>NC_132919.1:36613315-46613315 GCF_047675955.1 Chlorocebus sabaeus
TAATCTTTAAAAATATGGCTTCGTTTCCTGCAACTGGTTTCTGAGTACTTCAGACTTACGTTGTTTCATGGTGAAGTTTTTTAAAGACCTAATTTCACCCCCTTATTCAAGTGAGGAAATAAAACACAAAGAGGGCTGGAATGACATCACTCAGTCTTCCAGTTCAGAGACAGCTGGAACTGAAACTCCAATCTAGGGTTTTCTTTACAATTCCAACAGAACTTTATCAGGTCTCATCATTTTCAGCCTTTAGAGTGAGAGAATTCTTAAAAGAATGGTATACTTTTGTAAAGACTAAAAAATCCCGTTGCATTAATGCAGTGCTTTGTTTTTTTCAAAGTGCTTTTCATCAGCACAATCTCCAGATGTTACCATGTGCCTCCTCTGCCACACATCTTAATTTTCTTGAACAAGAGCACTTTTGTTCTAGTTCCAACAGTTTCTCTCACACTGTTCTCTAATAAAAACAGTCTGCAAAGCTTAATCCCAACCAAAAGCAATCAAAACCGAATTGGAAACAGATACACTATGAATGCAGGAACACTATATTTATTAGGTCAATAATTCATTTTTAGCAATACAAGTACAGAATAATATCACAATGCTGGTTACAAACATACTTAGTATGGTTTAATAGTTACAAATAACGGTGGGCACTACAAGTTGGTGAGAATGATATGAAAGGTCATCCTGACACAATGAAGAACTGTCTTCAAAAATCTATTTAATGACCTTAGATATTTCTATAGAAATTATTGTGGCACTATTAGTGGGGATTTTCACGTAAAGATTGTTAGTGTTTTGCTTTTAACTGTTACATTAAGAACTTTTAATTTTGACTAAACTAAAATCCCCTGATGCTTAATAAAGTATAAAAATAGTACTGACCTGGTAATATTTAATAAAATGTAGCATTCATTCACATCATAAAAGTAGAACTAAACTGAAAGTTTTAGTTACCATGGCAAAATATCTTCCCATAAAAGGAATATACAGAAATGAGTAATGTTACACAAACAGTACCTGCAATGGTTATTTAGTGATCCAACACTTAACTGTGCACCACAAACCAAGTTTTCTAGATATCTATATAGAGCATATAATTTTAATCTTAAATTTTACTCTTGAAAAACATGTGCACTTCAACAAACTCACTAAGGCCACTCATGCTATAGATACCTAGGATTGCAATTAAAGAACAGTATTATGCAATAAGTCCTAAAGCACACTTCTTCTGATTATCAACAGGGTAAAACCAGTTTTCTGCCTAAAACATTCCTGAGATTTATGGACAAAAGTAGTGTTGAAGTTGGAGATTAATCCAAATGTCATATTAACAACAAAAAATTTCCTAGCCAGGCGTGGTGGCAGGAGCCTGTAATCCCAGCTACTCGGGAGGCTGAGGCAGGAGAATTGCTTGAACCCGGGAGGCGGAGGTTGCAGTGAGCCAAGACGGTGCCATTGCCCTCCCAGTCTGGGCAATAACAGCAAAACTCCGTCTCAAAAAAAAAAAAAAAAAAAAAAAAATTCCTGGCAACTAAGGTCCTTCACAGCCAAGAGGTGAAATACACATTCACTTTTAAAGCAAAGGTAAAACTCTAAAAAATTTGTACTTATAGTGTTTTTCCAGTAGTAACTTTGCCACCCGGGGGGGGGGGGGGATAAAAAAAAAAGGAGCAGCAAGGCTACAAATTCTAGGGAAAACATAAAAAGTGGCAGTTAACGATACCTGTTATGAGCAAATCATTATTTCTACGTATAAAGTTTCAGCCAAAGGCTTCAATCATGTTTCGGCATGTGTTTACTGAGTTTTCTGTCTGCACTATTAAGGAGCAGCCAAATGGCACCTTCATTATTTCTAAGATCGCAGCCTCTGTACTTAATTTTCATAAAATTATAAACTCTTCCCAACAGGCTAGGAACAAAGGTCTTTCTCAAATCCTTTATTTTCACAAATGAAAAAATACCTGGGCAGGGGTTACTACAAAGCAACAGTGAGTCAGTTTTTAACCAGGCAGAGACAGAGATCTGATGGTAATAAGGGTCTCAACCCCTTCGGCAAAGTCAGCTTTGAGGACCCATAAAGATTATGCTCTAAAAATTCCAATTGGCTCTATTAAATGGAATGCAGGCATGAATGGCCACCTGAGTGACACATGCGAGTGCTGACGGAGCTCCCTGATGCACCCAACTGGAGTAGCACCGAACTTTAGGAAGAGACTGGGTAGAAGAGAAGAGTCAGAGAAGGATGAGACCAAAGGCCCCTAATTTAACATGACTTTGCTGAACCTCCAGAAAAATCTTTAAGTTGGCCAGGGCTTCCTTACATACCTCACCATATGTAAAAAGTTTGTGCAAGTTAACTTATTGTGAGATAAATTTTATTATTTTCAGATTTTTAAAAAACCCAATAAATCATAGTGGCACACATCTAACTTATCCTAAACATCCCTACTTAAAGGATGAATCTTACACTTAAAGTCATAGGGTATTATTCTTCATTAGAACCAGAAATAATAACATATTAAGTCATATCCCTAACCAAAAATGGCAATCTGTTTTCTTAGCTAGTGTATGCACAAAAGTATATGGATTTACAAAACAAACAAACAAACAAAAAAAAAAACCTACATTAAAGCAGTGGTGATAAGGAGAAATTGCCAATAATGATGTTTCAAAAAAACACAACTGGCTGCCAACTGACATTATCACCCTGTGATCCTAGGCTTCTACATATCATGTTGTTTTATCACTGAGTGTGAGCTAAGTTGAGTTCAAACTGAGTTAGGGAGGATGAGGCTGTAGGTCATTTGTTTATTTTTATCCTAGGAAATGCTGTATGTGCACAAAACCAAAAAATACAGATTGAAAAAAAAAAAAACTTCATATGGAAACATGTTTGAAAATATTTATTGAAAAACAATTTACCATGACATTCCTATACCACAAACATACCACTGGATTCTAAATAACCAATAAAAGTATACAAAGCCTATCCTGAAAATATCTTTGGAGGTATTAAATATATAGGCCCATAAGGATAGAGCTGAGTAACTTAAAAACGTTAGTCCTTGGTCACAAAGACTATTTGGTAATTAATAAAGAAGTGCCTCTTGACATTAGACTGCAATTAACTGAGGGGTGGGGGGCAGCTTCATAAACTGCAAGTACATCAATTTACTCTTTCCAAAATTTAAAAAGAAAATAATTCAATTTAAGGAATAAACTCAGGTTTCTAAATCACACAGTTATCATCTTAGGGTGTGGGCATGCTTCATCTCTTTCAGTACATCCCCCAACCAACCCCCTCCTAGAGAACTTAAATGCACTGGCTCAAAACTAATAGGACTGCAAATAACAGCTTCAAACAAGGTTGGGAAGTTGAAAAAAGTGCTTAAAATATTAATAAAATTTGAAATCTACAATTTTTCTATACTCAATGTGGCAGACAGCTTAGATTTTTTCCCCTCTCACCCAACATGTATGTTAAAACTAAAATTCAACACACATCCATTCACCCACAGACTACTCCCAAGCATTAGCTAAGAGCAACATCTTTAACAGCCAAGTCATGAACCCCTGAAAATAGGGGGGAACCCAGATTCTTAACTATAGAAGCATCAGATGGGCTACTACAGTAAGAATTGAGGTAACAGCAAAATACCTTTTTGTTTCTTGAATTGCTACATGTCACAAATTCTTAAATTTGATTATTACCTCATAATTAAATAACCTGACTGGCTTACAAAAAAATCAAATCAAAACCCAATAAACAGAAAGACAAGTTAGTGAAATGGTTGTATTATTAGGGGATCTTTCCATTTGACTCCTAGATTTCAAATGAAATGACCTAGTTGTATTACTATTTACCATAAAAATGGAGGGTTTTCTAAGACTTATTTTTGGGCATTCATTTTCATTAATCTCTATAAAACCATACAGTAACCTAACATTTCCATCTGAACATGAACTTTTTCATGACTCACAGTCAGTATACTTGTTAACTGCATTGATTACTAGGGCAACATTCAAAATGAGGGGGATGGCTGCAGCCGATATTTATAGACTTGCTTATGGCACTGCCATCTGTGTACCTTGACTAAAAATATGCCATTGAAATTGCCAAACTTCCCTAATTTAGTATCTATTACATAATTTTTGCATTATTCTTTTTCATTATACATCTAAATGAAATCATTCTACTGATAAAAGTATACATAGGATCTAAAATAATCATCTAAAGCCTCTGGTCCAAATAACCACCTTCTACATAAGGCTGGTCCTTTTTAGATCCTCCTGGTCCTGTTAGCAAATGCTATCAGAGCATCTTACATTGTTGTACCAAAAAAAAAAAAACAAAACAAAACAGTCAGAAGTGCTGGTCTATCAGATTTTCTGTTACTTACAGATCAACACTGGTCCAGTTCAGATGAATCTGACAGTCCTTTCCTTGTAATACAGAGTGGTTGTATCCACTTATCTGGGCAAGGTAGCCAAACATAAGTCAGGATGTCCCTCTTTTATTAGTACTTGTATTAACTTTTCTATACTGCATATAAAGATTTTCCCATAAAATTCCTTTACACTACAGTATTGAATACCTCCACATGGAAGAATTACATATTAAAAAGTTGTTAAAATCATCCTTACATAATAAGAATGCAACTCTTTTAAACTCTTAAATAGTTTTATTTAGGGGTGTGTTTTATTCTTTCAGGCTTTCTGCAAAATGAATTTTTTAAAAACAAACAAAAAAAAGATTTCCTGTTGTTTGTTCTACGAGGTTGAAAATGTGGGCCAGACTACTTACACATGCGGTACATGCTGAATATAACTGAATATATGCTTATTCCTACAGACACTCTGCAAGATAGGGATCACCCAAAATAGGGTCTTCAATGGACTGGACCAGTGTTTCAATGCAAATTCCAGCCCCCCAAAACAACATGGTTTTGATTTCACAGTATGAATTCCCTGGAATCCGGGAAAAGGTAATTGGTTAACTGAGGTCCTCCCTCAGCAGCTCGGTCCCTCAACATTCTGAGAAATCAGGAAGGACTGCACCACTTCTTCAGTGGACTGGGGGCTGGTGTTGACATCTTCAAGAGCATCTGTCACTGAATACTGCCGATCTCGCAACCGGTTCCAGTTAGACAGAACGTTGTGATATTCAAACACTTTCTCGTAATTTCCAATGGAGTTGTAAAGTTTAATGAGACCTCGATAATCATATTCTAGTCCACTGTAGCCTTCACCAAAAAGTTTCTTCCCTGAAAGTAACAAAAAAGGAAAAAAGAAAAAAAAAGAAAGCACAAAAGCACAAATAATGAGATAACAAGCAATTTCTATAATAGGAACAAGTTCAATTCTTTAAACAGGGAGGCTTAGGTTTATTCCCCTGCAAGGAATAGATGTAATTCTTGTATCAGCATCCCCCAAATCAGTCCATGAGCTATCACTAAGACTTTAAAAAAATTTTCTCTTGTCTAAAGCTGGCCTCACTAGAACAGAATTATAAAAATTCATGGTTTGAAGGAACTGTTTTAAAGAGATCTCAAAGAAGAACAGCAGCATCTCCAACAACAGAAAAATACACATGCACAGGCCAGTCATGGTGGCTCACGCCTGTAATCCCAGCACTTTGGGAGGCCAAGGTGGGTGGATCACCTGAGGTCAAGAGTTAGAGACCAGCCTGGCCAACATGGTGAAACCCCATCTCTACTAAAAATACAAAAATTAGCTGGGCATGATGGCGCATGCTTGTAATCCCAGCTACTGGAGAGGCTGAGGCATGAGAACCGCCTGAACCCAGGAGGCAGAGGTTGCAGTGAGCCAAGATCAGGCTGCTGCACTCTAGCCTGGGTGACAGAGAGAGACTCCGTCTCAAAACAAACAAAAAAACCAAAACACACGCACAAGGCTATTCACTGCAACATTATTTGTAATTACAAAGTAACAGAAACAAATGAAAACATGTAGAATGGTTTAATCAACTGTGGTACCTTCACTCAATGGCATCCTATCTAGCTGCAAACTGAGGGGGAAATTCTGGGCTCTCTATGAATGGTTACGGAGTGACTGATGGTATATTGTTAAGATTCAAAAATGTAAAATACCAAAGAGTATCTATAGTGTGCTATCTTTTGTGTATGATAGGGAAAATAAGAAAATATGTATCTGTTCATTGTGTAAAAAGATATACAAAAACGATAAACCAGAAACTAATGAGACTGGTTATCAATAGTGAGTGGGTGGGAACTGGGTAGAAGAAATCAGAGAAAATGATGTCTCTGAGCATATCTTTCTGTATAGTTCTAATTACAGTCCATTAATTAACTCAAAAAATTAACAAAATAAAGAAAGATGGATAGGAGCAAAATTTAACATGTTAAATAAACCTAATTGTTTTGCAAAAGAATAACATAACCACATTGAAGGAAGGGGGTGTAAATAACCCCAAGTAACTTTTGAACACAGTATTCTGAATATATACTACCTTCAGGCTAAACAAAAACTGTAAATGAATATTGAACACTAAGTAGTAGGTCTGTTTTTCACAGTGGTATGGGTTAGCAACTCTTAAACTACATGCACCTGAGGAATGAACAAGTCAGCCAATACATTATAGATAAAAGGGAAACCACATGTATATGGATAAATGATTTATGATGAAGACAATATCGCAGAGGGAAAAAAACAGTATTGTGGCCAGGTGTTGTGGCTCACACCTGTAATCCCAGCACTTTGGGAGGCCGAGGCGGGCAGACTGCCTGAGGTCAGAAGTTCAAGACCAGCCTGGTCGACATGGCAAAACCTTGCCTCTGCTAAAAAATTACAAAAAAAATTGCCAGGTGTGGTGATGCGCAGCTGTAGTCCCAGCTACTTGGGAGACTGGGACTGGAGAATCGCTTGAACCCAGGAGGCGGAGGCTGCAGCGAGTCAAGACCATGCCACTGCATTTCAGCCTGGACGACAGAGTTTGAGACTGTCTCAAAACAAAACCAAACCAAAGAAAGTCTTCTGAAGAAATGGTCTTGGCTTAACTCTATGTCCATACTGGGAAAAAAAACTGAATCCCTACTGCACACCATAAACAAAAATCAGTTTCAGGACTGTAGATCTAAATATAAATGAAGTTTCCTGAAGATAATTTTCTAGAAAAATATCTTTATTACTTTGGGAAGGAGTGAGCCATTGCGCCCAGTCAAAAAGATTTCTTAAACAGAATACAAAAAGTGCTATTCACAAAAGAAAACACTGACGCAGGCTAGGCGCAGTGGCTCACAAGGCCTGTAATCCTAGCACTTTGGGAGGCCGAGGCGGGCAGATCACAAGGTCAAGAGACTGAGACCATCCTGGCCAACATACTGAAACCCCGTCTCTACTAAAAATACAAAAAATTAACCGGGTGTGGTGGCGGGCACCTATAGTTCCAGCTACTCAGGAGGCTTAGGCAGGAGAATCGCTTGAACCTGGGAGTTGGAGGTTGCAGTGAGCCAAGATCGCGCCACTGTACTCTAGCCTGGGTGACACAGCGAGACTCCCTCTCAAAAAAAAAAAAAAAAAAGAAAGAAAGAAAATACTGATGCATCTGATTACATTAAGGACTGGCTGGCTGGGCACAGTGGCTCACGCCTGCAATCCCAGCGCTTCGGGAGGCTGAGGTAGGAGGATCACTTCAGCTCAGGAGTTTGAGATCAGCCTGGGCCAAGATTGTGAGACCTCATCCCTATTAAAATTAAAAAAAAAAAAATTAGCCGGCTGTGCTGGTACATGTCTGTAGTCCCAGCTACTCAGCTGAGGCAGGAGGATCACTTGAGCTCAGGAGATTGAGGCTGCAGTGAGCCCTGATTTGCACTCTAGCCTGGGTGACAAAGTAAGATCCTGTCTCACACACAAAAAAGAATTATTGTTATTTAAAAGGCTCCATTAGGAAACAAGCAATAGAATAAGAGATGATATCTGCAACACATGTAACCAATGAAGGTCTGTCATATTCGTATCATATAAAGAACTTCTACAAGTCAGTAAGAAAACGACAAGATAAATCAGTATAAAAATGGGCGAGAGTTTTAACAGGCACTTCATAAGATGATGGCCACAGATTCCTTATCTTGATTTTGTAATAGTCCTGAAATGGAAATCCAAATGTTCCAAATGTTCATTAACAGTGGAATGGATAAATGACGACATCCTAATCTAGCATATGGCAGTGATATGCAACATCACAGATTTTACCATTATTGTTCACCAATAAGTCAGACACATAAAAATACACATTGTATAACTTTATCAAGTTCAAAAACAGGTAAGCCTCATCTATGATGTTAAAGTTAGGAGAAGGGAGGGGGAGGAATGAGTGGGCAGTAACTGCACAAATACTTTAAAATAACTACTTTTGCCTACACATGACACTCTACTGTCACACTTCTTACTACTGGCTTCAGTATCAAAAAAAGCACCTTTAGCAAAATGTTCCAGATGATTTTTAAGTGGTTCCTGAATATCCTTAGCAACTTATCCCATTTAAGTCTATTTTATTTTATTAACTATTTTACTATTTTATTTTGTTTATTTTTTTGAGATGGAGTCTCATTCTGTTGCCCAGGCTGGAGAGCAGTGGCCCAATCTCAGCTCACGACAACCTCTGCCTTCCAGGTTCAAGCGATTCTCCTGCCTCAGACTCCTGAGTAGCTGGGACTATAGACGCGCACCACCATGCCCAGCTAATTTGTTTCTGTATTTTTTTAGTAGAGATGGGGTTTCACTATGTTGGCTAGGCTGGTCACCAACTCCTGACCTCAAGTGATCTGCCTACCTCGGCCTCCCAAAGTGCTGGGATTACAGGTATGAGCAACGACACCCAGCCCCATTTAAGTGTTTAATAACATCTTCCTTATACAACATATAAGACATGCTGACATGCTGATTTGTAATCAACTGACCAAAGAAAATTTAAATGTAACATACCAATTGCTATAGATCGCAAATAAAGTTTCTCAGCATTTTCATACTGATTCATGTCATAATTATATAAAGAAGCCAGATGTCCGACTGAAAGGGCTACTTCATAATCTTCTTGACCAAGAAGTTGTTCTTTAATCTGAATTGCTTTGATGTGCATTTCTTCAGCTTCCTGAAAAACAATTATGCCATATCAATCATTATACTTTTTCTCATCTTAAGTTCTTACTCAATGAGCAAAACTGATCTAAATGCCAAAGACATCTTATGAATGCCATAAAGTAATCATATCAAAAAACATACTATGTTATTCCAAAAACTGCCTATGGGAAGCATTACAGAGTTTTGGAAACCACAGATAAACTGATGACAGCAATAGTATCCTATGCCAAAAGTAACAAGTGAAAACTTATCCTGGTAATAAAAAATTGTTAGAAGAACAATTTTTTAGAACAAAGAAATTTGCAAAATTAATTATTACAAGAAACTGTTACAAGAAATCAACAAAACATTCTAAAACAAAAATTACTTCCTTTGGTTAACACAGTCCAAAATTTAGTTGAGCCTTCTTAACAAGCTCTATATCATAATATGTTAATTTACACGGGTATATACTTCATTTTTTTGAATTCTGACAATTTTTATTCCAATAAACTAAACTCAAGGTACTTTAGGGATATATAGGTTGCTTTTCAGGTAAAGAAGACCTCTCACTCTTTCCTTACTGTGATCCCAAATTAGTAATATTAAGAATTTATAGGCTGGGCACAGTGGCTCATGCCTGTAATCCCAACAGTTTGGGAGGTTGAGGCAGGCAGATTGCTTGAGCTCAGGAGTTCGAGATCAGCCTGGGCAACAGGGCTGGGCAATAGGGCAAGACCCTGTCTCTACAAACAATACAAAAATTAGGCAGTGTGGTGGTGTGTGCCTGTATTCCCAGCTACTTGGGAGGCTGAGGTGAAAGGATCGCCTGAGCCCAGGAAAGTTGAGCCTGCAGTGAGCCATGATCATACCACTGAACTACATACAGCCTGGACAGCAGAGTAAGAACCTACATTAAAAAAAGAAAAATTTGTAACTCAAAATTCTAAAAGACATTGAAGTTAGTCATATTTATTGCTACAATTAATAATACTTGTTGCAATAGCTGACATTTCTTGCACACCTGCCATGTGCCAGGCATTCTGCTAAGAGCTATACTTAGTATATACTAAGAATTATATATCAATAATTATATACTAAGAACTATGTTTGAAGTCAAGTATAGCAATCATATTTGTCTTTTTTTCTTATCTCAAGTACTACTTTCATATATTAATCTTTTTTTTTTTTGAGATGGAGTCTCACTCTGTCACCCATTGGAGCTGGAGTGCAGATCTCGGCTCATTACAATCTCCGCCTCCCAGGTTGAAGCAATTCTCCTGTCTCAGCCTCCCAAGCAGCTGGGACTACAGGTGCATACCACCATGCCTGGCTAATTTTTGTATTTTTAGTAGAGACAGGTTTCACCATGTTACCCAGGCTGGTCTCGAACTCCTGACCTCAAGTGTTCTGCCCACCTCGGCCTCCCAAAGTGCTGGGATTACAGACGCGAGCCACTGTGCCTGGCCTCATATATTAATCTTTTTGGTTTGATATGTTTCCTAATTTTTCATGATATATATATATATTTTTTTTCTGGAGACAGGCTCTCACTCTGTCACGTAGGATGGAGTGTAGTGGTGTGATTACAGCTCACCGCAGCCTCAACCTCATGGGCTCCAGCCATCCTCTTGCCTCAGCCTCTGGAGAAGCTGGGACTACAGGTGCGAGCCACCACGTCTGGCTAACTTTTTCTTTTTTGTAGAGATGGGATTTCCCTATATTGACCAGGCTAGTTTTGAACTCCTGGCTTCAGGTGATTGTCCCACCCTGGACTCCCAAAATGCTGGGATTACAGGCAAGAGCCACTGTGCCTGGCCCACGGTCCTGATTTTTCAATTTTATTTATATTTTGACTATTGTTTGTTTGTTTTAGAGATAGGGTCTCACTCTGTCACCCAGGCTAGAGTGCAGTGGTGTGAACAGTCACTGCAGCCTCAACTTCTTGGGCTCAACTCATCCTCCTGCTTTAGTCTTCCAAGTAGCTAGAAAGACAGGTATGTGCCACCACACCTGGGTAATTTTTGCAGAGACAGGGTCTCCCTATGTTGCCCAGGCTCGTCTGAAACTTCTGGTCTCAAGAGACCCTCCCATTTCAGCCTCCCAGAGTGCCAGGATTATAGGAATGAGCCATTGTGCTTGGCCTTTGTTGTTTTATACTTGCTATCCTCTCAATTCCTTTGTGAATAAGATAAGTGTATAATTTATTTGAGCTTACTTAAGATTATTTAAGATTCTACTTCATTACTTAAGATTAAGAGAGAAAAATATAGCAAAACATGATTCTACCTTAAATTTTCTCATTGACTGATAAAGTCTTCCAAGGTTTCCATAGTGTTTTGCAGTCTGTACATTAAATTCCCCAAAAGCTTTTTTAGCTAGTTGGAGTGAAGACAGGTGCAAATCATGAGCTTCTTGAAGCAGCCTCTGTTCAGTTTCCTTATTATGACAGTCAATTGCAATCTCCTCTAAAATAAGTGCTAAAAAAGAAGGCAATAAATTAGTGTACTTCAAAACTGTCTACCAAAGCTAATAAGAACATTTACTTTAAACTTAAATAATAAAAACGTTTACTGATTATATTTATATGTGATTATGGTTTGGAACTGGTCAAGATGAAAGAATTCCACTTTAACAAAAAAGTACACTTTTTGGTGGTCATTCTATTTTGCACAGTATATAAATTCAAATTTAAGAAAAACAATGGTATAAACGATTTTGCAGAATTAGTTTCTATTTTAATAGACTGCTATACTTTGCTGATGTGAATTTGTTCTTTTTTTTTTTTTTTTTTTTTTTGAGACGGAGTCTCGCTCTGTCGCCCAGGCTGGAGGGCAGTGGCCGGATCTCGGCTCACTGCAAGCTCCGCCTCCCGGGTTCACGCCATTCTCCTGCTTCAGCCTCCCGAGTAGCTGGGACTACAGGCGCCCGCCACCTCGCCCGGCTAGTTTTATGTATTTTTTAGTAGAGACAGGGTTTCACCGTGTTAGCTAGGATGGTCTTGATCTCCCGACCTCGTGATCCGCCTGTCTCGGCCTCCCAAAGTGCTGGGATTACAGGCTTGAGCCACCGCGCCCGGCCGTGAATTTGTTTTTCAAATTAAATGGAAGGACAAGGCAAGTTTTTTTTTTTTTTTTTTTTGAGATGGATTATCTCTGTGTTACCCAGGCTGGAGTGCAATGGCGCGATCTCGGCTCACTGCAACTCCACCTCATGGGTTCACGCCATTCTCCTGCCTCAGCCTCCCGAGTAGCTGGGACTACAGGCGTCTGCCACCACGCCCGGCTAATTTTTTGTATTTTCAGTAGAGACGGGGTTTCACCGTGTTAGCCAGGATGGTCTTGATCTCCTGACCTTGTGATCCACCCACCTCGACCTACCAAAGTGCTGGGATTACAGGCGTGAGCCACCACGCCTGGCCGACAAGGCAAGTTTTTAAGTTATGAAACTGTGTCAAGGAGTACCTAAGCACTTTTGAAATTTTTGAAACCACACTTTATAAAACATAACCTTTAACCAAACACAGCTAAGAACTGGTTTCCTCCTACTCATCTGACCAACCAAATCAGGCAAAACATTTCCATTTCAAAGCTGCATTCAAGACTTTCAAATTCTATCTAAAGTCTTAAGAATATACATATTATTTTACCAGATAATTTGATTTCTTGGAAAACTGTACACAAAGGTAAGAAAAAGAGTTTTACTTCGCTGTAGTATTTTTAAAAAAGAAAAGGTTAAAAACAATGGTAAGAGTCAAATTAAAAAGGTAAGGTTAAATACATTAGAAAAAAGGACATATGTAGAGACATGAAAAAATGTTTGTAATATATTGAGTGAAAAAATCAGATTATAAAACTAAAAAAAAAATTCATTTAGTTATCTTATTTGAAGTAATAAAAGTCTAAAATAATATTCACCAAAATGTTGATTGAGGATTGGTGGGATTTTAAGGCAATTTATTTTTTCTCTTTTCTATCTAACATCATGTATTACTTGTGTAACTTAAAAAATACAAACCTAGAGGGAGAAAAATCTCAGTTCCAGAACTAAGGTAGAACATACCCAACATGCATGGAATTACCACATAGGTAACCCAATCATGTTAGCAAAATAAATACATTACATGAAAAAGCCTTGGTGGTAATCAGAAGGAAAGTTAAAATAAGAAATGGAAGACAGGGGTATTTGGCAAGAGTCTTGCAACATTCAGTGTAACCTGATATGAAGCTCAGGATAAGAATCCTGCACTACAAAGCTGAAGTTATGAAACCCATCTTCTATCCATGTTGTGCAGAAACATCTGTATTATTCTTCCATGAAATCCTCAAAAAAAATTAATGCATGCATGAGTGAATGACAAAAGGGAGAGAGAAAAGAAATAAATTCTGGCTTATTAACTTTTTTTTTTTTTGAGACACAGTCTTGTTCTGTTGCCCAGGCTGGAGTGCAGTGACACAGTCTTGGTTCACTGCAACCTCTCACTCCTGGGTTCAAACAATTCTCCTGACTCAGCCTCCCAAGTAGCTGGGATTACAGGCGTGTGCCACCACACCCAGCTAATTTTTGTATTTTTATTAGAGATGGGGTTTCACCATGTTGGCCAGACTGGTCTCAAACTTCTGACCTCAGATGATCCGCCTGCCTTGGCCTCCCAAAGTGCTGGGATTACAGGCATAAGCCACCAAGTCTGGCCTATTAACAATGTTTTATGAGAGATGCAAACAGTCTTTCATTATGAACCACTGGAATCCCTTAAGTAGAGTTGTGGTAAAATGGCTATCTAGTAATACGTAGACACAGTATAATCCTCTGAGAAAATCCTCCAATCCTCTGAGAAAATAAACAAATATCCCTATTTTATACCATATATCATCTATTTTAAAATATCTGAGTCTAGATTACAAAGGATACCTTTCACCCTCTTTGAAGAAGCCAAAAGAAGATGATCTTCAGGTAGGATGTGGGTAATGATACCAATAGCTCTTTCTGCATGAAATCTGTAATACAGATAGATACAGTCTGGCATTTCTTTTTAGTTACAAATGATTTAGGAATTTTAAAAATCACAATCTGTAATATAATACTGATAGAAAGTACTTCTAAAACTATCTATGGTAAAGATTCAGCTTTTTCTTTGAATTTCCAATCTGCTGTAGACTGAACTTTTAATACCCAACAGAGACTCCCACTTCCCTCAGAATGAAAGAGAAAGTCTTTACTACAGTCTACAACACTGTAGGATCTTTCAGCCTGCTACTTCCCTGACTTCATCTCCTGCCATTCTCACACCAACCCTCTCCTTCCACTCCAGTCACACAGGCCTAGCAGTTTCCTGAATATGCAGAGCATGTTCTCACCCTGGCTTTACCCTCTCTGCAATGCTCTTCCCCTGAACATTCTCACAGCTCGCTCCTCACTGAACATGTCTTTCCAGAACAGATCATATAAAAGGCCCTAAAAAAATTTACCATTGGCCAGGCGCGGTGGCTCACACCTGTAATCCCAGCACTTTGGGAGGCTGAGGTGGGTGGATCACCTGAGGTCAGGAGTTCAAGGCGAGCCTGGCCAACATGGTGAAACTCTATCTCTACTAAAAAAATACAAAAATTAGGCCGGGCGCGGTGGCTCACACCTGTAATCCCAGCACTTTGGGAGGCCGAGGCGGGCGGATCACAAGGTCAGGAGATCGAGACCACGGTGAAACCCCGTCTCTACTAAAAATACAAAAAATTAGCCGGGCGCGGTGGCGGGTGCCTGTAGTCTCAGCTACTCAGGAGGCTGAGGCAGGAGAATGGCGTGAACCCGGGAGGCGGAGCTTGCAGTGAGCCGAGATCGCGCCACTGCACTCCAGCCTGGGCAACAGAGCGAGACTCTGTCTCAAAAAAAAAAAAAAAAAAAAAAAATTAGCCAGGTGTGGTGGTGAACGCCTGTAATCCCAGCTACTCAGGAGGCTGAGGCAGAAATGCTTGAACCCTGGAGGTGGAAGCTGCAGTAAGCCAAGACTGCACCATTGCACTCCAGCCTGGGTGACAAAGACTGTCTCAAAAAAAAAAAATTTACCATCACTCTCTCAACTCTTAGCCTACTTTACTCTTCTTCACAACATGTATTCTCGCCTGACAAGTTTGGTTATTTGTTTATGGCCCATATCACCAGATAGAAGGTAAGCTATTTGTTTTATTGTCAGTTCCTTTCAAACAATACCAAGCCTCCTCTCCCCCATCTTCCAGGTAAATACTAGTTTTCTCAAATCTGTCTTCCAATTTACTGATTCTCTCTTTTGTTCTAACTAATCTGCTGTTAAACTTGTCTGCTGAGTTTTGTTTTTTTTTTTTTTTTGAGACACGATCCTGCTCTGTCGTCCAGGCTAGAGTATAGTGGTGCAATCATGGCTCACCACAGCCTCAAACTCCTGGGCTCAGGTGATCCTCCCACCTCAGCCTCCCGGATAGGTAGGTTATAGGCGTACATCGCCATGCCCAACTAATTTTTTTTGCATTTTCTTTGTAGAGATGGTGATTTGCTATGTTGCCCAAGCTGGTCTCAAACTCCCGGGCTCAAATGATCTACCCACCTTGACCTCCTGAAGTGCTGGGAGTACAAGAGTGGGCCACCATGCCTGGCCTACCTGCTGAGTTTTAATGTCAATGACTACTTCCATTTCTAGCCATTTGTTTTATTTTTATAACAACTCAAGATGTAATTAGTATACCACACAATTCACCCATTTAACGTGTACAATTCAATGATTTTTAGTGTATTCACCAAGTAGTATGCCAATCACCAAAATCAATTTTACAACATTTTCATAACCCCATGATGAAAGAAACCCATGCTCATTAGCAGTCACTCTCCATTTCCCTCCAACTTCCCAGCCTAGACAAAACCAATTTATGTTCTGTCTCTACAGATTTGCCTATTCTGGACATATCACATAAATGAAATCATACAATATGTGATCCTTTGTGACTGGCTTCTTTCACTGGGCACAGTGTTTTCAAGGTTCACCCATGCTGTAGCATGTATCAGTTGTTTTATTTTAAAATCTGCCCTTTTCCAGCCAGGCGCGGTGGCTCACATCTGTGGTCTCAGCACTTTAGGAGGCCAAGGTGGGCAGATCACTTGAGATGAGGAGATCGAGACCAGTCTGGCCAACATGGTGAAACCCTGTCTCTACTAAAAATACAAAAATTAGTCAGGCGTGGTGGCACGTGCCTATAATTCCAGCTACTCAGATGGCCGAGACAGGAGAATCGCTTGAACTTGGGAGGTGGAGAGTGCAGTGAGCCGAGATCACGCCACTGCACTCCAGCCTGGGGATAGAGTGAGAGACTCTGTCTCAAAAAAAAACCAAAACCAAAACAAAAAAACTTCCCATTTCCTTTACAGGAATATTCTTCATTCTTTCTTTTATATTAGGGTTAACAAGCTTTTTCTGTAGAGGGCCAGATAGTAAATATTTTAGGTTGTGTTGGCCACACATTCTCTGTTGCAACTATTGAACTCTTGCTGCTGCAGTGTGAACGAAGCTATAGAAAACACATGAATGAATGAGCATGGCTATGTTCCAGTAAAACATAAAACTTTAATTTACTTGCAGGCCTAGTTTGCCAACCTATTTTGTATCTTTAATCATAGAAAGAATACATACTATAGCATCAACCAAAAAACAGTTCTTCTGTTTTTTTTTGAGATAGAGTCTCGTTTTGTCACCAGGCTGGAGTGCAGTGGCGATCCTGGCTCACTGCAACCTCCGACTCCCAGGTTCAGGCGATTCTCCTGCCTCAGCCTCCCGAGTAGCTGGGATTACAGGCGCGTGCCACCACATCCAGCTAATTTTTGTATTTTCAGTAGAGACAGGGTTTCACCCTGTTGGCCAAGATGGTCTTGATCTCCTGACCTCATGATCCGCCCGCCTCGGCCTCCCAAAGTGCTGGGATTACAGGTGTGAGCCACTGCGCCTGGCCAAAAAAGTTCTGTTAACTAAAGTTCTCAGGATTCTAATCCTGTTCATTATGTCTGCTGACGCAGAGGAAACATTTTCTTATGTTTTGTAATTTTTAATGGTGAGTTCATTTTAGGTAAAGCTTTGTCTATGAAATGTCTGTGTAGTTTGGGTTGACAGGTAATTATTTCCAAGTTTTGCATTTTCTCTCACATCCCAGGAAAACCTGCAGTCCCAAAGTGCTTTTTAATATTTTTCTGTTTGGAGATCCTGAGGCATTATCCCTGTCTCAAGAGTGTTGTAGGTAAAGAATTATGTTTTGTGAGGCTTCTTTTTGGGTTCAACTGTGATACCAAACTCAGATGGCCAACTTTCCCTATCATCTATTAATTAGATAAATGTCCACCTGTTGTCTTTTCCCTGGGGTTGTAGTCTTTTTTTTTTTTTTTTTTTTTTGACAGAGTCTCACTCTGTTGCCTAGGCTGGAGGGCAGTGGCACAATCTTGGCTCACTGCAACCTCCACCTCCTGGGTTCAAGCAATTCTCTGCCTCAGCCTCCCGAGTAGCTGGCATTACAGGTGCCTGCCACCACGCCCGGCTAATTTTTCTATTTTTAGTAGAGATGGGGTTTCATCATCTTGGCCAGGCTTGTCTTGAACTCCTAACTGCAGGTGATCCACCTGCTTTGGCCTCCCAAAGTGCTGGGATTACAGGCATGAGCCACCGTGCCCAGCCGGGCTGTAGTCTTGACTCTGCTTCATGTGAGGGTTTCAGTTCTAACTCCCAGCCTCCTATAGGCTATTTCTTAAACCAAGGTTACAGAAATCTCTAAACTTTCCCATCACCCCAGAGCAGTTATACCACAGGTCATGCTTAATCCTTTAAATTTTAGTGTCCATTATTGGCCCTTGGAGGATTTCCCCCTCACTCTTGCAAGCTCAGTTACACATTTAAAAAGACAACTGTTATATTTGATTCAGTATTTCTATGTGTTCTGACCAAGAAGTTTTCAGGTTAAGTTTGCTACTGTATTACTCAAAAATTACTGAAGCAAATACTCAAAAGATAAGTTACATTCTACATGAAAATATACAAGTCTCAATATTAAATCACATAAAGGCTAAATGAATAACCTATAAATTAGTATGATTTTATTTATTTTTGGAAATAGGGTCTCACTCTGTTGCCCAGGCTGGAATGCAGTGGTGTGAATATGGCTCACTGCAACCTAGACCTCTTGGGCTCAAGCAATTCTCCTGCCTCAGCCTCCAGAGCAGCTGTGACCACAGACATGCACCAAAACATCCAGCTAATTTTTAAAATTTTTTGAGTAGACAGGGTCTCAAAACTCTTGGGCTCAAGCAATCTTTCCACCTCAGCCTCCCAAAGTGCTGGGATTACAGGCAAAAGCCTCTGTACCTGAAAACTGGTATGATTTTAAATGACTTCAAGAACATTTTAGGCATTCTGTTAAAGCTCCAGGAAGACAAATTCAATCTATAAAGTATATCAAGTACTATTATTAATATAATAATAGTTCCCTAATGGGAAAAAACAAAATAAAACAAAAACAGTATTTCCTCCTTCAGAGAAAAGGAATGTGGAACTTACAGTGCATTGTCAAATTTCCCAGAGCTATACTGGTGGACATAAGAAGAGTAGGCCAAATCTTCATGAGCTGTTGCTACGTGGATATTTTTGCCACCAAACACTGACTGTCTAATGTCAAGTGCTGCCTGAAAGAATCATAAAAATATTTGTCAATACTGTAGAAAATACCACCTAAATTAAACATCCTAGTAATTTAAATATATATCTATATGCCTAACACCACAAAATTATGAAGCCCAGAAAGTCCTGCTATATTTAAATTACAGAACACGAAAGTCACCTAGAAGGCCTGAATTTCTGAAGATAGAGTTTGACTTAAAAGGCAGTGGCTTAATAATAATAATCATTCCTATGTCTTGAGAATCAAGACATTGGGAATGTTTTTCTCTGTGTCCTTCTTCAAAAGTGAACTTAGGCCAGGCACGGTGGCTTGCACCTGTAATCCTAGTACTTTGGGAGGCCAACGTGGGTGGATCACCTGAGGTCAGTAGTTCAACACTAGCCTCGGCAACATGGTGAAACCCCGTCTCTACTAAAAATACAAAAATTAGCCGGGCATGGTGGCACGGGCCTGTAATCCCACATACTCAGGAGGCCGAGGCACGAGAATTGCTTGAACTCGGGAGGTGGAGGTTGCAGTGAGCTGAGATTGCGCCACTGCACCCCAGCCTGGACGACAGATCAAAACTGTCTCAAAAGAAAAAAAAAAAACAGTGAACCTTAAAGTCAAGTATGCCTTGTCTAGACCAATGGCATAATACATCATTTACCTGAGAATGAGTAAGAAAGGCCTAAAATAATTATCAGCCATCTTTGTTATTACAAAGGCAGCTTTAGCAACATTTACTAAATCAACAACAAAGACAAGCCATTATATGGGTAAATAAAAAATGGAAAACTACTCCCAAATATAAGCTCACAACCCAACAATTCCTTTCCTGAATGATTCTCTTTAGTTCCCAAAGCATTAACTTTTACACCTTCTAGGCAATACTTAATAAAATAATGATGCAACCTATATTGGTGGGAAGGGTAGGTGTTAAAAAGTCATTTTTGAAGAGTGGTTTATACACCACAAACAAATACAGGTCAGCAAGTCAATATAGGTTGAAAGAAAAAAAGGGTAACCATTAACATACCTGATAAATTGCAACAGACTGACAGATATTATCTACATTGAGTAAGTAGAACCCATAATCTAGCAGTGTATCAGAATATTTTGGGTGTTTTGATCCAAAATGATCCCTATAAAAGGATACAAAATTATTAGCATATAAAGTATAGAGACAATTTAAAACGATATTTTTAATAATAATCACCTACCGTGCCAAATACACTGCATGTTTAATTAACTGTTCTGCCTTCTTAAATTCACGTTTTACTACACAAGCCTAAAGATAAAGTGAAAAATGGTTAACTCTCAAACAGTTCATTAGTGTGCTAAAATAAGTGTAGTTTATATATTCTGGCTATAACAGTTAATAAGAAAAAAACCCTCCAAACATAAATACAAAGGTTCTATTTGTAATTTCTTTCCAAGTACTTAAAAATTTTCTATTATAGGCCGGGCGCGGTGGCTCATGCCTGTAATCCCAGCACTTTGGGAGGCCAAGGCGGGCAGATCACCAGGTCAGAAGATCCAGACCATCCTGGCTAACACGGTGAAACCCCGTCTCTACTAAAAACACAAAAAAATTAGCCGGGCGTGGTGGCAGGCGCCTGTGTAGTCCCAGCTACTCGGGAGGCTAAGGCAGGAGAATGGCGTGAACCCATGGGGGCAGAGCTTGCAGTGAGCTGAGTGCCACTGCACTCCAGCCTGGGCGACAGAGAGAGACACCGTTTAAAAAAAAAAAATTCTATTACAAACAGATATGTATATAACCTGGGAAAATTATAAAGTTTAAAATTTTGACAGTCAGGCCTAGTACAAATCTGTCATAATAAAGTCACCTTACAAAGCTGGTATACTCCCATTTTTCCCTATTATTAAAATAAAATAATGGGGGCAACATTTACCACAGCATTTTCTAAGGTCCTTATATCCCAGTCCTGGAGTGGCTTACAACAATCTTTTGTTATTTTCATTTACTAATTTTTAAATGCATAGAATTTCAAGTTTTCTTATAATTTCTTTTCTTAAGAGACAAGGTTTTATGTTGCCCAGGCTGGACTTGAATTCCTGGCTACAGGCATGTGCCATTGTGTACAGCTCCCAATCATTTCTTAAAATATTTTGATTCATGAGTATAGCTAGTCGTTTTTTAAAAACTCTAAATATAATTTGTATATAGAAATATTAATCTTGCATAAATATTACACTGGCTTTAAATTAATATTCAATTATTTCAATTAACTCAAAACATAAGAATACCCCTGTTCTAGCTCTCATAACTTGAATATTTACACTATTTACTTACTCTAAAATGACTGACTTAATACAGAAATCTTGGACTCTCCCAGATATAATTTTGGAATCTATCTTCTAGTTGAATTTTCATAAGTAAAATAAACCAAAATGAAATATTCAACTCTGAGAAACTTCTGGGTAGAAGAGTGTATCTGAAAAGTACATTAATGCTTTAAGGCCTCACTGCACCAAAGCAGTAGTTTTAAACTACTACTAAATATCCTCAAGAGTTTATGCAGGCCAAGCGTGGCGGCTCACACCTGTAATCCTAGAACTTCTGGAGGCTCAGGTGGGAGGATCGCTTGAGTCCAGGTGTTTGAGACCAGCCAGGGCAACATAGTGAGACCCTGTCTCTATTTAAAATAAAATAAAAATGTAGAAGATTTAATGCATTTATTTACAGAATAAGAAAAAACTAGAGAAAAATCAAGTAAGGACTGCCTAGCAGGTCAAGTATAGCAAGCTGCCTTGCTGTGAGACTGCAATACTATGACAAAGAGATTTAACACCAGGCTATCCTTTAGCAGAAGAGTGACCAAAGTTCACAGGATTTTGGCATAAGGAATTCAGGTTGCTATAAATATTTAAAAAAAAAACCAACAAAAAGAAATTCAAGCCAGAATAGCATCCAAATACTACTTTGATCTGTACTTTAGTGCACTGAAACAATTATCAAAATGAATTATTTCACTGGTTTTCTTGGTAAAGAAAAATTAGCTAAAAATCTACGTGTGATAGTTTTAGTTAGAAACCAGATTTCTAAAAATGAGCACAGAAACTTATAAAACAGACCTATGTCTATGGAGTGTACAAATAACTAAAATGTTAAATAATAGTTAATTAAAACAAACTTAAAGCCTGATAAATCCTATAATTCATTTAATAATTTTAACAGTATATTTACCTTAGAAGCTTGTCTTAAAACATCCACCACAACTTTCACTGGTAAGCCTGCTGTAATTTCTTTCATTGCCTCAATGCACCATTTGTATGCCTAAAAAAATTATTATTTATAGAAGAGACAGAACTGTGGTAAATCAAGTTGACAATATTTAACAAGATGACTGCAAAATTTTTCTACAAGCACTTCAATAAGAACACACACAAAATGTTTACAGTTAGAATTTTCTGAGGCTAAACTTTCTTCAAAGTATAAATCTGTTAAATTATTTTTACTCTTAATATCTACAGCTTGTCTGAATCAGATCTTGTGTATACATATTTTCCAGAAATCAGAGGTATGTTCTCTCTTGCCTAGAAGCCTTTGCACATACTGTTCCCTCTGCCTTAAAATACATTCCCCCTTCTTCCAACTCCTTAAACTCATCTGTCTTGCAGGTTTCAGTCCTAGACAAGGTTTCCTGTGTTTTCCTATACATTCCATCCTCCTACTGTAATATTTATTATTTTATGTATGAATTGTCTCTTTAGTTGAGTGCTTACTTTGTCCCAGCTACTGTCCAAAGTATTTTATGTGCATTAACACATTTACCTGACACAACAGCCCTATAAGATATGTACTATTATGGGAAACTAAGGTGTGGAGAGGTTAAGTGGCAGGCAAATATGCTAGTATCTAGGTATGAAGTGGGAAACAAAACAAAAAATGTCCTTCCTCTCCTGGTGCTCAGTGGAAGAAATAAAAAAGGCAAAATAAATTATCAGGCTGGCTGTGGTGATGCATACCTGTAATCCCAGCACTCTGGGAGGCTGAGGTGGGAGGATCACCCAGCTCAGATGTTTGAGACCAGCCTGGGTTATAACATAGTGAGACTTTGTCTCTATCAAAAATCAAAAAAATCAGCTGGGCGTGGGGATGTGCACCTGTAGTTCCAGCTACTTGGTGGGGCTGACGTGGAGGCTGCAGTGAGCCATGATGATGCCACTGCACTCCAGGCCTTATGGAGTGAGACGCTGTCTCAAACAAACAAGTAAACAAACAAAGACAAGTGTGGCCATGTTATTTCTTTTGGCAATTAAAATATGAAAAGTGAAATGTGCCATTTCTGGAAGAAAAGTCCAAGAGCCAGCAGTACTACTCCATGAAGTTTCTGCCCCTGTGCCCAGGCGGGTAATGTTCTAGATAGATATGTTCCAGATAGACCCAAAACCACACTGGGTCTTGATCAAACTGTAGATACAATGTTAAGAACAGCCATAGCCATCTGAAGACAGGGATATATTATGAGCCAGAAAGAAACTTTCATTGTTCCAAGCTATTCTGGGATTGATATTACCTCCGCATAGCCTAGCCTATCCCTAACACAAAAACATGGTGCTAATTCATCAAACTATGTCTGTAAGATTTGTTTACTTTTCTGTAGATATCAGTGAAAAGCTTATTTATCACTAAAAGATTGAACTTTCGAAATTATCCAAGACTTCAACATTCCTCACGAATGTGCTGAGAGTTGCAAAGACATGAATAAGGCATAGTATAAACCCCTAAATCCAAATGTAGAAGGAAAATAACTGTTAGGCTGGGCATGATGGCTCATGCCTGCAATCCCAGCTCTTTGGGAAGCTGAGGAAGGTGGATCACTTGAGCCTAGGAGTTTGAGTCCAGCGTGGGTGACAAAGCAAGATCCTCCCTGTCTCAAAAACTACAAGAAGCCCATCCAAACAATTTAGGTAAACATTTGGTTAAATTAAAACAAAAACAACAAAAGAAAGGGCTCTAAATTATACATGTATATATTTCAAATTCATCTCACAAATACTCCTTTTGTCTCATTTCATTTTTATTTTTTTGAGACAGGGTCTCACTCTGTCACCCAGGCTGGATTGTATAAATATGGCTCACTACAGCCTCAACCTACTGGGATCAAGGGATCCTCCTGCCTCAGCCTCCCATCTAGTTGTGACCACCACAGGTGTGTGCTACACATGCGGCTAATTTTCTGTAGAGGCAGGGTCTCACTTTGTTGCCCAGGCTGGCCTCAAACTCCTGCGCTCAACTGATTCTCTACTTTGGCCTCCTAAAGTGCTAGGATTATAGGCATGAGCCATAGTGCTCAGCTTGACTGATTTTGAATATTCCATTACAAATGTGTACTGCCTTATATAAACCTAATAAGCAAAAAAGATCTGTAAGAAAAATAAGAGAAGACTATTTGATTTACCCTCTGTTTTTATAGGTACTTACTGGTCACAATGAAATGTACCTTAAAACACTTACCTCATCATAGTGACTTTTTGCAAATAGGAGTGCACACAGTTCTCCATAGAGTGCAGCTTTATTTGCTTGCTGGCCATGTTTTGATAGTTTATCCATATATGTCTGAGCTAATTTAAATGTTTCTTCACCCAAATGATATTTGCAGTTTCCATTTCGCACATGAAGCAACCTATAAAACACAAATAACATTGCTCTATTTTTGATATTTCCAGCTTGGTAGACCTGATGACCTCTTATCAATCACCTAAATGACTTAAGGTAATTAAATGCAATTACAAGGCAGCATTTGAAAATACATGTGTGAACCAAATTGGAGCTGACCTCATGCCCATAAAGAAGTACATGCTCGTTCCTGAAAGCGTCCCATAATTAATTTCATCAATTGTTGATCCCTTATCTTCTCTAAATATTTTATATATTTTGTGTACTCAGCATGTACTGCATCTAAAAAAATGACATTTGCTCTTTTTGTTCCAAATCCACAAGTAATATAGCTTCAGTATAAGAAACTTGGAAAATAATGAAGAAAGTAAAATCAACATAAAATATCTTCTTTTCTTATTTTTAGTACAGTCTAACACTTGATCAGTTACCACT
This sequence comes from Chlorocebus sabaeus, assembly GCF_047675955.1. NCBI lineage: Eukaryota > Metazoa > Chordata > Mammalia > Primates > Cercopithecidae > Chlorocebus > Chlorocebus sabaeus. Next base: position 36,638,159 of record NC_132919.1, read on the forward strand.
TATTTCATGACGCTTCATAATGTTCATTTTTCTTTCTAATAAGATAAATTTACCAAAAATACCAGTAGGGTCAACTATTTCTTGAGACGGAGTCTCACTCTGTTGCCCAGGCTGGAGTGCAGTGGCACAATCTCAGCTCACTGCAAGCTCTGCCTCCTAAGTTCACGCCATTCTCCTGCCTCAGCCTCCCGAGTAGCTGGGACTACAGGCGCCCGCCACCACACCCGGCAAATTTTTGTATTTTTAGTAGAGACGGGGTTTCACCTTGTTAGCCAGGATGGTCTCGATCTCCTGACCTCGTGATCTGCCCGCCTCGGCCTCCCAAAGTGCTGGGATTACAGGCGTGAGCCACCGCGTCCGGCCAATTATTTCTTTTAAAATCTTTATCCTCTATAGTGGAAATACAGAGTTCTTTACACAAAGTAACTGTACAACCATGCTGACTATTTAACGATATGCCAAAATAGTACAATGCTTCTAGATAGCAACAAACCATGTATCTATATAGACTATACAACATAGGCAAACAGTGTTAGGCCTGGACAAATATTTATTTATTTATTAAATGCTAGCTAGAACATTACGTTCATGTTATCAAGCCAATACAACTTTCTGAAATGCTCAGTCTGAGAAGGAACAAAGGTATAAAAGCTACTTAAAAAAAAACCAAGGATGGAGAGGTTAGGAAGTATTCTTTAGGAGCATCAAATCAACAGATACATAAAATTTATTTTTTCTATCTATACCACAAATATTAACAGATTAATAACCCATGATGATAAAAATTCAGACAATCTTTTAATATCTATCGTTCCTTTATATAGTCAGGGAAACAGATTAACTTCAAAAGAACCAGGACTAATCAATAAAGTGATGACTACTATACAATGCCAGTGTGTATCCTGTCAACATGTACCACACAGTTATCTGCAAAATCTATTACCATAAGAAGCTTACGTTCTAGTGGTGACAAGGGTATTAGCGTGGGCAAAGACACAAATACATAAGACTTTCATTTAAGGATAAATGCTATAAAGATGATTTAAAAAGTAGAGTAATATGATCAAAAGATTCTCAAAGGAGGTGTTTAGAGTAGACAGGGAAGAATTCTCCTGAGGTGGTAACATTTAAGTTGACACCTAAATGATGACACTGTAGCCAGCCAAGTGAAGATCTGGTGGGGAAGCAGGTTCCAAAACAGAAGGAACTGCAAAATAGAAGGAATAGCCCCTGAGAAGGGATGGGGGGAAATTCTGGCATAGTCAAAGGAACAGAGAAGGCCAATTCATCTAGACTACAGTGAATAAAAGATTATGTAAAGAGAAATGAGAAGGCAGAGATAAGCAAGATTTTGTAGCGCCTTGCCCGCCATGGAAAGGAGATTTGGTTGCAACAGTAAGGGAGGTGATTTGACTTATGCACTATCTAATATAATTTCCTGAGATGTTAGAAATGTTCTATACTTGTGTTGCTCAATTTGGTAGCCACTAGCAACAGTGGCTACTGAGTATTAGAAATGTGCCCAGTGTGACTGAGGCACATTTTACTTTTAATTATTTTAACCTTAATAATCACATAGGGTTAATGGCTACCATATGGGACAATGCAACTGTATCAAGAATGCTCTGGCTACAGTGTGGAGAATGGATTATAGCAAAGCCAAGAGTGGAAGCAAAGCCACCAAGGCAGAAGATATTGTAACAGTCCAGAAAAAAAAATTCCTTGAGAAAAAAAGGATTAGTATCTGAAACACAGATTTGATAGCCAAACAGCTGAAAGAAAAAAAAAAAATGAGAAATCCATAGGTTGAAATTTTAGAGAATAAAAAGAACAGTGCTTACTTCTCATTTCCACAATGCTAAGAATTTCCTTTCCAAAGACCTTCACTCTAAGTATTCTCCTGAAATAACAATCTGTGGAAATTATTTAGTAATTGGCACATGATGAGGTAACAAAATAAACACTGTATGCCAGAAAGGCACAGCTTGATATTTTCTCCAGTCCCTGCTGAATATCTATTTAAACAAAAGGGCAAATTAAACATATGGAGACTCTTTAAGGTTCTGTGTGTCCATCTGGGCTGACACTAAGCAGTATACTGAATTCAAGGAACTTGCGGTCCAACTCATTATGGTCTAATTTTATCCCAACATTCTGCCTAAGGAAAACGCAGGTTCTCAAAATGTGGCACTATCATGCAAACACAGTATTTTACTTTCACAATAACATAAAATCTTGTCTACCTGATCAACACCTATTGTCAAGAGCAACTACTGATTGTTCATTGTTTGAAATGAAAAATACACACATATGTAAGTCATTAGTTTACTAATATATTTACCATAAGACTGAACATGACTAGTTAGAGCCTCATCAGCCAGACATAACGAAAGTAAAATACACTAAAAGTGAAACTAAAGGAAAAGAATTTCTTTCCTTCTCATAAGTGTCTTTTTCTTACAACTAGTTTAAAATTTTGGCCGGGTGTGGTGGCTCACGCCTGTAACCCCAGCACTTTGGGAGGCCGAGGTGGGTGGATCACGATGTCAGGAGATTGAGACCATCCTGGCCAACACAGAGAAATCCCATCTCTACTAAAAATACAAAAAAAATTGCCGGGCGTGGTTGTGCGTGCCTGTAGATCCAGCTACTCAGGAGGCTGAGGCAGGAGAACTGCTTGAACCCAGGAGGCAGAGATTGCAGTGAGTTGAGATTGCACCACTGTACTCCAGACTGGCGAAAGAGCAAGACTCCATCTCAAAAAAATAAAAAATGGAAATAAATGATAGCTTGAAAGGGTAGAGCTGCATAATGAAAATAAAGACCAGTATGGGTTTAATAATTTTTTTTTACTATGGTGAAATATATATAAAACTTTGTGCCATATGAGCTATTTTAAAGTATACAATTCAGTGGTATTAATTATATTAACTGTATCATACAACCATCAATACTATTCACTTCCAAAACTTTTTCATCACCCCAAAGAAAAATTCTGTAAGCATTAAGCAATAGTTTCCCCTTCTGCCTTACCCCTAAGTCCCTAGTAAACTTTAATCTGCTTTCTGTCTCTATGAATTTGCCTATTCTACATATTTCATGTAAGTGGAACCATACAGTATTTGTCCTATTGTGTCTAACTTATTTCACTTAGGATAAAATTTTCAAGGTTCATCCATGTCGTAGCATGTACCAAAACTGGCTGAATCATTGTATGAGTATATATGTAAAAATGCCAAATTTTGTTTTTTTTTTTTTTTTTTGAGACGGAGTCTCGCTCTGTCGCCCAGGCTGGAGTGCAGTGGCCGGATCTCAGCTCACAGCAAGCTCCGCCTCCCGGGTTTACGCCATTCTCCTGCCTCAGCCTCCCGAGTAGCTGGGACTACAGGCGCCCGCCACCACGCCCGGCTAGTTTTTTGTATTTTTTAGTAGAGACGGGGTTTCACCGTGTTAGCCAGGATGGTCTCGATCTCCTGACCTCGTGATCCACCCGTCTCGGCCTCCCAAAGTGCTGGGATTACAGGCTTGAGCCACCGCGCCCGGCCAAAAATGCCAAATTTTATGTCTCTATTTATCTGTTGATGGATACTTGGACTGTTATCTTTTGACTTGTGAAAAATTCTGCTATAAACACTAGCACACAAATATCTTTGATTCCTTGCTTTCAATGCTTTTAGGCATATACCCTGGAGTGAAACTGCTGAGTCATATGGTAATTCTATGTTTAGCTTTTTGACAAACTGCCAAACTGTACTCCACAGCAGCTGCACCATTTTACATTCCCAGCAACAGTGCACAAAGTTTCCAATTTCGTTTTCTTTTTTTCAAATGCTTTCTCAGCAGAATCACTCGATTTCTTCTCATCCTTGCCAACACTTTTTTTTTTTTTAATTGTACCCATCTTGATAGGAATAAAGTGGTGGCTCATTATGTTTGATTTGCATTTCCCTAATATCAAATGACACTGAGTATCTTTTTATGTGCTTACTGGTCTTTTATGTATCTTCCTTGGGAAAATGTCTATTGAAGTCCTTTGCCCATTTTTTATTTTTATTTTTTATTTTATGAGACAGAGTCTCACTCTGTCACCCAGGCTGGAGAGCAGCGGCATGATCAAGCTCACTACAGTCATGATCTCTTGTGCTTAAGTGATCCTCCCACCTCAGCCTCCTAAGTAGCTGAGACTACAGGCTCGTGCCACCACAGCTGGTTGATTTTTTAAAAAATTATTTTAATAGAGACGAGGTCTTGCTATTTTGCTTAGGCAGGTCTCAAACTCCTGAGCTCAAGAAATCCTTCTGCCTCAGCCTCCCAAAATGTTGGGATTACAGATGTGAGCCACCATGCCCAGCCTACTCTTTATTTTAATTAATTAATTAATTAATTAATAATTACAGGTGGTAGGCACCTGTAATCCCACCTACTTGGGAGGCTGAGGCAGGAGAATCGGTTGAACCTGGGAAGCGGAAGTTGCAGTGAGCCGGTATCATGCCACTGCACTCCAGCCTGGGCAAAAGAGTAAGACTCTGTCTCATAAAATAAAGCAAATACATGTAAATGAAAATAAAAATAAAAATTAATTCATTAATTAGTTTTTTAACAGAGTTTCACTCTTGTTATATTTTTTAGTAGAGACAGAGTTTTACCATGTTGGCCAGACTGGTCTCGAACTCCTGACCTCAGATGATCTGTCTGCCTCGAACTCCCAAACTGTTGGGATTACAGGTGTAAGCCACGGGGCCCAGCCTCATTTTTAAATTGTGTTGTTTGTAGTTGTAGTTCTTGATATATTCTGGATACTAGAACCCTAATTAACACATGATTTGCAAATATTTTCTCCCATTCCATAGATTGTCTTTTTATTTTCTTGATGTTTTTTGATGTACAAAAGTTTTTTATTTTGATTAAGTCCAACAAATCTATAGTTTTACTTCTTCCTTTCCAGTACCGATGCTTTTTATTTTTCTTGTCAAATTTCTTCTGCTAAAGTTTCCAGTACAATGTTGAAAACCACTAGTGAAAGCAGGCATCTATGTCTTGTTCCTGATCCTATGGGGGAATCTTCTAGTCTTTCACTATAGAGTATGATGTTAATTGTGAGTTTTTCATAAATACTCTTTATCATATTGAGGAAGTTCCTTTCTATTCCTAGCTTTGTGAATTTTTTTTTTTAAATCATGAAAAGGTGTTAGATTTTGCTAAACGACTTTTCTGTGTCAACTGAGATAAACTTTTTTTTTTTTTTTCCCTTCACCTTATTAACATGGTGTATCACACTGATGTTCTTATGTTGAACCACCCTTGCATTCCTGGGATAAATCTCACTTGGTCATAGCGTAAAATCCTTTTAATATTCTATTAGATTTGCTAGTATTTTGTTGATGATTTTTTCATCTATATTCATAAGAGATACTTGTCTGAAATTGTCTCTTTTGTGATGTCACATTTTTGGTCTTTGGTATCAGGTAACGTTAGCCTTTTAAAATTAGTTAGGGACTGGGCACAGTGGCTCACGCCTGTAATCCTAGCACTTTGGGAGGCCAAGGTGGGCAGGTCACCTGAGGTCAGGAGTTTGAGACCAGCCTGGTCAACATCGAAACCCCATCTCTACTAAAAATATAAAAATTAGCCAGGTGTGGTGGTGGGCACCTGTAATCCCAGCTACTTGGGAGGCTGAGGCAGGAGAATCGCTTGAACCTGGGAGGCAGAAGTTGCAGTGAGCCGAGATCATGCCACTGCACTCCAGTCTGGGCAAAAGAGTAAGACTCTGTCTCATAAAATAAAGCAAATACATGTAAATGAAAATAAAAATAAAAATAAAAACAAAACAAAATGAGTTAGGAAGTGTTGCTTCCTCTGCAATTTCCTGGAAGAGTTTGAGAAGAACTAGTGCTAATTCTTTAAATGTTTGATAGAATTCACTAGTGAAGTCTTCGGTCCTGGACTTTGTTGGAAGGTTTTTGATTATGGATTTAATTTCTTTACTTGTTATAGGTCTCGTAGGATTTTCTATTTCCTCTTAGAGCATTTAGGTAATTTGTCCATTTCCAAAAAATTTGTCCATTTTATTTATGTTATCTAATTTGCTGGTGTTCAACTGTTCATAGGATTCTCCTTAAATCCTTTTTATTTGTGGAAGGTTGGTAGTAATGTTCCAAGTCCCATTTCTGATTTTAGTTATTTGAGTCTTCCTTTTCTCTTTGTTAGTCTGGTATGGTTTTAATTTCAAGTCAGGGAGGACATCAGTGTGAGAGTGTTTCTTCTGCTAGAGAATGTGGAATCTGCATGTGATACCTCAAAACAATGGCAGCAATCTTATAAGCACTGGAGAGCTAGCCAAAGAAATGACTGGTACACAAAGAATTAGCAGACAGATTGAAAGAACCTAGTTCCTTAATAACTTCTATATATTCATAATTACCCTACCCTGGAGGCACTCAACATTGTACTGATTATCTTTTTATCTTTTTTGTATTTTTAAGGTGCACTGCTTATGTAGGTGGCTCCTATCTTATTTGCTACACATAGGTTTATGACCTTTTTGTGAATTATACATTCTATTATCAATATCCCTTCTGTATCAACTAATGACTTTTATCCTGAATTCTTCCTTATTGTTAGTATTATTGTTTTGGGGTTTTTTCTTTTTATGATATAGCACTAGCTTTTATTTTTTAACCCTCTTGGTAACCACCATCTTTAGGTAGGATAATTGAACCCATTCACATGTATTGTGATGATAATTGTATTTGGTCTAACCTTTTCATCTTATTTTTCATTTATCATAATCAGTTATGTCCTCTATTCTCTTTGCTTATATCTAGCTTGGTCAAGTTTCAAATCATTCTCACCCATATTCGCACCATCCTAGTTTGGAAGTTCTATCACACTTTTCTATTAATCAAGGCATTAAATACCCATCTCTAGCACTGATAATGTTTAAACATTAAATAATGATGCCCTTTCCTACTCTACCCACTAAGATGAGAACTTTGTAACACTTTAACTCCTCCATTCTCCCAAATGTGTATTTTAAAAATAGGCTATATGTCTATTAAAAGACCTGAATGTAAGATGAACTTCCATTTTCCATCTAAAAATATTTTTGCCAACTCATATATATCAAGTTTTGGGGATATATGTGATAACATTAAAACACTTATAATTTTTATTTAAGGCCAAGTGTGGTGGTAATGCCTGTAAGCCCAGTGCTTTGGGAGGCCAAGGCAGAAGGATCACTTGAGCCCAGGAGTTTGAGACCAGCCTGAGCAACATACTGAGGTCCCTTTTCTATTAAAAACAAAAAGAATAAAAATTTATAACATTTAAATCTTTCCTTATACCTACATATTTAAAATCTAAATTAAATTTTCAAAAATCACTTTTCCTCCTCACAATTTACAAAACTTTATCCAAATTATTCACATGTACCTTCAACATTTAACTTCATCATCACCATAGTTATTTCTGGAGTCATCTGACAAGTTTTTATTTTATCTGCTAAATAAATCCTTCTTTGGAATGACAGCTTTTTAGAGTAAAACATTTTCATTTGTTTGAAAACCAGTACTTCTGAATCTCTGTATGATGTCACCAGAAATTTAATCCAAAGCTACCAGTAACCATTTGCAAAGCGTTAGGACTGCTGGGCTTTTCAATTTCTCCTATAGCAAGTAGACATCCATGATCTCCACAACTGAACTACTCCATCACTTTTCAAAGTAATCTTTAAAAAGCCAGTTAATAAAATTATCCAACTCTTACAACTATAAGGTCATGACCTCCAGAATATTCTAAATATGCTAAATTTCATTACCTTTTTTTTTTTTTTTTTTTTGAGACAAAGTTTTGCTCTCGTCACCCAGGCTGGAGTGTAATGGTGCAATCTCAGCTCACTGCAACCTCCACCTCCCAGGTTCAAGCAATTCTCCTTCCTCAGCCTCCCGAAGTAGCTGGGATCACAGGCGCCCACCAGCACGCCCAGCTAATTTTTTTGTATTTTTAATAGAGACAGGGTTTCACCATGTTGGCCAGGTTGGTCTAGAACTCCTGACCTTAGGTGATCCACCGCCCCAGCCTATCAAAGTGCTGGGATTACAGGCATTGAGCCACCACACCCAGCCTCATTACTTCTTTAGAAAGAAAATTTCGCTAGGTGGTCTCTATAAAGCTTCCTGACATTTGCACTAACTGAAGTTTCAGGTTAACATTTCTTTCCTAAGAACTACTTTCTTGTTCAAAATACAGGTTGAGTATCCTTATTTGAAATGTTTGGGACCAATCATGTTTCAGATTTCAAATTTCTGGATTAGGGACACTAAACCTGTAATAGGTTTGACATGGTAAATTTTTGTCTTTTGTTATTTCTAAAATTTCCTTTTCATCTCTGGTTTGAAAAGCATCCTTATTAGGCCTATTACAAATTCTCAATTTGTTCTTCATTCTCTTCCTACTCCATCTACATGTGAGATATATATTACAATATTCATTACCTACCACTCTTTTTATATCATCTTCCCCTACCTTGGGATTTGTTATTATAAGAACTTAAATAAAAGTTTAAAAATTTTATTTTAAAATAAAATAGAAGCCCGGTGCAGTGGCTGACGCCTGTAATCCCAACACTTTGGGGGGCCAGAGCGGGTGGATCACGAGCTCGGGAGATCAAGACGATCCAGGCTAACATGGTGAAACCCCGTCTCTACTAAAAACACAAAAAAATTAGCTGGGCGTGGTGGTGGGTGCCTGTAGTCTCAGCTACTCAGGAGGCTGAGGTAGGAGAATGGCGTGAACCCAGGAAGCGGAGCTTGCAGTGAGCCGAGATCGCGCCATCGCATAGAACTCCAGCCTGGGTGACAGAGCAAGACTCCGTCTCAAAAAATAAAAATATTAAAAAAAAAAAAAAGACTCAGTCATAACATAACATAACATAACATGTCTCATTATATTGCCCAGGCAGGTCTCAAACTCCTGGGCTCAAACGATCCTCTTGCCTTGGCCTCCCAAAGTGCTGGGATTACAGGCGTAAGGTACTATGCCTGGCTGGAACTTATATTTGGTTAGAGAAGTTCTTCGATTATTTCCTTCAGATAAGGTAAATGGAAACATACTGGGTCTTCATTTATTTGAAAATTATTTTTTTTGCCCTTTGAACTGGTGAGGTACAGTATCTTCTCTCGGTAACTAAGATACTGCTGCTTTCTTCTAGCTTCTAATTTCTATTTATCTTCGGCTTTCAGGAAATGCAACTGCCCAGGGTTCTCTTTCAATCCACATTCAACCCCCCTTTTTTTTTTTTGAGACAGAGTCTTGCTCTATCGCCCAGGCTGGAGTGTAGTGGCGCGATCTTGGTTCACTGCAAGCTCCACCCTCCCGGGTTCACGCCACTCTCCTGCCTCAGCCTCCTGAGTAGCTGGGAATACAGGTGCCCACCACCACGCCCAGCTAATGTTTTGTACTTTTTAGTAGAGACGGGGTTTCACCAAGTTAGCCAGGATGGTCTCGATCTCCTGATCTCGTGATCCACCCGCCTCGGCCTCCCAAAGTGCTGGGATTACAGGCGTGAGCCACCATGCCTGGTCACATTCAACTCTTTACAAACATATGCATGCACACACACACACACACATACATACACTCCCCAACCCCACCCCATTGTTGAGTAGTTCAAGAAGTTCTTTTTATCATTTAAAAAAAAAAAACCACTAAAGGAATACATGTCAATTGTTTAAAAACATAATAAACAGTAGAAAAGGATTTAAAATAAAAAGTAAGTTTGTTCTGCCCAACTCTCACAAGCCCAAAGGCAATCTCTGTTCCCTTATCTGGAGGTTCTAGAAAATTCTTGACCTTAAACAAACCATGCTCACATGGACTGATTAGCTACAAAGAAAAAATTGAAAAGCGGGTTGCAGGTGTGATTTTAAGTTTGTCATCCCCCAAAAACAAACCAATTCAGCAACTGTGGTTATTTCTGAGCAGCAGGGTTATAGACAACAATTTTCTTCCTCATAGCTTTCTGGATATGTTTGGCCACAGACACGTATAAGCAAGAAAAACAAAGCCATTAAATAGAAAATGAATAAATGGAAATAGGCAGAGTCTCCAAAGAATACAAAAGGACTGAAAAATGGTACCAGTTTTAACTACTTTCTATCAAGAAAGGCTAGGAAGGTTCTCTGACCTTTGTTGTATAATGTTTTGCCACTAGCCCCATATTAGAAATTGGTTTTGTGACATTAAATTGAAAAACGTACTCTTATTCTTGCCTCAGGCTCAAAGCCCCTGGGATTGGCCAAAGGATTTGATTCGTATCTGTTCTGCAAAACACTTCTTTTCCAATTCAATTAAACACGTGGTCAATTAATACCTCAAATTTCTCTCTGCCTTAAAAAAAGACTAAGCCATAAAATTTTAATCATCTTTTCAAATGATACTAAGTAGATGAAAAAAAGTACTTATTATAAATAAATTATATTAAATACACTTGTAATGACCAAGAATTTGGCAAGGTTAGTTGAATAGAGGCAAATTTTATTTTGAAATTTCAAATTCATAAAGACTAATGTCTTGGTATACAGGCAGTGAGTTGGCATTATAAATGGCTTTGTTCCTTGGTCTAGACAATATTCTAGTTTCACATGTGTTTGCTAAAAAGACAGCTAGTTCTGAATTGTTAATTAACTATTGTTTTTATTTATTTTAAATATTTGTTATAGAAATGGGATCTTGCTGGTCTCCAATTCCTAAGTTTAAGCAATCCTCAAATCTTGGCCTCCCAAAGTGCTGGGATTACATGCGTGAGCCACTGCACCCAGACAGTTATCTACCCAATATTCCTCATGTTTTCTTCCTTAATGTAGACCCATGAGTTAATTCATGCACAATTGAAAATGTTTTGCTCCTCAGACTGTATTACACAGATTAGAAGTTGTGCAGAATGTATCCCAGTTTCCAGTTTAAAAGAAAGGTAATCTAAGAGATAGAGTTAGACTTCTGGGAAAGCAATTATTTTCTGATTTAAAAAAGAAGAGTCAGCTGTCATGCACTTTTTGCCCTCCCTTCTTCTCACTGCCTATTAACACTTGCAACCATAATGATGTGAGCTACTTGCTAAAGATGACATACTAGGAAGGAGAGAAGGAAACTGACTTGTCTTGTGAGAAAACTAAACTTTTTGATAAGGCTAAAGTCAAATTTATACAAGAATTTTAAAATCAGAAGAAACACAGGTATTTGGGTGAAATAAATCTGAATATGTGAATAAAAAAATAAAGCACATACAAAAAAGAAAGTGCTTTATCTTTTGGTCAAGATTGCTATAGTGAATAATCTATGATAAAATCATACAAAATCCCCTTTCTGTTCCAAATTAACCAGTTTATGTACACAGAAATATATCACTAACCCCTCAAATCCCATATGGGATAGTCTAGTCTCCTATTCCTAAAAATATAAAATAGGCAGAAAAGGGGGAAAAAATGAGTGATTATTTTTATGAGTACTATAAATTATAGGGCTAAATACTAATTCTTTTACAGTTTCTGCACACAAAGATTCCTATAATTTATCATACACTTCTAAAGTATATGTGGGAAATTATCACCTTCTAAAATATAATTTATAATTAAGTTTCCATATTACAAAATTAACTTCAGGATTTGAATGTCTGTCTGACATAGATAAGCCTTTTATAAAAAAGGGCAATGACAGCCTCAAAAGACTGAACTGGCCAAAAAAAAAGAAAGAGAGAGAGTTTTACTCAATTTTAGCTTAAATCAACAATAATCTAGCTTGGGTGTGGTGACTCATGCCTGTAATCCCAGCACTTTGGGAGGCCCAGGCAAGAGGATTGCTTGAGCCCAGGAGTTGGAGACCGGACTGGGCAACACAGCGAAACACCATTTCTAATAAAAATAAATAAAATAAAAAATGTATTTAAAAAAACCCCAAAACAAAAATACAATGGTTTTATAGGAGAATATTCTAGTTTTGAAGGGATTCAGATTCAATTAACTCATCTAAAAAATACCTAGGAAATATGTACCTTAATTCCATAAAAATAGAAGACTGTAAATTCAATAAATTGATTGGACTTAGTTAACTTAGGATAAAGAATTTCTGCTGTTTAATTTTTTGACTTTAATTTTTAGTTTTATATAAAAAATTCTTTTTAAGAAATGCCAAATCAAATTGGGAGACAAAGAGAAAACCTGTATGAAAGTAAAGGTAGATGTAACATGTGCATAAAAAAAATAAGGACAATAAAGCAGAGTTACTTCTAGATTTGCTTGACTTTAAGGACATCTGTAAAAAGGTAATAAATGTATCCTCAAAGAAAAGTTACTCATAAGTAAAGCACTAATCTTGTTATGCACAATTATGGAAACGTAAACAAAGCACGGGGTACAAAAGTAACACTCAAGAAAAAGTACATTTTTGGAGTTTCCTAGCATCCAGTATCTACCACAGTTCCTAGTACATAAGTATTCAATAAATACTTGTTGAATGAACAAACAAACAAGTTCTATGATAAAGCAAAAACATACATAAGAAACACATTCTGGGCCGGGCACAGTAGCTCCTGCCTGTAATCCCAGTACTTTGGGAGGCCAAGGCAGGTGGATCACCTGAGGTTAGGAGTTCAAGACCAGCCTGACCAATGTGGCAAAACCCCATCTCTACTAAAAATAAAAAAAATTAGCCAGGCATTGTGGCGCATGCCTGTAATCTCAGCTACTTGGGAGGCTGAGACAGGAGAATCACTTGAACCCAGGACGTGGAGGTTGCAGTGAGTCAAGATTGCACTACTGCAGTCCAGCCTAGGTAACAGAGCGAGACTCCATTTCAAAAATAAAAATAAAAAAAGAAACACATTCTGGTTCATAACACTCAAATCTAACCTAACTGTCTATAGCAGATTAACTATATTTTAGAGATGAGAGGATGCCAGACTAGTGAAACTATGACATATAAATATCATCTCAGAGATTTACTCAAATGTTGGCATATACTTATAAGAGCTAAAACTATAAAAACCACTAAATACCATTATAGCACATAATTACAGAATATGTTCCAACTTACCTCACACAACATTCTACTGCACGAAACCAATGAAGCATCTCATCGTGTAGAGTACACAACTGAAGGCAGGACAGAAAAACTTTCTCAGCATCACTATACCAGCCTGCATCTGAAAGAAAGCCACCTAAAAAAATAAGAAACACCAACTTTAGATAACTTAATAGCCTGAAAGCTAAAATGACATGCTGACAGTGAATATCATCTAAATTAAAAAAAAAAAACCATGATATTAAAAGTCTTGTGTTTAGCATAAAATACAGGTATGAATTGTGAGATTTTTATAAAAAGGTTTTGAACTGGGGAAGGAGGATTAAGGCTAAGACCTTGAATAAGGAATCAAAAGTTTCAACCTTGTAAGAATACTCCATGGCCTAAGAGTTGTTATTTTCCAGCTAATGAGCTAACTAAATTATTTTGCTATTTTCATCTTGGAGAGTACACATAACTTTAGCATCTCCCAATACACAATCTCAAAGATAAATCTGCATATACTTAATCTTAGTATAGCAGCACATAACGGAGGATACACAGATTATAAAAAGACCATGATGCTTAATTGATTATCTCATTTTTTTTTAAACAAGAAATTACTGTCCTGGACAATGTTTCCTCAACATATTATCTTTTTGAGGATTCTGACCCCTAAAAATGACTAACATTTAATACACTGTTACTACACCATGTAAAACACTTCTTTTTGTGGTAACTACTTCAACTCACTAACTTTCACAACACAACTTCAACTTAAATGCAGTAACTGCCCCAAAGTAACAGATGAAAAAACTTGAGTCACAGGAAAACCAAAGCTTATAATCTAGTAATAGTGAAAAGATTTGGATGCACACAATGTGACTTCAGAGGCTAAGTCTGTAGTCCCTATACTGCAATAGTTATTAAGGAATAATTTCTTAGTGCTATTCAGGATGTTACAATAACCAGAAAACACAAAGTAACATACCATCATGGTATATTCTAAAATACAATTTTTGGACATTAAAAAATATCTGAAATTATCTGAGACCTGCCTGGGCAAAATGGCAAAACCCTGTCTCTACAAAAGAAACAAAAGTAAGCCAGGTGTGGTGGCAAGTGCCTGTAGTCCCAGCTAGTCAGGAGGCTGGGGTGGGAGAATGGCTTGAACCTGGGAGGCAGAGACTGCAGTGAGCGGAGATCGCACCACTGCCCTCCAGCCTGGGCAACAGAGTCAGACCTTGTCTCAAACAACAACAACAAAAACACTCTGAAATTAGAGTACGTCATAAAATGAAAGGTATATTACAATAATTGGCTCCATTTTTTTTCTTGGCACACAAAAAATATGGTGTCTTAATAGTTTTAACGTCTGAGTCAACAAAATATTATATTTTGCACAGACTCATGTTTTATATTTAATTAAAGCTACATGTAATTAAGCAATTTTTTAATTAGCTGGAGAGAACTGTGCTTTAGATCTTTCTAGGTTCCTCACCAAGTTGAGCAGAATAATGAGGTTATTATTCATATTCCTACTAAGTAATATTCTACTTATCATCCCAACATACTGTGTATTGTGCTGGTTATTAGAATATTGTCTCTCAGCTTCAAATCCACACTACTAGAGTCTGTTTGAGGATGCTGAACAAGGACTCTGCAAACCACATTTCTCTTTTGCTAGCTAGCTCCCTGTTTGGCTCAGCCCATAGGAGGCACTAGAGAAAAGGGCTGCAAGACTGGAAGAGCAAAGGACACTCTCCTTCCTGTATCTGTTAGTGAGGTTCCTGTTGACAAAAACACCCCAGGGTTTGCTTCTTTACTTTGGTGGTGGTAGTTCATTCCATTAAATAATAGTCAATACCATTTGCAGTTTTCCAATGCTTGCAAAACCAGTTTTACAGCACTCCATCAAACACCAGCAATAGACATCCAGGTTGCCCCTCCTAGAGGTCTAGATCCTAGACCCAACGGCCCTCTTTTCAGACCTCTAAGGCACTAGTAACAGTCTAGCAGCATCCTAGCTCCATGGGGCAAACCCCTCCAACTATATAATTATAATTAAAAATTATAATTTTTAATAATTCCAATCTCTTCCTTGGTTCCCCAAGCCATAGGTATGGCAGCCAATTCTCACAGCTGCTTTGTCCATAATAACCAACTGTTCCCTTTTTGCCTTTTTAGTTCTCTAATATCTGGTTAAAAATGATCTGTACTAGGCCAGATACAGTGGCTCATGCCTGTAATTCCAGCACTTTTGGAGGCCAAGGTGGAAGGAGCCCTTGAGGCCAAGAGTTCAAGACTACCTTGGGTAACACAGTGAGACCCTGTCTCCTAAATAAATACTATTTTTTTATCTTGATAATTGATTTTATAGCCTAGTGAAATGAACTATTCACATATAACATCTATTTCATCCACATGTTGTTGAGAAGGAAAACATTTATACAATGTACTTAATTTCATTTGGTTCTTAGTTTGAAAATCCCTAAAAATTTAGGTTTATTCTAGAGCATAAAATCAAAACTTGTAATATTGACCCTAGAATTTACCTAAACTCAAGGAAAATACTACAAGAGAGCTGGGTTTCAGCTAAATCAAATCCAGAACTAAATTTATTTTCTGTTCAAAACGAATGAGATCCTTATTTGTTTTCAAAAGGAGTTATGAGAAGAAGACAACAGCACAATTGTGGCAGCTGTCACAGTTTCTTACAATGACCATTTGTGCTTGAAAATGAAGTGGACATTTGCTATAATTAGAAGAAGTATCAGTCCAGTAACCGCAGGATAGGTTACTATTTCTTTTTTTTAGGGACAGAGGTTTGCTCTTGTTGCCCAGGCTGGAGTGCAATGGTATGATCAAGGCTCACTGCAACCTCCGCCTCCTGGGTTCAAGCGATTCTCCTACCTCAGTCTCCTGAGTAGCTGAGATTACAGGCATGCGCTACCACGCCTGGCTAATTTTGTATTTTTAGTGGAGACAGGGTTTCTCCATGTTGGTCAGGCTGGTCTCAAACTCCTGACCTCAGATGATCCGTCCGTCTCAGCCTCCCAAAGTCTGGGATTACAGGTGTGAGCCACCACGCCTGGCCAGGTTACTATTTCGATTAAAAACTTAATTTTAAGAAATGTGTTCCTTGACTATAAGCATCAAATTAAACACTTGTAAACAAGAAATAAATAAATTCAAACCATTTAAAAACATATGCCTGCTAAAAAATGTTTAGTTTTCCCTTTGAATAGCCTCATCACAATAAAGATGTGGCCTGTCAGAAAAGATCTTGGTCAGGGTGATAGTCCTACTTAAGAATGCAGTCCTTTCTAAAAAACAATTTTTTAATTTTACTTTTTAGGATTAAAAAAAAGTTTTTTTTATTATACTCTAAGTTCTATGGTATATGTGCACAACATGCAGGTTACACGTGCCAGGTTGGTTTGCTGCACCCATTAACTCATCATTTATGTTAGGCATTTCTCCTAATGCTATCCCTCCCCTATCCCCCTACCCCATGACAGGCCCTGGTGTGTGATATTCCCTGCCCTGTGTCCAAGTGTTCTCATTGTTCAATTCTCACCTATGAGTGAGAACACATGGTGTTTGGTTTTCTGTCCTTGCAATAGTTTGCTCAGAATGATAGTTTCCAGTTTCATCCATGTCCCTACAAAGGACATGAACTCATCCTTTTTTATGGCTGCATAGTATTCCGTGGTGTGCATGTGCCACATTTTCTTAATCCAGTCTATCATTGATGGACATCTGGGTTGGTTCCATGTACTTGCTATCGTGAATAGTGCCGCAATAAACATACGTGTGCATGTCTTTATAGCAGCATGATTTATAATCCTTTGGGTATACACCCAGTAATGGGATTGCTGGGTCAAATGCTATTTCTAGTTCTAGATCCTTGAGGAATCGCCACACTGTCTTCCACAATGGTTGAACCAGTTTACACTCCCACCAACAGTGTAAAAACGTTCCTATTTCTCCACATCCTCTTCAGCATCTGTTGTTTCCTGACATTTTAATGATCGCCATTCTAACTGGTGTGAGACGGTATCTCATTGTGGTTTTGATTTGCATTTCTCTGATCACCAGTGATGATGAGCATTTTTCGTGTGTCTGTTGGCTGCATAAATGTCTTCTTTTGAGAAGTGTCTGTTCATATCCTTCACCCACTTTTTGATGGGGTTGATTTTTTTCTTGTAAACTTGTTTAAGTTCTTTGTAGATTCTAGATATTAGCCCTTTGTCAGATGGGTAGATGGCAAAAATTTTCTCCCATTCTTTAGGTTGCCTGTTCACTTTGATGGTAGTTTATTTTGCTGTGCAGAAGCTCTTTAGTTTAATTAGATCCCATTTGTCAATTCTGGCTTCTGCTGCCATTACTTTTGGTGTTTTAGTCATGAAGTCCTTGCCCATGCCTATGTCCTGAATGGTAATGCCTAGGTTTACTTGTGGGGTTTTTAATGGTTTTAGGTCTAACACTTAAGTCTTTAATCCATCTTGAATTAATTTTTGTATAAGGTGTAAGGGAGGGATCCAGTTTCAGCTTTCTACATATGGCTAGCCAGTGTTCCCAGCACCATTTATTAATCAAGGAATCCTTTCCCCATTTCTTGTTTTTGTCAGGTTTGTAAAAGATCAGATGGTTGTAGATGTGTGGTGTTATTTTTGAGGCCTCTGTTCTGTTCCATTGGTCTATATCTCTGTTTTGGTACCAGTACAATGCTGTTTTGGTTACCGCAGCCTTGTAGCGTAAAGTCAGGTAGCACGATGCCTCTAGCTTTCTTCTTTTTGTTTAGGATTGTCTTGGCAATGCGGGCTTTTTTGATTCCACATGAACTTTAGTTTCTTCCAATTCTGTGAAGAAAGTCATTGGTAGCTTGATGGGGATGGTATTTAATCTATAAATTACCTTGGGCAGTATGGCCATTTTCACAATATTGATTCTTCCTATCCATGAGCATGGAATGCTCTTCCATTTGTTTGTGTTCTCTTTTATTTCCTTGAGCAGTAGTTTGTAGTTCTCCTTGAAGAGGTCCTTCACATCCCTTGTAATGGATTCCTAGGTATTTTATTCTCTTTGTAGCAATTGTGAATGGGAGTTTACTCATTATTTGGCTCCCTGTTTGACTGTTATTGGCATACAGGAATGCTTGTGATTTTTGTACATTGATTTTGTATCCTGAGACTTTGTAAACAAAGTTGCTTATCAGCTTAAGGAGATTTTGGGCTGAGATGATGGGGTTTTCTAAATATACAATCATGTCATCTGCAAACAGGGACAACTTGACTTCCTCTTTTCCTATTTGAATACCCTTTCTTTCTTTCTCTTGCCTGATTGCCCTGGTCAGAACTTCCAACAGCATGTTGAATAGGAGTGATGAGAGAGGGCATCCCTGTCTTGTGCCAGTTTTCAAAGGGAATGCTTCCAGTTTGGGCCCATTCAGTATGAATGGCTGTGGGTCTTATTATTTTGAGATATGTTCCATCAATACCTAGTTTATTGAGAGTTTTTAGCATGAAGCACTGTTAAAATTTGTTGAGGGCCTTTTCTGCATCTATTGAGATAATCATGTGGTTTTTGTCTTTGGAACTGTTTATGTGATGGGCTATGTTTACTGATTTGCATATGGTGAACCAGCCTTGCATCCCAGGGATGAAGCCAACTTGATCTTGGTGGATAAGCTTTTGGATGTGCTGCTGGATTCGGTTTGCCAGTATTTTATTGAGGATTTTCGCATCGATGTGCATCAGGGATATTAGTCTAAAATTCTCTTTTTTTGTTGTGTCTCTCCCAGGCTTTGGTATCAGGATGATGCTGGCCTCATAAAATGAGTTAGAGAGGGTTCCCTCTTTTTCTATTGATTGGATAAGTTTCAGAAGGAATGGTACCAGCTCCTCTTTGGACCTCTGGTAGAATTCGGCTGTGAATCTGTCTGGTCCTGGACTCTCTTTGGTTGGTAGGCTACTAATTATTGCCTCAATTTCAGAGCCTGTTATTGGTCTATTCAGAGATTCAACTTCTTCCTGGTTTAGTCTTGGGAGGGTGTATATGTCCAGACACTTATCCATTTCTTCCAGATTTTCTAGTTTATTTGCTTAGAGGTGTTTACAGTATTCTCTGATGGTAGTTTGCATTTCTGTGGGATCGGTGGTGATATCCCCTTTATCATTTTTTATTGTGTCTATTTGATCCTTCTCTTTCTTCATTAGTCTTGCTAGTGGTCTATCAATTTTGTTATCTTTTCAAAAAACCAGATCCTGGATTCACTGATTTTTTGAAGGGTTTTTGTGTGTGTGTGTGTGTATCTCCTTCAGTTCTGATCTGATCTTAGCTATTTCTTGCCTTCTGCTAGCTTTTGAATTTGTTTGCTCTTGCTTCTCTAGTTCTTTTAATTGTGATGGTAGGCTGTTGATTTGAGATCTTTCCTGCTTTCTCTTGTGGGCATGTAGTGCTATAAATTTCCCTCTACACACTGCTTTAAATGTGTCCCAGAGATTCTGGTATGTTGTGTGTTTATTCTCATTGGTTTCAAAGAACATCTTTATTTCTGCCTTCATTGCGTTATTTGCCCAGTAGTCACTCAGGAGCAGGTTGTTCAGTTTCCAAGTACTTGTGCGGTTTTGAGTGAGTTTCTTAATCCTGAGTTCTAATTTGACTGCACTGTGGTCTGATAGTTTGTTGTGATTTCTGTTCTTTTACATTTGGTGAGGAGTGCTTTACTTCCAACTATGTGGTCAATTTTGGAATAAGTACAATGTGGTGCTGAGAAGAATATATTCTGTTGATTTGGGGTGGAGAGTTCTGTAGATGTCTATTAGATCTGCTTGGTGCAGAGCTGAGTTCAAGTCCTGGATATCCTTGCTAACCTTCTGTCTCGTTGATCTAATATTGGCAGCGGGGTATTAAAGTCTCCCATTATTATTGTGTGGGAGTCCAAGTCTCTTTGTAGATCTCTAAGGACTTGTTTTGTGACTCTGGTGCTCCTGTATTGGGTGCATATATATTAGGTTAGTTCGGTCTAGCTTGTTGAATTGATCCCTTTACCATTATGTAATGGCCTTGTCTCTTTTGATCTTTGTTGGTTTAAAGTCTGTTTTATCAGGATTTCAACGCCTGCTTTTATTTATTTATTTTTGCTTTCCATTTGCTTGGTAGATCTTTCTCCATCCCTTTATTTTGAGCCTATGTATAGTCTCCTGAGATGGGTCTCCTGAATACAGCACACTGATGGGTCTTGACTCTATCCAATTTGCCAGTCTGTGTCTTTTAACTGGGGCATTTAGCCCATTTACATTTAAGGTTAATATTGTTATGTGTGAATTCGATCCTGTCATTATGATGTTAGCTGGTCATTTTGCCCATTAGTTGATGCAGTTTCTTCTTAGCATCGATGGTCTTTATGATTTGGCATGTTTTTGCAGTGGCTGGTACCGGTTGTTCCTTTCCATGTTTAGGGCTTCCTTCAGGAGCTCTTGTAAGGCAGGCCTGGTGGTGACAAAATCTCTCAGCATTTGCTTGTCTGTAAAGAATTTTATTTCTCCTTTACTTACAAAGCTTAGTTTGACTGGATATGAAATTCTGGGTTGAAAATTCTTTTAAGAATGTTGAATATTGACCCCCACTCTCTTCTGGCTTGTAGAGTTTCGGCCAAGAGATACATGGTTAGGCTGATGGGCTTCCCTTTGTGGGTAACCTGACCTTTCTCTCTGGCTGCCCTTAACATTTTTTCCTTCATTTCAACCTTGGTGAATCTGACAATTACGTGTCTTGGGGTTGCTCTTCTCAAGGAATATCTTTGTGGTGTTCTCTGTATTTCCTGAATTTGAATGTTGGCCTGCCTTGCTATATTGGGAAAGTTTTCCTGGATAATATCCTGAAGAATGTTTTCCAGCTTAGTTCCATTCTCCCCGTCACTTTCAGGTACACCAATCAAATGTAAATTTGGTCTTTTCACACAGTCCCATATTTCTTGGAGACTTTGTTGTTTCTTTTCACTCTTTTTTTCTCTATACTTCTCTTCTTAGTTCATTAATTTGATCTTCAATCACTAATACCCTTTCTTCCACTTGATCGAATTGGCTACTGAATGTGTCACGCAGTTCTCATGCCATGGTTTTCAGTTCCATCAGGTCATTTAAGGTCTTCTCTACACTGTTTATTCTAGTAAGCCATTCTAATCTTTTTTCAAAGTTTTTAGCTTTCTTGCGACGGGTCTGAACATCCTCCTTTAGCTTAGAGAAGTCTGTTCTTCAGAAGTCGACCTTCTGAAGCCTAACTCTCTCAACTCGTCAAAGTCATTCTCTGTCTGGCTTTGTTCCGTTGCTGGCAAGGAGCTGCGGTCATTTGGAGAACAGGTGTTCTCGTTTTTAGAATTTTCAGCTTTTCTGCTCTGGTTTCTCCCCATCTTTGTGGTTTTATCTACCTTTGGTCTTTGATGATGGTGACCTACAGATGGGGTTTTGGTGTGGATGTCCTTTTTGTTTATGTTGATGTTATTCCTTTCTGTTTGTTAGTTTTCCTTCTAATAGTCAGGTCCCTCAGCTGCAGGTCTGTTGGGAGTTTACTGGAGGTCCACTCCAGACCCTGTTTGCCTGGGTTATCACCAGTGGAGGCTGCAGAATAGCAAATATTGCTACCTCATCCTTCCTTTGGAAGCTTCGTCTCAGAGGGTTACCTGGCTGTATGAGGTGTCAGTCAGTCCCTACTGGTAGGTGTCTCCCAGTTAGGCTACATGGGAGTCAGGGAACCACTTCAGAAGACAGTCTGTCTGTTCTCAGAGCTGAAACTACATGCTGGGAGAACCACTGCTCTCTTCAGAGCTGTCGGACAGGGATGTTTAAGTCTGCAGAAGTTTCTGCTGCCTTTTGTTCAGCGATGCCCTGCCCCCAGAGGTCAACAAATATTATTTGTATTAAATTCTATCTCTAAAACATGGATGGATTTTGGAAGTATTCTGATAAATAAAACAAGCCAGTCACAAAGACCATGTATTTCAAGAGTCCACTTGTATAAAATGTCCAGAAAAGGCAAATCTATAGAGACAGAAAGTGGATGATGTTTGCTTCATGTGGGAGAGAAATGGGAGGGACTGCTAATGGGTACTGTTTTCTTTTTGGGGTGGTATCAATGTTCTAAAACTTATTGTGATGTCTGCACAACTCTTCTGGTATGATTTTTTTCTCTCTCTGGGTAACTTTAGGATTAAGACTGATAACTATGAGTTTGCCAGGACTTGGTTCTCTCTCCAAGGTATCTATGTGGGTCATTACAGTGGCCAGATTGGCATAAGTAGATGTGGAGATGACAGAGGACCTCAATGAACACTAGTCTTCCTTTCATCTTCTTTGATACTAAATTTCTCTCACATACACATTTTTACATGATCGTACAGAACTATCCTTAACATTAGTCAAGACCACAAGCTTTTAGAGACTTTCTTTGGACAATTCTTTATCGCTACTGACATTCCATAAGACTATTTAAAAAAGAAATGCAGGCCAGGCACAGTGGCTCATGCCTGTAATCCCAGCACTTTGGGAGACTGAGGCAGGTGGATCACGAAGTCAGGAGTTCGAGATCAGCCTGCCTAACGTAGTGAAATCCCATCACTACTAAAAATACAAAAAATTAGCTGGGCATGTGGTGGGTGCCTGTAATCCCAGCTACTCAGGAGGCTGAGACAGGAGAATGGCTTGAACCTGGGAGGTGGAGGCTGCAGTGAGCTGAGATCGCACTACTGCACTCCAGCCCGGGTGACAGTGAGAGAGCACATCTTAAAATAATAATAAGAAGAATAACAAGAATAATGCTGAGCTATAATAATAATAATATAATAATAACAAGAATAATCCTTTTCAAAAAATATATGTTCTAAAGTTCCTTCAGCAACCTATCTTTGAGTACTACAAATAATTATTCTAAGATTAAACAGGTCAGGCATGGTGCCTCACGCCTGTAATCCCAGCACTTTGGGAGACTGAGGCGGACAGATCACCTTAGGTCAGGAATTTGAGACCAGCCTGGCCAACACGATGAAACCCTGGCTCTACTAAAAACACAAAAATCAGCTGGGTGTGGTGGCACACACCTGTAGTCCCAGCTACCTGCAAGGCTGAGGTAGCAGAATCACTTGAACCCAGGAGGTGGAGGTTGCAGTGAGCTGAGATTGTGCCACTGCACTCCAGTCTGGGCGTCAGAGTGAGACCCTGTCCCCCCTCCCCCCTCCAAAAAAGGAAAAGATTAAAGATGACTATTAAAATATGCTGGGAAGGATGTAGATGCACATGTGTGTATGCTTTAAGACAGAAAACACATACACGGCACATGCACACAGTAATGAGAGAAGTTAAAAACAAAAGTAGGGTTGGGTGCAGTGGCTCACATCTGTAATCCCAGCACTTTTGGTGGCAGAGGTGGGTGGACCACTTGAGGTCAGGAGTTTGAGACCAGCCTGGCCAACATAGTGAAACCCCGTCTCTACTAAAAACACAAAAATTAGTTGGGTGTGGTGGTGGTACACGCCTGTAATCCCAGCTACTTGGGAGGCTGAGGAAGGAGAATCGCTTGAACACAGGAGGCGGAGGTTGCACTGAGCAAAAATCACGCCACTGCACTCCAGCCTGGGTGACAGAGCGAGACTCCATCTCAGAAAACCACCACCAAAAAACCCAAAACAAAAGTAGTTTGTGGCGATCAAACAGTACTATATCTTGATAGTGATGGTAGTTTTATCACTCTACATGGAATCCACTGCACAGACATATACACACACAAATGAGTGCATGTAAAAACTGGTGAAAACTAAGTAAGGTCAGCAGACTAGTTGATGGCATAACACCATTTTTCAATTTCTTGGTTTTGATATTGCCCTACAGTTATATGATACGTGACCACTGGGGGAAGCTGGAGGAGTGGTTCAAAGAACTCTGGGTACTCTTTTGCAACTTCCTATGAATCTACAGTCACTTCAAAAAAAATTTGTTTAATAGAGAAAAAAGAGCCAAGTGCAGTGGCTCATGTCTATAATTCCAGTAGTTTTGGAGGAATGCTTGAGCCCAGGAGTTCAAGAACAGCCTGGGCAACACAGCAAGATCTAGTTTCAACAAAAATAAAAGTTAGCTGGATAAGGTGACACATGCCTGTTGTCTTAGCTACTCAGGACACTGAAGCAGGAAGACTGCTTGAGTCCAAGTCTGAAGTTACAGTGAGCTATGACTGTTGATATGGTTTGCCTCTGTGTCCCCACCCAAACCTCCTCTTCAATTGTAGCTCCCATAATTCCCACGTGTTGTGGGAGAGACCCGGTGGGAGACAATTGAATCATGGGGGCGGTCTCCCCAATACTGTTCTTGTGGTAGTGAATAAGTCTCACGAGATCTGATGGTTTTATAAGGGGTTTCCCCTTTCATTTGGCAGATTCTGATTTGCCTGCCACCATGTAAGATGTGCCTTTTACCGTCCACCATGATTGTGAGGCCTCCCTAGCCACGTGAGTCCATTAAACCTCCTTTTCCTTTAAAAATTATCCAGTCTCAGGTCTATGTCTTTATCAGCAGCGTGAAAATGAACTAATAAAGTAAATTAGCGCCAGCAGAGTGGGGAGCTGCTATAAAGATACCTGAAAATGTGGAAGCGACTTTGGAACTGGGTAACAGGTAAAGCTTGGAACAGTTTGGAGGGCTCAGAATAAGACAGAAAAATGTGGGAAAAGTTTGGAACTTCCCAGAGACTTGTTGAATGGCTTTGATCAAAATGCAGATAATGATATGGACAGTGAAATACAGGTTGAGGTGGTCTCAGATGGAGATGAGGAACTTGTTGGGAACTGAAGTAAATGTGACTCTTACTATGTTTTAGCCAAGAGACTGGTGACATTTTGTCCCTGCCTCAGAGATGTGTGGAACTTTGAACTTGATGGAGATGATTTAGGGTACCTGGCAGAAGAAAATTATAAGCAGCAAAGCATTTAAGAGGTGACTTGAGTGCTGTTAAAAGCATTGTTTTATTTATTTTTATTTTTTACTTTTATTTTTTGAGATGAAGTCTTGCTTTGACACCCAGGCTGGAGTGCAGTGGGGTGATCTCAGCAGTGCAGTGGGGCAATCTCAGCTCACTGCAGCCTCTGCCTTTCAGGTTCAAGTGATTCTCCTGCCTCAGGCTCTCAAGTAGCTGGGATTACAGGCACCCACCACCAGGCCCGACTAGTTTTTGTATTTTTATTAGAGATGTGGTTTCACCATGTTGGCCAGGCTGGTCTCAAACTCCTGATATCAAGCAATCCACCTGCCTTGGCCTCCCAAAGTGCTTGGATTAGAGGCATGAGCCACCGCACCCAGTCGGCATTCAGTTTTAAAAGAAAAAAAGAGCATCAAGGTTTGGAAAATTTGCAGCCTCAGGATGTGATAGAAAAGAAAAACCCATTTTGTGAGAATTGCAAGCCAGCTGCAGAAATTTGCATAAGTAATGAGGAGATGAATGTTAATCTCCAAGACAATGGAGAAAATGTCTCCAGGGCATTTCAGAGAACTTTGTGGCAGCCCCTCACATCACAGACCCAGAGGTCTATGAGGAAAAAATGGTTTTGTGGGCTGAGCCCAGGGCCCCCCTGCTGTGTGCAGACTAGGGACTTCGACCCCTGTGTCCCAGCTGCTCTACCCATAGCTAAAAGGGACCAAGGTATGGCTCAGATAATAGCCTCAGCGGGGGCAAGTCCCAAGCCTTAGCAGCTCCCATGTGGTGTTGAGCCTGTGGGTGCCCAGAAATCAAGAACTGAGATTTGGGAACCTCTGCCTAGATTTCAGAATGTATGGAAATGCCTGGATGTCCAGGCAGAAGTCTGCTGCAGGGTGGGGCCCTCATGAAAAACCTCAGCTAGGGCAGTGGAAGGGAAATACTGGGTTGAGGCCCTTACACAGAGTGCCCACTGGAGCACTGCCTAGTGGAGCTATGAGAAGAGGGCCACTGCGCTCCAGACTACAGAATGGTAGATCCACCGAAAGCTTGCACTGTGTGCCTGAAGAAGCCACAGACACTCAACGCCAGTCTGTGAAAGCTGCTAGGAGGGAGGCTGTACCCTGCAAAGCCACAGGAGCGGAGCTGTCCATGACCATGGGAACTCACCTCTTGCATCAGCATGACCTGGATGTGAGACATGGAATCAGAAAAGATCATTTTGGAGCTTTATGATTTGACTGCTCTGCTGGATTCCAGACTTGCATATGGCCTTTAGCGCCTTCATTTTGGCCAATTTCTTCCATTTGGAATGGTTGTATTTATCCAAGGCAAGTACCCTCACTGTATCTAGGAAATAACTAACTTGCTTTTGATTTTACACGTTCACAGGCAAAAGGGACTTGCCTTGTCTCAGATGAGACTTTGGACTGTGGACCTTTGAGTTAATGCTGAAATAAGACCTTGGAGGACTGTTGGGAAGGTATGATTGGTGTTGAAATGTGACGACATGAGATTTGGGAGGGGCCAGGGGCGGAATGATATGATTTGGCTGTGTCCCCACCCAAATCTCACCCTGAATTATAGTTCCCATAATTCCCATGTGTTGTGGGAGGGACCTGGTGAAAGACAACTGAATCACGGGGCCAGTTCCCCCATAGTGTTTTCATGCTAGTGAACAAGTCTCATGAGAGTTGATGGTTTTATAAGGTGTCTCCCCTTCCTCTTGGCTCTCATTCTCTCTTGTCTGCCACCATGTAAGACATGCCTTTCACCTTCTGCCATGATTGTGAAGCGTTCCCCAGTCATGTGGAACTACGAGTTCATTAAACCTCTTTTTGCTTTATAAATTACCCAGTCTCGGGTATGTTTTTAATGGCAGCATGAAAACAGACTAATACAATTGTGCCATTGCCTTCTAGCCTGGGTGACAGAGACCTTGTCTCAAAATAAAATAAAAAAACAAAATAAACAAAAAGTAGCAGCAAAAACTTTAATAAGAAATTGCCTGAAACACACTTATCTATACAGATTTGTGAAAACCATATAAAATATTATACATACATTAAACAATTATTTTTCTACATGTATAGCACACAAAACATTTTTCTATCTACTTTTATATTTATCATTATTTTTTAAAAATTTTTTGAGAGATGAGGTTTTGCTATGTTGCCCAGGCTGGTCTTGAACTCCTGGGCTCAAGTGATACTGCTACCTCAGCCTTCTAAAGTGCCAGAATTACAGGTGAGAGCCACCATGCCCAGCCTTTTTTTTTTTCCTGAGACAGAGTCTCCCTGTCACCCAGGCTGGAGTGCAGTTCAAGCAATTCTCATGCCTCATCCTCCCAAGTAGCTGGGATTTACTGGCATGCATCACCACATTCGGCTAATTTTTGTATTTGTAGCAGAGACAGGAATTCGCCATGTTGGCCAGGCTGGTCTCAAACTACTGACAGTGATCCGCCCATCTCAGTAACCCAGAGTGCTAGGAATTACAGGAAGGAGCCACCATGCCCGGCCCTATCACATATTTTTAAGATCTTACTATGTTGCTTTTACATTTGTTTTCACTATCCTCATAACATCCCCATGAGGAAATACAGAATACCCCTCATTTTAGAGATGGGAAAACTGAGGCTCCAAAAGGATGAAGTTCCCTGCCACAGCCTACAGTAAGCAGGTGAAAGAGGCTGGTAGAAAAACATGTATTATAGAATCACAGAGACACAGGAATCTAAACTTAGCTCTACTACTAGCTATGTGACTTGAGCCAGTTACTCAACTTTTCTGAGTCTGTTTCCTCATTTGTAAAATGCTATTAATACAATCACTTCGTTGGAATGCCGTAAGGATTTAGAAAGATACTACCTAAATGTAGAGTATAATGCTTTGGCACAGGGTTAAGTGGTTCTGATGTTCTTCTCATAACCTTCTTATGTAGACTTTGGGAAAGTCCTGGAAGAATTCTTTGTTAGCAGGTTTAATTCTGAGTCCATCACACGACAAAATACTTCTGTTTTACTATTACTTACCTAAAACAAAGCCAACCTGAATGGCTTTTTCCTTTACCGCAGCATCTGATTCTGCTATATAAGAGCACCGCCTACTGAATGAGTAGGCCAAGACTGAAGCAACTTTAACACCATGATCCATCAAAGCCTGAAAACAATGATGAAGCAAATGTCTGTAAGAAAAGAAAACGATTATTTTATAGAGGTAATTTATTTTTTTCCTTTTAGAAAGTGCTAACTGCTTCTCTTTTAAATAATAGCATCATTATTTTCCAGGATGGAATAAGATAAAAAGCATTTTGCCTTATCAATTATGAGGCCATAATTCAAAATTTAGCCTAACCTCTTTACTCAGTGGATAACTGAGTGATCCTACAACATTCAGGAAAAGTACACAATGTGTAACTTGATGACAAAGAAGGATGAAGCTAACTTTGAAAATCGGCTTTAAAAACCAAATTATAATTCACAATAAAAAGGTACATAACCCAATTTTTAAAAGGCAATGAAGATAGAAGAGATATTTCTTTTCTTTTTTTTTTGAGATGGAGTCTCACTTTGTCATCCAGGCTGGAGTGCGGTGGCGTGGTCTTGGCTCATTGCAACCTCTGCCTCCCTGGTTCAAGCGATTCTCCTGCCTCAGCCTCCCGAGTAGCTGGGACTACGGGCGTGGGCCACCATGCCCAGCTAATTTTTTGTATTTTTAGTAGAGACGGGGTTTCACCGTGTTAGCCAGGATGGTCTCAATCTCTTGACCTCGTGATCCACCCGCATCAGTCTCCCAAAGTGCTGGGATTACAGGCATGAGCTACCGTGCCCAGCTGATATGAACAGATGTTTCTCCACAAAAGATATACAAATGCCAATAAACATGAAATAAGAAGCTCAACATCATTAATGATCAGGGAAATGCAAACCAAAATCATAATGAGATACCCCTTTATACCCAATATAATTTTTTAAAATATGCATGTATTTATTTATTTAATTTATGTTTTAGAGACAAGGTCCTACTCTGTCACCCGTGCTGGAGAGAAATGGCATGATCATAGCTCACTGTAGCCTTGAACTGGTCTCAATTAAGATCCTCCTGCTTCAGCCTCCAGAGTAGCTGGGACTATGGACACCCATCACTGCACCCTACTATAATTTTTTTTGAAGTGTTGTCATGAGGTGAAAAAATGGGAATCCTCATACATTGGTGGTGGGAATATAAAATGATACGTCTGCTGTGAAAAGCAGTTTAGCGGTTCCCCAAAAAGTTAAACATAGGGTTACCATATTATATACTCAAGAGAATTGAGTATATACTCAAGAGAATTGAGACTATATAAACACACACACAAAATATTGCCCAACCACATTCACAGCAGCATTATTCATAATAGCCAAAAGGTGGAAACAACTCAAATGTTCATCAACAGATGACTGGATAAGCAAAATGTAGTATTATCCGTACAATGGAAAATTATTCAGCCCTTAAAAAGGAAAGTAGTACTGATGCAAGCAAAACATGAATGAACCTTAAAAACATTATGCTAAGTGAAAGTGTCAGTCACAAAAGACCATACAGTATAAGACTCAATTTATATAAAATATCTAGACTAGGCAAATCCATACAGACAGAAAGTAGATTAATGGTCAGCTAGAAACTGAGGAAATAGGTACTGTTAACTGAGGAAATGGTCAGCCAGGGTAAGAGGAAATGGAGTGACTGTTAATGATTTCTTTTTGTGGTGACCAAATTTTCTAAAATTAGACAGTGGTGATGGTTGCAAAATCTTGTGAATAGTTGAGTGGTAGAATTTAAAATGGTGAATTTTATGGTGTGTGAATTACATTTCAATAGAAAAAAACCTTTTAAACAAAATTGTAAATAACAGAGTCACTGCTTTGGATAAAGGAAAAAAAGGTCAAATTACATGCTTTTAGTTTCACAAATACATAAAACACTTACCAAAAGATTTGGATTTGGTGAAAGATAACCTAAGAGATGAAAAAGAGGTATTCCACTAAATCTTTACAACAGCCATGTTTAAAACTACCTAGAGAGATTCAAACCCCCAAAGTTATCCTTTCTTTAGAGTAAGGAAAGTTTTTAAAAGTTTTTCTAGTCTTCTTTTACCAAAATGAGAAGTTCTTATTTATTAGATTTTTTTTTTTACAGACTAACTTTTAATCAACTAATCAAGAAGTTTCTCTATAGTCTTAGTACACAGGCCACATTTCAAAGTTACCCCTGAACACTGAAATCATGCTATTTACTTACTTGTTTATTTATTTATTTTTTTTGAGACGGAGTCTCACTCTGTCACCCAGGCTGGAATGCAATGGCGCGATCTCGGCTCACTGCAACCTCGGCCTCCTGGGTTCAAGCGATTCTCCTGCCTCAGCCTCCCAAGTAACTGGGATTACAGGCATCCGCCACCATGCCCAGCTAATTTTTTTTTTTTTTTTTTTTTTTTGAGACAGGGTTTTGCTCTTGTTGCCCAGGCTGGAGTGCAATGGCACGATCTTGGCTCACTGCAACCTCTGCCTCCCGGGCTCAAGCGATTCTCCTGCCCCAGCCTCCTGAGTAGCTGGTATTACAGGCATGTGCCACCATGCCCGGCTAATTTTGGATTTTTAGTAGAGACGGGGTTTCTCCATGTTGGTCAGGCTGATCTCGAACTCCCGACCTCAGGTGATCCACCCACCTCAGCCTCCCAAAGTGCTGGGATTACAGGCGTGAGCCACCGTGCCTGGCCTAAATTTTTATATTTTTAGTAGAAATGAGGTTTCACCAGGTTAGCCAGGCTGGTCTGGAACTCCTGACCTCAGGTGATCCACCCACCTTGGCCTCCCAAAGTGCTGGGATTACAGGTGTGAGCCACCACGCCCAGCCGACTTACTTGTTTATTATCTTATCATCCCTCTTGAAAATACAAACTCCATGAGGAAGGGACGTTGTAGATCCTACTCACTGCTATGGCCCCAGCATCTAAAACAGCATCTGGAAAATGTGATACATATACACAATGGTGTACTATTTAGCCATAAAAAAAGAATGAGATCCTGCCATTTGCAACAACATGGATGGAACTGTATGGTAAGTAAAATAAGCCAGCCAAGGAAAGAACAACTTTGCATGTAGTCACTTATTTGTGGGAGCTAAAAATTAAAATAATTGCATTCATGGATATAGAGAGAAGGAGGATGGTTACCAGAGGCTGGGAAGGGTAACTGGGAGAGGGGGGCAAATAAAGATGGTTAATGGGTACAAAAAAATAGAAAGAATGAATAAAGCCTATTATTTGCTAACACAACAGGATTATAGTCAGAAATAATTTAGTTCTACATTTTAATAACTGAAAGAATATAACTGGATTGTCTGTAACACAAAGGATAAATGCTTGAGGTGATGGACACCTCATTTATGTTGATGTGATTATTACACATCGCATGCTTGTATCAAAGTATCTTAACCCATAAATAAATGCACCTACTATGTACCCCTGAAAACTTAATGGCAGTTAAACTTAGGGAAGAACACTAAACAGAACAGCAAGCAGGCCAGGCATGGTGGCTCACACCTGTAATCCCAGCACTCTGGGAGGCCAAGGCAGGTGGATGGCTTGAGCTCAGGAGTTTGAGACCAGCATGGGCAACATGGCGAAACCCCGTCTCTACTAAAAATACAAGAAAATCAGACAGGTGTGGTGGCACATGCCTGTATTCCCAGCTACTTGGGAGGCTGAGGGGAGAATTACCTCAGCCCTGGAAGTCGAGGCTACAGTGGGCCATGATCTTGCCACTGCACTCCAGGCTGGGTGATGGAAGAGAGACCCTGCCTCCAAAAAAAAATAAAAAACACAAAACAGCAAGTACAATGAAAAGCCAGATCTGTAGCTAATACTACTACATGATGATACAACAGGAAGATGAATTCAATCTCCCTTTCTTGAACTCAAAAAGCTAAACTGTCAAAGTGTTAACTTTCCAAAAGTGATAGGAGGAGGCAGAACAAATGATCTTTTTGTCGCCAAGCTTCTGTTTGGGTTGTACAATTAGTGCCACAATATTTTTACTATATTCTCTATGATGTTGGCAAAGACTCCTTGAGTTGTCTTAAATTGCTTTCAAATTCTAATTCTAGGTATATATCTAATAGATATGTATACATATGTTCACCAAAAAACATTTACAAGAATGTTCAGGGCAGCATGAGTTATAATAGCTAAAAACTGGAAGCAGCCCAAATGTTCATCAATAATAGAATGAATACTATTTTCATGTAATAAAACACCATATATATACAGCAACGAGAATGAACACACTGTATTTGTATGTAACATAGGTGATTCTCATAAAACAATACTGGAGAAAAAAAAAGCCAGACACAAAAGGGCACAAACTGTATATTTTATTTAATATGTTCTAAAACACATAAAATTAATCTAGTGGTTACCCTAGGGGAGGGGAAGTAGTGACTGGAAACAGGTAAGACAGGGGTTCTGGTAGCAACTGCAAATAAACATAATTCATAGTGAAATAATACCAGCTATATGGAAAAACTAATTGAGATAATTTCTCAATGAAACAATGTTATAGATTTATATTGGTACTACACTTATGAGGCAAAATTATTTTATTCACTCTAAATTTTCTGATACAATCATATTTATGAAATAATTTCTAAACTATATAAGAAATTAGTCAAAAATAAACATAACTTCATGCATTAACAAGAGGTGTAGTGGAATTTTAAAAAACAAGTAACTTAAAAATGAATTTATGTTCCAGCACTTTGGAAGACTGAGGCAAGGGGATCACTTGAGTCCAGGAGTTCAAGACCAGCCTGGGCAACATAGCGAGACCTCATCTCTACTAAAAATAAAAAAAGTTAGTTGGGTGTGGTAGCATGTGCCTATAGTCCCAGCTACTCAGGAGGCTGAGGTGGAAGGATGGCTTTGAGCCAAGGAGAGTTTCAGTTTGCAGTGAGCTACGAACATGCCACTGAACTCCAACCTAGGCAACAGAGCAAGACCCTGTCTCAAAAAAAAAAAAAAAAAAAAAAAGTATGGAAAACAGTATGACAGTTCCTCAAAAAAACTGGAAATAGGAGTTGGGTG
This sequence comes from Chlorocebus sabaeus, assembly GCF_047675955.1. Classification (NCBI taxonomy): domain Eukaryota; kingdom Metazoa; phylum Chordata; class Mammalia; order Primates; family Cercopithecidae; genus Chlorocebus; species Chlorocebus sabaeus. Next base: position 36,671,297 of record NC_132919.1, read on the forward strand.
CAGCGGCATAGTGCCTGTAGTCCCAGCTGGCAGGGAGGCTGAGAAAGAGGATCCCTTGAGCCCAGGAATTCGAAGGCAGCCTGTACAGCATAGTGAAACTAAGTGTCTTAAAAAATAAACAAATAAAAATAGAATTACCATATAATCCAGCAATTCAACTTCTGGGTATATAACCAAAATAACTGAAGGCAATTTCTACACTCATGTTCACAGCAGTATTATTCAAACTAGCCAAAAGGTAGAAAGAACCCAAATATCCATTGACAGATGAATAAACAAAATGTGGTATATGCACACAATGGAATATAATCTAGCCATAAAAAAAAAATAAAATTCTAACTTGTGCTACAACATAGATGAACCTTAAAAACATGATGCTAAATGAAATATAACACACACAAAAGGATAAACATTATAGGATTCCACTTATATGGGATATCAGAGCAGTTAAACTCATCTACAAGTACAATGGTGGCTACACAGGATAAGGGGAAGAGGGAATGGGGAGTTACTATTTAGTGGGTAAGGAGCTTTTGTTTAGGGTAATGAAAAAGTTCTGGAAATAAATGGTGTTGATGGTTGCACAATGTGAATATACTTTTCTTTTTTTTTTTTTTTTTTGAGACAAAGTCTTGCTCAGTCGCCCAGGCTGGAGTGCAGTGGCGCCATCTTGGCTCACTGTAAGCTCCGCCTCCCAGGTTCATGCCATTCTCCTGCCTCAGCCTCCCAAGTAGCTGGGACTACAGGCGCCCACCACCACGCCCAGCTAATTTTTTGTATTTTTAGTAGAGACGGGGTTTCACCATGTGAGCCAGGATGGTCTCGATCTGACCTCGTAATCTGCCCAACTCAGCCTCCCAAAGTGCTGGGATTACAGGCGTGAGCCACTGCACCTGGCCCACAATGTGAATATACTTAATGCCACTAAATTCGGTTAAAATGGTAAATTTTGTGTTATGTATATTTTACAATTTAAAAAAAAAGAATTTACCTTTTATCCAAAGCTCTCAGTACTTTAGCAAAAACTTCCAATTCACAAAATTCACTGCCCAGTTGACATAATCGTCCCTGTTGGTAAAGCTGAAACAAAAAACAATTAATTATGACATAAAAGTTTTGCAATTTAATTCTTATTTTTACTTTAATCATATCTGATAAATGTAACTTGATTAATTCCAGAAAAGATGCTTAAGAGAAATGTAACACTAACAAATTTCTGCAATTGATATAAAAATATTTTAATAGTAGTATATAATCGTTACAAATTGGTATTTGTAAACCACCTAGAACAGTACCTGGAACAAGGCAAGTACTACAAAGCGCTGCATAATTATGTATTTATTAAATACAGATAAAAATCATTGAAGAAATGTTAAACTGTTAACTTTTTTACTTAAAACTGGAGAGTCAATGTAAAATTATCAAAATAATAGCAAAAACAGAGCTGGTCAATACGGCCACCTCAAAAATCTCAGTTCAGTCCTGGGTATAACACTTCAAAAACACACCAATAGTAAAGCATGTCTATAATAATACAGGATGGCAGGATTTCTAATCATGTCATAATCGTTTATACATTCTGACTTTTTAGGACTACAATTTAAAATAACATTTTAAGGCTGAGTGCTGTGGTTTGAGCCTGTCATTCCAGCTACTAAGGAGGCGAAGGAGGGAGTATTGCTTGAGGCCAGGAGTTTGAGACAGGACTGGGCAACATAATAAGATCCTATTTATAAATATAAATAAATTTATAAAATATAAACTGCACCTGTAGTCCCAGTTATTCGGGAGATTGAGGCAAGGGGACTGCTTGAGCCCAAGAGCTGGAGACCAGCCTGGGCAACAGAGTGACACCCTGTCTCTACAATACAGCCTGAGTGAGAGTGAGACCTTGTCTCAAAAACATCATAAATAAATAAACAAAAAGACAAATACTATTGTCCCTCCCTGCAACCCACCTCAATGTCACCAAATGCTTTTTTTCTGAGACGGAGTCTTGCTCTGTTGCCCAAGTGATACAATACCAACAGCGTGTAGAGGTGCAATCTCGGTTCACTGCAACCTCTGCCTCCCAGGTTCAAGCAATCCTCCCACTCAGGATCCCTAGTAGCTAGGATTACAGGCATGCATCACCACGTCTAATATTTTTTTGTATTTTTAGCAGAGATGGGGTTTCACCATGTTGGCCAGGCTGGTCTTGAACTCCTGATCTCAAGACCAAATGCTTCTGAATTTACATGTGCTATATAAATAATACAGTGCCCTAGAAAGCAGGATTTATTTGACTTTATATTACAGACACTTAACAGCTCAGTTGATGAGAACATGGGTTTCATAAAGAGGACAAGGTCACTCTCAAAATGGGCCAGTTTACTTGGTGCACAGAAAACATAAAAAAACCTGAGCACACTCTTGGGCATAAATCACTAGTCACAATGGAGGTCAGGTCAAATTAGGTAAATATATTTATCCAAATCCATAATGACTACTTCAAAAAATGTATAACTGCTACAGGGGAGAGGGGACAGGGACCACCACATGCTCAGGAAGGAAAGGCAGCAATGTTATCTTCACATAATAGTTAGACATTTATGTTAACATTAAAACCTTCATCAGGAAAGATTTGTTATTTATTTATTTACTTATGGTCTTACTCTGTCACCCAGGCTGCAGTACAGTGGCACAATTATAGCTCAATGCAGCACTGCAGTCTCGAACTCCTGGGCTCAAGTGATCCTCCTGCCTCAGCCTCTCTGAGTGCTGGGGTTACAGGTGTGAGCCACTGCGTTCAGCCTATATTTGCTATTCGTATAGAGGACTTTGTTTTCTGCTACAGAAAAGTAAGAGTTTCTGGGAATGCATGCTGTAAAATTCACTACTATTAATTGCTGTCTTATTTACTTGACAACCAAAACAGAACAACTCAGGGAAAATAAAGCTGAGAACTTATGACCACATTCTCGTAACATGGGCTTAACAAGGGGATAAATTTCTGATTTGTGACAGAACAGTTATCACAATAAATATAAACACACACTCCAAAAACACTAAGATAAAAATCTTCGCTTCTTACCAAAATGACTGACTCATCATTATCAAACTTAAGGCTTAGAATTTCTTTTTAAAAATAGAATAAATAGGCTGGGCATGGTGGCTCACACCTGTATTCCCAACACTTTGGGAGGCCAAGGCAGGTGGATCACCTGAGGTCAACAGTTTGAGACCAGCCTGGCCAACATGGAGAAACCCTGTCTCTAATAAAAATACAAAAATTAAACAGGCCCGTGGTGGCGGGCACCTGTAATCCCAGCTACTCAGGAGGCTGGGGCAGAGAATCGCTTGAACTCAGGAGACAGAGGTTGCAGTGAGTCAAGATCATGCCACTGCACACCAGTCTGGGTGACAGAGCAAAACTCTGTCTCAAAAAAAACAAAAAAAGAATAAACAAAAACAAGTTATACAACTACTTTGCCTAAAAACAAAATTTATGTTATTTTACAATTCACCATATTCCTTTAATGACTAAAAACTGGTGTATCCTACTAAATGAGATTCTATATTTGGCTGTTTAAATTTTTCTTTTTTGGGGGGGGGTCGGGGGGACAGAGTCTCTCACTCTGTCCCCAGGCTGGAGTGCAGTGGCGTGATCTCAGCTCACTGCAACCTCCGCCTCCCAGGTTCAAGTGATTCTCCTGCCTCAGACCCCTGAATAGCCTGGACTACAGGCACGCGCCACCACGCCCAGGTAATTTTTGTATTTTTAGTGCAGACAGGGTTTCCCCATTGTTAGCCAGGATGGTCTCGATCTCTTGACCTCGTGATCTGCCCACCTCGGCCTTCCAAAGTGCTGGGATTACAGGTATGAGTTTCTCTAGTTAATAAAATAGGATCACATTTAAATTGTGGGGAAAGGGTAATTTGTTTCAACTCATCCTTACCAAGTTTATCTAAAAAATGCAAAGTAATTTTTTTTTTGAGACGGAGTTTCGCTCTTGTTGCCCAGGCTAGAGTACAGTGGCATGAACTTGACTCACTGCAACCTCCATCTCCCAGGTTCAAGTGATTCCCTTGCTTCAGCCTCTGGAGTAGCTGGGATTACAGGTGCCCGCCACCACACCCAGCTAATTTTTGTATTTTTAGTAGAGACGGGGTTTCACCATGTTGGCCAGGCAGGTGATCCACCTGCCTCGGCCTCCGAATGTGCTGAGATTACAGGTGTCTGCCACTGTGCCAGGCCTGAAATTAATACATTTTTATGAATTAAAGGGGTTTTTGGATACCAATCCAGAATAAAAATAGCTCCTAATCATACAGAGATCTTTTATGTGTCAGGCACTGTTCTCAGTGCTTTTCATAAATTATTCATTCTATCCTTTTACAGACAAGGAAACTGAGGCATTCAGAGTTAAATAACCTTCTCAAAAATCACAAAATTAGGATAGGGCAAAGCAGGAATCTGACCCAGGCAGTTTGTTTCTATATCCATGTTCTTAACAACTTACCCTACATTGCCTCTTGAAGATAATATAAAAGGAAATTTTTTAAAGTATTAAATGGACAATTTAAAATATTTTTATAGAAATGATAGACGATTTAAAGGTTAATCCCCTCATAGATTCATACATCTTATGAAACAGAGCTTAGAAAAGAGGAAACTGATGCTTTGTGTTCCGGTAATGATTCTCATATAAGATTTTTAAAACTTATTTTAGTTCATTACAGTGTTTATATTATGTACCTGTAGCATAATGAAGCTATTAAAGGGCTATATCAACTACTTTTAGCTGTTGTTTTTCCTTAAAGAAAGGAAAAACAAGCTTATTTCTAGAAGTAGGCAAATTATCTCCCACCAGAGATAAAAATAGACAATAAAAATACAATTAAAACAATATTATACAGGTATGAAGACAGACCAACCAACAGAACAAAATGCAATGTTCAGAAACAGACCTTAGTGTATATAAAAATTAACGTATGACAAAAGAAGCATTTTAAGACCACTGAGGAAAGAAAAAAATTACTTAATAAAGAGTTCATAAAAATGGGTAAACAAAGATGCCTACCTAATAAAATGTAACAAAAATGAATTCCAGATTTATCAAAATTTTAAATGGAATAAATTATATCAGAGCCTTATTAAAAGCTACCTGCTAACATTGCCTTCCTAAGCACTACATCACGGGTAAAATTCAAGATCAGCCTGGCCAACATGGTGAAACCTTGACTATACCAAAAAAACAAAAACTGGCCCGGCATGGCTGCGTGTCTCAGCTACCTGGGAAGTTAAGGCACAATAATTGCTCGAAGTCAGGAGGCAGAGGTTGCAATGAGCTGATATTGTGCACTGCACTCTAGCCTGGGTGACACCGAGACTCTGTCTCAAAACCAACCAACCAACCAAAAAACACCTATGTTCTAAGAAAACCTGAAGGCACATAATTGCAGACACACACTCACACATACCAATGAAACCTGTGCATCTCATTCATGTTTGGAACTCTCTCAGAGACTCTTTAAATAGCCAAAAACTTCAGAAATGAAAAGGGGTTGTTATCAAGGAAAAATGACCACGCTACATGAAGTGAACAAGTTCCTGAAAAGTGTAATAAAATTCCACCTTTGCTTCTAAATTGTATATCTACATTATATATGCATCATATAAGAACCTGAAATAATACAATGCTTATATATATGTATAGGATTTATATCTCAAATATTTCACCTAGATTACTGTAAAAGTTTGATAGAATTAGTCTCTCTACTACCACTTGTCTCCCTCAAAATCACTGTCCACACAGTAGCCAGAATCGTAAAAAAAAAAAAAAAAGAAAAACTCATATCATGCCATTCTCGTTTAAAACCTTTATTTAAATGGCACTCTCACTGTAGAACAAAATCCAAAATCTGTAATGTTACCTCTGAGCTCCTAAAAGCCACGTGACCCCTGCTTTTTTTTTTTGCTTTTTTTTTTTTTTTTTTTTGAGATGGAGTTTCGCTCTTGTCACCCAGGCTGGAGTGCAGTGGTGCCATCTCGGCTCACTACCTCTGCCTCCCAGGTTCAAGCAATTCTCGTGCCTCAGTCTCTCGAGTAGCTGGGATTACAGGCACCCACCACCACGCCCAGCTAACTTCTGTACTTTTAGTAGAAATGGGGTTTCACCATATTGGCCAGGCTGGTCTCAAACTCCTGACCTAGGTGATTCACCTGTCTCGGCCTCCCAAAGTGCTGGGATAACAGGTGTGAGCCACCATGCCTGGCCTTTTTTTCTTTCTTTTTCTTTTTCTTTTTTTCTCCCTGGGAGACAGTCTGGCCTCTGTCTCACAAGCTGGAGGGCAGTGGCATGATCATGGCTCACTAGAGCCTCAATCTCCTTCCTGGGCTCAAGCAATCTGCCCACCTCAGCCCCAGATAGTAGCTGGTACTACAGGCATGCACAACCATGCCTGGCTAATTTTCCTACTTTTTGTAGAGACTGGGTCACACTATGTTGCCTAGCCTGGTCTATGAACTCGGGCTCAAGTGAGACTCCCACCAAGGCCTCCCAAAGTGCTGGGATTGCAGGCACGAGCCACTGCCTCCGGCCTTGATGCCTGCCTATATTTCTGACCTCATTGTTTACTATTGTTTCTCCCTGTCTCCTACATTCCTGCCACCTTAGGTTTCTTTTGGCTCATAATTTTTGCACACATATGCTACTACCTCTACATGAAGCACTGGTAACATGATTCTTTGCCTGGTTAGTTTATAATTCATCCAAATCCTCTCAACTACTATGTCACTTCCTCAGAGATCTTCCCCTGACTCGGCAATCTAAATTGTGTCCTGTTAAACTTTCTCATGACACACTGTTTTTTTACCTCCATGGTAACATCAAGACATGCATGCATTCACTTAAACAGTCATTTGTTAAATATATTATTCCATCACACTCTACATTCTATGAGGTGACCATAGTTACCACTATATTCTCAATACCTAGCATAGTGCCTAGTACAAGATATACATTCAATATTTTCTTTTTAAAAAAAATATTTTGGGCCAGGCGCGGTGGCTCACGACTGTAATCCCAGCACTTTGGGAGGCCAAGGTGGGTGGATCACGAGGTCAAGAGATTGAGACCATCCTGGCCAACATGGTGAAACCCCATCTCTAGTAAAAATACAAAAATTAGGCCGGGCGCGGTGGCTCACGCCTGTAATCCCAGCACTTTTGGGAGGCCGAGGTGGGTGGATCATAAGGTCAGGAGTTCGAGACAAACCCGGCCAGCATGGTGAAACCCATCTCTACTAAAAATACAAAAATTGGCCAGGCGTGGTGGTGCGTGCCTGTAGTCCCAGCTATCAGGAGGCTGAGGCAGGAGAATTGCTTGAACCTGGGAGGCGGACGTTGTAGTGAGCCGAGATTGCACCACTGCACTCCAGCCTGGGCAACAACAGTGAAACTCTGTCTCAAAAAACAACAAAAACAAAGAAATCATCTGATGTCTAGATTTGCTTCCAAATGCCACATGAAAGGGGAAAGTGAATGGGAGAACAGATTCAGTAACAAGACTGGCCAAGAATTGGTAACTGTTAAAGCTAGGTGACAGACAGGAATCCATTATTCTATTCTATTTTTGTATGTATTTAATTTTTTTAAAAAAGAAAGTCTTACAAATGTATCCTTTACCTCTAACATAAAAGACTATGTTTCATTTAACAAACATGAGTTATTGTCACTTACATGATTCATTTATTATTATCCTCTGATCTCAAAACTCATCTGAAGGCTGGCATGGCTCACACCTGTAATCCCAGCAATTTGGCATGCAGAGGAGACGAGAGGATTGCTTGAGACCAGGAGTTTGAGATCAGCCTGGGCAATGTAGCGAGACCCCCGTCTTCACAAAAAATAAAAAATTAGCCAGACATGGTAGTACATACCCGTAGTCCCAACTAATTGGGTGGCTGACATGGAAGGATCACTTGAGCCCTGAAGGTCGAGGCGGCAGTGAGTCATGACTGTACCACTGCACTCCAGCCTGGACAACACAGCAAAATCCTGTCTCAAAAACAAATAATTTAAAAAAGTAAAAAACTCATCTGCGGTTGGGCGTGGTGACTCACACCTGTAATCCCAGCACTCTTGGAGGCCAAGGTGGGAGGATTGCTTGAGACCAGCAGTTTGAGGCCAGCCTGGACAACGTAGGGAGACCCCCATTGCCACAAAAAATTTAAAAAATTAGCCAGGTGTGACGGCGTGTGCCCCAGGTACTTGGGAGGCTGAGGCAGGAGGACTGCCTCAGCCTGGGAGGTTGAGGTTGCAGTGAGCCATAACTGCTCCACTATACCAGAGTCTGGGCGACAAAGTGAGATCCTGTTTCTGTGGGGAAAAAAATTCATCTGAAATGTACTCTGAAAAAAATTATATTAGAATATTTATATTCCTTTTCTTTGTACTTTATACCTTACAATTAAGGTCTTTTATCTGTTGTTGCTTCATTAAAGTGTCATTTCAGAGAATATTCAAATAAAAGGGCAACCCTTTACTAAAACTTAAATATACTGTCCATTTATGATGATGATGTCACTAGGTCAATCATCCATGAAACAAGAAATCAAGAGGTTTTCCCCCAATGGTTAAAATAACGAACTTATGTGTATTTACCGAGATGCTCCAACTCTATAGCTCACTTTCTAAGTCAATGGCATAATTTTCAAAATAGTATGACTGTGTTAGTGGTAGGAGATGTTACCATAGCACAAATGGAAATTCAAAACAAAAATCTAGTTAGATGTAAAGCCTAGCCAGCGACAGATAACCAGTCATACATAACACAATATATACCAACAATCTCTATATTTGGGATAAGTTTCTCAGCTTCTCTTCTTGAAGCTTCACTACCAATATGTGGTGAAAATCAAAAGTGTTTCCATAAGGCAGAAGGAGAGGGCAGTATGGCTATAAGAAAACACTTTCTGCTGGGCACGGTGACTCACACCTGTAATCCCAGCACTTTGGAAGGCTAAAGTGGGCGGATCACGAGGTCAGGAGATCGAGACTATCTGGAAAACATGGTGAAACCCTGTCTCTGCTAAAAATACAAAAATTAGCTGGGAGTGGTGGTGCATGCCTGTAATCCCAGCTACAAGGGAGGCTGAGGCAGGAGAAATGCTTGAACTAGGGAGTCAGAGGTTGTGGTGAGCCAAGATCGCGTCACTGCATTCCAGCCTGGTGACAGATTAAGACTCCATCTCAAAAAAAAAAAAAAAAACCACTCTGTCTCTATAAGAAAACTCATTCTGTATTCTAGATAAGGAACTGTAAAACATTTGTTTCCTCTGATTTCAGTATTTAAAAACATTAGTTTTTAAAAACATTAGAAAATGTAGGGAATTTCATAAAGAATTGCTCAATGTTACCATCTACAGAGGAAAATCACTGTCAACATAATGGCATACTTCTTTTCAGTCCTCCTTTTCTTATTGATTTGCAAGAGTTTTGAACATGCTTAATAAACTTTAATCCTCTATTATATAACAGATATATTTTTTCTCACTACACATTTTTAACTTTTTTAACTTGGTTCTAAGAACTGTTCTGGGGATTCTGATTAAGTTCACACTGAATATACAGATTCTGGGAAAAGTTACATCTTTAAAACCCCAAATCTTCCAATCTAGGAACAAAATATTGTCTCTTCTACATTTATTGAAGACTTCTGGGCATCTTTTTACTCCTTGAGGTGTTTTATTATTATTATTATTATTACTATTTTGAGATGGAGTCTCACTCTGCCGCCCAGGCTGGAATGCAGTGGCCCAATATCGGCTCACTGCAAGGCCGGCCTCCCGGGTTCAAGCCATTCTCCTGCTTCAGCCTCCCAAGTAGCTGGGACAACAGGCGTCCACCACCACGCCCAGCTAATTTTTTGTATTTTTAGTAGAGACGGGGTTTCACCGTGTTAGCCAGGATGGTCCTGATGTCCCGACCTTGTGATCTGCCCGCCTCGGCCTCCCAAAGAGGTGTTTTATTATTTTGAGTCAGATATAATCCTTCCTATATTGCACATAGAAAAACTGAATTTTTAATTATAAACATGTAATCAGCCCCTTTACCGAATTATCTTACTGTTACACTTTTTCAGTTGACTTTGCTGACTTTTTACTAATTTTAACTGTACAGGTTAGCAACTCAAGAATGTTGACTAGGGCTGGGTGTGGTGGCTCACGCCTGTAATCCCAGCACTTTGGGAGGCTGAGGCAGGCAGATCACGAAGTCAGGAGTTCAAGACTAGCCTGGCCAACATAGTGAAATTCCCGTCTCTACTAAAAATACAAAAATTAGCCAGGCATGATGGCACGCGCCTGTAGACCCAGCTACTCAGTAGACTGAGGCAGGAGAATCGTCTGAACCCAGAAGGTGGAGGTTGCAGTGAGCCAAGACTGCACCATTACACTCCAGCCTGGGCAACAGAGTGAGATGTCATCTCGAAAAAAAAAAAAAAGAAAAGAAAAAAAGAATGAAATGCTGAATATGTAGTATACAGTGTCAGAAATAAGTCTGAAAGTCTTCACTTAAAAAAAAAAATTTTTTTTTTTTTTTTTTTTTTTTGCCCTGGGAGTCGATTCGAAAGGGAACGCTACACGGATGCGTCTTGGCATGAGACAGTGCTATTCTGTGGGTGCTGTAACAGCTTCCAGCAGTGCTTGGGTGTTGATATCCTGCCCCTGACGCTATGCAGCACCTGAAGCCCAGTGAGCTTGGAAGCTATCCAGAAGAATTTCAGTATTTGCTACAGTAACCTCATCAGCCTGCCAAGACAGCAATGCAAGCGGCCAAGAGGGTGAGCATTCGACTTCCACCTGAAGTAAATCGGATATTGTATGTAAGAAATCTGCCATACAAAATCACAGTTGAATCAATGTATATTTGGGAAATATGGACCTATTCATCAAATCAGAGTAGGGAACACACCTGAAATTAGAGGAACAGCTTATGTGGTCTATGAATACATCTTCGTTGCCGAGAATGCTTGTGATCACCTACCGAGATTCATGACAGATAACTTGTGGTTTTGTACTACAATGCCAACAGGGCAGTTCAGAAGATGGACGCAAAGGAGGAGGAACAGCTGAAGCTTCTCACGGAGAAATATGGTATCAAGATAGATGCACCAAAAGAAATGTTGTTTTCTACATTTTTATTTTGAGGCTGGGCGCGGTGGCTCACACCCGTAATCCCAGCACTTTGGGAGGCCAAGGCAGGTGGATCACCTGAGGTCAGGAGTTTGAGACCAGCCTAACATGGTGAAACCCCGTTTCTACTAAAAATACAAAAAATTAGCCGGGCGTGGTGGCGGGCACCTGTAATCCCAGCTATTCAGGAGGCTGAGGCAGAAGAATCACTTGAACCTGGGAAACGGAAGTTGCAGATGCCACTGCACTCCAGTTTGGGCAAAAAGAGTGAAATTCCGTCTCAAAAAAAAAAAAAAAAAATAGAGCATATATGTACAAAGTAAAAAGCAACTGCGATCCTACCCCTCGAGTAAACACCATTAAACTTTTGTTGTGTTCCCCTATATTCTTCTTTCGATGCAAACACATAAATATACATATTTTCCCCATATTAAAAAAAAAAACAAAAAAAAACACAAAACACAGGCATGGTGGCTCACGCCTATAATTCCAACACTTTGGAAGGCTATGGCAGGAAGATCACTTGAACCCAGGAGTTCAACACCAGCCTGAACAACGTGGCAAAACCTCATCTCTACAAAAAATACAAAAATTAGCTGAGCATGCAGTAAACACCTGTAAGTCCCAGCTACTAGGGAGAATCACTTGAGCCTAGGAGGTGGAGGTTGTATTGAGTGGTGACTAAACCACTGCATTCCAGCCTGGATAACAGAACAAGACCCTATCTTAAAACAAACAAACAAAAAACCCACAATGGTGGCTAGGCAAAGTGGCTCATACCTATAATGCCAGCACTTTAGGAAGCCACAGGAGGAAGACCGCCTAACGCTGGGAATTCAAGACCAGCCTGGGCAACAGAGCCAGACCCCACTTCTACCGAAAAAACAGAAACAAAACACACACATAAGATGATTCTATTCACACTACTTTGTAACAAACTTTTTATTCTTCCTACTTGCTCTATGTTCTGGCATCTCTACTCTAGTATATACAGAATACTCATTCTTTATAAATGCACTGTGATATTCCATTCCTGATTAGTATACAGTTGTTTTCAATTTTTGCCATCATAAACAATGCTATTTATGAACAAACACTGAATATCCTTTAATAGGATTTTCCACACATTCAACAAGTATTCCTGGAAGAAAAATTCTTTAAATGGTATTGTTGGTTAAAGGGTATGAGTGATTTGAATTTTTAAAGCATGACAATCTGATAGGTGAAGGCTGATGTTACTTTAAAACTTCTTTTTTTTTCTCTTTTGAGACAGGGTCTCAATCTGTAGCCCAGGCTGGGGTGCAGCTGTGCAATCCCAGCTCATTGCAACCGCCACCTCCCAGGTTCAAGTGATTCTTCTGCCTTAGCCTCCCGAGTAGCTGTGATTACAGGCACCCGCCACCACGCCCAGCTAAGTTTTGTATTTTTAGTAGAGACGGGGTTTCACCATGCTATCCAGGCTGGTGTCAAATTCCTGACCTCAAGTAATCCACCCACCTCAGCCTCCCAAAGTGCTAGGATTAAGGGCATGAGCCACCACACCCAGCCTATTTTAAAAATTTTAAATCAAAGTACAACATGCATACAGAATAGTGCACAACTCATGTTTTACATGTGAAGCTGGATAAATTTTCACTTGCAACCAGCATCCAGATAATAAAAAAGTATAACCAGAATCTCAGAAGCCTCCCCTCATATCTGTCCCTGTATCATCACTACTGTCCAAGGATAGTGTCTACTTCCAACAACTAAATTTTGCCTGTTTTGAACTTCATATAAATGGGATCATGTATTATACACCCAGTTTCCAAACTGCAACAAGGTACCCTGACGCACTGCAAGATATTCTTAATTTGAGAGAAACAACATTCAACATCTGCATTGCACTATACCAAATACTAGATTGCTACACTACATTGCTTTCAATGACATCTTTATGAAGCTGTGTTTTCAGTGGTTGCTGTGATAAAAAGAGTAATATGCAAAAGTCAATATGGAACATCAGATGAAGCTGGGCACGGTGGCTCACGCCTGTAATCCCAGCACTTTGGGAAGCCAAGGCAGGCGGATCACTTGAGGTCAGGAGTTCGAGACCAGTCTGGCCAACATAGTGAAACCTGTTTCTACCAAAAATATAAAAAATTAGCCAGGTGTGGCGGCACGCACCTGTAATCCAAGCTACTGGGGAGGCTGAGGCAGAACTGCTTGAACTCAGAAGGCAAAGGTGCAAGTGAGCAGAGATCATGCCACTGCACTCCAGGCTCAGCGAAAAAGTGAGACTCCGTCTCAAAAAAAAAAAAAAAAAAAAAGATGAGAGTGGTGGTATCCAATCTGATTCCAAGGTTTGAGATGCTGTACAGTGCCCAACACACAAACATCCCATTAGTTAAGGTGGTTGTCTAAGAATGAAAGTTGTTTTCTTCAATTTTTGTGCATTTTAAAAAACAGATCTTAAGTTGTTAGGACATAAATAATATGAAGTTTTTTGGATCTAACTACTTAATAAACAGAACTGTCAGGTATTTCTTTTGGCCTGGGGTTGCCATGAACCATAAAGGGAAAAAGTTTAGGAATCTCTAGTACACATTCCTGTGACTGGTTTATTTCACTTAGTATCATCTGCAAGATTCATTCATATTATTATTTAAAGTAGTAGTTGTTCATTTTCATTGTGTAATATTCAACTATATGATTATCCCACTCTTTATTAATATTGTTCTATTGATGGGTATTTGACAGTTTCCACCTTTGGGCTATATGAATAGCAGTGCTATGAACATTCATAAGTGTATATATCTTGAAGTAGTACTACTGGGTTACAGTGCATGTTTATGTTCAGTTTTAGTACATAATGCTACTTTTCCAAAATGGCATATCAACTTACATTCCCATTAACAACGTATGAGAGTTTTTTACTTCTCCATATCCTTCCTAACATTTTCACTGAGTCACTGTGATGGGTGTACAGTAAAACAGTACTTCTCTGAAGACAAAATAAGGTTGAGTTGCTTTCTAAATGTTTGGCCTTTTGAGTATTTTCTTTTGGGATGCTATTCAAATTCTCTTCAAACAAACAAACAAAAAACTAAGTATTTTTCTCTGCGTTTTTTTTTTTTTTTTTTTTTTTTGGCGACACAGTCTTGCTGTGTCGCCCAGCCTGGAGTGCAATGGCACAATCTCAACTCGCTGCAACCTCCGTCTCCGGGGTTCAAGCAATTCTCCTGCCTCAGACTCCCAAGAAGCTGGGATTACAAGTGCCTGTCACTATGCCTGGCTAATTTTTTTATTTTTAGTGGAGATGGGGTTTCATCATGTTGGCCAGGCTGGTCTCGAACTCCTGACCTCAGGTGATCCACCTGCCTCAGCCTCTCAAAGTGCTGGGATTACAGGCATGAACCACTGCGCCCAGCCTTTTCTCTGCTATTAATGTATAGTTCTTTAGTGTACAAGGAGTCCTTTGTCAGATACAGGTACTGCAAATATCTTCTCCCACTCTGTGGCTTGACTCTTCACTTGCTTAATGATGTTCTTGCTCTTAATATAGCACCAATTTATCACACTTCCTTTATATTTAACCACTTTGAGATCCAAATTAATCTTTGTTGACATGAAACTTTTTTTCTAAAACACTTTTTTCACATTTAGATCAGCAACTTATCTGGAAATGACTTTTGTGTGTGGTGTGAGGTAAAGTCAAGATATTTTCTTCCCTGATACAGAAATTAATTAACCAATACCATTGATTTGACTTTCCTTTTCCTATCATAGTGCCATGTCACTTTTATCATAATACGGGTTATAGTATATGTGCCAGTCTGTTTCCGGACTGTTCATTTTGGTCCATTGGTCTATTTGCAATACCATATTACCTTAATTGTTATAACTAGGTAACAATTAACTTTAATTCCTCCAGATTTTCTTTCATCATCATCATGATTACCTTGCATCTGGCTTCATCTTGCATTTGAATTTGTATTTCAGTTGAGTATCCTTTAATGTTCATTGGCCATTCATATTTCCTCTTCTGTAAGCTGGTTTTTGGGACATGAATTAGTTGCCTTAGTTGCCTTTTTCAAACTGATTAGTATTAGATCTTTCTGTATTAGAAAACATGCCCTTCATCTGTCAAATGCTGTCATTCGCATAGTGTTTTTTTAAAATGTGCTTACAATTTTTTTTTTTTTTTTTTGAGACAGTCTCAATCTGTCTGCAGTGCAGTAGCATGATCTTGGCTCACCGCAACCTCCGCATCCTGGGCTCAGGCAATTCTCCCAAGTAACTGGCACTACAGGTGTATGTCGCCATGCCTGGCTAATTTTTTATTGTTTTTGGTAGAGACACCATTTTGCCACGTTACCCAGGCTAGTCTTGAATTCCTAGGCTTAAGCAATCTGCCTGTCTCGGCCTCTCAAAGTGCTGGGATTACAGGCATGAGCTACCATGTCCAGCCTTTTTGTGTGTGTGTGTGTGTGAGAGACAGTGTCTCACTCTGGAAGCTGAGAGTGCAGTGTCATGATAATCACTCACTGCAGCCTCGAACCTCCCAGGCCCAAGCGATCCGCCTAAGCATCTGGGACCACAGGCATGTGCCACCACGCCTGAATAATTTTTAATTTTTTTGTAGAGACGGGGTCTCCCTATGTTGCCCAGGCAGATCTAAAACTCTTAGGCTCAAGCCATCCTCCCACCTTGGCCTCCCAAAGTTCTCAGAGTACAGGAGTGAGCCACTGCTCCTGGCTCTACTTTCTAATGCATTCCAACACATCAATTTCTTTTTTTTCCTTCTGGGTTTTGGTTTCATTCTTAGAAATGCCTTCTTCATGCCAAGATGGCATTACAGTGCTGGCAAGATAAGACAAGAGGTAAAGATAGATTTTAAAATTATTTTTACATTACTTTTTTTCCTTTGAGAGAAGTTCTCGCTGTGTTGCCCAGGCTAGTGTGCAGTGGCACAATCACAGCTCATTGAGTGGCCTCGACTTCCCAAGCTTCAAATGATCCTTCCACCTCAGCCTCCCAAGCAACTGGGACCACAGGCATGTACCACCCTGCCTGAATAATTTTTTTTTTTTTTTCTGGTAAAGACAGTGTCTCCCTATGTTGCCAAGGCTGGTCTCGAACTCTTGGGCTCAAGCAATCCTCCTCCTGCCTTGGTCTCCCGAAGTGCTGGGATTACAGGCATGAGCCACTGCTCCTGGCCACTTATTTTTACAGTGTTTGACATTTTCATAACTTGTACATTACCTTAAAAATAATTTTTTAGGCTGGGCACAGTTACTCACACCTGTAATGCCAGCACTTTGAGGGGCTGAGGTGGGAAGACTGCCTGAGGCTAAGGTTCAAGACCAGCTTGGGCAACAAAGTGAGATACAGTCAGTCTCTACAAAAAAAAAAAAAAAAAAAAAAAAAATTAAGGTGTTTTTTGTTGTTGTTATCTCCTACAGGAAGGAGAAATTTTTTTTTTTTAATTAACCAGGTGTAGTAGCATGCACGGAGGATGAGGCAGGAGGATCACTTGGGGCCAGGAGTTCAAAGGCTGCAGTGAGCTATGATCATGCCACTGCACTACAGCCTGGGACACAGAGGGAGGCCTTGTGTCTTAAAAAAGAAAGAAAAACAATTTCTTTAAAGAAGACATTCTGGTCATTTCCCATTGCAAAATATTGACCCAATAATTTATTCTGACACTTTTATAATTTTAGTAGACAAATTAAATTTTTTTTTTTTGAGACAAGGTCTCGTCCTGTCACCCAGGTTGGAGTATGGTGGTGCAATGACAGTTCACTGCAACCTCAGCCTCCTGGGCTCAAGCAATCTTCCTGCCTCAGCCTCCTGAGTAGCTGCGACTATAGGCATGCAACACTACACAAGGCTAATTTTTTCTTTTTTTTAGAGACGGGATCTCACTGTGTTGCCCACGCTGGTCTCAAACTCCTGGACTCAAGCAAAATCCTCCCACCATGGCCCCCAAAGTGCTGAGATTACAGACATGAGCCACCATGCCTGGCCATCAGTGAATTTTTTTAAATTATCAGAAAACTGAATGTTTTCAGCCTGGTTCAGGCTGTATATAGCTATACAACTGAAATATACAGAGAAAAATAAAAAATTAACTCTGATCCTAAATCAAAACCTAATTAGTATGGTTTTCACCATAGTATTTATTTTTATTTTCTTTTTTCTTTTCAGCATAATACTTTAATTTTTAAAAAAATCATTAAGGAGGCCAGGTGCAGTGGCTCACTCCTGTAATGCCAGCACTTTGGGAGGCCAAGATGGGCAGATCACCCGAGTTCAGGAGTTCAAGACTAGTCTGACCAACAAGGTAATAAAACCCCATCTCTACTAAAAATGCAAAAATTAGCTGGGCATGATGGCAGGCACCTATAATCCCAGCTACTTGGTAGGCTGAGGCAGGAGAATCACTTGACCCCAGGAGGCAGAGGTTGCAGTGAGCTGAGATTGTGCCTATGCACTCCAGCCCAGGCAACAGAGCAAGACTGTTTCAAAAAAAAAAAAAAAAAAAAAAAAAAAATCATTAAAACAGTGAAACCTATACATAGAACATACTACTGAAACACTTCACCCAGACAAAGCTTAACTCTATGGCAGACTTTGTATTTGGAAAAAACACAAAATAGACCTTCAGTAGTTAAAATAAAAAGATCATAAACTTCATTCTTTTTTTAGAGATGGAGTCTCACTACATTGCCCTGGCCAGTCTTGAACTCCTGGACTCAAGAGACCCTCCCGGCTTGGCCTCCCAAACTGTTGGGATTACAGGTATGAGCTACCACGCCTGGCCATAAACTTCATTCTTTAGAATAAGAACCCAGCCCCGTCTCTATTTCCTTTCACTCTGTACAGAGTTCTAGAATTTTCTTTTAAGAGATGATTTTGCTGCCCAGGCTGGAGTGCAGTATTCACAGGCACAACCACAGCTAGCACACTACAACCTCCAACCTCTGGACTCAAACCATCTTCCTGCCTCAGATTCCTGGGTAGCTATGATGAGACTACAGGCATATATCACTCCATCTGACTTACAATTCTTTCACTTCATCTTATCACCTTTTATACCAAAATGGTTGCACGCCCTTGAAGAGAAAACTTCAGAATCCAAGCCATTGCAATCACATGCCACATAAAGTTTCAGTCAACAACCGACTGCAGACACAAAGGTAGCCCCATAAAATTATAATAGAGGCCGGGCGCGGTGGCTCAAGCCTGTAATCCCAGCACTTAGGGAGGCCGAGACGGGCAGATCACGAGGTCAGGAGATCGAGACCATCCTGGCTAACACGGTGAAACCCCGTCTCTACTAAAAATGCAAAAAACTAGCCGGGCGAGGTGGCGGGCGCCTGTAGTCCCAGCTACTTGGGAGGCTGAGGCAGGAGAATGGCGTGAACCCGGGAGGCGGAGCTTGCAGTGAGCTGAGATCCGGCCACTGCACTCCAGCCCGGGCTACAGAGCAAGACTCCGTCTCAAAAAAAAAAAAAAAAAAAAAAAAAAAAAAAGATTATAATAGAGATGAAAAGTTCCTATTACCTAGTGACACTGTAGTCCAATTACTTTATTTTTTTAACATTAATTTAGAGTAGACTAAGTATACACCGTTTATAACGTCTACAGTAGTGTACAGTGATGTCTCAGGCCTTCACATTCACTCACCACTCACTCACTGACTTACCAGAGCAACGTCCAGTCCTAAAAGTTCCATTCACAGTAAGTGCCCTATACAGGTGTACCATTTCTTATCTTTTATACTGTATTTGTATTGTACCTTTTCTATGTTTAGATGAAGCTTGCCCAATGCACAGCCAGTGGGCCGCATGTGGCCTAGGTCAGCTTTGAGTTACTTTTTTTTTTCTTTTTGTGAAGAATGGGGTCTCACTTTATCACCCAGGGAGGCCTCGAACTCCTGTGTTCAAGCTATCCTCCCACCTCTGTCTCCCTAAGAGCTGGGATTACAGGCATGAGACACCGCACCTGGTCCCCAGAACACCTTTGAATGCAACCCAACAGAAATGCGTTAACTTTCTTAAAACATTATGAGGTTTTTTTTCCTCAGCTTATCAGCTGTCGTTAGTGTATTTTATGTGTGGCCCAAGACAATTTATCTTCTTCCAATGCGGCCCAGGGAAGCCAAAAGATTGGACACCCCTGGTTTAGATACACAAGTATTTACTATCGTCTTACAACTGCCTACAGTACTCAGTAAAGTAACATGCTGTACGAGTTTGTAGCCTAAAAGCAATAGGCTATCATATAACCTAGGTGTGTAGATTATACCATCTAGGCTTGTATAAGTATACTCTCTGATGTTCCCACAAGCATGAAATCACCTAATGCATTTCTCAGAACATATCCCTGTCATTAAGCAACATATGACTGTATTTTGTAGGGTTCTGATTTTTATTGAACTGTCAATTCTTTCACATATTTTTAGTTATCTTTCCTTCTCATACACCTCACTAGACATTCCCAACTTCTGTTTAGACTTCCTACATAAAAGCTACCACTCCTATCACTTACCCTCAGCAAATGAACCCACCTCCTCATTCATGACAATCGTTCTTACAAACTTACCTATATTAATGACTTTTGTTTTGAGATAGGCTCTCCCTCTGTTGCCCAGGCTGGAGTGCAGTGGCACAATAACAGCTCACTGCAGGCTCTGACCTCCCGGTCTCAAGCAATCCTCTCACCTCAGCCTCCCGAGTAGCTGGGATGACAGGCAGGCACCACCATGCCTGGATAATTTTTTCTACTTTTTGTAGAGACGGGGGTCTCACTTATGTTGCCTAGGCTGGTCTCGAACTCCTGCGCTCAAGCGATCCTCCTGCTTCAGCTTTCCAAAGTGTTGGAATTATGGGTGTGAGCCCTGCGCCTTTATATCTTTAATTCTTTCATTCTGATCTTAGAAGATTTCTTTCCCCAACTCCAATATAAGGATAATACCTTAATTTATGCACGGTGAAAAGACCAAAAACAGGCAAGACTCATCAACTCATGTTCCTGCTCAGAGACCTTGTTCCAAAACTTATTTCCCACCTCACTTGGATATTCAACCTCACTCTCTTGGTTTCTGCCATTCAGCCAACAAATATATTCTAATGTCTTCCATTCTTTAAAAAAAAAAAAAAAAAAATTCATATTTTACCCTTTCTATTCTCTCCCTTCCCTGCTTATGGAGCAGTCAATATTCCTACTTCCTTACTTTCCACTCATTTCATAACCCCATCTCCTAATGCTTTATGATTGTGCCTTTATCTGAAGCTATTACAAAAATTAACACAGTCATACTGTACTACACCAAACAAGCAGAAAAGGGAAATTTACAATTCCACAAATACTACCATTTTGTCTATGACTATGCCTACTGATGGAAATTTGAACTGCAAGAGAGGTGTAATTATGAAATTCTCCTTGGCTTTAAAGTGCAGAAAATTGGAAATCATAAACAGTAAGCTTCCTAAAATTTTCACAAGTTGGGCAGGGGATGAGTATCTTATATTTATGTGTGCAATTATATTGCTTTAAAAAGTTTCTCCAGCCCGGGCAATATATCAAGACCTCATCTATACAAAAAATTAGCTAGGCACGGGTGGCATGCACCTGTAGTCCCAGCTACTCAGGAGGCTGAGATGGAAAGACTGCTTAAGCCCAGCGGTTCAAGGTTGCAGTGAGCTATGATCACCACTGCACTCCAGCCTGGGCAACAGAGTAAGATCCTGTCTCCACAAAAAAAGTTTCTTATATGTATATGCTAATACAGTGTTCAAAAGGAAGAAAAGCCAGGTGCAGTGGCATATGCCTGTAGTCTCAGCTAATCAGTAGACTGAGGCAGGAGGATAGCTTGAGCCCAGAAGTTCAAGACCAGACTGGGCAAAATAGCAAGACCCCATCTATTTTTTTTTATTTTAATAAAAAGAATAATTTATTCTTTTATCTCCACTGAAGACTAGAATAGAGTCCTGGGACTGACTTTCACTCTACTTCTATAGAGGCTAATAAAAAAATTAGTGTTATAATATCTTTCATTAAAATAATCCACTATCTTAAGATAGATAGCTAAGTAAAAAAGCAAGGAACTCAGAAACTAAATATCAGGTTTGAGACTTTAATTACTTAACCTTCTCACCAATAAAGCAGGGTTATACTGTACTCTACTTCACAGTTTAATTCTGAAGATTAAACAAGATAACACATAAAACTACTTAACACAGTTACAGGCACATATTTAACACTTCCCTCATCTTAGCACAATGCCATACTCCCAATAAGAAGTAAAAGTGTACCAAAAAGGAGCAATATTAAAACTGTGAACTATGTGAAACAGAAATTCTGACAAAACCACCATCTGTTCATACTAATAATCTTCAAATGAAAAGCTTCAATTAGAAGTGAAAGTTACTAAAAAATATTCAAGTATTCTAAGCGAATTCAACTAGTAAATATACTTTGATGACATTCCCAATGATTTCCTCTGAGAGATTACATACGCGGTACAAGATTACATATGATTTAATAAAATGGACAGAGAGCACACACAAAGCTGCAGTTTCCCAGGCTGAGAAAGACACATCTAATTTGTCCTTCCTGGGGAGGAATGTATCTTAAATGAACAAAATTTCCTTAGATATACACAAAGGTAAATCAATGTATCAAAGGGATTAGGAATAAAGGGAGCTTTTTCTCTAAATCCAAAATAATAATATGCATGACCTAAATGAATCTTCTCCAAATATTTAGGGGGGAAACCCCACTTTAATTGTTAGAACTGGTGCAAAGCAGCTGGATTTAGTAGAATACAGTCCATCAACTGCTAATTCTGAAAAAAAAAAAAAAAAAAAAAAAAAAAAAAATTCTAGGGGTGGAGAAAGCAGGCAATCTTCCCCATAAAACAATTGCCATAAAACACCGTACATACATAAGAACATACACATTTGTTAAAATGTCAGTTTACACTGTTCCAGCCAACTTACAGATGAGGAAGTATTTAAGGTCAAAAAAATAAATTACATTCTACTTAGGAGTTATCGACGCAGATTCAAGACAAGGGGGGCTGAATAATAAATCCAGTGTTCACATTTAAATGTGGGGGAGAGAAAAAGGCAGGCTCTGAGTCCATAAAGTTCTCCACACTCTCAAAACACAGCAAAAATAGTCCACAACTAAGGACACTTACCCTTGAAACTCCTTGGAGAGTGGCTTGGGAGACTTTCTGTTCAGATTTTTGAGGGGGAGCGATTTAAGAATGCTGCAAGATTGCAACTTTCAAACACAGGAACACAATCTAAAGTATTTTTTTCTTTCAGTAAAGATCTCTCCCTGTCCTCTTCAAACAGTTGATCAGCACTCCCATTTTCACAAAATCCCTAATTCAACTTCAAGTACAGACCCCCTCCTCTCCCACAAAAAAACAAAGCTTTAAAGAACATGCAAATAAAACACACAGATCATTTCCAATAATCCCTAACTCCATCCCAATTGGGAAAGGAGAAACGAAGGAACACGAAGTAAAAACACCAAAACACTCGGGTAAGGAAGGCGGCGAGATGAGAAAGTAGGAAGGGGTCGGGGGAGGAGCACGGATAAAAGTCCAGCTGATGCTGACACTTAACTGGATGGAGAGGGTGGAAAATATCCTGAAGATACCGGCTAGAAGGAAAGGACTAGATGGGACAGGGGCGCGACAGAGGAAGTCCACGCAAAAGGCCTACCCAAGAGGGCCACTGTGTAGAAGGGAACACCAAAAGGGGACAAGATTCCTCAGGAAGATTTCAATGCCCCAAAGCTTAAGAGACGGCATGGGGAGATAGGGTGCTTCTCCATTGGCAACGAAGACACCACACCAGACGTTTCGGGAGGCAAGCCTGCTGCGAGGGGTGAGGGGTTAACTGCGGGGGTTCGCAGACGTGGAAGGGGGTGCGGCCCCCGGGGTTGCTGGAGGAGAGCAGAGAGGAGGCCCACGGCGCATACCTTGTAGTAAACATCAAACTGGATGTTCTCGGGCAAGGAGCGGATGTCTCGGCGGGAGCGGATGTAGTTGTCCACGACAGCGGAGATGGCGGTGTTATAGAGAGTCTCTGGGATCCACTCTAGTTCCACGGCCGCCATCTTCCTTCCCTCCTCCTCCGCCTCCTCCGCCTCCTCCTCCCGAAGGCCCGCACCTCCCTCCGTAGCGAACCCCTCTGCGGCCCCGGAGGATTCGGAGGGGCGGTGGCAGCCACGCGGGCGCACGGCAGGAGGCACGGCAGCCCTGCCTTCTCCGAGGGCAAACTGTGGGACGGCGGCAGCGGACGCAGGCCCGAGTAAAAAGTGGGACACAAAACACGGGCCAGGCAGGCCAAAGCCTCACATTCCGGGTTTGAGAGGAACCCGGGTTCCGTCCCAGCGCCGATCTCTGCAGGGGCGGGGCTGCGTGTGCGGCGTCATGACGTAAAAGCACGCCGACGCGCCGGAGGGGAGGAGTGCGACAGGCGGAAAACTTAGGAAGAGCTGGATTCCTCCCACGGGGAGCGTGCTTTCCAAGCGGCCCCGGAGTGAAGTGGAGTGGAGTGGATAGGGGTAGACTTTTCACACGGGGTCAAATTATTACAGGATATCTGCACCCCCCATTCCGAATCACTCGGGCGCATCGGTTACTTCAGCAGGTTCTCTGCATCACGGACCCTTTTAAGGCTCAGGTAAAAGTTTGGATCCTCTCCCCACAAACAAGCAAAATTATCTGCACATTGAAAATTATGCATTGAGAAAATTCACATTACTCTAGAAATCCTTAGACTGCAGTTCCTAACCCAAGTTAAGAACCCGCGGTCCAGGAACTAGGGGTAACGATTAGAAGAGAGACTTGTTTTTCTTTGTATAACCGTTTGCATGCACCGTTTTAACTTTTTGACCGTGTTTCTTTATCCAAATAAAATTTCCGAAAAAAGAAAACTCCTGCCCTAGAACTTAGTAGGAAAACTAGCTTGATTATGGAATTACAAATAATAGTAAGAGAAAAAAGGCTAAGTGGTGGCCTTGATAGGACTTACTGGTGTTTCAATTCCCTTAGTTACAGTGGTGGCTTCAAGGGATTGTTGAATAATTGGGAGTACTTGTATCAACTTCTTTCCTTCCTCAGCCTGAACATCTGCTGTTTATGTAACTTAATTTCCTAAGTCTGCGATTTCAAGAATTTGATGCAACATCTTTCTGTTCTAGGAATTTAACATGGAAATTATTGGCCATAATGGTTGGTGACACTATCAAACTCATAGTCACTGTATAACGATGTGCGTCCTGAAAACAGGAATAATAATAATGTCCTGGTGGATATTTAGAGCTAAAAGAAGTGGAAAGAGTTCTTTCAGTTTACCCTTCACCTGCTACTTCGGGGTTAAGTGATTAAATAATTCCACAAAAAAAAAAAAATAAAGAAACACTCTTAATCTTCTTCAGTCTATATAAATTCTTATTCTATAATCTATGAACCTAGTAAAGCTGTGGATGGCCTCAAGATCAGATTGGCAGATTTAGCAAGTAAAAAAATACAAATGCCCAGTCACATCTTAATGTCATATAACCAACAAATGGTTTTGAAACGTAAGTATGTTCCGTGCAATAGTTTTGCTCATGCCTTCGGAGTCACTCAAGTGTATTAGTTCATTCAGCAAATCCTTCATCACTAAGTAGACACTGGTCCTTTTGAAGCTCAGGATCCCTGCCCCACATAAAAGAATAATTATCTATTATCTCTGCAAATATTGCAGGGAACATATTTATACTAAAAACTTATTTGTAACCAGCCTGGGCAACATAGCAAGCCCCCCATCTCTACAAAAAAATTTAAAAATAGCCACGTGTGGTGGTGTGCACCTGTAGTCCTAGCTACTCAGGAGGCTGAGACAGGAGGATTACTTGAGCCCAGGATGTTGAGGCTGCAGTGAGCCACCCTGTCTCAAAACACAACAACAACAAAAAACTTTGTTGTTCATCTGAAATTCACATTTAACTGAACATCTGTATTTTATGTAGCAATCCTACCTGAAGGGATCCATGAATCCCCTGAAATTGAATGCACATGTTCTTGGACATTTTGGCTAAATCAGGATCTGTACTAAGGTCCTGTAAACAGGTAAAGGTGTGTCAGACACACATATTGATTGCTATATGGACCTTAGATGCTGAGTATATTAGTCCATTTACACGCTGCTAATAAAGACATACCTGAGACTGGGCAATTTACAAAAGAAAGAGATTTATTGGGCTAACAGTTCCACACAGCTGAGGAGGCCTCACAA
The DNA here is from genome assembly GCF_047675955.1 of Chlorocebus sabaeus. Taxonomy (NCBI): domain Eukaryota; kingdom Metazoa; phylum Chordata; class Mammalia; order Primates; family Cercopithecidae; genus Chlorocebus; species Chlorocebus sabaeus. The sequence goes on from NC_132919.1 coordinate 36,696,766, forward strand.
TCATGGCGGAAGGCAAGGAGGAGCAAGTACACATCTTATGTGGATGGTAGCAGGCAAATAGAGACAAGCGAAAGGGGTTTCTCCTTATAAAACCGGCAGATCTCATGAGACTTACTACCACAAAACAGTATGGGAGAAACCACCCCCATGATTCAGTGATCTCCCACTGGGTCGCTACCACAACACGTGGGAATGATCAGAGTACACTTCAAGATGAGATTTGGGTGGGGACACAGAGCCAAACCGTATATCACTGAGTTAGACATTAAAAAATGTATGTAGTCACAAAGGGAACTCTGGATGAAAGGGCCTCTTAATCCCTTCTTCACTGCTTTCAGATTGAAAGTTATTCAGGTGTGTGTGATGGACTAGGAGGTCCTGACCAAGAGCAGATAAACTGCCAGAAAGGATAAGGCCCCTGAGAAGGACTTAGTCCTGGCAGTATTCATCACCTTCTAACTGAAGAGCCCTTGGGCCCTAAATAACCAGCAGATATACCCGGGTACTATGTTGAGGACCTTGGGTGAGCCTCTGAGACTTGTTGGCTTCAGGTGCCAGCATGGCCATAGAGGGGTAGAGCACCAAGTGGGCCTTTGGGGTTGGTTCCTGATTCCAGGACTGGACTCCTAAATGGCATTTCTGACCTGCCCTGGTCCAGAATAGAGCCCACTGCCCTGACGGGTGAGTCTCTGGCCAGACAGCATTCACCACACACTGACTTGAGAGCCCCTGGGCCTTAAGGAAACATCAGTGGTCGCCTGGCAGTACTCCCCGTGGCCTGTGGTGGTGTTGGCTACAGAGTGAGGCTAGTCTCCTTTTGGAAAGAAAAGGGAAGAGTAGGAAGGACTGTGTCTTATGGTTTGAGAGCCAGCTCAGCTGCAGTACAATAGAACACCACGTAGACTTCTGAGATTTTTTACTCTAGTCCATGACTCCTGGAGTATACTTCTGGACCTACCCAGGGCCTGGGGGAACTCGCCACCCTGAAGGGAAGGACACATACCTGGATAGCTTTGCCACCTGCTAATTGTAGAGCCCCAGGGCCTTCAGTGAACATAGGCAGTAGCCAGGGAGTGGTTACAGCAGGTCTTGGGTGAGACCCAATGCTATGCTGGCTTCATCTCTAACGCAGTCCAGTCATAGTGGTGGTGGCCACAGGGGTACTTCTGTCACTCCACTCCCAACTTTATGTGGCTCAGAACAGAGAGAGAAATTCCATTTGTTTGGGAGAAAGTAAGGTAAGAGAACAAGAGTCTCTGCCCGGTAATCCAGAGAATTTCTCCCAGATGCTGTCCTTGACCATCAAGGTGGTACCTCTAAGAGTCTGTAAGAACTTCAAAGAACTACGGTGTTACTGGGTTTGGGGTAATCCCTCCCACAGCTCCAGGCAGCTCAGCACAGAGAGAGACTGTGTGTGTTTAAGGAATGTAAGGGAAGAGAACAAGAGTTTCTGCCTGTAATCCAGGGATTTTCCTTGGATCTCACCCAAGAACACCAAGGTGATACCTCTATAAGTCTGCAAGAACCATAGCATTACTGGGCTTGGGGTGCCTCCTAAAGCAGATACAGCTTAGATCACAGTAGTGAAGTCCTTTGAAATATCTGGAAAGTCTTCCCAAGAAGGACGAGTACAAACAAGCCCATACAGTGAAGACTCTGATAATATCCAACTCTTCAATGCCCAGACACTGAAGAACATCTATAGCATCAGCACCATCCAGGAAAACATGGCCTCACCAAATAAACTAAAGAAACTGGCCGGGCGCGGTGGCTCACACCTGTAATCCCAGCAGTTTGGGAGGTCAAGGTGGGCAGCTCACCCAAGGTCAGTAGTTTGAGACCAGTCTCAACATGGAGAAACCCCATCTCTACTAAAAATACAAAATTTGCCGGGTGTGGTGGTGCATGCCTGTAATCCCAGCTACTCGAGAAGCTGAGGCAGGAGAATTGTTTGAACCTGGGAGGTGGAGGTTGTGGTGAGCTGAGATCGCGCCATTGTGCTCCAGCCTGGGCAACGAGAGTGAAACTCCGTCTCAAAAAAAGAAAAAATAAAGAAACCACCAGAGACCAGTCCTAGAGAAACAGAACTATGAGACCTTTCAGACAGAGAATTCAAAATAGCCATGTTGAAGAAACTCAAATAAATTCAAGATAACAGAAAGAAGGAATTCAGAATTCTATCAGATAATTTAACAAATAAATTGAAATAATTAAAAAGAAGCAGAAATTCTGGAGCTGAAAAATGTAATTAGCATACTGAAGAAAGCATCTGAATCTTTTTTTTTCTTTTTTTTTTTTTTGAGGCAAGGCCACACTCTGTTACCCAGGCTGGAGTGCAGTGGCAGGATATCAGTTCACTACAGCCTCAGTCTCACAGGCTCAAGCAATCTTCCTGCCTCCGTTCCCTGAGTAGCTGAGACTACAGGTGTGTACCACCGTGCTCGGCTTGTATTTTTTTGTAGAGATAGAGTTTTTGCTATGTTTCCCAGGCTGGTCTTGAACTCCTGGGCTCAAGTGATCTATCTACTTCAGCCTCTCAAAGTTCTGGGATTATAGGTGTGAACCACCACACCTAGCCTCGAGTCTTTTAGTAGCAGAATTGTTCAAGCAGAAGAAAGAATTAGTGAGCTTGAAGACAGGCTATTTGAAAATACATGATCAGAGGAGACAAAAGAAAAAGGAATTAAAAATAATGAAACATGCCTACAAGATCTAGAAAATAGCCTCAAAAGGGCAAATCTAAGAGTTATTGACCTTACAGAGGAGGTAGAGAAAGAGATTGGGTAGAAAGTGTATTCAAAGGGATAATAACTGAGAACTTCCCAAACTTAGAGAAAGATACCAATATCCAAGTACATGAAGGTTATAGAACACCAAACAGATTTAACCCAAAGAAGACTATCTCAAAGCATTTAATAATCAAACTCTCAAAGGTTGTGGATAAATAAAGGTTTCCCTGGCAAAAGCTGAGGAATTTCAAATCAGACTTGTCCTTCAAGAAATGCTAAAGGGAGTACTTCAATGAGAAAGAAAAAGATATTAATGAGCAACAAATCATCTGAAGGTACAAAATCACTGGTAATAGTACATAAACAGAAAAACATAGAACATTATAACACTGTAAGTGTGGTATAGAAACTGGCGTAGAAAGACTAAATGATGGACCAATCAAAAATAGTAACTGTGACAACTTTAAAAGACATAGACTATATGATAAGATAGAAATAACAAAAAGTTAAAAAAACAGGGATGAAGTTAAAACATAGAGTTTTTATTAGTTTTTTTTTCTTGTTTATGTAAATGGTGTTAAATTTTTATCAGATTATAATAATGGGTTATAAGATCGTATTTGCAAGCCTCATGGTAGCCTCACACCAAAAAGCAAACAATGGATACACAAAAAATAAAAAGCAAGTAACTAAATGATATTGTCAGAGGAAATCACTTTCACTAGAGAAAAACACAGGGAGGAAACAAGACTACAAAGCAATTAGAAAACGAAGTGACAGGAATAAGTTCTTTTTTTTTTTTTTTTTTTTTTTTTTGAGGCGGAGTTTCACTCTGTCGCCCAGGCTGGAGTGCAGTGGCCGGATCTCAGCTCACTGCAAGCTCCGCCTCCTGGGTTCACGCCATTCTCCTGCCTCAGCCTCCCGAGTAGCTGGGACTACAGGCGCCCGCCACCTCGCCCGGCTAGATTTTTGTATTTTTTTTAGTAGAGACGGGGTTTCACCGGGTTAGCCAGGATGGTCTTGATCTCCTGACCTCGTGATCCGCCCGTCTCGGCCTCCCAAAGTGCTGGGATTACAGGCTTGAGCCACCGCGCCCGGCCAGGAATAAGTTCTTATCAATAGTAATATCAAATGTAAATGGACTAAACTCTTCAATAAAAAGACACAGAGTGGCTGAATGGGTGAAAAAACAAGACCCATTGATCTGTTGCCTACAAGAAACACACTACACCTATAAAGACACACATAAACTAAAAGTAAAGAGTTGGAAAAAGATATTCCATGCCAATGGAAACCAAAAAAAGAGCAAGAGTAGTCAATGGGATATCATCTCACTCCAGTTAAAATGGCTTCTATCCAAAAGACAGACAATAACAAATGCTGGCAAGGATATAGAGAAAAGGGAACCCTCATACACTGTTGGTGGGAATGTAAATTAGTACAACAACTATGGAGAATGGTTTGGAGGTTCCTCAAAAAACTGTAACTAGAGCTACTGTGTGATCCAGCAATCCCATTGCTGGGTATAGACCCCAAAGAATGGAAATCAGTATTTCAAAGAGATACCTGCACTCCCATGTTTGTTGCAGCTCTGTTCACAATAGCTAAGATTTAGAAGCAACCTAAGTGTTCATCAGCAGATAAATGGATAAAGAAAATGTGGTTCATATACACAATGGAGTACTATTTAGCCTTAAAACAAAAAAGATCCAGGCCAGGCGCAGTGGCTCACACCTGTAATCCCAGCATTTTGGGAGGCCGAGGCAGGCGGATCACCAGGTCAAGAGATTGAGACCATCCTGGCCAACATGGTGAAACCCCATCTCTACTAAAAATACAAAAATTAGCTGGGCGTGGTGGTGCACGCCTCTAGTCCCCTATTTGGGAGGCTGAGGCAGGCGAATCACTTGAACGTGGGATTCAGAGGCTGCAGTGAGTTGAGATTGCACCACTGCACTCTAGCCTGGTGACAGAGCAAGATTCTGTCTCAAAAGAAAGAAAGATCCTGTCATTTTCATCAACATGGATGGAACAGGAAATCATTATGTTAAGTGAAATAAGCCAGGCACAGAAGGACAAACATTACATGTTCTTACTTATTTGTCAGATCTAAAAATCAAAACAATTGAACTCATGGTCATAGAGTGTAGAAGGATAGCTACCAGAGGCTGGGAAGGGTAGTGGGGGGTTGGGAGGGAGATAGGGATGGTTAAAGGCTACCAAAAAATAGAAAGAATGAATAAAGGCTACTATTTGATAGCACAACAGGGTGACTGTGGTCAATAATAACAATTGTACATTTTTTTAAAATAACCAAAAGATCATAATTGGATTGTTTGTAACACAAAGGATAAATGCTTGAGGAGATGAATACCCCATTCTCCATGATGTGATTGTTTCACCTTGCATGCCTGTATCAAACATCTCATGTACCCCATAAATGTATATGTCTACTATGTACCCACAAAAATTAAAAATGTATATCTTTTTTTGGGCCAGGCGCAGTGGCTCATGTCTGTAATCCCAGCTACTTGGGAGGCTGAGACAGGGGAATGGCTTGAACCTGGGAGGCAGAGGTTGCAGTGAGCCAAGATGGTGCCACAACAATCCAGCCTGGGAGACTCCAGAGGGAGATTCCGTCTAAAAAAAAAAATATTTATATATATATACACGCACACACACACACACACACACACACACACACATATATACACACACACATATATATGTAAACAGATCAGATTTGTGTGTCAGAAAGAAGATGGCAATAATCTGTGACCAGCGCAGAGAACCAGAACATCAGAACATCCAGAATCATGCTCTCCCAGCTCCAGAAGAGTTTATATATATATATATATATATATATATATATATATATATATATATATATTTTTTTTTTTTTTTTTTTTAAGGATAAGTAGCCAGGTGCGGTGGCTCATGCCTGTAATCCCAGCACTTTGGGAGGCTGAGGTGGGCGGATTGCTTGAGCTCAGGAGTTTCAGATGAGCCTGGGCAACATAGTGAAACCTTGTATCTACAAAAAAAAAAAAAAATACAAAAATTAGCCAGGCATAGTGGCATGCAGCTATAGTCCCAGCTACTTAGGAGGCTGAGGTTGGAGAATCACTTGAGCCTGGGAGCTGGAGGTTGCAGTCAGCCAAGACAGCACCACTGCACTCCAGCCTGGGCGACAGAGCCAGACCCTATCTCAAAAAGGATAAGATCCCTGAAAAACAATTCACCATGAGGGTTAGAGGAGTCAGGAGCAACAGGCTGGCATCTATACTAAGGGTCAAAGGTCAAAAGGAAGCATAGGCTCTAGAATTAGAATCCATTTTCAGGCTTGGGCCCTCCAGAACTGGCTGACTAGAGAAACCAGTGGAAACTAGGCCATTTTGTTGTGGACTAAGGGAAGAAAGGTCCTCCCTTGCACCCCAGAAAATTAATGAAGGCCCAGAAGCTTACCAGAGTGTTGATTTGGACTCAGTAATTATACTATGCTGCTTTCCATGTTTTGGACTAGAACATAGAATCTGAGTTTCTGGTGATCAGAAACAGAACATAAAGGGGCATATATGTGATGCTAATGGCCTTGGACTTTATCTCGGAGCTGATAGGCAATCCTTAAGGCATTGTAAACAGGGAAGTAAACAGATCAGATTTGTGCGTCAGAAAGAAGATGACAATAATCTGTGACCAGCACAGAGAACCAGAAGAAGATCCAGAATCATGCTCTCCCAGCTCCAGAAGGGTAAAATAGAAAAGGGTAGAATACAAAAGAGGCCTAAACTGTTGTGGCCACCTATACCATTTTAGACACAGGACCATAGTATCACAAAATTACCCCTACAGTCCACCAAATCCCCTTTAACCCTTGACTTTTGGTACCTTCAAATTTGCCAGGAGGCCTTGTGCCAGACAGAGATATCTGAGACATGAGTCTTGTCCAGATAGATTTCTGAGAATCCTAAGAGACTGTGATGCGCATTGTGACAATGTTTTTTGTTTTGGTTTTTGTTTTTTGAGACAGAGTCTCGCTCTGTTACCCAGGCTGGAGTGCAGTGGCCTGATCTCGGCTCACTCCAACCTCCACCTTCCAGGTTCAAGCTGTTCTTGTGCTTCAGCCTCCCAAGTAGCTGGGGTTCTAGGCATGCATCACCACACTCGGCTAATTTTTGTATTTTTAGTAGAGATGGTGTTTCACCATGTTGAGCAGGCTGGTCTCGAACTCCTGACTTCAGGTGATACACCCTCCTCAGCCTCCCAGAGAGCTAGGATTATATAGGCATGAGCCACTGTGCCTGACCCCATTGTGATAACTTTTAAGTTGAAATTTCCTTAAGGATTCCTTCACTGAGATGAGATCTGAATACCTTCCCCTTCAATCTGGGTGGGTTGTGACTGCTCGAACCAATGGAGTGCAGTGAAAGTGATGCTGCATACCTTCTGAGGCTAGATCAGAAAAGGACATTTGGCTGGGCACAGTGGCTCACGCCTGTAATGCCAGCACTTTGGGAGGCTGAGGTGGGCGGATCATGAAGTCAGGAGATCGAGACCATCCTGGCTAACACATGAAACCCCGTCTCTACTAAAAATACAAAAAAAAATTAGCTGGGCCTGGTGACGGGCGCCTGTAGTCCCAGCTACTCAGGAGGCTGAAGCAGGAGAATGGCGTGAGCCCGGGAGGCAGAGCTTGCAGCGAGCCGAGATTACGCCACTTCACTCCAGCCTGGGTGACAGAGCGAGACTCCATCTCAAAAAAAAAAGAAAGAAAAGGACATTCAGAGGTCACCTTGTTACCTATAATAAACAGTCTTGGATTCCTAAGCTACCATATAAGAAAATCAGCTACTCTGAGGCCACCATGCCCTGTGTGATACGATATATATTTTTTGGTTTTCCCGCATGGTTCCTAACTCATAGCTCCTGTAACCCTTGTAATTTCCTCAGTGACTAGAGCAATATGAGTATCTTTTGTGAAAATATTTGACCTGTTGTCCTTGGTTTCTGAAACAGCTCAGAAACAGCTCCCGGGACAAAGATGAAAGATAGTTTTGTGTTATTTATAACAAGCCCCTTGCAACCACACCTGAGCTTATATTAACGAGGTGGTTTTTGGAAAGCCCTTGATAACCACTGGATGGGGTTGCTGCTTGCCAAGTATATAAATTTTTCATTTGAAAAGAGTATGTAAAAATTGTTTTCCTTGCATGGAAAGATGACGCTCTATAAGAAATTCCACATCAAGGGATGCTTATTTAAAATGGGAGAATGATAGGGAAGCAATTCTAAAGAATAACCCAGATTTACAGCCTGTAATCCCAAAACAGTCTCACACTACATGTCAGTTTTCTTTCTAAGTCATCAGTCAGATGAAATCACAGTACTTTCCTGCCCTAAAGCTTGCAGATATTCCGAAGAAGTGCCCAGACAAGATTATTACTGGGTGAAGTGGGGAATAAGTGAAGGGGTATCACCAGAGACAGGTTAACTTTGAAGGGAAAGCAGCAATTTTGGATATAGTAGCCAAAGAGGGCATTGGTTAAAAGTTGACATATAAACCAAACGTGAACCGAGTGCTCAGAGAGTTGGAACTCATAACCCCACCCTCCACCTCCAGGGAGGAAAGAGAGACTGAAGGCCACCAATGACCAATGACTTAATCAGTCGTGACTGTGTAATGAGGCCTCCATAAAAACCAGAAGGATTGAGTGCAGGGGGCTTCCAAGAAGTTGAAGAAAAATCCATCTACATGCCTAAAAGGCAGTTCATCCCAACTTGATGAGGATGGAAGTTTTTACACTTGGGACCCTTCCAGACTTCCTCACCCTATGTATCTCTTAATCTGGCTGTTCGTTTTGTCAACCTAAAATAGTCAAAAGGGTGAGAATCTAGTTTATTTATTTATTTATTTATTGAGACAGGGTCTTGCTGTATCATCCAGGCTGGAGTTCTCAAGCAATCCTCCCACTTTGACCTCCCAAAGCACTGGGATTACAGATGTGACCCACCTTACCCAGCCAGAGTCTGGTTTAAAGAGAGTTTATTCCAGCACAGTTTGAGAACAGCCTCCTGGGAAATACAGATTCCAAAGGATGGAAGTCAGTGTTTTGTGAATGTGAAATTTGGATTGTTTATACAGACAGAAATTGGGGAAGCTTAACAGAATTTCAACATCTCTCTCTCTGGGGTCTTATTTGTTGTGTAGGCTGTAGTCTAGTGGTACAATCATAGCTCATTGCAGCTTCTAACTGCCGTGCTCAAGGGATCTTCCCGCCTCAGCCTCCTGAGTATCTGGGATTATAGGCGCCAACCACTGCATCCAGCTCTATATAAGGCTTAATGCATAGTTACAACAATCTGATTAGTCAGGTGGTCTTTTTCTTTCAGGAAAGGTATATTTAACATTACACACTGAAGAGGTAGCAGTCGTGGGGTCTTTTGTGCCCTCTGGTCTGAGTTAGGTACACAACAATAAAGGAGGCAGTTAATCTACAACAAAGTTGAGTGATTGGAAGGGGAGGAGCTGTGGTCTCCCTTAGTCATTTATAAAACAAGAACAATGAGGAAGCGAGTTAATCTGTAAGAACCAGAACTTGCAAACATGCTATTTGACTCGGTCTCCAGGGCTTAACTTCTTATGTGGCATAATAAATTTAGAGGGTCCTGTTTTTATTTTCTTTTACAATATGTATCCTTTAAAATATCCTGGCCAAGCACGGTGACTCATACCTGTATTCCTAGCACTTTGGGAGGCCGAGGTGGGTGGATCACTTGAGGTCAGGAGTTTGAGACCATCCTGACCAACATGGTGAAACCCAATCTCTACTAAAAAAATACAAAAATTAGCTGGGCATGGTGGCAGGCGCCTGTAATCCCAGCTACTTGGGAGGCTGAGGTGGGAGAATCACTTGAACCAGGGAGGCAGAGGTTGCAGTGAACCAAGATCGTGCCACTGTACTCCAGCCTGGGCAACAAGAGTGAGACTCTGTCTCAATTTTAAAAAAAAAAAATTCATTTATAATAAACTGGTCAATGTAAGTAAGTATTCCACGTAGCAAATTAATCAAACCCAAGAAGAACGACATGAGAACCCTGATTTATAGCCAGTCTGTCAGAAGCACAAGTAAAACAGCCTGGGGCTTGCAATTGGCATTTGTTGGCATCAAAAGTTAGGGGCAGTCTTGTGGGACTGAGCCCTCAACCTGTGGGATCTGATGCTTTCTCCAAGTAGATAGTGTCTGAATTGAACTAGAGGATACCCAGCTGCTGTCTGCTGCAGGATTGATTGATTGCTTGATGTGTAGAGGGAAAAAGTCCACACAGCTGGTGTCACGGGCCTGTTATGAGGGTACAGTAGGAGAAACTGAGTTTGTTTTTCTACTCATACATACCCTGACAAAGCCCAAGCCTCATGGAAGGCTACACATAAGCACTCTGGTCTACAGCCCCAGCGTACAGCCCTTGAGTCATCCCAGCCCAGCTACCAGATGTTTAGGTGAAGAACCTTCAGACGATTCCAACTCTAAGATATTTGAATCACCCTTTATTTTATCCCACTGAACCTGTAGCTTGGGTCACCCCAAAAGTGGAGGCAAGAATGTTCCCATGAAGTGCTCCAAACTATCTCAAGATGAGGCTGGTTGGGATTCACAAGAAAGAAGCACAAAATGCCAGGCTGATTAGTCCAAAGCATGTATTAGTGGAACTTAGATGCAGAGGGCTGCCTCATATCCTCCTGACAGAGGGCGAGAGAAAAAGAATGTTCTACCTGGGTATGTCTACAGCAAAGGGGTCAAAGCAGAGAGTTTACATGAGGGTTTAAGGAATTTGACTCAGTGCTGGGGCCGGTTTCTTTGTAGTAAACCTAAATACCTTTATCAGGGCCTGGGGATGTTCAAGGCCCCAGTTTGAATTCAAGCTTGCTGGGAAAAACATACATCTGGCAGAGTCACAGAGCCGTCCAGGCGCTCTGATTTTTGGTCAGGACACAGAAAGTGGGGGAAACTGGGAGACCCTATCCCTTCAGTCTTCCTAGATGAGGGCCCAGCATCATGGAGCTGAAACAAGCATCCCTGCTGTACTCTGAATTCCTTGCTCACAAAAGCATAATAAAATGGTTGTTCATTTATATCACTAATGTTGTGGGTGGTCTGTTATGCCAAAATAGATAACTGGAACACCCCATCCCAATCCTCTGAAGTTCCCAGGAACTCACTATCTTAGACTCCATAATAAACCTATTCCTTTTCAGGGATATGTATCACTAAGCATGTGGATACATTCATGAAAATGAAAATTCAAGCTGGGTGCAGTGGCTTACATCTGTGATCCCAGCACTTTGGGAGGCTGAGGGGGGTGGATCATTCAAGGTCAGGAGTTCAAGACCAGCTTGGCCAACATGGTGAGACCCTGTCTCTACTAAAAGTACAAAAATCAGCTGGTCATGGTGGCGCATGCCTGTAATCCCAGGTGCTTCGGGGTCTGAGGGACAAGAATTACTTGAACCTGGGAGGCAGAGGTTGCAGTGAGTTGAGATTGCACCACTGCACTCCAGCCTGGGTAACAGAGTGAGACTCCATCTCAAAAAAGAAAAAAGAAAAAAAGAAAATGATAGGATCCATATGCTATACTAGAGAACTTTCATAATTTACGGACTCTGTGCTACACTTAAAAGAGTGAACTGGGCTGGGCACAGTGGCTCATGCCTGTAATCTCAGCACTTTGGGAGGCCTAGGCGGGCGGATCATGAGGTCAGGAGATCAAGAACATCCTGGTTAACACAGCGAAACCCCCATCTCTACTAAAAATACAAAATAATTAGCTGGGCATGGTGGTGGGTGCCTGTAGTCCCAGCTACTCGGGAGGCTGAGGCAGGAGAATGGCGTGAACCTGGGAGGTGGAGCTTGCAGTGAGCCAAGATTGTGCCACTGCACTCCAGCCTGGGCGACAGTGAGAGTGTCTCAAAAAAACAAAAAACAAAAAAAAGTGAACTGCCTAGTCACAGAGTGTCATGATAGAGACAACGATTTTTGTCCTAAATCTAAAGTCTTTTTGAGAGCCCTCCAAGTCTAAAATGCATGTATTCATTGCCCATCAAATAAATAAGTTCTTGTTGTGGCATACCTATGGCACCACACATAATATAAGCTAAATGACTAGGTCATTTTGTAATGACCCATGTAACTTGAAACTACCAAAAATCAAAGCAAGTCTTTGTCAACAAGTTCTGGTCACCTGAGAAAACAATGTAGATAAGAAATCCAGCCTAATTCTTTTTTTGTTTGCTCGTCTTGAAACAAGGTCTTGCTCTGTTTCCCAGACTGGAGTGTAGTGGCGCCATCACAGCTCACTGCAGCCTTGATCTCCTGGGCTCAAGTGATCCTCCCACCTCAGCCTCCTGAGTAGCTAGGACTACAGGCATACGACACTCACCCAGCTAAATATGTATATTTGTAGGCACAAGGTTTTGCTGTGTTTCCCAGATTGATTTCAAACTCCTAGTCTCAATCCGCCAGCCTCCCAAAGTCTTGGGATGACAGCTGTGAAACACCACACCTGGCCTAAATCCAGCCTAATTATCATCATCCCTCATCACCCGTATTTGCAGAAAACTAAAGAGTTTTCTGAACATGTTCATAGTTACCATCCATCTTGTCTTAGTCCTTTTAAATTCACCCTGCTTGTTAGACATAGATCCTATGGCCAAAATTAATCCAAATCGCTACCTGCTAGGCTGTTCCCTTGTTCTTGATCTTTACTGTCGCCACTAACATAAACATCTCCCTGCTGGGTGTGGTGGCTCACACCTGTAGTCCCAGCATTTTGGGAGGCTGAGGCAGGAGGATCACTTGAGCCCAAGAGTTGGAGACCAGCCTGGGCAACATGGCAAGACACAATCTCTACAAAAATTTTTTTAAAACATTACGCAAGTATGGTGGGGTGCATCCAGCTGGTTTGCTGAGGCTGATGCAGGAGGATTGCTAGAGCCCGGGAGATCAGAGCTGCAGTGTTCACACCATTTCTTTCCATCCTGGGCAACAGAGAGTGAATCTGTCTCAGAAAAATGCTATCCCTGCCAGCCGCCGTGGCACACACCTGTAATTGCACCACTTTGGGAGGCAGAGGAAAGGGTTATTGCTTGAGCTCCAGAGTTCGAGACCAGCCTGGGCAAAATGGTGAAACCCCCCCATCTCTACAAAAAAATACAAAAATCTACTGGGCATGGTGGCGTACCTGTAGTCTCAGCTACTTGGGAGACTGAGATGGGAGGATCACCTGAGCCCAGCAGTTCAAGGCTATAGCGAGCTGTGATTGCACCATTGCACTGCAGCCTGGGTGATGGAGCAAGACCTGCCTCAGAAAAAAAAAAAAAAAAAAAAACCGGCCAGGCACTGTGACTCATACCTGTAATCCCAGCACTTTGGGAGTCTAAGGAGGGTGGATCACTTGAGGTCAGAAGTTTGAGGCCAGCCTGGCCAACATGGCGAAACCCTGGCTCTACTAAAAATACAAAAATTAACTGGGTATGGTTGTGCACCCCTGTAATCCCAGCTACTTGGGAGGCTGAGACAGGAGAATCGCTTGAACTCAGGAGTCGGAGGTTGCAGTGAGCTGAGATCGTGTCATTGCACTCCAGCCTAGGCGGCAGAACAAGACTCCATCTCCAAAAAAACAAAAAAACCCAAAAAACATCATCCCTATTTGGCTCTAAGAAGCAAAACACGGTATAACCTCTGATTAGGCCAGTCCTTATTTTGAAGAAGCCCACCTGAGGCTGAAGCAAGGAGGATTGCTTGAGCCTGGGAGGTCAGATTGTGCACATACAGTCTGCCTACTTGACAATCCGAAGTAGAAACCCAGCATAGAAGGACTGAGTAGTTCTGGATTTGTGCTGCGAAGGCTGGTTTAATGTGTAGAATAAAAGCTTAAGGATCATATATGTGGAAAGACAGACATGTAACCGATGATAATTCATTGTCAAAAGTCTGTGGTAGGGTTTGCACAAAATTTTATGGGAACACGGAGGAGGAGATAATGACTTGATTTGGGTTGTAATAATGCTGTAATAGTTCCAATATAGGTCAATACTCAAGTATTTTTAGTTGCAGTGAAACTCATAGGAAAATAATACTGGAACAGTTTTACTTGGGCAATTCTAAGTGTGTTCATTTTCTTTCTTTCTTTCTTTTTTTTTTTAATGTGGGTTCATTTTCACCTTGACATTGCACCTAGTAAAATTTTCTGGAATCTTTTCTAATTATCAGAATGTATAAAATACATATAAGTTTGTGAATAAAAGTTGTGGTTCTTGACTGGCTGTGGCAGCCCACACCTGTAATCTCAACACTTTGGAAGGCTGAGGTGACTGGATTGCTTGAGCTCAGGAGTTTGAGACCAGCCTGGGCAACATATTGAAACCCTGTCTCTATGAAAAATTTTTTAAAAATCAACCAGGCATGGTGGCATGCACCTGTGGTCCCAGCCATTCAGGAGGCTGAGGGGAGAATCCCTTGAAACTGGGAGGCAGAGATTGCCGTGAGCCAAAACCACGCCACTGCACTCCAGCCTGGGTGACACAGTGAGTCCTTGTCTCCAAAACAACAACAAAAAATTGTAGTTCTTTATTTGTGATGGCAATATGACTTCTTTAATGAGATAGAAAATAGCAAAGATCATGGATCAGGAAAAAAATTTAAAAGGAGTTCAAAATGAGCCTGGCCGACATAGTGATACCCTATCTCTACAAAAGAAAAATAAAATTAGCCAGGCATGGTAGTGTGCACCTGTAGTCCCAGCTACTTGGAAGGCTGAGGCAGAAGGATTGCTTGGCCCAGGAGTTCAAGGCTGCACTGAGCCATAATTGTGCCACTGTACTCCAGCCTGAGCAGCAGAGTGAGACCTTGTCTTCCAAAAAAAAAAAAAAAGAAAAGAAAAGAAAAAATAGGAACAAGGAAAACTATAGGCAATATAACATAGTCGTATAATAATGATAACTCTTGAGCCATCTGGTAGAAATACCATTATCCTAAGTTATCCCATATACCTCCAACCTCCCACCAAACATTTTAGTTAAAATGTGCAAATGACACATTTTTAACTTAGAATACAACATATATGGTGAGACCATCTACTGAGCTTAACAGATACTGAGGAATTTGGGCCCAGCTTTTTATTATATTAAGGTTGATGTATCTATAAGATGTTCAGGCAGCTATAGTCCCAGCTACTCTGGAAGCTGGGCAGAAGTAGGAGAATTTCTTGAGCTGAGGTGTTTTAATCCAGCCTGGGAAACATAGCAAGATCCCATCTCTTAAAAGAAAATACATATACACACACACACATATATTATATATGATACATTATATATGATATACATCATATATGTGTATGTACATAATATACATAATATACATGTGTGTATGCATATAATATATAATATGTATCATACATAATGTATCTATACAATATAGTGTATATAATGTAAAATACAGTATAATACATAATGTATACATTATATATAATACATTATAATACATAATATATAATGTATTATACAATATGTATATATGCATATGATATATAATATGGATTTTACATATATATTATATGATATATAACAATATTATATATCACATACAACATATAACAATACTATATAATATTAAAATATATATTTATATATTACGTATAATACATTATAATATATATTATATACAAAATATATGTTATGTATACATCAAACCACACACATATATGTTCAGGAAGACTGGGAAAAAGCTTTAAGATTAGGGAAATAACATGGTAATTGTTGATGATAGGTAAAGATAAGAGAGTATAGTATATCAAAAGAGAGAAGGAATATTGCTATGGTTTGAATGTTTGTCTCCTCTGAAACTCATGTTGAAACTTAGGCTGGGCACAGTGGCTCATGCCTGTAATCTCAGTACTTTGGAAGGCTGAAGTGAGAGGATCTCTTGAGCCAGGAGTTCAAGATCAGCCTAGGCAGCATAGTGAGACTCTGTCTCTACAAAAAAATTTTAAAATTTGCTGAGTGTGGTGGCACAAACCTGTAGTCCCAGCTACTTGGAAGCCTGAGGTGAGAGAATCACCTGAGCCCAAGAGTTTGCAGCTGCAGTGAGCTGTGATCATGCCATTGCACTCCAGCCTGAATGATAGAGTGACTGTCTCAAAGGAAAAAAAAATGAAAAGAACCTTGATCCATAGTGTAACAGTGTTGGGAGGTGGTGCTTTTAAAAGGTGATTGGGTCATGAAGGCTCTGACCTCATGAATAGATTAATCTACTCATGTGTTAATGGATTAATGAATTATCATAGGAATGGGTTAGTTATTGTGAGAGTGGATCTGTTATAAAAAGCCAGGTTGACTCTCTCTCCTGAGCTCCCTAGCCATGTGATGTCCTGTGCTGCCTCAGGACTCTGCAGAGAGCCCCCACCAGCAAGAAGATCCCCACCAGATGTAGCCTTCAACCTTGGACTTCCCAGCCTCCAGAGCTGTTTGAAGTAAATTTATTTTTCTTATAAATTACCCCATCTCAGATATTCAGTTGTAGCAACAGAAATGGACTAAGACAAATGTGTAATTCAAGAGAAAAGAAAAAGAGATCACATTATAATCTGCCTTCTAAGATCTCTTAGAATGATTTGTTATAATTTATATTATAGTGTAATATACAGTAGTCACCCCTTATCTGCTATTTCACTTTCTGCAGTTTCAGTTACTCACAGTCAACTGGGGTCCAAAAGTATTAAATGGAAAATTCCAGAAATAAATTCATAACTTTTAAATTGCCCATCATTCTGAGTAGTGTGAAAAAAATCTCACATGGTCCCACTCCATTCTGCTCTGTCCTGCCCAGGACATGAATCATCTTTTTGTACAGTATATCTACATTGTATATACCCATTACTGTATATGAAAAAATATGCTATATATAGGGTTTGATGCTATCTGAGGTTTCAGGCACCCACTGGGAGTCTTGGAATATATCCACTACAGAAAAGGAGGGACTGCTGTATATGGTGCCTTATCTCCCAAACTGGTCCGTAATATTTTTTTTTTTTTTTTTTTTTGAGATTGAGCCTGGCTCTGTCCCCCAGGATGGAGTGCAGTGGCACAATCTTGGCTCACTGCACTCTCCGCCTCCCAGGTTCAAACAATTTTCCTGCCTCAGCCTTCTGAGTAGCTGGGATTACAGGCATGTGCCACCATGCCCAACAAATTTTTGTATTTTTAGTGGAGATGGGGTTTCTCCATGTTTGCTAGGCTGGTCTTGAACTCCTGACCTCAGTGATCTGCCTGCCTTGGCCTCCCAAAGTTCTGGGATTACAGGCATGAGCCACCGTGCCCGGCCCTCATAAGCATCTTGAGGACAGAAACATAAATATGTATTTCAGGTACCAAGCATAGTGCAGATATAGGATGAGTATTTAATAACTGGATGAAAAGGAAAGATCCTTCCTATTTTTCTCTAGGGGGGAAAAGCACATTTTGTACATAGGTGTTTATGTAGGTGTTTGCTGCATCGCAAAACATTTACTTTCTTTAAAACCCAAAGTAGCAAAAACATACACTTTAAAATATTATTTCATGCTTGGTGTGGTGGTGCACAACAATAATCCCTGCCACTCAGGAAGCTGAGGTAGGAGGATCACTTGAGTCTAAGAGTTTGAGGCTCCAGTGAGTTGTGATCTCACCTGTGAATAGCCACTGTACTCTGGCCTGGGTAACATAGCAAGACCCCATGTCTAAAAAAAAAAAAAAGAAAAGAAAAAAAAAGAAAAATTTTCTTCCTTTTTTAAAAAAAATTGTGCTATAACATAAAATGTACCATTTTAATTTTTTTTTTTTTTTTTTTTTTTTGAGACAGAGTCTTGCTCTGTCACCCAGACTGGAATGCAGTGGTACAATCATGGCTCACTGCAACCTCTGCCTTCCAGGCTCAAGCAATTCTTGTGCCTCAGCCCTCCTGAGTAGCTGGGTCTACAGGTGTGCGCCACTGCACCCGGATAATTTTTGTATTTTTAGTAGAGATGGGGTTTCGTCATGTTGGCCAGGCTGGTTTCAAAGTGATCCACTCCTGGCCTCAAGTAATCCACCCGCCTCGGCCTCCCAAAGTGCTGAAATTGTACGTATGAGCCACCACATCCAACTCATTTTAACCATTTTTAAATGTACAATTCATTGCCATTAAGTATATTTGCAATGTTGTGCAACCATCACCACTATCTATTTCCAGAAAATTTTCATCATCCCAAACAAAAAGCCTTATTCTCCTGTCCCCACAGTCAGGCCCTGGCAGCCACCTTTTGACTGTCTGTCTCTGAATTTGCCTATTTTAGATATCCAATATAGTGGAATTATACAATATTTGCCCTTTTGTGTCTGGCTTATTTCGCTTAGCATAATGTTTTCAAGTTCATCCATGCTGTAGCATGTATCAGAATTGCATTCCTTTTTAAGGCTTAATATTCCATTGTATGTACATACCACATTTCATTTATTCATTCATTGGTCAATGGACTTTTGGGTTATTTTTGCCTTTTGGCAGATGTGAATAATGCTGCAGTGAACATCAGTGTACAGTACTCATTTGTGTCGCTGTTTTTAATTGTTTGGGGAATATATCCAGGAGTAGAATTGCTGGACCATATGGTAATTCTATGTTTTAACTTTTTAAGGAACTGGCAACTGTTTTCCACAGCATGTGCACCATTTTATATTCCCCCTAGCAATGTACAAAGGTTCCAGTTCCTCAGCATTATCACCAACACTTGTTATTTTCCTTTTTTAAAGTAATAGTCATTCTGGCTGGGAACGATGGCTCGCGCCTGTAATCCCATCACTTTGGGAGGCCAAGGCAGGTGGATCACTGGAGGTCAGAAGTTTGAGACCTGCCTGGCCAACATGGTGAAATCTTGTCTCTACTAAAAATACAAAAATTAGCTGAGTGTGGTGGCAAGCGCCTGTAATCCCAGCTGCTTGGGAGGCTGAGACAGGAGAATCTCTTGATCCCTGGAGGTGGAGGTTGCAGTGAGCCAAGATCACGCCAGCCTGGCAACAGAGTGAGACTCCATCTCAAAAAAAAAAAAAAAAAGGTTGGGTCCGTGGCTCATGCCTGTAATCCCAGCACTTTGGGAGGCTGAGGCAGGTGGATCACTTGAGGTCAGGAGTTCAAAACCAGCCTGCCCAACATGGTGAAACCCTGTCTCTACTAAAAATTAAAAAATTAGCCAGGCATGTGGGTGCATGCCTATAATCCCAGCTACTCAGGAGGCTGAAGCAGGGGAATCACTGGAACCTAGGAGGCACACGTTGCAGTAGGCTGAGATCAGGCCACTACACTCCAGCCTGGACAACAGAGCAAGACTCTGTCTCAAAAATAAATAAATAAAAATAAAATAAAAATAAATTTAAAATAAAAATAAATAAAATAATAGTCATTCTAATGGGTGTGAAATGGTATTAAAATATTTTTGTAGCCAAGTGCAGTGGCTCATGCCTGTAATCCCAGCACTTTTGGAGGCCAATGAGAGAGGATCACTTGAGCCCAGAAGTTCAGGGCAGCAGTGAGCTAGAATGGCACCACTGTGCTCCAACCTGGGCAACTGGGCAACAGAGACTCTGTCTCTTAAAAAAAAGGCTGGGTGGTGGCTCCTGATCACTTGAACCCAGGAGTTGAAGACCAGCCTGGGCAACATAGTGAGACCCTGTCTCTACAAAATTTTTTTAAAAATTTAAAAAAGTAGCCAGTTGTGGTAGTGCATGCTTTTGATCCCAGCTACTTGGGAGGCTGAGGTGAGAGGATCGCTTGAGCCCGGGAGGTCAAGACTGCACTTGTGAGTGATGATTGCCCCACAGCACTTCAGCCAGGGTGACAGAGCAAAATGCTCTAATTAATTAAAATACACTTTAAAATTTTTGTCTCATAAAATCCACAGAAGGGTGAGCTAGCCTGATAAGAAAAGAATATTAAGTTTAGAATTGAAGACACTAAAGTTACATTAGAAAATGTTTAGGCAAACGTATTAGGAGCCTTAAAAATGTTCAATTCCAACTGGTTTTATAAATGTTTCCTCCCATCTTCAAGGAGATTATGTATGAGGATGTTTATACAGTTTGTTTATGTGGTAAGATATCAGTTTGTATGTTTGTTTGTTTGTTTTTGAGACAGGGTCTCACACTGTTGCCCAGGCTGGAGCACAGTGGCACAATAACAGCCCACTGTAGCCTCAACCTCCCTGGGCTCAGGTGATCCTCCCACCTCAGCCTCCTGAGGAGCTGGGACCACAGGCGTGCACCACCATGCCCAACTAGCAGAACCGTTTTAATATGTGAACTGAAGTTACTCTGCAACCCCTCCCCTGCATTGAGGCAGCAGCTATTGTGGTTCTATGTTTACTTGTTTTAAGTGAGAGGACACAGAAGAGAGAAACAGGAGCCTTTTGTTTGAAAGTCTAGCCCCTGCAGGGAAATAGAAAGAGCTAATATGCATAGACACAGCAGTAGATTTGGGAGCAACTTGATGAATAGAGCTTCTGCATCCCTTAGACCAGCCAGTTTCCCTGGAGAAGAGAAAGGAAAAGGAGGGAAAGCCCAAAGTAGAAAGCATAGGAATCTTATTATGTAGAAAGTACCCTGCACCCTGTCCCCTCACCACCCCACCACTACCTCCACCCCATGGATCCCAGAGTAGAAATCAAAAACTAAAGATCTGTGGTGTCTGAGTACATAGGACCTACTTTCACAGGAAGATGTGAGAAAGGCAGTAGGAACCCAAAGTGGAACAGCTGCCTGATATGCCCAGGCTGATAGGCCTTAGACAACATCTCCCGGCCCCCCAGCTTGATATGGGAGTCATACAATGATGCTTTTGAATTATCTGGTAGTAACTAGCATCTGTGAAGTGTTTTGGATGACTCAAGAGTTGCTTAGAAAAACAGAACGATTTCTGTGTGTTTAGGAACTTTAGGCAGCCTCCCGAACTGGCCACTGGCAGCCTGTCACAGGGGTTGACAATTCCAAGGTGCCCTGGAGAAAGGAGAGAGAAATCTGCCTCTCAAGAAGCTCTATGATCCAGCAGCAGGAGGAAAGCACAGCAGTGATGGGCACACATTGGCCATCTTGCAGATGCTGATCACTAGCAGGATGAAACAGCTCTAAGCATTTTTTGGTCCTTAGATCACACGACTCAAAATTAAAATTCCAGGGATAGAAAGGCTGATTGGCTCTCTTGGTCACATGTCCACCTTTGGCCAGAGGACAGGTCAATGTAATTGTTCACCAAAATTACATCAACTAGAAAAAGGGTAATAACCTAAGAAAACAATCAGGGGATGTTACCAAAAGATGGGGTCAGAAATGTCTGGCAAGCAAAACCTGCAAATATCTGAGTTCACCACGTGGACTTACAGTGTCAGAGATGTAATAGTTTGTTGGGTTTTTGTTTTTCTTCCCAGAAAATTATCTGCAAGTAAAGATGTGATAGTGTTGTTTTGTTTTGTTTTGTTTTTGAGACAGAGTTTTGCTCTTGTTGCCCAGCCTGGAGTGCAATGGCACGATCTCAGCAACCTCTACCTCCCGGGTTCAAGCAATTCTCCTGCCTCAGCCTCCCAAGTAGCTGGAATTACAAGTGTGTGCCACCATGCCCGGCTAATTTTGTATTTTTTTAGTAGAGATAGAGTTTTGCCATGTTGGTCAGGCTGGTTCTGAACTCCTGACCTCAAGTGATCTACCCGCCTCAGCCTCCCAAAGTGCTGGGATTACAGGCGTGAGCCACCACGCCCTGCCACAGAATCTCGTATGTTTAGCAATTTTCTTTTCTTTTTTCTTTCTTTCTTTTCTGTTCTTTTTTCTTTTTTTTTTTTTTTTTTTTTTTTTTTGTTGTTGTTGTTAGATGGAGGCTTGTCACCCAGGCTGGAGAGCAATGGCACGATCTTGACTCACTGCAACCTCCATCTCTGAGGTTCAAGTTATTCTCCTGCCTCAACCTCTTGAGAAGCTGGGATTACAGGCGTGCACCACCACACCCACCTAATTTTTATTTTTAGTAGAGACGGGGTTTCACGATGTTGGCCAGGTTTGTCTGGAACTCCTGACCTCAGGTGATCCGCCCGCCTCAGCCTCCCAAAGTGCTACAATTACAGGCGTGAGCCACCGCCACCATGCCCAGCCTTAGCAATTATTTTCAACAATTGATACTCTTACCTTTCTTCCTATAGATCTAATTATATGGAAAGATACAATTATTTTTGACAAAATTTTTATCTTAGTATATTGTACTCATTTATATTTCTTCCAGTAGTGGCAGTAATTTTCCTATATACAAATACATCCATACATAAGCACACAGTATATATACACTATATATAAAACATATAGGTAAGTTAAAACTATAATGGAAGGAAAGATTATAAGAGCAATAAAAACATAAAATATGGAAGAATAAAGTCAACAAAAAAATGCAATGGACCTGTGTGAAAAAGCTACAAGACAATAGGGGGAGGTAAAAGAGGATTTTAATGAAAGGAGGGACGTGCTTTGTTCCCAGAAAGACAATATTGTGAAATTTTGACTTCTATTTGTTGAGAATTCTACTCTCAACAATTTCACTCATTTTTCTAGTCAAAACAGCGTATCGTTGTAATGTATCTTTTTTTGGTAAATGCTAAATCTGACAGTTGTTGCCCTTTAATATAAGAATTAAACTCATATATTAATAATTGGTGTATCTGATTTTGCTTCAGCCATCATGTTTATACTTTCAGCCATCATGGTTTACACTTTCCACTCATTGTATATTCTTGCTTTCTTTCTTTTCCCTGGAAAGAAAAGTCTTTGACTTTGGCTAAATGGATTTTGTTTTCTTTTTTTAAAGAGAGAGGGTCTTGCTCTGTCGCCCATGCTAGACTGCAATGGCACTATCAGAGCTCACTTCAAGGCCAGGCATGGTGGCTCACGCCTGTAATCCCAGCACTTTGAGAGACCAAGGCAGGCGGATCGCTTGAACTCAGGAGTTCGAGACCAGCCTGGGCAATATGGCAAAACCCCATCTCTACAAAAAATACCAAAAAAATTAGCCAGGTGTGGTGGCATATGCCTGTAGTCCCAGCTACTTGGGAGGCTAAGACGAGAGGAACACTTGAGCCCAGAAGGCAAAGGTTGCAGTGAACCAAGATTGTGCCTTTGCTCTCTAGCCTTGGTGACAGAGGGAGACCCTGTCTCAAGAAAACGAAACAAAACAACTCATTGCAGCCTGGAACTCCTGACCTCAAGTGATCCTCCTGCCTCAGCCTCCCAAAATGTTGGGATTAGAAGTACTGTATTCCTTTTTTTTTTTTTTTTTCCCAGACGGAGTCTCACACTGTCACCCAGGCTGGAGGTGCGATCTTGGCTCACTGCAACCTCCGCCTCCCAGGTTCAAGTGATTCTCCTTGCTTCAGCCTCCTGAGTAGCTGGGATTACAGGTGCACACTACCATGCCCAGCCAATTTTTGTTTTCATTTTGTTTTGTGTTTTCAAGACAGAGTCTTGCTCTGTCAACCAGGCTGGAGAGCAGTGGCATGATCTCTGCTCTCTGCAACCTCTGCTTCCCGGGTTCAAGCGATTCTCCTGCCTCAGCCTCCCGAGTAGCTGGGACCACAGGTGTGTGCCACCATGCCTGGCTAAGTTTTTGTATTTTTAGTAGAGACATGGTTTCACCGTGTTAGCCAGGATGGTCTCGATCTCCTGACCTCATGATCTGCCCGCCTTGGCCTCACAAAGTGCTGGGATTACAGGCGTGAGCTACCGCGCCTGGCCTAATTTTTGTATTTTTAGTAGAGACAGTGTTTCATCATGTTGGCCAGGGTGGTCTTGAACTCCTGACCTCAGGTGATCTGCCTGCCTTGGCCTCCCAAAGTGTTAGAATTACAGACATGAGCCACCACACCCGGCCAGAAGTACTGTATCCTGTTTCCACTCTCATGGTGGTGAATTTTACCTTTTAGAAAATAATAGTTATTTTTTATTTTCTGATTATAAAAGTAATACATACTCATGAACGGAAATTTGGAATAAATAGCAAACTGAAAGGAAAGTGCCATGCAGAGATAATCACTATTAATATCTTTAATTTTTTGTATTCTTAAATTTTTTCGGCCGGGCGCGGTGGCTCAAGCCTGTAATCCCAGCACTTTGGGAGGCCGAGACGGGCGGATCACGAGGTCAGGAGATCAAGACCATCCTGGCTAACACGGTGAAACCCCGTCTCTACTAAAAAGTACAAAAAACTAGCCGGGCGAGGTGGCGGGCGCCTGTAGTCCCAGCTACTCCGGAGGCTGAGGCAGGAGAATGGTGTAAACCCGGGAGGAGGAGCTTGCGGTGAGCAGAGATCCGGCCACTGCACTCCAGCCTGGGTGACAGAGCCAGACTCCGTCTCAAAAAAAAAAAAAAAAAAAAAAAAAAAAAAAAAAAAAAAAAAAAATTTTCATGAAGTAATGCACAATTGCTGTAAAGATTTGCAATCACATTGAGGCATTATAGAGGACATCTTTTATTTTTGCTCATCTAGTATCTATTCTCTCTTCTGGTAACACCACCTGATTTCCCTTTGAGGAACTATCTCTCTTCCACTTTCCATTCATGTGTTTCAGATGGGACTGAGCCCACCTCTGAGCTCCAGAGACTAGCCAAGACCCAGGCTTGGCCAGAGTGATGATGAACCTGGCAAGGCTAATGGAAATCAATTCTGGAACTTTAGTTGAAACTATTGGGAAAGAGAGGTTCCCTTTCTCTACTGTGACTGACACCTAACAAATAGAATATGGTGGAAGTGATGCTGTGTGACTTCCAAGGACATAGCGTCTATTCAGTACCCCCTTTCTTGAATCACTTACTCTGGGGGAAGGCAGCCACCATATTGTGAGGCCACCCAAGCAACCTTGAGGAGAGGACCCTGTGAAGAAGAACTAGGGCATCAGCCATGTGAGTGAACCACTTTGGGGTTGTTTGTTTGTTTGTTTTGTCACCTGGGTTCTGTCACCCAGGCTGGAGTACAATGGCATGATCTCCACTCACTGTAATCTCCACCTCCCAGGCTCAGGTGATCCTCTCAACTCAGCCTTCCAAGTAGCTGGGACAGGTGCACATCACCACATCTGGCTAGTTTTTGCATTTTTTGTAGAAACAGGGTTTTGCCATGTTGCCCAGGCTGGTCTCAAACTCCTAGACTCAAGCAATCCACCCACCTCAGTCTCCCAAAGTGCTGAGATTATAGGCATAAGCCACTGTGCCTGGCCAGAGTTAGCCACTTTGACAGTGGATACTCCAGCCTCAGTCAAGCCTTCAGATGACATCTTTATTGCATCCTCATGAGTGATCCTGAGCCAGAACTGCTCAGCTAATCTGTTCCTGACCACAGAAACTTTGAGAGATAATAAATGTTTGTTGTTATTTTAAGCCACTAAGTTTTTTTATTTTTTTGTTTTGTTTTTATTTTTTGAGATAGAGTCTCATTCCATTGCCTGGGCTGGAGTGCAGTGGCGCAATCTCTGCTCACTAAAACCTCCACCTACCTGGCTCAAGCAATTCTCCCAACTCAGCCTCCCAAGTAGCTGGGACTACAGGAGTGCACCACTATGCCCAGCTAAGTTGTGTATTTTTAGTAGAGATAGAGTTTAATCATGTTGGTCAGGCTGATCTTGAACTCCTGACCTCAAGTGATCCACCTGCCTTGGCCTCTCAAAATGCTGACATTACAGGTGTGAGCCACCATGCTCAGCCATAAGCCACTAAGTTTTGAGGTAATTTGTTGTGTGGCAATAGATAACTAATACAAGGTTAGTTTAGGAATCCAAACCTAAGCCAATCAGCACGTGGCATTCCCCTGTGAACTTTGCTGGTTCAAGAATAGATATGGGCCGGGCGCGGTGGCTCAAGCCTGTAATCCCAGCACTTTGGGAGGCCGAGACGGGCGGATGACGAGGTCAGGAGATCAAGACCATCCTGGTTAACATGGTGAAACCCCGTCTCTACTAAAAAATACAAAAAACTAGCCGGGCGAGGTGGCAGGCGCCTGTAGTCCCAGCTACACAGGAGGCTGAGGCAGGAGAATGGCGTAAACCCGGGAGGCGGAGCTTGCAGTGAGCTGAGATCCGGCCACTGCACTCCAGCCTGGGTGACAGAGCGAGACTCCGTCTCAAAAAAAAAAAAAAAAAAAAAAAGAATAGATATGTTACTAAATTGTCTCAGTTAGACCCAGGGACAGACTTATAAACAGTTGGGTAAATAGCTCTCTTCTACAACCCAGAAACCTGAAAACCTATGTTCAGAGTGTAGCTGGCAGCCATCTCATTATAAATAAAGCCCTCACTAGTGTACTTGATGAGTCTTAAGAAAGAAAGTGGCTGGGTGTGGTGGCTAATTCCTGTAATCCCAGCACTTGGGAAGGCCATGGCAGGCAGATAACTTGAGCCCAGGAGTTTGAAATCAGCCTGGGAAACATGGGGAAACCTCGTCTCCACAAAAAATACGAAAATTAGCTGGGCATAGTGGCACACGCCTGTGGTGGCAGCTACTCAGGAGGCTGAGGTAAGAGGATCGCTTGAGCCTGGGAGGTCAAGGCTGCAGCAAGCCGTGATTGCACCCCTGCATTCCAGCCTGAGCTACAGAGCAAGACCCTGTCTCCAAAAAAATAAAAGAAAGCCAACTTTAGGATGAATATAATATTGTAGATAGCAAATCAGATGGACCTAATAAATTGGGTCCTTGATGAAATTATTGAGCTACTGAAATAAATAACCATAAACCCTTCCTTAACTTTAACCTTCTGGTTATATGAACCAATACATTTCCTTATCATATTAGTCACAATAGCCTTCTTTATGTTAGCATTTGCTTTGATGGAAACACTTCCCAGTATTATCAAACTCTTTTAGTCGTGTTGTTTTAGGTATATCTTACGTAAGTTGTAAATAGCTGGGATTGTTTTATTTTCTCAACATGACTTTGACTTTGGGAGAATTTACTACGTGATCATAGCTCACTGCAGCCTCTGACTCCTAAGCTCAAAGGATCCTTCCCACCTTGGCTTCCTGAGTAGCTGGGAATATAGGCATGCACCACCATGCCTGGCTCATCCAACATTTTAAAATCTGGATCTTTCATGTAGAAATTCAGTTGCGTATCCACACTTTAAAAATTAGAGGCTCTATAATGTGAAGTCCCCTAATCTCACATCACTGAGTGGTGGCTGGCCCTTCCAGATGGGGTATGTACCCTCTGGTTCACCACAGTGCCCCCCATTCTGTGTCATTTTTCCAAAGTGGAGAGAATTTTAGTTTATATTTATGATCTCTCCTTGCACTGTTTTTTTTTATGGTAAGAATATCTGTTTCCATGACTCTCTTACTTTTATTGAAGACCCAAAAGAGCCGTATTTCAAGAAACGAAAGTAAAAATATCCACTTCTGCATTACCCTTCTGGCCCCTGTGGTCATTTGGGTGTGCATTTTCTGTCTTAATTCTGTTTCTCTTTTACAATTGGTTACATATAATTTGTTAACAATTATGTTATGAGTCACTGGTTTCTTCTTTTTTTTTTTTACTTTTTTTCTTTTCTTTTTTTTATTTCTTTCTTTTTTTTTTTTTTTTTTTTGAGACAGGATCAGGCTCTGTCACTCAGGCTGGAGTATAGTGGCGCGATCACAGCTCACTGCAACCTCTGCCTCCTGGGCACAGGTGATCCTTCTACCTCAGCCTCCCTAGTAGCTGGGACTACAGGCACATGTCACCACACCCAGCTAATGTTTGTATTTTTTGTAGTGACAGTTTCGCCGTGTTGCCCAGGCTGGTCTCGAACTCCTGGGCTCAAGTGATCCTCCTCCCTCCACCTCCCAAAGTGCTGGGATTATAGGCGTGAGCCACCACACTCTGCCCAATATTTTTAATGACCATCAAGAAACAGTATCTATAATTTTGCTCCCCTATAATTTTGCTTGCTACAGAAAATCTTTAGCAAGATTTTCTTTCTCCTCTGCCTTATACCTCACTTCTACTTTTGTTGTGATTTAGTTCAAGATTGTTATTCATCTTTCTTATTATGTCTCTTCTAAGAATTTTTTCTGACAAATTGCACTAAACATAAAAACCACTATCAACAACTATTTAACCTATACAGCTGTAAACGTTGTCAGTTTCTTTTTCTTTTTTTCTTTTTTTTTTTGAGACAGAGTCTTGCTCTTGTCACCTAGGCTGGAATGCAATGGCACAGTCTTGGCTCACTGCAACCTCCGCCTCCTGGCTTCAAGCAATTCTCCTGCCTCAGCCTCCCCAGTAGCTGGAATTACAGGCGCTTGCCACCACACCCGGCTAATCTTTGTATTTTTAGTAGAGATGGTGTTTCGCCATTTTGGTCAGGCTGGTCTCAGACTCCTGACCTCATGATCTGCCTGCCTCGGCCTCCCAAAGTGCTGGAATTATAGGCATGAGCCACTGTGCCTGGTATTTGTTTGTTTGTTTGAGACAGTCTTGCTGTATCACCAGGCTGGAGTGCAGTGGCATGATGTTGGCTCACTGCAACCTCCGACTCCCTGGTTCAAGCGATTCTTCTGCCTCAGTCTCCCGAGTAGCTGGAATTACAGTCACGTGCCACCACATCCAGCTAATTTTTGTATTTTTAGTAGAGATAGGGTTTCACCATGTTGGCCAGGATGGTCCCTATCTCCTGACCTCATGATCTGCCCGCCTCTGCCTCCCAAAGTGCTGGGATTACAGGCGTGAGCCACCGCACCCAGCCTACTCATCACTGTTTCTTATATATCACCCCTGCCCTTTTTTGAGCTTTTTATTGTAATTCATCTGTCATTTTGCTACAGTGCTTCCTTAAGGGAAAAAAAAGAAATCTCTGTTGATAGATGGTTTGCACTCCCTCAAAACTTGTGTCAGTTACTGGGCTATTCAGTTTCCCCTGAGCTAGGCCTCCCACCCCAAGGTTGCAGCATTCTGCTGGCCGGCTTCACCCTGAGTATGATGAGTGGCCATGGAACTGGCTGACGAGCTAAGACCCTGCTGGAACAAGAAAGCAAGGGAAGTAGTGGAGGCTTAAGGGACTTTGCTGATGTGATTTGACTGTTGTGCTGAGTCTTTCTCTTTTTGTCCCCAGTTCTCTCTCTTCTTGTTTGTTGTAGTTGCCTAAAATTAGTTGGAGCTCAGCTAGCCAATCTCTCTGGCTGCCTAGGTAAATTGCTATTTCAAAGAGAGTCAAGCATACCAGTGTAAAATTATCCTTTTTCCCTAAAATAGTAAACCCTGCTCCACTGTCATTTTGTATCTACTGCTGCATATGAGAAAACATGAAAAGTTATGAGTTTCTTTTTATCTTTGGAATACGGAAAAGTCACCAGACTCGGAATTCTCTTTATTCCTCTCTTTGTCACACCCCACCACCTTCTACCTATCAGTAAATCTTGTTAGTTCTACCTTCAATATGGAGGTCAGGCATGGTGGCTCATACCTGTAGTGCCAACACTTTGGGATGCCAAGGTGGGAGGATCGCCTGAGCCCAAGAGTTTGAGACCAGCCTGGGCACATGGTGATACCCTCATCTTATATAGCTGAAAGAACACTTAATGGGCCATAGGCACGTGAAAGATGGTTTCATTCAGCAGCTCTCTTACACTGTGTGTCTCTGTCTCGGCTACCTCTTCTGGCTCTGTGACTCCTGCCACTCCCACACACAGCTGCACAGCCAGCTTTCCCTACAGGTCAGCAGCTTAACACTTTCTCTGGGCACAAGCATGCCTGTACAGCATCAGCAGGGCAGTTATACCTTTTACAGACAATTGTGGCTCTGAGCCAAGTGATGAGCCTTCCCATGTTATGGCTATGTAGCTGTGATTATATAACAAGTAAAGTTATGCACCTGCACTCCAAACTTGCTGAGTCATGCAGGATGTTTACCTTGGCCCATGCCTCCCTTGCTGCATTGCAGCCATGTTCCTTACACAGGAGGATCCCTTGAGCCCAGGAGTTTGAGGCCAGCCCAGGGAACATAGCAGAAGCCTGTCGCTTAAAAAAAAAAAAAAAAAATTAACATATTTTTAAAATTTAGGAAGCTACTAGGGATGGAATCCTCCAAAATAAGAAGCAAACCAAGAAGGAGGAAAAATATGGCACAAAATGAAGGGTACAACCAAAAGAGAGGTATAAAGTAAACCACTAGGATGGTGGTAAAGGGAGATACCAATGAGACAGTGGTATAGGCCTAGAGAGGAATGAATACAGATTGGAGCAGGCCAGAAGGGTCTGGAATAAATTTCCAAAGAAAGATTCAATTAATAGATTACGATTGCTAGAAAAACACTTGTTAGATCCCGGTGTCTGGGTCCAGCCATGCTGAAGTCCGAGGGGAGTGGGTAGGTGAGCAGAAAGAACACTTGATGGGCTGTAGGCAGGTGAATATGCTTTTATTTAGCAGCAGCTGTCTTACATGGTTTACTCAAACTAGCTCTTTTACATTGTCCACCCTGTCTCGGCTGCTTAGTCTGGTACCTCCCACATACCTGTGCAGCCAGCTCTCCCTTGTCTTCAGGGTCAGCAGCTTAACTCTTTTTCTCTCTGGGCATGAGCAAGCCAAGCTGTGTCCTGGCTCCCTCCTGTCCATCTGTAAAATAGACAGCTTTGGCTCTCTCTCTTTCTCTGGGTACCAGTATGTCCTCCATGTCAAGCCATGTTGAGCTGAGCCAAGCCCCCAGATCCCCCGTACAGCATTAGCAGGGCAGACAATAGTGGCTCAGAGCCAAGTATGAACTTACACAAATAGGTTATATAACAAGTGGACGTGTGCACCTATGCACCAAACTCACTGAGTTACACAGGCCTTGGATATCCACCTCGGCCTATTCCTTGGCCAAAGCACATCCATATGTACCTTACACTCCACCCCCTAGGCTGAGGGAGACATAGGCCTTGGACACACAGGTTTGATACACAGGTTTGGCACACAGGCCTGACATATAAACTTTGGGCATGCAGGTCCGATACATATACAGGCTTGACACATAAGCCTGACACACAAGCCTTGGGCACACAAGCCCAATACATACATAAGCTTCTGGGCATGCAGGCCCCTTGCATACATAAGCTATGATAAACTGCCCAGCTATTGGCGCAGATTACCTTAGGTGTCACCTCCTTGGTGATTACCATTCACATTGCCTTAACTTT
Source organism: Chlorocebus sabaeus (assembly GCF_047675955.1). Classification (NCBI taxonomy): domain Eukaryota; kingdom Metazoa; phylum Chordata; class Mammalia; order Primates; family Cercopithecidae; genus Chlorocebus; species Chlorocebus sabaeus. Next base: position 36,727,720 of record NC_132919.1, read on the forward strand.
AGCTTATTAACTACTTTGCCCATACCTGCTTTCAAACTATATGGTGTCAGTACTAGCTCGGACTGCACCAGCAGTAGCACCCCAGCTGGACCCACTTGTACATGATACCCTATTAGGAATGGGGGAGGCCCTTCCTAATAGTGAAGGCTTAGGGTCTAGAGGTGCCTCGGGCCCCATGGCCTCATCTTGCATTAGGACTTCAGGTCCCAAAACCTCTTGTAACTCTGCTGTTAAGGAACTTGCATTCAGCATACTCTGCTGCTCTAAGTAAGTAGGCGCTGCACTTCGCCAAAATGGATGTCTTCACTGTCCCTGTCCAGGGATCATTATCCATGAACACACCCATCCCGCTATTGGGTTAGTTGTCAGCACAACGACTGTAGCCCGTACTGCCATGCTCTTATGAGCCTGAAGGGCAGAATATGCAGTTACTAACTGCTTTCCAGTCTGGGGTGGTGGTTACGCATGAACACACCCATCCCACTATTACTAACTGTGGGATGCTTTTACTATTACTAACTATTACTAACTGCTTCTCTGTTAATGAACACTGGAGGTCAGCTCTCTTCCACAGCTGCTTCCAAGCGCTCATGCACTGATACAGTCCCTAGCCAAAACTATCTGTGGTTACATGTACATCTAGTGTAAATGGGCACCCTTGGTTTACTACCCAGAAAGGCTGTCTCAGCCTCATCATCCCAGTCCCAGGCAAGAGGAGTGCTGCCACTTTTAAACCTGCAAGAGAATCAGAGGTTAACAGAACATTATTAACAAAACCACAGCATATGGCGGGGCTATACAATAGCCCATCAGCAACACTATGAAAGTCCATTGTCGGGCCTAGCGCGGTGGCTCATGCCTGTAATCTCAGCACTTTGGGAGACCGAGGCGGGCAGATCACAAAGTCAGGAGTTTGAGACCAGCCTGGCCAATATGGTGAAACCCCATCTCTACTAAAAATACAAAAATTGGCTGGGCATGGTGGCTCACACCTGTAATCCCAGCACTTTGGGAGGCCAAGGTGGGCGGATCACGAGGTCAGGAGATTGAGACCATCCCGGCCAAATGGTGAAACCCTGTCTCTACTAAAAATACAAAAATTAACTGGGTGTGGTGGCACGTGCCTGTAGTCCCAGCTACTTGGGAGGCTGGGGCAGGAGAATCGCTTGAACCCAGGAGGCGGAGGTTGCAGTGAGCCGAGATCGTGCCACTGCACTCCAGCCTGGTGACAGAGCGAGACTGTCTCAAAATAATAATAATAATAATTAGCTGGGCGTGGTGGCGGGTGCCTATAGTCTTAGCTACTCAGGAGGCTGAGACAGGAGAATTGCTTGAACCCAGGTGGCAGAGGTTGCAGAAGCTGAGATCGTGCCACTGCACTCCAGCCTGGCTGACAGAGCAAGACTCCACCTCAAAAAAAAAAAAAAAAAGAAAAAGAAAAGAAAAAAAAAGTCCACTGTTGCCCTCCCATGAAGGCAAACTGTTCCTGGCTCTCTGGACAAGAAGTCCCAGTTCTGTTGTCAAGTGGTCCAGCAAGTCCGTGACAGACGGTACAGCTGCCAAGCCCTACAAAACATCCACCCTCAGAATGTCTTCAGGTATGGGAGACACATACACAGTGCATAAGTGGAGAGCCAAGCAGCCGATGCCAAGATGCAAAGACCCAGATTTTGCTTTCACTGACCAACTTTCATAGCTGTTTATGCAGCTCTGCCCAGAAACTTATCCGGGTTCAGAGACCAGTGGATTGCCAAATCCACATGTGGCTCTGGTTGTCCAGTGCCCCGCAAGCCGGGCACCTTGGCCAGATCTCTTATCAAGCAGAAAAGGCTTTACCCTTCCGCCAACTGCAGCAGGTACTCTTTGAACTGGAATGCGCGGGCAGGACTGGGTTGCGCAGCAATGATCCTTCTCGCAAATGACTTGCGCTAAGTCTGTACACAACTGCAGACATTAGTTGCTTAACTCCCGCAACTCAGCGGGGACACGGGCATCATAGGAAATGTGTTCCACCACAATGGGGGAGTCTCTGGGCCTCCTCTTGGGGCCCAACAGCTGTTCATGCTCTATTTTCGGACGGACTACCGGGCGGGCCTGCAACGGAGGTTTCTCCTCCCTGCGCTGCATCCTGCTGGGACTGGGCATTCATTTCCCTCAGCACAGTCGCAAATGCCCATCTGACTCTGCTGGCAAAGGTATGTTCCTTTCAATGCTGTGCATTTGCAGGTGCTTCAGCGCCTTCTCCACACTCATGGGGGATATGGCCACTGCCTCCCATGTTTCCATTGGGGCTTATCCAAGCAGCACCACTAGGACCAGGTACCACAGCTCATGCTGTGGCTACATAGCCCACCCGGGAGCCCTCAGGGGCTGAAGACCCACTCACCTCATTCCTTCCTCGTCACCAATTGTTATATCCTGGGGTCTGGGTCCAGCCCATGCTGAAGTCTAAGGGCAGTGGGTGGATGAGCAGAAAGAACACTTGGGTGGCCAGCCATAGGCAGGTGAATTTGGTTCTGTTTAGCAGCAGCTGTCTCACACAGCTTACTCAAACTAGCTCTTTTAAACTGTCCACCCTGTCTTGGCTGCTTAGTCTGGCGACTCCCACACACACCTGTGTGGCCAGCTCTGCCTTGCCTTTAGGGTCAGTAGCTTAACTCTTTTTCTCTCTGGGCAGGAGCAAGCTGAGCTGTGTCATGGCTCCCTCCTGTCCGTCTGCAAGACAGACAGCTTTGGCTCTGTCTCTTTCTCTGGGCGCCAGCACACTCTCCATGTCAAACCATATTGAGCCGAGCCCAGAGCCCCTGTATAGCGTTAGCAGGGCAATTACACCTTTTACAGACAATAGTGGCTCAGAGCCAAGTATGAACTTACACAAAAAGGTTATATATATAACAAGTGGAGGTGTGTGCCTGTGGGCCAAACTCACTGAGTTATGCAGGCCTGGATATCCACCTGGGCCTATCAACCACAGCACATCCATATACCTTACACCACTGTTTTTAATGTATCAAGAGCAGATTTATATAACTGGAGTAAGTTTGGGGTTAAATTAATAATAAATAATTAAAAAGACAAATAAATGAACAAACAATAACCCCCGGAAAAACAAAAATATAAAAGGGAAAGTAATCATACTATAATATTAGCATGGATAAAAATAGCGTTTTTCAGCTGGGTGTTGTGGCTCACACCTGTAATCCCAACACTTTAGGAGGCCGACGTCAGTGGATCACCTAAGGTCAGGAGTTCGAGACTAGCCTGGCCAACATGGTGAAACCCCATCTCTAGTAAAAAAAAAATACATAAATTAGCTGTGGTGGCGGGCACCTGTAATCCCCGCTACTCAGGAGGCTGAGGCAGGAGAATCGCTTGAACCCTGGAGGTGGAGGTTGCAGTGAGCCAAGATCGTGCCATTGCACTCCAACCTGGGTGACAAGAGCGAAATTCCATCTAAAAATATATATATATAGCATTTTTTACTTCTACTTCCTGCCACTTTGTGAAGAAGGTGCTTTGCTTCCCCTTTTCCTTCCACCGTGATTAAGCTAGGAGAGGATATGCCTGCACAACATGGCAGATAATCAATGGCGGGCCTGAGAAACTGAATTTCTATACACATCAGGGGCTGAGAGGATGCTCCAGGTGATAGTGAAGCTAAGCTCCAGCAGGACAATTGGAGCATGGAGTATACCTTCAATTAGAAAACCAAAACAATGTGAACTGTTGAAAACTGCTGTCACTGATTCTCTCCAAGCTGAGGGAATACACAAGGTCACTGCCTCCCACGAAAAGCCGCTCTTGACATTCATCCAGCAGGATTGTGTGGAGATCAAGAAATCCAAAAGGGCTATGAAATATTGATGTTCTGTTCAGTTTCAAGACCTCTGAAATGCAAAGTGATATGTACACTAAACACACGAGAAAATGCAAACACCTTTATAACACTTTTCTCATAGCTCTATTTTCATCCCTATTGGAAGCAAGTCATTAACATTCATTTTATCATAAATATAATGGCAATGAATTTTAATGTGCACAAATTAAAATATTTTATAAATAAAAAATAGCATTTTATTGACTATCAAATTTTTAAATAAAATTAGTAAAGAAAGCTGAAAAAAAAATAGTATTTTACATTATTCAACTTATGGAACTATTTGACTCTAGATTATATGATTGTATAACCTGAAAAAACTAATTACAAAATATTTTATATCATTCTATTTAGGGTATTAGATAAAAAAATTAAATAACTCATAGTGACTAAGCTGGTTAATTATTGCCCTTAAATGGATATTAAAAGCGAATTTTTCTCCTTGATAAAGTAACTAGCAAATGATTAAATGTTGTGAAAGTGTTTCCTGGTATGTGGATTCACTGAATTCCTTTGACCCACTTAAACAGAACATGTGACATTCATGAAATAGTAACTTAATAACTTTAAAACAGCTGTTCTGTAGCTCCAAATTAATTTAGCTTTTCTCTCTCAACATGTCTACTTTATGAGAAAAAAGCGTGAGAAATGAGTTGTTCTTTTGCTTTCAGGCCCTGTCCTACCATGAGCTGAAGAGGCAGCAGCATACGTGTTTGGAGTTTAGTAGGGACTGAGAAGCCGGGAAAAGAACTGCCTGACCAAAGGTATTGTTTCCACCTGACTTCCAAGATGTCAGAAAATTCTCCCTGGTAGATACTCTTTTATACGTGGACATTAGCTATTGTTGTTAAAATGAAAACAGTTTAAACCTATTAAGTTATCATCACCTATTAATAATTTAGACTATCAGCTTATCAGATTTATCAACTAGACTTGTAGCAAAATACTGTTGTTAAATAGCACAGAAACAGGAGAGCAGAAAGAATTGTCTAAGTCTGCACTGTCCAACAGAAATATAATATGAGCCATATAAGTTGAAATTTTCTAGTAATTAGCAAGTAAAAAGAAACAGGTGAATTTTTTTCTTTTTTTTTACTTCCTCCTCTTCCAAGGTGAAATTATTTTTAATAACATATTTTTTGTTAACCCAATATATCTAAAACATTTTTAAACATAAATCAATATAAAATTTATTAAAGAGATATTTTGCATTTTTTTTTGTACTAAGTCTTTAAAATCCGGTGTATGTTTTATACTTACAGCACATCTTAATTTGAACTAGACACATTTGAAGTTCTTAATAGCCACATGTGGCTACCATATTGGACAAGCAGGTCTAAGTCAGTGGTTCCCAAAATGTGGTCCCTGGAGCAGCAGGATCAGCATCACCCTAAAACTTGTTAGAAATACAAATTCTCAGGTTCCACCCCAGACCTACTTACTGAATCAGAAACTCAGATAGCTGGGCTCAGCAACCTGTGGTTTAACAAGCCTTTCAGGTGATTCTGATGACATGTTAAATTTCACAATCGGCAGCCTAAATTATGGGGAACTGGTTTTTCTTTGCTAACTAATACATTTAACAGGGTTCAAAATTCAAAAAGTACAAAAACATACACAGTGAAAATCTTCCTTTCCTGCCAGGCACAAACCATCTATCTCCCCTCCCTAGAGGCAACCAAAATGTTATGTTGGTAGGCAGCTGTCATGCTGGACCCCTATTGACTTCAACAGGAATGGCACCATGTTTGAGAGGCTGAAGACGAGATGCAGAGCCAGTGAATGAGACACACGGTTTATTTAATTAATTTATTTACTTTTTGAGACGGGGTCTCACTCTGTCACCCAGGCTGGAATACAGTAGTGTATTCATGGCTCACTGCAGTCTCAGCCACCTGGACACAAGCAATCCTCCTGCCTCAGACTCCTGAGAAGCTGGGACTACAGGCATTAGTTCTGGCTAATTAAAAAAAAAAAAAAAATTATAGAGGTGAGGCCTCACTATGTTTCCCAGGCTGAGACATAGGGTTTATTGAGGAGACTTACATACAGGGCAATCCTGTGGTGGCAGGCTGGACAGGAGAACTGCATTTGCTTATAAAAAGCCTACTGACTGGGCGCGGTGGCTCACACCTGTACTCCTAGCACTTTAGGAGGCCAAGGCAAGTGGATCACTTGAGGTCAGGAGTTGGAAACCAGCTTGGCCATCATGGTGAAACCCTGTCTCTATTAAAAATTCAAAAATTAGCTGGGCATGGTGGTGCGTGCCTGTAATCCCAGCTACTTGGGAGGCTGAGGCAGGAGAATTGCTTGAACCTGGGAGGTGGAGGTTTCAGTGAGCTGAGATCGTGCCACTGCACTCCAGCCTGGGCGACAGAGCAAGACTCCATCTCAAAAAAAAAAAAAAAAAGCATACTGGTTATACAGCATTTTCACTTAGCATTCTCACCCTAGCAACCTCCACCTGGCAACCTTGATTTAACCCAAAACAAAGGGCCTCGATCCCCTGTATGGCCCGCATTCCATGGGATGAGATGGGGCTTCCTATGTTCCTCATAGGTAAGGAATGAATCTCCTGATTGGCAACTCCCAGGTTCCTTTTGTTTGTTTGTTTTTGTTTTAAGAAACATGTTTATTTTCTGTCAAACTTATTTCCATGTGGCTTATGAGCCTGTAAGACAACTTGGTGGTTGTTCCTACCCATTCAAGTGGCCTGAGCAGTGGGAGCTGCAGACCAGGCTTCTGTGGCAGGCTGAGCTCTCCAGTCTTCAGTAAGGAATTGCTGAATAGGCACAGAGGGCACCTGCCACCTTCAGATCAGTCTGCACCCTCAGGCGGAGGAGCAGTGAACTCAGGAGCCAGAGCCGTCCACTTACCCTGAAATTCCTCCTTGGTCACAGATTTTTTTCAGCAACAGCCTGCTCTTCCTTTTCATCTTTTTTTTTTTTTTTTTTTTTTTTTTTTTTTTTGAGACAGAGTCTCACTCTGTTGCCCAAGCTACAGTGCAATGGTGCTGTCTCAGCTCACTGCAGCCTCTGCCTTCTGGGTTCAAGTGATTCTCCTGCCTCAGCCTCCCAAGTAGCTGGGACTGCAGGCACGTGCCACCACGCCCAGCTAATTTTTGTATTTTTAGTGGAGACTGGGTTTCACCATGTTGGCCAGGCTGGTTTTGAACTCCTGACCTCAGGTGATTCACCCACCTTGGCCTCCCAAAGTGCTGGGATTACAGGCATGAATCACTGCACCTGGCCTTCCTTTTCAACCTCTTGAGGATCTCTGTAGAAGCAGAGAGCAGGCCTGAGCTCCCATGAGTGTTCACAGGAGATGGTGCCATGCATGCACAGAAGTTCCCAAACCAGAATCCATCATATCAAACCCATAAGTTAAATCCTTTGTTGTTGCATGGGATGGCAATGTCCCCATAGCACAGAGGAGAATCTGTGTTGCACAGAGCAATGGTAGATAGATTAATATAAGTTGCCTCTGTGACAGGCTGGTGATCATTGTTGGAATCAATAACCACCAGAAGCTGTGGCTCCCAGAAGGCTGCCTGGATCTGGTTAGTGAAGGTTCCAGGAGTGAACCGATCAGCAATTGAACTTTAATTGAGCAATTGAGATTCTTTAGCTCAGAGTTCCGAACACACATTCTTCTTTTTTTTGAGACGGAGGCTGGAGTGCAGTGGTGAGATCTAGGCTCATTACAATCTCTTAAGACTTGACTGGGGCTAGAGAATCCACCTTCAGGATGGCTCACTCACATGACTGTTAGCAGGAGGCCTCAGTTTCTTGTTGGCTCTTGGCTGAGGGCCTCAGTTCCTCACTACAAGTACCTCTCCATAGGGCTGTTTGAATGTCTTCACACCATAGCAGCTAGTGACTGATCCAAGAGACAGCAAGGCAAAAGCCACAAGGTCTTTCTATACACTTGCTTTTGAAGGGACATACCATTACTGTTGCAATTTTCTAGTAGTCACACAGAGCAAATCTGGTATAATATGAGAGGGGACTACAAAAGGGTAAACACCAGGAGGCAGGGATCACTGGAGGCCATCTTGGAGGCTACTGTATGGCAGATGTGCCTAACAGCAATAATTTAAGCATACCCTGAGAATGACCCTATGGCCTAAGACGAACGTGTGTTCGGATGGCCCAGCGCAGTGGTTCATGCCTGTAATCCCAGCACTTTGGGAGGCCAAGGCGGGTGGATCACCTGAGGTCAGGAGTTCGAGACCAGCCTGCCCAGCATGGTGAAACCCCATCTCTATTAAAAATATAAAAATTAGACTAGGCGCCGTGGCTCACGCCTGTAATCCCAGCACTTTGGGAGACCAAAGTGGGCGGATCACGAGGTCAAGAGATCGAGACCATCCTGGCCAACATGGTGAAACCCTGTCTCTACTAAAAATACAAAAATTAGCCAAGCATGGTGGTGCACACTTGTAGTCCCAACATACTAGAGATGAAATTACTGAGAGGGCTGGGCACGGTGGCTCATGCCTGTAATCCCAGCACTTTGGGAGGCTGAGGCAGGCGGATCATTTGAGGTCAGGAGTTTGAGACCAGCCTGGCCAACACAGTGAAAACCCATCTCCACTAAAAATACAAAAATTAGCCAGGCATGATGGTGCACACCTGTAATTGCAGCTACTCAGGAGGCCGAGGAGGAGAATCACTTGAACCCAGGAGGCGGAGGTTGCAGTGAGCAGAGATTGCGCCACTGCACTCAAGCCTGGGTGACAGAACAAGACTCTGTCTCAAAAAAGAAAGAAAGAAAGAAATTACTGAGGGAGTATGTACATTTAAAGATTTGATGAATATCACAAAATTTCCCTGCCAAAAAAAAAAAAAAAAAAAAAGTCATACGGATGTACACCTTCGTGAATAGTGTTGTTGGAGACTTTGGATGCTCCTTTCCTCACTTTCACTCCAGTTCTGATTAATGAAGAATACATATTTAAAAAATGGTCAAATGGGAACTGATATACAGTTCTGTTAATATGCACAAAACTCTAGTACTCCTGAATTGTAGCTTACCTTAGGTCTGAGGTTACAATTGGGCATCTTACTTCCAGTGTGACTCCAGATCTTATGACCCACACAATCATGCATTCTTGCAGATAAATCAGTAAAAACAAAATGCAATTTCCTTCTTCTTATAAGTTAAAGTCCCATATTTGATTATTTTCAATTTTTTTTTTTTTTTTTTTTGAGACGGAGTCTCGCTCTGTCGCCCGGGCTGGAGTGCAGTGGCCGGATCTCAGCTCACTGCAAGCTCTGCTTCCTGGGTTTACACCATTCTCCTGCCTCAGTCTCCCAAGTAGCTGGGACTACAGACGCCCACCACCTCGCCCGGCTAGTTTTTTGCATTTTTTAGTGGAGACGGGGTTTCACCGTGTTAGCCAGGATGGTCTCGATCTCCTGACCTCGTGATCTGCCCGTCTCGGCCTCCCAAAGTGCTGGGATTACAGGCTTGAGCCACCGCGCCCGGCCTTTTTTTTTTTTGAGACAGAGTTTTGCTCTTTTTGCCCAGGCTGGAGTGCAATGGCACGATCTTGGCTCACCACAACCTCTGCCTCCTGGGTTCAAGCGACTCTCCTGCCTCAGCCTCTTGAATAGCTGGGATTACTGGCATGTGTCACCATGCCTGGCTAATTTTGTATTTTTTAGTAGAGACAGGGTTTCTCCATGTTGGCCAGGCTGGTCTCAAACTCCCGACCTCAGGTCATCTGCCCACCTCAGCCTCCCAAACTGCTGGGATTACAGGCGTGAGCCATTGCACCTGGCCTTTTTTTTTTTTTTTTTGAGATAGGAGTCTCACTCTGTTCCCCAGGCTGCAGTGTAGTGGCAGTCTTGGCTCACTGCAACCTCCACTTCCCAGGTTCAAGCAATTCTCCTGCCTCAGCCTCCTGAGTAGCAGGGATTACAGATGCATGTCACCACACCTGGCTAATTTTTGTATTTTTAATAGAGACAGGGTTTCACCATGCTGGTCAGGCTGGTCTCAAACTCCTGACCTCGTGATTTGCCTGCCTCGGCCTCCCAAAGTGCTGGGATTACAGACATGAGCTACTGCTCCCGGCCAGTAATTTTTCTTTCTTTTTTTTTTTTTTTTTGAGACGGAGTCTCACTCTGTCACCCAGGCTGGAGTGCAGTGGCATGATCTCGGCTCACTGAAACCTCCACCTCCCGGGTTCAAGCAATTCTTCTGCCTCAGCCTCCCGAGTAGCTGGGATTATCGGCATGTGCCACCACGCCCGGTTAATTTTTGCATTTTTAGTAGAGACAGGGTTTCACCATGTTGACCAGGTTGGTCTCAAACTCCTGACCTCATGATCCGCCCGCCTTGGCCTCCCAAAGTGCTGGGATTACAGGCATGAGCCACTGTGCCCGTCTAGCCCCAATTTTTATTTGGCCTGATGAGTCTGGTTTCCAAAAACAGTAGCTAAATCTCACTTTAGAAATATACCCTGTTGCTCAGACATGGTTTGAAAAAGAATTGATTGGGGACTGAAAGAGTTCATGTCTACGTCACTGTTTTTTTGTGTGTTTGTTTGAGAGGGAGTCTGGCTCTGTCACCCAGGCCGGAGTGCAGTGGTGCAATCTTGGCTCACTGCAACTTTCACCTCCTGGGTTCAAGTGATTCTCGTGCCTCAGCCTCCCAAGTAGCTGGGATTACAGACAAGTGCCACCATGCCCGGCTAATTTTTTTTTTTTTGAGACGGAGTCTCGCTCTCTCGCCCAGGCTGGAGTGCAGTGGCCGGATCTCAGCTCACTGCAAGCTCCGCCTCCCAGGTTCACACCATTCTCCTGCCTCAGCCTCCCGAGTAGCTGAGACTACAGGCACCCGCCACCTCGCCCGGCTAGTTTTTTGTATTTTTTAGTAGAGACGGGGTTTCACTGTGTTAGCCAGGATGGTCTCGATCTCCTGACCTCATGATCCACCCATCTCGGCCTCCCAAAGTGCTGGAATTACAGGCTTGAGCCACCGCGCCCGGCCATGCCCGGTTAATTTTTATATTTTTAGTAGAGATGGGGTTTCACCATGTTGGCCAGGCTGGTCTCAAAGTCTTGACTTCAGGTGATCCACCCACCTCGACTTCCCAAAGTGCTGGGATTACAGGCATGAGCCATCACACCCGGCCCGTACTTCATTGTTGATCTTCTGGTCCCCTTGGTAGATAAGGAAGTCAGGCCAGACCACTGTTGCCAATGGTTATACATATTAAACCATATTCCTTGAAGTATGTAGCTACAAAGATGGGATATTGGCTCACCGTTACATAGTTATTGATGCCAGGGTATGTTTATAAGGTATAAATATACCATTTTACTTCCCTGATTGAAAACTTCTGATGATTCATCATTGCCCAAATCATAAAGTGTATATTTCATAATATGGCTCTCACAGCCCTTCACAATCTAATCTAAACCTACTCTTCAGCCTCTTTCCTTATTCCCACCCTACCTCTGATGTCACTCCCCTATTTCTTGAAATTTGGGTTGTTGTTTTTTCTTTTTTTTTTTAAATAGAGATGGCATCTCGATGTGTTCTCCTGGCTGGCCTTGAACTTCTGAGCTCAAGTGATCCTCCCACCTCAGCCTCTCAAAGTGCTGGGATTACAGGTATGAGCCACCATGCCCAGCCTATTTCTTGAAATTTGGTCTCCAACCATGCTAAAAAACTGGTCATTGCCTAATCAGGTAAGACATGATGAATCACACTCTCCAGGCTCCTGAAGTAGCCTACCAATATTGGGAATACCTGTTGACTCTGATTACTCAGACTATATCCTGCCTGGGCTGTCAGGCAGCTCAAAGTTAAATTTTTATTTTTTATTATAAGAGACATGGCCAGGTGTGGTGGCTCATGCCTGTAATCCCAGCACTTTGGGAAAACGAGGCAGGCAGATTGCTCGAGTCCAGGAGTTCAAGACCAGCCTGGGCAACATGATAAAACCCCCATCTTTACCAAAAAATACAAAAATTAGCTGGATGTGGTGGTGCATGCCTGTCGTTCCAGCTACTCAGGAGGCCGAGGTGGGAGGATCACCTGAGTCCGGGAAGTCAAGGCTGCAGTGAGCTATGATCATGCCACTGCACTCCAACGTGCATGACAGAGTGAGACCCTGTCTCAATAAAAAACCGAGAGAGACAGGATCTTGCTATGTCACCCAGGTTTGAGTGCAGTGGCTATTCACAGGTGCTATCATGGTGTATTACAGCCTTAGACTCCTGGACTCTAGTGATCCTCTCATGTCAGTGACCAGAATAGCTGGGACTATGGGCACATGCCACTGCACCTAGCTTTTATAATTAAATTTAGTGCCTACTCACTAACTCTTATTACTAACTCTTAGTAGCCTAATTAACTTTTCTATTTCTTTGGACCATATTTTTGTTGTTATATTTAAGACTACTTCTTTAAATGATAAAATAAGTGAGATATAGAAAAGAAGAAAAATATTTTGAAATGTTATTTTAAAATTTTATTTATTTATTTATTTATTTTTGAGAGAGTCTCTCTCAGTCGCCCAGGCTGAAGTGCAGTGGCACAATCTAGGCTCACTGCAGCCTCTGTATCCCGGGTTCAAGCAATTCTCCTGCCTCAGCATTCCAAGTAGCTGGGACTACAGTGCGTGCCACCACACCTGGCTAATTTTTGTATTTTTAGTAGAAACAAGATTTCACCATGTTGGCCAGGCTGGTCTTGAACTCCTGACCTCGAGTGATCCGCCTGCCTCAGCCTTCCAAAGTGCTGGGATTACAGGCATGAGCCACCACGCCTATTTTTTTTTTTTTTTTAAAGAAATACATGCAGTTGTTAAAAAAGAAAAAGTACTCAAGTGTATAAACTATACAGTCACACATTCTTCCCTAACTCCACTGCCCAGAAGTACCTAGTTAAGCTTAATATATATGCTTCCAGATTTTTCATATAAGCAGCTGATAAATCTCACACATTGCTGGTGGGAATATAAATTGGCACACTATTTTGGAAAACTGTTTGGCACTATCTACTAAAACTAAATATATACATAGACACAATAGTCTCACTCCTAGGCATATATTCTGCAGAAATGTAGACATCTGTGAACTAAAAAAAAAATAAAAGTAATGTTCATATAAGCATGATTTCTTAGTAGCCCCAAAGTGGAAATAAATAAATTGTGGTATATTCAACTTGAATATATCTCATAAACAATAATGACCAGAGAAGCCAGACAAAAGAAAATATGCTGTATGATTACATTTCTGTAAAGTTCAAAACAATCCATAATGGTAGAAATCAGCAAGTAGTTACCTTTGGGGAGATGGCTGTGACTACGAGGATGTATAAGAAGGCATTTGGGCTATTAATGGGTGTGATTGCATTGTGATAATTTATTGAGCTGAACACTGATGCAGTAAAAAGATATTGATCTCATTATTTTTAATGGCTCCAGAGTCTTCCATTGGATGGATGTTTACTAATTTAGTTAACCATCTCTCTATTGATTGCACATTTACGTTAGGTTTTTAGGTTGTTATTCCTATAATAATGCTGTGATGAACAACCTTGTATAACTTCTTCCATTTTTATGAATATATCTGTAAGATATATTTCTAAATAGAGAAACTGATGCTTTACAAGAAATACGTGCTGTAAATGTTGTTAGATATTGTCATAAAACCCTGCAGAAAAAAAACTGTAACAATTTGCATTTTCACACAGGACATGGTTGCCTAATTTCCATAATCTGAAAATTCACTGAGTAGTGTTGGTGTTTTACGTTGCTGCCTTTAGTAGGTGAAAGCATTTTCTCACTACTGCATTCATTCTGGGTTTTTTCTTTCTTTCTCTTTTCTTTTCTTTCATTCTTTCTTTCTTTCTCTTTTCTTTCTGTCTTTTCTTCTCTTCCTCACTCCCTCCCTCCTTGATTTCTCTCTCTCTCTTTCTCTTTTTCTTTTTTTCTTTGACAAGTTCTTGCTCTGTCGCCCAGGCTGGAGTGCAGTGGTGCAATCATAGCTCATTGTAACCTCTAACTCCTGGGCTCAAGTGATCCTCCTGCCTCAGCCTCCTGAATAGCCAGAACTACAGGCACTCGCCACTGTGCCTGGCTTCTCATTCGTATTTTTAAATTATTGGTGAATTGAAATTTTTTTTTTTTTTTTTTTGAGATGGAGTCTTGCTCTGTTGCCCAGGCTGGGGTGCAGTGGTGCGATCTTGGCTCACTTCAAGCTCCCTCTCCCGAATTCACGCCATTCTCCTGCCTCAGCCTCCTGAGTAGCTGGGACTACAGGCGCCCACCACCATGCCTGGCTAATTTTTATATATTTTTAGTAGAGATGGGGTTTCATCGTGTTAGCCAGGATGGTGTCTATCTTCTGACCTCGTGATCCGCCTGCCTCGACCTCCCAAAGTGCTGGGATTACAGGCTTGAGCCACTGCGCCTGGCTGAATTGAAAATTTTTAATGTTATTAGCTGTTTGTTATTTGTTATGGGTTTCTTATTTACGTTGTTCTCCTTTTTTCCCCTCTAGGGAGTTGTTTGCTTCTAATATATATTAAGAATACTAATCCTGGCCAGGCGCGGTGGCTCATGCCTGTAATCCCACCACTTTGGGAGGCCGAGGTGGGCGGATCGCTTGAGCTCAGAAGTTTGAGACCAGCCTGGGCAACACAGTGAGACCTGTCTCTACCAAAGAATTTAAAAATTAGCCAAGTGTGGTAATTTTTACTGGAAATTAAATTAATTACTGGAATTCCAATAAATAAATTCCTGGAAATTTCTCACTGGAGCCCGGGAGGTCAAGGCTGCAGTGAACACTCTAGCATGGGCGACAGTAAGACCCTGTCTCCAAAAAAAACAAACAAAAAAAAGAGGAGAGAGAGAATACCAATCCTTTATAAAGTGGTACAAAATATGTTTTCTGGGTATCATTTGGAATTTGTCTTCATTATTGGTAATTTTTGACCTAAGAAAAAGTAGTTTAAATTTTTATGTGTTCTGTTTTAGGCTTTCAATGTTTTCTAGTATCTTCTTAAGACTGGAAGGCCAGTAAGCAAGTTTTTCGGAATTTGTCCCCATGCTGACATTTTGTGTCAGGTTTTTCCTGGAACACAGTGTACCCTTTGCATGTTCCAAGGGAGGAGATCAAGGTAATATCAGACAATTCCTGCCCACACATCCCGGGCTGGCCTCCCAGACACTGGACTGGGGCAGATAAGACAAGCGGTCTAGCTCCTCAAGGCTTTTATGAATGGCTCTTTGATACTGGCCTCTGAAGCCTTTGAAATGGGTCAAGGCAGAACATTTACTTTTTATCCAAGAGTTGCATTATACGCTACAAGAGAAATCACAGCTTATTCACTACTCAGTTACATTTTCAAATTGAGGTTATTAGATGTTATCACCCCAATGATCCTGTGCCAGTTATTTTTTAAAGTCATAACATTTGAAATGTAACAGTATGTTCCCTTTCCCTTATGGTTTAAGAGAAAATGATGTTCATAAAATGAATCACCCATCCTTTACTCCCAAAGAAGCATTAGAGTCTCCAGATTTCCCCTCTCCCAATTCTGCTTTTGCAGGGTTCTAGCTGGAAGGGTCTCACTCACGGACCAGCTCGGTGTCAGGGCTCTCCTGTTGACAAGTGTAGCTCTAGCCATCTTCCACTAGAGCCACTGTGGTTCCTCCAGCTCCTCCCAGGACGTTCCAACCCAATTCTGTACTTTTCCTGACTTTTAGAAGGTCCCATAAAAATGTTCCAGCCTCAAAAAAAAAAAAAAAAAAGTTAAGACTGGGCAGGGTGACTCACACCTGTAATCCCAGCACTTTAGGAGGCCAAAGCGGGCAGATCACATGAGGCCAGGAGTTCAAGACCAGCCTGGCCATCATGATGAAACCCTGTCTCTACTGAAAATACAAAAATTAGCCAGGCATAGTGGTGCATGTCTGCAATCCCGGCTACTCAGGAGGCTGAGACACATGAATCGCTTGAACCCAGGAGGCGGAGGTTGCAGTGAGCTGAGATTGAGCCACTGCACTCCATGTGCCACCATGCCTGGGTAATTGTTTAATTTTTTTTTTTTGGAGGCAAGGCCTGACTATGTGGCCTAGGCTCATCTCGAATTCCTGGCCTCAAGCAATCCTCCCCACTCAGCCCTTCAGTCTCTGGAATTACAAACATGAGCCACAATGCCTGGCTAAAATGAGTACATTTTATCATATACAAATTACATCTTAATGAAGGTGATTTTTTTTTTTTTTAGATGGAGTCTTACTCTGTCACCCAAGCCAGTGCAGTGGCACAATCTCACCTCACTGCAACCTCCACCTCCTGGTTTCAAGTAATTCTCCTGTCTCAGCCTCCTGAGAAGCCGGGATTATAGGCGGCCACCACCATGCCTGGCTAATTTTTGTATTTTTAGTAGACATTGGGGGGGGTTCTCCATGTTGGCCAGGGTGGTCTCGAACTCCTGACCACAGGTGACCTGCCCGCCTTGGCCTCCCAAAGTGCTGAGATTACAAGCATGAGCCACCGCGCCCAGCCAATGAAGCTGAATTTTTTAAATGCTGGAACCAAACTACCTCACTTTTTCTTTATTTTTCAGACACTGTTAAGCTGTTAAGGTTGAACTGTGTCCCCCAAATGATATGTTGAAATCTTATCCCAACTATCTCAGAATGTGACCTTACTTAGAAACAGGGTGGTTGCAGGTACAAGCAAGTCAAGATGAGGTCATACTGGATTAACTGGGCCCTAATCCAGAGACTGTTGAAATAAGAAGAGAAAATTTGGACACAGAGACACAGACACATGGGAAGAACACTATGTAGTTTTTTTGGTTTCTTTTTTTGAGACTGAGTCTCGCTCTGTCGCCCAAGCTGGAGTGCAGTGGCGTGATCTCGGCTCACTGCAACCTCCACCTCCCAGGTTCAAGTGATTCTCCTGTCTCGCCCTATCTAGTAGCTGGGACTACAGGTGCATGCCTCCACGCCTGACTGATTTTTTTTATTTTTAGGAGAGACGGGGTTTCACCGTGTTAACCAGGATGGTCTCGATCTCCTGACCTCGTCATCCGTCCATCTCGACCTCCCAAAGTGCTGGGATTAGAGGAGTGAGCCACCGTGCCCAGCCGAAGAACGCTAAAGGAGGCAGAGACTGGAGTCATGCGTCCACAAAACAATGCCAAAGATTGCCAACAACTACCAAAAACTGGGAAGAATCAAGGAGGGATTTTACTGCTCTCTCAGCTCTCCACCAAATGAGGATACAATGAGGCAACTGCTGTCTGCAAACCAGGAAGAGTGCCCTCCCCAGACCCCAGATTTGCTGGCATCTTGATCCTGGACTTCCCAGCCTCCAAAACTATGGGAAATAAATGTTGTTTAAGTCAAAAAGAAAAAAAAAAGTAAAGTAAGTTTCTTCCCCTAGGACCTTCAGAGAGAGCATGACCCCTCAATTTTGGACTTCTAGCCTCCGGAACTGTGAGGGAACAAATGTCTGATGTTTAAAGACACCCAGGGCCGGGCCTGGTGGTTCATGCCTATAATCCCAGCACTTTGGGAGGCCAAGATGGGAGAAATTGCTTGAGGCTAGGTGTTCAAGACCAACCTGGACAACATAAGCAGACCCTGTCTCCATAAAAACAAGCAAACAAAAAAAAAAATTAGAGGCTGAGGCGGGTGGGCCGCTTGAGGTCAGGAATTCGAGACCAGCCTGGCTACCATGGCAAAACCCCGTCTCTACCAAAAAAAATACAAGAATTAGCCAGGCAAGGTGGTGTGCCCCTATAGTCCCAGCTACTCGGATGGCTGAGGCAGGAGAATCACTTGAACCCAGGAGATGTAGGTTGCAGTGAGCAAAGATCCCACCACTGCACTCCAGCCTGGGTGATAGAGCTAGACTGTCTCAAAAAAAGTAAAAAATAATAATAATTTAAAAATTAACAGGGCATGTTGGTACATGCCTGTAATCTCAGCTTCTCAGGAGGCTGAGGTGGGAAGATTGCTTGAGGCCGGGAGGTGGAGGCTGCAGTGAGCTGTGATCACAGCAGTGCACTCCAGTCTGGGTGACACTGTGAGACTGTTTCCCAGAAAAACAAAAAACAAAAAGTGTAAAGACACTTTGAGGGAGGGAGAGAGAAGAAAAAAAAGACATCCAGTTTGTGATAATTTGCTACAGAGCCTAGGAATCTAACACAGACACTTAGAATTGTTTTCATAAGCCAGGCGTGGTGGCTCATGCCTGTAATCCCAGCACTTTGGGAGGCTGAGGCGGACAGATCACGAGATCAGGAGATTGAGACCGTCCTGGCTAATACAGTGAAACCCTGTCTCTACTAAAAATACAAAAAAAAAAAAAAAAAAAAAAAGCCAGGCGTTGTGGCGGGCGCCTGTAGTCCCAGCTACTCAGGAAGCTGAGGCAGGAGAATGGCTGAACCCAGGAGGAGCTTGCACTGAGCCCAGATGTCCCCACTGCACTCCAGCCTGGGTGACAGAGCGAGACTCCGTCTCACAAAAAAAAAAAGGAATTATTTTCATAATATGCTCTTGCCCTATGGAGATGTTTTATAGTCAGATATGAAGTCAATGAGCTTGAGATCTGAAAAACTTCCTCTTCACCTTGTACCTCCTTGGTGGAGTTCTCAGGGAACTCGCTTTCTAGTGAGCCCGCATCCAGCCTGCTCTTACACAGATGCTGTCTGGCTCCCATTGAGGGGCTCCAATGCCTGTGGGTTCTTTCAGATGCCCAGCTTCACAAACCCCCTTACACAGGCTGCTTGTAGCATGTGTCTTTCTCTGCGTGTGGAATGGGCTATAATATTTCAAATATTAATGTGCAGTTCCTTACCCTCTAGATCATCATCACATTTTTGTTGTTGTTGTTTCTTCCAGAAGAGATTTTTCCACAACCTAAAGTTAGTTCTGAATCTCCCCTTGCTTTGAGAAAACAACAGTGGAGGGTGGGGGCATCACTGTGGAATGTCAGAAATGAAAGTCAGTAAATTTTGGTTTGTAAGTTCAAAAGCAGTTTATGTCTCATAAAGCAAAAATATTAAGAAAGAAGATAAAATCAGTCAGCAGAGATGACCAGATAGGTAGAGACTGAGAATGTCACAACCTCTGCTTACTCTTACAACCACCCTGGTAGCATTTTTAACCCCCTTCCCAGGAGTATTAACTCCAAAAGGAAGAAAGATCAAGTAGAAAGAAATGTGAACTAAAGTATTTTAAACATGAATTGAGATATAATTGAATTTGATTTAGTTTGCCTTAGATTAACAAGATTGTTTTCTGCTTCAGGCAGGATGGGGACTCAAGGTCATAAATTAAGACTAAATTGTAGGAAAGTTCTATTTGGCTGGGCATGGTGGCTCATGTCTGTAATCCTAGAACTTTGGAAGGCCAAGAAAGGAGGATGATTTGAGGCCAGAAGTTCAAGACCAGCCTGGGCAATATAGTGAGACCTCTGACTCTACCAAAAAATATAAAAATTAGCCAGACATGGTGGCACATACCTGTGGTCCCAGTTGCTCGGGGGGATCAATTGAGCCCAGGAGGTTAAGGATGCAGTGAACTTTGATCATGCCACTGTGCAACCTGGGTAACAGAGAGAGACCCTCATTTCAAAAAACCCAATTAACTAAATTAAATATAACCTTTCTTTTCTTTCTTTTTTTTGAGACAGGTCTTGCTGTGTCACCCAGCCTGTAATGCAGTTGGCGTCAGCTCAGGTCACTGTGACCGTGACCTTCTGGACTCACGTGATCCTCCCACCTCAGTCTCCCAAGCAGCTGGGACCACAGGCCCACACCACCACACCCTGCTAATTTTTAAATATTTTTGGTAGAGATGGGGTCTCACTATGTTGCCCAGGCTGGTCTTGAACTCCTGGGCTTAAATGATCCTCTCTTGGCCTCCCAAAGCGCTGAGATTATAGGTGTGAGCCATTGCTCCCGATTAAAAAGTTGTATTTTCTATATATCTGCACTTGGAGGATCCTGTGGGTGAGCATCTGTGCACGACCAGTTCCTTCACTTGCCTCGCCTTAGCCCTGCTCTTCATTTGCTGCTTTCAGAGGGTATCTTTCAACATTTTCCTGAACTTGGACCTTCTCTGAGGGAGATCCAGCAGTTTCTGAAATCACTAACTGCTCGTTTACAAAATCCTTTCGGGTCCCAGACAGCCTCCCTATTTCTTAAGAATATTTTTGGCCGGGCACGGTAGCTTACGCCTGTAATTCCAGCACTTTGGGAGGCTGAGGTGTGTGGACCACCTGAGGTCAAGAGTTCAAGACCAGCCTGGCCAACATGGTGAAACCCCATCTCTACTAAAAATACAAAAATCAGTTGGTGTGGTGGCACGTGCCTGTAATCCCAGCTGCTCGGGAGGCTGGGGCAGGATAAACGCTTGAACCTGGAAGATGGAGGTTGCAGTGAGCCGAGACGGTGCCATTGCACTGGGCAAAAGAGTGAGACTCCATCTCAAAAAAAGAAAAAAGAAAAATTTTCAGGACTGTTACAGCTGAGAAAAGGTTTTTTCATGTATCCTTTAGACTTATATGGTCACAGCCTTTCTTCATGACAGGCCCCTCTCTTTTCTCCCTTGCATCCTGATAAACCCCTATTCTACCCTCTGCCAAATTTGTATTAAAAGTCGCACATGAGCCCAGATGACATCTGATTCTCTGTAGCTAACAGAGGGCTGGCAACAGAAATCTCTCTTATATCCTGGCAATATGTAATATACTACCTTTCTCGTCTAGTAATGAGAGTCCTTAAAGGGTCTAGTTTCTTCATAAAGGACGCACCCTCTCTGAAACTAGACATCAACCTTATAACTTTGAATCATTCTCTAATTAGGCAAAAGCATATCTTGCAAAATAATTTTATACTTTCAATTTTGAAAATGCCACCTAGTGGACAGAACTAGTAAGGTTTTCATGATAACAACCAGTCATGGGATAATCGCTAGAGTGAGCCCAGGGGTTTAACAAACCCTCCGGCTGGGTCCACTTCAGCATGCAAACCAGACAAATGACCTGTGATGACTTTTCTTTTTCTTTTTTTTCTTTCTTTTTTTTTTTTTTTTGAGATGGAGTTTTGCTCTCATTGCCCAGGCTGGAGTGCAATGGCACGATCTCTGCTCACCACAACCTCTGCCTCCTCGGTTCAAGCAATTCTCCAGCTTCAGCCTCCAGAGTAGCTGGGATTACAGGCATGCACCACCACACCTGGCTAATTTTGTATTTTTAGTATAAATGGGGTTTCTCCATGTTGGTCAGGCTGGTCTCGAACTCTCGACCTCAGGGGATCCACCCGCCTTGGCCTCCCAAAGTGCTGGGATTACAGGCATAAGCCACCGCATCCTGCCCTGTGAGGACTTTTCTCCTGTCTTTTCTGCTTCCCTCCAAATTAATCATGACATAATAATTAAAAAGAAAATATTGGGGGGCAGGCATGGTGGCTCGCACCTGTAATCCCAGCACTTTGGGAGGCTGAGGTGGGCGGATCACTTGAGGTCAGGAGTTCAAGACCAATCTGGCCAACATGGTGAAACCCCATCTCTACTAAAAATACAAAAATCAGCTGGGCAAGGTGGTTCATGCCTGTAATTGCAGCTAGTCAGGAGGCTGAGGCAGAAGGATCACTTGAACCAGGGAGGAGGAGGTTGCAGTGAGCTGAGATTGTGCCACTATACTCTGGCCTGGGCAACAGAGCAAGACTCTGTCTGAAAAAAAAAACAAAATAATTAACATCAAGAAGAAAATGTTGGTTGTTCCAATTCATGTTGTTATGACGTCCAAGTTGCTAGCTATTGTAATGGCAAAATATTTGGGGAAAGTATATGGAACAAAGGTTCATGTGCTGGGCAGTGATGGGAAGTTAGTAATTAGTATGTCCACTCTCCAACTGCATAGAATAGTTTACACTCAGCAGGAAAATCACCAAACTAAAATTCCAAACATAATAGGAGAATTCAATAGGTACTTTATTGTTTGAAAAAAACATATAAATAATGACTGTTTCTCCCCACCCCTAAGAGTAGTAATTGAAAACTCTGGAAATCTTTTAAACAAAGATAGGATGCATTCCTTTGTTTCAGATATAGAGTACTTGCAGCTAAGATCCCTGAAATCTTCTTTTGAGAAATGTCAGGGCAAAACTGAGATCCAGTTTCTGAGTTTAGACGGAAAATTACTGAAACTTTTGAGAGTACTTGGAACTTCAAATTACCTGTGACTCCACCTTTACTGAGTCACACAGCAGCCCATTACAGCCCTTTCTGTT
Organism: Chlorocebus sabaeus; assembly: GCF_047675955.1. Classification (NCBI taxonomy): domain Eukaryota; kingdom Metazoa; phylum Chordata; class Mammalia; order Primates; family Cercopithecidae; genus Chlorocebus; species Chlorocebus sabaeus. The sequence continues at coordinate 36,749,876 of NC_132919.1, forward strand.
TCTTCCTTTGTGTTGCTCCATCCTAGGTTTGGGAAATGGTGCATTTCCTCCTCTCTGCCCACTAGCAATTTCACATTTCAATTTCAGCTAGAGGAAGGGACACAAATAAATACCTATTAGAAATTATGGGGTGGAATAATTTTTTGGATGAGAAAGTTTCAAAAATCATGAGAGGGGCCTATGAGAGACCCCCTAGGGTCTTTTTTTTTTTTTTTTTTTTTAATTTTTTTTTTTGAGACGGAGTCTCGCTCTGTCACCCAGGCTGGAGTGCAGTGGCCGGATCCCGGCTCACAGCAAGCTCCGCCTCCCGGGTTTACGCCATTCTCCTGCCTCAGCCTCCCGAGTAGCTGGAACTACAGGCGCCTGCCACCTCGCCCAGCTAGTTTTTTGTATTTTTTAGTAGAGACGGGGTTTCACCGTGTTAGCCAGGATGGTCTCGATCTCCTGACCTCGTGATCCGCCCGTCTCGGCCTCCCAAAGTGCTGGGATTACAGGCTTGAGCCACCACGCCCGGCCCCTAGGGTCTTATATAATGTCCCCTCCACATTTCTCTGCTTTTAGACACAGCTGTGCTGAATAGTTCCATGCAAGTTCAGATGCACCTAGCACTGATGGTGCTCATGAGTACATGTGTGCATCTTGTTCAATGCCCAGGACATTCTTTAGTGCCACAGGAGCCTGCTAGACCCATGGACAAGTGCAGTCCAAGGCAACCCTCAGGCAGAGGGGGATGGGAATAAGTGATGATCCAGCCTCCTTTCCTTCGGAACAATCATTCTAGGAGGCCCTGGCTGACTGGAGTCCTGGATCTCCACAGTCGCAACCTGGATAATTATTTTTATATGATCTTTTACTCTTCTATTTCATTCTCCTCCATCTCTCCTGTGATCACTTTCCAAATAAACTACCTTAATTCAATTCCTTGTCTCAGCCTCTGCTTTCAAGGGAACCCAATCTGTGTTCACTAGGAGACAAGCGAGAAAGTATTCTGAAGTCCATTTTTGCTCTTAGTAAGTTAAGAAGAGTATACTTATTCTGAGCCAGGTGCAGTGGCTCATGCCTGTAATCCCAGCACTTTGGGAGGCCGAGGTGGGCAGATCACTTGAGGTCGGGAGTTTGAAACCAGCTTGGCCAACATGGTGAAAACCTGTCTCTACTAAAAATACAAAAATTAGCTGGGCGTGGTGGTGGATACCTGTCATCCCAGTTACTCAGGAGACTGAGCCGGAAGAATTGCTTACACTTGGGAGGAGGAGCTTGCAGTGAGCTGAGATCATACTACTGCACTCCAGTCTGGGCAGTAGAGTGAGATTCCATCTCAAAAAAAGTAAAAAGAAAAGTATACTTATTCACTCCCGATGTTTTATTTGGTTAAGTGGGGTGACGTCTATTCCCATTTTTCATCTCTCTATGCTTATTATGCTATTGCCACACTGGCTGCCTTTCTGTTTCTCAAACAAACCAGCCTATTCCTGTCTTAAGGTGTGTGGAGGAGTTGTCTCTTCTGCCTGGAACACTTTCCTTCTGTGGCTTCACGTGGCTTCACGTATCTTGTCATTCAAATCTTAATTCAATTGTCACTTTCTCAAAGAAAACGTCCTTGACCACCAAAAGTAGCCACCATACACAGACTCCCAACACCCTACCATATCACTTTGATTTATTTTCTTCATAGCTGGTATAAATTTATCTGGTTAATTTGTTCAATTGTTTATTGGTCACCTATTTCCACCTCAAAACCTAAGATCCAAATACAAGTAGGTACTCAACATACATTTGCTGATCAATAAATCTCCTGGGCCAGGCATGGTGGCTCATGCCTGTAACCCCAGCACTTTGGGAGCCTAAGTGGGCAGATTGCTTCAGCCCAGGACTTTGAGACCAGCCTGGACAACATGGCAAAACCCTGTCTCTACAAAAAATAAAAATTAAAAAATAATCTGGGGATGGTGGCACATGCCTTTGGTTCCAGCTACTGGGGAGGGAGAGATAGGAGGATCTCTTGAGCCCAGAAGGCAGAGGTTGCCATAAGCCAAGATCGTACTACTACACCCCACCCTGGATTATAGAGCAAGACTCTGTCTCAAAAAATAATAATAATAAACCCAATACATCTCCTTTTGCCTGTAAAGAATTGAAAATGTTTTCTTGGACTTGTGTGCAAAAATAAATACGGGTTTTTAACAGAGACTGCTCAGCTCACCAGTGTCTGGGAAAGGGCCTCTATCTCTACATATATCAAAGGGTTGAAATAGAGCATTCCAAAGAATGATCTAAGTAGAAACTTCTGAAGGAAAATCTCTATGAACATTCCATTTGCCTTATGAGGAGCTTAGAATTTAGCTCCCCACTGAAGAATTTGTTTCACCTTCAGTACTTGGTTAGGCTTGCATTACCTTACTCCAACGGCTTCTTGACCTCTTTGGCAAGGTCTAAATTTGTCATAGATGTGGAATTTTTTGTTTCGTTTTTACAAAGTCTAGGTTTGTCACAGATTGGAGGAGTACAAGCAAGACAGAGTAGAGTTGGGGCTTGGCTTCGGCACACCCCCCACTACAGCATTCCCATTGAGATGCTCACACGACGACGTCACTGCTAATAGTCCTTTTACTTAAAGAATTCCAGGAACTGGCCTTGGAGATGATCAAGGTCGCAAAGTGTTCCCCCTCAGGAAGGAATGCTGAACAACTGATTTACAGCCTGGTTGCCCTGGCCAGACCACCAGGTGGCCCATTACTGAAGAAAACCATCACAATCAGCTACACTGACCTGCATACCCTACCCCTCACGTGTTTTGTCCAGCCCAGCCTGCATAACCTACCCTTGATGTCAATTCTCATGCTTTGCCTACTAAAAAAGCCCTACCAGCTCTTCAGGGAATTCTTTCTCTTGTGCTGCCTCCCTTATGTCTCAGCATAAGCTCCAATGAAGCCTTGTCTGGGAAAACTCTTTTGGCCTCATGTCAATTTCTTTTGCATTGAGAGCCCAAGAACCCATGGTCAGTAACATAAGGAGACATGACGACTAAATGCAATGTGGGATCCTGGATTGGATCCCGGAACAGAAAAAGGATATTAGTAAAAAAAACTGATAAGATCTAAATAAAGATTGTCATTTCTTTAAAAAAAGAAAAAAGTAACTATGAAAAAATAGAATAGATATAACACTAAGGTAGGCCATTCCCAGAATCCAGCTTTGAAAGACTTTGCCACCTTATCACAGAATCAAAAGTGCTTCCCAGCCCAGGTGTGGTGGCTCACACCTGTAATCCCAGCACTTTCGGAGGCCAAAGTGGGCGGATCACCTGAGGTCAGGAGTTCGAGACCAGACTGGCCAATATGGCAAAACCCTGCCTCTACTAAAAATACAAAAAAAATTAGCCAGGCGTGGTGGCGGGCGCCTGTAATCCCAGTTACTCAGGAGGCTGAGGCAGGAGGATTGCTTGAATCTGGGAGGCAAAGGCTGCAATGAGCCGAGATTGCCCCATTGTACTCCAGCCTGGGTGACAAGAGTGAGACTCTGTCACACACACACACACACACACACACACACTGCTTCCCAGAGTTGAGAAACTGTCCCTGCATGAGGAAGAGGATACATGACTTTAAAGAAGTTTCCTACCCACCATCTTTTCTCTTCTCTCCTCCCTCTTTCCCCACTCTTCTCTCTCCCTCTCAAATATATTTTGAATATGTTATACCTGTATAAGTTATAAAACTCAGAAAGTACAAAAATTTATGTGTAGTTCAGATTAATACTAAGTGTGGTAGGCTGAATAATGATCCTCCCTAAAATAAAATATTTATATCCTAATCCCTGGAATCTGTGAATGTTATCTTATGTGGGGAAAAAAAAAGAACTTTGCAGATGTTACTAAGTTAAATATCTTGAGATGGGCATATTATCTTGGATTATCTAGGGCACTCCTAAATAAAATCACATGTATCTTTATAAGAGGAAAGCAGAAGGAGATTTAACACAGACAGAAGAGGAAAAGGCAATGTGACCATGGAGGTGGAGACTGGAGGGATGTGGCCACAAGCCAAGGTGGGCTAGCATCCACCAGAAGCTAGCAGAGGCCATTTGACTGTGAAGTGTTTAGCTAAGGTTTTTTAGTTTATTCCACTTGATGTTGACTGCATTCTTGAATGTATTGTGCTTTCTTCAAATTCGAGAAGTTTTCAGCCATTATTTCTTCAAATATTATTTCCACCCTTTTCTCTCTCTCCTCTCCTTCTGGAACTCCTATTGTTGGTATTTTGGTACACCTGCAGGTTTCCCACAATTCTCTAAGGCCTTTATTCTTATTTTCTTGCTGTCCCCCAGATTGGCTGTCAGTGGACTTGTCTTGAGATTTGCTGAAGATAAATCTGAGACAGGATCTTGCTCTGTCACTCAGGATGAGTACAGTGGCACAATCATGGTCCACTGCAGCCTCGAACTCCTGGGTTTGAGTGATCCTCCTAGCTCAGCCTCCACCTCAGCCACCATGCCCAGCTAATTTTTATTTTTTTTAGAGATAGGGTCTCTATATTGCCCAGGCTGATCTTGAACTCCTGGGCTCAAGTGATCCTCCTGCCTCAGTCTCCCAAAGTGCTGGGATTACAGGTGTGAGCTACCACACCAAGCTGCTTTTGTGTGTTCGTTTTCAAGATGAGGTCTCACTGTGTCTCCCAGGCTGGAGTGCAGTGGCACAATCATAGCTCACTGCAGCTTCAAACCCGTGGGTTCAAGTGATCCTCGCACCTCAGCCTCCTGAGAGCTAGGACTACAGGTATATGCTATCATGCGTGGCTCATTTTTAAATTTTTTTGTAGAGATGGGGTCTCACTATGTTCCCCAGGCTGGTCTTAAACTCCTGACCTTTAGCAGTCCTCCCTCCTCAGTCTCCCAAAGCTGGGATTATAGGTGTGAGCCACTGCACCCAGTCCCAGGTTTGGTCATTCTTTGTCAGTTCGAATCCACCATTGAGCACCTCTAGTTAATTTTTCATTTCAGTTCTTACATGTTTCAATTCCAAAATTTCTATTGTGAGCTAATTTATATCCTTTATTGATATCCTCTATTGGCGAGATGTTTGTCATACTCTCCTTTAGTTCTTTTTTTTTTTTTTTTGAGATGGCGTTTCACTCTCGTTGCCCAGGCTGGAGTGCAATGGCGTGATCTCAGCTCACCATAACCTCTGCCTCCCGGGTTCAAGCGATTCTCCTGCCTCAGCCTCCTGAGTAGCTGGGATTACAGGCACGTACCACCACACCCAGCTAATTTTGTATTTTTAGTAGAGACGGGGTTTCTCCCTGTTGGTCAGGCTGGTCTTGAACTCCCAACCTCAGGTGATCCACTGGCCTTGGCCTCCCAAAGTGCTGGGATTACAGGCGTGAGCCCTTGTGTCCAGCCCTCTCCTTTAGTTCTTTAAACTCATTTTCCTTTAGTTCTTTGAACATATTTATAATAGCTGATTTAAAGTCTTTGTCTGCTAAGGTCAAAATCTGGATGCACCCAGGGACATTTTCATTTTCTTTTTCTTTTCCTTTTTTTTTTTTTTTGGAGACGAAGTCTCGCTCTTGTCACCCAGGCTGGAGTGCAATGGCGCGATCTCGGCTCACTGCAACCTCCGCCTCCTGGGTTCAAGCGATTCTCCTGCCTTAGCCTCCTGAGTAGCTGGGATTACAGGTGTCTGCCACCACGCCCAGCTAATTTTTGTATTTTTAGTAGAGACAGGGTTTCACCATGTTGGCCAGTCTGGTCTCGAACTCCTGACCTCAGGTGATCCACCCGCCTCGGTCTCCCAAAGTGCTGGGATTACAGGCGTGAGCCACCATGACTGGCCGACATTTTCTGTTTTCTGCTTTTTGTTTTGCATATGTGGCATACCTTCCAGAGGTGGTGGTGGTGGTTGTTTTTTTGTTGTTGTTGCTGCTTCTTTGGTGACTTTCTTCGAATAATTCTGTAGATTCTGTATTCTCTGCATTGTGTGGCAATTGAGTTCTCTGCTAGCTTAAAAAAAAATTATAAGCCAGAATTCCTAGGTGTGATCCCTGGGTCAATATAATTTAGTGATCAACTAATGATCAGTCAGAATTCCTTTAATGCTTTGTCTTTCTGTCCTCTCTTCTTTGCCAAGGGAATCTGTGTGAGAAGGCATGCCTTCATACTTCAGGCAGTTTACAAGACAGACTTAGCTTTCGTTTTCTGCTTGCTACGAGCCTTAAGGTCAGCCAGAAGCGAGTGACTGGAAACTTCTTCATTCCCATCTCTCTCCTGGGTCAGTGCACAGCTTTGTGCATGCATGCAGCCTTTTAGATCCCCTGGAATATGCTGGAACTTTTCAAAGTTCCCTATGTCTAGTTCCCTTTTCTAGTTCCCTATATTGTCTAATTCTCCATGATGTACTTTTAGATTCCCAACCTGTCTCTTGCTTACCCCAACTGAAAGTGCAGTCTTAGTCAGCCTCAACATTGCTAGCAGATGGCTCTTGTTTTGTTAATGCCTTGGGAGTCGGGCATTTTTTCTGATGAGCTGAGTTCTAAGTCACCAAGTAATTACAACTCCCTAGGAATAGAGATTTTCCAGAGAGCTGCAATTTTGAACTAAATATTGGCTGTACTCGGGAGATCTTTCTTTTAACTGAGCTCCACGAGAGGTCAGCCCTTGCCATTGGCTGAGACTGCTGCTCACAGCTACCTCTACTGAGCTGATGAGGGAGGGTGGATGGGAATAGCATCCCAGCCACAAGTTAAGATATCACAGATCACACTGTCTTAGCAAAGTTTAATAGCTTCTCTTTCTAGAGTTCTGAAATGGTTGGTCTTAGTGGTTTTGCAGGAGTTTTCATTGTTTTTGTGGGAGAGCAAGTTCACCGAAGGTGAACTATTCTGGAAGTTAATCTCCAAGCAAGTTCATTCTTTTTTTTTTTTTTTTTTTTTTTAATGAGAAGGAATCTCACTCTACCACCCAGGCAGGAGTGCAGTGGCGCGATCTCAGCTCACTGCAACCTCCCCCTCCCGGGTTCAACCAATTCTCCTGTCTCAGCCTCCTCCCCTGCCACCACGCCTGGCTAACTTTTGTATTTTTTAGTAGAGACAGGGTTTCACCATATTGGTCGGGCTGGTATCAAACTCCTGACCTCAGATGATCCACCCGCCTCGGCCTCCCAAAGTGCTGGGATTACAGACGTGAGCTACCGCTCCAGGCAGGGCAAGCTTATTCTTTTTATTTATTTATTTATTTATTTTTGAGATGGAGCTCCGCATTGTCACTCAGGCTGGAGTGCAGTGGCGCGATATCGGCTCATTGCAAGCTCCGCCTACAGGGTTCACACCGTTCTCCTGCCTCCGCCTCCCAAGTAGCTGGACAACACGCCCGGCTAATTATTTTGTATTTTTAGTAGAGACAGGGTTTCACCGTGTTAGCCAGGATGGTGTCTATCTTCTGACCTTGGGATCCGCCCGCCTCGGCCTCCCAAAGTGCTGGGATTACAGGCTTGAGCCACCGCGCTCAGCTTTTTTTTTTTTTTTTTTTTTTTTTTTTTTTTTTTGAGACAGAGTCTCTCTCTGTCGCCCAGGCTGGAGTGCAGTGGCGCCATCTTGGCCCACTGCAAGCTCCACCTCCCGGGTTCACACCATTCTCCTGCCTCAGCCTCCAGAGTAGCTGGGATTACAGGCATGAGCTACCGCGCCCGGCCGCTCATTCTTAAACATGGTTCTTCTCAAGTCTTCTATATCTCTACAGGGAAAGTTTTCATTTAAAGTCTGTCCTGCTTTCATCAAGCTATCCAGCCTATCAGGTGATTCTGATGCATGCTAAAGTTTGAGAACAATTGTTCTAAATCCTTATTATTCAAAGTCGGGCCCATGGACTGGCAACTTTGGTACCACCTGACAGCATATTGGAACTGTAGATTCTTGGGCACCACCGAGACCTAATGGAGCTGAATCTGCATTTAATAGGATCCTCCAGATGATTCCAGGATCCCCAGATGGTTCATGTGCATGTTAAAGTTTGAGAAGCTCTGCTCTAAATAACAATCTCTTCTCAGGGATGTTCCTCATTTTTCCCTCTCTCTTTTACTTTTTCCACTGTTTTGAATTTTTCCTGTCAGCATTTTATTTTTTTATTTTTATTTTTTTGAGATGGAGTTTTGCTTTTGTTGCCCAGGCTGGATGGAGTGCAGTGGTGTGATCTTGGCTCACTGCAACCTCCACCTCCTGGGTTCAAGCGATTCTCCTGTCTCAGCCTCCCAAGTAGCTGGGATTATAGGCATGTGCCACCACACCTGGGTAATTTTTTGCATTTTTTTTGTGGAGACGGGGGTTTTGTCATGTTGGCCAGGCTGCTCTTGAACTCCTGACCTCAGGTGATCCACCTGCCTTGGCCTCCCAAAGTGTTGAGGTTACAAGCGTGAGCCACTGCGCCTGGCCCCTGTCAGCATTTTTAAAATGAGTATGTCTTTTTAATAATAAAAAATCATTATTCTGGGTGGGCGCAGTGGCTCACACCTATAATCCCAGCACTTTGGGAGGTTGAGGAGGGCAGATCACTTGAGCCCAAGAGTTAGAGACCAGCCTGGGCAACATGGTAAAACTCTGTCTCTACCCAAAATACAGAACATTGGCCAGGTTTTGTACTGTGCGCCTGTAATCCCAATTACTCAGCAGGCTGAGGAGGGAGAATCACTTGAGCCCAGGAGGCAGAGGTTGCAGTGAGCCGATATCAAGCCACTGCACTTCAGCCTGGTTGACAGAGTGAGACCCTATCTCAAAAAAAAAAAAAAAAAAGTTTTAATGAAAAGAGAAAAAAGTCATTATTCTATTTACTTTTTAGCTACTTCTCTCTCCTATTCACAGACAAGCTCCTTAAGTGACTTACCTATACTGTAACCAGAGTCTTTTTCTCATCACCTCACTCACTCCTCAATCCCTATCAGCCTGACTTGTCCCTGCCACCCTACTAGAACTTCTTGAGCAAGGGTAACAAGAAACCCCTTATGGATAAATCCACTGGATGATTTTCAGTTGTAAACTCACTTGACCTCTCTACAGCATTTGACGATACTGGCCATGTTTGGCCTTCTTAAAAGTCTCCTTAGATTTTTGAATAGGACATTCTTTCCATCTTCTTCTGCCTCTCTGACCACTCATTATCACCTTTCTTTGGTGTCCCCTGCTCCTACACCTAGCCTGGGTACGGCCAGGGGGTGGGCCTACTTGATCTGAAACAGAGTTTCCCAGTCTCAGCACTCTTGACTCTTTGTTGCAGGGGATAGGAGGGTGGCAGGGGGAGGACTCCGGGGTGGGCGTGTCCTTATGTGCATTGAAGGATGTTTGGTGGTAACATCCTTGACCTCTACCCACTAGATGCTAGTACCATTTTCTCTCCTCAAGTTGTGACAATCGAAAATGTGTCCAGATATTACCAAACGTCCCATCAGAGGAAAAATTGCCCATGGTGAGAAGAACGGGTCTAAAAGCAATCAGATCAGATGTGACCTGGTTCTGGTAAACAGTAAGAGAGCCTTGCTGAAGATTTCTAGGAAAGTTCTTTTTTTTTTTTTTTTTTTTTTTCCAGATGGAGTCTTACTCTGTCACCCAGGCTGGAGTGCAGTGGCACGATCTTGGCACACTGCAACCTCTACCTCTTGGGTTCAAGTGATTCTCCTGCCTCAGCCTCCCGAATAGCTGGGATTACAAGTGTGTGCTACCACACCCAGCTAATTTTTGTATTTTTAATAGAGATGGGGTTTCATCATGTTGGCCAGGCTGGTCTCGAACTCCTGACCTCAAGTGATTCTCCCACCTTGGCCTCTCAAAGTGCTGGGATTACAGGTGAGAGCTACAACACCTGGCCTGCTAGGAAAGTTCTTGACTTGAGAAAAAGCTATGGGATGTTATTCTTTCTCTCCCGTCACATGGGGAAGCATGTAGTATTGATTGCCACAGGTAGCCATCCTATAGCTCTGGATGAAGAATGAGGTGGTTTCTGATGACATTGCTGGATCAACCAGTTCTGATGTCAGCCCTTCCTCTGGATTTAGTCCTGACTAATACACCTTTCAAACTCACTTACTCATCTGGTCTCCTGTTGTCCCATTTCCTTCTACCTCTTTGTCTCTCAGCCCGTCCCCTTCAGATTGACATTTTATTTGCAGTTTGGTTTTCTAATTTATTTTTCCCAATAGATACTAACTTTTCCTCTATCTTTTTCCCACATTTTACATGGAGGCTAGCATCTCACCATTGTCACAATGACTGCCAGCTCCCAGGCCTCAACCTGGAATCTCAGAAGCAACTCTCTTTGTACAGCTGAGGGGCACCCGGGACATAGAAGTTAGGAAGATAACTGGCTGGGATCAAGAAAAGTCTTTCACTGCACCTGAGGCTCAATCGTGCCCTCTGCTGACGCTAGGTCGGGAGGCTGCACAGTTCCAACTTGAAACTTGGAGCAGGGTTTTAAGACCTCTGCTTTCTCATGTTGAAGAATAGGAAAAGAGAAATAGAAAATACAAAAATGATGAGTCCTTGGAATTGATAGGACACGTAGATTTGAGAGAGTTGAATATGTTTTTTGTCTGTTTGATTCCCTTCTCTATTCCCAGTGTTTCGAGCAGTTCTAGTCCATGGTAAGTGCTCAGTAAATATTTGTGCTGATGAGCAAGCAAAAGGCTGTTCTGCTGTGAAAGATATAGTGGAGACCCTTATGTTCCTAGAAAGATGCAGAGAACAATTGCCTTGGTTCCTGACAAGTCCCTGTCCAAGGTCCTCAATCAGGCTTATGTAGGCTTCGTGCCCTCTGGTTCTATGAGATATCCTTATATCTGTGCAACAAATCATTTTTTTCTTGTATTATATTGAGGGCTTCAGGCATAGATTGCCAGTCTTTTTTTTTATTTTTCTTTTTATTTTCAAACAGGGTCTTGCTCTGTCACCCAGGCTGGAATGCAGTAGCACCATCATGACTCACTGCAGCCTCAACTTTCCAGGCTCGGGTGATCCTTCCACCTCAGCCTCCCAAGTAGCTGAGATTACAGATGTGGGCCACTGTGACCAGCCCTAGGCTGGTCTTGAACTCCTAGGTTCAAGTGATCCTCCCACTTTCGCCTCCCAAAGCATTGGAATTACAGGCGTGAGCCAACAAGCCTAGCCAATAAACTGAACATTCTTTTTTTTTTTTTTTGAGACGGAGTTTCGCTCTTGCTGCCCAGGCAGGAGTGCAATGGCATGATCTCTGGCTCAATGCAACCTCCGCCTCCCAGGTTCAAGTGATTCTCCTGCCTCAGCCTCCCGAGTAGCTGGGATTACAGGCATGTGCCAAAATAGCTGGCTAATTTTGTATTTTTAGTAGAGACGGGGTTTCTCCGTGTTGGTCAGGGTCGTCTCGAACTCCCAGCCTCAGGTGATCCACCTGCCGAAAGCATTAGGATTACAGGCATGAGCCACCACACCTGGCCCTGAACATTCTTTTAAATAATTCAGATGGGCTGATTCCATTCAGGGGGTCCCATATATGGAGCTTTACTTAATTTGAAGAGTGAAAGGGGCAAACGTTAATAAATAATTGTTCCTATGCTTTGGGATCAGCTAAGATAGCTTTTTCTGCTACTTCTCTTGACACACTGGCCCCTGTGAAGACCATGATGTTCCTTGGGTGCATCTCCCAAATCCCAGGAGCACAATTTCTACTATCCTACAACCTCTCCATGCTGGGCAAGATAGAGGTAAGGCTTAAAAACTGGTGCCTGCTTTCCCAGGTTGGTCCAAGAAAATGAGGCACATACTCTGTTGCAACTGAGTCCCAAACCATCTGGGGGAATTCAGTTGACTCCCCCAACCAGGCCCTTGCATGTGAAGAGGGCCAGGAAGAGGATAACTTACTTTTGAACACGCCACTATCTAATTTATTTAATTTTTTTTATCTGGTTCTCCTCCCCTTATAGCCTGTAGATTTTTTTTTTTTCCTGAGAACTTTAAAACATTTTATTTTGCTTTGTTTTGTTTTGTGAGACAGGGTCTTGATGTCACCTAGGCTGGAGTGCAGATCATAGTTTACTGCAGCCTCCAACTCCTACGCTCAAGTGATCCTCCTGCCTCAGCCTCCCAAGTAGCTGGGACTACAGGTGCGTGTCACCATGCCTAGTTGATTTTTAAATTTTTCTTTTGTAGAGATGGGGGTCTTGCTTTGTTGTCTCAAATGCCTGTCCTCAAGCGATCCTCCCACCTCAGTCTCCCAAAGCACTGAGCCACTGAGTTCAGTCTTTTTTTATTAAATACAGAAAAATATGGAGAATAATAAAATGAACATGTGTCGTCACTACCAAGGATCAAAGATTATTAACATTTTGTCATATTTCTGCCCTATTTTAAAGAAATACAAAAATTACAGATAAATTTTATATTCTTTTTACCTCTTGCTGTGCACCCCAGAGTCCCATTAACCATGTCCTCCCCTCAAGGGTAACAACTACCATATTTGTTTGTATTTTTCCAGTACAATTTTTAGATTTTACGTACATTAGGTTACTTTCTACTATATATATTACACAAATTATTTTACTTTAGCAATATATAATAATGTCTTTTTTTTTTTTTGAGATGAAGTCTTGCTCTGTCACCCAGGCTGGAGTGCAGTGGCGCGATCTCGGCTCACTGCAACCTCCACCTCCTGGGTTCACGCAATTCTCCTGCCTCAGCCTCCTGAGTAGCTGTGATTAGGCATGTGCCACCATGGCCAGCTAATTTTTGTATTTTTAGTAGAGACGGGGTTTCACCATGTGGGTCAGGCTGGTCTTGAACTCCTGACCTCAAGTAATCCACCCACCTTGGCCTCCCAAAGTATCAGGATTACAGGCATGAGCCACCGCACCTGGCCTATAATAATGTCTTGAATGTGTATGAAGTGTATATAAATATGCTATGCCATATCAATTTGTGTATTCATTTTAAATTATCCTCAGCCGGGCACAGTGGCTCACACCTGTCATCCCAGCACTTTGGAAGGCCGAGGTGGGTGGATCACAAAGTCAGGAGATCGAGACCATCCTGGCTAACAAGGTGAAACTCCGTCTCTACTAAAAATACAAAAAATTAGCCAGACGTGGTGGTGGGCGCCTGTAGTCCCAGCTACTCAAGAGGCTGAGGCAGGAGAATGGCGTGAACCCGGGAAGCAGAGCTTGCAGTGAGCCAAGATCACCCCACTGCACTCCAACCTGGGCAACAGAGCAAGATTCCGTCTCAAAAAAAAATAGAAATAAAAATAAAAAAATAAAAAAACAAATCGTCCTCTTAGGGCTGGGCATGGTACCTTACACCTGTAATCCCAGTACTTTGGGAGGCCAAGATGGGAGGATTGCTTGAGGCCAGGAATTTGAGACCAGACTGGCCAACATAGTGAGACCCCATTTCTATTTTATTAAATTAAAATACTGGCTGGAAACGGTGGCTCACGCCTGTAATTCCAGCACTTTGGGAGGCCAAGGTGGGCAGATCACTTGAGGTCAGGAGTTCGAGACCAACCTGGCAAACATGGTGAAACCCCATCTCTACTGAAAATACAAAAATTAGCTGGACATGGTGGCAGACACCTGTAATCCCAGCTACTCGGGAGGCTGAGTCAGGAGAATTGCTTGAACCCGGGAGGCAGAGATTGCAGTGAACCTAGATCACACCACTGCACTCCAGCCTGGGCCACAGAGTGTGACTCCATCTCAAATAATAATAATTAAATTAAATTAAATTAAAACATTAAAAATAAAATAATACATTTAGGCTGGTGTATGGCTCATGCCTGTAATCCCAGCACTCTGGGAGGCCAACGCAGGAGGATTGCTTGAGGCCAGGATTTTAAGACCAGCCTGGGCAACATAGTCAGACCCTGTCTCTACAAACAATACAAAAATTAGCTAGGTGTAATTATGTACACCTGTAGTCCCAGCTACTGAGGAGGCTGAGGTGGGAGGATCACTTGAGTCCAGGAGTTAAAGGTTACAGTGAGCTATGAGCCTGCCACTGTACTCCAACCTGGACAACAGAGCAAGACCCCATCTCAAAAAAGAATTATAAAAATGCAATTATTTGGCTGGGTGTGGTGGCTCATACCTGTAATCCCAGCACTTTGGGAGGCTGAGGTGGGTGGATCACCTGAGGTCAGGAGTTTGAGACCAACCTGGCCAACATGGTGAAAGCCCATCTCTACTAAAAGTATAAAAAATTAGCCGGGCGTGGTGGTGGGCGTCTGTAATCCTAGCTACTCAGGAGGCTGAGGCAGGAGAATTGCTTGAACCTGGGAGGTGGAGGTTGCAGTGAGCCAAGATTGCAGCACTGTACTTCAGGTTGGGTGACGAGAGAGACACTGTAAAAAAAAAAAAAAAAAGCAATTATTCCTTTAATATCTTGTAATATTATTTTTGAGATGTTTCCATGTTGACACAGTGTACCAGTTAGGAATGCTTCTGGCTAAAGATAACACAAAACCCAACCAAGAGTGATTTAAACAAATGAACTTTTTTCTCTCACATACAGATATTCTGGAGGTCAATAGCTGTGGCATTTTTTCCATAACTCAGTTATGTCAGGGACAGAATCTCTGTACTTCTGGCACTTTCTTCACAGCTGTATGCAGGGGGAAACTGCAGTGCCAGCTGCATTTGTCTCTAGAATCCCTCAACAAACTTCCATTTATATCTCTGATCAGCTGGGCACAGTGGTGCACCTGTGGTCCCAGCTACTCAAAAGGCTGAGCCCAAGAGTTTGAGACCAGCCTGAGCAAAATAATGATACCCCTTCTCAAAAAAAAGAAAAAAAAACCTCTCATTGATCATTATTTTCCCATGGCCTACGTGCAATGGAGCTTAGGAAACGGGATAATTAGTCTTTTCAGCCCCATAGAGAAGGTGGCAAATGGAGAAAAGAGTCAGGAATGGTTGCTGACAGTCAGTCAATGTCTAGTATATCATTCCTAAAAGAATATTTCTTGTGACTGCTATCACAGTTATGGGGATTTTCTTACTTATTCCACTATTGATGGATGTTGCCAATGTTTGCTATATCAAGCAATGATGCAATGAACAACCTTGTATGTGTCTTCTTGTGAGTTTGTAAAATCTTTATCACCTCCATTGCACAAAAACCTGGCTCTGCTAAATTGTATATTTTTGTATACCAGAATATGTTTTTGAAACAAAAAAGCTGAATGTTTAACTTTTTTTCCTCTATAACATCATGTTCCTGAGGCACAAACCCAAATGTCCTTCAGTGAGGGAAGGATCAAGAGGGAGTAGGGATGTCTAGGGGTGGAAAGCTAGTGAACATTATAAAAATAATTTCCTGCTACAGAGAAATGAATAAAGTCTTAATATGTTAAAAATCGTATTCTGAATTAGTACATAAACAAAAACTGGGACATCAAAAAGACTCACAAAGAAGCAGAAATCTCAGAACAGACCATACAGGATGAAAAGAACACTGCAACACAAGAATTTGGTATAGTTAGGAGCTCAAACAAACAAGACCAATCATACTAGTTACAGGGTATCCTCAATTCCCTAGCCACGAGGAACAGGAGATTTTTATCTGTGTCAGTAAAGATTCTTCATATTGCAAGTGAAGAAAAATCCAAGGCAAACTGCTTTCATTAGAAGAGGAAACAGAAAAGTCTATTGCTAAGTCCAGTGATGGTCATGACTTTATCCAAAGTTCAAATCATGTTAGTAGGACCTAGCTCCCAGGTCCTCTTCCTCTGAGTGTCAGCTTCATCTTCAGGCAAGTTCCGTTCCTGGTAACAGAATGACTGTAGCAGTCTCAACTTCACATTTATAGGATACAGGATCCTGAAGAAGAATTAGCTTATCTTCCAGTAGCTTCATTTTATTAGGGAGAAGTTTTTCTTTCCCAGAAGCTCCAACAAATGTCCTCATATCTCACTGGGCTTCTGACTAGGTCATGAGTTCATTAATGAACCTTCAGTAAGGCCATGGAGATGGAATATGTTGACTGGCCTAACCCAGTCTGAGCTCTCTCAGAGCTGAGGCTGAGACCAATTCTACCAAATCACATAGCTTGAGAGTAGGTGAGGGCGTGATTACCCAGGATAAAATCTTTGTATTGTTTCACCAAAAGAAGGGTGTTCAACCCAGCGATCTCGTTACTGGGTATAGACCCAAAGGAAAATAAATCATTCTACCAAAAGGACACATGCATCCATATGTTCATTGCAGTGCTGTTGACAACAGAGTCAACCTAGGTGTCCTCAATGGTGAACTAGATTTAAAAAATGTGGTACGCATACACCACAGAATACTATGCAGCTATAAGAAAGAACAAAATCATGCCCTTTACAGAAACATGGATAGAGTATAGGCCATTATTGTAAGCAAATTAACACAGGAACAGAAAAGCAAATACCTCATGTTCTCACTTATAAGTGGGAACTAAACATTGGATACACATGGGCATAAAGATGAGAACAATGACACTAGGGACTAAAGGGGGAAGGGGGGGTGGAGGGCAAGAGCTGAAAATCTACCCATTGGGTACTATGCTGACTACCTGGGTAATGGGTTCACTCATACCCCAAACCTCTGCATCATGCAATATACCTTTGTAACAAATCTGCATATGTACTCTCTAATTCTAAAATAAAAGTTGAAAAAGAAAAAAGAAGGGTGAATGGATGTTATGGATACTGGAAAGGAAAAAACAAAATGTCCACTAAAGTATCAGAACACACTTTATATGATTTTTAGTTAATTATATGTAAGCAGGTAGAATAAGCCATATTAATCTCATTACAAAGACGGTCTGTCATTATCCATAAATCCTTTGACTTATTTACCTCATTTTTCATTAAACCCATCCAAGAATAATTAGGGGCCAGAAGCGCTTTCCACCAATCACCACTTAAAAGATAAGCCTATTCATTAAATGATAAAGCTAAATCAGTGCCCTGTAAAAAAAAGATATTGAGCTAGGCACAGTGGCTCATGCCTATAATCCCAGTAGTTTAGTAGGCTGAGGTAGGAGGATCACTTGAGACCAGGAGTTCGAGACCAGCCTGGGCAATATAGCAAGACTCTGTCTCTACACACAAAAATCCAAAAATTAGCTAGATGTGGTGGCATACCCCTGTAGTCCAGCTATGTGAGAGGTTGATGTGGGAGGATCACTTGAGCCCAGGATTTTGAGGCTCCAGTTGGCTATGAATGTGCCACTGCACTCCAGCCTGGACAATACAGCAAGACCCTGTCTCAGGAAAAAAAAAGATATAGAAGCCCAGTGTGTGCTGAACTCTTGGAGATAGACTTCAACCCTCTGATCCTCTGATACATCCACACACTGCTGCTCCCACTGTTGAGTTAATGCTTGTTCACTAACCTGTTTGTTCCAGTTGTTCTTGCTTTAATTACATATTTAAGTAAATGTTACATTACATGATGAAATAAGAGTGGAGGAGAAATAACTTCTCTCGCTCTGTTGTCCAGGCTGGAGTGCAGTGGCACAATCTCCACTCACTGCAACATCCGCCTCCTGGGTTTAAGCGATTCTCCTGCCTCAGCCTCCCAAGTAGCTGGGATTACAGGCACCCACCACCACACCCGGCTAATTTCTATATTTTCAGTAGAGACAAGGTTTCACCATGTTGAGCAGGCTGGTCTTGAACTCCTGACCTCAGGTGATCAGCCTCCCAAAGTGTTGGGATTATAGGTTTGAGCCACCCAACCTGGACCAAGCTTCCTCTTTTTAAATAGGTGATTTAGGAGTTCAAGGTTACAGCGAGCTATGATCACGCCACTGCACTCCAGCCTGGGCAACAGGCCAAGACTCTGTTTCTAAATAAATAGCTCTGGGCCGGGCGCGGTGGCTTGTGCCTGTAATCCCAGGAGTTTGGGAGGCCGAGGCAGGCGGATCACCTGAGGTCGGGAGTTCGAGACCAGCCTGACCAACATGGAGAAACCCTGTCTCTACTAAAAATACAAAAAATTAACCGGGCGTGGTGGTGTGTGCCTATAATCCCAGCTACTCAGGAGAATCGCTTGAACCCGTGAGGCAGAGGTTGCAGTGAGTTGAGATCACGCCATTACACTCCAGCCTGGGCAACAAGAGCAAAACTCTGTCTCAATAAATAAATAAATAAATAGTTCTGAAGTCCCTTCTAAGTTCAGTTAAGTCCCACATACTGGATAGAGGCAGGAAAATGTGGGGAAAAAAAAGTGCCTATTTAACACAAAGGAACAGTGAGTATTTTAAGATAAACTGCTCCTGTGCTAGCTCAGAAACCAAAATTTCGTTAACATCAGCAAACAAATGGAATGTTTAACTTTAGTTTCTATTTTTTTTTTTTTCTTTGACAGAGTTTCGCTCTGTCACCCAGGCTGGAGTGCAGTGGTGCCATCTCGGTTCACTGCTGCCTCTGCTCCCCGGGTTCCAGCAACTCTCCTGCCTCAGCCTCCCAGGTAGCTGCAACTACAGGCAGGCATCACCATGCTTGGCTAATTTTTGTATTTTTAGTAGAGATGGGGTTTCACCATGTTGGTCAGGCTGGTCTCAAACTGCTGACCTCGTGATCCGCCCACCTAGGCCTCCTAGTTTCTACCTTAAAGGTGGTTTCTCTAATTTCGTCTCAAATTCTGGATGGTACACTATTAAGGGCATACAATCTTCTGCAGTAGATGTATAGTAAATAGTACTGCTGAATAAAACTAAACCATACAGTAATTACCTCAAGGAAAAAGATGCTTTTTCTAAGTTATTTAAACAAATAGCTTTTATTTAACTTTTCATAAAATGGAAAAAAAGGAACTTTGCATAAAGGAAAAGCAATGACGCAATAAAGACTAGGCCACATCTCTTTAGAAAAAGAAAAAAAAGGCCAAGTGTATCAGTAGAACTATCTGAAGAGACAAAGGTACAAATGTTCTTTCCCCATTATTGACTCAGAAACCACTTATCTGCAGAAACATGACAGATTGAATTTCCATGGCTAATTAAGAACATATACAGGTTTGACACTTTTGCGACTCTGGCAGCTGTGATTCTAATTTTGCGTCTCCCACCAATTTACATTCACACATAATGAATGTGACAGTGGTAGTCAGATTAGAGTGATTATTTTGTTAAATACTGAGTTATGAAAGCAACAGGGTCAGAGTAAAGGCAGGTGTACAGAATTTAACCTCTTGAGACATGTCATCTCACAGCTGTAAATACACAAAGTGACTCTAATAGATGGACAAAGGACTACTACTCTACTTGGTAGACGTCACTGATATTTTCTAGCTATGAGAAGAAACAATAGCAAATTAATTAGATTTTTATTTTGTTTCTAAAATTAATTTTCTCTTTCTTTCTTTTTTTTTTTTTTTTTGAGACAGAGCCTTGCTGTGTCACCCAGGCTGGCATGCAGTGGTGTGATCTCGGCTCACTGCAACTTCCATCTCCCAGGCTCAAGTGATTCTTGTGCCTCAGCCTCCCGAGTAGCTGGGATTATTACACGCAGGCACCACCATGCCCAGCTAATTTTTGTATTTTTAGTTGAGACGGGGTTTTGCCATATTGGCCAGGCTGGTCTTGAACTGTGAGCTCAAGCAATCCATCCACTTTGGCCTCCCAAAGTGCTGGGATTACAGACGTGAGCCACTGTGCCTGGCCTAAAATTAATTCTCAGAGTGTATGTTTGAAGATTTTGAACTCTGTAATTAAAGACATGACTCCTAAAATGAACAAATCAGTGGATGACAACAGTTAACCCTGAAACAGATCCAAGCATATATAAAAACTTACTAATAAAGGGAGTATCAGTAACCAATTGGGAAACACACTTGTTTGCAAGAAACTCAAATTCACTTTATGCCAAAATAATTCCAGATAAATTTGAATGTAAAAACACATTTTAGCCAGAAAAATACTAGAAGAAAACATAAAATTTTAGTCATAAGTTTAAGTAATCTTAGAAGTAAAAAGACCATTTTATTTTCTGGGTTTTTGTTGTTGCTGTTTTTTAAGATACGAGGTTCTGGTTTTGCTATGTTACCTTTGCTAGTCTGGAACTCGTGGCCTCAAACAACCCTTCCACTTTGGCCTCCCAAGTGCTGGAATTACAGGCATGAGCCACAATACCTAGCTTAAAAGGACACTGAGGACATTTTAAGCTTAAAACCACTGGAAATATAACAAAGGAAACTTAAAAAGATTTTTAAGGATATTTTTATCCCATGTTTTCTTTTAGTATTTAAAAATATATATATGGCCGGTCACGGTGGCTCATGCCTGTAATTCCAGCTCTTTGGGAGGTGGAGGCGGGTGGATCAAGAGGTCAAGAGATTGAGCCCATCCTGGCTAACATGGTGAAAACCCGTCTCTACTAAAAATACAAAAACTAGCCTGGTGTAGTGGTGCATGCCTGTAATCCCAGCTACTCGGCAGGCTGAAGCATGAGAATTGCTTTAACCCGGGAGGCGGAGGTTGCAGTGAGCTGAAATTGTGCCACTGCACTCCAGCCTGGGTAACAGAGTGAGAGTCTGTCTAAAAAAAAAAATTCATAAAAATAAAAAAGAATATTCTAATATCTGTAGAACAACTAATCACCTTCTTTTTCAACAACGTCTTGGCTATTCTTATCCATTTTCTCTTCCAAATAAATGTTGGAATCAACTTGTCAAGTTACAAAAAAAGAATCCAGTTGGAATTCTGATTAAAGTTATAATAAATTTGTAGATTAATTTGAGACCAATTGTTTTCTCATCTAGAAACATGGTATCTTTTTACATTATTTAGGACTTTTTTTCTTTAGCAAATTTTCCTGGTTTTCCTCATATTAATTTTATACATTTCTTGCTAAGTAAATTAATTAATTTACTCACTCAACAACTCTTTGTCCGAGGCTCAGAGTGTACAGCAATGAACAAGACAAGTTCCCTGTTCTCATGGAGCCTGTAGTCTAATTGGGACAAATAAAAAAGATCAGCTAGTGAGTAGTCCTCTGCAGATAATTAAAATAGGGTTATGTGAAACAAAGATATTGGGTGGCTACGTTAGATTGGGTAGTTAAGAAAGTCCCTCAATATTTCTTTCTTTCTTTTTTTTTTTTTTTTTTTGAGGCGGAGTCTCACTCTGTCGCCCAGGCTAGAGTGCAGTGGCGCCATCTCGGCTCACTGCAACCTCCGCCTCCTGGGTTCATGCCATTCTCCTGCCTCAGCCTCCCGATTAGCTGGGACTACAGGCGCCCGCCACCACGCCCAGCTAATTTTTTGTATTTTTTAGTAGAGACGGGGTTTCACTGTGTTAGCCAGGAAGGTCTCAATCTCCTGACCTTGTGATCCGCCCGCCTCGGCCTCCCAGAGTGCTGGGATTACAGGCGTGAGCCACCACGCCTGGCCTCAATATTTCAACTGAGATCTGAGTAGCAAGAAGAATCCAGCTTTGTAAAGCTGCTGGGAGCAGGGATGGCATTTCAAGGAGAGGGAACTGCTAATGAAAAAAAAAAATCACTAAGTCTCCTAATAGTTTGATATTTTCTGTTCAAGGAACAGAAAAAAGGCCAGTGAGGCTAGCAGTTAGTGGCGAAGGGGAAAGTGTTATGAAAAGATGTCAGACAAACATTTAGGGGCCAAACAGATGATTCAGGACTTCATAAGGAGTTTGCATATTATTTTATTTTTTTTGAGACAAAGTCTCTGTTGTCCAGGCTTCAGGGCAGTGGTGTGACCTGAGCTCACTGCAGCTTCTGCCTCCCAGGTTCAGGTGATTCTCCTGCCTCAGCCTCTCCCCGGAGGAGCTGGAACTACAAGTGCACGCCACCATGCCTGGCTAATTTTTGTATTTTTAGTAGAGACAGGGTTTCACCATCTTGGCCAGGCTGGTCTCCAACTCCTGGCCTTAAGTGATCTGCCCGCCTTGGCCTCCCAAAGTGCTGGAATTACAGGTGTTAGCCACTGCGCCTGGCCCATATTATTTTAAATGTGATGGAAGCCATGAGTGTATTGAGTAAAAGAATGACTTGATCTGATTTATGGTTTTTGAAAGATTGCTATAGTAGCTACAGGAAAAAGAATTGCAGAAGGCCAAGAGTGAAAGAAAGATTTGTGAGGAGGCGAGTGTAGTTGTCCAGGTAAGAGGTAATAGTGGCCAGATATGGTGGCTCACACCTGTAGTCCCAGCTACTAGGGAGGCCGAGGCACGAGATTTCCTTGATCCCAGGAGGCAGAGGTTGCTAGTGAGCCGAGATAAAGTCACTGCACTCCAGCCTGGGTGATGGAGGGAGACTCTGCCTCAAAAAAAGAAAGAAAACAGAACATATTTCTACACAAATGGAAATGACCCAGAAGAGGAGAAATTAGTCTGGGTGTGGTGACACACGCTTTAATCTCAGCTACTTGGGGGCTAGAGTTAGAGGATCACTTGAGGTCAGGAGTTTGAGGCTGCAGTGAGCTATAATTGTGCCTGTGAATAATCACTGCACCCCAGCCTGGGCATCATAGCAAGTCCCCGTCTTTAAGATTTAGAAAGAGAACGGAGAGATTGACGAGGCACAAGCAAGGAGGATAACTGTTGGAGCAGCAAAGCTCTTGAAAAGGAGACAGTATGGAAGATATGGATAGTATCTTGAAAAATAAAGTGGATGAGAAGTGACATGAATAGTGGAAGAAACGAAGACAGTGGGCTATGAAAAATGACGGGGAGACACCAGGGATCAGTCGCTGACAGCATCTCACAGTAGTAGCAGTCTGCATAAATTTTAAAAGAACTTGAGTTTCTGAGGGAGGAAGGAAGAGAAGTGGTTTGGAGGTAATATGAGGAGTAGGCCACAGATAAGAATACCTGTGAGAGGAAAAATAACCTCCTGTACTTGAAAAGTTGCAAGGGAGGTAGTTTTGCTAAGTGATAAACCGGGTTTCAGTTGGAATGGGAAGTTGATGGGAACACTTACAGAAGAGGCTAAGAATAAAGGGGAAGTGGCTGATGGCAGATGTTGAAATCCAAAGTGTGAAGTGAAATGGTTAGGATGTTTGGTGAAGAGTGAGATATGGAATCAGAGTGGCTGAAGTAGAGTAGCATGGAGATACCAGAGCAATAAAGGGATGACGCAGATCCCATTGGTTGTGATTGAAGTGGAAAGGATTATAAAGCATGATGGAATTATCTTTTGGTAATCTCTTAGGTCAAACGTGGTGAACGGTTAAGATGAATAATATAGAGCTACACAAACCATTCTTGTTGCAGGTCTTGTGATATGGATTTATTACAATGCTAATATTTCATTTAGGATTTTTGTATTCATCGTTACAAAACAGGGTCCGTAGGTTTCCTTTTAGTGTTCATAACACTTAGGTTTTATTAACAGGGTTATGATCACCTCTCCAAACAAGCTGGGATTTTTTTCTTTTTCAAGCGTTTCCATGCCCTGGAACCATCTGGTCTAGTGCTTTTTGGGGTAATGAATATCTTCGATTATATTTATTTTTATTTAGTTGATCTATTCAGATTTTCTACATTTTCTTGAGCTGCTTTTTCTTATTTATATTTTTATTGGTATAAAGATCTTTTCTATTTGTATTTCTTGTGCCAACTGTATGTACATTCCCCCCATTCCCGTTTCCATACTGTTTTCAGGCCATTTGAAGTTCTCAAAGGTTGTACAGGAAAGTACAGATTCATGATGAAGTGGCCAAAAACGGGAAAAGTGAACTTTAAAGTGATTCAACTACAAAACGTATGCTACTGAGCAAATACTAGTATATTCCTCGCTCTGCGGCTTAATTCCGTGAAAATCAGTGCAAAGGTTTTAGCGTTGGGATTGTGACCGACTCGGTGAAGAGACAGGACGATCACCAAACCGTTAGAACACTAGGGCTCTTGGCAGTTTTTGTCAGTTATTTTCAAGTGATAACTTGAAGTGATACCGCAGGAATAAAATGCTGTATCCAGAGCTGGTCGGAACAAGCACTACCTTTAACAAAAGCTGAAAAGATCCGCTAGGAATTAGTTAGAATACAGCCCTCTTTCGTCTCTGACAATACCTAGTTATGTGAACCGAGACTGTGCAGCTGACGGTGGAAATTTCCCAAATGCTTTTTAAAAACACAACTGGACTGCCTCCCTCCTCCATTCCCAGTCGGATACGTCCCACCCAGATCCAGTTTAAGGGTGCCGCACTTGTTCCGGCCAGCTCACAATCGCCCCTCGGAAGGGAGGTTTCCCGCCATTTCGCTTAGGAAGAGGGTGAACTCTTCTCCTTTCATTCTCCACTCGCTGCGTGCCCGAGTCCACACCACCTTCCCGGCAAAGGGAGCAGCGGGACGCCAAAGCCAGCAGGCCGCATTAAGAACCCTGGACGGAGCCAAAAGCCTACACAGACCAAGCCGCTCGGAAAAGGATCAGCAACTGCCGACAACCCAGAGGGCGAAAAAGCCCGCGGCGTAGGTGAAGCAAATTGGTAGGTGCGCGGGCCCAGCGCCAGCGGCGGGAGGAGGGAGAGCAGCTGTCGCGGGCGGGAGCGAAGGCGGGGACGGAGGGCGGGCTCGCTCCACTCGACTCCGGATTGGTCGGGCTCAGAGAGCCGGGTGACGTCAGCGGGGGAGAACGCCTGATTTGTGTGGTGGGCGCGGGCGGGCGGGGGAAGCACAGTGCGCAGGCGCAACTGCTTGGCTTCGCTCTCTCCGGCGCTCCGGCCCAGCTCTCGCGGACAAGTCCAGACATCGCGCGCCCCCCCCTCTCCGGGACCGCCCCTTCCCCCCTCTCGGCGTCGTCGAAGATAAACAATAGTTGGCCGGCGAGCGCCTAGTGTGTCTCCCGCCGCCGGATTCGGCGGGCTGCGTGGGACCGGCGGGATCCTGGCCAGCCGGCCATGGCGGGGCTGTACTCGCTGGGAGTGAGCGTCTTCTCCGACCAGGGCGGGAGGAAGTACATGGAGGACGTTACTCAGATCGTTGTGGAGCCCGAACCGACGGCTGAAGAAAAGCGCTCGCCGCGGCGGTCGCTGTCTCAGCCGTTGTCTCCGCGGCCGTCGCCGCCCGCCCCTCCCGGCGGCGAAGTCTCGGGGAAAGGCCCAGCGGTGGCAGCCCGAGAGGCTCGCGACCCTCCCCCGGACGCCGGGGCCTCGCCTGCACCCAGCCGCTGCTGCCGCCGCCGTTCCTCCGTGGCCTTTTTCGCCGTGTGCGACGGGCACGGCGGGCGGGAGGCGGCACAGTTTGCCCGGGAGCACTTGTGGGGTTTTATCAAGAAGCAGAAGGGTTTCACCTCATCCGAGCCGGCTAAGGTTTGCGCTGCCATCCGCAAAGGCTTTCTCGCTTGTCACCTCGCCATGTGGAAGAAACTGGGTACGTTCCCTGGTTTGTTTGGCGCCCGCCCCTTTTTCAGGCAGTTCAGGGCTTTTATGGCACTAGCCCCGCGTGGGCCCCCGGCACCCAGAGCGCAACCAAAGTGTACATTGATGGAAGTTACCAAACGGTGGAATAGCGCTTTGCTGGGTGGAGGTCCGGGCAAACCAAGTGGCCTTGGGGAAGATAGGATTGCTGTCTCCCTGCAACCTCTTCTTGCTTTATTTCCATCCTCCAAGGATCAATGGGAAGCAGCCCTCTCCCTTCCCTGCTTCGCTGTGGTGGCAACCAATGAAAACGTGTTTGAAACCTGGCGCCAGATTTTGGCCAAAAGATAAATCGGTGTTGCACCTGGGCCAGGCGAAGGAAAAATTGTAGTGTTTCCTTAGAGAATCTGTCATAATTCTGCTCCTGAAAGTCTTGTCCCTCTCGGTTGCCGCCTACCGGTGGTGTCAGTTCTCCAGACTGACCCGGGATTGCTGGGGTTGGTTGCTGGAGTAAAGCGTAAGCTAGTTTAGAAGGGCTGAAATGTAACCATCCGGCAACTTAAAGTTTTGGAAGGAATTCCGTTGTAATGATGGTGAGATGTTTTTAGGATTATAAACGCGTACTGCTTATGAAAAATAAAAACGCGGAACGTGTTGTTACCTCTTAAACTGGCCCCGTGTTAAGGGTGTGCGTTAAATTGTGCTTGGGCTTTCTTTTTGCAGATTGCCTTAGCTGATTGCTTTCAGGTAGTTTTCAACAGTGCCTAGTTTAAATAGTACTTTTAAATTGTAAATGCCCATCAAAATAGGAAAAGGCGAGGAATTACTGTATGCTAGAGGGAAATAAAGGTCTTGAATGTCTAAAAATTTCGGTGGAGTTGTAGTTTCATCTAAGTTTTAAATGTTTGTAAAGCAGGCAGGATTTCTGTGCCCGACATATACAGAATAATCTTACAGGATTATAATTGCTTATCTGTTGCAGTGAATAAATGGCATGCATCTTTGTTAGAGCAAAGAAGACAATACTCTCCAGTGGTGGGGAAAAAAACCTTGTTTATGGCAGCATAATAAAGTTGCTTTATTTTCAGCAGAGGGATAGAGACATAGAGAAAAGAGTTAGATTTAGCAAATACAGAACATTTTTAGAAAAGTATTGTCATAGAGTTGTAGATTTAGCCGGTTTCAAAGTCTGTTTTCCATTTGCTTGGCTTTCTGCCAAGAATTAGTTGATTGACTCAAAGACCAACCACTAGGCTTGTTGGAGGCGTTTCCCATCCATCCAGGGGCCCCTCTTTATGAATATATTTTGTTTTTGTGTAGGCACCGTAGAACTGAAAGCGCTGTAGGTATTGTAGAAATATGTCATATCATTGACTGCAGGGCAACGAGAAGTCGACAGCAGCACGAGAGGAAGACTAGACACAAGGAACTATTTAGAGTTCTGTTTTTTTTGCAGTGTACTTGGAGTAACATGAATTTGCCATGTTTGAACTTTAAGGATAAAAAGTCTTTAAGATATAAACTCCATTACATTAGTATTTAAATTTTTTTTTTTTAAGTGACGAGAGGGGGCGGGGAATTGGTGTGGGCGGTCTCACTTTGTTGCCCAGGCTGGGCAACAAGCGATCCTGGGCTCAAGCAATCCTCCCTCCTCGGTCTCCGAAAGTGCTGGAATTACAGGCGTGAGCCACCCTGCCGGACCTTCAGCAGCATTTTTTAATAAAGCAGGGACCATGCTGTTAAATGTAAATATGTATGGTTTAGTTTTACATACACAGACTTCTCGAATTAAGCTTTCACTCTTATGATGCATAAAGTTTAGAGCCTTATACTCCAGAAAAATGTTAAAGTTTGTTTTGTAACACAGCTAGACCTCAGACTTCGTCCTCAAAACTTGAAAAAAAAAGAAGTATGCTAATTATTTTGGGAGTCTTGACAAAGGAAATGAAGGTTTAAATTTTTTTTTTCAGTACAAATTCTTGGATGGCTCCACATTTTCTAGAAAATAAACTGTAGTTTGTAATCTGTAGGCCAACCCCTTTCCTGTACAGATTCAGCCTTTCTAGTAAATTATATCTGTTACACGAATTTCCATTACATTAGTCTCTACTCATCCTTTTTCAGGGCACATCGAAATTCTCCATTTCCATTTTCTTGGATTGTGCCTCTCTCACCCCGACCCCCCAACAAGGGAAACTCGAACAAAAATATATCCATCATGTAAATTCCCAGTCAGTATGTTTTCTTCTGTGAAGACTTCTTCCTTTTGGAATCGAGCACCGTTTTTTCTACTTTTGTAGTGCTCACTGGATTGTAGTAGTAGTTCTCAAACTTTTTGCTCTCAGAACCCTTTATACTCTTATTGAGTATTCCAAAGAGTTTTTGTTTATGTGGGCTACATCTTCCAATATTTACTACATGAGAAATTTAAACTTAGACAATTTAAAAATATTTCTTTAAAAACAAACTTATATTTTTATATGTTTTAAAGAAATACCACTTTTTTCCCCAAATAAGAAATAGTGGTGGGAGGAGTGGGATTGTTTTACATTTTTGCAAACCTCTTTTAATGTCTAGCTTAATAGAAGACAGCTGAATGTCTGGGCGGGGTGGCTCACGCTTGTAATCCCAGCACTTTGGGACACCAAGGCAGGCAAGTCACCTGAGGTCAGAAGTTTGAGACCAGCCTGGCCAACGTGGTGAAACCCTGTCTCTACTAAAAATACAGAAATTAGCCGGGTGTGGTGGTGCATCCCTGTGATCTTAGTTACTCAGAATCCTGAGGCAGAGAGAATTGCTTGAACCCGGGAGACGGAAGTTACTTTGAGCTGGGATCGCGCCACTGCACTCCAGTCTGGGTAACGGAGTGAGACACTGTCTCAAAAAAAAAAAATAAAAAAAAAGGCTGAATTATATCCACTTCTGCACTCAATCTCTTGTGCTATTTGGTTGACGTGTCTAAAGAAAAAGCAGCCCCACACACATATGTAGTAGGAAAAAGGAGAAATATTGTATTAGTCTTTTCAGATAATTGTGGATATTCTGCACTAAAATAGCTTTTTTTTCCCCCAGAGAGAGGTGGAAGAAAAGTAGTTTCTTAAAGTTAGTTGAATTGGAATTTGAAACCTTAGTAATGAATTTCATACTTAATACATTAAGATTCATTGGTCTGTTTTGTACTTTGAATAAGTCTCATCCATGTGTGATTTTTGTGACATAGTGCATTAGCTATTTGGAAAGTAATGGTTCACTCAGTTAAGAACATCCTCTGAATAGTAACACATTTCATTATACAATATCAAAGAAAATCATGTTTGTTAATATCACTGATCTCATCAGAAAAGTCTTTAAATATTGGGAAGCTATCTAGTTCACTGTTGTGGATACACATTTTCCAAAATGTATTTTTCAAGCAACAATTAGAATTGTATCATTGACAACAAATACTGTCAGTTTTTCTTGAAGTGAAAAGCTCACTTTGTTCATGTTGAACATGTACACCAAATGCCCAAGTCTTATTAACACAGTATATCAGTCTCTCAAGTAAAGATGATGGTCGATGAATAGTGTGGCTTGTTCATTACATGACTCAGACAATCACAGGTGCTTTTCCTGTAGTATGTAACAAAAGCTTGTTTTTATATAGTCTCGTTTTTGTCATGTAGAATATTAGAAAGATGTACATGGCAAGACACTGTTGCTATAAAAATAAAAAATGAGCCTAGCATGGTAGCATGTGCCTGTAGTCTCTGCTACTCAGGAGGCAGAGATGGAAGGATCGCTTGAGCCTGGGAGGTTGGGTTACAGTGAACCATGATGGAGCCTGTGCACTCAGCCTGGGCAACAGAAAAAAAAAGTAGATATTCATGGGTTGAGAATTAATAAAATTAGTTTTTGTTGTGTCATCAAGGATATTCTTTTTTTAATTTTGATTTTTGTTTTTTTGAGACAGTCTCACTATGTCACCCAGGCAGGAGTGCTGTGGCGCGATTTCAGCTCACTGCAACCCCTGCCTCTCAGGTTCAAGCGATTCTCGTGCCTCAGCCTCCAAGTAGCTGGGACTACAGGCGTGTGCCATCATACCTGGCTAATTTTTTTTTGTTTTTGTTTTGTTTTTTTTTTGTTTTTAAGTAAAGATGGGGTTTTGCCATGTTGGCCAGGCTGGTCTCGAACTCTTGACCTCAAGTGATCCATCTGCCTCGGCCTCCCACAGGCGCGAGCCACCACGCCTGGCCAGGAATATTCTTAAGTGAAATTAGCTTGCTTTTTTTGGACTGTAAATAGGTAGCTGTGAAGAATGCAGTGACTAATAGCTCAGTCTGGTGCCACTGCCTTGACTCCTGCCAAGGCACCAGCAGTTTACCAGCCATTGCTTTCTACCATCAGTACAAGTGTCAGCACAGTGAAAAGGGCAAATAAACTCTTAGAATTATTATGAAAATAGTTTTGGCCTTATAGAATCCCTATAAAGATTACACAGACCACTGGGAGATTCTAGTCTGCTATAGTATCTGCCTGTCAGCTAAATCTTGAGGTCTTTGGGGCCAGAGATACTGCCTTACTCATCTTTAATCGTTTTAGGATTGACCACATAATACCTTGCCCAAAGTAACTGCTCAACAACTAGTTGAGTTTAGTTGAATTTCTGTTGAGTGTAAACAAACAAATGGACTTTCTTCCTTTTTTAAATTAAAATTTCTCCCTTTAAAAAATTGTGCTAAAATACAGATAACATAAAATTTATACCAAGTTGGGCGTGGTGGCTCACACCTGTAATCCCAGCACTTTGGGAGGCCGAGGCGGGCTGATCACCCGAGGTCAGGAGTTTGAGACCAGCCTGGCCAATATGGTGAAACCCCGTCTCTATTAAAAATACAAAAAAATTAGCCGCACGTGGTGGCATGTGCCTGTAATCCCAGCTACCGGGGAGGCTGAGGTGGGAGAATCATTTGAACCCGGAAGGCAGAGGTTGCAGTGAAGTGAAATCATGCCATTGCACTCCATCCTGGGAGAAGAAGCGAGACTCTGTCTCAAAAATAAATACATAAATAAAATTTATACCATTTTAGCCATTTTTAGGTATATAATTTAGTGGCATTAAGTGTATTCATAATGTTGTACTACCATCACCACTATCAATTTTCAAACTTCTTCATCAGCCCAAATAGAAACTCTGTGCCCATTAAATAATATCTCATTGTGAACCCTTTCCCAGCTCTGGTAAACTCCCCATTCTACTTTGTACTGCTATGAATTTGACTATTCCAATACTCCATTTAAGTAGAAAAGTGTTCTTTTGTGTCTGACTTATTTTACTTAGCGTATCTTTAGAGCTCATCCACGTTGTACCATGAGTCAATTTCTTTCCTTTTTAGGGCTGAATAATATGCCATCATATAGATGTGTGCATGCCACATTTTGTTTATCCAGTTTTCTGTTGATGGACATTTGGGTTGTTTCCACTTTTTGGCTATTGTGACTAGTGCTGCTGTGAACATTGGTGTATAAGCATTTGTTCGCATCCCAGTTTTTCAGTTCTTTTGTTTATGAACCTGTAAGTGGAATTGCTGGATCATATGGTAATTCTATGTTTAACTTTTTTTTTTGATTTTTTTTTTTTTTTTTTTTTTTTTTTTTTTTTTTTTTTTTTTTGAGACGGAGTCTCGCTCTGTCACCCAGGCTGGAGTGCAGTGGCCGGATCTCAGCTCACTGCAAGCTCCGCCTCCCGGGTTTACGCCATTCTCCTGCCTCAGCCTCCCGAGCAGCTGGGACTACAGGCGCCCGCCACCACGCCCGGCTAGTTTTTTTGTATTTTTTAGTAGAGACGAGGTTTCACCGGGTTAGCCAGGATGGTCTCGATCTCCTGACCTCGTGATCCGCCCGCCTCGGCCTCCCAAAGCGCTGGGATTACAGGCTTGAGCCACCGCGCCCGGCTTTTTTTTTTTTTTTTTTGAGACGGAGTCTCGCTCTGTTGCCCAGGCTGGAGTGCAATGGCACGATCTCGGCTCACTGCAAGCTCTGCCTCCCAGGTTCACGCCATTCTCCTGCCTCAGCCTCCCGAGTAGCTGGGACCTCAGGCACCTGCCACCATACCCGGCTAATTTTTTGTATTTTTTTTTAGTAGATACGGGATTTCCCCATGTTAGTCAGGATGGTCTGGATCTACTGACCTCATGGTCCACCCACCTCAGCCTCCCAAAGTGCTGGGATTACAGGCGTGAGCCACCCTGCCTAGCCCCTATGTTTAACATTTTAAGTACTTGCCAAACTGTTTACACAGCAGCTGTACCATTTTACATTCCTACCAGCAATGTATAAAGGTTCCGATTTCCCCATATTCTAACACTTGTTAACTTTTCCATTAAAAAAAAAAGCATTCTAATGAATGTGGACTATCTTACATTTTAAAATTATACCTTTTCTATGTTACTGAGCCCTTCTTGAATTATTTGATTAGTGTTAAGCTTGACCTCTCTGTCTTTCTAATCATGTGTACCCCTCCCAGATTTATAAAGGAAAATTTTAAAAATGGCTTATTTTTGTCTTGAGGTAGCGATTTGGTAAATACAGTATGGAATGAAAGAATGTATGAAAATATATATATATATAATTTTTTTTTTTTTTTTTGGTGATAGGGTCTTGCTCTGTTGCCCAGGCTGGAATGTAATGGCATGATCAAAGGTCCCTGCAGCCTTGACTTCCTTGACTCGAGGAATCCTCCTGCCTCTGAAGTAGCTGAGACTACAGGCATGCGCCCAGCTAATTTTTTTTTTTTTTTTTAAATAGAGACAGGGTCTTGCCGTATTGCCCAGGCTGGTTCCTTACCCTGGGTTCAAGAAGTCTTCCCAGCTTGGCCTCCCAAAATGCTGTTATTTTTATTTATTTATTTATTTTTTGAGATGGAGTCTTGCTCTGTCACCCAGGCTGGAGTGCAGTGGCCGGATCTCGGCTCACTTCAAGCTCCGCCTCCCAGGTTCACGCCATTCTCCTGCCTCAGCCTCCCGAGTAGCTAGGACTACAGGCGCCCGCCACCTCGCCCGGCTAGTGTTTTGTATTTTTTAGTAGAGATGGGGTTTCACCGTGTTAGCCAGGATAGTCTCGATCTCCTGACCTCGTGATCCACCCATCTCGGCCTCCCAAAGTGCTGGGATTACAGGCTTGAACCACCGCACCCAGCCCCAAAGTGCTGTTATTACAGGCATAAGCCGCCACATCCAGGCCTGAATATATTCTTTATTAAAAAGTCATTATTTTTATTTTATCTTTATTCATGATCATAAGTTTAAGGTTATGCCTAATTTATGTTTATTCACGTATGTATGTTTACTGCCCTTTTATTATGCTTGCCTTCTAAGAAATAAGTTTTTTTGGCTGGTCACGGTGGCTCACGCCTGTAATCCCAAGCCCCTTGGGAGGCCGAGGTGGGCGGATCACGAGGTCAGGAGATCGAGACCATCCTGGCTAACCCAGTGAAATCCTGTCTCTACTAAAAATACAAAAAATTAGCCAGGCATGGTGGTGAGTGCCTGTAGTCCCAGCTACTCGGGAGGCCGAGGCAGGAGAATGGTGTGAACCTGGGAGGTGGAGTTGGCAGTGAGCCGAGATCGCACCACTACACTCTAACCTGGGTGACAGAGCGAGACTCTGTCTCAAGAAAAAAGTAGAAATAAGTCTTTTTGTTTTGTTTTGTTTCTGAGATGGAGCTTCGCTCTTGTTGCCCAGGCCGGAGTGCAATGGCGCGATCTCGGCTCACTGTAACCTCCGCCTCCCGGGTTCAAGTGATTCTTCTGTTTCAGCCTCCCAAATAACTGGGATTACATGCATGTGCCACCACACGCGGCTAATTTTGTATTTTTAGTAGAGACGGGGTTTCTCCATGTTGGTCAGGCTGGTCTTGAACGCCCGACCTCAGGTGATCCACTCGCCTCAGCCTCCCAAGGGGCTGGGATTACCAGTGTGAGCCACCGTGCCTGGCAGAAATAAGTTTTAAAGTTTGTATAGGCTTTTTTAGATTTACTTATTGGAAATAATGTTTTCCTTGTCCCTTCTTTTGATAGTTTAATGAAGATGGTGAACGAAGTGCAGTTTTTAGCTGTGTATCATAGTCTTACCCAGCGAGTCAATAGAAAGATGACATTCTGTTGAAATAAGAGAAGGGTAATCTCTGGTGTGATTACAGGGAATTAGCCACAGTATTTGTAAAGGAAGATGAAATACAAAAGTTTCATTTGTTAACTTGGACTGAAGATTTAGAGCATTCATTTTAAAAGAGTATGACCCAGGAAATCATGAAGAAGTTAATCTTAACCTAAATTGTTGGTTCTAGATTTGGTATTACTTTAATTTAAAATGGAAAGAAATCAAAGTGGGGAGAGAGAAATAATTGAATTTGGAGAAACCTCTTAAACCATAGAATTTTAAACGTTTATCTTGTTTTAGGTTGGTTGTTCCCATTTTTTCACTGTTAAGGATCTTCACCTTCTCATAAATTATACGTTCTGAAAGAGTTGTGTGCCATATTAACTTACCAAGTTCAAATTTATTTTTTCATCAGTCATTACTTTGATCCGTATTAGGTAGTCTCCAGAATTGATATCACTTAGAGAAAAAAGAAGCAATTTAAATTCTAATTAGTTTCTATATTATGCAGGTAAAACTAGATTTCTTTGAATCTTTATATTATGAAATATTCAAAAAGGTGTAAAATGATATAATAAACACCCATCCATAACTCAGCTTAAAAAATAAAACATTACCAGGCCGGGCATGGTGGCTCACTGCTGTAATCCCAGCACTTTGGGAGACTGAGGCAGGCGGATCATGAGGTCAAGAACATGATGAAACCCAGTCTCTACTAAAAATACAAAAAATTAGCTGGATGTACACGCCTGTAGTCCCAGCTACTTGGGAGGCTGAAGCAGGAGAATTGCTTAAACCTGGGAGGCAGAGGTTGCAGTGAGCTGAGATCGCGCCACTGCACTCCAGCCTGGCAACAGAGCGAGATTCTGTCTTAAATAAATAAATAAATAAATAAAATAATAAAACATTACCAATATAGTTAAAGCCCCTTCTCTCTGTTTTGTATTACATCTTTTTCAGTCTCCATGAGGGGCAACTGCTTCTATATTCAGTGTTTATCATCCTCACTATTTTCTTTATAATTTTATTATGTATATCTTTAACCAATATACAGTACATTTTGTATTTTGTTTGTTTTTTAAGACGGAGTCTTGCTCTGTCTCCCAGGCTGGAGTGCAATGGCGTGATCTCAGCTCACCGCAACCTCTGCCTCCTGGATTCAAGTGATTCTCCTACCTCAGCCTCCCCAGTAGCTGGATTACAGGCGCGCACCACCACGCCCAGCTAATTTTTTGTATATTTAATAGAGACGGGGTTTCACTGTATTGGCCAGGCTGGTCTCGAACCCCTGACCTCGTGATCCACCCGCCTTGGCCTCCCAGAGTTCTGGGATTACAGGATACAGGCGTGAGCCACCGTGCCCAACCTGCATGGTTTTTATAACTTATATATGACATCTTACTATATGTACAGTATCGTCACCCCTTATGTGTGGTTTCACTTTCTGCAGTTTGTTACCCTTGTTCAGTGTTGAAATATTAAATATAAAATTCTAGAAATAAACAATTCGTAAGTTTAACTTGTGTGCTGTTGGGAGTAGCATGATGAAATCTTGTGCCATCCCACTGTGTCAACCCTGGATGTTAATCATTTCTTCGTCCAGCATATCTACGCTGTATATGCTGCCTACCTGTTAGTAGCTTGTTAGTCACTTAGTAGCCATCTTGGGTGTTGGTTATCAGATCAACTCTTATGGTATTGCAGTGTTTATGTTCAAGTGACCCTTATTTTACTTAATAACGGACCCAAAGAGCAAGAGTAGTAATGCTGGCACATTGTTATACTTGTTTTATTTTATTTATGTTGTTAACCTCTTACTGTGCCTAATTTATAAATTGCATTTTATCATAGATATGTACGTATAGGAGCCGGGCACAGTAGCTCACACCTGTAATCCCAGCACTTTGGGAGGCAGAGGTGGGTGGATCATGAGGTCAGGAGATCAAGACCATTCTGGCCAACATGGTGAAATACTGTCTGTACTAAAATACAAAAAACTAGCTGGGCAGGGTGGTGCGCACCTGTAGTCCCAGCTACTCTGGAGGCTGAGGCAGGGGAATTGCTTGAACCCAGGAGGTAGAGACTGCAGTGAGCTGAGATCACACCACTGCACTCCAGCCTGGCAACAGAGTGAGACTCTGTCTCAAAAAAAAAAAAAAAAAAAAAAAAGATGTATGTATGTATAGGAAAAAACATAGTATATATAGGGTTTGGTACTATCCAAAGTTTCAGGCATCCTTTGTGGGTTTTGGAACATATGCCCCTGGGATAAGGGGGTACTACTCTAGTCTTCTGGGTCTTTCTTTTTTGGTTCAGTATTGTATGTGATTTCTTCATGTTGACACACGTAGCTCTAGTTTGTTCATTTTCACTTATGGATAGTATAAATATACCAATATTGTGCTCATCCATTGTATCCTTGAAGGATATTTAGTTTTACAACTATTTATAATTAAAAACAATGATGTTTGGAATATTTCTGTACATGTCTTTGGTGGTTGTTCAAATATCTGAGGGGTTCTCTGAGAGTCCAAGTTTGGCAAACTAAAGCCTACAGGCCACATTGGGCTACCACCAATTTTGGTAGATAAATTTTTTTTTATTGGAGCACTGCCAAGATCATTTGTTTATACAATGTCTAACTGCTTTCACACTTCAACAGCAGAGTTGAATAGTTGTGACAGATACCATATGTTTTGCAAAGCCAAAAATATTTCTCTGGTCTTTTATAGAAAAGGTTTGCTGACCCTGCTCTAGTGTACTAGGGGAACAATTGCTGGGTCATGGGGTATGTATATCTTGGACCTCACTAGATATTGCCAAATTGCCTTCCAAAGTGTTTATACCTGTTTATTCCCCTGAAGAAGTGTAGGAGAGTATCATTCTTTCACCTTCTTGCCGATACTTGAAGTGGTCTGCATTTTATGGTGGTGAAATTGTATCTTATTGTGGTTTTGATTATCATTTCTCTGATTATTCATAAGATTGAGCACCTTTTTATTTTTTGAGAAGGAGTCTCGCTCTGTTCCCCTGTTGCCCAGGCTGGAGTGCAGTGCCTCGATCTCAGCTCACTGCAACCTCTGCCTCCCAGGTTCATGTGATCCTCCTGCCTCAGCCTCCCAAGTAGCTGGGATTACAGGCATGCACTGCCACCCCAGCTAATTTTTCTATTTTTAGTAGAGTCAGGGTTTCACCATGTTGGCCAGGCTAGTCTCGAACTCCTGACCTCAAGTGATCTGCACACCTCGGCCTCCTAAAGTGCTGACATTACAGGTGTAAACCACATGCCTGGCCATGTTTTCTTTTTATGAAATACTTTTTAATTTTTTTGCCCATGTTAACATTGAATTGTTTTCTTGCTGATTTGTAGAAAATTTCTTTATGTATTTTGTGGGGGTTTTTTGTTTTGTTTTTTGAGTTTTTTTTTTTTTTTTTGAGACAGGATCTTGCTCTGTCACCCAGGCTGGAGTGCAGTGGCGATCTTGGCTCTGCCTCCCAGTTTCAAGTGATCCTCCTGCGTCAGCCACTTGAGTAGTTGGGATTACAGGCATGTGCTACAATGCCTGACTAATTTTTGTGTTTTTTGTAGAAATGGGGTTTCACCATGTTGGCCAGGCTGGTCTCGAACTCCTGGCCTCAAGTGATCCAACTGCCTCGGCCTCCCAAAATGTTGGGATTATAGGCGTGAGCTACCGCGCCTGGCCCATAATTGTTTATGTATTTTGGATACTAATTCTTCATTACAGACATAGCAGGTATCTTCCAGTTTTTAGTGTGTCTCTTCACTTCGTGATGTTTATTAATGAACAGAAGATCTTAAACTTATGTAATTTTATTAATCATTTTCTTAATATCTCATGTTTTTAAAGATGCTATTGTGTTCTCTTCTAAGAGGTATACAGCTCTGCTTTCACAATTAAGTCCTCCTCTCATTTTTGTTTTTGTCCTTTACATATGTGCTGTCCAATTGACTGCAGTACACATGTAGTCAGTGGTTACATGTGGCTATTTAAAAAAAAAAACAGGTCGGACGCGGTGGCTCATGCCTGTAATCCCAGCACTTTGGGAGGCCGAGACGGGTGGATCATGAGGTCAGGAGATTGAGACCATCCTGGCCAACATGGTGAAACCCGTCTCTACTAAAAATACAAAAAAAAATTAGCCGGGCGTAGTGGCGGGTGCCTTTAGTCCCGGCTACTTGGGAGGCTGAGGCAGGAGAATGGCATGAACCGGGGAGGCAGAGCTTGCAGTGAGCTGAGATCGTGCCACTGCACTCCAGCCCGGCGACTGAGCAAGACTCTTGTCTCAAGAAAAACAAAACAAAACAACAAAAAAACAGATTTATAGAGGTATAATTGACATACAATAAATGGTACACATTTAAAGTATACTCTTTGATAATTTTTTTTTTTTTGTTTGTTTGTTTTTTTTTTTTTGAGACGGAGTCTCACTCTGTCACCCAGGCTGGAGTGCAGTGGCCGGATCTCAGCTCACTGCAAGCTCCGCCTCCCGGGTTCACATCATTCTCCTGCCTCAGCCTCCCGTGTAGCTGGGACTACAGGCGCCCGCAACCTCACCCGGCTAATTTTTTGTATTTTTTAGTAGAGATGGGGTTTCACCATGTTAGCCAGCATGGTCTCGATCTCCTGACCGCGTGATCCGCCCATCTCGGCCTCCCAAAGTGCTGGGATTACAGGCTTGAGCCACCGCGCCCGGCCACTCTTTGATAATTTTTGACATATGTGCATGTCAAACCGTGATCACAGTCAAAGCAATAAACATCTATCATGCCCAAAACTTTCCTTGTGACCATTTGTAATTATCCCATATTCTCCAATCTCCATTTCTAGGTAACCACTGAGCCATTTTCTGTCCTGTACATTATTTTTTCTGTAATTTTATATACAGTCATATGTTGCTTAACAACAGGGATATGTTCTGAGAAATGTATCTTAGGTGATTTCGTGTTGGTGTGTGAATATCAGAGTGTACTGACACAAACCTAGCTATGGTATAGTCTACTGCACACCTAGATTGCTCCTAGGCTGCAAACCTGTATGCAGGCGGTATAGTATCATTGTTAACTTTCTGATTTTGATGGGATCGTAGTTATGTAGGAGAATCTCCTTGTGTGTAGGAATTAAATACTAAAATATTTAAAATTGATGTGATTTAGTGGTTTATACACTATTGCTTAAAGAAAAAGAAAATAGAATTATTCTTACAAAAAAGGAAAGGTAAAGCTGAAGATATAAGAAGATCAGAAACCTGGGTACTTTTAGGAATCTAGGTAGCAGTTTCATCAGGGTCCTGCTGCTCGATGTGTACCAGATAACAGTCTATTTTTTTCAATGAAGAGAATAAATCAGAAATAGCAGCATTTGGAGTCACCATTTGGTTATGATAATTCACTGTCATTTTCCAGTAGCTATCAGACTTTTGCAGTGGTCAGACTATATAATAGGAATAGATAGGATTTACCACCCCTTCTTCTTTCGTGTTTTACTGGTGGCAGGAATCTTTGTTATTCTTTGAAGGATGCAATAATGCTTTTAAATTACTATTTTGGAGTAGAGTCTTATTGTTGGGGTGCTCCAAAGTCTTGCACTTGGCCTTTTCTACCATAATAGGCTTCCTAACCTATCCCTTAAGAGCTTTGAGGAGAAGCTATTAGTTTTTGTCCAGCTAGTTGATATTCCATACAGTCTGTGGATATGGGGGAAGTGTGTACTATTTAATACTAAATAGTATTACTGTTTAAATAAGTCCTTTAAATAACGGCTAAAGTGAAAGCAGTGTAGCCTTTTTTTTCATTTGGACTATTTCTTCAGAAAAAAAATTCTCAAAACTGAATTATTTGCTTAAACAATGTATACCTTTTGATGGTTGCCAATAAGTATTTTCAAATTACTTCCCCGAAGGCTTTACATCTCCATACTACTTTGGAATACGAATTCTGTAAGAACTCTTAAGTGATTGAGAGTATGTGCCCTAGAGTTGTACTGCCTATGTTCGAATTCCAGCTTCTCCACTTACTACCTTTGTGACCTTGAGTAAAACTATTTGCACCACGGTATCCTTACCTATAAAATAGAGATGTTATAACAATGTATTGGTTTCTGCCTTTATGACATGTATTTTCTTAAGAAAATTTTCCTTAGGCTGCGTATGGGGTATGGTGGCTCACACCTCTAATCCCAACACTTTGGGAGGCTGAGGTGGGCAGATTACTTGAGCCCAGGAACTCAAGACCAGCCTGGGCAACATAGTGGAACCCCGTCTCTACAAAAAATACAAAAATTAGCTGGACGTGGTGGCGTGAACCTGTAGCCAGCCCCAGCAAACCCAGCTACTTGGGAGGCTGAGGTGGGAGGATTGCTTGAGCCCAGGAGGCAGAGGTTGCAGTGAGCCAAGATTGCACTACTGCACTGCAGTCTGGGTGACAGAGTGAGACTCTGTCTCAGGAAAAAAAGAAAAGAATACTTAAGTGAGAGTTAATATACTAGATGATGCTGTCTTTTAATGCACTCCTAGTTTTATGTCATTAAAAAAATTAAAATAGAAAATAGAAAACAAATACCATAGTTAAGGAAGACAACATAAAATATCAGTTCCTTAATATATAAATTTAGTGCAGTTTCTATCAGAATCTCAAGAAGGTTTGTTTTTTAATTTTGCAAGTTGCTACTAAAGTTCCTTTGGAAAAGTATGTGGGAGAATTTTCTTTTTACTTAGTATTATTATTATTATTATTATTATTATTATTATTTGTAGAGACAGGGTCTTAGACTGGTTTTGAACTCCTGGGCTCAAGCTATCACCTCTTGCCTTGGCTCCCAAAGTGCTGGGATTACAGGTGTGAGCCACCGTACCTGCACCTCGCTCCCTCTTTTTTAAGAGATAAGATCTTTCTATGTTGTCCAGGCTGGCGTATAGTAGCTATTCACAGGTTCAATCAGTACAGTATAGCTTCTAACTCCTGGGTTCAAGCATCCTCCTGCCTCAGCCTCCCAACTAGCTGGGACTGCAGGCATGAGCGACTGCACCCAGCTTTGTAAAGATTAATTTTTTTGTTTTTGTTTTTTTTGGAGGCAGAGTTTTGCTCTGTCACCCAGGCTGGAGTGCAATGTCATGATCTCGGCTCACTGCAGCTTCTGCCTCCCAGGCTCAAGTGATTCTCCAGCCTCAGCCTCCTGTAACTGGGATTATGGGTGTGGTGGCACACAACTGTAATCCCAGCTACTCCAGAGGCTGAGGCATGAGAATTGCTTTAACCTGGGTGGCGGAGGTTGCAGTGAGCTGAGATTGAGCCACTGTACTCTAGCCTGGGTAACAGAACAAGGCTCTGTCTTTAAAAAACAAACAAAAAAAGCAACTAAAAAGAAAAAGAAGGCCAGGTGCAGTGGCTCATGCCTGTAATCCTAGCACTTCGGGAGGCCAAGGCGAGCAGATTTCTGGAGGTCAGGAGTTGGAGACCAGCCTGGCCAACATAGTGAAACCCTGTCTCTACTAAAAATACAAAAATATTAGCCCAGTGTGGTGGCACATGCCTATAATCCCAGCTACTCAGGAGGCTGAGACAGGAGAATCACTTGAACCCAGGAGGCAGAGGTTGCAGTGTGCCAGGATCATGCCACTGCACTCCAGTCTGGGTGACAGAGTGAGACTCTGTCTCAAAAAAAAAAAAGAGAGAAAGAATTGAGGGATACTTAAACTACCAATTATTAAAAAGTACTATAAATAGATTAGTAGGATGAATTCAGAAATAGATGTAAGGTAAAATGTAGCATGTAATAAAGGTGACATTTGAAATGAATAGGGAAAGTAGGAATTAGTCATTTTTAGGTCATTCCAAAATTATTTGTGTACTGTAGGTAAATTTTGTTTCATTTTCTTTCTTTTACCCTTTTTTTTCTTTAAGAGACTGAGTCTTGCTCTGTTGCCCAGGCTGGAGTGCAGTGGCATGATTATAGCTCACAGCAGCCTTGAACTCCTGAGCTCAAGTGATCCTCCTGCTTCCTCCTCTGAAGAAGTTAAAACTAACAGATGCATGCCACCACACTTGGTTAACTTAAAAAGTTGTTTGTTTGTTTGTTTTTCTTTTTTTTGTAGAGACAGAATGTGTCTGTGTTTCCCAAGCTGGTCTCGAGCTCCTGGCCTCAAGTGGTCCTCCCGCCTTGGCCTCCCAAAGCACTGTGAATGTAGGCATGAGCCACTGTACCCTGCCAAATTTTGGTTTTTGAATGTGCTTTAGATCTCTTTCTGAGAGTTCACCTCATTTATTCATTCACATTTATTGTAGTAGACTTTTTTCCTTTTAAATTTACTTCAGTTTGTTTAAAAAGAAAGGGTATAGCCAGGCACAGTAGCACATGCTTATAGTTCCAGCTGCTTGGGAGGCTGAGGCAGGAGGATTGCTTGAGCCCAGGAGGTCAAGGCTGTATATGCGATGATCACACCTGTCAATAGCCTGCACTCCAGCCTGGGCAACGTATTGAGACCCTGTCATTAAAAAAAAAAAAATAGAAGAAAGGGTTT
Organism: Chlorocebus sabaeus; assembly: GCF_047675955.1. Classification (NCBI taxonomy): domain Eukaryota; kingdom Metazoa; phylum Chordata; class Mammalia; order Primates; family Cercopithecidae; genus Chlorocebus; species Chlorocebus sabaeus. The sequence continues at coordinate 36,791,843 of NC_132919.1, forward strand.
TATCAAAAGCTAGTAAACACCTAAAATACTTGAAAGGGTTGAAGAAACATACAATATACTCTAGGCTGAGCTTCTAGGAATAACGTCTGTAACCAGATTGCAAACTGGATGGGCGATGGAGCTGTCCTTGCTGTGATTTCTGCTGGCAAAATTGATACCTTCTCTCTGGTTTTTTTTTTTTAATTTTAAATATTGTAAAATATAGCATATGTATAGAAAAGGTCATAAAACATAAATGTACACTTTAATGAATAATTGTAAACTGAACACCATCCAGTTAGGAAAGAGAACATTGTCTGCACTGCAGATATCTGTATGTCTTTTCTTTTCTTTTTTCTTTTTTTTTTTTTTTGAGACAGAGTCTCACTGTGTCACCCAGGCTGGAGTGCAGTGGCGCAATCTCGGCTCACTGCAAGCTCCGCCTCCCGGGTTTACGCCATTCTCCTGCCTCAGCTTCCGAGTAGCTGGGACTACAGGCACCCGCCACCACGCCCAGCTAGTTTTTTTGTATTTTTAGTAGAGACGGGGTTTCACCATGTTAGCCAGGATGGTCTCGATCTCCCGACCTCGTGATCCACCCGCCTCGGCCTCCCAAAGCGCTGGGATTACAGGCTTGAGCCACCGCGCCTGGCCCTGTATGTCTTTTCTAATCTCATATTTCTATCTCCCCTTAAAAAGACCTTCCTGACTTTCATGATTAGAGTTCTGTAATGGTGTACTTGTTTTTCTTAATAGTTTTACCACTTTTCTCTAAACATGATGGTTGTTTTTGAAGAAAATCATGCTGCTTGTATTCTTTTATCATGTGCTTCTTGTGAGATTCTTATGTGTTTTATGGAGTATTGTCCATTTTCATGCTGAACAACTTGGGCTGTTGCCCATTTTTAGCCCTTATTAACGATGGTGCTTTGAACATTCATATGTAATTTTTAATTATTGTTTTAGAGACAGGGTCTGGCTGTATTTCCCAGACTATAAACTCCTGGTCTCAAGCGATCCTCCTGCCTCACCCTCCTGAGCAGCTGGTACTACAGGCACGTACTACCATGGTTGACTCATGTTTGTTGTATATGTATGTTAATTTGTGGTATATACCTAGGAGGTAGTCAAAGAGTGTACGTATCTTTACCTTTAATAAGTAGAGCCTAAATGTTACCTGAAATGTACAGTTTCACAGTAGTTGATGATAGTACATGTTGCTTCATTTTCTTGACCACAGTTCGGTTGCTATTGTCAGACTAGTCTTGTAGTTATGCAGTGCTATCTCATTGTGGTTTTAAATTAGTATTTCCCTAATGATTAAAGAAGCTGAATACCTTTGCATATTTTGTGGCTGTTTGGATTTCCTGTTTTGTAAAAGGCTTGTTTAAGCTTTTTGTCCATTCTCCCATTTGGGTAGTCTGTCTCATTGATTTGATTTGTAGGAAAATTGTATATATTCTGGATGCTTTTCCTTTGGTGCATATGTGTGTGTATCCTCTTCCCTTCTGTGAGTTGTTTTTTCATTCCAATAATGGTATCTTCTGAAGAACAGATTTTTTTTAGTGGCTTTTAAAAAAGATGTACAATGTGATTGATGGTTTTATATATCTATACATTGTGAAATGATTGTGACAGTCAAGTTAATTAACACATCTGTCACCTCACATAGTTGCCTTTTTTTGGTGGTGAGAACACTCAAGATTTGTTTTCAGCAAATTTCAAGTATACAAAATAGTATTAACTATAGTCTCTGTGTTGTACATTAGATACTAACAACTTACTCATAATGGAAAGTTTGTGCCATTTGACCAACATCTCCCCACTTCTCGCAACTCCTAATCCCTGGCAACCATCCTTCTGCTCTTTCCTTCTGTGACTTTTTCTTTAGATTCCACGTATAAGTAAGATCATATGGTATTTATTTTTTCTGTGTTTGGCATATTTCACTTAGCATCCTTGTGTTGCACATGGCAGGATTTCCTTTTTTTATATTGCATCGTGTATACATACATTTTCTTTATCTTTTGCTGGATATTAGATTGTCTACATATCTTGGATATTTTGAATAATTCCGCAGGGAGCGTTGAGGTACACGTATCTCTCTGAGAGACTGATTTCATTTTCTTTGGATATAAATTCAGAGGTGCAATTCCTGAGTCATATGGTACTTCTATTTTTAGTTATATTTTTAATTCTATAATATTTTCCATAATAGCTATGCCAGTTTACATTTCCATCAGCAGTGTACAGGTGTTCTCCCTTCTTCACATCCTGGCCAGCACTTGTTTACTGTTTACTGTTATCTTTTTGATAATAGCCATCCTAATATGTGTGAGGTTATATCTTTTTTTTTTTTTTTTTTTTTTTTTGAGATGGGTCTTCTTGTTCTGTTGCTCAGGCTGGAGTGCAGTGGTGTGATCCTAGCTCACTGTAACCCCAGACTCCTAGGCTCAATGGATCCACCTGTCTCAGCCTCCTGAGTAGCTAGTACTACAGGTGTGTGCTACCATGCCCGGCTAATTTTTTTTTTTTTTTTTTTTTTTGAGACGGAGTCTCGCTCTGTCGCCCAGGCGGGAGTGCAGTGGCGCGATCTCGGCTTACTGCAAGCTCCGCCCCCGGGGTTCTCGCCATTCTCCTGCCTCAGCCTCCCGTGTAGCTGGGACTACAGGCGCCCGCCACCACTCCCGGCTAATTTTTTTTTTTTTTTTTTTTGTACTTTTAGTAGAGACAGGGTTTCACCGCGTTAGCCAGGATGGTCTTGATTTTCAGACCTCGTGATCCGCCTGTATCCACCTCCCAAAGTGCTGGCGTGAGCCACTGCGCCCGGCCCCGGCTAATTTTTAAATTTTTAGTGGGGATGGGTCTCGCTATGTTGTCTAGGGTGGTGATAAATTCCTGGCCTCAAGCGATCTTCCTGCCTCATTGTGGCTTTGATTTGAATTTCCCTCATCATGAGTGATGTTGAGCTTCTGTTCATATACTTGTCCATTTGTCTGACTTCTTTGACAAATGTCTATTCAGGTCATTTGCCCAGCTTTTTTTTTTTTTTTTTTTTTTTTGATACAGAGTCTGGCCATGTCTCCCAAGCTGGAGTGCAATGGCACGATGTCGGCCCACTGCAGCCTCCACCTCCTGGGTTCAAACGATTCTCCTGTCTCAGCCTCCAAAGTAGCTAGGATTACAGACGCCAGCCACGTTGCCTGGCTAATTTTTGTATTTTTCCTAGAGACGGGGTTTCATCATGTTGGCCAGGCTGGTCTCAAACTCCTGACCTCATGATCCGCCCACCTCGGCCTCCCAAAGTGCTGGGAATACAGGCATGAGCCACCGCACCTGGCCTGCCCAGTTTTTAACTGTGCTTTTGTTTGTTTGTTTTGCTATTGAGTTGTATGAGTTCCTTATGTATTTTGGATATTAATCTCTTACCACATAGTGTAAAGTTTGTAAGCATTTTCTCCTGAAGGTTGCCACTTCATTTTGTTGATGGTTTCCTTTCCTGTGCAGAAGCCTTTTAGTTTGATGTAGCCCACCTGTTTATTTCTGCTTTTGTTGCTTTTTTTTTTTGGATACAGAGTCTCACTCTGTTAACACAGGCTGGAGTGCTGTGGTGCGATCTCAGCTCACTGCAGACTCCACCTTCTGAGGTTGGGATCCCTCCTGAGCTGGGAATGCAGGCGTGCGCCACCACGCCTGGCTAATTTTTGTATTTGTAATAGGGACAGGCTTTCACCATGTTGGTCAGGCTGATCTAGAACTCCTGACCTCATGATCCACCTACCTTGGCCTCCCAAAGTGCTGGGATTACAGGCATGAGCCACCTCACCCAGCCTGTTGCCTTTTCTTTTGGTGTCATATTCAAAATGTTTTTTTTTTTTTGAGGCGGATTCTCGCTGTGTTGCCCAGACTGGAGTGCAGTGGCATGATCTTGGCTCTCTGCGACTTCTCCCTCTAAGGTTCAAGTGATTCTCCTGCCTCAGTAGCTGGGATTATAGGTGCACACCACCACACCTGGCTAATTTTTGTATTTTCAGTAGAGATGGGGTTTCACCATGTTGGCCAGGTTGGTCTCGAACTCCTGACCTCAGGTAATCTGCCCACCTCAGCCTCCCAAAGTGCTGGGATTACAGGTGTGAGCCACCGCACCCGGCCTGAGTTTTATGCTTTCAGTGTATTTCTTACATTTCGATTTTTAGTCTCTTTCCAGTTAATTTTTGTGTATAGTATAAGACAAGGGTACAATTTCATTCTTTTGCATGTGGATGTCCAGGTTTTCCAATGCCATTTATTGAAGACTATCCTTACCTCAGTGTTTTTGTTTTTGTTTTTTGAGGCAGGGTCTTGCTCTGTTGGCCAGGCTGGAGTGCAGTGGCGCCATCTCCACTCACTGCAACCTCCACCTCCTGGGTTCAAGCAGTTCTCCCACTTCAGCCTCCTGAGTAACTGGGACTACAGGCACATGTGCCTGGCTATTTTTTGTATTTTTTGATAGAGATCGGGTTTCACCATTTTGGCCAGGCTGCTTCAGGGTGTATTTTTGGAACTCTTGTCAAAAGATTAGTTGACCATATATGCATGGGTTTATTTCTAGGCTCTCTTTTCTATTCCCTTGATGTATTTTTATGTCTATACCATGCTGTTTTGATTACTATAGCTTTGTACTATACTTTCAAATCAGGAAATGTGATGCCTTTTAAGCTTTGTTCTTCTTTCTCAAGATTGCTTTATCTATTTGGGGTCTTTTGTGGTTCTGTGTGAATTTTAGGATTTTTTTTCTGTTTTTGTGGAAAATGTCATTGGAATTTTGATGGAGATTGCATTAAATCTGTAGATTTCTTTAGGTAGTATGGACATTTTAACAATATTCTTACCATCCATGGACACAGATTTTTAATGTTTATTTTTGTCTTCTCTAGTTGTTTTCATCAGTGTCTTACAGTTTAAATGTACAGATCTTTCACCTCCTTTGTTAAATTTATTCCTAAGTATTTTATTCTTTTTGATGTTATTGTAAATAGGATTGTTTTCTTAACTTTTTTTTGGATAGTTAGTGAATAGAAATGCAACTGATTTTAGCATGTTGATGTTGTATTCTACAACTTTGTTATATTTGCTTATTCTAACAGTAGTTTGGTTGAGTTAGGGTATTTTCTCTCTTTTCTTTTTTTTTTTTTTGAAACAGAGTCTCGCAGTCTCGCACTGTCGCCTAGGCTGGAGTGCAGTGGCGTGATTGCGGCTCACTGCAAGCTCCGCCTCCTGGGTTTGTGCCATTCTCCTGCCTCAGCCTCCTGAGTAGCTGGGACTATAGGCACCCGCCACCATGCCCAGCTAATTTTTTTGTATTTTTAGTAGAGACGGGGTTTCACCAGTCAGGATGGTCTCGATCTCCTGACCTCATGATCCGCCCACCTCAGCCTCCCAAGTAGCTGGGATTACAAGCGTGAGCCACCACACCTGGCTAATTTTTAGTAGAGACAGGATCACCACATTGGCTAGACTGGTCTCGAATTCCTGACCTCAAGTAATCTGCTCACCTCGGCCTCCCAAAGTACTGGGATTATAGGCATGAGCCACCGTGCCCGGCCCACCCTTCCTTGTTTTATTAGGCCCTATTTGTTCTTCTACCTGTTTTTGAGAATCTATTAAACCCATTAACAGATCTACCACTTTCCTTAAAAGAGAGGTGTTACAGTTAGTGGTACCTTGAGGACTTAACATTTCACCTTACTGTGTAGAGAGTTTAGGCACTGACCTGGCTTCTGCAGTGTAAAAATTTATCTGCCTGGCCAGGCGCAGTGGCTCACGCCTGTAATGCCAGCACTTTAGGAGGCCAAGGCAGGTGGATCACGAGGTCAGGAGATCGAGACCATCCTGGCTAACACGGTGGAATCCCATCTCTACTAAAAAAAAAAACAAAAAAATTAGCCAGGCGTGGTGGCAGGCGCCTGTAGTCCCAGCTACTTGGGAGGCTGAGGCAGGAGAATGGTGTGAACCTGGGAGGTGGAGCTTGCAGTGAGCTGAGATTGTGCCACTGCACTCCAGTCTGGGCAACAGAGCAAGACTCTGTCTCAAAAAAAAAAAAAAAAAAGGGGAACACTCATTTACTGTCTTTATTACTGATTGTTCTTTTTGCTTATGTTGGATTACAAGACCGCATTTTTATTTTTTTTCTTAACGTGATTTTATTTGTTTAAACTTCCAGGAATTCTTCGTCTTTCCTTATGACCTTTCTATGTGTTTTATGACTCCTGTGGACTTTTTCTAATATTTATATTCTGTCCTTTCAGTGGGATTTTGATGGGGAGAATGTCATTGTTTGGACTCATTTTGCCATCATGAACTATAAGTTGCAGTTTGTTTAGTGTTAGAGAATGCTTCAGAATTGTTGAATGACAGTGAATTTAATTAAACAATATAGTTTGTAATTTAATATACAGGGATTCTGCCACTATTTGAGTTATCGCAAGCAAGTTTCTTAATTACTCAAAGTATTGATATCCTTATCTGCAAGATGAGGAATAGGTAAATAAAATAAATAAAGGGAATAATCACATCTGTCTCATAAGTTGGTCACAAGCATTATTTGAGATGATACATGTAAAGCTCTTAGTATAGAACCTGGTATACAGTGAGTATACTCAGTAAATGTTATTTGTTAAGTAGTGACTATTCAAAATAGTTATCTAAAAAACAAATCAAGCCGGGTGCGGTGTCTCATGCCCATGATCCCAGCACTTTGGGAGGCCGAGGTGGGTGGATCACCCAAGGTCAGGAGTTTGAGACCAGCCTGACCAACATGGTGAAACCCCATCTCTACTAAAAATACAAAAATTAGCTGGGCTTGGTGTCAGGCGCCTGTAATAACAGCTACTTGGGAGGCTGAGTCAGAAGAATCGCTTGAACCCAGGAGGCAGAGGTTGCCCTCCCGCCTGGATGACAGAGTAAGACTCAGTCTAAAAAACAAAACAAAAAAAATAAGGAACTTTTTCAGAAAGCCTTTTAGAAGAGATATTAGTAAACAGATGCTAAGTGGCTGGCTAAACCATATCAAAACTCTTGAATCAAGACTGATTCTGGGCCGGGCGCAGTGGCTCACGCCTATAACCCTAGCACTTTGGGAGGCCGAGACGGGCGGATATGAGGTCAGGAGATCGAGACCATCCTGGCTAACACGGTGAAACCCCGTCTCTACTAAAAATACAAAAAAATTAGCCGGGCATGGTGGCAGGCGCCTGTAGTCCCAGCTACTCAGGAGGCTGAGGCAGGAGAATGGTGTGAACCCAGGAGGCAGAGCTTGCAGCGAGCCGAGATCGCACCACTGCATTCCAGCCTGGAGCTGGAATGCAGAGCGAGACTCCATCTCAAAACAAAAACAAAAACAAAACCAAAAAATACTGATTCTGATTAAAAATACCTCTTAACACATTCTTTCCTCTCAGTTTAGTTAGGACTAAGAGTTATGTAGCAGTAATAAACCTATCCTGTAATAGATTTCTCTTAGGATTGGTTTGATAGTTGTATTATAATTGTATTATTTATAAAATTAATTTATTAGTGTATTCATTAATTAACCTAACTCCTTTAGTAGTTTTCAGAATATTTTTCTCAAATTTTTTCTTATGTCAATTCGAGTTTATCAATTAGTTTAACATGCTAATTTAGGGTTTGTTGCCATTTGTATCCTGACAGTGTATTACTGTTTATACTTTTAAGAGTAAAATATTGTATTTCTTATTACAGCGGAATGGCCAAAGACTATGACAGGTCTTCCCAGCACATCAGGAACAACTGCCAGTGTGGTCATCATACGGGGCATGAAGATGTATGTAGCTCACGTAGGTGACTCAGGGGTGGTTCTTGGAATTCAGGATGACCCAAAGGATGACTTTGTCAGAGCTGTGGAGGTGACACAGGACCATAAGCCAGAACTTCCCAAGGAAAGAGAACGAATCGAAGGACTTGGCGGGAGGTAACATTCTGTTGTTTTCTCTTTCCTGTCTTGGTTCTAATTTGGTCCTTTTATACTTTACTAATGAAATTGACCTACTTCTCTCCCTTTTATTGAAGTTACTTTCTTAGTATTACAGGTTTTTTAGTTTGTCTGATGTAGTACCCATGTATGTGCATTCATGTTTTTCTCATTATTATGAATTGACTGTTTTATTTCTGATAATGACTCTAATAGGAAATAATATCTCAGTGGGCCTCAAGGAAACAACACAATACAAGGTTTTACTGAAAACTTTTCACATGACTTTCAGAATCTAGACAGGACAGCTCTTGGAGTTCCAGAGTAGAACACTTTGAATCTGGCTAAGGGAAAAAGATTAAGTTAGAATTAACCTTCAGCTTTTTTCATTGATTTCAGATTTACTGCAAACCTTTCTAATTATTTATTTATTTATTTATTTTTTGAGACGGAGTCTCACTCAGTCGCCCAGGCTGGAGTGCAGTGGCGCAATCTCGGCTCACTGCAAGCTCCGCCTCCCGGGTTCACGCCATTCTCCTGCCTCAGCCTCCCAAGTAGCTGGGACTACAGGCGCCCACCGTCACGCCCAGCTAATTTTTTGCATTTTTAGTAGAGATGGGATTTCACCGTGTTAGCCAGGATGGTCTCGATCTCCTGACCTCGTGTGATCCGCCCGCCTCAGCCTCCCAAAGTGCTGGGATTACAGGCGTGAGCCACCGTGCCCGGCCCAATTATTTTTTTTTGTTTGAACTTAGTGTTTCAATGTGTAGGTAATTTGTAAACTAGGAACTGAAATTGATTTCAGTATTATATTTTTATAATTCAAACTTAAATGAAAGATTATTCTAAAAATCAAGAGAGTGAATAACATGAGAAAATTTAAAAATTATCTCAATACTAATTTTTAAAAATTGAGGGTATGAGGCAAGTTGAGTAGAATCCAGTGTTTTCTAAATAATCGTTGTAACTGAAGCCTTCCCATGATATCATTACTTGCCTCCTCTTTTTTGCTTTTATTAAATCAAAATTGGTCTTTTGCAGAGAAATGACAAACTAAAGAAAATAATTAGCATCTGGCCAGTCACTGTGGCTCACGCCTGTAATCCCAGCACTTTGGGAGGCTGAGGCGGGTGGATCACCAGAGGTCGGGAGTTCAAGACCAGCCTGACCAACATGGAGAAACCCCATCTCTACTAAAAATACAAAATTAGCTGAGTGTGGTGGCGCATGCCTGTAATCCCAGAGACTGAGGCAGGAGAATCACTTGAACCCAGCAGGCGGAGGTTGTGGTGAGCTGAGATTGCACCATTGCACTCCAGCCTGGGCAACAAGAGCAGAACGCCATCTCACAAAAGAAAAGAAAAGAATTAGCATCCTTAAACTATAAGGAGTTCAACAAATTAATACAGTACTAAAGTATGAGGCCGGGCGCGGTGGCTCACACCTACAATCCTAGCACTTTGGGAGACCAAGGCAGGTAGATTGCCTGAGCTCAGGAGTTCGAAACCAGCCTGGGGACCACGGTGAAACCCCATCTCTGCTAAAGTACAAAAGAAATTAGCCAGGCGTGGCAGCGTGCGCCTGTAGTCCCAACTACTTGGGAGACTGAGGCAAGAGAATTGCTTGAACCCAGGAGATGGAGGTTGCAGTGAGCCGAGATCTTGCCACTGCACTCCAGCCTGGGCGACAGAGTGAGACTCCGTCTCTTAAAAAAATAATAATAATAAATAAAATAAAGTACTAAAGTGCATGGCACCCTGGATAGGTGGATAAAGGAGAGAAAGTTTGAACAACAAAAAAATGCAAAACAGTAGTAAACATTTGGGGAAATAAAAGTTAAACATTAAAATGAAACTCCATTTCCTGTTGTTAGATTAGCAAAATTAAAAAAAAAAAAAAAACCAAAGATTCCTCTCAATATTTTTGTTGAAATGGTTACCCTCTTGATAAGATTATAAATTGGTACTACCCCCCGGGCGCGGTGGCTCATGCCTGTAATCCCAGCACTTTGGGAGGCCGAAGTGGGCGGATCACGAGGTCAGGAGTTCGAGACCATCCTGACTAACATGGTGAAATGCCGTCTCTACCAAAAAATACAAAAAATTAGCCGGGCTAATTTTTTAGTGGTTGTGGCGCCTGTAGTCCCAGCTACTTGGGAGGCTGAGGCAGGAGAATGGCGTGAACCCAGGAGGCGGAGCTTGCAGTGAGCCGAGATTGCGCCACCGCACTCCAGCCTGGGCGACAGAGCCAGACTTCGTCTTAAAAAAAAATAAATTGGTACTACCTATATAGAAAGTAATACATACCAGTAGCTTTAAATGTTTCGGGAATCTATTCTAAAGAAATCTGAACTGTGGACAAAAATATCTGAATAGAGTTATTGATTGCAGCATTTTTAATGACTGTTAAAGGCCAGAAGTAACTTGAAGGCCCAACATCTAGAGAATAGTTAAGTATATTTAGCAACATATTCATAATATTAAAATATTATTAATTAAATTTTTAATAAATTAATTCATAATTAAAAATAACGTTTATAGATAAGTTTATAAAACTCATGGTGTTTTGAAATTTTTCCAAGTAAAGGTAGAGAGAGTAATATGAACTCCCATGTATATGGGGAAGGTTTAATGATATGGGAAAATGTTTATGGTCACAAAAAAGCAGGATATAAAATTACATTTCTGGTGTTACCTCAGCAATGCAGAGACATGGGAATAAGATAAATATTCTAAATTTTTATAAGTGAGTGATGAGATTTTGTACCACACGTTTATTTTTATTTTTATTTGTTTATTTTTTTTGAGACGGAGTCTCACACTGTCGCCCAGGCTGCAGTGCAGTGGCGCGATCTCGGCTGACTGCAAGCTCTGCCCGCCGTTTCACGCCATTCTCCTGCCTCAGCCTCGCGAGTAGCTGGGACTACAGGCTCCCGCCACCACGCCCGGCTAATTTTTTGTGTTTTTAGTAGAGACGGGGTTTCACCGTGTTAGCCAGGATGGTCTCGATCTCCTGACCTCGTGATCTGCCCGCCTCGGCCTCCCAAAGTGCTGGGATTATAGGTGTGAGCCACTGCGCAGGGTCTTATTTATTTATTTATTTATTTATTTATTTAGAGATGGAGAGTTTTGCTCTTGTTATCCAGGCTGGACTGCAATGGCGTCATCTCGGCTCACTGCAACCTTTGCCTCCCGGGTTCAGACAATTATCCTGCCTCATGCGCTTCCATGCCCGTCTAATTTTGTATTTTTACTAGAGACGGGGATTCTCCATATTGGTCAGGCTGGTCTCAAACTCCTGACCTGAGGTGATCCGCCTGCCTCGGCCTCCCAAAGTGCTGGGATTACAGACGTGAGCTACCGCACCCGGTCATTTTTATTTTTTTATTTTATTTTATTTTATTTTATTTATTTATTTTTTTGAGACAGAGTCTCACTCTGTCGCCCAGCTGGAGTGCAGTGGCGCGATCTTGGCTCACTGCAAGCTCCGCCTCCAGGGTTCACGCCATTCTCCTACCTTAGCCTCCCGAGTAGCTGGGACTACAGGTGCCCGCCACGGCGCCCGGCTAATTTTTTTGTATTTTTAGTAGAGACGGGGTTTCACCGTGTTAGATAGGATCGTCTGGCTTCAGTCATGTTTTAATTTGAATTTATCTTATGAGAAATGTTGAATCTTTTTATATATTTAAGAGCCATTTATATTTTTCCTCTGTATTTCTTTTTATTCATTTTGGGGGATTGTTGTTAGCCATTTTTTCCCCCACATTAATGTGTAGGGGCTAGCTGTACATTAAAGAAATTAGTCTAATGTATGTGATGTGAATTTTAGATATTGTTTCCACAGTTTGTCTTTGATTATGCTCCTGGAACGTTTTCCACATGGAAGTTTCTTTTAATGCAGTTAAATGTATTAGTCTCTTCTGTTACAACTTTTTGGGTTTTATGCTATACACACAGTGAAGCTTTTTAATAAAGTCTGCTATATATATTTTCTTTTAGTACAGCAGGAATATTTTTGGTCTTAGAAATTCTGTTTGTTCATTCTGTTTGTTTTTTCGTTTTTGAAACATGATCTCACTCTGTTGCCCAGGCTGCAGTGCAGTAGCACAATCATGACTCACTGCAACCTCAAGTGATCTTCCCATGTCAGTCTCTTGAGAGCTGGGACTACAGGTGCATGTGTGCCACCATGCCAGCTAATTTTTTTTTTCTTTTTTTTGAGACAGAGTCTTGCCCTGTTGCCCAGGCTGGAGTGCAATGGTGCGATCTCCACTCACTGTAACCTCTGCCTCCCAGGTTCAAGCGATTCTCCTGCCCCAGCCTCCTGAGTAGCTGGAATTATAGGCGCCTGCCACCACGGCTTAGCTTCAGTATGAAGACAGGATTTCATCATGTCGGCCAAGCTGGTCTCGAACACCTGACCTCAGGTGATCCGCCTGCCTCGGCCTCCCAAAGTGCTGGGATTACAGGCACAAGCCTCTGCACCCGGCCTCTTTTTCTTAAAAAAAAAAAAAAAAAATTCGGCCGGGCGTAGTGGCTCCCGCATGTTATCCCAGCACTTTGGGAGGCTGAGGTGGGTGGATCATGAGGTCAGGAGTTCGAGACCAGCCTGGACAACATTGTGAAACCTAGTCTCTACTAAAGATACAAAAAATTAGCCGGGCGTAGTGGCATGTGTCTGTAATCCCAGCTACTTGGGAGGTTTGGGCAGTAGAATCTCTTGAACCCGGGAGGCAGAGGTTGCAGTGAGCCGAGATCACACCATTGCACTCCAACCTGGGCAACACGGTGAGACTCCATCTCAAAAAAAGAAAAAAAGTCTTTTTTGGAGAGACAAGGTCTCACTATGTTGCCTAGGCTGGTCTCAAACACTCCTCTTGCCTTGTTAATTCAGTAGAGACAGGGTTTCACCATGTTAGCCAGGATGGTCTCGATCTCCTAACCTTGTGACCGACCTGCCGTGGCCTCCCAAAGTGCTGGGATTACAGGCATGAGCCACTGCGCCCGGCATAAAGACAAACATTTATAGAGAAGTGAGCAAAGTACTCCTCCCTGGCGCCCTGGCTCACACCTGTAATCCTAGCACTTTGGGAGGCACAGGCAGGCAGATCACGAGGTCAGGAGTTCAAGACCAGCCTGACCAAAATGGTGAAACCCCGTTTCTACTAAAAAACCCTGTCTCTACTGAAATACAAAAAAAATTAGCCGTGCATGGTGGCGGGCGTCTGTAGTCCCAGCTACTCGGGAGGCTGAGGCAGGAGAATGGTGTGAGCCCAGGAGGTGGAGGTCGCAGTGAGCTGAAATCATACCACTGCACTCCAGCCTGGGCAACTGAGCAAGACTCTGTCTAAAAAACATAAATAAACAAATAAAATAAATATATAAATGTTTGTCTTTGATGTTGTTTGAAACACAAGAAATGATAGTTTCTTTAAGGATTGTAGTATGATATCTGAAACTTTATTAATGAACTTTGCATATTCTTACATTAACATCTATTAGTCAGTTAATGAAGACATTGGTTGGATTGATTTTTGTTTTTTGAGACTGAGTTTTGCTCTTGTTGCCCAGGCTGGAATGCAGTGGCGTGATCTTGACTCACTGCAACCTCTGCCTCCGGGTTCAAATGAGTCTCCTGCCTCAGCCTCCCGAGTAGCTGGATTACAGGCATGTACCACCACACCCAGCTCATTTTGTATTTTTAGTAGATGCAGGGTTTCACGAACTCCCGACCTCAGGCAATCCGCCTGCCTTGACCTCCCAAAGTGCTGGGATTACAGGCACGAGCCACCATGCCGGGCCCTGAATTGAATACTTTTTAAAAATCCCTGCATAATTTAAAAAATTAATAGACTTTAATTTTAAGAGTACTTTTAGATTCACTCCAAAATTGAGTGGGAAGCACAGAATTCTCATATATGCTCTGCCCTACCCCCCACCTCCCAGGCTTCCCGACTATCGACATCCTTCTCCAGAGTGTTTGTTATAATCAATCAATTGACATACCATTGACATACCTACATTGACATGCCTACATTGACATGCCTACATTGACATACATTGTCAATGACATACCTACATTGACCTACATTGACATAACTACATTGACATACCATTATCACCCAGTGTCCATAGTTTACATTAGGGTTCACTCTGGGTGTTACACATTTTATGGATTTTGACAAATATGTCACCACATGTATCCACCATTATAGTATCATGCAGATTAGTTTCATCACCCTAAGAGTCCTCTGTATTATGCCTATTCATCCCTCCCCCACTTACTCCTGGTAACCGCACTCTTTTTACTGCCTTCATAATTTTGCTTTTTCCAGAATGTCATATAGTTGGAATCATATAGTATGTAGCCCCTATGCATGACTTTTTAATATATGCATTTATTGTTTGTAATATACTGGTACACTGAGTTATACAGATCTTGCAAATATTGACACTTTTTATTATACTATATCATATCCAGTCATGCAGCCTCTCAAAAAACTCCACCGTATACATGCAGTCTTAGTAGTATTATGAAAAAAATATATATATAGACCTTGGAGACACCCTGAAAAAGTCTTTAGCAACCTGCCAGGGTCCCCTAAACCACATTTTGAGAACCACTTTGCCAGTTCTCATATGGTTTCATCATCTTTTATATTTTAATCTTTAATCCTTCTGGAATTTTAAGATCTAAGCTATGTAGTAAATAGACAAATTAACTTTTTTTCTAGATGACTACTAGTAGCCACTTGAATAATTATACATCTTTTCATTACTGAGTAGCAGGGTGACCAGGCTTAAGACCCTTCTTCAGTGGGAAGATGACCTTGAATTTACCCTCTCCTTGTATTTCTCTAGTTAAGATAAATGTGAAATATCACCTCTGTTATTAGACAGCATTGCTTATTGTAGAATGATCCCTGAATGGAATTGCATCTTGGTAGGGAAGTCGTTGAATGGAGTATACATTTCTCTTCGGAAGCACCGACCTTGGCTTCCTTGTATGCATGCAGTTTGTCTTGTGTAGGGACAAAGAAACTATAGTCATGTGCTATTTATTACATTGGTTTCTGTGGCACATGAAGCTTACCTAAGCTAGACCCTGTCGCCTTGCTTATAACTGAGCCATCACTTGGGAGATGAAAAAATGGCTTCTGGCTGTCTGAATCACTGCTGAAGACAACATCCTTGAAGTCGCTATGGTGGCATACTGTATTTCCTGCCCAGTATCCTGCAAAGTTAGATGAACCGCCTTTCAAGCTATATTCTATTTGATCCTGTCACTGTGAAGGTCAGAATATATCTGATACCTCTGCTCGTTGTCATGCTAAGTGGGCTTTGCAGATTATAAACAGAATTTGTCCACATATTTGGGTCTTTTCTGGGCTATAATTTTTTTCCTGCTTATTTACCAGTATTATAATTTTTAAAACGGAGACTTTATTATAATTTTAAATATTGGTAGGCCTGATTCCTTCTCATTAATCTTCCTTTTAAAAAATACTTTTCTTGGGGCTGGGCACAGTGACTTACACCTGTAATCCCAGCACTGTGGGAGCCTGAGGTGGGCAGATCACCGGAGATCAGAAGCTTGAGAGCAGCCTGGCCATCATGGCAATACCCCATCTCTACTAAAAATACAAAAAAACTATCCAGGCATAGTGGCACGTACCTGTAATCCCAGCTACTTGGGAGGCTGAGGCAGGAGAATCTCTTGAACCTGGGAGGTGGAGGTTGCAGTGATCCAAGATCATGCCACTGCACTCCAGTCTGCCCAACAAGAGTGAAAACTCTGTCTCAAAAAAAAAGAAATAAAGCAGCTGGCTGTGGCGCCTGTAATCCTAGCGCTTTGGAGGCCAGGATGGGAGGATCACTTGGGGTTAGAAGTTTGAGACCAGTCTGTTCAACATAGCGGGACCTCCATCTCTATGTAAAAAAATTTTTTTATAACTATAAATAAATGAACAAAAAAGGAAATAATTATTTTCTACGGAAGAAATTACCCTTTTGTGTTTTAAAAATATCTTTCTTGACTATTCTTTGTTTTTTTACTTGAATTTTAAAATTATATTTTATTTGATTTTAATAACATTTTTAGAAAGAGTTTTTTGGCTTTATTACCAAAAACACCATCTGGACAGTTGGGCAGATACTCTGCTATTTTGGAGCAGGTAACTTTTTGCAAAAATTGAGCTATTTTATTATAAGTTATTTCATTGCTTCCCTCTGTCCCGGCCTAGGCAACAGGCCAGCATTTTGTTTTTCCAGACTTCTGTTGCTGCTCAGTCAGTTCTCTGCATGTCAGGCTGTTCCTTTTTACATGCCTTTTAATCATATAGGACAACAACAGGGAGTGCAGTAAAAGCATCTTTTATAACGTTGCTTTGGTTTTTTGTTACTAGATCTTAAAACTTCTATGTTTTAACCAGTGTCATTATTTGTCTTTTTGTTTCTCAGAAACACAGATCATAGTATCTTTGAATATTTAGTGTCAAGAGAGCTGCTCCTCTAGTTATGTTGGAAGTAGCTACTGTAAATTACTTAGGTACTAAGCCTTACCTGGTAGGGAGAAGGTTTAGCAAAGAATAATAGAGCTTTAAGATGGTATTAAGACAGAATGTTGGCATCTTATAACTCTTGTGTTTCATGGATTCTTGTGAATGGCAAATTTAGTCTTTACTCTGCTGTTGACTTTTGAGGATCATCATTGAAGAAAGCTTAATGTAACAAAATGAATGCCTTTGATATTTTAACTCTTGTTATGATCAACCTGTTGATATCAGAACTTATTTAAACTAGTTATTGGCTGGGCATGGTGGCTCATGCTTATAATCCCAGCACGTTGGGAGGCCCGAATGGGAGGATGGCTTGAGACCAGCCTGGCAAACATAGTGAGATCCGTTCTCTACAAAAAAATTACATGCCTGTGGTCCCTGCTGTTTGGGAAGCTGAGGTGGGAGGATCACTTGAGCCCAAGAAATCAAAGCTGTGGGGAACCACGATCATACCACTGCACTGAAGCCTGGGTGACAGAATGACAGACACCCTGTCTCAAAACAAAATGAAAACTAGTTCTTAAAAGGGATGGTAGGCTGGGCATGGTGGCTCATGCCTGTAAGACCAACACTTTGGGAGGCTGAGGCAGGCACATCACTTGAGGCCAGAAGTTTGAGACTAGCCTGGCCAACATGGTTAAACCCCATCTCTACTAAAAATTAAAAACTTAACCAGGCATGGTGGTAGGTGCCTGTAATCCTAGCTACTCAGGAGGCTGAGGCTGCAGTGAGTCAAGATCATGCCACTGCACTACAGCCTGGGTAACAGAGCGAGACTGTCTCCAAAAAAAAAAAAAAAAAAAAAAAAAAAAGGAGGGGGGGATGGTAAATGAGCCACTTTCTGGAATTTGTATTCTTTGTTAATACCCACAGTGTTTTCTGGTCATTCTCTACTTGTTTCAGTTCTCCTCTGGACTGTTCAGTATACTCAACACTACCTACAAATGGCTGTTTAAATTAATAAAAATTAAATTTAAAAAATCAATTCCCATTTGAAGTAAAGCTCATTTCGGTCATGCCGGGCAGAGTTTGAGTTCCTAAAGAACTAATCATATTTCCAAGTTTTAGGCATTTCTGTTGCTCCTATGACACATTTTTAGGAGGATTTTCTTACTCTTGTAACTCCCAAATCTGTATGTCTACAGTTGATCTATTTCCCAAAGTCTAGTCTCACACTTTGAATTACAGAAATACCTAAATATATAGTATTTTCTGTATATTGCTGAAGTCATATTAAAACTGCCAGCCTGGGCAACAAGGTGAAAATCCGTGTCTACAAACAAAAACAACCCCCCCCCCCACAAAACCCACAACAATTAGTTGGGCCTGGTGGTACATGCCTGTAGTCTCGGCTACTTAGGAGATTAAGGTGGGAGGATCAGTATAGCACAAGAGGAGGTCAAGGCTGCAGTAAACCATGAGTGCACCACTGCACTCCACCCTGGGCGACAAGAGTGAGACCCTGTATCAAAAAACAAAAAACAGGCCGGGCGCCGTTGCTCATGCCTATAATCCCAGCACTTTGAAGGCTGAGGTGGGAGGATGGCTTAAGCCCAGGACCAGCCCGGGCAACATAGTGAGACCCCGTCTCCTCAAAAAAGAAAAAATTAGCCAGGCATGGTGGCTCGTGGTGGCTCCCAGCACTTTGGGAGGCTGAGGTCAGGAGTTCGAGACCAGCCTGGCCAACATGGTGAAACCCCATCTCTACTGAAAATACAAAAATTAGCAGGTGTGGTAGCGCGTGCCTGTAGTTCCAGCTACTCAGGAGCCTGAGGCAGAAGAATCACTTGAACCCAGGAGGCAGAGGTCGCAGTGAGCTGAGGTCGTGCCACTGTACTCCAGCCTGGACAACAAGAGCAAAACTCCATCTCAAAATAAATTAAATAAATAAATAAGTAAAAATAAAAAAACTGGCCGGGCACGGTGGCTCATGCCTATAGTCCCATCACTTTGGGAGGCTGATGTGGTCGGGAGTTCCAGACCAGCCTGGCCAACATGTTGAAACCCCATCTCTGCTAAAAATACAAAAATTAGCCAGGCATGGTAGTGTATGCCTGTAATCCAAGCTACTTGGGAGGCTGAGGCAGGAGAATTGCTTAAACCCAGGAGGCAGAGGTTGCGGTGAGCTGAGATCACGCCATTGTGCTCCAGCCTGGGCAACAGAGTGAGACTCCGTCTCAAAAAAAAAAAAAAAAAAGAAAAAATAAAAAAGCAACCAACCAACAATAACAAAAATTAAAACTGAAGTTCTGCTATGTTTCCCCCATCCTCAACATAAACACTCAGAACTCTATAACCTTTCCTTTTTAATTGCTTATATCACGATTTAATCCCTATTTATTTATTTATTTATTTATTGAGACAGAGTCTCGCTCTGTCATCCAGGCTGGAGTGCAGTGCTGCGATCTTGGCTCACTGCAGCCTCTGCCTCCCATGTTCAAGCAATTCTCTCTCCACTTAGATAAGATCTTCTGTCATCCCCCAATTGTTTACTAATTAGGTAATTTTGCTTTTTTCTTGACATGGTATTTATACTCACTTTTCTTCACATTACATTCATTTGGTTATACTGCCTGTTCCAGTAATCTCAACATTTTCTGCTTTGAATCCACCCTAATTCCTCTCTGAACAGGAATTTTGGCTTATGTTATCTTTGTATTTGAAACACATAAGACATTATTTCGTAATAATGTAGTCTTCTTTTATTAGTGATTTAATATACTGAGCTACCTTATTGTTGTATTTTAATCATTTAGATTATTTATGTGAACTCTTTATTTTTAGTGTGATGAACAAGTCTGGGGTGAATCGTGTAGTTTGGAAACGACCTCGGCTCACTCACAATGGACCTGTTAGAAGAAGCACAGTTATTGACCAGATTCCTTTTCTGGCAGTAGCAAGAGCACTTGGTAAGTAGGACTTAATTTGGTGAAATTATATTGAATTTTGTACAATGTATGGTGGCAAAATAAAAAAGGAAACTGAGAACCCTTACATGGCATATAGTGAGGGTAGAGATATCATGATATTCTATTAAATGCTTTAGAACCTAGTAGAAGCCATGCATGGTGGCTCATGCTTATAATCCCAGCACTTTGGGAGGCTCAGATAGGCAGATCACTTGAGGTCAGGAGTTTGAGACCAGCTTAGTCAACATGGTGAAACTGCATCCTCACTAAAAATACAAAAATTAGCTGGGCATAGTGACGTGTACTTGTAGTCCCAGCTACTCAGGAGGCTGAGGCAGGAGAATTGCTTGAACCCAGGAGGCAGAGGTTGCAGTGATCGCACCACTGCACTCCAGCCTGGGTGACAGAGCAAGACTCAAAAAAAAAAAAGCCTAATTGAAAGGAAGGTTTAGGTATATATTTCACTGACAGTTGCCCTTTGTTCATGAGTCATGTTCAGTGTTTTGCTAATTTCTATCTGTGTTTAGGGAAGTATATGCATGTCTAGGCTTAATGTTACCCTTGAAACTATTTTTAAATATTGCATTCTACTTTAGCCCTTTAAGTCCTCCTGAGAGCCTTCAAAACCTCTTTTTTCTTTAGTTAGCAAAGTAAAATAAGTATGAAAAAAAATAGTTATATTTCTGGTCTACTTGGCTTTGGAAAGAAGGCTAGAGAATTATACCTAGTAAGGTGTCTTACCTTGGCTATGCTAGATGGGGGTAGTTTTTCCAAAGAAAATGTCTCGGAGAAAACGCACATTTGATTATTTTTATTTTATGAGACAGGATCTTGTTCTGTTATTCAGGCTGGGTTGCAGTGGCATGATGACGGCTCACTACAACCTCTACCTCCCAGGCTCAAGCGATCCTCCCACCTCAGCCTCCCAAGTAACTGGGACTACAGGCGTGAGCCACCACGCCTAGCTAATTTCTTCTTTTTTGAGGAGACGGAGTCTCACTCTGTTGCCCAAGCTGGTGCTGGGCTTAAGCCATCCTCCTACCTCGGCCTCCCAAAGTGCTGGGATTATAGGCATGAGCCACCACACCCAGCACAACTACTATATGTATTAATAATTTGTTTCCAATGTGAAACTAATTTTCTTCTTCTACACCCTGACTGGTGGACTTTTATGTTATATCCAAGCATTTGCTATTATGAAAAATACTGCAATAAATATTTCCTTATATACACATATGAGATTTCTTTCTTTTCTTTTTTTTTTTTTTTTTTTTAGACAGAGTTTTTTTCTTGTTACCCAGGCTAGAGTGCACTGGTACGATCTTGGCTCACTGTAACCTTTGCCTCCTGGGTTCAAGCGATTCTTCTGCCTCAGCCTCCTGAGTAGCTGGGATTACAGACATGCGGCACCATGCCCGGCTAATTTTGTATTTTCAGTAGAGACGGGGTTTCTGTATGTTGGTCAGACTGGTCTTGAACTCCTGACCTCAGGTGATCTGCCCGCCTCGGCCTCCCAAAGTACTGGGATTACAGGTGTGAGCCACTGTACCTGGCAAGATTTCTTTAAGATACATAACTAGAAATGGAATTTCTGGGTCATAGTATGTTACTTACCAACTGTTTTTGTGTCGACACTCACACAAGATGATAATATTTCTACAGTAAGTAGAGGAGGCTACTTGAGACTGAGGTAACTAACTTGGATGCTCTAGCCACTGAGGACCCACCCTGCTGCCCCTAGGCCATACTCATCCAAGGAATACCAGTTGGGAGACTCAGGTCAGAGATATCTACATGTTTAGTTTTATTAGGTATTGCTAAATTTCTTCCCAAAGTGATTATCCCAGGTTATTACAGTCCTGCTATATTAGTTATCTATTGCTGTGTAATCAAATACTCCCACACTTAGGAGTTTAAAACATTTTTTATGTACACAGCTTCTCTGGCTCATAACCCAGGGGTGACTTAATTGGGTAGTTCTGGCTCAGGGTCTCTTGTGTAGCTGTAATCAAGATGTCATTAATCATCTGAAGCCTTCAGTGGGGTTGGAGCATCTACTTGTAAGACAACTCACTGAGTAAGCAGGCTTGGCAGTAGGCTTCAGTTTCTTGCTTTGCCGGCCTCTACATAGGGTTGCTTGAATGTGCCTTCATCACATGGCAGCTGGCTTCCTTAGAGCAAGTGATCATAAAAAGACATTTTGACTTCTATCTTGCTTTCTTGATCACTTGCTGTAGGGAATCCAGCTTTGTATTTTGTTGGCCCTGAATCACTAAGTCCAGCCCTCCCTCAAGTATATCAAATAATTTGTGGTTGTATTTTAAAAGCATACAGTTCCTACTTCTTCATGATTGTTCTTTATCCACCAAATATTTATTAAATACCTGCTATGTGCTAGGTACTGTTCCAGGTGCTGAGGATTCAGCCGTGAATGAAACAAAAATTCCTGCACCCATGGAGCTTACTTTCTAGGTTAGGGGAAAACATGATAAACTAAAATAACTAAGTAGGACATATGTTGTATTAGAAATGCAACCAAGAAAAATAAAGCAGGGAATGCTATGGGGGTGGGGCCTGTATAATAATTATAAATGGGATGGTCAGAGGGGGTCTCGCTAAGATGGTATGTAAGTAAAGTGTAAGTAAAGAGATGAGGCAGTGAGACTTGTGAGTGTCTGGGGCCACAGAATTTAGGCAGAAGTAACATGTAAGGGTTCTTATTACTCACAAATTTTTCTTTTCTTTTCTTTTCTTTTTTTTTTTTTTTTTGAGATGAGGTCTCACTCTGTGCCCTAGGCCCTAGGCTAGAGCTCATTGCAGCCCCCAAAGTCCTGGGCTCAAGTGTTCCCCACAGCCTCAGCCTGCCAGGTAGCTGGGGTTACAGGTGCACGCCACCACACCCAACTAATTTTTTAAAATTTTTTGTAGAGATGTCTTGCTTTGCCTAGGTTGGTCTCAAATTCCTGACTTCAAGCGATCTGCCCACCTCAGCCTCGCAAAGTACTTGGACTATAGGTGTGTGCCACAGCGCTCAGCCTACTCATGATTTTTTTTTTTTTTTTGAGACAGAATTTCGCTCTTATTGCCCAGGTTGGGGTGCAATGGCATGATCTCAGCTCACTTCAATCTCTACCTCCTGGATTCAAGTGATTCTGCTGCCTCAGCCTCCCAAGTAGCTGGGATTATAGGCGTGTGCCACCACGCCTGGCTAATTTTATATTTTTAGTAAAGACTTGGCCGGGCGCGGTGGCTCAAGCCTGTAATCCCAGCACTTTGGGAGGCCGAGACGGGCAGATCACGAGGTCAGGAGATCGAGACCATCCTGGCTAACACGGTGAAACCCCATCTCTACTAAAAAATACAAAAAAAAAACTAGCCGGGCGAGGTGGCGGGCGCCTGTAGTCCCAGCTACTCGGGAGGCTGAGGCAGGAGAATGGCAGGAACCCGGGAGGCGGAGCTTGCAGTGAGTTGAGATCGGGCCACTGCAGTCCAGCCTGGGAGACAGAGCGAGACTCCATCTCAAAAAAAAAAAAAAAAAAAAAAAAAAGACCTGTGAGTGTCTGGGGCCACAGAATTTGGGCAGAAGTAACAAATGTAAGGGTTCTCATTGCTTATGAATTTTTCTCTTTTTTCTTCCTTTTTTTGTTTTTTTTTTGAGATGAGGTCTCACTCTGTGCCACAGGGATTTCACCATGTTGGTCAGGCTGGTCTCGAACTCTAACCTCAAGTGATCTACCCACCTCGGCCTCCCAGAGTACTGGGATTACAGGCATGAGCCACCATGCCCTGCTCCTACTCGTTATTTTTAACTGAGAAGCTGGAAAAATGGAGTTGCCACTAACTGATAAAGAAATGACTGGAACATCAGTGAAAAGGAGAGGTCGGAAGTTCAGTTTTGGACACATTACCCTTTCAGCACGTTTTAGACATTAAGATGGTGATACCTATTTGGCTTCCCATTGTAAGAATTGATTTCAGGTGATGTCTAGGATGGAGATTTCAATTTGGGGGAGCCAGTAGCATATAGATAGTATACAAAGTCTTGAGGTCATGTAGGGATTGAGTGCAGATAGAAAAGGGGGGAAGGTCTAGTGGCTGAGCCCTGAGATACTCTCACTGTTAAGACTCGGGGGATGTGCTCTGGTTCCATTTGAGGGTTGGATTAAAATTAAAAAAAAAAAAAAAAAGTTGGGGGATATGAATGGAAGAACAAAGTTAGAACAACTAAGAGCTGTAAGTCAAATAGGAAATTTGGGAGAGAGTACCCTGGAAGCTAAGTGAAGAAAGTGTTTCTAGAAAGAAAGAGTTTCAAATGCTGTTGTCATTAGGTGGAGGGAGGATTGAAAAATGACCATGGGATTTAGGAATGTGGGGGTCATTGGTGACCTTGAAAAAGAAAGTAGCTTTTAGTGGAATAGTGAGACCACAACCATAATTGGGGTTATTGAAAGAACCATCTTCTTGAGTGGGAGGAATAAAATTTGATACAGCAAGTTTAGACAGTTTTTTGTAGAAGTTGCTTTACTTCAACATAATTTTGTAAACACATACAGAAATGAATTAATATTTTGGTAAAAGGGCTTTCTTATAAGAGACAAAATCGTTTTAGTGATAAACTTTTTTCCTCTTGATTTCTCTTGTCACATAAATATTTTCTTTTCAAAAATAATGGTACCTTTTAGATTTTAATATTTAAGCTAAAAAGGCTTTGCTGTATTACTTTTTGTTTGTTTGTTTGTTTGTTTTTTGAGATGGAGTCTCACTCTGTCGCCCAGGCTAGAGTACAGTGGCACGACCTTGGCTCACTGTCAGCTTCGCCTGCCGGGTTCACGCCATTCTCCTGCCTCAGCCTCCCGAGTAGTTGCGACTACAGGCGCCTGCCACCATGCCCGGCTAATTTTTTGTATATATTTTTTAGTGGAGACCGGATTTCACTGTGTTAGCCAGGATGGTGTCGATCTCCTGACCTCGTGATCTGCCCTCCTCGGCCTTCCAAATTGCTGGGATTACAGGCGTGAGCCACCACGCCCGGCCTGCTATATTACTTTTCAAACCATTATTCTGACACGTGGAAAAAAATTTTTTTTTGTTGTTTTTGGAGATGGAATCTTACTCTGTTGCCCAGGCTGAAATGCAGTGGCACGATCTCAGCTCACTGCAACCTCTGCCTCCCAGGTTCAGACGATTCTCCTGCCTCAGTCTTCCAAGTAGCTGGGATTACAGGCACATGCCACCACACCTGGCTGATGTTTGTATTTTTAGTAGAGATGGGGTCTTACCATGTTGGCCAGGCTGGTCTCGAACTCCTGACCTCAGTTGATATGCCCACCTCCGCTTCCCAAAGCACTGGGATTGCAAGCATGAGCCACTGTGACCGACCCGGAAATAATATTTTTGAAAGAGCTGTGTTACTGATTTTCTGAGTTTAGCTTGTTGCATGGAAATACTTATTGGCCAAAAGTAAATTAAATGCTAGTATTTTGCACACGCACACCGTTATGGTTTACAGCCATTTTTCTTACATTTTTTTTTTTTGGCGGGGGAAGGAGTGTTAATAGATGTCTCCTTGTCAACATTGGTGCCCTATAGACACTGATGGTAATTACCCAAGTACAAATGTAACAAAGGTGCCTTCTAGTGGCTGCCTGCTGGAATTGCATTTGAGTCTTGCAAATCATTTTATTCACTGGGGAGATCAATTTTTGAGTACAGTGTGTATGAAGCACTCTGCTGTATGTACAAACACATCATCTTTGCCCTCATGGAGCTTGCAGTCTAGGAGAGGATTGAAAAGCATTCATTAGATGATAACAAAAACTGAAAAACAAAAACAAAAAAAAAACTTTTTTTTTTTTTTGGAAACTGAGTTTCATTCTTGTCACCCAGGCTGAAGTGCAGTGGGACGATCTCGGCTCACTGTAACCTTTACTTCCCAGGTTCAAGCAATTCTCCTGCCTCAGCCTCCCATGTAGCTGGAATTACAGGCACCCGCCACCACACTCAGCTAATTTTTGTATTTTTACAAAATACAAAAATACAGCAGTTTCGCCATGTTGGCTAGTTTGGTCTCTAACTCCTGACCTCAGGTGATCTACCTGCCTCAGCCGCCTAAAGTGCTGGGATTACAAATGTGAGCCATGGCGTCCAGCTAAAACTGAGAATTTTTAATTTTTCTCTTTTTTTTTGAGAGGGAGTCTCACTCTGTTGCTCAGGCTGGAGTGCAGTGACACGATCTCGGCTCACTGCAGCCTCTGCCTCCCAGGTTCAAGTGATTCTTCTGCCTCCGCCTCCTAAGTAGCTGGGACTACAGGCGAGCGCCACTGCACCCAGCTACTTTTCGTATTTTTAGTAGAGACGGGATTTCACCATGTTGGCCAGGCTGGTCTTGAACTCCTGACCTCAGGTGATCTGCCCGCCTCAGCTTCCCAAAGTGTTGGGATTATAGGCGTGAGCCACCGCACCCAGCCTATTCTTCTTGTATGTACTAATGAAAACCTAAAATAAGGATATTTCACTTAACCAGAGAGGCCGGAAAAGTGATATTTGAACTGAGTTTTGAAGAATTACTGGAGGTTAAGGAGGAAGAAAGTGTGTTTTAGGCATAGAAAACAGCATTTTCGAAAAGTTCAGTGACAGGAAGAAGCATAGTGACATAGGAACTCTGGTGAAGGCCATTGTAGCTGGAACAGGGATAAGGAAATAAGAGATTTGGTTAAAATGAGAAAATACTGCATTTTATAGGCAGTGGTAAAGAATTGTATTTGGCTGGATGTGGTGGCTCATGCCCATAATTCCAACACTTTGGGAGGTCAAGGCAGGTGGATTGCTTCAGTTCAAGACCAGCTGGACAACATGGCGAAATCTCCCCTCTACAAATAATTGGCTGGGTGTGGTTGCACGTGCTTGTAGTCCCAGTTACTCAGGAGGCTTTGGTCGGGAGGATTGCTTGAGCCCAGGAGGCTGCAGTGAGCCAAGATTGTGTCACTGCACTCCAGCTTGGGCGACAGAGCAAGACCCCGTTTCAAAAAAAAACAAAAGAATTGTGTCTTTATCTTAAAAACAGTTGTGAACTATAACAGAGTTGGAATGGGAAACAACCAGATTTGTGTGTTTTTAATTGTGGTAATATATACTTAGCATACACACAACTTACTGTTGTAAGCACGTGGTTCATTGATGTTAAGTACAGTTATACTGTTTTGCAACCATCATCCACCATTTATCCTAGATTTGTGGGGTTTTTTTGTTTTTGTAATTTCAACTTTTAGATTCAGGAAGTACATGTACAGGTTTGTTACATGGGTATATTGCATGGTGCTGAGGTTTGGGGTACGGTTGATTCCGTCATCCAGGTAGGGAGCATGGTACCCAATTGTTAGTTTTTCACGTCTTCTCTTTCTCTCCCTTCTCCCTCTAGTGATCCTCAGTGTCTGTTGTTGCCATCTGTATGTTCATGTGTACCCAATGTTTAGCTCCCATTTATGAGTGAGAACATGTGGTATTTGGCTTTCTTTTCCTACATTAATTTGCTTAGGATAGTGGCCTCCAGCTGCATCTGTGTTGCTGCAAAGGACATAATTTCATTTTTTTTGTGGCTATGTATTATTCCGTAGTGTGTATGTACCATATTTTCTTTATCCATTTCACTTTTGATGGGCACCTAAGTAGATTCCTTGTCTTTGCTATTGTGAATAGTGCTCTGATGAACATTTGAGTGCATATGTCTTTTTGGTAGAGCAATTTATTTTCCTTTGGATGTATACCCAGTAACAGGATTGCTAGATCGAATGGTAGTTCTGTTTTAAGTTCTTTGAGGTATCTCCATACTGCTTTCCACAGTGGCTGAATTAATTTATATTCCCACCAACAGTGTATAAGCATTCCCTTTTCTCTGCAGCTTTGCCAGCATCTGTCATTTTTTGACTTTTTAATAATAGTCATTCTGACAGGTATGAGATGGTATCTCATTGCGGTTTTCATATGCATTCTCTAATGATTACTAATGTGGAGCTTTTTATGATTCTTGGCCATTTGCATGTCTTCTTTTGAAAACTGTTGATGCCTTCTGCCTACTTTTTAATGGGGTTATTTGTTTTTAAACTTGTTGAATTGTTTAAGTTCCTTACAGATTCTAGATAATTAGTTCTTTGTCAGATACATGTTTGCGAATATTTTCTCCCTTTCTGTAGGTTGTCTGTTTACTCTGCTGATAGTTTCTTTTGCTGTGCAGAAGCTCTTTCATTAGGTCCCACTTGTCAATTTTTGTTTTTGTTGCAGTTGCTTTTGAGGATTTAGTCACAGATTCTTTCCCAAGGCTGATGTCCATCCAGGAGTCTTACAGTTTGAGGTCTTACATTTAAATCTTTAATCTACTAGGTTTGTGTTTTAAAGAGAGAATTTTAATTGCAATTTTGAGAATGGATTAGAAGTGTAAACATTGTTGGAAGTTCTCCATGGGAAACCACTCAGAGGGGTGCTGAAATTTGCTAGGTGTAAGGACCACTGAGTGTCTTGTGTACTGCTGGCTGCCATGTGCCACAAGAGCAAGCAGAAAATATACTGGAACCAGAAAGCAGGCCTCCTCTCTTCTGGTGTGTGTCCCTTCAGCACCCTCTACTGAGGAAAAAAGGGAATTGGCTGTCTGCCAATGTCCAAGGCACCTCTCAGGACCTGCAGAAATGTTCTGTGATCCTACTTTGGTGTACAAACACTAGATCAGTAATAAAAATCCTTAGTTAAAGGCCCAATTCTGATCCTTACCAGTTATTTGATATTATATAGAATCACACAGACTCTTTGAACTGATAAAACAAAGGAAAGTGGCTCTGAGTATGAATCATCTGGTGAGTTTGTTAAAAGGTCAGATTCTAGAGACTTTTACTAGCAAATTTGAAGCAACTTGAGCATCAAAACAAATTATAACAGGAATAAGTTTTAAAATATTGAATAAAAAAGAATCTGTAAGTCTATATAGAGATGGATTATATTTTTGTGATTTGGGTAGCCAATTTGTGAATTGGGTAGCCACCCTCCCATAGTAGATTCAGAGAGACTCCAAAGAAAACTCTTTTTTTTTTTTTCCGAGATGGTGTCTCGCTCTGTCATCAGGCTGGAGTGCAGTGGTACCATCTCGGCTCACTGCAACCTCTGTCTCCTGGGTTCAAGCAATTCTCCTGCCTCAGCCTCTCAAGTAGCTGGGACTATAGGTGTGCACCCCCCCCCCCCAGCTAATTTTTGTATTTCTAGTAGAGACAGGGTTTCACCATGTTGGCCAGGATGGTCTCGATCTCTTGACCTCGTGATCTACCAGCCTCAGCCTCCCAAAGTGTTGGGATTACAGGCGTGAGCCACTGTGTCCGGCCAGAAAATTCTTTAAAAAAGACTTTCAGCCGGGCGTGGTGGCTCACGCCTGTAATCCCAGTACTTTGGGAGGCTGAGGCAGGTGGATCATGAGGTCAGGAGATTGAGACCATCCTGGCTAACATGGTGAAACCCCCATCTCTACTAAAAATGCAAAAAAATTAGCCCAGTGCGGTGGCGGGCACCTGTATTCCCAGCTACTCGGGAGGCTGAGGCAGGAGAATGGTGTGAACCCAGGAGGCGGAGCTTGCAGTGAGCCAAGGTCACACCACTGCACTCCAGCCTGGGCGACAGAGCAAGACTCCATCTCAAACAAAACAAAACAGAAACTTTCAGGCCTGGGCACAGTGGCTTATGCCTGTAATCCCAGCAGCCTGTAATCCTAGCACTCTGAGAGGCCGAGGCGGGTGGATCGCTTGAGCTCAGGAGTTCGAGATCAACCTGACCGACATGGCAAAACCCCATCTGTAGAAAAAAATACAAAAAAATTAGCTGGGCACGGTGGCACACCCCTATAGTCCCAGCTACTTGGAAGACAGATGAGAGAACTGCTTGAGCCTGGGAGGCGGAAGCTGCAAGGAGCCATGATCGCACCACTGCACTCCATCCTGGGCAACAGAGTAAGACCATGTCTCAAACAAAACAAAACAAAACAAAAACTTTCTGGGGTTGGGAAAGAAGAAAAGAACCAAAGTAAAGTAAAATAAACTGTCAGCTAATAAATGTAGTTAGAATATCCCAATTCTATCATCAGTTTATAACCATTATGATAATTGATTCATTCAGGAATCATCAGTAGAAGCTAAAATATGGCATATTTTGGTACACAACAGGATATTTCACAGAGCCTCAAACTTTCACCCTACAGACTACTCAGCAGTTACAAAAAGAAAATTGCCTGAGTGTGGTAGAATAGCATCCTCATGCTTAGGAGATAAATGTTGAAGTATTACTATTTGGAGGTGAAGTGTTTTGAGCCTGTAATCTAATCTCAGATGGTTCAGCAAATAACTAAAACCAGTTCTATCCACAGATTCCAACATTGTCTGCATAAAAAAATCCCAAATAATCTTCAGAAGAACTACTGGAATTAATAAGTGGATTCAGCAAGTTCACAGGACCCAGATTCAGCCTACACAGTCTATCATATTTTTATGTACTAAAAATGAACAGTTCATAATGAAATTTAAATAAGTATCATCTATAATTGCACCCAAAAAAAACCCATGAAATACAATTAGGTATAATTGTAACAAACTATGTTTAAGATTTATATGCGGGAAACTACAAAATGATGAAAGAAATCAAAGAAATAGAAATAGACCATATATCTTAGTCAAAACCCACAGTTTAAAAATTTAAGTTAGAAGAAACAATCCGTTCTTCTGAAAACGTATTGTGGTTTATCGAGAAAGAGAGATTGAGGTCGGGCGTGGTGGCTAATGCCTGTAATCCCAGCACTTTGGGAAGTCTAGGAGTACAGATCACCTGAGGTCAGGAGTTCCAGACCAGCCTAGCCAACATGGTGAAACGTGTCTCTACTAAAAATACAAAAATTAGCCAGGTGTGGTCGTGGGCACCTGTAATCCCAGCTACTCAGGAGGCTGAGGCAGGAGAATCACTTGAAACCAGGAGTCGGAGGTTGCAGTGAGCCAAGATCACGCCATTGCACTCCAGCCTGGGCAACAAGAGCGAAACTCTATCTCAAAAAAAAAGAAGTAGATATTGGCAAGATATTGGAGACTAGTGATTTGGAAGTTGTCAGTAAAAGAGTTGGAAACTTGAAAGGACAGTTTCACCAAAGCAATGTAAATATATGTGTGTGTGTGGGTGTGTGTGTGTGTGTGTATACATACGCACACATATATATATGTAGGTAGGTAGATAGATAGGTATCTCCAGAAAGATAAGAATATAATAATAATAGTCCTTACAGGGAAAACTGGAAGGGCAGTGATGAGAAAGGAGAATTTTCACTGTATATATACCCTTTTGTATCTTTTGGTTTTCGTACTATGTGGGTGTATTACATAATATTATAAAATAAAAAGGTAGACCCAGTACCGTGGCTCATACCTGTAATCCCACCACTTTGGGAGACTGAGGTGGGAGGATTGCTTGAGTCCAGGACTTGGAGACCAGCGTGGACAACATAGTGGGAACCCCATCTCTACAAAAAATAAATTAGTTGGGCCTGTTGGTATACACCTATAATCCCAGCTACTTGAGAGGTTGACGTAGGAGGATCACTTGAGCCCAGGAGATCGATCCTGCAGTGAGCCATGATTGTGCCACTGTCTCCATGTTCATTTTTATTATTTCATCAACCAGGGAGCTTTGTTTCGCTGGTATAATGAGGTAAGTGTGTCTTTGTGAGCTTATCTGGATTATAATTAGCTTTTAGTGGTTGCGTGTATTCTGTTTTGCTGCCGAGAGGGCTGAATTGCTCTTTGAAGAGTCTGGTTAGCAATGATTTTGCTACTTTCGAGTGGGAGTAATTGATTTGAATTATTCTTTCCTTGGACTCCCAGTATGTTTGAATTGCCAGTATTTCTGATGGGAGCTAGTGAGGAAGTTTAAATAAGGAAAAGGACAAAGCTCTTCCTCTTATTTAACAAAAAAAAAAAAAAAAAAAAAAAAAAAAAACAGACCTACTGAAAGGGGACAAAAATTGTTTAACCTCTTGTCTGAAAATCTTTTGCTTTTAATTTAGGCCTTTCCCCTAAGTAGTTCACAATAAACAAAAGAGGCAGAAATTAATGTTTTCTTCTTTCTGTCTCCTCTTCCACGTTTATTGGAAACAAAAGAAAAATTTATATTGTTTCATTTATGTTGTCTTATGTATTACAGAAAAGTAGATGGTTTCTGTAAATCACTTTTATTTTCTTCTGTTTTAGTTTTTTTGATCTTTTTGATGGCTTAGGTCGACTGAAAGTTCTTTTCTCTTGAGCATTTTGATGTTTGTATCTAATAGGTTTAAAGGCAGAAGTTTAGGCATTGTTTTTATGTGGAGCTAATCAAGGAGAAGGAGAAATGTGTAAGAACTTTCTTTTTCCAGCTCAGTGAAAGAGAGAACTGTTGCTCTCCAAAGATTGGTCATATGGTTGGTAAACAGCATTAAAATGCTGGTTTTTATATTTTGAATTTTCTTCCAAGTGACTGGTACTTGTTCTGTAAGTTTTGATGTAGGTACTTTACTGATCTAGAGATTAACAGGAAGTTTGCAAACAGCCATTGGTACTTCTGTTTGTAGGATAAGTTCTCATCTTGTCCTTTTTCTTCAAAATTAACTTGATTATTCCTGGCCCTTTGCGCTTAGCCTGTCAAATTCTACAACAATCTTTTTGGGATTTTGGTTAGAATTATATTGACTTTGTAGATTATTTTGGGAAGAATTGACATCTTTATTATGATAAGTATTCCTATCTGTGAATCTGATTGGTTTCTTCATTTATTTAGATTATCTTTTTAATGTTTCAAAATAGAATCTATAATCTTCATAACAGGTATGTATACCATTTGTTAAAGTTGTTCCTAAGTACCTTACATTTGGTTCATTGTTAAAATTAGATTATTTAAAAATTTATATTTTCTATGTATTGCTATTATATAGAAATGCTGTTGACTTATATATTGAGTTTGTATTTAACAACTTTGCTAAACTTTCCTATTGTAATAATTTCTTTTTGGCTTTCCATGTAGAAATGAAATTATCTGTAAATAATAATAGTATTATTTTCTCCTTTCCATTTTTATATCCTTTATTTTTATTATCTTTCTCTGCTGGGAAGGACTCAGTATAGTATCAGAAGAGAAACAATGGTACGAGGCATAGTTTTCTTATTTCTACATTTTAAAGGGAATACTTTTAACATTTTACCTTTAAGTAAGCTGATTACAGAATTCTGGTGGATATATTTTATCAGGTTAAGGGAGGTCTCTTTTATTCTTAGTTTGCTAGGAAATCTTACCGTGAAAGGAGTTTGAATGTTATCAAATGCTTTTCTGCATCTGTTGAGATGAACTGTGTCGATTTTCTCTTTTAATCTGTTGCTGTTGTACTATTAGCTTTCAAGTAATACTTCTTGCTTTTTCTGCTGCCTTCCCCCAGGTGATTTGTGGAGCTATGATTTCTTCAGTGGTGAGTTTGTGGTGTCACCTGAACCAGACACAAGTGTCCACACTCTTGACCCTCAGAAGCACAAGTATATTATATTGGGGAGTGATGGGCTTTGGAATATGATTCCACCACAAGATGCCATCTCAATGTGCCAGGACCAAGAGGAGAAAAAATACCTGATGGTGAGAAGTGATTCAATAATTTGATATTGTTGTCTAAACATTGTTTTGGTACTTCTGTCAGAATCTTGAATATGAACTAAGGACATAGACCTTGGGTAGATTTTTGCATTTGCCTGGATCTGCTAGTGGGTAAAACATAGGCTTTGTAGCTCCTAATCATTAGAGGAATGAGACAAGAAATATATAAGTGAAACCTAATAACAAAACACACAACCACTGACTTCAGTATAAATTGGCCTATGGAACACTGCTAATTCCTTATTTTTTTAAATGACATATAATTCGCATACCATAAAATTTATCCTTTTAAAGTATATAATTCAGTGATTCTTAGTGTAGTTCACAAAGTTGTACAACCATCACCACTACTTCTTTTTTTTTTGAGACAGAGTCTTGCTCTGTCACCCAGGCTGGAGTGCAGTGGCATGATCTCAGCTCACCTAACCTCCGCCTCCTGGCGTCAAGCGATTTCCCTCCCACCTCAGCCTCCCGAGTAGCTGGGATTACAGGCATGCGCTACCTCTACCCAGCTAATTTTTTTGTATTTTTAGTAGATGGGGTTTCATCATGTTGGCCAGGCAGGTCTTGAACTCCTGACCTCAGGTGATCCACCTGCCTCGGCCCCACAAAGTGCTGGGATTTAAGGCATGAGCCACTGTGCCTGGCCTCCGTCACCACTACTTCTACTACTTTTTTTTTTTTCCTCCCAAGAGATGAGGTCTCACTACGTTGCCCAGGCTGGTTTAGAACTCCTAGGCTTAAGCAGTCCTCTCACCTCAGCTTCCTGAGCAGCTGGGACTACTGTGGTGCTGTGCCCAGCTCCTAATCTCAAAACATTTTCATCATCATCCCCTAACAGAGCACATGGAAGTATCTGGAATCAAAGACCCAAAGATGGGTTATCCTTAGAAAAGATGATCTTTCTCTCAGATGGGAGGAATAGTAAAGCTGTATTTTGAGGTGGAAGGAGGGGCAAATTGATTGAATTTTTGTTAAATTGCCTCCATTCAGTACAGGCGCAGTAGCTCACACCTGTAATCCCAGCACTTTGGGAGGCTGAGACGGGTGGATCACCCAAGGTCAGGAGTTGAGAGACCAGCCTGGCCAACATGGTGAAACCCCACCTGTATTAAAAATACAGAATTAGCTGGGTGTGGTGGCACTCGTCTATAGTCCCAGCTACCTAGGAGGCTGAGGCTGGAGAATCGCTTAAACCTGGGAGGCAGAGGTTTCAGTGAGCCAAGATCATGCCGTTGCACTCCAACCTGAGCAATAACAATGAAATTGTGTCTCAAAAAAAAAAAAAAAAATTGCCTCCATTCATTCACTCAACTAACACGAGGTATTAGGTACAGGGATTGCAAAGGTAAATAGAATATGGTCCTTCCTCAGCACTTACCATATTATTATAAATAGAATATATAAAAAACTAACAATCCCATTAAATCATGAGTTTTTTTTAAGGTGAGAGTCATCTTGATTCAGTTTTACAATTTCAGGGCCTGGTGTGTTGCATTTAGTCGGAGATTATCAGATATCAAAGAGTAACATAAAGACTGTTGTGTCTAATGGATTTAGAATTCTTTAATGATCTGAGAGAGATCATTTCAATGGCATAAAGACAAAAGCCAGTTTGTAGTGGGTTGGAAGAACCTATTTATGAACCCTAAAGTGTTTTAAGATGAGTATTGAAGGAAGCATCCGTATAATACATAATTAGAACAAGTCTTATGAGACCTGGGAGAGTGAGACAATAGAAAATATCACAAGATTGCATGGAGGCTTCATGGAAGAGAGTGATATTTGAGCAAGAAATTTTGCAGGCTTGATCTGAGCAGCAGTGGTTTTTGGAAAAAACACAAAGAAATACATGTATGCCAGGTGCAGTGGCTCAACCCTGTAATCCCAGCACTTTGGGAGGCCAAGGCAGGTGGATCACTTGAGGTCAGGAGTTTGAGACCAGCCTGGCCAACATGGTAAAACCCCATCTCTACTAAAAATACAAAAATTAGCAAGGCGTGGTGACT
The DNA here is from genome assembly GCF_047675955.1 of Chlorocebus sabaeus. Classification (NCBI taxonomy): domain Eukaryota; kingdom Metazoa; phylum Chordata; class Mammalia; order Primates; family Cercopithecidae; genus Chlorocebus; species Chlorocebus sabaeus. The sequence goes on from NC_132919.1 coordinate 36,826,946, forward strand.
CACACCTGTAATCCCAGTTACTCGGGAGGTTGAGGCAGGAGAATTGCTTGAACCCCGGAGGCAGAGGTTGCAGTGAGCTGAGATTGTGCCACTGCACTCCAGCCTGGTATCAGAGTGAGACTCCATCTCAGAACAAGCAACAACAACAACAAAAAACCCACAAAGAAATACATGAGTACTAGAATTGACAGCTCGTATGTTTTTAAGGAAGAAGAATATGATGACACCTAAATTTCTAACTCTGGTGACTAGTAAGCTGTTATAAAGAAGAAACATCATTTAGGGAGAGATGGGGAAGGTAATTATTTCAGACATAGGCATGTTGAGTTGGAGGTACCTGTGGTTCATCTAGATAGATATCTTCAGTAGGCAGTTATAAATATTTGAGACAGAGGGGTGGCATGCTCCTGTGGTCCCAGCTACTCAGGAGACTGATGTGGGAGGGTTGCTTGACCCCAGGAGTTCAGGGCTGTAGGGCGCTATGATTGTGCTTGTGAATAGCCACTGCACTCCAGCCTGGACAACACAGTGAGACCCTCATCTCTTTAAAAATAAAAACTTGGGAAGGAAGCCTGGAAATACTAATTTGACAGTTAACAAGAGTTGTGTAAATTGTGGCAATATATGCACTTAGAGAGACTGTGTGGTTTAAGAGCACACAATATTAGGGGGACTCAAGTCAGCAGAATTCTAGTGAGCTGAGGGAAAGAAATACAGGTAAGGTAGAGGAAAATGGTTTATATAATTGTTTTCATGGAGCATTGATGGGAAGGGAAACGGGCACACTGAAAAAGTGAGAGGTAAGGGCTCTTGGAGAGTGATGAACCACGTGCCGTGGGGAATGTGATAGATTCATGAATTAGAGAGTAATGCTGCCTTTAAGCAATTCTGAGGTGCATATTTTCTTTTAATATCTACGAAATTGGAACACTTTTTACAAATAGTATATCATAGTTCAATTAACAGTGTTTTGTTTTGTTTTGTTTTGTTTTGTTTGAGACGGAGTCTTGCTCTCTCACCAGGCTGGAGTGCGGTGGTGCGATCTCAGCTCGCTGCAACCTCTGCCTCTCGGGTTCAAGCGATTCCCCTGCCTCAGCCTCCCAAGTAGCGGGGACTACAGGCACGTGTCACCATGCCTGGCTAATTTTTTTTTTTTTTTTTTTTTTTTGAGATGGAGTCTCGCTCCGTCCCCCAGGCTGGAGTGCAGTGGCGCGATCTCGGCTCACTGCAAGCTCCGCCTCCCGGATTCACGCCATTCTCCTGCCTCAGCCTCCCGAGTACCTGAGTCTACAGGCGCCCGCCACCATGCCCGGCTAATTTTTTTTTTGTATTTTTAGTAGAGACGGGGTTTCACTGTGTTAGCCAGGATGGTCTCGATCTCCTGACCTCGTGATCTGCCTGCCTCGGCCTCCCAAAGTGCTGGGATTACAGGCGTGAGCCACCGCGCCCGGCCCAGCTAATTTTTTTTATTTTAGTGGAGACGGGCTTTCACCACGTTGGCCAGGATGATCTCCATCTCCTGACCTCATGATCCACCCACCTTGGCCTCCCAAAGTGCTGGCATTACAGGCGTTGAGCCACCACGCCCAGCCGACAATGTATTTTATTTCTTTTGTGGCACATAAAATGATGCATCCATAACACCAGGCTCATGGTATTCTACATGAAGAAAACAGTCTAAGTGATCCAGTCAGAGAGTTAGAAAAAAGAGCACCAGAGTAAAACCCTTCAAAATAGGAGGATGAAAATAATAGAGCGGAAATTATTTAGGGAGATTCACAAAACCCAGAAGGGCAGTCCTTTAAGAAGACAAATAAGGCATGATTGATTGTTTCTAGTTCAAGAAAACACAAAAAAGTTTGAGTGGACATAACTACACTTAAAAATAGAGATTTTTAAAACACACTTTAAAAAATTCAGAGTATACTATACATATAAAATTTACCATTTGTACTACTTGAAAGTGTACAATTCAATAGTAATAAATACATTTGTATTCTTTTTTCTCATCCTTCATCCCTTCCTCCCTACTACCCTTCCTGACTTCTCATAACCACAATTCTACTCTCTGTCTTTGTGAGATCTTCTCTTTTAGCTGCTACATATGAGTGAGATCGTGTCTTTCTGTGCCTGGATTATTTTATTTAGCATAATGATCTCCAGTTCCATCCATGTTGCTGCAAATGACAGGATTTCATTCTTTTCTATGGCCAAATACTATTTCATTATGTGTGTATATATGTATACACCACATTTTCTTTATCCATTCATGTGTTAAATGGAAGTGACGTAGGATGATTCTGTATTTGGACTATTGTGAATAGTGCTGCAATAAACATGGCAGTGCAGATACACCTTCAGTGTGTTGATTTTCTTTCTGTTGGATATATGTATAGTAGTGGAATTGTTGGATCATATGGTAGTTTGCTTCTGTCTTTTTTTTTTTTTTTGAGGAACCTTCATAGTCTTCTTCATAGTGGCTGCACTAATTTACATTCCCACTAACACTGAGGGCTCCCCTTTCTGCACATCCTCACCAGCATCTGTAGTTGCCTATCTTTTTGATACAAGCCATTTTAACTGGGGTGAGATAACTCACTGTGGTTTTGATTTGCATTTCTCTGATGATTAGTGATGTTGAGCATTTTTTTCATTATCTGTTAATCATTTGTATGTCTTTTGAGAAATATGTGTTTTAGATCTTTTGCCCATTTTAAAATTGGATTATTTGGGGTTTGTTTTGTTCCGTTGCTACTGATTTGAGCTCCTTAAATATTGTGGTTGTTAATTCCTTGTCAGATGGATAGTTTGCAGATGTTTTATCCCATTCTGTGGATTGTCTATTCACTTTGTTGATTGTTTCCTTTGCATTTTAGCTTGTATTTTAATTTGTCTAATTTTGTTTTGGTTGCCAGTGCTTTTGAGGTCTCATGCAAAAATTATTTGCCCAGAGCCATGTCCTGGAGCATTTTTCCAATGTTTTCTTCTAATAGTTTCATAGTTTGTGAGATCAAAGTAGATCTCACAAAGAGAGAGAATAGAATTGTGGTTACCAATTTTACCAATTGAGATCTTAGATTTAAGTCATTAATCCATTTTGATTTGATTTTTGTGTATGATGAGAGAGAGGGGTATAGTTTCATTCTTCAGCATATAGTTATCCAGTTTTCCCACTACCATTTATTGTTGCTTTTGGCACCTTTGTTCAAGATGAGCTGGCTGCAAATTGCATGGATTTATATATAGGTTTTCTATTCTGTTCTATGGGTCTATGTGTCTGTTTTTGTAGCAGTACTGTGCTATTTTGGTTACTGTAGGCCTCTAGCATAGTTTGAAGTCAGGTAGTGTGATGCCTCCAGCTTTGTTCTTTTGGCTTAGAATTGCTTTGGCTATTCAGGATCTTTTGTAGTTTCATAAAAATTCTGAGCTTAAAGAAAAAATTATGTGAATAATGTTATTTCAATTTTGATAGGGATTGAATCTTTAAATTGCTTTGGGTAGTATTGTCATATTAACAATATTAATCCATCCAATCCGTAAGCATGGACTATCTTTGTATTTTTTTGTGTCCTCTTCAATTTCTATCATCAGTATTTTCTAGTTTTCGTTTATAGATCTTTCACATCTTTGGTTACACTGATTACTAGGCATTTTATAATTTGTATACCTATTGGAAATGGGATTGCTTTCTTGATTTCTTTTTTTTTTTTTGATACGGAGTCTTGCTCTGTTGCCCAGGCTGAAGTGCAGTGGCACAGTCTTGGCTCACTGCAAGCTGTCCCTCCTGGGTTCACGCCATTCTCCTGCCTCAGCCTCCCGAGTAGCTGGGACTGCAGGCGCCCGCCACCACGCCCAGCTAATTTTTTCTATTTTTAATAGAGACCGGGTTTCACTGTGTTAGCCAGGATGGTCTCGATGTCCTGACCTCGTGATTCACCCGTTTCGGCCTCCCAAAGTGCTGGGATTACAGGCATGAGCCACCACGTCCGGCCACTTGAGTTCTTTTTCAGATTGTTTGCTGTTGGTATATGTAAATGCTGCTGATTTTTGTATGTTCATCTTGTATCCTGCAGTTTCACTGAATTTATCAATTCTAACAGTTTTTTTGGTGGCGTCTTTAGGTTTTTGCAGGTATGAGATCATGTTATCTGCAAATAAGGCTCATTTGACTTATTTGTTTCCGGTTTGGATGCCCTTTATTTCTTTCTCTTGCCTAATTGCTCTGGCCAGGACTTCCAGTATTGCATTGAATAACAGTACTGAGAGTGGGGCATCCTTGTCTATTTCAGTCCTTAGAGGAAAGACCTTTAATTTTTTCCCCATTCAGTATGATGTTAGCTGTGAGTTTGTCATTTTGAGGTATATTTCTACTATACCCATTTTTGATGAGGGTTTTTTTTTTAATCATAAAGTGATGTTCAGTTTTATGAAATGCTTTTTCAGCGTCTATTGAAATAATATTCTTTTTTTTTTTGAGAGAGAGAGTCTTACTCTGTCACCCAGGCTGGGAGTACAGTGGTGCCATCCTGGCTCACTGCAGCCTCCGCCTTCTGGGTTCAACTGATTCTTCTGCCTCAGCTTCCTGAGTAACTGAGGTGGGAGGATCACTTGAGCCCAGGAGGTTGAGACTGCAGTAAGCTGAGGTCATACCACGGCACTCCAACCTGGGTGACAGAGTGAGACCCTGTCTCAAAAAACAACAAACAAACAAACAAAAAAATTTTCCACTCATTTTCATCATTCATTTATTTCTACGGGTACTTTTAATACATGTAGGCAGCCGGGTGCAGCGACTCGTGCCTGTAATCCCAGAACTTTGGGAGGCCGAGGCGGGCAGATCACCTGAGGTTAGGCGTTCGAGACCAGCCTGGCCAATGTGGTGAAACCCTGTCTCTACTAAAAGTACAAAAAAAAAAAAAAAAAATTAGCTGGGCATGGCGGCAGGTGCCTGTAATCCCAGCTACTTGGGAAGCTGAGGTGGAAGAATCACTTGAACCTGGGAGGTGGAGGTTGCAGCGAGAGGTCGTGCCATTGCACTTCAGCCTGGGTGACAAGAGCAAAACTCTGTCTCAAAAAAAAAAAAAAAAAAAATGTAGGCTTCTTTCCTGGAGTACATCATTTTCACTTCTGTGAAACTTAGCAGATTACAAATTCATATATGACACTGGAAGTTTTATTCCAAGCCACATTTATTTGCATAAAATGAGATCCTTTTGGTTTTGTTTTCTTTACTCGTTCAATTGGTATATATTTCTTCTTTATTCTATAAGCAGTTACTGTATTATTTTTTCCTCATATGAGTGACATTGACTGTGTGTGTGTGTATATGAGCTGTTTATATTTCCTTTTCTCTGGATTTTGTTTATATTCTTTGACAATTTTTATGTTGAGTCATTGTCTTCAATTTGCAGAATCTCTTATGTTGGGAGGAATTTGAGATGGAGTCTCACTCTGTCACCCAGGCGGGACCGCGTGGCATGATCTCTGCTCACTGCAACCTCCGTCTCCCAGGTTCATGCCATTCTTCTACCTCAGCCTCCCAAGTAGCTGGTATTACAGGCGCGTGCCACCATGCCTGGCTAATTTTTGTATTTTTAGTAGAGACAGGGTTTCACCGTATTGGTCAGGCTGGTCTTGAACTCCTGACCTTGCAATCCACCTGCCTCCACCTCCCAAAGTTCTGGGATTACAGGCGTGAGCCACCGTGCCTGGCTACTTTTCTTTTTAAGTAACTTCTTTATAACTTTTTCTTTTCTTTTCTTTTCTTTTCTTTTTTTTTTTTTGTTTTTTTTCTCTTTTTCTTTTTTGGAGACGGAGTCTTGCTGTGTTGCCTAGGCTGGAATGCAGTGGCGTGATCTCGGCTCACTGCAACTTCCGCCTCCTGGGTTCAAGCGATTCTCCTGCCTCAGCCTCCCCAGTAGCTGGGACCACAGGCATCGCGCCCGGTTAATTTTTTGTTTTTTTAGGTAGAGACGGAATTTCACCATGTTAGCCAGGATAGTCTTGATCTCCTGACCTCATGATCCACCCACCTCAACCTCTCAAAGTGCTGGAATTACAGGCATGAGCCATTGCGCCTGGCCAACTTTTTCTTTTCTTCTTTTCTATTTTCTTTTCCTTTTCCTTTTCTTTTCTGACAGAGTCTTGCTCTGTTGCTCAGGCTGGTGTGCGGTGGCGTGATCTCCACTCACTTCAGGCTCCGCATCCGGGTTCATGCCATTCTCCTGCCTCAGCCTCCCAAGTAGCTGATACTACAGGCACCCAACACCACGCCTGGCTAATTTTTTTGTGTTTTTAGTAGAGACAGAGTTTCACAGTGTTTGCCAGGATGGTCTGGATCTCCTGACCTCGTGATCCGCCTGCCTCAGCCTCCCCAACATTTTCTAATTAAAGTTACAGTGAAGGCTGAGTTTCTTGATAAAAATAAAAATAGTGAAATTTAATGACAGGATAAAACCTTGTTTTATTAGTATTTTTTTAATTTAGAGAAGTACTATTTTAACATAGCTAAGGAGACTGGGGATAATGTTTGAAAATTTGGGAGCTTTGGCTGGGCGCAGTGGCTCACGCCTATAATCCCAGCACTTTGGGAGGCGGAGGCAGGCGGATTACGAAGTCAGGAGATCGAGACCATCCTGGCTAACGTGGTGAAACCCCGTCTATACTAAAAATACAAAAAATTAGACAGATGTCGTGGCGGGTGCCTGTAGTCCCAGCTACTGGGGAGGCTGAGGCAGAAGAATGGCGTGAACCTGGGAGGTGGAGCTTGCAGTGAGCCAAGATCGTGCCACTGCTCTCCAGCCTGGGCGACAGAACGAGACTCCATCTCAAAAAAAAGACAATTTGGGAGGTTTATTTGGGCCACAGTGAACACCAGATATTTAATTTGATATAGATGTTGTGGCAGCTAAATCTGAGTTACTTTCCTTCTCCTTGTTCTTTTGAATACAGGGTGAGCACGGACAATCTTGTGCCAAAATGCTTGTGAATCGAGCATTGGGCCGCTGGAGGCAGCGTATGCTCCGAGCAGATAACACTAGTGCCATAGTAATCTGCATCTCTCCAGAAGTGGACAATCAGGGAAACTTTACCAATGAAGATGAGTTGTACCTGAACCTGACTGATAGCCCTTCCTATAATAGTCAAGAAACCTGTGTGATGACTCCTTCCCCATGTTCTACACCACCAGTCAAGGTATATAGTTCCATAGTTTTTAAGTTATGTTTTAATAGTCACAAGTTTGGTTACCGTCACCTGGAAACAATTTTTAAATTCTTACAGGATTTTGGATTTGAACTTGGTTCAAGAAAGTGGTATAACTTATTATCAGAGAGCCATCTTTATATCAATACTAATCTCAATGCCAGCCATGTATACAGCACTAATAAAAAGGTGATTGTGGACTCTTAAGAATATTATCGTTTGCCATCAAATGCTATGAATATTATTTTTAAAGCATTTAGAAGTTTGTGAAGCACTTAAATATATTTTGTTTGAATCTCATAGCCCAGAAGTAGAGCTAATGTTATTATTTCATTTTATCAGTAATAAGCCTGAGAGATTAAACTGTCTAAACGAGGTCATAGAGAATCAAAATTGAGCTGGACCTGAGGACAGCAGACATTACAACTGGTTGTCTGTTAACTCGTCTAAGAAACTTTATTCCTGTTTCTTATCCACGTTAATATTGAGTGAGTTTAAGGTATGCTTTGACATAAGCAAATTTTAAGTAGATATCATACTTTCCTTTTTTGATTTACTAAGAACTCAAATACTTGGTTGTGTTTTCATACTAATTTTTCCCACCAAAAATTAGCAATATTGATTGATAAATGCTTTAATACATAGTATGGCTAACCTGGCTTTCTGAGAATGTGTTTTCAGTAGACTGACCATTAAAATGGGAAATATAGCGAAATCTAACGTCATCTATTTAGGCAGTTTTTTAAAGTGTCAAGGGCTTTAATTTTGGGCATTGTAATCCTATAGTCCATACTTGGAAATGGGTTATTACTGCTTTGCTTTCTTTCACTTTACATACATATGGCAAAAACCACATATGGCCAGATAAAATGGAATCTTTTCATTTCTTTTTCTTTTTTTGTTTTTGAGACAGAGTTTCACTCTTGTTGCCCAGGCTAGAGTGCAGTGGCACGATCTTGGCTCACTGCAACTTCCACCTCCCAAGTTCAGGTGATTCTCCTGCCTCAGCCTCCCGAGTAGTTGGGATTACAGGTGCCTGCCACTATGCCCTGCTAATTTTTTGTATTTTTAGTGGAGATAGGGTTTCATCATGTTAGCCAGGCTGGTCTTGAACTCCTGACCTCAGGTGATCCACCCGCGTTGGCCTCCCAAAGTGCTGGGATTACAGGTCCAGCCAAAATGAAGTATTTTCATTTACAAAAGTTTTCTTTTCTTTGAAAACCATGAATGGTAATGTAGGTTGAAACCCTTTAAAGCCTCTTTATTCTCTCTTCGAAGCTGCGAAGGAGCTTGTGTTTGTATATTTGCGTATGTCTGAATATTTGTATGTAATTATTACTTTCATGTTCCCCGATAACTGACCTTTAGGCAGTATAGAGGAGGAGGAGACATTAGAGTGGGGAATAGTGTGAGGGACAAAGGGGCATTCTTAATACTGACCTCAAATAAAAATTATTGCAGTCTGCTGACTGGCATTAGTAAACCCATACATAAAATATGTTTAAAAAATTACTTAAGCCAGGCACGGTGGCTCATGCCTGTAATTCCAGCACCTTGAGAGGCCGAATTGGGCGGATCACCTGAGGTCAGGAGTTAGAAACCAGCTTGACCAACATGGAGAAACCCCATTTCTACTAAAAATACAAAATTAGCCAGGTGTGGTGGTGCATGCCTATAATCCCAGCTACTTGGGAGGCTGAGGCAGGAGAATCACTTGAACCCAGGAGTGGAGGTTGCAGTGAGCCAAAATCACGCCATTGCACTCCAGCCTGGGCAACATCAGCGAAACTCCATCTCAAAAGAAAAGAAAAGAAAAGAAAAAAATTAAATTCTGGACTGGGCGCGGTGGCTCACGCCTGTAATCCCAGCACTTTGGGAGGCCAAGGCACGCGGATCAGGAGGTCAGGAGATTGAGACCATCTTAGCCAACATGGTGAAACCCGATCTGTACTAAAATACAAAAAATTAGTGGGCATGGTGGCTCGTGCCTGTAATCCCAGCTACTTGGGAGGCAGAGGCAGGGGAATCGCTTGAACCTGGGAGGTGGAGGTTGCAGTGAACTGAGATTGTGCCACTGCACTCCAGCCTGGTGACGGAGCAAGACTCTGCCTCAAAAAACATAGTAATAATAATTCTGATAATGACCTAATAATACTACTAAAGATAAGAAGACGTATGTATGCCATATGCAGGTATAGTTATTTGTTAACCCATTGGCCCTGCCCAAATATGGGAAAATATTTAGATTAATTCAAAATAATTAGTATTGTTGGCTCTGATCTAACAACTAACAAAGACAAATTTCTGCCCAAGAAATTGTTTTTGGTTTGTTTTATTTACCTTAATTGACATAAAGGTGAGTACTCCCAACTATGTTTGATTTACATCATTATTAAAGTTATCTCATGTTTAGTAACATAGAGATAAATTTAATGAGAATTTGATTAATATTGAATAGTTTCAGAGACTTACATTTAGACAAGGCATGTGAGACTAGATTTGTCTATAAACATGTCAACTTCTATTTGAATTCTCACATAAATTAGTCTTTGTTTTGGGATGGAGATAGTGGAAAGCCTTTGTTTAAGGTAGTTTACTATGACACACATTTCTTTCTCTGTCCTTTGTTTAGGGCAAAACTAAATTTAGCTATGTTTTACAAGCTAAGATCTATAAAAAAGGAATGGGGAAGAGAGCAAAGAGTTTCAGAAAATTAAAACTTAGTTATGTTTTAGGCACAGTTTGTAATTGTTTAATATCGGATTACAGGATAGGTGGGAGGAGAAAGTTGATCTCTGAAGCAGTGAACTTTTTTAAACTATGTATTTTTAGGGGGTAACCTCAACATTACATCACTGTTTTACGAACGTGCAGGCCTTAGCAATACAAATTAATCTGGGGTACATCTGAGAAGTCTAAATAGTTGCCTGTGCTAACAGATGCAATGTATTCCCACAGAATGCCAATAAAAAGAGAAGGAAAAAGAAACGTTCAAGGAGAAAGTTGGGGAAGGAAAGCCAGCACCCCTGTAGGGTCAGAATAATAATCTGTGCATTTAAAAAGACACAGCTGGCCGGGTGCAGTGGCTCATTTCTGTAAACCCAGCACTTTGGGAGCCCAAGGTGGGTGGATCACGAGGTCAAGAGATTGAGACCATCGTGGCCAACATGGTGATACCCCGTCTCTACCACAGATACAAAAATTAGCTGGGTGTGGTGGTGTGCGCCTGTAGTCCCAGCTTCTCGGGAGGCTGAGGCAGGAGAATCACTTGAACCTGAGAGGCAGAGGTTGCAGTGAGCCAAGATCACACCACTGCACTCCAGTCTTGTGATAGAGTGAGATTCCATCTCAAAAACATAAATAAATAAAATACATAATAAATAAATAGACCGGGCGCAGTGGCTCATGCCTGTAATCCCAGCACTTTGGGAGGCTGAGGCGGGCAGATCATGAGGTCAGGAGATCGAGACCATCCTGACTAACATGGTGAAACCCCGTCTCTCCAAAAAATACAAAAAAATTAGCTGGGCGTGGTGGCGGGCACTTGTAGTCCCAGCCACTCAGGAGGCTGAGGCAGGAGAATGGCGTGAACCCGGGAGGCGGAGCTTGCAGTGAGCCCGATATCGCAACACTGTACTCCAGCCTGGGCGACAGTGAGACTCTGTCTCAAAACATAAATAAAAAATAAATGGAGCAATGGCTCCAGAAAGAGTATATTTTTAATAAAAAAGAGAAGTGGGCCGGGCACGGTGTCTCATGCCTGTAATCCTAGCACTTTGGGAAGCCGAGGCAGGCAGACCACCTGAGGTCAGGAATTTGAGACCAGCCTGGCCAACATGGTGAAATCCTGTCTTTACTAAAAATAGAAAAATTAACTGGGTGTGGTGGTGGGTGCCTGTGATCCCAGCTACTTGGGAGGCTGAGGCAGGAGAATCACTTGAGCCCAGGAGGTGGAGGTTGCAGTGAGCCAAGACTGTGCCATTGCACTCCAGCCTGGGCAACAAGAGCGAAACTCTGTCTCAAAAAAAAAAAAAAAAAAAAAAAAAAAGAACAGAGAAGTGATGTATTTGGGGCAGTAACAGATTAGTAACTAGAAATTCTTTGTCCTTTTCTTCAATGTCCATTGGTCCTAAAGTCAATATGTTTTTCAGTAAAGCATATTCTTATCTATGATTAGATTGAGGTCATTTTAGAAACAGGTTTCTGGGCTGAGTGTGGTGGCTCACCCCTGTAATCCCAGCACTTTGGGAGGACAAGGAGGGTGGACCACTTAAGGTCAGGAATTTGAGACCAGCCTGGCCAGTGTGGTGAAAACCCATCTCTACTGAAAATACAAAAATTAGCCAGGCATGGTGGCAGGTGCCTCTAACCCCAGCTACTCGTGAGGGTGAGGTGGGAGAATCGCTTGAACCTGGGAGGCAGAGGTTACAGTGAGCAGAGATCACGCCACTGCACTCCAGCCTGGATGACAGAGCAAGACTCGGTCTCAAACCAACTAAAAAAGAAGCTTCTGGATGCCTTCAATTTCCCTTTCATTTTATTTTTTGAACCTCCCTGCCTCCCTTATTTCCCTTTTAACTCTAGACAAATTAAAGGAAACATTCCTATTATAAGTATACTTTTATATAGCACTTTAAAGAAAGTTGTATATTCAGGCTGGGTGCAGTGGCTCATGCCTGTTATCACAGCACTTTGAGAGGCCGAGGTGGGCAGATCACCTGAGGTCGCAAGTTTGAGATCAGCCTGACCAATATGGAGAAACCCCGTCTCTACTAAAAATACAAAAATAAAAATTTAGCCAGGTGTGGGTGGTGCATACCTGTAGTCCTAACTACTCGGAAGGCTGAGGCAGGAGAATTGCTTGAACACGGGAGGTGGAGGTTGCACTCCAGCCTGGGCAACAAGAGTGAAACTCCATCTCAAAAAAAAAAAAAAAAAAAGGAAAGGTGGCTGGGCGCGGTGGCTCACACCTGTAATCCCAGCACTTTGGGAGGTCAAGGTGGGCAGATCAGCTGAGGTCAGGAGATCAAGACCATCCTGGCTAACATGGTGAAACCCCATCTCTACTAAAAATACAAAAAATTAGCCGGGCGTGGTGGCGGTTGCCTGTAGTCCCAGCTACTCAGGAGGCTGAGGCGGGAGAATGGCGTGAACCCGGGAGGCAGAGCTTGCCGTGAGCCGAGATTGCGTCACTGCACTCCAGCCTGGGTGACAGAGCAAGACTCCGTCTTTGGGGGGGGAAAAAAAGGAAAGGTGTTTATTTTATAGGAGATTTTATTTCAGAGAAAGATCAGATAAATATGTCTTCATTTACTGCTTTACAAAAGGATTTGCGTGGACTTTTCAGAATCTATTAGTATTTTAATAAATTTTGATTGAGAGTCCACTTGAGGAAATTTTACATGTTTGGGGGAGAGAGTGTTTATGCTTTAACTCTGGACCTTGATAAAGTATTAAGACAATGATTTTATGAAATATTATTGCTTTGGAAGAGCTGGGTTTGACAGTAAGAATGTTCTTATCTGGAGGTGAGCGGATATTCTGAGTATATGTAGATTTAGAGCACTACACTCAAAGTAGTGGTGCATATCTAGATTGACATGAAGCGTTTTAAAAACAGCATTTTTAAAAACAATAAAGTGCCTTGGATAATTCTGATTTGTTTCAATTGGGAATTTCCCTAACCATTCTCAGTAGGGTCCCATGTGTACTACTTTTCTCAAATCACAGAGCAGTATCTAGTGTTTGCAGGATGGGTGCAAAGCAGCATTCATCTGAGTTTTCATTATGACCATTATGGCATAGTTGCTTTAATGTCGTACTTTGCTTTAATAATGTGTTTTAATGTTGTAATGCTTTCCACGCTACGTACTCAGAAATTAGAATTTAGGAGATAGGAAATAAACCAAAAAACCACAAATTTGTTGCTTATCCTACGGAGATGCTACCATCCCCCCCAGTGGTTACACTAGTTTTCATTACTATAAAATTGAGGTTTTTGTTTTTATTTATTTATTTATTTATTTATTTATTTATTTATTTATTGTGAGACGGGGTCTCACTCTGTCACCCAGGCTGGAGTGCAGTGGTGCGATCTCTGCTCTCTGCAGCCTCCACCTCCTGGGCTCAAGCAGTTCTCCCATCTCAGCCTCCAGAGTAGCTGGGATTACAGGTGCGCACCACCATGCCTGGCTAATTTTTATATTTTTAGTAGAGATGCTGTTTCACCATGTTGGCCAGGCTGGTTTTGAACTCCTGACCTCAAATGATCCACCCGCCTCAACCTCCCAAAGTGCTGAGATTACAGGGTTAGCCACTGTGCCCAGCCAAAAATTGAGATTTTTAAAAGCTTTTTTTTCTTTTTTGAAATAGGGAACACTTCGTGAATTTTGTGTCATCTTTGCACAGGGGCCATGCTAATCTTCTTTGTGTTATTCCAATTTTAGTATATATGCTGCTGTAGTAAGCACTTAATGGCATCTTAAAGCAATTTTTTGATGGTTCTTATGGAAAAATATAAGACTTTCATGAAAAATAGAGCGATTTCATCAACATTATGTTATTGTCAAAAGTAAAATTAAAACGCACACAGAGAATGCGATACTTTTAATCTTCTCCATGTTTGGGTACAGAATAGTGGAAGAGTGAATGTGTGCCTATGGTTAATTTTGAGGGTTTGTTTTGAAATTTTGTTCCTTAATGTATCTTATTTTTGGTTACCTGCCAGTGGATAGAAAATACATGTGACCACGTGAATTTTCACCCACTTGAGTAGATTATTTTATAATTTCATCTATTACCCTGAAGACAGAATTCAGTGTCATTCTTACCTTTATATTGTCTTCTCACTCTGGTTCCTCCCATTAAACCTTACACATAGTTCAGTAAATATATGGTGAATGAATTAGTGAATGCATATAACATGTTTTTGCCATCCTACTAGCTTCATAACAAGCCTAACATCACATACATAGGTTTGTTGAGTTCTAGGATAAATTTTTTCTTATTTGTTTTACCTTCTTATTTTTCAGTCCCTGGAGGAGGATCCATGGCCAAGGCTGAACTCTAAGGACCATATACCTGCCCTGGTTCGTAGCAATGCCTTCTCAGAGAATTTTTTAGAGGTTTCAGCTGAGATAGCTCGAGGGAATGTCCAGGGTGTAGTCATACCCTCAAAAGATCCAGAGCCACTTGAAGAAAATTGCGCTAAAGCCCTGACTTTAAGGATACATGATTCTTTGAATAATAGCCTTCCAGTTGGCCTTGTGCCTACTAACTCAACAAACACTGTCATAGACCAAAAAAATTTGAAGATGTCAACTCCTGGCCAAATGAAAGCCCAAGAAATTGAAAGAACACCTCCAACAAACTTTAAAAGGACACTAGAAGAGTCCAATTCTGGCCCCCTGATGAAGAAACATAGACGAAATGGCTTAAGTCGAAGTAGTGGTGCTCAGCCTGCAAGTCTCCCCACAACCTCACAGCGAAAGAACTCTGTTAAACTCACCATGCGACGCAGACTTAGGGGCCAGAAGAAAATTGGAAATCCTTTACTTCATCAACACAGGAAAACTGTTTGTGTTTGCTGAAGTGCATCTGGGAAATGAGGTTTTTCCAAACTTAGGAGAGGGCTTTTTAAATTTGGTGCCGAAGTTGGACTTTTTTTAAGGAGACAAAATTAAAAGAATATACAGTTTGACTTTTTGGAATTCAGCAGTTTTATCCTGGCCTTGTACTTGCTTGTATTATAAATGTGGATTTTATAGATGTTAGGGTATAAGTTGCTGTAAAATTTGTGTAAATTTGTATCCACACAAATTCAGTCTCTTACTCTGATACACAGTAATTGTGACAACAGGGCTAAATGTTTAAAGAAATCAAAAGAATCTATTAGATTTTAGAAAAACATTTAAGCTTTTTAAAATACTTATTAAAAAATTTGTATAAGCCACTTGTCTTGAAAACTGCGCAACTTTTTAAAGTAAATTATTAAGCAGACTGGAAAAGTGATGTATTTTCATAGTGACCTGTGTTTCACTTAATGTTTCTTAGAGACAGGTGTCTTTTAATCATTATTTTTTATTTCTGATTTCATAATTCAGAACTAAATTTTTCATAGAAGTGTTGAGCCATGCTACAGTTAGTCTGGTCCCAATTAAAATACTATGCAGTATCTCTTACATCAGTAGCATTCTAAAACCTTAGTCATCAGATATGCTTACTAAATCTTCGGCATAGAAGGAAGTATGTTTGCCTAAAACAATTCCCTTCTTTTTCATCCCAGACCAATGGCATTATTAGGTCTTAAAGTAGTTACTCCCTTCTCGTGTTTGCTTAACATATGTGAAGTTTTCCTTGCTATTTCAATAACAGATGGTGCTGCTAATTCCCAACATTTCTTAAATTATTTTATATCATACAGTTTTCATTGATTATATGGGTATATATTCATCTAATAAATCAGTGAACTGTTCCTCATGTTGCTGGATTTGTAGTTGTTGATTTATTTTAATGGTATGTACAGTTTGAGTATTGCTTATCCAAAATGCTTGGGACCAGAAGTGTTACAGATTTTTTAAAATTTTGCAATATTTGCTTTACACTTAGCTTTTGAGTGTTCCTAATCTGAAATTCAGAATGCTCTAATGAGCATTTCCTGTGAGCATCAATGCCTGCTCTGAAAAAGTTTCTGATTCTGGAGTATTTTGGATTTTGGATTTTCAGATTAAGGATACTTAACCTGGATTAACATTCTGTTGTGCCATGATCATGCTTCATGCTTTAGAGTGAGTTTATTTTATTTATTTATTATTTTGTTTGTTTGTCTGAGATAGAGTCTCACTCTGTCATCCAGGCTAGAGTGCAGTGGCGCAATCTCAGCTCACTGCAACCTCTGCCTCCCGGGTTCAAGTGATTCTCCTGCCTCAGTCTCTCTCCCCAGAAACTGGGACTACAGGCGCGCACCACCACGCCTGGCTAATTTTTTTTTTTTGAGACGGTGTCTTGCTCTGTCGCCCAGGCTGGAGTGCAGTGGTGCAATCTTGGCTCCCTGCAACTTCTGCCTCCTGGGTTCATGCAGTTCTCCTGCCTCAGCCTCCTGAATAGTTTAGATTACAGGCACGTGCCACCATGCCCAGCTAATTTTTGTATTTTTAGTAGAGGTAGGGTTTCACATGTCGGTCAGGCTGGTCTCGATCTCCTGACCTCGTGATCCACCCGCCTCGGCCTCCTACAATGCTGGGATTACAGGTGTGAGCCACCACGCTCAGCCAATTTTTGTATTTTTAGTAGAGATGGGGTTTCACCATATTGGCCAGTCTGGTCTCGAACTCCTGACCTTGTGATCTGCCCGCCTTGGTCTCCCAAAGTGCTGGGATTATAGATGTGAGCCACTGTGCCCGGCTTAGAGTGAGTTTAAATACAACTTAAAGTCTTCATTTTTGCACACTGAATTTTTTATTTTAATATCAAATATATTGAAATAGGTCAGGCGCGGTGGCTCATGCCTATAATCCCAGCACTTTGGGAGGCTGAGGAGGGCAGATCACGAGGTCAGGAGATTGAGACCATCCTGGCCAACATGGGGAAACCCCGTCTCTACTAAAATACAAAAAATTAGCCAGGCGTAGTGGTGCACACCTGTAGTCTCAGCTACTCATGAGGCTGAGGCAGGGGAATCGCTTGAGCCCAGGAGGTGGAGGTTGCAGTGAGCTGAGATCGTGCCACTACACTCCAGCCTGGCAACAGAGTGAGATTCCATCTCAAAAAAACAAAAAAAAACAATGAAATAATAAGAATGTGATTAAGTCAGTTATGGCTTATAAGCATTATGTAAAATATGTAGCGATTTAAGATGAATAAAAAACTGCCAACTTCAGTAATACAGGAAAAAATCTAAAGGGAATTAATATTAAACACTAAGTATGTAATTTTGATGTGACTTGTACAGTGAGATAATTTTTTAGTTTATCAATTTGGAACAAGATCTGTCATTGAGAGATTCAAGAGTTAATTCATGAATTCAATGTCATGCACCTACAATATGCTACAAACTGTGTTGTTGGAAACATACCGATTTTCCATAGGAAATCTAAGAGTTTTTTTCAGCTCTTTCCAAGAGAGAGATAGCAACTAGCAGACACTTCTGGAGTCTGTTCATTGTGAAAGTCTTTTCCATCTGGTACACATGTAATACCATCGTGGCTGCACCACGTGAAAATCCAGCAAGCCAGGTGTGATGTCACATGCCTGTAGTCCCAGCCACTTGGGAGGCTGAGGTGGGATGATCACCTGAGCCTGGGAGATTTAGGCTGCAATGAGATAGGCTCATGCCACTGCACTCCAGCTTGGGTGACAGAGTAAGACCCTGTCTAAACAAAATAACAAGAAAAACACCAGCAAATCTAAATACATACTGAAATCCAGACCGGGCATGGTGGCTTATACCTGTAATCCCAGCACTTTGGGAGACCGAGGTGGGTGGATCACGAGGTGAGATTGAGACCAGCCTGGCCAACATGGTGAAACCCCATTTCTACTAAAAATACAAAAATTAACTAGGCGTGGTGGCGTGTGCCTGTAATCCCAGCTACTTGGGAGACTGAGGCAGGACAATCGCTTGAACCTGGGAGGCAGAGGTTGCAGTGAGCCAAGATTGAGCCAGGCCGGGCGCGGTGGCTCACGCCTGTAATCCCAGCACTTTGGGAGGCCGAGGGGGGCGGATCACGAGGTCAGATCAAGACCATCCTGGCTAACACTGTGAAACCCCGTCTCTACTAAAAATACAAAAAATTAGCTGGGCATGGTGGCGGGTGCCTGTAGTCCCAGCTACTCGGAAGGCTGAGGCAGGAGAATGGCGTGAACCTGGGAGGCGGAGCTTGCAGTGAGCCGAGATCGCGGCACTGCACTCCAGCCTGGGCGACAGAGTGAGACTCTGTCTCAAAAAAAAAAAAAAAAAAGGTTGAGCCAGTGCACTCCAGCCTGGGTGACAAAGTGCAACTCCATCTCAAAAAAAAAGGAAAATCCATTTAGGACAGGTGCGACGTCTCCTGCCTGTATTCCTAACACTTTGGGAGGCTAAGGTGGGAGAATTGCTTGAGCCCAGGAGTTTGAGACCAGCCTGGACAACATAGGGATACCCCATCTCTACAAAAAAAAATAATTAACTGGATGTGGTGGTGTGTGCCTGTGGTCCCAGCTACCCAGGAAGCTGAGATGGGAGGATCGCTCGAGCCTGTGAGGTGGAGGCTGCAGTGAGCCATGATCATGCCACTGCACTCCAGCCTGGGCAACAAAGTGAGACCCTGTCTCAAAATTAAAAAAAAAAAAAAAAGTAGCTACTTTTTACTTGTTTTTTCTTTTTTGCCAGTGGTTGTAAAATAGATTATGTAATCTGTATTTTTCAAATCAATCGTTTAATGTAAAAAGTGTCACAGCATTATTTCCTACATCACATTATTTTTTAGTGCAATGGATCTAATTCCATACCATATTAGTAGCTGTCTAATATCGAAAACCTTTTTGAGACACAACTGTACATGTTAAAATTACTTATTTTTTTGTATGTGTTCCTAGGGCCGTGGTTAGGCCTACTCTTTAAGGGAATCAATGATGTTTTGCCATCACAAATAATGCTTTAATGTTTGTGTTTCTTAAATTTTATTTGTCTATGTAACACATAGATCAGTAGTAATGGAAAGTTCATGATGTATGAAATGATACATAATGAAAAGTCCCCTACCTCAGTCCCCAAGACAGTCAACATTTCCCCCTATTTTTTGTGTGTATTCTTTCAGCAATAGTTTGCATAGACATACAAGGATTATGTGTTTATCTCAACCTTATTTCTTAAAGATTTTTCTATATCAGTACATCAAAGAGCTTCATTATTTAGTATTTCAGTCTACAGATGTAAGTTAACTATGCCATTTTTTTTTTCCTTTTTTTTTTGAGACGGAGTTTCGCTCTTGTTGCCCAGTCTGGAGTGCAGTGGTGCAATCTCGGCTCACTGCAACCTCCGCCTCCCGGGTTCAAGCGATTCTCCTGCCTCAGCCTCCTGAGTAGCTGGGACTACAGGTGCATGCCACGCATCCCCGGCTAAGTTTTGTATTTTTAGTAGAGACGGGGTTTCACCATGTTGGCCAGGATGGTCTCGATCTCTTGACCTCGTGATCCATCAATCTAGGCCTCCCAAAGTGCTGGGATTATAGGTGTGAGCCACTGCACCCAGCCAACTATGCCATTATTTAACCATGTCCACACATTCTGGTTATTTTAAATATTTTGCAGAAGATAATTCTTGATCTGTGTCTTATGCCACAAGGATTAAAATGTGTATTCATTGCTACAAAACTATCTCAAAGTTTAGCAGTTTAAAACAATAAATACTGGCCGGGTGCGATGGCTCACGCCTGTAATTCCAGCACTTTGGGAGGCCGAGGCAGGCGGATCACCTGAGGTCAGGAGATCAAGACCATCCTGGCTAACACGGTGAAACCCCGTCTCTACTAAACATACAAAAAATTAGCTGGGTGTGGTGGCGGGCGCCTGTGGTCCCAGCTACTCGGGAGGCTGAGGCAGGAGAATGGCGTGAACCCGGGAGGCGGAGCTTGCAGTAAGCCGAGATCCCGCCACTGTACTCCAGCCTGGGCGACAGAGCAAGACTCCGTCTCAAAAAAACAAAACAAACAACAAATATTATCTCCAGTTTCTGAGCCTCAGAAATCTGAGAGTGGTTTAGCTGGGTGATAGTCTCGTGGTTTTGGTCAAGCTACCAACCAGCGCTACAATCTTTCGAAGGTGTCACTGGGGCTAGAAGATCTGCTTTCCGCGAGACTCACAGCTGTTGGCAGGAAACCTCAGTTTGTTGTCACATGTTCCCCTCCAGAGGGCTTCTCACAACATGGCAGTTATTTGCCCCCAGAACAAGCCGCACCAGACGGCATGGCAGAAACCACGATGCTTTTTGTAACCTAGCCTCTGAAAGTGTCATATCAATTCTGTATTTTGTTGGTCACACAGACCGAGTCAGCTACAACGTGGGAGACTCCTACACAAGGCATGAATTCCAGGAGGTGGGCATTTTCTAGGAAGTGTCATTCTAGGGAGTGTCATCTGGAAGGAAGCTATCACAACCTAGAAGTTAAAAGCATTGATATTTTGAAATATAGCATGTATAATATTGTGTTAGTAAGGTGTGCGCTAGCTATGTTTTGGTAATAGCATTAACGAGCAATGTTATTTTCATCTTCCAGACGTCTGGAAGATTGCTCTAGTGGAGTAAAGCATCTTAATGTATTTTGCCACTAAATAAACTGTCTCACTAACAAAGTTGAGAATAATTTTTTTTTTTTTTTTTGACAGGGTCTCGCTCTGTCTCCAGGCTGATGTGGAGTGCAGTGGCACAATCATAGCTCACTGTAATGTTTAACTCCTGGCTTCAAGTGATCCTCCCATGTCAGCTTCCCGAGTAGCTGGGACTGCAGGTGCATATCACCACACCTGGTAGATTTTTAAAATTTCCTTAGAGACGAGGTCTCACACTGTGTTGCACAGGCTGCTCTTAAATTCCTGGCCTCAAGTGATCCTCCTGCCTCAGCCTCCCAAAGTGCTAGGCAAATTTTAATCTTTGAGACAAAATATTTAGGCAATATTAGTGGTTGCATTAGGGATTACAATGTACATACACTTACAGTCTACTTAGAATCAATGTTCTATGACCAAAAGTGGAATGTAGAAACGTTACTAGCCAGGTGTGGTGGCATGTGCCTGTAGTCCCAGCTACTCTGGAGTCTAAGGTAGGAGGATCACTTGGCCCCAGGGGGTTGAGGCTTCAGTGAGCCGTGATCACACCACTGCACACCAGCCTGGGCAACAGAGTGAGACTCTGTCTCAAAAATAAATAATAAAAGTAACAAAAGTTTTAGCAAAAGGAAAAAGAGAGTTAAAGCAAGCTGGGTATGGTGGTGCATTCCTGTAATCCGAGCTACTCAGGAAGCTGAGGTGGGAGGATTGCTTGAGCCCAAGAGTTGCGGACTATAGTGTTCCATGATGACATCTGTGAATAGCTATTGAACTCCAGCCTGGACAGCATAGCTAGGCCCTGTCTCTTACACAAAACACAAAGTAACAAAATGAAAACTGGTTGGGTGCAGTGGCTCGTGCCTGTAATCTCAGCAGTTTGGGAGGCTGAGGCGGGGGAATCACCTGAGGTCAGGAGTTCAAGACCAGCCTGGCCAACATGGTGAAACCCCATCTCTACTAAAAATACAAAAATCAGCTGGGTGTTGTGGCAGGTGCCTGTAATCCCAGCTCCTCGGGAGGCTGAGGCAGGAGAATCGCTTGAACCCAGGAGGCAGAGTTTGCAGCAAGCCAAGAATGTACCATTGCACTCCAGCCTGGGTGACAAAGTGAGACTTTGTTGCAAAAACAAAAACAAAACAAAACAAAAAAACAAATGGAAACAGAAAAGAATGTGGTACTAAAATATATATATATATATATATATATATATATATAGAGAGAGAGAGAGAGAGAGAGAGAGAGGCTGGGCATGGAATACGCCTGTATTCCCAGCACTTTGTGAGGCCAAGGTGGGTGGATCACTTAAGGTTAGGAGTTTGAGACCATTCTGGCCAACATGGTGAAATCCTGTCTGTACTAAAAATACAAAAATTACCCAGGCATGGTGGTGGACACTTGCAGTTCCAGCTACTCAGGAGGCTGAGGCAGGAGAACCACCTGAACCTGGGAGGCAGAGGTTATATTGAGCTGAGATCAGGCCACTACACTCGAGCCTTCGCAACAGAGTGACGCCCTGACTCAAAAAAATAATATAATAATAATAATAATAATAATAATAATAATAAATATAGCTTTAAAACATCCTAAGTCTAGTGAAAGTCATAAACCTACAAATTCAAGCTCAGCAAATCCCCAAACAGAAAACATTAAGAAATCCTGACACAAGCAAATTGCTAAAAAGTAAAGAGAAAACAATCTTGAAAGCCACCAGAGGAAAAATATAATGCACACTGACCTACACAGGACTAATTTAAATGACTGCATATTTCTTTTCAGAAACCATGATAGGGCCAGGCATGGTAGCTCACACCTGTAATCCCAGTACTTTGGGAGGCCGAGGTGGGTGGATCACTTGAGGTCAGGAGTTTGAGACCAGCCTGGCCAACGTGGTGAAACCTTGTCTCTACTAAAAATAAAAAAATTAGCCAGGCGTGGTGGCACATGCCTGTAATCCCAGCTACTCAGGAGGCTGAGGCAGGAGAATTGCATGAACCCAGGAGGTGGAGGTTGCAGTGAGTCAAGACAAAGGAAGACTCCGTCTCAACAACAACAACAACAACAACAACAACAACAAAAGAAGACAGAGAAAAAAGAAAACATGAAGACCAGAGGAAGTGGCTTTTTTATTTTTTTGAGACAGAGTTTTGCTCTGTCATGCCCAAGCTGGAGTACAGTGGCTCAGTCTCGGCTCACTGCAACCTCTGCCTCATGGGTTCAAGTGATTCTACTGCCTCAGCCTCCTGAGTAGCTGGGACTACAGCTGTGCACCACCATGCCTGGCTAATTTTTCTACTTTTTTTTTTTTTTTTTTTAGGGGGACAGAGTCTCGCTCTGTCGCCCAGGCTGGAGTGCAGTGGCGGGATCTCGGCTGCACTGTAAGCTCCGCCTCCCGGGTTCACGCCATTCTCCTGCCTCAGCCTCCTGAGTAGCTGGGACTACAGGCGCCCGCCACCGTGCCTGGCTAATTTTTTGTATTTTTAGTAGAGATGGGGTTTCACCGTGGTCTCGATCTCCTGACCTTGTGATCCGCCCACCTCGGCCTCCCAAAGTGCTGGGATTACAGGCGTGAGCCACTGCGCCCGGCCTTTTTCTACTTTTAGTAGAAACGGATCACCTGAGCTCAGGAGTATGAGACCAGCTCGGCCAACATGGTGAAAACACATTTCCACTAAAAATACAAAAATTAGCTCGGCATGGTGGCACACACGTGGTGGTGCACCCCTGTAATCCCAGCTACTCAGGAGGCTGAGGCAGGAGAATCACTTGAACCCAGGGGACAGAGGTTGCAGTGAGCTGAGATTGAGTCACTGCACTCCAGCCTGGGTGACCAAGCAAGACTCTGTTTCAAAACAAAACGAAACAACAACAAAAACAAGATTTGGTCCTTGTCAGCAGTTTCACTTTGCTGTATCTTCATAACTGTCTATGGTTTGTTTTTTTTTTTTTGGAGAGACAGGGTCTCATTTGGTTGCCCAGTGTGGAGTGCAGTGGCGCAATCACAACTCACTGCAGCTTCGAATTCTTGGACTCCTGCGATCCCGCTGCCTCAGCCTCTCCAGCAGCTAGGACTACAGGCATGGGCCACCACGCCCAGCTAATTTTTGTATTTTTAGTAGAGATGGGGTTTCACTGTGTTGACCAGGCTGGTCTCAAACTCCTAGGCTCAAGCAATCCTCCCACCTCAGCCACCCAAAGTGTTGGGATTTCAGACCTGAACTACCGTTACTGGAAAGGGGTCCTGATCCAGACCCCAAGATAGGGTTCTTGGCTCTTGCACAAGAAAAAATTTGGGGTGAGCCCATAAAGTGAAAGCAAGTTCATTAGTAAAGTAAAGGAATAAAGAATGCCTATTCCAGGCCAGGCATGGTGGCTCAAGCCTGTAATCCCAGCACTTTGGGAGGCCGAGGTTGGGCGGATCACGAGGTCAGGAGATCGAGACCATCCTGGCTAACACGGTGAAACCCCATCTCTACTAAAAATACAAAAAATTAGCCGGGCGTGGTGGCGGGTGCCTGTAGTCCCAGCTACTCGGGAGGCTGAGGCAGGAAAATGGTGTGAACCCGGGAGGCGGAGCTTGCAGTGAGCTGGAATCCAGCTACTGCACTCCAGCCTGGGAGACAGCAAGACTCCGTCTCAAAAAAAAGAATGCCTATTCCATAGACAGAACAGCAGGATGAGCTGCTAGTTGGCCATTTTTATGGTTATTTCTTGATTATATGCTAAAGAAGGGGTGGATTATTCATGAGTTTTCTGGGAAAGGGGTGGGCAATTCTCGAAACTGAGGGTTCCTCCCCTTTTTAGACAATATATGGTAACCCCCTGACATTGCCATGGTATTTGTAAACTGTCCTGGCCCTGGTAGGAGTATCTTTTAGCATGCTAATGTATTATAATTCATGTATAATGAGCAGTGAGGAAGTCACTCTTGTTGCCATCTTGGTTTTGGTGGGTTTTGGCAGGCTTCTTTCCTGCAACGTGTTTTATTAGTTAAGGTCTTTATAACCTGTATCTTGTGCTGACGTCCTCTCTAATCCTGTGACTTAGAAGGCCTAACCTCCTGGGAGTGCAACCCAGTAGGTCTCAGCCTCATTTTACACACCCCTATTCAAGATGGAGTTGCTCCGGTTCAAAGGTCTCTGACACCATCGTGCCTGGCCAATAGTAGGAGCTCCGACATTTAATTGTTCCTGTTAATGAATAGAGCATCATGGAGAATAAATGAAACAAATAATGGTTTCTGGTAAAGAGATTTTGTTACATTTTAGTTACAGGCAATAGAATTATAAGCAGTTACAAAGCAGCACTGATGTGTCAAAGATAAAGAATGACCATACTTGGCCTGGCTGTGACTCACTCATGTAATCCCAACACTTTGGGAGGCAAAGGCAGGCGGATTGGTTGAACCCAGGAGTTTGAGACCAGCCTGGGTAACAAAGTGAGACCCTGTCTCTACAAAAAATTAAAAAATTAGCTGGGTGTGGTGGTACGCACCTGGGCTGAGGCAGGAGGATCCCTTGAACCGAGAAGGTTGAGGGTGCAGTGAATTCTGATTGCACCACTGTACTCTAGCCTGAGTGACAGAGCAAGACCCTGTCTCTAAAAAAAAAAAAAGAAAAAGAGATGAAGGATGACCGCACTTAATAGTTTGCCTGGGACAGTCCTAGTTTACTGTGTGTGTGTGTAATTATTAGAAGAGCCTCATTTCACAAAAGTGTCCTGACAAGACGATAAATTCTATGACTACTTTATAGATACCAGTTGGTTTCAAAAGAATGAAAAACTAAAGGAAAATAATCACCATGTCTTCAGGATTTGTTTGTTTGTTTGTTTGTTTGAGATGGAGTCTTGCTCTATTGCCCAGACTAGAGTGCAGTGACGCAGTCTTGGCTCACTGCAACTTCCCCGTCCTGGGTTCAAGCAATTCTCCTGCCTCAGCCTCTCGAGTAGCTAAGATTACAGGCATGCACTGCGCCCAGCTAATTTTTGTACTTTTAGTAGAGAAGGGATTTCACCATGTTGGCCAGGCTGGTCTGGAACTCCTGACCTCAGGCGATCCACCTGGCTTGGCCTCCCAAAGTGCTGGGATTACAGGCATGAGCCACCACTACTGGCCATCTTCAGGTTATTTGCTGGACTTGGGAATGAGCAGAGGGATCCAGCATAATAAACAACTGCAAAGACTTAAAATTTTAAATAGAAATTATGAGGAAATGCTGTGTTAGAAAGCATAATTACCTAGTACCTAGTATTCAGGATGGACAAATGGCAGGCACTAATTGTAATTAATAGAGGTGAGGTGATAGGATTTTGGATTATGTTGGTTTTGCTATTCTATGAATTTTGGGATTCTACTTTTTAGGAGATTAATACAAAAGGTAGTGTTTAAAAATTGTGACCTAAGGAATGCATCACAAAAAGTCAATATCGTGAGTAATCAATGTGTTTTTATCTAGTAGCTAGAGGATTTTACAGAAAAGTGATGGGGTTTTATTTTTTAAACGTTTTAAAATTTTACTTAGCTGAAAATTAAAATACTAATGTTCACCACAGTTTTGTGTGAAAACAGGTTATTTCCCTGCTGCTGAAATCATAGGATCATTATTCAAGTGTTTTTGGTGGCCTGGGTCAGTGAGGCAATAGCTTAAGGCTTAAAAAACAAACAAACCAAAAGAAGAATCCTAACCAAAACAAAAACACACCAGAAAGTACACACTGATCTTGAAATTTGGTTTGCATAAGGACAGCTCTGATTATTCTCTAGAGATTTTGTTTTTTTGTTCTGTAGGGCCATAGGAGAGGCAATCTTGGTCATTAGTAATTTATTATACTGGGCCAAGGTAGCAATTGGAAGAACAAAGAACTCTTGCTTAAAGTTACTTTTTTCCACTAAAAATGAGTTTCGTAGCTGGGATTGCTAGGTATCAAGAACAAATAGTTCACTGACGAGTTTCTCCATGTCTCTGTACTTTGATGTGACTCATGAGCTGGCAATATGTACAAAGCACCCACTAGTTACTTCCATTAAAAAATATGATCACCACACGTTTTATCTCCAGTGAAGGCTCATAAGAGAATCTCAAACCATCTTTGTGGATAATAAAACGGGGTAATTAGAACTGGTTGGTAGTTCATTTGGAGAAATTTCTTTTTTTTTTGTTTCTGAGATGGAGTCTCGCTCTGTTGCCCAGGCTGGAGTGCAGTGGCGCCATCTCGGCTCACTGCAAGCTCCAACTCCCAGGTTCACGCCATTCTCCCGCCTCAGCCTCCCAAGTAGCTGGGACTACAGGCGCCTGCCACCACACCTGGCTAATGTTTTTTATTTTTAGTAGAGACGGGGTTTCACGGTGCTGGTCAGGATGGTCTCGATCTCCTGACCTCATCATCCGCCTGCCTTGGCCTCTCAAAGTGCTGGGATTAGAGGTATGAGCCACTGCGCCAGGCCCTTAGAGATGGGGTTTCTCCATGTTGGTCAGGCTGGTCTCAAACTCCCGACTTGAGGTGATCCGCCTGCCTCCGCCTCCCAAAGTGCTGGGATTACAGGCATAAACCACTGCGCCCAGTGCATTTGGAGAAATTTCTACTTTGATCTAAGAATTTTAAGTTTGGGCCGGGCGGATGACTCAGGCCTGTAATCCCAGCACTTTGGGAGGCTGAGGCGGGCACATCACTCGAGCTCAAGAGTTCAAGACCAGCCTGGGCAACATGGTGAAACTCCATCTCTAGAAAAAATATAAAAATGGCCGGGTGGTGGTGGGCGCCTGTAATCCCAGCTACTCGGGAGGCTGAGGCAGAAGAATTGCTTGAACTCAGGACACGGAGGTTGCAGTGAACTGAGATAGTGCCACTGCACTCTAGCCTGGGTGACAGTGCAAAGACTCTGTCTCCATTAAAAAAAAAAAAAAAAAAAAAAAGAAAGAAAGAAAAAGAAAACAAGAAAATAAAAAATGCAAAAATTAGCCACGAGTGGTGGTGCAGGTCTGCCATCCCAGCTAGTCAGGAGGCTGAGGTGGGAGGATCACTCGAGTCTGGGAGGTCAAGGTAGCAGTGAGCTATGATTGCATCACTGCACTCCAGCCTGGGAGACAGAGTGACACTGTCTCAAAAAAAAAAAAAAGAAAAAAAGAAAAAAAAAAGAAAAAAGAAAAAAGAAAAAATGGCCAGGCGCAGTGGTGGCTCACGCCTGTAATCCCAGCACTTTGGGAGGCCGAGGCAGGCAGATCACGAGGTCAGGAGTTCCAGACCAGCTTGGCCAATATGGTGAAACCCCGTCTCTACCAAAAATACAAAAATTTGCCAGGCATGGTGGCACGTGCCTGTAGTCCCAGCTATTTGGGAGGCTGAGGCAGAAGAATTGCTTGAACTCAGGAGGTGGATGTTGCAGTGAGCCAAGACCACACCACTGCACTCCAGCTTAGACGACAGAGTGAGACTCTGTCTCAAAAGAACAAACAAAAAAAAGAAAAGAAAAAAAAACCTTATTTACTCACAAAAAGCCTATGGGTCGGCTGCAGTGGTTCACACCTGTAATCCCAGCACTTTGGGAGGCTGAGATGGGAGAATCACTTGAGCCCCGGAGTTCAAGATCAGCCTGGGCAACATAGGGAGGCCCTGTCTCTACAAAAAAAATTTTTTTAATTAGCCAGGCATGTTGGTGTGTGCCTGTAAATACAGCTACTTAGGAGGCTGAGGTGGGAGGATCACATGAGCCCAGGAGTTGGAGGTTGCAGTAAGCTATGATTGCACCATTGCACTCCAGCCTGGGTGACAGCAAAACTGACTCCCTCCCATGCCCCTGCTAAAAAGAAAGCCTATGAGGCTCATAATAATTTTTTATTTTTTTATTTTTTTTATTTGAGATGGAGTCTCTCTCTGTTGCCCAGGCTGGAGTGCAGTGGTGCAGTGGTGCGATCTCGGCTCAGTGCAAGCTCCACCTCCCGAGTTCTCTCCATTCTCCTGCCTCAGCCTCCAGAGTAGCTGGGACTACAGGTGCCCGCCACCATGATCGGCTAATTTTTTGTATTTCTAGTAGAGATGGGATTTCACCATGTTAGTCAGGATGGTTTCGATCTCCTGACCTCATGATCCTCCTGCCTTGGCCTCCTAAAGTGTTGAGATTACAGGCCTGAGCCACCACACCCAGCCCATAATATTCCTTCTACAATTTGCAAAGGATGAAACAATGAAGGCACAGAAATTTACTAAGAAATGAATAACTCAGCTAGTGTTCATCCTATTTGTAAATGGGACTACTCAGCTGATGGAGCCCAAAACACAGAAAACATCCGGTTTTGTTTTTTTTTTTTTTTTCTAGCACCTTTTTTTTTTTTTTTTTTTTTTTTTTTGAGACGGAGTCTCGCTCTGTCACCCAGGCTGGAGTGCGGTGGCGCAATCTCCACTCACTGCAAGCTCCGCCTCCCGGGTTCACGCCATTCTCCTGCCTCAGCCTCCCGTGTGGCTGGGACTACAGACGCCCGCCACCACGCCCGGCTAATTTTTGTATTTTTAGTAGAGACGGGGTTTCACCGTGTTAGTCAGGATGGTCTTGATCTCCTGACCTCGTGATCCACCCATCTCGGCCTCCCAAAGTGCTGGGATTACAGGCGTGAGCCACCGCGCCCGGCCTTTTCCTAGCACCTTTAAAGTTTGTTGGATTTGAACATCTTTGATTCTTTCCCTTTGTGTCCGGAGTTTGTTGCTTCCAGTGGGTTTGTGGTCTCTCTGACTTCCAAGAATGAAGCCAAGGACCTTCCCGGTGAGTGTTACAGCTTTTAAAGGTGGCACAGACCCAAAGAGTGAGCAGCAGCAAGATTTATTGTGAAGAGCTTTCGAGCAAATCTTTTAGTGTACCACAGAGCACAAAAGGCATGGAGCAGGTTGCCTCTGCCACAAGGTTGGGGGTTGGGGGTGGTCAGCTTTTATTCCCTTATCGTTCCCTCCCATGTTCCGTTTCTGTCCTATCAGAGTGTCCTTTTTTCAATCTTCCCCGTGATTGGCTTTTAGACTCCTGCTGATTGGTAAGTTTTACAGAGCACTGATTGGTGCATTTTACAGAGCACTGATTGGTGCGTTTTACAATCCTCCTGCTAGCTACAGAGCACTGATTGGTGCGTTTTTACAGAGCGTTGATTGGTACATTTTACAATCCCCTTGCTAGCTACAGAGCGCTGATTGGTGTGTTTTTACCGAGTGCTGATTGGGGCACTTTACAATCCCCTTGCTAGCTACAGAGTGCTGATTGGTGCGTTTTCCAGTCCTAGCTACAGAGTGCTGATTGGTGCGTTTTCCAGTCCTAGCTACAGAGTGCTGATTGGTGCATTTTACAATCCTCTTGTAAGACAGAAAAGTTCTCCAAGTTCCCACTTCACCCAGGAAGTCCAGCTGGCTTCACCTCTCACTCTCATCCTGTAACCAAGTCCAAACTTGTTCTGCTCACTGCATGACAGCCAACGGGTGAAGAGTCAAGGAGTTAGAGCAAGGGTAGTAACTTTATTTCTGAGAGCTAGCAAACCCAGAAAGTTACAGAATAATGTATTAAAGAACCATCTTTTTGGCTGGGCATGGTGGCTCACGACTGTAATCCCAGCACTTTGGGAGGCCAGAGTGGCTGGATCATGAGGTCAGGAGTTCAAGACCTTCCTGGCCAAAATGGTGCAACCCTGTCTCTACTAAAAATACAAAGAATTAGCTGGGCATGGTGGTGGATGCCTGTAATCCCAGCTACTCAGGAGGCTGGGACAGGAGAATCACTTAAACCAGGGAGGCAGAGGTTGCAGTGAGCTGAAATCGAGACACTGTACTCCAGCCTGGTGACAGAGTGAGACTCCGTCTCAAAAAAAAAAAAAAAAAAAAAAAAAAAAAAGAGAGAGACGGAGTCCTGCTGCGTTGCCCAGGCTGGAGTGCAGTGTCTTGATCTCGGCTCACTGCAACCTCCACCTCCCGGGTTTATGTAATTCTCCTGTCTCAGCCTCCCGAGTAGCTGGGACTATAGGCGCACACCTCCACACCCAGCTAATTTTTGTATTTTTAGTAGAGAAGGGGTTTCTTCATGTTGGTCAGACTCGTCTTGAACTCCTGACCTCAGGTGATCCACCCATCTTGGCCTCCCAAAGTGCTGGGATCACAGGTGTGAGCCACCACGCCCAGCCTAAATAACCATCTTAAGTTAATACACATTTCAGGCTCTTTCTGTGTTAAGGGCAGGGGGAAGAAGAGGGGGTTGAAATCAAGGGGTGACTGATGACTGTAGACATCTGGGCACCAGTGAGGGTTCCTCGAGGCCTGAAGCCTCTCTGTTACTGGTCAGGTCACAACACTTTCTCAAACTCTCAACATTGTTACTTGTGTATACACCCTCCTTATCTCCTTGGGGGTTAGTTTCGGGAAGGGACTGTTATCATCCTTGCTTTAAAGTTAAACTATAAATTCCTCCCATAGTTAGCTTGGTCTATGTGCAGAGATAAGCAAAAGCGGTTAACTTAGATATCACCGAGGGGTGGGAGTGGGGAGTTTAGGAGCAAAATGGAATTAGTCATGCTAGGCCTCCTTTTCAATGTTACAATTCCACATTATCAAATTATTTCAATCCCACATTTTCAAGTTATTTCAATATATCCAAATATATTCTTCTGTTTTTTTTGAGCGAGAGTCTCGCTCTGTCGCCCAGAGGCAGGAGTGCAATTGCGCGATCTCGGCTCACTGCAACCTCCATGTCTCGGATTCAAGCGATTCCGCCTCAGCCTCTTCAGTACTTGGGATTACAAGCGTGCACCACCACACCCGGCTAATTTTTGTATTTTTAGTAGAGACAGAGTTTCACAGTGTTGGCCAGGCTGGTCTTGACCTCCTGACCTCAAGTGATCTGCCCGTCTTAGCCTCCCAAAGGGCTGGGATTACAGGCGTGAGCCACCGCACCCGGCCTTTTCTTTAATTTTTTTTTTAATTTTTGAAAATTTTAATTAATTAATTAATTTATTTATTTAGAGAGGGACTCTCACTCTATCACCCAGGCTAAAGTGCTGGAGTGCAATGGCGCGATCTAGGCTCACTGCAACCTCCGCCTCTCCGGTTCAAGCAATTCTTCTGCCTCCCGAGTAGCTGGGATTACAGGCAACCGCCACCACACCTGGCTATTTTTAGTAGAGACGGGGTTTCTTCATTTTGTCTAGGCTGTTCTAGAACTCCTGGCCTCAAGCGATCTTCCCGCCTTGGCCTCCCAAAATGTTGGGATTACAGGCGTGATCCACCGCCCCCAGCTCACCATGCCTAAGCTACACCCTCACGGACCTGTCGTTGACATTAAATTTGATAATACATAAAGAGTACTGTATATGAAATATACGAAGGCCTGTGCTGAGTGTTCAAGAAATCAGTCAGTATTACTCTACTTATATTAATAAATGTAACTGATGAAATCACAATGGCGAGATCTTGATACTCAACAATAAGGGAGATGGAAACTGAGGCAAGGAAGGGGTCAGGCGTGGTCTACAAACCTAGCTCAAATGGTTGAGATTATCGGCCGCGCCCCTTATTCAGATCAACCCCTTCTCTGCTCATCACCGGCACGAGCCAGCCTAGGCTCCCGGAAGGTAAACACATCGCCAAGGGCTGGGCAGAAGGCGAGTGTGGGACGAGTGACTGGCCAGCTAAAAGTGATTGGCAGCTGCCATGTCCACGTGCTCTGAGCTTCGAACCAGCTGTCGCGAGAATTCGATGTAAACAGACCAGTCTCCCTGTCCTCCGGCTCCAACTTGAGACGCTCACGTGAGCGGTACAGGAGTCTGGAACATGTTGATTTTCTTTTCAAAGCCACGAAGGTTCTGTCTTCCAAAAAAAATGTACATGTTCGTAATTATTCCCCGGCTGCCTGCGTTCGCAACCGAACCTGACACCTCGGCTTCACCCGAACTTACATGCTGTTGTGTTTTCCCTCCAGCTCCAGCGGATTGGACACATTCAGGAGGCGGGTCCGCCTCTTTCCTACTTGCTGGTTGGCGAAACTGACCTCCAAGGGCGGTGCCCGGCCATAGCCGGTTTGCTTCTGGGATTGGCTAGAGGGGTGGTTCCGCTGAGGCGTGGTAGGAAGTGACTGCCGTCAATCACGCGGGGAGACTCCAAACAGTGAGCCTAGAGCTGGAGAACAGCGTTAACCGGCGGGGCGGCCGGTGAGAGGGCTGGCGGGGCTTTGGCTCTGGGGAGGCTTTGGGGGGACGAGGGACTGGCGGCGTGAGGGGACTGGGTCGGGCTGGCAGGAATTCGACAGGAGAGAGGTGTCGATACTGGAGGGGGAGGGGAGCAGTGCAGGGGGCCGGAGGGCGGCCGGGGGCAGCGGTGGCTCCGTGTTGGAGGTTAAGTGGGCAGTGCCGTGCGAGTGTCTTTCAGGAGACTGGGGCCTGAGGGGCTGGCGAGGGTCGTCCCCAGGAGACAGGGCCCTTAAAGGACAGGGCTTGGGAGACTGTGGTTCGAGAAAGCAAGAATGGGATGAGAATGAGAGGGATGAGGGGCTGGAGGTGCAGGTACCCTCTGAGGAGGTGGTGGCTCTGCTCGTTGGGGCAGAGGGTGTTTTGGTTGTAGGAGGTGGGGCGCACAGGTTTGGAGTTTTCACGTCAGGTGTGAATGCTCCCTACTTACAAATGATGGTTTTAGGTGCCTTCAAGATGAGTTCCAGGCTGTGGGCTTCCCTGAGTCCTGTAAGAGATCTTTGATACTGCTGTCAGTCCTCTTTTAACCTTAACCAAGCCGACTCCATGCTCTTAAAATCTCTGATTCAGAGGGTCATGAAACATTCTAGGATTAGGATTTACTGATGTGACGGGAAAGGGTAAAGGACTGTAACAGCATATAAGTTTATGTTACTTATTTGACTACTTACTACTAGTCAAATAAATAATTGCTTGACTTGTTTGTTACTTATTAAACTCTGGTGATTAGGTTGCAGTAGCAAGGTGTTACCAATGTGATTGAAATTGTGGCCATGCAGTCTTTACTCATAGATTCCCAACAGGTTTAATTGGAAGGTAGAGTGGTATCATGTCACTTGTTCCGTTTGGTCTTGAAATATTGTACCGTGTGTATTTTCACTATCTCAACATAAAATTTAAGTAAATTCCCATCCCATGATCTGGTTCTTTTACCCTTGTAATTTATGTTAACGACAGACCAAGGGGGTACAGCAAGAGTCTTCCTTAAATTGTTTTGTGGTTCTGAGACCTGGTCCTATTAAAAAACAAAACAGGATGGGCGCGGTGGCTCAAGCCTGTAATCTCAGCACTTTGGGAGGCTAAGGCTGATGGATCGCTTGAGCTCAGGAGTTCGAGACCAGCCTGGGATACATGGTGAAACCCCGTCTCTACAAAAAAATATAAAATTTAGCTTGGCATGGTGGCGCTTGCCTGTAATCTCAGCTACTCTGGAGGCTTAGACAGGAGAATTATTTGATCCTGGGAAGCAGAGATTGCGTTGAGCAGAGATCGTGCCACTGAACTTCAGCCTGGGCGACAGAGCGAGACTCTTATCTCAAAAATAATAATAACCCCCCAAACGCCTTATTATAATTTGAAAATAATTAAAAACCTACTTCATCTTTTTTCCCCTTTCTGGTGTAACAGGAATTTCTGGGAAAGTTTCTACATTTGAGGCATTTTTGACAAAGGATCTCTAGTGAGTAATCATAAATCTTCCTTCCTACCCCCAACAATGATCCATGTTTTTCTGTTTTTTTGTTCTGGAAACAGGTTTTATGAATGAAGCTATGGCTACAGATTCCCCAAGAAGACCCAGTCGTTGTACTGGTGGAGTTGTGGTTCGTCCCCAGGCTGTCACGTAAGCACATTTCAGATAAACCCAATAGCTGAAGAAAATATTAGTCAGAATAGTAGCTAACATTTAGGTTTTCTTTATGAACAGCGGTTACTTTTGTAAAAATCTTTTAAATGTTGGCTTTATGGGATGAATAATAATAATTGCCAAGGCCAAATGAAGAATTTGGAGAGTTAAGTTGATATATTCAGCACATTTACAAAGTACATGAAGAACACTATGCTAAATCCCGAAGAGCAGTGTTTTCAAACTCCAAGTTTAACAAGTTAGTGGATTGTCAAAATCAGTTTAGTGGGTCAGGAGTTGTAGTAGAAAATGAAATAGTGGCCAGGCGCGGTGACTTATGCCTGTAATCTCAGCCCTTTGGGAGGCCGGGGCGGGCGGATCACGAGGTCAGGAGATTGAGACCATCCTGGCTAACATGGTGAAACCCCGTCTCTACTAAAAATACAAAAAGTTAGCTGGGCGTGGTGGCGGGCGCCTGTAGTCCCAGCTACTTTGGAGGCTGAGGCGGGAGAATGGTGTGAACCCGGGAGGCGGAGCTTGCAGTGAGCTGAGATCATGCCACTGCACTCCAGCCTGGGCGACAGAGCAAGACTCCATTTCAAAGAAAAAAAAAAAATGAAATAGAATATAATAGAAAATATAGCTGGGAGTTTGTATTGTTTCATGACATGCACATAGATGTGTATGTATGTATTTACCAGAGAGTGATGTAAAATGTATCTCTTTTAACTTTTAAGTTCAAGGGTACATGTGCAGGTTCCTTATAGAGGGAAACTCATGTCACAGGGGTTTGTTGTACAGATTGTTTCATCACCCAGGTATTAAGCATAGTCCCCATTAGTTATTTTTGCTGATCCTCTCCCTGTTCCCACCCAAGTCTGATAGGCCCCAGTGTGTGTTGTTCCTGTCTATGTAACCATGTGTTATCTGTAAAAAGTATCTCTTAGTCTAGGTCTGTGTCAGAAAGTTTCAAAGTAAGTGTCATAGTACGTTTCTGTGTTTTTGGCATTCTTTGACAAAGAATGTTTATACTTACTAGGAGCTTATAATCTAATATGGTTTGAAGATATGTATACTTTTTTGTTTTTTTTAAGATGGAGTCTCACTCTGTCACCCAGGCTGGAGTGCAGTGGCGCCATCTCGGCTCACTGCAGCCTCCATTTCCTCCCCTGCCTCCCAGATTCAAGCAATTCTCCTGCCTCAGCCTCCCAAGTAGCTGGGATTACAGGCGAGTGCCACCACGCCTGGCCAAATTTTGTATTTTTAGCAGAGATGGGGTTTTGCCATGTTGGCCAGGCTGGTCTTAAACTCCTGACCTCAGGTGATCTGCCTGCCTTGGCCTCCCAAAGTGCTAGAATTACATGTGTGAGCCACTGTGCCCCACCAAAGATATGTATACTTGAAGGCTGAGGTGGGAGGATTGCTTGAACCCAGGAGTTTGACACCAGCCTGAACAACATCCCGAGACCCTCATGTGTTAAAAAAAATACAAAAATTAGCCAGGTGTTGTGTCAGGCGCCTGGAGCCTTAGCTACTCACGAGGCTGAGATGGTAGGATCACTTGGGCCCAGGAGCTTGAGGCTGTGGTAAGCTGTGATTGTGCCATTACGCTCCAGCCTGGGTGACAGAGTGAGACTGTGTCTTAAAAAAAATATATGGCTGGGCGCGGTGGCTCACACCTGTAATTCCAGCACTTTGGGAAGCTGAGGCAGTGGGCGGATCACCTGAGGTCGGGAGTTTGAGACCAGCCCAACCAACATGGAGAAACCCTGTCTCTACTAAAACTACAAAAATTAGCCAGGCATGGTGGCAGGAGCCTGTAATCCTAGCTACTTGGGAGTCTGGGGCAGGAGAATTGCTTGAACCCGGGAGGCAGAGGTTGCAGTGAACTGAGATCGTGCCATCGCACTCCAGCCTGGGAGACAAGAGCAAGACTTTGTCTCCAAAAAAATAAAATCAATCAATCAATCAATATATATGTGTTGTGTGTGTGTGTGTATATATAAAATTCTTTTTTTTTTTCCTTTTTTTGAGATGGAGTCTCGCTCCGATGCCCAGGCTGGAGTGCAGTGGGATGATCTTGGCTCACTGCAACCTCCGCCTTCTGGGTTCAAATGATTCTTTTGCCTCAGCCTCCGAAGTAGCTGGAATTACAAACGTGGATCACCATGCCTGGCTAATTGTTTTTTGTTTTTTTTTTTAGACGGAGTTTTGCTCACTTTGCTCAGGCTGGAGTGCAATGGCGTGATCTTGGCTCACCGCAACCTCTGCATCCTGGGTTCAAGCGATTCTCCTGCCTCAGCCTCCCGATTAGCTGGGATTATAGGCATGTGCCACCATACCTGGCTAATTTTGTATTTTTTAGTAGAGACAGCGTTTCTCCATGTTGGCCAGGCTGGTCTCAAACTCCTGACCTCAGGTGATCTGCCTGCCTCGGCCTCCCAAAATTCTGGGATTACGGGTGTGAGCTACTGCTCCAGGCCTAATTTTTGGTAGAGATGGGGTTTTGTCAAATTGTCTAGGCTGAAGCAAACAAGTAAATAAGTAAAACAATTATAGGCTGTGATTGTGCACAGTGTACTACAATGGAGAATGACAAAGGAGAATATATATAAGGGTGTCACGGAAGCTCTCTCAGAGGAGGCAACACTTAACCTGGAGATCTAAAAGGAAGAGAAGGGGGTGGGAAGGAATCCAGATAGAAAGGTGGTGTAAAGGTCTTGATTCAAAGAAGAACTTGGTGTGTGCTAGGAATTGAAGTTGCATATGGCTGAATCAGAATAAGGAGAGTGGCAAAAAATGAGGTTGGAAAGGTAGCCTAATTTTTTTTTTAGGCCTAATCAATTTTTGTAAGTCTCTAGGGCATATTACTTTTTAAATAGGATTTATGATAAATCATATTATTTTCAAGTGTGATTTTTCACATCTCTCTTGAAATGGATTTGAATTAGTATTTTGATTTTTTTTTTGTTGTTTTTTTGAGACGGAGTCTTGCTTTTTTGCCCAAGCTGGAGTGCAGTGGTGCAATCTTGACTCACTGCAACCTCCACCTCCTGGGTTCAAGTGATTCTACTGCTTCAGCCTCCTGAGCAGCTGGAATTACAGGGTGCACCACTAGACCCAGCGAATTTTTGTATATTTAGTGGAGATGGGGTTTCAGCATGTTGGCCAGGCTTGTCTTGAACTCCTGACCTCAAGTGATCCACCCACCTCGGCTTCCCAAAGTGCTGGGATTATAGGCATGAGCCACTATGCCTGGCCTAAAATAGTGTCTTGAAGAAATTATTTTTTCCCCTTGCTGAAGTTTATGTACTTTATATTTAAAATGCATTAATTTAGTGTCCTTACTTAATTAACAATGTTATTTTCCCCCCTTTTTTTTTTTGTTTGTTTTTTAGAGATGGGGTCTTTCTATGTTGCCTAGCCTGGCTGCCAACTCCTGGGTTCAAGTGATGCTCCCACCTCAGCTTCATAAATAGCTGGGACTACAGGCACATGCTATTGCACCCAGCTTTCTCTCATTTTTATGCATTTTAATTTTTTTCTATGTCTTTTCTATACCAAAAGTTCTGTGAAGGCTTAATAGCTTCTTCTAATGCCCGTATCTGCCAGAAAATGTAGACTCACCTGCTATATACAGGTAAGGGACTAGGTTCATAACCAATTTAAAGAGAAGGTCACTAGATAGTGAGTCATCAGCAATTGTTTTACTTGCTCTAATTAGGGCATTCTTCTGCTCTGACTCAAGAGCAAGGTCCTACCTTAGGTCTTTGTCATCACTCCTTCAAATATGACTTAGAAGCTATCTCTATCAAATTAGGAGAGCATGACTTTTAAAAAGAGATAATGTTTAAAAATGTTAAAAGCTCATTTACATTTAATAACATATATAAAGACCCTTGAAACCAGAAAGTAGTTTAGCAGAAATATCAGGTGATAAGAGTTAGCCTTTTTTCTTTTTTTTTTTGCCTTATTTGATTATGATGAGTGATGCCTGTAATCCCAGCACTTTGGAAGACTGAGGCAGGAGGATCTGCTTGAGCTCAGAAGTTTGAGACCAGCCTGGGCAACATGGTGAAACCCCATCTCTACAAAAAATACAAAAATTAGCTGGGCGTGGTGGCGCATGTCTGTAGTTCCAGCTACTTGGGATCCTGAGGTGGGAGGATTGCTTAAGCCCCAGAGGTCGAGGCAGCAGTGAGCCGAGATCACACCACTGCACTCCAACCTGGGTGACAGAGTGAGACCATGTCTCAAAAAAAAAAAAAAAAAAAAAACCAAAAAAAAAAATCAAAACCACAAACAACAACAACAAAAAACGAGTGACTTTATTAAGGCTTGTAAATAGAGCTTTTTTCATGGTCTATGTTAAGCTCTCCTGACCAGTGTTGTCCATTTCACCCTTTTCCAGAGAGCAGTCCTACATGGAAAGTGTTGTGACTTTTCTGCAGGATGTTGTGCCGCAGGTAAGTGTCTATATGTGCTTTCAGCTTCCCTTTGGTCAGGAGAGCTCTGAAATGTTTGGTTTCCTAAACTTGACGCTAGTACCAGCAACTTCAGAAAGGTTTTTGGTGTTTTAGCATCCTGAGCATTGGTAGTGTGGGACTACATTATTGTTTAGATGTGCTGCAGTGTTGTGATGACCGTGGCGTAAATGTTATTCCTCAGGACTTTGCCCTCCTAAGAAGAATCAAGGTGAATTGTTAGTAGAGATTTGGGACTCTCGCAGGTTTATATTTTCTTGTCCTATTTAAGTGTTGCCTGTCAGAAGGGAGAAAAGCAATATACACTCTGCACTCCTTAACTAGATAACAGCTAAATATTATACGTGAACACAAATCTACATCTCTTTTATCTTGAGAAGCACTTTTGTGCCAACTAGGGTATCCTGTTACTCTAACTGATAAGTCTTTTACTGTTCCTTTTATATAAATATGAGAATAAAGAATGAGAATTGCCTTACTGGGATTATCTAGTATGCTATTTATACTATTGCCAAACTTAGTTATCACTTGGCATACTTATTAAAAGTAATAATTTGCCCTCTCAGAGTCTTAACACAATTGATTTGGGATGGTAACTGGTAACTTGTAGGGATAGTGAGAATCTCAGGTGATTCTTGTGAAATGGTACCTTTGGGAAGCACTGTTCTAGTGGGACAACTGAAGGGAGAGGTTTCCATACTTCCTCCTTATGGTTTTGTAGTCTTCCTTGACTACCATGGGTATCTGTAACTGGAGTGTTCAAAAAGGACATTCATAGATCCAGCGTCCCAGCTTTATGAGAGGATCCTAGGAAACAAAGTGCCTTCAACCTGAAAAGCTGGGTGGGAAAAAAAGGAGAAAGTAAACAGAGTGTTATGGTAATATAGTAGAAGGATAATTAAATTCACTTGAATGACATCAAATAAGGCTTAGTGAATGCGATGCCATTTGAATTGAGGAACAGAGTGGAATAAAATCCAACAGTGATAAATGGAGTAAGAATGTAGTGGGGACAATAGGATCCTAGTAGCTGTTTGCTTTATTTGGCAGAGAAGTTATAACTTAACATTTTGCACATTAGGCTTAGTGTAGCTTAGTGATTAAGAACATACACTTTGGGCCGGGTATGGTGGCTCATATCTGTAATCCCAGCACTTTGGGAGGCTGAGGCGGGTGGATCACCTGAGGTCAGGAGTTCCAGACCAGCCTGACCAACATGGAGAAACCCCGTCTGTACTAAAAATACAAAAATTTGCTCGGCGTGGTGGTGCACGCCTGTAATCCCAGCTACTCAGGAAGCCTGAGGCAGGAGAATTGCTTGAACCGAGGAGGCAGAGGTTGCGGTGAGCCGAGATCACACGATTGCACTCCAGCCTGGGCAACAGGAGTGAAACTCCGTCTCAAAAAAAGAAAAAAAAAAAAGAACATAGACTTTGATATTAGATCTGACTTTATATTTCAGCTCTGTATCTTACTAGTTCTAGACAAGTTACTGAACCTTTCTAAACATCAGTATCCTTATGTGTAAACTCAGGTTAATCATCTTATTCATCGTAGGTTTGTTTTGAGGCTTAAAGGGTGTCATCTATATAAAGCATAAAATAAAGCAAAGCAAATAGTAAGTAGTCTTTCCTG
The DNA here is from genome assembly GCF_047675955.1 of Chlorocebus sabaeus. NCBI lineage: Eukaryota > Metazoa > Chordata > Mammalia > Primates > Cercopithecidae > Chlorocebus > Chlorocebus sabaeus. The sequence continues at coordinate 36,867,394 of NC_132919.1, forward strand.
GAGGGAGCTTGAGATTGGAGATCCAGGGTAGAGATGTAGATTTCTGGCATACAATCAGTAGTCAAAATAATCAGATGAGCCAGAGACATTACAGTTTCTAATTGTAATGGTGAAACGTCATCATTTTAGCACCTACTGATGATAGTTTGCTTAGGAAAGCAATAATAGGAGTAACTTTTTGTTATATTAGACTTTTTTTTTTCTTTTTTTTTTGTTTTGAGACAGAGTCTCACTGTGTCACCCAGGCTGGAGTGTAGTGGCGTGATCTTGGCTCACTGCAAGCTCTGCCTCCTGGGTTCACACCATTCTCCTACCTCAGCCTCCCGAGTAGCTGGGACTTACAGGTGCCTGCCGCCATGTCCGGCTAATTTTTGTATTTTTAGTAGAGACGGGGTTTCACCGATGGTCTTGATCTCCTGACCTTGTGATCTGCCTGCCTTGGCCTCCCAAAGTGCTGGGATTACAGGCATGAGCCACCGCTCCCGTCTCGTATTAGACATTTTTTCTACTGTTTGGTTGACATGAGAACAGTGCTTTCTAACATTTTTTTCCCCACATTTAATTCAGAGTCCTGTGTTGGTACTTTGTGGTCAGACATTAAAAAATAATGTCTTCTGCCAATATTGTGTTCTGCCTCCTGCTCTATTCTGGGTATCATCAAATTCATGGAGCCTAGGTATTCTCTGGGTCTGCAAATATCCTCCTAAAGAGAGAACATGTATTGTTGGACTGGTAGCAGCTTCTTTAATTATCACCCATTGAATTCTAGTTATGATAGCATTGATGGCCGGAGGTTGCCCTTGGTTGTGTCTTGATCTAATGATTTCACTTATGAAAATTTGAATTTTTTTTTTTTTTTTTTTGAGATGAAGTTTCACTCTTGTTGCTCAGGCTGGAGTGCAAAGGCGTGATCTGAGCTCACTGCAACCTCTGCCTACCAGGTTCAAGGGATTCTCCTGCCTCAGCCTCCTGAGTAGCTGGGATTACAGGCATGTGTCACCATGCCTGGCTAATTTTTGTATTTTTAGTAGAAATGAGGTTTCACCATGTTAGCCAGGCTGGTCTTGAATTCCTGACCTCAGGTGATCCTCCAGCCTTGGCTTCCCAAAGTGCTAGGATTCCAGGCGTAAGCCACTGCACCTGGCCAAAAATTTATTTAAAAAAAAATTCAACAAAGAAAAAGTTAAAGCTTAGAACTTTTCAGTATATATGAAATTTTTACATTTTCAGTGTAAAAACTTGTAACCAGCTTAAATGTCAGTTAAGCAAATGACATATCATGGTCCCTATAGAATAATTTGCTGTAAATAAAAATTATACTTATGGCAATAGTACACTGTGAAAATTATTTTCTCTACAGTGAACAAATAAGAGCATACAGACTGACACAATGATTATAGCTATGTTATATAACATTCAAAAATAACTTTGTACTTATGAGTGTGTTTACGTGTGTTAGAAACCAGTGTTGAAGTATAAAAGAAGAAGTAAATAAATCTTTTCAGTAGTGAAGTGAAAGTTTTGACTCTAAATAAGAGGGCTAAATCAGTTGCTCTTGTTTGAAGAAGGGCTTTTAATCAGTGCTAGGGGAAAAGGAAAAAAATGTGTGGCAGTACATTGACCTCTATAAAGACATCAGGTGGTGCTGGGCGCGGTGGCTCACACCTGTAATCCCAGCACTTTGGGAGGCCTAGGCGGGCAGATGGCCTGTGCCCAGGAGTACCAGACCAGCCTGAGCAACATGGTAAAACCCTATCTCTACAAAAAATACAAAAATTAGCTAGGTTTAGTGGTACACACCTGTAGTCCCAGCTATTTGGGAAGCTGACATGGGAGGATTGCTTGAGCCCAGGAGGCGGAGGTTGCAGTGAGCTGAGATCATACGACTGCACTCCAGCCAGGGTGACAGGGTGTCTCAAAAAACAAACAAACAGACAAACTCCAAAACAAACTTTTTTTTTTTTATTTTTTTTATTATAAAGACATCAGGTGAAAGCTAGAAAGGGCAATGGGTGAGTCTGTGTCTTACTGAGAATAAAATATCTAAGCATGGGAAAAGGAGATCATAAGAGGCAAAAAAGGACGGGATACACCTTTGTGCAAAGCTGTAGTAAGGAACACACAAAGCAGAGCTCAGGTGCTTCAGTTAGCTTCCCAGAATTTTTTCAAAAATGCTGAATAAAAAACACCATGTCTACTAAGGAGAGAGGAAAACTTGAAGACATAGTAAAAGCGTATAAGCCTCATTTTGCAAGACTTATTTGCCCCTCACAGGTAAAGCAAAAAGAGGTTCAAGAATCCCAATACACTGAAAGACCTTCTTCAACCTTGTTTTGTTCTGCATATCACTCAAAAATCAAACGTTGCAAAGGAGTAAGTCTGCTAAGCTGAAGAAGAATTTGAAAGTGTTAGTGCTTCACCATGTTAAAGGAAAGGAAAGCCTGATGCAGGGAAAAAAGGAAGTTGTGCTAAATGCAGTGTGGCATCCTGGATTGGATCCTGGAGCAGAGAAAGGGCATTAGTGGGAAAGCTTGTGAAATCCAAATAATGTCCGGGGTTTAATAGTAATGCACCAGTGTTAGTTTTGTAGTTTTGAGAAATGCAAATGTAAGATTTGATTAGATTAATTAATATTAGGGAATAAATTTTTTTTTTTTTTTTTTTTTTTTGAGACAGTCTTGCTCTCACCCAGGCTGGAGTGCAGTGGCACTATCATGGCTCACTGCAGCCTCAATTTCCTAGATTCAGGTGATCCTCTCATCTCAGCCTCCCGGGTAGCTGGGACTACAGGTGCATGCCACCATGCCCAGATTTTTTTTTTGTAGAGATGAGGTTTCTCCATGTTGCTCAAGCTGGTGTTTTTTAAAAAAGGTATGTTAGGGCCGGGCGCGGTGGCTCAAGCCTGTAATCCCAGCACTTTGGGAGGCCGAGGCGGGCGGATCACGAGGTCAGGAGATCGAAACCATCCTGGCTAACCCGGTGAAACCCCGTCTCTACTAAAAAATACAAAAAAAACTAGCTGGGCGTGGTGGCGGGCGCCTGTAGTCCCAGCTGCTCGGGAGGCTGAGGCAGGAGAATGGCATAAACCCGGGAGGCGGAGCTTGCAGTGAGCTGAGATCCGGCCATTGCACTCCAGCCTGGGTGACAGAGCGAGACTTCACCTCAAAAAAAAAAAAAAAAAAAAAAGGTATGTTAGGCAGGACCTGGTGGCTCACCCATGTAATCCCAGCACTTTGGGAGGCCTAGGTGGGGCAGATCACCTGAGGTCAGGAGTTCAAGACCAGCCTGGCCAACATGGTGAAACCCCGTATCTACTAAAAATACAAAAAACTAGCTGGGCATGGTGGCACATGCCTGTAGTCCCAGCTACTTGGGACGCTGAGGCAGGAGAATCACTTGAACCCCGGAGGCAGAGGGTGCAGTGAGCTGAGATCATGCCACTGCACTCCAGCTTGGATGATAGAGTGAGATTCTGTCTCCAAAAAAAAAAAAAAAAAGTAAAAGAAAAAACATGCTTTACGGGAGATGTCTCCTTTTGAATACTGTTGAGTACTGTTGATACATCATGCTGTTAATGCTTATCTTTTGACCCTTGCAGGCTTCCAGGAAGCAGATGATAGGCTGGGTCTAGAAGCTTGATAAGAGACTAAAAAAGTACAGTAATACTCTTAAAAAGTATAGGTACAGTATAATAGCCACAAACACTCAGAAACTTAATAGATAAAAGGTAGTAGTTTTGTTGTTTTCTAAGCCTTATTTGTTGACCAGTATAGGGGATGGTTAGTTTTTCATTTGCCTTTGAATTATAGTAATGCTTCATAATAGATTGTCATCATTGTATTTTAGGTTTCTGCAGTTCTTTTTTTTGTGGAGGGGACAGAGTCTTGCTCAGTCATCTAGGCTGGAGTGCAGTGGTGCGATCTCTGTTCACTGTAATCTCTGCCTTCCAGGTTTAAGTGATTCTCGTGTCTCAGCCTCCCCAGTAGCTGGAATTACAGGCGTGCACCACACCCTACCCAGCTTATTTTTGTGTTTTTAGTAGAGAGAGAGTTTCGCCATGTTGGCCAGACTGGTCTTGAACTCCTGGCCTCAAGTGGTCTGCCTGCCTTGGCCTCCCAAAGTTCTGAGATTACAGGTGCCTAGCCTGCAGTTCTTTTAATAAGTTAAAAACTCTTTTGACCAAGGTTATCAGACACGTGGATAATATTCTCTGGGGGTAATAATGTTCTAAAATGTTCTAGTTACCAAGATGTAAGGTTGGTGAAGTTGGAGAGGTATAGTGTTGGCTTTAAGTCACTCTTTGTTTTGAACATCATTAATACTAAAGCTGTAAAATATGTTTATTCAAATGTTTTTGTTTACTATGCAGGCTTACAGTGGAACACCTCTAACAGAAGAAAAGGAGAAAATAGTCTGGGTCAGATTTGAAAATGCAGATTTAAATGGTATGGTTTTAACTTTTTTGGGACATATGAATTGTTTGTTTGGAGTACCTGATTCCAAAAAGAGAGCCTCTACTTTAGTCAGATTACTTTCTCTTATAGTAATTTTTCAGTTTTCAAAATAAAAGGTAGCATAACTACAGTACAGAAACTTTAGAACTAATATTGTGTAATAAGTCTTAAAGTAACTGTAACACAGTGTGTAAGTGTTAAACTTTGATGAAGTTAAAGTGAGTTAAAATTTTCTTAGGCAGAAAAATGGTTTTCTTAAAAAAGGAGTTTTTCAAGTTTGGTCAGTTGTATAGGATTTATAACTGCAAAATCATCATTAGTGTTGAACTTTCTAGGCTTGAAAATTGTTTTTCTCTGAACAGAATTTTATGCTAGTCTAAGTACCTCATATAAATGGAATCATACAGTATTTGCCTTTTTGTAACTGGCATATTTCACTTAGCGTAATGTCCTCAACTTTCATCTATGTTGTAGCATGGGTCAGAATTTCGTTCCTTTTAAAGGCTGAATGAGGCAGGGCGCAGTGGCTCATACCAGTAATCCCAGCACTTTGGGAGGTTGAGGCAGGAGGGTCGCTTGATCTTAGGAGTTCAAGACCAGCCTGGGCAACATAGCCCAACCCTGTCTCTACAAAAAATTAAAAAATTAACTAGGCTTGGTGGTGTGTGCCTGTAGTTTCAGCTACTTAAGAGGCTGAGGTGGGAGGATTGCTTGAGCCTGGGAGGTCTAGGCTGCAGTGAGCCGAGATTGTGCCACTGCACTCTAGCCTGGGTGATGGAGTGCAACCCTGTCTAAAAATAAATAAATAAATAAACTTAAATAAGTAAATAAAAACAATCATTTATAAAAGGCTGGATGGGCTGAGCACTGTGGCTCATGCTTGCTGTCCCAGCACTTTGGGAGGCTGAGGTGGGAGGATCACATGAGGTCAGGAGTTCAAGACCAGCCCGGCCAACATGGCGAAACCTCATCTCTACTAAAAATACAAAATTAGCCGGGCGTAGTAGCACGCTCCTACAGTCCCAGCTACTTGGGAAGCTGAGGCAGGAGAATCACTTGAACCCAGGAGGTGGAGTGAGCCAAAATCATGCCACTGCACTCCAGCCTGTGCGACAGAGCGAGACTTCATCTCAAAAAAACAAAAAACAAAACAAAACAAAACAAAAAGCAAAAAAAAAAAAAACACCGGAGTCTCACTCTGTCGCCCAGGCTGGAGTGCAGTGGCATGATCTTGGCTTACTGCAACCTGAGCCTCATGGGTTCAAGTGATTCTCCTGTCTCAGTTCCCTGAGTAGATGGGATTAAAGGCGCTCGCCATCACGCCCAGCTACTTTTTGTATTTTTAGTAGAGACCAGGTTTCACCATGTTGGCCAGGCTGGTCTCGTACTCCTGACCTCAGATGATTCACCCGCCTCGGCCTCCCAAAGTATTGGGATTACAGGTGTGAGCCACTGCGCCCAGCCTCCTCTCTCTTTGAGACTGTACTTTTGAGAATTGCTGGCTTATATAGTAATTTTGTTTTTAATGTTTTGAGGAACCACCATGGTTTTCCTCAGTGAATGTACCATTTTTCATTCCCACCAACAATGTACAAGGGTCCCGAAGTTTCCTCTCTCTCTCTTTTTTTTTTTTTTGATAGTAGCCATCCTACTGGGACTGGGTTGTGGTTTTGATTTGGATTTCCCTAATGATTAGTAATGTTGAGCATCTTTTTATGTGCTTATTGGAATTCGTTTAGCTTCTTTGGAGAAATGCCTCTTCAAGTCCGTTGCCCATTTTTGAATTGTGTGGTTTTGTTTGTTTAGTTTTAGGAGTTTTCTAAATATTCTCGGTATTAATTCCTTATTAGATATAAGATTTGAAAACATTTTCTCCTATTCTGTGAGTTGCCTTTTCCTCAAAGACTTTTCAAATATGAAGCCTTTTTTTTTTTTTTTTTTTTAGAGCCACTGTCCAGGATGAGAAAGTCTGAGTGTCACTTTTACAGATTGGTTTCATATGAATTTGGGACTCTCTGTTAGCTTATTCTTTCAAATAATAACAATTTGTTGGGCCCTCTTTATGGAGAGTAAAACATTAATTTCTTTTTTTTTTTTTGAGATGGAGTCTCGCTCTGTCGCCCAGGCTGGAGTGCAGCGGCCGGATCTCGGCTCACTGCAAGCTCCGCCTCCCGGGTTTACGCCATTCTCCTGCCTCAGCCTCACTAGTAGCTGGGACTGCAGGCACCTGCCACCACGCCTGGCTAATTTTTTTGTATTTTTAGTAGAGACGGGGTTTCACCGTGTTAGCCAGGATGGTCTCGATCTCCTGACCTCGTGATCCGCCCGTCTCGGCCTCCCAAAGTGCTGGGATTACAGGCTTGAGCCACCGCGCCCAGCCTAAATTTTCTTTCTTTCTTTTCTTTTCTTTTTTTCTTTCCCTGAGAAACAGGGTCTCGCTCTGTCAGCCAGGCATGTAGCATGATAACGGCTCACTGAAACTTTGACCTTCTGGGCTCAAGCAGTCCTCCCACTTCAGCCTTCCAAGTAGCTGGGACTGCAGGTGTATGTCACCCTATCTGGCTAATTTTTTTTCTTTTTTTGAGATGGAGTCTTGCTCTGTCGCCCAGGCTGGAGTACAATGGCACGATCTTGGCTCACTGCAACCTCTGTCTCCCGGGTTCAAGCAATTCTCCTGCGTCAGCCTCCCGAGTAGCTGGGATTACAGGTGCCCACCACTGCACCCAGCTAATTTTTGTATTTTCAGTAGAAACAGGGTTTTGCCATGTTGGCCAGGCTGGTTTTAAACTCCTGTCCTCAGGTGGTCCACCCGCCTTGGCCTCCCAAAGTGCTGGGATTACAGGCATGAGCCACTGCGTCTGGCTCATCTTTTGTTCTTGATTTCAGACTCTTTCCATCCTGGAAATATATTTTTACTTGGTGATGTTAAAACGTGTTAGAGGACTTTCTTGCTTTAATAACAAAGAAAAAGTGGTGTTAGTCTGAAAAATATTAGTCCCAAAAGCTTGTTATACAACATACACAGAATGTTGAAAACTGATTTTGGAAAGCATGGTTCAGATCAGCAGTAAAAGTTAAAACAATTTTAAGATCATATAATTAAAATGTTAAAAGTATTATCAAAATAATTCTTACCCAGGCAAGATTTTCTCTTTGCTTATTTGTTTTTTAATGGCAAATAAGAATTGTTGGGGCAATGTTCCTTAAATACTTTGCTTTATTGAAGTAAAAATGCATTTGGAAATGTAGATGCATCCTACTTAAAAATTATTTAGTACTATGTGTCCTATTGAACTTAATTTTCCTTAACTTAGTGTCCATAGCTCAATTGACTTCTTTATCTTAGATTTGTATATTTTTCTCAAATACTTTAGCACAGTCATGTCTTTTGGTCTCTCTTTATTTTATTTTTTTTTTTTTGAGCTGGAATCTCACTCCGTTGCTAGGCTGGAGTGCAGTGGTGTGATCTCTGCTCACGGCAACCTCCGCCTCCTGTGTTCAAGTGATTCTGTCTGCCTCAGCCTCCCAAGTAGCTGGGACTACAGGTGTGCACCACCATGCCCGGCTAACTTTTGTATTTTTAGTAGAAACAGGGTTTCGCTATGTTGGCCAGGCTGGTCTCGAACTCCTGACTTCATGATCCACCTGCCTCAGCCTTCCAAAGTGCTGGGATTACAGACGTGATCCACCGCACCTGGCTGGTCTCTCCTTTCTATAGTATACTGGTATTGTGTGATATTGTGGCCCTGGTTTTTTAATGGATATACTTTTTATTTTCTCTGGCCCTAGGTGTGCATGTGTGTCTGTGTATATATTTATACCTATGTGTGCATGTGCCTGCCTGTGCGAATCTGTGCATATTTTAAGGCAGTAAATTATACAGTCAAAAGACAAAATTACAATTTAGTTTTATTTGCAATCTGGAATACTTCATTTCATAAAATAAAATGTGTTCCAACGAGCTAAGCAGAAGGGGTTGGTTTTATAGATGGAGACGGCCTGAAGAAAGGAGAAACAGGCCGGGTACAGTGGCTCATGCCTGTAATCCCAGCACTTTGGGAGGCCAAGGCAGGTAGATCACCTGAGATCAGGAGTTCGAGACCAGCCTGGCTAACATGGTGAAACCCGGTTTCTACTAAAAATACAAAAAATTAGCTGGGTGTGGTGGCACACGCCTATAATCCCAGCTACCCCGGAGGCTGAGGCAGGAGAATTGCTTGAATCCAGGAGGTGGAGTTTGCAGTGAGCCGAGATCACGCGGTTGCACTCCAGCTTGGGGGCAACAAGAGTGAAACTCCATCTCAAAAAAAAAAAAAAAAAAGAAAGGGAGAAACACAGAAGAAAAAGTGGATTGGTCTTTTCAAAGTTCTTTCCCTTACTAGCTGTGAACAAAGAAACAAAACAATAGAGAAATAACTGATTGGTTAACATCAGGTTACTTCAGGTTATCTTTTGGTCTAAAGATTAAAACAGAGGGAACTTTACTTTGTTTTATTTATTTATTTATTTATTTTTGAGACGGAGTCTTGCTCTGTTGCCCAGGCTGGAGTGCAGTGGCACAATCTCTGCTCATCATGAGCTTCACCTCCCGGGTTCACGCTGTTCTTCTGCCTCAGCCTCCCGAGTAGCTGGTACTACAGGCGCCCGCCACCATGCCTGGCTAATTTTTTTTTTTTGTATTTTTAGTAGAGACAGGGTTTCACCATGTTTGCCAGGATGGTCTTAATCTCCTGACCTCATGATCCACCTGCCTCAGCCTCCCAAAGTGCTGGGATTACAGGCGTGAGCCACCATGCCCAGCCAAACAGAGGGAACTTTATTATCATGCAGGTTGAAGATTGAAACAGGCCTCCTTGGCCAGGTGCTCACCTGTAGTCCCAGCTACTCAGGAGGCTGAGGCAGGAGAATAACTTTAATCCAGGAGGCGGAGGTTGTAGTGGGCTGAGATGACACCACTGCACTTCAGCCTGGGCAATACAGTGAGACTCCGTCTCAAAAAAAAAAAAAATTAACTGGAGTACATCTGTAATCCCAGCCATTTGGGAGACTGAGGCAGGAGAATCGCTTGAACCCAGGAGGTGGAGGCTGCAGTGAGCCAAGATCGCAGCACTGTATTCCAGCCTGGGTGACAGAGAGACATCCTTTCTCAAAAAAAAAAAAAAAGAAAAGAAAAGAAAAGTTACATGTCACCAAACTGATACTAAGTTGTTATCTGACCTTAGGAGAAATCAGAAAAGAGAGGTAACAGCCAGTTTTCCAAGGAGAATCACTTGAACCCAGGAGGTGGAGGTTGCCAGGCTAACTTTCGGTATTTTTAGAAGAGATAGGGTTTCACCATGTTGGCCAGGCTGATCTTGAACTCCTGACCTCAGGTGATCCACCCGCTTTGGCCTCCCAAAGTGCTGGGATTACAGGTGTGAGCCACTGGTTTGATTTATACCCAGGCTTATTTCTCTCAAGACACTACAATGGAGAAAGGTATAAGTAGCCAAAACAGTTTAATATTCTGACATTTTTCTGTCAGATTCTCTAAAGGTGAGAATATAGTTTGAATCCCAGACTACATCAGATCAAATTGATGCTGGTTTACTCTAGTATAATGGGAATCGCTTTCTAACCTGTGCAGTGAAATTCTTACCATCCCCTAACCCACACTTCATACTTGGCAAGTTTTTTTTTTTTTTTTTTTTTTTTTAACAAGAATCTCACTTTTTCACCCAGGCTGGAGTGCAGTGGCCTGAACTTGAACTTGGCTCACTGCAACCCTGACCTTCTGGGCTTGTGCAATCCTCCCACCTCAGCCTTCTTAGTAACTTGGACCACAGGCATGTACCACTATGCCTGGCTAATTTTTTGACTTTTTGTAGATGGGATCTCACTATTTGAGACCTAAACTGGTCTCAAACTCCTGGACTCAAGCAGTCCTCCTACCTTGGTCTCCTAAAGTACTGGGATTACAGGTGTGAGCTACTATGCCCAGCATGGCCAGTTCTAGTATCAAGGTCAGTACTATATTTGAGTGTTGGATTTCATGTTCAACAGGCCCCTTTTTTTCAGTTGCAAGTAATTGTTTTAAGTAAGAAAGGGAATTAATTTTTTTTTAATTTTGGAAAAATAAACAGCATAAAATTTACCATTTTAACTATTAAAAATTTTAATTTTTAAAACATTTATTGATTATTGGCCAGGCACGGTGGCTCAAGCTTGTAATCCCAGCACTTTGGGAGGCTGAGGCGAGCAGATCACGAGGTCAAGATATCGGGACCATCCTGGCCAATGTGGTGAAACCCTGTCTTTACTAAAAATACAAAAATTAGCTGGGCATGGTGGCGTGTGCTGTAGTCACAGCTACTCGGGAGGCTGAGGCAGGAGAATCGCTTGAACACAGGAGGTGGAGGTTGCAGCAAGCCAAAATTGTGCCACTACACTCCAGTCTGGTGACAGAGTGAGACTCCGTCTCAAAAAAAAAAAAAATTATTGATCATTAAAAATTGAGACGTCTCACTGTGTTGCCCAGGTCTCAAACTCCTGGGCTCACGCTATCCTCCTGTCTCAGCCTCCCAAAGTGTTGGGATTATAGGTGTGAGCCACTGTGCATGGTCTTAATTTTTTTTTTTTTAGTAGAGATGAGGTGTTGCTATGTTGCCCAGGCCAATCTTTAACTCAAGTCATCCTCCCACCTCGGTGTCCCAAAGTGCTGGGATTGCACGTGTGGGCAACAATGGCCATAATCATTTTAAAGTATATAGTCAGTATTATTAAGTAATTTACATTGTTGTACAACCAATCTTCAGAATTCTTCATTGTGCAAAACTGAAACTCTGTACCCATTGCACAACAACTCCACAGTCTCCACCTCCTCCCAGCCCCTGGCACCCACCACTCTACTTTCCATTTCTTTTTTTTTTTTTTTTGAGACGAAGTCTCGCTCTGTCACCCAGCCTGGAGTGCAGTGGCGTGATCTTGGCTCACTGCAAGCTCCGCCTCCCGGGTTTACGCCATTCACCCTCCCAAGTTGCTGGGACTACAGGCACGCGCCACCTCGCCCGGCTAGTTTTTCGTATTTTTTAGTAGAGATGGGGTTTCACCGTGTTAACCAGGATGATTTCGATCTCCTGACCTTATGATCCGCCCATCTCGGCCTCCTAAAGTGCTGGGATTACAGGCTTGAGCCACCGCGCCCGGCCTCTACTTTCCATTTCTATGATTTTTAACTACTTTAGGGACCTCACCTAGGTAGAATAATAGATTATTTGCCTTTTTGTGATTGCCTTATTTCACTTAACATAATTTTCTCAAGGCTCATTCATGTTGTAGCGTGTGTCAGAATTTTGTTCCTTTTTAAGGCTGAATCATGCTTCATTGTATGTATATACGACTTTTTTTTTTTGAGATGGAGTCTCGCTCTGCCACCCAGCCTGGAGTGCAGTGGCGCAATCTCAGCTCACTGCAGCCTCCACCTCCTGGGTTTAAACGATTCTGCCTCGGCCTCATTAGCATCTGGGACTGTAGGGGTTTGCCAGCACACCCAGCTGACTTTTGTATTTTTAGTAGAGACGGGGTTTCACTATGTTAGCCAGGATGGTCTCTTGACCTTGTGGTCTGTCCGCCTCGGCCTCCCAAAGTGTTGGGGTTACAGGTGTGAGCCACCATGCCCAGCCTATACCGCATTTTATTTTATTCATTCATTTATTGAAAGACATTTGCATTGCTTCTACCTTTTGGCTTTGTGAACAATGCTATAATGAACATGGGTGTACAAATATCTCTTCTAGTGGAATTGTATCATATCGTAATTCTTTTTTAAATTTTTTGAGGAACCACTATACTGTGTTCCTTAGGGGATTTTAAATTTTATTTTTAGAGACAGGGTCTCCCTGTGTCATTCAGGCTAGAATGCAGTGAAATGATCACAGCTCACTGCAACTTTCAACTGCTGGGCTCATGTGATCCTCCTAACAGCCTCCCAAGTAACTAGCACTATAGGCACATGCCTCCATGCCCAGCTTATTTTTAAATTTTTTTGTAAAGATGAGGTCTTGCTATGCTACCCAGGCTGATCTTGAACTACTGGCCTCAAGGAATCCTCCTGCCTCAGTTTCCTAAAGTGCTGGGATACAGGCATGAGCCACTATACTTGGGCTCATAGGGGATTTAAAAATAATCTACTCATGGATCTGGGAAGGATGGGAGCTTCACACTTTTAATCTTTGTCCACTTCTTGTCACTACTTCTTTCTGAATTTTGCATCTCTTCTTTGACTTCTTTAACAAAGAGAGAGTTGGTGCAGTGGTTACTCAAAGCTCTTTATTCATAACTTTATGATTATATGATACAATCAAAGAGGAAAAAGTATTCATTAGGAGATCCGGATGGCTCAGTCTGAGTCACTCTCCCATTATTGGAATAGTTGGTGGGGCCAAGGATGTAGTACTAGAATTGCTCAGCTGGTCATGTGCCTATCCCTGTGCTCGATGGAGGATAAGATTAGTTACCAGAAAAGAGGGAGTTACAGAGTAGGAAGTGTGTGAGGTACGCAAAGGTAATAGTTGCTACAGCTTGCCCACATTAACATTCTGACATTTTTCTGTCAGATTCTCTAAAGGTGAGAATATAGTTTGAATCCCAGACTACATCAGATCAAATTGATGCTGGTTTACTCTAGTATAATGGGAATCGCTTTCTAACCTGTGCAGTGAAATTCTTTCCATCCCCTAATCCCATACTTCATACTTAGCCAGTTTTTTTTTTTTTTTGACAAGAGTCTCACTTTTTTACCCAGGCTGGAGTGCAGTGGCACACTCCTGTAGTCCCAGCAGCTCAGGAGATTGAGGTAGGAGAATCGCTTGAGTCCAGGAGTTCTGGGCTATAATGTGCTATGCCGATTGGGTGTCTGCACTAAATTCCGCATCAGTATGGTGACTTCCCAGGAGTGGGGAACCACCAGGTTGCCTAAGGAGGGGTGAACCAGCCCAGTTCAGAAATAGTTAAAACTCCCATGCTGATCAGTAGTGAGATTGCATCTATGAATAGCCACTGCAGTCCAACCTGGGCAACATAGTGAGACCCCATCTCTAAAAGAAAATGCTTATAAGCTTCTATTGCTCTAGAAGCTTGGGTCCCTTAGATCTCTGGGACAGCTACATGAAGATGCCTTCTAGACATCCTCAAGTAGGTATCCCACAGATGCCTCAAACTCTGATTTCTTTTCCCATCTAATTGTCTCTCCTTAGCAGCTGTGCACTGACCCTACTTACCTTTCAGGTCATTAAAGCCACAGAACTTTTCATGCCTCAGGATCTTTGCATAGGGGAGCCTCTAGGTGAAGCATTATTTTCTGCTTCTATCATCATTTATCTTTTAGAGTGTACAAAAATGACTGGACAGGCTGGGCGCAGTGGCTCATGCCTATAATCCCAGAACTTTGGGAGGCCAAGACGGGTAGATCACTTGAACCCAGGAGTTCAAGACCAGCCTGGGCAACATGGCAAAACCCCATCTCTACCAAAAAAAATACGAAAAAAATTAGCTGGGTGTGGTGGTATGTCTCTGTAGTCCTAGCTACTCGAGAGGCTGAGGTGGGAGGATTGCTTCAGTCCAGGAGGTCGAGGCTTCAGTGACCTGTGTTTGTGTCAGTGCACTTCAGACTGGGTGACAGGGCAAGACCCTATCTCTGAATGAATGAATGAATAAATCAGGGAGGGAAAGAGGGAAGGGAGGAAGGAAAAGAAAGAAGCAGGTTTGAGAAGAAAGATTCAGTTTTGGCCGGGCTTGGTGGCTCATGCCTGTAATCCCAGCATTTTGGCAGGTGGATCTCCTGACCTGAGGTCAAGAGTTCGAGACCAGCCTGGCCAACATGGTGAAACCTCGTCTCCACTAAAAATACAAAAAAAAAAAAAAAAAGCTGGGCATGGTGGCGGGTGCCCGTAATCCCAGCTACTTGGGAGGCTGAGGCGGGAAAATTGCTTGAACCCAGGAGGTGGAGGTTGCAGTGAGCCGAGATCGCACCACTGCACTCCAGCCTGGGTGACGGAGTGAGACCTCTGTCTCAAAAAAAAAAAAAAAGGTTCGGTTTCACTTTACATCTTGACTTTTGAGGTGTGAGTAGAAATCCAGTGTCCCTATCCTCCCACCAATTGCAAACAGTTTTCTAAGGAGAGAGCGTATACTGAGTGCAGTCATGGAAGATTCACAGGTAAGTTAAGACTGGACAAGTCTTTGAAGGATGGGTTAATCAAAGGAAGGGAGGACATTGTAGTTGGCTGAAACCATGCAAAAATGCTAGATGTCTCTATAGGAAAGACCGTAAAGTTCAGATTTAGAGGTAGAATAGGAAAAAAGAAACCAGTAAAGAAAATAGGCGGGGTGCAGTGGCTCACACCTGTAATCCTAGCACTTTGGAAGGTTGAGGCGAGTGGATCACCTGAGGTCAGGAGTTCAAGACCAGCCTGGCCAACGTGGTGAAACCCCATCTCTACTAAATAATACAAAAATTAGCTGGGTGTGGTGGTGGGCACCTGTAATCCCAGTTGCTTGGGAGGCCAAGGCAGAGAGAATTGCTTGAACCTGGGAGGCAGAGGTTGCAGTGAGCCGAGATTACATAACTGCACTCCAGCCTTGGGGACAGAGCGAGACTCCGTCTCAAAAAAAAAACCAAAAAGCAAACAACAACAACAACAAAACAGGATTCCGTCTCAAAAATAAATAAATAAAACACAATTGATATATCAGATTTGATGATGTACACAAAAGCACATAGAAACTTATAAACAACATTTATTTATTTGTTTATGAGATGGAGTCTCACTCTGTCCCTTAGGCTGGGGTATAGTGGCACAAACTTGACTCACTGCAACCTCTGCCTCCTGGGTTCAAGCAGTCCTCCGGCCTCAGCTTCCCAAGTAGCTAGGATTACAAGCATGCACCATCATGCCCAGCTAATTTTTGTATTTTTAGTAATTTTTGTATTTTAGTTTCAGCATGTTGGCCTGGCTGGTCTTGAACTCCTGACCTCAAGTGATCTGCCCGCCTCGGCCTCCCAAGGTGTTGGGATTACAGGCGTGAACCACCATGCCTGGCCAAAAACACCATTTAAATGTCAGGTATAAAAATAATTATGCCCTAGTTACATAATTTTATAATGCTGAATTTTGCTGGGTGTGGAATCATGTGCTATTAACATTGCAACAGTGAATTCCTGTTGAAAGGAAATGGGCATTAAAGAATTACTGATGTATTAGCCATTTAATGGTTTTGATTTTTTTTTTTTGAAACGGAGTCTCACTCTGTCGCCTAGGCTGGAGTGCAGTGGCGTGATCTCCACTCACTGCAAGCTCTGCCGCCTCCCGGGTTCACGCCATTCTCCTGCCTCAGCCTCCCTAGAAGCTGGGACTACAGGCGCCCGCCACCATACCCGGCTAATTTTTTTGAATTTTTAATAGAGATGGGGTTTCACCGTGTTCGCCAGGATGGTCTCGATCTCCTGACCTCGTGATCCACCCGCCTCGGCCTCCCACAGTGCTGGGATTACAGGCGTGAACCACCGCGCCCGGCTGGTTTTGATTTTTATCTTTAAGAATAGGAAGTCACTAATGCAGGAGATGGAGGTAAAGAGATATGTCATTATTTGTGTTTTTAAAAGAGCAGTTTGCTGCTGGGAGGTGGGGGTTGCAGTGAGCCAAGATCGAGCCACTGCACTCCAGCCTGGGTGACAGAGAAAGACTCCATCTCAAAAAAAAAAAGAGCAGTTTTGGCTGGGCATGGTGGTTCACACCAGTAATCTCAGCACTTTGGGAGACCAAGGTGGAGGACTGCTTGAGGTCAGAAATTTGAGACCAGCCTGGGCAACAGAGTGAAATCCCATCTCTACAAAAAAATAAAAAAATTAGCCAGGCATGGTGGCGCATACCTGTGGTCCCAGCTACATGGGAGGCTGAGGCAAGAGGATTGCTTGAGCTGAGGAGGTTAAGGCTGTGATGAGTCTTGTTTGTATCATTGTACTCCAGTTTGCACAACAGAGTGAGACACTGTCTCAAAAACAAAAACAAAAAACAGCAGTTCAACTCTAATGTGAAGTTTGGTGAGCAGTGGTGGATGCAGGAAGCCATGTATGCTTTTGGAGTAGCTGTTGTAGCTGGGACAGGGTGGTGGTGGTGTAAGAGGAATGAAGAGAACAGTTTAGGAAGACACGGGGACTTGGGATAGATTTACTGTTATAGGTGAGGGAGAAAGTGGTTCCTGGCTTTGCCAATGGGATAGTGATGCTTTTCACCAAAATAAGGAACCCTGGAGGAAAATCAGGCTTGGTGAGGAAATCATGATCTTTGAGTGGAATTCGCACTTCTGTTGAGACATCCAAACTCCATATTGAGGAAGTCACTAGCAGATACTAATTGAAGCAATGGGTGGAATGAGTTAACCTAGGAGAGGATATATGGTAAGAAATGGAAATTTAGAAATTGGTTTTGAGTAACTCCAGTATTTAGAGACTAGGTAGAAAAGAATGCCACAGCAGAGAGAATGGTGAAGGAGTGACTAGAGAAAGTGGAGAAAAGTTAGAGGATTATCCCTGAAAGACCAAGGGAGAGTATTTTAAGGAATAGATGGTGACCATTGGTTATAGTTGCTGTGTAGTCTAAAAAGATGTGCTTACAGGCATGGTGGCTCATGCCTGTAATCCCAGCACTTTTGGAGGCCAAGGCAGGTGGATCACGAGGTCAGGAGATCGAGACCATCCTGGCTAACACGGTGAAACCCCGTCTCTACTAAAAAAATACAAAAAATTCCGGGCGTGGTGGCGGGCGCCTGTAGTCCCAGCTACTTGGGAGGCCGAGGCAGGAGAATGGCATGAACCTGGTGGGGCGGAGCTTGCAGTGAGCCGAGATCTCGCCACTGCACTACAGCCTGGGAGACAGAGCAAGACTCCGTCTCAAAAAAAAAAAAAAAAAAAAAAAAGATGTGCTTGAAAATTATCTATTGGATTGAACAACTTAGAGATTATTGGTCACCATTAGTGGTGACCAAAAATCACTTGGGAGGAGTGTTAGGGACATTCTGAAGTGGGTTTGGGGTAAATGTTAGATGAAAAATGATGACAGTTGTGAATAACCCAATTAAGGAATTTAGCTTCTAGGAGAGGGGAGGCCGGGTGCAGTGGCTCACGCCTATAATCCCAGCACTTTGGGAGGCCTAGGTGGGCAGATCACTTGACGTCAGGAGTTTGAGACCAGCCTGGCTAACATGGCAAGACCTTGCCTCTACTAAAAATACAAAAATTAGCTAGGCGTGGTGACGCACATCTGTAATTCCAGCTACTCAGGAGGCTGAGGCACTAGAGATGGAGTTTGCAGTGAGCTGAGATCATACAACTGCACTCCAGCCTGGGTGATGGAGTCAGAGTCTGTCTCCAAAAAAAAAAAAAAAAAGTCAGAAGATTGATGAAATCAAGTCAAGGAAGAGGAATGTTTATTGCTTTATGATTTTTAAAAACATTTATTGTACAAAATATGGCAAATAACGCAAAAGTCTAGATTAGTGAATGAGTTTTTACAAATCCAATGCTTATGTAAACAACACCTAAAAAATAGACCACAGTTGACCCTTTAATAACATAGCTTTGAACCATGCAGGTCCACTTGAGTTATACCCAGACTTTTTGGAATAAATACGTTGGAAAATTTTTTGGAGATTTGTGTGACACTTTGAAAAAACTTGCAGATGAACCACGTAGCCTAGAAACATCAAAAAAATTAAGAAAAAGATATGAATGCATAAGATGTATAGATACTAACCTATTTTATCATTTACTATAAAATACACACAAATCTAGGCTGGGCACAGTGGCTCACGTCTGTAATCCCAGCACTTTGGGAGGCCAAGGCGGGTGGATTATTTGAGGTCAGGAGTTCAGCCTGGCCAACATAGTGACACTCCATCTCTACTAAAAATACAAAAAAACCGCCCAAAAACCAAAAAAACCCACAAAAAACCATTAGCTGGGCGTGGTGGCACACGCCTGTAATCCCAGCTTCCTGGGAGGCTGAGGCAGGAGATGTGCTAGAGCCCAGGAGGTGGAGGTTGCAGTGTGCCAAGATTGCGCCAGTGCACTCCAGCCTGGGTGACAGAGGGAGACTCTGTCCCAAAAAAAAAAAAAAAAAAAAAAAAAAGGATGTATCTCTGTCTCTCTTTCTCTCTATGTATATATGTATGTATAGATATACACACACAAATCTATTATAAAAAGTTAAGATGTATCGAAATGTGCACACACACTTAACAGTATGTCGTGCCATCTATAATCATGTAAACAAATGTATAGATGCAGTATTGAATTTTAACTGCATAAAATTAACTGTAGTACATACTGTACTACTGTAATAATTTTATAGTGACCTCCTGCTGCTGTCGCAGGGAGCTCAAGAATTGCAAGTATCCACTTAAAATCATCTCTGGTGAGCAGTTGATGTTTCCAGTAAATTGCTGTGTCACAGTAGAAAGTGATCTCTTTGGATTCTCACCTATTTTGCATCATGTTAATTGTAACACTATAAACCTTGAATAGCACAATGGGTCCCATATGAAGTGCCCACTAGTGATGCTGGAGATTCTCCCAAGAAACAGAGAGAAGTCATGACATCATGATAAAAAGTTGAATTGATTGATATGTACTGTAGATTGAAGTCTGCAGCTGTGCCCACCATTTCAAGATAAAGGAATCTGGCCTAAGGACTATTGTTAAAAAAGAAAAGGAATTTTTTTTTTTCTTCGAGACAGCGTCTTCCTCTGTCACCCAAGCTGGAGTGCAGTGGTACAGTCTCAGCTCACTGCAGCCTCCATCTCTGGGGCTCAAGCAGTCCTCCCAACTCAGCCTCCCAAGTAACTGGGACTCTAGGCGTGCGCCACAGCGCCTGGCTAACTTTTGTATTTTTTTGTAGAGACCAGCCTGGGCACCATGGCAAAACCCTGTCTCTATAAAAATTAGCTGAATGTGGTGGCGTGTGCTTATAGTCCCAGGCAGGAGACTGCTTGAGCTTGGAAGGCAGAGGTTGCAGTGAGCTGAGAGCACATTACACTTCAGCCTAGGCAATGGGAGTGAAACCTTGTCTCAAAAAAAAAAAAAAAAAAAATTAAGATAAATGCAGCTTTTACAGGGGTGCAGGATGCTGTAAGAAAGAGTTACCTATAGACTCTAATATGATTTGAGAAAAAGTGAAGTCATTATATGACAACTTAAAGCAAAAGGAAGGTGGTGAAAAATCTAAAACTGGAGAATGTAATGCCAGAAAAGGGTGGTTTGATAATTGTAGGAAGAAGTTTGGTTTAAAAAATGTCAAGATAAAAAGAAGCAGCTTCTGCCAACCAAGAGGCAGCAGGGGAGTTCCCAGATGCCATTAAGAAAATCATTGAGGAGAAAGGTTATCTGCCTGAACGAGTTTTTAATGCTGACAGAAGTGCCCTATTCTGGGAAAAAAATGCCACAGAAGACATTTATTAGTAAGGAAGAGAAGTGTGCACCCGGAATTAAGGCCAGGAAGGGATAGACTAACTCGATTGTTTTGTGCAAATGCAGTCAAGTTTATAATCAGGACTGTCCTTATCTATAATGCTGCTAACCCCCAGCCTTGGAGGGAAAAGATAAACAGCAGCTGCTAGTCTTTTCCTTGTATAACAAGAAGACTAGATAGTGGGAACCCTTTTTCTGGATTGGCTCCATTGATGCTTGTTCCCAAAGTCAGGAAGTAGCTGACCAGTAAGAGACTGCCTTTTAAAGTTTTTTTTTGAAGCTAGGTGCAGTGCTTCATGCCTGTAATCCCAGCACTTTGGGGGGCCGAGACGGGTGGATCACTTGAGGTCAGGAGTTCAAGACCAGCCTGGCCGACATGGTGATGCCCCATCTCTACTAGTACAAAAATTAGCCAGGCATGGTGGTGCATGCCTATAATCCTGGCTACTCAGGAGGCTGAGGCAGGAGAATCGCTTGAACCCGGGAGGCAGAGGTTACAGTTAGCTGAGATTGAGCCAAAAAAAAAAAAAAAAAAACAAACCACATTGCCCGTGGCCACGTGAAATCTCATGAATTCAACACCAAAGGTATGGAAGTGGTCTACTTGCCCCCAGACACAGTGTCTCTATCTTGACATAGGCCTCTAGATCAAAGGGTCACACACAACTTTTAAGGCTCACCACACATGGTACTCTATGGAAAGGATTGTCAGCTCTGTGAAAGAGAACGCTGATAGAAATCAGGCAAGTCTGGAAGGATCACACCCTTGAAGGTGCCGTCAGTGTTATAGAAATAACCATGAAAGTCAGCAAGCTTGAAACAATAAATTCCTGCTGGGGAAAACTGTCCAGATGTTTTGCATGACTTACAGGATTTATGATAGGTACCATCAAGAAAGTCATGAAAGAGGGCTGGGCATGGTGGCTCATCCCTGTAATCCCAGCACTTTGGGAGACCCAGGCTGGCAGATCACCTTAGGTCAGGAGTTCGAGACCAGCCTGGCCAACATGGTGAAACCCTGTCTCTACTAAAAATACAAAAATTATCCAGAAGTGGTGATGCCTGTAATCCCAGCTACTTGGGAGGCTGAGGCATGAGAATCGCTTGAGCCTGGGAGGCAGAGTTTCAGTGAGCCGAGATCATGCCACTGCATTCCATCTTGGGCAACAGAGTGAGACTTGTCTCAGAAAAAAAAAAAAAAAAAATCATGAAATAAGTTGTAGATATGGCAAAAAAGATGAGAAGTGAAGCATTTCAAGATACCGATTTTGGAGAAATTCAAGAATTAATAGATACCACAGCAGAGAAGTTAAGAGAAGACAGATTGATGGAGCTCAGTGCTTCCAAACCAGTGCTAGATGATGAGGAAGAAGATATAGAAGAAACAATGCCAGAAGATTGATGTTAGACAGTCTGCCAGAAAGCTTCCAATTGTTTAAGACTGCTTTTGACTTCTTTTAAACATAGATCTTTCTATAATACTGGCACTGAAATGAAAGCAAATGGTGGAAGAAGGATTGGTACTGTATAGAAACATTTTTAGAGAAAT
The DNA here is from genome assembly GCF_047675955.1 of Chlorocebus sabaeus. NCBI lineage: Eukaryota > Metazoa > Chordata > Mammalia > Primates > Cercopithecidae > Chlorocebus > Chlorocebus sabaeus. The sequence continues at coordinate 36,888,899 of NC_132919.1, forward strand.
TTGCAAAAATGTCAGAGAGAAAGTACAGTATATTTCCATAAAGTTATACTGAGCATGCCTGCCTCTATTGCCTTCCCTTCCACCTCCTCCACCTTTTCTGTCTCTGTTACCCCTGAGGGAGATGACCAACCCCTCCTATTCTTCTTCTTCCTTAGCCTACTCACTGTGAAGACAAGGATGAAAACTTTTTTTGTTTTGGAGACAGAATTTCACTGTTGTTGCCCAGGCTGGAGTGCAGTGGTGTGATCTTGGCTCACTGCAACCTCCACCTCCCGGGTTTAAGCAATTCTTCTGCCTCAGCCTCCCCAGTAGCTGGGATTACAGGTGCCCACCACCACTCCTGGCTAATTTTTTGTATTTTTAGTAGAGATGGGGTTTCACCATGTTGGCCAGGCTGGTCTAGAACTCCTGACCTCAGGTGATTCACCCGCCTCAGCCTCCCAAAGTGCTGGGATTACAGGCCTGATTAAAGTGCCGCGCCCAGCAGGATGAAGACTTTTTTGATGATCCACTTCCATTAATGGATAGTAAATATATTTTCTCTTCTGTGTATTCTGAGAATATAGTATATAAAACATATAACATACAAAATATGTGTTAACTGACTGTTTATTTTAACAGTAAGCCTTCTGGCCAGCAGTAAGCTATTAGCAGTTAAGTTTTTGGGTGAGTCAAAAGTTGTAAATGGTGGCTCATGCCTGTATTCCCTCCCAGCAGTTTGGGAGGCCAAGACAGACGGATCTCTTGAGGGCAGGCATGCAAGACCAGCCTGGGCAACATGGCAAAACCCCATCTCTACTAAATATACAAAAATTAACCAGGTGTGGTGGAGACTGCAGTGAGCTGAGATTGTGCCACTGTACTCCAGCCTGGACAACAGAGCGAGACTCTGTCAAAAACAAAACAAAACAACCCCCAAAACTCATACTATACATTTTTTTGTTTTTTGTTTTTGTTTTGGTGGAGATAGGGTCTTACTTTGTCACCCAGGCTGGAGTGGAGTGCAGTGGTGTGATCACAACTGACAGCATCCTTGACCTCCTGGGCTCAAGCTATCTTCCCATTTCAGTCTCCCCAGCAACTGGGACTACAGGTGCTTTTCACCAAGCCCAGTTAATTTTTGTATTATTATTATTATTATTTTTAAGACAGAATTTTGCTCTTGTTGCTTGAGTGCAATGGCTTGATCTTGGCTCACTGCAACCTCTGCCTCCCAGGTTCAAGCAATTCTGCTGCAGCCTCCCAAGTAGCTGGGATTACAGGCATGCACCACCACACCCAGCTAATTTTGTATTTTCAGTAGAGACAGGATTTCTCCATGTTGGTTAGGCTGGTCTCAAATGCCCGACCTCAGGTGATCCGCCTGCCTCGGCCTCCCAAAGTACTGAGATTATAGGTGTGAGCCACTGCGCCTGGCCAATTTTGGTATTTTTTGTAGAGACGAGGTTTTGCCATGTTGCCCAGGCTGGTCTCAAACTCCTGGGCTCAAGTGGTATGCCCACCTTGACCTCCCAAAGTGCTGGGATTACTCAGTCTATATGTGGATTTTGACTTCATTGGGGGACGGGGGACTCAGCACCCCTACCCTCCACATTGTTCAAGGGTCAGCTGTACTTTTCTCCTTTCAATCTTTATGTCGTTTATTTTTCTTTCCTAATTGCACTGTCTAGGACCTCTAGTACAGTGTTGAATATAAGTTTTAAGTTTGGGCATTTTTGCCTTGTTCTGCTTCATAGGGAGGAAGCATTCAGTCTTTTACCATAATTAGCTACAGTATTTTCATAGACATCCTTTATTCTTGATTTGCTGAGTTTTAAAAATAAAATAGTTATTGCATTTTAGCAAATGCTTTTTTAACATACGTTGACATGATCATATGATTTTTCGCCTTTATTCTGTTAATGTTGGCAAGTTATAATTGATTTTTCCATTGTTAAACCATCTTACATTTGTGGGATAAACCCTGTATTTTAGTGGTTGATTATCCTTTCTATATTGTGGAATCCAATTTGCTAGTCTTTGTATTTTTTTTTTTCTTTGTAAAGTATTTTTATATGTACATTCCTGAGGAGGATTAATTTATAGTTTTCTTGTAATTTCTTAGTCTAGTTTTGATTGCCTCGGAATGAGTTGGTACTTATTGCCTTCTCTTCTGTTTTTTAGAAAAGCGTGTAAGGCCGGACGTGATAGCTCATACCTGTACTTCGGGAAGCTGAGGCAGGTGGACTGCTTGAACTCAGGAGTTTGAGACCAGCCTGGGCAACATGACGAAACCCTGTCTCCACAAAAAATACAAAAAATTAGCTGGGCATTATGGCATATGCCTGTAGTCCCAGCTGCTTGGGAGGCTGAGGTGGGAGGATCACCTGAGCATAGAAGGTCAAGGCCGCAGTGAGCTATGATGGCTCCACTCTACTCCAGCTTGCATGAAAGAGTGAGATTCTGTCTCAAAAAAAAAAAGTTTGTGTAGAATTGATGTTATTATTATTTTTAGAGCCAGGGCCTCGCTCTGTCACCCAAGCTAGAATGCAGTGGTGCCATCATAGCTCTCCGCAGTCTTGAATTATTTTGTTTAAAGGCTCCTTCCACTTCAGTCTCCAGAGTATCTAGGACTATAAGTGTGTGCCACCAAGCCCAGCTAATAATAATAATATTGTCATTATTTTTGAGATGGAGTCTTGTTCTGTTGCCCAGGCTGGAGTGCAGTGGTGTGATCTCGGTTCACTGCAACCGCCGCCTCCTGGATTCAAGTGATTCTTGTGCCTCAACTTCCCCAGTAGTTGGGATTACAGGCGCGGCACCACACCCGGCTAATTTTTGTATTTTTTAGTGGAGACGGGGTTTCACCATGTTGGCCAGGCTGGTCTCGAACTCCTGATCTCATGATCCGCCCACCTCAGCCTCCCAAAGTGCTGGGATTACAGGTATGAGCCACCAGGCCTGGACTATTATTATTATTTTTTAAAAAATAGAGACAAGATCTTGCTGTTTTGCCTAGGCTAATCTTGAACTCCTGGTCTCAGGTTATCCTTCTACTTTGGCCTCTCAAAATACTGGGATTATAGGTATAAGCCACCATGCCCAGCCCTGTCTTTTTTTTTTTTTTTCCCCTTAAATGTTTGATATTATTTAAATGGTGTGGCTAGAAGCTATGTTGAAATTGGCCAATGAATGACAGATATATAAGGAAATAGATAGCCAGGATGGACAACTTTGAGAATTCTGTCTATTAAGAGAAGAGAGGATAGTCACTGGAGAGGTGTAAAGATTGAATCAGGCATTAAAGAAATACCGTTGTTTTCTTGACTGACATTATGTCTTTTAAGTTAGCTTCTTTGTTACTTAATTGTATTGCAGATACATCAAGAAATCTGGAATTTCATGAAATACATAGCACTGGGAATGAACCGCCTTTGCTGATTATGATTGGCTACAGTGATGGAATGCAGGTCTGGAGTGTCCCTGTAAGTACACATGTGGTTGAATACCTAAAACATACTTCCCAGCGTGTTAGCTTATGTGAAATCTGTAGATACTTTTTTTTTTGGGAGACAGAGTCTCATTCTGTTGCCCAGACTGGAGTGCCGTGGCGCGATCTCGGCTCACTGCAAGCTCTGCCTCCCGGGTTTGCGCCATTCTCCTGCCTCAGCCTCCCGTGTAGCTGGGATTACAGGTACCCACCACCATGCCTGGCTAATTTTTTGTATTTTTAGTAGAGATGGGGTTTCACCTTGTTAGCCAGGATGGTCTCGATCTCCTGACTTTGTCATCCGCTCACCCCTGCCTCCCAAAGTGCTGGGATTACAGGCATGAGCCACTGCGCCTGGCCAACATTTTTTAAGTTAAAAAAATGTTTATTTTTTGATAAATCACTTCTGATGAAGTTTGGTCTTCCATTCTGTTCTGTTTTTTTTTTTGAGACAGGGTCTCTGTCACCCAGGCTCGAGGGCAGTGGCATGATTGTAACTCAGTCTGTCCTCTAGTGATCCTCCCGCCTCAGTCTCTCTGGAGTAGTTGGGACTACAGGCACGTGCTACCATGCCCAGCTAATTTTTAATACTTTTAAATGGACACAGGGGCCTACTGTGTTGCCCAGGCTGGTCTTGAACTCCTGGGCTCAAGTAATCCTCCTACTTGGCCTCCTAAAGTGTGGGCGTTACAGGCATGAGCCACTGTGCCTGGCCAATTCTGTTTTTATAATTATCATATTATTAAGTATCTAAGATGCGGGATTTTTTTTTTTTTAACTTGGCTTTACTTTGCAGAGGTAGAAGAATCATGCTGTTATGTCACGAAATTAGAAGTGTTCTTTTTCTTTTGCCTTTTGGGAAGTGTAGTTGACATGTTTCAGGGTCTTGCAATGTTCTTTGTAATTTTGGTATTGTTCCAAAGGCATGGAGAAAGTACTTAAAATTTGGTAGTTTTTTTTTTTCTTACTGAGAGGAATATTTCTAGGTTGTGATAAAACAAAAGGGTTTTGTAAATGTAAATTTTTCTTATTAATAGAGACTACATTTTGCTTCATTATGCTGTTTGTTGACAGAATTGAAGACAAAGAGGAAGCTATACATTTAACAAGAGGGTTGAGCCTGTGTGATTAGGGGTGTTGACTGGATTGAACACATTCCTTTGGTGGTACTCAGGTTGCTTTAACTGCTCACTTGTTTTGGTTATAATTAGAGGTATTGAGGCTGGGCACGGTGGCTCAAGCCTGTAATCCCAGCACTTTGGGAGGCCGAGATGGGCGGATCACAAAGTCAGGAGATCGAGACCATCCTGGCTAAAACGGTGAAACCTGTCTCTACTAAAAAATACAAAAAACTAGCTGGGCGAGGCTGCGGGCGCCTGTAGTCCCTGCTACTCGGGAGGCTGAGGCAGGAGAATGGCCTGAACCTGGGAGGCGGAGCTTGCAGTGAGCTGAGATCCGGCCACTGCACTCCAGCCTGGGCGACAGAGCGAGACTCCGTCTCAAAAAAAAAAAAAAAAAAAAAAAAAAAATTAGAGGTATTACTTTTAATAGTTTAAAGTTAATTTCTGTTTATCTTTGAGTGCTTAAGGTCTTTAGTCTTTACTCCTCCTTATGCCTAGATTGTATTTTGAGAGGCTTGAATATTTTTTTTTTTTGAGACAGAATCTTGCTCTGTCGCCCAGGCTAGAGTGCAGTGGTGCGATCTTGGCTCACTGCAAGCTCTGCCTCCCGGGTTCGTGCCATTTTCCTGCCTCAGCCTCCCGAGTAGCTGGGACTACATGCGCCTGCCACCATGCCTGGCTAATTTTTTGTATTTTTAGTAGAGATGGGGTTTCACTGTGTTAGCCAGGATGGTCTCCATCTCCTGAACTTGTGATCTTTCTGCCTCGGCCTCCCAGAGTGCTGGGATTACAGGTGTGAGCCACTGCACCCGGCATAAATTTTTTGATGGAATTTTCTTTGTCCATTTGTATATTGTAGTACTGCTACTTCATGAATTAGGGCCTGGTGTAGAGGCTCACGCTTGTAATCCCAGCACTTTGGGAGGCTGAGGCAGGAGGATCACTTGAGGCCAGCAGTTCGAGACTAACCTGGGCAACATAGTGAGACCAGCTGGGCACGGTGGCTCATACCTGTAATCCCAGTACTTTGGGAGGCCAAGGCAGGCAGATCATTTGAGTTCAGGAGTTTGAGACCAGCCTGACTAACATGGTGAAACCTCATCTCTACTAAAAATACAAAAAAAATTAGTCGGGCGTGATGGCGCATGTCTGTACTCCCAGCTACTCAGGAGGCTGAGGCAGGAGAATTGCTTGAACCCGGGAGGTGGTGATTACAGTGAGCCAAGATTGCACCACTGCACTCCAGCCTGGGCGACAGAGCGAGACTCTGTCTCAAAACAAAATAGAACAAAACAAACAAACAAACAAAAACACATAGTGAGACCTTGTCTCTACAAAGAATTTTGAAAATTAGCCAAGTGTAGTGGCATGCACCTGCGGTTCCAGCTCCTCAGGAGGATGAGGCAGGAGGATTGCCTGAGTCTGGGAGGTTGAAGCTACAGTGAGCCATGATTATGCCACTGCACTCCAGCCTGGGTGACAAAGTGAAACTTTGTCTCAGGGGAAAAAAAAAAAAAAAAAGACAATCTGGGAAAATAAGCTTCTTATGTTTCATTGATTGAGCTCTCATTATGGTCAAAGAGGTTTATATCCATATTATCTCATCTAATGTAGAAGTTACCTTGTTTTACAGGTGGTAAGGTCACACTGCTTTTAAGAGGTGGAACTAGAATTTTAACCTAGTTATGTCTGAATTCAAATTCAAAGCCCATGGTCTATGAGCTATACTTCATCACTTTTCAAATGTGATTGCTAAAGATACGACATGCGAGTAGTTTTGTAGTTTAGGTTCAGTTTTTGTGGAGGTGAAGGGAATTTTCCCTTCTCCCTCTGAAATAAATTGACAGTAGATTAACAGGAGGAAAAAGCATACACATGCACGAGAGCCACATAAAATGAGACTCAAAGAAGGGCCAGATGGCTGAAGCTTACATAGTGCTGTCTTCACAGGGGAGAAGGAGAAGGAGGAATGTAGTCAATTTTGAGAGTTAGTAAGTCATTCTCAAGAAAGTTGAAGAGGCCCAAAGAGCAGAAAATCATTTCTAAGTGATTCTCTTGGAAATGGGACCTGAGCAGAGATGATAGCCTGTGACAAAGTCTGTCTAGGTGTGATGTCATTTCTCAGTTTTCCGTCCTGCAATTTGAGATTAATCTTCTCTGGTTGAAGAAATTTCAAAGAGGGGAGAGGGAGGCAATTGTGTTCCTTCTAGAAGAGCTTCAGGAAAGGGAACTTTAGAGAGTTCCACCTTGTGCTTGTGAGGGAGAAGCAGGAGAACATCAGAAAGTCCTTGGTTCTGAGGGCTTCTGAGGCCTTTTAATTTCCTTTAGCTCAAAATGCTCCGCATGCCAAAATGCCAGAATTTGGAATATCGTTTTTTGAACCCCAGTGTTTTCATTTGTAAAAGATTAGGATGTACCTTCAAATACTCATAATTATCTTTTATGTTTTACTCTGTAAGCCATTATTGTGTTGGAACCCTTCTGAAACTTATAACCATTATTCATTCAATGAGCATATGCTAGACAGTGGGGAGCCTGTTTGCCAACCTGAAAAAAAATGACTCTCATGGATCTTTATAGTCTGTAATTCATACAGTTGGCCCTCTATGTATGTGTTTTGCACATCTGCAGATTTGACCAACTATGGATTAAAAATATTTGGAATTAAAAAAAAGGATGGTTGTGTCTGTACTGAACACATATAGAGTTTTCTTTCTTGTCATTATTTCCTAAACAATACAGTATAACAATTATTTACATAGCATTTACATTGTACTAGGTTTTATAACTAATTAAGAGATGATTTAAAGTATATGAGAGGATGTGTAAAGGTTGTATGCAAATACTGTGCCATTTTATGTAAAGTACTTGAGCATCATGGACTTTGGTATCCATGGGTGGTTTGTGGAACCAATCCCCCACAGATGCTGAGGGACAATTGTATTTGCATTTGCTTTTTTTTTTTTTTTTTTTTTTGGAGTGCAGTGGGGGTGATCTCAGCTCACTGCAACCTCTGCCTCCCGGGTTCAAGTGATTTTCATGTCTCAGCCCCCTGAGTAGCTGGGACTACAGGTGTGAGCCACCACGCCAGGCTAATTTTTGTACTTTTTTTTTTTAGTAGAGACGGGGTTTCACCATGTTGGCCAGGTTGGTTTTGAACGCCTGACCTCAAGTGATTGACCTGCTTCGGCCTCCCAGAGTGCTGGGATTACAGGTATGAGCAACCGTGCCTGGCCTGCTTTTTAAAAATAGAGATGGTATCTCACTATGTTGCCCAGATTGGTCTTGAACTCCTGGCCTCAGGCCATCCTCCTGCTGTGACTTCCCAAACCACTGGGATTACAGATGTGAGCCATCATGCCTGGCTATGTCTTTGCTTTTGAGTAAGTATAGGTGGGCAGAAAATCAACCCCTGTCCAAACCTTAGCTTAGTTTTTGCTTCTAGTATATGCTCAGGACTCCCTCTTGTTGAGTATAATATAACTGTCCCATGGTGGCTCATGTCTGTAATCCCAGCACTTTGGAGGCCAAGGCAAGCAGGTTACTTGAGGTCAAGAGTTTGAGACCATCCTGGCCGACATGGTGAAACTCTATCTTTACTAAAAGTACAAAAATTAGCCAGGGATGGTAGTGGGCACCTGTAATCCCAGCTACTCGGGAGGCTGAGGCAAGAAAATTGCTTGAGCCCAGGAGGCGGAAGTTGCAGTGAGCCGAGATTGCGCCACTGCGCTCTTGCCTGGGTAACAGAGTGAGACTGTGTCTCAAAAAGAAAGACAAAACTGTCCCACCTGGGAGTCTCAGGTTAAGAAAATAAGCATATCCTGGTTAAACATTTAAAAAAATTGTCTATTGAAGTGCATAGATGTGAATGGAGCTTAGATGATGTCTAGGAATATTGTTAATTAGAGTCAGCTCAAAAGCAGAACTGTGCAGTAGTTTACTCCCCAATCTCTGCCGCTTTGTATATGACACCAGCTTTCCTAGCTTTCCTGAGCTGTCAGATCCCTTCTTTCAACACACCAGATTTGACATAGAAAGATTGTTATGTTGGCGTTCCAGATAAACAACCCCTTTTTCCAACCATCCCTAACAATGTTATTGACTCTTTTTTGGTGAGGTAAGTATAAGCTTTCTTGCTTAAAATTCTTGTTTGTTTGTTTGTTTTTTTTTTTTGAGACGGAGTCTCGCTCTGTCGCCCAGGCTGGAGTGCAGTGGCCGGATCTCAGCTCACTGCAAGCTCCGCCTCCTGGGTTCACGCCATTCTCCTGCCTCAGCCTCCCAAGTAGCTGGGACTACAGGCGCCTGCCACCTCGCCTGGCTAGTTTTTTGTATTTTTTAGTAGAGACGGGGTTTCACCGTGTTAGCCAGGATGGTCTCGATCTCCTGACCTCGTGATCCACCCGTCTCGGCCTCCCAAAGTGCTGGGATTACAGGCTTGAGCCACCGCACCCGGCCTCTTGCTTAAAATTCTTAATTAAAAAAATCAAAATTATCTTTGTATATATTTTAAAAACCAAATAGTGGTGTGAGATTCAAATATGAAAAAAACGAAGTTCTATATGCTGCCTTTCTTTTTTTTTTTGTTTTGGAGACTCTTGCTCTGTCGCCCAGACTGGAGTGCGGTGGTGCAATCTTGGCTCACTGCAACCTCCACCTCCGGGGTTCAAGCAGTTCTCCTGCCTGAGCCTCCCGAGTAGCTGAGATTATAGGCATGTGTCACCACACCCAGGTAATTTTTGTATTTTTAGTAGAGATGGGGTTTCACCATGTTGGCCAGGCTGGTCTCAAACTCCTGACCTCTTGTGATCCACCTGCCTCAGCCTCCCAAAGTGCTGGGATTACAGGCGTGAGCCACCACACCTGACCTCAAAATATCATACTTTTTGAAGTTTTCTTCTCCCAGTTTTAGAAAGATTGGTGCCATGAACTACAAAGTTATTTTTTTATTTTATTTTTTATTTTTGATATGGAGTCTCGTTCTGTCACCCAGGCTGGAGTGCAGTAGCATAATCTCGGCTCACTGCAGGCTCTGCCTCCCAGGTTCAAGCGATTCTCCTGCCTCACCCTGCTGAGTAGCTGGGATTATGGGCACGCGCCATCACGTCGTGCTCATTTTTGTATTTTTAGTAGAGACAGGGTTTCACCGTGTTGGTGAGGCTGGTCTCGAGCTCCTGACCTCGTGAACTGCCTGCCTCAGCCTCCCAAAGTGCTAGGATTACAGGCATGAGCCAACATGTGTGGCCACGAACTATGAAGATTTAAATGGTGTTCATTTATTCAGCACATATCTGGGATGTACAGTGGTGAGCACAATAGATGTGGTCTTTGCTGTCATGGAGCTAGTAGGAGAGAGAGATTTAAATAAAAATAAATGCATATACAACTTAAGTTGTAATATGAGAAAAAGGATGACATATTATGACAAGGAAGTGGCATATAAGCTAAAAAATACTTAGGGTAAGACTGGAACAATAAACAGTAAACAGAGGTTCTGAGATGAAAGGGTTCTTTTCTCTATAGTTAGATATTGATTTAGATTTCTCAAATTTTTTCTCTTTAAAGAGTATTGAGGCCGGGCATGGTGGCTCACGCCTATAATCCCAACACTTTGGGAGGCTGAGGGTGGTGTATTGCTTGAGGCCAGCAGTTTAAGAGCAGCTTGGGCAACATGATGAGATCCCATCTAACCAAAAACCACAAAAATTCAGGCTGAAACAGGAGGATCACTTGAACCTAGGAGGTCGAGTCTGCAGTGAGCTGTGATTGCACCACTGCACGCCAGCCTGGGTGACAGAGCAAGACCCTCTCAAAAAAAAAAGAAGAAAGAATAATATTGAGATAAATATCTTTATGGTCATATAATTTGGAGAGATCAATAAAAGTAAGGCTCCTGATAGATTTTCCAAATTACATTCTTTTACAGCCATGTCATTTGTACTTATCCCATACATTTATTAATTCATTCACTCAGCAAAGATTTATTAATTGTCTATTACATGCCAGACTGTGTTGAAGGTGCTGAGACAACACTGAACAAAACAAAGTCATTCTCCTTGTGGAATTTTCATTCTGGTTGGTGGGGAAGATAGATTTAATAAATGTGTACCATGTTAGATGGTGATAGATGTTATGTATGGTAGGGGGGTTGGTGTTGTCGTGGGTTGCTCTTCTATATAGGATGGTCTGGGAAAGCCTCTCAAAGATCCAGTGACATAGTAGAGTGGTGTGAAGTTATCCATATGGGTATTTGAGGGAGGAACACTCCAAGCCAGTACAAACACTCTATGGTGCAGAATATGTTTCTTATATTTAAGAACAGTAAGGAGACAGTTTAGCTGGAGTTAGGGGAGCAAAGCAAAGAGTAAGAGATTATGTCCAAGAGGTGGCAGTTGGCTAGGGCTTTGTTTTAGCCCTTGTAAGGACATCTAAAATTTCAAATATAGAGCAAAGTTGGAATTTTACAGTGAAAATACTTATACCCACCATCTAGAGCAGCAGTCCCCAACGTTTTTGGCACCAGGGACTGGTTTTGTGGAAGATAGTTTTTCCACAGGGTGGGAATAGTTTCAGTATGATTCAAGCACAGTAAATGTATTGTTCAGTTTATTTCTATTATAATTACATTGTAATAGATAATGAAATAGTTATACAACTCACCATAATGTAGAACCAGTGGGAGCTCTGAGCTTGTTTTCCCACAACTAGATGGTCCCATCTGGGGGTGATGGGAGACAGTGACAGGTCATCAGGCATTAGATTCTCATAAGGAGCACGCAGTCTAGATCCCTGGCATGCGGAGTTGATAATAGGGTTCACATGCCTATGAGAATCTAATGCTGCTGACCTGACGAGAGGCAGAGCTTAGGCAGTAACGTGCATGATTGGAGAGCAGCTGTAAATGCAGATGAAGCTTTGCTTTTGCTTGCCTGCTTCTCACCTCCTGCTGTGAGGCCTGGTTCCTAACCAGTGCCTGGCCCAGGGATTGCGGACCCCTCAACTAGAGTATACCCTTAAAATTTACCTATACTTTCTTTTTTTCCCAGTTTTTTTTTTTTTTTTTTCTTCAGGCAACCCTCAGAACTGGAACGGGTTCATAGAGCTGCCTACTGTACTTTGTCTCATGTCCATCTTATTCGGTGCATTTCAGAGGAATGCAAACATCAATATGCTTTCCCCTAACTACTTTTGCATGCATATAATTAACTAGAGTTCAATATTTGGTTAGTTTTTTAATTTTTTTAGACAGAGCCTCGCTCTATTTCCCAGGCTGGAGGGCAGTGGTGCGATCTCTGCTCACTGCAGCAGAGATGGGTTCAATCGATTCTCATGTCTCAGCCTCCAGAGTAGCTGGGATTACAGGCACATGCCACCATGCCTGGCTAATTTTTGTGATCTTTTAAATTTTAGCTATTTTGGTAGGTTATACCTTGAGGATTTACTTAGCATTAGCATTTCCCTGATGACCAATAATGTGGAGTACTTTTTCATGTTTCTTGGCCATTTGTATATATTTTAGCAATTATTTGTATAATTTTGTTGCCCATTAAAAATTTTAGTTGCCGCGTGTGGTGGCTAAACCTGTAATCCCAGCACTTTGGGAGGCTGAGGTGGGCAGATCACAAGGTCAGGAGATCGAGACCATCCTGGCTAACATGGTGAAATGCCATCTCTACTAAAAATACAAAAAATAAAAAAAATTAGCCCGGCGTGGTGGCGGGCGCCTGTAGTCCCAGCTACTTGGGAGGCTGAGGCACGAGAATGGCGTGAACCCAGGAGGTGGAGCTTTCAGTGAGCCGAGATCGCACCATTTCACTCCAGCCTGGGCTACCGAGCAAGACTCCGTCTCAAAAACAACAACAACAACAACAACAATAACAACAACACTTAGTTGTAGAAGCCATTGGAGGATTTTGAATAGAGGTAATACCACTTTTAAAAATAAGAAAGGTATGTGAAGAGCAGATTTGTGTGGAAAGGTAGTGAATTTGGTTTTAAATGTGTGAACCATAGATTGTTGTTGGTCCATGAACTGGTGATAGTGAATCATTTGTTATTGGCAGCAAAAGGGTAAAGGGCAGACAATGAGAGTAAGCTTTTAGAAACCTATAGTATTTGCCAGTGCATACTCTCCAAACATATGTATATAGTTTACAGAAGTATCATTTGTGCCAATTTTTAGAAAAATAAAAGGAAATTGGTCTTTTATGACAATGGTTTGAAAAACACTATCATCAACGCATCCAGTTGGAGAAGGACTTGTTTTTGATAAGTATGTTTAGACATGCAATCATGTATTATTTTATTTCACACAAATAACATTTCTGTGATTATTAGCGTTCATTTTAGCATTATACATCCTTTGTAGTCATGAGAATAAGATACAGAATTTTCAAGGAGGAGATTTGAATTGCAGAATGAGGAGTTGGACTTACTCTTTCAGCCATGATAGTTTGGACTCATTGAGAAGCTTTTGGTAACACACATTCCAAAAGCTGTCTGTAATATTGATTTTGTGGTTGCAGTGGGATGAATAGCAGGAGAAAAGAAAAGGTTATAAGGCTAGTTAGTAGTGAATTTCAACACTGTCTAAATGTTAGATGTTCAGAGCCTGAAGTAAGTTTGTTGCTGTGAGAGGATTACCAAAAACCTTGGTAAGTGGTTAGACATTTAGAAGAGAAGAAAGTCAAAGATGTTTCCAGAGTCTTGACCTGGGGACTGGTGCTGCTTAGTATGAAAGATGGCATCATTTTAGCAGAAATAGAATTTGATTATTAGACTTAGACTATGTTAAAAATCATGTAAAGTGAAAATTGTATAGCATCTTGTCTTACAAGTAATAAAGGGTTCTCACTTAAAGTTTCAGTGGTAAAAGTCTTCTGATATTTTCCTATAATTTTTGCGATCTGTTTAAATGCCTACTTAATTTTCTCTTCTTTTCTTTTCTTTTTGAGACATAGTCTTGCTCTGTCACCCAGGCTGGAGTGCAGTGGTGCAATCATGGCTTCAACCTCCTGGGCTCAAGTGATTCCCTCACCTCAGCCTCCCGAGTAGCTGGGACCACAGGCATGCACCACCATGCCCAACTAATTTTTGCGTTTTTGTTTTTGTTTTTGTTTTTTTTTGTAGAGGTGGGGTTTTGCCATGTTGCCCAGGCTGATCATGAACTCTTGAGCTCAAGTGATCCTCCTGCCTTGGCCTCCCACAGTGCTGTGATTATAGCATGAGCCACTGCGCCCAGCGTCTTCTTTTGAAATGCTTAATTTTTTCTAAAAAAATGGAGAATATATTTATTACAGCACCTAAAATATGGCAGTTGTACTGTGTGAAACAGTATACAGTTGGCCCTGGGTATCCATGGATTCTGAATACGTGGATTCAGTCAATATGGATAGAAAATATTTGGGAAAAATGTAAAAAATAATTCAACAATAAAAAATAACACAAATAAAATTGACAATATAGCTATTTACATAGCACTTACATTGTATTAGGTATTATAAGTAATTTAGAGATGATTTAAAGTATATAGGAGGATGTGCATAGGTTATATATTCATAGTTTATGTGCAGATACCATGCCATTTTATAAAAGGGACTTGAGCATTGGAGGTTTTGGTGTCCACAGGGATTCTGGAACCCATCCCATGCGGATACAGAGGGATGACTGTATTTTCTTTTCAAAAGTTAGTATTTGTAGTGTTTTCTTGGAGCTGTGTATATGCGGTACTTCAATGACCTAACACTAGGTGTCACTACCACATTGATCTAAGAAAGTGCATCTGCTCCTTGAAAGGAAATTTTTGCCCTAAAGCTTTTGTGTAGTTTTTATACACTAAAAGCTTTAGAGCAAACATGCGAGGGCATTCTTGAGGTAAATACCAATTAGTCTACTATTTATTAGAGGTTAGGTGCCAATAGACCTTGCCATGTTAAGATTGTTAGCCAGGAAATAGTTTTTATGGCTTTCATTTGGGAGTAATATAAAGTTAGTGATTTGGGTACACTGGCAAGCAGAGAGAGGTTGAATATGGATGGAGTCCAGCGAAAAAAATTGCCTTTGTTGAGAATAGGACCTTATTTTCTTTGGTGCATTATCTTCTTCCTGGAAAGAGAAGTAATAGGTGGATCCTTAGACATCTGCAGTGGGAGGGAATTGATTGTTAAGGATGAATAAAAGCAGAAATGAAGAATAATACTGAAGAAACCTCTGGAATTTACCCATATTGGTGGATTAAAATATCTTTTCCTGTAGTATGTTTCTTAAAGTATCACTTCAGAGAAGTCTTGCATCTGAAACTTAATTTTTCCCTGTGTGCGAATAGTGGCGTGACTCTTGTTGATTTGACGTAGGCAGTAGACATTACTGTGAGTTTGAAATTTATCTTTGTAAGTTTGACTCTTTCTTATTTGAGATCTTTTTGATGATTTTCTACTCTAAAACAGTATATTATTTGGACCTAAGCTGATTTATAAGTCTGTGGAATGCAATTTTTTTCTGATAAATGTTATTGAGTATACATACAGTAAAATGCACAAATCTTAAGTGCATAGATTGAATATATATACATTATATATATATAAAAAAAACATTCTAACTATCATCCTGAATTAAGGTCTAGAACATTTCCAGTACCTCAAAAGAATCCCTTGTGCCACTTCCTTGGCAATACTACCCTCTTTCCACCTCCAAGTAACCATTATTCTGCTATTCTGACTTCTATCACCATAGATTTGTTTTTTTCTGTTCTTGAATGTCTAAAAAATACGGTCATAGATTTAAAAAGTATACGTTTATGTCTGGCTTGTCTCTTAACATTATGAGTGTAAGATTTGTTTTTATGCTATTGTGTGTAACATTAATTTTGCTGTGTAGTATCTATCATGTGAATACAATAATTTTTTAAAAAATCCATTATATGACTGATAGACATTTTTGTTGTTTCCAGTTTTTGAGTATTAATAAAGTTGCTCTGAAAATTCTTGTATATGGCAATTTTTCATGGACATAAACAAAAAATGGTAATTTTTGCTGTATGTAGACACTCATTTGTCTTGGGTATTGATCTAGGAGTAGATTTATTGTGTCACAGGATAAGTACATGTTTACCTTTAGTAGATACTCCCACATAGTTTTCAAAAGTGGTTTTGCCAACTTTGTACTCTCACCAGAAGTATTTGGAATTTCTGTCTGTCCTGCATTCTCAGCAGCACTTGGTATTGTCAGTCTTTTCAGTTTTGGCCATTCTGTTGTGGATGTGTTGATATCTTCTGTGAGGCTGTGAGATTTTAAAAATGCTTTTTGAGGGGGCTTGGCATGGTGGCTCATGCCTGTAATCCCAGCACTTTGGGAGGCCGAGGTGGGTGGATCACAAGGTTAAGAGATCGAGACCATCCTGGCCAACATGGTGAAACCCCGTCTCTATTAAAAATACAAAAATTAGCCGGGCGTGGTGGCGGGTGCCTGTAGTCCCAGCTACTCGGGAGGCTGAGGCAGGAGAATCACTTGAACCTGGGAGGTGGAGGTTGCAGTGAGCCGAGATTGTACCAGTGCACTCCAACCTGGTGACAGAGCAAGACTCCGTCTCAAAAAAAAAAAAAAAAATGCTTTTTAGGCTGGGCACAGTGGCTCATGCCTGTAATCCTAGCACTTTGGGAGGCTGAGGTGGGAGGAGCCTTTGAGATTAGAAGTTTGAGACCAGCCTGGGCACCATAGTGAGACCCCGTCTCGACCAAAAATAAAACATTAGCTGGGCCTCATGGCGTGTGCCTGTGGTTCCAGCAACTCAGGAGGTTGAGGGGAGAGGATCACTTGAGTCCGGGAGATCAAGGCTACAGTGAGCTATGATCATGTTACTGCCCTCCAGCCTGGGCATCACAATACACAGTAAGACCCTATTTCAAAAAATGCTTTTTATTTTGCAATAAATTTCAAACTTCCAGAAAACTTTATAATATATACAAGGTATTCCTGTTGCCCATCATGGAGATTCACCAATCATGGATTTTGCCTTATTTGTTTGTCATTCTCTCAGTCCGTTTATCTATGCGTATCTTTTCTGAACTATAATTTCCATAAATTATTATTATTGTTTTTGAGATGGAGTCTCACTCTGTCACCCAGGCTGGAGTGCAGTGGCGTGATTTCACCCACTGCAACCTCCGCCTCCTGGGTTCAAGCAATTCTCCTGCCTCAGCCTCCTGAATAGCTGGGACAACAGGCATGGGCCGCCATGCCCAGGTAGTTTTTTGTATTTTTAGTAGAGATGGGATTTTGGCATGTTAGCCAGCCTCTTCTCGAACTCCTGGCCTCAAGTGATCCAGTCACCTCGGCCTCCCAAAGTACTGGGATTACAGGCGTGAGCCATCGTGCCTGGCCTGTTTTCATAAATTATTTAGTATAATTTCTTAAGAATGAATATATAGCCATAGCACTGTCATCAAACCCAGGTCATTTAAATTTGATGCAGTAGTATTGTGGTTCAGATTTTTTATCTTTTACTCTATTATTATTTCTTTTTGTATCTTTGTTTACTCCAAGGACATGAAAATATTCTTTTAGGCTGGGTGTGGTGGCTCATGCCTGTAATCCCAGCACTTTGAGAGGCCAAGGCAGGCGGACCACTTCAGGTCAGGAGTTCAAGACTAGCCTGGCCAACATGGTGAAACCCATTGCTACTAAAATATAAAAATTAGCTGGGCATGATGGTATGTGCCTGTAATCCCAGCTACTTGGGTAGCTGAGGCATGAGAATTGCTTGAACCCGGGAGGCACAGATTGCAGTGAGCCGAGATCGCGCCAGTGTACTCCAGCCTGGGTGACAGAGTGAGACTCTGTCTCAAAAAAAAAAAAAGGCTGGGTATGGTGGCTCATGCCTGTAATTTCAGCACTTTGGGAGACCGAGGCGGGCTTATCACCTGAGGTCAGGAGATCGAGACCATCTTGGCCAACACAGTGAAACCCCATCTCTACTAAAAATACAAAAATTAGCTGGGCGTGATGGCACACACCTGTTAGCCCAGCTACTTGGGAGGCTGAGGCAGGAGAATCACTTGAACCCGGGAGTCGGAGGTTGCAGTGAGCCAAGATAACCACTGCACTCCAGCCTGGTGACAGAGTGAGACTTTTTCTCAAAAAAAAAAAAATTCCTTTTCTTTTAGAGGGTTGTATTTACCTTTAGGTTTAAGATTCATTAAAAAAACAAAAAACAAACAAAAAAAACAAAACTTTGTATGTGTATGGTATGAGATGGGGTCAGGGTTATTTCTTTTTCATTTTGTTTCCTTATTTTTTAGAGACAGTCTAATTCTGTTGCCAAGGCTGGAGTGCAGTGGTGCCCTTATAGCTCACTGCAGCCTCCAAGTCCTGGACTCAGGTGATCTTCCTGCTTCAGACTCCTGAGCAGCTAGTACTATAAGCATGTGCCATCATGTCCGGCTACTTAAAATTTTTTTTTTTTTTTTTTTTTTTTTTGTAGCGAGGGGCTCTCATTATGTTGTGCAGTCTGGCCTTGAACTCCTGGCCCAAAGCAGTCCATCTGCCTAAGCCTTATTTCTTATTTATCTCTATTTTTAGAATAATGATACCCAATTGATTCAGCACCATTTCCTGAAAAGACCATTCTTTACCCTATTAATTGGAATAATACCATAGATGTGTGGGTAATTCTTATACTCTATTTTTTCATTGGTTTCATTGTCTGCTTTTGAATTCTAAGTATACTAGAGACTCAAATCTGAGAAAGTCCCAAAATAAACTTAACAATTTCTTGCTCTTTCCTTTAAATCTATTTTATTTCCCCTCTAGCCCTTCCTGCTAACATCTATATTTTTATTAGAATAGTACCATAATTTTTCCATTCAGCCACATTGAAATGTTCGGGTCTTTGTCAAGTATTATGAGATACAGATAAACTAAGACCTGAGCACTGTCTTGAGGAGATAATTTCTTACTTGGGGGAAATGTCACTAAATATTTGCAGTCTGTGTCAGTGGTTCCCAACCAGGAGTAATTTTGTTCTCCAAGGGGCCATTTGGCTATTTTTTTTCATTGTCATGACTGGAGATTGCAGCTGGCATGTGGTAGATAGAAGCCAGAGATACTGCTACACATCCTATAATGTACGGGACAGCGTCCCCGAACTAAGAATTGTTGAGTCCAAAACATCGGTAGTGCTGAGGTTGAAAAATCTTGATGTGTTTGATCAGTATTAGGATAGAAGTATAAATGAATGGCTGTAGAGCCCCCAAAGAATGACGGGATGCCTGGGGGAGGGTTTTTTTTTTTTCTTTCTTTTTTTCTTTTTAAACCCAGGATCAGACCTGAGGGAGTTTTGTTGCTGCTGTTGTTGTTTTTGAGACGGAGTTTAGCTCTTGTTAGCCCAGGGTGGAGTGCAGTGGCGCAACCTCGGCTCACTGTAAGCTCCGCCTGCCGGGTTCACGCCATTCTCCTGCCTCAGCCTCCCGAGTAGTTGGGACTACAGGTGCCCGCCACCATGCCCGGCTAATTTTTTGTATTTTTAGTAGACATGGGGTTTCACCATGTTAGCCAGGATGGTCTTGATCTCCTGAACTCGTGATCCGCCCGCCTCGGCCTCCCAGAGCGCTGGGATTACAGGCGTGAGCCACTGCTACCGGCCAAGAGGGAGGAGTTTTTTTTTGTTTTTTTGTTTTTTTGTTTTTTTTTTAAGGCGGAGTCTCGCTCTGTCGCCCAGGCTGGAGTGCAGTGGCCGGATCTCAGCTCACTGCAAGCTCCGCCTCCCGGGTTCCCGCCATGCTCCTGCCTCAGCCTCCCCAGTAGCTGGGACTACAGGCGCCCGCCACCTCGCCTGGCTAGATTTTTGTATTTTTTAGTAGAGATGGGGTTTCACCGTGTTAGCCAGGATGGTCTTGATCTCCTGACCTCATGATCCGCCCGTCTCGGCCTCCCAAAGTGCTGGGATTACAGGCTTGAGCCACCGCGCCCGGCCAGAGGGAGAAGTTTTAACCCTTGTGCTGCCTAGTAAAATTTTGTAGAATATAAAAAAAAATAGTTATAACTGGAATATTCAGAATGCACCATACATTATTTTAGGCATATTGCATATATTATGTATTATCCTGTCAATTTTACTAGTTAGTGTTAGTCTTATTTTACACTTGAAAAAATTAAGGGTTATATTTAACTAGGTCAAGTTCTTTAATAGATACCTTTTAAAAAACAGACTTTAAAAAAAAATTTTATTTATTTATTTTTAAAGCATATCACTGTATTTCTTTTCCCTCAGGTAATTTTTCTATGGCTTCAACATTGTCTCTTCAAAATTAAAAGAAAAATATCCCAAAGTTTAGAACTGGATCACTTGGCCCTTTCTCTTCTTATCTCCTCCCAGTTCAAAATGCTTGCATCTCTTAATGGCCAGCATCCTCTTGGATCTGCAATTAGGCTCAGCACATTCCAGCCTTAGCACAATCTAATATCACACAGAATAGTCTTACTGCCCTACACATCCTCTGTGGTCTTAGCCTTCTTCAGAAAATTGGCTTTGTCTGCCCACCATAGCCACTCTGCTTCCGATCATAGCGCCTCTTTCCCTGGGCATACAAAGTATCCTTGCCCATCTTATACTGTGGTACTTTGTGAGGCTGATGCTTGCCACACTCCTTACAGGAGGTTCTTCGGGTTTTAGGTACGTTGACCATCTCTGCAGCGGGGCTGTTCTGTCTTTGTGATGAAAACGAGAAACGGTGTCTGAGACCCTCACCTCGTGCATCTCTTGCCTGACAGGAAAAGAAAAAAAAAGACAGACTTTATTTTTAAGGGCAGTTTTAGGTTCACAGCAAAATTGAGTAGAAAGTATAGGGAGGTCCCATAAAACTCCTGCCTCCACATTGTGCACAGCCTCTCCCACTGTCAACACCCCCAGCACCAGAGTGGTAAAATTGTTACAATCCATGAACATGCATTGATACATTATTGTCACCCACAGTCCATAGCTTACAGTAGGATTCATTTTTGGTGGTATACTTTTTTCCTTTTTTTTTTTTTTTTGACACAGGGTCTTGCTCTGTTGGCCATGCTGGAGTACAGTGGTGCGATCTCGGCTCACTGTAGCCTTTGGCTTCTGGGCTCAAGTGATCCTCCCACCTCAGCCTCCTGGGTAGCTGGAACTACAGGTGCATGCCACCATGCCTGGCTAATTTTTCTATTTTTTTGTAGAAATGGGGTTTCGCCATGTTACCCAGACTGATCTGGAACTCCTGACCTCAAGTGATCTGCCCACCTTGGCCTCCCAAAGTGCTGGGGTTACAGGTGTGAGCCGCCATACCTGGCCTGGTTTTTGGTGGTATACTGTCTATGTGTTTTGACAGGTATCCACCATTGTAATATCACACAGAATAGTCTCACTGCCCTACACATCCTCTGTTCTCTATGTATTCATCCCTCCCTCCCTGATAAGCCCTGGGCACCACTCATCTTTTTACTGCGTCTATTCTTTTGCCTTTTCCACGTAGTTGGAATCACACAGTAGGTAGCCATTTCAGATTGGTTTCTTTCACTTAGTAGTATGCATTTAAGGTTCTTTCATGTCTTTTCATGACTTGATAGCTTATTCAAATGCTGAATAATATTTCATTGTATGGAATACCACAATTTGTTTATGACAGTTATCTTTTTATTTTATTTTATTTTATTTTATTTTATTTTATTTTTGAGATGGAGTCTCACTTTGTCACCTAGGCTGTAGTACAGTGGGGCGATCTTGGCTCACTGCAACTTCCACCTCCTGGGTTCAAATGATTCTCCTGCCTCAGCCTCCCAAGTAGCTGGAATGATAGGTGCCCGCCACCACGTTTAGCTAACTTTTGTACTTTTAGTAGAGATGGGGTTTCACCATGTTGGTCAGGCTGGTCTCAGACTCCTGACCTCAAGCAGTCTACCGCCTCAGCTACCCAAAGTGCTGGGATTACAGGCATGAGCCACCACACCTGATAATATCTTTTAAAAAATAAAGATAATGTACGTACTATGAAATGCACAAATCTCAGGTCTATCGTTTGATGATTTTTACCTGTGTGTATGTGTTTGTATATATGTGTGTTTATATATGTCTGTATGCATGCTTGTGTGTTTACATATACAAGTGCATGAAACCACCATTGGGGAGAAAATGTAAAACATTTTGTACTCATAAAATTTTGCAGTCAATATTTCTCCTCCTTCCAGGATAAGATAACCACTATTCTGACCCCATATTAGTTTTACATGCATTGAACTTCATATAAATAGAGGCACACAGTATGTGCTCTTTTGCATCTGTCCTCTTTTGCTAAATATATTTTTTAGATTCATCTGTGTTGTTGCTATATCATAGTAGTTTGCATTTTTTGTTTGTTTTTATTATTGTGTTTTATTTTGTTTGTTTGTTTTTATTATTGTGTTTTATTTTACTAATATATATACCATAATCTGTTTAGTTATTTTCTTTTTGATGGGCTTTGTGTTTCTGGCCTTTGCCTATAATGAATAAAGTGTCTATGAACATTCTTATAGATATATGGATTCTTTTTTTTTTTGTTAAGATATCTAGCGGAATTGCTTAGTCACAGGGTAGGTGGCATATATTTAACTTTATTAGAAATTGCGCCCCTCCCAAGAAAAAAAGAAATTGCCCAAGGGTTTTCCAAATAGGCTGTATTATTGTGTATTTCCATTTGCAGTATCTGGGAGTTATAGTTGTTCCACTTACTGCTGCCATTGATGTTGTCAGTCATTAAAAAAAAATCATCTTGTTAATCTTACAAGTTAATATGATACCTATTTTATGGAAAAATCTTTTAGACTTCTATTTAATATAAACAGTTTCTCCTTGGTTAACTATCTATTGCAAATCTATCTTCTTTAATCAATGGATTAAATCAAGATAGGTTTACAATACCATTAAAATGTAACAAATTCAGTCTTTTAAAAGTGGAAAGAGACGATGAGCCAAAATTGGTTTATCTGTTACACTGTTTTCTCTCTTCACTTTTCAGTTGAACACCTACCAGCTTGTAATAAAATAATAAAGAGAATCCAGTTTTTATGTCTGAGTGATTAGGAAGTGTTTATGACAGCCACTAGGCCGACACTCTCTATAATGGTGTTACATTGACTTCTGAACACCTTCTCGTCTGCCTCCAGGCGTGTGTGTCAGTGTAGTCTGAGTGGTTTTACATTAACATCTACCCTGAGTAAGATCTTTTGACTACCAAAGTGTTAGTTGCAAATGGAAGATACCATTAAGGCGGCTTCAAAGGACTGGAATGATATTTGGATTGGTGCATGCTGAAGTAATGGCTAGAGTTTTGAAGTGTAATGTCTAAATCAGTGTTGCATAACCGAAGGAACGTGTGAGTTCAAACCGCTTTTCTTTGATCTTCCTTTAGAAAATCAGGCTGAAGGGGAAAGGTTAAAGTTGCCTTAAAACACCTCTTTCTATGTGTGCAAAAATCTGGAAGTATGAAAATATGATTACAAGTTCCATTCATTATTTGTGTTCTGTGGTTTTTATATTGTTCTTGAAATTTACTTCCTTCCTGCCTGAAGTTTTGTATTATGAATTTAGTGTCAAGACCAAAATACAGACCAGGTTGCTCTTTTCTTTATGTGGTCGGCAAATATCTGTTCTGTAAGTTGTTAGTCCTCACAAATATGCATTTTAGGTGATTTTTGTGGCTTGCATTTTTTTTTTCTTGATGGTATATACAGTAGGTTACAGAAATACTGACACTCTGATATTAACTGAATCTTTTATGATTAGGCAGGCAAAAACAAAACAAAACAAAAACTTGTTCCCGTCTTCCTCCTAAATTTAGGAGCTTTCAAAAGGACTACTCTTTACTATTAGGAAAACTGTACTATCTTAAGTTTTTAAAATTGTGGAGGCAATTTTATACAATAAAATAACACTGACAATGACTTGTTAGAGAAAAAAAGTCCTGAGTTTAAGAACTATTTTGCATATAGTGTATTTATAGGAGATTCTGATGCCTCTTTGGGCTGGTTATTTTTGGCAGCATTTTTTTTGTTTCCTTATCTATAAAATGAAAATATATTATCAAATTGGCTTACAGGGTGATTTGAGGGAGAGACTCTCAGCTTTCAGTAGAGCTGGCTCTGTAGTTACTATGGCCACTCATGTAACTAGGTGAGTTCTTTTTGTTGTTTCTTAACTGAATTCCTTAGTATAAGATGATACCTACCATGCCTCCGACATTCTCCTTTACGTTTTTACAATTTCTCCCTAATTAAAAGTAAATTATTGTTATTAATTTTTAAGTTACAAAAACTATAAAAAGAAGTTTTTAAGGAACTTCATTCCTTCCAGTTGTATCTGTATGCTTAGCACATGTGAAATAATTAGCAAATTGATAACTATACATATATGTTTGCTTGCTTGTTTATTGATATATTTATTGAGGCAAAGTCTTGCTCTGTCGCCTAGGCTTGACTGCAGTGGCATAATCCTGGCTTACTGCAACCTCTGCCTCCCAGTTCAAGCAATTCTTGTGCCTCAGCCTCCCGAGTAGCTGGGATTACAGGCATGTGACATCATGCCCAGCTAAGTTTTCTATTTTTAGTAGAGATGGGGTTTCGCCATGTTGGCCAGGCTGGTCTCAAACTCCTGACTTCAGGTGATCTGCCCACCTCGCCTTCCCAAAGTGCTGGGATTACAGGCATGAGCCACCACTCTTGGCCTTCATGTGTATGTTTAAATGGGTTACGTGAGGTATTTTTGTTGCTTTAGGAACTGAATTCCTTAGTAGAAGACTTCCTTTCTCTAATCTCTATATTTTTACCTTTTATCCTTGTTTTCTTTTTTCTTCCTATTAGGGAAAATTAACATTTATTTGTGGGATTTTTACATTTTCTATATATGTTTAAATTAATAGGCTTTATTTTTTTTGAGTAGTTTTAGGTTTACAAAAAAATGGAGGTGAAAATACAGACACTTCTCATGTATCCGCTTATCACCCTCCTTTTTTTTTTTTTTTTTTTTTTTTTTTTTTTTTTTGAGGCAGTCTCTCTCTCTCCCCCAGGCTGGAGTGCAGTGGTACAATCTTGGCTCACTGCAACCACCACCTTCCAGGTTCAAGCGATTCTTCCACCTCAGCCTCCCCAGTAGCTGGGATTACAGGTGCTTGCCACCACGCCCTGCTAATTTTTGTATTTTTAGTAGAGATGGGGTTTCACTATGTTGGCCAGGCTGGTCTCAAACTCCTAACCTCAGGTGATCTGCCCACCTCGGCCTCCCAAAGTGCGTGAACCACCGCGCCCGGCCAGCCCTCCTATTTTCAACTATTAACATTTGCATTAGTGTAGTACATTTAGTACAATTGATGAGCTTATATTGACACATTATTAGTAACTGTAGTCCTTAGATTAACTTTTTCTCCCCAATAGAATTTTATTGGTGTTACTTTTTAGCTTTTAAAACTACTGATCTTTTTAACTACAGATCTTCAATTGTGTCCATATGGTTAGTACATGTGAAACAATTAGAAAAGATTGGTAGCTCTACATTTGTATGTTTAAATGGGCTATTTTTAGATTGCTGGTAGCAAAGAAAACAAGTTGCAAGTAAAAACATATAAATACATAAAAGTTAGAGTGGGTGGAGACTGGCTTGATCTTGAATGGGATTATGACTGGTGTGATAAAACCTGTTGCATAGATGAGATGCTGCTTACCACCTTGGTAGTAGTTCTTTTCTTAAGGCTGAAAATCATAGGAAGTAAAGTATTAGTGAGTTCAAGAACTGGGCTGGTACGGTGGCTCACACCTGTAATCCCAGCACTTTGGGAGGCCAAGGCAGGCGGATCACGAGGTCAAGAGATCAAGACCATCCTGGCCAACATGGTGAAACCCCGTGTCTACTGAAAATACAAAAATTAGCTGGGCGTGGTGGTGCATGCCTGTAATCTCAGCTACTCAGGAGACTGAGGCAGGAGAATTGCTTGAATCCGGGAGGGGGAAGTCGCAGTGAGCCAAGATCGCGCCACTGCACTCCAGCCTGGCGACAGAGGGAGGCATAATCTCAAAAATAAATAAATAAATAAATAAACAAATAAATAAATAAGACCTGAGCACTGAGCTGTACCAAAATGTATTCTTCAGTATGGTATTTTAACAGATTTCTATGTGTTAAATATTAATAGCATGCTTTGAGAACAAGAGAGTAAAGGCATATTATGCCGAATAACATTGAGGTAGAATAGTGAGACCAATATAGACTGAATCATTCATCAGTTCATTCAACAAGCATCTCTTTGGATTAACTATCATTTATTGAGTGCCAATTATTACATACTATGAAATATACAACTATACATTTATATATATACAAATATACAAGTATTTATTGTTGCCTGGTTAGATAAATATGTTATTAACCTTACTTTAAAACCAAACACAGATATAGCATATTTATATAGCTAATAAACATAGTCCATTTTCTTTTCTACTGAACTGTTAGAATCTTTGATTTTGTTGATTGGTAAAATTTATAACAGTTGATCTGGTGTATTTTTCATATTTTGCATTGTGATAGGACATGATTTTTGGAATAAGACTAAAATGTCCAGGGTCTCAGGTATTAGCTGCTCTTGCTCTCTGTCTTCCTAGGTGAAATTAGAGCAGTTACTAATTCAGAAGACTCTTGACATGAAAGGTATTTTTGACAGAAAGGCAAAATGCACTCAAGATAAACACGAGGCATTCTTTTCCTATCATCTTCCATGTATAGTGGCCAATTTTAAATACTGTATGTTTGCTTGAGTGTGGTAGCTCATGTCTCTATTCCTAGTACTTTAAGAGGCTGAGGTGAGATGATTGCTTGAGCCCAGGAGTTTGAGACTAGCCTGGGCAACTTTGTGAGACCCCCGCCTCTACAAAAAAATTTTAGAAAAGTTAGCTGGGCATGGTGGCATGTACCCGTGGTCCCAGCTACTTGGGAGGCTGAGGTAGGAGAAATGCTTGAGCCCAGGAAGTTGAGGCTGTAGTAAGCATTGATCACTCTACTACACTCCAGCCTGGGTGACAGAACCAGACCCTGTCTCAAAAAAAAAAAAAAAAAAAAAAAAAAAATCAGATTTTCTTATTGTTGAGTTTTAAAAGTTCTTTGTATATTTTATATAACAGTATTTTATCAGATGTGTCTTTTGCAAATGTTTTCTCAGTTTATGGCTTGGCTTATTCTCTTGACAATGTCTTTTGGAGTGTAGAAGTTTTAAATTTTAACCAAGTCTAGCTTATTTTTTTCTTACATGGATGGTGTTTTTGGTGTATCAAAAAAGTCATCGCTATACCCAGTATCATCTAGGTTTTCTCCTTTGTTATTTATTTAGTTTTAGAGACAAAGTCTTGCTCTAATCCCCAGGCTAGAGTTTTGTTCTACTACCCAGGCTTCTATTACCCAGTAATGCGATCCTAGCTCACTACAGCTTTAAACTCCGGGCTCACGTGATCCTCCTGCCTCAGCTTCCTGAGTAGCTAGGGTGACAGGTGCACACTACCACCCCCAGTTAATTTTTAAATTTTTACTATAGATGGAGTCTTGCTATGTTGCCCAGACTGGTCTTGAACTCGGCCTCAAGCAGTCCTCCCACTTCAGCCTCCCAAAGTGCTGGGATTACAAGTGTGAACCACTGTGCCCAGACTCCTATATTATTTTTTGAGTTTTAGAGTTTCATGTTTCACATTTAGGTCTGTAATCCATTTGGAGTTAATTTTTGTGAAGGGTGTAAGGTCTGTATCTACATTCGTTTTATTGCATGTGGATGTCCAGTTTTTTCAGCACTGTTTGTTGAAAAGACTGTCTTGGCTCCATTGTATTATCTGTGCTATTATGTCAAAGATCAATTGACTGTATTTACATGGGTCTATTTATGAACTCTTTGTTCTGTCCCACGGATCTAATTATCTAGTCTTTCACCAATACTACACTGTTTTGGTTACTGTAGCTTTAAAGTAAGTCTTGAAATCAGACAGCATCAGTGTTCTGACTTTGTTTTCTCCTTCAGTATTTAGTTGGCTATTCTGAATTTTTTTACCTCTCCATAGAAACTTTAGAATTGATTTGTCAGTAGCTACGGAATAACTTGCTTTGATTTTGATTGGGACTACATTGAATGTATATATTAAGTTGGAAAGAACTGACATCTTGACAATATTGAGTCTTCCTATCCATGAATATGGAATGTCTCTTCATTTATTTACTTCTCTTTTGATATGTTTCATCAGTTTTATAGTTTTCCTCATATAGATTGTGTACATATTTTATTAGATTTATACCTAGGTATTTCATTTTTGGTGGCACTAATGTGCATGGTAATGTATTTTTAAATTTCAAATTCCACTTGTTTAATGCTTGTATGTAAGAAAGTGACTTTTGCATGCTAACCTTGTGTTCTGCAACCTTGCTGTAATTGCTTAGCAGTTCCAGTTTTTTGTTGAATCATTTGTATTTTATACGTAGACGATCATGTCTTCTGTGAACAAAGCCAGTTTTATTTCTTTCTTTCCCATTTTTATACCTTTTATTTCCTTTTCTTGTCTTACTGTATTAGCTAGGGTTATGTTAAAAAACTTGGTGAGAGGGGATATCCTTGCCTTGTTCCTGATCTTAGTGGAACAGCTTCGAGTTTCTCCTCATTAAGTATGATTTTTAAATTTTCTTTTATTTATTATTTTATTTTTGAGACAGGGTCTCACTCTGTCACCCAGGCTTGAGTGCAGTGGCACGATCTCAGCTCACTACACCCCTGCTTTCTGGGCTCAGGTTATCCTCCCACCTCAGCCTCCTGAGTAGCTGGGCACAGGTGCATGCCACCATGCAGCACTAATTTTTGTAGTTTTTATAGAGACAGGGTTTTGCCATGTTGCCTAGGCTTGTCTCAAACTCCTGGGCTCAAGCAATCCACTCACCTCTGCTTCCTAAAGTGCTGGGATTACCAGTAAGTGATATTAGCTGGACTTTTTTTGTAGATGTTCTTTAATCAGGTTGAGGAAGTTCCCTTCTAGTTTCTGAGGAGTTTTTTTCTTTTTTTTCATAAATAGGTGTTGGATTTTGTCATATACTTTTTCTACATCTATTATTTGACCATGTGATTTTTACCGTGTAGCTTATTGATGTGATAGCTTATGATAAGTGAGCCATTAAATGAGGGTAAGTGAGCTACTACATTAAGTGAGCCATTCAACATTTTTTGAATGTTGAACCAGCTTTGCATACCTGGTATGAATTCCACTTGGTTCTTTATTTTATTTTATTTTCAGAGACAGGGTCTCACTTCGTCACCCAGGCTGGAGTGCAGTGTTGCAATCATAGCTCACTGTTAAACTCCTGGACTCAAGCGATCCTCCTGCCTTCGCCTCCCAAAGTGCTTGGATTACAGTTGTGAGCCACCGTGCCCAGCCTATAATTCTTACTATACATTGTTGGGTTTGATTTGCTAGTATTTTGTTGAGGATTTTCACATCTATGTTCATGAGAGATATTGATCTGTAGGTTTCTTGTAATTTTTTTTTTTTTTTCTTACAGGCGTGTGCCACCATGCCCAGCTAAATTTTTTGTGTTTTTAGTAGAGACAGGGTTTCTCCACGTTGGCCAGGCTGGTCTCGCACTTCTGGCTTCAAGTGATCCACCCACCGCAGCCTCCCGAAGTGCTGGGATTACAGGAGTGACCCACCACACCCAACCTAACGTCTTTTTTGTGGTTCTGGTGTTAGAGTAATACAGGTCTCCTAAAATGATTTAGGAAGCATTCTCTATGCTTCTGTCTTCCAAAGAGATGATAAAGAATTGGTATTATTTCTTTCTTAAATGTATGGTAGAATTCACCAGTGAATTCATCTGGTCCTGGGTGCTTTCTATTTTGGAAGGTTATTAATTACTGGGTCAATATCTTTAATAGGTGTAGACCTATTCAGGTTGTCTTTATTGTTGTGTGCGTTTGGCAGATTGTGTCTTTCAAGGGGTTGGTCCATTTCATCTAGGTTATCAAACTCGTGGGCATAGAGTTATTTGTAATGTTCCCGTGTTATCCTTTTAATGTCCATGGGATCTTTAGTGATCTCCCCTCTTTCATTCCTTCCTTCCTTTCCCTTTCCCTTTCCCTTTCCCTTTCCCTACCCTCTCCTCCCGTCCCCCCTTCCTCTCCCTTCCCCCTCCCCCTCCCCTCCCCTCCCCTCCCCTCCCCTCCCCTCCCCTCCCCCGTCCCCTCCCCATTTTTGAGACCGAGTCTCCCTCTGTTGCTCAGGCTGGAGTGCAATGGTGCGATCTTGTCTCATTGCAACCGCTGCCTCCCAGGTTGAAGCGATTCTCTTGCTTCAGACTCCTGAGTAGCTGGGATTACAGGCACGCATCACCACGCCTGGCTGATTTTTGTATTTTTGGTAGAGATAGGGTTTTGCCATGTTGGCCAGGCTGGTCTTGAACTCCTGACCTCACATGATTCACCTGCCTCGGCCTCCCAGAGTGCTGGGATTACAGGCATGAGGCACTGCGCTCAACCTCCCCTCTTTTATTTCTAATATTAGTAGTTTGTGCCTTCTCTGTTTCTTTTTCAATTAGCTTGGCTAGAGTCTTAATTTTATTCATCATTTCAAAGAACCAGTTTTTGGTTTCATTGGTTTTCTCTGTTGATTTTCTGTTTTCAATTTCATTGATTTCTGCTCTATTTTATATTATTTATTTTCTTCCACTTACTTTGGATTCAATTTGCTCTTCTTTTTCTAGGTTTTTAAGGTGGAAGATTAGATTTTTAATTTTAGCTCTTTCTTGTTTTCTAATATATTCAGTCAGTGTTACAGATTTCCCTCTATGCACTGCTTTCACTGCATTTCACAAATTTTGATAAATTGTATTTTCATTTTCATTAGTTAAACATATTTAAACATTTCTCTGGAGCTTTCTTCTTTTACCTGTGTGCTATTTAGAATTATGTTGTTTAATCTTCAAATACTTGGTTATTTTCCAGCTATCTTTCTATTTTTAATTTCTACTTTGATAATTCTATTGTGGTCATTGAATGATTTCTGTTCTTTTATTTTTTATTTATTTTATTATATATATATTTTTTGAGATGGAGTCTCACTCTTGTTGCCCAGGCTGGAGTGCAATGGCGCAATCTTGGCTCACTACAACCCCTGCCTCTTGGGTTCAAGCGATTCTCCTGCCTCAGCCTCCCATGTAGCTGGGATTACAGGCATGCATCAACACACCTGGCTACTTTTTGCATTTTTAGTTGAGATGGGGTTTCACCGTGTTGGCCAGGCTGGTCTCAAACTCCTGACCTCAGGTAATCAGCCTGCCTCGGCCTCCCAAAGTGCTGGGATTACAGGCGTCAGCCACTGTGCCCAGCTTGTTCTTTTAAATTTGTTAAGGTGTGTTTGTGGTCCAGAAGATGCCCTGTCTTAGTGAATGTTCCATGTCTGCCTGAAGAATGTTTATTGTGTTACTGTTCAGAAGTAGTTTATAGATGTCAATTAGATCCAGTTTACCGATGGTGCTGTTGAGTTCAACTATGTCCTTTTGTGCTTTTCTGGCTGCTGGATCTGTTCATTTCAGATAGAGGGATGTTAGAGTCTTTAATAGTGGATTCATCTCTTTCTCTTTACAATTCTATCAATTTTTGCTTCATGTATTTTGGTGCTGTGTTGTTAGGCACATATGTAGTAAGCACCAGTTAAGTCTTCTTGGTGTATTGACCCCTTTATCATTATGATGTAATATCCCTCTTTTTCCCTGACAACCTTCTTTGCCCTGAAATCTGTTCTTTCTGAAGTTAATGTAACTGTGGTTGCTTTCTTTCGATTAGCGTTAGCATGGTATTTCTTCCTACATCCTGTTACTTTTAATCCCTGTCTTTATATTTAAAGTGGATTTCTTCTATACAACATACAGTTGGGTCTTGTGTTTTAACACATTTTCACAATCTCTGTTGTTTAATTGACATATTTAGACTATTGATGTTTAACGTGATTATTGATATAGATGGATAACTACCATATTTGTTCCTATTTGTTGCCCTTGTTTTTATTTTTTTTTTTGTATTTTAAAAATTTTTTTCTAGTGAAAGGGTCTTGGTCTTCTGCCCAGGCTGGAGTGCAGTGGCATGAATGTAGCTCACTGTAGCCTTGAACTCCTGGGCTTAATTGATCCTCCTGCCTCAGCCTTCCATGTAGCAAGCCATCATGGTTGGCAAATTTTATTTTTTTATTGTTGCTTTTTTTTTTTTTAATCTTCCATACTTTTGCTGTCTTTTTAGTTTAATTGAGCATTTTATATGGTGTTGTTTCTTACCTTTCTTAGCATATCATTTTTACTACATTTTAAACTGTTTTTAGTGATTGTCCTGGAGTTTGCAATACATTTACAACCAATGCAAGTCCGCTTTCATATAACACTATACTGCTTCATGGATAGTGCAATACCTAATATTCACAAACTATTCCTAATTCTCTCTTGTTTCTTGTATCATTGCTGTCATTTATTTCACGTATGTATAAGCGCATATATATACACACAATACCAAACATATATACATACACATACATAATTGAGTACATTATTGCTATTAATTTGAACAAACTGTTATCTGTAAAAAAATTAATAAGAAAAATAAATTTTCAGCTGGGCATGGTGGCTCACGCCTATAATCCCAGCACTTTGGGAGGCTGAGGTGGGTGGATCACTTGAGGTCAGGAGTTCGAGACCAGTCTGGTCAATGTGGTGAAACCCTGTCTCTACCGAAACTACAAAAATCAGCCAGGCATAGTGGCAGTCGCCTGTAATACCTGCTACTTAGGAGGCTGAGGCAGGAGAATCGCTTGAACTCGGGAGGCAGAGGTTGCAGTGAGCTGAGATCGTGCCGTTGTACTGTAGCCTGGGCGGCAAGAGCAAAACTCTGTCTGAAAAAAAATAGGAAAGAAAAATAAGTTTTATTTTACCTTCACTTATTCTTCTCTGATGTTTTTCTTTCCTTATGTAAATGTGAGTTTCTGACCTATATTGTTTCCTTTTTCTCTGCAGAACATCTTTTAACATTTCTTGCAAGGCAGGTCTGCCAGCAACAAATTCCCTTGGTTCCTGTTTGTCTGAGAAAGTTTTTGTCTTTTTTTTTTGAAGGGTGATTTTTCAGGATACAGAATTAGAGGTTGCTGTTTTTTTTTTTGTTTGTTTGTTTTTTCACTAACACTCTAAGTACTTCATTCTCTTCTTGCTTGCATCGTTTATGAGAAGGCAATGTAATTCTTATCCTTGCTCTTCTATAAGTAGGGATTTTTTCCTCTGGCTTCTTTCAATATTTTTTCTTTATCTTTGATTTGTTTGAAATTTGAAAATGGTATGCCTTGGTGAGGGTTTTTTGGGGCATTTATCCCACCTGCTATTCTCTGAGCTTATCAGTTCTGATTCTGGTTCTGATGCTTATTTAGTCTCTTCAGATTGTATTGTTTGCTTTTTAGTATGCTTTCTAATTTTTTGTTAAAAGGAAGATATGGTCCATGTGTGGTGGCTCACACCTATAATCCCAGCAGTTTGGGAGGGTGAGGCGGGTGGATCACTGAGGCCAGGAGTTCAAGACTAGCCTGGGCAATATGGTAAAACCTCGTCTCTACAAAAACATACCAAAAAATTCAGCTGGGCATGGTGGTGGGCACTGGTAGTCCCAGCTACTTGAGAAGCTGAGGTGGGAGAATCACTTGAGCCCAGGGGGGCCGAGGTAGCAGTGAGCTGAGATCATGCTACTACACTCCAGCCTGGGTGACAGAGTGAGACCCTGTCTCAAAAAAAAAAAAAAAAAAAAAAAAGGTATGATATATTGGGTAAAAGGAACTATGGTAAATGGGATGTTAGTAACTGAGTGGCAGTGTGTGGGGAGGGAAAGCATTCTACAGTCCTGTGGGTAAGTTTTAGTCCTTTGTTTCTCATTATTTTTTTGAGTGTGTGTGGTGTGTTTTTTAACACCCTTGGGTGAGACAGAAGGGTAAGAGGAGATTGGAGTTGGGTATTTTTCCCCAGGTAGGTTAAACTCTGATATAACCCCAGCAAGTTAGGCTCTCATAAAGTAGTTTCTGTTGAGGGCAGACTTTGTTAAGAACAAAAAGATCTGGTCTGGCATATTTCAAGATGGTTCCATGTTCACACCCACTGCCAGAGTTTCTAGGGGATTTTTATTCAGTATTGGCTGTTAGGGCCTGGTGGAGCTCCTGGAGGTAAAACACATCAGTGTGAGGGCCCCCAGGTCTGGGTCCCCCTGGAATTTTTACTTTTTACAATTTTTAATTTTTACATTTTACAATGTCTTGTCTACATTGAGCCTCTAGAAATTTGTGAATCACAGTTTATGTGTTCCTACCTTAGTACTGATTCCTGAGAAGGTTCTTGCTTGTGGATTTCTGCCCTGATAAATTGTGATTCTCTGTATCTGCCTGTCTGTCTCTCCAATTTTTGGGGTAGCCGTTTGCTCTATGATGTCATTTTTCTGACGGATGTAAGAAGAGCTGTTCAGCTTTTTACTTGTGGTCAGATCTAAGTGAAGTCTTCTGAGCTCCATGTTTTGGCCTGGAAACTGGAAGTCTGAATTTTTACAAATCAGTGCATTTCAGCTTTGAAGGACATTGTGTTGCTAGAACCTAATCATTGCACCTTAGTTTGAGGGAAGGATTGGTCATTATTGTATTTGGAATTAAGATATGAATTTCATTATGTACAAAAAAACTCTACTTATTCCAAGAGCTGCTTAATTGAGTCCTTGAATCTCATTAATATTCTGTACTATCATACCTATCTGTGGTCCTTCAGGACAAAAGTCTTACATCATCTCCCTCATGGAGGGCCATTATAATAGACTATTTATATATTTACTTTGAGGCAGCATTACATATCCATTGGAGACAGATTTATTTGTTTCAGTTACCATATGTCTATTGATTTAAAGCCATAATTTCTGGACACCTACCAGAATGGCTGACACTAAATATTGGCTAGGATGTGGAGCAGATAGAACTCTTGTACATTGCTGGTGGAAGTGTAAATTGGTACAATCACATTGGAAAACAATTTTGTTAAAATCTACGAAAGATACACATGTGCCTGCCCTAATATACAGAAGTAGTTACTCTACTAGATGTATGTCCAAGAGAAATACATATACATGTTTACTAAAATACATTTGTGAGAATGTTTATATCAGTATTCTTTATTATGTTGTTTTCAAAATGGTAAAACAGTGATTCTCATACAACTGTATAAGGGACAGATATCCTGCATTTTTTAACTCATTGATTAGGGATTTGGGATGTTATTATAGCTGGTTCAAAGGAGAAGGTGAATATCGCAGAGAAGCAATTAGGAATACTGAAATAAATTTTCTAATAGCTACAAGCTTGGTTAATATTCTGTTGGCACTAAAATGTACTGTTTGGAATCTTTTCTACAGAGTGGAATTCACTTGTGTCTCTACCAGACAAAATTCATTTGCATTTCTGTGCACAAGAATCAATTGCATTACTATCAGTTTTCGACGGCTCAGAGTATTGTACAGTAGCCCAGTCAAAAACAAAGTGTGGATCCCCTATGGAATCAGATAACCCCAAAGGGTCTGCTAGAGAGCAGTAATCCATAGTAAAAACACACAGAACACAAAGTATTCTGTTCAGCATTTCAAAATCTTTCACAATTTTCCTTGACATCTTTTTTTTTTTTTGGAGACTGAGTCTTGCTCTGTTGCCTAGGCTGGAGTGCAATGGTACAATCTCAGCTCACTGCAACCTCTGCCTCCTGGGTTCAAGCAATCCTCCTACCTCAGCCTCCCGAGTAGCTGGACTACAGGTGTGTGCCACCTTGCCTGGCTAATTTTTGTATTTTTAGTAGAGACGGCTTTTCACCATGTTGGCCAGGCTGGTCTTGAACTCATGACCTCAGGTGATCCACCCACCTTGGCCTCCCAAAGTGCTGGGATTATAGGCATGAGCTACTGTGCCTGACTTCCTTGACATCTTACGAGCTAAAAACTAGAAGTAAAAAAGTAAAAACAACTCAGAGGTCCATGAACAGTACGATGGATAAAATTGTAATATTTTTGGCCAGGCACACTGGCTCATGCCTGTAATCCCAGCACTTTGGGAGGCCAAGGCGGGCGGATCACAAGGTCAGGAGATTGAGACCATCCTGGCTGACACGGTGAAACCCCATCTCTACTAAAAATGCAAAAAATTATCCGGGCATGGTGGTGGGTGCCTGTAGTCCCAGCTACTCGGGGGGCTGAGGCATGAGAATGGCGTGAACCCAGGAGCAGAGCTTGCAGTGAGCTGAGATCACACCTCTGCACTCCAGCCTCGGTGACAGCAAGACTCCGTCTCAAAAAAAAAAAAATTTATAATATTTTCATACAATGGAAATCTACATAGCAATAGGAATAAAACTACGATTCCATGCAACAACATGAATTAATTTCATAAGCATAGTAATGTGTGAAAGAAACCATTCCCAAGGGTACATATTGTGGGAACCCATTTACATTAAGATGAACAAGTAGAACTTAAAGTAATAGAAATCAGGATTGTAGTTATGAGTTGGGATTATGACTGAAAAGAGATGTAGCAGGACCTTCTGAGTAGCCGTAATATTCTGTTTCTTGATGTCTCTTGGTTCAGAGGTGTTAACATTTCAAATTCATATTATACATATACTTAGGATGTGTGTATTTTTTCTATGTTTGTTACCTTTTGATAAAGTTTGCTAAAAAAAATATCATTTGCAGATCACAAACATCCATTTAACCAGTATCTATAGGGAAAAGTAGGGATGTGAATGTGTACTCTTGTCCTAATAATGCAGCATTATAAAGCAGTATTTTTATTGTCTTTGGTATTTGAATTTTCTATGTTATAGTTAGATAGTCTATGAAAAGTCATCAGAAGTTTAGAAATAAGTTTGATTCTGAGGGCAAGAAAACCTTCATTTGCTTTTAGAATTCTCTAAAAACACTTCTACAGCTCTCCCAGAACTTGTGTAGCCTTTTCTGTGTCTATATTATTGTCTTAGCTGTTGTAATTTCCTTTTGCCTTAGACTGAGTTGTGAGATTCTAAACTTGTACTACCCCCACCCCTTTTTTGGTTTGGTATGTAATTTGCATATTTTCACCATGCGAAAGCTATTTTCTATGGTTGGAAAAGATTTTTTTTCCTACAGTGTGAACAAATCATTCTTTGTTCTCCTTATTGTGCCTCCAAACTGGTACGTCCGGTTTATGCCCCAAACAACAAAAGTCTGTCATCAGAAATTAAAATGCCAGTAAGAACAAAGGCAGAGACCATGAGGAGCTCTTGGAGAGGCTTTCTCCCTGTTCGCTCCTCTCCCCAAGTTACCACAGTTGCCAGGAAGCTGGAATACTGCTTGGTACTCGCCTTCCTCGTAGTTCTACTCTTGTATTTATTGCTATTGTTGGTTTAAAAGTGAACTTACAGTTTAGTATACGTCTTTTCAGGATCTATAAAATCCTTATCTTTGAGATTCCTTGCCATTTTTAATGAGGTCTCTTCTTAAAACCTAAAAAATCACTCTTGACAGCCTATTAAAAAAATCAGTTTTGGCACTTATTTGAAGGCAAAATTATCAGTGAACATAATGTATAAAATTATTATTCAGAAAGATAGCTAAAGCAGAATCTGTAAAGACTAACCGTCCTCTGTGTGTCCTTTCTGAAATGTATGCATCATATCTGTAAAAGCTTGGTTAACACTGTTTCTGTTCTGAAATGGTACTCTAATGTAGAATTCCCACAGACTATTTGGAGAGTTCTCTCCTCGAGGAAGTTTGACGTTTTGTGATTCACATAGGATAGTTTAGAATTATGTTTCTAATTTTAGTAGGTTGTACAATCCTGATTTTAATATATTCAGAAATATCTACAAATGTGACACAATGTTTCCTCTGCTTCCCCCACCCCCACCCCCGAGTTATAATTAAACACAGATCCTGGGACCTTAGAGGTAATGAAGAATGGACAGTGAATGTGGGGATGCATTTTATAATCAGTCCAAATGTTTTTTCTCCCCCTCACCTGTTGCCTTATGTGTAAGGAGGGATTTAAGATAGAAGCTTAGAATGGGGCATTTAGGTTCGTTTTCAAAGCTGTTTTGCTGAAAAGTATTGTGTATTCAGGTTTCAAAATGTTTTTTGATGTCAAAATATGTATTATGTATATGTCAAAATGTGTATTAAATACAGTGATAGCAAACTTTTATCATATTGTAAGTATGCTAAGACAGATTTGTTTTATTCTTTTTTTTGAATAATTGAGTATAGCAGCTCCTTTAAATATGGTTACACTTCTTTAACATAAAGATTTTATTTGATAGGACCAAAAGCTAAATACTAGAACTCTGGCATATGGAAATAATAGTATAGAGTGGTGGATTTTGTTTTAGAATACTATCATTTATTGTAAGTGTAAAATGAGAAGTATTTTTCATTACTTGAAATATAATTTCAATGTAAGTTCTGTGGTATTATTTTAAAATATATTGTTTATTTTATTAATAGAAATCGCACGTATATTGGGTAACACTTACCTGTTACAATAATTTATTTTTAAAATGTAAATGGCTTGGCAGTGTTTTTATTCTTTTGGCTATTGTTAAAATTTTAAAAGGTAGGTGGAAATAGCCAATAACAAATCTGTAATATAATTAGATTACATTAGTGTTACACTTTTTAGCATACATATACTTAAAATAAAAAAGACTGTAGTTTTTAGATTTCAGAGAATGTGTGATACTACATTGCAGGCAAGTTGAACAAATAACCTTTTAAGACTTTTTCTAAATTTTAAACTTTGTTCTGTA
Source organism: Chlorocebus sabaeus (assembly GCF_047675955.1). NCBI lineage: Eukaryota > Metazoa > Chordata > Mammalia > Primates > Cercopithecidae > Chlorocebus > Chlorocebus sabaeus. The sequence continues at coordinate 36,927,360 of NC_132919.1, forward strand.
GTAATAAAATGTGGACTATAATGGCCATGGTTTTTGTTCTGAAAATTAAAAGTTACAAAGGAATTTGTAGAGTAAATAAGTTCTTATAGTTTGGTATAATGTGTTTATAGCTTTCATGTGTTTCATTGGTGATAGGTGGTGCTATTGTTGCACAGTTAGTCCTCGCATTCTTCACATCTGCATCCCAAGTGCTACAGAAGGATTTCTTGCTAATAAATAATTTGTAGTAATTATCATAAGCAAAATGAATATGATGGTTATTTAGGCATTATCACAACTTAACATTTATAAGAAACAAAAATATTTATAGTTTGCAGCTCTTAAATTCAGATAGAAGCTGAAAAATCTAAAAAAGTAGTTACTCTAAAAGAGAGCTCTGTAGATTTATAGTAATATTGTAAGATTTATACACTTCTAATTTTATAATGTATACATCTTTGATATTTTAAACTGCTTGTATGGCAGGCCTATTTTTAAAGAAACACCATCAGTATGTTTCCTCTGTTGAATTTATATCTTTATTACATTGGTTGTAAGTTCTTTTGTATCTTGAACTAGTTTTATAATGTTTGCCATTTTCTCTGATATTGCATATTTCATCAAACACTAGGCAATTATGAAAATGGTTTGAGAACTACAGTACCATGTATAGTAATTTAATCTCTCTCCCTTCCCCATCTCCCCCAAAGATAAACTCAGTTCTGTCAGTTGAGATGGAAATAGGAAAGCTATTCTTAACTATAATTTAATCTGCTCAGTGCTTCAATCAGCAGTTTGAAAAGCAGTTGTTTTCACACTTGACACATATTACCATACCCCTTTACCTTTTGTTCTTCTTTTTAAAAAATTTTTATCCCCCACAAAATGTCCTGAACATACCCTTTCTCTTTTGAATTAATAGAATGAATGACTCAAATTGCTTGGATATTCATAGTGTTTGAGCTATGTTTATATTTAAGTGTATAATAAAAATGATGACTTTTAAAAGTTGTGTATATAAAGAATTTTTTGTTCACAGAATATTGAAATTAGAAGTATCCTGGGGGCTTTTTTAGCAGCTTTTCCTTTTCATTTTATGATTGTTTTAAGAATATAGGCTTATTGAGGTTACATGATTTACTCAATGTTAACAGACAATTAGTTGCCTAACCGTAAGTATACCTAAATTATTCACATTTCACTTAAGTGAATATGTATTGCTTTTTCTCATTTACAACATATTTGTTAAAGTTGCTACAATATTTAAGGTGAGATTTTCAGAGTAGTAGTACAGTTTTGTTCTCAAAAGAGAAGGCAGTTGTGCAGGAACTGTACAGATTTCTAATGGTTTAATAAGATAAAAAATATAGATTTCCAGAACACACCCTTTTTTTCTGTTCATATCAAGTGTGTGCTTTTACAGTTTTCTAAAATTACTTGCAGTAATGTGACCAACAATCGTGTATGAGCAACAATAAATGTGTGTGGGTATAAGTGTATATATTTCAGACAAAATATTGTTATAAAATTTGAAAGATCTTGTTTTTATATAATACTGTTGTGACCTTCATTTTCCCACCGAAATATTTTCTTTCTTCTCTCATGCAGATCAGTGGGGAAGCACAAGAGCTCTTCTCTGTTCGACATGGCCCAATTCGAGCGGCTAGAATCTTGCCTGCTCCACAGTTTGGTGAGTGTAGTCCTTAAGAAAATCATTCAGAAAAGAGTTTCTCTTTTGTTGGTCTTGGACTACAGAAAGCAAGAATGATAACTAAAGTGTGTTTTCCTCCAAGTGTCCATTCCCCTTCCCCACCTCCCCCAAAGATAAACTTAGTTCTGTCAGTTGAGATGGAAATAGGTAATCTTAACCAATTCAATATGGCCATTCACTTTCTGCTGTGGTTTTGATTTATCTTCATCCTCTTTGATCTCGATTTAGCCTCTGCCTTTGCTGGCTCTTTCTTGAAGTCCTTTTCTCTCTTGGTTTTCATGGCATCCTCCTTCCCATATCCCTTCCTGGCTGACTGTGCCGCCTTTGTTATGTTTCTGGCTTAGCTTTCTTCTGTGGGTATTCCTCAAGTCTCTGTTGTTCTCCTGCCTTTGCCCTCCTTCTCAGTTATACTTATGCCGTGGAGAGCTTGGTTTTCACTTTTATCTGGGTTGTAGATGACTTTGCTGTCTGCATCTACAGCTATGTCAGAAGTGGAGTTTTGGGCTTTTAAGCTTGCAATTCTGCTGTAATAGAGAATACTTCTTAATGTTGTGTTTAAATAGTATATATGTTTTGTATTTATTAAAAAAATTCAAATATGTGTTTGTATTAAACCTGCTTTTAGATGGCTAAATAACTCCTGACTCCTTAATACTTTGAGTTTTCCAAAGGTGTTATTCTCTCATTACATTTCCTGTGTTCACTCAAGAATATTTTTACATGTGCACTGAAAACATAATCATAATCATGTTTGGATACTTTAAAATCTTTTTAAAAATAGGATATTAAGATATTTTAGTTCTATTATATTTTAAAAAGTTACCTGAAGTGAAAAAAGTCTTATAAGACTTCTTGTAGCAGCTAATTCTCTAAATTTGTGAGATTGATGTTTTCGAAAACTTACAACATTGTGATTGTGCGTAAATAATATAGGGATTAATTTAGCAACTAAATCTGCCTAAATGAAATGAGGAGGGTGGAGGAAACAAGGCAACAGTGTCTTGCAGTCACGTGTAGATTTTCTCCCTTGCTATTCAACTCTATGGCATATTCTGATTTCAGCTCTTTCACTGTCTGTTTCTTTCTCACACTGTTGATCGTGCTCTCTCTTGCTCTCTCATGCCATGTCACTCTCTCTTTTGTTCTGTTTTTTGTTGCATTTGTAATTTGGTGAAATATTTTGACAATGAAGATTCTAGACCATCCTTTTCTAGAAGGTTTTTGGAATAGCCAGCTTTCTCTCTGGATGGTTGGAATCAAGGAGGACTTTATTACTAAAGGACTCTGCTCTGTTTGTTTGTGGGTAATTCACAGATGCAGACTTTTCCCTCTTCTTGTTATTTGTGAAGTTATTTTGTTTATGAGTATTATCAATGTTCATCTTTTCTCAACTTTTAAGGCAGAAATATGTCATGAAAATATCTAATTAATATTGCTAATATTTTCTTTAGAAGTAGATTTACTTTCCTTTTTAAAAAAAGATTTCTTTACTATAATGTACTTATTTAAAAATATATTGTTAGATTTAAAATATAATTTTACATGGGTAAGTTTTCTGTTATGAGTTAAGCAAATTACTTGTGTAGCTTTTATTGTATTTGATTAATTTTTTAGATTTTTGAAAAAGACTAGTCAAGTGCAGTAGTGAGAAGGGGGGAAAAAGTAGAACAAGGAGTTCCATCCGTAACTGACTGTAAACAATCGAGAACTCACTACCATTGGAGCAGCCTTTTAGATTTTTTCCCGCAAAGTCATACATGCAAATGATCACATAAAACTTGTAATGGAAAAGAGTAATACCCACTTTTCTCTTTTACCCATTTTGCTTTAATTTGTTGTGGTGGAATATGTAGCTTTCTGAAAAAGGATGTGTGGGAGGTATTGTCTGTCTTTATTCTTCCTTCACTCTTGATTGATTATTTGGCTGGATAACAAATACATGTTTATAAGAAAGTTACTTCAGAATTTCAAAGGCATTGGTGTAACATTATGTTGAAGAGTCTAAGGCCATTTTGATACCTTTTTCTTTGTGGCTTGTTTTGCTTTCCGGAAATTTATACAATGTTGGCTTTGTTCCTGATATTCTGAAACTTTGCAGCCTTGTGTCTTGATTCACACATTTTCTTGGACCCTTTTAATTTGAAAATGCAAGTCTGGTATTTTGACGAAATGGCTTCAATTTTTGTTGTTGATTTCTTCCATTAAGTTTTCATTGTTCACTCTTTCTATAACTTGTATTATCTGGATGCTAAATCCCTTATACTGGTTAATTTTTTAAAATTAATTTCTTATTCTTTTTTTGAGATAGTTCCACTGTGGCTTACTAATACTTCTCTTGAAAAATTATTTTCTGCTGTTATGTTTTTCTTACCCTATACCTCTCATATCTAATACCTTCCTTCCTTCCTTCTTCTTTGCCTTCCTTTCTTCTTTCTTGGTATACTTTACATATGAATAGGTAGCAAATAGAATCCAATGACATATGAAAATAATTATACATCAGGACAAAGTAAGATTTATTCCAGGAATACAATGTTGGCTAACATTTGAAAATTAATGGGCTGGGCTTGGTGGCTCACGCCTGTAATCCCAGCACTTTGGGAGGCTGAGGCAGGTGGATCATGAAGTCAGGAGTTCGAGACCAGCATGGCCAACATAGTGAAACCTCGTCTCTACTGAAAATACAGAAAATTAGCCAAACATGGTGGCTGGCGCCTGTAATCCCCGCTACTTGGGAGGGTGAAGCAGGAGAATTGTTTGAACTCAGGAGATGGAGGTTGTAGTGAGCTGAGATAGCGCCATTGCATTCCAGTCAGGGTGACAGTGTGAGACTCCATCTCAAAAAAAAAAAAAAAAAAAAAAAGAAAATGCATGTAATTTACTGTATTAGAGTGAAGAAGAAAACCTGTATGATCATCTCAATAGAAGTAGGAAAAAAACTTTGCCAAATCTCAGTAGCCATTTATGATTAAAAAAAAAAAATTTTAGCAAACTAGGAATAGAAAAAAGTTCTGAATATGATAAAAGTTATCTATTTTAAAAATGTATACCAAGTGTCATACTCAATGTTGGTATATTGAATGCTTTCTTGCTGAGTTCAGGATGACTTCTGTCACCACTTCTATTTATTGTAGTTCCTAGCCATTACAATAAGGCAAGAAAAACAAAAAAGACATAAAGATTAGAAAGAAGGATATGAAAGTGTCTTTATTCATCGATAACATGATTGTGTACATAGAAAATGTAATAGAACCAACAAATGGTTAGAATTAATCAGTGAATTTAGCAGAGCTGCTGCATACAAGGTTCTATAAATCTTTTGTGAACTGAATCCCTTCCTGTGCATTTTTCCAGCATCACGTTCTGCCATCTTTACCCTGTCCCCTTCACTAGTCATTACAACAACATTCCCTTGTGGTAGTTGTACTGAATTTCTTTTATTTCCTCAAAAGGTCCATTGTCCTGCTTTCCGGTCTGCATTTGTTATTTCCTCTTCTAGAATACTCATGTCCTTCTAACCCTTCTTGCTCCTTCTCTACTGTCAGTAGTGCGTGCTCCCATGGACTTAATGTTCTTCAGTTGTTCATTTGCCTCTTGTTTGCTACATTTGCAGACTGTTTTTATGTATTCAGTGTCTCACAGAGTGCTTTATACAAGGTATTAATAAATACTTGTTGAATGTTGCTGGATTGTGTAATACTTTGCAAGTGAAGACCTGGAAGAAAAAGTGAGTTCTCTTTCTAAAGATATTTCTGTAGAAAGTCTGTCCCCTAACTAAAAGTGAGAAACTGAAGGATTTGGATGTCTTTGTATCCCACAGAAGACCATCTTTGTATTTAATGGGCATTTACTCATATCAACATAGCTTATGCATCCCTGCTTCTTCATGGCCACTATCAATAATAATTGATTATTTTCTTAATGAACCTAGATCTGCCTTAGGATTTTTTTCAATGCAATATTCCAGAAAGCTATGAATAATTAATTGGTATTATCTCAGATAAAAACTGTTACTAATTATCTTTCAAATCTGTCCTTCTAGAATTAATTCCAAGTAATAAATTTTTCTTATTCATTACTTTAAGTAGCCATTTTGGCTTTTAGTACCTGACTTTTGTAATAAAATATATCAGTATGTATATTTTAATATACAAGTAAAAAAGAGACTTTCACTTCCTTTAATATGTTTTTAATTTCTTTCTTTTTTTTTTTGGGATGGAGTTTCCCTTTTGTTGCCCAGGCTGGAGTGCAATGGCGCTATCTTGACTCACCACAACCTCCGTCTTCTGGGTTCAAGTGATTCTCCTGCTTCAGCCTCCTGATTAGCTGGGATAACAGGCATGCACCACCACGCCCGGCTAGTTTTTGTAATTTTGGTAGAGACAGGGTTTCTCTATATTTGTTAGGCTGGTCTCGAACTCCTGACCTCAGGTGATCCACTCGCCTCGGCCTCCCAAAGTGCTGGGATTACAGGCATGAGCCACTGTGCCCAGCCTGTTTTTAATTTCTTAAAGTAAGGACCATGTAATTCTAACCACTGACAATACTTTTATTTAAAAAAATGAAGTAATACTGAAATGTGGGAAGTGAAAATTTATGTGAGTCTATGTTAGCAAAGGTAAACCTGACTGCTTCTTCCTTTTCATCCTTCCTCAGATATTGAGCGTGTACTGAAGGCCCATATTAACAGTATATATTTCTAGTTTTTTTCCCCTTAACTATTCACACATGCATAACACTAACTTATATAATTATGTCCCAGGACTGATTCAAGTTCTTTATATGTATTACATGTATTGGCTGAAGGGTGTGTGTGTGTGTGTGTGTATAATATTTTTCATAACGATATATAGTGAACATTGTTTTATTTCAGAACTTAGGTATTTATTTTATTATTGCTAAAAATTAACATTGATGTTGTATGGGCATTTTTATTGTTTTTTTTCCTATTGGTTATATTATTACTTCCATATATGTACATTTAAAAAAAATACACGGAATTTTTTTTAAGGATAACTCCTAATGGGGAATTGCTCAAAGGATCTGTATATTTCTTTCTTTCTTTTTTTTTTTTTTTGAGACAGAGTCTCACTCTGTTGCCCAGGCTGGAGTGCAGTGGCGTGATCTTGGCTCACTGCAAGCTCCACCTCCCGGGTTCACGCCATTCTCCTGCCTCAGCCTCCCAAGTAGCTGGGACTAAAGGCGCCTGCCACGACACCCGGCTAATTTTTTGTATTTTTAGTAGAGACAGGGTTTCACCATGTTAGCCAGGATGGTCTTGATCTCCTGACTGTGTGATCCACCCATCTTGGCCTTGTGTATTTCAATTTTGATGCATGCTGTAAAATTTCCTCTTAGAGACAGTCTACCAACATTTATACATGAGAATCCCATTTCTCCTTATTCTCTCCTATGCTGGCTATTATGAATCTCTTCAATCGTTGCCGGTCTGGATGGCAGAAAATCCTATTCATATGTAACTTAAAAATTTTTATTTTTGGAGACAGTCTCACTTTGTGGCCCGGGCTGGAATGCAGTGGTGTGATCCTAGCTCACTGAAGCCTGAAACTCCTAGGCTCAAGCAATCCTCCCACCACAGCCTCCTGAATAGCTAGGACTACAGGCACACGTCAACATGCCTAATTTTTAAATTTTTTGTAGAGATGAGGTCTTGCCATGTTGCCCAGGCTAGTCTTGAACCCCTGGCCTCAAACAATTCTCCCATCTCAGCCTCCCAGTGCTGGGATTATAGATGTGACCCACTGTACCCATATGTAATTTTTTGATCCTTGATTACTAGGGAGGATAGAAAATCCTCATATTTTTGCTATTTATATTCATTAATATCATACTTGTTTATATTCTTTTTCATTGATTTGAGCCCTTTACTAGGTTATTATTAATCTTTAGTTTCATACTAAGAAAATCCTTCTGTATTTTACTATGCCTAACTTTAAATCATGACTTTTCTTGAAAGTTTAATTAAAATTTTATTTTGTTATTATTTGTCTTCTTATTTATTTATTTATTTATTTATTTATTTATTTAGAGATGGAGTCTTGCTCTGTCACCCAGGCTGGGGTTCAGTGGCGCGATCTCCACTCACTGCAGGCTCTGCCTTCTGGGTTCACGCCATTCTCCTGCCTCAGCCTCCTGAGTAGCTGGGACTACAGGCGCCCACCACCATGCTGAGCTAATTTTTTGTATTTTCAGTAGAGACAGCGTTTCACCTTGTTAGCCAGGATGGTCTCGATCTCCTGACCTTGTGATATGCCTGCCTTGGCCTCCCAGAGTGCTGGGATTAGAGACGTGAGCCACCGCGCCCAGCCTCGTCTTCTTATTTTATTACATTTTCCATGTTGTTCATGGTCAGGAAGTAGTTCTTCTTTGCCAGTCTCTGATTTTCATAGATTTTGCACAAAATTTCTGTTTTATTATGGAGTTTCTCTTACTATAATGTTATCTTTTGGGAATGACAGGAGCTGTGTTTTTCTAATATTTGCATTCTATGCAATGACTTGCATAATAATAATATGTGCCATAGAAGGGGTACCCCATAATGAATTTATTCAATATTTTATAGAGAATAATCTAGAATGCTACTTTTTATAGTGTTGTTCCTAAATTATCAATTTATGATCAAATGATGTATTTTATTTTATTTATTTTATTTTGAAACAGGGTCTGTCTCTCTCTTGCCCAAGCTGGAGTGCAGTGGCACAATCATTTCTCACTGCAGCCCTTGACCTCCTGGGCTCAAGTGATCCTCCTGCCTTAGCCTCCCAAAGCACTGGGATTACAGTGTGAGCTGCCACACCTGACCTTTTTTTTTTTATTTCTCTGGGATAGAATTTTGCTTTGTTGCCCAAGCTGGAGAACAATGGCACAGTCATGGCTCACTTCAGTCTTGACCTCCTGGGCTCAAGTGATCCTGGCTAATTACGGAGTCCTCTCTGTCGCCCAGGCTGTAGTGGAATGGTGTGGTCATAGATGGGGTCCCACTGTGATGCACCGGCTGGTCTTGAACCACTGGCCTCAGGTGATCCTCCTGCTTTGGCCTCCCAAAGTACAAGGACTACGGGTGTAAGCCTCCGTGCCTGGCCTGATGCTGTTTTTTACATTAATAGAGTTTATAACTCATAAGAATTATAGTAGTCTTGTGCATGTTCTGTTTCCTTCCTGCTCTTGGAGAAAGACAATCATTTTAGCCTTAGCCTTGAATAATTTCTTAGAAATGCAGATGTAAATTTTAAAATACACACACACACACACACACACACGCACACACACTCTGTTCAGCCAAAACACTAGCAAGCCTCCAAAAGTAGGCCAACTGACATTTGTTTATATTCCTCACCAGTCTACTGCAAAGATGAGGAAACAGGCTTATTGACATTTTAAATGGCTAAACTATGAGATTTAGGGCTTCTCTAATGTTTTCTGCTCTAATTACTGCTCAGTTTGCCTTGTGTATTGTGTATTTTTAAAAATAATACTTCGTCGTTATTATTGAGGTCTTACTGCTTGTGATCTTTTAGGTTTTTGTAATATTTTGCTAAGCCTGTGGTGTGATTTAGGTAAATTGTAACTTGAGAACATATGTTGTGTTCATCTTAAGTTTCTTTAATGATTTTGGTTAGAGAACAGTGTTTCTAGGGGAGAATGTCTGCTTTAGAGGTGCTGCTTTTTTAGTTTGGTGATTTCATGGTTTTAGGTATAAGAAATTGGATTCTCAGTTTATACCTAGCTGAACCCTGTAATTAGGGCATTTTTCCATAAAAGCTATAGAGGGAAATGTACTGAACAGAAAAGACAGGTGAATTAAGCGAACTATATAATGTTTGATGCTTTTCAGATAACATTTTAGGTTGATTGTATACATTGTTACCACTTTTCCACTATTCCTCAGGGTGAGTACCATTATCCTAATTCACAGGTGAGGAGACTTAATGCTCAAAGAAATTGACAGTTGGTAAATGGTGAAACTGAAACTTGTAATATCAATTATTATTTGGTTATATAGCACAAAGTATAAAAAAGAAAAAGTATTTCAAAACCCTGTTCTCTGAAGATACCCTCTGTTAATCTATTGTTTTATATCATTTAAGCCTCTTTATACACACACTCCATGTACATGATGTGTTTTAAAACTTGGGATTACTATGTAATATATTTTGTAGCCTTTTATTAATTTAACATTATTAGTTGAGCATTTTCCTGATAGTAGATATTCTCCTTTAATATGCTTTTCAATAACTGCATGACTTTTCATCATGTGGATTTGTGATTCTTATTTAAGCAACCTTAACATTTGTTTTCATTTTTCTCCTATTTTTTCAATTTTAAAAATTGATACAAATGTTTTGCATGTTGTGCGGTACTTGTATTTCTTAGGTGCACAGAATGTGTAATGATCAAGTTAGGGTATTTTAGGTATCCATCACCTGAAGTATTTATCTTTTCTATGTGCTGGTAACATTTCAAGTCCTTTCTTGTAGCTTCTTTGAAATAGATAATACATTGTTGCTAACTGTAGTCATCCTACTCTGCTATTGAATATTGAGGCTTACTTGTTCTAACTCAGCGGCCCCAACCTTTTTGACACCAGGAACTGGTTTTGTGGAAGCCAGTTTTTCCATGGATGGGGGGCTTGGTAGGGGGATTATTTCAGGATGAAACTTCCACCTCAGATCATCAGACATTAGTTAGATTCTCATAAGGAGTGCACAACCCAGATCCCCTACATGCACAGTTCGTAATGGGGTTGGTGCTCCTGTGAGAATTTAATGCCACCACTGATCTGACAGGAGGTGGAGCACAGACCATAATGCTTGCTCTCCTAATGCTCACCCACATGCCATGAACTGGTACCAGTCTGCGGCCCAGGAGTTGGGGACCTCTGTTCTAACTGTGTGTTTGTACCCATTAACCAACCTCTCTTTATCCACCCCCCTTCCATCCACACATTCTTCCCAGGCTCTGGTATGTATCATCCTATTCTCTATCTCCATGAAATCAGTTTCTTTAGCTTCCACATGTGAGTGAGAACTTGTGACATCTGAATTTCTGTGCCTGGCTTATTTCACTTAATGTGATTACCTCCAGTTCCATCCCTGTGCTGCAATGGCATGATTTTATTTTTTTTTATGGCCACATAATATTTCACTCTGTATATATACCACATTTTCTTTATTCATTCATCCATGGATGGACACTTAGGTTGATTCCGTATCTTTGCTGCTGTGAATAGTGCTGCGATAAACATGTGAGTGCAGGTTATACAGATTTCTTTTCCTTTGGATAAATACCAGGTAATGGGGATTGCTGGATCATATGATAGTTCTATTTTTAAATTTTTGGGGAACCTCCATATTGTTTTCCACAGTGGTTATATCAGTTTACATTCCCACCAACAGCATATAAGAGTTCCCTTCTTGGCCAGGCGTGGTGGCTCACGCCTGTAATCCCGGCACTTTGGGAGGCTGAGGCGGGCGGATCACGAGGTCAAGAGATCACGACAATCCTGGCCAACATGGTGTAACCCCATTTCTACTAAAAATACAAAAATTAGCCGGGTGCATTGGCACACGCCTGTAGTTCCAGCTACTCGTGAGGCTGAGGCAGTGGAATCCCTTGAACCCAGGAGGTGGATTTTGCAATGAGCCAAGATCGCACTACTGCACTCCAGCCTAGTGACGGAGTGAGACTCTGTCTCAAGGAAAAGAAAAAAAGGAGTCCCGTTCTATTTTATTTAGTTTGCCCTGATCTTTATTCTTTCTTTTATTCTGCTAATTTTGAGTTTGGTTTGTTCTTGGCTCACTGCAACCTCCGCCTACTGGTTCAAACGATTTTTCTGCCTCAGCCTCCCAAGTAGCTGGGATTACAGGCGCCCACCACCACACCCGGCTAATTTTTGTATTTTTTGGTAGAGACGGAGTTTTGCCATGTTGGCCAGGCTGGTCTCAAACTCCTGACCTCAGGTAATTCACCTGCCTCGGCTTCCCAAAGTGCTGGGGTTACAGGCGTGAGCCACCATGCCTGGCTGCTTTTCTAGTTTCTTGAGGTGCGTCATTAGGTTGCTTATTTGAAAGTTTTTTACTTTTTTGATGTGTTTATTGCTATAAACTTCTCTTTTAGCACGGCTTTAGTTGTATCCCAAATGGTTTTAGTATAATGTGTTTCCATTTAAATTTGTTTCAAGAAATATTTTGATTTCTCTCATAATTTCTTCATTGACACAATGGTTGTTCAAGAGTATCCTATGTAATTTCCATGTATTTGTGTAGTTTACAAAATTCATCTTCATGTTGATACTTAGTTTTATTCCACTGTAGTCTGAGAAGATTTTTTAAAATTTTTTAAATTTTTATTTATTTATTTTTGACACAGAGTCTCCCTCTTTTGCCCAGACTGGAGTGCAGTGGCATGATGTCGGCTCACTGCAACCTCTGCCTCCTGGGTTCGATAAATTCTTCTGCCTTAGCCTCCTGAGTAGCTGGGACTATAGGCACATGCCACCACACCCGGCTAATTTTTGTATTTTTAGTAGAGATGGGATTTTGTCATGTTGGCCAGGCTGGAAGATTTCAGTTTCTAAAAATTTGTTGAAACTTATTTTGTGGGCTAACGTATAGTCTGTCATAGAGAATGTTCTGTGTGTTGAAAAGAATGTATAACCAGCCTGGCGACATAGCAAGTCCCCATCTCTATAAAAAAAAAATTCGCAGAATATGTATTCTGTAGTTGTTGGGTAGAATGTTCTATACATGCCTGTTAGGTCTGTTGGATCTGAAGTCCAGTTTAAATCCAATGTTTCATTGTTGATTTTCTGTCTGAATGATCTGTTTAATGCTGAGAGTGGGGAGTTGAAGCCCCCTACTATTACTATATTTCAGTTTATCGCTCTCTTTAGATCTACTAATATTTGCTTTATGAATCTGGATGCTCCAGTATTGGGTGCATATATATTTAGAATTATTATATTCTCTTGTTGGATTGACTCCTTTATCATTACATAGTGCCTTTTTTTTTTTTTTTTTTTTTTTTTACTGTTTTTGTTTCATTTTGTTTATTTTTAAAGATAGGGCCTCACTGTCTTACCTGGGCTAAAGTGCAGAGGAGTGATTGTAGCTCAGTGCCACCTTGAGCTCCTAAGCTGAAGCAGTCCTTCCACCACAGCCTCCTGAGTAGCTGGGAGTACAGGTGGGCACCATCATGCCTGGCTAATTTTTAAAAAATATTGTAGAGATGAGGGTTTCTCTGTGTTGCCCAGGCTGGTCTTGAACTTCTGGCTTAAAGTGGTTCTCCCACCTTGGCCTCCCAAAACTCTGAGATTACAGGTGTGGCCAGCATGCCCAGCCAAATTCTGTTTTATCTGATATCAGTATAGCTAGTCTTGCTCACTTTTAGTTTCTATTTGGATGGAGTACCTTTTTTCCATCCCTTTACTTTGAGCCTATATATGTCTGTAGGTGAAGTGCATTTCTCGTAGCCATCAAAATTGGATCATGTTTCTTTTATACATTCAGCCAGTCCTTGTCTTTTAAGCAGATACTTTAATCAATTTACATTTAAGGTTATTATTGATATGTGAGATTTTGTTACTGTCATATAATTTGTTATCTGTTTGGTTTGTATATTCTTTGTTCCTTTCTCTTCCTTATTTGTGTGTTTGGTTTACCGGTGAGTTTTATACTTTTGTGCGTTTTCATGATGGGGGTATATGTTATTCTTCCGCTTTCATGTTTAGGACTCCTTTGAGCATCTCTTGTCGGCCTAGTCTAATGGTGATGAATTCCCCCAGCTTTTGCTTATCTTGGAAAGACTTTATTTCTCCTTCATTCATGAAGGATAATTTTGCTGGATATAGTATCCTTGGGTGACAGGTTTTTTTTGTTTTTTGTTTTTAAATTTTAGCACTTGCAATATGTCATTCAATTCTCTCCAGGCCTGTAGCTTTCTGCTGAGAAATCCACTGTTAGTTTCATGGGAGCTCCTTTATAGATGACTAAATGCTTCCACTTGCTACCCTTAATATCTTCTCTTTTGCTTGGCTATAGTTTGGCTATAAAGTGCCATGGAAGAAGACCTTTTTACATTATATCTGCGGATTTTTGGACCTCTTATTTGTGAAAGTCTAGGTCTTTCTCTTGCTAGACTTGGGAAATTTTCATCTAACATTTTGTTAAATAGGTTTTCTAACCCTTTCGTTCTATCTTCATCCTTGTGGATACCAGCATTTCAAATATTTGGTCACTTTATGTTGTCCCAAATGTCACGAAGGCTTTGCTCATTCTTTTTCATCCTTTTTTCTTTATTTTTGCCTGACTGGATTATTTCAAAAGAACTGTCTTCAAGTTCTGAGATTCTTCCTTCTGCTTGATTTTATCTATTGTTGCTTTTGAATATATTTTGCATTTTATTCATAGAATTCTTATGTTCTAGAATTTCTGTTTTGTTCTTTTTAAAAATACCTGTTTCTTTTGTGAATGTCTCAGTCATTCCTGAATTGTTTTTCCTGTTTTTCTGTATTATTTTTCAGAACTCTGTTGTATCTCATTGAGCTTCTTTAAAATCAGTATTTTGAATTGTTTCTCTGGGATTTTATGATTTTTTTTTTATTGTTATACTTTAAGTTCTAGGGTACATGTGCACAAAGTGCAGGTTTGTTGCATATGTGTACATGTGCCATGTTGGTTTGCTGCATCTATTAACTTATCATTTACATTAGATATTTCTCCTAATGCTATCCCTCCCCATCCCCCCCACCCCATGACAGGCCCTGGTGTGTGATGTTCCCCACCCTGTGTCCAAGTGTTCTCATTGTTCAATTCCCACCTAAGAGTGAGAACGTGGCAGTGTTTGATTTTCTGTCCTTGCAATAGTTTGCTCAGAATGATGGTTTCCAGCTTCATCCGTGTCCCTAGAAAGGACATGAACTCATCCTTTTTATGGCTGTATACTATTCCATGGTGTATATGTGCCACATTTTCTTAATCCAGTCTATCATTGATGGACATTTGGGTTGGTTCCACGTATTTGCTATTGCGAATAGTGTCGCAATAAACATACGTGTGCATGTGTCTTTATGGCAGCATGATTTATAATCCTTGGGGTATGTACCCAGTAATGGGATGGCGGGGTCAAATGGTATTTCCACTTCTAGATCCTTGAGGAATTGCCACACTGTCTTTCACAATGGTTGAACCAGTTTACACTCCCACCAACAGTGTAAAAGCATTCCTGTTTCTCCACATCCTCTGCAGCACCTGTTGTTTCCTGACTTTTTAGTGATTGCCTGATTGCCGTTCTAACTGGTGTGAGATGGTATCTCATTGTGGTTTTGATTTGCATTTCTCTGATCACCAGTGATGATGAGCATTTTTTCATGTGTCTATTGGCTGCATAAATGTCTTCTTTTGAAAAGTGTCTGTTCATATCCTTTGCCCACTTTTTGATGGGGTTGTTTGATTTTTTTTTTTGTAAACTTGTTTAAGTTCTTTGTAGATTCTAGATATTAACCCTTTGTCAGATGGGTAGATTGCAAAAACTTTCTCCCATTCTGTAGGTTGCCTTTTCACTCTGATGGTAGTTTCTTTTGCTGTGCAGAAGCTCTTTAGTTTAATTAGGTCCCATTTGTCAATTTCGGCTTTTGTTGCCATTGCTTTTGGTGTTTTAGTCATGAAGTCCTTCCCCATGAGTATGTCTTGAATGGTGTTGCCTAGGTTTTCTTCGGTTTTCCTCTACGGTTTTTATTGTTTTAGGTCTAATGTTTAAGGCTTTAGTCCATTTTGAATTAATTTTTGTATAAGGTGTAAGGAAGGGATCCAGTTTCATCTTTCTACATATGACCAGCCAGTTTTCTCAGCACCATTTATTGAATAGGGAATCCTTTCCCCATTTCTTGTTTTTGTCAGATTTGTCAAAGATCAGGTGGTTGTAGATGTGTGGTATTATTTCTGAGGGCTCTGTTCTGTTCCATTGGTCTATATCTCTGTTTTGGTACCAGTACTATGCTGTTTTGGTTACTGTAGACTTGTAGTATAGTTTGAAGTCAGGTAGTGTGATGCTTCCAGCTTTGTTCTTTTTGCTTAGGATTGTCTTGGCAATGCGGACTCTTCTTTGGTTCCATATGAACTTTAAAGTAGTTTTTTCCAATTCTGTGAAGAAAGTCATTGGTAGCTTGATGGGGATGGCATTGAATCTATAAATTACCTTGGGCAGTATGGCCATTTTCACAATATTGATTCTTCTATCCATGAGCATGGAATGTTCTTCCATTTGTTTATGTCCTCTTTTAGTTCGTTGAACAGTGGTTTGTAGTTCTCCTTGAAGAGGTCCTTTACATCCCTTGTAAGTTGGGTTGCTAGTTATTTTATTTTCTTTGTAGCAATTGTGAATGGGAGTTCACTTGATTTGGCTTTCTGTTTGTCTGTTATTGGTTTATAAGAATGCTTGTGATTTTTGCACACTGATTTTATATCCCAAGACTTTGCTGAAGTTGCTTATCAGCTTAAGGAGACTTTGGGCTGAGACAATGGGGTTTTTAAATATACAATCATGTCCTCTGCAAACAGGGACAATTTGACTTCCTCTTTTCCTAATTGAATACCCTTGATTTCTTTCTCTTGCCTGATTGCCCTGGCCAGAACTTCCAAAACTATGTTGAATAGGAGTGATGAGAAAGGGCATCCCTCTCTTGTTCCAGTTTTCAAAGGGAATGCTTCCAGTTTTTGACTATTCAGTATGATACTGGCTGTGGGTTTGTCTTAAATAGTTCTTATTGTTTTGAGATACGTTCCATCAATACCTAGTTTATTGAGAGTTTTTAGCACAAAGGGCTGTTAAATTTTGTCAAAGGCCTTTTCTGCATCTATTGAGATAATCGTGTGGTTTTTGTCTTTGGTTCTGTTTATTTGATGGATTATGTTTATTGATTTGCGTATGTTGAACCGGCTTTGCATCCCAGGGATGAAGCCAAGTTGATCTTGGTGGATAAGCTTTTGGATGTGCTGCTGGATTCAGTTTGCCAGTATTTTATTGAGTCCTCGATGTCCATCAGGGATATTGGTCTAAAATTCTCTTTTTTTGTTGTGTCTCTGCCAGGCTTTGGTATCGGGATGATGCTGGCCTCATAAAATGAATTAGGGAGGGTTCTCTCTTTTTCTGTTGATTGGAATAGTTTCAGAAGGAATGGTACCAGCTCCTCTTTGTACCTTTGGTAGAATTTGGCTGTGAAGCCGTCTGGTCCTGGACTTTTTTTGGTTAGTAGACTATTAATTATTGCCTCAATTTCAGAGCCTGTTATTGGTCTATGTAGAGATTCAGGTTCTTCCTGGTTTAGTCTTGGGAGGGTGTATGTGTCCAGGAATTTATCCATTTCTTCTATATTTTCTAGTTTATTTGTGTAAAGGTATTTATAGTATTCTCTGATGGTAGTTTGTATTTCTGTGGGATCAGTGGTGATATCCCCTTTATCATTTTTTATTGTGTCTATTTGATTCTTCTCTCTTTTCCTCTTTATTAGTCTTGCTAGCGGTCTATCAATTTTGTTGATCTTTTCAAAAAACCAGATTCTGGATTCATTGACTTTTTTGAACTTTTTTTGTGTCTCTATCTCCTTCAGTTCTGCTCTGATGTTAGTTATTTCTTGCCTTCTGCTAGCTTTTGAATTTGTTTGCTCTTGCTTCTCTAGTTCTTTTAATTATGATGTTAGGGTGTAAATTTTAGATCTTTCCTGCTTTCTCTTGTGGGCATTTAGTGCAATAAATTTGCTTCTACACACTGCTTTAAATGTGTCCCATAGATTGTGGTATGTTGTGTCTTTGTTCTCATTGGTTTCAAAGAACATCTTTATTTCTGCCTTCATTTAATTATGTACCCATTCAGGAGCAGGTTGTTCAGTTTCCATGTAGTTGTGTGGTTTTGAGTGAGTTTTTTAATCCTGAGTTCTAATTTGATTGCACCGTGGTCTTTGAGACAGTTTGTTGTGATTTCTGTTCTTGTACATTTGCTGAGGAGTGCTTTACTTCCAATTATGTGGTCAATTTTGGAATAAGTGCGATGTGGTGCTGAGAAGAATGTATATTCTGTTGATTCAGGGTGGAGAGTTCTATAGATGTCTGTTAGGTCTGCTTGGTGCAGAGCTGAGTTCAAGTCCTGGATATCCTTCTTAACCTTCTCTCTCATTGATCTGTCTGATATTGACAGTGGGTGTTAAAATCTCCCATTATTATTGTGTGGGAGTCTAAGTCTCTTTGTAGGTCTCTAAGGACTTGCTTTATGAATCTGGGCACTCCTGTATTGGGTGCATATATATTTAGGATAGTTAGTTCTTCTTGTTGAATTGATCCCTTTACCATTATGTAATGGCCTTGTCTTTTTTGATTTTGTTGATTTAAAGTCTGTTTTATCAGAGACTAGGATTGCAACCCCTGTTTTTTTTTTTGCTTTCCATTTGCTTGGTAGATCTTCCTCCATCCCTTTATTTTGAGCCTATGTGTGTCTCTGCACGTGAGCTGGGTCTCCTGAATACAGCACACTAATGGGTCTTGACTCTTTATCCAATTTGTCAGTCTGTGTCTTTTAATTGGGGCATTTAGCCCATTTACATTTAAGGTTAATATTGTTATGTGTGAATCTGATCCTGTCATTATGATGTTAGCTGGTTATTTTGCCCATTAGTTGATGCCATTTCTTCCTAGCACCAATGATCTTTACAATTTGGCATGTTTTTGCAGTGGCTGGTATCGGTTGTTCCTTTCCATGTTTAGTGCTTCCTTCAGGAGCTCTTGTAAGGCAGGCCTGGTGGTGACAAAATCTCAGCATTTGTCTGTCTGTAAAGGATTTTATTTGTCCTTCACTTATGAAGCTTAGTTTGGCTGGATATGAAATTCTGGGTTGAAAATTCTTTTCTTTAAGAATGTTGAATATTGGCCCCCAGTCTTTTTTGTCTTGTAGAGTTTCTGCCGAGAGATCTCCTGTTAGTCTCGTGGGCTTCCCTTTGTGGGTAATCTGACCTTTCTCTCTGGCTGCCCTTAAGATTTTTTCCTTCATTTCAGCCTTGGTGAATCTGACAATTATGTGTCTTGGGGTTGCTCTTCTCGAGGAGTATCTTTCTGGTGTTCTCTGTATTTCCTGAATTTGAATGTTGGCCTGCCTTGCTATGTTGGGGGAGTTCTCCTGGATCATATCCTGAAGAGTGTTTTCCAGCTTGGTTCCATTCTCCCTGTCACTTTCAGGTACACCGATCAAATGTAGATTTTGTCTTTTCACATAGTCCCATATTTCTTGGAGGCTTTGTTAGTTCCTTTTTACTCTTTTTTCTCGAAACTTCTCACTTCATTTCATTAATTTGATCTTCAATCACTGATACCCTTTCTTCCATTGGATCGAATCGGCTAGTGAAGCTTGTGAATGCATCACGTAGTTCTTGTGCCATGGTTTTCAGCTCCCTCAGGTCATTTAAGGTCTTCTCTACACTGTTTATTCTAGTTAGCCATTCATCTAATCTTTTTTCAAGGTTTTTAGCTTCCTTGTGATGGGTTCGAACATCCTCCTTTAGCTCAGATAGGTTTGTTATTACTGGCTTTCTGAAGCCTACTTATGTCAACTCATCAAAGTCATTCTCCGTCCTGCTTTGTTGTGTTGCTGGCGAGTAGCTGCGATCCTTTGGCAGAGAAGAGTCTGGTTGAATTTTCAGCTTGTCTGCTCTGGTTTCTCCCCATCTTTGTGGTTTTATCTACCTTTGATGGTCTTTGATGATGGTGACCTACAGATGGGGTTTTGGTGTGGATGTCCTTTTTGTTGATGTTGATACGATTCCTTTCTGTTGGCTAGTTTTCCTTCTAACAGTCAGGTTCCTTAGCTGCAGGTCTGTTGGAGTTTGCTGGAGGTCCACTCCAGATCCTGTTTGCCTGGGTATCACCAGCAGAGGCTGCAGAACAGTAAATATTGCAGAACAGCAAATATTGCTGCCTGATCCTTCCTCTGGAAGCTTCGTCTCAGAGTGACACCTGGCTGTATGAGGTGTCAGTTGGCCCCTACTGGGAGATGTCTCAAAGTTAAGCTACACGGGGGTCAGGGACCCACTTGAGGAGGCAGTCTGTCTGTTCTCAGAGCTCAAACACTGTGCTGTGAGAACCACTGCTCTCTTTGGAGCTGTCAGACAGGGATGTTTAAGTCTGCAGAAGTTTCTGCTGCCTTTTGTTCAGCTATGCCCTGCCCCCAGAGGCGGAGTCTCCATAGGCAGGCAGTCCTTGTTGAGCTACCATGGGCTTCACCCAGGTGGAGCTTCCTGTCTGCTTTGTTTACCTACTCTAGCCTCAGCAATGGTGGACGCCCCTTCCCCAGTCAGGTTTTCTGCCTTGCAGTTTGCTCTCGAACTGCTGCGCTAGCAGTGAGCAAGGCTCCATGGGCATGGGACCCACTGAGCCATGCACGGGATATTATCTTCTGGTGTGCCGTTTGCTAAGACTGTTGGAAAAGCGCAGTATTTACGTGGCAGTGTCCTGATTTTCCCAGTACAGTCTGTCACGGCTTCACTTGGCTAGGAAAAATCCCCTGATCCCTTGTGGTTCCCGGATGAAACAATGTCCCGTCCTGCTTCGGCTTGCCCTCTGTGAGCTGCACCTACTGTCCAACCAGTCCCAATGAGATGAACCAGGTACCTCAGTTGGAAATGCAGAAATCACCCATGTTCTGCGTTGATCATGCTGGGAGCTGCAGACCAGAGCTGTTCCTTTTTGGCCATCTTGGAACCCAGAAGTCCTTTTTTTTTTTTTTTTTTTTGAGTTGGAGTCTTGCTCTGTCGCCCAGGCTAGAGTGTAATTTTGGCTCACTGCAACCTCTGTCTCCTGTGTTCAAGCCATTCTCCTGCCTTAGCTTCCTAGGTAGCAGGGACTACAGGCGTGCGCCACCACCACCGGCTAATTTTTTTTTATTTTTATTAGAGATGGGGTTTCATCATGCTGGCCAGGCAGGTCTCGAACTCCTTACCTCAAGTGATCCACCTGCCTCAGCCTCCCAAAGTGCTGGGATTACAGATGTGAGCCACTGTGCCCAACCATGAATCTTTTTTTATTGGACTCTGTTTTGGAAAATTATTATTTTCCTTTGGAGGTTTCTTATTTGCTTGCTTTTCCATGTGTCCAGTGTCTTTACATTGGTATCTGCTCATCTGGTTGAATGGTCAAGTTGCTTCTTCCAATTATTTATTTATTTACATTTTTTAGAGATGGGGGTCTCACTCTGTTGCCCAGGCTGGAGTTCAGTGGCATGATCATGGCTCACTGCAGCTTTGACCTTCTGGGCTCAAGGGATCCTCCTACCTCAGCCTTCTGAGTAACTGGAACTACAGGCATGTGCCACAGTGCCTGGCTAATTTTGAATTTTTTGCAGGGACAGGATCTCACTATGTTGCCCAGCCTGGTCTCAAATTACTGGCCTCGAGCAATCCTGCCTCGGCCTTCCATAGTGCTGAGATGAGAGGTGTGAGACAGCTTGCCATCTTCTGTGGGTAGGGCACTTTTGCTTTGATTTTAGGTGCATATATTAGTGAGAGCACTGTACGATTTCTTTGGTTGTAAACAATGTGAGTGGTATCTGTGATTTCCTTGGTAGCTGTGATGGTTAATAGTGAGTGTCAACTTGATTGGATTGAAGGATGTGAAGTATTGATCAGGGGTGTATCTGGGAGGGTGTTGCCAAAGGAGATTAACATTTGAGTCAGTGGGCTGGGAAAGGCAGACCCACCCTTAATCTGGATGGGCACCATCTAATTAGCTGCCAGCATAGCTAGAATATAAAGCAGGCAGAAATACCTGAAAAGGCTAGACAGGCCTAGCCTCCCAGCCTACATCATCCTCCCATGCTGGTCCATGCTGGATGCTTCCTGCTGTTGAACATCGTACTCCAAGTTCTTCAGTTTTGGCACTCAGACTGGCTCTCCTTGCTCCTCACCTTGCAGACGGCCTATTGTGGGACCTTGTGATCCTGTGAGTTAACACTTAGTAAACTCCCCTTTTAATATATATCTATCTCTTATTAGTTCTGTCCTGCTGGAGAACCCTGACCAATATAGTAGCTTTGAGTACAGTTATTAGTGGAGGCTGTGGTGAAGTTTTGCTGGGCAATAGGACACCAGGTGGGTCATTTGTGTTCCAGGGGTGGCCGTGATTGTGCCTGTCTTTCTGCCTCAGGGCAGCTTGCGCTGGCACCAGTGTCAGCAGGCCTAGGTGGTCTGATTCTTGGGCCTCTAGATGGCTTGTTTAGCTGTGGTGGTCAGGCATGTGGGCAGCTTCTCAGGCCCCTGGACAGCTGGTATGATGTGGGGAGTGGCAATAGCAGGGGTGGAGCAATGCGCTGGAACCCCAGTGGTTTATGCTGGTGTTGGCTGTGACAAGTTAGGCAGGCCTGTCCTTTGGCTTGATGGTGGTGCATAGTGGTGAGTGCCAGCTCTGGTGGTATTGGCAGGTTGTGTTGGCCCAACTGGAGACCACAGGAGGAGTGGTCAGGTGCCAATGGTGATGTACTGATCTGGGCAATTTCCAGGCCTGTGGATGACATGCACAGTTACTGTGGGGACTGGACTGGCTGGATCAGTAGACTTGTCCTTGGGCCCCTTGGTAGTGTATTCAGGTGATGTCTGTAATAGGCAGGGGCAGGATGGTCCCTAGCCCACTGGTGGAATGCTCAGGTGTTGGCAGTGGTGTCTGTGCTGCAGTCCTGCCACTGGGGAGAGTGAGGCCACTCTTAGTGGGAACAGTGTAGGAAAGTAGCTGTGGGATGTGCGGTTTTCCTGTGCTCTGATCATACAACAGCCTGCAGTAGCGGAGGTGGGCTTTGTTTTCGAAGCACATATAAGTGCCTAGCTTCATTTTCCTCCTTGACCTGGTGCTGGAGGCAGCATTAGCCCTAACCCTAGTCCCAACTCCAGCCACAGGGGAGGTCAAAGACCTTTGGAGGCTGGCTGTGGGCCTGCCATGGGGGAAGGGGGAGGGCCCCCCTCAGCTGGAGCAGCCTAGCCAGGTAGTTGTGGGGAATGTAGTTTGCTTGTGCTGTGGGCCCACAGCAGCCTGTAGCAGTGGCAGTGGGATTTGTCCTTGGGGTGCGTGAAGGTGCCCTGCCTCCCCTCTCTCACCTTGGCCCAGTGACCTCAGGGAAGACCATGGGCCTTTGGTGTTTTTTTTTGTTTTTTTTTTTTTTGAGATGAAGTTTCACCCTGTCACCCGGGCTGGAGTGCAGTGGTGTGATCTCAGCTCACTGCAACCTCCACCTCCCAGGTTCAAGTGATTCTCCCCATTCAGCCTCCTGAGTAGCTGGGACTACAGGTGCCTGCCACCATGCCCGGCTAATTTTTGTATTTTTAGCAGAGACAGGGTTTCATCATGTTGGCCAGGCTGGTCTCCAACTCCTGACCTCAGGTGATCCAGCCACCTTGGCCTCCCAAAGTGCTGGGATTACAGGTGTGAGCCACCGTGCCCAGTCCAGGTTTTGGTTCTTGGAATGGTGCCAAGCTGCAGCTTTTCAGGACTTGGAAGCCTGTAGGAGTCCGAGTTCCCTCTCTGCAGCAATGCCTCTGTGTATTCTATAGGCACTTCCCTATGTTAGTCTCGAGGCCTGTATGGGTCATGGGGTTCTCGTGTAGTTAGGATCGTGAAACACTGTGGTGGGCATGTGGAGCCTTGGGGGTTTGTCTCACCCTTTTTCTCTGTCCATGAGCTTTCCCCAGTTCATAGTCCATCCCAGCTTCTCTCTCCTTACTTGTTACTTGCTTTTAGTCCTTGCCATCACCTCTTGAATCCCAGTGTTCCCTCTTTTTTTTTTTTTTTTTTGAGACAGAGTCTTGCTCTGTCACCAGGCTGAAGTGCAGCGGTGCGATCTCGGCTCACTGCAACCTCCGACTCCCTGGTTCAAGTGATTTTCTTGCCTTAGCCTCCTGAGTAGCTGAGATTACAGGCATCTGCCACCACTGCCAGCTAATTTTTGTATTTTTGGTAGAGACGAGGTTTCACTGTGTTGGCCAGGATGGTCTAGATCTCCTGATCTCGTGATCCGCCTGCCTTGGCCTCCCAAAGTGACAGGCATGAGCCACCAAACTTGACCCGTGTTCTCTCTTAGATGGTCTATTTGAAGTGTGAATATCTACTTGCTATTTTGGTTCCTCTCTGTGGAGGAGGTGCATACTATCTGCAGTAGTCAGTGATCTTGAACCTAAAACTGAAATTTATTTATTTATTTTTTGAGACAGGGTTTCACTGTCACCCAGGCTGGAGTGCAGTGGCACAATCTTGGCTCACTACAACCTCTGCCTCTGAAGTTCAAGCCTCAGCCTCCCAAGTAGCTAGGATTACAGGTGTGTGCCACCACGCCCACCTAATTTTTGTATCATTAGTAGAGACAGGGTTTTGCCATGGCTGGTCTTGAACTTCTGACTTCAGGTGATCTGCCTGCCTTGGCCTCCCAAAGTGCTGGGGTTACAGGCGTAAACCACCACACCGAGTCCCCAAACTGAAATTTGTATTTGAAAGCTCACCTCACTTAGGTCTCACGGTCTCCCAGTATATGGTTTTTACGTTACAACTGAGAAACACGTTTACCACATCACATGATGTAAAAAGTAGCTTTGTTTCTATTTTTTTTTTCATATTTAAGGTCTAAAATAGCTTCAGTTATTTCAGTGTCATTATTATATTTGAGTTGTCCAGTCTAAGGGTGAAGTGCAATGGAAATTGCTGGTATGGGGACCAATAAATAGAAAAGCCGTTCTCTTACATTACTACATTTTAATTTTAAGTTGTCAGGATAAAGTATGTTGCAAAGGCAGCAATAGTCTACTTAAATTTCCTCTACCTTAAATCAAATCAAACTTTTAAAAGAAATGTTGGTTCCCTTTCATACAACTTGGGATAAGCTATTAAAAGTACATCAAAAGGATTAGTGATGGATATCTTTTTTTTTTTTTAATTACACTTCAAGTTCTAGGGTACATGTGCACAATGTGCAGGTTTGTTACATACGTATACATGTGCCATGTTGGTGTGCTGCACCCATTAACTTGTCATTTACATTAGGTATATCTCCTAATGCTGTCCCTCCCCCATCCCCCTACCCCACGACAGGCCCGGGTGTGTGATGTTCCCCACCCTGTGTCCAAGTGTTCTCATTGTTCAATTCCCACCTATGAGTGAGAACATGGTGGTGTTTGGTTTTCTGTCCTTGTGATAGTTTGCTCAGAGTGATGGTTTCCAGCTTCATCCATGTCCCTACAAAGGACATGAACTCATCCTTTTTTATGGCTGCATAGTATTCCATGGTGTATATGTACCACATTTTCTTAATCCAGTCTATCATTGATGGTCATTTGGGTTGGTTCCAAGTCTTTGCTATTGTGAATAGTACCGTAATAAACATATGTGTGCATGTGTCTTTATGGCAGCATGATTTATAATCCTCTGGGTATATACCCAGTAATGGGATGGTGGGTTCAAATGGTATTTCTACTTCTAGATCCTTGAGGAATTGCCACACTGTCTTCCACAATGGTTGAACTAGTTTGTAGTCCCACCAACAGTGTAAAAAGTGTTCCTATTTCTCCAGATCCTCTCCAGCACCTGTCCTGACTTTTTAATGATTGACATTCTAACTGGTGTGAGATGGTATCTCACTGTGGTCTTGCTTTGTATTTCTCTGATGGCGAATGATAATGAGCATTGTTTCATGTGTTGGCTGCATAAATGTCTTCTTTTGAAAAGTGTCTAGGCCGGGCGCGGTGGCTCAAGCCTGTAATCCCAGCACTTTGGGAGGCCGAGACGGGCGGATCACGAGGTCAGGAGATCGAGACCATCCTGGCGAACACGGTGAAACCCCGTCTCTACTAAAAATACAAAAAAAAAACTAGCCGGGCGAGGTGGTGGGCGCCTGTAGTCCCAGCTACTCCGGAGGCTGAGGCAGGAGAATGGCGTGAACCCGGGAGGCGGAGCTTGCAGTGAGCTGAGATCCGGCCGCTGCACTCCAGCCTGGGCGACAGAGCCAGACTCCGTCTCAAAAAAAAAAAAAAAAAAAAAAAAAAAAAAAAAGAAAAGTGTCTGTTCATATTCTTCACCCACTTTTTGATGGGGTTGTTTGATTTTTTTCTTGTAAATTTGTGTAAGTTCTTTGTAGATTCTGGATATTAGGCCTTTGTCAGATGGGTAGATTATAAAAACTTTCTCCCATTCTGTAGATTGCCTTTTCACTCTGATGGTAGTTTCTTTTGCCGTGCAGAAACTCTTTAGTTCAACTAGATCCCATTTAAGTGACAGATATCTTTCAAAAGGCTTAACATAGGCTGGACGCAGTGGCTCACACCTGTAATCCCAGCACTTTAGGTGGCTGAGGTTGGTGGATCACTTGAGGTCAGGAGTTCGAGACCAGCCTAGCCAACATGGCAAAACCCTGTGTCTAGTAAAAATACAAAAATTAACTGGGCATAGTGGTGTGTGTTGTAGCTACTCAGGAGACTGAGGCAGGAGAATTGCTTGAACCTGGGAGGTGGAGGTTGCAGTGAGCTGAGATCGTACCACTGCACTCCAGCCTGGGCAACGGAATGAGACTCAGTCTCAAAAAAAAAAAAAAAAAAGGCTTAATGTGAAGCAAGTAAGTTCCATGTAAGCTTAATGATTCTGACCCAAATATGAAAATGCGTCTTCAACTCATTTGTGTAAACATCAAGGAGCATGCTTTTGGCATTGTATGGTAAAAGTATGTTTAGTTTTGTAAGATACTGCAAAGCTATCTTCCAGAGTGGCTGTATCGTTTAGTATTTCCACCAGCAATGAACAAGAGTTGTGTAGCTTGCATCTTTGCCACCATTTGGTGGTGTCAGTGTTCTGAAATTTGACTATTCTAATAGCTGTGCATTGGTATCTTATTGTTTAAACTTGCAATTCTCTAATGACATATGATGTGGAATATCTTTAAATATGCTTATTTGTCGTGTATTGTCTCTTTTATCTTGTATTATCTGACTCTTCAAGTCCTTTTTTTTTTTTTGAGACAGGATGCCACTCTGTCACCAGGGCTGAAATGCAGAGGTGTGATCATGGCTTACCGCAGCCTTGACCTCCTAGGCTCAGGCAGTCTTCCCAACTCAGCCTCCCAAGTAGCTGAAACTATAGGCAAGCACTGCCACATCTGGCTAATTTTTGTGTTTTTTGTAAAGATGGGGTTTTGTCATGTCACTCAGGCTGGTCTTTAATTCCCGGACTCAAACCATCTACTTATCTCAGTCTCATAAAGTATTGGAATTACAGGCATGAGCCACCACACCCAGTCGACTGTTCAGGTCTTTTGCCTATTTTTCCATCAGGTTTTTTTCTTATTGTTGAGTTTTATTTTATTTATTTTTGAGACAGAGTCTTAGCTTGTCGCCCAGGCTGGAGAGCAGTGGTATGATCATGGCTTACAGTTGCCTCTGCCTCCCAGGTTCATGTGATCCTCCTACCTCAGTGTCCCGAGTAGCTGGGACCACAGGCACATGCCACCATGCCTGGCTAATTTTTGTATTTTTTGTGGAGACAGGGTCTCACCATATTTCCCAGGCTGGTCTTGAACACCTGCACTTAAGTGATCGGCCTGCCTTGGTCTCCCAAAATGCTGGGATTACAGGTGTGTGAGCCACTTTGCCTGGTCTTACTGTTGTGTTCTTTGTGTGTTTTAGTTAATAGTACTTTATCAGATAAGGCTTTTGGAAATCTCTTCTACCTATGGCTTGTCTTCTTCTTTTCTTTACAGTGCCTTTTACAAACCGTATTAAAATATTTTCTTTCCTTCCTCTGCATGGATTTTAGCTCACTTGATGTCATTTCACAACTCACTGATGCTCTGTTCACTTTTGAAGTCTTTCTCTCCCCTCTTGTTCCAGTAGTTTCTATTGCTGCCTCTTCATGTTTCTTCATGTTTTTTTTTTTCTGCAGTATCTAATGTTGTTAACCTATCCAGTGTATTTTTTTTTCTCTCAGACATTGCATTTTTCACTTATAATTTGCATGTACACATGCGTGTGTGTGTAGAAACGTAGATCTTCCATGCATCTCTAACATGCTCACTTTCCTCTCCTTGAATAAATGGAGTGTGTTTATCATAGGAATTTTAATGTGGTTATCTAATTTGATTCTATTGATTGATTTTTCTCCTTATTATGGGTTGTATGGATTCCTACTTCTTTGCATGACTTAAAATTTTTGTTTGGATGCCACACATTTTGAATTTTATGTTGCTCAGTGCTATTTTGTATTCCTTTAAATATTTTTGGCTTTGTCTTGGGACACAGTTAAACTACTTGGCAATAATTCTTTCAATACTTTCTCTTACTCTTTGTTAGGTATTCCTAGAGTAGCCATTAGTCTAGAGCAGGAGTCTATAGACATTTTCTTAAGAGGTCTAGATAGTATGTTAGGCTTGTGGGCCATCTGTCCTGACTATTCCACTATTCATCTCTGCCATCTTGGGCGAAAGCAGCCATTGACAATACTTAAATGAATGAGTGGTGAGTTGGGGCATTCATAGGGCCCACATCAATTGTTTTCCTTGTCTCGAGGATCACTGTCCTGGGCTGCCTGTTGTTGGATGTCTGAAACTGTTTTTTATACATTTTATCTGTTTCTTAAGTTTTCCTGGCAGGAGGGCAAATCTGATCTGCTGCAGAGGTTCAGCATTTTGCCTTAGTTCCTTGTTTTGGATGACTTAAGAGTGCTTAGGATAGTGCTTGGCATGTAGTAAAAGTTCTCTGTGAGTTTTTATAAATAAAGAAAAAAATAAATTTGGAATTGAATTTCATTTATAAAACAGTTTAAGACAGTTTAAAAATTTTAGTGTATCTTTGGAGAAGTTAAGTTTCAAACACTTTGAAAGATGCAGGCATTATAGAGAAATTTCTGGAGGTATCATAGCATTAATTGTTTTTTTTTTTTTTTTTTTTTCTCTCTCGGGTGCTAGATGCAGTAGCAAAAGAAAGTGATAAAAACACCAAGGGATTCCTTTATTTCTTTTGATCTCATGAATAGGTAAAGGAGTCTTAAACTTTCCTTCTCCTCTTAACTATCAACAAGGGACTACTATGATTCTTGCCTTTCAGAGACTGGCATCATTTTTTTCTTTCCCCATGATGCTTTTAGTCTTAACAACAAGAATTGTGGGCCTCCATGTTATCATTTAAACTATCTCTTTGGCACCTACTGTTTAACCTAGTTTTCACTGAATTTTTTTCTCTTGTTGTTGTTACTGTACTTTGCAGTTTTTATGTATATATAGGTTTACCTTGGGAATATTTCAGAATTTCTTTTTTTTTTTTTCATTTGTAGAACATGGAAATAATCTAATTTGAGGCCAAGTTAACTTATGTAATTTTATAGTTAGTAACAGCCAGACACACTAATAAAAACCTTCTTATTTTAAAAGAAGGAAAACAAAAACTGTGTGTGTATGCAAAGGAATGATCCGCACAAGTTATAGGATACTGACTACCTGCCAGTGGGTAATATGGTTTGGGATGTATGAGTCTACATAAGTAAATGAAAGTGTTTGGCAGTGTTTTACTTCTTATGGATGAGGGGGAGTCATAGGTGTTTATTATTAAAATATAAAGAAGAGGTCCATGCTTTCATTGAGAAGAAATGAACCAAGAATTATGAATGGTCTAATTCGTTGTACTCAGTGCTCAAGGTGGAGAGGAGAAAGATGCAAATGAGAGAAATGGAATATGCAGTCTTTATTGGATTGGAAATAAAAAACTAGAATTGTGAATTAGAGATTAAAAGCAAAGTTTTGAGTGAAGAATTTAAAGAGAGACTTATTTCCCTCTGTATGGGAAATATATACAGTATTTTGCCCTGAGCAATTTTCTTTGTATGAAGTTGTGCTCCACAGTTTCTTAATGTTTTAAATTCATCATAACAGTATTGACTCAGTTTTGCACTTTTAAAGTAATCTGTGTGTGTGTGTATAGATGTATATGTATACTTTCAAATCAGAATGACTCCATATATAGAGCCAATATCTGCTCTCGGTATTTTTATTCATAGTTTTGAAAATGCCACTGTAATGTCTCACATTAGTTGTTTAACCTTTATACATTAATATTAGTTTTCCACATGTAACTAACGTCCTTCTTTAACCTATCTTATAACAATATAAGAACAAATGGCTGGGCGCGGTGGCTCACGCCTGTAATCCCAGCGCTTTGGGAGACTGAGGCTGGCGGGTCACAAGGTCAGGATTTCAAGACCAGCCTGATGAACATGGTGAAAACCCATCTCTACTAAAAATACAAAATTAGCTGGGTGTGATGTTGCATGACTGTAATCCCAGCTACTCGGGAGGCTGAGGCAGGAGAATTGCTTGAACCCAGGAGGCGGAGGTTGCGGTGAGCTGAGATTGTGCCACTGCACTCTAGCCTGGGCAACAAGAGCGAAACTCTGTCTCAAAAAAAAAAAAAGAACAAATGAAGTAAAGTATATACATATATATGTGTGTGTGCGTGTATATATATGTATATATATATTTCACTGATGAAATGGCTAAGATCAGCAAGTATCAGGAGGGAGCTCCGTGACTTCCATGCTACCACTGACAGTAGGGAAAAAATGGCTCCAGAACTCTTGGTGTCTTTCCCATCACCACCTTATTCTCTTCCTCTCCTACTATACTAAAAAAAAGCATTGCCACTACTGTTATGAGACTATGGCCACTAAGTTCCTTATGTTCTTTACTCTTGTTTTCCTCAGTCACCACAACAAACTCAAAAACTTGGCCAGGCGTGGTGCCTCATGCCTCTAATCCCAGCACTTTGGGAGGACAAGGCAGACAAATCACTTGAGGCCAGGAGTTGGAGACCAGCCTGGCCAACGTGGCAAAACCCCATCTCTACTAAAATTGCAAAAAATGAGCCGGGCATGGTGGTGGGCACCTGTATCCCAGCTACTTGGGAAGCTGAGGCACGAAAATAGCTTGAATCCAGGAGGTGGTTAGCAGTGAGCTGAGATCATGCCACTGCACTCTAGCCTGGGTGACAGAGCAAGACTCTTGTCTCCAAAAAAAAAAAGAAACTTAAAAACTCACAGGTTATTTCTCATTCTCACCCTCTCCATATGGCATTCACTTTTCAAACTCCATCTCTCTCTTCATTCCCCCACTCTCTCAAATATCTACTCCAACTCCAGAAACTTTTTGACAGGGCCCCCTTGGAAGTCACTATCCATCATCTGCTAAATCCCCTATGTCCTCATCCTCTTTTTGGAATGTTACTTCCTTTCACTTTGTTACTACTTTTCTTTTTAGTTACTACCTTTCAGTTTTTGGAGATTAGATTTTTATCTCATAGTTTTCTTTAGTACCACTCCTTTCACAATTCCTAAAAATGAACATATTTTTATGTGTTCGTTTGAAATCCCTACGTCTTCTTTGGTGAAATGTCCCTTATGTCTTTTGCTAATTACTGTTGAGTTAAGATAGTTCTTTACATGCTCTGGATGCAAGTCATTTGTTGGATATATGATTTTCAAGTATTTTCATTTCGTCCATGGCTTATCCTTTAATCCTCTCAGTTTGGATGAGGTCCAATTATCATTTTTAAAAATTTTATCAGTTGTGCCTTTCATGTCATATCTGAGAACTTACTAAGTCTGTAACACTATGGTCTTTAGCGTCTCTTGTCTAGAAGTTGTGATTTTCCTGTTTATCTCTCTCTTCCCTTCTCAAACTCGTTTCATCTCCTCTGAACAGAATATATTTTTAGTTAACTTTATGAGAGATTATTAAGATAGGTTCTATTTTATGGAATTCATTCATATGCTTGTTTCATTTTGTGGTGGAGCAAAATTTTAAATTAATAAAATTGTCTTCTGTAATGGAATAAATTCTTATTTTCAAATGAGAATAGAGATAAGATTATTCCCCCAGGAATAATTTGCCACAAAGTAGTGGAGATCCGTGCACACATTATTAACTTTGATGGTCTCTTTTAGTTCTCATTTGTCAGGTATTGTCGTTCTTGGGAAATTGGTGCTTACTCAGCAAGCAGTTTGTGTTACTCAGCAAGACTTATTTTCCTACAGTCTATAAAACTTTAAAGGAACTACACAGATTCCCAAAATTTAGAAGTGGACGTATTTGATATCTGAGTGGCATAAGTGGCTTTAAATCTCTTTATAAGATTATATATCTACTATGTAAAAAGATCAGCCCTAGCCTTTGACCCTGTAGTAGTATTCTTTTGGTTGAATGTTTTATTCATGTGTGTTGGGCATATGCTATAAGTAGCATATGATTTTGTGGGATGATAAAGGTATAGTTTGTGTACATATTAACACATTTTTATAGTAAAATTTCCTTGTGTCTGAAGTAATTTTTTTTCTAGGCAGATATTTGAATAAACATCTAAACAGTCTTTTTTTTGCAGTACACTTTGGGTGAATATGGCATTAGCGTTCTTAATTTGTCTTAATGTAGCCTTGCTTCTAACTGCATTATATGATAGGTTGAGCATTCCTAATCCGAAAATCCAAAATCCAAAATACTCCAAAATCTAAAACTTGGAGGCTGTTTGACCTTACTGTAGCTCTGGAGGTTGCCTGCTCTCCCCACCCCCAAATAAAACCCCCAAAACAAAATTCAGAACTTTTCAAGTAATGATGCCACAAGTGGAAAATTCCACACATAAATAACACAAACTGTTTCATGCACAAAATTAAAAAAAATACTGTATCAAATTACCTTCAGGCTAGATGTGTAAGATGCATATGAAACATAAGTTAATTTCATGTTTTTCTTTTTTTTTTTTTTTTTGAGACAGAGCTTCACTCTTATTGCCCAGGCTGGAGTGCAGTGGTGCAATCTCAGTTCACTGCAACCTCCGCCTCCTGAGTTCAAGCGATTCTCCTGTGTCAGCCTCCCAAGTAGCTGGGATTACAGGCATGTGCCACCATGCCCAGCTAATTTTGTATTTTTAGTAGAGACGGGGTTTCTCCATGTTGGTCAGGCTGGTCTCGAACTCCTGACCTCAGGTGATCCACCCGTCTTGGCCTCCCAAAGTGTGGGATTACAGGCGTGAGCCATCGCGCCTGGCAGAATTTCATGTTTAGACTTGGTTCCTATCAAGATAGCTTATTATGTATATGCAAATATTCAAATAACCAAAGAAGTCTGAAATCTGAAATGCTCCTGTTCCCAAGCATTTCAGATAAGGGGTACTCGACCTACACCACTCTCTGAGTTTTTCTAAATCATGCAAGAACGGTATGATTCTGTTTGAGAAATATTATTGGTGCTATTTAATATATAGAGAGCTTTGAAAATATATAGATATATTCTATATATAGATATATAGCTATAGATATAGTCATATAGATATATAGATATAGATATATTCAAAATATTATTGGTGCTATTTAATATGTAGAGCTTTGAAAAACAGGAGATAAGGTTCTGATATGATCTCTGGAGCTTGGTGTCTATTACAGTATTTTTGGGAAAATATTCAAATGTCTAAAAAACTTTACTATTTTAAATTTAAAAAAAAATTTTTTTTTTGAGACAGAGTCTTGCTCTGTCACCCAGGCTGGAGTGCAGTGGTGTTAACCTTTTTTTTTTTTTTTTTTTTTGAGACGGAGTCTCGCTCTGTCGCCCAGGCTGGAGTGCAGTGGCGCGATCTCAGCTCACTGCAAGCTCCGCCTCCCGGGTTCACGCCATTCTCCTGCCTCAGCCTCCTGAGCAGCTGGGACTACAGGCGCCCGCCACCTCGCCCGGCTAGTTTTTTTGTATTTTTTAGTAGAGACGGGGTTTCACCGGGTTAGCAAGGATGGTTTCGATCTCCTGACCTCGTGATCCGCCCGTCTTGGCCTCCCAAAGTGCTGGGATTACAGGCTTGAGCCACCGCGCCCGGCCAGTGGTGTGATCTTGGCTCACTGTGAGCTCCACCTCTCGGGTTCAAGCGATTCTTCTGCCTCAGCCCCCTGAGTAGCTGGAACTTCAGGCATGTGGTACCACACCCAGCTAATTTTTGTATTTTTAGTAGAGACGGGTTTCACCATATTGGCTAAGTTGGTCTCAAACTCCTGACCTCGTGATCCACCTGCCTCAGCCTCCCAAAGTGCTGGGATTACAGGCGTGAGCCACCGTGACCAGCCTATTTTTTATTTTTATTTTTTTATAATTTTTTGAGACAGTGTCACTCTGTTGCCCAGGCTGGAGTGCAGTAGAGCGATCTCGTGATCTTGTCTTACTGCAAACTCCAACTCCTGGCTTTAAGCAATTCTCCCGCTTCAACCTCCTGAGTAGCTGGGATTACAGGCACCCGCCACCATGCCTGGCTAATTTGTCTATTTTTAGTAGAGATGGGGTTTCACTGTGTTGGCCAGGCTGATCTTGAACTCTTGACCTCAAGTGATCCATCTGCCTTAGCCTCCCAAAGTGCTGGGATTACAGGCATGAGCCACCATGTCCAGCCCTAAAAAACTTTTTTGTCATATTAGTACTTTAGGTAACTTGTCATACACAGAGATTTATTGGTGTAAAAGATAGACCTCTTGATATGAATTTTTGATAACTTGTTTGGAAAATAGTTCTATCTAAGCTGTGTTGCAGAGCTTCCTATTATAAATTATATTATAGCTTTCTTCCTTCTAATTTCCAGGCTGAGGTCCTTTATATCTTTCATTGAGTTATGGCTAACATAGCCTTATTTTTTTTTTTTTAAATTATTACTGTTTAATAAGCTAGCTTTCAGTTCAGTTACATTTATCACTCACTTCCTTTAGACTTCTTAGATCTCTCTCCTATTTGGTATTTTACTTGCCTAAATTATTTTCGGAAATTAGAATCATCTGGTACCTTATTTTTTTGAAATACTTTCCTAAGTTAATTACAGAATATCTGTAGATATTTTGTTAGATGTACATACAGATGTTTAAATTTTGACCCTTTAAGGTAATTTGCCACCATGGTTCTGTTTTTTTTTTTTTGTCTTTTTTGCCATCTTTTTTTTTTGAGATGGAGTCTCACTCTGTCACCCAGGCTGAAGTGCAGTGGCACGATCTCGGCTCACTGCAGCCTCCAACTCCTGGGTTCAAGCAATTCTTGTGCCCCAACCTCTGGAGTAGGTTGGGGTTACAGGTGTGTGCCACCATGCCTGGCTAATTTTTGTATTTTTAGTAGAGATGGGGTCTCACCATGTTGGCTACACTGGTCTCGAACTCCTGACCTCAAGTGATCCACCCACCTCGGCCTCCCAAAGTGCTGGGTTTACAGGTGTGAGCCACTGTGCTCAGCTTTTTTTTTTTTTTTTTGCCATCTTTCTCAAATAAAGAATTTTCCAGTTGGCCATGGTGGTTCACATCTGTAATCCCAGCCCTTACAGAGGCCAAGGTAGAAGGATCACTTGAGATTAGGAGTTTGAGACCAGCCTGGACAACGCAGTGAAACCCCATCTCTACTAAAAACACAAAAATTAGCCGGGCATGTTGGTGCATGCCTGTAGTCTCTGTTACTTGGGAGGCTGAGGCACAAGAATCTCTCGAACTCAGGAGGCAGAGGTTTCAGTGAGCTGTGATTGTGCCACTGTACTCCAGCCTGGATGACAGAGTGAGACCTTTTCTTCTTTCTCCTTGTTTTTCTTCTTCAAACTAGACTACGTTATACTTATTTGGATCACATTTCCTCTTATTGTTTTTGTCTTATTTCCATGTTTTTTCCTCTACCCCTTAAAACAAATTTAAAAAGAAATTTTTATAAAAATGAATTATACAATTATGTGTATTTCTTTACTTATTTACGTAATTCCATTTTTTCCTACATTAGTTAATAACAGTTACTATATGCTTCTAGACCTATTTCTAGGTGTGAATTTCTTTTTATTCTCTGGAGACTTACCAAGCTTTCTGGTTCTTTCTTTTATAATTCTGGAAAATTCTCTGTCATTTATCTCTTTGAATATCATGTTTTAAGTTCTTTCTGTCTTCCTTATGTCATTGTCCTCACCATCCTCCACCTAGAATTTCTGTCAGAAATTCAGCACACCAGATGAACAACTGAGCTAGAAATCAGATTAACTTTCACAAAAGCAAAAGAAACCTATATCTGCTACATAGCCATTTTACCTTAAAGACTGAAAATTAAGGATGACCACATATGAGGAGTCCCGTTATTACTGAGGAGATACGACTTTAAAAATTACTTTTGTTTATCTGTTGCATTCTTTCCAATAGCTTGCAGCACAGTGTGATACCTAATAATGGCTGCTTAATAATTGCCTGCTGTATTGAGTTTATAAAGATTTTATGTTATTTTACCAACTTTTAAACATCGTTTTAAAAATTCCTTCATTTTATCTTAGTTTATGATAACAGCCACTATTTTTTGAGGACTTAGTATGCTTGAGTAGGTAGCATCTCCAGTTTACAGATGTGGCAGTTGACCTTCAGAATGTAGGCTACAAACCAATTAATTATGAAAGCCAGTTTGGAAATTCATGCCTATCTGATTTAAAATTCCATGCCCTTTCTATTTTCTGTGTTACTTCTGTTCAGATCAAATGTTGTGACCAGAAACCATGTTAGTTGGTCTTTAGAAATTATTATTATTATTATTATTATTATTATTATTGTTATTGTTATTATTTTGAGATGGAGTCGTGCTCTGTTGCCAGACTGGAGTGCAGTGGTGTGATCTCGGCTCACCGCAGCCTCTGCCTCCTGGGTTCAAGCAATTCGCCTGTCTCAGCCTCCAGAGTAGCTGGGACTATACATGCGCACCACCATGCCCAGCTAATTTTTTTATTTTTAGTAGAGACGGGGTTTCACCATGTTGGCCAGGATGGTCTCAATTTCTTGACCTCAGCTAATCCGCCTGGCTCGGCCTCCCAAAGTACTGGGAGTACAGGTGTGAGCCACTGCACCCAGCTGGTCTTTAGACATTCTAAATTAAGGCTTAGTCTGTCATGACAATTAAATTTGGGACCTCAAATGCATGCACATGTATATTTACATATTTGTGTACATAAATATAGGTCTTTCTAGGGAGTGCCAGAGCACACAGGATTTTTTGGGCAGTGAAAATATTTGATACGCTGATACATGTCATTATATATTTTTTCAAACCCATAGAATGTATGCAACCCCAAGAATGAACCCTAAACTATGGACTTTGGGTGATAATGATGTGTTAATATAGGTTCATCAATTTTTCAGTCAACAGTTTGTTCGTTTATTTATTTATTTATTTTTGAGACAGTCTTGCTCTTTTGCCCAGGTTGGAGTGCAGTGGTGCAGTCATAGCTCACTGCAGCCTTGAACTCCCAGGCTCAAGCGATCCTCCCACCTCAGTCTCCTGAGTAGCTGGAACTACAGGCATACACCACCATGCCAGGTTAATTTTTGTGTTTTTTGTAGAGATGGAGTTTCGTCATGTTGCCCAGGCTGGTCTCAAACTCCTGGGCTCAGGCAGTCTGCCTACCTTGGGCTCCCAAACTGCTGGGATTATAGGCATGAGCCACTGTGCCTGGCAATCAACAAATACTGATAATGTGGTAGACTATGTCTATGTGTGGCAGGGGATATATGAGAGATGTCTGTATTTTGCTCTTTATTTTGCTGTGAACTTAAAACTGCCCTGATGAAAATAAAGTCCTTAAAAACAAACAAAAACATCTATTTTAAGCATCTTAACATTTTTCATAATACAGTATTCCTCATTATAGCTACATAACAGTTTTCCCATCATTAACTTCTTATTTGCATTTTTTTCCTGGGCATATTTGTTCTAAACTAAATGTACTCCACCTCCCAGTTATATATAGAGTTTCCACATTAGTACAAACTATGAGATAATGCTACAGGTATGATTTGAGACTCTTTTTGTTTGTTTCTCATGTTATAATATTCTCTTTGACTTCTCTAGAGTTCTTTATGGGCAGATGTAGTGAACAATGAGAATTGGCCACATAAAGTTTCCTTAAATATTGGAAGGTAAATGAGATGTGGCTGGGCAAACATAGAAATGAAGTATAATATAAAGCAGCACTCCATTGTAGAACTGCTGCCAGGAGAGTATCTAAACATCTGGAATATGGTCAGAATTCTATATTAAATAATGCAGTGCAAGCATGTAGTATGTCCAAGTTAAAAAACTCTTGTATTGAAGATGTTAGGCATCTTACCTAAAGGAGTGCAGCATTTATAATTTGGGAATACAGAGGAAAGAAAGGGTCTATATGTAAAATTACCAAATTGAAAAAAAAAAAGGTGAAAGTACTTAGTGATGATGGCATGTATTCTTTCTAAAAAATGAAACAAAAAAATTTTTAAAATGAGGTGGAGTCTCACTGTGTTGCTCAGGCTGGTCTTGAACTCCTGGGTTTGCAATCCTCCCACCTCATTCCTTCAAGTAACTGGGATTACAGATACATGCTACTGTGCCTGGTTATGAGAGGAATGTGAATTTTAAAAGTATTTCTGGAAAGTAACTCAGCAAGCAATATTTACTAAATTAAATGTAGCTAGGCTGGGCGCAGTGGCTCATGCCTGTAATCTCAGTACTTTGGGAGGCTGAGGTGGGCGGAGCACCTGAGGTCAGAAGTTTGAGACTAACCTGGCCAACATGGCAAAACCCGGTCTACAAAAAAATTAGCTAGGCATGGTGGCAGGTGCCTGTAATCCCAGCCGCTTGGGAGTCTGAGGCAGAGACAATCACTTGAACCTGGGGAGTCAGAGGTTTCAATGAGCTGAGATTGTGCCATTGCACTCCAGCCTGGGCAAGAGAGCGAGATCTGTCTCAAAAAAAAAAAAAGGGTATCTGTCAATCCCAAACATGCCCTTTAACTTAGGAGTTTTTACTTTTTTTCTTAGTTTTTGATTTTTTGAGACAGAGTCTCACTGTCCCCCAGGCTGGAGTGCAGCGGTGCGATCTCGGCTCACTGAAGCCTCTGCCTCCCAGGGTCAAGTGATTCTTGTGTCTCAGCCTCTTGAGTAGCTGCGATTACAGGTGTGTGCCACCAGCTAATTTTTGTAACTTTAGTAGAAATGGGGTTTCACCGTGTTGGCCAGGCTGGTCTCTAACTCCTGGCCTTAAGCAGTCTGCCCACCTTGGCCTCCCAAAGTGCTGGGATTACAGGCATGAGAGCCACTGCGCCCAGCTGGTAGTTTCACTTTTGAAAGTCTGTTTCATATGAACAAAAGTACTCGTATATTACCAGAGCAGACTGTTTTTACCAGGATATTTATAGTCAGACAGCCTGAATGTACATCAGTAGGAATGGTCAAATAAATTGTTACAACCATATTATGCAATATTATGAAATGATTAAATACTGAGTTAGGTGTATATTTGTTGACCTGAAGGGATTTACATGAGGTATTGAGTGAGAACAATAAGATACAGAGCAATGTGTATACTGTGATCTCATTTGGTAAAAGTTATCTAAAAAGTAAAAAATCTCTGCTGTATTTAACAACAGTCAGCTCTCAGTATCTGTAGTTTCCACATCTGTGGATTCAACCAACTATGGATCAAAAACACTTAGAAAAAAAGTTATGTCTGAACTAAACACGTACAGACTTTCCCCCTTTTCATTATTGCCTATACAATATAGTATAATAACCATTTACATAGCATTCACCTTATATTAGATATTATAAATAACCTAGAGATGATTTAAAGTACACAGGAGGATTCGCATAGGTTGTATACAAGTATGATGCAATTTTATGCCAGACACTTGAGCATCTGCAGATTTTGGTATCTGAGGGAGGTCCTGGAACCAATCCCCCACAGATACCAAGAGACAACTGTTTATGTTTTATTCAGGATTGTGTTACCACGGATAAAATTATGCAAGTAATTTCAGGGTATTAATATTGTTTACTTGGACATACTGGCAGAATGTGAAAATATATATAGTATGAGGGAGCCTGGATAGTTCAGTTGGTAGAGCATCAGACTTAATCAGAGGGTCCAGGGTTCAAGTCCCTGTTTGGGTGTGTCCTGCAGCTTTTGACACCTAATTCTGATTCCGCCTTTGAAAACGAAAGAAAGAAAGAAAGTATTGTTTTAGCTTGGCATGGTGGTGCACATCTGTCGTCCCAGATACTCAGGAGGCTAAGGTAGGAGGATCGCTTGAGCCTGGGAGGTTAAGGCTACAATGAGCCAAGATTGTGCCTCTGCACTCCAGCCTAAGCTACAGAGCAAGACTCTGTCTCAACTTTCCCCACCCCCTGCAAATATGTATGTATGTATGTGTGTGTGTGTATATATATACACACACATATATATATACACACACACACACTGTGTGTCAGTGGCAATCTGAAGTATAAAATCTATGTGTATTACTATAAATATGTAAACATTTTAGTAGGCTCATTGGCAAGACTCATGAACATTAATTGGTATGGGAGCCTGCATGATTGTGCCCATGTTTGCAGTTCAGCAACTGAAGTGAAAAAGAGACCAGTTGTTCCAAGTGCTTATTCTGAGGTTACTTGTTTTTCAGTTAACGTTTCTCTGAAAAGACCAGACTACAAATTATAAAAGCTTTATGTTTTATTATTGGCAATCCCTTTTAAAGTTGAAGTAGTTAACATTTGGAGTGAATTGGATTACTTTTTATTCTAATTTGTGTGTTTTCCAACTTTTTATTTTCAAATAGTTCAAACTTTCATAAAGGTAGAAAGTGTAGGATAATAAACCCTACATATCCTTCACCTAAACTGATTATTAATATTTTGTTTTATTTTGGATAAAAAAGGAGCAAAAGCTCACCTTTTTTCTCACTACTCTAATCAGCCACTGTTAATGTCATGCAGTTTATATTCTTTGCCACTAAACATATTTCTTATTTGCTTAAAATTTTTAAATGAAAGCACAATTTATGGTAGATGAATACACAGAATTATGTGTTATAGTTTGAGTTTTGACAAATGTATGTACAGTCGTAATCTATACCCCTGTAAAGATAGCATTTCTGTCACCCCAGGAAGTTCTCACGTGTGATTTCCCAGTCACCCTCATCTCTACCAGTAGCTTCTACTATTCTGTTTTCTTTTGTTTTAGAGAGTGTTCCCTGCTTTTGATGTTGTTGCATACATCAATATATCTTTCCTTTTTATTGCTAAGTATATTTCATTGAATATGATTATAACAAGTTATCATTTTTTCTGCTGATTGAATTTGGGTTGGATATTGCTTTGAGTTATTATGAGTAAAGCTATTATGAACATTCTCATACAAGTCTTTTTGCATCATAGAGTTAACATTTGAGTATGCTGAGCAACTAAGTAAATCAACAGTATGTAATGTGCACAATATGAGGTTCTGTTAAGTGCTGTGAAGAAACAAATCAGGGTAAGGAGATAGAGTAGGATGGAGGATGGTCTCCAGAAACAACTTCCTGATTAAGAGATACTTTAGCAAAGACCCAGAAAAGTATACAAGTGGACTATGCAGATCACTAGGAGAAACTGTGTATTTCCAACCAGAGAGGAGAAAGTGCAGCATTACTGAGGCAGGAGTGTGTTTGACATACGCCAGTATGAGTGCAGAATGAGCAATGTGGGGAAATGTTAAGGAGATATTGGCACTGTGGTAAGAAGAGCAAGACAGGAGTCAAGGACATGAATAGTATCTTTTTTTTTTAAAACTAGAAAAGTAGATGAATGATTCACCATAGTAGAGTTGCCCAAAACAACAAAAATTATATAAAGTGTGAGTTCTCATATGTTGCAGCACCATGCTTAGTGCTTTGCGTATGTTATCTTTTTACAACAGTACTATGTGGCGTATTGGCACTTATCCCCATTTTACAGATGAAAGGATTAAAACACGAAGGGATTAAATGCAGTAGCCTTTATCAATAATTTTGTTTACAATTTTCAGCAGATGAGTTGACCATGTATTTTTTTTGACAGTAGCTTTTTCAGTGAGTAAGGGTAACTAACAGAAAATAATTCTTGTCTAGCTTTGAGGTTCATACATGGCATTTAGTACTACAAGAATTTGGACAAGTTTTTTAACCTCTCTTAAGATCACTTTACTCCTCTATAAAATAGAAGATTTGCGTTTGGTGCTTTTTAAGGTCTGATGAGCCTAATCTGTGAAAGAGCACAGGGAGCTGATTATCAAAGTGAAATAGAAGTTACCATTAAAGGTTAAGGGATACCTCATATATTTAACATTTAAAAAATACTGTCTTTAATATAGTTTAGTGAACTTTTTGAAGTCACTGTGGAGGCTAAAATGTGCACACATATTTTAGATATTTGAGGCAAATGGCAAAGATGTCTTTGGTGATCGTATTTAGTTGAAACAATTCAACGTAATACAATTTATGTCTTGTTTCTCCTTTTTTGTGGGTTTGTTGATGGTGCCTGGAGCCTCTCCATCTGTTTTCCTATTTCTCCTTCTTTATCTCATCTTCCACTTCGTCTCTCTTCTCTGTCTCAAAAAATTGCTCACAATTTCCTGTTTAGATAAATGAGAGTATTACTCAATTCATAATGCAGATTATAGAAAATTTGCTAAGAAAATAGAATTTTGTAGCACACAACAACCTTGACAGAATCTAAAAATTTACATATAATATGTATTGGCAATAGAATCGAACTTTATGGATAAAATTTAGATTTGTAAAATTTGACTATACCTTGAAAGCTCACGTTGAGTGAATATGTAAGTTAAACTCAACAAGGACAAACTGATTGAATCAAATCTATCTTAAAAATGGTTTCAGTAAAATAAAAAATGAAGCAGAAGACTTGGAAATAGTTTAAAGGGTAAATTTAGTTGTTCAATGGAATCCTTCTAGAAAATATTTTTCTCAGAGAAAATGATCAGTTTTAGTATACTTTTGCATAAAATCTTCACGTTCAAGACATAATCCTTAACATCAAAAGAGTAATTTCTTTATCAGTTGGATTTTTATTTGCCTCTGGGTCTATTTTTGGACCCAGGCAGAAGCTGTTTCTGTTTTATGTCTTGAAAAATCCTTAAGGCTGATTTCTGAGCTTAAATCCTGTGGTTTAAATGAGTTTACAATGGTGTGTGTGGTGGGGGATATTATTTAAC
Organism: Chlorocebus sabaeus; assembly: GCF_047675955.1. Taxonomy (NCBI): domain Eukaryota; kingdom Metazoa; phylum Chordata; class Mammalia; order Primates; family Cercopithecidae; genus Chlorocebus; species Chlorocebus sabaeus. Next base: position 36,970,138 of record NC_132919.1, read on the forward strand.
ATTTTCTGACAGGCAAACGCTTTTGAATTTTGTTGCGTGGGAGAAGAGGAGTTGGTGACTTGGTAGTCAAGCCCATTTTCATTACTTTAATTGTGCGATTTATTAGGATTTTAAGCTTTTTATAAATGTTTTAGTGTTATGGGACAGAATTAAAAGGATTTAGAATAAAAGGAGTTTAACAAAAGGACTTTGCAACAGGATTGCAATAGTTTTTATATTTGATGGATTTGGCTAGCCGCTTTTCATTTCAATCATCATGGTACATTCTGTTAAATGCTGTAGAACAGGTGTGTGTAACGTCATTCTCTCTACGGTACATGCAAATAAACACACAATTTTATATATAAAAAGTTAATCCGTTGCAATTTGGAGGATTATGTTATGGGAGGGTGATGACTGCATTAGGCATCATGAAGAATGAAGAGTACATGCTATTTATACTGCATGAAAAAACAAGTTAATAGCTACAGTGTTCATGAGATGTAGAATTTTTATGTGGACACTTTTATTCAAGATATCCACAATAAAATTATTTAAATGAAAATTAAGATTTTGTTACATTGTTTTCTAACTCTGAAATGAGAATTTTTTTTACTGGATGGTCTGCCTTATATAAAGTTGGAAGTTTAGTTAGTATCTGTTTCTTGTAGATTCTGGTCTTTTCTACTTGCGTGGACTGTCTAGTAACTGTGTTGGGGGTTATTGCCATTCTCAGTATAGGGCTTTTATTTTGTAGTTTAAAATTTTAGCTTCTTTGATTATCCATAAACTTTATAAATTTTTAGTAAGTATTACAGGCCTAATCTAGAGAGCAAAGTTTGCTGAACTGATATACTTCAATAGGTGAGTGAAAACCACTGGAGTTCTTCAGTTCAGGTTTGAGAAAAACAATCACAACATTCTTGCCAGTATTATTTGCATTTTAAAAACTTGATGTTTCATTCATCAAAATATCAAATTGGTATGTATAATACAGGTACAAACTGTAAAGACGTTGGAAGGACCAGTAAGTAGAAGGAAAATAGGTATTGTTAAAGGTGAAGGCAAAATATGTAGGAGTGAAGAATTGGCTCTGTATAGATGAAGTTCAGTTATAATTAATTTGGAACATAAATATTATGGACTGTGGGCCTGTTAATTTTTAACTTATGCTTGGATCAAAGGTAATATTGTTAACTGTGAAATCTGATTTGTTTAGCAGGAGTAATGGTACACAATGTACAGTAAATTATGTTTGAACAGATCTATTCTTGATGCTTTCTCAATACATAATCACAGATTTGTTTAAAAGATGTAGGCACTGATTATTATATAATTATAAAATATTTCAATAACTATAGTTTTATTCATAAACATTAGTTGTGTTTGTAGTTTTTTGTTTGTTTTTTGAGATGGAGTCTTGCTCTGTCGTCCAGGTTGGAGCACAGTGGCGTGATCTTGGCTCATTGCAGCCTCTGGCTTCCTGGTTCAAGCAATTCTACTTCAGACTCCCAAGTAGCTGGGATTACAGGCACGCACCACCACGCCTGGCTAATTTTTGTATTTTTACTAGAGGCAGGGTTTCACTATTTTGGCCAGGCTGATCTTGAACTCCTGACCTCAGGTGATCCACCTGCCTTGGCCTCCCAAAGTGCTGGGATTACAGGCATGAGCCACCGCACTCGGCCTTAGTTTTGTTTTTCTTTTAGAGGTGAAGATCTTGCTGTATTGCCCAGGCTGGAGTACAGTGGCTATTCACAGGTATAATCATAGAGCACTATTGCCTCAAACTGCTGTGCTCAAACATCCATTGTAGATACTGTAGTCTGGTGTCTAAGAAATGATAGAACTTGTCTTAACTTAATTTTCAGTCTTATAATCACAATTAAAAAGTATTATATTATGTCAAGTCACAATCTCAGTGTATTACCATTAACCTTTCTTTCTTTGGATTAAACCTCATTATTTTTGGAGGAATCAATTAACATGGATTGTTAATGTTACAAATGCTTTTTACTAACCAGGTGGGGTGACTCATGTCTGTATCCTAGCTCTCTGGGAGGCTGAAATGGGAGACTCATTTGAGCAGGAGTTTAAGACTAGCCTGGGCACAGAGAGAGACCTCCATCTCTACAAAATATTAAAGAATTAGCTGGGCATGGTGGCGCATGCCTGTAGGACTAGCTACCAGGGAGGCTGATGAGGAAGGATCATTTGAGCCCAAGAGTTAGTGACTGGAGTGAGCTATGATGTCACCACTGTACTGCAGCCTAGGTGACAGAGCAAGACCCCATCTCTAAAAAACAGACACAAAAAATGCTTTTTATCACCCAGCCTAAGAAATAAAACAAAGAGTTTTGAAGTCCTCTGGCTACATCTTCCAAATATTTTTTTCTTCCTAAACCCGTAAGAGTTAAATCCCTATCCTGAAATTAGTGTTTATCTTTCTTATGTATTTATGTATCCATGTCTCCATGGATATTTGTCATGTTGAAATACCATCCCTGGCTGGGCGCAGTGGCTCACGCTTTTAATCCCAGCACTTTGGGGGAATGAGTTGGGCGAATCATGAGGTTAGGAGTTTGAGACCAGCCTGGCCAACACAGTGAAACCCGGTCTCTACTGAAAATACAAAAATTAGCTGGATGTGGTGACAGGTGCCTGTTATCACAGCTACTCAGGAGGCTGAGGCAGGAGAATTGCTTGAACCTGGGAAGTGGAGGTTGCAGTGAGCCGAGATCTTGCCACTGCACTCCATCCTGGGCGACAGAGCTAGACTCCATCTCAAAAAAAAAAAAAAAGGCTGGGCGCGGTGGCTCACGCCTGTAATCCCAGCACTCTGAGAGGCCGAAGCAATCCCTCATGATCCCTCATGAATAGATTAGTGCTCTCCCTAGGGAGTGAGTGAGTTCTCACTCTATTAGTTTCCAGAAGAGCTGGCTGTTAAAAAGACCCTGCCCAGCCATTTGGGATGTGATCTCTGCAAATGCTGGCTCACTTCTGCTTTGTGTTATGAGTTGAAGCAGCCTGAGGCCTTCATCAGATGCTCAGTATTGAACTTTCCAGCCACCAGAAGTGTGAGCCAAGTAAACCCCTTTTCTTTAGACTACCCAGTCTCAGGTATACTGTTATGACAACACTAACTGGACTGAAATAATGTGTGTGACTGCTTTATTTTTTTATGTTTATTTTTTCCCATCTGCTACCCTAATGTGACTGTGTTAGATATCTCATCTCAGTGGAATCATGTAATATTTATCTTTTTGTGATTGGCATATTTCACTTATAATGTTCTCAAGGTTCATCCATGTGGTAGCATGTGACAGAATTTCCCTCTTTATTTTTATTTTTAATTTTTAATTAATTAATTTACTTTTTTAAGATGGAGTCTTATTCTGTCGCCCAGGCTGGAGTGCAGTGGCACGATCTTGGCTCACTGCAGCCTCCGCCTCCCAGGTTCAAGCAGTTCTCTGCCTCAGCTTCCTGACTAGCTGGGATTACAGGCGCCTGCCACCATGCCCGGCTAATTTTTGTGTTTTTAGTAGAGATGTGGTTTCACCATCTTGGCCAGGCTGGTGTTGAACTCCTGACCTCATGCCTCCCAAAGTGCTGGGATTACAGACTTGAGCCACTGTACTTGACCTTTATTTTTATTTTTTATTTTTCCATAAGTTATTGGGGGTACAGGTGGTATTTGGTTACATGAGTAAGTTCTTTAGTGGTGATTTGTGAGTTTTGATGCATCTGTCACCTAAGCAGTATACATTGTACCACATTTGCAGTCTGTTATCCCTCGCCCCCATCTCACTTCCCCTTCAAGTCCCCAAAGTTCACTGCATCATTTGTATGCCTTCACATCCTCATAGCCTAGCTCCCAGATATTAGTGAGAACATATGATGGTTGGGTTTCCATTCCTAAGTTACTTCACTTAGAATAAAAGTCTCCAGTCTCATCCAGGTCACTGCAAATACTGTTAATTCATTCCTTTTTATGGCTGAGTAGTATTCCATCATACATATATATATACACACACACGAGAGTTTCTTTATCCACTCATTGATGGGCATTTGGGTTGGCTCCATGATTTTGCAGTTGTGAATTGTACTGCTATAAACATGCGTGTGCAAGTATCTTTTTTGAATAATTATTTCTTTTCTTCTGGTTAGATACCCAGTAGTGAGATTGCTGGATCAAATGGTAGTTCTACTTTTAGTTCTTTAAGGAATCTCCACACTGTTTTCCACAGTGGGTGTACTAGTTTACATTCCCACTAGCAGTGTAGAAGTATTCCCTGATCGCTGCATCCACGCCAACATCTACTGTTTTTTGATTCTTTGATGATGGCCATTCTTGCTGGAGTAAGGTGGTATTGCATTGTGGTTTTGATTTGCATTTCCCTGATCATTAGTGATGTTGAGCATTTTTTCATATGTTTGTTGGCCATTTGTCTGTCTTCTTTTGAGAATTGTCTATTCATGTCCTTAGCCCACTTTTTGATGGGATTGTTTTATTCTTAATGATTGATTTGAGTTCATTGTAGATTCTGGATATTAGTCCTTTGTCAGATGTGTAGATTGTGAAGATTTTCTCCCACTATGTGGATTGCCTGTTTGCTCTGCTGACTGTTCCTTTTGCTGGGCAAAAGCGCTTTAGTTTAATTATGTCCTAGCTACTTACCTGTGTTTTTATTGCATTTGCTTTTGGGTTCTTGGTCATGAAATCTTGCCTAAGCCAATGTCTAGAAGGGTTTTTCCAATGTTATATTCTAGAATTTTTATAGTTTCAGGTCTTAGGTTTAAGTCCTTAATCCATTTTGAGTTGATTTTTGTGTAAGGTGAGAGATGAGGATCCAGTTTCATTCTCCTACACGTGGCTATCCAATTATCCCAGTACCATTTGTTGAAAAGGGTGTCCTTTCCCCTCTGTATGTTTTTGTTTGCTTCGTTGAAAATCAGTTGACTGTAAGTATTTGGGTTTATTTCTGGATTCTCTACTCTGTTCCATTGGTCTGTCTGCCTATTTTTATACCAGTACCATGCTGTTTTGGTGACTGTGGCCTTACAGTATGGTTTGAAATTAGGTAGTATGAGGCCTCCAGATTTGTCCTTTTTGCTTAGTCTTGCTTTGGCTATATGAACTCTTTTTTCGTTCCATATGAATTTTAGAATTGTTTTTTCTAATTCTGTGAAGAATGGTGGTGGTATTTTGATGGGGATTGTTTTGAATTTGTAGATTGCTTTTGGCAGTATGGTGGTTTTCACAATTTGATTCTACCCATCTATTAAGGTGAGCACGGGATATGTTTCCATTTGTTTTTGTCATCTGTGATTTCCTTCAGCAGTGTTTTGTAGTTTTCCTTGTAGAGGTCTTTTGACTCCTTGGTTATGTATATTCCTAAGTATTTTATTTTATTTTTTTTGCATCTATTGTAAAGGGGCTTGAGTTCTTGATTTCTTTCTCCTCTTGGTCGCTGTTGGTGTATAGAAGAACTACTGATTTGTGTACATGAATTTTATATCCAGAAACATTGCTGAATTCTTTTATCAGTTCTAGGAGCTTTCTGGAGGAGTCATTAGGGTTTTCAAGGTAAACGATCATGTTGTCAGCAAACAGTGACAATTTGACTTCCTCTTCACCGATTTGAATGCTCTTTATTTTTTTCTCTTGTCTGATTGCTCTGGCTAGGACTTCCAGTACTGTGTTGAAGAGGAGTGGTGAGAGTGGGCATCCTTGTCTTGTTCCAATTCTCAGAGGGAATCCTTTCAACTTTTCCTCATTCAGTATTGTGTTGACTGTGGGTTTGTTATAGTTGGCTTGAATTAGATTAAGGTATGTCCCTTGTATGATGATTTTGCTCAGAGTTTTAATCATAAAGGGGTGCTAGATTTTGTCATGCTTTTTCTGCATCTGTTGAGATGATCATGTGATTTCGTTTGTTTGTTTGTTTGTTTGGCGGAGTCTTGCTCTGTTGCCCAGGTTGGAGTGCAGTGCTGTGATCTTGGCTCCCTGTAGCCTCTGCCTGCCGGGTTCAAGCAATTCTTGTGCCTCAGCCTTCTGAGTAGCTGGGATTACAGGCATGCGCCACCACACCTGGCTAATTTTTGTATTTTTAGTAGAGACAGAGTTTCACCATGTTGGCCAGGCTGCTCTTGAACTCCTGACCTCAAGTGATCCACTCACCTCGGCCTCCCAAAGTGTTGGGATTATAGGTGTGAGCCACCACTCCCTGCCGTGATTTTCATTTTTAATTTGGTCTATGTGGTGTATCACATTTGTTAACTTGCGTATGTTAAACCATCCCTGCATCCCTGATATGAAACCCACTCGATCATGGTGAATTATCTTTTTGATATGTTGTTGGATTCGGTTAGCTAATATTTTGTTAAGGATTTTAGCATCTGTGTTCATCAAGAATATGGGTCTGTAATTTTCTTGTTTGGTTATATCCTTTCCTGGTTTTGGTATTGGGGTAATGCTGGCTTTGTAGAATGAATTAGGGAGGGTTCCTCCTTTCTTTCTCTTGTGGAATAGTGTCAGAACAATTGGTACCAGTTCTTCTTTGAATGTCTACTGGAATTCTTCTGTAAATCTGTCTGGTCCTGGACTTTTTTTTGTTGGTAATTTATAAAATTACCATTTCAGTCTCACGGCTTGTTATTGGTCTGTTCAGGGTATCTAAGTCTTCCTGGTTTCAGCTAGGTTCTATTTTTCCAGGAATTTATCCTTCTCTTCTAGGTTTTCTAGTTTACTTGCATAAAGGTGTTCATACTAGTCTTGGATGATCATTTGTATTTCGTGTCAGTTGTAATACCTCCTGTTTCATTTCTTAGATAGGTTATTTGGATTTTCTCTCTTGTTTTCTTGGTTAATCTTGCTAATGCTCTATCAATTTTATTTATCTTTTCTAAGAACCAGCTTTTTGTTTCTTTTATCTTTTGAATTTTTTTTTTTTTCAATTTCATTTAGTTCTGCTCTGATCTTGGTTATTTCCTTCTTCTGCTGGGTTTCGGTTTGGTTTGTTCTTGTTTCTCTAGTTCCTTGAGGTGTGACCTTAGAATGTCAGTTTGTGCTCTTTCAGGCTTTTTGATGTAGGCATTTAGGGCTATCAACTTTCCTCTTAGCACCACCTTTGCTATCCCAGACGTTTTGTTTTTGTTTTTATTTTATTTTTTTGAGACAGAGTCGCACTCTGTTTACCAGGCTGCAGTGCTGAGGCGTGATCTCTGCTCACTGCAGCTTCCACATACCAGGTTTGAGCGATTCTCCTGCTTTAGCCTCCTGAGTGGCTAGGATTAAAGGTGTGTGCCACCATGCCCAGCTAATTTTTTGTATTTTTAGTAGAGATGAGGTTTTGCCACCTTGGCCAGGCTGGTCTTGAGCTTCTGGCCTCAACTGATCCACCCACCTTGACCTCCCAAAGTGCTGGGATTACAGGCGTGAGCCACCATGCCCGACCATTTTCCTTCTTTTTTAAGGCTGCATAATCCATTTCAATGTACCACCTTTTCTTTATCCATTCATCTATCAGTAGACTTTAGGGTTGCTTCCATCTGTTGGCTATTATGAATAATGCTGCAGTGAACAGAGTTGTGCAAGAGTTTGCTACATTTGTTTTTACTTTTAATTTTTTTTTTTTTTTTTTTTGGTGGGGTGGGAAACAAGATCTTGCCATGTTATCCAGGCTGGCCTTGAGCTCCTGGGCCCAAGCAATTCTCCTGCCCAGCCTCCTGAGTAGCTGGGACTGCAGGTGTATAGCACTACATCTGACTACATATATTTATTTATTTACTTTTAATTTATTATACTTTAAGTTCTGGGATTCATGTGCAGAATGTGCACGTTTGTTACATAAGTATACACATGCCATGGTGGTTTGCTGTGCCGGTCAACCCGTCATCTACATTAAGTATTTCTCCTAATGCTATCCCTCTCCTAGCCCCCCACCCCCGACAGACCCTGGCGTGTGATGTTCCCCTCTCTGTGTCTGTGTGTTCTTTTTTTTTTTTTTTTTTTTTTTTTTTGAGCCGGAGTCTCACTCTGTCCCCCAGGCTGGAGTGCAGTGGCCGGATCTCAGCTCACTGCAAGCTCCGCCTCCCGGGTTCACACCATTCTCCTGCCTTAGCCTCCCAAGTAGCTGGGACTACAGGCGCCCGCCACTGCTCCCGGCTAATTTTTGTATTTTTTTAGTAGAGACGGGGTTTCATGTGTTAGCCAGGATGGTCTCGATCTCCTGACCTCGTGATCCACCCGTCTCGGCCTCCCAAAGTGCTGGGATTACAGGCTTGAGCCACCGTGCCCGGCCGTCTGTGTGTTCTTATTGTTCAACTCACACTTACGAGTGAGAACATGTGGTGTTTTAATTAATAAGCTTTATTTCTTAGAGCAGTTTTAGATTCACAGAAAAATTAAGCAGAAAATAGAGTTTGCCAGCCTGGGCAACACGGCGAAACCCCATTTCTGCAAAAAATACAAAAAGTAGCCAGGCATGGTGGCGTGTGCCTGTCGTCCCAGCTACTCAGGAGGCTGAAGTGGGAGAATCACTTGAGCCGGGAGGTGGAAGTTTCAGTGAGCTGAGATTGCACCACTGCTCTCCTGCTTGGGCGATAGTGGGAGAGCCTGTCTCAAACAAACAAGAACACATAGAGTTTCTGTATACCCCGACCCTACCCAGGCACTACCCACTTCCCACTTTTTGCATCATAGTGGTACATTTGTTACAAGTGATGATCCTACACTGACACATTATTATTCCCCAGAGTCCCTAATTGACATTAGGATTCTCTTGGTCTACATTCTAGAAATTTTCACAAATGTATAATGATATATTTCACAAATGTATAATGAAATAATAATCCACCATTTTAGCATCATACAGAAAAGTTTCAGTTAAAACTTAAAACTTAGAAGTCCTTAAAATTCCTCTGTGCTCTATTCATGTTTTCCTCCTAATTCCTGCAACCATTGATCTTTTTACTGTCCCCATGGTTTTGTCTTTCCCAAAATGTCATGTAGTTGGTAACATACAGTATGTATATGTAGCCTTTTTATATTGACTTCTTTCAATGAGCAATATGCATCTAACATTCCTTCACTTCATTTTATGGCTTGATAGCTCATTTCCTTTTAGTCTGTTGTTTGGATATATTACAGTTTATTTATCCATTCATCTGCTGAAGAACATGTTGGTGGCATCCAAGTTTTGGCAATTATAAATAAAGCTGTCATAAACATCATGTGTAGGTTTTTGTGTGGACAAACATCTTCAGTTCATTTTGGTAATTACCAAGGAGTGTGATTTCAGCCTTGTGTGGTAAGAGTATGTTTAGTTTCGTAAGAAACTGCCAAACTCCTCCAACGTGGCTGTGCTATTCGGCATTCCCATTAGCAGTCTGTGAAAGGTGCTACTTGCATCCTCTTCAGCATTTGGTGTTGTCAGTGTTCTGGAATTTGGTCGTTCTAGTAAATGTGCAGTGGTACCTCATTGTTTTAGTCTATAATTCCATAACAACAGATTTCCTCCATTTTCTTCTTTTGTTAAAGTTGTTTTAGCTATTCTAACTCCCTTACCTTTCCACAAAATTTTAGAATACTCGTGTTTCTAATTGCAAAAAATTCTGCCGGATTTTTGGTAGGAATTACATTAAACTTCATATCAGTTATGTATCTCCATGTATTTAGGTTGTCTTTTGTTTCTTTTATCAGCATTTAGTAGTTTTCAATACAGAAGTCCTGTACATGTTTCATCGATTTATACTTCAGTATTTACAATTCTTTTGAACAAGTATAAGTGCTACTGTACTTTAAATTTCAATTTTCATTTGTTCATGATAGTATATATTTTTGTATGCTGATCTTATAGCTTGTGACTTGCTGAACTAACTTATTCTAGTTTTTAAAAAATTTTTTTTTGTTGATTCCTCTGTAATTTTTATGTAACCAATCATGTTATCTGTAAATGGGGAGTTTTATTTCTTCCTTTCTGATCTGTATGACTTTTACTTTGTTTGCTGCCTTATTGTACTGGATACAACTTCCAGTACTCTATTGAACAACAGTGGTGAGAGTGGACACGCTTTCTTTATATCTGACCTCAGAGGAAAAGCGTTCAGTTTGTATGATGTTAGCTAAAAGTTTTTGTGTTAAGTTATATCATTTAATACCTGGAGCAACCACTTGAATTCCTGATCCTATAACAATCTGTTTCTTCTCTGGTAGCTTGTAGAAGCATTTGTTTGTTATCACTGTCTTGAAACAATGTACTCTGATACTGGTCTGTTTCATGTACTGTGCTAGAACCTGAAGAAGCTGATTAAGTCATAGTTTTTTGTTTTGGGGAAAGTTTTTGAATTATTTCATGGGTGATTTTCTCCTGTTTTCTCTGTTCTCTCTTTGGAACGTCTGTCATCTATATATTGGCTATTTGAGTCCATCCCTTTCAATTTCTTGTGTGTATGTAAACATGCTCTTTTCTTCTCTTGTGTTTTTGCTCTTCTCTCTGCGAAATTTTCTTAAATTTGCCTCTGATTCTTGTGTTGAGTTTAAAAACAGTATGTACCTTACCCCAAAGATTATAAATCATGCTGCTTTATAAAGACACATGCACACGTATGTTTATTGCGGCATTATTCACAGTAGCAAAGATTTGGAACCAACCCAAATGTCCATTAATGATAGACTGGATTAAGAAAATGTGGCACTTATATACCATGGAATACTATGCAGCCATAAAAAGGGATGAGTTCATGTCCTTTGTAGGGACGTAGATGAAGCTAGAAACCATCATTCCGAGCAAACTATCACAAGGACAGAAAACCAAACACTGCATGTTTTCACTTATAGGTGGAAATTGAACAATGAGAACACGTGGACACAGGAAGGGGAACATCACACAGCGGGGCCTATTGTGGTGTGGGGAGAAGGGGGGAGGGATAGCATTAGGAGATATACCTAATGTAAATGACGAATTAATGGGTGCAGTGCACCAACATGGCACAAGTATACATATGTTGTGTACTTGTACCATAGAACTTAAAGTTATAATGATAATAATAAAAAATAAAAACAATATTTTCCTGCCTGTAATCCTAGCACTTTGGGAGGCCAAAGCAAGCAGATCACCTGAGGTCAGGAGTTTGAGACCAGCCTCTACTAAAAATACAAAAATTAGCCTGGCATGGTGGCACGTGCCTGTAATCTCAGGTGCTTGGGAGGCTGAGTCAGGAGAATCGCTTGAATCTGGGAGGCGGAAGATGCAGTGAGCCAAAATCGCACCACCACACTCCAGCCTGTGCAACAGAGTGAGACTCTGTCTCAAAAAACAAAAAATCTATATATATATTTATATATTTATGTAAATATAAAGACACACACACACACATCCTTGTTTTTGTCATTCTTCAAGAGCTCTCTTTTATTCTCAAAGCATCTTTTTTTTAGTTCTTATTTTGTTCTATGTCTGCAGTATCTTCTCTTACATCATGGAAATGATTAATGACAATTTTTAATTTTTATTGTGTTCTTCCTGTGTAGTATTAGATACTTTCCAGATGACTGTTAATCCTTGGCTCTTTGCACATAATTGTCAGTGGCAAACTGAAAAGCTAATTGAAAACACTGCATATCTGTTTGTCGACTTTTTGTTTTTTTGAGATGGAGTTTTATTCCTGTTGCCCAGGCTGGAGTACAGTGGTGCCGTCTGGGCTCACTGCAAACTCTGCCTTCTAGGTTCAAGCGATTCTCCTGCCTCAGCCTCCTGAGTAGCTGGGATTACAGACACCTGGCTAATTTTGTATTTTTAGTAGAGACGGAGTTTCAGCATGTTGGCCAGGCTGGTCTTGAACTCCTGACCTCCGCCTCGGCCTCTTAAAGTGCTGAAATTAGAGGTGTGAGCCACTGTGCCCGGTCTATTTGTTGACTTTTAACTTTATTGTGAGGTGCTTTGGTTGTGTTGTTTGTTTGTTGGAACCCTCTGATGGATGGTATATTTTCGTCTTTCCTCTTAGACTTGTTAACATGTCCCAGGGAAGACTTACAAGTGCCCACCTAAAGGATAAGGTTCTGGTGCTAGCGTCCTGGAAGCACCATGGGAAGGGTGACAGGAAGGATGATGAAGGGCTATTTCAATATTACGTATTAATGTTGTCATTTAATCTTCTTCACTTTTTTGTTTGGCATTCACCTTTACCCAGTGTCCTTCTGTCTGTCTCTAGAGAGTAACCTTTCAGCCTTGTGCTGGCAATGGGGAAGGTGAGTTGCCTGACAGGGTAAAAGTCTTACATCAGTGTGTTTTTCAGATAGCCAATATCAAATCTAGTCTTCTTTATTTTAGCTTCGTCTCCCATCAAATCCAGTACCTGGTATTATCAGTTATTGTGCCTTTTAAAGATTCTTTGATGTAAAGTAATTCGGGTGTCAGGTTTTCCCCCCATGCACTACCTTGAACTTTTACTTAAGATTGCTAAGTCAGTCATCAGTCATCTGTTTCCAAAACTTGTTGGGATTATATGTTTTTAAAGTACATTTAATTTAATTTTTTTTCCTAGCATTTTCTGAAGGTATAAAATGGAATTCATGTCTTCAGTCTACCACCTTTTTTTTTTTTTTTTTTTTTGAGATGGAGTCTCGCTCTGTTGCCCAGGCTGGAGTGCAGTGGCCGTATCTCAGCTTACTGCAAGCTCCGCCTCCCGGGTTTGCGCCATTCTCCTGCCTCAGCCTCCCGAGTAGCTGGGACTACAGGCACCCGCCACCTTGCCTGGCTAGATTTTTTGTATTTTTTAGTAGAAACGGGATTTCACCGTCTTAGCCAGGATGGTCTTGATCTCCTGACCTCGTGATCCGCCTGTCTCGGCCTCCCAAAGTGCTGCAGTCTACCATCTTAACTCAGAAGTTGAAACAACCATTTACTTATTTCTTCTGGCATTTGCCTTCTTATTTAAAAACAAGGGAAAAATTTTGGGGGAAATTTGTATATTCACATGGTTTGAAAATGAAAAAGCATAAAGTATATAATGAAAAGTTTTTTATATCTTTCATTTTTTTTTCATTTTTCCTCTCATAAGTGGCTATTAAGGTTTTTTTGTTTTTGAGACGGAGTTTCACTCTTGTTGCCCAGGCTGGGGTGCAATGGCATGATCTCGGCTCACCACAACCTCTGCCTCCCGGGTTTAAGCGATTCTGCTGCCTCAGCCTCCCGAGTAGCTGGGATTACAGGCATGCACCACCACTGGCTAATTTTTTGTATTTTTAGTAGAGACAGGATTTCTCCATGTTGGTCAAGCTGGTCTCAAACTCCTGATCCACCCACCACAGCCTCCCAGAGTGTTGGGATTACAGGCATGAACCACCGTGCCCGACCACTATTAGGATTTTTATGTATCCTACTAGAGTTTGTATATGTGTGTGTACATATATGCAGGTCTTTTTTTCTCTTCTTTATTAAAAAAAGGTAGTATATCGGCTGGGCCTGGTGGCTCATGCCTGTAATCCCAGCACTTTGGGAGGCCAAGGCGGGTGGATCATGAGGCCAGGAGTTCGAGACCAGCCTGGCCAACATGGTGAAACCCCATCTCTACTGAAAATACAAAAAATAGTTGGGCATGGTGGCAGGTGCCTGTAATCCCAGCTACTCTGGAGGCTGAGGCAGGAGAATCATTTGAATCTGGGAGGCAGAGGTTGCAGTGAGCTGAGATCATGCCATTCCACTCCAGCCTTGGGGAGACTCTATCTCAAAAAAAAAAAAACAACCCCCCCACACACACACACAAAAGGTAGTTTATTATTCTGTATCGTCCTATTGTTGTATGTATTCCTTTTTTCCACTTTATATCTTCTTTCCCATTCCATGTTTTTACAGAGTAATTCATTCTCTTGTTTTGCAGCGATAGGAAATATTCCATTATAACTTGAAGTTTTCCATTCTTGCTACTATAAACAATGCCGTTGTGAATAATCTTATATACAAGTTATTTCTCTCATGTCTGAATATATGTGTGGGATGAACTTCTAGCAGTGACTTATCGGATTAAGGGGTATTTGTATTTCAATTTTGATTACTATGGTGAGAAAATTTTATCAAATTTTTGGATTTTTTTGAGGAGCTCTTAAATAAGTGTCAATGTACATAGTTAAATTTAGTTATATAGTCCTTTTTATTTTAGCTTCATCTCCTGTCACATTTAGTACCTGGTATTATCAATTATTGTGGCTTTTAAAGATCCTGTGATGTAAACTAATTTGAGTGTCAGTTTTTTTTTTCCCCTAAGCACTACCTTGCACTTTTACTTAGGACTGCTAAATCAGTCATCAGTCTGACTTAGCAGGCTTAAGTGAATACACACACACACACACACACACACAGTTTTAAAGATATATAGTTATAATATATAAATATATGTATATAAATATATGTAGTTATAAATTTTTAAGTAGAAAATTTCTGACTTATTTAAAGACAGTGTGAATAGTGTGATGATCCCTAAGGAACCCACCAGTCATCATTTTATGACTATTCTTGTTTCATTAGCATTTATTTCCTTCCCTCCAGATTATTTTGAACCCTTCCCAGATGTCATATCAGTTTATTGGTTAACATTTCCTTACTTATTTCTAAAAGATTAGGTATCTTAAAAATGTAACCATAGTATTGTAGGGGAGGAAAACTTCTCTAACCTCTTAGGGTTTCTGGCTGGGCCAAAAAATTAAACTGACATAAGAGAAATTAACAGGAGAAAAGCATACAAATTTTTATTTCTTAAAATTTACATGTACATATGTGTCCGAACAGAGAAATGAAGACTTAAGGAAGTGGCGGCCAGGCACCGTGGCTCACACCTGTAATCCCAGCACTTTGGGAGCCCGAGGTGGGCAGATTGCCTGAACTCAGGAGTTCGAGACCAGCCTGGGCAACATGGTGAAACCCCGGCTCTACTAAAATACAAAAAATTAGCTGGGCGTGGCGGCATGCGCTTGTAATCCCAGCTACTCGGGAGGCTGAGGCAGGAGAATAGTTCGAACCTGGGAGGCGGAGGTTGCAGAGAGCCAGATCTGCCATGGCACTCCAGCCTGGGTGACAGAGCAAGACTCCATCTCAAAAAAAAAAAAAAGAGAAGTGGCTCAGCCTAAGCTCTTTTTTTTGTTTTTGTTTTTTGAGATGGAGCCTTGCTCTTGCTCTGTCCCCCAGGACGGAGTGCAAGCGTTGGCATGATCTTGGCTCACTGTAACCTCTGCCTCCCGGATTCAAGCTATTCTCCTGCCTCAGCCTCCCGAGGGGCTGGGATTACAGCGCCCGCCACCACGCCTGGCATATATATATATATATATATATATATATATATATATATATATATATTTTTTTTTTTTTTTTTTTAAACTAGAGATGGGGTTTCACCATGTTGGCCAGACTGATCTCGCACTCCTGACCTTGGCCTCCCAAAGTGATCCACCCGCCTCGGCCTCCCAAAGTGCTGGGATTACAGGCATGAGCCATCGTGCCCAGCTTCGGCCTAAGTTCTTACATGCTAGGTTGAACAAAGAATGACATTTATGGAAAAGTATCTGGGAAGATAAGGGCTAGTTTAACAATGTTCATTTATACAGATTTCTTTCATCCTGGCTTTCACATCTCTGGTGGTTAAAATATTCCTTCCTGGTGTGTAGGAAGGTCATCTTTCACTTGGGGGCTTCCTTTCAGGAATCAAAGAGCCAGTCAGAGTGTCTTTCTTACATCTACTGTTTTTCAAATGCCTTTAGCTCAAAATAATCAATATGCCAAAGAGGCATATTTTGGGGTGATTTGTCCTGAACTCCTTATTATTATCAATATAGTTATCATTATATCATTATCATAATCAATATCATCATTATAGTTTTCATTATCAATATAGTTTTAAGGAACCTCTGTCGTGTGTGAGGTTGAACATTTTTCCTTCTTTATCTTTTTTTTTTTTTTTTATGAGACAGATTCTTGCTCTGTCATCCAGGCTGGAATGCAGTGGCACAATTGTAGTAAGGTCCTCTTACTTCAGCCTCCTGAGTAGCTAGGGCTACAGGTGTGTGCCACCATACCCAACTAATTTTTTGTTTTTATTTTTTGTAGATACAGAGTTTTGCCCTGTCTCAAGTGATCCTTCTGCCTCAGCCTCCCAAAGTGTTGGGAGTACAGGCGTGAGCAGACACAGAGCACCTTTTCATATGATTCAGAACCATTTATATTTCCTGACTTTACTTTTTTTGCTTCTTGTTCGTATTATATTGGTCTTGTATCCTGTAATATTGTTGAGTTCACTTATTATTATTATTATGTGGACTTAGGACTTGATGGGAGCTGCAACTATGGATATTCTTGTGTTGTTACTGCTGTTACTAGGAAAACTCTGAACCATTACCTGTGACATTTGCTGTAGATCTTTTGTAGATGATCATTATTAGGTTAAAAAAGGTATTTTTGTTATATTTTTTATTCTTATGATTAGGTGTAGAGTCTAATTGAATGCTTTTTCTGCGTCTGCTGAAATATTAACATGATTAATTACGTTAATATATTTTATAATGCCAAACTATTACTGTTGCTTGGGTAAATCTAATTCGGTTATGAGAGTTTATTTTTTTCATATATGTTGCTATTTAGTTTGCTGATACTTTGTTTAGGATTTTTGCAACTATGTGTATCAATGGGAATGACCTATAATTTTATAATTTTCTTGTCTTGAACTACCTTTATTTAGTTTGGACATCAATATTATACTAGTTTTATGTAAATAGTTGGTGGGGTATGGGATGGTTTTCTGATCTCATGGGGAAGGTGTATAAGATTGAAATTGGTGCCAATAAAACATTAAAAAATTGCTGATTCAGGCCAGCTATGGTGGCTTATGCCTGTAATTGTAGCACTTTGGGAGGTTGAGGTGGGTGGATCACCTGAGGTCAGGAGTATGAGACCAGGCTGGCCAACATGGTGAAACCGTGTCTCTACTAAAAATACAAAAATTAGCCAGGTTTGGTGGTACGTGACTGTAGTCCCAACTGCTCAGAAGGCTGAGGCAGGAGAATCATTTGATCCCAGGAGGCAGAGGTTGCAGTGAGCTGAGATCACGCCATTGCACTCCAGCCTGGGTGACAGAGTGATACTCTGTCTCAAAAAAAAAAAAAAAAAATTTTGCTGGTTCAATTTTTAAAATGAGTACCTATATATAATATATAATGATTTTATATAGTAACTTTTCTTCTTTTTATTCAATTGTATAAATTACATCAACTTTTAATGAATACTTCTCAAGTATTTTGAAAGCATGAAAATAGTGGGAATTATACAATAATATTCCTCAAAGCTTACAATTTATTTTATCCTCCCTGTCAGGTGCTCAAAAATGTGATAACTTTGCTGAAAAAAGACCCCTCCTTGGTGTTTGTAAGAGCATTGGATCTTCTGGGTAAGGAAATTTTAAAAATTCTTTGCATCACCTATTACAAATTTGTATTATTCCAGACGGAGAACTTTGATGTTATAAAACCTTTGTAACCATAAGACTAAGCTCTCATAGGAGAGAAGAAGAAGGAAGTAAAACATAGTTAGGGTTTCTAACAGTAAATGACATTTATTGATGCTATAGCATGTATCTGATACTGTTCTAAAGGTGTTGCATGAATTTTCTTTTTTGTTTCTTACCACAACACTGTGAACAGATACAAATATCTTTCCAGTTAGTGCATTCCCTCTAATTGAACTTCTGGCTGCAAGGAAAGCTAGGATTATGGTTTTGTTAGTAAGGAAAATGATCAAAATGGATATTAGGTTGGCTACTAGCAGTCTCTGCCCCATGCTTTCAGTAAATAGTGTGCACTTCAGATCATGTGGCATTGGAGAAGGGAAGAACGTGTTAATAATATAACATGGTTAGGTCTTGGAGTCTTGATTATTGTTTCCTAATGGTAGAGTTTGACCTCATAGGCTACAAGACAAATTTCTTCAAGTGTAAATTTTTGGATTGAAGAAGACACACAGCCTTTGAGAATTTACTGTATACTCAGCACTTTGCCAGGTATAAGATAAGGATACAAAATCATGAAAGCCTAATTTCTTTCCCCAGAGACTTATGAATGTGGCTGAAAAGAAAAAGTACAACACATGCAAAATAATTATGAAATAATGATGTATGACAGGAATTCAGAGAAGGGACAGATCAATGTGCATGAATTAATGAGAAAAAGCCTTCTGGAGAAGGAGCAGCATAGGTTAGATCTTAAGGAATGAGAAATATTGCAGCTTATGAGAAGGACTGCCAGAGTAGGTTATAATATAGTAGTGAAAGAGAAACTGAAATAAATACATTTAAGAATGCTAAGAGTTTGTGGGCTGGGCATGGTGGCTCACGCCTATAATCCCAGCACTTTTGGGAGGCTGAGGCAGGCAGATCACTTGAGGTCAGGAGATCGAGACCAGCTTTGCCAACAAGGCGAAATCCTGTCTCTACTAAAAATTAGCCCAGTGTGGTGGCATGTGCCTGTAATCCTAACTACTCGGAAGGCTGAGGCACGAGAATTGCTTGAACCACCCGGGAGGCAGAGGTTGTGGTGCATCACTGTACTCCAGCCTGGGTGACAGTGAGACTCTGTCTCAAAAAAAAAAAAAAAAAAAAAAAAAAAAAAAAAGAGTTTGTGACTTAGATTTAATGCCATCTGCACAACAAGTGAAAACAACTATTGCAGTGCTCTGAAACTCAACCAAAAACATATAATAATCTGAAAAGTGTTTAAGCTTGAGAAACTGCTAATCTCGCACAACAGCAGTGGGAATCTGTGGCATTCATGCCTGCAGCTGCTCCCATCCCACTCCACACTTTCTCTCTTCCAAGTTTGGTTGGTTGGTTGGTTATAGAGGGTATTCCAGGGTGAGAAGGGTTTTGAGGACTAGTACCTTACCTGCTGTGCTTGGAAAATTTTCACTCATCTCTGAGTGGCAGTTATTGCATATGCCTGCCAGCACTGTCTGCGGAAATTACTGTCTTGATGGCATGTGTGCTTTGAGAGCCAGTGGCTCTTTCAGCCTCAGATAATGGCTAGCTGAGGCTTCATGCATATGCAGAGGAGCCATGAAAAAGGGTCGAGGGGGAAGAAAAATCTGGGTAGATGTGCAGATCCTTTGGCAAAGGAAAACAACTTTTGTTGACCTGGGGTATTTGAGTGAATCCTCTGTTGAATAGTTGGCTGCCCACTAAGATACATAGATAACATGGCCAGACCCTGAAAGTCAGGCTTTAAAGTAATGCAAGAATAAAAGAAATGGTAAAACTGAACAGAGAAATCAGCAATTGCAAATTGTGGAAGAAGACAGATTTCATAGAATCCAGAGTAATGTTATACTGTATTATATAAAATGTCTATTTTTAAATATAAAATTATGACACATGCCAAGAAACAGGAAATTGTGGCAGTGAGAAAAAGGCAGACAATAGAAATCATACCTGATTGGTCTTCGGCAAAGCCTGAGTCCTGTCCTCTCGCTCTCCCTTCTGGACAGCATGAGCTTCACCACTAGCTCCACGTTCTCCACCAACTACTGGTCTCTGGGCTTTGTCCAAGTGCCCAGCTATGGCACCCAGCCAGTCAGCAGTGTGGCCAGCATCTCTGCAGGCACTGGGGGCTCCGGTTCCCGGATCTGCGGGTCCCACTCCACCAGCTTCCGGGGCAGCATGGGGTCCAGGGGCCTGGCTGTGTGGATGGCCAGGGGCCTGGCAGGACCGGGGGGCATCCAGAACGAGAAAGAGACCATGCAAAGCCTGGATGACTGCCTGGCCTCCTACTGGACAGAGTGAGGAGTGTGGAGACTGGAAACCAGAAGCTGGAGAGCAAAATCCAGGAGCACCTGGAGAAGAAGGGACCCCAGGTCAGAGACTGGAGCCATTTACTTCAAGACCGTTGAGGACCTGAGGGTTCAGATCTTCCCAAATACTGTGGATAATGCCTGCATCATTCTGCAGAGCAACAATGCCCATCTTGCTGCTGATGACTTCAGAGTCAAGTATGAGACAGAGCTGGCCATGCCCTAGTCTGTGGAGAGTGACATCCATGGGCTCTGCAAGGTCACTGATGACACCAGTGTCAACGGCTGCAGCTGGAGACAAAGATCGAGGCTCTCAAGGAGCGGCTGCTCTTCATGAAGAAAAACCATGAAGAGAAAGTAAAAGGCCTGCAAGCACAGATTGCCAGCTCTGGGTTGATCGTGGAGGTAGATGCCCTCAAATCTCAGGATCTCACCAAGATCATGGCAGACATCTGGGCCCAATATGACGAGCTGGCTCAGAAGAACCAAGAGGAGCTGGACAAGTACTGGTCTCAGCAGACTGAGGAGAGCACCACAGTGGTCACCATGCAGTCTGCCGAGGTTGGAGCTGCTGAGCTGATGCTCATGGAGCTGAGATGTACAGTCCAGTCCTTGGATATTGACCTGGACTCCATGAGGAATCTGAAGGCCAGCTTGGAGAACAGCCTGAGTGGGGTGGTGGAGGCCCGCTATACCCTGCAGATGGAGCAGCTCAACCGGATCCTGCTGCATCTACAGTCAGAACTGCAATAGACCCGGCAGAGGGACAGGAGTAGGAGGCCCTGCTGAACATCAAGGTCAGGCTGGCGACTGAGATCGTCACCTACAGTCACCTGCTGGAAGATGGCGAGGACTTCAGTCTTGGTGATGCCCTGGACAGCAGCAACTCCAGGCAAACCATCCAGAAGACCACCTCCCGCAGGATAGTGGATGGCAGAGTGGTGTCTGAGACCAACAACATCAAAGTTCTGAAATATTAAGCCAGCAGAAGCAGGGTACCCTTTGGGGAGCAGGAGGCCAATAAAAAGTTCAGAGGTCAAAAAGAAAAAAAAAGAAAGAAATCATACCTGATTATCTCCAGATGTTAAATTTTACAGATAAGGATTTTAAAGCAGCTATTATAAATATGTTCTAAGAACTAAATGAACTGTGTATAAAGAGTTAAAGGAAAGGGGTATAGCAATAACTCAACAAATAGAGAATCTCAACAAGGAGTTAGAATTTATGTAAAACTCAAGTGGAACTTCTGCTGTTGAAAGGATATAAAAGATACAGAAAGTGAAATAGGTCTGGATGCAGTGGCTCACACCTATAATCCCAGCACTTTGGGAGGCCAAGGTGGGTGGATCGCTTGAGCTCAGAAGTTCAAGGACAGCCTGGGCAACATGGTGAAACCATGTCTCTACCAAAAAAATACAAAAAAATTAGCTGGGCCTGGTGGCACACGCCTGTGGTCCCAGCTACTTGGGAGGCTGAGGTGGGAGAATTGCTTGAGCCTGGGAGGCAGAGGTTGCAGTGAACCCAGATCTCACCACTGCACTCCAACCTGAGTGACAGAATGAGACCCAGTCTCCAAAAAAATAAAAAAAAAAAAAGTTCATAAGTGGTTTTATGGTTGTAGATCTAATATGTCTTGTTAAGTTTTTGTCTAAATGTTTGTAGTGGGTAAGCATATGGTGATGTTGAATAGAGTAGACTCTTTAGTAGCTACCATTGGGGAGGAATAATTTTCTCTCCTCTCAGATTCTTTGGGGAGAGGGCTGCAATTTAAACTGATGAAAGGCAGATTAGCAAGAGGACCAAAAATCAGATTTAATTACATATGTACATATAGGAGTTTGCCAAAAAAAAAAAAAAAGTGACTTAGGGTGGGTGGTTTATATATCATCTCAATAGGAGATGGGGATGGAGAGGGACACAAGGGCACATTTTATAGGTCAAATGACTTCTTAGAATGGGAACGGAAGAAAGGGCACTTGTGACTTTTTAGAAAATTAAGGTGGTCCTTAGGAGAAAAGACAGGAGATGCGATAGTTTTGTAACAATATCTGTTTGGGTGTGATCCTAGAAGAGATTAAGTTGCCCCAGGGGAGGAGATTTATGACAAATGAGGTTTTTTGGAGGGCTCTGCTCTGCTTTTAGATAGATAAAGGATACTGGGAACATGAGTGCCATCAGCAATCCATGAGTCGATACATACATGCATACATACATACATACATACATGCATACATACAGTTGAGTTTATGACAATTGAGTTTGTGTGTTCATTTATTTATTTTAGAGACAGAGTCTCCCTCTTCACCCAGGCCCAGGTGCAGTGGTCCAATCATAGCTCACTATAATCTTGAACTCCTGGGCTTAAGAGATCCTCCCATCTCAGCCTCCTGAGTAGCTGGGACTATAAGTCATGCCACTATGTTTGGCTAATTAAAACAAAAATTTTTTTTTTGAAGAGAAAAGATCTCACTATGTTACCCAGGTTGGTCTTGAACTCCTGGCTTCAAGCAATCGTCCCATCCCAGCCTCCCAAAATGTTGGAATTACAAGTATGAACCACCACATCTGGCCCAATCGTATTATTCTCATTTTATGCATGAAGAAGCTAATAGAGGTTCAGTCACACAGTGAGTCATGGACCCAGGCTTCTGCTTGATCCTCAAGCTATGTTCTTTCCAGGAACCGTATTATTTGTCATTATGGAGGGCATTCCTCCATACATACACAGGCATATTCTGTCTATGAACTCTATTAAGGGTGCCCTAGCCTCAGATTTATATATTTACACCTTTCTGACCAGTTATTTTCAGAGGTAACAAAGATTTCTTTAAAAAAAAAAAAAAAAAAAGGTGGGAGGTTATGTTAGGAGCAATTAAGCAGTTTGTTTATCTCTTCCAGAGTACCTAGGACTACAGGTGTGTGCCCCCTTGCTGGGCTAATCTTTGTATGTCTTCTTTTGAGAAGTGTCTGTTAATGTCTTTTGCCCACTTTTTAATGGTGTTGTTTTTTGCTTGTTGAACTGTTTAAATTCCTTATTAGATATTTTTTGGATGCATAATTTATGCATATTTGTGAATCTATAAATATTCACAAAAATATTCACTACAAATATTCACAAACTGTACATCCAACAAAGGTCTATAGATTGTTTGCTGTGTTGATAGTCTCTTTTGCTGTGCAGAAGGTCTTTAATTAGTTCCCAATTGTCAATTTTGTTTTTGTTGCAGTTGCTTTTGAGGACTTTTGCCAAGGCCGGTGTCCAGAATGGTATTTCCTAGGTTTTCTTCTAGGATTTTTATAGTTTAGGGAGTCCTTTCCCCATTGCTTGTCATTGTCGACTTTGTTGAAGATCAGATGGCTGTAGATACATGCAGTTTTATTTCTGGGTTCTCTTTTCTGTTCCATTGGTCTCTGTGTCTGTTTTTGTGCTGGCATCATGCTGTTTTGGTTACTGTAGCCTTATAGTATAGTTTGAAGTCAGGTAATATGATGCCTTAGCTTTGTTCTTTTTGCCTGGGATTGCTTCGGTTATTCAGGCTCTTTTTTGTTCTATATGAGTTTTAGAGTAGTTTTTCCAATTTTCTGAAAAGTGACATTGGTAGTTTAATAGGAATGGTATTAAATCTATAGATTGCTTTGGATAGTTTGACCTTTTTAACATTATTTATTCTTCCAATCCATGAGCATAGAATGTTTTTCCATTTGTTTGTATCATCTCTGCTTTCTTTCAGCAGTGTCTTGTAGTTCTCCTTATATCTTTAACCTCATTGGTTAGATGTATTTCTAGGTATTATGTGTGTGTGTGTGTGTGTGTGTGTGTGTGTGTGCGCGCGCGCGCGTGCCCATTGCAAATGGGATTGCATTCTTGATTTAGCTCTCAGTTTGGATGTTATTCATATATAGGAATGTTACTGATTTTTCTACATTGATTTTTTTATCCTGAAACTTACTGAAGCTGTTTATTAGATCTAGAAGCTTTTGGGTGGAGTCTTTCGGGTCTTCTAGGTATACAATCATATTGCCAGTGAAGAGAGATAGTTTGACTTTTTTCTTTTTTCCTGTTTGAATGCCTTTTATTTCTTTCTCTTGCCTGATTGCTCTGGCAAACAGTAGCTTCTTAAGAGAGTTTTTATGTTAGGCGTATATTTTGATGCAGTGTCTCTGCATAAGCAAAGGATACTTTTGTTATTTTAGTATGTTTGACGTATACCATTTAGTTACTTAGAATTTTTCAGTGTGGAAAAGGACTTCCCCGATTTTATTTTATTATTATTTTTTCTTCATGTAAACACATCGTTTAATGAACTCAAAGGAAGTCTCCTTTACATGATAGCAATCATGTAAGAAGAACATGGCTATTAGAAAATTGTGGCCGCTAATTTCAGGAACACTATTATTTAAAAGTCCAGTGCCAACTTATGTCCAATACAAAGTAATTGCAAGAATGGGTAGATTCCTTCACCTGCTTCCAGTTTTTTAAATAAAGTAACAAAAAACAGCAGGTAACTGATGATGTAGAACAGATGTAAGTGCTTCCAAAATAATTTAAGTTAATGAGACTCCGTTTATAGGCATAAATATAGGTGATACGAGGAACCATTCAGGGAACCAATGAAGTCTGATGGAGAAAGCCACACATAATCATGAAGTGTCTGCTTAGAGACGTTCTCCAATTTCACATATACCTTGAGAATGTTTTCTTTATCTTGCCCATCTTTATTTCTTTCTTGGTATCAGCACAGTGCCCTGTATCTAGTAGACCCTCATATATATATATTTTTTGCCTAAGTGAATTTTAGGAAGCTTGCTATACAAGTAGTTACACTCGTCCTTTATTTTTTAGTATCACTTTTTTATGATTGAGAATATCTCTTAATCTAAGGAATCATATGTACTGTGCCTAGGTTTTCATTTTCATACCCAGTTGGGTACAAAACCTAAGGACATCCCTCCATTTGGAGAGGAATGGGATGTGCAGGTTGCTCTCCATCTCCCTGGCACATGCTTTATTGAGCACCCATGTAGTTTAGACTTTGTCAAGTTGCTTATATTCACAATTAATACTGCCTACTAAATTATTCTTGGGAAAATTCACGAAGATTTTCTTTTGATGTATAACTTTTATTTATTTTTTTATTTTTTGAGACAGAGTCTTGGCTTTGTCACCAGACTGGAGTGCAGTGGCATGATCTTGGCTCACTGCAACCTCCACCTCCCGGGTTCAAGCGATTCTCCTGCCTCAGCTTCCTGAGTAGCTGGGACCACAGGCACGTGCCACCACGCCCAGCTAATTTTTGTATTTTTAGTAGAGATGGGGTTTCACCATTTTGGCCAGGATGGTCCCGATCTCCTGACCTTGTGATCCACCTGCCTCGGCCCCCTAAAGTGCTGAGATTACAGGCGAGTGCGACCGGGCTGGCCAGCTTTTCATTTTTATAAATTCATAGTGCCTTTTTTAAAAAAAGGGGAATTGCTATGGAAAGTGTCATTCAAAGTCAAAATAAAAATACAGAGATGAATCTCTAGGCAAAACATTTTATTTGAGAACGTATGTAAAACAGAATTGCAATTTGGGGCACATACAAATTGGGGTGGTTTTGTTATGTCTGAAGAACAAACAAAAGCTTGGGAAATTAGAGAAATGCAACATACTGTTGTAGAAGAAAGCTCATTGGCGCTAGAGTGACAACGGTGGAGTCATGCCAGTTCGTTTCAGCAGTTACCAGTTATAACTGATCTTAGGGTTACAGCAGGCAGTTTCAGCAGCTGGGCTTTATGGCTAATTTTTGGAGCAGGTGCTATGTGCCCCAAGTGCTTTCCCCCACTGGCCCCTCAACTCTGATTTAGTTGGGTAAGACAAAAATGACCTAATTTGTATGATTAGCTCTCACTAGATAATCCCAGTTGTGCATATTTTATCCTTTAGTAGTAAATACATTGCACCTAGCCCAAAATTTAACATACTGTCTCTTACTGCATGATGACAGTCATTAAAGTGCCATTTATTTAGGTATTCTAGTGTTTTGTTTTGTTGTGTTTTGAGAGATCATACCATAATAATTCCAGATAAGTCATTTAAGCTCTTGGAAAGGGATAATATTTATTGTGCCACTGATCCAGAAACTAAGGCAGTGTCTTGTGTAATAATGTGAGACAGGGAGGAAACCAAAGTTTATTGTGTGTGATATGCTAAACAGTTCCCAGAATGTAGCTGTTTATGGTTAGAATCTTGTTGGCTACTATGAGTAACAGCAAATGAGTAACATTATTCAAGAGCTGACTGCAGACCTTGAAGAATGTTTAATCCAATATATTATGATCACATTACACACATTATGTGAAAATATGATGTTTATGTAGGGAGAATCATAGACTATTGGAAGTGGAAAGAACCTTGGAGATCATGTCATTTAACTGCCTTGTGTTGTAAATGAAGAAAAGAGGTTAAGTGTTTGTCCAGAGGCTCCCATCACGCATCACTGTGATGGGAAAAAATTCTTCTAACAGTAAGCAAAAATGTCTTCATCTCAATTGGTTAGGAATCCCTTATCTCTTGTTATATAGGCATTCTATGGCTGTTGTTTCCAAGACAGGCTTTCAATAATCAGAAAAATTTAAGTCTTTTGCCAAGCAAGGACATGTGAAAAAGTTACAGTTGACTATCAGTTATTACTTTGAATTTACTTTGAGAAAAGCAAAACAATTTTTCTTTTTCTTTTTTTGAGATGGAGTCTCACTCTGTCGCCCAGGCTGGAATGCAGTGGTGTGATCTTGGCTCACTGCAACCTCCACCTCCTGGGTTCAAGAAATTCTCCTGCCACAGCCTCCCAAGTAGCTAGGACTACAGGTGTGCACCACTGTGCCCTGCTAATTTTTGTATTTTTAGTGGAGATGGGGTTTCCCCATGTTGACCAGGCTGGTTTCAAACTCCTGAACTCAAGTGATCTGCCCGCCTTGGCCTCCCAAAGTGCTGGAATTACAGACGTGAGCCATTGCACACGGCTGAGAAAAACAAAATAATCTTAATAGCTAAATAGGAGGAATGACTTAATTTCAAAATTAACTGTTCATTAAATATAATACAGTTAATTCACAATGTTAATATTTTTCTCTCATTATTACAAACTGGCAAAAGCGTCATCTTGGATTGGCAGAAGTCAATGGAGTGGTATGTAGAAACCAGTTTCCTAAAGCTGTGGTTGTTAGGTGGAGGTTAAGCGTGGTGTCACCATCCTGAAGTGGTACTGCAGTGGCTTTATTTCAACATTTGTCTAATGTAAATAAGGGTTATGTTATTAAATAATTAGAAGTAGAGGCATATTGCTTGGGATAATAGGTATGTGACTCTTCTTTTTGTCGTGAAAAATCCCAGAGCCCTTATATATGATACCTGATGTTTTCAATTTGACTGATTTTTGTCAGTTGTGTTTGCGAGGTCTGACTGATATTATTTGCATAGGCAGCAAAGAAGATTTATGCCATTTTTCCAGTCTTTGCTGCTTGTAGACATGGGCTCTTCCAACAGTTCCTTGGCACCAAATCCAGACACCAAGTCTTTCATTTGCCCATCTCTCTGGCATTTTTCAGGCTTTCTGTGGGTATCTGGATTTTCTTCTAGCTCTCTGCCATGGCTCTGTGGCTCTCTTTACTGCTCAAAGAAAGGGCTTTACATCTTTGGTATACCATTTATGCTGACAGCTGCCGCACTGGCATAGAGACCTTTTTAATGGGATGAGTTAGCATACTAGGCGATCCAATAACAGAGATGATTTGTGGTGCTCTGGGTTTTAGTATTAGCTTAGAACAACTAAGACCTCAGTGCCTGCTAGATATGATCTCTGTTTATCTGATTATGGATGTAGGAAATCTTAGGGAAATAAGATGACTTTACTGTTACTTCGATTTAATTACTCTTTCTCATGTGGTTTAGGGATTTTTTTGTAATATGTCTTAAAATGTTAACTTTGTCTTTGATAAACAGGAGTCACTAGTTTAAATGCTAATTGTGTACATTTTTCATGACCTCAGTCCACTTAATTACTTAAAGCAAATTTTTAGTTTTGTGTGGTGGTAAGGCAAAGGGCCCAGAACATTATACATCTGACTCACACTTAATACAGTTTTAAAACACATGCTGAACAGATCTTAGTGGGAGGTTGAGAGTAGTCTGTCAGTGTCAACGAATACACATATTATATTGTAAAATTGTAACAATGGGCTAGTTGTTTATGTATTTATTTTAAACTATAATATTTAAACTATGGACACATCTAAAGACTGTGTGAGCCGGGCGCGGTGGCTCAAGCCTGTAATCCCAGCACTTTGGGAGGCCGAGACGGGCGGATCACGAGGTCAGGAGATCGAGACCATCCTGGCGAACACGGTGAAACCCCGTCTCTACTAAAAATACAAAAAATTAGCCGGGCGAGGTGGCGGGCGCCTGTAGTCCCAGCTACTCGGGAGGCTGAGGCAGGAGAATGGCGTAAACCCGGGAGGCGGAGCTTGCAGTGAGCTGAGATCCGGCCACTGCACTCCAGCCTGGGAGACAGAGCGAGACTCCGTCTTAAAAAAAAAAAAAAGACTGTGTGAGATTATATTTGCAGACTTTGTATATTTTCTCGTGATACTGAAATTGGTACAGATCTCAAATGGTTTTACCAAAATGGTTATTTGCAGGTGACCAAACCAAAGGAATACTGGTTTAATTTCTTACAGAATTGTCTTACTTGCTGTTTGATATATGTATTCCTGAAAATCTGTGCTGTTAGGGCCCTTGCTGGAAACAGATAGCATACTCAAATTGGGTAATTCAAAGAGAGTTTAAATAAAATAACACATGTGGGAGCTGAGACTCATTATCCGTCCTCCCTTTCCCTCCCCTTCTCTTCCCTCCTACTGTCCCCCTCCCTTCACTTTCCCTCCCCTTCCCTGCCTTCCCTCCCCTTCCTTTCCCTTCCTTTCTCCCTCCTCTCTTTCTGAGACAGGATCTCACTCTGTACCCAGCCTGAGGTGCAATGGCTTGATCCTAGCTCACTGCAGCCTCAAATTCCTGGACTCAAACAAGCCTCACACCTTATTAACTCCTGAAAAGCTAGGACTACAGGCATGAGCCACCATGCCTGGTTTATTATCATTTCTAAGCAAGAGGAGATAACCCTTAATAAAGCCTGCAGAGAAAGCGACATGAAGAGGGTTAGCAGCAGGAACTGTGGCCTCTGGTGGATGGATTTAGCCTATCTTCAGTAACTTGACAGTGAGACATCTTTTTTTCTTTCTTTCTTTTCTTTTTTTTTTTGAGTCAGAGTTTCGCTCTTTCGCCCAGGCTGGAGTGCAGTGGCATGATCTTGGCTCGCTGCAAGCTCTGCGTCCCGGGTTCATGCCATTCTCCTGCCTCAGTCTCCCAAGTGTCTGGGACTACAGGCGCCCGCCACCATGCCCGGCTAATTTTTTATATTTTTAGTAGCCAGGATGGTCTCAATCTCCTGACCTTGTGATCTGCCCGCCTCCGCCTCCCAAAGTGCTGGGATTACAGGTGTGTGCCACTGTGCCCTGCTGACAGTGGGGTATCTTGTTTCCCCAGAGGCTTCCTACAGGGTCAACCCAATCAGACACTAGAGGCTGGATTCTGAAGGTCCAGAGAACCCACTGATGCAATTCATAGGATATGGGTCAGTCTCCCAAGGCAAGGAACAAGATATAGAGAATGCACTGTGTATTTGGAGGGGCAGTACACTTAATTCTACAGAATTTCACACTAAAATGGATAGAAATAGGCTTGGTGAAAATGTATGCAACATTGTTTTCTGAACAATAATTTGAGTACAAAATTAGAACATTTAAAAGTTGTTTTAATGCTAATAAAAAAATTTAAAAAGTAAAAGATTTTACCTAAAAAAGACGAAGATGCCCTGATGGAATGGGGGTATAAGAAAGAGATGAGACTGTTAAGTTATGGAGAAAAGAACAAAATGGACAAAGGCCTGGGAGTAACACTCTTTAAGCACTTTCAAAACAGAGGACATGGTTAAACTGGGCCATGAAAAACATTTCTCCTGGTTTTCTGCATTCAGTTGATCTAATGTACTTTGTATTCAGTTGCTGTTAGATTATAGTACAAAAAAGTAAAGTGGTATGAATTTTATTTATTAATAAAACTTCCTTTTTTTTTTTTTTTTTTTGAGACGGAGTTTTGCTCTTGTCATCCAGGCTGGAGTGCAGTGGCGCGATCTCAGCTCACTGCAGCCTCTGCCTCCCAGGTTCAGTGATTCTCCTGCCTCAACCTCCCAAGTAGCTGGGATTACAGGTGCTCGCCACCATGCCTGGCTAATATTTGTATTTTTAGTAGAGATGGGATTTCACCATGTTGGCCAGACTGGTCTTGAACTCCTGACCTCAGGGGATCCACCTGCCTCAGCCTTCCAAAGCGTTGGGATTACAGGCGTGTACCACCGCACCTGGCCATAATACAACTTCTTTGATGTACTGACATTATTCCCTATTGAGAATCATAATTGTAGCAGGAAAGACTGCAGTGTGTGGGTCATACATACTTTTAACATCTAATTATTGAGGTATAATTGAAATTCAATGAGCTATACATAAAGTGTACAATTTTATGTGTTTGATGTGTATATAACTTTGAAACTGTTTCTACAAACAAGACAATGAACATGTTATTCCCCAAAGTTTCCTCATGTCTCTTTGTAATTCTTCCTTCTGCTCCTCCCAGCTCTTTTCTTCGAGATAGCCAATGTTCTATTTTCTGTTACTATAGATTAGTTTGTGTTTTCTAAAGTTTTATATCAGTGGAATCATATAGTGTGTACTTTTTTTTGTCTAGCTTTGGTTACTCATGGCTTAATCTTTTGAGATTCAGCCATGATACTACATGTATCAGTAGTTTGTGTGTGTGTGTGTGTGTGTGTGTGTGAGAGACAGAGTCTCCCTCTGTCTCCTAGGCTGGAGTACTGTGGTGCGATCTCGGCTCACTGAAACCTTTGCCTCCTGGGCCCAAATGATCCTCCCATTGAGGAGTTGGGACTATAGGTGCGCCCCACCGTGCCTGGCTGATTTTTGTGTTTTTTGTAGAAACGGGGTTTCACCACGTTGCCCAGGCTGGTCTTGAACTCCTGAGCTCATGTGGTCCACCTCCTTTGGTCTGCCAAAGTAGTGCATTCATTTTTATTGTGAAATATTACTACATTGGTTTAGTTTAGTAGAGTGTGATTATGCTCTCACCTGTTGGTGGATATTTTGGTTGTTTTTAGAATTTGGCCTTCACAAATAATGCTGCTATGAACATTGTATTCAAGTCTTTGTATAGACATACATACTTCCTTTTCTCTTGAGCAGATACCTACAAGTAGAATGGTTAGATCACATGTTAGATGCATGCTTTTCAAAGTGGTTGTACAATTTTACATCTACAAGTAGTGAATGAAATTTCCAATTTTTCTGCCACTTGAGAAACATTTGACATTGTCCGTCTATTTTATTAAGTCTTTTTGATTTTAGCCGTTTTAATAAATATGCAATGGTGTGTTATTATGGCACCAATTTGGATTTTTACAAGTTGTTCTTCATTTTCAGTCCTTAATTCAGTTACCTCTTCATTCATATCTCCCTGTTATTTGGCCATTTTGAGTTTGTGAATTTCTCATTTATAATATCGTTTACCAGTAAATTGCTTATTTGGCTACAGACTTACCTCACGTAAGCTCTTGAAAAGCTATGCCTATACTACTTTACATACACCTTTTTTTTTTTTGGCATAATGGTTTTTGCACAAAATACAGTTTTAAATAAGTATGTGTTAAGAAGTAATATTTCTATGTGTAATTTCAGGCAGAGACACTATTGCCAGTTTCTAGTCAAAACAACAGTGTCTAGTCAAAGAATATTGTATCAGACTACTTTGAAATGTAGTTTCCAGTTATAGCAGAAATGCCTTTCAAGGAATTACACTTCCAGGTCAGACCTATCAATGTTCTTGCGGTGTCCCCTCTCACTTGAATCTGAGCTTCTTTGTGAGACTTGCTTTAACCAATAACATGTCAGTAGACATACCAGAAATGCAAGCTTGATAAATGTTTTTATATTGGAATTTGCTCTGTTAAACCACCATTATAAGTATCATATGAGGGTGAAATACCACATGGGAAAAGAGATTCAACGATCCTCACTCACTCAACTTGCAGCCAACTCAGAAGTAGAAGATAGCTATACGAATGAGCCCAGGAGAGACTATCAGAAAAACAACCCATCTAATTCACAAAATCTGAGAAATAAAGTGATTATTCACCTGAGCCAGTATAGTTTCT
This sequence comes from Chlorocebus sabaeus, assembly GCF_047675955.1. Lineage (NCBI taxonomy): Eukaryota > Metazoa > Chordata > Mammalia > Primates > Cercopithecidae > Chlorocebus > Chlorocebus sabaeus. The sequence goes on from NC_132919.1 coordinate 37,002,254, forward strand.
AGTGGTTTGTCATACAGCAATAGATACATGAACCATAGTAGCCATATTTGTATTAAAACAAAAAGTTTTGCTTTGTTTATATATGCCTAGTTAGAGGGTAGATGTGGTAGTACTGTCACAACTCTTTAATTTGTAGTTTGCCATGTTTCCCTGTGTTTTGGAGCACCCTTGATTTTAGTTTTTATTTTGTCCTAAGTTGTCGTTTGATTTTAGAGCAAGGGAATAGTGAGTCCCAGAAAGGTTGAAAAAAGGGTGAGGGGAGTGGTACAGATACAGGGGAAGCAAAGGGGAAAAAACTTTAATCATTTTTCAAAAGATGGCTTTATGGAGAGGATTGAGGCCTGGCAAAGTGTCTCATGCCTGTAATCCCAAGACTTTGGGAGGCTGAGGTGGGAACATCATTTGAGCCCAGGAGTTCAAGGCGGCGGTGAGTTGTGATTGTACCACTGCACTCTAGCCTGAGTAACAGAGTGAGACTCTGTCTCTTACAAACAAAACAAAACAAAACAAAGACAGAAAGGGAGAGAATTGAAAATGGATGTACAATAAAAGAAGTTAATTCTCTCTCGTTTTTTTGTTTTTTTTTTTTTTTGAGACAGAGTCTCGCTGTGTTGCCCAGGCTGGAGTGCAGTGGCACAATCTTGGCTCACTGTGAACTCCGCCTCCCGGGTTCACTCCATTCTGCTGCCTCAGCCTCCCGAGTAGCTGGGACTACAGGCGCCCACCACCACGCCTGGCTAATTTTTTGTATTTTTAGTAGAGATGGAGTTTCACCATGTTAGCCAGGATGATCTCAATCTCCTGACGTAATGATCCGCCCACCTCGGCCTCCCAAAGTGCTGAGATTACAGGCGTGAGCCACCATGCCTGGCCTAATTCTCTTTAGAGTTAGGTCAGTCACTGAACTGGTTGTATGTTCTAGGAAGTTTCATCATCTCCAAAAATAGTCATGGTGTTTGAGAAACGTAAATTGTATGTAATATACTACATGGAGAATGAAAGCCAATGGCGGGTTAATATTGTCAAACTGTGAGAGAAGGCAGTCTTCCATCTTGTGCTTTTTTTTCACACAGAGATTCTTCTTTTATGACTATTGCCAGGTTTTTGTTTTAATTCTAGTACCATAGTGTTGAGGAAAAGAAAATTCTCATTAAAACATGTCTGATTCTGATACTGAATGTCCCCCTGGAAGTGGATCACCTGACTGCTACCTTCCAAAATATGACTCCCTGGCAATCTTTCTTATCAACAGCCCCTTACAATCAAGTCACGTCTCACTTTGACTAGTATAATAAACTTTAATTATGTGTTAGTATTCAATTCATATTTCTTTCTCTTGAGTAAGTATGTGTATAATTCATTACGGTTTTTCCCATTAAAAGTAATGGAAATGATTTTCCATTTAATGCCTTTTTCTTTTAGTGGCAGAGTTCTCAGGAAGAAATTCTAGTCACTAAGTAGGCATACGTGTATGTATAATTTATGTTGTGCTGTTTTGTTTTAGGTTTCTGTTTTGTGGGATTTGGGGAAGATATTTTTATTAAGATGAAATTCTGGCTTTTATTCTGGTAGCTTTATGTGAAATGTTGTTATTCCATTTCTGGTCATGATAAATTCAGCATAATTTTTTGGTGATGGCCTTAGCATTCAATTTTAGAGAGGTTGGGGTTCTGGTTGGATGGTGGGTGTTTTAACTGGTTTCCTCGTGGGAGTATGTATTTTTTTTTCTGTAGGCATATTGAAACATAGGATTTATTTAATAAATGGTACCGTGGGGTAACGGCTTTTAGTTTAGGCTTTAGTTAGAAAATCAGTGGATTTTTTGATGAAACCTTTACCTTCACCTCCTTTCTTCTTTTTTGCATTTATCACAAAATTCCCAAGGGAAACGTCTCATATCTGATGCTTACCTTCTCTGATTCTTTCCCTTTGACTGGTATCTCTTGTCCAGCACATGTTCTCGTTCTCGTCTCCTTCCTTGTGATTCCCTAATAGCCCAGGCTTTGCTGCAACAGGTCTTAATCCTGTTTTCAGCATTTCCCTGCTCAGGTTGACTGCTTGCTTCTCAGACTGAATCCTACATTACGTTTTTCTGTATTCTGTCACCAGTAGGTCCATTCCATTCTTCTGTTTTGCAAGCAATTCTTGCTCAGCTCTGATGCCAGCTCAGGAGTCATCTTGGCCAATTTTGAATATTTATAATCCCCCTACATAATTGTTATTTAAAATTGGTGGTGTTTCTGTTTTCTAGTTATGCTGTATTGTGGTTTAGGGGTGATTTCATTTGTTTCCCTTGTTGATGTGTTGTTTTTTGGAAGATATTTGGAGTTAGGTGGTCATATACACATGCACAAACATATTTGTGAAAATACATGGGTTGGGCCAGGCGCAGTGGCTCTTGCCCATAACCCCAACACTTTGGGAAGCCAAGGCAGGAGGATCACTTCAGCCCAGGAATTCGAGACCATCCTAGGCAACATGGTGAAACCTTGTCTCACAAAAAATACAAAAATGAGCTGGGTGTGGTGGTGTGTGTCTATAGTCCTAGCTACCTGGGAGGCTGAGGCGGGAGGATTGCTGGAGCCCAGGAGGTGGAGGTTGCAGTGAGTTGAGATCACACCACTGCACTGCAGCCTGGATGACAGACTGAGACCCTGTCTCAAAAAAAAAAAAAAAAAAAAAAAAAAATTGGGTTGTGTTTAATGTATTACAGTGTGGTTTTATTTAACGTTGAATATTGATCCTACCTTTGCACATTATTTCATTATATACATATCTTAGTAATATACATTTTGAAAATATAGATCATAGTTTAAAAGAACTTAAAGCTTAACATAGGCCATCTTGTGCTTTCCCCACATCTCCGAATCTCATGTGTGGCTTTATAAGATTTTGTGTCAGAGTATGCTGGTGTCCTAGTTTGTTCCTTATACTATAACAAAATACCACAAACTGGGTAATTTATAAATAATAACTATAATAATTTATAAATAAGAGTTCTGGGTGCTGGAAAATCTGTGATCAAGGCAGTGACAGATTTGTTGTCTGGTGAAGAAGGCTGTCTCTGCTTCCAAGGTTGCACCTTGAACTCCATGTCCTCACATGGTGGAAGGGCAAAAAAGGGCCTAGGGTGCTTTCTGCAACCTGTTTTATAAGATTGCTAATCCAATTCACCAGATTGGGAAAGCTCTGCCCTGATGACTTAATCACCTCCTAAAGGCCCCACTTCTTAATACTATCTCTGGGGATTTCAGTTTTTTTTTTTTTTGAGATGGAGTCTTGCACTGTCACCCGGGCTGTAGTGCAGTGGCATGACCTTGGCTCTCTGCAACCTCTGTCTCCTGGGTTCAAGCGATTATCCTGCCTCAGCCTCCCGAGTAGCTGGGATTACAGGAGCCCGCCACTGCGCCTGGCTAATTTTTTTTGTATTTTTAGTAGAGATGGGGTTTCACTATGTTGGCCAGGTTGGTCTTGAACTCCTGACCTTATGATCCTCCTTCCTTGGCCTCCCAAAGCATTGAGATTATAGGCGGGAGCCACCGTGTCCGGCTAGTTTTATTTTTGATTAATTAATTAATTTTGAGACAGAGTGTTGCTCTGTTGCCCAGGCTGGAGTGTGATCTCGGCTTACTGCAGCCTTCGCCTCCCGGTTTCAAACAATTCTTGAGCCTCAGCCTCCTGAGTAGCTTGGATTACATGAGTGCACCACCACACCCAGCTAATTTTTTGTATTTTTAGTAGGGATGGGGTTTTGCAATGTTGCCTCAAACTCCTGGGTTCAAGTGATTCTCCTGAGTCAGCCTCTGAAAGTGCTTGGATTACAGGCATGAGGCACCATGGCCGGTCCGATTCAAAAATTTAGCATATGAATTTTGGGGGACACAGACCACTGCAGCTGGTAAGGTAAAAAAGAAGAAAGTATTTGTGAAAGGTTTGCTTCTATACTGTCTGATTCTAAACTTAAGAATAAAAATTGGCCACATATTTATTAAAATAGGATTATCTCCCTAACCATTTTACTGCCATATATTTCATGTAGCAGTGTTGCAAAGAAGGTATGTTTTCCATGATCTACATCTAATTCTTGTCTTTCTTCTCATCTCTCCTGAGCTATTTGTCTGGAAATTTGACAGGTGTCCTTAGAAATGTGACATAAAGAAAGATCACCGGCCAGGCGTGGTGGCTCACGCCTGTAATCCTAGCACTTTGGGAGGCCGAGACGGGCCGATCATGAGGTCAGGAGATCGAGACCATCCTGGCTAACCCGGTGAAACCCCGTCTCTACTAAAAAATACAAAAAACTAGCCGGGCGAGGTGGCGGGCGCCTGTAGTCCCAGCTACTTGGGAGGCTGAGGCAGGAGAATGGCGTGAATCCGGGAGGCGGCGCTTGCAGTGAGCTGAGATCCGGCCACTGCACTCCAGCCTGGGTGATAGAGCGAGACTCTGTCTCAAAAAAAAAAAAAAAAAAAAAAAAAAGAAAGATCACCAGAAGATAGTAGTCTATAACGTATATCTGAAGAAAGAAGCCCACAAAACAAATACTGGCATAATGATATTGTGGATGATATTAGGCCTTCAGTGGCAGCTTTTGCAATTTAACAGGAACTCTACTTGTAGTGAGATTTCTGTTTAATGGATCCAAATTTAATTTTGTATTTGATAATTTTTTTCATATGTAGGTTTAACCTAAGGTTTGTAGTCCATAATATTTTTTGATATTCCTGAATCCATGGATGAAAATATAGAATAATGGAACTAACAAGGGTTTTGGAGTCACACAGACCTAGCTGTGAGTTACTAGCTGTGTAAACTAAATTACTCAACAGTTCTTAGGCTCACTTTCCTTATTTGTAAAGTAATGCTTATATGTAACTGCTGTGATTGATTCTCGTGTGAATTCAATGAGGCACTGTTTTCAATTATTGTTTACATCCTGATACATGTTGGGTGTGCCTCATACTATTTGGGTCAGGAAGGTATTAAGGATAGTTAGGTATCACTCTTCACCAGGGATTTCTTTTCATATGTATTTATGTACTTTCTTTGAGTGGGAGTTTTGCCTCTATGGCTGTTCGAGACATAGGGCTGTACCTAGCTTATCTGGTGTTTGTGCTACAGATTTCTCAGTCTTCATGGCCTAACTGTGTACTGCATCTAGAGGTCTTTACTTTCATTGGAAAATGGTAATGTGTTCATATTCCCTACAGAAGCTCATATAGTATAAAGCTACGTGTGTGTGTTTTTGTGTGTGTCTTTATTGAGGTATACGGAAATATGATGAACTGCATATATTTAAAGTGTACAGTTTGATAAATGTTGACATCTGTATATGTCCACGAAACCATCACACTCCAATCAAGATAACGAGCATATCCATCAACCACAATAGTTTTCTCATGTTTCTTTGTAACGCACCCTTCCTGTCCCTCCCTCCGTAGAAGAAGCGTGTTTCTATGTAATAAGTCTTCTTGAGTAGCGGTGCCATCTTCACTTTGTAATGACGTTTTTTGGGAAATACTTCACTGTCACATAGTTCAAAGTGACTTTGGTATACAGTTAAAAATATAAAGGTAAAAGTATTGAGTTCAAAGTTGTTTTTTCTTCTGCTCTACAACTTAACCAAAAAGTAAAGGTTTCCATCTAGAACCAGTTCATAAAACAACTAAAAGGCTTGCAGTTTCTCTGTGTAATCATTTCAAAACAATAGTTTTTTTCAGCCACCAAGAAGGATGCAGTCTTGACACATAAATAGAAAACAGATTGAGTTTTTGGCTGATATTGCTACACTGGTTTAAATGTTGGTCCAGTCAACTTCAGGCTTAGATTACAAGATTTGCAAATTAGAGGAAAACCAAAAGGGAAAGAACATCTGCATAGATTCTGCCTTTGTGGAATTCCATACAGGCATGCTTACTCTGCTTCTGGTGAAACAGGCCATGTGCATAGTGAATAAGCCTGAAAAGAGATCACTGTTGTGTTGTGATTATGTTAAAGATAAAAGTTGAAGGAGATAATTAGGCAGTTCATTATGGAGAACCATGACAGTTTCTAAGTCAAGTATTTTTAACCATGTTTTTTTGGGGAAAATCTTTTGTTGATACAATGATACGTTATTTTGCCAGAATAAAACCTTGCTAAATCTCACTAAGTGTGTTACTTGATTTTCTGGTATCAAAGTATTGGGATTTGAAAAAGGTAATTTGCTATAACTAAGGTTTTTAAATTGTTTATAATCAGAGGCTATATGGATATAATTTATTCTGTAAATGACAACACAGTCTCAGTGAGATGTAAGGAATCCTTGTCTGCATTGGGCTAATCATACATTGTGTATATGATTTTAAGATGTTTTCCAAACACCTCTCCTGCCATTTAGATAGGAATCTTAAGAACTGCTTTATTTGATTTTTTTTCCCTTTTATTCTGAGAAGGGGCTTCCTTATGTTCTTTCAAGACATGTTTATGGGTATCTATTATGTGTCAGCTACTGTTAAATAATCCAGGACATCATTTCTTAACTGAGGGGAAAAAGGTAGAGATGATTTTGATCCCCAGGGGACATTTAGCAGTGTCTGGGGGACATTTTTTGGTTGCCACATCATGGAGTGGAAGGTACTGTTGGTATCTTGTGTGTAGAGTCAAAGAACCTGCTATACTGTACATCCTGTATTTTGCAGATCAGCCCTTGACAGCAAAGAATTATCTAGCCCATAATATCGATAGGGTCAAGTTTGAGAAACCCTGATACAAGAAGACAAAAATCTGTATGTCTAGAGCTGACATTGCTGGACATTTATTGCTAGAGTTGACATTATAACAAGAAGAGAGAAACAGTAAAAAAATAAGTAAAATATATAGTATGGTGATATAATGTATGAAAACGGTAGAGGGTCGGGTGCAGTGGCTCACACCTGTAATCCCAGCACTTTGGGAAGCTGGGGGGGTGGGGGTGGATCATGAGGTCAGCAGTTCGAGATCAGCCTGGCCAACATGGTGAAACCCTGCCTCTACTAAAAATACAGAAAATTAGCTGGGCGTGGTGGTACGTGCCTGTAATCCCAGCTATTCGGGAGGCTGAGGCAGGAGAATCACTTGAACCTGGGAGGCAGAGGTCGCAGTGAGCCAAGATCACGCCACTGCACTCCAGCCTGGGCAATAGAGCGAGACTATGTCTCAAAAAGAAAAAAAAAATAGTAGAGAAGTTAGTTAGATAAAGTTGGACAGGACAGTGGTGTTTGTTGTTGATGGATATTTGGATTGTTTGCCATTGGCGGTTTGATGAATAGTGTAGATGTGAACATTTCTATATTGCTTTTGTTGTACATTTCTGTTTGGTATATATAACTAGGAGTGGATCATAAGTTTCTTACTATCTTCTTACTATCTTATTATCGTCTTATATCTTGTTAGATATTTCCAAGCAGTTTTTATTATTCCATGAACCTTTATTTATTGCCAGTATATGAAATGATATAATTAGAACAATGTAGTAAATGTGCATCATTTCCCGTGTTGATGATGTCAGGAGTCTTATGAGATTGCTTTATATAATTGGGATTTGAAATTCTGGATGTGCTTTTTCTCCACTGGTAGCTATTGTAAATATCCTTTTGTCTCTTAATTTCTCTTCCTAGTATTCAAATATTGAACACTTTTTAAAAATTTTTATTTATTTATTTATTTTGAGATGCAGTCTCATTCTGTTGCCCAGGCTGGAGTGCAATTACGCGATCTTAGCTCACTGCAACCTCGACTTCCTGGGTTCAAGCGATTATCCTGCCTCAGCCTCCTGAATAACTGCGATTACAGGTGAACACCACCGCACCCAGCTAATTTGTATTTTTAGTAGAGATGGGGTTTCACCATGTTGGCCAGGCTGGTCTTGAACTCCTGACCTCATGATCCACCCTCCTCAGCCTCCCAAAGTCCTGGGATTATAGGTGTGAGCCACTGCGCCCAGCCTGAACACTTTTAAATAGTGTTTCTTTATGTTTGAGAAATGTAAAACTAACTGTTACAATACAAAACATGATGGTCGCACAGGTGTAGTTGGAAAACTTACCTGGAAAATGACAGAAATCCTTGATGTCATCTAGATCATAAAGGGGAAAAATGGGACAAACATAAGTTCTGAATAGTTAACTTCATAGGAAAGGTCATGCTGACTGAAATGTTACAGGACATTTTTTAAAATGCTGTATGATCCTCAGTTGTGTTTTGTTCAGGACGGTACAAGGACCATGCTTTTTTTCTTTATTTCTTTGTGTAAAGCTGTTGGCCATACTTTTAGGATACTGGGGACCAAATATTTGAAGATAATTTGGAAAGATTTAGATAAACTCCTTTTACACAAAAGGAGTTTAAATTATAAACCTGGCTGAAAAACTTGAAAAAGTTGCAAACTTTGAAATAACTGTTTTATGTCCATGAACAGATTATTATTATTTAAAAAATAAATTTTCTGGCTCAATAAAGTGTTTGTCACAACTACTATAATATCCTAGAGCCAAGCCAAGATTTAATTTTTGTTTTTGTTTTTTTAATATCAATACCTTTTTGTTTTTTTGAGCCAAGCTCGTACTCTGTGACCCATGCTGTAGTGCAGCGGTACACTCTTGGCTCACTGCAGCATTCGACCCTCAGGCTCAAACAGTTTTCCCACTTCAGCCTCCCTGGTAGCTGGGACTACAGGTGTGTGCCACCACACTCGGCTAGACGGGGTTTTGTGGTATTGCCTAGGCTGGTCTGGAACTCCTGAGCTCAAGTGATCCTCCTGCCTTGGCCTCCCTAAGTGCTGCAATTACAGGCATGAGCCACTGCATCTGGCCAATAAGTGTCTTTTGATTGAATTATATGTTTTGTCTTGTTTGTTTGTTTGTTTGTTTTAAGACCGAGTCTCACTCTGTCAACCAGGCTGGAGTGTAGCGGTGCGATCTTGGCTCACTACAACCTCTGCCTCCCAGGCTCAAACGATTCTCCTGCCTCAGCCTCCCGAGTAGCTGGGACTACAGGCGCGTGCCACCACACCCGGCTAATTTTTGTATTTTTGGTTGAGACAGGGTTTCACCATGTTGGCCAGGCTAGTCTCAAACTCCTGACCTCAGGTGATCCACCCGCCTTAGCCTCCCAAAGTGCTAGGGTTACAGGCATGATTCACCGCGCCGACCTATGTTATGTCTTTTTTATAAAAGTTAACTGATTTTATCCTTTGTTAGAAAACAATTGTTGTGACAAGTGTTTTTCTCTTCATTTATATAATTTTATTAACATCTTGTTTTCTAAACACAATGTACAAAGAAGGTTAAAACAGTTATTGTGAGATGACTGGCATGTTAATTAGAGTCTCCCTTTGTGGGTGTGGGTGTGGGTGAATGTGCTTTTGGAGAGACTAATGCAGAACAAGGGACAGTATTCTGAGTGCCCCTTTGGCGGTGGGGTTTTTTTTTTTAAATTACAAACCCTCAAATATGTGGTATGTTTAAATCTTATGAGTTATTTAGATGTAGTCACATTTCTCTCTGGAAAATATAAAATACAATAATTTGTATATTGTAAAGTAGTGTCATTTTTAATTTTTTGATTAGTCTTTTTCACTTTCTTGAAAAATTCAGAAGAAAACATTCTGATTGCATCTGTTTGTCAGTTTTGTCCGTGCACCTTTCTCAGACAAGGAAATAAAATGTACGTTTACGATGATGAAAACAGCTGCAGTGCATACTTCTCAGAGTCATTTGTCAAACGAAGCAGCACTAGAGGAAAGATGATAACACACTGCTCCACTATTAAGTATAAAACTGTTGCAATTGGTGCCGTTTTAAATTATTAAACACTGTAAATGCCATAAAGTTAATTAAAAGAGGAACAAACTCTACAAAGATAAATGTGTTTTCAATATGATTGTTAGGGGAGGGTACAGTAGAAACCAGTGAATAGAGAGGAAATTTATTTCTGGCAGGACTCTAGACATGGAACTGTGGCTGAACTTTTTACCCTAATTACCTCCTGCTAATGCCTGCAGCGGGCTGGAATCAAAGTGGTGCTTCAGGCCCTGGAAATTCTCTGATGTGGCAAACGTTTGTTGTGTGAGGAGGGTTTCTTAAGAAAAAGCAGAATATTGTGACAGGATTTAAAAAAAAATTCTCAGTTACCACCCACCTCACTTGTTGCCTACAAAAATAGAGTAATTGTTTGCATCTGTGTATGCTTTTTTACCCCCCCCTAAGAAATAACTGTTATAAATCAATGTGACATAGATCCAGTGAACTGAGGCTTGCCCGAGGTAGGATTTTTTTTTTTTTTAAGTTTCTCCTTTAATTGAAAATTTAGATTCCAAATGTAAAGAGGTTATTTTTCATAATTTAGAAGAAACATTCTATGCATTTTAAGGAGAATTTGGATCTTAAAGTGTGCTTTTCAAAATGAATTCTGATAACTTTTGTAGTATCAAATTGATAACTATTAAATGGCTTAATCCTGGAAAAGGTGGGAATTTCCAGTTTCTATTATTAGTTCTCCATCTGAGACTAGAACCTAAAAGACATTTCTCTAATCTTTGTGAAAGTTTATGTCATTCCATTTATGTGTCACAAAAGGTTTGGCCATGTATGCATTTTTGAAATAAAAAGAATTATTTCCCTAAAAGCACCTGTTTTTCAACCTCTGCCTTTAAAGGCAGTGTTTCTATACAATATAAAATACAAGTACCATGACAAGTCATTTTATATACTCTATTTTAAAAAAATAGAGATAGGGGTCTCACGATACTGCCCAGGCTGGTCTCAAACTCCTGAGCTCAAGCGATCCTCCCACCTCAGACTGCCAAAGTGCTGGGATTACAGGTGCGAGCCACCGTGCCTGGCCCATTTTATATATTCTAAAAGAATCAAATTTTCAAACAGTCTGCCTTTGTGTGCCTGTGCTGTCTTGTGTCTCCAGCTCCAGCCCTTATCTAATCTTCTTGAAATACCTTTTATATAATTCTTGAAAAGCACTAATAGCACTGTTTTTTTGTAATGCAAATAAAATCATGTTTTTATGTTGGTAAAAATTTATTTTGGCAGTCTTTTAGTTGGATATCCTGAATAAATAGTTTTAATTTTTAAAAGCAGATTGCTGTGGGTTTTCTTGATCCTGGGCAATAAGAATTTTAATGAAATCCCAAATTTCTTTCAAGATTGTGTCAGAAACTCACAGCTTGCTGTGGTTACAAATTGCTTCAGTATAACCTTAGTATTTTGCCTTTTGCACACTTATACTTTTGCATTGCATCTGTGACCATTCATTCATGTAGTAGTTTTGTGAAATGTGAATGAGGGCTATTTGTTTGAACTACCAAGTTTCAAAATTATGTTACAAATAATTTATTTTTATTTTGTTCAGTACAAATGTTTGCAAAACTTTTAATCAGTGGTAAGGCACTTACATATTTTCACTTCACATACTCTTTCAAAATTGTAATTATCCACATTTGATATAATAGATGTATTTCACAACATTTGGCTTTGTCATTTGACTCCCCTTCATTTTCCCCTCAATTCCAACCGTCTTTACAAGAAAAGCCAAATAAGGAAACATTTTACTTCTCTGTCTACTATGAAAAGTAATTTGTCAAAATGTGAAACTACTTTTAAAAGCCAAATTTATATCTGAAGGTATCTGGTGCAATTTAAGTTATATTTCACTATGAAATAACCTTGCATATTATCATTAGAAGGATTTAAACAATCATGTGATTTTTTTCTGATTCTAATAACACAGGAAAGATAAATTACACTGATGTAGCTTTATCACAAATTATATAACATTTATGTAAAATGAATGTAAATAGTCTTACTAGTTTTCAAACAAAAAACCTTATTTTATGGTATAAGAATAATTTTGTTGTATTTCAATAATATGTCAAATTTCTTAGAAGTATTCATTTAGAATAGGATATTTTATTGTCTTCTTAATAAAGATAAACAAAAGCTCAGATTTTCTGCTCTCATTTTAAGAGTTGACAAGGAAAATAATTGACTATAATTTTTTACACGTATCCTTCTCTGAAATGTTTCTTGTTCTGTTTTGATATAACAGATTATTCCTTGATTTTGAGAATTAGACTTTAAGCAAAATCTGTTAATTTTGGCCTTACTTCATTTCTCAGCGTGTTTCAAATGCTGTGATGAACTTTGGTTTCTTTGAAATGTTTAATAAAGTGGTTTCTATTGATTTCATATTTGTACTCAAACTAATACACATTGGTAGATTATCAAGTTTTAAGATGATACTAGAGTAATAAAACTGGGCGTACTCTTTCACAGTATAGTAGTATATTTGGCCTCACTGTGCCTGCTTGGCAGAAGATGGTATCATTAACATCTTTTTATAAGTTGAGCCAGTCTTTAGTGTCCTCATTTCAAGTACCCTATGTTTTTTTGTTAGGTATGGTTATGTATATCTGTTGATATGAAAAATGACTCTGTTTTTTTTTTTATTTATCATACCTGATAAGCAGTTATAAGTTATATTGCTTTTAGGGAAGTAAATCCCAGCAACATACTGCTTTTTGTTGGTGTTAGTGCTTCTACCATAACAAACTTATAAATTTTCCCTAGTATATTCTTTTAGCTTTCAGAAGTTCCTTATAATAGTATGACTCAAAACTAACTGTACATGATTTTTAGGGAACTTTATGATGTATTTCTTTATCATTAACTAACATTTTAATGTTTAATTTTTAACTGCTCTGTTTTGCCTTTCCCTTCTTCTGTATTCCTCTGCCAGCAGTTTCTGTGATTTTGTTATCTATCAGAAGAAAGCGATAAAATAGGAAAGTACAATAGAACCTTCTAATAGACTCATTAAATTAATATATCTTCCAACATTAAAAAATAATGAACAGTTTATTAATATTTTTGCTATTAAAGATATAAATACATTTTTCTTTTACATGGGAATTTACAGTATGAGATTTGTAGTATGTTGAATTACTACTTTTGAACAGTATACTGTAACAGTTATACTATTATTATGGCTGCTTATACTGTCTCCTACACGAATACCAAAGGCAGATTTGTTGGTTTTTTCTTTGGTTATTTAGAAACCTGATGTTACTGAACTCAAGGTTGAAACTTCAGTCTTCTTTTACTTCTCTTCTTCGTCTATAAATGGATTTCCTAATCAACCAGTAAATGAATATCAACTTAAATATTACATATTTAGCAACCAAAATCTTTGCTATTGTTAGAAACATTTCCACTGGTAGTTTATTGCTAAATATTAAAGATTAAAGTGTTCCTTTTTTTAAATTTGAAGATTAAATCAAATGTTTAAAGAAAAGCTTTTCTTATCAGGCCATGGTTGCTGCAATAAAAGAAAGAGAAGCTTTCCCGTATAAAGTTTTACCTACATCATAGGGTTATTGTAAAGGTTAAATGAAATAATACTTGTAAAGCCTTTATAACAATGGGTGGTATTTATCAAATGTACGATATTCATATTCTCATGATGAAATTATAGATATTATACAACAGTAACAGATATGAGCCTTATTAGAAAAGCAAGATTCACAAAAGGTAGAATGTCAAACATTTTAGGATATTTGTTTCAGAAATGGAATTTTCCCAAGTATGTCTCCTTAATTTTTCATTTAGTGATTAATTGTTTAGACTTTTAAATGGATTCTAAAAAATGGATTCTCTAAATTTTATCCTCTCAGCTTTTTTGGGAGATTTTTAGAGGAGTTTTTAGGGTCACAGCAAAATTGAGTGGAAGATACAGAAAGTTCCCACATATCTCCTGCCTGCATATATTTATAGCCTCTGCCATTATCAACGGTCCCCACTAGAGTGGTACATTTGTTATAGTTGATGAACCTATGTTGACACGTTGACACATCATTATCACCCAGAGTCCATCGTTCACATTAAGGCTCACTCTTGGTGTTATACATTCTGTGGGGTTGGATAATTGTATCAGACAGAGTGATTAAATCTTTTAACAGATAGTTAACATGAATTCTCTTAATTCTTTTCTTAATTTTTAATTAATTCTTTTAACAAGTAGTACTAATGCTCAACATACAACAGTGAGCGAGACTTAATCTCTGCCCTCCAAAAGCTTATACAGTACTTCTTTTTAGTGAAAGAGCTTATAAGTCTGAAAAATGTACAGATGGCATTAACTAGAGTGTTTAGTTCTGTTGTTTTCGTTCCTTCGTTAATAATGTTTTAATATCTCCACATAGTAAAAGAAAAAAAAACATGGAAAATATCCTGGAAGGTTTAGTAGGCAGTTATTTTCTTTATTAGAACAAACTGTTGTTTGGTTTGAACTCTGTTGTCATTGGCCTTGGAAATGTCGGAATTTTTCATTAATATGGATTATTAATATTATTTACAGATATCTCACATGTATATTGAATTATGAGTTGTCATATAGTACTTTTAGATGGAGTCATCTCCTTTGAGGCTAGCAGAAAAAGTAAAATGTTTCCTGTGTGTTAGTGTTTTAGTTATAATAACCTAAACATAGTTATATACTACTTCATGTTAGATCAAGTTATGTAGAAAAGTAATTAGAAAGTGTTTCACTTGCACCTCAGTAGATTAAAACCAGTTTATAAGTTTTAAAATATGCTAATTCTTTTTGACACTTGTTGATTTATCTGTTTGGTGAAGGCAGATCCTGGATTTCAGTTTAGGGAAGATGACACTTAAAAGACTGACAAACTTGTACATTGTGTTATCAGGAAATGGGACCTGATTATTTCTTGGAGGCTTGGAAGATTTTGCTGTATTGTCAAATGATTGCACTTTAACCTTATATCTAGTAGAAATTTTACTTTCCTTTTTTGAGATCAGAGTAGTTGAACTGTAGATTTGTATGGCAAAACTCATAGGTGTATATTCAATAAATAGGTGTAACAAAAGATGGCAAACTAGCTGTTGTAAACATCCACAACCTTGTTTAAGCTCTTTTATATTCAGCAGATTATCTATCATACCTCCTGATTCACTAGAACTTTATTTGGAATTTCCTGATTCTTTCAATTAAGCCAAAAACTGATTATTTGGTAGCATCAGTAAAATCGATAACCCTTTAATGAGACGAATTAAGAGAAACAGGAGACACAAAGTACTGATATCAGGAATGAAAGAAGGGGCATCACTACAGATCTTATGATCAATAAAAGATAATAAGGTAGTATACAACTTTTATGCCAATAAATGTGTTAACTTTCATGAAATGAAAAACCTAAGTCATTGGAAAGTTTTTGACAAGGGAAGAACAATCAGTAGAATAATGTTCCTGGGGAGCAGTTTAAAATTGTAAGCAAATATTTCACAATACTTGTTTTTTTTTGAGATGGAGTTTTGCTCTTGTTGCCCAAGCTGGAGTGCAGTGGTGCAATTTCAGCTCACTGCAACCTCCAACTCCTGGCTTCAAGTGATTCTCCTGTGTCAGCCTCCCAAGTAGCTGGGAACAGGTGCATGCCACCATGCTTGGCTAATTTTTGTATTTTTAGTAGAGGAGGGGTTTCACCATGTTGGCCAGGCTGGTCTCAAACTTCTGACCTCAGATGATCCACCCCCCTTGGCCTCCCAATGTGCTGGGATTACAGGTGTGAGCCACCATGCCTGGCCACACAATACTTTTAAAAAGTTCAATTTTAAATAAAATTTAACCTTTAAATTAAAAAATTTTAAAGCTTATTTTTTTTCCATGAATGAAGGCCATAAAACAGTGATACAAGAACTCAAGGAAGACATGGTGAGATAAACCTCACAAACTGATCACAGAATTGACGAATTGTAAGGCATGGAAGGGAGAATAGATAGAAAATGGAATTAAATGAGAGACTGAACAAAATGGGAAGAAAATCACAACATGTGCATAGTTTCCAAGTAAGAACAGCAAAACATTGTGATTGAGGAAATATTTAAGGTAAAAGTTAAGAAACCTTAATGGAAATGAAACGACTTCATTTGATGTAATGAAATAGCACAGTGTGTACCAAGGATAATTGACTCAGAATGGTCAATTCCAATATATATCATTGTAAAGTTTCTGAATTTCAGGAGCTTTAATAACTGGGAAGTGGTGAGGGGGCTGTAGGGAGCGAAGAGGGAGTGGTGGGGATTAGGCTGATCTCGTATTTCCCCACAAGAACTACAGCAAATACTATAAGACCCCCGAGAAAGAGTGAAAAGCAGCCCAAATTCACTTGAAATAAAAAGGTATAGGTCAGAGGTTGGCAAATTTTCTCCTGCAAGAAATATTTTAGGCTCAGTGGATGATATGTTCTCTGTGGCAGCTAAACTATAGACAATAAAGAAATGAATAGGTGTGGCTGTGTTTCAATAAAACATTATTTACAAAAATAGCAGTAGGGCAGGATTTTGGGCGTAGTTTGCTGACTTCTCTACACCACCATTCTGGATATTTTTTTCTGTACAAAAATCTAAAAAAATATTAATCATGCTGTACTTATGCATGGTTTTTGTTGTTTTTATTAGAGACAGGGTTTCATTATGTTGCTCAGGCTGAAGTGCAGTGACTATTCACAGGCATGGTTCATGGCACCCTGCAGCCTCAAACTCCTGGCTTCAAATGGGCTCAAGTGATCCTCCTGCCTCCGGAGTAGCTGGGACTACAGGAGTACGCCACTGTGCCTGTCTTATGCGTGGTTTTTAGTGGAGGAAGATTGTGTGGGCATAGTAGAAAATAGTATTGTATAAATAGATAATGTATGTATTTATATTATATGTATATTACATATATATGTAAATAAACTGGCAGCCCATATCTGTTTCTTGTAACATTTCTTTCATAATTTGAATTTTCATTGTATTTGTTTATCATTGTGGAATATTAAACATATTTCTTTGTATTATAACTTAATTTCCAATCCTTACAAGAAAACTCAGCTAATTATTTTGAAAGCTCCTTGAAGACAGAGTCTTTCTAACACATCTTTGTGTTTAATCACAAATAAAGAAAACTTACTTTCTTTTTTCAATATAATGTATTATGTCTTTGCGTCTTATGTTGTCTGTTAGATCTCTATTGAAGAAAAATGTCTGATTCCAATCCCAATTGTAATATTACCTCCTGTTTTTGTGTGGAGATGTTGCTTACCCCTTTGTGCCTGGTTACCTCTCCGTAAGCTGTGCGAGTGTTGGAAGGTTTCATAACCCAGTGTTTATTGAGAACTCTGCAGAAGAAAAATGCAGAATACAGTTATTATTAACTAGGCTTATCACAGGTTTACCTTTTAATATGGTTAAGTTTCCATTTTCTTTGCTTTTTCTTTTTAATTATTAAAAACAAGACCAACTGGCTTTTGTTCTTTAGGAGCCGAATAAGAATACAAATAATGTAATACTATCAAAAATTTTCCTCTTAAATTTAAAGCATTAGATTCAATAACACATGTTGAAGGTTGTGCAGCTTTTTCCCATTTAAAAATAAGTGTTTCCATGCTTCTTGCAATTTGTGGTAGATTTTAAATGTCTTTGCTATTTTGTGTTTCACTTATACATGCACATTCTTGGAAAATGTCACTTTCTCAAATACTTTGTTCCGCTTTTCCTAATTTTGTTTCAATCTGTTAAATATCATGAATGAAAATAATAAAGGTCTTTGTAAAGGAAAATGATATTAATGTTTAGAATTTTGAAATCATAAAAGCCATATTTCACATTGCTTTAAAGTGATGTTCATTGTATTGCATTAAAAAAACCCCTCTATTTTGAAAACATTGTCCAGGTTAAGAATGGCTATGATTCTAATAAAATACACAAATGTAAAGAAACATACTGTTACAAATAATTAAAAATAGACGAGAGACAAAATTTAAATATTTTTGTTAGGGATTTATGAAACTTGACTTTTGGAATTGAATTCAATATTGTATTATTTATAATTCTTGTTTTTCATCAAGCATAAAAGATCCCTTTGCATCTGTCTACTATACCATTTTCGGGAGGTATTTAAATTTTAAAGATGCAGAAGGTACAGTGTGAGGCTACCATCTCTCGTGCATTATAATTTTTTAAAAGCTCAAGTATTCAGCATCAAACTTAGTCTTCACAAAAAGCTCAAGGCACTTAGCTCATTTCTCATTCTATAGATGCAAAAAACCTAGTTTGTGACAAAGAAAATGAATTGTTGATCCTATTACATAAAGATATAATTACACAGGAATACTTAGTTGTGCATAGCTAAAAATCTTATTTAATTCCTGTTTTTTGACCTCTTCATGTTTTGGCTCCTTTAGTGGTTCATTTGACTAGTCCTCACTGCATTCTTGACTTTTGTCTAATGTAGAAACTGTTGGATCTGAAACAGATTGTCAGAAGGTTTCCCTGTATTTATAACATGTATGGTAGTATTTATATATAAAAAGATTCCTAAGTTATGGGTTGAGAATTCTAATGATTACTTAACCATGTGATGTGGTTATGTACATTTGGTCAAATCTTTTAACAGGTTAACCTCAATTAATTAAGAACAAATTACTGATATAACTTGTGAAAATTAAAGTAACTTTTGATTAAAATTGCTTGATGCTTAGTAGGCTTCTCTGTTTTATCATTTCAAAAACTCTCCCTATTGTCTCAATAAAAGTGAGCTAGAATTCCAGAAATGTTAGTGTGTTACAGAACTTGAACAATGGAGGCTCATTTGGTTAAATTTGTTTCAGAATAGATTATATTGCTGCAATTTTAAAAAATACTTAAATAAATAAAATGTGTATAATAATTTTTCATATACTACTTTAAGTAAGGAACTTAATTTAGTAGATTTAAATGTAGCACATATAAAGTCATAATTTTACTTATACTGCTGAAATTTAATCAATGTCATTTTTTTTTTTTGTTTGAGACGGAGTCTTGCTCTGTCGCCCAGGCTGGAGTGCAGTGGCATGATCTCGGCTCACTGCAAGCTCCGCCTCCTGGGTTCACGCCATTCTCCTGCCTCAGCCTCCCCAGTAGCTGGGACTACAGGTGCCCGCCACCACGCCCGGCTAATTGTTTGTATTTTTAGTAGAGACGGGGTTTCACCAAGTTAACCAGGATGGTCTCCATCTCCTGACCTTGTGATCCACCCGCCTAGGCCTCCCCAAGTGCTGGAATTACAGGCATGAGCCACTGCGCCCGGCCCATCAATGTCATTTTAAAGTAGTATAATGGCAGAAGGACTGAAACTTTATTATGTGTCTATTAAAAAACCCTTCTGTATCTTTGAGGTCACACTAAATCTAAAGATCATTTTGTTGCAAAAGAGAGAGACCGGATGGGTTATCTATTGGTATATAACATATTAGAACATGTTTAGCATATTAGAACAACATTTGTCTTCTCATAGTTTATATGGGTTAGGAGTCCAGGCACAATTTAACTGGTTCATTAACTTAGGTCTTACAGGCTGGAGTAAAGGTCTCCTCTGAGGGCTTGACTGGGGGAGATTCCACTTCTAGCCTTCCTAGGGGCAATTCTTAAAGGCTGTCTGCAGTTCCTTGGCATAGGGCTTCCCCACATGGCTGCTTACATAATCAGGCTCCCAAAAAGAGTCTCTAGTGATGGCCTTTGGGGAGACTGGGGACCAAGAAATGGAAGATGGCATGAGGCAGCCTTTCGAGGTGCTGGAAATGTATTTTTCTCTTTGTGTGGAGTTATAAGGGATATATGGACTTTATGAAAATTTACCAAGGTGTACACTTTAGATTTTTACACTCATTTTTAGGTATGTTTTACTTCTATATATCTTTATTTAAAAGTAATTGTAAAACATACTTTAATAAATAGCTGCATTACTTTTAGATTTTTTGATGTCCCTTTCTACTTTGGAACTAATTTTTTAATTAATATGACTCAACAAAAGTAAATGATAGGTATATCCTATCACTGCTTTAACCAGATCATTGGATAATAACCTTTTAAAATAGGAGATCTTTGATTGCAATGGAATTTCAGCTTTATGTTTTGGTAGTGGACAACCTTATACATTTGGTGAATTAATTAGGAGACTTACAATCATTAAAAATGTAAGGTTACTACTACATAACATATCAAAAAATAGTGGCATGAACTTCTTATACTCAGGTTAACTTCTGGCACCAATATACCACCTGCCTATATGGTGATTAAAAAAAAGGAAGTATACTAGAACAATTTTTTTTTTTTCAATTTTCTATTTAGAACCCTGACTGTAGCTAGTTCCACATCCTTTTCCTCTGCCAATATTCTGCATACTCTATGGGACATGATCTTCTGTGATTCCGCATTGCGGGTTATAGTTCCTTTCTCCATTTATTTATACTCTCATCTAAGTAAGTAATGTTCACATTTGCTTACTGCTGAGTGTGCTATCTCTCCTTTTTGTGATGTTCAGTTTCTAAGCTCTTTCTTTTATATCCTTGGATTCCACCATTGTATTGAAAATAAATTCCTCCGTATCTACAGGCTGGCTTTCATTTGAAAGACAATTATTTCCTAATGATAACTCACTTTGTTTGGGTTTTGCATTCTCTTAGCCTTTTTTTTTTTTTTTTTTTTTTTTTTTTTTTTGCTTTTTTTTTTTTAAAGACAGTCTGTTGCCCAGACTGCGGTGCAGTGGCCCAATTATAGCTCACTGCAGTCTTGAACTCCTGGGCTCAACGTATCTTCTCTCAGCCTCCTGAGCAGCTAGGAATGTAGGTGTACAACATCACATCCAGCTAATTTTTAACTTTTTTTTGTAGAGACAGGGTTTTGATATGCTACTAAGATTGATTTTTGTTTTTAAATTTTTTTTGTTATTTTACATAGTATTGGTATATATTTTTAAAAATTGGCTAAAAAATTTATATGTGCCCTTTTCCTAGTGTCTCTGTTAATATTTTGTTGTTGTTTGTTAATTTTTTTTTTTGAGACAGAGTCTTGCTCTGTCGTCCAGGCTGGAGTGCAGTGGTGCAATCTCGGCTCACTGCAACCTCTGCTTCCCGTGTTCAAGTGATTCTCCTACCTCACCCCACTGAGTAGCTGGAGATTACAGGCACACACCACCACACCTGGGCTAATTTTTGCAATTTTTAGTAGAGATGGGGTTTCACCATGTTGGTCAGGCTGGTCTCAAACTGGTGATCTCAGGTGATCCACCTGCCTTGGCCTCCCACAGTGCTGGGATTACAGGCGTGAGCCACTGCACCTGGCCATACTATTTGTTGAAGTTAAGAAAATATCCCATCTCCATATTTTTGGCAAGATGTGCCCTCTTGTCCTCTCCCCAAATTCAGTCATACTGCCATTTATCTACCTTGTGACCAGTATGACAGATTGCATTCTTTTTACAATATAGGCTTATATCAGCTATTTAAAGAAATGAGGACTCCCAGGTCATTTCTAATTCTTACTTTCTGATCTTCACATGGCTGTATGGACAGTGCTGCATATCCTTTTATCATCTGCACTGATCCCTTTTCCCTACTCTGTGTTTTTCTTTATGCGTATTACTTATTAATCTCTAACATTTGATTTATTTTACTCATTTATGTGTTTATATTGTGTTCAGTAGGTGTCTTTACCTACTAGAATATGTTCAACAGTGGGAAGGATTTTGCCTTGTTTTGCAGTCATAGTGCCTGGCACAAAGTATATAATTTTTTTTTTTTTTTTTTGAGATGGAGTTTCTCTCTTGTTGCCCAGGCTGGAGTGCAATGGTGTGATCTTGGCTCACCGCAACCTCTGCCTCCTGGGTTCGAGGGATTCTCCTGCCTCAGCCTCCTGAGTAGCTGGGATTACAGGCGTGTGTCACCACACCCGGCTCATTTTGTTTTTTTAGTAGAGATGGGGTTTCTTCATGTTGCTCAGGCTGGTCTCAAACTCCGGACTTCAGCTGATCTGCCCGCCTCGGCCTCCCAAAGTGCTGGGATTACAGGCATGAGCCACCATGCCCAGCCACAACTAATATAAATTTATCAAATGAATAAATTAATGAGAATATAAAAGGCAGTAATTCCCTCTACCATTCTGAGATTAAGGCCTAATTTTGACTTTAGATTCATTGTTACTTCCATATTGCTCAAAATAATTTCATTGGTATTTACTAACCCATTTTAGATAAGGTGTTAGGATATACCAGCATCACATATAATTCCCTATCTTCCCAGTATATTTGTATGGAAAACTTCAGTTTTCTGTTTTCTTTTTTTTAAAGGTGCTATGGTCTGTATCTGCAGAGGTAGAGGTTTTCACTTCATGCCAGCCTGTAAATTTTGCTTGCCCTTGGTTCAGATACATTCGTTGGTCTAAGTAAGGGGGAGGGTGCTTGTAGTATCAAGCATGACCATCTAAGACTACTGGCTTATCATGGGATGCTGAGTAGGACAGTTCTCTTTATGTCAATTGTGGCTGGCAGATCTTTTAATTGACCTGATGGATACAAGTATCATAAATTTGCAAAGGAAGAAGCAAGCATCTCAAACTGGGAGGGTATCATTATAGTCAGTGAGTAGACGTGAGGATGGAATAGAGCCAAGTAGATAGAATACCATGAGTAAAAAAGTTAATAAAGGTTTAAAGGCTGCAGTACAAGTTTTCTGAAAGGGGAGAATTTAAACTAATGGTTTAAAAGTGCTCCAACAAGGCTGGGCACGGTAGCTCATGCCTATAATCCCAGCACTATGGTAGGCCGAGGCGGGTGGAGCACCTGAGGTCAGGAGTTCCAGACCAGACTGACCAACATGTTGAAACCCCGTCTCTACTAAAAATACAAAAATTAGCCGGGCGAGATGGCGCATGACTGTAATCTCAGCTTCTCAGGAGGCTGAGGCAGGAGAATCACTTGAACCCAGGAGGCAGAGGTTGCAGTGAGCCAAGATTGCGCCATTGCACTCCTGCCTGGGCAGCAAGAGGGAGACTCCGTCTCTAAATAAATAAATAAATAACCCCAACAAACAAACAAAAACCTGAGTCCATCTGGTGAAGGTCTTTATTTGCATAGATAAAAGTTTGAACTTCATGGCAGTGGTGTGTCATTGAAGGCTTTAGAAACAGGAATTAAATTATTAGAGAGAATTGTTTAGGGAGATTACTGTGACCAGGTGGATTTTTAAGTTTGTAATGTTTGAGTGTGATATAATAAAACAGATCACAAGGGATAAATTCCCCTTGCTTATGATCCTTAACAGTGGCCACTGCTTATTACACTCTATTTCCGAACGTCTTGTTTTCCCTTCAGTTCTGCTGGTTTCTGCTTCATTCTAAAACATTTATTGATGGTAAACTATGTCTAAGCACATGCCTGGGCATGCAAAATTAATAATATACTATTATTGGCTTAAACAAGATCACAATCTGATGGAAACTTAAACACAAAGTATAAAAACATTTTGAAAATATTATTTTTCCTGAAGGTTCCTCCTTGTGTTCTATTCTCTTGGTTACACACTCCCTTTCTACTTCTTTCTTTCTCTTTTCTTTTTCCTTTTTTTTTCCTCTCTCTCTCTTTCACAAAGTCTCACTTTGTCATAGCTCACTGCAACCTTGAACTCCTGGGCTCAAGTGATTCTCTCACCTCAGCCTTCTGAGAAACTGGGCCCACAGGTATGTACCACTGCACCTGGCTAATTTTTTTTTTTTTTTTTTTTTTTTTTTTGAGACATAGTCTCAGTCTGTCACCCAGGCTGGAGTGCAGTGGTGACATCTCGGCTCACTGCAGCCCCAACCTTCCAGGCTCAAGCGATCCTCCCACCTCAGTCTCCTGATTTATTTTTTATTTTTATTTTTTTTTATTTTTTTTTTGAGACATAGTCTCAGTCTGTCACCCAGGCTGGAGTGCAGTGGTGACATCTCGGCTCACTGCAGCCCCAACCTTCCAGGCTCAAGCGATCCTCCCACCTCAGTCTCCTGAGTAGCTGGGACCACAGATGTGCACCACCATGCCCAACTAATTGTTAAATTTTTTTGTAGAAAGGGTGTCTTGCTTTGTTGCACAGACTGGTCTCGAACTCCTGGGCTCAAGTGATCCTCCTGCCTTGATCTCCTAAAGTGTTGGGATTACAGGCATGAGCCACCACACCTAGCCCCGTTCTGCTGCTTTATCTTTTTCAGTCAGGATAAGGTATATTTCTTACGTCAAAAGTCCTTTTTTATTAGTATGGTTGAATATGTATACACGGGCATCCCCACTTACTTCCTGTCTTGTTTAAAAGCATCACCAGGCCGGGCGCGGTGGCTCAAGCCTGTAATCCCAGCACTTTGGGAGGCCGAGACGGGCGGATCACGAGGTCAGGAGATCGAGACCATCCTGGCTAACACGGTGAAACCCCGTCTCTACTAAAAAGTACAAAAAACTAGCCGGGCGAGGTGGCGGGCGCCTGTAGTCCCAGCTACTCCGGAGGCTGAGGCAGGAGAATGGCGTAAACCCGGGAGGAGGAGCTTGCGGTGAGCAGACATCCGGCCACTGCACTCCAGCCTGGGTGACAGAGCAAGACTCCGTCTCAAAAAAAAAAAAAAAAAAAAAAAAAAAAAAAAAAAAGCATCACCAAGTTCTCATTCAGAGTGGCTCAAAACCTCAATGTTGAAATAATCTGTACTCCGCTGTTATTGGGTATTATATAAATGTCAAGTTCCTGTTAGCTGATGGTGTTTGTGAGTTGTTGTATATGGTTTTTTGTCTAGTCTTCCTATCAGTTGTTGAGAGAAGTATGTTGAAGTCTTTCCTATTATAATTGTGGATTTGTCTATTTTTCCTTTCCACTCTACCCATTTTTACTTCAGATAACTTCCAGCTCTGTCGTTCAATATATATACATTTAGGGTTGCTGTGTCTTCTTGATGTATTGACCCTTCTATCTTTATTTTCCTCTCTGTCTCTGCTTATTTTCTTAGCTCCAAAGTCTACTTTATCCGATACTAATCTTGACAGCCTCCCTCCCCCCTCCCTTCCTTCATTCCTTCTTTCCTTCTTTTCTTCTTCCCTCCCTCCCTCCCTTTCTCTTTCTTTTTGTTGAGGTGACTTTACATAATATAAAAGTTAACATTTTAGAGTATACAGTTCAGCAGCATTTAGTACATTTACCGTGTTGTATCACCACAGCCACTAGTTCAGAACATTTTATTGACATCGAAAGAAAACCCCATATCCACTAAGCAGCCCCTCCCTGTTTCCCCCTTCCTCCAGCCACTGGCAACCAACAATCTGCCTTCTGTCTCTGTGGATTGACTTGTTCTGGTCATTTCATATAACTGGATTTATACAATGTGTGACCATTTGTTTCTGACTTCTTTCACTTAGCATAATGTTTGGGAGGTTCATCCATGCTGTAGCATGTGTCAGTACTTCATCCCTTTTTATGGGCGAATAATATTACATTGTATGCGTACACTACAATTTGTTTATCCATTCATCTGTTGAGAGACATACGGGTGTTTCTACTTTGTGGTTATGATGAAAATGCTGCTATGAACATTCATGTGCAAGTTTTTGTGTGAACGTATGCTGCTTCCTCTTGGGTACAGGAGTAGAATTGCTGGGTCATATGATGATTCTGTGTTTAACTTTTTGAGGAACTGCCAAGCTGTTTTCTGCAGGAGATGTACCATTTTATATTCCTACCAGCAGTGGACCAGAGTTCCAATTTCTTCACATTTATTGTCTGATTTTAATTGTTAAATTATGACCAAGCTAGTGGCTGTAAAGTTATATTTCATTGTGAATTTGATTTGCATTATTGTAATGACTAATGATGTTGAGCATCCTTTATACATGTGTTGACCATTTGTGTATCTTCTTTGGAAAAATGTCTGTTCAATTCCTTTACCCACGTTTCTTTTCCCCATTGGAATGTTTGTCTTCTTGTTGAATTATAAAAATTAACAATATATTCGGGATATTAGACCCTTGTCTGATATATTATTCACAAATGTTTTCTCACATTTTGTGGTTTTCTTTTTACTTTCTTAATAATGTCCTTTGTTCCACAGATGTTTTAAAATATTGATATAATCTGATTTATCGGTTCATTCATTTGTTGCTTATACTTTTGGTATCATATCTAAGAATCAATTGCCAAATTCAAGGTCAGGAAGATTTACCTATTTGTTTGCTCCTAAGAGTTTTATAGTCTTATATTTGGGTCATTAGAACTATTTCGAATTGGGGGCTAGGGTTTCACTTCATTCTTTTGCAGAGTGATTTCTACTTGTCTCAACATAATTTAGTGAAGAGCCTGTCCTTTCCCCGTTGAATAGATTTGGCAGCTTTTTCAAAAGTTAATTCATCATTAATTTGTTTCTGGACTCTGAATTCTAATTCATTTTTGGAATGTCTAATGCTAGACATTAGACATTTGTATGTCTAATACTAGGCCAGTTTCACAGTGTTTTAATAACCGTAGTTCTGTTGTAAGTTTCAAAATGTGAGTCCTCCAAATTTGTTCTTTTCCAACTTTGTTTTGGCTGTTTGGTGCCACTTGTACTTATATTTGCGTTTAGGATTGGATTTCTCATTTCTGCATAAAAGGCCATTGGAATTTCTATAGATATTGTATTGCTGTTATAAATGGAACTGTTTTCTTCATTTGTCTTTTGGATTGTTTATTGCTAGGTTTTGCATGTTGATCCTGCAACTTTGTTGAATTTATCAGTTCTAGTGCTTTTATAGATTATCGGGAATTTTCTCTCTCTATAAGAATATGTTGTCTATGAATAGATACCTTTTATTTCTTTGTATTGCCTAATTGCTTTGCATAGATCTTTCAGTACAGTGTTGAATAATAGTGGGTATCCTTGTCTTGTTCCTGATGTTAGGGGAAAACTTTCAGTTTTTCTTTATTGAATATGGTGTTAGCTGTGGGTTTTTCATGAGCCCTTTATTATGTTTTCAAGTTTCCTTCTTTATTTTTTTTTAAGTCAGGGTCTCGCTCTGTCACCCAGGTTGGAGTGCAGTGGCATGATCATAGCTGATTGCAGCCTTGACTTCCCAGGATCAAGCAGACTTCTAGCTTCAGCCCCCTGAGTAGCTGGGACTACAAAAAGAAAAAAAAAATTACTCTGGTATTTGCAGGTTGGCTTTAAACCGGGACAGTCCTTGGATGTGTTGTAATGCCATCTACAATTCTGCCTTAGTCTTCACTTCCTGCTTGAGATGAGCCAGAGGCTCAGCCAGAGATGCAAAACGGGAGTCCTTGCTGTTTTTCTTCGAGCAAACGTTTGGCCCTGTGTATGAGTGTTTTAGTTTTTATTCCTCAGTATTTTAGCCAGCATATATCAGCAAAGATAGACACATAGATACACACAAAATATTCATTTTAAGGAATTGGTTTGTGTGATTTTGGTGTACAGCAAGTAAGAACTAGGCCAGGCTAGCAAGCTGGGAGGCTAGAAACTGTCAGAGAAGAACTGATGCTGCAGTCTTGAGACAGAATTTTTTTGAAATAACATGTAATTTCACAAATTGAATCTCCGTGTTCAGTTCTTTTTTTTTTTTTTTTAATCTGCTATCTTCCTTTTAAATATCTTTATTCATTTCCTTTTCATTCTGGAAAATGTATGTACTACACAAATTCAGTTTTCTGCATGAACTAGTCTATAGCTCAATGTACACTTTCTGTTTTTACTACTTTTTTTGTGGAGGGGTAGTGTGCTGAGGAGAGTAATGGACTTGGTTGGGTGTTTATTATTTGCTTGAGGATGGTATGTTTTCTGTATTCTTATGAAGAAAATAAGGTTTGTTTTTTCTCCCAAAATTAAAAAAAGTTTATAAAGAGATTTTCTCTCAAGGGAAGCTATTATTCTAACTTGTAGCTCAGGTTCAACAGCGAGTGGTGCATAGTACTGGTTTTTTAACAAATATCAGGCCGGGCACAGTGGCTCATGCTTGTAATCCCAGCACTTTGGGAGGCCAAGGTGGGTGGATCACCTGAGGTCAGGAGTTTGAGACCAGCCTGGCCAACATGGCGAAACCCTGTCACTACTAAAAATACAAAAATTAGCTGGGTGTGGTGGCACACATTTGTAATCCCAGCTACTTGTGAGGCTGAGGCAGGAGAATCACTTGAACCTGGGAGGCGGAGGTTGCAGTGAGCCAAGATCGCGCCACTGCACTCCAGCCTGGGCAACAAGAGTGAAACTCTGTCTCAGGAAACAAACAAACAAAGATTCAAGTTGTAGTTGTATGGATTCAGTGAGTCATTTGCAAGAACTGATTTTCTTTTTGCAGTTCTTTCAAACAAATGTTATTCCATACATTAAATTTATTTGTAACTAATTTATTTATCACATGACTAGCTATTGCTGCCTCACATGCTGGGCAAAGACAAACTGGCCAGTGTGCTCCTTGGGTTGGATAATCACACTGCCTGCAGCAGTTGCTCAGTTTGGTAGTCATGTGGCTCACACAAAGGCCTAATGCCTTTTGTTTTGTTTTTGTTTGTGAAAATCCAGTTGTTTCAGTTGAAAAGACTATCCTGTTTCCATTGGATTGCCTTTGCTTCTTTGTCAGTGATCCATTGCCTATATTTGTGTGGGTCTATTTCTGGCTTCTCTGTTCTGTTCCTTTATATTTCTCTATTCTTCCACCGATACCACACTATCTTGATTATTGTATCTTTATAGTAAGTCTTGGATGTCAGGTAGCATCAGTTTTCAATTCATCTCTTCTCCTTCAATATTGTGTTGGCTATTTTCAGTCTTTGGCCTTTCCATGTAAGCTTTAGAATCAGTTTGTCAACACTCAAAAAATAACTTGCTGGATTTTGACAAAATTCAACACCCTTTCATGATGCAAACTCTCGGCAAACAAAGAATAGTAGGGAGCTTCCTCAATTTGATAAAGAATATGTACAGAAAATATGTAGCTAACATCATACTTAGGGTTACAAGCTATGCTTTCCTGCTAAGATCAAGAACAAGGCGAGGATGTCCACTCTCACTTCCTAGTGGAAGTCCTAGCTAGTGCATTAAGACAAGAAAGGGAAATAAAAGCCACACAGATTGGGAAGGAAGAAAGGAAATGTTTATGAAATTTTGTTTTTTATTATTTTTAAAATTAGTAGACTTTTATTGGGCAGTTTTAGGTGTATAGAAGAATTGAGTGAAAAGTACAGTGTCCTTTCTTCTTCTTTTTCCTTCTCCTGTTCCTCCTTTCTTCTTTCTCCTTGACCAGTTCTCACTCTGTCACTGGTGGCACAATCGTAGCTAATTGCAGTTTTGAACTCCTGGACTGAAGTGATCCTTCTGCCTCAACCTCCCAACTAGCTGGGACTACAGGCGTGCTACCATGCCACGCTGATTTTTTACTTTTGTAGAGATGGGGTCTTGCTACATTGCCCAGGATGGTCTTGAACTTCTGGGCTTAAGCAATCGTCTCACCTTGGCCTCCAAGAGTGCTGGGATTAGAGACGGAACCCACTGCACTTGGTGCCTGGACTCCCTTATTCTTTGATACATCCACTTTCTCCCATCATTAACACATTAAATTAGTGTGTCTAGTACATTTGTTTCAGTTGATGTGCTGATATTGATACAACTAATATCCATAGTTTATATTAAGTTTCACCTGTTGAATTGTACATTGTATGGCATTTGAGAAATATGTGGTGCTATGTACCAACTATTACAGTATCATAAAGATAGTTCCCCTGTCCTGAGAATCCCCTGCACTCTGCTTGTTCATCCTTTTTTCCCTCCCCCTAACTCCTGGCACCACTGAATTTTTTTTTTTTTTTGAGATTGAGTTTTTGCTCTTGTTGCCCAGGCTGGAGTGCAATGGCACCATCTCGGCTCGCTGCAACCTCTGCCTCCCCGATTAAAGTGATTCGTCTGTCCTAGCCTCCTGAGAAGCTGGGATTACAGGCACCTGCCACCACACCCAGCTAATTTTTGTATTTTTAGTAGAGACGGGGTTTCATCATATTGGTCAGGCTGGTCTCGAACTCCAGACCGCAAGTGATTTGCCTGCCTCGGCCTCCCAAAGTGGTGGGTTTAGAATTGTGAGCCACTGCGCCTGGCCAATTTTAGACCTTTTCTGACAGGCTTCTTTTACTTAGCGATATGCATTCAGAGTCCCCTCATTTCTTTTTCTGACTTGATGGCTCATTTCTTTTTATTGCTGAATAATATTTTTACTAGCAACAAAGAATGGAATACTTAAGTGTAAAACAAGCAAAAGATCTGTATGAGTAAAACAACAAAATACTGATACGTGAAATAAAAAAATGTAAATGTCATCTTTTCCTAAGTTGATCTACACATTCAGTGCAATTCCTATAAAAATACAAGCAAGTTATTTTGTGGATATGTACTAAGTAATTTTAAAGTTTGTATGGAAAGGCAATGCTCCTAGAAGATAACGTAGAAAATCTAGGTGATCTTGAGTTTTGGCGATGACCTCTTAAGTACAACCCTGAAAGCACAATTATAAATGAAAAAATCAGTAAGTTGGGCTTTATTAAAATTAAAAACTTTTGCTCTGTGAAAGATTATTTTAAGAGAGTGAGAAGATGGGCTGAAGATGGTTAGGAAATATTGGTGAAAGACAAGTCTGACTAAAGAACTCTTAAAACTGAACAGTAAGAAAATGAGCAATTGTATTAAAAAATGAGCGAAAGGATCTCAGCAGCTTGGGCTGCAGGAGGAGTGGCAGCGGCCAGGCAGCCCATCTTCGCGAAGGCTCTCGGCAGGCTGCAGTCCACAGGTACTTGGCACGCGCCCTCCCCGCCGCCAGGATGCCCAAAAGGAAGGTCAGCTCCGCCGAAGGGGCTGCCAAGGAAGAGGCCAAGAGGAGATAGGCACGGTTGTCAGCTAAACTTGCTCCTGCAAAAGTGGAAGCGAAGCCGAAAAAGGCAGCAGCAAAGCATTGAAACCACAATCTATAAAGCTCTGCATGGTCTTCACGAGGTGATTAATTTCTACCCAAAACTTAGGTTAAAGCTTCAAACAAAAAAGTGCAAACAAAAGGGAAAAGGGGAGCAAAAGGAAAACAGGCTGAAAGAAACTAAAGAAGGTTTACCTGCAGAAAAGGGGGAAATGAAAACTAAGGGGAGTCCAGCCTCTGATGAAGCAGGAGAGAAAGAAGCCAAGTCTGATTAATACCATATACCATGTCTCATCAGTGGTCCCTGTCTCCCTTCTTGTACAATCCAGAGGAATATTCTTATCAACTATTTTGTAAATGCAAGTTTTCTTAGTAGCTCTAGAAACATTTTTAAGAAGGAGGGAATCTCACCTCATCCCATTTTTTTAAGTGTAAATGCTTTTTTTTGAGAGGTGAAATCGTTTGCTGGTTATTTTTTGGTACAACCAGAAAATAGTGTGGGATATTGAATTCTGGGAAACTTTGTCTCAGGTGTCAGCTTAACATTCCATAGATGGGTTAGTTTTCATATCCTGTAATACAAAGCATATTAAATGGCAATATGGAGTCAGTCCTGCATTTAATGTCTTGAACATTTGAAATTACTTCTTTTCCCATGTTGTTTTTTAGTAGAATTGTTTCCTAAAGAAAACCACTCTTTGATTATGGCTCTCCCTGTCAAAATTGTGTCCATTCTGTAACACCTTTGGTTGTGGGTGTCCTGTTTTCCTAATAACTTTGTTGCTGTCCTGTGAAAGATTAAAAATTTGAATATGTAGTGTACATGCTATTCAGTTGTGAATTGGTGGGATGTATGTAACAGCTTATCAAATTGTGAAGATAGCCTCTTAAGGAAAATTTGCTTCCAAATTTAAGCTGGAAAGTCACTGGAATAACTTTAAAAAAGAATTACAATACATGGCTTTTTAGATATTTGTTATGTATGTTAAGAATTGTGTACAAATTAAAATGTCTGTACTGATCCTCAACCAATAAAATCTCAATTATGAAAGAAAAATAGAGCAAAAACCTGACCAAAGAAGATACACATGGCAAATAAGCATATGAAAGATGCTCAATAATGTATGTGATTGGGGAATTGCATAAAAATAAGTTGGATACCACAGTTTTAAAGGGCTAAAAGCTCTAATATTGACAATACCAAATGCTGAGAAGATGTGAAATAACAGGAATGCTCATTTATTGCTCGTGGGACTGCAAAATTGTACAGCTACTTTCAAATACAATTTGGCAGTTTCTTACAAAACTAAACATCCTCATACTGTAAGATTAACCAGTTGCTCTCCTTGGTGTTTACTCCAATGAGTTGAAACTTATATCCTCACAAAAACCTGCACAAAGATGCATATAGCAACTTTATTCATAATGGCCAGAACTTGAATACAAGCAAGATGTCCTTCACCATGCAAATGGGTAAACGTTGGTACATCCTGTGAGTGGAATGTCATTCAGTGCTAAAAAGAAATGAGGAATCAAGCCATAAAAGACATGGAGGAACCTTGAATGCATATTCCTCTGTAAAAGAAGTCAATCTGATAGTCAAACTGTATGATTCTAACTATATGATGAAACTGTGGAGACATTAAGTTGAAAATTTATGTCCACACAGCCTGCACATGAATGTGTATAGCAGCTTTATTTATAATTGCCAAAACCTGCAGGAAGTTGCCCTTCAGTAGATGAATGGATTAACGAACTGTGGTATATTCATAAGATGGAATATTATTCTTATTATTCTTATTTATTTTCAGTGAGTTTGTGTGTGTGTGTGTGTGTGTGTGTGTGTGTGTGTGTGTGTGTGTGAGTGAGAGGAGTCTCACTCTGTTGCCCAGGCTGGAGTGCAGTGGTGCGATCTCGGCTCACTGCAATCTCCGCCTCCCAGGTTCAAGTGATTGTTCTGCCTCAGCCTGCTGAGTAGCTTTGATTACAGATGTGCGCCATCATGCCTGGCTAATTTTTGTACTTTTAGTAGAGACAGGGTTTCACCATGTTGGTCAGGTTGGTCTCGAACTCCTGATCTCGTGATCCACCCACCTTGGCCTCCCAAAACGCTGGGATTACAGGCGTGAGCCACTGTGCTCAGAGCTTTTTTTTTTTTTTTTTAAATTTTCCTACCTTTTTACTCTGGTGGTTCGTGTGCTAGTTGCACGTGTAGTTTTATAAGAAACTGCTAAACTGTTGTCCAGGCGACTGTTCCATTTTATATTCCCACCAGCAATGTGTGAGTGATCTCATTTGTCTTTATCTTTTCCAGCATTTGTTGTCACTATTTTAAAATTTTTTTCAGTTTTGATAGATGGGTAGTGGTATCTGTTAGTGGTTTTGTATTTTCTTTCTTTTTTTCCTTTGAGACAGGGTCTCACTTTGTCACCCAGCCTGGAGTGCAGTGGCATAATCACTGCTCACTGCAGCCTCAACCCTCTGGCCTCAAGTGATCCTCCCACTTCAGCCCCCAAAGTAGCTGGGACCGCAGGTGCATACCACTATGCCTAGCTACTTTTTGTATTTTTTTTGTAAACAGGGTTTCACCATGTTGCCAAGGCTGGTCTTGAACTCCTGAGCTCAAGCGATCCTGCCTGCCTTGGCCTCCTACAGCGCTGGGATTACAGGTGTGAGCCGCCGTGGCCTGGGCTGTTTTGTATTTTCTTTATGGCTAATCATGCATTTGTAGAATCTCTTTCATGAAGTATTTCTGCTTATTTACTTTGTTAAAAGAAGGCCATCAAGAAGGCCATGCCCGAGGTCAGCTGAAAATACTTCTGGTTCTCCTGGGATAATTACTTAATGATGCTGTTTGCAACAACTACCATCTTTTCCATTGCCTTTTAAAGCAAATGCCTATGACTCAATATTTGATTATATAAATTATAATGAAGACTCACCTCCTGGTTTTTTATTAATGGGAGAAGGAGTAAGAAATTGTGTGGAGAATAGGTTTATAGGTTTTCAGAATTAGGGCCTGAATTTAAGACATATGATATGAAAATCCAAAAAAGTTGTAGCTAAGTATAATTATTTTGGTTTGTCCTGTGCATTCCAAAATTATAGATAGAGGCTGGGTGCAGTGGCTCATGCCTGTATTCCCAGCACTTTTGGGGACCTAGGCAGGTGGATTACGTGAGGCCAGTAGTTCGAGACTAGCCTGGCCAACATTGTGAAACTTTGTCTCTACTGAAAATAGAAAAAATTATTTTCAGGTGTGGTGGCATGCATCTGTGGTTCCAGCTACATGGGAGGCTGAGGCATAAGAATCACTTGAACCTGGGAGGCAGAGGTAGCAGTGAGCCAAGATCGAGCCACTGCATCCAGCCTGGGCAATAGAGTGAGACTGTCTCCAAAAAAATTTTAGAAAAATTATAGATTCATTTAGAGAAAATATTTAGTGATTTCTTGTTGATTTTTGTCTTCCATGTTTATAATATTTTTCCTTTTAAGAAATCTAGTTTAAATATTTTGTTTTATAGTTCGTAATTACTTAACCTTTTAATTTTCAATAAAGGAAGCATGTTTTGAAATTTGTTCTTGAAAAAGTTTTAATTAACCCTCTTCACTGCAATGAATTCACTGTGTAAATTCCATACGTTTGGCTGTTGTAATATATAAAAATGGGGACTTTTTCCTCCCTAATAAAATCTTAATAACTTCCTTTATGGGTATGGGTCAAATGTACAGTAGGTAACAGATTGTTCTGATAAAAAATTTCAATACACATGCTTAGTAACTCACTGTAAAACAAGTTACTTAGATAAAGAAAAGATCAGTTAAAGAGAATTTGCACTCATTTCTATTTTACATTTATCATGAATAGTGTAAAATGCCTTTACTATTCATTTTTATATGTATGTATGGGATCCTGGGCACAAATTACAGATTTTTAAGGAAACATTTAGTAATAAAAATTGCATCCTTCCTGCCTTTCCTACAGCCTCTGATATTTGCTTACAGTAGATTCAGTTACATTCTAAACTTGGCTCTAAAAATTTCTTCTAGGAACTTCCCCCGCTTTATGCTATTAGGTTTATCTTTAAAGTCATAGCTCCATGTTTAAATGTCAAACACAAACCTTTGAAAATAATCCATTAGAGCTCTGTAGAAGTCACATGAAGACTGTATTCTTTGCAAAACTTTCTTGTGGCACTGTTTTCTACACCATTTTTGGCTTGTACGATAGAAAATAAAAGCTTGTTTCATGTCTGTCTATTTTAGTATAACACCTTATGGGGCATGCATACTGATTATTTTATGGAAAGCACTCTCATCAGCCTGCCCATGAGGAAAATTAAGATTGTCTTGCTGTGTTCCATGGAAATGGTCAAGGCTTTTCAAAAGAGAAAACAGAGAACAAAAGAATATGTCGGGCGTGCACACAACTGTGTTATTGGCAGGAAACGTGCTGACTCCTTTGTGAATGTGTGAATTCGTGAAGACCCTTATTTCAAAGAATTATCTTTTCCTATTAGTTGTTGAATGAAGGGTTTTTCTCATATATAAATAGTTTCTAGTTCTGACAAATTTTGTTTGGTTATCTATAAAGTGAGCTTTCATAACATTTGTTTTGTCTGTTTCTAATGAAGACTTGTTGCAGGAAGAATCTCAGTTGTGACATTGTATGGATGATGCCAGTGAAGTGATCAGAATTCCAGTATCTAGTGTGTTGTAGCCATAATGAGCTTCTAATTGAAGGCGACAGGCTGCTTTTTTTCCCCTCCTAGTTGGTCAGGCAAAATGTTAGATTACATTCATTATTAACTCATTCCTTATCAGCAGAGGACTGGATTAATTTGTAGGGAACGTAAATAATTTTTGCTTTGTGTCAATTTTAGAGATTGAAGTTCAGGCTTATACAAGATTCTCACCTGCAGCTGTTCCAATTGTATGCATTTGTGTAACTACCATCATAATAATGATACACTAACATTTCTGTCACCCCAAAACTTTCTCATGCTACTTTGTGCTCTATACCTTCCTTCTTTCCCTCTCTCTCGCAACACTGATTTCCTTCCTATTATTATAGTTGTGGTTGGTTTTTTTTTTTTTTTAACTTTTCATAGAAGGGACTCATATAGTGTGTAGACTTTTATATCTAGCCTCCCTAACCCCACAATCATGGTATTGAGATTCATTTTTGTTGTTTTATAGATAATTTGTTCTTTTTAAATGCTGAATACTTTTCATTGCATTAATATATAACTGTCCATTCACCTATTGATGGACATTTAATTGTTTCTAGGCTTTTTATTATAGATAATAAAATACCTACTTGTGACATATGGAAAATGTATGTTTAATTTTTTTTTACAAACTGGTGAACTATTTTTCAGAGTGACTGTACCATTTTGCATCTCCAGCAGTAATGTTTGAGGGCTTCATTAAGTTTGCATTCTTGCCATAACTTCGTACTACTAGTTTTTAAAATTTTAGTTATTCTATTGGGTGTAGTGGTATCTGTTAGTGGTTTCAACTTGCATTCCCTGATAATTAAATATGTTGAACATCTTTTCATGTGCTTACTTGCTATCTGCATATCTTCTTTAATCAAGTGTCTTTAAACGTATTATGGCCATTAAAAATTGTATGCTTTTTGCTTCTACAACAGTTATAGAATTATGGCCATTTTATTTATTATGAACACCTTTATTTTTTGTTTTTCATGCATGAAATTTATTTTAGAGCTAATGTAAGCTTAGTCCACATTATAATGTTATAACATTAATTTTAATGCTAACATTGAAATTAAACATTAAAACAGCATTGATACAGAAAATGAAAATATGACTTAATATGTACAAAAGAGTTAGGAAAAACTTGATCAAGAATTTTTTTCCAACTTTTAGGTTCTGGGAGTACATGTTCAGGTTTGTTACATGAGTAAATTGCGTGTCACTGGAGTTCAGTGTACAGATTATTTTGTCACCCAGGTACTGAGCATAGTACCCGATGGGTAGTTTTTTGATCCTCACCCTACTTCCACCCTCCTCCCTCAAGTAGGCCCCCGTGTCTGTTGTCCCCTTCCTTGTGTCCATGTGTATTCATTGTTTAGCTCCCACTTATAAGTGAGAGCATTCTGTTTGGTTTTCTATTCCTGCATTAATTTACTTAGGATAATGGCCTCCAGTTGCATTCATGTTGCTGCAAAGAACATGATTTTGTTCTTTTTTTATGCTGCATAGTGTTCTGTGGTGTATATGTACAACATTTTTTTTTTTTTTTTTTTTTTGAGATAGAGTTTTGCTCCTGTCACACAGACTGGAATGCAGTGGTGTGATCTCAGCTCACTGCACCCTCCACCTCCCAGGTTCAAGCAATTCTCCTTCCTCAGCCTCCTGAGTAGCTGGGATTACAGGTGTGCACGACCACGCCCAGCTAATTTTTGTATTTTTAGTAGAGACGGGATTTCACCATGTTGGCCAGGCTGGTCTCAAACTCCTGACCTCAGGTGATCCACCTGCCTTGGCCTCCCAAAGTGCTGGGATTACAAGCATGAGCCACCATGTCCGGCCTATGTACCACATTTTAAAAATTCAGTCCTCTGTTGATGGGCATATAGGTTGATTCCATGAATTTGATACTGTGACTAGTGCTGCGAAGAACATATGAATGCATGTGTCTTTATGGTAGAATGATTGATATTCTTTATATATCCAATAATGGGATTGTCCTGTGTCAAATGGTAATTCTAAGTTCTTGAGAAACCTCCAAACTGCTTTCCACAGTGGCTGAACTAATTTACATTCCCACCAGCGGTGTATAAGCATTCCCGTTTCTCCACAACCTCGCCAGCATCTATTATTTTTTGGCTTTTTAATAGCCATTCTGACTGGTGTGAGAAGGCATCTGATTGTGGTTTTGATTTGCACCTCTCTAATGATTAGTGATGTTGAGCATATTTTTCATATGCTTGTTGGCCATGTGTATGTCTTCTGTTGAGAAGTATCTGTTCATGTCCTTTGCCCATTTTTTAAATTGGGTTGTTTCTTGCTTGTTGACTTATACATTCTGTATATTAGACCTTTGTTAGATGCATAGTTCACAGATATTTTTCTGTCCTTCTGTAGGTTGTCTGTTTGCTGTTGATAGTTTCTTGTGCTGTGCCAAAGCTCTTTAATTAAGTACCACTTGTCAGTTTTAGTTGCAATTGTTGGGATTGCTTTTGGAGTCTGCCTCATAAAATCTTTGCCAGGGCATGTGTCCAGAATAGTATTTCCTAGGTTTTTTTTTTCTAGAGTTTTTATAGCATTATGTTTTACATTTCAGTCTTTAATTCACCTTGAGTTGATTTTTGTATATGGTGGAAGGATTTTCGTATACAGAGCCCAGTTTCAATCTTCTGCATATGGTTTGCCAGTAATCCCACCACCATTTATTGAATAGGGAGTTTTTTCCCTGTTGCTTGTTATCATCAACTTTGTCAAATATTAGATGGTTGTAGGTGTGTGGCTTTATTTCTAGGTTCTCCAGCCTCTTCCATTGGTCTATGTGTCTGTTTTTGTATCAGTACCATGCTGTTTTGGTTACTGTAGTCTTGTACTGTAGTTGAAGTCAAGTAGTGTAATGCCTCTAGCTTTGTTCTTTTTGCCTAGGATTGCTTTTACTATTCAGGCTCTTTTTTGGTCTCATATGAATTTTAGAATACTTTTTTTTTTTCTAATTCTGTGAAAAATGCCATTGGTAGTTTGATAGGAATAGCATTGAAACTGTAGGTTGCTTTGGGTAGTATGGACATTTTAATGATATTGAGTCTTCCTATCCATGAGCATGGAATGTTTTTCTATTTGCTTGTGTCATCTCTGACTTTTTTCAGCAGCATTTTATAATTCTCATTTTAGAAGTCTTTTACCTTTCTGGTTAGCAGTATTCCTAGGTATTGTATTTATGGCTATTGTGAATGAGATTACTTTCTTGATTCAGCTTTCAACTGGGATATTATCGGTGTATAGACATGCTATTGATTTTTATACATTGATTTTATATCCTGAAACCTTGCTGGAGTTGTTTAACAAATCTAAGAGTCTTTGGACAGAGACTAAGAGTTTTCTAGGTATTGAATCATATCATCTGTGACTAGAGGTGGTTTAACTTCCTGTCTTACTATTTGGATGCCTTTTATTTCTTTCTCTTGCCTGATTGCTCTGGCTGGGACTTCCAGAACTGTGTTGAATAGGATTGGTGAGAGTAGGCGTCTTTGTCTTGTTTCGGTTCTCAAGGGGAATGTTTCTAGTTTTTGCCTGTTCGGTATCATGTTGGCTGTGGGTTTGTCATAGATGGCTCTTATTATTTTGAGGTATGTTCCTTCAATATCTAGTTTGTTGAAGGTTTTTAACATGAAGGAATATTGAATTTTATTGAAAGTATTTTCTGCATCCATTGAGATGATCATTTTTTTGTGTGTTTTTAGTTCTGCTTATGTGATGAATCACATTTATTGTTTTGCATATGTTGAATCAAACTTGCATCCCAGGAATAAAGCTTACTTGATCATGGTGGATTAGCTTTTCTATGTGCTGCTGGATTTGATTTGCTAGTATTTTGTTGAGGAGCTTGCATCTGTGTTCATTAGGGATATTTGCCTGAAGTTTTCTTTATTTGTTAATGTCTCTGCCAGGTTTTGGTATCAGAATGAGGCTGGCTTCGGCCAGGCACGGTGGCTCACGCCTGTAATCCCAGCACTTTGGGAGGCCAAGGCAGGCGGATCACGAGGTCAGGAGATTGAGACCATCCCGGCTAACATGGTGAAACCCCGTCTATACTAAAAATACAAAAAATTAGCTGGGCGTGGTGGCGAGCACCTGTAGTCCCAGCTACTCAGGAGGCTGAGGCAGGAGAGTGGTGTGAACCCGGGAGGCGGAGCTTGCAGTGAGCCAAGATTGTGCCACCGCACTCCAGCCTGGGAGACAGCGAGACTCTGTCTCAACAAACAAACAAACAAACAAACAAACAAACAAACAAACAAGCAGAATGAGACTGGCTTCATTGAATGAGTTAGGGGGAGTCCCTCATGCTCAACTTTTTATAATAATTTCAGGAGGATTGGTTCCAGCTTTTCTTTATACATCTGGTAAAATTTGGCTGTGAATTCATTTGATTCAGGGCTTTTTCTCATTACTAGGTTTTAAAAAATGACCGATTAAATTTCGGAATTCATTATTGGTGCGTTCAGGGTTTTAATTTCTTCCTAATTCAATTTTGGGAGGTTGTTATGTTTCTAGAAATTTATCCATTTTTCCTATGTTTTCTAGTTTCTGTGCATAGAGGTGGTAAAAAAAAATGTGTTGCATGCATCATCACTGTTGAGTCATAAGATTTTCTTTTCTTTTTCTTTTTTTGAGACAGGGTCTTACTCTGTTGCCCATGCTGGAGTGTAGCGGTATGATCAGAGCTCACTGCATCCTCAAATTGCTCCTGCCTCAGCCTTCCTAGTAGCTGAGACTACAGGTGCATGCAGAATTTAAAAAATATTTTGGATACAAAACCTTTCTCAGATATATGTTTTGCATATATTTTCTCATAATATGGCACTTGCTTTTTCCTTTTTAATTTCTGTCTGTTAAAGAGTAAAAGTTTCACATTTTGATAAATTGTGTTTTGTCAATTATATCTATTTTCATGCATTCTTTTTTCTGTTTAAGAAATGGGTTACAAAGATTTTTCTCCTGTAGTTTGTCCTTGACGCATAGTTTTTGCTATTATATTTTTAGACTTATGATCCGTTTTGAGTTTGTTTTTGGAGCAGTTTGATTTTTTTAATATAGAAATCTGGTTCTTTTGACACCATTTGTTCCAAAAACGATCTTTTTATCATGAAAATCAGTTGGCCATACAAATGTGAGCTTATTTCTCGACTCACTATTCTGTTTCCTTGAAATATTTGTGTACACCTATACCAGTACCATACTATCCTGATTATTGTAGCTTTATACGTCTTATACATGTGTATCATTTGTATACATCCATACCTCAGAGATATTATATAATGTAGGTTCAGTTCAAGATGACTGCGATAAAGCAGATTCCATAATAAAGCAAGTCACATGAATTTTTTGGTTTCCTAGTGCATATAAAAGTTATGTTTGGTTAGACTCAGTGGCACATTCCTGTAATCTCAGCACTTTGGGGAGGTAAGGTGGGAGGCTTGCTTGAAGCCAGGAGTTTAAGACCAGCTTGGGCAACAAAGCAAGACTCTGTCTAAAAAAATAAAACAAAATAAAAAAATTAGCTGAACGTGGTGGTGCGTGCCTGTAGCCCCAGCTCCTCAGGATGCAGAGACTAGAGGATTGCTTGAGATCAGGAATCAGAGGCTACAGTGAATTCCATTTCAGGTGACAGAGTGAGGCCCTGTATCTGAAACAAAAACGAAACCAAAAAAGATATGTTTACACTGTACTGTAGTCTCTTAAGTGTGTAATGACGTTATGTCTAAAAAAAAAAAAAAGTACATACCTTAATTAAAAAATACTTCATTGCTAAAAAATGCTGATGATCTGATACTTCAGTGAATCATAATCTTTTTGCTGATGGAGAGTCCAGGTTACCCCATACGGGGCTCTTTCCTGTTCAGTGTCATGAAACCAACACACCAAACTGAAACTGAGTGTCAGGCAGTGCAGGCTTTATTCAGTGGTCTTGGAATTGGAGAAGTGGGAACTTAGCTTAACTTCTCAGCTCCTGAGAAACCTGGAAGTTACAGATATAGTGCATCTTTAATGAAGGGTTTGGGCATTAAGAGCCAGGAGAGGAATATGTTTTTCTTGGAAAGGGATGGAGATTTTCCTGGAATCAAGGAGCCACCTCTTTCCTATGCTTTCCTGGTCTCTTCTGGTCATTGTCACGGTGATTGTCAACTGTCATGGTGCTGATGGGAGTGTCACTTAGCATGGAAATTGGATTATAATGAAGCTAGAGGTTCTTCAGAGGTCGAGTAAGCTGCCATTGTGGATTTCATCAGCTTTAGCTGGTTTAGACCTAAGAAGAAACTTCTGACCACTGACATCCTGTTTCCTAAAAATAAATGGAGTTAAACCTGACTAGGAATTTAGCCATATCACATAGGCATTGCATTGGCCAATAAAAATGGGGTAGGGATCCAGCTAAGTCATTTAAGCACTGCAATGGGTAGTATTAGGGCCTTGCTCTGGATTAGGCTTTGGCTTAAGGGAATGTTGTGTTTAGTTTAATCTTCTGTCTAAACCACTAAAATTTTCTCCATATCGGCAATAAGCCTTTCACTTTCTTCTCATTCATGTGTTCACTGGAGTAGCACTTTTAATTTTTTCAAGAACTTTTTCTTTGTGTTCATGACTTGGTTATGTGGTGTAAGAGGTCTGGTTTTCTGCCTGTATCAGCTTTCAGTACGTCTTCCTTGCTAAGCTTAATCATTTGTAGCCTTTGATTTGAAATGAGAGATGTGCAACTCTTTATTTCAAATGAACACTTAGAGGCTATTGTAGGATTATTAATTGATCTACTTTCAATATTGCTGTGTCTCAGTGATGAAGGAGGCCTGAGGAGAGGGAGAGAGTACAGGAGAACAGCTGGTAGGTGGAGCCTTCAGAACATACTCATTTATTGATTAAATTTACCATCTTCTATGGGTCCAGTTTGTGGTGCCCCAAAACAATTACAATAGTAACATCAAAGATCACTGATCACAGATCATTCTAACAGATACAGTAATAAATGAAAGAGTTTGAAGTACTATGAGAATTACCAAAATGTGGTGGAGAGATACCAGTTGAGCACGTGGTATTGTAAAAACAGCTTCAGTAGACTTGCTTGACACAGGGTTCCCACAAACCTTCAATTTGTAAAAAAAAAAAAAAAAAAAAAAAAAAAAAAAAAATGCAACATCTGTAAAGCACAGTAAAGTGAAGTGCAGTAAATTAGGTATGCTCATATGTAAGAATCATGTTAATTTACATAAAGATTTTAAAGTTAGCTTGTCATTGTCTTTAAAAAGGCCTGGTAGGATTTTGATTGTGATTATTAAATATATAGATCAGTTTGGGGAGACTTGCCATCTTAAGAATATTATAACTCCCAATCCAAGAACATGGTATTTACTATTATTTATTTAGGTCTTTGATTTATTTTATCTGCATGCTATAGTTTTTAGTATACAAATCTTGCATGTATTTTGTTAGACTTACATAGAATTATTTCATATTTTCATGTGATTGCAAATACTTTCAGTTTCAAATTGTTCATTTCTATAGAAACATGATTGTATATGTAGACCTTGAATTCTGCAACCTTGGTAAAGTTCTAGTAGCTTTTTAAAGAGATTCTTTGGGATTTTTTATGTACATAATGTTATCTGTAAATAGATTATGTTATCTGTGATGGTTTTATTTCTACCTTGACAATCTGGATGCTTTAGATTTATTTATCTGTACTTACTGCACTGGGTAAGATTTCTTATACAATGTTGAGTAGGAGTGATAAAAGCAGACAATTTTGCCTCATTCTTGACCTTATGGGGAAGGTGTTTATTCTTATATCTGTAGATTTTTTTATAGATGCACTTTATAAGGTAGAAGAAATTCTAATTATGGTCTGTTGAGTGTTTTTATCTTGAAAAGGGTGTTGCATTTTTATTCCTAAAAATGCCATACTGCATCTTTCTAATGTAATAATCGTAGTGGTTCCCCCCTTTTTTCTATGAATATGGTGAATTACATTAATAGATATTCTGTAGTACACCAGCCTTTCATTCCTGCAATAAAGTGCAACTGGTATTGTATTGCTAGATTTTATTTGCTATTTTTTTTTTTTTTTTTGAGATGGGGTTTCGCTCTTGTTACCCAGGCTGGAGTACAATGATGCAATCTTGGCTCACCACAACCTCCGCCTCCGAGTTTCAAGTGATTCTCCTGTCTCAGCCTCCCGAGTGGCTGGGATTACAGGCACGCACCACCACCCTTGGCTAATTTTTGTATTTTTAGTAGAAACAGGGGTTTTCCATGTTGGTCAGGCTGGTCTTGAACTCCCGACCTCAGGTGATCCACCCACCTTGGCCTTCCAAAGTGCTGAGATTACAGGCATGAGCCACTGTGCCCAGCTATTTGCTAATATTTTCTTAATGAGTTTTGGGCATATATTTATGAGACATATAGATATACAAGCATATGTTTTATTTTCTTGCAATATATTTATTTAGTTTTTGGATATGTGCTACTGACATTGTAAAATAGGTTGGAAAGTGACTCTTCTACCTTATGAAAGAGTTTGTGTATGATAGGTATAATTTTTTGTTTGAATAATTGATAGAGATTACAGATGAAGGCATTTTTAAGAATTTTCTTTGCAAGAAGTTACAAATTCAATTTCTTTTTAGATCGTGGGCTATTCAAATTATCTTTATGTGTAGATTGGTTTTGGCACTCTACATTTTAAGGCATTTGTCTGTGTCATCAGAATATTTCCTATTTCCTTCATTATGTTATTTGTTTGTTCCTTGTTACTTTTTTGAACACTTTGACTAGAGTTATTGATTCTATTATCTTTAAAAATAACAAAGTTTTTGTTTTATTGATTCCCCCCTGCTTACTCATCTTATTTTATCGAATTCTTGTTGCATTTTTATTTCCTTATTCCTTATTCCTTTATTTCCTTTTATTGAATTTAACTAGCTCCTTTTTAAAAACTTTCTTTAGTTGAAACATTGATTTCTTTATCTGTCCCTCTGTCTAAAACACAGTTTTTTCTTTATTGTACCTTTACAATAAGTCTTATTATGTGGAATGCATTTCCATATACATTCTAGAATGAGATCTCATTTCTGGTATATTTTTGATGAGGTTTTAAACTATCAATTTAGAGAGACTTTTAGGCCATGTTATTTTCTTTTACATAGGTGTTTTTGTTTTTGTTTTTGAGACTATTTCACTCTGTCACCCAGGCTGGAGTTCAGTGGCACATTCTTGGCTCACTGCAACTCCGCCTCCCAGGTTCAAGCAATTCTCCTGCTTCAGCCTCCCAAGTAGCTGGGATTACAGGTGCTTGCCACCATGCCCGGATAATTTTTGT
Organism: Chlorocebus sabaeus; assembly: GCF_047675955.1. NCBI lineage: Eukaryota > Metazoa > Chordata > Mammalia > Primates > Cercopithecidae > Chlorocebus > Chlorocebus sabaeus. Next base: position 37,047,119 of record NC_132919.1, read on the forward strand.
ATTTCTAGTAGAGATGGGATGTCACTGCGTTGGCCAGGCTGGTCTGAAACTCCTGACCTCAAGTGATCTACCCGCCTTGGCCTCCTAAAGTGCTGGGGTTACGGGCGTGAGCCATCATGCCCAGCCTACATAGGTTTTTTAAAAACCATTTTATTCTTTCTTGTGTAAATATATTATGAATCTTTCCTTAGATTTGTTCCAAGATAGTCAATGGGTTTGATATTTAATGTCATTTTGTATGATTTTTAAAAAATTTTTACTAATTGTTCTCAATTTATAAAAATATACCTGATATTTGTATGCTTGGTAAATCCATATATTCTAACAGCTGGACTTTATTGTGAATTTGCCTCTGTGTGTGTGTGCACAGATGATATATATTTCTATGTACAGATTGGTATTTTTTGCTTTTATACAATCGAGTTTTTAGCAAACAATGACAGCTTTATTTCTTCCTTGTAATAATTACTTTTCTTGGCTTATACATAAGACCTTCTATACTGTGTTGAATAGAAGTTATGATAATGAGCATTTTTTTCCTACATCCTGATTTTAGGGTCAAACCTTTTCATATTTTATGGGTGTTTGCTAGTTTTTGTTCATTAGTTTTAAGGTTGGTACCCTTTATCATATTAAGGAAATGTTTCTTATCATGAATAGGCTTTGAGGTTTATTAGATTATTTTCTGTATCTGTTGGTGTAATCATGTCATCTTCCTTCCTTCCTTCCTTCCTTCCTTCCTTCCTTCCTTCCTTCCTTCCTTCCTTCCTTCCTTTCTTTCTTTTCTTCTTTTTTTTTTTTTTTTTGATGGATTCTTGGTCTGTCACCCAGGCTGGAGTGTAGTGCTGCAATCTTGGCTCACTGCAACCTCCGCCTCCTAGGTTCAAGTGATTCTCCTGCCTCAGCCTCCCGAGTAGCTGGGACTACAGGCACGTGCCACCACGCCTGCCTAATTTTTGTGTTTTTTTAGTGGGAACAGGGTTTCACCATATTGGTCAGGCTGGTCTCAAACTCCTGACCTCGTGATCCACCCGCCTCGGCCTCCCAAAGTGCTGGGATTACAGGCGTGAGCAACTGCGCTGGCCTAATCATATCACTTTTCTTCTGTGTAGTACTAATTTGGTGAGTGATATTTTTTTCTTCGCCAAATTTTGCATTCCTAAGTTGACATAGAGTAAGGGATGTATTATGATCATTTTTGGGATAAGTTTTGAATCAATTTACTAATATCTTGTTAATCAGAGATTTGAATATTATGTTAATGAGAAAGTATAGAGATTATTGGTGTTTCTTCTTTTTAAAAAAATGACATTTTTCTTCCTTTTTTCTTTTTTAGCACAAGCCCACCGTACTGTTGTGTGGATCTGTATTCACTTCGTACCGGGGAGATGGTCAAGTCCATTCAATTTAAGACCCCTATTTATGATCTCCATTGCAATAAACGGTAAGGATCTTTTCATATGTTTCTTGTGTAAAATAAGAAACATGCTCTCCTGGGCATGGAGAACTCTACCAATTTCAGTGACTAACTTAGGTTTATTTTTAAAAATCTCAAGGAAACACTTTCTGAATTCTGTTCAGTGGAATAGCTCTAAGATTTCTTGATGAATATATTGAGACTTCTAGTCTTGATCCACTAGAGAACTGTAAATTCAGTTTAGTGGGGTATAGTGAGCATTTGTAAAACAAAATGGAAACGAATAGAAAGTATCTGAGCAAACTTAAAAATGTTAAGTATTGTTTTGAGAAATCTTTTAATGTAGCTTTTTATATGTATTTTATGTATGCTGATTTATGATGGTGAAATGTAGTTTTGTTGTGAGAACCCACCAACATTTTTGAAAAGCATGTTCCTGAACTATAAAAAAAAGTTTAAAAATATTTTTATTCCTTCACACTTCACAGTGGAGCTAAAATAGGGACTAGACTAATTTGTATCCTTTAAAATTTATTTAATTGCTGGGAAAATATTCAGATCTATCTTGAACTTCTATGTGACCTCTATTGCTAATGACAAATTAATCACAGAACATTAGAGGAGAAAGGAACCTTAGGAATCTTCTATCACCCAGCACTTTCCTTTTCCATTTAAGCAAACTGAAGCCCTGGGATGGTGAATATCTTGATCATTAGCTCTTACGTGCCTTGTATAAATCTTCCATGCCATCATAAAGCTAAACACATGAAATATAGAAAATAAATTGTTTTCTGCCATTTCAGTAAATTTAAGTGAAGCAAAAGACTCACAGGTTAGATTTTAAAGAGATGTTTTGAAAATTGACTTGGTAAGGTTGAATGTAGAAGGGAGGGCAAAGACATATTTAACAAATACAAATAAAAGGCAGGTGGGTTTTCATACTAATAAGAGAAATATTTGAATTCAAGTATAGAAAGATGAAAATTATAGGATGTAGGAAAAATACCCAATATATTATTGCTAGAAGGAAATGATTGTCCCATGACATATCAGGTTGGTCAGAAGGGTATAGAAGTGTTAAACAACATTATTGAATGGGTAGATCCTGCAGACATATTTAACCCTGAACTGTCCTTTGTGCTGTCACGAACTTGATTACATATTATTTGGTCAAAAAATAATGTGAACACATACAAAAAGTACAGAGAAGATTCTTAGACCACAGCTTCCCTGTATGTCAATTACATAAATATACTAGAAATCAAAAAACAACAACACAAAACTCTTTCTCTTATTTGCTTTCGTCCTTAATTTAAAATGTTTGCTCCATTTTAAAGAGGAAATCAAAACTGTAATTGTATATCATCTGAGAATTAATAGCAAGATATAGTTGCTCAGTTGCTTAGGTACTTTATTTAAAAGTTTCAGGTCCCCCACAGATAAATGTAGTCACCTATATCTGAATTGTTCCTCATTCTCCAAAAAGCATATATATCAATAAATGGAATCAAATAGAGGTGAGGCTGCATATACATATAAAATCACCTGTAGCCCATGCTTAATTCATATAACTACACAAGAGTGAATACTACAACTAGAAATTTTAAATTTGAGGATGGTAGAGCTTATTCAGGAGTCCTTGCAAGAGGTGATATGACAGAGTGCATGATGTGGCAGAAAGGAGACTATGTTGGGAATTTATTGGTGCAGAAGGGACATAAGTAAACTATGGTTCACTCCCAGAAGCATAGGCTGTGTTGGAGACCTGGTAGTTTAAAGCACTAAGGGATCAAAAGGGTCTGGGGAAGCGTGCAGGAACAGATGTATCCTTGAAAATTCCTTCTGGCAGTATGGCAGGCAATTTTAAGGGTAGTAAGTCTTCAAATAAATAAATGTAATAAAGAGAAGATATGATGTAAGCTTTACTGAAACAAGGTGGCAACACTGACTCAGAACATTTACCGCTCCCCCGTTACAACCCCCCAATAAAACAGTAATTTATAAGGTCTGATGCTAATGAAAAGATAGATAAGTGTACCAGTGCAACAGAATAGAATCTCAGATTAGACACACACAACCCTCGTTGGACATGTGACTTACAAAGTTTCCGCTGCAGGTAAGTTTTTTCAGTAATTATTGCTCCAGCACTCAGATATTGATACAGAAAAAGCTCAAGTCTTGACTCCTAAACAAAAAACAATGCCATGTGAATTCTAACTCTAACCATGAAAGATAATACCATTTATTTGTAGGAACATTTTGAATTACAAATTCAATTTATTTTATATTTACAAGTCTGTTAAGATTTTAAAGTTCTTTCTAGCACAAGTTTTGATAATTTGTCTTGATAATTTATCAATAGTTTTGACAATGGTCTTTCCAGTCATTTGTCCATTAAGTTTTCTAATTTATTGGAATTAAGTTGTTTGTAACATTGTAACAAATTCCTTAATTTGTTTGTAACAAATTAAGTTGTTTGTAAATTCCTACATTGTTAATTTAATGGCTGTAGGATATCTAGTGATGTCGGTAATTTGTGAATTCTATTTTGTTTTCTTTTCTGGGGGTTGGGAGGACCGGATCTCACTCTGTCACCCAGGCTGGAGTGCAGTGGCACCATCACGGCTAACTGCATCCTTAAACTCCCAAGCTCAAGCAGTCCTCTTGCCTCAGCCTTCCTGTATCTGGAACTGCAGGCTTGTGCCACTGTGCCTGGCTAATTTTTTTTTAACATTTTTTTTGTAGAGACAAGGCCTCACTATGTTGTCCAGGCTGATCTAGAACTCCTGAGTTCAGGTGGTCCTCCTGTCTTGGCCTCCCAAAGGGTTGGGATTAGAGGCATGAGCCACTGTGCCCAGTCTCTCTATTTTCTTAATCAGTCTACCTAGATATTTGGTTTTATTTCTAGCTGTAGGTTTATTTATAGGGAAGTAGTGTGAGGTATGTGTTGATTAGCAAGTTCAGCAGTTTATTTTCCAGTTTGCCAATGGTTTTTTTTTTTTTTTTTTCATAACCTGGCATTGTATTTAGTGAAGTCAATATGAAGATGTTTATGTATTTCCTTTTCAATTTGTTAAAAGAATAAATTATATTGGATGATTTCCCAGTGTTAAACTGTTCTTACACCCTGGGTTTCACCCTGGGGTAATTATCTATAATCCTTTTTATATATTCCTGGATTTAATTTTTGCATCTATGTTCATGAGGGAGATTCGTGTATATTTTCTTTTTCTTGTTATGCCTTGTCTGTTGTTTTGTTTCATTCATTAGACACTTAGGAAGGTATTTCTTTTTTTGGAATTTTCTATGATAATTTGTATAGGATTGTAATTATATTTTTCTTAAATCTTTCGAGTTTCTGTTATTGGATTCATATACATTTATGGTTATTATGACCCTTTATGAACCATCCTTTGTTAATAGTGATATTCTTGTTCTTAATGTTTATCTGATAATAATATATCCATTTCAGCTCTTTTGTTACTATACGTATGGTACGTATTTTTCCATTTTTCAGTTTTAAGTTAGTTGTGTGTTTGAATTCGTTGGTGTAGACATAATATAGTATCATTATCCAGTCTGACAGTTTCTAGTTTTAAATATTCTATGTTTATACATTATGAGAAGGAATGAGATTATGTGCGTGTGTGTGTATATGTGTATATATATGTGTTAATATAATATGTGCATGTGTGTGTACGTGTGTATATACACTTAAATATAGTATGGTATATCTGTATGTATATACACACGTACACACACACCCATATATATCTGTATGTATATATCTGTATGTATATACATACACACACCCCATATATATCTGTATGTATATATCTGTATATATATACATACACACACACCCCATGTCTATCTGTATGTATATATCTGTATGTATATACACCCATACACACATACCCCATATATATCTGTATGTATATACACACCCCATATATATCTATATGTATATACACACATACACACCCCATATATATCTGTATGTATATATCTGTATGTATATACACACACACCCCATATATATCTGTATGTATATATACACGCCCCATATATATCTGTATGTATATGCCTGTATGTATATAAACACATACACACCCACCACATATATGTCGGTATGTATATACCTATATATATACACACACACCCCATATATGTCTGTATGTATATACACACGTACACACACACCCCATATATATCTGTATGTATATACACACACCCATATATATCTGTATGTATATACACATATACACACACACCCGTATATATCTGTATGTATATATCTGTATGTATATACATACAACACACACATACCCCATATATATCTGTATGTGTATATCTGTATGTATATATACACACACCCCATATATATCTATATGTATATACCTGTATGTATATAAACACATACCCACCACATATATGTCTGTATGTATATACCTGTATGTATATACACACACCCCATATATGTCTGTATGTATTTATCTTTATGTATATACACACATACACACACACCCCATATATATCTGTATGTATGTATCTGTATGTGTATGCACACATACACACCTCATATATATCTGTATGTATACATCTGTATGTATATATACTACCCCATATATATCTGTATGTATATATCTTTATGTATACACACACATAAATACTTTCTCTTTGGTTCCATTGACTCTTCATAGTAGTGCATGTTTTTTTTTGTGTGTTCCATTATTTGATATTTTCTGTCAAACACTGTGTGTAAAGGTATAGTACAGATGTTGGTAATTAATATTTTAAACATGGAAATGCCTTTTCTTCTATCAAGGCATTAAAAGGGTATTAAGTTGATATAATATGTAGATGAGGTGGTTTGAGCCTTTAGTATAGTAACAGAACAGAAATGGAATTTACAATTATTTCTAAAATTTCATATTATCTCCTTTATAAGGATATTGTCTCTATCTTTTTGTATATTCAGAGTACACATACACATGTATAGCAAATTGTCATTTATTAATAGCAAACAACCCAGTAAAATATATATAGAAAAGTTTTTAACAGGCCCAGCTAGAAAAAAAAATCACAAGGATCTAACGGTAGTCACTTGTTAGAATTATTCTGCATCAGTAAATGAAATTGTTGTTTTTAAAGATGAATAAAATTAATAAAGCATGCATATGAAATAATACATTTTCCTTTTTTCTACTCATATTAGCATCTGTTGCTCAGATTTACCAGCCTCCAATTTTGGAAAATAAGCTATTAGTTTGTTAGATATTTAGTAACAATTATAATCTTTATTTGATTTTTTGAGGTAAATATTAAGCTTGGCTATTTATATTAATATCCTGGAAGGAATAGCACAACATAAAGTAGTGGCTTTGGATGTATTTTAGGAATTTTGCTTTAAAAAATTGTTTATAACTAAATTATTTTCTAATTATTTCTAAATCTTGGGCATTGAGAAGAATATTGCTTTTACAGATTCTTAGTGAATTTTACTATATTGAGTCAATCAGAAATAACTTATTTATGAGTAGCAGTTGTCTTAGATTTGTATGTGTTGGGAAATTCATCTGCCATTTCAACTTAAAGTGATAGGTTACATAAATCCATTTTATCTTTAATACCATGACTAAAACATCATTGGAAAAACACTTTTAGTAGATAGCCAACAATGTATTATCTTCTCCATTCTTTTTTTTTCTTTTTTTTCGTTTCCTTTTGAGACAGCATCTCACTATGTTGCCTAGGCTGGTCTTAATCTCCTGGGCTCAAGTGTTTCTCCTGCCTCAGCCTCTTGAGTAGCTGGGATCACAGATGTGCAACACTGTGCTGGGCTTGATCTTATCCATCTTTAATGTAGACTTATTGGATTCAAAAATAAATGAAAACAAAACTTTATTTTATGTATTTTTATTTTTAGAGATGAGATCTTGCTGTTGCCTAGGCTGGAGTGCAGTGGCGCGATAACAACTCCCTGCAGCCTCGACCTCCTGGGCTCAAGTGATCCTCCTGCCTGAGCCTCCTGAGTAGCTAGGACTACAGGCTCACACCACCACACCTGGCTAATTTATTTTTGTTATTTCTTATAGAGACAGGGTCTTCCTGTGTTGCCCAGGCTGGTCTCGACCTCCTGGGCCCAAGTGATCCTTCTGCCTTGGCCTCCAGGAATGTTGGGATTGTAGGCATGAGCCACCATGCCTGGCCAAAACAAAACTTTATTAAAAGACAAATATTTTTTGAGGTGGTAGTTTTTCCTTCCATCACTTTTCTTCTAGTCATCTGTATCTTACTTGTATATAGGATTTTGTGGTTTATATTTTTACACATTTTAAGAGGCAGAAGTTTCTAGCCTAAATATTATAGGAAATGTTTAATTTTAAAATTGTATTAGTAGGCACTTGTTTTCATCTAGATGATATAATGCATTTCTGATTCCACTTACAGAATTTCACATTCACTTTTTTCTTTCTTTTTTTCCCCCCTCTAATTTTAGGATCCTTGTCGTAGTCTTGCAGGAGAAAATTGCTGCCTTTGATAGCTGTACTTTCACGAAGAAATTCTTTGTCACAAGTATGTACCAATTTTTTTTCCCTTATGCCTTTGGGTTTATACTAATTACTTGACACAATCAGAAAACTAACTGTAATTTTCTCAACAGTATTTAATGTTTTCAGTTTTGATGATTTTCTTGTGATTCTGTGGTTGTTCTCATTGAGTAATATAATTGTATGATATATATTTTCAACTTTCCAACACGTTTTCTTTATATTACTAAGCAAGCTTTGTTGTAGGTTACCTCACTTTCTCCCTACGTACTCTCCTTGAGTAATTGTGATTTAGTTTCATGTAGCTGTTTCATACTTTCAAAGCAATTGTTAAATTGCTTAACATACCGTATTTTTATACATTATACCTTTACATATGAGCAAAATTTGTTTCTACTAACATTAGTATCTGTCATTTAACCAAAAGGTTAAAAAACCATATTTTTCAAATAATTACTTATATTTTAAAAGAGTGTTTAAAAACCTTCCATACTGTTAAATAAACTTATGTACTTATAAGGCTGTAAGCACAATTTCCTTTAAAAGTTTTGTTTGTGTTTGTAAATTGATAATATTTGCAGCTTTTCTATGGGAGTATTTGGCAGCTTGAGATTTTGTAATGGGAGAATTTGTGGTGAGTCCTCATTTGGGTCAACTTACAGATTTTCTGTATGATGGAAAAAAATGTAAACATGTAAAGCCTTGGAAAATATATTGGCAGAATCAGTATAGAAGTTGGCACATTTTCAAAGAAAGCAATTTAGCAATTTCATATTACCAATTTTACTATAATTTCTCAATTTAAACCATATATGACAGAGATAAGAGTGGAAAAACCTTTTACTCAGAAGGGAGAATACAGTATGTATTCTTCTTAGTTTTTATTGCTATTTGAAATGGTTAAATGTATCTTAAATATATAAATGTCTTCAATTTTCAATAATTTGGCCTATTATGTAAACATGTAATAATATAGTGCTATGGCAAAAATACTGTATCTTAATTAAATTTCTAGTGCCACAGATATGCCATTTCTTTTCCTGTAAAGGCCACAAGCAATAACTTTTTATTTTGGGAAATATATACATGTATATAATTAGAGTAGTAGTATGATAAACACCCATGCATTTATTATCTAGTTTCAACAACTATCAAATAATGGACAGTCTTTTTCATTTATACCCCTTCCCCAATTATTTTGAAGCATATTGCAGGCATTATAGAATTTAATTTGTACATATTTATTATCTACGTCTGAAGGATAAGAACTTGAAAAATTACCAAGTGAGTATATAATTATCCAAACTGCAGTCTTTTGATTTGCACAGTTGCCATACTGGATTTAACTCTGATCAACATATGTAAACTTGTAAAGTCCTGAGTGAGCACAGATATATGGTTATCTTGTCCATTTACTACCAATGAAACTCCCAAGGTTTTTGGTACACCAAAACCTACTTTATGAAAGTTTAGCATCCTTGCTAAATCTTTTCTGCAACTCAATTTTCATGCTTCTTATGTCCCATGTAATTTGAATCACTCATTATTCTCATTTTGTTGGAGGTATATTTTTCCTTTGTCTTCGTGACTGGAATGGCCTTTTCACTAATACCTCTTCTCCTTATGATGTTTTAATCCTATATATCTTTCTGGGCCCAGTGTAGATAGTAATTCTTATATGAAGTCTTTGTTGACCCCTTTAGCTTACAGCAACTTCTCCTTCTAAATCCCCTAAAGATAACATTTCCCGCTGTCTGTTGGCAGAGTATTAGATTTTCAACATACTTTGCAGATCAGGATTCCCTGATCAAATATGCTTAGAAAATACTACCTTCTGTTGAGACTGGCAATGGTGATTAGTATTTTGTCTGTTTAAATTTATTTAATGTATTTCTTTATTTCCCATATTTATTTGATAACAGACCTCATTTGTTACCCAACACCCGTTGGGAATGCTTTTGTAGTATGTCATCTCTGCCTCTCTTAAGGCACTTACATTCTATCTTGTATACATTTTCTGTCGGTTTCCCGCTAGACAGTAATCTCACTGAGAGGAGAGTTACTCAGTTTGTTTTGGATTGAGGAAATAAAGTTTTACCATGGAAGGCATAGTGTGTCTATTATGTCCTTGCCAACATAAAAATATTAATGATTTTTTTTGTTCTTTTAATGTATTCACTAAAGATGAATACATTTATCAAAATTATGTTCTGGTTTCAAAGCACAAGTTTTTTTTTTTCAGGATGTTTAGTTAACAAAAATGTTTGTGATAATAGTATGTCTTAAAATGTAGTGTTTATCTGCCAACAGTTATCAGATGAGGAATAAAGTTATTTATATAGGATCAGTACAGATCTTTATAGGTCTGAGTTGGAAATTAAAAGTAAGTGGTGAATATTTTAAGAAATGAATACACACACACACACACACACACACACAGTATATATAGAGATAAATGAAATTTCTCTCTTACAAGTCACATTGGGGTAAATCCAGAAATTTTGGAAAGGATGAGTTTGTTAGAAAATTATGTCTTCATAGGCGTCAGCTCTTAAGTATCTGTGTCGTATCTGCAGTACCTCTCCTGTCTGTCTCTAAAGGATTTCCTCTTTGAAAATGGGATCTTCTGTTCTGCAAACTTTTAGTAAGCATGAAACATAAGTCAAATTTGATAAAAGCGAACAGGAGACTGACTGAGTTGTTAGCAGTCTTTCTTAATGCCTTTCATGCTTTCCTTTTTCCTTAATGTCTTTTTGGGACATCTTTGCCATGTATTCCTGAATACTTCCCCCTGAATTGCTGGACCACTGAATAGATACAACAAGTTTTGTTAAAACATTAGTCTCTCTTGTATTCTGTGAATTCTTCACTACAGGAAGAAGAGATCTAGAGGGGTCAACAGTGTTTGTGGTACCGTAGAAAGGTACTTTAAAAGTGAAATACAGCTTTTAGTTAAGTCCTGGTCAAGTGGCTGGAGGTCCACAGTGATGAAGTTTTAGTAATTCCTGACCCATAAATATTATCACTTATTCTTTCAGAGTAATGTTTGCATAATGGTTCCCATGGGTTGGGCATTCCTTAAAATCTATTTAGTGTGGATTTCATAAAATCTGAAATGTATGTTACTTAAATGGTTAAAATGTTGAAAAAAGAGTAGTAAATAAAAGTACATTCTGTCATTTCTGGGAATAAATGTTGGAAATAAGTGTAATTAACTATGTATGTAAGCCCAGTAATGTCTTTTTTCTTTTTTTGAGATGGAGTCTCACTCTTTTGCCCAGGCTGGAGTATAGTGGCATGTTCTCGGCTCACTGCAGCCTCCACCTCCTGGGCTCAAGCAATTCTCGTGCCTCAGCTTCCTGAGTAGCTGGGACTACAGGCTTGCACCACCATGCCTGGCTAATTTTTGTATTTTTAGTAGAGATGTGGTTTTACCATGTTGTCCAGGCTGGTCTCGAACTCCTGAGCTCAGGTGATCTGCCCTCCTTGGCCTTCCAAAGTGCTAGAATTACAGGCATGAGCCTCCGTGCCTGGCCAGTAATGTCTTAGTGAGGAAAGATGTTTTTAATTTTAATATAGTTGTCAGAAGGTAGGATAGTGCATCTCCATGGGAAGAATAGTGACTGAAAGGGAGTATAAGAGGGTGCTTTGGGGAATCTATAATGTCCTTTTTTTGGTCTGGTTGTTATTTATGTGTTCAATATGTGTTCACTTTGTTGATTTGGGTAATGCTGCATGTATATTATATTTCAATACACACTTAATATGAAAAAGTTCAGAAAGCAACAGTAACATATGTTTATGATTTCTTTCTTTGTACTCTGGATACAATTTGATGTAGCCTTTCACTATGGGTCCCCCTTACCTGTTCATCTACAAATACCCTTACCAATACTAGTAATGTATTTTATTTCATATTTCTCTTAGGAAGTATGTCATTCTTAGTGGGGTCGAATTTATGCATATGACATATGATTTTAGGTTGGTAAGATTGATGATATTCTGCAAATATTTGAATGAAGGAATTTGGCCAATTTTCTTTGAAATTACAGCTTCCTCTAACGTGGTTTATATCAATATTTAGAGCAAAATTTACCATGACCAGATTTTTAAAATTAAAGAACAAAGGGTGCCACTTCATAAGTTGAAAGAATCTTATTTTCCTCCAGTTTCTGCATCTTCTCCCTGTTCCTTTCTACAGACTGAAACTTTTGTCAGGTGAATCCCATGCCTGTAAGCTGGTTTTGCCTGTTCAGACTGAAAGGTATAGGATATAGAGATCGGAGCACAGGATACTGGGATGTAGGGAGCAGGTGGGACAGGGTACACTGAGATAGCATTTGTAGTAGTTCATTTGCCTGTAGCACATAGTTTTTCTCCGTTTATTGGTACCTAGTTCTTAAAGTAGGACTACATAGCCCATGTCAAATGACAAGATCTCCACTTAATGAAGATGTTGTTTTGATCATGCAAGCAGTTATCTTCTAAAATAGTTTGAAAAGGTTTTGTATAATACCTTTTTAGTGCATTGGTTATATACGAATACAATGAAGGGACTGTAAAATAAGTAGAGACAGCTGTGTCCATCAGAGCAAGCATCATGGGAATTTGTGCCAAAGGGTGGAAGGAACAGGTAAAGAGAGCTGATAGAGGACTGTTAATGGAACGCATCCAATATGATGAGAAAGGAGACACCTTTGTATTTGGATATAAAGAAAAAGTCGCCTTGGGCAGCTGTCTGATGTGGAAATCCAAAACCCATGTATGATTAGGAAAACAAAAGACAAAGATCAATAGATGTCATTAGCAGTCATTTTCAGTGTTCTTAAATTGAAAGGTAGATATGAAGTCTCCAGAGAGATCAAAGGAATGTTCAGTAAGCAATCTTGTTCCATTGGCCTCTATTTTTACTTGGAGGAGAAAACTTATTTCTTATAATCTTAGTGTTATTTCTTGGTTTTAATGTGTTCTTCATTTATGTTAATGATTGATAACAAATAGAACAAATGGGAATGGAAATTTTACTTTAAAATGCAAAATTATCTTTAAGTTTTGAAAGAGGAGCTTTGCTTTTATATGAAGAAACAGGTTTGTAATATTTATGATAATTCATCAATAGGTTAGTGTGAGTTCTAAGTTCAGCTTACATTAAAAGTTAAACCTATGTTTGTTTTTCTGGGTTCTCCATAAGATGGACAAGGTCACTATGATGTTTTTAGGGCATGTGCTGGTGCCAGATACATAGTGGACACTCAGTGAATATGTATGCAATGAACTAACTTGTGACTTTTTCATTCTCTGCACATAGTTCTCATCCATTGAGTCTTAGAATGGCAGTACTCTGAAATTCATGGTATGCTTCATATACATGAAAAGTAAACCGAAAATAAAACAGGAGTTTTAAACTCAAAACTCATAAAAACTTATGAGAGTTGTTAATCAGCTGTATGATGGTTAAACAAATCTGTGAAATGGTATTTAATGTTTTATATGCTTATGAGTTTTTCTGGGGAGGATGTTCACATTTTTTTTTGTTGTTGTTTTTTGTTTTTTTTTTTTTGAGATGGAGTCTCGCTCTGTCGCCAGGCTGGAGTGCTGTGGCACAATCTCAGCTCACTGCAACCTCTGCCTCCTAGGTTCAGATGATTCTCCTGCCTCAGCCTCTCAAGTAGCTGGGATTACAGGCGCCCACCACCACACCCAGCTAATTTTTGTATTTTTAGTAGCGATGGGGTTTCATCATATTGGCCAGGATGGTCTTGATCTCTTGACCTTGTGATCCACCTGCCTCGGCCTCCGAAAGTGCTGGGATTACAGGCATGAGCCACTGCGCCCAGCCATATGCCACATTTTATCTGATCATTAGTTAACAGATATTTGATTTGTTTCTACTTTTGGGCTGTTGTCGATAATGCTTGTATGAACACCAGTGCACAAGTTTTTCAGTGGACATATGTTCTCTTGGGTATGAACATTTAGCTACAAGTTTTTGTAATTTTGAAATTTGAATTTCCCTAATGGCTAATGACACTGACCATTTTTAATGTGCTTATTTGCCATTTGTATATCTTTGTCCATTTTAAAATTATTTGTCTTTTCAATACTGAGTGGTAATAGTAATTTTTATATTATAGATATAAGTCACTTATCAGATATATTTTTTGCAAAAAATATTCCCTCATTCTTTAGATTGTCTTTTCACTTCTTTTTTCTTTATTTTGTTTTTTGTTTTTGTTTGTTTGTTTTTGAAACAGAGTCTTGCTGTCTCCCAGGCTGGAGTGCAGTGGCGCAATCTTGGCTCACTGCAAGCTTTGCCTCCTGGGTTCATGTCATTCTCCTGCCTCAGCCTCCCAGGTAGCTGGGACTACAGGCGCCCGCCACCACACCCAGCTAATTTTTTGTATTTTTAGTAGAGACGGGATTTCACCGTGTTAGCCAGGATGGTCTCGATCTCCTGACCTCATGATTTGCCTGCCTCGGCCTCCCAAGGTGCTGGGATTACAGACATGAGCCACCGCACCTGGCCTGGTGTTTTCACTTTCCTGATGGTGTCCTTTAAAGCATGTTAAATTTGCATTTGTTTTGATGAAGTCCAATTTATGTATTTTTCTTTTGTCCTATGTAAGAAACCATTGCCTAATCCAAGGTCATGAAAATTTGCAATATTTTGTTCTAAGAACTTTTATATTTAAGCCTTTGATCCATTTTTGTATGTGGTGTGAGCTAGGGGTCCACCTTCATTCCAGTCTAAATGCTTTTGCATTTGGATATCCAGTAGTCCCAGCACCATTTGTTGAAAAGACTTCTTTTACCATTGACTTGTCTTGGTATTCTTGTTGAAAATCAGTTGACTTATAAATGTAAATACCTGTTTTCTTAAAAAAAAGAGCTCAGACTTTTTATTTGTCCTTGCCACGAAAAATAAGGCAAAGTATCACAGTTCAGTTTTTTGTTTTTTGAAATGAGTTCGGGTCACCTCTCCATTAGGATCACTTTCTGGGAGGATGCCATCTAAAATTGCATCATGCTTGTGTACCCTTCTTAATCACTTTTTTAGTAATGGAAAAATATAGTGTGCCTCTAAAAATTTTTTACCTTCATTTAAATTGGGAAATGAGTTCTTTTAACATCCAGTTCTCTTTCTTTGTCCAAAAACATTGTAAATATGTTAGAGTTAGGCCTAGTATTATAGACATTCATGTTCCCCCAACCCCTTCACTTGTTTTCGGAGTTTACCTAGAGGCAAAGGTTAATCTTTAAAGAAGTCATGCTTATAAGGTTGGGATGGTGCTAAGTGGCTTATGTTCTCTGATTCCAGCTATAAAGCATTCTTTTGGCAAGCAGGAAAATGGTTGTTTTCATTACAATATACTGTAATTCTTGAGGTCCACTGAACTCTAAAAATATGGACTCAAAAGATGAAATGAAGAATTGTAAACTGTTTTTCCTTAGGATCCTTTTGTATTTGTAAGGTTAAAGTGGTTATCAGAATTGACTGAGAGTTAGATTATTTAGTTTTAAAGCTAATTCAGGAGATTAGCTATGTCTAATGTGACACCACAGGTCACAGGTACTTGGTTCTGTTTTTCATGACAAATTTTAAAAGGGGAAAAACTTTGTTATAGATCATATTTATCCTCATTTCTTCAGCTCTGAAATTGTCAATGGAATACATGTATACATACTCATATAAAATTATATTTTAATGAATAAGATTAATTTATTCAATAAGAATCTAATCTATTGTGTAAATACTACATAATTTATATTAGAGTATGTTGTCTTTGTACAATTTTAGTGCGTTTTTGTCCTATATATGTTTCCATAATATGCATTTAATAGATAATAGTAATATTATAGTTAACCTGAGGTCAGTTTTCCAGAAACCCAAAGTATTGCGAATATATTCCTTCAAACAGTAGCATAAATGAACAGTTTTTTAAAAAGTGAGCAATAAAATGAGAAAGCTTTTATTTTATTTATGTGGACTTTGTTTTAGGGTCTGTCTCTTCTCTATAAGTTTATTATTTTCTTTTCAAGACAAAAATTCAAGATAGATGGCAGTTTAGGGAGCTGGGCTAAAAATGGCTGTGTACTGGAAGTGACAGTAAGGTGTGCTTCTTTAGTGCTTTTGAGCATAGCAATAGGAACATAGTCAGAATGAGCAGGGAGTGGTGGCAGGGGAGGGCCAGTGGTGAAGAAAACAGATTCTTCAATTTACATATCCCTCTAATCAAGTTGGAGGAAGATAGAAAATAAACAGTAAATATATGTCGTAGAACAATTATGTTATGTCATAGAACAATTATGTTAATTATGTTGTTATTGGCTAGAACTGCAAACAAGAAGAATGATATTGAGTGAAATGTAAATACAAAGGATTATGCAGTTCCCCAACATCTTTCTGTGGAGGCAGCCTTTCAGAGTTACTTGTCCTCATTGGCCTCAATGAGGTCAAATACTCATTCTTTTTCTCTCCCCATTGTGGTAGCATGTCTGATAGTCTCATTTTCTTTTGCCTTTAAATTCCTGAACCCATCATATAATTTCTCTCTCCTCTCCCAAAATTCTTCCTTGATTTATGAGTGTTAGACTTAAAATGACCCCTCTTAACTTCATTCTCTTGTTTAGGAATAACTATATAAAATGCCCAGTGTTTGCTGAAAGTGATGACCAGTTCTTTCCAGATTTGTTTCTTATTGGGAAAGAATTAAGCCAAAAGGAAACTAAATAGAGGGCGAAAAATGCTTAGCTAACAAAATAATTACTAGTGTTATGGGAATTTTATGTGAGACTTGAAAAAATATAAGCATTTGATTTTTCTGTTTTTCTGTCATCGACATGATGCACCAACAGAAAGGTTATTAAGAAATTTCTCAATAGTGCCATTTGAAATTTTTCAGGCTGCTATCCATGTCCAGGGCCAAACATGAATCCTATTGCTCTTGGGAGCCGCTGGCTTGCTTATGCAGAAAACAAGGTAAGACGGGGCCTGTGTTTGGATTATTTGTAATGGAGCAAGTGTTGAAGGATTTTCCGTAATAACTATGCTCCATAGGTGATTACCAGTAATAAATGTTTAACTTACTAGTTCATTTGCTTTGGTTTGGTTTTAATTGTGCAACTAATAATTGAACTCTTTTAAGGATTTATAAATGTTTGGCAGTTGTCATTAAGTCCAGAGTCTGTAGAACGTTAATTGTTTAAGCTTGGTTTTATATAAAGAGCTTCATCCTATTAAAGTACAGCATTGAGATGACCACAGTAGTGGTATTAGGGAAAGTAGTTTCTGACTTTTTAGAAATCAGGAGGCAGGAGTAACTTCTGTTTTCATTGGTAGATTAGAGACCTGGGCATAGAATAATTTAATTGACAGGGCTGGGTGTGATAGCTCACACCTGTAATCCCAGCACTTTGGGAGGCTGAGGCAGGTGGATCATTTAAGGTCAGGAGTTCGAGACCAGCCTGACTAACATGGTGAAACCCCATCTCTACTAAAAATACAAAAATTAGTCAGGCCTGGTGGCACGCACCTGTAATCCCAGCTACTCAGGAAGCTGAGGCAGGAGAATCACTTGAGCCTGTGAGGCAGAAGTTGTAGTGAGCTGAGATTGCACCACTGCACTCCAGTCTGGGCAACAGAGTGAGATCCTGTCTCAAAAAAAGAAAAAAAAAAAAAGAATAATTTAATTGACATTAACGATATGCTAACAATTATATCGAAACAAGGGTTCAGCCATTTGTTTTAATAATTAAATCACACATTTCACATTTTGTTGACTTTCAGTTATTTATCAATTTATTTATTAAGGTCATCATAGTAAGTGAAGATACTGTTTGCACTAGCAATTTTATTTATGTCTAAGGAAAAAGGTAAATTTGAATCTTCAAAAAGAAAGGTAAAATTATTTTAATTCCATTTAGTACCCTGCATGTGAATATAGAAAGAAATCTTCTAAAAGAAGATTGCTATTTTTGGTTTTGTTTTTGATGGTTGCATAGTTATTGTATCTTGAGATTAATATGAATTAATATGAGATGGTTCTTGACAAAATTAGGATGTGGTAACTGAAGTAGCTATTTGGTAAAGCTAAATCTACTAAATCTCTAGCCTCTGGAATGTACAAAAATCAAGAAACTACTGAAGAAAATTATTTTTTTGGATAAATTCTTTGAGATCTTATCCTTAAGTCTGTCTGTAACTACTAGATATGTTACATCTTACTGAATTCTGTATTTACATTCCCTTTTGTTCTTTCTCTTGATTTTCCAGTATATCTTATAAAAATAACTCTTTCAAATTAATTCTTTTCAAACAAAACAAGAGGCATACAAGTAAGTGTAGTGACACAATGGTGTCTTCTAATGTTTCTATCTGTAAAGCATTTCCCTTGAGTGCTGGAAACATTCAAGACAAAGATGTATAAATTGTCCCTTGGGTCTTGTGGATGTATTCTCATGTGGTGGACTGCCCATTTGGAAGTGGAGGTAATATGTAAATAGTTATATATTGCCTTTGAGGGGAAATACCTCTCTTCATAGATGCATAGCCTGAATATGCACCAGTTTTCCCTCTTCAGGAATATATGTTAATATCTGGTGTCATGTACAGAGACCAGACAGCATAGTGGCCTTCACAAGGAGTTTGTGAATCAAATGTTGTGCTTTCATCTTGAAATATTTCTAGATAAATGTCCTTACATAGTATTTTCATAAGAGCTAGCATTTATTAGTTTCTAATTGTTTTAGCTTTGGGGCTGAGTATGGAATTGTAAAATTGAATTAAAATTTTGGGGGTACCAGTCTCTTTCAGTGAAAATGCTCTTTGACTATAAAATCTTAAGAAGCCATATATCTTTGTTTTGTTTTAAGATTCACAGGGTACACGTGCATGTTTGTTACATAGGTATATTGTATAAGGGTGGTGATTGGGCTTCTAATGTATCCATCATCCAGATATTGAACATTGTACCCGATAAGTGACTTTTCAACCCTCTGCTGCCTCCTCCCTCCCGCTTTTGGAGTCCCCACTGTGTATTTTAATTTTCATCATCATGTGTACCCATTGTTTAGCTCCCATTTGTCAGTGAGAACATGCTATTTTTGATTTTCTGTTTCTGAGTTAGTTCACTTAGGGTAATGGCCTCCAGCTCCATGCGTGTTGCCACAAAGGACACGATTTCATTCTTTCTGTGGCTGCATAGTGTTCCATGGTGTGTATAACCATATTTTCTTTATTCAAATAATCAACTGCTGATAGACACTTAGTTTGGTTCCATGACTTTGCTATTGTGACTAGTACTGTGATGAACATACAAGTGCATGTCCTTTTTAAATTAATGATTTCTTTTCCTTTGGATAGATACCCAGTGGTGGGATTGCTGGGTCAAATGGTAGTTCTATTTTTAGTTCTTTGAGAAATCTCTATACTCTTTTCCATAGAGATTGGACTAATTTACATTCCCACCAACAGTGTATAAGCATCCCCTTTTCTCCATATTCGTGTCAACATCTGTTGTTTTTGACTGGGATTTTTTGAGATGGAGTTTGGCTTTTGTTGCCCAGGCTGGAGTGCAATGGCATGCTCTCGGCTCACCGCAACCTCTGCCTCCTGGGTTCAAGTGATTCTTCTGTCTCAGCCTCCCAAGTAGCTGGGAGTACAGACATGTGCCACCATGCCTGGCTAATTTTGTATTTTTAGTAGAGACGGAGTTTCTCTGTGTTGGTCAGGCTGGTCCTGAACTTCCAATCTCAGGTGATCTGCCCACCTCGGCTTCCCAGAGTGCTGGGATTATAGGCGTGAGCCCCAGTGTCTGGCCGTTTTTGACTTTTTAAGAATAGCCATTTTTGGCCCGGCATGGTGGCTCATGCTTATAATCCCAGCACTTTGGGAGGCCAAGGTGGGCGGATCACGTGAGGCCAGGGGTTTGAGACCAACCTGGCCAACATAGTGAAACCCTGTCTCTACTAAAAATACAAAAAATTAGCCGGACGTGATGGCGTGCACCTGTAGTCCCAGCTACTCGGGAGGGTGAGGCAGGAGAATCACTTGAACCTGGGAGGTGGAGGTTGCGGTGAGCCAAGATTGTGCCGTCGCACTCCAGTCTGGCCAACAAGAATGAAACTGTCTCAAAAATAAAAATAAAAATAAAAATAAAAAAAGAAAGCCGTTTTCACTGGTGTAAGATGATATCTTGGTGTGGTTTTAAGTTGCTTTTCTCTGAATATTAGTGATGTTGAACATTTTTTTTCATTTGTTTGTTGGCCATTTACGTTCCTTTTGAGAAATGTCTGTTTCTGTTCTTTTGGAGTTTCTTTTTTTCTGGTTCAGTTGTTTGAGTTTCTTGTAGATTCTTAGTTGAATGCATAATTTACAAATATTTTCTCCCATTGTGTAGTTTATCTGTTTACTCTGTCGATTATTTCTCTTGCTGTGCAGGAACTTTTTAGTTTAATTAAGTCTCATTTATCTATTTTTGTTGCCTTTGTTTTTGATGTCTTTGTCATAAATTCCTTGCCTAAGACAATGTCTAGGAGAGTTTTTCCCTAGGTTTTCTTCTAGGATTTCTATAGTTTCAGGTCTTACATGTAGGTCTTTAATCCATCTTGAGTTAATTTTTGTATATGGTAAGAGATAGGGGTCTGGTTTCATTCTTCTGCATATGGCTAGCCAATTTTCCCAGCGCCATTTATTGAATAGGGTGTCCATTCTCCATTGTGTATTTTTGTCAACTTTGTTAACAAAAAAGATCGGTTGGTTGTAAGTATCTGATGTTATTTAGTTCTCTGTTCAGTTCTGTTGACCTATGTATCTTTTTTTTTTCCCAACAGAGTCTAGCTCTGTTGCCCAGGCTGGTGTAATCTCTGCTCGTTTGCAACCCCCACCTGCTGGGTTCAAGTGATTCTCTCACCTCAGACTCCTGAGTAGCTGGTACTATAGGCGTATGCTACCACACCTGGCTGATTTTTGTATTTTTAGTAGAAATGGAGTTTTATCATGTTGGCCAGGCTGGTCTCGAACTCCTGACCTCAAGTGATTCACTCACCTTGGCCTCCCAAAGTGCTGGGATTATACCATGCCCAGCCTATGTGTCTATTTTTGTACCAGTACCATGCTGTTTTAGTTACTGCAGGCTTGTAGTATAGTTTGAAATTAGGCAGTGTGATGCTTCCTGAGTTTTTATTTTTGCTTAGGACTGCTTTGGCTATTTTTTTTTTTTTTTTTTTTTGCTTCCTTATGAACTTTAGGATTGTTTTTTTCCAATTAATTAAACATTAATAATTTGATAAGAATTATGCTGAATCTGTAGATTTCTCTGGGCAGTATGGTCATTTAAATCATATCGATTCTTTCAATTCATGAACTTGGGATGGTTTTCCATTTGTTGGTGTTTGCAATTTTTTTCATCAGTGTTTTATAGTTTTTCTTGTAGAGATCTTTCACCTCCTTGGTTAAATTTCTTCTTATGTATTTTTTCTGTAGCTTTTGTAAATGTGATTGCCTCTCTGCTAGATCATTATTGGTGTATAGACATGCTATTAAATTTTGTATGTTAATTTTATATCCTGCAACTTTACTGAATTCATTTAGCAAATCTAAGATTTGTGTGTGTGTGTGTGTGAAATCATTAGGTTTTTCTAGATACAAGATCATGTCATCAGCAAAGAGGGGCAATGTGATGACTTCTTTCCCAATTTGGATGCCTTTTCTTTCTTTCTATTGCCTGATTGCTTTGGCTAGGACTTCCAGTACTGTGTCGAATAGGAGTGGTGAAGTGGGCATCCTTGTCTTCTACTAAATCTTAGAGGAAAGGCCTTTAACTTTTCCCCAGTCAGCCTGATATTAGTTGTGGTTTTGTCATATATGGTCTTTATTATTTTGAGGTAATTTCCTTCTGTGCCTAGTTTGTTAAGAGTTTTTATCATGAAGGGATGTTGAATTTTATCAAATGCTTTTCTTGTATCTATTGAGATGATCGTATGGTTTTTGTTCTTCATTCTGTTGATGTGATTATTGCTTATTGATTTACGTATGTTGAACCATCCCCGTGTCTCTGGAATAAATCCCCCTTGATTGTGGTGTATTATACTTTTGATGTGCTGTTGTTTTCTGTTTTCTGGCATTTTCTTGAAGATTTTTGTGTCTGTGTTCATCAGGGATCTTGGCCTATAGTTTTCTTTTTTATGGTGTCCTTGTCTGGTTTTGGTATCAGATGATGTTGGCTTCATAGAATGAGTTAGGGAGAGTTTCTTCCTTTTTTATTTTTTTGGATTAGTTTCAGGAAAATTGGTGTTCTCTTTTGTACATTTGGTAGGATCCAACTGTGAATCTGTCTAGTCCTGGGCTTGCTTTTTGGGAGACTTTATTACCTACTCATTCTCCTTATTCATTATTGGTCTGCTCAGATTTCTGTTTTTTCCTGATTCAGTCTTGTTAGGTTAGGTGGTATGTTTCCAGGAATTTATCCATTTCCTTTAGATTTTTCAGATTTTCAGTGTATAGCTTTTTATAATAGTTTGCTGATCTATTGTATTTCTGTGGTATCACTTGTAATGTTCTTTTTTTCATTTCTCATTTTGTTTATCTGGGTCTTTCCTTTCTTGGTTAATCTGGCTAGTGTTTATCAATATTGTTTATCTTTTCGAAGAACCAATTTTTTATTCATTGATATTTTGTATTGTTTCTTTAGTCTATTTTGCTTAGTTCTGCTGTTTATTACTTTATTTCTTCTGCTAATTATGGATTTGGTTTGTTCTTTTTTAGCTCCTTTGGGTGCATTGTTAGATTGTTAATTTGTAATCTTTGTGCTTTTCTGATGTAGGCATTTATTGTTGTAAACTTCCATCAGTATGGCTTTTGCTGGATTCCCCAGTTTTGGTATGTTGTGTTTCAAGATCATCATTTGTTTCAAGATTTTAAAGAATTGACTCAGTAGTGTTCAGGGGCATGTTATTTGATTTCCATGTGTTTGTAAAATTTCCAGAGTCCCTTTTGGTATTTATTTCTCATTTTAGTCCATTGTGGTCTGAGAAGATACTTGATATGATTCAGTTTTTAAAAATGTATTGAGACTTGTGGCCTAACATATGGTCTATCATGGAGAATGTTCTATTGGCTAAGAATGCATATTCTGCAGTTGTTGGATAGAATGCTCTATAAGTGTCCGTTAAATCCATTGGGTCTAAAGTCCAGTTTTAGGCCAGGCACAGTGGCACATGCCTGTAATCCCAGCACTTTGGGAGGCCAAGGTGGGTGAATTACTTGAGGTCAGGAGTTGAAGACCAGCATGGCCAATGTGGCAAAACCCCATCTCTACTAAAAATACAAAAATAGCCAGGCATGGTGGTGTGTGCCTGTAATCCCAACCACTTGGGAGGCTAAGGCAAGAGAACCACTTGAACACAGGAGGTGGAAGTTGTGTTGAGCTGAGATTGCTGCACTCCAGCCTGGGTGACAGAGCGAGACTCTGTCTCAATAAGTAAGTAAATAAATAAAGTCCAGTTTAAATCCAGTGTTTCTTTGTTGATTTTCTGGCTAGATGATCTGTTTAATGCTGAGAGGAGTTTTGAAGTCTCTCACTAGTACTGTGTTTCAGTTTATCTCTCTCTTTAGATATAGTATCTATAATTTGCTTTACGAATCTGTGTACTCCAGTGTTGAGTGCATATATATTAAGAACTATTATATCCTTTTGCTGAAGTGATCCCTTTATCATTATACAATGACCTTCTTTGTCTTTTTTTTTCCCCAACTGTTTTTGTCTTTAGAGTCTGTTTTATCTAATACAAGTATAACTACTCCTGTTCACTTTTATTTATGTGGAGTATCTCTCTCTTTTTTTTCCCCTTTACTTTTAGTCTACATATGTCTTTATGGTAAGGTGAGTTTCTTGTAAGGAGCGTATAGTTGGGTCATTTTAAAAAATCCATTTAGCTATTCTGTATCTTTTAAGTGGATTATTTGTTTTATTTACATTCAAAGTCATTATTAATATGTGGAGCTTTGTTCTTATCGTATTGTTGATTGTTTTCTGCTTGTTTCATGTATTTTTGGTTTCATTCTTTTTCTATTATTTGGTATTATGGTTTGGTGGATTTCTGCAGTGGTACTCTTTGAGTTCTTTCTCTTTCTCCTTTGTGTCTTTGCTTTACCAGTGAGTTTCATAGTTTGGTGTGTTTTTGTGATACTAAATGTTGTCCTTTCACTTCCAGGTTTAGGACTACTTTGAGCATGTCTTGTAGGGCCAATATAGTGATAATGAATATTCTTAGAATTTACGTGTTGGAAAAAACCTTATTTCTCCTTCATTTATGAAGGGTAATTTTGCTGGATACAGTATTCTTGGCTGACATGCTTTTTTCTTTCAACACTTTAGTATGTAATTCCATTCTTTTCTGGCTCGTAAGGTTTCTGCTAAGAAATCTACGGTTAATGTGAAGTTTCCTTTATATGTGACTAGACACTATTTTTTCTTGCTGCTTTTAGGATTCACTCTTTATCTTTGATTTTAGACAATGACTATAATGTGCCTTAGAGAAGACCTTTTTCCATTGTATCTGCCTGGGGATTCCTAAGCCTGTCGTATCTGAATGTCCAAACTTTTGTTAGACTTGGCAAGTTTTCATCTGTTATTTCATTAAATGTGCTTTCAAATTTTTTCTTTCTCTCTTCAATGTCAGGAATACTGATAATTGTAATGTTTTGACACTTTATGTTTCCCCAGATGTCATAATGTCTTTGCTCATTTTTAAAATTATTTTTTCTTTATTTTTATCTGATTGGATTGTTTCAAAAGATCTGTCTTCAAGTTCTGAGATTCTCCCTTTTGCCTGATGTAGTCAGATTTATTTATTTATTTATTTAGAGACAGGATCTCACTGATCTTACTCTGTCATCCAGGCTAAAGTTCACTGGTGCAATCACAGCTCACTGCAGCCTAGACTCCCAGGGCTCAGGTGATCCTTTTGCCTAAGCTTCCTGAGTAGCTGGGTCTACAGGTGTGTGCCACCACGCCAGGCTAAGAATTTTTTTTTTTTTTTTGGTAGAGATAGGGTCTTGCCATGTTGCCCAAACTGGTCTTGAACTTCTGGGGCTCAAGCAATCTTCCTGCCTCGACCTCCCTAAGTGCTGGGATTACAGGCATGAGCCACTGTACCTGGCCAGAATTTCTGTTTGACTCTTTTAAAAATTATCTATCTCTTTGGTAAATTTCTCATTTATATTCTGAATTGTTTTTCTGATTTTTTGGTATTGTTTTTCAGAGTTCTCTTGTATCTCACAAGATTGTTTAAAATTATTATTTTGAGTCCTATATATGGGCTCTCATAAATTTTGTTTTGATTGGAATCTGGCTGGAGAGTTATTGTGTTCTTTGGAGGCATCGTATTTTATTTTTCATGTTTCCTCTGTCTTTACATTGATATTTGCACATCTGGTGCAACAGTTACTTCATATTTTTACATTTACTTTTGTAGAGGACCTTTTTTTTTTTTTTTTGAGACGAAGTCTCGCTCTGTCGCCCGGGCTGGAGTGCAGTGGCTGGATCTCAGCTCACTGCAAGCTCCGCCTCCTGGATTCACACCATTCTCCTGCCTCAGCCTCCCGAGTAGCTGGGACTACAGGCGCCCGCTACCACGCCCGGCTAATTTTTTTGTATTTTTAGTAGAGACGGGGTTTCACCGTGTTAGCCAGGGTGGTCTCGATCTCCTGACCTCGTGATCCGCCCGTCTCGGCCTCCCAAAGTGCTGGGATTACAGGCGTGAGCCACTGTGCCCGGCCCCGTAGAGGACTTTTTTTATGAATGAAGATGTAACTATAGTACTGGTTGGATAGGACACTTTGGTCTTGATTCTGGGTATGTGCAGTGATGTAGTCTGATTTTTTTTTCTGTATACATCATTAGGGGTATTTATTATTTACTTAATGAATTCGGGTGTGATTATTCGTGGTGGCTGTGGTGAAGTTTTGCTGGAGACTGGGATATCAGGTCGGCTGGTTATCAGTATGCAGTGGTGGCAGCATTGGGCTGAGTGTGCCTATCCTTGTGCCCCAGAGTAGTGTACACTGGCACCTATATTGATGGTTACAAGTGGGCTGATTCTTGGTCTTCCAGGTAGCTTGCTTGGATGCTGGTAGTGGCAGTGGTGAACGATGTGGGCAGGCTGGTTCCTGGGTCCCTGGGCAGCCAGTATGACATGAGTGATGACAGTAGCAGTGGCAAGATAATTCTTTTTGTTCCTAGTGGTGTGTGTTGATGTTGGTAGTGGCTGCAGTGGTCTGGGGGTTCAGGAGGTAGTCTCCAGGCCTGTAGTTGGAATTTGCAGATAGATGCCAGCTGTTGAGGCAGTGGCAGGAAGATAAGACCCAGCCTCAGACCCCCTGGAGGAATGCTTATGTACCCAAAGAAGTGGATTGGGTTGGGCAGTCCCAAGGACCCTGGGTTATATGTTCTTTTTTGGGGGGTTGAGGGCAGAACTAGGCTGGATGGGCTTGTTCTCAGGCTCCCCAACGGTGAGAGCAGATACCAGCCATGGTAGGTGGGGACAGGGTAGTCCTAGGATCAGTTCTTGGGTGAGGGGCCCTGAAGCTGCCTCTGGAGAGGGTAGGTCTGGCCTCAGTGGCCACAGCTAGGCTGGTAGGTGGGGAAAATGTGTCTCTTTCACACCCCAGTTCTAGTGGGGCTCACCTCCCAGTCCTGGTGGCAATGGCATATACCTGTCTCACCCCCATCCCTGGCTGCAGGAGCCTCTGCCCAGCTTGCAACCAAGTCTTAGTGGCAACTCATGCCTGCTCGTGTCTCAGTCTCTGTCCTGGCAGCACTTGCTTCCCTGCATTGGTAGCTGCTACAGCCAGTGCTTTACTCGATTCTCAGCCCCTACTGCGGGAATGTGCCCAGATCACACCCTAGTCCTAGCAGTGACAGCCTGAGTTTTTTTTCCCCCCTGAGACAGAGTCTCACTCTGTTGCCCAGGCTGGAGTGTAGTGGCGTGATCTTGGCTCACTGAAACCTCCATTTCCTGGATTCAAGCAATTCTCCTGCTTCAGCCTCCTGAGTAGCTAGGATTACAGGCGTGTGCCACCATGCCCGGCTAATTTTTCTATTTTTAGTAGAGACAGGGTTTCACCATGTTGGCCAGGCTGGTCTTGAACTCCTGACCTGGTGATCCGCCCACCTCAGCGTCCCAAAGTGTTGGGATTACAGGTGTGAGCCACCACTCCAGACTCCTGAGTTTTTTTTTTTTTTTTTTAAACGCCTCAGTCCCAGTGCTTCTAGGCCCCAGAGCAGCATGCCATCTGCCAAAACCAGGTTTGAAAATGATGTCTTGCTGGGCACGGTGGCTTGTGCCTGTAGTTCCAGCTACTTGGGAGGCAGAGGTAGGAAGATTGCTTGAGTTCAGGAGTTCTGGGCTGTAGTGCACTATGCCAATCGGGTATCTGCACTAAGTTCAGCATCAATATGGTGGCCTCGCAGGGCAGGGGACCACCAGGTTGCCTAAGGAGAGGTGAACCAGCGCAGGTTGGAAATAGAGCAGGCCAAAATTCCCATGCTGATCAGTAGTGGCATCACACCTATGAATAGCCACTGCACTGCAGCCTGTGCAAAATAGTGAGACCTGTCTCTTGAAAAGAAAAGAAAAAGAAAATGTTGTCTTGCTATAGCCACTTAGGTATCAGAAAGTGTATGGGACCCAGTACAGGTTACCTCCCTGGAGCAGTTCTGTTTGAGAGTCTCCTGGCAGCTCCCTGTGTTAAGTTTCAGGGCTTGGGAGGGTTGAGGGTCTCTCTCCTGGCTGAGATTGCATGGCTCCATGGTGGGGGATGTGGGCCGCTGGAATTCTCTTACTTACCTTTGCCTTGTGTTGGGAAGCCACTCCCAGCTCCCAGCCTATCCTAGCCAAGCAGGCTACCTGCCTTCCTTCTCCTACCCACGTTTGGTGTTTCCTGTTAGTTCTCTGTTGAGTTCTAGTGTTTTACCTGGGACAGTGCATTTGAAGTGTGATTCTCTATGCACTATTTTGGTTCTTCTAAGTGGAGGGGATGAGCATCAAATGGCTTTTGACCAAAGTCTCTATCCCTTTCGTTCACAAAAGATAACATAGTATATATGCTCTTTGGCACACTGCCTTTTTTTCTTGTGCTTAATAATATTTCCTGGAAATTAGTTCATTTGATAGGATTTTGCACTGTAGAAAACTCTGACTCATCTTTCATTTTGTTGAACCAAGATACAAACGTAATTTTCTGATGATTCTAAATCATAGACCAAAATTTCTGACTTAGTTACTTTTATGTAGAACTGCTGACTCAGTTGTAGTTGAATTTGAAAGGTAAGAATAGGGCTGGGCATGGTGGCTTACACCTGTAATCCTAGCACTTTGGGAGGCTAAGACTGGTGGATCACTTGAGGCCAGGAGTTTGAGACCAGCCTGGCCAACATGGGGAAACCTTGTCTCTACTAAAAATATACGCAAAAAAATCCAGGCATGGTGGCACGTGCCTGTAATCCCAGCTGCTTGGGAGGCTGAGGCAAGAGAATTGCTGAACCCAACAGGCAGAGTTTGCAGTGAGCTGAAATCATACCATTGTACTCCAGCCTGGGTGACGGAGTGAGACTCTGTCTCTTAAAAAAAAAAAAAAAAAAGATAAGAGTGTTGTTTAGTTTTACATATTTGTCCTTGAGTATTTTAATTACCAGAAGTAGGGAATAAGTAATAGCCTTTCTTTCCTTGCTCATGCAGCAGGAGGCAGCAGAGGAATAATTTTCATAATTCTTTGAATGTGTATTTGTGGATGAATGAGTGAGCAAGAGAGAGATTCTTTTTATTTGCTAAAATGATCACTTTTCAAATTCTTTATCTTACTCTATGTGAAACCACATTTGATGAACAGCTATCATTTGGCAAGTTCCTTACTTCTCTTTGAAATCTACTTAAGCAGTCATTCAGTGTGACATAACAGAGATTGCCTAAAAAAAATCTTGACTTTGCATATCATACTTTTAAGGGTGTTCCATTCTATTATAATATATTACTATTGCTTTCAGGGATGTTTAAAATAACAGTGTCAGTGACGAAGAAAATTTTGAATTAAGAATAAAAGGTTTACATATCAGTCTTCATCAGAGGACCTGGTTTTAAATGATGTAAAGCATTTTTAATTTTTATGTTTTGTGAGATATAGATTCTTTGTGAATTCCAGAGGTTTTAAAAAACTCATAATGTGTACGGTTCTAATACTCTACCCTTGTCATTTTGTTTTTTAAAAATGTTAAACATACAAATCTGGCTAATGACATTTTTTGCTAAATATAGGAAGTAGACGACCAGTGGAGAGTTTTATCCTGGTTTATTTCTTAGCATGTGAAATAATCATGCATATCAAAGTAGTGATTCACTTTGAAAATTGGTAGTTTGCTTTATTTACGTCAGTCACAAATAAGGATATATCTTTTTCATTCCTAATGGTAAAAGTTTAAGCTCTCTGATATGGACAGCTAGTATATATGTCATAGTTGATTTATGCATAATTTGTAACACTTTTCCACTGACACAATTGAAAATGCAAATATGGCAAAATCTTTTGTCTACTTTTTATGTTTTATTTTATAATCTTTATGGAGGAATTAACAGGATAAAACATCTAATTTGTTAGCATGTCAGATATTTAAGTTAGGAAGTCATGTGTAAGTCCTTTGATTATGTTTTTAAAATTTATTTGTGGAAAGGCCACCAGACCTCCTACCATTTCAGAGTTTATGGATTCTTAAAGACTATTCATCTTGTAATGAAAACTGTAGTTGAGCATGAAACTGCTTGAGTGGCACCAGTAGATTATAAAAAGGGGTAAAAGTGTCTCGGCAGAGCTTTTAGCTGTTTGTCTGAAATACGCTCATGCAAACATTCCCACCCATCACCATCACTGTGCACGGTAAATAAGCTCTATCCTAATAGCCTGTAGAGTTAAACAGATTAATAGAAATGACTTTCTGCCTCTCTATCTCTCTTTTTCTCAGTTGATTCGATGTCATCAGTCCCGTGGTGGAGCCTGTGGAGACAACATTCAGTCTTATACTGCCACAGTCATTAGTGCTGCTAAAGTGAGTACCTCCGAAATCTTGGAGAGTTGTGATTATGTGTAGTAATTGTTCAGATTTCTCTCCTGAATTATATTTTCTATTGTAATGATTGTAGTGTTTGTACTTATCCAGTTTTAAATATTTTAAGCCTGTTAGCTAGCTTCAAGACTATTATCTCATTAATACCACATTTGGAAGAAGCTTTCCATGTTTAAACAGTGACTTCTGGATTCTCTGTGATTTTCATTGTTCTACCTACACTGACATCCCTTTGCATCTTTGAACATTTCAGAGTCTTCTTCTCATGAAAAGAATATTATTCCCTCTGAAAACTTGAGTCAGTCCCTCGTCATATTCAAAGATTCTTTCATATCAAGGGGCTGCCCCTTCATGTTCGTCAAGTGAGCTCTTTTTTTCATGTGCGTGAGGGTTAATTTTGATGATGTCTGGTAAACTTTATGCTGATTATAAGGTATTCTTGTAACCACTATCCTTTTGAATTGTGAAGTATACAACAAAACAATTCTAATAATAGGAATGACAGAGTGAATCTAAATGACAGCATATAATAGAAAGCACAACCATTCAGAAAAGAACAACAGTTTAAGGCAAACCACAGAGTGGGAATCAAAGGTCACACTGTTTTATGTAAAACAAAACAAAAATACTTCATATTTGATCACAGACGCTTACATGATGTGCTTCAGAATGTGGTCCTTGGTTTGATGAGAGAAGCATTACGTATTTTGCACCCAAAAGAGAATTAACCATTAGGTCTTTATGCCTATAGCACTGTGAATTTTAGACTTCAGAAATCTTTTTTTTTTTCTCCCTTAAGACAGGGTCTTGCTCTGTTGCTCAGGCTGGAGTGAACACCCACCTCAGCTCCCAATTAGCTGGGACTACAGGCGCATGCCACCACGCCTGGCAAAATTTTCATATAGTTTGTAGAGACAGGGTTTTGCCATGTTACCCAGGCTAGTCTTGAACTTCTGAGCTCAAACAATCCACCCACCTCAGCCTCCCAAAGTGCTGGGGTTACAGGTGTGCATCGCTGCACCCAGCAATTGCAGAAATCTTAATAAAGATTGC
Source organism: Chlorocebus sabaeus (assembly GCF_047675955.1). Lineage (NCBI taxonomy): Eukaryota > Metazoa > Chordata > Mammalia > Primates > Cercopithecidae > Chlorocebus > Chlorocebus sabaeus. The sequence goes on from NC_132919.1 coordinate 37,078,258, forward strand.
TCACTTTTCTCCACTGTGTATACAAAAATTATGATGGTTATTTCAATGAAGAGCTGAGAGAGAGTGTTTAGAAAACCATCTTCCGTATTAGTCTACTAATTTATCCACAAAATACAACAATGAGATCTTTTTCTCAAGTATTAGATTCCTTTTAGTCTTGTCTGTCTTATACACATGGATCACGATAGTTTAGCTTATGATCATTTTCAGTAATTTTTAGTTATGGAATGGAGGATAACTTTTCAGCTCCTGTTTGCTATTCTTATGTGTTTATGTGCTTTAATAAAAATAAAGTGATCTTCATTCCATGTTTTGCTGTGGACATGCTGGAGTAAGTGAGGCTGGACTTAAGATGTTTTAAAAATAAGTGCAGGGCTGGGTGCGGTGGCTCATGCCTGTAATCCCAGCACTTTGGGAGGCTGAGGTGGGTGGATCACGAGGTCAGGAGTTCAAGATCAGCCTGGCCAACATAGTGAAACCCCATCTCTACTAAAAATATGAATCCTAGCGGGGCATGGTGGTGGTGCCTGTAGTCTCAGCTACTTGGGAGGCTGAAGCAGGAGAATTGCTTGAACCCAGAAGGCAGAGGTTTCAGGGAGCCGAGATTGTGCCACTGTACTCCAGCCTGGGCGACGCAGCAAAAGTCTGTCTCAAAACAAAACAAAACAAACAAACGAAAAAAAAACAGTGCAAACTCCCCATTTTCTCATACCTCAATATTGGGAACTGTGAGGCTTATACTCATGTCTTCCACATTTAAGACTAGGAAATTATGTTTGATATAACACCTTAGGGCTGGATGCTGTGCCTCATGCCTATAATCCCAGCATTTTGGGAGGCTGAGGTGGGAGGATCACATGAGCTCAGAAATTTAAAACCAGTTTAGGCAACATAGTGAGACCCTGTCTCTACAAAAAGATTTAAAAATTGGTGGTGCATGCCTGTTGTCCCAGCTACTCCAGAGGCTAAGGTGGGAAGATTGCTTGAGCATTGGAGGCCGAGGCTACAGTGAGCCATGATTGCGCCACTGCAATCTGTTTACTTTTCTGTTTGGGAGAATATAAGGGTTACTTTAAAAAAACTCACAAGGATGTCTCCAGACCTAGAAACCTTCTCAAGAGAATTCTTTTTAATATTTAAGAATAAACAATGGTGATATTACAAAGACTCTTCCAGAGAATAAGCAAAGTCAGATTATGCCTAATCTGGTTTGATGAAGCCAGATCACCTTAATACTAAAACTTCAGAAGAACATTATAATACAAGAACACTACATAGATGTGAAAAATCCTAAATAAAATATTTGCAGAAAAACAACATTATATAAGATACCATATATATTGTATCACAGTCCATTTGGGATAAGAATATATGGACATAATTATAGTATAATATGTAGGACACAATATTTGCTGTGTCACAACCCACTTGGGATAAGAATATATAGAACACAATTCTTCAATATATAGGACGCTATGTATTGTATCACAATCCGTTTGAGATAATCCACAATATAAGGCGGGTTTATCACTCAAGATCAATGAACATAATTTGCACATTTAACAGGAGAAAATTATATACTTACCACAATTGATGAACAAAAAGTATTTGATAAAATTGAACATATATTCATTGATAATATCTTAGTAGTTTCTGGTTCTTTGGATTTTTAAATTTTTCTCAAATTATCAAACTTGTTTAAACACAGTAAACCTGGTCATATTGAAGTCTGTTTCTGATAACTCTAATGTCTGGTTCCCTTTTGGGTCCATTTTTGTTGTGTGTTGTTTCTGCTGGTTCTCATTTATGATGACTTGAGTCCTTGTGAAGCGGTGTCGTTTGTCTAGGGTAGTACCTGAGGTTTGTTGTCTCATGCCAAGGAAATTGAAGATGAGGACACACAAGGAGTGGGTTTAAGAGCAGAAGTTTAACAGGCGAAAGAAAGAAGAGAGCTTCCTCCTGTAGAGGGAGGGGGCCCAAGCAGGTTTCTGGGATTGGGGTGAGATGTGATTGGTTTTATAGATGAGCTTGAGGAGGTGGTGTTTGATTTACATAGGGTGTAGTGGATTGGTTGGACCAGGTGTGCCATTTACATAACGTGTAGAGGCTGGCTATCCCACCATAATCTTTTGTTATGCAAATGGAGTCTCTATCTGGCTGGTGCCCTGTTGCCTGCACATGTGGTGACAACGAAAAGGGAAGAGGGAACCTCTATGTTGAATATACCTGACTTCCAGATATCCCTTTTCTATTGGCATAGCTGCTGGCATTCACCTATGCTTGCAGCTTGATCTTTCAGGCTGCTTTTTGTTAGAAAAGAAATAATTTCGGGGCTGATTTTTATTTAAAGGAAAACCTTGCTGAGGACTCCCTTACTCTCACTAACTGCCTACATAATTTCTTTTTAACTCCTATTATCACTTGTTTGCCAGAATTTATTTCAAAACTTTTTAGAAATAGTTTTGAGTTTGGGATGACAGTGGAGTTCTGGGATAGTATCAGTCTTGAGTAATAATCCAATTTCAGGGATTAAGATTATTTAAATGAAGTTCACCTGCAATAGCTGTGCTTGCCTTATTGCTGTCGGTGGACTCTTCTATTGTATATTTCTTTATGTTCAGAACCAAACTTGGAGGGAATGTCACCAAGTAGACCCATTTGGCAGGGCTTTGACTTTCATAGATGATTTTCTAGTTCCATCTATCAAAAACACCACTTAGTTTCTTAGCACCCTACCTCTTGCTTCCGAGAATCACCAGATACCTCTCGGCCTAAATGCCCAGCTGAAATGTCTGAATTTCCTTATTATTTCGGATTCTGACTTTGTAACTCAGTACCTTCAAGCAGCATTTTACAAAAATACTCTCTTCGATTTTCCTAGTTGTTTTCATTAGTGGAAATCAGATTGATCTGATTTCCCCAGCCTGCCATTATTGAAAATAGAAAATACGTTTCCTTATTTCTTTTTTAACCATTTCTAGGTGATACATTTTTTGAGATATAACACGGAGAGTATGTTAAAAAGCCATGTTGTATGTGCTGCATAAGAAAAGTACTTATCTTAAAGTAATTTTATAGTTATTTCATTAAGTCACTTTCTCTGAAAGTGTAATCATTACTCTTTTACTCTTTCTGATGACAACTTCGCTTGTGGCTTCATAGAGGTTATTAACTACTTTGTTATATAGAAGGATTATTAATTTTTTTGTCTTAAATTTTTTGTCTCACTGCAATTGTGAGGACAAATATATTCATTGCATATGCACTTGGAGCTCCTTAGAGGAAATAATCTTTTTTACATTTTCTGCATTTCCAAATACAACTTGCACAATATTAACGTTTTTTCCTTTGATTTTCCAAGTAATTTGACTTTCCTCATAAAGAATATCAGAACCATTAATTTTTTATGGTAGTGAAAAAGGAAAAAAATTAATATTGAAATTGTTCAAATGAGATTATTTGACACATTTATAAAATCTTGGTCCATATTTTCTAGTTCCCTCATTACAGTCTTATTTTCATGTGTGTTAACCCCAGTGTGGTCAATTGATTTAATAAAAATGCCCCTGTTTTCTCTTGTTATCTGATAACTTCTTAATGACAACTAACAGCTTTTGTGAGAGCAGCACCATTAGCACTAATGGATAGGGAGGCCACCTGATATGGCATGGGAAAGGTTAAAGATGACTAGTGACCCCTTGGCAAATCTGCTTGCAGCAGAACAGAGTAAGTACCGTGCTCATTTGAATTATAGGTCATAACGGATTTTCTCACACTTTTGTTATAGTCTCTGATGTTCAGCTGTCTTCCAGCTCCAGTTTAGTTATGTGAGTACTCGTGTGAAGATTCATCAGTGATTTAATGAACATTTTTATGTAGCTAACTCAGATTGTGAGGACACTCAGTCTAATTTTTCATCTCCTTTTGGCCAGGTTATACTTTTCTATTCCTAATTTTTGCTGAGGCTTTATAATTTTTCATATATATTTGAGAAAACAGATACATACATACTCTGTCTACTAAAATTAATTGGAGAGACAAATTACTGTGAGGTGATTTAGATTTCTGTTCAATAACATTATCAGGTAACTTCTGGACACTAATGCCCATAGTTGTGCTTGATGCTAACATGGAAACAAATTTACCCTAAAAGCAAGGGTCTTTACAAATGCAGAAAACTTTCAGCACTTTTCTCTAACCCCCCGACTCCCTGCATGGTTAATGGATTATGATAAATAGTAGTATCTTGTAACTTGCTATGCAGATTGCAGATGTGATGACTTAAATTTTTAGTTTAAATTTTTGTCCACTACTAAGACAACTCCATCAATAGTCATGGTTTTTTTTTTTTTTTTTTCCCCAGGGAAATATCAAACACTCTTCGTGTAATATGAGCCATTGACTATGAAATATACTGCCGTCTTCCCTTTGTGGATTCTTTTCCTGGTTGTCTTATGTTAACTTTTACTGTTGTGGTTTGCTTTGATACACATTACTTTCCACTTTTTATGTGCTCCACCAGTTCTTTTAGTTTTATTCCTTTTCATTGGTATAAGAGCATGAAATAATAGGCTCAGGGGCAAATGGGGAGGATATACAACCAAAGACTTTAAAACTAAAAGGCATTCCTTTGATAAAGGGATAGCTGCGTTTAAGTGGGAGCATCTCCATTAGCATTAATGGAGTGAGTACATCAACTGAGGCATCTCAGAGGTTAATCAGGCTTCCTGGCCTGCTCTTGACATCAATACACTGTGGCGCCTCATTCTGTTGGTCCTTCAGAGGCTTACTTGACAACAGTCTAACAGAATTTGTGTAAGTCATTTCTTGTGAATTATTGAAAGAAACGTTTGGCTGCTAATTGAGGAACGCTAATGTGTTTTATAATCACTGGAGTTTGAGTTTTTAGCACTAAACAAAACAGTTACAATTGATTTGTGGCTTTCTCTTGGTTTTAGTCTGCTGTTAAGTTATATCTTTTTGTTTGAATTCAGCAGATGGCTTTGCTGGTCATTTTTATTTAAGTATTTATTAGTACATTATTACGGATTTTAATTTTTCCTCTTTTCTACCCATCAGACATCTGTGTTTTGTATTCATTAACTGTGAGATCACAAGTAGTAACAGAAATAGATTACAAGGCAGTACAAGAGAGTGTAAAAATCAGGCCCTGGAGACAGATGGTCCCAGTTTTGAATTCTGACTTTGTCGTTGGGTAACTGTTTGAGCTTCCATTTTACTTAACTTCCCTAGCCTTGATTTTCTCTTTCATAAAATTGAAGTATCTGAGGAAATCTATCAATGTAGTTTATATTAAGTGCCTTCACCAGTCCCTAGTCCATAGAAAAACCACCATGAAACATAGCAAAATAAAATAATGCATCTATTATTAGTGCTAGTTTTATGGTATTTTAATAGAACATTTCTTTGGAAAACACTTCTCCCCTTTTCAATTTTAATCTAATTAAATCACGTTTGGACCTCTATACACAACTGTCTTTGTGTACTATTTATGAATTAAAATTTGAAATACCATGTATATAATAGTTTATATTTTCAAATTTAGCCATAGCATGTGCCAGAATTAGGTGAGAATTATTTTTTCATAATTGTTTTAGAAAAGATAGTCAACTCATTGAAGATTAATTTGAAATATTTTAATGAAACCTTTTTTCTAACAACACGAGAATTGGAAAAATGTACCTATATTATTTAAAATGTAGTTTTTGATTTATTTAAGTATTCTAGGGTGCCTGTTTTGGTTCTACTGATGATAGCCTTCTTCAGCAATGTGTGACTCCCATATATTTGTCTTTATTTTAGTTTTCTTCCTTTCATTTTTTTTTCTATAGACTCAAACTTGAAGCTTTCTTCCTTTCAGATGAAAAAACTTGTTATTTAGAAAAATGTTTCTGTTAATGCATATGAGGATAATCAGAGGATATTTACATAGAAGAAAAAATATTTCATGAGTTAGTTTTACTTACATGTTTTGAATGAAATGGAGCTAAAATATAATTATAAACATTTTAAGTTATCGTTAATTGAAATAATATAGTAGGAGCACCACATTTAATTGTTTTCTGTTATCAGATAGAAAAGAACTCTCTTAACTAATTTAGTATGATACTTCATTCATCCAGTAATTAATATCTTAGACAGAGACTGTGTTTCCCATATACCAAATCTTGGTATACAGTATTATGTACCAGCATATTTATATATTTGCTTTGGAAGCACATTCTTTTCCACATGGGTATTCTACCAATGTCTCAGTCTGTTTCATACTAGAAAACAGATATACAATTAGATTTATAATATTTCAAAAAATTGATCATTTCATAGTTTCTGCTTCTTTCTATGTCATTGATTTTAAGGTGTATACATTAAGAGGAGGGAATGAAAGAAATATCTTTTGTAAAAATGTAATTGCACCCTTATGTAAAACAGAGCTCTTTAATTTTTTTAACTATGGCTTTATCCCTGCCATGATGACTTTAGAGACTTTACTGATGCCATTCCCTCAAACTAATACTGATATTCTAATTAAAATTCAAGATCATTAACAGTCATACTGAATGTCTGTGACAGTTTACTGCTATATAAAAGATTGTAAGAGAATAAAGAATTTAACATAATGATTAGGAAAATTAATAAAATGCATATTTCTATGTAGAATCCAAATACTGATGTGAAGTCATACATTTTACCTTTCATTGTACAGACACTGAAAAGTGGCCTGACAATGGTGGGGAAAGTGGTGACTCAGCTGACAGGCACGCTACCTTCAGGTGTGACAGAAGATGATGTTGCCATCCACAGTAATTCGCGGCGGAGTCCTTTGGTCCCAGGCATCATCACAGTTATTGACACCGAAACTGTTGGAGAGGGCCAGGTAAGAAGAACTTTTGGTGCGCACAATGTGTGTTACTTGCAAAGATGGGGCTGAGATCAAGATTAGTCAAAATGTGTTTGGTTTAGGAGATTATCAATTTGGAATTTGAGGAATTGAGATTATTTCAAATGAAGTTTTTCTTTAAAAATGATTAGTAACATGTTAGAACCTGCTGTTTTGAACATTATTAATGTATCTAATCTGAAGGTAAAGTCCAGGTTCTAAGAGATTCTCTCATCTGTGAGGACATTTGTTTCATAAATAAATAATTATGTAACATTTAATAGTGTTCTGTTCATAATATTCTTTTTTTCTTAACTTGCCACCCCAGAGACTCAATTATTGTTTCTTTTTTGTGTATGTAATAACATTTGTCATAACCCAAATTATAAGATTAATAAATTACTTTTTCTTTCTTTTTTCTTTTTTTTTTTTTTTTTTCTGAGATGTCACCCAGGCTGGAGTGTGATGGTGCGATCTCGGCTCGCTGCAACCTCTGCCTCTTGGGTTCAACCGATTCTCCTGCTTCAACCTCCCGAGTAGCTGGGATTATAGGCACGTGCCACCACGCCCAGCTAATTTTTGTATTTTTATTATTTATTTATTGAGACAGAGTCTGGCTCTGTTGCCCAGGCTAGAGTGCAGTGGCACGATTTTGGCTCACTGCAACGTCCACCTCCTGGGTTCAAGCAATTCTCCTACCTCAGACTTCTGAGTAGCTGGGATATAGGTGTGCGCCACCATGCCCAGCTAATTTTTGTATTTTTTTAGTAGAGTCGGGTTTCTCCATGTTGGCCAGGCTGGTCTCGAACTCCTGACCTCAAGTGATCGGCCCGTCTTAGCCTCCCAAAGTGCTGGGATTACAGGTGTGAGCCACCATGCCCAGCCTTAATTTTTGTATTTTTAGTAGAGACGTGACGCGGTTTCACTGTGTTGGCCTGGCTGGTCTTGATCTCCTGGCTCAGGTGATATGCCCGCCTTGGCCTCCCAAAATGCTGGGATTACAGGCATGAGCCACTGCTCCCAGCCATATAAATTTCTTTTTAAAGGCAGGACCATACCTATTTGGAGGAATTTATTTAAAAATATTAATTAATAATTGCAACTTACATAATTTACTGAGTAGTATGAGAATTTATAACAGATGTTTTCTTATCAATATAAAATATGTGAAATCTTAAAGTGGCATATCAGAATACATATGTGGCAATAGCTTATTATAAAATCTTGTATCTTCAGATACAATGTACTGTCATGTTAACAATCTAGCTTTAGAAACATTTACAATGAGTGATTATAAGCATGGAAATACATGTTACATTTGCATATAAATCTTGCTGGTAAGATAGCATTTGGGTTGTTTTTCCCCCATGCACTCATGAACTCTATTTTCTTTTGTGTCATAGTCTTCACTTTAAATATATGTTTCTTAAAGGAAGGTAATTTTTTTTATTCTGATAGATAGTGTGTGATCACTGATATAAAAATACAATCTAGAATCAATTCCTAGAATGAGATAGGAGTAGGACAGTATTGGTGAAATAAAATTCTTTTTAGTTTTTATATAGAATAGATATTTAATTCTGTATTCAGAACACAATGCTTAGAAACTGTGTGAGCTGTTAAGGTATTAGCCTTAAATATTGCATATGTTTTGAGAAAATCTGTTTCCAGTATATATGGGTTGACATCTTGATGAAAAATTGCACTTGGCAGCTGCTTATGTGCTAGTTCCTATAGTAAGATTAACAGCATTTCAAGAACATTTTTCTGCAATGGAAACAAAAAAACTTTGAAATTCTGGATTATTAAATTTGGCTCTTGTATTTTACCTGAAATCTGAATACTAATTCTCTGCCTCTCCTGTCTTAACTTTGTGGTTAGCCAAATATGTTACAGAGTTGTATTTTTTTAATGAAGTGCTAGAAAACTTTTCAGTTGACTGTAATGACCTTGTGTTAATTAGTTGATGTGGATACACACAAATGTTCTCTTTTTTAATTGAAATGAAAAGTATAAACCTTTAGTGTTGTGTTAGAGTAAAAAAATTCCTTTTGTTCTTTGATTTTTTGATTTTTAATTAATTCACCTTCAAGGCCACCCACATTTATTGGGTAGTAACAAGTCTCCTCAACATTGTCTAGGACCATACATCTGTTAAAGATCTAGCATTTGTTGATGGAGCGATTTGGGGTTATTTCAAAATAGAAACTGTTACCTCGGTATTTTTAAATATATGAATAGAGGTGTAATTCATATATTTATTTTGTTAAATGGAAGTATGGGGACATATAATTATATAAAAACAAAGCATTTAGGCCTTATGTTTTAAAATGTGGTTTAATTTTTTCTTCAAGTTCATTAACTTTTTATGACCTTTAAAAAGGAAGTCTTAGTTTTGTAGTATGGAAATGTACTGTAGGTTGGAGAGTTGCAAAAGTTCATTTGTCTATGATAAATGCATTGATAACACTTGAAACAAATATGTTTATTAAGAAGAATCATAGAAATGTTAACTTTTAAAAGTTAAGAATCTTAAATATTGTTCAACATGGAACATTCTACCTTTTCTGTTTATGGTTGGTAGCCCCAATCTTCCACTTATGGCATATTCTGAAATTTTAACTTGATTAAAAAATTCTGTTAGAGGACAGGAAAGAAACTGATTTTCAATAAAAGGTAAATTAGTATGTACATTTTTAAAAAAATTACAATTTTTAAAGCAACAAGATGTATGCAGTATAATACTGTCTTTCTTTTAATTAACATGAATCTGTTTTTTGTCAATAAAATGTTTTTGTCTCTGATATATAGTTCAGTTTGAGTACAGGCTGTTTTTAGATTATGCTGGATTGTATTAAAACTGCAGTGGTTAATGTCTTAGATTTATCGCTTTTAGCCCCTTCCGCTGATGTTTAGCCTAAACTGTAATGTTTTTCCTTTTCCAAATACAACTCAGATTTTATATGAAAAGCTGACAATACATTGACTTTTGCTGTTTAAATCCCTTGAGCCTTTAATAATGATATATTTTTTGTATTTACAATGTTAGTATACAAAATCGGATTCACCATCCTTCTGTTGCCATATTGATTAGTTTGATTTTATGGTGATGGGATCATTGTGTGTTAACTGCATTAAGGAGGAATGGATTTGGTTGACTTTGCATCCATTTTTATCTGTGTTACTTTCATGTTTTATTTAAAAGCATTTCTTGACCAGAATAAGTTAAGTGGTATAATTTGCTTTTTACACATTTATATAATTGAAGTTAGCAATGTGGCAAAATCTCTAATGGAAATAAAATGCTTCAGAATGATGACATAAATCTGAGCTATTTCTTGCCTGGGGAACAAGGTGTTAATAATAGTAATGTAATAGCTTCTGAGATGTTTTGTTCATGTGATGAAGGCTTATCCACCTTGTATCAATTCTTGTACTCTGCTTTGTTTAATGTAGTCAGGTTGTTAATACAGACTTAAGAGTTCATCCTACTTTGATAAGTGGTGAGTAAAGATTATATGTTTTAGGAAAATTATACTGGAATATCTCTGACATTAATGGTTTAATGTTTTAGGCTAGGTGATGATGTAATGGAGAAGATTCTTCCAAAAGTATCTGGTTGTTTATATTTATGAAGTCCCTAAAGAGAACATTTAAAGAATCTTATGTAGTGGTAAGATTAATGTGTCTTTTTGCTGGATGGCTTCTGTCTTTATTATTGCCATCAAACGGATTACTCAATGCTAACTGTGTTGGAAAGAAACATACAGGGTGTAGGGTTATAATATACAAAAAGAAAGGGAATCTTGTAGATAAAGTTTAAAGTAGAAAAACGGGCAAAAGATAGAAATAAATATTTCATAGAAAAATTAAAATACAGTTGACCATTGAACAACATGGGTTTGAACTGCGCAGGTCTACTTATATGTGGATTTTCTCTGTCACTACCAGCCCTTAGACAGCAAGACCAGCTCCTTCTCTTCCTCCCTTTCCTCCTCCTCCTCAGCCTACTCATGGTGAAGACAATGAAGATGAAGACCTTTATAATTGATTCACTTCCACTTAATGAACAGTAAATATATTTTCTCTTACTTTAAGAATATAATCTATAATACATATATGAAATATGTGGTAATTGACAATTTTGGCCATCAGTTAGGCTTCCAGTCAGTAGTAGGCTATTAATAGTTAAGTATTGGAGGAGCAAAAGTCATATGCAGATTTTCAGCTATTCAGGGGGTCAGCACTTGTAAACATGAGTTGTTCAAAGGTCAACTATGCATATAAATGTTATAAAATATACCCATAACTTCACTTGTGATTAATGTAAGAGAGCTGCAAATTAAAACTGAGATACAGTTTTTTACTTATCAGAAACTGAGCCACTCAAAAGCTTGCAATATATTCTATATTTTTAACTTTTAATTTAGAAGTAATTATAGACTCACAGTGAGTTACACATGCCTTTCATCTTACTTCCTTCAGCTTAACCTGAATGATGATGTATTTTGTAGCTATAGTATAGTACCAAAACAAGAAAATTTTCTGAGTGATGTGGGTTAAGGGAAAAAAAAAAAAAACTCAGAAAATGGACAATGATACACTCTGATAACTAGGCTACAAGTCTTATTCAGTTTTCTCTATTTGTTTAACCTGCATTCATTGGTGTGTTTATGTGGGCATGTGTAGGTGTGCGAAATTTTATCCCATGTGTACATTCACGTAACCCCCACCACAGTTAAGATACTGGACTGTTCTAAACTGTTTCATCAACACATAACTTCTTTGTATTTCATGACCATCCCTCATCCCACCCCATCCCTTTTTCCTGATAACCACTAATCTGTTTTCCATCTGTATGGTTTTATGACTCTGACAATGTTATGCAAATTGAATCATATATTATGTAATATTTTAAGATGGACTTTTTACACTAAATGTATTGTCTTGGAAGTCCATTCAGGTTGCAGCATGTAATTCGTTCTTTTTTTCTTTTCTTTTTTTTTTTTTTTGAAATGGAGTCTCACTCTGTCGCCCAGGCTGGAGTGCAGTGGCACGATCTTGCCTCACCGCAAGCTCTGCCTTCTGGGTTCATGCCATTCTCCTGCCTCAGCCTCCTGAGTAGCTGGGACTACAGGTGCCCGCCACCACACCTGGCTAATTTTGTGTATTTTTTAGTAGAGACAGGGTTTCACCATGTTAGCCAGGATGGTCTCAATCTCATGATCTTGTGATCTGCCCACCTCGGCCTCCCAAAGTGCTGGGATTACAGGTGTGAGCCACTGCGCCTGGCCATAGTTTGTACTTTTCAATCACTCTGTTGTATTCCATTGTACAAATATGTCAATTTGTTCAATTATTCACCCCTTGAAGGACATTTGCATTGTTTCTGGCATTTTTCTATTATGAATAAAGCTGTCATGATCATTTGTGTAAAGGTTTTTAATGTGGATATGTTTTCATTTCTCTGTAAATGCCCAAGAGTATTACTGAGTTGTATAAGTGCACTTTTAGAAAGGAAATGTGCAACTGTTTTCCAAAGTGCCTGTGCTGTTTTATATTCCCACCAGCACTGTATGATAGATAGCAGATTACCCAGCTGAATCCGTGGAAGCTGAAGAAAGTGGTACAATATCTTTAAAGTACTGAAATAAATGAACTGGCAGCCCCAAATTCCATTTGTAGTGAAAGTACACTTCAGAAATGAAAGGGAAATAAAGGCATTCTTAGAAAAAAGGAAAATTAAGAGAACCTATCACTCACAGATCAACTCTTAAAAATGGCAAAAAGAAGTTTTCCAAGGAAATGACAATAAAAGAAGGCTTACAACTTCAAAAATGAAAGAACAACAATGGGGTGGGTAAAAATAAAGGTATATGTAAGATATCCTTAATGAATTTATAAGATTATATTTGATGATTGCATTAGAAATTGTAACATCATCTGATGTGTAGTGATCGATGTATGTGTAAGAAATACTTAATATTTTTATATTTTTAAAAATGGGGACATAAATTGATCCTTTTAAAAATCAAAATTTGTGCTACAGTGGACATGATCAAGAAAATGAAAAGACAACTCACAGAAGGGGAGAAAATGTTTGTAAATTGTATTTTTGATAAGGTACCAGTATTCACAATATATAAAGAACTCTTATAACTCAAAAATAGGAAGACTACCTAATTTTCAATGAGCAATGGATTTGAATAAACATTTCTTTGAAAAAGATATACCTGTGGCTGATAAGCAGAAATTGGGACCCTTCTAACCTACTGGTCAGAATTGTGCATTCGCTTTGTAAAAGAGTTTCAAAGTTCTTCCCAAAATGTTAAACAGAGTTATATGACTAATATATATCCACGATAAAACTCTGAATATTTGCAGCATTGTTTGCAATAGCCAAAAAGTAGAAACAATCTAAATATTCATGAACTGATGAATGGGTGGATAAATAAAATGTGATATATGCAAACAATATAATATTATTTAGCAATATAAAATATACATTTTAGTGGCATTAAGTACATTTGTAATGTTATGTAATTATCAGTACAGGTACTATCCCTTTCCAAAACTTTTTCACCATCTGAAACTGAAAGTCTCTGCCCGTTAAACAGTAACTTCCCAGTACTCTGTTTCCCAGGCCCTGGTAACCAGCATTCTACTTTCTGTGTTTGAATTTGCCTGTTTCTAGGTGCATCACATAGTGCAATCCTAAAATATTCCTCCTTTTGTGTCTGGTTTATTTCACTTAGCATAATATTTTCAAGGTTCATACCTGTCATAACATATATCAGAATTTCATACTTTTTAAAGGCTCCATAATATTCCATTGAATGTGTATACTGCATTTTGTTTATCTATTTATTAATTGATGGACATTTGGCTTACTTCTACCTTTTGCCAATTTTTTTTTTTTTTTTGAGATGGAGTCTCACTCTGTTACCAAGGCTGGAGTGCAGTGGCGCAATGTTGGCCCACTGCAACTGCTGCCTCCTGGGTTCAAGCGATTCTCTTGCCCCAGCCTCCCAAGTAGCTGGATCATAGGCACCTATCACCATGTCTGGCTAATTCTTGTATTTTTTTGTAGAGATACAGTTTTGCCATGTTGGCTAGACTGGTCTCGAACTCCTAACCTCAAGTGATCTGCCTGCCTGGGTCTCCCAAAGTGCTGGCATTACAAGCATGAGCACTCGTGTCCTGCCACCTTGAATAATGCTTATGTGAACATTGGTATACATGTTTCTAATTGAGTCTCTACTTGTAGTACTTTTGGTTATGTACCTAAAAATCAAATTGCTGGATCATATGGTAATTCTATATTTAATTTTTTGAGGAATTACCAAACTATTTTTCACAGTGGCTGGACCATTTTACATTCCCACCAGTGAATGTCCAATGATGGATAAGGGTCTCAATTTCTTGTGTATCCTTACCCCAACACTAGTTATTTTTCTTTTTTAAAATAATGACCATCCTAATGAGTGTAAAGTAGTATCTCATCATGGTTTTAATTTGCATTTACCTAAGGAATAGTGATGTTAAGCCTCTTTTCATTTGCTTATTGGCCATTTGGTTATTTTTAAAAAATTGATGCATAATATTTGTACATATTTTTGGGGTACATGTGATATTTTGTTATATGCATAGAATGTGTAATCATCAAATCAGGGTATTTAGGATATATATCACCATAAGCACTTAGCATTTCTATGTGTGGAGAACGTTTCAAGCCCTCACTACTAACTGTTTTTAAATGTACCATGTGTTGTTGTTAACTATTGTCACTCTACTATGGAATGTTAGAACTTATTCCTTTTATCTAAGTGTGCATTTGTACTCTACCTGTCTGTCTTCATTCTTTTTTCTTTTTCTTTTATCTGACTGGATTAGTTTGAAAGGCCTGTCTGTCAAACTGAAATCTCTTTCTTCTGTTTTGTCTAGTCTATGGTTGAAGCTTCTCAATTTGTTTCTTTTTTATTTTGAGATGGAGTCCTGCTCTGTCACCCAGGCTGCGGTGCAGTGGCACGATCTCAGCTCACTGCAAGCTCTGCCTTCCAGATTCATGCTATTCTCCTGCCTCAGCCTCCTGAGTAGCTGGGACTACAGGTGCCTGCCACCATGCCCAGCTAATTTTGTGTATTTTTTAGTAGAGACGGGGTTTCACTGTGTTAGCCAGGATGGTCTTGATCTTCTGACCTCGTGATCCACTCACCCTGGCCTCCCAAAGTGCTGGGATTACAGGCGTGAGCCACCGTGCCCAGCCTCACTTGTATTTTTATGTCATTCATTGAGTTATTCAGTTTCAGGATTTCTGTTTGGTTCTTTCTTATGAGATCTATCTCTTTGGTGAATTTCTTTTTCATATCCTGAATCATTTTTCTTATTTCTTTGTAAATGTTGTCTGTGTCTGCTTGTATCTCACTGGGCTTCTTTAATATCAGTATTTTTGAATTCTTTTTCAGGCATTTTATACATTTTTTAGGGAGGTTAAAACCTATTGTTGGAGAATTGTGTTTCTTTGGAGGTGTCGTATTTCCTTGCTTTTTCATGTTTCTTGTATCTTTTCATTGCTATCTGTGCATCAGGTGTAACACTTCTAATTTTTTCTTTCGTGAGACGAAGTCTCACTCTGTTGCCAGGTTGGAGTGGTGCAGTGGTGCAATCTCAGTTCACTGCAACCTCCGCCTCCTGGGTTCAAGCGATTCTCTGGCCTCAGCCTCGCAAGAATCTGGGACTACAGGTGTGCGCCACCACGCCCAGCTAATTTTTGTATTTTTAGTAGAGACGAGATTTCACCGTGTTGGCCAGGATGGTCTCGATCTCTTGAGCTCCTGATCCACCCACCTCGGCCTCCCAAATTGCTGGGATTGCTCACTTCTAATTTTTAAAATTGGCTTTCACAGGGGAAGGCTTTTTCCTGTTTTTTTGTTTTTTGTTTTTTTGAGGAAATAATGAGAAGTTATTTTTAAATTGGTAATACATAGGAAGATGATAAATCAAAGGAGTAGGCAGCAGATGGAGGTATATTCAGTCAATGAGCTGTATTTTACTGGAATTTAATCAATATTAACCTGAAATAGATGATAAGTTAATATGCATATTGTAGTCCCTCCAACTACCACTAAGAAATTACTCAGAAAAAGTAACAGAGGACTTAAAATATTAATGCTAAAAATATTTTCTAAACACAGAAGAAGAAGACTAGAGGAACAACAAACACCTAAGACATATAAACATACATAGCAAAATGGCAAACTTAAAATCCAATTATACCAACAATATGTTAATGGTAAATGTGTCAGACCCAAATTGCTTCAGATTCAAAGACCACTTGTTTGAAAATAAAAGGATGGTAAAAAATATGTCACGTGCTTTAAAAATTTTAATGTATGACCTCAAACTGTAAAAATCATAGTAGAAAACCTAGGAAATACCCTTTTTGACATCTGCTTTGGTAAAGAATTTTTGGCTGAGTTCCCAAAAGCAATTGCAACAAAAAACAAATATTGACAAGTGACACCTGATTAAACTAAAGAGATTCTGCACAGCAAAAGAAACTATCAACAGAGCAGACAGACAACTACTGAATGGGAGAAAATATTTACAAATGATTTATCTGATAAAGGTCTAATATCCAGCATCTATAAGGAACTTAAATCAACAAGTAAAGAACAAGTAACTCCATTAAAAATGGGCAAAGGACATAGGCAGACACTTGTTAAAAGAAGACATACGTGTGGGCCAACAAACATATGGAAAAATGCTCATCATCTCTCACCATCAGAGAAATGCTAATCAAAACCACATGAGATGCCATCTTAACACCAGTCAGAATGGCTGTTATTAAAAAGTCAAAAACCATCTGGGCCTGGTGGTTCATGCCTGTAATCGCAGCACTTTGGGAGGCCAAGGCGGGCAGATCACGAGGTCAGGAGATCGAGACCATCCTGGCTAACACAGTGAAATCCCCTCTCTACTAAAAACACAAAAAATTAGCTGGGCATGGTGGCGGGTGCCCATAGTCCCAGCTACTCAGAAGGCTGAGGCAGGAGAATCGTTTGAACCCCGGAGGCAGAGGTTGCAGTGAGCCGAGATCATGCCACTGTACTCCAGCCTGGGCGACAGAGCAAGACTCCATCTCAAACAACAACAGCAACAACAACAGCTGCTGGTGGGACTGTGGAGAAAAGGGAACACGTATAAACTGCTGGTGAGTGTCTGAATTAGTTCAGCCACTGTGGAAAGCAGTTTGGAGATTTCTCAAAGAACTTAAACAGAGCTACCATTTGACCCAGCAATCCCACTAATGGGTATATACCCACAGGAAAATAAATGGCTCTACCGAAAAGAGACATGTACTTATATATTAATCACCATGCTGTTAACAATAGCAAAAATATGGAATCAGCCTAACTCCCCACCAGCAGTGGATTGAATAAAGGAAATGTGTTATATATACACCATGGAATACTACACAGTCATAAAAAGAATGAAATCACGTCCTTTACAGCAACGTGTATGGAGCTGGAAGCCAAAATCTTAAGCAAATTAATGGAGAAGTGAAAAACCAAATACCCCACATTCTCACTTATAAGTGGGAGCTAAACATTGACCACACACGGACATAAACATGGAAACTATTTAACAGACACTGCGGACTACTTGAATGGAGAGGGAAGAAGTAGGAGTATGGGTTCCTACTGGGTACCATGCTCACTACCTGGGTGCAATATGCCCATGTAACAAACCTGCACATGCACCCCTTGTATCTGAAAGTTGAAATTTAAAAAATATGTCATGTAAACAATAACCATAATAGAATTAGAGTGGCCATATTAATAATAATAGTGGTAATATTAAAGACTTTAATAATAGTGGTAATATTAAAGACTTTACATCAAGAAGTATTACTAGAGTAAAAGAGAGACATTTCATTCACGATAAAGGGTCAATATAATAAAACAATTGTTAATACACAACACAGATAAAAATTTTTTTTTTTTTCTCGGTGATACTTGTTCTGGAAAAACACTATTAATATGTATAATTAATAAAAACAATTATTAGCATATAAATACCTAACAACACAGCCCCTAAAAACATTGAACAAAATCTGACAAAATTGAAAGAAGAAATTGTAGCTCTGTTTTTTTTTTTTTTTTTTTTTTTGAGACTGTCTCACTCTGTTTCCCAGGCTGGAGTGCAATGGTGCGATCTCAGCTCACTGCAACCTCCACCTCCTAGGTTCAAGCGATTCTCCTGACTCAGCCTCCTGAGTAAGTGGGATTACAGGCACGTGCCACCAGGCCTGACTGATTTTTGTATTTCTAGTAGAGACAGGGTTTCACCATGTTGGCCAGGCTAGTCTCGAACTCCTGACCTCGTGATCTGCCCGCCTCAGCCTCCCAAAATGCTGAGATTACAGGCGTGAGCCACCGTATCTGGCCCAATTTTAGCTCTATATTACAGCTCAAGATTTCAATAATTTATTCCTCATTAGTTGATAGGAGTAAGCTCTCTGTAATTTTCCCCATGCATGTTAGTAAACATGTACGACTATTTCTCTATTAAAAAATAATTGATAGAACAATTAGATAGAAAATTAGAAAAGACTTAGAAGACATGTTTAACACTATTTGCTAACTTGACCACCCCAAAATGCAGAATGCACATTATTTTCAAAAACATCTGGGACATTAATTGTACATGATAGAACAGATGCTTGACCATGAACTTTAATAACTTTAAAAGGATTAAAGTCATGCGGAGTATTTCTCTAAGGACAGTGGAAATCAATAACAAAATTCAATTTGGGGAATCTCCAAATATTTGGAAATAAAACGCACTTGTAAATAACTCATGGGTCAAAGAAAGAAGCTTAGGGACATTAGAAAATATTTTGAATTGAATGAAAATGAAAACAACATATAAAAATTTATGGAGTATAACTAAACTATGGTATTATATGGAAGAAAATTTATAGCTTTAAATGCTTATATTAGGAAAAGAAAGTGGCCTGAAATTAATAATCTAAGTGTTTCCCTTAAAAGATGATAAAAAGAAGAGCAAATTATAACCAATGTAAGACAAATGAAGCAGATAATAAAGATTTGGATAGAGTTGATGGAACAGCAAGCAGTGAAATATTGGAAAAGTCTAAAATTGGTTATTTGAAAAGATCAATATAATCAATGTATTTGTAGCTAGATTGAATTGGAGGTTCTAGCTAGAGCAATAAGGCATAAAGATCGGAGAGGATAACGTTCCAGACATTTTTATGGTGGCTTGTTGTGGTTTTGATACTGTATAGCATGATTGAACCGTAAAGTTAAAATGGGTAGCTTTTATGGTATGCGAGTTGTATCTTTGTAAAGCTTTCACACACAAATTTCACCCACACAAATCTCGGTGCTTAAGTACATTGTTTTTTTGGGCTATATTTGCAAATGTGTTGTAACTGATAAAATAACTGTTCTAGTCATTTACTGTGTATCTTTCAGGGCAGGAATAACTTTTGGTTTATAGTCTGAGCTCTTAGCAGAGTATTTTACACATAGTAGGACTTTAGTCTAACATGTATTTTTGAAAGAAAAAAAATAGCATCGCCATTGTAGGACAACGTCCAAGGTTACTTAAAATCAAATTTCTCTGTGTCTAAATACTATGATCCAAAATTGGTGTAATAGGTTTGCTTTCTGAAATATTAGATAAGTAAAATAATTTTTAAAAAGTTTTTGGACTTACAATGGGAAATTATATGGACTGTAAATTATATTTCAGTATAGCCTTAAAAAGAGGAGTGAGTAAAAGAAACTCCATTTGAGATACAGAGGTACCTATTCTAATGTACCTCTGCTTTTAAGATTTGATAGTCGTTTCAAATAAGTTCTATTTCTCTCTATAAACTAGGCGTTGAAGAACACAACTTTCATTCTATAGTATGAAAATGTTACTGGATGATTTATCTATACACCTGTTTGTTTATGGTTAACAAATTATGTTGTTTTCCCCCTGTTCTTATATTTCAATAATGGGCAAAAAATTGTGATTTTCCAGCAGATCTCATAACACAGTAAGACCTGTATTTCCTGTCCTTGGATAAAGCTCTAAGTGATTACATTTTGTAAAGAATTGAAAATAGTTGATTGTATCTTTTTTTTTTCCTTCCTCTGAACCTATACTTGAAGAAGTAATTGTTTCTGTCATCTACAGTCAAGTCAGCTGACTCTTTTCAGAGTTTATATGACTGATGTGCTTGGGGGCATGTTATATCTCTTCCTCAATTCTAAAGTGGAATTCTCTCCTTATATTGGCAAGAATAATCTACTAGAGTGGAAACATGTTATTTGGTCAGTGGTATTGTGATGTACCTTCTTACAGTCTTCAAGCTTGGTTATTGGTGAGAAAATATTTACCTCCATTTGTCTTTATTTCTTTTGTGGAGGTGCTTGTGAGTGAGGATTCTGACAGTGATGGCATTGTGGCCCACTTCCCTGCCCATGAGAAGCCAGTGTGCTGCATGGCTTTTAATACAAGTGGTAAGTTCTCGCTCTTTTTTTTTTTGTAGACCATTTATACACTGGGTTTTCCAGCCAAATATGGAATATAGAATGTGACTTTTCTTCATGTATCAGTGTATATCAGAAAAGTTATTAAGTCATTATACTGAATAAGTGAATTTATAATAAAAATTTACTACCCCTCTAAAATCCTGCTAAAATTAGTTTTGTTCTCAATAAAGTAGCTATTAAACAGCAGCCATGTAAGCAATGCTGTTGAGTTACATTAATTTCTGTTTATAATTACTCCAAGAACTTCAGTATTCCAAACTAGAATATTAATACATACGAGCAGTGTTTTTTTTTGCAACTTGAAGTTTCTGTGTAACTTACAACACTTTGTAAGCTAATTTAATTTTCTCGTTTCTTTTTTTTAGTGGTGCTCTTTTTCTGTTTCTTCTTAAGGTTTACTCCTTACATTTTGTTGTATCTTTTTAGTTCCTTTTAATATAGTATAGGATTTGTACTCTTAATTTTCTTTTCACAATATCCAGAGTAATTGTCTTATTTAAATTCTGCATTTGCAAGATTTTTAAATTTTTATTTAATTTTACTATTTTTTAAAAGAAGATAAAGACAGAGTCTCACTATGCTGCCCAGGCTGATCGTGAACTCCTGGCCTCAAGCAATTCTCCTGCCTTAGCCTCCCAAAGTATTGCCACCATGCTTGGCCAGATTTTTTCATTATGATAATGTTTTTGTATTTCTCCGTTCCCTGGATATCTGTCTGTTTAACTGGAAGTTAAGTCTAGAGGTATAAACCCATTCAGGCTAAGGAGTCTGTGTATGTTTGTTTGTTTCTAAACGTTGTAAGTATTGCTGTCTACATCATTTCATCCCAATAGGAGACACATTATTTTAGGTTGTCTCCCTGTTTGTGGTGCTATATTTGATCACAGGAGTAAGGTAATGACTATCAAGTATCTACATATTTGGAAATAGGTTTTTCTTATGGATATTAGCAAGTACTCTACAGTATGTCATTTTGACATTATTTCTGACGCAACTTTTAAATTAATAATTTTGTTACATTGAAGGTTGTAGAATGGTGGGTTTTGTTAATTCTGTCCTGGTCTCTGCATTTGTTGGCTGTTATTCTTCTATAGAAAACGTTTTCTGTCATCAGCCAGGAGTAAACACCATTTCTCCTGTATATCAAAAGTGGTATAAATGCCTAATTCGCTCTCTCTCTTTTTGTTTTAAATGACCAATTTTCACAGTAAGGAGTTGGTGTAATACTTCCAGTGGTAGGAAACAAGTTACAGGTTGAGTACTTTATATCTGAAATGCTTGGGCCAGAAGTCTTTCTGACTTTAGATTTTTTTTTTTTTTTTTGGAATATTTGCGTGTATAATGAGTTATCTTCAGTGGAACCCAAGTCTAAACACAAAATTTATGTTTCATGTATACCCTATACACACAGCCTGAAGGTGATTTTATACAATATTTTAAGTGATTTGTGCATGAAACATAGTTTTGACTGCATTTTAACTGAGACTTTGTACATGAGGTCAGGTGTGGATTCTCCAGTTGTGGCATCATGTCAGTGCTCCAGTTTTGGAGCATTTCAGAGCATTTTGGTTTGCGTTATAAGAAGAACATAAATTTTTGTGAGGATTTTGGTTTTTCAGATTAGGAATGCTCAATCTGTATTTTAAAAATACTTCGTAAATAAAATTGCTCTTTTGTTTTCAGAGCTGGTATAGTCATCATAAACTTGCAGTCTTTTCAGATCTTATCCATTTGGTTGATGTATCTAAGGAGCATGCTATTTTTAATCTTAGTTTTCAGAAATGATTATATCACTGAAAATTGATGGGAAAAGCCCATCCTTTTCCCCTTCTTTTCATCTTTTCAAATAAAGAATGATAGTAAGAGATTATCATTATATAGAGATATTATTTTATAAAGCACTTTGAATAATCTACCCTCTAATCTCTTAATAAGTCATCTTTGATTAAGGGTGATATAGTGATTGGTAATCAGTAGGATTGATTTAATTAATAAAGGCAAGATTTATTGAAATTCTCTGAGTGTTGTGGGAATTAAGTTAAATGTGAAAAAACAGCCTGGAAGTTGTGTCACTTGTAGCAGTCCACTTGGAATAACCAGTATGACTCATATTGATATTCCATCTGTTATGTCAAATCTCCTTTGTGTTACTGTATATTTCATATAATGCTACAGTGCTTCTGACACTGGCAGCTATATTTTCTTCCTATGACTTTGCATTCTAAGAAGAACATATAATATAAAGAGTGTTGCAGTTGTCTCTTATCGTCATCCACAATTAATTTGCTATCATAAAATGGTTTCATAATTTTGATCTACATTTGCCATTTGATTTCTGTGACCTCGCACATTTGTGTTTATACAATAAGGTTAAAAATAGCAATATTTATACCTATTTTTCTGTGTTGCTGGGACACTAGGTTTATAACTCTATGATGTAATTTATTTTGTGACAATCATTTGTTTACATATTTGTTTCCCTTGCTAACTTCTCTGTTCCTCCTACAAAGGGATCAGATGTCATTAATCTTTGTGTCTCTAGTGCTTGGCATGGTGTCTCAGAGTAATAGGAAACTTAATGAATTATTTTGAACTGTTCCCCACTGTGTATATATGGCATTGTATTAGGCATGGTAGTCTCTATTTTGACAATGAAAGTGATAGTTCAGTTCAGTACTTTTTAATCCTCCCTTCCTTCCTTCCTTCCTTCCTTCCTTCCTTCCTTCCTTCCTTCCTTCCTTCCTCCCTCCCTCCCTCCCTCCCTCCCTCCCTCCCTCCCTCCCTCCCTCCCTCCCTCCCTCCCTCCTTTCTTTCCTTTCTTTCCTTTCTTTCTTTCCTTTCTTTCTTTCGTGTTTTTGAGATGGGGTCTCGCTCTGTTGCCAGGCTGGAGTGCAGTGGCATGATCTCAGCTCACTGCAACCTCCGTCTTCCAGGTTCAAGCGATCCTTCTGCCTCAGCCTCCTGAGTAGCTGGGACTACAGGCGTGTACCACACCCAGCTATTTTTTTTTTTTTTTTGTATTCTTTGTAGAGACGAGGTTTCACCATGTTGGCTAGTATGGTCTCGATCTCTTGACCTCATGATCCACCTGCCTTAGTCTACCAAAGTGCTGGGATTACAGGCATGAGCCACTGCGCCCGATCCTTTCCTTATTTTTCTATAGAACTTTCTGGTGAGAGTCTACTAAAGTTCTTCTGGAATTTATTCACTTTGAAATCGTTCATGGTGTATAGAGTTTCCTTGTTCTGGTATTACATAATTGTTTCATATAGCAATCTATGAAGCCTGTTAGTATCATTGGAAATATTCCCATATGGAGATGCTAATTAGTTAACTGTACCTGTGAACTTGTGAGTGATGAAAATAATGGTTATTTTTATATCATTTCACATTTATATATGATTCTCTAAATATTGCTTATGCTTCAAAATTATGATAGACCCTATAATTTAATACATTAACAAGAAAGCACTTATACTACTTATATTTTAATTTTTAAAAATCTTAAGTATTTTATTTTGTGTTTTAATTTCATTCTGAGAAAGTGGTTCTTAGGCTTCATCATATTGCTAAAAGGATCCACACTACACAAATGTTTTAGAAGCTTTTATTAAAAAGGTTGAAGCTTGCTGGTGTGATTTCACCTAACACATTGGAAGATGCCTCTTTCACTAGTAACTCTATTCACCTTGTCTGGCTAAGTCTTGGTAATTCACTTAATAAGAGATAGTCCCTATGCATAGAGTCTGTTTGCTGGTTAGTTACAAATGCACAAATAGGGTCTTAAGGAAGGAAAACCCTTTGTGGAGTAATGACAGCACACTAGCAGATAAATATTAGCCTGGTTTTGAGGTACTAGAGATAGTTCTTCAAAAAGAAATCAGTTCCAAGCTGGGACCTAAAAGATATTTAATTAGAAAATAATAATTCAGTGCCTGGCACCATAAATATTATTTGAGTGAAAGAGGCAAGAAAAATATGGCACATTTGAAATAGGTTGTGAACCATAGTCTGTATAGTGGACTCATTAGTTTGTTGTGCACAGATATGTTTTTCAATGTGTCCTCATTTCTGCAACATTTTATAAATCCTTCATACCTGTTTAGATATCTATATTCAGTGGAGGGTTTATAACTCAGCAGCCACTCATACAATTGATTTGCACAATGCTTTATAGTAGCTGGTAAGCAATTACTTACAATTCATCTTAATTATTTACTTTCAACTTTGAGTATTTTTGCTGTTCTGAATATTGACTTATTACTTGATTATGAGCAAGGATGCAGAAAATGCTCAATTCTCAATGATTTGGAAGTCTGGATTTTTTTCTTTCTTTTTTTAATTAGCAAGTGCTAGTCAGTAGCTACCTAGCTTTGTACAAAAAGTCATTGGGGTTAGCCATGGCTTCTAACCATTAATCAGCTTGTATCATTAGGTGACATTTTATTTTGCTTTGCTAGTTTCTGGTTCATATTTACTCTTCTAACCCTTCTGATTGGTATACATACATATACACACACACTCATAGAGGACATGCTTTAGTGAGGAAACTGCACTGCTATTTGTAAATACATAGATACCTCAGTAGCTGGGTTTTTTCCCTTAAATTATTATTTGTCTTATAGTTTAAAAAATGTTTTTGTGAGATAAAATGATGTGTTTTCTAGCACTCTTCATTTAAGTCCTCCCCACTAGTAAATCATAAATTTACTAATGTGATTCAGAAGTGCAACATTATAAAATGAGGTAGGAGCTGGGCACATTGCCCGTAATCCCAGTGACCCAGGAGGCTGAGATGCGGGGACCAACACTCGAGGCCAGGAGTTTGAGACCAGCCTGGGCAACATACCAAGATCCTGTCTCTAAAAAAAAATTGTTTTAAATTAGCTGGGCACAGTGGCACATGCCTGTAGTCCCAGCTACTTAATTGGGAGGCTGAGATGGAAGACTTGCTTGAACCAAGAAGTTAAGGCTGCAGTGAGCTCTGATACCACCATTGCACTCTAGCCCGGGTTACAGAGTAAGAGCCTGCCTGGAAAAATAAAAAATAAAAAATTAAGTAAATTGAGGTGGTTCTCTGCACACTGGCTGAATTATGTTTGTTAGGTTCTGAACTTTTATTAATTGGCATTTTGTACAAAGACACGTAATTTCAATAGGCCTTAATGCAGTAGTAACGTTTTTAATTTAAATTGGCTTTTTCAAAAATGTAACTAATAGATCCTCCAATGACATACTCCAGTCCTTCTTTACCCGTACATGTAACCATATATGTTTTTAAATTTATATTAGGAAGTTTTAACCCTCTAATAATTCTCTAATTTGGTTAAAGGCATTTTCATGGGGCATGTAATATGGCTAATAACAGTATTGCTTGTTAGAATACTTCTTACTAGTTTAGGGAAGTTTATGTACAACAAACAAAACATGCCAAAAAGTTGATTGCGTGATTTTTGTTTTTAAAGCTGATCTTACTCAAACCAGTTTACCTGTGTTTGTCACTGTTACACTTAAGAATATAAATAAATTCCTTTTAGTCTCCATCCATTCGTTCATTCGTTCATTCATTCATTCATTCATTCATTCATTTTTTGAGACAGAGTCTTGCTCTGTTGCCCAGGCTGGAGTGCAGTGGTGTGATCTCGGCTCACCACAATCTGCCTCCCAGGTTCAAGCGATTCTCCTGCCCCAGCCTCCCGAGTAGCTGGGATTACAGGTGTGTGCCACTGCACCCAGCTAATTTTTGCATTATTTTTAGGAGAGATGGGGTTTTGCCATGTTGGCTAGGCTGGTCTTGAACTCCTGACCTCAGGTAATCCGCCTACCTCGGCCTCCCAAAGTGTTGGGATTACAGACCTGAGCCACTGCGCCCAGCCCTTTTAGTTTTTTTAAAAGAGAGACATATTTTTAGATGACAGTACTATAAACATGTCCTGGACAACAAAATCTAAGAACAAACCAGGCCCATAGCCACTTACTGAGAAACATTAAAAATACTATAAAATGTACATGATGGAGTAACACTGCAAAATGAATTTAGGAGACCATGTAGGTTGGTGGACTGGGTGGCATACATTTCTGTCTTGTATGGGACCTATTCAGAAAAGACATGAAGTGATGCTATTAAATAGATCTGTGAAACTTCTAGTTCAGCAGCTGTATTCAGTTTATTTTTCAATTTTTAAATTCCCATTCTTATTTATTAGCTGTGACTTTGAGGCCAGAATTAAAACAAATATTTTAGTGGCAGCATTTATGATTTGTTTAGAAGTACCAGATTGATCCCCATGCTTAGATCTGGGCAGATTCAATATGGACAGTGTAAATTTGTTGCTCTCAGGGACAAAGTGAATAACATTTTCCATGGAACTTTTAAAAAAATTTAATAAACTTTGTTTGTTTTTTATTTTTATTTTGTTGAGATGGAGCCTCGCTCTGTTGCCTAGGCTGGAGTGCAGTGGTACAATCTCAGCTCACTGCAACCTCCACCTCCTGGGTTCAAGTGATTTTCCTGCCTCAGGCTCCTGAGTAGCTGGGATTACAGGCACGTGCCACCACATCCTGCTAATTTTTTGTATTTTTAGTAGAGATGGCATTTCACCATGTTGCACACAGGCTGGTCTCAAACTCCTGAGCTCAGGCAATCTGCCCACCTCGGCTTCCCAAAGTACTAGGATTACAGGCGTGAGCCACCACGCCCGGCTGGAATCTTCTTTGGCCTGGCTAACTCTTACACTGATTCCTATCTTAAATATCATCTGAGAAGTCTTCCCTGAGTCTACATAAAATGTCATGTTCCCCTTCCTCCTTCACCTTGTCACCTAATTGGGCAAGGTAGTTAATCTGCTTGTCACACTCAATGCCTCAGTTTCCTAATCAATAAAATGGGGGCTAGTAATGGTATCTAAAATAAATCTGGCCAGCTGCACTGGCTCACACCTTTAATCCCAATAGTTTGGGAGGCCAAGGCAGGTGGATAGCTTGAGCTCAGGAGTTAGAGACCAGCCTAGGTAACATGGTGAAACCCTGTCTCTATAAAAAATACAAAAATTAGCTAGGTGTAGTGGTGCACGCCTGTAGGTCTAGCTACTTGGGAGGCTGAGGCAGGATTGCTTAAGCCTGGGAGGCAGAAGTTGCAGTGAGCTGAGATCGCGCCACTGCGCTCCAGCCTGGGTGACAGAGCAAGACCCTGTCTAAAAAAAATAGAAAATAAAGGCCGGGCGCGGTGGCTCAAGCCTGTAATCCCAGAACTTTGGGAGGCCGAGACCATCCTGGCTAAGACGGTGAAACCCCGTCTCTACTAAAAAAAAAAATACAAAAAACTAGCCGGACGAGGTGGCGGGCGCCTGTAGTCCCAGCTACTTGGGAGGCTGAGGCAGGAGAATGGCGTGAACCCGGGAGGCGGAGCTTGCAGTGAGCTGAGATCCGGCCACTGCACTCCAGCCTGGGCAACAGAGCAAGACTCCGTCTCAAAAAATAAAATAAAATAAAATAAAATAAAATAAAATAAAATAAAATAAAATAAAATAATATCTAACAAATAGAGTGACCTCAATAAATATTAGTTGTTTCTGTTTTCATTATTATCAATCACCTTCATCCTAGTTTTAAAATTATTTACATCCATCAGAGTATCTTTTCAATGTGTTCTCTGTTAGAGGTAAGCTTTTGTTAATACTTTGTCCCCAAGTATTAGCCCAGTATCTTTCACATACTTGATACTGAGTAAATGTACATTGAATAATTATAATAATTCCATTGGATTGTTTCATAATTGTAATCATGGAAAAAATATAGCAGGGCAAAATTAAAACATCTATTCAATGTTGTTATTCATTTGTTGAATAAAATCAACTTACGTCTAAATTGTGGTTTGAAGAATTGTCTCCATCTCTGTATTGTGGGAGTGATCCATGATTGCAAATTATAATACCTGCAGATACATATCACAGGTAACTAAAACTGAAATATGTAATAGATACTAATTAAAAATACCTGGAGGTATTTTTACCTGGAAGCGGTGGCTCATCCCAATAATCCTAGCACTTTGGGAGGCCAAGGTGGGTGGATTACTTGAGGTCAGGAGTTCGAGACCAGCCTGACCATCATGGCGAAACCTCATCTCTACTAAAAATAAAAAAATTAGCTGGGTGTAGTGGCACATGCCTGTAATCCCAGCTACTGGGGAGGCTAAGGCAGGAGAATCGCTTGAGCCAGGAGGCAGAGGTTGCCGAGATGGTGCCACTGTACTCCAGCTTGGAAAATAAAAAAAGGACCCCATGGAAATGACATTTTTATGTAATCAGAACAATAGATTAGTATACTGTTATATTTTTGGACAACAAAAAAGGAATATTCTTATTTATCAAACTGTCTGTTAGAAGCATAAGGAAGAAATCCTCAATTCTGTGCAATAAGCCTGACATAAACAGACTTGCCACCTTGAATTTAGTAAATAATTGATTTGCTTTCCAGAGGCATTACTTCTGCCAGCTGAGCAACTGAGAACTGTAAAGTACAACACATCTACATTTTAAATAATTACCCCTCCTTGGCAGGGAAAATGCTTTTCCATCCATTAATAAGAGGAAAATGAGTGTTGAATCTCTAGCGAAATAGAGTAAATATGTACCCCTTTAGATGCTTGGCTGCATCTTTAACAGATGTGAAATTCTTCTGGTTACTTAAATGATATATATTAAAAGGTGATTGTGGTCTTGGATAAATCGTTAAAGCAGTTTAGGTTTTTCTTTTTGGACATAAAAGTTGTCCCATTGATTCTAGCAAGCGGTTAGAGAAATACCGTATCGTGATTTGTTTTTAACATCTATGATGCATCACAGATCTACAGCATAACATAGCTTGAGATTTTTAATCTGACAGCTTCTGGTTTATCACTGTCAGACACCTATATTATTTCATTCACAATGCAAAGGCAACTTGAAGAATTTATTTCCTTTTTTCATTAGAAGAGGATGTTTCCATGGTAGGTTTGTACTTACTCTCTTGTTTCATCATCTTGTAAAGTGGTGTCCTTTACTCATGTAATGGATTTACTCCCTGAAGAATTAGTTCTGTTTGCTCTCTGTTCATTGTGGCACTGTAGTTGTGTAAGAGAGGGATCTTTGCAGGGGTGACTTACCACTAGGTATAGTAGGTACAGTGTCTAGGGACCACAATACCTATAGAACCTCACTATAATCTTCTGATTTATTTTAAAAGCACAAAAAAACACATGGTTTTCAGTTAATAGAATAGAGTAAAAAAATATAACTTTAAATGTTTTTTCATGGAGGAGAGGGCCCATGAAGACAAAAATGCCCAGGTCCCACCTAAAGTCCTAATGTAGCCCTGGGTTCCACCAGTAAGTGAAGAGCCTTGCCCGTTCTTCATCACCACTGCCACAGCACTACCACTTAATTCAGTAAAGGTGCTCAGTTAATAGTGAATGAACTCATGGGAGATGTGAATGCATACATTGGGATACTATGTAAAAAATGTGAAGTCGACATATATACCTGTAAAAATAGACCTGTCTACAACAGATATAAATACTTACAGTAATATAAACATAATATTTAATTTGCAAACGGTAAAGAAGGATCTATATAGTCAGGTACATACATGCAAAGCAGCCATTGATTTCAACTTTTCGTTTATCAGTACACCCTTACTGGTTGTTAAACACTGAAGTACTTGAATACTTCTTGCCCCTCCCACTTGCCTCTGGGCCTCCGGGGGTGGTGGGCACTTTGTTTCACTATTCTTACTCAGATTGGCCTGTATCTTGCCATACATTACATATTTTGAACATTGCTGTGAAAACAGCCTAAATATTTCTCAAAGATATATATTAATTTCAGAGAGATTTATTATATATAGTAAGGTGGGTACCTGTGGTCAGGGGCAGTGAGAAATGAAGAGTGGGTGCAGGAATGGAGGAGCAAAGAGAAAATGTAAAAACAGTAAGAGGCTGAGTGCAGTGACTCATGTCTGTAATCTCAGCACTTTGGGAGGCCGAGGCCAGCGGATCACTTGAGGTCAGGAGTTTGAGACCAGCTTGTCCAACATGGTGAAACCCTGTCTCTACTAAAAATACAAAAATCAGCCGGGTGTGGTGGCTTGTGCCCGTACCTGTAATCCCAGCTACTTGGGAGGCTGAGGCATTAGAGTCGTTTGAACCCAGGAGGTGGAGGAATGCAATGCAATGCAATGCAATGCAAAACAAATAGCAAGAGAAGGTTTATGTATGGACTTACTAACATAGACGAAATGAAAAATCTGATTAATTCTTCCATGCATATGAAGTCTAAAAAGGATATCTAGAAGGCTAAGAAAGTGGAGGTAGTGTTTATCAATTAGAATTGAGAATTAATAAATGTAGTGTTAATATAGTTTTAAGAGTACAACAATGTAAAATAATATTAAATATAATTTAGTTATTTAAATAATTTATACTATAATTATTGATATAATAATTAAAAATGAACTGATTTTATAGTTTTCGCTTTGTTTCTTTGATTGTTTCTAAGAAGACATTGAATAAGTATGTAATGTGGTTGTGCACACAATGCCTGCCTACCCAGTCATCTTTTTTGTGGATCAGCCATTGTTCTTGTATATACTTGTTCTGTGACATAGTCACAGAGTCGTGCTTTGATACTGTTCCTGTAGGTAATCAAACCTAATTTCCAGAGACACTTGGTCATTTGGTAATATTTTCATCATATGCTTATATACCCAAAATGTGTTAACTGATGTACAATTTGATACAGCACACTTGATGACTATCTTTGAAACTTTATCTTTCATCTAATCATTATCATTTGTTACTTAGTTTCTGAACATTTGAGCCAGAACCCTGATTCACGTCTGTTATATTTTCATTTCAGTACTGTGATACATGGTTCTTTGTGCACCCATTTAGCCAAGCTGAGACTCACTGACCTCTTTTTTTTGCCCCTCCCTATATATCTGTTTTTTTAATATATCCTCCTCTGAATGCTGTGTTTTGAGTTTTTCTCTCTCTTTTTTTTCTTCCATGGGGGTGGGGTGGCTGCTCAAGTGTTTTAACTTTCTAACTGGTCTGTTTAACATATTGTATTTTACCTCTCTCCGTTCACTCCATATAAAGCCAACAAGTTTATCTTGTCCTTACGTTTATTTTTGTTTTTGTCTGTCTTCATTTTTATTGAATTGTAACTTATGTAATAATATAAGTTGTACCAATTTTAAGTATACGGTTTATTGAATTTTATTTATGTATATACCTCTCTAAGCAACGTCCATAGAGTTTGAAAGATCTGTTTCACACATCTCTGAAATACACGGAATGCTCGTCCTACGTTTAGAAATTCCTACATTTCCAAATTTACCTTTCAAATTATTTTGTAGTCCTAACACATAAAGAATCTGCTTGATACAGATTGGTCTCTATGAAATCCTCTTGTTTATTTCTGCTTCCTGTCTTATGCTGTTCATAATTATTTCACTTTACTATCCCTTCTGTCTACCAAATTCCTATTAACCTCCATTCAAGGTGTACTTTATTACGCACTTCCAGCAATTATTGTCCATGACATGAATTTAGCGTTAGTTCACTGTATCTGTATTTGTAATTTTTCCTTGAGGTTGGTTACAGTCTGATACTGCCATGTAGATACATATAGATCTTGAGTACTAAACTTTGTGTTGGAACATAATATACACCAGAAGCTAACACTCTTTTATCCTTAGACTTTTCCAATCATATTTCTCACTTTTTTTGTGTGTGGTGACAGAGCTGGAGTGCAGTGACACGATCTCGGCTCACTGCAATTTCCATAAAGGTGGGATTTCACCATGTTGGCCAGGATGGTCTCGATCTCCTGACCTCATGATCTGTCCACCTCAGCCTCCCAAAGTGCTGGGATTACAGGTGTGAGCCATGGCGCCTGGCCAAAATTTATATGGAATTTCAAAGAACCTAAAATAGCCAAATCAATCTTGAAAAAGATGAGTAAATTTTAAAGACTTAAACTACCTAAATTTCTAAATTAATCTAAGCTCACCAAAAAAGGATTTTTAGGGAGTGAGTATAGACATAGATGAGTGAATGGAATAATGTCCAGAAACAGTTATTTGATTTTTGACAAAAGTGGCAGGTAATTAAATAGGTGAAATATAGTTTTTTCAACAAATGGTGCTAGAACAACTGAGATATTTTTTGGTGGAAAAATAAATCTTTACTAACATCATGCATAAAATTAACTCTATATGGGTAATAGGTTTAGCATAAACACTAAAACTATGAAACTTAAAAAAAAAAAAAGGTTATATCCTTTAATCTTGGGATAGAAAAAGATTTCTTAAACACCCAAACCACAAAATTTTCATCAAAATCGGAAATCTCTTGGGAAAATGTTAGTGAAAAGGCATGCCACAGACTAGGAGAACATTTCTGATAGATGATAGACAGACAGACAGACAGATAGATAGATAGCTAGATAGGTAGGTATTGAAAGCACACAATTTAAAATGAGGAAAATATTTTAAACAATCATGTCACAAAAGAAAATATTTAAAAGCCAGTAAGCACATGAAAAACTGATCAACATCACTGATCATCAAGGAATATTGGCAAATTAAAACTGTGAGAATACCAATTGAAGTTATTAAAAAGACTGACAGTATCAAATGTTGAGGTTATGGAGCTTGTGGGAATGTAAAATTATACAGCCACGATGAAAAATAGTTTGGCAGTTTCTTATGAATATTTAATATGTGACCCTGCAGTTCCACTCCTAAATATTCACCCATGAAAAAGAAAAACATGTCCACCTGGAGACTAGTATTTGAATGTTCATAGCAGTTTGAGTCACAATATTAAAAATCTTGAAGCAGGTCGGGTGCGGTGGCTCATGCCTATAATTCCAGCACTTTGGGAGGCCGAGGTGGGTAGATCACTTGAGGCCAGGAGTTTGAGACCAGCCTTGCTAACATGGTGAAACCCTGTCTCTACTAAAAATGAAAAACAAATTAGCCAGGTGTGGTGACAAACCCCTGTAATCCCAGCTACTCAGGAGGCTGAGGCAGGAGAATCACTTGAACCTGGAGGCAGAGGTTGCAGTGAGCTGAGATGGTGCCACTGCACTCTAGCCTGGGTGACAGAGCAAGACTCTATCTCAAAAAAACAAACAAAACAAAAAAAAAACCCACAAAAAACAAAAAAACTAGAAACAGCTACAGAATGGATATATAAATTGTGGTATGTGCTTAAAATGGAACACTAGTCAGCAATATAAATCAATGAATGATGTACTGTTACTTGCAGCAAATAGACTGAGAAAATATCGTGTGATTACATTTCATTAAATTCTAAAACAGGCAGTATTAATCCCGCATCATAGAAAGCTGATGAGTGGCTGCTTGGGGCCAGGTGGATGGGGAGAGGATGGTTTGCAAGTGAACACAAGGGAACTTTTTTTGAATGCTCTCTCTCTTGACTATGGTAGTAGTTACATAGGTATATGTATTTGTCAGATTCATCATACTGTACATCTAAAATGAATCTATTATATATAAATTGTATATTAATAAAGGTTAAAGTTTTAAAAAATATTCTGGCAATGGACAAATATTCTCAACTACCCCCAAAAATGAGAACACATGTACATAGGCATATACCACTTTCCTAAATATCTGTTTGGTAAAGAAACCTGTTAAAAATAATGAACATTAGAATGCTTAATATGAAAACTCACTGGAAATGACCAGAGATGTTTTCATAAGCCTGAACATTTTACAATTCAAAGCGAAAGAAAATAATTAAATATTTGAAGAATGATAAGACACTTTGAACTGCTAAAAACGCAGGAGGACGAATATAACAAGTTATATAATAAAGTGAGCTAGAAAATCAGTTGTTCACTTTATATAGGCTTTTCCACATGAAACAAATAAGGGCAATATCACTGATTTCTTCTAATTTATGTTGGTTATGGATATATGCAACTTTTGTAAGGGATCAGCTAAATCAATCTGCTTTGTTTGGTAGTGTTTACTTCAGTGCCTTTAACAGAGTGTTATGTAGCAGATTTGATAAAGATATACTATATTTTAGGCTACTAAAGTAGAATAATACATTGATGAGTTTGATTATTAGTGTCTGTAAGTAGCTTTAAAAATATGCTGCTATAAGCTGCTTAAGAAATGTATGCTGCCCATATGGAGACTTTGGGACCATTGTTTTCCCGTATTCATGTCCAGCTTGAAAGTTTTATTAATCCGACTTTAATGAGCTATGATATTTTGGATTTGTGTAAGCTGAGGAGGTTAAAGCTTTCTCTCAGTGCTGGGATTCTGTTTCTTTGCTTTTGTGTTTACAAATTTGGCTGTTAACTTTTCTATATAATTAGATAATTTGTAATTTTGTATCTATACAGGTGTTAATTGAAAGGTATTACATGTACAAGCATTAATGCCAAAGTATAAAATTCTTTTATGAGTGATATAATCTGAATTCCTGTAAAGATTTCTATTTGATTCAGCATAATCATGTTTATGTGTCTTTTTGGAAAAGAGTATGACTAGCTGGTAGTTTGTCTTCTAGTTCACATGTGTGTATATGATAAAGAACCATACAATTAGGTAGGTGTTATAAATAGGATATGGCAAAAAAGGCAAACCTACTCATGTTTCCAAGATTTTATAGCATAGGCCTGGTGAAATTTTGCTACTCTTTAATTTTGCTTTTTGGGTTAACCAGCTGACGCCCAGTTGAAAAGACTTATGTTCGTGTGAGGCCACAAAAGCCTTAATGTTCAGTCTCCAGCTACCTCGGATTTTGGAGAACGCTGTGTACCATCAGCATCGTCAATCCCCACCCTCTAACGCTAATGCTCATCTATCAAACTTGAGGCTAAGAGTGAGGGAGAGGAAGCTTCCAGATAAACATACAGAAGTGCCTAAACAGCTAATCACTCTAGGCTTCCGCTTCCAGGCCCTATAATTAGAAGTCCTTCTTTTTCCTTGTATTCCCAGATGACGCAAATGCTTTTTGTGGCTTGGCACCTCATTTGGGGCGTGGGTTTAGTTTATGGCCAGGCCAGAGTCTGGTTTAGTCTTCTGATGCAGCATAAATAGTTCTCAAGCCACAGTCTACTCTGTACAAGTTTTTCCTTTTATGTATATGTGCATTTTAACTTGTTTTCTAGAGGAAAAAAAAAGCTTGCTATTTCCCTGGCAGAATGTGTGCAAAAGAGGAAATTGTAAATGGAAAGAAAGCATGTGATTATGTGGTCTTATACTAGCTATTTTTCTCCTTTCTGCTCTTTACATTTTTTATATTATTTTTAAAATTTTGTGAAAATAAACTTATTGGTGGACTGTAGAAGCCACATTTACATGGAGGAGTGGAATAAAAGTGTTTGAGATAGGATACACAGAAGATAACAGGCATAAGTTTTTAGTGGACATTTTCCTGAAAATTTGAATTTGTTTTACATAATCACAGCTAAACGTAGACGAATGCCAGTTTGAAAAGCTAGGAACATATGGGAAAGTGTTCATTTGTGATTTTCATTCACATGTAAAACAATAATAGTCTTGATTTGGCAAATGAGGACCTTTATTTGAATGCTCATTCTACATAAAGCGGTGTGGTTTAAAATGAAATTTAATGAAGTTTATATAGTAGGTGAGAAATATATGTTACAAATGCAAATGCATCTTATTTCCTGATAGAATGATGTTTCTATTGAATTGTTTGTCAAGTGCAGAAAATTTGTTACAGAGAGGTGGAATCAGAAGATAGTGGTGGATTTATGATCATTCAAACTTACTATAACTCAGCAAAAAGGTAGGAGGAGTGGCAAAACACTGTCTACCAATGGACAACAAAGCATTCCTGCCTAAACTTAGAAATTCATTGTTTGAGGCCGGGTACGGTGGCTCATGCCAACACTTTGGGAGGCCAAGGTGGGTGGATTGCCTGAGCTCAGGAGTTTGAGACCAGTCTGGGCAACATGGTTGAAACCCCCTCTCTACTAAAATACAAAAAACTAGCCAGGCGTGGCAGCGGTGGCCTGTAGTCCCAGCTACTCGGGAGGCTGCGGCAGAATTGCTTGAACCCGGGAGGCGGAGGTTGCCGTGAGCCGACATTGTGCCACTGCACTCCAGCCTGGGTAACAGAGCAAGATTCCATCTCCAAACACAACAAAACAAAACGAAACAAATTTGTTGTTTGAATAACAATAAGTAAAGAATATAAGCTATGTAAATAACCTCATGATCATAGCTAGATATATAATGAGAGGTAAGGTTATATATATAGTTATAGGTTTAATAATTTATTAAATTATTTGTAATAAATGGCACCTTTCATTTTCTAAAATATATTCTCTTGGAAATAGGCAGGACAGTGGCATCTAGTAGGATATTTTAATATAGTGACGAGAGCTGTACCTTATATTTGCCAAAGAAATAGCAAACTCAAATATACTTCATCTTTTCACTGAAATGACTACCTTGTCTTCCCACAGATGCTTAATATTCTTTCATGCCTTTTGGTTCAACAAAACATTAGTTTAAATGCTTATACTAATGTGATTCTACTTCTCGGAATAGCAAGGTAAATGTACAAACCATCCTTTCCATAGAAAACAATCATGAAACCTGGACAAAATACAACTGAACAGGCACATAAAGTTAGATATGTGTATTATAATCTCTGGAACAACCAGTAAAATTTTAATATAAAGAGATATAGCTCAAAAGCCCATAGATAAATTATTTATTTTTAACATTCAACACTAAATATTGTTAAAAATAAGTAGTCTCAAAACAGCAAGAAAACACGATAAGAGAAATAAACAAAACTGAATAAAATGTTGAAATTAGCATGTCATGAAAATTGAATATTACAAGTAAATAGTCCCAAAACAGCAAGAAAACATGAAAAAAGAAATAAAAAACAGAAACAAGACAAGCAGAAATAATAATAAATTGGTAGACCTAAATCCAGCCCTATCAGTAAGTACTAAATATGAATAAACTACAAACACCAATTAAAAGGCAGTGATTTGATTGAAAGAGAGTTAGCAAGTCTGAGAGTACCCAACTGTTATCTAAAAGAAGCCTAGATTGATAGATATAGAGTAGAAGAATGGAAAATATATACCGTGCAAGTACCAATCAAAACAAAGTTGGAGTGGTGAAATTCATATTGGAAAAAAGTAGACTTCAGAGCAAGGAAAATAACCAGCGTTAAATCACGTTAAAAGGGTTAATTGACCAAGACGTCATAGAATCCTAAATGTGCATGAACCTGCTCTAAAATTTAGGAAGCTGATATAACTTAGGAAAACTACTTATGTCCACAATTATACTTGGAGACTGTAACTCCTACTCAGTAATGGAACAGAAAGCAGTCAGTCAGTAAGGAAATTGAAGATGCAAACATCACTACCAATTCTATTCCTTTCTAGAATATATTCTGGGTGTTCAAGTGTATATGGAACGAGGATCATAATTTGAACCATAAAACAAACTTTAACAAATGTAAAAGAAGTAACTTCTTGTCATAGTGAAATTATACTGGCAATAATATCTGAAAGATATCTGGAAAATATCCAAATATTTAGTAACAAAACAATATACCTTTAAATAACCCACGAGCAAAAGAGGAAGCAACTAGGAAACATTTAAAACTGAATGTAAATGAAATTGCAGCATATCAAAATCTGTTACATTTAGCTAAGCAGGCTTAGAGGGACATTCATTCCTATATGTGCTTACTCCAGAAAAGAAGAAAGTTCCTGAACAATAATCTAAGCTGCTCCCGTAAGAAACTCAAAAAAAGGAAGAGCAAATGAACCCAAAACAAGGAGAATAAAGGAAATAATAAATATAGTAACAGAAATCAGTGAAATTGAAAAGAGAAAAACAGAAAGTTATGAAACCAAATAGGTTAACCTTAAAAAGACCTTCGCAGACTGGTGAAGAAAAAAACAGAGAAGACACAAATTACCAATATCGTGAATGAAAAAGTGAATATCATTAATGTCTCTACAGATATTAAAAAAGATGCATTCCTTGAATTACAGAAAGTAATTCATCAAGAAGAAATTTTAAATTAAAAAAATTAACAAAATATTTAATGGTAGTTAAAAATCTTCGAAAATAGGCCCAAATATTTTTACTTGAAAATTCCATTGAACGTTTAATGAAGAAATAATAGCAATCCTGCATATTTTTTTTCTAGTAAACAGCAGAGTAGGGAGCATTCCCATTTGATTCTTTGAGGCCTGGATTGTCCTAAATAGCAAAATCAGCCAAACACACTGTTAGAAAAGAAAACTACAAACCAGTATTTCTCAGGGACACAGATATGAAAATATTCAAGAAAATATTAGAAAATTGAATCTAGCTGCATTGTGACCAAATGAGACTTATCCCAAGAATGCAAGACATGTTCAACATTTGATAATCAATTATTGTTAGAATTCACTATATTAATAGATTTAAAAAGAGAAGCCACATAACCATTTCAATAGATGCAGGAAAGCACTTGAAAAATTCGATTTTCTTTCATTATAAAAACTCTTAGCATATTTCACAAAGGGCTTTTACAAAAAACCTATACTTAATGTCATACTTAAAGATTGAATGCTTTCCTCCTGTAACACAGAAATCTCTCCTCACTATTTCTGCTTGCCTCCGCAAATGCAGTAAGTCAAGAAAATTGAAGAAAAGGCATGTAGATCAGAAAGGAAGAAATGAAACTGTGCCCGTTCCTAAACTACATAATTGTCATCAAAGAAAATTCGCATACTGTATAAACCCCTAGAACTTGCAGGAAACATATATTGTCAAGATAAAAAATCATCAATTTTATCTCTATGTACTAGTAAGCAAAAATTGATCATTGAAATTTTAAAAATAATACCATTTATAATAACTCTAAAAGACAATATTTTCAGAATCTGAGTGTCAAACAAAAAGAAAAATAAGTCAAAATAAATCTAAATCAAAAACAAAAAGAAAAAGAAGTCAAAATAGATCTAAATCAAGAAATATGCTGTGTTAATAGATGAAAAGACACAATATTAGAATATCAGTTGTCCCCAAATTATTACACTCAATACAGTTCCCTCAAAATCCTAAACAAGAATGACTAAAATAATGTTGAAAAAGGCAGGAAAAGGCTCATTTTACCTGATTTCAACATTTTCTGTGAAGTTTCAGTAACCAAGAGTGTGGTATTAGTGAATGTATAGACACAGAAATTGAATTAATAGAACTTCAAAAAATAGGCCTTGGCCTGGCATGGTAGTTCACACCTGTATTCCCAGCACTTTGGGAGGCTGAGGTGGGTGGATCTCTTGAGACCAGAAATTTGAGACCAGCCTGGCCAACATGGCAAAACTCCATCTCTACTAAAAATACAAAAATAGCCAGGCATGGTGGTGCACACCTGTAGCCCCAGCTACTTGGGAGGCTGAGGCAGGAGAATCAGTTGAACACAGGAAGTGGATGTTGCAGTGAGCCAAGAATGCATTACTGCACTCCAGGCTGAGTGACAGAGTGAGACTGTCTCAAAAAAAAAAAAAAAAAAAAAAAGTCGGGTATGGTGGCTCATGCCTGTAATCCCAGCACTTTGGGAGGCTGAGTCCAGTGGATCACGAGGTCAGGGGATCGAGACCATCCTGGCTAACATGGTGAAACCCCGTCTCTACCAAAAATACAAAAAATTAGCTGGGCGTGGTGGCGGGCGCCTGTAGTGCCAGCTACTTGGGAGACTGAGGCAGGAGAGTGGCATGAACCTGGGAGGCGGAGCTTGCAGTGAGCCGTGATTTCGCCACTGCACTCCAGCCTGGGCAACAGAGCGAGACTCTGTCTCAAAAAAAAAAAAATGGGCCTACACAAATATAGTCAGTTGATCCTTGGCAAGTTGACAGTGTTACTTCAATGGAGAAGGGACAGTGTCTTCAAGAAGTCTTTCTGGAACAATTGAACATCTTCTGCAAAAAAGTTAACCTTGTCCATGTTTTGTATAGGATCCTCGCCATGTAACTTGTTGTATAAGGTCCTCACACCTTATACAAATATTAAAATGATGACAGGCCTAAATGTCAAACATAAAGTTATGAAACTTTTACGAGGAAACAGAAGATCTTTGTGACCTTGGGTTAGGCAAAGAATTCTTAGCTATGACATCTCATCAAAATTAAGAACTTTCCCTGTAATAGGCTCTATTGGCATTTTCAATAAATATCATGGTGAATTAAGTATAGGAAGTAGTAGTTGGATCAGTAGATAAATTGGAGCGTAGAATTAAAGTTTGTAGAAATTGCAAAAGTGGGAGTTCCATGGGGGTATGCCATTTTCACATTCTTTGTTTTAAAAAATAATTGTGGCTGGGCATGGTGGCTCATGCCTGTAATCTCAGAGCTTTGGGAGGCCTCGACAGAAGGATTGCTTGAGGCCCAGAGTTCGAGACCAGCCTGGACAACATGGTGAGACCCTGTCTCTACAAAAATAAAAGAAAACTAGCCAGGCATGGTGGCATGTGCTTATAGTCCCAGCTACTTGGGAGGCTGAGGCAGGAGGATCACCTGAGCCCAGGAATTTGCAGCTGCAGTGAGCTGTGATCAGGAACCTGCATCCCAGCCTGGGCAACAGAGTGAGATTCTGCCTCAGGAAAAAAATAAAATACAGTTATGAATTCTGTAAATCCAGGAATATCAAACTTCTCTCTGCTGGTTTTACAGGAATACCGTAATAATTGCACATGTAGTGTTTGTACCTTGCTGATATACTGATGTGGCATTAAGCTTGGTATTCTCATGAAAAAGATATTTTGGTTTATTTTTTTCTTTTGTAAAGTTTCTTATAGCCTTGGTAATTTTTTTCCCTTTGGTAATATTTTAAATATTATGAGTAGCTTTTTAGAATATTTCATCCACATACATAATCATTTTTATTTTTACCCTTTGTTTTTTGTCTTCCAGGAATGCTTCTAGTCACAACAGACACCCTTGGCCATGACTTTCATGTCTTCCAAATTCTGACTCATCCTTGGTCCTCATCACAATGTGCTGTCCACCATCTGTATACTCTTCACAGGGGAGAAACTGAAGCCAAAGTAAGCTGTATAATTTTTCAGAAGGCGATTTCTTGGTGTAATATGACATCTACTCTGGCTGGTCATTTATATCACATTGCAGCTTAATGTTGATGTTTGTGAGAAAATATTGCTCTCTATGATAGCATGGGTTAGATAATTAGGGAAAAATTCCATTTTGACCCAGTAAATACATAAGCACTAGATGAATATTTTTTTGTTTAAAAATTCAACGAATTTTGATAAAACAGTAGTGCTGTTTATCCTGCTCTTCCCAACCTGAGACCATTTCTTGCCCCAGAGAAAACTCCTGTCATTCATTTACTGTCTCTCCAGACCTTTTACCAGGCATTTGGATTCTGTGTACATAAATATGTGCATACATACACACACATACATGTAAACATGGACATACTCATCTATACAAAAATAGTTTAATGATGAATATGGGTGTATGGATACAGTGGAGGCTAGTGAGAACTGGTGATGCACATCCCTCCTTGGCATGGTGTTTAGTGATGTTATATTGATTGCGTGAAATCACCCATGTTGGGACTATTTGATCATGAAAATTTGCAAACATTACAAATCAGGGCTATTTTTTTCCTCAGAGAGCTAGATTTTAAACATTTACCAGCCGATTATCATGTGCACGTGCATGGGTATGCATATGTTCATATGCATCATTTGCTGAGCACTTGTATCAGGCACCATGCTAAGTGCTTCACATGTATTTAATATTCTTTTTTAATTTTTAATTTTCATTTATTTTTATTTTTATTTCTTGAGTTGGAGCCTTGCTGTGTTGCTCAGTGTGCATTGCAGTGATGCCACGATCTTCGCCTCCCTTCAACCTCCACCTCCCAGGTTCAAGAAATTTTCCTGCCTCAGCCTCCTGACTAGCTAGGATTACAGGCACCTGCCACCACACCTGGCTAATTTCTGTGTTTTTAGTAGAGACGGTGTTTCACCGTATTGGCCAGGATGATCTCTTGACCAGGCTGGTCTCAAACTCCTGACCTCGTGATCTGCCTGCCTCGGCCTCCCAAAGTGCTAGGATTATAGGCATGAGCCACTGTGCCTGGCCCACATATATTTAATATTGTTAATATCACATGGTAGATACTGTGTGTTGTCTTAATAGCTTAAAATCTCAAATACCTTTTGCTTCATACCTTATATGCACTAGCCAGTATAACACTGTATATATGTTATTCTACAGGATAGCCATTTGACCCTACTCTATTTATTGACTAGCCTATCATTTTCCAGCTGTCTAAAGTGATATTTCTCTTGAATTCCCACCAAAATAAATGACTATAATGGATTGAAACGTCTTAAATTTAGGGAACTTAAACACTAACAGTTTATAAGAATATGTTTGAAAAAGCATTAGGCATTACTCTAGGTTGCTTGTTTACTAACTCACTCTGAAAACTGATAAACCAAAAACATACAGTGTTTACCCTGCTTTTCTTGTATCAATTTAATAAGATAAGTAGTTGATGAGGGAAAGTTTTTCCATTGAAATATTCTTTTTCCTTTTTTTTTCCTCAAGATGGAGTCTTGCTCTGTTGCCCAGACTGGAGTGCAGTGGCACGATCTTGGCTCACTGCAACCTTCACCTCCTGGGTTCAAGCAGTTCTCCTACCTCAGCATCCCAAGTAGCTGGGATTACAGGCATGTATCACCATGTCCAGCTAATTTTTGTATTTTTAGCAGAGAAGGGGTTTCACCATGTTGGCCAGACTGGTCTTGAACTCCTGACCTCGTGATCCACCCGCCTGGGCCTCCCAAAGTGCTGGGATTACAGGCGTGAGCCACTGTGCCCAGCCTCACTGAAATATTCTAATGTAAAACGAGCTTAAGTAAAATTTAAAAAATTATTTTTAAAGTTTCTTGTGCAATTATTATTATGATTATAATATTATTTTGAGGACAGGGTCTTGCTTAGGCTGGAGTGCAGTGGCAGGATCATAGCTGAGTACAGCCTTTACCTCCTGGGCTCAAGTGATCCTCCTGTCTCAGCCTCCCAAGTAGCTGAGACTACAGGTACATGCCATCACATCTGGCAATTTTTTCAGTTTGTTCTCTTTTTTTGTAGAGATGACACTGTGTTGTCTCACTGTGTTGCCCAGGCCAGTCTCAACCTCCTGAGCTCAAGTGATCCTCCTGCCTCAGCCTCCCAAAATGCTGGAATTGCAGGTGTGAGTCACCACCCTGGCCTATTCTTAATTTTTGTGGGTACATAATAGTTGTACAAATTTATGGGGTACTTGTGATATTTTGATACAGGCATACAATATGTAATGATCTCGTCTGACTAATTGGGATATCCATCACCTCAAACATTTATTGTTTCTTTGTGTTGGGAACATTCTAAATCCACTCTTCTAATTATTTTGAAATATACAATAAAGTATTGTAAACTATGGTTACTTTTGCACCAAACTAACAAATCAGCTTCTAGATATAGTTAGCACTTTGGAGAAAATACAGAAATAGAGGGATAAGGTAAACAACATCATGAAAATGCAACTAGCCAACTCTAAAATATGGGAAGTTCTACATTACAAATATGATTTGATTTCTTTAACAAATAAT
This sequence comes from Chlorocebus sabaeus, assembly GCF_047675955.1. NCBI lineage: Eukaryota > Metazoa > Chordata > Mammalia > Primates > Cercopithecidae > Chlorocebus > Chlorocebus sabaeus. Next base: position 37,122,437 of record NC_132919.1, read on the forward strand.
TTAACGGGAAAATAAAAGTGATGTGTGGTGGGGGAAAGGTGAACTGTTAAAATTTAAAGGAGGCTTTGAAGAGTATCGTCTAAGCACAAAGCGTGGACCTTATTTAAATCCTCTTTGACACAAACCAAATATAGAAAGATATTTTTCAGAGAAGTGGTGAGCTTTTTACATTTGACTTACTAGATATTGTTTATTATTAGATATTATGTAGATAATATTATTAGATATTCAAGAATTTAAAGTCTTTATTTTTTAGTGATGCAAAAGTATTTACAGATGTCTGGAATTTGCTTTGAAATGATCTAGCAGTAGGGGAGGGGAGGGTTGGTTAGATAATAGGACAAATAAGTGACAGTAGAAAATAGAGGGATGGTTACGTTGATTATAAGAGACTTAAAATACACATTGAGTAAATGCATTGCGAAAATTTTGTTTGGACCCTGATCTAAATAAAGTATAAAGAGACATTTTTTGAGACAGTTGGAGAAAATTGACCATGAACGAGGTTTTTTTTTTTTTTTTTTGAGACGGAGCCTCACTCTGTTGCCCAGACTGGAGTGCAATGGTGTGATCTTGGCTCACTGCAACCTCCACCTCCCGGGTTCAAGCAATTCTCCTGCCTCAGCCTCCCAAGTAGCTGGGATTACAGGCATGCGCCAACAGACCCGGCTAATTTTTGTATTTTTATTAGAGACGGGGTTTCACCATGTTGGTCAGGCAGGTCCTGAACTCCTGACCTCTTGATCCACCCACCTCAGCCTCCTAGAGTGCTGGGATTACAGGCGTGAGCCACCGCACCCGGCCCAAACGAGGTATTATATGACATTTATCAAGTATAACTAGTTTGCTGTGTATGTAATTGTATATCTGTTTTGTAGAGACAGAGTCTCACCATGTTGCCCAGGCTGGTCTTGAACTCTTGGGTTCCCACCTCGGTCTTCCAAAGTGTTGGCATAAGCCACTGCATATTGCCTTGTAACTAATTTTTTTAAAGTCACTATTTATTAGGCATATATTCTGAATTATTTACAGGTGAACAAATGTGATATCTCTAATGTGCTTTAAAATATTCTAGCAAAACAAACAATGAGATAGAGTCAACAGATTTGCAGAGTGTTAATTATTGAAGTTGAATGATGTCCACGTAGGTGGGTCATGTTAACATTCTCTATACTTTTGTGTATGTTTGGAAATTTCTCTAATAGGAAGCAAAAACAACACCCTTCACCAACTTTTTTACTTACTTTAGCTTTATGACTTGATTTATTGTTCATTTTCAAAAGCTTTCCCAGCTGTTGTGTTTTAGAGTGACCTTATTGCGTTACATAGTGAATCCTGTGGAGATTTTTATTTAAACTGCATTGAAATTACATTTTAATACAATTAGAACTGACATCTTTATGTTGTGGAAGTTTTGCAGCTAGGAATTGTAACATTTTAAAGTTTGTCATTCCTGTGGTATTGCAAACCTATTGATAATTTTGTATTGAATTTGTGTCTGCCTGCTTTGCTAGGTGCTCTTGTAAGATCAAGTAGTTTTTCAGTAAATTTTCTTGGAATTTCTAAGTGGAATACATTTTCTGAAAATTAACATCTTTTTAAAATTTTTCTCTTATATTGGCTAGGAATTCTAAAATATGCAACTATATTAGTGATAGCTATATTCTTTGCTTTTTGAATAATATCTTTTATTTTGTTTGACTTCATTGTTTTGCTTTATGTCTTGCATTTTTTTCATGATATAAGTAATACATAATAACATTTTGGAGGTAAATTTTAGACAATCTTGGAATACATGGAACAAAAACATCAAAGTTACCTGACCCATTAACCTTGGCACCCAGAGCTGCTTTGCTTGTCGGTCTGTTGTGCCTTCTTAAGATCCCCATAATATTTATGTAGATGAAATTGTTCTTAACAGTGCGGTGGTATTATATCTTTTTCAGTTATTACCCTAGCACTAGAGATCTGCGAATTTAAAAAAATGATTTTACTTAACTTTTCTAAGTTAAGTTCTAGCATTTAAAGATCAATAGTTCTTAAAAGCTATATATGTTTATTTCTAATTAATATCTAGAGGAAAATCCAACTTACTGATTGACAGGGTCTTGGCATTTTCTTTTATTTTCTTTTTTTTGAGACGGAGTCTCACTTAGTCACCCAGGCTGGAGTGTAGTGGCGCGATCTTGGCTCACTGTAGCTTCTGTCCCCTGGGTTCAAGCAATTCTCCTGTCTCAGCACCCCCGAGTAGCTGGGACTATAGGCACCTGCCACCACACCTGGCTAATTTTTGTATTTTTAGTAGAGACAAGGTTTCACCATATTGGCCAGGCTGGTCTTGAACTCCTGACCTCAGGTGGTTCACCCGCCTCGGCCTCCCAAAGTGCTGGCATTATAGACGTGAGCCACCACACCTGGCCGGGTCTTGGCATTTTCATAGTCCAAGTTCTATTTGAATTAATTCATCAGCTTTAATTAAAATGTTAAAATCTTGAATTTGTATCCCTTATTTATATTTTTCCTGCTTTTTGTGTTCTTGTTACTACAGTTTAGAAAAGACTAAAGACAGGAAATGGGTTTGCACATTTTTCTTTATCTCTGTTTTTTTACTCTCAGGCTAAACTGGGAAGTCTTATCTTTTTAATTTTTTAAAAATTATTTTTAAACTTTTTGTTTTTTCTTTTGAGACAGAGTCTTGCTCTGTTGTCCAGGCTGGAGTGCAGTGTCCAGATCTCAATTCACTGAAACCTCTGCCTCCTGGGTTCAGGCGATTCTCCTGTCATAGCCTCCCGAGTAGCTGGGATTACAGGTGCCCAATAGCATGCCCAGTTAATTTTTTGTGTTTTTAGTAGAGATGGGGTTCCACTATGTTGGTGAGCTGGTCTCAAACTCCTGATCTCGGGTGATCCACCTGCCTTGGCCTCCCAAAGTGCTGGGATTACAGGCATGAGCCACCATGCCTGGCCTAAACTTTTATTTTAAATTCAAGGGTACATTTGCAGGTTTATGTAGGTATATTCGTGTCATGGGGGTTTGTTGTACAGATTATTTTGCCATTCAGGTATTAGTCCTAGTACCCAATAGTTATTTTTTTCTGATCCTCTCCCTCCTCCCATCCTCCACCGTCAAGCAGGCCCCAGTGTCTGTTGTTCCCTCTGTGTATCCATGTGTTCTCATCGTTTAGCTTCCACTTATAAGTGAGAACATGCAGTATTTGGTTTTCTGTTCCTGTATTAGTTTGCTAAGGATAATGGTCTCCAGCTCCATCCATGTTCTTGCAAAAGACATGATCTCATTCTTTTTTGTGACTGCATATTATTCCATGATGTCTATGTACCACATTTTCTTTATCCAGTCTGGCATTGATAGGCATTTAGGTAGATTCCATGTCTTTGCTATTAGGAATAGTACTGCAGTGAACATATGCATGCATGTATCTTTATGGTAGAATGATTGATATCCCCTTGTGTATATACCCAGAAACGGGATTGTGCTGGGTTGAATGGCGGTACTGTTTTTAGCTCTTTGAGGAATACACACACTGCATTCCCCAGTGATGGAACTAACTTACACTCTAGGAGTTTATAAGCGTTCCCTTTTCTTTCTTTTTTTTTTGAAATGGAGTCTCGCTCTGTCGCCCAGGCTGGAGTGCGGTGGCGCAACCTTGGCTCACTGCAAACTGCCTCCTGGGTTCACGCCATTCTCCTGCCTCAGCCTCCGAAGTAGCTGGGGCTACAGGTGCCTGCCACCATGTCCAGCTAATTTTTTTGTATTTTTAGTAGAGATGGGGTTTCACCGTGTTAGACAGGATGGTCTCCATCTCCTGACCTCGTGATCCGCCCACCCCGGCCTCCCAAAGTGCTGGGATTACAAGTGTGAGAAGCGTTCCCTTTTCTCCACAACCTCACCAGCATCTGTTATTTTTTGACTCTTTAAAAATAGCCATTCTGGCTGGTGTGAGATGGTTTATCCTGGTTTTGGTTTACATTTCTCTAGTAACAGTCTTTTGAAAAGTGTCTGTTCATGTCCTTTGCCCACTATATAATGGGTTTTTTTTTCCTCGTAGATTTGTTTAAGGTTCTTATAGATGCTGGATATTAGACTTTTGACAGATGCATAGTTTGCAGATATTTTCTCCCATTCTATAAATTGTCTGTTTACTATGTTGATGGTTTGTTTTACTGTGCAGAAGCTCTTTAGTTTAATTGGAGCCGATTTGTCAATTTTTGCTTTTGTTCTGATTGCTTTTGGTGTCTTTGTCATGAAATCTTTGCCAGTTCCTGTGTCCAGAATGGTATTGCCTAGGTTGTCTTCTGGAATTTTTATAGTTTTGAGTTTTGTATTTGAGTCTTTAATTCATCTTGAGTAGATTTTTTTTTTTTTTTTTTTTTTTTTTTTTTTGAGACAAAGTCTCGCTCTTGTCGCCCAGGCTGGAGTGCAATGACGCCATCTTGGCTCACTGCAACCTCCGCCTCCCCAGTTCAGGTGATTCTCCTGCCTCAGCCTCCCAAGTAGCTGGGCTTAGGGGTACCTGCCACCACATCCAGCTAATTTTTGTATTTTTAGTAGAGATGGAGTTTCACTATGTTGGCTAGGCTCGTCTCGAATTCCTGACCTTAGGCAATCCACCTGCCTCAGCCTCCCAAAGTGCTGGGATTACAGGCATGAGCCACCAGAGTTGATTTTTTATATGATGTAAGGAAGGGGGTTCAGTTTCAACCTTCTGCATATGGCTAGCCAGTTATCCCAGAACCATTTACTGAATAGGGAGTCCTTTCCCCATTGCTTGTTTTTGTCAATTTTGTTGAAGATCAGATGGTTGTAGGTATGTGGCCTTATTTCTGGGCTCTCTAGTTTGTTCCATTGGTCTGTGTGTCTGTTTTTGTATCAGTACCATGCTGTTTTGCTTATCACAGTCCTGTAGTATAGTTAGAAGTCGGGTAACATGATGCCTCCAGCTTGTTCTTTTTGCTTAGGATTACCTTGGCTATTTGGGCTCTTTTTTGGTTTTATATGAATTTTAGAATAGTTTGGAAATCTTATCATTTTAGAAAATTGTGGTGAAATGCAAAAAAAAAAAAAAAAAATCCATCATTGTTACCATTTTAAAGCATACAGTTCAATGGTACTAATTCACACTGTTATGCATCCATCACCATCATCTAGGTAATCTTAGCCTTTAGCATTGAATGACTTTTCTAAGCTATCACCGTTTAACATTTTACCCATACCAGTTAGTTCCTTGATTACAGAAAAACTAGCAAATGGAATTTTAGTCATTAACACAGTATCTTTTCATTTCTTCTAATGTTCCCATCAGGCAAATTATTATTATTTATATAATAAAACATTATTTATTTAATGTTCCCATCAGGCAAATTTATTTCAGGCAAATAAATTATTATTATTTATGAAATTTTAATTCATTCATGAATAAATATGGGAATAGTTAACATCTCATACATATAATGCCCAATTTCTTTCTCCTAGATTAAATAGTTAAAATATTTTTACCTTCTTGAGGGTAAGGATTATTATATCTGCTTTATTCTTCACCAAAAATTCCTACAGTGCATACTTTTGAAGTTCCTACTGAGTTTAATGAAATTGATTCTTCTTATTAAGATTTCATTTTAGAAGTATATTCATTGGATCATGATTTGTATTTTTCATTCATGCAATATTCATGTTAAAAATTACCTTATTTCTTCTCCTACTTTTCTAGGTGGAGTCAATTCTTTTCTTGTGTTACTCATTTTACGCCCCATTATAGTACTTGTTATTTTGTATTTTGACTGGTTGTCTACTTGTCTGTCTCCACTAATACTGGGGTTTCTTTTAAAAATAAATTGTACCTGATTTATTTTTATATGCACAGGCCTTCCACCAAGGCAGATACATTTTTTCCTTGGATCATTTGAAAGTAGATTGCCAACATGACATGATGCCCTATTACCCTCAATGCTTGAATGTGTGTTTTCTACAAATGAGAACGTTCTTCTATATAACCATAAAAAAGTCAAATCAATAAATTTTCACCATCTAATTTTGAAACTCCGTTTTAGTTTCACTGATTGTCCCAGGAACTAGCAGAAGGATCTAGTTAGGGGAAACTATACTTTTTTGTTTTGTTTTTTGAGATGGAGTCTTGCTCTGTCACCAGGCTGCAGTGCAGTGGTGAGATCTCGGCTCACTGCAACCTCCCAACTGCCTGGTTCAAGCGATTCTCCTGCCTCAGCCTCCCAAGTAGCTGGGATTACAGGCAGATGCCACCACGCCCAGCTAATTTTGTTTTGTAATTTTAGTAGAGACGGGGTTTCACCACGTTGGCCAGGATGGTCTGGATCTCCTGACCTCGTGATCCACCCTCCTCGGCCTCCCAAAGTGCCAGGATTATAGGCGTGAGCCACTGCGCCCGGCTGGAAACTGAATTTTTATATCTCTTTAATCTTCATTCTGGAACAGGTCATTATTATTTCTTTGCCATTTATGCTCTCAGCACATTTAAATATTACAAGTCATTTATTTTTTGTGAAAAATGCCTCAATTTTTTATCTGATGTTTCGTTATGGTTAGATTTAGCTTACTCATCTTTGACAAGAATGTCACAGAGTAGGTGCTGGTTCTTATTGCATCCTATCAGGTGGTATATGATTTTGAGTTGTTATTGATGATGATCAGTTTAATCACATGACTGAGATGGTGTCTGCTGGTCTTCCTCACTATGCAGTTACTCTTTTGTACTTACAAAAATTTATAGGTTTTTGGGGCAGTAATTTAAAAAACTATGTAACTATGCCATTCTACATTGAACTTTCAATTCATTCCTTTATTTACCTATCATTTTGGTCTCATAGATTCCTATTTTATTCAATGGATTATATTTGCTCAATAATTACTTATTAGAGTGCACAAAATGTCCCACATTTGGCCAGTGGGAGCCCAATAACTTAGTGTCTGTGTCCTTTTGACATATCTTCATCACTCTTTGAGCTTGTCCTTACTTTCTGGCACAACTAACTTGCTTACCGTTAAGTTTAGTTATCATTCGTTTTTGTCTCTTTCATATGGAAGTTTTAAATTTGATGAGCATTTTATCTAGAGTTAATATTTCAGTGTGCTGCTGGGCACATTTTATTTCTTACCTCTTTTTCAAACCCCGTCCACTCTGTTCTAGTCACTGAGATGCTCTCTCTCATCTCTGACCTTTTAGAATTTGGATATTTTAAGCACTTAACATCTATTTTTGATACCTCTTTGTATTAAAGTTATTTGCCATTTATCTATAAGTTCAATATGGAAATAGAAATTTTGCTTAAGCTTTTTGGCATCTCTCATGCATAGAATGGAGCCTAGCATATTGTAGTGCAAATGTTTGCCAATGCCAGTGATGTTCCTACTTAACAGGTAGGAAAATCAAATAGAAATTATTCAAATGATTATGCTCTAGAACACACTCTGTATGGGAGACTGGGAATTTCTAAACCCCAAATACCAGGACCTCAGTGACCATAAAATTAATTTTATGAGGTTCTACAGAAAATTATTTTGAACTGATATATAAAATTTAACACCAGTCGTGAAATCTATATTTCACATGATTTGGCCCTCTTTGAGTACTACAAAAGCATGTTTTTCTGGATTCTTCCAAGAACTGTGATGGTACTTTAATCAGGCAAGGAAAAGAATTCAGTGTGTGAATCTAATTATACTGAATTAAGTTGTTTTGTGGTCTATGACTTAGGATATCCTTTGCATCTGACAGTAATTTTCCTCATAAAGCTCATATGTAGTAAGAAAAATAGTCCTTGTTTTCAACATTATTAACCTTACACATATTTTGTTAACATACTTTCTCAAACAGACTCAAGTCATTTTTGTACTTAGCATGCTAATTTTGGCGAATGGCAAACTTGCTTTTGAAACATCTGTAAATCAGAAAAGTGTTAATTTTACCATACTAGAATAATACTGCAAAATAATATGGTTAGTATCTTCAATTGTCAAGGGGAAAATCATCTAGTTATTCAGTATTATTAACTGGTAACTATTTGATGGTCATTTTAGATAAATGCAAATATTTGTTTTTAGTGTGAACATGTTCCAAATATTTCCTAGTTATGCTTATACTAATACTCAAATTTAACTGGACTTCATGTATTTTTTTTTGTGAATCTAGCAACCCTGTCCATGACCCTATATATGGTCATATAACTCTTCAGTTTTTCCCCAAAAACATCATTTTTCCTGAGATATAATTTATATACTATAAAATTCATTTTTAGAAGTGTAATTCAGTGGTTTTTGTTATGTTTTTGGAGTTTGCATATCATCACTAGTATCTAATTTCAGGACATTTTTATAATCCTTAAACCCCTTATCCATTAGCAGTCACTCCTCATTCCTATTTTCCCAGCTCCCCTATATACTTGGATGCTGATTAGTAATTATATAACTAAGGACAGGCAAAATACTTCCTCTAATCTTCAAGTTACTCTTCTGTAAAATGGGGGCAATACCAATTTCAGAGTTTATTGCAGGAATATCCGAAATACTATATGCAAAATGCTTAGCAAAGCACCTTGCACAGTAAATGCCAAATAAAGAGTCATTATTAGGACCTCTACTTTTGGCCAATATAGAGTTAAGAACTGGATTAACCCTCCTACCTGAAACCACTAAACAACGAACAGTGGTTTTCTAGTTACTGTACATCAGTCATTGAAAGATGGTGATCCCTGAGAGATGAAGAACACACGAGAGGATGCCTATGGTTGCCCCAATTTATTGCTTTGAAAGAGTTTCCAGTCATGGTGCAGGAAGGGGGAACCCTAATGGAGCCTGGTAGTTTCCCTGAATTGATGAGATATTGCTAAGAGTCCCGGGAGGCCAAGATCATAGATTCTCAATATAGTGCACCAGAGACTTGGGAGCTGCAGAGAGAGAGAATCCTGGAGATCTGTAGAGGAGATATGAGAACAAAGAAAGAACTACCATCAGATCAGAAAGGCAAGAGTAAAACTATCTTTTATTCAAAAGTGACATGATTGTCTATGTTGAAAAACTAAAGGATTTTATTTTATTTTTTAAAAAAGAACTAATAAATGATTTTAACAAGGTTACAGGATATTAGATCAATATACAAAAATCAGTTGCACTTCTATATACTAACAACAATGAATTGATCATTTAAAAAAATCCAAAAGTGTGTACTACTGACATTCAATAAGCAAGACTTGTACTCTGAAAAGTAGAAAATATTGCTGAGAGTAAAGACCTAAATAAATGGAGAATTAAACCATTTTCTTGTGCTAGAATACTTACCATCATTTAAATGTCAGTTCTCTCCAGATTTATCCATAGACTCGACGTAATCTGCATCAGTATCCCAGCAGGGTTTTCTTTTGGTAGACATTAACAAGATAAATTCACACGAAAATGAATAGCACTTATGAGCAAAATAATTTTGAAAAAGAAAAAGTTGGAGGAATGTTACTACCTGTATCAAGACTTACTAAAACTACAATAATCAGTAGGGATCTTGTGACCATTCCCACACATGTGGAGACAACTTATTTTTGACAAAGGTGCAAAGATGTGAAGTGGAGAAAGGTTAGTCTTTTCAACAAATTAACTCAAATTAGATCATAGACTTAAATGTAGAACCTACAACTATAAAGTTATAAGAGCACCGAAAGAACCTTTGTGACTTGGGTTAGGGACAGACATTCAAAATGTGACACCAAGGTTGGACACAGTTGTAATTCCAGTACTTTGGGAGGCTAAGGTGGGAGGATCGATTGAGTCCAGGAGTTCAAGACCAGACTGGGAAACACAGGGAGACTCTGTCTCTACAAAAGCAAAAAATAATTAGCCAGGCCTGGTGGTGCATGTCTGTAGTCCCAGCTCCTTGGGAGGCTGAGGTGGGAGGATTGCTTGAGCCTGGGAGGTCAAGGTTGCAGTGAGTCATGATCACACCACTACACTCCAGCCTGGGAAACAGAGCAAACCCCGTCTCAAACAAAAAAAGTTTTTTTGTTTTTGCCTTGCAAAATTTTCTATTCCAAAGTCCATTAAAGAAAAATTGATAAAGTAGATTTCATCAAAATGAAACACATCTGCTCTTTGAACAAAACCATTAAGAGAATGAAAAGACACAAGTTGTATGTCTTATGTCCACGATATCTTTAAAGAACTAACTCCCTTCAGTCAGTGAATAGAGGAATTAAATTTCTCATATTTCATACATTGCTGTTGGTACAACTTCTCTGGGAAATAATTTTGCATTTACTTAAAATATTAATATGTACTTACCATAGAACCCAGCAATTTCAGTCCTGGGCAGATTGTTCATATTATAAAATTCACGTTGTTCAGGATAATGTCCAGAATTACTCAATGGTTTTTTTCCTGTGGCTACCATAACAAATTGCCATGAACTTGGGAGCCTAAAATATCAAAATTTTATTCTCTTACAGTTTTGGAGGGCAAAAATATAAAATCAAAATGTAAGCAAGGCTGCACTTCCTTTGGAAATTCTGAGGAAAAATTTGTTCTTTGCCTTTTCTAGCCTCTGGTGGCCTTTAGCATTCTTTGAGTTATAGCCACATCACTCAGTCTCTGTCTCTCTGATTGTATTACATCCTCCTCATTTCTGAGTCTGCTCCTCTTCTGTATTTCTTGTAAACATACATGTGATTGTTTTAAGTACCAACCTGGATAACCCAGGATAAGCCCCTTCTTTTAGGATCTATAACCTAATGATTTACTTTGCCAAAGAGTAACTCTTTGATCTTTTGAGGGATGTGGACATGTCTTTTGGTGGCTATAATTCACTTCTCTGTATGCCATCCTCTGCCCCCCAGTATTCATGTTCATGCCATATGCTAAGTATTACCTCTTTTCCCTACCAACATCCCCCAAAGTCACAACCCATTACAGCATCAACTCTAAGTCTAAATTATTATCAGCTCAAAGGTCCAATCTTATCATCTCAGTCATCTGACTCTGGTATGGTTGAGACTCTGGAATTCATCCTGGGGCAAAATTCCTGTGCCTCTGTGGAGCTATGAAACTATGTAGGATGTGCATAGGATAGACATTTCAAAAGGGAGAAGTGGAAAAGAATGAAGGAGTCACTGGTTTCAAACATGTTTAAAATCTAGCAGGACAAATTCCATTGTGTTTCAAGGCCAGAGTTTCCCATCTGGCTTGAGGCGCTGCCCTCCTGGACTGTGGCTTCATTTTCTGGGCCTGTGGCTCTGCCCATTCATGCCTTTGTACACACAGCTTAGGCCTTCTAAGCGCACATCTCTGCCCTTGGAGTCATTCATACATTTTATTGGGTAGCACAGGTTTGCACTTTGGTAGCTCTATCAGCCTGTTTCCTGCTTGTAGAGTTTTGTAAGTGCAGCAGCCACTGCCGCCGCCTTCTCCTCCTCCCCCTCCTCCTCCTCCTCCTCCTCCCCCTCCTCCCCTTCCTCCCCCTCCTCCTCCTCCTTCTTCTTCCTTTCTTCCTCTTCTTCTTTCTTCCTCTTCCTCTCCTTCTCCTTCTCCTCCTTCTCCTCCTCTTCCTTCTTCTTCCTCCTCCTCCTCCTCCTCCTCCTCCTCCTCTTTTAAATCATGCCTTTGTGCCTTTCAGTCCAAGATGGCAGTGTTTCTGCAGATACTACATTCTCAAAAACCTTGTGTATCTCTTGTGTATGTCATGGGGATCCATGCCATCAGACAAGGGAACACTCCACAGATCTTTCTTGGATTTCCCTGTCTATTCCTGGCTTCTGCTGATTGAGTGGATCCATGAAACGCACGCCTAATGTCTTCAGCAGAATGTTGCCAAGCTATACTCTTGGCTTTCAGAGCACATTTTCCTAACCATGAAACTCCTCATAGTAGCATCTCTTTCTCCTTGGTAGGATATTCAAATACCAGAAGATCCAAAGGAAGTATTATTTAATGGTAAAATTAGAAGCACTCTGAATGGCAGTAAGGGAGATATTTGAGGTCAGGGAGAAATTTTGAAAAACTTCATATCATAAAATTTGAAATCATTTGAAATCATTTCCACCATTTAGCCATGATGGAATGATAGGAATTGAATTAAACCTCTGTGTCAGTTAAGATTCGACCAGAGAAACAGAATCAGTAGGGCATTAAAGAGGTTTACATGATTACATCGGCATACATGATTCTGGGGGCTGGCTAGGCTACTCTGAAATCAGTAGGGCTGCACAGAAGGAATGTCCAGGAGGAAACTCTCAGGCTGCTGCTTCAATCTCTAGGATCACAATAGTCACATCAGCAGAATGAACCCCAAGATTACCCAGATGTAGTAAATTATAAAAATGATTTTATTTATAAAATAAATTTTCAATTTTGGAATCATTTTAGGGTTACAGAAAAGTTGGGAAGATAGTATAGAAAGTTTCTATATATTCCATATCAATTTTCTCCTTTTTTATACTTCAAAAAATTGAGATTAAAATATACATATAAAATTTACCATCTTTACCATTTTTAAGTGTACAGTTCAGTGGTAATAAATACATTTATATTCATTTTCTTTCCCTTCATTGCCACCTGCCCCACACTTCCTGGCCTCTGATAACTGCCATTCTACTTTTTTTTTTTTTTTTTTGAGACGGAGTCTCGCTCTGTTGCCCAGGCTGGAGTGCAGTGGCCGGATCTCAGCTCACTGCAAGCTCCGCCTCCCAGGTTTACGCCATTCTCCTGCCTCAGCCTCCCAAGTAGCTGGGACTACAGGCGCCCACCACCGCGCCCGGCTAATTTTTTGTATTTTTTAGTAGAGACGGGGTTTCACCATGTTAGCCAGGATGGTCTCGATCTCCTGACCTCGTGATCCACCCGTCTTGGCCTCCCAAAGTGCTGGGCCATTCTACTTTCTATCTTCATGAGACCCACTGTTTTTTTTTTTCCACATCAGATGGGTAATGTGCTGACGTTGTAACGAGACTTAAGGGAGGCACATCTCACACAGCAGTGTGAAAACCCAATCATCATGCTTATGAACTGCAAAAGGATCAAAGATCCACTTTTGTAGTTCCCACCTAGGAGTGAGATCATGCAACATTTCACTGTACCTGGCTTATTTCTCTTAACATAGTGGCCTCCAGTTTCAGCTATGTTGCTGCAAATGACAGGATTTCATTCTTTTTTTAATAGCTGAATATTTCATTGCTGTATATACCATATATGCTTTATTCTTTCATCTGTTGATGAACACTTAGAGTGATTCCATATTTTGGCTGTTGTGAACAGTGCTGCAGCAAACATGGAAGTACAGATATCCCTTAGATGCATTGATTTTCTTTCTTTTGGCTATATACATGGTAGTAGAATTGCTGGATCATATGGTAATTCTATTTTTAGTTTTCTGAGGAACCTCCATACTGTGCTCCATAAGTGGCTGCACTAATTTACGTTTCCACCAGCAGTGTGCAAGGGTCTCTTTTCTCCGCATTCTCACCAGCATCTTTTATTGATTGTCCTTTTGACACAAGCCGTTTTTACTAGGGTGAGATGATACCTCATTGTGGTTTTGATTTGTGTTTCTCTGATGACTAGTGATGTTGAGCATTTTTTTTTTCATATACCTATTGGCCATTTGTATGTCTTCTTTTGAGAAATATGTGTTCAGACCTTTGCCTATTTTAAATTTTCTTATTTTTTCTTTTGTTTCTAATTGGGTTGGATTTTGCCCATTGTAAAATCAGATTATTTGGGGTTTTTTGCTGTTGAGTTACTTGAGCTCTTTATATATTGTAGTTACAAATTCTTTGTCAGATGAATAGTTTGCAAATATTTCCTCCCATTTTGTGGGTTGTTTCTTCACTTTGTTGATTATTTCTTTTGCTGTGTAGAAGCTTGTTTGCTTCAGGTAATCTCATTTGTCTATTTTGCTTTGGTTGTCTATGTTTTGAGGTTTTACACAAAAAGGCTTTGCCCAGACCAATGTCCTGGACTGTTTCCCCAAAATTTTCTTTTAGTAGTTTCATAGTTTGAGGTCTTAGATTTATGTTTTTAATCCATTTTTGTTTGACTTTTGTTGTGGTGAGAGAGGTCTAGTTTCATTATTCTGCATAACTATCCAGTTATTACAGTACCACTTATTGAAAAGACTGTTCTTTCACCTTTTTATGTTCTTGGCATCTTTGTCAAAGATGAATTGGCTGTAAATGTATGGATTTATGTTTAGTTTCTCTAGACCGTTCCATTGGTCTATGTATCTATTTTTATGCCAGCACCATACTGTTTTGATTATTATAGACTTGTAGTAAATTTTGAAGTCAGGAAGTGTGATGCCTTCAGTTCCTTTGGCTCAGGATTGCTTTGGCTATTTGTGGTCTTTTGTGGTTCCATATAAATGTTAAGTTTTTTTTCCTATTTCTGTAAAGAATGTCATTGGAATTTTGATAGGGATTGCATTGAATCTGTAAACTACTTTGGATAGTATTGTGGTTTTAACAGTATTCTTCTGATCCATAAGCATGGAATATCTTTCCATTTTTTGTGCCTTCTTCAATTTCTTTCATATTTCATAGTTTTTATAGATCTTTCACTTCTTTAGTTAGATTGAGACCTAGGAGTTTTATATTTCTGTAGCTGTTGCAAATGGGATTGATTGCTTTCTTGATTTTTCAGATTGTTCTCTGTTGATGTATATAAATGCTGATGATTTTTATATGTTCATTTTGTAACTTGCAACTTGACTGAATTCACTGATCAGCTCTAACAACTTTTTGGTGAGTTCTGTAACCTTTTCTGGGTTTAAGATCATGTTGTATGCAAACAAGGCTAATTTGAATTCTTCCTTTCCAATTTGGTTGCCCTTTATTTCTTTCTCTTGCCTAATTACTCTGGCCAGGACTGGCAGTATTACACTGAGTAATAGTAGTGAGAGTGGGCATCCTTGTCTTGTTCTAGTCTTCAGAGGAAAAACCTTCATTTTTTTCCCTGTTCAGTATGATGGTAGCTGTGGATTTGTCATAAATGGTTTTATTATTTTGAAGTATGTTGCTTCTATACCCATTTTGATGAGGGGTTTTTTCCTATCATAAAGGATGTTGAATTTTGTAAAATACTTTTTCAGTATCTGTTGAAATATGTGGTTTTTGTTCTTGATTCTGTTAATATGCTATATCATATTTATTCATTTGCTTATGCTGAACCATCCTCGCATCCCTGGAATGAATCCCATTTGATCATTATAAATGATCTTTTTAGTGTGTTGTTGAATTCTGTTTACTAGTATTTTGTTGAGGATTTTCACATTTATGTTCATCAGGGATATTGGCCTGTAGTTTTCTTTTCTTGTTGTTGTTTCCTTATCTGATTTTAGTATCAAAGTAATGCTGGCCTTGTAGGATGAGTTTGGAAGTATGTCCTCCTCTTCAATTTTTTTGAAGAGTTTAAGTACAATTGGTATTAATTCTTCTTTACATGTCTGGTAGAATTCGGCAGTGAAGTTGTCAAGTCCTGGGCTTTTTTTGCTTTTTATGGAGGCTTTTTATTATAGCTTCAGTTTTGTTACTTTTTATTGGTTTGTTGAGGTTTTCTATTTCTTCATGATTCAATCTTGGAGGTTGTATGTTTCCAGAAATTTATCCATTTCGTCTAGGTTTTCCAATTTGTTGGAGTATAATTGTTCACAGTAGTCTCTAATGATTTTTTTGTGTTTCTGAGGTCTCAGTTGTTATGTGTCCTTTCTTTGTTTCTGATTTTATTTATTTAGGTCTTCTCTCTTTTTTCTTAGTCTAGCTCAAGACTTGTTGATTTTGTTTACATTTTGGAAACCAATGTTTTGTTCTATTGATCTGTATTTCTTTTTAGCTTCAATTTCATTCGTTTCTGCTCTGATCTTTATTATTTCTGTCCTTCTACTATTTTTGGCTTTGGTTTGTTCTTGCTTCTAGTTCCTTGAGGTATATTCGTTAGGTTGTTTATTTGAAGCTTTTCATTTTTCTCATGTAGGCATTTATTGCTATAAACTTGCCTCTTAGTACTGCTTTTGCTGTATTCCATAGGTTTTGGTATATTGGATTTTTTTTTAAAATTTATTTATTATTATTAAACTTTAAGTTGTAGGGTACATGTGCACAACGTGCAGGTTTGCTAAATATGTATACTTGTGCCATGTTGGTGTGCTGCACCCATCAACTCGTCATTTACATCAGGTATAACTCCCAATGCAATCCCTCCCCCCTCCCCCCTCCCCATGATAGGCCCCGGTGTGTGATGTTCCCCTTCCCGAGTCCAAGTGATCTCATTGTTCAGTTCCCGCCTATGAGTGAGAACATGCGGTGTTTGGTTTTCTGTTCTTGTGATAGTTTGCTAAGAATGATGGTTTCCAGCTGCATCCATGTCCCTACAAAGGACACAAACTCATCCTTTTTTTTTTTGAAATCGAGTCTCGCTCTCTTGCCCAGACTGGAGTGCAATGGCACAATCTTGAGTCACTGCAGGCTCTATCTCCTGAGTTCAAGTGATTCTCCTGCCTCAGCCTCCAGAGTAACTGGGAGTGCAGGTACCCGCCACCACTCCTGGCTAATTTTTGTATTTTTAGTAGAGACGGAATTTCACCATGTTGGCCAGGCTGGTCTCGAACTTCTGACCACAAGTGATCTGCCCCCTCAGCCTCCCAAAGTGCTGGGATTACAGGCATGAGCCACCACGCCTGGCCTGTATATTGCATTTCCATTTTTTCCATTTTCATTTGTTTCAAGACATTTTAAAATTTCTTTATTTCTTCATTGACCCATTGGTCACTCAGGAGCATGTTTTTTAATTTCTATGTGTTTATATATTTTCCCCAGTTCTTCTTGTTAAGTTCTAGTTTTAGTCCATTGTGGCCAGAAAAGATATTTGATATGATTTTTATTTTAAAAGTTTTGTTCAAATTTGTTTTATGACCTCAGATATGGTCTCTTCTAGAGAATGTCCCATGTGCTGGTAAAGAAACTGTATGCTGCAGCAGTTGGATAAAATGTTCTCTAAACATCAGTAAGGCTTGTTGGATCTAGTGTGTAGTTTAACTCTGCTGTTGCATTGTTGATTTTATGTTTGAATGATCTGTGCATTACTGGAATAGGGTCTCCTTCTTTAATTGTATTACAGTCTATCTCTGTTTTAGTTCTATTAATATTTTCTTTATAGACTTGAGATATCCAGTATTGATTGAATATTTATAATTGTTACATATGCTTGCTTAATTGGCCCCTTTATCATTGTATAGTGCCCTTCTCTGCTCTTTTTATAATCTTAGATTGTCTGTTTTCTCATATAAGTATAGCTATTCCTGCTCTGTTTTGGTTTCCAGATACGTGCAGTATCTTTTCTCACCCCTTCACTTTCAGTCTATGTGTGTCTTTATGGGTGAAGTGGATTTCTTGAAGGCAACATAAAATTTGGTCTTGTTTCTTTTTCCATTCAGCCTAGTCTGTGACTTTTAGTTGGATAATTGGGACCATTTACATTCAGTGTTATTATTGATAAGTAAGAAGTTACTACTGCCATTCTTTTGCTTGTTTTCTGGTTGTTTCTTTCTTAGTGCCTTCCTTTGTGGATAAGTTATTTTCTCTGGTAGTATGCTGTTAATTTGTTGCTATTTCTTTTTAGTGAGTCTGTTACAGGATTTTGTGTTACAAGTTTTTGTGTTGTGGTTACCAGGAGGCTTACAGAAACATCTTATAATAGATATAAAAAGTTATTTTAAAGAGACTACAACTTATCTTAGATCACAAAGAGAAGAGTAGAAACAAAGGCAGGCAAAAGAACGTGTAAAAATAATTTATACTTTTACTCAATCACCCAGCATCTTTTTTTTGTTTTGTTTTGTTTTTGAGACAAAGTCTTACTCTGTTACCCAGTGGCACGATCTCGGCTCATTGCAACCTCCATCTCCTGGGTTCAAATGATTCTCCTGCCTCAGCCTCCTGAGCAGCTGGGATTACAGACATGTGCCACCATGCCTAGAGACAGGGTTTTACCACGTTGGCCACGCTGGTCTTGATCTCCTGACCTCAAATGATCTGCCCTCCAAAAGTGCTGGGATTACAGGTGTGAGATACCATGCCTGGTACCCCCAGCATCTTGACTTTGGTTGTATCAGTTTATATTTTTTGTATCATCTATGTCTTAACAGGTTGCTAATAGCGATTTTTTTTGATAGATTTGTCTTTTGGGTTTCATACTAGAGTTATGAGCAGATTGCACACCACCATTTCAGTTATAGGGTAGTTTGTGTTTCACCACGTACTTTTTACCAGTGAGTTTTATACCTTGAAGAGCTTTCTTTTGCACATCAGAGTTTTATTGGTTCAGATTGAATTATTCTTGTTAGCATTTCTTGTTAGGTGGGTCTAGTGATGGCGAATTATCTGCTTTTGTTTGTCTCAGAAATATTTTATTTTCCCTTCATATTTCAATATAATTTTGCTGAATACAGTGTTCTTGAATGGCAGTGTTTTCTCCTTGAGCACTTTGAAAATGTTGTTATGCTCCCTCCTGGCTTATATGATTTACATTGGGAAGTCTGTTGCCAGACAAATTGGAGATACAGTATTTGCTTCTTTACCCATGCTGCTTTTAGGATCTTCTCTTTGTCCTTGACCTTTGAGTGTTTTATTATTATATGTGTTAGAGTATTTTTTTGTGTGTTGACTGTTTGTTGTTCTCAGTCCTTCCCATAACTGGATATTTATATCGTTCTTAAGTTTTGGAAAGTTTTCCATTATTATTTCTTTGGCTGCATTTTCTACCCTTTACTCTTACCTCCCTCTTGAACACCAATAATTCTTAGATTTGGTCCTTTGAGGTAATTGTCTGCATCCTGTTGGTGGTATTCATTCCTTTTTGTTCTCCCCACACTGCCCCGACCGATTGTATGTTCAAATAGCCAGTATTTTAGGTCACTGATTCTTTCCTTCACTTGGTCCATTCCACTGTTGAGAGTCTCTAATGACTTCTTCAGTTTAGCAAGTATGTTTCTCAGTTCCAAAATTTCCACATTTTTTTCCCAATCTCTTTGTTAAATTTCTCTGATAAATTTCTGAATTGATTTTCTGTGTTTTCTTTGGAGATCACTCAGTTTCCTTAAACTGATATTTTGAATTCTTGGTCAGAGGGCTCACAGATCACTCTCTCATTAGGGTCTGTCACTGGAGTTTTGCTTTGTCCATTGGGGAGGTCATAATTCCCTACTTGCTGTTGTTTTTTTCATGTGTATGTCTGTATCTTTGCATTGATACTTTATTTCAGTTTTATCTGTCTACCTTATTTTGTTTTTATTGGGTACATTTTGCTTAGTGCATTTTTTTATAATCCTTTTAGAGTCAGGGCACATTTTGTTGCCCAGGCTGGAGTACAGTGGTGCAGTCATTGCTCACTGTAATCTTGAACTCCAGCTGGAGCAATCCTCTAACCTCAGCCTCCTGAGTAGCTAGGACTACAGGCACATGACACCCTACCTGGCTACTTTAAAAAGAATTTTTTTTTTTTTTTTTTTTTTTTTTTTTTTTTTTTTTTTTTTTTAAGAGACAGACTCTCATTGTGTTGCCCTGGCCTGTCACAAACTCCTGGCCTCAAGTGATCCTCTCACCTGCCTTGGCCTTTCAAGGCACTGGAATTACAAGCATGAGGCAGCATGTCTGGCCTGTTAGTGAATCTTTACAGCTAAGTTGTTGCCCTTTTTTTGGGATGTAGGTGGTACCTAAAGCCCAGGTTCACCTTGGCTCTGCTAAATTATTGCAATGCTGCCTATTCTGTTTTGGGAGCATCCCAAAGTGGTTATCCCCATAGTGTGTCAAGTCTGGCTGGGAGTTTGTGCCCAGGGACCTTTGTAATGTATCTCCTACTGCATGGTGCTGCTGAACAGTCACTCTAATTTGGTGTCTCCTTTGGCCAAGTAACGGAACAGAGTTTCCAGGGCTAGGGATGGTAGTCTAGCCTCCCCACTTTGTCTTTGCCTGTCCTCAGGGTTGTTTCTCCCATCAGGCAGCCACGGTACTTCCCAGTTAAGGCAAGGACAGTTTTCCTGCCAGAGCATCCAAGATGGTGGGGAACCTGGTTTACCACCTCAATCTCACTTTTTCCAGTATAGTGACCATGAGTTGGGGGGAGATTTTCTGTGCTCTTGATGCCAGGCAGAATCAGGGGAGGGGCATCACAGATCTGGAAGTCTGAATCTCTCACCATTCACTCTGAGGTTTTTTTTCTCTTCTCTGTGGCCTCAAGATTGTCTCATCCTCATATTTGAGTTCTGAGTGTTGCTATTAAAATCTGGATACTATATATTTGTTTTTGGTTTTCTGCAGGGGTAGTGAATCCAGGTAGCTTCTATACCACCATTTTGGAACTGGAAGTCTCCATCTTCTAGTAGAAATTATTTTAAAGCATCTATTATTACTATGCTCAGTGATATGAAGGAAAATATGCTTCTTTTAAATAAAAGGGTAGGAAATGTCAGCAGAGAAAGAGAAAATACAGGAAATAACCTAGTGAAAAGTCTATAACTTAAAAATACAATATGAAAAATAAAAATGAAATGGGTGTGTTAACAGCAGAATTTGATTGAGTAAATGAATTTGAAGATAGAGCACTAGAAATTTCCAAACTGAATGAGTGAAAAAATAGAAAATAAGTAAAGCCTTAGCAACATGTGGTACAATATCAGAGGCATCATATCTGTAGTTATTGCAGAAGGTGAGGAGAGTAAGGGAGGCAAAAAAAAGTCTAAAAGTGGAAAACTTTCCACTTTTGTCAAAAGACATACATTTACAACTTCAAAAAGATAAGCAAACAACACATCAGATTAAATACAACAAAAACCATGTCAAAGGACATCATAGTCATTTTTCTGAAAACCAAAGTAAGGAGGAAATCTTGAAAGTAGGCAGATGAAAGTAATGCATTGCACACAGAGAAAGTACATTTTAACACACTGTTGACTTCTCATTGGAAACCATGGAAGTCAGAAGACAGTGGAATAACATGTCTGAAGGACTCCAAGAATAAAATATTGGCCACCTGAAGTTTTCCATCAAATAACAATATCTCTCAAGGATGAAGGAGCAGTAAAGCCAGGACATCCACACTAGAAATTATGCTAATGGCACATAATACTGGAAGCAAAGTAACATATTTAAGAAATAATGAAAAATGTGGTCATTTATTGTTGAATAGAAAGGATAATTTTTCCCTTTTAAAAATTTGTGTCTAATATATGGGTATGATTGAATTAGTGTGGCGGTATTGTATTGTATATACATGTAATGCATATGACAACTATAGCACAAAGATAGAGGATGCTAGGGTGGAGGCAGGTATATAGAGCTGTACTATTGCAAGATTCAACGTTGCTATACATAAAAGATCAGTACTTCAACAAAAATGGCATACTAAAAATTGTTCAGTTAATGCAAAAGACAGGAAAGGAAATGCAGAAGCACAAGAAAAAGAGGGATAAACAGAAAACAAATATTAAGTGGTATATCAAAATTCAACGATATAGAAATTAAATATTAATGTGCTCCAATATAAAGGAAGAAATTGCCTATAAGATAATGTTGAATATAGAGACATTAATATGATAGTAAATGTATGTTAAAAGATACATCATGCAAATAAGAAACATAAGAATACTGGAAATTCAACTATATTAGTATCAAGTAAAATAGAATTTAAGACAAAGCCTATTACCAGAGATATTTTGTACTGTTCAAAAGTCAAATTATCGGGAACATTTAAGTGTATGCACCTAAACTCAGTTTTAAATGCACATAATTTAAATGCACCTTGACATTTTGGGCTGGGTGATAAAAAAGAAAATAAATATATACATCCAAAACTGAGTTTTAAAATACATTAAATAAAATCAGAATTAATAGGATGAATAATTCTACAATCAGCATTGTTGATTTTAATACCACTTTATTGATGTTTGATAGAATAGAGAAAAGAGACATAAATTATTAGAATAACACTGTTAGCTACATAGATAACCAAATGCAACAACTGCAGAATACATATTATTTTCAGTTATGACGTCATGCATAGTTTGAATGGATATGAAACAGTGGATAATAGATGGTACTTAAGCCAGAGGCAAAACATTTATTATTGATGGGTTTGGATGGCAATCACAGTGCAGTGCAGGGTACCGTAGGCTTGATAAGCAGCTTGATTCCAGTCGTTTCCATCAGTGAATAGAACCTTACCTTGGCCATGAGTGATCCAGATTGTTCAATTAGCAGCCATGATTTGTTTGCAGAACTCATGTCCCCAAAGAGGTGCATCTGTAATCTGCGAGTGTTTAGTCTTCCTTCTGGCAGATGAGACCACTGGCCAGGCCATTGCCAACTGAAGAAAAGTCAGTAAAAATAAAACTTCTAGAGGATTTTCAGAATTAGGAGTCAGCAAACTTTTTCTTTAAAGGACCAGATAATAAGTATCTTTGACTCTGCATTCCTTGCGGTCTCTATACTCAGCTCTCCTGCTGTCTACAAAAGCATCCATAGACAGTACATAAATGAATGGGCATGGTTGGCCCACCGTCATAGTTTTTGCCTACCCTTGAATTAAAGCTGGAGTGATGGCTTTGCATTATTCTGCCATGCTGTTTGCTCCTTATTTCAATCAGTCTTCCAGCGTTTTTGGGGTTATCCAGCTGTCAAGGCCCAGTGGGCATCATCAGATTTCATCTTAGCTGAGCCATCAGTGAATCAGGCCCAGGTATTTAAAGGAAGCTCTATGAGTCCAGTGCCTCTTGAGCCAGTGGCATGCTTCAGACAGTGGAGTAAAAGATAAAGTGGCTGTAATACCCAAGGTTCTGCTCAACCAGGCTGGCTGTACTCTGGAATATACCATTTCTATTTGAATAGCGGTCCCTGTTGGTTGGGCTCTTCCCACCTTGTTCATTTTCAAGTTTGAGTTGACCCATCCGCAATGGGTCTAGAAAGTCAGGAGGCCTCCGTGGGTCAGTTGTCAATTACAGTTAGAACTTTGTAGCTGGTTAATAGCTGCCTTCTCAAAAAGGGAGTGTACTTGGTGGCTGCATCAGGCAGGTGGCGATGTTGTACTGAGATAACACCTCTGACTACTTCAGCAGCCATTAAGTCTTTACCTAAACATTTTACTCTTGGAATCCTATGTTGTTTCTGGTGTATAATATGGGAAGGAACTGGAAGTCTAGTAGGTGGTCTGTGGTGCAGTTGTCCCACTATCACCTCAGTGTACATGTTCGATGGTATCCTCTGGCACAAGCATTTAAGTACAGTCATGTAAGCCGTTAATACCAGTTATATATTCATCAACATAAGTCACAATGATAGTACATTGAATCGGACTAAAGGGTCCCACCATTTTGCATCCCATTCCAGTGCATCTTTCCCCAATGAAAAGCATGGACTAGTGTGTTTAATGTGCACATGCCAGTTGCTCCAGTGACAATTGCCCTTTGGTAATGTATCCCCTGTGTGCATGGCAGGGGAAGCTGCCCTTTGGATAAGGTGGGACCGCTAGGATGTTGGGCTTTTATCTCACTTGGCCTTTTTTTTTTTCCTTTTTTTTTTTTTTTTTTTGAGACAGAGTGTTGCTTGCTCTGTCACACAGGCTAGAATGTGATCCAGATTGTTCTACTGTAGTGGTGCCATCATTGCTCACTGCAGCCTTGAACTCCTGGGCTCAAGCGATCCTCCACCTCAGCCTCCCGAGTAGCTGGGACTACATACAGGTGCATACCACCATGCCCAGAAAATTTTTATAAAAGTTTTTTAGAGAGGGTGTTGCTGTGTTGCCCAGGCTGGTCTTGAATCCCTGGCCTCAAGAGATCCTCCCGCTTTGGCCTCCTAAAGCGCTGAGATTCCAGGCATGAGCCACTGTGCCCAGCCTGGAAGTGCAAGTGTTTTTATCAGTTCCGACGGATACAAAATGTTGAAGTACATGGCTGGGAATGTCTCTAGAACTTGTATTTTAATTCCATTTTTTATATTTTTATGTGTTTTCATTAAACATAACCTCATCAAATGGCTTGGATTTTGGCAAGGTGGTTGTTGCTATATGCAGGTATTTTTATGATTTGAATGCCATTTTCGTAGGCAACTGAAAGTTTAGTACTCTTGGTCTTGAGACTTTTTATCCAAGCACTCTCTGCTCTTGGGTTTTCTTTCTTTTCTAGTAGGGTTAGAAAAGGCGTTGTTATTTGAATCATTAGGCATACTTTTGAACATAGAAAGAAAACCACATTTAACAATGGTTTTTTAAAACCAGAGTTTATTTTTATCACATTATAAAAAGTTTGCTGCTGGTCGTGGCTCAATGATGTCTTTGTGACATTTTTTGCTCTTTCCCTCGTGATTCCGTTATAAATATCACTTCCCTGGGCATCATTTCAGACTTCAAGGCAATAAGATGGGGAGAAGGGGCAGCATCGGTCATGTTAATCTCCTTTATCAGGAAAGCGGATACTGTTTTAGAATCCTGCAATAGCCACCTGCCTTTGCGTGATCATAACTGTGTCACCACTTGTTATAAAAGAGGCTAGGTAATCACATATTAAGTGTCTGTGGTGGCATCCAGTGAAGGAGTGAATGTTGGAGATGGATGTTGGGTTTGCCTCTCAGCAGTTAAATCTGTATAATCATCACCACAATTAAGATATAGAATATTTTTCTTGTCTCAGAAACAACTTTCCTCCTGCCCTTTTTGGTCAGTGCTCTCTGCCCTGCTGCTGCCCTAGACAACCATTGCTATTCCCTCATTATTAAAAAAAGTGTGTGTGTGTGTGTGTGTGTGTGTGTGCGCGTGCGCGTGTATATATTTATATATATATATATGTATTTTTTTTTTTAGAAGGAGTTTTGCTGTGTTCCCCCAGGCTGGAAGGCAGTGGTGTAATTTCAGCTCCCTGCAACCTCCACCTCCTGGGTTCAAGCGATTCTCTTGCCTCAGCCTCCCGAGTGGCTGGGATTACGGGTGCATGCCACCATGCCTGGCTAATTTTTGTGTTTCTAGTAGGGTCAGGGTTTCACCATGTTGACCAGGCTGGTCTCGAACTCCTGACCTCAAGTGATCCGATCCGCCTGCCTTGGCCTCCCATAGTGCTAGGATTACAGGCGTGAGCTACTGCACCCAGCCTAAAAGTATTTTTTCTATAATTTCCAAGGTTTGATATGGGGTTGGAGGGAATGCTATTGTTGGTCACTTTATTTTCTAGCCTGGTATTGCTGATCAATACCAGAGTTATTATTTAAGTATTCTGAAAATGCATATTTCTTGGTCATCCCCCCTCCTACCCAAATACCTACTGAATCATAATTCCGAAGGTGGGACCACAGGATCTGCATTTTGTACAGATAATCTAAGTGTTTCTTATCACACTAAAGTATAACAATCTCTGCTTTAGATTTTAGTTTGTTAAATAATCCCAAAATGTTATCACTCTTATAAATTGAGGTTGTTGTTGAGTTTTTGGTGGTGAATTCACAGCTTTATAAAATGCTGATTTCTACATCTTAGATGCTGAAATGTAGTAACATTTAGTTCTAGTACCCAGTCCTCTTGTTTCATATGTGCTTTGACCTCAACCCATTTTTTGAATTAATTTTTTTAAGTTTTGATAAAATGTTGAACATAATTGAAAAACCCCCTTGAGAAATTTTATGTTCCATGTGTGTATATCTACTGCATTAGATATTGGTTGCCCCAAATACTACAGTTTTGAATTCTCAAATCAATGAAATATTTAAAAATGAATAACTTACATTACTCAAAGTATTTATATAAATCAGAATTACTGGACTATGACTATAGTACATTTTAAAGAGCAAATATATTAGCTTTTTAGAGGCCTAATTGGTTTCTGATTAGCCAGATTTTATATCATTATAATGAGAAATAAATGTGAGATATTATGCTAAATAATACAGGAAACATTTAATGAATGGTAAATTACATAACCTAACATAAATTTGCAAAACATTTAATTAAACACTGTAATACTGTATTTGTATCTCATTAGTTAAGAACTGATATTTGTATACTTAAAAACTCCAAACTGGTAATAATGAGTGCCCTAATGAGGATTCCCAGATTAAGTTAGGTGCTGTTTGCTTGAGTTTTTCTTCTCATGGCACACTTTTATGCTGAATGGAAGGAAACTTAACAAGAACATCTGGTTATACCTTTTACCCATATTATATTCAAGCCACTGGTTTAACCCAACCCCAGATGTGAAATGAGCCAAGATAGGCACAGATAAAAATGCTAGTTTAGGCTTCTCAGCAGCTGCTTATCTTCCTTTGAGCATAGGACAGCAATGGCATCTCTAAGAACTAAGGGGGCTATTAAGTGAAACCACAAACTATAAAAAGAGGCTATAGAACTTCACTTTCAGCAAACTAGTTAGTTAGTGTTCCTTTCATTTTTTTATGACAGATTTATTGAGGTATAATTCACATACATAAAGTTCACCATTTTATAACGTACAATGTCTTTTTAGTATATTCACAGAGTTATACGTTGATCACTATCATTCAATTCGAGAACATTTTTCATCACCCCAAAACGAACCTAGTATCTATCAAGTCACTCTCCATCCAATTCTCCCTGATCCTTTGCAATTACTGATCTATTTTCTGTGTCTATGGATTTGCTTATTTCATACATTTCATATAAAATGGAATCATACAATATGTGGACTTTTATGTCTGGTTTCTTTCACTTTGCATAATGCTTCAAAGTTCATCCATTTTTAAATATGCATCAGAAAGTTCATTCCTATTCATGAATGAATACTATTTCATTATATGGATATATCACATTTTGTTTATTCATTTATCAATTGATAGACATTTAAGTTATTTGCATGTTTGGGCTTAGGAATCCAGCTGTGAACATTTGTATATAGTTTTTTTTTTTTTTCTTTTTTTTGAGACAGAGTCTTGCTCTGTCACCCAGGCTGGAGTGCAGTGGCGCAATCTCGGCTCACTGCAAGCTCCACCTCCCAGGTTCACGCCATTCTCCTGCCTCAACCTCCCAAGTAACTGGGACTACAGGCGCCTGCCACCATGCCCAGCTAATTTTTTGTATTTTTAGTAGATATGGGGTTTCACTGTGTTAGCCAGGATGGTCTCGATCTCCTGACCTCATGATCCGCTGGACTTGGCCTCCCAAAGTGCTGGAATTACAGGCATGAGCCACCTCGCCCAGCCTGTTTATAGGTTTTTGTATGAACATATGTTTTTAGTTCTCTTAGATATCTAGGAGTGAAAATGCTGGGTCATATGGTAACTTTATGTTAAAGTTTTGGAAACAATTTTTTTTAAGCTTTTATTTTTTAGAGATGGAGTCCTCTGTTGCACAGGCTGGAGTGCAGTAGCTCAATCATAGCTCACTGCAGCCTCGAATTCCTGGGCACCAGCGATCCTCCTGTCTCAGCCTCCCAAGTGATTGGGACTACAAGCACATGCCACCACACCTGGCTATTTTTCTTTTTTCTTTTTGTAGACACAAAATTCCACTGTATTGCCCAGGCTTATCTCTCTGGCTTCAGGTGCTTTCCACTTCAGGCTGCCAAAGTACTGGGATTACAGGCGTGAGCCATTGCACTTGGCGGAAGCACTTTCCAAGTGGCTACACCATTTATATTTCCCCTATGGAAATTTGAGGGTTTCAGTTTCTACACATCCTCACCAAAACTTGTTTTCATCTTTTTTATTTTAGCCATTCTTTTGGGTATGAAGTGGTATCTCGTTGTGGTTTTTATTTGCATTTCCTTAATGACTAATAATGTTGAGAGTCTTTTCATATGCTATTGGCCATTTATTTATCTTCTTTGGAGAAATATTTTTCCCAGTCTTTTGCTTACTTTTAATTGGGTTGTCTTTATGCTGTTGAATTAAGTTATTTATGTATTCTAGATACTAGATCTTTATCGGAAGTATTATTTGCAGATACTTTCTCCCATTCATTTTATGGCATTTTTTACTTTCTTAATGGTATTCTTTTTTTTTTTTTTTTTTTTTTTTTTTTTTTTTAAACAGGGTCTCACTCTGTTGCCCAGGGTAAAATATAGTGGTGTGATCACAGCCCACACCAGTCTTGACCTCCCTGGACTCAAGCAATACTCCCACCTCAACTTCCTGAGTAGCTGGGACTACAGGTAGCTGGGACGACAGGCGCACACCACTATGCCCAGCTAATTTTTCTATTTTTTTTGTAGAGGTGGGGTTTTACCATGTTGCCCAGTCTAGTCTTGAACTTGTGGGGTCAAGTGATCTGCCCACCTCAGCCTCCCAAAATGTTGGGATTATAGACAGGAGCAACCGTACCTGATTTTTGTTGTTGTTGTTCTTTTGAGACGGGTTTTCACACTGCTGGCATGCAGTGACGCCAGTATGGCCCACTGAAGCTTCAAGCTCCTGGGCTGAAGTGATTCTCCCACCCCAGCCTCTTGAGTAGCTGGAACTACAGGCATGTGCCACCATGCCAGGCTAATTTGTTTTTATTTTTTGTAGAGACAGGTCCTTGCTATGTTGCACAGGCTAGCCTTGAACTCCTGGCCTCCAGCAGTCCTCCCACTTCCACCTCCCAAGGCGCTGGGATTATAGGCATGAGCTACCATGCCCAGCCAATGTATTCTTTGTACACAAAAAGTTTTTAATGTTGAAGAGGTATGATTTGTTTACTTTGACTTGGGTTGCTTATAGGTGATCTCGATTAAGAGTCCAAGTAAGAGACTAATACAGTAACCTGGTAGATGATAGTGTTTTAAGTGTTTTTTTGTTTGTTTGTTTTGTTTTTTCTTGAGATGGAGTCTCGGTCTGTCACCCAGGCTGGAATGCAGTGGCATGATCTCAGCTCACTGCAGCCTCTGCCTCTCAGGTTCAATCAATTCTCCTGCCTCAGCCTCCCGAGTAGCTGGGATTACAGGCGCTGGCCACCACACCCAGCTAATTTTTGTATTTTTAGTAGAGACAGGGTTTCACCATGTTGGCTAGGCTGGTCTGGAACCCCTTACCTCAAGTGATCTGCCTGCCTTGGCTTTCCAAAGTGCTGGGATTACAGGTGTGAGCCACTATGCCTGGCCACAAGAGTGATAGTAGTATGTTGATAGCAATGAAAGCAGACATTTGTACAGAGTTGGAATATATTTTTATGATGACAATAATAATAGCAAACATCTTTGTATAGTGCTTATTAAGTGCTAGACACTCTTCTAAGTGCTGTATGTAATAACTCATACCCAACAACCCTATGAAACTGGCATAATTATTCCTATTTTGCAAATGAAGAATCTCAAGGCACAGAGCTGGTAATTAACTTTCATATGGCCATATAGCTTGTAAGTGGTAAATATATTTACTATGATATATTGCCTCTAGGTAAAGCTTAAAATATATATGGCTTTATATTTATAGTACTGTTTCCATGTGTTTTCGTAATCTTCTATAATATCAAACTTTGTAGATTATTTTTCATTTCAAATTGGTATTTTAAATCTAATCTGAAAAGAAATTGTATGTGTATGCACAAACGTGTATATGTAGTTATGTGATATATATAAATGGATAGATATACTGTATTTTTGCATTAATAGTTGCCTGAAAGAAGGATGTGTTCCAAGATAATGAAAAATAGTTGTGGGATTTGTGTGTGTGTGATTTTTTTTTTAAACACTAAAGTGATTTTCTGTGTTCATGTTTTATTATTTTATTATATATAGCTATATTCTACCTTGAAAACAAACAAAATGTCTGCTTGCTATTGAATGTCATTTTTCTTCAAGCAGATAATCCGTATTTTTTAAAATTAATTAATTTATTTTACAAATTGGGGTCTCACTCTATTGCCCAAGCTAGAGTGCAGTGGCACAATCATAGCTCACTGCAGCCACATAACTCCTGGGCTTAAGCGATCCTTCTACCTTAGCCTGAGTAGCTGGGGCTACAAGTGCACCACTGCACCTGGCTTGCTATTAAATGTTTTTAAGTACCTTAAAAATAAAGTACCTTAATTTCATTGGTCTCATGTTCTTAACTCATGTCTTGTATGGATTTTTCTTAAGGGAAGACTTTCTTTAGTTTTTCCTCTCTGTACTGTGGAGAATCTAATAACACTAACTTTGAATTTCAACTGAGCAAAAGATTATTCCAATAAAAAGAATGCCATTCTTCTCATTGTAGATCTATATTACAAAAAAACTATATTGAAATATTATATTTTGAATTGCATCAACCAAAATTTTTGTCAAAATTTGGTTTTTCTCTTGTTATAAACAACTACATAGTACTCTTGATTTTGCTTTCTTGTCTTCAAGGCCTAAAATTTATTATCTGGTCCTTTACAGAAAAAGTTTACTGACCCCAGTTCTAAAAGAAACCTCCACTTCTCTCATGTCCACAAACATTTTCTGTGTTGGTTTTATAGGATTTTGAAATGTGGCCAACCAGGAGTACAAATAGTTTATCTCTTGCTCTTCACAGCTGCTTAGTACCTGAGTTCAAAATACTGACTAGTGAGTGTCTTAAAGAAATAATCATATAAATATGTTTGTGTCCTAAATTTCAGAGCAGAGGTTTGGATAGTGAGTGGTACCTGGACTTGTTTAATATTTGTTATCACAGTTGCCTAATCTGTACATGGTAAATATTATTTGTCATGATATTCATGATATTTAGTGCTATAGAATTCAATCAGTAATGTGACTCGACTCCTATCTAGCTCTTCTTTTTATAACGAGAAAATGTTAATTAGAAATAACGTTCCGTAATTGAGGTCCAAAAATCACGCAGATAATGTCATCATCTTATTACTAGTTTTCCATTTTTACAGGATTTTTCCATTTTTAATAATGTCTGAAAAACCATCCAGCTAGTTAACTAATAGCAACAGTTATATTATTTTACATTTCGTGGATAGGCAACTTGTTATCCTCTGTAATGTTATTGAAAGGATTACACTTTCCCTACTTATTTTGACAGCTAGTATCTTTAGCAGTCCTTCTCTGCTCATTTATATATGCTGATATGTCTTCAAGGTCATAGAGCAGAATCACTTCTCTAATAGCAGTTTTCTAAAAAAGCATTAGATGGAATTCTGTCTTCCTGCCTTGATACTGATTGTTAACACCACCTCTATATCCTGAGTATTCTTAAAATGAAAGAAAGAAACTCCTTTTTATTGGTAGACCAGGAAGTGGTCTTGATTATAAGTGTTTTGGAAAACGATGTTAGATAACGTAGTTCAGTTCACTGTGGCTGGAACATAAATTGCTCAATGATAAATCTAAAGATACCTTTCTTTATATAGTTGACTCTGTGATATGAAAATGCATTTCATATTATATTAATTTATTCGGGTACTGTATTTCTCTTCTCTTGCTTCTTCTGTTTACACCTACTTTGTCCTGCTTTTTCCTTTCTCTTGCTTTTCTACTACTTTCATTCTTTCTTTTGATAGGATCCCTGATCTATTCAGAAAAGTCAGTTAAGCTGAACATAATCGTAAGCAAGCTACAGAGGTTAAACACTTCTGGAACAACTATTTATCCGAAATACTGGAATTATTGGCAGTTAAATTTCTCAGCTTTCAGGACAGTCTTTAATTATATCATTAAGGTGTCATTTGGATGTGTCACAGTAGTCGAGTTTAGTAGGCATGTGGTTGAATTTTGAGTTTGTTCATTTATTGATAATGTTTATCTAGCAGCTTTCTAGCAATGAAGTATCTTGTCTTGATACATAAGACTAAAATTTCTTTTTTATTTATAAGATTCCAGGCTCTATTAGAAACTTGTGCTTTAATGGCTACCTATAGCTTTCGTTCATGGTGCATTTCTGAAATATGTAGTCTTATTTGAAGATCTAGTACATTGAAAAGTGCTTCTCTGACCACTTGGGGACTTTTACCTAATTCATGTTATTACAATGAAGCGAATATACCTCATACACATAGATAGGTATATATACAGCTATTTTTTAATTTTTAATTTTTGTGGGTACATAGTAGATATGTATATTTATGGGGTACTTGAGATATTTTGATACAGGCATATAGTACATGGTAATCACATCAGGGTAATTGGGGTATCCATCACCTCAAGCATGTGTCCTCTGTGTTACAAACAATCCAATTATACTCTTTTAGTTATTTTAAAAATATTTTTTAATTATTTAAAAAATTTTTTGTGAATACATAGTAGGTAGGTGTATATATTTATAGAGTACATGAAATGTTTTGTTTTATCCAGGTGCTGTGACTCACGCCTGTAATCCCAGCATTTTGGGAGTCCAGAGTGGGCGGATTACCTGAGGTCAGGAGTTCGAGACCAGCCTGGGCAACATGGTGAAACCCCTTCTCTACTAAGAATACAAAAATTAGATGGGCGTGGTGGTCCATGCCTGTAATCCCAGCTATTTGGGAGGCTGAGGCAGGAGAATCACTTGAACCCAGGAGACAGAAGTTGCAGTGAGCCGAGACTGCACCACTGCACTCTAGCCTGGGTGACAGAGTGAGACTCCATCTCAAAAAAAAAAAAAAAAAAAAAGAAATGTTTTGTTGTAATACAGGCATACAAAGTCGAATAAGTGCATAGTGAAGAATGGGGTACTCATCCCCTCAAGCATTTATCCTTTGAGTTATAAACAATTATATATATATACATACATATATATATATATATATATATATATTTCTTTTTGAGACAGAGTTTCACTCTTGCCACCCAGGCGGGGATGTAGTGGCATAATCTCAGTTCACTGCAACCTCCGCCTCCAGAGTTCAAGTGATTCTCCTGCCTCAGCCTCCCCAGTAGCTGGAAGTACAGGCGTGCGCCACCATGCCTGGCTAATTTTTTGTATTTTTAGTAGAGACGGGGTTTCACCACATTGGCCAGGCTGGTCTCAAACTCCTGATCTTGGCCTCCCAAAGTTCTGGGATTATAGGTGTGAGCTACAACACCTGGCCCCAATTATATTCTTTAAGTTATTTTAAAATATATGATTAAGTTATTATTGACTGTAGTCACCCTATTGTGCTATCAAATAGTAGGTCTTATTCATTCTATTTATTTAAAAATGTAAAATTAAATTATTGACTCCAGTCACCCTGTTGTACTATCAAATACCAGATATTATCCATTTTTTTCTATGTTTTGTACCCATTAGCCATCCCCTCTCCCCCCTCCTCCCTCCACTACCCTTTCCAGCCTCTGTAAACATCCTTCTACTCTCTATCTCCATGAGTTCATTATTTTGTTTTATTGATTGATTGATTGAGAGGGAGTTTCGCTCTGTTACCTAGCCTGGAGTGCAATGGCGCGATCTCAGCTTACTGCAACCTCCACCTCCTGGGTTCAAGAGTTTCTCCCACCTCAGTCTCCGGAGTAGCTGGAATTACAGGCGCACGCCACCATACCAGGCTAATTTTTGTATTTTTAGTAGAAACGAGGTTTCACCATGTTGACCAGGCTGGTCTTAAACTCCTGACCTCAAGTGATCTGCCTGCCTCGGCCTCCCAAAGTGTTGGGATTACAGGCATGAGCCACCGTGCCTGGCCGAGTTCATTGTTTTAAGTTTTAAATCCCACAAATAAGTGAGAACATGCAAAGTTTGTCTTTCTGCAAGTGGCTTATTTCACTTAACATAATAACCTCCAGTTCTGTCCATGTTGTTGCAAGTGACAGGATATTATTCTTTTTATGGCAAATAGTACTCTATTGTGTATATATACCACGTTTTCTTTATCCGTTCATCTGTTGATGGGTCCTTGGGTTGCTTCCACATCTTGGCTATTGTGAATAATGCTGCAATAAACATGAGAGTGCAGATATCTCTTTGATATACTGATTTCCTTTCTTTGGGGTATATACCTAGCAGGGGGATTGCTGGATCATACAGTAGCTCTAGTTGTAGTTTTTTCAGGAACCTCCAAATTGTTCTCCATATGGGTTGTATTAATTTACATTCCCACCAATAGTGTATGAGGGTTCCCTTTTCTCCACATCCTTGCCATCATTTGCTATTACCTGTTTTTTGGATAAAAGCCCTTTTTTAAAACTTGAGGGAGATGATATCTCATTGTAGTTTTGATTTTCATTTCTGTAATGATTATTGATGTTGAGCACCTTCTCGTATACTTGTTTGCCATTTGTATGTCTTTTGAGAAAATCTATTCATATCTTGTGCCCATTTTAAAATAGGATTGTTAGATGTTTTTTCTTTTGAGTTGTTTCAGCTCTTGTATTTTCTAGTTATTAATCTCTTGTCAGATGGACAGTTTACAAATATTTTCTCCTAATCTGTGGGTTATCACTTTGTTGATTGTTTCCTTTGCTGTTCAAAATCTTTTTTAACTTGATGTGATCCCATTTGTCTATTTTTGCTTTGGCTGTCTGTGCTTGTAGGGTAATACTCAAGAAATCTTTGCCCAGTTCAATATTCAGGAGTTTCCCAAAATGTTTTCTTGTAGTAGTTTCATAGTTTGAGGTCTTAGATTTATTTAAGTTTTTAATCCATTTTTATTTATGTGTATGGTGAGAGATAGGGATCTATTTTTATTCTTCTGCATATGTATATCCAGTTTGCCCAGCACTAATTATTGAAGAGACTGTGTTTTCCCCAATATATGTTCTTGACATCTTTGTTGAAAGTAAGTTCACTGTAGTATGTAGATTTGTTTTTTGGTTCTCTGTTTTGTTCCATTGGTCTATGTGTCTGCTTTTATGCCAGTACCATGCTGTTCCAGTTACTGTAGCTCTGTAGTATAATTTAAAGTCAGGTAATGTGATTCCTCCAGTTTGTTTTGTTTTGTTTTGTTTTGTTTTGTTTTTGCTCAGGATCGCTTTGGTTATTCCGAGTCCTTTGTGGCTCTGTATACATTTTAGGATTGTTTTTTCTGTTTCTGTAAAGAATGTCATTGGCATTTTGATAGGGATTGCCTTCAATCTGTAGATTGCTTAGGGTAGTATGGACATTTTAACAATATTGATTCTACCAATCCATAAACATGGAATATCTTTCCATTTTCTTGTGTCCTCTTCAGTTACTTTTTATCAGTGTTTTGCAGTTTGCATTGTAGAGAACTTTCACTTCTTTGGTTAATTGCTAGTGATTTATTTGTAGCTATTGTAAGTGGGATTATTTTGTAAATTTCTTTTTCAGATTGTTCACATTTGGCATGTAGAAATGCTGATTGTTGTATGTTGATTTTGTATCCTGCAACCTAGCTGAATTTATCAGTTCTGATAGTTTTTTTGGTGGAGTCTTTAGGCTTTTCTGAATATAAGATCATATGTTCTGCAAACAAGGCTCATTTGACTTTTTCTTTTCCAATGTGGATACCTTTTATTTCCTGTCTGATTGCTCTGGCTAGGACTTCAGTACTTTGTTGAATAAGAGTGATAAAAGTAGGCATCCTTGTCTTGTTCCAAATCTTGGCAGAAAGGCTGTCTGTTTTTCCCTGTTCAGTAAGATGCTAGCTGTGGGTCTATTGTACATGGCTTTTCTTGTGTGGAGGTATTTTCCTTCTATACTCAGTTTTTTGAGAGTTTTTATTACAAAGTAATGTTGAATTTTTATCAAATGTATTTCCAGCATCAATTGAAATGATTGTATTGTTTTTATCCATTATTCTCTTGATATAACATGTCACATTGATTTGTGTATGTTGAGCTGTCCTTGCATACCTGGGATAAATTCCACTTGGTCGTGATAAATGATTTTTTTTAATGTGTTGTTGAATTTGGTTTACTAGTATTTTGTTGAGGATTTTTACATTAGTGTTCACCTGGGATATTGGCCTGTAGGTTTCTTTCCCTTCCCTCCCCTCCCCTTCCCTCCCCTTCCCTCCCCTTCCCTCCCCTCCCCTTCCCTCCCCTCCTCTCCTCTTCCCTTCCCTCCCCTCCCCTCCCCTCCCCTCCCCTCCCCTCCCTTCCCTCTTTCTTGTTTTGCCTTGCCTTTCCTTTCCTTTCCTTTCCTTTCCTTTTCTTTCCTTTCCTTTCCTTTCCTTTCCTTTCCTTTCCTTTCCTTTCCTTTTTCCTTTCCTTTTTCCTTTCCTTTTTCCTTTCCTTTTTCCTTTCCTTTTTCCTTTCTTTTTTCCTTTCCTTTTTCCTTTCCTTTCTTGATGTATGTATTTGGTTTTGGTATCAGAGTAGTACTAGCTTTGTAGAATGAGGTTGAAAGTATTCCTTCCTCCTCTATTCTTCTCAATAGTTGGAGTAGGATTGATATTAGTTCTTCTTTAGATGTTTGGTAAAACATCTAAAATTAAGCAGTGAAGCCATTGGTCCTGGGTTTTTCTTTGCTGGGAGACTTATTACATCTTCAGTCTCATTGCTTGTTACTGGTTTGTTCAGGTTTTGGATTTTTTCATCGTTCAATCTTGTTAGGTTGTATGTGCCTGGGAATTTATCCATTTCTTCAAGATTTTCCAACATATTGGCATATAATTGCTCATAGTAGCCTCTAATGATCCTTTGAATTTCTGTAGTATCAGTCATAATGTCTCCTTTTTCATCTCTGATTTTATTTATTTGAATCTTCTCTCTTTTTTTCTTAGTTCAGCTAAA
The DNA here is from genome assembly GCF_047675955.1 of Chlorocebus sabaeus. Classification (NCBI taxonomy): domain Eukaryota; kingdom Metazoa; phylum Chordata; class Mammalia; order Primates; family Cercopithecidae; genus Chlorocebus; species Chlorocebus sabaeus. The sequence goes on from NC_132919.1 coordinate 37,159,017, forward strand.
GATTTGTCAATTTTGTTTATTTTTCCAAAAAACCAACTTATCGTTTTGTTAATCTTTTGTATTCTTCATTTCAATTTTATTTATTTCTGCTTTGATCTTTATTATTTATCTTCTACTAATTTTGGGTTTGGGTTCCTCTTGCTTTTCTAGTTCTTTAAGATGCATTGTTAGATTGTTTATTTGAAGTTTTCCTTTTTTTTATTTATGTGCTTATAATTATGAACTTCACTCTTGGTACTGCTTTCACTGTATCCGTATATTTTTTCATGTTAAGTTTCATTCACAAATATCTTTATTCTACCGTGCTTTTTCTCTTGTCTGGATTTTTAAAAACACTATTTGACAATTGTTTTAGGTGGTGGAAAATTAATTTAGTCAGTGTAGAAAACTTAAGTATCTGTGACCTGCTTTCCTGTTAGAGGCTATGCTTAAAAATGCTTATAACAGTATCAAATTTTCCTTAGCTTTCTTTAATTTTTTTCTCAAACAAGTAAAATGGAGATATTTTTGCTCAAGTTGTCACCAGTTGATTGATATTGAGATAAAGGTAGTAAATTCAATTTGCTAATTCAAAAATACTGGAGATTCTTTATTCACTGTATGATGTGTCATACCAATTAACTTTCCCTGGCTTAGGTCTGTGGCTCACCACTTGTTTTTGTAAATAAAGTTTTGTTTTGCTTTTTTAACATAACTGCACTCATTCATTTACATATGTTCTATGACTGCTTTGACAGTCCAAGAGTAGAGCTGAGTAATTGCAACAGACAGTAGAGCTTTTACACCCTATAAGGCCATATGGCCTCTTATAGAAAAAGCTTGCAAATACATGAGCCACTGCTGATACATGAGTTATTATTGTTATCAGTTATGTGTGTGTGTTGGGGGGCAAAGGGCATTGAGTGTTTTAAGATCTTAATTTCTTTGCATTTCACCTCTCTTCAGGATGCTGTATCCCTGACTATTGGAGTAACATTCTACCTAATGGAGTTTTGGTCAGCAGTCATTGTGAAACTCATCTGTAGAATAAATTTTTATTTATTACCTGATCTTAGGTACATTTGATAATGAGGCAATCATTTATATTCATATTTGGTGATGTGTGATACTCTTAGATAAATCCAAGTAGTTTGAGACATTTTTATATCTTTTCTTATCTCATTTCTAGGTACAAGACATCTGCTTCAGCCATGACTGTCGCTGGGTTGTGGTCAGTACTCTCCGGGGTACTTCCCACGTTTTCCCCATCAACCCTTATGGTGGCCAGCCTTGTGTTCGTACACATATGTCACCACGAGTAGTGAATCGCATGAGCCGTTTCCAGAAAAGTGCTGGACTGGAAGAGATTGAACAAGAACTGACGTCTAAGCAAGGAGGTCGCTGTAGCCCTGTTCCAGGTCTATCAAGCAGCCCTTCTGGGTCACCCTTGCATGGTAATTTTCTGTCTCCACTGTTGTCTTGAATCTTCCTTCCCTTTGTCCTTATTTTTACAGATCTGGGGTAAAACTAAACTTGTTATAGTCTGTTCATATAAAAAGAAGATCTTAGGCTTATATGAAATTCTTAATTATTAAATCATTTAATAAATTGGAGCCAATATAGTAATGATGATCTTTACCATGCTATTTTAACTCCCTGTTTCAATATATAAGGGATATTTGGTATCATATTTATGGAATATAAAACTTGGAACTATTTTTATAACTTCAGGGAACTGAACCTCCTTTTTACTTTTCTCTTTCAGAACACTGTGTTCAATGGGACACTGTAGTTTATTAAGAAGTATTTATTGTTGGAAAGAAATAGTCATGGGTAATGTGTATTTTAGATAGAGCACCATTTGCTTTTTTTTTTTTTTTTTTTTTAAATGGTGTCTTGCACTGTAGCCTGGGCTGGAATGCAATGGCGCAATCTCGGCTAACTGCAACCTCTGCCTCCCAGGTTCAAGTGATTCTCCTGCCTCAGCCTCCTGAGTAGCTGGGATTACAGGTGCCTGCCACCACGACTGGCTGATTTTCTGTATTTTTAGTAGAGATGGGGTTTCACTATGTTGGCGAGGCTGGTCTTGAACTCCTGACCTTGTGATCCGCCCACCTCGGCCTCCCAAAGTTCTGGGGTTACAGGTGCGAGCCCGGCTGCATTTCATTTTAAAATGGGATTGGTGGGATTTCTGCTAGTGTGTCACAGGAAAAACAAACAAAAAATAGTGTATCTCAGTAATTTATCTTAGAGCAAGTAGCTGTGTAACCATCATCCCAATCAATAAATGGAACATTATTGGAATCTCTCTTTTGCATACCTTCTGCATAACATTAAACCACAATTCTCATTTTTATGGCAACCACTTCTTTACTTTTTAAAATAGTTCTACTCCTAAGCATGTGTCCTTAAACACTGTTGTTTCCATTTTATGTAAATGAAATTATAGAGTGTGTATATTTTGATATCTTTGGCTTCTTTAACATATTTGTGAGATTAAGTTTTGTTGTTGCAGGTAGGTTTAGTTCATTTATTTACAGCTCTCATTTATTCCATTGTACTTCTATTTATTTATCCTTTCTACTACTGCTGATGTACATTGCATGGTTTCAGGTTTGGGGATAATATGTATACTAATTTTTGAGTGGAAATTCTTGATCATAACGTAGATGAATCTTAACCTTGATAAATAACACGGGAGTGGTTGTACCATTTCATTCTCACTAGAATGATAGAAAACGTTGGCTTTTCTGGAGCATTGCAGATTTCCCTTGATGGGTGACCATATTAGGTTTTCAAGATTGGGGAATCTTATATAGAGAGATTATGGTTACCACAGAAAGTCATTGTTATTAATTGACCTGAAATTTACATAACATAATGTTCGCCATGTAAACGTGATGGTACATTCATAATGTTGTGCCACCACAACCTCTGTTTACAAAGCATTTTCCTCACTCCAAAAGGAAACCACATATTCTTTAAGCACTTACTCCTCATTCTTCTTTCCCCTAAACCCCTAGCAAACACCACTCTCTGCTTTGTAGATTGTTAAATTTACTTGTTCTGTGTATTTTATATAAATTTAATTATAGAATATATGACCTTTTGTTTCTGCCTTCTTTCATTTAGTATAATGTTTTTGAAGTTTATCCACGTTGTAGTATATATTAACACCTCATTCCTTTTTGTGGGTAAATTATATTCCATCGTAGGAATATAACACAATTGATCCATTCATCCACTGATGTACATTTGGGTTGTTTCTACCTTTTGGTTATTGTGAATAGTCTGTTATGAATATGTGTGTTCACGTATTTGAGTACTTCTTTGTAATTCTTTTGAGTATGTACCTTTCTTAATTTGTTTCAGCTTTTATACTGACCACATTACACATTCTTTTGTAGTATCTGATGAATTCCAGATGTGTGTGTGTGTATATACACACACATACATACTGTAGGAAGCTTTAAGATAGACTGAAAAAATATAGGTAAATGTTATCCTTGGGACTTTTGTAACTCAAAAAACTGGGACCTCTCTACTCCTGAGATCATACTTTATGCTTTTGTTCTATTATTTTTAATGAGAATGATTGTTATTCATGTGTATTTAACTTAACTAGTGACCCATGATATTTAAGGTTGAAAGTTTTTAGAATCAGTCCTAGATGCAAAAGGTCATTGGGAACTAAACATTGAGTATACATGGACATAAAGATGGGAATAGTAGACACTGGGGACTCCTGGAGGAGGAGAGTGGGAGGGGGTGAAGGTTGAAAAACTACCTGTTGGGTACTATGCTCACTACCTGTGTGACAAGATCATTTGTACACCAAACCTCAGCAACATGCCGTTTTACCCATGTAACAAACTTGCACATGTGCCCCCGAACATAAAATAAAAATTGAAAAAACAATGCTTATATTTTTAAAAAATAGAATTTTTATAAAATAAAATTTAGAAAGCTGTGAGATATTGATATTTTCAGCTATTTGTAAGACGTTTTGTTTCAGACTTAACTAGTTACATGTTTTGGTGTTAGTGTTAAAATTGTGTTCTCTATATAGATGTGTAGTATAGGTTCTTTGGGGGCTTTTCTTTTTGTGTTAAATGTTTTTCTTAACATAAAATTTTACCAAAATCTTTTGGCAAAGCGATTCACTGTACACATGGGGCAGCTAGGTCAATAAGAGAAGCCACAGATGTATTAGTAAATTAAGAAGAACTTGTGATCCCTACATTTATATGTCTTCAGAAAATATTCCCTTGAGCTTCTTTTTTGTTCTTATTCTTGCTTCTTTATTTGGCAAACCACATAAGAGGTTTCTGTGTTAGGCTTCGAGCATAATATGCACAAAAGATTATGGTCATTCCTACCCTCATGGATCTTCTATTCCATAGGAAAAGACATATATTAAATGACTGCGAACAAATATCTTTCAATATACTTTTGCTGAAGGTTGCAAAGTTCCAATGAGGGATTTTGTCATTTGTAAAAGGACAGTACTTAAAGAGCAATACTAGATTTCCAAGTCAAAATATACTGTTTTCGCTGAGCTTTATTGCTTTCATGTCTCTCCTCATGTTTTTTGCAGAAATCTCAGAGAGGAGAATCTACACTGTTTGACTATGCTGCTGTACTTAAGATTTCCTTTGGAAAGCAAGGAATTTCAGACAACCTATTCCTCCTGATAGATAACACGTTTTAAAATTTTATTTCCGTCTATTTCTCTGTGTAGTTTTTCTCATTTTTGAAGCATGGACCTTACAGTGATGGTCATTTTTCTTCATGTTTTTTTGTATCTTACATGTCATAACAAAATGGGCATTGTTGTTGGTTAGTTCTAAAAATGATGTATTTACAGTTTGTGTGGGTAAACAGTCTGATGCTGGTCAAAAACAATGTAAACCATTGAACAGGGAGGGATTCATCTTGAAAATGAATCATGTTTTGGCGGTATTACCGTTGTTTGTCTGTGCTCTTTTTAGCCAAGTAAAGGAAACTGTTAAATAACAGTTGATGTAGGGGTATTTCCTTTTTACTCTTTGGACCCAATCCAGTTTAGGTTAGGATTATTTTATCTATTTGCCAATTTTTTTTAACTTTCCAGAGGATGTTTATTTATTTGAAATATATTCTTTATAAATATCTCTTCCATTTCCTATCTTGTTGCCCGAACATCCACTCTGTCTAGTTGAGGAGTTCTTGTGATCCATGAACAGGATAGGAAGAAAATTTACATCTTTATATTCACTATCCTTTAACCAAAAGTAAGCATTTCATTTTTATTATGAACATGGAAAATACATGACAAAAATATTAACCATGCTTGTGAGACTGTTACCAATAGAAAATGCAGAGATACTCATATCACTTTATATCTGAAATATATATCTCGAAGTGCCTTGCATTATTGAATATATTTTAAAATATTGTTTTTACTCATCACTACTGTGAAATTATTATGATTATATAATATTTTAGTATTAATTGATTATATACATTACTGTAACACTTTATTTTTAGTATATTGATTACTGTACTTTAATATAGTTCATTTTCTTTGTAATTATATGTCTTTTCCCCATGCCTTGTAAGTACTATTCTGGGAAATATTCCTCAGGCTTCCCCAGATGGTCCAAAGAGTTTGTGGCACAAAAATGATTAAGAATCCCTGATCATCATTTTTTCCCTCATCTATATCAGTAATCTCTAACAAATTTTTACTATCATAAGCACTTCCTTTGTTAACCATAAATATGATCTGCCAATTTTCTGCTTAAGATCTTTGTGTCTCACCATATTCCTAGAAGGTTAGAAAATGTCCTGTCTTATTTCCAGCTTCTTGTCTAACCATACCTAGATTTCTGTACCCTTCCTTGAATATGCCACATGTATTTATTTTTTGATAACTTTCCATTTGCAGCTTTTCTTTATTTGACACTATTATTACCTCTTTGAATGCCTACTAAGCAAGCTAAAATATTACTGCCTCTCTTAAGCCTTCTTTTGCTTTTTGTAGTCTTTGTCAACCTTGATATTGGTATGTTCTGCATACTTCTATCGTATTATAATATGCAGGTTATTCATTGACATGTCTAGGCTTCCTATTAGATTGACCTCCATGAGCACAAAGTCTTTTTGGTGTTTCTATTTGTATCTTGGCAATTGATATAGATTCTAAGGCTTTATTTATTTTTTGAGATGGGGTCTTGCTCTATCACCCAGGCTGGAGTGCAGTGGTGCCATCTCAGCTCACTACATTCTCCGCTTCCTGGGTTCAAGCAATTTCCCTGCTCAGCCTCCTGAGTAGCTGGGATTATAGGTGCATGCCACCATGCCCAGCTAATTTTTTTTTTTCTTTTCTTTTTTCTTTGCTTTGAGACAGAGTTTTGCTCTGTCTCCCAGGCTGGAGTGCAGTGGCACTATCTTGGCTCACTGCAACCTCCACCTCCCGGGTTCAAGCGATTCTTCTGCTTCAGTCTCCTGAGTAGCTGGGATTACAGGTGCCCACCACCACGCCTGGCTAATTTTTGTACATTTAGTAGAGACAGGGTATCACTATGTTGGCCAGGCTGGTCTCGGACTCCTGACCTCAAGTGATCTGCCCACTTTGGCCTCCCAAAGTGCTGGGATGAGACATGAACCACCATGCCCAGCCGAATTTTTGTATTTTTAGTAGAGACTGGGTTTTGCCATGTTGACTAGGCTAGTCTCAAACTCCTGACCTCAAGTGATCCACCTGCCTTGGCCTCCCAATGTGCTGGGATTACAAGCGTAAGCCACCGCGCCCGACCAGATTCTAAGGCTTTAAACAAGAGTTTTAAAACATCTTTAGAAGTTGTTCTAAGAAGAACAATTTAGATTTAAATAATTACTTGCTAGAATGAAGAGCTTTTTTTTCATAGTAACAACTTAAAAAAATCAACATCTCTAAGATGTAGTCATTTGATCAACAACATTAATTAGTGTTTATTGTGTCCAGGCACTGTTCTGAGTTACAGGAATTTAGCATTGAACAAGAGAGAAACATGTCCGTGTTCCCATGGAGCTACAGAGAAAAGTGAGGGAAGAAGAATAGGGAATGCCTAGGGAGGATTGCAATTTGAAATTAGTATGCTTCCCATAGGCCTTACTGAGATGATGACATCTGAGCAAAGATCTGATGGAAGTAAGAGAGAAATTCGTGTAGAACAGCCTGTGTAAAATCCTGAGGTGGGAGTGTGCCTGGAATGTTCAAGGAATGATAAAGAGACCAGTGTGGCTGAAGCACATGGTGTAAGGTGTATAATAGGTGATGAGATCAGAGAGGTAACGAGGGCAGATCATTGTCAGCCTTTCACGCAGCATGAGATGTGGGACAGGGCGGAGGGGGGCTCTGGAGGGCATTGAGAATAAGAGTGACATGATAATACTGTGTTTTGGCAAGACTAGATTGGAGATCTGTGTTGAGAACACACAGTCTGTACATGGACATGGGTGGAAACTTAGTTGAGACCAGTTAGGAGAGTATTGCAAAAATTCTGGCAAGAAAAGATGAGGTTTGGAGTAAGTTGTTTATAGTGAAGATTGTGAGAAGTCATTGGATTATTGATATATTTTTTATGGTATGGCCATCAGAATTTCTGGTACATTTTATGTAAAGTATGAAAGAAGAGATGAGTCAAGATAACGAGTAAGACTTTTAACCTAAGTGTCGAGAAGGATAGGGTTGGTGTCAGTTGAAATGGAGAATGCTGTGGATAAAGCAGGTTTTGGGATGGGGACAGGATCAGGAATTTTGGACATGTTAAGTTTAATATGATGTCTCTTTGACCTCCTACTGATGTTAAGTAGGTAGTTGGTTATATGAGTCTGGAGTTCAGTGGAAAGCAGTCATTTATATAGGGATAAATGTTTGCAACACATAGATGATAGCTGAAACAAAAACGAGATGAAATTACCTTGTAGGTAAGTGAGTATAAAAAAGAGATGTCCCAGGACTGAGCCCTGGGGCCCTCCGACATTAAGTAGCCAGTGACATACAAAGGAAAACTATATATGAGAAATCCTAGAGGCCAAGTGAATTAATTTTTTTAGAAAGAAGGAAATGATTAATGTGTTAAATTCTACTGATAGATCAATGAAGACAAGAACTGAGAAAAAGACAGAAGGCCATTAAAATTAGTAATGTAGAAGTGTGGCTCCCAACCTTTTTGGCACCAAGGACTCATTTCGTGGAAGACAGTTTTTCCATGGGCCAGTGCTGGGAGGGGTGGGAGGTTTGGGGATGAAATGGTTGCATCTGAGATCAACAGGCATTAGTTAGATTCTCATAAGGAGTGTGCAACCTAGATCCTTGCATGTGCAGTTCACAATAGGGTTTGTGCTCCGATGAGAATCTAATGCTGCTGCTGATCTGATAGGAGGTGAGCTCAGGTGGTAATGCCCACTTGCCAGCCACTTACCTCCTGCTCTGCAGCCCAGTTCCTTACAGGCCACAGACCGGTACCAGTCCACCGCCTAGGAGTTGGGAACCCCTTGTGTAAAAGACATGTATCTTTGATAAGAACACTTTTGGTGGGATGGTAGGTGCCTGGTCCCAGTGGATTTTAGTAAGAATAGGAAAAGACAGTGTTGACAAGTGTTTCAGAGGGCATTAATGTAAGGGGAAGCAGGAAAATGAGGAAAATGTAGAGGGGACAGAGGATGTTGCTTCCTTTTTCATAGGGAAATGGAAGTGACTATTTCTTACCTTTGCCTTTCTCCTCAAAGCTCCGATACCTGCACCCATAGTGAGGATGGGTGCAGGTATCGGAGCTTTGAGGAGAAAGGCAAAGGTAAGAAATAGTCCTCTAGGAGAATAGGCATTCCTTTCACCTGTTAGTAAATTTTTTTTTTGAATGAATAAAGCATATCTTCCATCATTATTTGTGCCCTAAGTAAATTTAATCACATGTCTTTGTTTTCCAGCTTCAATACCATGTTTCTACACCTGAATTACTTTCTCCCTACTTCTTCAGGTACACATTCAACCCCATCTTTCAAGGCCAGCTTGTGATGTACTTTCTCCCTCTAAAAGTAGTGTTGAATTTCATATATTTACTCCTTCTGTAAACCCTTTATCTGTACTGATTGTTTTCCACTTTCTACCTATTATTACTATTTAAAAATTTTTAGATTAAGGGTGTACATGTGCAGATTTGTTACATGGGTATATTGCTTGATGCTGAGGTTTGGACTTCTATTGATTCCATCACCCAAATAGTGAACATAGTACCCAATAGGTAGTTTTTCAACCTCCCCACCCTTTTCCTCTCTGTTTTTGAATCCCTAGTGTCTATTGTTCCAATCTTTGTGTCTGTATGCACCCAACGTTTAGCTCTCCCTTATCAGTGAAAACATGACATTTTTGGTTTTCTGTTTCTATGTTAATTCACTTAGGATAATGACCTCCAGCAGCACCTATGTTGCTGCAAAGGACACGATTTTATTCTTTTTTTTTTTTTTTTTATGGCTGCATAGTATTCCGTGGTACATATGTAGCACATTTAAAAAATCTGATCTACCATTGATGGGCACTTTGGTTGATTGCATGTCTTTGCTATTGTGAATAGAACTGTGATGAACATGTAAGTGCATTTTTTTTTTTTTTTAAGAATGATTTATTTTCTTTTGGGCGTATACCCAGTAGTGGGATTTCTGGGTCAAATGGTAATTCTATTTTTAGTTCTTTGTGGAATCTCCAAATTGCTTTCCACAGGGACTGAACTAGTTTACATTCCCACCAACAGTGTGTAAGTGTTCTATTTTCTCTGCAGCCTCACCAACATCTGTTGTTTTGACTTTTTACTAATAGTCATTCTGACTGGTGTGAGATGGTACCTCATTGTGGCATCTCTCTGATGATTAATGATAAGCATTTTTATATGTTTCTTGGCCATTGTATGTCTTCTTTTGAGAAGTGTCTGTTCATGTCTAAATGCCCCTTTCAATGGGGTCATTTGTTTTTTGCTTGTTGATTTAAGTTTCTTATAGATTCTGGATATTAGTCCTTTGTTCACATACATAGTTTGTAGTATTTTTTCCCATTCTGTAGGTTGTCTGTTTACTCTGTTGATAGTCAGAAGCTCTTTAGTTTAATTAGGTCCCAATTGTCAATTTTTTTGTTGCATTTGCTTTTGAGGGCTTAGTCATAAATTCTTTCCCCAAGCCAGTGTCCAGAAGAGTTTTTCCTGGGTTTTCTTCTAGAATTTTTATAGTTTCAGGTCTTACATTTAGGTCTCTAATCCATCTTGCATTAATTTTTGTATGTAGTGAGAGGTAGGAGCCCAGCTTAATTCTTCTGTATGTATGTAGTTAGCCGGTTTCTCCACATAATTTATTGAATAGTTATATCTTTTCCTCGTTGTTTATTTTTGTCAACTTTGTTGAAGATTATCAGGTGGTTTTAGGAGTGCAGCTTTATTTCAGAGTTCTGTGTTCTTTTTCATTAGTCTATGTGTCTTATTTTTGCACCAGTACTGTCCTGTTTTTGTTACCATAGCCTTGTAGTACAGTTTGAAATGTGATGTCTCAGGTCAGGCGCAATGGCTCACACCTGTAATCCCAGCACTTTGGGAGGCCAAGACGGATGGATCATGAGGTCAGAAGTTCGAGACTATCCTGGCCAACATGGTGAAACCCCGTCTCTACTAAAGATACAAAAAAAATTAGCTGGGCGTGGTGGCGTGCACCTGTAATCTCAGCTACTTGGGAGGCTAAGGCAGGAGAATCACTTGAACCCAGAGCTGAAGGTTGCAGTGAGCTGAGATCACGCCATTGTACTCCAGCCTGGGTGACAGGGCAAGACTCTGTCTCAGAAAAAAGAAAAAAAAAAGAAATGCGATGTCTCAGGCTTTGTTCTTTTGGCTTAGGATTGCTTTGGCTATTTGGGCTCTTTTTTGGTTCCACATGAATTTTAGAATAGTTTTTTCTAATTCTGTGAAATTCTGTAATTTGATAGGAATAGTATTGAATATTTAGATTACTTTGGGTGATAATGGACATTTTAACAATATTGATTCTTCCAATCCATGGGCATGGAATACTTTTCCATTTGTTTGTGTCATGTGTGATTTCTTTCAGCAGTGTTTTGTAGTTGTCCTTGTAGAGGTCTTTCACCTTCTTGCTTAGATGTATTTCTAGGTATTTTATGGGATGTTTTGGTGGCCTTTCTTAAAGGGATTGCATTCTTTATTTGGTTTTCAGCTTGAATATTATTGTTGTATAGAAATGCTTCTGATTTTTGTATGCTGAAACTTTACTGAAGTAATTTATCAGGTTAAGGAGTCTTTGGCAGAATCTTTAGAGTTTTCTAGGTATAGAATCATATTGTTGGTGAAGAGAGATAATTTGATTTCCTCTTTTCCCATTTTGTTGCCCTCAGTTTCTTTCTCTTACCTAATCACTTTAGCTATGACTTCCAGTACTGTGTTGAATAGGAGTGGTGAGAGTAGACATCTTTGTCTTGTTCCAGTTTTTAAGGAGGAATACTTCCAGCTTCTGCCCATTCAGTATGATGTTGGCTATGGGTTTGTTATAGATGGCTCTTACTATTTTGAGTCTACTTTTATTTTTGATACTGTTGATGACTAAGTTAAAACTTCCTTGGTCAGGAAATTAGAGGACCTGGAATCAGACTCCCTGGTGGTAGAATCTATGTTCCATGGTTTCCTAACTCTGTAACCATAGACAAATTATTGATTCTATCTGCACCTTACTTTTCTTTCTGTAAAATTGGAATAATAATATTACCAATCTTATAGAGTAACTATGAGAATCAGAGCCCTTTAAATAGTGTTTGGCACATATCAAATATTCAGTGGAGGATTACTGTAGTTGCTATCATTAGTATCATTATTGATACTGCTATTAATGTGAGAGTCTGTAGCACTGATTCATTTTTCATATTTTTGGTACAGTACCTGTTATCCAGAAAACAGAATAAATAAGTAATTCACTAAATAATGAGTAAATTAAATATAATAATTTTGGACTTATTCTTTAAAGGCTTTTAGAACAATATGGGGCTCAATATTGATCAGTTGAGTTGCTACATTGCTACACCAATATAAAACCAAAAGTGATGGCAGTATTATCATTTTAATTGGTTTTAGCTCATTTTAATTGTATACACCAGGAAATATGGTTTTATAAATTAATACACCTATTCTTGAGCCTTTGCCATTTCTTTATTTTACAAATTAGTTTTCCATTTTAGGTTCAGAAATATAGAGCTCACTGTGTCATGGGACTTTTAAGGAATTTGTTTTCTTCCTGCAATTTCCATTGAGTTAACAAACAGATCTTGGATTCACTTCTGCAGTTCTCTAGAGTTCCTGGAAGTGTCTCCTTTCCTATTAACTTGTTCATCCTCAGAGGGGTAGTCATCTTTGAGTCATAGATTTTGGCATCTGAATTCTAGATTCTGCTTTTTCTAAATGGAAGTGGTTGATGAGACTCGGAGACCTTTGTACAAAGCCTCTCATTTCTTGGACTTGGAGCCTCCATATTTCAGTAAAGTGCTTTTACAAAACTGGAAGTATCACTTTTCTTTTTAGCAACTGCATGAGGCATTCCTTTTACCACTCAGAAACTCTGTTTATAGCTTTCATTTGATGGTTTATTGTAATTTTAACTTTTGTTGATCAGTAGTTTTCTTGATACAGCCCACATCACAATTGTAAATACAAAGCAACCGCACATGTCAGCCTTATATAGTTTCACCTACTTAAGAGAATCAATGATAATGTGATGTTTCTTGACTTTTCTTTCCACATCACTGTTTACTTGTGGATTGAAGTTTCCATGTGCATGTTTTAATTTTTGCCAAGAAAAATCAATCAAGTGCACTGTAGCTCTGCTTTAAATTTTATGCCTCATATGACATAGAGTATATAAATAGTATAAACATGTTAAATGGAGAAAAATCTTGTGGGGGTATATCTTAGTTTAGTACCTGGGTTTTTACTGATTACGTGTACTTTATTGTTTTAACTCAAATGCAGTTTTGTTTTTCATTTGTTGTTTTCAAATTTAAAGTAATCCTGGTGAATTTGCTTTCTCAAGTTCTTTTATCATCTTTTTTAAAAAAATGTTGCCATAACACTATGCTAGTTTTGACATTTACTATTTTCTCAAGACAGAGCAGATGAGTTTGTTAGGGAAAGTGGATAGAAAAGAGTGACCTTGTAATACCTTCCTGAAAACAAGATGCTTTCATTTCAGAATAATTAATGGGAGAAGCTATGAAATGAAGATTGTACAGTTGTTGTTTTTAAATAGGGTTTTAAAGAGAAGTTTTAGGTTCTCAGTAAAATTGAGAGAAAGGTATAGATAGCTTAGTTTTTGAGGGAAATAAAATTACCAGTGGGATATCTTTTAAAGGAAACCCGATATTATATTGCCTCTAAATTATACTTTAAAATTTAGTGCTATGAAAATTAATTTAAAAATAGTTTAAAACCAAATAAACTCTATTTAGACATTTTATCTTTTTGTGTATTTCATTTTGGATATAACACATTTCTTTTCTCTGTAAGTTTGCCTTTAAATAAATGCCAGATAATGTAGTTACCCCTTGAAACTAATCCAGAATTTCTTCTTTGCTTTTTACTGCTTGTGGAAATATTTTTACTTTTCTATGTATTTTTTACATGGGCAAAAATCATAACTCCAGATTTGAAAATAGTTTTATTTTTAAATGGTTAATGAGACATGCCTCTAGAGGGCAATATTTTCTCAACTTTTCTAATTGTAATCAAGGCAACCCTGGCATGAACCCTAAGGTACTAGGGATGTTAATGTCTTATCAGATCTTAAATAGCCTCTCTTCCTTTTTATTATGTTTTCTGTGATTTATTCTTCAACGTCTTCTTAGAAAATTCGACTTTGGAAATATATTACTATCAATTAATGTCCTTTCTGAGTACTACATGCAGATACCCAGTTCCTATGAGTGAATACCATTGATTGAATAGAGGCAAATTTTTTAGTTATATCATTTGAGTATGTGGGGTCATTATGCTAAATTTTTAAATTCTCTATTGTTGCTATTCAGGGACTTGTTATCTGTATACTTTATAATATCAGAGTGATTAAACTTCATTTTTGAGGCATTGAGGCATTATAAGGGCTAATAGTTATCTACTCTTTTCTATTAACATTGATTGGACACTTACTGTTGTTGTTTACTCTTTAAATATAATTTTTATTTTTTATCAAAGAAATACATGCATTTATTATAAAAGTCAAAAATATAATTTTATAATGAAAGAAGGCACTTTTTGTCCTATCCTCCCCACTCTCGCATGTCATTCCCCAGAGGCCTCTTCTTTCAACTCTTCAGTTTTTTTCTCAGTTGGTTTTTTTTGGCCCTTTCCTGGAAATCCTATTACTTGAATAATGTATCTCCTACATTGAGCCCCTAACTGTCTTGTCTATTTTCTATCTTTTTTTTTTTTTAACTTTATGAGAATTTCCCCAACGTATCTTCCAGCTTCTTGTTGCATTTTTATTTCTGCAATCTTTTTAATATGATTTTCTTTGAACATTTCTTTTATTATCATAGCCTTTTCTCATTTTAGATGTGTAATATTTTTACCTCTTTAAGAGATAGTTATAAATTTTGAAGCTTTTTTTGTGCTCCTTTTATTATCTCCATTTCCTCTGAGTTCCTTTTTCAAATTTTTTTGTTTTCTTTATCTTTAATGTCGAAGCAGCAATTTTCTTTCTTTTCCTACTTTCTTTTTTCCTTTCCTTTCCTTTCTTTTCCTTCCTTTTTCTTCTTTCCTTTCCTTTCTTTTCCTTCCTTTTTCTTCTTTCCTTTCTTTTCTTTCTTATCTTCTTTTCTGTCTGTTTTTAAATAGAGACAAGGTTTTGCCATTTTGCACAGTCTAGTCTTGATCTCCTGGGCTCAAGCAATCTGCCTGCCTCAGCCTCCCAAAGTGCTGGGCATTACAGGTGTGAGCCACCAAGCCCATCTGCAGTAGTGGTTTTCAACCCTTAACTGTCCGTTATACTTCAGCTGGATAGATTTGAGAAATACTGAGGCCTAGACTCCATCAGACCGATTGAACCAAAACACTGACCTCAGTGATGAGGAATCCTTGATGGATCATTAACTGATTATTTTTATTTTTAAATTTTATTTTTTGATAATTCATTTTTAATTAATTATTTAATTTTTATTCAGCTAATCAACAAATCAATACAGGAACTGATTGGAAGCTTTTTGAATGTGGGAAGGGCATACCACCTTACAGGTATCAGTGGTCTATCAGATAGGAATGCCATTTTATTATCATACCTCAAATAGTCACTATCCATAGGTCTTTTCACGTACACTGGTCAGTTCTCCCACAAAGAAATTCTTCTATCCTCTGTTTAGGATGGGGTTCGGGTAATGAAGAGTTTCTGGCAATAAACTTAGAAGTTAGCTTTCAAGGAGTTGAAGGAGTTAACATTATTTTTATCTAGTGATTAGAATAACAAAAAGAGGATTTGGAGAACCTGTTTGCATTTGATTATTGTCTTACTTCCCTAGTTAGGAGGACAGTTAAGTCAAAATTCTGGTCTCTTTCCACTGAAATAAAAATATTTCTATGGAAATCTGGAGATGGAATTTTTAGTTGCTGAAGTGAATAAATGTAAAAACTACTTATTCAGATAAAGAAGTGCAAATCAGTAGAACAACAAATTTTGGGAAAAGAAGTGAATGTTCATTTCCTTAGGTACTTATCAAAAGGAAGATCTGAAATATGTGTGTGTATGTATGTGTGTGTGTGTGTGTGTGTGTGTGTTTTAATTTGGAGAAAAATTGGAGAGGGAGAAGAGAATGAGTAGGCTTCTTAGGATTTGTAATAGCCAGAGTTTGAATGATTGACCCATATGAACAGATTTAGAAATTATCAGACTTGAGAGTAACAGACATGAATAGTCCTGAGGTTGAAATCTGAGCAGGAACTAGAAATCTGCTAGTTGATGGTTGTAAACTACAAAAGGACAACAAGACTGGGATCAGGGCTATACCAAGATTATGCATAGAAATAGAAATTATGACGTTCTTACCATGATAAGGTAAATGACATTTTGAATTTGGAGGAGGATGAGAAAAGGAAAAGGATTTAAGGTTCATCGAAAGAGTTATTAACATTGGATGATGTGTTTTTGCAGGTGAGAATATTGAAGCTAGAATGAGGCACAAGAGGGAAATTACTATTTCAGAATGGACCAAGGTGGAATTAACGTGGGCACTGTTGTTGTTGGCTTCAGAAGAAATAGAGCGTTCCATTTTCTGTATTAAGAGCCATCTCTAGTAAAGAATGCTTAATTAATGTTCAATAGTGTTTCACTCTGGTCTAGTTTTGGAGCAGATTGAAATGTGTCTGTATTTGATAAAACCATAGATGAGGGAAAAAATAGCATGACAGTACTGATAAAAGAATATAGTTTTCCGGCAGTGCTCCAGCTGATTAAGAAAGTGTTTCGGCTTCGCAGGGAATTACAGGGAAAGAAGAGTCATTATGTCTCAACTGAGGATTGTGGTGGTATCACTCCTCTTTGTGATTCTTACTGTCAAGGATCTGTTGTAAAAGTAGGTTTTACGTACATAGGTAAAGTCATAGGCATACTTTTGGAAAAGTAAATTTAGAAGAGAAGGGCTTGAACTAGTAGTATTCGTGTGGTGTGCTTAGTTTGATTTTTTTTCTTTCTTTTTCTTTTTTTTTTGGTAAACTGTTCCACAAATAGTTGATAATTTAGGCAGCTAAATGGAGTATTGGTTTCCTGTTTTCATCTTGAGTAAAATATGTAAGCATATTTTGATAGATATTTAAATGTTTTAAAACTGGAAATAAAGTATATGTGAATAGAAAAGGTTTTATCTGCCCTGTTGTCAAAAATGCTGATTTGGCCCTTTCGTACTGTACTCCCATCTTTGTATGGTTGTTATAATCTGTTGCTCTTTCCCATCTGAAGGAAATGCATCTTTGACACTTCTCATGACCTGAGTCATGATGCTGAAATAGAGCCAGAAAATATCCTTAACAGTCATGGGTAAAAAGAAGGAAGGCGTCTGTAGGATGGGGCGGGAGAATAGGGGACTGTGGAGAGAAGAGAGTCTTTGCTCTTTCAGTTTACATCGTTTTGATTGTTAGGAAAGTTACTTACATTTTGTGGCTATACTTTTTATTCAAGAGGAAATACTTTGATTTTATATTAAATTGTTCCTTAAGTGTACATTCTTTAATGTATAGGTATACAAAGTATATAAAGATAAGTTCTGCAAATGTAAAATTAAATAGTTTTGAGTTCTCCAGATCTAAGAAAATACACTTTAAATCTTGCAACTAATTCTATATTTCATCTTATTACAAAGTGTTTATCTCAGAACCAACTTCTGATACTTCTACATCTTGCATGTTTAGCAGTTTAAGTAATAAAGTCACATTTGTTGAAACAAGAAGATAGGATTCCATATTTTTTCCATCTACAGTAAAGAATTTCTGTTTACTCTGTTGATACTGAAAATTCATTGTGAGATAAAGATGGGAGAGTTGAGTATAGAGTATTTTCAAGAAATAATTTAATGAGGTCTTATACTTTGGGGAGCACATTTCACCTCAGACTTGTTCTAAGGGATGTTAGATTATGGAGTTTTAATTCTGGGGATTTTTCATTAGGCTAAAACTCCTCACTTTTGAGAACTTAGTTTCAGTACTATATTCGAATTTGATTCAGAGGAGTGGGAAATTTTGAGGGTGCTTTAATATGATACATTTAGAAATAGGTTGAGGCTTACGGTCAAAGATCTGTTTTTTTTTAATTTTTATTTATACATATGAAGAATTTACTTTCCTCCCTCTCATGTTAAATATAGTCTTTTTACTGTTTTGTTTGATTTTTCATTGTTGAAAGAGTGTCAGATTACAATCCTAATACTTAAAATGAATTAAAAATTGCTAACCCTTCTTAAATATGAAGAGCACCAACTCTTAATAAATTTTCTTCATTCTAAAATCTTGGAGTGCTCTAAGAATAATAAGTAATGAACTTACCACTTTGAGGGAGGATATTTTGTTCATTTAACTTACAAGTTTGGGTTGACTCTGTGATTGAGACTTAATTGCATGAAACTTTTCAGACAGATTTTTTATATTTCAGTAGATTTCCTCACAGCTAGTTCTATTATTTTTCCTTCTGTGTTCTTGCATTTTATAAACATTGTTTCTAACTATTGATTTCATCTTCTTTTCTAGGGTAATTTTTTGCCTCCTAAGTTTTCCATATTCCTTGTTCTAGGCCCACCTTGTTACCTTTTGGAGTAGTGTCGACTATACTTGCTCTACTTAGAATTTTAGCAACAGTAATTATTTCTTTATGACTTTTAATTTTTAGGCATCAAATTTCTAAGTTTATTGGGTTTAGTTTAGCTTTAAGAGAAGAAAAATACTTAAATTTGTATGTTATAGTAACCAGCACATTCAGATAATAATTAACAGGTGATAATGGATTCACAATAGAAAAGGGAAACTACCTAGCAAATTATTTATTGGAGTATTCATACATAAATATATACAGTTTCAGTTCTCCTGAAAGTACACTTTTAATTCTAGTGACATTTAATAAGCCCTAGGCAAAGTTCCATGCAGGCTACTTTGTATGTAGTGGGGAGAAGTGATGACAATATCATTAATAATCTCAATCCCCATCCCGTTAAAAAAGAAAAAAAGATTGGATTCTTGTTTCCAAGTCCATTTTGTGGGAGATTTCTCTCATCTTCCTACCTTCCCACCCTTTCTCAAAGTACCTACAGTGATGTCTATGGTGACATGAACTTTTTACTCAAAGAAAGCAACAAGTGTTTTTGCTTGAAATGCATCAAAAATTGCAGTGTTTTTACTTCACCATCGATTGCCTCCAAAAAAAAAAGTTATAGGCAAAATAAATCAGTGCCCAGACAGGATTGTCTTTCAGCATTTTCTGTCTTTAATTGTCACCTAAACTGTTGTGTTTATGTTCACACACACACACACAAACACACACAAAATTCATTTTCTTTTAGTTGTGCGTTCTACTCTCCTTGGCTCCTGTGAACAAGCATTGCTTCCGCCCAGTTTGGTATGTGGGTCAGAAGGCACTGTTTCTCACCAGGGTGCTGCTGTTTCCTTTTCCGACTTGAGTAGATTACAGATTATACTGGAACATGCCTGAGAAAAGGTCATAAAGGAGGGTGAAAGTCCTGGAACTGCAGCTGGGAAGCTTGACATTCTCATCTAGGAGAGGGGAGAAGAGAGAGGTGGAGAGAGAGACACACACACTCCCATCCCAACCAAAATTAACCTACCTGCAGGAAATTCTCGTTTATACAGGGTATTTTTTTATTAAATAATTGAGAGTTTGGTTGAAAAAGCTTTAATGTTAGATTGGATGGCAAGCAAGAACTAAGCAGTGTTTTTAACTTTTCAGAGCCCAGATTTCCAGTGACTATTTCAAAACAAGCTACCATTGTATTCTTGGACAGAGTCAAGAAGTCAGAGCTTTTCAACTACAGAATTAACTTAGTTAAACTCCTTGGTATATTTTAGATTTTTATCCCTGTCAATTCCACAGCAGGATATTAAAAACAGACCAAAAGCTTTGCTCTTCTGTAGAAGACAAAAGTTTACCAAAAAAAAAAAAAAAAAGAAAAAAAAATTGCCCAGGAGAACTCATCTTCTAGTTTTTATTTTTGAAACATACTTTATAGGGAATAGAACATCTACATGATGTCTTAGAATAGGTAAAGTGTTGCAAAGAGGGCAAAAATAAAGGAGATATTTGGGACTAGGGTTGTTTCGTAGAATTGTCTTCTGAGGAGTGCCAGAGAGTCACATTGACCTTGGCCTTCATTGTGGCTCAGTAATCCGATTTCAAAATGCGAGAGTTCAAAATAGGAGACCAAAGACACTAGGTGAGGAGCTTATATCCTAGAACCATAGTGGGTCTTGTAGATAAGTGTATGGAGAGGTGATGAGAACAGAATTTAATATAGTCGTAGGAGTCTAGAGTACTGAGTTGTAGGAAGATGTCTATTGTAAACCTTCAGAAAAGTGGAGTGCCTAAAGTGGATAAGGTCTGTGTTGGTGATAAGAATAAGTGAAATGATATGTGGATCTCCTAGTAACACTGCTCTTTCATAGGGCACCATTGCTTAGTGTCCTTTAGCTCTTTTTGCAAATGAAGTTTTGCCATTTCTATACTTGTTTACCTCATATCTCTAATGACAACAAAAGCACAGTGCTCTTTTTATCCTCCAAATGTTTCACTTGACCCACTTTATTCCATTGTAGGTCTTAGTTTCTCGTACCTTCTATTCCTGAAGAATCTTTCTTTGTCCTCCATTAACAATAACTTTTAGAAACCTGTAACAAAAATTTCTCTCTCCCTGGCATGACACTCCTTTAAGGTACTTTCTGATCTACAACTATTATCATATGATTCCTTAATGATTTTTTAACTGATTTTATGTCCTTTTGTTCACAGTATGGTAAGATATGGAAATTTTTTAAAGGTAGAAAGGATGCATATACATTCATTCTTTATTTCCCCTCTTCTTGTTTGCATTTCAGAAGAAAGACAACTATACATATGTACACACAGATACACTGATAGTAACTTTAATATTTAACATAATCTGAAATGTTCAACAATTTCAGTTTTGCTAGCTTTAGAGAGTTCTTGGAGTTGGCAGTTTGCCACATTCACATGTTCTCACATCACTGCATTCAGAAGCTAAGAATACCAACCTGGCAGCTTCTGCACAGAGGGTAAAGATAAAACAGAAAGGAGTCTAACTTTGCAGCTACATTACCTGGGAGTTGCTGCTGATGTCTTTTCCACAAATGTCCAAGTTTGTCAAAGCCCAGTAAATCTTAGAAAGTTTATTTTCCTTGTAGCATCTGTGTTTTATAATGGGTCTTTTAATTTGTTTTTACTTTGTCTGCAGGGATTTCTTTTGTCCGGAGTTTTCAGACTCTGTCTTTTTTTTTTTTCCTGTGGAAGTGAGTCTGTTAATGATGACTGGTTTGGGAATATGCCTCTCTGCAAAGCTGACCTGACAAGCTGTTCCTCCAGCGCGGCAACAAAGCCCATTGTTATTTTCTCTGTTCACTTTTATCCTCAACTTAATCCATTTTTCCTCTGTGTTTTTATAGTATAAAATGTCTGGGAAAACATAATATAGGACAAAGCTTAAGTAAGGTGGCATTTTGAAGTTAGCAAAACTTTTAGTAAACAGATCACACCATGTCATTCTCATATATGCAGACAGTGGAACTATGTGTTAGTATGGAGATGGAGAGTTTGTGTCCCCCAAAGTACAACGTGCCTATAGATATCCTTTATCCAAAAGATAACAGAAAAAAAAAGAGCACAACAAGTTGTTTTCATAATTCCTTTTTTTTTTTTTTTTTTAATTGCAAACTTTTAGAAGATAAACACAGAAAGTCAGTGGTTGAATCCCAAAGTGAATGGTTCTGGTTTAATGGCTTTGTATTATAACATTAAAAACAATAATAGCAGTAAACAAAAAACTGAAAACAGAACAAAACAAGACATCATAGCTTTAACATCAAGGGATGTTTTAAAAATTCTGATTTTTAAATAATTTTATGTCCCCAAATAGAATTCCTGCTTTAACTTATTGAGAAACCATTTTATTGGAACTTGGAATTTCTTCCCCCCAAGAGAACTCTGTCTATCGTGGGGACTGGTAAACCTCTAAAGGATCAAAGCTCTAGTGGATTTGGATAAAGACCCAAAAGCCTGAGGCTTATGCAAGTTTATCTATATAGAGTAAGCCCAAAAAACTGGGATGAGAGTCTTAGATGAGCTTATTTTCTCATGAGATTTTTGGGACTTCCTCTGTCTGCTTGTGCCAGAAATACTGTGAGAATATTCATTCCCATGGCATTTGTCACTTACAGGTCTCCTCTTAGCTGGAATTTGAAAGTATAATGGTGTGTGAAATATTTTATGTATCTCAAGACTTCATGCAGTCCACTACCAAAACTGCACTTAAATAACCTCTGTTCTTTTTCACTGTACTCGTGCAATAAAGGAAAAAATAGAAGAGTATAGTAAAGAAGGGTTAGTGAAGGTGATACCTTGTAACTCTCTTCATAGATCTCAGAAATATTATTTGTATCTTATGTATTTCTGAGAGGTGGAGCAAAGTAAAAGAATAACGATAGACTTCATCCAGGTCCAAGGCCGACACTGCAGGTTTCTTCCTGCGGAACTTGTTTATACTAAGAGGCTTGAGATTTAATGAAGAATTCTGGCTTGAAAATTTAGGCTTGATATAACCACATGGAAATGTCTAAAGATCTATTTTTAAAGTTATCAAGTCTAACCTCCTAGTCCAGTGAACATGAGACTGAGCAGAATAGTGAAAGCTGCAGACTCCAGTCATCTGGCAACCTTCTGAAGTACTGAGTCCCCTCCAGAATTATTTTTTCTATAGATCATAGGGCCATATTTTTCTCTATGTCCTGGATATGGAAATAAATACATTTCCTTCATTCGGCAAACATTTATTGAGCTATTTGCTATTGATGACTTGTAAGACACTATCCTCAGGAGTCCAGGCATCTTGGTGGAGTCTTCAGTATTGTGAAGGATAAATCTGGAGGTTTGTTAGATTCTAGCTGCATTTTCAAAGAAAATCCAAGACAGAATAAATAGTGTAAAATCATTTATAACCAAAGATTTTAACAATAGGTCCTGGAATAAAGGATTGTTAGGCTGTTTTGTGTAGTTATTTCATTTGTTTCTTTAATGTGTATTATTTATATGTCTGTGTCAGCTATTGAGATTTCTTGTCTAAGCTAGCTCTTTGATTTTACTAACTTCTGATGTTATTTATACATCTCTCCTCCCTTATTTTCTACTAGAAAAGCAAAATAAGAAGATAGAGATTCTCTCCTTTATGCTCAAAATTTGTATACTTTTTCTCCCTTTTTAAGTTGTCCTTTAAAACAGTAATAAAAGTGACTCCTTCCTTTTTGTTCCTGAGTCATTTTTCAGATGTATTTATTAGCATTGTTTTCTCCCATTTTTCACTTTTTGTTAATATGTCTTTCCGTACCATTATATTATGAACTCTTTGAAAGTCCCTTGGACTTACTTCTTCAGAATCTAGAACAGGGCCTGATACCAATAAGCCTCCAAAAGTGTGAAGTGACAGAGCGAAGGTTGAATGAAACTTTTGCTTGGCGCATTATGTCATCGTTGTTAATGTCTTCTTTTCAGTGTCAGTCTTTAAATCTTTGTTTTCTGTCTGTTACCTTGATTTTTATCCTATCAGCAGTCCCTTTGCTTATTCCTTAAACTCTGACTTTTCCACCTCACTACTGAAACTACGCTATTGAAGACTATTAGAGTTAGTAGCTTTTTCTCTGAGTTTTGTCTTCTTAGATCTTGGCCTTACTGACCATTTTATTAATATACCCATTGTTTCATTAAAGCTGTGTTTATAAGTTGCTAGCCATATCCATTAATATGTAAGACAGATACCACCCCTGTGAACATGAACATGAATGTAAAACCTATACAACTTATTTTACCCTCTCAGATGTGCTGGTTTCAAATGGACTCTGCAGCATAAACACAGGTTGAGAAGGATAGATCTACAGTTCTTTGTTTGCTATCCTGAGGTTGTCCTTTATCCTGGTGAGAGAGTGAAACATTTTAAGTCGTGCCTAGCTAAACCACAGATTTGGAACTTCTTAATGAATCACTTCATTTTCCTAGACCACTCCTTTTATCTGTCAAATTCAATGACTTCAACATCTATACTGTTCCCTTTCTGAAGAACTTAACCTAAGTTCCTACTCCTCTGGCTCGGTTGAGAGGTCCTCCTAAAACTGAAGTATTTTATCTGCGATCGTTAGAGATTCCTCACTACTCCTCCCATAATGGCATCCCTTTAGACCACGCTTCCCTCATACTATCCTTGATGCCCAGAATATTCCTTCTCTCTTACCCTTATCCATATTTTGTCCGATTTTCAAAGTCTAGATCATATCCCATTTGCCCTTTTCCTTTAGCCCTTTTCCAAATAAAGGTGTTCCCACGTCTCCTTATCTTTAGTTCTAGGCAATTAGCACTTAATGATTCCTGTTGGTGCCTGTTAGACTGTAAGCTTCACGGTAACAAGGAAAACAGTCCCTTACAGTGTTATCTTAGGCTAAGGCACTCAACAAATATTTGTTTACTAGTTGTGAAATATATATGATATACCTTAATTTTCACCAGCTTGTGACATAAAGTTGCAGTCCGATTTCAAATTCAAATTAATATTAGCATAGTTGTCTAATAGTAATTTTATAATTATCTACATCTATTTTGGCCTTGAGAGTGTGATAATAAATTACTTTGAATGGCTTGACTATAAAGCAGTTATTCTCATATTCTTCCACAAATATGGTATTTTAATGTGATTTCCCTCTTCATATTTTCTACAAGATTCTATGTTGTAGCCTAAATCATCTTGTATGTATTGTGAATTCTGTCTTTTGTTATTCCTGCAACAGGTATAGATGGCTTCTGTTAACTTTAATGTGTATTCTGAATTGGAAATTGAGGAGATAGAGAACGATTTATTTTATTTGCGTGAATTTCTTATCTTTCCCTGTATTTTACAAAAGAGACATTTATCAGAGTTTAACTTGATAATTCTATAGAGTAATATAAAAAGATAGATTTGTGTCCAAGGAAGAAGTAACGTTTGGTTAAACCATTATCCTAATTCTGAAGCCACCGTCATCTTGTTATGATTTTTTAGAAAGGCACTTTTGACTTTTTACTACCTCTCAGGCTACCATTAGATTCTGTGTGGTAGTTCTCCCTCTATCCTGAATCCATGCTATTTTTAAAGCAGATGTCTTTTAGGATGTGTTTCAGAAATAAGATATTAATTAGGACTTTTGGGGGGGATTCTTTTGTTGTGTGCATAAATTTGTCAACTTAATTCGAATTAGTAAAAACAATTATATGTGTGTTTACTGTGGTTATCATTTTTTAAATGCCTTATCTATTGCTAACCACATAAATGGAGTTGATAATTTTTATCAACAGTCAAGAACAGTGATATAAAACGAACATTAGATCAATAAGAAGTTTTTTGCATGAAAGAGTTGTTGGCTTACAGGCACTGGCTTACTCCGTAACACAGAAAATGAGGTAATTTTTATACTTTCTCTATAAACCATCAATTAATAAGACTCACTAGAAAACTACAGTAATTGAGAAAATGTGGTATTACTGAAAGGCTACATAGATCAATGGAGCACATAGATCAATCCAGAAATAGACCCACACGTATATGGTCAGTTGGTTTTTGACAAACATGGAAAGGCAATTAAAGGAGAAAGGATAATCTTCTTAGCAAATGGTGATGGAACAATTACACATCTATGTTTTAAAAAAAAGAACACAATGAACCTCAACTCTCACTACATACACAAAAATGAGCGAAAAATAAATCAAAGTTTGCTTTTCCTCTGTCAAATCAACATTGCACTGAAAGTTCTAGGTAGGTCAGTGAGGCAAAAAAAAAAAAAAAAAAAGTCATCTAGACTGGAAAGAAAGAAGTAAAACTATCTCTTTTTTGAGGATGATGTAATTATGTGTGTGGAAAATCCTCAGGAATCCAGAAGAAATTACTAGAACTAAGAAATGAGTTCAGTCAGCAAAGTTGTAGGATACAAGATCAGTATACAAAAGTTACCTATATTTCTGTACATTAGCAATGAATAATCTGAAACATGAAATTAAGAAAACAATTCCATTTTCAAATTGCATGAAAAAGAATGAAATAATTAGTAGTAAGTTAACCAAAGAAGTATAAAACTTGTACCCTGAAAACTACAGAGCAACATTGAAAGAAATTTGAGAATACCTAGGTAAATGGAAAGGCATCCTAAGTTCTTGGATTAAAAGACATATTATTGTTAAAATGGCAGTATTCCCCAAATTGATCTCCAGATTAAATGTAATCCCTATGAAAAGCCCAGCTGGCTTTTGTTTAGAAATTGACAAGGTATGGGGGAACTAGCAGATTGTGTTGGATGTGAGGACCTAAGCAGGGCAACAAACCACCTTAACTGTCTTTAGAAAGATAAGGAATTCAGCCCTAATTCCCAAAGACTGAAATATGTTAATAATTAAGTCACACTTGGTATTACCAGAATACTTCTTTTTTGTTTGTTTGTTTAGAGACAGGGTCTCTGTATGCCACCTGGGCTTGGAGTGCAGGGGTGCTGTCATATTTCACTGTAACCTTGAATTTCTGGGACTCAAGTAATCCTCTTGCCTCAGTCTTGAGCAGCTAGGATGACAGGCGTGTACCACAATACTCAGCTAATTTTTGATATTTTTTGTAGAGATGGGATCTCACTATGTTGCCCAGGCTGGCCTCAAACTCCTGGCCTCCTGCCTTGGCCTCCCAAAGTGCTGGGATTGCAGGCATGAGCCATCCAGCTCTCCAAGAATAGTTTGGTTTCTTCTCATCCACATAATTGTAATTCTCTTGGCATCAATTCTACCTTTGATGCCTTTCTTTTTTTTTTCTTTCTTTTTTTTTTCTTTTGAGACGGAGTCTCGCTGTGCTGACCAGGCTGGAGTGCAGTGGCGCGATCTCCACTCACTGCAAGCTCTGCCTCCCGGGTTCACACCATTCTCCTGCCTCAGCCTCCTGAGTAGCTGGGACTACAGGCACCCGCCACTGTGCCCGGCTAAGTTTTGTATTTTTAGTAGAGACGGGGTTTCACCATGTTAACCAGGATGGTCTTGATCTCCTGACCTCGTGATCTGCCCGTCTCGGCCTCCCAAAGTGCTGGGATTACAGATGTGAGCCACCGCACCCAGCCCCTTTGATGCCTTTCTTAAATGATTACTGGAGTCAGTGAAAACCCTATCAGAGTTAGGAAACTTCCCTCGGTGATGCTTTTCTTTATTTTTCTCTTTGTAGGAAAACTGAACAGCCAAGACTCCTATAACAATTTTACCAACAACAACCCTGGCAACCCTCGACTCTCTCCTCTCCCCAGCTTGATGGTAGTGATGCCTCTTGCACAAATCAAGCAGCCAATGACATTGGGGACCATCACCAAACGAACAGGGTAAGGCTTCAGGCTTGGTGCTTTCTTAACAGCTGTTTTATAGGGTTGAATGAATAAAAATAAAACATACTTTTTCTTTGTGTGGTTTTTATTATGTTCTTCATTTCCAGCTCAAATGAGACTTAATGGCATCAGATTAAGTACAAAGCATAAAACTTGCACAAACATACTTGCACACAACCATGTATACACACATCCATCGAGAAAACAAAGCAGTGACAAGCTGTGAAAACTAGTATTGACTAATCAAAAACAGATCCATCTACTTTGTCTTACCCTTACTGCCTTGTGGCTTTGCCTGCAAGTACAGTTTCATTTTCCTGGCTCTTTCGGGATTTGAAATGACTCCCAAATTTTGACAGATACAAATACGGAGAGAACCTTAGATGACAACCGTCTTTTTAATGCTTTGAAAAAAATCATCTCTATTGAGATATAATTTACATATAATAATCTGTCGTTAGTGTTAGGACAATGTGATGTTATTGGTAGTTTTCAAAGCCAGTGCACTAAGATTTTGGCTTTATTAAGATTGGACATTAACTTCCTTAAAGACTTTTGATGACTCACTTGATTTATTTGTGCTTATTTTAGCAATTTGCTACTCCTTAGGAATATAAGATTATCACTTCATTAGGTTCTTGAAAATAAACTGCTAGGTCTAAGACATTATTAGATATTCAATTGTATGTTAACACTGGAAATCCATTTTATATCAGAAAATGTGTATGTTTATAGGCAAATTACTTGTTTTCCATAGTGAGCAATGCTAAAGTTTAACCTAATTTGAAATGGAACAATGTTTTTACATTTCTGTATTAAAGTAGTCAGGCAAAAACCCTGTCTGGCCTCAAACAGTCCTCAAGTTCTTTCCAATGAAAGGAATATATTAAATTATTTGGCTGCTATGTCAATATATCTTAATTTTGTTGTGTTCAGTATTAATGTGTTTACAGAGGTCACTTTTGTGAGAAGAAATACTCAGTAGTCTCAGGGATAAGGCCTTTGAGCTCCAGGTATCACCATAACATAGAAACTGACCCTGTAGCTAGGTGGAGTGGTGTTTGTGTATAGGGAGATCCTGTTGCTGCATGCAGACATAAAATTGAGTCTGTGGCATTTGCTGTATTTTTTAGCAAAACTTCATCCCAAATCAGACATGTTAAGGCACCAATAATTTGGCCTGTATATCTTTTTAATTTTTTTCAACTTTTTAACTTCTTGGGTCCAGCAAAAGTATAATCTTAAGTTGGATTTCAACTTTCTCTTCCTCTGTTAGTTTATTTTAAAATAAGTTAAGAATAATGGCTGTGAATAGTGAAGAGGTTATGTCCTTTATATTGACAATTAGGTTATTTTTTCATTGTATATTACATTCCTGTGATGTAGAATAAAAAATGGGACTAAATCTGGAATCATAACTTTAAAGTTTCTTTTTTACTTACTGAAGTTAGTCAGTACATAACTGTATCATCTTGATTCACTCCAGCATTGTACAGTTCTCCAAAGTACTTACAGATTTTAGCCTGTCTTTCCTGAATCTAAGTGATACCATCCTCAAAATTGTTTCTCTGTATATTAATTTTATATTCAGAGTGAGGGAAATTTAAGAAGGTTCGAAAGGCTCCTGGAGTCATAAAAGCATATTCTGGTGCTTTGTTTCTGGTGTGTGTTTATTTAATTTTAACATAAGAGCTGTCCTGTTTTATAATGCAAAGAATTAGCTCTCTTTTTCTAATGAGCTTCTCCAAATATATCTCTGAAATAGTAACTGAAGTTTAGTGCATAAAATGATATGATGTTAGAATTTAATTCATAATATTTATGGAGAGGGATAGGAAGTGAGTCTACTTTTTTAAGTAGTATTTGAAATTTTCCATAAGAAGATAAAATCTCTTGCTGTCTTTCTCTCTGTCTCCCTCTTACTACTGCATTTCTCTCTACACTAAGATGAATAGAAATTGTTAGTCATTTGGTGTCCTCCTGTGTTACCACACATTATGAATTTAGATAAAATTCTTATGTTTTCTTTTCTTATAAAAGTTTGCTCTCTGTTCTCAGATTTTTGGAGCATTCTGTTGTATTATGAACAATTTAATTATTTATAAGGGAAGTGTTATCAATTTGAGTTATTTTATAATGCTTTGAAACAAATGTTAGTTAAGATACTTGTATCATATTATTTACTAGGCTTTATATCTCAATTCATACCATTTCATTTCTGCCATGGTTTCAAATTCTTTTTAGCATGCCTTGTATTGAAGTGTTCAGAGAGAATAATTGATACTTGTCACACAATGAGTACTAGGTTTTAATTTATTTGTGACATAGTTTCAGACTTACAGAAATGTTCCAAGACTATCCAAAGGAATTCTTGTATACTCAAATTCCCCAATTTTTTTTTTTTTTTTTTGACATAGTCTTGCTCTGTCTCCCAGGCTGGAATGCAGTAGTGTGATCTCGGCTCACTGCAACCTCCTCTGCTTCCCTGGTTCAAGCAATTCCCCTGCTTCAGCCTCCCTAGTAGCTGGGATTACAGGTGTGCACCACCACACCCAGCTCATTTTTGTATTTTTAGTACAGACGGGGTTTTGCCATGTTGGCCAGGCTGGTCTTGAATTCCTGACCTCAAGTGATCCACCTGCCTTGGCTTCCCAAAGTGCTAGTTTTACAGGCATGAGCCACCACGCCCGGCCCCAAATGTTAATAGATCAACTTATTTGCTTTATCATTCATATTCTCTCCCTCTGCCTGAATGTACACTAACATGTCATTCACGTTCTCTCCCTCTGCCTGTGTATACACTAACATGTTACGTTTTTCCTAATTGTCTTACAATAAGTTGCAGACTTAGTATACCCTTATCCCTACATACTTCAATGTGTAATTTCTAAAGGCATGGACATTCTCTTATATAACTGTAGTACATTTATCAGAAGAAGTGATCTTGAACGTATTTGATTAGTGTTTTTAATTCCACATAATTGTCTACAATGAATTTTCTACTTGTAGCGTAGCTTTAGTGTACTACAAATTACCCAACCTACTATTCCTTTTTTCTCTCGCCATCTACCATTTTTTATCCCTTCCTATTAATATAGAGTGCAGTAACTGATAAGACTTTGATGATAGTGGTCAATCATAACTTATACTTGACTGTTGCTAGATGACAAAATTCAATATCCTTAAGCCAGAGGTCCCCAACCCCTGGGCCACAGACTGGTACCAGTCCCTGGCCTGTTAGGAACTGAGCCGCACAGCATGGGGTGAACAGCAGGTGAGTGAGCATCACCGCCTGAGCTCTGCCTCCTGTCAGATCAGTGGCAGCTTTAGATTCTCATAAGAGTGCAAACCCTATTGTTGTGAACTACACATGCAAGGAACGTAGGCTGCACGCTCCTTATGAGAATCTAATGCCTCATGATCTGAGGTGACACTTCCATGAAACCTGTTCCTGGTGTCACAAAGGTTGGGGAACGCTCCTTAAGCCACTCTCTGAAGAGTTTGTTGATTATACTTGGAAACTACTATTGACTTTTCTGATCATTCTTTTACTATAAGTTATCCAAACATTTAATCATAAAGTTTTCAGAATATAATATATGATTTTATTATCTTAAAATTTAACATTTTCACTAAAATACATGTATTTTGCCTTGTTAAAAGTAATATTTGATTTGTGAGAACCAAATATATTCTGTGAATTTTCATTTTTGCCACATGCTGAGTTTTGAAGCAGATCTCAGACAATATTTCATCCCATTAGCTTTTATCGTATTAGATTTTAAAGGCTATATTTATTTTATTAAATTTTTTTTTACTATGACAAATTCTTAAGACTGGAGTTAGCTAATTTCCATTAATTATTGACATTAAATTTTATTGTATTTGCTGAGAAATCTGATGGCTCCATTAACGTCACCAGGGTGATGAGCACATGAGAGTTTTCATTTTCCGTGTCTCTTTTTATTCTGTAAATTCTCATTTCCTCAAGCTTTGATTTTATAAAATTCTTTTCCCAGTATTTTTAAAATAAAATCAACAAGAAGTATGTGACATGGCTTATGTAGAAAGAGAACCCAGAGTGACCCACTTATAGACAGGTAAATTATATTCTGTTTTCAATATACCTGATAATGTAGTTGGTAAAATTATGTACTTAGGTTAGATAAGTTTCCACTTGGTCTATGTCCGAGGTATTTTGCACATAGTCATAAAATAACCATAAAGTGTTATATTTCTAAAGTAGAGATTTCTAAAGATTTCTAGGATCTAGTAATTAAATATCCAAATTGAGATAGAAGCCTCAACTTAAACCTTAAGGGGACAAATCGTGTGTTTACCATATTCAACATCTGCTTTCTTATGTTTGCAAATACATATGCCTAAAAGCCTGTGCAGTGTCAGGGACCATCTGTCTCACTGCAAGACGTACATGAAGCCAGTAGAGCTACAAATAGCAGAAGACAGATGTATTTACACCTTCTTGTTCAGTACCTTGAAGCAGCACTTGGAGGTAATAAGGCCTGTTTTGGCAACAGCTGCTGCTTAACTCTGTGACAGTATACATTGATGGAGGTAAAAGAAGTGTTGGAAATTATTTGGCTCCAATAATCACCCATTCAAACAGACTCTGTTTTCTTTCAGTTTAAGACTGGAGGTTTAAAAAGACCAGGTTATCACATCCATCATGTTCTTATCATATATAAGTAAGAATAGTTCTCCTAATCTTTTACAAGTGAAATTAGGTGCTAAGAGGTTGCTCCATATCTTGGATGTTAGGTTTTTGTAGTAGGGATTTATTAGCAGCATTTCATAGATGTTTGGCATTATCAAGTGAGTGATCAAGTTTTAAAAAATATTTTCTATGTAACAATTCACAAAAAAAGTTCATCAATGAGCTTACTTTTATCTGCTTAGATCTAAAATTATTTATATATACAAATTATTTTATGGACACAGGCAAAGAACAGTAAATTTCAAAAGAAAGTCATGATAGGTAGTTCTATGGGAATAAAAAATATTAAAATTGAAAATGAAGTTACTTCCTTGCTCGTAGTAGGTAGACCACTTTTTGTGAAGTAAACATGGGATGATTTGCTCTCTTGTAGGTTTCCTTTTCCTTAAATGGAAGTAGCTCCTAATTTCTTTCCCCCTCCCCATCTTTATATTTACTCATTTCTTTTCTTTTCTTTTCTTTTTTTTTTTTTTTTGAGACAGAGTCTTGCTCTGTCAGCCAGGCTGGAGTGCAGTGGTGTGTGATCTCTGCCCACTGCAACCTCTGCCTCCTGGGCTCAAGTGATTCTCTTGCCTCAGCCTCCCAAGTAGCTGGGACTACAGGTGGGTGTGCACCACCATGCCTGGCTAATTTTTGTATTTTTTGTGGAGATTGGGTTTCTCTATGTTGCCCAAACTGGTCTTGAACTCCTGGTCTCAAGTGATCCAACTGCCTCACCCTTCCAAAGTGCTGGGATTATAGGCATGAACCACCACGCCCGGCTATGATTATTCATTTCTTTGTGACGATTTAGGCGGTTATTAGGAACCTTGAGATGCACCCTGTAGAAGTAGGTTAAGTAATGTAGTGGAAAAAATATTGAATTAGGAGTCTGAGGCCCTGGCTTCTTCTCATCTGGGTTCTACCACCTATTTGCTAGTGTGTCCTAGGTAAATTTCTTCACCTGAAAAAAAAGTTTATATATATGGATTATAATCTTTTATTCTTATCATGTATGAGTTTCTACCAGTTCTTCGATCCCATTTCTGAGTCTCAGGACTGTTGAGTAGCTGTAAGCCAGTGCTGATGAGCACAGGCCCCACTTAGAAAGCATAGATGCTTTTAAATGATATTAAATGGAAGCATTAAATAGCATTTAATCAGACACATCCAGTTGATATTTGTAGACCAAATCTACCATCAGACTTGGCTATGCAAGTAAATGATATTGGCATATACTAGGCCTTGCAGAAGTTCTATTCCTTATTTTAATTCAATTAGGTACACCTTGGCTTATTTACAGTTTGGCCTGAGCCCTAAACTTTATAGACAAAGTTTGGAGAATTAAATTGGAAATATTTGGAGAAAGACCCACCAGATAGAGATATAATAGCTTGGGTAATTCCCCACCTCATGTCTCTGCCTTATGTAACTACCAATTCTTCATAACTAAGCAATGTATGTTCGGTTCCAGATATTAAATAATGGACCACGTATTTTCATTGGAATATATATGGATGTGACTACATATGCAGTATATTTAACATAGTTTGAGTTCCAATTTTTCTGCTAAATCAGTGGAGTACTTAAACCACACTATAGTTCATTGCGTGTTATCATAAATCTGGGAATGTTTTTTGGATGATGTCTACTATATACTATATATGTGTGTGTGTGTATCTCTCTCTCTCTCTCTCTCTTTTTTTTTTTTTTTGATATGGAGTTTCCTTGCTCTGTAGCCCAGGCTGGAAAGCAGTAGCATGATCTCAGCTCACTGCAAGCTCCACCTCCCAGGTTCACGCCATTCTCCTGCCTCAGCCTCCCAAGTAGCTGGGACTATAGGCACCCGCCACCATGCCCGACTAATTTTTTTGTATTTTTAGTAGAGATGGGGTTTCACCATGTTAGCCAGGATGGTCTCAATCTCTTGACCTCGTGATACACCTGCCTCAGCCTCCCAAAGTGTTGGGATTACAGGCGTGAGCCACCGTACCCGGCCTATACATAGTTTTAAAAGTCAGCAGGCATAAATTTCTACAGAAGTTTGACATTATTTATGTTGTGTTAATCTCTTTTTTTGCCACATATAACAGAATTTTAACATTATCAATGTTTTTTTTTCCTAATCCTATGAAAAGTCACCCAGGCTCAAGTGTAGTAGTGTGATTGTAGTTTGCTGTATCTTCAAACTCCTGGGCTCAAGTGATCATCCTGCTTCAACCTCCTGAGTAGCTGGCACTACAGGCAAATGTCACCGCACCCGGCTAATTTTTTTAAATGTTTTGTAGAGATGAGGTCTTGCTATATTGCCCAGGCTAGTCTTGAACTCCTACCCTCAATCAGTCCTGTCTTAGCCTCCCAAAGTGCTGGAATTATAGGCATGAGCTACCCTGCTCAGCCTGCTAATGAAAATCTTCTAAATCTTGAGTTTATCATTTAAAATTGGGTATCATGTGTGTCTCAAATTAGACACTTGTCTGTTTTAGCTTCGGTTTCCCCTGCAGATCAATAGTTGACTACCAATAATACCATAGGTCTCTTTGGTAGGGAGCAATTAAAATTAATGAAAAATTCAAAGTAGAACTTAAAAATGATATTAGGAATAATTTACTGAGATGCACGTGGGAAATGCGAGTTTACTTCAGTTGTTGTTTTAACAGAAGGCACACAGAATTTAGAAGTCATTAGCGTCCCTAGAATTTATTTTTAGAGAAATATGGCTCTGTTTCAATATTTGACAATGTTGTATAGCTTTTTCTCTGCTTCATCTCTGTTTATTACTTTTAATATTTATATAGGCTTATTCTGATGTCTGTTCTGTGGCAGTGCCTGAATTGTCTTAGGACATGATTAATTGAACTTGAACAGATTATAGGGGATTGGAGGATTTCAAATCAAATCTAGTTTTACTTTTTTCTCGTATTAAAAAAATTATTCATATTTGCCTTGTTTTCAGCTAGTAAGATTGAAGACTTTGTGGTACCATGTGGCATTCAACAAAATGAGTCAGTTGAATGACTTACATGGTGTTATGGTATATTATAAAACATAATTCTTTCCTATCTTCTGGGAGTCTCCTGAAGAAACCCTTTGAGAACTAATGGCTAGGTCATTTCACGGTGGCCTATACATAAGTCTATAATATTTCTGGATTTTTAGTCTCTTTACCACATTTTCCTGAGATTTAAAAATCAGAATTCAGCTCAGAAGGGGTATAATTATGACAAATTGAGTAGGTTTTATATGGCAGAATTGTTAAGCCTGCTAAAATTTAGTGGTGATTGGAAAACACCAATTATTCAGATTTGAATATAGTAATTTGGGTTGCCTGTGTTAATACAGAGAATATTTCATTCAGTATACACTCCCACTCATATTATCTTTTTTCTTTCCACCCTCATCTCGCTTTAATACAATACTACAGCTGTGAACTTTTGGGAGGGGAGAGGGAAGTCATAGGTGAAGACAGCTGGATCATGGATTTGTACTTCGTGACTTTATATTTTCATTCCTTTGTTGCTGAGGAAAGATGAAGCAGGCACATTTCAAAAGAACAGCTGACACTACCCTTACAAAGATAGTAATTACATCAGTCACTATAATTCTTTGGAGTTTGTGGATCTTCTTTTACGTGTATATGGCAGAAGTCTAGCTTGTAGGACTAGGCCAGAGGTGGGTGAGTATAGATTTTATACATGCCAAGTGTGCATGCTAAACCAGGTTCTCACCTTGTCTCTCCAGCCCCCTTTCTCCATGAGTTCTGTTAGCCAGTGAATCCTAGTTTGATTGAAGTAGGACAACTTTAAACTAATACAAGTGGGTCAAATTGTGAATAGTGAACCTTATTGTCTTCAAACTTAACAATGATGTTATTTATTTAGTACAGGCCTGCAAACTACAGTGTCTGGAGTTTTACGGTGCATTTTAGGGTCATGGGACAAGGAAGTCACTGGAGAAATCTTGTTGGCAACATGTTACTGCCTGGAAAGGAAAATCTAGAGTTTTTTTTGTTTTGTTTTGTTTTTTTTAAGTTTCTGTATTTTTCTTTGGCTAACATATATTTCCTTTTTACATAAAAGGAAACCTAAACCTGGAAGAAAGGTATTTACTGACGCTACAGGTAGGGAATATCAGATGGTCTTTTGAGTATTTAGACACTTGAAGTTTTTGTTTCATTTTTGCTTGTTTGGTTTTTGCAATCAATGGAGAAACCTTTTAAGTAATAAGGACTAAGGTAAACTTCTAAATTCTTTATGATAAATCAGTATGCTGATGTCCTGGATGAGATGGGAGACTACCCTGAGTAGGTACCATGTACACTAAAGAGCAACGGAAGCCTGGATGTTCCAGCTTACAGTCACTTTTGTCAGAATCGTTTGGACAATTTGGTTATTTCAGGCGTCTTTCCTAATTAGGTAAAATTAAGAGAAGTTGTATACTGTGTGACAACAAAAACCTTTCGTGTTAGAGGTATTTGTAGGCATATAGGAATAGCTTGAACCATTCCTTTTCCTGTCGTTTCAGAACGGGCTCACTGTTCAGTTGAGAGATTGTACTCTTCAAGTAGTTTTAGTTATTTAAATCTGTGTTTGTCAAACTGCAAGCTGAGCTCTAGTAACATTTTGGTTTGGAGGTAATTAGTCATGAAATCATATAAGAAGATTATGGCCAACATTTTTTTTTTCTTTAATGAAGTAGAATAGAATAAAATGCAATTCTGCCACTGGTTCTGCGGACCAGCAGCATTACTGTTACCTAGGAGCTTATTGGAAATACAGAATCTCAGATCCCAGCCAGATGCACTGTGTTAGAATATGCATTTATCTGCATTGTAACATAATCCCAACATTAATGTTTATAAAACACTGAAATAAAAAATAGTAATGTTTATTACAAATAATGCATTCATTAAATTATTTATTAAGTAATAGTGTTTATTACAAATAACACACTCATTAAATTATTGCTTCAGTCTTGTTTATGTGTACTCATGCACATACCAGCTTATATCTTAAAATGTATTTCTATGGGTTCACAGTCAAAAAAGTTTAAAATCTAGTATTTTAAATGTGGATGCTGCCATCGTATTGCTGGATATGTTCTTATTACTAACTGAGAGAGAGCTATCCTTGCTTGGCACTAGCATCATCTCTAAAATTTTGTTTTATGTTTTATCTGTCCCATTTTTCCTTCTACCTCAGTTTCTTCTGTCTGTATTCCTTTCTTTGTATACAGTGCGCTTCAAGCCTCAAAATTGTACTCACTGTCGTGAAAACATTTTTCTCAAGTTTTGCTTTCTGGTCAAATATACTCAGTTTACTGGGAAAAAGTTAAGGCTAATCAGCAGGATTTTTTTTTTTTTTTTAAATTCTAGAACCAATTTTGAAGAAGGAAATACCCACATTTTACCAATGCACTTTTCTCCTCCATTTGTTATGGCTTCCAAATGTCAAATGTTACAGTGCCATTTGGTTTGGATGCCATTAAATCACTCAGTTTTCTTTATGTGCAGATATGCATGGCATATCTTAAATGCTGGGAACAGAATTTTGAGAATAAATATGTATAACATTGAAGTCTTACTTTATATCCCAGTTATATTTAAAACACGTGATTGTAGCTTTAGTTTACTGTGTACTAACCTAACCTAGTGCAGACCAGGTAAAGGAAGCTAACCTCTTATACCACTATTAAGAGACATCCTAATTTCCTGGATTATGATCAAAAATAGAGAAAAATTATACTAGTTGTACTTAGTGTTTTTTCCTTTGACCAACAATATACAATTCAACACATAATAAATAAGCAACTTGCAAAATATGTGCCTCTTTCTGTGGTTCTGGGACTGGAACCAGTGAAAAGTGGACAATGTCATGTCAAATTTTTTATCTAGTCTTTTTTAGCTAATTTTAACCATTTTGTGTCACACAGCCACACATTGGTTGCTATTGATCTCACTCTTCTCCATCTGGTTATCCCATTTAACTTATGCTTTGTTTTAAAGGGCTTCAGCAGTGAATTTTATTTTATTTTGACTTAGAAATACTACAGGGGTACTCCAGAAAAGGGGGAGAAATAGAAAATTTTGAATCCCTAACTCTGAAAATTAAGGGCGTTGTTACTACACATCATTTTGTTCATTGGTTATATCAGACAGTATGTACAGCAGAATTGTAAATGATTACTAATTTTTTAGTTATTTTTATCCATACTCTATAACAGTATGATATACATGTATTTGCTAATGTTAAATGAGTTTTTCTCTAATTTTTTTGCATTTTTCCCCCTTTTCCATGAAGGCCTTATCTCTTTGGAGCGGGGTGTTTTTCCATAAAAGCTCCATGGTGAGTTCCAGTTCAGTCCCGCATGCCTCATTCATTTGCTGTACTCTCAAAAAGTAATTTGTTTTGTAGTTTTATTTCCAGTTGCATGGCCTGATCACAGATAGATGCACCAAGTTACTGAATAATTTGTAGACGGAACATGAATGTTGATATTTAAGCTTTAGAAAAGTGGTTTTCTTGGTTTCACTTCATTCTTTAAAAAGTAATAAAAAAAAAAAAAAACAGTTGAATTGTTTTTAAATAGAAGAATTCTCTCATAATGCTCATAAATATTACAAGACAAGGCTAATACCCAAGTTTAAAGCTTTGAGTATTATGGCGTTAGAAGTTCCCTACATATCATGCATAGCATTTGAGGACATGACTTACTTTGAAATATAAATATATTTAAGGTATACCAAAAGTGCCTTATAAAGTTTTTGTTGCATTTTGTTTTGTGTTTTTGAATAGTTTAGGTATTTAAGAAGCTACGTAATGACAAAATATATATTTTACATAAAACCTCGTAAATAATTTATTATTTTGAATTATTAGCCCATACTCATCGTAGCTTAATTATTTAATAAATTATTTCATACCAATGCATAGAATACAGCTTTATCAGTCTTAGACAGGAAGGTCATAGAAAAGAATTAGAATATGTTTAATACTTTCATGTAAAGATGGGAAGTAGAATGTGTTAAGAATGGTATAAATTGTTTAATGGTTAAGAGTCAGACCGCGTGGGTCTTAGATCCCAATTCACACACTTACTAGCTATATGATTTAAGGGGAATTTTCTAAAACCTTTCTATTTTTTATTTCCTTATGTATTAAATGTACCTACGTAATGGACTCTCTATGAGTGTTAAATAAACTGATACATATCTCAGTATGTGTTAGTATGTAACAGTGCCTGGCACCTCACATAGTAAATGTGCGGTAAATATTAGCTGCTACCACTGTTTCTTTTCCAGTTTCAGGGAAAAATACCATGTTTCAAAAGAAGCTTCTTTAAATTAGATTATGTTTTTCACTTTTAAGGATATGTTAACCAGTGTGAAGTTTTGAGAAATGTAAGCTATATTAATTTTATTAATTTAGTCAGAATACTGAAAAGAGTTCTGCACATAATATGTGTAGTTCTCATAACTGTTGACTGGGGATTGTTCATACTGTTCTATTACACTAGAAAAAACATTCATTGTTGATATATTCCTATTTATTTGTAATATTGAAAGCAAAATTCAGATTCAAAAATTCACACTGAAATTATTTATCCTAAATTCCTATGTTAAAAAAAGTATTGTTTTATATTATTTTATATAGTCATCCAAACTCAACTATCCAATATTTTTTTCTCTTGGACAGAAAATAGCTTAAATAGTTCTTTAAGGTTAATTATTATTTGACACAAACTTATTTCAATGTTTATATGCCATAGGAAGATCGGAAAATTTTGTTATCACTTAAGAATAGGTGACATAAAACAAATCAACATAAAATTTTCCTCCTTGAAAACTATAATTAGGCACAGTTTTCAAAACTATTCTAAACAAATTCAGGATATATATGAATATAAATCTCATGAAAGTCAATCTTTATTCATTTTGTTAACCAGATGTCTTCTAAAAACAAATAAGATACACAGATCTTACTTATGAGCCTTCCAGTGATCAGTGAATTTTAAATGCCACATTCAACATATGACAGAATTTCTTTGTAGAGTAAACTTAGAATTAAATTCCATTTTAGGATAAATTCTTCTAAGTACAAAGCAAGGAGTTTTAGTATGTTAATAAAGATTGAAGTTTTGCATAGAAGTAAAAGATGGAATAACAACTGTTGTATGTTAAGTAAGTAAAGCTCATTCCTCCAACAGCTTGTGTGCTCCTCACATTTAAGCAAAAGCACTTGTCAACCAGAAATGATTTGAGGTTGAAACAAGATTAAAAGAGCCAGATTAAAGAAAGGGATATATGAAATATAGTAGACTTTTAAATCATTGCCTGTCTTTTAGAAGACTGCTTTGTGGTTTGTTTGATGCCATCGTTAGCTCACAAGAAACTCATTTTTAGTCACTTATACTAGACTAAAAGGTCCTTCTTTAAAATGTTACTTTCTCAGTGGTGCATGTTTTTTCCATTAAGATCTTAATGAAACCTCAAATTAAGGCAGCAAATGAATATAAATTTGACAACTTCTTCCATGTTGTTTATAAGAGCTCCTTTGTTTTAATAGTTTTTGCTATTTTTCCATGTTATTTAGCATTCAATCTGAGAATGTTTTTATTTACTGTTCTGAAATAAAACATTATGCTAAATATATATGTTTTTAGTATATCCAGTTATAGGGTAATATAGGTATTTTGGATGAAAAATGAGATTTTTAAATGAAATGTAAATTTTCTACAAACTTTTTATTAGTTTCAAGTTGCAATGTTAACACTTAGCTAAGAATTTGCTTTTGGTATATCCCAATTTCTGCCAGTTCTTTATTCTCCATTAAACAGGTTTAGTCCTTTACATTCATGTACTTTCAGATGAGTCAGTTATAAAATAAAGTTGTTCCCTTTGGTAATAACATAAGCTTGTTCAAAAGTAAACTATGCGTCTTCAACATTTTAGTCACTTTGGACTTCCCTGGTATTATGTGTCGTCTAGGTTAGTTTAACTAGGATATTTGAGTTTGGATGACTATATAAAATAATCATCCAAACTCAAATATCCTAGTACAAAAGAATTACACATGTAACATACTTTTTTTAACATAGGAATTTAAGATAAATAATTCCAGTGTGAATTTTTGAATCTGAATTTTGCTTTCAATATTACAAATAAATAGGAATGTATCAAGCTCCGAATCTGCATGCAGTATTTAAGCTACTGTTATTTTTGAATTGCTTATCAAAAAATATACATGACAGGTAGACAATGGGTAGTCCATATGAGTATATTTCTTCCTCCTAAAATGTCTTCATATTTTATAGGGGTAAATTTTAAAGAATTACAATTTTCATATTATTTTATAAAGTTTTAACTAGCATTTTCTAAGAGTTTTGTTCAAGATATAAACAGTTCATGTAAAACTAATCTTGTTCTCTTAATTATTTTAAAATTTTATGATTTTATTTTTTGAAAGGTACAATTTGTATGGAGAGGAGAATTTATTCTTACCTGCCACATTTACACAAATCTGCTAGACCTTTAAGAAAAATTTATGAAAGAATAGAATAATTTTAGACAGATTATTAATATCTTTAGTTCTTTGAAATAAAATGCTTCCAGTTTTCCCATTTAGGTCTTATTTTAGAAACTAAGATTGAGAATGAGAGAAAACTTCTAAAAGAATATAAAGAATATTTTTTCTTCTTTTATAGAAAGCTGTTGTACCACTTGTAATACTTAGATCAATATTGGGTCTTACATTTAAACTGAAACATTGGCTATTCTTTTATGTTTTAAAAATGAAAAGAAACGGTGCTTCCGTCTCATGTTAGCTCCTTCCATGCTTGTGTCCTTCTACACAAGGCACTGGAGCACATTGCTGCTTATCATGCTGTCCACAGATACTTCACATCTGTCCTATTCAGATGGAGATCATTGTCCTGTAGTTTTTAAGCAGATATCGTTAGAATTTTGTACTCTTTTTTTTTTTTCTCTTTGCAGTTGAATGTGGAGAAAAAATAGGCCAGAGAAATTCAATATGTTGACCTGGCTGGATTACGTATAAAGCCCAAGGGAAGAAAAATGGGGAACTTCAGTAGCCTTTGCAAATATTTTTGAAGTCCTAGTAATGTTAATAACCCTACAACTTCTTCTGATTGCAGTGAAAATGATTCTCGTTCTATGGTTAGACAGTTAAGCGTTTCCTCACAAGAAATGACAAAGAATTAAACCCCTGATTTTTAATTTAGCATCTTATTTGTTGATTTGGTTATTTGGTTTTTTTTGTTTGCTTGTGTGTTTGTTTTTCTTTTGATTACATTGATTCGTATCAGGCTTAGTAAATATGATGTTTTATGATTGTCATTTTTTCTGAGATGCGGAAAGTTGGATTCATTCCATTTTTCTTTTATTTTTTGCTCAGAAGTTAAGTCAAATTTTTAAAAATTATTGAACATGGGGTTATGTATGAAAAGCTAAGGATAGTTAAAGGAGCATGAATTATCAGTAGAAAGGAGTCCATCAGGAGTATGTCTTGTT
Source organism: Chlorocebus sabaeus (assembly GCF_047675955.1). NCBI lineage: Eukaryota > Metazoa > Chordata > Mammalia > Primates > Cercopithecidae > Chlorocebus > Chlorocebus sabaeus. The sequence continues at coordinate 37,201,429 of NC_132919.1, forward strand.
GTCATGTATAACCATTTTTAAAAAATGGATGAGTCCACATAATCAATACAGTTAAACTTTTGGGCACCAATATAAATTTAAATATTTTTATATAATTTTATTATTAACTTAATAAATAATTAAATAAATGAGAGAAGGCATCCAGACACCCAGAGAAATTCTTTCTAAACTTGCAAATGTTCTGTAATGAGATTTTTTAAAGACCCCTTTTGGAGGAGAAAGGGAGATGTTGAGAATAAGACAGAAAAAAAGTTAGCATTGGAGTTCTTTCCTATGAGGATTGGGTCACCTATCTGTAAATTTACATAATATACAAAGCTAGCACTTTTCTAATACATTCACATATGTATCATTTTTCAATGTTTTATCTTTCCATCAACAAAAGGTTATTTTGTGATAGAAATATTCTAGGTCATTGTGGAAAAGTTCATACGTGGTATGTCACTGGCATATTGCTAGAAAAGCCCTTCTACTTCTGCCAAGCTTTCTTGGACTTTTAAAAACTTAGGATGAAGGGCAGATTGAACCCAAGTTAAAATTTCTAGCTTTGAATGTATCCCATAGAAGATATTTTATTCATAATGCTCTTTTTATTAGATTATTTCTCCTTTTTATTCCTCTGCAAATCTTAAAGACACGCACATATTTTTATGCTTTTATTTTGCTGAAATACCACGATCATTCCAGATTATAGATTGATGATAGAAATAACTTGATATGAATGTGTTTACCCAATATGCTTCATACCCAACACACAACACTATGTTATGTAGCAGATAGCAAGTTATTTTCAGGGTGAAAACTCCTTTGATGCCTTAATAAACACAGACTTTTACTAATGGAATTTAAGGCCCTATGAGAGGAAAAAAGAAATGATGAAATATAAGAATAAAAATGATAATTCTTTACTGAAATTAAGCATAGTTTTACTGTAAAATACTTATTCTCTGTAGGAGATACTGAGCTTATGTAAAAATAACACTGTGTTGATGCTTTTTACTTGTGTGTTCCAAAACAGAATTGTATGTAACTTATAGATGTATAAGAGATTTTAGCTTTTGACATGAGCTGATTAGACTGTAAGCTAGTAAACATACAAAGAATATTGTTTGTATGTCAAGAAACTAAATTGATGTCCTCTCTCTTTTTTTTTTTTGAGACGGAGTCTCGCTCTGTCGCCCAGACTGGAGTGCAGTGGCGCGATCTCGGCTCACTGCACGCTCCGCCTCCTGGGTTCACGCCATTCTCCTGCCTCAGCCTCCCGAGTAGCTGGGACTACAGGCGCCTGCCACCATGCCCGGCTAATTTTTTTTTTTTCTGTATTTTTAGTAAAGACGGGGTTTCACTGTGTTAGCCAGGATGGTCTCAATCTCCTGACCTTGTGATCCTCCTGCCTCGGCCTCCCAAAGTGCTGGAATTACAGGCATGAGCCACTGTGCCCAGCCTATTTTTCTACTGTTTATTATCATGTTAGAAAGTTTGCCATCTGGCCTGGAAGCAACTACTTTTAAGTCTGTTTAGGATGCATACTTCAGAGGGACCATATTTTCTCTTAAGAAGAGGCATGCTCACTTGTTACCACATGATTTAAAAACAACAACAATGACATCCAGTAATTTGCAAAGAGCTTTGAGTTTGTCCATTGAAGCTTGTTGGTACATTGTAGTAGCTTTGTTCTCTGATGGTGATTCTAGTAAAAGCACATAGTCGCACAATTGCAGACTGCTTTCAAAAAAATTCTACAATACTTTTCTCTCTCCCATTCCCCTAGCGCCATTCTCCCAAAACTCCTAAGGGTTAAAAAATAACCAGTGGTACCTCTAAGATACCAGTTAGAGGAATTTGTCAGTTCAATGATAGTAGTTTAGTGATGGAAATAAAAACTTTGAAAGAAACCTTATATTCTCAGGTAATGCAACAGAGAGCATCATAACCAGAAAGAACAATTCTGATGTCCGTGACCCAGATATCACGGGAGGGTGCATATTTGTTCAGGTATAGGGCAGAGGAGAGTCTTCCTTTCTGGAGGCAGCTTATTGTAGTTGTGACAGATGCAAGTATGAAGAGGTGAAACAGTTTATAGAGCCAGATTCATTTCCCCACAGAAACTTTTTATTTAAAAACGATGTCTTTATTCCCTGTCACTGGAAGTCTCACTGTGACTGGTTGACATTTTAGGCGTGGATGTTTTTTGTTGCAGGAATAATGAGAAGTGTTTTAAGAAATATTAATGGTAGAAGAGGTTTCTTTCATATATAGTAATATGCATTTCTATGGATTTTGTTCAAAGTGGGGAGACAAAGGGACCAATCATATTTGCCTCTGATCCACACTTAGCCTTCCTTAGAGGAAGATGTTAAAACAAGTCTCAGGAAATAAGATGTCTGAGAGACTATTTAAAATGTCATAGGAACTGGGAAACTGAGATTACCAAAGCAAAGTCTGATTTTTTTTGAAGATTAGGTTAGGACTGAGGGCCATATAGAAGAGTTAGTATTTGCTGAGTACTGTGATATAGGAAAGTATATTTGCCCTGGGAACTTTGCCTGCTTTGTCTAATATAGTGGTTCTCAGAGTTGAGCATGCATCAGAATCATCTGGAGGATTTGCTTCAAAACACAGATTGTTGGGCTCCATTCCCAGAGTTTCTGATTTAGTAGGTCTGGGATGGGGTCTATGAGTATTTGCTTGCACTCCTAAGAAGTCCTCAGGTGGTACTATGAGCTGGGGACAGTGCTTTGAGACAATATAATCATTAAAATAATCCTATGAAGTAGGCATTACTATTTCTATTTTACATATTAGTAGTCTGAGCTCTGAGAGGTTAAATAACCAAAAGTCACACAGCTCAGAGGTGACAGCACTGGGATTCAACTACATGTTTCTTCCTGACTCCAAAACCATCTCTTTCCATCCCACCATACTTTAGTAAAGGATGAAGGGGAATCAAAAATTGAGCAAAATAAAGTGGAAGCAATGTTTGCTGTTGGAGGCTGACTAGCAGAGGGGAACATCAGAGCTCTAGTTTTTATTGTCTCCTACCTGGGCTGTCATCTTGAGCAGTGCACAATGAGGCTACTGGTTTATGAATTAGAGAAAATAATTTATCAAAGGTGGTTGGCAAAATTGCTTTGGGAAGCCCTTCATAAACCAAAAGAGAACAGAAATAAGGGACTGAAAAGATGTGAGGTCAATAGTAGAAGCTGAGTATGAAAACTTATTTGTGGAAGCAGAGGAGAGCAACTTCTTTTTAATGGCAGTGACAGGAAGTAATGGCAGTTACGAAATGTGTCCTCAGACATATGAGCAACAGAAAAAACTGAGGTTTGAGAAGCTACTGATATATAACTCCACCTTGGTCTTTTTCACTGACAAAAATAGACACATCATTTTCACAAATCCAAGAAGAAAAAGAGACAACAGGAAGATCAGTGAATCTAATTGCGTTAGATGATTAGGTATTCTCCCCTTACACTGTCTAACTCTCTATAGCATTGTGGCTGAGAGAGCATTTTCAAGGCTTCATTCTATATCACCTCATTTTCATCCATGCTGTCTGCATTCATTTGTACTGTTAATCCTGCATCTTATAGATTGGTGCAAAAGTAATTGCACTTTTTGCCACTAAAGGCAGTGGCAAAAACCGCAATTACTTTTGCATCAACCTAATATATATATAAATGAAGTGATAAACCATTTTATTATTGTGAGATGTTCATGCTGGTATTATTGCTTCACTTTGAAATTTCTAGGGAAGTGTTATTCATCTGAAAAGAAGTGACTTGGATTTTGCCAGCACATACTTCAAAAAGGAGTTGATTTTTATTGGTTTTATAAATATTGCTCTCTTTATAAAACTCTGGAACTTTGAAATAATTCTACTTTTACTCCAGAACATAGTCTCACATCACCATTTATTACTTAAGGCAAAATGCATGTTCATATTGGAGGATTTGAATAGGGGTGGAATTTAAAGAAAAAACTGTCATTACCTAAAGGAGTGTCATTTCATCATGATAATTGTTTTTTACTGTTATTTTATTTTTTAAGCAAAGTTAAACCTCCTCCACAAATTTCACCCAGCAAATCGATGGGCGGAGAATTTTGTGTGGCTGCTATCTTCGGAACATCCAGGTCATGGTTTGCAAATAATGCAGGTCTGAAAAGAGAAAAAGGTATGTATTTTGACTGAAAAATGAATGTTGTGTTTGTAATTTTTGCTTCTTAAGGAAAATTGTTAGCAGTTCCCCTAGAATAATCTTGTACCCAGTAGTCTGGAAACCAATTTTTTTTATGTAATTAGCATGTCACTCCTCAACTGCTCAAGCCTAGTCAAGAAGAAAAAGTATCCTCTCAGTATGAACGTTAAGTGAATTGCCCACTGAGTGATTTTGTTTTGTTTTGTTGGTGACAGTCTACAGGTGATCTCAGTGCTGTCAATTCTATACCCATTTTATACCTTTTACATTTTTACAAGCTAGTTTCACCCCTTGTCTATGAAGGATGGAGAGGAAGAGCCTCGTTGTCCCTGTTTTAGAGATGAAGAACTTGAGACCAGCAAGTTTAAATATCTTAGCTAAAAGCACTGGTTAGTTAGGCAGTGGAATCAGAGTTTGAAACCAGATTTTCTCATGTTAAAAATCTTCACATTAAAAAAAGCAACAACTCTGCCATGTTTTAAAAACACAAGTAAGGCCAGGTGCAGTGGCTCATGCCTGTAATCCCAGCACTTTGGGAGGCTGAGGTGGGCGGATCACAAGGTCAGGAGATCGAGACCAACATGGCCAACATGGTAAAACCCCGTCTCTACTAAAAATACAAAAATTAGCTGGGTGTGGTGGTGCACGCTTGTAATCCGAGCTACTCGGGAGGCTGAGGCAGGAGAATGGCTTGAACTCAGGAGGCGGAGGTTGCAGTGAGCCAAGATTGCACCACTGTACTCCAGCCTGGCGACAGAACAAGACTCCATCTCAAAAACAAACAAACAAACAAACCAAAAAAGGAAACAGCCTACTACTGAGAAATAAGGCTCAGTTTTTGTGGTTACCATTGCTCCTTTGAATTAATATATAGTAGTCCCTCCTTATCTGTGGAGGATATATCCAAGACCCCCAGTGGATGGCTGAAACCTTGGATGGTACGGAGCCCTATATGGTACAATGCTTTTCAGTCTAATAACTGAGACAGGTACTATGGGACTAATGGGCTGGTAGCATATACAGCGTGGATATGCTGGACAAAGGATGATTCATGTCCTAGGCAGGACAGATGGGACAAGAGATTTCACCACGCTACTCAGTCTGCCATTTGAAGCTTATGAATTGTTTATTTCTGGAATTTTCCATTTAATATTTTTGGACCGCAGTTGACCCTGGGTAACTGAACTCGCACCTAAGGAGGGACTACTGTGGTTATTATCTTTTTAATCCCTGCTTTGGTCACTAGAGTCTATACCTAAAATGTTTATAGGATTAATGCTTTATAGCATGTGAATCCTTATTGCTTCTGTTTAGTAGAGAATGCCTACATTCATAAACAAAGTATATAATTTTGAATGTTATGATTTTCCCCTTAATATTTTAGTATTATTAAAGTAGGTCACAAAGTGGGTTGTTACTGGGGCACTTCTCTGGTGAGTTCCACAGGCTGTATTGTTCTTGGCAAAATGGCTCTCCTTTATGCTAACACTGGCAGTCAGACATGAGCCCTTTCTCTGTTATCGCCTTTCAGTGACCCTTTCCTTGGTAATAGGATCTCAGGCGCAGCAGGTTCCTTACCTAAGTGGGAGAGGATACTGTTAAGTATGCAAGCCTTCCATTTCCTTATCCCATCTTTATTTTTTTTGTTACCTCCTTAGGTGTAATGATGCTATCGAAAGGACTTTTTGTTACTAGTAAAAACCTTCTGAGAAGCTCAATTTCAAATGCTTCTCCCTTCTGTTCTAATTACCTTTTTAACTTGCTACTCTTTTATGTCCCGCTGGCTGATCATTAGCCATTTTCTCAAATCAGCTGTAATTGATTCGCCTGACACAGAGATAAGATGACCCACCCAGCATTCATGAGTGATTGTATATGCTCCTAGGTTTACTGTAAAACCCGAGAGAGAGGACTAAACCTGTTTTGCTAGTGAGTACATGTGTATTCCTTATAAAGTCAGTTGATTAGATCCATATTCAGCACCTAAGTGCTCAAAGTATGGCTAATCTCTATTTACCATGGGGCCAGTAATCCTATGGGGAGAAAGAAGAGGATTTGGTCAGCACCTAAGTGCTCAAAGTATGGCTAATCTCCGTTTACCATGGGGCCAGTGATCCCATGGGGAGAAAGAAGAGGATTTTAGGAAGGGGATGCACATGCATGCATGTGTATGTGTGTTGAATAGACTTTATTTTCTAAAGGAGCTTTAGGTTCACAGCCAAATGAGCAGAAGGTCCAGAGATTTTTCCGTATATACCTTCTGTCTCCACACATGCAAAGCCTCTTATTATCAGTATCCCCCGCCAGAGTGATACGTGTGTTTGAATTGATGAACCTACATTGACACATCAAATGTTTTTTTTTTTGTTTTGATCCAAATTCAAGTTCTACATTTAAGTTTTCTGAGAAAAAAAATATAAATGAGACATTAAGCTGATTTAGGCATACAAGTAACCTTTCATGCGAGTCATTTGGTACATCCAGGGTAACTAAATCCCAGTCCATACGTTATTCCTTTTCAGTTAGTCCGTTCCCTGATGTCATTCATTTTTCATAATGTGGGACAAATTACATTGTAGACGAGTACAAAAGTCTATAAAGTATTTTACTATATTAGGTTTTGGGGCATAGTCGTATCATTCTTGAAATAAGTTGCTTAAGATTGAAAATACTCTGATATCATAGACATTTTCATATTCACTAGCATGTACTTATACAAGGCAACCTTTAGGCAAGGAACAAGCACCATATGAAAAAATTCCTGTCGTCCGAGCATGGTGGCTCACGCCTGTAATCCCAGCACTTTGAGAGGCTGAGGTGCACAGATCACCTGAGGTCAGGAGTTCGAGACCAGCCTGACCAACACGACGAAACCCTGTCTCTACTAAGAATACAAAAATTAGCCGGGCGTGGTGACGGGAGCCTGTAATCCCAGCTACTCGGGAGGCTGAGGCCGGAGAACCGCTTGAACCAGGGAGGCAGCAGCCTGAGCACCAAGAGCAAAACTCCATCTCAAAAAAAAAGAAAAAAAGAAAAAGGAAAAATTCCTGTCTTTTCATTTTCTCTGAGCAGCCTCAGGAGCAGACTGATAAGATCATCAACTGTAAAGATTATTCTGTGCTTCTTTTATGCAATCATAACACATCGGGTTCTGTTTCTCTGTTTGTAGATCAGTCCAAACAAGTTGTAGTTGAGTCCCTGTACATTATCAGTTGCTATGGCACCTTAGTGGAGCACATGATGGAGCCGCGGCCCCTCAGCACTGCCCCCAAGATTAGTGATGACACGCCACTGGAAATGATGACATCGCCTCGAGCCAGCTGGACTCTGGTTAGGTAGTACCTCCTTTCTTTTTTCCTTTTTAACAGCTTCATTAAGGTATAGAAGATTAAACGTGTATAATTTGGTAAGTTTTGACATGCATACAGCTACAAAATCATCACCACAATGAACATGTTAAACATATTCATCACTCCCAAATGTTTCTTTATGACCGTTTGGAATCTCTCCTTCTTTCACCCCTCTTTGTCTCTATAGATTAGTTTACAGTTTCTAGGATTTTTTTTTTTTTTTTTTTTTTTTTGGAGGCAGAGTCTCGCCGTGTCGCGCAGGCTAGAGTGCAGTGGCTCAATCTCAGCTCAAGCGGTTCTCCTGCCTCAGCTTCTCGAGTAGCCAGGACTACAGGGGCATGCCACCACGCCCAGCTAATTTTTTTGTATTTTTAGTAGAGATGAGGTTTCATCATGTTGACCAGGATGGTCTCGATCTCCTGACCTTGTGATCCGCCCACCTCAGCCTCCCAAAGTGCTGGGATTATAGGCGTGAGCAACTGCGCTGGCCCGGTTTCTAGAATTTTATATAAATGGAATCATACAGTATGTAATTTTTTAAATCTCACTTTCATCTAGCAAAACAAACAATACTTCATTACCTTTTTTTTTTTTTTTTTTTGGAGACAGAGTCTCACTCTGTTGCCCAGGCTGGAGAGCAGTGGCACGATCTCAGCTCAGTGCAGCCTCCACCTCCCATGTTCAAGCGATTCTCCTGCCTCAGCCTCCTGAGTAGCTGGGATCACAGGTGACCGCCATCCCATCCAGCTAATTTTTGGTTGAGACAGGGTTTCACCATATTGGCGAGGTTGGTCTCATACTCTTGATCTCAGGTGATCCACCCGCCTTGGCCTTCCAAAGTGCTGGGATTACAGGCATGAGTACCTGGCCCTTCATTACTTTTTCATTTGACATAATTTACATACAATAAAATTAACCCATTAAAAGTGACTTTTTACAAAGTTGTGCAGTTATCACTGCAATCAATTCTCATCACCCTAAAAAGAAACCTCATTCTCATTAGCAGTCACTTCTTATTTTTCTCCAACCCTTCAGACCTAGGCAGCAGCCAGTTTACTTTCTTTCTCTATGGATTTTGCTACTCTGGTCATTTCATGTAAGTGGGATCATACAATATGTGACCTTTTGTGTCTGACTTCTTTCACTTAGTGTATTTTCAGGATCTATCCATGTAGTAGCATGTGTCAGAACTTCACTCCTTTTTATGGCTACGTAATACTCCATTATATGGTTATACTGCATTTTGTTTATCCATTTATTAGTTGATGGATATTTCTACTTTTTAAGCTGTTATTAAATAATGTTGCTGTGAACATTCATGTACAGATTTTTGTGTGAATGTATTTTTTTAATTGTCTTCCCTATGTACCTTGGAGAATACCTCTGTTTGAACTTATTTCTCCTTGCACTTCTGTGTTAAATTTTCTTGGACTTATGCTTCCTCTATTTGCAATCTCATGCTCACTGAAAATAGAGAGTAACATTGAGATAGCCATTAAGGGGAGTAGAAACTAATATAGATAAGATTCAAAGGCTTCTCTGAAAGTAATTCTCCAAGATGCAGTGGTTAAACCTTGTAGGAATGTTTATTAGGAATCAGAGTCCATCTCAAACGTGCATAATGATTAGAATCTTTATAAGCTATAACCAAAAGGAAGAAAACCTGTAATAAAACCTCTTTAATATAGTTCATTGTCCAGGAGAGAAAAAATTGCTCCTGACATGTATGGAAGGAAACAGACAAAAATGGATATGAAAATGATCCCTGTCCTTTTGACATTTTAAAATATTCTTGTATTGATTTTTGGAGGCTCCAGCATTCTTTACTACTACTTGACTATGCTGGCCTGATCTGATCAATATCTGATTTATCAAGCTTATTTAGGAGTGGGCAGATCTAATTAAAATTACTACACTATCATTGTGGAAATAGTAACTTATTTCAGAACTTAGATACTAATTTGATCTATAATAAGTCATCCATTTACACAGCTGTGTTTTATTAACCATTTTTACCTCTTCATTTTATTTTAAAATATACACATATTTTAAGAATGGAGAGGTCAGAAATTACATAAATTAGAACTAGTTAGTTGTAACATTTGAATTTTACACCTGTTTAATCTTTTGAATGTCTTGCCTATCCTGTTGAGGGGTCTTCTGCTGTTAAGCTTATATTGACTGCATGTTATTTGTATGAAAGACTGCCACCTTTTTGTTTTTTCTAAGCAGATGGCCTTGTGTTTCAGGTTTCAGCACATTCATTTTAATGATTACAAGTTCATTTTAATGATCACAAAAATAGTGTGAGTTTAAGTCAGCGTTCATCAGTGATGACAGTCATGGTGATTTACATCCCATCCATTAAGCTTAAATATTAATATTCTTCTGCTGTTTCCTTAGAACCCCTCAATGGAATGAATTGCAGCCACCATTTAATGCGAACCATCCTCTGCTCCTCGCTGCAGATGCAGTACAGTATTATCAGTTCCTGCTTGCTGGCCGTAAGTAGTTTAGATTTTTTTTTTTCCTTTTGTATGGTCTATTCAGATTTCATCTTAAAATGCTAGCTTTTAAAGCAAACATTACCATTAGTCCATAGGCCATAGGCCTTAAAGAATCAGTCTGAGGCAAATAAGATATTTAATACGAATATAAACCGTAAGCCTTAGTATAATTATGTCTCTGACTGCTTATATTCTGTACCTATGAAATATATTCCTGTAATAAAAGTTAAGTTGATAGGGAATATCTGGAGGGCTCAAAAATTCAAACAAACACAAAAACAACTACCTGAAAATACTAGGATGTAATAAACAGTTTCATAAAGCTTGGAATCTGTTTCTAACATGAAGAAAAAAAAAAACCCAAACCTAGTACAGTTAAAAGTGCAACTGTGAAAACTATGCCAGCAGGCTTTTCTTTTGGTAGAATTTTACTTGCAATAATGAGGTAAAGATTTCAACTATATTTGTTTGTTTGTTTACTTTTATGTTTAAACATTAGCATTTGTAGAGACTGAACCAAGTTCATTGACCTAGATACAGCCTTTTAATATGGGAGGCATTTAAAGGCAATTTAGTATTTATTATCCAGTTTGTGTTTATAGAATTCAAAATTATTTACAATTATGATTCAGTTTTGTAGATATAGATGGAATTCTTAATTTGATGGCTCTGAGTAGTGCATGTTTTACAGAAAATTCTTAAAAATCAACATTGACATGTTTTTAATGAAACTTTGTTGTATTTAACACATTATCCTGCCTGGTATATTAGAAAGCATGAATGAAAATGGTTGTTGAATGATTTTATTTTATCTTTATAATGTGTTATGTATTATACTGGAAACAGAAATATTTTATAGACTTTGCTCTCAAGTTATGAGACTCCATAACTGTAATCAATATTTGGCAGTCTTGCTCTCTCATATAATTGTTGAACTCTCTGCTTTTTCTAGTGTTTTTTTATTGAGTGCTTACTATGTGTGAGGCAGTTGTGATTTAAAGGTGAATAGTATATTGCTTCTCTCCTCAATGAATTCCCTAATTCAGGAGACAGATGTTTAATAAAAAAGAAAATAAAATGGGGTAGGTGTATCAGTGGAGGGTTATAAATTGAACTGTGAGAGCAGTGACGTGTGTTGCCTACAGCATCACAGACGGGTGATATTTAAGTGGTTTTCAGATTGATTCAAGAAGCAGTGCATACGGAAGTTGTTAGTTTCTAGATTTTTTAAGCATATATTTAACTATCATATGAACTGGAAAAATACATGACATGAATATGATATGAAGTAAGAATCATGAGTACATTTTTCATTACCTCTCAAGGAGCAAAACTAACTAATCGTTGAATTAAGCATAGTTGACTCTTTCAGAGTTACTATTGTGTTTTGTGTTGTTATTTTGATAACTATTAAGTCTGTTTAACAGATATGCAATAACAAGTCTGAAATATTTACAAAACATACAGGGGAAAAGATATAGCTATATCTATCTCTTAATTGTTTTTTGTTCCAGTGATTGACCTTATTGACATTACACTCTGCTTGATTTTAGCTGCCCTAAACACCTTTGTCTAATTCTCAGAACAACAAAAATCCTCAGTTGCATAATTTAAGAACCACCACTGTTGGCAGTAGTAAGCCATCACCTGTTTTCAAGCATAGGAATGACACCATCAAAATTGTATTTTAGAAAGATCATTCTGGGCTGGGTGCAGTGGCTCACGTCTGTAATTCCAGCACTTTGAGAGGCTGAAGCGGGTGGATCACTTGAGGTCAGGAGTTCGAGACCAGCCTGGCCATCATGATGAAACCCCATCTCTACTAAAAATACAAAAAATTAGCCAGACATGGTAGTGCATGCCTGTAATCCCAGCTACCTGGGAGGCTGAGGCAGGAGAATGACTTGAACCTGGGAGGCAGAGGTTGCAGTAAGCCGAGATCGCGCCATTGCACTGCAGCCTGGGCGACCGAGCAAGACTCCATCTCAAAAAAAAAAAAAGATCATTCTGGCAGCGTTGCAGCGGGAAATTCAGAGGAAGGCAGTGGAGGCTAGGTGATCCTAGAGCAAGATGAGACCTTAAATTAATGCTGTATTAAAGAGAAGACAGGACAGACCTGTGAGATGTTTAAGAATTGGCATAGAAAGGAATTAGAGGCTGGGCACGGTGGCTCACACCTGTAATACTAGCACTTTGGGAGGCCAAGGCAGGCAGATCGCCTGAGCTCAGGAGTTCGAGACCAGCCTGGGCAACATGGTGAAACCCCGTCTCTCTACTAAAACACACAAAAAAGTCACCCAGGCGTGGTGGCATGCACCTGTAGTCCCAGCTACTCAGGAGGCTGAGGCAGGAGAATTGCTTGAACCTGGGAGGTGAAGGTTGGAGTGAGCCGAGATGGTGTCGCTACACTCCAGCCTGGGCGACAAAGTGAAACTCTGTCTCAAAAAAGAGAGAGACAATTTGAAACTAAGTAGTTACTAGTAATTTTGTGGTTTCTAATATGGAATACAGCAAGTCCTTGAATAATGTCATTTTGTTTAACATCAATTCTTTTTTTTTTTTTTTTTTTTTTTTTGAGACGGAGTCTCACTCTGTCGCCCAGGCTGGAGTGCAGTGGCGCAATCTCGGCTCACTGCAAGCTCCGCCTCCCGGGTTCACGCCATTCTCCTACCTCAGCCTCCCGAGTAGCTGGGACTACAGGCGCCCGCCACTGCGCCCGGCTAATTTTTTTCTATTTTTTAGTAGAGACGGGGTTTCACCTTATAAGACTGATGAGAAAAAATAATCGCTCCCTGCCGGGGGCCATTGCCTGTGTGGAGTTTTCATGTTCTCCCCATGTCTGCATGGGTTTTCAGTGGGTACACAGGTGTTCTCCCTGATACTAAAGGTATGCATGTTAGGTTAATTGGCATGGCTAAATTGTGTCCCAGGCTGAGTAAATATGGGCCTGTGTGTGAGAGAGTGCCCTGCAATCGAATGGTGTCCTGTCTAGGGTTAGGTCCTGCCTTGCACCCTGAGCTGCCACGATACAGACTCTGTCCACCCACAACTCTGAATGAGTGAATACAAATTATTGTAAAATAAAATTTCTTAAAATAGACGGTAAATCACACAAATGCACAACAATGAATGATGCTATATGAAAGTGCTCAGCAAGCCCAGCATATTGGTTACTTTTTGTTTTTTAACTTCGTGGTAGTAGAAGGTGCCCATTAAAATTTTCGCTTTGCAAACATTTATTCCTTGATTTAACTCACCAGCACTTCAAGCTTCACTACTCAGTGATTCACTAGAAAATAAGTAAATAATTTTATTACTTGTTGTCATTAATCTTTCTTAAATGTATATGTAGCTCACGTTTATTTTGATGTTTAATATTAAAGCATTTGGGTTCTTTTTTTTTTTTTTTTTTTTTTTTTTTTTGAGACGGAGTCTTGCTCTGTCACCCAGGCTGGAGTGCAGTGGCCGGATCTCAGCTCACTGCAAGCTCCGCCTCCCGGGTTCACGCCATTCTCCTGCCTCAGCCTCCCGAGTAGCTGGGACTACAGGCGCCCGCCACCTCGCCCGGCTAGTTTTTTTTTTTTTGTATTTTTAGTAGAGACAGGTTTTCACCGTGTTAGCCAGGATGGTCTCGATCTCCTGACCTCGTGATCCGCCCGTCTCGGCCTCGCAAAGTGCTGGGATTACAGGCTTGAGCCACCGCGCCCGGCCAGCATTTGGGTTCTTTATTCAGAAGTTTACTGATGTTTTTGACCAGAAAAAAATATGCCTTAAGAGGCCGGGCGCGGTAGCTCACGCCTGTAATCCTGGCACTTTGGGAGGCCGAGACGAGCAGATCACTAGGTCAGGAGATCAAGACCGTCCTGGCTAACGCGGTGAAACCCCGTCTCTACTAAAAATACAAAAAATTAGCCGGGCGTGGTGGCGGGCGCTTGTAGTCCCAGCTACTCGGGAGGCTGAGGCAGGAGGATGGCGTGAACCCGGGAGGCGGAGCTTGCAGTGAGCCGCGCCACTGTGCTCCAGCCTGGGCGACAGAGCGAGACTCTGTCTCAAATATATATATATATATATAAAAGAACTTAACTCTTGTTTATATTAATTAGTCAGTGGTAAAATTGGTTTTGTAATACATCATTTTGCTTAAAGTCACAGTTTCCATGAACTTATCAATGATGTTAAATAGGACTTATTGTATAATGCATTTCATTTTAGACCTTTTGAGTTCCAGATGGACTAATATTGGGATAAAGATGAAAAGACCTGGGTTCTAGTTCTAAATCCAGCAATAACTTGATAAATGTAGATATTAATTATTATACTTGCTCTTATAGAGGGATTATGATGATCAATGAAGTGATGCTAAAGTCCTTTTTTGTTTTTTTTTTTTGAGATGGAGTCTTGCTCTGTCACCAGGCCGGAGTGCAGTGGCAGGATCTCAGCTCAATGCAACCTCTGCCCCGCCAGGTTCAAGCGATTCCCCTGCCTCAGCCTCCCAAGTGGCTGGGATTACAGGCACGTGCCACCATGCCCGACTAATTTTTTTGTGTTTTAGTAGAGACGGGGTTTCACCATGTTGGCCAAGATGGTCTTGATCTCCTGACCTTGTGATCCACCCACCTCGGCCTCCCAAAGTGCTGGGATTATAGGCATGAGCCACTGTACCCAGCATAAAGTCCTTTTTAAAACTGTAAAATAGTTTATACATTTAAGCATTATTATAAGCTTTTGTTTCTTATCTCAGAAGAATATATTTTCAAATGATAGACTTCTGGGACTTTTGGTACAATTTAAAAGCCTTTTTTGTAGTCAGTGTTTACAGTGGAATACCTGGCCTGGGCATGGCGGCTCATGCTTGTAATCCCAGTACTTTGGGAGGCCAAGGTAGGAGGATTGTTTGAGACCAGAAGTTCAAGACCATCCTGGGAAACATAGAGAGAACCTGTCTCTACAAAAAAATTTTTAAAATTAGCTGGGCATGGTGATACACACCTGTAGTCCCAGTTGCTCAGCAGGCTGAGGTAGGAGGATTGCTTGAGCCCAGGAATTTGAGGTTACAGTGGGCTGTGATTACACCACAGCACACTAGCCTGAGTGACAGAGCAAGATTCTGTCTCTTAAGAAAATAAAAGACCAGGCTCAGTGGCTCACGCCTATAATCCCAGCACTTTGGGAGGCCGAGGCGGGAGGATTACTTGAGGCCAGGAATTTGAGACCAACCTGGCCAACATGAGGAAGCCTCATCTCTACTAAAAATATAAAAATTAGCCAGGTGTAATGGCACACACCTGCAATTCCAGCTACTTGGAAGGCTGAGGCAGGAGAATCACTTGAACCCAGGAGATGGAGGTTGCAGTGAGCCAAGATGACACTACTGCACTCCTGCCTGGGCAACAGAGTGAGTGAGACTTCATCTCAAAAAAAAAAAAAATATATATATATATATATATATATATATATATATATATATATATATATATAAAAAGCAATACTGGCGCCAGTTTCAAGAGAATGCCCACCCATCTGTTGCACCCTTTCTGCAAGTTAGAGCCAGTAAAGCGGACTTTATTACTCTCGCTTTCTCCCAGATTTCCCTTACTGAAGCCATTTGGAAGGATATTATACCTTTTAAAACACAAGTATATTATACCTGGTGCCAGAAAGTTTTTTGTTTTTCTTAACTATATTGGAAATTACCTCTTATTTCCCAACTTGAAGACTTTAATAAATGTTGTTCTCAAAGAATTTTCAAATATAGTCATTCCTTGGTGTCATGGGAAATTGGTTCCAGAACCTACCTCAGATAACAAAATCCACAGATGCTCAAGTCCCTGATGCTGGTATTATTATTTGCATGTGACCCACGCACATCCCCCTGTATGCTTCAAGCCATCTTTAGATTACTTATAATACCCAGTACAATATAAGTGCTATATAAATAGTTGTTACACTGTATTGTTTGGGAATCATGACAAGAAAAAAGTCTAGACATGTTCACTACAGACGCAACCATCCTTTTTTTTTTTTCACGGAATAGTTTCAACCTGTGGTTGGTTGAACCCATATATGCAGAACCAAGGATACAGAAGGCTGACTGTATACTTTTTAGTAAACGCTAATACAAACTTCAGAAATGTTGTAAGCTTTTTTTTTTTATTTGGATCTGTGAATCAAGTGAAGCAGACTTGTACAAACTCCGGAAATTATAATAATAGTAGACAAAGAATGATGTAAATGGGAAAGAGACTTTGTCTCAGTGAGAAGAGAGTAGGAGAGCAGGATGTTTAGCAAGGTATCTCCACTCCCCTTCCAGTCCGGTAATCATAATAAATACACTGCTGGTTAATAAACGAAGTTCTGTGTATGTGGCAAAAAGGGTGACTTGTGGTGGAAGGAAAGGGGAACCAGCCCCAAACACTAAACACTTCTTATGTAACCTTAATATAAAGTAGGTAAAAACTCCAAAATCTGTATTCTTAAATTATAGTAACATTTCCTACCTCTATAAATTGAATGGAATGACCAAAATTAATGAATTTTTATTTTTATTGAAGAATTTTGCTGTACCACAAATTGATACCCCAAGTTGAGGAATTTTGATGTATTGTAAACTAGATCATACTGGAGTGCTCCATACAGAGGTCACTGTAAAGGCACAGATGACTTCTCTGTTATTAGGTGGAACCATATGAAACTGGCATTTTTAATAAGTTTTTTAAAAGGCTGATATTTCTGCAGTTTCATAGATTAATTTATATACGCCAACTAAATATATAGATGGTAATCTAATCTTTCTGTTTAACTCAGTAAAGGTAAAAGTCAATTTATAATCCAAAAGATGTTTTGCCTTGGTGGAGGAAATTTTGGGAATAGTTTATAAAAGGATGACAGCAGAGGACATTAGTGATTTCTGTGTTAGCACTGTATTTACGTCCTTTAAAATAAAAATTACATACTATATTGCCTTCTAACATAGGCATTATATTTCAGTGTGTTCCTTTGCCAAAAACAAAGATAAACCATAGAACATATCAGTAAATACCACCGAGCTTTGAATATGATCCCAAAATAGACAATAACTTTTTCTTCAGTCTGCTGTAGCGTTTCCAATTTGTAAATTAAAAACAGCTTACTGAGTTGCCTTAGGAAAGCCTTGTTTAAGGGAAAAATAATGTTTCCTCCTTTCTTTCAGGTAATTTGGCAGCAACAGTGTTTTTAAGTTGCTGACATTAGCTTTGTGGCAGAGTGGGTTTCAGAGTTTGGACTTCTTTCTAAATCAGCCTGTGAGTGTGTGAAAAGTTCCTCTGTAAACTTACTGAGTTTTATTTGTAATAGAAATATACATTCATTCAACAGAAATATAGCTTTGTTAGACAATAGAAAGGTGACTGGGGTCCACAGTACTTCCCTGTGTGTTATTGGGTGTATACTTGGTTCCTTCTAACTTTAAAAGGAATATGAGAAAGATGGAGAGAATATTTTATATGTTTCAATTTGACCTCAAATTTTGGGGAGATTTAGTGTTCTCTTGGTTTCATTGACCATTTCTTGAGGTTCCAGTTGAGTAGTAGCTTCCCAACAAGATGGACTAACAGGGGTCAGACTTACTTTCCTGCATGGAACAACAACAGAAATCATCTATGAAACAATTGTTTTCAAGTCATCTGAGATTAGGGAGTGAAGGACAGTGATCCCTGAGAGATGGGAAACAAATGAGACAAGCCCTGCAATTGCCTCAGTTTATTGTCTTTGGAGTATCTAGGCTGTGTCACAGTCAGGGAGAAAGCAGGTGAAACCCAGGGGACTCCCTGAGTTGAGGAGACAGAGCTGAGAGTCCAGTCAGACCAAAGAAGAGCGGGTGTCGGCAAATTACCATGTGCTTTTATTGTAAATAAAGTTTTATTGGAACACAGCCACCCCGTTTCATTTTTATCTTGTCTGTGGCCACTTTTTTTTTTTTTTTTTTTTTTTTTTTGAGATGGAGTCTTGCTCTGTTGCCCAGGCTGGAGTGCAGTGGCCGGATCTCAGCTCACTGCAAGCTCCGCCTCCCGGGTTTACGCCATTCTCCTGCCTCAGCCTCCTGAGTAGCTGGGACTACAGGCGCTGCCACCTCGCCTGGCTAGTTTTTTGTATTTTTTAGTAGAGACGGGGTTTCACCGTGTTAGCCAGGATGGTCTCGATCTCCTGACCTTGTGATCCGCCCGTCGTGGCCTCCCAAAGTGCTGGGATTACAGGCTTGAGCCACCGCGCCCGGCCGTCTGTGGCCACTTTTAAGCTATACTCACAGAGTCAAGTAATAGTTACTGAGACCATATGACCCACAAAGCCCAAAATATTTACTGTTTTCAAACCCTGACCTAGAAATTGTTAGACAGGATATCAGGGGAGATCTTCACAGAGAAAAAATGCTGAAGACTGCAGAGGGTCCTTTTCTAGTATTCAACAGAATATTGGTGCCTGTGAGGAAACTGCAACCTAGAAAACAACCATCTGAGTGTCTTAGAGGGCATGGTGGCCACACAGAGTCAGGACTAGTGACACTAACAGTTACTGTGTATTCCATATGTTCAAAAAGTTAAGTAGACCCCTAAATTACTTAGACCTAAATATAAAAATCTTGTAGATGTGAAAACCACAGTAGGAGAAAGCTTCATTGCATAATATTGAAGATTGATTATAAACTGCAAAAAAGTAATCCCAGCACTTTGGGATGCCAAAGTGGAAGGATCGCTTGAGGCCAGGAGTTCAATACCAGCCTGGCAATAGAGTGAGACCGAGTCTCTACAGAAAAAATTTGAAAAATTAGCCATGTGTGATGGTGCATGCCCTTAATCCCAGCTACTCAGGAGCTGAGGTGGGAACATTGCTTGAGGCCAGGAGGTCAAGACTGCAGTGAACTGTGATTCTGTCACTACACTCCAGCCTGGACAACAGAGCAAGACCTTTTCTCAATAATAATAATAATAAAATTAATAAATAAATTGCAGAAGAAAAGATTAGTGAACTCGAAGATAGAGCAAGATAAACACACAAAAAAACACAAAGAAAATAATTTTAAAAGAGTATCACTGAACTGTGGGAAAAGATATACTAGTAAACAGAGTTTCTGAAGAAGTGTGGTGGGACAGAAGAAATAATAGCCAAAATATTTCCAAATTTGAGGTAAACCATAAAAATGCAGATAGAAAAAGGTCAGTAAATCCCAAGTACAGGACACCTTAAGAAAGGCATAACTAAGTGTATTATAATCAGTTTGCTCAACATCATTGACAAAGAGAAAAAAATCTTAAAAGCAGCCAGAGGAAAAGATATGTTACACACCAAGAAGCAAAGATAAGCAGAATTTTTTTTTTTTTTTTTTTTTTTTTGAAATGGAGTTTCACTCTTGTTGCCCAGGCTGGAGTCCAATGGCATGATCTCCGTTCACTGCAACCTCTGTCTCCTGGGTTCAAGCAATTCTCCTGCCTCAGCCTCCCAAGTAGCTGGGACTACAGGAATGCACCACCACGCCTGGCTAATTGTTTGTATTTTTAGTAGAGATGAGGTTTCTCCATGTTGGTCAGGCTGGTCTCAAACTCCCGACCTCAGGTGATCACCTACCTCAGCCTCACAAAGTGTTAGGATTACAGACGTGAGCCACTGCGCCCGGCCAGCAGATACCTTTTAAGTATGGAAAGAAAATAACCATCAACACAGAATTATATACTGCCTTTGCCCCTTAAATATCTGAAGATGAAGTCAAAATATTAAAAATTTTAGATACGTGAAAGCTCAAAGAAGTTTTCAGCTTCATATGAAACGTTAAAGGGAGTCCTTAAAGCAGAAGAAAACTATATCAGCACAAAAGGAATTAAGAGCACTGGGAATGGTGAAAAACATAGGTAAATGGATGAGATATTTTTCTAATTTGTAAAAACATAAATAATTAAAATTTAAAATATAGTTTACTTATTTTAAAATATTGACTGTTAACAGAAACAAAATGGCATATTCTTAATATATATATGTGTGTACACACGCATGTGTGTATATGTATGTGTGTACACAGTAGCATAAAGGCCAGGGGTTGAGAAATGGAACTATACTATTTTAAGATTTTTGTAACATATGTGAGTGGTATACTATTACCTGAAGGTAAACTGTGATAAGTTAGAGATGTACATAATGAACTCAAAAGCAACTACTAAAACAACAAAAACAAAATGTTGTATCTAATATGCCAACAGAGGAAATAAAATGGAAACAAGCAAGAGGATGTAATTCTAACCATATCAATACTCATTAGTTATACATGGCCATTCTAGTAAAAAATGAGATTGTCAAATTAGATTTAAAAAGGAAGTTCTAACTATATGCTACTTAAACACACTTTACACGTGGAATTGCTACATTAATATCAGACTAAGTAGGACACTTCACTCAACAGCAGAATACACATTCTTTTCAAGTGTGCAGGGAACATTGACCAATACAGGGAATCTTCTCAGCTCTAAAACAAATCCTAATAAGTTTAAAAGGTTTCAAGTCCTGAGGCGGGCGGATCATGAGGTCAGGAGATCGAGACCGTCCTGGCTAACACGGTGAAACCCCGTCTCTACTAAAAATACAAAAATTAGCTGGTCGTGGTGGTGGGCACCTGTAGTCCCAGCTACTCGGGAGACTGAGGCAGGAGAATGGCGTGAACCCGGGAGGCGGAGCTTGCAGTGAGCCAAGGTTGTGCCAGTGCACTCCAGCCTGGGCAATAGAGCAAGACTCCGTCTCAATTAAAAAAAAAAAAAAAAAAAAAAAAAAAAAGCTTTCTAGTCATACAATGTATATTCTCTGACCACAAGGGAGTTAAGTAAGAAATGAATTACAGAAAGATCTTTGGAAAGTGCACAAATATTTGGAAACTAACACACTTTTAAATAGTCCATGGTTCACAGAAGAAATCTAAAGGGAATTAAGAAATTATTTTTAACTGAATAGGGACATTGAAATCAGATATATTCATATCTTTGACAACTACTCAGTTTTTTTGAAAAAGTGGATTGAGCTATTAATACTTGGGACATGTTTGATGATCCCCAAGACAATCATTTTGAGTGAAGAAAAGCCCATCTCTGAAGTTTCCACACTGCATGATTTCAGTTATATAACATTCTCAAAATGACAAAATTAGAGAGATAGATAATAGATTAGTGGTGCCCAGGGCTTAGGAATGGGGTGGGAGAGAAGCGGGTGAATATACCTATATAGAATTATTAGAAGGTTGGTCTTTGTGGTGATAGGACAGTTCTGTATCTTGATTTAGCGGAGGTTACACCAATTTACACATGTGATAAAATTGAATAGACCCTCACACACATAAAATGAGTATAAAACTATGTATGTAAATTTCATTATATCTGAATAAAGTTTCTGGATTGTGTCAATGGTGATTTTCTGATTTTACAACT
Source organism: Chlorocebus sabaeus (assembly GCF_047675955.1). Classification (NCBI taxonomy): domain Eukaryota; kingdom Metazoa; phylum Chordata; class Mammalia; order Primates; family Cercopithecidae; genus Chlorocebus; species Chlorocebus sabaeus. The sequence goes on from NC_132919.1 coordinate 37,222,920, forward strand.
GAGTGAAGGGTACACAGAGCATCACTGTACTATTTTGCAATTTTTTGTGACTCTTTAATCATTTCAAAATAAAAACTTGTTTTCTTTTTAATGGTGACAGGGTCTCAGTCTGTCACTTGGAGTGGAGTGCAGTATCTCAGTCATGGCTCACTGTGGCCTGCATTCCTGAATTTGAGTGATCCTCCTGCCTCAGCCTCCTGAGTACCGAGGACTACAGGCTCTCACCATCATGCTTGGCTAATTCAAAATAAAAACCTTAAAGAAAAATAGGAAATTTTGTGGGATGGCACTAAATCCATACTCAAGGGAAAAATTATAGGGCTAATGTTTATATTATAAAGGGAAAAGATCTGAAGTCAGTGACCTCAGCTTCCACATTAAGAAACTAGACAAAGTAGAGCAAATTAATGCAAAACAGAAAATATAGGAAAAAGAGAAAAAGATCAGAGTGTGAATCAGTGAAACAGAACACATACAAACAATAGAGAAAAAGCTATGAAACTGTGCTGTACTTTTCTTCTGCTTGGGGTTTTTGGGATTCTTGGATCTGTAGGTTTATACTTTTCATCAAATTTGGAAATTTTTATACAATTATGTCTTCAAATATTTTTTCTTTCACTCTCTCTGTCACTTCCCCTTTTTTGGACTTCAGTTTTATTTATGTCGACCACTTGATACTTTCCCAGCTCACTGAATCTTTGTTAAGATTTTCTTATTCTTGTTTTCCTCTCTGTTTGGTTGTATATAGTTTTAAATTCTGTATCTATAAGTATATTAATTCCTTTTCTTTGTGTTAATTTCATTCAATGTATCTTACATTTCGGATATCATATTTTTTATCTCTTGCAGTTCCAATTGGATCTTCTTTGTATATTTTATTTTCCTCTTCCTTATCTACATGTTTGACCATATGGAATATTATGGAACCATAGATAGCACGACATGTTAGAAGGCAGCAGATGAGAAATAAAAGCAAGTGATTAGAAGTAAAAGCAACTAGTACAGAATTTGGTGTCCTGGAAGTCATAAAACAATGCTTTAGAAATAGAAAACAGGATCATGAGTTGAATTAATAACTATAAAAAGTCTTACTGGAACCTGACTTTGAAGTAGTTGTGTTCCTTTGACAAAATCTTAGTTTTTATTATACTAAAGACAATTAAGTCTGTTGTGAGTTTCTTTCTTTTTTGAGACAGGGTTTCTCTCCCATTGCCCAGGCTGGAGTGCAGTGGCGTGCTCTTGGCTCACTACAACCTCTGCCTCCCGAGTCAAGTGTTCCTCCTGCCTCAGCCTCCCAAGTAGCTGGGACTCCAGGTGTGTGCCACCATGCCTGGATAATTTTTTTATTTTTAGTAGAGACGGGGTTTCACCATGTTGGCTAGGCTGGTCTTGAATTCCTAACCTCAAATGATCTGCCCGCCTTGGCCTCCTAAAGTGCTGGGATTCCAGGCGCGAGCCACCACGCCTGGCCTGTGGTGAGTTTCTTTTGAATAGCCGGGCTGTCTATTGATTTATAGGCTTTAAAAATATATGATTGCTTTACTAATCTCTTGGACTTCACTTACATTTTTTTTTTTTTTGGCATTTACATACAATAAAGTAGATAGGACTTAAAAGTAGTATTGAGCTTTAGTAGAGGAGTACTAAAATCAGAAGTCAGCAACATGATTAAGGTTAAATTCTAGGGATCTTGATTTCCCACCAAATTCTGTGCTGTTGGCATACAAACCGCAACATTGAGACTAGAAAGAGCCAATATTTTTCATTCTAATATAAAGCCATGCATTTGGGTTTAGAATGAAGTTATTTTAAAAGATTTTACTATCCTGTTGTTTCATGAGTTTTGAGTCCAATGCTGATATGTTTTGTGCATATTGCTGTTATCAACTCCACTCCCTGCTGCCTATAAAAAGGACAGCGATACAAAAAGTGAAAGAAATTATTGGTGTTTTCTACCATGGATATTGTCAGTGCCCTGGAAAAGCAATTAAATATACAGCAGTTTTCTTATGAGCTGCTCCCTTTCAAATGTCACATTAGATTTAACCTAACATCCTGGATTGCATTGCTGTTGTGGTATGTGTACTGTTCATGGTGGAGGTACTCAACAATATTTCCTTGCATTGTCCATAATAAATATTTGCCCAAGACTGGGTAGGGGTGGAAGGGGAAGAAAGAAATGTTTTTCTCTTGTAGAGGAAACTTGTAATGTAGGACTTATTTAAAGAGTGTTTATAGTCCATTGTTGTCCATAGGGTGTGTCATACTGCTCTATCCAGGTTTGAAAATCTGGGATAGTTAAAATTTCACTTATTTATACTTAAACTTCTCAGTTGACATATCCTTCCATAGAGAAATGATTTCAGTGAAACGGTGTTTTTCTTTAAGAAACTAAACATTTGAGACATTTAGACCCTGAATTTAGCCACATGTATGTTTCATAGCTTGCGTAATATTATGAAATAAACGTTTCTTGTTCAGTGAAAAGATGTCAAATAGTTAAATGAAAGTACCAGCAACAATCTGCAAACTTTATAAATGATGGACTTACAGTTTGTATTAGATTTCTCTTTTAGCCTTTGTGTTCGTTGGTTACCTACTTCTCCATGTCTTCACATAGATCTTCAGACCTGTGGAATAGGGTTCATTGAGTTTTTCTGTCATTGCTGGTCTCAACATGTTTCAACATTAAAAGTTCTTTCCGTTACAACCTAATGATCCATACCCTATTCTGAAGCAAATCTTGGCATTTTCTGTCATTTACTTCAGTATTTACCAGTTGGGAAAAAAAAGTGTGCATGTCATACCACCATCCTGTGATAATTCTTTTTTTGGCCAGGGAGAGACAGGGTCTCGCTCTGTTGCTCCCAGGCTGGAGTGCCGTGGCATGATCACAGATCACTGCAGCCTCAACCTCCCAGGCTCAGGCAATTCTCCTGCTTCAGCCTCCTAAGTAGCTGGGACTACAGGTGTGTGCCACCATACCTGGCTAATTTTTGTATTTTTGTAGAGATGGGGTTTTGCCATGTTTCCTAGACTGGTCTCAAACTCCTGGGCTCAAGGCCAGGGTCAATCCACCCACCTCGACCTCCCAAAGTGCTGGGACTACAGGCATGAGCCACCATACCCAGCCCTGTCATAATTGTTCTTAATATCAAAGTGAAACAAAAGGAATGTCTCTATACAGGGCTGCTTTTTGCTTCTTAATGTTTTTATTTTACAAAATTCTATGTGATAGTGGTATCTCAATGTTCCTTCAGATTGTTATATGACTTGCTATTTTTCAGTAAGCATTTTTTCCACTGAAGCTAGCCATATTTTGCCCTGGATTGACAGATTTGACTGGGCTAGGACATTGATTCTGATAGATTAAAGAAAAAGCATCTATTGGTCGTAAAGCCTGTAGGCTGTCAGAACTCTGCTCCCGATGTCATTTATGCTATCTCACCTAAGTTTAAGGTTCTTTACATGCAGATACTGATATCCCTGAATGTGCATTTTGATGATTGGGTAGTGGGGATAGAGGATGCAGGATTTGGATATGTTTGCCCTCTTCTCCAAAAAATGAGGGGCTAGAATAGAATGGTCTGTCTCTGCTTACCTGTGGTAATATAATGGGTTGATATTGGCAGGAGCTTGTGGGTTGATGTGGCATCACTTCCATCACTACGGTTAATTGCTAATAAACGACTGGGAATTTAGGAGGAATGCTACAACTGTCTGCTGCGTTAGTGGTAACAGGAATTCTGATGCCGTTTCAGGGTCACTATTTGTGTTTGTCTATCAGAGTTAGAATACAGTTGTTTCTCTCAGTTTCAGCCTTCTCTATAGAATTTCTGTCAATTGTTTGACTCCATTAAGTGTGCAGAGGAAGTAAAAGCCTGAATGACCAATCCACCAGGGGCTATGGATAGACCCTTTCTTTGTCCACACTCAGAGCACTGCATTAGTCTCATTATCCATTTATAATAAGTGACCTCTGCCCCCTGGGTCATTGAAAAATATTCAGTGTGCTTTTCTGACACATAGGGCACCTTTCTCAGCAGACATATGAAACAATGGGACGTCTGGTAGTCTGGAGAACTGGTATACATTGCAGGTTTTTAAATAAATACACAGCCTTGTGCCAAATTACTCTTCTAATTTTTTTTTTCTCTGCTCTTACATGGCTTATAAATGGGCCAGGGGGATCCTAATGTCTGGAAAATAAATGTATTCCTTATCTCTTTTCTTTCTTATTCTTCTAGTAATATTGCCGTGTTTTTCCATTTTATTTTCTAGAAATGATTTGCCTTCATCTCTGATTTTGCATTTCCTAATAGAGAACTATAGAAAGCCTTAGATATAGTGAATGGAGAGAGTCATCGTCTTTCGAAAGTGTTTGCCAAATCTGCTCAGGATGACTCTGAAGGTTATCTGTGACATGCTCAAAACCTGTCTTCTTCTAGCCCTCTGTTCTGCCCAAACTGGTAGTGACCATGTTGGAAAAGGATTTGACTCTTCCTTGGTCACTGCAGTCCAGATTTCTTTTGTGAACCACCTGCCAGAAAGTTCTGCGTATCTACTTGTTCTATCTCCAGCTCCCAGAGTATAGACAGACTTGGGAAGAGATGGAGATAGAATTTGATTAGTGGCTGAAATAAAGATGGAAAGTAAGAAAACTGTCATGTCCAGAACTTTACATGGTGTCAACTGAAGGACAGCCTTCCACGAGTTGGAGTCTTGACCACCAGTGACGAACTGTGTGGCCTTAGCACGGTGCCCATGTTACATACAGATAGAAGTCAGTAACTTACTTGAAATTTGTTGGGACAGGAAAAATAAAAGACTGAGAACCACTTAGTTTGCAAGTCATATGAAGAAACGTTAAGAGGCAAATTAAAATTTTAACTTACACTTTATTTTAATTAAAGCATTTAAAACAAATTTGTAAAGTATAAAAATTCTTTTATAGAGTATTTTTTAAAGTTTAAGATGCAAGGTTTGTATTAACAAAGCCCTATTCCCCTTAGAACTTACTGATGTTGTATTTATTGTTATATATACCGGCTTGTTTATTTTATTAAAAATACATGAGCTACACAGATATTTGAAGAAACTCAGTTTAGTACAATGAATTAGCTGCCACCCTGTCCAGGAGACCCAGGGCTTTTATTATAATGAAATGGTTTTCCTGTTAGCTGATGTACTACTGCGTGCTCTCAGATATTGGGACACAGAGGTGTTATCTCCATAAGAATACCCATTGCATCCATGCACAGGTTTTTTTCTCTCCAGTTATGGAAAACCTCATAGTTGTTAGAACTCTCTCCATGACAAGAATTAATATATTAACTGGATTATGGCACTGTTTGACAAATTGCTTACTAAATACATCAAAATTGATTGGACCTTCTTTATTTGAATTGACAAATGACTGCATTAGGAGAAGGAGGGAAATCCATTAATTACAGCTGCTCTTGACCATAGGAAATGTAATCATATAAATATGGATTTTGTTAAAACAAAAATGTCTTCTTTATGGTAGTGTTGTTTATATGTATATCTACATCTCTTTGCCATTGATAGAAGGCATGTGCTTACCTACCATCTTTTAAATAATAAAAAATTGATTTCTGTGGTGTTGAAAAGTGTGTTCTACCCTCTCCTGACTAGATAATAATTTTTTAAATATTCCAGAAAATATCAGGGAAACCCTGTAGCTCAGCCTTTCTGCTCAGTTTTCAATTGCACCTGTTTGTCCATCTTGTACTTCTATGTTCATTGATTTCCCAGATAACCTTACAGATTTGTGACTGCTCCAGTGTAAGTTTATATATGACAGGGCTTTTACTTAGGAAACAGGAAATTCAGACACTGATGGTTTTGACTTCCTTCACATTGTTACCTTGAGTGAGTCATTGCCTTCTACGCCTCAGGTTTCTCATCTTTATTATTAAGGATGTGAAAATCTTTTTCAACTTTCAGATTTGGGGAGATCCCTGCCCTAGAATCTCATAACTTGTCCAGAAACTCATGAAAATTCAGACCCAAGACATGTTAAAACAGAAGGAAACAAGCAGCTAGGATACCCGAAGTCAAGGTCTTTGTCTTGTTACTTTTTTTTTTTCACATTTTATGTAGCGACAGGATTTTCTAATAGTTTGCAAATAATTCCTGGTTATAAAATAGTAGAAACAAAGCAAAGGTTATAAAATAAAGAAACAATTTTCTTTATGAAAGATTTGTGTTTCATAAACATTTTTAAGCGATCTTTTTGAATTCGATCTTTTTGAATTATTCCTTATTTCTAGGAATACCTAGAAATCCCTTCTTTCTCCAAATTAATGTATATATAATTTTAGTTTTTCTATATGCTTTAATACTTTGTTTTAAATTATAGTCTTGTGTCTTTAGCGTAGCTGCTTTTTTTATATTGAAGACTCTTTCAGCTGCTGATTATGAAGCTAACATATTTAATATTGTTTTTGTTTCTGGAGTTCTGACTGTTCCATTTATCAAAAGTTTTAATTTTGCTTTGATAGTGTATAAGCTCTTATCATTACTGAGTTTCTCTTTCTTTGAAAAAATTTTTCTCTCTTGATTTTTCTTACTGAAGGTAGCCAACCCAGTAACCGAGGCATAAGGGAGGTGGGTGAGTGCCACAGATTGTCTTTCTGCAGCTTCAGTCTCTTCTTCCCCTTATTGTTGTCACAGGGCAGAAGACTTTTGGCCATGTGAGTCTGTGGAACTTGGCAGAGAGACCAGAAACACTGTATTGCCTTCATTGCCTTTATACCATCAGTTTCTTGTCTTTTATACTATGCCTTCTTCGTATTTTATGACTTCGTGAAGAACATCTGTAACCACCCTATATGATGTGAAATCTGGTCAAAGCTGAGATTTGGGGATTTTTTTGAGGATCGTGTTTTTTTCTTTTCTTGGTCACTTGGCTGACTTCTGTGCTCTTTTTTAGATGCTAGCATGTCATCCGTGGTTGCATCATGTACACCTTTAAATATGAAACCAACAAACCAGTATTTTCTAAGATGAAATATTTTAATCACAGGTATTATGGTGTATGTAAAGTAGCACTTTGATTGTTTCTCTCACTGCATGTGAAGCTTCCTTCAATGTCTGTAACCTCTGTTGTGACTTCTGGTTAAAGTAATTTTTCCACATTGTTTGATCACAGTATAGGTATCTCTGATCAGGATACATAGATGTTTATTATGATTATAGAAAAGATTATATTAAGTTAAGCAGACATTGAATAGACAGACAACAGACTCTCAATCAATGATATAATTGATGTTTGGGGATAAAAATCTCTTACATGTTTTATATTGTAAATATAATTTAAAATAATGAACTTAGTAGGTAATGAAGTGATAAATTGAGGTGAGGTGATTTTGCTTAAGGTGAAGAATGTGATCTTTAGAGTCTGCAGTCCTGAATTTGAACTGTATCTCTGCTACTTGCTTGCTCTCTGGACAACTTTAGGCAGATAACCTCCCCGAACTTTTTTCTCTCCGTCTTTTTTTTTTTTTTTTTTTTTTTTGAGGCAGTGTCTCGCTCTGTCGCCCAGGCTAGAGTGCAGTGGCTGGATCTCGGCTCATTGCAAGCTCCGCCTCCCGGGTTCACACCATTCTCCTGCCTCAGCTTCCTGAGTAGCTGGGACTACAGGCGCCCGCCACCACGCCCAGCTAATTTTTTGTATTTTTAGTAGAGATGGAGTTTCACCGTGTTAGTCAGGATGGTCTCAATCTCCTGACCTTGTGATCCGCCTGTCCCGGCCTCCCAAAGTGCTGGGATTACAGGCGTGAGCCACCACGCCCAGCCTCTCCCTGTCTTTAAAATGGGTATTAATAATACCTACCTTACAGGATCATTGTTAGATAATATGAGATAATTGATCCAAAAAACTTACCCAATAGCTTGGATAGAAGAAAGAAACTCACTAATGATAGCTGGTGGTTGTAACTAGTTGTGTGAGAATGAATATCCTTCTTCTCCCATGAGGTCTTTCCTGCTTCTCATGATTCCACCTACTTTATGACAGATACCTCCAGGTGGCACAGGTGAACATACTTTGTTGTAAAGAGAAAGCATTTGTATTATATCTCCTCTGATCTTCAGTGGTCAGCTGGACAAGTATGGCTCTGATATTGGGTGCATTTTCGAAGCTATAGAAAGAAATTTTACTGGCTGGGCATGATGGCTCATGCCAGTAATCCCAGCACTTTGGGAAGCCGAGGTGGGCAGATCACTTGAGTCCAGGACTTCTAGACCAGCCTGGCCAACATGGTGAAACCCCATCTCTACTAAAAACACAAAAATTAGCCGGGCGTAGTGGTGCACACCTGTAGTCCCAGCTACTTGAGAAGGCTGAGGCAGGAGAATCTCTTGAACCTGGGAGGTGGAGGTTGTAGTGAGCTGAGATCATGCCACTGCACTCCAGCCTGGGTGACAGAGCAAGACTCTATCTAAAAAAAAAAAAAAAAAAAAAAGATTAAAAATTAAAAAAAGAATGCTTATTCAGCAGTTCTAATTTATTAATGCAAATTGAAGTTTTCTATTAGACCTGTTTTCTTTGAGCATCTTCCTTCCCTTAGTAATTTATAGAGAGTGAGATTTTTCTTGGCATCCTGTATATCTTGAAAGGCTGTACTCTGGAAGTTCCTTTTGACAGTTGTGTTAAGACCCTGACACTTTTCCCTAAAAAGGTTAGACTCTTAATATTAAAACTTCTGAAATGCTGGCAAAATATTTGATTTTCTGAGATTATCATTGCAATCAGTGTTCACTATTGCAGTGATTGAGGAGGATAAGAGGGACTTTTATTTTTTATTCCATGTTCTTTGAAGTTTGCAATTAGCATATGTTCATGTAATATTAGTAGTCCATTTTCCAAAAAAAAAAAAAATATTTAGGAAGGAAGGAAAAAATGAATGGGAAAGAGAGAAAGTGAAAATGAAAGAAAGAAGGGAATGAGGAAGGAAGAAAATGCAGGGGAAAAGGACTACCTCACTTTGTTATACAAGATAAAAATAAAATGGTATACAGTAATGAAAGTAAACCAGACCTAAATTTTTTTTTTATTATTTTTTATTTTTATTTTTATTTTTTTTGAGACAGAGTCTTGCTCTGTTGCCTAGGCTGGAGTGCAGTGGCTCTATCTCGGCTCACTGCAAGCTCTGCCTCCCAGGTTCACGCCGTTCTCCTGCCTCAGCCTCCTGACTAGCTGGGACTACAGACACCCGCCACCACGCCTGGCTAATTTTTTGTTGTTGTTGTTTTTAGTAGAGACAGGGTTTCACTGTGTTAGCCAGGATGGTCTCAATCTCTTGACTTAGTGATCCGCCTGCCTTGGCCTCCCAAAAGTGCTGGGATTACAGGCGTGAACCACTACACCTGGCCACCAGACCTAAATGTATTAACATGGATGACACATATAGTGTTATGTGAAAAAGTTTACTATGATTGTTTAAATTGTCACTCACTGAATGATCCTGAATGCTTCATGTATTCCATACCCTAGCCAAGAAGAGTCAAGATGACTGTCAGTCTGCAGGTCAAGAAATGGTTGTTCAATCTTTTGAAACATTCATAAAATAGTTTTTAAAAAAATTATTAGAGAAACGTTAGACGTATATAGTACACAGTTAGTTGTATAAGGAATCTACCGATTACCAAGTTTCAACAATTTACAACATTCTGCCATAAAGTATCCTAAGAAAGACTTTTTAAAGGTCACAACTCCCCACCATTACATAAAACGAGTGAGGCAGGGTGGTGATTTGTGGAGATCTCTGTTTAGTAGTGTGATGTTGTGGAGCAGAAGAGGAAGATCAAGCCTGGAAAATGCTCTCACTTTTGGAAAGTTAAGGAAAACCCTGCAGTAGTTGTGGACTTGTGTTCTCTATCTCATGCTTTCCCCTGTCCTCTCGGTTTTGAGAATTTTCTGATTAATTTAGAGATAAAATATGGAAAACATCATGAATGCTTAATGATCATTTAAAAAGATTTTAGATTATGTTCCTAACTATAGGGTGAAAATGTTTGGTGCCTTCCAGGTCTAAAAGCTTTTATCTCTCCATGCCAAGACAACTTTGCTTCTTTTGCTTAGGCAAGAGAAAATCTGTATGTAATTCTTCTTGCTGCATAATGATATGGATCTTTGTAGTATGTAACTAAATAATAAATAAATGAGACATGAAAGAAACTGCATTAACTCTTTGCAAAAAAATTATTTTTGCCATTTTTACATTTACAAGAATCACCCCCCAACCCCACCTGCTTTTTTTGTTTGTCAGGGCTTAGTGTAGATGCTAGACCAAATACTACATTAGAGTCTTTGCTCTTCAACTATGCCATTGTAGATGGAATCAAGAACAGTAAGCTTTCAATCACTGTCCTGTTGCCTATATGTACAAATTGGTACATCGATTACTACACACAATTTAATGACCAGAAATAGTGATTATTTACCTTTACAACATCAATTTACAGTAGGTTCCATATATGCTGTACTCATCCTAGTATCTTATAGAGTATATTTTAGTGTGTTCCTTGAATTTGGAATGGAGAATTGATTATTCCTGAAAGAAATGCATCTAACATTCAGGTTTGACTGTGAGAATACAGTTGCTACTGTTGAAGCAATACAACTCATAATTCTACGCAGAATTTAGCTTAGGATGCTTTCAGCAAATAATCAGTTTTCTGAACAAAAAAACAACGTGTTTGAGCAGTTGATAAATGTGGTCCTATGTTTGATATTTGTATGTGTAAATACAGAGATAATGATAAACGGATATGGAGATATTATGCATAAGCAAGTTAGAAGTAGCACACCCCCTTTAAAAAGTTACTGAACCTAAAAATAGAAAGAAAAACACATGGCCCACTATGCAATAAGGTCAACTTTTATTTTGTTTATCATTTTCCAACTTCTGTTGATATATATCTGATTTGTTTGTTTGCATATATTGACTATGGTATACTGCACTATCAATTGTATTGTTCTTATTCCACAGCTTTTAATTAAATATGAATTTTTAAACAACTACATGATATACACAGTTTAAAAGATAACAAGAAATATCCAGTGGAAAATAAATCCTCCGTATACCCCCGTCAACCTCATCGCCTCCCAGGAGGCACTTACTATTAGTAATGTATTGTATTCTCTACTCCTGTAAAGGTGAACTTTAATAAGAATGCTTTTATTGTTACATCTGAGTCTGGCCAGATTATATAACCCATGATAAGACAACAGTTGTTTATTCATAAGCTGTAAGCAAAGTAATACATAGTTGTGATACAATTGTTTAAAATAGTGTGGACTGACTTTTCCAGCTATCCTACTGTTGGTGATTTAATGTACACATAGTGCAGCTGTACTGTCAAATGAGTTGCACTGATATGAATTCTAGTAGAACACATTAAGTATTGTGTGTGTCTTTCCAGGTAAATATGAGGGGACTTCAAAAAGTTTGTGGAAAAAGGGAATTAGAAGATAAAAATTAAAAATATAAACTTTATTTCTCAAGATAAGCCCCATCAAGTTAAAGATACTTTTGTAAGCAATGACACTAGCCATTTAGTCCATCCTAAAAAACGGAAGGTCCTGGGAATTTAATTATGTCAATACTGTCTTTTTTACATTAACTAAAGAAAAATGATGCCCTTTAATGATTTTTTTAAGATTAGAAGCAAAAAGAAGTCTGAAGGAGCCATATGAGGACTGTGAGGTAGATGCCTAATGATTTCCCATCGAAACTCTCACAGAATTTGCTAGGAGGAATGAGCAAGAATATTGTGGTGGTGGAGAGAACTCTCTGATGAAGCTTTCCTGGGCATTTTTCCACCAAAGCTTTGGCTGATTTTCTCAAAGATTCTCATAATTAACAGATGTTATTATTTTCTTTGGCCCTCCAGAAAGTCAACAAACAAACTGCCTCAAGCATCCTAAAAAACTGTTGCCGTGGCCTTTGCTCTTGCCCACTTTTGCTTTGACTACACCACTTCCGCCTTTCGGTAGCCATTGCTTTGATTGTGCTTCGTCTCTTGGATCATACTGTAACAGTAAAGCTGTGGTTTATTTCCTGTTACAGTTTTTTTTTTTTTTTTTTTTGAGACAGAATCTTGCTCTGGCACCCAGGCTGGAATGCAGTGGCATGATCTCTGCTCACTGCAGCCTCCGCCTCCCGGGTTCAAGCGATTCTCATGCCTCAGCCTCCCAGGTAGCTGAGACTACAGGCGCCTGCCACCACGCTGGCTAATTTTTTATGTTTTTAGTAGAAATAGAGTTTCACCATGTTGGCCAGGATGGTCTCAATCTCTTGACCTTGTGATCTGCCGCCTTGGCCTCCCAAAGTGCTGGAATTATAGGCATGAGCCACCATACTCAGCCTCCTGTTACAGTTCTTTGAAGAAATGCTTCAGAATCTTGTTCCCACTTGATTAAAATTTCCATTGAAATTTCCATTGAAAGCTTTGCTGTAGTTTGCAGCAAAAAATTGATCTGGTTGCAATGCTTTAGGCACCCATTAAGTGAAAAGTTTGCTCACCTTTAATTTTTCAATCAGAATTGGGGAAGTGGAACCAATTGAGATGTCTTTGGCACTGGCTGTAGTTTCTGCTGTTAGTCATTGGTCTCTTCGATTAAGGCACAAAGAAAATGAATTTTTTCCTATCAAATTGATATGGATGGCCTGGCCACTGAGGACTTCATCTTCAGTACCATCTTATCCCTTCTTAAAGCGAACTATCCATTTGTAAACTGCTGATTTCTCTGGGGCATTGTCTCCATAAACTTTTGGTAAAGAATCGGTAATTTCACCATTCTTCTACCCAAGCTTGACTGTAAGTTTGACATTTGTTCTTACTTCAGTTTTCCATGAACTTTTTGAAGACCCCTCATAAACTCCACCTTGTCCTTAAAATGGTTTGACCTTGCAAATGTTTTGAGGGAATTGTTATAGTCTATTCACTTCTTAGAAGTATATTAGAGGCTGGGTGTCATGGTATACACCTGTAGTTGCAGCTCCTCAGGAGGCTGAGAGAGGAGAATCACTTGAGGCCTAGGCTGTAGTGCAGTATGATTATCATGCCTGTGAATGCCAACTTGGTCAGCATAGCGATACCTATCTCTTAAAAAAAAAAAAAAAAAAAAAGGTATACTTGCACAGTTTGAAATTTTTCCTTAGTAGAGTAGCTGATCTGGCTGATAGCATGAACCCATTATGCTTTATTCTTTCTCTCCATTTTATGAGATATTTAGGGCCACTAAGAAGTAAAACTAAATTGTGAGCCCAGCCAGACTACCTCCAGGTGTAATTTGTCCAGATGCTGAATGTCAAGCAACCTTTTGGTAGCAGGAACAATAAATGAAAGCTCCTTAGTTTATCTTCTGTTGTAATATTATGATACTGTGGGGGTACAGAAAAGGAGATGGGGGGAAACGATGTACCCAGAGTTGTCAGTTTTTCAGTGAAATCTATTAGCTTATAGACAGAGAAGATACATACTTTTTCTGATTATATATTGTCTGTGACTGTTCTTCTGGGAATGTGGAATAAAAAGAAAGTGAAACCAGAGATGTACAATACTGACTGTTAGAAAACTTTAATAATTAATTAGAGAACATCTATGGTACTACAGGGTCAGGGTGCAAGGAAGATCATTGATCCGTATAATATATAACGTAGATACAGCTTGTTTCCCTTTATGTATTATTGTTGCATTGGTATAGACGGCAGCTAATCAACAGAAAAACCAGTGATATTTTGTGGAATTGCTTTACTGCTCTGTGTATTAGATTTAGTGAATTCCTCTACATTTAAATTGTCACACTTATAAATCAGTGTGAATTTAATACTACCCATTTTCAAGTAGTTGTGTGTGTTATTTTTAATCTGAGAGGGTTCTCCCTTTTTTTAGTCATTTAAAAAGTCACACTTTAATTTTTCCCACTTTGATATGTATGCAATGATAACTTGAGTCAGTAAATCTCCAATTACTACAATTTATTTATTTATTTATTTATTTATTTAATTTTTTTTTTTGAGGCGGAGTCTTGCTCTGTCGCCCAGGCTGGAGTGCAGTGGCACTATCTCGGCTCACTGCAAGCTCCGCCTCCTGGGTTCACGCCATTCTCCTGCCTCAGCCTCCCGAGTAGCTGGGACTACAGGCGCCTGCCACCACACCCGGCTAATTTTTTTGTATTTTTAGTAGAGATGGGGTTTCACCGTGTTAGCCAGGATGGTCTCGATCTCCTGACCTCGTGATCCACCCATCTTGGCCTCCCAAAGTGCTGGGATTACAGGCTAGAGCCACCGCGCCCGGCCTACAATTTAAATGTGTTTGTTGGATATTATAATTCCTCCTCTGTGAATTGCTTGTTCATTGGGAACTGCCTTTGTTCATTTTGCTTTTGGATTATTTGTCTTCTGAACCTTTGTTTTAAAATGGCAAATTTTAGTTTCTGTACTAAGAGACTACATTCCCAAGCAGAATTTCATCCGTATATCCTGAGTGCTTTCTGATCAGAAACAGAGTTTGGTAAAGAGCCCTTGCTTATTGTGTGGCTGCTACATAAATGCTGTTTTTAATAAGCACCAAAAATATATTGAGGTTTGTCCTTGGGAGAGAGTTTATCACTGTTGGCCTTTGGGTGAACTTTGAGCTTGAGCTGTTTCATTCAAGGCAGCATGATGTCATTTAACTGCAAATTTCTCTGTTGCTAGAAAAAGGAATGTTGTTCCTCTAAATAACCTAAATGACTGAAAAATGCTGGCACAACATTATTCATCTCTCAGGTCGCCACTAAAAACTTTAACATGGTGAGAGTTTCATTGTTTGCGGAGGAAGGGTGGGGATATGGTAAAGAGTAGGAGAAAACAGAAACTGTGTCTGGTCCTGAATCTGAAGAATTCCACTGTCCATATAAAAGTCCGCTGCCAGTAGGACCCAGTAAACTCACTTGTCCAGATGAGAGCTTTTGGGTCCATCTTTGATTTTTCACTTATAAATCAGAATGTGAATTTTAAATTTATAATTAAACTTACAAATGCATTTAATCTTCATTTATAGATCAGAGTGTGAATTTTTGAATTAAAAAATTTAAAAATTTCTATATATTCAGCCTATTATCATATTTTAACTGTCCAACAAAATCTTAAACCAGGTAACTATATGATTATCTCACATATAAAACTAGGTACCATTA
Organism: Chlorocebus sabaeus; assembly: GCF_047675955.1. Classification (NCBI taxonomy): domain Eukaryota; kingdom Metazoa; phylum Chordata; class Mammalia; order Primates; family Cercopithecidae; genus Chlorocebus; species Chlorocebus sabaeus. The sequence goes on from NC_132919.1 coordinate 37,238,134, forward strand.
GCATCAGCATTTTTATCCTCAATTTGAGAAGCAGATTTCTCTGATAGTGATAGCATCGCAATTAATGTCAAGGAGTAGAACAGCTTCTTATCTGCTAGAGTTGGGAGGCTGGAGTTTACAAACAGTGGTACCTGTAGTTGATCAGCTATGTCCTCTAAAGCTTCCAGAGCTACAGCTAAGATAATTTATTACTGGAAATTCAAGAAATATAGGAAAAGGTAGAACAAGAACAGAACAAAACCAAACCAAATAGACTTTTCCTTCATTACTTTCGTAAATAAGTACTGCTCGATGTTCACTATTATGCTTTGTGCTTGTTTAGATAAAGAGGATGCTTACAAGCTGTGTGTAGTCTTTTCACTTTTACAAGCATTGACAGTTGTTTTTCATTGCTTTAAATGAAATAGTACTGGATACAGATATTTTTATTTTTATTCTTTCTTTGTAAGAAATATTTACATCTTATAAACTTCATTTTTAGAAGGTCTGGTATTTTTTCCTGAGTATGTAAAACCATGTCCAATACAATGAGAGTTATTAATTACCTGCTCTAATGTACAGTATATTTAATATGTTAATGATAAAGATCTGACCTTTTGTATTCTAAGTAGAAGACTAGATTAGTTGCAGATGAACTTTTTTGATATCTAGCTGTTTCTTTGGGAATATTTTAGAAAGAATTTGATTCCATAAAATTGAGTTTATCTTCTCATTCTTTTGGGGGAAAAATTGAAATGTTAGGTTTAAATTTTTCTAGGAATGGTAATAACTCATTCTCGGAATCTTGGTTCAAATTCACCTATCCTAACCTATATTAAGTAGTGTTAAAGAACTAGATATTTGAAGAAACTTAATGATGTCAACTTAGATGTCTGTTAATATAATGCGTATACCTTTAATCTTGCAATTATTATTTGCATACTTTAATACTTTGTACCTATAGTTTAGCAGTATGTAAAGCAATACTTTTAACTTCCTCTAACTGATAAATACCATATTTTCTGTGGATAATTTTCAAAACTTCTTTATACATTGATTCTTGTATTAAGTTGCAGAGGGCATCTAAAAATTCAAAAATAGAACTCTTCCAAGATTTTGATTTGAAAAGTTGTATGTATTATTAATTGACTTTTTGGAATATCGTGAATTTTATTATATAGGATTCAGACCTAAGGACGTTATTAAGGGGCCATTAATCTTTCTTTTCATAACTTTATTTATGTTGTTTTGCAGACTTGGCAGTATTTTTGGTTTAGATTAACAGGACTGATTTTCAAAAGTCAGCCCTAAAGCAGATTGGCTTTTGTTTGCTTTACACATACTCACATATGAAAATATATAAATAGGCTGGGCATGGTGGCTCACACCTGTAATTCCAGCATTTTGGGAGGCTGAGGTGGGCAGATCATGAGGTCAAAAGATCAAAACCATCCTGGCCAACGTGGTGGAACCCTGTCTCCACTAAAAATACAAAAATTAGCTGGGCATGGTGGTATGCACCTGTAATCCCAGCTACTTGGGAGACTGAGGCAGGAGAATCACTTGAACCCGGGAGGCGGAGGCTGTAGTGAGCAGAGATCGCGCTGCTGTATACCAGCCTGGTGACAGAGCAAGACTCCATCTCAAAAAAAAAAAAAAATATATATATATATATGTGTGTGTGTGTGTGTGTGTGTGCGCGTGTGTGTGTGTATAGACACACACACATAATACACAGAAGCCCATATATTCCTATAAGAAAAATACCATTAGTGATTTTTTTAAGCTCTTATTTACTTACTGTAAACATGATTTGCTTATAAACACTAAAAACAGACAGGCTCACAGTTACCTCATAATGATCTACTCAACCTGCCCTTGCTTCTTGATCTATATTTAACAAATGCCTGTGTCTAGTAGAGGCGGTACTTTTGAAGTTGTACTCTCTAAAGTAAATTGATAGTATTTCCTTTTCAGTTTGGCAGATAAGGTGTGTTTGAAAATTACTCTGCTAAGAACATGGCAAGATTTATATCCTTGTACCAAGTTTATTAATTATCTAAGGACAGTTGGTAAATATAAAAGATACTAAACATTTTTCTTTAGGGTAGCTATTTTGTATCTTAGTCCATTGAACTTGGATTCGCAAGATATGTAACTTTATTTTTCTTTAAATAAACTCTATTAGGTTTTTTTAGTACCTCCATTTGAAGAAAGGTGGAAAAATTAATCTCAATCAACTATACCGCCTCCAAAGTTACATCTAAATTCTCTAGGGTTTACAGGGTATAAAAGTATGAGGTAAGGGATTTGGGGACATTTTGCCCTAATTGCCACCACTGACATGTCCCATTTCCCCACCAGATCATTGATCATTGGTTCATATAGATCTCTGCAGCATCCATTGTTGTTTCTCATCCAGTTCCTGTCAGTTCTCTGGACTATGTCTGTATTATTCTTGTATATGTATGAAACATTATTCTCCTCCAAGCTATGGGGAACATGATAAGGTTGTCACAGACCTGGCTGTACAGACACACTATGTGCACACCGTTTCTACTCTTGTACCATGTGGGATCTCTTGCCACTTCCCTTAACTCTGCCCAAGAATAAAGACATAAGTTTTCACAGTCATTGGTCCCTAAAACTCTTTCTGGGATTCTGTTGTTTCCCACTCCTATTTGTGACTCTCTTTTTTCCCCTTTCTGTCTCTGCGAATCTTGCTCCAATCTCAGGGTATCATTCCTAGTATTTGAGTGGTTAGAAGCATGGAAACTTTGCTCTTATCATACTTTCCTTTTATCATGGTTGTAAATTCTTTTTTCCATATGAACTGGTATGTCATTCCTTCCCAAGGCAGTAAACATAGAATGTTCTTCCTACCTGGATTGGGAGAAAATTTTTAACATAAATAAATGCAAGTGGTGAAATAAAAGGGATAGACTTTGGCAGAGGAGCAAAAGAGAGGATAATTCTATTTAAAGAAAAAGCCAAAGAAGCATTAAGTAAAGCCAAAGACACAAATAATGGTAACCCACAATTAAAAAAACCAAAGAAGTGACTTGGGAAATAGTAGAAGGAGAGATGAAAAAGAAGCATTGAAAAAAATCATGCAAGATCAACAAGAATCCCCAAATAAATGGAAGTCAAAAGTTGCAGATTTACAGGAAAAGGAAAGAGTAATAAAGCTGCCCAGCCTGGGTTTGCGAAAGGGAAAGTACAGTTTCAGGGCAGGTAAACTGAATTTGGTAGTGATGATGAATGTGATGGAGAATAGTGCAGCTGAGCCAGTGAAAAGAACAAAAGAAGAAACAGAGAAGAACCTGCACCACAAGGACAGAAAACAGAAAATGGTGCCAGAGATTGGTAGTTTAGTGCACAGATTTTAAAATTCATTTTAATTAGGTTTTAAGCTGCTTTTGTTTTGGGACTTTTAAAACAAAAACCAAATTAGGCCTACTATTCAGTGTCCACCTGCAAGAAAGCAAAACTTTCAGGCCAGGTGTGGTGGCTCATGCCTGTAATCTCAGCACTTTGGGAGGCTGAGGCGGGTGGATCACTTGAGGTTAGGAGTTCAAGACCAGCCTGGCCAACATGGCAAAACCCCGTCTCTACTCAAAATACAAAAATTAGCCGGGCATGGTGGCGCACACCTGTAATTCCAGCTACTCGGGAGGCTGAGGTGGGAGGATCGCTTGAACACCAGGTGGAGGTTGCAGTGAGCCGAGATCATGCCACTGCACTCCAGCATGGGTGACAGAGTGAGACCCTGTGTCAAAAAAAAAAAAAAAAGAAAGGAAACTTTTTTGTTGTTGTTGAACTTGTCTTTTTTGTTATTCACACGAGAATTTTTTTGAATGTATAGTTCTATTTGTGTAATTTCAGATCATTCAATATCAGAAGGAACTTTCTTCCACGAAATTACCTTTGTAGTATGAGAATGTGTTAGTACAAACTAAGAAAATTTATGCTATATGAAAAGAGCAAAAACTTAGTTTATTTTTATCTTTTTGTGCCCAAAGCATTTGAGAACAAATTTTAAACTAGAATATTGGCTATTGACTATGAGCCCTTCCCACAGATAATTTATCCTGTCTCCTAGGCTGGCCTTCTGTATTTACACAGGCAGCCTGGTAACATTAGAAAGAATTACTTGTCACAAAGCTTTTCAGTACTATATGTAGACTGACTAAAATCAAGAGACTTACTGATTTCTTTGTCCAAAAGTTTTGTGATGCTGGCAGGTCATATCTGTAAAACAAAAGCCACCTAAGGGCATTTCTAAACACTCAACCACCTTTGACTAAAACAACAACAACTACAACAAAAACTAAGAAAAGTATTAAATACTGGTAAGCTGAACATTTTAGATCTGTCACTTTAACTTATGCACGTACTGGCTTGAGATGTCCCCCAACATCAGCCATGGCAAACAGAGCTTGGCTTTTCTGCTATCATGGCCATTTATACTGAAATTCGAGGTTATAGTGAAGAGTTTAGAAGGATAACAGGTGGACAAAAAAGTAAATCCTATGAAAATGATAGTATCTTTCTATTTTAAATTTTCTAATAATTTATAGCTAACTTAATCTCATAATAACCATGCTTATTTCAGAATGTTCTTGTCTAGATTTTAGAAATGGTAATAAGTAGCTAATTATTTTCCTCCTAAGCTCTCAAATGAAAACCAGTTTTTCGTATTTTTCCTTTTAAAGAATAATGTAGATTCTCCAAACTTTTACTACTGATCTATTTTAGAGGAATGGCAGTGAGTCTACTCCTGTATAACACAGCTCTGAAATTCTAATGTGTAATGAAATTACCTAGGGATCTTGTTGAAATACAGATTGTCATTCAGTAGGGCTGGGTGGGTGGAGCCTGAAATCATTTATTTCTAACAAGCTCTGCCAGGGAAGTCAATGTTGATGGTCTAAGGACCACATTTGGATGAAGCAGGTTCTGGCTCAGTATACTGTTGGGACTGTTCTAAGGTATTCCATGCTACATATTGTAATTCCTAAAACCGTGTAGAGAATCCAATACTGAATATAATAGGAAGACCAACAGATTTTAATAAATATATTACATTACCAATTATGAACAGTCATATGTCTAGTTGTATGTTTAACACCACAGTGCCAAGTAATGATTAATTTATTGTGAAAAAATATGTTCCCTTATTGCACTCTTCTTTCAGACTTTTCAAAATTATTTGGATTATAGTTAGCTTCTAGTTTTAAGCTTCTCCTGTTCTGATGTTTGTGCTTTTACCCAATTTAGTAATAAAAATGTATCAAACATGGAAAAAATGGTGGGGCCAAGGAAGGATATTTATTTAATGTTGAAAAATATTATCCTACCAGATTTATTTTTTTATATTGCCCGTCTTCTGATGGCTTCCAAGCATGCTTAATTAGAAAACTATTTTTAGTGAAAAGAGGGGATGGAAATTCTTACAATCTCTTTAGGATTTTGGGATGCATATTTATGATACTATTTCTAGATGTATATTTGGAATCTTTATTACTTCCCTTGGAAAGTTAATGAGGGCAGAGAGGATCTTTCTCCCTTCTCACTGTGGAAAATTCCAAACATATACAAAACTAGAAAATAATAGTATAATGAGCCTCCATGTACCTATGAGTCAGCTATGACAATGATCAACTAATGACCAATCTTGTTTTCATCTGTAATTCTACTTCCCACCTCTATCCCTGCCACTGGGTTATTTTGAAGTTAATCCCAGATGTTATAATACATTATCCCTATTTTGTTGATGGATAAACAAGTGTCCAGCCATTCTAGTGCCATTGCTTACTTAGTACAGAATCTTAAACTCCAACCACCCCGTAAATACTTATTGAGTGCTTATTCTGTGACGTGTACTAGTCTAGGCTCAGCATATATAAAACACAACATAAACTTTTGGAGAAATTCACGTTAGGTACCAGCTAGTTACGTAAGGTGTGGTTGCTCACTTCTACTTAAAAATTTCCAATTGCTTTCCATCATATTACTCGAGCTTTATTACTAAAAAAAAAAAAAAAAAAAAAAAAAAAAAAGAAAGGAAAAGCCCACAGTAATCTGCTGGTCCTACCTCCTTTGCCTTACTGACTCATCTTGCACTCACAGCATGGCTTACCCCACCCAACCACAGTGGCTTCCTAACTCTTACTGATTCCCTTTATTTCTCAAAATCTTTGTACTTAACATTCCCTTTGTCACACCTTTCCTTCAGATATTTGTATAACATATTACCTCACCTCTTTAAAATCTTCTCTGCCCTCATCTGCTTTCCAGCCTCTACATATTTGTCCATATTCACATTTTTCACTAGTATTTAAAGGGTGGGAATTTCAAGGATCCTCTTGTTCTCTTCTGTAGTAAGAATTAATATAGAATTTAGTGGTGTGAAGATAACCTTTTGAAAACATCATTACTTATCAGCCTTTCAATGTGTATCAATTATTTCCAAAAGGATGCTGAAATAATAGATATTGTGGTATTCTTTTCTTCTTGATATCATTTGTCATCACAAGAATGTAGGTGTATGCTTTTGTGATCATTTGTGTTTTGTACAAATGCCACCATGCCTGTTGGCTGTAGAACTATGATTTTGAAGAACTAGCAACTAAAAGTTTTGACTACTGCAGATCTTACATTTTAATACTATGTATGCCTCTGTTGAGTAATTCACTGAATTAGCATTTCTCCTCTTGCAGCAAGTTAAGATAAGCTTTTTGTGAGTGTGTCTTTTAAAATATTGCCCTAGGTTATGCTTTGTCTACTTTATTTGTATCTGTTTCACTAAGATATAGTTTTTCAAAATACTACCTTGTTCTAGCAAGAACTCAGTGAGGCTGGCATTCTCTTTCACTGCTTGGGTAAGTGTATAACTCTGGGAATACATATTAAGAAATTTGTATATTTACATCCTCTGATTTCATATGGGGGAATCTAACTCAAGGAACTTTTTGTATGTTGATGTGTATATATAAATGTCTCTGGGTGGTGGAAATTATGAAGGTTGTTTTCAGCTTCTCATTCTTCTCTATTTCTTCTACACTTCTTTAATGATCATCTCTTACTTTCTTACTTTTCTTCCTACTTACCTCCCCTGTTTTTCTGTATTCCTCCCAGTACTTCATTGCTTGATTTCTCTGGGTATTAAAATGGTAGGCCAGGCGTGGTAGTTCATGCCTATAATCCCAGGACTCTGAGAGCCAAAGCCAGAGGATCACTTGAGGCCAGGAGTTTGACACCAGCCTGGTCAACATTGTGAGATCCTGTCTCTACAAAAAAGAAAATTTTGGACAGGCATGGTAGCTCACGCCTGTAGTCTCAGCTACTTATTAGACTGAGGTGAGAAGATGGTTTGAGCCCAGAAGTTTGAGGTTACAGTGAGCTATGATCATGCCACTGCACTCCAGCCTGGGTGACATAGCAAGATCCTATCTCTTAAGGAAAAAAAAAAAAAAAAAAAAAGATTAAATAAAATCATGTATGAGGTTGGGGGGTTATATGGGAAATATCTGTATCTTTAGCTCTACTTTGCTGTGAACCTAAAACTGCTGTTTAAAAAAAAAAAGAAAAGAAAAGAAAAAGAAAAAAATACCTTTAGAGATATAGAGACAGAGTGGGTGAGTCGTAGCTTCCAAAGAAGAGACTAAGATTTTGAGAAGATAATGTCTGGTTCATATTAGGAACTCAGTAAATGTTTTTGAATCATTGTATTGTTTTACTAAGCAAATGTTCCTATTTGAGTGAAAAAGTAGGCTGTTTATAATTTGACTATGTCATACCACTTAAGAATCATGAAAACTACCCAGGTATCTAAGAAAGATGATGTATTTCTCTGGATAAATGAATTTTTTCAGGACTGAAAGCATTTTTTCAATTAAATGTGCTTTTTTATGCCGAGCATTTATATGAAGCTACTAAATAAACTCTTTTAAAGAATCCTAATATCATCCCCCAATGAACAGATTTGTCACTGCTCTTCAGTGTACTTTTGCTATTAGCATGTAGTTAGTTGTTTATTTCTTTTATTGCAAGAAGATGTCATTACTAAATTCCTGCAGATATTTTTTAAAGTATCTTATTCCTAAGAACTTCATTCTTACTTGTTCAATAATTGTTTGAATTGCCTCTGTGCTTTAAAGTATTATATTTTATCTTATAGATTACCATAGTATCCAAAATGGTTGTGCCCATGTCTGTTTTTCCACTGCATGGAATAAAGTGGTTTAAATCTATTTTCTTTCTCCTTTAGTGGTTCCCCCTGGAAGTCCTGGGCCCATTACTCGACATGGGTCTTATGACAGTTTAGCTTCTGACCATAGTGGACAGGAAGATGAAGAATGGCTTTCCCAGGTAAAACTCTGAAATATTGAGAGTATTAAAGTAAAATAAAACAACTTTACTGTTTTTATTCTTTTTCTTAGAGGTAAATGGGGAGAATTGGTAACTCTTTGTTGGATTATCAAGAATTAGTTGTCTTTCCATATTACAAATTACTCCACAAATACTGCTGCAGGTGTACATATACATATTATATATACATTATACATATTTGTGTGTGTATGTATGTATATGTATGTTAGCTTCCATACACATGGCATAAAATCTATGTATTTTTCACACAATCCAATCCATTTAAAGCCTTAGGGCCTTGAAAGTAATTAATTAATTTTTGAGGCAGAGTCTTGCTCTGTCACCCAGGCTGGAGTACAGTGACATGACCTTGGCTCACTGCAACCTCTAATTCCTGGTTTCAAGTGATTTTCGTGCCTCAGCTTCTTGAGTAGCTGGGATTACAGGCATGTGCCACCCTGCGTGGCTAGTTTTTGTATTTTTAGTAGAGACAGGGTTTCGTCATATTGGCCAGGTTGGTCTTGAACTCCTGACTTCAAGCGATCCACCCATCTTGGCCTCCGAAAGTGCTGGGATTATAGGCGTGAGCCACTGTGACCAGCTAGGACTTTGGAATTTAAATAGGCTCTTTGGAGCACATTTTCATCAGGTTTAAAATAAAAGTTGACCTTGATGAAACAGTGAAGCCACTCAACAGTCTTTGGGATTTGTCTTGTGGAGCCGGCATTTTCCGAAGATTGAGTTCATACTTTCACTATTGGAAATATAACATTCTACCCTACAGAAGTTCTGATGCTGCCCTCTGGGTTTCCTTTCCTAAGCACTTGTGATGCTGCTTTTAGTGGTCTCTAAACCAGCCCTACAACATTGCTGGGACTGCAGGCATGCATCACCATGCTGGCTAATTTGTTTGTTTGTTTGTTTGTTTGTTTTTTAATGTAGAGATAGGATCTCCCTCTGTTGCTTAGGCTGATCTTGAACTCCGAGGCTCAAGCAATCCTCCTGTGTTGGCCTCCCAAAGTGCTGGGATTACAGGCAAGAGCCACCATGCCCAGTCTCCAACAGCTTCACTGACCATCCCTCCCCTTGCCAGGTGAAGCTGTCTTCATCTCAAGGGCTTTGAAATAAAAGATACTTGGGAAGATTTCAAAATGATAGGATTACAAATGACTTTGTTACAAATGCTGTTATGTCTTCCTCAAGCCTGACATCATTTTGTGAAGCTAATGACCTATCTCAGATTACCAACCTGGCAGCTTTTCATCGGACAGGTGCCTCAGAAAATGTGGAGGCCATTTGTAGTTTCATTTCTTTCTCAAGGAGGGTAACCTGAAAACTAAAGTCTGGAAAATCAAAAGTAAAGTAAACTAGAAAATCAAACAGTGTCTAGGTAACATGTATTTATTTCATCACACCAAAAATATTCACAGGAAGTTTTTCAGTTCCTGACATGTGGTGGTCCATCGTTTCTTAATGATAGGAAGATAAAGTAAACCCAAAATGCGTGTGTTTTTTCCAGAATCAAAATGTTGTCCAAGGAATGCTGGCAGAGAAACCACTGTCCTTCACTTCAACTTTTCAATTAGGAAAAGGGATAATGTGTGCTGTCAGTGTGAAAGTATATACAATATGTTTGTCCGGCACACAACAGGAGAGTGAATAGGAACATCTGGCCATCGCCTCGGTGAAATTGCACAGGCATCTGTTTACCTCTCGGCTCTGTGACACTGATGGTTTTGAGCTTAAAATACACAGAATGCTTTATCTGTGGCCTAATTTACATTGCTGAATACAACTACTTGAATCAGAAATCACTGTCCTCAATCTGAGCATTTTTCTCCCTGTGATTAGTGGGAATGTGAATATTGTTCCAAAGACCATGATGCTTTTGCCCTTTTGGACTCACAAACACAGGGCTACACTCTGTGAACCTTTTCAGTTATGTTTTGTTAAGAATTAATCACCAGAATCAGAGAAATGTGATTAAACATAAAAGAACTCAGGACAAAAATAAGGCACGTGGGAAGTCAATTACATTGACTTGCACAGGCGTGGATGTACCAATGATAAGACATTTAAACTAATTTGCATATTTAGTTTCTCATTCGAGTTGATTATTTGTTAAAAAAAAATCATATAATATATATATTTTCAAGTTTTTCCAAGTGTTTTCTACCCACTTCTTTGACTTTATAATGTTTAATAAAATATTGGCAACATTCCCTATGCCCTCCATTGAGCATTAAATTCATAAAGCATTTTGGTATTTCTGTTTTGTAGCACATAAAATGCCTGTGTTGATATTTGTGGCAGTTGAGAAAACACACTAATTAATGGTATTTGGAAGACAAAAATCTAGTTTGAGAGAAAGTATAAAATAATTTTTTCATTTAAAAGTGGATTGGAGTAATATTAGGGCAGTATAGTAAATATTATAATATTTTATTGTAGAAAGAAAGTGACTTTTTTTCAGACCTTTACTTTTCCTTGCATAGTTCAAGAACAACTTCACATTTGTCATAAGCTTGATCCTCAGTGAAGGATTTACTTTTAATCTGTGGATTAATAGGTGTAATATTCAGTGCATGCCCACAACATGGTAAGTACTGTCTAGAGTGAACGAAAAGGTAGACCCTAGGGAGCTGACACTAGTTATATGAGGCAAGAAACTGGTCCTTTTACTTTCATGTGATTTTTGTGTTGTATATGTGTGTGAGGTGTGCTTGTGTGTCTGTGTATGTGTATGTACACAAAGTGTATTTTTTGTTTTTGTTGATGAAAAGCAGTAGAGGGATATTTTGAATGTCTGCATCAGCTGTGACTATCATCACCTTTTAATTATGGGTGCCCTATCCCTTTCCCATTTTAACATGGGCTTCTTGAAGAATGCGGGTGTTGAGAGGAAGAATGGGGGATTGTGAAGTCTCTCAAATCAGGATCACAAACCATTTAAATCATCATTGCTACTCTGTTCCAGGTTGAAATTGTAACACACACTGGACCCCACAGACGTCTGTGGATGGGTCCACAGTTCCAGTTCAAAACCATCCATCCCTCAGGCCAAACCACAGTCATCTCATCCAGTTCATCTGTGTTGCAGTCTCATGGTCCGAGTGACACGCCACAGCCTCTTTTGGATTTTGATACAGATGATCTTGATCTCAACAGTCTCAGGTAGGAAATGAGAACTAGGGAGTGATTTGAATGAAAGATTAATATGTTCATGTGGAATGAGCATCATATGTAATATTTAGGTTTCCCCTTTTGGGGGGGACTACATGTACTGTTGCATGTAATTCACTGTCATTACTTGGGATTGTATGTAGGGTCTCATGTGGGATCACATTACATGCAATAAATACTTGTTTTTCAGATTATATTCTCCCTAAACCTAATACTTACTGCACTTTTCAAGCAATTCCACCTTTTGATGCTTTGCTTATATTTCTAACTACTTGAATCTGATTATGTATTCTTTTCCTGATCTTTCTGAAGTTGGCACCACCTTTCAATTAAATTTCATCTGTGATTTTAATCTAACCTGTATCTCTCTTCTTTTAGATTATATAAAGTTTTTGGATGGAAAAACATTGGTATACATTCAGCTATAGTTTATCATTTATATTTTTATAATACATGTTCTCTCATCCTTATTTTTAGGAATCCTAGTACAGGTGTACAAATTATACTTTTTATTATTAGCTTATTTTTTTATTGCAACTCAAGACAGTTTTGACTTGCAGTCTCAAGTTTGCTTAGCAGTTTGTTATACCAAGACTTGACACATTAGGGTGCAACAGATAATGAAGGACTCAGTGTAATGTAATATAATCTCCCTTTTCTTGTCTTCTCTTTAAAACAAACAACCCCATCACAAAGTGGGCAAAGGATATGAACAAACACTTCTCAAAAGAAGACATTCATACAGCCAACAGACACATGAAAAAATGCTCATCATCACTCGCCATCAGAGAAATGCAAATCAAAACCACAATGAGATACCATCTCACACCAGTTAGAATGACAATCATTAAAATATAACAACAGGTGCTGGAGAGGATGTGGAGAAATAGGAACACTTTTACACTGTTGATGGGACTGTAAACTAGTTCAACCATTGTGGAAAACAGTGTGGTGATTCCTCAAGGATCTAGAACTAGAAATACCATTTGACCCAACCATCCCATTACTGGGGATATACCCAACGGATTATAAATCAGGCTGCTGCAAAGACACATGCACACATATGTTTATTGTGGCACTATTCACAATAGCAAAGACATGGAATCAACCCAAATGTCCATCAGTGACAGACTGGATTAAGAAAATGTGGCACATATATACCATGGAATACTATGCAGCTGTAAAAAAGGATGAGTTCATGTCCTTTGTAGGGACATGGATGCAAGTGGAAACCATCGTTCTTAGCAAACTATCGCAAGAACAGAAAACCAAACACCGCGTGTTCTCACTCATAGGTGGGAATTAATCAATGAGATCACTTGGACACAGGAAGGGGGACATCACACACCAGGGCCTATTGTGGGTTGGGGGAAGGGGGGAGGGATAGCATTAGGAGATATACCTAATGTAAATGACAAGTTAATGGGTGCAGCACACCAACATGGCACATGTATACATATGTAACAAACCTGCACGTTGTGCACATGTATCCTAGAACTTAAAGTATAATTTAAAAAAAAAAAAGAAAGAAAAGAAAAGAAAAAAACTTGTTTCTTCTACTGTAGCCTTGACAGCTTTTCAATATTTAAAAGCATTTTAAAGTAAGATTGGTGGTTAAGCCGGGCGCGGTGGCTCAAGCCTGTAATCCCAGCACTTTGGGAGGCCGAGACGGGTGGATCACGAGGTCAGGAGATTGAGACCATCCTGGCTAACACGGTGAAACCCCATCTCTACTAAAAAATACAAAAAACTAGCCGGGCGAGGTGGCGGGCGCCTGTAGTCCCAGCTACTTGGGAGGCTGAGGCAGGAGAATGGCGGGAACCCGGGAGGTGGAGCTTGCAGTGAGCTGAGATCCGGCCACTGCACTCCAGCCTGGGCAACAGAGTAAGACTCCGTCTCAAAAAAAAAAAAAAGATTGGTGGTTAAACTAAAAGTGATTTTTGACACAATAAAACATAAACCAATATATTCCAAGTAAAAAAAACCCAAAAATTCTATAGTGTATCTTGAATATAAAACAACCCTCTGACCTTTTTCTTGCACACCTTTTAAAAAATAGTGAGAAAATATGTTCCAGTTACATAGTGGAAATATGTTTTTGTCTTCTCTTTGTCAGTATCAATAAAAAATTGTATAACAAAATGAAAACTTCTGCAAACTTGGATTATGCCTGATGTATCTGTTTAGAAAATATGACACATATTTACTGAGTACCTGCCAGGAGGTGCCAGGAGATATACCTAGAGTACAGCCAGCTGCCTACTTGGGTCTGAATTGCAACTCTTCATCTCACTCGCTAATCCTGCTCTCACCCCTATTCTTTCTCAGCTCTTTATTTCATTTATTTTTTATTTTATTTTTTGAGACGGAGTCTCGCTGTGTCACCCAGGCTGGAGTGCAGTGGTGTGATCTTGGCTCACTGCAACCTCTGTCTCCTGGGTTCAAGCAATTCTCCTGCCTCAGCCTCCTGAGTAGCTGGGGTGACAGGTGCCCGCCACCAGACCCAGGAACTTTTTGTATTATTAGTAGAGCCGGGGTTTCAACATGTTGGCCAGGCTGGTCTCGAACTCATGACCTCAAGTGATCCTCCCACCTTGGACTCCCAAAGTGCTGGGATTATAGGCGTGAGTATTTGTGTGTGTTTGTGTGACTGAGTCCCACTCTGTCACCCGGGCTGGAGTGCTGTGGTATGATCTCAGTTCACTGCAACGTCTGCCTGCTGGATTCAAGCAATTCTCCTACCCAAGCCTCCTGGGTAACTGGTATTACAGGTACGCGGCACCATGCCTGGCTGGTTTTTGTGTTTCTAGTAGAGATGGAGTTTCACTGTGTTGGCCAGGCTGGTCTTGAACTCCTAACCTCAGGTGATCTGCCCGCCTCTGCCTCCCAAAGTGTGGGGATAACAAGCGTGAGCCACTGCGCCTGGCCCCATCTCTTTAAATGACTCCACAAACTACCTACTCAAGACAGAATCTAGAGGTTATCCTTGAAATCTCTCCTTTCACACATGCTGCATCTAATTCTTCACCAATTTATATCATTTCTATTCAAAATACATCTAGAAACCTTCCACTCCTCTCCATTCCGAATGCCAGCACCCTAGCAACATCTCACAGACTCCTAACTGCTGTCTCTTTTTACATTTTTGCTTTCCCCTGACTGATGTATCTTCTTAAAAAAATGATTCGGTCAGGGCACGGCGGTTCACGCCTGTAATTCTAGCACTTTGGGAGGCCGAGGAGCAGGGATCACGAGGTCAGGAGTTCGAGACCAGCCTGGCCAGCATGGTGAAATCCTATCTCTGTTAAAAAAGTACAAAAAATTAGCCGGGCATGGTGGTGCGCGCCTGTGATCCCAGCTACTCGGGAGGCTGTGGCAGGAGAATTGCTTGAACCCGGGAGGCAGAAGTTGCAGTGAGCCGAGATCGTGCCACTGCACTCTAGCCTGGGTAACAGAGTGAGACTCCGTCTCGAAACAAAAAACAAACAAACAAACAAACAAAAGAATGATTCATAAAGAAGAATGTATCTCCTTTCAATACCTTGTTTAGAATTTTTCGTTTGTTTAGTCTGCTTTGTATTTTGTTTTTTTCTTCTCTACATTTTTGTTTTTTTGTTCCAGCATGATTCCTCTAGCTTTCTAAAAGTGACATTTTTTGACCAAGATGTCAGGTAATAATGACAGAATACAGTGAGAGTGTAAGACCAATTTTCAGTGATGCTAATGATCACATATGGTCTAGATAAGGATCTCAAGCCATGGTCAGGGAGTCAATTCTTTTCAGTCCTCAACTTAGTGATTCAGTGTACTCGTGTTTACAGCAGTCATTTTGTTGTTTAAATGTTAATAATAAAGCATTTAAAGTAAGTAACCCAATTTATTCTCTTAAACAACTATGTAACACATTTAGTTTTTTTGCTAAACGGCGCGCAAGACACTGTCTCGTTTTTTTCTGGTGATTGACCAGCTGCTATTTATAAAACCCTGCGCTTTTTCTTAGGTGGTCTTTGCCCCATTGTTTCTTTTCTTTTTTTTTTTTTTTTTTGAGACGGAGTCTCGCTCTGTCGCCCAGGCTGGAGTACAGTGGCCGGATCTCAGCTCACTGCAAGCTCCGCCTCCCGGGTTTACGCCATTCTCCTGCCTCAGCCTCCCAAGTAGCTGGGACTACAGGCGCCCGCCACCTCGCCCGGCTAGTTTTTTTGTATTTTTTTTTAGTAGAGACGGGGTTTCACCGTGTTAGCCAGGATGGTCTTGATCTCCTGACCTCGTGATCCGCCCGTCTCGGCCTCCCAAAGTGCTGGGATTACAGGCTTGAGCCACCGCACCCGGCTGCCCCATTGTTTAGTGGCCTCCTCCAGCTGTCTTTGTTACTCTTTTCCTCAGGTATAGCCCTTCTATTAAGACAGTTCTAACTCGCTTCTTTTAAAAGTAGATATAGCCACTTTTCCAAGTCCTTAAGAGTCTTCCTCAGAGACTTGACCTTTGTTAATAATACTGAATAACTCCCCACATTTTGTTTAACACTAAATGACTTTAAATTGTTTATGTTTGATTAGAATATTAACCTTTTTACTGGACACATATAACCTTTAGAAACCTTTATACTGAGCAACAGGTTTATACATTTCTATTAACTGCATTTGTAATTTATATTTTAAACTTTCAGCAGGTAAGCTTAGTTGGGACCTTGGCTAAGACCCTACAGCAGTTTTTATGGGAAATTTAGATTTAACTCACATCAATTTTAAGTCCTTTTTAGTACCACTGTTTTCCACCCAGCATTCAATTAGAAACCCGACTATTGAGATTCTCCTCATTCTCGTTTATGATCACTCTAGCCCAACTTCTTTTCTCTCATCTAATTTCTACACGTCTGTGCATGGTGGCCTATGACCGACCATTGGCTTTACTTTCTCTTTTAAATTGTGAAGTCCTTATTTAGATTTTTGGGGGCTCACCTGATCCTTAACACCTAGTACACTGTCCTGTACCCCATAGGATATCAATAATAATATATAGTGCAGTGATAATCTTCCTCCCTGCCCTCTAACCAAAATAGGAAACAGGCAGGCATAGCGTTGACTCTCATCCATAAGGGAATCAGGCAAGCTCCCTACCCAGAGCAGGTGTTTAAAAAGAATGGGCAATTAAATATTTGCTAACAGATCTGAGAAACATATAATGTAAAAGATGTTGAGTATCCAAAGCCTCTGTTTCCACTTAAGATGAACCTCCTCAAAAATTGGTTACTATTTATTTTATTTTATTTAACTGAGATATAATTCACTTAATATGAAATTCTCTGATTTTAAAGTGTACAATTCAGTGGGTTTTAGTATATTCACTATGTTTGGCATCCATCCCACTAATTTCAGAACGTTTCCATCATCCCAATCAGTTTTTCTCTTTTTTTATGAAGAAAGTTCAAACATGTCTAAAATAAAAAGAAAACTAGAATAAGCCCCCATGTATCTGTTGTCCAGCTTCAGCTATCAACTCATGGCCAATCTTGCTTCATCTGTAGCCTCATTCACACCCTACCTCCAACTCTGGATTATTCAGAAACCCCAATATAAATTGACTTAACTATAGGAAATGTATTAGCCCACATAGGAAGTTGTTTAGACTAGAAAGGGGCATAACTGAATGAACTGACCATATCTAAGAGGCTAGCTTTTTGTTGCTCTCAAGAACAAGGAAACTTCTTTTCCAGACACTTTAAATAAATTTCTCTTTTCTAACTGGCCCACATTAGCTTAGGCTTACCTATCTCCTAACTAACCACTGCCAAGACATGAGATTACCATGATTGGCTTAGAAAAATTAGCTGGGATGGAATGAATATTGGGTAGTTCTACATAGCAGTGATGGGTAGCAGTGATCAATATTTGTTAATCAGTATTTTCACCTTCCAGTACTAGATCATCCTATACCTCCCTCCTTTTTTATCTTTCTCACAACAAATGCATGCATTTCATAACTAGTTTGCAGTACACACTTGGCATTTCAGGCTTCTGTCATCTGTCGCACGTTTCTTATCAACTTTTTATCTTCCACCAATAGTCTTTATGAACTCTATACTTTAGCCAAATCATGCACTTCAAGATGCCCTGAATCTATTGTATTCAGTCACTAATCTAAGTTTCTGCATGTTGCAGTCCTGTGCTTAAAGGGCATTTCTTGCTCCTCTTCATTATGCATATATACTATTACTATATCCAGACCTAATCCCTGTTCCAGCTCTACAATATCTCTCTCTGATGTGGACCCTGCATGTCTTCCCCCATCTCCTCAATCTGAGCTTCTATTATTTATGTCATTCATATTTACACTTTAGTTTTATTTTGCATTGTCATGAATGTTCATGTGCTATGTCATATATATACACATTGGTCTGTATTTTATGTTTTGTTTCTACTTGTTCCCAGAGTAATGCCTACATGCAATTAATATTCAGTAAATACTTACAGTATGAAAGAATTACCAGAATGCATACATACATTGTTGTAATAAGTTTTTGTTTCACTGAGTTGCCTGGGACTTTCAGATCTTTTAATCTTCTAGATACTTTTATGTTAATAGTGTTTATTCTAATGCAGCTAGAAAGAACATTCGGCATTTGGCATTTATATGTTGTTTATTCTTTTTTTTTTTTTTTCCTGAGACGGAGTCTCACTCTGTCACCCAGGCTGGAGTGCAGTGGTACAATCTCGGCTCACTGAAACCTCTGCCCCCTGGGTTCAAGCAGTTCTCCTGCCTCAGCCTTCTGAGTAGCTGGGACTACAGGTGCATGCTACCACACCCGGCTAATTTTTGCATTTTTAGTAGATATGGGGCTTCACTGTGTTATCCTGGATGGATGTTTATTGTTCTTAAGCAGCTTTAAATCGTATGTGGTAATTTG
Source organism: Chlorocebus sabaeus (assembly GCF_047675955.1). NCBI lineage: Eukaryota > Metazoa > Chordata > Mammalia > Primates > Cercopithecidae > Chlorocebus > Chlorocebus sabaeus. The sequence continues at coordinate 37,256,573 of NC_132919.1, forward strand.
CACGTTTACTGAGGTTCTAATTGATTCTTGTATGCTAGTTGGTAATTTTATAAAGGTAGCTCAGTTAGTAGTGACCCACCCCAGCCACAGTACATCTTTGTTATCCTATGCTTACTGTCAGATATAAAGTAACTTTCATAAAGGATTTTAATGGATCATCTCAAAATTTTGAATTACATATTGCTGCCTTTTATGGAACACATTAATAGCTATGGTGCTATTAGTGAATTTCAGGATTCTCAAAACTCTTCATATGTGTCCCTTGGAAATCCCAAAGGTTTCAGTATAAACATTTTCAGTGTTTCATTTCCTCTCCCATTCTACTTACTGTATCCCTTTGAATTAATGTCAGCTTTTCAGTCCCTTCCTTAAAAATCTATGGAATAACACACAAAGATAAGTTAGAAGGGGTCTGGCGTGTAGAGAATGTTTGTAGTGCTTTATCCTCGGGCAGCAATTAGGGACTGCCGCTCCCCTGTTTGTCTTTAGAATGGATGGTTCTTTAATGAATTGTGCTACTCCAGCATTCCTGATTTAAGGTCTGTTGTAGCAAGTGACAGTTTTGATGCCAGTAACATATGTGAATTAAATTAAATTGCATTGCAGGATCCAGCCAGTCCGCTCTGACCCAGTCAGCATGCCAGGGTCATCCCGTCCAGTCTCTGATCGAAGGGGAGTTTCCACAGTGATTGATGCTGCCTCAGGTAGAAAACCACCTCTGAAATGTTTATTGGGCAGTCCTGTGCATTTTTAACTAATTTTCTCGCACAATGTAGAGGATGACATTTATTTGCTTTCTTCCTTGTTTTTTTGTTTTGTGGTGTGTGTGTGTTTTAATACAGTACTATGCCTATATTTGTTGCTCAACAATGCCTGCTTTTACCCATTCCTAAGGTTGGTGAATGATGTCGTGGAGTTGGCACTTGATTAAATGTAACGAACATAGTATTGAAGGCTACAGGGTTGATGACTGTTTTGCCTTTGATCACTGAAATGTGGAGAGGTAACCTTGACAGAGAACGTAAATACAATATATGGATTCAATTTACTCAACCTGTTGAGTATCAAAGTGCCTAATCTGTGGAAGTAGAGAAGAGTCCAAATGCTATAGCTTGAATGATTTTATTATGAAAAGCATCAAGTTTAGAAATTCATTTACTTAACTCTGGCCTATCACAGTTATTAATTTCCTATCCTTGGAAACAAGCTATGAATATATATCATTAGTACGGAGGAGATCTTTGCCTTTATATGTGATGATTGCTCTATTAGTATTATAAAACTGTTTTCAGCCAGGCCTACTAAATGGTAGAAGTGTCTGTAGTGATATATTTTCTCGTCTCTAAGTCAAGTGATAAAATAAGGACAGTGATGCCTTGCTTTGTCATGCAGCTGGGGAGCATCTGAAGACAGTGCATGGCAGGATTTTGTCCAAAAATTCTCTCTCAAGTAGAATTATTAAATACTCAGCATTAGTCAAACAGTTGAGTCAGAGAGGATTTTAATCTATAGCGATTTCAAAATCCCTAGAGACTGCTGATTTGATTGAGGCTTAAACTGTGAAAGAAAATGGAAACAAACATGAAACTGATTTGTGAAGGTCACTTTAAAAAGACCAAAGCTTCTGTCTGTGGATATATTTTTAAGTGTCAAAGCTAATGAGTTTTATACGTATTCTTAGCTTTCTGATTTTTTGGTTAGTGGATTGTACCTTGCATCTTGCTGAACTGCCCCATCTAGGGCTATGCTGTCATTTTTAATGTAGACTATTACTTTAGAGGACTCATGCTTGTTCCTACTGCTTTAACTTGGCAACCATGGTTGTCCCCTGGAAATGAGCATGGAAATGTGTAGAGTCGCTATCATTGCTTCCCTGCATTGAATGAGATATCGAGATAGGGAACTTAAACAATAAATCTTTTTTATAGTCACATTCTGAGAATGCTAGACTTTGTGCCCATTTGGAATGATCATTTACAATTTTGAACCCTGGAAATGTTACATATTTTAACCTGAAGCATTTTATTCAAGATTACAAGAGTAGTCCTTAATTGGGCTTTTTAGACCTTCTTAAACTACCAGATTACTGATGTTTTATTGTCGAGTGACTAGCTACTAGGAACACATGCTGCCAAAGCAGTTACCTTGTGTTATTAAAAGTAGACATATTCAATACTAGATTCTGAGTAGCACTCCATATATATATATATATATATGTGTATATATATATATAAATGTATATATAAGAAATATATATGTATTTTTTTTTGAGACAGAGTCTCGCACCGTCACCCATGCTGGAGTGCAGTGGCACCATCTTGGCTCACTGCAACCTCTGCCTCCCAGGTCCAAGCAGTTCTCCTATCTTGGCTTCCCGAGTAGCTGGGACTACAGGCACCTGCCACCACACCCAGCTAAGTTTTGTATTTTTAGTAGGGACGGGGTTTCACCTTGTTGGTCAGGCTGGTCTTGAACTCCTGACCTCAGGTGATCCACCCACCTCGGCCTCCCAAAGTGTTGAGATTATGGGCGTTAACCACCACGCCTGGCCAACATTCCATATTTATCATGTACCAATCTTAGCTGTATGTAAAGTCATCTCATGCAACAAGGGCGGAGCTTCAGTGAACTGTTATTTAGCAGTTCTTCCTTTTGCAAGAAGAGTTTTTAAGTTGATTTTTTGAATAAGGAATTAGATCCTACATGTAAATAATCTGATATGTAAGTAGTCCTAAGATTACTTAATTTGCATCAGCTATACGCTGTATGAGTTTCTAAAATACTGTTCTATAGCATTGACCTTCTCTGCCTGAAAGTACCAATCTTTTGAGTAGGAGAGAACTTCTTGGTGGCTAAGCTTTATTATTATTTTTCTAGGCCTGTTTTCATTCCAGGAAGCCATGGTACCTTTCTGAAAGACAACCAAAACAATGAAACGTGTGTGCTGCTTTCTTTAACTTTGAGCTAAAGAAGCCTCATAGATAAGGAATTGGACTTTTATGAGTAATTCTCTCTTCAGCTGCCTCTCAGTTGGTTCGGATCCCTTTTGAATGAGAAATATATGTTAATGCATTTTTTGAGCTAATAATGTTTTGTTGTGGAATGTCCATCTACTTTAGTAGGACCAACTGTTGTTAACAGAATTACTTTCTACATCTGTGGAAAACAACATCTAGGCTGACAAAAGTCAAGGTAGCAAGTCTTAACAAAACTGAGGCTAAATGATTTGAGTTCTTTATGGAAACATATTTATGGGAAAATTTTGTTATAGATTCTTCTGTTAAAAAGAATCTAATAAATTTTTATAATTGCTCCTGCACCAGGAAGTGCACCTCTGATTATGATCCATGCCTTGGGGTCAGCTGCACATTAGGAAGATGCTTATCTGGAGGTTTCATTGCCTCTTACTTAGAGATACGGCCAGTGTGGCACCTCTTCTGTTGGTCTTCATTGCCTCATATTACCTTCAAGCATTTTATATGACTTCATGGGTTATCTTTTGAATTATTCTTATGGCACATGTTACACTTACCCCTCTATTTTAGTGACAGCTCTTGCTCTGTCTAACCTTGTGGCGGTATAATTATTTTTCATGTAATTACTTTATTCACAGATATAGAATTTAATGTGATAGAATTAAATCCTTTGACAATTGTAACAGTTTTTAAAGTGAAAATATTTTATTTAAATCTCGGGTCTGCAGTTTATTTTCTAGATACCTATGTATTAATCTAACAGCGTTATTCCATTGAAACTAAAAGAGGTGTGCAGAGTGTGCCACTTTTGCCACGTAATGATTTTTTTCACAATTTCTTAATCATCTGGTAATCTCAGGTTCATGCTTTTGCAAAGAAACATATTGCCTAAAATACATATTTTTAAATTATTAGCTTCAGTGATTTAAGCACAGGGTAAATTCTATGCCTTTAGACACCTATGAACTAGATTCTTACTGTCTCTCTATAAAATAAGTGTAGAGTATTTTCGATTTTCCGCAGTTCCTTAACTGCTTCATCAGTAGATGTTATTCCCATAACATCAGTCTCATCTTGGCTTTGGTGATTCAAGCGACACCATACCAGCTGGGTGCAGTGGGTCACACCTATAATTCTAGCACTTTGGGAGGCTGAAGTGGTGGATCACTTGAGGTCAGGTGTTTGAGACCAGCCTGGCGAAACCCCGTCCCTACTAAAAATACAAAAATTAGCTGGGCGTGGTTTCGCATGCCTGTAATCCCAGCTACTCAGGAGGCTGAGGCACAAGAATCGCTTGAACCGGGAGGCAGAGGTTGCAGTGAGTTGAGATTGCGCCAGTGCACTCCAGCCTGGGTGACCAAGCAAGGCTCTGTCTCAAAACAAAACCATCCTACCTAAAATTTGTGGGAGTTAAATAATTGTAAGATGTCCTCCTCTTGGCTGAGGAGATAATTTTGGAAATGGACACATTATAGGATTTTAACCTAAGACACAGGCTACCCAGAACAAATGGGATTTGGGGCAGTTGCTCACTTTTTCCCATGTCCTGCTGATGAACAACAATGTCTATGAATCATTGATAGTATTTCTAGCCAAAGCACTGCATCAATTTATTCATTTTTCTGTATGTTCATTTTGGCTAGATAGCTAAGAATTTCTTCCCATCCTTTGTACCTTATAACATGTGCCCTTCTTTTGATAAAGGTGTAGGGCCTCTAAAGAGAAAGCAGAAAGACAGCTGTCAGTGTCTTGTTGGAACTTTGTTTTCCAGATTGCTGACTATTCTTGATCCAAAACTTGAAGGCTGTACCTAATAGATAACCTTTCCTTGCTTCTGAGTCATCAAATCAAAGAGCCTAGAAAGATCTGGTTCACCCTGAGTTTGTTTGTCTTGATTTGTGGTTTTACTATGGAGATGGATGTTTGCTAACAAAGAACTCAGATAATTGAGATCGAAGGACAAACTTATGTGTGACTCATATGCAGAGCAGACATCTTTATCAAACTCTATTAAAGAAAACATTTTATAAAGTTATGAGGTGTGGTGGAAGCGGTGTTTGTGTACATGCCTGAGGAAGATGGTAGTGTGAAGGGACAATGTGACAGATAAGAAAAATGACTTTTTATCCTTCTGAGCAGGCTTAGATCATAAGGTATTAGTGTTACATCAAGCATTTCAGTAAATAGGGATAAAGTTGCAGACTTGGGGTTTTTTATTGTTCTTGACTCAAGAGAAATACTACTTTTGTTGTACAATTGAAGTAATAAAAATAATTAATTTAGGATATACCTTTTGAGCACCTAATTTTTCCAACTATCAAAATAACTTGTTTACTGAAGAAAATTATACACTTAAAATCCCAAACTAGTTTGATTTGATTGATTTTATAATGATCATTTATGCCTACTTTATGTATTTGGCATTTGGTACATCACCTTCAAAAAAACAAATAATACTCATTAATAGAGAAGTGCAATTAGATGGGTACCAAGGAGGTTATCTGAGCAGTTTTTATTTTGTCTTGCAGTCAAATCTGTGCTGGAAGGACCTTCTTATAGAGACTTTCTTTTATCATATAGAGATTCTGTTCATGGACTGGGGGAAGAGTGTTTTTGTTTTTGAGACAGAGTTTCACTCTTGTTGCCCAGGCTGGAGTTCAATGGCATGATCTCAGCTCACTGCAACCTCCGCCTCCCAGGTTCAAGCGATTCTCCTGCCTCAGCCTCCCAAGTAGCTGGAATTACAGGCACGCGCCGCCATCCCACCCAGCTAATTTTTTGTATTTTTAGTAGAGACGGGGTTTCACCATGTTGGCTAGGCTAGTCTCGAACTTCTGACCTCAGGTGATCCCCCCACCTTGGCCTCCCAAAGTGCTGGGATTACAGGCGTGAGCCACCGCGCCCAGCCTGGGGGAAGAGTGTTCTAAGATTATATTTCACTGTATCAACAGTTGCCATTCCAGTCTAAGGCCGACTTAGATACTATATCTTAAAGGCTGTCAGAGGCACAGAGACGCTGATGGTAAAAATAAAGAGATTAGTGAGAGACATCATTCATTCTACAATGGTGTGGCCACATAGCTCCATGGTCTTAAAGCTAGAACTGAGTGAAAAAAGCCATGACTTTATAATCATGGTCTTGAACTTTTGCTAAAACCTTCAAGTCATTCTCCTACTATGCCATTCACTTCTACATCAGTAAAAGAAGATTAAGAGTCCCTTTGCAAAACTGTTTTTACCACCTTTTTTGGAAGGGGTGTGCTCAAATTATTTCCTAAAGTAACTCCTGAATACCAAGTTCTTCAGAAATATTACAATTTCTTTGAATAAATGATGTGATTTTCAATTAATAGAGTTTCAGATATTCTTGATGATTATAAAGTGATAAAAACTCTAGGCATGTACCTTGGGTACTAAAAACTTGTGTGGGATCAGTAAGAGGATTAAGGATAAGAGTGAAAGTAAAAGAAGGCTCCGCCCTGACCTGTGAACAATCCCTCAGAGGGGAAAAAATATTCCAACTCAAATATTAAGATTGGCTTTTATATTAGAAATGAGGAAGTGTATACATTAAATTAATTCTAATCTTTCAATTATCTACTGTCTGTATAAAATCAAAAGTAAGTTTTAGAGATTAAGAACGTAGGGAAAAGACCTTATTTGCCCATAAGGAAAATGCTCAGCTGCATCTCTCCTCTTCTGATTTAAACATTCCTCTTATTCTTTTTTCTTTTTTTCTTTTTTTTTTTTTTTTTGAGATGGAGCCTCGCTGTGTTGCCCAGGCTGGAGTGTAGTGGCGTGATCTTGGCTCACTGCAGCCTCTGCTTCCCGGGTTCAAGCGATTCTCCTGCCTTAGCCTCCTGAGTAGCTGGGACTACAGGCGCATGCCACCATGCCTGGCTAGCTTTTGTATTTTAGTAGAGACGAGGTTTCACCATGTTGGTCAGGCTGGTCTCAAATCCTGACCTTGCGATCCGCCTGCCTCAGCCTCCCAAAGTACTGGGATTACAGGCGTGAGCCACTGCGCCTGGCCCTTTCTTCTTTCAATATTTATAGGATGTTAGAAGACCAAAGTCAAGTTAACAATGAGGAAAATTTTAGTTCAGCACAATTAAGAAAAAATGATAGCCCCATTGGAAGATGAAGAAACAGTAAACAGAAGTAGAAGAAGCTGTTGGGAAAGTGTCTTCTGATGACACATGCTTCTTTGAATAAATCTTTGTGTCAACTAAAACCTTGCCTATGCTTTCTGTATTGCAAGCACCAGGTCCTTGACATGGCTTTAAATCTTTCCTAAGCGTTTTGAGAAGGAATTGATGCAATGCTTCTCACTGTTGATATCATGGGGTTCCACATATTTACATGGGACTTTTTGACCAAAGACCCAACTTTTCACTTTTGTACGTTTACTTCGCCTCTTATACAGGGCTGGACTATTTATGTAGTCTGTTGCATCAGACTATGGTGGCAGAGGGACAAGGTTGGGGTCACTATTAGAATTTGTTTAAGTCTGAACCGGGAATTCCATTTGTCTTAGTGACATGAGTGTCAAACTGTTAGTGCAACACTATTTTAAACTGTGCGCAAGAGCCTGAGAGGCTTATGCTTATAGGTGCCATCTATAAACTTAGAAACAAACAAAGAGCCCCTCTCCATTGAATAGTAAGCCCAGTGGGCAATTAAAGAGCAGCTTGGGACCCCATTTGGTCAGCTAGTCAGAACCAGAGCTCCTGATATTCCCTCTGGATATTGTTGAGAACTGTCACAGAAAGGCTAAAGTAAATAATCAAAATGAAAATAGTTGTTCCAGAGAAAAGTCTTGTTCTGGAAGCTTGGTGTTAAGGAAGGAATAATGACCAATAATTTATGGATCTTTATTAGTTCTAGTCTCAGCAGAGTCCCTTTCAGCTTGAAACATGCATGAACCTGTGTTTTCAAGCACCTCTGAAGATGTTTTTAAAATTAAGGTATAATTTGGGTATAGCAAAAATGCACATATTTTAATCATACAGCTTGATGAATTTTTATATTCAGTTAGCCACCACTCACATAAAAACATAGAATATTTCCATTAACCCAGAAAGTTTCTTATGCCCCTTCCAGTTAATACTACCTGTGACCTAGAGGTAACCACTTTTATCATCACAGATTAGCTTTGCCTATATTAAACTTCCTATGATTGGAATTATCTTGTGTCTGTGCTTTTGTATCTAACCTCTTTTGCTCAGCTTAATTTGTTTGAGATTCATCCAGGTATTACATGTGTCACTAGTTCATTTTTAATATTGCAGTGTAGTGTTCCATTCTGCAAATATACCACAGTTTATATATCCATTATTCTGTCATTTCAGGCTTTTGGCTATTAGGAATAAAGCTCCTCTAAACATTTTTTTTCAAGTTCTCTCTCTCTCTCTCTGTCTCTCTCTCTCTGTCTCTCTCTCTCTCATCAATATATGCATATATTTCCTTTGGGCATATCCCTAGTACTGGAATTGCTGGATCACAAAATAGGCATATGTTTAACTCTATTAGGAACTGCCAACACGTCTTCCAAAATGACTGTACCATTTTGCATTCTTATCAGCAATGCATGAGCATTCCAGTTGCTCCACATTCTCATCAACACTTGATATTATTGATCTTTATTTTAACCATTCCAGTGGATGTGAACTATGGTTTGAATTTGCTTTTCTCTGCTGAGTAATGATATTGAGCATCTTTAATATACTCATTGGCCATTTGGATATCATCTTTTGTAATGTCCTGGTTAATGTGCTGATTTTTATTAGATATGTTGTCTTTATTAAATATGTGTTCTTTAAATATTCTGGATATATGCCTTTCATGAGATATGTGCATTGCAAATATTTTCTTTCAGTTAATTGCCTTTTCACTTTCTTAATGGTATCTTTTGACAAGCAAAAGTCTAATTTTTTTCATTGTTTTTCCCTTTTATGTTTTCAAAACAAAAAATTATCTTTTGTCCAGTCTTCTTTTTTTTTTTTTTTTTTTTTGAGACAGAGTCTTACTCTGTCACCAAAGCTGGAGTGCAGTGGCGTGATCTTGGCTCACTGCAACTTCCATCTCCCAGATTCAAAGTGATTATCCTGCCTCAGCCTCCTGAGTAGCTGGGACTACAGGTGCCCACTACCACGCTCAGCTAATTTTTGTGCTTTTAGTAGAGACGAGGTTTCACCATGTTGGCCAGGCCGGTCTTGAACTCCTGACCTCAGGTGATCTGCCTGCCTCGACCTCCCATAGTGATGGGATTACACTGTGCCCAGCCCCTCCAGTCTTGAAGAGATAACTCTTTTCTAGAAATTGTATAGTTTTAGCCTTCACATTTAGGACTATGATCCTTTTCAAATTAATTAATTAATTAATTAATTAATTTTTTTTTTTTTTTTTGAGACAGAGTCTTGCTCTGTCGCCCAGGCTGGGTGCAGTGGCCAGATCTCAGCTCACTGCAAGCTCCGCCTCCCAGGTTTACACCATTCTCCTGCCTCAGCCTCCCGAGTAGCTGGGACTACAGGCGCCTGCCACCTCACCCGGCTAGTTTTTTGTATTTTTTCAGTAGAGACGGGGTTTCAGCCTGTTAGCCAGGATGGTCTCGATCTCCTGACCTCGTGATCCGCCCATCTCGGCCTCCAAAAGTGCTAGGATTACAGCTTGAGCCACTGCGCCCGGCCTTCAAATTAATTTTTTATTGTGAGTGGTCAGGCGTGGTGGCTGATGCCTATAATCCTACTTTGAGAGGCCCAGGTGGGCAGATTGCATGAGCTTAGGAGTTTGAGACCAGCCTGGGCAACACAGTGAAACCCTGTCTGTACAAAAAATACAAAATTTAGCCAGTCATGGTGGTGCCCACCTGTTGTCCCAGCTACTTAGGAGGCTGAGATGGGAGGATCACTTAAGCCTGGGATGTTGAGGCTGCAGTGAGCTGTGATCGCGCCACTGCACTCCAGCCTAGGTGGCAGAGCCAGACCTTGTCTAAAAAAATTAAAAATTTTATTTTTATGTAGGGCAGGGATCAAGGTGTTTAGTTTCTTCCAGTTGCTCCCACACTGATTATCAAAAAGATACACCTTTCCTTTAATGAATTGCACTGATGCCTTTTTTAAAATTTTATTTTTTCTTGGGTTCTTTATTCTGTTACATTGATTTATATAACTGTCTTTTTACCCATATTGTACTATCTTAAATACTGTAGCTGTTTAGTAAGTTTTGAAGTCTCATATTCTAAGGCCTCCACCTTTGTTTTTCTTTCTGGTTATCTTGGCTATTCTAGGGCCTTTGCATTTCCACACATGTGCATTTGTATGAACATGCCAGTGGTTTTTCAAAGTGTGGTCCACAGAACTCTGGGAATTCCCAAGATACTTTCAAGTGGTCTATTAAGTCAAAATTATTTTTGTACTAGTACTAAGTTATTATTTGCCTTTGTTTTTTCTACTATGGTGAAATTTAGTACAGATGGTGCAGAAGCAATTATGGATAAAACTAGTGGCCTCTTACCATAGTAAAGGCAATGGCACCTAACTATGCTAGTGGCCTCTGCTACCTACTTAGAGTTCTTTTTTAAGCTGTATTCACCTAAGAATATCTTTGAAGCAGTAAAAATCATCAACTTTAATTTTATTAAGTTTTGATCCTTGTGTAACTTCTTAATATTCTATATATCAAGTGGGAATGAATGCACAATAGTTGTCTTGAGGGAAAGCCATTGTGATTTGTAAACTGAACTAGCAACTGTTTTCATGGAATACCATTTTATCTCAATAAAACAAACTATGTTTATTCAGACATGGGCATTTGGCAGAAATTTTCTCAAAAATAAACAAACCCTGTCACTTTGAAGAAAACAACTAATAATATTTATTACCAACAATAACATTCTAGCTTTCAATTGAAAATTAGAAATTTGAAAACCTTGTATCCACCACTATCTGCTTAACAGAGTCCCCATATTTAAAGACATTTCTTGGCCGGGCATGATGGCACACACCTATAATCCCAGCACTTTGGGATGCCAAGGCGGGTGGATCGCCTGAGGTCAGGAGTTCGAGACCAGCCTGACCAACATGGTGAAACCCTGTCTCTACTAAATACAAAAAATTACCTGGGTGTGGTGGTGCATGCCTGTAAACCCAGCTACTTGGGAGACTGAGGCAGGAGAATTGCTTGAACCCAGGAGGCAGAGGTTGCAGTGAGCCAAGATCGCGCCATTGCACTCCAGCCTGGGCAACAAGAGTGAAACTCTGTCTTAAAAAAAAAAAAAAAAAATTCTCGTGAAATAAGTAGTGATATTAACTAATATGATTTTTTACATAATAGATAATGAAATACATCAGCATTCGAAACATCTGCAATATTTTCCAAATGACCAGTTTCATGTTGCTACAAAATCATACAAGAGGACTCATTCCAAATGCAAGATAGGACAAAGGATTTTAATGTAATAGAATATGAAAGTTAATTGATATGCTTTCAGATTCCACATTGCAACTAATTTGTTAAGGGTCATATCGAGGAAGAACATCCCCAGAACCTGAAAATGCTATTAATATACTTTATCTTTTAGCAGTTACATATTTGAGTTGAACCAACTTTTCTTCATGTACGTCAACCAAAACAGCATATCAGAACAGATAGAATTCTATAGCAGATGTATGAGAATCTAGCTGTTGTCTATTAGAGGGTTTTCTCGTAAAAATGTTACTTTTCTCACTGTTTTTTGTTTAGAAAATATTTTTATGTAGAATGTAATTTATGTTTCTACATAGAGGCTTTATCCTTGTTTTTAAATTAGCTGATACATAATTGTATTAAATGTTGATAGATATAGTACATATAAACCAAAGATCTTTGGAGTCTTGGGTTTTTTGTTGTTTGTTTTTTTGAGACAGAATCTCGCTCTGTCACCCAGTTTGGAGTGCGGTGGTGCAATATCGGTTCATTGCAACTCCTGCCTCCTGGGTTCAAGCGATTCTCTTGCCTCAGCCTCCTGAGTAGCTGGGACTACAGGCATGCACTACCATGCCCGGCTAATTTTTGTTTTTTCAGTAGAGACAAGGTTTCACCATGTTGGCCAGGCTGGTCTTGAACTTCTGAGCTCAAGTGATCTGCCCGCCTTGGCTTCCCAAAGTGCTGGAATTACAGGTATTAGCCACCACACCCAGCTGGAGTCCTGAGTTGTTTTTTTTGTTTGTTTGTTTTTTAAATTTATTTTTTATTATTATTATACTTTAAGTTTTAGGGTACATGTGCATTACCTGCAGGTTTGTTACATATGTATACTTGTGCCATGTTGGTGTGCTGCACCCATCAACTCGTCAGCACCCATCAACTCGTCATTTACATCAGGTATAACTCCCAATGCCATCCCTCCCCCCTCCCCCCCCGTCCTGAGTTTTTTAAAGCACACTGGGACACTGGGATCCTGAATTTGAAAATGTTTGAAAACCACTGGTATGCATATTCTTGTGTACACACACACACACACACACACACACACACACATTAAATTACCAGCTTGTTTATTTCTACAGAAATTCAGATGAGATTTAGTTGGGATTTCATTGAATCTGTATATCAAATTTGGAAGTACTGACATCTTAAAAATACTAAATCTTTCAAAACATAAACTTTTTTTATTTTTTGAGGTGGAGACTTACCCTGTTGCCCAGGCTGGAATGCAGTGGTGTGATATAGGTTCACTGCAACCTCCGTCTCCAGGGTTCAAGCGATTCTTGTGCCTCAGCCTCCTGAGTAGCTAAGATTACAGGCAAAACATAAACTTTTATAACTATTCACTTATTTAAGCCTTCTTTAATTTCTCCTTAGTAAGTTTCAATGTAGGAGTCTTATACATCTTATATAAAATTTTGTTCTGTTATTACATTTTTATGATAATAACTATAGCACGTATTTATTTCACTTGTCAGTTTTCTTTATGGCATATAGAATAAAATACTTTTCTGTATAATAAACTCGTATCCCAGCCTGGGCAATATAGTGGGACCTCGTCTCTACAAAAAAATTTAAAAATTAGCTGAGTGTGGTGGCATACACCTGTAGTCCAAGCTACCTGGGAGGCTGAGGTGGGAGGATTGCTTGAGCCCAGGAGGTCGAGGCTACAGTGAGCCAAGGCTGCACCACTGCACTCTAGCCTGGGTGACAGAGGAGAGACCCTGCCTCAAAACAAAAACTGAACTTGTATCCAGCAACTTTTCCAAATTCATTTATTCATTCTAATAGTAGAATCTCTTGGATTTTCTACTGTGTAATCATGTCGTCTGCAAATAAAGATGGTTTTATTTCTTTTTAATCTTTATATTTATCTTTCTCCACTTGCTTAAACCTCCACTACGATGTTGAATAGAAATGACGGTATTGAATATTCTTGTTTTCTTCTCTATTGGGGGAACCTGCCCCCCAGTATTTCAACATAGGTTCTTTCTATTTTCCATAAGTGTTGGCCGGCTGAGAAATAAAGAGAGACAGTACAAAGAGAGGAATTTTACAGCTGGGCCACTGGGGTGACATCACATATCAGTAGGACCGTGATGCCCACCTGAGCCTCAAAACCAGCAAGTTTTTATTAAGGGTTTCAAAAGGGGAGGGAGTGTAAGAACAGGGAGTAGGTACAAAGATCACATGCTTCAAAGGCCAAAAAGCAGAACTACTAATAAGGGTCTAACAAAGATCACATGCTTCTGAGGGAACAGGACAAAGGGCAAAAGCAGAACTACTGATAAGGGTCCAACAAAGATCACAAGGCAAAGGGCAAAAGCAGAACCACTGATAAGGGCCTATGTTCAGCGGTGCACGTATTGTCTTGATAAACATCTTAAACGATAGAAAACAGGGTTCGAGAGCAGAGAACTGGTCTGACCTCATATTTACCAGGGCGGAGTTTTTCTCCCACCCTAGTAAGCCTGAGGGCACTGCAGGAGACCAGGGCGTATCTCAGTCCTTATCTCAACCACGTAAGACAGACATTCCTAGAGCGCTGTTTGTGGACCTCCCCCAGGAATGCATTCCTTTCCAGGGTATTAATATTAATATTCCTTGCTAGGAAAAGAATTTAGTGATATCTTCCCTACTTGCACGTCCACTTATAGGCTCTCTGCAAGAAGAAAAATATGGCTCTTTTTGCAGGCAGTCAGACCTTATGGTTGTCTTCCCTTGTTCCCTAAACATTGCTGTTATTCTATTCTTTTTCAAGATGCACTGATTCCATATTGTTCAAACATACATGTTTTACAATCAATTTGTACAGTTAACACAGTTATCACAGTGGTCCTGAGGTGATGTACGTCCTCAGCTTACAAAGATAACAGGATTAAGAGATTAAAGACAGGCATAAGAAATTATAAAAGTATTGTTTGGGAACTGATAAATGTCCATGAAATCTTCACAATTTATGTTCCTCTGCCGTGGCTCCAGCCGGTCCCTCTGTTCAGGCTCCCTGACTTCCTGCAACACTTCTCAACCCTAGGAGGAAGGGTTTATTATTTCACTATTAAGTATAATGTTCGATAAGTAAAAATTTATCAGAACTGAAGCAGAAAGAGAAAAATACTGAAGTAAAACAGAACTCAGTGTGAGTGGTATATCAAACTATAGCAATATCAAACTAACAGCTGTGTAATTATTTCACATATATGAAAGAAAAGAAGAGAATATGGCAAAAGAAATACATGAAGGGTTGAGAATGTTCCAAAATTAATGAAAGACATAAGTCAAAGTTTTAAGAAACTCATTATATGCTGAGATATTAATAAACACAAAGAAAACCATACCTAGGCATATCATAATCAAACTCTTCAGATCTAAACATAAGGAAGGAATTTTAAGAAGCCTATTCTGTTTATTTCTTTTTTTTTTTCTTTTTTCTTGTATGAAATGGAGTCTCACACTGTTGCCCAGGCTGGAATGCAGTGGCGAGATCTCGGCTCACTGCAAGCTCTGCCTCCCAGGTTCATGCCATTCTCCTGCCTCAACCTCCTGAGTAGCTGGGACTACAGGCACCCGCCACCATGCCCTGCTAATTTTTTATATTTTTAGTAGGGACGGAGTTTCACCATGTTAGCCAGGATGATCTCGATCTCCTGACCTCGTGGTCCACCCGCCTCGGCCTCCCAAAGTGCTGGGATTACAGGCATGAGCCACCATGCCCGGCCTCTTTATTTCTTAGGTTTATATGTAAGTGATGGTTTGGACCTTTGATAAAAAGAGAAATTGGAAAAGTAGCAGGGTGATTTTTAAGTTTCCTTGGCAGTGTGAGATCCCTGTCTCTGAATCAGGAGGCTCTATGAGGAATCTTCAGGATATTTTTCAATAGACAGAAGTAAAAGAGATGGGAAACCAGTATTAATTTATAAACAGTTAGGTGCCCAACACTGTGCTAGGTCTTGCCACATGTCTCATCTCATTTAATCTTGTTTAATTAGGATCACAGGTCCATTTCAGCAATAGCAAAAGAACAGGACCTAGGACACCTAGCTCCTGATACTTAAAATTACTTAAAGTGCATTATGGTGACACCTCAGATAAGTTCAAACCTCTTTCTACCCTGCCTAATCAAATATTCATTTCAAAACACTGTATGCTGAAATGAGCCACATGGGAGTTGAAGAGAATCAACTATTCAGGTGGTGAAAATGTGTGAATGCAGCTGGCAGATGAAGTTCCAGTGTGATGACTTCCCAGCTTGTCCTTATTGCTTTAGGCAACAACTGACAGGCCTGACTGGTCATTGGCTTTCCATTCCTGGCATTGATAGTACTGAAAATTCTTAATGTCACAGATCCTTAAAAGCTGTCATAGTGGATACAAATGGTGCTGGAGGGTCCTTCTTGCATAGAGATGTAATCAATATGGTCTGGAGTTCTTGACCTGAACCTGTAGTTACTTGGACATTTTGAAGGTAGCTTGTTGTTATAGAACATGCATATATTCATAACACTGGGACTGAGTTGTGCATGGAGAGGAGAAAAATAGAGGCTTTGTCCCTCTTTCTGTTCTTAGTATTTAAGGGGCCTTAATAATCATCACAGAAGAGAGTGATATTATAGGATTAGAATATTGTACTTTTGTTTTTGGGTGCTGAAGTTCAAATCTCACCCCTGAAGTGATCCTGATATTTTGCCAAAGTTGTGACTTTAATATTCTGTAGCTTGTAATTGTGATTTTTCTAATACCAGAGTAGAATTTTGGGGAGGAATTTTTCAAAACCTAAATACCTCAATTTGAAGTGAGGCTTAGCTTTAAATAATAACACATTTGAGTTTGAGCTTTTCCTGCAATTAAGTGGTATGCTGCAAAAAGGAATTAGGTTAGCAGATTTTATGGCATCCATGATCCATGGACAAGAGTGAGTAGAAGGAGGTGATACTGATAGCAGTTCTTAAGTCTCTAAATGTTTTTAGGTTATGTGATCAGGATTTCCTTGCCAAATGAAAATGGTAAAAGTGGAAGCATGAAACACCTTAATAGTAGGTGTGGATGCTGATTGTTCTGTTACTGCTTGGCTTAAGATACCCCTGGATGGGCCGGGGACGGTGGCTCACGCCTGTAATCCCAGCACTTTGGGAGGCCGAGACGGGCGGATCACCAGGTCAGGAGATCGAGACCATCCTGGCTAATACGGTGAAACCCTGTCTCTACTAAAAACACAAAAAATTAGCCAGGCATGATGGCGGGCACCTATAGTCCCAGCTACTCGGGAGGCTGAGGCAGGAGAATGGCGTAAACCTGGGAGGCAGAGCTTGCAGTGAGCTGAGATCCGGCCACTGCACTCCAGCCTGGGCGACAGAGTGAGACTCCGTCTCAAAAAAAGAAAAAAGAAAAAAAGATAACCCTGGATGGCATTATTATTGGATTACCCTATATGTAGCATGCTTGGAACAGATGGGGAAAAGTAATGGCTTATAATAAAGGACTCTTTGAGAACAAGGGCTGTCTTCGTATCTCCCTTTGCCTGGTATTGGTACCTTCCACAGAGCAGGTAATCAATATTTCTCGATATCTGATTAATAATGATAGTGATAATCAACAATGATAACTATTGTTGATTTCTTATAAAACATAAGGCTTTAAATATCATAACATGATTAAAAGTTGGTAATGCTGAGTCTTTATCTTCGTTACTTGACTTAAACCTGGTCCTCAATTAGGTTTGCCCTTATGTTATGGTCACTATTCCTTTGTTTGGGCCTATGGTCAATTGTGTAATCAAATGAAATATTTGACAAAGCATTTCAAATTATCTTTTACGTTATTCTTTTAAAGCAGCATTATGTTTAAACAGAATATTTCTTTGATACAAGCTTTCGTTCTATTAGGCTTAGCATGGAGATACTTGTTTTTAGGTTATCCTTATAAAGCATTAACTCTAGCAAAGTCTTGCTTTCTGGGATCTGTGGTCAAGACTGTTAAACATCTGCTGAAAAGAATGGACATGCTTTTGCTTTCTGCTCTTACTAGGCTAACTTTCAGACATAATTTTAGGGATATTTTGGGCTGCTTTTGAAGCTAGCCCATTTTGGACACAGGATATTGGCATATGGAGAACTGACCCTAAGTTCCATTAAGCCAAAACATTTTGTTGAAGAATTTCCAAAATTTTAGTTGTGTCATTGCAGTTTAGTTACTTGTACTTATGTTCTAGACAGCTACAAGAAACATGGTAGAATTGACTTCTGTTGTATGAAATGGCGTCTTGAGTCTTAAACCTATTTTACTTTGGTGTTCTACAATATTTGGAAAGGCAACAGTTGTTCTATAAATGCTCAATGTTAAGATTGTAGAGAACACTAAGTTATACTTGACACTAGAAAGTTGAACTTTCTAGTTAGTTATCCCTTCTTTAGATGAGTTTATGTAGTTCTCAAATGAATGCTTGTAAGATCGGGAACAGAACCCATTTACTCTTCTGTTTCTCTCTACCTAAAGAGGAAATAGCGAACCTTTTGACCTTCTATTTGGGCTACCTTTTCCTTTTCCTATGTTAGAAATTCATAGCCATGAGTCAGTACCTCAAATTAGAGTTTTTATAGCCATGAGAGGGGCCCAGTTCCTTAATCAGATGACTTAAGCCAGAGAGAACTTACTATGGTGCCTGAAACTTTTCATTTCTCTTGAAACGTGTTCTTAATCTTACTCTTTATGACAACCCACCCCCTTGAATAAATTAATTTATGTTCTCTTCTGTTCTTAAACTTTTACTGTTATGTGTACCATCTCATATTAAAATTAGTTGGGTATTGTTTTTCATTCTAGATTATGAACTCATCTTTTTACTCCCCGTAGCTCCCTGAATGGTTCTGACACATAATAGGCACTCAACAAATGTTAATGAATTCGACATTTCATCATGGAACATTGAAACCAAGTTCTTGCATTTGCCTGGAAACAGTAATTACCTCTTCAAAGAGAAACTGTGTGGCTAGGGAGCAGAAGTGACAAGGAGACCATCTTTCCACTAGAGTCCTTTACAACACGGCCATACACTATCCATGCAAGCATAAATTAACCTCTGTTTTTAACAACATACTTTTTAGAATTTTTTTCAACGATTGACGACGCTGAGGTTAAGAGATTTAAATAACTTGTCTACTGTCACAGAGCTAGTAGATGGTAGAGCAAAGGTGTGAATCTGTGAAACCTTCACTTTTTCCAGGATCTTGAACAGCATCTCTCAGCCAACCTTGATTTCATTCATATAATCATCAGGGCGTGTATGTGACCGGGGAACTATTTATATTTATTCTTTTTATCATATACTGTTGTATCATAGAGGACACAAAATGTATCACCTCCACCCTGGAATGGCACCTCTATTTTAAGAGACCACTGGCAAAACCTCTCCAATGAGATTTTGATGATGGAAGACTGTTACAATCAAGGCTGTCCTAACTATACCTGCATCTCACAGACACTACCTTTAAGTAGTGAACAGTTATTTTCAGCTAGGAAAGCCACTGTCAATCAGGTAATGGTTTCTTAAGCTGAAAAAGGCTTTCCACTTAAGAATGGTGATTGGCCAAGGTCACATCCCCTTTCCATCTACTTACGGGAAAATTCAAAATAAAGGAATACCAGTGTTTGAAACTCACAGTTCACTCTGTAGTGAGCGGTGGAGGACTGCGAGGTAATCAAGGTGATTATATTTCCCTTAGAAATGTTGTTAACTGTTTTTTCAAAATATGGATTAAAGCTTAAAACATACCCAAAATATACTGATTCTAAATGGACCTGACGCCTTGATCTTCAATCATGGACTAACATATGAGTGGGGATTCCCAATGGACCATTGTACACTACAATATTTATTACTGTAAAGATCTAAGAGCTCTTAGCCACTTTTAAACTTATAAGAGCTGTTCAGCTCTCATCCTCTTGACTTGTGGTTTCACATTTTAAAATTCTGGTTTGTTTTGTGTGATGTATTCAGAAGTACCTCCCTACCTCAATTTCAGAATAATATTTGGCTTTTTAAGAAATTTAAGGAAGTGCAGATATGAAAGTGTACCCATTGATGCGTGGGTACTGCAGCGCCTTTAGCTGGCTCATCTTTGGCCTCAGTTTATTCATCTGCAAAATGGTAACTAGGTTTTGCCTTCTAGTTAGTTGATATGATAAAAATACTAATAAATTGAAAGGCTGTGGGATGATACCTTTATCAGTTCCTTCTATGGATGGTGTAATTTTCACTGTAGCTTACTTTAGCGTATATGGTTTCAAGAATAAAAATAAGAAATTACTAAGGAACCTCCTGAATGCAAAACTATTAACATTCACAAAAATAGCTATATGCAAATTAGTAGATGTCCTTAGCTGAGATAAAACTATTTTGAGGTTATGATCATGAAAATTAACGTAAGCTGATATAATTTTGAATTGTATGCATCTGTTTTCATGAAGGAAACCTATTTGGAGAGGTTCATTCTTGAAAAGTTATGGAATTAAAAGTTAAATGGGATACTTAACATCTGTATTTAACTCTTGAATTATATGCAGCTCATAGAGTTTCTCTCCTATATGCATATTAAATTGTGTATAATGAACTATTAGTGGTTTTAGGTAACATTTGGTTGCTGAATATACTATGCTAAGCATTTCACATGCATTATCACCTGTATTCACAAAATATTATGAGGTAAAAGCACTGTTACAATTTCCATTTTTTCAGAAGAAGTTGTGATTCAGAGAAATTCAGTGTATACTACCTCCCACCTTTGACAGTGTCATCTGAATTTTTTTGTCGTGAACATGTTTTACGTAGCTCGTTGTTAAAGTCCATTTTTGAGAAATTTTTTGAATAGACGTGTGTAATGCAAGTGTGTAAACTTTGTGGTTAGGTGTAGAGAGTATAGGAACATCTGTCTCTGCTGTTGTAAAAATTAATAGATACAGCATTTGTAAATCTTCTGGCCATAGTTCAGGTACATAACAAGGACTCATTAAATGTCAGTTGTCACCACCTTACCTTCTTTCCATAAAATAGTTCCTTTTTGTCTGTCCCAAAGTTTTAGTTTTACTCTTCATGTGTATTATAATTTATGATGAGCATCCTAAGAAGATAGGTTATACTATTGTCCCCATTTTACAGTTGAGCAAACAGACTGAAATGTGATAGGTTCCAGGTTGAATCCCCATAGCAGTCTGATTCCAGAGCCTGTGTTTTTAGCTATAATGTGCTTTGGTATGAAGATATGTTCCAATAACAGATTATATTCTGATACTTCAGAGAAGAATCTAAATCCTAGAAATCATTCTCTTATACCCGCATCCCTGCCATTCAGTTTTTCCCATCTTAGGTTATGCTGGTGTAACAGTGTGTCTCCTAATCCTCAGTTGACTCTTGTAGTAAGTTTGTATATTAAATGCTCAAACACCCTTCTTATTCTAAAATCTGTGATCCTCTGTCATTTGGATACATTTGCAGTAGTCTGAGGCAGCTCTGAGAATCCTTTAAGGGAAAAGTATTCATCACTGTGGCTTTAGTAAGGAGTATGTTGACATTTTTACTCTTTAACTCCAGGAACTCCTACTGACCTGAAATTAACCAGTTCATGGAGGTTTTTGGCTGGGACTAAGGAATGAAATTAACTCCCTAAGTCCCCTCTTCTTAAAAAAAAGAACCTCAAAATACTGCTGCCCAAATAGATTTAACTTTAGTTATATATTTTTTTACATGCAAATACGTTTTGCTCAGCCTAAAAAGGCAAAGAAAAGCTATTTGGTTTGCAGAGGAACAGATGACTGTCCTGAGCATGTCAGACTGACTGTTTATATGTGTTTTTTACTCCGTCTTACTCTGTCTTTGTCTTTCATGTTCTTTTTTCTGTTTCAGTTTGTCCTGTTTCTGTCTCTCCCTCACAGCAACTATCTTCCTATTTTGATAATCCTGTTTCATCTCTATAAGGAAAAGGCTCTCTCGAGGATGCAGAAAATGTTACTATTTTTATAACAGTCCCTAAATACAGAAAAGATTTTAACTTGGCTATAAAACTTTGTTCTTGGCATAAATTTGGCAGATAGTCTTTTCGCCTGGGTGAGACTTTTCACTGGGATCCTGGAAGTGTTGGGACGTCACTGCCCTCCACTCTTGCTTCTCCAAGTATGACATTAGTGGTTTTAGCTCTTGTTGACCCGTCTTTAAACCAAAGCTTTATAGCCTATTAGAAGCACAGTGTGGATTTTTCTTATGATATGTTGGAATAAAAGAAAAAACTTCTCTAAAGTTACAAATGGTTTCGTTTACCAAAATGACTATTTCACTTGGAAAGTTTTGTCTTTTCTGTAAAAATTCCAGAAGTTGGGTGGGCTTGATGTCCTCTCTCCCATTCCACCTCCCCACCCACAGACTCATGTCAGCAAAGATGCTGAGAGGTTTATTCCAGTGTTTTAGGAGGCAAGACCTTGACCAAGGAGTAACTAAGACATATTTTTCTGCTTTTATTTTTTAAAAACTTTTTTTTAAAAAAAGCAGATCTCTATGACTTTTTCATCTTGTATAACTGTATAAAGAAACTTTTCCGATTGAAATTAAAGTAAGGAAATACCACAGGATGGCTTTAAAGTGTTTGTTTCATTGTAGAACATAGGGCAAATGCCTTGGAACATCAGTAGTTACTATTCGAGGCAAACTTTGGGGATTGAGATATATGCCTTTCAGATCTGCACTTCATCTCATACTTCATCATTTATTGGATCAAATAACAGTCTCATTTACTTAGGATCTGTGTCAACACCCTGAGCTCCAAACTGGGTATCACATGTCACCTTGTGAGAGATTCTCTGCGTTACCCCCATCAATTCTGCTTCATTAAAGGACTGGTCATCTTAAAGATGGTCATTTTAAAGCTTTAAAGAAATGAAAAATATTTGCCCTCTCCATAAAAAAAATACTTACAACTTTACAACATTTTACTTAGCAGAGTAACTTTGCCCAGCCCTGGAGCACAGCATTCTTAAAAGTAAGCCCAGTAAACCTAAGTGTTGGATGGTTCTGCAAGTAACCACTGCAAAAAAAGATTTCCTGGTGGAAGTAAGTAGTGTCTTTTGCTAGGATACCAGGTTGTTTAATAAAACTAGGAATAGCTGAGGATAGGAAAAGTCATGAGGCTTTTTCTCATCACAAGCTGTGTAATACATACTTCAGGTAACCTCCGTGGGTTTCCTTACTGCTATTGGCTCAGCTGTGGCTTTTTATGGAACCATATCTGCATTTCCATCTCTTTCATCCCTCTCTTTTTATGAGAATAAAAAGTGAATTGGGTGCTATTTAAATATACACTACTTACATTTATTGAAAACTGCCCTGCCGCAGGGCACAGCACATTGGAAAACTGCCTCGTACCAGCCCAGTTTTCCACTCAGGTGGTTTACCCCAAAACCTGGCCTTTGCTTTCCTCAGACCTTTAATTTCTTTAAACTAAGTGATCACAGAAAAACCTAGGAGGAGCTAGTTTCATTTGTGAGGTTTTCAATAAAACTTAAGTGGAATGCGGCTAGAAAAACAGACCCATGAAAGGCCATGACTACTATGCTGACACTAGAGGAAAAACCCACATAATTTTTTTTTTATTTTTTTGAGACGGAGTTTTGCTCTTGTTGCCTAGACTGGAGTGCAATAGCACGATCTTGGCTCAAAGCAACCTCTGTCTCCTGGATTCAAGCGATTCTCCTGCCTCAGCCCCACGAGTAGCTGGGGTTACAGGCATGCGCCACCACGCCCGGCTAATTTTGTGTTTTTTTAGTATAGATGGGGTTTCTCCATGTTGGTCAGACTGATCTTGAACTCCCAACCTCAGGTGATCCATCTGCCTCGGCCTCCCAAAGTGCTGGGATTACAGGTGTGAGCCACCGTGCCTGGCCTAAACCCACAGAATTCTTATACCTCTTGATTTCAGTGTTGGGGAAAAATGGAAAGAAAAAAAAAAAAAAGTGAAAGAGCTTTAGTACTGGTACACTTTGGGAAAGAAAGGCAGCTAGGGATGTTTGGTTAAATTCATTTGTCTCATATTGATGTTTTATTTCAAATATTGTCCAGAAATAAACAATTCATACATGTTCAATTTTGTGCCTTTCTGAGTAGCCTGGTGAAATCTTACAGCGTCCCTCCCAGACTGTGAATCATCCCTTTGTCTGGCATCTCCAGGCTGTCTATGCTACCTACCCTTTAGTCACTTGGCAGCCGTCTTGGTTGCAGTATTACAGTGCTTGTATTCAGGTAACCTTTATTTTACTTAATGACCCCAAAGCACAAGGGTTGATGCTGGCATATTGTTATAATTGTTCTATTTTATTACCAGTTATGTTGTTAATCTTTGTGCCTAGCTTATAAATTAAACTGTATCATAGGTCTGCACATATAGGAAAAAACATGGTGTATTCAGTCATGTATGGCATAATGACCTTTCAGTCAACAGTGGACCTTACATGCTCATGCAACAGTGTTCCGGTAAAATTATAATACCAGATTTTTACTGTACCTTTTCTATGTTTAGATACACAAATACTTACCATTGTGTTACAGTCGTCTACAGTATTTGGTACAGTAACACACTGTATAGATTTTTCACCTAGGAGTAATAAAAGAAGTTATAGCATATAGCTTAGGTGTGTTGTAAGCTATTCCATCTAGGTTTATACAAGTATACTCTATGATGTTTGCACAGTGATGAAATCACCTAATAAGACACTTTCTCAGAACACATCTTTGTTGTTAAGCAACGCATGGGTGTATAGTGTTGGTACTGTCCATGGTTTCAGGCATCCACTGGGGATCTTGGAACATATCCTCATGGATAAGGAGTGGAGGACATTTGTGGAAAAAATTATATTTTGAAACTTGCTTGATTTATTGTCAGCAGATTTCCTTCAAGTCATTAAATATTTTTGAAGACATAGATATTTTAATGGTGGCTGGATCATTTATTTGTCTGATTTTCTATCGTTAAATTTTTAGATTGCTTAGAATTTTTTCCCATATAATTTAGAATAAATACATTCCTATATATAAATCTTTGTTGTTATCTGTGATTATTTGTTTAGGATAAATTCCCAGAAGTGGAAATTCTGGCTCCAGAATATGTGTATTTTTAAGTCACTTTATGTTTACCTATTGCCAGGTTGCCCTAAGTAAAGTTCTATCAATTTGTGCTTCATTCAGCTAAGTTTGATGTTCCTCATTTCCTTCCTTTAGTCTTGCTTTGCTAACACTAGGCTCACTTTTTTTAAGGACTTCAATTTGGTAGACTGAAAACAATAATTCTCTCTCTTACATTGCTGGTAGGAATGTAAAATGGTATAGTCACTGTGGAAAACAGTTTGGCATTTCCTCAAAAACCAAAATCTAGAATTCCCATATTATCCAGCCATTGAACTCCTAGGTAAATAACAACAACAGGCCGGGCGCGGTGGCTCAAGCCTGTAATCCCAGCACTTTGGGAGGCCGAGATGGGCGGATCACAAGGTCAGGAGATCGAGACCATCCTGGCTAACACGGTGAAACCCCGTCTCTACTAAAAATACAAAAAATTAGCCGGGCGAGGTGGCGGGCGCCTGTAGTCCCAGCTACTCGGGAGGCTGAGGCAAGAGAATGGCGTAAACCCGGGAGGCGGAGCTTGCAGTGAGCTGACATTCGGCCACTGCACTCCAGCCCGGGTGACAGAGCAAGACTCCGTCTCAAAAAAATAAAATAAAATAAAATAACAACAACAACACCACCAAAATGAAAACAGTAAGCTTGTATGATAACGTTCATTGCAGCATTATTCACAATAGCCAAAATGTGGAAACAACCCAAGTATCCACCAAAAGAAGAACAGAATAAACCAAATGTGGACTGTCCATACAATGAACCATTATTCAGGCCGGCGCGGTGGCTCACGCCTGCAATCCCAGCAATTTGGGAGGCTGAGGTGGGTGGATCACCTGAGGTCAGGAGTTTTGAGACCAGCCTAGCCAGCATGGCAAAACCCCATTTCTACTGAAAATACAAAAATTAGCCAGGGGTAGTGGCAGGCAGTTGTAATCCCAGCTACTTGGGAGACTGAAGCATGAGAATCGCTTGAACCTGGGAGGCGGAGATTGCAGGGAGCTGAGATTGCGCCTCTGCACTCCAGCCTGGGGGGCAGAAAGAGACTGTATCTCAAAAAAAAGAAAAAGAACTGGGCGCGGTGGCTCACGCCTGTAATCCCAGCACTTTGGGAGGCCGAGGCGGGTGGATCACGAGGTCAGGAGATCAAGACCAGCCTGGCTATCATGGTGAAACCTCTTCTCTACTAAAAATACAAAAATTAGCCGGGCGTGGTGGCAGATGCCTGTAATCCCAGCTACTTGGGAGGCTGAGACAGGAGAATGGCGTGAACCTGGGAGGTGGAGCTTGCAGTGAGCTGAGATCGCACCACTGCACTCCAGCGTGGGTGACAGAGCGAGACTCTGTCTCAAAAAAAAAAAAAAAAAAAAAAGGAAAGAAAAAAGGAACATTATTCAGTCACAAAAAAGAATGGAACTATGATACATGCTGTAACATAGATGAACTTTGGAAACATTCTGCTAAATTAAGCCAGAAACAAAAGGACAAACAGGGTATGATTCTACTTATATGGAAACTATACAATAGGCACATCTGTAGACGTAGAAAGTAGACTCGAGGTTACCAGGGACTGGGGAAAATAGGGGAATGGAGAGTTATTGCTTACTAGTTACAGGGTCTGGGAAGTGATTAAAAAGATTAAAAAGATAAAAAGTTTGGGTTGGGAGGCTGAGGCAGGTGGATCACTTGAAGTCAGCAGTTTGAGACCAGCCTGGCCAACATGTTGAAACCCCATCTCTACTAAAACTACAAAAAAAAAAAAAAAAATAGTCAAATGTGGTGGCACATGCCTGTAGTCCTAGCTACTCAGGAGGCTGAGGCAGGAGAAGCGCTTGAACCCAGGAGGCGGAGGTTGCAGTGAGCTGAGATTGCACCACTGCACTCCAGCCTGGGCAACAGAGTGAGACTCCATCTCATAAAAACAAAAAAAGTTTTGGGAATAGGAAGAGGTGATGGTTGTACCACACTGTGAATGTCATTAGTGCCACTGAATTGTATTCCTAAAAATAGTTAAAATGGTAAATTTTGTTTTATATACTGTGACCACAAACAAAAAAAAGAACAATAATAAGTTTTATTTGAAGAAAAGCAGTTTTAATTTATGTTTATTTGATTACTGTTGAGGTTGAACATTGAACAGAAGTGTTAATTGGCCACTGACCATCTTGAAGTTTTTCTATTCTTATTGGTTTGATTTGATTTTTTGAGACGGAGTCTCACTCTGTTGCTCAGGCTGGAGTGCAGTGGCAGGATCTCAGCTCACCACAATCTCTGCCTCCCAGGTTCAAGCAATTCTCCTGCCTCAGCCTTCCGAGTAGCTGGGATTACAGGTGCATGCCACCACACCCAACTAATTTTGTACTTTTAGTAGAAATGGGGTTTCACCGTTGTTGGCCAGGTTGCTCTCGAACCCCTGACCTCAAGTAGTCCACCCACCTTGGCCTCCCAAAGTGCTGGGATTACAGGTGTGAGTCACTGCACCCGGCCCTCATTGATTTTCAGATCTCATATATGAGGATGATTAATCTTTTATATTTGTATTGCACATTTCATATGTTGCAGATAAACCATGGTTGTTTTAAAAACATTAGAATACATAAGAAGGAAGGTAAGCAGGGAGGGAAGGGAGAGAGGGAGTTCAGAGTCATCTAAAGATAAACCTTTGGTATATATACTTCCAAATTCTTTTACTCTGTGTATATCACGAATATCCTTCCATGTCAATTTTGTTTGTTGGTTTAAGAGACAGGTTCTTGCTATATTGCCAGGCTGGTCTTGAACTCCTGGGTTCAACAGATCCTCCCACCTCAGCCTGCCATGTAACTAGGACTATAAGCATGCACCACCTTGCCCAGCCTCCATGTCAGTTTTTTTTTAATTTAAAAATTTGATTTTTGTGGGTACATAGTAGGAGTGTGTGTGTGTGTGTGTGTGTGTGTGTGTGTATATATATATATATATATATATTTTTTTTTTTTTTTTTTTGAGACGGAGTCTCTCTCTGTCGCCCAGGCTGGAGTGCAGTGGCCGGATCTCAGCTCACTGCAAGCTCCGCCTCCCGGGTTTATGCCATTCTCCTGCCTCAGCCTCCCCAGTAGCTGGGACTATAGGTGCCTGCCACCTCGCCTGGCTAGTTTTTTGTATTTTTTAGTAGAGACGGGGTTTCACTGTGTTAGCCAGGATGGTCTCAATTTCCTGACCTCGTGATCCGCCTGTCTCGGCCTCCCAAAGTACTGGGATTACAGGCTTGAGCCACCGTGCCCGGCCGTGTGTGTGTATATATATATACACACACACCTGGGGTATTACATCATATATATACACACACACATATATACACACACACACACATACCTGGGGTATTACATCGTATATATATGATGTTTTGATACAGACATGTAATACGTAATAGTCACGTCATGTAAAATGGGGTATCTATTCCCTCAAGTATTTATCCTTTGTGTTACAAACAATCTAATTATACTCTTTTAGTTATTTTAAAATGTGTAATTATTATGACTACAGTCACCCTGTTGTGCTATCAAATACTGGGTCTTATTATTAATTCCGTTTTTTTGTACCCATTAATCCTCTCCACCTCCCCGCTACCCTCCCACCACCCTTCCCAGCCTTGGGTAATCATCCTTCTGCTCTCTATCTCCATGAATTCAATTGTTTTGATTTTTAGATCCTACAAATGTGTGAGAACATGTGATGTTTGTCTTTCTGTGCCAGGATTATTTCACTTAGCATAGTGACCTCCAGTTTCATCCATGCTGTTGCAAATGACAGGATCTCATTCTTTTTTATGGCTGAATAGTACTCCATTGTGTAAGTACCACATTTTCTTTATCCATTCATCTATTGATGGGACACTTAGTTTGCTTTCAAATTTTGGATGTTGTGAACAGTAGTACTGCAACAAACATGGAATGCAGGTGTCTCTTCAATATGCTGATTTCTTTTCTTTTGGGTATATACCTAGCGGTGGGATTGCTGGATTGTATGGTAGCTCTAGTTGTAGTTTTTGAGGAACCTCCAAACTATTCCTCATAATGGTTGTACTAATTTACATTCCCACCAAAAGTGTATGAGGTTTTTCCTCCACATCCTTGCCAGCATTTGTTATTGCCTGTCCTTCGGATGTAAGCCATTTTAACGAGGATGAGCTGATATCTCATTGTAGTTTCTATTTGCATTTCTCTGATGATCAATGATGTTGAGCACTTTTTCATACGCTTGTTTGCCATTTTTATATCTTTTTCTGAGAAATGTCTATTCAAATCTTTTGCCCTTTTTAAAATGGTATTATTAGATCTTTTCCTATAGAGTTGTTTGAGCTCCTTATATATTCTGGTTATTAATTCCTTGTCAGATGGGTAGTTTGCAAATATTTCCTCCCATTCTGTGGGTTGTTTCTTCACTTTGTTGATTGTTTCCTTTGCTGTGCTGAAGCTTTTAAACTTTATGTGATCCCATTTGTCCATTTTTGCTTTGGTTGCCTGTGCTTATGGGGTATTACTCAATTAATTTTCGTCCAGACCAATGTCCTGGAGCATTTCCCCATGTTTTCTTGTAGTAGTTTCATAGTTTGAGGTCTTAGATTTCAGGCTTTAATCAAGTGATCTCCAACCTTTTTGGAACCAGGGACCAGTTTCATGGAAGCCAATTTTTCCATGGACCAGGGTAGGGGAGAGGATGGTTTCTGGATGAAACTGTTCTACCCCAGATCATCAGGCGTTAGTTAGATTCTCATAAGGAGCATGCAACCTAGATCCCTCACATGCATAGTTCACAATAGGGTTCGTGCTCCTATGAGAATCTAATGCCACCACTGATCTCATAGGAGCTGGAGCTCAGGCAGTAATGCTCAGCCACCTGCCACTCACCTCCTGCTGTGTGACCCAGGCTATGACCAGTACTGGTCCATGATGTGGGGGTTGGGCCCCCTGCTTTAATCCATTTTTCATTTGATTTTTGTATATAGTGAGAGATAGGGGTCTAGTTTCATTCTTCTGCTTATGGATTTCCAGTTTTCCCAGCACCATTTATTGAAGAGATTGTCTTTTCCCCAGTGTATGTTCTTGACACGTTTGTCAAAATTGAGTTCATTGTAGGTGGATAGATTTGTTTCTGGGTTCTCAGCCAGGTGCAGTGGCTCATGCCTTTAATCCCAGCACTTTGGGAGTCTGAGGAGGGTAGATTACCTGAGGTCGGAAGTTCGAGACCAGCCTGACCAACATGGTGAAACCCCGTCTCTACTAAAAATACAAAAATTAACTGGGCATGGTGGTGGGTGCCTGTAACCCCAGCTACTCGGGAGGCTGAGGCAGGAGAATTGCTTGAACCTGGGAGGCAGAGGTTACAGTGAGCTGAGATTACACCACTGCACTCCAGCCTGGATGACAAGAAGGAAACTCCATCTCAAAAAAAAAAAAAAAAAGATTTATTTCTGGATTCTCTATTGTGTTCCGTTGGTCTATATATCTACTTTTATTCCAGTACCATGCTCTTTTGGTTACTATAGCTTTGTAGTATAATTTGAAGTCAGGTAATGTGATACCTCCAGTTTTGTTCCTGTTGCTTTGGATAGCTTTGGCTATTCTGGGTCCAGGTCAGTTTTTCACAACTTTATTGTTTTCCATTGTGTGCCTGTTTCTTAAATTATGTAATCAGCCTTCTATTTTAATTAATCATCTCTCTGTTTAAAGTTTAATTCATGCAGAAGACAATAGTACCATGGGAGTACCTCACCAGTCTTCGGGGAAGTCTTAGAGTTCTCAGAAGAGGTGATGTTGGCTGGGCGCGGTGCTTCATGCCTGCAATCCCAGCACTTTTGAAGGCTGAGGCGGGCAGATCATGAGATCAAGAGATCGAGATCATCCTGGCCAACTTTGTGAAACCCCGTCTCTACTAAAAATACAAAAAGGTGTGGTGGTGCGTGCCTGTAGTCTCAGCTACCTGGGAGGGGGGCTGAGGCAGGAGAATAGTGTGAACCCTGGGAGGCGGAGGTTGCAGTGAGCCAAGATCACGCCATTGCACTCCAGCCTGGCCACAGAACAAGACTCCGTCTCCAAAAAACAAAAACAAACAAAAAAACACAAAGTGATGTCCAACTTGAGTTGGAAGGGCTGCAGAGTTAGGTGTTTCCCTTCTGACAAAAATACTCTTAAACACAGGAAGCTAAGACCTGTCCCCGTGTATTCTTCCCTCCTCTACTAGGTCTCACATTTAGTAACTGGAAAACTGGGATTTAGATTCCCAGTTCCTTCAGCATGAAGCTCAAGCTCTTTTAGTGATGTCAGACTGCTTTTCAGAAGGTGGCTATTTGCACTTACAAGCTGATGTCTCTAGATGTAGTCCTAGACTTCATCTAGGAAGTCTCTAATCCTGCCTAATGATGCCACTATATAGAGTACATCTCCCAGCAGATTTATTACTCCCTACATTTTACAGACGTGAAAGAAAATTGACATTGGTCTAAAGTGTACATATACTTCTGTGTCTTTTTTTTTTGAGATGGAGCTTGCTCTGTAGCCCAGGCTGGAGTGCAGTGGCACGATCTCAGCTCACTGCAACCTCCGCCTCCCAGGTTCCAGCGATTCTTCTGCCTTAGCCCCCTGAGTAGCTGGGATTACAGGTGTGCACCACCACACCCAGCTAATTTTTGTATTTTTAGTAGAGACGGGGTTTCACCGTCTTGGCCAGGCTGGTCTTGAACTCCTGACCTCATTTTCTACCTGCCTTGGCCTCCCAAAGTGCTGGGATTACAGGCGTGAGCCACAGCACCTGGCCACTTCTGTGTCATTTTATCATGTGCACAGATTCATGTAACTACTACCATCATCAAGATACAAACTATTCCATCACCACAAATATCTTGCTCATTTTTTCCTGCTCCATTATAGCCACACTCAGTTCCCATCCCACCACCATCTCTGACCCCTGCCAGCTACTAATCTATTCATCTCTATAATTTTGTCATTTTGAGAATGACAAAATGGAATTTTACGGTATGTGACCTTTTGATATTGCCTGTTTTTAAAATGAATTATAATGCCTTTGAGGTCCATCCAAGTTATTGCATGTATCAATAGTCTGTTCCCTTTAATTGCTAAGTAGTATTGCATGGTGTGGATGTCACACAGTTTAGTTAACTATTCACCTATTATACAACATTTTGGCTGTTTCCAGTTTATGGCTCTTTCAAGTAAAACTGCCTTGAACAATCATGCAAAGGTTTTCATGTAGATAAAAGAAGTTTCATTTCACTGAGCTAAAGGCCCACAAGCACAGTTGCTGGGTCACATTGTAAGAATATGTTTAATTTTTCAAGAAACTTCCAAACTATTTTCCATACTGTCTGTATTATTTTATAATCCCACCATCAATATATGAGAAATCTACCTGTTGGGAAAGACTTATTGAAGTCTCCAGCTATAACGGTAGATATGTCTATTTTTTCCTTCAGTTCTCTCAGGGTTTGCTTCATATGTTTTGTAGCTCTGTTGTTTAGTGCATGCACATCTAGGGTTGCTGTGTTTTCTTTGTGTAACTTTTTATCATTATATAATGTCCTTCTCTTATCTGGTAATTTTCTTTTCTCTAAAGTCTACTTTATCTTGTATTAAGGTAGCCACCCCCGCTTTCCTTCCTGTAACGTTTACATGATATATCTTTTTCTAACATTTTAGTTTCAGTGTGTCTGTATCATTATATTTGATATGTTTTAAATGAATTTCTTGTAAAAAAAAAATATATAGTTGAGTCATGTTTTTTAGTCCATTCTTCCAATATCTGTCTTAATTGGTGTTTGTAGACCATTTACATTGAATGTAATCAATATAATTATTTATCTGTCAGGGCTTAAGTCTACCATTTTATTTTTTATTTTCTGTTCTCTGCTTTTTCTTTCTCTGTTGTTTTGTTTTGGCTTGTTTTTTTTGTTTTGTTTTTTTGTTTTTTTGGTTGTCTTGCTGTAGGTTGTGGAACATTTTCTAAAATTCTATCTTGATTTATCTGTAGTGGTTTTTTTTTTTTTAATTTCAATAGGCTTTTGGGGATAGGTGGTGTTTGGTTACAAGAATAAGTTCTTTAGTGGTGATTTCTGAGATTTTTGGTGCACCCATCACCCAAGCAGTGTACACTGTACCCAATGTGTAGTTTTTTATCTTTTGCCACCTCTCACTCTTTCCCCTGAGTCCTGATAGTCCAATGTATCATTCTTATGCCTTGGCGTCCTCTTAGCTTAGCTCCCTCTTATGAGTGAGAACATATGAAGTTTAGTTTTCCATTCCTGAGTTACTCCACTTAGAGTAATAGTCTCCGGCTGGGCACAGTGGCTCACGCCTGTAATCCCAACACTTTGGGTGGCTCAGGCAGGTGGATCATGAGGTCTAGAGATCAAGACCATCCTGGCCAACATGGTGAAACCCTGTATCTACTAAAAATACAAAAATGAGCTGGGTGTGGTAGCACATGTCTGTAGTCCCAGTTACTCGGGAGGCTGAGCATGAGAATCACTTGAACCCAGGAGGCGGAGGTTGCAGTGAGCTGAGATCACGCCACTGCTCTCCAGCCTCATGACAGAGTGAGATTCCATCTAAAAAAAAAAAAAAAAAAAAAAGAAAAGGAGTAATAGTCTCCAATTCCATCTAGCTTGCTACAAATGCCATTATTTCATTCCTTGTTATGGCCAAGTAGTATTCGTGTGTGTGTGTACACCACATTTTCTTTACTCGCTGATTAACGGGAATTTGGGTTGGTTCCATATTTTTGACTTGCAAATTGTGGTGCTATAAACATGTATGTGCAAGTATCTTTTTTGCATAATGACTTCTTTTCCTCTTAGTAGTTTCCTAGTAGTGGGATTGCTGGAACAAATGGTAGATCTACTTTTAGTTCTTTAAGGAATCGCCACACCGTTTTCCATACTGGTTGTAGAAGTTTACATTCCCACCAACAATGTAAAAGTTTCCTTTTCACTGCATCCATGCCAACATCTGTTATTTTTTGATTACGGCTCTTCTTGCAGAAGTGAGGTGGTATTGCACTGTGATTTTGATTTGCATTTCCATAGTGACATTGAGCATTTTTCCAAACGCTTGTTGGCCATTTGTATATCTTCTTTTGAGAATTGTCTATTCATGTCCTTAACCCACTTTTTGATGTGATTGTTTGGGTTTATTTTGCTGATTTGTTGGAGTTCTTTGTATATTCTGGAAATTAGTCCTTTGTCGGATATATAGATTGTGAAGATTTTCTCCCATTCTGTGGGTTGTATGTTAACTCTGCTAATTATTTCTTTTGCTGTGCAGAAGCTTTGTAATTTCATTAAGTCCCATCTATTTATCTTTGTTTTTGTTGCATTTACTTTTGGGTTCTTGGTCACAAAGTGTTTGCCTAAGCTAATGTCTAGAAGGGTTTTTTCTGATGTTATCTTCTAGAATCTTTATGGTTTCAGGTCTTAGATTTAAGTCTTTAATCCATCTTGAGTTGATTTTTGTATTAAATATAAGGTGAGAGATGAGTTTCATTCTTCTACATGTGGCTTGCCAATTATCCTAGCACCATTTGTTGAAAAGTTATTATGTATACAGTTTTAAAAATTGTGGTCCTTTATGTATCTTTACTAGTGGCCAATATATGTATATTGCATTATGTATACCTAACTTATCACAGTCTACTGGTATCATTACTTCACCAATTTGAGTGTAACCTTTCTTCCCCATATGTTCCTTTACCATCCCGATTTATAATAAAATTATCTTCAACATTCTCTTACATGCATTTAGAACCACACCAAAGAGTGTTGTTTTTGCCTCAGCTCTCAAACATAATTTAGAAAACTCAAGAGGAGAAGGAAAGCTTATAGTATTTAACCATATTTTTGCTTACTATGTTTTTTCTTCCTTCCTACTGTTCCACAGTTACTTCTTCATTTGTTTTCCTTTTGTTAAAAGATCTTCTTTCAGAGGAAGTCCACTGGCAACAAATTCTTAGTCTTCCTTCATGTGAAAATGTTTTGATTTCCCCTTTAATACTGAGTGATATTATGGCTGGGTATAGCGTTCAAGGTTGATAGTTCTTTTCTTTCCATACTCAGAAAAAAAATAGTGTGTTACTTTCTTTGAGCCTCCCTGTTTTCTGATGACAAATGTGATGTTAATTGAAGTTTTTTTCCTATATATGTAAAGTGTCATTTTTCTCTCACTGCCTTCAAGATTTTTTCTTTGTCTTTCATTTTCAGAAGTTTAACTATGATGTCTCTTCCAGTGGGTTTCTTTGGAAGTCTCCTGTTTGAGGTTCATGATTTAGCTTCTTTAATGTGTCAATTTATGTCTCTTACAAAATGTGGATATGACTCAACCATTATTTTTCAAATACTTTTCCAACCCACACCCTTCCTCCCCTCCTTTCGGGCTTAAAATGGTAGAACTGCCACATATTTCATTATAATCTCACAGATCCCTGAGCCCTTGTTATTCAGACTGGGTAATTGCTATTGTTCTGTGTTACAGTTTACTAATTCTTTCTGTGGCTCTTCATTCTGCTATTAAACCCACCAACCTAGCTTTTTATTTTGGTTATTGTATTTCTCAGTTCTAAAGTTTTCATTTGAGGCCACATATGATGGCTCACACCTGTAATCCAAGCACTCTGGAAGACTGAGGCAGGAGAATCGCTTGAAGCCAGGAGTTGGAGACCAGCTAGGGCAACAAAGCAAGGCCCTGTCTCTACAAGAAAAAATGAAAAATAAACTGGGTGCAATGGCCTGCACCTGTAGACCCAACTACTAGGGAGGCCGAGGGAAGGAGAATTGCTTGAGCCCAGAGTTTGAGGCTGTAGTGAGCTATGATCACACCACTGCACTCCAGCTTGAGTGACACAGCAAGACCCTGCCTCAAAAATGAGTAAGTAAATAAGTAAGTAAAAATTCCTCTTCAGTCTTTTTTATATCTTTTACTTCTTTGCTAAGACTTTCTATTTCTTTGATGAGGCTTTAAGGTTTTTTAGAGCAATTTTAGTTAGGTTCCCAGCAACATTAAGCAGAAAGTGCGGAGATTTCCATATACTCCCTGATACCCCCAACATGCATAGCCTCGCCTATTATCAAGATCCCCCACCAGAGTAGTATATTTGCTATAACTGATGAACCTGCATTGACAATTGATGTATTATTATCACCCAAAGTTTACATTTCTTTAATTTTCATTTTTTATATGTTTCTAGCATGTTCATAATTACTCATTGAAACATTTTTATCATGGCTGCTTTAAAAGTCTTTGTCAAATAATTTTGGGATGTCTGTCATCTTGGTGTTCATATCTATTGATTGTCTTTTTTTCGTTTGTTATGATATCTTACTGGCTGGAAGTATGTTGAATCATTTTCAGTTGAAAGCTGGGCATTTCCTTATGATATGAATTGTACTTAAGCCTTCTGTTTTAAGGGCCTTTCTGTGGTATCACAATGGCAGAGGAAGTAGTATGTTCTACCTCATTTCTGCCAGGTAGAGGTAGAAACCCAGGTTCCTTACCACACTACTGTTACCACTCAGTCAGGTTACTAATGGGGAGAGATGGAAGTCCCAGCTCCCAGTGTAGTCTCCAGTGACAGTGCATTAGTGCTGGATGATATGGTCAAAGTCCAGAAAGGGATTCTTCCCTAGACCTCTTTCATAAGCACCCCAGTGTAGAGAAGGAGTGGTGCCTCCTTACTACCAAGCAGGGGTGAAAATCCAGGCTCCGCATTTGTCCTGCACCAAAACTGCACGTGTGTGTTAGGAGGTGGTTCTTGTTAACAGCAGATAGGGATGAAAGTCCTGACTGTACTTAGCCTTCTCCAACACCACCCCCATGGAGGTGTTGGGCACCTTGTCATAACCTCTCAAGGGTGGAGTCTGGGCTCTCTCCTTGGCCTTTCCCAGTGTGGGTGGTTGGGGTGCTGCAAGTTTTTGTATGGCGTTTGGGTCGAGTAAAGCAATTATTGTCTAAAAGTGTCTGTCTTGCTAGGCTGCACATTCCTGTATTTTTGGCAAGGGAGAGCAGCCTTTTGTTGTGACAAAAGCATAGATAGACCTTGAAGTGTAGAAATGTTCAGTAACCTTTACCGATATGGGGACTAACTTCGCAAGATTCTGGTGCTGATATTTGAAATAGATACTGTTTTTTTCCTAATCTGTTTTTTTGTTTGTTTGTTTCTTACTCCATATTAACACTACCCCAAAAATGCATGGTTTTTAAATTATCTTACAAAAAGTTGACAGTTTCTGTGTTTGTCAATTACTTTAATATTCTATATATTTTTAAATGGATGGTTGGTTGGGAGTCTCTAGACACGACACTTCACACTAAGCAAGGCTGACAGTTAAGTGATGCAGAAGCCATTATCTCACCTTTGTGCTTGCAGGCTGTGGCCTCTTGCCTTTTCCTACTTCATAATAAATAGCATTAGCATTGAGGAACTTTTTAACACCTATTGAGGACAGGGTTTTTCTAATCCCCTCTCAGAGAGGCTTTTAAAAATGAATGACTAAAACCTAACAAACATAACATACATAAAAGAGAGCTAGGTAGCAATCTTACATATGAATTTAGATTCAGAAATACCAAATAAAATACCAACAAACCAAATTGAATGTTACAATAAAAGAATCACCTACCATGACCAAATATGATTTATCCCATATTATATATTATTGTAATGTATAGTATTTGTTGGTCCACTAAGAAAACACGATAGTGTCATTAGATGCTGAAAGGGCATTTGACAAAATTCAGCATTTATTTATAAGATTTATTCTGAGATAACTAGAAATAGAAAGATGTCTTCTTCAAATAATAAATAATAGCTATCTTAAACCAAAAACCAACATCGTATTTAATATAAAATACTCTTGGCATTCCTCCTAAAATCATGAAAGAGGCAATCATGGTAAAACCATTATACAATTACTCTAGATGTAGATATTCCAGACAAGACAGGAATATGTAAAAAATAAAGAAGAGCTATAACTACAAAATCACCATTTACAGACAATATAATTTTTTCACTTACAAAATTTAAGAGCATTATCTTGGAACTTATCAACAGAACAGAGACTTGGTAAATGTGTAAAACATTCATACTATTTCTATAAACAAGTAAAAGCTAATTAGATGGGCGAATTCTTTAGAATATGTCACTCCTCATAATACCAGAAAATATAAAATACTTAGGAATAACCCTAAGAAGAAAGATATAGAGCCTATATAAAGAAATTCTACAGTGATTAAAGAATTATTTACATAAATTAACAATATATCATGTTCTGGATAAGGAGACTGATTATTTTAACAATTGAAGATATTTTGAAATTAATTCAGAACTTTTATGCAATCCCAGTCAAAATACCACTAGATTTACAATATTGATAAAATTATTATTTAGTATATCTGAAAGTATACAGGCAAGAATTGCTAAGATAACTTTTTAACTTGACAGTAAGTAGGAATTTCAGAACCCTTTCTTATGAAAAATTTCAAACTTACAGAAAATTCTAAATATAGTACAGTGAATATATAAACATTCTCACTAGATTCAACAATTGCTAACATTATGTGACATCTCCGTACACAAAAGAGAAATTTAAATAAAAATGAATAAATGGTGTTCTGTTGTAAATGTGATATCAGCTACAAACCTGTATCTTTCCTTTCCCTTAAAACACCTCCTCAAAAGAATAACTATACTTGCTATGAACAGTTTTTTTTTTTTTTTTTTTTTTTTTTTTTGAGACGGAGTCTCGCTCTGTCGCCCAGGCTGGAGTGCAGTGGCCGGATCTCAGCTCACTGCAAGCTCCGCCTCCCGGGTTCTCGCCATTCTCCTGCCTCAGCCTCCCGAGTAGCTGGGACTACAGACGCCCGCCACCACGCCCGGCCAGTTTTTTGTATTTTTTAGTAGAGACGGCGTTTCACCGAGTTAGCTAGGATGGTTTCGATCTCCTGACCTCGTGATCCGCCCGTATGAACAGTTTTTTTATGTGTGTGTGCATACACACATTCATGCTTGCTTTTCTCTTTAACTCCTTGTTATGAAACATTTCAAATATGTGCAAATATTGAATGAATAGCCTGATGTATCCCTGAAAATCAGGTAGTTTTGACACTTAGCAACCCATCACCAAACTAGTTTTATATGCTACCCCTCTACTCTACCATATTATTTTGAAGCAAATCCAGATGTCATGATATTTCATTTGTAAGTATTTTAGTACATATCTCTAAAAATAAGGACTTTTTAAAAAAACAAAGTATTATCATGCCTGAGGAGATTAACAATGATAATGTAATATCAAATTTTCAATTCGTGTTAAATTTCTCCATCTCATTTTAAAAATCATGTTTCACATAAGACCTATATATTGCAATTGGTTGATACATCTCATAAGACTTTTTTGATATGTAGTTTTATCCTCCACCTCCTTTACTGCTTTATAGTTTTTTTATTGAGGAAACCAGGCCATTTACCTTGTAGCGTTTCCCACAGACTGCATTTTGGCGATCTCTTGGTGTCCTTTTGTTCCTAAAATTCCCCATAAATTGTTCATTAGGTCTGGGAGATTGGTTTGATCAAATTTTATATTTTAGCAAAAATATTTCATGATTTTTGTAAAGGTTTCATGGGCACTTGAAAAAAAGGGTTTATTTTCTGTTTTCAGCATACAGAGTTGCAATTTCATCAGTTAGATTTACCTCATTAGTTACATTATATGCTTTCTGAGAGAGAGAGCTATAGATGTAGATATAGACATATAAGCTGTTATGGAGTTAAAAATGGTGACGTTAAAATCTCATGCTACTAGTATTTTTCTGTATTTTTCCTTATATTCTATGGTTTTGCTATATGATATCAATGTTGTGTTATTTGATATATAGATAGTCATAATTGTTAGAGTATCATCATGGAATAAAATATACCTTTTAACATTTCTAGGTGTCCTCTTTTCCCCCTTCTTTAATGCTTTTGTCTATTTAAGATTGTAACCACTGCTTTGCATTTTAATGAACTTAGAAGAGTATAAAACTGTACAAAAAGTATTATGAAAAATTATGTAGTTATGGATTTATATAACTTTATGGTATTCATTCATGGATGACACGAAGGAAACAGATCAAATTGTAAATAGTGTTTAACCTCCAAGTGATAGGATTATGAACAGTTTGAATTTTCTTCTTTAAAGTTTTTCCAAAGTTTTCTTTGGTGAGCCTGTGTTAGAAGGCTCAAAAACATCTATTTTGTGTGTGTGTGCGTGAGACAGAGTCCTGCTTTGTCACCCAGGCTGGAGTGCCGTGGCACGATCTCAGCTCGCTACAATTTCCGCCTCCCGGGTTCAAGCAGTTCTCTGCCTCAGCCTCCCAAGTGGGTGGGATTACAGGCACCCGACACCACGCCTGGCTAATTTTTGGATTTTTAGTAGAGACAGGGTTTCAACATCTTGGTCAGGCTGGTCTTGAACTCCTGACCTTGTGAACCACCCGCCTCAGCCTCCCAAAGTGCTGGGATTACAGGCATGAGCCACCATGCCCAGCCAAAAACATATTATTTTTACAAAAGAAAATTTAGGAGAAAGTATGCAAAGATGGATTGATTCTCTTAATATTTTTAGCATAGTTTTGCCACAGCTGAAATAAGAACAGTATTGAACAGTCTCCCTTCCCCCAGTTTTAATCACAGCTAAAATCATACACATGCATCTTCCAGTGATGCATTTGAAATGGTGAAATCTGATTGCTAGAAATTGTGACGTGAATAAGTAAAAATTTACTGGAGTCTCTGATATGACTTAAGGATTAGAAGTAGAATATAGGAGGCCTTCTGAAAATCTGTCTCACATTCACTGAGGCTCCCCTTGGTTTTGAGCCAGATAACAAACCCTTCAGTTGAATTTTTTCCGTCCAGACACTGGCTTAAATGAAGGTATACTGAACTTGGAGATGTCATTTCAGCATTTGGCTGGAAGAGCTGTTGTAGAGGAGCTTCTTTAGATAGGAAGCCATGAGGGAATTCTCTGAGTACATGCATTTTCACACATCTGCTAATGCAAAAGCCCCGTGTGAGCATTAGTACTCAGGAATGTGATGTGGATTCGAGATGATCTCCACAGGATTTTGGCAGGTCAGAACAAACATTATCTTGCTCCCATATGTTTTTGTAGGATCTTGAAAGGGAAATCATATACATTTCCTTTAACTCACATGCTGAATTTTCCCACATAGACCAAAAAAAAAAAAAAAAAAAATCTCAGCAAAAATAAATTCAAGAATATGTATATATGATGTTCATATATTTAGCATCTGTTGTCAATACAGCAATGTAAGCTGACGGCTATTGGAATTCACATACAGTTTGCATTTACTTTGATTTATGTTTAAATGGCTTATCTCAGAAAACCTGACCCAACAGATAAAGACTGTGAAAGATTCCACATTATGGGTAACTCTTTTTTTTTTTTTTTTTTTGAAACGGAGTTTTGCTCTTGTTGCCCAGGCTGGAGTGCAATCGTGCGATCTCGGCTCACTGCAACCTCCACCTCCCCAGTTTAAGTGATTCTCCTGCTTCAACCTCCCAAGTAGCTGGGACTACAGGCACCTGCCACCACGTCCAAATGATTTTTTGTATTTTTGGTAAAGATGGGGTTTCACTGTGTTGGCTAGGCTGGTCTCGAACTCCTGACCTTAGGTGACCCACCCACCTTCCTCCCAAAGTGCTAGAATTACAGGCATGAGCCACCACACCCAGCCACTGGGTAAGTCTTCTTTAATTTCTCTCTACACTACATCTCCTTAGGTGCAGCATATATGTGACCTGGTGCCCCACACCTCCACTGCTTCCCTGCCAATATCACTGTTACCCCAGATGGATACAACTCTCAATAGTTTTGTAGTATTTGATATAACTCTGACATATTCAGTATAACAACAACCAGGGAACCCCTGTGAAGCTAAAAAACTGTTTTCCAAAATAATAATGATGATATATACTATAGACAAAGACCCTATCTGTTTTTAATCACCCTTGAGCAAACCCAGCCCTATTTGATATGGGACCTGACATAGAGTGGGGAGTCATTAAATGTTGACTAACCCTTTTTCTAAGTCTTTTTTTTTTTTTCCTATTTTAATTTTTATTGGGTGGGTGGGGGGAGGTGGGAGGGACTCAGTCCCAGAAGACCTATGTCTTTTAATTCTCTACTTGTGGTCCCTCTATAAAGTGATATGTAATCTGCCCAGTATTAATAGTTTGGCTCCTTTTTCTCTGCAAACATATTATTAAAAGTTGAATAAAGAAATAGAACCTGTGTCAGCAACTTAATGGCCCGTGTGTCAAGGATAGCATATTGGTTG
Organism: Chlorocebus sabaeus; assembly: GCF_047675955.1. NCBI lineage: Eukaryota > Metazoa > Chordata > Mammalia > Primates > Cercopithecidae > Chlorocebus > Chlorocebus sabaeus. Next base: position 37,298,548 of record NC_132919.1, read on the forward strand.
ATTCTCATTGGCATATATGCTGACATACTTAGTTTTATTTCATTCTCTGTTACACCCAAGACCTTCTGTAGGACTGAACATAACTTTGAGAGGAGAATGACCACTAATCACTATTTGTTTTCATATTTTGTGAATGAGTTTTGTTGTCATAGTCTCATGTGTCTAATCAAATAGATCTTCAAACCAGTTCTAATCAAACCAGTTCTTTTATGTGCTTATACCACATGGTTTTCAGCTATCAAATGTTATTTCAAACTTGCATCTAGAATATATATATATATATACTTTTTTATTATTTAACATTTGGAGGGAAGTCAGATATCTTTGACCTCATTTCTTTTACTCATTTTATGTTTATTTAACACCAATGGTTTCCTATTGGCTTCTTTAGCTGGAAAAATTATTTCTACAGGGCAATATAACCTGGGATTCTGCTTCACAAAATGAAACATGATGTGATAATATCATTAATCTATTAACAAATAATTGCTCTTGGGTTCTTTTCCTGGTATCTTGAGCCACCAAGGTGTAGCTTTTACTTGATCTGAATTTGTCAGTCTGTAAAAGTAGGGATTATAATATAGCAGTGCGTCTTCTTATTTAGTTTGTTAACTACATTCTATTGTAGAACTGTTCTTATTTTTAAGATCACAGAGATCCATAGAAATATTGGCATTCTTGTACCAGTTATTCATATTTCATTGTATGTTAGTATTTTGGCATCATTTCTTACATACCCTGTTATTGTTTAGGGGAAAAATGTGGAAGCGTTTCTTGATATTTTTTCACTGTTTTTCCCTAGTGAGTTATGTAGTTAATCATATTAAAATGTTCTTCAGTTTTGAAATATGAGAGATTTGTCAGCCCTTTGAAAAAATGGTTATAGTTCATTTTCCATATATTACTCAACATTATGGATCTGCCTGCCAAGTGATCCCAGGTGTGGGGTTGCAGCAGGTAATTTCCTGAGCTGTATGGTACAGATGATTTTCTGTGTTAGAAGATGCTATCGGCTCACCTGGCCTCTTAGTGACAGAGAAATCCTTTGTTTATTCATTTAGTAGGCAGATTAACCCTAATGAATATTGGCTTCCTGGAAACAGATACAGGTGACAATGGCAAAGTGAGGAGTGGGGAGATGTAAGACAAATTCCCTTTTCTTTCTTCACTTATAAATAATGGTGGCTTTCATAGGAGAGTGTTTTAAATCAGAAAGGAATGTAAAATATTTGAACTAAAAAGATAGATTTAAATAATCAACCTTTAATTTTTAAAAGTTTTGAATGTCTATGTATATGTATATTTTTCAGGAGAACTAGAGATTTTCTAATTTTGGCAAATACTTAAAAGTTTTATGTTGCCATTAGCGTTAAACAAAAATATTTAATTAAATACTTCATACTGGTTTGGGCAGAGCTACTCACTTGAACACGAAAATGCTTTCCTAATATGTCCTTGTACTCAGATAAATTTTGTGAATTAGAGAAGTGTAACATTCATCAGCCTCTCTCAGCATGTGAAAGAAAAATGTGCATTATTCTGTGTCTTTTCTTATAGTGTGGTCATATTGCTTCAATGACGTATTTGCTTTCTCAGAGCAAGGATGAAGGACTAATCTAGGCATCAGAAAATTATTCATAGAGTTATACTATAAACTATAAAAAGTTCCTAGAAAGAAGCTATTTTAAATTCATTGCTTTGTTATGACTTTTAGAATATTGACAAAAAAACATTTTTACCAATATAATTTTATGGATATTGGATTGTATAATTATCAGTAATCTATGATGAAAATGAAATGTTCGTGATTGCAACTCTTAAGTTTTGCTCACCAACAGAGTACTTTACAACATTTTTCTGTGAATGGTTTTGGACGTACATTATTCCCAAGATGGGAATGTATAGATACAGATGTGGAAATCTCTTAATGTTCAACCAGACTTTTCCAGATCTTACAGCTATGATTTATACTGCATTCTCCAAAGACTTCCAAAATGTCTTCTTTTACATAACTTTATCCATTAGAGGAAAAGTTAAAATTCTTCCCCTCTTCGTGCTAAATGCTGAACATAGGCTTTTCATGATACCTTTTGTAGTTGACTATAAAAGCTGTAGAATTTCAAGGAAGAAGTGAAAAAACAGAGTTTACCTTCCCACAAAGATTTAAAATTTACGATTTCTCCTAGCTATGCAGTTGAGATTCTCCTTGAATTGTGTTATTGGGAATTCTGAGTAATGTGAAATATATATGAATTGGAAGCAGTAATAAATTGTGAATGAATCTTTTGCTTTTTACTTAAGATTACTTTATCCTTAAAACTAATGTTTCTATAACCTCTGACCGAATACAGAAGATCCAAAATACTTCCAAGGGTGAGACTTTTTCCTTGCCTGTTGTGAGCAGTTTAATTCATTACAATTGTGTGTGCATTGTGGCATGTGGGTACATCAGAGGAATATTTGCAAAATCTGAATTTACATATCACCTTGCCAAAATGTGAGGCAATCCTTTACTGAATTGGCAGTAATATTTATTTTCAGAGACATTAGAAAAAAAGACAGCAGTGTATATGTGTCATGTTATCTCACATGAACCACTGCCTATGTTAAATAGATTTTTCTTTCCTTTTAGTGAAAAACCGAAGGACAATAGTCATTATATGATTTTGTATTTTAAGTATTTTCATAATCCAACATAAATTGGCCCACCCAAGGATTATGTCTGTCTTGTAAAGATGTGTTTATATAGTCATTGGGTGAAAGATTGCAGAAGTTGAACCACTAGTTTTGAAAGTTGAGCCAGACCAGGAAAAATCAGGATACAATTTGGCACTTATGGAGACGAAATGATTTCCTTTTTAGCTGCTGATTTCTACTGGGAAATGTATCCTTGGACTGAAAATTGCATCCGGAAAAATGTTTATGTAGTGTTTTTCAAATGACTGATTATTCTTCTAACCTTTAACATGAACTGTGTCTAATTTTGGTCTCTCTTAACTCTTTCACGACTAGGGGATTTTTCTTTGTGGGAAAAATATTACAACCATATCATTACTACTTTGAATACAGGAATGTCTTACATGGTAACAAGAATACAAAATGTGTTAAGATTTCTTTCTGGGTTATTTTTCCAAGCAGGTAGTAGAACACCCAAGGTTATCCAACCTTCATCACAGGCACTTAAGTTTTAGATTGCATTTAAATCAGGATACATCTCAAAACATAAACAAAAAAGAGAGAAAAAAAAGGATGCATCTCCAGCAGCTGCATCTCTTCCTCTTCACTGCCAGCTACACACATGCAGTAGGAGCTTCTTGACATTTTCATGGGTAATATTTGGTCTTTGCGAAGATCAGTACTTCTCTGTTTTCTTTCTTGTAAATTTAGTGACTTTTCTGGCTAAATTATTGCTAAACATTGTCCGTCGCAGATTGAGGGGTCTCTGTTCCGTGTTATCTCCATTCAAGGAGCCAGGTTAGTGAAGGCTTCACCACTGAGTTATTCTAGGTGACCATGGCAGGGGTAAGGGGACACTGGACATCTCATGGTGGTCACTTCTGTTTACAACTCATGAGCTATAACTGTGCTGTCCAATCCAATAGCCACTAGCTGTGTTTTTTTTTTTTAATTTAGATTTAAAATAATGTAGATTAAATAAAATTTGTAATTCATTTTCTCAGTTGCACTAGCCACATTATCATATTAGATAGTACAAGGTTTAGAAAATTTTTATCATCATAGAAAGTTCTGTTGCAGACTACTAGGCTAGAACTTTAAGAGGATAGGGAAGTACAGTTATCTTGTATGTCCAGAGGTGGGAAAGAAGGAAATATTACCAAACTTCAATAATGTCTGTCATCATTGGTAAACTGTATGCTTGAAAATTACTCCTCAGATCCTCTATATCCTGTTTTTCCCTTTTTTGGGGAGTGGAATAGGGAGGAAGGGGGCTACAAAGTGAGTTGGGTGATATAAAAAAATAAATAATACATATACACACGAATGCATACATACTGCTTCTGTGTGAAAAAAGAAAACTTAAGGAGTACATACTTGAAATTAACATTCTGCCAAGCGGGAGTCATTCTGTTCGATGCCTTCCTTTGAAGGAAGACTCTGTATTGCATTTGTGTGGCTTTGGGGAAGACATTCAGCAAAGAACACCACAATTTCCCTTGAGCTCAGAAAATGTGATTAAGGAGTTTGAATGTAATTACCCAAAGTTTGGCTTTTCTTTTAAAGAACCCATTCATTTTAGAGATTCCTTGATACTGTAAACCTGACAGCTCAATCTGGTTTTCTTTTAGGAAGCCTTCCGCCAGGAATAGTGTGAGTCAAGGATGAGTACATAAAGATGAAGCCCATGCAGTGAGGACAGCCTGGGCCGTGTTAGGCTTTGACTTAAATCAGATTTCATCTACGGCTGAGACGCAGAGGAGATACTTAGTGAAATGTGCAGAGCTCCATTCAAGTTCATTTCTTATTTGTTTGATGTACAGGCTTATTTAATTGAAAGGTGGGACACCAATAGGTATACATTCAGACAAATCACCCTGCAGTTATTGCTGAACAGAGTAATAATAATAGATTTGGAGAATGTTCCGTGTTTTCAAAGACAGAGTTTGACAAGTAATGGACAAACTTTCCATTCTTCTCTATCCCAAATCATTTGAATCATTTGACAGCTGTATACAATCCCCAGCGCTTGTAAAATAAAAGAAAAAAAGCACGGGGAGAGAGAAAGCAAGTAACCCAGCAGAGTTTGTGACAGAAACTGTTAGCCCTCCTTTGTATTGTTTCTGCACTGTCCTGTCAAACATCTGGAAACCAGCATATTGGCAGTCGTCTTACAGCATGATTTTGCATTTACATCATTGTGCTAGCTGGTAGAATTTTTTTCCCCCAGGAAAAAAAAATCGGCAACTTCTGGTCTGTCACAAGGTCAAGTGATGATTAGTGATGCAGTCTCTCCTAAACACATGGTTAGCACAGAAATGTTAAATCAGTTCCCCAAAATTTGGTAACCATTAGAGTACTTCCTAAGTCACTTCCGGATGTCAGGCCTAAGGTGGAGAGGGGGACAGGGCTATATTGAGTTCTCCACAGTTTTCTACCAAAGGGATTTAGTTTGGCAGCTGATCCAGTCACGGAAACGCTCACGCAAGGGCAGAGCTAGACAGGAAACACTTTTGAAAGTGCTGTTTTGATAGAGGATCATGAGATCAGGCAAAGAGCTGTGAACTTTATATGTAGCCTAGGCCATGTAGCACTAGGCTAGCCACCTGAGGGTATGGAGTAAGAAAGGAAATTAAAGAAGGGCCAGAGATCTTACAGGCAATTTTCTTTTCTCAAAAGAGCAGTGCTAAAAATTATGAATTTCTTTGAAGTGGAGGAACATAATTAATGAATTCCTTTGTTGTTGTTGATTGTTTGTTTATAAAACATTCTACCATCATTATTCACCTTTACATTTTTCACATGATTGTTAGCTTAGACTACAAGAGCTAACCTCATCCATTCGAACCACCTTTTTATAGCTCTCAAAAGAGCTGTCTTCCAAGGAAAACACTGCATTGAGCAAAGTTTGTACTTTTGGAAGATGGACGTTTTATAATGATAAGTTTTGACAACTTGCTCTGGTTGCCATGTGTCTCCCAGTCCTGCTTGTGGGTGGGTATTTGTCAGGAATGAGAATATGTCTGAGATGTCTGCTTTATAGCAGCCAGTCTTGATTTTCAACTTCCAGGGCCTTCGGCATCCTTTTGGCTCTGGAAACACAGAAGGCTTTGCTGCCCTTGGCTGTGCGGTTGGAGAAAAGGAGAGTATCCTGTTTAGGGAGGTGCTGATCTTCAGTCTCAGAACCATTGTTTGACACCTTTAGTTCCCCCCGTGGACTTCTTTATGTCCTTCTTTGTCCATAGTTTAGAACTTACAATCTGAGTATTCCTTCTATTGAGCTATTCTTCAAGGTCTGCAGAAGTCATTTTTATTTATAAATCTGTGATTTCTCACAGCAGATCATTTAATTATTTCTGTCTTAATTACAGAATTTCAAAGAAAAATAAAATCTTTATCTGTACTTAACAAAGGCTGCCAACACTTTTCTGTAGACCACCAATGATTCTTGTTTTGTAGCTTTTTGTTTATAAAGGCAATGTTGTATTCCACAGCGTCATTACACACACTCTGCTTCTGTGACTAGAACAGCTGGCAGGTCCAAGACAGAGCATATGGATGACGCTCTAATGACATCTGTCCAGTTGTTGTAATCACATATTTGGTGTACAGCTGAAAGACCCGCTTTCACCTTAACTGAGTTTTTGTGACTAATTTTAAATTTACTGTAAACACTTTTTTATATGTCTCATGCTTATTAATACTTAATAATAATTCCACAGGTATTTCTTTCAATTCTAAACCCCAGAGCACCATAAAAACTGGCAAAATATCTTCCCAGTTAATTATGAGAAATTCTTCTGTATAATTTTCTTATTAATTCTCAGATCCAAAAGAACCACCAGTACAACCCAAGGACCCCAATCATTAGAATAACCACAAAACTGATTCTTAATTACCTCTTGCCTGAGACACTGCAGAAGTAACCAAATCGGTCCCACAAACATAAGCCTCTCTAACCCTGCCACCTCCCCCAGTTTTTCTTACATAATATGGTGAGAATCTTCTTCCTCAAATAATTTTTATCCTATCACTCCTGTTCTCAAGAACCTTTGGTTGTATCCCGTTTTACAACATGAAGTTCAAATGTTTTGAATGGAGATTTTAAAAGTCTAACCCTGCTTCTTGTACATCCCCTCTAGGAGCACCCCCATTCTAATCAAATTGACCTTGTTTGTTTAGCTGGACTCCAACCAGTTCTGAATCTAGCTCCTGAAGTCAGTGTCAAGAAATATTTGTCTTGACCAGGAGCAGTGCCTCACACCTGTAATCCCAGCACTTTGGGAGGCCAAGGCGGACTGACCACTTGAGGTCAGGAGTTCGAGACCAGCCTGGCCAACATGCAATACCTCGTCTCTGCTAAAGATACAAAAATTAGCTGAGCTTGGTGGCACGTGCCTGTAATTCCAGCTACTTGAGAGGCTGAGGTGGGAGAATAACTTAAACCTGGGAGGCGGAGGTTGCAGTGAGCCAAGATTGCGCCTCTGCACTCCAGCCTGGGAGACAGAGCAAGACTCTGTCTCAAAAACGAAAAAAAAAAAAAAAAAAAAAGATGTTGGAGACCTAGGTTCTAGAGTAAACTCTGCCACTACCTAGCTAGGTTGACCTGTAACAAGTCTATTTAACTTTTTCATAGGTTATTTCTAAGATACTTTGGAAATGAAAAAAAAAAAAAATACTATGTGTTTGTAATTTTATGATTGTAATTCCATTTAAGTAAAATAACAAAAATAACAGTCGTATTGTGGACATTAGAGAGTCCTTACCTGGAAAGTTTCATTTCCTAATGACATCACTGAAACAGCAGGTATGATAGAGGGTTCGCTAACTTTGATAGTTTTACTTATCTTAATTTATCTTCTGTTCCTCTGCCTTGGGCTTATTAAGTTTTGAATTAGGTATGAAAAGTATTAAGCCAGGGGTATAAATTACAATTCATTAATAAATTCATAATCTATTTTATACTATTACAATGAAATTATATTCCAAACTCTTATAATTGTGAACAACTTGCATTTGAGATTTTAAAATAAAGCCTAAACATGGTAGTCCCTTCCTTCTTCACTAATTTATTTCTGCGTAAAGGCCTTTCTTCCTTGAGGCCTGTGAGCCTCCAGGCCTTCGCAGCCTGTAGTGGTCTGCACTTCTCTGTTTTTCTTTCCCTGAGAGTGCTGATTAGTGACTTGCGGTGTGGATTCTGATTTATCGCAGACCAGAGCTGCCCCTAAGGGGCCGAGCAGAAACACTCATGAAGGAGCCCTGATTAAAAAGAGTGGTAATGAAGACAAATGTTTCAGAGGGAGTTGAGAGAAAACCAGTCCTTGGCATTCCCCGTAGCTCCTCTGAGCTTTTGAAAAGGAGGTAGTGGTAGCCAAAGGAAATATTTCTTCTTTGTTGTTTATTTCTCATGGCACTGGAAACATTTTTCTTTTCCTCTTGGGTGTTCTAATTCTCACTTGTTAACTGCTTTTCATGCAGGGTTGCAATTAACCCCTGGCAGATACCTCACCATGTTCTCCTTATAGCCACTCTGTCCCCAAAGAAGTTTTTAATGCTTTGACCTATAACCATTTTAGAATTCTTCAGACTTGACACTTGCCTAATTTCTCAGATCATTAAATCACACTTCTGGTTTTTTCCAGTGATTTTTACTAAATTTGATGTTAGGTGCCTATAATCACCTTCCCTTCTTCTTATTTTTATAAGACAGAATGCCAGCAGGAAAAAAAAAAAAAAAAAAAAAAATCCTGTTCACTTGGTAATTTTAAACACAACCGGGTCAAAAGTTTCAAATCTAGTGTTAAATCCGTAACTGAAGGCACCATTCCAAAATTACTTGAGTATAGGTGAGAACTTGACAGATAATTATGGTTGCTTGACGTGGGTCTTGGGGCATCTACCAAATCTTAATGGTAGTCCCACTACCTGTAGCCATGTGAGCTATAATCTACTGCCCTGGTCAAACTTAACCAAAATTCTGTTTTCTTTCAGAAGATTCCCTAACATTGGAATAAATGGCAGGAATATAGATTGTGCCAGGCTTATACAGTGGGTCTCTAAACTATATTGAGTGGTCAGAACGCCACATTCAGAATACTTAGGGAGGGAGAAAGAAAGATAAAATGCCTCGGAAGCCGTGAAACATTCTAGGGAGCAAGAGCACACCACTGCGCATGCTCCTGGTTAGTGTGCTGCAGACTTCGTTAAATGTGGAGGAGGCAAGGTGGAGAGAAGGAAAGACAAGAGAAATGGAAGATAGAGTCCACTCCCCTATCCCCGACAGTGGGAAAAAGCTCCTTACCAGGTCTGTGTGGGTCATGGGGCAAGATCAAAGAATCAAGGAAGGTTCATAAAATGCCACCACCCCTGATTCATGACCTGACCTACTGAAAGGTCAAACTTTCAGAAGCAGGTTGTGGTTTCTGATCCAATCAAGTGGATTCCTTTTTTGGAGAAAGTCTCACTGTACTTAAAGAATCTTGTCAAATATCCAAGGCTAAAGGAAAATTTTAAATCTAATCCAATCAGATGAAAAAGCTGATAAAAAGGTGGAACCATTAGTGTGAGAGCAGCATTTAAAATTATCTTTATGGCTTTTCTGGGATTTTTACCTCTGTCTCAAGCAAAACAAAAACAAAAACCCAGAACAACAACAGATGAGTTGAATGTTGCTCAGATTTGGAGTATTTGATGTTACCCCTTTCTGATGAACATCTGAGATTAAAGATTTGCATTAAAGATGAAATAGAACACACTGAGAAAAGGGTTGGGTAACAACTTTCACACTTACTTTGTTTCTATTGAGGTTGGGTCCATCTTGAAAATTAAACTCTTCCCCAAATACAAAGGCAAGGTCAGGGTCTGAGTTAGGCTAACAGATGTCAAGTACAAGTTCTGTAGCAAAAAACAAAAATTGCTGCCACTCATCTGCTAAGAGACAAAGATTTAGGCTGCTGGACTAATTGCCAAGTTTGTAAGATTACTTCAGGAGCACCCTCCAGGCTAGTAGAATTCCATGCAAATTTCAACCATTTGACATTACTTCCCTGTTAAGTAGGGAAGAAAGACTTAGTAATTTTCAGGACTGAACCAAATTCCCTGTCAAGTATTGATGCAGTCTCTTCCCGGTCTGAAATACTGGCATACTGTTCTTTATGTTTCCTGACTTCAAACAGGCATATTAAGATTTCATGGATCTCTGAATCTTTCTTTGAGGATCTGGGAACACATCAGAAAAACCAGATAGAAAAGAGGGAAGAGGAAATAGGTTATTTCCTTAGCCTCCTGAAGCAAATGAATTGGAAGGGTGCTTTCTGTGACTTTCGTTGGCCAGCGACTGCCTGGAATCTCAAAAAAAAAAAAAAAAAAAAGAAAAAGAAAAAAGGAAACCCAAAAAAAATCTTTGATTCCTTACTGTGTAATCTTTTAACAAAGTATTTTTGCAAACATACTTAGCATGTGATTTTCACATATGTATTCTCAGGAGCCATGTAGCAGAGTTGGAGAGATGAAAGCATTTGAAGACTGCAAAGTAATTTTAAATTGAGGGATATACTAACATAGGAGTCACATACAAAAAGGGAGAGGAGGTAGAGTTGGTGTGATGTGGAAAATAAATATTTCATATAGTCTGCTATAGTCTGGCCAGTATGATTAGATAAAAGTCACATTCAGAACAAACACTGGAGCAATTTACACATCCCAAAAAGAAAGGAAAGAAATACCATTTCATAATAAGAAGATGAGGATCAATAATAATAGTGAACACTTACTGATTTTTAAAAAATCAACTGTTAGGCACTGTGCTCAGACTTTATGAGCATTATCTCATTTTTCATCGTTTTATAAATTAGGAAATTGAGGTTGTGAAAGTAACGTGCCTGGATTGACACAGTAAGCTGGTGGAATGAGGATTCGGAACCATGCATGTCTGACTCCAGAGCCCTTGCTTTTTACACCAGCCTCTACTACCTCCCTGTGTGACTCTGGTCAGTTAATCCATTTATAAAATGAGAGTATTGTACTGGGCAATTTCTAGATCCTTTTGGTTCTAGAATTATAGAAAAGTATTGTAAAGTTGAGAGAACTGTGTTATGGTGGGACATTTAGAGACAAACTGAAATAGTGATTGTAATGACATTTCAATTTAATGATAGTTAGCACTGAGGGAGCCTGTACTAAATAATTATGTAATTAAATTTACAAACACCTAATTTAATCTTCAAAACAATCCTTTTCGACACCAGTTTTTTGTTCCTAAGAAAGGTTAAGTAACATCTCCAAATCACAGAACCAGAATTATTCATGAAGAGTCAGACACATCAAAGATCCAAAAGACAGTTTTTAAGATTTCAAATGGTTAATACTCTACTTTTCTTAGATTGTTTTTTGTTTTGTTTTGTTTTTTTGAAATAAAGCATTTTTACAAGTTAGTAAAAGTGATATACAAAACTGGAATGTTCTTCAAACTGGAATGTTATTAGAGTTCTTGCTTGAAAATAGTTCCAAATTAAACATATGAGGCTTCCAGTAGTTTGAAGGCTTTAGAATCTGACTTGAGATCAAATCAGGACTATCTGAGACAGTGAGGTCACCTAAACTGCGAAGTATGAGGTGCCCTGTTTCATGCTTCTCATAATGACACAATAAGGCCATTAGTATTATCTTTATTATAACAGATGATTATAAATGGTACAGAGTTGGTTTCTTATTATCTGGTACTTTTTGTCACTTAGCCCTAATTTTCTTATTTCAAGGACATATTCTGTTAGTACTAGGGAGCAAGTCTAAGACTGACTCTGCCACACTAATCAAATTACATCAGTGTCAAGTGCTCACTAATTAACACAAAATTTATATCTGCATTAGGTAAATGTCATTTCACCACAGTGGCCTGAAATAAGCTTTTTATTCCTTTGAGTTAGCATACCATTTCATTGTAAGTATTACAAACAAGCTACTGACCAAATTTAGGCCCACGTGCATTTGTTATTTAGCTGTTTGGAAATAGCTAGAAGACAGTCAGTACATCCAAAGATCTGTAGGAAAATGCCCTGCTTCATTTTTTAACTGATCAACTAGCTAACTTGTCACCTTGAGGTCCTGTGTATACATCATAGCAGGGCTTAGCAGACTACTGCCACCCCCTGTCTATATGCAGCCCACGGGCTAAGAACCGTTCTCACATTTTTTAATGGGAGGAAAAACATCAAAAGAAGATTTTATGAAACCTGAAAATCATATGAAATTCAAATGTCAGGCTCATAAATAAATCTTAATGCAACAAAGTCATGTCTGTTCCCTTATGTATTGTCTATGGCTGCTCTGCCTGTGATGGCAGAGTTGAGCAGCTGTAACAGAGACTGTGTGGCCTAAAGATACTTACTGTCGGGTTGGTTACAGAAAATGTTTTCCAACCAGAAGCTGTATTCCAAACTCTTTCCTAATGTGGCATACAAAGCCTTTAGGATCTGGCTCCTGTGTGCCTCTGGTGCTGCTGCTGCTACTGCTGCTGCTGCTGCTCCTGCTCCTGTTTCTGCTTTTGCCACAGCCACCGCCACTGCTCCCTCCCCCTCCTTCTTCCCTGCACCCCCTCTCACCCACCTTCCCCGTGACCAGCAGCCTGAGCGCTAACAATTCTCAACTACTAGCACCTCTTAGACTCCAAAATGCTTTGCACCTATTTAAATGTTGTCCCGTGCTCTTCCCCCTACATAAAATCATTTCTTTCCATCCTGAGTACCCCTGGCAAGCTCCTATCTTCCAATATTTTTACTTAAGCATCCCCTCTTCTTCTCTGCACCTGGAGCATCTTGGACATAGTGTTGTTTCCACCTTGCATTCACTCACTAGACAGTAAGATTTTTCAATACAGATACTGTCTCCTCTTCATCTTTATATCCGTAGAACAGGGTTTCTCAGCCTAAGTACTGAAGGTATTTTGGACTGCACAATTCTTTGTTTGCAGCTGTTTTATGCATCATAGGATGTTTAGCAGCATCCCTGGCCTCTACCCATTAGATAGTGGCATGCCCCCTTCCCTCAGATTGCCTCCGAATATTGCCAAATGTCCCCTTGTGGACAAAATTGTCCCATTTATTTATTTAGAGATGGAGACTCGATGTTGTCGCCCAGGCTGGAGTGCAGTGGTGCGATCTCAGCTCGCTGCAACCTCTGCCTCCCAAGTTCAAGCGATTCTTGTACCTCAGCCTCCCAAGTAGCTGGGATTACAGGTGTGTGCCACCACATTCAGCTAATTTTGTATTTTTGGTAGAGATGGGGTTTTGCCATGTGGCGCAGGCTGGTCTCAAACTCCTGGCCTCAAGTGATCTACCCACCTCGGCCTCCCAAAGTCCTGTGATTACAGGTGTGAGCCAATGTGCTCAGCCAATTGTCCCCATTTAAGAACCACTGCCCTGGAAACCAGCAGTAACCAGACTCTAGTGGATGCTGAGAAAATGTTGAATTATTCAGATACTTGATTCACATTGAATTGTATATATCAAATGTATGAATTGTGAATTACATTTCAATAAAACATTTTTTAAAAAGTATTGGTTTACTATTAGCTATTATTAGTGGCATTATTATGGTGGTTTCCATTTGTTTTCCACAGTGGCCACCAGTGCAACTGATTTTGTCATACACTGTACTCATTGATGCCAGATATATATATCTTATTTAATGCTGACTTCAAACCTAGGAAGTTGATTTGATTATCTCTTCTTGACTTTTTGGAAATGCAGACACAAAGAGATTCAGCAAATTGCTTAAAACCGAGATAACTAGCAAGCATGTATAAAGGGATACATGACTCAGCTCTTGTCTAGTTTCAAAGCCTGTGCTTATTCCATCTGACCATGTTGCTTCCATAAGTCACATGCCAGCCACCTAATGAACTTCTTGATTAGAAGAAAATGCATGTACCTACCAAAGATAGTGTGTGTATATAGCAAATATGAGCAATTTCTAAATAATGGCAGCATTATTTTTGTTCAAAATGCTAAAAATTGGGGCCAGGCATGGTGGCGCACGCCTGTAATCCCAGCACTTTGGGAGGCCAAGGTGGGCGGATCACCTGAGGTCAGGAGTTTGAGACCAGCCTGGCCAACATAATGAAACCCTGTCTCTACTAAAAATACAAACATTAGCTGGGCGTGGTGGCGCACACCTGTAATCTTAGCTACGCTGGAGGCTGAGGCAGGAAAATCACTTGAACCCAGAAGGCGGAGATTGCAGAGCCGAGATCGCACCAGTGCATTCCAGCCTGGGCGACAGAGCAAGACTCCATCTCAAAAAGAAAAAAAAAACCTAAAAAGCTAAAAACTGAGTTATCATTAGAACAGCCCATGTACTCTATGGATGGTGATGGGTTTTTCTTTTGTGGGAGTTGTTGTTTTGGTTGATTCGGTGTTTTCTTTGAGTGCACTGAGGAGCCACTGTTTTCTTCCGTATCTTTAGATCCTGATATGGTAGGACATGCACAATCTATTTTGAATCATCATAAAGATTGAATTTTCAGCCTGCAAAAACAAAAGAAAATTCATAGGGCATCAGTTCTCACCTTTCAGGTAGAACCTTGGAGCAATGGCACTAAAACAGATAGCACCTGTGAGGCTGGTAATCTTTGGTATGGCACTGTATGGCAAAACTTTCTGTGATAATGGAAATGTGGCATATCTGTGCTGTCCAATATAACAGTCATGTGTGGCTGCTGAGTGCTGGGAATGTGGCTATTATAACCAAGGAACTGAATTTTTAAATTTCATTTAATTTTGATTAATTTAAATGTAAATAGCTTATATGGCTAGTGGCTATCATTTTGAATAGCACATCTTAGCTTTGACAAAACCACAAACTTAAGTTTATCCCCAGCAAACATCTTAGGTGCCAGAGACGGCACATTTGGATTGAATAAATTATCCATGTTGAGTATCTACGTGGGAATTCCTACTTACACAGTGCAGATTCAGAGATTACTGTTGTACCTTGGCTTTGTGACTTACACACAGACCAAATTACTCTGCTGGGGGTAAATTCATACTCCAGTGTTACTTCAACATTTCTGAACATCTTTTTGTAAGCAGTGTTGCATTTTTTATTGCCTTGATTGTTGTAGTAATTACAAAATGAAGTATCCATTTAGGGGGCAATGTTGAAGCATTGAGGAATAAATGGATAAATGTGGTATATTTGATTGTTTTCGGTGTTTAAGAACTATTATTGGAATAAGAGACTTTTGCTTTATTGAAGTCCTATAATTTTTTACTAGAACATTTGTTTTATGGCTCTTGATCCAAATGACAGCTGAATTTAGGAATTCAGCAGAAAAGTAACAATTCGTCTTCTTTGGGAAGATTTTTTTTTTTTTTCTTCTGATTATTTACTTTGAAATTCAGAGGATTCCATGTCTTGGAATATTTTTTTCATACCCATAAGATTTGAATTGTAAAGATAAGAAAATTATAAAATGTTGATAGGTTTTCATCAGCAGTACATTCTTAAAAAGAAGAAAAATATCTTATTTCAAATGCTATCCTAAATTAGCTGTAATCTTCAACAAGTTATTTTTAAACCCACTGTATGCTTTTGCTTACATTTGTTTATTAAATCTATTAGACTGGAAAAAAACAATTAGAGACAGATATGAATTTTTTTATTATTGGATTTTCAAGAATTATTATCTTTTTATTTTTACTTCTTTCCCCCCCGTACTTGTATTGCTAGTGATAGAAGTTCTGAATTATGGATACATTCTTAGGCTTAAAGCGTACACATTTTTTCCCTTAGAGTTATAGATGATCTAATCTAAAAAGTTGGAGGACTTAAAAAAAAAAAAGTGTCAAGATTTTTTTTCTTCATTTCCTGATTTGCTCCTTTAAGGAAGTGTGAGAAGGTTAAAGATGTCTGTGATCTGGCCAAACGAGGTTCACAAATGCTGTTTTCATATTTGTGGTTTTGGTGTTTCCTCTTACACATGTGTCTTCCTTCTTCAGTTTCTCACTCTGTCGAGAGAGCATGGCTGCACCCTTTGCATTCTGGGCACACATCATCTGGGCTCAGTGCGGGCTTGTTTATAGCAGAAGCCATAATGTATAATGTTCAGGAGAGGGTGAGCTACATAAGAAACTCCCTTTGAAGGATTCCTTGTGTGGACTGCTTATCAGAAAAAGTGTAAATGCTATCATTTTCTGTTTCCTAGAACTCATGCATGCAGCATAGTTCAGTGTGATTAAAAGTCATCATGCTACATGATTTAGGGAATATAAAAAATGAAGAAGGCATGTTCCCTGGCCCCCAGAAACATGGAATTCAGTTGATAAAAATACAACCCTAGTGACCGTAGAACAAAGCAGATGGAGTTCTCTCAGAACGCAAAGAAAGGTATAATTCTTTGTAATGGGTGATCAGAGAAAGTTTTATAGAAAAAATGCCGTTTGAGCTAGAATTTGAGGAATACATGGAATTTTGACAGGTGAAGATTGAAGAAAGGGATACCTGCTGTCAAGACACAAGGTCATATGGCTGGGCACAGTGGCTCACACTTGTAATCCCAGCACTTCGGGAGGCCGAGGTGAGTGGATCGCTTGAGGTCAGGAGTTCAAGATCAGCCTGGCCAATAGAGTGAAACCCCATCTCTACTAAAAATACAAAAAATTAGCCGGGCATGGTGGTGCATGCCTGTAATCCCAGCTACTCAGGAGGCTGAGGCAGGAGAATCGCTGGAAACCAGAAGGCAGAGGTTGCAGTGAGTCAGGGTCATACCAATGCACTCCAGCCTGGGTGACAGAGTCACCAAGGCATACACATACTGGACCAATTTGGGAAAGTACGGAAGTTTGCTTTGGATATATAGCAAAGGATATGTGAGGGATAGCTGTGGAAGATCCAACTATCAAGGGAGGTTAGGACCAGACTCTGAAGGTGGAGTGCTGGTGGGAGATGTGGAACAGGGGACAAGAGATGGAAGGTTTTGAGTTGGGGAAAAGTATTCTGGCAGCAGGACTGAAACACTAAAAAAAAGTAACCCTGTTAAGTGATTATCACAATGAAACATTTACCAAATAATCACAGCAAGTGAATTCAATTTGTAAAGTCACATAAAAGTTGCTTATCTCTCCACTTTTTTTTTTTTTTTTTTTTTCGGGAGAAACAGCACTCTGGCGTTTGGCCATCTTAGTATGGCCTCTATATAACTTTGGAATGCAAAAGAAAAGAGAAAACTCTCTTTGTAAAGTCAATTAAAAGCTAATTGTGATTTTTTTAAGTTAATAAATATATATTTACATAGTTTATAGTTCTTACTTAAAGCTTTCATGTTCTTTTCCTTATGAAATGACTCTATGACTTTGGGCACATTACAGATTGTAATGTAGTGGATTGATGGTACATGATTTAAGAGAAATCTTGTACTAATCTGCAAGTATCCTGAAAAATGTAAAGTAAGGAAAAAGCGTGCCTCCCTGTGCTCTTTGTCCATTTGAGTGTTTTTCCCCCCCCAAAAGTATAATAGTGAAATGGGGCAGGCATGAACCCTGTGGGAGATCATTGCTACCACTTCTACTTTTCATTATCATGTCTGTTTATCCTGGTTCACCTGTACAGTGGGACTGGGCTGGTTCATTTCAACACAGTAATGAGTATTTACCCTCTATTGCCCTCAGAACTTACACCAGTACATAAATGTTACATTCTTCAATGAGGGGCCTTTACATTCATATGTAGGGCATTTGATTACTTAAATGTTGAAACAATGATAAAGAAGTTGAATTAGGCTGGGCATGGGGGTTCATGCCTGTAATCCCAGCACGTTGGGAGGCCAAAGTGGGAGGACCACTTGAGGCCAGGAATTTGAGACCAGCCTGGGCAACATACCAAGACTCTGTCTACAAAAAAAAAAAACTGTTAAAAGTAACCAGTTATAGTAGCAGGAGCCCATAGTCCCAGCTACTTTGGAGGCTGAGGTGGGAGGATTCCTTGAGCCCAGGAGTTTGAGACTGCAATAAGTTATGATCACACCACAGCACTCCAGCCTGGGCGACAGAGCAAAACTCTGTCTCAAAAAATAAAATAAAAATTGAATCACCCATGTTTTAGATTATGAGCTTATTAAAAGTTAAACAGGCTGGGCGCGGTGGCTCACACCTGTAATCCCAGTACTTTGGGAGGTTGAGGCGGGCGGATCACGAGGTCAAGAGATCAAGACCATCCTGGCCAACATGGTGAAACCCCATCTCTACTAAAAATACAAAAATTAGCCGAGCGTGGTGGTGGCCGCCTGTAGTCCCAACTACTCAGGAGGCTGAGGCAGAAGAATTGCTTGAACCCAGGAGGCAGAGGTTGCAGTGAGCAGAGATCGTGCCACTGCACTCCAGCCTGGTGACAGAGCGAGACCCTATCTCAAAAAAAAAAAAAAAAGTAAACAATTATGCACAGATCCTCAAGTTCTTGAAAGAAGTTTGTTGAGGATAAGATTTATTTAAATAGAATAGTTTTACTCCTATTTCTAGTCTCATTTTCTCTTTTCCCCAGATATATACAGCTTCTCATTATTGGTGTTTATTACATGTAAGATTCACATTTTATTTTTTTTAATGAGCTAAATTTATTATTAAGGTACTTGGCTATGTGCTGTATATACCTTATCTCAATCAATCTTGTTGACAGTCTGTTAGGTGGTTGTTATTATGTCCGTTTTAGAGATGAGGAGACAAAGACTTAGAAAGGTTATTTGGCCAGTTAGTAATTGTGAGAGCCAAATTTAAACCCAGATCTGTACAATTGAAGCTGTCTTAACTACTGTAGTACAGTGGCTTCCTTGATGCTAGGTGATGTGACCCCAGTTTTGGTAATGGAGGAATACTGATC
Source organism: Chlorocebus sabaeus (assembly GCF_047675955.1). Taxonomy (NCBI): domain Eukaryota; kingdom Metazoa; phylum Chordata; class Mammalia; order Primates; family Cercopithecidae; genus Chlorocebus; species Chlorocebus sabaeus. Next base: position 37,317,091 of record NC_132919.1, read on the forward strand.
CAATCCAAAGTGGATGTTTTGCGTGGAGGAATCAGAGAATTTTAAGAATGAAAGGGTACATGGAAGCCATCAGCCCTCATGTAAAACAAAAGTCCTGTGTATCTGATAAATGTTCTCTGTTTAACTAGGTTTGTATAGTGCCCGGGGAGTGCTAGTTAGCATTAGTAACAACATTCTGGGGCAGGGGAGGGTGGGGGAATGTATCATCAGAAAAAATGGATTTGGGGATATAGAGGTGAAGGCAGGAAGAGGCAGTCATATAGAATGATGTGCTTGGAAGATCTCTGCCTTTTCATGTACTGCATCTGACAAAAATGGATTTGATGACATCTGGGATTTGCTTCAAAATAACAGAGGAGGAGGGAAGTGGATTTGGATGTGGATCGGGCGGGATTGGCCTGGTTTGAGGGTTGTTCGGGTTGTATGATGGATGCATGGGTTTTATTATATTTTTCTATTTTGATGTATGTTCAAAATTCTCCATAATAAAATGTTTTTAAAAGTTATTTGGAAGTACTGTTTCCATGATTTTATAGTGGTTAGATTATGTATATGTTTTCTTATCCAAAATTCTCTTGGTTTTTCTCAAAAGAAGCTTTTTCTTCTAGCATTTGTTCCCTTTTAGAATCTCTCTCACCTCTCTTTCTGATTATTTATTAAAAGAACTCAATTTTTCAGTGCTGAAGGAGAAGTTAACTGTCAAATGCCCATATAGCTACAGTATTGGGATAATTTATCTAATTTTTTTTTATGAGTAAGTTCTCTTTGACTTTATTTTTGAACTCAACTTGCTTGCATTGTTCTTGTTAGTAAAAAACATCGCTAGGATGTACTTAGTAATTGGAGTCAGCTGCACTTAAGACTGTTCGGCCAGACTGTTATTTTAGCCTTCACTAGTAGGGTTTTTAACACCAGTTTGACCTTACTTTGAAACATTCTCAAAATACCATGCTTTAATATCAATTTATATACTTTCATATTAAGGCAGGGCTGAGTCCCTGGGGAAAAAAAATAATGAAATTTTTACTTCCCACAAATGTAGAATAAAGGTAGAAATTCTGATTTTGTTTTTTAAAGAAAAATAGAGGTATAAAGACTTTAAAATTTTTCTTTGGTCAGGACATAATGCTTGCAAATACATTCTAAGGTTGTAAGTCGGCCAGGCATGGTGACTCATGCCTGTAATCCCAGCACTTTGGGAGCCTGAAGCGGGTGGATCACCTGAGGTCAGGAGTTTGAGACCAACTGGCCAATATGGCGAAACCCTGCCTCTACTAAAAATATAAAAATTAGCCGGGCATGGTGGTGCATGCATGTAATCCCAGGTACTAGGGAGGCTGAGGCAGGGGAATCACCGAAACCTGGGAGGCGGAAGCTGTAGTGAGCCGAGATTGTGCCACTGCACTCTATCCTGGGTGACAGAGCAAGACTCTGTCTCAATAAAATAAAATAAATAAAGTATAAGTCACAGAAACATAGGACACCTACAAATTAGGGGTGCTGGTGTCCTACCATCACTTTGGGATAGAGACCGAATCAGTGTGAAGCACCAAGTAGATGGTGATTATTCATGAAATCAGATTTTTTTCCGGAAATACTAAATTCCCGTAACTTATGCAAATTACATTTTAGGCAAGTAATGCTCAAATTTTCTATAAGTGTTCTGAAAATAAGTTTTAAGTTTTTGTTCATTTTATAGGAGGACAGTTGACTCCTTTCTACTCTTTTTTTTTTTTTTTGCAGTTTTCCCTATTTTTTGCCACTGGTAAACTCTTGCCTAGAGGAATGCCAGAGGCAGAATAAACTTTGGAGTGTAGATTTTTTTTTTAAGGAGGGTTATAGTAGCCCGAGGACTTCGTTTCTTTCTCTGAAGACACAACTATCAGCAAATCCGTGTAAGGCAAGGGACTCCCTACCATCTCTTCTGAGCCTTCTACATGTATGTCTAGATACTACGACAGATCCAGTGCCTGTGAAGACCTGGAACATTTCAGACAACCCACAGATGTTTTCTTATGCTATATATAAGAATTAAGCAAGTGTTTTCTAATGAAGTGTCCCTCCAAGCATTCTCTATCTTCTGGTAATGCAAAACTAAGCAGCCCTTTTTAGGTCTAAAATGTTAACTACTTTATCTCTGTTATTTTCTGAAATGTTTGGCCTAATATTTTTTATAAAATCTGTGAAAGTTTGAAAATTTATAATTGTTGATCCTCAATAGTCAAAAAACTAGTCATTTAACAACACAATATTTCTCTGCGTGTTCTTGAGCAGAGTGTATTTAAGTTAGCTTTAATTAACCCTTTATTTTCTGGACTTCTTCGTGTCAGCTCTTAGAATTGTGTTTACGGGTTGCTGAGGAAGCTAGAGGTCAGAGATATTTTCTTAGTCAGTTGATTTACCTCAAAGAATTACTGCATGTAGATTAACTGAAATAAAGATACTGCTAAGATTCCCAGATTAAGATCATTATAGCATTTGAGTAGGCCCTCGGTGACAAATTGCTCTAAACCTGTTTGGCTCACCACCATAAGGTTTAAAACATAAAAATACAAAAGTGCTTAAAATTTTCTTTCTGTTTCCTTATCAGAAATATTCATTTAGACCATAACAACTGTTAGAACAAGATAACAACTCCAGGCCAGCTGTCAAATGTTTACCATTATCAAAACTCTCCCTGGAGGGAGATGCAACTTTGGCTCGCCTCACCGGCAGTAATTTAATTTTTCCTTCATTCTGACTCGGAAATGGCAGCATTTTTCAAAGCTTCCTCCCACTGATGGCTGAAATTTTCCTTGTGAAATGATTTCCACCAGTCTTGAATCTTTCTTGTTTCTGCCGTCTTCACCTTTGCTGATGGTTCTGCAACTCATCACCAGCTATGCAAACTGACAGTTCACATCCTGGGGCAGCAGCGGGGTCTGGCCTGCAGAAAGGAGCAGCCTGACCAAATTTACGCTCACAAGATCTCTTAATTCACAAAAGCATTTGCTCTAGTTCCTGTTCTCTGCTGCAGGGGCTACGGAGAGGGAGTGGGGGTTGGGGGAGGACCATTGGGAGAATGTTCTGAGGAGAAGAGAGGCTCTCTTCACACTCTACTGAGTACACAGACTTTGGAGATGAAAAACAGACGGAGAGAGGCATTTCCAACCATCTTGCTGATCTGTGCAGGAGTTCATTGAACTGTACAGCATAGCACCAGACCCTTGTGTCATTTAATGTTACTTTAAAAAATTATTCTTAAATGTTCAGCACAAATATCCCTCCCCTTTTTTACTTAAGCTGAAAAAGAATATAAAAATTAAAGGGAAATTGAAAATCTAAGTCTTGCAGTGAGAATGACCAGAAATCATTTTCCTCTCTGGAGAGTTCCTGTTTAATATGAAAGTCCTCTTAACAAGCGTGGACAGAGGAAGTTTTAGGTTTGATTTGAACTTCATGTACATGACATATTTCATTTTTTTTTCTTCCCTCACAAATTTCCACCCAGGCCACTTGTTTGCAGAGACGACCAGACCTTCCATAGCTGCTTCCAAGATACTCCTGGAATCTGAGATTACCTTTTATCCTCTTGATGGACCATGTTGTTATTTTTGTCCTTTTCCCTGAAGCTCTTCTGCTTTGCTAGGGAGGACTCATCCCCCTATGCCTGATCTACCCCCAGATAGCTGACACAGTCCTGTTCCATAGCACAAGGTTACTTACCTTTTTTTTTTTTTTTTGAGACAGTTTCACGCTGTGGCCCAGGCTGGAATGTAGGGATGTGATCACAGCTCACTGCAACCTCTACCTCCTGGGCTCAGGCGATCCTCCCACCTCAAGTCTCCTGAGTAGCTGGGATTACAGGCGGAAGCCACTACACCCAGCTGATTTATTTATTATTATTATTATTTTTTGTAGAGACAGGGTTTTGCCATGTTGCCCAGGCTGGTCTCGAACTCCTGGGTTCAGGGATCCATCCCCCTCAGCCTCCCAAAGTGCCCAGATTACAGATGTGAGCCACTGCATCCAGCCAAGGTCGTTTATTTGTGTACCAGTTTGGGTCACTCTGAAAATTGCTTTGAAAGACTTACTGTTTAAAATGACTGAGCTCTTAGGAGTGTTTCTGCCCTCTCCCCACAACCCCCAAATATCTAGAACAGCCTAATCAAATTGGTAGGTTGTTTTCATGCCTTTCAAAATGGAACTAAAATTAAAGTAAAAATGAGAGAATCTTGAGCTAGAGTGACAGATTGGAATTCTAGGCTTTGCTGGTCCACTGATGATGTTCATTTTCTTTCCTTGTGACTCTCATAATCAGAGTAAAAGGATGAGATTGTAGGTGATAACACAATCCATTCAGAAAGTATGACTTTGCTGAATTGAGGTTGATCTTTAAGTGTGAGTAAAATGTTATGCAAATTAGTAGTTTAAATAATATTTCAGAGGGGAACATGCATTTGCAGAGAAAATGAAAATATTTCAAACCCACTTGGTTTGTTGTAATGACAGATGTTTCTTTTTTTTTTTTTTTTTTTTTTTGAGACAGGGTCTTGCTCTGTTGCCCAGGCTGGAGTGCAGTGGCGTGATCATGGCTCACTGCAGCCTTGACCTCCCAGGCTCAAGCAACCCTCCCGCCTCAGCCTCCCGAGTAGCTGGGATTATAGGTGCACACCACCATGCCTGGCTATTTTTTTTGTTTGTTTTGTTTTGAGACAGAGTCTCTCTCTGTTGCCCAAGCTGGAGTGCAGTGGCATGATCTCAGCTCACTGCAACCTCCACCTCCCAGGTCCAAGTGATTCTCATGCCTCAGTCTTCTGAGGGCCTGGGACTACAGGCATGTGCCACCACACCCAGCTAATTTTTTGTGTTTTTAGTAGAGATGGGGTTTCTCCATATTTGTCAGGCTGGTCTCGAACTCCTGACCTCAGGTGATCCTCCCGCCTCAGCCTCCCAAAGTGCTGGGATTACAGGCATGAACCACCGCGCCCGGCCATGCCGGGCTGATTTTTGGTTTTGTTTTTGTAGAGACGGGGGTTTCACCAGGTTGCCCAGGCTGGTATTGAACTCCTGAGCATAATCAATCTATCCACCTTGGCCTCCCAAGGTGCTGGGATTACAGGTGTGCACCATCGCACCTGGGCCAACAGGTGTTTCTTATATCAAAGTAGTGCTAATAGATTTCTGTTTCTCAGAAAGTGTTCTCAAGTATAACTCACCTGCTTCCTTGTTTCAGACTGGCCATTTCCCTAATTGCCTGAATTAGAGGTGTTTTTATATTCTCAATAAAGCTTTGGGGAATACATACCTTAGAAATGTCTAAGTTGGGGCAGGGCACGGTGGCTCACGTCTGTAATCCCAGCACTTCGGGAGGCCGAGGCGGGTGGATCACCTGAGGTCGGGAGTTCAAGACCAGTCTGATCAACATGGAGAAACCCCATCTGTACTAAAAATACAAAATTAGCCAGGTGTGGTGGTGCATGCCTGTAATCCCAGCTACTCAGGAGGCTGAGGGAGGAGAATCCCTTGAACCTGAGAGGTAGAGGTTGCAGTGAGCTGAGATCGCGCCATTGCACTCCAGCCTAGGAAACAAGAGTGAAACTCTGTCTCAAAGAAAAAAAAGAAAGAAAGAAAGAAATGTGAAAGTTGGTTGGGAATGCAAATACCAGTACAAGATACAGTATGTGCTAAATTCCACAAGGAATATTGTTAAAAGTAAGTGCTATAGGAATTTTAGATAAGTAGAGACACTCAGAAGGTTTAGAAAACTATGTATGTGTAATTGATATTAACACATCTCTCACGCGCACACACACGTTTTTGTATTATTTCCAGAGCTTAATATATTATCTGCCCATAAAATGTTTAGCTGATATGTCTGTGAAACCTCCCTCAAATTTCGAGCCAACTCATTTTATTTGGTGTAGTATCTCACATAATAGTTACCTTTTATTGAGTACTTACTATGTACCAAACATTACGTGCCGGACACTGTTCCAAACACTCTGTTAAACCACTTTGTACGAGGTTCAAAAACTCAGAGGCTACGCTGGCCAGATTTAAGTGATGGGGCTTATACAGCAAATTACCTACATTTAAGGTTACTGCTGCCATTTCATTCCATGTTACCAACTACAGAAATGTGGGCTCGGTGTTGCCAGACCTTCCATTTAGTCAAAAGAGACAGGAAGTTCACATTTTTATGGATATTTCCTGATTTTTTAAACACTACAGGCTAACCGAAACAGTTTGTGACTTTTGCATTGTATGTTCCACTCCATTTTATCCTCATAACATCCCTACAAGATAGGTATAATTATTCGTATTTGCCTATTCTCAACACAGCTAATACAGAGCAAAAGTAGAAATCTACTGCAGGTCTGTCTCCCTCCAAAAACTATGTTGTCATTGTGCTTCCTCCTCTGCTTCCCTAAACTCATGAAGGTGGTGGTGTTGGCAAAAAATGTGCTGTTTGGTTAAAGCCAGGCCCTTAACGAAATTATCAAATGGCATGGTACTGTACCACGGAGTGCCATTTTCTAGAAAACAGTTATTTATGGCTTTGGGAGAATTAATTATAACATGAAGATAATGATAACTGCAAATATCAAGCAAAAGCTCTGTTGACTTTGCTACAGATTTTTTATTTCAACCCTATGGTACTTCTAGAAAAGGCACACAAATACTCTAAATCGTTGACAGGGTTCTTCAGGTTTCTCAAAGAGTGGCAAAAGTATTAGTGGCAATTTTACAAAGCCTGACCTTGCCAGAAAGGGATATCAGTAGTTCTCAGGGTCTACTAAATATTTAATCACTTTTATTAAAATTCCAAATGAACTTAGACGCCTGAAGGAGTTAATGCACTTCCACAAACCTGCTTTCAGCTAGTAAGATCAGGCCCATTATTATTATTATGTACAGCTGTAAAAAGCTGGTTCCATAGCATAAATTGCGAAATACTTAGGCCAGAAGATTACTCGAGAAGAATTGTATTGCTTGTTCGGTTATATATTTTGATCTTTATTGCTAGTAGTTTTTTTCTCATGAGAGTTGGGGATTAACCTTGCTTTTAATGTAAAAAGTATATCTGTGAGGGTAAAAATAGAAAATGAAAATAGATTTTTAATGGCAACTTTGGTTCTTAGCATTAATTTTAAATGCATTTTTCATTCTGGACTTTTAAACAGTTTTGAGAAACATATGAGAGATTTGTGAACAGGGGCAAGGGAGGGTCAAATGTATCAAATCCTTGGATTCCAGCAAATGTAGGATTTGTGGAAGAGCAGAGAAGCACACATGTGTTGGGAATGTAAATTAAAATAAAACCCCACTTTGTGAAGGCTTTGAAAAGTGAGTGCACCCTGTTATGGCAAATGTCTGAGGCGTTTGTCTTCTTAATAAATTAACCAAATATTAAAATAAACATTACTTTTATCAGTCTGCATTTTTCCTCTCTGGATGAAAGTGTTTCAGGAAAAATCATAAAAGAATCTATGGTAGCTCAGAGAGGTTAAACTCAACAGTTGTTTTCTTTGAAGTCTCTGGCCATGAGGTTAATTGCCAAAACTGCTTGTGGAAAAGGTGGTAACAATTTAACAAGACTGTACAACTGCAGAGACTTAGATGAATATCAGGTGTTTGCAGATGTTTTTTCCTAACAGGAAAGGGGGTGGGGAGGAGAGGCGGAACAGAATGAGAAACAGGGGAAGAGAGAGGCCTGAATAAAGTCCCAACTAAACAGCCAATAATTCTTTGTTTGCTTAGCCAATCATCCTGTAATTGGCCAGGAGGTTAATAGGAGTCTATTGATTGGTCAGGAAGATTGCTTACTGTGGCTATTTTTACAGTATGCTCCCAGACAGAAGACTGCAATTACTGGAGCTCTCATTCCCACTCTTTAGGGCCATGGCTGCTCTGATTTATGAAACCCGATCAGGTTGCTGTTGGCAGTTTATGTTTTAAGTGTTGCCTTCTGGGTCTTTGCTGCTTGTGGGTCAGTGTGCTCTTTCTCATCATTTTTTGTGGTCATTTGAATAGGTAAGCTTATTTATGACTTACTGAAGTAGGAATACATTAAAAATAATAACCACCACCCACGTGCACTGAAAAGCGGGAACAATCCTACAAGATGTGTGACAGAGCTCTGCTTGTTCAAGAAATAGAGATTCTGCTACCAGTACAGAGTTTACAAAAGACCAGGCCATAAAATAATACTGCCCTTCCTTTCTCTGTCTTCAACAGACATGTTTCCCAACTCTCCTCATTAATTCCTGCTAATTGATTACACTTAGATTTGCTTTCGTATAACTTCTCATAATTAGATTTGGTTGCTGGTATGTTAGAGTTAGGAAACTGAGGCCAAGTTGTAAATGTCTTTAACCCCCAGACTGCTTTTGGAACTTGTGACAGGGCTCTTCTAACTTAACCCATCCTGACCTGGTCTTGACCTTAGCATTACTAATAAGGTACTTACCTCATCATTTTGTTTCTCACTTACGGAACGTGACTATAAATCCTCCTGTTACTCAAGATCTTGGTTTTCCACACTTGTGCAAACCTTCTTTTGTAGTTCCCTGGGAGTCCAGTTGAAGGGGAGTAAATCTTTAATGCTGATAAAGCCCTGGAGCCACAGATTTCTGTATAGCCACATCTAGACAACTGAATTTCACTTACACTTCCAACTTCTCATTTAAAGCTACAATGACCACAACTACTGCAATTACTGTTATTGCTACTACTACTGCTATTACAGGTTGACCATCCCAAATCCAAAAATCTGAAATCTGGAATACTCCAAAATTCAAAACTTTTTTGAGTGCCAATATTACACTCTAAGGAAATGTTCATTGGAGGATTTTCGATCTTCAGATTAGGGATTCTCAACCAGTAAGTCTATAATGCAAATATTCTAAAATCTGAAAAATTCAAAATTCAAAGCACTCCTGGCCCCAAGCATTTCGGATAAGGGATAATCAACCTATACCACTACCTCCTCCTCCTGTTTTTACCTACTTTTTTTTTTTTTTCCTTTAACTGTTAAGGACTTCTGCAAATTCCTGCATTGCTTCTAATCTAAACATCTCTTTCATTCAATTTTTTTTTTTTTTTTTGAGATAGGGTTTCACTCTGTCACCCAGACTGGAGTACAGTGGTGCATTTGACTCACTGCAGCCTCAACCTCCCTGGCTCAAGCATTCCTTCCACTTCAGTCTCCCAAGTAGCTGAGACTGACTAGCATGCCCAGCAGATTTTTAAATTTTTGGCAGAGACAAGTTCTTGCCATGTTACCCAGACTGGTCTTGAATTCCTGGGCTCAAGTGAGCCTCCTGCTTTGGCCTCCCAAATTGCTGGGATTACAAGCGTGAGCCACTGCACCTGGCCAACATCTATGTTTTGAATGACTACTGTATGCCAGGCGCTCTTGGCAAGGTCTCTGGATACAGTGATGATGAGATAGACCACAGGCTTTTCATGCCAGTACTCCTCCCGCAAACATGAATGTTCCTAAAATGCACCAGACTTACTGTAAGAAGTATGGCAAGCACCAGCTCCACATAGTGACACAGTACCAAAAGGGCAAGGATTCTCTGTGTGCCCAGGGAAAGTGGTTTTATGATAGGAAGGAGAGTGGCTTATAGTAGTGTGTCCGGAGTTGGTTCCTTCAGTGGGTTCATGGTCTCGCTGACTTCAAGAATGAAGCTGTGGACCTTTGCAGTGAATGTTCCAGCTCTTAAAGATGGCACAGACCCAAAGAGTGAGCGGTAGCAAGGTTTATTGTGAATAGCTAAAGAACAAAGCTTTCACAGCGTGGAAGGGGACCCGAGCAGGTTGCCGCTGCTGGCTGGGGTGGCCAGCTTTTGTTCCCTTATTTGTCCCCTCCCATGTTCCGTTTTTGTCCTATTGGAGTGCCCTTTTTTCAATCCTCCTTGCAATTAGCTACTTTTAGGATCCTGCTGTTTGATATGTTTTACAGAGCGCTGATTGGTGCATTTTGCAATCCCCTTGCTAGCTACAGAGTGCTGATTGGTGCGTTTTTACAGAGCGCTGATTGGTGCATTTTACAACCGCTTGTAAGACAGAAAAGTTCTCCAAGTCCCCACTTGACCCAGGAAGTCCAGCTGACTTCACCTCTCAGTAGGCAGACTGAGCCTATTTTTCTAGAAAAGGGTTAAAACTAGGAAGAAAATAGTGCTAAGGCTTGAATATGTTGAGCCCAACCTCAGATCTAAGAGAATGCTTGTGGAGGAGGTAAGAAGAGAAGAAAGGGCCAAATAATCCAGTTCTACGTTTCAATCATTAATATTAATATTATTATAAAGATAATAAAGTCTTAAATGCAAAGTCATCTCTTCTAAAAAATTATCTTCTAAAAAAGATAATTATCTTCTAAAAAAAAGTAATTATCTTCTAAAAAAAAAAAATAACCCAATACTGCAGATTCCTGGTCATTCTCTTTCCTCAAAGGACCCTTTAGTTTGGTGAGTGTACCTCTTTCCACAAAGCAGCGAAAGGTATGCTTACCGCAACTGGGGCAAAGGATCTAAAACAGCCTCCCGGAGATTGATTTTTCTGTAAGGGAATCCCTTATTGTTAAACTGTTATTTTTTTACTGCCTGAACTTGGATATAATGCGTTTTCTACTTCCTTCTTTTGAAAGAAATTTTCTATCATCCTATACTAACTCACAGTTTTTCTTGTCCTCCTGAGCTTACTGCAGCTCAAAAGAACCTTCATAATTTACTCCCCTGTCTGTCAGTTGAAGCTGGAACTCCCTTTCTCTTCCCATAGCTTCTGTAAATAAGAGGAGTGGACTTTTCCTGCCTCTCTCCCATTACCTCACTTTAGAAGTCTATTCTGGTGGTAATCTCACCTTTTATGAGAGTGTTTTCAACTATTGTAACTAACCTGTTGTTCCCATAATACAATGTTGTAGGACAATGCTAATCTGACTTGTCCTTCGGTGTGGTAATTATGGGCCAAGTAAAGTAAAATGTTAGTTGCTGAGTCTTCAGTGGGGTACTCTGCCACCAGTTGCACTAGACTTTGAGAATATCATTCCTGCCTTTCTTCCTGGTTCATGTCTAGGCAAGATTGCTTCTTTTTCTCTGTTTTCTTACCATTTTAATAATTGTTTTTACTATGAATATCAGAAGGAAAGAGATGACTTTGCATTTAAAAGATGCTAACCACATAATCTCTCCAACCTCACCAAACGCCCAGTGTAAGGTAACATCTCCTATTTAATTTGGAATTCATAAGAGAAGTTAGCTTGTTACTTTTAAATGGACTACAGGTTCTTTATCATCTGCTTTACCATAATCCAAAAATTTCAGAACCCCAGAGGAAAGTCCTTAAGATGAATTCTCTCTACCATTGTATGCCATTAGAATCCTTGTATCATGTATCATTTTTTTTCTTGTTTTTTGGTTTGTTTTGCTAAACGTTGCTGTTTACCTCATTATCGACTTTTATATCAGAACTCAACAGCAGTCATATTAGGATTCTTTAGTAACACAGTGATGTGTGCACTTTTATCTCCCCATTTGGGGGTGGAATCTGCTACTGTTTTCCAAACAAATTAACAACCAACCAACAACCACACACACAACAGGAATAATTCATGTTCTGACACCAGCCAGCTTGAAGGTCTCATTGTTTTAGTATCCTTTCACTGTTGCTAAAGAAATTAAGAGAATGGAGAAAACAACAATCCATTGGCTTAGTGAAGGGAAGCGAAGGTTGAGGGAGTAAATGTGATGTTCATCCCCCCAGTGCCACTTTGTTCTCCTGAAGGACCTTTCCTTTAGATATTTGTCGCACTGCCTTCCTTCAGTTTGTTTTCTTTTCCCTTGTTTTGTTTTGAACCAGTGTGTCCTTTGAGGAAGGAAAGGAAGGAGGGAAGGAAGGAATAAGGAAAGGAGGAGAAAAGAAAACTCACGTAATACAGCAAAGATTGTGAACTGAGAGTTGAGGCAAATGCAATATTTGGTGATGCAACTATTTCTAAACCTTTGTGTGCTGACCCAGCCTTGACACTGTCACCATTTTTTAGAACAGCTCGGAGGGATTTTCTTTGCAAAATTCTATGATTTCAGTTTTCATAGTTCCAGGACTAAATCGTCAGCACAGTTTTTTTTTTTTCCGCTGGAGTGCAGTGGTGGGATCACAAGCTAGGCTCAAGCAGTCCTCCCAACTCAGCCTCCCCAGTAGCTGGGACCACAGGTGTGCACCACCACACCTGACTAAATTTTTACTTTTCATTTTTTTCTATAGATGAGGTCTCCCTACATTGCCCAGGCTGGTCTCAAACTCCTGAGCTTAAGCGACCCTCCCGCCATGGGTCTCCTGAAGTACTGGGATTACAGGCATGAGCCACCGCGCCCAGCCTCAGATGGATTTTGTTCTTGAGAACTAAAACATGACTTCTGTTAATCATCAGAATATTTATTATTTAAGGTGTTTAATGTAAAAGGGAATTAAATTTATTGTACATGAAGGCACTAAATATATTTTTATTCTTAAATTACAATGTTGAAGTATTCTTTTGATCAAATGCAACTGGTTTGTTTGTTTTGTTTTTTTTTTGGTGGGGGGTATTCGGCTTGCAAAAGATAAATCATTTCAGAAATGTTTTCCTATTTGCACTTTTTCTTGAAATTTTGAGTATGGAAAAGCGATCAACAAACAATACAGAGAATTTTTAATGAGATATCTCAGGCATCATGGAAGGCTCTTGCCTGTGTCACTTATGCCATGACCTCAACAAACCCATTTTATTATACAGTGAAAAAAGTGTACGAAGCTTACATATGATTTTTTTTTTAAGTTTCTTCCTGCCAGAGCATGGACTAAAGAAACTTTAGTAAAGAGTAAAAAATTTTAAAACACGCAGTTTGATATGAATTTTGATGAAAGTTATCAGAGACAAATACTAGTGGGCCAATGAAAACACTCTATTTATAGGAAAATTTGAATTGGGGCAATAAATATGTCCTGAGGCTTTGGTGGCATCATAAAGTATTGGTGCTTTATTTTTTCTGATTTATTGTTTTATCAACAGAAGTGAGCACTTGTGTTCAGAAAAGGATAATTCACACTTAAATCTTGTTTTTATTTAATCAAGTTTAAATTACAGGTTAGAGTGGTAGCAAAAAAAAAAAAAAAAGTCTAATATTTAGTTTGAATCTGAAATTTGCCACCCAGAGCTGCTCTCTCTAGGAGCAAACCTCTCTGGTATTTGTCAATAAACAAGAGAGAGATACAGGCTCCCAGATAACAGGCATTTGGTAAACTGGCGACAGTCATACAAGCGAGAATGTTAAAATGACTTCAGCTCTTTCTAGCTTCATTATGTCCGCCTGGCAGATCACATATGGCATTATGGAAATCAGCAAATGAAAACCATATTGATCAGCATTGAGAACAAATGTAAAAAAGGTGGTCTCAGGGAGGAGCAGAGAAGAAGAATGCTTTCCTGGTCAACCTGATAGGCCCTTGTTAAGGCCTTTTAATCATTTATTAACGTAACCCTCCTTCTTCCCTCTCCACTCAGATTACCTCAGCCACAGAGCATCCTGCTCCATTTATCTTTTAATGCTTCCTTTATTTAATTTATTTTTAAGCTCTAAGTTATACTTTTATTTCAGAATTGAGTTTTACTTTTCAAGGGATTGTTTTAAGTGACTTAAATGACTTTTCCCAACAAGCTCACCAGGCATTCAAAGGAAGAAAAGCATTTGCTGAGATTCACCTATCAGCAAATAATTTACTCGGTATGCACCACAAACAAACGCAGAGAGACAGAGAAAGACAGTCAGCCAGACACATTAAAAAAAAAAAAAAAAAAAAAAAAAGTAAAATCTGAGTTGTTACTAAGCCTAATTCTTTGGTTAAAGTTTGGGTCAATGTATTCATTTTAGTCTTCTTTTCAGGGATTGGAATTGAGCCTGGTAAAATTCCTTAGGTCTAAAACTGAAATCTCAGGCACCTTCTCTTTCCCTCTTCATTCTCTGAGTTCAGGAGAAAGGCAGAGTTTTGTTTTATCTTGTTTCTTTTGGGGGAAACTTAGAGTAATATTTGGTCTGCCAAAATGAGATAGAGAAATGGAAATACGTGCTTTGTGGAGGATCCTGTTTTCCTTGAGTTTCCTTACCTGAAATGGTCTCTTTGGTTTCGTAGGTTCAGACTGAGGTTGGAACGGGCTTGCTTCTCTCTCCCAACTTCTCCCTACCCTGTCTCCCCTTTTATTTTTATGTCGAGTTTCATCATTTGGTAAGAAATTTCAGAGTGATTTTTAAATATGAAACTGTCTTTTTGTAGTTGATGAGTAACCTATGGATGTGAATCCTTGGAATACTAATTGGCACATAACAATAATTGCTTCTATCCTGCTATAAAGCATAAATAACTCCTAAAAAAATTCACATGCACTCAAAAAATCTGCAGTGTGGATATAAGTTAATGCCCTGAAGCTGTTACGTACAAACCAACTCAACGATGGACTCCTTTATGAATTATTTAGGTAATTGACACAATTTAATATTTGTAATTATTTTTCCTTTGAAACAACACTTAAAAACAAATTCTACGACATTTAAACAGTTGAGGCATCACTCTCCTATAAATTTAGTATTGAATTTCTAAATACATATGTGTTTTAAAAAGCAAATGTGGTTAATCTCGAAATCATTGAACTTTCTCTTTGCTCTGGACTCCTCATCTGAGGCTGTTTGGGATGGATTAATTTTAACTTTTCTTTCCCGTTTCTTTGCTTTCCCAGTGCATCTGGGGGAAATAACTCTGGTTGATTTGGGTATCAAAAGATGTACAATGTGAAGATTTAATTTATCTAAATAGAATTGAATAATTTTATTCGTTTTGGCTCTCCCTTGAGACTCCAAAGATGTATTCAATAATATATTTGAAAAATCCAGGTATAAAAATCTCTTTTATCTTTTATTCATCTTATATACTCCTTGATTTCTAAGTACTTTTCCTCTTAGACTCGTATTACTATCCCACTTTCCTTTCTGGGCTCTATATCAAACAGTGTAGGAATTACAGCAGGAGTGCTATCTGTGGAAGACTTACTCCCCTTGTTTGTTGCAGAAGAGCAGAACATTAAACAGTGAGTGGACTATGCAGAAACGCTCTCCCTCTCCAGCTCTTTTCTCCCTCCCTGCCTCTTTTTTTTTTCACTCTTGCCTCTCCTTCTCTTCCTCTCTTTCTCTCTTTCTTTCTCTCTCTCTCTTCCCCCCTCCCCATTCCCAATGGGAGTGTTGTTTATAGAGCATTATAATTTATAACTGAAGAGAGTGGATTTAATTTCAGTGGAGAGGCTCGCCAGCAGGGCGCCAGCCTGCAATCATATGAATCAGCAAGCTGCAAACTCTATTGAATGGAAAGTATTATCGCTGGCCACAAACGGACACTGTTTCTCCTAAACAACTCCCTTGGTGCAGGAAGACCTTGTCTTCATTCATCTATTTTACATATCTACTTCTGTTTTAATTTTGCCATTTCCTAAAAGTGTTTTCTGTTTTAGATTGCAACTTTTCTCTAACTACCTTATTTCCTGACGCAATATTGAAAACTGCTATTGTATATTTCTGACTGAAATATCTCTTCTTTCCTTATTCCTTACCATGTATGACTAGTTTTCTGTTTGCTTCTCCTTCCTATATGCAACTATTTTTTTTATGAGACTTGTTAAACCTTCAAAAAGACTTAACCATTAGCATTAATATTGTAAAATGCTAGTCAGTTTGGATCACCTCAAGTTTTATTTAATCGTGGATATTTTGTTTATACTCTGACATTTTTTCTACATTCATGGAAAGATTTATTTTGTTGTCTTTCAAACATCTGGGAGATGATTTCTTATTCTTTACATGACCCATCAGATGTCTTGTAATGTTAGTACTTGTGCCTTTATGCCATGTTTTTCTCAAGTGTTTCAGTCATTTTTTTAGGAAAAGGGATAGAATAATGTGCATGACTTGTGGCTGGTATTTGCTTTTTGCTTTAACTCAAAATCAGCTGCTTTAATGTAGCTAAACTAAATCTCTAGGTCATTCTAAAAATCAAGTTGGACCAACTTTGCTGATACCTTTTTAAGAAGTATTTTACTGAATTCATGTAGCTATTATAATTGTTGGGAATTTTGGTAGTGAATCTTTAACTGAGATTAGGCAGATTGCATTACTCTTGCATCACATATCATGCTATCTTCATCCAGGCTTTTAAATAATTTCAATACCTATGCCTTAACAATAAAATCCCAGTTGCACAAATAGCGGGTTAACTGATAATGATATTTGCTTAAAGGGAAAGAGGGATAGTACATGAGACAGTAAGGCAGCTCTGATAAAGGAATTTGATTTAGATTTCATTGGAAAGCCAGACTAGTCTGACTACATTTATTTAAAATGAAGGTCTTTAAAAATACTAACTGAAATACAAAAATTAGCAAATAACAAAAGTGAACTTCTAATAACAAAACTTCTAATCAGAAATTTGATTAGAAGTTCATGTTTTGTCAGAAATAGATCCTTTTTGTTATATAAAAGGAAATTATATATCAGCTTGCGTATTTCCTTGACACAATTTAACATCAATAACTCAAAATACATAACCATATTTTTTCTCATTTCAAGCACAAACTTGTGAATTTATATATATTCATAAATTTTATCCTTTAATAAGTGTGAGAATAGAGCTATAGTCTTCACTGTCTCAGCTAGGTTTTTCTTTTTTTTTTTCCTTTTGCCTTTGATTACTCAATAAGAATTACACATAGGAGCAGAAAATCAATATGTTTACCTCTGCTTATTTTCAAAATTGAATGTTGCTGTGGTTTGATATCGAAGGCGGTATATCCAGTATCAGCTTTCAGAGATTTTGTTTGGTTTTAGTTTAAAATTCCCTGTGTGGGTGGATATTACCTCTGACAACAATTAACTCTCAGTAAAAGTAAAATGTTCATTTTTTTCCCCCAAGAAGTAGTGTGTGAAATGAAGAAGAAAATTGTGAGATGATTTCAGGTGAACATCTTTCTAAATCCTTTTATTCCTGACTTAAAACCATTTGGTAAGTCTGACCCGAGATATGTGGATTTTTATTGAATTCTGAAGATTACAAAAACTCCAGGCAGCTATCTTCACACATCTCTTCAGATAGTAACCTTGTGCATTTCTGACATCCTCGAGGAGGTGGGAGAGCTATGTTGAAGTGCAGACATTTGATTAGGGTTGGAATGACTCCACAGTAGTGAGAACACCCTTGCCTTCATCTTTTCAGAGGCCTGGAGAGGGAGGCCCTTTGTCTTTTCACTGGAGTCCTCCTTTCTTTGTTTTTGTGTTTTGTTTTGTTTTTGCCTAAAAGATGTTCCTTTCTACCTGTAATGTAACATTCAAGAAAAATCTGGTTTATTTGTGCCTCATCCTGATTAATTCCTATTTTAAAAAATCTACCATAAGAACTCTCAAAATCCAATCCTGGAACAGATAAGTTGTGTTTGCCTGTGTATTCTATGCAAAAGATTAGTTTCTTTAAATTTATATGCACAAGTTAAGTTAATACCTTTGAGAATTTTCTGCAACTGAAGTAAAAGAAAAAAATATGTGGTTGGTATCTTTGATTTTTTTTTTTTTTTTTTTTTGTAGTGACAGAGTCTCGCTGGTATCTTTGATTTAAATGAAAATATATATTGAAAATAGAACAATCTATAAATACAATTGTCCAAAATCTTTATATGCTATTAAATTCAAAGATACAAATTAAGTGCAAGGAAGTACCATTCACTAAAAAGTTGCTTTTTATCATTTAAAGTGTGGTGGGTTTTTTTGTTTGTTTGTTTTTTGTTTTTTTGCAGAATTTTTGCTTGTTAATAGTGACGTGACTTCCTAACATATTATCTGATTCCTTGATCAGAAAAACTGTATAAAAATAGTCTGAGTTAATTTTTTTTTTAATTTCCTGGATAACCTTGTAAAAGTCCCTCCACTAGTCATATAGTGAATATGTCGCATTTAGGTAATTGCCATTGCCGTGCTTGATGGTTCATATACGGAATTTCCGAGCACTGATCTAATAAAACTGGCTGGGGCATCATGGCAGACGAGTATGTCTCCCCTCCCTGTGACTGTGCTCCTGCATGGTATGCTTGGCAAGCTTAGCAAAGCTTAAAAGTCAGCTGCATCTGTGTGATCCAACTTTGCTTTGACTGGGAGCAATTGAGTACACCATTTGTTTTCTTTTCTAAATATCACAAAAATTGTATTTTCCATTTACTAGGGCCTTTTAAGAAAAAATGCCTAGGGCTGATGGTTTACCAACTTTTCTACCATCTATGCCTCCAAAACATAAAAAAAGGTCATGGTTTTATTACTGATTGTAGTGGACCACACTATGGTCTCTCTAGTTAAAACAGCGACCTTGAAGCGGGGGTTGGGTGAGGAAGGCCCTACTTGTGGTGGCTTTCCTCCACATTTTGGAGCTTTGATGTGTTCCTGCAGCTGATGTAAATGCAAGGAGGGGGTGTCAGGGAGAGGCAGCTGGCTGGCAGCGACAGATTAAAATATTTCTGACCCACAAATGTAACTAAATGCCCATATTTCTTCATTTAACATAATTAATACCTTGTATTTCCATTGACTTTGATAAAGTGGCCTTCCTCTTCCCATCCCATCCCCCTTCCCTGTGTCAACTTTGGGACGACTACAAGAGATCTATAGTTAAAATACTCTGCAGATGATGAAGGATAGCATGTCTTAAAAAAGCTAACATAAAAGTCTCAATTAGGTTGCAGCCTAGCAGGAAGCTTATAACCACATTAAAATGGAAAAGTTATTTCATTTTTAGTATACTGTATTTCAGCAGCAAGAGTTGCAATCTGAGAGTAATATGAAACATTTTGGTTTGGCTGCCAAGTAAATCCACATTTTGTTATAAATGTATAATTACAGGAAATATATGAAAAGTGTTAAATATTTCTTATCAAATATTGTTAAAGAGGTATTCTGGTTACATTTGGAATTTAGAAAAGGCCTGGGATGGATTTTGATCATGTTACAAGGTCCACTTGTTGCATTTAATTTAAAGCAGTTGTTCCAATTTCATTACCACAGAGCACAGTGTTTTAAAATTTATTCTTTAAAAGACAGAGATAGTGGCACAAAATGTGCTATGGGTTTAAGCAATATTTGATTACTCATGTGATTATATCACTATCTTTTTTTCTTTTATTTTGCCTCAATGTACACATTTCTGAATGAAAAGATAGACGAAGTCTTTATTTTGAACAGTCTAGTGGTGGTTGAAGAGGCCATCTGGAAAGGTGATGTCAACGGAGGGTAGAGTGGTTGCTGGTGGAGGGGAGTAGCCAGCGCCCCTCCCCTCAGCACACATACCAGCCCCCGCAATTCCAGTTTCATGGTGCCTGAGTTGCTGTCTGGTTGGTTGAACTCATTCTCCTCAGCTTATATTTAACTCATCGCTTGTTCTGGAAAAGTAGTAGTACTGCCTTCTCTGGCCTTTATGAATATGATTGCTGGACAAAGATGAGCAGCACGGATCTGCTGCGGTGGTCAGAATTCAATTATATTACTCTCTCTGAGGCAAAAAGCACACATTTAATGCCATAACTAAATTGGATTCCTTCTACTAAGAAATCCTAAATTCGTGTTTAATAGCCAGCTAAATGTAGAGCTGATTTATATTTATAGGCTGGTTGTAGATTTGGTTGATAGAATATAAAGTTTGATCTGTATGTGGATGGTTTTACTACCCCAAATGAAATGTACATATCCTGGTCCTGCACCATGTTTTTCTTCAGTAAAAATTGAAGATCTTTTATTGGAAAATATCCTGGGTAAGTAAACAGTGATTGCAATGTGTATGGAGCCACGGTTCTTACAGGAGTGGGTATGGTTCACATAGGAAGTGGGAGCCTAGTTAAGATTCCGATTCTCTGTGGGATGGAATAGGTAGGGAATCATTTCACAGGAGAAGGAGAGCTTGCAAATGGAAGGGGTGTTCCTGCCAGCTGGGTTTCTTTGCATTCCCAACAGAAGAATGTTTCATATCATTTGCCATTTCATATGGTATGAATTTTCTCATACCATAGATATAGAGAAAGGATAGGTATACACACCGTATTTTATTCGGAGATATCCTGACAGAATTTCTGCCTATCTTTTTTCCTGCTACAGTCTGTTGTACAGCAGCAAGACCAAGATGATTCCAGTAATAAGCCTTATTGGTATGGTTCACTGATTTTTTTGGACTCTGCATTTATTTTAGCAGACTTCTCCAATAACATTTTGCAGTTTTCAGCTTTTAGTTGTTGAAAACAAAAATAATAAGTAAACCAGTTCAGGGATATATTTCTCTTTCTGAAACTGATTCCATGTCATAATGCCCTCCTTGGGGAGGGGCAACGTCTCCAGCCAAGGCTGCAACCCGAGGAACCATTCCTGATGGAATATGAGAAAGAAAAGTGTATTATTTACATTCTTAATGTTTTGCTTTTTGTTATTATTTGGGACACTCAAGAGGACCAACACGATGTGAGAACTTTTTACTTAATAAATTATATACATATATATCTTGTGTAAGTTTTATAGGTAATCCTGGAAGTTTAGTCTTACTTTGGGAAAAGATCAAGGCAACGTTCTGTTCACATTCATTCAGCAAATATTTGTTCAGCACCGATTATATGTCATAATAGTGAGTGCCTAGAATACATTTACCAGAGGAGATGTTCCTATTAAATGAGTAAAACCCTGCAGCACACATGATAAATATTATTTTTAAAAAGTGGTTTTAGGCTGGGTGTGGTGGCTCACGCCTGTAATCCCAGCACTTTGGGAGGCCGAGGTGGGCGGATCATGAGGTCAGAAGATCGAGACCATCCTGGCTAACATGGTGAAACCCCGTGCCAAGTGTGGTGGCGGGTACCTGCAGTCCCAGCTACTCAGGGGGCTGAGGCAGGAGAATGGCGTGAACCTAGGAGGTGGAACTTGCAATGAGCCGAGATCACACCACTGTACTCCAACCTGAGCAACAGAGCAAGACTCCATCTCCAAAAAAAAAAAAAAGGTTTTTTTCTACACTAAAATTTAGCAGATCAATTCTCAACTATTAGGAAATGGGATGGTTTCTATTCTCTTTTTTTTTTTTTTTTTTTTTTTGAGACGGAGTCTCGCTCTGCCGCCCAGGCTGGAGTGCAGTGGCCGGATCTCAGCTCACTGCAAGCTCCGCCTCCCGGGTTCACGCCATTCTCCTGCCTCCACCTCCCGAGTAGCTGGGACTACAGGCGCCCGCCACCTCGCCCGGCTAGTTTTTTGTATTTTTTAGTAGAGACGGGGTTTCACCATGTTAACCAGGATGGTCTCGATCTCCTGACCTCGTGATCCGCCCGTCTCGGCCTCCCAAAGTGCTGGGATTACAGGCTTGAGCCACCGCGCCCGGCCGGTTTCTATTCTCTTAACACTTGAATGACCAAGATACTTTAGATTTGAAGTATAATTATAGTATGTTTTTCCAGGGCAGAGCTTCCCAGAGTCTTTATTAGTTTAAAGGTTTCATTTCAGAGTCCTTTATGGAATGTAAATTAAGAAGTAGTAATATTCCATCTACCCAAAAGTCAAACAAACAAATTTTTTAAAAACTCAAATAGCCAGGCTCACGCCTATAATCCCAGCACTTTGGGAGGCTGAGGTGGGAGGATCACCTGAGGTCGAGAGTTTGAGACCAGCCTGACCAACATGGAGAAACCCTGTCTCTACTAAAAATACAAAATTAGCCAGGTGTGGTGGCACATGCCTGTAATCCCAGCTACTCAGGAGTCTGAGGCAGGAGAATCACTTGAACCCAGGAGGCAGAGGTTGCAGTGAGCCGAGATTGCGCCATTGCACTCCAGCCTGGGCAACAAGAACGAAACTCCATCTCAAAAAAAACAAAACAACTCGAATAAATCAAAGATTTATTTGAAATTACCAGATTTTTGGACACTGAAATCAATGATAAAGAGATGACTTTTCTTTTTTTTTTTGAAACATCAATATTGGGAAATTTATAAAGCCCCTAATAGAAAGCGATGAAAGTACTGTGGAATCATGTGTGTAGTAATTCTGAATCAATGGCAAGATGTTGAATTATCTTCTAAATTTGTAAAGAAATATTAAATTATGTTCAGTGTAGTTTTTGTATTAAACATGTGCTATGGTTTCAATATGTCCCCAAAGTTCATGTGTTGGAAGTTTAATCTCCAATGAAAAGGTGTTAAGAAGTGGGGCCTTTAAGAGGTGATTAGGTCTGGGCACAGCAGCTCACACCTGTAATCCCAGCACTTTGAGTGGCCAAAGCAGGAGGACATTTGAGGACAGGAGTTAGGGACCAGCCTGGACAACATGGTGAGACCCCATCCCTACCAAAAAAGAGTCAATTAGGTCATGAGGATTCCACCCCCATGAATGAATTAATGCTGTTATTGCAGGAGTAGGTTAGTTATTGCAGGAGTGGTCTGGTTATCACAGAGTGGGATTCTGACTAAAGGGTGAGTTCAGCCCAATTTGCTTGCTCTGTCACATGCTTGCTTCTGCCTTCCATCTTCCACCATAGAATGACCCTCACCAGAGGCTGGTGTCATGCCCTTGGACTTCCCAGCCTCCAAAACTGAGCCAAATAAACCTTTGTTCTTTATAAATTGTCCAGTCTGTGGTATTGTTATAGCAGCAGAAAATGGACTAAGATAGCATGCTTCATAATCTTCTAGTTCCTTATGAGTTAGTATCCACAAATGATGGATAAGATACCTGTTCATTCAGAAGAATATTCTGTGAACCCCAATATGGTATTCATTTCCTGATTGGATCACTTTCCTGGGTCCATTATGGAAAGGTGAACAAACAAACCCCACATGGGCATTTGGATTGAACAGTGATGATCCTTAGTTGGTTCTCCAGGCAGGTGGCTGTTAAAGAAGCAGAGTGCTTGACATGCCTGCCTGGGAGAAGGCAAGCAGTAACAGTTTCTACCCATTCAATTCTTACTCCTTTTTTATGCCCTTTCCTTACCTAATAATTTCCCTAGTTATCTGATGTATTTCAAAGGAAGCTCTGTTAGAACCAACAGCGTGTAATTAGATACTTTTCTCCCAAAAGGAGCCTTGGGATCCAAAGAAATTAGAATGAACTCATCAAAGAAGCCAGATCCTCTCCTAAAAGGGCACTTAACCTTAGTGCCCACCAATATTTATCTTGGCCACATGTATTTTCAGTAGTATTATGCACTCTGAGTACATTTACATTATTTTTTAAAAGTTATTCTACTTTTTTTAAAAAGAGTTTTTTTAAAAAAACATTTTAGGCCGGGTGCAGTGGCTCACGCCTGAAATCCCAGCACTTTGGGAGGCTAGGGCGAGTGGATTACCTGAGGTCGGGAGTTCAAAACCAGCCTGACCAACATGGAGAAACCCCCATCTCCACTAAAAATACAAAATTAGCTGGGCATGGTGGCACATGCCTGTAATCCCAGCTACTTGGGAGGCTGAGGCAGGAGAATTGCTTGAACCCAGGAGGCAGAGGTTGTAGTGAGCCAAAATTACACCATTGCACTCCAGTCTGGGCAATAAGAGTGAAACTCCATCTCAAAAAAAAAAAAAAAAAAAAAAAAACTTTTAAAAACTATTTTTAAAACTATTAAAAAAAAACTATTTAAAAAAGTTATTCTCTTTTTTAAAAAGTTATTCTCTGTTTTTAAAAAGTCATAATATATAGAGTACTGTTCACTTACATTACCTGGATTAATTCTTGAAAGAACTCAAAGAGGCAGGAATTACTATTTTATATTTTATAGATGAGTAAATGGAGGCTTAGAGATGTTAGGTTATCTCAGCATAGTTACTAAGTGACAGAGCTGGAAGTCAAACTGAGGTTTTGTAAATCTAAATTTTGTCTTTCCACCAAGTGTCACTACATAATTCTTATGATGGTAAGGATATAGCTGAAGTAGGTAATTCCTGCTTCAGCTTCTTGATGAATGAAGGAAACTGAATCTCATAAGTTTTTCCTTGTAATTGCTAGTTTAGTCTTTGCAAAACAAACACCTTTCCCAGGATTCCTTTTGGCGGATTATCAACAAGCAAAATCCTTGAATTCCCTCATGGCATATTTTTTGTCCTATAAAGTATCTTATTTAACTGTAGCTTCATCATGGTCTTCCCTCCAAACTACTTACTAGTTAAAAGGCAGTTTACATCAGGCCCTTCTAATAGCAAGTAGCTCCATAAAGCATTTCCTTTTTTTTTTTCCTAAACATTTTATTATTATTACTCTCTCTCTCTCTCTCTCTCTCTCTCTCTCTCTCTCTCTCTCTTTTTCTTTTTTTTTTTTTTTTTTTTTTTTGGATGGAATCTTACTCTGTTTCCCAGGTTGAAATGCAATGGTGTGAGCTCAGCTCACTGCAACCTGCATCTCCTGGGTTCAAGCAATTCTCTTGCCTCTGCTTCCCAAGTAGCTGGGATTACAGGCATGTGCCACCATACCTGGCTGATTTTTGTGTTTTTAGTGGAGATGGGGTTTCACCATGCTGGCCAGGCTGGTCTCGAACTCCTGACCTCAAGTGATCCGCCTGCCTTGCCCTCTGAAAGTGCTGGGATTACAGGCTCACCCAGCCTGAACTTTTTATTATTTTTTAATTTTCATTTTTAGAGACATCATCTCACTCTGTCACACAGGCTGAAGTGTAGTGGCACAATCATAGATCACTGTGACCTTCAATTCCTGGGGTGGGGTCATCCTCCCACTTCAGCCTCCTGATTAGTTGGGACTACAGGTGTGTGCCACCATGACTGGTGAATTTTGTTGTTGTTGTTGTTGTTGTTGTTGTTGTAGAGATGGAGTCTCACTACTCACTACTCCATCTCTAGAACAACATGGAGAGCCAGGTTGGTCTCCAACTCCTGGGCTCAAGCAATCCTCCCCGCCTTGGCCTTCCAAAGTGCTGGGATTACAGGCATGAGCTACCACCCCCAGCCGAGCACTTCCTTAAAGAATCTATTTATTTTGTGAAATAGGTAAATATTTATTGAATGCTTATTGTGTTTTTAGCAGTGTGGGAGGTGAGAAAACTTTTCCTAATTCAAGGAGCCTTTGTTAGGAAAGATGAGGTGTAAGTGCATTTCAGTTACTTAAAAGAAATACCACAAGGCACTATATGAGTAATTGCAAAATTAATGGCACAGAGAGTAAATGCTTATCATAATATTAGAATTGTAACACTGATAAAGTCCTTATCTAGTCCCACTTCCTTAAAAGAAGATAAAACTCAGAAAGATTAGCAATACAGGCTTAAAATTATACAGCAAGATATTGCCAGATCTAGAATTCAGATCTTTTGACTACCAGTCTCTCACCTGAACTACACCCTCTCCTTGAACTATAGATACTTAGATTTTTGAGAGGGAAATAAAATCTCACTATAGATACTTTTTTTTTTTTTTTTTTTTTGAGACGGAGTCTGGCTCTGTTGCCCAGGCTGGAGTGCAGTGGCCAGATCTTAGCTCACTGCAAGCTCCGCCTCCCGGGTTTTTTACGCCATTCTCCTGCCTCAGCCTCCCGAGTAGCTGGGACTACAGGCGCCCGCCACCTCATCCGGCTAGTTTTTTGTATTTTTTTTTTTAGTAGAGACGGGGTTTCAACGTGTTAGCCAGGATGGTCTCGGTCTCCTGACCTCGTGATCCACCCATCTCGGCCTCCCAAAGTGCTGGGATTACAGGCTTGAGCCACCGCGCCTGGCCACTATAGATACTTTTAAGCTTCTGATGTGATCCAGCAGATGTCTGTGAAACTGTGTGCTATACCCTGGGCATTAGGCAGTAGGTATTAGAACAGATGGTCCTCTGACTCAAGTAGTTTACAGTGTGATAGGGTAGACCTCTAAAAAACTGGACTACAAGGTAAACAAGGAAATGACACAGAAGAGCTTTACATACATATGCTGTGAGAGCCCAGACATCAGAGGAGAAACCCTGTTTATTAGGACTGGTGCTTCTTGTAGGGATTGCCTTTGAACAGGTGGCAGTATTTGGAAGGGCATTTCATACAAAGGGAAGGGCTGTGATTTGCATTTTGTTTGTTGTGCTTTCATGATTGCTATTTTCTTCTACTCTTTCTGGTCTCATCTGTGTTCCCCATGCCTACTTCTCACCGTCTTAGACACCTGTACACGGGCCTCACTGCTAAAACCTACATTTCGATATTTGCTGTAACTATAGGTTTACTTCTCTCCTCTTTGGTATGATACAGCACTGCCTGCCTCCTGATGATAGACACCATTTTATTTCTTCATTGGCTTTTATCACTCATTGGAAACAAAGGAAATTTATGCCCATTGACAAAATTAAGCATTGGCTTATTTCATTTGCTGGGTCAGGTTTGACTTTTCTTTTTTCCCATCTGTCTCCTTCTGTCTGTTTTTGATTTCTCTAACTCTAGGGTTTTTTCTACCCTTCCACAATTTCCCCTCTGTTAACTCCCACTCTCTGGAAGATCTTTTTAATGACTCTTTGATCCAACTCTGTATTCATATCTATCGTGTGGACCTCTCTTGTTCCTTGAGCCTTTTCTATTTCTCCCTTCTCCTATATTTTGTATTTGGCATTGAATTACCATCCTGCAAAATGGGCTGACTCCTTTTTGTGTAAAAAATAAATGCAATCAAATGAAAGCTAATTTATTTTTAACAGGGACTTTGAATGCCTGGAGATTAGGTCATAATTTTCTCACCTTTTCAAATATTTATCTCTAATTTTCCCTCCTGCCAAAGTCTAGAATTCCAGAGTGTTTTTCCCCAGTAATTTAATTAGGCCACAAGTTTGAGGCTTAATGGTAGATCAAAAAATGTATGATATGCTTGAGAGATCAAGACAGCAAATTGATTACTGTTGTAGCAAAGGTTGGCAAATGTGGGAGAAGGAGCAGGTTCTGCCCTGTGCTGCAGGATCTGAGTCAGCGATCAAGGTCAGTCTCAGTTCATTAACTTCTTCTGAAGGCTTATAGTCATTGTAAATATAACTGCTCGTGCCTTATGTTATCATTATATAGTATGGTTTTGGAATGACTTATGTTCGCCTCAGATGTGTCCTAGAGTAATAGAAGGATGCTGAAATGTCTAGAGTAGTATAAACTGATTTCTGACCATTTTGCCTAGTTTCCTAAAGCCCACAAATGGAAAAGTCTCACCTCTCAAGGCATAAGTGTGGATAAATCCTCTCACATGTGCTGAGATCAGACAGGGGCCTGCTTTTAAATGAATCATCCAAAAATCATTATTTATTTTGAGGAGCAATATACAGGGATTCTTCTTGTACTTCCAGCCAATGCATTATTTAACATTAGAATATATTTCATATTATTAATATCTCACCATCAAGAAAGATGTTTTCTCAACAGTTCTAATACCTATGTCATTCTTATGTTCAGACAATACTGTAACTCTTTTTAACTGTAAATTGCTACCCTTAAACCCACTTTTAAATAATGTTTAATATATGCCACTTGAAACAAAATGGCAAATCATATTAAGCTTAACAGTTTTTAAGAGGTCTAGAATGAAGGTAACATTTTATGTGCCCAGTCCTTTACATAGAAGTATAATAACTTGGTTTGAGATTTTTGTATATGGATAACCTAGCTGTGCAATGAGATAGGATTCTTTTTCCTTTTTATTTAAAAAAAAAAATTGAGATGGAGTTTTACTGTGTTGACCACGCTGGTCTCTAACTCCTGGCCTTAAGCGATCTCCCAAAGTGCTAGGATTACAGGTGTGAGCCCGGCTGAGATAGAATTGTTTCGTTTAAGGATTCCTCAGTGTATTTTAGAAGCACTCCACACCAACCTTTATAAATAAACACAGAGTCAGAAAAATTGTTATACTTTTTCATTTGTTAAACATATTTTAAAGACCATTTGATTTTCAGACAGTGGTGGTGGTGATAAGATAATGTATTGAGGTTGTTTTTAAGCCAAGAATATCTATGGATATGAGACCATTTTTACTTATCTCATTTAAAATAGATTTTGATCCAATTTCTGTGAGTTGATTTTTCTGCAAATAAAATAATTAACTTTCCTTTCTTTTCTTTTCTTTTGAGACAGAGTCTTGCACTATCGCCCAGGTTGTAGTGCAGTGGTGTGATCTTATCTCCCTGCAACCTCCACCTCCTGGGTTCAAGCAATTCTTGTGCCTCAGCCTCCCGGGTAGCTGGGATTACAGATGCGTGCCACCACGCCTGGCTAATTTTTATATTTTGAATAGAAACGGGGTTTTACCACGTTGGCCAGGCTGGTCTCAAGCTCCTGACCTCAGGTGATCCGCCACCTCAGCCTCCCAAACTGCTGGGATTAGAGGTATGAACCACCGCGCCTGGCCAACATTCACTTTCTAATCATTAATTGGGTATTCCACACATCGGATTGTACAAGGCCTTCAGTAAATGCAGGCACCAGACTGACCCTTCCGCTTGAAACAAACTGAACAATGATATGATGTAATGGTTTTTGTTTTTGTTTTTTGAGACGGAGTCTCGCTCTGTCACCCAGGCTGGAGGGCAGCGACGCGATCTCGGCTCACTGCAAGCTCTGCCTCAAGGGTTCACACCACTCTCCTGCCTCAGCCTTCCGAGTGGCTGGGACTACGGGTGCCCACCACCACGCCCAGCTAATTTTTTGTGTTTTTAGTAGAGACGGGGTATCACCGTGTTAGCCAGGATGGTCTTGATCTCCTGACCTCGTGATCTGCCCACCCCAGCTTCCCAAAGTACTGGGATTACGGGTGTGAGCCGCCCGGCCAATACAATGTAATGGTTTTCAAGGTCTTGGGTAACAGGCAGTTAAGGATAGTGATCCCTGAAAGATGGGAAACAAATGAAGTGAGCCCTGCAATTGTCAGAGCTTGTCGCCAGTACGTATTGAAGGAAGGGGAAATCCAGGTGGAGTGCAGCAGTCTTCCTGAGTGGAAGAGATAGATGTGGGAGGTTGGGGAGGCCAAGGTGGCTACACTTTACAGGGCAGAGTCCCCGAGAGGAAAGAGCTGCACACAGAAAGAGAACATTCTAGAGATCTACAGAGGACATCCTGCAAGCCTTCAGCTGAGCACATGGGAAACTACCCAAGGCCCAGGAAAGAGCCACTTAAAAAGATCAGAGGGAACATTCACTGGAGCTTATGCAGGGCTGGGAGTAATTTCTGTTTCCGTTAGCCAGATTGGAAAATCTCATAATTTGCATGTAAACAGATACAAGATTTTTGTGTCAAAAGTGGGACAAAATTTCCTCTAAATTCCTCTAGCCTTCCTTGCTTAAAAGCAAGACCCACGGCACCTCCTAATTAAGTTGTTTATAATCAGTGATAAAGAGAAAAATGTTGTAAGGTTCTTACACTGTACATGAAGTGGTATAATACATCCTAAATGTGTAGACTTGGATAAGTTACAAATATATGCTATACATTCTAAAGCAGCCTCTGAAATAACGTAAGTGTAGCTAATCAGTTAACAAATGAGATAAAGTGGCATCTTAAATATTAAGTAGATCCAAAAGAATACATGGGAACAAAAAAGAAAAAATGGAACAAAGAATAAATATATGAACTAATAGAAAACATTTAGCAAGGTGGTAGATTTAAACTTGGCCATATCAAAAGTCATATTGAATGTAAATGCTCTAAACACTCAATTAAAAGACAGGAAATGTTAGATTGGATAAAAAAGGCAAGAATCAACTGTATTCTGCCCATAAAAATCTCACCTAAATATAAAGACATGAATAGGATAAAAGTAAAAGGATAGAAATAATGATATATTATGCTAACACTAATTTTGTTTTATTTTTATTTTTTTGAAATAGCATCTGTCTCTGTTGCCAAGGCTGGTATGCAGTGACACGATTACAGCTCACTGCAGCCTCAAACTCCTGGGCTCAAGCCATCCTCCTGCTACAGCCTCCTGAGTAGCTGGGATTTCAGGCATGTGCCACCATGCCCTGCTAATTGAAAAAAAAAATTTTTTTTTTTTGGTAGAAATGGAGTCTCGGCCAGGCACGGTGGCTCAAACCTGCAATCCTACCACTTTAGGAGGCCGAGGCGGGCAGATCATGAGGTCAGGAGATCGAGACCATCCTGGCTAACACAGTGAAATCCCGTCCCTACTAAAAATACATAAAAATTAGCCGGGCGTGGTGGCAGGCACCTGTAGTCCCAGCTACTTAGGAGGCTGAGGCAGGAGAATGGTGTGAACCTGGGAGGCAGAGCTTGCAGTGAGCTGAGATTGTACCACTGCACTCCAGCCTGGGCGACAGAGCGAGACTCCGTATCAAAAAAAAAAAAAAAAAAAAGAAAGAAAGAAATGGAGTCTCACTGTGTTGCTCAGGCTGTTCTTGAACTCCTGGACTTTGATTCTCTCACCTTTGCCTTCCAAAGTGTTGTGATTACCAGCGTGAGCCACTACACCCAGCAAACACTAAGCTTTAGAAAGCAGGAATGGCTATATGAATAGACAAAGTAGACTTCAGAACAAAGAATATTATCACAGAATAAGGAAATATTTTGTAATTACAAAGGGGTCAGTTCATGAAGAGAACATATCAATTCTGAATGTTTGCCTCTTTACAGAGCTTCAAAACACATGAAACAAAACTTATAGAACTGCATGTAGAATTAGGTAAACACACAATTATAGTTGGAGATTAAACATCTCTTTCTTAGTTCTCAATAGAATAGACAAAGAATCAGCAAGAAGGAGATAGAATATTTAGAATAGCACTAATCACCAACTTAATCTGGTTGACATTTATTGAAAAACAAAAAAACACTACCAGCAGCAGAACCACCTTCTTTACAAGTGCACAAAAAGTATTTACTATAATAATTCATATTCTGGCTGGGTGCGGTGGCTCATGCCTGTAATGCTAGCACTTTGGGAGGCCAAGGCGGGCGGATCATGAGGTCAGAAGATCAAGACCATCCTGGCTAACGCAGTGAAACCCCGTCTCTACTAAAAATACAAAAAAAAAAAAAAAAAAAAAAAAAAAAGCCGGACTTGGTGACAGGCACCTACAGTCCCAGCTACTTGGGAGGCTGAGGAAGGAGAATGGCATGAACCCGGGAAGTAGAGCTTGCAGTGAGCCGAGATCGCACCACTGCACTCCAGCCTGGGCGACAGAGCGAGACTCCGTCTCAAAAAATAATAATAATAGTAATTCATATTCTGAGTCCTAAAGCAAGCCTCAGTAAAGCTAAAGGATTTAAGTTATACAAAGTGTCTTCTGAGCACAATGGAATTAAATTAGAAATCAGTAGCCACAAGGGATTTGCAAAAATCACCAAATATTTGGAACCTAACACATCTAAGTAGCTCATAGATTTAAGAAATAAAAAATTAGAAATTGTTTTGAGGCCAGGCACAGTGGCTCATGCCTGTATTCCCAGCACTTTGGGAGGCCAAGGCAGAAGGATCAGTTGAAGCCAAGATTTCGACACCAGCCTGGCCAACACTGAAATCCCATCTCTATTAAAAATAGAAAAAATTAGCCGGGCGTGGTGGTACACACCTGTATTCCCAGCTACTTGGGAGGCTGAGGCATGAGAATCATTTGAACCCGAGAGGCAGAGGTTACAGTGAGCTGAGATAGCACCACTGCACTCCAGCCTGGGTGACAGAGCAAGATTCTGTCTCAAAAAAAAAAAAAAAAAAAGTTTTGAACTAAATGAAAATTAAAACATATCAAAATTCATGAGACATGCTAAAACAGTAGTTAGAGGGAAATTTATAACACAAAATGCCAATATTAGAAAAGAAAAATGGTCTCAAATCAGTGGCCTCACCTCTCATCTTAAAATACTATATAATATGGCCCAGTGCTTTGGGAGACTGAGGCTGAAGGATCACTAGAGGCCAGAGGTTTGAGACCAGCCTGGGCAACATAGCAAGACCCTACCGCTATAAAATGATTTTAGAAAATTAGCTGGGCATGGTGGCGCAGGTCTGTAGTCCTAGCTACTCAGGAGGTTGAGATGGGAGATCACTTGAGCCCAGTAGTTGGAGGTTACAGTGAGCTATGATCATGCTGCTGCACTCCAACCTAGGTGACAGAGTGAGACCCTATCTGAAACAAACAAACAAAAAAACCCAAAAACTATAATGCAGATCAAAGTGGAAATTAATTAAATAAAAACAGAAAAACAGAGAAAAATGAAACCTTAGTTCTTCATTTTAACACCAATAGTATAATCCATTTTTTAAAATGGAAATTGGACATCATCAAAATCAAGAAAGTCAGTTCCTCTAATGATACTATTAATAGGTTGCTACACACCAGAAGAAAATAGTTGAATATTTTTAAATTTACAAATAAAAATTGTATATATTTGTGATGTACAACATGATTGTTTTTGTGTGTGGTAAGAACATTTGAAATTTACTCTCAGCAATTTTGAAATGTACAGTATATTAACTGTATGAATAGTAAATTATTAACTGTAGTCACCATTCTGTCAAACAGATCTCAAGAGACTCCTTATTAAAACTTTGTGCCGTTTGACCTACATCTCACCATTTCCCTCACCCCAGCCTCTCATAACCACCGTTCTACTCTCTGCTTCTGTGAACTTGATTTTTTATCAAATATGCCTATAATTGAGATCATAGGTCATTTGTCCTTACATGCCTGGTTCTTTTCATTTAGCATAATGTCCTCCAAGCTCATCCCTGTTGTCACAAATGACAGGATTTCCTTGTTTTTTAAGGCTGAATAATATTCCATTGTGCATATGTACCACATTTTCTTTCATCTGTTCATCTGTTGATGGACATTTAGGTTGATTCTATAACTTGACTTCTGTGACTAGTGCTGTAATGAACATGAGCGCACAGATATCTCTTCACCACACTAATTTCCTTTCCTCTGTGTATATACCCAATTTTAGGATTGCTTTTGGTTTGTATGGTTGAAATAAGGAGATGGCCAAAGTGTGATTCAATAATCACATGGTGTATTATCATACAAAGAGATTATCTTCCCTGCCCCCCTACAATGCTCAAACAGGGGGAAAAAATGAGAAAAAAATCTCGTAGGGAGTACACTCGATAGACACAGCGAATTCCTTTTTATCTAGAGTCCAATTGATGAATTCTGGTAGCTCAATTAAGATAGAATCAGGCCTCAGTGGAAGTACAGTCTAATCACAGTTCGATATGTACTTTTCTATGAGAGCTTCTCAGGAGAGATGGTTTGACCACACACAAGTCCTTCTACACTAGTGAGTGGCGCAGGTATTGGCGGGTGAGACTTTGGAGAATAGCTTGAAGGCTGACAAAGAGTAGGCCTGCTGCATCCTGAGGTCTCAGTGTGTCTTGTCAAAGTCCTGGGGTTAGGCCAGGCGTGGGTGGTTCACTCCTGTAATCCCAGCACTTTCGGAGGCCAAAGCAGGAAGATCACTTGTCGGCAGGAGTTTGAGACCAACCTGAGCAACTTAGTGAGACCCCCATCTCTGTAAAAAATATAAAAATTAGCTGGGTGTGGTGGTGCATGGCCATGGTCCCAGCTACTCAGGAGACTGAGGCAGGAGGATCACTTGAGTTCGAGGATGCAGTGAGCTATGATTGTGTCACTGTGCTACAGCCTGGATGACACAGTGGGGAAAAAAAGCTCTTGGGTTTACATGTGTTTTGGAGTCCAGTGGTTGAGACCAATAACTCACATATGAGGTCTGATAAGGGGTGACGTAACATTGTCATGGGGAAGGGCATTATACTCCATGTTTTTATCTTAGCCAAACATGTCACCAATGTAGCAAATTATGTGAAAGTTTGGGATCATTTCAAAGCTGTCCCAGCTAGATTATATGATAGCTCTATTTTTAATTTTTGGGGAAACCTCAATACTGTTTTCCATAATGGCTGTACTAATTCACATTCCCACCAACAATACACTATGGTTCACTGGGAGAAAATATTAATGGAAGCTACATATTGGGAGAAAGTATTTTCTGATCACCCAACTGATAAAGGGCTTGTATCCAGAATATATAAATATAAAAAACTCAGAACTCAGGAATAGGAAAGCTAACAACTGAATTAAAAAATAGGTAAGTTTGAGACTAGGCGTGGTGGCTCACGCCTGTAATCCTAGCACTTTGGGAGACTGAGGCAGAAGGGTTGCTTGAGTCTAGGAGTTAGAATCCAGCCTGGGCAACAGAGTGAGACCCTAGCTCTACAAAAAATAACAGAAAATTAGCTGGATGTGGCAGTATGGCCTGTAGTCCCAGCTACTGTAGGAGGCTGAGGTGGGAGGATCACTTAAGCCTGGGAGGGGAAGGCTGCAGTGAGCTATGATTGTGCCACTGCACTCCAGCCTGGGAGACAGAGCAAGACCCTGTCTCAAAAAAAAAAAAAAAAAAAAAAAAAAAAAATTTGGACAAATTTAAAATGTAGAGGAAATATTTTCCCTAAACTGTCAACCTTATTTATAAGGTAAGATACAGTTGTTTAATATATTATGTGTATGTATATTTAATATATGGCTAATATATTTATTTTTCTGGCTTTATATATAGATATAAAACCAGAAAAGCCATTAACCAGAAAATTTTTTTCTTCCTATTTTTGTTTTCATTTTACTCATTGATATAATTTTTATTCTTATTTCCTGATAGTAAAAGAAAAAATGAACCCAACCCTCAAAAGGCCGAGGCCCTGTCCCCCTATTGTCAGTGTTTTGTTTTTTCTGACAGGTTGAAAATTGTGTAATGTCTACTTATTTATTTATTTAGAGATAGGGTCTTGCTCTGTCACCCAGGCTGGAGTGCAGTGGTGCCATCATGGTTCAC
Organism: Chlorocebus sabaeus; assembly: GCF_047675955.1. NCBI lineage: Eukaryota > Metazoa > Chordata > Mammalia > Primates > Cercopithecidae > Chlorocebus > Chlorocebus sabaeus. Next base: position 37,351,956 of record NC_132919.1, read on the forward strand.
TGCAGCCTCTACCCCCTTGGCTCAAGTGATCCTCCCACCTCAGTCTCCCAAGTAGCTGGGACTACTCATGTGTCAACATGCCCCAACAATTTTTGAAATGTTTTGTAGAGACAAGGTCCCACTGTATATAGTGCCCAGGCTGGTCTTGAACTCCTGGGCTCCAGTGATCCTCCTGCCTCAGCCTCCCAAAGTGCCAGGATTATCAGCATGAGCCACTGTACTCTGGCCTCAATCTTTTATTTGTAAAAATGGGCAAATGATTTGAACTGATTTCACCAAAGAAGATATATAGATGGCAAAGAAGTATATGCAAAAATGTTTAGTATCATTAGTCCTTAGAGATCTGCAAATTAAAACAAAAATGAGATCCCACTACATGCTTATTAGATATCCCAAAATTTAAAATGCTGAACATACCTAGTCTTGGAGCAAGGACACAGAGCAACTGGAGCTCTTGTACATTGCTTTTGGAAAGAGAAAATTATACAAATGTTTTGGAAAACTCCTTGGTAGTTTCTTAAAACATTAAACATGCACTTATCATATGATCTAGCCATTCCATTCCTAAATATTTAACCAAGAGAAATGAAGGCATTTGTCCATATAAGAACCGTACATGAAAGGTTAGTATCAGCTATATATACTTGTAGTAGTCAAGATCTGGAAATAACCCAATGTCCCTTGACAGGTAAACGGAGAAACCAATTGGTATTTATCTATAAAATGGAACACTACTTGGCAATGAATAGGAATGAATTCTTGATAAATGGAATAATATGGGTGGATCTCAAATAATTAAGCAAAAGGAGCCAGAACAAATGAATACATACTGTATGGTTTCATTTTTATAATATGCTAGAAGATGCTAACTAATCTGTGGTAATTGAAAGCAAGAAGTCGTTTCCTGGATATACAAATGAGGCAAGAAGAGAGATAGATTACAAAGGGGCATGATTTAACCCTTGGCTGTGATCACTATACTATGTTTATTATCTTGATTGTGGTGATGATTTCATGAGTGTATACATATGTTAAAACTTGTAAATGTTGCACTTTAAATATGTCTAACTCAATGTATGCAATTAAACCATCAAAATATATTCTCAAGGATGGTGGTTCATACCCTTATTCTATATTCTGTTCAGCAGTGCTATTTTGAGATTTTTTATTTAGTATACCAATTAATTTAGTAGGTCTTTTAAGTGGAAGTTATATAGTGTCTATCTTTTGCACCTGACTTGTTTCCAAACCCATCATTATTTAATGAAAGAGCTAAATTCATGGCATTTTGATTTTGGACTACACATTGAATATGTACATAAGACTATATATTATAGCTACTAAATGGGTAATCTTTTGTCCTATATCTCTACATTCTATCATAAAAAATTAGACACTTGTATCTTTGAATGTTTGAGTTGGTATTTTGCTTCAGACTCTTCAAATACAGACTTTAATCCCAATCTCTTTTTTTATTTTAAATTAAAATTCACAGATTCTGGTTTGTTGGGCTGTATACACTCAATCTGCACTCTTATTCCATGGAAGTCCTGCTTGGACATTATATTTTGAAATCTGTATTACAGTCTTTTATCCTTTTATTAGTTTAGTACTTTAAACCTTAGACATAAAAAAGAAGACTATCAGTGAAAATCAATTGAAATGTAGTTAGATAAAGATCTGATGTACAAGCAGAAGGCTTAGTTGCAGCACAATATAATCAATTAGGACTCTCCAGCTGCATACAGAGTTTTACCCATCCAATCACTTTTCACACGTTTCTTCCATTAGGTTGACTAGAGTTATTCTTCTTTTTTTAATGTGAATTATGATGAATGAGATTGTTGTTATGAATATAGAGATGGGTCATTATCCTACAGAAACCAGATCGTGCTGGTGTTTAGTGATTAGGGCTATCTGCTTCTGCTATCAATAAAGTACAGATTTATCTGTCTCAAATTATGATTGGAAAGCCGTAGTCATTGTTATCTAATTCATTTAACAATGTTACAATACAAATGTATAATATAAAATTGTTTTTGTTCAGCTGGGTAATTGACATAACTTTTAAGTTGTGAGGGTAAAGGAATATAATTTATCAAATAGAGGTGGGAAATTTTTCATGTCTTAAAATCAAATAAATATTCCTCAGGAATTAGTACCCCCAAATTTAACATCCTGGGTATAGCCTTTAAGAATGTCAAAATGTGGAAAGAACAAATGAAGTTTATGCACCGTATATGAAGACACTGGAGCTTTGCAAAGTAATGAGCATCAGTTTATTACAGAAATTCTGTAATTAATTATTGCAGTCTAAAAAATGATACAATGTTTTCCTGGGCTTGGGTTGAGGAATTCAGGAGGTGGAAAGGAGTTATTGGATCTAGTTTAATGCACCAAGTGACTAGAAATGCCATTGCTAGGTAAATTGGGCTGTTAGCCTAACATTAGCATTTTTTATTTAAAAAAAAATACTCAATCCTTAGAAAACTTCCACCCAGGTAGATTAGTAGAGAAGATCTTGCTAGAAACAGCTATTTAATTTTAATCAAACTTGTTTTTGTTTGCCCTTAAAATTGAATTTTTGTTTTTGTTCTTATTTTAAGTTTTTCCTTAAAATAAGAACAGATTCCTATTCCAGACTCCTATGGTCAGAGAAAAAGACTTTTTCTTTTTCTTTCTTTTTTTTTTTAATCTACAATACAGTACCTACAATACTTGGCCCTCACAGATGTCAGTGCATGGACAGAAAAATTTCATTGTCTGCAGTCATGGATAATTTTAACATCATGTGGAAAAGTAGGAACTGTTGCCTGACTGTATTGGACACCAAAGAGCCCCAGTAGACAGGCTATTCTTGGTGCTTACAGGCCTGCCTTTCAGGCCCATTGATGAAAAGACCTTTGTGTTTTGTGCCATGAGGTGGGGGAGGAGTAGTGTTCAGTACTGGAAGAGTTAATAAACACCAAGAGCTGTGCTCATCTTGTAGCTTTACTAAGGTTTAATCTGTAAGCTTGATTACCTCCTAACCCTCTATCTCTTGCCTCTCCCTTCAAGCACTGCAGGGGCTTTATGGCGGTATTAGTGGCATTTTGCCCAACATTGGCTTTAGGGAAATCATTCTACAAGAAAGAAAAGCAGAAAGACTGAATCTGTCTGCTGTGTGTGGTCATTAACACAAGGATAACCTTATGAACTCCAGAGGGAGGAGGGGATATCTGTCCTTACTAGAAAACTACAGGTAAAATGTCACTGTTTTTTTTTTGGTTTTTTTTTTTTTCTTTTTTTTTTGGCAGCCCAATTTGTTATAGGCCTAGTGGCATCATCTAGAAGCACTCACTTGAGACATTTTCAGCAGGATATTCAGGTTTATAATGGAGTGTCCTTTGTATTCTCTGAGCTGTTTCATAAAAATATATCTGCAAGCTGTAGCGACCTGGGATTTTTTTGTTAGAGACACATACACAGAGTTTCTATGTAATTAATTCCTGGTATTGAGATATTTTGGAGTCCAAGACCAGATTGAGTGCACCGTTTTGCCAAACATCATTAAGTCATTAGTGTAAGGGACTTGTTGTGAAGGACCGATTAAAAGCTCAGAGAAGCTGTCGTACATGTTTATATTAATCCCAAGAGCTTTCTAATATTCTCTTTTCTCGTTCTAATGAGAAGTCTCAGATAATGATGTATCATTTCACTTTAAAAAATCTTGGAAGATAAACCAAGACAGGAAAATGATTATGGCCACAGATAAGAGATTAAACTATTCAGCCAACAAGCTGTAATAAATAAACTCTAAGCCAATGTACTGTTAAACTGGGAGCCACTGGGTAGAAATAATTTGGCTAAAATTCTGGCCCAGTGTTGTCAGAGGATATGAAAGAAATAATGAAAATTCTCCCTTGCCTCAGGGTAAGTACTAGACTGCACATCCAGACTTGACCGTCAGGTCACCTAAAGGACAGGTGCCCTAGAAAATATGAGGAAACAACTCAGAGCACCCAATAGCGAGTGAGGCACTTCGATAGCATGTGATGGCTGAAGCTTGCTACCTTTCTCAGGAGCATCAGTCCCATGCTTCTGTCTGCACAGTGGAACATAAAGCAGCAGCACAGATGGCATATGGCACTGTCTGCAGTAGGCTTGGTGCTGTAGGCACAGAATAAAGTTATCCTAGCCATGTAGCACTTGAAATGAAGGGGAAATAAGACAACCATGTAGAGCCTGAGAATAGAATATAAGCGCCATGAGGACAGGGTCTTATCTTCTGTCATTGCGTCCCTAGTTGGAATAGTCCCTGATGGATTATAGCAGTTTGATTTAAAAAGAATCTAAGGTCAGGCACAATGACTCACACCTGTAATCCTAGCATTTTGGGAGGCTGGGGTGGGGGGATCACTTGAGCCCAGGAGTTCGAAACCAGCCAGAGCAACAAAGTGAGAACCTGTCTCTACAAAATATTAAAATAAAAAAAAAAATTAGCCCAGCATGGTGGCACACGCCTATAGTCCCAGCTACTCAGGAGACTGAGGTGGGAGAATCACTTGACCCTAGGAACTCAAGGCTGCATTGAGCTGTAATAGCACCACTGCACTCCATCCTAGGCAAAAGAGCAAACAAACAGTTTAATTAATTAATTGGTATGACTGGTGAGGGACAAGATGATTAGTTCCTTGCCTAAGCCCATGCTTATATGCTAAGGGCTGAAACTGTGAAGACCCACTGGTAGTGGTTAAACGTAGGATTGTAATCAGATCAGAGCAAAGTATAGAGTTGCCATTAAATAATTCTGATAGCCTCTCAGAGAACTGAGAAGTGATTTATTGCTGTAAGTGATATTATCTTTGAACCTTTGCTTGACCATTTATGGACCAATACACCCAGAAACAGTCTTTTGTGTAGTAACCCAGCCAAAGAGCTTAACTATTTTAATCATTTCCCTTTGATAGTCTGGTCATTTCTTTTGTCTTTGGAAGAAAATATCTACTATTTGGTGTTTCTTTCTGAGTTGCCAAATGCTGAGAAAGCAGACAGTAATTGATGTAGTGAAGATATTTTGCTTCTGTTACTCTGATCATCTACATATAGAGACACACTGGATGATAAGAGTCAACTCTTAAATCAAAATAAATAGAAGCTCCACCATGATATTTTTCATTGTCTGCTGTAACTAAGTTTGCCTTTATTCTTGAGTTGAAGTACATGATATGACAGCAGAGGTTGGAAACTTTTTAGTTGCTTAATATTTTATTTCTAATACCAAAAGTCTTGCTTTTTCCTTTTTTTTTAAATCTTGAGACAGGGCCTCACTCTGCTGCCCAGGCTGGAGTACAGTGGCATGATTCTAGCTCATTGCAGCCTCAACCTCGGGCTCAAGGGATCTTCCCTCCTCAGCCTGCCTTGTAGCTGGGACTACAGGTGTGCACCACTACACCTGGCTAATTTTTAAAAATTTTTGTTTAGATGAGGTCCTACTATTTTGCCCTGATGGTCTCAAACTCCTGGCCTCAAGTGATGCTCCCACTTTGGCTTCTCAAGGTGTTGGGATTATAGGCATGAGCCACCACATGTGGCCATTGCTTTATGCTTGAGATTAAAAATGCTGTCTCATAGTATCCAGATATTCTAAATTTTGTGAAAGCATCCCACCATTTTTGAGAGGCATCTAAACCATTTTTAGCTAGTTGTTTATTAACAGGAGTGGAAGAGTGTGAACTATGAGTTTGTGATAGCGTTTTTTTTTTTTTTAACTTCTTATTTTGAAAAATTTTAAACATCGGCAGAAAGAGAAAGAATAGCCTAAAAAATCCCCACTAGCCATCAACCTGTCTTCAATAATTATCAATAAATAACCAAGCTTATTTCATCCTTATCTCCCTAACCCTGCTCTTTGCTGGTTATTCTTATTTTAACAGCTTTATTTAGGTATAATTTACATACAATAAAATTCATCCATATTAAGTGTACAATTTAATGATTTTTTAGTAAATTGACAGAGTTATGCATCCAATACCACAATGGAGTTTTAGAATATTTCTATTACCCCATGTTCCCATATGCTCCTTAATAGGAGCTCACACTCCCCAACCCTAGGCAGTCATTGATCTAATTTCTGTCTCTATGTATTTATTATTCTGGACATGTCATGTAAATGGAAACATACAATATGTAGTCTTTTGAGGCTGGCTTGCTGGCCTAATGTTTTTGAGATTTATCCATGTTGTTGAATGTAGAATGTTGTGGACCAAGTCAGTACTTTGTTCTTGTGGTATTGGGCCCCTTTTTACTGAGCTTTCTTGGCCTTTATCTTGACTTGAATTTGTGGGCTATCTGCTGAGTAACTTCCCTATTACTTTCAGTGTTGTTTTAGAGGAAAGGACAGTGTTGTTTTGTCTTTGTTTTAATAAAATAATATCTCCTGTGTGTCCATACTGATTCTTAAGTTGTTTAAGAAAATATTTCCTTAATGGAAAAACCTTCTTTCAGGATCCTCCTATTCTTCCTCCCAATATTGAATATCATTTTTAAAAATTTGCCATTACAGTTTTTCCTGAAGAAACTCCCTTTCATTTAAAAATCTATAGTTTCTTGCTTTTAGAAAAGAAAACATTACTTTAAAATTTGCCATTTCATGTGTCAGTTGCCATATTGTTCACTCTAGGAAAATTTATTGTCAAGAACTCATAGGAACAAAAAGCACCATCTTAAGTATGGTTTTTAGACAAACATGTTTTGAACTCCATGTTGTCTCAAATTAGAAATTTTCCCTTGGCCGGGCGCGGTGGCTCAAGCCTGTAATCCCAGCACTTTGGGAGGCCGAGACGGGCGGATCACGAGGTCAGGAGATCGAGACCATCCTGGCTAACACGGTGAAACCCCGTCTCTACTAAAAAATACAAAAAACTAGCCGGGCGAGGTGGCGGGCGCCTGTAGACCCAGCTACTCGGCAGGATGAGGCAGGAGAATGGCGTAAACCCGGGAGGCGGAGCTTGCAGTGAGCTGAGATCCGGCCACTGCACCCCAGCCTGGGCGACAGAGCCAGACTCCGTCTCAAAAAAAAAAAAAAAAAAAAGAAATTTTCCCTTATCTCTGTAGTTCAAAATATATTTTTATCTAATTATATTCAATGTAATATATTTTTAGTTAATATACGTTTTAATTCATATGATGCCTCAAGCTAAGTATTGTACAAAGGACTCATAAACATGTTTGTTATATTTTTCTACATGAAGTTTAAGATGTTCAAAATGTCCCCTAAGCATGGTGCTAAAGTGCTATGTATCTGTTGTTCCTAAGCTTTATTTAGGTAAATGTTATAGTGCAGTTTGCTGTGAGTTTAATGTTAGTGAATCTACAATATGGTATGTCCAGAAAAAGAAAGAAGGCGTTCACCAACCTGTATAAAGCTTCTTGGGAAAATGCTGGGATAGTACCTATAGTGCTTGATTGAAACTATGGAAAAGATAGAAAGGTGGCTAAATTTGTGGATTTATGAGAAAATGAACTGTTGATAGGCTGAAAGCCAAAGAAATTTACGTTACCCAGAGTCAGGAAGATGTTATGCCCTTCTCAGCTAGTGCTGGCTGGACGTTTCAAAAGGCAATATGGTGTGAAGAATATTAAACTTTCAGGCAAGGTATGGTCTACAAATGCAGAAGAATTTTTAAAGTACCAGCTTAAGTGTTACATAGGAAAAGGGTTATGTGGAAAAGCCGGTTTTCAACACTGTTGGGACTGGCTTGTTTTCGATTGAGGAGACATTGACAAGTGAACCGATGTTATGTGTAATAAATGACATTTTAGTTGATGAAAATGTTGTGACCAGGGTTTTGCAGGAACCTAACCCTGTTTTTCCCGTAGAAATTTCAGTATTCACTAATTCAGTGTTCATACTGACTTCCTAAGTACCTTGAGTAATGAGAATAGATTGTCATTGGTAAAGTAATTGTGTGCAAAATACGTAAAGAACTCTTATAACTCAAAAATGAGAAAAAAACTCAAAAAGTGGGCATTTGGACAAACACCACAGAAGATTTTTAAATGATAAAAAAAAAAAGTACATGAAGAGTTGCTCTGTCATTAGTCATTGGGGAAAGGATACTGTGTACAACTAGAATGGCTGAAATTAAAAGACTGACAATACCAAGAGCTGGTAAGGATGTAAAGAAACTGCAGAACTCTTACACTGTACATTGTTTTGGGGAATGCAAAATGGTATGTCCACTTTTTAAAATAGTTTGGTGGTTTCTTGTAAAGTTAAATATACACTTGCCATCTCATCTAACCATTCTATGAATAGGAATTTACTCAGGAGAATGAAAATCAGTGTTTATTAAAAAAAGATTGTATGTAAATGTTCATTGCAGCTTCATTCGCAATAGCCAAAAACTAAAAGCAAACCAAATGTTCATCAACTGGCAAAGGGACAAACAAATCATGTTACCTCCCTACTTAGCAATAAAAAGAAGGAAGTACACAGCAACATAGATGAATTTCAAAGCATTGTGCTAAGTGAAAAAAGACAGACACAAAAGAATATATCATCTGTGATTCTATTTATGAAGTTCTAGAAAAAGCAGAACTATAGAGGTAGAATGCTGATCAGTGATTGCCAGGGGCCAGGAGATGGGGGAAAGGGATGGACTCTGAAGAGGGATAAGGGGACTTTTTGGAGTGATGGAAATATTCTATATCTTGATTATGGTGCTGATTACATTCTATATGCGTTTAAGAAAAAAAAAAAACCCTTTATCAATCTCAACACTTAAAATGGGTGAGTTTAACTGAGGGTAAATTAAAGCCCTTACAAAGCTGGTTAAAACAACAGTGACAGAAACTCTACCAAAACCTGTTTGGTTGACTTGCCAGAATCAACTTTGCCAACACAAACCAAGACTTTGTTATCAGGGACATTCAAGATAGATCCTTCACTAAGAGATTTTAAGAACTCACTCAAAATAAATAATAAAATTAGTACCTATTTTTCCAACTTAAAAAAAAATGTATTTGAATGTATAAGTCTCTACTTCAGCCAAAGCTCCTGGTGTGTTGGGCTGTCTCCATATACAGTAGTAATAATTAAAATTTTTCTTTCTTCAAGTGGCTACTAGTCTAATGGTTTAAATGCTTACCCATATTCTACTATATTGTCTTCCATGACCATGCTGTGACCTCTCAAAACGAAAGTTAGAGATCGGAAGTAACCAACTGACAATTACAGTGGTTGATACACTCCAGTTTAAATAGAGAGGTCCTCGGTTAAAATATGGTTCATTCATCGGTCAAACTGTCCTTATTTCCTTTAATTGAATTAAGATGGACAAATGAGAGATGTGTGCAAGACAGAAAAAAAAAAATCCTTTCACAAATCACTGTTATCCCCTCTCTGAGTGTAAAACGAATCAATTAAAAGCATGTCAAAGCATCTTTTACTGTTGAACAACTTTAATGCAGAAAACATTTATTAAAAAATTTGAGTGAGAAATTGGTTGCCTTATACAGTTAAACATAATTTAATGTTATCTCTGAGAATTGTGAATTATTTTATATCCTCATGTTTGGCTAAAAATTATAACTTTGTGCTAAGAAAGTCTTCATTTTTCCTCTTCAAGTTGGAAATACCAACTAAGAAAATACAAAATATAAGAAAATACACAAGTCACACTTGTATACATACAATTTAGTTTCATCTGTACCTTTACTAAATAGTTCCTTGGGAGGGATGTAACATTAGAATGGAGGGTGAAATATAATTTTTATTTTTTTGTCTAGTAGCCAGTTGCTTTGAAAAATATAGTGCGTCTTCTCTTTCTAGTGCCTTAAATTGCTATTTAACATATGATAGCTTATTTATATATTCATACACATTCTATAAAACAATTTTAACCTGTATGTTAAGGTTGTCTTTATTACAGTTAGTTATCCATCCCTATATCTTAGCTCTGTTTTCACTAGTATATATGTAAATGTATACTGCTTAATGAAAACATTTTTAACCTGTGTGTTGATTTTATTAGTTATCTATCCTTATATCCTTAGCTCTGTTTTCAGTAGTATACACTTGTAAATTTATGCTGCGTAACTCAGAGAGCCTGCTTCCAGCTTGTCTTTCTTACTTTTTCATACTTGAATATGTTTTTTCCTGCTTTCTAAATTTGGTCATAAATATGCTCATAACTTATTTTAATTGTTCATTTCAATTTTTGTCTTAATATTATTTTAAATTTTCAATCAGTTCAAAATTCGAAACATAAAAGAATACATAATGAAAAATCCTTTCTCCCTTCCCTGCCCCTAGCCACCCAGTTTCTCTGTTTAGAGGCCACCAATATGAACAGTTTCTTTTTTTTGTTGTTTTGAGACGGAGTCTTGCTCTGTTGCCCAGGCTGGAGTGCAGTGGCACGATCTCGGCTCACTGCAAGCTCCGCCTCCCGGGTTCACGCCATTCTCCTGCCTCAGCCTCCCGAGTAGCTGGGACTACAGGCGCCCGCCACCAAGCCCGGCTAAGTTTTTGTATTTTTAGTAGAGACGGGGTTTCACCATGTGAGCCAGGATGGTCTCGATCCCCTGACCTTGTGATCCGCCCACCTCGGCCTCCCAAAGTGCTGGGATTACAGGCGTGAGCCACTGCGCCTGGCCAACAGTGTTTTATGCAGTATACATTTGAGTAGGGGAAAAAATGAAGTAACCCTTATTTATTCAAAATTTCAAGAGTATTAAAGTGCCATTGGTTTCTACGTGTTATTTTTATTGAGTCAACTTGGCAACACAAACCAACATAAACCGAGACTGTAAGTGTTATCGAGGACATCAAGATAGACCCTTCACTAAGAGATTTTAAGAACTCCCTCAAAATACTCTCAGCATGAGGCTTTTAGAGTTTCCTATCTTTGGACTTTACGTTGCTGATATGCGTTCTCGCCTAGATTTCTGGTATGTCTGTGAAACTCCTTTCTTATCATTCGTCTTTTAGTCATGGACAAAGCCAGTAAAAGAGAGCATGGATATGAATTATTGAGTAGCACTGATGACTAACACAGTTACCCATGTTGCTTTTCCCTTATAGTCTATACTTAAAATGTTTTCCTTCTAAAACATCTAGAGCTGAGAATGACAGTTTTACCCCCTTACCTTCGTAATAAATAAATAGAATTTAACAACACAGAACAGAAAGCTACATTCCAGAAAAACGTTGGCAACTGTGTATAGGGTTATTTATTGATGACTTTGCTCATTGGCAGTATAAAGTTTATGTCACTCGTCATTAGCAGTAACAATTTCACCACGTTATGTTCTCTTTTTATTTTCTCTGGTGGCAACATGTGTCTGAACAGGGCCACTGGCTGTGAGTCAAGAGGTCAGTCTTTGAGGTTAAGAGTGGATAGGGTCATTTGCTATTAACCTAAGATTAGCAGCTAAGATTTTTTTTTCTTTCTTTCTTTTTAACAGATTTCCTCCATTTGTATAACATGCCAAATTAATCTTGCCCAATTTTAGAAGAATTTCTCCTTTCCGACCTGCATTTTATTTGCTTAAATTTATCATTAAGGTATTTTTTTTCTATCCAGATTTCTTTCTAGCCCCCATCCTAGTCCTCAAAACAATGTTAACTTTTTCTAAAATTTAAAAATTTTCCTATCTTTAACATTCATCTTCCAATGTACAAATGCAGCTAATATTTTCTCTGCTCTTGAACTTTTGAGGGAAAAACAAATACATGGCAGAATTGTAGGATTTCAGGGATGTCGTCACCCCTAAAACAATCTCTCCTTGCTATTCTTGCTATTGAACAGTCTCCAACTCTTAAACTAGCAAGTTTTGTTGTTGTTTAACTTTAAGGATCTATTGAGTTGGTACCCTGATACCTGAAACCTCTTATTTCTCTTTTCTCTTCAGCCAAAAGTATTACCTATTATGATGTAGTTTCATCAGTCATCTTTGAAATATGAAGAGAGTGCTTGTATAATAAGAAATGTGTTCTCCATGGAATTTTTCAATAAGAGAGCTCCCACTCGATTCCTATTTTATATTCTGGTACAGACCACAAGTTTGGGAGCCAAGTGGATTTTAGGTGTTTTATATCAAAGTCGTTTATCTTAAATCTGGCTCATTTGATTACTAGAAGAAGATTTTGCTTACCTTTAAACAACTTTATTGTTATTGGTGATTCTCTTTTTCTCTAAACCTTAGCAGTAGGTCTTAGCTTGTGCTAAGCATATAGAGTCCACTGTGGATGCAAGTACAACAAGCAAGGAGAGGTCCTGCATGCAGCTGCTCAGAGTGCTGTGTCGAGCTTAATGGGTATAAAGAAGGAGAAGAAAGTAAACTGTATACATACAAATTTTAAATATGTTAAACCTATGATAAGATACAAATTAAAAATCAACTGGATTTCAAATCATATTATTCAGTAAAGAATGGCATACTTGCCGGGCGTGGTGGCTCATGCCTATAATCCCAGCATGTTGGGAGGCAGAGGTGGGAGGAGCCTGGGAGGTTGAGACTAGTCCGGGCAACATAGTGAGACCTCATTTCTACAAAACATCAAAAAATCAGCCGGGCTTGATGGTGCATGCCTATAGTCCCAGCTACTTGGGAGGTTAAAGCAGGAGAATTGCTTGAGGCCAGGAGGTTGAGGCTGCAGTGAGCTGCTATCATGCCACTACACTCCAGCCTGGGTGACAAAACAAGACCCTGCCTTAAAAAAAAAAAAAAGAGAGAGAGAGAACAGCACACTTCAAAGGGTATGGTTTTTATTGCTACGCTCCTTTATGTGCTTGGAGTTGAGGAAGGTGGAGAATATTTAAGGAAAGCTTTCTGTAGAAGTATACCCGGGAGAAGTGTAATAGCAATCCAGGTAGAGAAGATGAGCATAAGTGAAGGTACAGCGGCAAGAGATAGCGTAGTGTATTCAGAGGGCTCATAAGGAGGTTGACCTTTCCATCATATAAAGGCCTAGCAGGTAGTCATAAGATATTAATCCAGAGCAGTGTGTATTTTAGTTAAGGAACTTGGACTTCATCCTATAAGAATGGAGAATGGTCTTAGGCAGAAGAGGAGTGACAGAGTCAGGCTTGCATTTTAAATGTAGTTTGGGAGCTGTAGAGAGAGCAGATTTGAAGAAAGGTTTAAAATGAAGTCAGGGAGACCACTTAAACTGTTGGCCCGACACCTAGGGCAAGGGTAAATGGAATTGAAAGGAGAAGAATGGAGAGGAACAGAAAGTTGAAAAATAGCTACAAGTAAAAATTGTCAGGCATGGTGACTGGATATCAGTCATGAGGAGAAGGGGGAAGAGTTTAATATAAATCCCAGATTTCTGTCTATGCTAATTAAATGGAAGAGAGAATATAAGAGAAGCAGTTTAAAGAGGAACTCAATCCTTTTAGGAATTTGACCTTGATGCGCCTATGAGATGACAAAAGGCACGTCAGCTGACCCTTAGTAAAAATATGGGAGTTATCAACATATAGCTATGTGAAAGGGAAAATACGCAGAGTGAGAAAAATCGTTGGCCTAAGGACACGCCCTGAAAATCAGCAAAATATTACAGACTTGTATAGGATGATTTGTACAGAATGAACTGTCAAAGAAGCAAGAAGAGAACCTAAAAAGTGCAGTGCCAACAGGAGTCATAGGGGAGTGAGCTTCAATTAGCAGTGTCATTCCTTATAGAATAGTACAGTGGTTCCCGATGATGAGGACAGAAGTAGTTATTGTTTTATAACAATAAGCAAATTATCAGAGGCAAGAGCAGTTTGAATATAGCAGAAAAGAGGAAAGCCACATTACCACAAATTATAGCATGAATAGAAATGACTAGCCTAGCCGGGTGCAGTGACTCACCCCTGTAATCCTAGCACTTTGGGAGGCCGAGGCAAGTGGATTACCTGAGGTTGGGAGTTCAAGACCAGCCTGGCCAACATGGTGAAACCCCATCTCTAGTAAAAATACAAAAATTAGTTGGGTGCAGTTGTGCGCACCTGTAATCCCAGCTACTCTGGAGGCTGAGGCAGGAGAATCGCTTGAACCCAGGAGGCAGAGGTTGCGGTGAGCTGAGATCACAACAGTGCACTCCAGCCTGGGCTATGGGTGAGACTTCGTCTCAAAAAAAAAAAAAAACAAAAAAAAGACTAACCTGGGCTACATAGTGAGACCTCATCTCTACAAAAAAATTTATTTATTTTTATTTTTTGAGATGGAATTTTGCTCTTGTTGCCCAGGCTGGAATGCAATGGCGTGATCTCAGCTCAGCCTCCCAAGTAGCTGGGATTATAGGCATGCACCACCACACCTGGCTAATTTTGTATTTTTAGTAGAGACGGGGTTTCACTATCTTGGTCAGGCTGATGTCGAACTCCTGACCTCAAGTGTTCCACCCACCTCAGCCTCCCAAAGTGCTTGGGTTACAGATGTGAGCCACCGCATCTGGCCTACAAAAAAAATTTTTAAGTAGCTGGGTGTGGTGGCACATTCCTGTGGCCCCAGCTACTCAAAAGACTGAGGCAGGATGATCGCTTGAGCCCAGGAGTTTGAGGTTACAGTGAGCTCTGCATCACCGCTGTACTCCAGCCTGCGTGATAGAGCAAGATACTGTCAAAATAATAATAATAATAATAATAAATCAGCCTGGGGAACATAGGAAGACTCAGTCTCTACAAAAAAATAATTTAAAACAATTACGCATCTACTCAGGAGGCTGATGTGGGAGGACTGCTTGAGCCCGGGAGGTTGAGACTACAGTGAGCTCTGATTGTACCACTGCACTCCAGCCTGCTTGTCAGAGTGAGACCCTGTTTCCAAAACAAAATCCATAAAGTGAAGTAATACTTTTAATATGAATAAAGACAAATTATAAAGTGAGCAAGTAGGAGATGAATTCACTCAGGTGATAGGAAAAGAATAAAACAATTTAAAAATTTAAGATTCTGAAAAGGACAAAGTAATAACTTTACAAAACAAGAAATTGTATAGCAAAAGCTTGCAGAAATGAAGCAAGATAAGAACAAGTGGATATGAAAAATAATCACTTCAGGCTGGGTGTGGTGGCTCACACCTGTAATCCCCGCACTTTGGGAGGCCAAGTTGGGCAGATCATGAGGTCAGGAGATCGAGACCGTCCTGGCTAACACGGTGAAACCCCATCTACTAAAAATACAAAAAATTAGCCAGGTGTGGTGATGGGCGCCTGTAGTCCCAGCTACTCGGGAGGTTGAGGCAGGAGAATGGCGTGAACCTGGGAGGCAGAGCTTGCAGTGAGCCGAGATTGCGCCACTGCACTCCAGCTTGGGCGACAGAGTGAGACTCCATCTCAAAAAAAAAAAAAAAAAAAGAAAGAAAAATAATTACTTCAAAATATCAGCAGTAAAATAATACACATTGAAATGTAACTCAGTAACAATTTTAGACTGTATATTTGAACAATAGCTCACTCAGAAAGAAGCACAGAGGTAGAAAAATGTGAAAGATTAGTTAGTTGAGAAACATACAGTTTAGAGTCTGAACATGGACACTCACACCTGTAATCCCAGCACTTTGGGAGGCTGAGGCAGGGGGATCACCTGAGGTCAGAAGTTCGACACCAGCCTGGCCAACCTGGTAAAACCCTGTCTCTATTAAAACATACAAAAATTAGCCGGGCGTGGTGGCGGGTGCCTGTAATCCCAGCTACTCAGGAGGCTGAGGCATGAGAATCACTTGAACCCAGGTGGCAGAAGTTGTAGTGAGCCAAGATTGCACCACTGCATTCCAGCCTGGGCAACAGGGCAAGGCTGTGTCACAAAAAAAAAAAAAAAAAAAGGAACATAGAGTTTAGAACCATCTTTATATAATAAGAGTTCCAAAATAATATGATAGGGAGAAGCGATGTTCACATAACTACTAAGAATTTTCCAGAATTGTAGTCCTCAGATTGAAAGTATAACTTGAGTGTTGAGCAGAGTAAATAAAAATAAATTTGTATTTAAGTACTTTATAGTATAATTGAAGACCATTGATTTTTAAAAGGCTAGCTGAGAGAAAAGACATCTTTTCTACATAAATGTGAAAATTAGGTTGGTGACAGACTTCTAATTTGGCGACAGTAGATGGCAGAAGGCAATGGAGTACTATACCAGAGTGCTGAGCTGATAAAAAAGATATTACTTTTATCTTACAATTCTATACCCAGCTAAAATTCAATACTTTTACACAGGGGCAGGAATTTACCACTGTCATGCTTTTGTTGAAAAAGAAAATCCTTTAAAAATGTGCTTCACCAACAAAATATAAATGTAGAGGTAGGAGTGATATGCAAGATTCATAATTACGATGGTAGTTAACTTTGAATTTTATAATAATAATAGAATAGCAATACCTTTCATATTATAATTTACTTACATGGAATGAAAAACTCAGACAGGAATGACAAGGATGATATGGAGTTGTTTACTGGCAATTAAAGCATATTCAAGACAAATATTGAGATCCCGAGTAACCCAGAAAAAGTATGGTATAAAAATTTAAGGACGCTACCAGGCACAGTGACTCACACCTATAATCCCAGAACTTTGGGAGATTGAGGCAGGTGGATCACCTGAGCTCAGGTGTTTAAGACCACCCTGGTCAGCATGGCAAAACCCCTTCTCTACTAAAAATGCAAAAATTAGCCGGGTGTGGTGGCACATGCCTGTAATCCCAGCTAGTCAGGAGGCTGAAGTGGAAGAATCACTTGAACCCAGAACGTAGAGGTTGCAGTGAGCTGAGATCATGGCACTGCGTTCCAGCCTGGGCAACAGAGGGAGACTCTGTCTCAAAAACAATAAATAAATAAATAAAAATTTAAGGACAAACCATAATAGCAATATAATGTATAGCTTCCAAACATGTAGAGAAAAAATTACTATAGAAAACTATCAGTGCAATACAAGTCAGGAGAGAACAGATCATACAAAATAGGATAGTAGAAATAAGCCCCAATATGTCAATAACCAAACTTCAATGACAGGGGACATAAGATTGAATTTTTGGCTGGGCATGGTGGCTTACGCCTGTAATCCCAGCACTTTGGAAGACCGAGGTGGGAGGATCACCTGAGATCCAGAGTTCAAGGCCAGCCTGACCAACATGGAGAAACCCCGTCTCTACTAAAAATACAAAATTAGCCAGGCATGGTGACGCATGCCTGTAATCTCAGCTACTCGGGAGGCTGAGGCAGGAGAATGGCTTAAACCTAGGAGGCGGAGGTTGCTGTGAGCCGAGATTGTGCCATTGCACTCCAGCCTGGGCAACAAGAGCGAACTCTGTCTTAAAAAAAAAAAAAAAATTGAATTTTTGAAAACCTAGTCATATTCTGCTTATAAGAAAAGTACAGGTCAGGCGTGGTGGCTTACACCTGTAATTCCAGCACTTTGGGAGGCTGAGGTGGGCAGATTGCTTGAGGTCAGGAGTTGGAGACCAACGTGGCCAACATCTTGAAACCCCATCTATACTAAAAACACAAAAATTTGCCAGGCCTCGTGGTGGTCACCTGTAATCCCAACTATTTGGGAGGCTGAGGCAGGGGAATCACTTGAACCCAGGAGGCACAGGTTGCGGTGAGCCAAGATCGTGCCACTGCACTCCAGCCTGGGTGACAAAGCGAGACCCTGTCTCAAAAAAAGAAAAGAAAAGGAAAGGAAAGGAGAGGGGAGGGGAGGGGAGGGGAGCGGAGGGGAGGCTGCAGATTGTGCTATTAGCTTGTATTAGTGGTGTCAAATTTTAAGTCAGATTCTGCTGTAAACACCAAATGGCTTCATTCTTTCCTCACTATTACAAATGCAAGACAGAGAGAAAATATTGCCTTGTAATGTCACAGACTTTGTCATTGGTTAACCCGAGTTCAGAGAGGCTTCCAGATCACATCAGTTAATTCCACCAGCAAGTGAAAGCTGACTGAAATTCTGAGCTGCCTTTAAAGCAATTCTAGCCCTCAAGCTTGTGAGGAGTTATAAAGATATACTTACTAAGCCAGGCACGGTGGCTCACACCTGTAATCCTAGCACTTTGGGAGGCTGAGGCAGGTGGATCACCTGAGGTCAGGAGTTTGAGATCAGCCTGGCCAATATGGTGAAACCCTATCTCTACTAAAACATACAAAAATTAGCCGGGCATGGTGGTGGGCACCTGTAATCCCAGCTACTCAGAAGGCCGAGACAGGAGAATCACTTGAATCCAAGAGGTAGAGGTTGCAGTGAGCTGAGATCATACCATTGTACTCTGGCCTGGGCAACAAGAGCAAGAGTCTCGTCTCCAAAAAAATAAATAAATAAATAAATAAGATATACTAACTATGTGACTCTTAGATTCATAGGCTAAATTTCCTTTTGGAATTGTTTTTCAAAGACTGAAAATGCCTATATTAGGAAGTATCTTCACTGTCCATCTCCAGCTCCCCTGTTTGTCAGTTCTTCTATTCTGACCCCTAAGATGTGGTTCAAGTTTTAATTACAGATATGTATGGCAGTCTCCATCTGCCATAGCCAGCCAGCCTGCAGGCTTGAAGAGAATGAAGGAGAGGCTAATACTGCCTTCTTTCTGACAAGCTTCCATGGAGCTTTCACAGTTAAGACTCTAATAATCTGTTGCAATGACTGAAGTGTCCTGTAAATGATCACTTATTACAAATGTTCAGGTAGATGTGTCACTTTAAGCATTAACAATTTATTTTTAATTACATTTTTTTATTCTTTACATATACCAGTTGTGCTTATGCCCAGAAGGACTTGATACAGTACGTGAAAGTTGTAAAAATTTGCTGTTCATTCTCTTCTCCTCATTTAACTGCAGATGAAATATTGGTTGTCCAGGATAAATCATCCTTAATGGGATATTTATACTCTTTCCTCCAAACACTGTGCGTCTCTCCACCAGCCATACTCTCCCTTTTTTTTTTTTTCCCCAGACAAGGTCTTATTCTGTTGCCTAGGCTGGTGTGCAGTGGTGCAGTCATGGATCACTGCAGCCTCAACCTCCTGGGCTCAGGTGATCCTCCTACCTCAGCCTCCCAAGTAGCTGGGACTATAGGCATGAGCCACCATGCCCGGCTAAACTTTTATCTTTTTTTGTGTGTAGAGACAGGGTTTTTGCCATGTTGCCCAGGCTTGTCTCAAACTCCTGGGCTCAAGTGATCTGCCCACCTTGGCTTCCCAAAGTGCTGGGATTACAGGTGTGAGCCACTGCATCTGGCCACCCTCATTTTTTTTAAAGATGGAATTTCTCTCTGTTTCTCAGGCTGGACTCAGACTCCTAGACTAAAAGCTATCCTCTCACCTCAGCATCCCAAGTAGCTGAGACTTATTTATAAACTTTCCAGTTAATTGTGACTACAGTTATGCACAGATTAAGCATAGATTTATTCTGGTTGGTATTGATCATAAAGAATGATCTGAGGCCGGGCACGGTGGCTCACACCTGTAATCCCAGCACTTTGGGAGGCCAAGGCGGGCGGATCACGAGGTCAGGAGATCGAGACCATACTAGCTAACACGGTGAAACAAACCCCGTCTCTAGTAAA
Source organism: Chlorocebus sabaeus (assembly GCF_047675955.1). NCBI lineage: Eukaryota > Metazoa > Chordata > Mammalia > Primates > Cercopithecidae > Chlorocebus > Chlorocebus sabaeus. The sequence continues at coordinate 37,371,487 of NC_132919.1, forward strand.
AATACAAAAAATTAGCCAGGCGTGGTGGCGGGCACCTGTAGTCCCACCTACTCGGGAGGCTGAGGCAGGAGAATGGCATGGACCCAGGAGGCGGAGCTTGCAGTGAGCCGAGATCATACCACTGCACTCCAGCCTGGGTGACAGAGTGAGACTCCATCTCAAAAAAAAAAAAAAAAAAAAAAAAAAAGAATGATCTGATTGACTGTCTTTGGGAATGATTGTTTGTAGACTGTAGTAAAGATGAAAAATCCAAACTGATTTTTATCTTTTTGTGCTGTTAAAGTACAAGGATCTAGAATTTTTATTTATGGACATCGATGTCAGAAGCACATATATGTAGTTTTAAAACTGAAAATATATCTTATTTTTACCTCTCATCTAACTTTGGAGACCACAGTCACCTTTGCAGATCTATCTGGACAACTTCTGAGGTTTATTCAAGTCTCATTTGTTGCTGCTCTAAATTCTTGCTCTGACCCTATCTGAAATCAGTGTAGTCTGAACTACTGGAGAGAAGTTACTCCATAACACAGTGAATCTCAGAATTTATTTTTTCAACTGATACTTCCAGCTCTGGATTCTGTGACATTTGCCCAAAGGGAAACACCGGTCCCTTGGATTACACTGTGCATCCATTGTCTGAACTGTCACAGCAATAGCGCGTAAAGCTGTTTGCATAGCGTGCTAACTCTATCAGGGTCATTTCCAGTCTGTGGCCGCTAAAAATGAAAACCATGCCCCAGCCGGGACAAGAACAGGGTCAACAGCTGGCAAAGGATATGGCAATCATTTATATAAATATGCTTTCTCAAGCCCACAAAAACAAAAAACCCCAACCCAACAGCTGGGAAGGGTTGGAAGTAGCCCCAAGGCTGGTTAGTCCCCTTCCAGATGGGGAGGTTAGACTGGGGCTAGCCAGACTGCTCCACATAGACTTCCGATTCGAATTAGAAATGAAAAGAGGAGAGGAAAGGGAAAAGGAAGAAAGGCTACAAGCATGACTGCTCTGTTTTTCACCTAACTTAATCAAATAAGTGAAGACTTTCCGAGACGGAAGGCTTGCATTTATCGGCATTCACGCTCCGTTTTTTCTGTTTATCATAGTGTCTAATACACTTTTTAACCGCTGAAACAAAAAGCATATATACTCTAAAGTATAGTTTATATATAATGTCATGGTTATTTGTAGACAGATTGAAGAACCAGTCTCAGATTTATGTCCTGTTTACATCTCCCAAACACTTATGTAGAACATTCAATGCTAGAGAAGATAATAATTGTGGTGTTGGCTCACTCCCAGAATTTTATCCAAGGGATAGGGTTCATTTTTGTAATTTGATTTACTTTATAATATATCGTTATTGCACATCTAATATATCCAACAGAATAACGAGTACCATTTTCCTGGGTTCATCTTAAGGTTGCGTACCATGAGGCAAAGTATTATTTTTGTAACCTGTTGATGCTTCAAGAGGCAAAGGTGGAGAGTATATGACTTTCAAACTCTTCCAAGAGTGACATAAAAGACACCACAGTGATGAAGAAAAAATTTGTTCTCATTATCTAGAAATGGGCCGCTTCTTCCTAATAATGGAGAGTTCTGCTGAAGCCAAATTGAATGGCAGGCAGCACTTTCCTCCTCTCCAGTCTTATATTTGCTTAAGGAAAAAGCTTACATAATGAATATATTTATAGGTGTAGGACGAGCTCATGATATCAGAATCCATAAAGATATATAAATTAGGCTCTTGCCAACATTGAGGCATTTTCTTAGAGAATCTTCTGCTTTGACATAGAAGTTGGGTAATGCATTTTCCTTGTAACAATCTGCCTGAAACAAACATTTCGCCTTACTCATGAAATGTCAAAATTAGAAGGAACTGTAGTGATCATCTCAGATACCTCCTCTAATGAGTAGTAGAGATCAGAAAGTTAGAATGTGCAGAGGGAGGATGCTGTGGACCCCTCAATCAGGTATACATCTTCCAACTCTATACACACAGAGGACCCCATACTGAGAAAGAACAGTGCCAAGTCAGACTGGATGAAGACCCCCAGGAGACCTGAATTATCAAAGCTATCTGCTGATCCCCAAACACACAGATTTACTGTGTAATTGTGTAAAGTAAACTCACTTTGTTCTGTGGCGCTATAGTATCAAAACAAATGTTGCTCAAGCATCAACACTTTATTAGAAATTCTCATGACTTCTAGATGTGATTTTAGTCATTTCCATAGATAAGTAATAAGATGAGTGTGTTAGGTGTTGGCTCTGAAAGTCCATCCCATCTATCTATATAGTAATGAATATTAGATTTTAAGCTTGTTGGGGCCAAGAAATCTAGATCATCTTCATGTTTATATCCACTGAGTCTGGCACCTATGAGTACTTAGTGGATGTTTGCTGATATGCGATTAAGATAAAGTGCAGGATATGTTGAATTTTTTTTTTTTTTTTTTCCCGAGTTGGAGTCTCGCTCTGTCACCCAGGGCTGAAGTGCAGTGGCGCGATCTTGGCTCACTGCAAGCTCCACCTGCTGGGTTCAAGCAATTCTCCTGCCTCAGCCTCCCGAGTAGCTGGGACTACAGGCGCCCACCACCACGCCCAGCTAATTTTTTGCATTTTTAGTAGAGACAGGGTTTTACCATGTTAGCCAGGATGGTCTCAATCTCCTGACCTCATGATCCGCCCGCCTCGGCCTCCCAAAGTGCTGGGATTACAGGCATGAGCCACCGCGCCCGGGGCGATATGTTGATTTTCAAATAATTCATTAATTTAAATATTTTCCTCTATAATAGCTACAACCATTTTATACTAAAACTTTTGGGGAGAAGGGCCATTACCTTAATTTACACAATAGATCAATTACGTTTTGCAAGAAGGTGAAAGTAGACAGACATGTTTTTGACAAGTTGTTATTGCTATTCCTGCCATCTTTGATTCTGACCCATTTTTAGCTTCTGTGCATTTACTTTTAGTTAATACGTTTGATTTGAATATACTGTTCAGTTATTCTCAAACACTTTCTTAGCATTTATCTTCAAACCTTAAGTGTAAAAATGAGACAGAGGCTTAGAGGTGTCCTCAGAATTTTAGAACTAGTGGTTTAATTTCCTGACTCTGAGAGTCCAAATGTTTTCTTAGATTGATGCGGATTGGTTTAACGTAATTGGAAGTTTGAAAGGTACATGTTTCTAAAACTTTTAAGATAATGATACTTAGAAATCACTGATTGTTCCCTGATGATGAATGCCTTTAATGTATGTTTACAAGCTCCAAAACTTTTAATGCATCTTACCATACTCTGATTACTAGAAATATATAAATGAAACCAGCATTTCTCTATCCTGGAAAAAAAAGTGTCCAGTACAGTCTGTCCTTCCTGAGCTTAGTTAAAGCAATTCTTGTATCTTATTTTATATTTTTTAACCTTTTCCAATTCTTAATACATTTGTGGTCTTACTGGGGTGTACCAGGAAGAAATTTCTTCCATTTCTTCTCCCTCTTTTTAGCTATCTGTATACCATGTAGAACAAAACGCATGTTTTTATCTGTTCTGTTGTATAGAATGTGTATGCTGCCAGCCAGCCTTACTCTTTCCTCTCTACACTGCCATAGCTACAACTGCTTCTCTGTCAAACATTAGAAAAACACAGGTAGGAACCCAGTGCATGGTGTTACAGTAAAGACAACTTGACATCATACTGACTACAAATTCCCTCCCCTAATTTAAAGGCTAATAGTAGCTATCACAACCAAATTTAGAATGTGACACCATTGTTTAGGTGTATGTGATTCATTTTGATTATTTAATCACATTTTTTTTCCTTCTAATTTGTGTCCTGACTGTACCTTCTGAAAGGTTAGAACTGGTATAATAACTATGATGAACAAGTTATTCAGAAAATACTTTCAAGGTAGACAATGTTAACTTTAAACAGTGAATACAAAGGGTAATGAATTACTAATACCATAGTTCTCTTCTCAAACAGCAGTGACAGCTTAATTTTGATAGGATCCCTATGATCTTTGTAAGCGTATTCATGCCAGGAACGTTGTCCTCAGCAATAGATCCTATCTCTATCCCTTTTCCAAAAGCCCGGTAAAGTTAGTTTGCTTAAAACTACCTGAAAATATCTTTCTAGACATCCACCTTACTTCAGGGCCCTAGGGTCATAACCTCTTAACCTTACGGGTTATAGGTCTCTTGCTTTTTGATCTTTCTTGGTTCTTTAGTTTTTGCCTACTTCCTCCACAACATTCAAGCCTTGTTATATAAGGAAATTGGAAACACCAATTTTGGATGAGATAAGTTACCCTTTCTTCCAGAATAATCCAAAAAGATGATTTTAAATAGAAACATGCTTGGGAAAAATTTAGCAAAACTACAGCATCCTGTTTAAGCCAGTTTGAAGTTGCCCCCCTTCGTTTCTTATCCAATTTATAAAAAACAAAACAAAACCAACTTAGAACTTACTGTTGACTTAGTGATAAAGTTTTTATTCAGATCCCAAAGGCAGCTTGCTTGAGACATCAGAAGGAGTCAGAGTGGTCTGAGTGAATGAGAATTACTATTGATACAATTAGTTGGTTAGCTTATTATTCTTGCCTTACTGGGCAGTACACTGTTTGATAATAGTGACAACTAACATCAATTTGGCACTTACTATTGACAAAGCATTATTTATTATTTTATAGCCATAGCAGCTTGGTAAAGGAGAGATTATTATCCTTATTTCATAATAAAGGAAACTGAGCTTCAGAAAGGGCCCTCAGCTTGCCGAAGGCCATATGGTAAATCAATGACCAAGCCGGTGTGGAATGTTAGCCTCCTGGATCTCGATCCGTTCAGCCTCCCAAACATTCCTCCTGAAGAGGCATTAGGCCTGGAGCATATTATCAATGCGGGTGGTGGTAAGGTATCCTCAGTTGTTTGGTTGGCTCTCTTATTATATTAGTATCTTTTTACTATTATCTTGCTTTTGTTTCAGCCGAAATTTGGATTTTGTTTCTTTGCCACACCCATAGGATCAGGTACTGTTAACCTGTTTGAGCCTAATAATCAAGTATTGTACTGAAATTCCAAATAGAATTGGAAAATGTGCTTTTTTGATGGGTTACCTTTCCTCTTTCCTGCCTCAGCCAGTCTCCATTAGAAATAATAAAAACCCTCATAGGATTTTAAAGCCAAGTTAGCAGCCCTGAATCAGTTTTTATTTTTAATTCATACTCACAAAGCATTGTTTACCCATTTACCAGACAGAGCAAAAAAAGGACAAATAGTAAAAAAAAAAAAAACACCAACAACAAAAGATTATAGGTCATACAGTTGTCTTTTCATTCCATAAAAATTAGGAGGTCTCTTTTAAAACATTCAGATAATGTTTAAATAATACATTTTAACCCAAACCTAAAACCAAACAATGACAGGAATATTTCTCCTTAAATGCAGACTACCTTGCATTCACAGGTATCTGCTAGTGGCAAAGTCAGAACGAGGAGACCTGCAGACAGTAATCATACTTCCATCCCCTGGAAACCACCCACTTGCCTGACTCACAAGAGCACTGAAGTGTGTGTGTTTATATGTGTATTTGTTCTGAATTTGTTTTGATTTTATCAGGCTTGCCAGCTGCATAAGCGGGCAAAGAATGTAATGTGGAAACCATCCATTGCCACTGGAAAAAGGATCCAAGAGGAATTCCTCAAGCTGGGAACATGAGCTGTGAGCAACATGTTTAAATAGCTAAATATCCAAAGTTTGAGTCATGTTCATTTATTTTGGGGGATCACTCTCTTCTTTGAGGCTGAAAGAGTCCTTCTGACTTAGATATAACAAATGTGGTGCTGGAGGAGGTGAGAGACTGGAAGACCTATAGCGACTTTGCTCAGGTTATGGTTAATAGTAAGAGAGAATACTGTGACCCTCTTTGGGAAGTACATTCCATGTTCAATCTGAAAAATCCATGGGCTTTTAAAAAAGCCTTTACTTTCCAGTGAGTGAGAAAGGTAAGGGAAAGGAAGCTAACTTTTTTTTTTTTTTTTTTTTTTTGAGACAGGGTCTCGCTCCAGCCCAGGCTGGAGTGCAGTGGTGCGATCTCGGCTCACTGCAACCTCCGCCTCCCGAGTTCAAGTGATTCTCCTGTCTCAGCCTACTAAGTAGCTGGGATTACAGGCGTGTGCCACCACACTTGGCTAGTTTTGTATTTTTAGTAGAGACCAGGTTTCACCATGTTGATCAAGCTGGTCTCAAACTCCTGAACTCATGATCCTCTCGCCTCGGCCTCCCAAAGTCTGGGATTACAGGCGTAAGCCACTGTGCCCGACCTCTTTTTTTTTTTTTTTTTTTTTTGTAATTTTTATGTGCCAGACACTATTCCAGGTACTTTCAGAAAGGTGGTGATTTTTATCACCATTTTGCAGATGAAGAAACTGATGAAATCTGAAATGATTTGCACAATCTATCACAGCTTAATAAGGTTGGGATGAGGATTTTAACCCAAGATCTGGCTCCAATGCCCATACTTTTCTTAACTCCCTTGAAGCCTTAACACTCTCAACAAAGAGTTTACTTTCCTTTTCCCCCCCTCATTTTCTTTTTTTAAAAAAATACTTATTTAATTTTTAATGGTTGAGTTTACTTTTCTTCTTATTTTACTTGTTTTTCTTCTAAAGGAGCTGTCTGGGCTAACTACTCCATTGGTTAGAATATGATGCCTTTGAGCCCAAAATCTTGTTTGATCTCAGAATAGGCCAAGTTAATATTTTACAAAGAAAAGCTGAGAATTATGTGGCATCACCATTAGCCTGCCATTGTCAGAAGAATATGAGATGAGCTGAGTATGTCTGACTCAATGCCAACCAAAAAAACAACTCAAAAGCACGTCTTCTTGTTCTCAGATGGTCTGAGTTTTCAGAAGAGAAAAGGTGATGAGTAAATTGTAGAAATAAATAGCCTAAATAACTCATAGATTAAGTCAGTTAAGTAGAGATTCCCCTTATGTGTCTGCCCTATTTTAATGTAGGTAATCAAGGTACTGAATTTTCTCTAGACAGGTTGTAGTATCAGCATAGTGATGAAAGTAATCTTCCTCTGCTGTGAATTAGGGCTAATATTAAATTTTGTGTGGTTGCTGAAGAAGTTTACTGTGCACTAGCTTGCTCTTCATAAAAATTATTTAAGTTACATTAAATTTTATTTATTCATTTGTAGCTCCTAGATCTAAAAGGGAATAGTTTTTTCCCTCACAATTTCCAGACTTCTCTTTTATTCTTCTTTTTTTCGGGACAAAGTTTCACTCTTGTCACTCAGGCTGGAGTACAGTGGCGCAATCTTGGCTCACTGCAGCCTCCACCTCATAGGTTCAAACTATTCTCCTGCCTCAACCTCCCAAGTTGCTGGGATTACAGGTGCCGGACACCACACCTGGCTAATTTTTGTACTATTAGTAGAAACAGGGTTTCGCCATGTTGGGCAGGCTGGTCTCAAACTCCTGACCTCGTGATCTGCCTGCCTCGGCCTCCCAAAGTGCTAGGATCACAGGTGTGAGCTACCACGCCTGGCCTTCATTACAGTTTTTATTTTGTCTTCCTGATTTCTGGGGGATAAGAGGGGAACCAAAAAGATAGTTTATGAGGAACTTAACAGTTTCCACATTGCCATTTCTGCAAAATCAGGAAAAGAATAACAGATGTATTACAGACTAGTTAGGGAGAAAAGTGATCAAAAAACACTTGATATTTTTAAATTCGTGGCAAGTTTGAGCTACATATTTTGCCTTCCGTTCATCTTTGTAACCATTTTTTTTTTTTTCAGGTTGAGTGTGATTCTTTCTTCCCAGCTGGAACTTTCAGGCTTGTCCCCGAGACCAAAGGCTCAATCAGTGTCACTCTGCAAAGAATGTTTTCAGTGTACGAGTGTCCTCTCCTTGGCACTCATTTGGGACAGTCAGCACTGCCCCTGCCCCAGAGCTAATTAACTGCATTGCCATCAGAGCTCTGAAGTGACAGAGGCAGAGGGCAGAGAATAGAACCAAGAGATCATTCAAAATGGGGTTCAAGCTGGGAGGCAGTGCCCGGCCCCCTTCTTTCACAGCTGGGGTTTTGGCAGCCTGTCCTCGGGTTGTTCAGCCTGGTGACCCTAGCTGCCTGTGATTTACTAACTGTTTTACAAACGTTTCCTCACTCTGGGAGGTTTCATATACTCTTCATCCTCCTCAGCTCACCAGAGTCACTCAGTCTCTGAGCCAAACCTGCCTTTGTTTACAACTTTTCCGGAAATTTTCACAGAGGGAGGGAAACTCTCCCTCCTCTTTCTGTGTTTTATTTTTAAGTCAACACTTTTCTCAAGTTTATTTGTGCTAAACCAAATTCTCCTACAAGGTATTGCTCTGTATTCAAATGGGAATTGCTGCATTTCTATAAATAGAATGAAGGTCATGTGAACGAGTTCAGAAGATTCTAGATATCACATTTTACGGGACCTTTACATTTAGTTCACTATTTTTTGAAAATAATATTCTATGTTTGGATTTGTCTTTTTTTCCCACATTCATATTAGACTGCGCATTATGTGAAAAATTGAATTTGGGAAACATTGAGTGGAATATTTTTTAAGCCGAAATACCCATGTTAAAAATAACAAAATGCGTTGTTGCTTCATCATTGTAACTTTCTGAAAAACAGAATTTATAGCCCCTTTATTAAATATTTCTAGAATATAATTCCCTCTGAAAACACAGTACCAGGGTTTTTTTGTTTTTGTTTTTCTTTAAATCTCATTCCCATTAATTGCTCAGTCTTTACCTTGGCTGAGAATGAAAAACTGCCTTGGAACTTATTAAACATTTAGAAGAACTTGAAGAAAAATTAAAGAGTTGGCCTGGCATGGTGACTCATGTCTGTAATCCAAGCACTTTAGGAGGCTGAGGCACGCGGATCAATTGAGGCCAGGAGTTCGAGACCAGCCTGGGCAACATGGCGAACCCCCTTTTCTACAAAAAATATAGAAATTAGCTTGGCGTGGCAGCATATACCTGTAGTCCCAGCTACTCAGGAGGCTGAAGTGGAAGGATCACCTGAACCCAGAGAGGTTGAGGCTGCAGTGAGCCGTGATTGTGCCACTGCACTTCAGCCTGTGTGACAGAGGGAGACCTTGTCTCAAAAAAAATTTTTAAATGTCAGGATAAAAATTTAGGAAGGCTGATTCCATTTGCAATCAAAGGCTAACTTTTGGTCCACACTAAGTAAGAAGTATTATTTTTCTCATTTCTACCTATCAAAAAAAGGTTGTAACTAAAAGGAAGGAAAAAAAAGGCATTATTTCTGTCTTCCTTTTCTGTCTTCTAGAGCCAGAACAGACAGTATATATCCTAAATTGGATACAGCCAGAGAACAGTTTCCTGATAAAATATGTTTTAGGAAGGAAAAATGGTTACATTTCAGCATATCCAGCTGGACTTCCTGGTGGGCCTCCCACATTGTCAACATCAGTACCATTTATTTGTTGACCAACAGAAGACCACCAGAATGAGGTATTTTCATTTCTGCATACTTCTAATTCTACAAGAAAGATAGCTGTTGAGAGAGCTAGTATGAAGGAAATGGCAAACAAACACCATAGGTGATCCTGTGTGACATTCAGGAACTATTGCAGACTTCCAGGACTGAAGACAGTCTCCTCAGCCATAATGTCATTGACCTTGACATACTCAGAACAAATTGGTCTTTGTGATTGCTACCACATGCTGTAGCGCCTCCTAACCCTGCCATTGGTCTGGAGTGAAGCGGGGCAGGAGAAAGAGCTCCTCATCAGAGGATATCCTTCTTTTATGTTCCTTAGACCCTTGCCCAGCGTGCTTTTCCCACTCTGTTTAGTCTTAAAATGGCTAATTTAAAGTTTCTGAAGTTTCGTAGGAGCCACAGAGTGTACCTAGTTTTGCCAAGCAAGGACTGAATAGGTGAATAGTCATTGTGTTCTTAGGGTGTGAAACTGTTTCAGGAGCAAAAGATGAGGCAAACACAACCAAAAAGACAGCCTTTCTGCTTAGTTAGGAAGATAATTTATGTCCCCAAAGCTCTTTCAGTGATCTGTACCCATCAGACCAGTAGAATTTGAACTTTTTTCCCAACTAAAGAGTCAACTGAGATGAGTAATTAGCACACTCCTCACTTCTGATTTTCTTTTATGTCTGTAGGTTTTTTCATTTCTATGGAGAACACAAGTTGTAGCCAGTGAAAGTTTGTATAGGCCCCTCTGTTTCTTGCACTCTAGTTATAGGCACTTACTACATGTTTCTTGAGTGAATGAATGAATAAGTGATTCCTGGACAGATTGAGATGTATGAGATACGTCATAATCCTGGTAAAACCCTAATTAAACACAGTTGAACCATTGCCTTATGCACAGGGCAACCTCAGGCAATCTCTGTTCATCATATCCGCAGTGGTCCCCAAATTCCGAAGCAGAGATGTCCAGATGCTTTTTCAGTGCGGAGGGTAACTTTCTTTATATTTTATCATCAGTAAGGTCATACTTAACTTGGTTTGTATGTATTAATATATCTATAAATGTTGGTAGTTCCTTTGTGGCACTGTGAATGACTATAATACTAACTAAACTGCATTTTTAGATTAGAAAATTGTGAGGGGGGACCAAGTGCAGTGGCTCACACCTGTAATCCCAGCACTTTGGGAGGCCAAGGCAGGCGGATCACCTGAGGTCAGGAATTCAAGACCAGCCTGACCAACATGGTGAAACCCCCATCTCTACTAAAAATACAGAAATTAACCGGGTGTGGTGGTGCACACCTGTAATCTCAGCTACTTGGGAGGCTGAGGCAGGAGAATTGCTTGAACCTGGGAACAGAGGTTGCAGTGAGCCAAGATCACGCCATTGCACTCCAGCCTGGGCAACAAGAGTGAAACTCCTTCTCAAAAAAAAAAAAAAAAAAAAAAGAAAGAAAAAAGAAATTGTGAGAGGGGATCCCCTATGAATGTACCAGTTTTTACTTTGATCCAATCAAGTTGTTTTGTGTGGTTTGGTTGTTTTTTTGTTTTTGTTTTTGTTTTTAATTTGATTTCTACATGGATTCAAAATAATTTTCTTTGGAAAGAACAGATATGTCAGGGGAACAAGTGACACATAAGCTACAACAGTATATTTTTCAAGCACATCTTTATTTGAAGATGCAATATTAGTATTTGTTCTTAGCACCTTTTTGAAGTTTTCTTCACATGAACTCTTGCAGTGTGCCAAGGATAGCAGAGATGTTTTTTAAACGTTTATTGGCTACACACATAAAAGAACAGAAATTCCAGTTTTTCTTCTCTGTCCTCATATTACCATATCACCTGTTCTCCAGCCTATGTTTTTCTTTCTGTAGTACAAGTGATTGACATCATTTTCTTGTTGATAACTATGATACTAATACATCTGTCTTGTTCTTCTTACTGTCTGTGTATTAATATTTCTAGATGAAGATATATATTAATTCATTTAATCTTCATTATAACTTTAGGGTGCAGATACTGTTATTATTCTTTGATAGATGAGGAAACTAAGTTCAAGAAAGATCCCAAATGTGTCCAAGGTTACCAAGACAGTAAATGCATGACTAGATTCAAACCAAGATGCCCTGGCTCCTAAGGCTGTGCTCCTAATCACCAAGCTCTTTCCCATGGCATTCTATTCTGTGAAGGTATTATAATCTAGTTGATGGCTTCCCTGTGGATGTTGTCTAACATTTTTTGCATTTACAAACAAAACTGCAGTGAACATCTTTATACATATTTCCTTGTTAGCATCTTAGAAGCATGAATATATCTGCTTCTCAGCCTCCCACCCAAATTTCTATGTTGCTTTAGAATCCAGAGGAGAAAATCCACCGTCTCACATGGCTCAAGGAAATATGCTCACAGAGAACCCATTTTTCAGTTTCCTTAGAGTTGTGAGATATAAACTAAGAGAAATAAGGTACATATATATTTGTGTATTGCTTAGTGAGAAGTGGTGAGTAGGAATAATTTTTCTGTTTTTGCTGAGATCTTATTAGTAACATGGCTAAAAACATTGGCTTTGCAAAATTCTCGGTCAGATTCTTGCTCTTAAATAGAATTAGAGGGGAAAATTACTATTAGTCTTGAATATGGAAATAACAAAAAACTTAGGAGATAATGTTGATCACAAACCCTTTTTTATTATATCTTAAGTAACTTATTTAATCTTTTAGAAAGTGGTTTATAAAAGATGTATTGATTTCTACTTAGGATTTCAAATCTAAATTCAGGATGGGAAGGTTTCACGAACTTTCCAGAGGCTGGTAACTTCCTCTTCCACTTTCCTAGGCTTGGCCTTTTAGTTATTGTATTGCCTACTCATATATTTGACTTTTCACTGTATTTCATTTTGTCTAAAGCTGGACTCTTCTCCTCCCAGGGACCAGAGAATTTTCTTCTTGATGTTCTGTTAAAGCCTTGCTGAGCTCTGACTCAGCCTGACTTTAAATCCATAGTTTCATTTTCTAACATTAATGGTTAATATTGAAGCACCAAAGAAAAGAAATGTGCTAGTAAGCGTCATTTAAAAAAACTGAGAGTTTTTCTTCTGTTATGGACATTTCTTATCCTCAGCTTGAGTTTAACTCGAATCTCATTAACCCAGCTTAATTTGAGGATATTCTAAAAAGAAAGAGGGAGAAACAAAGCACGTGGTCATCCCAAATGCTAATATCCGAGACTCCCTTTTAAAGCTACTAGGTCCATGTTTCTATGAAGAAAGCAGGTATCCATGTTGTTGATGCTCCCCAGAGAGAGCCTCAGACACATTTTGTTCCCAAACAGAATTAGAAGGAAAAGGTCTGCTTAGCTGTCTTTTCCTGTTTAAAATACAGCTGCCCCTGCAGTAGAGCCCTTGTCAGCTCGCCGGTGCTCTCTGCATACTTGCGGTGCAAGTCTATGATATAAGTGGTGTAGAGTGGTTTTGTTGCTAAGAGAAAAGTGCTAAAAAAGAAAAAAAAAGGAGGGCCTGTATCTCTTGTATAGCTCAGATCCTTTGGGTATTTAATGTACAGTTTCAGCAAAAGACACTCAGAATTATACCTCTGGTTGGTTCAAAATTGCTTAAATGTTGAAACATATGGTCTCATGTTCCATTTGTTAGGAAACAACCAGCTGTTCTCAGCCTGCCAAATCCAAGTAAACATCCACTGTGTGGAAGAGTGAATCTGAAGTGGTTCAGTAAAAACATAAAAGCTGTTTTTGCTGAAGAAGAAGAAGAAAAAAAGGCCACCCCGAAACAACAGCTAGTGGAAAAAAAAAAAAAATCTTGTTCTGATAACGTCTTTTCCCTGGCTTGCTTAGAGTGGACTGTGGAGTAGGAACGACTCTAGAGCTGTTTCATTTTAAAAAGATTTGTAGGCAAACTTGCTGTCGTCTTCTGTTGGCGAAAATCATGACTGTCTTGGTTCCAGTGATTATTTTAATACAATGCAATTATCTGAATAATTAATTTATTTGACTACTCTACTGTGTCCTCCATTCACAGAGGCCAAAATGTCAAAGATCAAGTAGATTGGGAGAATAGGAAAATTCTCATTATAAAGGCAAGGGGAGGAGGGAAAGGATGAAATATTTGGAATTTCAGTGCAGTGGTTTCTATTTATCCGAAATGTCAAGGGCAGTGTAAAATGTATTTTTAAAATGTGTTTCTGTATGGTTTGTGCCCATTCTTGGCGTGGCTGTGGCTGTACAGAGGCCATTGTTCTTTGAGGAGTATGAGGGGGTGTCTTTGTCCAAAGTGACAAAAAGAAGACTTGGAAGACTGGGCTTCCTTTGTTCCTGTGCGGTGCTGTAAAATTTGGTTTGAAATTAGGACCTCAGGGAAGGACCTTCAATAGAGAGCTTTCATTTCCTGCCAGCATTTTAATCACTCTGGGGTTTAAAGTGGATGGCCGGCCAGCATAATGGCCCTATGTTTAATAGAACAGCTTGTATCTTGAAGGCCAGTTAAGGGATCTGTCATCCGCCCAATATTCGTCTTTTCTGTTTCCTGTCCATTTATGAAGATCACCCACCCTTTTAGGTGGCTTCCCTGGATCATTTTGTAGGAGAGCTGCTGCCACTGCTTCTTAAAGAGGCTGAACAGAAACCCAGTTGAATGTGGTCCAGTCTTCAGCCCATGCAGGGAAGTTCTGCAGAGTGCTTTAATTAGACACGAAGTTCACCACATTTGGGAGTTGATTCCATCAGTTGTAGAGGGACTGTGTCAGATTTCACAAAAATATAGAATAGGAAGATTAAAATTTATCCATAGCTCAGAATTATTAGCACCTATTGAGCTGATGTGTGCTCGCATCGTCACTGTGGTGGATGTTAATGTCATCCTGTCATGCACAGGAGTAACTTACCTCCTGAGGGGTGAAGTAACCTGGTGGGTTTGATCCTGTTGTACACAAAGGAAATTCACAGTTTTTCTAATACAGTGGCTTGTTAACTCTGAAGGCAGGCTTCCTTTGGACCATTTAGAAATTTACCTTTATAGTTTATTAGATGATATCCAGAACTCCTAAAGAAGTAAATATTGGAGACAAGTCTTGAAAGAGCCAGCAGTGAGAAGTAAGGGTTCTGAATTTCTTCCCCAACTCATGCCTAGTGGATAAGAGTAAGATAACATCAATAAAAGCCTGAGATTCACTAAGTTTTCATGTAGGACCTGTCACTGAAATTGCTCTGTGACCAGGTGGTAAGAATGGCCTTGTGTTGTCAGTAATAGTGAACTGCTTGGCAGAAGTAATTTTAGGGGTAACTATTAAATAGGATCACAAAGTGTTTCCCTGACTCTGAGTAATAACATACATGAATGAGGGGAGAGAAGGAAGGGACCTTTTCAACTACTAGCACACTGTCTGTCTCATCTCATAGCCAGTTGTGCTGCAGACAAAACCACAGAGAAGCCACTTTTCATGGACATTTTTCTTTTTTTGCAGATACGTATGGGTTATCATGGGGAAATAAAGGCATGCATAAACCTCATTTAGCAGTCTTTTCAGATAGAGCCTGAAAAGATTCTATCACCAATCTATCTGAGGTCAGCTTAATCCATACCCACGGAGATGAAGAGCCAAAGCCTTAGCTCCCATAGCCTTCCCTAAGCTAGGGTACCAGCACTGGGTGGGGGACAGGAGAAAAGGCCTGGGGCACAGGGGAGAAAAGGCAGTTGTAGAGAGTAATGTTTGGAGGCATTCTCAGTTGTAGAGAGTAATGTTTGGAGGCATTCTCAGTTATTCAGAAGAAATGGAATGACGTTAAAATTCTCCCAAAAAAGGTTGGAACCACCTCTGCTTCCCTTTCCCCACTCTGTAATCAGTAATCAGTAATCATTGTCTGGTGTGTTCAGATGATAATCCAGTTGGCCACCAAGGGGTTATGCTTCCTTGCTGACTGTATTCGTGATCTGTAAGACTTTTCAAACACGGGTTTAAACATCCAGAGACTACTGCCTCTTTGAGAGCCATTCTCCCACTGTGTCCCTTTGACTTCTTTTGTCATGTCTCTAGTGCAGATTTCCCAGCTGCCCAATTTGAGCCCTTTTGAGTTGACCTCCCTTGGATGAGTAGCTCTTTGAAAGCTGATTTAAAGTGAGTGTTGCTCCACCTAAGAGCTGTTGGCTGAAAAAAGCACTATCTACAGCAGCAGAGGTGGCCGAGAAAGGCAGACAGGCTCTCCTGAGGCTGGTTTTGCAGATTAGAATTGGTCTAGTAGGAATTATGCATCATTAGACTGAGATTCTTATGTTTGCATCCAGGTCATTTCTCCATCAAAAAAAAAAAAAAAAAAAAAAAAAGCCACTGACATTTCAGCCAAGGAACCATCATTGTACTTACACCAGTCTGTTCCCACACATGAAATGTTATACTTCAAATAACCGCTCAACAGCTCATCTGAAGGTCCAGAGTATGTTTACTGGGTAAAATATTTCAGGCATAGACTTGGACAGAAAGCTGCCCACCAGGGCAGGGCCTTAGCATAAAGTTAATATCGTCAAAGATCTGACTATAATCCATTTCATTCACTGTTGCAGTTTGCTGTGTGGGTGTTTCTACAATGTGGGAAACTCATTTCATTGAAGAGTCTGAATATTTTGTGAGGATGTGAAGAGTTGCAAATAATCTTTTCTGTAAGGCTATGAGGAGAAACAAAGCAGCTAATGTTAGAAAGAACTGGTACACGATTGTTTTCTGTCATTTGTAAAACTAAATAGGAATATTCTGGTCTTTACAGATTTATATCCTCAACTTGTTGCTCCTTAAAGATTATACAAAAAGCATACCTGTGAAAAGATCTGTTCTACTGGAAGTATATCCTGTTTTGAAGCTCAAATAGTTTTATTTTTATTTATATATTTATTTTCAGAAATAGGGTCTCCCTCTGTCACCCAGCGTAATCATAGCTCATTGCAGCCTCGAATCCTGGGCTCAAGTGATCCTCCATCCTCAGCCTCCCAAAGCACTGAGATTACTAGTGTGGGCCACCACGCCCAGTCTTGAAGCTCAAATAGGTTTAAAATATAAGATGATATATGTAATAAAGCATAATTCTTTGTCTATAGAAAATGTGTCTATGTTCAAAGAGCTACCTAAATTCTGCTGTATTAACAAAAGAAAAGGTATGGAATAAAGTGTTTATATATATATAACTATATTGTATATTTATAATATAGTAAAAATAACATATACATGTATAAATAAAGATATATACATATAAATATATAATTATTTCTGTGTATTCAAGTCAGTAGAGTTACCCAAGATGCCTTCATTTTTGCCTTTAGGCAATGAGATTATGCTAGCCTTAACTGTAACTTTATTAGATTCAGTGATGCTAGTTTCCAATTTCCATTTCTCAGCTTCTCTTTGGAATCACAATTCATTAGAATCATTCATTAGAAAATGAATTGGCCTTTGTGGATACCCTATTCTTAGGCCATAGCGCTTGGTTAGCATCGTTCCCGTAGGCTCCTTTTGGAAAATTTGCCTGTATCTATATAACTCCCAAGTCCTTCCTTTCAAAAGCCTTTGCTTACACTTTATCCCTTATTCCGTTAATACCTTTTTCATTATATTGTACATAAGTGCTTTTATGTTTTAGATTTGAATCCCAACCAGATAATTTGGGATAGTTCTTTGGGGGCAGGACCCATGTCACACTTTTTCTGTATTCCTCAGAACCAAGCACACTATTTAGCATGTAAGTGTTAGTTTCCTTTCCTTGTTAAATTGTTCTATCTATCTATCTATATATATGTATATATGGTTGGTTTTTTGTTTGTTTGTTTGTTTTTGTTTTTTTTCTTTTTGAGATTGAGTCTTACTCTGCCACCCAGGCTGGAGTGCAGTGGTGCGATCTTGGCTGACTGCAACCTCTGGCCCCCAGGTTCAAGCGATTCTCTTGCCTCAACTTCTCAAGTAGCTGGGATTACAGGCTCCTGCCACCATGCCTGGCTAATTTTTGTATTTTTAGTAGAAATGGGGTTTCACCAGCTTGGCCAGGCTGGTGTTGAACTCCTGACCTCGTGATCTACCTGCCTCGGCTTCCCAAAGTGCTGGGATTACAGGTGTGAGCCACCGCGCCCAGCCTATTCATATATTTTTTATGAAAGAGTCTTATTATTTGTTTAGTTGACAGGAAATTTAAAGCAAAAGTAGTGCTATAACCATCCTACTTCAAATTCCTAGAATAATCTTTCCCGCTCCTTTCATTTTAGCTCTTCTGCCTTCCTGACCTTTAACTGTCTTTAATGGTCTTATATTTGCATGTTTTTTTTAAGTAGTGAAAGAAGGTTGGAGGAGGAATGTACAGATGGATAGATGTACATTTAACTGCAGCGATGGATTAGAACTCACACATTCAGAATTTTCTGGATGTGGTTTAGTATATCATGATTACCAAATGACAGCTCCCAACATGTGATTATAAGGGGAGCAGGCAGGGAAGAATTTCATGAAATCTTAAACTTTGCCTTCGGCCGTTTTTTATTTGTCTGAGGGTGGCACAGAAGGGACTATAGCAATGTAGTGCAGAGGGAAGACAAGTGAGGAATTATGGCAGCCAAGTGTCTCCCAAAGTGAAAGACAAGAAGAATGGTGGCTGCATGTGATTGCTTCACTGCACAGTACGCTGGAGATTCTACCTAACCTCACAGGGCTCCTAGCATGGCTGGTTTCAAAGCTCATTTGAGCTATAGGAATAGGCCAGGCACAGTGGCTCACACCTGTAATCCCAACATTTTGGGAGACCTCACGAGGATCACATGAGATCAGGACTTTAAGACCAGCCTGTCCAACATGGCGAAACCCCATCTCTACTAAAAAATACAAAAATTAGCCAGGTGTCATGGCAGGCACCTGTTATCCCAGCTACTCGGGAGGCCAAGGCAGGGAGAATTGTTTGAACCTTCGGGAGGCGGAGGTTGCAGTGGGCTAAGATCATGTCATTGCACTCCAGCCTGGGCCACAGAGCAAGACCCTATCTCAAAAATAAATAGATAAATAAATATTTTAGGCCGGGCGCGGTGACTCATGCCTGTAATCCCAGCGCTTTGGGAGGCCGAAGCAGGTGGATCATGAGGTCAGGAGATCGAGATCATCCTGGCTAACACAGTGAAACTTCGTCTCTACTAAAAATACAAAAAAAAAAATTAGCTGGGTGTGGTGGCGGGCACCTGTAGTCCCAGCTACTCGGGAGGCTGAGGCAGGAGAATGGCATGAACCTGGGAGGTGGAGCTTGCAGTGAGCCGAGATCATGCCACTGCACTCCAGCATGGGTGACAGAGCAAGACTTCATCTCAAAAAAAAAAAAAAATTTTAATGAACTATAGGAATATTTTGATGGACTGTTCTTTGGAATTAACAGGTCCATAAGCCAGTGGCCTTTCTGGAAAATACTGAAAGCTAACTATTCAGAAGAGTATGTTCTAGCTAAGGGTGTACTATTCAGGTGGTAACCAGTAGCTACCAATAACAAGCTTGTTGTTGGTTTCACTGCAGAAAATTTACCACTTGCATGTACTTACTGCATTTGTTTACCCTCAAGAAAAAGAAAAAGAAATACAGCCTCTATATACCTCTTACACCCACTAGATAGAACTAATCAGGATCTCTTTTGATAACTGGAGTAGATAAGCAGGAAATATAACTAACCAGGATTAATTTCATATTATCTATTATTATAGTTTTTCCTAATCTACTCCTTGACTTAACCTAATTCTTTTCAGTTCGGGGAGCTTCCTGAAAATGGAGGACGAGGGTACATTTCACCTATGCCTTATGCTTCAACTGTTTTTAGAGAGGAACAAATCTCTTTTGAAACTCATTTGCTAAAGAAGATATTTTAGGGTCACTAGCAAAAGAAAAGTACTTTCTTAGTTGATTCTTTTTGCTCTGGATGGAGAATCTAGAGATCTGGGTTTTTACTCATCTTTGTCAGTAACTAGCTCTCTGTCCTTCTGACCCTTCACCTCTCTGTTCTTCAGTTTCGTATTTTGTGAAGCATCTGCACTAGATGTTTCCTGACCTCCCTCTAGATCTGTAGTAATTCTATTGATATATTACTTGAAGAATACAGGCAACATTTAAATGTAAATTTCCAAACACCTGCATTCCAACATCTCCATAAAGTGGGAACCAACATACATTATGCCACTGACTGTAAAATACAGAGGAACATACTTTTTAAGCCACTTAAGCTCAAACTAAAATTATTAGAAACATTAACCTCTCCCAATTTCCATCTCTTTTCACATTTACCTCCTTAATTTGCTAACCCCTCAGTTCTTGATATCCGGGCTCCATTATGTGAACACTAACGTCTCTTGGTGCGGTAGTTCTCAGCCTTGACTATACGTTAGAATTCCTTGGAGACCTTTTAAATAAAATTCCAGTTGAATTTGGAGCTTAGGCATCAGTATTTTTCAGACTCCCTGAGTGATTCCAGTGTACAGCCAGATTTGAAAACCTTTGTCTTAGTCAGATCTCTGTGCTTTTCAGGATATAATAGGTAAATCCACTTTTCTAGTATATTCAAATATATATTTTGGTTGGTTCTCCCAGTAGTAGACCGCTGATATTTCAGAACTCTCTGCTGAATATTTTATTGACCATATATTTTATTCCATACTAATTTCTCTGATAGTCATATCACTTCCTTTGGAGAGATAGCACTGTTTCAGATTAGGTGGCACAATGTGAATTTTCTATTCCCATTTCCTAAGATTAAATGTTAAGCTAGCAGGGAGATGCCTTAGAGTATCGTGGGATGTCCAGAAGTTCAGGATGGCCTGAGACAGATGAGAGGATTTAGGGTGGTGTTGATGTGTGTTTATTTATAACACCAGGTGCTGCTCCTAGTGGGATTACATCACCATTTTGTCAGATTTTTCTTAAGTCTACAAGGTATTGAAGGGGAAGCTTTTTTCTTTCAGCAGTCTGCTCTAGCTAAAACAGAAGTATAAAGTAAAAATACTCAACAGCTCAAATGGACATATCAAATTGAAACGTGTAGGATTATAGTATATATCCTTGTACCTATGAACTAGGCAGGTCAATAAGTATTTGTTTATTTTATTTATTTATTTATTTTTGATATGGAGTCTTGCTCTGTTGCCCAGGGTGAAGTGCAGTGGCAATCTCGGCTCACTGCAACCTCCATGTCCCAGGTTCAAGCGATTCTCCTGCCTCAGCCTCCTGAGTAGCTGGGATTACAGGCACCTGCCACTACGCCTGGTTAATTTTTGTATTTTTAGTAGAGACAGAGTTTCACCATGTTAGTCACGCAGGTCTTGAACTCCTGACCTCGTGATCCACCCACCTCAGCCTCCCAAAGTGCTGGGATTACAGGTGTAAACCACCGCACCCAGCCTATATGTTGATTTTATGTGATGTGAGATGATTTTCAAATAGACTATTCCATGAAAATGGAATTAATGGATTTAATGGAATTAAATAGAATTAAAAGGATTTAAATGTGAATCTGCTTGAATCTAAATACCTTCATATAGGTAGTCAGTCTGCAAAGTTGTTTGCTTACCATGTGTAGTTTAAAGTTAGCACTAGTTTTGGCCTGGTGGGGTGGCTGACACCTGTAATCCCAGCACTTTGGGAGGCTGAGGCGGGTGGATCACGAGGTCAGGAGATCGAGACCATCCTGGCTAACACGGTGAAACCCCATCTCTACTAAAAAATACAAAAAATTAGCCAGGTGTGGTGGCACACTCCCAGCAGTCCCAGCTACTCAGGAGGCTGAGGCAGGAGAATTGCTTGAACCCAGGAGGCAGAGGTTGCAGTGAGCTGAGATCGCGCCACTGCACTCCAGCCTGAGTGACAGAGCAAGACTCCATCTCAAAAAAATTAAAAAATAAATAAAAATAAAATTAGCACTAGTTTTAAAGTATCCTCCATTTTTTGTGATAGTGAAAATCTAGATTCCTGAAAAGAATAGATTATTTTCCCAGCTGGATGATTTCCAGTCCTTACAATGGTTTGGAAGCATTTGGTAGGCATATTGTGACCCCAAAATCATTTTGGCTTAGTTTGGCTTGCCCCAGTAATGTAAATTATAGGAAATCTTTCTTGAAAAAAGATAAACAGGAACTAAGAGCAGAAATGCTTCCCCCCACCCCCACCCCAACCTCCCCTCATGGTTATTTGGAGCTATTAAAGGAGTGGGCAAATAAATGAAGGGCATATTCCCAGGACCTAGACACTCCGAAAGTCTGCATTTTTATCCTGTTAGGTTTTCCAGACCTGATACCATTAGGCAGCTTCCTCTGACTAGTTGATTTTCTTGAGAAACATTATTCTTGATCCTGTAACATGCCACACTGCTTTGCTTCTACTCCTCTAAGCCTTTTTTCCCCTCCCTTCCTAAAAGTAATTTTTTACAGAAATTCCTAGTGCCACGCACAGAATAAACTAGAGAAGTGTGGGACTTCTCTATAACAGCAGTCTTGGTGGCTGGCTTTGTTGCTCCTCTGAGAGGCCTTCATTTTGAATGAGTACTGTTATACTAGATCACTGATAATTTAGTGGACGGGCTACCACCAGAATCCTTGGGATTATCTGATCTTCCCTAAGTAGCTCTCCATTCAATATTGCTGTGTTTACCATCTGGTTATTATATCACAATCTTGATCCAGCCAGAACAAGAACTGAGATGGTTAAAGGAAAAACTCCTAAATGTTGGGTCATGAGAGATTAAATTGGGCATCTTACAACTTGTTCCTCCTGGAGCTGCCTACACTGACTTTCTCAGTCCGAAGTCCCCTCTCTACTGCCGCATTCCAAGGCTGCTGTGAGCCCATTATCACAGTGAGTAGTAGCATGCAGAGGTTAGGTAATGCCCCTTTTCCTAGCCAGAAGACTGAAGACTGGATTCTCCTAAGATTATTGGGCTTACCTTAAATTATTCTATTAAAATGGAAAATGCCCAAACCCCAGTCTGTCTGTCCTTAGAGCCAGGGAAAAGGACCCTGAGACATACATGCTGTTAGCATCAGTTAAATATCATGTTCCTAGAGGTCCTACAATCCTGTATGTAAAGCTATAGTAGGTAATTACAACTGCATTTTAATTATTTTGGTAATGACTCCCTTCCTCTCACCAAGAGGCACAGGGATGGATCTGCACAGTTGCCTGCTATGAACATTGTGGTTCAAGTAGCTGATATTTGTTGTTTAAGCAAGCAAGACATCCAGCCGATGGACTGAACGTCTCCATTCCATCCTGCTGTTTAGCTTTGTGATTAAATAGCCACTTACTCATTTCCTGTATTGTCACATAACTTTTCAGTTCTCAATTTGCTGTGAGGACAGAGACTTAGCTAGGGTTACTGCAGGTCCAAATTTGCCTAGGTCCCAGCTTTACTTGTACCAGTTTAATTATCATTGCCGCTTATGTCACCCAAAAGTGTACCAGTTTGGATGATAGTCACCTTATTTATCACTCTATGTTAAGCATAGGAAAACCAAAAGAAAGAGCTACTAAATTGAGTGATACCAGAATCTGTGCTTCTAAAGTAATTAGAATTAGCCTGTGTGTCCCATTGTTTTCAACACAAGTAGTGTCACTTGAATCCAAAAAACGTGATCTCCCTCCTTATTTTCTATTTGCTAATAAAGGATGGCTCTCTAGAATTAGGATTCTGAGCTTCGTAACTAATATTTTTATAGGAAATATGAAACAAAGCAGTAAAGTCCAAAAGCAAATAGGTCTATAGCCTTTTCAAGAAGTGTTCACTCTTCTTATAGGGGATGAAGGTGAGTAGATGATGGTAGAATAGGTTGTCCTCTAAACATACAATCTCTGAGAAAGATCCCTGTCCAGAAATCCTATGTCTCAGTGGTACCCAGTGATACCCGGAGAGGAACATTCCAGTGATTGCTTTCTGGGCATATTTCCTAGGGAGTTTTGGGAGTCATTCAGTGATCAGGTTCAGGACTTTTGGAGCAGATCTCAACATACAAGAGTCTTCCTTTCTCATAGGTGGCCCATTGACTTGGTCTCTGTGTGCCCACATTACTGGTGCTGCCAGCTCAGGGAGTTTATGAAATTTTGATGTAGAAATTAGATTGTTGCTTATCTTGTACCTTCTTGCTCATAGTATTGACAGTACCACTGAATTGCTTGAGGCAGATAGCATCTCAGCGATCACTGTGCTATTTCAGCTTTCTGCTGCTGACAACATCAGAAGTGTTTTAACAGGGTTTTAATGGGCAGCCTCTGTAGCTCCTTGGAGGGTTGCAAATAGCTGCCGTGAGAAACCCTCTCTGCTGCTCTGGGCTGACATGCCCTCTTTTCTCATCCAGCTGCTGCTTGTTTAGATGGCCGCCTTCCTGGTGACAAGCACTTCTTATTTGGGCTGAGCAGTACTAGGACTTGAATTCCAGAGATGAGATTGTGTAACATAAAAAAGGAAAGGTCTTTTAAGGACGTTTTCTTCCCATCCTGTTTGGGGTAGGAAAAACAAGGCAGGTTGTGGGGGGAGAGGAGTAGGGCAAGAAAGAGGGTCTAACCAGACATAAGTTTGCCATTCCCAGAACCTTTCAGAGGAAAATTCTGGTGTGCTATTGAAACTAAAGTTTTCGGCTGGGCACGGTTGCTCATGCCTGTGATCCCAGCACTTTGGGAGGTTGAGGCGGGCAGATCACAGGGTCAGGAGTTCGAGACCAGCCTGACCAATATGGTAAAACCCCATCTCTACTAATAATACAAAAATTAGCCAGGTGTGGTGGCGGGTGCCTGTAATCCCAGCTACTCAGGAGGCTGAGGCAGGAGAATCACTTGAACTTGGGAGGCAGAGGTTGCAGTGAGCTGAGATCGTGCCATTGCACTCCAGCCTGGGCAACAGAGTGAGACTCCGTCTCAAACAAAACAAAACAAAACTAAACTCAAGTTTTCTCATTTGATGGAGTCACGATAAACTATTTGGAGAATATCAGGCCCAAAGCTTCTATTTTCTATTTAATAGCTTACCCACATTTTAGAGTTTACAGTTAATTAATGCTCCGTGTCAACTTGGTTCCATTATTTGATCTTCAGATTCAACAAAGTAGCTGAATTCTCAACTAATGACTTAAAACTTCAAATTTTAGGATTAAACGGAATGGATATCCACTCCACCTGGAATTCTCTTTGCGAAAACAGTGAGGTAGTTCGGTGAGGTAATACAATGACACTACATTGATTTCCTCCCTGTGGCACCGAAGACAGTCTTGATCTCTGCACCCAGTGACAGCAGGGTAGTGGTAAGAATGGAAGAAAAAACAAAGTGGCCAGATTAACTAAGTTATTGGTGTGATACAAGAACTTGATCTAATCAGGAAAGGAGCTGGGGAAAAGATGTCTGTGTTCCAACTAGAAAGTGTAGTTCCTAGTAGGATCCCAGTGTTGCAAAGTGTCAGTGCAGATATCAGCTGCTATAATCGTTTCTCTACGTCACTTTCCCTTTCAGGGACATGGAAACAGTAGTTTGCCTGGCTCATTCTAAAAAAGATCTCAGAATACTTCCTTCTAATGTTAGAGAGAGAGAGAGACTTCCTTTACTTCAAGCCCTACCTACTTACAATTGGTTTTTATCATTATCACCATCCAGTGTTGCAGGCTGCCTGAAAAAATCTCCTATCAGACACTTAAAGCCATTTCACAGCTTCCTCTTCCCAAACCACACTGATAGCGCCGGGTCATCATCTGTCCTTTAGAGATTTAAGATTCTTCTTGTCACCAGCAGAGGCATGACTTTAGCTATTAAGGGATAAATCTGATTATCATGATTGGAAGAAAAAGCCAGTACACCTCTGGGACACATTATGGCATGGATCCTTGGGAAGGCCCAAGCCTGTTTCCCCTTCACTTTCTTAGAGCTGGGCATCTCTCCTAAAGCTGCTGTTGCTGTGTGCTATTGGGACTGTCACCCCAACCAAGATCCTAAAAAAAGGCTTAGATGTGCCTGTGGTTGGGGTGCTCTGCAAGGCACCAAGAAAAGAAACCTGCAGAAGGCTACATATGATGAAGGAAAAAACCACAAGAATGTGGGCTACAGGAGAGTACAATGTGAAAAGTATAAACCCTAGAGTTACCCAGAACGCTAACCACCTCACTAACTAGGAAATGGGTTTGCCTGCCTCTGCCACAGTTTCCTCATTTGTAAAATGAAAATTACGGTGAGAATTCTAACTTACCTCATAGTTGGTTGGGGATTAAATAAGATAATGCAGTATGGCACAGTGCCTGCCACATGGTGACGTGCTTAACAGGGGCTGATATTACTCATACTATTGAGAATACATGTCTGCTGCTCTCTAATTGTACATATGATCCCTCTGTGTGTTCAAAGTGCTTAATTTTAGGGAGTTTGTTAAGTCATACTGACATAGATACAAATATAGAGAACATATAGTGGCAGAATAAATAAGCCAAGATATGAAATAATAATGGGGAACTGTAAAGAAATGATAAAAATAAGGACTCAGCATAAACCTTTGAAAGAAAGGGCCTCCATAGGCTTGTCAAACCATAGGCTTCAATTTTGAAAACCTCTATTCTCTTTTACAGTCGAAAAGCAAGAAACTTAGGCTTGACTAACGAGTATGGTCTTGGTGTGGTCCTTCCTTTCTCGAGGCCTCAGTTTTCTCTGTAAACTGGGATAGGTGGAGTAGATGGTCTGCAAGGTAGCCTCTGATCTAAAATTCTGTAAGTCTACTTGAAAAGGAGTCATAGCATTCCTCTTTCTGCTGTTGCTCGGCGGTAGTGCCTGAGGTACAAATGTTTTGTGGATCTCCCCGATACATTTTTCTGTGAAATCTCAGGCTCTGCCTCATGTCTCTGCAGCTTAGTAATAACTGAACATGGTTAATTTGTTCTGGTTTATTGCCGATTGGGTGATTTATGTCACGTGGTATATGGGTTTTTTTGTTAATTTTCATTCAGCAACTAGTGGTCTCAGTCAAGGTGGGCCATGGTCACTCTGCGACTCCAGGTCAATTCGTCTGCCTGTTGGCTTTTTTTATTTTTGCTTTGAAGTTTCCTTTTGCCTCAGTCAGCTGCCTTGAATGAAATTATCTGCTGCTGCTCTGGGCTTGTGATTTCCTTTGCTTTCATGTTTGTTCCCTTTCTGAAAGATGGGGGTTGTAATTTGTTTGCTGTTTAGGAGCCAGCCCTTCAGCTTCCTTTCAGTGATAGCATCCTGCCTGCCACACTGGACTTTTCTTCTTTTCCAGTCTGGTTGTTCCCAAAATCACTATTTTAATTCTCTGTATTTAAAGAATACCAAGGTTGTTCCCAAAATCACTAGTTTAATTCTCTGTATTTGAAGAACACCAATGTAATATCTCACTTTCCTTAATCACAACTGCAGTTGGTAATTGTGGAATGCATTTCCTACAAATATTAATTTTACTTTCAATATGTGACAGGATGCAGAGCCTTTTTTTTGTTTTTTGTTTTTTTTTTTTTTTTGAGACGGAGTTTCACTCTGTCGCCCAGGCTGGAGTGCAGTGGCGCGACCTTGGCTCACCGCAGCCTCTGCCTCCTGGGTTCAAGCGATTCTCCTGCCTCAGCCCCTCAAGTAGCTGAGATTACAGGCATGTGCCACCACGCCTGGCTAATCTTTTTGTATTTAGTAGAGATGGGGTTTCACCATGTTGGTCAAGCTGGTCTCGAACTCCTTACCTCAGGTGATCTGCCCACCTTGGCCTCCCAAAGTGTTGGGATTACAGGTGTGAGCCACCGCCCCCAGTCACAGAGCTGTTTTTTAATAAATATTCAAAACATTTTAAAAGTTAATAGAGATACCTCTAATGCAGTCCTAGAGAGCTTGTAAATTGTCTGACCTGGTCATTCTCCTGTCTGCCCTTGGGTACCGTCTCCATGCTCAGGTGCTTTCACTAGCTAAAAGATATCTGTAACCCGGAATCATTAGAAAGGTTGCAAGGTTCTTTTCATGATGTATGCTTTTTTAAAATTTTAAACTGGCAATTAGGATACATTTGAAAGGAAGAATATCTTGATTTCTTAGATATCATAGAGAACAACTTATATTTGCACCTCTGAGGGCCTTTGATGAGGTGGCCATTTAATGAAACACTCAGCTCAAGTGTTTTCAAAACAGCTGATTTATTACACTTGGATACCTTATGGTGTGTAGAGTTGTGCCTGAAGTTGTCAACCATGCAGCAGAGCTAGAACCCAGTTGTAGTGATCATGTCTGAAGGGTGTCTGCTAAATATCATGTGTTCACGTTTGAATAGAAGGTGGGTCAGAGTGAAGTTGTTAATCTGCAGTGTTTTTCAACCACCTCGAATTGAGAGTAGAAAAGCATTTGCTTTATATCAATTTGATAGTCCATCTTTTCTCCTATATTTGATTATAGAAAGCAGTTATTTTTATCCTGTATGTTTATTATTTTCCCATTGATTTATAAGAGAAATCTTTGAGCATCTGTTATGTGCATCTCTGTACTATGGATGATGGGAAGATATACAAAGTAAAGTTCTTGTTAGCAGGAAGATGGACTGAGTATATGTATGACCATAAAGTGATATCAAAAGTACGGGTGAAGTTGTGGCAACATTCAAAGGGAAGGGAAATCAATTTCCTCTTGAAATTCAAGAGAGATTTCATGGAAGAGGTATCATTTGAGCAGAGATTTGTTATATGGAAATAAGAAAGGAAAGTCATCCCAAACAGTGCTCAGAAAACAGGGTGTACATATGGGGATGAGCAGGTGGTTTGGTTTGCCTATCAGTGTGGCAAGGACAGCAAAAGGAGATCAAGTCTGAGAAATAAGACTATAGAGTGTAGTCCTCTGAATACTTTGCAGTGTTTCATATACATCTGGAGTCAGGTGATTCACTGGGATTTGCATCTTTGCGTCTCCACTTCTTACCTCTGTGACCTCGGGCATATTCCTCATCATCTCTGTACTTCAGTTTCTTGGTCTGTGAAAACTAACAGGTGAAATGAATTCTAAGAATATGTTTCATTTAATGCAGTAAATCTAAAATATCGTTGCTTCAAGATTTAATCAATCTAAATATAGATTGACGTACTTTTAGCACATTTGGCTTCAGCCTGGCCATATTTCCAGTGCTCAGTAAGCCACATGTTGCTAGTGGCTACCACATTGAACTGCACAGTTCTAGAACATTTGGAACCCATTCTTCTGTTCTCCTGTCTTTGGTTTTCTGTACACAAAGAGAGAAACATTAGGATTGAATGCAAGCCGTTTCATGCTGATATGCATAGCTACCACTTACAGATGTTGCTGAGATGCCAGAAGTTAATCCAAATACATTTTGGTCTCAGTTGGCCACTGGAGACTTGTCAGCAGTTACATAGAATGAAAGCAGTAACTGCTAGCAAGTCCGTCCTTTTGGACAAACAAGTATTGCTTTGCCTTTTTTTTTTTTTTTTTTTTTTTTTTTTTTAAAGAGAAATAAGACTCATCTCTCCTTTATTCTTTCCTGACCATGCCTGCCTTTGTATTCCTGACAGCCTTGGAAGGACACAGATTATGTGGTAAATACAATAATTACCCCTTTTCACATTAGACGCAGCCCTTTGCATTCCCAGCACAGATCTAATTCCAGTTGCTTCTGAAGTTTACCTTTTACACTTGTGTTGGTTTTAGCCAGTGGATACTATGTCAAAGGTCGTGAACTTGTACACTTCCTCTCCAAAGATTCACAGTATCAGTGCCCAGTTTGTCAAGATCTCTCTAGATTAGTTTATTTAATTTTGCCGCGGTTGGTTAATTCACAAAATCATAAGACCTTTTTCTTCTTTCAAATGCATAGCGAGTGAGGGACAAAGAAGAAGGAAAAGGAATGGAATTCAGTTTCCTCAACATCTTAATGATCTCAGTTTTAAGTTCTTCTATAAGTGTGTCTCTGTGGATGTTGCTTTACTGCTTAAAGCATCTAATTGAAACCAGATCCTTAAATCTCTTTGGATCAAGAAGCAGTAGTAAGCCCAGGGCATATTATCCCTACAATCCAGAAACACTTAGGTGTCTTGTATTTGATGTACGTGTAATCAGTTTACTCTCCAAGCCCCTTTTTCTACCTAAAATCTTAGTGATGTAGTACAGTAGTAAAGGGGATCTTTATTCCTGTTTTAAAAGGATACAACCAAGGTAGGGAAGGCTTCATTATTGGTGATTATTCAGAAGAACTATTTTCTTTACATATGCTATGGAAACAATATTATTTCCAGCTACAGAATATAGTATTTGATTATACTTTTGTAAATTGCCTGCTTTTCCCCTATCATCTGCTAATTCCGATTTGATACTGTTCTGTGTTCAAAAATACAGCATGAGCAAGCTGTCATGGTGCCTGTCTAGAGTCCCAGCTGCTCAGGGGGCTAAGGTGGGAGGATCATTTGAGCCCAGGAGTTTGAGACCAGCCTGGGCAATATAGCAAGACCCTATCTCTAAAAATTAAAAAGTGTTTCCTAAAATATCTGCTGACCATAATAGTGTCTATCAAATGCATTTTCACATTCTTGTCATGTCCAAAATTCTCTATTAAAAAATTCAGGAAATAATTGTTTTGTGATACCTAATTTTCAGGTAAGCCCAGCTGGTCTAGAAAGATTGGCGATATTTGAAACATTTAAATTATATTAAAAGTTTTTCTTGTTTGTACAGTTGAAGAAAGAGTTAAGACATTTCAAACTTTTGTTTGGAGATCTTTGTTAAGTGGATTTTATGCTTGCTTCTTAAAATATATTGAATACACTTTGCTGTAGGACAGGGCCTAGCCCATAATAGGCATGCAGTTCTTATTTGAATTGTGTTGAATGACTCACTGTTATGAGCATCCAGTATTTACTAGATCTTAGATTTTAAGGGTTAGAATTTTTTCAGTGTGATTTTTTTGCTCAGATGCAAAATAGCTCCAGTACTCATGTAATTTCTGTATTTTTTCCTTTTCTGCCATCAAAGCTGAGAACCTTATCTCTTAGAAACCTTTAATCGACTACCTAGTATGTGCCAGATACCCACAGCTTTACATGGGATATCTCATTTAATCCTCACAGCAGCCATATGAGATAGCTGTTACTGTATCACATTTACGTATTAGGGAACTGAGCTTCAGAGAGATCACATTTGTTCTGACTATTGTCAGTTTGCCTGCCTATATCCTGTGATATCCCTTTCGTTTTTAATTTGTTGCTTCTAGTCCTGAGGACCAGAAATCCAGGTAAATAAAATATGCTCTGGTGGGCTTTCCTGATGGGACCCTCGAGGGAGGAGAGGATGAAGACCGGGAGAGGAGTTCCAGGTTGGGGTATATGAGGTGGTTAACTGGGTGCAATGCCCCTTTCCCATCGGTTATGCTTACTCCATATTTAAGCTAATGTTACGCGGTTAGCCAGAATGAACTGATTTTGGCTAGACCCTTTTCTTGTCTAGGAATGGCGGAATTACCTGAATGAGTTTCCACAGACTGTCCTAGAGGGGCCACAGACTGCTCTGAGAAGCTAGTGAAATTATGAGTCCTCTTCTGAAAAAATGCAGATACTCATACGTATACAATGTTGCATGTGATTTCAGGGGTTTCAGAACCCCTCTAAAATCCATCCTGGGATCCCAGATTAAGGTAATTCATTTGGCCTCTGTGGGTGGATGTTAATCACTAATGCTGTTATAACCTAAACATGTCCCTAAGACCAGAAATTATAATTAAGAACAGAGGAACTCTAGGGACTGTAGGAAGTTTGAAACAGAAAAGGGCTTTCTTTAGCTTTCGGGAGGAATTTGTGTTTGCCCATGAATGAAGTGAAATGACCAGGTAGACAGTAGAACCAGGCCTGTGTGCTGGGGAGACCTTCTGTGCCCTAAGGCCACATGGCCGAGAGGTGGGAAGCCAAGGAAGAAGAAATTGGGCATAGGTCTTGTTAATTTACACCAGCCCATCAGGTTAGAGCACACTCGGGAAAGTTCTTGCTACTCTGAAGGCGATTTTTAGAATCAGAAACCTGTACTTGAGAAACATAACTTTTTGTATCATTTATATTTTCTGTAATGATTGTCTTTTGCTCTCTGCTTGATTTTATGTAGAACTTGTACTAAGGTCAAACACTGAAAGGGAATTTTGCAAATATCTGAGCCTGTCAAAAGGGAAGAATAGGTGATGCAGTGGGGTTGGCAGCACTTTTCCTATTACTTGGGAGTGAACCCTCAGGGAAATAAAGGCTTAGCCACAGGTGTAGCCATAGAATCCCTTTCCACCTGGAGACTATCCTTGCTGATTTCCAGCACAGAAGAGTTTTGCATCTGGTTTTCCTAAGAAGGGCACTTCCTTTACACACATTCCTGCATACTCCTGCTTTACCCTCAAGGCCCAGTAGAAACCAGCAGTAGGACCTTCCTCATTTTTCAGCAAGTAGGACCCCTTATTTGAAGGACCAGTACCTGGCTCTTAATTGAAGTCTTGAACAGTTTCAAAGATGGGAAAATTATTTGTTATTTTGCTTTGAGATTCTTCTAAGCCCCAGTTGAGAAATTAGGAAGGAGACTATACACACATCGAAATCTATTACCAAAACAGTTGCTTTAACAGGAAACTGTAATTTATAGTGTAGTTTTTTTTTTAAAGGTGGGAAGGACACCTTTAAATGAGGTATGATGTATTTTAAAAGGATTTAAAAGCCCAAAAGTGTAGGCACACCTCATTTTATTGCACTTTGCTCTATTGTGCTTCACAGATATTGCATTTTTTACAAATTGAAGGTTTGTGGCAACTGTGTTAAGTGTGTAGACAAAATTTTTCTAATAGCGTATGTGCTCACTGCATGTCTCTGTGTCACACTATGGTAATTGTCACCAGATTTCAAACTTTTGTATTATTACTGTATCTGTGATCAGTGACCTTTGACATTACTATTGTAATTGTTTGGGGGCACCCTCAAACCACGCCCATGTGAAACAGCAAACTTAATAAATGTTTTACGTTCTGACTGCTCCGCTGACCAGTTGTTCCTCCACCTCTCTGCCTTTTCTCAGGCCTCCCGATTCCATGAGCCACAGTAATATTGAAATTGGGCCAATTAATACCCCTACAGTGGCCTCTAAGTGTTCAAGTGTAAGAAAGAGGTTCACCTCTCACTTTAAATCAAAAGCTAGAAATGATTAAGCTTAGTGAGAAAAGCATGTCAAAAGCCGAGACAGGCTGAAAGCTAGTCCTCTTGCACCAGTTAGCCGAGTTGTTAATGTAAAGGAAAAGTTCTTGAAGGGAATTAAAAGTACCACTCCAGTGAACACAGAAATGATAAGAAAGTAAAACAGCCTTGCTGCTGAGTTGAAGAAAGTTTTAGTTGTCTGGATGGAAGATAAAACCAACCACAACATTTCTCAAACTGTTGGCCTCAAGCAATCCTCCTGCCTCGGCCTCCCAAAGTGCTGGGATTACTGATGTGAGCCACCACACCTGGAACCACCACATTCCTTTAAGCCAAACCCTAATCCAGAGCAAAGCCGTACCTCTGTTCAATTCGATGAAGCTGAGAGAGATGAGGAAGCTGCAGAAGAGAAGTTTGAAGCTAACAGAGGTTGGTTCCTGAGGTTTAAGGAAAGAAGCTATTTGCATAATATAAAAGGGCAAGATGAAGCAGCAAGTGCTGATGGAGAAGCTCCAGCAAGTTATCTAGAAGATCTAGCTAAGATCATTGATGAAGGTGGCTATGCTAAACAACAGATATTCGATGTAGACGAAACAGCCTTCTGTTGGAAGAAGAGGACTTTCATAGCTAGAGAGTAGGAGTCAATGCCTGGCTTCAAAGCTTCAGTTGAAGGACAGGCTGATACACAATGGCAATTAAATCTCAACATTAGTTTTGAAGGGGATGCTCAAACTATAGCACAGACCAATTTTCTTTGTCTAAATACAATAGTTTTCCTTCCAGGCAGCCTCAGTCCACGTTCATGAGCCACATTCTTGTGCTTCTCCATTTACATAGCTCTAATAGTAGAGGGATGCCTTATGCATCCCTCTTACCCAGTCTCTAGATATGGAGCCACAACCTTGCCTGCTACCAGCTGAAAATTCTCCTGAAGCTAGGCTTTTATCTTCAAATTATAAGATAGTGTTGGCCGGGCACGGTGGCTCACGCCTGTAATCCCAGCACTTTGGGAGGCCAAGGCAGGTGGATCACCTGAGGTCAGGAGTTCAAGACCAGCCTGGCCAATATAGCAAAACCCGGTCTCTACCGAAAATACAAAAATTAGCTGGACATGATGGCATGTGCCTATATTCCCAGCTACTCAAGAGGCTGAGCCAGGAGAATTGGTTGAACCCAGGAGGCCGAAGTAGCAGTGAACTGAGATCATGCCATTGCACTCCAGTCTGGGTGACAGAGTGAGATTCCATCCCCCCAAAAAAAGTACATATATACACACACATATATAGTGTTGATACGTGCATATATGTAGACTTTGTTTTAATATGTAAGCTATTTGTCTGCCAAATTACTTTTTCATAAAATTTTAAGCAAAACAGCTCTCCCTGGTCCACCATTACATACCCCCCAGAAACACTGCAATAACATAAAAACATTGATAGAGGTTATGTTTTTGTTTTTGTTTTTTTCTCAACTTTTACATACAGGGGGCACATGTGCATGTTTATTACATGGGCATCTTGCACTCAGGTAGTAAGCATAGCACCCAATAGTTTTTCAGCGCATGCCCTGTCTCCCCTCCCCATCTAGTAGTTCACAGTATCTGTTGTTCCCGTGTTTATGCCCATGGATGTTCAATGTTTCACTCCCACTTAAAAGTGAGAACACATGGTATTTGGTTTTCTGTCCCTGCACTAATTTGCTTAAGATAATGACCTCCAGCTCCATCCATGTTACTACAAAGGACTTCATTCGTTTATTCCATGGTGTATATGTAGCACATTTGCTCTATCCAATCTACTTTAGATGGGCAGCAAGGCTGATTCCATGGCTTTGCTATTGTGAATAGTGTGGCAGTGAACACAGGAGTGCAGGTGTCTTTTTGATATAATGATCTATTTTCCTTTGGATATATATACCCATAATGGGGTTGCTGGGTCAAATGGTAGCTCTGTTTTGAGTTCTTTGAGAATTCTCCAAACTGCTTTCCACAACGGCGGAACGAGTTTATATTCCCACCAACAGTGTATAAGCATTCCCTTTTCTCTGCAGCCTCACCAGCATCTATTTTTCACTTTTTTTTTTTTTTTTTTTTTAAAGAGATGAGGTCTCACTATGTTGCCCAGGCTAGTCTCAAACTCCCGGACTCAAGCAATCCTCCTCCCACCTCGGCCTCCCAGAGTGCTGGGATTATAGGCGTGAGCTGCTATGCCTGACCTGACTTTTTAATAATAGCCATTCTGACTGTTGTGAGATTATATCTGACTGTGGTTTTTGATTTGCATTTTTCTCAGATGAGAGTGATGATGAGCATTTTTTCATGTGTTTGTTGGTTGCTCGTATGTCTTGTTTTGAGACGTGTCTATGCATGTCCTTTGCCCATTTTTTAGTGGTTTTTAAAATTTTTTTTGCTGTTAAGTTTCTGATTATAGATTCTGGATATTAGATCTTTGTCAGATGCATAGTTTGAGAATATTTTCTCTCATTCTTTAGGTTGCCTGTTTACTCTCTTGATAGTGTCTTTTTATTGCTTTATCTCCATTTTACAGATAAGAAACAGGTTCTAGAAGTTTCAGATATTTGCTCAAAGTCATACCGTGAAGTACAAAGCTGTTTTTAACCATGCCTTTCTTAAGTTCCAAACCCATAATGCAGAAACCATGCTGGGCATTAAGGAATCTCACCTTCAAAAGAAATGAAAAAGCCAGAGACAGTGGCTCATACCTGTAATCACATCTGTAAGCACTTTAGGAGGGTGAGGCAGGAAGATCACTTGAGCCCAGGAGTCTGAGATCAGCCTGGGTAACATAGCAAGACCCCGTCTCTACAAAATAATTTTAACATTAGCCGGGTGTGGTGACACACACCTGTAGTCCCAGCTACTCAGGAGCCTGAGGTGGGAGGATCATTTGAGCCTGGGAGATCGAAGCTACAGTGAACCGTGATTGCACCACTGCATTCAAGCCTGGGAGAGACCCTGTCTCAAAAAAAAAAAAAAAAAAAAAAAAAAAAAAAAGAAAGGAAAAGAAAGAGAAGTGGCCTGACACAGTGGCTCACATCTGTAATCCCAGCACTTTGAGAGGCGGGGCGGGGGGGTGGGGGTGGATCATAAGGTCAGGAGTTCAAGACCAGCCTGGCCAATACGGTGAAACCCCGTCTCTACTAAAAATACAAAAATTAGCTGGGCATGGTGGCGGGCACCTGTAGTCCCAGCTACTCGGGAGGCTGAGGCAGGAGAATGGCGTGAACCTGGAGGCAGAGCTTGCAGTGAGCCAGATTACACCACTGCACTCCAGCCTGGGTGACAGAGAAAGAGTCCGTCCAAAAAAAAAGAAAGATGAGAAGGAGAGTTTAAAAGCATTCCACAAAGTCAGTGGTTATATGTTAATTTGTGTAGTGTGCTTTGTTTCCCAGATAGTTTAGAAGCAGTTAATTCTGGATAGACGTGTGTTGTATGTAATGACAGATACTGATGGTAATGTTTTATTTTGGCCAAAAAAAAGTGGGGGATGGGGAGTAATTTTCCTCAAAATCATTATCTGGCAGGGTGGGAGGTGGTTTTTCTTTTGTATACAGAGAAACAGAGTCCCAGGTAGGAATATTTGTTGTATTCGTGGCAGTTTGGCAGACCCTTGGAATATAACCTTTTTCATGGTCCATGTTCTAGTCTTGCCTTGAGAACCCTCTTTTGAGTAAAGAAAATATTCAAAAACCCATCTCTGGGTTTCATCCTGAGGATCCAGGACCGGTGTTCTCTTTCTTGAGGAAAAAGAATCACAATGGTGGAAAATTCTTTGCAAATCCTATTGTAGTCTTGATTGATCTCTCTTCTCATTGCTCTTTATTGGCCTCCTCAACCCTTCTGACTGTGTGTATTAGAAATAATACTTATTATCAGTATTAAAACAACTACTTTCTTTGTCTATTTTAATTATTTTCTTTATGTTAACTATTTTCTTTTCAGAGTTGCTTATCTATTAGCAGGCCACTGCATTAGCCTTGAGCTAGTATTGTAAGATGCAAAATTATGTTGCCGGCATCAGTTGGGAATTTCATGGAATTTGCTTCTATTTGACTGTATTTCCAGATGGAACCATGTGCCGAAGTGTTTGTTTTGGGCCTCCATGAAGTCATTCCTTTGCAGTGATCTGTAGCTAGACTGCTGTCTCTTGGGACTAACCTGTGTGACTAATTTGAGTAGGAGGGTGATAAACTTTGTTACCACTTAAAAAGGGGCTAAAAATACTTCTTTTTTTAAAGCCCCTCTCCATATTATCTAGCAACACTCTTTGAGGGATAATGGAAAGGAGGTGATAAAGATTGGAACTGATTGGGAAGGTTCTGAATGTCCAAGTTTCATTTAGGAAACTTCACACCTTTGAGCCCCAGGGAAGAGTTTGGACCCCAAGCTTTTACAGGTTTGTAGTAAAATCTGAGCTGCCCACAACACTCTGTGGCTAATGGCTTTTGCAGAAGTGATTCTACAACTAAAAATGCCCATCAACTAAGCTTGTATTGGTTCATCGTCCAGATCTAAAAATGATTGTTAATTTGAGTTATTGTGCTAAATGTTTCTAAGAAATGCTTCTTTTTAAGTTGCAGTCTTTTGATCAAAACACAGTAAATGAAGGGCTTCCCTGAAAGGTGGAGCCAGTAGACTTGATTTGGAGATGAAGCATATGCCGAACTCGAAGACTGGAGAGATATTCTTGCCTTAACCCTGTCTCTTATTCACTGAGGGACCTTGGATAAGTCACAATCTTCCTGTCTCATGTTTCTTTTACTTAAAAATGAAAGCATGGATTAGGCTAGCTCTTTGTCAAACCTCCCTTCTCAATTCACCTTCCTAATCACAGAACTCTTTTTCTAATAAAATTTTATGCAGGACCCCAGTCTATAAAACAGATACAAAAGGACATGCTTTGGTTAATGGAGGGCACAGGGAGAATCTCTCTCTGGCTTCAGTTCTGGCCCCTGAGGCACTTTCCTGTCTAGTCGAGCTTTCTTTAAGAGCTCTTCCAGCTGTGGCATTCCATCCATGATTCTAATTAATGTGAATTGAGTATTACTAATATCAGGTTTGGGTTTTTTGTTGTTGTTATTGTTGTTTTCACTTAGTAGCCACATCATGGAGCAAAAAAAAAAAAAAAAGTGGTTTTAAATTGCAGAATGATTTAAGCTAGTAGAGGGTGTCATTCATTGACATTAAGACTGGTACTGGTCTAAACATAGCACTATTAGAAGTTAAAAAATTCACAGTAGAAACCCCCTTCCTCTGTCCCAGAATGCATGGAGCAATAATGCAGAATAGGGACGTAAATGATAAATCTGCAACCATTAGGGCTCACTTTCTAAGCTTCCCACTGAGTACTAGGATACAGCTCTCTCTTATTCCTTCCTCTCCTTCCTCAAATCCTACATTCCTACATTGCTGAGCAGGTTGCAATTTTGGCCTAGAGTGATTACTCCTGCTTACTCCTGTCCCTCTCTCTGACTGGAGTCAGGTCTGAAGTACTCTGTTTTCCACCTGTCATCTCAGCCAAGACCTTGAAGATTCAATACTAAACCATTGTATGGGATTAAATTCTGAGCCTTCTAGAAGTTTCAGAATATGTTTTTTTGCTGTTGTTGATTGCAAAATCAACAGACCTCCCTCCCAGGGAGAGGAGTTTCCTTCTCCTTTGGTGGGCCTCCCTCTAGCAATTCAGGAGCTGCTAGAAGCAGATTAACACCTACAGTTCCAGACCAGCTTAGAGCTCACTTCATTTCCCACTGTGCAGCATTTCAGCAACCCGTGGACCTATGGCTAGTCATTCCTGCCTGTCCTGCGCCAGGGCCTTTCCCAGCCAGCAGTCTTCCCGCTGACTGTTAGAACTATACCCTCTGGCTCAGGCTTTCCCCACAAAAACAAAAACAAAAACAAAAACAAAAACATAGTATTGGTTCGCATTTTCTCGCAAAGTGCTAGGCCTTGTCCTAAGCACTTTATTTATTTACTGAGACAGAGTCTCGCTCTGTCACCCAGGGAGGAGTGCAGTGGCATGATTTTGGCTCACTGCAACTTCCACCTTCCGGGTTCAAGCAATTCTCCTCTCAGCCTCCCAAGCAGCTGGGACTATAGGTGCACGCCACCACGCCTGGCTAATTTTTATATTTTACTAGAGACAGGATTTCACCATGTTGGCCAAGCTGGTCTCAAACTCCTGACCTCAGATGATCCACCCACCTCGGTCTTCCAAAGTGCTGGGATTACAGGCGTGAGCCCTACGCCTGGCTGTCCGCACCCAGCCTGTCCTAAGCACTTTAAATGTGTCAACCCATTTGTTCTCTTTGAAAAGAGTGGCCAGGTGAAGGCTAAAGGATGGGATAAGTGCAGTTTCCAGAACCCTTCTTGGCTAGTTATAGCCTAAGACTTGCAGACAGGCAGCCTGGGAAGATCTCAGACAAGGAACCTTCAATTTAAACGTACAGTTTTGAGAATTTAGATATTTGACAAATGATTGAGCCGCTCAAGTTGCTTATGTATGAATGTGCTTGTTTAGCAGGTAGAGTTATTATTCTCTTATGTTCAAATTTATTAACAAGGGCTTAATTTCATTCCAAACAGACTGTGTAAAGGTGACTATGCAGTACAGAAGTACAATGAAATATGAGATTCCTCAGCCTTTAGTGGATGCTGAGCTGGAGACCCCCGTTAGTCCTACCTCTTTCTAAACAGCTCCAGCCATGAAGCTCTCGACCTTTTCACCTTTAAACTTTGTTTGAACTTGGAAAGAAGACTTTTGAATTGTTTAAAAAAAAAAAAAGTAGAAGGAGGAGAAAGAAAGACAAGGGGAAAAAAGGTTAGGGAGGCTGCAAAAGAGATGTGGAGACTGGGGGAAAAGGAATGATTATATGTTAGCTTAACAGTAATACCAGGAAAATAATCCTCCTCTTGTCTAGGAGTTTCTGCTACTGGGAGCCACAGGGTAATCAGCTCACATGACATACCCAGAGGCGAATGCTAGCCTGTGCTGTTTTTGAACATATTCAAACAAAGGCTGATTATCCAAACAAGAATTTGGACTGCAGCAGTCGGACCAGTTAAATTATAGTTAGTAAAACTTGGTGCCTTGTGAGCTTGGAATGTTACAATTGCAGCTGGATCTTCGTTTGTCAGGCAGCCTTACTGCACAATAAAACCAGAGATTTTTATCTCCCCAGGACTCAGTTTAACTCCTTGGGTACAAAGAGAAAAGTGCCAGCTATCATACCGCAGAATCCTGGCAACTCCTGTCTCCCTCCTGTCCGAGTTCATGAGGCAGTGGCATTTTCATAGTGTTCTGTAGGAAAGTGGGAGGACAGAGGCAAGTTGCGCTTCTTCTTAGATCTTATGTTGGAGATGATAATTTTTATTCATTCATTACTTTAACAACATTTATTAAATGTTACTATGGACAAAGCCCTGTGTTAGTGCTCTACTTATATACAAATGGCTATAAAAAGATAGTATAGTCAATTGTAAATAGGTTTCAAAATATTGTGAGTAATTTAGTGGAGGGATAATGGAGAAGGTAAAAAAAAAAAAAAAAAAAGAGGCTTTTTGGAGAAAGTATGATTTGAGCTGACTTTGTGGGAAAGTAGGATTGAATCTTTAAATGTGGCTCTAAAAGTGATTTTATGCAGCAGGAACAGCACAAAGGAAAAATTGAAGGCAGGAAAGTTGGATCCTGGACGTGAAGAGAGGTAATAAAAGAGAAGACTGAAAAAGTAGAATAGCCTCTGCATAGCGGACTTAGGATGCCAGGCCTGAGAGTGGACTTCCTTTGGTAAAGCAAGAGAAAGCCATTAAAAAGTTATCTTTTTTTACACAGCTGTCAAATAATCAGTTAACATGTATTGAAAGGTTACCATACTGAGAGGTGAAGCCAGCTGGACTTCCTGGGTCGAGTGGGGACTTGGAGAAATTTTCTGTCTTACAAGAGGATTGTAAAACACACCAATCAGCTCTCCGTAGCTATGATTGTAAAATGCACCAATCAGCGCTCTGTAGCTAGGTAAGGGGATTGTAAAATGTACCAATCAGCACTCTGTAGCTAGCAAGAGGATTGTAAAATGCACCAATCAGCACTCTGTAAAACACACCAATCAGCACTCTGTAAAACGCACCAATCAGCGCTCTGTAAAATGCACCAATCAGGGTCCCAAAAGTAGCCAATCACAAGGAAGATTGAAAAAAGAGCATTCTGATAGGACAGAAACAGAACATGCGTGGGGGACAAATAAGGAAATAAAAGCTGACCACTCCAGCCAGCAGCAGCAACCCTCTCAGGTCCCTTTCCACGATGTGGAAGCTGAGTTCATTTGCTCTTCACAGTAAATCTTGTGGCTGCTCACTCTTTGGGTCCTTGCCACCTATAAGAGCTGTAACACTCACCTCGAAGGTCCGCAGCTTCATTCTTGAAGTCAGCCAGACCCCGAACCCACTGGCAGGAACCACCTCCGGACACAATACCCAGGATGTTGAATACTCAAAATAATTCTGGAAGAAAATAGAGACTCAGAGAAATGAAGTAACTTTCCCAAGACTGCTCAGTCCATAAGCAGCAGAGTCACGACTGAAATCCAGACTGACCACAGACCCCCAGCTCTTAATTGCTTTTCTGTATTACTCTCTATTCCTTTTAAATTGGCTGACTTTATGATGATAATGCAAAATAGATTAGCCATATTTTTATATGGAGGCAGGAAGCTTGACTCTAATGGATCACCCATATTCCTGAATTGGATGATTATGGTAAAGAGAATTGCTTTACAGGGATGATTTTTATATTTGAGAAGATAATAGTTACCATGATCACCATCTTGAGTTGGTTTAAACATATGGGTTATAACTTTGTGTGAACAAGAGGTTTTTTTTTGGGGGGGTGGCGGGGGAGAAAGAGTTTCACTCTTGTTGCCCAGGCTGGAGCACAGTGGCACAATCTTGGCTCACTGCAAACTGCACCTCCTAGGTTCAAGCGATTCTCCTGCCTCAGCCTCCTGAGTAGCTGGGATTACAGGCACCCGGCACCACACCTGGCTTTTGTTTTGTTTTGTTTTGAGACGGAGTTTTGCTCTTGTTGCTCAGGCTGGAGTGCAGTGGTGTGATCTCGGCTCACTGCAACCTCTGCCTTCCAGTTTCAAGCGAGTCCCTGCCTCAGCCTCCCGAGTAACTGGGATTACAGGTGCCTGCCACCACGCCTGGCTAATTTTTGTATTTTTAGTAGAGACGGGGTTTCACCACATTGGCCAGGCTGGTCTCGAACTCTAGACCTCATGATCCACCCGCCTCGGCCTCCCAAAGTGCTGGGATTACAGGCGTGAGCCACTGCACCCAGGCACAAGAGTATTTCTGCTTGACCAATTCGATCATAATGAGATAATCTGCCCTCATAGCTATTTCTTACAGTGATTTATGATAGTGCAGAGCTGGCTTTGGCAGGTCTTATGTCTTTATGGCCTTATTTTTTCTGAGCGACACAGTTGTTACCATTGGTGTATGGCTTTCCATTTCCCAGTTTCCATGGGGTATCTTCACCATATTCTTATCCTCTGCTGACCCTGCCACTGTCTTGTTTTCTTTCCTGTCCTCTTTGATATACTCTGTTATTGTAAGCCAGGCTTGTGGCTTCTGGGAGGGGTGATTGGCAGGGTCAGTCAGACATAAGCACTGAAACGTGTGTCCCAGAGGTGGAAGCCAGATTTCCTCTCAGGGCCCTGAGGCCAACCTCCTGTGATGGCTTCATGGCTAGAAATAGCAAAAATTGAAATGGATATTGCAGATAGTCCAGACAAGCAAACAGAAGACCAAATGCTTGGGTACTTAAGATTTTTTAATTTGTTCATGTATATTTTTAGCAATAGAAGCAATATAGCATACCTTTGAGCCAGTTTTTCCTAGGTGTGCC
This sequence comes from Chlorocebus sabaeus, assembly GCF_047675955.1. NCBI lineage: Eukaryota > Metazoa > Chordata > Mammalia > Primates > Cercopithecidae > Chlorocebus > Chlorocebus sabaeus. The sequence goes on from NC_132919.1 coordinate 37,414,089, forward strand.
AGGTAGGTTAGTGTTCCCAGTTGTCAGGAGATAATCAGGTACTGATTTAGTGAGCTCATTTTTGAAATGCAAAAGCAAAAATGAATAAAATAGCAGGTTACCATAGTATAGATAGTAGGAGTTGATTGGCACCAACGTCTTTATTTAGCTTGGGTTAGAACAGATTCTGTGCATATCAGATTTGAAGAGGAGATCCTAGTTTTTATAGCAGTACCATCAAAGATAGTTATATATCCAAGAGGAAGCCTGAGTTTGAAATAATGATTAGCCCTACAGATTTTCAGTTTTGTTTTGGGGTTTTTTGTTTTGTTTTGTTTTTGTTTTTAATTCAATTTGCAAAGCCTCTAGCAGATAGTTCTGAAACCTTTGTGAATGCTTTCTGTAAGTAATGAAGCTTTTGGAAATTTGGTCTAGTGATGAGTAATTCTTTCTTTCTGACGTTAATCATTTGCATTTTATCAGTGGCTCCAAGATTAATATAAAAAGGGAACTTCATTTACTCTGAGTGATCATGTTTCAATGTGTTAATGTTTTAGGAGTAGCAGAGGATAACATGCAACTGTTAAGATCTAGATCATGCTAAAAGTATTAAAGTTGGCTTTCAGAGATTAGCTTTTTCCTACTTAAAATTAAGAACTTAAAGATTTTAATCAAGATAATCCTAAAATGTCTTAAGGTGCAACTTATTATGGAGGTGATACCAGTTGGAATAGTAAAGACCAAAGGAGAAATTGTGAGTTAATGTTTACTTTTTTATTACTATTTTAATCAAATGGCTTTACAACTTGACCTTTTAAATGTGAATATATTTTTTTAAAAGAACACTCAGGTATGTGAAGTCATAACTGTTGTGTTGGAAATTCTCAGCCCTAAAAGTTCTGCACTTGAATGTTAAATATGTGTGTGATAAAAATATTTTGATTGGGGTTTTCTGTGTGGGCATTTACGTTCTCCTGGTGACAGGTGTTTTGGTGAAGAGAAAAGCATCTTGTAGATGTTTGGGATCTGTAACCATGCTGCCTCAAACAGCAGCAGCAGCAGCAACAGCAGCAGCAGCAGCAGGAGCTACCATTTACTGAATGCCTGCTCTATCATAGGCACTCCTATAGGCATTCTATAGACATAATTTCATCTCCTTACAAACATCCTGGCAGGTAGAATAGTATTTTTATTTCACAGATTCAAAAACAGCCTGAGAGAAGATAAGTGGTAGGGACAGGCTATGAACTCAGGTTTCTCTGATTCCAAAGTCCATATTCTTTTCACTATACCATGATATTAAAAAGGAACCAATGGGGCCAAGCACGGTGGCTCACGCCTGTAACCCCAGCACTTTGGGAGGCTAAGGCGGGCAGATCACTTGAGGCCAGGAGTTCGAGACCAGCCTGGCCAACCTAGTGAAACCCCATCTCTACTAAAAATACAAAAAAAAAAAAAAAAAAAAAGGCCAGGCGTGGTGGTACACGCCTGTAATCCCAGCTACTCTGGAGGCTGAGGCAGGAGAATCACTTGAACCCGGGAAGCAGAGGTTGCAGTGAGCTGAGATCGTGCCACTGCACTCCAGCCTGGGCAACAGAGTGAGACTCCATCTCAATAAATAAATAAATAATATAAACGAACAAGTGTAGCTGACATTTATCTGAGACTTATCAGCCTTAGCACACATACACTGAAAAGTTTAAAACAGATTTTATGTTATTCACTAGAACAGATTCATTTACTTGTATCATTGAGCCCTATAACTAAAGGGTCCATTTCTTTTAAATTAATCTCAGATACACAGAAGTATATCTTAACTAAAACTTTCTTCCTGAAAAGAAGCATTTTTAAAAGGTACCAAGGGCTGTTATTCTTAGAATGATTTGATGAAGTCAAAGACAAAAATAGTTTAGGCTTTTGATTAGATTTCAATATGCCACTCTTACTAGGGAGCTTTCTCTTGTTTGGGCATGACAGGATTTTTGCCATGAGAAACCTTCTGCTTCCACCCCCTCAGTTCTCACTCCCTGTCACTTACCCTTCAAAAGACTGAATAGCAATTACAATACAGTTAGGCTTTCTTTGGGGGACCCTAATATAGTGGGCACACTGAATCTTTGGATTTAATATTAGAGGCTTGACTATTTGAATGTGATTGCAGAAGTCAATGAGGACTCTGTTATTACTACGAATTTGTAGGTTGGTATTTAGCTTAGCAAGTGGTGAAGCTAGTGAGTGAGCCTGTTTACCACCAAGTGCCCACATCTCCCGTTGGCTTTGTTGTTCTCTACTTGTTTCATCCTGTGACTTACCCACACACACCTTAGCCAACTGTTTATGCTAATGATGTAAGAGAAGTCAAAGTAAATAAGCTTAATTAAATAATAGTTTGGGCCTGCACGGTGGCTCACGCCTGTAATCTCAGCACTTTGGGAGGCCGAGGTGGGCAGATCACGAGGTCAGGAGATCAAGACCATCCTAGCTAACACAGTGAAATCCCGTCTCTACTAAAAAAAAAAAAAAAGCAAAACAAAAATTTAACCGGGTGTGGTGGCCAGTGCCTGTAGTCCCAGCTACTCAGGAGGCTGAGGCAGGAGAATGGCGTAAACCCAGGAGGCGGAGCTTGCAGTGAGCCAAGATCACGCCACTGCACTCCAGCCTGGGCAACAGAGTGAGACTCCATCTCAAAAAAAAAAAAAAAAAAAAATCCAAACAGCAGGAAGACAGTATAAATATCAGGGTCTGACCTAAAGGAGACCTTTAGATGTGTGCTGGTTAGCACTTTGACAAATCACGATACCTTAAAACACAAAAAGACATTTATAGTGATGTTTGAGTAACTTGGAAGTCTATTTTAGACCAAATGCATGTTTGGTTAATTTTGCTAGGCATAGAGAGAATGTAGCCCTCCTCCCTTCATGTGAGATCCTTTAGACCTGACAAGACCCGCCTGTGATGCCTAGACCCCTTCCTCTATTTAGAAGGACATCACTGAATGCAAATTTGCAAAAAGCTATGGCAGAACCTATGGTTATGAGAGGCAAAGAGCCTGGAATTTAAGAAGCTAAGGGAAAATATATGTCCAGAGCCTATCTTCTACCAGTCAGCTTTGTTTTTGCTCAGATAAATTTATTCTTTTTCTGAGCCACTGTTGAATTGAAGTAATAGTGATCACAGCTTATCACAGTTCTCTAAAGATTATTGCCTCCTTCACTGCCTTCATGAATTAACCCCAATTTCTTCCAAACAGAATTCTTAAAATATGCATTTGTATACACACATATATACACACTATTTTTTGTAAAATGAAATCACACTGAGCTTATTTACCAGTAAGTAATGAGTCTTACCTGTCCGGTAATGAATGTGTTTTCCTTTGCTTTTTTACTTAGCACTGTATTGTGACTATCATGAACAAAGACAGTTTGGAAACAGGGTGACTAGAAGTCAAAAAAAATATGTGTTATGAAAGAATAACAATAGGTAAAATTCAGAGTATTATTTTAATTTAGTGTTAAAATTATCCAAATCTCACATACTTTATTCAGTCTATGTTTTTAAAAATTGGATATATAGGGAAGGAGCAATTTTTTAAAAGATTTAACTGCAATTGCATAGTATTTTGTGATTTCATTATTATCTTTATAAATGTGATGTAATAGACTATAATTTTAGCAAGTGTATCAGTCCATTCTCACGCTGCCATAAGGACATAGCCGAGACTGGGTAATTTATAAAGGAAAGAGGTTTAATTGACTCACTGTTCTGCACGGCTGGGGAGGCCTCAGGAAACTTACAATCATGGTGGAAGGGAAGCAAACACGTCCTTCTTCACATGGTTGTAGAAAGAATGAGTGCTCAGTGAAGGGGGAAGCCCCTTAGAAAACCATCAGATCTCCTGAGAACCAAGTCACTAAAACAAGAACTGGATGGGGGAAACCACCCCCATGATTCAATTATCTCCACCTGGTCCCTCCCAGGACCCATGGGGATTATGGGAACTACAATTCAAGATGAGATTTGGGTGGAGACACAGCCAAACCATATCAGTAACTATTTATTTATATTTATTTTTTAGAGACAGGGTCTTGTTATGTTGCCAAGGCTGGATTCAACTCCTGGGCTCAAGTGATCTCCCACCTCAGCCCCCTGAGAAGCTGGTACTACAGGCATGTGCTACCACACTGGGCTTAATTTTAGGAAGTATTTAAGCAAATATTATTGATCTGTATACAATTGTTCATTTTAAAAAGTGAAAAGTTCTTTCCAAACAATGTGTCAATTAGTTTTTCTCTTTGGTAGAAAAATTGTATATGTACAAATCAAAGTTGTAGGAGTACCTCCCTGCCTAACATTCAAGTGGTTTCAGATGGTAGGCTTTAACATAACAAGATGGGCTCTCAGAAAAAGCAGTTCCTAAGGGAACACCTACATTTAGTACTTCTTTGTCATGTTAATGAAGTTCTGTCTCATTGTAAGAAAAAATAAAGAGATTGTTGAGTGGAGGTACCTACTGCCTAGTGCAAAGTCAGGAAGGCTGTGGAGCTGATGGGCAGCTCTTTAGAATCCAGGGGTCCATTATTGGTGAACTCAGCATGAGGCTGAAGCTGGAAGGTCACATCCTCTAACATGAAAAAAACTGAAGCTGTGAGGGTTCAGGTGATCCACCCAGGGTTCCACAGTGATTGAGAGGGCTGAGATTTTAGAAAGACTTTCTGCCTTTCTAACACCCAGATTTGGCCTGCCTCACACACTGGCAGGAATTCTCTTCTGTCCTGGAGAGTCTTACAACTATCATGACCTCATAACTGATCTACGATGGCTTTCTGGAGATGGTCAAGTCAGGAATAGCTTTTAAATAGGTTGCTATGGCCAGGTACAGTGGCTCACGCTTGTAATCCCAGCACTTTGGGAGGCCGAGGCAGGCGGATGGCTTGAGTTCAGGAGTTCAACACCAGCCTGGGCAACATGATGAAACCCCATCTCTACAAAAAATTAGCCAGGTGTGGTGGCGTGTGCCTGTAGTCCCAGCTATTCAGGAGGCTGAGGCAAGAGGACCACAGAAGCAGAGGTTGCTAGAGTTGAGATGGTGCTACTGCACTCCAGCCTAGGTAATAGAGCAAGACTGTCTCAGAAAAAGAAAAAAAAAAAAAGATTTATGTTGTTTCCCCCAGTCCCCCAGGTCTCTCCTTTTACTTCCACGACTAACCAGAAGTCAATGTAGGAGCCTTGGTGTTAGGTGTAGGCTAGGGGTGGCACCTGACACGGCCTCATTGGAGCCTGTGTACCGGAATTAGACCAGTTGCTACAGGTTAGCTCTGTTGGTTGTCAAGGGAATTTCCTTTTCTTTATTAAAATGCAAGTCATGCTTTTGTTTTAATACAATATCAGCCATTCAACCTTGACATGATTTAAAATGAATGTGGCTAGTTTTGCCTTTGAGTGAGTGAGAGTGTGTGTGTGTGTGTGTGTCTGTGTAATAACCTAATTGACAAGCAATCATGATGTTTTCCTTGAGCCTGATGTTATCCCATCATTCGGAGACCCATTTTGTTTAATTTGTTTTTTCATATAGTTTCTGGTGGGAAAAATGCATTGCTTTAGTAACGAAATTAACTTGATTGAAATGTCTTAGACTTTATCATTTTCCAGTGGCTCAAAAGGTTATTTCCCAAGTGTTTAATTTTTTAAATACAGTATATATTAATTTCACTGCTACTTTCTGACATTCATCATTCCACGAAAAATTATCACAAATGAATACATCAGACTTTTATTTACACTCCAATTCCTACTCAATGTAAAGTTATTTAACTTTGATGATTGCATGCAAATTTGATAAAGATGAGGTTTTTAAAAACCTGAACCATTTATTGATTTGCTAAATATAATTTTCACATTTTCCTTATAGTATTCTATAATACATCTTTCAGAAGGAAAACACTTGAAAACTAATATAATCTCCAGGAACTGTTCAATCAGAAATAATGAGTGGAGCGGTCACTTATCAAACACATACTGTTTAAAATCCTTTTGTTTAGGTATTTCTAGTCTTTGAGGTAAAAAGTTCTGCCACCAAAAGTATGGATTCATTGGGCTTCTGAATTCTGTACAACATGTCACGATTTCTGCTCTTGGGCTAAAGATAGAAAGTAAAATAAAATGTTCTTTGTGCATTTAGTTATCCTTGACTCCATGAAATTCTCCAAAGTAATTACTGGTGACCACAATACCACCTACCAGCAAGAGCAGCATTGACCATGTGCCAAGTCCCTTATTGCTGACCACAGCTGCTCTTGACTACAGCAGATGTTTCTCCTTTTGCCTTGGCAGTAAAATTTTATTAAGCAGTTTTCCAAGTAGAGAGCAGCATACTGTACCTGACGAGTGGCTGGAGATCTTAGCCCTTTTGTGCAGTCAGCTTAGATTTCTCCTATCTACCATCAGCCCCCCACCTCTAGGTTCCTTGCATCTCACCAACCAGGCCTCAGGCCTTGTAAACTGCAGTCCTCTTGGGTTTGCTTCCCTACCCACCCATGTAATTTTCCCAAAGAAAATAATGTTAGAAGAGCAGCCTCACTTGTGGTTACAACTTGCGGCATTAAAAGGCTGTCACATTAGAACTTTGCTCCTACCAGTTATGGGTTTACAAAAAGGAGTTGGGGTACTTTGTTGGGATGTTTTGTTAGGATGCTTTTCTGAATTTTTCCGTATCTCTTTGGTTTGGATGTTGACTTGGAAATCTCTTTTGAATTAGCTTCTTTTGGAGAGCTTTCTGCTTTTCCTGAGCACTTCTTGAATCCTTTCCCCATCAAAGCCACCAAGGGAACTTCTGATGCTCTCTCTTTTGTAGACGGTACCCTATTTGAGTCCTTCTGAAGACTGGAGCACATAAAGGCCTGATTTTTTTTTTTCTGAGTTGGATTGGATGGTTTAACATAATTTGTCTCTATGTTTTTTGTCCTGGGTAAAGGAATATATTTGTGAGTTGTGGCTGATACTACTTCAAAAAAATTAAAATCATTCCTATGATTATTGCAACCCATTTCTCATGTCTTTCAAAGAAAACAACTCATAAAGATACTGGCAGTTGAAGGTCTAAGTCCCAGCCTGGCATGAATTCCCAGAGAGCCTTGGGCCTTGGGAGGAGGGGTAAAATATAGGATTGGAGTGCAAAGTCCATCTGGTGAGAATTTGTCTGGTTTGTGCTTCCTCAGCAGGGAGGAAATAGCAGTGACCTCAGTCCTGAATGGTCATTTCAGAAGTGTATCATGGTGGGAATTTAGCCAGCTTTGTGGCAGATGACCAACCCCGATAGCTTGATTTTTAAGGCCCCTAACATAAATGATACCAGGACTTCTTTGAATATTCTATTTAGTCTGTACTAGAACATGTAGGACAAGATGAGTGACTATTTTAGAGCTACAGGTCAAGAGGTTTGAAGCAGTATATTCACCTTTACACTTCAAACCACTTGGAGTAACTTAAAGAAGTAGTATACTGTCAAATACTTATAAAACTTCCTTCTTTGCTCTTAAAGATAAGACATTGTTTAGATGAATATATATTCTTTTCCTATGTATTCTACTATTCCTGTAAAAATTTGTTTTTAAAATAAGAAACTTGGCTGGGTGTGGTGGCTCATGCCTGTAATCCCAGCACTTTGGGAGGCCGAGGCAAGTGGATCACCTGAGGTCAGGAGTTTGAAACCATCCTGGCCAACATGGTGAAACCCCATCTCTACTAAAAATACAAAAAATTAGCCGGGAATGGGGGCGGGTGCCTGTAATCCCAGCTCCTTGGGAGGCTGAGGCAGGAGAATCACTTGAACCCGGGAGGCGGAGGCTGCAGTGAGCTGAGATCACACCACTGCACTCCAGTCTGGGCAACAAGAGTAAAACTCCATCTCAAAAATGAATAAATAAAATAAAATAGAAACTTGAAAATAATACCAGCACTGCTAGAGTGGGTATTTGGCTCAGTTCAGGCCTGTGCCTTTTTTTTTATGTTCCCAGAGCAGAGCACTCCTTAAACTAGGATGAGAAAAGTTAATTTTAATCCTCCAAAGGCTTATTTGCTAGCACAAAAGGTCATGAAACACACCCAAAACTATATTGCTAAAATCTGAAGGAGAGAGATCTCAACAGCAGAGATGGACTCTAGTGTCCCAACATAGAATTGTGTCTCTGGCTGAAGCCATAGTTTGTTTTAGGAATGCCAATACAAAAGCTACAGAATGTACAGAATGGAAGCGTTTTCCCTTAACTCATCTGAGGGAAACTTCTTTTTCTCATGTTGTTTTAGGAAATTCAGAAGAGAATTATTTAGAAATATTTGTGAAATCATGGTCGCAGGAGTTATTTCCAAGGATGTTAAAGTAGCTGCTGTCTGCCCATTATTTTTATAATTACTACACCTAAATCCGTTATCTGTCAAAAGGGAAAAAACTTTCTGTATCTACCTGATAGACCCATGGAGTACAAAAAAAAAAAAAAGAAAACTGTGATGACCCAGTCACATTTAAAGCTTTTAAAGCTCCCTTTTGAGATGATTTCTTGGGGTACTAAAATATCACCCACCCCAGAGTTTACAAATCAGAAATTGAATGAGGCAGGCTTAAAGAGGATCAAAAAACAAGATGCCAAATAAGAGCAGCCATTGTAAAACTAGAGGTTACAAAATGGCCCTGCTTTTCTACAAGGAAGGTCAAAGACACTAGGCCCCTTGCCCTGGGTTTGTCTGGTGGAAGTTTAAGGAAAGTTCATACCCTGGGCCTGGTAGAGCGCTTTGCCTTCATAATTGTCTGCATATGATTTGACAAACATAAAACCTCAGTGTTCCTGGATCATTTATCCCCCTCAGCAATGTGTGCTAAATATGAAGTAAAAGGTTACCAAAGGGAGGATAGGGAAGAAAACCTAATTACCAATCCCGGTAATTTTAAACATGAGAAGATATAAACAACGGCTTCTTCGTACATTCGTGAGGTCTGACATGTTGTGAAAATAGGGCCTGCTAAGCCATTGAAAGGATTCTCAATATATTGTGTGAGACGGAAAGAGGACCAAGAGAAAGGTTTGTTTTTCATTGTAAAGAATTGCTTTAGAAACCAAGGTTGTAACTGAGCACTGCTCTGTGCTGTATCAAGCCATAATATCCAGTGAGTCATGAAGGCATTAGGGAAGCACTGGAGACATCATAAGAAACATTTGAGTTAATGTTTGAGATAAGGAAGATGATTATCTCTAAAAAGAAACTGAAATTAAAGGGCACAGTCTTCCGTTTTCGGACAGCTAAAAGGCATTCTTTTCAGTGATCTCTCCTTTGCTAACTCACGTACATGCTGTGAGTATTCGAACTAGAAACCAGGCTTGTAAGCTGAGCTCTGCATACTTGTAGACTGAGACCTTGGGCGAGTTACTGCACACCTTGGCTTCAGCTTCCTCACCTGAAAGTGAGTGATCAACCCCATAATCTCTATGGGGCCCCTCTGGCCCAAGGAGTCTATCAGTCTGGTTTTTGAACATTATCCTACATTGGACAATCTCAGAAAGGTTTTATGACTTGTGGGTGCCTTTGTGGTACTTCATGTGAGTGGGAGGTCTTGAGACTATGGACCCCTTGGGAGACCAGTGTCTAATTCTACTACTTCCCCCTCACCAAGAATTCAGATGGTGAAACACCCTCATCCCTCCAGCCCTGCCCCCGGGAAGCCCTTAATTCAAAAAGGTCATTTCATTTCCTGTAAGCCAGTCTTACATCACTGGTGCAAGAATTGGGCAGTGCTTGCCCAGCTGGAAGTTGAGACATTGGAGGCCTCAGCCTAGTATCCCAGACAGTATTTGTCAGGCTGATGATAAGCTGGTGGAGAGTCTGTTAACTCAAGGCCTGATTCTAATGAATTTGGGATTCCTTGCTGAAAAAAAGACTGGGCTGAGTGTGGTGGCTCATGCCTGTAATCCCAGCACTTTGGGAGGCTGAGGTGGGGCGGATCATCTGAGGTTGGGAGTTCAGACCATCCTGGCCAATATGGTAAAACCCTGTCTCTACTAAAAATACAAAAAATTAACCGGGCCTGGTGGTGGGTGCCTATAATCCCAACTACTCAGGAGGCTGAGGCAGGAGAATCACTTGAACCTAGCAGGCAGAGGTTGCAGTGAGCCGAGATTGCGCCATTCCATTCCAGCCTGGGCAACAAGAGCGAAATTCCACCTCAGAAAAAAAAAAAAAAAGAAAGATTGGATCCTGGTCCATCCAAGATGCTGCCCTTGCAACCTCTGGGTTGATGACTGATATGTTGGTCTCTTGGGACAAGGCTGTACAGTTGAGAAAAGTAGCAAGAACATCAGATCTCTGCAGGTCATCTGGCCCCCATAAAAAAGCAATAGCAACTGGGAAAAGACTAGACTGCTAGGTTCCCAACTATACTGGATTATTAGACAAAGCCACCCACTCCATCTTTGTTTATAGAACTCATTTTCAGGAACAAGTGTTTTATAGTGAGGTAGAGGTTGTAAAGAAGCTCTTTACAGTGAAGATCCCAAATATGTGAGCCTTCTATCAAGCTTGATCTAAAGGAACTTTACATGGGTGGCAGTTTAGAAGAAAAAGAGAGAAAAGGATAAAGAAAAAAACTAATAAAAATAGCTGAGATCACTCAACAGTTATCAAGAAACAGATACTACAGTTTTATAACACGAAGTACTAAAAGTATATGCACTCTTAAAAGGCAATTAAAACGTATGCTCCAAAACTATAAAACATTTTCTTTTCATCTGCAACATAGAGGGCAGATTACAACACATTAATAACGTTTTGTTTAGAGTTCAGTTTCTGATGGTTTCCAAATGTAGTCTGTGTAGATTAACCAGAAGGAGTCCAGTTCCCTTTTTTAAGAGCGCTTGTAAAGGAAAGCAATGTGGTAAGATTGTTATGAAAAGAGAGTGTATTTAGGAAATAGCACTTAGCAGGGTCTCTCTGAATGGCTGCCAGGTCAGGAAGCTGAAGTGCAAGGCTTGGCCCTTGTTCAGCCCCCCCAGTTCCAGCTTCTTGACCACACAGTACGTCAGGAACATGTCACAAGCCAGCCAGGAAGACTCAGCCCCGCCCATGGGCCAGCTTGGCACGGCTGCTTTCACATAACCCAGGGCTCCAGAGGGGCCGGAGGCAGGCATTCCAGGGCCACGGGAACATGCAAGTTTTTAAAATAGAAGTGAAGGACTTAAAAAAAAAAAAAGCCTGGGAATTAAGAAGTTGCTGAGTCCTTGAGTCCTTATGGAACATGGTTCCTCATGTAGAGTGGCAGAGGTGAAAAGGGCCTTAAAGGTTATCTCATCCTCTGGCCTCTGCTTATAAACAAGGACATTGACCTGCTTACAACCACAGTGATAGAACCAATTGTGGAATCCATATCTGTCAGCTCTTAGTCTGCTAAACCCACTGTGGCTAAGCTGCCCTTTCTTCCTTGGATTTTGGCTCTAGAAAGCTGTCCAGTAATCCAGTAATCTGTTGCTGTACCCTTTTTTTTTTTTTTTTTTTTTTTTTTTTGAGATGGAGTCTTACTCTGTTGCCCAGGCTGGAGTGCAGTGGTATGATCTCAGCTCACTGCAACCTCTGCTTCCCGGGTTCAAGCGATTCTCCTGCCTCAGCCTCCCAAGTAGCTGGGATCACAGGCATGTGCCACCAAGCCTGGCTAATTTTGTATTTTTTAGTAGAGATGGGGTTCCACCATGTTGACCAGGCTGGTCTCAAACTCCTGACCTCAGGTGATCCACTTGCCTCAGCCTCCCAAAGGGCTGGGATTACAGGCATGAGCCACTGAGCCCATTCTGTTGCTATACCATTTGTTCCTACTACTTGCCTAACTGCTCTATGTCTCAGTCTCAGTTTCCTCATCTACAAAATGGAGATAATATCAATGTCTGGGGTGGGCCCAGTGGCTCACGCCTGTAATCCCAACACTTTGGGAGGCTGAGGCGTGTGGATCACCTAAGGTCAGGAGTTGGAGATATATGTATATATAAAATCAATATCTGCTTCACAGAGTTACAAGGATTGATAGAAGAAACATGTATAACATTTACGGTGCCTGGTATGGAATAAGGGCTCAATAATGTTATCTATTCCCATTAATAATAATATCATTAGCATTATACTATCATTTGTCTTATTGCTACTACTATTTCTACAGTTGCTACATTAGCAGTCGCAGGAATTTGGCCTGGAGCCTAGGCATGGCGTATGAGCTCTATGGTAGTAGACAGTCAGATCCAGGATTGGAGGTGGGGGAGCCAAGTAGAGGGGAAGATGAGTCTTGGATGCCTCTGGGCCAGTGCTTCATAAAGTCCTGTGCTCAGATTCCAGCTGTGGAACTGAGGTGCAGAGGTGGGTTTTAATGTTATTGTTGTCTTTGCTCTGTTTTGCCTTTCCATTTTTGTTGTACAGTTTTAGTTGAAAGAGACTTTAGAGATGATCACGTATACATTACAGTTCAGCCTCCACAGTTTACATGGGGAGAAACTGAAGCTCAGAAAGAAAAAGTGGCTTGCCTTATGTCTTGCTAGCCTTACTTGGTAATTGAATAGAGCTCTTGTCTAATTTACATATAAAAGGAAAACTGGAGGAGAAAGAGCCTTCGGATAATACCCATAAGATCGAAAAATCCTTCAGCTTTTCTTCTACATCAGGCCCGCTGGGACCCTACTTAAAACCCTCATTTTGACCTGGTTCCTTAGTCAGCATGGAGACAAGCCTGAGGAAAAAACTCAAGAGAGCCGGCCTCCTTCCTTAGGTATTATTAGAGAGCAATCCCCTATAAAAGTTAAGTGGATGTTTGTTTTTTATTTAAAACCTTCAGGAGATTTAACCCTGCTGGGCTGCTCCTGCCCACAGCAATGTCCCTTCAGGCCTCACATAACACTTCTGCTGTAAAGAGGGCTTGCTTTCAGAATGCTTAAACAACTCTGACATGCACATTTCTTTGCTTAATACAAGGCTCACTGATTTAGAAAGTAAAATTACTTTCTTAATTGATGCCTCAATTGTTTTTTCCTTTGAGTTCTTATCTTTCCTTTGCCCTAGTGTCAAGTCAGTTTTCCTGTTTTGCTAAAATGTTTGATGAACTTTAAGATTAGAAACTTTATGGCAGGGTGTGGTGGCCCACGCCTGTAATCCCAGCACTTTGGGAGGCTGTGGTGAGTGGATCACAGGGTCAAGAGATGGAGACTAACCTGGCCGACATGGTGAAACCACTTCTCTACTAAAAATACAAAAATTAGCTGGGCGTGGTGGTGGGCGCCTGTAGTCCCAGCTATTCAGGAGACTGAGGTAGGAGAATCACTTGAATCTGGGAGGTGGAGGTTGCAGTGAGCCGAGATTGCGCCACTGCACTCCAGCCTAGTGACAGAGTGAGACTCCATCTCAAAAAAAAAAAAAAAAAAAAAAAAAGATTAGAAAATTTATAGTGCTTTAAATACCCAGTGAGCATGAGATTGCTGGAAAAGTCGTTCATCCTTACCAATAACACTATAACAACAAAACCATTACCTAGAAAAATCAACTAGAAATTCAGTGAGAACATTTTAGCTTTTTTCTTTAAAATTTTTAAAATTCTGACATTGCCTGGTTACGTTGAAACAGCCCTGTTGTGTCATCCTACTTTCTTTTTCCTGGTATTTTCCCCTTTGGGACTTTGGTTTCATTAATCTCAATCTGTTCTGAAAGCACTAAGGCAGATTTTCAAAGAGCTGTAATTGTCACAGTGAGAGCACAATGACTTATTGAAGTTTCACATGTTGCTCTTTCTGGAACTACTAGAGATGGGAACCAATTCTCCTTCCACATCTCTATCCGAGAGTTGGATGAAAATATCAAAGTTTTCCCTTCTCCAGTGCTTGTCAAAAGTATTTCTCCCAGCTAATTTCATTCCCAGTTGCCAAAGAAAAGAAACCAAACATAACTCCTCATCTCCAGGTCACCTGACAAGGTAAGAAGAGAGATTAAACGAATGTGCCGAAGTTTCTTTCCCTTATAGCCTCCAGATCTCCAGAATATACCTTCTTTAGTTTCCACATCACACTTTCCTACATTTTTTGTTAATTAGATGATGTCTAGAAAGATCACAGGAAACTGGTATGACTACCAAGGGGACAGAGGCTTTTGTAGTGCATTGGTACCCCTAAGTCTGTCCATCCTTGTCCAGAAATACAACGGGCACATCTTTGCACCCTGTGGAATCAGGGTTAGTCCTGAAATCAGAGTAGACTTGGCTTTGTACTTCTATCTGGGTAGTTGGCTTAAGTGCTGTGTCTGTATTGAATGACGCTTTTCCATCAGAATTCATATTCTTTTGGAAGCCTAGACTATTTCTTCATTTGACCACACTGTGCAGGGTTTTAATACTGAAGGGTTCCCAATGTAGCTGCTTATGTGGAGAACCTTATCACAGCTTTCTTTTCCCTAAGTTATTTGTGGTAAAGTCCTGGCAGTTTGTTTAGATGTTCAGTGAGCGACACCTAATAGAAGTGGATGGGGCTGGACTTTGAGGTGGTTTGGGGTCTTGATGTTTTTTTTTACCAAGTACTATGAAGAGATTTGCTCCTAGACTTTAGGGATGGGAAATGCTGCTCTTTTTTCCCCTGAAAATTGAGTCTGGTCAAATTGACAAGTTATTTTCTGAAACTCCAAGTCATAATTGTACCATATTTATTTTCTGATTTTTTTTTTTTTTTAACCTTTCAGTTAATAAATGTTTCTCAGCCCCTGTCAGCCTCTACTGGTAATCAGGAGAAATGGGCCAATGGCTTTATGTAACTGAGGTTTCTGTTTTAACATGAAAGTACTATATTTACCTTCAAAATGACCCTCACTTAGATCAGACTACCTGGGGTTGTCAAGCCTTCCATCTTCAAGCCAAGAGGTAGTTGGGTTTTTTGTTTTTTGTTTTGTTTTTGTTTTTTTGGTTTATTTTATTTTTATTTATTTTATTTTTATTTTTTGAGGCAGTCTCACTCCGTCGCCCAGGCTGGAGTGCAGTGGCGTGATCAAGGCTCAGTGCAACCTCCACCTCTGGGGTTCAAGTGATTCTCCTGCCTCAGCCTCCTGAGTAGCTGGGATTACAGGCGTGTGCCACCACATTTGGCTAATTTTTGTATTTTTAGTAGAGACAGGGTTTTGCCATGTTGGCCAGGCCGGTCTCAAACTCCTGGCCTCAAGTGATCCTCCCACCTGGGCCTCCCAAAGTGCTGAGGTTACAGGCGTGAGCCAACATGCCTGGCTGTTTGGTTTTGTTTAGGTGTCTTTGTCCATGGAGTGCTATGTGTCTGGGATTATTGCCCACTTCCTGCCTTTGAAACCAGTGCATGGTGTCACCAGAGAGCCTGGGATACAGAGGTAAACTGGAGACAGAGTCACACAAAAATAATCATTTCAAAAGAAACCTGAGGCTGTCAGGGTTGTTGGTATGCCATGGCACAGGACCCAAAGTGATCTTCTCGGGCCTCAACCCCAGCCCATGCAGATGGTATCTGAGCCACCTACAAGTAAAGGTGAACCTTAGTACTGCATATAAATAAGTCTCTGATTAATTCCTTGGGGTGAACCTAGGTTCTCTTTGAGGTATCTTCTCTATCAAAATCAAGATTTTTGGATTAAAAAAAAAATTTACATTATGCTTTGTATTTATACAGCATTTCCACTCACATGATTTTCTTTTAAATCTCAATCTTTGAGATTGGTGTTGTCATGCCCATTTTGCTGATAAGGCTTAGGGAAAGGAACTCTAAAATTGCATTGCTAATAAAGGGCAGAACTGGCCAGTCATGGTGGCTCATGCCTATAATCCCAACACTTTGGGAGGCCAAGGCAGGCAGATCACGAGGTCAGGAGTTTGAGACCAGCCTGGCCAATATGGTGAAACTCCATCTCTACTAATAATACAGAAATTAGTCGGGTGTGGTGGCCACGCGCCCATAGTCCCAGCTACACAGGAGGCTAAGGCAGAAGAATCACTTGAACCTGGGAGGCAGAGGTTGCAGTGAGCCAAGATTGCACCACTGCACTCCAGCCTGAGGGACAGAGCAAGACTCCATCTCCAAAAAAAAGGCAGAACTCTGGCATTCCACCCGTGTCTTTAGTCATTTCTTCAAGAATACTTTTACCAAGCCACCTTCCTTTGAATGGAATACTTTAGCAGTCCCAAGAGAGTCTTCCTTTATATCAAAATAGCAAATATTTTGGTTATGTTAAAATACTTTTCTTCTCAAAGACTTTGATGTGCTGCATCCTCAAATAATAGAAATCTGAATTCATTATTGTCTTGTTAAGGTAACATGTAGAGGGAGGAACATGGAATTTGAGATCAATCAAATAATTCAAAATATGATTCTTCTCTGTGATAAATGTGTGACTTACATTTAGCTTGTTTCTTCATCTAGACAAATGTGAATGACAAACCAGCTCAAAGGGGTCTTGCAAGTATTAAATTAAACACAAAGACAGTGCTTAATATTAGTAGGAATCCAATAAACAGACGTTTCCCTTCCCATTTTCACTCTGGTTCAAACTGAGCTTTTCTTTCTTACCTCCCACTTCTTTCTTAGATCAATTCTTTGCTCAAGGGAAATGTAATTGTTTATCATCTGTTGAGCATAGATTTTCTCTTCCCAGCTTCTTATTTTTGTGCACACTGTTCCTTCCTCTGAAGAGCCCTGCTCTTCTCAGTGTCCTTCATACACTCCTGGTTAACCACCTACAGGATTTCTACTCATCTTTCAAAGTTTAGAGAAAATAGTGCTCTTCCTTGCAAACTTTCTGATTATTCCAATCAAAAATTATCCTCTTTTCTCTGAATATCTTTGTCTTTAATAGTCACCGCCCTCTTATGGGACTTACCATGTTTCGCCTGATACTGTCTTTAAGTATGTAACTCTATTTTCTTTCCTATCAGAGTTTAAATTCATTGTGGAAAGGGGTTGTTACTTCTTGCCTCTAGATATCCACTGTAATGTGTAGCGTAGTTCCTAGGAGGCTGCATGGTATGATCAAAAGAACACAGGTTTTTAGAGGCAGGTTTATCTAGGTTTGAATTGTGGGTCTGCCACTTCTTCGCTAGCTGTTGACCTTAGAAAAGTTGCTTCACCCTCTGAGCCTCTGTAAAATGTGAATAATCATACCTACTTCATGGTATCATTGTATGGAGTAAATGAAATCGCATGTAGAGTGCCTGGCACAAAACAGGTGCTTAATAAATGTTAGACTATTCCCCTTGATCATAATACAACATTGATTAAGTAAGTAGATTGACGTTCACTCCTTATTGCATGATTTTCTAAAGTGGAGAATTCTGGATAATAAATTTCAGTAGACTCATTTGATAGAACAGGGACTGGTATACACCCTCTGTCGTTGATTTGGGAAGCCAGGCATCAGTCTGTGGAAGAGCCACAGAACACTAGCTAAATATTGACAACTGACTATGCCATCTTATTCCAGCATATGGATTTGTATTTGTAATTCCCCAAGATAAGATTTTACCGTCCCTCTTAATTTTATTAATCCATTCTAAACTGACAGATGTTGCAGTGAGCTTTGAGCTCTTGGGGATTCTTGTTTTGTTTCTGATTAAAAGATGAGTTTCCTTCTTAAACCCAAGGGTCTAAGTATCAGTGCCCTTCTCTCCCAAACAGCTTGCTTAAATGCCAGAAGTAAACTTGTTATTCTCTATTGGATGCTAAAGAAGCTTTTCAGTGTCTAAGCCCCTTCTAAACATGTTTCCTTCTAGGAGGCAGAAGAGTGGGAATTGTTTAGCATAGTACCTGGTAGTTGGTAGCTGCTTAGTAAACAGTAGTTAGTATGATCATTACTTGTATTTACATTTTTATTTTGAAGGAGCATGGGGAGCGTAAGCAGAGCTCACAGAACTAATCTGTGTTGATCTCTCTTCTTCTTGAGGGCACACAGAATTTGAGAACACTGAAATTCAGCCAGATAATGACCCAGGGTTATGGTCAGTGTTCCAGTATGGTTTGTGCTTTTGTTCCTTCTTCTTGGAGTCTAGTTCCAACTTTAATAGCACAGTAACTGCCAGTTCCTATCCATGGGGGTTGAGAACATCATTGGATGATAGTTTAATACTGGAGATGCTGAGGTTGCCTAAGTCGTGGTCTGTTCTTAGGTTACTGGCTGGTATGTGAACTGCTACTCCAGAAAGCAAGTTGGTCAACAGAAGAATTTTAATGAAGCCATTTAAGTTTTCCAGCCACTGGAGCTGGTTCTCTTTGGTTTTTTTGTTTTGTTTTGTTTGTTTGTTTGTTTTTGTTTTTGTTTTTTTCCCCCTTCCATCAGCCTACTTTCAAGAAGAGGCTCATGTTCTGGTTCCAGGGCACCAGCCTTAGAGTGGGCAGTCGTTCATTTCTGGCCTAGGACAATCATATTGGAGATCTCCCTGGACATCAGACACTTGCTATCATTTCTGTTCTCTTGTTGGCTGATCCTCCAAGTGCTTTTAGGGGCACCTGAGGTCACTTTTTGCCGTAAGGCATGTCACTCTGTGGCATCTTACTGAACAGGATATGCTTTTTATTATTTGGGACTGACCTAGTGATAATAATACTGATAGCCACTATTTATTGAATTGCTGTGTGAGGTAGGCGTTGTACAGGCTGCCTAACATAGACTTTTATTAATCCTCACAACAGTCCTTCAAGGTAGGCATTAAGGCAGGTGTTCTTATGCCCATGTTACAGATAAGTACTGGAGAAGTTAAATCACTTGCCCAAGGTTTAAACAGCTACTAAATGCCGAAGCTGAGACTTAACTTCAAAGCCCTGTTTACACTTTATTTACAGAAAGCTCAAAATGCCCCTGAAACTCTGAAATCAAATTCCCAGGACATTAATTCAGTGATCTGAGTTGAGTGTGTAGAGCATTACCTAATATGAAAACAGTAGGGTTCCACAGTTTTATGATAAAACCCAGAGAAACCCATAGTACATTAGACAAATTGGAATTGAAAAGCTTAAGTAAAAAAATATTCATTTTAAGGTCATCTGTTTATACTGACACAAGGTCTGTAGAAAATGAGAGAGTTGGCATGATGTTTCTGAAATATGCAATTTTACAATGGGAACGTGTTATAAAATGCCCTGCCACTGTTGTTTTCCTTGGGATTTAGAGTGAGAGACATGAAGGCTGACAACTCTCTTCCTGTTGTAGGTCAGAGCTTCAAGGAACTCTGTAATCTTCCCACCAGCTTTATTCTCTCCTGGAACTCACGGGTAAAATTAGATGCTGGCTGGACTTCAGTAGTTGAGTTTGAAATCTTTCAGAGGCCAAGTCAGACAACGGCAGCAGACTGCTTTCTCACAGTACCACTTTGAGAGACACTTTGTACAGACTAACATAGTTTAGTAAACCGATGAGTGTCTGGCAATTTTGCCATAAAGCGCCATTAATAACAACGCCTATAGGAGCAGAAGAAAATGATCTTTGTGTGGTTAATCTTGGAAACAGAATCAGGCTTCATCTTCTTTTTACCAACATGCTTCCTTTACCTCTTGATGTTGCTCTACTCTAGTGTACTGTTACAGTTGAAAAGCCACACTCTAGATGAGGATTTAGTTGGAACTATTTTATTACATGCATTATAATTGACTCTAGGAGGCAGACATGGTGAAAAGGGTATGGGAAGAAATTATTTAGAGGGTGAATACTCTCCCAAACGATCATCAAACGCATTTACCTAATTTGACACATTTTGCCTGGTAGTCATAGAAATAGACTGAGGTGCCCCCATCAGAATATAAAGAGTCAGAAACTAAAACCAGACTAAAAAGAGTCAACCCATTAGGGAAGTACCTCCCTGGGGAGCGGGTGGGCAGGGAAAGGAGGTTTGATGGCAATTACTAAACACTGATTCGAGAACATGTTTAGAGGAGCTGCGACCCAGGGAAATCCTCCTTCCCAGTCTTAGCTGGGCAAGGGACAGTTAAGTAAAAAGAGTTCTGCTTATTCTCTGCTGCAGGATGCTACCCCCTGACCCTTTATAAGTCAGCCTAGCCTGATTACTCCTTTTAATTCAAGGCTCAAAACAGCTTGTAAAGTTTTTTTTATCATTCCTTTCCAGATTGTGTGGGCCACACTGTAGCATTTTGTCCACATCTGTTTTCCAACCTCATTACTCTTCTGTTATTACATTCATTAGAAAAAAGAGCTGTTTATTTCTTTTCTGCATGTTTTCCCCCTAGTTTCAAAAGCTAAAATGGTAAATCATGTGGTGTTTGATGTGACCATCTCCACGATTTCTAGTATACAAATTGGTGGTTGCATATACAGGAATTGGTTGAACCTTATTGTTTAAATTAGCTATACCCCAGCCAAAGCTCACAACTCATATGAGGCTGTTTCACTGTAGACTGAGATTGTCAAGACTTCTCATTTCTGTATCAGAATGGTTATATCATTCGCTCCAGGGTGCATAGCGATAACGTGAATTGTTTGTCTAGTATGACTCCTGCGCACTTTAATTTGAATATAATTATTTAAAGACACATGGAAGCTGGAGGCAGAGCTTTGGAATTTAGGATGGTTTTACTTAGTGAAGAGAAAGCTAAGAGAGATGAGACAAGGATGACCACAAATACCGTTTCTATTCAATGTTATACTAGAACTACTACCCAGAGCAATGAAATGAGAACAGCAGATTCGAGGAATAAGAAATGGAAGAAAATAGACACAGCTGACCTTATTTGCAGATTATATTATTTGCTTCAAAGACAATCCAGAAGAATGAACAAACTGTTAGAATTAATAAAATAATTCGGCAACATTGCTGGATACAGAATTTGATGATGTTCCTTCATGATAGTAATAACCAATTAGAAAGAAAAAGATCCTATTTGCAATAATAATCAAAAGCACAAAGAAGCTAGGAATAATTCTTAGAAAACATATGCAAAACCTTTACAGGAAATGTATAAAGCAAAGTTGAAGGAATGAAACAAGATCCACATAAATGGACATAACATATTCATAGATAGGGAGACTTATTTATTTATTTATTTATTTATTGAGATAGAATTCTTACTCTTTCACCCAGGCTGGAGTGTAGTGACACGATCTCCGCTCACCACAACCTCCACCACTTGGATTCAAGCAATTCCCCTGCCTCAGCCTCCCGAGTAGCTGGGATTACAGGCACGCACCACTGCGCCCAGCTAATTTTTGTATTGTTAGTAGAGGTGAGGTTTCGCCATGTTGACCAGGCTGGTCTTGAACTCCTGACCTCAGGTGACCCACCTGCCTCAGCCTCCCAAAGTGTTGGGATTACAGGCATGAGACACCTCGCCCAGCCGGGCTGCTTAATTGTTGTTTTGTTTTGTTTTGTTTTGTTTTTGTTTTGAGACAGAGTTTGCTCTTGTTGCCCAGGCTGGAGTGCAATGGCGCGATATCCACTCACTGCAACTTCCGCCTCCCAAGGTTCAAGCAATTCTCCTGCCTCAGCCACCCGAGTAGCTGGGATTACAGGCATGTGCCACCACATCCGGCTAATTTTGTATTTTTAGTAGAGATGGGGTTTCTCCATGTTGGTCAGGCTGGTCTGAAACTCCTGACCTCAGGTGATCCACCCGCCTTGGCCTCCCAACGTGCTGGAATTACAGGCGTGAGCCACAGCACCCGGCCTGGGAGACTTAATATTTAAAGGCTGTCAATTATCCCCAAGTTAATCTAGAAATTAAATGAAATTCAAATGAACACCCTAAGAAGTTTTGAATTACTCGAAGTCTTAGCAGGAAACCAATGGCACACACAGAAGTGTTCACCGAGGGGAGTCAATGAAGGACTTGTTTACAAAGGTGTGGACAAAGCTTAAGGAAACCAAGAAACCAACAGGGGAAAGTGAGGCACCCTGAGCTAGCAAAAGCAAAGAAGCACTGTTAGCACCCCTGGGCCTGAAGCTGCAAGCGGATGGAACCGTTCCCAGAACCCAGACAGTGCTGAAGCTTTAGCTGTAGAGAGGCCCACCTGGTAGGCCTTCAGTAGAGGAACAGCTGCTACTAACCTGGACATAGGTGCGAGGGAGCTAAGGAGAGAAATACATTGACCTGTTCCTCCTTTTGCCCTTCATTCTCTTTCCATTGACTCTCATTAGCTGAATATAAGAAGGAGAGACCCAGTGGATGCTGCCCATCTAGAGGTCAGCCTCATGGGACACAGAACAAGGTGAAGAGTGGAAAGTGATTCTGAAGGAGCAATCAGAGACCATCCAGTGCAGGTGTTTTTCATAGTGTTTTTCAAGGTGATCTTGAACTTCACGTGGAAGATCGGAGGATTAAAACCAGCAAGGAAAGTTTTTGAAGCAACAGACCTATTATAACTTTTATTTAAAATCTCAATTTCTTTCCTGCCAGATATTAACATGTATTACAAAGCTGTAATAATTAAAGCAGAATGGTATTGTTTCAGAGAAAGACAGACAGTGGAACACAATCTACATATATGTAGAAACTTGATATATGACAAACCAGTGCTGAAAATTGGACTGTTCAGTAAATTGTGCTGAGACAAATGATTATCCACATAGGAAAAACTTAGGACTTCATATTAGGATAGCAAAAATAAAAAATTCTGACCATACGTGTTGACAAGGGTTGGATACTCATATACTGTTGGTAGAAGTATTAATTGACATAATCCTATCAGAGGGTAATTTACAACATCTAGTAAAGTTTTATGGATTCTAGAGCCAGACTATTCCCCGTCTGTAAAATGGGGTTAACAAGTGATCCTCAGAAGATTATTGTGAAGATTAAATGAGTTTATATATACATATCTATATAAAATTATATAGATATAATGCTTGGAACAATGGTTACTACAAAATAAGCTCTATTTAAATGTGTCATTATTGTTGTTATTTCTAGATCTTGCAGTTCTACTTCTAGGTATGTAATCCAGAGAAAATTCTGACTTGTGTATAAAAGAAGACTCATTCAGGCCAGGCGCAGTGGCTCACACCTGTAATCCCATCACTTTGGGAGGCCGAGGCAGGCAAATCATGAGGTCAGGAGATCGAGACCATCCTGGCTAACATGGTGAAACCCCATCTCTACTAAAAATCCAAAAAAAAATTAGCCAGGTGTGGTGGCGGGTGCCTGTAGTCCCAGCTACTTGGGAGACTGAGGCAGGAGAATGGCGTGAACCTGGAGGCAGAGCTTGCAGTGAGCCGAGATCGCATCACTGTACTCCAGCCTGGGCGATAGAGTGAGAGACTCTGTCTCAAAAAAAAAGAAGACTTATTCGATAATGTTTATTTCAAATGAACAAAAAAGTAGCTGAAAAAAATCATGATATATTCATTGTATAGCAATAAGAATGAATAAATTAAACTGTATGTGGTAACATAGATAAGTCTTTTTTGTTTGTTTGTTTTGTTTTGTTTTTGTTTTGAGAGAGTCTCACTCTGTTGACCAGGCTGGAGTGCAGTAGCGTGATCTTGGCTAACTGCAACCTCCCTCTCCTGGTGCAAGTGATTCTCATGTTTCAGCCTCCCACACAGCTGGGATTACAGGAGTGCGCCACCACATTCAGCTAATTTTTATATTTCAGTAGAGACAGAGTTTCACCATGTTGGCCAGGCTGGTCTCAGACTCCTGACCTCAGATGATCCACCCACCTTGTCCTCCCAAAGTGCTGGGATTACAGGTGTGAGCCACCACACCCAGCCTCATAGATAAGCCTGAAAAACATGTTGAGAGTGAAATAAAACCAGATTGCAGAGGAATATGAATAGTCTGATATTGAGAAGGCAGGAGACATGAGAATGGGGAATGGCACAGAGAGATTTCAGCCCTGTCTCTAATATTTCATACTTTTCAAACATTTTCTAAAATCTGATCCAAAAAGGGAACTGATCTGTTAATTAGGGTCAGGTTTTAGAAATATAAAAGGGATATTAGAAGTATGATAGAGGCCGGGCTCAGTGGCTCACGCCTGTGATCCCAGCACTTTGGGAGGCCGAGGTGGCAGATCACAAGGTCAGGAGATCGAGACCACGGTGAAACTCCGTCTCTACTAAAAATACAAAAATTAGCCAGGCGCGGTGGCGGGCGCCTGTATAGTCCCAGCTACTCAGGAGGCTGAGGCAGGAGAATGGCATGAACCCGGGAGGCAGAGCTTGCAGTGAGCCGAGATCGCACCACTGCACTCCAGCCTGGGGGACAGGGCGTGACTCTGTCTCAAAAAAAAAAAAAAAAGTATGATACAGAGAAATCGCCCTACAGAGAAATTGCCCTGTGTGGTCTTTGGAGGCAGACAGCCCTGTATTCAATTCCACTGTTTATTTTTATTAGCTGTGTAATCTTATATAAATTATTTAACATTAGTTACCTCACCAGGTTAGTTTGACAATTACATGGTGTACTATATATAAGAAAGCACAGTACCAGCCGGGCACAGTGGCTCACGCCTGTAATCCCAGCACTTTGAGAGCCGGAGGCGGGCAGATCACCTAAGGTTGGGAGTTCAAGACCAGCCTGACCAACATGGAGAAACCCTGTCTCTACTAAAAATACAAAATTAGCCGGCGTGGTGGCGCATGCCTGTAATCCTAGCTACTCGGGAGGTTGAGGCAGGAGAATCGCTTGAACCCGAGAGGCAGAGGTTGCGGTGAGCCAAGATTGCACCATTGCATTCTAGCCTGGGTAACAAGAGTGAAACTCTGTCTCAAGAAAAAATTAAAAGCACAGTACCTGATACATAGTAGATATTCAATAATTGTTCCATTCCTTCTACTCTTATACAAGGAAGAAAAAAGACGAATCAGCATGTCCCTTGGAAAATACTCTAGACCAAATTTCTGCTTCTGTGGGCCTGGTTTCTACAATCTTGTTTGTTTGGCTGTAATTCATGTTGACTTTAAGTAAGGATTGCCAATTCATGCCCAAACTTAGTGAAGCAAGCTTACTTGATAAAGAATTGAACTTCAGGATTTCACTATATAACACCATCATTCTTTTTTTTTCCCCCATCAAGTACTATATATGCCTGGGTTTGTGTGTATCATGCTCTCCTGGACTCTGTATAGCAAAGATTTAATGACCATGGACCTTAACTTTGTTCTAAAAAAAAATCTTTGACTATACCATTTTTATAATAAACACTTGCAAACTCACACCTTTTCTTGCTAACTGAGCAGGAGAACAGTTGCTCTTTTTTTTTCTCTATATAAAAGACAAATGTCTTTATCTTGTGGAAAATCCAGTGTCACCTTTCATAGATACTAAAATACTTCGTTTCTTCATGTCTAATGAGACTTCCTGTTTGGTTATTGTTTTTATAAAGATATGAAATCCATATGAAAGCTCTTGTGGTCAGGGTCAGTTATTCCAAGGGGGAAACCCGTCCTCATGTTCATTAAAATGGTATCTCTTCTGGGCATACCTCTTTTGATCATTAACAAGCAACTGAATACTTTTCTTATGAATATTTCTGTAACAACCAAATTAGCAAATATAGCCTTGTGCTTTAGGATTTGATCTTATTTTTACCTAATACTTGGGAGTTTAGAGTAAAACAAGCAATGCTAAGAAGAGACTGTGCAATGGGTAAAGGAGACAAATGGCTTAAAGAGAATGAGACACACACCGTACACACACATGACCATTAGTAGACAGAGAAAACGGCCAGTATGTGGAAATTAAAAGGATGATCTTCTTTCTTGCATGCTTCTCACAAGAAAATTCATCCTGAGCAATTTCATTTCAGGCAAGGCTTGGGAAAGGGGAATTAGTTTCCAAAGGAACGTATGAGAAGCGCCTTGGACCTGAATGATTTAACACTGAACTAAGACTTGGTATCTGAGAAGCTGTATCTAAGAGTGGAGAGATGAAACAAGAGGCTTAGGAAAATTTTCCTGCCTAGTGTCCTCAAGGTTTACCCAGATGACCTTACATGTAGGTACTGTTTTCCAAAACTGACATATTTAGGAAATCTTTAAAAATATCTAATTGCTACAATTAGTATGACTCACAGCCCTTTGCACCTTCTGTTGTTATGGAGTCCATCCCATTTCGTGTTAGAAATTTTCTGTAATGTAAGCCTATTTAGTCTATTTTCTCCCACTTTGTAAACAACCTTTTTCCATAGTTGCAAATGTCTCCACCATTATTTGTTTCAATTTGTAAATTTCAGAAAGGCTAGAATAAACAGTGTCCTCACACACGCACACTTATCCATTGCCAGACATGCACTATCTCTGGCCAGAGATATAGTCAAAAGTGGACCCTCCATTCTTTTTTTATAGCACCGGAATCCAAAGTGAGATTCTTTGCTTCTTGACCCCTTTCTACTATGATAGGAAAGTTAATTTTTTGTTGTTGGTTGTTTTTGTTTGTTTGTTTGTTTGTTTGAGACGGAGTCTCGCTCTGTCTCCCAGGCTGGAGTACAGTGGTGTGGTCTCGGCTCACTGCAAGCTGCGCCTCCCAGGTTCATGCCATTCTCCTGCCTCAGCCTCCCAAGTAGCTGGGACTACAGGCACCCACGACCACACCCGGCTAATTTTTTGTATTTTTAGTAGAGATAGGGTTTCACTGTGTTCGCCAGGATGGTCTCGATCTCCTGACCTCGTGATCCACCCCCCTCGGCCTTCCAAAGTACTGGGATTGCAGGCGTGAGCCACTGCGCCCGGCTGGAAAGTTAATTTTTAAATTGCCACAGTGGTTGGTAAATTAAAAGATATTAAGTCATGATGTCAAGGCTTTTATTTTTTGAAAAGAAAAAACTAATTTAGATTGGGTGCGGTGGCTCACACCTGTTATCCCAGCACTTTGGGAAGCCAAGGTGGGCGGATTGCTTGAGGTCAGGAGTTCGAGACCAGCCTGGCCAACTTGGTGAAACTCTGTCTCTACTAAAATACAAAAATTAGCTGGATGTGGTGGTGCGTGCCTGTAATCCCAGCTACTCGGGAGGCTGAGGCAGGAGAATCACTGGAATCCAGGAGGCAGAGGTTGCACTGAACCAACATCGTGCCACTGCACTCCAACCTGGGCGACAGAGCAGGACTCCGTCTCAAAAAAAAAAAAAAAAGAGGTGGCAAGAAGGTGAAACATGGAATTTTCCAGAGCAAAGCCAGGAAGTGCTGTGTAAGAAAGGACTGTGTGATCTGCAACATGACCATAGGGAAGACTCTGCCCTCCTTTGTTTTATTCTCATCCACGTCCAAGAACCTGTCCTATATAGGTCTTTGTGTGCACAAAGCTCACTGAAAACCCATACTCACCCCTCCCCGAAAAAACTGGGTCACATATCTCTTGAATATTTAACGTAATGTCCTACATTTGGTGCCCAGAGAGAAACTGTTACTCACTCGTAGATGTCACTCAAGCCACAGATAGACTGTCATTCACTGAAGATACAGTATCCTTAGTCATATTTGATCTTAGGGACTCTTTGCACCTCTACTTCCAACTTTGTCTGTTTTGCATTTGTTGTTTATTCATTCAGTATTTTCTATTAGCTAAGGATTGATTGACTACTCAGACTTGCAAATGAATAAGACATAGAGTCTATGTTTAATGTATATTCCTCAATCTAGTTGGGAAAGTAGAATTTTACAGTCAATGATAATGTTTCTGTCTGTCTATCCCGCTGTTTTTGAATCACTACCACCAACCCCCACCACTACCACAATTTTTTCATTTTCTTTTGCTTTCCATTTGCCAGATTCAAATTATTTTTTCATTGTAGTATAAAAGAAAACATAACATTATCATCTTAAGTGTCCACTACAGTAATACATATGCATATTATTGTATAATAGCTCACTAGAATTTTTCATCATACAAAACTGAAACTCTATACCCATTAAATGATTCCCATCCCCACCAGTAATTGTCTTTTTGTTTTGTTTTGTTTTTTGTTTTGTTTTGTTTTGTTTTTGAGACAGAGCCTCATTCTATCGCCCAGGCTGGAGTACAGTCTCGGCTCCTGGGTTCAAGCAGTTCTTATTCCTCAGCCTCTTGAGTACCTGAGATTACAGGCATGCACCACCACACCCAGCTAATTTTTGTATTTTTAGTAGAGATGGGGTTTCACCATTTTGACCAGGACAGTTTTGAACTCCTGACCTCAGATGATCCGCCCGCCTCAGCCTCCCAAAGTGCTAGGATTACAGGCGTGAGCCACCACATCCAGCCAGTAATTGTCTTTTTATGATTTGCTTATTTCACCTAGCATAATGTCCTCAAGGGTCATCCATGTTGTAGCATATGGCGGGATTTCCTTCTTTTTTAAGGCTGAATAATATCCCCCTGTATATATGTATATACCACATTTTCTTTATCCATTTATCCATCAGTGGACATTTAGGTTGCCTCCGTCTCTTTGACTATTGTGACTAATGCTGCAGTGAACACAGGTGTGCAAGCATCTCTTAGAAATTATATTTTATTTTCTTCTTTTTTTTTTTTTTTGAGACGGAGTTTCGCTCTTGTTGCCCAGCCTGGAGTGCAATGGCGTGATCTCGGCTCACCACAACCTCTGCCTCCTGGGTTCAAGCGATTCTCCTATCTCAGCCTCCCAAGTAGCTGGGATTACAAGCATGCATCACCACGCCCGGGTAATTTTGTGTTTTTAGTAGAGATGGGGTTTCTCCATGTTGGTCAGGCTGGTGTTGAACTCCCGACCTCAGGTAATCCGCCCGCCTTGGCCTCCCAAAGTGCTGGGATTACAGGCATGAGCCACCAGGCCCGGCCATTATATTTTCAATTCTTTTGAATATATATCAAGAAGTGGGATTGCTGGATTATATACGGTAATTCTATTTTTAATGTTCTGAGGAGTCTCCATGCTGTTTTCCATAGTGGCTACACCATTTACATTCCCACCAACAATGCACAAGGGTTTTGCACAATTTCTCCACATCCTTACCAGCACTTGTTACTCTCTTACATTTGTTTGTTTGTTTGTTTGTTTGTTTTGATAGTGGCCAACTTAATGGGTGTGAGGTGATCTACCATTGTGTTTTTGATTTGCATTTCTCTGATGATAGTAATGTTCTGCTAGCAACTTTTCATACAACTTGTTGGCAATTTGCAGTTATTCTTGGATTAATGTCTATTCAATTCCTTTGGCCTTTTTATGTTTTTTTTTTTTTTTAATTAAGACAAGGTCTTGCTCTGTTGTTGCCCAGGCTGGAGTGCAGTGGCATGACCTTGACTCACTGCAACCTCTGCCTCCCAGGTTCAAACGATTCTTGTGCCTCATTCCCCAGGTAGCTGAAATGATAGGCACATGCCACCACGCCTGGCTAAATTTTTGTATTTTTGGTAGACAGGGTTTTGCCATGTTTTCCAGGCTGGTCTCAAACTCCTTGCCTTATGTGATCCACCCGCCTCCACCTCCCAAAGTGCTGGGATTATAGGCGTGAGCCACCAGGCCTAGCCTTTTGCCCTTTTTTTTTTTCCCGGAGATGGACTCTGGCTGTTGCCCAGGCTAGAGTGCAATGGTGCGATCCTGGCTCACCACAACCTCCACCTCCCGGGTTCAAGCGATTCTCCGGCCTCAGCCTCCTGAGTAGCTGGGATTACAGGCACCCGCCTCTGCGCCCAGCTAATTTTTTTTTTTTTTTTTTTTTTGAGACGGAGTCTGGCTCTGTCGCCCAGGCTGGAGTGCAGTGGCCGGATCTCGGCTCACTGCAAGCTCTGCCTCCCGGGTTTACGCCATTTTCCTGCCTCAGCCTCCCGAGTAGCTGGGACTACAGACGCTCGCCACCTCGCCCGGCTAGTTTTTTGTATTTTTTACTAGAGACGGGGTTTCACCGGGTTAGCCAGGATGGTCTCGATCTCCTGACCTCGTGATCCGCCCGTCTCGGCCTCCCAAAGTGCTGGGATTACAGGCTTGAGCCACCGCGCCCGGCCAATTTTTGTATTTTTTTTAGTAGAGATGGGGTTTCACCATGTTGGCCAGGCTAGTCTCGAACTCCTGGCCTCATATCATCTGCCTGCCTTGGCCTCCCAAAGTGCTGGGATTACAGGCGTGAGCCACCACACCTGGCCCTTTTGCCCATTTTTTAATCAGATTGTTTCATTGTTGAGTAGTAGGAGCTCTTTATACATTCTGGATGCTACCCCCCTATCAGATATACAGTTTGCAGATATTTCCTTCCACTTTGTAGACTGCCTTTTCACACTGTTGTCTCCTTTGTGACGGTTTTTAAGTCTGATGTCATCCTATTTGTCTACTTTTGCTTTCATTGCCTGTACTTTTGTTGTCATGTGTTACAAATCATTGCTAAATCCAATGTAATGAAACTTCTCCCCTATGTTTTCTTCAGGTAGTTTTATATTTCAGGTTTATTTTTGTTTTGTTTTGTTTGTTTGTTTTGAGATGAAGTTTCGCTCTTGTTGCCCAGGCTGGAGTGCAATGGCACAATCTCGGCTCACCACAACCTCTGCCTCCCGAGTAGCTGGGATTACAGGGTTCAAGCGATTCTGCTGCCTCAGCCTCCCAAGTAGCTGGGATTACAGGCATGCGCCACCATACTAGGCTTATTTTGTATTTTAGTAGAGACAGGGTTTCTCCATGTTGGTCAGTCTGGTCTCGAACTCCTGACCTCGTGATCTGCCTGCCTCGGCCTCCCAAAGTGCTGGGATTACAGGCATGAGCCACCACGCCTGGTTATGTTTAGGTCTTTAACACATTTTGAGTTTTTTGTACATGGTATAAGGGAAGGATCCAACTTTTATTATTATTATTATTATTTTTTCTGAGACAGAATCTTGCTCTGTCGCCCATGCTGGAGTGCATGGCACCATCTCGGCTCACTGCACCCTCTGCCTCCTGGGTTCAAGTGATTCTCCTGCTTCAGCCTCCCAGGTAGCTGGGATTACAGGCGTGTACCACCACGCCTGGCTATTTTTTTTGTATTTTTAGTAGAGACAGGGTTTCACCGTGTTAGCCAGGATGGTCTCGATCTCCTGACCTCGTGATCCACCCGCCTCAGCCTCCCAAAGTGCTGGGATTACAGGCGTGAGCCACTGCGCCCAGCTTTTTTTTTTACTTAGGTGGAGTCTCGCTCTGTTACCCAGGCTGGAGTGCAGTGGTGTGATCTTGGCTCACTGCAACCTCCGCCTCCTGGGTTCAAGCGATTCTCCTGCCTCAGCCTCCTGAGTAGCTGGGATTACAGGCGCCTGCCATCACGCCCAGCTAATTGTGTGTGTGTGTGTGTGTGTGTGTGTGTGTGTGTGTGTGTGTGTGTGTGTTCAGTAGAGATGGGGTTTCACCATGTTGACCAGGCTGGTTTCAAACTCCCGACCTCAAGTAATCCACCTGCCTCAGCCTCCCAAAGTGCTAGGATTACGGGCGTGAGCCACCGTGCTCGGCCCCAACTTTATTCTTTCGCATGTAGTTAACCAGTTTTCCTAGAACCATTTGGGGGTTTGTTTGTTTTGTTTGAACAGGGTCTCTCTCTGTTGCCCAGACAGGAGTGCAATGGTGCAATCGTACCTCACTGCAGCCTCACACTCCTGAGCCCAAGCAGTCCTCCTGCCTCAGCTTCTCAAGTTGCTGGGAGTACAGGCACACACCACCATGCCCAGCTAATTTTTTTATTTTTTGTAGAAATGACGTATCATTCTGTTGCCCAGGCTGGTCTTGAACTCCTGGCCTCAAGCCGTCTTCCCACCTGGGCCTCCAAAAATGCTGGAATTAGAGATGTAAGCCATCATACCTGGCTACCATTAATTGAAGAGACTATCTTCAAATTACGTTTTAAAGAAAAAACTGAAATATATTCCTTCTATAGAAAAGTGCTTCAAATATATTGTATGCAGAAGCAATCAATGAGTATGCAGCCAAAATATAAGAAAATTAGAATTTTAGAATCTTTTTGGGTACTTAATGAAAAATACTAGGTTGTTTTTTAGGATTTGGTGATATTTATGGTGTTTGTCAGTGTATAAAAACATGTAATTTTACCTGGACACAGAGGCTCATGCCTGTAATCCCAGCACTTTGGGAGGCTGAGGCGGGCAGATTGCTTGAGCTCAGGAACTCGAGACTAGCCTCAGCAACATGGCAAAATCCTGTCTCTACAAAAAAATACAAAAATTAGCCAGGCATGGTCTCATGAGACCACACCTGTGGTCTCAGCTACTCGGGAGGCTGAGGTGGGAGGACTGCTTGAGCCCAGGAGGTCAAGGTTGCAGTGAGCCGAGAGCCCCGGTTACAGAGTGAAACCCTGTCTCAAAAAAAAAAGTTATTTTGATCATCTCTCCTCATTCTAAGTAAAAATTACTTTCATATATAAGTTGTATTGTGTAAGTTTCCGGCTATCCATAACTAGATCTACTCCTGTTCCAATACATCACATTTTGTATCAATTTTGCCTTTTTATCTCTTGATATCTGCCCCAGTCTAAACGTGTTGACCTTCATACCTGAAACAGCATCATCTGTGGTCTCTGTTCACTGTCACTCTGGGGAGTCCCTTTCGCTCACTCCTGCATTAGATCTCCTGCGCCCTCCTACATCCTGTGTTCTTTGTTGGCTTACTTCCTCACTTCGGTAATTCCTCTATGTAGATCTAGTTTCGATTTTCCTTCACCCAGATTTCCATTAATGTTTCTTGAAATACCAGTATGCTAGCTAGAATTCTCTTAGCTTTTGTCTAAAAATGTCTGTTTTACCTTTATTTTATTTACTTTTTCTGAGACATGGTCTCACTTTTGTCACCCAGGTTGGAGCGCAGTGGCATGATCATGGCTCACTGGCAGCCTCAACGTCCTGGGCTCAAGCGATCTTCCCACCTCAGTCCCCCAAGTAGCTGGGACAACAGGTGCGCACCACCACAGCCGGCTAATTTTTTGTATTTTTTGTAGAGATGGGGTTTTGCCATGTTTCCCAGGCTGACTGCCTTTATTTTAAGAGATATTTTGCTGAATATAATGCTGCATTTAAAAAATACCATTTAAAAAAAAAAGCCAGATGTCATTCTGGCTTGTGTGGATTCTGACAAGAAATTAGCAGTTATTCTTTGTTCTGTGTGTCATATGTCTTTTACCTCTGGCTACTTGTAAGATTTGTCTATCTATTTTTCATCATTTTGATGATGATGTGTTCTGGATTGGTTTTATTTATGTATATCCTGTTTTATAGTTTGTTGAGTTTCTTGGTTCTATGAGTTTATCATTTTTATCAAATTTGAAAATTTTCTGATTATTTTTTCCAAAAATTTTTAAGGCCTAACCCTTTCTCTGAGACTCCGGTTTCATATATCAGACCACTAATATTGTTGCATAAGTCACTGTGGCTCTGTTCTTTTTTTTTTTCTTGTAAGTTTTCTTTTTCTCTGTGCTACAGTTTAGTTTCTATTGCTGTATCTTCAAGTTTATAGGCTCTGTAGTGTTTCATCTTTTGTCAAGTCAGTTTAGTGAATTTTTTATTTTTAGAAGTTATGTTTATGTTTAGAAGTTATGTTTAGAAACTATCTTTTTTTAATCTCCCATTTCCTATCTTAATTATATTCATATTTTCTTTAAAATCTTTGAATTTTTTTTTTTTTTTTTTTTTTTTTGAGACAAGGTCTCACTTTGTTACCCAGGCTGGAGTGCAGTGACACAATCTCTGCTCACTGCATCCTCTGCCTCCTGGGTTCAAGCAATTCTCCTGCTTCAGCCTCCTGAGTAGCTGGGATCACAGGCACGTGCCACCACACCCCCCTAATTTTTGTATTTTTAGTAGAGATGGGGTTTCACCATGTTGGCCAGGCTGGTCTCAAACTCCTGACCTCAGGTGATCCACCTGCTGCGGCCCCCCAAAGTGCTGGGATTACAGGTGTGAGCCACCGCACCGGCCTGAACATGTTTTAATAGCTGTTTGAACTTCCTTCTATTAAAAACCTACAGCCAACACCAGACATAATGAAGATTGAAAGCTGTCTCCTAAGATCAGGAACACAGCAAGGGATGTCTACTGTCACCACTGCTGTTCACTCAAGTACAGGAGGTTCTAGCTAGTGCACTAAGGAAAAATAAAGAAGCCGAAAGCATCTCAATTGGAAGAGAAGAAGTAAAACTGTTTCTATTCCTAGGAAACATAATTGTCTGTGTAGAAAAACCTATGAAATCTAATTTTAGTAATTTATTTGGAGACAGGGTCTTTCAGGGTCACTCAGGATGGAGTGCAGTAGTGCGAACATGGCTCACTTCAGCTTCTATCTCCTGGTCTCAAGTAATGATCAGCCTTTGAGTAGCTGGGACCACAGGTGAATGCCACCATACTTGACTAATTTTTAAATTTTTTTGTAGAGACGGGGTCTCACCATGCTGCCCAGGCTAGTCTCAAACTCCTGGGCTCAAGCAATCCTCTCACCTCAACCTCCCAAAGTACGAGGATTATGGGCATTAGCCACTGCACCCAGCCCTGAAATCTGCTTTTGAAAAGCTACTGGAACTAGTAAGGAGTCTAATGGCATCAGAATATAAGAAGGATATGTAAAAATTGACTGAATTGTCTATATGCTATCAACAAATAATCTGAAATTGAAATTTTAAAGCAATACCATTTATAGTATATAAGTAAATATCATACATCTTGAATGGAGTATGTAGAATAAAGGATTCACTATAGGGATGAGGTCTATACAGGGTCTTATGTGATTGCTGGTGCTGTTGAAGAGTCTGTTGCCATTGAGTCTCTTGGTGGGCCTGAATGTCGAGTAGGGCTGAAGCTGGGAAGAAAGCTCAATGTTTAGCAGCAGAGAGAAAAGGCAAATTGGAACCCAAGTGCATTTCTCAGACAAGATCTCACCTTGTCGCCCAGGCTGGAGTGCAGTGGCACAATCACAGTGAGTAGTGGCTCACTGCAGCCTTGTCAGTGCCTTTAGCCTTGATAAAATGGCTGACTGACCTGCAGAAGGAGCTCTTCACTACAGAGCTGCACATGCACTTGGCCCAGGAGTCAGAGAATTTGAAGGAGACTATCTCATGAGAGCTGGGGGATATGTAGCCCGGCAGGCTGGCCAGCACGTCAGTGACAGTAAGCACAAGCTGCCACAGCACCATGTGCCCTACATTTAACCTTCAGAGCATGATGATTGCTGCTGTCTTCCACCTTCCAAATCTCATGGAAATTTTTCTTATAATTAACCCTAACTCATAATCATACATGGAAGAGAATTTTCTGAATTATAGTTACAGATTAGCTAAATTGATACAGTACAAAGTCATTATAATACTTAATAGTTTTTTGATAGCGTTAGGTACAAAACCTTATAAACAGCAACCTATTTTGCAAGGTTGTAGGATATATTATCAATATATAAAAATCACTTGTGTTGGCTGGGCACAGTGGCTCACGCCTGTAATCCCAGCACTTTG
Organism: Chlorocebus sabaeus; assembly: GCF_047675955.1. Classification (NCBI taxonomy): domain Eukaryota; kingdom Metazoa; phylum Chordata; class Mammalia; order Primates; family Cercopithecidae; genus Chlorocebus; species Chlorocebus sabaeus. Next base: position 37,449,439 of record NC_132919.1, read on the forward strand.
GGAGGCTGAGGTGGGTGGATCACGAGGTCAGGAGTTTGAGACCAGGCTGGCCAACATGGTGAAACCCCATCTCTACTAAAGATACATTAAAAAATTAGCTGGGCATGGTGGTGAGCACCTGTAATCCCAGCCACTTGGGAGGCTGAGATAGGAGAATCGCTTGAACCTGGGAGGCAGAGGTTGCAGTGAGCTGAGATTGCACCATTACACTGCAGCCTGGGCGACAGGACGAGACTCCATCTCAAAAAAAAAAAAAAAAAAAAAATCACTTGTGTTTCTATACAGTAGCAATGAGCAAACCGCAAATGAAATTAGGAAAGCTATTTCATTTACAGTAGCATCAAAAAGAATAAAGTACTCGGGAATAAATTTAATAGAAGTAAAAACTTTATAAACTACAAAACACTGGGAGAAATTACAGAAGAACTAAATAAATGGAAAGATACTCCATGTTCATAGATCAGAAGACAAAATTGTTAAGATGGCAGTGCTCCCCAAATTGATCTACAGATTCAATGCAATCTCTATCAAAATAATCTCTATCAAAATCTCTATCAAATAAACTGACTTATTTGCAGAAATTGACAAGCTGATCCTAAAATTTACATATAAATTCAAGGGTGCAGAAAAGCCAAAATAATCTTGAAAAAGAACAAAGTTCTGAAGGCCTCGACTTTTCAATTTCAAAATATACTTCTAAGCTACAATAATCAAGACAGTGTGGTACTGGTGTAAGGATAGACACACACCATAATGGAATAGAATTGAGAGTCCAAAAATAACCCTCACATTTACAGTCAATTAAATTTTAAACATGGATGTCAAGACATTTTCTATGAGGAAAGAATAGTATTTTCAACAAGTGGTAGGCTAGGCATGGTGGCTCACACCTGTAATCACAATGCTTTGGGAGGCCAAGGCAGGAGGGTCACTGGAGGCCAGGAGTTTGAGACCAGCCTGGGAAACATAGTGAGACCTTGTCTCTTATGGAAAAAAAAAATTTAGAGAGGTATGGTGGCATGTACCTATAGCCCTAGTAACTCGAAAGGCTGAGGCAGGAGGATCACTTTTTCTAGGAGTTCAAGGTTACAGTGAGCTGTGATCATGTCAGTGTACTCCAGCCTGAGTGACAGAGCAAGACCCTGTATCAGAAAAAAATAAATAAAAAGGTGGTGAGACAACTGAATATCCACATGACCCTACCTCATACCATACACAAAAATTAACTCAAAATGGATCAAAGACCTAAATGTAAGAGGTGAAGCTATAAAACTCTTAGAAGAAAACATATGAGTAAATCTTTGTGACCATAGATTAGGCAATAGTGTCTTATATATGACACCAAAAACACAAACCACAAGAGAAAAGTAGACAATAAACTGGACACTATCAAACTAGAAAATGTTCAGGCTTCTAAGAATAACATCAGGAAAGTGAAAAAATGACTCACAAAATGGGAGAAAATTTTTGCAAATCATATATCTGATAAGGGACTTATATCTAGAATACATAAGAATGTATAAGAACAACTACAACACAATAATGACAAATAACCCAATTAAAAATGGGCAAAGGTCTGAATAGACAGTTCTCCAAAGAAGATATATAATGGCCAATAATCATGTGAAAAGATGCTCAACATCATTAACCATCAGGGATATTCAACCCAAAACCACAAGGAGATACTACTTGGCACCCACTAGGATGACTATGATCAAAAAGATAGATAATAACAAGTGTTGATAATGATGTGGAGAAGTTGTAACCCTCATACACTGCTGGCAGGAATATAAAATGGTGCAGCTCCTTTAGCAAACTGGCAGTTTCTCAAATGGTTAACAGAGTTACCATATTATCCAACAATTCCACACCCAGGTGTATACCCAAAAGAAATGAAAACGTATCCACACAAAAAATGAATTTGAGACGGAGTCTCACTCTAGCCCAGGCTGGAGTAAGGTGGTGCGATCTTGGCTTACTGCAACCTCTGCCTCCTGGGTCCTGGTTCAAGCAATTCTGCCTCAGCCTCCCGAGTAGCTGGGATTACAGACATGTGCCACTATGCCCAGCTAATTTTGGTATTTTTAGTAGAGACAGGGTTTCACCATGTTGGCCAGTCTGGTCTTGAACTCCTGACCTTGTGATCTGCCCACCTCGGCCTCCCAAAGTGCTGGGATTACAGGCGTGAGCCACCGTGCCCGGACAATTTTTGTGGTTTTTGTAGAGACAGGGTTTTGCCATGTTCCCAGGCTTGTCTCAAACTCCTGGGCTCACATGATCCGCCCACCTTGGCCTCCCACAGTGCTGGGTTTACAGGTGTGTGCCACCATGCCCAGCCTCTATCAACTGTTGGATGGATATACCCAAAGGAATTGAATGCAGGAACAGGAACAGATGCTTCTGTGTTCCTTGCGGCATTATTCACTATAGCCCAAAGATGCCAATACCCTAAGCGTTCAACAGATTAATGGATATACAAAATGTGGTGTGTTCCTACAATGGAACACAAAATATTCCATAAAAAGGAATGAAGTTTTCATACATACTACAGCACAGATCAGCCTTGAAACTATTTGTGACTGGAAGAACCAGCCAGTATGGTTCCACTTATATGACATGTCCAGAATAGGAAAATCTATAGAGACAGAAAGTAGATTAGTAGTGGTTGCCTAGGACTGGGGACATGGGGAGATTGGGAGATAATGGCTAAGGGGCACAGGGTTTCTTTTCAGAGCAATCAAAATCTTCTAAAATAGATTGTGGTGATGGTTGCACAATTCTGTAAATACACTAAAAGCCATTGAATTATATACTTTTCTTTTTTTTTAAGATGGAATCTTGCTCTGTCACCCAGGCTGGAGTACAGTGGCATGTCTGGACTCACTGCAACCTCCTCCTCCCAGATTCAAGTGATTCTCCTGCCTCAGCCTCTTGAGTAGCTGGGATTACAGGCATGTGCCACCATGTCTGGCTAATTTTTGTATTTTTAGTAGAGACGGGGTTTTACCATGTTGGCCAGGCTGGTCTCGAACTCCTGACCTCAAGAGATCCCCCCACCTCGGCCTCCCAAAGTGTTGGGATTACAGGCATGAGCCACTGCACCCAGCCTGAATTACATACTTTAAATGGGTGAATTGTATGATAGGTGAATTACATATCAGTAAATCTTTTTTTTTTTAAGGCAGCATAGTTCTGACACACCTAATAGAACAGAAGCTCTTGCTGCTTTCTTCTCTTTTCATTGGTCAGTGATGACCTTTGTGGGCAGGTTTGGGCATAGGTCAGGGTTTCCATTCCATTCCTTATTATTTGGGTTCTTGAAGAGCAGCTTCTGTGTAGTCTGTGGTGGTTAAGAGATTCACAAGCCACTTTGCATTTTGCAAACTTTCCTTTGGGGCCTTAGCAGAGGATATTTTTAGAACAGCTGTGGGTCTAATTTTGATGTGGCCCAATGACTGTTCACCAGGCCTCATCACTGCCTTTGGGATAAGCATATATTACATTCAGTCTTAATCCCTTGGAGGACACAGAGTTGTTCAGTCCATCCTGGTATAGACCACAAACCATGTTTAAAATAGTGGGCTAAGCCACTGGGCCTCCATGGTGAGGTGGCACTGGGCCCTCTGCTTGAGTGAAGAAAAAAAAAAAAAAAAGCTAGGCAGGTAACCACAAGCCAAGTTGGGCTTGGCTGCTGCAGGCTGATTGGATGACTGTGGCAGTACCAGATTTGCTAAACCTCCTTTGGCTCACTTTTTCTCCCTCTCCATGTCTCTACATCTTTCTTTTTTTTCTCTCTCAATCCTGCTCCTTCTGAGTCTACATTAACTCTTTGTTTAGCTTGGCTCCAGAGCTGTAAGTACTTTCCTTTAGTCAAGTATTTATCTCTTGGGTAATTCTCTCCCTACTGTCAACAGAACTCAAGAAATCCTCTAGCTGAACAAAGAGTAGAGTTGTAAGTGACCTCAGAACTCTTCTACTCTAAGCCCCTTCCTTTACACTCGAAGACCCTGGTGCCCAGAGAGAGGAAATACTATGCCAAAGTTACCCACCAAGTTAGGCTAGGCCTGGGATTTGGTACCATTATCTCCTCACTCATGGTTCCATACTTTTTCCATTTTTGAACGAAGGACACACATTGCAGAAAGAAGCAGGATTCTGAGCAAATTCCAACCACTCGCAATTATCTTTGTGATAGATACAGACATAGGATCAACAGTAGTCCACCTCAAAGACAGTTAATGTTTCTTAAAGTCCAAGAGGCTATTGGTTATCACTGAGTCCAGCTTGGGGAAGTCATCAGATTGGTCTTTGGAAGGGAATGTGAGGTAGTTGACCTGGTTGAAAGAATGTCTAATTTGGAATCAGGATCCAGGTTTGAGTCACAACTTTGCCACTTAAAGATTTCACATCTTGCATGAGTAATTTGTTTTCTGCACTTCAACATATAGATCTATATAGCAGGAGTAACAATACCTACCTTGGAGTGTGGTTGTATAGATTTGATAAAACAATGAAAGTAAAAGCTTATTTTAACTTGAAACCAAAGGTGTATTCACACAAAAAGACTGGCATTGTGTGTGTGTGTTCAGCAAGAAGTGACCCCCTCCAACTGTATCTTATGACAGATTAGTGCTTAAAGTGGGCAGTGCCAGAGCCAAAGGTTCTGCCAGTTCTCTTCACACATGCCTGATCATTTGGGCAGCAAAGATGGAGCTATCTCGGCATGTCTCGACCCTTAACAGGTTGAAGGCTTTCTCCAGCAAGTCCCAACTGATTGGCCTGTTGTATTCCCATAGTATCTCAGCCTTCTAAAAAGGTATTACATACTATGTGGTTTAAGAAGAAAATCAGGCACAAAATGGTATAAAAAGATACCTACTCTTGGCCAGGCATGGTGGCTCACACCTGTAATCCCAGCACTTTGGAAGGCCAAGGCAGGCAGATCACGAGGTCAGGAGATCGAGACCATCCTGGCTAACACGGTGAAACCCCGTCTCTACTAAGTATACAAAAAATTAGCCGGAAGTGGTGGCTGGCACCTGTAGTCCCAGCTACTCAGGAGGCTGAGGCAGGAGAATGGCGTGAACCCAGAGGACGGAGCTTGCAGTGAGCCGAGATCGCACCACTGCACTCCAGCCTGGGCGACAGAATGAGACTCCGTCTCAGAAGAAAAAATAAAATACCTACTCTTATCTCCCAATCCCTGCCCAGAGGAAATAATCACTGTCAGCAGTTTACTGTGTATCATTCCAAAGATATTCTGTGCATCCTTTTTTCTTTGCATCAAAAAGGTACCCTACTATGCATACTCTTTACATATATCAATACATCTTGGAGATTTTTCCTTTTTTACTATTTTTAGAATTTCCTTAGAGACAACATAGTTTTCCACAATTTATTTCACAACGCCTATTGTTGGACTTATACAAGGCCTTAAATCTTTTGTCATTATAAACAGTGTTAAAGTAAATATTTTACATCTTAGGACATTTGTGTAATTTCATCTGTATAAATAGTTCTTAGAAGTAGAATTCTCAGGTCAAAGGATAAGTGACCTAGGAATTTTTTGTAATTTCATTATTTGATGTCAAATTTTCCATCATAGTCACCATACTAAGTTATACTCCCACCCCCAATGTATGAGAGTACTTATTTCTCTACACCTTGCCAGTACAGTGTGTTATCAGATTTTTTGGTCTCTGCAAATCAGATTCAATGTGTTATTTTATTGTAATTTAAATGTGCATTTCTCTTAGACTGGCATTGAACACATTTTCACAAATTTAAATGCCGTATTTAGTTCTTTCATTGTTCATGGTCTTTACCCATCTTTATATTGGGTTTCTTATCTTATTCATATTGATTTGGAGGAGCTTTCTGTATACTAAGCAAATTAGCACTCTATCATATATATTATAAATATTTTCCAAGTTTGTATCTTTGCCATACAAATTTTAAAATTTTATGTGTTTATCAAAATTTCTGGGGTTTGTATCATACTGAGTATAGTTTTCTCATTTCTCTATTTAAAAAAAATTATTTGTTTTATGGTACATTTTTACTTTCTTTTCTGCTACTTCCCTTTTACAAGACTGTTGTGCACATAATAGATGTTCGAGACTTTTTTCTAAGCTATTTCAATTTAGGCTGTTTCATGTAATGAGAGGAAGACTGAATTTGGATTCAGAAGACCTCATTGACAACTAACTATAACACATTCAAACTAGTTAGTTACTAGGTACCTGCCTTCTGTGTTTTTGTGAATATCTAATAAAATCAAGTGAATTAATGTATGAGAAAGTCCTTTTTAAAAGTATAAAGAAATTATTTGGGACAGTTTTTCAGTGAACACATTCATATATGCTTTTATTATTTTTCTCCCTAATTGGTCTCAGGTTTGAAATAAAATTTGTCTCTAGGAAAAAGCAAAGCTCATAAATGTGGGGTTTTCTTTATTGCTTCTTTGGGAATACCTTACCAATGAGAACGCTTTCCTGAGCCTTGGTTGGGAGCTGAATGAGAAGGGGCAAATTGGGCCTCTGGTGAGAGGTTCTCCCCAAGTGTCCAGGCTAGTAACTTTTAAGAGTTGGATGGTTGGAAAAAGTGGGCAGGACATTTGCATAATATTCCAGGACAGAGAGTTCAGTTTTATTGGGCTGAAAGAGTTCAAAGGCAAAGTCTTCTGGGAACTAAAGTTGGTTTCGTTGGCTTACTCTTAGATAGATGTGACTTCCTGTGTCAGCGAGGGAGGCTCCAAGGACAAGTTGAATGCCCGAGTTATAGAAAGTTATGTTTGGATTGGTCCTTGTTAAGAAAAGAGAGTATCTGGGGTGTTTGAAAAAGAAGGAAGCCCATCAACACAGAGTTTTATGAACCAGACCCTTCCATGGTCTCTATACCTCACTTTGAGAGAATTTCTATTTTGGTTTAATGAGTTGGTCACATTGCATCATCCCTTTATCTACCTAAAATGTGAATTTTAACAATTTTTTTATCGAGATAATTTTTTCACAGAGTGAAATGTGCAGAGCTTAAATGTGTAAGTAATCAAATGAGTTTTAATGAAGGGGAGAAATCACAGTAAAAATATATTTTTTAATATATTTGTATGTTATATGTAATACACATTTTATATTTTTATACATAAATTTTTTTCACTGTGATTTTCCCCCTTAAAAATAAATCAGCCCATGGCATCTTTATTATTATTATTATTTTTTTTTTGAGATGGAGTCTCGCTCTGTCTCCCAAGCTGGAGTGCAGTGGCGCAATCTCCGCTCACCGCAAGCTCCCTTGCCTCCTGGGTTCATGCCTCCCCAGAGGCTGGAACTACAGGCGCCCGCCACCACGCCTGGCTAATTTTTTTGTATTTTTAGTAGAGACGGGGTTTCACCATGTTCGCCAGGATGGTCTTGATCTCATGACCTCGTGATCCACCCGCCTCGGCCTCCCAAAGTGCTGGGATTACAGGCGTGAGCCACCACGCCCGGCCGGCATCTTTTATTTAAATAATACTATGATGTCATGATGTTGTAATACTAAAACTTGTGTTGGTTTTTTTGCTCCACGTTGCTCCTTTATGTATTGAAAACAATTGAGCAGCCATGACATTCAATGGTGCTGCCTAGTTCCTTCAGAGATTTTACCGTTTTATTTGTTTTAATACAAAGGTGACCATTTTTACTGGAAAAGTACCAATGAATTCAACTAGTCTTGGTTTGGAGGACTATATAACACATTCAAACTAGTTAGCTTCATCCACCAGCCATTAAGCACCCACTCTACGCTGGTACTTTATATTATGTTTAGTTCATTATCCCTATTATATTTAGTTAACTCTCCTCTTTAGTTCAACAGAGATGATGAAGGGATGACCAAGTGAGTTTAGAGGGCATTTGTACCAAAATGAGGTTGAAAAAGTAAAGTGATTGATTTTTTTTGAGACAGAGTCTTGTTCTGTCATCCAGGCTGGAGTGCAGTGGCACAATCTCAGCTCACTGCAAGCTCCGCCTCCTGGATTCATGCCATTCTCCTGCCTCAGCCTCCTGAGTAGCTGGGACTACAGGCGCCCACCGCCACGCCCAGCTAATTTTTTGTATTTTTAGTGGAGACAGGGTTTCACTGTGTTTGCCAGGATGGTCTGGATCTTCTGACCTCGTGATCCGCCTTCCTCAGTCTCCCACAGTGCTGGGATTACAGGCATGAGCCACTGTGTCTGGCCGTAAATTGATTAAAAAAAAAAAAACAAATTAGAGACACGGTTTTGCTCTGTCACGCAGGTTGGAATACAGTGAGGTAGTCATAGCTCACTGCAGCCTCAACCTCCTGGGCTCAATCCTCCTGCCTCAGCCTCCCAAGCAGCTGAGACAGCAGAGCACCATACCCAGTTGTAAATTGATTTTTAAGCAGAACTTGAACTGACTCACCCAGGCAGCTTTGGGCAGCTTTAGTTGTACCTTTGGTATTATGATCTTGAGATGTGAAGCTGACTAGGCTTCTGGGTCAGGTGGGGACTTGGACAACTTTTCTGTCTAGCTAAAGGATTGTAAACGCACCAATTAGTGCTCTGTATCTACCTAAAGGTTTGTAAATGCACCAGTCAGCACGCTGTAAAAATGGACCAATCAGCACTCTGTAAAGTGGACCAATCAGCAGGATGTGGGCGGGGCCAAATAAGGGAATAAAAACTGGCCACCACAGCCAGCAGCGGCAACACACTGGGGTCTCTTTCCAGGCCATGGAAGGTGTGTTCTTTTGCTCTTCACAGTAAATCTTGCTGCTGCTCAGTCTTTGGGTCCACACTACCTTTATGAGCTATAACACTCACCATGAGGGTCTGTGGCTTCATTCCTGAAGTCAGCGAGACCACGAACCCACTGGAAGAAAGAAACGCCGGACACATCTGAAGGAACAAACTCTGGACACACCATCTTTAAGAACTGCAACTATCAGGGCAAGGGTCCGCAGCTTCATTCTTGAAGTCAGCGAGACCAGGAACCCACCAGAAGGAGCCAATTCCGGACACAATCTGAAGGCTTGTTCACCTCTGTTGCTGCTTCTGGGCTCCTTGCAATTAGCAGTGCAGCCTACAGCTGCATTTTTTTTTTTCCTCTGCTCTTTTTTTTTTTCCTCCTGCTGTTTAGGCTTCATTCTAACTGGCTTTTCAGTCTATCTGGGCATTTATTTGTTCCCTTAAGGCCATGCCAGTTGTTGCAAAGGTGAAGAGAAGAGCTGAGCTGTCAGGGTCTCTGCTTAGGAGAGCCTCCACTCACCAGTAAGTGAGGAGATTTGCTCAGGCATGCCACGGCATAGCACAGTGACCTGATGCCACCTCAGAAGGAACAGCAGAAGCTTCCCCAGCACCTAGCTAATGCCTGTTGTTGAATGAATGGATAAGTGAAGTTCTCAAGCAAGTGTCATCAAGGTCCTCTCCTGGTTCTCCTGTCTGTAGGCTTCTGAAAGCTTTGCTGCCCTAAATTCCTGTCCTTGGTCTCTGTTGGGACCATACCTAGTGACTGATGCTAACCTCGGCGTCTCTTCTGTCCCATAGTGATTCAAACCAACTATCCTGAAATAGCCTCCACCTGGGCAGACCAGAGACCACAGGAACCAGAGTAAATGAAAAGTATCACTTGAGAACTAAATTGGGGTGCTTTGCTTTTCCCATCCTCCTAGGTTGCGCATTTTTGTTATTTTATTTTTTTGTTTTTTCTTGCTAAAATGCAGCAAAGGAAGAGGAAAGAAACAAATATAACAGTTAGTGCGTGGCAGAGTGCCTGCTAATAAATGTATATAAAAGAGGGAACTGAGTGCTGCTTCTGCAACGTAACTTCCAAGTCTGAATACTTGGTTTTCTGCAGATTTTCAACAGGTGTCAGTTACACTTTACTTGGCCTTAAAGCGAAAAGCTCTACATGCTTGGTTTGGTTTATCCATAGGATCTAGACTAGACTAGAGGATTGACTCAGTGAAAATGTTTACTCCTCTAATTAAGCAGAATTAAGGTCTGGGCTCAAAACTGTCTTGAGCTGTGCTAGGCATAATTGAGATGCATGGACTTTGTGTAAATAATGTACTTCTAATTGGCTTTGATTAAGTGCAAATTAGAATCACACTTCACTCCAGTGTGATTTACATTCCTAAGCCCTTTTACTAACTGAAGTACCGTGGGTGGCCGATAAGGCTTGTTTATCCAGGAGACAAGAGACTAGGAGCTGGGGATCTGCAGTTTCCCAAAGGTAAAGGAGCCTGCAGCTGAGATTTGAGTTTCTGATGTCTTCCCTCCCATCTCCAGTCCCTACTTTAGGCCAATCAGCTTTAGTCCTCTAAATTCTAAAGTTTTACCAATTGTTTTTTTATTTTCAAGACTTAGCTTACACATACACACACACACACACACACACACACGTACGTTACGTGAATACATGAATATTGCAGTTTGTCTTGTGAAACCTCAGACCTAAAACCAGCCCCAGGCTTTGACTGTCAATATCATGACACCTTTTTAGTCATGGACTAGAAACATTTCATAAAGGAAACAACTGGTGGGAAGTTTTTTCCAGAGAGTTCCCAGTGTGTGGGTGTGAGTCAACAGACTGCTACAAAGTAGCTTAAACTCTACACACATCTTCCTCTGGGATTTCTTTGCAGCTTTCAAAGGGTAGATCTTTGCAACCATCCCTTGGGGAGCCTGCAGGGTGGGGTGGGGAGGGTCTGTGAGGCATTTCCTCTTGCTTCTGAATTCTCTGAATCTGCATTTGAAAGTTATTGTGAGCAGATGAAGCAGAGGTTGCTGGGTTTATACTGATGTCTGTGCCCACTCCTGTGCTGGTGAAGTCTGGCGTGTGGTGAAGTCTGGCGTGTGGAGAGGCCTCTGGTTATTGGGAGGCTGGTAAATGGCCAGCAGGATAGGAATGCGACATGGTGTTTATGACCCTGGAGGCCGCCGATGACTGGACCTAGAAGGGTTCCTCCAGATTTTCTCACATTAGCATGCTGCTGCTTGGTGCGAGACCGAAAAATACATGTCAGAATAGGGATTTTCACACCAGCAGAGAGTGCTAACAGTGTGCCAGGATCTGTGGGCATGCTGTTAGCAGGGTTAAGTTAAATACTCACTTCACACCCTTGTGAAGGCGGCTCCCAGGGCAGCCAGAGAAGCATGTCACCTTCAGAGAAGGTTGGACTGTAAACATGGTGGTCTCTAAACTCAGCCACGGGCTTACCAGAGTGAGAAGGTATCCTATTTAGACAAATTACACTACAGAGATCCTGGCCAGGGCGAGGAAAGACAGAGAATGCTTTCTAGGCCCTTTATACTGCATTCATTCATTTATTCATTCTCTGAAACTTTATGGGCCACTTACTGAGCCAGACACCAGAGATGCAACTAGGAAGATGCCATGGTCTTTACACCTAAAGAGCTCTATGGAGTTGGGGAACAGATCTCTATAGAGATAAATGGCAGCCAGATGTGGTAGATGCTGCAGCAGAGAGGAGGAAGCCTGTGGTAAGGGCTCTCTTGGGGAAAATTGTGTGCCATACTGCATTTGTTCAGAGCAGCTTGGAGTCAGCTTGAGGGCCACATCCTGTTCCAAGAAAGTACATTTTCCAGGGCGTGGTGGCTCACACCTCTAATCCCAGCACTTTAGGAGGCTGAGGCAGGAGGATCACTTGAGCCCAGGAGTTCGAGAACAGCCTAAGCAACATAGTGAGACCGCGTCTCTATGAAAAATCCAAAAATTAGCCAGGCATGGTGATGGGCACCTGTAGTCCCAGCTACTACTGAGGCTGAGGCGGGAGGATCACTTGAGCCCAGGAGGTGGCGGCTACAATGTGCCAAATGGCATCACTGCACTCCAGCCTGGGTGACAGAGTGAGACCCTGTGTCAAAAAAAAAAAAAGCCCTGAGATCCGGCCACTGCACTCCAGCCTGGGCGACACAGCGAGACTCCGTCTCAAAAAAAAAAAAAAAAAAAAGCCAAAAAAGTACATGTATTATTGACTTTCTGAAGAAAAAGCAGTAATAACAATAGGATATTAACATTTGTCCAGTACATACTATGTGCCAAGTATTGTTCTAAATATTTTTGTTCATTTTCTCATGTAATCGTCACAGCATTGAAAAAGTACCATTATTTCTATTTTAAGAGGAGCAAGCGGAAGCTTGGAGGGATTAAGTAACTTGCGGAGGAATCGGGACTCGAACTTGGGTCTGATATCTTTACAACTTTAGCTTGTTACTCTACATCAAGGTGTAAAAGACTGTGAGTCAGAAGAGCTGGGCTCTGTTGCTGACTTTCTTACCAGCTGGCTGTGTGCTCTTCAGCAAGTCACTCCCTGTCTCTGCCTTGGTTCCTTCCTTAACCACTCCATTAAATGAGGCACTCAATCAGCTTGAATCAAAGAAATTACATGGGCTGTGGGGAGGGAAAGTGTAAGGTCTTTGACGGCTTGCTGTGCTACTATCGGTTGTGAATTTTGTGACCTTGACTTGTCATCTGCTGGCCCTAAAGTATGTAGTATTGATCTTAGTCTTACTTCTTGACCTGGGTGCTTGATTCCAGAAAGCCTCTTAAAGTAGGGCTCTGTATCTTTCTTTGTCAGGAGTGGACCCAGGCAGCAAGGGCCCAAGGTTATCAAGTACAAGGGCTTTGTCCCAGAGCCATCTCTGCTACAGATTGTCCTAGCTTTAGGTCGGCATGCACTTTCTACTTCAGATCCCCAATCAGTCCTTGTTGGCAAATGTGGTGCTTTGATCTTTTAAAAGATGAAGTTTAGTCCAAGACCTTGACCAAGGTCAAGTTCTCCTTCATTCCCAGTGGCTTAGGAGGAGTGCTTTCTTGTCTGACTGATAGAGACAAGGAGCCAAATCGGCAGCAACCACAAGATATGGTGGACTAGAGGACTGGAAATTTTCTGGACAGTTTTTAATGCAGAGATGCCTAGAAAGAAGCTACCGCCCCATGTGCCAATCCTCCGAGCAGGCCTTGTACCCAGCCATGAGCGAAAGTGCTATACTGAGAACCACCAAATCCTGGCTAGGCCAGGATGATGGCTGGTGTTTTGCAGGTATGCTGGTATTCAAAAAAGCCTTAGAACAGAAGATTTTGGTTTCGGAGGATGGGGGTGGAGCATGAAAACATGCTCATAGTATTTATCTATAACCAATACAATGTTTAAAATGACCCGTCCCATTCGGGAAGGGCCACGCAGGCCTGATGGCCCCTCTGCATATTGCTTCTTGGGCAAGGCTCAACACAAGTGCACCCTGCTTCCCACCCCTTAGTCCACTTGTTGGAACAACCTGTTTCTTTTTTTTTTTTTTTTTTTTTTTTTTGAGGCGGAGTCTTGCTCTGTCGCCCAGGCTGGAGTGCAGTGGCACTATCTCGGCTCACTGCAAGCTCCGCCTCCTGGGTTCACGCCATTCTCCTGCCTCAGCCTCCCGAGTAGCTGGGACTACAGGCACCTGCCACCACGCCCGGCTAATTTTTTTGTATTTTTAGTAGAGATGGGGTTTCATCGTGTTAGCCAGGATGGTCTCGATCTCCTGACCTCGTGATCCACCCACCTCGGCCTCCCAAAGTGCTGGGATTACAGGCTTGAGCCACCGCGCCCGGCCGGAATAACCTGTTTCAAACTCTTAATTTTGTCTAATCCTTCTAACCATATTCTGGAACTTTGACTTTGACCTTGAGTTATAGTTCCAAGTACTAAGCATTACTTGGGAGAGAGTGTACCCCCATGACTCAGCGGGCTCACTCAGAGTGGTAGGGTGTGGTGGGGGTGCTGGCCCAACAGAGTCTCAGTCACTCATGGAAAGGGGTCTCTCTTCTGACCACTTCCAGACATTCTTCACATGATCTCAGTTTGATTTTTAGCTTCCTTTTTGCTCTTCGCTTATAATATCTCAACATCAGACATGGCTGTTTACCTCCATTTACATTACTGCCATGTGAAACCACTCTGTCCACTGAGAGCGAATAAACTGGCTTTCATGGGTGTGCTGTCAAGTAACAGCTAAAGGGTTAAAAGTTTGAGCAGGCAGACTGGCCAGCAGGAGTTAGTGGTGTGGAGTAAGAGGGACGCCAGCCTGTCTCTAAACTTTTTGGCCCTCCCCAACTACAGAGATGAAGGAAGAGCCTCTATAAATCACTGGAGATTAGAGACCCTGTTCTTGCCGACTCCACAGGGTTGCACTGCTTAATGTCAAAGCCTCACGTATTACTTTAACAGCACTCCTTTTCTTTATTAAATCCACTTTGAAATAAAAAAAAAAAAAAAAAAAAAAAAAAAAAAAGATGATCTTTCCAGTAAGGGGGAGAAGGCTAAAAGGATTTAGAAAGTATCTGCTATGTTACATTACAGAGACTAATAACTGTTTAGGGAGTAAGTAACATTTTTGCACCATCTTAAGCCATAAAAACGAAAAGAGGTATAAAGGTCTGTTCCTTAGAATCAATTTGTTTGAGTGTTTATTTTGCCCCGTGTCCTTGCCTCCAGGTTTCCTTCCAAGTGTGAGCAAAGCAACTGGGAAACTGATGTGCGTGCTGATAGCCGAAAGGTCTGGGACACTAAGTTGTTCAGAAATTAGGGTGTTTACTTGGGTTCGTGTGTGTAAAGAGAGCATGGGAAGGGAGTGTGTGGTGGCAAGAGTTCTACTCTTATACTTAAAAGAAAAAATGCAAACTTTGTGTTCCTTTGGAGGCCGAGACTAAGTTTATCTCCTTCATCTGACTTTAATGAAGACATATTTTAAGCAGCTGCACCCATGTCAGATGTCATATTTTGGCTCAAAACGTCCACCTTCTGGGTGGGAGGTTTCTCAAACTAAGAAGTTGGTAGTAATTATAAGCTAATTGAGGAGCAGTAAGCAGAAGTCTGATTGTCACAAAACGTAAGTTAAAAATTAACTTATATAGATGAAAAGTGGCATGGATTGGTAATTGTTAATGCTGCCAGTGGGGTTTATTATACCATTCTCTCTGCTTATATATTTTTTTAAATGTTCATAATAGAAAAATAAATCAGTTTAAATAAAATGCTTAGCACTTAGTAACCAAAAGTAAACCAACGTGAGCCAAAATATTAAACCACCAATTATAGCATTTTAATTTATACTTTCAGAGAGATCTCTAGATAAAGAAAAATGACACAGAGAATTTGGGTGCCTCTAATTTGTTTACTACCCATTAGGGCTTGAAGCTTCTTCGTGTTTATTCCTTTATAGTCAAATGCCCATTACTTCAACAGAATTGTTCCAGGAAGGTAGGATTCCATCATTAAAAGCCCAGAAAAAAGCCTTGAAAATCTTGGGAGTAAATGTGGTCAAGGGACTTTTTAGTTTGCTTTTTTGTTGTTGTTTTTTTTTTTTTTTTTTTGTGGTTCGGAGTCTCGCCCTGTCGCCCAGGCTGGAGTACAGTGGTGCGATCTCAGCTCACTGCAAGCTCTGCCTCCCGGGTTTACGCCATTCTCCTACCTCAGCCTCGTGAGTAGCTGGGACTACAGGCACCCGCCACCTCGCCTGGCTAATTTTTTGTATCTTTAGTAGAGTCAGGGTTTCACCATGTCAGTCAGGATGGTCTCGATCTCCTGACCTCATGATCTGCCCGCCTCAGCCTCCCAAAGTGCTGCGATTACAGGCGTGAGCCACCGGTGCCCGGCCTATTTTAGCCAAGCACCAGCAAGCCAAGTCCGTTTTGTGTTTAGGGTTTCACTTGTTTATTCAGCAAACATTTGATGAACAACTACAGCCTACCAGGTACTTTGCTAGCTATTGGTGACTTAAACAAATAAACAACCAAATAACCCAGGCTCCAACTCTGGAGAAACTTAACATCTTAAAAGGAAGTATTTTTAAAATGATTACATATAAAGTAGCATGAAACCTTAAAAATAGAGGCCACTTGGGGAAGGGAATGGAGCTTGCTCTCTGTAGCTCCAGGATTATGACTTAGAGAAGGATTGTGAGATTTCAGATGAGCTAGGAACCATTTTCAAGCCAACTGCTAGATTGGTATGGTGTTTTTCCATTTGCATTTTGAAGTTTGGAAAGAGTTCACACCTTTAAAATGTGGTTCATATTTGCCGGCAAAAAAATGGCTTGTTTTGCCGTGCTTCCCATCCAAGAGCTGACAAGTCACAGCTTTTTATTCTGACAAACAGCTTGAAGGTATCACCTCTGCAGGCTCCTGACACAATGAATTGCGGTTCTTCATTTATGGCAGTTTGTGCTTCGTGTACACTTTCATGTGTTTAGGATGGTTGCCCAGTTTTAAAGTAGCAACTCTTAAAATAGCTGGAAACGGATTTTGAGTTCAGGTTTGGTTGAAAGGGGGCTGATGGTGGCTGTGCGTGTGTCGGTGTATGCATGCTTGCTTGCCCGTGTGCACACCATGCTGCTGTGAGTCAGTCCGGAGCAGTTTACACAGGGGTCCATTGTGATAGAAAATATAAGGCATGTAGGGTGAGGAGGAAGAGGGAGGGAGGATTGCATCCTAGTGATCCTGGAACAGTTGCTCAGACCAGCATTTAGTGTTTTATTAGGAGAGAACAACTCTATAAAAGGAACAAGAGGTTCAATCATTATAGAGTGGGGCGACAGGAGGCAGCTGCCAGCATGACTTTGAAAACCCTTTGAGATCCTAGAAGACTTGCCACATATAACGTGCAGCAGCTGCTGGGATCATTTAGAAGAAATGCAGAACTTGGCACCCACCCATCCCTGCAGGGGATAGATTCTAGGATCACCCCAATGTTTTCTTTAGATGAGTTCCAACCCCACCCCACCCCCACTTTCCTTGCCACTGAACATTCTCACAGCAGTTCTTGTATTTTTCTTTTTTATTCCAGGTAGTTTTGCAGAGAATTAAGAGAAAAGGATAGTCCCCTAGTTTGATTTGAAAAGAAATGAGGGGCCAGGCATGGTGGTTCACGCCTGTAATCCCAGCACTTTGGGAGGCCAAGGCGGGCAGATCACTTTGAGCTCAGGAATTCGAGACTAGCCTGAGCAACATGGCAAAACCCCATCTCTACTAAAAATACAAAAATTAGCCAGACGTGGTGGTGTGTGCCTGTAATTCCAGCTACTCAGGAGGCTGAGACATGAGAATCGCTTGAACCCAGGAGGTGGAGGTTGCAGTGAGCCAAGATCACATCACTGCACTCCAGTCTGGGTGACAGAGTGAAGCTCGGTCTCAAAAAACAAGAAAAAAGAAATGAGGAGTGAGGGGTCCTTTATGCTTGGGGTCAGGGAGGTGTGGCCAGGTTGGGAGAATACAGAGGGTCGCCTATTCCTGTGCCCATATGTGTACTTGATAAACAGATGGCCAGAACCTTGCAAACTATCACTTACATGATGTCATGCAAGTAACAAAGTACGTGAATTTCATTTTTAAAAAATCTGCCTGGGATGTCTGTTTTTCATCAATATATACAGAATATTTGCAAAGTTGAACCCTTCAACTTTAAAAATCTCCAATTAAATCATATAAACGTAAGTAATAACCAGTGTTCAAATAAGGCAGAAGAAGGTTATTTATGGGGTTTATTCTTGACAAGTGTATCATTTGACATATGTATAAAATTTTGGGGGAAGTTTTCTCAAAATATAAATGCCAATAACTGCTGAAATTTGGCAACCAGTGTGTTTCTTCTGTGAACTCATATTCTGTGAGCAAGCTCAGAGACCACCAGTATGTTAGTAAAAATTATTACTGATGTAATCTTAAATAGGAGGTGGCCCCCAACTTCACTGGGGAACAAATGGAGGGAAAATTAAAGGGTAGCTTTGGAAATAGTCATAGTTTCATCTTTAGAAGGGATATTAGAAATCGTGTAGGTTGGAAATCTCACTTATAGCTTGAGAAAATCCTCCTGCCCCTCCACTCCAAGAGATTCTGATCATTTCTCTCCTGCCTTACCTCCCTCACCCCAATTTGAAAATTATTCCCACTCTTACTAATGGGAGAGCTGCCTATCATCAGATTTGTTGAGATGGTGGAAAAAAAGTTAAGAACTGCATATTTAACCCCCCTGGCTCGTTTTTAAGACAAGACTACTAGGGCCCAGAGAAGTCCCATAGAGGACAGCAGAACAAGGTCTTTGTATTCTGTCACTTGGAAGTGACAGCTATATGGACCCAGGCATTTCTTTTTTTTCTTTTTTTTGAGACGGAGTCTCGCTTTGTCGCCCAGGCTGGAGTGCTGTGGCCAGATCTCAGCTCACTGCAAGCTCCGCCTCCCGGGTTTATGCCATTCTCCTGCCTTAGCCTCCCGAGTAGCTGAAACTGCAGACGCCCGCCACCTCGCCCGGCTAGTTTTTTGTATTTTTTAGTAGAGACGGGGTTTCACCGTGTTAGCCAGGATGGTCTCGATCTCCTGACCTCATGATCCACCCATCTCGGCCTCCCAAAGTGCTGGGATTACAGGCTTGAGCCACCGCGCCCAGCCCGGACCCAGGCATTTCTAAGACATTAAATCACAGCCCTCATGCTGTTGCCACATGACCAGGGATCAACACTGTCAAGTATGAAAGCAAGAACACTGTAGGGCTGGTGCTATGAGGAACTATATATGGTCATATCCTTAAGTTCCATTATGTGCAGGATTCAGTAGATCTAGTGGAAATAGGACCTCATTCTTATATTTTAGACAGGGTATCACTCTGTCACCCAGCCTGAAGTGCAGTGGCACAATCTCAGCTCACAGCAACCTCTGCCTTCCGGGTTCAAGCGATCCTCCCACTTCAGCCTCCCAGGTGTCTGGGACTACAGGTGTACGCCACCGCACCCGGCTGATTTTTGTATTCTTTCAGTACAGGTGAGATTTCACCATGTTGGCCAGGCTGGTCTCGAACTCCTGACCTCAAGGGATCCACCCTCCTTGGCCTCCCAAAGTACTGGGATTACAGGCATGAGCCACGGCATCATTTCGCTGCAAAATAGGTTGTTGTATCTCTAGTTAAATAGTTAAGCAATAAAGTATTTCATCCTTGTATTTTCCAGTCTCCAAAATAAGTTGTTATTTTAAAATACAATAAATGTGTAGAACAGATCCCGACTACTGTAGTTGAACTTATAATGGAGTTACTTATCATGTTTGAAAAAAGTCTTGCAATATAACATCACATGTTTTTATTCCAGGCCCACAAATAGGTGGTAGTACTATGACATCCCTACTCACGGGTCCTTTCCCTCTTTATTTGAGGAACAAGGAACTTCCCACCAGCCTAGAGAAAGTCATCCATCCTAAGTATCTTTAAACATTTGATTTAGTCATACAAGGAGCAAGCAGAGTTATGCTAGCCACTGCGTGGTATTTGGAATTCCTTTTGTTATTAAAAAATTCCACGCTGGTTGTATGAGTTCAGGAAGCCTGAGGAGGGATAAGAAATAGACCTTTTGTCTAGTGCTATTTTAACACACTGCTTCAGGTGTTGGTGGGCAAACTGGCCTTGAAAGGCCTTGAGTTCTTAACGCAGTTGAGTCTCAGGCCCAGGTTGGGTAGCAGAAATGCCCCACCTCATTGAGTACTTCTGTTTCATCTCTCCTGTCCCTGTATTTGTCAGGCTTCTCAAAACATTGTATTGTCACTTAAAAACAATAAGACAGGCTCCGTCCAGTCTCAGTTGCTGGGATTTAGTCTGTATTTGATGCAGCTAGTCTTTGGGATGAGCTCGGTCTTCTCCGAAGATCGTAAGACAGTTTCTCTTGAGACTTCTGGTTCATTGCTACTCCTGAGATCTTTGCCCCGAAGTCAGCCCTCTCTTCCCCTATGGTGCTTTCAGTATGGCAGGTCAGTTAAACATCCTTAGTAATTCAGGAAACAGACAGCCTCCAAGCCTCTGATGACATCACTACTCAAGACTGTAGCCGGCAGGAAGGGCTTGGTGTCACTTTATGAAGGAGACAAGCTGAGAATCACACCTTCTAAACAGTCCCTGCTAAGTGCTGAAGTCTTGATTAGAGATGTGCGGTCCTGAGGCTTCTCTCTAAGCGCTTGGAAGGTATGCTCCCTAATAAGCTGCCCCAGAGAGGCAGTCCAGACAAGGAATTCCCTTTAAGTGGTGGGTCACAACATCTGGAATGATTGTGCTGGATTACTAGGGAGCCTGGGCAGCAACGTTTTCATCCTTCCTTAAACTTTATTCTCAAGAGAAGTGGTTCATAAGGAGCAGGTGATACGCAAGGAGGCGCTGGTGATGGAGGCTTCTGCTGGAGAGCAGCCTGGCTCCTGTGGAGGATGGGCAGAGAACCCCTCTCTCTGAGACTAACAATGCCTGGCGTAATCCCCAAGGCAAAGGACAGACAGAGAGTTTCGCCAGATGAGTAGCTGTCTCTCTGTCTCTGCCAGGCGAGCTCCTTTGCTGTGGGATTGGTGCTGCCAAGAGTGGCACTGCCTTCCTGAGGAAAGTTCCTTTGTCCAGGTATTTACTTGGTTATAGTAAAGCCTATTTCTGATACCACTCAAGTCAAAAAACTGTCTTGTCGGGATGTCCGTGGTTGCCATTTGAAATTTCTGTAGGTCAGGCCGGGTGCGGTGGCTCATGCCTTTGGGAGGCCAAGCACTTTGGGAGGCCAAGGTGGGCAGATCACGAGGTCAGGAGTTCGAGACCAGCCTGACCAACATGGTGAAACCCTGTCTCCACTAAAAAAAAAAAAAATACAAAAATTAGCTGGGCGTGGTAGTGCATGCCTGTAATCCCAGCTACTCAGGACGCTAAGGCAGGAGAATCGCTTGAACCCAGGAGGCAGAGGTTGCAGTGAGCCGAGATTGTGCCATTGCACTCCAGGTTGGGTGACAGAGCAAGACTCTGTCTCAAAAAAAAAAAGAAATTTCTGTAGGTCATCAGAATTTTCAACACAACAGTTGCTTAGACAGCTCCTGCATCAGCCCAAAAGGGACATGAAAAGTTTCTTTCTTCCCTGAAAATGAGTTTGATTTTGCCAGTGATATTTAGAAAAATATTTCCAAAATGTCTTCCCAGCGACATAGAATATAAATGTGTATCATTACCATAAGAGACAGATGTCTGTTTCCATACTCTCTCATTCTTCCAGTCAGGTTAAACAGCCTTTACACAGAGGTCATATGCGTTCTCCAAGTTCCTGGTGGTTACCTTGAGTTAGCCCTAATGACAATTTGATGGAACAGTTGCTGGTAAAATCAGCAAAGGCAACTAACACGGTCACTATGAGTTGATGGTCCCAAAGGCCCATCCAATGGGTTTGAGGGAACACAGTGGTTCTAAGGCAGACAGTAATAATATTTTTCCAAACTTCAGGTTCTCTGTGGAGAGACTGTTCTTCAGGATTCTGCGTCTTTTTGAAAAAGGTGATTTTGATGAAGGTGCATGAAACAGAGCCCTAATATTGACATCATCTCCAGCCAAAGTTCTCATTCCACAGTGTGAATTCTTTCCTGTCCCTCTTGCAGTTATGAGTATGTTTTCCTGTAGGAAAAGATGTATTTACTAGAACATATTTCTACCATTTTATTGGTTTATTTATTCAATGGAAATTTATTAAGCACCAACCACATTGCAGAGGAGGCATCCTGGAAAAATTATTGACTAAACTAAGCCCTGAAGAAGGAATCAGAATTATCCAGGCAGTGGTGAAGAAGGAATAGCACTTGCAAGGTCCATTGACAAGAGGGGACAGCACAAACAAGGAGCTACGTTTAGTTCAGGACGGCCAGGACATAAGACATAAATGCTTGGAGTTGTAGGAGAGATAAAGGGCTGATCGTGAGGAGGTTAGGTATCATGGTAGAGAGCCTGAAGGGTTTGGGGAGCCCCCCTGGAATTTTAAACAAGGTAATATGATCAACACGTGTTTCGGAAAACCCACTTAGGCTACAGTGTGGAAAATTGATTGAAGTGGAGTGAGACTGGATCCAGGAAACCGTCAGGTACCAATTATTAATCGAAGTGAGGAGTGATGAATGCCTTCCGTACGGTAGGGGTAGGAGGAATGGAGAGGAGGTGCCAACATGGGAAAGGAAATTCAGGGGCTCCATGACAGTCAATGCATGTGGGATCTAGAATGCAATAGAGACGTGGGAGTCTAAGATGCCACTCAATTCTGGCTTGATAACTAAGTAGAAAGCAGTACCAGTCAAAGAGGAAGAAGCTGGGGATGGAGGAGAGAAAGTGTGTTCACTTTGGAACATACTGAGTTAAGGAGCCTAAAGAACAGCCGAGAGAAAGGGAAGCCAAAGTCATGCTCGTTGACTTTTTCTTTATTGGCTTAGACTGTCTAGTGATCTAGTGGTGTGTGTGTATGCTGGGGGAGGGCAGAGATGGGCACGTGGAAACTCTCAGCATCCAAGAGAAGTTCACCTAAACCCTCCTGTTGAGATTATTTCCAAAATTTGACCGGATGTTTAAGCAAATTAACAAATGATTAAAGCAGCAGTCAGCGGGGACCTAGACCCCTGTGGAAATAAGCGAAGGAGCAAAACTACAGAGAAAGCCCAGCCCAGGTGTTCTTGCTAGAAGGGAGGTCAGTGTGATGGGGGTCCTCAGTAGTTGATGGGCAGAGTCAAAATGAAGCAAGCTGAGTGTGGTGGACAGGGTGAAATCAGAAATCTAGGAAAAGCACAGGTGTTCGTGTTCACTGTGAGAATAACTTCTACCTAACAGCTATGCTGTCAATGATATTTTTATTCCATCCATTGTTGATAGCACATTCTACTTTTCTCTGTAGCCAAGTATTTTTCTTTCTCTAAGGGATGTCGTCCCTTAAAAAGACCATTTCCACATTGTCCAAAGAGAATAGTGTCAAAGGACTACCAATTAGTATTTTGTTGTAGCCAAATGAACTAGCAGCTGAGCAGCTAACTTGGGTCTCCCTTCAGCTTCATCAGTAGCTTTTTGTGGGGCCTTGGGCACGTCACAGGTTTCTCTCTGGACCTTAGCTTTCTTCCCCATAAAGTTAAGGAACCTATCCTAGCAGGTTGCTAGAGTCACTTTCAGCATTATCCTTCTATATCTGTGTTCCTTCCTGATTTGAAAAGGCCACGAGTCTCGCTTAGAATCACAGCTTCTTCTCACTCACCAAAGACATAGGCCTGGACATCAGCAAAACACTTCAGGAAATTATAGTCCCCAGCACACTTTATGCCTGGTGTGTAACAGGGCTGGAAAACTGCCACAGAGACACTCACTACGGCCCTTAACCCATTAGGGTCATTTAGAACGTCAGGTTTAAAAATCAGGCCCCGCCCCACCCAAAGTCAGCTCCCTAGGCTAGCCTCATCTGGAAACTGCATTTCTTATTGATCTTAAAATAGAAAAGGAAGGAAAATGAAAAGGACTTTGGCTCTAGCATGTGAAACCTCTTTCAGATGCCCTGGTCTTTGTGACTATGCGAAGGCTGGCTCTCTTGAGCATCTTCACTCTCCGTGAGAGTTGATCCTCTAGCTCACGTTCTCTGGCCTGAGAATAATGATGAGAGATCCTCGGGACAGCCCAGTGCCTTTCCAATCTACTTCTGAAAGGAAGCCAGCATCCAAGCCCCCAAAGGGGATGTTCCACACCCCGCATCCTCCACCTTTCCAGTGATCCTTCTTACCCTTCTCTGGCAACCGAGAGTTCAGTGCCCTCAAGTGTGGGCTGCCTTCCAGTTCAAAGTAGTCATGTGCCATAATTTATTTATTTTTTTATTATTATTATTATTCTTTGAGACAGAGTCTCGCCCTGTCGCCCAGGCTAGAGTACAGTGGTGTGATCTCGGCTCACTGCCATCTCCGCCTCCCGGGTTCAAGCAATTCTCCTGCCTCAGCCTCCCGAGTGGCTGGGATGGCAGGCACCCTCCACCACACCCGGCTACTATTTGTATTTTTAGTAGAGATGGGGTTTTGCCATGGTGGCCAGGCTGGTCTCAAACTCCTGACCTTAGGTGATCCGCCCACCTCAGCCTCCCAAAGTGCTGGGATTACAGGCGTGCCTGGCCTATAATTTAAAATTTACATAGCAAAAGATGGGATTCTGAGGGCTGGGCGCAGTGGCTCATGCCTGTAATCCCAGCACTTTGGGAGGCTGAGGCAGGCAGATCACGAGGTCAGGAGATCGAGACCATCCTGGCTAACACGGTGAAACCCCATCTCTACTAAAACTACAAAAAATTAGCTGGGCATGGTGGCAGGTGCCTGTAGTCCCAGCTACTTGGGAGGCTGAGGCAGGAGAATGGCATGAACCTGGGAGGCGGAGCTTTCAGTGAACCGAGATCGCACCACTGCACTCCAGCCTGGGCGACAGAGCGAGACTCCATCTCAAAAAAAAAAAAAAAGATGAGATTCTGAGTAAACTTGGGATAAGGTATTTAAATAAATTCATGCCAACTCATGGCCATTTCATAGCATTCTTTAGAGGGTTTGGCGTTCATTGCCCAAAGAATCTCATTAATATTTGTGCTATTAATGTGGGGCAGTTAATAAGTATCAAAATATTTGCTTCACACACAGCTATTAGAGAGTCAGGCAGGTTTAGTTGCTTACCTGTGGTCACACAGCAAGTGAGTGATGAGCAAGGACTGGGAACAATTCAGGTGGTAATGAAACTGAAATGTTTTGGTTCTGACAGCATAGTTCAGCCAAAGGATGCTGGTCGTAGGACAGGGAGTGCAGCTGAGCCTTGGAGTCCCATTGTTATCCCAGGAGAACTGTATTTTCTACTTTCCTGAATTCTAGTATGACAGGTTTTTAAAAATGATTTCAAATTTATGTGTATGTATGTGCATGAAAATATGTGGCTGCTCACAGATACATGTATAGAAGATGAAAGAGAAAAATGGACAACTTATAATTGCAGATATTTTCGTTCATCTGGTATCCAGATGATCTCCCTTGATTCTGACAGTTTTGACAAATCAGTTTATTAAAATTGTAAATGTAACCCAGAGCTGTTTAGTACAGTACTAGGCAGAAGGTGCTTTCTCCTCACGTTACATTTTGCTGTCGCGTTATTAGAAGTAAATACAGCTTATACTGAAAGGACAAAACAGCCAGTCTTCTATGAGAAGATGTCACTTGCCACATACAGTCCCAGTTGGTTTCACTGTCCCGAGACCCTAAGGATGTTTTCATAGAGCTTTGACCTTGATGAAGCCCAGAGAAGCGTCTGGTCCCCATGCCACCCTCCTCCCCTTCAACTCCTCACCTGCCCCTTCAATGTCAGATTTCTAAAGAGAAAACTTGCTCCCTAAGCTCCCAGAAGGCATTACTCAGGTGACATTTGGGGAAGGAAATCATCAGTAGGGCAAGTTTTAATTTAGGGCATTTAAACCCATTGTGCTTAAGTACCAGATTTCATTGCAGACTCTTCAGAAAAAAATGTATGGCATCTCGACACAGTGTTCCTGGCAGAAAAGAAAAGAAAGGAAAGGGAAAGGGAAATGTATGGCCGTAAGAAGTAATGCCATGGGAGGGCAAGCTGGGAACAGTGAACACTCGAACAGCGAGAGAAGAAATGTACAAAATGTGGAACTCTATGCATTCGCTGAAAATAGGGAAAAGAATACCTTTTTTCCTCATCACCTGCCGCAGAAAGTTCAGAGAAGTCTTTATTTCATATCTGATTAGCTTCAATTGACAAAGTTTCTACACTCTGATTTTGTTTCACCAGCTTTCCCCCTCCCTGTCTCTTTCAGCTTCTGCGCAGGAATCATTTGTAGGCAAACACAAATATTTGTGACAGGACATCTTCATCTTTGTGCCACAGACCACTGGCAATCTGGTCAAGCCTGCAGACCCTTTCTCAGAATATTTTTAAATAAATATAGTGTGTAGGAACATAATTACCAAAGTATTTTAAACGTCCACACATTTATGATATAGTAATATATGTACTTATTTTTAACATATTAACTAAACAGAATTCATCATGGCTATACTTTCAAAGCCATAATGTGTGTGCACCAGGGGTCAGCAAACTGCAGCCCACAGACTGTTTTTGTAGATAAAGTTTTATTGGAACATAGCCGTGCTCATTCATGTACATATTGTCCATACCTACTTTCACACTACAGCAGAATTGAATAGCTGGCCTCATGTCATATGGCCCTCAAAGTCTAAGATATTTGCCATCTGGCCCCTTTCAGAAAAAGTTTCCCAATCCCTGGTGTAAACTGCAACAATAGTAATGTGCAATGAAAAGACTGATTTCGGCCGGGCGCAGTGACTCACACCTGTAATCCCAGCACTTTGTGAGGCCGAGGTGGGTGGATCACGAGGTCAGGGGTTCAAGACCAGCCTGGGCAACATACTGAAACCCCATCGCTACTGGAAAAAAATACAAAAAAATTAGCTGGACGTGGTGGCAGGCACCTGGAATCCCAGCTACTCAGGAGAATTGCTTGAACCCGGGAGGAGGAGGTTGCAATGAGCCGAGATCACACCATTGCAGCCCGGATGACAGTGCGAGACTCCATCTCCAAAAAAAAAAAAAAGACTGATTTCTCTTGGTTACAGCCACAGGTTGCTAACTACTGTTTTATGCCTACATTATAATGGATATAAATGCTAAATTTCAGTTAGAAGTTAACAAAAACATAGAAATGATTTTTTTCCCAATCCAAATTCAAGGACCACCTGAATTCTGTTCGTGGACCCCATGGAGGCCTGTGGACCCCAGGTTAGTAATCACCAAACGGGATTACAGTTTAAAGGGCCTTTCAGCACAAAGAAATACTTTCTTTACAGTGTGAAGAATCTGCACCCTTTCCGCCCCCTCACAAATGTCTGCATATTTCCATATCCATGAAAAAGACCTCAGATCATCTCTAGAATTAGGTGAAGCACAGCCACTTTGAACTCTTATTCCCATCTTGCAGAGACCCAGTGTTTTGCTGAGGAAAGGCTAGTTCTGTCAGCTAGTCCTAAGAAAAAGTTGAGATTCTCTACACATACAGTCAGCTCATTACCACCTCCCCATCCCACTCTTGTGATGCCAGGAGAAAGAGCCAAAAATTCCCCCCTCCCCCCACTCCCAGGGTTCTCCTGTTCTCTCTGGTGTATTACTTGACTTTCCTCATCTTGTCTCTTAATGTTGCATCAGAATGTACCGCGGGATCTGACTTGGCCATTTATGTGGCTGTGATGTCTTATTCTCCAGAGACAACTTCAAGTATTCAGCAATAACTCATGTCCACTTAATGTGAAAATTGGTACCATCTAATAGAATCTTCAACATGCTAACCACACCATTCCAAAAATGAAATGCAAATTTTCCTGCCTTTGACTATGGTCATTTTTAGATTCTTGAGGAATGAAATACCCTCTTTATTATGAATGAAGAACTGGAAAATTAAGATGTGGCGTATTCTTACACTATTTTTAGATAGTCTCCTTATCTGGAGTCCTAGGCTATCTTGTTTAATCCTGACAATATAATTACAAGGTGCATATCATTATTACTCCCATTTTCTTGCTAAGAAAACTAAGATTTAGGTTACATAGATGAGTGACAGAATTCTAGAATTCATGTATTTTTTTCGGCTTTGAAAGAACACTTTATCTGATCATTTAAGTATCAGCTACGGCTGCTGGATGTGTTTTTATCTAAGAGAACCCTACAGTAGTTCAGACTTTGTAGAGAAAGGCAGTGAGACGGAACTATTCTGGCCATACGGGATGTAGGGTCTAGATCACTTTCTAAATCTCTTTTCCATGAAATATGGGTTTTGAGAGAGAAGACCATCTCTAAGTGCCATCTGACCATCCATGGCTCTAGGATATTCAAAGCAAAGGATAGTTAAGGCAACTCAACTTGTAACGAGCTCCCCCATCTGCCTTTCAGACTGGCCGTGGAAGGGAAAGGCCTGCCTGACAATGGGACCTCTGAGATGGACCCGAAGCACTTCAGCCCTCATCCTGTGCTCTGAGCAGCTCTGCTGATACAGCAAAGCTGAGAGATAGTATTGATTTTCCAGATAATATTAGCATGTCATCTTATTGAGACAGAATGAAGAGGATTTATGTGTAGCCAGAGCCGCACGCTGCTGCAGGAGGCCCAGTCTATGGGCATCTTCTGAGCTGCCTAAAACAAGAGTAAAATAGTCCCTCATCTGTGAGCGTGGGGAAAAATGTAAACAAGCACCTGTGTTTGAGGATACAGCAGCAGCCTGGAACTTCTGAACTGCCAGAGAAACATCCAGTGAGTGGGAAGGAACACATGGGCTTCACCAAGCAATTAGTGCTGTAGGTTTAATAGAGTTTGAGTACTGATCTAGACTCAGCTCCATCACCACTCAGCTTCCGGGACGGTGTTTTGAACTGACAGTCTTACCACCTGTGGTCCACTGGACTTTGGCACTTTCTTCTCCTGCTGTCATTTCTTATTACTGCCCTTGACTTCCTTCTAGAAGAGTGGGTACAGTGGGGAGTGACCAGCCTCCAGGAAGAGGACACAGGTACACGGCAGTGTGCACCCTCTCTTCTTTTGCCTATTTCTGGCTCTACATGGCTTGAGGCAGAGTTGATATTTCCCGATCCCTTTTGTTCCCTTACAGCAAGCACGTACCATGCTGCACTGTGGTTTTCTGCTGACATTTCTGACCTTCTTCTGGACTGTGAGGTCCTGAAAAGCAGAGGCTGCAAATGCATCTCTGTGACCCCAGCACCAAGTCTTGTGCCTGGCACTTGGTAGGTGTTCAACAGCATTTCTTGGAGAGATGGATGAAGAGTAGGCATACTGTTCCTAGCCTAACCCATCCCAATCATCCTCCATTCCCAGCAGTGCCATTTGTCATTATTTTCTGAATCCCAGTCTGTAACACCACCATCCACCCTATCAACAAAACTAGAAATGGGGGAGTCATCCTTACACTGTCTCCTTCACTTCACACACACCAGTCACCAGTTCCTGCTGATTGTTTCTCTCCAGATAGTTCTCAGATTTGCTCTTTATCCTTTTCATTCCTATCACCACCCCAAGTTCATTGCCTCACTGTTGTAATTATCTGGTCTTCCCACCTTCACTTTGGCCTCCACTCATCTGTCACCCTGTGACGCCACTACTCTGGCCATGTCACTACCTGTCTAAAGTCATCGAGAGGCTGCATTTGCCCACAGTAAGAAACTCAAGCTTCTTAGCAAGGCCTGCAAAGCCTTTCCTTGGTCTGGCTTCTGCCTGCCCCTGTATCCACAGCTCTGACCACTTGCTGCCTTGAGTTTTATGTTCCAGTGTCACCAGATTTCTTGTAGTTACCCATATGAGTCATACTATTTCATGCCTAGAGTGTCCTTCTTGCTCTTGTTTTTTCCATTCCCATTCATACTGTGAGACTCAGCACATACATCACCTAATCTGGGAAGCCTCATCTGACCTTATTTACCCCATGAAAGGAAGGGAGGGAGGAAGGAAGAAGGGTTAAGGTACATCTCCTTTGGACTTTCATAGAGCTCTGTACAAGCCTCAACGTCCCTGATAGGTAGTCACCTCCATAGTGGACTGAACATCCAACATGGCTTTGCAGTTCCCTAATACCCTTGAATTCTATTTTCCTTCCCAATCTTTTTTTCTTCTTCTTCTTCTGAGACAGAGTTTCGCTCTTGTCGCTCAGGTTGGAGTGCAGTAGCACGATCTCGGCTCACTGCAACCTCTGCCTCCCAGGTTCAAGTGATTCTCCTGCCCCAGCCTCCCGAATAGCTGGGATTACAGGGGTACACCACCACGCCCGGCTAATTTTTTTGTATTATTAGTAGAGATGGAGTTTCACCATGTTGGGCAGGCTGGTCTTTAATTCCTGACCTCAGATGATCCACCCACCTCAGCCTTCCACTGTGCTGGGATTACAGGCATGAGCCACCGCGCCTGGCCCCCAGTCCTTTTCTAAAGTATTTATTCATATTGGGATAGAACTAACAAGTAAATGTGACCTTTTTAAGGAGGATTACCATTTGTATAGGGCTGTATCCCTCTGAAGATAGAATACTGGCCTTAGTCAATGAATGAAGCAACATCTCTTGGGGTTGCCAGATGACCCTGGTGTATAGTCAGTCAGCCAAACCTCTGATTCAGCTGCTTAGCTGGGTTAGCAGTTTCCTTTACACCAGTATGGTGTGAGGAGTGGCGAAGGCAGCAGAGCACCACTCACAGCCTGCCCAGTGAGCCCAAAGCAGTGGTGAGCCCAGTCAGAAGAAAAGCCTAGCATACTAGAAAGAGCATGGCCTTTGAAAGATTGGTCAGCCTGGGTTCAAATCCACTGTTTGCCTCTTTACTGTGTGAACTTGAGCACGTTCATTAAGCTCTGTGCTCATCTGTTTAATGTGCATAATCACACTGAATTGTGATAAGGATTAAATGAGGTAATATATGTTATGTGCTCAGAAGAGCCACTAGCTCATGAAAAGTGATCAATAATGATGGCTGCACCCAGGCACAGTGGCTCATGCCTGTAATCACAGCACTTTGGGAGGCTGAAGCGGGCAGATCACCTGAGGTCAGGAGTTCGAGACCAGCCTGGCCAACATGGTGAAACCCCATCTCTACTAAAAATGGGTGTGGTGGCAGACACCTATAATCCCAGCTACTCAGGAGGCTGAGGCATGAGAATCACTTGAACCTGGGAGGCGGAGGTTGCAGTGAGCTGAGATCATGCCGCTGCGCTCCAGCCTGGGCAACAGAGCGAGCTCCATCTCAAATAATAATAATAGTGGCTGCATTTGTCATTCTTTCCCTGTCTTGATCCCCTGGTGGATGGTCATTGTGCAGTGGAAACAAGAGATAATCCTGGAGGTCTGTGTGCTTCCTTCTTGTTTCACTGAATTTGGCCCCACGTCTACCTGAATGCCCTTAACCAGAGTTCTGGAACACTTCTGACTTAGGAAGCCTCAAACACCCTAGTATGTTTCCAGTTTTCCAACAGTTGAGGAAAACATGATAAAGCCCCAGATTGTGTATGTGGAAAAGCAGTGCGGTGTGAAGAATGATGTACACCTGAGTCATTTGTTGGCAACAGTGTGATCTTGAGTACATTCCTTTGAATCTCTGCATCTGATCTGTAAAGATCCCATGAGCTATTTGTATTTCCTCATCAACACTTTGCTTACAAATTAAAGTACTTTGGTATTATAATGGTGATTTGGTTATTACTATTTATTACCTAGACTGCAGGCTTAAGTATAGCAGTTAGAGAATAGCACACTTTGTTTTGTTTTTAAAGGAAAAAACAGTTCACCTTAAGAAGTGGAAAGAACTCAACAGCACCAATTATTATTCAAGAAGCCTAGCTGGGCACGCCAAGCTGATGCCTGTAATCCCAGCACTTTGAGGGGCTGAGGTGGGAGGATCGCATTAGCGCAAGAGTTCAAGACAAGCCTGGGCAATGTGAAGAAACCCCGTCTCTACAAAAAGTAATAAATTAGCTGGGCATGGTGGTACATGCTTGTAGATCCTACTTGGGAGGCTGAGGCAGGAGGATCGCTTGAGCCCAGGAGCTCAAGGCTGCAGTGAGCTGTGATCACAGCACCGCACTCCAGCATAGGTGACAGAGTGAGACTCTGTCTCAAAAGAGAAAAAAACAAAGCTCTTTTCTTTAAAATATTTCTTCAAAACTAAGCCCAGAGGTACTATTACCTTTTGATCACTATTATTAATCATTCCTTAATAGAGCTTTGGATTTTTCCCTAGGCTTAACTACACTGGTTATTTCTAATTCTTTGTGATTTTCCTGGCTTCAGATCTTTCTAGGAACAGCTCTGGGTCCCTTGGGCCATTTGGCATCAGGGCTCTGGGCCTTTGTCCCCAGCTTCTGTGATTCTATCAGAGGTCTTTCAGTATTGACCAGAGAGTCATTCCCACTGAGTCCTTCACGTTTTCTTTTACTGCTTCCCCACCAACCGCAGAAGGAGGAAAGGATGATTGAGGTGAAGAGCCTCACCTAGTGCCAGCCCAAGATGGGACTTGCTGAACATTGGTTTCCAGCCCTGTGGCCCCAGAATACCCCACAGTTACACCTCAGCTGTGGTTCCTCTGGGACTGTTCCCCAGAAGGATATTTTTCTGCCAATTTTAATTTACTTTTTGAGGAACGAAAAAAACTACCTGTAATTTTTCCTGTCTACTTTTACTAGAGTTTACTAGAGTTTTCCTCAAGCTTCTTGAGTGTAATCTCAGAGAAGAATCTAACCCATGTTTTCTTTTTCCCATTGCATTTACTACAGTTACAACAATAATAAATGTTGAATTAACTTTCTCTAGCTTTTAGCCAACATGTAAGTTACTCCCCTTTAAACTCTGTCTTCTGTGTTCGGTGTCTCTGTGTAAAATAGGAATAATCCCAATCTTCTCAATGAGATTTTACCAAAATAAATTAGTGTTCAGAAATAAAAGGAGCTATATAAATCTGAGACACTGTAGAGAGGCCTCTAACTAATTTTATATCCAAGTGCTCTACATAAAATTACTTTTTCCCAAGTGTTCTAGAAAGAGTTACATTCCTGAGTAAAGGTCTTAATGGCCAGTTCAAGAAATAATCAAGTTAAGTGTATTTAATTCATACTTTTAATTCATTTTTTTGGTAATACCTTCTGTTAGACACTTCCATATGACCTATGTCAAATGCACAGCAAAACATCTGATATATGATTATAGACCTAACACAAATAATGTTATGTGAGCAACCCCAAACAGTACACCTTGACAATGTGGAGACTCAGATTTTCCAAGCACTCATTAAATTGAGCAGAGAAATAATCTATTTCATCCAATAACCTTTTGTTTTATGTATGTAGAAAACCTTTATCAGAGAGCTGTATGTGGACCTCCTAAAAAGGGACCTGGGAATTCGGGTTGGAAACTAGACCAGCCAGGCGATGGAGTTCATGCATCCCAGCGCTGTAAACAACAGCGTGGGCACAACTGGCCAAGCCCTGGAAGTGCGGCCAAGTGTGTGGGGACTCCTGATGTTGTTGTTTATGGCGTCTGGCAAATATTTCTACCCAAACCTTCAGCTAGTTTACAGCATTTCATTTTACAGCCCATCATGATGACAGTAACCAACCCCAGAAAAACATCAGCAAGCATTAGCAGCCATAGTGTTGGAAGATGAATGTGACCCCAGCGACCTCCATTCCACCCCCCAACTCCCATCCCACACCCATCCCATCCCCCTCACCGCCCCCTCTAGTGTTCAGTGAATTTCTGCAGCCAAAGTGGTTGCCATGGGTCTTGGGTCAAAGGAGGATATTTAGAGGAATTTTTCTAAACACATGCATACAAATGTTGAGAAATAGCACTCTAAAAAGCAGGAGTCATACACAGACCCCAACCCTTCTCGGTGAGTAAGACAAAAGGCAGCATGATCTATAAATATGGTAAAGTGCCTTGAAACGATGAGTCTGCAGAGGCAGGGCGGGTGGGGGTGGTTAAGAGAAGGCAGGAGGAAGACAACAATTACATATTAAGTTGCATTGGTTAAGAACAGAAAAATATAACTTGGCACGAGTTCCCATACTGGCCTTTTAGAACGGATTGGTCTGTAACACCATACTAAGTCTGTTTTCTATCAGTGATTCCTAGCCAGCTTATTAAACAGATTTATACAATGAAAGAATCTCATAACAGAAACATTCACCTTCTTTATTACTTGGCATTATTTATGGTTTGAGTTTTTTCAGCTACTTTTTTATGCACTGGAATCTGCCAACATTATACTTACAAAGTTTATGTACCAAAGTGTAAGTAGGTTGGGAGAATATTACATGTGTCTCCTCCACCCAGCAGAGGCTCTGAGGACCTATCTGTCCCCTCCTCTGAGTGTCTTTGGCATGTAATCCTCTTTCTTTCAGGAGTCCTTGATTCTTGACTGAAACAAGGGTTAGTTCCCTACCCCCATGCCCCTCAAGGAGCAATCCTTCTTTCAGTCTTGGGTTTAGTGACAGGGGAAAAAGAACCTTAGCTCATCTGAGGCTGTGCATAAGGGAATTAAATAACTCTCTACTTATTTGCAAACACCTCAAAATTGTCAATACGGAAAAGAGACCCATAGTCCCCTTTTGTCCTCCCCATTCATTCTAGGGTAATAAGGGCTGGTGGAGAGGCGGTGTCCATTTTTTGACAGAACTGGTATGGGCAGATGAGCATGCCTGAGTACTTTACACTACAGTGTCACTCCCCATGTTGCCATGCTGTAGAAGAGCGTACAGGAAGCTATCGACAAGGGCGTAACTGTGGACCTGAAGTGGACATCAGGGGGGTCGTGGCAGTGCGGCCCTGATCCTTCGCTGCCTCACTTGCCTTCTGCTTCCCAGCTTCACCATAGCTGGGAAGAATATTTTGGTTTGTTTGTTTTCCCTGAGAAAGAACAGTGTCTGTCTTGGGTATTACCTCCTTTCCAGAAGTGTGTTCTCCTTCCCAGGGAAAACACACACATCCAGAAGGTACTCTGAGCAAAGCCTGGAACTGGACAGATGGCCCAGGGTCTTTGGGATTGCAGAACAGCCACTGTGGAAAAGTAGTGGCCTGTTTATGGGCTGAGGAGGCAGGACAGGGTGACAAGAGGGAGCCTGAGAGCCTCCCGTGAATCTGCACGCTTTTGAGAAGACGCCCATGAAGTCAAATGGCAGCTTGTTTAAGGAAGCCGTGAACTAGCAAATGTAGTTAAAGATGAAGGGTTAAAATGAAGGGAAACGCTTATGCTTAAAGCAGTTTTCCTTTGAAAAACTACAGCATTTAGGCTACCAGGTTGTGTTTCCTTAATAGGAAGCCATATCCCAGCCATGTGGCAAGAATTAGTCATTGCCTTCCATATGGTTAGTAATAATAAATGTAAGAATTTAGAGGCTAATGAATCAGTGGGAGTTGGTATGGGTTTGCTGGGTGAATGAATCAAAGGTGATCCCTTCTTTCTCCCTGCTTCCATCTTTCTAGTCCTTTCCTCCTGCTATGCTTTTATGCTTGTGAGCTTCCATCTCTGGCCCACTAACCCCTATTTTGAAGGATCCTTTGAATAATCTGGAAGGAGACCATCTAAAGAACTCTGGCCGGGTACAGTGGCTCACACCTGTAATCCCAGCACTCTGGGAGGCCGCGGCAGGTGGATCACCTGAGGTCAGGAGTTGGAGACCAGCCTGGCCAACATGGTGAAACCCCGACTCTACTAAAAATACAAAAATTAGCCAGGCGTGGTGGCGCACACCTGTAATCCCAGCTACTTGGGAGGCTGAGGCAGGAGAATCGCTTGAACCCGAGAGGTGGAGGTTGCAGTGAGCCGAGATCGTGCCATTGCACTCTAGCCTGGGTGACAGAGTGAGACTCTGTCTCCAAAAAAAAAAAAAGAAAGAAAGAAAAGAAAAGAAAAAAGAACTCTCAAATCTCTCTTTAGCCTGCATGCAAATCATCTCCCAGAAACTAATCTGTCCCCCTGAGCCCAGTATTAAGCCAAGCTATGAACCAAAAATTAGAGGCGTGAGAGACATGAAGGGGGCAGGCCTCTGTGCCCTGCCCTCCTAGAGCTCACCGTCTGGTGCTAGAGACTGATGTGTAAACAGATTATCATAGTGATAAAAACCATGATAGAAAAAGGAAGACCAGTTCTTTTGGCGTGTGTGTGTAGGGGAGGCTCTGGGAGGCAGGTAGAGTACCAGTGAGGATCTTCTATGACATGAATAGCTGCTGAGCTCAGGAGATAAGAATTTGGAGCTGGAGCAGTTCACTTCAACTTTAAATCCCAACCCTGTCTCTTAATAGCTGTGTCACTTTGAGCAAGTTACTTACCTCTCTGTGCCTCGGTTTCTTCATGTGTAAAATAGTATACCTACATCCTCGGGTTCCTGCGAGAATTCAATGAGTTAATATGTGTGGAACACTTAGAATACTGCCTGCCCCGAAAATTACTGCTTGGCAGTAAATGCTATGTAGATGTTACTTTAAAATTATTATTATTTTTCACATATCTTGTGTGAATGTGCCTAAATGTGATATGTATATATTTTTCCTTTTAAAAATTTGAGATCATACTATACAGAGAGCCCAACTTACTCTCCATGTCAGCACATGTAGGTGTACCTTAAGACTAATTTAAAACCATCTTTCTTTTGAAAAACTTTCCACCCTCATCAGAGATTGGAGAGTCTATGTGAGGGCACCTCTCCAAGATTGGATCTTGCTGTGGTTGATGGAGTTACATCCTTCATAGCACAGTCCAAATTAAAGATCTCTAGTCAGGCTGTTTGGTCTGTGAAACATTCGGATATTTGTTTTTTAAATCCATATTAGGACATGTTATTCAGTGTTTGGAGAAATTAGTATGTACTAATTTCTAGGCTGCTTGAAGAACTTGGGGGGTAAATTGTTGCTCTTAAATCCCCTTAAAATATAGGGCAGAGACCGGGTGCGGTGGCTCACGCCTGTAATCCTAGCACTTTGGGAGGTCAAGGCGGGCAGATCACGAGGTCAGGAGATCGAGACCATCCTGACTAACACAGTAAAACCCTGTCTCTACTAAAAATACAAAAAATTAACTTGGTGTGGTGGCAGGCGCCTGTAGTCCCAGCTGCTCAGGAGGCTGAGGCAGGAGAATCGCTTGAACCTGGGAGATAGAGGTTGCAGTGAGTTGAGATCACGCCACTGCACTCCAGCCTGGGCGACAGAGCAAGACTCTGTTTAAAAAATAAAAAAATGTGGCCGGGCGCGGTGGCTCACGCCTGTAATTCCAGCACTTTGGGAGGCCGAGGCAGGCGGATCACAAGGTCAGGAGATCGAGACCATCCTGGCTAACACGGTGAAACCCCGACTCTACTAAAAATACAAAAAATTAGCCGGGCGCGGTGGCGGCGCCTGTAGTCCCAGCTACTCGGGAGGCTGAGGCAGGAGAATGGCGGGAACCCGGGAGGCGGAGCTTGCAGTGAGCTGAGATCCGGCCACTGCACTCCAGCCTGGGCGACAGAGCGAGACTCCGTCTCAAAAAAAAAAAAAAAAAAATGTGTATATATATGTGTGTGTGTATATATATGTGTGTGTGTATGTGTGTGTGTGTGTGTGTGTATATATATATATATATGGCAGAAGGGATCTTGGCACCCTGTGTTGAAGAGATACATTTTTAAGTCAGGTGTAACGTAAGTAGGTCACGCTACATCTCAGCCTCATAAGGCTGTACTTCTGCAGATTGTTGTGGCTTCTGGGTGTCCTGTTAGAAACAAAGCAAGAAGGGAGAATCATTTGATCTCTTGATCCTAAAATGTGGGCCCTAGGCTGTCAGGAAGAGGTGCTGGCCCTTGCCGAGTCCCAGCGTTCTCCCTCATTCACCCGCTAGGTGACAGTGGATCCAACTCTCCATAAGCGAGTCTGGGATTCTGCATGTTGTGGTTATTTGTTGTCTATAGAGGGGTCTATTAGACAGGTCTCTCCAAGGAAGGGAAAAGGAGCAAGGAGTAGCGGGGGTATAGGCTCAGAGGGACTAGCAAGTCCAGTAGATGCCAGTTCTCCCGAAAGACAGGTCCCCTGTGTGACTCACATCTGGTACTGAAGTGGCTGGAGCACTTGGCACACCGCAAATTGACACTGACCTTGGCCATGCTGTTGGAGTAATTGGACTTTCAGGATGGACTCCCTGAACAATCTTGCCACTGTGGCTGGCACAAACAGGCTTTTCTTTAGCAGCAGACGTTCATGTCTTCTTGCTCCAACTTTTTCTTCTTGAACAAACATATGTATTGTGGCCAATGCAAGGAAAAATCCTACTCACCATTTTGATCTGAGTTGCTTCTGTCCTGGAACAATAGTCTAGTGTACCAGGGGCCCTCGGGATGCTGGTTTCCATGCCCTGGTCTAGTTTTATGAATCTCCTTGGAAGACCCTAAAGGCCAGGAAGCCATCGGTATTTCTTCAGGGACATCAGTGGCTCTGTATCTGATTGCCAGAGCTTGAGCTTCAGCAGTAGCCTCGGGGTCAGGACTGGTTACAATCAAAGAGCTTGCTGAGTACCTGCCCTTTCTCCCACAGGATGGCCTCTTCACAACTTAAGCGGGCATAGCCAAACACTTGCATTCCCCTTTGAGCATCCACCTCACTCAGGTGGAGGAAATGTGTCTCCAAGGACTGCCAGCCTGTGAATAAGCACTTTCCAAGTGCCAGGTACAAAGTTAGACATTTCCCATCTTTCACCTCGTTGATCTTCTCAAAATCCCATGAGGTTTTTAATCACTGACTCAATAGCATTGATAGAGAAACCTACTCCGTGTTAGGCTTAGACTATAACATAGCGATGACCAAAACAG
Organism: Chlorocebus sabaeus; assembly: GCF_047675955.1. Lineage (NCBI taxonomy): Eukaryota > Metazoa > Chordata > Mammalia > Primates > Cercopithecidae > Chlorocebus > Chlorocebus sabaeus. The sequence goes on from NC_132919.1 coordinate 37,487,660, forward strand.
TCTTTGGATTCATGGCGATTACTGCCAGGTAGAGAAAGCGAATGCTGTTATTTCACTTGGAGAGGAAACTAAGGTTCAAAGAACCAACACTTTCTCAATGCCATACAACTGGTAAAGGGTGTGGCCACGATTTCAACGCCACGATTTACTCCAAAGACTGCCCTCCCTCCACCGTGCCCTACTACCTTCCTATAGGAAGCTTAATCTGCGGTTCTACTTAAAATATGAGGAAACATCTGGAATATTAGTTTTCAACCACATTTCAGACACACAAAGTGGAGCCTAAGGAATAGCCCAGTTGGTTCCTCTCTAAGAGCGGGTAAGAGTAGAAAAGAATTGCTGATCTCAAGCATTTTGTTACCAGAATAACCCCACAGGAGAGGCCTGGCTGAACTGGGATTTGTGTGGGCCAGACAACGTAGGGGATTTATTTCCAAGGCTGGAGGACAGAGCTTGGACTCGGGTCCAGCTCAGCGTCCTCCCTCGGGTCCGGCTCACTGAAGAGGTACAGCATCTGGAGGAGGACTTTCCGGCCAGGGTACAGCTCCTCAGGGCCCAGGCAGTTAACGATTAAACAAGAAGCAGCCTTTGGCTACAAACCTAATGGTTTGGGTTCCAGGGCACAGGATAAAAATACACAACTGGAAAGGCAAGCTCCCAATTAAGTGGAAGAGCTCAAGCAAGAGATGTTTCAATGCTGTGGAGCCAGTGACCACACGCGGGCCTGCTGTCTCCTCCGCCAGCCCCACTCGCCCGGCCCCATACTTAGTGCTGGCTCCAGAGTCTCGTGGGGGAAGCCGGCTGGCAGCACACAGGCTTCTCCATTCAAAGAAAATCTTACTTCCCTTCTGCCCAACAGTTTATCTTGCTTGGCATCTTCGGATAGTAGAATGCCAGAACTGGAAGGGGCTTAGGGATCATCTAGCCTAGTCCAGCTCCCTGGTTTGATGCTTTAGAAACCGAGGCACACACAGGGGAAGTGACTTGAACAGAGTCACCTTGTCAGTTCGTGGCAGGGAGGAGGTTCACGTTTTGATCTTCTAATGTCCACATTGTCTTCTCCTCCCTTTGTACTAAGCTGGCACCATTAGCAGCCTGCCGGTTGCACCTCTTCCTTTTGCTCCCACAAACCTAAAAGCCCTTGGTCCTTCTCTTTTACAGGAAAAGATACTGAGGCAGGGAGTGTAAACAGCGCCCACAGAGCTGACAAGTACAGATGCCAGAAAGGGAACCGCAGAATCCCGCCCAGCAGGCCTGGGCCTTCACCATCTGACCGCATTCCCTCTCTAAGAACATGTTGTGGGAGGACTGAATTTGGCCTCCTTTGAGCTCTAAGCCTGCAACAGCCCTCCTAATGACTCTACAGTTCCTGGCTTCCTCTTGCCACCGACTTTCCCCTCCACTGCTGCCTGGGACAACCTTACAGCTACAGTGACTTTGAGTCTTGCCAAGACAAGCCCAATAGTTACTTTCAGACTCAAGTGCTTGCCAAGCCTGAAATAGTAATTGCCTGAAGGGTTCCAAAAAGCTGGGCTTTATCTGCAACAGAGACTTTAGTAAATCAAAACACAGGTCTTATCTCCCTATTCTCTCCCCTCTGTTGTGTGGTCTCCTAAATGAAAAATGTTACCTAATTGCCTAAAACAGCTGGCTTGATGTTTAATTACTTCAGCTTGCTAACCTGATATTGTGGGCCAATAAACTATACATGGGGAGTGGATAATGCTCTTTACAGATCGGACTTGTCCAGGTTTCCTTTGTGAGAAGTGTTGATTTCAGCCACCAGAGGGAATTCCAAATTTGAATGCTCTTAGCAGTTGCCGCGCTTGTCTGATGTTGGAACTCCTCTTCACCCATCTGAGGAACAGTGTGCCTGGAAAATGCTTGAATCTTCTCCCCAGCATTCCAGCGGCAGGCCCCTCCACACACCACACTGCTCAGCATGCACTCCCTTTTCTTTTTTTTTTTTTTTTTTTTTTTTTTTTTGAGATGGAGTCTCGCTCTGTCACCTAGGCTAGAGTGCAGTGGTGCGATCTCAGCCCACTGCAACCTCCACCTCGAGGTTTAAGTGATTCTTGTGCCTCAGTCTCCCGGGTAGCTGGGATTACAAGCACCCACCACCACGCCCGGTTAATTTTGTATTTTTAGTAGAGACAGGGTTTCACCATGTTGGCCCGGATGGTCTTGAACTCCTGACCTCAGGTGATCCACCTGCCTCAGCCTCCCAGAGTGCTGAGATCACAGGTGTGAGCCACAGCGGCCAGCCAATGCACTCCTGTTCTGAGACGTGGGAGAGCACGCAGAGCAGTCTCAGAGTGGACGCTAGCTGGCAGTGGTGCCATTGCTCTTGCCTCAGGCTTCCTAGAGCAAAGAAGCCCATGGAAAAGGCTGCACAGCATGGTTAATTGGCAAAGCCCAGGTATGGGCCAGTGAGCCCCAGTGATGCTGGGGTGCTTCTTCCTGTCCCAAGGACTCTGCAGCCTCAGCCTCACCCCTCAGTGCTTCCCCATGTGGGTGGAATCTGACCAGGCTGACTGACCCCTGTTTCATGCCCCATGCCTTTGCTGGTACTGATCCCTGAGATGTCCCCTGACATGTCCCTCACCCAGCACCTCTGCCCTCCCATCTGCCTCCACATGCTGCTGCTTCCCCTTCACGGCTCCCCTGCAGTAGCACGCCTCTGCACAGTTTTCCTCTTTACTCCTAGCCAGGCTCAGAGGGACCCGCAACTGACACCCTAAAGTCACCTCCATTGTCCACCCACCTACTTCTCTATCTCAGTAAACCTCTTTAGGACCAGGATTTTCCCTTTTCATTTGTGTTCTCCAGTGTCTAGGATAGTGACCATCTATAGCAGGTGCTGGCCAGGCGTGGTGGCTCACGCCTTTAATTCCAGCATTTTGGGAGGTGGAGGCGGGTGGATCACCTGAGGTCAGGAGTTCGAGACCAGCCCGGCCAACATGGTGAAACCCCATCTGTACTAAAAATTACAAAATTAGCCGGGCATGGTGGCATGTACCTGTCATGCCAGCTACTCAGGAGGCTGTGGCAGGAGAATCACCTGAGCCCAGGAGGTGGAGGTTGCAGTGAGCTGGGATCACGCCACTGCACTCCAGCGTGGGTGATAGCGTGAGACTCCATCCCAAATAATAATAATAATAGTAATAGTAATATAGCAGGTACTTAGTAAATGTGTGCTGAATGTGGGTTTTGTGTTTTTTGTTTTTTGTTTTTTTTTTTTTTTGAGACGGAGTCTCGCTCTGTCGCCCAGGCTGGAGTGCAGGGGCCGGATCTCAGCTCACTGCAAGCTCCATCTCCCGGGTTTATGCCATTCTCCTGCCTCAGCCTCCTGAGTAGCTGGGACTACAGGCGCCCGCCACCACACCCGGCTAGTTTTTTGTATTTTTTAGTAAAGACGGGGTTTCACCGTGTTAGCCAGGATGGTCTCGATCTCCTGACCTTATGATCCGCCTGTCTTGGCCTCCCAAAGTGCTGGGATTACAGGCTTAAGCCGCCGTGCCCGGCCTGATGTGGGTATTTTTTAAGGAAAGCCTAATATGTCATTCTTAGAGCAGCAGAAGAGATAATTTTCATGCCCTATGCCTTTGTTGGTACTGGTCCCTGAGATTTCCCCTGACATGCCCCTCACCCAGCACCTCTGCCCTCCCATCTGCCTCCACATACCGCTGCTTCCCCTCCATGGCTCCCTGCAGTAGCACGCCTCTGCACAGCTTTCCTCTTGGCTCCTAGGCAGGCTCAGAGGGGCCCGCAACTGGTACCTGATAAAATGAAGGAAAGGCTAGAGGGAGGGAGAGCGGGAAGGAGAAGGGTGAAATAAAAGGGAAAGAAGAGGTATGTTCTTCGGAAAAGAAATCCACACCCTCGGAATGATGTGGCCCCTTCTCTTTTTAGTCAAACATCTGCTTGACTGTGTGTGCTGTGCTAGATTCCTCGGGGTCATGTACAATAATTCCTGCCATGTAGGTTTATTAAATTAGCAGTTTCAATTTAAATCATGTTTAGCTGTTTCCCCACTAAGGAATTCCTCGTGTATTTGATCAATTTGTGTGAGACGCTAACTCCAGCCATTGCCAGTCCTTCTGTAAAATGGCTACTATATGATCCAGAATTCCCTCTCACCTCAGACACTGATGGTACCATTAGAGTTTGGGAGGCTTAAACAGTTCTGAGATAGGTGTAGCATATACAAAAATTCCATTCACTGCTTTGTTTTAAAAGTGTAGGGTCCTAAAGAGTAGTGTCTTCTCTCCAAATTTAGTATACTTATATATTATATCCATTATATTATATTTAGCTCTTATGCCCTAGGTATTTGATCAATTTGAGCATTTCATTGCCAGGCTTTTAAGAGACCCCTGCTCCGTGTCTTCTTGCTATCTTCACTGGCTTGAGACAAAGTGGAAAGGCTAGGGAGAGAGAGGGGACTCCTCCAGAGCCCACCCGCGACACACAATATACAGTATGATAGGATAAAACAATGTAAAGGCACGCTTCCTAAGTAACAGGTCATATGCTTTCATTATTTCATCTACTGGTAGTGTATTGCCTTTATTGGGAAAAAGGCTTTTCCCAAACACCTGCTTTGTAGGGCTGGGCTGAGTCAGGCCGGGTGAACCAGACAATTCCTGGTGTTTGGGGCATGGACCAGGAACATACAGCTCATGGCAACACGCAGGGCTTCATTGACAGTGGGGTGAAGTCACTCTAGGAGAGGGCTCGGCATAGTGACCTGGGTCAGTGAGGTAGTAGCACCATTGGGGCAACTGGCAGTGAGGCCTCAATAGCACCTTGAGAATCCCGCGAGACCCCTTTGGGTAGGATGAGAGAGTAGCAGTTGGCAGGGTAAGTAGGGCACTGTTGTTCCTAAGAACTGAAGCCCATCAAGGCAGGGGTCCAATACCCAGATTGGGGAACTTGTCCTCAGGGATAGGACAGAAGCCTAGTAATTAGAGCAGAGACACAGTGTCAGAGCCAGCCAAGGGCCCTGCTGTGGGAGGCCTGATGTGGAATCTCCTCCCCATTAGCCACCTAAGGGCAGACTTGAACAGAGGTCCCTGGTGAGGTCTGTGGGTGGGGATCCAGGAAGAGCCTGAACGAATGCCATGCGCAAGGCTGTTCTGGCAGGCCTAGTGTGTAGGACCAACGGTGAAGGCACAGCAAGAACAGGGTTTGTGCTGCAGGTGTCCAGGCTGTGCAGGAAGCAGGGCCAGAGGCTGCCTCTGCTGCTAGAGCTACGTGCCCGCTCCTCGGCTCCTCCCCGCCACCATCACACCAGGAGTCAGGGCCCTGGGAGGTGACTAGAACACACCAAAAAAGGATGGCTAGGACTGTTTCTCTGCAAGGTGGAATCAGCTCTTCATTTAAGATGTAAACTGTGGCCAGAAGTTACTGAGGGTTCTACAGGTGACGTCCATCTAGGCAGGAATAGAAGTTCCAGAATTAACTGACTTGATTCAATTGGAAACTTTCTTGTCAGCTCCAGAATCTACAGTGTCCTGTCTGCACTCCTTGGTGGTGATGGCGCAGCAGCCCTCTCCTCTCCTGTCTTCCCTGCCTACTGTTAGAAGCAAATGTAGTCTTTCTTGAAGACGGCACCATCTCCCTCTCCCAGTGACACCAGCAGCCCCTCCTCCCCTCCCCCTAATTGACAAATGTGGGCATTTTGAAGTGTCTCATGGCATTAACAAGGGACGCACCACTTAATCGCGGGTGGAACTGCCAACCGATGAAGGGTTATTTCCCGTGTTCCTCCCCACCCCGCAGTGAGGCAGCAACCTTGTGTTGGGGTTTCTGAAGAGCATTCCTGCTCTCAGGACATGTGCTATTTCCAACCAGAGTTGTCCCCCTGCAACTTTCTGCTAGGGTTAGCAGTTTCGTCTCCCATTATTAGAGTCCAGCTGGAGTGTCTTTGAAGTAGGTCCCATCCTGTTAAATGTTAACTGTAATATCTCTTGGCCCTTGCTGGAGAGTGCTTTCCTTCCCGTTGGTATGGTAATAGCCGCAGCTATGTTGGCCATGTGCTAGCTGACCACCTCAGCACATGCTTTCACTCCCGGAGTAACATAGAAGGAGCTTTGTACTGTGCATCGTGAAACTTGGGTTTTGACCTGGTTCTGCCAGGATGCCATGTGATCTTGAGCAAGTTCATTCTCTTCTCTGATCCTCATTTTTCTGCTCTGTACAAATCTGGGTAAGGGCTAGAGGATTTCTTTTTTTTGTTTTTTTGTTTTGTTTTGTTTTGTTTTGAGATGGAGTCTCGCTCTGTCACCCAGGCTGGAGTGCAGCGGCCGGATCTCAGCTCACTGCAAGCTCCGCCTCCCGGGTTTACACCATTCTCCTGCCTCAGCCTCCCGAGTAGCTGGGACTGCAGGCGCCCGCCACCTCGCCCGGCTAGTTTTTTTGTATTTTTTTAGTAGAGACGGGGTTTCAACGTGTTAGCCAGGATGGTCTCAATCTCCTGACCTCGTGATCCGCCTGTCTCGGCCTCCCAAAGTGCTGGGATTGCAGGCTTGAGCCACCGGGCCCGGCCGGGCTAGAGGATTTCTGAAGCTCTTCCACTTCTAAGTCTGTGATTCCAAGATTGGGAGAATGCACAGTTATTCGTAACTCCTTTTTCTCCCTCTGCCCTGGGCCTAGGCCCCTCGCTACAGTGCTTCTCCACATGCTGATCCCAGTAGGCAGCCAGGGTCGGGGAATACTAGCAGTATGTAGAGAGCTCAGGGTCATTCTGACCCTTTGAATTTGAAATCCTCAGAGAGCTTTCTATTCTAATAAAAGGGCATAATCTTGGTGATATGACACCCCCTACATTAAACTCCATTATATTAAGGAAACCTTAGAACTCAGATGGACAGTCTAGCTTGATAATTTACAATTCTATTGGGATTAGTATGAGGAATAATTATATCTATTTATTTATTCCACTGTCAGAATGTTGACTCTAGATTTTCATATTGTCTCTGTCACTGAAAATTATAATTAAATAATATGTCAAATGTATTGATCATATTTTTATAAAATTTGCTTGATATGCTATAAAGACTTTTCTTTTCTTTTCTTTTTTTATAATATATCACGAGATTAAATTCAAAAGTTTGCCAGGACATCTAGGTCTGTTTAAGAGATTTTTTTTTTCCTGAATAAACCACAATTTTTTGATGACTTGTCATTTTGACATCAACTAAAGTAATTTCTTTTCTCCTTAGTGCAGAACTGTATCTCTTTTAGCTTTTGGTCAGACTCAGTAGCTATAATGACATTAGACTAAGAAGTAGTATGTATCTTTGAGGTTAGACTTTAAATTTCCTTTGTGCATAAACTCACAATTTTTCATAGAGTAGTCTTTTTTCTTTTTCCTTCTTTCTTTTTTTTTCTTTTTTTTTTTTTTTTTTTTTTGAGATAGAGTCTTGCTCTGTTGCCCAGGCTGGAGTGTAGTGGCACAATCTCAGCTCACTGCAACCTCTGCCTCCTGGGTTCAGGCATTCTCCTACCTCAGCCTCTCAAGTAGCTGGGATTACAGGCTTCTGCCACCACACCCAGCTAATTTTTCTATTTTTAGTAGAGACTGGGTTTTGCCATGTTTACCAGGCTGGTCTCAAAGTCCTCCCCTCAGGTGATCCGCCCACCTCGGCCTCCCGAAGTACTGGGATTACAGGTGTGAGCCATGGCGCCTGGCCAGAATAGTCTTTTTCTATGCATTTATTATGAGAACTTTTCAAGTGGAATTTGAACTCAAGTCTCTTTTACTCCACAGCCCAGTTTTTCCTTCTGCATCAGATGGTCCATTCCTAGACAGTGGCACTATGAACCAAAAGATTGGGGTTCCTCAATCATCCCTTGGACTCTTAGCTAAGGAATATGGTGAAAGAATATATTCAACTGTAGGCTGGGTGTGGTGGCTCACACCTGTAATCCCAGCACTTTGGGAGGCTGAGGTGGGTGGATCACAAGGTCCAGGAGATCGAGACCATCCTGGCTAACATGGTGAAACCCCATCTCTACAAAAAATACAAAAAAATTAGCCAGGCGTGGTGGCGGGCGCCTGTAGTCCCAGCTACTTGGGAGGCTGAGGGAAGAGAATGGCATGAAGCCAGGAGGTGGAGCTTGCAGTGAGCCTAGATCACACCACTGCACTCCAGCCTGGGCAACAGAGCGAGACTCTGTCTCAAAAAAAAAAAAAAGGAATATATTCAACTACAAATTTTCTCAGCCTATTTCTCTTCTGCTTGAGTCACAAAACATTTACCTACTTTACCCAGAGAGTATAATTAAACCTTTTCTAATACTTGCTTTGGATATATGTTTCATATATATTCTTAAGTAACATAGAGGGTTTCTTCAGTCTGCCCGAAACACATGTAATCAGCTCTTCAGTCATAATAATAATATAGCACATACGTAATGTTTTACAAAGGGTTTTCAAATACATTATCTCAGATGAGCATTAAAGCATGCTGTGATACAGGCAAAGATTATTACTATTAGTTCATTTAATGGATTCTTTTTAAAAAGACCCAGAGAATTTAAGATTTTCCATATCATCCAGCTAAGAAATAATAAAGCTGAGACTAGAACTCATGTTTTCTGAATCCTTAATCTAGTGTCTTTTGGCCTCCTTTTTTTTTTTTTTTCCTAATGAGCTTTACAAACATAACTAAAAATGTATCTCCAGCTTCCCTGAGCTCTTCATTTGTTTAAGGCAGGCTCTTCATTTTGCTGTAGCATCCCATCCTCTGAATAGATGTGCCATGAAATAAAATGGTAACACCTTTTTAACCCAAGTAAGGACAGAGCGTTAGCAAAAGAAGAAAGATCCTGATTTAATTTGACCGAGAGACTCACATTCCTCCTACCCCACCTCCCATCTCCCTTCACCATTCATACTGTGGCTTCTTGGGGAAGCTCATGACCTGTTTCAAAGAGCTTGATTGTAGTCCTGGGCCATGAGGAAATGCAGGAGCAAAAGCAGCAATGGGGAGTGGCTGATGACCTCAAGAAGAGGCCGTTTTGTGTCGGGTGGTAAGAGGCTGTGGTCAGGAAGCACTTTCCTCCCTGGGCCATCTGGATGCCCCTGCAGGCCGCCAGGCTGCTTGTGCCCTTATCCCTTCACCCTCAGGGAACCTTGCTTTGTTGACTGACAGTTGGATTGGCATTTGGTCTTTATCATCAGGGATTCTTCACAATAGTGCAAGCCCTAAGAAGGCCAGCAGCAAATGGTTCTAGTGTCTGAGAACGAAACTGACCTGGTGCTCTCCGATCTGGCCATGCTTCTACTGGGAAATGGGGGGATCATGGGGAGAATGCTGGAGGGCTGGATTTTAATCCTGGCAGTCTGTATGAACTTGGGCAAGTTATTGATCTCCGAGCTTCAGCTTAGTTCCTTTTTAAGTAAATTGTGGATACTAACACTTATCCCCACTTTTTTTTTTTTTTTTGAGACAGAGTTTCCTTCTTGTTGCCTAGGCTGGAGTGCAGTGGCACAATCTCAGCTCACTGCAACCTCCGCCTCCCAAGTTCAAGTGATTCTCCTGCCTCAGCCTCCCTGTGTAGTTGAGGTTACAGGCATGCACCACCACGCCCAGCTACTTTTTGTATTTTTAGTAGAGACGGGGTTTCTCAAACTCCCAACCTCAGGTGATCCACCTGCCTTGGCCTCCCAAAGTGATGAGATTACAGGTGTGAGCCACTGCACCCGGCCCCACTTGTTTCCTCGGATTAGCATTGGGAGGCATGAGTGAGCTCATGTGTGAAGGTTCTTTGCTCAAATGCAAGGGACCTGCTCTGAAGGAAGGGGCTAGGCTCTGGGAGACTGTTTTAGGGGACCTGTCAAACTGAGCAGTTTTTAAAGATCAGAAAGAATTGTTTTCTCTCCTCACCCTTAGTGAGGACCAGCATTGCCTGCCAGGGTTACACCCATCCCTCCTAGCCTTCCACCCTCCTCTAAGGAGTGAGATTGTAATCAGCCACTATTCGGCTCTGACATTTCTTCACATCTGAGGCACAGCCAAGAACATGGCCTCACTCTCCCTCCCACCCTTCTTTCCTTTTTCCTTCCTTTCTCCTGCCTTCACTTCATTTCAAACAAGTGAGTTGTGTTAGTTGGTTTTTTAATGAGGTTTTTCCAGCCTCTTTTTTTGTCCTTGACCATAAAGAACTCCCAGTTACCTAAAGCTGAAAATAAAATTTGGCAGAAGTAAGCCAAAAGTATAGTCTCATTGGTGTTGATATTTTTAAGCCTTTCTTGAGAGAGAGAGAGAGAGAGAGAGAGAGAGAGAGAGAGAGGTGGGGTGGGGGGCGGTCCTCTGGGAGAAAGGGGCAAATTGTCATGGAATAAATATCTGTTTGAGTACCCTGGGGTGAGGACTTTACATCTTTTTCTGAAAACAAGGCGCCTTCCTTTTTTTTAAAGGAGTGTTGTGGCTATTTTGATGGCTTTTGAAAGTGCCACAATTAATTTGATTGAGCTGCTAAGCAGCTGGTTTAAAAAAAAAAAAAAGGGAAAGAAAGAAAAAGGAGAATGGTCACATGGATTTAGCATCACATGGGAAATTCACTGTAACCCAGCGGTCTTTTAGGCAGCTGATGACCATGGGCCAGATTGTTCATTTCACAAAGGGGAGCCTTTTAAAAATGAGAAGACTTTTGTCTAGAGCCCAGACTTCCCCAGGGGGAAGGACTCATTTATAACCCATTCTGATTATTCTTCTCCTCTTAAATCTCACTGGTTAAATATGAATTTATGTGGCACACTCAGCTACAACATGGAAATAAGTAGTGCAGTGAGCGATTAGCATAAGGGAGTTCCAGCCCTGGATTCTAGTCTCAGCTTTGACCCTCCCTGGTAAGCTGTGTAATAACGGGAGTGGCCCTGAACTGACTTAGGATTTGGTTTTCTACTCTGGGAACTGAAGCTAATTCTTCCTACCTGGGAGGATTGATTTGGAAGAGAAAAGTTGTTGATAATGTAAAAAGGCTTTGAGAAATATCTTAGCTGTTCTCAAAATTATAAACTTGGGGGTTTGGAGGGGGTTGGTGAATTTGGAGAGAAATTGGTGACCAAGGTCTCCAGTTCCTTCCTCCATGTGGCATCTCTGTCAAAAGCTGAGCCTCTGTTTCCTTAATAGGCCACTTCCCTCCAAGGATTCAGGGACCATTCATCACCCGTGGTGCCTAGTCCCCAGGAGGTCAGTGGCCTGCTGCGGTGCTCAGCTGCTGGTAAGCGATCCAGCAGAAGCAGGCAGCCCTCGCTTATCCATGGCCCCTTGGCCCTTGTGTAGGTTCCTTGGCTCCGTGTTTCTCCTTTTTCCCAGATGCTGCTTCCCTTCTTGTTTGCACGTTCTTCCTGGAGGAAAATGATAGCTCATTGTCAAAAGGCTGGGCGGGAGACGAGGTAAGTGTCTGTGAGATGTTTGGGGATTTCCAGCTGGAATCCTCACACTTCTTCGGCTGGAGCCGCCTTCCTCTGTGTTCTCGGTGTGCTCTTGTAAGCCTCTGCTAGATCACTTAGCACATGGGACATACTGGGACTCTTCCCATCAGGCTGCGAACTTCTCCAGAGGCAGGGACCCCACCCTTCTGATTCTCTGTATCCCCAGTGCCAGACATATGCTAAGCACTCGAGAAATGTTTCAATCAGTGAGTGAATTAGAGGCGGGAGAGACACCACCTCCTTTATCATACACATTGATGAAACTGAAGCCCAGAGCTAGTATGTGAGGTGATCACACAGAGGATGCTAGAACTAGGATTAGACTAAGGCAGAGATTCACCCGTTTGACCCCTGCAAGGCTGATCACTGTCAGGGCAGGGCAGGGAGAGGCTGCCCCAAGTATGCGTGGTAGTATTAATATATGTACATGTCATATTTGTGTGTGTTTAATCCCAGTTCTAGTATATCCTGACTGTGGTATATCTATATATATCCTGACCCTGGGTTGGCTGTGTGTTAAAAAATCAAACTGAAATCGCCTCCAAAAGGAAGGCAGCACTGAATGACAGTAAAGTAAGAGCTGGGCCTGGAGTCACCAGCCTGGCTTGCAGCCCTGCCAGCCACTGGCTGTTTGACCTTGGCTGAGTCATTTCCTGTCCCTCATCTCATTTACCTTGTTTATAAAATGGTATCCAGCCAGGGGTGGTAGCTCACTCCTATAATCTCAGAAGGGAGGAGGATCCGTTGAGCTCAGGAGTTCAAGACCAGCCTGGGCAACCTAGTGAGACCTCATCGCTATGAAAAAAAATAAAATTAAAATTAAAAAATTTAAAAAAAAAAAGAGGATGTAGACTATGTGATCTCTGAAATTTCTCCGTGTTCAAAAGTCTGACCTTCTAAGACTTCCAAGAGTTTTAGAAGAAAAGCTTGAGCTGCTAGAGGAGAAGGAGGAAACATTTTAAAAATTAAGTTAGAGAGTTCTTGCAAAGGAGATTTTTTTGTTAGAGACGCTGAAAGTTCTTCTCTCAAAACCGTTTCCACTAGAGACCATCCCGCCATGCACAGTTAGCCTGTGCTTTAAAGCGCCCTCCCCGCACTGCCAAATGAGTTGCTGGTGGGAATTTTTTAATGTTTGACTCTGTGTCTCTGTGGACCACAACAGGACCACAGGCTAGCATTTAACTAACATTATGGAGTGACAGAATCGCATTTGTGTGGCTGATAGAGACCATTGCAAGTAACTAACAACTGTACAAATAGCCCCTGACCTTTTCATATCTGTGGGGGCTGATTCTCAACCTCCGCCCTGTCCCGCACATACTCGGGCTGGCCTCTCCCCACCCTGCCCTGAGCAGTTATTAGGGCTCACAGGGCTTGCAGGGTGACCCTCTGCCCCAGGGATATGGGCACTGCCCAGAGGGTGGTGAGCCTTTCCTGGGAAGACCTGCACTGGCTCTCCCTGAGGGCTTTCCACACCAATTCATTCTTGGTCAGTGGCAGGCACATTTCACACTGAATTCCACCCCATGGGGCTGTGTCTAATTGGACAAATTTGAACAGCAGGCAGCACAGCCACTGCCGCAGGGAGCATTGATATATGGCCCAAGCAAGGGACTAAAATCTTAAAGTGACAGGGCCCTGTTTTCAAAGAATAACTGGCTGGTTTCCAGGAGTAACAGGCCTGATGATGACCAGCAGGAGAGAGATGGGCCAACTCCACAAAGCAGGGGCTTTTTTAGGGAGGTGTTTTTGAAATGAGTGTCTCCATCTTTCCTGGTCTTGGTGGCAAGATAAACAGGATAGGGTGGTCCCTGGGGACTGTCATCTGGGACCCAGTCATGCCGAATGTTTCTCTCAGTAGAGACTCACAGTATCTGTATCCACATTAAATCTGGCTAAAATATGCCGCAGGGAAGCCTCAGCAGAAAAAAGAGTGAAAAATCATGTTGTCATACGTTACTAAGCGCCCACCATTCATTTGTTTGGCATCCATCAAATCTCTATAAATGCTCACTGTGTGTGCTGTTACATGCACTCTGCCCGGACACAGTGGAGCTTGTGAAGTTTGTGGTCTAGGAGGGGAAAAGACATTAATCAAATAATCTCACAAATTAACATAATTACAAATTGTGTGAAGTATAATGAAGGAAAAATTCCATGTGGTATGAGAGCATCTGAAAAGGGTATGCAGAGATAGTTTCCCTAAGGAGGTCCCATTGAAGCTTGGCTCTAATGGGTGAGATAAATCAGCAAAGGGAGTAAGAAGGGAAGAGGAAAAAGAAATGCTTAAGGAGCTGAAAGAGGGCCTGGGTGACTGGAGCTCAGCACCTAAGCCGGAGAATAGCCTGGGGTGACTGTGGGGTCTTGCTGCTCATGTGGACTTTAGTTTATCCTAAATGAGAAGCATGTTTTCAGCAGAGGGTGAGTTTTTAAAGGATCACTCTGGCCTCACTGTGGAAGACAGGAGACTGTTAGAGAAGTCGAGTAGAAGATGATGGAATGGATTAGGCTGGCCCAGTAGCAAATAGAAGTGGACAGTAATGAGTGTTATTTAGGAGGTAGATTCCACGGAGCTTTGTTGTGGAGTGGACATGGGTGGGTGGAGAGGAACAGATGTTGAGGATGCTCCCCAGTTTTCTGGCTTATTTCACTCATTTGATGTCATTCACTAAGAGCTCCTAGTCACATGGAGGAGGAGGCTTGGCTACATTGCATTTCCAGTGGAGATGTGAAGATGTGAAACCCACATTCGGATCTATGGGTCTTCAGCACAGAAGAGGTGTTTGGTCTAGGTGTTTCTTTAGGAAAGAATGGGGAGAGAAGAATGGGAGGTGAGAAAAAGATGTATTGGACACCATCTCTCCCTTTAGGCAACTCAAAATCTATTTGTATTTGTTGTTAGAGGAAAAAAAGTAAAAAGAAATGACAAATAGTAGAAGGAAAAATATTTTTAAAGGAAATATAAAAGGGCAATAAAATTTTTAATTAAAAAACAAAACAGGCCAGGCACGGTAGCTCACGCCTGTAATCCCAGCACTTTGGGAGGCCGAGGTGGGCAGATCACGAGGTCAAGAGATCGAGACTATCTGGCCAACATGGTGAAACCCTGTCTCTACTAAAAATACAAAAATTAGCCGGGCATGGTGGCGTGTGCCTGTAGTCCCAGCTACTAGAAAGGCTGAGGCAGGAGAATCACTTGAACTCAGGAGGTGGAGGTTGCAGTGAGCTGAGATCGCGCCATTGCACTCCAGCCTGGCAACAGAGTGAAACTCCGTCTCAAAAATAAAATAAAATAAAAATAAAAATAAACAAAATTTTAAAAAATTTTAGAGGCAATTGGACTACAGAGTCAAGGAGACATTTACAAGTTAATACAATAAATGTAAATGTTTATGATGTCATAGAAGTGTAGTGAGACTATATTGAGGGTTAGATAACAGGCAAGTATGTGGAAATGAGGGAGCAAATAGAAAATGAAGCAGAATTTTTTTTTTTTTAGATGGAGTCTCACTCTGTCACCCAGGCTGGAGTATAGTATTGCAGTCTCAGCTCACTGCAACCTCCGCCTCCTGGGTTCAAGACATTCTCCTGCCTCAGCCTCCCGAGTAGCTGGGATTACAGGCAGGTGCCACCATACCCCACTAAGTTTTGTATTTTTGGTGGAGATGGAGTTTCACCATGTTGGCCAGGCTGGTCTCGAACACCTGGCCTCAAGTTGTCCAGCTGCCTCAGCCTCCCAAAGTGGTGGAATTATGGCATGAGCCACTGCACCCCGCCCAAGGTCTGACTGAATAACACAAAGGTGACGTCCATTTCAAGGAACTTAGTGGTAGGTGTGACTTTAAGGTCTGGAATGGTTGATGAGACACTGGCAGTGGGAGTGTAAATTGGTGCACACTTTTTGGAAGGCAGTTTGATAGTAACCATTATACATTAATAGTTTATTCTCTCTCACCCAGCAATTTATCTTCTCGGAATTTATTCTACAAAAATATAGGTAAAAGTATTAAGATATAGACAAAAGCACTGTTGTAATGGCAAAGGAAAAAAACAAAATAATTTAATTGTTGGTCTGCAGAGAGAGTAACAATACATTCTGGTATGCATATATCATGGAATAACCTATAGCTTTTTAAAAAAACCTTAAGAACATTTTTAAGTTTTAAAAAAGCAGGTGAAAAACAATGTGTATGATATGATCCTATAGAGAAAAAAAAACTAGTAGAAGCATAAAGCTCCACTAGCAGTGTTTGTCTCTGGGGAAGTAAACAACAAAAACAAACAGGGAATTCTCGCTCTGTTTTGTGGTTTTATATAGTTCAAATAGTTTACAATTACCATTGTCAGTTAATTCAGGCTGCTATAACAGAATACCATAGACTAGGTGGCTTAAACAACAGAAGTTTATTTCTTACAGTTCTGGAAGCCATAGTCCAAGATCAAAGTGCCAGCAAACCTGGGCACAGTGGCTCACACCTGTAATCCCAACACTTTGTAAGGCCAAGGCTGGCAGATCGCTTGAACCCAGGAGTTCAAAACCAGCCTGGCAACATGGTGAAACCCGGTCCCTACAAAAAATATAAAATTAGTCAGGCATGGTGGTGTGTGCCTGTAGCCCCAGCTACTCAGGAGGCTGAGGTGGGAGGATTACCTGCGCCGGGGTGGTCAAGGCTGCAGTGAGCCCTGATTGTGCCATTGCACTCCAGCCTGGATGACAGAGTGAGATCCTGTCTCAAAAGACAAGACAACAAAAAACAAAATGCCAGCACATCTGGTGTGTGGTGAGGCCCCACTCCCTGGTTTGCAGGTAGCCATCGTCTTTCTGTGTCTTCACATGACACAGCATGAAGAAGCAGCTTTTTTTTTTTTTTTTTTTTTTTTTTTTGAGACAGAGTCTTGCTCTGTCGCCCAGGCTGGAGTGCAGTGGCGCAATCTTGGCTCACTGCAACCTCCGCCTCCCGGGTTCAAGCAATTCTCCTGTCTTAGCCTCCCGAATAGCTGGGACTACAGGCACCTGCCACCACGCCCAGCTAGTTTTTTGTATTTTTAGTACAGACGGGGTTTCACCATGTTGGCCAGGCTGGTCTTGAACTCCTGACCTCAGGTGATCCGCCTGCCTTGGCGTCCGAAAGTGCTGGGATTACAGGCATGAGCCAGCACGCCTGGCCAAAGCAGGCTCTTTTTCTAAGGGCACCGATCCTATCATGCATACTCCACCCTTGTGACCAAATGTGCCTCACCACCAAATACCAAAACATCAGGGGTTAGGGTTTAATATAAACTTTGGGAGGGCAGAAACATCCAGGCCATGTTATTATTTTTCTAATCAGAAATAACAGTAAAGACTTTTGAAGAGAACAGAAGTGAGAGGGCAGGAATGGTGACTGACTATGGAATAGCTCCGGGTGAGGGTGAGGAGGAGGAAAAGGGGTTCCATCCTATATTCGTCCTCGCCGCTCACCTTCACCGCCTCCTCCAAGCTTACCTGCAGCGCCTTGCTGAATTTATCCATGAAGATGCTCTCTCTTCGAGCAGCTGTCCCTGATGATCAAGTTCGGAGCGGCTGTTTAATGAGCATTTAGTGAGAATTTCCTTTTAGCAGACACTGTTAGACACTGGAAATACAAAAATGAAGAAGACACAGTCCGTGCCCTAACAGAACTCATTGTTGAGGGGGGAAATTGCCAAGTAAACCAATGGTTGCAGTACAGAATTTAGTCTAGATGCCCGGAAGTCTCTTCTGAGTTGAAAAGCCTTCAATTCACTGAAGATGGTCTCTGAAATTTCTAGTTCTATTCATAAGCTGAGAGAAAGGCTAAGAGTAGGTTATTTCTTCATTTCTTCCTGCCTTCCTTCCCTTCCCTTTTCTCCCCGCCCCTCCTCTCTCCTCCCTCCCTCCTTTCCTTTCTTTCTTGAGACAGGGTCTTGCTCTGTCACCCAGGCTGGAGTACAGTGACGCAATCACGGCTCACTGCAGCCTCAAACTCCTGGCCTTAAGTGATCCTCCAGACTCAGCCTCCCAAAGCACTGGGATTACAGGCATGAGCCACCATGCCCGACCAGTACTTTCTTACTTTCCCAGGTGTTCACTTTGAATTGGCCTGGGCCCCCAAATGCAGGCCTTCATTCCCTGGGCAGCAGGCCATTCTTCTCAGTGGAAGGTTTTATGAAAGAGGTCGGCATGTGCCTCTGTGGCCAATTGGCTAAGTCCATGATGAAGCTGAGACTCATATTCCCACTCTGTAGACTCCATAGTTTCTCAGACCTCCACAGCCACAGGCCCCCAGGAACCCCGTGCCCATCTGGCTGTTCCTCAGAAACACCCGCCAGTGTGGACACAGGGGACACCTGAAATGCGCAGAGGACTCCGGCAGCAATGGCCGGGGAATGAGGAGACCCGAGTTCTAATCCCAGCACTATCACTGTACTCCATAGCATGACTGGGAACAAGTAACTTTGTTTCTCTGGGCTTCAGTTTCCTCATTTGCAAAATCAGCCAATAGTGGTGAATGGTCTCTGCCAGCGCTGACATCCTGCAATCATTGTGCGACAGTTCTGCCATCTCCCTGCCGGGTCCGGTGAAACCACCTCCCAAAGGGCCTGTCTTGGTGGTGAGTGTGCACTAGCACAGTGCCCGGGGAGCTGTTGAACAAATGCAGCTCCTTGTTGAAAACTACGATAGGTGCTTTTTATAGAGGTGAGAAAAGCTTCCAATTTTCCCAGAAAGGTCAGAGAAATATACATGAAAGAGTAGCAGCCCTAGAACCCTCAGCACACAGGGGTAGGGGTGGAGAAGATGGGGGCTGGAGTGGGACGGGGGCTCTTTGGCTGGACAATAGCCAAAGGTTCCTGCTGATCTTCAGAGTTTTTCCTTTCATAAAGCATGTGACAAGTGCTTTGCCTTGTTGCATTCTAGGACGTTCTGTTCTCTGGATCTGTTTCTGACAGGGTCTGCTCACTGGAGCTTCTGAAATTTCTTTGGGAGTGGGGAGAGGGTTGGCAAGCAGCCAGATGCCCCTATCCCTTTAGTATATCCTGGCCGCCTACCTTGGCACAGGAGGAGGTCACCAGGTTCAAGCCCAGAACTAGTTCAAAACAACTTTAGCCTCAAGAAAAAGGTCCAGGCCAGGCGTAGTGGCTCATGCCTGTAATCTCAGCAGTTTGGGAGGCTGAAGTGGGAGGATCGCTTGAGCCTAGGAGTTCAACACCCACCCTGGATAGCAGGGTGAGACCCCATCTCTGTTTTTAAGTTTTTATTTTTAAATTTTTTTAAATGCAAGGAAAAAAAGAAAAAAGGTTCAAATAATATAATCCTTCCTACATCCCACTCCTAGCGGTGAGGGAAAGTGAAGGGAAAATTCTTGCGGCGAGAACTCATGAACAAAGAACAAGTTTGTGTCATTCCAGGCTAGCGTGGCTTCTCAGTGTGTACTCAGCACGTGGCAGGTGTGCTTGTTGGCCTGAGGCGATGACCTGCCTGAATCCTCAGCCCATCACCAGGTCTGGCAAGAGCTTTATCTGCCCATAACTGAGCCCATGATGGGCTCAAGTGATATGCTTTTTTGGGGTTTGTACCAAACCGGCCTTTTTCCCTGTATCATCCTGTGCTGGTCTGTCTCTTTTGCATGTTTGAGCTAATCTTCTCCATATGTGTGTCTGGTTTGGCATGTGGGTCTCGACCTCCCATGAGCAGGGTGAGGCTGCCTCAGACAAGTGCAGAGAGTTGCCACCCAGCCCGCCAGGCTCTGGAGCTGGGCCATGGGCTCCTCTCTCTGAAAAGGCTCTGTGGAGAGGCACTCGGATGGCTTCTCTTCTGTGTTTAGGGGACATGAGACGAAGGAATTCGTAGAACAGATGCTGCCTGGTGACCCACCTAAAACAGTCTTACTAGGATAGCAAGCTTAAGGTATGCCTAGCACTCAGACACCTAGTCCTCCGGCCCTGAACATCCTGCTCTGACTGCAGCATCCCCTCCCCTCCCTCCACCACCCGAGAGGACAGCTTCCTTCACTGTGGGAGCCCCTGCTTGCCATGTTTGTGAGGGGCAAACAGTTCACTGGTTGGTAGGGCTTATGGTTCCGTATGGAAAGGAGGGAAATGATTTGACAGCAAGAAAAGAATGTCCTGTGAAGAGACTGTTGCAGTTTTACAGAGTTCTTTCCAATTGCTTGCCTCTATTAATCTCTATACTACCCTGTGACATAGGAATTACTATCCCCATCTTTTTATTGTTTTTTTATTTTTTGAGACAGAGTCTTGCTCTGTCACCCAGGCTGGAGTGCAATGGCGTGATCTTGGCTCACGGCAGCCTCCACCTCTGAGGTTCAAGCCATTCTTCTGCCTCAGCCTCCCGAACAGCTGGGATTATAGGTGTCTGCCACCACGCCTGGCTAAGTTTTGTATTTTTAGGAGAGATGGGATTTCAACATGTTGGCCAGGCTGGACTCGAACTCCTGATCTCAGGTGATCTGCCCGCCTTGGCCTCCCAGAGTGCTGGGATTACAGGTGTAAGCCATAGCACCCGGCCTATTCCCATCTTAAAAAGGAGTCAGCTAAGGCTCAGAGAAGTCATGTTGCAAGTCTAGGGCAGAGCTGGAACTATATTCTGATTTCCTGACTCTGAGTTCAGTAACCTTTCTAGAATACTGCCCTCCCCAAACCTGCACTGCTGCAGCCTGGAGATTCCACAAGCCCTTTCTCATAGACCCCAGCAAGGTGCTTTTCTGAGACCCTGCCTGTCTCCCTGGACCCCGCTCACACCTATTTCTGGACTTTTATTGGCAGGTGGGTCAGAGAGGACACCCGTGTGATTAGAGAAACGAAGTCCGGTGAGAGGAGCAAGTGCAGTTATGCGTAGGGAGCAGCTGGCCCCTCAGACCTTGCCAGTTGCCTCCACGGGTGGTTGTCAGTCTTGGAAAAGCTCCATCTTCAGAGGGGTTTGTGCCCAGCAGCTGATCTCTGCCTATAGTCTTCAGAGGGCACCAGTTCTTACCAGACAATAGCTGTCTATGACCTCAAGCCAGGCCCAGGACAAAGTGGAGACATTCTGTGAGGCAGGCAGGCCTCTGCTTCAGCATCACCAATAGCTCACCCTCCTGTGTGCTCATATCCTGATGCCCCCGGCCCTTGCCAGTCCTGTGCAAACCATGCAATGTCTGCCAATGCTCACTGCCATCCTAAGCCCAACAGCCCCTTTCTTGCCCACTAAACTAGCACTAGAGCTTTATCAAGTTCTTGAACCTTTCTTTTTTTTTTTTTTTTAAGACAGAGTCTCGCTGTGTCGCCTAGGCTGGAGTGTAGTGGTGCGATCTCGGCTCACTGCAACCTCTGTCTCCCAGGTTCAAGTGATTCTCCGGCCTCAGCCTCCTGAGTAGCTGGGATTACAGGCACCCACCACCGTGTCCAGCTCATTTTCATATTTTTAGTAGAGATGGGCTTTCACCGTGTTGGCCAGGCTGGTCTCGAACTCACGTAATCTGCCCATTTTGGCCTCCCAAAGTGTTGGGATTACAGGCGTGAGCCACGGTACCCTGCCAAGTTCTATAACCTTTCTGGTCATTTGCTTCTCTGATTGAGAGAGAGTCAGCATTCATGCATTCATTCATTCAGATATTAATTCAACATACAATTTGATGAGTCTGTAAGAGAGCCCTAGAGACTCAGAAAGGTAATCAGACACAATCTCACCCCCGCAGGCCTTCATAGCCTAGCAAGGGAGACAGATATGTAGACAGATGATCACAATACAGTAGAAGTATCAACAAAGAGCTTCCGAGCTCATGTCAAAGCCATCTCCCTTGAACACGGATGAGAGAGGGAAGATGTGGGGATCAATCATTACTTCCTTAGAAGTCATGGAAAAGCACGTAGGAGACAAGGGTGAGCTGGATGACCTTGGCAAGTTATGTAACTTCTCTGAGTTTCAAATCTGTCATCTATATGATAGGATAATAAAACCTACATTGCAGAGTTATGTTGTAAGAATGATGGGCCAGGTGCGGTGGCTCACACCTGTAATCCCAGCACTTTGAGGGGCCAAGATGGACAGATCACCTGAGTCGGGAGTTCAAGACCAGCCTGACTAACATGGAGAAACCTGGTCTCTACTAAAAATACAAAATTAGCCAGGTGTGGTGGCCTTGCCCTTAATCCCAGCTACTCAGGAGGCTGAGGCAGGAGAATCACTTGAATCTAGGAGGTGGAGGTTGCGGTGAGCCAAGATGCACCATTGCACTCCAGCCTAGGCAACAACAGCAAAATTCCATCTCAAAAAAAACAAAAACAAATGATGTATTGAGCCAATGTCTTACACATAATAGATCCTGAGAGGGCAAAGGAGCCACAACAAATGTTGAATTGTATTTTTGGGAAACCTAAGTGTCATAGGAACAGCTCACTGTGACAGCATCTAGTATTTATTAGTGCCCAGTAAATGCTTGACCCACTGATGGACCTTGGTCCAGTAGCTAAGGCTGAGACCTTTACTGCACCTGGCCCCTCGCAGAAGTTGGTCTCTGGATGGAGAGAGCCTGAACCTGCCTGAGGACTGAACCTGCCTGAGAACCTGACTGAGGTCCTGAACCTGAGCATAGGACCTCAGTTACCTGGCACTGTGGTCGGCGCCCAGAACAGACCAGAGTTCTTCCTCAGGCACATCACTGCCCCAACTTTCAGCCTGGTGTCATTTTCAGCCCATTTCTTTTTCTCACCAAGTTGACTCAGCAAACCTCCCTTAGGGAGCCTCATTTTAGGCAAGTGTGCTTCCACTAAAGTCCGCAGGCCTTGTGTGTGCTCTGTACGTTCACAGCAGCGATTTCTTCCCAGGGCTAGGAGGGGGACTTTCCCCTCTAACATGCTGAGTCCTCCTTTCCAGGGCACACTCGCAATGTGTCTGTAGTCAAGGTCCCTAATGTTGTGGGACCGCCTCTTCTTCCCCTCTCACTCACAACTACTATTTTCTCATCAAAGGGTCTGGGCCTTTTTCAAGTTGTAAGACTCTCAGCAATGATGCCAAGATGCCTCTTAGCCACTGCTCTTCTACAGTTTCCTCAGCTGACAGCACTGGGGAGTCAGGGTCCCTGTGAGTCGGGCTTTGCAGGACAGCATCCACTCCCTAGAACTGTGCCAGCTCCTCTGGGTGCTGACTGACTTCTCTGAGAAATGCTCTTCTAGGCCAGGTACAATAGCTCATCCTAGCCCTATGGGAGGCTGAGGCAGGAGGATCACTAGAGACCAGAAGTTCAAGACCAGCCTGGGCAACAAAGCAAGACCCCATCTCTAGAAAAAAATCAGAAAAAAAGCAATGCCTTTCTGGCTTGGAGAATTAATTGTCTTTCATAGAAACTGGAAGCAAGGGAGAAAAAGCAGCTTCTGATTGTATTTTCTTCTCAGAAATCTATAAACTCCAATCTGGCCAGAAACACAAAGTGCCAGAGTCTGAGCTGGAGAGTGGGCACCTCAGAGGGCACTGCCCAGCCTGGCAGCTTGGCTCCCCGCCAGATTGACAGCTATCTTTAGACCTCACCCCAAGGGGCTGCCAGCCCCCTACCTCGGAGAGCCCTCGCTCCCGGCCCCCTTTCTGTACTTTTCGGATACAGGGCATGTCAACTTTCATTTCGCGCCTCCAGCTCCAGAGGCCCTGCCCCAGTGATGCTGCTCTGGATCAAGGCCTCACTAAACTCCCAGCTCCCTGGTTTGCAAAGCAAACTTCAGCCTTTTACTATTTACCTTGGCAAGTCCAGGACCGGATTGATGATCTGTAAAGTGGATTTGTTATTTGGCTGTTTGCTTTGGCAGCTCTTGAAAGCGCTTTGCTGATTACAGTCCCAGATGTCATTGCATACATTACCCTGCTCTATAACGGGGCTTTGAACACTTTAATTTGGACTACAAATACTATTAAGCTTTTTGCACCTCTTCTGTCTTTAGTTCTTGGATATTAAATATCAGAACAGACAGCCTGCATTCTCTTAGGCTTCTTTCCCCTGGTCTTTGTCGGCCTTCTCCCACAGCGAGCTTTGAGCTTTCTTCCTGTTCTCTGTGGGTCTTTTTAGAAACCTTATCCACCTATACCCACCTGAGCCCAGCTACCCTGGCAGCAGCCTTGCCAGTTTTTACATAACAGATAACATGACTTTCTAGTTTGGAAGGTGCACCATGTTCATGCCAAGCCTGGCTTCCCCGCAGTCACAATCCTTTGTACTTTGCACTGGGCTCCGTTTCATTCATCCACGGGGTGCTGTATCCATTTTTTGTTTGTCTTAATGTTACTGACAACTTTCTTTGGGGAAAGCTAGATTTGGGGGCATTAATGTGTCATGTCATTTTGCCCAGAGAGGAAAAGTCTTGCCCAAGGTTACACAGAAAAGGCAGCAGCAGAACTTTATCCTTTCTGGTCAGGCGTGGTGGCTCACACGTGTAATCCCAGCACTTTGGGAGGCCAAGGCGGGCAGATCACCTGAGGTCAGGAGTTCGAGACCAGCCTGGCCAACATGGTGAAACCCCGTCACTCCTAAAAATACAAAAATTAGCCGAGCGTGGTGGCACGTGCCTGTAATCCCAGCTACTCAGGAGGCTGAGGCAGGAGAATCACTTGAACCGGGGAGGTGGAGGTTGCAGTGAGCCGAGATTGCACCATTGCACTCCAGCCTGGGTGACAGAGCAAGACTCCATCTCAAAAAAAATAAAAAGAGCTTTATCCTTTCCGAACTCCAAGCCTGATATTTCTGCTCAGGCTCCCTTTTTTATACTTTATTTAAAATCGCCTCACCTGAGTGGAACAGGAACGTGAGCCACGTCAGTGTCTATAAATAGAGGCGATTGCAGGTTCGCGTACCTTGGGCAGTTATTGGTGGAGAGCACTGGTGTTCCTGGCTAATGTGGGGTCCGTGATTCAGTGTTCTCCCAGGTCAGTGCTTCTTCCTGTTGTAAATAAACCATTAGCTGGGGGCCTCACCTCAGGAAGCAATTTAAGGCCCAAGGGAGGTGGCCAAAGAAGTCAGCTCGCAGCCTCTAGGAAGAGACGCTTGGCTTTGCCCACAGCCCTCGGCCCCAGGTCTTCCTCTTGGAGCAACAGAATGCTCCCAGGGATCCTGCCAAGTTCCTGCCAGGCTTCCCTCGCCTTTGATTTGCCAAACTCCATGTGAACGGCCTCTGTGTCTGTTACTCTCCGAAGAAAATTCCGGTTTCTAGTACACCTAAACTGAATATTGGTGGGATTGTTTTTATTACTGTTGTTTTTTTTCCTTTTTCTTTTTGCGCTCACCCCTTAAAGGTCGTTTTTTGATCTACTCCCTCTCCTCTAGCCTTAAAGTGTCCACCAGGTTCTTGGCTGAAACCTTTCAGCATTGCACAAGGCGTTAGAGACAGAGAAAGCCTCCTTGGTATGGAGAATTTGTGGTGTGCCTGTGAATATTTCCACCAGTCCTGCAAGGAAGACAGTTCTGTCCCATTTTATAGTTGAGGAAACCAAGACTTAGTGAGGTAAAGCACCTCATCCAGTACCCCACAGCTCTGGGGCATTGTTAGTCTGCATTCTGACTTAGGAACTGCAGCATCCCTTCTGTGTCGTGAGCACCTCAAAGGTAGGTTGAATGTCACGCTTAATGTTGTATCTCAGTGACTAACACTGGGCCCAGCTTATGTTATGTTAGGTGCCCCATAAATATTTGTTGGATGAATAACCGTAAATCCACTCAAGTGGTTCTGATTTTAAGTGACTGTGTCATCCTTGTGGCCAGTCTCTTGCGGAGGCGGTAGGGGACAAACACTTTCAACTTTGAAATATTTCAGTTGAAGAAGTTAATTCACTTTGTAAGTTTACTTTAGGAGTAGAGATTATTGCAGTATTTTTGGCCACCACTCTCAAATTCTTCTAAACCTTTACTATAATAAGCAAATTCAGCAGATTAAGGACATACTTAACTGCCAAATGGTGTTCTGAACTGTGTAAAGTTACCAGAGTCGCTTTTTTTTTTCCCTTATATAAAAGATTGTGTGGGTTCTGTGAACTTCTCTGCTTTTTTTAGCTCTTCCTGTTTTATTGTGTTTGAAGTATCTTTGTGGTGACCTGTTGGGATTGGATTCTTCCATATGGAAGTGTTTCTTTAACTTTTTAATCATTTCTTTTGGGAAGTAGAAGGTTAGGGGTAGCAGATGTTGTTCTGGCATTGTTTGCCGAGTGGAGGTAGGGGCTTTTGGAGCTGTGAGTCAGGCCAAAGCCAGCCTGGAAGAAGAAGGCTGTCCCATGGGGGGAGGCTGCCCGTCACCATTGGATCTGGCAGTGCAGGCCCGTGTGGGAGTCGTAGCTCCTCGTGTCCTCACCCTGACTAATGCCTTTTCGATTTCCCAGGAAGAATACATTTTCCCCTGTGACACTGAAAAGTTATTTTTTTCAGTGTCCCAAGGCAAATTCTTATCAGTCCTCAAATGGGAAGCCTGTCTGGTGCCCTTACCGAAAAAAAAAAAAAAAAACCCAGAATGGAAAAATAGCAAATAAGATTAACTCTTCTTTCTCCCGCTTCATGGCAGTCACATCCCACTTCATACCCCATTTCTCAGGGAGCCAAAGTTTAACATCTTGGTTTGGGGGAAAAAAAATTTGCAAAGACCCATCTGCTTCTCCCATTTTCTCATGTTGTTTTGAACTCTATTACTCAATCGGTGACATGTGACCCCCTGGGAAGGCTGTTCTGCGGAGGATGCAGAAACTGATGATTGGCAATCATCTTCCCAGCTCTCAGCGTCAACCCTGATTCTGACAGTGGCAGGCGCCCCTTGTCCTTGGTCTGTTTTACTCCCTGCCCCTAGTGCCCACCTCTCCTTCATCCCAGGTCACACTCAAAAGCCAATGAAGAAAGGGTTTTAGTTTGGTGAGTGAGAGCCCTGAGGCACTGGCTCCCTTAGATCTAGGGGATAAGGATACAATGGGAAGACCCACAGAGCCGCCTAAAGGAGCTCAAACTGGACTTCCCTTGGCATTCTAATCCTTTCTTGACCAGACCAAGGCTTTGCAGGTAAACTAGGGAATCTCAGCATCTAAAGACTGAGGAGGCTGCACATAGTGCTTCACGCCCGTAATCCCAGTAGTTTGGGAGGCCAAGGTGAGTGGATCACCTGAGGTCAGGAGTTCAAGACCAGCCTAGCCAACATGGTGAAACCCCGTCTCTACTAAAAATACAAAAATTAGCCGGGCATGGTGGTGTGCATCTGTAATCCCAGTTACTCGGGAGGCTGAGGCAGGAGAATCGCTTGAGAACCTGGGAGGCGGAGGTTGCAGTGAGCTAAGATCACGCCACTGCACTCCAGCCTGGGCAACAGAGCGAGACCCCATCTTAAAAAAAAAAAATCCAAGGAGATGAATGGAAGAGTCAGTAAAAGAGACTGCAAAGTAGCAACCGGAAAGATGGGAGGAAAACCAGGTGAGTGTGCTGTCCTGAAAACCAAGTAGAGAAAGGGATCAACTATGTCAAAAGCACACTTGACCTGCTGAAAGATGAGGCCAGATAATAACTGAGAAATGGCTGTGGGATTCAATAATGTGGGAGTCTCTGCATTAATTGATTTGTTGAAAAAGAAATGGGGATGTCATTAACTTTGGAAGAGCAGTTTCAGTACAGAGAGGGGGGCAAATCCTCATTGGAGTGGGTTCAAAGAGAGAAAGGGAGGAAAGCAGTTGTAGACAGCAAGTCCAGACATCTCTTTCAAGCAGTTTTGATTAAGGGAAGGAGAGAAATAGGGCAGTAACTAGAAGAGGAAATGGGGTCAAGACGGTCTTTATTTTTTTCTTTTTAATGGAAGAAATACTAGAATAGTGATGGCAAGAGGGGGTGGGGGCTGGTGCATAGATGGAGGGATTGACCTTGGTGGAAGGAGGGGCGACTGTGTATACACAGATGCAGCGGGTGGGTGGTTGCCAGGACGGGACTTTAAATCCCTTTCTGATGGCTTCCATTTTCTTGATGAAGCCGTCATCTAAGCCCTCCACTGAAAGTGAGAATGGTGGAGAAGGTATTGGCAGTTTGAGGGTAAAGGAGACATGAGGAAGTAATCCTTTAGGAGGGTGAAAGTGTGAATGCACTCAGGAAATAGGGCTGGAGGGCAGCATGAAAGGTTCATCTGAGGTGAGTGATCATCAGGTCAGGTTCAGACCCGTTCGCATGGTGTGCTTTCGTCCCTGCTGTGAGTTCCTGCGGGGGACAGGGAATGGCTGGAAAGTTGGCTTTAACAAGGTTGTGGTTTCACCAGGCTGGTATGGCCAAGGAAAAGAGGGACGCAGAAGCTGAGAGTGTGTGCAGGGGACTGAGTCTAACAATTGGATGTGGTGGGAAGAGAGGACATGGGGTGGGGGGACAGTGAAAAGCACATGGGATCAATGTATTATAGACCCTGGTGAGGTTGAAGGCTGCTTGGAATTGGGTTAGCAGAGGCAGAGAACCAGAAAGAGAAGAGACAGCAGTCAGTGGTGGGATATTTGAGATTAGGATTGTGATGGGGTTTGCAGTTATTGTTAATTCCATCACAGGAAGGGCCATGGCAGTGAACGCAGAGGGGAAGGAGAAGGGTGCTGGAAGGGAGGAGGGTGAGGGCCTGAGAGGCCAGGTTGTTGACAGGGTCATCTGTGTGACTTTGATCGGGTTAGTGTTGTGACACTGTTAGAGTGGCAGTGAAGCAGAAGCTGGAATCGTTAAGGAATAGGGAGTGTGAGTGTGCTGGGGGCATGGGGTGGGCACAGGAACAGACTGTAACAAGAAGGGGCAGTAGGTGGAATAATCTTACGACACAATCGAAGTAGGGGGTTTTATGAA
This sequence comes from Chlorocebus sabaeus, assembly GCF_047675955.1. Lineage (NCBI taxonomy): Eukaryota > Metazoa > Chordata > Mammalia > Primates > Cercopithecidae > Chlorocebus > Chlorocebus sabaeus. The sequence continues at coordinate 37,515,914 of NC_132919.1, forward strand.
AGAAAGAAAAGTCTGCGTCTATGAGGAACAAAAACAACATCGGCTCCCACCCCGGACTAAGGGATGAAAAAAAAGAAGTCAGCCACCACAGGAGAGGACTCCGGTACAGGCGGTGTCCTCAGAGAGCCTGGTATTTCCCCAAATGTGGCAGTTTAGAATTTACAGGGAGAGCGAGCATATGGACACTTCCTGTTCTATTTGATCCTTTCAGTAACCCTTCAAGTGGAGAGGCAGGTACATTATCCCCGTTATGCACATAAAGACCCTGAAGCTGGTGGAGCCAGAACACTTGTGCAGTGGCACTCAGCCAGCTGCTGATGGATCCTGGTCTTCTGACTCCAAGTCCAGTGCTCTTTCCACAGCATCATCCCACCTGCCTTTAGGAGGCCAGCAGTCCCTCCACAGAACCCATAAAATCACACTTGATTCACAGTTGCAACTGAAAAGGACGCCCAGTCCAAAGCCACGATGGTGGTTACCACACTGCTTCCATAACGTAAGATTCAGCCCCCAAAGGTGGGTTCAGGGAGTGGCAATCATCCGGCCTTTTCTCTGCGATACCCAAAATGTCTGAAACTTGGTAGCCAGTGCTAGGACACAAGTGGGTATTCCCTTTCAGGGATGATTTGAATAACAATTTTTGAATGGTAATCATGGTTTTAAGAAAATTCCGAGGCCACAGCTTTCTAGATATGATTGACAGAAAGGTGATTATGAGATGTGAACAGGCAGTGGAGGCAATCATGAACTTAGGACAGTGGTTTAGGGCTTGGTTCTTTTGAGACGGAGTCTCACTCTTTCGCCCAGGCTGGAGTAGAGTGGCGCAATCTCAGCTCACTGCAACCTCCACCCGCCCAGGTTCAAGCAGTTCTCCTGCCTCAGCCTTCTGAGTAGCTGGGACTACAGGTGTGCACCACCACACCTGGCTAATTTTTGTATTTTTAGTAGAGACGAGGTTTCACTATGTTGGCCAGGCTGGTCTTGAACTCCTGACCTCAGGTGATCCACCCACATCAGCCTCCCTAAGTGCTGGGATTATAGGCATGAGCCACCACACCCAGCCTAGGCCCTGGTTCTTAAGAATGCCATTCCCTTCTTGATCCTCAGGCCCAGTGAGTGAGGCGGTGTGGCAGTCCAGGACCTCCCAACACTGAACACATCCTCTCTCCTTCCTCGCTGGGGCAGATGCTTACACAGGTAGAGAGCCCAAGCCCAGGCTGGCAGTCTCAGCTGCTCAGTCACACAGCGGGCACGTGCTGACCCCTGTTACAATCCTGGGCAGACAGGGATGTGCACCACACTACAGAAATAAACACAGTAAAGGGCTAGAGGTTTCTATCACGTACCATATGAAGATATTTTCTTTTTTCTTTTTTTCTTTTTTTTTTTTTTTTTTTTTGAGATGAAGTCTCCCTCTGTAGCGAAGGCTGGAGTGCAGTGCAGTGGTGGGATCTCAACTCACTGCAACCCCCGCCTCCCGGGTGCAAGTGATTCTCCTACCTCAGCCTCCCAAGTAGCTGGGATTACAGGCATGTGCCACCACACTCAGCTAATATTTTTGTATTTTTAGCAGAGACGGGGTTTCACCAGGTTGGCCAGGCTGGTCTCAAACTCCTGACCTCAGGTGATCCACGCACCTCGGCCTCCCAAAGTGCTGGGATTACAGGTGTGAGCCACCGTGCCCTGCCAAGATTTTCTTTTAAAGGAAGGTGAGAGAGTAAGTTCTTGGCCACCTTATCCTATTTTCCCAGCCTCCTGGGCCACTGAGGAGAGTCAGTTCATGGAGTGGTGGCACCAAATGCCTCTATCATCCCTCTCTTCCATGGCTCTTCATAAGCACGTTGGCCAAGGCTGTTGCCACACAGGGTGGGAACAGTAACGTTTCTAAAGGTGCCATGTGGAGGAGCAGAACAAGCCCTTCCATTGTGCACCCTGTTGTGTATGGTGCCAGAGTAGCCTCTGAATGGAGAGAATTACACAGGTCTGCATCCTGTTATCTAAGTACCAATGGTCAGGCAGACACACCAGGTCAGGCAGACACACTGACCCAGGCAGGAGCAGTGATCCAGCCATGGTTTATAGCAACAGGGAGAGCCTCAGAATCACCTGGTGAGCTTTTTAAAGATACAGATGGCCAGGCCCCAGTCTTTTCTTTTCTTTTCTTTTCTTTTCTTTTCTTTTCTTTTTTTTTTTTTTTTTTTTTGAGACGGAGTCTTGCTCTGTCGCCCAGGCTGGAGTACAGCGGCACGATCTCGGCTCACTGCAAGCTCTGCCTCCCAGGTTCACGCCATTCTCCTGCCTCAGCCTCCCGAGTAGCTGGGACTACAGGCACCCGCCACCATGCCCGGCTAATTTTTTGTATTTTTAGTAGAGACAGGGTTTCACCGTGTTAGGCAGGATGGTCTCGATTCCCTGACTTCGTGATCTGCACACCTTGACCTCCCAAAGTGCTGGGATTGCAGGCGTGAGCCACCGCGCCCGGCCAGCTTCAATCTTTTGCCCCAGAAATTCTGACTGTAGTCTGGAATGGGCCTTGCAGCTCCATGCATTTGAAAAGCTCACTTGTTGATGGGAGGCCCCTTGGAGAAGTACTGGTTGAGGAAGCATATGCAGAGGTTTCAGCCAAACAACTGGATGGCAAGGCAACAAACATCCCACTGCCGTTCTGCTGCCACCTCTGGTGTGATCAGATGTCTCTCCTGACAGATTCCCTTCCCAATATTATCCTCCAGGAACTTGTGATTATCCTCTGTCTAAGTCAAAAGCAGCTTAATTCCTCTAAAAACAGTGCCAGTTGGGCATTTTGCCTGGAGAGAGAGAAGCAAATCTGTGTCAGCGTTCTTTGCTCAATTCTGCTCTGTAGCCCCCATGGCGACACCCTCTCTCTTTGGACCACCTCCTCCCCTTTCTCTTCCTTCCACATGGTCCAGTGCTTTGTTAGGTGCCTGGTTGGTGAAGTCTGGTCATCCCAGCAAGACTGAGGTCCTGGCTGGATGCAGGCTTGGGTAGAGCTGGCCAGATGAAATATGGTTGGCAAGAAGGTCCTGAGTGGGCTGAGACAGGCACGAGTCAGTAATAAGATGAGAGTAGAAGACTAGGGCCAGGAGCGTGGGACAGGCTAAGGATGCCGGCTAGCCCCCAATCCCAGAGAGCACACAGCTGAGTCTAAGAGAGGCCTCACTGATACCCATAAGGAGGCGGAATATGCAAACCCTCTTTGCTTAGGGGAACCTGAGTTCACCTGCCAAAATCATCCTTTGACATTAAACAAAAATTCCCTTGCTTTTAAAGAGCCAACCTCTTACCAGTTGCTTCTCTTTTATCAGAGACATGAGCCTCTTCAGCCACGACTCTGGGTCTTCTTGTCAAGACTAATTTCCTTTTAGGCCCAGCTTCATCTTTATGGGGTCTTTCTTCCATCTGTGCACTGATGTTAGTGTCCCATTGTCATTTAAAGTCCTTGATTCTCTGAGACCACTGTAGAGACTTTAAAGAAGGTGGGTCCCAAGTTTTGAGGGTACCACGGAGAGCAAAGCAGATGGTATCTCTGCCCCCATGGGGCTTATATTCCAGAAGAGGAAACAGCCAGCAGTGGCAGGAGTGTGTTACATGCTGATAGGGCAGGTTCAGGGCACCTGACCTAACCTAGGAGAGGATCAGAAAAGACTTCCCCAGAAGTTCGATTTAAGCTGCAGTTGACGGATGAGCAAGGCGAAGAAGATGTAAAGGCCCTGGGGTGAAAGGAAGGAGGTTGTTGGAGGGACTGAGGGAGGTTCATCATGGCTTACCAAAAGGAAGGGAGAGGGAGAGATGAGCCATGGGAAGCCAGCAGGGCCCAGGTCATTAAGTAAGGCACAACCACGGCGAGGAGTTGCAGTGTCACTCCAGCCCCTTTTTTGCCACCATGGACAGGTGTTTTATGATTCCTGGATCTGAAATACACACACACACACACACACACACACACACCTCACAGAAAAATAGCCACTCTGTCCCTTCTCATGCAGAGGAAGCACAGGGTAATCTGGATTATACACCATCCGCCTGGGGCAGAGCTCGCCTGCTGTCATCATCTTCCTCCGCCTCAGGATGCCACTCAGCCTCACACAGCACCAGCTCTCTGATGAAGAATAGAAGTGACAAGGGCAAAATCAAAAACTCTCCAGAATGTATTCAGTGGGAAACTAAAGCTGGGAAGAACTGTTCTCTTGTTCCCAGCCAACACTCACACTCCTTCCTGCTCTCATCAGAGGAGACTCCGTTTCCGCTATGCCTGACTGGCTGGCTGGGTGATTCTTTGGGGGCTGTGTTTTGTGCTTGTCACTCCTGCCCTGGGTCACTTTTAAGATGTGTGGACTGCTGAATCTTTAAAGGAAAGAATGAGCAAGGGAATCTCAGAGGCAGTTAGTTGGCCGGTTGTTTGCTGAGAATGAGGAAAGAGTTGTGACAGGCTTGGGGAACTTGAGGAGAGGAAGAAATATAGGAGGGAAGTCGCCAGGAACCCATGGAAAAATGAAGGAGGGAGAGGGAGGAAGGGAAGGAAGGAGGGTAGACTGAGGAGCAGGGAGCGCCTAGCTGATAAATTTGTCGTGATGCCATTTGACACAGCACGTGCTTTTTGTGTAGCACAGCTCAGCGACCTGGATGGTTCATCTTGATGGGTTTGGCAAAGCAGAAGTGGCAGATACTCTAGGAAGAGCAGAGGTGGGAACTTGAGGCGGACTTGGTGAGGGTATTAGAGGACCTATGAGCTCCAAACATGCGGATGGGCAGTGAAGGAGTAGCACCAGGAGGAAGCCAGTGGATTGGGATGATAGGGGGCGAGCAGGCTCCTTGAGGTCAAAGAGCATGATTAGAATAAGGAAGTGTGGGGGGAGAGACAAATAGGAAGTTTCATGATGAATATGTGGGCTTTCTAAGCTTAAAATCCTAGAAGGGCCCATTGTAGACGATGCCGTGAGCCAGCTGAGTGAGTTGCTGGAGTGAAGGTGAAGGTCATTTGTGTGCGGACTGGAGGTCAGTGAATTTCAAGGCCAAGGGTGTTGGCTTGGTCATGAACCTGACATCATACTTTTAGTGTTTGGCAGCAGTGGTTGAGAAGGTGACAGTGGGGTAGGTGCCATAATCCTTGTTGAAGTCGAAGAGTTGACTTAGAAGGCCTGCAGAGTCCAGTGACAAGGATGTTTGGGACAGATTTTGTGAGCTCTGAGCTTCTCTCCTGACTGGAAGATCATTCCTTTGGAAGAGGTGATGTCATTCACAAAGAGCATTTGTATTCCTTTGGAGAAGAAGTACTTCCTTTTATTGTCAGGTCATTTTAGCATGATTGAAAAATCAGGAGAAAACTTTTTTAAATACCTGAAAGGAATGTTATATGAGATGTCTAAAGTTCTGGCCTCCGGGTCCCCCTCTGTGGCCTAATAGAAGGTCACTTTATACCTCAGCTTCTTTCTGAAACAGAAGAGCTGTATGGGGCTGTGGTGAGGCTCCGTGGGATAGCAGCATATTCAAGCATTGACTGTGTGTCAGGTGCTGTGCTGAGCACATTCATCGAAGCCTTACTATTTTTAGTATTCCCATTTTATGGCTGTGTAAATTGAGCCGAGAGAGGTAAATAATTTACCCAGGGCTATATAACTATTAAATGACAGAACAAGGGCCTTGAAGCCTGAGCCTTTAACCATTTCCTCTACTGCCTCTGTTAGGCTCTGCGAATCTAAAAATAAGATAAATCAATCAGTGCCAAGTGTAGGAGAAGGCATGAAGGCAAGCCACTTCACCACAGTCTCATCTACGCCATGTTAGAGGGTTAGCATGTGCTGTGGGGATGTGGTGGAGGGACTGGTTCCTCATCCAGGGTGACTCCAGGAAGGCTTCCCAGAGGAGCTCGCACTTGGACTAAGTCTCAAACCTGCAGAAGTCAACTCATCATGTCACTTGGTCACTTGGCACCTCTTCTCATGTTGGTCTGAGATATGCCAGATCACTGTCCTCTCCCTGTGTCCTGTTTTGCCCCTTGGGGCCACAGAAAAATTGATTCCCTTTTCTTTAAAATCACTCTTTACATATTTGATTTTTGTTTTAACAATTTTTTTCTTTCTTTCTTTCTTTTTTTTTTTTTTTTAAGGCAGAGTCTTGCCGTGTCACCCAGGCTAGAGTGCAGTGGTGCAATCTCAGCTAACCACAACCTCCACCTCCTGGGTTCAAGCGATTCTCCTGCCTCCTGCCCCAGCCTCCCGAGTAGCTGGGATTACAGGTGTGCACCACTACACCCAGCTAATTTTTACATTTTTAGTAGAGACGAGGTTTCACCATGTTGGCCAGGCTGGTCTCGATATGCTCGCCTCAGCCTCCCAGAGTGCTGGGATTACAGGCCTGAGCCACTGCACCCAGCCAGAATCACTCTTCAGATGTTTGAATAGTGAAATTGTAGCTTTCCTATTGTCTTCCCCAAGTTAAACAACCTTGATTTCTTCCTTCCCTTCTTCCTGCTAGGTGCCAGGAACTGAGGCACTGTGCTGTGCATTGGGGACACAGAGATCTAAAAAATGAAAAGCCAGATGTTGCCCATCAGGAACTTACAGACTAGTAGGAAGAATAGGGCCATAAAATATGTTATTGCTTTTGTCTATCTCCTTTACCAAATTTCCCATCATCCAGCATAGCGGCTGGCACATAGTAGACATCTATTTTGTCTGTTGTGGAACTGGTGGCTCTAGGTACAATGTGAAGGTAAGCCTAGGGTGTTGTGGGGGCCTGTTGGAAGACCTAAGTCAGACCCAGAAGGGGAGTGGTAGACTTCTCTGGCTGACCTAAGTCCTCAAAGATGAATAGGACTTCACCAGGGAAGGCATTCCAGGCAGAGGGAGCAGTAGATGTGCAGGCACAGGGGGCAGGGAGCAAGGTGGGGTGTAGTGTTCAGAGTCTGGAAAGCTGCTAGGGGCCAGATGATAGACAGTTGTGCTAAGAAGATTGGGCTTAATCCTGAGGGCAGATGAGTGAAATGTTCAGATTCGCATTATAGAAATGTCACTCAGGTGGCACTAGGAAGAGTGAATTGAAGGGAAACCACATGAATAGGTAGAAAGACCAGTTTAAAGATTGCTGGAATAATCCCAATGAGAACTGGGAAGAGCCTAAGCCCAGTGGCTAAGAAAAGTAGGAGACAAATTCAAGAGGGCTTGGGAAGTAAAATCCACAAGACTGACTGGTCAGCTGGATGGAGGGGCAATGTTTGGGCCCATCAGAAGATGGTGTTGCCAGCCACCTGAGTAAGGCTAGAGAAGGAAGAGCGAGGGCTGGAGAAGTAAGGTAACGAATTTGTTTGGGAGATGTTGAGTTGGAGATGCCTGAGGAACATCCAAGTGAGGGTGTTTGGTCTTAACGCAGATGGACTTGGAGCCCAGGAGAGACCTGAGTTAGAGGTGCAGGTTTGGAAGTCAGTGGCATATAGGTAGTACAGGGTATTTGTTATGGTTAGAGTAGCTGAGCTCACCGAAGGATAGTTTACAGAGAAAGAAGAGAAGAGGACTGAGGGCACCAGCATTGAGTTGCAGGGAGAATAAAGCGAGGCCTTGGGAGAGACTTGGGAGTCGTCAGAGAGGGAAGAGGAAAACCGAGGAAGCTAAGGATAGGAGTAGTCAGCAATCTCCCAATGAAGTCAACTTGCTTTATAGAATCTGGGTTGCCCACAAGGGACCACATTGTTGTACCTAAGCTGCCATGATTATGGGAGGACAGTCATGTGCTTTTGCAACCTCTTGGTAAAGAGTCTTTTTTTTTTTTTTTTGAGACAGTCTCGCTCTGTCACCCAGGCTGGAGTGCAGTGGTGCAATCTCAGCTCACTGCAAGCTCCGCCTCCCGGGTTCACGCCATTCTCCTGCCTCAGCCTCCCGAGTAGCTGGGACTACAGGTGCCCGCCACCACAAAATCAACTCATTTTTTGTATTTTTAGTAGAGATGGGGTTTCACCATGTTAGCCAGGATGGTCTCGATCTCCTGACCTGGTGATCCACCCACCTTGGCCTCCCAAAGTGCTGGGATTACAGGCGTGAGCCACCGCGCCCGGCCCTCTTGGGCAAAGATTCTTAAGGCTGGATTTGAGGACCTGTGCTTTGGAGCAGTGGTTCCCAAAGTCCTTGGATAAGAATCCAATCTTACCCTAGAACTACTGTGTTGGAATATCCAGAAGGGCCTGAGAATTCATTTGCCCAGTAAGCATTCCAGGTGATTCTTCTCATGAGGGAAGTCTGGGAATGACTCCAGACCACAGGTTCTTTCCAACTGCACAAATCACACCCCCACTCTGCCACCCTACACACTAACACCCTCCAACCTAAAGTTCTTGAGAATAGCCATGACCATGAGCCACTGTTACTGATGGAACCATGTCATGAATCTCTCAGATGTGTGGGGATGGAAATACTAACCCACTGACTGAACAGAGTTTCTGAACAACTGAGTATTTGGGACTCCAGTGGAAATTCTGCACTTAGATTATTGGTCCAGCTCTGCTTCTCGGAAAGGTTTTAGACCAGAGCCCCTCACTGCCCCCTGGTGTAGACGGTCTGATTGCCTACTCCATTTTGTGGAATAATGGACCTGACTGTAATCCAACATGTTTTTTAAAGCTAGCATATGTTTCAAAGCTGACTATTAAAGAAGTGTGGAAGAGGTACCATATGTAGACAAAGACGACATTTTTGGGCAATTGCCATGGAAAGAGCTGGCTCTACTTTTTTATATATTTAAGACCTAACACTGCTTCATGTCCCCAGCAGTGGAATTCATGAAGCATGCTTAATCTTTCCTAAACAATTCGCTTTGGGACATTGTCTTTCTAGGAAAAATAGAAACATAAATTATACTCACTTAAAGATTGTAGAGAGAAGGGATCTACTGAGTAGAAAACTGAGGAATGTGCCTCTAAGGAGCTTAGGGGCTGCTCCTTTTTTGGGTTATTTCATCAAAAAATAGATAAATTTTGGCTGGGTGCCATGGGTCATGGCATTACAGAGTGCTGTAACCCCAGCACTCTGGGATGCCGAGGCAGGCGAATCACCTGAGCTCAGGAGTTTGAGACCAGCCTGGCCAACATGGTAAAACCCTGTCTCTACTAAAAATACAAGAATTAGCAAGGCATGGTGGTGCACATCTGTAATCCCAGCTACTCTGGAGGCTAAGGCAGGAGAATCACTTGAACCCAGGAGACAGAGGTTGCAGTGAGCCGAGATCATGCCACTGCACTCCAGCCTGGGCGACAGAGCAAGACTCTGTCTCAAAAATAAATAAATAGATAAATAAATAAATAAATTTTATTGTATATATTTAAGGTATGCCCAAAGGGAATTAAATCATCACTTCATAAAGATAACCTGTGTGTCCATGTTCCTGCAGCATTATTCACAAAGCCAAGATATGGAAACAATCTGTCAGTGGATGAATGGATAAAGAAACTGTGGTGTACATATACAATGGAATATTATTCAGTCTTTTTATTTTATTTATTTATTTATTTTTTGAGAAAGAGTCTTGCTCTGTTGCCATGGTGGCAGTGTAGTGGTACAATCATGGCTCACTGCAGCCTCAACCTCCCAGGCTCAAGCGATCCTCCCATCTCAGCCTTCTAAGTAGCTGGGACTATAAGCATGTGCTACCACACCTGACTCCTTTTTTCTATTTTTAGTAGAGATAAGGTCTCCCTATGTTGCTAAGGCTAGTCTTGAACTCCCAAGCTCAAGCACTTCTCCTGCCTCAGCCTCCCAAAGTGCTAGGATTACAGGTGTGAGCCACCATGCCCAACCTTCAGTTTTAAAAAAGAAGGAGATCCTGCCATTTGCCAGAACTCGGAGTTATTTTAGAATGAGAGATTGAAGGATGGTGCTGTCTGGTGATCCCTTTCAGACCCATCATACGTACTTCAGATCTAAACATAGTGAAGTCTTGTTCTTTCCTCCATTCATTCAGTGAACAATTATTGGGCACCTGTTATGTGGCAAGATCTGTGCTGGGCACTTTGTCCTTAGATATCTTTGAGACATCAAAATAACTTCAGGGTGAGCTCAGTTTGATCCTGGAGGACAGGAGTTGAGTATCTCGTGCAATATTAAAGCTATTGTAAAGGCATTGCTGGTGACTTCCCATTTCCAGTTTAGCTGCATCCTGAGCTATTGTTTCCCTTCCTGAAGAAGTCAAATAGCATGGGAATTATTCTTACATCTCAAAGTACCTGGTGTAAAGTGGTGAAAGCACCAACCGAAGGCCAGCTGGCTTCTGGGAGTAAAATCAGTACTTGACATTCAGATTCCACGTTCGATTCTTGAATGATCTGTCATATAGCCTATCATTTGACTCTTAGCACAATTTTGAAACTTAAAATTAGCAATAATAACTAGCAGTATTATTCCTCTTATACAATGGAGAAAGCTGAAGTTCTGGGATGTTAAGTGCTTTGCACAAGGTCGCGTGGTTAGGACATACTAGAGCTAGATCGAACACTAGTTTCCCACTCTCGATTGAGCGCTCTTTCTGCTGACAGAGCTCAATGGCCTTATAACCACCTCATCTCTCCCCCTTCCCCATCTCAGAATGGCTTAACCAGGAAGATGTAAGGAGGTGCTAAGTGAAGAGAAGAGATTGCAGCTAGGTGAAAAGGTACAAGCAACTGCTGCTCGAGGGTAGCTCCGAGGGCAGGGATGGAAGGAGAAGGGCTGGTTCATCCTCCAGCACCCATTTCAGATCTTCAGAACTGGAGAGCCACCTCCTACATCAGAGGACATACAGCTCATCTCTAGGCCTCTTCCCTTCAGAGGGAGGCCTGGAAAGGACTACTGACTTTGCCAGCTTGTTGAGCTTTTTGTTAGGTATTTCTACAACAAACACTGCTTTTACTTCTTTACCTATTTTTTCCCCAATCTGAGGGATATAAGAAAACGATTCTAGTAGTTTTTCAACCCTAAAGGCATTTCTAAAACTAAAATGAAACAGTGAGAAATTAATTCCTTCGTTCAACTGTTAGCCCTAATTCAGAGTTAGATGGCAGGTCCATGTCCATCTGACGTAGTAACAAGAGGTCTCTGGGCCCCTCCTGGGAGCCCCTTGGTGCTTTGGCTTTTTTATTTTTTCCCTCCTTATGGATGAATTGAATCTTCTAATCCAGTATGTACCTTAGGCCCAAAGATAAAAAGATAGGTTTCTTTGCACACACAAACACACCCTGGGCTGACTATAAATCTGCTCCTTGCCTGAGTATAGCAGAAACAAAATAAGTTGCTTCCTCCTCAAGGGAGGAATTGGCATTTCTTGCACAAGGAAGGGGTGAGAGAGGCTCTACTGGCCTTTTTGAACTTACTTCTCAGCTAGGGAAATGAATAACATCCTGATTGGCCTCGGTGGAGCAGAAGTGGAGGGAAGGAGGGGTGATCCTGACCCCACGCTCGCTCGAGGCTCCAGCCGCAGCCTCAGAATCTCTTTACCCGTAGGCGCCACACTTGGCACACAATGAGACTGTGAGTTGAGGGGAAATCATAACCAGATTAACACAGCGATTTGGGCACTTTTCACACTTTCTAACGAAGTGGGCTTTTGACAAGGCCTAAGCAGAGCCTTCTCTGCAGGCAAGCCTGGACTCCCCACCCCTCTCCTGTAGGCAGTAAGGCCTGTAAGAGGAAAGGGCAGAGACAGACCCAAGCCTTGCTTGCCCTCTGCAGCTGTGCAGAGAAGGCTGGTGCCGCAGCACTCCCGCTAGGCTCCTAGGCTGCTAGCAGGAGGTATGAATTTCTCTTGTTTGCTTTAATGGAGTGTTAACCCCCGTCCCTGGAACTCATGTTAATGCCTAACACAAGACTGGAACTGCAGGGAGAGGCCAAGGGACTGGCAGCTGAAGGCAATTTGAGGATTGACCTCATGGGGTGGGGAGAGGGAGGAGAGGAAAGGGAGACACCAGTTGAGTGTCTGCTGGATAAACAAGCCGGATGTAATGGGCCCAAGACCGATGTTCAAGACCAAGGTTCTGTCTGCTCCTGCTTCTGTCACAGGCCACGTCCTGTCCCCTCCCATCCCTGGGTCTCCATTAAAAGAAGAAATAGAACCAGATATACTCTAAGGGGACCAACAGTCAAAAAATGCTTTTGGGGACAGGTCAGGGGGAGGGAAGTAGGGTGTGGGCAGTGATTCTGCAGCTTCCATGCACACAGATCCCCTGAGGGTCGTATTAAAATGCAGCTGGTGACACAGGAGGTCTGGGGAGGGGCCTGAGCAGCCACCTTTCTCACAGGCTTCCAGGTGATGCCGCTGCTGCTGGTGGGTGGAGCACACTTTGAACAGCAAAGGTATTGAGCACAAAATTGGGTTCTCCAGTCTAAGTTCTGCCCTGCCCTTCACTTCCCTGCCCGGATCTCCTCAACTGTGAAATGGGGAATAGTAATCATTGCCTTATCTTCCTCTCTAGGGGTGTTGTGAGGATTAAGGGAGCAAATGGCTGCGAAAGCACCTTGTGAAGGGTAGAGCAGTGTGTGGCATGAGGGGTTATTATCATTGTTAAGACGTCTGCGCCTCGTGGCTCACCCTGTGTGTTCCTGCAGCTTCTCAACTTTTCCCTCCTTTCTCCCTGGTTTCCACGCCTGGGCTGCTGAGTCAGGGGGACCAGCCAAGGCTGGCCAAAGCTGAACAAATACTCTGACATGTTGAGGCAGGAAATGACAGTTCCCAGGCAGCCCTCTGTTTCAGGTGTGGAACAGGCTCCGAACACACCTTGTGTGATAAATTCTAGTGATACCAAGCTGAGCTCTACCCCCACCCCCAAAGGCTGCAAGACCAGGACCTGAGGCTGAAAGTCAGAGGAGTCCCTGTGAGATGAGGGCCCTGAGCAAGCACTGGCCAGATTGTAGCAAGGTCACTCACCAGGCCACCCCACTGGTTCCACTTCCGCACCCACCTCTGGCAGCCATGATGCTTCTGCAGCGTGCCAGTTTGTTCACTGAGACCTTCACAGAGGGTCGCACAACCACCCTGGATGGTGAGAAACTATTGTGACTGAGGCAAGTCACTGAACCACCCTGAGCCTCGGCTTCCTTATCTATGAAATGGAGTTGACAGCATGTGTCCTGCCTGTGGTAAAAATTGCTGTGATCCCACAAGCAAAAGGAAAGAAAGAATTATGAGAAAATATGCACTTGTTCTGTGAAAATATGTGAGATATTCATGAGACTTCCTGTTCCTGTGGACTCTTCCACCACCGCCCTTGAGTGGGGAACATCCAGGCTTCACACCCATGCTCAGCCCATCAGCCCTTTATGCAAGGTCCTCTGCCCACCTGAAGCCTCCAGGCCTGATGGAAACCATCCCCAGCCACTCCAGCGAGTGACCCCTCCATTGTCCAAAACAGTGCTGCTGCTTAGCCTGCTCTTCTCAGGCCGAGTCTTTGTTGAACAGCTTCAGTGTAAGGTCGGGGAAAGTCTGGATTCTGTAATATACTTTGCCCCCAGTCAGAATGGCAGGCCAGGCCCAGATCTTCATCCCGAGGCCCCTGCACCTGAAAAGCTGGTACAGGTTTGTCCTTTGGAGTGAGCTGTTGGGTTTAGGTGGTCGAGAGAGGTGGAAGGTTGACCACACACTCCAAATACACGTTGATTGCCCAAGCTGGGAACACCATTTTAAAACCCACATGGTTAGGAGACTACCAAAATAACAAAGCTACAAATGGGTCAGGCATCAAACTAGTCAACTCCAGTACCAGCAGGCACGTCCAGGACCCTCCCCTTCAGGGCAGGTGGACTCCTCCTTTCCTTTCCCCACGGCTACTGTTCCAGGGCCTTAGAGGAACAAATAGCCGCTGGCTCCAGATCCGAGCCAGTGTGCCCACCCATCCCTCCCTGCTCTTTGAAATTCCCAAGGCCAGCAGGGGCCCAGGCCTGCAAGCTGGGCCTCCAGACACCTCCGCCAGCTGGGGAGGCAGACAGTTCACACTCTGAGGAAACGCAGATCCTCAGAGGAGAGTCAAAGATCAGAAATAATCCAAGAGGACAAGCCACTCATGTCTGTGTGTATATTGGGTTTCACATCTGAAATCCAGTCATGATAAATCTGGGTTTTGAAACATCTTCTTTGATTAATAAAAACAGAAGACTTCTTGGCCCCAGGTTTCAGACTTCAAAGTTCTCAGTTGAGAGCCTCATGTTTGACTTATTTGTGGAGCACAGAAATCACAGGATTTAGCTGGGTTGCTCCCTCCACCCGCTACCACCCAACTGCAAGAACCACTTAAAAATGCTGGAATAGAAAGACTGAGCTGAAAACTCCCTCACTGGCACTGCAGCCATAGTTTCAAAATAAAAACTCAGCACGGTAGTTTTAGTGGAGAAATGACAGGCTTTGGAGCCAAATGAACCTAGGATCCGAATCCTGACTGTACCCTTGACCTTGTCACCTTGAGCAGCAATTTGACTTCTCTCTGGCATAGTTTCTTGAACTGTAAAAATGGGAACAGTAACATCTGCCTCATAAGGTTATTGGGATGATTTAAAGGCAGTAGTGTGTATAAAGTAACTAGCTATGCCTGATGCAAAATGGACACCCGACAAATGTCAGTTATCTTACCTTTCCTGATACCTGACCACAGACTTAATTATTTGGAATGAGGACTGTCCTAGAAAACTCAGTTTGAATGCTTGCTGTCTTGAGAGATTCAGTTCCTTGTTTTTCCATTGAAGGAATTGTTAGGTTTCCGAGGATAGTTTGTCTTGCAGTGTATTCTGAGCCCTGCCATAGGAATCCTATCACAGTGCTGTGTGTATGTTTTCTATCCACCCAAAGAAGCAGGCCAGAGCAGCCTACAGGAAACATTTTCTTTCTTTTTTTTTTTGAGACTGAGTCTCACTCTGTGGCCCAGGCTGGAGTGCAATGGCACAATCTCGGACCACTGCAACCTCCACCTCCGGGTTCAAGCGATTCTCCTACCTCAGCCTCCCAAGTAGCTGGGATTACAGGCACCTGCCATCATGCCCAGTTGATTTTTGTATTTTTGTAGAGACAGGGTTTCACTATATTGGCCGTGCTGGTCTCGAACTCCTGACCCCAGGTAATCCACCCGCCTCGGCCTCCCAGAGTGCTGGGATTACAGGTGTGGGCCACTACAACCAGACAGGAAACATTGTCATGGCAGCCCAGCTACAAAATGATTCTTCTCTTCCCACTTGGAAGGGGAGAAATCATGAGCATGCCAAGTTTAAAACAGAAGAGTAAAGGGTCTCTGGCGTCCAGTCTGGGAATGCCAGTTTCGGCCTGACGTGGAAAGCTCCCTTGTTCTCTGAAGCACCTCCATGTTTGTTCTGAATGTACAGCCAGTCAAGATTCCCCTTACTGGGACCTACACTGATGACTGATCTCTTGGGCTCACAGCCCTGCTCAATGACCTCATGATGTGTGAGGGCCTCAGCCATTTCTTGACAGTCATGAAAAGGTATCTCCTAGGAAGCCGGGCCTGTTTATCCAGAGGTTCGTTGTAGGGAGGGGAGACAAAGAGGACAGGTAAAGGGACTTGATTTTAAAATCAACTGCTTCCAGAGTTGTTCTTCTAGTCCTTTCTGATCTGATTATGAAATTTGTACAGAGGCGGAATCGTTTCTGCCATTTTTCACACACAAGTTGGTGCACATTCCTAATATGATTTAAAAATAAATATGCCATGTGTACACACAGGGATGAGTCAACATTGCGTGCAGCCAGCCATGGCCACTGGGAGAAGAGTCAGACATGGGCCATGGAGCTGCAGGCTCACCTGCCCCCGGCTGAGTAAGGACTGAGCACAGGACTTGACAGAGGAGGCTCGCAGCGAGGTCAGGGGTCAGGCACCTTCCACACTTCTTTTTTTTATTATTATTATACTTTAAGTTCTAGGGTGCATGTGCATAACGTGCAGGTTTGTTACATATGTATACTTGTGCCATGTTGGTGTGCCGCACCGTTTCCACACTTCTTGTGGGCCCACCACCTGGTCCCAGCATGAGTGCTTCTCCCAAGAGGCATTTTTTTCTTTCTCAACTTTTTCTTCTCTTTTTTTTTTTTTCTTAAAAAACTGATTACAAAAACTGTAGGCCAAGTGCAGCGGCTCATGCCCGTAATCCCAGCACTTCGGGAGGCCAAGGCAGGATCATCACTTGAAGCCAACAGTTTGAGACCCAGCCTGGGCAACAAACAAGATTCTATATCTACCAAAAAAAAAAAAAAAATTAACAGGTGCCTGTGGTTCCAGCTACTTGGAAGAGGTGGGAGGATTGCTTGAGCCCAAGAGTTCAGGGCTGCAGTGAGCTATGACTGCACCACTGCACTCCAGCCTGAGTGACAGAGTGAGACCCCATCTCTAAAAAAAAAATTTTTAAATAATAAATAATGATAAAATAAAAAATATAAATAAAATACAAAAAAAAAAAAAAAAAAATGGAAACAGCTGGGCACAGTGGCTCAAGCCTGTAATCCCAGAACTTTGGGAGGCCGAGACAGGTGGATCACTTGAGGTCAAGAGCTCCAGACCAGGCCGGGCGCGGTGGCTCACACCTGTAATCTCAGCACTTTGGGAGGCCGAGGTGGGTGGATCACGAGGTCAGGAGATGGAGACCATCCTGGCCAACACGGTGAAACCCCATCTGTACTAAAAATGCAAAAAATTAGCCAGGCATGGTGGCAGACGCCTGTAGTCCCAGCTACTTGGGAGGCTGAGGCAGGAGAAAGGTGCCAACCCAGGAGGCGGAGCTTGCAGTGAGCCGAGATCGCGCCACTGCACTCCAGCCTGGGCGACAGAGCAAAACTCCGTCTCAAAAAAAAGGAGTTCCAGATCAGCCTGGCCAACATGTTGAAACCTCATCTCTACTAAAAATACAAAAATTAGCCGGGCGTGGTGGCACGTGCCTGTAATCCCAGCTCCTCGGGAGGCTAAGGCACAAGAATCACTTGAGCCCAGGGGTGGGCAGAGGTTACAGTGAGCTGAGAGGATGCCACTGCACTCCAGCCTGGGCAACAGAGTGAGACTCCATCTCCAAAAAAAAAAAAAAGTAGGAAACATATGGAAAAGTATAAAGTAACAGAAGAATCCCCTATAGCCTGACTACCCAGAGACAGCATGGTTAGCATTTTGTGGTGAATCATTTAGAATGTTTTTCCATGTTTCTTTTACATGGTTCAATAATAATAACTGTATACTTTTGTCTTTTTTTAATTTAATATTGTATCTTAAAGAATTTCTAATTATAAACATCATGTTTATGACTACCTAACATTCTACTGCAAGAATGAAGTGTAATTTTCTTAACAAGTACAGTAGTATAGGGCTGTGTTAAAATGGCAATGAGCGTCTTTGTGCATGACAGTTGTTGCTTGCTAGGTTATTTATTTCGGCTAGATTTCTGGAAGTGGCATCCCTGCCTAGGTCAGTAGTAGTCGGGCACGTTTTTAACTTTTTTTTTTTTTTTTTTTGATACAGTGTCTCCCTCCATCACCCAGGCTGAAGTGCAGTGCCGCCATCTCGGCAGACTGCAACTTCCACCTCCTAGGTTCAAGTGATTCTCCTGCCTCATCCTCCTGAGTAGCTGGGATTACAGGCATACACCACCACGCCCGGCTAATTTTTGTATTTTTAGTAGAGTTCTGCTCTGTTGGCCAGGCTGATTTTGGACTTCCAGCCTCAAGTGATCCGCCTGCCTCAGCTTCCCAAAGTGCTGGGATTACAGATGTGAGCCACCGCGTCTGGCCTTGATTCTTAATACATATTGCCAAATTGCCCTTCAGATAGCTTATACTAGTGATGTTCCTGCCCAAAACAGTCAATCTCATTCCATTCTTACCCATGTTGAGTATAATTCTGCTTGTTTATTGAAGAATTTAGGGAGCTAAAAAGTTCTATCCCCACCCTCAGATGTGGGGAGATCAGAGCTAAGAGGCTGCTTCACCTACTCTTCTGTGCCCCCTGCAGGCATCCTCAGAGAAAGTGGGGTGCACATATTCACCATATGCTTTCACTCCCCACCAAAGGCCTTTGCTATGTAATTGACGCATAACCAGTCAGCCTTACCGGTGGCGTTGCCCAGGCTCCAGTATTGCTCCTCTGGCTGCTTGCCTCTGGCCCAGTGTTCCCTCAGTCACTCTCTTAGCCTTTCAGAGAATCCCACTGCCCCTAAGAAGAGCTGCTTACAGAGCCCTGGGGTAATCCTCCAATTTTGAATGGGCCTGTATAGCTTACAAAGCACTTGTCAAAAGACAAAATTATAACAAACTTCATTATAGATCGAATTGGCTTTTATTAGTGATTCATGAATCTGGGCAGCCTCCATTCTACAAAATAAAATGAGAACTCCCACTGGGCAATGGGACAACAGTGGGTTTTATAAGGTGAGACCAAAGAAACAAAAAAAAAGCTCGCTGGTTAACATCAGGTTACTTCAAGGTTTTCTTTTTTTTTTTTTTTTTTTTTTTTTTTTTGAGACGGACTCTCTCTTTATTGCCCAGGCTGAAGTGCAGTGCCGCGGATCTCACTGCAACCTCTGCCCACCAAGTTCAAGCGATTCTCCTGCCTCAGCCTCCTGAGTAGCTGGGACTACAGGCATGCGCCACCATGCCCGGCTATTTTTGTATTTTTAGTAGAGATGGGGTTTCACCATGTTGGCCAGGCTGATCTCAAACTCCTGACTTCAGGTGATCCACCCACCTCGGCCTCCCAAAGTGCTGGGATTACAGACGTGAGCCACCGCGCCTGGCCAGGTTATTTTTTTGTAGAGGATTAAAGTCTACCCTGACTCAGTTAGACTGAAATCTCCTATTTTCAGGAATAGCTGGTCTGTTATGGGATCTGTCTGCTTCCTTAAAGTTTCCGTTTGATTATGTGACATTTAGCATATGGGTGATTCCATTGGTCTGGTCTGTGGGGCCTAGTGCAGAAGCTCAGTTCAAAACAGTGGCCTCCCATAACTTTTCTTTTCTTTTCTTTTCTTTTCTTTTTTTTGAGACAGAGTCTCACTTTGTCACCCAGCCTGGAGTGCAATGGCGCAGCCTCAGCTCACTGCAACCTCCGCCTCCTGGGTTCAATAAATCTCCTTTCTCAGCTTCCCAAGTAGCTGGGACTACAGATGCACACCACCACACCCGGCTAATTTTTATATTTTTTAGTAGAGATGGGGTTTCACTGTATTGGTCAGACTGGTCTCAAACTACTGACCTCAGGTTATCCACCTGCCTCGGCCTCCCAAAGTGCTGGAATTATAGGCGTGAGCCACCATGCCTGACCAACTTTTGTTTAATACAGTCTTTCCTAATACTATCTGATCTGATGCTCACAGCAGCCCTGGAAGCCAAATATTTGTTTCCCTGTTTTATAGGTTTATTATTTTCCTAGGCTGCTTTAAGGAATTACCATAAACTTGGTGACTTAAAACAACAGATGCGTTTTCTTGTATTTCTGGAGGCCAGCATTCTGAAATCAGGGTGTGAACAGCGCCATGTGTCCTTCCTTGCCTCTGGCTTCTGACCGCTCCTAGCATTCCTTGGCTTAGGCAGGATAACTCACACCTGTCTTTGTCTTCACATGGACTTCTTCCTTCTGTGTCTCTGATCCCCTCTTTTCTCTTTTAAGGACACTAGTCATTGGATTTAGGACCCACCCTAAATCCAGGATGATCTCAACTCGAGATCCTGAGTTACATCTGCAAGGACCCACTTCCAAATAAGGCCGCATTCTGAGGCTCCTGCTGGACATATCTTTTGGGAGGTCGGGTGGGTTGGAGCACCATTCTACCCATTGCAGTGGATGAGGAAAGCAAGGTTCAAAGAGGGGAAATGACTCTCCCAAGATCATGCAGTGAGAAAGTAGCAAGAGCTGGCATTTGAACCCAGGTCTTCTGCTTAACATATGCCTTTAATTGGGTAAAAACAAGACTCTTATGGTATAACTGCTGATTGTTACCTGGTTTGTAGAAAACGAAATTGGTAGCTTTTACCCTAGGATACCTCAAATATCAGACACCATTTTCTGGAAGTATATTATTATTAATGACATTGAAACTATTAGTGCCAATGTGAACCCCTTAGATGGGCATCATTTATTTATTTTCTGTGTCATAAATGGGGAAATTAAGACCTAGAGGGATGATTCTGCTGAGAGAGAAAAAGAATAATAATTTTTTAAAAAAGACCCAGAGGGAGTAATGACTTGCCCAGAGTAACCAGAAAAGTTAATGGGAGCGTTCCAGTTATGACCTAGACGTAATCTATGTTCTAAGCGTTAAAGTGTGCATTATGCAACTGCATACATTGCAATTGTGAAAATGGCCTCCTTGCCAAAATAACTGTGTTAGATTGCAAAGAAATTCTTAGTTCCATTGCTGCTGAACCCCTCTTCCCTGGCTCAGGACCATGTTGGCCACACCTGGCAGTCTGCTCATAGACTTCTGACTAAGGAATAGCTCCTTCTCACTGGGGTCCTTGAGGGCCTGTGAGAACAGATGTGCATGCTGTCACCACACCTGGCACGTCAGCGTCTCCTGGCTTTTCAACATTGGCGAAGGCATTTCTTTGCTGTATTGGTACCTTTCCTTTCTCTGTTCAGTTCACTTCTAAACATGAGTGGTATCCTTTAAGAATAACCTAATGCCCAAAACTCAAACCCCACAGCCAAGTGGATGCATATGGGACAAACATGGTTCCCTGGTTGTCACAAGTTTGGTGAGCATTAGATAATCGGAGTCATAAAAGATTGCTGGAGTTCAGGCCCCTTTGCTCTACCTATGGATATGGGAGGGCTATTATCTTGGGAACCAATCTAAAGGATTGAAAGGGACAGATAGGGTCCTCATATCCTCTCACCCTACCTGCCTTCCCACAGTGAACTAATCTGTTAGTCATGACATAATGCATATGACATATTACATACATGTATGTGTGTATTTTATATATATGTATATATACACATATATGCACATGTATACACACACATATATATTTATATACACATATACAAACACACACATATATATATACATATCAGACCCAGAGGGATTAGTGACTTGCCCAGAGTAACCAGAAAAATTAATGAGAGAGTTCTAGTTATGACCTAAATGTCTTGATTTATAATCTATGTTCTAACATTTAAAGCGTGCATTATAATCATACATTGCAATTGTGAAAATGGCTTCCTTGTCAAACTATGTTAGATTGCAAATAAATTATTAGTCCAATTGCTGCCGAACTCCTCCTCCCTGGCTCAGGACCATGCGATATGATACACATATAATATAATACAATATCTGATATATATCTATATCTATATCTATCTCACTGTGGGAGAACCCTGACTCATATAATTGGCCATCAGATGTGTCCACAGGTATAATATATAATATAGCTGTGGTATATATAATATACCTGTGGACACATCTGATGGCTAATTATATGAGTCAGGGTTCTCCAAGGAAACGACTAATAAAAGAGATATCTAGAGAGATGCATAGATATAAGAAGATTTATTTTGGGAATTGGAAATGGAGGTCAAGCAGTCCCACTGTCTGCTGTCTGAAGGTGAAGAACCAAGAAAGCTGGTGGTGTATAACCAGGGGAGCTGATGGCGTAAGTCCTGGTCCAAGTTCAGAGGCCTGAGAACCAGGAGTACCAGCGTCCAAGGGCAGGAGTGAGTGTCCTAAGAATAAATTTGCCTTTCCTCCACCTTTTTAATATATTTAGGCCCTCAGTTGAATGATGCCGACCCACAATGGTGAGGGCAATCTTCTTTCCTCAGTCTACCAACTCGAATGCTAATCTCTTCCAGAAACACCCTCCCAGATACACCCAGAAATAAGCCTTACTGACTATCTGGGCATCCCTTAGCCCAGTCAATTGACATATGAAATTGACCATTGCACCAAGAAGAGCTAATGTCCTCAGCCTGTGCATTATAGGAACCAGCTTGTAGTGTGGAGAAAGGGGTGCTCCCCGCAGCTGCAGTCTTAAGCTCAGTTTGGTGAGCAGTTTGGTAAGCTTGCCAAGGAGGCTCCCCTCTACACTGGTTCCCCTTATCATGCCTGGGATCATTTCTTAGCTATTGTAGACGTCATCATCGCAACCTCTCACCCAGGAGAGCTTACATCTTGCAAAGCACTGCTTAATGCCGTTTTTGCTTTTGGTATCTGGCCTCCCTGGTGGTTAGAAATCTGATCAACAGGCTCTCAGCAAAGTCCAGACCTGGGCAGAACCTCATTAATGCAAAGCGGAGGCTGTGCCACAGCCTCTTAAATAGCTAGAGTGTGATTAGATGCTATCAGCTTAGAGGAGCATCCTACCTGTCCCCCTCCACCTGCAGTCCCTAGGCTTCCTTGCCCCTTTAACAATGGTATACAAAGGCAAAGCACATGTTCCCCCAGCCTCCCTGGGAGCTACCAGCTTGCCAGCTGTCACAGCATGCCTTTAATGGGTTTGTGAAATCCAAGAACCTGACCCATTTCTCCTCTGGGGAAAGAGTATAACACAGGATGCCAAGCTGGGAAGCAGGATTCGGGACGGTCACCTGAATGAGACCAGCTCTCTCTCTGCCGTCCTAGACAGATTGTTTTGTTTTTTCCAATTTCCAGGATCTCCAAATCTAAAATAAGTGCACAGAAGGCAGTAGAGTAAAATCATGACATTGTTTTCTGCTCACTTATCTTCTTCTTCCTTCCTCTCTTTTAATTTTAACTCCACTTTCTGCCTACTCTGACCCTAGATATTCAGGCTCTGGTACCCCAGCCAAAGGGTGTTGACTCTAAAGTGACTGTCAAATTTCGTCATCAGTCAATAAACGAACCTGTTTTGAGCAAGCATGATGTACAAAGTTCTGTGCCTATTTTCATTATGGAGGAATCCATGCCCTCAGGAGTTTTTAAACTAGTTAGAAAAGGTTTATGTGCACAGTGTAAGGCAGTACGGAAATAAGGCCTCAGGAATTATCTAATTAACCTGGGGTCCACAGGTGGGTTTCAGAGGCATCCATAGATGCCCCAAAATTGCTTGCATAATTTTGTGTCTGCAAGCACACATTTTTTGAGTAAGTGCTTAGCTTTCAACAACTTCACCTGGAAAGATAGAGCACCTTTTGTGCCTGTAGAGTTTGAGCAAGAGTAGTCTTTATACCTTCAGTAGTTGAGCAGGTAAGACTTGAACTCATTCTTAGAAAATGGTATTTAGGGCAGGAGGCAGCCCTGAAGGCAAAGATCCCCAGGAGATAGCCTGCGAAGACAGTTGCACTTAGAACCAGGTGCCTCATGTGTCTGAAACTCAGTAAGATGGAAATCTATACAATGGTGATCATTGCTGCTTCCCATAGTTTGGTGAAGTCACATAAGCTCCTCTTTATTTTTTTTTTTTTAAACTCACTCTGAACCTTGTACAGTGCTTGACACATATCATAGTGGACACTAACCAATATTTGAGGTATGTGCGAGTTAACTGAAATAACAAATGTGAGAGGGCTTTGTAAATAGCAGAGCACTGCTTCAACAGAAGATCTCTGTTGCCAAGCGTGTGTATTTTGTCCTTTGCAAACAGCCTGCGCTAAGTGAGCATCTTCTCCTCGCTTGAAACTGATGCTTTCCCCTGTAATGGGACTCAAAGGGCCAGCTCATCTGATGGGGTATCCCTGGGCTGGTCAGATGAATGATAGCTGTGCTGTCAACATGGACAAGATGTGCAGTTTCCTAAGAGCCCAGAGATGACCGCACCCTCCAAGGGCTTGGCCTCTTCACCCCAGTGCCTGCTGAAACACACCTGCAGCCTTGCCCTCACCCTGGGACAGGCAGATTCCAGGAGCACCTTTGCCGTCCTCAGCAAAGAGACTGCGAGGGGTGGAAGGGAAAGAGACAGTGGGTTTGACAGAGCCTCTGATAGGACTCCTTCTGGCAGGATAAGCAGGGCCACCAATGGCATCCTCTGTATGACGTCTCAGGATAGCAGAAATGATCAGGTGCTTCTTTGCTGAACACTTCTGGTATCTCCCATCTTCTCTCCTCGAGTTCCTAGCTGTGCCCATGCTAAGAGAGAATAGACCTACTATCAATTTTTTTTTCTCCCATGTGCCATCCCGTATACAGGGTGACTCATCGTCATCACCACCAAACTCCAAGCAGTGGGAAGGATTTTTAAATACCATTGGTTGAAGGTGACAGGAGTTCTCAAAATGGTAGGAAAGATAGAAGTGGTTTACACATATAACAGTTCTTGACCAGGCAAAGTGGCTCATGCCTGTAATCCCGGCACTTTGGGAGGCCAAGGTGGGTGGATCACTTGAGCATAGGAGTTTGAGACCAGCCTGGGCAACGTGACGAAACCCCATCTTGTCAAAAAATTAGCTGGGCATGGTGGTGCGCACCTGTAGTCCCAGCTACTCAGGAGGCTGAGGTGGTAGGATCATTTCAACCAGGAGGTTGTGGCTGCAGTGAGCTGTGATTGCACCACTGCACTTCAGTCTGGGCTAAAGAGTGAGACCCTGTCTCAAAAAAAAAAAAAAAAAAATGTTCTCCACTGCAGGTGCTGCTGAGGGAAACAATGTGTGAGCTGATAGAATGAGCTCCAAGCGAAGAATTAGAAACCCTTGTTCCAGATCTGTTGCTCAGAGACTTTGAACATGTCACTTAACTTCTCAGAGCTTCCAGTTTCACCACCATAAATGGGGGATAGTACCTCTGTGACCTCTCAGGATCATTGTGATAGTCAAAAGTTATGATGATGCCTCAAGTGGTATAAAGGCATACATATTTGTCATTAAGAACATGTACGTGAACACACCTATTACGTACAGAACACTCACTGTGTGTCAGGTCTTTTACATTTATCTACTGCAGTCCTCACAACAGTCCTATGTGGTTGTATTGTTTTTCCATTTTTATGGATGAGGAATCAGAGACGCATGCCTGGAATCATACAGCTCACATGCGTTAGTCTTTCCTGAAGTCCAGGCCTATTTCCATCCTCCACTATGACACTAGCTCGTAATTCTTTTCTCCTGTGTACTGTTACTTTATCCCTTAAAATATTACATACCCCTCTGGCCTTTACCATCTCTTATGGACTGGGCCCACCCTCTTACCCTAACCTTTCTTGCTATAACATTGATTGATTGACTGATTGACTGACTGACAGAGTCTCACTCTGTCACCCAGGCTGGAGTGCAGTGACTCAATCTCAGTTCACTGCAACCTCTGCCTCCCAGGTTCAAATGATTCTCCTGCCTCAGCCTCCCAAGCATCTGGGATTGCAGGTGCACGCCACCATGCCCAGCTAATTTTTGTATTTTTAGTCAAGATAGCATTTCACCATGTTGTCCAGGCTGGTCTGGAGCTCTTGGCCTCAGCGATCTGCTCACCTCGGCCTCCCAAAGTGCTGGGATTACAGGCGTGAGCCACCATGACTAGCTCAATTTCTTTTGTTTGTTTTCTTCCTGCTATGGCTTTTGATATTCCTCTTGGTCCTGCTGTCAGCTCCCCTGCCTTGACCTCTGAACACAGTATATGCAAACATTAACTGAGCTCCTTTCTAGAGATAGACCTCCTACTCTTATTAAGTGAGAAAACAAATGGTCATTCTCTTCCCAATTTTCCAGGCTCTGAAACATCTCTGTCCATGAGAAAGCTGAGTGTATAGCAGCCAGGTGCAGTGGCTCACACCTGGAATCCCAGCAGGGGATTTTGGGAGGCCACAACAGGTGCATCATTTGAGGTCAGAAGTTCAAGACCAGCCTGGCCAACATGGTGAAATCCCATCTCTACTGAAAACACAAAAATTAGCCAGGCGTGGTGGTATGTGCTTATAGTCCCAGCTAGTCGGGAGGCTGAGACACGAGAATTGTCTGGACCCGGGAGGCAGAGGTTGCAGTGAGCTGAGATTGCACTGCTACATTCCAGCCTGGGTGACAGAGTAAGACTGTCTCAAAAAAAAAAAAAAAAAAAAAAAGCTGAGCGAACAGGGAGGAGGAGGGCCACATTTTCTTGTTATGATTAAGTCCCCGTGTCGCATGCAGACCCTTCAGAAAAATGATGATGCTGTAGCACTGTAGCACTAGATCTTGTCAAATAAGGTCTAGTGGGGGAAGTGCTGGAAGTGGGGACTTTGCTTAATCTCTTCACTCCCGTGAGACAGGGCAAAGGGTTATTCATTCTAGTTTAGAGATGGAAAAGGAGCTACAAGGACTGGCCACGCATCATGCAGTGAGTAGGCAGCAGAATCAGGAGCTTAGTGGATGTCAGCAGCCCTGTGTGTCCCTGGGGAGCTAGGCACCTGGGAGTTGTTGCCAAGGGTGGTCGAGTGTTGGCTCTGAGATTGGCACTACCAGTGCACAGCTCTAGCACAATTCAGGCCTTGGGAGAATCATCTGACACCCAGCCCCGCACCCCCAATTTCCAGAGCCTAGCTTACCAGATCTACAGCCTGACCCTACTTGGTGGAGAAAGGTGGCATAGGGAGCTCCCCATTCACAAGTCCTACCTGACAAGCTGATCCCAAGCAACCCACTCCCAAGGTGGGCCTCTTCTTGGGGAGACGCCCTTATAGATGCTGCCCATTCTCGCAGTGCCAGGAATCTTCCCTACAATGAAGTACGAGATAAATCAAAGCCAAACTTGGCTGATGAAATTCAGGAGCCAGTAGTGACCCTTGCCACACATATAAATCGCAGTAGGCTGGCCAAGGGCCTTTGTCTGGCCAGGAGAGTTCAGGATTATCTGGTCCTCTTTGCTGATATATGGAGTCACTGGCTGTCAGAGTGTTTACGAACGGTTATCACCTCAATGCTGTGGCCATTATCAGAGGCAGGGCCGCCTGCCGAGGCTGGGGCTCGCACCCTCTCTATTACCACCTGTCATTGGCAGGGAGTGTGTGCTGACACTGTCCAGTCCTGACTGCCTGGGGAAGATAGTTTCTGACGGCTGATCAAAGAGGAGAAGCAAGGCCTGATAAAGAGTGTGTGTTTCGTGTACTTTTAACTTTGGGAAACGTTGGCATTTGCATTTTTTCCCCATCTTCCTGGTGCTGGCAGGAACCAAGCCCAATAAATGCAGTGGATTCAGTTACCTAATCACTAGGGAAATGGTATGTGCTTAAAGCAACAGAGCATGACTATAATCTCCTTCCAAGAGAAAGTGGATGAAATAAGCTTTCACAGAAGACTTGCTGTATAATAAAGTAGAATAATTCAAATTCGGACTTTGAAGTGATCTCGCATGTAAAATCTAATCTTAGCGTTCAGCAGAACACCACAGACTTTTTGGAATTGGGGAGCAGCTTTGGCTTAAGGACAGATCCTTGCCGAAGATGCTATCACCCACCTCTTTGCTGGTATCCCCCAAAATAATTCCCTGGTTGTTCATATGCCCTTGGGTAGCTGGGAGACCAGGTGGCAAAGTAGAACGTGTTCTCAACTGAGGCATCAGGAGAGCAAGTTCTTGGACCTCGTCTGCCACAGACTTGCTGTTCCATCTTGGGCCATAACTTCTCTGAAATGTAAAATGAGGAGGTTGGTTATAGGTTATAGAATGTAATGGTTAAGAAAGCTTTAAAACCATTAAGCTACCCCTTCTTTAAATGAAAATTTATTTGTTTATTTGTCTGTAGAGACAGGGTCTCGCTCTGTTGCCCAGGCTGGTCTCAAACTCCTGGCCTCAAGCAATCTTCCCGTGTTGGCCTCTCAAAGTGTTGGGATTGCAGGTGTAAAGCACCACTCCCCGCCCTAAATGAAATTTTAGGTGGAGCCCCATTGTATCAAAAAGAGGAAAGTAGGGATCCGTTTGGGTTGAACCTGGGAAGGGGATTGCCTTCCCTGTCCCAGTTCTTAAGGCGGTCCCTGAAGACCGGGGGAACTCTGTAGCTCCTCCGAAACAGTTTTAAAACCACTGGCCTCAGTGTCACAGAAGTCACTCCAGAGGTCTGCACTCTCTCGGCGGCCTGAGCTGTTTCTCCTGCGCTCCACAGTCGGTTTCCCAGCGTGCTTCCATCCTGCTCCTGCTTCCTGCAGGAAGGCTAAAATGGACCCTGGGTATGGAGAGGAGCGGGTGGGAGGTAGACAAGAACGGCCTGCTCCCTGAAGGTGTGGACTCAACGTCAGATGTCCCGTGTGTGCCACAGGTACCTTTGACCGGAGCGTGACCCTGCTGGAGGTGTGCGGGAGCTGGCCTGAGGGCTTCGGGCTGCGGCACATGTCCTCCATGGAGCACACCGAGGAGGGCCTCCGGGAGCGACTCGCCGACGCCATGGCAGAGTCACCCAGCCGGGACGTCGTGGGATCCGGAACAGGTAAAGGTGGCATCAGACTTGTAGCTTGACTTGGTCAGGACCAGCACCTGTTGGTGCAGAGCTTCTTTGGAATCGTTTGTGAGCATATGTTTGTGTTTGCTGTTGGTTTATGTAGTGAGCACTCCGGCGGCTCTCCGTTTGAGGAGTTCTGGTGCTGGGAAACCCTGTGTAAAGGGGAGCTCCCAGTGGAACTGCCCCTCCCACGTGGCATACCACATGCAGGACTGCCACGATCAACGCCACTGTGCAAGTGGCTCCCAGAAGGACATTTTCCTCCTTTGGGGGTGTCCCCAAGTCTTCCAGCAGCGCTCGGGCACTGAGTCCTCAGGCTGCATGTCTTCAGGCACGCTGGAGACTTAGAGATTGGCGAGTCTCAGTAGCGCCTGCCAACCACCCGAGCGGAGTAAGCATGAAGCAGGCTGGGCTGGCTTCAGCCCCCACCAGCTTCTCCTCGTGCTGCCTTCGGCTTTGCGTTCTTGCCTCTGAGCAAGTCCAGCAACTAGGGTCTGGGTGGCTTCCTGCATCCCAGAGCAATCAGAAGACATCCTTAAATGATGACTGAGCCCTGGCCCAGGCAAGCGCATGTACATGTGTACACACATGCACACACATGCACACACATGCACACACACAACATGCACTCAGGAAAGCCCCCAGTCATCCATCTCCAGTACAGCTGTAATACAGCCTGCCTCTCCTTTCCCAAAACCGTTCTTTGTTCTAGCTATCTGTGCTGTTAGTGACTGCCCCAGCCCTGCTTTTGTGCTGGCAGAGGCCGCCCCAGCAGGCCTCTTCCCAGCTTTCAGAGGGAACTTTCTATTGGGTGGAGCTGACTCTGGCTGGAGGCCTTTTCTCTCCGGCTTGCCTGAGTCCTCTCAAGACTCTGTCACTCTGCTGTGCACGGCTCCATTCCCGCTCCACATGCCTCCCTGGAAAGAGAACCCCAGTAAGGAGACACTTACAACCCTGGGGCAGGCACTGATCAGGACCAGCGAGATTTAGAGTCAGAGCATTGAGGCATGGCTTGAAATGTCGGACATCATCACACAGTCCCACTTCCCCGCGGCTCCTCCAGATCTTTAGATGTTTAGGTTTATAGTTAGGTGTTTCCCTCGCCCATCCCCATGCCAGTCCCTCTGTTCCTTCACTAAGACCTGTCATCTCCACAGCACTAGCTATGTGGCCTGCCCGTGGTGCTCCTGTAATAACTGGCAAATGAACAGGATGGAACCGATGGGTGCAAGGGAGGAAGAGGGGGAGCTTGGCTACCTGGGTAGCATGTCATCGTGCCATTATTCTCACAGCTGGCCCAGAGATGAGAAGCAGCTCTGCCATTTGCCAGGGCTTGACTTTGCTTCCCCTGGAAGGGGGCCTAAGCGAGGAATGTGGCTCATGGCACAGCCTTTTGCCTGCATCTCTGGGGTCCCTGGCCAGCCTCGGCTCACATAAACCAGATCCTGGTGCCACTGGACCCACTCCCCAGCAGCCTCCCTCTTCCAAGGGCCGGAAGAGCTCCTGGGTGGCTATTCTCTCCCACCGCCTTCTCAGGAGCCCCTTGGGGCATCTCACCATCACCCGGCAAGAGGATTTGAAGGTGCACTGAGTCACAGCTGTGGAACTTCAGCCTGGCATAGTAACCTGCACAGCACTGGCAGCGGTGCATCTGCCAGACAGCTGAGGGATTCAGGAGAGGCTTTGTGGCCTTAAGCAGGTTCATGAAATTAAAAAGAATAAAAAAAGAGAAAGAAAGAAAGGTAGAGGAAATTAAAACTGCATGACCCACAGGTCAGAAAATAGGAGACTCCCTTTTTTTTTTTTTTAGCAGAAGGATTTCATTGTCCTCCCCAAACTGTCACCAAAAGGAATTCAGTTGGTTTTCTCTGACCATATTGGATGTGTTTTATTTTTAAGAAAAAAAACTACTTGTTTTTGTTTGTTTGTTTGTTTTGAGACAGAGTCTTGCTCTGTCACCCAGGCTGGAGTACTGTGGCGCGATCTCGGCTCACTACAACCTCCACCTCCCGGGTTCAAACAATTCTCCTGCCTCAGCCTCCCTAATAGCTGGGCGCCCACTACCACATCCGGCTAATTTTTGTATGTTTAATAGAGACGGGGTTTCACCATGTTGGCCAGGCTTGTCTTGAACTCCAGACCTCATGATCCTCCTGCCTCAGCCTCCCAGAGTGTTGAAATTACAGGCATGAGCCACCACGCCCAGCCTAAAACTACCCCCATTTTAAAAGCCAGTAAGCGAAGCAGATATTATGGAAGTTACCCAGTTTCCATGGTTGAGAATCACTTTTCATATTTTCCAACTAGAGGTAAAGCATCAGCCTGGTAGTGCAGCATGGGTAAGAATTTCCAGCAAGCCACTCTTTGCCCATAGCAACCTCTCAGTCCCCCTCTTTCTTCCCACAACCCTACTTCTCTAGGTGGCTCACAGGACAAACGAGGTATCAGCAAGTGTTTGCCTCTGATAGGTCCTCTGATGCACCAGAGCTAAGTCAGTTCCCTGAATGCTTTCCAGCAAGCATCACATGTGACACAGCAATTGGGACCGATGGCCTCTTTATCAAAGTATGAATGAAGCACAGAGACCAACTAAAAACTTGCTTTCATGATCCCTGATGCAGAAGCCTATTCTATAGCACACCTCACTGTTATATAGGTGTAGCCAGCCTTGATTTATGGATTTCTGTAATGTAAAAACTCCTATTATGGCCAATTTCAACCTGTCACATGGTGTCAGCCAGCTAACAGAGGTTCTGGAGATGTAACAGTCTGTGCGCTCCAGCACCTGGCTGGTAAGCTGTACCCTAGGGCAGGTCACCTCCCCCCAAAGTAAAGCAAAACCTTTTCAAACCTCACTATTCAGAGTAGTCTGGGGGTTGAGGGTTAGCTTTGGTCAAAGGATACACAGTTTCAGTTAGATGAGAAGAATAAGTTCAAGAGATGTATTGTCCAGCATGGTGACTCTAGTTAATAACTGAATTCCTGAAAGTCACTCAGAGAGTAGATCTGAAGTGTTCTCCACACAAAAAATGTTAAGTATGTGAGGTAATGCATGTTAATTAGCTCGATTTAGCCATTCCAAATGTATACATATTTCAAAATACCAAGTTGTACATGATAAATATATATAATTTTTATTTGTCAATTAAAAAAAAATTTTTTTTTAAGCGTGGTCTTCAGACCCACAACAGCATCAGTAGCCAGGCGCTGGTGAGAAATGCAGAGCCTCAGGCCCCGCCCAGCCCTGCTCAGCCAAGGTCTGCATTTCAGCAGGATCCCTGTGCATGCTGAAGTTTGAGAAGGTCAATTTTAAATTATGGTTAACTCATAAGACAGATGGCAGTTTTTTGGTCTGTGATGGATGCTGACCAAATAGTTGAATTCAATCACCTATGTGATTTGCAAGCCCAGCTCTAAGATAACTGGTTGAATTGCATTCTTGCTAATATTCTTCTGCCCCTTGCCCCCCTCACCCTTCCATCTTTCCATTTGGCAAACTCCAATTCGAGCTCAATCCAACTCTGGGTTGAAGAGTTGGATTCCTTACACCTGGGTTCCTGAAGAAAGAGCACATATTATTCCAATTGGTGCCTCTACCGATCCATGGTCTTTCCACTGGAGCCTGCTCGGTATTTTCCTCATAGCCCCTGCCCCCATTCTCAGTTTGCACTCATCTTTTGCAGCCGAAGCCAGTGCCTAGCGCAGTGTCTGCGGCAGAGACGCAGAGACGATGAATTCTTACTCAGCCTCTGGCTACTTCTCAGTCCTTTTCTTCTGTTGTCCTTAGGCTTATTTCTCAAGGCCTTGTCTTGGCCCTGGTCTCTTCTCCCTTAGTACCTGGCAATCTCTGCTTCCATGTCTCCAATTACATCCATAAACTGATGATTTCCAAATAATTTCCAAGTTGGCTTTCTCTCCTGATCTCCAGAACCATCTGTTCAGCTACCTACTGACATATCCACATGTCTACAAACTGAATTCCTCTCTTCGGGCCCTTTCCTTCTGTCGAGTTCCCCCATCCTAGTGTCCAAAGCCCTTTGAGATGAGCCACTGCCCTCGCTCCAGAATCATCTCTTGCTGCCCTGGGCCAGCTCCAGCCAAGCTAAAATCCCAGAGGGTCCCTGAGCACACGCAATCTCTTGCCTGCCAGGCTTCTGTGCATACTTTTCCTTTCGCCTGGAATGCTGTGTCTCAAAGCCCCCTCCTCTCTCTGTTACCCCCCCTCAAAATAACTTGACTAATTCCTGCTCAGCAGACATTCCTTTCAATATTGCCTTTTCTAGAAAAATAAAATTTTTAAAGTAAGCAAAACATTGGCTTATTCCAACTGTTTTGTGTCTAGGTAAAGATATAACTTAATACCAGTGAAAAAGCTTTTTAAATAAACACCTGTGTACCTATTAAGTACATTTTCTCTTTCAACTTTAACTCTTTCAATAACTGTAGCTGGACCTTGTCTTTGTTTTTTGTGCTCTCACACATCTGATATAAAAAGCCCAGGCCTTATGCATGGGTCCAGATCCCTGTGTAAAGTTTTGTTTTGTTTTGTTTTGTTTTGTTTCTGAGACAGAGTCTCGCTCTGTTGCCCAGGCTGGAGTACAGTGGTGTGATCTCGGCTCACTGCAACCTCCGTCTCCGGGTTCAAGTGAGTCTTCTGCCTCAGCTGCCCAAGTAACTGGGACTCAGGTACCTGCCACCATGCCTGGCTAATTTTTGTATTTTTTAATAGAGACAGGGTTTCACCATGTTAGCCAGACTGGTCTCGAACTCCTGGCATCAAGTGATCTGCCCACCTCAGCCTTCCAAAGTGCTGGGATTACAGGCATGAGCCACTGCGCCTGGCCCCTGTTTAAAGTATTCTTGATGCATCTCTATTGCAGGAAGTATCTGTTTGCTGCTGTTAACTTTTTTTTTTTTTCGCTCTGTCACCCAGACTGGAGTGCAGTGGCACGATCTCGGCTCACTGCAACCTCCACCTCATGGGTTCAAGCGATTCTCATGCCTCAGCCTCCTCTCCTGGGGCCCTTTCCTGAGTGGCTAGGACTACGCCACCACGCCCAGCTAATTTTTGTATTTTTAGTAGAGATGGGGTTTCACCATGTTGGCCAGGGTGGTCTCGAACTCCTGGCCTCAAGTGATCTGCCCGCCTCAGCCTCCCAAAGTGCTGGAATTACAGGCATGAACCACGGTGCCCGGCCCCTATTTAAAGTATTCTTGATACATCTCTGTTGCAGGAGTAGGAGTAGCTGAGTATCTGTTTGCTGCTATTAACTTCTTTTTTTTTTTTTTTCTCGCTCTGTCACCCAGGCTGGAGTGCAGTGGCACGATCTGGGCTCACTGCAACCTCTGCCTCCAGGGTTCAAGCAATTCTTATGCCTCAGCCTCCCAAGTGGCTAGGATTACAGGCGTATGCCACCACATCTGGCTAATTTTTGTATTTTTAGTAGAGACAGGGTTTCACCATGTTGGCCAGGCTGGTCTCGAACTCCTGACCTCAAGTGATCTGCCTGCCTCGGCTTCCCCAAGTGTTGGGCTTACAGGCATGAGCCACTGCGCCCGGCCTGCTGTTGACTCTTAAGTGCTCACAGAGTGAGCTCTCAGGGTCCGGGAGACTGTCTGTTCCCGGTGACGGTTCCTTCCTGCGGCCCCGGGCTCACTGATTCTTCTTTACAGTGACAGCATTAAAGAGAGGAAAAGGTTTCATCTTTTCCTGTCTGCCGTCTGTCTCTTTAACAGTCTCTGCTTTAGCCAGAAGCAGTTATTCTTGGGGATCACATAGTGGGCTCAATCTTTGCCTCTTACCCTCTGTCATGTATACATTTTACTCCCTGACCTAGTGCACCCACATCTGTAACCCTTCACAAAACCATATTACAGCCAGTGCATTCTAGTACTTTCTTTTCTTCTATTATTCTAAGAATTATCTTGTACTTTCTATTTTATTTCATTTTTTTAAAATGCACTCATTACCCACTAACGTGATTTCATAATACATTGGTGAATGGCAATCTATGCTTTGAAAGTCAGTGCTCTAGCTTATTCACCTAAATCCTCTGAGTTTTCCCATTTATGTATTAATTACTCTGCAGAAAAGGCTTTAAGATTATTTTCAACTAAAGCTTTTCTAAAGATTTCTGTCAGGAGCTACTTTTTATGTATTGAAAGGGCTGTGCCTTTCTTTTTCTCTTGTTAACATAAAAAGCACACTTTGAACATTAGGCAGTTTTTAAGTGATCACGGGATGGTTTCAGCAAGTTAATAACAAATATTTGTTGATTGCTATGTTTTGCAAAAGATGACCTAAAAGCACTATTCGTGTGTGTGTGTGTGTGTGTGCATGCGCACTAACGTGTACTAATAAAGTCTTTCATTTTAGGACCATAAAAAAGTAAGCTCTCAACAAATGTGATATATTTTTACTGGAGTCGATCAGATATGTACCAAATAACTAATCCAAATAACTCAGTATATTGGACCCCTTTCCTGCCTCTAGAATCAGCTCTTCCATAGGACCTTGGAACTTCTGCCTGCGTCAGTACGGAGGGCCGGGGACTTTTTCATTCTAAGGCTACATTTCTAGTAGGTGTCATATTAGACCCATCCCATCCCAGGGTGCCACATGATCAGATGACAGTAATTGCAGGCACCAGTGCCATGAATTATCTTTTTTCTTTTTTCTTTTCTTTTTTTTTTTTTGAGACCAAGTCTCACTCTGTCACCCAGACTAGAGGGCAATGGCACAATCTCGGCCCACTGCAGCCTCCACCTCCCAGGTTCCAGTGATTCTCCTGCCTCAGCCTCCTGGGTAGCATGGATTACAGGCATGCGCCACCACGCCCAGCTAATTTTTGTATTTTTAGTAGAGACGGGGTTTCACCATGTTGGCCAGGCTGATCTCAAACTCCTGACCTCAGGTGATCCACCCACCTCTGCCTCCCAAAGTTCTGGGATTACATGTGTGAGCCACTGCACTAGGCCAGTTTTCTTGTCTTTTAGCCATCCCTACTCTCTGGTCAGTCTCATTTTAAAAGCAGATCATTGATTTATCAGTGTTCGCTATAGAAAGTAGTTGACCACATTGGACTTGGCAGACATTTCAGAAGACGTAGTGTTGGTTAGAATGTTCTGCATCCCACATATTTTTTAAATCTGCAATTTAGAGAGAACTTTACGCAGTCCAGCCCTTGGGGTAGATGGATGCACCCTACTGACCCAACTCATTGCAAGGCCATGGAAATAGGAACTGACAATGTTGCCCCAGGAAGCTGGAGAAGTGACACTTACATGTGTTGTGCGGGCCTCCCAAGTCCCTTTCCCAAACTTGAGATTCTCTGATTCTCAGTGAAAGGTGAGCCTCCTTTATGGGTCCTGGGTTAGCCACCCTGTTCCTGTCCTAAGCAAACCCGGAGGTCGTGTGAGCTGAAGATGCTACCTTCACAGGGCTAGCGTGGCTCATAGCCCCATAGGTCACATTCCCTGCTTCCCTACCACACACAACCACCAAGCTGCTTTGATCTTTCCATAGCATCTTCTCTCCTTTTCCTACAGCCGCTCTATCAGGTATTTTCCTACAGCCACTCTATCAGGTAAATTGGTATTTACCCGATACCCAGGAAGGGTTACAGTCTTTCGGCCTCCTGAAAGTCCGAATTGCTCTCCTCTCCAGGATCCCCAGTGAGGCCGCCCATGAGACCCAGTGTTCGTCTTTAATTTTTTCCTCCGAGCCTTACCTCTCCAACTTCCTGGGTCCCCTTCTCAAGACAGGCAAGGGTGATTCATCGGTGCAAGCCATAGCTTCTGGCTTTGTCTGGCTCTCTTGCCAAAGTCTCTAGGCTTCTCTGGGTAATATCCCTGATTGCCCACTGCTCCTAAAATTTCCCCTCTCTCTGCAACGCCAAGTTCCTCAGCAAATGCTGTCACCCAAGCAACTTAGCCGGGACCTAGGGCCTTTCCTCTGCCTTATCTAATTGGGCCCCGGAGTTTTCCTCCTTCTATAGCATCTACAGAAGTTCTCTCAGTGTCTTCTCTTAATGACCTCATCAGTGGCCCAATGTGTTCTTTCTGTGGGCGGGGCAGACAGGCTCTGTGGGTATCTGCCAGTTTCTTCCCCAATAGGCTGGAGAAAAATCAGAGACATGTTTCCTATCCTCAAAGAGATGAAAGCCCCAGAGGAGGCCACCATACTGAACAGTGGGTCTGTTTCTCTCTGACTTCTACCCCCAGCTTCCCACTGGGCCTCCCTAGCTGAGCTGGACCAAGTGGAAGTCAGGAGTGCACCCCTGCCCACAGGGCATGGTCTTTCTAGGATGCAGAGGCAAAGCTAGAACTCCCCAGTGCCTAATGCCCTGATTGTTGAGGGTGGGAAAAGAAAGTGTTCCCAGAGGCACAGGGCCACCAAATAGAGGGACCAGTCCCAGCAGCAGGTCACAGGTGTCCCTGCTTGGAACAAGAGGGAGCAGCTGCACCAGCGAGACTGTGGGATAGCCGGTGGCCTCAGCAGGGGTGGCGGTGTTGGTGTTGCTATTTGTGTCTCGATTCAGTGTCGGATTGCCTATTCCTAGCTATTTTCCACTGGCAGAAGAGGCCAAATCTGAGAGTCCTTTCAGTTCCCAGCACCAAGCTCCTACTATTGGGAAGAATGTGTGTGTGGGCGGCGGGGGGTGGGGTTTGTTTCCCCCTTTTTGTTGGGATTTGAAGCCCTCATCAAGAAATGGGGGAAGCCTGTGACCCTGGGCAAGTGCCTTTCCCTCTCTGGGCCAGTTTCTTCCTCTGTGACACAGTGTCGGGAGGAGGAGCTAGTAAATGTAGTAATTGTTGGCCCCCTGTAACTCTGATGTCCTGGCTGCTGTAAGGAGCACTCGGTCTCTCTCATTTACTCCTCTCCACGGTAGCAGTGGCCACACCTCCCATGGGACTTGTACACCTCAGACTCTGCCTGCCACATAAATGTCCTCTAATTGTCAGAGCACTGCCAGGTAGACCTTCCCCTCTCCAGTTTACAAAGGGAGAAATGAAAGATTTGAAGTGACATTACAACTAAAAGATGTGGGATTAAAATAAGATACCTAGCCGGGCGCGGTGGCTCACGCCTGTAATCCCAGCACTTTGGGAGGCCAAGGCAGGCGGATCACAAGGTCAGGAGATCGAGACCACGGTGAAACCCCGTCTCTACTAAAAATACAAAAAATTAGCCGGGTGCGGTGGCGGGCGCCTGTAGTCCCAGCTACTCGGGAGGCTGAGGCAGGAGAAGGGCGTGAACCCGGGAGGCGGAGCTTGCAGTGAGCCGAGATCGCGCCACTGCACTCCAGCCTGGGCGACAGAGCGAGACTCCATCTCAAAATAAATAAATAAATAAAGAAAGAAAGAAAGAAAGAAATAAATAAATAAAATAAGATATCTGGGAAGAGGTTCCAGTTATTAAGATCCTGCTGGTCTCACCTGGTCTGAAGAGTTGGAGTTTTATCAGTTATTCTCACCTTTTATTCAGAATAAGCAAGGATCCAGCAGAGGAAGGGGACTGTCACTGGCAGGCCCTGCCTTGACTGCTGTCTCACTTCCCTGCTCAGAAAGTGCCCAGGCCTGCACATTACCACCCAGGCTCCTTGCCATCATGTTTCTGGTCTCTTACAGGCCTTCCCCACCTTCCCCTCCAGCCTGATCTCCCACCTCCCCTTCTGCAGCAACCTCTGCATATTTCACCTCCTCCACCTTCATGCAAACATAGGATCCCAGCATCCCCAGCACGCACCCTGTTCCCCTGGCCCTGGTGCATGTTAGTCAACCCTCAGGAGACCGCTACCCTCCCATCCTGCCCAGTCGTCATCTTAGGCCAAGCTCAAATCTCACCTCCTCTGTGTTGCTTTCCCTGACCGTGAAGCCAAATGTGTGCAACTCTCTCTGTCTCTGAATTTCTGCACCACCTACTCGCTGGATACTTGGACCTGGGCAAAGAGTGTATGCTGCCTTTTCCATTAACTTGCTCACCAGTTCCCTTTGTTCTGCCATTGGAAAAGGTCCAGCCCTGGTGGTCCCTTCAGACCCTCCCTCACCCATACTCCCACGAGTGTCTTGGCCCACTACTGGTTCTTTGAACCGAGTCTGAATCATCTTTGTTATCCCCAACCACCAGCCTTCTCCCTGCCCAGCAACCAGCACTGGAAGGAGAGCCAGGCTGAGCCTCAGTTAATGTTTGTTGAGTGACTGGATGGGTTTCTGTGGCCCCTGAGAGGTAAATGAAAGCCAGTCAAAGCAATGGGAATCATTATTGATTAAAAGTCACACTTGTTAGTTTCCGGCCAGGTCTCAAATCTGATTCTGGGTTGATCATTTTCCCCACCCCACCTTTGTCACTAAGGCTACTGGAGGCCCCACCAGGGGCAGAGCTGTAATGGGAGTTTGGGCTGAGACTGTCCTCTGCATATTTCTTAGCTGTCTAAAGTCACCTTTCAACTCTTTCACCAAGGCACAGTGATTCCTGTCAACAAGGAGGAAGTGCCAGTGTGACCTCTGTGACCCTTCAGAGTCCCCTCTCCAGGTGCTGCCCCAACATGAAAGCAGGAATTACTGTGGAAAGGCACAGGCTTGGACTGAGGGGCTGGGGGAGGGCTGTTGGACCCCCAGAGCATGGGCTCTCCTCTGGAAGCATTAACAGAGGTAAATGGTTAACAAAAGGGAGGATTTCTCCCTGTTCCTCCTCCTCTGCCACAGTATTGACTTTTAACCACTGACCTTTCTGTGAGGTGTGAGATTCTGAACAAAGTTGAACGTGGTCATGGATGGTTAAATTCCCACCTTTCCCTTCGGCCCCTGCCTCTGCCCTCTGCCTTCTCGAAACATGGCCCGAGATGTGGAGGCCACCCCCTGGATGTGGTGGCTGCTAAGAGAAGGAGACACACTTGCTCACAGAAAATGAAAGTTGGCTATGACCCTCTGACCCTTTAGGAATCCAGAGTCTTGGCTCCTAGAAGCCACTGAGCACTGTAGTAAGAAAGCCAAGCCAAGCCAATCTGATTGAACTTAACAGAGAAGTGAAGTTCCCTAGCAGAAGAAGGCATTTTGGAGCACCCATCCCGGAAACAGCTTCCTAGCCTCGGCCTTCTACTTATTTCTTCCTGCCCACTCCTCCTTCCACCCCACCCCGCCCCCAGGGACCTGCCAGCCCACTGCATAAGACATTTTTAAATTTGCTGGCAAAATCCCCCAGCAGCAGGCTTCGCAGCCCTCCCCCGTTACCCACATATTTTTTTATGGGGTATAGCCCGCTAGCTTGCAGTTCCACCCCTCTGCACCCTTCATTGAGTTTTGGGAGAAGCACCATCCGGTCGTGTCATTTGTTCAGGATGACTTTTCCATTCCGTGCCCACTGTGTTCGTTTTCCTGGAATGTTCCCATCATCTCCTGGCTCCCGTTGGCCAGGGCCAGCATGCCATCTCCACGCGGTTGTGTGTGACGGTTTGGTGCTGACCCAAGGGGTGGGCTGGAGGAGTATGAGCCTGGGCTGGGTCCTTGGAAAGCCTGGAGTTTCTTGGTTTTGTGCATTATCCATCCCCGACCACTGAGAGCTGAATAGGAGCATGCAGTTAGCGCCCTTGAGCTGGTCTTTGTGACCTTTCCCTAAGCAGCCCAATCACACACTGCCATGCAGCTTTGAAGTTCAGACCTGGTTTCCAAATCCACAGAAGCTGAGAGGAGAAAGAAAATCTGAGTGGTTACCCAAGATGCCGGCTTTGTCTCTACATCCTTCCCTACCTCAGCCCTGTGCGGCAGGCAGGAGTGTAGGAACTCAGGCAGCTGGACTGGGGAGGAGGGAGAGAAGGAAGGATGATACCAGTTTAGGCTAGTGACAAATCTGTAAAACCCTAGATGTGCTGTGTCTGGGAACAGACCAGGAACACCCCCACGAAGCTCTCAGTGGTCAAACCAGATTTGGGTATCGACTCACTTTGATCTCACCTCTTCCTGCTCTCTTAAAGGTCCAGTTTGTGATCCTCTTTAAAGGAATATTTTATTTTCAATACAGACACAGCCCTTGATGTAGCAGTAAAAACCTTCCCCCCCGAGAGACACGTGGCTGTGAAGTGTTTTGGTATGTAACATCCTATCTTTGCCTACGTGGAAGGGGTTATCCCATTGCTTCTTTTGTTCCTCAAGAGGGTGCTCTCCCTAAGCCCTCGTGCCCAGGCCCAGGAGCACTCTAGGGAGGGCAGGGGTCAACTCAGATGGGAGATCCCTTCTGGCAGGGGACTGGTTTGGGATGGGGAGCGGCTGTCATCCTTCACCCAACAAGAGTTTCTTTGAGAACGCTACTCCCTGCCCCCCACTTTGAAGATGGAAGTCAAATTTTCGGACTCTGCTGTGCAGAGCAGAGAGGTCACTAGGCTCTAATGCATTTACCATTGACTGCCCCTCTTGTAGTGCGTCTATTAGTGAGTAATTTGATTTGTACCTATTCATTTGCAGTCCCTGCAGGAGCCTGGAGCTGGCCCCTAGTATAATTGGTGCTGTCTCTATTTTTACATCATTAGATTAGCCCCGACTCCTGGCCACTTGTTGTCTGCGCTTGTCTGTCCATTTATACAACCTAATGTAACACAAAATTCATTACTGATCACATTACTTTCAACTCTGAAGCCAGCCTTGTGATAAACATTTGGTTAACCCCTTCCTACCCACGGGAGGGCTGACAGAACAAATGCACTTCCACCCGACAGGCAAATCAATATCTTAATACACCAAAGTGGAATTGCATTTCTAGATTTGTTATTCCTCCTGGAGGAGCAAATGGAAAGGCTCGCCTGAGCCAGCTGAATTGAATAATGAATAGAGCCCCGGCACCAGCAGCCAGTCTGCGAGCACAGCACAAAGGCAGACCGGCATCAGCCCGGCCTTTTCCATCTGGACGGGCGGCGGCACCACCACAATTAGCTGAGACCGTGATCCTTTCCCAGCCACGGCGTGTGGGCTTGAGACACAGGCTGGGACCCCAAAGAGGGCAACAGAGGCCATGCCCCAACACCATTCCTTTAGCTAGGCTTGGCCTAGAACACTAGATCAAGAACTGGATTAGTTAACTTCAAACCTGGTTCACTGATGTCAAGGCTACCAGACGCTAAATGCCACCAAGAAGTTAAATCTATTACTAAACTCAGGTTTACCATTTGGAAACAAACCTAAAAAGCTCTTCCTCTTTAGAGCCAGGTCAGTGACATTGGGATTGGTTGGTTCACACCAACCTGTGTGTGTGCGCCTGTGCCCAGGGCCAGCATTCTTCGGCACGCAGATGCCATGTGTGCCTGTACATGGTTCTGGTTCTCTGGTAGGGTTGCTGTGAGCAACATGTGGGACTCCAACACGGGAGCTGGCCAGGAGTCTTAAAGGGACCTCAACCTCAGCACAGCATTATTCATCTAGAAAATTCTCTCCTACCCCCAGCCTAGTCATCCTCTCCCCAACCCCCATTGGTCTCTGGGTAGCAGCCACAGCCCCAGTAAGTCATTAACTTTCAGGACAGCTTGTTTCAAAGTGAAAAATACTCCCACTTATTAAGAAACTCTCATAAAGCCTAGTGCCGGGCACAGTGGCTCACTCTTGTAATCTCAGGACTTTGGGAGGCTGAGGAGGGTGGATCACCTAGGTCAGGAGTTTGAGACCAGCCTGGCCAACATGGTGAAACCCCATCTCTACTAAAAATACAAAAATTAGCCAGACGTGGTGGCACGCACCTGTAATCCCAGCTACTCAGGAGGCTGAGGCAGGAGAATCAGCTTTTGTTTTTTGGCTTTTTTTTTTTTTTTTTTTTTGGAGACAGAGTTTCACTCTTGTTGCCAGGTTGGAGTGCAACGGCGCAACCTCAGCTCACCGCAACGTCCGCCTCCCAGGTTCAAGGGATTCTCCTGCCTCAGCCTCCCCAGTAGCTGAGATTACAGTCACCCACCACCACGCCCGGCTAATTTTTTGCATTTTTTGTAGAGACGGGGGTTTTACCACGTTGGTCAGCCTGGTCTCGAACTCCTGACCTCAGGTGATACACCTGCCTCAGCCTCCCAAAGTGTTGAGATTACAGGCCTGAGCCACCGTGCCCGGCCAGGAGAATTGTTTGAACCCAGAAGGTGGAGGTTGCAGTAAGCTGAGATCGCAACACTGCACTCCAGCCTGTGTGAAAGAGTAAGACCCTGTCTCAAAAAAAAAAAAAAAAAAAGGAGGGAGGGAGGGAGGAAGGAAGGAAGGAAAGAAGGAACTCTCAAAAAGCCCGTACCACAATGATTAGAAAAATTGGCATAGGGGAAGGAGAATGAAACCATTACCATGAAAGTCATAAGTGCCATGAACAGAAGATCCTCTAGTGGGAAGGGAAGTGGGGAAAAGCAGCCCTCTAGGGACCATTCTGCCTGGATTTGGATATGGGGAAGTTCTGGGCAGGAGGCCGAGGGGCAGAGGCACTGAAGCCTGAAACAGGACACCCCCTCTCACAGAGGACTGCACCTTGGACCCTGCTGTCCCTGCAGCTGTCCAGAGCCCTTCCAGGCCGGAAGTGGCAAACAGTCCTGTGAGACGTGGACGTCCTGGAGATTCCTGGAGAGGGCCAGGCACCACTCAGGGCCTTGTCTATTAGATGGATTCTTCCACCATCTCTCATACCTCTCCTCCTTCGTGTACAGGGAGGGGGCAGGGAGAGGGGCGCCTCCTTGCAGCAGGCCCAGGGCCTCAAGGTGAGAAGTAAGGGGGGGGAAGGGCCTCACCCTGTCCTGGGCTGTAGGACCAGGCCCAGGTACCGAGAGCTCCTTGTCCCAAAGACTCCAGAATCGTAACCCTCAAGCACCTCCTGCTGTGAGGAGCTATGAAGCAAGCAGGGGTCCCCTCAGCAGGGTATTATGACAGCACCACATCCCAGCAGTGGAAGGACACTGGTGTGTCACTGAGTGAGCCTGGGCACAGTGCTTTCTCCTCGGGGTCCGGAGACCCTTTCAGAAGGAGTCAGGGCACTAATTCCCCACCCCCACCCCCGATGAACCCCCAGCACACTGTCTTGCTCGGCTGCAAGCCCGCAGCTTTGACCTCAGCTGTTAATCCTCTCAGGTGGGTAAATGGAACACGGGGGTGGGGGAGATCCGTGTATCCCATGCTGGCCCCAGCCCCATAAGCTCTAGAAAACAGATAAGGGCACAGGCCTTCGCCTTTGCAGAACAGGATGGACCAGTGGCAGGGAGGAACGCCCGTCTGCCTGTGGAATGAGAGACTGATTTCTTAACCTTGATGGAAAAGGGGAAAGCCACATCTTACCAAACTCTTCCGCTGCGTCGTAGGGAATTTAATTACATTTGGACATTGGAATGAGAAGCAGATGTGGCTCTGGCCTGCTGGCCAGCAGCTCTCAAAGGACAGCCACTGTCCTGTGGTCTGCAGGGCTCAGTGCTATCTCGTCACGCTGGAGGGTAGCTCGGGGAGACCCCTTCCCAGGAACTAGGGTGGGTCTTCCAAGCTTCAGGGCTGGACTTCAGGACACAGACAGGTCAAGGCCAGCTGCCAGCACCTAGTGCCAAGGACCAGTCTCCAAGCCCTGTCCCCTCTTCATAGCCGGGCAGAGCAGGCCTGTGTGCCGGTGCCTGA
Organism: Chlorocebus sabaeus; assembly: GCF_047675955.1. Classification (NCBI taxonomy): domain Eukaryota; kingdom Metazoa; phylum Chordata; class Mammalia; order Primates; family Cercopithecidae; genus Chlorocebus; species Chlorocebus sabaeus. The sequence continues at coordinate 37,559,819 of NC_132919.1, forward strand.
GACTCCTCCAGGCCCCTCATTGGCATCCACACAGAGCGGTGGCATGGCAGCACCTGGATGGGCGTTCTCCATCCCAAGCCCTCCTGCCATGCCCCTCAGCACTGAGTCCACCCTAAATGGCATTGGCCAAGGCTCTGCCCCCAGGTTGGCACCGAGGAGCTGGAGCTAGGAGGGATATCTCAACCCCCCTCCTGGGGGGCCCTCCGCCTGCTAGAGACAGCAGAGGCAGCAAAGCTTATTTTTTTACCCAGAGGTCTCACGTGCGTGTCCAGTGCAGGTTCTGCTTCTTAAAGCCCCCCACATGCTTTTCTCATTAGAGCCATACACGCCCAGTGAGGTCACTAGAGCAGACCCTCCCCTCCTGTGCCACAGATGCTGATGCAGATGAGAAGTGAAGTGACTCACTCAGGTCATTTGGCACATCTGTGACAGAACTGAGGCCAGAGCGAAGTCTCAGTCTCTTAGCACAGTCCTCCTCCCCAGGCCGTCCACAGGGAGCAGCAGGGCAAGGTTTCTCCCACATCTGGCCGATCCTCGGCATGGCTCCGGCCAGTCCTCAGACACATCCAAACTAGGGACATAGGAGCTGGGTCAGCGCAGCCTTTTCTGTCCCCTCATATAGCATGTGGTGACCGCGTGTACTCTGCCTTGGTCAGGGTTTCAGGTTTCGCTAACGTAGTGGGCACTGAGAGGGTCCCTGGATGTGGGGTGCAGTCGAGGTGGTCTGGGTGGGTGATCTTCTCCTTTGAAGCCAAGACTTGGGGAGGTGTGGGTAAGGTGGCTTTCCTGGGAGTGAAGTGTGGCAGCCTTCTTGGGGGAAATAGCCCCAGTCCCCACCAGGCCAGCACTCTTTAGTCGTTCAAAGGCTGCAGAGGAGAACCCGCGCTGGGCTGGAAGCTCTGCCTGGAACTCCAGTGCCCTCCCCACGACACACACAGGCACCATCAGCTATGCAGGAGAGGCGTGGCTGCAGTAAGGGACAGGCCCCTCCCAAGTCCTCTGGGCTCTCTCCTCCCCAACCTTTCCCATCTTCATTCTCCCTTCCCCAGCATTGCAATACACATCTCTCCCAGCTTCTGCCCCTGTCCCTGCTGGCACCCGCAGGTGTCTGGGGCTCTAACCTATCTCTCAGCCCCGCTCATGGCGTTAAGGCCGCAATGGCTTGCTCTCATGAACGGGGCTTCCGGGGGCCTGAGAAGCTTTACTCTGTGGGTCCTAGAGGGAAGGGGAATGGCTGGGGGAAGGTGACATGCCCGTGCCCTCCCTCGTTGCTCGGGTGGAAGCTCAGGCACAGAGAGGGCCCACTGCCTACCTGACTTGCAGTGTCCTCAGCCCTCACCCTAGCTAGGTGTTGGTCATGACTTTCACCTTCTGGGGCAATGGACGTCTGGCGGCATCTGAGGTCTCTCATCCTCAGGTCTCCCAGCAAACCCTGCTGAGGCTTTAAAGCACCTGTGCCTGGCCCCAGTGGCCAAGGGCAGCAGTTCCAGGCATCCTGAGTCAAAAGCACCAGAGATTTCCCTTCAGTGTTTGGAGCTGGTGAGGGCTGGACGCAGGATACGCTATGCGGTCCTGTTTCATTCTGTGACAGCATTCTGGATCTCACTACCTGTGGGGTCAGAAACAAAAGCTGGGCAAGGAGGAGAGAAAGCATGTTCCTGGGAGCCTGTGTGTGGCAAGAGACTCCAGCCAGGAAGGAGGCCATGCCTGCCCCCAGGCCCCAGCACTCAGGCAGGAGCTCTCAGGAGCCCAGGCTGTGTTGTGGGGAAGGCACCAGTGCATGAGGTGCCTGGGCCAGGGGTCTGTGCTCAAACTTAGGTATGAAGCCCCCGAGATAACAGCAGGCCAGAGTGAGCCCTGCTTCTCACCGGCTCCCTGGTGCCTGCAGCCCAAGCCAGGGTTCCTGTTAGCAGAAGCAGAGGAGTCTTTTCATCCTCAGCTTCCAGAAGCTGCCCTCCTTCCTTCCTCCAGCATGCCTGGGAAGGGAACAGAAACCCCTGCCAGAGGAGAAAGGGGACTCCCTTCTCAGTCCCTGCTAGCCCAGCCCCCCATCCTCCCAAGCGCTCACTGCTGGTGGGCAAAGAGGACTCCTGGTCTGTGGGCATGGCAGCCTGGCAGCCTGTGAGCCCTGAAGCCTTAGGGAGGAACCTGGTGGGGAGGGGAGCCCCACACTGGTGGGTGAAGCCTGGCGGGGCGGGTGGTGGGGAAGAGGGAAAGCGCCGGGGAGCCAGGAAGCCTGGGAGGTGGGTATACTGAGTGCAGTGGGAAGCAGGGCTGCCTTTAACTGCTGCACTTTTCACCTCCTAAAAAGTGCCCTGGGGGCTGCGGCTGGCTCCATCCCAGAGTGTGGTCTCTGACAAGGCTGTCAGGGGTTTAGAGCCAATCTCAGCCAACTCCGTCTCTGTCTCACAGAGCAGGTCCCCGCCTCCTCAGCCACCCTCTGGAAGAGACAGCAGTTGTTTTCAGGCACAGGACTGGTGTAAGACAAGCAGCCCCCCCCCGAGCCATGTCTGCCTGGGCCACCACCTCTCCAGGTGCCAGCGCCAGCACCAGGAAGCTGCCAGCCCTGCTCAGCCCCACACAAGTTGCTCAAGTCTTCCCTCCACTCAGCCTCTCTCTCTCCAAGCCCCATTTTGCATAGCCGGTCCTGTTTGCAGGACATAAGGGCCCTGTGTGCAGGCCCCTTGCTGACCAAGTTGATCCCTTGGGGCAGACCCCATGTGGTCCATTTACTGAACTTAGAGCAGTCACCTGACCCGCTGGTCTCCTCTTCACATGTCCCATCAAGGGAAAATGCAGAAAATGCCTGACCTCCTAATGAGAGGACCTCCCCAACTATGTACCTCACTCCCCATTCAGGAACCCCCAGGCAGAAGGGGACTGAAGCTGTTGGTTGCAAACCTCCTCAAAGCCAGGCACTGGGCAAGCGCGGGCAGCTCGGCTGGCTGCTGTGTGCCGCGAAGCCATCACTCCCCTGGGCCACCAGCAAGCCCAGCCCCAGCAAGGGTCTTAATCACAGTCCCTGCTGATGTGGGAGAGCTGAGAGGTGGATGCAGAAGGGAAAAATCGATGCATGTCAACAGGGTTGGAAATTTATTTTCCATCTTGGAAGAGGGTATTTGCAAAGAGACGAGGAGGGAAATGAAAAGCTGTAAACACATATCTGCCATCTTCCTCCCTGGGCCATTTCTTGATTAAAAAGAAGGAATCCTTCCCAAACTCCAGTGGAAGCCAAGCTGATGAGGGCCTGGATGGCAGAGACACCTGCTGGGGAGGGAGGCTGGAGAGGGACCCTGTAGTCCTGTGGATCATCACAATGACTAATCCGATTGCAGCAATAATAGTAACTCACATTTGCTGACTGGAAGCGTTAAGCACTTTGTGATGCACTCTACATGCATTATTTAATTTCATTCTTAGAACCAGGCCATGACACAGACATTGTTAACCTCATGTTCGGGAACCTGAGGCACAACGATTCGAGTAGCTTTCCCAAAGTCTCCCAGGTAGCAGGTGGCCGGGGGCTGTGCTCTTAACCACTTCCCTAGACGCCTCCACCAAGCTGGGCAGACACTGCCCCTCTGCCTTCTCAGGTTCTCCGAGTTGGGGGGATGGACTGGCTGGGGGAGACATCCTCATCCTCCCGCTCACTGCTGGAAGCAGGCAGAGCTGTGGGTGCAGGGTCAGACTGGACCCTAAGGTCTCATCCTACTCCCACCAGGCAGCGTGGGTGGAGAAATGCAGCCAGGGCTCAGTCACAGTGCTCTGCCAGTCCCTTCAGTGGGCAGCATCAATGCTCATGTACAGAGCCGTGGACGCTGCTCCTTTTGTGGTGGCAGAAGTGCCAGAGCTGCCCAAAGGCTGAACCAGGGGCCCCAGGCAGCCTCTTCCTAAACACATACAGAGTACTGCCCTCCCTGGCCCCACTCAGGTCCCTGGACTAGGGCTCAGTGCCCCTGCTTCCAGAAGCCAGAGGAGCTTTTCTCAGGGCCTTTGATTGGCCAGACATCCAGCTTGGAGGAGACCCAGAGGACACCAAGCCCGAAGCAGGACTTCCTCACTCTTTTGTTTTGTTTTGGTTTTTGAGATGCTAGGCTGGAGTGTAGTGGCACAACCATAGCCCACTGCAGCCTGGAGCACCTGGGCTCAAGGGATCTTCCTGCCTCCCGAGTAGCTGGGACTACAGGCAATGCTACCACACCTGGCTAATCTTTTAATTTTTGGACACGGTTTTGCTGTGTTGCCCAAGATGATCTTGAACTCTTGGCTTCAAGTGATCCCCTTGCCTTGGCTTCCCAAAGTGTGGGATTACAGGCGTGAGCCACTGCACCCTGCCTGACTTCACCTCCAACCTGCTGCTGAGCACCCAGGTTTGGCCTCTCCAGCTTTCCCTGCGTCTCACACAGGCCCTGTGCCCTCCGCATTTCACCCCTCCCGGGGAGTCTGCTGCCCATCAACTCACAGCCTGGCAAAGGGACCACAACACTGCACTGTGGGCGGGGGGGCAGGGGCCATGCTGCATGACCCAGCTCAGCAGTAGGGTGAGGTGTGGGCAGCTGTGCCCTTGCCTCCTCACAGACAGAGAGCGACCCCACCCCACGCCATCTCCCTGGGCACACGCTCCCAGGTGACCAGGGTTGCTTCTCTCTAAAAAGGCCAGCCCCCTCTCTCCGCCCCCTCTGACACCTCTGAGTTTGGACGGGCTCCATATGGAGTGAGGCAGCATGTGGATCCAGCTTGCTTTTTTTTTTTTTTCACCCTGAGAACAGTAGTGCCAAGGATCGAGCTGTCTCATCCTTCACTTGTTTCACGAGAGCAGAGGCACCTTTCCTTCAGGTGCTACTCATTCATCATCCCCCTACCCCTGGGGCCTGTCTATCCTGGCCCAAGGCATAGAGGGGCAGCTGCGGGTAACAGGCCCATTTCCAATATGAGCCAACAGGAATGGCTCTCCAGCATGGGCATGGGGGCTGGTCTTAGTGATGCCGGAGCTGCCAGCACCCTGTGGCCCACACCAGCACCCGTTCTTTCTTGGGGGATGGGGGAAGGGGGTGAAGAACCAGGGCTAGTGGCTGCTTCCTCTTCCTTGGTTTTGCTCTCTGCAGCGTGGGTATATAGCTCCCACCGCCCAGGGAAACCACATCCCTGGAGAATGCAAGGTCACAATGAGGTGACTGGGTCTAGCTGCTTGCCTGAGAGCCACTCCTCCTCTCCTGCCCTACTTCGGGGCCTGGAGAACAAGCTCTTTTAGAGCTTTTCCCACTGACCAGAATCTCCACACCTCTAAGTGGGGAGGCGGCTGGGGACACTTTCCTTATTTCCTGCCACAGAGCCCCCAGCACTCCCTTCCAGGCCCTGGCAAGTTCCTCATGGACTTCCCCCACAGGTCCACCTCAGCCACAGGACAGCTGCCCAGACCTGGGGGTCTTGGGAGTGGGGGAGGAGGGCAGCAGCCAGGAGTTGGGCCACTGAGTCAGAAGGTCCAAGGGCACCCCTAAAAACTGCAGTCTGTCTCCCTGTCCTCTTCCGGCAACCCACCCGCATGGGACCCCATCTGGCACTGCATGGGCCGTAGGTCCCCACCCTCCCACTTCCTAAAACTGTTCCTCATGCTGAACCTGTGACTCCTCTCCCCCTCCCCCACACTGAACGGAGTCTTGGCCCCCTCTGTCACAGCAGATCCATCTCTGCGACCTCCAAGACCGACTGGTCCCCAGCCCCTACACATGCATGTCACTGTCCTCCTTGACTGCAAGCTCCCCTCCTCACGGTGTGCCCCCGCACCTCCTGACACCTCTCCACCTGCTTGCAGAGATCAGTGTACTTCTCAATCGTTGTCCATATCTTTTCCAAAAAGATTCCTCAATGCTTTTCTTTTCAAAAGGGAAAAAAAAAGGAAAAAAAAAACAATGCCAACAGCCCAGCGTCCGTGAGCAACCCAACAGTAACAAAGCATGCGTTCGGGATGGAGGAAGGTAAGGCCACACATTTCCGTTTGCCGCTTGCTCCTAGGGCTGGGCGGCCGGGATGACTTGGAGTGGGGAATCTGAGCAGCCTTCCTCCCCTCCACTTCCCACACACACCCCTGCCTGCAGGGGGAGGAACAGAAGGGGTCTGAGAGGAGGCATGGAGAAAATCGCCCACAAAGCTGCCCTGGGGCCAGCAAGCCACCGTTTCTTTCACTGTTAGTCTGTGTTGAAGAATGGGCCCCCACCTCCCCTTACCACATCTTTTATTCATTCATTCATTCATTCATTCATTCATTCATTCATTCATGCTAGAAATGTTTAGGGCACCCATGATTTTCCAGGCCACTAGGGATACAGAGATAAGGCACAGAACCCCCCTGAGGGGGTCTCCTCTAGATGAGGAGACACATGGGAGGGCGAGGGGGCCTGGGCTAGGAGTCAGCATAGCGCAGGGTGGGGTCTGGCAGGCTCTGTGGGGTGGCAGGACGGGCTCACAGAGGAGTGGATACTCGTGCTAAGCTTTGGAAGATGAGTAGGTGCTGTGGGGCCCAGGGAGCCAGTGTAGGGCTTTTTAGAGCAATTTACATGAGCACAGGCCCAGAGGCCTAGAACCACCTGGATGGGTCCAAACACCGCACAGCTTCATCACTTTCATGTCTCAGACATAATAACGGGTACCACTAGTGAGGGGTTGGCAGCAGGTCATGGGAAGGCCATTTCATAGTGCTGGGGAGTTCAGAGCTTGCCCTGGGAACTGTTAGGAGTGGTTGAAGGCTTTTACGCAGAGGAAAAGCAAGATGAGGGCCGTGCTGTAGACAGCCCACTCTGGCTTTGGCACAGGGCGGGTGACCTGGAGTCAGGAGACCGAGGCACACAGTGCAGGCTTAGCCAGGGCAGAGGCAGAGGAGGGAGAAGTTCAGCAGAGCCTTGGTTACCCTGGGATGCAGGGGCGAGGGAGGAACGCTGCCCCCATCCATCTTACCCAGGCCTAACTGACAAAGGGAAAGTTCGAACAAGGCACTCGGGCAGTCCCTGGCCCCCAAGAACAGCACATTCATCTTGTAAGCCCCTGGGCGGCTTTCCCTGAACTGTGGTGTGATGGGCTGGAGTGCGTCCATGAAGACTGATTGGTGGGACCACCGAAGCTGCTGGGGTATTTGCTGGGGGCCTATGCCAGGGGACGGTGAGGGTGCCATGCCTGGGCCTGGGCTCCCATTTCCTGGCTTCCTTGGCAGTGTGGACATAGAGGCATTTTGCATCAAGGCTGTTGAAGCTGTCCCTGAGCTGTAAAAAGGGGCCAGCCTTCCCCATCCTGGTGGCCCTGCCTGCTTCTTCCTCGGGGGCCTTCTTCCTTAGGCCTGGCGGCCCGATCCTAAGGAAGCCCCTGCTTTTCTTGCTCCTGCCAGTGCTCTTCTCCCGCCCGCCTGGCCCTGCTGTCAGCGCCCCCTAGTGCCGGGCCGGCCGCGCATGAGGGCGGTGGTACCTCAGAGATCACCCACAACTCGGCTTGCTTGTGGGGAAAGAAGGCAACAGAGGCCGCTCTTGGAATCTGGAGCTTCCACGTAGAATCCCCAGGGTCTACTCTTGGCTTTACCACCCTCTCCATCTCATAGCACGATGGCCTGTCACCCCAAATTACGGTGATACTGAAGAAGGAGCAGGAAAAAAAGATCCTACCTGCCTTGTTTTCTATCCATATCCAGATAGCTCTTGACTTTCCCAGGCAGCCAATGTCCCTTGGAGGTCAGGGACCATAGTCAGGCCCTTGGCCCCTGTCCACAGTCCCATCCCCCTACTTTCCCCAATTTGCCAAGAGGCCCTGGTGTCCCAGTGAACTGTCCCACCGAGACCCAGGCCACAGACTCGGCTGATGGATCCCAAGGGCCCCTTCCCCCCACAAGGCCCAGGTGCCTGCCTCCTCCCCACTCCACTCTGTGGCCACTGCAGGCCTGCAGAGAGTGGGGGTCAGTGGCTCGTTCCTGGCTGGCTGGTGCTGGCCGGCCCAGGAGTGAAGGCCGTGACCCCTTCATTCCCTAACCAGAGCCAGCTGTACTGCATGTGTGGTGGCAGGAGGCCTGGGAGTGGTTGCAGGCTGAAGACCAAGGTCTCAAGCCAGACCAGATGAGTGCAACGTTTGTGCACATCTTGCTCTTTCAAATGACTGCTTTGAGGTCCTGCACTCCTGGGCAGGCCAGACCCCCTCAGTCACAGGCAGGCGTTCCTTGGAGAAGGTTGCAGGTCTACATATCTTGGCTTGGGGCAGACACCAGAGACTGCCCAGTATGTCTGTGCCCACATGTCAGAGCCCCCGGGGGAGCCTGAAAGGGAATCGGAACTGGCCACCTTCAGAAAGCCAAGAAGTCATTGGTTCTTCCTTACACTCAGCAAGCAGGGAATTCCGTTACCAATCCACCTACCCCAGGACCTGACTTGGGTCCAGAGATGATAGGACAGTTGAGGGGCCCATAGCTGAATGAGATGGGTCAAGCTGCCATATCTGAGATGGCATGCAGGGCCAATATGGATGTGCAGGGCCACGGACGCGGAGGAGGAGGAGGGCAGGACTCCCTGCCTGCCCTTCAGGTTGATGCTGAGGGGCATCCAGGAGACTTGGGGCCCAAGAGGAAAGGAGAAAGGAGGCACCTCAGGCAAACAGGGACCCTCTCTTCACTGAAGAAGCCCCCTCTTAAACCAGGCATCCTCTCCCAGGGAAACAGAACACTTGCCAGGAGGTGCCAAAGATGAGCCAAGACCTGGCCATCAGGCAGACTGTGTGGGTGAGCATGAGTGAACGAGTGAGTGGCAAAGCCAGGCAGAAGCTCCAGGCACAGGCAGGGTAGGAGAGAGGTGGGGACAGATCAGGCAAGGGCGCTGCAGGCCCTCTGGTGTCCTGGCTTCTCCCCACCTGCCTCCCCTGTAGTGCCAGGACAGGAGGCACTGTGGAGTTGGGGGCATGCTGGCTGAGCATGAGTGTGTGCAGGTGCGGGTACAGGCCCCGTGAAGAGCTGTGTCGTCCACACACATTGTCAGGGTGGCCGTGCTTTGGGCCTAAAGGGCTTCCCGCGATAGGGAGACCGTGCTCTCACACCGGAGTCTGCCAGCCAGGGGGCTTTCCCTCCCCTGGCTGAGCCTTCCTGTGACGTGAGCTGCCCCCTGCCCATCCAGGGAGCAGGTGGGGATCCGCCTGTGGAAGGACACAAGTGAACCCAGAATGGTGCCTCAAGGCAGGCAGCCTGGCCCAGATGGTGCCCCCACTCCCCAGGCCCAACTCTAACCAGGCCTGGCCCTCTCCTGTGTCTTGCAGAACTTCAGCGAGAGGGAAGCATCGAGACTCTGAGTAACAGCTCAGGCTCCACCAGTGGCAGCATACCAAGAAACTTTGATGGCTACCGATCTCCGCTGCCCACCAATGAGAGCCAGCCCCTCAGCCTCTTCCCGACTGGCTTCCCGTAGGTACCAGCAATCTGCTTCTGACTGGCCAGCCCCCTCCCCTGCCGGAGGAGGGGAGGAGCCCCGCTCTGGTCCTACCCTCCAGTTTCTGCTCCTCCTTCATCAACCACCTTCCCCAAGCTTAGTGACAGCAGCCACCCGTCCTACCTGGATGGAGAAGAGACCCTTCTCCAAGCACCTCGGCGCACCTACCCTCTGCCACACCTGTCAGTGGAGGCTGTGGCCAGGAGAGACTGCAGAAGCTCGGTCCCTGTGTATGTTTGCATATGACATCCTGCATTGGATCCGCTTTTGTATTTTTTAACCATACCCACGGTGGGGCGGGGAGGGGGGCCTGGAACAGTGACCAGATCTGGGGGCCTGAGTGGGGACAGAGTTGATAGTCCACTCGGCCATCTTGACCCTGAGTGGATAGTCACAGCCTCAGCTCACGTCTGTCTGTGACACACTGCCCCCAGCTTCCCCTGGTCAGCCCCACTCCAGCACAGGGTGAACGGAGGCCCAGAGTACTAGGGAAGGAGGAAGGGAGGAGACGCCTCTTCTTCCTCCTTTCTTTCCCCATCTGTTCATGGGAAGAGTTTGTCTTTCTTATCTTTAAGCCCCTTTACCCTGGTCCTGTACTGATCAGTGAAGGAAACCGTGGTTACTGAGGCCCTGTCAAAAAGTGCACGTCTTGTCCAATAAATCACGCTGCAATTGGTGTCTATCCCTGAGTTGCTGGGGTCAGGGTCCTCTCCAAACGCTGAGCAGAGTCCTTTGGCCTGAGTGCCCAGGATCCCAACACCCCCTTTCATGTGCAGCTTGGGGGCAGAAGGAGTCAGTGGAGGGTTGGAATGGGAAGAACTTTTGTCCTGGAATTTGGATGGGGCCTGATTTAAGCCCATTCTCCAAGCATCTTGATTTAAGTCCATTCTCTAAGCATCTTGCCTGTTACCAGTTCTTGGAGTGCCACAGGGTTGGACCCTCCTCCCTGGGGATCAGGGCTTGCCATGTGCTGGTGGGTTGTTGTCGGGGGGAGAGTCTGGCAAAGCCTTACCTGGGGGGTACCTTGTAATTGCTTCTCTTTTTAAACTCAGAAGATGGAAGGGTGGTCAGGTGAAGGTGGGTATCTCGTGAAACCTGGCTGGAACCTTCAGATGGCAAGTTCCTGATTTTGTCCCCCTGCCCCACCACCACTACTTCTGGACCTAAAGTCAGTGGCAACAAGGAAACAAGAACAGGGAGAACAAATGGTGCATTGAGCAGGAAGGAGAGGAATGCTAGTCCTTTGTCCCCTTCCCTGGCCCACACTTCCCAGAGACCCCAGGGAGGCCTTGGAGAATGGAAGGAAACCCACAGAGCCAGGTGTGGTTTGGGTGAAGTTTAATGGAACAGCCATAGAAAAGTTGAGTTCACAAACAGGCCTTCCCATGCAACTGTCCAGCCAGAGCTGGGGCAGCTCCTGGGGACTCTGCCCGCTTCACACACACCCATCCCATCCATGGTGCCTGAGAAGCCTTCGTCTTCAGTACCCTTCACCAGATCAGTTGGGCATGTTGAGGGCAGAGGTGGAGGGTTGTTGAATCATACTAGGCTCTGTAAGCTAAAAAGATGATCCTGCACGGGGTGGCATGAGCCAGTCCCTCCTGCCTGGGCACCTGCAGGGAAGAAGTCACATGCCAGACCAAGGCATGCTGGGAACACTAGCCTGGCCCCAACAGTAGGGGGTGCTGGAGGAGCTGCAGCTTTTCCCCATCTTGCTGAATTATTGATGGGCCTGGCACTGCCCCTACCCCAGCTACAGCCATGTTTCAGTCATGGGGACGAGGAGGAGCGTGCTACCAGGCTACCTGTGCATGCTGCCCATGGCCTGTCTTCCTAGGGATGGCTTCAGCTGCCCTAGGAAGCATGAGCCCCTCTGTAAACCACCCCAGGACACATGAATGTGGCAGAGACCTTGCTGCCAGGGGCTCTCTCAGCCATTCAGGGAACTGGCTGGCAGCTTACAGAGTCAGGAGTCCTCCCTGGCCTGGCCCTTCCCCTCCAGCGGGGGCAAAACAGCTGTGGCCTCCCCCGGGCAGGGAAAGTGGTGGGTGTAGGGCTGGACTTGCCGGCTGAGCTTGCAGGACAATCTGGTTATTCATCTGCTTGAAGCCAGGGCAACTCTTTGAGTATGTGGGGGAAGGGTGAGGATAAGAGAGACCAGATAAGCTGGCCCCACAGCGGCTGCCACTGGAGCTCAGGTTATCAGAAAGGCCCTGGGCCTGGCCTCCGGCTAATTGGGGAGGTTATGAAGCCTGCCATAGCCTGTAATCAGCTGGAAGTGAGAGCTGGGCCCCAGGGTGGGGGACCTCACTGGCCACTGGCCCCAGAGCAGCCGCTTCCTATCCTCTACAGATAACATCCAGGGCAATCTGGGACTCTCCCCCAGCCCCAGCAGACCTCATGGTGGCATCACCTGGGAGGGCATCAGAACATGAATCAAACTGTGGCTGGATCAGGGGACCTTTAGGAATCCATGTGACCTCCCGATTCTCTCAGCACTATCTGGTCAACAGGCAGCTTTACTACGGACTTCCAATTTGATGAAGGAAAAATATCTTCATGATCTGGAAAGAGGCTGGTGGGAGCCAGCGTGGCAACTGAAGGAGCAAGAGTACTGTCTGGGATGAGAAAAGGCCCGGGAGGCCTGAGGCCAATTCAAGCACACAAGCTCCAACACCAGGGCCAGCCCCTCTGTAAACGAGCAGAGGCCAGGCCAGGCAGCCACCAGTCTGGAAGTGGATATGGTTTCTCAGTGATAATTTTTTATTTTCACAATTCACGGACTCATGAAACTAGAAAGTACCTGAGAGTTCTGTTCGATCCTCATTTTTTGCAGATGACAAGCAAGCCTGAGCCCTAGAAAAGGGCAGGGCCTTGCCCAAGGTCACAAAGTCACACACCTAGTGAGCTGATCCCTGTCTGCACCTGGCTGCTTAACACCCTGGCCAGTTCCCTTAGAGGGACCCAAATCAGAGCTGACCTTGTCCTGTGCCCCTATCCCATCCAGGACGCTGACCCTGCTGACCCCCATGCGGACTCCATCAGGCTTCCTGTCCGGGCTGACTGAATTTGCAGCTGCTCCCTTGCCCCTGTGTAGTTGGAAGGCAGCCCCCACACTGCAGACCTAGAACTGGAGGCTCTAGAGGCAAAGGGACAGTGCATCCTGTATGTCTCGAATTCAGAGCAAGAGCCCAGGGGGAGGGTGGCAGCCCTGGCATCTCAGGATCACCTTGCTGTAGGAGCAGGGGTAGGCAGCTCAGCAGCACCGGCTTCTTAGGAGTGGGTTTGGACTTGCTCTCTTTAAGATCCCAGGGTCCCATCCCAGCTCTGCCCCCGGCAGGTACGTGGCCTTGGGTACATGACTGCACCTCTGGGGTTCAGAGTCCTCATGTGTAAAGGAGGGAGTAGAGGGGAGAGAGCAGCATGCCCTTCCCGGGGGCGCGACAGAGCGGAAGCAGGCAGAGGGGAAGCTGCGGATCCAGAAGGCAAACCCATGGTTCCAGGGGAAGTTGACAGCCAGGCCAGGTGCCCCTTAGCAGGGATGGGGAGGGCGGAGGCGGCACAACGGGAGCCCGGATTGTGGCACGCCGTAACCACGCTGCTCCAGGAAATCCCGACCCGCTCCCAGCGAAAGCGTTTGCGAACGCGAACCCAGAGCCTGTGAGCGCGCCGGCAAGCCCCGCCCCTCTGTCGCAGGTGGGCCTGTCCTAGGGGGTCCTTCCTGCGCTCTACCCCGTCTCTCAAGTCACTCAGTCGATCGCCCCGTTCACGCTCCCGTGATCCCAGACACCCATAATCATGATCTCGCCTCCATAAACATCCAACGCACGAAGGTTCACAGACGCGCAACTCACTTCTGCGGACCAGGTGTCCCAAGCGTACAGCCGCCACCCGCGGAACCGCGGCCCCGGGCCAGTGAGTCGTCTGCAGCTCCCCGGGTTACGGGATTCCCCAGAACTCTGGGAAAGTTACCCGAAGTCCATCGGGGATGCGGCCTTGTTTTTCGGCCGCGTGATCTCGCCCTCAGGTGCAGAACGACGCCCTTCCCGGGCCCACAGCTGCCAGGCTGGGCCTTGCCATCGCATGCGCCGGGGAAGACCAGGGACCGGGCCACACAGGCCGTGGCTGCAGAGGCGCTTCCGGGGCCACCCCGCGACCATGAGGGAGTCGAGCCGCCGGCTCTCCCCGCGTCCCCCTCCCCATCCTAGCCAGTTGGCCCGACCCTGCACGGGATAATTGGGACAGGAGGGAGGCGACGGGCGGGCTGCGGCTCCAGAGAGACTGCGCGCCTGTCAGCGGCAATTTGTTTAAGTGGACGGGACGGGACGGGCCGCTGCGGGCTGGGGTCACCGAGGCCGCGGCCCCCACCCCAGCCAGACCTGGGACCGCGGGGGAGCCCGGCCCGGCCGCTAAACGGGGCTGGCTGGCGCCAGGGCTCCGGGAGGTGCGGTCCGGCGGGGAAGCCGTGATGGGAAGCGACTCTGTCCAGGGAGTGTCCTTCACCCCCACACTCCCCACGTCCAGGCAAGGACCGACGCGTCCGGCGGCACCCTCCCAGCGGGCCCATAGCACGGGCCACACACGTCCCCTGAGCTTAGACTGGGCACATTCGTCTGCCACCGAGGGCTCCCAGTCTGCAGCCCGCGCCCCGACACTCGGACGCACGTCCGTAGCCGGCTCTGCCACGCGGCCGCACAGCCCGAGCTTCCTGCTGCCCACTGCCCGCGGGCTCACTTAACTCCGGCCCTGCACACAGAGGAGGAAGCGGCGGGGACCCCCTGCCACCTCGGAGGCTCAACCCGGGGAAGGCCCCAGCAATCCCCCTTAACCCTGCGAGAGGTGACGGGGCCAGAGGACGTAAGGGCAACCACGCCAGGCTCCCGACCGCGGCCCCACCCGGCCCAGGCAGTCCCCGCCCCCGCCCCCTTTCGCTGTTGCGGGAAGCGCTGGGCACACTGACCGCGCGCCACCGGCCGGAGCCCGCCCGACGCCCCGGCCGGAGACCGCCTGCGAGAGGGAGGGGCGGCCGAGCGCGCGTCCCCCGCCCGTCTGCGGGACCCGGCCGATGCGAAGTGACAGGGGCCGGAGCTTTGTTGTGGAGCCTCGGCCGCCTGGCGCCAGCCGCCCCCGCCCGCGCCCTCCCCCTCCAGCCCCGGGCGGCCCGCGAGGCGCCCCCCGGGGCCTCTTAAAGAAACACGCACACTCAGCCCCGGGGACTCCGCCAGGGACGCGGGTTCCTGGGAAGGGGGAGGGGGCCAGCCTAGGCGGGGGAGGGGCCCAGCGGGAGCCGCACGGCGCCGCTCCAGGGTCGCCCAGGCCTCCCCAGCGCCAGTTTTCGATGAGCTGGAGAGTTTGGCTGGGGGTTGCTACAGACTCTTCAGAGCGGCTGCAGCAGGACCTCAGAGTGATTGCGGGATCCTGGGGCGGGGCAAGCGGTGGGATCCTGGCCCCGGAAAGCCAGAGGGAAGGTCGGTGCCACTGTAGGTGGGGTCGCCGTCCCCAGATGCAGCGCTGCGCTGTCGCCGCCAGGTTTCTCGGTCAAATAACCCAGGCCTGAGTGTTTCAAACTCTTCAGGCCTCGGACCCCTGGACCAGCTATGGATGGACTAATGAAATGTACTAATGTCTAAAGCGCACACATTTAGATGTACACATACTCTTACAAGGACAAAAGTATGTGTCTACACACACACACACACACACACACACACACACACGACTTTGCAAATGTATTCACGGATTCCTAGGCTGGTACCTGGGTTCCCGGCTAAGGAAAGCTGCCCTGGTTATTATCTGGTCACTTCACCAGCTGCGCAAACGTGTCCACAACGGGTCCCTCCCTGAGGGGCCACATCTCGCCTAAGGTGGAGCCGGCAGGTATTTGCCTATGGAAAACTGCAATGGTTCCTGCCCCGACTGCGTAGACTGCGCAGCACGGAGTCAAAGATTCGTTCTGGCCAGAGAGGAGGTACTAAGAGAGGAGCCACCCAGCCAAGAACGAGGTCGTGGAGAAAACCCTGTGGGGGCGGCGCTCATGTGCGGTGATGAGGAGTCGTGAGGCCCCTGGGGTCGGCACCGAAAAGTATGGAAAACGGTTGCAGAGGCCAAACTGCTTCCGTCAGTCCCGACTCCGCACTGCCAGGAGAGATCCGACCTTTAAACGCCGCTCCCAACGTTCAACAACGAGGTGCCCTGCGACCGGTGTGCGCAGCGGGCGGGCGCCTGCATGGGGAAATGTTGGATGTGGGATGTACGCGCCCACCACGCGGTTGTACGGGTGGGAATGTCACCCGTGGCTAGTGCATGCTCTGTCTTTTCCTTCGGAACACGACCTTCAGGAATCAGCCTGAGTGTTCGCGCCCGAGCCCAATTGGAAGCAGGTGCGTGGTCGCTTCACTCTCCCAGTGCACACCTTGAGTTACAGCTCTCGCTGCGTACAGACGGCACCACACGGGGCCCGAAACACACACATACACATACCATCACTTCATGGGGGGGAAATACTGGGGCTGCCGGAAACAGAAGACGAAGACTGATCACGGAAGAGGGGGCTTCAATCACAGGTGCTAGCCGATACCCCAACTCCCGCACGCGTTACTCAGCACTCCTTAATTTAGGAGACGTGCACTTCCGAGAGATAAGAACAAACTCTAAAAAAGTGGTTGACAGAACGAAGAGAAGATACCGGTATTTTGGATGAAGGAGACTTTCGTCTCCGGTACCGGATAGGGCGAAAATTCGTTGGGTCGCGGGTGGAGAATCCGGGGTTCGCCCGCGCAGTGCCGCCCTGTGCTTAGGGAAAGGTGCGCTCACCTTCCTAGCCCCAGGACCCGCTCCTCCCGGCCGCTGGAAAGCTCAGGGCGCGGCCCGGGTCTGCGGAGAACTCCAGGTTCCTTCCGAGTCTTCCGGTGAAGGCGGGCGTGGGTAGGGGGTCCCCGCGTTTCCCCAGCGCAAGGCCGCGTCCAGCTCCCGCCCGCGTCGGCCCCAGCAGGGCTCGGCCATGACTCCACTCACCAGCTCCCGCCACCTGGGATCCGCTCCCGGACCTCGGCCGCCCGAGCCTCCCGACTCGCCCGCCCACCGGCCTCGCTTTCCAGCGCCTGCAGTCTCTTTCCAGAGTGCAGGGACCCCCAGGCGGCGCCGCGACCGGGAGCTGGGTCGGAGGCCAGGCTGGGGCTCGGGCCAGAGCGGCCCGGCCTCCAGGCGCGGGAGAAGGAGGGCGCCCCCTCTCCTCACGGGGCCGTGTCAATGCTTTGCACTTGGGGCCGGCGTGCGGCTGCGGGCCCTTCCCCAAGGCCCCGGGACCCGGGCGCCCCTCGCCTCAGGCCCTTTCGGCGGGTCAGGTCGGCCCACCGCGCTCTCCAGCCCCGCGCAGGCAGCCACCGGCGCGGGCGGGCGGTGGGGGCCGGGGCAGGAGGAGGGGTCTCGGGGCCCGGCGGCCCGTCATTGGTTAATATTTTATTCTGTTGACATGTTTTCTTACTGTTGAGGCTTCCGACACCTTCTCCCAGGCCCCCCCTCCCGGCCGGAGCTTGGCCTGAGCTGTCAAAACCCCGCCCCCGGAGACCCACAATTGGTCCAAAAAGCGTAAAATCAGCAATCAAGGGGGGCCTGGCTCGTTAGCGCAGGGGATCCGAGCTGGGCAGGACATGTGAGATAGTCACAGTTTTCCAGAGATCACGACAAGATCTAACCAGTCGCGCGTGGTTCCCGGCGCCGGAGCGGGCCAGCCCAGCCCAGCCCGGCCCCGCGCAGAGCCCCCGCCGCCCCCGCGCACAGAGCCCAGTGCCCCTTGCGGTGCGCCGGACTGGGAGCCCGGAGGAGCAGCTGCCGCGCCCGCCACCCGGGTCGTCCGTCCTCCGCGCGCGCCGCCGCCCGGGCCGGGGGTCCGAGCCGCGCGCCCCCGGCCCTGGCCCCCGGGCGCCTGGGCCGGATGTCCCGATGAGAGAGCCGGCGCTGGCGGCCAGCGCCATGGCTTACCACCCGTTCCACGCGCCACGGCCCGCCGACTTCCCCATGTCCGCCTTTCTGGCGGCGGCGCAGCCCTCCTTCTTCCCGGCACTCGCGCTGCCGCCTGGCGCGCTGGCCAAGCCGCTGCCCGACCCGGGCCTGGCGGGGGCGGCGGCCGCGGCGGCGGCGGCGGCGGCAGCGGCCGAGGCGGGGCTGCACGTCTCGGCACTGGGCCCGCACCCGCCCGCCGCGCATCTGCGCTCGCTCAAGAGCCTGGAGCCCGAGGACGAGGTGGAGGACGACCCCAAGGTGACGCTGGAGGCCAAAGAGCTGTGGGACCAGTTCCACAAACTAGGCACGGAGATGGTCATCACCAAGTCCGGGAGGTAGGGCTGCCGGCCGGCTGGAGGGCGCGCGGGCGGGCGGGCGGGCTGCGGCACCGGACCTCACGGATCAGAGCAGAGCCGGAGACTCCTGGCTCCCGGCTCCAGGCTCTGGCCCTGGCGCCACGCTTCGCTCCCACGGACAACCAAGTTGACTTTTCTCGTTTGGCACCGGAGCGATTTTTTTTAAACGAAAACACTGAAATCCTCCGAATGAAATAAAACGAAAACACACCGCTAAAGAATAGCCGCAACAGTTCTGAGTCCCAGCGCGGAGGAGGCCCCGCGGGTTGGCCCTGGCGGTCTCCTCCGCCCCGCTCTCTCGCTCTTCTGTGTCCGGGTCAGTCTCCGAGCTCGGGAGAAATTCAACCTCTCCCAGACTCTGCTCCGATCCCGAAGCCCCTAGTGGGACCTGCGCCCCGCTAGCCCCAGACCGGTCGCTCGGTTCCCGGCAGTGAGTCCCGGGTCAGCCGAGCCCTCCGCCTCACCGGGCTGAGAGCCCTTTCCCCACCGCGGAGATCCGAGCCCCGGACGCATACGCCGCCGCAGGCCTTAAAGCCAGAAGAAAGCAACAGCTCTAGCCCCTCCACCCTTCGACTCAGCCACCGAGAATCCAGGCCTCGGGTTCACCCTCTTCCCCCGAACGGCACGGCTAGGATGTCTGATCAGGCTCTGTAACCCAGTTCCCAATACAAACACCCTCCAAGTTTATTTCTGGGAGCTTCCGTCCCAAGTGGGTATTTCCCCTGAACGAATTTCGGGGAGATTCAGGAGAAGCGAGAATATTTCTAGAGGTCCTAGACTTCTCTCCTGGGCATCGGCTTTCATCTCAGATCAGGGAGAAAGAGGGTCCCCAGATCTGAGCACAGGGCCTAAGGGAGGCCATTTAAGAGAGGGTCTGACAGGCAGAAATGGGATCTCCTGGGAGCAACAGCCACAGGTGGGGTATTCCAGGCAGTGATGAGAGGGCAGAGCAGCCGACCACAGGGGAAACAGCCAGGCGGCAGCGGTGTGCGCAGCGAGGAGGGATAAATAAAGGAGGAGAAGGAACCTCGGACCTAGAACAACTGGTTCCAATGGGATCTCCTCCCTTACCTCCCTCCCAGGCGGATGTTCCCCCCCTTCAAGGTGCGAGTCAGTGGCCTGGACAAGAAGGCCAAGTACATCCTGCTGATGGACATTGTGGCCGCTGACGATTGCCGCTATAAGTTCCACAACTCGCGCTGGATGGTGGCAGGCAAAGCCGACCCTGAGATGCCCAAACGCATGTACATCCACCCAGACAGCCCAGCCACTGGGGAGCAGTGGATGGCCAAGCCTGTGGCCTTCCACAAGCTGAAGCTGACCAACAACATCTCTGACAAGCACGGCTTCGTGAGTGTAGGGGCAGGGTGGGGACGGGACGGGAGATTGTTGACCCAGCACTGCAGTTTAGCAGGAGAGCAGGGCGGCAGGATCTCCCAGAAGGAAGCGCTGGGCAAACCCCCAGAGTGCCCCTGCCCGGCTCACTGCCCTGTGGCCTACATGGGCTGGGCCTGGGCCCCAGGGCTCTCCTCTGCAAGCCTGGGAAATTGTGGGGTCGGTGGCTGGCAGCTCACAATCTCAGTTCATCAGGCCGTGGAGGGCCCCTCCTAAGGTCAAGAGGGAGGCAGGTGCTGCCCCGACTGGGTCTGCAGTGCTGGGCCACGGAAGTCACCCTGCTCTTGGCCTGTAGGTGCCCTGCTTGGAAGAACTGCCCATGACCTCAACTTGTCCATCACCCTTCCGCCAAGACCCGCATCCCTGGCCCTCCCCCAAGACTAGGGGATTTAAAAGTTAAACCACCCTCCCCACCCACCCCCTAGCCTCCCTAAGACCTTTCCCTCCTCCCATAGGCAGATGCCCAACTAGGAGGAGAGGGTTTGGGGGTTCTCTCCATTTATGCCTGAGCAAGGCCCCAGCGAACGGGGGTGGGGGGTGTTTCATAGGACAAAAGGAACTGCCCATTCTTGAGGTAGGGGAGTTGGTGAGCGCCAGAAGGTTGGACTCTCATCTCTTTGGGGTTAGGGGCTTAGCAGTGCCAGAAAGCAAGAGAGTATTAAGAGTGGAATTGTAGGGTTTTGGGGTTTTTAAATTTTTTTATTTTTTTTATTTTTTTTTTTGCGGGGGGGGGGATTGTTGTTTGGTTGGTTTTGGTTTTTGTTTGTTGTAGTTTTTGTTTTGTTTTTGCTATGTCTCATTTCTGTTTCCCACCGGGAAAATATTTTTAATGGCAAGAGAAAGAGAAGTTGTGAAAAGGAAAAGTGAGAGGAAAAGTAGAAGAAAAAGAATTAAGGGTGAGAAAAGAGCAGACAGGAGAAAATGGGGAAGGGGAAGAACCGAGAGAGAGAGAAAGAGAGAGAGAGAGAGAGAAGGAAATGGAGAGGGAGAGGTCAGGTACCCAAAGAATAGAAAAGCTCAGGCGGGGGCCGGCGACTGCCGGCTGACCCCCGCCCTCCCCGCAGACCATCCTGAACTCCATGCACAAGTACCAGCCGCGCTTCCACATAGTGCGAGCCAACGACATCCTGAAGCTGCCGTACAGCACCTTCCGTACCTACGTGTTCCCGGAGACCGACTTCATCGCCGTCACTGCTTACCAGAATGACAAGGTGCGCGCGGCGGGCGGTGGGCTCAGCCCTTGCACTGACGCCCCTCAACACATGCAGGCCCAACCGTCTGTTCGTTGCCCCTGAAGCCCCCTGCACGGGATCCGCGCGCTTGCGGCCCGCCCCTGAGCACGGAGCCTCGCATCCGTACGCGCAGCACCCACGGAAGTCCTCAAGGCGCCCTCTCAAGCCCACCGCGCGCACACACAGGCTCCCCCGGGGCGAGCGAACAGCTGGGCCCTCGTTCGGGTGGAGATGTTTACTTAGCAATTAGCTGAGACTCCGGGCCCGCGCTGACATTTTTATATTCTATTCGTTTATTTCTTGGCTCAAGAATGAGAATGTAAATGAAGAGAGGGCGCCCGAAGCAATCTGCCCAAGCTCTACCGATGCTCGGAACCCAGGGCCCAGTTTTCGCTCTCTCGGGGGAGCCAGAGGGTGGGACAGGTGACATAGCCCCCCAAAGCACCCCTGGCTACTGCTCTAGCTCAGTCCAGGCCCCAGGCCCCTTGGGAGGCGCTTAGAGAATTTCCTTCCAATTTCCTGCTTGCGGCTTCTCCACCCTTGTTCTAGTGGGGCAGAGCATCACCCCTCTAGGCCTGGGCCTTTGTGCGCCACTGTCGAGTGAAAGAGAGGGTATGAGTGTCCGTGCCGGTCGTTGTGGCTTTGTGAACCAAGGTGTACGCCGGGCTGTGCGTGCTCCGTTTGGGGCGTGTTGGATACCTGTGGAGGCGTGTGAATTCGTTTGGTTCTGTGGGCGCTTGTTCTGTCTGTGCATACTTGCGTGTGCGCGGGCTCGTGAGTGTGATTTGGCTTGGTGTGTACCTGCAGCCTTGCGTGTGAGCTGCAGTCTCTATGCACCCCTGCTCGGGTGCGGAGTCGTTTAACTTGCGCAAGCCCGCGGGCGGGTGTGCATGCTTGGGCCGGTTCCGACACCGTGGCACAGCTTTAGGCCTATGTGGGCCTGTCTAGGGATAATTCCTCGAATGAAGTTTTTGGAGGACAGACCCCGTCGCTTTCCGCGAGGCCCTCCCACCGGCCTCAGCTCGGGGCGTCCCATCCCAGGCGGGTGGGTGCCAAGTGGACGCTCCCCGGGTCTTCCCTCTGCGGCCAGCAGTCGCTGACCTCGGGGTGCCCCCGACCAGGCTGGAAGAGCCACGGCCTGACTTAGCGCCGCCCCCTCGGTCCCCGCAGATCACGCAGCTGAAGATCGACAACAACCCGTTTGCCAAGGGCTTCCGGGACACCGGGAACGGCCGGCGGGAGAAAAGGTGAGGGGCGAGGACAGCAGCCCTGTGGCGGGTGCCTGCGGGAGCAGCGAGCAGGAGGGATGGAGGGATGGGCTCCTCGCTGACCAGCTCCCTCTGCTCATCCCCAGGAAGCAGCTGACGCTGCCGTCTCTGCGCTTGTACGAGGAGCACTGCAAACCCGAGCGCGATGGCGCGGAGTCAGACGCCTCGTCATGCGACCCTCCCCCAGCGCGGGAACCACCCACCTCTCCAGGCGCAGCGCCCAGTCCTCTGCGCCTGCACCGGGCCCGAGGTGAGAGTCGGACCGGAGGAGGGGGGGTGGTCCTCAGGTCGCTGGGCTGACCTTTTGCTGAGCCACCCGCTAATCTGAAAGGCCAGGAAGGAAGCGTCAGCGAGTGTCTGGGATGGGGTTTCCGTCCCGGGACTCCCCTACGAGGGCGGTTGCCGGTAGCCAGAAGATCCGGCCGGACTCCGAGCCTGCCCCCTTGGGCGCCGTGTAATTCTATGGCTGTAGGGTTTCCTCTCCAGGGCTTGGTTCCTTCCACTGTAAATCTGGGGTCTTGCATTAGGTGACCTGCAGCCGCCCCTTGCCCGACTGCAGCAGCTCCTCTGACTCGGCCTCCCCGAGAGCAGCCCTTTCCGAATGTCCCTGATCCTGCTCGTCGGCCTCAGCCCGGGCCCCTGTAACCCGCGCGCCTTCTCCCCGCAGCTGATGAGAAGTCCTGCGCCGCGGACAGCGACCTGGAGCCTGAGCGGCCGAGCGAGGAGCGTGCGGGGGCGCCGCTAGGCCGCAGCCCGGCTCCAGACAGTGCCAGCCCCACTCGCTTGACCGAATCCGAGCGCGCCCGGGAGCGGCGCAGTCCCGAGAGGGGCAAGGAACCGGCCGAGAGCGGCGGGGACGGTCCGTTCGGCCTACGGAGCCTGGAGAAGGAGCGTGCTGAAGCTCGGAGGAAGGACGAGGGGCGCAAGGAGGCGGCTGAGGGGAAGGAGCCGGGCCTGGCGCCGCTGGTGGTGCAGACAGACAGTGCGTCCCCCCTGGGCGCCGGACACCTACCCGGCCTGGCCTTTTCCAGCCACTTGCACGGGCAGCAGTTCTTTGGGCCACTGGGAGCCGGCCAGCCGCTCTTCCTGCACCCTGGACAGTTCACCATGGGCCCTGGCGCCTTCTCCGCCATGGGCATGGGTCACCTGCTGGCCTCGGTGGCAGGCGGCGGCAACAGCGGAGGCGGCGGGCCTGGGACCGCCGCGGGGCTGGACGCAGGCGGGCTGGGTCCCGCGGCCAGCGCAGCAAGCACCGCCGCGCCCTTCCCTTTCCACCTCTCCCAGCACATGCTGGCATCTCAGGTAAGGCCTGTGACCCCAGGGCAGCGCCAGCGAGGGAGAAGGCCCAGGGAGCTGGAGGCGGAGGCCAGCGGAGGGCCCGAGGGGTGCCAGGGTCCCTGGGAGCCTCTGGCAGGCAAGAACTTCATCCAGGGGAGGCCCCGGGACGCCCTTTAGGACACCTGGGTTCTGAGAGACGAGGACTGTGTTGTAGGTCCAGGGGCTGGCCAGGGCGCCGCTTCTGACTCCCGTGTGACCTTTGGCAAGTCCCTGACCCTCTCTGGCTCTGCTTCTTTCCCTATAGTCCCAGCGAGAAGAGCGGTGCCCACCTAGGCTCTTCTGACCCTCACAGACCAGGGCCACCCCTGGCTTTTGTGAAGTCTTCTTTCCTGGCCTCAGGACATTTTTCTTGGGAACAAAGACCCTTGGCTCCCTGTCCATCCTGAAAGGCTAAGGTGGCCAGACAAAAGGAGGAGGAACATTTGCATTATTTTCTGAACAGTTGACCACCAGCCCTCCCAGAGGTCTCTGGCCCCTCCTAGACCTTCAATGAAGTCCTCTGTCCTGGCGGAGGACAAGGCTGGTCTTTCCCCTACCTTGAGTTCCCAGCACCCCCAGCCACATGTCAGGGGTGAGGACTCAGCTCCTCAGGCCCCACTGAAATTCCCAGCTCCCACGGGAGTGTTGATGAAAGTGTGGCTGGGGGCACAGTAAGGAGATCCGATGGGACAGTGGCCTCTTTGGTTGCTTGGGTGGAATATTCCCTGTGGAAAGATTTGGAATCTCTTCATTCATTTTCTTTCCTCTGAGGTTTCTGGCAAATTGAACCCCTGAGATCTTATCTCAAGGGAAGGAAAATAGCAATTCAGGTCTGAGAAAGCTCCTTTGGTTCAGAAGCAAATATTTTAAAAGTTGGGTGGGGGGTGGGGCAGGCGATTCTGAAATGAGTTTTACACACAGCTCAGTGTTAGGGTGTGTGGGGTGTTTGAGGTATCACCATCACTCATCTAGGGCTCTGGGCTGGAGGGGGAGCCTCTGGAGAAAGGAGTTCAGGGGCCAGAGGTTTAATCTGCACCCCTGATTATTTGTGTATGTGAATGCCTCCTCCCCAGACAAACTGGTAATGGCCACCAGCATCACAGAGGTCGTGAGGAAGTCAGGGCTTCTAGACACAGCCTGGCCAACAGGTGCATGACCCGGGTGAGAATACCAGCACCTGGGAGGCATCTGTGTTTAGGGCTGCTGGTGGTTAACATTCCCAGGCCAGTGCAGCCCATTCTAGACATCAGGTAGAGCCAAATCCCAAGACATCTGAAGCCTCCCTTTCTCCCAACCTGAGATGCCATGTTTGAAATGCCCAGTAGGACCTGACCCTCTCAGGAGGGTGTTTTCTCAGGCCTGATGAAGCTGCCCCTTTTCCTCTCCCTACTTGAGCCAGGCCTGAGGCTCCCTGGGAGCCCAGCGCAGTCATCAGCCCCCTGCCCTCCTCCCCATACCCACTGGCTCTGGGGAGTAAGCCATTATCTCAAAGGTCAGGCCGTGCACCAGCCAGACCTCATGAACTCAGGAAGGTGCTTGTCCAGGAGTTCCTGGCTCCTGTGCCCTTCACAGGCAAAGACTGCATTCCTTCCTCAGCTGCCAGTGAGGTGCTGCCAGGCGTTCCCTGTAGAACTTTCAGGCCAGTTTATGAACTGGTTGGCACCTGTGCCCTCCTCCTGGCCCAGGCAGGAGAACCCTGAGCAGGTGAGCAGGCAGAAAGGGACTTTGCAAAGTGTCTTCCCCAGGGTGTGTGCCCTCAGCCCTTCAGAGCCTGTAGATAGGACGGTGGTGAGGATACTGTTCTCAATGAGCAGAGCCTCCAAGACACCCAAAGCTGCCTGTTTGCCACCTGGCCCTATGCCTGCCCTGTTTTCTCCCTCAAGGCCTTCACCCATGCTAGTGCAGTCACCTGGAATGTCCTTTCCATTACCCCTGCTGTAACGCCCAGCACAGAACTTGATGGCAGGCCTTTGCATGGTAGCCTGAAGTGATCTCGCCCTTCTAAGTGGGTTTGGCCACAGGCACACTGGCTCATGCTCACCTGTGCTGCCTGTGGTTATAATTATGTGCGTTGTTGTTTTACATCCCTAAAACAGCAGGGCAAGGTGTCCAGGGGATAGCACCACCCCAGCACCCAGCCCACCTTCAGAAACACGTCAGGCAAGATGTCTAACCCTTGTCTTGTTCTGTTTCTTCCAGGGAATCCCAATGCCCACTTTCGGAGGCCTCTTCCCCTACCCTTACACCTACATGGCAGCAGCAGCCGCAGCCGCCTCTGCTTTGCCCGCCACTAGTGCTGCAGCTGCCGCTGCTGCAGCTGCCGGCTCCCTATCTCGGAGCCCCTTCCTGGGCAGTGCCCGGCCCCGACTGCGTTTCAGCCCCTATCAGATCCCGGTCACCATCCCGCCTAGCACTAGCCTCCTCACCACCGGGCTGGCCTCCGAGGGCTCCAAGGCTGGTGGCGGAAACAGCCGGGAGCCCAGCCCCCTGCCCGAGCTGGCTCTCCGAAAAGTAGGGGCCCCGTCCCGCGGTGCCCTGTCGCCCAGTGGCTCGGCCAAGGAGGCGGCCAATGAACTGCAGAGCATCCAGAGACTGGTGAGTGGGCTGGAGAGCCAGCGAGCCCTCTCCCCAGGCCGGGAGTCGCCCAAGTGAGGGGCTGCCCAGCTGCTCCCCTGCCACGCAGGCCACCCGGGCTGCCTGCCCCTGCTGCTTGGGACGTGTACAGCACAGAATGGGTATTTATTTAAATAAAGGAGAAAAGTGGGCTGCAGCAGCCGGAATAGAGCCTCGTCTGGCAAGTCGGGGCCTGGGACACTTCCCTGGGCCTCAACAAGGAATCAGGCTGCCGGAAACACAGTCACTTGGGAGCTGCTGGGTTAGGTCCAGATCGCTCCAGCGTCAAGGTGGCATCCGAGGGTGACTCTGGTCTTCCAGTGCGGTGGGAGAGGCCTCATCCAGGGCCCAGCGGTCCCGGCAGAAGCCAGAAGGTGCAGGGGCCAGGGGTGGGAGCATCGGAGGGAGTCCCAGAGCCCTGGGCCTTGGGCCTGGACCGCGTGAGAAAACTGGGTTGAGGGATGCTGGAGCCAGTTACACGACTGAAGTCAGTGTAGACCTGAGCTGGGAGGGAACCTGTTAGTCCCCCCACCTCTTCCCCAAGAGACAGGCACCCCTCCCAGCCCTGGGTCAGCGGAGGGAGTGGCACGTCTGCCTTGAGTCCCCAGGGGGAAAAAAAAAGATATTTATGAAATAAATGGTAATTTGTGTAAATAAGCTTTAAGGTTCCCAGAATACGCAAATTGGTATTAATTTATTCAAAGGTGTACATTGCTGTGTACATATATTTAGAGATTAACTCATACATTTAAAGTTTTTTTCATTTTACATGAGCATCTATATTGTACAGGGCTTGGGGGGCCTCAGCTGCGGGAGAAGGCCCTGAGCCCCAGAGGAGCCACCACCCCGCCGGCCCCTCGGCCCCTCCGCCCGGGTTTGACTCGCCCTGCCCGCGGGCTCCACCTCAGGTTTTCACTTTTCGCTCCGGAGCGAGAACGAAACGACAAAAACGCGAGAAAACAATAAAACGCTACAAAGCGAAGTGAACGGCGCTGTGCGCTCTGTGGGCCGCGCGGGGCTGGGGCGCTGTACGCGCGAAAGGAGGGACGAAAGGCGGGGACAAAAGGCTGCGCGCCCCTCGCTCAGCGACAGCTGCACCCCGGGAGCGGCAGAGCGGCAGGGCGTCTGGGGCGCTGGCTGAGCCGCGAGGCAGGGCGGCGCCGGCGCCGGACGCCCGCTGCGTCCCAGGCCAGGGCCGGGCTCCCCCTGCCGGCCGCTCCCGCCGCTCCGCGCCACTGGCCTGGGCACCCACCCGGGCCGGGAGGTGAGCAGCCGAGCGGCCTGGACTCCTGGCTTCTGACTCCCTCTCCGGGAAACCACACTGGAAACGCATCTCCTTTCAATGCTTCTGGGTGCGTGGGCTGGGAGGATGGGTGCTCCTTGTCCGCCCTCTCCCTTCCGAGGAGGGGTTTGGCTGTGTCCCACCCGTACTGCCCCGCCAAATATCGCTTAGCCTAGAATTCTTTCCCCTCTCTCTGCCTCCTGAACCTCAAAGACAAACATTTCCTCCGCGTCAGGGCTGTTGGCTAGAGTGGCAAACTCTGGACTAAAGTTCTTACTTTAACTCATCTATCTAAATCTCTCTTGGGAAAATGGGGAGTGGGGTCAGTGGGCTATTTCCATTCCTGCCTCACTTTCCCCTGTATAATAACGGGCTTGGCTGGGGTCTCTCCGGGGTCCCGCTGTGTCAGTCTCCATTAGGCTGGTCCTTCCCCGAGACCCATTCCTACAAGGACATCTGCCTCCCGCCCCGCGCCGGTGAGCTCCCCAGAGCCGCATCCTCCTCTCCCAGCTAGCGGGTGTCTCCAGACCGACTCCTAGCAGTGGGGGTGGGGAAGGGGTGGGAACTGGGCGGGCACCCCTTCAGCCCTGGGTCTGGTCGGTCACCGAGCACCCCACCTCCTTCTCAGTTCTCTTTAAGCCTTGGGGACCCAGAATGCCCTGCCCCAACAGGCTGCCCACCTTGGGCACTGTGGGGTTTGGGGAGGGTGCTGGCTTCCAAAACACCAAGGACGTTGAGATGGCGGGAGGGCGATGATGAAGATGGAATGAACAATTGGGCCCCCAGACGCCTAGACGCCTTCGTGGGCCGATACTTTTGCAAGGAACGAGAGAGAGAGAACCAGGCCCTCCTCTTCAGGAGGGGGCTGCCCCCAGGCCACGCCGAATGCGGCTGGAGCGGGGAGAGGACTCAGCCAGTGCACGAGTGGGAGGTTGCAGTAGAACGTGTCCTAACCCCAGAGGGTGGGTTCCGGCTGAGACCTCAGACCTGCGGGAACCAGATGGGGACAGAGAAGCCCGTTTTCCAGCCTAAATAGAAGCTCGTGGGCAGCGCGTTTGCTGGAGGTCGCTTTGGGCTGAAACGCCTCATACTCCTAGAGCAGGGGCGCGTTTGCTTCCCGCGGCTTCTCACTTTCGGCAGGACACTAGGAGGGAGACAAGAGTCGGCTGCGGGCCCGCGGCGGCCTGCGTACAGGGCTGCGGACACCAGGGGGCAGCACCGACCTAGGGTCGCAGGAGGGGCGCGGGCGCAGGCACCGGCGCGGGGGAGGCTAGTGGCTGCGAAGGCCAGGCGGGGCTGCCTCGTCGCGGCCGTTTTTGGGCCGCGTCGTTGCTGCAGCAACCCGAGTGGGGTGGGACTCCAGGGCCTCAAGATCCCCTACTCCACTCCAGCCGCCACCTCCCGCCTCACAGGTCCCCTCCGAGTCGCCCGCCCACCCGGCGCTCCGCGGGGCCCCAGCTGGTAGCCAGAGTTCGACTTCGGGAACCCGCGGCCGGCGGCTGGGCCTTGTCCTAGACAAAGGCTAGGCCACTCCCATGCCCAATTAAGCCACCCTCCTCCCCGGCCTCCCAGCCCTCATTGTCCCCAGGGTCGCCAATTAGCCCAGGCGCCCCGCGTACCCGCGGCTCCGGTGCCACAAGGCCTCCTTAACCCTTCAGGGCCTGGCTCGGGGTCCTTGGACGGCAGAGCCACCGGCACGCGCGTGGCAGGAGGGCCTGTGCTGGGGCAATGGCGATACCTACTGGCGGCCTAGCCTGTCGCCGCGGGCCCCCGCGTGTAGGGCGTGTGAGATCTAAGAGGGAATTGTGCTTGTCGGTGTGGGGTGGCGCGTTCGATTCCCGGAGGAACTCGAAGACGGAGGGTGTGAGTGCGGGGGCTCCGAGAGACCCCCTAGCGGCGAAGCCGCACGGATTCCAAGGCCCCGCGGACCTCATTTCCTCTCGGGCTAATCGGAATCCGAGCCCTCAAGCCCTTCCTCCCCAACGCCCCCGCCGCTGCTGTGGAGAACCCGAGCCACCGGTGTGGCCTGGCCCTGCCCTTCCGAAGGGCGCAGCTCCCGGGCCCGCCTTCCCAGCTGACCGCGAACTCCCGCGCGGGATGCTCCTGGGGCGGGAGGGGCGCGCTAAGCCTCGCTCTCCCCGGGACTCCCAAGCGCAAGCGCCCCAGCTCGAGGCCCCGACCCCCTATTTCCCGATTATGGGACGGCCTCTTGAGGGACAGCCTCCACGAGCCCTGGATTTACACCCCAAGCCTGCCTTCCTCCGCTCTGGGAAGGACCCAAAATCCAGTCCCGCTTCCTCCCCCTCCTTCGCTGTCCTTGGCTCCCAGGTGAGGAGCACCGGCGGTCAGGCGGGAGCCCGCAGGAGGCCGAGCGCTCCATGCTCGCAGGACTGGGCGGCAGCGGAGGGAGCCCCCGCGCTCTTGGGAGGGAGCCCGAGCTCCGGGTCCCCTGGGCACCCTCCCCGGAGCGCCTTCGGGGTGGAGGCTGGTCGCGGGGCGCTGAATGTGTCCAAGCACGCTCGGGGCGGTTTTGCCCTTGGACTTTCTTTTTGGCTCCCGGAGGCGCATATCTGTTCCTCCTATTGGATGGGGCCGGGGACCCCGAACCCACTCCGGAAGCACGGATTTCCAGAGCTGACGGCCGCGCCTCGTTTCCCGGCGAGTCCTCTTGGCAGCTCTCGCAGCTCCCCGCCGGGAGCACGAGTGGGAGCCAACCCAGAGCCCGCCTAGGCCTCGGGCCTCGGCAACTCTCCACAGGTCCACGAGATGGCGCTGCAGGCCAGGGCCCCGGCCGCGGCCTCACAGCCCGCCTGGGGCGAGAGCGGGAGGTAGACTGGGGACCCCGGCAAGCGGGGCACGAAGGAGCAGCCACCGACGCACGCAGAGCCGGGTCCGGAGCCCGGCACAGGCCGCCGAGGGACCGAGGGACTCCGGGGCTGCGGACACGCGGAGCGGAGGGCTTGAGGCTCGGGGTGGGGCCTTCTCCCCTGCTGCCGGGACCGCCGGGCATCGCCAGCTCGGCGACCTTCCAGGCTGCTGCAGATCCCGGCGTGTCCTCTTCTGCGCGCCGGCAGGGCTGGGCCCTCGCGTTCTCTCTGCCGGGAGGGAGCTGCCGGCCTCCGGCCTCCCAGGCTCCTCCGTAGGGGGCTGTGGCTGAGATCCGCAGGGGGCGGGGCGCACGGCCCTGGGAGCGCGGGGCCCACTCCACGGTGAGGACTTGGGGGCGGGATAGGGGAAGGATCGGCGGGGATCCGGCGTTCCTCTCGCGTAGAGGGACCCCCTCGGCTCCAACCCGCCCTCCTCACCACCCTCAGGCGTTTCTTCAGGGTGGGGTCTTCAGGGTTGAGGGCAGGATGTGCCCTGTGGAGCTGCTCACCTAAGTTCCTGCCTCCGTAAGGGAGGCTTTGGGCTGCGTTATTCCAGCGGGAGGTGGTGGGGACTGGGGAGGTGGTGGGGACTGGGGAGGGCCCAGGGGTCAGCCTGAGAATCTCGCTCTTGGATTAAAAGCCACTAAGGCTCTGGGTCAGGTCTGAATACGGGGCAGGGGATGTAAGACCCGTTGGCTGGGGAATGCCAGAGTTGGAGGGGGTGGAGCTTAGAAGCCAGCTGACCCTTTATGTCCCCAGATGAGCTCTGGCACCCTCAGAGATTAACCCTACACAGGTTTCCTAAGGGCACGCGGCTAGAAAGCAGTCCGGTTAACACCAGTCGAGGGTCATTTCCGCTGCGATACAGTCACCGGCTGGATGATGGGACCCAGGCCAGATGTCGTACCTGCACTGGGCTCTCAGCTCTTTTCTCTTTCAAAGTACAGTGTAGCAGAGAATAGGACCAAATCTTTGGTGATTTAATAATTATCTACACGCTCATCTATGGCTGAAGCAGCTGCTTGGTAGGAAAACTGGATAGGTACAAGGTCGAACTCTGCCTCTAGAGCTGTGAGTGCCCTCCAAAAATGTGACTTTATTCTCTGGGCTGCAGAATCCTCATCTGCAAAATAAGTAGTTTGGACTAAAATCAAGTTGATCTGCAAATGGCCAGTTGACCTGGGTCCAGTTTCCAGTGACCCCTGTCCCACCCCCAGCCTCAACTGCTTTAGACAAGAGCCATGTTCCCATTTAATGCTTAAGGAACCTGAGCCAGAGGGATAGGCAGAGTCACAGGCCTTGAGGACCTTGGCCAAGATTCTTGGGGTGGGGGACTGGGTTGGTGGCCTGGATGAATTCTCAATTAGGAAATTGCATTCTAGGTTCCAGTTGCCTCCATTCCCTGTGGGGTGTGGTTGTCACTCACAGCTTGGCCTTCTACCTCAAGCAAGCTGCTTTTGGAGAGACGCAGACTAGTGGGTTGTGGGCGGGGGTTGGGGGGTGACTTTATTGCCCAGCACCACAATTTGTTGACTGTGTGTAACTTCTCCCTAAAGAGAGACCCCAAAGAGAGAAAGGGATACCAGTGAAGGCCATTCAGGCACCCATGTTTAAGCGGGTCCCCCAGGCTAATTTCTTTCTTGTGAGGAAGCCTTCATGACAGCCAGCGCACTTTCACATGTGGCCTCTCCCCAGCCCTCACTGGCGGGGTGGAGACCGTGAGTCCCCATTTCACAGACATGACATTGGGTTTCAGAGAAATGAAGTGAGGTGCCCGAGGCCATCCAGTAAATAAAGGACAAAGCTCTTTCGCAATCCCTTGGGCCTGGCCCTTGGAAACTGATGAAGTGATGATGGGTGAGAGTCAGGCTTGCAGCAGGAAAAGGGCAAACAGGGCAGGGGAGGAGTGCCCGGATGTCCTGGCCAGGAGGTGTGTCCGTGGGAGAAGCAGCCTGGCTCAGAGCCCAAGTCCAGCAGGAGGGGGGGAGGGTGGCCTCATGGCTCCAGTCAGCCCAGCTGGGCCTGTGGGGACCCCTGGTCAGGGCAGGGGCTTTTCAGCGTAAAACACTAACGGGGCATTGAGAGGATTACCCGGGGGAGGGGGGTGCATCCTGTGCTTAGCTTAGGGCGTGGCTCATGTTCCCTCTCAATATTATTTATTTCTCTCCCAAAGAGAACAAGCAGGATGTCCTCTGGCCCCATGGTGCCTGCTCCTCAGCCCAACAGGAGCAGCCGTGGAATAGCCACTGTGTGCTTAACATACACGCAGACATTTGATTTAATTCTCAGCACTGGGCGGTTGGTATCATTATCTCCATTTTACAGAGGAGAAAATGGCCCAAGGTCATAGAGCATCTAAGAAGCAGGTCACAGGCCCACACCAGACTGTGGCCAACCCCAGGCCTGTGTCCCTTCCTGGAGCCTGGTGTTCCTACTCCACCACCCCGGGCCGCAGAGTCCCCCCTGGCATTTGGCTCAGCCCTGTGGCGGACTATCCTGGGACTGGTTTTCATTTAGCCCTGGACTGGCTAGTCAGTTCCTTCATCCTGCTCCCACTTTGGGTCTTATTTATTTCCTTCTCGGGGGTCTGTCCACACACTTCCATGCTTTGCCTGCCCATAACTGTCCCCGTTGCCCATGACAGTTCGGGTTTGAGTACTGGCGTCCTGAATTCTGGAAGACCCCTCAGTTCTGAGCAAGTCACCCAGTAGGTCACCTTGCCATCCCCACAGACATACCCCTACTGGGCTGGGAGACCCAGCAATGAGTGAAACAGACACCAGCACCCCCATTGAGGGAGCCAATGATCTGGCAGAAGATAGAGACATCCAAGGAATATATCCCCTCCCAAGAGAAGACAGAGTGGTGTATAGGGGTGGGGTGGGAAAAGGCTTAGCCCCAGCAACCTGGGGGCAGAGAGGAGCGGCAGAGCCTTAGAGAGGTTTGGGGAGCTGGCAACTGGCCTGGTTTCTCCAAGGAAACTGCCCCACCAAGCATCTTCACATGGGCATGTCTCTGTGTGTTCGTGTGTGTGTGTGTGGTAGGTGTATGTGTGTAACACATGGCAGGTGTGCAGAAAGCCCTTGCTGGATGAGTGAATGAAGTGCACCTGGTCCCTCCAGGATAGCCCCCACCCCCAGGTCCTGGGCCAGAGGCCCCTCCTCCAAGTACACTTTAGTCCCCTGCAGAGAGCTCTGGAGGGCTTCAGGTCTCCCCAGCTGGGCCTCCTGTGTCTCCTGGGGAACTAAGGCCCAGAGAGTGTGTGTGTCTTGCCTGAGGACTTGCCTCTGCAGGAGAAAGTTCCAGGCCATCCACAGACACTCCCAAGCCCTCAAACCCTGCTCTCCAGCTGTGCCAGGGATTCTCTGCTCCCTAAGTTCTGGAAACTTCTGGCCTCTGGAGCAACAACCTTGTCCCCCATGGCCAGGGCAGACCTCTCCATATGAGTCCCTTGGGGAAGCTCCTAGCATGTTTGCCCCCCAGTCTTTCCTGTGGAGCAGAAGGCCTTCCTGAAATGCAGCTGAGATGAAGTCACTGCCCCTGGTTAAAGCCTCCCAAAGTTTCCCTTGCTCTTGGGGTCAAGCCCAGCCTCCTCAGCCTGGCAGTGGGGCCTGTGTGAGTCCTGCCTACTCGCCCTCTTCCCCAGGACTCCACCCCCACTACCCACCTCTAGGCTAATCTTGCTGGCCTTGCCTCGGCCTCCTCCGCATGTGCACATGCTTTTTCCTGGGCTTGGAGTGCTCTTCCTGCCTTCCTCCGATACACTCAGCACACTGGCTCCTTCTTCAGGGAGCTGCTCCTCTGCCTTCTCCCTCCTGAGCTGGGTGCCCACGCACACCCTGTTTCCTGTTGGTAGTCAACCAATATGTGGACTTGGGCAAGTTACTTTACCTCTCCTCCATCACTGCTGCAGAGCTCACGGTGGTTCACAGTGGGGCCGGCGAGGAGCCTCGACCAGTGAGTGATGGTTCCCGTTCCTTTGGGGGACCCTAAGGGCGGTTGAGGATGGGGTCTGGGGGCGCTCTGCGAGTGGGGAAATTCCCCTCAGCCCAGTGCGGCGGCCAGGGTTGGGCCTGCCAGAGAGAAGCCCCCTTCCTGCCCTGGAGGCCAGGCGCGGGCCAAGGAGACTCCCCTGCCTGAATGTGCCCTAAATTCGGGGGTTTAGACTAGAGGGGTGCTCGACAGGCCTGCATGTTGGGTGTCTGCAGATGAAGGGCGACGAAATCCTGAGGCCAATGAGCCTCCGTGCGCACGCGCGCTGGTGACACCTCCTCCCTCTCCCAGGGAAGCGCGGCCTGGGGAGGGGCGCTTCTTGCCGCAGGATGGTTGCTGGTGACCCGGCTGGATTAATGTCAGCTGTGGACTGCCTGCGCTGTGCGAGCAGTGGCTCCCTCCTACCACTAGGTGGGGCTCTGGAGTCGTTCAAACCAGGAGTCCGGGACTTGCTTGGGTTCAGGCCTGGAGCCCCTCGCCCTCTTGCCGCCAGCCAGGGTTTCCCAGCCTGCCTGACTGCCGCCTCACCGGCGCTGGCCCGCGCCCTGTGCCTCCACTCTCATTTCTAGCTAGGTCCTGCTGCCGGGGAATAACATTGAGGGAAATGAATGAGAACACGGACTGTGCAGCCAGAGAGGCCTGGTTTCAAATCCCAGCTGCACCTTTAGTTCTGGGGATTTGGCTCGTTAGGCCTCCACTTTCCTCATCTCTAAAATAGACTCGTCTACTTATTCTGCAAAGGGCAGGAGGAAATATGGCTGCCCTGATCGCCACCCAGAGTGGGAGGAATGGACAGCGTTCTGTGTCCTCTAAGCCCTCACATAGGACAGCTAACCCAGACAGCGCCTGTGTTCCAAGACTTCCTCGTGCTCCTGTCTCACTGATAGAAACTTACCTGTCCCAGGGCTCCTCCCTGGGGACCTTGCTGGGAGAGAGGAGCCCATCTGACTTAATGCACTGCCTTTCCAGGTGCTGTGCTTGCAGCTTCCATCCGAGCCAGGGTGGGGGACCAGATTCTGGCCTGGGTCCCAGGGGCACCATTGCAGAGGCACAGATGTCCCCCCGCCGCCCCACTTCCCACGCCCTTCACACAAGGGCCCTGCCTCTTCTTCATCCATCAGGCTCTGGGCCAGGGCTGAGGGATAATTTCCCTTCTCTCCCATTCACAGGCAGGAAAACTGAGGTTCAGAGAATCCAGGACAGGTTCTATCAGTGGGGAAAAAAGGAAGGGTTGGCCCAGGGAAAGGGAACATGGAGGTTAGTGTTGTTCCTTCTAAGTCACCAGTCTTGGTCTTGGTCACCTTGGTTCAGGTGTCCCCTTCTCCTATGTGTCACTGATCTTTCCCCTGACATAGGAGGGATTTGTATGACAGTCCCCATCTGTTCAGACACCAGAACCTGCCAAGCCCACAGGGAGCTGCCCTCGCCAACTCTCATCCCTTTGGGAGCCAGAGGTCTCTTCCCCAGGGTGGAAAGACAGAGGTTTAGAAGGGGTTAACTCTTCTTGCTTTCACATCACTGCAACAAGTATGTGTTGAGCAATGGCCACAGTGTCATGTGCCTCGCATCCTCCCTCTTTCTCTCACATGCTCTGGACTCCTTGCCATTTTTTCTTTCTTTTTAAAAATGGAGGCCGGGAGCGGTGTCTCATGCCTGTAATCCCAGCACTTTGGGAGGACAAGGCAGGTGGATCACCTGAGATCAGAAATTCGAGACCAGCCTGACTAATATGATGAAACCCCGTCTCTACTAAAAATACAAAAATTAGCCGGCATGGTGGTGTGTGCCTGTAATCCCAGCTACTCGGGAGGCTGAGGAAGGAGAATCACTTTAACCTGGGAGGTGGAGGCTGCAGTGAGCCGAGATTGCACTATTGAACTCCAGCCTGTGCAACAAGAGTGAGACTCCGTCTCAAAAAAAATTTTTTTTGAGATATTATTTGCATAAAATGTATTATTAAAGGATACAATTAATTGGTTTTTACTATATTTACAAGATTGTGCAACAATCGCCACTGTCACTCCCCAGCCCTTGACAACCACCAATCCACTCTCTGTCTCCGTGGATTTGCCCACTCTGGACATTTCGTATCAATGGAATCATATAGTCCGTGTTTTTTGGTGACTGGCTTCTTCCACTTAGCCTAATGTTTTCAAGGCTGTAGCACATACTGATGTTTTCATCCTTTTACAGCTGAATCCTATTCCATTACATGGCGATACCACGTTTTATTTATTCACCGTCAGTTGATGGGCATTTAGATTGTTTTCACTTTTGACTATTGTGAATAATGTTGCTCTGAACATTGATGTTCAAGTCTTTGTGTGAACATACGTCTTCATTTCTCTTGGGTATGTCTAGGAGTGGAATTGCTGGATCAAATGATAACTCTCACTTTTTTCCCCACCAGCAGTTAATGCTAACTTTTTGAGGAACCACCAAACTGTTTATCAAAGTGCCTGTACCATGGTACCCTCCCACCAGCAATTCCTTGCCATTTCTTGAATGTGCCAGACACACTTGTCCTTGGTCCCTGACTTCTTTCTTGGAGAGGCCATCATTGGCCATCTGATGTAAAACAGGAGCCTATTTTCGCCCTCTCGCTCCCTTCCTCCCTCTCTTTGCTTGTTGATATTGGACGTGCCGAGACTATTTTACTTACTTATTTTGTTTATTGCTTCCCCTCACTAGAATGGAGCTTTGTTCATTGTTCTAACATTGCTCCTAGAATATTGCCTGGCACATATAGGTGTTCAATCAATGTTTGTTGAGTAACATGAGTGAAGAAATGTAGGGTGCCAAGCTGGATACACAGGGCATAGCATGGTGAGATCCCATGGAAATAGACCAAGTGTTACTGAGGCCACAGGGAGGTAAACTGTGTGTCACCGAGGCCTCCTGCCTGGACATTTCTTTACCTATTGAGTCGGCCATGGGGGTTCAGGACCACCTATGCTCTCGCCCTCATCAGACCAGCAGAGAAGAAGAACTGGCCCTCCTCCCTCAAACTAGGCAAGAGGTGGGGTAACAGGTTAGTTAGCCGCGTAGTCGTCATGACAGTTCTGTCTATTTGTTGGGACACTGTAGACAGTGCCATCGCTGAGTGAAAGGATTTGAAGGGCGGCAAGTGGAGAGGGTATTCAAGTGTGTCAGTGCCCTGCGTCAGCCCTGTCTGTCCCCATCCAGGTCTCAGTCTGCCTTGGAGACCCAGATGTGAGAGCTGCTCAGCAGGGAAGGACGCTGGTCTTTCCCCATGCCAGGCGTGAGGGTCACAGTCCTGGCTGTCCAGCCGATCCAGTGGGTCTTTTATGGCTTCACCTCAGCTGGCCTCTGGACATATTAGTCAGGAATCCTTCAGTCGTAAGGACAGAAATCCAAACTCAAGCTGAAGAAAAAGGGCAGTTTATTGGCAAGCACAGGACCTGGGAGGTGCAGGGGAGGGGCAGCCGGCCTTCAGAATGCTCGCTGTCTCTGTCTGCCTGCTTTCTCTCTCATTTCTTTTCTCTGTGTGTTGGCATCACTCTCTCCTACCACAGATGGGCTTCTTCACTCTTCTACCACAGGGAGCTTGGCTGCAGGCAGCTGTGGGTTACAGAAATCCAGCTTAGTGGCTTAAAAGGAAAGGAAATGACTCTGCTCTTCTACTTAGAACAATCACAGGGAAACACTCAGATTGGCCCCCCTGGGATCATATGCCCACCTCCCTCCTCCACCCATACAAACAACCCATTCTCCTTTGCCACTGTTGTCAGTTGTGGCTACACCAAAAAACCAGGCTTGCTGGTCTCTCTCTCTCTCTCAAAATGCGTGCTGACTGCCAAGTACTTCGCAATCTCTTCTCTCTTTTTTTCTTTGAGACAGGGTCTCACTCAGTCATCCAGACTGGAGTGCAGTGGCATGATCACAGCTCATCACAGCCTCAACCTCCTGGACTCAGGTGATCCTCCCACCTCAGCCTCCCAAGTAGCTGGGACTACCGGCACATGCCACTATGCCCAGCCTTTTTTTTTTTTTTTTTTTTTTTTTTTTGTAGAGACTGGGCTTTTGCCATGTTTCCCAGGTTAGTCTCGAACTCTTCGGCTTAAGCAATCTTCCTGCCTGGGCCTTCCAAAGTGCTGGGATTACAGCCATAAACCACTGCGCCTGGCCTCATTTCTCTTAATCCACACAACTGCCCTGGAGAAATATATACTGGTCAGGGCTCTTTTAGCTCCTACTGACAAAAGCCCAACTCAAATTAGCTTAAGCTGAAAAGGGAATGTATTACTCTACATAATTGATAAAAGCAGGGGTAGACTTCAGGCATAGCTTGTTCCAGGGAGTCAAATAAGCCTGGGCTCTTACTGGCTCCAGCTCTTAGCTGGACTTCCCTCTCTATTGGCTCAGCTCTCAGGTACATCCTACCCAAGCAGCAGGAAAAAATGACTAGGGCAGCCTAGGCTCAGATGGTCTTTAGAACCATTATTCCCAGGGGAAGAGGGAGACTGCTTTCTGTGCACAGAGCAAACTATCTCGGGGGACTGGTTTATTCCCAATAGGGTCCAATATCTACTTAGGGCACAGGACAAAGACAACCATATTTGGCCAGGCCAGGTCATGTGCCTACTCCTGCAGCAAGAGGATGAGACAGAGCTGTGAGGAGTAATGCCACCGGAGCAGGAACAGGGCAGACTGATTGGATGTGACCAGCTATATGACTTTCCCATTGCACAGATGAGGCTTGGAGAGATAAGGTAACTTCCAGTACCATAGAGCTAGAGACACAGTCAGGATTCAAACGCACTTCTGTCATCTCTTCCCAGAAAACCACCCTGCCTCCTTTTAAAGTGCTGAGTTAAAACATCCCTTGAAGAAGTAGATTCCTGTTGACAGCCATATCATTCCCAGCACCCCTTGCAGCAACTGCCGCAGAGAGGATTGCTTGGGAGGAGGGGTTGGCCGCACTCTCAGACAAGATCCTTTACCAGATCTCCGTGGTTGAAAGGGTCTCTGGTCATTGACTCCAGGTGTCATACTGAATCATCAATCCAAACAAGGTTTGATTTTTGGCAAGGGTGCCAAGACCATTCAGTGAGGGAAGGACAGTCTTTTCAACAAATGGTGTGGGAAAAACTGGATGTCCACATGCAAAAGAATGAAGTTGAACCCCTACCTTACATGATATACAAAATTAACCCCCAAATGCATCAAAGACCTAAACTTAACAGCTAAAGCTATAAAACTCTTAGAAGAAATCACAGGGGAAAATCTTTATGACCTTGAATTTGGCAATAGTTTAAAAAATATAACTTTCAAAGCATAGATGACAAAAGAAAAAATAGATAAATTGAACTTCACAAAATCAAATTACTTTTGTACACCAAAAGACACTATCAAGAAAGTAGAAACGCAACTCACAGAACGGAAAAAAAAAGGATTTGTAAATAATATATCGGATAAGAATTTAATATCAAAAATATATAATTTCGGCCGGGCGCGGTGGCTCAAGCCTGTAATCCCAGCACTTTGGGAGGCCAAGACAGGTGGATCACGAGGTCAGGAGATCGAGACCATCCTGGCTAACACGGTGAAACCCTGTCTCTACTGAAAAATACAAAAAACTAGCCGGGCGAGGTGGCGGGCGCCTGTAGTCACAGCTACTCCGGAGGCTGAGGCAGAAGAATGGCATAAACCCGGGAGGCGGAGCTTGCAGTGAGCTGAGATCCGGCCACTGCACTCCAGCCTGGGCGACAGAGCGAGACTCCATCTCAAAAAGGAAAAAAAAAAAATATATATATATATATATATATATATATATATACATATAATTTCTACAACTTAACAACAAAAAGACAACTCAACTACAAAATGGGCAGAGGACCTTGAATAGACACTTTTTCCCAAGAGGATACACAAGTGACCAGTAAGAACATGAAAAGATGCTCAACATCATTAGTCATCAAGGAACTGCAAACCAAAACCACGAGATATCACTCCACACTCACCAGGATGGCTAGAATTTAAAGAGAGAGAGAGCAAGCCAGAAATGGAGGCACACAACTGTCATCCAATCTACTTGGGAGGCTGAGGAGGGAAAATCACTTAAGCTCAGGATTTATAATCTAGTCTGGGCAAAATAGTGAGACCACCATCTGTACTAGAAAGAGGAAAGAAAGAGAAAGACAGAGAGAGAGGGAGGGAGGGAAGAAGGAAGGAAGAGGGAAAGGGAGGGAAGAGGAGGGAAGAGAAGGGAAGGAGGAAAGAAAGAAAGAAATTTGAAACAAATTGGCAAGATTTTTTTTTTTTTGAGACAAGGTCTCTCTGTCGCCCAGGCAGGAGGACAGTGGCACT
The DNA here is from genome assembly GCF_047675955.1 of Chlorocebus sabaeus. Taxonomy (NCBI): domain Eukaryota; kingdom Metazoa; phylum Chordata; class Mammalia; order Primates; family Cercopithecidae; genus Chlorocebus; species Chlorocebus sabaeus. Next base: position 37,599,916 of record NC_132919.1, read on the forward strand.
ATTATACCTCACTACAGCCATAATCTCCTGGACTCAAGTGACCCTCTGCTTCAGCCTCCCAGATAGCTGGCTTTATAGGTGTGCACTACCACTCCTGGCTAATTTTTGATTTTTTTGTAGACAAGTTCTCACTGTGTTGCCCAGGCTGATCTCAAACTCCTGAACTCAAGTGACCCTCTTGCCTCAGCCTTGCAACATGCTGGGGTTACAGGTGTGAGCCACCACACCAGCCCTGGATGTGGAGCAATTTGAACTCATGTACATTCTGTTGAAAATGTAAAATGGTGAAGTTTCTGTGGAAAACAGTATGGTGGTTCTCCACAAAGCCAAACAGAGTTACCACATGGTCCAGCAACTGCACTCTTAGGTATACACCCAAAGGAATTGAAAACGGACACTCAAACAGATACTTGTATACCAATGTATATTGCAGCCTTATCCTCAGTAGCTGAAAGTTGAATACAATCTCAATGTCCATTAACAGATGAATGTGGTACATAATGTGGTGCATACATTCAATGGAATATTATTCAACCATACAAATGAGTGAAGTTCTGATACGTGCTATTTGCTCTATGTTGTATATACATGCTATAAAATATACAGAAAACTTGAAATCATGATGCTAAAGTGAAATAAGCTAGACACAAATGGACAAATATTGTATGATTGTGCTTGACTGAAATATCTACAATAGGAAAATCATGGAAACAGAAAGGAGAGTAGAGGCTACCAGGGGCTGGGAGGAGAGGGGAATGAGGAGTTATTGTTTAATGAGTGCAGAGTTTCTGTTTGGAATGATAAGAAGTTTCAGAAACAGATTGTGGTGATAGTTGCATAACAATATGAGTGTACTTAATGCCACTAAACCGTACACCTAAAATGGTTTAAATGGGAAATTTTATGTTGTATATGTGTATTTTGTCCCAACTTTAAAAATATAGGGGCTGGGCGCAGTGGCTCACACCTGTAATCCCAGCACTTTTTGGGAGGCTGAGGCGGACAGATGACCTGAGGTCAGGTGTTTGAGACCAGCCTGGCCAATATGGTGAAACCCCATCTCCACTATAAATACAAAACTAGCCAGGAGTAGTGGTGGCTACCTGTAATCTCAGCTATTCGGGAGGCTGCGGCAGGAGAATCGCTTGAACCCAGGATGCAGAGGTTGCAGTGAGCAACTGCACTGTACTCCTGCCTGGGTGACAGAGTGAAATCAATAAAAAATAAATAATGATAATAAAGTTCAAATTAAAATAGGACATGAACGTAACAAATGTACCCCTCTGGTTGGGGATGTTGAAAATGGGGGAGGCTGTGCATGTGTTGGGGGGCAGAGGGAATATGGGAAAACCTCTTATGAATGAACAAATGTGTATGAAGAGACAAATACCTTTCTCTCAATTTTGCGGTCAAGCCAAAACTGTTCTAAAAAATTTTGAAAGGATATGCATCTTGCACATAGGTCTACTTGACAATTTGTTTTCCAACAAATATGTATTGAGCAAGCATTCAGTGCAGGCATCTGGTTGGCACTGGGTGGTCCATGACCCAGCTGTGCCCTCAGGGGACCTGGGACTGCAGCAGAGCTTGCCAAGTTCTCAGAGAGAGAGGGGAGCTGGATGAGAAGGACATGTTGGGAGCAAAGAACGTGAATTTGCCTCCTCAGTGTTTCCAAACTGCCCAGGGCGTTGATTAAAAGCATTAAAGTCATCTGAGCTCTATCCTGACCTACTGCGTCTGAACGTGCTCGGCTGGATCTTCATTCCACAGCCAGAGGACTTGAACGAGGAGGGAGTGAGAAGGGCCGCGCAGCTTCCTTCCTGCCCATGGCCAATGAGGATTCACCAACTTTGTTTTCTCCGCTCCTAGAGCCTCACGCCCTGGCTGCCAGAAGTGGCCCTGTCTAAAACTCTCCTTCAGGAGAAGCTCCTGACTTTGCGTCCATCTTGGGAGAAACAGAAAACAGCTCTCCCACCCTCTCCATCCCACCATCTTTCAGAAGAATAAAGGGTTATTAAAAACTTCTGCCACTTGGGCAAAGTACCGATCGTTTGCGTAGATGGCATTTCTGCTCCTCTGGCCTGAAAACTCAACGCTAACCCAGTACCCCTAGCGAACACATCCCCCATGTTGAGAATGGTGGGTGTGGGGGTGCGTGGGGGAAGTTCTGCCCTCTGCTCACTCAGGCCTCAGGAGCTGAGGTCACCATGCACCTGCTACTCTTTGGGCACCCATTTTGTTTTCATGGGCCAAGCCCTGGAATGGGGAAGGCATATGTGGACAGTAGGCAGAGACATTGAGAGAAGGTCTGTGTCTCAGCCAGAGATCACCTGGCACCTTGGGGTCAGCCACTAGACCCCTCCCTAAGGCTGGTTGGGCACTGACTTAGGTGTCCCCAGCATGCCAGGCCTTTGGGCAGAGGGCAAGAGTTCAGGCCTCAGCTGTTCTTCCCCACCTAGAAGAGGGTAGCTGTCTTCTAGTTGAGCATATGCCTTGGGATCGTATTTTAAAATCCTAAATCAGGACAGCAGACCTGATAAATAATTTGTGAATTGATTGATGTGTAAAGTCCTTTAAAGGTATCCAAGTCAAATCAGTTACATATTGAATACATTTCTTGAAAAGAATGCAGCTAAAGTGACTCTGTCCTGGAAATGTGAGGCCAGGTGTTCTTAAACAGGGGCAATTTTGGACCCCAAGGGACATCTGGCAATGTTTGGGGACATATTTGGTTTTCACAACCTGTCACCAGCATCTAGTGGGTAGAGGCCAGGGATGCTGCTAACTATCCTACAATGCACAGGGCTGCCCCCACAACGTGGAATTCTCAGGCCCCAAATGTCAGTAGTGTCAAGTTTGGGAAACCTTGCTCTCGGCTTTCTGGGGCTGTGCCTGTGCACCCCAGGGTGTCAGCCCAGCCTTGATTTTTTCCTCATACTTCATATCTACTTTTGGTCCTGTCTGTGACACTATTGTCAGAGGGTGGAGGCTTGGAACCCCTCAACTCTCTGCTGCTTCCTTTTTTGTTGGCAGATGCAGGGAGATGACTGCCTTTGAAGAGGTACCTCAGGTACCAACCCAAGCCTGGCAAGGGGCAGGGGGTGTCTTGAGTGAGCGTCTCCCACTGGGGAGACGAGAGCAGAGACTGGATGCAGCAAGAGGGTGGGAAGGAGCACTGGATTTAGAGGGAGAGGCGCGGGCTCCAGCTCTGTCTGACTCCGCCTCTAACCTGGCCATTTAGCCTCTGTGCCTCAGTTTCCTCCTCTGCCCATTGGGCACAGGTTCTAAACAGGGTTATTGTGAGGGTTAGGGAGTGGAAGGATGGGACAGGGTTGTGGAAAGCACTAAGGCTGGGCAGCAGCAACTTGTGGAGTCCCCGCTGTGTATGCTGACTTAGGAGGACCCCAGCTGGGCTGGCAGGTTGGGAGAGGGTAGGGCTGGGCCGAGAGACTGTAGAGTGGAACGCTGGGAGTGCGTGCTCTCTAGTTACAGTGACCTGCAGACAACTGGTGTGCCTGGAGCACAGAAACGGACTGGCTGGCAAGATAGTGCCAGGCAGCACGTGGAGACTCCCATTTGCCGGCGCTGCTTTCCCCTGTAGCTCTCAGACAGAGGGAGCAGGAGGCCTGCCTGAGTCTGGATGTGCACCCAGGCCTCATGCCTGGAGGTTAGTGCAGGGAACGATGTGCTGGAGCAGGTGGGCTCCGTGTATTTGGCCAAAAGCAGGTTGAGGTTGGCACTATGGTTCACACCTGTAATCGCAACACTTTGGGAGGCTAAGGTGGGAGGATCTTTTGAGCCCAGGAGTTTGAGTCCAGCCTGGACAATATAGCAAGACCCCATTTATTTAAAAAAAAATTTTTTTTTAATTAGCTGGGTGTGGTGTTATGCGCCTGTAGTCCCAGCCTGGAATGGCTGAGATAGAAGGATCACTTGAGCCTAGGAGGTCGAGGTTGCAGTGAGCCAAGGCCACACCACTGCACTCCAGCCTGGGCAACAGAGCGAGACACCATTAAAAAAAAAAAAAAAAAAAAAGATAACTTAGAAAGATTTGAAAGTCCCAAAAGCATCCGTGTGTGTGTGTGTAATTTTTAATTAAATTTTTTTTTTTTTAAATTTTTGTTGTAATGTTTTTTGAGACGGAGTCTTGCTGTCATCCAGACTGGAGTGCAGTGGCAAAATCTCGGCTCAATGCCACCTCCAGCTCCTGGGTTCAAGCGATTCTCCTGCCTCAGCCTCCTGAGTAGCTGGGACTACAGGTGTGTAATTTTTTTAGAGGAGGTATTGGAGAACAGAGGTCACACTTGCTGCCCAGAACTTAGAAAGAGACACTCACTGACTAGCAGTGTGACCCTTGGGCTGTTATTCAGCTTTTCTCTACTTCAGTTTTCTCATTTACAGAAGGTGAATCATAATGATGGGGCCAAAAGAATGCAGGAGCCCACTGAAAGAGCTCCCAGTGGCCAAAGCTGGAACAATTCCAACAACAAAATACATAACATACTACTGAATTGTAACCCAACATATAACACAAAGATCCAGGAGTTATACTGACACAAATAAATGATTGAGTAAAATAAGTTAATCAATGGGAGAGAATAGACAAATCTGTGAAGAAGAACTCCAAATATTGATATAGATACTCCCTGCTCAAGAAGGTGGAGTGCAACTCCCCACTCCTGAAGCGTGGGCTGTGCCAGTGATTTCCTTCCAGCTACTACAGTATGGAAAGGTGCAAAAGGAATCCCTTTACAGTGGAAAGTTAGCAAACACTACCTCACTCTGGTGACCAAGGCTAGCATCATTAGTGAGAAGTCATAACATGTCTTCGATATGATTGATGAGAAGGACATCCCACTTCTCTGGCCTTCCTCCCCCAAACCCATAACTTCAGCCTAATCATAAGAAAAATACCAAACGAACCCCAATCAAGGAACATTCCACCAAATGCCTGACAGCACTTCCTAAAACTGTTCAAGACATCAAGCACAAGGAATGTCTGAGAAACTGGCACAGCCAAGAAGAGCCTACGGAGACATGATAATGAAATGCAATGTGGTCTCCTGGATGGAATCCTAGAACAGAAAAAGGACATTCAGTAAAAGAAGTTAAGCAAGTCTGAAAGAAGTATGGATGTTAGTTGTAAGAAACTGATATGATTTGGCTGTATCCCCACCCAAATCTCATCTTGAATTCCCATGTGTTGTGGGAGGGAACGGGTGGAGGTAACTGAATCATGGGGGCAGTTTTCTTCATACTCTTCTCATGATAATGAGCAAATCTCACGAGATCTGATGGTTTTATAAGGATCTGGTATTTCCCCTGCTTATACTCATTCTCTCTCCTGCCGCCCTGTGAAGAGGTGCCTTCCACCATGATTGTAAGTCTCCTGAGGCCTTCCCAGCTATGCAGAACTGTGAGTCAATTAAACTTCTTTACTTTATAAATTACCCAGTCTCAGATATTTCTTCATAGCAGCGTGAGAACGGACTAATACACACACACACCATATTAATGTAAGATGTTAACAATAGAAGAAACTGGGTGTGAGGCAGAATATGGGAAGTCTATGTGCTGTTTTTGCAACTTTTCTATAAATCTATTCTAAAATTAAGAGTTTATTTTTAAAAGTAAGTAATAGTGTCTACATTATGTTGCTGCATTCAATAAGTGATTTATATCAAGCATTTGGTGCACTGGTATATATGGTGTTTAATGTTAGCTATTATTTATCATTATTGTTCTTATTTCTATTTTTCTTATTACAATAGCAATGTATACTCATTACAGAAAAATTCACAAATGAGCCAAAGAAAAACATAAGCCAAAGAAGAACAACCACAACCCTACACTCTCAGAGACAACCACTGGTCACACCTTGCTGTGGATCCCTCCCGAGGTGTCTTTATTTTTTATAAAGCTTGGATCACTCCATACATACAGTTCAGTAAATGGTCATAATTTATTTAAGTAACCTACAAATTATTTGATATTTAGGTTGTTCTAACTCTTTGCTTTCACAAATAGGCAAGAGTACATAATGGACTAAGCATTAATTAGAAAGAAAAACGAAAACCCTGAAAAATTATAAAAACCTGACACTAATGCTGAAATAAGCACAGAGGATGCTCAGTAGTTAATCAAATGGCCTTATCAGAAAATCCGATGGCTGACTTTTCTTTTCTAGATCTGTTTTATTTCATAATTAAAAAAATTTTTTTTAAATGTAAAGAGGGAAAGATTACCTGGCAAAATTTGTTTTTAGAGCTTAAAAACTTTATTTATGATGATGATAATTTTTTTTAAAAAAAGCTAAATTTGCTCAATGGATTAGTGTAGGCATTTTATCCCTACCTGTGCTTTCTTTCTAAAAAGTATTTATTTGTCTATTTTGAGAGCATCATTTTATCCTTTTTATTGTATATTTTAAGGTGTACCACTTGATTCGATATACATTGTGAAATAATCACTGCCATAAAGACCGCTGACATATCCATCACCTCACATAGTTACCTTTTCGTATACATGGTGAGAAAACTTGGGATCTACCTTCTTAGCAAATTTCAAGCATATGGTACAGTACTGTTACCTATAGTCATCAGGCTTTATATTAAATCTCCAGAACTCATTCATCTTGCATAACTGAAACTTTGCACCCTTTGACCAACATCTTCTTCTCTTCCCCTTCCCCGAGCCCCTGGTAACTACCATTCTCTTCTTTGTTTCTATGAGTTTGACTATTTTAGATTCCACATACAAGTGAGATCTTACAGATTTGCGTTTCTGTGTCTGGCCTATTTCACTTAGCATAATGTCCTTCAGGCCTATCCAGGTTGTTGCAAATGACAAGATTTTTTTTTTTCTTTTTTAAGGTAGGATAATATTTCATTGTATATGTATGCACCACATTTTCTTTATTCATTCATTATTTTTTTCATTTTTTATTTTTGTTTTGAGACTAATTCTCACTCTACTACCCAGGCTGGAGTGCAGTGGTACAATCTTGGCTCCCTGCAACCTCTGCCTCCTGAGTTCAAGTGATTCTCCTGCCTCAGCCTCCCGAGTAGCTAGGATTATAGGCGTCCACCACCATGCCCAGCTAATTTTTGTATTTTTAGTAGAGATGGGATTTCACCATGTTGGCCAGGCTGGTCTCGAACTCCTGACTTTAAGTGATCCACCGGCCTCAGCCTCCCAAAGTGCTGGGATTACAGGAGTGAGCCACCGCGCCCAGCCTTATTCATTTATTGTTCATGGACATTTAGGTTATTTTCATATCGTTGCTATTTTGAATAATACTGCACTGAAAATAGGAGTGCAGGTAACTTTTCAAGACCTTGATTTCAATCCCTCTGGACAAGTACCTAGAAGTGGGATTGCTGGATTATATGGTACTTCTATTTTAATTTTTTGAGAAACTTTCGTACTATTTTCCATAATGGCCATACCAATTTATATCCCCACCAACAGTATACATACGGTTCCCTTTTCTTCACACACTCACCAACACTTATCTTTTTTTTTTTAAATACAAGTTGAGTGTCCCTTATCTGAAATGCTCAGGACCAGAAGTATTTTTGATTTTTTTTTTTTTTTTTTGATTTGGAGTCTTGCTCTGTTGCCCAGGCTGGAGTGCAGTCGTGCCATCTCAGCTCACTGCAACCTCCACCTCCCAGGTTCAAGCAATTCTCTGCCTCAGCCTCCCGAGTAGTTGGGATTACAGGCACCCACCACCATGTCTGACTAATTTTCATATTTTTAGTAGAGATGGGGTTTCACCATGTTGGCCAGGCTGATCTTGAGCTCCTGACCTCGTGATCCACCCGCCTCGGCCTCCCAAAGTGCTGGGATTACAGGCGTGAGCCACTGCACCTGGCCGCATATTTTGGATTTTTTTTTTAAAGCTTGGAATATTTGCATATATATAATGAGGTATCTTGGGAATGGAACCCAAGTCTAAACACACAATTTGTTTATGTTTTGTATATACCTTATACACATAGCCTGAAGGTAATTTTATACAATGTTTTAAATAATTTTGTGCATGAAACAAAGTACACTGAACCATCAGAAAGCAAAGGTGCCATGATCTCTGCTACCAATGTGGATAATCTGTGGTTGTTTGGCATTGCCATCATGCCTGAATCAGAATTTATATGCTACTAATTAAACAATCATTTTCTTACATTTATTCACACATAAGTACTTAACAGTAAAAGTATGACATACTTTTTTTTTTTTTTTTTTTGGGACAGAGTCTCACTACTGTGTCGCCCAGGTTGAAAGGCAGTGGTGTGAACATGGCTCAATGCAGCCTTGACTTCCTGGGCTCAAGCAATCCTCCCGCCTCAGCCTCCCAAGTAGCTGAGATTACAGGCACACAACACCATGACCTGCTAATTTTTAAAATTATTTCTTATTCAACAGAGTCTCAGCATGTTACCCAGGCCGGTCTCGAACTCTTGGCTCAAGCAATCCTCCTGCTTTGGCCTCCCAAAGTGCTGGGATTAGAGGCATGAGCTGCCACACCCAGCCAACAACAGATTTTGTCTTCGAAGTGTCTTTTTGATTTTATAAACGAACATGATTTCTTGTTCTGTTATGAATGTATGCTGCTTTAGTCCTTCAATAAGCCCATCATACATTTTCACCAGGCCATCTATAGACATTTTTTCTGCAAAAAAATGTTAACAATGTCATCTTCATTGCCACTATTATCATGATCACTTTCATTTGGAGCCATTTGGCTATTTCACCATCAGCCAATGAGTAAACAACTGGAGCCCTATTATCAATGTCAAAAACCCCTTTGATATCTGGTTCTTTTAACTCATTGGTAGACTCTGAAGGTATATTTTTTGCACATGAAAGAAGGTCAGATATCATTTTGTTCTCACTTGACACCAATTCTTTCTCACTTGATACACAATTCTTCAAAGTCACCACCTTGTTCATCATCATCATTTAACATAGTCGAAGGCCAGAGGTCACACCAGGCATGCACAACTGTCTTCAGTCACTGTGTTCCAAGCACTGGCAACAGTATATGTGGCATCCTTCAAGTCACCTCCTTTTGAAAACCTTCTGCACTCATGCCTCTGTTCACTGCTGCTAGCATTCTGTTCAATAAAGTGTTTTTACATCTACTTTTCATTGACCTAGGGATACCCTGGTCACATTGAATTAATGAAGTCACATCTGGGGGAAAGTACATGGCATAAACATTATTTTTTGTGTGTGAGAATTTCAGCTGGAGAATGAGCAGAACAGTAATCAAGGAATAACAAAGTCTTACATCATCATGCATTCCAGCTTCCCTGCAGTGAGCACTAGCCACTGGTACAAAATGTTTGTGAAACCAATCATAAAAGATGTCCCTGATGATCCATGATTTTTGTTAGCATAGTAGCAGACTGGTAAGAGATCTCCTCCTTGGCCAGGCATTGTGGCTCACGCCTGTAATTCCAACACTTTGGGAGGCCAAGGCGGGCGGATCACAAGGTCAGGAGATCGAGACCATCCTGGCTAACACGGAGAAACCTCATCTCTACTAAAAATACAAAAAATTAGCCTGACGTGGTGGCAGGCACCTGTAGTCCCAGCTACTCAGGAGGCTGAGGCAGGAGAACGGCGTGAACCTGGGAGGCGGAGCTTGCAGTGAACCCAGATCACGCCACTGCACTCCAGCCTGGGCAGCTAGTGATACTCTGTCTCAAAAAAAAAAAAGAGATCTCCTCCTTGATAACTGAGGATGCAAGCTTTTGCCAATCACAGCAAGTTTATACTTACAGATGCTTGCTACATTAGCACATCCCAGCAGGGTTACTCTATCCTTGGCATCTTTTTTTTTTTTTTTTTTTTTTTTTTTTTGAGACGGAGTCTTGCTCTGTCGCCCAGACTGGAGTGCAGTGGCCGGATCTCAGCTCACTGCAAGCTCTGCCTCCCGGTTTATGCCATTCTCCTGCCTCAGCCTCCCGAGTAGCTGTGACTACAGGCGCCCGCCACCTCGCCCGGCTAGTTTTTTGTATTTTTTAGTAGAGACAGGGTTTCACCGTGTTAGCCAAGATGGTCTCGATCTCCTGACCTTGTGATCCGCCCGTCTCGGCCTCCCAAAGTGCTGGGATTACAGGCTTGAGCCACCGCGCCCGGCCTTTTTTTTTTTTTTTTTTTTTGACACAGTGTCTTGCTCTGTTGCCCAGGCTAGAGCGCAATGGCGTGATCCCGGCTCACTGCCAACCTCTACCACCCAGCTTCAAGCGATTCTCGTGCCTCAGCCTCCCCCAGTAGCTGGGACTACAGGCGTGTGCCACCAGGTCCTACTATTTTTTCTGTATTTTTAGTAGAGATACAGTTTCACCATGTTGGCCAGGCTGTTCTCAAACTCCTGACCTCAAGTGATCTGCCTGCCTTGGCCTCCCAAAATGCTGGGATTACAGGCATGAGCCACCATGCCCAGTCTATCCTTGGCATCCTTGATTACTGTCTCATCAACTGTAGTCAGTGTCTTTCTGGAGCAATAATGCCAAAACAGTGAAGTTTCATCAGCATTATAGACTAGTTCTGGCATCAGATTTTTATTAGTGATGACTCGGGCAAAGTTGTCAATGAATTTCTTTGCTACTTCATGATCAGCAGATGCTTTATTACCACAAATCTTTAAAAATTTAGTGCTATCTTTTCTTAAATTTCTGAAACCAGCCTATTGAACATTCACAGTTCCCTTCAATTTTCAGTTCACTGTGATAGATCTTTGCTTGTTTCATGATCTGTAGCCAGTATTTACTGCAACACTTTTGAACCCATTCTTTTGATACATTACTGAGATCTTCATTATTAACTTTATGCACTGTTTTTCTTTTTGTTGCTGTTGTTGTTTTGTTTTGAGACAGTGTTTATATCACCCAGGCTGGAATGCAGTAGCTTAATCTCGGCTCACTGCAACCTCCACCTCTCCAGCCCAAGCGATCCTCCCACTTCAGCCTCCTGAGTAGCTGGCACTATAAGCACATGTTACCACACATGTTACTTTGTTTTTTCAGACAGAGTCTTGCTCTGTTGCCCAGGCTGGAGTGCAGTGGTGCAATCATGGCTCACTGCAACCTTCCCCTCCCAGGTTCAAGTGATTTTCGTGCCTCAGCCTCCCAAGTAGCTGGGATTATAGGCACATGCCACCACACCCAGCTAAATTTTGTGTTTTTAGTGAAGATGGGGTTTCACCATGTTGGCCAGACTGGTCTTGAACTCTGGAGCTCTAGTGATCCACCCACCTTGGCCTCCCAAAGTGCTGGGATTACACAAATGAGCCACCATGCCTGGCTGATTTTTAAAATTTTTTTGTAGAGATGGGGTTTTGCCTTGTGGTCCAGGCTGGTCTTGAACTCCTGAGCTCAAGCAATCTGCCTGCCCTGGCCTCCCAAAGTACTGGGATTATAGGCATGAGCCACTGCACCCAGCCTGTTTTTCTGTTTTTTTTTTTTTTTTTTTTTTTTTTAAATTAACTTCTGTTCATTGCTTTCAGCATAGAACTTCAACAGTTTATCCTTCTGTTTCTTCAGGTCATATATGGTGGTCATTCCAACACCATACTCTTCTGTAAGACATTTCATACTTATACTGCTGTCCAGCTTCTCCAACAGCTTGATTTTCTGTGCTATAGATAAAGATAACTGCATCCTCTTTTTCTCACCACTGTTACCCACAGGAGTATCTGTAGTCCTTTTTGACATTTTCAATAATATCGTTACACCACAGAGCAGACAATAAGCCAAAAAAAATCCCACAGTAAGTAATGCACATAGGTATTGGCTCCATGTGGGGCCTGAAATTGGTGCATCTGGCCTGCACACTATTTTAAAAATGGGTTTTTAAATGGGTTACGCCATTTTATAACCCTTGGTGGATGTGCTTACATGGGGAAATCTGGACATGTGCAGAAAAGATATATCACAGCTGCAGGGAGCTGGGGTGGTTTTCCCCCTTGGGGATGCTGAATAAACTGTGTGTTGTGTGCCTGCATTTTCATTATGACCAATCATATGAGGTTAGATGTAGAATTTTCCACTTGTGGTGACATGTTGACACTCAATCTGCAACTTTAATGAAGATGTGTATTAGTTCTAACAGTATTTAGGATTTTCACTACATAAGATCATATAGTCTGCAAACATACAACTTAACTTCTTTCTTTCCAATTTGAATTTCTTTTATCTATTCTTCTTGCCTAATTGCTTTGGCAAACACTTCCAGTACTATTTTGAATAGAAGTGGTGAGAGTGGGCACACTTGTGTTGTTCCTGTTTTTAGAGGAACAGTTTTCAGATTTTCTCCGTTGAATATGATGTTAGATGTGGGCTGTCATATATGACTTTTATTATGTTGAGGTACAATCCTTTATAACTCATTTGTTGAGAGTTTTTAATCATGAAAGGATATTGAATTTTGTCAGATGTTTTTTCTGCATATATTAAAATCATCATACATTTTTTATCCTTTGTTTGTTAATGTGGTGTACTTCACTTATTGTTTTGTATATGTCAAACTGTCCTTGTATCCCACGGATAAATTCCTCTTGATCATAGTGTATGATCCTTTTAATGTGCTATTAAATTCAGCTTGCTAATATTTCACTGAATGCTGTTTGTGTATTGATTTTCTGTCTGGATGATCCGTCCAAGGTTGAATGTAGCATACTGGAGTCTTCCATTACTATATTGCTGTCTATTTCTCCTTTCAGTTCTGTTGTTATTTGCTTCATATATTTAGGTGTTCCAATGTTGGGTGTATGTATACTCACAATTGTAATACATTCTTGGTGAACTGACCCTTTTATCATTCATTACATGATGACCTTCCTTGACTGTTATGACAGATTTTGACTTAAAGTCTATTGTGCCTAATACAAGTATAGCTACCTCTGCTCTCTTTTGGCTTCCATTTGAGTGGAATATCTTTTCCCACCCCTTTACTTTCAGCCTGTGAGTGTCTTAAAGCTAAAGTGAGCCTCTTGTAGGCAGCATATAGCAGGATCTTGTTTTGTAGTCATTCAGCTATTCTGTCTTTTGATTGGTGAAATTAAGTCATTTGTATTTAAGGTAATTATTGATAGGTAAGGACTTGCTATTGCCATTTAGTTGTTTTCTGTTTTGCAATTCCTTTTCTCTTTTCTCTATTGCTGTTTTCCTTTGTGATTTAATAATTTTTATAGTATTATGTTTTGATTCCTTTCTCTTTGTATTTTGTGTATCTACTACAGAATTTTTCTTTTGTGATTACCTTGGGATTACAGAAAACATTATATTGTTATAATAGACTATTTTAACATGATAAAAACTTAACTTTGATGACATAAACTTTAACTTCTTTTCCCCTACATTTCATGTTATTAATATGACTGTTTACATTTTTATAAAGTGCATTCATTAGTAAATTATTGCAGCTATACTTTTTTTTTTCTTTTTTTTGAGTTGGAGTTTCACTCTGTTGCCCAGGCTATAGTGCAGTGGCGTGATCTTGGTTCACTGCATGCTCCACCTCGTGGGTTCACACCATTCTCCTGCCTCAGCCTCCCATGTAGCACGGACTACAGGTGCCAGCCACCATACCCAGCTAATTTTTTGTATTTTTAGTACAGATGAGGTTTCATCGTGTTAGCCAGGATGGTCTTGATCTCCCGACCTCATGATCTGCCCACCTCAGCCTCCCAAAGTCCTGGGATTACAGGTGTGAGCTACCACGCCCAGCCCTATAGTCATTTTTAATACTTTTGTCTTTTAACTTTTACACTGGTGGTAAAAGTAATTTACATACTACCATTACAGAATTAGACTATTCTGAATCTGACTATACATTTACCATTGCTAGCAAGTTTTATACTTTCATATGTTTCTTATATTTACTGTCCTTTCATTCCTCCTCCTCCTTCTTCTTCTCCTTCTTCTTTTCTCCCTCTCTCTCTCCTTTTCTCCCTCTCCCTCTCCTTCTTCCTTGTCCCTTCTTCTTCTTCTTTCCAGTGCTGGCTGATGTCCTTTCATTTCAACCTGAATAACTTTCTTTAGCATTTCTTGTAAGTAGTAATGAACTCCCTCAGCTGGAAAAGTCTTTATCTCTCCTTCATTTTTTAAGAATAGATTTGCTGGGTAGAGTATTCTTGGTTAGCAGTTGTTTTTGTTGTTTCAGCACTTTGAATATGCTACAACATCAACTCATAATGCAAATGTTGTTTTGTTTCATGTTGTCCCGTAAGTCACATAGGACTTTTTCATCCCTTCTTGTTATTGTTGCTCTGATTGGATAATTTCAAATGATATGTCTTTGAGTCCACTGCTTCTTTCTTCTGCTTGAGTCTCCTGTCGAAGCTCTCTATTGAATTTTTCAGTTGATTCATCATATTCTACAGCTCCAGAATTTCTGTTTAGTCCTTTTTTATGATTTCTATCTTTTGGTTGAATTTCTCATTTTGTTCTTGTATTGTTCTCCTGATTTTGTTTAGTTGTCTGTGTTCTCCTGTACCTCAGTGAGCTTCTTTAAGTCACTTATTTTGACTTATTTATCTGGCAATTCATAGGTCTCAATTTCTTTGGGATCAGCCACAGGAGCTTTATTTTGTTCCTTTGGTGGTGTCATGTTTTCTTAATTCTTCATGTTCCTTGAACTGTTGCATTTCTGTCTTTGAAAAAGCAGTCTCCTCTTCCAGTCTCTACTAACTGGCTTTGGAAGAGAAAGACATTCACCAATCAAGAGTTTGAGGTCTTTCAGGCCTTTTCTATGGATTCACCTGCCCCACTCTCTTATTCCCCCTTGTGGGGGTAAGTCTTAGGATTGTATGCCTACTCTCAATCCCGTAAAGTCAGGACAGGTGTTGAGGGCTTCCTCTTAATTTTCTCCAGGGTAGTGCCTTGAAGTGTTCAAGGTTGTGCACCTTCTCTCAACACTGCAAAGTTGAGATAGCCGCTGATATCTACATGCTGTCTGTGGGGATTTGCATGTGTCCTCTGTGGTGGCTTGCACTCACTGTCTGTGTAGGCTCAGGTGCTCTGTCTCAGGAGTGCACAAATGCCATCTGAGGACTTTTGCATGTGCCATTTCAGGGGCACATGCAGAGTGCTGAGGGTGTGAGTCATCCAATTGAAGGTGCTGGAGATGAGGTATCCCACAGGGTTTTCAAGGTTTTCAGACTCCTAGTGGAGTCTCAAGCCAATTAATAGGGTCTACAGCTGGTTTTTGAGACTTTGTGGTTGCTCCTAGTTCCCCCAAGACTGTTAGCTGTGTGATCTCCTCAGTGATGTGGGTGGGGTGAGGCAGAAGTGAGCTTGTTGGGTAACAACCTATGAGGTTGGGGAAGCTGGACACTCACTTCACTCTCACTATCTCCCATAGAAGAAACTGTGGACTTGGGCACTGAACCATGAGGCCTGAGAGTGGGGTTTTGTGGCTTAAGTGAAACTGTTCTTCTTCTTCTTCTTTTCTTTTTTAGATGGAGTCTCACTCTTGTTGCCTGGGCTGGAGTGCAGTGGTGCAATCTCAGCTCACTGCAACCTCCACCTCCTAGGTTCAAGTGATTCTCCTGCCTCAGCCTCCCAAGTAGCTGGGACTACAGGCGCCTGCCACCACGACAGGCTAATTTTTTTTTTTTTTTTTAGGTAGAGTCTCACTCTGTCACCCAGGCTGGAGTGCAGTGGCATGATCTCGGCTCACTGCAACCTCCGCCTCCCGGGTTCAAGTTATTCTCCTGCCTCAGCCTCTCGAGTAGCTGGGATTACGGGCGCATGCCATCACGCCCGGCTAATTTTTTGTATTTTTAGTAGAGATAGGGTTTCAGCATGTTGGCGAGGCTGGTCTGAAACTCCTGACCTCAGGTGATCTGCCTACCTTGGCCTCCTAAAGTGCTGGGATTACAGGCATGAGCCACTACATTCTTACATTCATCAATGCATCTAGTCTTAATTGTTTTTTCTTTTCTTTCTTTCTTTTTTTTTTTTTTTTTTTTTTTGACTTAAACAGAGTTTTATAATTGCTTCACTGGACTCCTGGTTTCCTACTTGAGGTACTCTTCTTGTCCATGGATAGTTGTCAAAATTGATGTTTCTATGGAAGTATGAGGATTGGAATCTCCTATTCCACCATCTTGCTGTCATCACTCTGGTAAAAATGTTAAGTGGTTATCTCTTTTGTTTTCTTTGCACTCTGCCATAATTACCAGATTCTCTCCAATGAGGACATTTTACTCTAAAGCAGTAGTAATACCATGGACAATGAATAAGTCTAATCTTTTTCAACCAAGTTCATTTCACTTTCAAGTAAATCTATTTACTCTGTAGTGTTGTAAATGCTTCCCAAATCTTTAATAACTTGATGAAGTAAATCAGTATTATTTTGCTCATTTTACAGATGAAGAAACTGAAGACCAGAGAAGCTAAGTAGATCACCCAAGATAATACCTGAGATGTATGGACCCAGTGGCCAATCTCAACCACCATGTCATGCTGTCCCCAAACCCTCTGGGCCAAACTGTATGTAGTTTACAGTCTGTCCCAGGCTGACAAGGAGGTGACAATTGCACTAAGCTTTATGACTCTGAAGCCTGGAATCTGGAAACCATAAAACTCCAAAAGTCTGAAGAGGCCACCTCTTAGTTGTGTGACTTTGGGAAAGTCCCTTACCTCCCCTACGCCTTGGTTTCCTTATTTGTAAAATGTGTGTGATACCATCTGTATTCTTTCCTACTCCTCAGGGTTGTTATGAGCTCAGGTATATGTGAAAGTGTTACATAAACTGTGAAGGATGCAGGTAGGCAGGAAATCAAGGGAGAGATATCAAAGGGATGCCGTGTGAACAAAGGTGCGTTAGAAGGACTGTGAAGGCCATTGTGAGGGAGCTGTGTGAAAGGGAATTTGGTTCCTGGGGAGGGGCAGTGGGACTGGGGTAGAAACAGGTTTGGTGTTAAATCTTGGAGGCCTTTAATGTCAGGTGATGCATTGGGATGTTACTGACAGTGAAATAAGGAGGGTGGGCTATGAAGGGTCATCCACCACAAAAATACAGCATGATTGCAGGATTGTCTTCAGCCACTCTGCTGGGCCACTAGGCCTGACTCCTGAGTGAGTCTGAGAGAGGGAGCTCCCCAGGACAGGCCCTCTGGGCAGGTGAGGCCTCCAGTGGTGTACAGTGACTTGCTGGCAAGTTTTAGTCAATGCCCATGAGAGGGAAGCTGGCACAGGAGGCCAGCATTATGGTTCTTTCCGGAGCCCAGGAAAACCAGAGTGTGAGCCTCTCCCATTTGGTGGCTCCTTCCAATTTATGGTAGCCAGCTCATTTGATCCTCCAACAGCTTGAAATGGAGATGAACTCTTATCTTCCCTCCACTAATCTGCTCTTCCTAATGTCCCCAGTGACTCTAACTTCCTCCTCCTTGAATCCTCCTTAACACAGTTGCCAGTACTGTACATTGCTGACCTCTCCCTTGCCCCGAAAAAGTTCTTTTGCTGCCAGGATTGTACTCTCTCAGCCAATTTTTTAACTGATTCTTCTCAGGCCCCTTTGCTGATTTCCTTTCTTTTCCACACCCTCCAAGATTCCATCCTTGGTCTCCTTTTCTTTTTCAATGAATTCTCCCTCTGTGGCCTCATCAACTACCAGTATGAAGGCCCACAGTGTACTCAGGTGTCTCAAATCATGATCTCCAGACCCTGTATTTCTTATCATGACTAAAATGAAACTCATCTCTGCCCATACCCACTGCCTCTTTTCTCACTTAATGTCATCACAACCACAAAAGGTTCTGTGTCAAAGCTGTGACAATGTACCTGGTTGGCTTTAGCAGAAAGGGGATTTTTTGGAAGCATGGGGCAATTCATTGACATGAAGAAAAGTCTTGAAGGTCAAGCCTCAAAAATAATGAAGGCCAGAGCAGCTCTGGGAAGCTGAACAGTGGATACAAGCAAATGGCTTCCCTAGGGAATGAAGACTGAAGAATGTAGTAGAAGAACATTACCTACCATGTAGTGTTTGTTGAATCTAAAATGAACTGTACAGTTAAGGAAGCCGAGACCCAAAGAGGACGATTCAACTTCTATCCCTTCATTCTTTCTGCCATTAGGCTAGAGATTAGAATTACAGGAAGAAAGCATCTGAATGCGCTAACTAGGGTCACATAGTCTTAGCTGGGGGTAAGCACAACCCCTTCAGTGATGGTCCTACCAAACTGTACTCAATCCTGATATTGCCAATCTTGTTTTTAAATGCCTCTAGAGAATGATTCTTTCTCCTAAAACTCAACCAACATTCTGAACCTGAAAAGGGGGGTATGAAGTCTGTGTGTAAACAAATCACAAGTGTCCATCATACTCTGGCCCAGAAACATCTTTAACTCCTGCCTCTTCCATACTCCACTTCTCCTAAATATCTTTCTAATAACTTCCCTGCCTTCATAACTCCTTGCTGCCAGTCTCTTACCTGCAAATCTATCTGCCCCACTATCAGTCATCTTCTACAATACAAACTGGGCTGGGCGCAGTGGCTCACGCCTGTAATCCCAGCACTTTGGGAGGCCAAGGTAGGCGGATCATTTGAGGTCAGGAGTTTGAGACCAGCCTGGCCAACATGGTAAAATGCTGTCTCTACTAAAAATACAAAAATTAGCTGGACATAGTGGTGGACGCCTGTAATCCCAGCTACTCAGGAGGCTGAGGCAGGAGAATCACTTGAACCTCAGAGGCGGAGATTGCAGTGAGCAGAGATCGCGCCACTGCACTCCAGCCTGGGCAACAGAAGGAGACTGCATCTCAAAAAGATAAAATAAAATGAAATAAAATCTGATCAGTCCAAGCTTCTCCTTCCCTTCCCCCTCCCGCAAAAAGAACCCTTTATGGTTCCCCATAGCCATTAACTAAAGTTCTTAATATGGTTTACAAGGTCCTTCCCAAGCCTTATTTTTCCACAAGCTTCATTTACCACTCCAGCCCCACTACTCCTCAAACAGGCCTCTATGCATATGTATTTTTCCTTTCTCCTGGATGCCTTTCCCACATTCTCTGTCTCAAGGGATCCCATTCATATTCGTCTTTCATAGATAGCATCAGATGTCACCTCTCATGGAGACTTCCTCAAACAAGCCAGGATGAGTTAGTTAATCCCTCTTTTGTATTCTCTTCACACTCAGTAAGGACTTAAGATTATAGCCCTGAGCACATTTTATTATGGCATTTGTTTACAAGTCTGTCTCCTTCACTGGACTGGGAGCTCCCCTAAAGTAGGCCCTGAGTTTTCCTCGGTTTTATTGCCCTAGTGCTTACCATTGTGCCTAGCATGTGGTGCTTGATGAATTTTAAGTGAGTTGTACAGATGAGGAAACTGAAGCCCAAAGAGAGCAAGTTGCACACTTAGAATGAGCAGCCTCCCTAATGGCAATGAAGTTGGAGAGATAGTTGTGATCAGATTGGGCTTTGTAATCATCTAGGCAGTTGCTAAAGACTGGAAGTAAACGGTGGTCACCAGCTAGTTCCCTTTGCACTTAGAGAAAATAAGGCTCAACAGGCTCCAACTTAAATGGTCAAGAGGGATTTAAGTTAAAGAAGAGAAAGACCTTCTTGTTCCTGGCTCTGGTAGACAAAAAAGTGAGCTGACTCAGAACGTTTGTGCACGTTTTGCCTCTGGAGGCTTTAACAAACAAGATAGACCTTATTATCAGGGCTGAGTCGAAAGTCCTGTTAGAGGCGGACAAATGACTGAGCTGACATCTGAAGAAGCTGCCTCTTGAGGAAGCCCTTGAGGAGCAGAGGAACCAGTGAGAAGACTTCAGTTCCCAGGGAGGTCAGGGATGCTTGGGGGAGGGGGAGACAGAGGAGGGAGCCCTTCCTAATTAAGCCTCTACCCACGAGTGAATGTGAAGCTAATAAGGCGGCCCCATTCCAGGGCACCTCCACACCCAGCCAGCCGGTCTGCCTGTTTATTGCCCGTATGGAGATCATTAATGCCTCCTGACACTGGGGTCACTCCCGGGGTCAATCCCGGAGCCCGTTCTGGAAAACAAGGGGAAATGAACTTCCCAGCACATGTGGCTCAGCCTTGGCAGGGAGGGGGACTCTGGTCACCCCACACCTCAGCTCTGGGAGAGATCAGCACTCCAGGCAGTCAGACCCCCCAAAACAATCCCTTCTGCCCATGCTGGACTCAGGGGGGGTGGTCCTGGGTAAAGGCGAGGTGGAGGCCCTTGTCTGGGCCGGGACAACCCCCACTGAGGCTGTCCCAACCGACAGACAGACACTAATCCCCTGGCGACGGACTGGGCTAGTGTCTGGGAGCTGCAGCTGCAGCTCAACAGGGGCCAGGCTGCCAGCCACAGGTGGCGGGAAGGCGCAGGCCTGGTGGCCACGTGGGCGCGAGCTTGGGCCTTGGCCCCACCCTCACCCGCTTCCCCCTTGTTGATTGGGCCCCTTCCCCCTCCGGCATCCAAGATGGTGGAGGGGGGCGGGTTTCCAGGGCTATCAGAGCGTCAATTGGTGGAATGCAGTATCTTTGAGCTGAAGGACAGCCTCAGTAGCCACTCAGGGAGCTCCTGCTGGTGATGGTGGTGTGTACTCAGTCACCTTACCTTACACTTAAGCAACCGAGGTGACCTCAGGAATCGGTCTCCCGCAGGCTGGTGAGAGCCACAGTGAGAAAGAGGCAACTCCAGACGGCCTCTGGGCAGGCCCCTTACCAGCCTGGGGCGTCTTCCTCGATAATAGAACTGAGAATCAGTCCCTACCTGTCCAGCAAGAAGACGGGAAAACCTCCAACTACCTTGGAGGAAATCAATAGGATTACAAGGTTAATGCCAGAGCAGGCTGAGTGACAGTTACCAAATAAATGATCTTGGGAGGACATGGCTGAGGTTAAACGAGGCCCAATAAATAAAGGAACGTGTTCAAAGGAGAAACATCAGAAAACCCAAGGACGCAGGAGGCGGGGGGGTGGTGGTCGGGCCTAGGGACTCCTTCCTGTCCTCCCGTAGGGGGCCTGTTGAATCTCCCAGAGGAGCCACAGCCCCGGGCCTGCCTCTCGCGAACCTGCAGGCTCGGATCTGCACCCTGTTCCGTGCCAGTGTTGGCATAGCTCCAGGGCACAGCACTCCTTGGACAGCTGCATACCCCCGGCTTTGGAGACTGGATGAGGGAATGGAAAGTCTTACTGTGGAGGCCTAACCAGTTAACAGAGCCCCAGCGTGCCTCTGACTCCTTAGAGAAAGGACCAACTGCAGCAAGAAGGGTTGAAGCTAGATGTGAGGAGGCACTTCCCAAACAGATCGATGGACAGAGCTTTTGGGCCTTGGAGGCAAGGAAATTTCCCATAGGCCTTCAGCTGAGTGTCTTTTCTTCATGAAATCTGCTAGAGAACAGTTTTGGTGACTGAGCAGTGAGCAAAGTCCCTTCTCCAATTTCTTCCAAATCTTCCCAGTGATGCCCACATCAAGCCTCCTTCCATTCCCTTTTCTACTGTGCCTGTCTATTTAGAATTGGGAATTGAAAAACTCAAGCACAGAGAGCAACTCTGGGTGAGTGGGGCCGGAAGCAGATGGGAGACGTTTGAGGAAGAGGGCAGCAGGGAGAAAAGGACCTTGGTGACATGGGTTAGGGGCACTCAGGAAGCTTCTTGGGACGGCGATTGGAAAAGAGACTTGAGCTTGGTACAGACTGATAGAAGGGCCCTGTGATGTGGGGAAGGAGCAGAAGGCACCAAGGACATGCCTTTTGTTGGAGTTTCATTCAGCTTTGTTGCCATGAGTCATTTGGCTTTGTGTTTATATAGTGCCTTCATAGTAATACATCAGACTCAAGGAAGGAGAGAGAATGGTGTTCTGAGCCCCCCATGCAACCCTGTGATGTGTCCCTCCATACCCAGGGCTGAATTGCCTCTGGGGCAGTAGGTCTGCAGCCAAGTAGGTGGGGTGTGGGGTAGGAGCAGAGGGTTCTTTGCCCAGTGGCCTGTTATAAAGGATTTTATTCCAGATGAAAGCACAATTTTCCTTATCGTCACTTGTTTCTGATGTAGTCAAAAATTTCCCTTTTTAAAAATTTGTATTTCGTAGAGATAGGATCTTTTTGTTGTTGTTGTTTGTTATTTGTTCATTTGGCTTTTGAGACAGAGTCTCACTCTGTCACCGAGGCTGGAGCGCAGTGGCGCAATCTCAGCTCACTGCAACCTCCGCCTCCCCGAGGCGATTTAAGCGATTTATTTAATTTAAGCGATTCTCCTGCCTCAGCTCCCGAGTAGCTGGGATTACAGACGTGCGCCACCACACCCGGCTAATTTTTATATTTTCAATAGACACAGGGTTTCACCATGTTGGCGAGGCTGGTCTCCAACTCCTGACCTCAAGTGATCCACCCACCTCAGCCTCCCAAAGTGTTGGTATTACACGTGTTAGCCACCGCGCCTGGTGGAGGTAGGGTCTTGCTATTAAATATATTACTCAGGCTGGTCTTGAACTCCTGAGCTGAAGCAATTCTCCCACGTTGGCCTCCCAAAGTGCTGGGATTACAGGCCTGAGCCATTGTCCTGGCCTAATTTGCCTTTCTTGGCCAAGGCTGTGTTCTCAGCTAGAAGGGGCCATCAACACCATCTTTGCACATGAAAAGCTTGCAGCAGAGTCTGTGTGTACAGCGCTCTTCATTCCATTAGCAATGTGTCCTGGTGAATGAGCAGCCCGCTCCTGGGGTCCTGCTGGCTTTCTTCCAGTAGCTAACGTGGTAGGAGTCCGCAGGAGACAGAGAACGATGTTCTTAGGAACATCAGGGATACCGGAAGTGCCCTCTCTTGGAAATCTGAAGAGAGAGATGATTAAGTTTTTGGTCCCTGGGTGAGTATTTTATTTTTTAGCAAATGAACAATAATCATAACGAATAGGTTATGATCTTGGGTTCTCGAGCCCTATAGGTCCAATGACCTCTTTACTTACTGTGAGACCTTGGTCAAGTCCTATTTATAATGATATGTGTATTTGAGTGTTACCATGTGCCAGGCACTAGACATGTCACTCTTACAACAACAACGTGAAGGAGGTTGTGTTATCCCTGTTTAACAAATAAAACCTGCTTAGGTTAAGAGACTGGAGAGCAGTTTACTTAAAAGCATAGGCACTGAAGATTTGAACTAGTTTGGCTTTAAATCTTGTCTTCATTTCCTGGTTGTATGACATTGGGCAAATTATGTGACCTCAATTTCTTCATTTGTAAAACTGGGTTTATGATAGTAACCACCTGATAAGGTAGTGAGGCTGAAATGAGATAATGTGCATAAAGTTCTTAGAATTCTGCCAGGAACTTTGTAGGTGTTTGATAAATGTTAGCTATAATTGTGAGCCCTCAAAGCACTTTTATCTATGTGCTATCACTTCATCCTTTCTACTACCCTATGAGGTGGCTGTTATTATTAAATTCATTTATCGATGAGGAAGCAGAGCCTTAAAACTCTGTTCTAGCCTTAAAACTCTGACCTAGAACATGCTGTAGATCCCTCTGTAAGCAGACCTGAGTTCAGGCCTTTAAACTTCAAATTGCAAGCGTTTTCTGATACTCTCCCATTCTTGAATTCTAATTTATTTTAGCGCCCTCATTCAGAAATATCCCCAAGAAGCCGAATTTAAAGCCAAATTTGGATTATCTATGCTTAGGAAGAATACAAAAGAGAAAGGAAAAAAAGGGAGGTGTTGAACAATTAAATATTATCTCTGATTTAGGAATTTTTTTCACCTAGCACAACGCTAGCAGATATACCTTCCTCTGGTAGTAAAATAAGCATATATTTCAGAGAAGTCTTACTGGAGGAAATGGAAGGAAGTGAGGCTTCAGGAGCGTAGTGTATGGACGGGGGAGGGGGAAGCTGACCTCCAGAAAATCCACTGAAGAAAAAGGTCTCTGAATCAGTAGGTCTAGATCGCTCAGGCTATGCAAAACCCAGACTTGATCAGTCATTCCTTACCTCCGTAGTGTCTCAAATGAGAGTTAAAGGAGGGATCCACCTGCGTGCTGTTGGTGAATCACTGTCTCTGTCCTCAGTCCCAAAGGGGCTCAGACCAGTCTGCCTTAGCCAGCTCAGAGATCAAGGCAGCCCAGTCCTCAGTTCCTTCTACCTGGAAGTTTCTGTTTCTCCCTGATAGGAGAAGGCCTGGGAGAGCAGGGTGAGAGGTCAGGTAAGCAGACCTGCATCTGTGGTGGGAGGGGAAGCACCTGCAGCAGCAGCAGCTGCCACCTCTACCTATCCCCTGCTTGGTCCTTCTTCAACCTCCCAGAGGGAGCTCAAGCTCCTGCCCCACAGCTTTCCTGAGCTTGCTAATCTGAATGGGATGTGGGCTGAGGAATCTGGAACCAAGACTTGGGGCTACTGGGTGACAATAAAGCTACAGGGGACAGATCAATTCCCTGCTGCCTCATCCATCCTTTCCCTTTTGGAGCTTAATAAGGATCCCAGGCCTTAGACCACAGCATACATGGAAAAACGTAGCTGGGAAAGAATTGAGGAGGGATTTTGTTTCCTGGTTTTGAATGGGAAGGCACGAGCACATGCACTCTCAGGTAGGTATCTTTCATTAGGGAGGAAGGCACTCAGCACTGAACTGGTGAAGCAAGAGGATGGCCTTGAGCCCAGGAGTCTTTGAGGCTGCAGTGAGCTATGATTGCATGCCAGCCTGGGCAACAGAGTGAGATGTTGTTTCTTTAAAAAAACAAACAAACAAACAAACAAACAAACAAAAACACTGAGTTGGGAACTTTTACATACACTTCAGGAGCATATTTGGCTCTGAGTAACAGAGATCCATCCAGACTAACAATGATGAAAAGAAATAAGGTTTATTTTTCTTATTTATAAGAAGCAGGCTGGCACTGATTTACGTGCTCAATGATGCCATAGGAACTCAGGCCCTTTCTTTTTTTCCTCGGCTATTCTTAACACATTGACTTTCATCCTTCCGGCCTTAAGGTCTCTAGAGGGTGAGAACTTCAAGGATCTCATCTGCCGGGGAAAGGAAGACCACATCTTCTCCTTTATCAAGAAAGCAAAATATTTCCCACAACCTTTCTCCCCGCCAGTCTTCCGTTTAGGTCTCATTGGCCAACACTGGATTACGTGGACAACTCTAGCTACAAGAGAGACTAGGAAAGCAGAGAACAGGATTTTCATAGACCAGTAGTTCTCAGCCTTGCCTGGAACTCCTGGGCTCAAGCTATCCTCCTACCTTGGTTCCCTGAGTAGCTAGGGCTACAAGCGGCACCACCACGTCCAGCTTTGGCTCTACGAGCAGAGATTCTGACTCAGTTGGTCTGGGTTGGAGCTTGGCATTAGCATTTATTAAGTGCTCCAAAAACCTTTTTTTTAAAAATTGTAATTGCTTTTCACTACACTATGGTGCCAGCTCATCCTCCACCAAAAGGTCATCCTCAACCAAAGCCACCCCAGGCTCTAGGGAGCCACCCTACTGTGCTGACAGGCGTCCCCCACTTATCCTGTAGCCCTTGCTATCTCTGAGACTGATTAGGTGATTAATTAGTCAGTTTGCAGGTCATTCATTAATGAATTTGCAGTTAGTGACGGGTTTGTTAAGCGGTTGGGTAACTAACAGAATGGTCAGTTGGCCTTTCCTCCTGTTTGTGTGTCTAACACATAGTAAGCATTTAATATTTCTTTGGATGAATGAATCCATAAAATAGAGAAAAAAATGGAGTTAATACAGTATCAAATGAGATGGCAGCTGTGAAACCACTTTGTAAATGGTAAAACACTGTACAAATACAGCAATAAACATTTATATGATAAACTACTTTTATTTTTTATTTTATGTATTATTATTATTTTTGAGACAGAGTCTCACTCTGTCACCCAGGTTGGAGTGCAATGGCACTATTTTGGCTCACCAAAACCTCTGCCTCCCAGGTTCAAGCTATTCCCCTGCCTCAGCCTCCCGAGCAGCTGGGACTACAGGCATGCCCCACCATGTCTGGCTAATTTTTGTATTTTTAGTAGAGACAGGGTTTCATTGTGTTGGCCAGGCTGGTCTCGAACTCCAGGCCTCAATTGATCCTCCTGCCTTGGCCTCCCAAAGTCCTGGGATTATAGGCATGAGCCACTGTGCCTATAATCCCAGCTGAGAAACTACTTTTTAAAATTTAGGGCCAGGACAAAGTCTGTTCCTTCACCATTCACCAAAGAGTTACTGTTTCCACATTTCTGATATAGAGAACTACCATGTTGCTCTGCTGCTCATAAGCCAGATTTTATTCTCAATTATAGCAACCTTGTTAGCACTTAGTGATAGCATATATGCTTACCCCTTTTTCCTTGATCCTAATGTGTTTTTCTACTTGTGCTTTTATGAGCTAATTTTGGTTATAAACCACCTCAAGCCTTTTGGGGAAAAGAGAAAAGTAGAATAAATTTTTTAAATACTTGGGAGCTAGCCTTTATCAACCATGCATTAATATAGGCAATCCTCACAATAAGCTAGTAGGTTGATATAATTATCCCCATTTTATATCAGCATTAAGGGACTTGTCCAAGGTCACATAGCTGCAAAATGGTGAGCCAGGAATCAGAGCCAGGTTTCAAAACCAAGATGAGCCTGTTACCAAACCTGAGCACTTTCCCCCAAGCCAACTCAAATCAGTGTGACAGATGCGTGGTACAGTCAGTTATTTGTTTAGCTAGTTGAGGAGGGTTTTCATACTTTGAACTCCTCAAAGTAGTTTTGGAGAAAAAAAAAATTGGTCTTTTCCTCTTCTACACAGGCTCTTTTTCAGCCAATACTAGGCAGCATCCATTATAAGCTTTTCTATTACTTTACTTACGACTAAGAAGAAAAAACGCTGCTAATTAAGCTGTGACACACCACTAACTATCAGATGCATCTCAGTTTCAGAGATATCAGAATGTGAAAAATGTGTGTCTCAGAGTCAGTTAAATGAGGTATTCCATTCTAATAATGGGGAATGTGCGTTCAGAACCTCTCTCGTTTACTCACTTGCTGACTGGTTTGTCCCTTCCTTTTCACTGCCAAAAGCTTACCTGTCCCTTCCATATCTCATTTCTCCACATCATCATGAACCTGTTGATAATAATTTAGACTGTCTGCCATGAGTCTCCAGAAAGCCTTGCACTTGTAGGAAGGTTCCAGTCTAAGATTTTTTTTTTTTAAATTAAAGAATTATACTATAAGCTCTAAGTATGAACTTCCTCCAATGACTGTCAACAAATTCTTTCCAGAGTCTGGCCTAACTTTGGTCTTCCCATAGTACCTGCTGATTCACTGCCCTCCCTGTTCATCATTCCGCACAGTAGTTGGTTGCTTAGTCTGTATACTATTTATTTGCAAGGGATTTCCCTACAGGCTGTTGGAGGGGTCATGGGAGGGGCCTTGCCAGCAGAAGCTGAAGCATGTCATCCAGGTCTCCCTAACACAGGAAACATGACTCCCAAGGCATCTCCTGAAATGCCAGGGCCTTCCCTTTCTCCATTCCAGGAGTCCACAGGATTGGGGAAGGATTCCACTTCTCCACTCCTCTTAGATATTATTTCTCCTCCCTGGTTTGAGACTCCGTGAGAGGAATGGTGATGGGGTGGTGGAATCTTGTACTGCAAGGGTGACAGGGACTTGAGCAGCGGCCCACTGTTGGGCTGGATTTCAGGCTCCTGACAGCAGCAGCGACTGGCTTTTCTGAGTTGGTGTTTTGCTTCCACCTTTGAGTGCAGAGTGGTAAAGGAGGCATTGATGCTGGCTTTCCATTTCCTAGCATTAGAACAGGGACAGACCCATCCAGGAAAAGCATTTCCCTGTCCTCTTCCCTTCAAGCTGATTTTGGAGGTCAGAATCTGGAAAGGGACAGAGAGGACACAGGTGGAGGGAGGGATGCAGCCCATGCTAAGCACTAAGGGAC
This sequence comes from Chlorocebus sabaeus, assembly GCF_047675955.1. Taxonomy (NCBI): domain Eukaryota; kingdom Metazoa; phylum Chordata; class Mammalia; order Primates; family Cercopithecidae; genus Chlorocebus; species Chlorocebus sabaeus. The sequence goes on from NC_132919.1 coordinate 37,627,818, forward strand.
CACTCTGGGGATCCTTATTGATAAGGATTCTGCAGCCTTTGCAGATGGGTGGGCAGGCCTGTTCCTGCCCCAGGATTCTGGGCATGTGACAGGCCGGGAGCCTGGGGCACAGGCTGGGGTCCACATGGGTCTGTCTGCCAGTGGAAAGCCTGGGTCCTGTGGGAGGTACAGAGAGAAACAGAGGTAAGTGGAGACAGAGAGCTCAGAGGCTGGGCAGGGAGGTCTGGGCGCTGAGCAGGCCTCCCTTTCTGTGGCAGGAAGGACTGGGTGGCTCGGAGCAGGACGCTCCCCAGTCTCCACTTCCTAGCCTAGGGCAAGCATTGGGCTTCCTCTTCAGCTCTCCAGGATCTCAAGGAGCTGCCGCGGAATCCTGGCCCTGGGCCGCAGTTTCCCCGGGAGGCTCTGCCAAGCCTGGCACCTTGCAGCCCAGCCTGGGCTCTGTCAAGGCCCGAACCGGACTCGGCTCCAACTCAGAGGCCGGCCCAACACTTCCCTGCCGCCGCCGCCCCGCACCCGGCCACCGGGCTTCCTCCCTGTCCTCACCCCTGACCTCCGCGGCCGACTTCGAGGCGCTCCAGGCCGGGTCCAGCGCCCGCGGCCCCCTGGGCCAGGACAAGGAGGGCGGATGAGCAGAGGGGCTGTACCCAGGACCTGAAGGTGCGAGGCCGCGTGGTGGGCATGGTCGGGAAGCCGAGCGTGGGCCTGTGAGGCGCGTGTGCGCCTGCGACCTCCGGACCGGGGCTCCCAAATGAACGGCGCGCACGGCTGGGAGCCGGGCTCTGCGGGCGAGGAGCCCGCAGCCGGGGGTCCGTGGAGGCCGCTGCCTGGAAGCGGGCGCCGGCAGCGGGTGGCCAGGCCTGGTCGTGGTGCGCCCTAGTCTTCGGGCACGGCGGGGCCGGGCGAGCCCTCCTGGTTGTCGAGCCTCGGCTGAGCCGGGCTGCTCGCCCTTGCTTCCCGCCTCTCTAATCTAAACCATGCGGGGCTCCCAGCCCCTACCCGGCTCGCGGGGCCCGAGGGCCAAGAGGAGGGCACTGGGCCGCGCAGTGGAGGAGCCGGCTGCTCGCGTGGGGCTCGAGGTCCTGGGGACCGCGACGCCGGGGAACCCTGGAGCCCCCCTCCCTGGGGGACAGCGGGCGCGAACTGATTGACAGCGGCGACGTCAGCGCGGAGGGGGGGCGGCCCCAGAGGGAGGGAGGGAGGGGGAGGGAGCTGAGGCCCCAAAGTGCAGCCTTGGAGATCAAGGGCCCGCTCCAGAGCCGGGATGTGTCCAGCCCCGAGGGCACGGCGGGCAGCTGGACCCTGACCCAGCGGCGCGGAGTCGGAGCCCCGGCCGTCCCGCGCTCCTCGGACCCGAACCTGCAGGGGACCTCGGGCCGCTGGCGCCTCCGCATGCGGCACCGCAATTAGGGTGAGTGTTGGTTCCAGCCGAGTGGGGACCAGCTGGGCGTGCGGGGCTAGGTCCACAGGGGCTCAGGGTTAGGCTGCGGTGTCGGACAGGAGGAGAAGCTGGAAAGGGGCGAGTCTCGCGACCCGGAGAAGTACTTCAGGGGCGGTCAAAGTTGCAGGAAGGCGGCGCGAAGTGCCTTGGGTCGGGCCGCCGCCTCGGCCAGACACCCAGTTGTTGGGGCACGAGCCGTCCTCTCTGTGTAACGCAACGAATTGGGTCTAAGGACCCAAGAGCGTGGAAATATCGATAGCGCCAGCACCCTAAGAACAGGGCCGTGACAGGCGGAGCGGTGGCCTGGAAATTGGTGTTTGCAGAATATGCAAGGCCAAGGAAGAGGGCCCCCGTACTGAAGCGAAAATTCATGTAGAAATGTGAGCGATCAGAACACTGGACTCAGAGCCTTTGATGCAAGACTAGTTAAAATTAAAACAAGGAACATTATATATAAATAATGATCGATGATTAAATATTATTAGAATGTGAATAATTACCAAAGAAAGGGCTAATGGCATAACTGATATAACACGTGAACTTTCAAATAATACAATCGTAGTAACTTTCAGAGTCAAGCTGAATCAAGTGAAAATAGTAATCACGATTTTTAAAAAGATTAAAGCAAAGTAATTCTAAATGGAGGAACAATGTAAGGACTGTTGTATTAAAGCCAATTGCACTAATATAACGTATAGTAATAGTGTAACAAATTACCGAACTGTTGGAAACTAGGAAACAAACTGTAGGAGAAAGATGAACAATGAAAATACTATTAGGGGAAATATTATTAGTGGTAGTGATATAATAATATAATGTATTATTGATACTATAGCGAACTATTAAAACATATTAACTAAAATCTTCGGAGCAATAGTAATGTAAATAAAGACACATTAACAAGAATTGCTGGAGTAATATGACAATTTATGACCAATGTATTAATAGTCACAAGAACATTATAAATAATGGTTGAGTAATAAGAAGTATTGTACCAATGTGATGAAAAATAATCAGAGTATTAAGAGCTACAGCAATATTACAAAGTATGACAAAACAGCAAGAAGTAATGATGTGATGAAAAATAACTAGCGAGTTAAGATCTGTAACATTACAAATAATGACAAAGTAACAAGATACTGTCAGGGTGTGTTGAAGAATAATACCTGGAGTGTTATGAGCAAGCCTAACAAAACAAATTGTGGTTAGATAACAAGAAGTATTATAAGGATGTGAAGAAAATTAACATGAATTTTCAGAACAGTTATATGACAAGTTATGGTAAACAAGAAGTTATTGAAATAGCGTGGCAAAGTATAAACAAAATGAAAAGCAAGCAACGGAAACGTATTAGGGATATAAAGCAAAAATTAAAAAATGATAATAGATTAACGTGACCTATTGTACACTATGTCAACTAGATATTGGTAATAGTATTATGAACGTGCCAGGCGACCCTGAAATGTGTCAGGAAAACAACAAATTTAGTAACAGTAAGCTAACGAATCAAACCAGGACTTTAACCATACAGTATTAAAGATACAAAGGAGTAATAATCCACGCGATAGGATATTCTCAAAGTTCCAAAATACTACTGACCAAAATACTACTCTTACAATAAGGACAATTAAAATATTTTTAAAAAGTACGAAATATTAACAATTCCCCTAGTGCAAGAAACATACCCCCAGTAACCTAAAAGTGAAAAGAAAAATGCTGTCGTCTTTGGAAAACGAGGCTACTGAAAGCAATAGACCCCATCGCAAAGGGAGCGGAGGCTGCGGCGCGGAGGGGTGGATGTGAAAGACCAGCGCGGACCGCTACCCGTGGCTGAGTGCGGGACCCCGCGGTGTGGGCGGCCGAGCGCGCCCAAGCTCGAGGTCCGAGAGGACCACGGGGACGGCCGCCCCGGGCCAGCCGGGTGGGGAAAAAAGGAAATTGGTGGGAAGGGGGCAAGCTGTCGCGAGGTCGGGATGTGGCTTCGTGGCGGAGAGAAAAGGAAGAGGCAAACCCTGAGCCTCGGAAGGAGAACACCGCGCAGGCCTTGTCCCTAGTCCGACCTGTGGGGCCCGAGTCAGTGGACGCGGGCCGTGAACCAGCTCCTCACCCGGCAGGACTGAGCGCGTAGGACTGAGAGCGCAGGGCGCGAGCCGCAGGGCTCCGCTGCACGGCTCCGGGTGTGAGAGAGCCCAGCAGAGGACCCCTTGGCCATGCGGGCCAAGCGCGAGACGGCCCCTCCTTGCGACCCCGCAGGCCACCACATCTGGGACCAGCCGATCGCTCGCTCGCTGGCGCCGATCCCGCCGGGGTCCTAGATATAGTTGGACCCAGCGCGCTGGCCAGAGTGGGCAGCTACCCTATTGGGGCAGCGGCCCCCTGTGTGGGGACTCCTGGGTTTCCGAGGCTCGGCCCCGCGTTCGCACGTGGCCCTAGGCGGGTGCTGGCGCTGGCCATGTCCAGCAAGTCTCACTCTCTGCGGGTTGTGGCCGAAGACCGGCCCGCCTGTCAGCCTTATCTTTATGGGTTTTTCCCAACCCGGAGTGGCCCCGGCCCCTTTTTATCTCCTCGGTTGCACTTGGCTTGTTTACTTTGCGAGGCCCTGGGAGTCGAAGTCTGAGCCCGGGATGAGGAGGCCTCTGAACAGGATGGGCGAGAGGCCTGAGCCCGGGGATGCTCCAGGAGGGCCCCGGGAGAACGGGAAGAAGGTAGGAAGAGAAAGGCGGAGCATTCCACCTCAAGAGGGGCCGCCAGACCTACAGAAAGCCCCGCTGGAGCGCCCAGGTCCAGCAGGATGGGGAAGAGCAGGGAGGTGGAAAGGCGAAGCGGAGCAAGCCGGGCACACCCCTAAGGGATGCTTCGGGCAGGGAGCAGCCATCTGCCTAGGCGAGAGAATCAGCCAAGACACCCGAAGAAATGTAGCTGTGCCAGGCAGGGCTAAGAGGTTCCTGTGAATGGGCCCAGCCTACTGGCCTGGTCCTTCGCTGGGAAGGGTGTGGGTCTTTAGGCCCAAAGCAGAGCCCTGTGGCGCTAAAGTGTGCCCGAGTGAGCCTGTGAATTTGAACCCTAGGGCCAGGCAGGGGAGGCCTGGGCGGAGGGCAGAACCTGATCAGTCACCCAGGAGAGTGTGGCTGCTCAGGCTGGTGGGATGCTGTGTGAGGGGCTGTGTTTCGGTGTGAGCATGTCTGTGCCAGAATGGGAAGAGGATGTGTGTGGACGGGGACTGTGTTGGAGTGAAAGCCTTTGGTTCAGGAAGTCTCTACCTCAGTGCTGTCTGAGGGGTTGGGTGAGGGCAGATGGGTGAGCTGGGCCTGAGGGCCCGAGGCCCTCTCTGCACACAGGTGTGGAGCTGCAGGAGCCTGGGCCCTACCCTCCAGCCTGGCTCTCCTTTCCTGCATGGCCAGGAAGTGTCCTGGTTGTCCTGGGCCCACAGAGAGGCCTGGACCCCAGTTATTGGGGAACAACGGAGAAGACCCAGGCCTCGGGCTCCACTGGAGCCCAGTAGGAGGGAGGGACTCGGGGTGCAGCTGTGGCAATGCCGAGAGGGCGGTCCCTCCGCTAGACCTACTCATCACAGAACCCCACACCCAGGGGCAGGCAGACATTGAACTGCCGCAGACCCTCCCAGGTCCACAGCCTGAAGGGAGGAGGCGAGGGACCTGCCCTCCGTGCGGGCTCCCTCCTCCAGCTCAGGAGGGGGCGGGGTCCACGTGCTCCAGGGCGGCCTCCGCGCCCCGCACGAAGTCCCGGGATCGGCTGGAGAGGGCTGCGGGGCCTCTGGCGAGTGTGGACCTGGGCGAGTGATTCGTTGTGTGCTGTGCCCGCAGGAGATGCTGCAGGATAAGGGCCTGTCCGAGAGCGAGGAGGCCTTCCGGGCCCCGGGCCCAGCGCTCGGCGAGGCCAGCGCAGCCAACGCCCCCGAGCCCGCGCTGGCAGCACCCGGCCTCAGCGGAGCCGCGCTAGGCAGCACCCCTGGCCCTGGGGCCGACGTCGCCGCCGCCGCCGCGGAGCAGGTAGGGCTGCGCCAGCCGTCGGGTAGAAGTCGGGCGTCGGTCTGTCTGCGGGGTCGCCTGTGTCCGTCATTCCGTCCGATCATCAACAGGACTCGCTTTCAGGGGGACCTGGCTACGTTCAGGACGGTCTGCCTGTTAGTTCTCCACTGAACAGGGCTTGCTTTATCTGCCTTCTGGGTCCTTCTCCACTTTGAGCCCTCGGGGTTACTGTGGGACAAGCAAGAGTTAGAGCTAGAGATAGAGGAGAGGGGCAGTAAGAACGAAGGAGACCCCCGGAGCATCGGAGCGAGCCTTGACCAAGTGTCCAGCTCCAACAACCCATAGAGGGCCTGGGACCGAACGGCGGGCAAGAGAAGGCGACCCCGCCGGTGCGCACGGGAGCCGCTGCGGGGCTCCAAGGCCCCTGGGACGTCGTCGAGGGCTTCACAGTGATAATCCGACGATCACAGCGCGCGGGATGCCGCCTGGGGATCTGTGTGCACTATCTGCAGGCGCGCACCTGGCCGAGGGTGCGTGCGCCTCTCCCTGTCTGTGTCTGCCCGGGGAGCCTGTGGTGATGGCCCGCCACGGAAATGTTCATGAGTGTGCAAGAGTGTCGTCTAACCTGCGCTGGCCACTATGTGTGTCCTCTGCGGGTTCCTCCGTAGGTGCAGCTTCAAAGGAGGGAGTTTTAGCCACCGATTAATTCTTTTAAATTCACGAATAGTTCAAAATCATTCTGTGAAACGAAATCTGGAGCCGTGGGCTCCGGGCAGGCAGGGTTCCGCACAGCTCTTCGGGTCTGGTTCATCTTTCCTCAGGCTCCGCGTGGAGCCCTGGGCCAGGCAGACACAAGTTTCTCTCCCTCCCGTCCCCAGACCATCGAGAACATCAAGGTGGGGCTGCATGAGAAGGAGCTCTGGAAGAAGTTCCACGAGGCCGGCACCGAGATGATCATCACCAAGGCGGGCAGGTCAGCGCTGCGAGATTTACTTCCGGGGATGGCGGTGGGGAGCAATGGGGACCGGGGGGTCCCTTAGAAGTCCTCTCGGCCCCAGCCTGGTGGCCTGTGGGAGTCCTCTCTGCCTCCTCGGGCCTCAGTGCCACCTCCCGCCGCAGCTTGGGACTGGGCCGCCAAAGCCCGCAGGGGGCCACCGCAGCCGCCCGGGGCTTGCGGGAAAGACCGAGGGGGAGGGGCAGCGCTATGCAAATGAATCCAAACAGGGATCGCGACGCCCAGAGTCCCAGCTCCAGCACTTTTGGCCCCCTGGGGGGCTACTCTGCTCTCCTTTCTTTGAGGACCTGAGGAGGTTTCTCAGGAATGCATTGATTGCGGACCCAGAGATGCCTCTCGGCAGATGGGGAGAGGGAACTAGACTATGCCCTTCGGTTTTCATACATTTTCGTGAGTGACTCGAACCCCAAGTTTCTCATCCCAGGGGCACCGCTCTTCTGTTTCCATCCCCATCTCTGGCCAACGGGAAAGCACCACGTTGGGCTCCCTGTGTGTTGGGGGAGCGGCTCTCGGTGGCTGCCAGAAAAGGATGATTTATAAAGTGGAAACATCTTTAAAATGCGCTGGTGTCTGTGGGAGAGAACAGGGAGGAGAGGATGAGAGGAGGAAGACTCACAGGGGGTTAAGTGAGAGATTCACTGGGACTGGTGGGGAGGGGGCAGGAGTGTGGAGGAGAGCGGTTATCAGGTGAAGGCGGATTGCTGTAGACAGAGACGCTGGCAAGTTCAGGTTCAGGAACTCCCTCCCCACCCACTCTGTCCCCTCCACATACACACACTTGATTTCGGTCCCTGGGGACAGATTAGGTGTGAAAATGTCCCTTTGCCTGGATGTGTCTCATAATTGAGATTTTGAAGGAATAAGATGATGAAGCCTCGAGTGCCAGGAATTGGGAGTCAGAACACAGTGGGTGAGGGATCCAGTTCCAACTCAGCTACTTTCATCTGTGCAGCCTCAGACAAGGTACTTAAGGGTCTCTGCTTAAGTACTCTCCCCACTCCATCTGTAGAAGAACAGGTCTTGCCTCATACATTGTATGTAAAGCACTGAGTTCCTGTCACATTCAAGCACACAAGAAGTGCTAGTGAATAACATTAGCAATAATTAGAGAAGTGTCTGGCATCCCACTCAGTATTTTCTTCTACTTTTTAGAGAACTCAGCTCTGCTGAACCGCTTAGGGAATGATAGACTATTCAAAGGAAACAAAAAGTCGGTTGGTTTGCTGTGTGTAGTGTGTGGGGTGCTATGGTCCTTCCTGTCTCTGCTCACTGGCAGGCCTTATAAAATTTCCTTTATTTTGTTGAGGGTGGAGGCCTGGGCACTTGGCCACCCTCAGGTCTTAGCCAGGGAGGTGGCATCACCACTCAGGGCCTCTATCAGGGAGAAAGTAGGTTTATTTTAGGGCCTGAGCTTGCTGCATTTTGGGGATGGAGATAGGGAAGGAAGACTCATGAAGGGGCTGGCAGAGGTGCCACATGGAGTAGGCATTGAGGACAGTGGAATCCAGGTGTCACAAGCCCTGCCTCTTTCTGGCTGAGTGCACTTGGGCAAGTCACAGTCTCCTTGTAGCTCAGTGGTGTCAGGGAAACGGTGACTGTAGACCTATCTGCTGTCCTTTCCTTTTCTATCACCGTGAGACTCAAACCAGGGAATCACATGGATGATGGTTGGTAAATGGGTAATCCACTTGGTCAAGTGTGAAGGGGAATGGGGCTATTCCTTGTGCCTGCTGGTGTGGAAAGAAGGTAACAAAGAGAAAGGTTCAGAACTTCCATTTTTAGGCAGCAGAAATAACCTTGTCTCTTGAAAATAACTGGTCAGCATGTTCTCCGGGAATGTCTGGCCTCTGGCATTTTAAACAAAAGGTATTTTATGGTTTTCCTCAGTGGTGTTTCCTGCATCTGCATAGGTCCTCCTCCTCCCTCTCTCAACACATACACTTATACATACACTTCCAGAGGTGGCCAGCTTCAGGCAGATGTTTGTGCTTGATCCTAGTTGAGGCTTAGAGATGGACCTTAGGGAATTATGATAATATTTTTAAAATGGCTGTGATGATGTTGGCCAATTATGGATCCATCACAGCCTTTCACTTCTCTGGCAGAAACTTATCCTTGCATTGGGTCTGGTTCTTAAGAAAATCACTAGTCTCATGCCCCCAACCCCTCACCCCTCACAGACCCCATTTCCTCCTTCATAACTGCCCCCTCCTTCAGCAACCACTGTATTGCTCTGATTTACTCTGATTTACTTTACTGAGCTGTGGTTCTTCAACATCCCATCCAGTGCCTCTCCCCGCTCCCCAAATTCTGTGTGCCTCTACTGGAACCCTTCTTGGTACACTTCCATTTGTCAGTCTGGGCCTTGCTGCTAAACCTGGAATCATAGCTTCCTAGATAGATAGAGCTGGAGGAGAACCAAGAGAACCAAGAGGCAGTTACCATGTCTACACAGGAAAACAGATGAGGCACCCCACCCCCAGAACACAACCCCTACTTTGATAAGTTCCCTTGATTGCTTTTTTACGGGGTCCTATTCCCTGTGGATTGTGGCTCTGCCCTAGAGACCCTGGCTGATTAGGGACATGATAACTGCCATCTGGCTGGGCAGGAGCAGGCCCTGGAGAAGGGGAGCCAGAATGCTCTCAAGCCAGGTTGAGTTCTCGGGTCACAAGTTTTCTTCCTACCTTAGCCCTTTGGGTCCTTGAGAGTCTTGAAGGTCAATGGAGAGAAGAATCCCTCTCACTGGATAGTGACTTTGAACTGCCAAACAATTTGGCCTGGTGGATAAAATGCCAACCACAGTGGGAGCCACCAGTTTCTGAATACTCAGCAACCTCCATGTTAGGTGTGAAATGGGGGACACAGCCCTCCACAGCCTGTCTCAGTCTCTTGGATCTCTGTGTCCAGAGGGTTCGTGCTGATAACCGCAGACAGCGGATCCCTCTCTCGGCCTCCCCACATCCCTGCCAAGCTTGATACATGTGAGAAACTGCATTTTCTCCCAAACATAGATAAAAGTGAGCTCCACAAAAAAATTTAAATATAAACCTCCCCGAAATGAAAATTGCCTAACCGTCTCACTGCCCTACTCCTAGGTCATGGTTTTGCCACCAGATAAATCTCCACTATCAGCCTTCATAGCCTGTTGAGTTCAATGTTGCTTGTGTTAGTGACAGTGAATTTGCGTTTGAAAAATGAACTACCGATGAGAACTCCTGTTGAACCTGTATTGTTTGTTATTCTGAGGCAAGGATTTGGCCCAGCTTAATCCGGGGCTTCAAAGCCAATTGCCCTCACTCTGTATACAGAGCGTCAGAGCCCAGTGGCGTGGATGATAAGAGAAGTAAGGGTTGAAGACACTGGGAAAGTGGGTTGGGGAGAGAGTGCTTTGATCTCTTTTTAAAGTATTTTCTGAAAGCAAAAGTCTATCAGAAGGAAGTGCCTTAAAAAAAAATCTAAGAGAAGCAACTGATCTTCCAAAACAACATCCATTCCACACACTCTCACCCCTGCCCCTCCCTCAGGGAAAAGATTTCTTAAATATGCTTTGGGTGAATTAGAAAACTGTGTGTGTATGCCTCTGTGTATGTGTGTGTGAAATGTGGAAATCGATTTATTAGCTTCAAGGCTTGGTCTCAGTGTAGGTGGCACCAGCAGCCCCACTCCTAACCCCAGCCTTGGACGCTGGGCCCTGGGCTCTTCCCTGCACACCCAGGATTCCTCCTGAAGAGCCCCCGCCCCCGCCCCCACATCAGGATTGGAGAAACAAAGGGTTTTCAGGGGACCCCTGCCATTTTACTGCTGTAGGGTTCTTTTCAGACTCTGGGCTCCAAGGCGCCGATGTATGTGTACACACATATATAATTTTTAACCTAAATGTATTGAAGTGGAACATTCCTACAGAAGAGTCCACGCGTCTTAAGGATGCAGCTTTACAGACTTGCACAAAATGAACACACTCGTGTAACCTTCATCCGGATAAAGAAATAGATCACCACCACCGCCCCAGAATCCGTGTGTGCCTACCCAGTCAGCGCCATCCCCACCCTTGAAATCACTCTCTAGACTTCTGATCCCTTCCGGCTGGTGTTCCCCTACATTAAGGGAGGGTCCGTGTAGCTGTTACTGGAGTCCCCAGGGACCTCGGAGAAAGTCGGGGCTGCTGCAGAGGGTTGGGGATTGGGGGACCCTCCAGGTGGAGAGAATCTAGGGGTATCCCGTAGTCTCTGTCCCTCTCCCCAGGAAGCGCGCTGCGAATAAGCGCCTTGAATTTGGCCACCGCTTTGGCCGGGGAGCTCCCGGGGCTCTCGGAGCGCAGCTAGAACTTGTGTGTTCCCTCTCAGCAGTGAGTTCGCAGTTATGGGTTTGTTGCCAGAATTAAAAAAGCCCCGGCCGGGCCCGGTGGCTCAAGCCTGTAATCCCAGCACTTTGGGAGGCCGAGACGGGTGGATCATGAGGTCAGGAGATCGAGACCATCCTGGCTAACACGGTGAAACCCCGTCTCTACTAAACAAACAAACAAACAAACAAACAAACAAACAAACAACTAGCCGGGCGAGGTGGCGGGCGCCTGTAGTCCCAGCTACTTGGGAGGCTGAGGCAGGAGAATGGCGTAAACCCAGGAGGCGGAGCTTGCAGTGAGCTGAGATCCGGCCACTGCACTCCAGCCTGGGCGATAGAGCGAGACTCCTTCTCAAAAAAAACCAAACCAAAACAAAACAAAAAAAGCCCCAAACCCTTGCCCCGCGCCCCGCGCGCCTCCAACACCGAGAAATGTCCGAGGAAGCTTATCTTAGCAGTTCATTCTAAAGCCATTTCCGAGTATGAATAGATAAAGGCTCCAGCCCCGCACCCTTTCAGAGCCTGTTTCATGATCAGAGGAGAAGCCCCGGGCTTTCATCTCCTCCCGGGCCGGCGAGCAGGCGGCTTGTTTATTCCCCTGGCGGAGCCGTTTCCGCGTGTGCCGGGGGGAGCCCCCATCTGTCTGGGGGCGCGGGATCCCGACGGGGCGCGGGGAACTAGGGGAGCATGGAGACGGCGCTTGGGGCGCGGAGAGACGGTGCCGGGCAAGTGGAAAGGGTGCTAGGGGCTGAGAAGAGGGAGGGACAGGAGGACGGGGTGGGAGCAGGGAGAGGGTGGGGGGCGTAGAGAGAGGGTGCAGGGAGGGGAGCGGAGGAACGCGCAGGGACAGGGCTCGCCGGGGCGGACCCAGAGGTAGAGCGCAGAGTGCTGGGGACAGGCGGGCGTCACCGCCAGCGCTGGTGGCAGGGCCTGTGTGGAGACAGGCTGCACCCGCAGTGCTTTCCTTCTTGGTCACCTCCCCCACCCCAACACACAAACAGGGAGGCGTTGCTTTCCACCGTAGGGTGTTGGTTTTCAGGTACATTCTGTGCCATAAATCACAGAAACAATTTACATCTCACTCCATCATTTCAAACCTTTCAATAGAGAGGCAGAGCTCATAGGAAGTCACAGCTCCCAAACCCAGCTGGCCTCTGTCGCCTGAGGCATGACACGCTGGTGAACACCCCAAGTCAGGCATCTAGGCACCAACTTTAGTCCCTTCAGGAACCCAGGGGCAGATGCCCATGAGGCCTTGAATTCTCCCCTCGACCTGGGCAGGAAGCCGATGGAGGGGACAGAGGGGGCCTCACCTTCACAGGCAGCCCTTCCCCAACCCTGGGTGGACCCTTCCTCCTTCTGGAGCCACCTAGGCAGGGAAATGATAGTGCTTAGGGCCCGCCACCCCACCCCAGAGTGGGTTCTGCATGGCTCAGAAGCAGTCCCCCAACTGGACCGTGCCAAGACCTAGACGTCTGTTGCATTGAAGGCAATGGAACTGCCTGAGGCAGTTCAGCCCCGAGCAGAGGGCTTTTGAACTCCCCACTCAGACCAGACACCCTAGTCCCTCAGCTCCTGAGCGCTGCTGCCTTAGATAGAGGGGAACTGGTGGACAGGGGAGGCGAGGCTGGGAGGTACTCCCCTTCCCTGCACGGATGCCACATCTCCTTATCAGTCAGGAATCTGGCCTATGATCAGCTTCCAGGAGAGGCCAGGTCCCAAGACACCAGCTGGGGCTGCAGAGAGCAGCCTCCTCAAAGGCCTTGCCGAAACCACTCAGTCAGTGTCAGCCTGGCTTCCTGGGCTGTGGAGATGAAGCCCAGCAGGGAGAAGGAGAGGGGAAGGCCAGGGCCCCTTAGCCTCCTCTCAGCCTAGGCTATGATGCCTGCCAAAGTGGCAGAGAGCCCTTCGCTCCCGGCCCCCTGTGTGGACACTGGCCCTGGAGGGAAGCCATGGCTGCCCTCTGCTGTTGCCACCTGGAATGATGACAGGAGACAAGCTGAGTGCAGGCCCCAGGTGCCAGACCAGCCCAAGTATGGCCAGAACTGCCCCATTTTGTGGCTGTTTCTGTGGCAGTTACAAAATGGTGGCCTGGAGGGGGCAGGATTCTTGGCCTCACCCCAGGGAAGGAGGAGGCGAGGCAGCTGCTGCCCTTCCTGCTTCAGCTGTAGGCCCACCAGGAGAGAGGCAGGGCCGGGAAAGGGTGGTGCAAGCTCCAGCTGCGCCCCCAGGCCCCATAGCGGGGCTGGTAAGTGGGAGGCAGGGTTGGGTTCCTGAGCCCCTCACTTCCCCCATTCCTGGAGAGGGGGCGGGGTGGACATTTGAAAATGCTTTCAATTGACATCTGAGACAAATTCTTCCACACGGTTTATAAGTCCCTAGACTTGCAGCTAGAACTTCCCTCCTCCCTCCAGGCACGCACACAGCCACACATGCGCACTCGCACACCCGCTCACATGTGCCTGGGCACACACACCCCACATCCCCACCTCCCCGCCTCCCCGCCCTGCAGTGCTTGCACAGGCCTCTCCTCCAGCAAGAGAGGGGCACAGGTGGGGCTGGGCGGGGCGTGGGCTGGCAAGGAAGTGAACCCTCTGCCTCAGTCGGGGTCCTGGCCTGGGCTTAGGGCCTGCCAGCGTATAGAGTCCTTGATCCTTTCTGGAAGCTCTGTCCTGTCCAGGTAAGCTGGTGCCCCTGGTGACAAAATAGGGGCCTCTGATAATCTGTTTGTGGCATCTTGGATAGCTTCTCCAGGGTCCCATACTGTCTTGGGTTAGTAAGAGGCAGAGAACCACCTGCTGGTTGTCCCAGAGTGGACCAGCCGGGCAGTGGCACAGCTCAGTGGGGCTTAGTGTCTTCATTGTGTCTTCAGCTAGGTTTGGATCCTGTTTCTCTTGGGGAACACCTTTGTGGGAGATCAGCTGGGGGTGGGGGATGGAGTCTGAGGAGGATGGTGAGGAAGTTCCGTTCTTCCCTCTGCTGAAGTCAGGGACCTAGTGACCAGGGGAGGGAGCTGTGCCCAGCGCGTTTGTGTATGCACTGTGCTGTTGTGTGTGCATATGTGCTGAGGGGTGTGCGGAAGCCCCGTCTGGAATGTACCCTGAACCTCAAGGCCTTGGACAGCCTCAGCATGGGCTGCAGGAAATGGCAAACTTTCTGGGTTTTGGTGAACCCATTTTCATAGAAGTAGGTCACACCACTTCTCCATTTACTTTGCTGAGGGTGCAGTGCAGCAGGGGTCCGTGGTCATTCACGCAGCAATCTATGAGATAGGTGGTAATGTTATCCTTGTTTTAGAGATAAGGAAACCAAGGCACAGAGAGGTTCAAGTAAGTTGCCTAAGGCTTGTCAATGGGGTCCAGGCTGTGACCATGGCAAGTGGTTTCAGAATCCCTGCCCTTTCTTATCCATGAGGCTCCTGGACCGACTTTCCCCTGATACTCAGGGTGCACAGGTCCAGGTGAGGTGTTCACAGGGAGAAATACCCCTGACAGATACACCGAAAGAACCCAAACCTAACAGGGTTTTGGACGGCAGTCTCCTGTTTTCCTGCGAGCTGGTTTTAGGTCTAAGGGTTTCCACAGAGGCATGACCCAGAGGAGGCTGCCCATTATTTATGGAAGCAGCTGATGGGGGTTTCCAGTCCCCTATAATTGCACCCCAGAACTTCAGCTGTGTCTGGGCTGGCAAAGGACAGGAGGGAAATTACGGCAGCAAGGTTGGCGTCAGAATCTGCTCCCACAATCCTGACTGGGGTCTCTGTGCTTCAGCTGCTCACAGGCACTAGCCCCAAGTCTTAGGGGATCATGGGGGAGGGGATAAGTGAATTTGGGAAATGGGGTAAACTCTCCTGCTAGACACAGACTGAGAGCTGCAGGGGCTCAGAGACAGCAGCCAGTGCCACCTTTTCCCTGTGCAGCGCGGGCAGGGGGGAAGTGAGTTGCGCAGGTCACACAGCTGTGACCAATGCTAGGATCGCTGGCCAAAAGGGCAGCACCTGTTAGTGGCCTTCTGCCCCCTTGCTCACTTTGTTCCACCTCTCCTGGTGCTCTGTCCACATGCTCCGCCTCACCCCTCGGCTCCCCCAGGAGGATGTTCCCCAGCTACAAGGTAAAAGTCACAGGCATGAACCCCAAGACCAAGTACATCTTGCTGATTGACATCGTCCCTGCTGATGACCATCGCTACAAGTTCTGTGACAACAAATGGTAAGTGGCCCCTTACCGCATGGCCCGCCTTCCCTCAACTGCCCACTTGCCGCATGCCCCCACCTAGTGTTTTGTCTGGGGGATTTCTTAGCTACCTGAGTCACTGCCCAGGTCTGCAGGCTGGAGTTCACTGCCTGGAACTGGCCTTGCAGAGGCTGAGGTGGTCAGCGAATGTCTGCATGCCTGCTGCAGGTGGGGCTGGGGTTGGGCTGAAAACCAGCTGCATGTTTGGGAGCGTGGTGGATTGCAAGGGTCTGTACTCTCCTTATGGCCATGGACAGTCAGGACTTGGTGACTATGCTGTCAGGTGACAGACAAATCATTAACACTGGCCAGATTTAGACTCTGTCAGTGCTTCACTGTGGGGAAGATGGGAGCAGTTCTCTTGGGGACTTTAAGAGCAGGGCCATTACCCGGTGTGTGGAGGCACTCTCCTGTTTCTCCATGTTCCCCTTGGCTTCAGGCCCCTCCAGCCATCCAGACAAAGTGAGGCTCCACCAGGGGGCTGCTGGATAGGAACCTGTGGCAAGGGACTGGGAGACATAGAGAGATGAAGGGACAAAACCAAAAGGGGCCAGGTAAATAAACGCTGGGCTACCTTTCGTGAGGACAACTCCTTAGTCCCTGACTGCCTGGGAGCTCAGAACAGCGCTCCAGGAGCGAGCAGCCAGCCAGGACACTGCGCTCCGTGGCAGGTGAGCCACAGAGCTGGAGAGATCGGACTGAGGAGTCAGGATTTGTTGGCCACGTCCTGGCAAGGGTCATGCTTCTGTTTCTTCTACCTCTCTGGGCTAGAACTCAGAGCAGGCTCTGGCTGCGGGGAGAGCTACCAATGAAGTTCTTACCATTGTTTTGGGGACTAGCCGTTTGAGAGTTGTCTAGATCCTCTGAGAAGCTCCCTCTAAATAATATAATTTATAACATGTGACAATCAGAATCAAACGAGGTGTGGTGGCTCATGTCTGTAATCCCAGCTACTCTGGAGGCAGACGCAGGAGGAAGACTTGAAGGTCAGGAGTTTGAGACCAGCCTGGGTAATATAGTAAGATCCCTGTCGCCACAAAAATTTTAAAAAGTTAACTGAGCATGGGTTCTACGCCTGTAGTCACAGGTACTTGGGAGGCTGAGGCAGAAGGATTGCTTGAGCCCAGGAATTGGAGGCTGCAGGGAGCTATGATCATACCACTAGCATGGGTGACAGAGTGGGAACCTGTCTCTTAAAAAGAAAAAAAATTTTTAAATCATAAGTGTAAATATACATAGGAGTGCCTAAATCTCCTCACAATATCTTTGCGATTAGCCCCCGTCCTTCAATTAAATGATCCCATTTCCCTGTAACCTCCCTTTTTTTTTCTACTGCAGTAAAATCAAGGAGATTCAGAACTGCTCTCTCCTCCTCAGCATTCTCTCCTCTGTCCCTCACTCCTACCCTTGAAGTACTAATTTGACAATGTGGTGGGACCAGCAGCTATTTTTTTCTCTGGTCAATGGGGGTTGCTCCAAGAGGGGACAGGGAATCTGGCCTCACCCACCCCTGGAGTAATCGCCTGCTCTTATCTGCTCTGTTGGCAGGATGGTGGCAGGGAAGGCTGAGCCCGCCATGCCAGGAAGGCTGTATGTCCACCCAGATTCTCCTGCCACAGGGGCCCACTGGATGCGGCAGCTGGTCTCCTTCCAGAAGCTGAAGCTGACAAACAACCACCTGGACCCCTTTGGCCATGTAAGGATGGGGGCTGCCTGGCCTCGGGAGGCAAGTCTGGGGCAGTATTAGGGGTGGGAAAGGCCAGGATGGGGATGGGGAGAATCCACTCCAGGGTCCAGCTCCAGGCTTTGGCACTCACTGACCAGTTTAGGGAAGGAGCTCAAGCCTCTAAGGCGTGCAGAGAGCTGGACTTCCTTCCCCACCACTTACTGGCTGGGTAACTCTGGGCAATTGTTTCAGACTGTTTGAGCCTCACTTTCCTTGTGTAGAAAATGGAGATGACCATATGTACCTTTCGTGGTTGTGAGACATAAATGAGAGGGTATACAGGAAGCACTTTGCACATAGGAGGTGCTAAATAAATGGCAGCTATGATGATAAAGGTGACAGGTCAGGTCTCAGCTTCAGTTCCCCAAAATCTTCCCTTGCTGGAACATAACACAAGAGGAGTAAGCCTTTTCGAGCAACAGTCACAGATGCATTCCGAAGCCCCTCTTTGGTATGTACCATCTGCCTGGCCCGACAGCCACCTGCTCCTGGAAGGAAAGACCTTGCTCTGGCTCCCGTGTTAGCTCCTGCTGGGTTCGGCCTGGCCCTTACAGAAGAGTTCTGAAGCCCCAGGGATGCTGCTGACGCCCCATCCAGGCTGCCCAAGCTCATTCTTTCCCCATCTGGCCCTGGCAAGTCCACAAAAAAGAGATTTTTATGTGGAAATTTTTAGCTCTAGTGTGTGGCAAACAGAAGTCTGGGGACCTGGTGCTATCCGCCAGGGCACAGGCCCCACCCCTCGAGACTGCCCATGGTTACTGCGGAAGTGCAGGGCAGGGGCAGTGGAGGCTTCGAGATGCAGGTGTGGCTGCTGAGGTTACGAGGTGTGCAGGTATGTCCCGCTTTTACGCCCCAGCTCTGAAGCATAGTTCCTATGGAAAACTCCAGCCATGTTTCTTTTCTGAGTGATGGGTATGTAACTGGCAATGAACTTCTAGTTTTAATTTCTCAGAATCTGTTCAGTTCTCTTCTGAGTCATTGGTGAGCTATAAACAAGCAGCTAGGAGAATGCTTAATTAACGCCGTCAACTCCCGACTTATCTGGTTTGTGAGTCCCTATACTGGGTTTCCCATACAGGGCGGGCAGACTTCCAGTGGGGAGGATCAGCCAAGTTCCCACCTCCCCGAGCCCCAGGGCATTTCAGCCTAGAGGCAGAGGGGCTTCCTGGGTCTCCCAGGGCACCATCCTGGTCAAGACTTTGTTCCCAGTCAACTCCTACCTAATTTCCTGTGCTTGGCCAGGCTGTGGCACCAGCCTCAGAGGATAGGGAGGGTCTCTGTGTTGGGAGGCTAGGGAACCTGGCCCATGACTGCACACACACACACAGACCCCATGGGGGGCGAATACAGAGCTTGGGGGGAGCTGCATCTTTGGGTGGCCATTTGTCCCTAGGGATCCAAGCCTGGAGAGGTTTTGGATGCGCCAGCTTATTGTCAGGGCTACCAGCTGTGGGGATGTCTCAGAGGACCCCTCTTTTCCCCAACCTCTAGAAAGTGAGAGGGGAGAGGGTTAAGGGATGGAAAACTGGGCCTTCTATAGGAAGTGGGAGAGAGTGGTCTGGCCTTCACAGCCTAGCAGTAGCTTTTCACAGCCTGGCTAACCTCTTCAGTGGCTCTCCCTGGGTCTATGAGTGGTTGGTGATAACCTGCATAGAAGTCAGGGCCAGTGAGGCTGCTTGATGGGCTTGTGATGCTGGACGTGCCCCTGGCTACACCTGTCATGCCTGCCTGGGGCTTCCCTTGCTTTGGCCACAGGGATACTACCCACGGGAACTCAGCTTTCTCCCTGGACGAGTGGGACGCAGAGCATCTTCCTTCTCCCTTCATCCTCACACTTACAAGTACTTGCAGTTTATTGGCTACAACAGCCCTGTGGGTGTGGCAGGGCCCAGGTACCGTCTTGGACCCAGGCCTTCTGCTTCCCGGTCCAGTGTCCTGGGCTTCTCCACTGCCTTTCCGTACCCAGGGCTCTTGCTGCGGTATCTTCACCTATTTAGAGCACCCTTGAAGAGGGAACAGCCTCTGGCCATTCAGACAAAGGCTGTGGAGGGACATATCAGGGCACAGCAACCCATTTGGATGTTGACTTTCTTCTGCCCCTTGGCCCGTGCCCGTGGGAGTGGTGAGCTCCCATTGAAGGGTAAAGGAGTCACCCTTCTTGGCTTCTCAGTGCAAGAGGCTGGGGAAAAGCCGCGTTGTATTGGGAATGGCCCTTCCATCTGCACAACCACTTCTATATTTTCAGCTTGCCCTGAAAGCTTCCAGGCCTCAAGGGACTTTCTCCAGCCACATGAGCTTGGACTTTTCCTGGGGATCCTCATCGTATCCCAGGAGCTTGAGCAGCTGCCTCCTATCAGCAGCCCTCACCCCCAACTCCTGCCCAAAGGGGTGGGCTCTCTCCTCGCGAAAGGGCAAGTTGAGAGCCCATGAGAGTGGCTGCGGTATCATCTTGGGGTCCAACAGGTAGATTCAGTGTCCTTCTAGCCTGGAGATCCCTGGGCCCAAGCCACCCCATTTCCTCATCCCCGGAGATGAGCAGGGTGGCTGAGAGCCCATGTGTCTGCTTGTGGGTGCATTAAGGCCTCAAAGAGCAGGAAGCCCTGACTGTTGGGGTCGGGGGTGTGGAACAGTCATTTTGGGATAATCTGGGTTTTCCTGTAATTCAAGATGCCCTTCTTCCATGAATGCTTCTCTTCTCTGAAGTCTGAGGACCTTAGGTTGAAGTCTTGGGTCTAGTAGCCTGTCCTGTGTGGCAGATGGGGCCCTGGAACAGGAACCTCTCAGACCACATGGCCAGAACCTCCTAAAAGACAGGACTGAGCTCTGACTAGAACACTCCTTGTGGGTTTTTGTTGTGGGATTAGGAAAGCCTTCACAGCAGAAGCCCACAAGGAATTTTCCAGTCTGAACCTTGGAGGGCAGGTTCAGGAGGGCAGAGGGAGTCAGCTCCAGTCCCGCGGATGGGCCAGGCAGGAGCAGAAAGGACCATAGGGCTGAGGCTGGCTGCGCTGCCTCCAGGTGGCCTGAATTCAGCTTTGCTTCTGCTGTTCTTCTGGCCACAGAAGCTGCGTGCCCACTGTTCCTTCCTGCCTGCCACTACCTCCCACACCCAGCAGGGTCCTGTGCCAGGCAACCATAAGATGGGAAGGGAAGCTGCTTCCCCCAGCTTTCTTCTTCTTCTCTTCTGAATAAGCTTCTAGAAATACCTGGACTTCAGGAAGTCGGGGACGGCCTCACTGGGGCCTAGGTGGGACCTGTATCCTGCAGCACCATGTGGAAATGGTGGCATGTGGGTATCCCAGATTGCTGAGGAGGGGAGGGCCAGTTTATGATTTCTGACCCCGTGAGTTCAACTGTGGGAGGGGCTGCATTAGTCCCTGGGCTAGAGGTGTGGACTGCAGTTCCTCAGTCACAAAGTAGCACTCATTAGTCCCCACATAAATATGTGACTTCCTCCTCTAGCCACTGGGCTTCATAATTGGCATAGGCCTGACTGCCCCACCCTTAGCCCTGGGACTATCTTCCCACTCTCTTTGCCTAGGTAGCTACTCCTGAGCTGCCGGATCCAAGCTCAAATGCACCTTCTTCAGAGAGAAAGGTTGGGGTCCTCATTCTATGCTGTCAGAGCACTATGCAACTTTTCATGCTAGTACTTGCCAAAGTTATAATTTTGTACCTATTTGCATCTTAAAATTTTATTTATGAATAGGAAGTACTTTCACAAGCTTTAAACATAAATCATTGAATAAATTAAAATGTCTACAATACGACATCTCTTTCTACTTGTTCCTGATCCACTGTTTGTTTCAACCCCCAGTACAGGCAACCACAGTTACTAATTTCCTTTCAGCATTTTTGTTTTGTTTTTGCACACAGACAGAACGTGTAATCTGGAATCCCCTCTTTTACACACAAAAGGTGGCATACTATGGAAACATTTTTTGCATCTTGCTCTGTAAACTTAATAATATCTCTTAGAGAATAGTGCATTCAGAGAGAGCTTCCTCATCCCTTTTGCAGCTGCACAGAATTATTATTATTTAAAAATTTTTTTGCGATGGAGTTTCGCTCTTGTTACCCAGGCTGGAGTGCAATGGTGTGCTCTTGGCTCACTGCGACCTTCACCTCCCGGGTTCAATCAGTTCTCCTGCCTCAGTCTCCTGAATAGCTGGGATTACAGGTGCCTGCCCCTACGCCCAGCTAATTTTTGTATTTTTCCTTTTTTAGTAGAGACAGGGTTTCACCATGTTGACCAGACTGGTCTCAAATGCCTGACCTCAGGTGATCTGTCTGCCTTGGCCTCCCAAAGTGCTGGGATTGCAGGCATGTGCCACCGCGCCCGGCCTGCAGCTGCATAGAATTTTATCGAATGATTGTTTTAGAAATCATGTAGCCAGCTCTTATTGAAGGAATTCGATTTTTTTTATTCTTTGCTCTTCTGATTAAGCTTGTACATATGCCATTTTACACTGTGCCAAGTATATCTGCGAGATAAATGGCCTGTTCAAAGGGTACGCGGATTTGTAACTTTGAAACTATCACCAAATTCCCCTCCATGGGAGCTGTACTGATGTATATATTTCCACCACTGACTATGGCCTTACCAATAAGGGTGGGAGAACAAACTTCTGGATTTTTGTCGGCTTGACAGGTGAAAAGTGGATATCAGTTTTGCTTTAATTTGCATTTCCTTTATTATGAGTAAGGTTAAGCATCTTCTTTTAATAAATTTCCTCTCCTGTGAACTGCTGTTCTCATCCTTTGCTCATTTTTCTTGTAGGTTTTTGATATCAATTTCTAAGAACTCTTATAAATTAGGAGGATGTAGCTTTTATCTGTGATATGAGTTACACATGTCCAGCTTATCATTTGTCATTTGGTTTTGCCTGTAGTGATATTCCCACGCCAATGCTTTTGATTGAATTGATCAATCTTTTCCTTCTGGATTTTGGATTTTGAGTTATTGAAAGCCCTAATCCCCTCTTTACTTATAAGGGACTTTTCTTCTAGTATTTTATGGATTTATTTTTACATTTAAACCATTGATCCTTTTGGAATTTATCCTGGCCTTGATTTGAGGTGTGAATCCAATTTTTATTTTTTTCTAGAGAGCTATCCAGTTGTCCCAGGATCACTAATTGAGTCGTCCACTTTCCTCCCCTGGTTGAGGTGCCTTATTTCTGAACACTAAATCCCCATATGAATGTGTGCCTGTTCACACGCCAGTCTTGTAACTGTTGAGACTGGATAATAGGTTTTAGTGTTTGGCAGGACTGGGCCTCCCTGATCTTCTTCAGAGTTTTCTTGGCTAGTCTTGTCTATTTTTTCACATGAACTTTAGAATAAGCTTGTAGTGTTTAAAAAAAAAAAAAGGGACTTTATTTGTATTTTTATTGGATGTGCTTTAAATTATAAATTTACTTAGAGAAGACTGATAGGAATCCTCTTCTATTTGCTGAAGGGTTTTCTGGTCCTTCAAGCGTATTCAGGTTTCCTTGAAGTGACCCTGCACGTTTCTCGTTAGGTGTGTCACCTGATTTGTTACCATGATAAATGCAGCCTTTCTTTCACTACATTTTCTCACTGCTTATTTCTGCTCAATTTCGGGGTTACTATGTGACTTCACCACCAGATAGTAAACCATGAGGTTTCCAATCACTGTGACATCCTAGTGCCTAGCCATCGTGTCTGGCAAGCCAGTGGGTGCTGGTGGATGGTAAGTGCATGAGAAACTCCTGAAGGAGGTGGTAGTTAGACAGCAAAGCCACTTCCCCTGCCAAAGCTTATGCTGGATGTCCCCGCAAAGCTTATGCTGCAGATTTGCCAGTGGGAACCGAGAGCTATTTATCTCCCTCTTTCCTCCTTTCCTTCCACATTTGCTGATCCCTGACAATGTGCCAAGCCCTGAGCTCCAGATCAGGTCCTACCCTCCCCAGCCAGGTTGAGGTATGAACTCAGGCTTGGAAACTAGTACCAATTCTGGCTGTGCCTGAAACTGGCTGTCTGATGCTGGGCAAATGCCTGTGCCTCCCTGACCTTCAGTCCTTAGCCCGTTAAAATAAGGGCAATAATAATTAATGCCTACTTTATACGGATAATGTAAAGACTAATTTTATGGTGCATGTAAATGACTTAGCACAGGGCCTGGCACACAGGCTATGCTCAGTACGTGCCAGCTGTGATTGCTGTTGCTGTGGCAGAGGGCAGGAAGGTTTGGAGGCCCCATGGTACCACCCCAGTGTTGCTCCCTGGGCATGAGGCCTGAGGTTCCTCTGGCCAAGGCCTCTGGAGTGGGCTGATGGGTTCCCTGATTTCGTTCCAGTTTGAATTTTCCTTGGACGCACCTCTTATCATTCTGGTCTCAGTTTTCTTTCTTTTCTTCTTTGGTGTTTAAGCTGAGATCCTGTCACTGTCCTAACCTCTTGGTAGGGCTGGGGAGGATCAGAAGGATGATGGAGAAGGTAGTCACAGAAAGTAAAATTATGATACAGGGTAAATCTGGTTTTAGTATCTGACAAAATGGACATTAGCCACACTGTTGAGGGGCTAGCATCCACATAATGTGTGTTCTGTGATGGACAGTAGGGCCTGCTGACCCAAGTCCTTTACAGTGTTTAATTGGCACCTTCTCATGAACTCTGAGCTTGTTTAGAGTGGTGTGTGCTCTCTCACAGGCCATCTGGATCCTGCTGCAGACTGTGTCTCCAACCAGCTGTGTGTTCCTGGGCGAGTCACGTCTCCACTACCAGCATTCTGTTCCTCATCTGTAAAATTAGAGAGCTGGACACGAATGATCTCAATGGCCTGCCTCTCCATGCCCTAATGTTCTGTGATTCCAATGTAGATAGATCTGGGCTTTATTGGCCAAGCACGCTATGGCGATCTCTTGAGGAGAGGGATGTTTGGCGCAATTGCAGTTGTTAAAATAGAACAGGCTTCTGAATTGTGGCCAGAACATAATGAATCCCATTTCTGTGAAATGATGATGATGACGGAACCAGTCATGTAGTGGGGTTGTTGACGTGGCTGGCCCATTTGGCCCCATATCCTCTGCAGCAAATATAAATGTGAAACTCTGGCAAAGTAGTTTAATGTGGCGCCTGAGGAACTTCCGAGCAAAGCCAGGTGTGTGAGTCACTGAGTTGGTTTCACATTCTCCCGGCTGATGGGACTAAGGCTCTAGTTTATACTTGCCTTGGCTCAATGGGTGGGACTTTCTTCCAGATACTTGTTGAGGTTCTAGACTGTCGGAGTCAGGAGGGGTTTTTGGGACCACTTAGTCAAAGTCCCCACTTTATAGATGGGGACCCCAATGGTTGGAGAAGGAGAAGAGCTTGCTCAGGACTTGACGCTGGTGAACAGAGATCATGAAGGCGTCTGCACCCTTCTTGACTTCTCTATGACTGGGGTTACCCTCACCTAGTGGCTCCCACCTGCCCCTGTAGGACTGGAAGCTTCCCTCTTTGCAAGTTTCCCTGTGAGCCTGGTTGGTTCCCTGCCTCGGAAGGTGTGTTGGGCAGTCTCTCCACCTTAGTCATCAGAGACTTTGTCTGATGGGCTAAGGAGTTTGGCCTTTATTCCAAGAGTCAAGCGGGAACAATCAAAGGTGGATTGTGGATATAAGGCATTTATTGAGCCCTATATACTGGCAGCAGTCGTAGGAGGGGATGTTGGGGGAAGAGGAGGAAATACAAAAGGCTCTGCTCTTAAGCAATGCACATCTTCCTGAATTTCCCAGAAGATTCTGAGCAGGGGAGTGAACTGATGGGATGTGTTGCAGGATGAAATGAAGAGAAAGTACACGGAAGTAGGGGGAGGCTGTCCCCGCAGCCCAGTCAGAGATGGTGGGGCCTGAAGCAGGGGTGTGCAAAGGGAATGGAGGGGCTTTTGTTTTATAGATAGAGTCACAGGAATCAGTCACTGAGTGCACCTGGAGGTGGATGACAGTGAGGAGAAAGGGAG
The DNA here is from genome assembly GCF_047675955.1 of Chlorocebus sabaeus. Taxonomy (NCBI): domain Eukaryota; kingdom Metazoa; phylum Chordata; class Mammalia; order Primates; family Cercopithecidae; genus Chlorocebus; species Chlorocebus sabaeus. The sequence goes on from NC_132919.1 coordinate 37,652,524, forward strand.
TTAATGATGATACCCAGTGCTTTGATCAGCCCACGACTGCTCATGACTGTCCAGGTGTCACAGGAGCAGGGAGGCTGCTGCCACGTGTCCTAGTGTCCTGCACAACCTTCATGAGGTGCTGGTGCCTATGGCTCTATCCTGGGTTCTCTCAGTCCAGTTTCTGTTCTCCCTTTGTGCTGCCACCTTTGGAGGGCTAGAGTGACTGGGAGAGGCCTTCATGCCAAGGAGCTGGAACATAGAGCTCATGGGAGATCGTCTCTGTGCATGTTTCATTACCACTTTTGACCTGGAAAATGCCTTAGAGATGATCTCGTCTTTAGTGAGCAAGCAAAGACCAGAGAGGAGGGGACTTGCCCACGTTCCCATGGAGGGTTTGTGGCCGTGGCCCAGATCTTCCCACTCTCAAACCCAACCTTGCCCTCACTAGATCCTGTCTGGGGGCAAAGGAGCCCGGAGGTACAAAAGGATAAAAGGTATGGCCCTTTCTCCTGAGGAGTTTAGAGTGTAACTGAAGGGAAAGGAAGCCACTAGGATGCAGAATGACAGCCAGGTAGATAACGCATGAGAAGCAAGTTTCAGAACTGGGTGTTCAGAGCAGGCCCTTGAACCTGAGCCTTCCTGGAAGAGGTGGGCCTTCCTAGAAGAGATGTTAGGCCCAGAAGGTGAGAAGAAAATGTGAAAGGAAGATCAAGACAGCAGAGGGACCTGCATGTGCAAAGGTGCTCAGGTAGAAACTGGGCATTCCTGGAGCCATCGGGGCACCTCCCAAGTATTCCATTGCTGGATCTTCTGGGAACGTGGGTCCTTTGTGGGTACCTGCAGCTCTGTGAATAGTGCAGGGTGATGGAGTCACCTAAAAGGGCTGGGAGGTGTTTTCCAGGCCCAGTTCCTCTCACCACAGAAGCATCCCCAGCATCCTGGAAAGGGACAAATAGCAAGGCCTCTCTAAGCGGGACCTGTGTCCTGTAGCCTCACTCTGCGTTCCTCACCTGGCAGGCCCCCAGTTGGACGGCAGGTCTCCAGCTGCAGGACCTGCTTTGGGGTTTGGGGAGTTATGTACTCGCTTTGTGAGGGTCCAGAGGTTTGTCACTGAGGGCTGGTGGGGGTGTGGCCAGTGCAGAAGGCAGAAAGTGTGGTTCCTGCTGGATGGAGTCACCCAGCTCAACCGAGGAGCCCAGGGAAGGCCGGTACCCACAAGCCAGGTCCTGGCCCACCCGTTCCTCAGTTGAGCTGGCTCTCTAAGTTATCCCGGTGCCCCAGGGCACGATGAGAGCAGAGCCTTCCCAGATTAAGACTTTGGCCAAGACTTGCCATGGAAGAGCCTGACTCTGGCCTTTCTTGTGGCACTCTGGTCACTAATGGGTTAAACCTTTCATTAAGCGTCAGCACAAGGCCCCATCCCTGGAAACCTACAACGGCGGCAGCCCAACCACCAACCCAAGGAAAGGGCACTCCCAGCTACAGAGAAGGGAGCTCAGAGGGGAAGAGGACCCGAGGATCCGTCTGGCCCCGCCAGGACAGAAACCAAAGGGTTAACAGAAGCCGCAGGGCTGATAAAATGCCCCAAATTCCTGGTCCTGCCTTCAATGGGGAGGGCGTCTGGCAAATGTCAACGATAAAAAATACATTTTAATGGCACATGATGCAGCTGCTACCGTGGGGCGCAGCCAAATGAAGCAGGTTTGGAGCAGCAACTACTGTGAGCGGCCCCAGGGGCTCTGGCGGCCGCGCCTCCAGGGCGCTTTGCTAAGCTTTGTCCAGCTACGGCAACCCACCTCCCCCAGCCCATGGCATCCTCAAGGGCCCTTGGGATTGGGGGCCTCTTGCCTTCTATGGCATTATTTTAGGAACTGTGCCATCTCCTACCTTGGCACCTTGAACACTTGAAGAGCTTCCCTGAGGGCTGGGAGTGGCCTTGGGCAGGTCTGAAGGCAGGATACATTTGGGTCTTCCCAGCACATCCTCAGCCAGCCTCTGTGAACATTGAGAAATGCATGAACAAGGCTAGGCACGGTGGCTCACGCCTGTAATCCCAGCACTTTGGGAGGCTGAGGTGGGCCGATACTTGAGGTCAGGAGTTCGAGACCAGCCTGGCCAACATGGTGAAACCCTGTCTCTACTACAAATATAAAAAATTACCTGGGAATGGTGGAGCACGCCTATAATTTCAGCTACTTGGGAGGCTGAGGTATGAGAATCGCTTGACCCCAGGAGGTGGAGGTTGCAGTGAGCCGAGACTGGGGTACTGCAGTCCAGCCTGGGCAACAAGAGTGAGATACTGTCAGAAAAAAAAAAAAAGAAAAAAAAGAAGAAAAGAAAAGAAAGAACAAATGAGCAATGTAACAAAAAAAGTTACAGTGGGACATTTTCCTCAGCTTCCTCCCTCTCCCTCATCCTGCAAAACCAAGTATTTCTAGAAGAGGCAGGCCATGTGTAAGAAGGGTATTGAGAAGAGGTGAGGCTGGAGGGGGACCCCTGAGGGGAGGTTACGTGTTATGATCCCATTTACAAATGTGGAAACTGAGGCACAGAGAAGCCCAGTGACTTGTCTGAGATCAAACAGTGAGTCGGTGGCACCCTGGACTTTTGCTGACAGCTCAGAATTCCACCTGCTACACTGTGCTGAGTTCACAGTGGGCTTTTACACTGTTAAGGGCTTACTCGAGTTCTCCATTACCACAGTGAATCAATTGGTCACATCAGGGAGGGCCTGGGACTGGGCATTAGTGCTGGTGCAGAGAGGCTAAGTGGGGCCGGGGTGGAGAGAGTTTGGGGCCCAGGGGCTTGGTTCTTCACTTGGGAGCTCCAGTCCTGGTCCGCAGGCCCTGGATCCTGTGCTTTGAGGAGAATGAGAAAAACCAGGCCAGGGCCAGATGAATGAGGTCAAGGGCCTGGGGTTTGCAGATGGGGCCCTGGAGCTCAGCATGAGATCCTTCTCTTCCAGATCATCCTCAACTCCATGCACAAGTACCAGCCGCGGCTCCACATCGTTAAGGCTGATGAGAACAACGCTTTTGGCTCCAAAAACACCGCTTTCTGCACCCACGTGTTCCCAGAGACCTCCTTCATCTCTGTGACCTCCTACCAGAATCACAAGGTACAGCCACTGCCCCACAGACCCCGCTTAAAACCATCCCGCATTCCTTCCACCATGCAGAGAGGCAGAGTATGAAGCCAGAGTCCCAGCAGGGCTTGGGCAGGCCTAGTGCAGGGCCCTCAGAAGCCTAGAGTCCCTCAGAACCATGAGCAAATCGAATGATGAACAGAAAAGGACCCTAGACACGTCCATCTCCAGCGCAGAGGAGTTACGGTCTCTGTGTTTTGCGGAATGGAGAAAATTGGCAACTGTAAAAACCAGGAGCTTGGAGCCTGCCTTGTGGTTTGAGCGTTGGACCCTTTCATTCCACAATCTTCTTTCTCTTGGTTCATCTCCTGGTGCCTTCAGAGAGAGGGGTAGGGAATGGGGAGAGGAGCCCTGGGGTGCTGTCAGCTGGGGTGTGGAAGTAGAGCCTGAGCAGAGGCACTTCCCAGGCTGTGGTCGGCCACCTCCCACCCTGGTTACTGCCCTGCCCAGCCCAGCCACCCCCACTGTGTCCCAGTCACTGACAGCCATGCTCTGCCACCCATCTGCTTTCCACAGTATGCACACAGGGACTGGCAAGGTGGGCAGGGGTCACTGGGGAAGGCCCATGGCTGTGGTGGATTTTAGGCAGAAGAGTGACAGAGTGGGAATTGCATCTAGAACAGTCACTCAGAGCCTGATGTGGTAGTTGCACAGACTCAGGTGGCAGGCCTGGGATGCTCACTGGGAAGCTGTTACAGGTCCCCAGGAGAGACCCGTGGGGACAGAAGCCCGGCAGTGCAGAGGGCTGGGCAGCAGCAGAAAGAATCGGAGGGTGGAGAGCAAGGAGAAGGGATCAGAGCCAGGAACAAACCAGGTGGGAATGGCAAGGCCCACTTCCCCAGACCTGCCTTAGTTCTGACTTTGCCTGGGGTTGGGGAGGAGGGAGGGCCAGAGGTCAGCCCAGTCTCGCCCTCCTCCCGGCGACCCTGTGTGTTTCCCCCCACAGATCACCCAGCTGAAAATTGAGAACAACCCTTTTGCCAAGGGATTCCGGGGCAGTGATGACAGTGACCTGCGTGTGGCCCGGCTGCAGAGGTGGGGCCGCGCGGCCCGGGGGGTGGGGCGGGCAGATGGGATTCAGGCACATGGCCTCTGTGACCCTCAGTGCATCTTCACTCTCTTCCTGTCTCTCCTCCTGTCCTCCCCACCCCTTCAGCAAAGAATACCCTGTGATTTCCAAAAGCATCATGAGGCAGAGGCTCATCTCCCCCCAACTCTCGGCCACACCGGATGTGGGCCCCCTGCTCGGCACCCACCAGGCGCTCCAGCACTACCAGCACGAGAACGGTGCTCACTCGCAGCTCGCAGAACCGCAGGACCTGCCCCTCAGCACCTTTCCTGCCCAGAGGGACTCAAGCCTCTTCTATCACTGCCTGAAAAGACGAGGTAGTGCTCTCCTGGTCTAGAAGCCCTAGGGGGTCAGAGAAGGGGTGAGGTTCTCCCCGACACCACTCTGCAGCCCCCCGACCTCCCAAAACACACACACGCATCTGGTGCTTGTGTGGCCTGGGAGAGTGGGCCTGAAGGGTTAGGGATCACAGCTGGGCGCAGGGCCATCTTTTCCAGTGCAGGGATGCTGGTTCTCATCTTTAATGCTGCCTTTGGAACCCTCACAGACAGCTTGTAGCCCTGGTGTCCCCAGATGCCTTTCCAAGTGTTGCTTTGCAGTCACTGCTCTGAGAGCCTCATGGGGTGAGCTGGGCTCTGCCTGGAAGTGCAGGAAGAGGCTGACACTTCCCAGTCCAGAGGTTTTGGGATTGGAGCTGTTATTTGTCAAAGCAACCTCAATTCCAGAACAGGGAGGACTTGGTGTCTCACGTGCAGGGCCTTCCATTCGATCATTCCTTCCAGGATCTGCAGTGGCTGCTTGAGAGTTGAGATGAGCTATTGTGGATGTAGATGGGAGCTGGGAAGACAAGCCACAGCACCCTCGGTGCCAGGCCTCTTTGTAAAGAGGAGGAACCCGGAGCTGGGCACCATCACGTCTGTGCTCTGTGCCAGGTTTTGATTCCTCCATGGATAGAATTGCGATGATTCATGTTACTCCACCAGAAGACCTCACGGGGCCGCTGAAATTCCCTTCAGAATGAGCCTGGGGACTTTTGCTTGCCATCCAGAATGTTCCCTCAGCCCTGCTCCTAGGGACTAGCCCGGCAGAGCTCCGAGATCCCCTGCATAAGTCTCATCAGAACTCAGTGACCTAGACCACGGGTCGTCAAACTGTGGCCTTCGGACCTAACCCAGCCTGCTACCTGTACAAAATAGTTTTTACATTTCAAAACAATTGAAAAAAATCAAAAGGAGAATATTTCATGAAATGTGAGCATTATGTGAAATTAAAGTTTTAGTGTCCATAAAGTTTTACTGGAACACAGCCATACTCATTTACTTACGGGTTGTCTATGGCTGCTTTCATGGGACAACAGCAGAGTTTCGTAGTTGCAACAGATACCCTGTGGCCCACAAAGCCTAAGATATTTACTATCTGGCCCTTTGCAGAAAAAGTTTGCCAACTCCTGACCTAGAGTGAGTAGGCCACCTGCCAGGATCAAGAGCTTAGCGCAGGGAGAAGAGCTGAGTGAGGGGCAAAGGAGAGAGCTGGGCCAGGGAGAGAAGCAGGTCTTCCTGGAAAGGGCAGATGCCACCAGCAGGGGCAGAGGAGAGAGGTGAGCACAGGCCTTCACACCCACTCAGCCCCTCTGCTTCCAGCCCTGTGTGTGCACACACAGAGAACTCCCAGAATGAATCCCTGGAGAAAACAAGAGGAGGGAGGCCAAGATGAGCCATGGATGGGTGGGGTTTGTGTGGTTTTTTTTTTTTTTTTTTTTTTTTTTTTTTTTTTTTTGAGATGGAGTCTCGCGCTGTCTCCCAGGCTGGAGTGTAATGGTGCAATCTGGGCTCACTGCAACCTCTGCCTCCCGAATTCAAGTCATTCTTCTGCCTCAGCCTCCCCAGTAGCTGGGATTACAGGTGCATGCCACCACGCCCAGCTAAGTTGTGTATTTTTAGTAGAGATGGGGTTTCACCATGTTGGTCAGGCTGTCTTGAACTCCTGACCTCAAGTGATCCGCCCACCTTGGCCTCCCAGAGTGCTGGAATTACAGGTGTGAGCCACCGTGCCCAGCCCGGATGAGTGTTCTTAAATTGGCTCAGTGGGCTGCTCCCCAAACCCTCAGGCCTGGGTCAGCCCTGGATCCCAGGGGAGGGCGCGCCACTCCAGATAGTTAGACCCTCCTGGTGGAGGATGTCGAAAGGCACATACATGATTTGTGGCATCCGATGTCGTCTTCCTCCAGAGTATCTGCTTAGCCTGAGAAGTGTGTCACCTTTTTCACTTATTATCAGTTCTATTTCTTAATTTTGTAGACACTGTTATGTTGGAATCTGTGTAGTAAAAATCCGATGGCTCTTCTTTAAACACATGTGAGGTTAGTTCCTCTTCTAAAAACAACAGAAACATGCCTACAAGCGGCTTTGGCTCCCTGAGGTCTTCCTGGGAGCTGAGGATGGAGGTAGAAACCTCATGGCCTTCATTTTCTGGCTCCTTCAGACAGATGTGGCCTCTGGGCCTGGGCTGGCCTGGCAAGGGCCTCCACTTTCCTTGGCCAGGGCGGGCCTAGCCTGAGAATGCCACTGCACACCAAGGCTTCTTAGTCTCTCAAGAGTCAGGCTGGCGAAGGATCAAAGCCGAGTGCTGCCTGGCTAAGCCCGGCCCTCAGTGTCCGGTGATGTGGTGTCCCCCGTGGCCTCTGAGTAGGGTCCGTAATCTGACCACTTCTTGGCGGCTGCCACCCTATAAAAGCTGTGGCTGATTGAAATGGCTCTGGGAGTGCCATGGCAACATGGGGAGGGCGGGCGCCGAGGGAAAAGGACAGGCTGTCCCAGCATCCAGCAGGGTGCCCTGGGGCCTGGGCTGGTGGAAATGGTTCTCCCTGAGTGTTACTTTGTCTTTCAGCAGACGGTGCCCGACACCTGGACTTACCCTGCAAGCGATCCTATCTGGAAGCCCCCTCTTCGGTGGGGGAGGATCACTATTTCCGTTCTCCCCCTCCCTACGACCAGCAGATGCTGAGCCCCTCCTACTGCAGTGAGGTGACCCCCAGAGAAGCCTGTATGTACTCAGGTTCAGGGCCTGAGATTGCCGGGGTGTCTGGGGTGGACGACCTGCCCCCACCTCCGCTGAGCTGTAACATGTGGACTTCAGTGTCGCCGTACACCAGCTATAGCGTGCAGACGATGGAGACTGTGCCATACCAGCCCTTCCCCACCCACTTCACCGCCACCACCATGATGCCGCGGCTGCCCACCCTCTCCGCTCAGAGCTCCCAGCCACCAGGAAACGCCCACTTCAGCGTCTACAATCAGCTCTCCCAGTCTCAGGTCCGAGAGCGGGGGCCCAGCGCCTCATTCGCAAGAGAGCGCGGCCTTCCACCAGGATGTGAGAGGAAGCCACCCTCACCACATCTAAATGCTGCCAATGAGTTTCTCTACTCTCAAACCTTCTCCTTGTCCCGAGAGTCTTCCTTACAGTACCATTCAGGAATGGGGACTGTGGAGAACTGGACTGATGGATGACTCTCACGTCTCCTCCACAGCCCCGGGACCGTGTTGCTCCAGTATTAACCTCTGTGGGTGGCCTGCACTACCAAGAAACACAGGAAGGTATTCCAGAGGGAGTGTGTGTGTGTGTGTGTGTGTGTCTGCACGCGAGCACGTATGTATTTGGAGAGCATCCATCTTCTGACATACAACTGAGGTCATGACAAGGAAAAAAAAAACAGCACATTTATCTAAGAAGTGATTTTGGCTGCAGGACCTGGGTCCATTGTTATCTGACATCTCTTGACATGCCCGTGGGTGGGATGGGAGTGGAGGGTTCTTATGAGTTATTGGAAGGGTTTTATAATTGTTGATTTACTCAGGGGCCAGGTGGGGAGGTCTGTCCCATGGGGAAAGATTCTCATTGCTGGGGTAGGAAGATTCTTGCTGCTGGGGTGTGACGGCTCTGTGCACACCTTAGAGTTCCTGGCCTTCTATTTGCAAGGGGAGCTGAGAATCTGGTTTTGGTAGCAGGAGGCCCATTCCTTGGGCTTCTGGAGAGTCTGTAAGACTGCCTGAGAGGTGGGCTCAGCTCAGCCACAACATGTACTTTGATAGTACAGCTGGCTGCCCAGTTAGTGGCCTAGACGTTGATGACTGGAACTCTGAGGTCTGAGGGATGACGTTGGGAAAGGGTCATGTGCTAAATGTCCCCTGAGGGGTATTTTTAAAGGTTTTTTTTTTTTTCCTTCAAGAGAAGGGAAAATGCAACCAGTAGCATCTCTGTCATCATTCAGGTTTTGTAGTAAAGTAGAGAGCCCTTCCCCCTAGGTCCCCAACATACAGTCTCTCACGCTGGTGTGCGGAGAGTCGGCCTCCCAGGCATCATCCCATCTGCATCCTATGACGGGCAATTATGAAACACGCCTCAGCTGGCATCATCCCCAGGAAGCCACACTGCAGCTGATGTCTGGCATCTCCAGGGCCGGTTCCGCTCGCAGAACATCTACGCTTCTGGAACGAGAAAGCCCAACAGAAATAAAGATAGTTGAGAAAAATTCATTTCTTCCAGTAAACTCAGCTGGTGAGCTCAGAGGAGCAAAGAAAATTCTCCAGTGTGGCACTCACACAGTCCTCAGCCCTGCGTTTTAGCATTGAACACCACCAGGCCATCCGTGTGGCTGGGGTGAACTCTCCATCAAACTTGGGAAATCACTAAACTTTGCATGCTGAATAGCTATTTATATATTATATAAATAAATAAATATATTTTATATATATATATATCTCACAAATGCAGGCCACATGTCAAATTCAGCTTTGCTTTTTACAAATGAATGAACTTAATAAAAATAAACGTTGGAGGAGGTATTTGGAAAGACATCTATTTAAATTTTTATTACATGTTTGATATTAAAAACTAAGAATGGTTTAGATAAAACATATAAATAAATATATATATATACACACACACACACTACAGATAAAGCTTTTTTAGAAAACACATTAGCTAACAGGTGATATGGAACTTCAAGTGTTTTGTTATATAGCATGGACGTTTTATTTTGCATATCGGAACATAAAGCCATTTTACAACTGTGAAGTGTGTGGATGCTCTTTATTACTGACTTGTTATTTCTTGGTTCTGCAATGGCCTCTGCCTCTTTTTCGCTGGTATTTTTTTTTTCTCAAGTGTCAGGTGAGGCCTTCAGTGCCTCTGAACATTTGTACCGTGGAGCCTCTGAGCTCAGAGTGAAGTCACTTAGGACCAACAGAGCAATTGTACCTTTGATCTCATGCTACTCCCTGGGTTATGAATCTGGATTCCAGGGTCCACAAAGACCCCAGAAGGGCAGGCCAGGCAGCAGAGCAAGAATCTGTCTCCTTTCAGCAGTGACCACATAAGCTGGCCATTTGAGGGAAGCGGTCTCATAAGTAGGGAATTCCTGGTGGGATTTATGCAGCTGCTTCAGAAAAGGAACTGAAGAGCAGGCTCGAGTCAGTGCCGGGGGTTTCCTGGAGCAGTCAGGGGCATGAGCTCATCACCACCATCACCCCAGAGAGGGTGAGTCAAGGCCTGGCAAAGTACCCATTCGCCACACCTTGGCCAGGTCTCTGAAGCTCGGCCACAAGATGGAGAGAGGAAAAAAGAGGTGAAATCCAGCCCAGGTTTACCCTAGATTAGAAGAGGCAGGCATAGGAAGGTGCTGCTGGCTCTCCCTCCTTATGACCTTGCCACCTGCCGTGCCCCTCATGGCTCCTTCCCAAAAGCTGCTTACCCGCATCCACCATCTCCACTGCAGGCTGGTCTGGGAACCCAGGAAAAGAGAAGTCAAGGGAGGTGTGCCCTTGAATCCTTGCCCTGTCAGGACTGAGATGAGATTTCCTTCTGGGTAAAGAGTCAACCTTGTCTCCTATTTCCCCAGAGTCCTTTTGTGGCTCTAGGCTGCTCTCTGGCTGGACTTCCTCCTGCAGAAGAGGAAGCCAAGCTCCATCCTCCCTTGGCTGTTGGTGCACACCTTGGGCTTCTTGGTCATGGAGAAAGATGTTAACTGAGCTTGGCTCAGGGGACAGGGAAGGGGGGAATCTTCCTAACTCCCACCTGCTGTGCTCTTTTCTTTCTGGCTGAAGACAGCACATCTGGGACACTCCACACCTTCTAGAGCCCAGGCGGAGGGCTAGGGGCAATGCGGATGTTCCCAGGTTCTCTCCAAACACATGGTTGGCTGAGTCTGACATGAAGAAAGCCACTTCTTAAAGGGGTATTTTGCCTCGAGGCAGCCCACGGCTTCCTGCCAGCTTGCTGGGAAGCCTGAGGTCCCTGGGCTTCCCCACCTGGGCATGGCCAGAGCCGGGCCTGCAGTGGGATTTGTGGAACTTTCCTGCCCCTCTGAATCAACAGCTCAATAAAAAGGGGGCACATGGGATATCCTGAAACAAAGGGCACCATTCAGGAGCGCCAACAGGTCATACATCATCGGCCAGAAACCTGCCACATGAAAAGGGTCTGCTTCTGCTGTGCCCTGCCTGGGAAGGGAACAAAAGCCAATTAACATTCAGCTGCGTGTCCATGGGAAGGCAGCCTTGGGGGCTGTGCTCTCCAGCCCAGGGCCAGGCCCCTGGGGGGAAGCTGGGGCAGGCCTCTCAGCAGCAACTCAGCCACCGACAGTTGGCCCTCAACCGCAGAAGAGCCTGGAATAACAAAAGGGAGAAGGGAAAGAGAAGCTGGGTCAGACTGACAAATTGTTAAAAAACCAAACCAACTTCCAGCCTTGGCTGGGCCTCAGGGGGTCAAGAGGCCTCGGCTCGCCCCACTAATGGAGCCTGCTGGAGGAGTAGCAGCCCAGCCTCGCAGTGTCTTATCTTACAACATAAAATTAAAACCCACTTAAAAGGCCGGAGGGCATGTTAACATTCCCCCTGCTGTCTAATTGAAGTAGTTCCCAGCGCAAAGGATTTCACTTGAAAGATGCCTCACTCCCAGCCCGGGTCTCCAGCTCAGCCGGCAGGGGAAACGGGTGGGGCAAGGGGAGCGACTGCTTGCTTGCCACCCCCACCCAGGCGGCAGGTGGCGACAGCAAAGGTTAGAACAGGCTGGGTTGTTTTGTATTTTTAAAAAAATTTACAAATTCATTAGCAGCTATGTCAGCAGAGGCCACACTCCTGACAAGAAGACCTGGTAATGATTCAAACGTGGTGAGCCCTGCAGTGAAACCTGACTGTTCCTGCAGCCAAGAGATTTCCATGCCGTCCCCCCGCAAGCCCCCTCTCCCCCCGCCAAATCTATGACAGGTCTCCAAGGCATACGGAACCAATCAGGGACATCCTGTCAAGGTGATGAACTTGCACTGGCCATCCCGAGTAATGGGAACCAGTCAGCCTGAAGCCGGGCTGGACTGAAAGCCAAGGTGACAGCTATTAAGCAATTGTGCGCCAAACAAAATGGCAAAGGGGCCGGGTAATCAATTCAATTTCAATGGGCGATCCGAGCAACCACAGCGGCTGTCGCAGCTGATTAGGGAGCGCCAGGCTGGAGCTTTCAATGCGAGCCCATCACAGATCAGAAACAGGCCTGGGATGAAAAGGGAAAGAACCGTCTCCCGAGAAGGAGGCGATGAAGGACTCTGTTTTATGTGACTGTGTTCTTCCTCCTCTCCTTGAAGAAAGAGGAGGAAAAAAAGCAAGCAGTTTGGAGATTAGATAGTTTTCTTTTCAGCCATTTATCATTATGAAGGAAAGTAGACAGCACAGGGGCAGAAGAATCTCCAGTGGGATTTCTGCGAAGTCTCACTCGGAAGGGCCAGGTTTACATGATGCAGCTCAAACAGCCCTGCTTATCACCGCAGCCTGACGGGGTCTGCAGAGCATCGAGGGTTCCTCTTCTGTAACAAGGGCGAACAGGCCCCAGTGCCCCGAGGAGTGCAGAAATTCTCCTGCAGAAACCCCAAACCAGCACACTGCATCATTTATGAAAGTTACAGCCTGAGTCAGAATAATGGGGAGAGGAGGAAAAATGGAAAAGGAAAAGATGAGGGGATTGTGCACGGTCCCTGCAGGGGAAGTCCCAGTGGTGGCCGCCCATTTCTCCCTGGCCCAGGTCGGGGCATCAGAGGTCCCTGCTGTGTCTGCTGGCCTGTCAGCACTGGTCCCAGTCTGATGGCAGGCCCTGGCAGCCTGCTTGAGCTTTCTAGGCTTGTGTTTGGTTGTTCTGTGCAAGGGTTTTAGGGTGCAGAGAAAGGGGCACCCACAAGCATAGAAGCCAAGAGAGAGAGGCCAGCCATGGGAATGTGGAGGGGATGGAAGATGCCTGAGAACAGATGGCAAGGGATGCAGAACCAGGAGGAAAAGGGCCATTTTGGAGCCAAGGGTGGATCCAAACCTCTGAGGCAGGAGGGTTCAGGGCTGGGACTGGGCGGGTGGGGAGGGAGGAAGGCCAACCACCTCCTCTTTGGAAAACTAGAGCAATGGGTGCATATTCAGATAATTCTTAGAAGAATTGCAAATGGAGAATTAACCTCACTAGTCATCTAAAATGCAAATTGAAGTGATAACATGCCACTTTGATCTACCAGATTAGTAAACATTTAAGAAAAAGTGTTGGGAGCCTCTCTCAGTCATTGCTAGTGGGAATACAGATTGATATGGTTTTTCTGGAAAGAGCAATTTGGTAGCGTGGACAAAGACTCTAAAAGTGTTCATATCCTAAAGAAAATAACCAGAAATATGGGTATAGTTTAATACTGTATGATATTCATTGTGGTTTTACTTTTCAATAGCCCCAAACTGGCTGAAAGTAAATTGGTAAATTATGAGATACTCACATTCTGGAATATGATGCTGTCATTGAAATCATGTTTACAAAGGGCCCTTAATGATATGAGACTTGATTTAAAACTAAGTGAAAAAAGAGGATCCTAATGTAGAGTACAATTTCAAGAACATTTGAAGTGAAAACAAAAAGATTGGTCTGTAGCCAAGCTATAGATCATTAAATAGCAGGGAACAAGCAGATGAACTATCTCTGTATATACATGAAATACTATGCGAAAAAAAGTTCCTGACATGTGGTCTCCCATGTGTGTGCAACACAAAACCAAAAACCACTCTGGAGGTCCTAACATCGATTAAGCAGAAATGTCCAGGAGATGGGGTGCATTTGTGTGTATATGATGTATGCGTGCACGGTGTATGTGTACGTGTATTTGTGTGTGTGTTAGGGACACAGACGCGATTTAGAAGAAACTGCTTATGATGATTCCCTCATATATCTCTGTTTTGTTTAACTTGTTACAATGAGCATGCATTACTTCTGCAATTAAAAGATTTCACTGAACCAAAAAAAAAAAAAAAAAAATTGTGATTATAGAAGTACCCGAAGAAAAGAAAAAGAAGAAAGGCTAAAAGAAACTGTGTCCAGTGCTAACAGCAGTAACTTCAGGAAGTGGTGGATCTGCTGAATTGCTGCCTGGGTGGACGAAGGTTGACTTCTGGGCCTCCTCCCCGTGTTTGTTTTCCTCCCCTCCCTGGCTCTCCCCTTCAGACACCTTGCTGCTGCCCAGTCCTGTAATGCTGCTGTTGTTCAGGCTAGAGCTTTAGCATTTTCCACTCCTCCCTAGGTCCTCTCCCTGGGTGATGACATCTGTTCGCATGGCTTCTCTCACCAACATATGCCAACGAAGCTCAACTCCAATCTCATTTCTCTCTCCTGATACCGTCTTCTGGATGTTTCTGCCAGAAAGAGATGTTAAGTCCTCCAATTCAGACTGGAACCCAGACTCTCCCTCCAGGTCTCCCTCATGTCCTCCATTTTGGTAATGGCACCACCAGCCAGCATCCAGTTGCTCAAGTCAGAAACCTGGGCTTCAGTGCCAACTCCCTCCTCTCCCTACCTGCCCACCCCAAATGCTCACCAAACTGCAGATTCTACCTCCAAAGATCCTCTACATCTCTACACATTTCCTCTCTTCCAGCAGGCCTGGCAGTGTTTGCTATAACGGCAAATCCCCGGGTCTGGGCTGACCAAGATGTCAGCTGTGTGAGGCTATGGAGCTTGGGGCCGCTGTGAATAGTCTTCCTGGGCCCTAAGCTGTTGTTCATGGAGTGATGGTTTTCTGACATGTGGAGCCAGGGAACGGCCCAAGATGGGAGGCCACTCAACGAGAAGACTGCTGCTTTCATTGGTGACCCTGCTTTCAGCTCTGCGTGACCTGAATCTTGCACTCTGGCTGCCACCTTGTGCGTGGTGAGGAAGCAGGGCACTGCTACAGCCATCCACCAGAGTCACAGGCTGCTGGAAAGACCTGTTGCTTCCTAGGGGCAGGTGGGCCTGGGAGTACTGGATCAGGGGTTTCCAGCATCTGACCCGACACCTCTTTCTCCTTCAAAGGTTCCAAATGGTCTCTTCCTTCAAACCCTTCCATGGGAGGCCACTCAGTCTATGCCAAGATGGGACGGGCCTTCCCTCTCTCTTAAGAAGAGAAAAAACCTGAAACAAACCAAATTAAGGCCAAGAAGCCTCCAAATATGGCTCTTCGTGTAAAACCTCCAGCCCAGGGCCTGGCACAGGGCACGCTCTTGGGAAACAACAGTGCTCCTGCATCCTTCATCCCTTCACAGCCTGACCTCTCTCCCTCTCTCCAACCCTAGCAGGTACCTGCACGGACCATCAGACAGCAGAGGAGGAGCCAGCCACTCGCCAACCTGCCTGCAGATAAGCTATTGAGCAAGACAAGTCTCTCAGCATGTGCTAATATAAACCTTTGGCATCGGGTGTAAGGATTTGTGAGACTCCTCCAGATATAATTGAGCGAATCATCTGTGGCATTTAGAGAGCACCGCTCTAATGGGAAGGTGGAAAGTGTACTCCTATTTGATAACTGAGCACATGGAGGCTCCTCTCAGACTCTTCCCAGCTGTCATGCTTTCTTCTTTTAGAAACACCCTCAACAGGAGAAATGCTCATCCCAGCAATAGCCACCAGAGACCCCTTGGTTCTGAGGGTGTAAGGCAGCTTTGTGTGCCTCCTCCTTTTCCAGGCCAGGCAGGACAGTCCCAAGTAGGGCTCTTTGGAATTGGGAGCTGATCAAAAATAAGGAGGCCAAGGCCAGAAGGTCTTTGGAGGCTCGGTTGGTGAGTTCTGTAGAGGATCCTCCAGCATCAGGTTTGACAGAGTCTGAGTCAGGTATTATTTATTATTTATTTTTAAACAAGGTCTCCCTCGGCCACCCATGCTGGAGTGCAGTGGCACCATCTCAGCTCACTGCAACCTCCACTTCCCAGGTTCAAACGATTCTCATTCTCCTGAGTAGCTGGGGTTACAGGCATGCTCCACCACCCCCAGATGGTTTTTGTATTTTTAGTAGAGACAGGGTTTCACCATGTTGGCCAGGCTGGTCTTGAACTCCTGACCTCAGAAGATCCTTCCACCTCGGCCTCCCAAAGTGTTGGTATTACAGGTGTGAGCCGCTGTGCCCGTGGGTCAGGTATTCTTTACGCCTGCTAGCTACCTGCAGCCTTAAGAGTTGATGACTTGGCCGGCATGGTCTGAATTTTGCACTCTGATCTCCCCTTTTCCCCTGAGAAGTAAATGCTATCTCACTGAAGTAGATGTCTCAGCATCCGTGAGGTAGTGGCACCAACTCTGCCTCTTGAGCCGGAAATCCTGGGTTCAATACTTGGCTCTGTCACTTTCTGGTTTGTGCCTGTAGGCATAGCCACTCCTTCTATGCCTGTCAATGCAATGGAGATAATATTGCAAATAACATCTGCTTCTTGGGATCATGGAGATTAAAATAACATATGTGAGAGGGCTTGGCACATTCTCTGTCCCTGATGTTCCAAAACTAAACAGGAACTCAACAAATGCTGGTTCCCACCCTCCTTCCTTCCCCTCTTATGGAAGGGCATTGCTTTAGATTTCTGATTCAGAAAAGGAGGGTTGAATCTGAACGGAGTTTTAGTTTTCTCATCTATAAAATGAGAAAAGAAAAAGACATTTACATTGAGTTTGTTAGTAATCAGCCACCAGCCATTGGACTTGGCACTACTATATTAGGATTATTATCTCTAATCCTCCCCACAGCTTGGTAGGAGAGGCATTATCACCTCTACCTCACAGAGGAGGAAACTGAGGCTCAAGGAGGTGAAGAAACTTGCTTGAGGTTATGGGCTAAGGGTCAGAACTGGCTTCAAACTCAGGTCTCTCTAACCCGAAGCATTCACTTTATTCTCTAAGATGCCACTACTGCTGCCATTACCACCACTACCACTGCGTATTCTGTGCCAGTCTTGCCTTCTTCCCTTTTCCTCTGAGGCCACTGGACCCAATCGATGTGTATTTTTAGTGACTTTGAGCTTATTAACAAAAAGGAAACAAACATGTTTTAAAATAAGTTTATGACTTATTTTTAAATAGTCACTGATACAAGTTCATACGAGAATTTTTTAAAGGAGAGAATGAAAAGACAAAAAAATAAAGAGGTCCTCTCAAATTGTACTGGAGACACAATCAGATTTAACATTCAATTTTATGAAAGCTCCTTCAATTAGACCCGCTAAGCATCAATCTTGCGCAATGAAGCGTACAAAATGGCAGAGAGTTACCCTTTTAGAGGATGATAATTTACAGTCACCTCCACCAACTCCAACCACCCATCCCCACTGGGCCATGAAGTTGTGTTGTCTTTTGCCCTCCACTTCACAGAGAAGGAGCTGATCAAAGGAAGGCTGTCATTGCACCAGCTCTCGCCCTCCCCATGTGGGTGAATCAGCTCGGCCCAAGCTGGTAGAGTCAGGAAATAGTTCAGGTA
Source organism: Chlorocebus sabaeus (assembly GCF_047675955.1). Taxonomy (NCBI): domain Eukaryota; kingdom Metazoa; phylum Chordata; class Mammalia; order Primates; family Cercopithecidae; genus Chlorocebus; species Chlorocebus sabaeus. The sequence goes on from NC_132919.1 coordinate 37,669,495, forward strand.
CCTCGAAAACAACTGTTTAAAGTGTTTGGGGGAAAATAAAGTGTTTTGGGGATGTCCCCAAGCCCCACTTGGCATGGGTAACAAAGCTAGGGTGTCCTTTCCTTGCCTTTCCAACTCTTGGTCAAAATATGCTTCCTTGGGATGACTTAGAAGAGATTTGTTTGAGAATCACTTTTCTTTAACTTCCAGAATTCCTAACCAGGGTGCCTGAAGCAAGGGCTGGGTCTGTGAAATGACGCAGCTCCATTAGGAATGATGGAAACTATGTGAGCTGCTTTTAATAGCATCAAATATGGCACAGCACAGTCCTCCTTCTCCCTAGCCCCCACGTGCTGGTAGCCTGGCCCACATGTTCTGTGGCCCAGACTGAAAAGACAGTGGCTGTCTCTTTAGGGCAGCGATGGACCTGAATGTACTCGGGACACAGCATAGGAGGTTCAGGCATTAAGCTCCAGCCTGTCCCATGAGAGACCCAAATGTAATTTTCTGACCCAAAAAAATGAATCTTTGGCTTCTTTTTCTATCAGTGTAGAGGAGAACACAGAGCTGGGGACTCAGCATGAGGAGATGTAGTCCTAGTTGCATCTGTCACATGCTGGCCATGTCTCCCCTCTCTCTGAGCCTCCTTTTCCTCTTCCACACAGCTCCTCACAACTCTTGCAGCACTAAAGTTCGATGATTCCCAAATCACGTTCACAATCACGAATTTCTCAGCCATGGCAGGGCTCTGCTGAATCTATAGCAGACCTCTCTGTAGCAGAATTAGGGATGGAGGAGCTAGAACTTCTTTTTCTATTTATCTTACATTTTAAACTTATTCTCACACTGTTCAAATATCGAATGTCTATATTTGTATAGTAGTACATATGTATAATTTGTAAATCAATTTGTAAATAAGATATTGGTAGCTCGTGCTTTAAGGTTTGTTTGTTTGTTTGTTTGAGATGGAGTTTCGCTCTGTTGCCCAGCAGGCTGGAGTGCAGTGACACCATCTCGGCTCACTGCAACCTCTGCCTCCCAGGTTCCAGCGAGTCTCATGCCTCAGCCCCCTGGGTAGCTGGGACTACAGGTGTGCACCACCACACTCAGTGAATTTTTAAATTTTTAGTAGAGACGGGGTTTCACCATGTTGGCCAGGCTGGTCTTGAACTCCTGGCCTCACATGATGCGCCTGCCTCGGCCTCCCAAAGTCCTGGGATTACAGGTGTGAGCTACTTCGTCCAGCCTTAAGGTTTTTGCTGAAGGGAGGGGAGGTTTAAAAAAAGTGTGGAGACCCACAGAGGGATGGGGAAGTCACCATGAGGCTCTGCTCACAGGCTGGGACCTCTGCCACTCCTGTCATGCTCTGGGCTCTCCACCGTCCTCCCAGAGGTGGATCACCAGAGCTCTGGGTGGAGACACCAGGCCCAGGAGTAGAAAGAGAAGAGGCCTGGAGCTTCACTCCTCATTAGATGTCTGCCTAATCTCTGTGAGTCTGCCTCCCCACGTTAATTAGGGGCAATAAAATACTCCCTATCTTTCAAGGTTATAGAAAAGATTAAATGAGATGATAGAGATGAAACGTGTGCTCAGTTCAAGTTGTCCCCTTCCCCCCACATAATTTGCCTGTCTGCACAGGACTCATTTTAGATGTCTAAAAGAGTGAGATTTTTCTTTTCTGGGAAATTCTATTTATTGACTTTATTGCGTCTCCTGTCTCACAGTTAAGCCTCCTTTACCAGATGCCAAAGTCCAGATCTACGTGTGGTTAGGTGCACAAGGCCAGCAGCAGGCGAGCGACGCTGGAGGAATCCTGCCTGGTCCTCCCAGCCCTCTGAGCGCCCCCCACTGCCAGGGGTTTGGGACGCATCCAGGATGCAGGATAGCATTCAAGGACACATTCAAGGACAAGAAAAGAGTGTGCCTCCAGCAGGTCAGCCAGTCATCCTCACCAGTGCCCCCAGGACGGGATGGCTTGAGCTTTGCTCCCTCATTCCAAGTCAGTTGTCACACTAGGTGACACTGGGGATACATCTATTGTCGAAAGAAAGTCCCAGCTTTGTTGCTGTCTTTTTGGAGGCCTTGGGCAAGTCCCTCTATCTTTCTTGGCTTCAATGTCCTCTGTTATAAAGAGGGATGAGTAATAGCTGTGTTGCCAACCTCCTGGCCTTGGTCCACAGGCCAAACGAGATGCTTCTGAATGAAAATACATAGTAAGAAATGAAAAGGATTGTGACGAGTAAGCTTCTTGTTGGTCCAATCCGTGCCAGTCCATGCTCATTTCTTCATGAAAAGACCCACTGCTTTTTATAGGATAAGGAGGGGGAATGATTGGCAAGGCACTGACCAATCCCATTAGCTCTGAGAGGGGGATGATTTAGCATCACCTGCCTTATCAATCTCCCTGCTCTGCCTGCATCCTCAGCTTTTGGGGAGGACAATTTCCGGCACACACAGAAAAGCCTGTGGCTGTGGCCGGGAACAATTGGCCACAGTGCTCCTCTCGTGTTGATCCTTTCATTTCCTCCTGCCGGGGACAGCGGTTCTAAGTTTTGTGCTACTCTTTTGGACTAATCACTTACAACAGCCCTGAGCACTCAGCCCCTCTCTCACTCTTGCTGTCCAGCTACTGCTCTGTATGGCAAGGTCGCTAATTGGGACATGATCCCGGCCAAATGGCAAGAGAGATTCAAGGAGCCGGTTCCCTGGACCTCAGATATCCTGCCCCCAACTTTACAGCTCAGGCGGCCATGGAGGAAGCGTGAGTCACACTCGAGAGGTGAGGCCGCGGTTTAGGAAGGGCTTCGGCAATGACATTTTTCACGCTTTTAATAAACCCCTGTATTATTAGAACTTGCCAAAGCTGAATTTAATGAAAGTCTTAGGCCCTAAAGCCTGAATTTTTCTTTTGTATCGCAAAATGAAACCAACTGGTTCAATTCAAATTAACCCCAGAAAATGTGAAGGCTTTATATTTCTTTCTTCCCCCACCCTTCTTCTCTCTCTCTTTCTCTGCTCTCTCATTTTGAAATTTTTCTGTGGTTACAGTCTCTTGGAAAAAAAGGAAACGTACAGGAGGAAGAAGAAATCAAACATGAGAAACATATTCAGATAGTTACAGCTTTCCCTATGGGATTCCTTAAGCAGAGTTACCCATCACTGATACAAGCACATATGATAATTTTTTAAAGTAGAGAATGAAAAGGCAAAAAAATAAAGAGGTCCTCTCAAATTGTACCGGAGACACAATTGGACTTAACATTCAATTTTATGAAAGAAAGCTCCTTCAATTAGACCTGCTAAGCATCAACCTTGTGCAATACCGGTGCCCCCAAACAAACAAACAAACAAACAACCATTCCAGAAATAATAAAATGACATGTTCTTTATTTTTCAGATTTCTGAGGCTGAGCCTTTGGAAACTACCCTGGGGGGGCAGTATTAGGGGTGGTAAAGCAATGTGCCACTGGGCACCTGGCCTTCAACTATTCAGAAGCTACGGTGGCAGGAAATAGCTCAGCGGCAGCTTCCGTGTTTGCAGGAGCTAATGAAAAGACATCTTTTTTCCCCCTCACAGCTACGTTCATAAACAAATGTTCACTATCCAACCTTCACTCCCATTTGGCACATAGTTCCCAACAGAGCAGGCCTTCAAATGCCTCCTTGTCCTGTATGGAGCAGAAAGGTACAAGAGCTCAGCCTTCAAGGCCTTCCCTGCGGGCCTTCCTGAAGGCAGGTCAGTCAGCCTCAGGGGCACACGACCCCCACTGGAACTACTGGACTAGAAAGTTACCCAAGATGTCGGGAGGGAAACGACTGCAGATACCCTGCCTACAGCATCTAGAGGCAGGCGGTTGAAGGGGGCTGAAAAACCCAGGCCCAGAGCTGCCTTTGTCTTGGCTGATTCCTCCTTTTGGGAATCGGGCTCAGCTCCGATTCCTGCAGGGAAGTCCCTGCTTGGCATCAAGGCTGGCCTCAGGCATAAGATCCTAATTATTTGAATGGTATTTGTTTTCATAGCTCTTTTTTTTTTTTTTAAATGTGTCCAGGTCGATGGCATTTTAATGCCTTATTAAACAGGGGTTTTACAGCAGTCTGTCTGTTCAGTCTCTGGGCCCATGCCTGCACTTTGTGTGCAGGGATTTTATCTTTCCTGCTGGCCGAAAATATTTTCCGAATTCCCTATAAAAGTTTTCGAGATTTCCTAAGACAAATAGAGCTCCACCAGCTCTAAAATGACCTTGATGCAGTCGGAATTATATTCAGACACAGGCGTTCTCCCCTGTTTACACAAAGAACTGAACCTCGCTTGTACTCATTAACTGCCGTTATGAGGACACCAAGTTTGCTCCACGAATGTGCTGGTGCATAAAAACACGACTGTACCTGGGATGGCTCACCAGCGGCCCATACTTTACTGGTTTCTTCCATCCTCTCAGATGGCTGCCTTGGCTTTGAAGGCGGCATCAATAAAGCCTGTCCTGGATGCGGTTTCCATAAGAGTGGGCAGCAGCTCCCAGCTAAGGGAGCAGCCAGGCCTGTAGCGGGAACATGGCTGTCGTGAAGACCACAGAGCCAGCTCCTTTTGTTTCCTTGCCAGTGTTTAAACCTTTATGAAAATGAATTGTCTTTTCGGAAAGAAGCTGGATTTAGAAAATATTATCATAAGCCACAAGTCAGGCTACTTAGTGTTATGGAAAAAGCCTAGAACAGACATGGATTCAAATCTCCTTTCTGGGCCGGGCGCGGTGGCTCACGCCTGTAATCCCAGCACTTTGGGAGGCCGAGACGGGCGGATCACAAGGTCAGGATATTGAGACCATCCTGGCTAACACGGTGAAACCCCGTCTCTACTAAAAAATACAAAAAACTAGCCGGGCGTGGTGGCGGGTGCCTGTAGTCCCAGCCTCTGGGGAGGCTGAGGCAGGAGAATGGCGTGAACCCGGGAGGCGGAACTTGCAGTGAGCTGAGATCTGGCCACTGTGCTCCAGCCTGGGCGACAGAGCGAGACTCCGTCTCAAAAAAAATGTATAAATAAAAATAAAAAATAAAAAAAATAAAAATAGTACCAAGTTCTTTATTTTAAAAAATGGGGGAAATTATATATGTATATGTCTCAGGGTGGTTATGAGAATTGAAGTGAAGTAACGTGGCTGGGCATGGTGCCTCATGCCTGTAATCCCAACACTTCGAAAGGCTGAGGCAGGTGGATCACCTAAGGTCAGGAGTTCGAGATCAGCCTGGCCAACATGGCGAAATCCCATCTCTACTAAAAATACAAAAATTAGCTGGGCTTGGTGGCAGGCACCTGTAATCCCAGCTACTTGGGAGGCTGAGGCAGAAGAATCACTTGAACCTGAGAGACGGAGGCTGCAGTGAGCCAAGATCGTGCCACTGCACTCCAGCCTGGGCAACAGAGCAAGACTCCGTCTCAAAAAAGAAAAAGAAAAAGAAATAGAAATGAAATAACGTATATAAAGCACCGAGGGCAATGACTGGCAAGAGTAATTGTAAATAGTAGCTACTATCTCCATTTCCTGAGGGTCCTTAGGACTCAGATGGGCAGAAGCACAGCCACTGTGTGTCCTGAGCCTTTGATAAGGATTCTGGAGGTGGGAGGGGAAAGAAGGTCTCAGAGACTGAGTGTCAACTCTGGGCCAGATACAGCGGTAGGCAATGAAACTAGAATTTAAATTCCAATCTGACTCCAAGATCTGCAAGGGCTGGTTCCACTATGCAGATTGGGGAAAGTGTTGAAATTAAACATGGGGAATTATGCCAGCTGCCTGCAACACAGCCTCAGCCTGAACCAAGCCAGATGGAGCTCATTTTGCGTAGGTGGCATTAAAAAACCCTCCAATGGTAACTGTGTAGCCACCAGGAAGCTCCCTCTGAATTTCTATTTTGCTGGGTCATTTTTCAGCATTCCCTTTTGGTGATATTTCACTAAAAATGCCACATTTAGTATTTAAGGCAGACAGACAAACACCCTGGGAAGGAGTTGGTAGGGATGTCCAGCCCATTCAGAACATTCCTGCTTATTCCATGTCTGCTGGTGTTAAGCACATCCCAACCCAAGATGGAGGGTTGTCTGATGGCTGCAATACAAAAGGACAATTAACCAGGGGTCATGTTTATGCTTCTATGGTTAGAACCAGTCATTTACTTAACTGAGACTTTTATGGAATCAATGAATACTCTCAATTTCAAGGACAATTGTATGTTTCATTCCTTGAAACTCTATTTGATTCTTTTTCAAGTCAGCTTAGTGTTAAAAAGTATTGCTTTTTCTGATGTTCACAATCTCTTCTTTTTTGCATTTAATTATCGTAAACAATTTTTTAAAATAATCTCTAGATGATAATTCTGTTCTCTGAGGTTCTTGTGGGGAGGAGGTGACTAATCTAACTGCCATTTATTGGGTCTACTGATATTTCACAACAGATATTTATCTTTTATTGTTTTATAATTTTGTGAGAATTCATCCTAAGCTAGGCTTTATCTCCTGTCAGATTCCTTCAGAAAAGTTTTGTTTGCTTTTGAAGATTAACCTCTTATGTTGATTTTTAGTTTGGAGATTGTTAGACTATGCAGGAAGTATAAATTCAGATGTGAAAACCAACAGAGGACAAAATTTCTTTGTCTTGTGCTGAGTGAGAGGGTTTTTTTAATTTTTATTTTTTATTTGTATTTTTTATTTTTATTTGAGACAGTCTCATACTGTTGCCCAGGCTGGAGTGCAGTGGCACCATCTCGGCTCACTGCAATCTCTGCCTCCTGGGTTCAAGCGATTCTCATACCGCAGACTCCCAAGTAGCTGGTACTAGAGGCTCGCACCACCACGCCCAGCTAATTTTTGTATTTTTAGTAGAGACAGGGTTTCACCACATGTCACCCATGCTGGTCTCCAACTCCTGACCTCAAGTGACCCGCCCACCTTGGCCTCCCAAAGTGCTGGGATTATAGGCGTGAACCACTGCTCCTGGCTGCCGTGGGAGTTTTGGGGGGGTTTCAGCTATTCATAAGTCTCAGTATCAACTCCTTTAATTTCTTGTCCCCATATGTCAGTTAAAACTCAAGCTCCTGGCTATCTTGAAGAAGAAGAAAACTGGAGGGGTCTTACACTACAAGAGGACTTATCATAAAGCCATAGCAGTTAAGGCTGGTGCAAAGGTAGATGAATGGGCCACTGAACAGAACAGAAAGTCCAGAAACAGATGCATACACATATGATACCTGAATTAGGAAAAGGGTGGCATTGCAGTGGAAAAAGGTGGTGCTGGGTCAATCGGATATCCCTATAGAACAAAATGAAGTTTGAGTCCTGACTCATACCATACACAAAAAATAACTTCCAGATTGTTTGTGATCTATATATGAACTGAAAACAATAAAATACTTAAAAGAAAACATAAAATAATATCTCCATGACCTTAGACTAAGCAGACCTTTCTTAAAGAGGACACAAAAAACACTACCATAATGGAAAACTGACAGATTGGTCTATATTGAAATAAAAATATGTGTGTATCAAAAGATCCGCTATGATAACAACAAGAAAGCACAGAATAGAAGATATTGAAGACTCAAATGCAGAACGTATTTTTTAAAACTTCTGTAAATCAATAAGAAAAATGCAGACAACCCAATAGAAAAATGGGCAAAAGACCTGTAAGGGCTGTTTGCAAAAGAGGATACTCAACTTGCCAAGAAACATATGAAAAAGTGCTCAACTTCAATAGCCATCTGGAAATTGCAAATTATGACTGCAATACTGCTATACTCCCACCAGAATAGCTAATAAAAGAAGGTAATACTGAGTGTTAGTGGAATTTTCATCCACGGCTGGTGGGAATGTAAATCGGTACAACCACTTTGGAAAATTGTTTGTCAGTATCTACTAAACTGTCAGTATCCTATAACTATGTTTAGTAGGAACATATCCTATGGCCAAGCAACTTCCCTCTTAGTTATATCCAAAAGAAATGCATACATGTTCTTTACAAAAGGTATGTATAAACAACCCAAATGTTTATCTGCAGTAGAAAGAATAAATTGTGGAATTCATACAGCAGTGGGAATGAAATCAGTTACAACTAAATGCAAAAGCATAGCTAAATCTTACAAACATCATGTTATGCAACAGAAGCCAGGCTTAAATGAGTACACACCTCATGTTTTCATTATACAGAGTCCAAACAGGCAGAGCTCCTTCAATGTTGTTAGAAGTTAGAATAGAGATTTCCTTGGAGGGATGAGTAGTGACTGAATAGGTTACAAGCGGGGGGCTCTGGAGTAGTGGTAAAAGTCTGTTTCTTGGTATAGGTACTAATTACACGGTTGTGTTCACTTTGTGAAAATACATCCAGGTGTATAACTTTAACTTGAGCAAATTTTTGAATGCTTGTTACACTTAAAAAAACTTTACTCAAGCCGGGCGTGGTGGCTCATGCCTGTAATCCCAGCACTTTGGAAGTCCGAGGCAGGCGGATCATGAGGTCAGGAGATCGAGACCATCCTGGCTAACATGGTGAAACCCTATGTCTACGAAAAATACAAAAAATTAGCCGTTCGTGGTGGTAGGTGTCTGTAGCCCCAGCTACTTGGGAGGCTGAGGCAGGAGAATGGCGTGAACCCGGGAGGCGGAGCTTGCAGTGAGCTGAGATCGCACCACTGCACTCCAGCCTGGGTGACACAGCAAGACTCTGTCTCGGGGAAAAAAAACAAAACAAAAAAAAAAAGCTTTACTCAAAATAAGTTTATTTTGAAAAAATAATCTTCTGGGTGGTGTGGCTTACCCCTGTAAACCCAGCACTTTGAGAGGCCTAGGCAGGAGGATCATTTAAGCCCAGCCTGGGTAACATAGCGATACCCCATGTCTACTAAAATTTTTTTAAAAACAGTCAGTCGGAGTGGCACGCACCTATTGTCCTAGCTACTTGGGAGGCTGAGGTGGGAGGATCATTTGAGCCCAGGAGTTCAAGGCTGTAGTGAGCTATGGTTGCACCACTGCACTCCAACTTGAGTGATAGCAAGACCCTGTCTCTAAATAATAGCAATAATAATAACCATAATCTTTAACCAATTATTAACAGAAAAACAGAATTTAAGCCCTTTTATTAATAACACAGGTTCTCTTACCCCAGGTAGTCACAGCATCAGCTTAAAGGCACAACACCTTTAGTTTGTACATTTTTGGTCTTTGAGGGTTTCTTTTACCTTCCTGCAAGTTCAGTTGTGTATTTAAGTGAACGTTGCTATATTTTTAATCCATCTTCCAAGAGTTTTCTGAGCAGTATTTTTAGGTTATCTAAGTCACAATATTGCCAAAATCAGAAGTTTTCTATGAAAAGGTGCTCAACTTCAGTAGTCATCGGGGAAATACAAATTATAGCCACAATGCATACCATTATACCCCTGTTTTTAAAAATTTCCATAAGCATTTTTACTTCCCAAATGGCTCTGTTCTAACTGAAACAGGGATCTAGGCTGAGTCAACCATGAGACAAAAGACACTGGTGATTTAGAATAGTCTTCAGTTCACAAATGATTCTTTAAACGTCATCCAGGACTCACAGATGAGCCAAGTGCCTTCCTTGTTTTATCTGTCAGCCAAACGTGGGGAGAAAGTAATGATAGGAGAGAGGGAACTCTGATTTGAAAGAGTTTGCTTTCTCTGTCTTTTGGCCATAGTGTGTTTGAGAATGCTGGTTCAGATCCATTTTTGAAAGGTCTGATGATAAAATGTGCTGAGATGGAGCAAATAAATTTAATAGGCATATGGACACAGAATCTTGTGGAACTGTTAGTCTTCAGGTTGGCAGGGAGAGGGTTAGATTAATATTGATACAGAGATATTTTCTCTTTAGTTCACCAAGTGATTATTTCTTTCTGTTGAGCCTCTAAAGTTTTAGTCAAATTGAGAAAAATGTCCAAAAACAGGATGAATCAGGTAGTTTCAGGCCTCTGCCTCTGTGCTGAGCTCTCTAGTATATTTCATATGGGAAACAGACGGCGGACATGGTCCTGTAGTCTAGGAGCATGTTCTTTAACTGGGCACTCAGAAGTAGCACGTGAGCAGTAATGGCAACAATGAGGGGTATAATTACCACTCACAACATTGGCCATATGAAAGAAATTCCCCTGACTTCCTTCCTCTGCATCTCCAAACTTAGTTCATTCTTTGTTTTTATGGTGCATGGTATTTATTTTAATACTTTTCCACTTTATTTTCTAAGTGGTTATTTCTGAGATGTAGTAGGAAAACGGTTTTTATTTTGTAAAGGACTACTATGACTTCCTTGAGTCTAGAAGTTTTTATTTGTTTCCTTTAGATTGTCTAGTTAATCTTGTCATTTTCAAATTATAGTCACATGTCAGTTAACAATGGGACACATTCTGAGAAAGGTGTTGTTATGCAAACATTGGAGATTGCATTCACACAAACCCAGATGGAATAGCCTACTACACACTCAGGCTGTGTGGAACAGCCTGTTGCTCCCACGCTACAAACCCGTATAGCATGTTACTGTACTGTATAATATAAGCAATTGGAATATAATGGTAAATATTTGTGGATCTAAACATATTTGTACATAGAAATGGTGTAGTCAATATATAGTATAAAAGATTTAAAAAATGGTACACCTGTGTAGGGCGCTTACCATGAATGGATCTTGCAAGACTGCAAATTGGTCTGGGTGAGTGAGTGGTGAGTGAATGTGAAGGCCTAGGACATTACTATACGCTACTGTAGACTTTATAAATGCTGTACACTTAGGCAACACTAAATTTATTTTTTAATAATAATTTTGTTTTTTGAGACAGGGTCTCGCTTTGTCACCCAGGCTGGAGTGCAGTGACGAGATTATGGCTCACTGCAGCCTTGACCTCCCAGGCTCAGGTGATCTTCCCACCTTAGCCTCCTGGGTAGCTGGGACTACAGGGACATGCCACCACACCCAGCTAATTTTTGTATTTTTTGTAGAGACAGGGTTTCGCCATGTTGCCCAGGCTGGTCTTGAATTCCTGGGCTCCAGTGATCTGCCCACCTCGGCCTCCCAAAGTGCTGGGATTGCAGGTGTGGGCCACCATGCCCAGCTTTAATAATAAATTAGCCTTAGTTTACTGTAGCTTTTTATTTTGTAGATATTTTAATTTTTAATTTTTTCAACTTTTTGACTCTTTTGTAATAAACAATACTTAGCTTAAAACACAAACCCACTGTACAACTGTACAAAAATATTTTATTTCATTCTATTTTTATAAGCTTTTTTCTATTTTTAAAATTATTTATTTATTTTGCTTTTAAAACATTTTCGGTTAAAAATGAAGACACAAACACACACCTTAGCCTAGGCCTACACAGGGTCAGGATCATCAGCATCACTGTCTTCCACTTTCACGTCTTGTCCCACTGGAAGGTCTTCAGGGGCAGTAACACACAGGGTGCTGTCATCTCCTATGATAACGATGCCTTCTGGAATAACCCTGAAGGGCCTGCCTGAGGCTATTCTGTAATAACTTTTTTAGTAAGTAGAAGGACTATACTGTAAAATAATGATAAAAAGTGTAGTAAATGCATAAACCGATAACATAGCGGATCATTATCAAATGTTATGTACTGTGAATAATGGCATGTGCTATGCTTTTATATGACTGGCCCCACAGTGGGCTTGTTTACACCAGCATCACCACAAACACCTGAGTAATGTGCTGCACTCAGACGTTAGCGTGGCTACCTAACGTAGAATTTTGCAGCACTATTACAATCTCATGGGATCACCTCGTAGCATATGTAGTAGGTCATTGACTGAAATGTCAACTGTATTGATACTTCAACCTCTCTGCTTCCTTCCTTCCTCTCTTCCCCTCTTCATTCCATTGTTCCTTTCTATCTTTTTGTCAGATGAAACTTACTTTAATGCTAGTGATAAATAAATGCAATGATAGTTGACCTTCTTGTCTTGACTCTTTTCTGGAAATCCTTCTAGTGTTTTATTATTATATTTTCTTTCATTGTATGTTTGATGATTGCATCTGTTTCCATTTGATCTTCAAGAACATTATTTATTTACTGATTTCTACATCTATCATCTTATTCCTAATTTTTTTTTTCCCTTGGCATTCTGAGTGGTTTCTCTTTTAGGTTAACCTAGACACTAAGGATGTACAAATCAAGAGACAAACCACGTCTTTCTGTCTCTCCAGTACCAACCTCTGTATTCCTGTTGCCTTCTGGGTATTGTTATTTGATGTCCTCTAGATAACTCAAGCTTGACGTGTTCTAAACTGAACTCTTTTCCAAAAACAAAAACAAAAAAGTCCTCCTCTTGTGTGTCTTAAGCAGAGGTTGATGATTCACCTGGTCATCTAAGCGAGAAACCTCAGAGTCAATGTTGTCTTCCTCTTTTTCTTCCCTCTTCTTTTCACATATGATTGGAATGCGAGAGTTTTTGTTGAACAAGGTCCAAAGAGTGGAACAGCAAATTAGAAGCTTTCATGTGCAAGTTGCTATGAATGATGTGAAATAAGATATGGTCCCCACATTTGTAGTAGTAAGAAATGAAACTGCTATTTCAAACAAAAATTTGATAGCAGACACTCCTGTAGGAAAGTTACAAAACTGATTTTCAGGGTAGATAACATTATTGTTTAGGAAAACACCTGATGGAACTTCTTGGCTGAGAAAGGCACAGCTGAGATGTAGTAGACAGAGAGAGAGCTGAACTTCCCTGTGGAATAAAGTGAGACGACTTGAGTTTCTGCAGACAATCAGTGTGAAGGGGATGGGTGGCCATCACAGATGACAGAGATGTCAGGATATATGAGAAGAATTAGGGAAAAAAAGAGGGCTTAGGAAGACGGCAGTAAGCCAGAACCAAAGGATAGAAGAATTTCTTTCTTTCTTTCTAGGAAAAACTCTCTGTCGTGGGGAGGGCTTGGGGATTTTCGGAGCCTGCTCTCTCGTGTTCACTCCCAAGTTGTTTGCTCTACCACCTTGTTAGCCCTTCTGTGACTCCCATAAAAATATACTATCCCTAACAGCCTGTGTAGATGGTGTTGAAGGAAACGAAGGGTGAGGGCAATAAAAAGAAGTACAGCCTCCTCCACATCACCCCTCCCTGAGGCCAGTGTGGCTGGTAGCAGCACCGCGTGAGGAAGGACGGTTTAGGACTGTGCCCTTGAAACAAAACCCCCTTTCCTCAAGGATACCAGGAAAAAAAAGTGACATTTGAAAGGGGGCAGGCAGAAACACTTGGAATGCACTTTCACTCTAGTGCATTTTGTAACTGTGTTACAAATCAGTGTCAGCTAGGCGCCATAGAGTGGTACATACAAAAGACAGTTGGAGTTCATTAGAGGAAAACAGAAACACTGAAAATCACCAGGTGCAGGGAGGCCTTTGATATTAATGAAAATGGAATGAGATAGAAGTATCTGAATAATGCCAGGTGCAGTGGCTCACACTTGCAATCTCACCTACTCAGGAGGCTGAGGGAGGAGGATTGTTTGAGCCCAGGAGTTCAAGGCTGCACTGAGCTATGATCACGCCACTGCATTCCAGCCTGAGTGACAGGGTGAGACCCCATCTCTAAAAAATAAAATAAAATAAAAACAATGATCTGAATATAAATAACAAAAGCAACGTGCACACCAACAACACAAACACAGATCAATGGGCTATGAGTTACTAAACACTATGACAATGGCTTTGGCAACTTTAAGAGCACATTTTAAAAAGTAAAACAATGCTCAACATTTGCTGACTGAATGAATGAATGAAGAATCTGTTTAAAGTAATTCAGAATGGGAAAGTGATAAATGAACCAGTGCTGCTGATCAGGTGGGAAAGATTGTAAAATAAAGGAATGAATGGCTTACAAGGAATGTTTGAGATCTTGAATTTGTATGTGTACTGAAAAATAAATTTGGCTAATGAAGAAATAAGCAGCATAAACACTAGGGCATCTAATTACTTTACCAACATCATGTACCTAGTGCTAGCCGGACCAAGGTCAACTGATGAAAAGATCAACCGAGGGGAAAAAACCTTAGAAAAATTCTTAAATTCTGCACTGAAGAGCAGTAAAGATAGAATTGGAGGATGTGAATCCAAACACCACTACAACTGCCTCCTGATTCATTCTGATCATAGCTGGCTACTCTGAGTATATTAAAGTAACAGAGAAAAACCTGTGCAGGAGGGTGTGTGTGTATGTGTGTGTGTGCGCACATGTGTGTTTGGGGTTTGGGTCTGTGTGCTATAACAGGGATGGGGAAGGATAATATGAATGAAGGTCTAGGGGGCATTTTTGCATGAGACTTTGTGATTAACAAAATAAAAATTGGGATGCCTAATTGTACTTTGTACAATCCTGGCCTAAAATTTTGTGCTTGTAAATAATAATATTGGCTTTTCATTTGACAAATACATGGAACATGGTGAGTTGAGTTAGAATGGTTAAACACAGGGTGCTAATATTTCTGAGTATTTAAAGAAAAGAATCAGACCCCGGGCCAACAATTATTTCTCTGCTGCAGTCTTCACACGGGCCAAATGTGTGGATGTGAGTTGGGGGAGACTGGCGGAGGACAGATTTGTGGCAGAGATCACAGATGGGCTGAGCAGTTTGACTGCTGGCAAAGGGCTACGCTTCCTAAGGCAAAGGGAGCATTTGCTGAGAGCTGTGTGCCTTGTAGGCAGTTGATCTGGATCATCTTATAGATTCTCACAAGCGACTGAGGCAGGTACAATTATCGTCATTTAGCAGACAGGAGACTGAGGGCCTGAGAACTTACATAGTGGATAAGGATTGGAACTTGGTTTAGATACCAGCTTTGTTCAGCTCCACAGTGAACCCTAAGCAAGGGTAAGGGTTTCTTTTTACAATTTCGTACTGACTCTCAGGAATAAATAATCTTTTTGCGACTCTGATAGCTGTTTGACACTAAGCAAAATTCCCCTAGAACAGGTGAAAGTTATCAACCAAAGCCTGTGCTTTTTGGGGGCCTCTAGAGACGGACTCCTGCTTTGAAAAAAAATGTGTGTGAAATAAACTGAATCAACTCCAGATTCCTCCCAACCAACACTACCCAAGAGGCACCGGGGGAGGCACTCACTAAGGGTGAACTAAATCCCTGCTTATTTTTCCTCCTGTGAGAAACAATTATGTAAGAAAAGAATGAAGACAGTAATTACAAACTATATTAAAACTTCTGCTTATCAAAAATCAGCATAAGTAAGTGAAAAGATGAGTTAGTAATATATTTGCAACACATTAGCTAACAAAGATATACCACATGTAAAGAATTTCTATCAATTAATAAGAAAAAGACAAACAATTCCATAGAAAACCAGGTAAAAGATGGGCACTGTGGCATGCACCTGTAGTCCTGGCTACTCAAGAGATTGAGGTGGGAGTCTTATTTGAACCCAGGAGCTTGAGGCTGCCGTGTACTGTGATCGTGCCTGTCATAGCACTGCACTTCAGCCTGGGCAACCAAACAAGACCCTGTCTCTAAAACAAAAAAATAGTTGGGCAAAAGGCTTGAACATTGTATTAGTCTGTTTTCACACTGCTATAAAGACACTACCTGAAACTGGGTAATTTATAAACAAAAGAGGTTTAATTGACTTACAGTTCTGCATGGCTGAGAGGCCTCAGGAAACTTACAATCACGGTGGAAGGTGAAGATGAAGCAAGGCATGTCTTACATGGTGGCAGGACAGAGGGAGGATGGGGAAACTGTCACTTTTAAAGCATTAGATCTCATGAGAACTCACTCACTGTCACAAGAACAGCATGGGGGAAACCGCCCCATGATCCAATCACCTTCCACCAGGTCCCTCCCTCAACACATGGGGATTACAATTCTAGATGAGGTTTGGGTGTGGACACAGAGCCAAACCATATCAAATATGTACTTCACAGAAGAACAAATAGGACTGACTGATAAATGTATGAAAAAGATGCTCAATCTCATTGAAAATCAGGAAAATGCAAATTAAAATCACAAAGAGTTACCATTTCACATTTACTAGATTGCCAAAACTTAAAACGTCAAATAAAACCAAAAATTAAAAGAACATAGAGCAACTGAAACAAATACACACTGTTGGTGGTTGTATACGACCATTTGGAGAACAATTTGGCATTATTTGGGAAGTTGAAGATGTACAAACTCTAAATCCAGCAGAAAGAAATCCCTGGAGAAATTCTTGCCACATTGCCCGGGGGCAGATACAGTAATGTTCAAAGCAGTATTGTTTGCAATAGCAAAACACTGGAATCAATCCAAGTATCTATCAAGAGGAGACTTGTTAAATACATTTTAGTATAGTCAAGCAATAGAATATTAAACATGAGTGAATGTTGCAAACATGTTGAATGAAATAAGTTGCGGAAGGGTACATACAGTATGATATCATTTTTTTTTTTTTTTTTGGAGACGTAGTCTAGCACTGTCGCCCGGGCTGGAGTGCAATGGCATGATCTTGGCTCACTGCAACCTCTACCTCCCGGGTTCAAGTGATTCTCTTGCCTCAGCCTCTTGAGTCACTGGGATTACATGCGCCTGCCACCACGCCCAGCTAATTTTTGTATTTTTAGTAGAGACAAGGTATCACCATGTTGGCCAGGCTGGTCTTGAACTCCTGACCTCAGGTGATCCACCCTCCTTGGCCTCCCAAAGTGCTGGGATTACAAGTGTGAGCCACTGCGCCCAGCCTATGAAGCTCAAAACAAAAAACTGAACAGTGTAGTTTAGGATTACATACTTAAGTAGACTTACATAGGTGAGCCACATGTAATAAACATGCCCATAAGGACAGTGCAGCCTCCAAAGTATAGGAGGAGAATTTGAAGTTGGGGAGGAATGCATAAGATTATTTGGTGGTGTGAGTGACTTTTTTCCTAGCCTGTGTTTTGGGTGCATAAGTGTTTATCTTATTATTCTTTTGCCTAATATTTACTCTCTATCTATTCTATTCCTTTGTATAGTTTTAAAACACGGAGAACAAAACAGTACTAAGAGCTTGGAAATGTACTGGCTTTAAGAGGAACTTCACTAACTTCTCCTTCTAATCAGTTAATATTCATCGAACAATTTTATGTTGCCTTACTGACTCCCTTTGGAATGGATTTGTGGTGGATTAAAGGATTAAACAGCAGCATGTAAAATTGTTAACTGTTGGTAGATCAGCAGTTTGCTGTTGACATTTAAAAAGGAAAAGTTAGACCTCAGGTTTGACTGACCCCTAAGTGTTCCATGGGCATTTCAGGGGTACCAGTATTAATGAAGATGTTTCTGAAAATCCCTCTGTTAACAGAATTCTTGTTTCCAGAGATAGAAATCATGTTGGCAGCCTGGGGTTGGGCTCAGAGCTGTGGATTCCTCTCCCTGCTCCCAAACCAGGCGCCGGCACCAGACGTTTCCTTGCTCCCTTGAGATAAGCCTCGACTCCCCCAGTCTCTTGGCCTATTTGGGATCTAGGGGCAACCTCTTGCTCAGGAATAGGGAGGTCCCATAGGGTGGTTGCCCTGTTGCTGCTCTGCCTTTCCTTCTGGGGGACATACGCCTGAGCTACTATTGTTGCTTCTCTCCCTGAAATTGTCAAAGCTCCAGCACTTGGGAAGATGAGGCTCTTTGAACTTCCTGCAGATCAAGCAGACTGGTACGAGTGCCAGGCTGCCTGAGTATTAATTACCCAAGCTAAGTCACGTGGTTCAAGCTCTCACAACTTTCAAGGTCCCCTGCCATACTTGCAGAATTACTAAATACCAGCTTCTTGCCACATCCGATTACGCAAACATTGGGATTTATAACGTCACTCTTGGGAGCTTTCCCCTGGGGATTTATTCTTTAATGTAGCTCATATTTTGAATGTCTTTACCAGCCTCAGTGGCCAGTGAGCGGTATTAGAGGATGTGGAATGAGTGGAAATCTTAAAATGAAGAGGTTAGAGAGCTTTCCACTAATGATCACTGTAGATACCTTCACGTCTCTGAGTTACCTATATGTTACTACCCATAAAATCAGTCTATTACATGTGTTGACATATATGATCTCTCCTGTTTACAGAAAACCTGCAAGGAGAGTATAATTATCTCTAATTTAATAACAAAGGAAATGGAGGTTTAAATACATATTGGTCAAGGTCACAGAACCTGTAAAAACCTGAATCAGCTGCTGATTCCAGTCCTCTAGGAAGCCGCCTCCAGTTGGAAATTGAAATGTCTTTTCAAGCAAGAACAGCTTCAGGCCCTGGTGGTAACAGTAAAGGTCATGTGACATGTTGCTCTGAAGATGCAACAACATTAGATTCTACTTATTTTCACTGCCCTAGTTCAGTGAGTAGGGAATCTGTATTTCTGGAGGAACAATATTACTTTTTCATAACACATTTTCTACAGACTCACAGAGGCAGGGCTTTGCTGCATCATAGAATCACAGTTTAGAAGCCCATTTTTCCCAAACAAGGCTTTGGGGATGTTTATAGGAGTCCCCAAAATGTCTAAAACGGGACATGTCTCCATTTCTGAGCACACAGCTTTAAAAAAAGCTAAGACACTGGATGCCAAACTTCAGCCCAGAGTGAATTTTTACGACTTGCGCTGTAAACCTATGAAATTAGGGGTTTAAAATGGAAATGCTGACACAATCTTTGCACTTCATAGAACAAGTGCTGGTGGGGGTAGCACTCTCTGCTCACTGCTGCTGGCCCCTGCTGGGCTAGGAAACTTCCTGTCCAGTTTTCTTTACTTTGGGGCCTCTGCTTCTCTTCTAGACTTCTCCAAGCCTCCCTCTGGCCTGGCTAGAAAACACAGCTCAGATATAAGCCCATCTGCAGATGTTCAGGGTCAGGCTCTGAGCTGGCTGCGGAGTCCAGCCTGGGGAAGCCTTACTGGTTTCAAGCTCTCTGTTGCTGCCTTGGACTGCTGACCAGGCCCTCCTGGCCTCAAACCTTCCAAGTGCCCCTGAAAGGCACTGCGTGGGGCTATGTTCCTTCTAGGGCCAGCCACCAGCTTCCTGTGAATCCTTCTATGACTGCAGAATGGAACCATTCCTGAGGCATCCAGGGCTGCTACTGGATTTACTAGTGGCTTTTGCTGAGTGCTGAGTTTATATCCTCCTGAAAGGAAAATCTCTATTAAGAACTTTTTTCTTCGTGGCAGTAAAGTGACAGATAGTGATTGCTGTCTGAAAGTTACTCTAGATCAGCTTGGCTTCAAGCATATAGACTTTGAGTCTGAGTGCCTGGATTCAAATCTTCCAAGTACCTACCTCACAGGATTGATTTGAAGATTAAATGTGGTTGGTTGGGAGTGGTGGCTCACACCTGTAATCCCAGAAGTTTGGGAGGCCAAAGCAGGCAGATCTCCTGAGATCAGGAATTCAAGACCAGCCTGGCCAACATGGTGTAAACCCCGTCTCTACTAAAAACACAAAAATTAGCCAGGTGTGGTGGCAGATGCCTGTAATCCCAGCTACTCAGGAGGCTGAGGCACAAGAATCCCTTGAACCCGGGAGGTGGAGGTTGCAGTGAGCCAGTGAGCCGAGATCATGCCACTGCACTCCAGCCTGGGTGACAGAGCAAGATTCTGTCTTGAAAAAAACAAATAAACAAATAAAAGTGATATACGCAAAGTACGTGACACGCCCTAGGCAAGTATTGAGTGAAGGTAGTAGTCTTCTATCTTGAAGCAAGAGACAGGGTACAGAACTGAGAGGACTGGGTCTGGGAGGCCTGCACATGAGTGAACATAAGGGAGAGAAGAATGGAAATTGATGATTTCAAAATAAAATTGTATTTGTGCAGTGCTTCCTAGTGTATAATCTCATAATTTAATCAGAACACCCCTCTAGGGAAGATGATCTCAATTTTATAGACTGTGTCTCAGAGAGGTTAAGTGTCTTGGACAAGGTCATGCAGGCAGTAAATGAACAGCCAGGGCTTGAACCATGTCCTGATTCTAAGTTTGGTGGGCTTTCCACGATTTCATAGATTTCTTCTGTTTCACAGATTTCACGGAACTAGAAGGAGTGGTAGTAATAGTGGATTCCTTGGCCGGGCATGCCTGTAATCCCAGCACTTTGGGAGGATGAAGCAGGCAGATCACTTGAGGCCAGGAGTTCAAGACCAGCCTGGCCAATATGGTGAAACCTTGTCTCTACTAAAGGTACAAAAATTAGCTGGGCATGGTGGCATACCTCTGTAATCCCAGCTACTTGGGAGGCTGAGGCACGAAAATTGCTTGAACCTGGGAGACTGAGGTTGCAGTGAGTCAAGATTACGCAACTGCACTCCAGCCTGGGTGACAGAGCAAGACTCTGTATATATTTAAAAAAAAAAAAAAAAAAGTGGAGTCCTCGTTACCTTATGGGTTCTTAATTTAAAAAGACTGATTTTATACCTTCAAAAAATGACTCATTATTTAAAGAAAGTGTATTCCATTTCTTTATCACTAAGGACTCCAGAACATGTAACTTGGAATTAGTACAAATAAGGCTCCAATGAGCATTTTTTTTCTTTTCTTTGCGACAGAGTTTCACTCTTTGTCGCCCAGGCTGGAGTGCAATCATGCAACCTCAGCTCACTGCAACCTCCCTCTCCCAGGTTCAAGCAATTCTTCTGCCTCAGCCTCCAGAGTAGCCAGAATTACAGACGCCCACCACCAAGCTTGGCTAATTTTTGAATTTTTAGTAGAGACGGGGTTTCACCATGTTGGCCAGACTGGTCTTGAACTCCTGACCCCAGGTGATCCACCATGGCCAGCTGAGCATAAAATGGAATTAAATTGAGTTTTCTAACTTAATTTCTCTTTCTTTTATACTTTCTCCAATTTTAGCTTCAATAATTTTCTTTTCCTTGGAGACTCTTATAATACCTTTCCATCCATGGTCAGAATTTACTTGCAAAACAATAGAGTAAAACAGCATAAAAATAATGGAAGCTGCTTAAGAAAGTGTTTCATGGGGCCGGCGCAGTGGCTCATGCCTGTAATTCCAGCACTTTGGGAAGCCAAGACGGGAAGATCGTGAGGTCAGGAGATCGAGACCATCCTGGCTAACGGTGAAATCCCGTCTCTACTAAAAATACAAAAAAATGAGCCAGGCGTGATGGTGGGCCCCTGTAGCCCCAGCTACTCGGGAGGCTGAGGCAGGAGAATGGTGTGAACCCGGGAGGCGGAGCTTGCAGTAAGCCTAGATCGCACCACTGCACTCCAGCCTGGGCGACAGAAGCGAGATTCCGTCTCAAAAAAAAAAAGAAGGTGTTTCATAATTTGGTAAAATTTGCTTAGATATCTGACCCCCACATAAATGTGGGCATGAAATAATTAAGCAACAAAACTCTAGTTTGCTACAGTCACAAAGGAAGGTGTGTTGTAACCCAAGAACTATCATTTCTTCTGCATATTGGAGAAGACTTTTTTAGGTTGTTCTGTTCTCTTCCTAAAAAAAAAAAAGAAAGAAAGAAAGAAACAGAGAAATGGAGAGAAGACAAAAAAGCAAGAGAGCAAGAGATATCAAAGCTGTGCGAGAGAGAGTGGCTGTGGCATGTATTTTGCAGGGCGCAGAGTGAAAGAAAGGGAACTTTCATTTGTAAGAGCTTTAAATGGTTCTGTTCAGGAGCAGATGGGGAACAATTTTGCTAGTGCTATGGAAATACAGTTCGAAGGACTACAATTACAGACCAAACTCTCAGCAAATGCAGACAGAGAAGCTGAGAATTTTCTGCAAATAGTTAAAAGCATCTGGACAAGGTAGACCAGTAGGAATATAAGACAGCATGGAGCTCAGGAAGTCGGCAGACAATGTACACAGCGAAAGAGTAGGACTAGGAGAGAAACAACCCACCAGTTCTTTAGTGTAAAATGATTGGTGCTTAATATTGAAGCTGTATTATTGTATAAAAGAACTGATGATTATAGTTGAGTTTAGAGATTTATGTTTAAATTAAATAATAAAATATAGCCTATTTTACCATGTACACTTTGTCCTATAACACACATTTTATTATATAATATAAATTTAGTCAAGCCTTTAAAAGGATAAATGAGATCCTTTTAAAAGTCTTTATGTGCTGGGCGTGGTGGCTCACACCTGTAATCCCAGCACTTTGGGAGGCCGAGGCGGGTGGATCACCTGAGGTCAGGAGTTTGAGACCAGCCTGGCCAACATGGTGAAACCCCGTCTCTACTAAAAATAAAAAAGTTAGCTGGGCATGGTGGCGCACTCCTGTAGTCCCAGTTACTTGGGAAGCTGAGGCAGGAGAATCGCTTGAACCCGGGAGGCGGAGGTTGCAGTGAGCCGAGATCATGTCACTGCTCTCCAGTCTAGGAGGTTGCAGTGAGATATCGCGCCACCGCACTCCAAAATAAATAAATAAAAATAATAATTTTTTTTAAAAAAAGGTCTTTATGAAGTCTTGAGTTCAAACAGACAAAACCTTTTAACTACTTATAATACTCGAACCAAGTGGATTCCAGCTCGCAACTATAGTTGGGATTTTGATGCCAAAAATTGGCAGGAAAGACAGAATAGCTGAGAATCGTGCCTGATGAAGGATGAACCATACTTGCAATGGCATATATGTGGTCAGGTTTGTGTTAATGACTCTTTATGCTGTGGCATTCACAACATTTCTCTCTCATCTTGGGATTTTCCCTCTTTCTTTCTTTTTTTTTTTTTTAGATGGAGTCTTGCTCTGTTGCCCAAGTTGGAGTGCAAGGGCGCAATCTTGGCTCACTGCAACCTCTGCCTCTTGGGTTCAAGCCATTCTCTGGCCTCAGCCTCCCAAGTAGCTGGGATTACAGGCACCCACCACCACATCTGGCTAATTTTTGCATTTTTAGTAGAGACAGGGTTTTGCCATATTGGCCAGGCTGGTTTCGAGGTCCTGACCTCAGGTGATCCACCCGCCTCGGCCTCCCAAAGTGCTGGGATTTCAGGTGTGGACCACCATGCCCGGCCCCTCTTTCTTTCATTGGTAAGAAATTATAGCCATCCTCCATTTCTCAGCTTCTCATGATCTCAGACTCCTATGGTCTCACCATTATTCCTTTCCTAATACATCCCATATTTTAGGGCATATATCTCCCCTGAGCCAGTTAGAGCTCAGTCTCTCCAGAAACACAGCTATAAACCAGGAAGAAAGGGAAAATGAAGGGTTAAGTAAAGACAGAAAATGAAGCTTTATGTATCACCTGCTGTGTGTCTAGAACTCTGTTATATACTTTATATATATTTCCTCATTTAATCTTTGTAACTCTATGATAGCGGTCTTATTTTCTTTATCAGATGATGAATCTGAGGTTCAGAGAGATTAAACAACTTGCCCAAGGTCACACAGCTAACAGCAGAGGAGTTAAGATACAGATTTGGATCTGTCTGATTCCAACACTAATGTTCTTTCCACTGCACCACATTGCTTTCCAAAACTTTCTCTGAATAATCAAGACTTGTGTTGCTAAGTACGAGCCCAAGGTATATGATGATGTATTTGACTCATATAGGTAATCTAAAACCCTCACATAGAACTTGTGAGTCACAGTTGTCTGGTTCCTAAGCCTAGAGCTAATTAGAAAGAAGTAGCAAATCAAAAGATGAGGGAGGATTTTGTGAGCAAGTGCACTGACTCCAGTGAGAAGAGGCAGATGGCAACTTGATAGTAAGAAAAAACCACATTCAAAAGCAGATATGACTGGGCACGGTGGCTCACGTCTGTAATCCCAGCCCTTTGGGAGGCCAAGGTGAGCAGATTGCTTGAGTCCAGGAGTTGGAGACCAGCCTGGACAACATGGCAAAACCCTGTCTCTACAAAAAAAAAAAAAAAAAAAAAAATACAGAAATTAGCTGGGCATGGTGGCATGCACCTGTAGTCTCAGCTACTAGGGAGGCTGAGGGGGGAGGATCGCTTAAACCCGGGGAAGTCGAGGCTGCAGTGAGCTGTGATCATGCCTTTGCACTCTAGCCTGGGTGACAAAGTGAGATTCTGTTTCCAAAGGAAGAAAACCAAAAAACATATATAAGAATAAAAGCATAAAAATTAACAAAAGCTTCACACTGAGTGATATTAATACTCAAAACTGCTATCATTTAAATAGTACCTACTAAGTGTCAGGCTCTGTGCTAGACGCAATGATTTTTAAAACTCAGAGCATTTCCACTTTCATTTGTTCACAATGGGCCTCTGCATTAATTTCACTTGTAAAAAGAATTTTGGGGTAAACAGTACTTAAAAAACAACTGCCTTTTATCACATAATTCTCAAATCATCATTGTGAAGTTTGATTCTAGCACTCCCATTTTACAGATGAGAAATGGGAGCTGAAAAACATTAAGAAATTTGCCCAAGGTCACGTAACTATTAACAGCAGAGCCAATATTCCAACACAGATCTGCTGACTTTGGAGTCTGTGTTCTTTCCACTGTCATGCTGCCTCCACATTTATAGGGATGGCGCTGAGTCATTAAAAAAAGTTAACTTATAACCGTTTAAGAAGCCAGGGAAATTACATTGCTTAAACTGGTGGAAAAGTGTACTTAAATGGCAAGCACCCAGCTACCCGGGAAACTGAGCTCTTTAGAAAGTCCAGATACATAATAACAGGGGAGTTACACCTTTCCCAAGTTTACCTTTATATGAGTGTAATTTTGTAATTTTCATGTCTCTTTCTTGAAGATGTACTTACTTAGTAAGCATGAGAATGATACAATGTTCAGTTGGAATGTGCATTATCACACCTTCATAGCAATGACTTTATTGAACCACCATTCATTAATAGAATCTGCACATACACATAATTTATAAAGTACTATTCATAAAAGCACATTTTATGAATAATAATCTGTGGGCTGCAGAAGCAGTATCTTTCATGACATCTTTCTAATGATCTTGTCAGAGGGGAAAGCAGTTATAAATCATCCTTCAAATCCCTTAGAGGTTGAGAGGTAAGTAGTAACTAGTCATCTTCAGAACTCATTGGATTTACAAGTTTATCCTTGAATAGGTTCATGACTGAGAGTGGGCCTCATTAATCTTAATCATATCAATCTGAGTACCTAGTAAAGTTAGGTCAGCAATGGCTGCTATCTGAGACAGTCAGGACATACTGCAGACAAGAATGCACTCAGTTCGTAGACACACATACCCAGTCCAGATAACAGCCAGGGATTTAGGAGAGATTCTCTGGAGACACAAGTAGTCTCAATAATGACAATAGCTAGAGAGAGGCTCCCAGAGCCAAACACACAGCTAATAAAACCACTGAGGTGCAGGGTCAGACTAGATTTAAGCTCAGATTCATCCAGAACATTACTGGCTCCATTAAAAAAAAAAAATCAACAGAAACCTTGTATGCAACAATGCATATCTCCATGAGTAGACTGTGATTGTCCTGGGAGACAGGGCTGGATAGCATCAAGCTCCAGAACTCTGCTCTGAGCCCTCCATTTGAGATGTGGGGAGATCACCACAAAATGCAGAATAAAAGGGAGGGGGGTAAGGAGAAACCATATCGTGTAGACAGATTTTTGCATTTGTTGGAGATGAGAGAGAAGAGAATGGTACAATTTTCAATTGAAATGTGCATTGTCACACCTCCATGGCAATGCCTTTATTGAACCACCATTCATTAGTAGAATCTGCACATACACAGAATTTGTGAAGTACTATTCATAAAAGCACATTTTATGAATACTAATCTGTGGGCTGCAGGAGCAGTATCTTTCGTGACATCTTTCTAATGATCTTGTCAGAGGGGAAAGTAGTTATAAATCATCCTTCAAATCCCTTAAAGGTTGAAAGGTAAGTAGTAAGTAGTCATCTTCTAAAAGACTAGTCTAAATACTAAAATTATAGATTGACCTGACCAGAGAAGTGAAGAGTGGTCATCTGTCACGCAGTGTAGCGAACCTAACTAGTTGGGTTAGTATTTTCCAGTATTTTTAATCTTGTGAAACATGCAAACTTGCCAGGAACCTGCAGGGTAGATATTCTTCTCTCCTCTCTCCATCTCTCCAGCCAAAATAGCTTGTTCACTTACTCTATTGAATTTCTCAGAGAGTCTGTAAGCTCCTTATGAGCAAGGATATCGTATTTTATACATCCCTGTTTTCCCTACAAAGCCTAGTACAAAAATACATAGTAGGCTTTCGGTAAACCTTTGTGGATTTTAACTGCCCTTTCTGCCTTCTGCCGCTACACAGAGAAGACATTCACCCTCTTCTCTCATTGTTTTCACTAACTAAACTCCTTAACTCCTGATCAAAAACTCTTAAAGTGTGAAGAAACACAGGACTTGAAACTGACAAAGGAAGCCCTTGTGATATATACAAAGGTCTCAACACAGAGGGTGAGAACCTATGTTAGGTGATTTGATTTCAGCCATCCTTGATGTAGTGAGCTTTCAGATTTGCACCTTACTTACTTTATTTATGTATTTATTTTAGGATTAAGCTTTGTCTTTTCTCTCTCTTTTTTAAACCTTTGGAGAACTTTTATTTGATGCTTCCTTGTTTAACTTTGTAACAACAGGAGTAATTGCTTTAATTATAATACTGCCTGTCACTAATGCATTTTTAACAGCTTTATTGAGATATAATTCACATACCATACAATTCATCCACTTAAAGTGTACAATTCAATGATTTTTAGTGTATTCACAGAGTTGTGCAACTATCATCACAATCAATTTTAGAGCATTTTTATCACCTCAAAAATAAACCCCATACCCTTTAGCTCTCTCTCCCACCCGCTTTTCCCCCCACACTTCCTAGCCCTAGGCAATCACTAATCTACTTCCTGTCTCTATAAATTTGCCTATTTTGGACATTTCGTATAAATGCAATCACACAATATGTGATTTGTGACGGGCTTTTTTCACTTAGCGTAATGTTTTCCAGGTTTGTTCATGGTGTGCTATGTATCAGTGCTGCATCCTTTTTATACCCAAATACTATTCCATTGTATGCACAGACTACTTTTGTTTAAACATTCATCAGTTAATAGACATTTGCATTGTTTCTGCTTTTGGGGTATAATGAATAATATTGTTACAGACATTCAAGTACAAACCAGATACAAACATTCAATAACAAGTATTGGGTTGTTGAAGATGTGGAGAAATTAGAACCCTCACACACTGCTGTTTGGAATGTAAAATGGTGCAGCTGCTTTGGCAAAGTGTCTAGAAGTTCCTCAGTCATCGTAGTTAACAAATGGCCCAGCAGTTCCACTCCTGGGTCTTTTTTTATTCTAGCCGTCCTAGTGGATGTAGTGATATCTCATTGTGGTTTTGATTGGCATTTCCCTGATGACTAATGATGTTGAGTATCTTTTCATGGGCTTATTGGCCATTTTTGTATATCTTCTTTGTAGAAATGTCTATTCAGATCTTTTTCCCTTTTTTTGTTTTTTTGAGATGGAGTGTTGCTCTGTAGCCCAGGCTGGAGTCCAGTGGCACAATCTCGGTTCACTGCAACCTCTGCCTCCCGGGTCCCAGTTCAAGCAATTCTCCTCTCAGCCCCCTGAGTAGCTGGGATTACAGGAATGTGCCACCATGCCCAGCTAATTTTTGTATTTTTAGTAGAGATGGGGTTTCACCATGTTGGCCAGTCTGGTCTTGAACTCCTGACCTCGTGATCCACCCGCCTCAGCCTCCCAAAGTGCTGGGATTACAAGCGTGAGCCACTTGCACCTGGCCGCCTTTTCCCATTTTTGAGTTCTGTTTTTATTATTATGATATATATCCCTAATCAGAAATATGATTGCAAGGATATTCTCCCATTCTGTGGGAGAATAAAATGAGACAATATTTTACATCAATATTTACATCATGAATATACATCAGTGGAATATAATTGAAAATCTAGAAATCCTATGAAGCCTGGTATATCTTTATGCCAGTACCACTGTCTGGATTAATGTTGCCAGTACCACTCTGTCTGGATTAATGTTGCCAGTACCACTCTGTCTGGATTAATGTTGCCAGTACCACGCTGTCTGGATTAATGTTGCCAGTACCACGATGTCTGGATTAATGTTGCCTTGTAATAAGTTTTGGAATTGGGAAGCATGAATCCTTCAACTTTGTTCTTCTTTTTCAAGATTGTTTTGGCTATTCCAGGGTCCATCAACTTTCTATATGAATTTTAGAATCAGCTTGTCAATTTCTACCAAGAAACCAGCTGGGATTCTGATAGGGATTGTGCTGCGTCTTGCCATCTAAGCTATATGTCTTCTGGTCCACAAATACAAGATGTTTTTTCGTTTATTGAGATCTTTAAATTTTTCTTTCAAAAAATTTTTGTAGTTTCCAGAGTATAGTTTTATAATTCTTTTGTTAATTCATTCCTAAATATGAATTATTTTTGATGCTATTGTGAATGAAATTCTTTTCAAATTTTAGTCAAATTGTTCATTGCAAGAAATGTTCATAGAAATACATTTTTAGGCCAGGCGCGGTGGCTCATGCCTGTAATCCCAGCAGGCCCAGGTGGGCAGATTGTCTGAGCTCAGGAGTTCAAGATCAGCCTGGGCAACACGGTGAAACCCCATCTCTACTAAAATACAAAAAATTAGCTGGGCATGCCTGCGTGTGCCTTTGGTCCCAGCTACTCCGGAGGCTGAGGCAGAATTGCTTGAAACCAGGAGGCAGAGGTTGTAGTGAGCTGAGATTTCCCCATTGTACTCCAGCCTGGACGACAGAGCGAGACTCTATCTCAAAAAAAAAAAAAAATGCATTTTTGTATATTAATTGTGTATCCTGAAACCCTGCTAAACTCATTTATTAGTTCTAATAATTAGTGATTTCTTAGAACATTCTACATAGATCATATCATCAGCAAATATGGATAGATTTACTTCTTCTTTAATCTTCTATTTTTTGGAAGAGTTGGTCAGGAATGGGTAATAATTTTTCTTTATATGGTTGGTAGAATTCACCAATGAAGACGTCTCTTTCTGGGCTTTTCTTTGTGGGTAGTTTTTTTTTTAATTACTCATCCAGTCCCTACTTGTTATCACTTTATTCGGATTGTCTATTTTTTCTTGAGTCAGTTTTGATAATTTTTGTGTTTCTAGGAATTTTTCCATTTTATTTAGGCTATCTAATGTAATGGCATACAATTGTTCATAGTATTCCTTTATAGTCCCCACTTTCATTTCCAATCCTAGTAATCTGAATCTTCTCTCTTTCTTCTTTGGTCAGTCCAGCCAAAGGTTTGCTAATTTTGTTAATCTTTTCAAAAACCAGGTTTTTTTTGTTTTATTTAATTTTCTGTTTTCCGTTCTTTATTTCATGAATTTTGCTTTGATCTTTTTATTTCCTTCCTTCTGCCTGCTTAAGGCTTATTTGCTCTTCTTTTTCCAATATCTTAAAGTGGAAGCTTAGCTTATGAACTTGAGATTTCTATTTTTTTAAAATATAGGCATTTACAGCTATAAATTTCCCTCTAAACATTATTCTAGCTGCATCCTATAAGTTTTGGTATGTCATGTCTTCATTTTCTTCATCTCAAAGCATTTTGTAATTTCCCTTTGGATTTCTTCCTTGGCCCACTGGTTATTTAGGAGTGTGTTAATTTCCCCATACTTGAGAGTTTTCCAAAGTTCTTTGTGTTATTGATTTCTAATTTCATTTCATTGTGGTAAGAGAACAAACTTGGTGTTATTTTTATCCTTTTATTTTTATTGAGGCTTGTTTTATGGTCTAGCATATGGTTTATCCTGGTCTAGCATACGGTTTATGCTGGTCCACTTAAGCTATAGCTGCAGATTCCTTAGATCATGAAGAGTCTGAATATGATAGAAAGAAGCACCATCAAACTGGGTTTTAACTCCAGCTTTTCTGTTTAGCAACAATATGGCTTTGGAATGTCCATTTTCCCTCTCTGGGATTCAGTGTCCCTATTTGTATAAAGAAGACCAGTTTAGACTAGAAGACTTCTAAGGCTACAGGACTGGTTTTAAATTCCAATTCTTAGCTGGGTGCAGTGGCTCACGCTTGTAATCCCAGCACTTTGTGAGGCCGAGGCTGGTAGATCACTTAAGGTCCGGAGTTCGAGACCAGCCTGGCCAACATGGTGAAACCCCATTTCTACTAAAAATATAAAAGTTAGCTGGGTGTGGTGGTGAGCCCTATAATCCCAGCTACTTGGGAGGCTGAGGCAGGATACTCCCTTGAACCTGGGAGGTGGAGGTTGCAGTGAGCTGAGGACGTACCACTGCACTCCACGTTGGGTGACAGAGCAAGACTCCATCTAAAAAAAAAAAAAAAAAAAAAAATCCAATTCCCAATTCCCTCACTAGTCTGAATAAATCCTTTAATTTCTCTGAAGTGAAGTTTCCTTATCTCTAAAATGAGGATAATAATACCTAAATTTCCTGAGTTGTTTTAAGAATAGAATAACATATGCGTAATAACTGGCATATGGTAGCCCTTCAATAAATGAGTTTTGTTGCTGTTTCAATGATGAAAATTGTCTGTTTATCCTATGGCCCACCATAACACAACAGGCTAAGTTCACCTCATACAAAAACTTATCTGTTTGGCATTTGCTCCCCAAAGCCACCAACTGATGTGGCTTGTGCTGGCCCACTTTTGTGA
Organism: Chlorocebus sabaeus; assembly: GCF_047675955.1. NCBI lineage: Eukaryota > Metazoa > Chordata > Mammalia > Primates > Cercopithecidae > Chlorocebus > Chlorocebus sabaeus. Next base: position 37,700,088 of record NC_132919.1, read on the forward strand.
TCCACTTTTAGGATCCCGTGTTTATAATACCCTAGAATGAGGCATTTCATCCTAGCACCAATCTGAGCCTCAGTGGGGCTTCTTACGTAAGTGACATTTTCTGTTTTGTACTTGATGTCTACTTTCCTCTTCAGAGATCATGGTATTTCACAACTATTTGCTTTATAATTCCATGCTAGGTAGAACTTCTCACCTACATGGTGTGTAATCAAGTTTTCTAAGATATGGAGAAGCAGCCAGAGAAACTTGGGTCTCGGGGAAGCATTAGGACGTGGTACGTCCTAAAAATCCAGTCCCATAAACCCTCTCATTTTAATTTATTTGAGCTCCTTGTCTTCAGTCACTCCACCTGAACATAAGGGAAACAAGATCGATTTTGAAACCCAGCAGGGAAGAAGAAAGAAGAAATTCCATCAGACTGATGTAGGAGGTGGAACTCTACTCTGGAGGTGGGGTTTGGACACTGGACCAAATTGAGGACTAGCTAAAATGTCCAGGACAGAAGCACCTTCCCATTAGACATGCTCACTAGTGTGCCATGTCAGTTTATCATTGCCATGGCAACACCCAGACGTTACCACCCCTTTCCCTGGCAACCACCCAACAACCTGGAAGTTACCACCCTCATCCTAGAAATTTCTGCATAAGCTGCCCCTTAATTTGCATATAATTAAAAAGTGGGTATAAATATAGTACAGCCCTGCCTCTGAGCTGCTGCTCTGGGCACATTGCCTGTGGGGTAGCCCTGCTCTGCAAGGACTGGTACACTGCATCTTCAATAAAAGTTGCTGTTTAACACCACCAGCTTGCCCTTGAATTCTTTACTGGGTGAAGCCAAGGACCCTCCCAGGTTAAACCTTGATTTGGGGGCTTGCCAGTCCTCCATCAAGACCATGCAATATCTGGAAATAGGAGTGGCCAAATCTGAGAATAGAACTCACGGCACCAAATTTAAAGATCTATAAATATGGGAGAGGACAGGGAAGGTCATTTTTGGGTGGAAAAAGGAAAGGAAGGTCATCTGATGCTTCCTGAGGTTATCCAGCTACTGATGCTTGAAGAATCAACTCAGGTGTGAATAGTGATTGCAGGGTAAAGCACCTCTTGGTATAATATCCCTGGCATAGGATACTATGGTAGAGAATGAATGGGAAAATGGCAGGCATTACTCCAGGCATTTAAGCTATGTTTCTTTGAAGAAAGTTGGTTCTCAGTTGTGCCACAAAATAGGAACACAAAGAGTGGTGAAGAGTGAGTAGGAGGAAGCTGGAGAAGTTGTCTCCACACTCACGCTCTCTCTCTTTCCAAAGATTAAGTCTGTTAACAACTCCACCATCTTCATTAGGCCAGGTTTTGGCAATACAGGAATGCAGTCAAGGATAATTTATTCCTGGTCAAGAATTTACTAGGAGTCTACCAGATGCCCCATCCCACATCCCAGAGAACAGCAAATTCACTAGAGGAATTGGCAGCTTTTCCAAACCTCTCCACTAGACCAGGACTCAAAACGTGTAGCAGCCACAGTGCTTTCCTTGGAAGAGCCTCCGAGCTTTTATTAGCTTTTTGCTGTTTTTCTAGGTTAAACCCATTGGAAATTGGATTCTCTTTAAAAAGAAGTCTATTTTGGTTGAGAATACAGGGTGTGTGGAATAATCAAGTCAGGTTATCTCTGGGGCTTTGGATTAAGAATCTCTGCCCATGATGCATCATATTTAACTTTCATTTTTGGTGAAAGCCTAGTCTAAGAAATTGTATGAAAAAATAAGCAAACAATCACAATCTTTGGAGAATAGAAATGATGTCTGTCTTAGCTATTCAGTGAGCCTTGAAGATTCTGGCTTTGTCCTTGCATGTTTTAGGTTAACAGGTGTTTCCAGAAAAACGAGTCATGTTTATTTAAGGCCAGTATTGGTGGCCAATAAAAAGGCTGGACTTCTTGGCTCTCGGATGCAGTGTGATTTTGGATTTTTCTCTCTACTACATTAACCACACATTCCTTAAAGAGTACTTAGAGTCCTGGGAAGGATGTAAAATGTCAACACTGAACTAAGATTACAAAATTCCTGGAATCATAGCAAACATGTTGTTAAGGATCAAACTGAAGATGTGCAAATCAAAAACAATACTTTAAACATACTCTCAGCTTTTCAGTTCATTCTTAAAACTCAACGATTGCTCCAAATTCAGGGCAATGGCACTTCCCTACCCTTCTAGGTTCTTCTCTGAAGAACTCGGGGCACTTTCCAGACATGACTTCATTTACTCTCCCTGCAACTAACAGTGTGAGAGAGAAGAGCAGAGCTATTCTCTATATATTACTTATTGAGGAAAAGTGTCCTAGAAAAAAAACGATGTTAGAGTCACATCAGATGTTAGGTGAAAGAGTTGTGTGCCTTTTTGCCTTTGCAAAGACAAAATCCATGGAACGTGAAAGCTGGGAGAAAACTTAGATACCATCTAGTGCAGTGGTTTTATATACAAGTAAAATTTTAAAACCATTTTAGGGATTAGCTATACATTTGGCCAAAAGGACATTAGAAAAACAGTACTTGTTATCCCATGAAAGCAGGGATATTATAACGCCAAAGAGGTAGGAAGAACAACCTCAAAATACACGGTAGTCCTCCTCAATAAAGAACCATTTGCAACTTTATATCAACACACACACAAACACAAACACACTATATTTCCCTAGTTTTTCTCCTTTTATCATCATAGACCAGTTTCAGTAGACAGGCAGACGTATAGGAATTTAGCCTACACCTTTATTTTACTTATGAGAAAATTAAGACCTGGAAAAGGAAGTAGGGCTGCCAGATAAAACACAGGACACCCTATTAAATTTGAATCCCATGCAATATTCTGGACATACTTATGCTCCCTAATAATTTGTTGTTTATCTCAAATTCAAATTTAACAGGGCGTCCTGTATTTTTATTTGCTGAGTCTGGCAACTCTAAAAGGAAGTGACTTCTAGTTACTTGACTTGAAGTAACTGTGCTTAATAGTAAAATTAGAAGGAGAAATCAGTTCTGAGTCCAGTAAACTTTTTTTTACTACACTGTGCTACCTTTTAATGCATCATAGTGCCGCTCTAATTCAATATAATTCATCACCCATGCTAATTCACAGCTTGGGTATCTACAATCACCTGCCCACCTCTAATTCTAATTTCATTGTTCCTAATTCTGATACTTTCCTCTTTAGATCCTGAAGTTTATTCTCCCTCTATACTGGCTGTTATCAAACTTTTTAGCCTCAGAAACCTTTATTCTTAAAAAATATTGATGACCCCAAAGAATTCTTTATGTATGTGAATTATCTCTCTCAGTATTTAGTGTACTAGAAACTACAATTGAGAAAAAATTTAAATATCTTTTTATTAATTCATGAAAAAATAAGCCCATTACATGTTAAGAAAATAACAAATTTAATTTTTTAAAGTATATTTTCCAAAACAAAAATATCAAGAAGAGTAGTAATGGATATTATCTATTATTTTTGCAAAATCTCTTTATTGCCTGTCTTAATAGAAGACAGGGGATTCTGATATCTGCTTCTGCATTTGATCTGTTGTGAAATGTTGTTTTGGTTGAAGTGTATGAAGAGAAAGTAGCCTCAGCCAGGTGCTGTGGTTCACACCTGTAATCTGGGCACTTTGGGAGGCTGAGGTGGGCAGATCAGGAGTTCGAGACCAGCCTGGCCAACATGAGGAAACCCCAGCTCTACTAAAAATACAAAAATCAGCCAGGCGTGATGGTGGGTGTCTGTAATCTCAGCTACTCAGGAGGCTGAGGCAGGAGAATCACTTGAACCGGAGAGACAGAGGATGCAGTGAGCTGAGATGGTGCCATTGCACTCCAGCCTAGGCAACAGAGCAAGACTCGTCTCAAAAAAAAAAGAAAAAAAGAAAAAGAAAAAGTAGTCTCAAACAGACATGTGGTTGAAAAAGGAAGGAGTGTTTCAAGTCACCTTTGGAGATCATTGTGACTATTTTTAAATGTTACACCAAAAAGTTGATATTTCTTTCAAAAATTGATACTTCTTTGAAAAGATTGATAGTTTCTTAATGATAAGTTGCAGTGTAGAATGCAAAACCTCATTAATAAAATTTTTGTATTCCTTTATATTAAAATCATTGGCATCTCATGTACTTTGAGTGGATTACTTCCCCATGAATGATTTTGTCACATAATTCATTGGCAATTTGGAAAACATTAGTTCACTAAGTCATGCAGATCTTCCAAATGTTGACACATTTCCTTATACATTATCGACAAATCACATTTGTTAATATTTATGATATTTGTTAATGTCATCATTCACATGATCAAAAATGAAAGTTTTCTAAAATTCCGTTTTTGTTTGGAAGTTGGAATTTTATTGTTGGCAACAAATACTATATGCTTTGTTGAAGTGGCAGGCTCGTCTTCTCATCATCAAGAAAATGTCTACCAAATCTGAGTAATCAAAACTTGTCTGTCAGTCATTTTTCAAGTAAAAATAAGGTGCCATGAAAAAAGCAGCAAACTCAGTTTGCCGCTCAAATGATTACAAGATAGTTTTCCTTGAAATGGTCATTGTCCTTCGGTATGCAGCAGAAGTGCCTATGTATGCTTCTCATTTTGCCACAGTGATCCTTAAAAAGTCCTGTACCAAGAGTTGAGATTTAGAAAAATAAATGTTGCTTCATCAAGGATATTTTCAAATGAAACTGGCTTTTCTTTTTTTCTTTTTTTTCAAGATGGAGTATCGCTCTGTGGCCCAGGCTGGAGTCCTGTGGAGCGATCTCGGCTCACTGCAACCTCCACCTCCCAGGTTCACGCCATTCTCCCGAGTAGCTGTGATTACAGTTGCCCACCACACCCAGCTAATTTTTGTATGTTTAGTAGAGACGGGGGTTTCACCATGTTGGCCAGCTGGTCTCAAACTAGTGACCTCGTGATCCACCTGCCTTGGCCTACTAAAGTGCTGAGATTATGAACACTTTGTAATCCCACCACACCCGGCCTGAAACTGGCTATTTTTACTCGTTGTTTTGTTTCTGTTTTTAATGTGAGTGCATTGTGATGAAGAATGCAGTGACTACTAACTAGTACAGTTTGGTGATAGCAGTTTCACCAACATTAATTTTCAACCATCAGCACAATTGTCAACATAGTGCAAAAGACAAATTATGCCTTAGGATTATTAAGAAAATAGTTTTGCCCTTTGGACCCCCTGAAAGGATTTGGGAACACTCAGGAGTCTGTGGACCCCACTTTAAGATCCACTGCCCTATACCACCTTTGCTCTAACACCCTCAGAACCAGCTGAAATGCTTAACAAGAAACTCAAGCCTAAACCTCATTAAGAGGGATAACTCTCTCATTCCAACTCATCACCATAGTATAAACCTGCAAGGAAGCCTTTTTCTTTATTAATTATGAAAAGATATCTGTGGCCTACAATAGAATAACCTAGATTCTGTGAACTGCTCCCGAACGTATGTTGTTCCTGGGCCTAGAAGGTCCCTTGGCCATCTCCTACTCCTAATTCTGTGCATTCTTCTGGGAAGCATTCTCAAATCCCCTAAGACTAAATTCCCATTGCATTGTGCTTATCTTCATGGGCAGGGATTAGTAGAGAAGGGAGAGGAGAATAACATTAAGTGCCTACTGTATTTCAGGCATCATGCTGGATACTTAACATTTAATGCTTACAAAAACTGTGCAAATTAATTTTATAGTTTAGAGAGGGTGAAAAATGTAGGTAGTAAGAAGAACTGTTTGTATCTAAAGCTCTTTGTACTCAATCATGGGTTTGTTTTCTATTGCTTAGGGAAATTTGATTTAGTTACGATTTCTCTTATCTTCATATTTATAAACGGGTTCAGGTCAATGATCTCTGATTCCTTTCGGCACGTTAAAATTTTAAGAGTTTATGATTCTTGGCTCTTTATTGAGATATTGACCAATTATTCAGCAATCTATATCGAGATTGATAACCATAATTTTTTACACTTCTCTGCAAATCAGAGAGGGCTGAAGAGAAGCTATGACAGAGACGGGTTGGGGGGTGAGGAGGCTGTGATGGTATAAACTCTGAAACGACATTCAGCCCATTTGTGGAAATCATCAGATGACTAGAAATTGATATTCAAAGTCTTACTATTAGAAAAGAAGAGTAAGCATACAGGGCATAATCTTAAAAAACAAAATAAAACAAGGTGGGGAACTTTGTCCCACCAAAAATCTAATTGTTTTGTTTTTTGAGACAGGGTCTCACTCTGTCACCCAGATTGTAGTGCAGTGGCACAATCTCAGCTCACTGCAATCTCTGCCTCCTGGGCTCAGGTGAACCTCCCACCTCAGCCTCCCGAGTAGCTTGGACTACAGGCACGTACCACCACACACACGTGCTGAGTAATTTTTTTTTTTTTTTTTTTTTTGCAGAGACAGGAGTTTCACTATACTTCCCAGGCTGGTCTCGAACTCCTGGGCTCAAGTGATCTTCCTGCCTTGGCCTCCCCAAGTACTGGGATTACAGGTGTGAGCCACCGCGCCTGGCAAAAGAAATCTAACATTTTGACATTTGATACTATAAAGTTATAGTACTTAAGAAACAAAAATCATAAACTAAAAAGAAAAAGATTGGTGAATTTGACTATTTTGGAAGTTAAAACTTAAGTTTATCAAATGATGTACCATAGAAAAAACGAAAGACAAGACACAGGCTAGAAAAAGATATTTGAAATCTAGAGAACCCACAAAGGATAAGTGCCCAGGATACACAAAATATTTCAACAAATCTGTATGAAAAAGACAAATAATCCCTCAAAAAGGGATAAAAGATGGAAAATTATATTTCACAGAAGCTGAAACATGCATGGGTGGTAAATAAATAGATATCAAACCTCTCTAAGTAGGCAGAGAAATGAGATCTTTCCCATCCATCAGATTAACAAAAATTAAAAAGTCTTTTAATGCTAAGTGTTGGGAAGATAAGGAAACAGAACCTGCTGGTTGGAATGTCATTTGACTCAATGATTTTGGAAAATAAATTGATAATAAATAGAAGAAGCGATTATGCATTCATGCCACGGCTCACCAGTTCCACTTTGGGGATATGCTCTAGAGAAGTTCTTATTCATGTGCACAAAAAGATACACACAAGAATGTTCACACAAGGCCGGGTGCAGTGGCTCACACCTGTAATCCCAGCACTTTGGGAGGCCGAGGCGGGCAGATCACGAGGTCAGGAGATCGAGACCATTCTGGCTAACATGGTGAAACCCCCTCTCTACCAAACACACAAAAAATTAGCCAGGTGTTCTGGCGGGCGCCTGTAGTCCCAGCTACTCGGCAGGAGAATGGCGTGAACCCGGGAGGCGGAGGTTGCAGTGAGTCAGGATCGCACCACTGCACTCCAGCCTGGGCAACAGAGCGAGACTCCGTCTCAAAAAAAAAAAAAAAAGTTCGCACTAGCAATGTTAATAATAGTCAAAAATAATAGGTAGGTTAAATGTCCATTCACAGGAAATTCAGTAAGTAGATGGTGGTATAACCATGCGATACAATAACGTGGAGGAGTGAAAATTAGTGAGTGAGAGCTCCAGGCGTCAGTGTGGATCGCTGTAAGACACAGAACGTTGACAGAAAAAAAGCAATTTTCATAAGCATACACACAGATGATAACATTTCTATAAAGTGTTTAAAAATGGATATTAATACTATATATTGTTTAAAGATACAATACATATATAGTAAAATATACAAAAGTGCCTGGAAATGATAAAATGCTAGATTCCCTCATCTAGCGGATTGGAAGGAAGCTGCAGCTAGGGAAGGGTGCTCACAGACAGCTTCAATTTTATTACTAATGTTTAATTTCTTAAGTTAGGCTGTGGGTAGAGAGGTGTTTGCCACACTCTTTTTTACATTTTTTTTTTTTTTACGACATAATGTTTTTTAAACCCAAGGACAAATGTCTAAAAAATATTTTTTTAGGCATCTCAAGGATATATATCTTCTCTGGGCAGCCAAACCTTTTTCTTCTATTGGTTTTTTATCAGAATATTGTTTTTTTTATCAGTTGGATTACTTTAAGGCATAGTTTCAGACAAAATAACAGAAAAACTCATTCTTGCCTGTTAAGTTTCACAGTATATGCCTTCTGGATTAAAATAATGCAGTGCAGAATTTAGCTTATGTCACATGGGGTCAAGGGAAGAAAAAAGAAATAACCATATCTGGAAAATAGCATGGAGAAACAGGCCCTGTATGCCCGCAGTTTATTTGTTCAAGCTTGTAGCAAGGAGTAAGGGAAACATGAAAATACCTTGGTCATAAATTGTCATGTAAAAGACAAAGAGAAACTCTGGAATATTATGAAACTATAAATTACTTCTGCTGAAAGGGCAGAATTTGCAGTATCCCCTTAACCGAGGTTTCACCTCCCCACTTTTGACAGAATAACTCCTGTTCTTTGGAGAAAAACACATGAAATAAATGTAAAACCCGAGAGGGAAATCATCTAATATGTACACCACCTGCCTAATAAAATGAGAATAAATTTGGTTTTTTGGCTAAGTAGATTTGCTTATGTTTTAACTTAGTTAGAGGCACACGCCATCTAAATTACATATTTATTTTCATTTCAAAAGCACAACACAAAGGGACAAAAAACAATTTTATAATGTTTAAGTGGTTTTGCCTTCAAAAACAGACATCCTATGATAGAATTTCTATTTATAAAATAAGACCCAATCAGTTCTTAGGTTAGCATACAATCAAGTCTATTTATTCATTGTGCTAATGAGATCCTGAAACATCACAGTTTGGCCTCCAGCTCGGCCCTGGGATCTCAGGCCTGTGGTGCTGAGTTACAGGAGTACACAGATCCGTTTACCCCAGAGATTGCCAGCGCTTTAGTCACCAAGCTAATGGCTGCAGGTACCAAACAATGACCTCTCAAAAATAAACATATCTGCTCTTTTAAAACTCTTTCTCCCAAATCCTAGAAGGCAGCAGGCCTCATGAAGAGCTACCTGCAAAATCCTTCCTTTGAAGAAATACACAAATGAGTCAATCCCCCGTTAAGGGATTTGCTAAAAACAAAGGTCCAGGAAGCCACATAAAAATGATTTGTGAGGCCGTTTGACGCCTGACATTTTTTTTAAAACCCTTTCTATGCTCCATTTCAAAAAACAATGCATCTGCAGGCAACTCGACTGCTATTTAAGGCAAAATGCTGGTCTCAGATGTATATTTGAGGCATCTATTCAATCTGGAGTTTACTATAGCCAAGACCTAAACCATAAAAATGGAGTTGGTAATGAAAACACGGAGAACTTTTACTAGAGTCAGGGCCAGATTGCCATTCTGTCTCTTCCAGCACCTTCTACTTACAAGAAGTTACTGCCAAACGGAGCACTGGCAAGTTGCAGAGTGAGTCCCCGTTCATATGGGCTGATGTGACTCTCACCCTAATGGGACGCGGTAGTGCCTGGGAGCTGCTGGTTGGCGCAGTTGTGGTGGGAAGATATGAAGCTAGAACTTCAGGGGCCCATTCTGAGGGTATCGCTTTGGCCCTATTCCATGTGTTATATTGGATGGTAGCAGCAGACATGTATTTTTCAATAGTCTGTATTCCATACAAAAGAAAGAATGGCCAGTGTTAGTCTAGTACTATATTTTGATTATGGAGAAGAAAAATTACAAGAAATTTAATTCAACAAGCATTCACTATGAATAATAATAATGATAACCATGATTTTTGAGGCATTATAAGTTAGCCTTCTGCCAAGGACTTTTCAGACATTGAATTGCGTAATCCTTCTAATATTCCTAACGATATGACTATTATCCTTGTTTTATAAATGAGGAAACTGAGGCCCTGAGAGACTTAGTAACCTGATTCAAGTCACACTTTTACTAAGTGGCAGATTTGGGACTTGAGTCCACATCTGGTCAAACAATAAACTCCTTTTCAATACACTGTAATGCTTTTTCAGAGTTATTTTGTATGTGAACTACTAAAGATGCTGTGAAATGGAAACCTTTGAGTATGTTAAAACACATTGTGTCTCTCTGAATGACGTACTGTATAGTGGAAAGTACCAGAACTCCATTTTGTAGTGGGAATACTAAAATACGAAAAGGTTACTTAGTGTAATATAGCACTTTAAGGAAGATCCATGGTCTTGACCTGACCCTTTTGACTATAGTGCTGTAAGAAAGGTATAAAACATTCGGTATCTGACTCCTCTTCTTCTACTACTGTGTTTAATCTGACAGTAGAAGTTTACAAAACCCCCTTTGTTCCCAGAGAATGTTAAATAATGGTCATTTTTCCCCCCAAAGTTATTCACAAATAAGTTGGCTGAAAATTCAAAAGATGTGTGAGCTCTTTTTGGAATTAATTCATTGAAAAGAACCATTACAGTATCTATATCCCTTCCCATCTGGAATGTATTTTTTAAGATGCTCATTGCTTCTCACAGGTTCAATGTTACCCATTTCACACCATTTAACTATTGAAAGCACTTGAAATTCCGGACCATAGGAGCAGAACCAGGGTCTTGCCTCGTGATGCAACTAATGTGTCAGACTTGTAAAATAGCTCTTAGTGGCGGGCCTCCATTTAGAGAAAGACGGAAACTAGCTTTAAATACTTAGAGCTTTAATATCTAGTCCATTACACTAAAGCAGGGTCTTGTAAAGAGTCAATTATGGGATACTTCTGATTTGATCCACATGCAAGGGAAATCCGCTTCTTTGCCTTTAAATCCCCGTTGTAAGTGTCTTGTTTAAATAATTAGTGACACTTTTTCTTTGATCAAATTGATTCATATTGTTATTCTTCTATGTTAATTTAAAACTTAATCCACATAAAACTCTAAAACAGATTTTAATCTTGCATAAAGAAAGCTTTCTCTCAAAGAATGGAGTTTTCCAGAAAACATTTTCATTTTTAAAACATCATTAATTGATTGAAAATAAATTTATTTTTCTATAAGGAAATATGAGAGTCTATCACAAGCCAAAATCGTAATGTTATTTTTGGTATGTAGTGTGATGCTTTTCAGACACACACACAAAATATAAACTATGTGCTTAATATCATGTCTAAGCAACTAAGCAACCGAGACCTCTAAAGACAATCAAATGTAATCTCAGTTTATGGTTTGGGGGCTAAGAAGTTTACATATATTTGAAACATATTGTCAAAGGGTTAAAATCCCTCATTTAAACTTTATTTAGAATCTAAGAATTGATAAATAGAAATAAAAGCAAAATGCCAGGTTTTACTTATCAAATTCAAACTTTAAAAAATTCTGATATCTAATATTGTTCAGGGCACTGGGAAACTGGTATTCTCATGCACTGCCGGTGGGTATTAAATACTAGTTCTCTGAAGGGCTTTTGGAAAGATATATCAAAAGCCTAGAAAATGTACGTTATCTCTGATCCAGCAATAACAGTTCTAGCAATTTAGGAGTCTAGTCTCAGGAAACAATCATAGTAAGGATTTAGTTATGGAGATCCTTCAACACTGATTCTAACAGTGAAATATTGGGAAAAAAAACTAAAAGTACCTCAACAAAGGATTGGTTATATACACTGTACTTGTACTCACAATTGTATCACTCATACCTATTGAACAAACAAAGCAATATCTATATCCCTTTTAAAAGGATGGTGTACACAAATATTGTGTTATGTATATTTGAAACATATTGTCAATGGGTTAATATCCCTAATTTAAACTTTACTGATAATCAAATGTGTTAGGGAAAATGGTCTTAATATATAATACCATTTTTTTAAAAAAAATTTTATTTATTTATTTATTTATTTTTGAGATGGAGTCTTGCTCTGTCACTCAGGTTGGAGGGTAGTGGTGCAATCTCAGCTCACCGCAACCTCTGCCTCCCAGGTTCAAGCAATTCTCCTGCCTCAGCCTCCTGAGCAGCTGGGATTACAGGCACCCGCCACCATGCCCGGCTAATTTTTGCATTTTTAGTAGAGATGGGATTTCACAATATTGGCCAGGCTGGTCTCGAACTCATGACCTCAAGTGATCCACCTACCTCCGCCTCTCAAAGTGCTGGGATAGTACAGGAGTGAGCCACTGCTCCCGGCCACTATTTTTATTTTTAAAATGCAAAGATGTGGAGAAAAATTGGTAGGCTATACAGATACTTCTAGACTTATGAACATCATAGCTTAGCCTTAGCCTATCTTAAACATGCTCAGAACATTGACATTAGCCTATTGCTGGGAAAAATAATCTAACGCAAAGCCTATGTTCTAATAAAGTGCTGAATATCTCATGCAATTTACTGAATACTGTACTGAAAGTGAAAGCTAGAGTGGGTGTGTTGGTTGTTCACTTTCACTGCCACTGCCCAGCATCATGAGAGAGTGTCATACTACATATCCCTATCCTGGGGAAAGATCCAAATTCAAAATTCGAACTATGGTTTCTACTGGATGGATATTGCTTTTGCACCATCATAAAGGTGAAATATCAAAAGTCTAGCTGTTATAAGTCAGGGACCATCTGTACATCAAAATGCTAATAGAGGCTATTTCTGGGTTATAGGCTAATGTTTATTTTCATATTTTCATCTCTTAATTTTCTAAATTTTCTAAAATAAACATGTTTTGCTTTGATAATAAGGACATGATTTCAAATACTTGTGCAATTTTGAATTATTCATACAAGAAATATATTCTCCAAGTTTTAAAAAATATCTAAGTAGGGAGCATAAATATTGAAAGTACTTCCTTCCCATCTCTATTCCCAATTCCACACCCTTTCCAAGATGTGACTGCTATTAATAGTTTGGTTTATCCTTTCTGATAATTTTTCTATATATTTTGTGTGTGTATATATATGTGCGCATAAATATATTTCCATTTTGATTTTAAAATGTTGTTTAATCCATAGAATGATAGTCTACTTAGCTCCATGAATATTTATGTTATTTATCTCTCTCTTTTTTTTTTTTTGCTATTATAAACAATGCTGGACTAAACATCTTCATATGTATGTCAGTGTATACAGGTGTAAGTATTTATCTAGGATAAAACCCAAGAAACTTAAGTAATAGGCTGATGAGAGTGGGTGTTTCGAATTGCCTTTCAAAACGTCTTTTAACATCCCCTGCCTGCATGGCACATCTATTATAACTGATGAGCCCACACTGACATATCAACACGCCTAGAGTCCATAGTTTACATTGGTGTTCACTCTTGGTGTTGTGCGTTCTACGCATCTGGACAAACATAAGGACATGTATCCACCATTATAGTACCATACAGAGTAGTTTCCCTGCCCCCAAATTCCCCTGTGCTCCACCTATTTGTTCCTCCCTCCCCCTCCACTCCTGGCAACAACTTATCGATTTACTCTCTCCACTGTGCCTTTTCCGGAATGTCATATGATTAAAATCATATACAGGCATACTTCTTTTAGTTACACTTCACCAAGATTGCGGTTTTTAGAAATGGAAGGTTTGTGGCAACCCTGCATCACATAAGTCTATCGGCACCATTTTTCCAGCAGCTTGTGCTCACTTCGTGTCTCTGGGTCACGTTTTGGTAATTCTTACAATATTTCTAACTTTTGCATTATTATTGTATCAGTTATGGTGATCTGTGATCAGTGTTCTTTGATGTTACTATTGTAATTGTTTTGGGGAACCAAAACCATGCCCATTTAACAGAGCAAATTTAATCAATAAATGTTGTATGTGTTCTGATTGCTCCACTGACCAGTCATTCCCGTCTCTCTCCTTCTCCTCAGGCAAAGGAAAAGTTTTTGAAGATAATTAAAAGTGCTACTCCTAAAAATGTATGAATAATAAGAAAGTGGGAGGCCAAGGTGAGTGGATCACCTGAGGTCAGGAGTTCGAGACCAGCCTGGCCAACATGGTGAAACCCCTTCTCTACTAAAAATACAAAAATTAGCTGGGCATGGTGGCGGGGGCCTGTAATCCCAGCTACTCAAGAGGCTGAGACAGGAGAATCGCTTGAACCTGGGAGGCGGAGATTGCAGTGAGCCGAGATTGTGCCACTGCACTCCAGCCTGGGTGACAGAGTGAGACTCTGCCTCAAAAAAAAAAAAAAAAAGAAAAGAAGAAAGCAAAGCACCCTTATTGCTGATATGGAGAGTTTTAATGGTCTGGACAGAAGATCAAACCAGCCACAACATTCCTTTAAGCCAAAGCCTAATCCAGAGCAAAGCCCTAATTCTCTTTTATGAAGGCTGAAGGAGGTAAGGAAGCTGCAGAAGAAAAGTTTGAAGCTATAGGAGGTTGGTTCATGAAGTTTAAAGAGAGAAGTCTCTATAACATAAAAGTGCAAGTGAAGCAGCAAGTGCTGATGTAGAAGCTACAGCAAGTTATCTGGAAGTCGAGCTAAGATCATTGATGAAAGTGGCTACACTACAACAGATTTTCACTGTAGACAAAACAGCCTTCTGTTGGAAGAAGATGCCATCTGAGACTTTCATGGCTAGAGAGGAGAAGTCCATGACTGCACTACAGCTTCACAGGACAGGCTGACTCTCTTGTTACAGGCTAATGTCACTGTTGACTTTTTTTTTTTTTTTTTTTTTAGAAGGAGTCTCGCTCTGTTGCCCCGGCTGGAGTGCAGTGGCACGACTGGCTCACTGCAACCTCCGCTCCGGGTTCAAGCCATTCTCCTGCTTCAGCCTCCTGAGTAGCTGGGATTAGAGGCACCCGCCACTATGCCCAGCTAATTTTTGTATTTTTAGTAGAGACAGGGTTTCACCATGTTAGTCAGGCTGGTCTTGAACTCCTGACCTCAGGTGATCCACTCACCTCAGCCTCCCAAAGTGCTGGGATTACAGGCGTGAGCCACCGCGCCCTGCCCACTGGTGATTTTAAGTTGAAGCCAATGCTCTTTTACCATTCTGGAAATCCTGGGGCCCTTAAGAACTGTGTTTAATCGACCCTGCCTGTGTACTATAGGTGGAATAATTAAGCGTACATCTATTTACAACATTGTTTAGATTGTTTAGTGAATTTCTTTTTTTTTTTTGAGACAGAATTTCGCTCTTGTTGCCCAGGCTGGAGTGCAGTGGCATGATCTCGGCTCACTGCAACCTCCACCTCCCGGGTTCAAGCGATTCTCCTGCCTCAGCCTCCCGAGTAGCTGGGATTACAGGCATGCGCCACCACACTGGGCTAATTTTGCATTTTTAGTAGAGACAGGGTTTCGCCATGTTGGCCAGGCTGGCCTCAAACTCCTGACCTCAGGTGATCCACCCACCTTGGCCTCCCAAAGTGCTGGGATTACAGGCATGAGCCACTTTGCCTGTCCGAATTGCTTTTTTTGTTTTGTTTTGTTTTGTTTGTTTTAATAATTTCAACTTTTATTATAGATTTGGGGGTACATATATGTGCAGGTTTGTTACATGGGTATGTTGCATAATACAGGTTTGCGGTATGAATGATCCCATCACCCAGGTAGTGAGCATAGTACCCAATACGTAGTTTTTCAACCCTTTCCTCTCAACTCTCTCCCCTACCAGTAGTCCCCAGCATCTGTTGTTCCCATCTTTATATCCATGTGGACCCAGTATTTAGCCCCCACTTATAAATGAGAACATGTGGTGGTATTTGGTTTTCTGTTCTTGCATTAATTCACTTAGGATAATAGCCTCCATCCATATTGATGCAAAGGACCTGATTTCATTCTTTTTTACGGTTGCATAGTATTCCATGATGTTTATGTAACACATTTTCTTTATTCAGTCCACTGTTGATGGGCACCTAGATTGATTCCACATCTTTGCTATTGTGAATAGGCTGTGATGAACATACAAGTGCATGTGTCTTTTTGGTAGAATGATTTATTTTCCTTTGGATATTTTCCTTTGCCCAGTAATGGGATTGCTGGGTTGAATGGTAGTTCTGTTTTAAGTTCTTTGAGAAATCTCCAAACTGCTTTCCACAGTGGCTGCACTAATTTATATTCCCACCAACAGTGTATAAATGTTCCCTTTTCTTTGTAGCCTTGCCAGCATTTGTTATTTTTGACTTTTTAATAATAGCCATTCTGACTGCTGTGAGATAGGTATCTTACTGTGTTTTTGATTTGCATTTCCCTGATGATTAGTGATGTTGAGCATTTTTTCATATGCTTGTTGGCTGCATGTATGTCTTCTTTTGAGAAGTGTCTGTCCTTTGTTCACTTGTTAATGGGGCTATTTGGTTTTTTGCTTGTTGAATTGTTTTAAGTTCCTTACATATTCTGGATATTAGACCTTTGTTGAATGCATAGTTTGCAAATATTTTCTCCCATTCTGTAGGCTGTCTGTTTGCTCTGTTGATAGTTTATTTTGCTGTGCAGGAGCTCTCTAGTTTAATTAGGTCCCACTTGTCAATTTTCGTTGTCATTGCTTTTGAGGACTTAGTCGTGAATTCTTTGGCAAGGCTGATGTCTAAAATGCTATTTCCTGGATTTTCTTCTAGGATTTTAGAGTTTGAGGTCTTACACTTATATCTTTAACCCATCTTGAGTTAATTTTTGTGTATGATAAAAGGTAGGGGTTCAGTTTTATTCTTCCACACATAGCTAGCCAGTTACCCCAGCACCATTTATTGACTAGGGAGTCCTTTCCCCATTGGTTATTTTTGACAGCTTTATCAAAGCTATGATGGTTGTAGGTGTGTGACTATACACTGGGTTCTCTATTCTGATCCGTTCGTCTATGTGTCTCTTTTTGCACCAGTACCATGCTGTTTTGGTTACTATAGCTTTACAGTATAGTTTGAAGACAGGTAATGTGATGATTTTAGCTTTGTTCTTTTTGCTTAGGATTGTGTTGGTTATTCAGTTTCTTTTTTGGTTCCGTGTGAAATTTAGAATAGTTTTTTCTAATTCTCTGAAAAATGACATAGGTAGTTTAATAGGAATAGAGTCAAATCTGTGGATTGCTTTGGGCAGTTTGGCCATTTTAACAATATCAATTCTTCTAATCCATGAGCATAAAATGTTTTTCTGTTTGTTTGTGTCATCTTTGATTTCTTTCAGCAGTGTTTTGTGGTTCTTCTTGTAGAAATCTTTCCTCTTTTTGTTTTGATGTATTCCTGGGTGTTTGTGTGTGTGTGTCTATTGTAAATGCATTCTTGATTTGGCCCTCAGCTTGAATGTTATTGGTGTATAGAAATGTTACTCACTTTTATACATGGTTTATTGAATGTTTTAAGCCCAGTGTTGAGACCTACTGGTCATTAAAAAAAGTTCCTTTCAAAATATTCCTGCTCATTGACAATTAACCTAGTCGTCAAGAACTCTGATAGAGATGTACAAGGAGATTATTGTTATTTTTATGCCTGCTAAAACAACATGCATTCTATACTTCATGGATCAAGGAATAATTTCAACTTTCAAGTTATTTTTTAAGAAGTAAATTTTGTAAGTCTATGGCTGCTATAGATAGTGATTTCTGTGATGGATCTGAGCACAGCACATTGAAAACTTTCTGGAAAGGACCCACCCTTCTAGATGCAATCATATTTGTGGTTCATGTGAGGAAATAAAAACATCAATATTAACAGGAGTTTGGAAGAAGTTAATTTCAACCCTCACTGGATGACTTGCTGAAGTCTTGGATGATTATTAGCATTTTTAGCATTAAAGTTTTTGGGGTTTTTTTTTTCTGAGATGGAGCCTTCCTCTGTCACCCAGGCTGGAGTGCAGTGGCTTGATCTCAGCTCATGCAACCTCTGCCTCCTGGGCTCAAGCGATTCTCATGTCTCAGCCTCCCGAGTGGCTGGGACCACAGGTAATTTTTGTAGAGACAGGGTTTCACCATGTTGGACAGGCTGGTCTCAAACTCCTGGCCTCAAGTGATCCGCCCACCTCAGTGTCCCAAACTGCTGGGATTACAAGCGTGAGCCACTGCACCTAGCCAGAAATAAAATATTTTTAATTAAGGTGTGTGCATTGTTTTGTTTTGTTTTGTTTTGTTTTTGTTTTTGAGACAGTGTCTCACTCTGTCACCCAGGCTGGAGTGCAATGGCGTGATCTCGGCTCACTGTAAGCTCCGCCTCCCGGGTTCAAGCAATTCTCCTGCCTCAGACTCCCGAGTAGCTGGGACTACAGGCGCCCGCCATCACACCTGGCTAATTTTTATATTTTTAATAGAGACAGGATTTCACCATGTTGGCCAGGATGCTCTCCATCTCTTTACCTCGTGATCCGCCCGCCTCGGCCTCCCAGTGCTGGGATTACAGGCGTGAGCCACTGCACCTGGCCACACTGTTTTTTAGACATAATGCTACTGCACACCTAAGAGACTACAGTACAGTGCAAATGTAACTTTTATATGCATCAAGAAACCAAAACATTTGTGTGACCCACTTTATTGTGATATTTGTTTTATCGTGGTAGTCTGGAACTAAACCCACAATCTCTCTGGGGCATATCTACAGTATGCAGCCTTTACAGACTAGGTTTTTTCACTAAGTAGTATGCAGCTTAAGTTTCTTCCACATCTGTTCATGGCCTGATAGTGCACTTATTTTTAGCATTGAATAATATTTTATTGTATGGATGTAGCAGTTTGTTTATCTATTCACCTACTGAAGGACATTTTGATTTTCCAAGTTTGGGCACTTTGAATAAAGTTGCTGTAAATATCTGTGTGTAGGTTTTAGTGTGAACGTAAGTTTTCAACTAATTTAGGTAAATACCAAGGAGCAATTGCTGGATTGCATGGTAAGCATTTGCTTAATTTTGTAAGAAATTGCCAAACTGTCTCCCAAAGTGGCTATACCATTTTGCATTTCCACCAGCAATGAATGAGAATTCCTATTACTTCATCCTTGTCAGTACTTGGTGCTGTCTGTGTTCTGGACTTTGGCCATTCTAATAATTGCAGTGGTATCTCATTGCTGTTTTAATCTGCATTTCCCTAATTACATATTATGTAGAGCATCTCTTCATATGCTCATTTTCCATCTGCATATCTTCTTTGGGGAGGTGTCTGTTAAGGTCTTTGGTTCTTTTAAAAATTTAGCCAGGTGCAGTGGCTCATGCTTGTAGTCCCAGCAATTTGGGAGGCCAAGGCAGGCAGATCACCTGTGGTCAGGAGTTCGAGACCAGCCTGGTCAACATGGTGAAATCTCATATCTACTAAAAATACAAAAATTAGCTACACGTGATGGCGGGTGCCTGTAATCCCAGCTACTTGGGAGGGTGAGGCAGGAGAATTGCTTGAACCTGGGAGGAAGAGGTTGTAGTGAGCCAAGATCACACCATTGTACTCCATCCTGGGCGACAAGAGTGAGACTCTGTCTCAAAAAAAAAAAAAAAAAATCAGTTGTTTTTCTTATTTTTGAGCTTTAAGAGTTCTTCGTATAGTTTAGAAAACAGTACTTTATCAGATATGTCTTTTGCAACTATTTTCTCCCAGTCTGCGGCTTGCCTTTTTTTTTTTTTTTTCTTTTTTTACAGTGTCTGTCACAGACTAATTTAACTTTAATAAAGTCCAGCTTATCTGTTCTTTCTTTCACGGACTATGCTTTTGGTGTATTTCTTTATTTATGAGACAGTCTTGCTCTGTCGCCCAGGCTGGAGTGCAGGGGCGGGATCTCAGCTCACTGCAAGCTCCGCCTCCCAGGTTCTTGCCATTCTCCTGCCTCAGCCTCCTGAGTAGCTGGGACTATAGGCGTCGGCCACCAAACCCGGCTAATTTTTTGTATTTTTAGTAGAAATGGGAGTTTCGCCATGTTAGCCAGGATGGTCTCGATCTCCTGACCTCGTGATCTGCCCGTCTCGGCCTCCCAAAGTGCTGGGATTACAGGTGTGAGCTACCACGCCCGCCTTATTTATTTATTTATTTATTGAGATAGGGTCTCACTCTGACGCCAAGGCTGGAGTGCAGTGGCATGATCTCAGCTCACTGCAGCCTCTGCCTCCCAGGCTCAGGTGATCCTCCTGTCTCAGCCTTCTGAGTAGCTGGGACTACAGGCATATGCCACCGCATTGGTTAATTGCTTTTGTGTTTTTTGTAGACACGGGGTTTTACTATGTTCCTCAGGCTGCTCTCAAACTCTCAAACTTCTGGGCTCAAGCAATCAATCCTCCTACCTCAGACTTCTGCAGTGGTGTCATATTTAAAGTCTTTGCCAAACGAAAGGTCATCAAGATTTTCCCTGATATTGTCTTCTGGGAATTTTATAGTTTTGTGTTTTACATTTAGGTCTGTGATAAAGTTTGAGTTAATTTTTGTGAAGAGTGAAAGGCCTATATCCAGATGTATTTTTCTGCATGTCCAGTTGTTCCAGGACCATTAGTTGAAAAGACTAACTTTTCTCCACTGTATTTTCTTTGTTCCTTTGTCAAAGATCAGTTGAGTATGTTTATGTGGGTCTATTTCTATGCTCTCTATTCTGTTCCATTGATCTATTTGTCTATTCTTTCACCAATACTATTAATAGAATATCTTGATTAATATAGCTTTGTAGTAAGTCTTGAAATTGGGTGGTGGAAGTCCTCTAACTTTGTTCTTCTTCAATATTGTGTTTGCTATTCTGGGTCTTTTGCCTCTCCATATAAACTTTAGAATCAGTTTGTAGAAATCCACAAAATAACTTGCTGGGATTTTGATCGGAATTGCATTGAATCTATAGGTCGTGTGGGAAGAACTGACATCTTGACAATATTGATCTTCCTATCCATAAATGTGGAATCTCTCTCCATTTATTTAGTTACTTGATTTCTTTCATTAGAGTTTTGGAGATCATGTAAATATTTTGTTAAATTTATACTTAAGCAATTCATTTTTGTTGGGTGCTAAATAAAATAAGTAGAATTTTAATTTCAAATTCTACTTGTTTATTGCTGGTATATAGAGAAGTGGTTAACTGTTGTACGTTAACCTTATATCCTGCAAACTTGTTATAATTGCTTATTAGTGTTGGGAGCTTTTTTGTCAATTCTTTCAGATTTTCTATATAGATGATCACATCATCTGCAAACAAAGACAGTTTTATTTCTTCCTTCATGGTCTGTATACCTCTCTTATTTCCTTTTGTTGTCTTATTGCATGAAATAAAACTTCTAGTCTGATGCTAAAAAGCAGCGGTGAGAGGGGACATCTTGCCTTGTTCCCAATCTTAGTGGGAAAGCTTTGAAGTTCTCACCATTAAGTATGATATTAGCTGTAGGTTTTTGTAGAGGTTCTTTATTAAGTTGAAGAAGCTCCCCTCTGTTTCTAATTTACTGAGAGTTTTTATCATTAATGGACATTACATTTTGTCAAATGCTGTTTTCTGCATTTATTAATACAATAAAGTGATTTTTCTTCTTTAGCCTTCTTTTGATGTGATGAATTACATTAATCACTTGGTAATGGTGTAGAGTTTTTTATACATTCTTGGATTCAATTTGCTAATACTTTGTTTAAGATTTTTATATCTGTGTTCATGAATAATATTTGTCTGTAGTTTTCTTTCTTTGTAATGTCTTTGTCTGGCATTGACATTAGGGTAATGCTTTTATCTTCTGAAAGTAAATATGGTAGAATTCACCTATGAACCCATTTGGGCTTGGTACTTTCTATTTTGTAAAGTCATTCATTACTAATTCAACTTCTTTAATAGATCTAGGCAAGAGCATTTCTTCTTATGTGACTTCTGGCAGATTGCATCTTTCAAGGAGTTGGTCCATTCCATCTAAGTTATCAAATTTGTGGGCAGAAAATAGTTTATAGTATTCCTATATTATCTTTGTAATGTCCATAGGGTCTGTAGTGATGTTTCCTCTTTCATTTCTGATATTAGTAATTTGTGTCCTTTCTCTTTGGTTAGCTTGGTCAGGGACTTATCAATTTTATTGATCTTTTCAAAGAACCAGCTTTTGGTTTCATTGATTTTTCTCTATTGATAACTTATTTTCAATTTTACTGATTTCTGTTCCAGATTTTATTATTTCTTTTCTTCTACTTACTTCAGATTTAAGTTGCTCTTCTTCTTCTAACTTCCTAAAGTGGAAACTTAGATGACTGATTTTAGATCTTTGTTTTCCAGTATATGCATACAGTGTTATAGATTTTCCTCTAAGCACTGGTTTTGCCACATCCCACAAATTTTAATAAGTTGTATTTTTATTTTTATTTAATTCAGAAATATTTTAAATTTTCTCTTGAGATATCTTCTTTGACACATATGTTATTTAGAAGTGTATAGTTTAATCTCCAAGTATTTTGGTATTTTCCAGCTATCTTTCTGTTACTGATTTCTTGTTTAATTCTGTTGAAGTCTTAGAGCAGACATTGCATACTTTCTATTCTTTTAAACAATACTTTAATTATTATATCTTTATAGCAAGTTTTTGGAGATGGTAAGGTAATTACTCCCTCATTGTTCTTTATTAAGTAGTTCTGTTATGGTTTTATTCAGTTTCTTTCTAGTAAATAATTGAGAATCAGCTTGTCAAGTTCCATGAAAATACTTATCAGGATTTTGTTTGAGATTGCATTAAATTTATGAATAATTTGAGGAGAATTGCCATCTTTACAATATTGGGTCTTCCAATCCAATAACATGGTATTTATCTCCATTGATTCTTCTTTTAAAACTTGCGCTGAGGTTCAATAGTTTATTTTATGTAGTTCATACACATTTCTTGTTAAGTTTATTCCTAGGAATTTATTTATTTCTTGTAATTGCTGGGATATAAGAAATCTATTGATGTTTCTACACTGATCTTTAGTTAGTTACTTTGCAAGATTCCCTTATGAGTTCTTAGAGCTGTTGATTTTTCTAATTAGACTAGCACATGGTTTGCAAACAATGATACTTTTGTCTGTTTCTAATATTTATTATTCTCATTTACTTTCCTTTTCATATTGCATTGGCTTTCAGGATAACATTAAACAGTGGTTATAAAGGACATCCTATCTGGTTCCAGATTTTTAAAGAAATGCTTATATATTTGCTATAGATTTCTAATAGATAAACTTTGTCAAGTTAAGGAAGTTTACCCTTATCTCTAATTTACTAAAAATGGTTGTTTATTTCATAAGGAATGGGTGCCAAGTTTTATTAAATTTTTTTAAAAGTGGAGGCTATTGAGATTATCTTTTTTCTCTGTTAATTAAATAATTTATAGACTATTAAATCATCTTTGCATTTCTGACATATATCCTAGTTTGATATAATACATTTATTTAATATATCACTGGACTTGATTTGTGAATATATTATTTAAATTTTTGATCTTTCATAAATGACATTAGTCTATATGTAAGTGTAGTCTGCCCTTGTCTGGATTTGGTTTCTACCTATGAGGCTGAGATAGAAAGTTTTAGCTCACTGTGTTCTAGAACATTTTATCTAGTAAAAGAAAAAATTATTCCTTGAGATTTTATAGATTTTGTAGAGGGAGACTTCTCACTTAACATGTTTTTAAATATATTAAATTGTTTATCTTATGGAATAGATTTTGTTAAGTTATATTTTTCTAGAAGGTCTTCTATTTTAGATTTTAAAATTTATTGGTATGTAGATAAAGTTTAAATGTATTTATTTGTGCTTTCTTTGTTCTTAATCAGATTTGCAAGAACTTTGTATATTTTACTGATTGTTTTAACTTCAATTTTTTGTTTTATTCATTGGTTCAAATAGTTTGAGTTTTGCATTAGTTTCTGCTTTCATCTTGATTAATTCATTACTCCTTAGGGGGCTTATTTTATTGTTTTTTCCCCTAATTATTTGAGTCAAATGCTTAATTAATTCATTTGAATCTTTCTAGATTCTATTAGTACTCTAAAAGTATCCTCCAAATATCACTTTGTTTGCATCCAGTAGATTTTGGTATATTGTGCTTTTCTTGATTTTCATTTCCAAATAGCTTGTAATTTGATAGAATAACATTAAAGAAGTTTAATTTTTTTCTAATAGAGAGATTTTTGGGGAAATATCCTTTATTAATTACTAATCACTAATTTTATTGAATTGTGATTGGAAATTCATGTCACATAAGATTTCTGTTTTTCTGATATTTGTTAAAATTTCCCTTATAATTTAATATGTGGCTGAATTTTCAGAATCTTCCATGGATGTTTGAAGATAAACGTATTGTGCTTTTCTTGGGTATAATGTTCTATGTGTATCGTTTAGATTTGTTTGTTTGTTTGATTGTTAGTTTAAATCCCTTATGTCTTTACTTTGTATACATGAGCATCTGATTTCTTAGAGTTGTTCGACTCTTCCACTTTAATTGTGGATTTGTGAATTTCTTTTTGTATTTCTATCAGTTGTTACTGAATAATGTATATTTTAAAGCTATGTTCTAGTTCATAAAAGTTCAAAATTCTTATTTCTTCTTGATGGATTGTATTTTTATCAAAATGAAAAATCTTTGTCCCTTTTGCCGTTTTTAATCTTTTATACTAAAACTAGTGTTTTGTCTGAAATTAATATTGCTATATCTGCTTCCTTATTTTAACATTTATCTGGGATAGATTTTTTCAATTTCTTCACTTTAAACTTTTCTTCATCATTTTATATTATATATGTCTCTTGCAAATAACATATGACAAGATTTTTAAAAAACCTAATTGGATATTCTATTTTTTCATTGGAAAATTTAACTGGCTTACATTTATTAAGAATACTGGTATATTTTTACTTAATCTTGCTATCTCACTTTATGTTTTCTATTTACTATTATTTCTTTTTATATTGCCTTTTGTTGGATTGATTTATTTCTTCTTTTTCCCTTTATTTATTGTTTTGGAAACTATATATTCCATTTTCTTAATGGATTCTTTTACATTTTAACATTAAGTTTTCTAATTTTTCTCTTTTTAAAATCATTTGTGTATATATCCAGACATCTCTTGACCCCAACATGAGTCTTAGCAAACATTCATTTTCTTTCTTGTACTTTTGTCTTTCTTTTTCTACCTCACACATTGAAGTCATCTGGTACCTTAGTTCCAGGTTGTTGTTAACTATTTGTCATTATGACCTTAGTTCCAGGTTGTTGTTAACTATTTTTCATTATGCATTAATATCATCATACTTATTTTAGGTTTTACTTCTTTGCTTATCATTTGTTTCTGATATCTCTTATATTCCTCTGAATTCCTTTTTTGACAGGGGTTGAGGTGGGTTATGTCTTTTAGTAATTCTCTAAAGAGAAAATTTGTGGGTGATAAACTTCTAAGTCTTACTGTGTCTGAACATGTCTTAATTTTTGTCCCACTATGTAAATATTAATTAACTAGGAATAAGATTTTAGTTTTAAAATAATGTTCCCTCATTATATTGAGATATTATTTCATCTCAATATAATTTTGGTATCTAGACCCAGTAATTAGACATGAAATGCCAATGTGATATCTATCCTTTTGTAGATGGTTTTTCCTCTCTTTATTCTTGGTATTTTGATATAAGCACATGATGCAGGCCCTTTTAATCTTCCTTTAGACCTGGGAAATTTTCTTCTATTATTTCTTTGATTATTTCCTCCCTTCCATCAGCTATGGTCTCTTTCAGGAGTTCTTCAAAATATCTAATCTGATGGACTTTTTCTTGTTTTTTGACATTTTATGACATTTTTGGGAGGAGCAGGCATATAATCAGATCAAAATTTTAATCTAGTCTTTCTATGCATTATTAAGGAAATTTTTTGTTTGTTTGTTTTTTTGAGACGGAGTCTCGCTCTGTCGCCCAGGCTGGAGTGTAGTGGCCGGATCTCAGCTCACTGCAAGCTCTGCCTCCCGGGTTCACGCCATTCTCCTGCCTCAGCCTCCCGAGTAGCTGGAACTACAGGCGCCCGCCACCTCGCCTGGCTAGTTTTTTTTTGTATTTTTTAGCAGAGACGGGGTTTCACCATGTTAGCCAGGATGGTCTCCATCTCCTGACCTCGTGATCCACCCGTCTCGGCCTCCCAAAGTGCTGGGATTACAGGCTTGAGCCACCGCGCCCGGCCTTATTAAGGAAATTTTAAGGTAAATGTCAAATTATACTTTTGAATGTGATTGAATTTGGGCTCTCGTTATTTTTCCAAATAATATATATTTTTAAATCCTTGAATGGATTCCCTTTAGATAACCCTATGGAAGTTTTCACTCCTTCAACCAATATTTATTTAGTGCCTAATTTTTGCTTGGCATTGTTCTAGGTTCTAAAGATTCAAAGTTTTTTCTAAAGATGCAAATTTATAGTCTGACACAGAGTTTCTCAACCTTGGTACTACTCACATTTGACTAGATAATTCTTTGTTGTGGGAGGTTGTCCTGGCCATTAGAAGATGTTTAGCAGCATCTCTGGCCTCTACCCAATAGATGCCAGTAGCACCACCACCACCCCATTGCTGTCATAATAAAAAATAGAACCAGTAATTGCCAAATGTCCTCTGATGGGCAAAATTGCACTGACCCCAACACACTCTCTGTCACCACTGAGAATCATTGGTTTAGCAGGAGAAATAGCTAGTATACTACTGGGTCTATGGGAGTGGAAGAATATACAGAATGTTGGTACAAAGAAGGTAACTATTAACCCTGCCTGAGGTTCAGGAAATGTTTTATAATGCAAAAGATACTTGGCCTGGATCTTAAAGGAAGAGTTAGGTATTGGTCAGGTAAACAAGGAATGAGAGAAGAAAGAATAGTAATATTCAGGAGAAAAACAGCATGCAAAGACAGAAAGGTTGAAACAGTTTGATGCATCTGAGAAACTCTTAGTAGTTCAGTTCAGTGTGTGGTTGGAACATAGATTTGAGGGCTATGGTAAAAAGGGAAGGAAACAATAAAGCTGGAGAGGTAGTTAGGGACAAGGTTTAAAGGAACTGGTAGGCTATGCTAGGAAATTTGTGCTTTGTTCAATAGTGATGGAAAACCACTGGAAGTGTTAAGCAGGGAAATGGCATTTTAGAAAGGCAGTTTTATAAATATGCAATGAATGGTTTAAAAAGATATGAAACTAGAAATAGGAAGACTAGATAGAAGAGAATTATAACAACCAAGTTAAGGACCCAAACTAGGGCAATGGGGGCCAGAGAGATGGAAAATGGGACATGCAATATATAGGAGGTAGAACTGATAAGATTTCCTGATTGTTATATGGAGAATAAAGAATTGGGAAGATTAAAAACAATGTCAAGTTTTGGTGAAAAGAAAGGGTAAATGGAGCTGTTCTTAGCGAATTGTGTTTACAGGTAGAAAATTCAAATAAAAATCCCTGGGACAAAAACAAAAAACGAAGAAAACAAACAAAACACCCTAAGTATCTTATAGCTCTATAGTTCTAAACACAATAGACAAGACGTAAATTGACAGTTTTTAGAAAAACAGAACCAACACCCCCATCCTTCCCCAAAAATCACTGTTTTCTTTCATCACGATAAATTTTAACATCTTCTCCAAACATTTTCTCATGGTCTTTTTATCCCAAAACTTTAAGAGAATGCTTTATGTATTTTTTTCCCAATTATTTCACTTGTTGACTCAACTCATTTTTGACGCATAATTTCAGGTGTTACAAAAGACTGTGAAATTTTAAGCCAAGATCAGACCATGAGGATTACATTTTTTGTTTATTAATGACATAAAAAATAGACAATTGTATCCATAAAATGACTTAAGTTCCATAAGCAACCATAAATGCCAAATAATTCAAGGTTGGAGAATTTTTTTCAGCCTCTTTGCTGAAGAACTATGGTACTGAGGACCTCTACTGTTGAGAATATGAATGGCTTCACTGCTAGGATTAAATTTTCAGAATAAACATCAACCAGGCATAGGCAATCTATAGCCTGCCCAAAGTACATTAAGTTATTTGCAGATGCACACGGAGAGTTGTGTCACTGGAACCTACGCAGGAATGCGTATGAGGTAGAATTTAGGTCTCCTCTCACCTTCTGGACTTCTCCACCTCCGTATGCCCAGGGTCCAGCCCTGTCTTCTGGCTTGAGTCTGTATTGGGCCTGATTACTACAGGTTTTTCTTGTTCTTGTTTTGTTCTTTTTTCTTTTCTTTCTTTTCTTTTCCTTCCTTCTTCCTTCTTTCTTTCCCGCTCTCTTTTTTCTTTCTCTGTTTCTTTCTTCTTTGTTGCTCCTTCCTTCCTTCCTTCCTTCCTTTCTTTTCTTTCTTTCTTTCTTTCTTTCTTTCTTTCTTTCTTTCTTTCTTTCTTTCTTTCTTTCTTTTCTTTCTTTCTTTCTTTCTTTCTTTCTTTCTTTCTTTCTTTCTTTCTTTTCTTTCTTTCTTTCTTTCTTTCTTTCTTTCTTTCTTTCTTTCTTTCTTTCTTTCTCTTCTTTCCTTCTTTCTTTCTTTCTTTCCTTTCTTTCTTTCTTTCTTTCTTTCTTTCCTTCCTTCCTTCCTTCCTTTCCTTCTTCCTTCCTTCTTCTTCTTCTTCTTCCTTTCTTTCTTTCTTTCTTTCTTTCTTTCTTTCTTTCTTTCTTTCTTTCTTTCTTTCTTTCTTTCTTTCTTTCTTTTTCTTTCTTTCTTTCTCCTTCCCTCCCTCTCTCCCATCTTTCTTTCTTTTTTTTTTTTTTTTTTTTTTTTGAGACAGAATCTCTCTCTGTCACCAGGCTGCAGTGCAGTGGTATGACCTCGGCTCAGTGCAACCTCTGCCTCCCGGATTCGAGCCATTCTCTTGCCCCAGCCTCCTGAGTACCTGGGACTATGGGTTTGCATCACCATGCCTAGCTAATTTTTTTAATTTTTAGTAGAGACAGGGTTTCACCATGTTGGCCAGGTTGGTCTTGATCTCTTGACTTCGTGATCTGCCCGCCTTGGCCTCCCAAAGTACTAGGATTACAGGCATGAGCCACTGTGCCTGGCTTTTTTTTTTTTTTTTTCCTCTGATGGAGTCTTGCTCTCTCGCCAGGCTGGAGTGCAGTGACCCAATCTTGGCTCACTGCAGCCTCTGCCTCCGGGGTTCAAGCGATTCTGCTGCCTCAGCCTCCTGAGTAGATGGGACTACAGGCGCCCACCACCAAGCCCAGCCGATTTTTGTATTTTTAGTAAAGACAGGATTTCACCATGTTGGCCAGGATGGTCTCAATCTCCTGACCTCGTGATCTGCCCACCTCAGCCTCCCAAAATGCTGGGATTATAGATGTAATCTGAAATGCCACAAGCTATAGGATTGGAAGAGATTTGTTTTTTGTTTATATTTAGTATCTGGATGGCCATGGCTGTGTATGTAGTGCACTTGATCCTTAAGTGAGATTTAATTCCTGTATTTCCATGACACTTATTGTCAGTGTTTAAATTGACCCAAGGGCCTCTCTGGTACGGTTTGGCCAGTAACTGTCCCGCATGCTAGGACTTGAATTTAGGTCCTGCTATTTATTAGTTTATTACCAAGGAACTTGTTCAAGTTACTTGACCTCTCACTCAATTTTCTCCTCTGTTCGAATGGGAGAAATAACTTTTTTTTCTTTTTAATGTTTGAACAAGTTAGATTTGTGAAAACATGTAAGACAGAGACACATACAAAAATGAATGTTCAATGTTCCTAATGTCCCTTCTCTCCCTTTCCCTTCGCTTTATAAAAAATCAATTCAGAGTGAGAAATATCTGCGTTTAAAAATACACTTAAGGCGGATCCTTTATCAACAACATGTTTCCAAGCCAAATGTGAATCAGACCAAATTGGTGTCTTCATCCGATTGTGTTTTTACCACAAGAAAGGTTCTCAAATTAGGGTTTAAGCTGACAAAAGGAATTGGGTGTTAGAGGGCTTGGTCGTACACAAAGCGCCAAAGCCGTAATCTGCTTTGCATAAGGAATTCTAAAGAATTACAAAGAGTTTAGTCAACTCCCACAGTCATATGTGAGTTGTGAGGTTTGGTGCAGGGACAAGTGAAGGAAAGGATTCTATGAAAGTTGACAACAAGAGAAAGCGAAGCCCTAACTGTAAAGAAGGCTCACATCATCTCTACACTATCCAATCACATTCGCAACATAGCAGTATTGTGCATTTGGGCTTCCATACGAATAAAATTCAGCAGCTCCTATGCCTTACCTTCCAAGACTCAGAGTGAGGCTATCCTGTCACATGCCGTTTTGTTAAAAAGATATGCCAAACTGGCTAGGAGCAGTGGCCCGCGCCTATAATCCCAGCACTTTGGAATGCTGCGAGTGGATCACTTGAGGTCAGGAGTTCAAGACCAACCTGGGCAACATGGTGAAACCCAATCTCTACTAAAAATATAAAAATTAGTAAGGCCTGGTTTTGGGCGCCTGTAATCCAAGCTACTCTAGAGGCTGATGCAGGAGAATCACTTGAACCCGGGAGGTGGAGGTTGCAGTGAGCCAAGATCGTGCCACCTCACTCCAGCCTGGGTGACACAGCAAGACTCTGTCACAAAAAATAAATAAATAAATAAAATAAAGTCAAACCATATGCAGAGACCCATATACTATGATACAAATGCAAGCCGGCACACATAAATGCATTTTCCCACTGTCCAGAGATTTTGTTGTTGCAAAAAACAAAATCTTGGAGTGAAATGTAAGAGCTAATGACTCCTATTCACTGTGAAAAAAGAAGAGGAAATGATAATCGGGTTGAAGAAATAGCAGGTTAGCAACTGAGAGATCAGAGACCCAAAATACCTCCCACCGTGTATCTGTGGGACCGAGGCGAAGTCCTCTCCTCTAAATAGTGTTTCAGTTTCCCCACCAGAATGCTCTAAAGTACAATCCTGGCTTGTGCTTCAAGGGGAGGAGATAATAAGCATAGCAATCTTCCTTAAGACAGTGTTACCTAAATCCCAGTCATTACTACACTAATACACTAAGATGATAGTACCTGCAGGAAGGCAGGCATCACCTTGAACACAGAGAGCTGTTAATCACCTCAAATCCCTCAAGTGTGTCAAGTAAAGGGCAAGGGAAAGATATGCAAACTACAGTACTGGTGTCATGGTGGTTTTGTGTGTGTGTGTGTGTCTGTTGTGTGTGTGTGTGTATGTTGTGTGTGTGTGTGTTTGAGATGGAGTCTCGCTCTATCCCCCAGTGTGTGTGTGTGTGTGTGTGTGTGTGTGTGTGTTTGAGATGGAGTCTCGCTCTATCCCCCAGTGTGTGTGTGTGTGTGTGTGTGAGAGACGGAGTCTACTCTATCCCCCAGGCTGGAGTGTGGTGGTGCAATCTCAGTTTACTGCAACCTCTGCCTCCTGGGTTCAAGCAATCCTCCCAGGTCCCACCTCAGCCTCCCAAGTAGTTGAGATTACAGACGCATGCCACCACACCCGGCTAATGTTTGTAGTTTTTGTAGAGACAGAGTTTCATCATGTTGGCAAGACTGGTCTCGAACTCCTCCCAACCTCAAGCGATCCACCTGCCTTGCTCTCCCCAAGTGCTGGGATTACAGGTGTGATCCACTGCCCCCAAACCACCTCAGAGTGATTTTGTGTAAGCCTTGAGCCTTCACTGTGAACATTTTGCTTCCAAGCATAAATGATTCTGAATTCCAAGTAACCTCATTACTGCAAGATGAGATGGTCTTGACCAGTTTACCACTCTTGAGGCCTTAAATCTTGCCAGCACTGCTATGATTCCCACCAAAGCCAAAGCGCATGGGCAGGACTGTGGGGTCAATGTAATCAGAAAGAAAGATGCTTACTTTAACCAAGGAAACTACTTCCAACCTGGGATTGTAAAACGCCTACCTAAATCCAAACTGCAACTTTTATCTTAGACCTCTCCTCCAACTAATGCGGTCAGTGCAGATCAAATGTTTAGATTGATAAATGCGGCTTACTGATGTGAGGGACTCACTCATTGACAGAGCCCAGAATCCAAAGGTGATTAGTTGACTAAAGAGGGAAGACGAGCACCAGACAGCCTTGTGTGTCATTTTGCACACTTAATCGCATAAATCTCATAACACCAACTGCAGCTGCATGGCAGGAAATTAAATACTGACAAAAATAAAACCAAAGCTCCCAAATCAGTTCAGACACCTGTTTCACAAGAATCAGTGCGATAAGATCATCTGTGGGTGGCAATTTTTTTTTCTGTACCATCACTTGATAACTGTTTTTCTCCCTGTTCCATTTTTTAGTTAAAAACACAGATAGAAAAACATGTGGACATCCTTAATCGTTGAATATTGACACACATACTTTAGGATTCATTTTCATAAAAGTGGCTGCTTTTTGTATAATGTAGATGAATGTTATATTCCAGATAAAAAGCAGACCCAATTCTAATTGAAAACAAACAGAGTATCCTCTAACTGTGGTTACTAATTATACACAATACATTTACTCTTCAGAAAGAAACTGGCTTAGGAATTTCCTTTAACTCTACCCCAAAATGCTAAAAATGACATATATTTCCTTACACACACTTGTCCAATTTGATTCTAATCAAGGTTTCCCTCTCAAATCGTATATTGATTTTTAAAAATTTTTTAATTTCTATATTACTTGGACTGTACCTACATTGTTTAAATGGATAGTTTGTAAGGCAGATTCTAACCTTTTAAAAATCCTAGTATGTGAGAATATTATTTCAAGATTTTTTTTATCTAAATGAAAAATATCAACTTAAAGACTATAAAATTTGCTTTGCTTAAAAGAAAAAGAAATGTAGCCACACTCTTGTTCCATCATTTGATAACTATTTTTCTCCTCTGTTCTATTTAGTTACAACCACAGATAGAAAAACATGTGCAAATCAGTTAAACATTTGAGAAAATGTTAGTGAAAAAGGAAAGAAGAAAAGACCCTCTTCTGGGAAAAACCTACTATTTACAGGTAATGATAATTTTAAAATGTTTTTTCATTTTAAAATAATTTTTAAATAGAAAACTTTTCATCAGATTTAACTTTAAGCAAAGGAACAGAGTTGAGTTTCGCTTTCACAGCGCAACTATACAGAAAATTCCAGAGATGTTCAAATGCAGCACGCACCTACAAGAGCAACCTCTAAGCCGGTGAAACTCAGGGACGCTCCGTGGAGGAGGGTTTTCAGGGCTTTTGGAGCGAGTCAGCTCGGAGCACCACAACTCTTTGCAAAACATAGCAACGTATGGAGAATAAAGCATTCCAAGCACAAAATGAGCACCCAACAAGAGCTGCAAAAGAATCTTTTACCTAATTAAAAGCTTAAATTTACAGAACTTCAGAGCATTGCCGTTTCAGCTTGGCTTTGCCAAAATAATCAAGCAGGATGAAGCAAAACAAATACAGGAAAAACAAGCCTACCACTCTGGTTTTGATTTGCTGCCCATTACATTGGAGTGGTTTGGCCTGCTCGGGCTGGGCGCTTTCAAACATCTTCCAAATGCCCTATAATGACACCTAATTTTACATTTAACTCTTAGAGGAAAATGTTGTTTTCCTTGTGATAGTATTTGTTCTATTTGAACGTTATCAAACTGTTTGTTCTAATCCATTAGGAAAAACCATAATAAGGCTCATCTAGAGGCTGTTCCTAGTTAGGAAGGTGACTGAAAAGATTTAGATCTTGAGTCTGTCTTTAAATCTTCTAAATGAAAGATGATTTACAATTGAGCTACGAAAATGTGAACACTCTCAAGTCTGGAAAGTTTCACTCTGAATCTAGATATCTTAAATCAACGCAAAAGACTGCTTCACAGGACCAAATTTTACAAAAATCAGGCTCTATGCTCAAATCTCGTTAATAAATTATAAAGGGTTCACATACTATGTTTTAAGTTCAGGTAGTTTCAGCTGAGGCGCTATCATTATTTCCCTATAATGTACGAAGAAATGAATAATAGGGCTTGCATTTAGAGATAGAATAGCATGGAGTGCTAGAAAATTGTCACATAATGATCACTTTTCATTCAGATAAAATATGTATTTCTAATAGTTTGATAAATTGGAATAGGGAGATAAGGTTTCCCAGGCTGCTCAGAAGACTCCTCCAGGTTTAGCTACAAATTAAGGTCAATTTTTATAAACAGAAATTTCAAATTATTTAAAATTTTGACCAGTTTAGGAGTGTCTGATTTGGGGACCTCATCACTGCACTCCAGTTTGGGTGACAGAGTGAGACTCTGTCTCAAAAAAACAAAACAGGCAGGGCACAGTGGCCCATGCCTGTAATCCCAGCACTGTGGAGGCTGAGGCGGGCACATCACCTGAAGTCAGGAGTTCAAGACCAGTCTGGCCAACATCGTGAAACCCCCATCTCTACTAAAAATACAAAAATTAGCTGGGAGATGTGGCATGCACCTGAAATCCCAGCTACTTGGGAGGCTGAGGCAGAATTGCTTGAACCTGGGAGGCAAAGGTTGCAGTGTGCCACTGCTCTCCAACCTGGGTGACAGAGTGACGCTCCATCTCAAAACAACAACAACAACAACAACAACAAAACCACTTTCACAGCCATCATTTCATCAAATCTTCTCAATATGTATGAAGTGGATATTATTATGATATCAAGTTAAATGCTTTGGCTTCCCTTTTCTGTATTCAGCCAATGCCCTTGCCCTTGTCCAGAGATTTTATTTCCAGGAAAGAAGCAGTACAATGTGGTGGAAAGACCGTGGTTAGAATCCTGGATTTTGATCAAGAATCCAAGTCACTTTAGGCAAGTTTCTTTTCCCTGGAGATCATTTTCCTCATCTGTCAGACAATGGAATTAGACCATGTATCTTCAAGAATTCATTCCAGTTTAAAATTCTCTGAATCCTTGGGAAAGGAGGTGTACTGGACGACAAAGCTCACATGATCATGTTACTCAGGACTCTCATTAGACCTCTGGGTAAGTGTTATTAATCTATCCAACTAACTATCTGAATATTCAGAACAAGAAGTAAATGTTAAGAAATTAGAAAAAATGAAGGTTAGTGAGCTAGATAGATGAAATCTTCCAGAAGGAAAAAATTACATGGTAAAAGTTGTGTGCATGGTGTAGGTATGCATAAGTTTTACTACAGATAGTGAAGGCAAAGGAGAAAACAAGAATACATATCAGGAAGAAGACAATGACAAGAACAAGAGATTTGCAAAATGGTGTCAGAACTGACCCTTCTGAAAAGTGAATAAATAGAATTCCTCAAAAATGAGGGTGATGGTTACTCACACTTTTTGTCCTAGAGGCACTACGGGTAGTGGCTAGAATATCAAACTAGGACTCAGAAGGCAGATTCTATTACAACTTAAACTCTGACATTTATTAAGAATATGTCACAGCTTAAGTCACTTCGCCAGTCCAGATCTCATTTTAGTCATCTGTTAAGGTAAGACTGTCTCTGTTTGTTTATCTGTAAAAGGAAGGCATAGGACTCAATGATCTTTAAGGTCCCTTAGAGATCTTATATTTTATGATTCAACATGGTAAAATGAAAGCATTCTTCAGTAAAGTTAGCTGAGAATCTAAGAAATGCCTTAAAAGTTGACATAATAATGATATCCACTTCACACATATTGAAAAGATTTGATGAAATGATGGCTGTGAAAGTGGTTTTGTTGTTGTTTTGTGTTTTTGAGACAGGGTCTCACTCTATCACCCAGGCTGGAGTGCAGTGGAGAGATCACAGCTCATGGCAGCCTCAGCCTCCCAGGCTTAAGCGATCCTCCCACCTCAGCCTCCCAAGTAACTGGGACTACAGGCACGTGCCACCATACCTGGCTCATTTTTGTACTTTTTTAGTAAAGACAGGGTTTCGCCATGTTGCCCAGGCTGGTCTTGAACTCCTGAACTCAAGAGATCGGCCCACCTCAGCCTCCCAAAGTTCTGGGATTATACACATGAGCCACCACGCCTGGCTGAAAGTGTTTTATAAGCTATAAAATGCCATGCAATTGATGGTAGTAATAGATATTATTTATCAACATTTTTAGAAAACGAAGAGTTAATGTTGATGAAAATTTCAGCACGCCATAGTAGATGGTCAACACATACTTTTTAAATAAGTAAATGGATTCAAAGGAACATGTCCAATTCCACAATGAGAAAACTGATAAACAGATTTGCAGATATAAAGGGGGGAAGCTCATATCCACATTGTTGGGGAACATGGGCAAACAGGAAGCCCAGTTCAATAACAGAGCAAGAGAATATGTGGAAAAATGCTTCTTCCCCTCAGAGAAAGATTTCTATTTTTGATTCTTTGGTTTCAAAAAAAAAAAAAAAAAATTTAAGTGTGAACCACGTGTAAGACTTTACGTTAATTTCTTTTGTTTGTTTGTTTGTTTGTTTTCAGACAGGGTCTTTCTCTGTCACCAAGGCTGGAGTACAGAGGCACGATCTTGGCTCACTGAAACCTCCACCTCCCAGGTTCAAGCGATCCTCCCACCTCAGCCACCAGAGTAGCTAAGACTACTACAGGCACGCACCACCACACCCAGCTAATTTTTGTATATTTTTGGAGAGACAGGGTTTCGCCATGCTGGTCAGGCTGGTCTTGAACTCCTGGCCTCAAGTGATTTGCCCTCCTTGGCCTCCCAAAATGCTGGGATTACAGGCGTGAGCCACTGTACTCAGCCTTTATGCTGATTCCTTGAGCATGGGGAGTAGGTGTTCCAGGAAAAAGAAGACAATTCTTGTACTCAAGAAGTTTATAATTAATTTGAAAGAATCATAAAAACATGTTAACCATGATATAATGTGACAAGTATGGTTAGTAGGTACAGTACTAGGTCCTATAGAACCATGAAATAGGGGGAATAATTTTGCTTGGGAAGAATGAAGGATGGAGAATGGAGATTTTCAGTAGGAGATCTTTTGTCAGTTATACCTTAAAAGATGAATAAGATTTCATTAAGCTCAAAAGGCAAGAAAAGCTCCAGGCAGAAGACTGAAAGAAAGTGTTTGAGAATAGAAATAAAAGTGAGAACCAAAATCCCATAGATAAAAATTGAGTAGGAGGGTGAGCGAGCAATGGTTGAAATCTTGACTGTTTGAGAAACCACCGTCTTCACAATCACATTAACAATCACAATGTATTTTTTAAGAGTGACATCCTTGGGCAGATTGTTTATACAATAACTAATTCCAAAAGTGTCAGCATGCAGACATGTGTTTTGTGGGGTATTTTACAAAGGAAATTTAAAAGATACAAAACTGATCCTTTCAGAGCTCAAAGTTAGACTAATGTAGTATTAGGGACATCATAGAGCTTTTTTTTTTTTTTTTAAATAAAAAAACAGATTTTAATTCTTAGTTGGTAGTCAAAAATAGGCTTAAAGGCAACATTACCTTATAATAAATTGCCCCCAAATTATATGGCTAAATACTTACATTTAAGGCTTGGACTTTTTAACTCAGATAACTTTTAAGAACACATATTGATTTATTTTTTCATCTTTTTTCACGGCATTCTTTTAGCTCCCTTCCAGAGAGGGTGCAGGTATTTTACCCACGCTCCTGTCCCATCTGACCATTTTCTAATCAGTCTGGTTGAAATACCTCTCCAAACCTATCCTCGCCGCTAGTTAATCACCCTAAGTAGTCACTTTTGAGCGCTGCAATGTAAGGCATACCATCCTTGCCACATTCCCAGATCCTACTGGCTTAGGTCCAGATTTGGGGACTGGAAATTCAATCAGAACCATGCTTTCCTATGGAATTTGACCTTATATTATTTTTAACACATGCAGTCCAACAGAAACAAACAGTCATGAAAAGGAACTTCACATATTAAGCACACAGCAAGCTGTTAGGTAAACACGCCAGATTATGCCAAGTACGTAGCGGCTAATGACACAATTATCTTGCAGTTCCCTCATTTAGCATTTTTGCTGTTAGAAGATATAAGCCCATCCATCTGAGTAATACTAAAACAGGTGGTCTGCTCTAAGGACCTTTGGAGAAGATGGTTCTGGAAGGGTGGGAAAGAACCCCTGGGTCTTTTTTTCAGTCCCTTTACATTTCCCGTGTTCCACAAAGGTCAAACTACTTTTATAAAAGGAAATGAAATGTTACAAACCAGCACTAAAATGAAATCACTCTATTTTCTCACCTAACCTCACCACAGTCAGGGTGTTTGGAACTCATATCTCTCTATTTCCGCTAAGCTGTGGTTCCCAATTTAAGATTTTAAAAAAATATCTCTGGCTGTAATTCACATGCCGTAATTCTTCAGAAGAGGATGTAATTCTGGGGTTTCTTATTTTAAAAAGTAATGAATTAATAAGAAACTGGATGCTTCAACTTCTAAATCACAATCAATTTTTTCATTGGTGTCTTATACTGATTACAGCATTCATGTACGTACACATGTACCCTCAGTATATGTGTGTGCTTCTATTGTTAAACACATGCATATTAAGGAGGCTGCCAGGTTATTTATAGGTACCAATCCTGAACATCCTCACTTGCATGACAGGTATATTTTGCTTTGTAACACTTTCCTTTGGTTCCAACTGGAATAAACCCACTTTTTTTGTTTGTTTGTTTGTTTGTTTTTGTGGTGGGAGGAGTTGTTTCCCTCTCCTTCTCTCTCTCTTTTTGAGCCAGGTCTTGCTGTGTTGCCCAGGCTGAAGTACAGGGGTGCAATCATAAGTTAATGTAGCCTCATTCTCCCAGCCTCAAGTGAGCCTTTCTACCTCCGACTGCTGAGTAGCTGGGACCACAGGCACAGGCCACCATGCCCAGCTGATTTTTACTTTTTGTAAAAATGGGGTCTCCCTATGTTGTCCAGGCTGTTCTTGAACTTCTGGTGTCAAGTGATCCTCCTTCCTCGGCCTCCCAAAGTGCTGGGATTACAGGTGTGAGCCAATAAACCCACTTTGACTAAGCCAAATACAGTTTCAGACACAAATGATGTAAGTGGGAAGGTTTTTGTGACAAAATTCACCTCTAGCGAGGACACAGAAACAATATTTTTTTGTTTGTTTTGAGACGGAGTCTTGCTCTGTCACCCAGGCTCTCGGCTCACTGCAATTTCTGCCTGCCAAGTTCAAGGGATTCTCCTGCCTCAGCCTCCTGAGTAGCTGGGATTACAGGCACCCACCACCATGCCCAGCTAATTTTTGTGTTTTTAGTAAAGACAGGGTTTCATCATGTTGGCCAGGCTGGTCTCGAACTCTTGACCTCGCGATCAGCCCACCTCGGCCTCTCAAAGTGCTGGGATTACAGGCATGAACCACTATGCCAGGCCACAATACGTATAATAATATTTGAGAGGCAGCATAGCATCGTGGTTTACAGAAAAACTGTGCAGAGTCCCGTATACCACCACCACCCCTTGCCTCAGATGCACAAAGCTTCTCCTATTATTAACATTTTGCACCCAGTGTGGCACATTGTTAAAACTGATGAATCAATATTGACCATTATTACCAAAATTCATAGTTTGCATTAGGGCTCACTCTTTCTGTTGTACAGTTCTCTGGGTTTTGACAAATGCGTAGTGTCATGCATTTACCATTACAGTATCACACACAATAGTTTCACTAACCTAAACATCCTCTGTGTTCCATCTGTGAACCCCTTCCTCCCTCAACTGAAACCAATGATCTTTTTACCATCTTACAGTTTTGCCTTCCCAGATGTGATATAGTGGGAAATCATACAGCTGGCTGAATCACACGTTCAGCTGGCTTCTTTCACTTAGCAATACGCATTTAAGATACCTCCAAGTCTTTTGGTGGCTTGATAGCTCTTTTCTGTTCTTTCTTTCTTTTTTTTTTTAACAGAGTTTGTTTTTTACAGTAGTTTTAGTTTCACAGTAAGATTGAGTGGAAGATACGTATATCTCCTGGTTCTTTTTCAGTAATTGCTGAATAATATTCCTCTCTATGGATGTCCCAGTTTATCCATTCCCCCATTGAAAATCTTGCTTACTTTCAATTTTTGGCACTTACGAATAATGTTCCTATAAACATTCAGAGGATTGTTGCGTGCACATGCAAATTACTTAGAAGAATACTTGCACTGCTATAGTATTCTAACTAATGAATGTTAGATATTATTATTACCTTTATTTTATTATTATTATTTTTTTGAAATGGAGTTTTGCTTGTCACCCAGGCTGTAGTGCAATGGCACAATCTCGGCTCACTGCAACCTTCACTTCCTGGGTTCAAGCAATTTTCCTGCCTCAATCTCCCGTGTAGCTGGGATTAGAGGCATGCGCCACCACGCCGGGCTAATTTTGTATTTTTAGTAGAGACAGGGTTTCACCATGTTGGTCAGGCTGGTCTCAAACTCCTGACCTCAGGTGATCCGCCCACCTTGACCTCCCAAAGTGCCTTTACC
Source organism: Chlorocebus sabaeus (assembly GCF_047675955.1). NCBI lineage: Eukaryota > Metazoa > Chordata > Mammalia > Primates > Cercopithecidae > Chlorocebus > Chlorocebus sabaeus. The sequence continues at coordinate 37,740,258 of NC_132919.1, forward strand.
TTCATTTTAAAGATGAAAAAAGACCGGGCGTAGTGGTTCATGCCTGTAATCCCAGCACTTTGGGAGGCCAAGGCAGGCAGATCACCTGAGGTCAGGAGTTCAAAACCAGCCTGGCCAACATGGTGAAACCCAATCTCTACTAAAATACAAAAATTAGCCGGTCATGGTGGCGGGTGCCTATAATCCCAGCTACTTGAGAGGCTGAGGCAGGAGAATCCCTTGAACCTGGGAGGCGGAAGTTGCAGCGAGCCAAGATTGCACCACTGCACTCCAGACTCCAGCCTGGGCGGCAAAGCAAGACTCCGTCTCAAAAAAAAAGATTTAAGAAACGGTTTCAAAGATTTGCCCAATGGCTCTCCACTGAAAAGTAGTAAAGTTGTAAACAGGAAAATATACCTACCGAACTATATATGTTTACTCAAAAATACCTACCAATGCACGCTTTCTGTTCAGTTCCACTGATGATACAAAAATGAAGATATGTCCTCTATTTACACATGCATAATCTCAATAGAGAGTTTTTTTGGAGACAGAGTCTCACTCTTGTTGCCCAGGCTGGAGTACAATGGCATGATCTTGGCTCACTGCAACCTCTGCCTTCCCAGATTCAAGTGATTCTCCTGCCTCATCCTCCTGAGTAGCTGGGATTACAGACGCCCGCCACCACGCCCGGCTAATTTTTTGTATTGTTAGTAGACACAGGGTTTCATCATGTTGGTGGCGCTGGTCTCCAACTCCTGAGCTCAACCGATCCACCTGCTTCGGCCTCCCAAAGGGCTGGGATTACAGGCATGAGCCACCGCGCCTGGCCGGGACTTTTAACTTCAACCTAGAACCTCTAGAGAAAATGATGCCTGAATTGGTCTTAAAGAATGAGGAAGAATTATTCAGGCAAAGATGGGAAGGCCACACTGGCAGAGGGAACACATGAGGAAAAAAGACACCAAAGGTATGAAACAGCATGTTGTGGGTACGTTACAGTCTTTTTTAAAAAAATCCAATATTGCTAGAGCATCAAATTCTATAGCAGATGGAGAGATGCAGAAGATAAGATTGAGCAAGGCGCGGGAGTGGGAGGGGGAGAGCTCTTACATGCACATTAAGGAGCTTGGACTTTATTCAGTTAGTAATGACAAGCCACCAAGACTTTTTAGCAGGAAGTGTTAGGCAGATTGTTTTCTGGGACACTGTGGGTAACAGAGGTAAGAGAAGGCAAGGTTAGAGACCGACAGGAAGCCCAGCTGGGAGGCAGACTAGAATGCACGTTTGAATTAGCATTAGTAGTAGGGATGGTGAGGTTTGCCCTTAGGCTATGTCTACAGGGCATTGAAACCTGGTGAAAAGTGAAACTGTTAAAAACAGTTTGCATAGTATTCCATGGTATCTATGTGTGGCATGTCCTTTGCAGGGACATGGATGAAGCTGGAAGCCATCATTCTCAGCAAACTAACACAGGAACAGAAAACCAAACACTGCATGTTCTCACTCATAAGTGAGAGTTGAACAATGAGAATATATGGATACAGGGAGGGGAACATCACACACCAGGGCCTGTCAGGCTGTAGGGGGAAAGGGGAGGGAGAGCATCAGGATAAATACCTAATGCATGCAAGGCTTAAAACCTAGATGACGGGTCAATAGGTGCAGCAAACCACCATGGCACATGTATACCTATGTAACAAACCTGCACATTCTGCACGTGTGTCCCGGAACCTAAAGTAAAATTTAAAAAAAAATACACACACACACACACACACACACACACACACACACAGTTTGCAACAATAATACACAGTAATATATCACCAATTTAATAGCTTTTTTAAAAACTAACTTTTTCAACTGTAGACAATTTACCTGGCTATTATTTTGGCATCAAACACATGTATAATCCTAATACTATAATAATAGATGCAAATATTAACTCAAATCAACTGTAAGCTCCTTGAAGGCAGTACCTTTTCTTATATTTATGTAACACAGTACATGGCCCAGTCTTGAGTATGTAATAGGCATACTATAAATATTTGTTGATTAGTGAAGCTTAATTATTATATTAATATCTTATAAGAAAAAGTGTAATTCTGACTATAATAAAGCTTAATCTTAGTGTATGATATAGTTAATAACAGATGTTAGTAAATGTATCTAAACAGGAGAAATTCTAAAAGCAAAACAATTATTCTTACAGTGGCAAATAATTACTTTCCAAATTACTTTTATGGAATTTTTTAAACAGCAAAAACTAACAAAGATATCAAGAAATTTCCAGAAAGTGAAGCTATACCTTTAAGAAAAGTTGCTGCAACATTTCTGGGAAAGAAAACCTTTTCAGAGACATGATCAAAGGATTACCGTGTTCAGTTTTAAAAGCAACACGCACACCTGCTGAAATATTAGTTTTCTATTCATGTTTACACGGTATTAGACTCTTTAGTATTTTTCTTACAGCTCTTCTATAGGATGAGAAGTTGACAAAAAGTTATCTCTTTGTGCCTTTTGAAAATTCTACATCTGTCTAGAGGCTGAAACTTCTTTTGCGTCTTTCTTTTGTTCTATTGTACACACTGGTGAATTTTTATTTAAGTGACTCACTATTGATGCAACTTGTGAAAAGTTCAGCATAGCTGGCAATTAAATGAAGGCATTTTAGAAAACATTACAACTTTTGTGTTAATGGGTGTAACCCAAAAGATGGGTCTAGTGAATATTCTCTTTTATGTATTGTGACTCCACCACATTAAAACCAGATGATAAATAAACACTAAAAACACTTTTCAGTACAAGGTATTATCAAGCAAAAATCATTGATCTAATACCTAACATGTTAACAATGATCAAACAACATCACTTATGAGTAAGAGTACAGAATGAACAATACTGCATTCTATATAAATTGTAAATCGCTTGAGCTCATTCAAAAAATATTTTCAATTTGCCTTGAACTTCTTTTCACTGGAAACAATTGTTACTAGGAACTATTTTGTCTATGCAAACTAAAAATGAAAATGAAGTGCAAACAAGCTGAAAAGTTCCTTAACAAACATCTCTTTCTCTATAGATCTGATAGGTTGGATACTTTGAAGCATTTTAAAGCTAAAAATAATTTCAAACACCCTAGATTAACATTGAAATTGACTCCTCTACCTGGTTTTTAAACGTGTTGATCTCTGACACAAGAAGCCACACACTAATTAAGTCAAGTTTCATTTCAATTAGAAGTTCAAAGAAGAAACACATTTTGGAAGGTATTACAAAGTTACGGTTGCTAATCTACCTGAGAACTATCTTTGAGGGTAACTTTGTTTTCTTTTAAGTGTTTCATGTGCATTTTTGTTACGCAAAAGCAAACCTATACTTGAGATGTCTTTTTTTCTTTTTTTTTTTTTCCAAGACAGGGTCTAGTTCTGTTGTCCAGGCTGGAGTGCAGTGGTACCATCACCGCTCACTGCAGCCTTCAACTCCTGGGCTCAAGCTATCCTCCTACCCCAGCCTCTCAAGTAGCTGGGACTACAAGCACATGCCACTATACCCCGTTAATTAATTTATTTTTTTTTTTTTTGGTAGAGATGGAGGTCTCACTATAATGCCCAGGCTGGTCTCGAACTCCTAGGCTCAAGCAATCTTCCTGCCTGGACCTCCCAAAGAGCTAGGAAGACAGGGTTCACCCACCATGCCAGGCCTTTAGATGACTTGATCTGTTGGTGGGAAATATTCCTCACCAACCTCCACCTATCTCCATTTTTTTTTTTCTTCCATACTCAATACCCACCACAAAACGATGCCAGAAAGAGATATTACAAATGTGCAAGTCATTACTGCAACCACTGAAAATAGAATGTTTCTACAGGTTCAGCTTTAGATCATGTATCTCCTCTGTGTTTACCTAACTAACCACACCTATGTGGACATAGTGATTCACAGAGAAAAATAATAACCCATATTTAAGCATAAAGATCAACAACAGAAATACCACCCAGGGAAATACTGTTACGAGTGAGGTCATGAGGCGCATTTAGCCTGAAAGATGCATAAACGAATTGCTAATCTAATGGCTCAGGTGCCAGCGAATACTAATTGGAGCCAGACCTCAAATCCATCTTGAGGCCTTGTAAATGACAATGTTGAGCACTAAAAGTGGGAATGTAGGAAGGGAGAGGATCAGGGACATGCATCATGCTCGAGGACAGAACAAATGTCCATCCTGCATCAAAAGAGAGGTTGCCTTTGTGAAGTCCACAGGTTATGAAAAGTAGCTATACTGGGGTGGGAAATGGGGGTACCTGAAGGATGTATAAAACTGTCAAACACCTACTCTTACCCTTGATAAAATTAGTTTCTCAAGCAAATATTGTTGAAGGCTAAGGACTGGTCTGAGAATACAACTGTTGTAAGTTCTGACCTAATGATACTAAATATCTACAGATTTAGTGTGTACATACTAAATATGTTTATGATCCTGCCCATACTTTTTAATGCTTTGTGTCTTACAGCTTAAATTCTGTAATCCTAGTTGTAACAGAAAAACATGTAGAAGGCATTATGACTATGTTTTTGAACTATGTCATATATGATCTTGATTATTAGAATTTTCAACTGCTCAAACAGTTAAACAGGAGATGGCAGGGCAATCAAGGGAGGGAGACCAAGGTAGGAGACATTTGTGAAAGTCTTTTGATGGCTTACAATTACATAACAATTTTACAATATATGTAAAATATTGAGGGAAGAAAGCAAAATACAGTGAGATAGTGAGATAGGTATGATGTCTTTCATACAATTTTTTTTGTTTGTTTGTTTGAGACAGGGTCTTGCTCTATCACCCAGTCTGGAATGCAGTGGTGCAATCATGCCCACTGCATCTTTGACTTCCTGGGCTCCAGTGATCCTCCCACCTCAGCCTCCTGAGTAACCAGGATCACAGGAACGAGCCAACACACCTGGCTAATTTTTGTATTTTTTGTAAAGATGGAGTTTCACCATGTTGCCCAGTCTGGTCTCAAACTCCTGACCTCAGGTGATCAGCCTGCCTCGGTCTGCCAAAGTGCTGGGATTACAGGCATGAGCCACTGCACCCAGTCAAAAATTTTAAAATTATGTAAAGCAATATTAAATATTTTTTATAAATTCAAACATATTATAAATATATAAAAATAAACGGGACAGATTCATACACACCAAATTTGCTGAAGCCAGTATACCCAAATGTTAATATCTGTAAAATCCACTCATTGGTTGATTGACATTTGAGTTGTTTTCACCTTTTGGCTATTATGAATAATGTTGCTATGAACTTCTGTGTACAATTTTTTTGTTTGATTACATATTTTCAATTCTTTTGGGTAGGTACTTAGGAGCAGAATTGCTGGATCACATGGAAGTTCTATAACTTTCTGAGGAAATGCTAAACTGCTTTCCCCAGTGGCTGCACCATTTTATATTCCCAGCAGCAATACACAAGAGTTCCAACTTCTCCACACCCTCACTAGCCCTTGTATTCTCTGTTTTTTAAAAATCATACCTGTGAAGTGGTACCTCCTTGTGGTTTTGCTTTGCGTTTCCATAGTGACAAGTGATGCTGAGTATTTTTCATGTGCTTATTGGCTACTGCCTATTCAAGTCCTTTGCCTGTTTTTAAATTGGGTTTATTGTTGTTGTTGAGTGTTAAGACTTTTAAAAATATATATTCTAAATACTAGATCCTTATCAGATACATGATTTGCGAATATTTCCTTTCATTCTTTAGGTTGCCTTTTCACTTTTTTTCTTTTTTTCTTTCTTTTTTCTCTCTCTTTTGTTGTTGTTGTTGTTTTGTGTGTGACAGACAAGGTCTTGCTCTGTTGCTCAGGCTGGAATGCAGTGGTGTGATCATGGCTCACTGCAGCCCTGACCTACCTGGCTCAAGTGATCCTCCTGCCTCAGCCTCCCAAGTAGCTAGAACTGCAGGCATGTGTTACCACAACACCCAGCTAATTTATTTCTTAGTTTTTATAGAAATGGGGGCTCCCTATGTTGCCCAGGTTGTGGTCTCCCAAAGTGTTGGGATTACAAGCATAAGCCACTATGCCCAGACTTTTCACTTTCTTAATTGTGTCCTTTGATGTACAAAGTTTTTGAATTTTGATAAAGCCCAATTTATCTATTTTTTGTTTGTTTGTTGCTTGTGCTTTTGGTGTCATATCTAAGAATCCATTGCCAAATCCAAAGTCATAAATATTGACTCCTAAGTTTTCTTCTAAGAGTTTTATAGTTTTAGATCCTACAATTAGGCCTTTGATCAATTTTGAGTTTGTTTCAATATATGGTGTGAGGTAGGGACCCAACTTCTCTTGCATGTGGATATCCAGTTGTCCCAGCACCATTTGTTGAAAAGATTATTCTTTCCCCATTGGAGTGTTCTTGGCACCTTTCTCAAAAGTCCATTGACTATAGACACATGGGTTTATTTCTGTACTCTAAATTTTATTACATTGAGCTATAATCCTCATGCCACCATGAATAAGGATGTACACACCCTGTACAACAAATTGTAAATGCTTTCATAGTGATACTGGGTCATTACTGTTAGTATCAATTGTATTGTGCAGTAATAATGCCACCTCAGGGTCTACCAAAATAAATGGGTTATTTAACTTCAAAGCAAATAATACCAAACTGGTATAGAGTTTGATTATGTTTTATGTGGCTGTCTTTCTCTTGCTGAGAGTTGTATGTTGCCCTACAATCAGCATGCCTGTCATACTTGCAATCTCATTTTTCCCTTCCTAATTCATTATCTTTAATGCCTCTGTGAATTCAGATAACTGAATTTTATTCATTCAATAAGAACTTTGAGTGTCTACTATTTTGGCTTATGAGGAATTGCAAGTGACTTTCATACAGGATGGTGAGTATGACAGCACTCTCAATTCAACAGGTGTACATGTACACAGCTCATTGTAAAACAAAATGATAAATACACTAATAAAGATGGGAATCATGTCATGGGAGTATAAAGAAGGAAGCATTCATTTAATGCAAAGAGATAGGAGAAGGTTTCATAGAGGATGTGACATTTAAACTAGGCCTTGAAAGATTAATTGGATTTTGTCGGATCCTGTCGGGTTAAGAAGGATGGGAAGTACATTTTAGGGAAAGCAAACATACCGTATTCAGGCAACAGTAAGTAGTCCAGTGTCACTACAGTCATGGTAATTCAGGCAACAGTAAGTAGCCTAGTGTCACTACAGTCATAGTAAAAGGCAGTGGGATAAACAGGCATTGTGGCTCAGCCTATCATCCCAGTACTTTGGGAGGCCGAGGTGGGTGGATCGCTTGAGCTCAGGAGTTCCAGACCAGCCTGGCCAACATGGTGAAACCCCGTCTCTACTAAAAATACAAAAATTAGCCGGGCCTGGCGGCACACGTCTATAATCCCAGCTACTCAGGAAGCTGAGGCAGGAGAATCGCTTGAACCTGGGAGGCGGAGGTTGCAACAAGCCAAGATTGCACCACTGCACTGCCTGGGTGACAGAGCGAGACTCAGTCTCAACAAATAAAAAAATAAAAAATAAAAAGGAGAGAGACAGACAGACAGATGAGCTCAGGGTTAAGAAAACAGCCTTGAGCACAGTACTATGCTAAGAAGTTTGAGCTTTATTATGAAGGCAACTGGAAGTCAGTAAAGATTTTTATTTGGAAAATGATGTGATTAGTTCTATTTTAGGAAAAAACTGAACTGGTAGTGGTGAGACTGAGGCCAGAGGGAGTTGAAAGGTTAATGGTTTTTTTCTTGTTTTGAGACAGGGTCTCACTCTGTCACCCAGGCTGGAGTGCAGTGGTGTGATCACAGATTACTGCAGCCTCAACTTCCCAGGCTCCAGCAATCCTCCCACTGGCTCCCAATCCTCCCACCTCAGCCTCCCAAGTAGCTGGGATCACAGGCACGTGCCACCACGCCCGGCTCATTTTTGTGTTTTTTGTAGAGACGGGGTTTCTACAATGTTGGCCAGGCTGGTCTCGAACTCCTGGGTTCAAGTGATCCGCCTGCCTGGGCCTCCCAAAGTGCTGAGATTATAGGCATGAGCCACTTCCACTACATCCAGCTGGGAGGTTGATTTTTAATCAATATGTGAGATGATGAGTACTCGGCAATGGGAATAGGTTTGTGATTTATAAAAGTAAAGCACCTGAGTTAGAGTTTGAGGCACTTTCTGATGCATAAAGTGCATAAGAAAGTCATAGTACACAGATTTTGAGATGTTCATCTTGGGGGGTCCTATGAGGAAAGAAACCATTAAAAGAGCATGGGCTTTAGAGTCACCAGGGTCTCAACCCTGATCCTGCCATTTCTTAGTTTCTCAACTGTGAGCAAGTTCCTTAGCATTGTAAAGACCTATCATAGAACAAGTACATTGCAACTTCCGTCTCCTAGATTCATGCAGTTCTCCTCCCTAACATCCTCCTGAGTAGCTGGGATTACAGGTGTGCGCCACCACCCCCAGCTAATTTTTGTACTTTTAGTAGAGATGGGCTTTCACCATTTTGGCCAGGCTGATCTCGAACTCCTGACCTCAAGTGATCGCCCATTTCAGCCTTGCAAAGTGCTGGGATTTCAGGCGCAAGCCACAGCACCCAGCCAAAGTACATTAATATTAAGATCACAGGGTTAATGGGAATCAGTGATTGAGATAATATGAGTGGTATTCAATAAATGTTAGTTTTTGTATTTTTCTCCCCCTCCCAGATTCTTCACTATACTTTTGATGGTTGAGGGTGCTGTGTAATTGACCTTGAGATTTAGCATTATTATAACAGTTTTTAGGTTAATTAAGGGGTTGATGAGAATAGTGACTCTGATGCTTCCCTTTGAACTTGACACAATTATTTTCTATATTGTGCACTTTAGTGTGGCAGCTGGTTGACATTTAAGGTGCATGCCATGCTGTCTTTGGTTTCTGCTGCCCCTCTGTTTGGAATGCTCTTACTCCATCCCTTCCAATAGGCCAGGTTAGCTCACCAGGCTCAACTGAAGCCTCATCTCCTTTAGGAAGCCTCTTTTCTCCTCTACCCCAGGTAAGGTCTGCCTTCTCTGGGTCCTCGTGTTGTTGTATAATACAATGTACTAAATGCAGTGACAGAGTGCACCGTATTTCAGTGATCTGTATGTGTGCTGGGTTCCCCTTGTGGATGACAAAGGATCAAGAACTGTGTATTATAGATGATCTTGGCGTTTCTTCCATTCCTATCCTGGGCCTGGTACATACAAAACATTTGATAAATCTGTTGAATAAAGAAACAAATTTTAAAAATCACCCACCACCCATTTCAAGTGCTTACAAGTCACATCCACTTTCCCATCTTGAAGCTCTCCTGCCCTACTTACTAGCCTGTCTTTCTCAGAGAAGAAGCTGGCATGGCTCTGAAGGAACTGATCTTATGAAAACTCCTGAGTTTCAGCCTGGCTCCACCATCATGAGATGTGAGATCTTGGGCAAGTCATTGATTCTCTTTACCTTTGCTTCCTCAGATGCAAAGTGAGAATAATTATGGATCTGTAGCAAGAGTTAAATGAAATAGGACATAATGTAATCTTACATAGTATCTGTCACATAATGACTTTTCATAATTCATTGATTACATATCACTTTCATTATAAATTTAAGTTAGAATATAGCTGGAAATGAAAACATTCTCTTGAAAAATTTGGATCCGTCATGCAATTAACTCAGACTATTCCAATCATCCAGGGAACTCTGTTAAATCGCTTTTATTTCTACTGTTATCCTGAGAACCAGAATGAACTTCTTAATAAAAATAAAACAAAGTAAAACACCCCAGCCTCAAAGTCCTTGCCAGTCATAAATAACTTGAAAGTTATTTAAATGAAGATATATTGCCTCTATAATGGGGTGCTGTCTATAAATCAGGAAGAAAAACAAACAAATAAAAAGCCTATTAATGTGAAACGCTGACAAATCTGTGTTTTCAAGGGCCCTACAATTGGTATTTTCAGAAGCTCTAATAATATACACATTCATCGTGTCTGTCTCCCAAGCCCCACAAATAAGTCTGATCACAGTGACTTTAGAAATGGATGCTCGCAGAGTCGAGGAAAGTTTTTACTCCCAACAAAGAAAAATTCTGGCTATTTTTTAAAGTGAGTGAACTGTAGTCCTCCGGGCACCAAAGAGCTTTTATAGCTCTTTCTCACGACTCGGCCCTGGGAGGCTTTGGAAAGGATGCATTAGTGCGATGCTGCCATCTGCAGCCAGGACTTTCCATATGCTTTGATAACATGAACAAATACTGATTCAGGCCCGGCCGGCCAGCATACGTTTTAAATGGTCTTTCAAGTTGCTTCCCTGAGGATGGACGTACTCATTAGCTCCAAAAGAATTTTTGGCGGACATTTCTCCCAGTTACAAAGGAACCCATTTTCGTTTCACTTCAAGAGGAATTTCATACAGAAGCTGCTTCCACTTGATAGAGTTTTCCTGAGGTTCCATGGCACACGTTTCCATAACCCGGTATTACTACAGGAACTTTTTCAGAAGAATGATGTTCGTGTACTTGGATGATGCTACGCACTCACTTCAGAGGGCGGTTGGGTGAAGCTGTGGCACAGTCGTTCATAGGCAGGTAATTCAGCCCCCGGGGGTGCTGGCTCCAAATGTCACTCACAGGATTGCCCCCTGACCACTTTGCCTTGGGTTTTGCCCTTTCCCTCTGTTCTGACAGAGGCAGAAGGAAATAAGATAACACCAGAGGGCATCGATCTTTTTTCTAGAAGACAATTTTTTTTCCAGTTGGACAATTAGCATCCAACTAATATATAAACTGCATTTATAAAACATGCAACACTTCCAGAAATAAGCAATCAATTTTACAAAAGTGAAACTCATGCCTACCATTTCCATCTTTAACTTGTTTCCAAATGTGTTTTCTTTCAGCTAAGTATCTAATCTCTTCTGTCCCACATTTTTAAAAAAATGTTTCTTGTCTCATTATGAGTCGTCTTATGTTCCGCAAGGTAAGTTTGCTCCTCCTATATCTCAATGCTCATCAAAGAACAAAATAATAAAAATCAATGTTCATAATCTCCTTAAAATATCATCATCTGAATTATCTTATTTATACCTTCATAGCGTCTCAGTGTATTTTACATTGAGTTTGACTAGTTTCCCAAATGTGAATAAAAATACCACAGAAAATGTATAGGTTATATTAAAACTATTAGTATATTGATACCCTTCCCAGCAACAGAACATACACAATTACTTGAGGTTATACAACTACTTTCAGTCATCATAAGCCATATAACTAAACCACTCTTTTCTCTCATTTGGCAGATGAGAAAAATAAGGTATGTAACGGTTAAGTGACTTATTCGAAATCATCTCAAGTAATCTGTGCAGACACTTAGAGATTCTTATTGTTCAGATCTGTACTGAGGTCATTGCAAGAACACTAGTCTCCTCTTTTTACCTCTCTAGTGAGAGGTGTACTTCAAATTTTTCATCTGTAAAATGGGTCTCAATTTCTCAAATTGAATAGTAGGAGAATAATTTGTGACAACCCATTTAGCGCCTAAGAGATGGATTAGAGAAGAAAAATGAGATGTCAAATTGGAAAGCTTACTTAGCGTTAAGGAGAAAATCTAAATTTAAAACGGTAGCTTTATGTTTTTGTAGCTTTGGTGGTACATATTACTAGAAAGTCATTCAGTACAGAAGCAAGTTATTCAACTTGTTTATAAAATAGTTAAGAAAAAATTGGTAGCAATTTTATTGCAAAGCAAAAGGTTAAGTAGAAAAATCTGGTTAACTCATAATCAATCATTTGAAATACTCAGGATAAAATAGAAATATCTTAATTATTATTACTTATTGCTTTGAATCAAACCTATGCTTTCTCAAGATATAAGCAAGTTTTTTCCCTTGCCTTGAAAAGAAAAGACAACTATTATCCTTCTATCACCTTCAGGTATTTTTCTCTAGGCATGATATTTTTAATCATCCATTAGAATTATGTGTATAGAGGGAAGCGTAAATTTCAAATAACTCTAAATACTAAAAATACATTCAGAAACATATAAACTTTTGCAAGCATCTTACTTATCTTTCATTGTATTATAAAATCACCAAACACACATTTTAAAATTGTTTTTGTCATGTAAACAAAATATTTCCAAGTAGGATTTGGTAGATGGTAGATTTCAAATTAAATAAAAACTGTGCCTATAACATACATCCAATTGTTTTATTAGCTCTGAATGGTTTAAATGTTTACAATCGAACAAGGTCTTGAATCAAAAAAAAGGACCTATACATAATACCAGATCCAAAAACAGAAACAAGCACTGGTTACACTGTCCAGATATTTTCATTTTATGTATTTAACACATATCTCTAGTAATGGTGGTAGAGATATTCAGTAATAATTTCTGAACATGCTAAAAACCACTGAATTGTATACCTTTTTTGGTATATGAATAATATCTCAATAAAACTTATTTTATTTATTTATTTATTTATTTATTTATTTATTTATTTATTTTTGAGACAGAGTCTCGCTCTGTTACCCAGGCTGCAGTGCAGTGGCGTGATCTGGGCTCACTGCAATCTCCACTTTCTGGGTTCAAGCAATTCTCCTGCCTCAGCCTCCCAAGTAGCTGGGACTACAGGTGTCCACCACCATGCCTGGCTAATTTTTTGTATTTTTAGTAGAGACAGGGTTTCACCGTGTTAGCCAGGATGGTCTTGACCTCCTGACCTCGTGATCTGCCTGCCTTAGTCTCCCAAAGTGTTGGGATTACAGGCGTGAGTCACTGTACTCAGTCGCAAAACTTATTTTAAAGAACACATCTAGCTAAATATTCTGTAGGAAATAATACATGATTTTTTTCCTTGCTAGCACCGTATTTTAGAGTAGACACAAAAGTGAAATAAACAAAGTGTTCATTGCAGCCCAGATAAAGTGATGCTATCTGTTCAGAGTAGGATGTTTTTTGTGCTGTATTTACAAGCCTCAAATTCTGATTTCAATGATTTGTGTGAAATTCCCACTGAAACCAGTGACCATTACACTGCATAGCTTAGGGTATAATTTGGCACTTTCTGCAGTATATTTGTATTTTTAAAGGATTCTTTGTTACAACGTTCATCTGTTTTTGTTTAACTGACAAAAAGATTGGGTGAAGGTCATGATATTTCTTTAAAAAAAAGTCTGGATAGAAACATGAAAGGTACCCCAGTACAGCAATACAGATTTGCACTCACCGAAAATTTTCAGAAATAAACATTGTATGCACTCTCCATTTGGATTTTGAAAGAAGGAGTAGTTAGAAGATTCATTCTTTTCTGGAAAAATGGTTCCGATTGTATCAAAGAATCTTAGAGTCAGAAGCACTTTAGTGATACTCTGGTTAAATCCAATGCTGTCCTTGATGAAGTAATAGAGACCCAAAGAAGTTAAGTAATTTACCCAAGGTCACACAGCAAGTTAGTGAAAGAGCCAGATCGAGAATACGTCTCCTAATTCCCTAACCAAAACTTTTCATCCTCTCATTCCCTAGTATCATTTGGGGAAAATTAAAATTTGTTAGGTGTCCCCAATCAAAAAAAAATGTATTCTTCATAATCCCACATACAGCAGGTGCTTAAGAAGTATTTTAAAATTGTGAATGATCTTCCATCTATTTTTACTGGATTTTTTTACACAACAGTTTTGCGAGATATTTTGTAATTAATCTCATAATGAAGAAAATTGGACAGGGAAGAGTTAAGGGGAGTTATGGAAAAGGTCAAACAGCAGCCACATCTCCTTCCAAATTCCACTGTACCTCATGAAATCTCAAGAGAGTTTCAAAAATCAGCCATGTGATTGAGCCATGAAATGAACACGATCGTGCTCTGTTAGAGAGTGTAAACTGAAACAATAGTCCTGGAAAATGCACAATTTCTATCAAAAGCCTTTAAAATGTTCTTATAAAATAATCTAATAATTCTACGTCTGGTAGCCAATTATACAAACGTAAACCAAGATGCAGAGATACAAGTTTGCCAAGAAATGGTCATTGCAATGGTACTCATGATAAAGTGATAAACATCAACGAGGGAATAGCTAACAATACCACAGTATATTCGTTTGATAATTACCACTGTAGGCTAACAAAAGGAAACTGAGAAGAATTTAACACAAAACATTTTTTATGTGACAGTGTGAAGTTTAAAAAGCAGAATGTAGAATTGTATATGTGGTACGTTTTTTAAAAATATAAAAACCCATGCACAGAAAAATTTATTGGTTGTCTTTGGGGTGTAAAAATATGGGTGGTTTTTGTTATATTATCCATGCATTTAATGAAAAATATGTATGCTTTTATAGTAGAAAAATATCTAATAAATATTATTTAAAATGATACATATTGTTAAAACAAATATAATATGAGCTAATTGATCAAAAACAAATCCAGAAAATATAATTAGAATCTATCATTGGAATAAAGTATGTAAGGGCTTTGGCTTCCGATGCCTTAACTCTGTATCATGTTATCCAATGCCATAATTTCCGATGTTGTTGCCAAGTGCTTTTTTTTTTTTTTTTACAGAATCGCACACAATTAGTAGCTAATAATATATACATCATTCTTTGAGAGTCTAAAGAATATATTTCATTCAATTGGTTTGCTTGATCAGACCACACCCATTAAAAGCAAACTGCATATGTCTCCCAAACTTAGTTCAGGGGAAGGGGCTCTTCTAGCTGCCTCCTGCGAGGTTTCCTAATTTAAGTCCCTGTTTTACTACACATGGTGAAGTTGTGTTATCTCTTTGGACTATGTAATCATCTAAACTCACACAAAAGCACAAGGGGCTGTAATCCCTCATTCCACAAAACCCCAAGTTAACCAAAGTTGTCACACATAGATCTGGAAAGATGGCAACTCTTTAAAGATAATAGCAACTGTCTAAAAGGATAATAAAACATTGTTTTGAGCAAAACAAAACAAAACAAAAAGAAAACAACAGGTCCTAGTGAACTATTAAGAGGAAATTTTCATTTAAAGATGAGACTTTGTGAAGGGGGATTTCAAAATTCCAGTCTCACCTTTAGAGAAATTTCCGCCTGTTGCTTACACTTAGAAATAAAAAGGCCAGACCGGGCGCGGTGGCTCAAGCCTGTAATCCCAGCACTTTGGGAGGCCGAGACGGGCGGATCACGAGGTCAGGAGATCGAGACCATCCTGGCTAACACAGTGAAACCCCGTCTCTACTAAAAAATACAAAAAACTAGCCGGGCGAGGTGGCGGGCGCCTGTAGTCCCAGCTACTCGGGAGGCTGAGGCAGGAGAATGGCGTAAATCCGGGAGGCGGAGCTTGCAGTGAGCTGAGATCTGGCCACTGCACTCCAGTCTGGGCCACAGAGCGAGACTCTGCCTCAAAAAAAAAAAAAAAAAAAAAAGAAATTAAAAGGCCAGCTAGAAGAACCCTGTCTTCCTCTGTCAGCGTGATTCACGTTCCAGCATTTGAAATGAAGATGAGCCTTTCCTGACTAGATTTCAGGAAGACAACCATGAAGGCAAACTGACAACCTGTGCTTCTGCTGTCAGAGATCTGCACATCAATCAATAAGACTCCATATGGCATCTGTTTTCAGTGATCATGTCACTTACCATCAACATCACATTAAATCCTTGCAGTAAAAATGGGTTCTTTCCCCCATATTCACAAGCAAGTGATCTCTGATTTCATCCCCAGGCCTCTCGCTTGAGGAAGAGAGCACAGTGCAACAGTGTCTCCTGCCGCCTGTTAGCGTGGTGACACACGTGCGTAGGAGGGGCTCTCCCTCCTGAAAAGGAATGAAGACTTAATCCTCCGCCAGACTTGACTTCATTCCAGTGTGTGCTTTCTCTACATGCAATTAAAATGGGCTTTGAGTTTCACATTGCTCATTTCTAAGTGTAAGAATATCATTATCTCTAGTTTTAGAGCTCTTCTATTATTTAGCAACTTCTCACATCCTTTTGATGTTTCACGTGTTCACTCCCATACTGGCCCGCTCATCACTCCTGCCCTCCCCTCAAAAAAGCAATACAAGATAGCTAGTTAAACCTGGAGTACAGTTATATCAACAGAAGAGTCCCAATTTAAATGCCAGAGAGAAAATGACTGGTGTCAGGATATAACCTCACGGTTTTACAGGTTTTGGCATAGTGTTCAGGGGAAGTCATGCTGGAGGGGTGCCACCAAGACCCACATGAGTGCAAGCTGGTCTTTTAGTATTATTTCAGATCCTCAATGGAAGAAAAATGCATGTCTGGGAGCAATCACACTCAAGCATATATCTTCCTCTGATGCAATTTTGTGAATCCAAAGTGATAAAAAGAAGTTGTGACTTTTGACATTACTGAATAAATTCTGAGGTACTGTTTGAATCAATCAGGTTACTTCTTCCTCTGAAATAAATTCAGTATGTTTACACTCTTACCATATGTCAAAAGAATGCATTTGGAAATCTCATGAATTAGCTCATTTATTGGGGGGGGGGGGGGGGGCGGGAAAGGCAGGGTAGAGAGAACTCATGGGGAAAAGTGCATCATGTTTGCCCACCCTCCGCATTCCTGGTCATTCTCTAAGATTTGCTCCTGGAGAATGCCTGGTTTTTATTGCCTCTTGTTTTGGGAATATTTGACAAGCAAGATTGCACTCATCTTAGATGCTGACGAAATGGCCTTTGAGTGTAGGGATAGTTAATGTTACATATGTGTTCAGAGTTAGCCGAGGAAGAGCAACTCCTCCTCTCATCTCAAACCAGCTACAGTGCTGAAGTCGTATGGATGTAAGATGAAATCATAGTCTGTTAAGGCCTCCCGTTTCTTAAGAAGCAAAATAGCCCATTGCTCTAAGATTGATATGGCTTTTTACCTCTCTGCTCTGATCTGTAGCAATTATTGTTTATTTTGGCCTGTAATCACGTCCAATCTTGAATTCTTCCCTAATTTTTCCAGAAGTACCTCTCTTGCCTCTGGAACAGGACTAACTTATTTAATGATATCTTAAACTTGCCACAGTCCTTCCAGCCCAGTGTACCCTCACTGCAATGACTTGAAATTTCTCTCTTTGTCTTAGAAATCTCAATGACAACACACACATTTTAAAAAGTGTTGTAAGAATCAATTCATTAATATTTGCGCAGCACTTTAGAGATTTAAAGCCCGAAGCATTGTAGTTGGATAGCAACCTAGTAAGATAATTAGCCAACCACTTCTAACTTGAAACTGTGTACGTATGGACATGTTTTACTTCTGAGTATTTTATTCTTTCTTCCTTTTATTGGCTTAAGCATAATACTACACATTCTGATGACTCAATTTGAGTGAAAGAAAAAGAGATGTTTTTAGTTTGAATAAGAATTACCTTACCATTTAGCAGTATTTTTTTCTCTCCACATACAGAATGTTTTTCATTTTAATCCACCATTTTTAATGCCCTGAGCAGAAAGACTATTAAAGGTAAACACCTGAACTTATCCTCTATTTTGGGAAGGCATTCGATCACGAGTTTTGTTTTGCATTTGAACCAGGACACTCTTTAACATGACAGTCAGCCCCTCCTAGAGTGGAAAGAGACTATTGATTTCTCTTATACACAGTTAAACTTTCCATTATGTGTCCTATTAATAATTATATTTGCTTTTGTGGTGTGTACTGGCTCCTGATCTCTGAGCTCAGACCTATTATAATCCTCTCTAAATACATAACCTTCGAGATCCATTCCCCAAAGACCTGCTGGGAGAGATTTCCCGCCATTTTTCTAACATTCCAGGACCCAAGCATATAATGAAAATATAAATTTGTTTTAAAGCAAAAATTAGAATCAAATAATAATTAGAAGCCAGCTAAAATTCATAAAATGTTTAAATGCATTTACTGATCTTTTTTTTTTTTTTCTGGCAAGATGTGGTGTTAAAGCCATAAATAACTCTTAGCCAAACTGTTTTGAAGACAAGAAAGCAAAAAATAAGTGAAATAATAACTTCAAATCAATAATAGAAAACAATAGAGAAAATCACTTGAAATAAAGGATTATTTTTTAAATAAAAAGTTATTAAATTTCATTTACTTTGCTGAATATTAGCTTTAATGATATCATTAATATTACTCTTAGGGGAGAGTTCATTCCATTTTTGCATCCTCAATGCTTAACACAATGCCTACAACAATGAAGGCACTCAATAAATATTTAACAAATGAGCGAGAGAATAAATGAATGAATGGCTAAATGGCCAACATTTGCTTACCACAGATGTTCAGTTTACAGATGTATTTGAAACAAATATCTAGAAGGCAAACAAATAATCAGAAATCAAACATCTTTAACCTGGATTCCTTGAAACTAACCTTAGAATTCATTTCAGAGTAAGTATTTGAGAGTAGGCTCAGTTGAAGAAGTTATTGTGGAAGAGAGAAAAAGGCAGAATCCCAGGTTTTTGGATGTCCCTAAGTAGATACTTAGAGAGTTTAAAGTTGGTGGACTTTATTGCCAATAATCCTTAACTTTTTGTTCTGAATAACTTCTAATATTATTTCACAAACTTCATTCAGGTCTATATTTATGCAAATAATATTTACAGGTAAAGGATCATATTATTTCTCTAAAGTGTATTTAATTTTTGAAATCACAGCCACAGGGGAAAACCCACAGGGGAAGCTGATCTTGCTGAGAGAGAATACATTTAGACTTCTCATCGGGATCAGGGTCAAGAATATGCCCAGAAGTGTGTTTATTGAGGGAAAAGCAGAAAATATTGGCATATGTTATCCATTTGGGAACAACTATACATATCTGCATTGACATCGGGCAATTTGTTAGACCCAGAGGCAAGATTCTAAATGATGTACTACAAACAAGGCAAAAATAAGAAAACGGTTTAAAAAGCACATCATTAGATTCAGAATACAAATACTACACCCAACTAAACAGAAAACACACCACCTTGTCGAATGAAAGATAAATGCTTTACTATGTTCTGCCACGTATGAATGATGTCATTACTGTGATTACATGAAGAAGAAACTTCTTAGCTCCAGATGGTCACCATTCCCCGTCTCTGGTAACCCTGGTATTCATAAGTAAGTATAATTTTTGTTGAATTCAATTGTATGAAAACACACTGCCTTTCTTCACTGAGATGAGTGGATGAGCACACTGTTTTATTACTCTCTCAGCCTTCGTTAATGGTTTTTCTATAGCATTTATTGTTTTAGGATAGTAATCACTAGCTTTGCCTAGATAAGAAGAATGGGCTTTTAAATTTTTTTTAGAGAGAGACAGGCTCTTGCTCTGTTGCCCAGGCTGGAGTGCAGTGACATGTTCACAGCTCATTGCAACCTTGAACTCCTGGACTCAAGTGATCCTCCTGCCAAAGTCTCCCAAGTAGCTGGGACTACAGGCACGTGCTACCAGTCCCCATCTCCAACAATGGGGAATACATTTCAACATGAGATTTGGCAGGGACAAACATCCAAACCATGTCACCCAGACAATTTTTTTATTTTTATTTTTTGTAACAATGGGGTCTCGCTATGTTGCCCAGGCTGCTCTTGAACTCCTGGCCTCAAGTGATCCTCCCACCTCGGCCTCCCAAAGTGCTAGGATCACAGGCTTGAGCCACTGTGCATGGCCCAGAATAGACTTTTAGAAAACTCTTTTCTATTAGTTTCCAAGAGGGGTCAGAGTTTTTTTTTTAATGTTTATTAAACTTTATGGCATTCAAACAAAGACACTGTTTTACTTCCTACATGTGTGATGTTAGGTACCAACTAATTAATGTGGAAAGAAAAGAGTCATAATTCTTGTCTGTTAATGTTCATATACTAAATACATAACTCAACCCTAACTATTCCCAAGATACTATAGAGTTTAGAAACCATGTGGTTCAACACCTTCATTTTTAAAATTAGGAAATTGAGGCCTAGAAAGGTTAAGCAAATGATCTAAAATTACACTGTCAGTAAATGGTTAAGCCCAGATCCCAGGCCTTCTATACAGCCTAATGCATTTTCTACTGTATGATACAATATTGCTTAGAAGTAGAGTGAATTTTAAATGAACTTTCCAGACAGTAAAATTCATTGTGTTTAGCAACTATGCTACTTACTCAAAAGCTACCAATCTCTCATTATTTTTACATTTCACATCTTAAAAATGATGCTAAAGTTTCACTCTGATGAAAAAGAAAGCTATTTTATCCACTTCCTAAATGTGATATTTTAAAAACATGCATTTTACTTTGAGATTTGCTTTGTTGTATATATATTTTTAAAACTAAGATAATGGAAACACTTCTGATTTTTCCATTAGCTATAAAAGCGATGTGTTTGCTTCAAGATGAGAAAACAATGTAGGTATTTAATCTGTTGCACACATGAATTCTGCCAGACACTTGGCTGGTCCACGTTACATGAGTTTGATGACAGCTATCTTGCAATTTCTAATTGAGAGAGCTTTAAGTAATTGTGCTAAAGCCATCTTCAGCGTGTGTAGCAATGAAGAAGCCCAGATACCAGAGAGAAATCGTTCACTGGAGCTGTTAATAGAACCCAAATTCCAGTTTGTAAGGCTGCCAGCTGCAACCCACTTGTGATAAACCATATGAAAAGGAACAGATGAATCTGATATAAATGATTTATTTGAGAATGCAGAAATCTTCTGTTGAAAGTTCACACTAGTTGATTTAAAACAAAAACAACAAATACATCCGTCTATTCTTTTTGGACTATTACATTAAAATAAGAACAGGCAACCTAAGCAAAAACTCATCAATATCCTAAAAATATGTAATGTTGAACACATTTATTAATAACTTCCTTCTTTTGAAAGTTTTTAAAATGGAATTAGAATACCATTTGTATCATTTCCTTTATTTAAAAAATGGGTGCAAAATTCAGTAAAAGCATTTCTTGTAATGATTCATAGAAGACAAACAAAATGTTCTACATTCCCAGATGAGTCTTATAAGAAAATATTAGACCAGGCACGGTGACTCATGCTTGTAATCCCAGCGTGTTGGGAGGCCGAGGCAGGCAGATCACCTGAGGTCAGGAGTTCAAGACCAGCCTGACCAATATGGAGAAACCCCATCTCTACTAAAAATACAAAATTAGCCAGGTGTGGTGGCGCATGCCTGTAATCCCAGCTACTCGGGAGGCTGAGGCAGGAGTATCACTTGAACCCAGGAGGCGGAGGTTGTGGTGAGCCAAGATCACACCATTGCACTCCAGCTTGGGCAACAAGAGTGAAACTCCGTTTCAAAAAAAAAAAAAAGAAAGAAAGAAAAAAGAAAAAAATTATTCAAGCACACTAGGTTTCTCTGTTTTTTAAAGTATATATTTGTCAGTGAGGAATAGAAATGATCATGTCAAGTTACTAAAGTTGGCTTGGACTAACCTATATTATCATTTAACTCATCCTTTTTTTTTTTTTTTTTTTTTTTTTTTTTTTAGCTGTGGACAATTTAAAGCAAGAATTTTCAATCTATGGATTTTGACCCATTTATTGGGTCCTGACCAGAATTTTAAAAATTGAAATAGATATAACGGCAAAGGTACATTTCACACAGTGAAGATAGCAACTTTGAGTCTTAAGATCAAATGTATTTATTAATGTGAGTCATGGTTAAAAGTTCAAAAAATGATGATTTAGAGTAAAACAAGTATAAAAATCATTGCTAGTTTTTTTCAACATTTTGTGCATGTTTCTCTTCTTGGGTTTCTTTCTTGATAATCCTTAGCCCTTTTATCACTAATTATCACATCCTGGAATTTGTTTTCCACACTTAAAGCTTTACAGATGTAAGGAAGAAATGTGTAGACTAACAGATAATGAAGAAACATGTGGCCAAATCTCCCTAGAAATCTATTTATTTTTAGTAAATTGCTAGGAGTCAAGACATCTAAATATCTTTTCTATAATTGTCATGAGACCTTGTACAAATCCTGTTCTGATTATTTCCCTTGTGTATTTGATGAGAATAATTATTCCTGCTACTAAATCACTTTGCGGAAACCTTGGAAAATTAGTACTAGTAGACTAATAATAGTGTAAGCTGCTCTGAGCAAAATGTTAGATAAATACATGGATAAAAAGAGGTCTGCTAAAATAACAATTTGAGGCTCCTAATAATTCTCTTCTTTGCATGTTTTCTTTATTTTTATTTTTACTTTATTTTATTATTACTTTTTTAACCCAGGTTGGAGTGCAGCTGAATCACAGCTCACTGCAGCCTCGACCTCCCAGGCTCAAGGAGTCCTCCTATTTCAGCCTCCCGAGTAGCTGAGACTACAGGTGCATGCCACCACCCCCAGCTAATTTTCATATTTTTTGTAGAGATGGGGTTTTGCCATGCTGCCCAGGCTTGTCTCAAACTCCTGTGCTCAACTGATCCTCCCACCCAGCCTCTCAAAGAGCTGGGATTGGAGGTGTGAGCCACCACACCTGGATGTGTTCTTTCTAATTATTTCTTATATCCTTTGAAATATTTATCTTAGGTAAGTTTTTTTTTTTCATGTGTTTACCCTCCTCATTACAATATAAGAGGATCTTTGAGAATAGAGTATGGCTTGTAAAATTATATATTATTTTTTGGGCCCAAAAAAGATCCGTATGAGCAGAGGTGACTCAAGAGATGCTTATAATACATAATTAAATAAATCACGATGAATGGCAAGGGATAGACAAAGGATTAAAATTAATGATGAGCTAGAAACAGACTCTACGGACCTTAAAATAAACTCTATGAAGTCCAACGCACAAGGAGATGAGGTTAAAGCATGCTAACTTGTAAACAGGTAGAAAAAATGGATTCACAGAGTTTCATGACACAAGGTCTTACTAATTTCTTTAGCTGGATGCTTCCCTATCACTGGGCACTAAAGACTCTTGCATCATAGTTTTTTGCTACTATTAAGCCAGAAAACAGAGATAATGTGCCAGCCTACCTACACAAGATGAATCATGTTTCTCTCCAAGAACCTCATCGAGGGCACCTAGTTAAAAGTGGTAACTGAATTTGGTTCCATCTACATAATGGCATAATCAAGACAGAGAAATGATAAAAATGTTATGGCAGCTGATGCCTTCCCTAGAGACTGACAGAGTCCAGTAGCAAGGTCCAGATCCACACTGGAGTCTGTACTTGAACAAGATACAGACATCAGATTTAGTAACTAGAAATATTCCATCGGCCCTCATTCCCACTCCACCCTTCCCCATAACAGACTCAATTATTAAGTGGCAAGAAAAATTCCCCTTAGGGAAGGCTTGGTGCCTTCCTTCAAGAATGTGCCTGCCATTCTACAAGAAGTAAAGATCATGGAAAATCGGTTTCCATGGGGAAGATCATCTGAGAAGGATGGGGAGTAACAACTTTGGGGGCAATGAAGTTAGAAGGTTGGCATAGCTCTTCAAGGAAAGTCAAGAACATGGCCAGAAAATGCTCAACATTATAGTAAAAAGTTGAGGAAAAGGTACCCAACAGAAAACTTTGATGCTCATTTTGAAGAAGGTAAAGCTGCCAGAAGACTGAGACACTGCTGAAAAAATGGGCACAAAAAGAATTACAGTGATAGAGGTGGGATCTAAAAATGTACCATTTTTGCATATGAGAGTGGCCTCGTTCCAGTTCATTACATAATTTGAGTGAAGTGGAAAGAACATGGGCTTTGGAATCATGTAGACCATGGGTTCTCAGTCTAGCTCTTCTAATTGAGAGATGTATGATAATGAGTTTCATCAACCTCTCTTAGCTTTGTGTTCTAAAATGAAAAATAACACCTGCATATTAAGTGCTTAGCTTAGCATAATTTCTTGCTCATAGTGGGGGATCTAAATGAGATCTATTATTGCTTTTAGTAGATTTATTTCTCTAGTTCTGTTCTTGCCCATGATTTCCCTTATGACCATTAATACATTATTTCGAGGCTTCTGACCAGAGTGTGAGGGCATCATCAGTGCTGTGAACCTTGGACTCACTCATTAACTTCAGTGAACAGTGCCAACCCAATCTCACAGTGGTTGGTACCCTGGAGAACTATCTTAGTTGGCACAGGATTATCTACATTTCATAACATTTAGTTGGAGGTATTTGAAGTAGGTGGGCTAAAGTAACTTTGTTTTGTGGTGACCTGTGGCCAAATTTTGATGATCAATAATTTGCATATTATTGTAAGAATTCACAATAATGAAGATGATAAGTAACATTTGCTTCTATTTTATGGGCTCTACCATATTATGCTTTTGCTGAAGCTTGGAGAAAGCTCATATGTACATAAAAGTGTGTCTAAAAGAAACAAGATTTTTGAAAAATGTCTGACTGTATACATCAAATGAGCAATACCCCCTACAAAGGAGTTCCCTTAGGAAGCTGTACAAACATTGTAACAATCCTGCATTAGATCAAAACACTTTGGGAACTTCTCTATTGGAATTGCCTTATGACCTAGTTTATGAGCCATATAGAAAACTCAGACTCATTAATTTATAGTCACACATAATTAATTTTTCACCTCTGGTGGAGTTACCCAGCTTGATCACCCATTTTGGCTCTGAATGATTTTGCTGCTTCCAAAATAAAATCCAATCTCAAAGTGTGAATATTTGCCACTATCTAGAGTATTTAGGAGAACATATCACATGTTATGAAGGCAATTCCAAAAAGAACTCTAGAATTTCAGATTCTGGAATAACATATCTCATGGCAGTGAGTTTGCTGAGGACAACTCTCCTCTGGACAGCAAGTTATATTTAATAGTATATTTGTTTTTAAGACTATTCATCCAACAAACAATTATTGAGGGCTAGCTATTGTCGATTTGTTCTTTCATTCATTTGCTCAACAATTATTGAGTCCCTATTACTCGATAGGAACTGGGCTAGGAATCCAGCAGCGAATAGGAAAGACATGGCCACTGTTCTCGTAGAGACTTCATCCAATTAAGAAGACAAATACTAAACAAGCAATTGCAGCAAAGAGAGGCATAATGAGAACGTATTTCAGAGAGACCTAACCTAGTCTAGGGATTAGGGTAAACTTTCCTGAGGAAATTATTTTGAAGCTGAGATTTGAAAGATGACTAGGAATGTTCCAGGTAGAGGGAACAACATGTGTAAACGCTTGAGGGCAAGGGAGCATGATGTTGCAGGAACTGAAAGACATTCAGTATGACCAGAGCATTTACAGGAATAGCAGAAGACTGGCAGAGGCCAGACCATTCGAGGTCTAATAAGCCACATGAAGAGTTCAGACTATTTCAGTTGCTCATACACTAAAGAAGGGATATGCAATTCTGGTTGCAAATTGAATCAGAGAGAAAAGAGACTGGAGGTAGAGAGATGGTTTAGAAGGTTATTAGGAAAATCTGGGAGAGGATGATGGCAGTAGAGATACAGAGAAGTGCATGAATCTGAGAAATGCTTAGGAGGTAGTAGTAATAGGACTTGAAGATTTATTGGATGTCAGAGATTTTAAAGGATAGGGAAGAGTTAAGGATGAGTATTGAGTAGCTGGTTTGGGAATGAAGGGTGTGATGGTGGCTTTCACTGAGCTGGGGACATTGCAGAAGGAGCTCTAGTTATCCAGTGGAGGAGAGATGATGAGTATACTTTTGGCTATGCTGTGATTGAGGTGCTGGGAGAGTATCCAAGGAAAGATGGTATGTAGGTGGCTGGATATCCAAGTCTGTGTCTTGGGACAAAGATGAGACTGAAACCATTTGAGGATCATCAGCAAGAGGAATGAATCTGATCACCTATGTTGGGTGTGCAGAGTGAAAAGAACACAAGGCCTCGGAAAGACCCCTGAGATGCACTAATATTTAAGAACTGGGTAGGAGAAAAGATGACCACAAGGGAAACTGAAGAATAAGCTAGGGAAGAAGGTAGATCCGGAGAGTACGGTGCTTGGAGACCAAAAAAAGAGAGCTTTTCTTTCCTTTTCTTTTCTTTTCTTGTCTTGTCTTTTCTTTTCCAGTAAGAAGTCATAACTTTATGATAGAAACAGCACAAATTTCAAACCAAGCGGCAGTTACTCCTTTGAGACACCAAAAAAAGTTGCTTTCTTAATTGCATTTACAATATCATTACTGTTGTTCTTCAGAGCTTGGACTGCCTTCGCTTTCGACACATTTGCTTGTGACATGACCAATTCTATGTTCTTAACTTCTACACCTGTTTCATCGACCTCTTCCTCTTCACTCTCCTCTTGTACAGTTGGAGTCTGTGTGTTTTCTTGAATGTTTGAGACAGCTTCACCTTGAACTTTGAATTTCTCAGCAGCTGCTAGTTGTGCTTGCTGAGATAAATCTTGGATCTTGGTTTCCCCAAAAACTATGCAGGTATCAGAAGCAGGGCTCTTGTAGACATCTGGTTTTGTGACGACAAAGAGGATATTCTTAGATTTCCGGATACTGATTCTAGTCACTCCTGTAACCTGTAGAAGACCCAGTTTGGACATAGCCTTCCGTGCCTTCTTTTCACTGCGACTCTGTTTTGCTTTACTGACTGGTTTTTCATCAATTTCAGCCGCTCCCGCCAGCTGGGCTTTTTGTGTGATGGTCTGGGTGGAATCCTGTTCTTCAAGCCCTGGTACTGATTCACCACTGTCAGATGCTGTTCCAGACCCTGTCTCAGCTTGGGGCTGCGGCAACTCCTGCTCTGTAGCAGGGACGGTTCCTGTGACTTCGCCCGGCATTTTGTGCAGGGAACGCGGAAGTAAGATGGCGGCAGAAAGAGAGAGAGCAAGAGCGTGAGCCGCGCCTGTGGCAGAGGGAAGCGAAAAGAGAGCATTTAAAAAGACATTTGTCGACGGTGTTACATATTGCCAAGAGGTCAAATCAAGTTGGAATGGAAAAGGATCTATTGGATTTAGAAACTGTAAGTTACATGGTCTGAGTGGTGTGGTGTGAGTGGCACTTGGGAATTGTTTAATGGTCAGTTCATTGAAAAAGTGACTACATTGGGGAATCATTTTTTAAAATTTACCTTATTTAACATGCTATTTTAACTGAAAACATATCACTGTACCTTTATTTGCCAATCTTTTGATAGGAGCCCTAAACCTTTCTTTGAGTATGATCTGTTTATTGGAATTCAGCCTCGGTTTTCTCACATAAATCATATCCATAAAGGTAGTGTCTCTCATTCCCTGTTTTAGTTTATTTAAAATAGACCAAGAACTCAAAGGTGCTCATGAAGCAGTCTGAATGCAGAATCCTAGATATTTATAGTTTATTTTAAATAGACCAAGAGCTCAAAGGTGCTCATGAAGCAGTCTGAATGCAGAATCCTAGATGTTTATGTTCCCTCCATCTTTTCTTGCTCACCCCAATTCAGTGGAAAATTGTAAATCTTTCCAAACCATTCAATTTAATTTGTACAGAAACAACTATTTTATTTTTTCTATTTACATTTCACATAACAGTTATATAATGAGTATGTGTAATAATCAGTTAAATTACATAATTATAGTAATAAGAATGCCCGGCATAAATAGGTTAAATAAACACAACTGATTCTTGGTAAGCCTATAACTACATAGAGAAAACAAAAATCCATAGAAAAGAAAACCAAAAAACAAAAATCCATGTATGTACTAGGCAGTAGCACGTTAGCTATAGTGCTACTGCCTATATGTTTTATAAAGGCAACAGACAGTATCAGTCAATTTGTATTATGTTAGCTAAATATACGTTAAGAGAGTTTTTGCTTCAGTTACAGGGGATGGTTCAGAAGGCAGTTAGATTGCAGTGAGCTGAGAAGTAGGAATTGAAGAAATGGAAAGATTGGATTAAATCAGAGTACTCTTACAAGAAGTTTAACTGTGCGGGAGGAGACCGTGCAGTAGCTGAAGACATAATTATAGTTGGCAGATAGGTAAACATATATTCTTCCTAAGAAGAGACCTGAGCATGTTTAAATTCTAGAAGGAGTAGTTAAATACAAATGAAAGAGGGAAGTTGATCAGTGAAGGTTCCAAGGACGCAAGAATGAAATCCATGGCACATATAGAACGATTAATCTTGAATAGCAAGAAAGACATCCTTTTCATTGTAATAGGAGGAAAGAAGAAAAATATGGATTTGGGTGCAGGTAGGTTTTTAGGTTTGGTAGCACAAAGTCAAAGGAGTTCCTATCTGGTGACATTTATTTTTTTCTAAGAGGTTAGAGAAGCCGTCTGCTGACAGTGAGGGGAAGGCAAGAGAGTTAAAGGTTTATGTATGATGGAAAAGATTTGGAATAGGTGCTGCATAGAAGGAAGAAAATGCTCACTAAAGAAACACAATAGAGTTGTAATTCAGTGTTGAAGTCCTAGCTGAGATAGGCAAATACTGTGCTATATGCTGGGTTGAGCAGGTTAAATGGGAGGAACATGCAAAGATAGGTAAGACACAGTTTCTGTTCATCAAATGAGAAACAGAGACATATAAACAAACCATTTAAAAAGAATAGAAGATATAAATTGTGGCATATTGTGAAAATTAGTAAACTAGGTTGCACACAGCCACATTAATAAATCTTAGAAAACTTATTATTGGTCAGGTGTGGTGGCTCACGCCTGTAATCCCAGCACTTTGGGAGGCCAGGGCAGGAGGATCACAAGGTCAGGAATTCAAGACCAGCTTGACCAACATGGTGAAACCCCACCTCTACTAAAAAAAATACAAAAATCAGCTGGGTGTGGTGGCTTGCCTATAATCCCAGCTGCTCAAGAGGCTAAGGCAGGAGAATTGCTTGAACCCAGGAGGTAGAGGTTGCAGTGAGCTGAGATCACGCCACTGCACTGCAGCCTGGGTGACAGAGCAAGACTCTGTCTTTAAAAAAAATTAAAAAGAGGGGGGCGGAGCAAGATGGCCGAATAGGAACAGCTCCAGTCTCCAACTCCCAGCGCGAGCGACACAGAAGACCGGCGATTTCTGCATTTTCAACTGAGGTACTGGGTTCATCTCACTGGGGAGTGCCAGACGATCGGTGCTGGTCAGCTGCTGCAGCCCGACCAGCGAGAGCTGAAGCAGGGCGAGGCATTGCCTCACCTGGAAAGCGCAAGGGGGAAGGGAATCCCTTTTCCTAGCCAGGGGAACTGAGACACACAACACCTGGAAAATCGGGTAACTCCCACCCCATTACTGCGCTTTAAGCAGACAGGCACACCAGGAGATCATATCCCACACCTGGCCGGGAGTGTCCCACACCCACGGAGCCTCCCAAATTGCTAGCACAGCAGTCTGTGATCTACCGGCAAGGCAGCAGCGAGGCTGGGGGAGGGGCGCCTGCCATTGCTGAGGCTTAAGTAGCTAAACAAAGCTGCTGGGAAGCTCGAACTGGGTGGAGCTCACAGCAGCTCAAGGAAACCTGCCTGTCTCTGTAGACTCCACCTCTGGGGACAGGGCACAGTAAATAATAACAAACGCAGCAGCTCTGCAGATGCAAACGACTCTGTCTGACAGCTTTGAAGAGAGCAGTGGATCTCCCAACACGGGAGTTGAGATCTGAGAAGGGACAGACTCCCTGCTCAAGTGGGTCCCTGACCCCTGAGTAGCCTAACTGGGAGACATCCCCCACTAGGGGCAGTCTGACACCCCACACCTCACAGGGTGGAGTACACCCCTGAGAGGAAGATTCCAAAGCAAGAATCAGACAGGTACACTCGCTGTTCAGAAATATTCTATCTTCTGCAGCCTCTGCTGCTGATACCCAGGCAAACAGGGTCTGGAGTGGACCTCAAGCAATCTCCTACAGCTACAACCTACAGCTGAGGCTCCTGACTGTTAGAAGGAAAGCTATCAAACAGGAAGGACACCTACACCAAAACCCCATCAGTACATCACCATCATCAAAGACCAGAGGCAGATAAAACCACAAAGATGGGGAAAAAGCAGGGCAGAAAAGCTGGAAATTCAAAAAATAAGAGCGCATCTCCCCCGGCAAAGGAGCGCAGCTCATCGCCAGCAACGGATCAAAGCTGGACGGAGAATGACTTCGACGAGATGAGAGAAGAAGGCTTCAGTCCATCAAATTTCTCAGAGCTAAAGGAGGAATTACGTACCCAGCACAAAGAAACTAAAAATCTTGAAAAAAAAGTGGAAGAATTGATGGCTAGAGTAATTAATGCAGAGAAGCTCACAAACGAAATGAAAGAGACGAAAACCATGGCACGAGAAATACGTGACAAATGCACAAGCTTCAGTAACCGTCTCGATCAACTGGAAGAAAGAATGTCAGCGATGGAGGATCAAATGAATGAAATGAAGCGAGAAGAGAAACCAAAAGAAAAAAGAAGAAAAAGAAATGAACAAAGCCTGCAAGAAGTATGGGATTATGTAAAAAGACCAAATCTACGTCTGATTGGGGTGCCTGAAAGTGAGGGGGAAAATGGAACCAAGTTGGAAAACACTCTTCAGGATATCATCCAGGAGAACTTCCCCAACCTAGTAGGGCAGGCCAACATTCAAATCCAGGAAATACAGAGAACGCCACAAAGATACTCCTCGAGAAGAGCAACTCCAAGACACATAATTGCCAGATTCACCAAAGTTGAAATGAAGGAAAAAATCTTAAGGGCAGCCAGAGAGAAAGGTCGGGTTACCCACAAAGGGAAGCCCATCAGACTAACAGCAGATCTCTCGGCAGAAACTCTTCAAGCCAGAAGAGAGTGGGGGCCAATATTCAACATTCTTAAAGAAAAGAATTTTAAACCCAGAATTTTATATCCAGCCAAACTAAGTTTCATAAGTGAAGGAGAAATAAAATCCTTTACAGATAAGCAAATGCTTAGAGATTTTGTCACCACTAGGCCTGCCTTACAAGAGACCCTGAAGGAAGCACTAAACATGGAAAGGAACAACCGGTACCAGCCATTGCAAAAACATGCCAAAATGTAAAGACCATCAAGGCTAGGAAGAAACTGCATCAACTAACGAGCAAAATAACCAGTTAATATCATAATGGCAGGATCAAGTTCACACATAACAATCTTAACCTTAAATGTAAATGGACTAAATGCTCCAATTAAAAGACACAGACTGGCAAACTGGATAAAGAGTCAAGACCCATCAGTCTGCTGTATTCAGGAGACCCATCTCACACGCAGAGACATACATAGGCTCAAAATAAAGGGATGGAGGAAGATTTACCAAGCAAATGGAGAACACAAAAAAGCGGGGGTTGCAATACTAGTCTCTGATAAAACAGACTTTAAACCATCAAAGATCAAAAGAGACAAAGAAGGCCATTACATAATGGTAAAGGGATCAATTCAACAGGAAGAGCTAACTATCCTAAATATATATGCACCCAATACAGGAGCACCCAGATTCATAAAGCAAGTCCTTAGAGACTTACAAAGAGACTTAGACTCCCCTACAATAATAATGGGAGACTTCAACACTCCACTGTCAACATTAGACAGATCAACGAGACAGAAAGTTAACAAGGATATCCAGGAATTGAACTCATCTCTGCAGCAAGCAGACCTAATAGACATCTATAGAACTCTCCACCCCAAATCAACAGAATATACATTCTTCTCAGCACCACATCGTACTTACTCCAAAATTGACCACGTAATTGGAAGTAAAGCACTCCTCAGCAAATGTACAAGAACAGAAATTATAACAAACTGTCTCTCAGACCACAGTGCAATCAAATTAGAACTCAGGACTAAGAAACTCAATCAAAACCGCTCAACTACATGGAAACTGAACAACCTGCTCCTGAATGACTACTGGGT
This sequence comes from Chlorocebus sabaeus, assembly GCF_047675955.1. Classification (NCBI taxonomy): domain Eukaryota; kingdom Metazoa; phylum Chordata; class Mammalia; order Primates; family Cercopithecidae; genus Chlorocebus; species Chlorocebus sabaeus. The sequence goes on from NC_132919.1 coordinate 37,772,021, forward strand.
ACATAACGAAATGAAGGCAGAAATAAAGATGTTCTTTGAAACCAATGAGAACAAAGATACAACATACCAGAATCTCTGGGACACATTTAAAGCAGTGTGTAGAGGGAAATTTATAGCACTAAATGCCCACAAGAGAAAGCAGGAAAGATCTAAAATTGACACTCTAACATCGCAATTAAAAGAACTAGAGAAGCAAGAGCAAACACATTCGAAAGCTAGCAGAAGGCAAGAAATAACTAAGATCAGAGCAGAACTGAAGGAGATAGAGACACAAAAAACCCTCCAAAAAATCAATGAATCCAGGAGTTGGTTTTTTGAAAAGATCAACAAAATTGACAGACCACTAGCAAGACTAATAAAGAAGAAAAGAGAGAAGAATCAAATCGACGCAATTAAAAATGATAAAGGGGATATCACCACCGACCCCACAGAAATACAAACTACCATCAGAGAATACTATAAACACCTCTACGCAAATAAACTGGAAAATCTAGAAGAAATGGATAATTTCCTGGACACTTACACTCTTCCAAGACTAAACCAGGAAGAAGTTGAATCCCTGAATAGACCAATAGTAGGCTCTGAAATTGAGGCAATAATTAATAGCCTACCAACCAAAAAAAGTCCAGGACCAGATGGATTCACAGCTGAATTCTACCAGAGGTACAAGGAGGAGCTGGTACCATTCCTTCTGAAACTATTCCAATCAATAGAAAAAGAGGGAATCCTCCCTAACTCATTTTATGAGGCCAACATCATCCTGATACCAAAGCCTGGCAGAGACACAACAAAAAAAGAGAATTTTAGACCAATATCCCTGATGAACATCGATGCAAAAATCCTCAATAAAATACTGGCAAACCGGATTCAGCAGCACATCAAAAAGCTTATCCACCATGATCAAGTGGGCTTCATCCCTGGGATGCAAGGCTGGTTCAACATTCGCAAATCAATAAACATAATCCAGCATATAAACAGAACCAAAGACAAGAACCACATCATTATCTCAATAGATGCAGAAAAGGCTTTTGACAAAATTCAACAGCCCTTCATGCTAAAAACGCTCAATAAATTCGGTATTGATGGAACGTACCTCAAAATAATAAGAGCTATTTATGACAAACCCACAGCCAATATCATACTGAATGGGCAAAAACTGGAAAAATTCCCTTTGAAAACTGGCACAAGACAGGGATGCCCTCTCTCACCACTCCTATTCAACATAGTGTTGGAAGTTCTGGCTAGGGCAATCAGGCAAGAGAAAGAAATCAAGGGGATTCAGTTAGGAAAAGAAGAAGTCAAATTGTCCCTGTTTGCAGACGACATGATTGTATATTTAGAAAACCCCATTGTCTCAGCCCAAAATCTCCTTAAGCTGATCAGCAACTTCAGCAAAGTCTCAGGATACAAAATTAATGTGCAAAAATCGCAAGCATTCTTATACACCAGTGACAGTCAAACAGAGAGCCAAATCAGGAATGAACTTCCATTCACAATTGCTTCAAAGAGAATAAAATACCTAGGAATCCAACTTACAAGGGATGTAAAGGACCTCTTCAAGGAGAACTACAAACCACTGCTCAGTGAAATCAAAGAAGACACAAACAAATGGAAGAACATACCATGCTCATGGATAGGAAGAATCAATATTGTGAAAATGGCCATACTGCCCAAGGTAATTTATAGATTCAATGCCATCCCCATCAAGCTACCAACGAGCTTCTTCACAGAATTGGAAAAAACTGCTTTAAAGTTCATATGGAACCAAAAAAGAGCCCGCATCTCCAAGACAATCCTAAGTCAAAAGAACAAAGCTGGAGGCATCACGCTACCTGACTTCAAACTATACTACAAGGCTACAGTAACCAAAACAGCATGGTACTGGTACCAAAACAGAGATATAGACCAATGGAACAGAACAGAGTCCTCAGAAATAATACCACACATCTACAGCCATCTGATCTTTGACAAACCTGAGAGAAACAAGAAATGGGGAAAGGATTCCCTATTTAATAAATGGTGCTGGGAAAACTGGCTAGCCATAAGTAGAAAGCTGAAACTGGATCCTTTCCTTACTCCTTATATGAAAATTAATTCAAGATGGATTAGAGACTTAAATGTTAGACCTAATACCATAAAAATCCTAGAGGAAAACCTAGGTAGTACCATTCAGGACATAGGCATGGGCAAAGACTTCATGTCTAAAACACCAAAAGCAACGGCAGCAAAAGCCAAAATTGACAAATGGGATCTCATCAAACTAAAGAGCTTCTGCACAGCAAAAGAAACTACCATCAGAGTGAGCAGGCAACCTACAGAATGGGAGAAAATTTTTGCAATCTACTCATCTGACAAAGGGCTAATATCCAGAACCTACAAAGAACTCAAACAAATTTACAAGAAAAAAACAAACAACCCCATCCAAAAGTGGGCAAAGGATATGAACAGACATTTCTCAAAAGAAGACATTCATACAGCCAACAGACACATGAAAAAATGCTCATCATCACTGGCCATCAGAGAAATGCAAATCAAAACCACAATGAGATACCATCTCACACCAGTTAGAATGGCGATCATTCAAAAGTCAGGAAACAACAGGTGCTGGAGAGGATGTGGAGAAATAGGAACACTTTTACACTGTTGGTGGGATTGTCAACTAGTTCAACCATTATGGAAAACAGTATGGCGATTCCTCAAGGATCTAGAACTAGATGTACCATATGACCCAGCCATCCCATTACTGGGTATATACCCAAAGGATTATAAATTATGCTGCTATAAGGACACATGCACACGTATGTTTATTGCAGCACTATTCACAATAGCAAAGACTTGGAATCAACCCAAATGTCCATCAGTGACAGATTGGATTAAGAAAATGTGGCACATATACACCATGGAATACTATGCAGCCATAAAAAAGGATGAGTTTGTGTCCTTTGTAGGGACATGGATGCAGCTGGAAACCATCATTCTTAGCAAACTATCACAAGAACAGAAAACCAAACACCGCATATTCTCACTCGTAGGTGGGAACTGAACAATGAGATCACTTGGACTCGGGAAGGGGAACATCACACACCGGGGCCTATCATGGGGAGGGGGGAGGGGGGAGGGATTGCATTGGGAGTTATACCTGATGTAAATGACGAGTTGATGGGTGCAGCACACCAACATGGCACAAGTATACATATGTAGCAAACCTGCACGTTGTGCACATGTACCCTACTACTTGAAGTTTAATAATAATAAATTTAAAAAAAAATTAAAAAAAATTAAAAAAAAAAATTAAAAAGAGAGAAGGAAAGAAAAAGTGAGAATGATTATCGTAAAAGTCAGATCATGATTACCTCTAGGAGAAAAGAGAGGAGTGTGATCAGAAAGGGACATAAAGGGGACTTTTGGGGTGCCAGTGATGTTCTAGTTTTTGACCTGGATAATGGTGTATTTAGTTGCAGCTCAATCAGGGAAGCAGAACCTCTTTGGGTCATAGGATAAGGGATTTATTATAGGAATTAGACCTTACACAACTGTGGGAGGAGCAGGGGAAGTAACACCTCAAGAGGAAGTTGGAGGACCAGTGGAGTCACCAATTGATCCAGCTGAGAAACCAAGGGCATCCAGCTGCCGAAATGAGACTGCACAGACTCCTTTGGCTAGCGAAGGAGTCTGTGGGCAGCTGTTGCTTCTGTGGGTCTGCAACCAAACATCCGGTCATGAGCCTGGGACCGCTGTTGGGAAGAAAAGTTGCGTGTGGCACAGAGAAGAGCAAGGACACCTGGACCCTGTGAGACCTGTGCGTCTGTCTGTGTCCACACCCGCCACTGCAGCTTACAGAGAGAAGGGCTGCTGCTTCACCTCCGCCTCCCAGATCTCACACAAGCTGCTCTTTTGGCCATGCCTGGAAGGGGACTCAGGGAAACACAGTTCCCAGGTTAATCAGTTTGAAATAAAATGATCCAGCACAGGTGGTCTCAGGAGTTTCACTTTATAATTATCTGTGATAATGTGCATTTACAGTTCAGCATTTTTCTGAAGTTATTATAATTCATAAAAAGACTGTCAATCAATCAGTAAAAGAACAGGCATGGCATTTCAAGGGCCATATATGATGTTCCCATCGTGTTATTAGAGTATGTTTTTAAAAAGTGCTATGAAGCTAAAGAGACAACTCTGCCTGGGGGCATCAGGAAAGTTTTCATAGAAAAGGAGACCTTTCAATATAGTAATAAAAATAGCTAGCATTTATTGACCACTTACTATGTATGGGACATTATAATATGCTCTTATATCATTTCGTATAATTTTTACAACAATCCTATGAGCTAGACATTATACTTCCAGTTTTTCAGATAAAGAAACTGAGGTCCAGATAAATAAATTAACTTGCGCAATCTAGCAAGAAACAGATCAGAAATTTGAAATACCTCTAGTTTACTCCAACCACGAGGAGCCACTACTCTCTATGGCCTTCCATTTGAGTCTGTTTGTTTTTTCTTTTTGGAGACAGACTCTCACTCTGTCACCCAGGCTGGAGTGCAGTGGTGCCATTATGATCCACTGCAGCCTTGACTTCTCAAGCTCAAGCAATCCTCTCACCTCAGCCTCTCAAGTAGCTAGGACTACCAGCCCTTGCCACCATGCCCAATTAATGTTTTGTATTTTGGTTTTGTAGTGATGGGGTCCCATTGTGTTGCCCAGGCTGGTCTTGAGTGCCTGGGCTCAAGTGATCCTTCTGCTTTGGCCTCCTAAAGTGCTGGGGTTACAAGCATGAACCACGGTGCCTAGCCAGGCTTTTTAAAATGCCATCTTTTCTTACCCAGTCTTCCATCTGAGTCTTCACAGACAGTAAAAATATACCTGGCAGGCAGAAGGAATGGCATGAGCAAAGAGTTGGCAACACGAATGAGTGTGGTTTGCTTGCGGAAGATTAAGAAGGTTGATGAATATCTGTGTAGGAGGTGAAAAAGGTGAAAGATAAGCCATAAAATTTATTGAAGATTTTTTATGCCCTGATAAAGTGTTTCCAACTTATCCTCTAGTCAAAAAGAAGTCATTGGAAATTAATAAGTAAAGAAACAGCACTAATAGATTGTTTTCCTGGCAGTGATTATTTAATAGCCATCTCTACCTTTGTGTCTGGGAGTAGACTTTTTACCTGGACTCTTCGTTATTCTCTTTTTTTTTCCTTTCCTTTTTGAGACAGAGTCTCACTCTGTCACCCAGGCCATAGTACAGTGGACTGATTTTGGCCCACGGCAGCCTCAATCGCCTAGGTTCAAGCAATCCTCCTTCCTCAGCCTCCTGAGAAGCTGAGACTAGAGGCACAAGCCACCATGCACAGCTAATTTTTTTTTTTTTTTTTTTTTTTTTTTTTAAGTAGCTAGGAGGTCTCACTATGCTGCCCAGACTGTTCTCAAACTCCCGAGCTCAAGTGATCCTCCTGACTTGGCTTCCCAGACTGCTGGGATTACAGGCATGAGCTACTATGCCCAGCCTGACTCTTCTTTATTCTTTACATAGAACTTTCCATCACATGATTTGTTTTGATCTCACAATTAGCCTGTGAAGAATGTAGAATAAGTATTATTATCTCCATTATATGAACTTCAAAACTGAGGCTCAGTAAGGTTAATTTGTCCAATGTCACTTGGCTAAGTAAGTGACAAACTTTGGAAACTTTGGAAGAAAGCCCACATTTCCCTGACTCCCTGTTTTCTCTTCTTCCTACCCCATGTTGCCTAACTTGACCTGGGCAAATGTGAAAGTAAAGAAAACAAAACGAATCAAAATCCCTGTGCGTTTTCCAGTGAGCTGTAGCCAGGCCGAGTGAATTTTCTGTCTCTTGAATTCCAGGAGCTGAGAACTGATTGGCATCATCATCTTTTGAGAAATTAAACTTTAGTCACGACATTTCTATTTGAACTAAAATTATATGACTCAGATATCTTTTGATTTAAACCTAATGACAGCAAATTGGTTCATAGTGGGAATACAGTAATTCTGGATAGGCATAAGTTTTGTGTTTTAAAATGAAACGCAGTTTTTGAATTGCAATGAACAAGAGAATGTAATTAGTCCCAATTGCCAAATCAGAATTTCTGCCAGGAATTTCAAGAAAGGAAAAAAAGAATGGGATCGTGTTCAACATCGATGCCAGGGAAAGAATGCTTCCAGAGGCTCGAGGACTCTCCATGGGAAATCAGTTCCCTCCAGTTCCTTAAATCTCCACAGCCGTACCTTTCATCAACACTGAGCATTTCCTCGATTTTAAAATTCCTAGTTTGGTATTCTGTTTTCCTTTATTAAAACTCCTGTCATTGCTCTGAAATCCCCACCTCTGTTTATGAAGTCTGAATGTATGAAGGTCATGAGGATTTTGTTTTTCAGTGGTATCCGATTTTTCCTTTAACGTAACCAGTGAGGAGAAATAGAATAAGGGCTGGACCGGGGCAGCTAGCATCCGAAGTGCTTGCTTGCGAGCTTTTCTTTATCCCTTGTTTGTTTCCTGGATGTCTATCTAAGGAGATGCCAGAGTCTGTGTCCTGATAACTCACTGGGTCTGTAAAGTGACTGCTGATGGAAAGCTTCCCCGCCACCCCAGCATGATTACACTGAAATTCAGAAATCTACCAGAAGACAGTTTTCTCAATTCATCACCCTTCCAAGGACGTTACGTAGGTCTCGCTTTCTCAGAGTGAGCAACAACAAAGCAACATAGAAAGAAGGCACATCACCCTTCCATCCCTTCCAATTTATATTACTTTCTCAACTGGCTTTTAAGCTATTGCAAGTATGTATTAATATCATCTCTCTTTGCAAAACTGCTTAGGTCTGAAGCATAGAAATATATATATTTCTTCCAAAGCAGAAGAGACATATGTTTTCTTCTCAAGCAACAAAATATTGGGGATGGGTGTCAAAGCATCACATGATTCTAGTGTCTTGTTAAAATTGGTATTTTTCTAGATCCCAGGAGTTCCATGAATAGACAGTAGCGTTTCTCTTCATTCTCAATGCCAGCTATGTCTACCTGGAAGAAGAGACACATACTTAAAGCTGGTGGCAAAGGCTACTGAATTGGTTGATCGGAGTATTCTGCTTTGATTATTTTGTTTAAATTTTTTTTGAAAATCTTTTATAATCTGTTAAGATTCAACAACATCAGGGAAAAAAAAAGATCTCAAAAGCTCTCTGCCTTACTCAATTTCAGATAATTATGTTAAAAATTGTTTAGAACTATAATCAGAGGAAGGTTCTAACTAACTTTTAACAAAATAAAGTCCAACAAACAGACTTCCATAGAACTGGCTCATTGGCATGTAGCATAAGTTAAGAGGATTGTTTTATTTGACATTGTCATATTTCACCATCCTCAAATTAGGTGAATTTTTTTAAAGTTTCAGTTATCCCAAATGAATTTCTGATTTTCATTAGAAAATTGCTAAACCTTCACGTTGTCTAGAAAATTTCTCTAATTTGAAATTAAAGATTTTACTAAAAATAAAGAAATAAATAATAAAAAATAAAATAGGCATTTTTTTAACCTAAGTTTTCTCTCTTTCGGTGTTCTTCTTACTTGGCTTGAAAGATGCTGCTTTATGCCCAGCCAAAAATATGAAAGATTCAAATACAAAGCATTTAAGTACCGAGCATATTGCAGTATGCGATGCTGGCCTCACCATCCTATTGGCTCCTATCCACAAGAATTCAAAATGGAAAATGTACCTAATGATGGTTTATGCATAACTTCTGGGAAATCTCTTTGGATTTAATTTTTTAGAATTTAACCCTGTTCGTCATTTCATATAAGTGGTCCCAAAGAGATCTCCATAAGTGGCCAGCTTTAATTTGTATGCCTCAGGGGTTCACAGCATTGTGAATGGAAATGAAGGGCTGGCCCTGGTTTCAAAATGACAGCTTGCTTGGTTATAGGCAGGATACAGTAGTTCAAAATTAACCACAATTATCAGAGCCAAGCGTTCTACTTCCTGCTTATTTAGCAACCTGAGTCCCTCAGTCTAAACCTGAAAAGTTCTTCTAACTGCATCTGATCAAATATATTAGCTGAATTAGATTTAATCCATTGCTCAATACCAGCTCCTTCCATAGCATTAGACAAATGGTGTAAGTGTCTTGTCTTCCCTACCTATATAATTGGAGATTATTCTCTTGGATTCTGTGATGAAATACTAAACTCCTGCTTTTGTTGCCTCTACCCAAGAGCTCAGGGCTTTTTCCTGTGCTTGTGGCTGGGGAAAGTAGCCCTTTCTTTCTCTTATACTTTCCTTGTGTCTATAGCAACACACTCTCAAATACTTATCGTGTTTGAATGGGAAACAAATCCTGTATACTTGTTGAGATTTATAAGTAAAATAATGTAAGTGCACAATTGTAGGTAGGTAAAGTGGATCCATAATCTAACTTTTTGTAGTACAGAGAATAAACATAGTAAAAGATCTTGTTTCTGGGTATCTCTATTCAGCCACCTGGCTTACTTCTCCAATCAGTCTACTCTAGATAGTTTTCTGATCAGTTTTGAGAAGGAGATAATATTTGTCTAACCCCTTTTACAGATGAGAAAGAATTTATGAGTTAGGCTTTTGTGTTTGACTTATGCTCTTCCCTCTATAGTTATATATTAAAATAGTTTAGAATGAGTTAATATATGTAAAGCACTCAGAGCAGTACCTGTACCTGGTATATGATACTATATAAACATTTGCTCTTATTTCGAGTTTGTTTTAAGAAACTGGGTCTCACTGTATTGCCCAGGCTGGTCTTGAACTCCTGGCTTCAAGCAATCCTCCTGCCTTGGCCTCCCATTCCAACTCCTTTATGAAGTCTTCCCTATTCTCATCTGGGCACTCCTCTCTCTGTATAACCAGGTGCTTCTTGGACTTGTTTTCCAATTTAAACTTACATTGTATTTAATTGCTTCTATTGCTGTCTCCCTCACTAGACAGTAAGCTATTTGAAGGCAAGAACCATGGCTTTTCTTTGTATTGTCTTCCGCTTCAATGCCAGTCATATTACTTTCAGGCATTACATCCTTTAAAAAGTGTTCATTGGTTTAATTGCACTGATGATCTTCAAAACCGGTGGGAAGTTATTAACCAGTGTAGGCTTCGCTCTTAGTCCTGCCTACAAATACTAAGAGACATTAAATTAGTTTCTCTATGGTGTAGATAAATTGGGGTTGTGATAAAATTAAGCAAGTGGCATGGTCAAATGGCAGGGACCAGAAAAAAGGTAATTGCAAAACAGCAAAATCAAAAAATGTACAAACAATGGAATTGATTTAGATTGGAACTCACTAAAGCAGCAGGCAGACTGGGGCACAAAATTAGGGACAAGATCAATACAAGGTAAGGGAATAGGGCAGGCTGAAGCATGGTTCAGACCCCATCCACAGATAGCTGCAATCTTAAGAAGGTATCTGAAATGGCTTCTAAGTGTTGCATTGACAGGTGACTGTGGGATCGGAGATCAAAAGATCATAGTCTCTTAACTAGGAAGGATAAGTCTTTCCACGTTCGTTTTGTCCCAAGATGTTTGTTAAAAGATCTCAGCTTATTAGAATAATTCCCATGTATCCAGGCTCATCTTCACAAATCTTCAACTTCCAGAGCTGTGTCAAGATAGTAGTGCTATGTCTTCAAAAAGGATCACAGATTTAATCATCACTTAATTAGAGAACCAATTCCAATTTTCTAAACACTACAGGATTTCCCACATTGAATTTGTTCTCTGGAACTCCTAATGGTTGGGCTTTTGACCACAGTACCAATAGCATTCGCCCTTAATGCTCACTAAGCGGAACATTAGATGCACAACTCTCTAGATGTTATTTGGTTGCAGATGGCAGGTCCTTAAGTCTAAAAGTTATCCCTCTCAATGGTGTACCACTATGCAATACCACATGCTTCAGACCTCAACTTCTACAGTACTGCTTACTTGGATCAGAGAAGGAAGGAAAGGAAGGGAGAGAGGGAGGACATTGTGTAGGAAGGCAAGAAGTTTAATAATGAGTTTGGTGGAGCAGACAACAAACAGGGAAATGCTGTCTAGACTTAGAGGTCGCTGAGTAGCTGAATTTAATAGTTTTGATCATAGAACTAAAGAAGATGTATTTCAGTCTTTAAGAGAGTTAAATAGGGCTCTAAGTGCGGAAGGTTAGAAGTACTTGGCCGCCAACCCATTAGTATGCACTTGGAACCATACTTTATCTTGTCCCAAAATTGATTTTTCATTTGTAGAAGGGCGCCCCCCAATAGCTGAATTGTTTTCAGCTAGAAAGTCTGCCAAGAGCTCAGGTCCTTGAGTAAAGATGTTTTTTATGTTTCTGTCATTCGGACTCTTAACTGTTAAAGAGGGTTAACCAGATATTTGTGTTTGTCAAGTCCAAGAGCTCTATTGTCTGAGAAAGGGAGTCACCCTACAGCACTTTGGGAGGCTGAGGCGGGCGGATCACGAGGTCGGGAGATCGAGACCATCCTGGCTAACACAATGAAACCGCATCTCTACTAAATATACAAAAAATTAGCCAGATGTGGCGGTGGGCGCCTATAGTCCCAGCTACTCAGGAGACTGAGGCAGGAGGATGGCGGGTACCCAGGGGGCGGAGCTTGCAGTGAGCCAACATCGTGCCACTGCACTCCAGTCTGGGCGACAGAGCGAGACTCCATCTCCAAATAAATAAACAAACAAACAAATAAATAAATAAATAAATAAATAAATAAAAATAAAAAATTAAAAAAAGGGAGTCATCCTAGACTTCCCCCTCTATACTGGGCATCTGATGTTTCTTTGGCTATCCCAAATTCAATCTTCCTCCCTAACATCACCTTAACATTTGGGGGGTGAGGATTTCCTTTACTAAATTTTGAGTACTATAAATCAAGATACCTTGTCCTTGCTCTATGAAAGCTGATGGGGCTCTCAGATGCAATTATATGCTCCTTCCATAAGATCTATAACTCTTACTGTCTTGGTTATCAAAAGCCAACCATACGGCTTAAATTCAGCTAGCTGGGAGTGCCTTTTCTGGGACTTCTTTTTAGTTCTCCTATTATCAAAGCAATTGACTTCAGCTTCCCAGCAATCTCTAAGTCTAGACAGTAGTTTCCTGTTTTCTGCCCCATCAAACTCAATATTAAACTTCTTTCCTTCCTACACAAGGTTCTTCCTTCCTCCCACTTGAGTCACAAGTGCAGTGAGACAGGAAAAATCAGTAGGACCTATTTCATTCCAGTGACAGTAGCCCAGTGAAACTGTCAGTTAGCTACTACTGACTTGGCCCCTGTCGTTACTAAGCCTAGTTCTCCACCCAGTTTTTTTAGTTGTCCAATATGCTTATTTTTAAAATTCCCTTTTTGTTTAAGTCAGTCAGATTTGATTTTTATTATTAGCAACCAAAGAGCTCTAATTCAATATCCCTTTTCCCACACATTTTCCTCTTCACTCAGTCCTGTGTATTTTAATCTAGAACAGAGCTTGACTCTACTTTGTATACAGCTACTTTGACATCACCTCTAAGCCAAGCTTTTTTTTTTTTTTTTTTTTTTTTTTCTGAGACAGGGTCTCGCTCTGGTCCTGGAGTGCAGTGGCACAATTATAGCTCACTGCACCCTCCAGCTCCTGGGCTCAAGTGATCTTCCCGCCTCAACCTCTCAAGCAGCTGGGACCATAGGCGTGCGTCACCAAACCCGACCAGTTTTTTGTTTCTTGTTTTGTTTTGTTTTAGATACGGGATCTCACTGTGTTGTCCAAGCTGGTCTTAAACTCCTGGGCTCAAGCAGTCCTCACACCTCAGTTTCTCAAAGTGCTGGGTTACAACAGGCATGAGCCATTGCACCTGGCCAAGCTTTTTTTTTTTTTTTTTTTTTTTTTGAGATGGAATCTGGCTCTGTCGCCCAGGCTGGAGTGCAGTGGCCGGATCTCAGCTCACTGCAAGCTCCGCCTCCCGGGTTTACGCCATTCTCCTGCCTCAGTCTCCGGAGTAGCTGGGACTACAGGCGCCCGCCACCTCGCCCGGCTAGATTTTTGTACTTTTTAGTAGAGACGGGGTTTCACCGTGTTAGCCAGGATGGTCTTGATCTCCTGACCTCGTGATCCGCCCGTCTCAGCCTCCCAAAGTGCTGGGATTACAGGCTTGAGCCACCGTGCCCGGCTGCCAAGCTTTTTTTTAATATGCAATCTTTTCTTACCCAGACCACTGCAAGAGCGTTCATGCTTCCACTGTTGTCATCCTCAAATCTAACCCATTTTCCATATTGCAAACACATCAATCTTTTAAAATTCAAATCTAATCATGATATTCTTCAGTCTAAAACTCTTGCTTCCCACTGCTTTTAGAAGAAAATTAAAAATCCTTAAGAAGGCCTGTAACACATTTCATAATCTGGCTCTGGTCATCCCTCCAGCCTTGTTTTACTATATTCTCCCTGCCTGCTCACTGAGCTCCAGCAACTCTGGCCTCCTTTTCATTTCATTCTCTCTCTCTCTTTTTTTTTTTTTTTTTTTTTTGAGACAGTCTCGCTCTGTCGCCCAGGCTGGAGTGCGGTTGCGCGATCTCGGCTCACTGCAACCTCCACCTCCTGGGTTCAAGCGATTCTCCTGCCTCAGCCTCCTGAGTAGCTGGGATTACAGGCACGTGCCACCACGCCTGGCTAATTTTGTATTTTTAGTAGAGACAGAGTTTCACCATGTTGGTCAGGCTGGTCTCGAACTCCTGACCTTGTGATCCGTCCACCTCGGCCTCCCAAAGTGCTGGGATTACAGGCATGAGCCACCGTGCCCGGCCCCTTTTCATTTCTTGAACACACTAAGCTTTTTCTTATCTCGGGGCCTCAAAAATGCAACTCCCTCCACCCAGGCTACTTCCACCCTGTCAATTATCTGCCTGCCTGTCTACTCTTCCCGTCTCACCTACAGTGTTGCTAAGGGAGGCCTTTTTGGCCTGGCATGGTGGCTCATGCCTGTAATCTCGGCACGTTGGGAGGCTGAGGTGGGCAAATCACTTGAGGTCAAGAGTTGGAGACCAGCCTGGCCAACATGGCAAAACCCCATCTCTACTAAAAATACAAAAATTAGCTGGGTGTGCTGGTGGGGACTGTAGTCCCAGTTACTTGGGGGGCTGAGGCAGGAGAATCACTTGAACCAGGAGGGCAGAAGTTGCAGTGAGCCAAGATTGAGCCACTGCACTCCAGCCTGGGTGACAGAGCGAGACTCCATCTCAAAAGAAAAAAAAAAGAGAGGCCTTTTCTTATCTCCTAATCTAAACACTACTCTTTTCCTTCGGAATAGTTATAATTTTTACATACCTATTTTTAAAATTATTCAGATAATGTCTGTCCGTGTACATGACAAGGTACAGATGATGTCCTAATGCTTGTTAGCTTCAAGAGAATGGGAATCACATCTGCTTTGCTCACCACTCCATACTAGGTGGATTGCTAGCACCCAGTAGGGTGCCTGACTTATAAAAGTTCTTTAAGAAGCATCTCAATTCAGATGGCTGAATGAATGGATGGGAGTCATCACATCATAATTTCTTCTCCTACCCTCACCATTACTTCCTATACTAAATCAGTTACTCAATCAGCAAGTCTTTCATTCAGTCTCTAAAATATGCCTCTCTTATCACTGCTACAGTTTAGTTCAGACTCTTATCATTTCTCCCCTGGGCCTTTGCAATAACTTCCTAACTAGTCCTCTTGTCCCCCGTCTTGTCCTTCTCTTACGTTTCACACTGCAGCTGGAGTGATCTCCTGAAATCGCGAATCTGATTGTATCACCTCTTTACTTACAGTGCTTTGATAGCTTTTCATCACCTGCAGAATGAAGGCCAAATTCCTCATACAAAGCCCTAAGTGACTTGGTTCTCTATATATCTGTAGCTTCTTTCCCCCATTACTCTCTACTTTTAACTTGAAGCTCTCTTTCTTTTCCCTTGTGGTTCCCTTGGCCTAGGACACGAGTGACACTGTTCTTCACCTCACCAACTCTAATATCCCACAGCACCCCGTGTCCTAGCACAGTTTATTATGTTGTGCTGAACTGTATCTGTTTATGTATCTGCCTCTGTCATTACAATGAAAGTTCCTTGAGGACATGAACTATGCGTTATTCATATTTCTATTATCCTTGTAGGGCCTTTTTCAACCTGCAAGTTGCAATCTAGTCATTGGTCATTAAATCAAATTAGTGAGTTATGGCTAGTATTAGTTTTTAAAAATTATGTGGAAGAGAAGAGAAAGTCTCAGACTATACCACATATAGTAAGGGTAATTGTGTGTGTGTGTGTGTGTGTGTGTGTGGGTGTGTATGTGTGAAACTTTTTTTTCTTTTTCGAGAAAGGAGTTTCGTTCTTGTCTCCCAGGCTGGAGTGCAATGGCACGATCTCAGCTCACTGCAACCTCTGCCTCCCAGGTTCAAGCTATTCTCCTGCCTCAACCTTCCGAGTAACTGGGTTTACAGACATGCACCACCAGGTTTGGCTAAATTTGTATTTTTAGTAGAGACAGGGTTTCACCATGTTGGTCAGGCTGGTCTCAAACTTCTGACCTCAAGTGATCCACCCACCTCAGCCTCCCAAAGTGCTGGGATTACAGGTGTGAGCCGCTGTGTCTGGCCTGAAACTTTTTCATATGCACATACATATATAAAATATATATAAATAAGCATATGCACTAGGTCCCTATGTACAATGTATTTTTGCCATAAGATTACAGTAAAAGTTTATTTTTTGAAGAACATTATTCTAATATCTAGAATATGGAAGGAGCTAAATAACTACCCATCTTAAATCTTTTTGGAATGATGTAGAGGGGAAAGCAAATGTGTCTGAATAAACCTAACCTCAGTGAGCCCATGATTTCTTCTGCTTATCTGACTTCTTACTCTTCAAGGCCCAGATTATTTCCATTCATCAGGAAGACATAAAAATCTTAAAAATTTATACCTTTAATAACAGAGCTTCAAAATACATGAACCAAAACCTGATAAAACTGAAAAGAGAAATAAACAAACCCACAATTATATAAGATATTTCAAAACCCTTCTATCAGTAACCAATATGACAAGTTGACAGAAAAGCAGAAAATGTACTGAAGACTGAAATAACGTTGTCAACCAACTTGGAGAGTCCGACTAACAACAGCAGGATAAATATTCTTTTCAAGTGCTCATGAAACATTTATCAAGAGAGACCATATTCTGGCCCATAAAACAAGTCTCAATTAATTTTAAATTATTTAAGTCATAGAAGGTAAGTTTTCTGACCACAGTGCAATTTAATTAGAAGTCAGTAATAGAAAAAGGTATTTAAAATGCCTAGGTACTTAGAAATTATACAATATTGTTCTAAATAATCAGTGAATCAAAGAAGAAATCACAAAGGAAATTAGAAATTATTTTGACTAGAGAGAACTTTTTAGGACTAATAGCCTATGTTAGGAATGAAAAAAGATCTCAAAATATTGACTTCAGCTCATACCTTAAGAAACTGGAAAGGTAAGATCAGATTAAACTCAAAGGAAGAAGAAGACAGGAAACAATAAGAGAATAGAAATCTACAAAATGAAAGAGAGTAATGAAGAAAATTCGTAAAACCAAAAGCTTGTACTTTATAAAAATCAATATGATTGATTAACCTGTAGCCACTCTAATCAAGAAAATAAAAGATACAAATTGCCAAAATCACGAATAAAAGAGAATATATTACTAAAGATCCTACAGACATTGGAAGAATAATAAGAGAATATTATGAGCAATTTTATGCCCATAAATTTTACAGCTTAAATTAAGTGAAAAAATCCCTTGAAAGACTCAAACTATAAAAGCTCATTCAAGAAGAAATAGGTAATCTAAATAGCCCTCTATCTATCCACAAAACTGAAGCTGTTAAAAATAATTTCATAATGAAAACTCCAGTGCAAATACTACTTAACACTTAAGGAAGAAATAATATCAATTCTATACATATTTCTTCAGGAAAGTGAAGAGTGGGAATATTTCCCAACTCGTTCTATGAAGCTAGTGTTACCTTGATATGAAAACCATCAAAGATACCATAAGAAAAGAAAACTAGGCCGGGCGCGGTGGCTCAAGCCTGTAATCCCAGCACTTTGGGAGGCCGAGACGGGCGGATCACGAGGTCAGGAGATCGAGACCATCCTGGCTAACACGGTGAAACCCCGTCTCTACTAAAAATACAAGAAAATTAGCCGGGCGAGGTGGCGGGCGCTTGTAGTCCCAGTTACTCGGGAGGCTGAGGCAGGAGAATGGCGTGAACCCGGGAGGCGGAGCTTGCAGTGAGCCGAGATTGCGCCACTGCACTCCAGCCTGGGGCACAGAGCAAGACTCCATCTCAAAAAAAAAAAAAAAAGAAAAGAAAAGAAAACTACAGACCAATATTCCTCATGAACAAAGTTGTAAAAATTCTAAACAAAGTATTAGGAAGTCAGATCCATCAATGTAAGAAGAATACATCACAATAAAGTTGGGTTTATCCCAGGAATGCAAGAATGGTTTAATATTAAAAAATAAATCAATGTGAATCATCATATTAACAAACTGAAAAAGAACCATAGATCGTCTCATAGACACAGAAAAAGCAATTGACAAAATCCAACACACATTCCTGATTTAAAAAAAAAAAAAAACTCTCACCAAATGAGAATAGAAGAAAATTTCTTCAATTTGGTAAAAGGCATTTACAAAAAATATCCTTCTAACATCATACTTAATGAAGAATGATGGAATGCTTTCTCCCTAGAATTAAAAACCAGAGGAGTTTGTCTCCTCTCACCGTGCCTATTTAACATTTGTACTGGTGGTTTTAGCTAGTGCGATAAACAAGAAAAGGAAATAAAAAGCATCCAGTTAGAAAGGAAGTTCACAGATGATATGATCATCCATGTAGAATATCCAGTGCAATATACACAGCTCTGCTGGAGCTAACGTGAGTCTAGAAAGGTGACAGAACACAAAAGCAATATACAAAAATCCATGGTATTACTGTATACTAATAACAATCAGAAATTGTGATGAAAAACAACATATTTGTAACACAAATACAGCATATTTATAAAAATATGGAACATTTAAGAATAAATGTGACAAAAGGTGTACAAAAATGTACAAAGCCTATACTATTAAAACTATAAAATATTGTTGAGAGGGCTGGGTGCAGTGGCTCACACCTGTAATCCCAGCACTTTGGGAGGCTAAGCCAGGAGGATTGCTTGAGCCCAGAAATTCAAGACCAGCTTGGACAACATAGCAAGACCTCGTCTCTACTAAGAATTAAAAAAAAAAAAAAAAACTAGCCAGGTGTGGTGGTGCATACCTGTAGTCCCAGCTACTTGGGAGGCTGAAGTGGGAGGATTGCTTGAGCCTGGGAGATGGAGGCTGCAGTGAGCCGTGTTCATGCCACTGCACTCCAGCCTGGGCAACAGAGTGAGCCCCTGTCTCAAAAAAATAAAAATAAAAGTAAACGTTGCTGACAGAAATTAAGACCCAAATAATGGAGAGATATACTTTGCTCATACATTGGATGACCCAATATTTTAAAGATATCAATCTTCCCAATGTTATCTTAATCAAAATTACCGTGAGCATTTTAGTATTAATAGATAAACAAATTCTAAAATTCATAAGGAAATGTCAAGGACCCAGAATGGTCAATGCAATTTTTATAAAGAAGAACAAATTGGAGGATTAACACTTATCTGATTTTAAGACTTAAAAAGATATAATAGTCAAGATAGTGCAGTATTGTAAGTATAGACAAGTAAGTGGAACAGCACATAGAGTCAGAAATAGACCCACACATATATGGACAACCCTTTTTTTTTTTTTTTTTTTTTTTTTTTTGAGACGGAGTCTCGCTCTGTCACCCAGGCTGGAGTGCAGTGGCCAGATCTCAGCTCACTGCAAGCTCCACCTCCCGGGTTTACGCCATTCTCCTGCCTCAGCCTCCCGAGTAGCTGGGACTACAGGCGCCCGCCACCTTGCCCGGCTAGTTTTTTTGTATTTTTTAGTAGAGACAGGGTTTCACTGTGTTAGCCAGGATGGTCTCGATATCCTGACCTTGTGATCCACCCATCTCGGCCTCCCAAAGTGCTGGGATTACAGGCTTGAGACACCGCGCCCGGCCAAGGACAACCTTTTTTTTTTTTTTTATCTTGAGACAGGGTCTCACTTTGCAGCCTTGACCTCCTGAGCTCAGGTTATTGTCCCACCGCAGCTTACCGAGTAGCTAGGACTACAACAGGCACACACCACCATACCTGGCTAACTTTTTGTACTTTTTGTAGAGACAGAGTTTCACCATGTTGCTCAGGCTGGTCTCAAACTCCTAGGCTCAAGCGATGTTCCCGCCTCAGCCCCCCAAAGTGCTGGGATTAAAGGCATGAGCCACCATGCCCAGCCTGCACAACTTATTCTTGACAAAGGCACGAAAGCAATCCAGTGGAGAAAGGATACTAATTTCAACAAATGTTGCTGGAATAATTGGATTAAAAAATAAATAAAATTGGACTCATACCTCATATCGCATGCAAAAATTACCCCAAAGTGCATTACAGACTTTAAATTACATTTAATTTAAAGGAAAATACAGGAGAAAAATACAGGAGAAAAATCTCTGTAACCTAGAGTGAAGGAAAAATGTCTTAGATATGATACCAAAAGTATGATCCATATTGACAAATTTGATTCATCAAACTTAAAAGCTTCTGTTCTTTGAAAGTCATTGTTAATAGAAAGAAAGGTCACAAACTGGAAGGAAATATGTGCAAGGCGTATATCTGATAAAGAACTTGAATCCAGAATATATAAAGAACTCTTAAAACTCAACAACAAACAAACCAATTTTTTAAATGAGCACAAGATTTGAACAGACCCTTCACCAAATAAGATCTATGGATGATCTATAAACACATGAAAAGATGCTCGATATCATTAGTCATTAGAGAAATGCAAATTAAAATCACAATAAAATGTTACTGCATACCCACTAGAATGGCTCAAATCAAAAAGACTGTGCATACCAAGTGTCGACAAAAATGTGGAGGAACTTAAACTTTTATATCTTGCTGACAGGAATGTAAAATGGTACAATCACTTTGGAAAACAGTTTGACAGTTTCTAAAAGGGTCAAACATATGCCTACCATATGATTCAGCCATTTCACTCCTAGGTATTTACCCAAGGGAAATGAAAGGATCCATCCATGCAAAGATTTGTACATGATCGTTCATAGCAGCTTTATTTGTTACAACAAATAACTGGAAATTACCCAAATGTCCATGAACATGTGAACAAATAAACAAATTTTGCATATCCGTACAATGGAATGATACTGAGCAATAAAAGAAAGTAAACTATTGTTATGTGCAACTTGAAATTTCAAAATAATTATGCTGAGTGAAAGAAGCCAGACAAAAAAGAATACATATTGTATGACTGTATGACTCCATTCATATAAAATCCTAGAATATGCAAACTAATCTATGGTGACAGAAAGCTGATCAGTGGTTGTTTGGGGACCTAGGGGTAAGGGGTTGCAGAAAAAGAGGTGGGAGGGGATATCTATGAAGAGGCATGAGACAACTTTTTAAGATGATGAATGGCCTCATGGGTTACAAATACGTCAAAACTTGTCAAATTATATAGTTTAAATATGTACAATTTAATGTATGTTAGTTATATATCAGACCGGGTACGGTGGCTCATGCCTGTAATTCCAGCACTTTGGGAGGCCGAGATGGGCAGATCACTTGAGGCCAGGAGTTCAAGACCAGCCTGGCCAACACGGTGAAACCCCATATCTACTAAAAATACAAAATTTAACCGGGCATGGTGGTGTGCACCTATAGTCCCAGCTACTCAGGAGGCTGAAGCAGGAGAATCGCTTGAACCCAGGAGGTAGAGATTGCAGCGAGCCGAGATCATGCCACTACACTCCAGCCTGGGCAACAGAGCAAGACTCTGTCTCAAAAAAATTTTTTTTTAATTATTTATCAATTAAAATGAATTTAAAAAATTAATGGAACAAAACTATTGAAGCACTAGAAGAAAATAAAAGATGGCTGGGCGCGGTGGCTCGGGCCTGTAATCCCAGCACTTTGGGAGGTCGAGGCGGGTGGATCACGAGGTCAGGAGATCGAGACCATCCTGGCTAACATGGTGAAACCCCGTCTCTACTAAAAATACACAAAAAAAAAAAAAATTAGCTGGGTGTTGTGGCAGGCGCCTATAGTCCCAGCTACTAGGGAGGCTGAGGCAGGAGAATGGTGTGAACTAGGGAGGCAGAGCTTGCAGTGAGCTGAGATCACGCCACTGCACTCCAGCCTGGGTGACAGAGCGAGACTCCCTCTCAAAAAAAAAAAAAAAAAGAAAAAAAGAAAAGATATTATTTCATATTCTTGGGTGAAGATGACCTTTCTTAGCACTCACTAAAGCTAGAAACTCAGTAAAAAGGCTAATATAATTCACCACATAATTGACCACAAATCTACCACATAACATAAACTAAGTTAAAAGATAAACTTCAAGGCCAGAACTTTGAGAGGCCAAGGCGGGCAGATCACTTGAGGTCAGGAGATAGAGACCAGCCTGGCCAACATGATGAGACCCCGTCTGTATTAAAAATACAAAAATTAGCCAGGCGTGGTGGCACACATCTGTAATCCCAGCTACTCTGGAGGCTGAGGCAGAAGAATCACTTGAACCCAGGAGGCAGAGGTTGCAGTGAGCTGAGATCGCGCCACTGAACTCCAACCTGGGAGACAGAGTGAGTGAGACTCCATCTTAAAAAAAAAAAAAAAAAGAATAAACTTCAACATATGATATGCAAAAGGCTAGTATCTTCACTATATAAAGGGCTCTTACAAATTAATTTTTAAAAGATGAATACTTAAATAGAAAAACAGGGAAAAGGCATACATTTCCTGGTAATTCACAAATGAAGAAAATTACAGTTGTCACTAAATGTATAAGATGTGTTACTCCATCAGTAATAGAAGGTTTTTTTGTTTGTTTGTTTGTTTGGACAGAGTCTTGCTCTGTCACCCAGGCTGGAGTGCAGTGGCACGATCTCAACTCACTGCAACCTCCACCCCCTGGGTTCAAGCAATTCTTCTGCCTCAGCCTCCCAAGTAGCTGGGATTACAGGCGCTCACTACCACACCCAGCTAATTTTTGTTATTTTTAGTAGAGATGGGGTCTCACCATATTGGTCAGGCTGGTCTCAAACTCCTAACCTCAGGTGATCCACCCACCTCGTCTTCCCAAAGTGGTGGAGTTACAGGCATGAGCCACCACACCTGGCATAAGATATTTAACTTGTAACAATAAAATAGAATTTGTATTTTATCTAACTGGCAAATATTGGAAACAGATTGTCCACAGAGCAGGTGAAAGTGTGGAGGACTCTTGCACACTGTTGGTAGCCATGGAAATTTGCATACTGATTCGTATTACTCTCACAGCAATTTGGCAAGATACATAAAATTATCAAATATCTCAACACTTAAATCCAATAATTTCAATTTTTAGGAATTTACTCCAAAAAACAAAATCACCAAACATTTTGTTTATAATCACTCCAAATTGGAAACAACTGTCATGTTTACCTCTATGTTGTTTCACTATGACCAGAATGCCATGTCATCATTACAAATTATGAAGAGCTATATTATTGACCTGGAAAGATATCTATTAAGTGAAAAAAGTACTATGGATAAGTATAACTAAATTTAAAAAGTAGTTTTTAAAAAATATCCTGGAAGGATGTACCGCAGAGTGTTATTAATAACAATGGTTTTCTCTGGGTCTGGTGGCTCACGCCTATAATCCCAGCACTTTGGGAGGTCAAGGCGGGCGGATCACTTGAGTTTAGGAGTTTGAGACCAGCCTGGCCAACGTGGCAAAACCCCATCTCTACTAAGAATTAGCTGCGTGTGGTCCAGCCACCTGTAATCCCAGCAACTTAGGAGGCTGAGGCAAGAGAATCTCTTGAACCCAGGAGGAGGAGGTTGCAGTAAGCCCAAAGCCTAGATCACTCCACTGTACTCCAGCCTGGGCGACAGAAGGAGACCACATCTCAAAAAAAAAAAAAAAAAAGTCTGCATAGTAAAAGATCCCCCATGTTAGAGAAAAAAAAATCTGATCTAAAATTATTCAATAAGAATTTTATGGCCAGGCGTGGTGGCTCACAACTGTAATCCCAGCACTTTGGGAGGCCGAGGCAGGTCAATCACCTGAGGTGAGGAGTTTGAGAATAGCCTGACCAATGTGGTGAAACCCTGTCTCTACTAGAAATACAAAAATTAGCCAGGTGTGGTGGCACATGCCTGTACTCCCAGCTACTTGGGAGGCTGAGGCAGGAGAATAGCTTGAACTCAGGAGGAGGAGGATGCAGTGAGCTGAGATCGCACCACTGCACTCCAGACTGGGCAACAAAAGTGAAACTTCATCTCAAAGAAAAAGAATTTTGTAATAAAATTCATTTCTACCTGGGTTTTTTAATGTTCTAATTTGTTCATTAAAGCTTTTAGAAAGTGCTGCTTCTATTGAAAAGTCAGGAATAATTTTCCTGAATGGTGATTTTTTTCCCTGCTTTCTAGGCAATGGTTCCTAACCAAACAGTTTTGAGCATGAAAAGTACAAGAGCTTCTATAACCAGCTCTGAGTAAAATACATCTATCATCACTTCGTGAGATGACTTCCCACTAAACAAACACCTGGGCTACGAAAATTAATGGATAAACCAATATTGCAAGCCTGGGCTACATTCATATATATTGGATTAGTTTATATTCACATCATTATTTCTTGTTGAAAAGTATTCCATTTAAATAGTTTAAAAATTTGCTTTCATGAGATATTGTCATATTTAAATATACATCGAACACACTCTGGATAATGTTACACAAAAGTTGTGAAACTGTAATCATTTTTGAAAGGATGCTGTATAATAATTGTGCTGTATGCTTACACATGAAAACAAAGCGCTCTAAGGAATGCTAGTTGTTAGAGTGATGCGTCTCAAGGTGAATCATCTTCAAATTGTAAAAATTCACACCGGGGAATGTTGGCAAGATCAAGGCATTATTAAAGATAATAATAAGTTATATATCAAATGTGAACGGCATCATTTCTCTGCACCAAATTTTACCACACAGCTGCCTATGACAATTTAAACAAAACACCCAAACACATTATAAATCATGCACCCCCCTACACACCCTCTTAAGCAAAAACATCTACCAAGTATACAATCAAATTAAAACTGTAGGAGAGATTTATTAGCTTGTAGATGTTCCTAATTATTCGAAAAACTTGTCTGACGTTCAATAGCAACATCATTCAAGAGCACAGTTCAATCTTAGGAAAGGGAATCCAGTCATGAAACTGATCCTAGAGAATGTTTATTAAGTCTGTGTTCCAGGGCAAAGCAAACTTTTGGGAAGTAGGCTGGGTTTTGTTATATAATGCACACAATAGGTCTCAGTCTTTGCCGCTATCTAGAAGACTTGCTACACACAGGAGATACAGTCAGTCATACAGCAGGTATACCAGGAAAGGGGCAACAAGGAGGGAAAGGGGGTAAGATTTATTACCTTCAATTATTTTTGTTCAAAACTTTCCTCAGGGCACAGGCACATAATATATCGTACTTTCCATTACTTAGTACAAATGTAAAACATATCTAAAAAACACATTTCATCTTCATAACATATTAAAATAACAAGTGGGATGTCATGACGTTAATTTGACAGATGGACTGTCATTTAGCAATGTTGTACAACATTAGTTAACAGCAAATTAATATCATCATATCCAATTTTTCCTAACAGAAGCTATCAAATTGGAAAAAAATTAGTAAACAAATCTTTGATTTGTTTTGGGGGCAAAATAACTAGCTAAAATATGCAAATGCAATTCACATATAATTTTAAAATAGCTACCTTTTACAAACCTAAATGGTGAATAGTCTAAAAACTCTGATCTCAGAATCCCCCCCCCCGACTTTATTGTTCACCAAGGTATTGATTTTTTCTGACAAGTTCGCATGTACGTTATGAATTGACTCATAAAAATTTTCAGCATATTGTACTGGGTTTATTATAGCCATCCTTACTATATATTAAGACCAGTATCTTTTCATCAACACCAGCTGTTAAGCAAACTCAAGTGACGCAGTAGATTCATGATTAGTTCACAGAAAAGAAAGCAAAAATAGAGTGACATAAATTTAATTTCATTACACTTTGGCATTTAAAGCCATATTTTATACCCCACTGACCACAAAGGACTTCTCTATTGTAAAAAAAATCTTGCTCTACACAATGCTAGTAGCAACACCATTTACCAAATGGAGGTTCATTTTAGTTGAAATTCTTTATCAAATTTTGATGTATCTGAAATAATTTTAATAGTATTGAAATAACATGAGAAAATTATGTCTTGCAAATTTATCCTCACTGATAAGTTAAGGAATTCTGTAGGTCATTTGTGTTAATATTTTTTTCTTTACATAGTGCATAAAGGGTAGGAACAAAAGAAGAAAGAAAACTTCCAGCCTGATATCGGGGTTTGAGTCAAAACAGCAGCTTAACTTTATCTGGCTCTTAGAGCAGTAACTGGAAGGGTCGCAAAATTGTGGCTTTAAATCTTTAGTAGCTACATTCTAGAAAAAAATAAAACAGTGATGTTATAACATTACATTGACCTGCTTCTTATATACTTTTTAGCAAATAAGTTACAATTTCCTAGTGGAAACACAAAAGACCTGATTTCAGGAATGATTGTATGAAACTTTAGGAAGGAATTTACATGCTTTTTGTTTAAAACCTGTGAATTCTGCTTCCTTTGAAGAGCAAACTCGTTCCACACGAAAACCATATAACTTATTTCTCCAGGTTTTTTATGTATGTTAATTTGGTCATCCCAACTGGATTTTATATTCCTTGAAACCAGGGGCCATAGCTTAAACTTCCTCTTTATTCCCTTATTAGCATAATGCTAAGCAAATAGTGTGTACTCAGTAAACACCTGATCATGAAATTCTAGCAATGTTTATCTGTTTTTAAAAATCTAGCTGTATTGGGCTGGTCGTGGGTGGCTCATGCCCATAATCCCAGCACTTTGGGAGGCCGAGGCAGGTGGATCACCTGAGGTCAGAGTTCGAGACCAGCCTGGCCAACATGGTGAAACCCCGTCTCTACTGAAAATACAAAAATTAGTCGGGCATGGTGGCAGGAGAGTGTGGTCCCAGCTACTCAGAAGACTGAGGCAGGAGAATCACTTGAACCCGAGAGGCAGAGGTCGCAGTGAGTCAAGATCATGCCATTGCACTCCAACCTGGAGGACAAGAGCAAATATTCCATCTCAAAAAGAAAAAAAAAAAAAATCTAGCAAAATCTAGCTGTATTTGTTTTACCCTCATAGTCCAATTTTATTAGCTGTCTGTCTGCCTTTTCTGTTTATGACTTGTTCTGAGTCTCATTTTTCCTTCATTTTATCTGTTACTCACCCCACCACCCTGAACTTCTCTTTTTCTCTCTTCCCACTCCCAGGAGATACTATCTGTCCAAGTACATATATATATATATAGACACACACACGTGCACACACACACGCGCGCACACACATACACATATGTATATCCAAGTACATATATTTTTCCAAGTACATATATATGTACACACACAATTGTAAATATGCAATGTACTTTTAAAAATTATGTAATATAATTTTATATATTAATAATTTAGAGTTTTATATATAAACGATAAGTATACTTTGTTCCTATCTTATTGGTTTAAAAGAAAGCTAAAAAACAGGCTGGGTGCAGTGGCTCACGCCTGTAATCCCATCTCTTTGGGAGGCCAGGGAGGGTGGATCATTTGAGGTCAGGAGTTAGAAACCAGCCTGGCCAACATGGTGAAATCCTGTCTCTACTAAAAATATAAAAATTAGTCTGTGGGCGGTGGTGCACACCTATAATCCCAGCTACTCAGGAGGCTGAGGTGGGAGGATTGCTTGAACCCAGGAGGTCAAGGGTGCAGTAAGCCAAGATCACGCAACTGTACTCCAACCTGGGCAACAGAGTGAGACCCTGTCTCAAAAAAAAAGAAAGAAAAAAAAAGAATGCTAGAAAACTAAATAAAGATTTTTTAGGTTATCTTAAATTGATTTTTCTCCCTAAAATAACTGATCCTTTCTTCTAATGCTTTGTCTACATTATCCCAAAATACAGCAATAATTTCAATCAAGTATCACATTCTCTACTTAAAATATTTAATTTTACTAATTTCTTGAAAGCTGTATTTTGCAGCATTTGCCAGTTCCGTTGGAAGAAAGTGGTTGTTACTGACAAAAGAGGATTTTTAAAAATCATTCTTGATTTCTTATAGTGGCGTTAGCAATCCTATCTCCACTCAATGCTCAGCCATTCCTAGGTTATAAAGCTTTGAGATTTCTGATTATTTTGGGAGAAATACATCTACTATAATAATTGATACACAGAGAAGTACATCTAGGATAGTAATTGATACTACGTATAGAACTTAGTAGGAAACCTAAATTCAATTCCTGCCCTCATAATAAAAACAGAATGGTGGTTCAGTTTCCATATCTGTAAGATTTGAACTGTGTCATTCATTCATTATTCATAAAGAAATTTATTGTGCCAGTTAGAGTTATATTAACAAAAGGTAAATAAAATATAGTAATATGATATATGTAATGCAATTATTATACTACCATTTGAACATCAAATATTTCAGAGAAAATTTTATTCTGTAATTTGAACTATACTATGGATAGGTACTTTGAGCAAAGGCTTATGGAAAGTCAATATTCAGATTTGAGATTTTGGCATTAACAATGTGTGGCTGAAGAAATAAATTAATCTGTGTGTTAGTAAATTGCAGTAACATAGGTATTTTAAATACAAGTTGGCTAATGGTAATAGTTTTCTATGGGCGTAAACTGCCTATGTCAATTAACCTGAATGGTGTTTATTGCCTTTGTGAAATATAAGGTTTTAAAAAAATCTAAACTGGAATCAGAATATTATTACTATTATTATTATTATTTATCACTTTTGAGACGGTCTTGCTCTGTCATCCAGGCTGAAGTGCAGTGGTGTGATCACAGCTCACTGCAGCCTCAACCTCCTGGGCTCCAGAGATTCTCCCACCTCAGCCTCCCGAGTAGCTGGCACCACAGGCACGCACCATCACACCAGGCTAATTTTTGTATTTTTTCTAGAGATAGGGTTTCACCATGCTGCCCAGGCTGATCCCAAACTCCTGAAGTCAAGCCGTCCTCCTGCCTCAGCCTCCCAAAGTAGTGGTAATACAGGTGTGAGCCACCATGCTGGGCCCAGAAAATTATCTTTTATTTATTTATTTATTTATTTTTAACTGCTCCTTGAGGAGTAGGACTACCCCATAGGCTGTGTGCCCAGAATAGGCCAGAACATTCTTTCCATGATTCTGTATCAAATAAGTAACTAGTTATTATGAATCTTTAAACTTACTTTAAAGGTAGGTGCAGAAAGAAAAAAAAAGTAACTCCCCGATGAGATTTATCCAGAGTGACTGTCATTAATTTACTGATTACCACTGTGTGTGAAATTCCATCAGAATTGTCAACTATCTCTTTGTTTTTTTTCCCCAATGACAAGTATTTGTCATTGTAACCATTATAACAGGCAACTGTGATATAATAAAAAATGTATATCTGACCTTTGTCCTGGATTCCTGGCACAGACAAAAACCCATGGAATTTCCTGAGTGATAGGAGTGTCTTTATTATGCTAATGAAATGACTGGGCAAAGCGCCTAGATAGTTTCAAGATGAGGGCTGGTCATCAGAAGGAATAACATCATGATTAAAAGATTGGAGCATTGGACCAGCCCAACTTTCAGAGAGGGGAGGAGGCTGGAGAGTTCAATCAGGTGAGTGATTTAATCAGTCCTGCCTATGTAAGGACACGACAGCTCAGGGGAGCTTCCTGGCTGGTGAACATATCCATATACTAGTGGCACACCCTGACTCCACAGAGACAGAGGCTCCTGTGCCTGGGATCCTTCCAGACTTTATTCTAGGTCTCTTCATCTAACTGTTCATTTAGATCCTTTATAATAAAACAATTATTTCAAGGACAGTGATCTCCTGAGTTCTGCGAGT
Source organism: Chlorocebus sabaeus (assembly GCF_047675955.1). NCBI lineage: Eukaryota > Metazoa > Chordata > Mammalia > Primates > Cercopithecidae > Chlorocebus > Chlorocebus sabaeus. The sequence continues at coordinate 37,800,239 of NC_132919.1, forward strand.
CATTCTGGCAAACCACAAAACACAAGGGAGCTGTGGAAAGCCTCAGCTGGGCAGAAGTGTGGGAGTTTTGGTAACACCCAAAACTTATGACTGGAACCTGAAGTGGAGGCGGTGAAGGACTTTGTCCTTAGCCTGTGGTGTCTGATGGTGACTCTGGGTAGTTGGTGTTAGAACTGAATTGAACTGGAGGACACCTGGTTGACATCAGGTAACTGGGTGTGGAAACACAGCAACACACACTTTTATTTCAAGAATTGTAAGCTTTTGGATTTATTTCTACTCTGCTTCCCGCAATGTGTAACTAAATAATTTAAATAGTTTTTAAAGAAAAGATGTCAGTGATGTCACAGCCATTATACCAATTGCTTTTTCTAAAGTTAGTTTCATTTTAACAAAACAAAATTTAAAAAACCCAAATTATTACCTAGTAATAATATATATGCAGAATGCACAGGGCATGAAAATAAAAGCCATTGTGTACCTATTCAAAGGTCTTTATTACAATAATTTTTATAGAGGTCAAAAGTGAAACCAAACAGACTATGATTTAATGGGAAAGCAAGAGCTAAAATGCCAAAAACTCAAAACACTAGAAATTTTAGAATATGAACTTTCTGTTTCATGAATGTCTTTATAAAATCGTCTTTGTCAACTATACAATGTGAATTCTGCTATTTAAAATAGAATTTACATGACACCTAGATAAAAAGCATTCTGCTAATTTTTGTTTTTTCAATAAAAGATGCAGTGCCAGCATGAAAAAGTTCGGATTACGAATTAAGAGAGCCCTTGAACATAAGACTGTACTGAGAGTTAAAAATCATCATAAACATTGGTGAATTCCACGTGTCTCAAATAATTATCAATTTTAAAGATGGATGAGAAACAGATGAAATGTACAGTAAAGTTGCCACAAGGACTAAGTAAAAGTCCTCACCACTATTTTTACTAACACTTAATAGTCAGCAGTTCTAAAACATTTGCTAAATGCACTTACTAGAAACTGAGGGATGTGAAAGTTACTTATAAAGAAGAAATGCTGAAGATTCAGGAAAAAATAAAGGTCAGTTCCTTTCTGATACAATGCATTTCACAATTCAAATAATTCATCTGGTGGTAAAATCTGAAAAATATATTTTCCAGCACACCTTATCCACTTATCATAGTATAGGAAAATAAGTGGATTTCAATTTGGTGATTTAACCTATAGCTTTAAATCTTTAATAAACAAACTTGAAATTCCAAACTTTAATAATGAAAAGGCCATAACTGAAATGATGTCAACCCTGGATATGAATCTCTTACCAACATGATGAAAGCCCCACTTGTAGAGCTGCACTTCTGGTCAGCAGCTGCATTTTTGTTTTAATAAAAGGAGAAAGGGTGCCAGCACACCAGTGCGATCCAAGACATGGTTACTACATAAGCAGTAGGATTAATTGCTTTTCCAGAAAGCCAGAGTAAGCTCTCCTTCCACTGTCCCATCAGGATCAGCTTCCATAAAATGAGTGTAATAAGATAATGTATTACATACGCCAGTAACTCCTACCAGCAGTATTCAGCTGCACAAAGCCATACATATTTATATCAATCAATAAAAACTTCATTGCTACATATATTTCAGACACCACATTTTAGCTCTGTCTTTAACGTGCAGATAAGATAGGCTATAAAGAAGCAAAAGTGCATTTTCTTACCTACCCCTCAAAGAATCTGTCCACCATTCGTTTAATATCTTCTTGCTAGCGAGATAAAGAGAAATAAATATATATTAGAGATTTTGGAAAAACAGCTCTACCAATATGAAGGATCTGGTTTATGAAAGCTACAAATAGTTTAATTAGCACCCAGATGGTTAATGTATGATTTTATGATTGATGAAATTTGGAAAGATCATTTTATTATCCCACATATAGGCAAGAGAAGGTACATTTAGGTTGTGCTGTACCATGATGATTTCATAGGCTCACCTTTTGAGGTGAACATGGAGGAGAAAGTTATTTCTAAACTTAAGAATAACACAGAAAGGAGTATAACAAAGGTTACCCTCCAATCAGAAAAAGAAATATTTTCTTCTAGTTCTACAGTCTGGAGCTTACTAAATCATTTGGGTTTCTAGACCACAACCTAAATGTATCTTCTCATGGCTATCTATGGCATAATCAAATGATCCTTCCAAAACCTATCAATCATTTTAGAAACTATTAGAGAGCCTAAAAACCATATATTCAGATTTATTTCGTAAGTACAGCAGTTCTGAGATTCATTTTGAAATTCTGGCCCACTTAGGAATATGACACAATGTACTACTATTTTAGAAACTGAAGATTTCTCTTGGAGATTTTTTTTTAAGATAGGTCTTTCTATTTAGAGAAATACATAGATTATTGTTGTCCAGCGAAATATAAACCAAACCCAAGACAACCTCTTTACTCAAACAACTGCTGTTTGTTGAAATGATATAAAGAATCATTTAGGTCTCTGCTTCAAATTTGGAGAAAAACAAAAACAAAAGCAAAATTATCATGTTAAGCTAAAAATGTTTAACCTGCATATACCTTCTTAATCGCTCTCTCTCTCTCTCTCTCTCTCTCTGGCTCTCTCTCTCTCTGTGTCTGTAGCACTGAAAATAGGTAAAGGGAAGAAATTACTACCTTTACTCAGAAATATGCCGTAGTAGCTTTAGGAAAATTAAAACGTACAGTATTATTTTGAAAGCAAGCTATTAGCTGCTTAAAATATTTTAACAATATCAACCTAGCATTTTCTAAATTCTTAATAAAATTATTTTTTCTTGTAGCCTTTACCTATCCTGAGAAAAAACATACAATGCTATTCATCCTCTATTATAATGTCCCTGATGATTTCCAAATGCTTCTTTGCTATGCAGCAGAAGTATATGATTTCTGATCCAGATGCTTTAAAAAGCAATTCTAACAAAGAAACTTAATCTGAACTGAACTTGGCACAGATTCTAAAAACCTATAGGATGATGTTTTGGAAGCTGCTCAAACAAAAGTTGAAACAGAAATATGCATCCACAACCATATATCTCTGGCTGTTAGTAATAAATGAAGGATACAGACTTTTTCCATAAGTGTGGGTGAATGGAAGTTAATGCTTATAAAATACAGTTTAAGTACCAAAACAGTATTTGAGATTGATGCTTTTTCTTTTAAAGCAAAAGCATTTGTTTAATTCATGAGAAAGTAAAAATCAAATAAAGAAATGTTATACTTGTTCTTTGAAAACTATTCAGAAACTTTAGTGCCCAACCTCAAGAAAGGAGTTAATTTCTTTATGATATAGAGCACATTTACGGCATAAAGGTCTACAAAATATTAATATAGAGAGATAAGGGTATTTGGAGTCAGTTTCTTCCAGTGAACAAGAATAAGTCAGGTACACAGATTTGCAGACTCATTTTGGAGTCCCAGAAGGAGAGGAGAGGAAGAATGGGCCCAAACAATGTTTGAAGAAACAATGCCTGAGAATTTTAGAAACTCAGAAACTATATCAAGCCACATAATCAGGAACTGCTACATACCCCAGGAACAATAAACATAAAAAATGATACTCTAGTAAAATCATAGTAAAGTGTTAAAAATCAAAGACAAAGAGAAAATCCTAAAAGTAGTCAGAAGAAAGGACACATGACATTTCAATGTAAACAATGGAAGTCAGAAGACAATAGATTGTTATTTTCAAAGTGCTTAAAGATAACTCCAACCTAGAATTCTATCCTCAGTGAAAATATCTTTCAAAAATGAATGTGAAAGAATATTTTTAGACAATTAAACACTGGAAGAATTGATTACCAGCAGTCCAACACAGAAATAAATACTATATAAAAAACATAATTTATTTTTGTACATTGACTGTGTATCATGAGCCCTTATTAAACCCACTGATTAGTTCTAGTAGCTTTTTGGCAGATTCCTTAGGATTTTTGACATAGGTGATCATGTTGCCTATGAATAAAAATAGTTTTACTTACTGCTTTCCAATCTGTATGACTTTTTTTCCCTTCCTTTGTTGCACTGGCTATGGTTTCCACTACAATGTTAAATAGAAGTGATGATGGCAGATATCTTACTTTGTTTCTGATATAAGGGGAAAGTATTTAATCTTTCACCATAATTAAGCATGCTAGTGGCTATAGGTTTTTCATAAATCCCTTTTTCACCTTGTTTATTGAAAGTAAATGGATGGTGAAATTTCCAAGTGCTTTTTTTTTTTCTTTCTTTTTTTCTTTTTTTTTGAGACAGAGTCTCGCTCTGTTGCCCAGGCTGGAGTGCAGCGGTGTGATCTCAGATCACTGCAAGCTCTGCCTCCCAGGTTCATGCCATTCTTCTGCCTCAGCCTCCCGAGTAGCTGGGACCACAGGTACCTGCCACCACACCTGGCTAATTTTTTGTATTTTTAGTAGAAATGGGGTTTCATTGTGTTAATCAGGTTGGTCTCAATCTCCTGACCTCGTGATCTGCCTGCCTCAGCCTCCCAAAGTGCTGGGATTACAGGCATGAGCCACTGCAACTGGCCCGAGTGCTTTTTCTGCATCTATTGAGATAGATGCATGACTTTTCTTTTTTAGACTATTTAATAGGATGATTACATTGATTAGTTTTTAAATAATCATAGATTTTTTAAAAAACTGATAGATTCACAGAAATTTGCAAAGATAATACACAGAGGTCGTGTATATCCCACATTCCTCTATTACAGTTTCATCTGTAATATGAAATGTGGAAAACCACAGAAATCTGATAAAAGAAATCAAAGATCTAAATAAATGGAGAGAGAGTCCATGTTCATGGATTGAACGAGTCATACTCCTAAGATGTCAGATCTTCCTAGCATAATCTATAGATTAAGATGAAATACCAGTCAGTATCTCAGCAGCTATTTTGTGGTTACTAACAAACTGATTCCGAGTTACATCTTATGTAATTATAGTAAAATACCAAAACCAGAACACTGACATTGACATGAAGTGTATGTATAGTTCTATGCCATTTTATAACATATGTAGATTCATGTAACCACCACTGCAATAAAGATACAGAATGATTCCAATTCCATCAATATAAAGATCTTCCTCATGCTACCTCTTTATACCCATTTCCCTCCCTGCCACCATTTCTCACCTCTGGAGACCACTGATTGTTTTTTATCTTTATAATTTTGTCATTTGAAGAGTGTTATATAATGGCATCACATAGTATGTGTTCTCCAGAGAGACAGAAGTGATAGGATATAAAGAGAGAGATATGAAAAGAAATTTATTAAGGGTATTGGCTTGCTTGACTATGGAGGCAGAGAAATCCCACAATATGCTGTTTGCAAGCTGAAGAAGCAGGAAAGCTAGTAGTACAGCTCAGTCCAGGTCTAAAAGACTCAGAACAAAATAAGCCAATAGTATAACTCTCGGTCCAAGGCCAAAGGCCCAAGAGCCTGGGGGAGGCACTGGTGTGAACCTCAGAGTCCAACAGCCAGACAACGTGGAGTTCTGATGTCCAAGTGCAGGAGAAAAAGAGAATCTTGGCTCCAGAAGAGAGAGAGGAAATTTGCTGAAATCCTCCACCTTTTTGTTCCATCTCGGCCTCCAGCTGATTGAATTATGCCCGCCCACAGTGAGAGCGGATCTTTCTCAGTCAGTTCACCAGCTCACATGCCAATCTCTTTTGGAAACATCTCACACACACACTTGGATAAGCCCAATCATTCTAATTAAAAGCGAAACCACCTAGTTTCCCTTTCTGCAGAAGAGAGATGGGCTCAGTGCCTACTGAAGCACTGAGAATAAATAATGCTTTACCAGCTATCTGGGTATCCCTTAATCCAGTTAAGTTGACACTCAAAATTAATCATCAAAGTATGTGACCTTTTGACATTGGCTTCTTTTTCACTCAGCTTATGCCATTGAGATCCATCCAAATTGGGTATGTATCAATAGTTCATTCCTTTTTATTGTTGAGTAGTATTCCATGGTATGTAGGTAGCACACATTGTTTAACCATTTACCTATTGTAGAACATTTTGGCTGCCTCTAGTTTTGGCTATTACACACAAAGCTGTTATGAACAATTGTGTATATGTTTTTGTGTGGACATAGGTTATCATTTTTCTGAGATAAGTCTCAGGAGTGCAATTGTTGGGCTGCATGGTAAGTACATGTTTGCTTTATTAAGAAATTGCCAAAAAATCAGAGAAATGCAAATCAAAACCACAATGAGATACCATCTCACACCAGTTAGAATGGCGATCATTAAAAAGTCAGGAAACAACAGGTGCTGGAGAGGATGTGGAGAAATAGGAACACTTTTACACTGTTGGTGGGATTGTAAACTAGTTCAACCATTATGGAAAACAGTATGGCGATTCCTCAAGGATCTAGAACTAGATGTACCATATGACCCAGCCATCCCATTACTGGGTATATACCCAAAGGATTATAAATTATGCTGCTATAAGGACACATGCACACGTATGTTTATTGCAGCACTATTCACAATAGCAAAGACTTGGAATCAACCCAAATGTCCATCAGTGACAGATTGGATTAAGAAAATGTGGCACATATACACCATGGAATACTATGCAGCCATAAAAAAGGATGAGTTTGTGTCCTTTGTAGGGACATGGATGCAGCTGGAAACCATCATTCTTAGCAAACTATCACAAGAACAGAAAACCAAACACCGCATGTTCTCACTCATAGGTGGGAACTGAACAATGAGATCACTTGGACTCGGGAAGGGGAACATCACACACCGGGGCCTATCATGGGGAGGGGGGAGGGGGGAGGGATTGCATTGGGAGTTATACCTGATGTAAATGACGAGTTGATGGGTGCAGCACACCAACATGGCACAAGTATACATATGTAGCAAACCTGCACGTTGTGCACATGTACCCTACAACTTGAAGTTTAATAATAATAAATAAATTAAAAAATAAAAAAAAAGAAAAAAAAAAAAAAAGAAATTGCCAAAATATTTGCCAAAGTAGCTGTAACATTTTACATCCTCTCCATCAATGTATAATAGATTCAGTTTCTCTGCATTCTTGCTAGCATTTGATATTGTCATTATTTTTTACTGTAGTCATTTTGATAGGTGTATAGTGATATCTCATTGTGGTTTAATTTGCATTTCCCTAATTCCTCATGATGGTGAACATCTTTTCATGTGCTTATTTGCCATCTGTATATCTTCTTTGGGGACATGTCTCTTCATGTCTTTTTCACATTTTTTAATTGGGTTGTTCAATTTTTTTAACTGTTGAGTTTTGAGAATTCTTTATTTATTCTAGATACCTGTCCTCTAAAAGACACATGGTTTGCAAATATCCCCCAACCCCGTATGCTGTAGCTAATTCTTCCATCCTCTTCATGTGAGCTTTCAAAGAACAAAAGTCTTATTTTAATTGAAATCAAATTTAGAGAAACAATTTATTGATTTTTTTATTATGGATTTTGCTTTTGGTGTCAAATAATTCTTTGTCTAGCTCTAGATCCCAAGTTTTCTCCTATGTTTTTTCATTAAAGTTTTGTAGCTTTTTATTTTACATTTGAGTTCATGATTCACTCTGAGTTAATTTTGTACAATTTTTGTATGAGATTTAGGTCAAGGTTTATATTTTTACCTAAAGATGTTCAATTGCTCCAGCATCGTTTGTTGAAGAGATTATCTTTCCTCCATTGAATTGCTCTAACACTTTTGTCAAAAATCAGTTAAATGTATTTCTGTGGATATATTTTTGAATTCTCCATTCCATTTTATTGATCTATGTGTCTATCCCTCCAGCAGTATCTCTCTGTCTTGCTGAGATGAGAGATATTGTCTTGTCTTATTATTGTTATATAATAAGTCTTAATGTATGGTAAAGTGATTCTTCCCATTTTATGCTCTTGTTAAGCTACTAGTCTGTTGCCTTTTTGAAGAATTTTGTCTATATCTATGACAACTCTTGCTGGATTCACAGTAAATTTATATATCAATTTGAGGAGAACTGACGTCTTTACTATGGTTAGTCTTCCTATCTTGTGAACATGTGTCTCACCCTTTATGTAGATCTTCTTTGATTTATTTCATCAGTATTTTGTAGTTTTTGACATACAAGTCCTGTACATGTTTTATTAAATTTGCATCTAGGTATTTCATTGTTAAAGTGATTTTAAATGGTATTGTATTTTCCACACAAACTGTAGAATCAGTTTGTTGGTTACCACAAAATACCTGCTGAGATATTGACCAGGATTTCATCTTAATCTATAGATTATGCTGGGAAGATCTGACATCTTAACAGTATGACTCTTTCAATCCATGAACATAGACTAACTCTCTATTTATTTCGATTTTTAATTTCTTTTATCAGAGTTCCATTGTTTTCCACATTTAGATTTTATATATACTTTGTTAGACTTATCCTTGTGTAATTCATTATATTGACACAATTATAAATGGTTTTTAAAATTTCAAATTCCAATTGTACATTGCTGGCATATAGGAAAGCAATCAACTATTGTACATTAACTTTGAATCCTTCAACTTTGCTATATTCACTTATCAGTTCCAGCAGATGTTTTTCAATTCTTGGGATTTTCTACATAGCTATATATTCATGTCATTAGCTAATAAAGACAGTTTTGTTTTTTCCTTTCTAATAAAAGGTATGCAGGTTGATTTTATTTCCTTTTCTTATCTTATTATAGAGCTAGAATGTCCAGTATGAACTTGAATAAAATGGCAAGAGAAGATGTCCTTACCTTTCTTCCAGTCTTCAGAGAAAAAGTATCTAGTTTCTCATTATGAGGTATGATATTAGCTGAAGAGTTTTTTCCTAGATGTTCTTTATCAAGTTGAGGAGTTTACAGAGAGTTTTTATCATGGAATGTGCATAAAATTTTATCAAATCTTTTTTATGCACCAGTTGACATGACTATGATTTTTCTTCTTTAGATTGTTGATATTGTGGATTACACTGATTTTCAAATGTTGAACTGGGCTTGCATAGTTATGGTGTTAACACTTTTTACATATTGTTAGATTTGACTTACTGATATTTTGTTGAGTATATTTGCATCTATATTTATAAGAGATATTAATGTGTCGTTTTCTGTTTTTTTTTTTTTTGATGGACTTTGTGTGGTTTTGGTAGTGGGTATATTAACTCTATAAAATGAATTGAGAAGTGTTCATTTCTCTTCTATTTTATGGAAAAGATTATGTAGAATTGATGTTAGTTCTTGAAACATTTGGCAAAACTCTCCAGTGAAACCATCTGGGCCTGAAGATTTCTTTTTCTGGAGTCTTATAATTGTAAATTCCATTTCCTTAATATTTACAAAGCTATTCAAATTATTTATTCCATATTAGATGAGTTGCAGTAATTTGTGCCCTTCAAAGAATTGGTGCCTTCAATCTGTCAAATTTATATGTAGAGTTGTTTTTAGTATTCTCTTATTTTCACCTGCAGGCTCTGTAGTGATATCTCTGTTTCATTATTGACATTTGTAACCTGTGTCTTCTCTTTCTCTGTCAGTCGTGCCAGAGTTTTGTCAGTTTTATTGATCTTTCTTTAAAAACTTTCCTTCTTGATTTTTTTTCTTTTTTCTTTTTCTTTTTTTTTTTTTTCTTTTTTTCTTTTTTGAGACAGAGTCTCGCTCTGTTGTGCAGGCTGGAGTGCAGTTGAGGAATTTCAACCTCCAAGGTTGAAATTCCTCAATTCCAGTGAGTCCATGAAAGGACTCACACTGGAGAAAGACCCTATAAATGTACCAAATGTGATAAAGCCTTCAGCTGTTCCACTTCCCTTCATTACCATGGAAGCATTTTCCTGGAGAGAGACCCTATGATTGTAAACAATGTGGCAAAGCCTTTAGTCGTTTGAGTTCCCTTTGTAACCATACAAGTACTCATACTGGAGAGAAACCCTATGAATGTAAACAATGTGACCACACCTTCAGCCGCCTCAGTTCCCTTCACCTCCACCAAAGAATTCATACTGGAGAAAAACCCTATGAATATAAGAGATGCGGTAAAGCCTACACTCATTCCAGTCATCTTACTCGCCATGAAAGAAGACATGATATAGAGGCTGGGTGTAGTGACTCAGCCTGTGGTCCCAGCACTTTGGGAGGCCAAGGTGTGTGTATTGCTTGAGCCCAGGAGTTCATAGCCAGCCTGGATTAAAACAATGTGAAACAACCTGGGCAACATGGTGAAACCCTGTCTCTACAAAAAATAAAATAATGCCGGGCGCAGTGGCTCACACCAGCTGCTCGGGAGGCTGAGGCAGGGGAATGGCATGAACCCAGGAGGCGGAGCTTGCAGTGAGCTGAGATTGCACCACTGCACTCCAGCCTGGGCGACAGAGCAAGACTCCATCTCAAAAAAAAAAAAAAAAGAAAAGAAAATAATTAGCTGGGCATGGTGGCACATTTCAGTTGTCTTAGTTCTTTTTCAAGGACATAAAAAGCCACGGGGGGTTGGGGAGAAACCCTGTGCGTGCAGATCACGAAGTCAGGAGATCGAGACCATCCTGGACAACATGGTGAAGCCTTGTCTCTGCTAAAAATACAGAAATTAACTGGGTGTGGTGGCATATGCTTCTGTGGTCCTGGCTGCTCGGGAGGCTGGGGCGGGAGGGTCGCTTGAACCCCAGAGGCGGAGGTTGCAGTGGGCAGAGATTGTGCCACTGCACTCCAGCCTGGCGACAGAGTGAGACTCCATGTCAATAAAATAAATAAATACATAAAGCCCCTTGAATGTAAGAAACGTGGTGAAACATTTACGCTTTCCCATTCCTTCATAAACATGAAAGAGCTCACACTGCAGAGAAACCTTAAGAATGCAGGGAAGGTGGTCAAGCCTTCAGATGTTCCTGTTTTTGAAGAGTTGGGAGGACTCAGAGTGGAGAAAAGCCTTTTGAATTTAAATTTGTGGTAAGGCCTTCAGTTGTGTTAGTTCCATTTGAAGACATCAGCTCACTCCTGAGAAAAACCCTATGAATGTCCAGAATGTGGGACGTTTCATTTCTCTCATCCCCTCTCAAGGACATATGAACATGCACACTGTAGCTGGCTGGACCTTGTAAATACGAGAACGTACAGAGGATTAAAACTCTAATAGTTTAGAAACTGCAAGAATATTTTCAGTTTTCACATTTACTTGAAAAGTCACGAAAACTCCCACTGGAAAGAAGTTCTATCAGTGAAACTTTTCTAATTTGGAAAGCCTGATGCAAATTAAGTATCCTGCAGTGCTTGAAAAAAATGTATGAAATGTGACACAAGTTACAAGTATATTGTTTTTATCAGTGGCTCATTCTTAAAGAGTCTTGAGTATGCATTTCACCTTGTTTTGTAGGGAAACCTTGAGGTGAGAGTTCTGTAAATGCTCTTTAAGCAGTAGTACTTGAATTTCATAGATAATGATATTTTCTTAAGTTTGTTGGTAGAATTTTTGTCCATTCATTTGATAATGTGCTGGATTCATGGTTGAATTTTGATGCTTTTCTAATATGTAGGTAATATTTTTATTTCATTTTTTTTTTTTTTTTTGAGATGGAGTCTCACTCTGTTGCCCGGGCTGGAGTGCAGTGGTGCAGTCTCGGCTCACTGCGGCCTCCACCTCCTGGGTTTAGGCGGTTCTCCTGCCTCAGCCTCCCAAGTGGCTGGGACTGCAGGCACCCGCCACTACGTCCAGCTGATTCTTTGTGTTTTTGGTAGAGACAGGGTTTCGCCATGTTGGCTAGGCTGGTCTTGGACTCCTGACCTCATGATTTGCCTGCTTCGGCCTCCCAAAGGGCTGGGATTACAGGCATGAGCCACCGCGCCCAGCCAGGTAAGTTTCATTTGTATGTATTGTCCTGTGATTAATGGACCAGTGAATAATGATTATGAATTGTTGGGATTGTCTTACTAGCCTCATTTGGCAAATTTTGATTATCCCTTGTCCATTATACATATTGCACCTTTTTTTATTAAAGGAAAAACTACTTTTGATGTTAAGATGTTTATTTCTTGCTAATAATGAGTTGGTATTAATTCCTAAGTACATAAAGTTTGCCATAGAGTATCATCTCATGAAAAAAAAAAAAAAGAAAAAGAAAATGCATTCTCTGCCACAAATGCTTATCCTGCTGGTTCATGTTTTTTTTAGCTTTTCTATATCCTTGCTGATTTTCTGTCTAGGTATTCTATCAACTGCTGAGTGTAATGTTGAAATCACCAATAACTGTGAGTCTGTTTTTCCTTTTAGTTCTATCAGTTTTGTCTTCACATATTTTGCCCTTCTATAGCTTTGTGCATACACATTTAGAATTGTTCTGTCTTCTTGGTGGGCTGACCCTTTTATTATTGTGTAATTTCCCTCTTTTTTCCTGGTAATTTCATTTACTCTAAAGTCTACTTTGTCTGATAGCACATTGCTATATTTTTTCTGCTATCCTTCTTTTCTTAATAATATTGTCCTGGATATAGAATTCTGAATCAGCAGTTCTTTTCTTTCAGTACTTGAAAAATATTGTTCCACTTTCTTCTAGCCTCTGTAATTTCTGATAAGAAATCTGTTCTCACTTGAATTGCTTTTCTTATGGAGTAAGCATAATTTCTTACACATTTCATTCTTTTATTTTCTTTAGTTTTCAGAAGTTTTACTATGATGTCTTCATGGATCTTTGGTTTATCCTGCTTGAGGGTTACTGTTTCTTGAATATGAATGTATATGTCTTTTGCTAAATTTGGAAATTCTTCAGCCATTATTTTTTAGAATACATTTTCAGAAAGGTGTTTCATCTTGGAATTATAAAAGTATCTTTTAAAATGATTTCTAATAGAATTCCATTATAGTCAAAGCACAAACTTATTATTTGAAATCTTAAATTTATTGAGATTTGTTTATGGCCCAGAATATGGTCTAGACTGTGGTGAATATTCCATGTGAAATTGAAAAAGAAAAAAAAAAGTGTATCCTGCTGTTGCTTGGTGAGTGTTTTTTTAAAATACCTTTATTAAGGTATAGTCATAAACAATAGAAATCACACATTTAGAGTCTAATGTTTATATTCAGAGTTGTGTAACCATCAGCACAATTTAATTTTTAGAATATTTTCATTCCCGTCTAAACAACATCCCATACCCATTATCATCCAATTCCCTTGGCTATCCCAGTCCTAAGCAACCACTATTTTAACTTCTGTTTCTGCAGTTTAAAAATTGACATATAATTCACATATTATGCAAAAACAAAATTTACCCATTGAAAGTGTACAATTTGGTGGTTTTTAGTATATTCATAAGGTGGTGCAACTGTCACCACTATCTAATTTCAGAATATTTTCATCACCCCAAAGAAACCCCACAGCCACTTGCCGCCACTTCCCATTTCCTTCTCATCCTCCCAGCCCTGGGCAATCACTACTTTCTGTTTTTATGGATTTGCCTATTTTGGACATTTCATATAAATGAAATACAATGTGTGGTCTTTTGTAACTGGCTTTTTCACTTAGCATAATGTTTTTAAGGAACATCTGTGTTGTAGCACGTATTGATACTTTATTTCCTTTTATTGCTGAGTAATATTCCATTACTTTGATATACATTTTATTTATATATTCTTTAGTTGATGGAGATTTAAGTTGTTTCCATTTTTGCTATTATGCATAATATTGCTACAGACATTTATGTACAAGTTTTTGTGTGGACATGTTTTTATGTCTTCTGAGTATTGACCTAGGAATAGAATTGCTGAGTCACATAGGGACTCTGTGTTTAACTTTTTTGAGAACTGCCGAACTGTGTTCCACAGCAGCTGCACCGTTTACATTCCCACCAACAATGTAGGAGGTTTCCAGTCACTCTGCATCCTCACCAACACTTGTTTGTCTTTTTAGTTACAGCCATCCCAGTGGGTGTGAAGTGTTATCTCATTGTGGTTTTGCATTTCCCTAATAAATAGTAATGTTAGTATCTTCCCATGTGCTTATTGGCTACTTTTACATTTCCTCTGGAGAACTGTCCATTTGGATCATTTAACCCATTTAAAATTGGTTTTTTTTTTAATTATTACATTGTAAGAATTCTTTATACATTCAGAATATGAATTTCTTAATAGATAGATATTAGCAAATATTTGATTGTATTCTGTGGGTTGCCTTTTAAAATTTCATGATAATACCGTATGCAGCACAAAAGTTTGGGTTTGTTTTTTGTTTTTGAGATGGAGTCTCACTCTGTCACCCAGGCTGGAGTGTAGCGGTGTGATCTTGGCTCACTGCAGCCTCTGCTTCCCAAGCTCAAGTGATTCTTCTGCCTCGACCTCCCAAGTAGCTGGGATTATAGGCATGTGCCACCACGCCTGGCTAAGTTTTATATTTTTAGTAGAGACAAGATTTCATCATGTTGGACAGGCTGGTCTCAAACTCCTGACCTCAAGTGATCCGCCTGCCTTGGCCTCTTAAAGTGCTGAGATTACAGTTGTGAGCCACTGTGCCCAGCCATTTGTAGCACAAAAGTGGGTTGTGTTTTTATTTCTTTTTCTTTTCTTTTTTCTTTTTTGTTTTTTGTTTGTTTGTTTGTTTTTCCGAGATGGATTCGCGCTTTGTCGCCCAGGCTGCAGTGCAGTAGTGCGATTTCAACTCACTGCAGCCTCTACCTCCCGGGTTTAAGCAATTCTCTGCCTCAACCTCCTGAGTAGCTGGGATTACAGGCGCCCACCACCACGCCCAGCTAATTTTTGTATTTTTAGTAGAGATGGGGTTTCACCATCTTGTCCAGGCTGGTCTTGACCTCCTGACCTTGTGATCTACCCACCTCGGCCTCCCAAAGTGCTGGGATTACAGGCATGAGCCACTGCACCCAGCCGGTTCAAGTAATTCTCCTGCCTCAGCTTCCCACGTAGCTGAGATTATAGGCGCCCACCCACACCCAGCTAATTTTTGTATTTTTAGTAGAGACGGGGTTTCACCATGTTGACCAGGCTGGTCTCAAACTCCTGACCTCATGTGATCCACCTGCCTTGGCCTCCCAAAGTGCTGGAATTACAGGCATGAGTCACCGTGCCCGGCCAGCACCAAAGTTTTTCATTGTGATGTAGACCAACTTATTTTTCTCATGTTGCTTATGCTTTTGGTGTTGTATTTACAAAGTTGTTGCCTAATCCAAAGCTATGAAAATTAACTCCATAACTTTATTCTAAGAGTTTTATAATTTAATCTTTTATATTTAGGTGTACAAACCATTTTGAATTATGTTTTCCACACGGTATGAAGTAGGGGTCCAACCAAAATTCAGAAACTCAGTTGTCATGGCACCACTTGTTGAAAATACTATTCTTTTCCAATTAATTGTTGTGCACCTTTGTCTAAAGCTTAGAGTTTTTTAAATAAATTAAACTAGGTCAAGTTGGCTGATAGTATTAGTCAAGTCTTCTAAAATCTTGCTTGTTTTTTTGTCCAGTTGTTCTATAAATTAATGAAAATGAGGTATTGAAATTTTCAAATATAATTGTGAACTTGTCCATTTCTGCTTGAAGTTCTTTACGTTTCTGCTTTATGTATTTTGAAACCTTTGTTACTAGGAGTAAAAACATTTAGCATTATTACATCTTCTTGATGAATTGATCCCTCTATTATTATGAAAATACCATATTTATCAATGGTAATATCCTTTGCTCTGATATCTACTTCATTTAGAATTAATATAACATTTCAGGTTTGTTTGGTTATTATTGGCAAGTTTTATATTGTGATTTATAATAAGAAAACACATATTTTCATATTTGTCCCTAGTTCCTGACACAGAGTTCCTAGAACTCTTGTGATTGTCCAGATGACAGGAGCATCTTTTGTTCTAATGAGGCGACTCTTGGTGGGCTGCTGGATGGGGGCAGATGCCTAAAAGACCAAGCCATGATTAGAAGCTTGGAATTTTCAGCCCCCATTCCCTAGGATAGGAGAAAGGCTGGAGATTGAGTTAATAATCAGTCATGTCTACATGATGAAGCCACCATAAAAATCCCTGAACTACAGGGTTCAAGGGGCTTCCCAGTTGTGAACACATCCATGCACCAGGAGGGGTGGTGCACCCCAACTCCATGGGGATAGAAGCTCCTGCACTAGGAACCCTTCTAGAATTTGCCCTATATATCTCTTCATCTGGCTGTTCATCTGTATCCTTTATCATATCTCTTATTAATAAAATAAACTGGTAAATGTGTTTTTCTGAGGTTTGTGAGCCATTTTAGCAAATTAATCAGATCTGAGGAGGGGATTTTGGGAACTGCAGCTTATAGCTAGTCAGTCAGAAGTATAGATGACAACCGACTACTTGCAATTGCTATTTGAAGTGTGGAGCAGGCTTGTGGAACTGAACCATGAGCCCGTTGGGCCTGACTCTAACTGCAGGTAGACAATGTCAGAAGTAAATTGAATTGTAGGACACCCAGTTAATGTCTGCTGAAGAATTGTTTGCTGTGGGGAGAAATCCCTACATATTTTGATCACAGAAATTTTCTGTATTGTGATGAGGGTAACATTTTTAAAAATTGGTTTTTCTTATATCAAGCAAAACATGGTATATTTTTCTACCTCCTACTTATTTTTTTACAATTTTTAATAGCTACATAATAGTTGTATATATTTTAGTAATACATGTGATATTGTGATTCATGCATATAATTGTAAAGATCAAATCAGAGCTATTGGGATATCTATCACCGCAAACATTCACCGCTTCTTTATGTTGGGAACATTCCAGTTCCTCTCCTCCAGCTATTTGGAACTATAAAACAAATTATTGTGAACTATAGTCAACCTACTGTGCTACCAAACACTAGATCTTATTGCTTCTAGCTGTTTGTTGTACACACTGACCACCCTCTCTTTACATCCCACCTCCTCCAACATTTTCCAGTCTCTGGTAACCACCAGTCATCTCTCTACCTCCATGAGATCTGCCATTTTAGCTCCCACATATGAGTGAGAGCATGGACTATTTGTGTTTCTGTACCTGGTTTATTTCACTTAACATGATGACCTCCAGTTCCATCTGTGTTACTACAGATGACAAGATTTCATTTTTATGGCCAAATAATATTCCATTGTATATTTGCATCACATTTTCTTTATCCATTCATCCATTGATAGACACTTAAGTTGATTATATATCTTGGCTATTGTGAATAGTGTTGAAATAAAAATGGGAGTACAGATATCTCTTCAACATACTAATTTTCTTTCTTTTGCATGTATACCCAGCAGTGGGATTGCTGGATCATATAGTATTTCTATTTTTAGTTTTTGAGGAACCTCCATACTGTCTTGCATGGCTATACTAATTTACATTCCCACCAACATTGTACAAGTGTTCAGCTTTCTCTTTATGCTCACCAGCATTTGTTATTTTTAATCTTTCTGATAAAAGCCTTTTTAACTGGAGTGAGACAATATCTCAATGTGGCTTTGAGCATTTTTTCCTATACCTATAGGCCATTTGTATGCCTTCTTTTGAAAAATGTCTACCCAGATCTTTTCCCCATTTTTTAATTAGATTATTTGGGAGTTTTAGAGTTTTTTCCAATTTTATTTTGTTCTTGCTGTTGAGTTCCTTATATATAGTCCCTTGTCAACTGGATAGTTTGCAAATATTTTCTCCATTCTGCAGGTCATCTCTTCACTTTGGTGATTGTTTCCTTGGCTGTGCAGAAGTTTTTTAGCTTGATGTAATGCCGTTTGTCTATTTTTGCTTTTGTTGCATGTGTTTTTGCTGTCCTAAACAAAAAAATCTTTGCCAGACCAATGTCCTGAAGCTTTTCCTCCATGTTTTTCTTCTACTAGTTTCATGGTTTCAGGTCTTAGGTTTAAGTCTTTGGTGCATTTTGATTTGACTTTGTATGTGCTGAGAGACAGTGATCTAGTTTAATTTTTCTGCATATGATTATCCAGTTTTTCCAGCACCATTTATTGAAGAGATACCTTTTCCCAATGTCTACTCTTAGTGCCTCAATTGAAAATGGATTGGCCATAAATGCACAATTTTATTTCTGGGTTCTCTACTCTGTTCCGTTGACTCATGTGTTTATTTTACACTTGTACCAAGCTGTTTTGGTTACTATGGCTTTGTAGTATATTTTAAAGTTTGTTAGTGTGATGCCTCCAGCTTTATTCTTTTTGCTCAAGATTGCTTTGGCTACTTGAAGTCTTTTATGGTTTCATACATATTTTAGGGTTCTTTTTTCTTTCTGTGAAGAATGCTGTTGATATTTTGATAGAGATTACATTGAATCTGTAGATTAGTTTGGGGAATATTGACATTTTACCAGTATTAATTCTTCCAACTCATGAGCATGGGGTATCTTTCCATTTTTTGTGTCCTGTTCAGTTTCTTTCAACAGTGTTTTTTATTTGTTTGTTTTTAAGATGGGATCCTGTTCTGTCACCCAAGCTGGAATGTAGTGGCATGATCATAGGTCACTGCAGCCTCAAACACCTGGGCTCAAGTGATCCTCCTTCTTAAGCCTCCCAAGTTGCTGGGACTACAGCATGAACCACCATGCTTGGTTAATTTATTTTTGTTGTTGTTATTATTATTTGTAGAGACAGTGTCTAACCATGTTGATCAGGCTGGTCTTGAACTCTTGGCTGTAAGCAATCCTTGGCCTCCCAAAGTGCTGGGATTATAGGCATGAGCCACCATGCATGGCCTCATCAATGTTTTACAGTTTTCCTTGTGGAGATTTTTTATTTCTTTAGTTAAATAATAGATTTTTTTTTGTAGTTATTGTAAATGGGATTGTTTTTTGACTTCTTTTTCATATTGTTCTTTGTTGGCATACATAAATGCTACTAATTTTTGTATGTTGATTTCCTATCCAGTAACTTTATTGAATTCATTTATCAAATCTAAACTTTTTTTTGTATGGAGTCTTTAGGGTTTTCCAAATGTACTATTATGTAATCTGCAAACAAGAAATTTGACTTCTTCCTTTCCAACTGAAGGTTCTTTACTTCTTTCATTTTTTTTTTTTTTTTTTTTTTGAGACAGAGTCTCACTCTGTAGCCCAGGCTGGAGTGCAGTGGTATGATCTCGGCTCACTGCAAGCTCCGCCTCCCGGGTTCATGCCATTCTCCTGCCTCAGCCTACCGAGTAGCTGGGACTACAGACGCCCGCCACCACGCCCTGCTTATTTTTTGTATTTTTAGTAGAGATGGGGTTTCACCGTGTTAGCCAGGATGGTCTCCATCTCCTGACCTCATGATCTGCCCGCCTCGGCCTCCCAAAGTGCTAGGATTACAGG
This sequence comes from Chlorocebus sabaeus, assembly GCF_047675955.1. NCBI lineage: Eukaryota > Metazoa > Chordata > Mammalia > Primates > Cercopithecidae > Chlorocebus > Chlorocebus sabaeus. The sequence goes on from NC_132919.1 coordinate 37,819,540, forward strand.
CGTGAGCCACTGCACCTGGCTCTTCTTTCTCTTGCTAATTTCTCAGGCTAGGACTTCCAGCACTGTGTTGAATAAAAGTGGTGAAAGTGGGCTTTCTTGTCTTGTTCCATATCTTAAAGGACTTTCCATTTTTCTTCATTTAGCACAATGTTAGCTGTGGCTTTGTCATGTGTGGCCTTTATTGTTTTGAGGTATGATCCTTCTAAATCCAGTTTGTTGAGAGTTTTTTTTTTTTTTTTTTAATCATAAAGGGATATTGAATTTTGCTGCTTGTTTTTTCAGCATCTATTTAAATGATCATATGGTTTTTGTTCTTTATCCTCTTAATGTGATGTATTGCATTTATTGATTGACATATGTTGAACCATCTTTGCAATCCTGGGATGAACCTCTCTTGATCATGGTGGATGATCTTTTCAAATTGTTGTTGTATTCTGTTATTTTGTTGAGGATTTTTGCATCTATTTTTATCAGGGATATTGGCCTGCAGATTTCTTTTTTTAGTTTTGTTCTTACCTATCTAGTTTTGGTATCAGTGTAACACTGGCTTCATAGAATGAGTTTGGAAGTACTCCCTCCTCTTTAATGTTTTGGAATAGTTTGAGCAGAATTAGTATTGGTTCTTCTTTAAATGTTAGGTAGAATTCAGCAGTGAAGCTATCTGGGCCCAGGCTTTTCTCTGATGGGAAAATTGTTCTTACTGCTTTGATCTTGTTACTCATTATTGGTCTATTTAGGTTTTCTATTTCTTCATAGTTCAATCTTGGTTGTTTGTAGGTGTCCAGTAATTTATCCATTTCTTCTGAGTTTTTCAATTTGTTGGCATAGTCATTCATGATTGTCTCTAATGATTCTTTGTATTTCTGTGGCATCAATTTTTATGTCTTTCTTGTTTCTGATTTTATTTGTGTTTTCTCTCTTTTTTCTATTTAGCAAAAGCTTTGTCTATTTTGTTTATCTTTTTCAAAAAAACAGCTTCTTGTTTTGTTGACTTTTGGTAATATTTTTTAGTCTCAATTTTATTTCTACTCTGATTTTTAATATTTTTTTCCTACTACTAATTTTGTGTTTGGTTTGTTCTTGCTTTTCTTGTTTCTTGAGGTGCATCATTCGGCTGTTTATTTGAAAGCTTTCTACCCTTTTGATGCAGGTGTTTGTTGCTGTAAACTTTCTTCTTAGTACTGCATTTGTTGTATCCCATAGATTTTGATATGTTGCATTTCCATTTGCATTTGTTTCAAGAAATTTTTAAATTTCCTTCTTAATTTCTTCATGAAATCATGTTGGTTAATTTCCATGTGTTTGTATATTTTCCACAGTTCCTCTTGTTACTGAGTTCTAGTTTTATTCCACTGGGGTCAGAAAAAATACTTGATATGATTTTAATTCTTTTGAATTTGTTAAGACTTGTTTTGTGGCCTCATAGATGGCCTATTCTAGAGAATATTCCATGTGCTGATGAGAAGAATGTGTATTCTGTAGCAGTTAGATTAAATGTTCTGTAAATGTCAGTTAGGTCTATTTAGTCTAGAATGTAGAAACTCCAGTGTTTCTTTTTTGATATTCTGTATGGATGATCTGTTCGTTCCTGAGAGTGAGGTGTTGAAGTCCCCTACTATTACTGTATTATAGTTTTATCTCTCCCTTCAGATCTATTAATGTTTGTTTTATATATTTGGGTGCTCCTGTGTTGGGTACATATATTTTACTGAATCCTCTTGCTGAACTGATCCTTTTACCATTATATATACCCTGTTTATTTTACTGTCTTTGACTTGAAATCTATTTTAACTAATATAAGTATAGCTACTTCTGCTTAGCTACTTCTGCTCTTTTATGGTTTCCATTTGCATAGCATATCTTTTTTTCAGCTCTTTCAACTCTAACAATATTAGAGTATCCCAAATTTGTCTATATACTGACTTTTACCAGTGAATTTTATACCTTTAAATGTTTTCTTTTTGCATATTAGCATCACTTTCTGTTATATTGAAAACTCCTTTGAGCACTTCTTGTAAGATAGGTCTAGTGGTGATAAATTCCCTCAGCTTTTGCTTATCTAGGAAAGACTTTCATCTTTATGTTTGAAGGAAAGCTTTGTGGGGTACAGTGCTCTCAGTTGACGGTTTTTTTTCTTTAGCACATTGAATATGTCATCCACTCCCTCCTGACTTGTATGGTTTCCACTGAGAAATCTGTTGCTAGATGAATCAGAGCTCCTTTGTGTGTTATTTGCTTCTTTTCTCTTGCTGCTTTTAGGATCTTCTCTTTGTCCTTGATCTTTGAGAGTCTGATTGTTATATGCCTTGGGATAGTCTTATTTGGATTGAATCTGTTTGGTGATCGCTGAACTTCTTGTACCTGGATATTTGTATCCTTATCTAGGTTTGGAAAGTTTTCTGTTATTATTATTACTTTGAATATGCTTTCTACACCTTGCTCTTTCTCAACTCCCTCTTGAACACCAACAACTCCTAGATTTGCTCTTTTGAGGTTATTCTGTATATCCTGTAGGTATTCATCATTCTTTTTTACTCTTTCTTCTTTTTTCTCCTCTGACTGTGTATTTTCAAATAGTCTATCTTTAAGCTTACTGACACTTTTTTTTCGCTCAATTCATTCTGCTGTTGAGAGCCTCTATTGTATTTTTTCAAATCAGCAAATGTATTTATCAGTTCCAGGATTTCCATTTGATTGTTTTTATTAGTTCAATCTCTGTTATATTTTTCTGATAAATTTCTGAATTGCTTTTTCATGTTACCCTGGAGTTTTCTGAGTTTCTTTAAAACTGCTATTTTTAATGCTTGACTTGAGAGCTCACACACTGCCATTATGATAGGGTTGATCACTGGCTCCTTACTTTGTTCACTTGGGGAAGTCACAGTTCTGTTTGCTGTTGTTTCTTGTGGATGTACATCTATGGCTTCATAGGATTAGTTACTATGCTTTGAGGATTAGTTACTTATACCAATCTTCACTGGATCTCTTGTTTTGGTCTTTCTAGGTTATGTTTCCTAAGAAGTTCTTTACAGTTTGTTGAATCCCTTTACTCCTAGATTGCTGCCTCATTTTCAGCACTAGATGGCGCCTTAAGCCCAGGGTTGTCTTGACTGTCACAAACGTTCATTATTCTAATTTTGTTTTTCCACACGTCGATATACAACTTTTCCAGCATCAATTATTGAAGGGACTGTCTTTTCCTCATTTTGTATTACTGGCATCTTTGCCCAAAGTCTGTTAACCATAAATGCATTGATTTTTTTTTTTTTTTTTTTTTTTTTTTGCTCTCTTTTCTGTTCCATTAGTAGATGTGTTTTTAATGCCATTTCATAATGTTTTAATTACTATAGCTTTGTAATATAGTTTAAAATCAGGGGATGTGATGTCTTCAGTTTGTTCTCCTTTTTCAAAATTGCTTTGGCCATTATGGGTCTTCTGTGGTCCTAAAGTTTAGTATTGTTTTTTTCTAGTCCTGTGAAAAAAGTCATTGAATTTTTAATAGGGATTGCATTGAATCTGTAGATTCTTTGGCTAGTATGAATGTTTTAACAATATTAATTCTTCCAATCCATGAACGTAAGATTTCTTTTCATTTATTTGTGGCTTCTTCAATTTCTTTCATCAATGTTTAATAGTTTTCAATGTACAGATATTTCATTTCCTTGATTACATTTATTACTTATTTAATTAACCATTTGCATAATTTAAAAATTTGTCTGCTCCTTTCACTGGACTATGATCTTTAGTATCTGGCTTTGTTCTCCCTTGTATTTCCAGGACCCAGTACAGCCCTTGCTATAGAATGTATACTTAAAAACTATTTGTTGAATTAATTAATTTAAAAATTAGCAAGTTGCACAAATGGAAATGAAAACACAACATACCAAAACCTATGGGATACAACAAAAGTAGTAATAAGAGGAAAGTTTATAGCAATAAGCTCCTATATCAAAGAAGTATAAAAACTTCAAATAAACAACATAATGATGGGTCTTAAAGAACCAGAAAAGCAAGAGCGAACAAGCCAAAATTAGTAGAAGAAATAAAATAATAAAAATCAGAGCATAAATAAAATCTACATGAAAAAATACAAAAGACCAATGAAACAAAAATTTGTTTTTCTAAAAAGATAAGCAAAATAGAAAGACCTTTAGCCTAAGAAAAAAAGAGAGAAGATCCAAATAAATAAATCAAGAGACAAAAAAGGAAACATTACAACTGATACTGCAGAAATTCAAAGGGTCATTAGAGACTACTATGAGAAACTATATGCCAATAAATTGGAAAACTCAGAAGAAACGGATAAATTCCTAGACACGTACAGCCTACTAAGATTCAACCATAAAGAAATCCAAAACCTGAACCGACCCATAACAAGTAATGAGATCAGGCCAGGTATGGTGACTCACACCTGTATTCCCAGCACTTTGAGAGGCCAAGCGGGTGGATTACTTGAGGTCAGGAGTTTGAGACCAGCCTGGCCAACATGGTGAAACCCCACTTCTACTAAAAATACCAAAATCAGCCTGGTGTGGTAGCACATGCCTGTAGTCCCAGCTACTTGGGAGGCTGAGGCACAAGAATTGCTTGAATCCAGGAGGTGGAATTTGAAGTGAGCTGAGATCACACCACTGCACTCCAGCCTGAGTGACAGGGTGAGACTCTGTCTCAAAAGCAAACAAACTGAAAAACAAGTAATGAGATCAAAGCTGTATTAAAAAGTCTCCCAGCAAAGAAAAGCTCAGGGCCCAATGACTTCACTGCTGAATTTTACCAAACATTTAAAGAAGAACTAATATCAATCCTACTGAAACTATTCCAAAAAACAGAGGAAGAGAGAATACTTTCAAACTTATTCTATGAGGCCAGTATTACTCTGATACCAAAACCAGACAAAGGCAAATTTAAAAAAAGAGAACTATAGGCCAATATCCCGGCTGAACATTGATGCAAAACTCCTCAACAAAATATCGGCAAACCAAATGCAAAAACAGACTAAAAAGATAATTAGCCATGATCGGGGGAATTCATTCAAAAGATGCACAGATAGTTCAACAGATGAAAATCAGTCAGTGTGATACATCATATTAACAGAATGAAGGACAAAAATCATATGGTAATTTCAATTGATGGTGAAAAAGCACTTGACAAAATTCAACATCCTTTCATAATAGAAACCCTCAAAAAACTGGGTATAGAAGGAAGATACTTCAACACAATAAAAGCCATATATGGCTGATCTACAACTAGTATCATACTGAATGGGGAAAAACTGAAAGCCTTTTCTCTAAGATCTGAAACAAGACAAGGATACCCAGGTTTACCACTGTTGTTCAACATAGTACTGGAAATCCTAGCCAGAGAAATCAGACAAGAGAAAGAAAAAGGGGAAAGAGGCTGGGCACGGTGGCTCAAGCCTGCAATCCCAGCGCTTTGGGAGGCCGAGATGGGTGGATCATGAGGTCAGGAGATCGAGACCATCCTGGCTAACACGGTGAAACCCCATCTCTACTAAAAAATACAAAAAACTAGCCAGGCGAGGTGGCGGGCACCTATAGTCCCAGCTACTCGGGAGGCTGAGGCAGGAGAATGGCGTGAACCCGGGAGGCGGAGCTTGCAGTGAGCTGAGATCCGGCCACTGCACTCCAGCCTGGGCGACAGAGCGAGACACCGTCTCAAAAAAAAAAGTGGGGGGGGGGAAGAAAGAAAGGGAAGGGAAGGAAAGGGAAGAAGGGAAGAAGGAAAGAAGGAAGGAAGGAAATCCCTGTTTGCAGATGATGATATGATCTTATATTTGGAAAAGCATAAAGACTCCACAAAAAAGCTATTAGAACTAATAAATGTAGTACAGTTTCAGGATACAAAATCAATGTAAAAATCTGTATGCCAACAATAAACGATCTAAAAAAGAAATCAGGAAATAATACCATTTATAATAGCTACAAATAAAATCAAATACCTAGGAATAAACTTAACCAAAAATGTGAAAAATCTTTACAATGAAAACTGTAAAACATTGATGAAAGAAATTGAGGAGGGCACATAAAAAATGGAAAGATAAGCCGGGCGCGGTTGTGGGCGCCTGTAGTCCCAGCTACTCGGGAGGCTGAGCCAGGAGAATGGCGGGAACCCGGGAGGTGGAGCTTGCAGTGAGCCAAGATTGCACCACTGCACTCCAGCCTGGGTGACAGAGCAAGACTCTGTCTCAAAAAAAAAAAAAAAAAAAAAAAAAAAAAAAAAAAAAAAAAAAAGGAAAGATATTCCAGGTTCATGGATTGGAAGAATCAATATTGTTAAAATGTCTGTATTACCCAAAGCAATCTACAGATTCAGTGCAATCTTTATAAAAATACCAATGACATTCTTCACAGAAACAGAAAAAACAATCCTAAAATTTATTTGGAACCACAAAATATCCAGGATAGCCCAAGCTATCCTGAGCAAAATGAACAAACTGGAGGAATCACATTACTTGACTTCAAATTATACTACAGAACTATAGTAACCAAAACAGCATGGTACTGACATAAAAATGGACACATAGACCAATGGAACAGAACAGAGAACCCAGAAATAAATCCATACACCTACAGTGAACTCATATTTGACAAAAGTGCTAAGAATATATACTGGGGAAAGGATAGTTTCTTCAATAAGTGATGCTGGGAAAACTGGATATCCATATGCTTAGGAATGAAACTAGACTTTTATCTCTTGCCATATAGAAAAATCAAATCAAAAGGCATCAAAGGCTTTAATCTATGACCTCAAACTATGAAACTACTACAATAAAACATTGGGGAAACTCTGTAGGACATTGGACTGGGCAAAGATTTCCTGAGTAATATTGCACAAGCACAGGCAACCAAAGCAAAAATGGACTAATGGGATCATACCGAGTTAAAAACTTTCTGCACAGCAAAGAAAACAGTCAGCAAAGTGAAGAGACAACCCGCAGAATGGAGAAAATATTTGCAGACTACCCATCTGACATGGGATTAGAAACCAGAATATATAAGGAGCTCAAACAACTCAATAGGAAAAATATCTAATAATTGAATTTAAAAATAGGCAAAAGACCTGAATAGACATTTTTTAAAAGAAGACATACAAATGGCAAACAGGTATATGAAAAGGGGCTCAACATCACTGATCATCAGATAAATACAAATCAAAACTACAATGAGGTATCATCTTACCCCAGTTAAAATGACATATCCAAAAGACAGGCAGTAACAAATCCTGGTAAGGATGTGGAGAAAAGGGAACACTCATACACTGTTGGTGGGAATGTAAATTAGTACAACCACTATAAGGAACAGTTTGGAGGTTCCTCAACAAACTAAAAATAGAACTGCCATATGATCCAGCAACCCTACTGCTAAATATATACCCCAAAGAAAGGTAATTAATATACCAAAGAGACATCTGCAGTGCCATGTTTATTGCAGCACTATTCACTGGAGCCAAGATTTGGAAGCAACCTAAGTGTCCAACAACAGACTAATGGATCAAAAAAATGTGGTACATATACACAATGGAGTACTATTCAGTTATAAAAAAGGATGAGATCTTGTCATTTTCGACAACATGGGTGGAACTGGAGGTCTTTATGTTAGGTGAAAATAAGTCAAACAGAGAAAGACAAACGTCTCACGTTCTATTTATGAGAGCTAAAAAAAATTAAACAATTGAAGTCATAGATAGAGAGTAGATGATTACCAGAAGCTGGGAAGGGTAGAGGGGGTTGGAGGGGAGGGCAGAGGGGAGTTAGGGTGGTCTAATAACAAAAATATAATTAGATAGAATGAATAAAGTGTAGTATTTGATCATTACAACAGGGTGACTGCACAACAATAATTTATTTTACATTTAAAATGAGTGTAATTAGATTGTTTGTAACACAAAGGATAAATGCTTAAGGTGACGGATACCCCATTTACCCTGATGTGGTTATTATGCAGTGTATGCCTGTAGGAGAATATCTCATGTACCCTGTAAATACATGCATCTAATGGCTGGGTGCGGTGGCTCACACCTGTAATCCCAGTACTTTGGGAGGCTGAGACGGGTGGATCACCTGAGGTCAGGAGTTCGTGATCAGCCTGGTCAACACGGTGAAACCCCATCTCTACTTAAAATACAAAAATTAGCCAGGAGTAGTGGTGCACACCTGTAATCCCAGCTACTCAGGAGGCTGAGGCAGGAGAATCACTTGAACCTGGGAGGCAGAGGTTACAGTGAGCCAAGATCATGTTATTCCACTCCAGCCTGGGCGACAAGAGTGAGACTCCATCTCGAAAAAATTTATCTATCTATCTATCTATCTATCTATCTATCTATCTGTCTATCTATCTATCTATCCATCCATCCATCCATACACACACACACACATACATACATACATATATATACATCTACTATGTACCCACAGAAAAACATTTTTTAAAGATACAGGTTTGAAAAAAGAATAAAAGCTCTAAATCCGCAGATACGGTTTGGATCTGTGTTCCTATCCAAATCTCATGTTCATTTGTGATCCCCAGTGTTGGAGGTGGGGCCTGGTGGGAGATGATTGGATCATGGGGGTGGATTTCTCATGAGTGGTTTAGTGCTGTCCGCTGGGTACTGTCCTTAAGTTTGTAAGTGAGTTCTCATGAGATGTGGTTGTTTAAAAGCGTGTGGCATCTCCCCGCACCTCTCGCTCTTGTTCGTGTGATGTGTGCCAGCTCCCCCTTCGCCTTTTACCATGATTGTCAGTTTCCTGAGGCCTTTCTAGAAGCCAAGCAGATGCCAGCATCGTGCTTCCTGTACAGCCTACAGAACCGTGAGCCAATTAGACCTCTTTTCTTTATAAATTACCCAGCCTCAGGTATTTCTTTATAGCAATGCAAGAACAAACTAATACACCCTCCTTTAAAGGAGATAAAATGATGATGTGCTCATATACAACTACTTAGAAAATGCTCAGCCCACCTTAAAGGAGGAACTTAAAAGTCATTAAAGTATTTTAAAGTTTTAAAAAGTCAGCAAGTTTCATATAACTTTATAATTTTCTTAATATATTATTATATGTTTACACATTGAGTTTTATTTAGTAAATCAAATTATTGTTAAAGCTATTCATTTATCTCATATACTCTATAACTAACATTCTTGGGACAAATCTATCTGCAACTTAAAAATTTCTAAAAGCTTATTTAATGCCGCTGATATTTGAAAAACTGATCACAGAGAAATCAAACAACTAAATTATATCATTTATAAAAGTTGTACAATATTGTACAATAAAGATTATTGTACAATAATCTTTTCTCTTTTTTGATTGATGTTTTGAATTCACTCCTATAAAGTCAAATAACATGCCAATAACAAAGAAGTGATTTATGTTTGGTGACTCCTAAAAGAAGGGTCAGTGGCAGCACAATCAGCATAAAATACAATCCTACTTTAATGACTCTATTACAATATGCAACATCCAATCTTTAATTCCTATTTTTACTGTTCAAGCTGTTCTTGCTGTCTTCTGATTTCCTGCTTAGGACTATACAACCTTAAAGTTTCAATTCAGGAAGGCAGAGACACATTCATTTACAAAATGACAGTATGCAGAAAAAACTTTTAGGGCACTCTTGCAGTATGCATGCAACCTTCAAATCTCATGTGACAAATTTTCAAAACTAAATGAGTTTTTTCCTTAAAAATTGCATCGTACCTTAACTAAAGTAGGTATAGCCAGGCACGGTGGTGCATGTCTGTAGTCCTAGCTAACTTGGGAGGCTGAGGCAAGAGGACCACGTGAGCCCAGGAGTTTGAGGCTGCAGTGAGCTATGATCATGCCACTGCACTCCAGCCTGGGCAGCAGAGCAAGACCCCACCTCCAAAAATTAAAAAAAAAAACAACAATTAAAAAATATTATTATATGGCAAAATTTATCATCTTTATTTTCATACAGTTTACAGAAAATTTATTTATAAATGAATTTATGATGGCTGAAGCCCACCAGTAGCACAAAATACAACTATGTATCAATTAGCTAATAAAAAGTGTATGCACACTCTTGTAAATTTCTTAAGTCAGAATATAACCAAAGAAAAATTGCACATACATTTATGTTTATAAAATTTATTTAATGCTCATCTGCTTACCTACAAATCTCAAACAAATTGGTAACATATCATCAGAATTGAGTTAATATTAAAAAGCCTTGTTAGAATTTAGAATGTTGATTAAGATATACCATTGATGTTTGGAATGTACAATGTATATCATTCATGATTGTAAGCATTTGCTATATCAATGATTTCTAATCCTTTAAGTTTCTGTTGATGTTACCTATATAGTGAGAGACATCCTTCTCTAAATCTGGAAAAGCTTTGAGCTTCTTAAAAGGCAAAACAAAAATATAGACCATTTCAAAGAGTGTACATGTAGTAACTGAAATTCATCAGTAAGACATAATGAAAAACAAACAAACAGGTCCACAGGCTTTGTAAGCAATTAGACTTGGATTTGAATCCTAGCTCTCCTACTCAATAACTATTTGACAGTGGCAAATTACTTGGCATTTCTGTGTCTCAGTTTCTTCACGTCTTAATTTTGTAATAACTTTGGTAATGATTATTCACTATTGTCAGGAATAAATTCAATAATGTATAGAGTAAGCTTATATCCTTTCCAATTGAAATTCAGTGTTACTTACACCATACTTTCTCCCACATGATTGCTCTTAAATGTGCATCAAACTTTACAGTTCACATAACACTTTATGTGTGTGTCTGTGTGTGTGTAGATAGATAGATAGATAGATAGTTATTACTTTGAGCCACAGGAAGAGCAGAGAGAACACCTCCAATTACAGATGACAAAATTAAGGTTTAGAGAGTATCAGCAGTTTGCCTAAATTCATCCTGTTGTAGCAAAATCATTGTCTTTACTGTTATCAGAAGAATTTATTTTCTATTAGGGAGGTAACGGAAACATATTTTGCTTAGAAAAACACTTCGATGTGACCCTGGGGTATAAAAAGTGAGATTCTGAGAACATGGACACCTGGAGACAGGAAGTAAGAGCTAGATAAACTGCTCCACATTCTAAATGAGCGGGAATTCGGGCATTAGCATAGTGTAGAATTAAAAATAGAACAGAGTGAGGAAGGAAAAGGATGGTTAGCAATCTTTGGGGTCACCGAAGTACCTTTAAAGAATGGGAGGAGTATTTGGCTAGGTGTAGTGGCTCATGCCTGTAATCCCAGCACTTTGAGAGGCCGAGGCGGGAGGATCCCTTGAGCCCAGGAGTTTGAGACGAGCCTATGTAACATGGCAAAATTTCGTCTCTGCACAAAAATAAAAGATAAGCTGGACGTGGTAGCACATTCCTGTGGTCCCAGCTACTCAGCACACTAAGGTGGGAGAATCGCTTGAGCCTTGGAGGTTGAGGCTATAGTGAACTGAGATCATGACACTGCACTCCAGCCTGGGTAACAGAGCAAGACCCTGTCTCAAAAAAAAAAAAAAAAAGAATAGTAGGTAATATACACTGTGATGTGTAATTCTTCCCATTTAAATCTCCCTCTTTCCAAATGTGCAGTCAACCTTGTAGTTTATGTATTTACAGACATAAATTCAAGTAAGTTTCTATCTTTTTATTCGTTCTTTTTCTTCTCCTTCTTCCTTCCTTTTCCTTTTTCTCTCTCTTTCTCCTTCTCTTTTTTAAAAAATATTTATTCAATTCCATATCTGGGTTAGCACAGTGTGAGACAGGGACAGCATATGGAGAAAGAAGAAATAATTTGTATCTGAATAAAATCAACAGAAGCATAAGCTTGAACTTCATGGTAAAGAAGAAAACATACCAATCCCACCATCCAGATTCACAGAAATCTTGGGTAAAGGAATTAATCTTTCACATGCTGTTCTTATTTGGATTTTATGGGAATTACAGAGGTAAAGCTAAGACTAGTACTCAGGTTTTTAAATTCCTAATCCAGTATTCTTTCTAATGCCCAAACGGAGTATTAACTCAGCAGTACAAGTACATACAGGCCAGGAGTTAAGATCCACTGAGTTCTAAGAAGATTTAGATGATGAGGTAAAAAATAATCACTACACTAATGATGAAAATAACATGATGGGCTGATATCCTGTCCGCACGAGAAAAAGGTGAGATCCTGTCCCCACCAAAAAAAGAAAAAAAAAAAAAAAAATCAGACTCTTTTAACACCTACCAATTGTCTGCTAAATGTTATATAAGGAGTCTTTGCCTTTTGAGAAAATTACACTATTGTTAGGACCAATTCAAATTGTATGAATACACTGTATACATAGTATATACACATTCCCACCTACACCTGATATGTATTTATAATTAGACAAATTATTTTAAAAAGCAGAAAAAAGTAGTAGGACCAGGAATGAGAGGAATGACTAGAAGTGTGACTAACTTAGAGATGCTGAAGAAAAATAGATTGTTCACTTTGACAAACATTTATTGAGCATCTTTCTTTCCCTCTCTCTCTTTCTTTTCCTTCCTTCCTTTCTTCTTTTTCTCTTTGTTTTCTTTTCTCTTTCCTTTCCTTTCCTTTCTTTCCCCTCCCTTCCTCCTCCCTCCCTTCCTCCCTTCCTCCCTTCCTCCCTTCCTCCCTTCCTCCCTCCCTCCCTCCCTTCCTCCCTTCCTCCCTCCCTCCCTTCCTCCCTTCCTCCCTTCCTCCCTTCCTCCCTCCCTCCCTCCCTCCCTTCCTCCCTCCCTCCCTCCCTCCCTCCCTCCCTTCCTCCCTTCCTCCCTCCCTCCCTCCCTCCCTTCCTCCCTCCCTCCCTTCCTCCCTTCCTCCCTTCCTCCCTTCCTCCCTTCCTCCCTTCCTCCCTCCCTCCCTTCCTCCCTTCCTCCCTTCCTCCCTTCCTCCCTTCCTTCCTCCCTTCCTCCCTCCCTCCCTCCCTCCCTCCCTTCCTCCCTCCCTCCCTTCCTCCCTTCCTCCCTTCCTCCCTCCCTTCCTTCCTTCCTTCCTGGTTAGAGTCGCTGTTTGTGAAGAACATGTCTCAAGGGGAATAGAAGATCTACACCAGTCAGATGTCAAAAGCTATTTATGATTCAGTGGTTAAATGTGTACAAGAGACAGGAAGCATTATCAGAAAAGTGAGGGATTCCTGTGGCCACAAGGTTAAGGGAAGGCTTCACAATGGAGATGAGTCCTAAATAGGAAAGGCAAGATAGTCAAAATGATGGAAAGAAGTGTTTTAGGGTCAAGAAACAACTTCTGCAAAAAAAATCTAGCATCGAAACAAAACTGACCAACTGATCATCTTTATTAAAGCAGTGTTTTATTTAAGCTATATTGACTAATATTTGCTGTCTTTTATAAATGAATGATAGTTCATTAAATTTATGTTGTGCCATTTGTCAACTCATAAGAATTATTTTGGCACTATAGTAACTAAGTCCACTTAGACTATCACTCACCTGTACCATAAGCCAGTCTGTTTTATAGTGCTGTATAAAAGTTTAGTTCAGATACTATAAAAATATTTCCATTAAAGGGCAAATATTTTCCCTCTTAAATAGATACTATAGAAATAGTTTTTACAATCTATTATGAGCATTTATAAAATGCTTAACAATAACTTATCCCTAAATTAATGTGTAATGTATGAATTTGAGAGGCTCCAGTTCCTGATAAAATATAAAATCATAACTATCCTTCCCTAAAACTCACTGGTCAGGAAATATGAAAGGTAACCATCTCAATATATCTACTCAAAACTTTTCAACCAGATTACAAAGCTAAGTCCACCTGAACCCTTAATGGGTGAGGATTTCATTCTAAGGCTGCAATAACTTCATTTGTGGCCAAGTCTCAGCTCCAAGAGCAGACAGATTACCAAAGACATTCTGGAGATCAGTATGAAGCACATCCTGCTTAAACCAATTATGCTGAAATTGTCAGATTGCAGCTGACAGCCAATTTCATGCATTTCGTTTCCATCAAGTTCACCTAATCATAACAATAATAGTAGAACATGAAAGATGTTATTACATATCATTCTTTTGGAATATTTAAACGTAGATGGATATTAACATTCTGTGAGTCACATACCAAGAAGTTCAACAAATGTGAGTTTAAGAAAAAATACGTTGTAATAAAAATGTGTAATATATATATTGTAAAAAAGATGTAATATATATATTGCTTAAAAATTATACTTTCACGATTATTTTCTGTTTATGTCATTGATTCATTTTTTAAAAAACATGCAAGTTTAAATAGTATATTTAATCTTTATTTCCTCTGCACCATTTTATTAACAAAAGTGGATGATAAAATAAACCAAGGTAGAAGGGCAATTCTTAATTTATAATTTTCTTACTTTTGTACTAGTTTTAAGTCACAGCTTCTGAATGGTGTTCTATAATAGACACCCAAAAAACAACTTAATAAACATGATTGGCAATCATTTCACACATACTTCAGGCATAAAAGCCTGTTATGAATTAAGAGAAATTCATGAGCTTTTTCTAAGACTGTTCTTTACAGTGTGTTTGCATAATAATAAGGCCCAATCTGTTGGAAAACAAGTAAAGGGCAAATTAATAAGGTCATCATTTTGGTCTAATGATGCTTAATGCAGTTTTAGCAATCTGCTCAAGACAAAAGGTAGCCACTCAGACATAGCCAATTATGCATTTGTGTGGCAGATGAAATCTTTAATAATGAATCTGATTAACATTCAATAATAAACATACAGGCTGAGAAAATGACCAAGCTACCTCCTGCAAACATCATCAACTAAGGCTTTGTTCAGATTGAGGTCAGACTGGTATTCCAGAAAGGCGCATTAAGATAAAAGTTTATCAAATGTGTTAACATGAATCCCCCTAAAAAACCCACAAAATCCCTATTATACAAAGGCTTCCTTTGCAACAGCTGACTTGTCTGATCAGTTATGAAAAAACAGACTCAACTTTTTCATGGGTTGCATATGTTTAATTTTTTAGAATGGTTTTAAATTAATTTGCTTTGATCTCCAAACACTGGGAATGTGATAAAATTGGGCCACAGGAGACTTAGGAGTTCAGTTCCATTGCTTTTCTACCAATGATCCAATGTGAGCAACTTGAAAGGAATCTGTTTCACTCATATTCCTAAAATGCCTTGCATCCAATGGAGTTCAAGAATTGTTACTTATACAAATAAGCATTTCTTGGCCGGGCGCGGTGGCTCAAGCCTGTAATCCCAGCACTTTGGGAGGCCGAGACGGGCGGATCACGAGGTCAGGAGATCGAGACCATCCTGGCTAACACAGTGAAACCCCGTCTCTACTAAAAACACAAAAAACTAGCCGGGCAAGGTGGCGGGCGCCTGTAGTCCCCGCTACTCGGGAGGCTGAGGCAGGAGAATGGCATAAACCCGGGAGGCGGAGCTTGCAGTGAGCTGAGATCCGGCCACTGCACTCCAGCCCGGGTGACAGAGCAAGACTCCGTCTCAAAAAAAAAAAAAAAACAAAAAACAAAAAACAAACAAATAAGCATTTCTTAATAAAGTATGGAAGCAGACAAGGATATCACATATCATATCATGTCATATGTTATTTTATTTTATTTTGTTTTGTTTTATTTTATTTGAGACAGAGTCTTGCTCTGTTGCCCAGGCTGGAGTGTAGAGGCACGATCTCGGCTCACTGCAAACTCCGCCTCCCAGATTCAAGCGATTCTCTTGCCTCAGCCTACTTAGTAGCTGGGATTACAGATGCCCGGCACCATACCTGGCTACTTTTTGTATTTTTAAGTGGAGATGGGATTTCACCATGTTGGCCATGGTGGTCTTGAACTCTTGACCTCAAGTGATCACCCTCCTCGGCTTCCCAAAGTGCCAGGATTATAGGCATGAGCCACCACGCCAAACCCACATATTGTATATTTAAGACATTTTATTGGAGTATAGCAAACATACAGAGAAGTACACAAATAGTAACTTAAAAGCTCAATAGATTTTCACTAAGTGAACATACCCATTAATCTGTAGCCAGATTGAAAAAAACTGAACATCAAGAAATAGCATCCCAGAAGTGCAGTCACTAGATCCCTCCCTACCAGCTCACTAACTTGACTATAAAGACCAAACGTTGATTTTGCTAGTTTTTGTTTGTTTGTTTGTTTGTTTTTTATGGAGTCCTGCTCTGTCGCTCAGGCTGGAGTGCAGTGGTGTGATGTTGGCTCACTGCAACCTTCGTCTCCCAGGTTCAAACAATTCTCCTGCCTCAGCTTTCCGCGTAGTTGGAATTATAGGCTCATGCCACCACGCCTGACTAATTTTTGTATTTTTAGTAGAGACGGGGTTTCACCATGTTGGCCAGACTGGTCTCAAACTCCTGACCTCATGATCTACCTGCCTTGGCCTCCCAAAGTGCTGGGGTTACAGGCTTGAGACACTGCATCCAGCCTTTTGCTAGTTTTTGAACTTGTGCCTACTTTTTTCTTTCAACATGTTTGTGAGATTCTTCAATATTTTTTAGTGTAGTTGGAGTTCATTTTCATTCATGGCTGTGGGGGATGTATCATTTACTTGACAAACATTTATTGAGTATCTCTGTCTATATAAAATTCATATTATAGAAATAGTTTTTATAACCTATAATAAGTATTTATAAAATGCTTGACAATAGCTCATCCCTAGTATAACATTAAATGTATGAATTTGAGAAGATCCAGTACCTTGGAAAAATATAAAATCACAAATACCCTTCCCTTCAGGAAATATGAAAGGTAACCATCTAAGTCTATCTACTCAAAACTCAATTACTGCTAGTGGAAGATTTGGGATTATTTATCCTTTCTATGACTGTTTCTATTTTATAGCTACTATGAATTGTGCTGCCACAAAAAATTTGTATGTCTTCTGGTGAACATATGTATGCATTTCTGTTGGGTATATATCCAGGAATATTGCTGGGGCATAGGACATATGTATGTTCAATTTTAGTAGCTACTATGAAACGGTATTTCAAAATGGTTATACCAACCCATATTCCCATTAACAGTGTAATGAGAATTCTGGCTGTTCTACCTTCTTGTGAATCTTGAGCATTTTCTGTTTTCATTTTAGCCATTCTGGTGGTTGTATAGTGGTGTGGTATTATGGTTTTAATTTGCACTTTCCTGATGACTACTGAGGTTGAGTGTCTGTTCACACATTTACTGGCCATTTAGGACACCTTTCTGTGTGAGGTTCTATTCATGCCTTTGGTCCACATTTTGTATTCCATGCCAAACTGTAATGTCTTCTGAATGTGGTTATATTAACCAGCAAGTAAATAAAATCTGAGCTTTTATTCTATTTTTGGAAATCTGACATAAACTGAAATAGATGGTCCCTGACTTACGGTAGTTTGACTTAAAAATTTTCAACTTTATGACAGTGTGAAAGTGATTCACATTCAGTAGAAACTGTACTTGGAGTGCCCATACACCATTCTGTTTTTCACTTTCAGTACTGTATTTAATAAATTGCATTAGATAGTCAACACTTTACTCTAAAATAGGCTTTGTGTTAGATGATTTTGCCCAACTACAGGCTAATGTAAGTGTTCTGAGCTTACGGTAAGCTAGGCCAAGCTATAGTGTTTTGTAGGTTAGGTGTATTAAATGAATTCTGTATTTATGATATTTTCAACTTATGATGAGTTTATCAGAATGTAACTCCATCATAAGTTGAGGAGCATCTGTACATCTAAATGTTTAAATTTCTGAGCTTTTTTGCAAGCTAGTGAAGAAACTCATGATAGTAATTAGGTTAAAGGATGATATCAAGAATTTATCCTGACTTTCCTATTTAAATTGTACCTCTGAGGAACCAAATAGTAGAAAAGGGAAAATCTCTTCTAGGAGTACTCTATATAGCTACATAAGGGATGACAGAATTAAAATATCACTATTTTGCAACTCTGATGAATTAATGGCCATAGGCTTTGAGAATCAATGGCTGTTAACATCATGAAAAAAGAGATACTCTTTAATGCTTCTTGATGGAAGAACACACCTATGAAGTAGTCTTGCCAAAGTCAAACCTGAATCTAGACGACCCTCTAGATGCAACTGTCAATTTATGGAAAATATAGGTCAGAGGAGTATGTTAAACTATACCATAGGACAGCAAACAGCCCAATCCAGATTCTGGAAAACTCTGTAGTACAAATACCTTGATTTGCTTTTATCAAATAAATTGCAAAAATAAAAAATAAAACAGATGATGGAGGGGGAATCTATAGATTAAAAGAGACTTAAAAGATACATCAAGGCCAAGCATGGTGGCTCACACCTGTAATCCCAGTACTTTAGGAGGCCAAGGCAGGCAGATCACCTGAGGTCAGGAGTTTGAGACCAGCCTGGCCAACATGGTGAAACCCTGTCTTTAATAAAAATACAAAAAAATTAGCTGGGTGTTGTGGCAGGCATCTGTAATTCCAGCTACTCGGGAGGCTGAGGCAGAAGAATTGCTTGAACCCAGGAGGCAGAGGTTGCAGTGGGCCAGGATTGCACCATTATACTCTAGCCTGGGCAACAAAAGTGAGATTCCATCTCAAAAAAAAAAAAAAAAGGCCCCCCAACAAATCTCAATGTAGGTACCTTATTAGAATCCTAATTAATTCAAAAATTTTTAAAACCTTAAAGATTTCATACTATTTATGAAAGGACAATTTCTGATAATGGTGAAGTAGCTTCTATTAGATCACTCCTCCTACCAGTAACGATTATAAATTTTGAATTTTTTTAATAAAACCAGTTTTGAAGTACTAGAGAGCGACCAAAAACAGAAACTTCAGGAGACACAATCCTTGAAAGATGTGAAACACATTTGGAGAGATCTTTCTTTAATTAGTTTTCCCTTCAGTGAATGCCCCAGTTAATGTATCAGGGAATAAAGCTCAAGCAGAAAGTTGCAGTCTTACTAGAATGAGGAAACACAGGTTGAATTTGAGACTGCTAGAATGACGAGAAATGAAGGGAAGAAATCTTGAGCATGATTGTGCCACAAAGAAGGGAATCCCAAAATGTAAGTATAAATATCCTTCCAATCCTTGGTTGACTCTCGAACTACTGTACATGGGTAAGGCATGTCTCCAGCTGCCCAGTGGAAAGCTGTAGCTGTAAGGTAGAAAGAGCTGAGAAGACTTCAGCATCTGCTTATTGCTGGGAAAATAGAGTTTGGAGTTCAAGTTCTACTAAGTTAGAGGAACACTAGAGCTTTCCTATTAAACCCCAGGAAGGCTACTCTACACATAAGGACTCTGTCACAGGACTAAGAGCAAAATCAAAATAAACCCATTTTAACAAAGTTGAAAATCAAGCCTTCACAAGATTAGAGCTATTTTCCAGTAATTTAACTGCCTTCCAGAATAAAATTCAAAATTCTTCAGAGGAATGTAACAGAATCTAGAATATGTTATTCACAATTTTCAGTATATAATAAAAACGAGATGTATAAAAAAACATAAAAATTAGACTTAAAGAGAAAAAACAGTCAATTGAAAGAGATCCTGAGACAACCAAATGTTGGAATTGGGCAAGAACATTAAATACACTATTATGGATGGAGGAAGATTTACCAAGCAAATGGAGAACAAAAAAAAGCGGGGGTTGCAATACTAGTCTCTGATAAAACAGACTTTAAACCATCAAAGATCAAAAGAGACAAAGAAGGCCATTACATAATGGTAAAGGGATCAATTCAACAGGAAGAGCTAACTATCCTAAATATATATGCACCCAATACAGGGGCACCCAGATTCATAAAGCAAGTCCTTAGAGACTTACAAAGAGACTTAGACTCCCCTACAATAATA
The DNA here is from genome assembly GCF_047675955.1 of Chlorocebus sabaeus. Lineage (NCBI taxonomy): Eukaryota > Metazoa > Chordata > Mammalia > Primates > Cercopithecidae > Chlorocebus > Chlorocebus sabaeus. The sequence goes on from NC_132919.1 coordinate 37,839,373, forward strand.
ATGGGAGACTTCAACACTCCACTGTCAACATTAGACAGATCAACGAGACAGAAAGTTAACAAGGATATCCAGGAATTGAACTCATCTCTGCAGCAAGCAGACCTAATAGACATCTATAGAACTCTCCACCCCAAATCAACAGAATATACATTCTTCTCAGCACCACATCGTACTTACTCCAAAATTGACCACGTAATTGGAAGTAAAGCACTCCTCAGCAAATGTACAAGAACAGAAATTATAACAAACTGTCTCTCAGACCACAGTGCAATCAAATTAGAACTCAGGACTAAGAAACTCAATCAAAACCGCTCAACTACATGGAAACTGAACAACCTGCTCCTGAATGACTACTGGGTACATAACGAAATGAAGGCAGAAATAAAGATGTTCTTTGAAACCAATGAGAACAAAGATACAACATACCAGAATCTCTGGGACACATTTAAAGCAGTGTGTAGAGGGAAATTTATAGCACTAAATGCCCACAAGAGAAAGCAGGAAAGATCTAAAATTGACACTCTAACATCGCAATTAAAAGAACTAGAGAAGCAAGAGCAAACACATTCGAAAGCTAGCAGAAGGCAAGAAATAATTAAGATCAGAGCAGAACTGAAGGAGATAGGAACACAAAAAACCCTCCAAAAAATCAATGAATCCAGGAGTTGGTTTTTCGAAAAGATCAACAAAATTGACAGACCACTAGCAAGACTAATAAAGAAGAAAAGAGAGAAGAATCAAATCGACGCAATTAAAAATGATAAAGGGGATATCACCACCGACCCCACAGAAATACAAACTACCATCAGAGAATACTATAAACACCTCTACGCAAATAAACTGGAAAATCTAGAAGAAATGGATAATTTCCTGGACACTTACACTCTTCCAAGACTAAACCAGGAAGAAGTTGAATCCCTGAATAGACCAATAGTAGGCTCTGAAATTGAGGCAATAATTAATAGCCTACCAACCAAAAAAAGTCCAGGACCAGATGGATTCACAGCTGAATTCTACCAGAGGTACAAGGAGGAGCTGGTACCATTCCTTCTGAAACTATTCCAATCAATAGAAAAAGAGGGAATCCTCCCTAACTCATTTTATGAGGCCAACATCATCCTGATACCAAAGCCTGGCAGAGACACAACAAAAAAAGAGAATTTTAGACCAATATCCCTGATGAACATCGATGCAAAAATCCTCAATAAAATACTGGCAAACCGGATTCAGCAGCACATCAAAAAGCTTATCCACCATGATCAAGTGGGCTTCATCCCTGGGATGCAAGGCTGGTTCAACATTCGCAAATCAATAAACATAATCCAGCATATAAACAGAACCAAAGACAAGAACCACATCATTATCTCAATAGATGCAGAAAAGGCTTTTGACAAAATTCAACAGCCCTTCATGCTAAAAACGCTCAATAAATTCGGTATTGATGGAACGTACCTCAAAATAATAAGAGCTATTTATGACAAACCCACAGCCAATATCATACTGAATGGGCAAAAACTGGAAAAATTCCCTTTGAAAACTGGCACAAGACAGGGATGCCCTCTCTCACCACTCCTATTCAACATAGTGTTGGAAGTTCTGGCTAGGGCAATCAGGCAAGAGAAAGAAATCAAGGGGATTCAGTTAGGAAAAGAAGAAGTCAAATTGTCCCTGTTTGCAGACGACATGATTGTATATTTAGAAAACCCCATTGTCTCAGCCCAAAATCTCCTTAAGCTGATCAGCAACTTCAGCAAAGTCTCAGGATACAAAATTAATGTGCAAAAATCGCAAGCATTCTTATACACCAGTGACAGTCAAACAGAGAGCCAAATCAGGAATGAACTTCCATTCACAATTGCTTCAAAGAGAATAAAATACCTAGGAATCCAACTTACAAGGGATGTAAAGGACCTCTTCAAGGAGAACTACAAACCACTGCTCAGTGAAATCAAAGAAGACACAAACAAATGGAAGAACATACCATGCTCATGGATAGGAAGAATCAATATTGTGAAAATGGCCATACTGCCCAAGGTAATTTATAGATTCAATGCCATCCCCATCAAGCTACCAACGAGCTTCTTCACAGAATTGGAAAAAACTGCTTTAAAGTTCATATGGAACCAAAAAAGAGCCCGCATCTCCAAGACAATCCTAAGTCAAAAGAACAAAGCTGGAGGCATCACGCTACCTGACTTCAAACTATACTACAAGGCTACAGTAACCAAAACAGCATGGTACTGGTACCAAAACAGAGATATAGACCAATGGAACAGAACAGAGTCCTCAGAAATAATACCACACATCTACAGCCATCTGATCTTTGACAAACCTGAGAGAAACAAGAAATGGGGAAAGGATTCCCTATTTAATAAATGGTGCTGGGAAAACTGGCTAGCCATAAGTAGAAAGCTGAAACTGGATCCTTTCCTTACTCCTTATATGAAAATTAATTCAAGATGGATTAGAGACTTAAATGTTAGACCTAATACCATAAAAATCCTAGAGGAAAACCTAGGTAGTACCATTCAGGACATAGGCATGGGCAAAGACTTCATGTCTAAAACACCAAAAGCAACGGCAGCAAAAGCCAAAATTGACAAATGGGATCTCATCAAACTAAAGAGCTTCTGCACAGCAAAAGAAACTACCATCAGAGTGAGCAGGCAACCTACAGAATGGGAGAAAATTTTTGCAATCTACTCATCTGACAAAGGGCTAATATCCAGAACCTACAAAGAACTCAAACAAATTTACAAGAAAAAAACAAACAACCCCATCCAAAAGTGGGCAAAGGATATGAACAGACATTTCTCAAAAGAAGACATTCATACAGCCAACAGACACATGAAAAAATGCTCATCATCACTGGCCATCAGAGAAATGCAAATCAAAACCACAATGAGATACCATCTCACACCAGTTAGAATGGCGATCATTCAAAAGTCAGGAAACAACAGGTGCTGGAGAGGATGTGGAGAAATAGGAACACTTTTACACTGTTGGTGGGATTGTAAACTAGTTCAACCATTATGGAAAACAGTATGGCGATTCCTCAAGGATCTAGAACTAGATGTACCATATGACCCAGCCATCCCATTACTAGGTATATACCCAAAGGATTATAAATTATGCTGCTATAAAGACACATGCACACGTATGTTTATTGCAGCACTATTCACAATAGCAAAGACTTGGAATCAACCCAAATGTCCATCAGTGACAGATTGGATTAAGAAAATGTGGCACATATACACCATGGAACACTATGCAGCCATAAAAAAGGATGAGTTTGTGTCCTTTGTAGGGACATGGATGCAGCTGGAAACCATCATTCTTAGCAAACTATCACAAGAACAGAAAACCAAACACCGCATGTTCTCACTCATAGGTGGGAACTGAACAATGAGATCACTTGGACTCGGGAAGGGGAACATCACACACCGGGGCCTATCATGGGGAGGGGGGAGGGGGGAGGGATTGCATTGGGAGTTATACCTTATGTAAATGACGGGTTGATGGGTGCAGCACACCAACATGGCACAAGTATACATATGTAGCAAACCTGCACATTGTGCACATGTACCCTACAACTTGAAGTTTAATAATAATAAATAAATTTAAAAAAAAATACACTATTATAAACATGTTACAGATGTTACAGGAAAAGATAAATATAATGGGTAAAGACATGGGAGAATTTTAAGAGATATTTGAAAACTACAACAAAACCAGAACTCTTAGAGCTGAATAATACAATACTTGAAATACAATGTTTACTGGATGAGCTTGACAGCAGATTAAAAACAGCAATCAATAAATTGGAAGATACAATAATGGAAACTATAAGAACTAAAGTACAAAGAAAAAAATCATTGAGGAGAAATGAGTAGAACCTCAGTGACCTGTGAGACAATATCAGGTGGTCGAACATATATGTAACTGGGGGGTCAACTGGAGAGAGAGAAAATAGGGCAAAGTTTGAAGAAGTATTGGCTAAAATGGTTTCCATTTTATTTAAAAGATCTACCCTCAGACCTAAGCAGCTCAGCCAAAACCAAGAAAAATAACTACAAAGAAAATCATACCTAGGAACATCATAGTTAAGCTGATAAAAACTAGAGGTAAAGAGAAAAAGTCTTAACAGCAATAAGAGCAAAAAGTTATACACAGGGGAATGATAAGAATGATGGCAGACCTTTATTTAATAACAACAGATGCCAGAAGACAACATCTTCAAAGTTCTTGGGGGGAAAATCTTGCCAGTCTAGTATTTTATATCCAGTGAAAATTTCATTCAAAAATGAAAGTGAGATCTGGTGTCCAAAGAGACAGCAGATCTTCTGTCTCCAAAGATCTTGGAAGTCATCTTTCCCATCCTGACAACAAGGAATGCTGACAGAGAATTGAGATCATAATGCAAACTGTTGCCCCCAAAATTGGAGAGAGAGAGATGGGCAGATATAGAGAATCACAACTTACACCAGCAGAAATCTCTGTGGGAACCACATTGGGGTAAGAAAACTTAAACTGTTATTGATAAATTGCCAGGGGCACAGGATAGATGATTTGAGAGTTAAAGACTTCACAGGGAGCCAGTTGGAGGAGGATCCCCACACTTGTGTGAGTTTTACCTCCAAGAGCCCTACTAGGTTATCATTGTTAAAATCACAAAAATATCCCCTTGTGCTTCCAGGTGATGGAGCGGGAAAGTAGCCAATTTAAAATACGTCCAGAACATTCTGTTCTTAACAAGGCCTGTCCTCAAGAGAAACTACTTTATCAGAGCCCAGCCAACTGGGATTTTATTAGAGCCCAACCAATTTGTGGGAAGGGAAGTACCTAAATTCAGCTCCCTCTAGCCTTTCACATGGGGGAAGGGAAATGTCCAACCATAGGCCCCTCAATCCTTCCTGGTTCACCTAACAGAGAAGACAATACAAAATAAAACTGAGAAGAATTTGAGAAGCCAGATACATAGGCTTACTAAAAAATTGAGACCAAATTGTAAGAGCATAGAATGCTTTCCCTCCCACTAAACCTTACCACATCACCTACATAATAACAGGGGAATATAACTTAAAGAACTGCACATCTCAGACATTATTTAAGAAAAAGTCTGTAGGGAAACCCAAAAATAGCAGAGGAGGCAAAAGCAAGGATACCAGAGGAAACTGTAGCCTGCGACACCTGCAGGTACAGCAAATAGTAAACACAAACTAACCTCTAGACAGATAAACATAAAACCTCACAATAAAGCTATTTATTCAGTTCCTTTTACCAAGTACATCATGTCCAACTTTTAACAAAAAATTATAAGGCATATTAAAAGACAAAATAAAATTTGATAACCATAGAGCGAGCATCAGCAGAGGATTCAAATATGGCAGAGATATTAGAATTATCAGACTGGGAACTTAAAACAACTATAATATGCTAAAGGATCTGGTAGAAAAAGTGTACAATGTGCAAGAATAGGTGAACAATGTAAACAGAGATGGAAACCCTAAGAAAGAATGGAAAGGAAGTGCTAGAAATCAAGAACACTGTATCAGAAATGAAAAATGCCTTTGTTAAACTCATTAATATACTGGACAAACAGCTGAAGAAAGAATCAGTGGACTTGAAGAAATGTCAATTGAAATCTCCAAAACTGAAACGCAAAGAAAAAAATTACAAAAAGAGACAGAACATAATATCCAAGAACTGTGGGGCAGTTACAAAAGGTGTAACATATGTGTAATGGGGAATACCAGGAGAAGAGAGAAAGAACCAGAAGAAATACTTGAAGCAATAATGACTGATAATTTCCCAAAATTAATGATAGACAACAAACCACAGATCCAGAAAACTCAGAGAACACCAAGCAGAATATATACCAAAAGATCTATACCTAGGGCTTGGCATGGTGGCTCATGCCTGTAATCCTAGCACTTTGGGAGGCTGAGGCAGGTGGATTGCCTAAGCTCAGGAATTAGAGACCAGCTTGAGCAACATGGTGAAACCCCATCTCTACTAAAATACAATAAATTAGCTAGGCATGGTGGTGCATGCCTGCAATCCCAGCTACTCAGGAGCCTGAGGCACAAGAATTGCTTGAACCCAGGGGGCGGAGGTTGCAGTGGGCCAGAATCACGCCACTGCACTCCAGCCTGAGAAGATCTACGCCTAGGCATACCTACCATATTCAAATTTCAGAAAATCAAAGACAAAGAGAAAATCTTGAAAGCCAGAGAAAAAAATCATGTTACCTATAGAGAAGCATGGATAAGAATTACACTGCACTTCTCAGAAAACATGCAAGCAAAAAGACAGTGAAGTGAAATATTTAAAGTATTGAAAGAAAAAAACCACTAACCCAGAATTCTGTATCCAGCTAAATTACACTTCTTGTGAAGGAGAAATAAAGACTTTCTCAGATAAACAAAAATTGAGAGAATTTGTCACTAGTAGACCTACCTTCTAAGAAATATTGGCCAGGCATGGTGGCTCATGCCTATAATCCCAGCACTTTGGGAGGCCGAGGCGGGTGGATCACTTGAGGTCAGGAGTTTGAGACCAGCCTGGCCAACATGGTGAAAACTTGTCTCTACTAAAATACAAAAATTAGCTGGGCATGGTGGTGTGTGCCTGTAATCCCAGCTACTCGGGAGACTAAGGCAGGAGAATTGCTTGAATCCATGAGGTGGAGGTTGCAGTGAGCCAAGATCGTGCCACTGCACTCCAGCCTGGGTGACAGTTAGACTTCGTCTCAAAAAAAAAAAAAAAAAAATTGGAAGAAATTCTTCAGAAAATTATATAGATCAGTGTTGTGGGCTAACCTGGGTTTTTTTCAAAATTCAAAATTCATCGTAGAGCCTTTAAAGTGGTAATGAAGTTAAAATTGGGTCATTAGTGTGGACTCTGATGGATTGTGACAAGTAGTATTATAATAAGAAGAAATTAAGATACAGACAGACAGAGACCCCAAGCACATGCACACTTAAATCAAGGGATGACCATGTAAGGACACAGGGAGAAAGCTACCATCTACAAGCCAAGGAGAGAGAAATCAAACCTGCTAACACTCTGATCATGGACCTTTAGCTCCCAGAAGTGTGAGAAAATAAATTCTGGTTGTTTAAGCCATTCAGTATGTGGTATTTTGTTTTAACAGCCCTAGCAAACTGCCAGAAACTCAGATCTACATAAAGAAAGGAAAAGCATTAGAGAAGGAATAAATGAAGGTAAAACAAAATCTTTTATCTTTATTTTTCTTAATTGATCCAACATATCCTTGTTCAAAATAATAATAGCAGCAATATATTTAGTGATTATAGCTTGTGCATAAGTGAAATGAATGACAGCAATGTGATAAGTGGTGGGAGGGACAAATTGGGAATACTCTGTTGCTATACGTGCACTACCCATGAAGTGGTATAGTGATTTTTGAAAGAGGATGTACACTAGTCATAAATATAAGGGAAGGAGGTACAAATAGGTGGAGCATAGAGGATTTTTAGGACAGTAAAACTATTCTACATGATTCTATAATGATGGATATATGCAACTATATATTTGTCCAAACTCAGAACATACAACATCTAGAGTGAACCCTAACGGAAACTATAGACTTTGGTTGATAATGATGTCAATGTTGATTTATTGATTGTAACAATGTACCACCCTGGTGTGGGATGTTGATGGTGAAGGAGACTGCATGTGTATGGGAGGGAGTATATGAGAACTGTCTGTACTTTCCTCTCAATTTTGCTGTGAACATAAAACTGCTCTAAAAAAAAATAAAGTCTGTATTTTAAAAACCATTGCCTAATCCAAAGTCAAGAAGATTTACCTCTGTTTTCTTCAAAGAGTTTTAACTCCTAAATTCAGTCTCGAATGCATTTTGAGTTAACTTTTATATATAAGGTAGGAGTCTAACCTTCCTCATTTTGCATGTGAATATCTTTTTGTCCCAGTACCATGTGTTGAACTATTTCCCCCAGTGAATTGTCATTCACTCTTGTCAAAAATCAAATGACCATAAATGTATGGGTTTATTTCTGGACTCTTGACTCTATTCCATTGTCTATATATCTATCCTTATGGCAGTACAATACTGTCTTGATTACTGTAGTTGTGTAATAAGTTTAGAAATGGAAAGTGCGATAGTTGTGTTGAATCTGTAAATCAATTTGAGGAGTGCTGCCATCTTAATATTATTAAATCTAGGCTGGGTGCAGTGGCTCACGCCTATAATCCCAGCACTTTGGGAGGCCAAGGCAGGTGGATCACCTGAGGTCAGGAGTTCATGACCAGCCTAACCAACATGTAGAAACCCCGTCTCTAGTAAAAATACAAAATTTGCTGGGCGTGGTGGCACATGCCTGTAATCCCAGCTACTTGGGAAGCTAAGACAGGAGAATCGCTTGAACCCAGGAGGCAGAGGTTGTGGTGAGCCGAGATTGCATCATTGCACTCCAGCCTGGGCAGCAAGAGCAAAGCTCTGTCTCAAAAATAATAATAATAAATAATAATAATAATAAATCTTTTGATCCATAAATGTGAGATGTTTTTGTTAAATTCTTTTCTAGGTATTTTTATACTTTTTGATGCTTTGCAAATTAAACTGTTTTCTCAATTTCATTATTGAATTGTTCATTGGTACTCTACAGAAATACAACTGAATTTTGTATATTGATCTTGTATATTCCATATTGATGTATTTATTGATTTTAAATTTTTAGTGGATTCTTTAAGATTTTCTATATATAAGATCATGTCACCTGCAAGTTTTACTTTATTTATTTATTTATTTATTTATTTATTATTTTTAGAGATGCTCTCTTGCCCAGGCTGGAGTGCAGTGGCATGATCATCACTCACTGCAGCCTTGAACTCCTGGACTCAAGTAATCCTTCTGTTTCAGCCTCCCGAGTAACTGGGACTATGGGCCACACCAGCATGCTTGGCCACTTAAAGAAAATTTATTTGGTTTTGCCCATTTCTAAAACAAATTTTTTTTTAGAGATGAGGATCTCACTATGTTGCCCAGGCTGGTCTCTAACTCCTGGCCTCAAGCAATCCTCTCTCCTCAGCCTCCCAAAATGCCAAGATTGCAGGCACTAACTACCAAGCTTGGCTCGTTTCTTCTTTTCTAATCTCAATGATTTATTTGTCTTGCTTAACTGCCTTGGTTAGAATCCCCAGTAATGTTGAATACAAGTTTCAAGAGCAGACATCCTTATCTTGTTCCTGATATTAGGGGGGAAAGCATTCAGTTTTCTCCATTAAGTATGATGTAAACTGTGTGGTTTTCATAGATGCATTTTATCAGCTTGAGGAAGTTTCCTTTTGGTTCTAGTTTATTGTTTTTTCATGAAAAGATACCAGATTTTGTCAAATGCTTATTCTGCATCTATGGAAATAATCATGTAGTTTTAATCTTTATTCTATTGATGTGGTGTATTACACTAATTGATTACTGAATTAAATGATCGCAAGCTTGCATTCCTGGAATAAATCTCACTTGGTCATAGGATATAATCTTTTTTATGTTGCTGGATTCAATTTTCTAGTATTTATTGAAGATTTTTGTGTCTAAATTTATGAGGGATATTGGTCTATAGTTTTCTTGTGTTATCTTTGTCTGATTTTGAGATCAGAGTAATACCGTCTTCTTAGAATGAGTCAGGAAATGTTTCCTTCTTTTATGTGTTTTGGCAGAGTTTGAGAAGGATTGATATTAATTCTTCTTTAACTATATGTAGAATTCACCAGTGAAACCATCTGGTCCTGGGCTTTTCTTTGAGGAAAGGTTCTAAATTCTTAATTCAATCTCTTCACTAGTTGTAGGCCTATTCTGATTATCTCTTCTTGAGTCAGTTTCAGTAGTTTGTGTCTTTCAAGGAATTTGTCCACCTCATCTAAGTTATCTATTTTTTTGTCATATAGTTGCTCACAGTAATAATCATTTTTATGTCTTTAAGGATGGTAATAATTTGACTCTTTGTTTTAATCAAGATAGCTAAATGTCAACTTTTGTTGAAGTTTTGAAAGAACTCTTTTGATTACTGATTGCATAGCTTACCTTTTCCATACTCTTACTTTCAATCTATTTGTGTTTTTGAATCTAAACTGTGTCTCTTGTAGAAGGCATATGTGATTGTTTTGTAAAAATCTATTCTGCTAATATCTGTTTCTTGATTGGCATATTTAGCCCATTTACATTTTATGTGGTTACTGATAAAGTAGGATTTATGTGTCTCATTTTGCTATTTATATTCTAAGACTTAAGTATCTTTTGTTCTTCTATTTATCAATTATGATCTTTCTTCCTCCTAGGTATTTTCTAGTGTACCATGCAAATTCCTTTGTTGTTTCTTTTACCATACTTTTAAATTTTTTAATGGTTGCTCTGGAGATTTCAATTAGCATCTGTTTTTGTTTCCCCCAATGTAATATCTTGCAAAACTGTAGTATGATATCACAACCAGGCTGTTAACAATGAAACAGCAAAAAGCTGAACATTTCCATCACCCCATAGATCTCTCATGTTGCCCTTTTATAGCCACACCTTCTTCCCTTCTATCTGTACGCCCTCCTTAATCCCTGCAAATCACTGTGTTCTATTAAATAAAAAATCTGGGCCCACTCATAGCCATTTTCTTTGGCTGCTTTTTACCCTGTGTATTTTGCACACTTTGCTGTTTATTTACATAGCTAGTCATTTTTTTTGTTGTTGAAAACTGGGTATTTTAGATAATACATTGTAACAACTCCAGTATTTGGTCCATCTCTCCCCAAGGTTTTCTTGAACTGATTGTATAGATTCTTTATTCCCTGCCACTGAGTTCTCCTGAATGTGTGTGTGTGTGTGTGTGTGTGTGTGTGTGTGTGTGTGTGTGTGTGTGTGTTTTATTCTTGTTTTTGGTTTTAAGCGTGGGTCTCTAGTGGTCCCCTCTGGGTCACTATAACTTAGTGATCAGCTAAGGACCATCAGATTACCTAAAATGGTCTTCTATTATTTTTCAAGGATATCCTTTGAAGGTCCACCTTCAAACTTTAAGCAGTTCATGAGACAGCCTTTTTCTTTTTACTTGTGTAGGACCTCAAAGTCAGCCGGAGTGATTGGCTGGGGCCTTCTCCCTTCCCTATCTTCTGTGAGCATGTATAGCAACTTATTCATGCATGCAACCTTTCAGATTCCCCAGGAGTATATGAGAGCTTTTCAAAGTTCCCTATGCCTTTCTACTTCTCCAGGGTTTCCCGTTAAGTTCCTAGCCGGACTCTTGTTTGTCCCATCTGAAAGCACAGCCTTAGGTGGCTGTGATGTTGCCGGAAGAAGACCGTTAGTGCTTCAATAGGGTTCTGGAGGCCCACTGTCCCTGCCGCACCCCTCAACTCTCAGTTAAATCAAATAGCTACAACACCCTGGGAACAGAGATTTCCCAGGTAGCTGCAGGTTGGAACAAAGTATTGACTGTGCTGTGGGATGTTGATTACTCAGGTACAAGTGATATATCTGGATTAAAAATATCTCTGGAACATATCTCATTTTCATCAATAAGACTGCCAACAATAGTTATAAAAACCACCTTCAGTAAATCCAGAAACATCAGAAACAATCCGTTTGGCACACAGCACATTTGCACGTACACGTACAATCATTTCAGACTTCAGATTCTCAAACATCTTCATAGTTTAAGAGAATCATTTCATTTAATAAGTTTAAAAATAATATCTGATTTTTGGTGTGCTATATAACAATGAACAAAATAATCAAAGTGAGCTATTTTTGAGGAATGTGGGTGATGGTTATATTCAATTAACACATATAATAAGTGACGAGGTAATTTCCTAACTTACTAATATAAGAGTGTAATATGAATGGATATGATAGGGCATAACCATAAAAGAGAAAACCATATTTGAAAAATAATTCAAATCATCTGGTCTCCACTACCAAAATAAGATTATGCTTACTCTCTTGTCTAAATTTCTTATCAGTCAAGACAATGGAACAAAACCTTGTTACAAAATATTTATTACATTTCCAATTGGGAAAAGTAAATTTTAAATAATAAAATATACATCCCTGCCAGAACTTTTCAGGGTTCCCATACTGCCAATTTTACCTTCCTTGGAAGAAAGATAAGCTCGATTTTTTTCCCGTAGAGAAGTATTAATTGTAAGGTGTAATTCACCAGCCCGCAAAGAAATAGTACTTAACTACGTTCTTCCTGTGAGCACTGAATTAACTGTATGCTTATAAATGGCATTTCCTCTGAATGTATATTGAAACTCACCTTATAAAATCCATAGCAGTGCAGCATTTCTTGTTGCTAAGGGACTATGATACCACAGTATTTCATGATGTTAAAATAGGAATATTATAGTTTAAATTTCATATGCCTAGCTATCATCGGACAATTTAAACAATGAAGTGGGAAAATGTTCAACATCTAATTACATTATTTAATGCTGGAATAATGCACGATCCTGCACTTTCTTATAAAGGACTAATTTTAAAGTAGTATCTACATTAATAATATTTCCTTATCATCTTTATGGTTATTGTTGTTAGTTAATACTTAAGGAGCTACTACATCATGCCAGGCACTATTTTAAGTGGTTGATATGAATTAACTCATTTAACCCACTAACCCCTAACCCCATGAGTTAGGTATCATTTCCCCGTTTTGCACAAAAATAAAGCACAGAGAAGTTAAGTAACTTTCTCAGAATCACAGAATTTACAAAAAGGCAGAAGTTGAATTTGATATCCAAATGACCTCATTGCATCATTTACATTCTTAACCACTCTATTACACTGAGAAAACATTTTTAAAAATCTTAACTACATTTGGTTATCTGAGATTTGTTTTTTAAAGTGGTGTTATTCACAGCACTTGAAGAACATACCTCGTCTTACCCATAGAATGAATATCTGCTAAAGTACTACCATCCTCTGATGGAATTGAATTTATAACCAAATTGTTTACATTACTACTATAACTTTGAATCTGCTTGGTTTAGGGATGTGCAATAGGAGTTTACATTGAGTTGGAAATCCGATCCTTATTTTACAAGACTAATCTTTGGGTCATGTCTTTGTCTCCAATGTATATTCAATCCTGATTAGGCTTAAATGAGCAGATTAAAAACACACAAAGAGATAAGACTGGCTTACTTTAACAATGCAAGTTTTAACGTATAATGTGGAAGCATAATGTGTCCAAATTTTTATGCTGCCATACTAAATGCCTTTTCAGTTTTGGCTTTGATACTTATGGTTTAATGTTAAGTGTACAAAAATACTACATTTGGGAATAGTTAATCTTTAATAGCATATCATACTATTTTTTAATCAATAAGAGAAATGGGCCTTATTAATCAGATTTATCTATAGCATAGCAATACTTCATATATCTTCATTATTACATAAGTATAGTTATGCATGCACAGCCTTATCTTAAACTACAGAACAGACATAAACTTACCCTTGATTCAGCAGTGTCTCCAGAGTCAGTTATTTCAGCCCGTATTAAAGAGAATGGTTGATCTGTTCTATACTGTAAGTAGCTGAAAGAACATTATTTCATATTGCAGATGGTATTTAAAGATAAACTTATCTCCATGCTTACAAAAATTTTTAAAAGCCTTTCATAAACCCTGAACTACCAGGTTTAACATCTCAATTTCACTTGTAAAGGTCTGATAGAAAGTGGATTGGATATTAAGACTGGATCGTGTTTTTAAAAACATTAGCTTAACATATTCAAAGGGAAAATGTAAGAATCTTGAGTCTAACATAGTATAGAGAAGCATAGACAATAAGTTAAAAAAAAAAAAGAGTAACAGCTTACATTTGCAAATGCTTATGATGTAAATTTGTTATTTAATTTTATCCTCACAGACCTCTGTGAGGTATTACTGTCCTCATTGTCTAGATGAAGAAACTTTTAGGGAGCATAAGTTAAAGTTAGAAAGCAGTAGGCTGGGGTTTAAAATGTTCAAATTCAAATCTCAGGCTCAGATCCCTTTGGTTTAATGCCTCCTTAAGAATCAAAACATTTTCAAAAGAAAACATAATTCCTTGTTTTCAAATAAAACTATGTATAACTGGGAACGCTATTAACAAATCTCCATATTCTAAAATTCTGTGGGTTATTTTCCACCCATATTAATTAAATGTGAAATGACGCCTTTCAAAATGTTAACACCAGTTTGTCTTAAAGCAGAACTTCAGTTATCCTATAAAAATATGAGAATGCAATCTTTCCCATGATAGAGGCTATAACAGAAAAAACACAGATCCTGAAGATCCCTATTCTAAGAGAAGGCTATTTTAAAAGAAACTTTAAAAATGCAAATATTTCCTCAGCATGTGGAAAGAACAAAGTAATTTTTCCCAGGCCTCCACATCTGTGGGAGTAGCATTGTTCCTTTGACAGTACATTCACAATGCTAATAGGTGTCACTGCTGTACATCTGGTTTCAAGACAAAAAGTTTCTCTAGATTCTTCAGTTGAACAATCGACCAAACAATCCAAATTTTAAAATACCAAGGACAACCTCCTTTATGTTGGACTGCCATTTGAATAAAGTGAGCAAAACTACAAGTTTTCCTGGAGGCACTGAGAGCCCCACGTGTTGAATGATTTATAGTGATTCATAAATGAGTGCTTGCTACTTTTGGTAGAAATTAATGGTGCTGTACAACAGAGGTACTCATGGCAGAGGGAAGACAACAGAGCAAGACGGAAGCTCTCTTACGCACCCCCACTCACCCAGTCTTATTTGGGCTGGAATTACATTTGGGCATGGAAATCACTGTCCATCGAGTAGACAGAGGAGTGGAAACTCAGAATGGAGGAGATATTGGATGAGGTAGCTCAGAAAAATAGTAACAACATGACCTGTGTCCACTTCAAACTCATGGAAAGCACTTCAAACAGGAAGCATTTGTGTAATAATAGGACTATCAATCTATGTAACGTTGTAGTTCTCAGAAAAACTTCTTAGAGTCTTCCACATTGCAATAAGCCAAAAAATTCTTCACAACCACATATTCATTTTTTGATGAATGAGTACATTACCACAAGAAAGAATTTCCAATTCCAGAAAAAATATTGAAATTGGTCAAAGCTACAAAGTACTAAAGGGAACATTATTAGAACCATATGATCTGACCATATGTTTCTGCAAACATTTGTAGCCAACGCATGAATGGTCCACCTTTGAGTGGGGAGCGGCAGGGAAAATCCCAAGTTATAGTTTTAAGTGTCTTTTATACTTAAGTGTTGAATGAATAGATATTATCATAGAACTTGTTACCCACAGGTTTTAAACAGCCAGAAAAGAGAGTTTAAATGAATCCACTGATTTCAAAAATGGGGAAATAACAGATGTGGGTGATTTGAAGTCAGTATTCTGGAATAAAAGTAAAATATGCTTCTCCTTGGCCATATCACTTTTAGGAATGAGTGGAGTTTGTTATAGGATTATTTTTGGATGAGTGCAGGGCTTGGGATAAATCATAATGTATAGCTTAGTCCATTCTATTCAATGTTAGAAACAGGTATTAGCATGACAAAAATGAACATGATGAACAGAGTTGAAAGTGATTGGGAAACTGTAGAAGGGCATGAGGCAACCTGAGAAATTTATGCAAAGGAAAAAGGACTTGGGGTTTTGGGCCATTTGTTTGTATGTAAGCACCCGTCTCACTGTTTTTTAGGAATAGCTGGTGGAATCTAGTTTGTTTTACCCTGTAAGTTGCCTGCATGTGTTGCTGCTCATCCTATTCAAGGCTGAGCCTGCCAAAGCATGAATCTGGATTTGTACACCATAGAAATGTTTTTTGGGGAGTCCATTATCGGAAACAGATGAAGTAATGCCTCATGTATCTAATGTGTTGTTTGTTATTTGTACATTTCTTTGTTTTGTACAAGTTAAGTTTGAGGTTTTTTTCCTTTGCGATTCTTTTGGGGAACATATTTTTTTAAAGTGATTTATAAGTTACTTTTCATTTCCAAACTCATTTAAAAATAAAAAGATACCTTATTTACATTTGAAGACTTTAGAAAGTGACAAGGAGGCAATGTAGCCATTCAATACATTTACCTTCATTCTTCACTGAAGTCTGATAAACCATTAATGTGGTTTTTAAATGGTTAAGGGCAACATTAAACAGCATTGCCAGTGGTAACATAAAATAACTTTTCTTCTTAGGATCTATACTCTGACTCATTTAAGTAATGGCCAAAGGATTTTGTGCAATTTAACATTCAGGAAGAGTTTTTGGGTTTTTATCAGCCCTGTAGTCTTGGAAAAAGCTCTATAAATATTTCTAAGAGTAAAATAAAGAGAAAAATACTTTTAAAAGGCATATCACCCATGCCTATGTCCTGAATAGTATTGCCTACGTTTCTTCTAGGGTTTTTATGGTTTTAGGTTTTACACTTAATTCTTTAATTCATCTTGAGTTAATTTTTGTATAAGGTATAAGGAAGGAGTCCAGTTTCCATTTTCTGCATATGGCTAGCCAGTTTTCCCAACACCATTTGTTAAATAAGGAATCCTTTCCCCATTGCTTGTTTTTGTCAGGTTTTTCAAAGATCATATGGTTGTAGATATGTGGTGTTATTTCTGAGGCCTCTGTTCTGTTCCATTGTTCTATATATCTGTTTTGGTACCAGTACCATGCTGTTTTGGTTACTGTGGCCTTGTAGTATAGTTTGAAGTCAGGTAGGGTGATGCCTCCAGCTTTGTTCTTTTTGTTTAGGATTGTCTTGGCTATACAGGCTCTTTTTTGGTTGCATATGAAATTTAAAGTAGTTTTTTCTAATTCTGTGAAGAAAGTCAGTGGTAGCTTGATGGAGATAACATTGAATCTATAATTTACTTTGGGCAGTATGGCCATTTTGATGATATTGATTCTTCCTGTCCATGAGCATGGAGTGTTTTTCCATTTGTTTGTGTCCTCTGTTATTTCCTTGAGCAGTGGTTTGTAGTTCTCCTTGAAGAGGTCCTTCACATCCCTTGTAAGTTGTATTCCTAGGTATTTTATTCTCTTTGTAGCAATTGTGAATGGGAGTTCACTCATGATTTGGCTCTGTCTATTATTGGTGTATAGGAATGCTTGTGATTTTTGTACATTGATTTTGTATCCTGGAAGTTGCTTATCAGCTGAAGGAGATTTTGGGCTGAGAGGATGGGGTTTTCTAAATATACAATCATGTCATCTGCAAACAGAAAAAATTTGACTTCCTCTCTTCCTATTTGAATACTCTTTATTTCTTTCTCTTGCCTGATTGTCCTGACCAGAACTTCCAATACTATGTTGAATAGGAGTGGTGAGAGAGGGCATACTTATCTTGTGCCAGTTTTCAAAGGGAATGCTTCCAGCTTTTGCCCTTTCAGTATGATACCAGCTGTGGGTTTGTTGCAAATAGCTCTTATTATTTTGAGATACATCCCATCAGTACCTAGTTTATTGAGAGTTTTTAGCATGAAGGGGTGTTGAATTGTATTGAAGGCCTTTTCTGCGCCTATTGAGATAATCATGCGGTTTTTGTCATTGGTTCTGTTTATGTGATGGATTACGTTTACTGATTTGCATATGTTGAACCAGCCTTGCTTCCCAGGGATGAAGCCGACTTGATCGTGGTGGATATGCTTTTTGATATGTTTCTGGATTCAGTTTGCCAGTATTCTATAGAGGATTTTTACATCGATGTTCATCAGGGATATTGGCCTGAAATTTTCTTTTTTTGGTTTTGGTATCAGGGTGATGCTGGCTTCGTAAAATGAGTTATGGAGGAGTCCCTCTTTTCCTATTGTTTGGAATAGTTTCAGAAGGAATGTTACCAGCTCCTCTGCATGACAAAAACACTAAAAGTAATGGCAACAAAAGCCAAAATTGACAAATGGGATCTAATTAAACTAAAGAGCAAAAGAAACTCACCAGAGTGAACAGGCGACCTACAGAATGGGAGAAAATTTTTGCAGTCTATCCATCAGACAAAGGGCTAATATCCAGAATCTACAAGAAACGTAAACAAATTTACAAGAATAAAACAACCCCATCAAAAAGTGGGCAAAGGATGTGAACAGACACTTCTCAAAAGAAGAAGACATTTATGTGGCCAACAAACATATGAAAAAAAGCTCATCATCACTGGTTGTTAGAGAAATGCAAATCAGGCTGGGTGTGGTGGCTCATGGCTGTAATCCCAGCACTTTGGGAGGCTGAGGTGGGCAGATCACGAGGTCAGGAGATCGAGACTATCCTGGCTAACATGGTGAAACCCCATCTCTACTAAAAATACAAAAAATTAGCCGGGCATGGTGGTGGGTGCCTGTAGTCCCAGCTACTTGGGACGCTGAGGCAGGAGAATGGCATGAACCCGGGAAGGGGAGCTTGCAGTGAGCCAAGATCACACCAGTGCACTCCAGCCTGGGTGACGGAGCGAGACTCCATCAAACAACAACAACAACAACAACAAAATCAAAACCACAATGAGATACCATCTCACACCAGATAGAATAGCTATCATTAAAAAGTCAGGAAATAACAGATGCTGGAAAGGATATGGAGAAATAGGAATACTTTTACACTGTTGGTGGGAGTATAAATTAGTTCAATCATTGTGGAAGACAATGTAGTGATTCCTCAAGGATCTAGAACCAGAAATACCATTTGACCGAGCAATCCCATTACTGGGTATACACCCAAAGGATTATAAATCATTCTACTATAAAGACACATGCACATGTATATTTACTGCAGCACTATTCACAGTAGCAAAGACTTGGAACCAACCCAAATGCCCATCAATGATAGACTGGATAAAGAAAATGTGGCACATATACACCATGGAATACTCTACAACCATAAAAAAGGATGAGTTCATGTCCTTTGCAGGGACATGGATGAAGCTGGAAACCATCATTCTCAGCAAACTAACAGAGGAACAGAAAACCAAACACCGCATGTTCTCACTCATAAGTGGGTGTTGAACAATGAGAATACATGGACACAGGGAGGGGAACATCACACACTGGGGCCTGTCATGGGGTGAGGGACTAGGGGAGGGATAGCATTAGGAGAAATACCTAATGTAGATGACGGGTTGATGGGTGCAGCAAACCACCACAGCATGTGTATACCTGTGTAACAAAGCTGCATGTTCTGCACGTGTATCCCAGAACTTCAAGTATAATTTTAAAAAAAGAGAAAAAAAGGCATATCACACCAACAATTATATTAATTTCCTTTAAAAATGCTGCCAATTGCATAAATTTGTTAAGGTGTGTTTGTGGATGTATGTTAGCCAATCAGAAGGCAACTCTATGGAGAATTATTGCACATAGTGGTAACAGTAAAACAAGTAAAAATATTATCATTAAATTCTATTACCACTACCAAGTACTGTTTCTCATTTTAAATTCTGTGGTTACATGCAGGCACAAAGAATGTGACTGAGTGGCTTTTTTTTTTTTTTTTTGAGAGAGTCTTGCTCTGTTGCCCAGGGTGGAGTGAATGGTGCAATCTTGACTCACTGCAACCTCTGCCTCCTGGTTCCAAGCAATTCTCATGCCTCAGCCTCCCAACTAGCTGAGATTACAGGTGTGTGCCACCATACCCGGCTATTTTTTGAATTTTTAGTAGAGATGGGGTTTCATCATGTTGGCTAGGCTGGTCTCGAACTCCTGACTTCAAGTGATTCACCCATCTCAGTCTCCCCAAATGCAGGGATTACAGGTGTGAGCCACCGCCCCCGGCCTGAGTGACTTTTTAATTAGTATTTTAATTTGTTTAACTTTTTAGTTATCTACAATTGTACCTTTCCCTAAGAATACCTTGAGAAAGTTGAGTTAATAAGAACTAAACCACGTTAGAAACCATATGCTGTTTTGCCATCAATATGTTGGTCTCAGTTCTAAATCTCTGTGGGTCGTAGTTACTTTATGTTTAAGGAAAGTAGATGACTTGTAAAGTATTCTAAAATATTAAAACAGCAATAAAAATATAACAAATTGAAGCAGTCCCAAAACAAAAGCAGGCAGTTTCAACATAGCGTGGTTGGCTGGGCATGGTGGCTCATGCCTGTAATCCCAGCACTTTGGGAGGCCAAGGCGGGCAAATCACCTGAGGTCAGAGTTTGAGACCAGCCTGGCCAACATAGTGAAACCCCATCTCTACTAAAAATATAAAAATTAGCCAGGTGTGGTGGTGCATGCCTGTAGTCCCAGCTACTCAGGAAGCTACAACGGAAGAATTGCTTGAACCCGAGAGATGGAGGTTGCAGTGAGCCAAGATTGTACCACTGCATTCCAGCCTGGGCAACAGAGCAAGACTCCATCTAAAAAATAAAAAAAAAGTATGATTTAGTTTATTTGTGGAACTGAATAGCACTATAAATTGGGCACTTACTATTTTAAGGCATGTGTCAGATGCAAGAGTGACAAACACAGTCTTACCTTGTACAAACTTATAATTCTGGTACAGAAAACAAGCAAGAATAGACAACTTTAATATAGCATTGAAAATTCTATGTTGAAGTTACATCCTGGGGGTCAAGGTAGGTGAGGTACACTTAATCCAAGCTTACCATGTCAGGAAGACATGGCAAGCTTGCAAGAGGAATAATGTCTCAATTGAATTTCTCAGGATGCGTAGTAGTTTGCTAGGTAAAGAGGAAGGGAACTCTGCACAGGTGGAAGAGCGTTAGCAAAGGTGATTGATATGAAACAGCATGGTCTGTTTTTGTATTTTAGAGAACAGGGTCCTGCTCTGCCACCCAGGCTGGAGAGCAGTGGCATGATCATCGCTCATTGCAACCTCAAACCCCTAGCCTCAAGGGATTCTCCCACCTCAGCCTCTCGAGTAACCAAGGCTATAGGTGTGCACCACCACACCCAACTTTTTTTAAATTAAAAAAAATTTTGTGTGTGTGTGTGTGTGTACAGATAAAGGTCTCACTATATTGTTCAGGCTGGTCTGAAACTACTGGCTTCAAGAGATCCTCCTGCCTCAGGCTCTCAAAGCAGTAGGATTACAGATGTGAGCCACTATGGTTGGCTAACATGGTCTGTTTTTAAAATAATTCTTAGGAATAAAGTTAACAAAGGGTGACTAGGAGATAAGGCTGGAGATGTTGGGTAGGAACAGATTACAAAAAGCCTGGTATATCTTCCTATGGAGTTTTGACTTCATTTTGAAGACTGCAAGAGGCCGATAGTCTGGCAGACAATGGAGGGAACGGGTATAGAAGGAGTAATAAAATGAGTGCTGAAAGGACGCAGGATGGTGATCAGAGAGAGGTATATTAGTGCTCATGGTTATGTGAGTGAGGAAGTTTAAGGTATAGTCAATATGGGTGGATGAAATGGAGGTCAAATCACAAGAGATGAAGTCAAGAAACTGAGGATTGGTAATCAGGTAGTTGGTAAGGTATTAAGAATCTGGAATTGGAAGTTATGACACCAGGGTACTAGTTCTGACTCTAATGTCACTAATTATCTATGTTACTTGAAACAAATGTGTTGTTCTTATTTTTAGAAGATTCCTTCTTCCAATAAAAAAATTACTAAGCACCTACTGTGTCCAGAAGTATATCATGCTCTAGGACTCTATCTGCCCTCAAAGAGCTCATACTCCTTAATGCGAGTTAATGTGTCTTCATTTAGTATTATTAAAATGTTATAAGATGATTCTGAAAAGTAAGATAATGAGGCTTGCTTTCAGATTCCAAGACTATGCCTTTCATAAAGAGATTCTGGAAAACAAAGGTAGATGAACATCAATATGAAAGTACAAACATGTATCAACAACACACTGTGGCATTATGGACTAGTGGGAAGAGCAGTATGACCTTGATTGTAGTCTCATTATGTCTCATTTTCCTCCTTTGTAAAATGAGGATAATACCGCCTGTGCCGTTGACTTTGGCAGGCTGTGTTGAGAATCAGTTGAGCTAATGGTTGTGAAACCTCTATGATATACTTCATGCTATGCACTAAAGCACCACAGAAGATGTATTTGCTATGCTCTTGTTCTGTTCCCATTAGGTTAGTTAACACAATAATTCAGAGCAGAGAGGATAAGAGACCTGAAGATGGGAACATCAGGGAAAACAGCACATCCTGGTACTCCCTCAAGAATATATTTCAAGGCTGGGCATGATGACTCACCTGTAATCCCAACACTTTGGGAAGCCGAGGCAGGGTGATGACTTTTCTTTTTTTTTTTTTTTTTTTTTTTTTTTTTTTGAGATGGGATTTCACTCTTCTCACCCAGGCTATAGTGCAATGACACGATCTTGGCTCACTGCAACCTCCGCCTCCTGGGTTCAAGCAATTCTCCTGCCTCAGCCTCCTGAGTAGCTGGGATTACAGGCACCTGCCACCATACTTGGCTAATTTTTGCATTTTCAGTAGAGACAGGGTTTCACCATGTTGGCCAGGCTGGTCTCAAACTCCTGACCTCCCAAAGTGCTGGGATTACAGGCGTGAGCCACCACGCCTGGCCCCCCAGGCGGATTAGTTGAACTCAGGAGTTCAAGACCAGCCAGGGCAACATGGTGAAACCCTGTCTCTACACAAAATACAAAAATTAGCCAGGCACATGGTGGTATGCGCCTGTAGTCCCAGCTTCTTTAGAGGCTGAAGCATGAGAATTGCTTGAACTCAGGAGGCGGAGGTTGCAGTAAGCCAAGATTGCACCATTGCACTCCAGCCTGGGTGACAGATATACATAAACATATGTATATAAATCGCAAGCATTTTTTTCATTAAAAAATTAATGAAAGTCTGCCAGGATGTTTCCTGTGTTAAATGACTTCCACTGTTAACTTACAGACCCTCTACCACAACTATAATTTGTACCTACCAGAATGCGTATACCCAACAAAGTTCTGTTGGGTGCCTTTCTTTTATTACAGCTCTCATCATACTGTACTACACTGCACAAGCATTTACTTGTATGCAAATTAGGCAATGAATTCCTGATGAATATGATCCCTTTCTTACTCAACTTTGGTATCCCTAGAACATAGCACAGTTCTTGATGCAAAGCAGACTCTCAAAGTATGTCAGATGAATGAATGGATTAATGAATACCAGCTAATATGGAAAGCTGTTCTTATCCTTAGGAGGTCACAGTGTGCAGGAGAGACAGACTTGTACACAATTAATTGCAATAGCATACAATACATATTATGTTGGGACATAGGCAGGAAAAATTAATTTTGTCCCAGGGTGATAATGGGACTAAAAGGCTTTTACGGCCAGGCGCGGTGGCTCAAGCCTGTAATCCCAGCACTTTGGGAGGCCGAGGCGGGCGGATCACAAGGTCAGGAGATCGAGACCATCCTGGCTAACACGGTGAAACCCCGTCTCTACTAAAAATACAAAAAACTAACCGGGCGAGGTAGCGGGCGCCTGTAGTCCCAGCTACTCGGGAGGCTGAGGCAGGAGAATGGCGTAAACCCAGGAGGCGGAGCTTGCAGTGAGCCGAG
Organism: Chlorocebus sabaeus; assembly: GCF_047675955.1. Lineage (NCBI taxonomy): Eukaryota > Metazoa > Chordata > Mammalia > Primates > Cercopithecidae > Chlorocebus > Chlorocebus sabaeus. The sequence continues at coordinate 37,862,880 of NC_132919.1, forward strand.
ATCGCGCCACTGCACTCCAGCCTGGGGGACAGAGCAAGACTCCGTCTCCAAAAAAAAAAAAAAAAAAAAAAAAAAAAAAAAGGCTTTTACAAGTAGGCTGACATTTAGGCTAATTAATTAGCTGATGTGAAGTCCAATTCATATTTTAGAATACAATTGTGTTACAATAATTATATTCATGATAATCTCAAACAAAATTGCAAAAGTCCAACATTCTTTTTGTAGGTAAAGTTGGCAAAGGAACACCCTGTAGAATAAAAGGAAGAGAAAAGACAATCTCTGGCCCACAATTGAAGGGATAAAGGTTTAGTAAACAGGAATGGAGAAAGGATGGGGGATTTAATGTGGTTCAGGTAATAAGAATAAAAGTTATAGAGAAAGGTTGCTAGAGTCTAGAAATTGGTCAAATGAAATAGGTATATGGGAGGGCTGAGAAGTAAACACATTAATAAAATGCTCAATTTGATTCATTTGGTCAGCAAATATAGTGTTGGGAGTACAACAAATGCAGACAAAAAAAAAAAAATCCCTGCCATTATAGATCTTACATAGAATTGTTCTAATTGGAATCCATGGATTTCAATGTTCCCTTGATATTTTCTTGTTTGCCATATGTACAACTTTTAAGATATAAAATATGAGATGTAAAAATAGAAAGTAGTCATAATATTTAAGTCTTACTAATAAAGGAATAGTTAGATTTTTTTTTTCTTTTTTTGAGACAGACTCTTGCTGTGCCACCCAGGCTGGAGTGCAGTAGTGCAATCTCGGCTCACTGCAACCTCTGCCACCCAGGTTCAAGCGATTTTCCTGCCTCAGCCTCCTGAGTAGCTGGGATTACAGGCACCCGCCACCACATCCAGCTACTTTTTTTGTCTTTTTTTAGTCGAGATGGGGTTTCACCATGTTGGCCAGGCTGGTCTTGAACTCCTGGTCTCAAGTGATCCACGCACCTTGGCCTCTCAAAGTGCTGAGATTACAGGCATGAGCCACCGCGCCTGACTTAGATTTTTAAAAATAAAAAGCTCAAAGTGTTTTTCAGCACATGGACCAAATTCTAACAGGTTTATTAGCCCTTTGAAGGTGCAATTGCGGGATACCAAGATATCAATTATACTGTTGTTTCAGGTTCCTAACAATTAATATTTGAACAGTGCTTCAGAATTTTTAAAGCACTTTTACATATTGAATGTTATCCCATTTAATCCTCAATAACAATCTTTCTATTTATTTATTTATTTATTTTTGCAAATTTTTTTTGGTAGAAAACAAAGCTGAGGCTCAATGAGGTAAAGTAAAACGATCAAGTTTTGCAGGGCAAAATTCAAATTCATTCCCTTGACTATCTAGTCCAAAAGCACTTCCATATACTCTTCTGCACTTGATTCTCATGTTTGATCTACTTCTTATTATCCCCATTTTAAGGTGAAAAAACAGACGTTCAGAGAGATTAAATAACTTGCCCAAAGTAAGTTGGCAGGTAGATTTGGAACATATTTCCACGTCTAAGGGTAACAAAATTCATGTATATTTCCAATCAACTTTAAAGATGAAATATAGAAATATTAATATATCAACTTACTTTATTGTAATTTTTATTTTAAAAATGTTTTAAAGAGATGGGATCTCACTATGTTGCCCAGATAGTGCACTGCCCCCTCGATCTCCTGAACTCAGGCGATCCTCATGCCTCAGCCTCCTAAGTAACTGAGACTACAGGTGTGTGCCACTGTGCCCAGCTTTACTTTATTGTAATTTATATTAGGTGAGCTTATAATCTAAATAATTCCTTAGTTTAAGGTTATGCCTATCTCCAACAATGATGATAAAAAATTGTACAAAATAAGCTTGTATAGTTCCTACTTCCTCCTGCTTTAGGTAATAATTCAACTCCATAAGCAATACCATAAAGTCCTGACTAGCAAGGCAGGTTCATAGGTCCTTTCACAACAGATAAAAAAGATTAACATTTTGAAAGGATAGTTAACTTTAAATATGAATACCACAACATCAGTTAAACAGGGAAGAAGATGGCTGAATAGGAAAAGCTCCAGTCTGCAGCTCCCAGCGTGATCGACGGAGAAGATGGATGATTTCTGCATTTCCAACTGAGGTACCCGGTTTATCTCATTTGGACTGGTTGGACGGTGGATGCAGCCCATGGAGGGTGAGTGGAAGCAGGGTGGGGCATTGCCTCACCCAGGAAGCAAAAGGGGTGGGGAGATTTCCTTTCCTAGCCAAGGGAAGCCATGACAGACTGTACCTGGAAAAACGGGACACTTTCGCCCAAATACTGCACTTTTCCCACAGTCTTAGCAACTGGCAGACTAGCAGATTCTCTCCCATGCCTGGCTTGGCAGGTCCCACGCCCACGGAGCCTTGCTGACTGCTAGCACAGCAGTCTGAGATCTACCTGTGAGGCTGCAGCCTGGCAGGGGAAGGGGCGTCTGCCATTCCTGAGGCTTGAGTACGTAAACAAAGTGGCCAGGAAGCTCAGACTGGGTGGAGCCCACTGCAGTCCAGCAAGGCCTACTGCCTCTATAGACTCCACATCTGTGAGCAGGCATTAGCTGAACAAAAGGCAGCAGAAACTTCTGCAGACTTAAACATCCCTGTCTGACAGCTCTGAAGAGAGCAGTGGTTCTCCCAGCATGGTATTTGAGCTCTGAGAATGGACAGACTGCCTCCTCAAGTGGGTCCCTGACCCCTGTGTAGCCTAACTGGGAGACACCTCCCAGCAAGGGCCAACAGACACCTCATACAGGCAGGTGCCCCTCTGGGATGAAGCTTCCAGAGGAAGGATCAGACAGCAATATTTGCTGTTCTGCAGCCTCCTTTGGTGATACCCAGGAAAACAGGGTCTGGAGTGGACTTCCAGCAAACTCCAACAAACCTGCATCTGAGGGACCTGACTGTTAGAAGGAAGACTAACAAACAGAAAGGAGTAGGATCAACATCAACAAAAAGGACATCCACACCAAAAGCCCATCTGTAGGTCACCATCATCAAAGACCAAAGGTAGATAAAACCACAAAGATGAGGAGAAACCAGAGCAGAAAAGCTAAAAATTCTAAAAGCCAGAGCACTTCTCCTCCAAAGGATTGCAGCTCTTCACCAACAATGGAACAAAGCTGGATGGAGAATGACTTTGACGAGTTGACAGAAGTAGGCTTCAGAAGGTTGGTAATAACAAACTTCTCTGAGCTAAAGGAGCATGTTCTAACCCATCACAAGAAAATTAAAAACCTCGAAAAAGGGTTAGATGAATGGCTAACTAGAATAAACAGTGTAGAGAAGAACTTAAATGACCTGATGGAGCTGAAAACCATGGCATGAGAACTTCGTGACTCATGCACAAGCTTCATTAGCCTATATGATCAGGTGGAAGAAAGGGTATCAGTGATTGAAGATCAAATTAATGAAATAAAGCAAGAAGACAAGATTAGAGAAAAAAGAGTAAAAAGAAACGAAAAAACCTCCAAGAAATATGGGACTATGTGAAAAGACCAAATCTATGTTTGAATGGTGTACATGAAAGTGATGGGAAAAATGGAACTAAGTTGGAAAACATACTTCAGGATATTATCCAGGAGAACTTCCCCAGCATAGCAAGGCAGGCCAACATTCAAATTCAGGAAATACAGAGAATGCCACAAAGATACTCCTCAAGAAGAGCAACCCCAACACACATAATTGGCAGATTCACCAAGGTTGAAATGAAGGAAAAAATGTTAAGGGCAGCCAGAGAGAAAGGTTGGGCTACCCACAAAGGGAAACCCATCAGACAAACAGCGGATCTCTCGGCAGAAACCCTACAAGTCAGAAGAGAGTGGAAGCCAATATTCTCATTCCTAAAGAAAATAATTTTCAACCCAGAATTTCATATCCAGTCAAACTAAGCTTCATAAGTGAAGGAGAAATAAAATCCTTTACAGATAAGCAAATGCTAGCTTTTGTCACCACCAGGCTTGCCTTACAAGAGCTCCTGAAGGAAGCACTAAACATGGTACAACTAGTACCAGCCACTGCAAAAACATGCAAAATTGTAAAGACCATGGATGCTACAAAGAAACTGCAACAATTAATGGGTAAAATAACCAGCTAACATCATAATGACAGGATCAGATTCACACATAACAATATTAACCTTAAATGTAAATGGACTAAATGCCCCAATTAAAAGACACAGACTGGCAAATTGGATAAAGAGTCAAGACCCATCAGTGTGCTGTATTCAGGAGACTCATCTCATGTGCACACATAGGCTCAAAATAAAGGGATGGAGGAAGATCTACCAAGCAAATGGAGAGTAAAAAAAAAAAAAAAAAAAAGCAGGGGTTGCAATCCTAGTCTCTGATAAAACAGACTTTAAACCAACAAAGATCAAAAGAGACAAAGAAGTTCATTACATAATAGTAAAGGGATCAATTCAACAAGAAGAGCTAACTATCCTAAATATATATGCACCCAATACAGGAGCACCAGATTCACAAAGCAAGTCCTTAGAGACTTAGATTCCAACACAATAATAATAATGGGAGACTTTAACACCCCACTGTCAATATTAGACAGATCAACAAGACAGAATGTTAACAAGGATATCCAGGGCTTGAACTCAGCTCTGCACCAAGCAGACCTAATAGACATCTACAGAACTCTCCACCCCAAATCAACAGAATATACATTCTTCTCAGCACCACATCGCACTTATTCTAAAATTGACCAGATAATTGGAAGTAAAGCACTCCTCAGCAAATGTAAAAGAACAGAAGTCACAACAAACTGTCTCTCAGACCACATTGCAATGAAATTAAAATCAAATTTAAAAATTAGAAGTCAGAATTAAGAAACTTACTCAAAACCACTCAACTACATGGAAACTGAACAACCTGCTCCTGAATAACTACTGGGTAAATAATGAAATGAAGGTAGAAATAAAGATGTTCTTTGAAATCAATGAGAACAAAGACACAATGTACCAGAATCTCCCAGTGTGTAGAGGGAAATTTATAGCACTAAATGCCCATAAGAGAAAGCAGGAAAGATCTAAAATCGACACCCTAACATCACAATTAAAATAACTAGAGAAGAAAGAGCAAACAAATTCAAAAGCTAGCAGAAGGCAAGAAATAACTAAGATCAGAGCAGAACTAAAGGAGATAGACACACAAAAAACCCTTCAAAAAAATCAGTGAATCCAGAGCTGTTTTTTTTAAAAGATCAACAAAATTGATAGACCGCCAGCAAGACTAATAAAGAAGAAAAGAAAGAAGAATCAAATAGACTCCATAAAAAATGATAAAGGAGATTTCACCACTGATCCCACAGAAATACAAACTACCATCAGAGAATACTATAAACACCTCTATGCAAATAAACTAGAAAATCTAGAAGAAATGGATAAATTCCTAGACACATACACCCTTCCAGGACTAAACCAGGAAGAAGGTGAATCTCTGAATAGACCAATAACAGGTTCCGAAATTGAGGCAATAATTAATAGCCTACCAACCAAAAAAAGTCCAGGACCAGAGAGATTCACAGCCAAATTATACTAGAGGTACAAAGAGAGCTGGTACCATTTCTTCTGAAACTATTCCAATCAACAGAAAAAGAGGGAATCCTCCCTAACTCATTTTATGAGGCCAGCATCATCCTGATACCAAAGCCTGACAGAGACACAACAAAAAAAGAGAATTTTAGACCAATATCCCTGATGAACATCAATGCAAAAATCCTCAATAAAATACTGGCAAACCAAATCCAGCAGCACATGAAAAAGCTTATCCACCATGATTAAGTTGGCTTCATCCCTGGGAAGCAAGGCTGGTTCAACATACTAAATGTAATCCATCACATAAACAGAACCAATGACAAAAATCACATGATTATCTCAATAAGTGCAGAAAAGACCTTCGACAAAATTCAACAGCGCTTCATGCTAAAAACTCTCAATAAACTAGGTACTGATGGAACGTATCTCAAAATAATAAGAGCTATTTATGACAAACCCACAGCCAATATCATACTGAATGGAGAAAAACTGACACAAGACAAGGATGCCCTATCTCACCACTCCTGTTCAACATAGTGTTGGAAGTTCTGGCCAGGGCAGTCAGGGAACAGAAAGAAATAAAGGGTATTCAATTAGGGAAACAGGAAGTCAATTTTTTTCTGTTTGCAGATGACATGATTGTATATTTAGAAAACCCCATCATCTCAGCCCAAAATCTCCTTAAGCTGATAAGCAACTTCAGTAAAGTCTCAGGATACACAATCAGTGTGCAAAAATCACAAGTATTCCTATACACCAATAATAGCCAAATCATGAGTGAACTCCCATTCACAATTGCTACAAAGACAATAAAATACCTAGGAATCCAACTTACAAGTGATGTGAAGGACCTCTTCAAGGAGAACTACAAACCACTGCTCAAGGAAATAACAGAGGACACAAACAAATGGAAGAACATTCCACGCTCATGGATACGAAGAATCAATATCATGAAAATGGCCATACTGCCCAAGGTAATTTATAGATTCAGTGCCATCCCCATCAAGCTACCAATGACTTTCTTCACAGAATTGGAAAAAACTACTTTAAAGTTCATATGGAACCAAAAAAGAGCCTGCATTGCCAAGACAATCCTAAGCCAAAAGAACAAAGCTGGAGGCATCACGCTACCTGACTTCAAACTATACTACAAGGCTACAGTAACTAGAACAGATATATAGACCAATGGAACAGAACAGAGGCCTCAGAAATAACACCACACATCTACAACTATATGATCTTTGACAAACCTGACAAAAAAAAGAAATGGGGAAGGGAAGTTTCCCTATTTAATATATGGTGCTGGGAAAGCTGGCTAGCCATATGTAGAAAGCTGAAACTGGATCCCTTCCTTATACCAAAATTAATTTAAGATGGATTAAAGACTTAAATATTAGACCTATAACCATAAAAACCCTAGAAGAAAACCTAGGCAATACCATTCAGGACATAGGCATGGGCAAAGACTTCATGACTAAAACACCAAAAGCAATGGCAACAAAGCCAAAATAGATAAATGGATAAATTAAACTAAACAGCTTCAGAACAGCAAAAGAAACTACCATCAGAGTGAACAGGCAACCTACAGAATGGGAGAAAATTTTTGCAATCTACCCATCTGACAAAGGGCTAATATCTAGAATCTACAAAGAACTTAAACAAATTTATAAGAAAAAAAACCCCATCAAAAAGTGGGCAAAGGATATGAACAGACACTTCTCAAAAGAAGACATTTATGCAGCCAACAGACACATGAAAAAATGCTCATCATCACTGGTCATCAGAAAAATGTAAATCGAAACCACCATGAGATACCATCTCACATCAGTTAGAATAGTGATCATTAAAAAGTCAGGAAACAACAGATGCTGGAGAGGATGTGGAGAAATAGGAACGCTTTTACACTGTTGGGAGTATAAATTAGTTCAACCATTGTGGAAGACAGTGTGGTGATTCCTCAAGGATCTAGAAAACTACAAATACCATTTGGCCCAGCGATCCCATTACTGGGTATATACCTAACAGATTATAAATCATGCTACTATAAAGACACATGCACACATACGTTTATTGCGGCACTATTCACAATAGCAAAGACTTGGAACCAACCCAAATGCCCATCAATGATAGACTGGATTAAGAAAATGTGGCACATATACACCATGGAATAGTATGCAGCCATAAAAAAGGATGAGTTCATGTCCTTTGTAGGGACATGGATGAAACTGGAAACCATCACTCTGAGCAAAACTGTCACAAGGACAGAAAACCAAACACCACGTGTTCTCACTCATAGGTGGGAACTCAACAATGAGAACACTTGGATGCAGGGTGGGGAACATCACACACTGGGGCCTGTCTGGGGGTGGGGGCCTGGGGGAGGGATAGCATTAGGAGTAATACCTAATGTAAATGATGAGTTGATGGGTGCAGCAAACCAACATGGCACATGTATACCTATGTAACAAACCTGCATGTTGTGCACATATACCCTAGAACTTAAAGTACAATAAAAATAATAAGAAAAATAAAAATACAGGAAAAAAAAGAAACACAGGGAAAATATACCAAGACAATACTGCATCTAAAATAATAACAAGCCAGTACTAAATACTTTTAAAACTTTTCAACTATATATGAATCATATATAAAAGATGATGGCACCTAGTTTACAGAAATGGTATGCCACTTGTACAATTTTGTATTTTATAATAGCAAGGAGCCAAATCAAACTTTAATATTGAATTCTATTAATGTAAAATATTTTCATGTGAAATGATGAAATTTTCAGGAAAGCATTAAGATAATCAAAATAATATAAATTCCCGAAAAAAAGGAAGACTGAACCAAGAAAATACAGTTATTAGAAAATATACTAAAATGTCTACCTACCTAATTATGCCTTGTTACACATTCCTTTTAATCAGTATTTACCATTGGGTTTTCGAAGGTTAATTTCTGGGAACAGTAAATTTCATATAGCTTTTGTTTTCTTTGCAATACATTGAAGCTTGTTTATTACAGAGTGGAATTTGGTGTAAGATGGGTTGTTTTGGATCTGGTCCAAGAGGGTTTAGTTACTGAAAGCACCTCATTATAAGGTGGTCTTACCAATAAGGTGATCCACTGGCTCAGATCCCATGCATATTATAACAAGGCTCCATTATGGAGTACAGGAAGCTAGGCAGCTAATGGTTCTATCAAATGAAACTTAAGAAACAAAATTCTTTTTTTTTTTTTTTTTTTTTAAAGACATGAAAATCGTTTAAGGCTAGAGGATCATACGCCTTGGTCACTTTCCCAAATTTCTATTTCCTGAAGTGATGTTCTTTATTGTATGTTTCATAGCTCTGCAGTTATTTTACATTAGGTTTTAGCTTTCTTACATTCATTGTTTGATCTGGTCTTAAATTTTTTTTTTTTTGATTATCAAAATTTTCATCAATACTATCTATCTAACTGCATTTGCCTATGGAAATAGATAATAAACTCACCAAGAATTCATAAAGGTTAAATTCTTGTGTAACTCATTGAGAAATACGAGGTTTAAAAGAGGCATATGCAAGAATAATTGTGTGGTAATCAAATACAACAAGAATGCCATCACTTAGAGATGACCATGATAACCAGTCTTTGAAGTGAATATACAACAGGTGCTTTGATTTCATGAAATTTTATAAGCAGCCCTAAAGAATTAAATATTCTAAATGTGTTTTAATATAGGAAAGCAATACAAAAAATTCCAGTTGCAGAAAAATAACGGGGGAAAGCTTTTTGTTAAAATTAATGTTTTGAATTGAAAGATCTTAAGAATAACAACAAGGCCTTAGAGAAACCTAGAAACAGTGCCAAATTTAAAACCATGTAATAACTAAGTGCATAGAAACACAGTAATAGTTTTATAACACAATTCTAGAAAGTTTTAAATAATCTAATCAAGTCATGAAACATCTACTCTTTACGTTGTCCCTTTCTTCCATGAATAAAGCCCTTTCTCTAACTGGTAGTTTTCCTGGTTTGCAGCCTGTGTGCTCTATGTACTTTCAATCCTTGAATAAATTCAGTATTAGATAACTATTTCATATGCATTGAATGTGTCACATAAATTATTTGATAAACAATCTCTACCTTATGTATCTCAAAAGCTTAAAAAATAAGCCAGCCAAATAATTTTTCTTTCCTCAAATATTTATTGTCAGTCTATCACCTATATATCTATAGTTAGTGTAGGCTGCATATAGAGCAAGGGTGCACTCCAGATATATGATTTACCTACTAATTAATAATGAATAACTTGCAATGTGCCAGGTGCTCTTTTAAAAGCATTTATATGTTTTAACTTATTTAACTTTGTAAACATTTCTTTTAAAAGTATGTTATCAGTAATGACAATGGCCTACATCCTACACTATAATGGCCAGTTTACTTCTTGGAATATCATCTTGGTCCAAGTCATGATCTGAGGGGAATATACACCTGTTTCAACAGTGATTATCATTGTGTAAAATTTTTGAAACACATTTTGGAATTACTAAAGGCTTGTGACACATCTCTATGTACATTCTTAGTGATGAAAATTTTTAGCTTCAGGGAGAATTAAATTTTGGAAAGAATGAAAAATATCTAGGCCAGGCATGGTGTCTCATGACTGTAATCCCAGCACTTTGGGAGGAGGAGGTGGGCAGATTACTTAAGGTCAGGAGTTTGAGACCAGCCTGGCCAACATGGTGAAACCCCATCCGTACTTAAAAAAAAAAAAAAATTAGCCAGGTACAGTGGTGTGCACCTGTAATCCCAGCTACTCAAGAGGCTGAGACACGGGAACCGCTTGAACCTGGGAGGCAGAAGTTGCAGTGAGCCAAGATCGTGCCATTGCACTCCGGCCTGGGCGACAGAGCAAGACTATCTAAACTAAACAAACAAAAACATATCTAGCTAGGGAAAGAGAAAAGTATTTGAGATGAAGTTGGGTAATAACACTAAGATATGACCATAAAATAATATGCTTAATTTTCTCATGTAGTTTCCCAATTCCAAAGGTAATTTCAAAAGTCCTCAAAATGTTTTAATTGTAGCATTGTGAAAATAAATATCTAGCTTTCCAAGTTATTATGCACATATTCATACCATCTATGTCAGTCTGTTCTCATGCTGCTAGTAAAGTCATATCCAAGACTGGGTAATTATAAAGGAAAGAGGTTTAATTGACTCACGGTTCCGCATGACTGGGGAGGCCTCAGGAAACTTACAATCATGGTGGAAGGCACCTTTTCACAGGCAGCAGGAGAGAAGAATGAGAGTGAAGCAGGGAAAACCTCCTTATAAAATTATCAGGTCTCATAAGAACTCACTCACTATCATGAGAACGGCTTGAGGGTAACCGCCCCCCTGATTCAATTACCTCCCACTGGGTCCCTCCCACAACACGTCAGGATTATGGGAACTACAATTCAAGATGAGATCTGGGTGGGGACACAGCCAAACCACATCACCATCGTTCCCTAAATGTAAATGAGTAAGAGCCACTTTACCTTTTTTATGAAATAATATGCTTTATTTTAGGCATTCTGGAACAAAAGCAAATGAAAATCGACTCAGAATATCAACAGACATTCCTTTTAGATTCTTAAAGCACAAAGAAATCTGTATGATTTTATAGTACTAACCGCTGCATTTTACAGATGAAACTAATTCCCTGAAGGGTGTGGTGATTGCCAATATGACTTAGCAAATTAGTGGCAGAGCCAGGTGTAGAGCCCAAGTCTCTTGTCTTCTCCCAGGTATTTATTCGTTTCACTACCCTACTATCCCTATCTGTGGTTTAATAATAATACCAGAGGAGAAAAATTGTTTCACCCTTTCAAAACAACATAAAAATTACCTTCTAATCTAGTATTTGGTACTAACTGCTCAATAATCAACTAGAAAAAATATGTAATACTAGATGGGATCTAATATATTCTAAATTCTTTAACTGGTAAATTGTCACCTGGCTAATTTTAAATGTCTTTGAACTATGCTTAGAGTTGTAACATCAAATGCTATAAAAACAAGCTGTAAAAATCTGAATATCTCAAAATGAAAGCAAACACATGCCTATATAATTCATTTATTCAAATGAAATGTAAAATAAATCCTTACTGGAAATTATGACTTGAAAATAATAGACCATACAAAATTCTTGGATAGCTCATAAAATTTCAATTCAAATTACTCACAAAAAGTCCTAATGCCCAGTGAATAACACATGTTTCTTAAAAAAAGATCAATGAATGTATTTCTGGAATGATGTCAGAGATGAGCATCTTTTATAATCATTTTTGATTAGACACAGCTTCATTCATAAAAATACAAACAAGATCAAAATTCACAGAAAGGATTACTGTGCTCTAAGGAAACATATTTTGGCTGCAGCTATAAATGTGGGTTTGCTTATCAAATTTATATATAAAGTTTTCTTAGTCATTGCATAACTAAAGCTTATGCTAGAACAATACCAGAGGGGAGAAATTGTTTCACCCTTTCCAAACAATGTAGAAATTACCTTCTAATCTAGTGTTTGGTACTCACTGATCCACTAGGAAAAATATATAATACTCAGCAGGATCTAGTATTTTTTTCCACAATTATGATGAAGCTAAATAATTAGAACAGAAAATTTAGAATACTTCATTTGGCATTTTATATCTTTACATCAATTTGTTTATGATATGTTTGATTTTAGGCTTATTATACAAATAATGTAAAACAATTTCAATTAAAAATGCATACCACTTTCTTAATTTCTCTTAATTACTTATAAGTAGGCAGTTTAATAACGAAATAAACCTTTCAAGACAAATGGTGATCTCTAAAAATGTCTCGGACTGATCTGAGGTAAAATCTATAGTGAAATATGACTGAGGTGTGACTAGACTGCTATTAATCTTTATGTATCGGTATGAAAACAAATGGATGAAGAGAACCACCTAATATGAATATTTACGTGAAACTAGAAATGCCCTAGGAAGCTCTAAATATCTTTGAATAATTTTAAATTGCATTTAGCTAAGGAAGACTTATTTGAGGACAATATTTTGTATGAATTACTTTGTAAAAACTCAAGAATAGGCCAGGCACAGTGGTTCATACCTGTAATCCCAGCACTTCGGGAGGCAGAGAAGGGCAGATCACTAGGTCAAGAATTTGAGACCAGCCTGACCAACATGGTGAAACCCCATCTCTACTAAAAATACAAAAACTAGCTGGGCATGGTGGTGCACACCTGTAGTCCCAGCTACTCAGGAGACTGAGGCGGGAGAATTGCTTGAACCTGGAGGTGGAGGTTGCAGTGAGCCAAAAGCATGCCACTGCATTCCAGCCTGGGAAACAGACCAAGACTTCATCTCAAAAAAAAAAAAAAAAAAAAAAAAAAAAAAAAAAAAAAAAACCCAAAACTCAAGAATAATAAAATTTACATTTCTGAATATAAAACAGTTTTTTAAAAAGTATGCCACTTATTCAATGCACAAATTACTGACAACAGAGTTTAACATAAGCATGATGACATATTTTTACTTTGCTTGAGAGTTAAGTATTATTACTTAAAACCAGGAAACATGCTTTTAGTTTTGGAAGGAGACGGTTTAAAGTTCTTTATTTCTATTTCATGAGTTTTTCCCAGTTCCAGTTCATTTATCAAAGTCATTTTTACCATCAATGTCATCAATTTTACTTTCTTCAATATACAGAATTCCATTCAACTTTGTATCTGTGCAATCCTCAGCTTTCACTTCTTTGACTGAATCTCCTTCTTGTATAGTTCTAATTCCAAAAAGGTCTTTAGCTAAAATGCAATCTGAATTGTTAGCCAATCTATTTCCTCCATCAGTTTCGGCTAGGTCATTTTTTTCTTCATCTGTATCTTCAGGATCATAAAGTTCAGGTGTAAAATAGATAGATTCATCTTCTGCTTCTGTTTCAAAATCTCTATTTGAAGTGGACTGTTTATCTTCCTTACTTACTAGAGACAATTCAGTGTCTGGATCGAGGGCTTCTTCAGAACAGAGCGGATGTTCAGAATGATTTTTTCTAGTAAGGGTGGCATCAATCTTTAAGGATGAAATAATGGTTTCTGATTGAGGGCATGATCCAAACGATGTGTTTACTGTCAGATTTGAGGATTCACATTTATCAGTGAATGGCAAAACAGTTTTACTTTCCATCTTTTCTGTTTTGAAACGGGGAGGACTAGAGACACTACTCTCTGATGACCTGAGCTCAGGTGTTGCCTTCGGTATTTTACCAGTAAAATACTGTTCCAAAGAATTAAAGCTTGACCAGCTAACTCTCTTTGTTTGTTTGTTGAAAGTTGGGCTTGTAGATCTGGAAATCACAATTTTTTCTGCTTTCACTGCTTCTTCCAGCAATACTGGATCATCTAAGAATACAAGAATTTAAAGCGTTAACTTTCTGCTCCTAGCTGACATAATTGTTACGTTAAAATGATTATTTATTAGCAATGCCTAAATAACTGTATAGGATACGTAACTTAGAACCCCCAATGAATACTAGTGGATTTTTATCTTGGAACAGAATATTAACTCTGAAAGAAATCTTAGGTCTCTAGTGTTTCCTAGTTCAAGTTATAATGCTGTCTGGTAAACTATCAAATTCCACACCAGGGAGCCCAAGAATGAATGAGGAAAGAAGGGGTAAAAGGGAAGAGGAAGGGAGCTGAGCATAGGAGGGAACAGGCTGTAAACATTTGCCTTGAAAATCCACTAACCAGTGACTGAGAAAAACTTACCTAGACTAATTCTTTTATTTAATAAATAAGGAATGTGACATAAGGCTAAGTTATTTGCTCAAAGTTATAAAACTGGTTAGTAAGAAGACTGAGACTAGAACCTAGGTTTCCTGATTACCAGGTTAATCAGCTTGAATTCACTATTTATAGTGAATTTTGTACTGCTATTTTGTAGTATTTATATACCACAAAATAAATGTTTAAAAATTGATTTTTTTCTTTTTTTTTGAGACCGAGTTTCGCTTTTGTTGTCCAGGCTGGAGTGCAATGGCGCAATCCCGGCTCACTGCAATCTCCGCCTCCCAGTTCAAGTGATTCTCCTGCCTCAGCCTCCTGAGTAGCTGGGATTATAGGTGGCTGCCTCCACGCCCAGCTAATTTTTGTATTTTTTAAGTAGAGACGGTGTTTCACCACACTGGTCAGGCTGGTCTCGAACTCATGACCTCAGATGATCCACCTGCCTTGGATATATGAATTAAAACAACTGAAATTATATCCAATGGTATAGACCAGAGTTTGGCAAACCTTTTCTGTTACAGGCCAGATAGGAAATATTTAGGGTTTGTGGGGCATAATGTATCTGTTGCGACTCAATTATGCTGTTCTAGTGCAATACACACAAATACTCAACTCTGCTGTTGTTTGCAATATGTAAATAAATGGACGTGACTACATTTCATTAAGCTTACAAAAACAGGCAGCAGACCAAATTTGGCCCACGGGCCACAGTTTGCCAATCTGATACAGATGATGATTTCTAAAATATTTTAAAATATTATTTTTCGCCGGGTGTGGTGGCTCACGCCTGTAATCCCAGCACTTTGGGAGGCCAAGGCGGGCGGATCACGAGGTCAGGAGATCGAGACCATCATGGCTAACACGGTGAAACCCGGTCTCTACTAAAAATACAAAAAATTAGCCGGGCGTGGTGGTGGGCGCCTATAGTCCCAGCAACTCGGGAGGCTGAGGCAGGATAATGGCGTGAACCCGGGAGGCGGAGCTTGCAGTGAGCAGAGATTGCGCCATTGCACTCCAGCCTGGGTGACAGAGCAAGACTCTGTCTCAAAAAAAAAAAAAAATTACTTTTCATCACTTAAAATAAATGTCTCTCACCTCCTAAAAATAAATAAATTCATGAGAACTATCTATATAGGAAAAGAAGTTCACATAGAAGTATCTATATAAAAAATTAGGCCAAATTTTTATATAGCCATTAGAATAACATCTCCTACTTATATGGTACTTTACAATGCTGTGATATTTATAATTTTGACCTTTACAACCCAACCTGAAGGGACAGCTAGGCAAGCATTTTTTTCCCCCCAATTATGACTCAAAAAGGTCAAATGACTTGCTCATGATCACAAAGCTAGTAAATGGCAAAGCCAGTTAGTGGAAAACCAGAAAATATGCTCTGGTCTCCTGACAAAAGTTTGTTCCCATTACAATACACCATACTGTTTCACTACTTTATGATAACACCTTATATTACAAACCACCATATTTAAGGAAGTTAATCTATACCCAAATAAATATCATTTCATTAAATATAATGAAAGACTTCTCTATCAAAGGTAAATGGGAAGAACTTTTCATACTTTTCTCCTTTCTGGAGATAATGCCACTTGGCAGAGGTGAATTTTTAGTAATAATTTTAGGACACTGCAGTTCCTGGACACACATCTTTGCTTCATCTTCCACAGAATTTTCTGGTGATAGATGACATGCTGCTTCCAGTAAATAAGGTGGGGTACTGTACTTTAAAGAGGTCACTTCAAGTGTGGACTCGGTGTCCTGTACATTCGTTCTGTCCTTTATGGATACATTAAGAACTTTTTGATGCTTTCTGGAAAATTGAGCCAAGGACTCCAGTGCACTTTCAAAGGTTGAATGGTGCTGAATCTGCTGCCGTACCCATTTAGAAAGTCCTAAAGAAAGAGGTAAACCCAGGGGAAAATTTGGTTACTTAGTTATTAAAATATTACATGCTAACATAATACACTTGCTTTTTCTAGTGAAGTAATCTAATTTGTATTTTGAATATACAGAATGGTTCTCTGTATGATTTTTCTGCAATTCAGCACTTTTACTATATATGTATCAGTAACATATAAAGTAACATTCATATATCAGTAACATATGAGTAACATTCTGTTTATATACAGTAATTGTCAAATGGAGAGAGAAAAGAGGCAGTGGAAGTAGGGCAGAGATGGGAAAACATATCATCTGGTTAAGAATAACTGGTGAATATGGCAAATTTAATTTCATCATAATTCCCCACACAAACTGCTTATTTTTTTGTAGGAAAACTAGAAGTTGTAAACAATACAACTTTCCATTCTAATATTCTAAATTTTACTCCTTTTGAAAAAATAATTTCAATATTCTAGTCTCAAGTTTTTTTGTTCCCTTCCTCCACCAATTCCAAATACATCTTAAATTAAAATTATTCTGGAGGTGAAATAATAACACTGTCTTATGGGCAAATCATATCCCATCTGAATTTTTCTTATATAATTATTTTATATATATATATATAATCAAGTTATAAAGGATATGATTTGACCTCTGACATATGAAAACTGCATAAAAATGAAACCTAAGAGTTTGAGGTGTTTTCTAGTACGGCGTACTTCCAAATGAAATGCAAAATCAGATATTTGGACTTTTACAAAATAAATATTCCCTGCTAACACTACTAAAACTAGCATCATCTTTTGGAGGAATTAGTTTTAAAAGTCACTATAGGGTAAAACTTTAAGTTCTAGATTTTAAAACTAAAAAAATTTTAAATAAGCCGTTTCCCTTGACGTTTTTTATTTTGCTCGTTTGGGGAATATGATTAGACCATAAAAATATGTGAAATTCTCTAAAACTGAAAATTTCTAGGCTGAGTGTGGTGGCTCACACGTATAATCCCAGCATTTTGGGAGGCTGAGGTGGGAAGATTGCTTGAGGCCAGGAGTTCGAGGTTGCAGTGAACTATGATGACATCACTGCACTCCAGCCTGGGCAACAGAGTAAGACCTATCTCTAAAAAAGAAATAAGTAAATAAAAATAAGAATTTTAGTACTATGTACCTTTTCATTTCAACCTTTTTATAATCAAAGAAAGCCTTTTCAATGTAAAATATCATTGTCTGCTTTTGAAAACTTGAAAGAATCTGAGCTCCACCTGCTGACTAGACACCAGCACTTAGCATTTTTGCCTTTAGTTACTGTTTGACCTATGCTACTGCACACTTCACGTGGAAAGGGAAGATAAAACAAACAAAGCAATGTTTTCTGCTTTATGTTTTAATATCAAACCAAATGCAGTAATTAAGCTCTGAAATTGAAAAAGTAGAGTCCACACCCACACATAGCTAATCCAAAACAAAATTTAACATCTCTTTATCATAATAAAGTGAACTTTGTTTAGCTAAAAGGTAATAATAAAGATACACATGTATCCCATGGCTCTTTATTAACAACAACTGGTATTGACTCTGAAAACTGTTTACTGTTGGATGAAACCATCGAGTGAGAAAAAAATGATACTACTGGCTGCATCAAAGCGGGGAGGAAAATTTGTGGCACCCTCTCGTCATGGTCCCCACTTCAGAATAGTACCATGGGATTGGGAGTTAGCTCCTAGTTTCTTCTCCCTGGGGAGAAAAGAGAAAACTGAACCTTATGTCTTTTTCTGGGAGGCTGCCCGAGGGACTGGCTTCTATCTTACCTGTATCGAAGAGCTGACATGAGCTGGCATACCCTACATGCCTAGGGACCACTGAGAACAAAAGCGCTGTGCAGCAAGTTTCTGCTCCACAGAAACCACAGTGCAACAGAGGCCCATACAGTTTGATGGCCACTCCCTCAGGGGTACAGAAAAGCCTGGAGTGTGCATCCAACATCTTGGCTTTTCAAGGAGCTGTCTAGGGACTGGTTTCTGTCTTGCTTGTCATAGAGCACTGACTGGACCTAGCATACTCTATATGCCTGGAATCTACTAAGAACAAAAGAGAGTTGGGCGTGATGGCTCATGCCTGTAATCCTAGCACTTTGAGAGGCCAAGGCAGGCAGATGACTTGGGCCCAGGAGTTTGAGATCAGCGTGGACAACGTGGTGAAACCCCATGTCTACAAAAAATACAAGAATTAGCTGGATATAGTGGTGTACACCTGTGGTCCCAGTTACTTGGGAGACTGAGGTGGGAGGATCCCTTGAACCCAGGAGGCCAAGGTTGCAGTGAGCTGAGATTGTACCATTGCACTCCAACATGGGTGACACAGTGAGACCCTGACCAAAAAAACAAAAACAAAACAAAACAAAAACAAAAAAACTAGCAAATATTTCTAATAAGGAATTTACAGACAAGTCCAAAGAAGATAGATCCACGGAAAAGGTTTAAGAGGCTCCCAGAATGCCTGCCTGGGTTGATGAGTGAAGGTGTTTCCCTGTACAAAACCAGTCAGTACACACTCTTTTTTCAAATGTGTGGATACCATACAAGGTTACAAGAAACATAAAGAAACAGGAAAAAATAACCCTATCAAAGGAACAAAATAAATCTCCAGAAACCAACCCCCCAAAAAAAGAGGTATATGAATTACCTGGCAAGGAATTTAAAATAACTGTCAAAATGATGCTCACAAGTTCAAGAAAATAATATAGAAAAAAAGGAGAATTTCAACAAAGATAAAGAATACAAAAAAGAACTAAACAGATTTTAGAGCTAAAAATACAATAACTGAACTGAAAAATTCGCTAGAGGAGTTCATCAGCAGACTTGATCAAGCAGAAGGAAGAATCAGGAAATTTGTTTATTTTATTTTATTTTATTTATTTTATTTTTTGAGACAGTCTTGCTCTGTTGCCCAGGCTGGAGTGCAGTGGCACAATCTCGGCTCACTGAAACCTCTGCCTCCCGGATTCAAGCAATTCTCCTGCCTCAGCCTCTCAAGTAGCTGGAACTACAGGTATGTACCACCATACCCGGCTAATTTTCCTATTTTTAGTAAAGACGGGGTTTCACCATGTTGGCCAGGCTGGTCTCTAACTGCTGACCTCAAGTGATCCACCAGCCTCAGTCTCTCAAAGTGCTCAGAATCAGGAAATTTGAAGGCAAGTCATTTGAAATCATCCAGTTAGGGAAGCAAAAAGGAAAAAGCAAAATGGAAAAAAAAGTGAAGCCTTATGACTTCACTTATGGGACACCATCAAAGCTGACCAATATACACATTCTGGGAGTCCTAGAAAGAGAAAGAGGGAAAGGAGAAGAAAACTTATTTATAGAAATAATGACCAAAAACTTAATAAATCTGGGGGGAGGAAAATGATATCCAAATACATGAAGCTCAGAGAACCCGAACAGAATGAACCCAAAAGTCTGTACCAAGACACTTTATAATCAAAGTGTCAAATGTCAAAGAAAAAAACAGAAACTTGAAAACAGCAAGAGAAAAGCAACTTGTCATATACAAATGGAGTCACATAAGACAATCAACAGGCTGGGCATGAAGGCTCATGCCTGTAATCCCAACACTTTGGGAGTCAGAGGCAGGAGAATTGCTTGAGCCAAAGAGTTTGAGATTAGTCTGGGCAACATAGTGAGACCCCATCTCTAAAAAAAAAATTTTTTTTAATTAGCCAGGTCTGGTGGTGCAAGACTGTAGTCCCAGCTACTCAGGAGGCTGAGGTGGGAGGATCACTTGAGCCTGGGAGGCTGAGGCTGCAGTGAGTCATGATCATGCCACTGCACTCCTGCCTGGGTGGCAGAGTAACACCCTGTCTCCAAAAAAAGAGAAAGATTTCTCAGGTGACATCTTGCATGCCATAAGGAAGTGGGATGACATGTTTAAAGTGCTGAAAGAAAAAAAACCTGCCAGTGAAGGATATTATATCTGGTAAAACCATCTATCAAAATGAATAAGAGGTAAAAACTTTTCCAGATAAGCAAAAGCTGAGGGACTTCACCACTAAACTTGCCTTGCAAGATATGCTAATGGAAGCCTGCTAAACAGCAACACAAAAGCATAAAGTTTGCTCGTGAAGTTAAAAGTGTACACAAATACAGAATACTTTAATATAACAACAGTGATACATAAATAATGTTTAATTCTATACAGAAGTTAAAAGACAAAGTATGAAAATAACTATAATAGTATGTTAGTGGATACACTATATAAAAGGGTATAATCTGTGACTTTAATAATAAAATGTGATGGGGAAAAGTAAAAATGTAGAGTTTTTTATACAACTGAAATTAAGTTGTTAGCTGAAAATATTGTTATGACTATGTTTTATGTAAGACCCATGTAACCACAAAGGAAATATCTATAGAAGGTATGCAAAAGAAAAATGGGAAAGGAATTAAAGCATGTTTCTTCAAAAAGTTTAAAAAAGAAAAGCTTTTAAGACCAGGAACAAAGCAAGGATGTTCATTCTCACTACTTCTATTTAGCTTTGTACTAAGAGTCCTAGCCAGACTATTAAGCAAGAAAATGAAATAAAAGGAATCCAAATTGAAAAAGAATAAAGTAAAATGATCTCTCCTTGCAGATGGCATGATCTTTTATGTAGAAAATCCTAAAGATTGAAAAAAAACCTGTTAGGACTAATAAACAAATCAGTAAAGCTGCAGAATACAAAAATCAATGTACAAAAATCACTTGCAATTCTATACACTAAAAACAATCAAGAGAGGAATTTAAGAAAACGATCCCATTTATGATAGCATCAAAAACAATAAAATACCTAGGAATAAACAACTAAGGAGGCAAAAAACCTGTACACTGAAAATTATAAAACATTGCTGAAAAACAATAAAGATAACACAAATAAATGGAAAGACATTCCACGTTCACACATTGGAACACCTAATATTGTCAGAATGTCCATACTACTGAAAGCAATCTCTCTCTCTTTTTTTTTTTTTTTTTTTTTTGAGACAGAGGCTTGCTCTGTCACCCAGGCTACAGTGCAATGGCACGGTCTTGGCAACCTCCGCCTCACAGGTTCAAGCCATTCTCCTGCCTCAGCTTCCCGAATATTTGGGATTACAGGTACCCACCACTGCACCCAGCTAATTTTTGTATTTTTAGTAGAGATGGGGTTTCACCATGTTGGCCAGGCTGGTCTCGAACTCCTGATCCACCTGCCTTGGCTTCTCAAAGTGCTGGGATTACAGGCATGAGCCACCATGCCCGGTCGCAATCTAAATTCATATGGAACGACAAAGGACCACAAATAGGCAAAAGAATCTTGAGAAAAAAGATAAAAGCTGCAGCCATCATACTTCCTGATTCTATAAAATACATTACACAGCTGTAGTAGTCAAAAAAGTATGGTACTGGCATAAAGAAAACCATATAAACCAATGGAACATAATAGAGAGCCCAGAAGCAGATCCACACGTATATGGTCAATGAGTCTTCAAGAGGCTGTCAATGGGGATTGACATGCTTTGGTTATTTGTTTCTTCCAAAGCTCATGTTGAAATGTGTTCCCCAGTGTCATAGGTGGGGCCTACTGGGAGGTGTGTGGGTAATGGGGACAGAGCCCTCATGAAAGGCTTGGTGCCCTCTCCGTGGTAATGAGTGAGCTCTTACTCTAATTAGTTCACATGAGATCTGATTGTTAAAAAGAGCTTCGCACCTACTCTCCTCTCTCTTGCTCCCTCTCTCACCATGTGATGCATCTGCTTTCCCTTCACCTTCTGCTATGATTGTAGACTTTCTGAGGCCCTCATTAGAAGTAGATGCTGGTGCCAGGATTCTTGTACAGCCTGCAGAACCATAAGCCAAATAAACCTCTTATCTTTATAAGTTATCCAGTCTTGGTGTTGGCAACGATTGTTTGGATATGACACCAAAAACACAGGCAATAAAAGCAAAATTCGACGAGGACCATGTTAAACTAAAAAACTTCTGTACAGCAAAGTAAATAATCAGCAGAGTCAAAAGGAAACCTACAGAATGGGAGAAAATATTTGCAAGGCATATATCTGATAAGGAGTTAATCTCCAAAATATATAAGAAACTCCTGTATCTCAATAACAAACAAACAAAAAAACACACCAAGCCCGGGCATGGTGGCTCACGCCTGTAATCCCAGCACTTTGGGAGGCCGAGGCGGGCGGATCACGAGGTCAGGAGATCGAGACCATCCTGGCGAACATGGTGAAACCCTGTCTCTACTAAAAATACAAAAAAATTAGCCGGGCATGGTGGTGGGCACCTGTAGTTCTAGCTTCTCGGGAGGCTGAGGCAGGAGAATGGCATGGACCCGGGAGGTGATGGAGCTTGCAGTGAGCAGAGATCACACCACTGCACTCCAGCCTGGGCGACAGAGTGAGACTCCGTCTCAAAAACAAAAACAAACAAACAAAAACACACACCAAAAACCAAACCAAAAAAAACAGATATGCAAAGAAATCCAAATAACTCAATTAAAAAATGAGCAAACGAAAAGATGTTTCTCCAAAGAAGACATATGATTCGGCCAACAGGTATAGAAAAGATGCTTAACATCCCTAATCATCAGAGAAATGCAAATCAAATCCACAACGTGCTATCACATCATACCTGGTAGGATAGCCATTATGAAATTTAAAAAAGAGAAAGAAGAAAAAAGGAAATAAGCGTTAGGGAGGATATGGAGAAATTGGAACCCTTGCGTGCTATTGGTGGGAATGTTAAATGGTGCAGCTGCTGTGAAGAACAGTATCAAATCAAAAAATTAAACTCAGAACTACGATGATTCGCCAATCCTACGCTTGGTATTTATTCAAAAAAACTGAAATCAGGATCTTGAAGAGATATCTGCATTCCCATGTCCATTGCAGCATTGTTCCCAATATCCATAAGGTGGAAACAACCTAAATGTCTACTGACAGATGAATGGATAAAGAAAATATGGTATAATGTATACATAAAATAAAATATTAGTCATTGAAAAGAAGGAAATCCTGTCAGATATTATAACATAGATGAACCTTGAGGACATTATGCTAACTGAAATGAGCCAGTTACAGAAGGACAAATACTGCATAATTCAATTTATATGAGGTATCTAAAGTAGTCAAACTAATAGAAGCAGAAAGTGTAGCGGCGGTTGCCAGGGGATGGGGGGAGAGGGAAACGGGGCATTGCTGTTCAGTCAGTGTTAAGTTTCAGTTATGTAAGATTTAAAAGTTCTAGATATCTGCTGTGAAATACTGTGCTTATAGTTAATAATATTGTACTGTGCACTTAATAAGATGGTAGAGCTTGTGTTTTTTACCACGATAAAAATATGAAGATTGTTACTAGTTTTTACTCTAAGCCCAGTTGAGATCTTACCAGATATATAGCGACTTGGGTTATTCCTAAAGCGATCATCCACTAGAATAAGAGCTCCCCAATCATTTTGGTGTCGAATACATCTAGAAAAAAATAGGGAGAAAATCAAATAATTATAACATCGGAAATAAATCCAGTTTTCCAGTGGGACAGAGAGAAAATTGGAAAAAAATCAATTTTATAGATTCTTTTAAACAATTTGTTATTAGGAGAAAAGTTATAGAAGCTATCCAATACAATGTAACAAAGAAGTTGTATTAAAAATTCCCTACTTTTGCCAAATACAGATAACTTACATACAAAATGTTGTATTTTATTTTACACTCAACAAAATTATAGAAAATATTTTCTAAGATCTTTCTTTTTTCTTTTTTTTTTTTTTGAGGCGGAGTCTCGCTCTGTTGCCCAGGCTGGAGTGCAGTGGCCGGATCTCAGCTCACTGCAAGCTCCGCCTCCCAGGTTCACGCCATTCTCCTGCCTCAGCCTCCCAAGTAGCTGGGACTACAGGCGCCCACCACCTCGCCCAGCTAGTTTTTTGTATTTCTTAGTAGAGACGGGATTTCACAGTGTTAGCCAGCACGGTCTCGATCTCCTGACCTCATGATCCACCCGTCTCGGCCTCCCAAAGTGCTGGGATTACAGGCTTGAGCCACGGCGCCCGGCCTCTAAGATCTTTCTTAACCACATAGACCCTTTGGGTTTTTTTTACCTTAAGTATTATAAATAATTGTAGGTTTTATGTAAAGGTCCTTTTTACTAGTTTGATGAGTTTTTAATCATGAATAAACATTTAATTTTGTCAAAAATATTCTAAAATTCAATTGACATAACATGTAGTTTTTCTTCTTTTGACTGTTAATATGGTAGATTACACTGGTTCATTTTCAAACACTGAATCATCCTTGCATTCCTAGTCATGGTATATTATTCTTTCTATAGATTTTTGGATTCAATTTGCTAGTTTTAAGAAATACACTAAAAAATAAAAGCATACTTTTTAATAATTATTAAACAATTTTAAAGTGTACATACAATGCAATGGTTTTTGGTATATTTACAAGGCTGTATAACCTATACCACTTATCTATCCCAGAACATTTTCACCACCCCAAAAAGAAACCCTGTGCCCATTAGCTGTTACTCCATATTATCCCAATTATTCCCCATTACCTCTGGCAACCACTAATCTTTCTGTCCTTAGAGATTTGCCGATTCTGGACATTTCATTTAAGTGGAATCGTACAATATGTAGTATTTCGTATCTGGCATATTTCACTGAATGTGATGTTTTCAAGATTCACTCATATTGTATTTCTCAGTACTTTATTTATAAGTTAATATTTCCACTTTTTGGCTACTATGAATAATGCTGCTAGAAACATTCGGGTACAAGTTTTTATTTGAATACATGTTTTTTATTCTCTTGGGCATATACCTAGAAGTGGAACTGGTGAGTCACATGGTAATTCTATGTTTAACTTTTTCAAACACTGCCATACTGTCTTCCAAAGCAGCTGCACATTTTACATTCCCACCTCCTATGTATGAGGGTTCCAATCTCCACAACCTCACCATCACTTGTTATTGTATACCCTTCTAAAATTAAATCTACCCTAGGAAGTGTGAAATGATATTTCATTACAGCTTTGATTTGCATTTCCCTCACGACCAATGATGTTGAACATCATTTTTATGTGCTTACTGGCCATTTGTGTATCCTTTTTTGGAGAAGTCTGTTCAAATTATTGGTCCATTTTTAATTGCCCATTTTGTCTTTTTATTATTAAGTTGTAAGAGTTCTTTATATATTCTGGATACTAGATCCTGCTACACATGATTTGCAAATATTTTCTCCATATGTGAGTTGTCTTTTCCATTTCTTGATACTGTCCATTGAAGAATACAAATTTGAACTATAACAAAGTCCAATTTACCTACTTTTTCTTTGGTTGCTTGTGCTTCTGATAGCAGATCTAAGAAACTATTGCCTAATACAAGGTCAAGAAAATTTATACCTGTTTTCACCTTTTTCTGACTTTGATCCACTTTGAGTTAACTTTTGTATGTGGTATGAGGTAGGAGTCTAATTTCATTATTTGCACATATCCAGTTGTCCCAACACCATCTGGTGAAAAGACTATTCTTTCTTTGAGTTGTCTTGGCACTCTTGTCAAAAACCAATTCACTGTAGATGTATGAATTTGTTTATGGACCCTCAATTCTACCCACTGATCTCTACATTTGTCTTGATGCCAGTACAACATAGTCTTGATTAGTGTGGCTTTGTAATAAGTTTGAAATAGAAAACTGTTTATTCTCCTAGTATGTTCTTCTTTTTCAAGATTGTTTTGACTGTTTTGGGTTCCTTGCCTCTCCATAATAATTTTAGAATCAGCTTCTCAATTTCTGCCAGAAAGTCAGCTGGGATTTTGATTAGTATTGTATTTAACCTCTATATCAATATAGGGGAGTGCTGATATCTTAACAATAAGTCTTCTAATCCATGAACATGGAATTCTCTCCATTTATTTAGAATTTTCATTCAATAATGTTTTGCAGTTTTCCGTATATAGATCTTTCATCTCCTTAGTTAAGTATATTTCTAAGTATTTTATTCTTTTTGATGTTATTTTAAATGGAATTTTGTTAAGTTCATTTTTAGATTTTTGGCTGTAGTGAATAAAAATGTCATTGATTTTTTTAAATATTGGTCTTGTAACCTGAAACGTTGCTGAACCTATCAGTTCTGCTATTTTAAAAATGGATTTCTTAGAATTTTCTGTGTGTAATATATCATTCGCAAATAAAAACAGTTCTGCTTCTTCCTTTCCAATCTGTATACCTTTCTTTCTTTTCCTTGTCTCACTGCCCTGGTTAGAACCTCCAATACAATATTGAACAGAAGTGGTAAGAGTGAAAATCACTGTTGTGATCTTGAACTTAGGAAAAACATTTCAGTCTTTTACGATTAAGTGTGATGTTAGCTGTGAGTTTTTCATAGATGACCTCATTAAAGCTAAGTAAGTAACCTTATATTCCCACTTTGTTGAGTATTTTCATCATGAAAATGTGTTGAATACTGTTTTTTGCTTTTTTTTTTTTCATCTTGAGAAGATCATGTGGTTTTGGTCTTCTGTTAATATGGTGTATTACATTAACTGATTTTATAAAGCATGTTGAACCAATCTTGGATTGCTGGGATAAATCTTACTTGGTCATGGTGTATAATCCTTTTAGTATGTTGCTGATTCTGTCAATGGCTTTTATTTCTATAGTCATATGAAATATTGCTGTACAATCTTCTTTTCTTGTAATGTATTTTACTTGTTTTAGTATCAGATAATACTGGCCACATAGATTGAATTGGTAAAAATTCTCTTCCATTTTTTGCTAGAGTTAATGAAAGATTAATGCTAATTCTTCTGTAAATTTTTGGTAGAATTCATCAGTGAAGCCATTTGATCATGAGGCTGAGGCAGGAAAATCACTTGAACCTACGAGGTAGAGGTTGCAGTGAGCTGAGATCGCATCATTGCATTCCAGCCTGAGCAAGAGTGAGACTTTGTCTCAAAAAAAAAAAAAAAAAAAAAAAAAGTGGGGGAACTGTTTTGATGACAAATTCTATCTTTACTTGTTATACATCTATTCAGATATTCTATTTCAGCTGGTCGCAGTGGCTCATGCCTGTAATCCCAGCAGTTTGGGAGGCCGAGGCAGGCTGATCACGAGGTCAGGAGTTCGATACCAGCCTGGCCAACATGGTGAAACACCATCTCTACTAAAAATACAGTCAGGCATGGTGGCAGGCACCTGTAATCCCAGCTACTCAGGAGGCTGAGGCAGGAGAACTGCTTGAACCTGGGAGGCAGAGGTTGCAGTGAGCCGAGATAATGCCACTGCACTCCTGCCCAGGCGACAGTGTGAGACTCCATCTCAAAAAAAAAAGAAAAAGAAAAAAAAAGATATTCTATTTCTTCTTGATATATTCTCAGTATTTTGTCTATCTATGAATTTGTCCATTTAATCTAAGTTATTTAATTTCTCATCACACAATTTTTTTTTTTTTCCGAGACGGAGTCTCACTCTGTAGTCCAGGCTGGAGTGCAGTGGTGCGATCTGAGCTCACTGCAAGCCCTGCCTCCCGGGTTCACACCATTGTCCTGCCTCAGCCTCCCGAGTAACTGGGACTACAGGCGCCCACCACCACGCCCGGCTAATTTTTTGTATTTTTAGTAGAGATGGGGTTTCACTGCATCACACAATTTTTGAAGGTATTCTCTTACAACCCTTTGTATTTCTGTAAGGTAGTAACATCTCCTCTTTCATTTCTAATTTTAGTAAATGAGAAGTTCTCTGTATTCTCACGCCTGTAATCCCAGCACTTTGGGAGGCCGAGATGGGCAGATCACGAGGTCAGGTGATCAAGACCATCCTGGCTAACAAGGTGAAACCCCGTCTCTACTAAAAATACAAAAAAAAAAAATAGCCGAGCGTAGTGGCGGGTGCCTGTAGTCCCAGCTACTTGGGAGGCTGAGGCAGGAGAATGGCGTGAACCCGGGAGGCGGAGCTTGCAGTGAGCCGAGATCGTGCCACTGCACTCCAGCCTGGGCGACTGAGCAAGACTCCGTCTCAAAAAAAAAAAAAAAAAAAAAAAAGTTCTCTGTATTTTCTTTGGTCAGTCTTGGTACAGGTATGTCAATTTTGTTGATCTTTTCAACAAATCAAGTTTTGTTACCTTGGTTATTCTCTACTGTTTTTTGAATTCTCTATTTCATTTATTTCCTTTCCAATCTCTAGTATTTCCTTTGATTGCCTTGCTTTGGGTTTAGTTTGCTCTTTTTTTCCTAATTCCTTAAGGTGGAAGGTTAGATTATTGATTCCAGATGTTTATTCTTTTAAAATACAGATGTTTACACCTTTTTTTTTTTTTTTTTTTTTTTTTTCCGAGACAGTCTCTTGCTCTGTCAGCCAGGCTGGAGTGCAGTGGCATGATCTCAGCTCACTGCAACCTCCGCCTCCTGGACTCAAGCAATTCTCCTGCCTCAGCCTCTCGAGTAGCTGGGATTACAGGCCTGTGCCACCATGCCTGGCTAAATTTTGTGTTTTTTTTTTTTTTTTTTTTTTTGAGGCAGAGTCTCGCTCTGTCGCCCAGGCTGGAGTGCAGTGGCCAGATCTCAGCTCACTGCAAGCTCCGCCTTCCGGGTTCACGCCATTCTCCTGCCTCAGCCTCCCGAGTAGCTGGGACTACAGGCGCCCGCCATCACGCCCGGCTAGTTTTTTGTATTTTTCAGTGGAGACGGGGTTTCACCGTGTTAACCAGGATGGTCTCGATCTCTTGACCTCGTGATCCGCCCGTCTCGGCCTCCCAAAGTGCTGGGATTACAGGCTTGAGCCACCGCGCCCGGCCTAAATTTTGTATTTTTAGTAGAGATGGGGTTTCACCATGTTGGCCAGGCTCGTCTCAAACTCCTGACCTCAGGTAATCCGCCCACCTCAACCTCCCAAACTACTGGGATTACAGGCATGAGCCACCGCGCCCAGCCTAGATGTTTACAGCTTTTAAAAATTTCCCTGGGAGCAGTACTTTCACTGTGTCCCCCAAATTTTGGGACATTGTTTCCATTTTCATTTATCACAATGTATTTTTCAATTTTTCTTCTGATTTCTTCTTTGACCCATTGGTTATTTAAAAGTGTGTCATTGAATTTCCATGTATTTGTGAATTTTCCATTTTTCCTTCCATTATTGAGTTCTGGTTTATTTCATTGTGGTCAGAAATAATACTTGTAATGATTTCAACCTCTTAACATTTATGAAAACTTATTTTATATTTTATGGATGAATGGATGGTCTATCCTGAAGAATGTGTCACGCTCACTTGAGGAGAATGCATATTCTCCTGTTGTTGGGTGAAGTGTGCTACAGATGTCTGTTAGGTTTGTTTGTAGTAGTTAGTTTGCAGTTTTGTTCAAACCAACAACACTACAAACTTTATTTCCTGTTGATTTTCCTTCTAGTTGTTCTATCCATTATTGAGTAGGGTATGGAAGTCTCCAAGTATTACTAAATTCTTGATTTCTGATGCTTTTTGCTAGATGTGTTTTGGGGCCTTTTATGTTAACTACATATGTTTATAATTGCACATGTTTCGACTTGTTATACATTCTTCAGAGAATGGCTGTTTTTTTTTTTTTGAGACAGAGTCTCACTCCTGTTGCCCAGGCTAGAGTGCAGTAGTGAGATCATGGCTCACTGCAGCCTCAACTTCCTGAACTCAGGTGATTCTCCCACCTCAGTCTCCTGAATAGCTGGGATTATAGGTACATGCCTATATCGGCTATAACAGCTAATTTTTTTGTACTTTTAGTAGAGACAGGGTTTCATCATGTTGCCTAGGCTAGACTCGAGGGCTCAAGCAATCTGCCCACCTCAGCCTCCCAAAGTGCTAGGATTGCAGGCAGAATGGCATTTTTATCATTATAAAATATTAATTGTTTCTATTAACATTTATTTTGTCTTAAGGGTCTATTTTATCTATTAGTATAACCAAACCAGCTCTCTTTTGTTTACTATTTGCATGGTATGTCTTTTCCCATCATTTTATTTTCAACCTATTTGTGTTTTTTAAACTAGTGTTTCTCTTGCAGACAGCATATATCACATTATTTTCAATCCATTCAGCCAAACTTTGCCTTTAGATTGAAGTGTTTAATCCATTTATATTTAATGTAATTACTGTTAAGGTAGGATTTACTTAGCTATTTTGTAAAATACCCACTTTGCTATTTGCTTTCTATATGCCTTATGTATTTTGTTCTTCTGTCTTTCCATTACTTTCCATTTTCTCCAATAGACACTTACCAGTATATAATTTTAATTCTCTTATCATTTACATTACTATATTTTCTAAATTATTTTTATTAGTGGTTGAAGAGTATAATAAACACATCAACAAGTAATAACCTAGTCAGTATAATTACCAACTTGATTTCAATAGTACACAAAAATGGTCCTTCTGTTCCCTCACCTATCACCTTTGGGTTGTTATTGTCATATAAATTATATCTTTAAACATTGTATGCTGGTACAGAAGAATTAACATTGTAGGTTGGATTATTTATCCCTAGAAAGATCTGTTTAAAGGTGGCCCTGGGCTGATGAATGAAAACTTAGATTCAGGAGGGTTCCTGTGATTGACTGATAAGAGAGTCTCACTGTGCCTAAACTGTTTGAGTAAACAATATATGAATGCTGAATACTTATTCTCCTTTTGAGAGTCTAGTCTTCTGGAAACTGCTAGGCAGACCAGCCCCAATAAAATCCCTGGGTGCTAATGAGTTCCTCTGATTGGAAATATTTCATGCATGTTGCCACAACTCATTGCTTGGGGAAGTGTGTTCTGTGTAACTGCACTGGGAAAGGACACTTGGAAGCTTAAGATTGGCTCCCTGGACTTTGTCCCATGCACATGTTCTGTTCTCTTTGCTGATTGTGCTTGCTATCATTTCACCGTAATAAATCCTAGCCATGTATACAGTTATATCCTGAGGCTATCTAACTGTTCCAAGTGAATTACTGAACTTGAAGGTGGTCTTGGCAACCCACGAGACAATCACCACAGATTTACAATTATTGTTTTATGCAGTTGCTCTTTTTAAAAAATCAGGAGAAAAAGAATTATAAGCAAGAAATATATTTATATTAACTTTTATATTTACCTATGTCGTTATCTTTGAGGGTATTCTTTATTTCATCATGTGCATTTGACTTACTTCCTAATATCCTTTCATTTCAGCCTGGAAGACTCCTTTTAGTAATTCTTGTAGGACAAGTTTGCTACAGAGTAATTCTCTTGGTTTTTGTTTATTTGGGAATATCTTAATTTTTACCTTATTTCTGAAGGACAGCTTTGTTAGATATAGTATTCTTGGTTGACAGTCATTTTCTTTCAGCACTTTGACCATGTCAATTAACTGCTTCCTGGTCTGGAGGATGTTTTGTACATGATGAGTTATTTCTCTCTTGCCACTTTCTAGATTCTGTCTTCTGGCTGTTTGATTTCAACCATCTAGATAGGAATCTCCCTGAGTTCATCCTACTTGGAGTTCGCTTATCTTCTTGGATGTATAATGTTTTTAATCAAATTCAGAACATTTTCAGCCAGAATTTCTTCAAATATTCTTTCTGTTATTTTTTCTCTCCTCTCCTTTTGGGACTCCACATATGCATATGTTGGTACACTTGATGAGGTTCTACAGGTCTCTGAGATTATGCTAGTTGTTCTTCATTCTTTTTCTTTCTGTTCCTCAGAGTGAATAACCTCAATTGATGTTTAAGTAAATCAATTCTTTCTTCTGCCTGCTTAAATCTGCTGTTGGGCCCCTGTAATGAATATTTCATTTTAGCTATTATACTTTCCAACTCCAGAATTTCAATTAGGTTTTTATTAAGCAAATTTTATCTCTTTATTGATATTCCCTATTTAGTGAGGTGAGACATCATTCTCATAGTTTTTGATACAGTTTGCTTAGTTATTGAACATATTTGAACTAGCTGTCTCTCCTAACGCATAGCTTTGTCTACTAAGACAAATGTCTGGGTTTCCTCAGGGATAGTTTCTATTATTTTTTTCTCTTAGTGTACAGTTATACTTTGTTATGTGTCATGATTTTTGTTTAAAACAGTACATTTTAAATAATATAATGTGGCAAATACAGAAATCAGATTATTCTCCCTCTTCAAGGTTTTTTGTTCTTGTAATTTTTCTAAAATAATCCTGTAAAGTCTGTATTCTCTCACATGTGGTCATTGAAGACTGCTTGGTTAACTTAGTAGTCAGCTAATAATTAGACAAAGATTTCCTTAAATGTCTAGAATCATCATGTCTCCCATTCTTTGCCAAGAGTCTCTGCATGTATTGGGACATAATTTCAATCCTCAGCAAGGTAGGTAATAACTCTGATCTTGATTTCACTTCCTGCGTCAGCAGAGTACCAAGGTGATAGCTTAAGGCCTTTTCAGGTCTTTTCTTGGCATGTCCACATCACTGGTCACATGCACAGTCCTACACATATGCATGGCCCACTAAAATCCCAGGAATATGTCAGAACTTTAAAAGCTCTCTATGGACATGCATTCCTCAGCTTTTCTCTTTACATTTTTTGGCTAGCCTCTCACTTGCCCCAAATGTCATTCACTGTCTCAGGCAGCTATGAAGTTAAACAGCTGGCTGGGTGAGCTGAGTCAGGTCAAATAAAGATAGCCTTGTGAGTGGGGTCTTCCAGGAAACTCCCAGGTAGGTCACATAATTCTCTGGAAATGTTCTCCAGCCCTGTTTTGCTCCTTCCAATGACTGTCAGGTTGCTGGCTTTCCTCATGATTTCAGGTTGTTGGTTTTTAAGGCTATTGTGAACTTGGAGAGAGGTGAGAACAGAGCAAGTTAAAATACCACAAAGCTTACTGTTCTTACTGCAGTTCAGCTATTTTTAAGGAGTAAATGCTTCCTAGAATGCTGTAACTTTTGATTAATACCCAGAGTTTTGATAAAGTTGATTCGAACTTATTTTTGCCTATTTTCTCATTGCTTTTAGAAATTTCAAAGGTCTTTGTTCTGCCATTTTTGAGGACCTTACCCAATTTGCTGGCACTCTGTAAAGGACATCTTCATCTGTGTTTCGGGGGGATACTGATCTATAGTTGTTGTTTTTTTTAACTTTTATTTTAGTTTCAGGAATACATGTGCAGGTTTGTTTCAGAGGCAAATTGCATGTCATGGGGATTTGTTGTGACAAATTGGGACAGATTATTTTGTCACCCAGGTAAAAAGCAGCATAGTATCCAACAGGTAGTTTTCCTCACTCTCCTCCTACTCTCCACTCTCAAGTAGGCCCTGGTGTCTATTGTTCCCTTCTCTGTCCACATATACTTAATGTTTAGCTCTCGTGTATAAGTGAGAACATGTGGTATTTGGTTTTCTGTTCCTGCATTAGTTCATTTAGAATGGCCTCCAGCTCCATCCATGTTGCTGCAAAGGACATGATCTTATTCTTTTTTATGGTTGCATAGTATTCCATTGTGTATATGTACCACATTTTCTTAATCCAGTCTACTATCAATAGGCATTTAGGTTGATTCCACATCTTTGCTACTGTGAACAGTGCTGTGATGAACATACAGATACATATGTCTTTATGGGAGAATGACTTACATTCCTTTGGGTATATACCCAATAATGGAATTGTTGGGTTGAACAGTACTTCTTTAACTTCTTTCAGAAATCAACAAACTGCTTTCCACAGTGGCTGAACTAATTTACATCCCCAACAGCAGTATATATGTGGTCCCTATTCTCTATAACCTTGCCAGCATCTGTTTTTTTTTTTGTTTGTTTGTTTGTTTTTGACTTTTTAACGATAGCCACTCTGACTAGTATGAGATGTTATCTCGTGTGTCTGTGTGTGTTTTGGAGACAGAGTCTCACTCTGTTGCCCAGGCTGAAGTGTAGTGGCACAATCCTAGCTCACTGCAACCTCCACCTCCTCGTTTCAAACAATTCTCCTGCCTTAGCCTCCCAAGTAGCTGGAATTGCAGTTGTGTGCCACAATGCCCTGCTAATTTTTGTATTTTTAGTAGAGATGGGGCTTCGCCATGTTGGGCAAAGTGGTCTTGAACTCCTGACCTCAAGTGACCCACCCGCCTTGCCCTCCCAGTGTTGAGATTATAGGCGTGAGCCACTGTGCCCAGCCGCATTGTGGTTTTGATTTGCATTTCTCTAATGATTAGCATGTTGAACATCTTTTCATATGCTTCTTGGCCACATACATGTCTCCTTTTGAGAAATGTCTGTTCAGGTCCTTTGGCCGCTTTTTAATGGGGTTGTTTTTTGCTTGTCAATTTAAGTTCCTTATGGATTCTGGATATTAGATGTTTGTAAGATACATAGTTTGCAAACATTTTCTCCCATTCTCTGGGTTGTCTTTACTCTGTTGATATTTTGCTGTGCAGAAGCTCTGTAGTTTAATTAAGTCCCATTTGTCGATTTTGTTTTTGTTGCAATTGCTTTTGGTGTCTTCATCATGAAATCTTTCTAGGGCCTATGTCCAGAATGGTATTTCTAAGGTTTTCCTCAAGGGTTTTTAGTTTAAGGTGTTACATTTAAGTCTTTAATTCACCCTGAGTTGGTTGTTGTATATAGTATAAGGAAGGGGGTCCAGTTTCAATCTTCTGCATATGGCTAGCCAGTTAGGTCCCACTTGTCAATTTTTGTTTTGTTGCAGTTGCTTTTGAGGACTTAGTCACAAATTCTTTGCCAAGTCGGATGTTTAGAACAGTATTTCCTAGGTTTTCTTCTAGGATTTTTATAGTTTGAGGTCCTACACTTAAATCTTTAATCCATGTTGAGTTCATTTTAATCCATCTTGAGTTGATTTTTGTATATGGTAAAAGGGAGGGGGTCCAGTTTCATTCTTCTGCATATAGCAAGCCAATTACTCCAGCACCATTTATTGAACAAGGAGTCCTTTCCCCATTGCTTATTTTTGCTAACTTTGTCAAAGATCAGATGGTTGTAGGTGTGCAGTTTTATTTTTAGGCTCTTACAGTTTTATTCCCCCCCCTCCTTTTTCTTTTGTTTTTGTAGTCCTCATCTGGTTTTGATTGCTGGTTAATTCTGGTCTCATAAAATAAATTGGAAAGGATTGCATCTATTTTTCAGAAGAGATTATATAAAATTTGTGTTATTTCTTCTTTAAATGTTTGGTGATATTTGCTAGTGAACACATCTGGGTGGAGAATGTTTTAGAAGGCTTTTAACTATGGATTCTATTTCTCTGCTATATAGCTATACATGTTATCAATTCCATCTTGGCCTCATAAAATAAACTGAGAAGGATTACATCTTCTATTTTTTAGAAGACATCATGTAAAATTTGTGTTATATCTTCTTTAAAATGTTTGGTAATATTTGTTAGTAAACACATCTGGGTGGATAATTTTTTAGACAGCTTTTAACTATGAATTCTGTTTCTTTGCTGGATAGCTATTCATGTTATCTGTTTCATCTTGGATGAATTTTGGTATTTTGTGGGTTTTGTGGAATTAATCTACTTCATCTAAGTTATCAACTGTATATGTATAGAGTTGTTCATAGTATTCCCATATTATTCTTTTAATGTCTGTGGAGTCTGTAGTTATACTATTAATACCTCTTTTATTCTTGATATTAGTAATTGTGGCTTCTCTTTTTTTTCTTTGCTAATTTTGCTAGAGGTTTATCAATTTTATTGATCTTTTCAAAGAGTCTATTTTTTTTTCTTTTTCAACTTTTATTTTATTTTAGATTCTGGGAGTACATGTGCAGGTTTGTTACAAGGTTATATTGCATGATGTTGGAGTTTGGAGTGCAGTTGAACCTATTACCCAGAAAGTAAGCATAGAACACAATAGGTCATTTTTCAACCCTTGCTTCCCTCCTTCTCTGCCTCCTCTTACATTCCCTAGTGTCTGTGTTCCCATCTTTACGTACATGTGTACCCATTGTTTATCTCCCATTTATAAGTGGGAACATATGGTATTTGGTTTTCTGTTTCTGTGTTAGTTTGCTTAGCATAATGGCCTCCAGTTGCATCCATGTCGCTGCAAGGACATGATTTCGTTCCTTTTTAATAGCTGTGCAGTATTCCATGGTGTATATGTACCATATTTTCTTTATCCAGTCCACCGTTGATAGTTTTTTGAGTTGCTTCTATGTCTTTGCTTTTGTGAATTGTGCTGTGATGAACACACAGCTGCATGTGTCTATTTGGCAGAATGATTTATTTTCCTTTGGGCATATAATCAATAATGGAATTGCTGAGTTGAATGGTAGCTCAACTCTTAGTTCAAACAGCTTAATTTTAATTTCTCTGATTTCATTATTTTTGTTACAATTCATCAATTTATACTTTTTATTATTCCTTTTTTTCCTGTTTGCCTCACATTTATTTAGCTCTTGTTTTTCTAGCTTCGTAAGGTAGAAACTAAGATCACTGATTTGAGGATTTTTTTCCTAAAATAAGCATTTAATGATATAAATATCCATTTGGGCACTGCTTTAGCTGCAGTCCTTACATTTTGATATGCTGTATTTTCATTTTTGATCAGTTCAAAATATTTTCTAATTTTACTTGAAACTTGCTGTTTTGTCTATGGATTATTTAGAAATATGCTGCTTAATTTCCAAGTATTTGGACATTTTTCTGTTACTGATTTCTAGTTTAAACTAGATTAGTAGTTTAATTCCATTACTGTCAGAGAACATACTGGACTTGAGTTGGCTAATAATGTTGCTCAAGTCATCTATATCTTTATTAGTTTGTCTACTAGTTCTGTTACTGAGAGGAATTTCGAAGTTTCCAACTATAATTATATATTTGTCTATTTTTCTCTTCAGATCTGTCAGTTTTTGCTTCATGTATTTTGAAACCCTGTTTTGGGGTGCATACACATTTATGATTCTTATGTCTTCTTGGTGAATTCACCCTGTTATCATTATGTAATGTTCTCTTTTATCCCTAATTTTATTTGCTTGGAATTCTACTTTATCTGGTATTAAACAGTTACTTGAGTTAGATCATTGGTATTTTGAATTCTGGTCTCCTTTCTTAATCTACCTACTAGTGCTTACTTTTCAGAGTTCTCAAACAGCTATTCCACATATTCTGTCTAGGTTTTTTAGACTATTAAATATGCTTACTTCATCTTATCTAGGACTGAAACGCTCGAATTATTTTTTAAAGTTAATTTAATTTTAGCTTTGTAAATTTTAACTTTTATCAAAGAAACACAAACACATAGTTTTATATTTTCAGTGGAAAACATAACTGTCCTTTCCCCACCCACCTCCTGTTTACAATTCCCATTCCTCGGAAACATTTACTTTCAATTTTTTAGGTAGCTCTTCTGGTTTTTATCTCCATATTTCTAAGGAACATTCATCCTACTACTACTTCTTGGTTTTTGAACATGAGAACTTATGTACTGATTCTCTCCTGTGGAAGATGTTTATTTCTCTTATACCACTGATACTTCACCATCCCTTCCTGGGAATATTAACAACTGAGTCACATAGTGCACTATAATTACATTTCCTTTATTGTACAAGACTTTTTGCCTTCCCTGGAGTTAATAACTGCCTCTCTTTTTATGGATTAATGTTTTAATGTTCTCTATCATTAATTAATCCCCAAACCATGCCACAGCTGTAAAAATTATTCCCAGTATGGTCAAACCTTCTATCCTCTGAACTCAATTTGGACTACTTGCCGCACTGCTATCATCCCAGAGTTTTCCTTCCTGGTTGTTTTAGGAATTATCTTTGCCTCTATTCTGGATTGTAACCCTAGTTTCCTGCATCCTTGATATTCCTTTTTGAATTTTTTTTATTTTGATGGAACACATCTTCCAGTAACATCTTGAGAAAGTGTCCATTTGAAGCAAATGTTTTAGGTCCTTGTATGTTGAAGGTTTTATTTTGTCTTATAGTTTGTTAGTTTGGCTTGAATAGAACTTAAGTTAGAAATCCAAAATTTCCCTAAAATATTTGAAGACAATTTTTTCTATTTTTTTGGTTTCAGTGTTGCTTTTCAGAAGTCTGTTGTGATTCTGATTCTCTATCTTTTGTGAGATAGAGACTTGTCTTTTTGTCTTTGGAAGATTTTAAGACTTTTTCTTTATTCCCTGGTACTTGGAAAGGACACAGTGAAGTGCTTTGTAGTTTTTCCTTCTTTACCTGTGCCTTAGTGAGCCCCTTCAATCAGGAAATCATGTTATTCAATTCTGAGAAATTTTCTTGAGTTATTTCTCTGAGATGTTTCTTTCCTTTATTTTTTCTGTTCTCATGATCTGGGCCTCCTATTTATCAGAAGTTGGTTATTGCATACTGATCCTCTAATTTTCTAGTTCTTCTTTCCCGCTTTCTCTTTTTGATCTGGAAAATTTCAATTTTATCTTTCAAGCCCTATTATGCATTTAAAATTTGTTGGTATCATGTTAATTTCTAAGAACTTCTTAGTCTTTTGTTCTTGTTTCATGGAGGCAATATGGTACATCTCTATGCATATTAATATTTTTTTGAAGATTTCTCCTATCTGGGGTTGGCAAACTATAGCCTGTAGTGTCCGCAAAAATAACCCATGTCTTGTTTTTGTACAGCCTCCAATGTGTAGGAATGGTCTTCACGTTTTTTTTGTTTTTTTTTTTTTTTTTGAGAAAGAGTCTCATTCTGCCGCCCAGGCTGAAGTGCAGTGGTGCAACGTCGGCTCACTGCAACCTCCACCTCCCAGGTTCAAGTGATTCTCTTCCCTCAGCCTCCTGAGTAGCTGGCATTACAGGTGTGCACCACCATACCCAGCTAATTTTTGTATTTTTAGTAGAAATGGGGTTTCACCATGTTGGCCAGGCTGGTCTCAAACTGCTGACCTCAAGTGATCATTTTTAAGAGGATTAAGGAAAAAACAAAAAATATGTGACAGACTGTATGTAGCCTGCAAA
This sequence comes from Chlorocebus sabaeus, assembly GCF_047675955.1. Lineage (NCBI taxonomy): Eukaryota > Metazoa > Chordata > Mammalia > Primates > Cercopithecidae > Chlorocebus > Chlorocebus sabaeus. The sequence goes on from NC_132919.1 coordinate 37,902,076, forward strand.
GCCTAAAATATACACAGTAGTCCCCCACAGCTGCAATCTTGCCTATGGTCAAAGTTACCCATGGTCAAATGTCCAAAAATATTAAATGGAAAATTCCAGAAATAATTCATACATTTTAAAATGCATGCCTTTCTGAGCTGCATGACAAAAATCTCATGCTGTCCCACTCAGGATGTTAATCATCCCTTTGTCCACCATGTCCATGCTGTATACTCTTTTTGCCTGTTAGTCATTTAGTAGCCATCTTGGTTATCAGATAGAAAAAACACAGTATACACAGAGTTTGGTACTACCCATAGTTTCAGGCATTTAGTGGAAATTGTGGAATCTATCTTCTCTGGTTAAGGAGACTACTGTACTGTCTGGCCCTTTATAGAAAGCACTGGCCAATCCTTGTTCTAGTCTGTTGTGCTGTTTCTATTTTCTCAGAGTTCTTCTCCTCTGTTTTTGTTTGCTTTGTTGTACTTGTTTTGTTGTTGTTGTTGTTTTGGTCTGTTTTTCATGTTAGAGACTTTCTTTGACAATCTGGTGAAGACTCTGCGCTTACTTAAAATTAAGGCACTAAAACAATGATTGGCAGCTCTGAATGTATGGGTAGAGCTTATACGCTGGGAAGTTTGCTATAGGGTAATTTGGTAGGAACCGGGCCAATTTGTAGATACTTTTTCATGGGGTGGTCAGTTTCCCTAAAGAGGAATTCTACACCCTTGGGAGATGTAAGACTGATTGTCAGCCTACTCAGAGCTAAAAAGAAAAGGGGGATGGAGTTCTCACATTCAGTATGTAGAATCCCCATATATAATATTAACCTCCATCTTTAATACATACTCAGCTGTGCCTGGTGTTGAAGAATACAGAGACTCTGTTGTTCAACCTTTCCAGAAGTAAACTTGGGTGAGAGAGGGGGCTAATTGCTTCTTATACTATCTTGCAACCAAGCCACCTGTTTTTAAATCTCACTTTCATTGACATTTTAGATTGCTCCAAATCCTAGGCTTTTCATGCATGAATCTGAAAGTTCTTGTTGACTATCATCAGTGTAAATTTAAATTTCAGCTTTGTCTTGCCTGCTAAGTCATTCAGTCATTCATCTGTTTTCCAGTGTTCAAAATTTGTTGATACTGCTTGTCTGTCACTGTCTCCTCTCTGTCTTTGTAACATTGTAGGTTTGACATTTTCATTCCTTTATTATCATAGGATTTTGAGGGGGTGAAGAGTAACATAAATGTTCAATTTTTCTACAAAGACTAAAAAAATCTAAATTTTTTAGGGCATTATTTTTTGATATTATTTTAAAGTAACCTATAGGCTCCAAGGCAACAGACCATAATAACACTGGGAAGGATAGGAAGATGACTATTGTCAACACTACAGAAGAATATTGAAAGTCAATGGAAAGTCAGTGTGCCACTGTATTTTGGTTCCAGTTTGATTTACATTTAAAGCATTCTGTGGTATAGTAGAAAGGTACTTCTGTTAATGAAACAATTTAAAGAAATAAGATTTCACCTTTTCTTTTTACCATTGTTTTCAAACTGCCTTGCTTAAATGAATTATGCCCACTTGAGACAAAGATTATGCTTTCAGTAAAGCAACAAAGACTAGTTAGGAAACTCATAGTGCAGTTGTAACCTGGTTGCAAAACCATCTGGTATGTTTCCAAAGGCTGTTCTTGTATTTCATAGACTTATATTACTTCAAATACTCTTAACAGTCCCATGTGTGCTTAAAAAAATTAACATTAAAAAGAATCCATTGGTTTCTGCTTACTTTAGATCTTCTGTATCCCTTACAAGAAGAGTGACTCAGAGTATAAGCACCTTTTCTGTCAATCAATATATATTATGAGTTTTATTAAATAACATAAAACATTTGCTTGATCTTTATTTTTTTAATTTTAAAAATTTTACTTATTGATTGGTTTTAAAAGGATAAGCTCCTTTGTAACAAATTATTAATTGGCATTATTCTCTGAAAATCAGTAATAAAATGATAATAAATAGCTGGGCTCTCCATTTAAAAAAATTAATAAAATACTAAGGTACAGTATTATATATCAATACTATAAATACATGATTTTTATGATATTCCAGGAAAGCATGTTTTGAAGCTCTAAAAGCTCTCTGGGCAATGTTGTATGGCGGGAAAAAGCACTGAACCTCACATTTTTCATTAAACAAGCATTTGAGACTTGGTTGCTGAGAATGTAAAAACATGTAACACATGTTCAAGGAAGAAAACAGGCTATTACAATACAATGAGATATGTGCTATAATACAGATAGCAACCAAAATGCTATAGGTTTACTAAGGTATAAATAACTCTAGTTGGAGAACTTTTAAAGGTCCTCATAAAGGACATGACTTTCAATGAGGTTTTGATTGCTAAATTTGCCACATGAACTGTATGGTAACTTATAAGCCAAGGCAAAGCGTAATGAAAGAATATAGTATGTTTGATAGTTTAACAGTGACATGTTTATGTTTAATAGTGAAAAATTCGGTGGCTAGAAGTAGAGCATAAGAATGAAAAATCAGGTATTACAGTTTTAGAAGTGGATGGGACCAAGATGTAAAGGGCCATTTAGTAGCCATATGGCCTTAGAAAAATTATTTAATTTCTCATAACCAGTTTAAAAACAACTCAGGCTGAGGCAGGTGGATCATCTGAGGTCAGGAGTTTGAGACCAGCCTGGTCATCACGATGAACCCCATCTCTACTATAAATATAAAAATTAGCTGGGCATGGTAGTGCATGCCTGTAGTCCCAGCTACTCAGGAGGCTGAGGCAGGAGAATCGCTTGAACCTGGGTGGAGGAGGTTGCAGTGAGCCAAGATTGCGCCACTGCACTGGGTGACAGAGTGAGACTCCATTTCAAAAAAAAAAAAAAACAAATCAAATAAAACATCAAGTAGCAACATGCATTGCTACTGGAAGTGATTGGTAGAAGAATCAAGTGAGATATGTGGAAAAGGTTTGTAAACGAGAAAACCGCATACAAACATAACTTTTGTTTCACATGGTTTCTTGAAATTCAAGGCATTGCTTATACTAAAAGGAAGAAAAATCAACTGAGGTAAGTATATTTATTTTCCTAAAATTGAGTATAATGACTAAAAGTAAACAATTTCAAAAATATATTCAAGTTCCCCTAGAAACTATTAGCTGAATATTAAAATTCAAAAAAACAAACAGAAAAACACAGGTCAATCAACACAGGGAGACACAAAGTAAGCAGATGTGATGCTTCAATAACCTGCAGTGCAACTTGATTCCAAGTAAAATGGGATTTCTAGGAAGAAAAGGGGAGCAGGATCTCTGTAGCTTAACCGTAGACCTGAATCACTCAGTTTGAAGAAAACCATTTGCAGAATACCATTCTAAAATGATGGGGAGTGGCTGGGTGTGGTGGCTCACGCATGTAATCCTAACACTTCGGGAGCCTGAAGCGGGAGGATCACTTGAGGCCAGGAGTTCAAGACCAGCCTGGCCAACATAGCAAAACCCTGTCTCTACTAAAAATACAAAAATTAGCCAGGCGTGGTGGCATGTGCCTGTAATCCCAGTTACTCAGGAGGTTGAGGCAGGAGAATCACTTGAACCCAGGAGGTGGAGGTTGCAGTGAACTGAGATCGCGCCACTGCACTCCAGCATGGGCAACAGAGCAAGACTCTCTCTATCTCAAAATAATAATAATAATAATAAATAAAATGATGCGGAGCACAGTGGGTGACGTGTTCTAAGGCTTAAATCTAGTTGTTGTAGTCTTATGTCTAAGCTATACACAAATACATATAGCTTACGTATATGCATATATATACATATAGCTATGTCTAAGCTACACACCAATCTGAACTCACATGCAATCTGGTTTACAAACGGACTAATGTAAGTACGCAAGACACCAGAAAAATCAAAATTTTTGATTTCACTGGGTAAGATCATGATTAGTTGTGGGACTTCTGGTTGAAGTGCAAATATGTCAACTGGTCATGTTTTCATTTTACTCTTATCCTATTTCTTTTTTTTAGATGGAGTCTCCGTCGCCCAGGCTGGAGTGCAGTGGCGCGACCTCAGCTCAGTGCAACCTCCACCTACCAGGTTCAAGCAATTCTCCTGCCTCAGCCTCCCCAGTAGCTGGGACTATAGGCGCCCGCCACCACACCCAGCTAATTTTTGTATTTTTAGTAGAGATGGGGTTTCACCATGTTGACCAGGCTGATCTCAAACTCCTGACCTCAGGTGATCCGCCCGCCTCCGCCTCCCAAAGGGCTGGAATTACAGGCATGAGCCACCTCACCTAGCCCAGCCTGTTTCTATGAATTATCCAAATGCCTTACAGCTTCACTAAGAAATAAATAATTACATGGTTAAGCTAATTACAATTTCACAGAGAAGATAAAATATTAATTTGCAGGCCAAACGCAGTGGCTCACGCCTGTAAGTCCAGCACTTTGGGAGGCCGATGCAGGTGGATCACGAGGTCAAGAAATCGAGACCATCCTGTCCAACATGGTGAAAACCCATCTCTATTAAATATACAAAAATTTGCCAGCCGTGGTGGTGCGAGCCTGTAGTGCCAGCTACTTGGGAGGCTGAGGCAGAAGAACCGCTTGAATGCAGGAGACAGAGGTTGCAGTGAGCTGAGATTGTGCTACTGCACTCCAGCCCAGCCTGGCTACAGAGAGAGACTTCATCTCAAAAAAAAAAAAAAAAAAAAAAAAAAAAAAAAAAAAAAAATTTAATTTGCACAAAATCTAATTATAGCATTTATAAATTAGATGTTGATGCCCTACAATATGAAATTAAGGGATAGTAATGCACCACATAATGATGTTTCTGTCAATGTGTAGTGCATATATGATAGTGGTCCCATAAGATTACAATGGAGCTGAAAAATTCCTATCACCTAGTGATGTCACCATTGTAACATTATAGCACAATGCATTACAAGTGCTTGTGGTGATGCTGGTGTAAACAAACCTACTGTGCTGCTAGTCTTATAAAAGTATAGCACATACAATTATGTATAGTATGTAATACTTGATAATGATAATAACTATGTTACTGATTTGTGTATTTACTATATTGTACTTCTTATCATTATTTTAGAGTGTACTCCTTTCACTTATTTTTTTTTTTTTTTTTTTTCCGAGACGGAGTCTCGCTCTGTCGCCCAGGCTGGAGTGCAGTGGCCAGATCTCAGCTCACTGCAAGCTCCGCCTCCCGGGTTCACGCCATTCTCCTGCCTCAGCCTCCCGAGTAGCTGGGACTACAGGCGCCCACCACTTCGCCCGGCTAATTTTTTGTATTTTTTAGTGGAGACGGGGTTTCACCGTGTTAGCCAGGATGGTCTCGATCTCCTGACCTCGTGATCCGCCCGTCTCGGCCTCCCAAAGTGCTGGGATTACAGGCTTGAGCCACCGCGCCCGGCCCCTTTCACTTATATTTTTAAAAAAGTTAACTATAAAACAGCTTCAGGCAGATCCCTCAGGCAGAATTCCAGAAGAAGGCATTGCTATCATAGGAGATGACAGCTCCATGCATGTTATTTATTGGTTCTGAAGACCTTCCAGTGATTCAAGACATGGAGGTAGAAGACAGGGATATTGATGCTCCTGATCCTGTGTAGGCCTAGGCTACTACCTGAGTGTTCAAAAGAGATGGAGTCTCTCTCTGTCGCCCAGGCTGGAGTACAGTAGGGCAATCTCGGCTCAATGCAGCCTCCATCTCCCGGGTTCAAGTAATTCTCCTGCCCCAACCTCCCAGGTAGCTGGGATTATAGGCACCTGCCACCACACCCAACTAATTTTTGTATTTTTAGTACAGACGGGGTTTCACCATGTTGGCCAGACTGGTATCGAACTCCTGACCTCAAGTGATCTGCCCACATTGGCCTCCCAAAGTGCTGGGATTACAGGCATCAACCATTGAGCTCCCCATGTCTTCATTTTTAACAGAAAAGTTTACGAAGTAAAAAAAATAAAAAACAAAAATTTCAAAAATAGAAAAAGCTTATAGAATAAGGATATGAAAATTACTTTTGTAAAGCTGAATAATTTGTGTTTTAAGCTAAGTGTTGTAAAAGAGTCAAAAAGGTAAAAAAATAAAAATAAAAAGTTTATAAAGTAAAAAAATTACAGTAAGCTGGGCACAGTGGCGTGTGCCTGGAGTTCCAGCTACTTGGGAGGCCAATGTGAGAGGACTGCTTGAGCCCAGGTGTTCGAGACCAGCCTGGGCAACACAGTGACACCTCATCTCTCAAAAAGAAAAGTCAGAGTAAGCTCACAGTAATTTATTATTGAAAAAATAAAAATAAATCAATTTACTATAGACTAAGTGTACAGTGTTTACAAACCCTACAGTTAGTGTACAGTAATGTCCTAGGTCTTCACATTCACTCACTACTCGGTCGACTCACTTGAAGCAGCTTATAGCCCTGTAAGCTCTATTCCTGGTAAGTGCCATGTACATTTGTACCATTTTTAATATATTGTATTTGTATATAATATTTTTACTGTACCTTTTCTACATTTATATACTCAATTACTTACCCTTGTGTTACAATTGTCTACAGTACAGCAACATGCTATACAGGTTTGTGATCTAGGAGCAATAGGCTATACTATATAGCCTAGATGTGTAGTAGACTATACTATCTAGGTTTCTCTAAGTACATTTTATAATGTTCCCACAACAGTACAATTGCCTAACAACTCACTTCTCAGAATATATCCCTGTCATTAAGTGATGCATGACTGTATAAAATGATGATTTAAAAATGAGTTTCACAAAGCATAAATCTTAATGGGCAAGAATATTTAGAAATAGGAGTATCATGATTAAATGTTTAGTAGGCGTTAATTCTTTAGGACCATGATTATGGCTTGTTTTAACCCTTCTTCAATTATTATTATTATTTTTTCAAGACAGGGTCTGGCTCTGTTGCCCAGGCTGGAGTGCAGTGGCATGATTTCGGCTCACTGCAACCCCCACCTCCCAGGCTCAAGCAATCCTACTTCAGCCTCCCAAGTAGCTCACACCTGTAATCCCAGCACTTTGGGAGGTTGAGGTGGGTGGATCACTTGAGGCCAGGAGTTTCAGACCCAGCCAACATGGTGAAACCCCATCTCTACTAAAAACACAAAAATTAGCTGGGCATGGTGGCACATGCCTGTAATCCCAGCTACTCGGGAGGCTGGGGCAGGAGAATTGCTTCAACCCAGGCGGTGGAGGATGCAGTGAACCGAGATCACGCCACTGCACTCCAGCCTTGGCGACAGAGTGAGACTGTCTAAAACAATAGCAAATTGTGAGTTTTGTTTTGGGAATAACTTATTTACTCTTTTCAAATTCTACTTGTGACAGCTATTATTGAAAACATACCTGTTCCTATGGTTCCAGTTAAATAAAATTTTACCAAATTAATTATAAAGAGTAAAGTAGCAAAACTAGCTTTATATATATAGCCCTGTCACAGATAATATTATATTATATTAAATTTCACTCCACTTACCTACCAAGGGCCTGGTTTAAGGCCCTGTATGCTTGAATTTCATACCACTGACGGCCAGGTAAAAGACCTCTCAATTTTGAATGGTGGTCATTGTATCGTCGTTTTAGTTCAACCTAATAATTTTAAAATTATATTTTAAAATTTAGTAGATAAATAAAGCTCATTTTAAACATCATACTAACTTCTAACAGTTTGAATATACATATTTTTAGGGTAGAGGTTTTATTTTGTTTTTCAGTACTGATTTTTTTCATTTCATTAAAACAGTTTTATTTAGCTTTACATTCCTTAAATTATGTAATGCATATAAATAATCAGCTGTGTGATCTCAAAGTTTTATTGAACTTACATTCATTAAATCCATACATTTTCAGTGTACAAGTAGATGAGTTTTGACATATATAGCAATGTAACCACCATCATATTATAGAACATTTTCATTACCCTCAAAAGTTCCTTCTTATCCCTTTATAGTAAATTTCTTTCCTCCATTGCTGGCCCTGGCAACCACTGATCTGCTTTCTGTTTTGCCCTTTATAGAATTTCATATAAATATTATCATATATTATGTAATGACTTGTGACTTTTTTCATTTAGTATACTTTTAGAATTCATTCATGTTGAAAGGTTTATGAGTAGTTCATTCTTTCATGTGTATCCAGTCTGGTAATCTCTGCTTTTTAATTGCAATGTTTAGACCATTTACATTTAATGTAATTATTGCTATGATTGGGTTTAAGACTACCACCTTGCTTCTTTTTCCCCCCATCTGTCCCATTTTCTTTTTATCTTTTGGATCAATCAAGCTTTTTCCCCCCCACTAATGCTTCCATATTATTCCCACTACTGGATTCTTAGCTATGTCTTTGTGTGTATGTGATTCCTCTAGGGTTTATGATATACATCCTTATTAGTCTACCTTAAAATAATATTATACCACTTCACATATGATGTAAAAATACCACAATATACTTCCATTTCCTTTTGTTGTCCTTTATGTGATTGCTGCCATGTATTTAAGTTTGATACATGCTATAAACTCATAAAACATTTTATTATGCTTTAAACAGTACATTATCTTTTAATTTTAAATAAGTTTACAATTTTGAAATAAGTTTAGATTTACAGAAAAGTTCCAAAGATAGTACAGAGATTCCTTATACCCTTTACCCAATTTCCCCTAATGTTAACATCTTATATTAATATAGCTTATGTCAAATTAAGAAATTAACATTAATACATTAGTATTAAATAATCTACGTATTTTATTCAGATTTCCATTTTGTCCCAAAAGATTATCTTTTAAGAGATACTGTATTTACCCTCAGATTTACCATTTCTGGCACTCTTCATTTTCTCATGTAGATTTAAATTTCCATCTGGTATCATTTTCCTTCTACCTGAAGAACTTTCTTTAATATTAGTAGTGCAGGTTTGCTGGCAATGAGTTCTTTCAGCTTTTGTTTTTTTTTCCTGAAAAGCCTTCACTATCTTCCTTTTTGAGAGATTGTCCCTCTTGATCAAGAATTCTAAATTGACAGGTTTTTTTCTTTTGTTAAAAACGGCTTCTCATTATTTTCTGATTTGCATAGTTCTGAAGAAAAAATATGCTATTGTCCTATCTCTGTAATGTTCCCCGTTTAGCGACTTTGGATTGGATTATAATGTGCTGTTGTGTGTATTTTGCTTGAGTTTTATTAAGCTTCTTGGACCTGTAGGCTTACAGTTTCTATCAAACTTGAAAATTTTTCAGCCATTATTTCTCTAAATATATATATTCTTCTGCCTCCAAACACTTCTTCTTCTTCTTGGACTCCAATTACAACTTTATTAGACTACTTTATGTTACTCCACATATCACTGACACTCTTTTTTTTCACTCTACACTTCATTTTGGATAATTTTTATTTCTAAGATTTTAAGTTCACCAACTTTTCCTTCCGCAGTGTCTAATCCATCCAGTGTATTTTTTTGTTTCATATCGAGATATTTCACATAGGTATTTAAAAAATAGCTTCTGTTTCTCTTTTCAGTATGCTTATGTTTTCTTCTATCTTCTTTGAACTTACAGAACATAAAACATAAGGTATTTTAAAAATCCTTGTCTGCCAGCCAGTTCTAACATCTCTGTCATTTCTGGTTTTGTTTCTATTGATTGATTTTCCTCTGTATTAGAGGTTAAATTCTCTTCTTTGCATGCCTGCTAATTTTTGATTTGATACTAGACATAGTGAGCATTAAGTCAGTGGTTACTGGATTTTGTTGTGAATGCAGTTAGGGTACTTGGAACCAGTTCATTATTTTGAGGCTTACCCTTGTTAGGGAAAGTCAAGAGCAGCCTTTAATCTAGGGCTGTTTTATCCCCCATACAAAGGTGAAACTCTACTGATTATTGTATCAAGTACCCCATGTGTTATGAAGTCTCTTCCCTTCTGGCTGCTGGGAACTCAAACCATTCCCAGACATTTGTGAACTCTAGGAATTCTTTTGCCTACTTATTGGTCATATGTAGTTTCCTCTCATGTATATGCCTATCAGTACTGAACCAAAAACTCAAGGGGACACCTATGCAGATACCTGGAGCTTCCTCTCTATGCAGCTCCATCCTCTCTAGTACTCTGCCTTGCAAATTCTAGCCACCACGGACTTTCCCTAAACTTTATCACTTTAGCTCAGTGTGACCACTGAGCTCTGTTGGAGTTTATTCTCCCTGCACTGTGGCCTAGTAATTGTCTTCAGGCAATAATCTAGTGCAACTGTAGTATTCTAGGACAAGTATATCAAATGGTACAGTTGTCCTTTGGTATCCATGGGTGATTGCTTTCAGAACTTCCCTCAGATACCAAAATCCATGGATGCTCAAGTCCTTGATATAAAATGGCTTAGTATTTGCATAACCTATGTATATCCTCCTTTATGCTTTAAATAATCTCTGGATTACTTTAATAGCTAATATGATGCAAAGCTATGCAAATAGTTGTTACATTGTAGTGTTTAGGGAATAATGACAAGAAAAAATCTGCACATGTTGAGTACAGAAGCAATTTTTTTCAAATATTTTCGATTAACACTTGGGTGAATCCACAGATGCAGAACCCATAAATACAGAGGGCCAACTGTGTATTTTTGTAGTAGAAGCCTAAATAAAGATATGTGGAGTTACTTTCTTGAAGAAAATCATTATATTGAAGAGACATCGGGCACCCCTATGTTTATTGCAGCACTATTCTCAATAACCAAGATATGGAATCAACCAAGGTATCCAACAACAGATGACTGGATAAAGAAAATGTGGTACATATACACAATGGAATACTAAACAGCCATAAAAAAGAATGAAATCCTGTTATTCACAGCAACATGGATGGAACTGAGGACACTACCTTAAGTGAAATAAATAAAAAACATAGTTAAACACCACATGTTCTTGCTCATATGTGGAAGCTTAAAAAAGTTAATCTCATAAAAATAAAAAGTAGAACAGAGGATACTAGCAGATGGGAAGGGGAGGAGGAAGGGAGGAATAGGGAGATATTTGTTTTTTGTCTTGTTTTTTTGAGAGACAGGATCTCAGTCTGTCACCCAGACTGGAGGGCAGTGGTGCGATCATGGCTTACTTCAGCCTTGACCTCCTGGGCTCAAGTGATTCTCCCACCTCAGGCTCCCAAGCAGCTTATACAGTAGTTCCCTCTTATAACAAAACTTACACAGTAGTTCCCTCTTATCTGCAGTGGTTTACGTTAACTGCGGTCAACTGTGGTCCAAAAATATTAAATAAAAAATTCCAGAAATAATTTGTTTTAAATTGCCACTGTTCTGAGTAGCATGATGACATCTCATGCTATCCTGCTCCATCCCACCCAGATGTGAATCATCCCTTTGTCCAATGTATCCACGCTGTACATACTACCCACCAGCAGTTAGTAGTCACTAGTCACTGCCTGGTCAATTTTTTTCTTTTTTAATTTTTAGTACAGATGGGGTCTTGCTATGTTGCCTATGATGGTCTCCAACTCATGAGCTCAAGAAAACCTCCCACCTTGGCCTCCCAAAGTGCTAGGAATACAGGCATGAGCCACTGCACGTGGCTGAGATTTGTTAAAGGATATAAAATTATAGCTAGATGAAATAAGTTCTAATCTTTCATATCACAGTAGGATGACTATAGTTAACAATATTACATCATTTCAAATAACTAGAAGGAGATTACGTGTTCCCTACACAAATAAATGATAAATGTTTGAGATGACAGATATGCTAATTACTCTGATCTAATAAACATCATATGTATCAAAACATCACTATGTACCCTATGAATATATACAATAATTATCTGTCAACTAAAAAATAAAGAGTAAACTTCTTGGAAAAATTTTAGACTTTCAAGATATATTAACAAAACTTATACAGTAGTTCCCTCTTATCTGCAGTGGTTTAAGTTAACTGCGGTCCAAAAATATTAAATAAAAAATTCCAGAAATAATTTGTTTTAAATTGCCACTGTTCTGAGTAGCATGATGACATCTCATGCTATCCTGCTCCATCCCACCCAGATGTGAATCATCCCTTTGTCCAATGTATCCATGCTGTACATACTACCCACCAGCAGTTAGTAGTCACTAGTCACTTAGTAGCTGTCTAGGTCTAATCGAGTGTCATGGTGTTGCAGTGTTTAGGTTCAAGTGACCTCTATTTTACTTAATAATACTTTACTAAATTGTAAACCTACTCAAGAAAAAACAAAGTAGTTTCAGTGTAGTCTATAACACTATTAACTTTTTTTTTTTTTTTTTTTTTTGAGATGGAGTCTCATTCTGTCTCCCAGGCTGGAGTGCAGTGGCACGATCTCAGCTCACTGCAACCTCCGCCTCCCAGGTTCAAGCAATTCTCCTGTCTCAGCCTCCCGAGTAGCTGGGACTACAGGCACCTGCCACCATGACCAGCTAATTTTTGTATTTTTAGTAGAGTCGAGATTTCACATTGTTGGTCAGGCTGGTCTCGAACTCCTGACCTCAGGTAATCCACCCACATTGGCCTCCCAAAATGCTGAGATTACAGGCATGAGCCACTGCGCCCAGCCACTATTAACCTTTTTAAATAAAAGAATATGCTTTAGGAAAGAAAACAGAACAGTATACTTCTGAAAAGCAGCTTTCAAATTGGGGGAGGTAAAAATTTTTATCTTACTATAAGAGTAAAATCTAAGCTTTTTTCTTTCTTTCTTTTTTTTTTTTTTAAAAAAGACGGAGTCTCGCTCTGTCGCCAGGCTGGAGTACAGTGGCGTGATCTTGGCTTACTGCAACCTCTGCCTCCCAGGTTCAAGAGATTCTCCTGCCTCAGCCTCCTGAGTAGCTGAGAGTACAGGCGTGTGCCACCACGCCCAGCTAATTTTTTGTATGTTTAGTAGAGACAGGTTTTCACCATGTTGACCAGGATGGTCTCGATCTCTTGACCTTGTGATCCACCTGCCTCGGCCTCCCAAAGTGCTGGGATTACGGGCGTAAGCCACTGTGCCCAGCCAAAAATCTAAAAACTCAAAACCTCACCCTTTTTATGTTACACTCCCTCAAAAGAATCTGTCAAATTTCTAAAATGAAACTTTACAACTAGAATATAAAGGACATAGACTTTGCTTTTTTTTTTTTTTTTTTTTTTTTTTGACAGAGTATCCCTCTGTCACCCAGGCTGGAGTGCAGTGGTGCGATCTCAGCTCACTGCAACCTCCATCTCCTGGGTTGAAGCGATTCTCCTGCCTCAGCCTCCCAAGTAGCTGGGATTACAGGCACATACCACCATGCCCGGCTAATTTTTGTATATATATATTTTTTTGTTTTGTTTTGTTTTGTTTTAGTAGAGGCAGGGTTTCACCATGTTGGCTAGGTTGGTCTCGAACTCCTGACCTCAGGTGATCCACCCACCTCAGCCTCCCAAAGTGCTGGGATTGCAGGTGTAAGCCACCACACCCAGCCAACTTTGCTTTTTTTCCTTTTTTTTCTGAGACGGAGTCTCACTCTACCGCCCAGGCTGGAGTACAATGGCACGATCTCAGCTCACTGCAACTTCTGCCTCTTGGGTTCAAGTGATTCTCCTGCCTCAGCCTCCCGAGTAGCTGGGACTACAGGTGTGTGCCACCATGCCCGGCTAAGTTTTTATATTTTTAGTAGAGAGGGGGTTTCACTGTGTTAGCCAGGATGATCTCGATCTCCAGACCTGGTGATCCCCCCACCTTGGCCTCCCAAAGTGCTGAGATTACAGGCGTGAGCCACTGCACCCGGCCCAACTTTGCTTTTTAGGACAACATAAGTCGTAAATGATAATATAACACCATAGTAAATATTAGATGATATGTAAATACCCTTCCTGGAAATTCAGCAACAAAGCATATGATAATTTAGAGGAAAAAATACTTTTAAAATTCTGTCCAGCTGGGAAAAATATATGTATTTCCTACCTATCTCTCAAAAATGTAACTAAAGCATCTTCTCTTCTTCAACAATATTTTCCTCAAAGAAAGTTGACAGCTACTTTGTCAGACATAATAGCTTATGTGTTTTCAAAATTTCCTACACCATGGACAGACTGATACATTATAATGGTCACTGTTCCTAAGACAACAGTTGCTCTAGGAAGTAGTAGTTATAAATGGAATATTTAGAGCTAATGTAGCAACTATTAGATTAAATAAAATTATATCTCCTTGGTCTTTTATTTTTCATTAACATAATTCAAATTTTCTCTGTGACTACATTATTTTAATTTATTGCAAATTTTCACACACCTTTTACACTCCAAATGGCCTGTAAAATACTGCCAATATTTTACCCAGGGGAATTTATTTTAGATAAGAAGTTTAAAAACCTACAAAAAACCCAAAAAAACTCCCAAACAAAAAACAGAACCCTGAAATGAAGTATGTAAAGGTTAACTTGGAAATATTTATTACATAAACAGATTTTTAAAATTAATCAATAATAAAAATTACTTTGTGAGATCACAGTTAATTGGAAAAAGCAAAACTAAGGGTTAAGAAAAGGTAGAAAGTGAGTACACCTTATTTTAAAATGACATCAGAATCTATTTCACTGTACACTTAGGGATTATCAAGCATGAAAATCAATGCCCAATTTAAAATGACATACAGCATATGTGAAAAAGCCAGTTTCTCCTGCCAGCAAATAGCCTAAATGTTAAGTAAACCAAAGGCTGGAAGGGATTAGTTGAAATGTCAAAAGACAACCTTTTACTTTTACCTGCTCATCCTTATAAACACATTCTTATCCCTCAGGCATGCTTTCCAAACAAATAGTTTCAATGTGCACCAGCAAAAGGCCCAAGGCAAGCTCTGCCATCTTGTAACTGTCAAAGAGATTAGTCTTTGATCTATTTGGGAGGTCATGCCCACATTCACATTAGCCTTATAATCTAACAACATTATACCTGTTGACCAGTGCTTCCTTAATGCCTAATGAGACAGACATTTTACATGATGGAAGTTAACTGTGAATATTTTTTCTAAGTTTTGACAGAAAGTAAACACCATAAACTGAGCTCAAGTGTGGTTTGGGAAGATGATCTTTTAGATCAGTTAACATTACTTTTCAAATACATTTTACAAGCCTTTCCCAAAATAGAAAGCTACACTTAATTGTACTTTCTGGAAACAGTTTAAACCACTTGCTCCCTATCCCTAATAAATTAGTGTATGTGTAATTTTGGAGGGGTGTGAAGAGCAGGAAAAAGACAAACTATTTTATTAAAGGTTGCAAACTGAAGGCCCATAGTTGTGTTTTGTGTGGCCCTTACTGTGGCTTAAAATAATTAAAATTTATTTGCTACCATCTAAAAATCTGGCTATCTCATCACTGCCCTCAACTAACCCACTCATTTAAGTAACCTGTTTAATTCATGTAGCTGCTTGAGTTTGTAACCCATTGGTTCACATGTTGCATAGATTCACAAAAATTTATCATTTCATAATTGAAGGTCATGTTTGTACCAAATGTAAAGCACCCTTACTATGATAGTTTTTAGACAAATAAATATATATCTGCATCAAAATCTAACCTGACATAAGTAGAGGTAAGATCCTCAGCAGCAAAGGCATTGATAATTAAGACTGAGGCAGTTTAGAACCGGGTAAAAATACTCAATAGACAGATGGCATTCAAGCAGAAGTTTTATGATTTGGATTCTGAGTTTTACCATTATATCATAATGTACTTGAGATCGAACAGCAAGTTTCTTAAGTTCTCCATGCCTTGGTTTTATTGGAAACAGTATAAGTAGCAGAGCACTTATAGCAGCAATAGACAATATGAAATAATCAAAAGGATTATACTGCATATGTCAACAAGAAATTAAGGTCACAATTATTAACATTAGACTTTTTCAACTTTCAGTGAAACTCAACAATGTTGGTCTTAAATAGCTTTGTACAAGAGTAGCCTTTTTTAAGTTTATCAGTAGCTTCTGAAAAAATAAATGGTGTGATAAATATAAGCTGGAACTATAAATTCATCTCTTCACTTTACTGCTGCTTCACATGAAAGATGGTGGATTTTATCCCAACTCATACCAATACATATTATATTTCAGTAATAAATGCCTTCCTGAAAGCAATCAATAGAAGAATATAATTTTTTTTCTTGTATGTAAGCTTGAAGACAAAAGTTCAAGCCTCCAAATGAGACTAAGGACAAATAATCAGCTAAACTACATAATTAAAAATATTAAGAAAACTTTGCTTCAGAAAAATAAACACATTTGTCTAGCAAACACTCGAGTAGAACAGTTTTATCTTTAGCCAAGGTGCAGGGCCTAAAGCCTAAACATTTACAGCAAACCAAATCTGGAAGACAGAGACTGTGCATTAGAGACATTTGCTGCTCCATATCATCATAGTGTAAACACTTCTATCAGGGTATCGCAATATAAATTCCAATGGTTAGAATTATAAACTCAGCATAAGATCTTGTATGTGATATAATTTAGCTAGATTAAAAAGAATATAGCTGGTTTTATTTCATCTGGCATATTTTCAAGATTTTTGACACAGTTAACCAAATAGTGTGTGTGTATATATACACTTTTTTTAAATGGGGAAAATGAGTTAATTCCTGCCAAGAGTTAAGAAGCCAGGCTCCCTTTTAAGTAAGAATAATAATGATAAAAGCACATTAGAAATGGTTTTTAGTTGTTACTTACTTTCCCTGTTATGTTACAACTTGACCACAATAATCTATCAAGACATAGTAACAGCAATATATTTCACATATGCTTTAAGACTGTTTTGGATAAGGTGCTTTTTTTGTAGAGAAATCTATATTAAACTTAGTATCACTAATTGTCAATGTTGACAAAAATAACCTGGATATTTCAAATTCAAGAAACAGAACAAAATACATCCCTCTGAAATCAGGTATCTCCTTTTCTCAACATATTCATCCTCAACTGGTTATAAAAATATAACCAGTTTTTCCTATTAAAAAATTAATACTCTATGACATGCAAGAAATCTTAGTATGCTTCTTCTGTGAAGGGCTAAGTTAAATTTTTTATTTTTATTTTTTAAAGACAAGGTCTTGCTCTGTCATCCAGAATGGAGTGTAGTGGCATGGTCAAAGCTCACTGCAACCTCCAGCTCCTGGGTTCAAGCAATCCTTCTGCTTCAGCCTCCTCAGTAGCTTAGGACTTACAGACACATGCCATCACACCTGGCTAATTAAAAAAAAATTATTGTAGAGACACAGTCTCACCACATTGCCCAGGCTGGTCTTGAACTCCTGGCCTCAAGCAATCCTCCTGTCTTGGCCTCCCAAAACTCTGGGATTAAGGTGTGATCCACCATGCCTGGCCTAAAAAATTCTTTTTAAGAGTAATAACCTCTGTGTCAATTTAGTTAGGTTATCCATGTTAAAATATTACTCAAACCTGCAAATGTTTAAATTATCATCTCTAGAACATGCCACCATTCATGTTATAGTTTATTTTGAGGAAGAAGGTATAATGGAAAAAAAGAAAAAGCACATGGCTTGGAGTCAAGGCTTTGACACTTAGGTTGTTTGACCTTGGGCAAGTCACAGTACCCCTTTATAATTTCCTTTCTCAATTTCTTCTTCTGTAAGAAGAGGCCTGGAATTAGATGTCTCTTAGCTTTATTGAAGTTGGAGACTGTGTGCCAACCTTACCTTATAGAATTGGTTGAAGAAATAAATGACAATATGCATGAAACAGTAAAGCATCAGATACTAGAGGTAAGTGGACAGGAAAGTCATTACTTACCCCATATTTCTGAAACCCAGTGTAGGTTTTGGTGGACTTTAAATGCTATCATAATATATTGTTGCATGGTATGTGAAAGAAGCCATAAGACTGTGGAGGCCATATAGTCATTACCTTAGTCTGTTCACCCCAAATCATTTTACCACCTGGACCAATTCCTTCTGAAAGAGCTTTGACTACATTATTCAATGTTTGGCACATAACTTTAGGTGACTTAAAAAGTAAGTTTCTTGGGTTCTTGGAGTGGCTACTTTTTCATCAGGTATCAATGAAAATATATACATTGGCAGAATACATACAGAACAGTGTTCAAACAGTTTTGAAACAAATCTTTAAAAAATAACTTCTACAATTGATCTTA
This sequence comes from Chlorocebus sabaeus, assembly GCF_047675955.1. Lineage (NCBI taxonomy): Eukaryota > Metazoa > Chordata > Mammalia > Primates > Cercopithecidae > Chlorocebus > Chlorocebus sabaeus. The sequence goes on from NC_132919.1 coordinate 37,920,234, forward strand.
AATTTTCTAAGAAATTGTAGCTAACATTAGCACTCTTTAATATCCTCCATAATACTTTTTGGTCACTTTTCAACCTATGAGGTGTTTTTGAAAGCATAACTATATAAAATATGTTAGTGGTATAATCTATGAGAATGAGTGCATGACTGGTACCATATTAGTCTAAATATTATTTTATTCAAATATCTTACAATCTAGAGTTTTTCTTGTTAAAGTCACATATGAGAGCCCAATAACTATGAATAAACTCTTGCTAGCAATAACAAGCAACAAAATATTATCTTATGTAAGAAAGCAGTAAATAGAACCAGAGGTTCTTAAAGGAATGAGCCAATATTAAGAGGATTTAATAAGGGGAATGAGTAGTGGTACATTCAGCAGGTGACAGAGACCTACATCTACCTTATATAACATTAGAAAAAGGCAAGATTGCTCATGGAAGAGGCTTTTGGATGCCAGAAGATGTAATATGAAGCATAATGGCTCTCAGGGAATTATATAAAGGTTCCTGGCAATGGTAGCATAAAAAGTAAAAGTTAATCCCAGTGAGAGGAGGCTCAGACTCAGCTTTCATTATGATTAAACCCTAACATCTAAAAACAAACCTAAGCAAGAGTAAGCATGTACATAAGAAAAAAGATTAAATGAGTACTGGAAAATACTGAAAATATACTTAAAACCTTAAAACTTTATTACCACTACAGTCCAAAAGATGAAGTATAACACTTTTGCTATCTAGATTTTTATTATTACATCCAAATTATATTTCAGGGCCAGGTGTGGTGGCTCACATTTATAATCCTTGTACTTTGGGAGGATGAGGCAGGAGGATCACTTGAGGCCAAGAGTTCAGGAGCAGCTGGGGCAACATAGCAAGACCCTGTCTCTCACATGAAAAAATGCTCATCATCATTGGCCATCAGAGAAATGCAAATTAAAACCACAATGAGATACTATCTCACACCAGTTAGAATGATGATCATTAAAAAGTCAAGAAACAACAGGTGCTGGAGAGGATGTGGAGAAATAGCTTTTACACTGTTGGTAGGACTGTAAACTAGTTCAACCATTGCGGAAGACATTGTGGCGATTCCTCAACGATCTAGAACTAGAAATACCATTTGACCCAGTCATCCCATTACTGGGTATATACCCAAAGGATTATAAATCATGCTGCTATGAAGACACATACACATGTATGTTTATTGTGGCACTATTCACAATAGCAAAGACTTGGAATCAACCCAAATGTCCATCAATGACAGACTGGATTAAGAAAATGTGGCACATATACACCATGGAATACTATGCAGTCATAGAAAAGGATGAGTTCGTGTCCTTTGTAGGGACATGGATGCAGCTGGAAACCATCATTCTCAGCAAACTATTGCAAGAACAGAAAACCAAATACTGCATGTTCTCACTCATAGGTGGGAATTGAACAATGAGAACACTTGGACACAGGAAGGGCAATATCACACACCGGGGCCTGTTGTGGGCTGGGGGGAGGGATAGCATTAGGAGATATACCTAATGTAAATGACGAATTAATGGGTGCAGCAGACCAACATGGCACATGTATACATATGTAACAAACCTGCACGTTGTGCACATGTACCCTAGAACATAAAATATTAAAAAAAAAAAAATGACCCTGTCTCTACAAAACAAAAATTAGCTGGGCACGGTGGTGGGAATCTGTAGCCCCAACTACTTAGGAGGCTAAGGCAGGGGGATCATTTGAGCCCAGGAGTTTGAGGCTGCAGTGAGCCATGATCATGCTACTGCATTTCATCATGGGTAACAGAGACTTTGTCTCTACATATATATATAATCTTTCAAACATAAGCAAAGGTTTGATTTTTTTTTTTTTTTTTTGAGACAGAGTCTTGCTGTGTTGCCCAGGCTGGAGTACAGTGGCATGATCTTGGCCAGTGCAACCTCTGCCCCCTCAGTTCAAGCAATTCTTGTGCCTCAGCCTCCCCAGTAGCTGGGATTACAGGTGTGTGCTATGACACCCAGCTAATTTTTGTATTTTTAGTAGACACAGGGTTTCACCATGTTGGTCAGGCTGGTCTCGAACTCCTGACCTCAAGTGATCCGCCCGCCTCAGCCGCTGAAAGTGCTGGGATTATAGGCGTGAGCCACCACGCCTGGTCACAAAGGTTTGATTTTTAAAATATATGATCACTTTCTACCTTTGAAATATTATTGCCAAGAACATTTGATTCAGAGCTTTTCAAATGTGAATGTGAGTTTTGGAATAAGACATATGGAATCATAGCACTTTGATAACTCATGTTTTATCTTAGAATGTAATGCAGACTTCTGATTTCAGTAAGTTGAAAAAAAAACCAAAACAAAACCCAGACATTTCTTTTTCCCTTGCCTGTCAGAGAAACTGCCTTCAAATTAAAAGATAAATAGGAAAGAGAAACACAGTCTCCAACTTCAATAAAGCTAAGAGCCATCTGATTCCAAGCCCCAGTATATGAACATAAAAGGTAGATGGACAAATGTTAAATGACTAAGCAGAAAAGAGAAAGTTCAAACCAACATACCCACAGAGCTACTGCTAGGACATATGCCAGTCTGACCTGCAGCAGTTCAGAAAGTCTCGGGAAATGGAGGTATAAGGAAACTGTTGGGAGGATGTGTACCACAAAGATGAATGAAACAGTAAGCAAGAAACAAGAGGAAGATCTGAGACCCAGGAAACTGGCAATCCATCACAGTAGATCGACGAATCAAATTCCTAGGATGATAGCAGTTATTGGATGATAGCAGGATATTGGCAGTTATCTGGGCTTGATGAGCAACTTAGTCCTGACTGAAGTAGAAGATCAGGAGGCTCCAGAAGTGATGTCTCCAGGGGAAAAAACGAACTGGCCTGTTATCTGAGAGGTCTGATAGAAAAACTGTATTGAGAGGCATCGCATACAACTATTGGAAGGTGACAAATTTATTTAGATAAAGATCTTTTAAAAAGAGAAAAAAAGGGAGTGGAAGAGAGGAGGGTTCCATCAACCCTAAAGTTCAAAACAGAAAGGAGGCCAGGCGCCTGTAACCCCAACACTTTGGGAGGCCGAGGTGGGCGGATCATCTGAGGTCAGGAGTTTGAGACCAGCCTGATCAACATGGAGAAACCCCATCTCTACTAAAAATACAAATTAGCCGGGCGTAGTGGTGCATGCCTGTAATCCCAGCTACTCGGGAGGCTGAGACAGGAGAATCACTTGAACCCGGGAGGTGGAGGTTGTGGTGAGCCAAGATCGTGCCATTGCACTCCAGCCTGGGCAACAGGATTGTTGCTTGCGGTCCATCTCAAAAACAAAAACAGGAAGAAAGGAAGGAAGGAAAGGAAGGAAAGGAAGGGAGGAAGGAAGGAAGAGAGAGAAAGAGAGAGAGAGAGAAAGGAAGGAAGGAAGGAGGGAACGAGGGAAGGAAATCATTTGATTACAGTAAACAGTATGTTCATAGTCATGATAATGTACATCATAACTATAAATTTAATTAAAAATTGTAATATAACTATATTGGGAGGCTATAAGAAGGAAAAAGCAGAATAAGTGAGGTAAAATCCTGTCTCAAATAGGAATTTAATAGTTCATGTCTAAAACTGATTAAATAAAGATAAAATATGGAGGTAAATACCAGATAAAATAGCTGAAGAAGTGAAAGTCACTGTCTGTCAGAAGCAGGGGCTAGAAGTGGGGTGCCGGCCAAAAGACTGTTATAAGAAAAAGCTATCTACTGTATTTAGTGTACATTAGATTCTTGGTAAGTGCTTTACTGGATGTTTTTCAACTTGATAAATCATAATTTAAAAACAAATGCAGATTATTAATTTTAATTCATTGCATACATTTATATGCCTCACTATATACAACAGTGGTGCTCAACCAAAAGCAATTTTGCCTACCAGAAGATAATGGCAATGTCTAGAGATATTTTGGGTTGTCACAGCTGTTGGCAGGGTGACAGTGGGGGGTGTCTAGATCCCACTACTAGCATCTAGTGGGTAAATGCTAGAGATGCTGTTAAACATCCTGGAATGCACAAGATACCCCTCAGAACAAAGAATTACCCAGTCCAAAATGTCAGTAGTGCCAAGTTTGAGAAACACAGCTTGAAAATAATTTCAGGCCACAAATCTGGTATACTTGATGCAGTAGGAAAATACACTAGAGTTATTTGTATAGCTTACTATAGTCACTGACGCACTGACTACAGTTAGAAAGTATACACTGAACTCACTCCCAAGCTTTCAAGCCTTTAATCCTAGGGAAAAACAGGAAAGAGTGATGTTGTAAACATGGAACAGCAGTATCTACTACAGCTTATGTTATCTGAGACCTTAAAGCTTTACAGTTAGAAAAAAAGTGTCACCTGAAGCCCATCTACATGCCTACACTCTGTAGGCATTGGGAGAATTTGACTGCATAAACAGATTAAAATTCACAACTAAAATTCTCCTCTAAAGGAAAAAATTAGTTATTTTCAGAGAAGCTAAAAAACAATCCCACCACTGCCCTTAAGGTAGAGCTGCTGATTATGCTCCGTGCCAACATAAGTAGGTAAGTGTCAATCAACCTTACAAGTCCTCAGGATGATAATTTCACTTTTAAATCCTCCAACCTAGTTTGAGGCAAAATTAATATGTAAAGGTCAAAGTTCCTAGTCTCACCAAAAATAAGATGAACACAAGAAAATAACTTCAGAATTGTTCAAAAATCAAAACCAAAAGTTTTAATTTATTATCCAGAGAAATTTCCAGCAACATTTTCAGGCATGGCTTTTTTTTTTTGCTAAGGAAATACAACAACATGAGTATTAGGAGAAAAAGGTTATCAACCGAACTTGCTTAAAATTTTGTGATTTTAAATATTTCTATCCTTGATCCCAAAATATCTTTTAAAAATATGGAGAATTTAAAAAATTAACCTCAGCAATTCATCCATTTGTTTTGTGTTTTTTTGTTTGTTCATTTGTTCTTCAGAAGGGACGGAAACAGGGGTTTCATTAACTCATTTTTCACAGGCCAAAGTAAATATACAATTTGTTAACCTAGACAGCTTACTTAGATTTAAACTAGGTTTTAATTTTGGAATTTCAAGATATACTTAGAAACTGCTTTTAAAATACTTTTGGCCAAACTATCTTTAAAAAAAAAATGCTGGGGGAAAAAAAGTACTCTGAGGAGGCAAAAAAGGTTTAAGTAATTGAGGATATACTCACTCTAGACTTTTAGAGGTGACAAGGTTTTTTCTTCTATATCTGTGATGGAACCTAAGTACGTCCAAAAATTCCAAGAGCAAGTTGCTGAACTCCTAAATGTTAAAGAGTTAAGTATTACAGCACTTTAAGTTTATATTCACATCCATTTCCCCTGGGTAACCATGTATTATTATCAGAGCTATATCCAGGTGGGTCTCTGTATCAGATGCTACACTATAACCAGAACTCCACTCCACTCTGACCTCAGGCTGTGTTCCTGGATCTGGTTTCCCGTAAGTTAGAATGTCCCAAATCCTGAAAATGGCATACAGAGTCCTAAGTGATTTGGCTCCTAAATACCTCTCCCAGCCTCTATTCACATGCCATTCTCCCAACTCACCACTTCAGCTTCTTTCAGTTCTTGGAAACTGCTATCCTCTTTCCACCTTAGAACCTTAGCACATGCTGTTCTCTCTGTTGAGAATACTCTTATCCATTCTGTACACATTCATAACTCCTAGTTTTCTTTCCAGTGTCAGGTTAAATATCACTTCCTCAGGAAGCCTTTCTTGATCCCCAAAGACCTGCTATAACATTCTCAGGGTTCCTGTGACTTTTTCTTATAGCCTTCATCACAACTGTGATTGTTTCTTCATTACGTTAATGTCAATATTCCTTGCTAGACTATAAGCAACATGAGACGGGGGACTATAAACTGTGTTGTGTATCACTGTGTCCCCTGAGTCTATTATAATAGTTGGTGCTCTAGCCAGATACTTAAAAAAAAAAAAAAAAAAAGGTTGCTTTATATTCTGAATAGTTGCTTTTTTCTTTTCTTTCTTTTTCTTTTTTTTTTTCTTTTTGAGACAGAGTCTCTCTCTGTCACCCAGGCTGGAGTGCAGTGGAGCGATCTTGGCTCACTGCAACCTCCACCTCCCAAGTTCAAGCAATTCTAGTGTCTAGTGTCTCAGCCTCCCAAGTAGCTGGGATTGTGCCATCACACCCAGCTAATGTGTGTATTTTTAGTAGAGAGAGAGTTTCATCATGTTGCCCAGGTGGTTCTCCAACTCCTGACCTCAAGTGATCTGCCCACCACAGCCTCCCAGTGATGGGATTACAGGTATGTGTGTGAGCCACTGCGCCCAGCCTATTCTGAAGTTTTATAATCTGAATAGTTTTGTTGTAATCTAACCTCTGATGAGGCCATTCCACTTTATCAAATGTTTGTATATTTGAATCTCACTGTAGAGAAGATTCAAATCTTATCTCTCTGGCTCCTCCATCCCTTTTAGGCAAGTTAGTCAAAGTAAATTGATACCTGCAAGGGAGGCGAAACGTGTTGGTCAACTTCAGCTTTCCTAAGCATCTGAGCACTTGGTTTCTATTCCACCAAAGCATCTTGTTATATGTTCCTGTTCTTTCATAAATTATTGATATTGCTAGTGTAGAGACAGCATCTTGTTCATTTTTACACCTACTGCATTTTGTACAAATTAAGCTCTTAAAAAAGTTTGTAAAATGAATGAATAAATGCATGAAAAAAATTCAATACCATTAACATAACTTTTTTTTTTTTTTTTTTTTTGAGACAGCGTCTTGCTCTGTTGCCCAAACTGGAGTGCAGTGGCGCAATTTCGGCTCACTGCCACCTTCGCCCCCTAGGTTCAAGTGATTCTCCTGCCTCAGCCTCTGGAGTAGCTGGATTACAGATGTATGCCACCACATCAGGGCTAATTTTTTATGTTTTTAGTAGAGACAGGGTTTCACCATGTTAGCCAGGCTGGTCTCGAACTCCTGACCTCAAATGATCTGTCCACCTTGGGCTCCCAAAGTGCTGGGATAACAGGCATTGGCTGTCATTAACACAATTTTGATAGAAAAGTAATTCAAAAGGGATGTATAAATAAAAGGAACAGATGAATCTACTCAAAACGTTTCTGAAATCAAGTTCCTCTTGACATACTACAGTACTTTACATTCCCTCCCTCATTCATTTTGTCATGAATATACACAATGCTGTCAAAGCAAAAGAATAATAATGGAACAATATCATTCTCCTTAAAAAGAAATGTGTTGGATTTAATAACTCTAACATAGCCAGGTGCAATTGGTGCAGTCTGTAATCCCAGCTGCTCGGGAGCTGAGGCAGGAGGATCACTTGAGCCCAGAACCTGCCTGGGCAACATAATGAGACTCTGTCTCAAAAAATTTTTTTTAAATTCCAGTACTACCATCATCTGATAATAATTTGACAGTTGAAAGCACTGGTTTAACATGGTTTAATGTGCACTCTACTTTATTAATGCTGTTATTCTTTAGGGAAAGCGCCCTGTCTTTTTCTGTGGTTTATAAAATGCCAACAATGCATGGAAGCTATCAATTTATTTAAGTGTCTGCTTATTATAAAGTCAATAACTAATATAACTAAAATAGATGACTGAATTTTTCATTCATAAATGTAATTTTAAAAAATTGATTAAAATAATATATACCCGGGCCGGATGCAGTGGCTCACGCCTGTAATCCCAGCACTCCGGGAGGTCAAGGTGGGCGGATCATGAGGTCAGGAGATTGAGACCATCTTGGCTGACACGGTGAAACCCTGTCTCTACTAAAAAATACAAAAAAATTAGCTGGGTGTAGTGGCAGATGCCTGTAGTCCCAGCTACTCAGGAGGCTAAGGCAGGAGAATGGTATGAACCCAGGAGGCGGAGCTTGCAGTGAGCCGAGACTGTGCCACTGCACTCCAGCCTGGGCAACATAGCAAGACTCCAACTCAAAATAATAATAATAATATATACCCAAATAGTTTGGTACATTCAGAGCTAAGAGAAATTTCCTAAACAAAAAAAGGAACTCATAATTGTTATTGTATGTTAATAGTAAGATAGACATTCAGATCACTATGTAAATTTTAAATACTTTCCAAATAAAATCTAGTTTGGTAACTCAACATACTATGTTACCAAAAAACCCCACAAATATAAAATTTATTAGCATGATAAATTATTTTAATCATTGTAAGGGCACTTCTGACAATGAAAATTACCATCAAATTTTATTAAACCAATTATAAAAATCTAACATACCACTTCAACATTTTAAAAATATAAACATTTTTAGCCACATGCCATGGTTTTATAAATTTTTCTTCAGAGAAGTAAAGGAACAATACCTACGAAGGAGAACTTTTCTATATACTATTATAATAAACTATGCTAGGCAATACAAATAAAATGCAATTTTAAAACTTAAATATATTTGTACCTTATCATGTCTCACAAACTACATCCATGTCACCAATTGGAGAGGTAGATGCCTCAGTTATAAAGCTGAATACTCCCGTGGTTGTTAGATCATAGTAATTGCCCAGAGGATTTGCTTTAGATATCCATTAAAAAGGCAGCCTTGTTATACTGTGACTTAATTACATGAAAAAGAAAACAACTTTTATTTTAGTTATACTTTTCCATTGACATCTAGTCATATAAAAGCCTTGGTTCATTCTCATGCCCCTCAAATGCTTTGGTTTAGTCCACAGAAAGTTTTCTTTTTAACTATTATACGATTAAGTATATCCTTATGAATGATCAGAAGCATCTGGGAAAGGTGGAAGTGAAAAAAAATCCTCACTGGGAAAGTTAGCTTAATGCTTACCTTCAGAGTAGCCCATTATCAACATTTCATAGTGGGTTTCTTTATTTTCAGGTCCCTCAGGTATGTGCAATAAATTATGACTTGAACTAAACAAGTCACACTTGGCTCCAAAATGAAATTTTCCTACCTCTACTTTCTAGTCCCTAAGGTGGGAAGAGGAAATCCTGGTCACAGCCAAAGGAGTCATATTTTTGGCTCTAACATACATTTTCCTTCTTCTCAAAAAGCCAAACCCTGCTATTGAGACTGCAAAGTCTTATGTTAGTATTTTAAACTGCATTTTAACTTTTACTTCCATAATCTTTCTCAAATTTAAGAAAAAATTTTAGTATCATAAAAGTAATGTCACTGCCTTCTTTTTCCCACTCAAATCACTTTTCTGACTGAATGATCTTAACCTTTTTAAATGTGAATTCAAATGAAATAGACAAAATAATACAGAAATAGGCTGTTTCATTTCTATAAGGTAGAATATTTAAATTTGTATTTAATAAATAACCTTTACTTATTTCATGATAGACTGTTAATGTAAAAGAAAACTATAAAATTCTAATTTAAGGTCCTATAACTTGAAGCATAGTTTTAGTTTTGGAAGAGCCATCTATGGAGATCATTTAGATCATCATCTCTTTTTATAGGGAATAGGAGTATGGCAGACACACTCTAAGGTGATACACAGAGAGTCACATCTTTGTAATCCTCTCCCCTTAAGTGAGGGCAGAACCAGTGATTTGCATCTAGCCGACAGAATATGGAAAGGGTTCTGGGATAGTCACTCTTAATTAGGTTATATTATATAGCAAAAATGATGGGAAGTAATTCCCATGATTTTTTAATTTTATTTTTTTCTCCATAATTTTATTAAGTTGTGTAAGACTCTGTCTTGGCTGACTGGAGCTAGACAGCCTCCTATTGGCCTCTGAAGGTAAACTGTCTTGATACGAGGGGGCCTGTGAAAAGGTCACATGGTAATGAACTGTGAATAGCTTCTTGAAGCCAAGAGTGTCCCTTAGGGCTAGGCACAGTGGCTAACACTTCTAATCCCAGCACTTTGGGAGGCTGAGGCGGGTGGATCGCTTGAGCTCAGGAGTTCGAAACCAGCCTGGGCAACATGGCAAGATCCTGTCTCTAAAAGAAACAAACAAACAAACGTTTAAAAATTAGCCAGGTGTGGTGGCGTGTGCCTGTAGAGCCAGCTACCCAGGAGGCTGAGGTGGGAAGATCACCTGAGCCCGGGAGGCCAAGGCTACAGTGAGCCATGATTGCACCACTGCACTCCAGCCTAGGCAATGGAGTGAGACCCTGTTTTCAAAAAAATTTTAAAAAGACTGCCTCTTGGATGGATTAGGAAGAACCTCAGTCCTACAACCACAGAAGGACCCCAAGTGCCAGAGAGAACACAGCCTGGCCAACACACTCATTGCAGCAGTTTTGTGGAACCCTGACCCAGCTAAGCCATGCCCACACTTGTGACCAATGGAAACTGAGATAATAAATGTTTGTTAAGCCACTATGTGACAATTCGTTGCACAGCAATAAAAAACTAATACAGGCTCACACCTGGGATTATATCCCAGCACTTTGGGAGGCTGAGGTGTGAGCATCCCTTAAGGTCAGAAGTTCAAGGCCAGCTTGCACAACATAGCAAGACCTCACCTCTCCAAAAAAAAAAAAAATTAGCCAGGTGTTGTGGCACATGCCTATAGTCCTAGCTACTCAGGAGACTGAAGCAGGAGGATCAATTGAGCCCATGAGCTCAAGGCTGCAGTGAGCTATGATTACACCACTGTACTCCAGCCTGGGCAACAGAACAAGACCTTGTCTATGAAATAAAATAAAAATATTTAAATAAATAAATACCAAAAGAGGGATAGCCAATATAGACGATAAAAGATACTCCCTCCACTATGTTCTACTATGTATTAGATAAAGTGTAAGATGCTGTTGAGGATTGAGCACTCCCTTTTACATATCCTCTAATGATTTACTACTATAACTACCCTGTATTGCCTCCTTATGAGTCATATCACTGTTTACTACCATCCTGTTCATTATCATCTAATGATTACTATCATTTCCATCCTTAAAGTCTCCAGGAATGGAGGGTGGTTGCTGTTGTTTTTAAAAACAAATAACAAAGTCAAATACAATTTTAATAACTTCTATTAAAACCCCATTCAATCATTAACTAAAACATGTATTCAGCACTATGTTCTTAGGTAACATCTTAGTTGTAGAGACACAAAAATGCTTAAGAAATTATCCCTATCCTCAAGGTACACCATGTAACAGATTATAAAACATATTTATAAACACTAACTATGTGCTTTAGGAAATAATAAAGGACACTGGTAAAGGTAATTATGCAGGTGAATACTATAATATGCTTTTGAATTGCAACTCCTCTGTTTTCCCTATATTATTTAAAAGGCAAATGCATAAAACAATAATTAAAAATTAAATTAACAGCCACACAATGTATAAAGACGGAATCTGTGACAATAACAATGTAATAAGGGAGGAATAGAGACTCATATGATAGTTATAATTCCCAAGGTAAATACTAAAAACTAAAAAATACATCTAAAAGAAGGGAATCAAAATAGTATATTGCGAATCAACTAAATATAAAAAAGGAAATGATGGATTGAGGAACAAAAAGCACATGACACAAGAAAACAAATAGCTACATAGCAGAAGTAAGTCCTTTCCTATCAGTAATTACTTTAAATGTAAATGGTTTAAACTCTCCAATTGAAAGGCAGAGATTGGCCAAATGGATTTTTAAAAACCTGATCCAACTATATGCTGTCAACAAAAGATTCACTTTAGATATAAGGAAGTTGGACCTCACCATATATCACATAGAAAAATTTACTCAAGAGGAATCAAATATCTAAATTAAAGAGTTATAACTATAAAACTCTTCAAGGAAAACATTAGGGGCAAATATGCATGATGTTGGATTTGCCAATGTTTTCCTAAATATGACACCAAAGCACAGGCAACAAACAAAAAATAGATAAACTGGACTGCATTAGAATTTTAAACTTAACTTTTATATTCCATAGAGGCATACAAATATTTTCAAATACTTGTCTAACCATTTATAAAAATTTTAAGAAATCACTCATAATGATGCTCTGACATATTTCAAGTATTTTAGGTATTGACTGCTATATTCTGGGCATTTCCAAATGATGAAACGCCTTCTTAGTCATCATAAAAACTGCATGCTTATACTTTTAAAACTTACAACACACCAGTCTTATAAATGGATAACTAACAAATACCCTTTAGTTATGAAAAAATGCGATAGTTGAGGACTCCTTTTTGAAGTCATGATTCTAAGTCCTTTGTCATGTGTGGTAGAAATTATCCCTTTTCTCCCCTTCCTTGACTTTGAGATTATGCATGGACATGTTTTGGGCAACAGGAAGTTAGCAGATGTGATGTAAATAGGTATTTGACTTAATTGCTTACACAGTTAAACCTGCCCTCTTGTACTACTGTCATTGCAATGATAACATGCCTTGGCTAGTCTGTTGGTCCACAAAGAATGAAATACAGGTGGAACAGAGCTGACTCAGGTGACTTCAACACAGATCAGCCAACTAGGGCAGAGTAGCTGAGCCCAGCTAAAATGGAGAGCACCGACTAACCAAGCCCAAGTCTAGATCATCTGCCACCCAATCACTCCATAGATTTATGACCTGTAATAAATGATTACTGTTTTAAGTCACTAAGTTTTGGAGTTGTTACAGAAGAACTGATCCAGACATATGGCAATAAGAAATCTACTTCCCACATCTAGTACTGCTGGTAAATAATTTCACTTTTTCTATCCCTTGTCCCTGCAGCTTGAACTATTCTTGTGTCCACCCTACTTGCACCTTTTGGGAACCACTAGGGATAACCCTTTAGAACCACCATCCTCCCCTTTACCCAGAACCCATTGATGCTTCTGTTATTTTGCTGTTTTATGCACATAAGCAGAACTATGACAAATAGGATCATGACTGAAGAATGTCAGAGGAGGCCACCAGGTGTCTTTTTTGCATGATAGACTAAGATATTGTCTAGGAAGAATTTATCCTGAGGAAAAAGCACTAAGAACCCCAGACTGGTATAACAATGTTCAAAATCATAGCTGTTGATGCAAAGGTGAAGAAAAGAGAAATGGAATTTCCTTCCCTCACAAGTGTACTTTTTTAATTTTAAGAATTTTTAGAAAATAATGAAGAATAACATAATAAATACCTGTATTCTCATTATACTTTCTTGCAGCTTATTTTCTTTTACTAAAAATTATGGAAAATGTTCCAATTATTTTGATAACTACTCTGAATATCATTCCCTTCTCTTCTCCTCATATGTAATCAGAAATATAATCTTGATTATCATTTTAGGCCTTGTTACTTTGTATGTATAATATTTAGTACAACCTAGTATTAGCCATAAAGTTTTTCTTCTTTTCCAGCTCTCAAGAACTCATATGCAGGGTCCAAGGAAGACAGAGGACATAGGTGAAAATGGAAATAATTAGTTTTAGAGGAAAAAACTGTATTTTATTAACATACTGGAAGAAGGTGTGGTCTAAAGAAGGGAAAATGGTTCTTTCCAATTTAACAAAGCAGCCTTAGTGCAATAATGTAGGGCTAGAGTAAAATGATAAGACATTAGAAGGAGATAATACCAGTGCCAATAGCCGTGCCATCAGTAGCACTCTGCTTCAGTGGAATGCAGCACTAGTGCTGTTGATGGTGACAGTAGTTTTTCTTGGGTAGATGTCAACTGTTTCATCAGTAGCAGTAGTCAAGGCAGCATCAGCCATTTTAGAATAGGAGACCCAGCCTTGGGCATAGCCATTAGTGCTCTCAGCAGTAGCACTGGTTAACTGGAGAAAGGTACTGGAAACCACCAAAGTTACTGGAGGATGAAAAAGTATTGGACTATGAATCATCAAGTGAGATACCCCCTGAGGACTTTCAGAAATGTTGAAGAGGTCCAGAGGTTACAGGAAGAGTAGGGGCTAACAAAAGAAATACTGCTTATTACTGTTAATGTTACCTAAAGACTGCTATGGACTAGAAAAATAAAAGTAAAATTATCTAATTCACAGTGCCTAGTAAAGTATTAACAATTAAAAAGATAACTATTGTAATGAAAGAACTCCTGCTTTGGTATGAGACTCTAACTGATTGTACCCTGGGAGGAGGGATATAGGTCATAATCAATAAGTCAGCTCAGAGGCCAAAAAATCTCACGTTTTCTCAGATTGCCAGCACTTTCCAATGCCTGTAGGAAGTAAAAGAAAATCCTCCTTGATGAACAATAACTTCAACTTAGGCTCAAATTATTACTATAGTTTTTCAAATATATTGTTTAGGAAACAATCAGTGATGATGAGATACAACTGTTTCTAGCCAAGATTGAGTAACTGGTTTGAGAGTATTTCTTCCATTGTAAGTAATCACATAACCGGGCAAAACAGAGCAACTGTTTTCAGGTAGTAGGCACCAAACAGCACAAGACAGTAATTCTGGAGCTAAGTGGAATTCATTAGGTGAACTCCATTATCCCAGTTCTCTGCTTGGGTATAATTTCCTGACCACAGCACAGAGCATTAAAGTACAAGCAGAGTGCAGTGGTCCTGTTGAGCTGAGGTGGAAGAGATCAGAATATGGAGTGACTAAATCACAAAATCTGCAAGGCAGGACACTGGAGAGAAGGGAGCCAGGTGGACAAAAGACCCCAGGATTCCCCGGAGAAACCCATAAGTCTGTGGTTAAAAGACATAAAACACAAATTGCTGGTTTCCTCTTCCAGAGTTTCTGATTCGGCAGGTCTGGATGAACCTGGAAGTCTTTATTTCTATTAAGTTCCCAGGTGATACCAATGCACCTGACCCAGGACCAGACTTTGAAAATAACTCTCGTTGACCAAAAGACAGTGTAAATTGAAAATAAAATAAAATCTACATCTACTAAACTTTTCTCACTCACTCAGATTCACCAAAGACTTAAAAATGTCTAAGGATACAGGAAAATGTATACAGACATCCCTGAGAGACATTGCAAATTTGGTTCCAGACCACCCCAATAATGAGAATATCATAACAAAGTCAGTCACATGAATTTTTTGGTTTCCCAACACATACAAAAGTTATGTTTACACTATACTGCAGTCTATTAAGTGGACAACAGCAGTATGTCTCAAAAGCAAATGCATATACCTTAACTTGAAAATATTTTATTGCTAAAAAAGGCTAATGATCATCTGAGCCTTCAGTGAGTCACTCTTTTTGCTGGCAAAGGGTCTTGCCTCAATGATGGCTGCTGACTGATCAGGGTGGTGGTTGCTAAGGTTGGAGTGTCTGTGGCAATTTCTTAAAATAAGATAACAATGAAATTTGCTCTATCATGTGACTCTTCCTTTCACAATAGATTTCTCTGTAGCATAAGATGCTCTTTGATAGCATTTTACCCATCATAAAACTTCTTTCAAAATTGGAGTCAAGCCTCTCAAATTCTGCTGCTGCTTCATGAACTAAGTTTATTTAATATTCTAACTCCTTTGTTGTCATTTCAACAATGTTCATAGCATCTTTACTAAGAATAGTTCCTGTCTCAAGAAACCACTTTCTTTGCTCATCCATAAAATGCAACTCCCCATCTGTTTAAGTTTCCTCATGAGATTGCAGCAATTTAGTCATGTCTTTAGGCTCCACTTCTAATTTAGTTCTCTTATTATTTCCACCACAGCTACAGTTACTCCCTCCACTGAACTCTTAACTCCCTCAGAGTCATCCAATGAGGGATGGAATCAATGACTTCCAAACTCCTGCTGGTGTTGATATTCTGACCTCCTCCCATGAATCATGAATGTTCTTAATGGCATCTATAACGGTGAATCCTTTTCAGAAGGTTTTTAATAGACTTTGTCCAGATCCATCAGTGGAATCGCTATCTATAGCAGTTACAGCCTTGTGAAATGTGAGACTTGGAAGTAGAAATTACTCCTTTATTCATTGGCTGCAGAATGGATGTTTTGTTAGCAAGCATGAAAACAACATTAATCTCCTTGTACATCTCCATAGAGTTCTTGAGTGCCACGTATATGATTAATGAGCAGTAATATTTTGAAAGGAATTGATTTTTCTGAGGAGTGGATCTCAATAATG
This sequence comes from Chlorocebus sabaeus, assembly GCF_047675955.1. Classification (NCBI taxonomy): domain Eukaryota; kingdom Metazoa; phylum Chordata; class Mammalia; order Primates; family Cercopithecidae; genus Chlorocebus; species Chlorocebus sabaeus. The sequence goes on from NC_132919.1 coordinate 37,936,291, forward strand.
GACTTAAAACGTTCAGTAAACCGTGCTGTAAACAGATATGCTGTCATGCAGACTTCGTTGTTCCATCTACAGAGCACAGGCAGAGTAGATTTAGTATAATTCTTAAGGGCTCTAGGATTTTTAAAATGTTAAATGAGCATTGGCTTCAACTTAAAGTCACCAGCTGCATTAGCCCATCACAAGAGAGTCAGCCTGTTCTCTGAAGCTTTGAGGTCAGGCATTGACTTCTCCTCTCTAGCTATGAATGTCCTAGGTGGCATCTTCTTTCAACAGAAGGCTGATTCTTCTACACTGAAAATCTGTTGTTTTGCATAGCCACTTTCATCAATTATCTTGGCCAGATCTTCTGGATAACTTGCTGTAGCTTCTCCATCAGCACCTGCTGCATTACTTTGCACTTTTAAGTTATGGAGATGGCTTCTTTCCTTAAACCTCATGAAACAACCTCTGCTAGCTTAATCTGCAGCCTCCTCACCTCTCTCAGCTTTCACAGAATTGAAGAGAGGTAGGGCCATGTTCTGAATTAAGTTTTGGCTTAAGAGAATGTTATGGACAGTTTAATCTTCTTTCCAGACCACTAAACGTTTCTCTATATCAGTAATAAGGCTGTTTGCTTATTATTTGTACATTTGCTAGAGTAACACTTTCAATTCCCTTGAAGAACTTTTCCCTTGCATTCACAGTATGGCTAATTGGTTGGTGCAAGAGGCCTAGCTTTTGTCTTGTCTCAGTTTTCAATATGCCTTGCTCACTAAGCTTAATCATGTCTCATCCTTGATTTAAAGTAGGAAGCATGCAATACTTCCTTTCACTTGAACACTTAGGGGCCACTGTAGGGTTATTAATTGGCCTAATTTCAGTATTGTTGTCTCTCAGGGAATGGAGAGTCCCGAGGAGAGAGAAATGGGGGAAGGGTGGTTAGTGAAGCAGTTAGCATACATATGTCACTTATCAATTAAGTTCGCTCTCTTATGTGGGTACAGTATGAGGCGCCCCAAAACAATTACAATAGTAACATCAAAGATCACTTATCACAGATCACTCTAACAGATATAATAATAATGAAAAGGTTTGAAATATTGTGAGAATTAACCAAAATGTGACACAGAAACAAGTGACCACATGCTGTTGGAAAAATGGTGCCGACAGACTTGCACAATGCAGGGTTACCACAAACCTTCAATTTGTAAAAAAGCACTATAAAGCAAAGCTCAATAAAATGAGGGATCCCTGCAATTAACTTTATACAAAACCAATGACTCCTGCAATAATAAAACTTAAAGTTTTGATGGCCTACCTGTAGATCTTTCACATTTGGAAAAGGAATTCCTATTGTTATGACAGCACGGGCATTGTCATCTGAGAAATCCAGACCCTCACTCACTTTACCACGACAAACTGCTACCAGGAGAGCTCCATCTTAAACAACAGAAAAAAGCATATCCAAAATTATCAGAAATTGCTCATTCTTGGCATTTTGAAAATACCTGATTTATAATTATAGTAATTATAAAATAGTAATTATAGTAGCAAATTTAAAATAATCAAAATAAAACACTATTATGAGATAAAGTTTTAACAGTTCAATGTCTTTAAGAAAATAAGGGAAACAAAATTACATTTATATGCAAAAGGGTAGCAAACCAATTTACAAACTGTGCATCTTCCAGATAACTTATACAATAAAAACATGTCAGAATAGCAACTTACATATGAACTGTGTGATTATAAACAGGTTTATTTCATAAAAATTGAAGTTGCATTATTACCTTTACCACCTGAAAGTAAAATTCTCAGAATAACTGAAATAATTTTAATTGATAATACATATCATATGGAATCAATATATTTAAAAGTATTTAAAACAGACAGAGAACACCATATATATACACCATAAAAAGATACTGACATGGTATATTACCTCTTTCTTGCATTGTTCATAAACTATTACTATCCCTTCACATCAAATTTTTATTTTATTTTATTTTTTTATTTTTATTTTTTGTGAGACAGGGTCTCACTCTGTCAGCCAGGCTGGAGTGCAGTGGCACAATCACAGCTCACTGCAGCCTTGACCTCTTAGGCTCAGGTGATCCTCCCACCTCAGCCTCCCAAGTAGTTAGACCTATAGGCACATGCACCACAAGCTGCTAATATTTGTATTTTTTGTAGAGACAAGATTTTACCATGTTGCCCAGGCCGGTCTCAAACTCCTGGGCTCAAGTGATCTGCCCGTCTCAGCCTCCCAAAGTGCTAGGATTACAGGCAAGAGTCACCATGCCTGGCCTCACATCAAACTCGTCATGGATATGCTCTAACTTGGAATTAAGTTTTCAGTTATGTTTTGAAAATTCAAGTTTATCTTATGTAATAGAATATAAGCACCAAGTGTACTAATTGCATCAAAATATAGGTCTCATTTGGCTAGTAAGGAATATATTTATATATATCCTAACTGCCTTTTTGCACAAAATATTTCAGGTAGTGCACTGAAGACTGTGAGATGATGGCATCATTTTTCTTAAAGTTGAATCAGCATACCCAAGTGAAAATATTCACAGGAGAACAAGTACAATTAAAAGAATTTCTTTACCCAGTTTATTTTCTTTTCACTCAGGATTATAATTTTTCTCTTAAGTGTAATTCATTTAAAAATACAAAATTATAATTGTACCTTCTTACTTTGTAATAAAAAATATTTTTTCACCAACCATGAAATAATTTCCAGTTACCTTTCTCTCCTTTGTATTTGATTGCATCATAGTACACCTGCAGTAATTCATCAAAATTTGTTTTTTCTCCTCCCTGTGGTTCTACAATGACTGTCTTCACCAACTCCAGATTATGCCATAAACCAGTAGAGAGCCAACGTTCTTTTAATTTTTCTAGTAACTAAAGAGAGGAAAGAAAAAAATTATTTTTTGTGTGTCTAGCTAAACAAACTTTCCTCCATTTGTTTAAGCCAATGTGACTACAATGTGACTACAGCAAGTATATTAATCTCTCTGTATCTTTTCTCATCTATAAAATTAAGAAAACAATATATCTCATAGAGTGTTTATGGGGTTAAATTTATTAACAGATTTAGAGAGATCTGAATGGTGTTGGCACATAGTTTGCTGCTGCTGTTACAATTACCACCAACTTTGCTGCTGCTGCTGCTGCTACTACTACTACTATTGTCTTGGCAATTTCTACCACTACTACTGCCACTACTACTACTGCTACTATTACTATTATCTTGGCAATTTCTACCACTACTACTGCCACTACTACTACTGCTACTACTACTACTATTATCTTGGCAATTTCTACCACTACTACTGCCACTACTACTACTGCTACTATTACTACTACTATTATCTTGGCAATTTCTACCACTACTACTGCCACTACTACTACTGCTACTACTACTACTATTATCTTGGCAATTTCTACCACTGCTACTGCCACTACTACTACTGCTACTATTACTACTACTATTATCTTGGCAATTTCTACCACTACTACTGCCACTACTACTACTGCTACTATTACTACTACTATTATCTTGGCAATTTCTACCACTACTACTGCCACTACTACTACTGCTACTATTACTACTACTATTATCTTGGCAATTTCTACCACTACTACTGCCACTACTACTACTGCTACTACTACTACTACTATTATCTCAGCAATTTCTACCACCACCACCACTACTACCACTACTATTTTGGCAATTTCAAAAGCAAAAGCAAAAAACAAAAAACCTCTGTCAAAGTTAACAACCTTTAAGTTCCCTCTTTAAACCTAAGGTGAAGTTTCTTAATATTCTTAAATAGTCTTCAAATGAAGATGATTTAAGATCACTTTACTAAGTATATAGGCAGATAAGCTCATTATCTGAATATCTGATCATCATTAATAACCTGTATTGAAAAAAGATATAAAGAAAGACTCAGCCAAGAAGTAGAAAATATATGGGCACAAATGGAATATTTACAGCCATGGGTTAGATTACGAAAGGACGTTCCACAAATTTTAAGCAATCCTTATCATATTGATCACATATTTAAACAATTATGCCATGGTAGATTAAAAGTCAATAATATAAAGTCATGGTAGATTAAAAGTCAAGCCCAAAACAAAAATTCATCTTGATTGATTGATTGATTGATTGATTGATTTTAGAGACAGGGTCTCTGTCACCCAGGCTGGAGTGCAGTGGCAAGATCATAGCTCAGTGCAGCCTCGAACTCCTAGGCTCAGGCAATCCCTCCACCTTAGCCTCCTGAGTAGCTGGGACTACATGTGCATGCCACTACACCCAGCTAATTTTTATATTTTTTGTAGAGACGAGATCGTGCTTTGATGAACAGGCTAGTCTCAAACTTCAGGTCTCAAGGGATCCTCCAGACTCAGCCTTCCAAAGTGCTGAAATTACAGGTGTGAACCAATACACGTGGCTGTAAAACTCATGTTCTTAAAAACCATATGAGTTAAATAGAAAAACACAGTAGAATTCATGAAATCTTTAGTTATGAATAAGTAAAGCACTCACAATTCAAAACATGTGGCATACAGCAATGGCAATAGTTGGAAATATATTTATAGCTTTAAATATATTTATTTTTAAAATGTCAACATAAAAGAATCAACTATTCTTTCCAAGAAGCTAGAAAATGAAACATAGCAAATTAAAGCTGAATAAATGAAAAAGACAAAAGCTAATATTAGAGATTATTATTTAAATTGAACTGTTTTATCTGCTTGTTATATACTATGAGTTCTACATAATTTGGACGAGTCATTATAAGAAACCACCCGCCGGGCGCGGTGGCTCAAGCCTGTAATCCCAGCACTTTGGGAGGCCGAGACGGGTGGATCACGAGGTCAGGAGATCGAGGCCATCCTGGCTAACCCGGTGAAACCCCGTCTCTACTAAAAAATACAAAAAACTAGCCGGGCAAGGTGGCGGGCGCCTGTGGTCCCAGCTACTCGGGAGGCTGAGGCAGGAGAATGGCGTAAACCCGGGAGGCGGAGCTTGCAGTGAGCTGAGATCCGGCCACTGCACTCCAGCCTGGGCGACAGAGCGAGACTCCGTCTCAAAAAAAAAAAAAAAAAAGAAACCACCCAAAATTCTCTGGAAAACAGCAACTGATCAGTTTTTATAAGAGAATTTATTTCCTCAATTTTAGCTTTATTTTTAGAAATAAACTTCTTAATAAGACTATAAAACAAAACATTAGTAAAATAGTTAATTTCTGCACAATATGCTTTAACTAAACAGGAAGAGCTACTTTAATTCTATAAACACAGCTAAGAAGTTATTACATTAATTTTTATTCTCTGGAAAAAGACATCAAGGGAGGAAAAGAGGAACAAAAAAGCTATAGTTAGACAGAAAACAATTATCGAAATGACAATAGTAAGTCTTTCCCTATCAGTCATTACTTTAAGTGTAAATGGATTAAATTTTCTAAGCAAAAGATATAAAGGGGCTGGATAGATAAAAATGCTGTCTGCAAGTGACTCACTTTAAGGATACCCCTAGGCTGAAAGTGAAGGGATAGAAAAAGATATTACTTATAAATGGTAACCAAAAGACAGCAGGGGTGGCAATTCTAGGATACTAAATAGATTCTAAGTAAAAAATTGTCACAAGAGACAAAAAAAAAAAAAAAAGGACATTATATGATGATAAATGGGTCAATTCACCAGGAATATTTAACAACTATAAATATATACCAACCAACATCAGAACACCCAAATATAGCAAGCAAATACTGATTGTACTGAAGAGAGAAATAAACAGCAATATAAGAATAGTAGGAAAGTTTAATATCTCACCTTCAGTAATGAATAAAACACCCAAACAGAAGAGCAATAAGGAAACGGAACTTGAACAATACTAGAGACCAGATGGACCTAACAGACATATATAGAACATTTTACCCAACAGCAGCAAAATACATATTCTTCACAACTGTACATGGAACATTCTCTAGGACAGATCATGTGTCAGGTAACAAAGCAAGTCTTAACAAATGTAAGATTAAAATTAATATCAGGTATCTTTTGCAACCACAACAGAATGAAACTAAAATTCAGCATCAGAAAACCAGCAAATTTACAAAAATATTAAAATTAACACACTTTTGAACAACCAATGAATGGGTCAAAAAAGAAATCAAAAGGAAAGTTATGAAATTATCTTGACACTAATGGAAAAAACACACAACGTACCAAAAGTAGAGATACACCAAAAGCAGTACTAAGAGGAAAGTTTATAGTGGTAAATGCCAACATTAAAAAACAAAGATCTCAAGTAACCCAATTCTATACTTCAGGAAACTAGAAAAAGAACAAAGTCAACTCAAAGTTCACAGAAGGAAAGAAATATTAAGATTAGAGCAGAAATAAAATATGGAACAGAAAAACAGTTAAACAAACAATAAAACTAAGAGTTGATTTTTGAAAAGATCAACAGAATTGACAAGTCTTCACCTAGATTGGTTAAGAAAAAAAAAGAGAAAATCAGAAATGAAAGAAGAGACACTGATGCCACCAATATAATAAAAGATAACTCTGAAAAATTATATGCCAATAAATTAAATAAACTAGATGAAATGGACAAATTCCTAGTAATATACAACCTACCGAGACTGAATAATGAAGAAACAGAAAATCTGAACAGATTAGTAAGGAGACTGAATCAGTAACAAAAAGTCTCCCATCAAAGAAAAGCTAAGGACATAAATGGCCTCGATGCCAATTCTACAAAACATTTTTATTTATTTAATTTTTTATTTTCATTTCTTTGCTTTTTTTTTTTTTTTTTTTTTTTGAGAAACAGTCTTGCTCTGTCACCCAGGCTGGAGTATAGTGGTGTGATCATAGCTCACTATAACCTCAAACTCCTGGGCTCAAGCAGTCTTCCTACTTCAGGCTCCCAAGTAGCTAGGACTACAGGCATGAGCCACCATGACCTGGTAGTTTTTTTTTTTTTTGGTAGGTATAGAGTCTCACTATATTGCCCAGGTTGGTCTTGAACTCCCATCCTCAAGTGCTCCTCTTGCCTTGGCCTCCCAAAGTGCTGGGATTACAGGTGTGAGCCACTATGCACAGTCCTCTATGAAACATTTAAAGCAGGGGTCCCCAACCCCCAGGCCACAGACCAGTACTGGTAGAATCCAGGCTGCACAGCAGGAGGTGAGTGGCAGGTGAGCGAGCATTACCGTCTGAGCTCCGTCTCCTATCAGATCAGCAGCAGCATTATATTCTCACAGGGGTGCAAACCCCATTGTGAACTGTGCATGCAAGAGATCTAGGTTATATGCTCCTTATGAGAATATAATGCCTGATGATCCGAGGTGGAACAGTTTCATCCCGAAACCATCACCGCCACCCCCAACCCAGGTCTGTGGAAAAGCTATCTTCCACAGAACCAGTCCCTGGTGCTAAGAAGGTTGGGCACCACTGACTTTAAAGACTAATACAAATGTAGATTCATTGTAATTCCTATCAAAATCCCAATGACATTTTTTACAGAAATAGAAAAAAAATACAAAAATTAATATGCAACCACAAATGACTTGGAATCATCAAAACAATCTTGAGAAAGAAGAACAAAGCTAGAGGCATCATGCTTCATGACATTTACATCTTACAAAGCCACCATAATCAAAATAGTAATTGCATTGCCATAAAGACAGACATATAGACCACTGGAAGACAATAGAGAGCCTGGAAATAAATCCATACATGTATGATCAACTGATCTTCAACACGGGTGCCAAAAATACATAATGGGGAAAGGACAGTCTGTTCAACAAATAGTTTAGGGCAAACAATATCCACATGCAAAAGAATAAAACTGGACCTTTATCTTACACAATACACAAAAGTTCACTCAAAATGGATTAAAGACTTAAATGTAAGATTTCAAACTGTTGGCCGGGCACAGTGGCTCACACCTGTAATCCCAGCACTTTGGGAGGCCAAGGTGAGCAGATCACGAGGTCAGGAGATCGAGACCATCCTGGCTAACATGGTGAAACTCCGTCTCTACTAAAAATACAAAAAATTAGCTGGACGTGGTGGCACGTGCCTGTAGTCCCAGCTACTCGGGAGGCTGAGGCAAGAGAATCACTTGAACCTGGGAGGCGGAGGTTGCAGTGAGCCAAGATTGCGCCACTGCACTCTAGCCTGGCGACAGAGCAAGACTCTGTCTATATATAAAAAAAAAAAACTCTTAGAAAAAAATACAGGAGAAAATTTTTGTAACACTAGATTTAACAATGATTTGATGGGTATGACATAAAAGCACAGGCAACGAGAGTAAAACATATGATTGGGACCACAACAAACTAAAAGGTTTCTGCACAGTAAAAGGAAAAAAAAGAGTAGAAAGGTAACCTAAATGATGAGAAAAAATATCTGCAAACCATATATCTGATAAGGGATTAATATCCAAAATATATGAAGAAACTCAATATTAAAAAAAAATTGAAAAACAGGCAAAGGACATGAATAAACAGTTCTCCAAAGAAGACATACAAACTGTTACCAGGTATATGGAAAGATGCTCAACATCAGTAATTATCAGGGAAATGCAAATCAAAACCACAATGAGATACTAGTTCACAACTTTTAGGAAGGCCATTATTTAAAAAAATAAATAAATAACTGTTAGTGAAGATGTTGTGATATTGGAATCCTTGTGTATTGCTGGTGGGAATATAAAACAGCATAGCCACTGTGGAAAACAGAAGAGGAAATAAGAATCAAAATAAAACAGTATATATAAAAATGTTTTATGGGTTTCAATATACAAGTCTTTTACCTCCTTAAGTTTTATTCCTAAGTATTTTATTTGTTTTGGTACTACTGCAAATGGAAATGTTTTCCTAATTTCCTTTTCAGACAGTTTGTTGTCAGTGTATAGAAATACAACTGCTTTTGTATGTTAATTTTGCATATTGCAACTTTACTCAATTTATTAGTCCTAACAGTTTTTTAAAAATAAGATCTTCAGGAAAGATCATGTCTGTAAACAAAGACACTTTTACTTTTTCCTTTTCCATTTGAATGACTTTTATTCCTTTTTCTTGCCTAATTGCTCTGGCTAGGAATTCTAGTACTATGTTATACAGAAGTGGCAAGAGTGGGCATCCTTGCCCTGTTTCTGATCTTAGAGGAAAACCTTTCAGTTTGCACCACTGAGTATGCTATGAGCTTCTTACATATGACCTTTATTATAATCAGGTAATTTCCTTCTATTCCTACCTTGTTGAGAATTTGTATCATGAAAGTGTGTTGCATTTTGTCAAATGCTTTTCTGTATTATTGAAACAATGCATGAAGGTTCTTTTCAGCAGATGGTGTTGAGAAAACTGGATCGCTACGTGTAAAAAGAATGAAGTAACACCTTGCCTACATAATAAACAAAAATTAACTCAACATTGGTCAAAGACAGTACTGTAAGAGCTAAAAAATATAAAACTCTAAAAGAAAAAAAATGGAAAGCTTTATGACCTTGGATTTGGCAATGATTTGTTGGCTATGACACCAAAAGCATAAGTAACAGAAAAATACAGATAAACTCGGATTTCATAAAAATTATAAAACTTTTTTGGATACTGTCAAGAAAGTTAAATGATAATACACAGAATACAAAGCATATGGCTGATAAAAGATTAATATGCAGAAGATATAAAGAACTACAACTGAACAACAAAAATACCAAACAGATTCAAATATAGGCAAAGGGCTTTAATAAACATTTCTTGAAAGATTTAAAAAAAAATGGCCCAAAAGGACATGAAAAGATGCTCAACATCCTTAGTCATTAGGAAACTGCAAGTCAAAACCACAATGAAGTCCCACTTCACACCCAATAGTATAACTACTGTCCAAACAAGAAAAGTAAGTGTTGCAAGGACATGCAGAAACTGTAACCGTCACACATTGCTGGTGGCAAATGTAAAATGGTACAACTGCTGTGGAAAACAGTCTGGCAGTTCCTCAAAAGTTCATAAGCATAGAATTACCATCTGATCCAGCAATTCCACTCCTAAGTATATAACCTCAAATATCTGAAAGTACTAGGAGCCAAACAAATAGTTGTATGTTGATGTTTATAGAAGCATTATTCCCAATAACCAAATAGTGGAAACAACTCAAGTGTCAATCAACAGATAAACAAAATATATGACCTACATGCAATGGAAAATTATTCAACTATAAAAGGAATGAAATTCTGACAAATGCTTGAATATGGATAAACCTGAAAATGTTGTGGTAAGTGAAAAAAGCCACTGTATTTTTGTACACAAAGTACAAATATTATATGATTCCACTTATATGAGGTACCTAGAATAGACAAATTCTTAGAGATGGGAAGTAGAACAGAGGTTACCAGGGCCTGAGGGAAGGGGCTAAACAGGAGTCATTGTTCCATCAGTACAGTTTCTGACTGGGATGATTAAAAAGTTGTGGAAAGGGATACTGGTGATAGTTGCACAACATCATGAATGTACTCAATGGCACTAAATTGTACACTTAAAAATGCTTAAAAGGTAAATTTTAGCGGTTGGGTGCGGTGGCTCTCGCCTGTAATCCCAGCACTTCGGGAGGCCGAGGTGGGTAGATCATGAGGTCAGGAGATGGAGACCATCCTGGCTAACACAGTGAAACCCCATCTCTATAAAAATACAAAAAATTAGCCGGGCATGGTGGGGGGCTCCTGTAGTCCCAGCTACTCAGGAGGCTGAGGCAGGAGAATGGCGTGAACCGGGGAGGCAGAGCTTGCAGTGAGCCAAGATCGTGCCACTGCACTCTAGCCTGGGTGATGAGCGAGACTCCGTCTCAAAAAAAGAAAAACAAGGTAAATTTTATGTGCATTTTACCACAATTTTAAAAATTGAAAAGAACACACAAATGAATACTATATAGTAATATAAATAAATGAACTGGTTTCTCACATATTAACAAGGATGAATCACAAACTTTTAGGTGTTGAGTAAAAAATGCAAATACAGATAGATAACAAATATGATTTCATTTATATAAAGTTCAAAAACAATATGTTCTTTGAGAAAATATATATATGTAACTTTTAAAAACTCACAAAACTAGTATCTTTAGCTTTCGGGGGGATACAACTGGGAAGGAACAAATGAAGGATTTTTTTTTTTTTTGAGACGGAGTCTCGCTCTGTCACTCAGGCTGGAGTGCAGTGGCACAATCTCGGCTCACTGAAATCTCCGCCTCCTGAGTTCAAGCAATTCTCCTGTCTCAGCCTCCCGAGTAGCTGGGACTACAGGCAGACACCACCACATCTGGCTAATTTTTGTATTTTTAGTAGAGACAGGGTTTCGCCATATTGGTCAGGCTGGTCTTGAACTCCTGACCTCAGGTGATCCACCCCTCAGCCTCCCAAAGTGTTGGGATCACAGGCGTGACCCATTGCACCTGGCCAGACGGAGGCTTCTAATGTAGAAATAATGTTCTATTTCTTAAGCTGGGTGATGGATACTCAGATCTCCATTTTATTATTATTTAAAATGTACATATTAGTTTTGTAGACTTATATACACACGTATTTCACAAATACAAAATATAAAAATTAAACAACATTAGTCTGATTATTAATATGATGAGTTACAGGAGGGGTTATAACATATACATTTAGGCTACTAATATAGTAATCCAGAGATGGCGGTAGGTTGAATTAGAATAAGAAAAAATATGCAAACCTTGAGAATAAGATAAAAAAGAAACGGTACAAACTTTCCATTTCAAATGGAGGCAAAAGCCCACTAGAAGATTATCTAGGGAAATACACTTTGTTGAACTCACTGTTCACTATTAATTAAGGTTCCAGACTTAGCAAAATTATATTTCAACTTAGATATTTTTGTCTAATACAAATACAAATCATTTCTGTCCAGGAGAAAAGATAACCCCAAAGGTTACTATTTATTGCCCTCTGGTACATCAACCAGTTTTCTTTTAGTCTATTCCTTTATTAAATTGCCTACAAGTACATAAATCCTTAAACGCTCTCTGAATTGGCCAAATCCATACTTTTTCTTCATTAATCAGTGATTTTAATAAAATCTTGGTAGGTGTTAACTTTATATGTGAGCCATGACTTTATCTTTTTGAAAATTAACTGTAGAGAAAGAAAAGTCAGCAGGTTATAAAAATATTTAAAATTAAAATGAATAAGGTATAGTGTTAGATGGGACATGACAGGGAAGGGAGAAAAAGGTTCACAGGTGCTCTGTAGGTATATGATTAGCCCAAATATGATTTCAGTACCTGCTATGTTTTGAACATTTGTCCTCTCCAAAATGTTGAAATTTAATCTCTAATGTGGCAGCATTGAGAGGTGGGGGATTTTAAGAGGTGACAGGGTAACAAGAGTGCTGCCCTCATGAATGGATTTGTCCAGTCATGTGTTAATGGTTTATCACAGGAGTAGGACTAATGGCTTTACACAAAAAGGAATAGAGACTCAAGCTTGTACACTCAGCCTCCTTGCCCTGTGATACTCTGAGCTACCCTGGGACTCAGCAGAGAGTTCCCACCGGCAAAAAGGCCCACACCAGATGCAGCCTCTCGGCCTTACACTTCTCAGCCTTCGTAACTGGAAGAAATAAATTCGTTTTAAAAAATAAATCACCCAGTTTGAGGTAGGGTAGTCTGTTACAAGCAACAGAAAATGAACTAAGACAGTACCATTCACTCATACAGGCAACACTGGAAAAGGACCAAGACTGGAAGGAAAGATTAAGTTTGTTGCCTTTAAGATATTCAAATGCAAATATTGATAGGGCAGTTGGATATATGGGCATAGTACTTAAGGTAGAAGTCAGAATTGAATTATATATTAGGAAAGCATGACAAAAGATAAAACTAAAAAACAATGCATAGAGATGAGATTGCCTAGTGGGAGAGTACAGATTAAAAAAGGGGGACCAGCAAGAAAACCTTATTTCCTCTTTTTTTCTTTTTAGAGATGAGATCTCACTCTGTTGCTCCGGCTGAAGTGCAGTGGTATGATCACAGCTCATTGTAGGCTCACATTCCTGGGCTCAAGCGATCCTCCCACCTCAGCCTCCCAAGTAGCTGGGACTATAGGTATGCACTGCCATGTCTGGCTTTTTAAAAAAACAAACAAACAAACAAACAAACAAAAAACCAGGCAAGGTCTTGCTGTGTTGCCAAGGGTGGTCTCGAAATCCTGGGCTCAAGCAATGCTCCACCTTGGCTTCCCAAAGGGATTATATGCATAAGCCACCACACCCAGCCCCTCATCTCTATTACTGCTCATCCAATTCATCAGCAAATCCTGCCAGCACTACTTTTAAATTTATCTAGACTCTAAACATTTCTCACTATCTTTACTGCTACCACAGTGGTCCAAGCCATCACCATCTATCATCTAGATTATTAGAGCAGACGCCTTAACTTAAGTCACCTTGCTTCAGCCTATGCTCTCTACAGTCCATTTTTCATACAGCAGCCAACATAATCCTTTTAAAACTAAGTTTAAAGCCTCCAATGGCTTCCTATTGCATTTCGAACAAAATCTAAATGCTTACTGTGGTGTGATTTTACCCAGCTATTTCTTTGACCTTATCTCCTTCAATTCCCCATACTTCAGTCCTGCTCTGCTACACTGGCTTCCTTTTGCTCAAACTAGGTACTCTCCTATCTCAAGATTCCTACTATCTGAACATTATTCCCCCCAAATCAGAGTGGTTTGCTTCCTCTCTTCCTTTACACTTTTACTCACTGTCACCTTCTCGGACAGACCTTCTGAAACCATCCAATTAAATTCTAAATGATCATCCTCCAAACCCCCAAAAAAACCTCCAACCCCAGGATCCTCTTTTCCCCCTTTCCTTGCTTTAGTTTTCTACATAGCACTTATCACCAACTATATTAGGCCCCTCAGGCTACCACACAAAAATATCAGACTGAGTGGCTTAAACAACAGAAATTTATTTCTTAAAATTGTTAGTTTAAGCCACAGACTGAGTGGCTTAAACAAGAGAAATTTATTTCTTTCTTCTTGGCTATGAAGTCCAAGATCAAGGTGCCTGTTAACTTGATTTCTGATGAGGGCTCTCTTCCTGGCTTGCAGACAGCCACCTTCTCTCTGTGTCCTCACATGGCCTTTCCTCTCTATTCAGAGAGGGACAGGGAGAGACAGCAATGGAGTTTTCTGGTGTCTCTTCTTACAAGAACACTAATCCTATCAGATAAGGCCCCCACCCTTACAACCTCATTTAACCTCAATTACTTCCTTAGAGGCCCCATCTCCAAATAAAGCCACACTGGGGGTTAGGGCTTCAACATAAAAAATGTGGTGGGATACAAACATTCAGTCCATAATATCATCTAACATATTAGTAACCTTCTGTGTCTCTCATTTATTTTCTGTCTCTCACCCTGGAATATAAAAGGACAATGATTTTTGTCTGTTTTACTTACTGCTGATTGCCCAGTATATAGAACAGTACCTTACATATAGAAAGTGGTCAGTAAATACTCATTGAATGAATTTTATAAATGAATGGAAAATGAAAGTCCAAAACAATGGCACATCAGAGAGTACCTTACATATAGAAAGTGGTCAGTAAATACTCGTTGAATGAATTTTATAAATGAATGAAAAACGAAGGTCCAAAACAATGGAAGGTCAGGGAGGAGAGTAGGGAGGGGTAAAACATAACTGTAAAACCAGGTGCCAAAGTCCTTAATAAAAGAAGAGTTGGCTGAGTGCAGTGGCTCACACCTGAAATCCCAGCACTTTGAGAGACTGAGGCTGGAGGATCACTTGAGCCCAGGAGTTCGAGACCAGCCTGGGCAACTTGGCAAAACCCTGTCTCTACAAAAAATACAAAAATTAGCTAGGTGTGGTGGTATGTGCCTGTGATCCCAGTTACGTGGGAGGCTGAGATGGGAGGACTGCTTCAGTCCTGGAGGTTGAGGCTGCACTGAGCTATGATCATGCCACCATACTCCAACCTGGGCAATAGAGTAAGACCCTATCTGAAAAAGTAAATAAAAATAAAATAAAATATTAAAAATAAGAGTATCCAGATGCTTTGTAAGATGGCAAAGATGAAGGGGAAAGACTAGTTTTCTCTTGGTGAGACTTTGTTCACTCATTCCTTCCTCCCTTCCTTTCTTCTCCCCTCCCTTCTAGAAGAAAACAGACAGGTAAAGATTTAGAAAGAACAATGGAGAGTAAATAGAATACTAAGTCTGAAATACTACAAGTTACGAGAGGAAAGGACGGTCACAATTTGGAAGGTCTGACGAAGTGGTATGTCCTCTGCGTCTATCCAGATTTTAGTTCAGGCAAAGAGCTATGAGGAACACTTCATAAAAGGGAGAATTTGGTGACTATGACACATTTCCACAGAACACAATGTGTTTATTTTAATTTCTTCAGTGGAGTTTTTTTTAAAGTACCTTAAAACCTTTTGTTAAGGATAACACAGGGGCTACACGCAAATTTGGAGTACAATTCTATAGCAAAAACATACTCGTTATTTTAGTGAAAATGGCCTACAGCAAATTTTCACTTTCAGATAACAAAATATTTAGGTCTACAGCTTTTATATTCTCATTGCAGGTGACATTCGAATTACACATTTAGACAGCTTAACCATTTCCATCTTGCCAGAGAAATCACATAAATAACTAAACACAAAAATAACTCAACTGTTAAATTCTCAGGTATCCTAACTAGGCACCTAAAAATCAAATAACTTAAAGGAAAGTACAATGACACAGAGCTGTCTCTCAGGTCTTTTGGCTTACATATATAAAAAATGTGAGGTATCTTTGTTGTAAATATCTTACTTAATAGCTCATAAAGGGTAAATACTATTCATATAGGGAGACCAGTCAACATATAGTGATAGAGATGACTTAATTTACCAATGGGTGTTCACATCACTTCAATTTGTTAACCTCATAGGCAATTTTTTTAAAAGTCAGATCTCACAAACTAATTTAGACACTTTGGAAAGTCCATGTCTTATCTGGATATTGTCATTTTATTTTGTCAAACTTCTTTAAAACTAGTATTTCACTAGGGAGGCAATAAGTTCGAATGCAACCTAGTGGGGAAATCCTGCATTTGCTCAATGTCCATAGCTCTTACATAGTTCCAGATGTTCAGTACATTAATAATACACTAACTCAAAGCCTCTTTTTGAAACTTTAGAAAGTGCAAATTGCATTAAGACCTCTTTGCCCTCATTAATGGTATTGTTACAATCCCAGTCCTCTGGAAAATGTTTTTTGGCATGTGTTTAACTTTATAATATTGCCATTTACTCACTTTAATAGCCAGTACTCAAGTCTTAATGCTTTTAATAGGCCTGCCTAAACAGACTACCATCTTTTGTAATCTTATTCACATTATTTATTTCATAAGTAGAACCTGGTATATTTTTCCATCTAAAGATGAGTCTTCATTATTCATTTCATGAGGTATTCATATGTTTTAAATGTTTACTTTCTTTTATTCAGTTGACATGTACCCATAGGTGGCATATGTTAGAAATAAAAGAGTTCCTTTTAAACACTAATAAAAATGAAAAAGTAGTAGTTTTTTAAAATAACTTTTTTAGAGTAAAAACGAGTATCTTTAATTTTTGCTAAATACAAACTGAAAATATAAGAAAACCAAGAATATGAATTTCTGTTGAAACAACTGCCTATTTGGTGATATTTGACTCAGCACCTTCACCTCAAGAGGCTGGGTTATATTTCAGAATCAAACTTTCAGTGAACACAGGTGCAGTCAGAGGTACACTTGGAGGAATATTATAGACAAATACTGCCCTAAAGTGAGAGTAAGACCTCTGTTGGCAATCAACTGGAAGTGAAGATCCTACAGCCCTCTCTGAAAAGAAACACTCCCTCTCAGAAATTAATTAAAATATTGAGGACTCTGAAAATGTCAGAGCTGCACTACTAGTGCCTTACTGCACTAGTGACACCTCGATTTACAGTTACTTCTTGATACATTCTGACAAAAATATACAATGATATCTACAGTGCAAAAAACTTCAAAAAATGACATTTGTAAAACAACTAATATGTTTACACATGAAAATCTACTTTCCTGAAATCATGTGAAAAGAAAACAATAAAAGCCAGATGTGGTGGCTCACACCTGTCATCCCAGCAGTTTGGGAGGCCAAGGCAGATAGATCGCTTGAGCTCAGGATTTCGAGACCAGCCTGGGCAACATGGCTAAACCCCATCTCTACAAAAGAATTAACTGGGCATGGTGGTAGGTTCCTGTAGTCCCAGTTACCCAGGAGGCTGAAGTGGGAGGATCACCTGAGCCGGGGAGGTGAAGAGTACAGTGATTGCACCACTACATTCTAGCCTGGGCAACAGAGTGAGACATTGTCTTGAAAAAAGAAAAAAAAGAGAGAAAAAAGAAAAGGAAACAATAAGAACTCAATACTATGTTATGTATGGAACAAATGCTTAACTCTTTGAAACATAAATTCTGAATTACTGTTGTTTCATCAACAGTTAATTCATCAATGTCTAAAGTAACCATTTAGTTAAAATGTATAGAATCTGACTTGTTTTGCTTTTTTAGAGCAAACAACTGTTGACTGAGTTAATATTGGCTACAATCTGAATAAACTTATTCACGCAAATTCAAATATATGTTTCATTCTTTTCCTGAATAGATTAACTGTAGGTGAAAAAGGCAACTTGTTTTCTATACTTCTGTAAATGGGCTAATAATTAAACTATTATGAGGTCAGTGCACTTGCACTGTTATAATCCAGACTGAGGGAAGCAAGTGAATAAGAAGCAACCACTATAATGTTACCTAAAAGTTACTACTTTCAAGTATTGCCATCTGAATCTGCTGTAAATTTGTTGCTCTAAAACTTGAAAAGAAATGTTTTAGAGAAAGCATCACTTCACAGTCTAGTGAATAAGATCCAAAAGAAAAATATTTAAATTATAATGCAGTACATAACAAACGTAGAAAGGCCTCAAGGCATACCACTACAGGAAACCATCAAATCACAAAGGAAGACAGCAAGAGAAATAAAGAAACAAAGCACCTACAGGAGAACTAGAAAATAATTCACAGTGCTGGGTGGGCATGGTCACTCATGCCTTTAATTCCAGCACTTTGGGAGGCTGAGGCAGAAGGATTGCTTGAGGCCAAAGGATTGCTTGAAGCCAGGAGTTTGACACCAGTGTGGGCAAAAGCAAGACCCTCTCTCTAAAAAAAAAGGTTTTAAAAAAATTCATATGGGTGTGGTGGCATATGCCTGTAGTACCAGCTACTCAGGAGGCTGAGGTTGTAGGCCAGGAGTTCAAGGTTATAGTGGCCTATGATCACACTCCTGCACTCTGGCCTGGGTGACAGAGCAAGACCTTGTCTTAAATAAATAAATGGCAGTAATAACTCCACCTTTCAATAACTACCTTGAATGTAAATCAAATTACACTCTAGCAAAAAGACAGAGTCTTAATTGCCAGAGCAATTTAGAAAGAGTAAGAAAAGAAGATCCAACTATATGCTGCCTATAAGAGATTTGCTTTTAGGGATGCACACAGGCTGAAAGTGAGCAGCTGAAAAAAGCTATTCAACAAAATGGAAACCAAAAGAGAGCAGGGTTATCTATACTGACATAAGACAAAATAGACTAAGTCAAATACTGTAAAGAAAAAAACTAAGAAGAACATCATTTAACAAAAAAAAGGTCAATTCATCAAGAGGATATAACAATTGTAAATACATATGCACCTAACATCAAAGTACATAAATATGTAAAGCAAGTATTAAAGGATCTGAAAAGAGAGATAGATTCTAATACAATAATAGTAGGAGACATCAATACCTCACTTTCAACAATGAACAAATCATCCAGACAGAAAATATATTTAAAAACATTGGACTTGAATAAATTTAGACCAAATGGACCTAACAGGTGTATACAGGCATACCTTGGAGATATTGCAGGTTCAGTTTCAGACCACCACAATAAAGCAAATATCACAATAAAGTGAGTCATACATTTTTGTTACCCAGTACATATAAAAAGTTATGTTTATACTATACTATAGTCTATTATGTATACAAGTGGCATTATGTCTAAAAAAATACATACCTTAGTTTTAAAATACTTTATTGCTAAAAAATGCTGACACAGAGACATGAAGTGAGTATATAGTATTAGAAAAATGGTGACAATAGACTTGCTTGACACAGGGTTGCCACAAACCTTTAATTTATGGGGAAAAAAAAACCCAGAATATTTGCAAAGTGCAATAAAGCAACCACAGTAAAATAAGGTATTCCTGTACTGAATATCCCATCCAACAGCAACAGAATACACATTCTTCTCAAATACACATAAAACAGTCTCCAGGATAGATGATATTTTAGGCCATGAAACAAGTTTTAACAAATTTAAGTTTGTTATCATATCAAGTATCTTTGCTGGCCACAATGGTATAAAACTAGAAATGAATAACAGGAAAATTCACAAATAAATGGAAATTAAATGACATGCTCCAGCAACCAAAAAACCAAGGGGGCAATGAAGAAATTAAAAGGGAAATTTTAAAAAATATATTGAGACAAACAAAAATGGAAACACAATATACCAAAACTTAGGGGACGCAGCAAAAGCAGTCCTAAGAGGAAAGTTTATAGAAACAAATGCCTACATCAAAAAAGAAGATCCCAAATAAATAACATTACTCCTCAAGGAACTAGAAAAAGAAGAACTAAGCCCAAAATTAACAGAAGGAAAGAAATAATAAACATCATAGAAGAAATAAATAGAGACTAGGAAAACAACACAAAGATCAACAAAACTATGAATTGGTTTTTGAAAAGATAAATCAACAAAGCTTTAGCTAGATTAACAAGAAAAAAAGAGAATATTCAAATAAAATGAGAAACAAATGAGGAGATATTATAACTGATACCACAGAAATACAAAGGATCAAAGTGACTATTACAAACAATTATATACCAACAAAACAAACTGGATAACCTGGAAGAAATGGATAAATTCCTAGACACAACCTACCAAGACTGAACCATAAAGAAATAGAAAATCTAAACAGACCAATGAGTTCTTTACAATCAAAGAAAAGTCCAAGACCAACTGTTGGCTCACTGCTGAATTCTACCTAACAGTTCAAGAACTAATACCAATCTTTCTCAAATGATTTCAAAGAAGTTGAAGAGGAGGATATACTTATAAATTATTTTTACATGACCAGTATTATCACCCTGATACCAAAGCCAGACAAGGACAATACAAGAAAAGAAAACTACAGGCCAGTATCCTTGATAAACAGAAATGCAAAAATCCTCAACAAAATACTAGCAAACCAAATTCAACAACACATTAAAAGAACAAATCAACATAATCAAATGGGATTTATCACTGGGATGGAAAGATGGTTCAACATATGTAAATCAATAAATGTATACAGCACATTAATAGAATGAAGGACAAAAACCATATGATCATCTCATTAGATGTAGAAAAATCATTTGACAAAATTCAACATCCTTTCCTGAGAAAAACTTTTACTAAATTAGGTATAGAAGAAATATACTGCATATTTGGCCAAAAAAGGCCAAATATGTTAAGCCCACACTTAATATTATATTCAATGGTGAAAAATTGAAAGCCTTACCTCTAAGATCTGGAACAAGACAAGGATGCCCACTTTCACTATGTCCATTTAACATAGTACTGAAGTCCTTGCCAGAAAAATGTAGAAAGAGAAAGAAATAAAAATCACCCAAATAGAAAACAAAAAAGTGAAACTGCCCTTGTTTGCTGAAGACATAATCTTATATATAGAAACCCTTAAAGACTACACCAAAGAACTGTTAGAATAAATGAATACAGTAAACTTGTAGGACACAAAATCAACACACAAAAAATCAGAAGCATTTCTATATACTAATAACAGACTGTCCAAAAGAGAAATTAAGAGAACTCCTTTTACAATAGCTACCAAAAAGAAAGAGAAAGAAATTTAACCAAGGTGAAGAAAGGCTTGTATACTGAAATCTATAAAATGTTGATGAGAGAAACTGTAGAAGATACAAATAAATAGCATGATATTCTGTGCTCATAGACTGGAAGAACATTGTTAAAATGTTCACATTACCCAAAGTGACATACTGATTCAATGTAATCTCTATCAAAATTCCAATGTCATTTTTCATAGAAATAGACAAAAGAATCCTAAAAGTCATATTGAGCCACAAGAAGCTCTGAATAGCCATGGCAGTCATGAGTAAAAAGAACAAAGATGGAGGCATCACATGACCTGATTCCAAACCACACTACAAAGCTATAGTAATTAAAACAGCATGGTATTGGCATAAAAAACAGCCACAGTGACCAATGAAACAAAGAGCACAGAAAGAAACCCATGTATGTGTTCAACTGATTTTCAACAAAGGTGCCAAGTATACACAATGGGAAAAAAAAGACTCTCTAAAAATGGTGCTAAGAAAATTAGATATCCACATGCAGAAGAATGAAAATGGACCTTTATCTCACAATATATATAAAAAAACTCAAAATGAACTAAAGACTTAAACCCAAGACCTGAAACTGTAAAACTACTAGAAGAAAACAGAGGGGGAAAACTACATAACATTGGTCTAGGGAACAATTTTTTGGATTTGATCCCAAAAGCACAGGCAACAAAAGCAAAACTAGGCCAATGGAATTACAACAAACAGAAAACCATGAACAAAGTGGCAACCTACAGATTGGGAGAAAATATTTACAAGCTATATATCCAATAAGGAGTTAATATCCAAACTATATAAGGAACTCAAACAACTCATTAGCAAGAACACAAATAACTCAATTTAAAAATGGGCAAGGGACTTCAATAGACATTTCTAAAAGAAGACATACAAATGACCAACAGATATATGAAAAAATGCTCAAAATCATTAATCATTAGGGAAACGCAAATTAAAACCATGATGAAACATTACTTTATGCCTATAACAATGGCTACTGTCAAAAAGATGAAAGATAAAAAATTAACCGGACATGGTGGCAGGCGTCTGTAGTCCCAGCTACTTGGGAGGCTGAGGCAGGAGAATGGCATGAACCTGGGAGGCGGAGCTTGCAGTGAGCTGAGATCCAGCCACTGCACTCCAGCCTGGGCGACAGAGTGAGACTCCGTCTCAACAAAAAGAAAAAGAAAAAAAAAAAAAAAACCTCCTCAGAAATAGTACTTTGTACAAAGGCAGACAACAAATGCACTGGTTTGAGCTCTAACCATTCATTCACCATGTCCTGTAGAGACTGATGTATCTTTTGAAAGACTTTTCAAAAATGCATAATCCTTGAGTTAACTTGATATCTTAAAATCAAAGGCTAGAGATCGGGAGAGTTCACTTCTATAATGTGCATTTGCTGTATATTTGAGAATATATAAAATACAAGAACCCAAATAGATGGTGAAACTCTTAAAATGTTAAAATCGTAGTTAGAGGTTAGAAACCTGTAAGCCATATTAAAGAGATAAAATAAGTACAGTATTTCTCTATGAACATAGATGAAAAAGGATGGAAAAGATACTAGATATTCAAGATACACTATATATACATGAGGTGTCAAATATCCAAGATACATTTAACATATCTGAGGCATATAAAATACTAACCAATATTCATAAAATCTTATTCAGCCACCCATTGGTGACACCCATTCTGGCTCCATCTATCCTCTGCCCAAGAAAGGCAAATAAAATACATTGTAGCTCAGCAGGCAAACTGATGGACTACAGCTGTGGCCAAGTGCATTTGCTCTGGCATTACTCTAATGAAGTGTGTCAATTGTGCATCTGTTGTGTCCCGTTGCTTAAACTTCATTTCTAGTCTCTGTAAGCACACCATCAGGAAAGGAGAGCTGATGTGGAACAGAGAAAGACAAGACATAAACATTGCACAGCCCAAGATTTAGGTAGTGTGGTCCTTCCACCCACTTACATTGTATTCATGTGTTAACCTACCCTCAACTCTTTCCCCTTGCCTCCCACTGTGTATTTTAAATATCTTTACTAAACTGTGTGATTCAAGCATCCTAATGTGGTGTCACTTTTTTGTCCCATGACCTCCGGGATAAGTGTATTTGGAGACTACCACTGCATCAAGTTAATGTCCCTCCTGACACCACCGAAATCATCTAAATTCAAAAAGTGCCAATATGAAACTGTCAGCCAAAAAGGAAAATCAATTGGTCGCTATCATGAAGATTAACTAGGTAGATATTAAAGACTGTAACCAAGATGAAACAACTAGAACCTCCAAATTTTTCTAGTCCATATCAAGCTCAAAAATTGCTTTAATATGTAAAATGTACAGTAAATTAATCATAAGTTATATTTAAGTAATTTGCCTGTCATTTCCCAAAAGTGCTTTCTGTGGGGAAAAGAAAGATCAGACTGTTACTGTGTCTATATAGAAAGAAGTAGACATAAGAGACTCCATTTTGTTCTGTATTGAGATGCTATTAATCTGTGACCCTACCCCCAACCTTGTCCTTGCAAGAGACATGTGCTGTGGTGACTCAATGGTTAAAGGATTTTGGGCTGTGCAGGGTGTGCTTTGTTAAACAAGTGCCTGAAGGCAGCTTGCTGGTTAAAAGTCATCACCATTCTCTTAATCTCAAGTACCCAGGGACACGTACACTACCAAAGGTCGCAGGGACCTCTGCCTAGGAAAGCTAGGTATTGTCCAAGGTTTCTCCCCCATGTGATAGTCTGACATATGGCCTCGTGGGATGGGAAAGACCTGATCGTCCCCCAGCCTGACACCCGTGAAGGGTCTGTGCTGAGGAGGACTAGTATAAGAGGAAAGAAGGCCTCTTGGCGGTTGTTGGCAGTTGAGATAGAGAAAAGCATCTGTCTCCTGCCCGTTCCTGGGCAATGGAACATCTCGGTATAAAACCGGATTGTATGTTCTGTTTACTGAGAAAGGAGAAAACCGCCTTAGGGCGAAAGGTGGGACTTGCTAGCCAATGCTGCTCTTTATGCACTAAAAAGGTTTATGGAGATGTTTACATGTGCATATCAAGGCACAGCACTTTTTCTTAAACTTATTCATGTCACAGAGATCTTTATTCATATGTCTTACTGCTGACTTTCTCCCTACAATGATCCTATTATCCTGCCACTTCCTTTTCTTTAAGATGGTAAAGATAATTATCAATAAATACTAAGGGATCTCAGAGACCGGTGCCGGCATGGGTCCTCTGTATGCTGAGCGCCGGTCCCCAGGGCCCACTTTTTCTTTCTCTATACTTTCTCTCTGTGTCTCATTTCTTTTCTCAAGTCTCTCGTTCCACCTAACGAGAAACACCCATAGGTGTGGAGGGGCAGGCCACCCCTTCACTTTCTATATTTATCCTTACATCCATGAAAAATAGTTTAGAACTAAGGGGGTGGGGGGAGCACAGGGAGTTAGGATGAATTCAGCTTCTAAATTTGCTACTTGATCCCTGCCTGCTGTGGTTTGAATGTCCCCTCCCAAAGTCATGTTAAAATGTAATTGTCATTGTAACAGTATTAACAGGTGCAGCATTTAAGAGACCATTAGGCCAGAAAGGTTCTGTCCTCATGGATAGGTTTAATACCTTAAAAAAAAAAAAGGAGCTTTTTCTTTCTGTCTCACTTGCCCTTTCACCTTTCACCTCGAGATGATGCAGCAAGAAGGCCCTTACTAGATGCTGGCACCTTGATACTTGGACTTCTTAGTCTCCAGAATTGTGAGAAATAAATTTCTTTTCTTTCTATCCAGTCTGTGGTATTCTGTTACAGCATCACAAAATTGACTAAGACACTGCCTTCTCAAACTAAGTTACCTGGCCATCCTTGACTCTAGTTTAACCTTAACTTCTCTGCCTTTATTCTCCCTAGATTTTTCACTTAAAAATTATAATACATATACATATATAAACATATACACACACACATATACATACATATATACACACGTGTGTGTGTGTGTGTGTATATATATATATATTTTTTTTCCTTTTTCTTTTTTTTTAGACAGAGTTTCACTCTTATTGCCCAGGCTGGAGTGCAAAGCATGATCTTGGCTCACTGCAACCTCCACCTCCTGGATTCAAGCGATTCTCCTGCCTCAGCCTTCCAATTAGCAGGGATTACAGGCATGTGCCACCATGCCCAGTTAATTTTGAGTTTTTAGTAGAGACAGAGTTTCACCATGTTGGCCAGGCTGGTCTTGAACTCCTGACCTCAGGTGATCCGCCCTTCTCGGCTTCCCAAAGTGCTGGGATTACAGGTGTGAGCCAGTATATCCAGCCTAATCAATATATTTTTATAAAGCTTTTTGGGAACCAGATGTAGTACAAATATATTCAAGTTATTTATAGATAAGTACATAAATGACTATATAAATGCACATACACACACAGCAAAAAACAACTTGGTTATTACATTGTTACTTTCCAACTGCCCTACTATTTTCACTCAATTGTTAAAGCAGTGGCATCCTCTTTCAGAGTAGCTCTTATATCTATCTTCCTAACAGTTTAGCTCATAAGCAAAAATGAACGTGAAAAGCAAACGTAAATACAGGTATACCAATATGTAGGTATTTTTATATAAGTACATGTTGTTCTAAATAAAAATAATACGTCAAATTAATATTTATCAGATCAACTATATTTCAAACACTAGAATACTATTACAAGGACAGCACTGAACTAGAAAATCAGGAGTTCTAAGTCTGCTTTCACCAATTAAATGTATGACCTTAGTCATATAAATTGTCTACTCAGAATGTAGTATGTGCCCAGTAAATGTTTGTCAAATGAATAAACAAAGGAACAAACAAATGAATACTTATTGTTTAATAACCAAGAGCAGAAGTTCTCAAGAACCACATCTAACCTGAGAGATATACAGCCTCTCTACCATATGCCCAAAGCCTCAATGGCATTAACGACTCTATTTAACACTGTAGAAAAAAAACATTTCTTGAAAAGGCTCAGTTGATCACTTAAAGCAAATTTATATCTATAGAAATTTCAGCCTTCTACACGAGGGGAAAAAAACACTTTTTAATGTAGCATTTAGTTTCTTCTTTAGATTAAGTGCAGTATAGCTTTAAAAATGAGAACCATAACAAACTAGTAGCACTGCAAATTTCTTAACATACAAATTTAATGCTGAACAATACTTTCAAAAACTACAGCTACAGAGTGAACAGGAATGTTTGCATTTTATTCCTCATCTGACATTCAGTGATGAATGTAAAATGTTCCCTCAGGGAAAATGGTTTATACATATTACTCATAAAGATGTATTTTTTTTAAGTCGAAGTCTATATTGTACAAATAAAAAGATCCAACTTGTTACTTTGGCACCAGAGAGTCTCTTTTCCAAATGATTTAATAGAAAAGTTTCTATTCTCTTTATATGGACAGTTTCTTCTACCCATAAAATGAACTTTCAGAGAGTTCTAAAGCAATGCTGCTGCTACTACTTAAATGACAACAGAGTCAAAATCAAATTTATCTTAGTGGAAGAATGGTATTCCTCCTAGTTACCATAAACTATTGCTCTGAAAGAAATGTGGGGAAAAAAAAACTAGATGAACAACGTTCTCACTCTTACCCTTAAACAAATGCTGCAGTTTAATCAAAAGAATATTAGTTTTTTCTCAGTGAAAGAATAAAGTTTTGAGTAAATCACCCATTCTAATAATCTAGTACAGGAAGAAAAACTGGCCATTAAATGTAAGGGGAAAAAAATGACCACTAAAATGTATGGTTTGAAAAGCTTTAGACATACATTTTTCTTTTTTAGAGACAGGGTCTTGCTATTGGCCAAGCTGGAGTGCAGTGGTGTGATCACAGCTCACTGCAGCCTCAAACTTCTGGGCTCAAGTGATCCTCCCATCTCAGCCTCCTAAGTAGCCAGGACTACAGGCTCACACCAACACACCTGGCTGATATATTTGTTTTTGTTTTTCTAAACACTGGGTCTCTCTATGTTACCCAGGCTGGTCTTGAACATCTGACCTCAAGTGATCCTCCTACCTAAGCCTCCCAAAGTGCTGGGATTATAGGCTTCTGCACTGGGCCTAGACTTCTATCCTATCTTTCTTTCTTTCTTTTCTTTCTTTTCTTTCTTTCCTTTCTTTCTTTCTTTCTTTTCTTTCTTTCTTTCTTTTCTTTCTTTCTTTTCTTTCTTTCTTTCCTTCCTTCCTTTCCTCCTTTCTTTCTTTCCTTCCTTCCTTTCTTTCCTTCCTTTCTTTCTTTCCTTTCTTTCTTTCCTTTCTTTCTTTCCTTTCCTTCCTTCCTTCCTTCCTTCCTTCCTTCCTTCCTTCCTTCCTTCCTTCCTTCCTTTCTTTCTTTCTTTCTTTCTTTCTTTCTTTTTCTTTCTTTCTTTTCTTTCTTTCTTTTTCTTTCTTTTTTTCTTTCCTTTTCCTTTTCCCTTTTCTTTTCTTTTCTTTTCTTTTTGATTTTTAGTAGAGATGGGGTTTTACCATGTTGCCCAACCTGGTGTCGAACTCCTAGGCTCAAGCAATTCACCCACCTCGGCCTCCCAAAGTGCTGGGATTACAGGGGTGAGTCACCATGCCTGGTCCTTATCCTATGTTTCTTTTATGAAACTCTGCAACCAGTCTTTACATTATATTTTCACACAGGCGAAGCTAAACTCTGTGATTATGAAAATATTTTCTGTGCCTTTGCTAATACATGTCTCCTTGGTCCAGAATACTATATTCCTCACTCCCACATCTACCAGTAGAAATCTATCCACCTTGGCCAGGCGTGGTGGCTCACGCCTGTAATCCCAGCACTTTGGGAGGCTGAGACGGGTGGATCACGAGGTCAGGAGATCGAGACCATCCTGGCTAACACGGTGAAACCCCGTCTCTACTAAAAAATACAAAAAAACTAGCCGGGCAAGGTGGCGGGCGCCTGTGGTCCCAGCTACTCGGGAGGCTGAGGCAGGAGAATGGCATAAACCCGGGAGGCAGAGCTTGCAGTGAGCTGAGATCCGGCCACTGCACTCCAGCCTGGGTGACAGAGCGAGACTCTGTCTCAAAAAAAAAAAAAAGAAAAAAAAAGAAATCTATCTACCTTTCTTTAATACCCACTGAAATACCAACCACCTCCTCTAGGAAGCTTCTCTGCTTCATTCAATCACATATGATCTCTTCCTACTCTTAATTCCATTATCATTCTTCTTAATCACTCTAGTGATTATAAATTTTGTCAAATAATGCAAGGATGTGTACACTTATTTTATACCATAACCCAAACTGAAATCTTCTTGAAAAGATAGTAACTTGTTCATTTTTGAATCTTTAACAGGACTTAGTGCAGTACTCTGCACAAAGTATGTACTCAATAATAATTTCTTCAATGGATTAAGTAAATAAAAATAAATGTGAAGTAAAGTTATGAGATTTCTCAGGAAGATCTTAAATATAAGCAAGGCTCTTAATATAATATTTTGGTATTTTAAAGAAATTCAACTAAAGATATTTAAAGTTCTTTCTCAATACAAAATAAGTATTAGTATGTGGAATTTAGGATGTATTGCTTTACAAGCAAAGCACAGGAATTTTAGTTTGTAGTTCTAAAATACTTCTAACTAGGCCGGGCGCGGTGGCTCAAGCCTGTAATCCCAGCACTTTGGGAGGCCGAGATGGGCGGATCACAAGGTCAGGAGATCAAGACCATCCTGGCTAACAAGGTCAGGAGATCAAGACCATCCTGGCTAACCCGGTGAAACCCCGTCTCTACTAAAAAATACAAAAATCTAGCCGGGCGAGGTGGCGGGCGCCTGTAGTCCCAGCTACTCGGGAGGCTGAGGCAGGAGAATGGCGTGAACCCGGGAGGCGGAGCTTGCAGTGAGCTGAGATCCGGCCACTGCACTCCAGCCTGGGCGACAGAGCGAAACTCCGCCTCAAAAAAAAAAATAAATAAATAAATAAAAAATAAAATACTTCTAACTTCAAAGGCAGTAAGAAAGACTTGGAACAATAAGAGTTAGTCTCCATTCATTTGTGTGTTTATTCGTCAAGCATTTATGGAGAGCTTATTATGTGCAGTCATGATACCTTTGCTACCTAACTGAATTTCATAAATATAATTTCACTTTTATTAATATTTTCATATGCCATAGTCACAAATATTTAGTCTAATGGTTCTTCCTAACCTTTTTCTTACCCTGATAAATTAACCCCTGTGATAAAAAGTTTTTGATGGCCCCTAAGATTCCCATTCCCTATATACAACCTGCATAAACTTCTCCCCATTGTGAGATAAAAATAAGATTTTACTCCCATGATTAGATTATATTATGTAGTAAAGATGAGAAGATTTTATGAATGTAATTAGAGTCTACCTTAATTGATTCTGAGTTAATCAAAAGGGATATTATCTTGGGTGGGCCTGACTTACTCAGGTAAGAGTCCTTAAAAGATACAATGCCCCCCTATAGAAGAGACACCTTTGTTCGCTTTGAAGAAGTAGAAGAAGAAAGCAGTAGTAGTAACAAGCTGCCATGTTGTTGAGAGGGCCATATTACTAGGACCTGAATGCAACCTTTAAGACCTAAGAGTCATCGTTAGCCAACAGCCCGCAAAAGACTGGGTATCTCACTCAGTCCTACAATTACAAGGGATAAATTCTGCAAACAAACTGAGGGACCCTGGAAGCTAATCTTTCCCCAGTCAAGTCTCTAGTGAGACCACAACCACAGGTGGCCCCGCTGGGAGCCTTGTAATACACTGAGCCAGCTAAGCCGTGCCCAGACTCCTGACCCACAGAAAGAGTAAGATAATAAATGTGTATTGTTTCACGGTGCTAATTTTGTGGTAATTTGTTATGCAACAACATAGAACTAATACAACCCATCTAATTATATTTCAATCCTGGTTCCTAATGTCCCCCTGAAATGAATTCTAATGTAGGCTTTCTGTCTTCTTCATGGTCAATGTCAAACCCCTTTGAAATGGCATAATATCAATACATTTAATAACTGCAGTCACTGTACTGTGTGAGAACTGACAATGGTACTGACAAAAGATTATAATAATGTGCTGGTTTGCTCTTATGTCTAGATTCTGAAACTCAAAAGCAAATTTATTTTTGCTAATTTTATTGGATTTCCAATTTCAGCTCCAATATGTAAAGAACTGGAAGTCATCACACCTGTTTTACAACAGAAAAAAGTTAAACTAAAAATCAATGACTTTTCTGGGATCCATCTGAGAACTGAGGTCACAAGACAAACTGCCACCCTGAAATCTGGAGAAACAGGTAAATATAGAGAATCATGGTCAAGACATGCTTACTGGGACAATGCCCACTAAAACACAAATTGACAGAAATAAATAATTTTGATGAATTGCTGGAGATAAAATGTTAACTAGTTTATAAGTAAGAAACTCCTAGGGGCTGTAATCTTGCCAGGGGGCCCACATTTTTAAAGATATTACCACCAAAAATCCCACCAGGTCCCCACAGTAAAGAGCCAAGAAAAACCCTACTGTTTCTGGCAGGAGGAAGGAAAAAAACAACCATTTTGAAATACGTTCAACGCATTCTCTAAAACAAAGGCCAGTCTGCCAGTAAGGAAGATTTTACCAGATCCTTATCCAACATGAGGGAAGGGATCATTTCCTAAACTGCAGTTCCCTGCCATCTAATCTTATGATATGAATGAAGAGTTCAGAAACACTTGTGAAGGTCACAGGCAAGGGACACAGTGATGCTAAAAGATTGAGACATAATCATAGGATTAGAAGATGCTTCCCATTCCCCATACCTTACCACAACATCAACAGGGCTCCAGAATAACAGCAGAGGATTACAACAGAGACAGCCAGCTGCAAGGCTCAGATTCTATTTAAGAATAAGTTTTTAGGGACATTGGAGAGTAACTCAAGTCCATATTAAGAATTAATTAAAGAGCACCAGTCAAGATAACTACAAGGTAGTTATAAAAGACAGTATAAAATGTGTTTTAACATAGATATAAAAGACAATATCAAATGTATTCTTTGTTTTTAATTTTTTTCTATCTGATTTGAAAGTCAGTTGCAAAAGGTAATAATTATAAATCTGTGTTGAGAGACATACAATGCGTAAAGATGTAATTTTTATGATAATGACACAAAGAAGGTAGGATAAAAAAACAGCTACATAGGATTAAAGCTTCTGCATTCTATTGAAAATTAAATTAGTATTAATCTAAACTATGTAAGATATTAACTATAATTGCCAGGACAACCACTAAGAAAATAACTAAAAAATACACAGTAAAAGAAAAGCCAAGGGAATTAAAGTGACACATTAGAAAAATTTAAATGGCACATTAGAAAATATCTATCTATTAAATTCAAAAGGCAATGACAGAGAAATAGAGGGGGAAAAGGCACCAGATACACAGAAAACAAACAGCAAAGTGGCATTCGTAGACACCAACTTATCACTAATTATGTTAAACATAAATGGAGTAAACACTCCAGTTAAAAGGCAGAGATAACCAGAATGAATTTTTTTAAATGCTCCAACTATATGCTGTCTATAAAAGACACACTTTAAATTTAGACACAAATAGGTTCAAAGTAAAAGGAGTATTATTCAGCCATAAAAAGGAATAAAGTGGCCGGGCGTGGTGGCTCAAGCCTGTAATCCCAGCACTTTGGGAGGCAGAGACGGGCGGATCATGAGGTCAGGAGATCGAGACCATCCTGGCTAACACAGTGAAACCCCGTCTCTACTAAAAAAATACAAAAAACTAGCCGGGCGAGGTGGCGGGCGCCTGTGGTCCCAGCTACTCGGGAGGCTGAGGCAGGAGAATGGCATAAACCTGGGAGGCGGAGCTTGCAGTGAGCTGAGATGCAGCCACTGCACTCCAGCCTGGGTGACAGAGCGAGACTCCGTCTCAAAAAAAAAAAAAAAAAAGGAATACAGTATTAATTCATCCTACAATGATGAACATGGAAACATTACACTATGTGAAAAAGACAGACACAAAAAGTCATATATTGTATGATTCAATTTAGATGAAATGTTCGGAAAAGGCAAATCTACAGGAACAGCAGATTAGTGGATACTAGGGAATAGCAGGTAAGAGTAGGCAGTGACTGTTAATGAGTAAGGAGTTTCTTTTTGGAGTCAGAAAAATATTCTGGAATTAGACAGTGGTGACGATTACACAACTTTGTGAATATACTAAAAACGATTCAATGCAAAAATGGGCAAAGGATTTGAATAGGCATTTTTCTAAAGAAGATGTCTGAATTACTAATAAGCACATGAAAATATGTTTAACCTCACTAGTCTTCAGGGAACTGCAAATCAAAACCACAAGGAGACACTACACTTTATACCCATTAGAAAGGCTATTCATAAAATAAATATTGGCAAAAATATGGAAAAATTGGAATCCTTGTGCACTCCTGGTGGGAATCTAAATTATGCATTGACTATTAAAAAAAGAGTTTGGTCATTCTTCAAAAAGTTAAATTTAGGCTGGGCGCGGTGGTTCACGTCTGTGATCCCAGCACTTTGGGAGGTTGAGGCGGGCAGATCACCTGAGGTCAGGAGTTCAAGACCAGCCTGGCCAACATGGTAAAACCCAGTCTCTATTAAAAATACACAAAAATTAGCCAGACGTGTTGGCACACACCTGTAATCCCAGATACTCGGGAGGCTGAGGCAGGAGAATCACTGGAACCCGGGAGGCGGAGGCTGCAATGAGCCGAGGTGGTGCCACTGCACTCCAGCCTGAGTGACAGAGGGAGACTCCATCTCAAAAAAAAAAAGTTAAATTTAGAATTATCACATGATCCAGAAATTACATTTCTAAGTATATATCAAAATGAATTGAAAGCAAGGTCACAAATAGATATTTGTACACCAATGTTCATAGCAGCATTATTCACAACAGGCAAAAGGTAGAAACAATCAAAATACCCATCGACAGATGAATGGATAAGCAAATGTGAGAGATATATATCTCTCTGTATATACACACATATATATATGTGTACATATATATAATGAAATATTATTCTGCCATAAAAAGCATTCTGATGTATGCTACAAGGTAGGTGAACCCTGAAAACTTTATGGTTAATGAAATAAATCAGAAACAAAGGACAAATATTGTATGATTCCACTTATATGAAGTAGCTACAATAGCCAAATTCACGGAGACAGAAAGAATACTAGAGGGTAACAGGAAATGGGGAAAAGGAATCTGGGGAGTTATTTTGTGGGAACAGAGTTCTTATTTGGTATGATGAAAGGTTCTGGAAATAGATAGTGGTCACGGTTGTCTAACATTGCAAATGTGCTTAATTGTACACATACAAAAAATGCTAAGGCCAAAGGCAGTGGCTCATGCCTGTAATCTCAGCACTTTGGGAGGCCGAGGTGGGCAGATCATCTGACGTCAGGAGTTCGAGACCAGCCTGACTAATCTGGAGGAACCCCATCCCTACTAAAAATACAAAATTAGCCAGGCGTGGTGGCACATGCCTGCAATTCCAGCTACTCGGGAGGCTGAGGCAGAAGAATCACTTGAACCTGGGAGGCAGAGGTTGCCATGAGCCGAGATCACGCCATTGCACTCCAGACTGGGCAACAAGGGCGAAACTCCATCTCAAAAAAAAAAAAAAAAGAGTTAAATTTTGTTATGCATATTTCACCACAATCAGAAATGACAATAAATATCAGAAAAATAAATAAAAGACCTGCGAAGCCTCTGGGGATGTGGGACTGGGAAGAAAGGAGGAACAGTATTAGTGAAGGGAGCTGCTGTTTTTTCATTATAACCATTCTAACATTATTTAATAATGTATAAGAAGTATTTTGATAAATTATTTAAAGCTAAAAAAGAAATTAAAATAAAGAATTCAATGACAAATAACAAATAAGAAAGTTTCTATGATATGTATTATAAAGGATTACTATCCATACTATATATTTAAAAGCCCATACAAATCAATTAAAGACAAATACAACCAACACAAGCAGACAATAAACAAAAAGTTTAAAAGAATTAAACAAAAACCTGCAGAACAATTAACTGACAAACCTGACAAAAACAAAACCTGACAAAACCTGACAAACCTGATAAAAACAAGCAATGGGGAAAGGATTCCCTATTTAATAAATGGTGCTGGGAAAACTGGCTAGCCACATGTAGAAAGCTGAAACTGGATCCCTTCCTTACACTTCATACAAAAATTAATTCAAGATGGATTAAAGACTTAAATCTGGCTGGGCGCGGTGGCTCATGCCTGTAATCCCAGCACTTTGGGAGGCCGAGGTGGGCGGATCACAAGGTCAGGAGATCGAGACCATCCTGGCTAACACGGTGAAACCTCATCTCTACTAAAAATACAAAAAATTAGCCGGGCACAGTGGTGGGCGCCTGTAGTCCCAGCTACTCGGGAGGCTGAGGCAGGAGAATGGCGTGAACCTGGGAGGCGGAGCTTGCAGTGAGCCGAAATTGCGCCGCTGCACTCCAGCCTGGGGCACAGAGCGAGACTCCGTCTCAAAAAAAAAAAGACTTAAATCTTAGACCTAAAACCATAAAAACCCTAGAAGAAAATGTAGGCAATACCATTCAGGACATAGGCAAGGGCAAAGACTTCATGACTAAAACGCCAAAAGCAATGGTGACAAAAGCCAAAATTGACAAATGGGATCTAATTAAACTAAAGAGTTTCTGTACAGCAAAAGAAACTACCATCAGAGTGAACAGCCTACAGAACATTCTGTAGGCTCCCATCCCTACAGAATGGGAGAAAATTTTTGCAATCTACCCACCTGACAAAGGGCTAATATTCAGAATCTACAAAGAACTTAAACAAATTTATAAGAAACCAACAACTCCATCAAAAAGTGGGCAAAGGATATGAACAGACACTTCTCAAAAGACATTTATGCAGCCAACAGACACATGAAAAAATGCCCATCATCACTGGTCATCAGAGAAATGCAAATCAAAACCACAATGAGATACCATCTCACACCAGTTAGAATGGTGATCATTAAAAAGTCAAGAAACAACAGATACAGGAGAGGATGTGGACAAATAGGAATGCTTTTACACTGTTGGTGGGAGCATAAATTAGTTCAACCACTGTGGAAGACAGTGTGGTGATTCCTCAAGGATCTACAACTAGAAATACCATTTGACCCAGCGATCCCATTACCGGGTATATACCCAAAGGATTATAAATCATGCTACTATAAAGACACATGCATACGTATGTTTGTTGCGGCACTATTCACAACAGCAAAGACTTGGAACCAACCCAAATGTCCATCAATGATAGACTAGATTAAGAAAATGTGGCACATATACACCATGGAATACTATGCAGCCATAAAAAAGGATGAGTTCATGTCCTTTGCAGGGACATGGATGAAGCTGGAAACCATCATTCTCAGCAAAGTATCACAAGGACAGAAAACCAAACACTGCATGTTCTCACTCATAGGCGGGAATTGAACAATGAGAACATTTGGACACAGGGTGGGGAACATCACACAGCGGGGCCTGTTTTGGGGTGGGGGCAGCGGGGAAGGATAGCATTAGGAGAAATACCTAATGTAAATGATGGGTGCAGCAAACCAACACGGCACATGTATACATATGTAACAAACCTGCACATTGTGCACATGTACCCTAGAACTTAAAGTATAATAATAAAAAAAAAGAAACTATGAGATAATAAATGTTTACTGTTTTACACCACAAAAAAATTAAACAAAAACCTGCAGAACAATTAATTTCACAATTAATCAAAGAGATAAACTAAATGGGAACAAAATATGTTTGAAGGATTTCTTGTGTCTTTATTTTTCATTGAAAAGGTAGAAGCAGAAAAATAATCTATTCATTTTGCTAATATATATACAATCACTAAAAAGTTATTTCAATGTTACAGTGTCTAGTCAACCAATTATAAATGTCCGTAACTAAAATGCATACTGTCTGCTATATGTATTCCAAGCCTAGCAGAAAAATGTCACCCAGATATCTCCTATCTCCCTTTTTGTGACTATGACTGGAAAATATAAAAAGGTTTTAGCAATGCAATAAGATTTTTATTTTATCTCTTACATAATTATGGAGTGAGTGCAGTTTCCATAATCCCATAAATAACTTTTCTTCCAATTTCCTGGAAGATATTTGTCTCCATATTTAAGAATTAAAAGTTTTACAAATTTTATTAGGTAAGACCAACTCCCTATATGTTTTATTGCATGACTTAGTGTCAAGTTTAATTACTAGTTTTCCTAAATATAACTGCTTGGTGTAGATGTTCACACTGGAATACATCTTGTTTTCTATTAAGAATTTTAAAAAATGTTTATGTCCATTTTATTTTTAGATATTCTTGTAAAAAATTATCTGATTATTTTTTTGAAAACAAATCCTTTAATTTATCTACAAGAGACTAATTGCTTTAGTGCATCCCTAGCTATTGAAGTACATATATATAAAAAGACAATAGAAGAATCAAAAGTATCAATATTGTCATTCAAATATATTATTTCCAAATGCTTCTGTCCCTAGAGGTATAACTTCCTGTGGAAAAAAGAGAAGGAATACCACTTCTGTACATTGGATTTAGGTTAGATTTTTATACAATGTAATGTTACTTTCAGGAATTATATGTGGTTTCAATGCTTCGAATATTAGGAGGACCAAAATATACTAAATAATTTCAAATTAACTAAAAAAAAAAATATTAAAAATCAGAGTGACTCTAAAAACAACAACAAAATTCTTCTGGCCAGATACATGAAGTAAAATGAGGGCAACAAAGAAAACTTAGCTTAGATTAACTTTAATGAAACATTCAGAAATGTAATTTATGAAAATAAAAAGGAATGCTCCTTTCCTTTCTACTCTGAAAATATTAACTTGTCCCTAAGAATAAAAATAATGTACACATAAACACTTCTCCTATATAACTAACATTACTTGAAGACTTTCATTCTTTCAGATTATTTTATTTTATTTTAAAGAGAGTCTTATTCTGTTGCCCACGCTGGAGTGCAGGGGTACAATCATGGCTTACTGTAGCCTCAACCTCCTGGGCTCAAGCAATCCTCCCACCTCAGCCTCCCAAGTAGCTGGGACTATAGGTCTTTGCCACCATGCCCAGCTAATTTTTGTATTTTGTAGAGGCACAGAGTTTCACCATGTTCCCCAGGCTGGTCTTGAACTCCTAGGCTCAAGTGATCCTCCCAGCTCAGCCTCCCAAACTGCTGGGATTACAGGCATGAGCCACCATGTCCAGTCTTGCTCCTTCAGACTTTTAAGTAAAACAGAGGTAGGATGATCAGGCAGTATCTTAATAAAAAAATAAGTAAAATAATATATGATGTTTAGAAAACTATAATTATTACTTTGTTGCCTCTACCCTAGGAAGCTTACTGTGGTAATTTTTAAATTAGCATGACAATGTTTAAAATGTAAATGATTATTTAAAGGCAAAAGAAACAAGAAACATTCTCTTACCTTGTAAGATGGCAAGAAACACAAAATTCCTTGGCTCACAGTCTGGCACACAGATAACAAAAGTGCTCCCACTTCATCTTGGAACTCAAATGTTTCAGTATTCTGGAAGGTAGCACAGAGATTCCGACCCTTGGGGCCTGACCCAATGGTACCAACCCAAACCTAGAATATGAATATGTTATTATTAGAGTTATGCCTGAAAAAGGCATGGAAATTAATATTTATTTGGAAGTATTTACATAAAAGATCAAGCAACAAGTTTAACAAAAATTTATTTTTAAATTGTCAGGGGGTTTTCTATTACCTTTAATTAATTGTATACAGATTTAATTTATAAAAGTTTTGCTTTAGGCAGATCACTAAATTCTTTTAGAGTGAAAATTCTTTGAAAGCAAAACAGGTTGTATCTGTCTTTATTTAATAGTTTTGCAAAATGTAAGCATGTAACAGATTTTTGTTAGGTGAATAAATGAACAAGTGAAATGATGAATATATACCAATAGCAGAATCAGATAATTCCAAAATACTGGGGATGAAGGCCAGTATAATTTGCCATAGGCAAGTCTCAAAAATGACAGGAACTACTCTTTCAAAAATTCACTGGTGCTCAAAGATCTTTAGTCATAGAAAAAATCATACCCACCACAGCTTACAGTTATTTGCAATTCTATCTCCCTTATATGTAAAGAGACGGAGAGAGACAGAAGAAATTGTGCAAAATGTTAACAAGTGATGAATCTAGGTGAAGGATATAAAGATACTCACACTATTAATATTATCTTTCCAACTTTTCCGAAATTTCTAATTATTTTGAAATACAGTTGAAAGAATCAATGGATGAATAAATTATCAAAATGTAGCATTGAGTACAAAAAAACAAACGTTTTCCTTTGCTTTCACACCACAGCAATCAACACAGAAAACTTCTGTGACCAAATGTGTGGGAGGTTTTCTCCACATACCAAGCGAACAATCAATTCTGCAACAGACATCAACTGGGTGTCCTC
The DNA here is from genome assembly GCF_047675955.1 of Chlorocebus sabaeus. Classification (NCBI taxonomy): domain Eukaryota; kingdom Metazoa; phylum Chordata; class Mammalia; order Primates; family Cercopithecidae; genus Chlorocebus; species Chlorocebus sabaeus. The sequence continues at coordinate 37,974,912 of NC_132919.1, forward strand.
TAATTCAATTCAATTCTGACACTACCTACTGGAAGATAACTTCAGATCCCAGAGGTTGAGGGCTCAGTTCCCAAGACTGCCCCTGATTTCTGTTGCCAGTCACAGTTGTTTAACTTGTGCTTCTGACTGATCAGCTAGAAATCGGGCATCCCACAACCCTCTGCTTGGGTTCAATTAATTTGGTAGAGCTGCTCATAGAACCCAGGGACACATTTACTTACACTTATTGATTTGTTATAAAAGATATTACAAAGGATACAGATAAAGAGATGTATGTGGGAAGGGGCTCAGAGCTTCAATTCCCAGGCACATCACCCTCCAGGAACCTCCAAGTGTTCAGCTATCTGGAAGCTCTCTGAACCCTGTCCTTCTAGGTTTTTATGGAGGCTTCATTATGTAGGCATGATTGATTGAACCACTAGATATTAAAATAAATTTAACCTTTAGCACCATCTCCCCCAAGCCCTCCCCAGAGGTTGAGGAATGGGGGTGAAAATTCCAACTCTCCTATCATGTCTTGGTCTTTCTGGAGACCAGCCCCCATCCTGATGCTACCTAGGGGCCCCCTACCATTAGTCATCTCATTAGCATACAAAATATCACTTTGGAGATTCTAAGGATTTTAGGAGTTGTATGCCAAGAAATGGAGTGGAAGACCAAATATATATTATTATAAATCACAGGCATATACACACATGAAACATTATTCACCTTTAAAGAAGAAACTGGCACATACTACAACATAGATGAACTTTGAAGACATTATCTGCAACATGGACAGACCTTGAGGACATTATGCTAAGTAAAATAAGCCAGTCACAAAAATGACAAATACTTTATGATTCCACTTATATGAAGTATTTATAGTAATCGGATTCAGAGAAACAGAAAGTAGAATGGTAGTTACCAGGAGTTGGGGAAAGGGGAGAATAGAGAGCTATTGTTTAATGGGAACAGAGTTTCAGTTTTTCATGAGGAGAATGTCTTGAGATTGGTTGCACAACAATATATACATACTTAATAAGACTGAGCTGTATACTCAAAAATGGTTAAGACGGCAAATTTTATGTCATGTATATTCTACCACAATTAAAGTTTTTAAAAAATTTAAGTTGAAGGAAAATATTATAGTATAACAGAATCCAGCTGCACAACTACATTATTATAATTCAGAGACATTACAGGTTAAATGGACTTTTGTGCAGTAGGTTGAGAACATAGAGCCTGTAATAACATTCTTATGAGAAAATGTATGCTGAATTTACCAACTTCCTATATTTATCTGTGTCTCTAAAGAAAGCAACTTGAAAATGTGGAACATGTATTCTTCCTTCACTGCTGTTCATAGTCACATTTCTCAACAGGAACACTCTGGCATTTGGAAAGCACAATTCTTAGTTACATAGGAGTTTAGCATTCTAGGTTCCCAACTACCAAATGCCGTAGTTGCTCCCAGGTAATTGTGAGAACCACAAATGTTCCCACCATAAACCTGTGTATATAGCTTAACCAAGAACTAGCCTTGTGTTAGGCACACAGGTGATGTTAACTTAACCACTTTAGCATTAACCACAGCTTAACATCACCTGTGTGCCTAACTACTTTAAAATACTTCATAAAAAGAAACCAGAAGGCATAATGAAAAATGATAATCTATACATTTCTACAAAAATTAAAATAACATTTTGTAGGCATCGTTATAAACATTAAAATCTTAAATCATAGGACTCATAAGAGTACGTTTAATTCATTTCAGATATTCAAACGTGCTGAACACTTGCTAAATACCAGCTATTAATCTAGGCACAGAGGAAGAATGTGAATGTAAAAGGAAGAATCAGAATACACTATAGTCTAATGGAAAAGAGAAGCATAATTATACAAGCTGGGCATGGTAGTACATGCCTGTAGTCCCAGCTACTCAGGACGCTGAGGCAGGTGGACTGCTTGAGCCCAGGAGTTTGAAGCCAGCCTGGGCAACATAGTGAGACCTTGTCTCTTAAAAGATAAATAAAGTCTGGCCAACATGGCAAAACCCCATCTCTACTAAAAATACAAAAATGCACAAAGCATGGTGGCACACACTCATAATCCCAGCTACTGAGAAGGTTGAGGCAGGAGAGTGGCTGGAACCGAGGAGGCGAAGGCTGCAGTGAGCTGAGATCGCACCACTGTACTCCCGCCTGCAGAACAGAGCAAAATCGTGTCTCAAAAAATAAAAGTAAAAATAAAAATACAGAGATAAATAAATTAGATATAAATAGGCCGGGCATGGTGGCCTGTAATCCCAACACTTTGGGAGGCCGAGGCAGGTGCATCATTTGAGGGCAGGAGTTCAATACCAGCCTGGAAACAACATGGTGAAACCCCATCTTTACTAAAAATAAAAAATAAAAAATTAGCCAGGCGTGTGGCGCACACCTGTAATCTCAGCTACTCGAGAGGCAGAGGCGGGAGAATTGCTTATACCTGAGTGAGCCAAGATCACACCACTTCCCTCTACCCTGGGCAACAGAGCGAGATTCCGTCTCAAAAATAAATAAATAAATAAATAAATTACAAATAATTATACCATGAGAACTAAATAAATCAAAATTTTGTTTTCATTACAAAACTAAAACTTATTTAAAAGAAGAAGCTGAAATACAGCCTTTTGCATCCCAAGTGACTGGATTATTTCCTTCTGTTGACACACTATTAAGTAGCTGACAGACTTTCTTTTATTGTAAAACTGGAATGTTGAATTTCCTATCAAGATTTACTTCCTGGCACTTCAGGTACCTTCTAACTTGTTTATATAGAGTTATCCTGAAGTAAGTAGAAACACTGAAGGCCTTCAAAAAAAAAAAAAAAAACAACTAACCTGTGAATTTTTAATGACATGATTAGCCTCCAGCTGGACAGTAAATGTAACACCAAGTTCTGACGAAAAGGATTTCATTGGTGATAATGTACCAGATGTCAAAACAATAGTCTGAACTTTGCCATTAATATCTGAAAAGGCCTAAAAGAAAACAACATTAAATAAATAAAATCATCTTTAAAAGAGGCTGGGCAAAGTGGCTCACACCTGTAATCCCAGCACTTTGGGAGGCTGAAGCAGAAAGATCGCTTGAGTCTAGGAGACCAGCCTGGGCAATATGGTGAAACCCCGTCTCTACAAAAAATAGAAAAATTAGCCGAGCATGGTGACCCTTGCCTATAGTCCCAGCTACTCGGGAGGCTAAGGTGGGAGGATCGCTTGAGCCCGGGAGGTCAAGGCTGCAGTGAGCTAGATTGCACCACTGCACTCCAGGGAGGCTAAGGTGGGAGGATTGCTTGAGCCCGAGAGGTCAAGGCTGCAGTGAGCTAGATTGCACCACTGCACTCCAGCCTGGGTGAAGAGCAAGACCCTGCCTCAAAACAACAACAACAACAACAACAACAACAAACAACTATCTTTAAAGGAGTTAACCACATTTATTAAAATGCTGGTACTGAGTAGGAAGACAAAATCTCCATTTACATGATGAGCTTACCACAGCTGGATTTAAGCACCAAAAGTTTAGCACACGAACTGCAGTTTTCTGTCGTGAATGTTTCTTATTTTTTGGTAGAATCAACAACCCATTTTTATCTGAAATATCAATCTGATTTGTCCAGGAGTAAGTCTGTTGAATCGCAATTTTATAATCATCTGCAAATCTAGATGCAAAGAAAATGCTAATTAAGTGGAAAAACTTTGTAAAATCTATGACCCAGTTACATACAATATAGAAACTGATTACATTAATTTGAAAGAGCTGGTACCTTCCTATTCAAAAATAACATTCTCCTTACCATTAATTAAATTCAGTAATTCTGATATTAATTAAGTAATTAAATCATAGAATCAACTGATTCTCAGAGGGAATATTAGAAATCATCTAACCATCTATCTTTTACCAGCTACTTCCTAACATCATTTTCAAACATTACATATGTCAGGGCAGAAGCAGAATTAAAATCCAGGCCTCCTAACTCCCAGTCCAGAGCTCTCTGCATGCTCTACTATATGATGAGTTACAAAATAGAAAACAGCATTATGGTTAAAGAAACTAAAAGGTGGGTTATACTTTTTTGTTACATGAGAAAACAGAAAGATAATTTTTACTGAAAGTTTTTAAAGTATTAGCAACAAATTATAAAATTCTTACATTCCTTTGAAACCTGACTCTCAGCCTTCATCTACTTTTAATGAAGGTGCTGAACCAAATGACATCTGTGATACCATCCAGTTTATAACTACTTTCAGTATCAATCTAGAAAATGGCTAAGCTTAAAAAGAATAAAATGTGGCCGGGCATGGTGGCTTACACCTGTAATCCCAGCACTTTGGGAGGCTGAGGCAGGCAGATTACGAGGTCAGGAGTTTGAGACTAGCCTGGCCAACATGGTGAAACCCCGTCTCTACTAAAAATACAAAAAATTAACCGGGCGTGGTGGCTGGTGCCTGTAGTCCCAGCTATTCGGGAGGCTGAGGCAGGAGAATGGCGTGAACCCGGGAGGTGGAGGTTGCGGTGAGTCAAGATCACGCCACTGCACTCCAACCTGGGAGACAGCGAGACTCCGTCTCAAAAAAAAAAAGAAAACAAAGGGGAAATCTTCATGATATCAGATTTGGTCATGATTTACTGGATGTGACACTAAAAGTACAGGCAACAACAAAAAAGGAGAAAGATAAATTGGATTTCAACAAGATTAAAAAGCTTTTCTGCATCAAAGTACACTATCAATGAATGAAAAAACAACCCGCAGAATGGGAGAAAATATTTGTAAAGCATATATCTCTTATAAGACTGACATCCGGAATATATAAATAACTACAACTCAACAACAACAACAAAACAGTAATTCAAAAATGGGCAAAAGACTCCAACAGATATTTCTCCAAAAGAGACATACAATTGGCCAATAAGCACATGAAAAGATTCTCAACATCTCTAGTCATTAGGAAATAGAAATAAAAACCAGATGAAATCACTTGATACCTATTAGGATGGCTATTATAAAAAAAATAAAATAACAAGTGTCAGCAAAATAACAATTCTGATATATGCTGCTACATAAACTGTTGGCAAGGATGTGTAGAAACTGGAACCCTTGTGCATTGATAATGGGAATGGAAAATAATGCAGTTGCTGTGGGAAACAGTATAGTGAGTTCTCAAAAAGTTAAATGCAGCATTACCATATGATCCTGCAATTCCACTGCTAGGTACTTATATACACCTAGAAGAACTGAAAGCAGAACTCAGATATTTGTACACCAACGTTCATAGTAGCATTGTTTACAATAGGCAAAAGATGAAAACAACCCGAATGTCCATTAACAGAAGAATAAATTAACAAACTGGTATATATATACAACGGAATGTTATTCAGCCATAGAAAGGAATGAAATTCTGATATATGCTACTACATAAATGAACTCTGAAAACACTGTGCTAAGTTAATTGAAATTAGCCAGACAAAAAAAAGACAAACATTGTATGATTGCTCTTATGTGAAATACCTAAAAAGGACTTCATAAGATGAAAATAGAATACAGGTTAGCAGGGGATGAGGGGAAAGACTCTAGGGAGTTATTATTTCATGGGTACAGAATTCCTACTTGGAATGATAAAAAAGTTTCTGGAAATCTCTGGAAATGAGTACAATGTACAACATTGCAAACATACTGTACTTAATGGCACGGAGTTGTATACATAAAATGGTTAAAATGGTATATTTTATGTATATTTTACCACATACACAAAAAAATACCAGAACTAGGTTCTACTATAACTTAAGTTATAGGATGAGAGGGATTGGTTGTTTTTCATTTTCCACAGTTTGTACAATAAAAAAGGGACTTTCTGACACTGTAGGAACATAAGAAAACTTTAGCAATAGAAGATAAAAATTTAATATGATTTAATTAAATATATTTAATGATTTCAATATTCATTAATATAAAAGACTAATTTTGGCCAGGTTGGGCTCATGCTTACAATCCTAGCACTTTGAGAGGCTGAGGTGGGAGGATCACTTGAGGCCAGGAGTTCAAGACCATCCTGTTCAACATAGTGAGATCTCATCTCTACAAAAAAAATAAAAATTAAAAAATTAGCTGGGTGTGGGTTGTGCACACCTGTAATCCCAGCTACTCAGGAAACAGGTGGGAGGATTGCTTAAGCCCAGGAGGTCAAGGCTGCAGTGAGCTGTGATCACACAACTGCACTTCAGCCTGGGTGACAGAGCAAGTCCCTGTCTCAAAAAAGCATCAGACTAATTTCAATTCCTCTAAGCCTGTGTCAATAACAGCAAATATATAATAATATCTATAACACTTGTTTTCAATTCTCCTATTTACTCACCCAAAATTGGTATGTATTAAACATATGCTAGCACCCAAATTAGGCTATTTTTAAAGGAAAATACACATTAGTTATCTTCACTTACCTGCTATTTTGCCTAAAAAGATAGTCAAGCACCATAAAAAGTCCTTTAAGCATTATTTGAGTTGATGCACTAATAATAGGTACTTCTCTTGCCTCCTCTTTACCATAAATTGGTGAGATTTTTTCCTCTTTTTGAAGAACAGCAGAAAAATGTCCCTATAAGAAATTACCAAATTAAGTGTAGAGGGGTTGGGAGGGAATTGGAAAAGGAAACTTCTCAAAAATATAATGAAACCCAAACAAAACATGCATTGAAATTTTAGGTGAACAGAATTGCTATAGTGTGATAGTCTGACTTCTCCGAATCTCATATTGAAATGTGATCCCCAGTAATGGAAGTGGGGCATATCGGAAGGTTTGAGATCATGGCGGGTAGATACCTCATGAATAGATTAACAACCTCCCTAGGTGGAGAGGAGGTGAGTTAGTGCTCTGTTAGTTCCCATGAGAGCTGGTTGTTAAAAAGAGCCTGACACCTCCCTCCCTTCTCTCTCTCGCTTCTTCTCTTGCCGTATGATCTGTACAAACCAGCTCCCTTTCACCTCTTGCCATGACTAGAAGCAGGCTAGGGTTCTCAAAAGCAGATGTTGGTGACATGCTTCTTATACAATAACCAAATAAACCTCTTTTCTTTATAAGTTACCCAGCCTCAGGTATTTCTTTGTAGCGATACAAACAGACCAAGACAATTATTAACAGCACAATACTAACAATGTATTTTAGATTGCCATATTAGCAAAATTCTCCTCAAAGACTCTTCAATAATAAGTTAGTATTTAGAAGATTCATTATTTCTCGGTCAATCAGGGTATTATTTGGTGCCTTTCAGAAGTAAGGAATTAAATAAAAATGTAGCAAGTGGCTTCTCCAAAAGTCTTTAAAGAATTGATATGTTGCCTTAAATCCATGAATTATTTCCAGAAAGTAATTTTGATGCTGAGAATAATATGACTACATCACAAGCAAAGCTAAATGACTTAAGGAAACAATACATGTTAAATAACAAAATGTATGTTAACTGGCTCATTGGTCTTTACATGGCTCATAAGTTTTAATAATGGATGAAAGTGTGGACGTTAAAACAAAATTATAAGAAAACAGAAGAGTATGTTTCCTAGATTGTAAAAGAGAAAATTCTGGATATGAAGCAATAAAAGATATTGGTGACAACTCTGATGTCTGACAATAAAATGTGTTCAATGAAAATAAAACGAGGAAATAGGATAAATAAGAACGATACATTTTAGTATTCAGATATATTGTGAAACAACACAAATCTATGAGTAAAAATCAGCCTTACTGAACAAAACATTAAAGAATACAAATAAGTAGAAAGACTTAAAAAACAAACCAACAAAGAACAAACAAGAAAGACAACATGAATGTGGAAAAATATGCAGCCCTGCAATGAAATACAAATATCGAACTATTCTTTTTGAAAAATGAAGTCCCCTCAGCAACACCTTACATCAAGGCTTAATATCCTTCTCCAACACTGGCAGAACACTGGAAATTTACTCTGATAAAATATAGAAAATATAAACTACTAAAGGTGAGGCGCTGTACTAAAAACAGAAGGGCTAAATGAAATCCTACATATTGAATCATGAGAGTACTCCGAGCTCAATTCCCATTAGGTTACGCACACATTGGCAGCTGGGTTGGGGGAGTAGAAAAATAGAAAACTAAGCAATGGAAAAATAAATAAAAAGTTAATTATGGTTCCTTAGGAAACATACATAAAGCTGTATAAAAATATAATCAAGTAAGCTACATTACATTACTATCATGAGCTATAATAATACATACACATGATGATATCCACACTGAATATCAATATAACTATACTGGCAGAATAAAGAGTGAAGAGAGAAAAGAAAGAAGGGAAGAAAAGGAGGAAGCAAAGGAGGAAGAGAGCGCGTATGCATGTGTGTGTGTCAGAGAAGAGTGTGTGTGTGTCTAAAGGAGCTAAATCATCATTATAATTAAGAGAAAGTCAACAGAGAACATCTAAAATTGAAAACTCAAAAGCAGCAGAACCCACGTTATTTTTTTAAATGTGGTTAAATATCAGAAGAAACCACTACAAGAGATAAAAGTGCACTCCAAAGTGAGAATTGGGATTGAGGAGTGGGTCAGAGGAATGCTTTTCTCAACAGAACTAATTGACTCTTTAAATTCTATAGGTATACTACTTTGGTAAAAATTAATTTCTACAAATTTTGATAATCATAATGACAAATTTCTTAGCCAACTAGAATCAGGGCAAATTTCCTTAAATAAAAATGACTATAAAAATATATAATAAAAATATCTTATATGTATATAAGATATAAAATATATAATATAAAAATAACCCACAGAACTCACTTTTTTTTTTTTTTTTTGAGACGGAGTCTGGCTCTGTCGCCCAGACTGGAGTGCAATGGCCGGATCTCAGCTCACTGCAAGCTCCGCCTCCCGGGTTTACGCCATTCTCCTGCCTCAGCCTGCTGAGTAGCTGGGACTACAGGCACCCGCCACCTCACCCGGCTAGTTTTTTGTGTTTTTTAGTAGAGACGGGGTTTCACCGTGTTAGCCAGGATAGTCTCGATCTCCTGACCTCGTGATCCGCCCGTCTCGGGCTCCCAGAGTGCTGGGATTACAGGCTTGAGCCACCGCGCCCGGCCAGAACTCACTTTTAAAAGGTAAATTTTAAGCATGTGAATTATAGCTCAATGAAGCTGTCAAAAAAAAAAAAAAAAAAAAAAAAAAAAAAAAAATTTTTTAACCACAGCAAACATCTCAATAAAGGGTGCAATACTAGTAATTGTTCCTTTAAGCAACAAAACCAGGATTCTTTTTCTTTTTTTATTCTTTTTTTTTTTTTTTGAGACGGAGCCTCGCTCTGTTGCCCAGGCTGGGGTGCAGTGGCGCGATCTCGGCTCACTGCAAGCTCCGCCTCCCGGTTCATGCCATTCTCCTGCCTCAGCCTCTCAGGTAGCTGGGACTACAATCTCCCACCACCACGCCCGGCTAATTTTTTGTATGTTTTTTAGTAGAGACGGGGTTTCACTGTGTTAGCCAGGATGGTCTCGATCTCCTGACCTTGTGATCTGCCCGCCTCAGCCTCCCAAAGTGCTGGGATTACAGGCGTGAGCCACCGCGCGCGGCCCAGGATGTCTTTCTCATTGCCCGTGATAAACAACGCACTGGAAGTCTGCGCCAGCATAGTAAGAAACAAAAACATGAAGAAATTAGAAAGAAATGAGAAAGAAGCCAGTCATTATTCAGACAATATGGTTATCTATACGGAAAATTTAAGATAATCTGTGGACAAACTTGTAAAATAATTCAACAAGGTGGTTAATAAGACAATTATAAGATAAAAATCAAACACCAGTTTGATATAGCAATAACAATTAAAAACGTAATTTTAAAAATATATCATTTGTAATGGAAACAGAAACTTTAAGCTACCGAAGAATAAGTCTAACCAAAAGCATCTAATCTTTTAAAAATAAAATTATAAAATGTTATTGAAAGATAGGAAGAAATAATAATGAAGAACTATATCTTGTCATGAATGGGAGAACTTCATAATGTAAATACATGAATTCTTTCCAAATTAATCTATAAATACAGTGCAATTACAATAAAAGTTCCAACAGAACTTTTCCTAGAGATTATAAGCTAATTCTAAAATTCAAATGGCAGAGTAAAACAAAGGACAGCTGATACAATTCCAAAGGAAAATAATAAAGTGAGGGATATGCCTTACTATATATAAGCACTTTTCTTATTAATTAACAAACGTGACAAATTAGAGAAAAAGAATGGTGGAACAGAATCAAGTCCAAATATAAATTCACACATATATGAAAATTAGAGGGGCTGGGTGTAGCGGTTCACTCTTGTAATCCCAGTGCTTCAGGAGGCCGAGGTGGAAGGATGGCCTGAGGCCAGGAGTTCAAGACCAGCCTAGGCAACATAGTGACACCCTGTCTTTACAAAACATAAAAAAATTAGGCCAGGCATGGGTGGCTCACACTTGTAACACTAGCACTTTGAAAGACCGAGGCAGGTGGATCACTTGAGCTCAGGAGCTGGAGACCAGCCTCAGCAAAATGACAAAACCTCATCTCTATAAAAAAAAAAAAAAGAAAGAAAAAAAATACAAAAAATGAGCCAGGCGTGCAAATATACACCATGGAATACTGTGCAGCCACAAAAAAGGATGAGTTCATGTCTTTTGTAGGGACATGGATGAAGCTGGAAACCATCATTCTCAGCAAACTATCACAAGGACAGAAAACCAAACACTGCATGCTTTCACTCAGGGGTGGGAATTGAACAATGAGAACACTTGGACACAGGATGGGGAACATCACACACGGGCCTGTCGTGGGATGGGGGGAAGGGGAGGGATAGCATTAGGAGATACACCTAATGTAAATGATGAGTTAATGGGTGCACCACACCAACATGGCAGATGTATACCTATGTAACAAACCTGCACATTGTGCACATGTACCCTAGAACTTAAAGTATAATAATAATAAAAATAAAGAATTACCATTTGACCCCGCAGTCCTCTTACTTGGTATATACCCAAAAGAAAATAAATTGCTCTGCCATAAAAAAAAAAAAAAAAAAAAAAAAGAGCCGGGCGTGGTGGCACGCTTGTGGTCCTAGGTACTTGGTGGTGCTGAGGCACAAGAATTGCCTGAACCTGGAAGGCGGAGATTGCAGTGAGCTGAGATTACACCACTGCACTCCAGCCTGGGTAACAGAGTGAGATTCTGTCTCAAAATGAATAAATAAATAAATAAATAGCCAGGTGTGGTGATGCATGCCTGTAGTTCCAGCTACCGAGGATCTGTGGCAGGAGGATCCCTTAAGACCAGAAATCCAAGGTTACAGTGAGCTATGAATGCACCATTGCACTTCATTCTGGGCAACACAGCAAGACCCTGTCTCTTAAAAACCAAAAAAAAGTTAAAAAATAATTTTTTTAATTAAAAAAAGAAAATTAAATAGGTAACAGGTGGCATTACAAATTAGAGGGAAATTAATATGCACTATTTAGGAAACAGTGCTGGGACAATTCTGTATCTATACAGGAAAAAAATTGATTCATAAATTCACAACATAAACAAAATGAATCCAAGGCTTTGTAAAAGTATTTATAAATCCCATCCTTTATAAACAATAAATACCTTAAAACTTTTAGGAGAAATATAACAGGATAAGAAAAGACTGCTGAAAGTAAATTCAAAAACCACAATTCATAAGGGATGTTCATATCAGAACTGTTTATTACACTGGGAAACTGGAAATAACCTATATTTCAACTTACCAGATTAATCAATTTAGAATATGTACACTCATAAAAATGCTACACTGCAGTTAAAACTTATGTGAAGGAATCTTTAAATAGGAAAAGTATACATAATATATTGTTAAATTAAAAGAGGCTAAAAGAAATGTGTCATATCAGAAATATATTTATAATAAGCAAATATGGGAACAGAAGGCATAAGTAGACATAAATCACAATGTGCATAATGTTCATCTTTGAGTTTATGAGTCATTTTTCTTTGTGCCATTCTGTATTTTCCAGTTTTTTCTTCGACATACATTTTATTTGTACATTTTATAACTGACATGTAACATATACAGTAGAATGAACTAATCTTACATGTACATCTCACTAAATACACACACCTCCCCATGTAACTAACACCCAACCAGGATACAAAACATTCCTAGAATCCCAGATATTCCTTTGTGCCCCTTCTCAGCCCAAACTGCTCTGAATCCCCACATAGTTGTAACCTGTACTTCAACTTCTGTCACTATAATTAGGTTGGTCTGTTCTTCAATTTCATAAAAATCGATTTATACAGTTTATACCCTTTTGAATCTGGTTTCCTTCACCTAACATAATATTTAAGATTCATCTAGGGTCAGGCGCGGTGGCTCCTAGCACTTTGGGAGGCCATGGTGGGCGGATCACCTGAGGTTGGGAGTTCAAGCCCATGGTGAGCAGATCACTTGAGGTTGGGAGTTCAAGGCCAGCCTGACCAACATGGAGAAACTCCATCTCTACTAAAAATACAAAAAATTAGCCAGGCGTGGTGGCGCATGCCTATAATCCCAGCTACTCGTGAGTCTGAGGCAGGAGAATCACTTGAACCCAGGAGGCGGAGGTTGCAGTGAGCTGAGATAGTGCCACTGCACTCCAGCCTGGGCAACAAGAGTGAAACTCCATCTCCAAAAAAAAAAAAAAAACAAAAAAAAACAAAAAAAAAAAACCTATATGGTTGTGTTGGAAGTAGTTCATTTTTTATTGCTATGTAGTATTCTACTATGTGAATATGCTACAATTTATCCCTTTTTTTAAAAACAGGGCCTTGCCCTGTGCCCCAGCCTGGAGTGTAGTGGTGCAATCACGGTTCACTGTAGCCTCAACCTCCTGGGTTCAGGTGATCCTCCTGCCTCAGCCTCCCAAGTAGCTGGGACTACAGCACACTGCCACCATACCTGGCTAATTTTTTGTATTTTTTTTTGTAGAGACAGGGTCTCACTATATTGCCCAGGCTGGTCTTGAACTCCTGGCCTCAAGCAATCTGCCAGCTGCAGCCTCTCAAAGTGCAGGATTACTGGCATGCACCATCACCCTCACCCCCATTTTACTGTTATATAAATAACTTTCAAAATGCAAACAATTTATGCAAAAAAAATTATGAAAGATGTCACAACATGGAAAAATTCCTATAATAGATACCATGTTGCATTTTTAAAATGCAGGGCAATATCGTGAAAATGGCCATACTGCCCAAGGTAATTTATAGATTCAATGCCATCCCCATCAAGCTACCAATGAGCTTCTTCACAGAATTGGAAAAAACTGCTTTAAAGTTCATATGGAACCAAAAAAGAGCCCGCATCTCCAAGACAATCCTAAGTCAAAAGAACAAAGCTGGAGGCATCACGCTACCTGACTTCAAACTATACTACAAGGCTACAGTAACCAAAACAGCATGGTACTGGTACCAAAACAGAGATATAGACCAATGGAACAGAACAGAGTCCTCAGAAATAATACCACACATCTACAGCCATCTGATCTTTGATAAACCTGAGAGAAACAAGAAATGGGGAAAGGATTCCCTATTTAATAAATGGTGCTGGGAAAATTGGCTAGCCATAAGTAGAAAGCTGAAACTGGATCCTTTCCTTACTCCTTATACGAAAATTAATTCAAGATGGATTAGAGACTTAAATATTAGACCTAATACCATAAAAATCCTAGAGGAAAACCTAGGTAGTACCATTCAGGACATAGGCATGGGCAAAGACTTCATGTCTAAAACCCCAAAAGCAACAGCAGCAAAAGCCAAAATTGACAAATGGGATCTCATTAAACTAAAGAGCTTCTGCACAGCAAAAGAAACTACCATCAGAGTGAACAGGCAACCTACAGAATGGGAGAAAATTTTTGCAATCTACTCATCTGACAAAGGGTTAATATCTAGAACCTACAAAGAACTCAAACAAATTTACAAGAAAAAAACAAACAACCCCATCCAAAAGTGGGCAAAGGATATGAACAGACATTTCTCAAAAGAAGACATTCATACAGCCAACAGACACATGAAAAAATGCTCATCATCACTGGCCATCAGAGAAATGCAAATCAAAACCACAATGAGATACCATCTCACACCAGTTAGAATGGCGATCATTAAAAAGTCAGGAAACAACAGGTGCTGGAGAGGATGTGGAGAAATAGGAACACTTTTACACTGTTGGTGGGATTGTAAACTAGTTCAACCATTATGGAAAACAGTATGGCGATTCCTCAAGGATCTAGAACTAGATGTACCATATGACCCAGCCATCCCATTACTGGGTATATACCCAAAGGATTATAAATTATGCCGCTATAAAGACACATGCACACATATGTTTATTGCAGCACTATTCACAATAGCAAAGACTTGGAATCAACCCAAATGTCCATCAGTGACAGATTGGATTAAGAAAATGTGGCACATATACACCATGGAATACTATGCAGCCATAAAAAAGGATGAGTTTGTGTCCTTTGTAGGGACATGGATGCAGCTGGAAACCATCATTCTTAGCAAACTATCGCAAGAACAGAAAACCAAACACCGCATGTTCTCACTCATAGGTGGGAACTGAACAATGAGATCACTTGGACTCGGGAAGGGGAACATCACACACCGGGGCCTATCATGGGGAGGGGGGAGGGGGGAGGGATTGCACTGGGAGTTATACCTGATGTAAATGACGAGTTGATGGGTGCAGCACACCAACATGGCACAAGTATACATATGTAACAAACCTGCACGTTATGCACATGTACCCTACAACTTAAAGTATAATAATAATAAATAAATTTAAAAAAAAAATGCAGGGCAAAAATTTATGTATATCCTGATTAAAATATATGTTTTAATAGTCACATGCCCAGAATGTTATTGTGATCATGTTAGCAATTATTTTCATCATTTTTTGTTCAAAAATCTCTTTGAGAAATAACATCAGCCAGATGGAAGAATTTGAGTTTTCCAGCCAGGCGCGGTGGCTCACACTTGTAAGCCTAGCACTTTGGGAGGCCAAGGCAGGCGGATCACTTGAGGTCAGGAGTCTGACACCAGCCTGGCCAACGTGGTGAAATCCCGTCTCTGCCAAAAATACAAATATTAGTCGGGCATGGTGGGGCATGCCTGTAGTCCCAGCAACTCGGGAGACTGAGGCATGAGGATCGCTTGAACACGGGAGGCAGAGGTTGCAGTGAGCTGAGATCACACCACTGCCCTCCAGCCTGGACAACAGAGTGAGACTTTGTCTCAAAAAAAAAAAAAAAAAAGAATTTGAGTTTTCCATTGTCATCTCCCAACAATGAACCAATTCTGACAACCACCCACATATGACAGTACCTTTGTTAACAGTCTAAGAGTCTAGCAGAGAAGTTCCAGGACCCCATTGGAGCAAAAAATCCAAGAACAGATGCATTGAAGAGGGCAAAAAGTATAGTTTCATATTATCCACATCACCCCTGCCCCATGGAAGTACAGCTCAGTGCCAAGAGAGCCTCCATTAGCCCACAATTCTTCCCATGGGGAAAAGTGAGAATATAGTGAGTGATTAATGAAATAAAGAAAATGTGGCACATATATATGTAAAATGAAATATTATTCAGTCTTAAAAAACAAGAAAATTTTGCCATTTGCAACAACATGGATGAAACTGGAAGTATTATGTTATCTGAAATAAGCCTGAGAGACAAATACTGCATGCTATCACTCATATGTGTAATCTAAAAAAGTTGTACTCATACAAGCAGAGTCCTCAGCCCCAAAGTTCACTGGCAAAGATATAGAACAGCAGGAACTTTTGTTCATTGCTGGTGGGAATGCAAAATGGTACAGCCACTTTTTGTCAAGAGACAAAGTCTTGCTATGTTGCTCAGGCTGGAGAGCAGCTATTCACAAGCACACAATCATAGTGCACTACAGCCTCAAATTCCTGGGTTCAAGCAATCTTCCTGCCTCAGCCTCCCAAGTAGCTGAGACTACAGCCGCATGCCACCATACCCAGCAGTTACAGCCACTTTTGAAGACTGTTTAGCAGTTTCTTGCAAAGCTAAACACAGTCTTACCATATAATACAACAATTGTGTTCCTAAGTATTCATACAAATGAGTAGAAAGCTTGTCACTAATAGAAATGTTTATAACAGCTTTATTCACAATTGCCAAAACCTGGAAACCATCAATGTGTCTTTCAGTAGGTGAATGGATAAACTATGATACATCCAGATAACGAAATATTATTCAGCTATAAGAAGAAATGAGCTATCAAGGCAAAAAAATGCATGGAGGAATCTTAAATGCATATTGTTAAGTTAAAGAGGCCAGTCTGAAAAGACTACATACTGCACAATTTCAACTATATGGCATTCTGGAAAAGGCAAAACAATGGAGTTAGTAAAAAAAATCTGTGGTTGCCAAGGGTTTGGTGGGTATGGGCGTGGTGTGGTGGAGGGATGAAGAGGTATAACACAGAAGAATTTTAGGACAGTGAACACACTCTGTATGACACTGTAGTGGTGGATTCCTAGGCAAAATCTAATTGAACTCTACAACACAAGGGGTAAACCCTAAGGTAAACTATGGACTTAAATGAACAATAATGTATCAATAATGGTTTATCAATTGTAACAAATATACTACACTCTTGTAAGAGATCAATAATGGGGAAACTGTGGAGTTGGTGTGTATTGTGTATGTGTATAGGTGTGTAGCTGGGAGTGGAAGTATATGAGAATTCTGGACCTTGTGCTTAATTTTTCTCTAAACCTAAAATAACCATTCTAAAATATATAATCTAGTAATTTAAATAAGTAAATAGGAACAAAAAAAGAAAATATATTCTTATCTGTAAAAAAACACTAGAAAATATAATGAAATTTAGGCAGCCTCTATTTAGAAAAATGTACTAAAGTATATACTCATAAAATTTTGCATATAGCTTCATAAGTTTCATAGTCTTCCAAAGCCTACTCATGATCTCTCCATGAATATCAGGTTTATAATTTCTAAATTAAGATGAACAAAATAGGAATTTCTCCTTTTTTTATTTTCTAAAATTTTTAACTTTTACAATTGACTAAATAAATCTACAACCTAAAAATATTGACTCCTTTTAGCTTTAAACAAAGCAATTAATCCCTGTAAAGACTTATTTCCTTCAAATTAAATAATGCTATGTTTTCAGCCACAATTTACCCATGCCATCACTTAAAGATTATCAAATTTAGATAATAAAATTTTTAAAAATTTAAATTGCTATATTTAAAACTTCTGGGTTACTCACTAGATTTAATCTGGATTTAGTCATGACTAAATCACTTCTAATTCACTAAATACATTTCATAGGTAGAAAAAAAATCTTACCTGCAAAATGGGAAAAGTAGCAGTGGTGATGCCCATTTTGTGTAAATTTAAGAGCATTTCATTTCCACTCCATATTTTACAAGCTGATTCATAATCTCTTTCTACAAGATATTCAGAGTTTGCTTCTAACCAACTGAAATAAAATAAAACAATTTTGTCAACCAGTATCATACTTACATGCACTATTTCAACAGAACAAGAGAATCATATTGTCATGCATTGATCTGTATTTCTTGACATTCTTAGGACATGAATGTGGATTAATTAAGAAATCTTTTAAAAAGCATGCATGTTTCATATTGCAAAATAAACTTTATATAACTAAAAAGAAAGCTTTTATTCAGAAGAAACAAACATGCATATGATTTCCCACTTGTTTTGTGGATTCACATTGCTTTACTTAGCTAATGTCGCTTCAACTGAGAGCCAGGTGTTAGGTACTTATCCCAAATATATATAAAAGGAAATGCAAAACAACCTAATAAAGAAATTAAAGTGTTACATATTAACACAAAAAAGAGAATTACTAGAAAATATATCAATACATTCATTGATCTATATACACATTCATACATTAAGTGTTTGAATGCCTATTTTATTCCAGTCATTGTTCTGGGTAGTGAAAATAACAGCAGTTAAATAATATAGGCAAGGTCTTTACTCTCATGGAAATTACATTCTACTAAAGGGAGACAGG
Organism: Chlorocebus sabaeus; assembly: GCF_047675955.1. Taxonomy (NCBI): domain Eukaryota; kingdom Metazoa; phylum Chordata; class Mammalia; order Primates; family Cercopithecidae; genus Chlorocebus; species Chlorocebus sabaeus. Next base: position 37,993,041 of record NC_132919.1, read on the forward strand.
AATAAACATAAAAACAAATACATAAATAAGAAAATATCAGGTAGCCATGGGATACTATACAGCCATAAAAAAGAACGAGAACATGTCCTTTATGGGAACATGGATGGAGCTGGAGATCATTATCCTTAACAAACTAACGCAGGAACAGAAAATCAAATACTACATGTTCTCACTTGTGAGAGCTAAATGATGAGAACACATGGGCAAGAGGGGAACAGCACATATCGGATGGTGTAGGGTTGGAGAAGGGAAGACGATCAGGAAAAATAACTAATGAGTATAAGGCTTAATACCTGGGTGATGAAATAATATGTACAAGAAACCCCCATAACATGTTTACCTATATAACAAACCTGCACATGTACCCCTGAACTTAAAAGTTAAAAAAAGTTCTAATAAAATGAAAAAAAAAATCAGGTAATGATATACAAATAAATTATGAAAATAAATTAGTTTAATATAACCTAGTTGCTACTTTAATTTCAATGTCAAGAACGCTCTCCCTGAGGTGACATTTATCTAACAACTGAATGCAAAAAGTATCCAGTCATGGGAGAATCACAAAGAAAGAAATATCCAAGCAGAAGGAATAGCTAGGACAAAGGTCCTGAGGTGGTTAGAAAATTTTGCTTGTTTGAGGGCCTGAAAGAAAGCCAATGTGATTTGCAGCACAATGGGTAAAAATGAATAATGGTATGAACAATGTCAGAGTGATAAGTAGAAATCAGGTCATCCTGAGTCACGATAAGAAATCTGAATCTATTCAAAGTGCAATGGGACAGCTTGGGTTTTTTTTTATTTTTAATTTTTGTGGGTATATAGTAGGTGTATATATTTATGGGGTACATGTTTTGATACAGGCATGCAATACATAATAATCACATCATGGAAGATGGGGTATCCATCCTCTCAAACGTTAATCCTTTGTGTTACAAATAATCCAATTATATTTAGTCATTTTTAAATGTACAGTTAAATCATTATTGACTACAGTCACAGTGTTGTGCTATCAAATACTAGGACTTATCCATTCATTCTATTTTTCTTTTCTTTGTACTCATTAACCAACCCCACCTCTCCTGTGATCCCCACCCACCACCCTTCCCAGCCTCTGGTAAACCATCCTTCTACTCTCTATCTCAATGGATTAAATTGTTTTCATTTTTAGATCCCACAAATAAATAAGAATATGTGCTTTTTGTCCTTCTGTGCCTGGCTTATTTCACTTAACACAGTGACCTCCAATTTTATCCATGTTGTTGGAAATGACAGGATCTCCTTCTGTGTTATAGTTGAGTGGTACTCCATTATGTATATGTACCACATTTTCTTTATCCATTCATCTGTTGATGGACATTTAGGTTGCTTTCAAATCTTAACTATTGTGAATAGTGCTGCAGCAAACATGGGAGTACAGATACACTTTTGATATACTGATTTCCTTTATTTGGGGTATATATCTAGCAGTGGGATTGCTGAATTTCTTGGTAGCTCTAGTTTTAGTTTTTTGAGGAACTTCCAAATTGTTCTCCATAGTGGCTGTCCTAATTTACATTCCCACCAACAGTGTACGAGGATTGTCTTTTCTCCACATCCTCGCCAGCATTTGTTGTTGCCTGTCTTGCATAAAAGTCATTTTAACTGGGGTAAGGTGATATCTCATTGTAGTTTTGATCAGCAGAGAAATGTTGATCAATGATGTTGAGCGCCTTTTCATATGTCTGACTGCCATTTGTATGTCTTTAGAGAAATGTCTATTCAAATCTTTTGTCAATTTTTAATTAAATTATTAGATTTTTTCGTACAGAGTTGTTTGAGCTCCTTATATATTCTGGTTATTAATCCCTTGTCAGATGTGCAGTTTGCAAATATTTCCTCCCGTTCTGTGGGTTGCCTCATCACTTTGTTGATTGCTTCCCTTGCTCTCCAGCAGCTTTTTAACTTGATGTGATCCCATCTGTCCATTTTTGCTTCAGTTACCTGTGCTTGTGAGGTATTGCTCAAGAAGTTTTTCCCCAGACCGATGTCCTGGAGAGTTTTTCCAATGTTTTCTGGTAGTAGTTTCATAATTTGAGGTTGTAGATTTGTCTTTAATCTATTTTGATTTGATTTTTGTTAATGGTGAAAGATAGGGGTGTCGTTTTATTCTCCTGCATATGGATATCCAGTTTTGCCGGCACCATTTATTGAAGAGACTGTCTTTTCCTCCGTGTATGTTCGTGAGTTCACTGTAGGTGTGTGGATTTGTTTCTGAGTTTTCTGTTCTGTTCCATTGATCTGTGTGTCTGTTTTTATGCCAGTACTGTCCTGTTTTGGTGGAAAGGTTTTAAATACAGAGTTTTAAATAAAAGAGAGACTATCTATTTTACATGTTTAAAAAATGATTCTAGCTACCAAGCTAGAATTGATTACTGGAGAAAGATGAGTGAAAGTAGAGACCTGTTAGGAGGTTGTTATAATATTCTTGTTAAGAGAAGACTGTAGGATAGATATGCACAGTCAATGAAATTTAGGAATTGGGGATATACTGTGCAGTTGGCATCTATAAGACTTACTCATTAATTGGATGAGGTGAGGCAGTAAGGATATTATCAAGGATAATATTTAACTTTTTTATTTGAGGAACTGATACATACTGTTTGCTTAGATGAGGAAGACTGGGGAGAAAACAGAACACACGGGAAGGGAAGGAATTTTGTTTTAGATGTAAAGTTGAAATGTCTATTTGATATCCAAAAAGAGCTATAAAGTAGAAAGTTGGATATGAGAATGGCATTTTAGGGAGAGGCTAAAGCTAGAGACATAGGTTCAGGCCTCACCAGTGCTGCAGATTATATTCTAAGCTATAATACTATAAGCTATTTAGGGAAAATAGAGCTACAAAAGAAACTAGGTCCCAGTACCAAGTAAGTCCTGAGGCACTCCAACATTTAGATATCAAAAAGAATAAGAATTAGTAAAAGAAATGATAAAAGAATGGACTGTGAGGAGGAGGAAAACCAGAGATGTCACAGAAGCTAACACAAAAATGGTTTTCAAAGAGGTAGTCATCAACTACCCAACACCACTGACTGGCTGAGATAAACAATAATCTCTGTATTTGGCAATATAGAGATCACTGGTGATCTTGATAAGAACAGCTTGCATAGAATTGTCCAGAGAGCAACACTGCTAGGATCTATGAGGGAAGAATGTCAAGTGAGAAAATAGAATTAGCAACTATAGACAACTCTTTCAACAAACTATGTTGTAAAATAAAAACCACAAAAATCTGCATAGCAAACCACCACCAGAAAAGACACAAGCAAATGGCAAAATGGGGTGGAAAGTATTTACAACTCTTATTGCAGGCAAAGATTTTAATTCCCTAATATATGAATGGGGTTTTATAAATCATTAAGAAAAAGAACCACAAAAAGAACAAAAAAAGAACAGAGATGTCAACAGGCAGTTGACACAAAAGGAAATACAAATGGCCTTTAAAGATGCTTAATTTCATGCATATTAAGGAAAATGAATATTAAAACTACATTGGGATACACTTTTCACCTAGCAGGCTAGAAAAAAATAATTTTCATACTCTTATACATTGCTGGTAGAAGCATACATTAGCCCCCCCATCATCCACCTATTGTGTAAATGTTAGCAATATCTATTGAAATTACAAATATGTCTATGCTTTCACCCAACAATTCCACTTCTAAAAACTTTCCTATAGATATATTTGCATACAAATGAAATTATGTATGTTCAAAGTTATTCATTACAGCAGTATAAGAGCAAAAGACTAGAAACTTCCTCTGTTAATCAGAGGCTGGTTAAATAAACTATTGCATATCTATCTAATGGAATTCTAGTTATCTATTTTTTTTTAACTGAGAAAGCTTTCTAGGTCTTAACATGGAAAGGTCTCCAAAATACACTGTGAACTGAAAAAAGCAAGTTGCAGAAAAATGCATGTATAGTATGCCATCATTTGGACGAAAATGAGGGACAATAAAATGTACCTAATATTGGTTTCATAAATGAGTAATATGTATTGAATGATAAACTCGTTTAGGAGAACACAGACATTAAACAGATCAGGAATGAAACTGGAAGGAGGTTTTTACTATACAAATTTGTATACATTTTATCTTCAAACCATGTGACTGTATAACATTCAAATTTTTTTAAAGTATAATATGAAGGAAACAGAAAAATGCTACAATAAATGAAATGGGATTCAGAGTTGGGAAGTTTTTTTCTATGGTAACAAGATTCTAGATCAACAACTTAATGTCTAATAAAAAAAATTATCTAGTGTAAATTTTCATAAAGCTAGTACTAAATATATTATTTTAGAGTACTGAAATCTTGATTAATTAAAACCCATGAAACTAGAATCCTATTTAAATTGGAGAATAAAGCAATACATTAAAGTCATGATCCAGAATTTTAAAATATATTAATTAAAAGCATGTTTTATGTATAGGTTCAATATCCTATACACATCCTTTGGGGCTATTACATTATCCTGCCAAATGAGGAATAAGATTCACAATTATTCATTTTTTTAAATCACTTATGTTCATTATATTCTTGTGAACAAGACAAAAGGTTGGACTAGCCTTATTTTTAAAGCTTTATTGGCAAGGAACAATCCATTTCCCAAGAAGCCTAGTTAACCAAAGTGTACTGACTTTAAAATACTCTGGCATAATCAAACATATTTTTCATATAAAGGCAGCACAAATATACTACTAGACAAATATTCTTACTTAATGAGGCTATAGCACACAGCTCGTAGGGGTTCATGATCTTTCCTCCTTATATTATTGTTGACCATACTATCTAGTTCATCCCGAGCAAACCGAAGCTGAACTTCTGTTATACTGTAACTTGCTGATTCCCGAGCACAGTCCTCGATGTTATGAGCTTCATCTAAAATGACAACCTGTTCTTTCAGATTTAAATCCATCTATAAGATAAAAGAATTTTCTTGTAAAACATTTGGCAAAATAGATTTAACAATAGCAGGCAAAGTATTTCATTTAAAAATTCACACTATAGGCCAATATTGCAAGTGCAATTACATAAGCAACTGATTCTAGGTCTTAAATAAAACTTCTGAAGCACTATGGCCAACCAAATGTCAGCTATACATTACCGATTTTGCCATTTTTCACTCTTAAAATACTTTGCAAACCTATCGACAACACCAAAAACATGTAAGTGAGCCTGGATCAAGGTATCACTGGCTACACAGAAGGGTACAAAATCCCACTATGAAAATGTTTCCAACATAATTTTACAAACTAAGTATAAGACCTTTAAAAGTAAAATAACAAAACAAGATTAAAAGCATAAAACCTTTAAAAGTAAATAACAATACAAGATTAAAATGACTCTTAAAATACTAACATAATACAACATATATGTTTTGTTTTAATCTGTCCTGCAGTGCTTCTCCAACATGGGAGTTGGAGAATTGTTCTTCTCCTACTCCCATGTGATGCTGGCAGGACTATTAACCTGTGAATCAAAGGACATCCCCACTTTCACAATGGGGGTAAGGCCCAGGATTGTCAGTTAAATAGAGTATTCCATCCTTCTGTGGTCACAGTGACTGGTTCAGGTTCAGGAATAGACATAAGATCCATGTTAGGCCTGAGTAATCTGGAGGGACTAATATGTGGTCATGCTCTTTTCTCCAGGTGAGTTAGCTGCTTATGGTTATCTTTGTTCCATAAGCAAGAGTGAGAACTTGCCTGAGAATAAAGCTATCACAATAAAGAGAATCAAGTATTTTTTCTTAAGCTTTTTTTAGGGTGGGTTTGTGTCACGTTCTATAGAAAGAGTACTGACTAATACAAGGAACTGTCACAAAGCAATTGTCAATGAGTTATTTTGAGGAAGTAAGAATACAAAGAAGGCTGAAAAGTTATGAAAAAAACATGGAAGAGTAGGAAGTATATTGGGGTTTAAAAGATAAGTAGGATTTGAATTTGGACAAAGAGTGGGCACGGCATTCCGAAGAGGTGTCATCAAAAGCAAAGATAGAGTAAAGAACAAGGTATCCTCAAGGGAGTATGAGGTAATTTTTGAAGGATTCAAATGGGGCAGATTCAGGTCAGACTATTGAGTATCTTGAGTGTAAGCTTAAGAAATATGAACTTTATCTCATGAGCAAAGGAAGCAATAGATTTTGAAGCGGATAAAAGGATGTAATAAAAGCAACATTTGGAAAACTGACCTGGCATTGATATGCACAGTGTCTCAGAAGGAAGAGAACTAGTTAAGAGATAACCAAATAAAAGGTAGGATAGAAGGGGTAGTAAACATAATGCCTATTAATTTGGATCTTAAAGAAATAGAAAGCTGAGATGAATTATGCAGTCAGACTTGAAGACAGGAATAACAAGTGACTACGCCAAGTTATTTACTTTTTGTCTTATGCTGTTAACAATTGCATGTCTCTAAAAAGAACCAGGCAAATAAACACAAAACACAAATGCCATTATCTGAAGTTCACTTTTCAAAAGCTCACAAAGCATAATTTTATTCTCCCAACGTAAGTTCTTCAAAACATAGGTTTTTCAGAGAAATGTTTTTAAATCATTCTTTTTGAATATTCATAAATGCAAAGAGAAATCCTGCTGTAATCCCACTTTAGTCACTATGTTCCTTAAAACTGCCTGTTATTTTGGAAATTAAAATGAGTGGGTTGATTTTAACACACGTTAGGATACGTTTTCAGTACTCTAATATGTTTATACAAATTTATTTACATAAATTAAAGCAAAAAAACACATTAAAATATCTAAAAGCTTTTACATTCAACATTTATATCCCCATAAGTAGGAAAAAAGTTCTAATTTTTACACATATACTCACACTTTCCCTTATTTGTGCATCTAGAAGATAGTTGTAGGGACAAAATATGATGTCAGCATCTTGTATTAGTTCTCGGGCTGTGTAATATGGACAGGCCTTTAGTTTCTTCCCTAGGCTGACAAGTTCTTCTATATCCCAGGCTTTGCACATCCCTTGGAAAGTCTGTAATGTATGCTGATCACTAATTTTATGAACTCCATGATAAAAATAGCAGGATTTTCCCTAGAAACAAATATGCATAACTGAAATGTGAACCAATATTGGGATAGAAGGAATAAAATAAGCTTATCTCAGAATTTGAGGAACATCATTAAAGCCACAAGGCTAAGATTTTACTGGTTATGCCACCACACCCGGCTAATTTTTTGTCTTTTTTGAGACAATACCATAGCTACAATCACAACGAAGTCTGGTTGACCTCAGACTTAGATAGAACTCCAAATCAGAAAAGCTCCAAATACCCTAAATTAACTTGAAAAAAAATTTTTTTTAATATGTTTGTTATGGCTTTTTTTTCTGATTAAACTGATGTTAGGCATGAAATATTTCTGAAAGGATTCACAAAACAATGGTATCACTGGTTGCTTCCAAGGATGAGAATTAAGTGACTGGGCACAGGAGTGAGAGATTTTTCTCTGTAGACCCTTTTGTACTTTTTTAACTTTGAGCCATGTGACAGTATTTCTTATTCAAATATAAACAAGAAGGAAGGAAGGTAAGTAGGTAGGTTGGAATGTCCTGAGGGAAAAAAAGAAAGTAAGAGTATTCACTACAAAAAATTTAGGAGTACCAAAAAAAGCCTAAACTATCCGTAATCCTATTACACAAAGAATGCACTAGGAACATTTTGGTGTATTTCGTTTCATATTTCTTCTATACATGTGTATATAAGGATATCTCTACAATGTTAAAATAACAAGAACAAGCTAGGCATGATTACAGGTGTGAGCACTTTGGGAGGCTGTGGCAAAAGGACTGTTTTAGGTGAGGAGTTTGATACCAGCCTGGGCAATGTAGCAAGACCCTGTCTCTACAAAAAAATAAAAAATTTGCCAGGATTGGTGTATCAGTGGTCCTAGCTACTCAGGAGGCTGAGGCAGGAGGATCACTTCAGCCCAGGAGTTCGAGGATGCAGTGAGCTATGATCACGCCACTGCACTCCGGCCTGGGTGACAAAACAAAGCTCTATCTCCAAATAGTAATAAAAACAAGAACAAAGCAAATGTTCCCCAGGCATTAAGGATTACTAACAATCCAGCCACAGTAAATAAAAATGTTTATAAAACTGTATTCCCTTTATTTTTTTCTGGCTAGTGTATTAAAAATCATACCAGGAAAATCTTCTGACATCACTAAGCATCTTTTCATTGCTGCTCATATATGTACATTGAATTAATGTGCCATAGCTGATGAACCAGTTTTCTTATTACTGGACTTATAGACTGTTACCAATTTCCACTTTAGATATAAGGCTGCAGTGAGCATTCTTATGCTGGTTTCTAAATATTTTCTTAGTCTATATTTTTAGAAATAGCATTATGGGATCAGACGCTATGAAGTATTTTTAAGTTTCTTGAAAACATATAGTGAAATTATCCTCCAGAAAGTATATACTGTTTTGCATTACCCTTTTCCCACATCCTTGTCAACACTGACGTTATCTTTTCTTATCTCTATTTTAAAAGTAAAAAACAGAATCTTGTTTCGATTTGTATTTTTTACAGTTTCTAGCAAAGTTTAACATAGTGTTGTATGAATAGTCTAACAAGGTTCAACCGTAATTTGTGTTTCTTCTTTTGTTATCTACTAATGCCCTTTGCCACTCTATTACCTTTTTTTTTCAGAGATGGGAGTCTCACTCTGTCACCCAGGCTGGAGTACAATGGCGCAGTCCAATCTCGGTTCACTGCAACCTCTACCTCCCAGGTTCAAGCGATTCTTGTGCCTCAGTCACCAAGTAGCTGGAACCACAAGTGCATCACCACATATGGTTCCTTTTTTGTAGAGACAGGGTTTCTTCATGTTGCTCAGGCTGGTCTCAAACTCCTGAGCTCAAGTGATCTGCCCGCCTTGGCCTCCCAAAGTGCTGGAATTACAGGCATGAGCCACTGCACTCCACCCCATTCTATCACTGGAAATAAAAAAATTTCATTACAGGTTGGGCAGAGTGGCTCATGCCTATAATCCCAACATTTTGAGAGGCCAAGGCCGGAGGACTACATGAGCCAAGGAGTTCAAGACCAGCTGGGCAGCATAGGGAGACTCAATCTCTACAAAAAAAAAAAAAAGTAACCACAGTGAGCAGTGACCACGCCACTGCACTCCAGCCTGGGCAACAGAGTGAAATCCTGTCTCAAAAAACAAAAAAAAAATACTCATTACATGCATTAATAAAAAAATAAAATGTTTGATAAAACCCAGCCCTAACAAGAGTGTCTCATATACTATTAAAAATGTATAAAATTAGAAAAGTATACATATTTTTAGAAGTATAAAATTCTAGTAGTAGAAGTACATAGGCAATTTGTCAAAAAACTACCAAAATTTAAAAGTTTACCATTAATGTGAATAGATGTACCCTGTACTGTTAAATAGCCAAAAAACTGAAAATAAACCAAATATCTACCCATAAGGGACATGTTAAATAAGTTACGGTAAATTAATACAAAAACTTTAGCCCTTAAAAATGATTGAGATTTGTCTATGTGTTGATTAGGCTCTCTACGTTAAGTGAGAAAAACATGTTGCATAATGTGTATAGAATGATTAAATTCATGTAAACTGCTTTTTTAAAGAATATATATACACATAGCAAATACATTTTTTAAACATTCTGGTAGAATATATATAAAATTTTACAGTAATTACCTTAAAGGGTTAAGGAGATGGAGGATCTAGAAAAAGAGAGCCTCTCTTTTCATTTTCTAACCACATACATGTACTACTTTTCTTTTTCAATTGTCATTGGAACTAAGTGGTAGAATAATGGGCCACTTTTATTTTAATTAATTATACATATTTATTTTAAAATGATTTTGAAATAAAATATTTTTCCTAGTTTGCTATCCTTAACAAAAAACAACCATATATAAAATATATAAATTATATTAGGGATAAAAGACTTTGAGGTAGCTATATATATATATATACATACACACACACACACACACACACATTTTTTGTATTTTATAGTTTCTAGCAAGGTTTAACATAATATTGTATGAATAGTCTAACAAAGTTCAGCAGTAATTTGAATGTCTTCTTTTATGTTATCTACTAATGTCCTTTGCCATTGTATTACTGGAAATAAAAAATTTCATTACAGGCTGAGTGCAGCGGCTCATGCTTATAATCCTAACACTTTGAGAGGCCAAGGCGGGATGAACTATACTCTCTCTCTGCATATATACACACACATATATATGTATATATATCTATATATATGTATATATGTATACATGTGTACATATACATACACGTATATATACACACACACAATGCATATATATAAATCTTACATTTATATGTATTTTTATCTATGAATTATCTAAAAGGAGAATCTATGTTTTCAAAACATAAATACATCAGTACATACACAAATGTATCTAGATATTGCTAGAACAAAGTAAACCATAGAAGATTCGTAACCTATAAAAGAATGTCAGCAAATCAAAGGACAAGACATGAATAGCTGAGGACCAGTTCTCCTAAAGCTTTGTATTCAGACATGTTGAAGGATGCTACCTGTAGGTCCTCCAAAGTATTAAAAATAAAAATTAGGAGGAAAGGACTCATCTAACTATATTTAGGCCATTTTCTACATTATTTTCACTTACTTTCTCTAACCTCTACTGTTCTTATTCTTCATACTGTGTCAACTTCTCCCTACCTCAATGCCATCTTTGGATTTTGTTTCTAGTGTAATCAAAATAGCAATGGATGAGGAATCAGAAAATTTGGGTTCTGGTTCCTCCTTGCTAATTACTTGTCTGACTGAGCAAACTTCAGGGCCCATTTTTCTCATGTGACTCAGCATCAAAAGAATATTTGAACCAGAGGCTTGTAAGATTCCTTCTGACTCACTGACTATATCATCTCTAAAATTCCTTCTAGCTCTAAAATTCTGTGATTCAGGTAAAAATGTGTCAATCATCTTTCATACTCAGTTTGATACACACTGAGTTTAATAATAGGACATTCACCATTTCTTCATCCCAAACTTCTTCCATACAATTCTGAAAGCTTATCTTTATACAAAATGATCACCAAAGTGCCTTTAGAGTCTATGACTATGAGCTATTAAGTCTCATTTTAACCAAAAAAAGAGGTATATCTAAAATAATATTTCAGAATTGTCATTCCTAACTCTAGTTAAAATTATTTTTTCTTAACTGAAACAAAAATTAACTTTTAACAGATAAGTGCATACTTTTCCAGTATAAGGGCACTTTAGTAAAAGAAACAATGAACAAAAACACATGTGCCTTGGATCAAGCCAAAAAATCAGAAAGTTTACACTTTAAGGGCAGTTAGAATGACACCCCTCTGCAGGCTGATAGTAAAACCAGAAAAGCTCATCCATTTTAGCAGTGTAACACAACCCTGAGGAAGTCTGTCACTTGAAGTGTTATCACACTTTAAACACTTTCATTCAAATTGTCAGTTATCTGTTTATCATTTCGCTTTGGTAATTCAGTCATAGTAAACACAGACACCTACGGTGACTTTGTAATTGGCCTCATTACAATACCAAATTACTAAGGGGGCTTGAGAACAAGAAAGAGGATGTTCATGTATGCCCATGAGGTAAGCATTCTGAGGCAGAATTAGGTCAAGGCAAACCACAAGCAGATATCTTCAATTATTCATATTACTAATATCCAAAAATAAAATACCTGTTCACTTTAAGACAAACTAAAGGCCAATGAAAAATTCAGAACATTGAAGTCTATTGAATTACTTTTTATTTTAACATGATTCAAACTTATGAGTAAAGATCAATAAAAACATAACCAGCACTGTAGGATTCTAGGTTACACAAAATGAAACTGTCTGCCTTCAATACACAATCTTACACTTTATCATTGCTTTTACCAATGTATTTTACCAATGTATGTTTTTGGTTGTTTGTTTTTGAGACAGTCTTGCTGTTGCCCAGGCCGGAGTGCAGTGGCTCGATCATGGCTCACTGCAACCTCTGCCTCCTGGGTTCAAGCGATTCTCATGCCTCAGCCTCCCAAGTAGCTGGGAATATAAGCACGTGCCACCACGTGCAGCTAATTTTTTGTATTTTTAGTAGAGACGAGTTTCGTCATGTTGGCCAGGCCAGTCTTGAATTCCTGACCTCAAGTGATCTGCCCGCCTTGGCCTCCCAAAATGCTGGGATTACAGGCATGAGCCATCATGCCCGGCCAACGTATTTTTTACAAATACACAATAATTTCCCCAATAACAAGTAAAACAAAAAAAGATAAAAATATGGTGACAATACCAGCAAGTCTTCTTGCATAGGCTATATAGCCAAAAAGTAAATTTGAAGCATTTGGGGAATTCAGCATATCACTTAGTCACTATGGAAAGCAGTCACTCATGCATGAAATTTATGGAGTTTTACCTTTATAAAGAGCTTTATTTTATTGTTTTTGAATACTTTCTCGTGGAAGAGAAGTTTTTTAATATACAGAGTAAAAGGATGTCACAATTCCTCAGTTAGTTAGAAAGAACTCTTTGGAAATAAATATGACTGTAGAATTTCAACAATGGCTTTGATTCAGTAATTCTGTATTCTCACTTGGCTCTGAACAAGTCACTCAAGTTTTGCCACTGGAACACCTTACTACTTATACTTTATAATCTTGTTTGAATATCTGTTGAAGTATCTTTTGACTATCCCTAAATAAAGCTTAAATACATTTTCATCTAATAAAAGAGTATTAAGGACAAAAAGCATAAAACAAAATAACTAATTCACATTATATGATAAGGGGTGATATATCAATGAAATGAAACTCTGGGGGCTATAGCTCACAGTTTTTTGTGTAGAACCAACTCTAATAAGATACTAGTGAAAAACAAAACAATTCTCAAAATACATTAAAGTATCACTGGTCACTTCATAGTTATCAATCTATGGTTCACTGATTTTGGGGTATAATTTCATACTTGCAACTTCAATTTTAGAGTAAAATAATTGTCACACCAGAACATAGGCTCCCAAACTAATACTGCCCAAAAAAAATTATTTGAAAGTCATATAAGTCTTTAGAAAGAAAGACTTCTCTATTTCCACCAAGCCCAAATTCATATTATTCTAATTGCCTTGGAAATTTTCAAAACCACCAATGACATCTTTTTAAAGTTAATAATTTAGTATCACTTTTAAAAGAAGGGTTTGTATTAAGCAGAATTATGAGGTGGGATAATCATTATATTTCTCATTCAATTAAAAAAATCCAAAGTTTGCCTGAACAGAGAGCCTAAATAAACTATCTGCTTTTGAAGTTTTTAAGTATGTAAAGTATATTAATTAGATCTACTTAGACTAAATCATTTAAACACTTCTGTCTCCTCATATGACATCATCCAAGTTTGACTATTTTTGGCAGCAGGATTTAAAAGAAGAAACTAAGATACCTGACTACAACAGAAATTAACTTCAAGGAATTAAATATCCCCAAGCTTTAAGACCAAATCCCATACTTTAAAACTTGACTAAAGATTTTCTTACGGTAAAATTATTTTTTAAAAGATATCAATATTAGCAGTTAATTTGATTTTCCGAAGTTGATTATCACTAAAATGTACATACAAAACATATACTGAGTAATTTAAATATTTTCAGCCTTATTTTTTCTCTAAAACAAAATAACTTTACTCACATTTCTCCCATCTAGCAATTCCATGCACTTTTCATTTCTGTTGAAGTTACCAACTACCTCAGGATGGACACAAGTATGATCCCTGCTGGAAAGAATAGTCATCGGGACCCTTGAATATGCCGTCCTCCGGAGCTCTCTAGTAATCTGAGCAATCTGCTTGTGTGTGCGTGTCCCAAAATATATTTTGGGTATCTTGGATTTCCCTGCATGATCCTTCTTAATGGTATTCGACGACTCTTGACTGTTTCCTTGTTTAGTAGAACAACAGCACCTAGAACAGTGGCCAGGGGGCTGTAAGAAAGGAAAGAAATGATAACTAATATCTAAACTACCATAAAAAAATGTTATCAAACCTCACATGGAATCAGAACCTGTAAGTAATGAATCACAATGGTCAAATAAAGAGAAATTACAAGAAATTATAATATCTAAAACTTGCCATTAAAGAAAAAACTACAAATACAATTTAAAATTGGTCCTCATTCTTTTAAAAGTTATAAATGATATTTCCACATTTGCACACTTTCTAACATACCACTCTAACTCTCCAATTCCAAATGTTTTGAGTACATTTTAACTCTCCTCTTTCATAAATTATAAAAGTGATAAAGTAGGAACAATTTTAATTTTTTCTTAGGCTTCATATGAACTTGTGATATTATAGTTTAGAGTTAATAGTTTTGTTCACAGCATAGTTCATTCAAATATTCCTTAATACACCAATGCTTTTGAAGTGCTTTTAAATATAGTTTACAAAAGAATAGAATTATCAAGTTGAATCTAAAGTATCACTTAACAACTTCAAGAAGAGAGAATTCTTCTTTAGCAAAGGTACGAAAATAAATGCAAAATATTAATATTTAATAATGAAAGCAGGTTGCTTGTGTGGAACAAGTATATCTGAAATTCAATTACCTGTCATGGAATGTAAACCCATCGTAAAATTATCATCCAGGATAGTTTTTCCCGGACAATTTCACTTGTAACTCAGTTTCATAACTGAAATAGTTATATACATGTCTCTTTAAACAAACCATATGGAACATCAGGAATATAGTCTACTTAATTTACCTGAATTTTCTCTTCTGTTTCCAAATCCTCAAATACTAAAAAAAAAAGAAGTTTAATGCTATATATTAGAACTCACAGGTTCTTAATAACTACTCCCTTCTAAGTCTCAATTATTACACCAAATGACACAGAACAAAGTCTCATTTTAGAGAATAGTGTAAAATGGTTAATTTATAGAAGTGGTCATTGATGGGGAAAGAAAAAAGGTAAATAGCATTGTAACTTGAAAGACTGCGTGCTAAAGAGTTTTAATTTAGTAGAACATGCACTCTACTTGACTGTTTTTTTTTATTATTATTATTGTAATCAGTAAGATTAGCCTTCATAAACAAATGCTAAGTCATAGCATGTTACACCACAATACTGGGGATCAAGCTGTCTTTTAGCCTCAACTCAGTGGAAAAGCAAGTTCAAATTACTCCCAGTCTCACTCAACCTTGTCCGCCATTAAATATTACAATACATGATAGAATGGATGTAAATGTGACCCTTCTGGAGCTGTCACTCACTGGGATAAAAGGTTCACTGATGTGCCAAATAAACAGTCAGTCAAAGCAGATAAAGTTACAGCCATGCTGGAATTGTTACAGTCTCCTCTCAGGTTGCCAGTAACAGCAGATTTCATTACAGAGTGCTGCCACATTAAATAGCCAGTTCCAAATATCCTGCCTTCTATATTGAATAATTACTTATTCACTAAAAGGATAAAAAGAAGAGTTATGAATGGGGCTCTTGTCAACAGTGAGGCAGGAAACAGCTGACATGTGGTTTATGTTACATATGTTGCAATATCCAACAATTTATAGTCACAGAGAAAATGGAATGCAAATTATATCATGATATTTCTGACTGAATTCTTTTTTGGCTTTTGCAATGATCATATTAATCAATTAACATACAAAAAGAATTTCATACCATCAATCATTTCGCTCAATTATACTATTTATCTTCCTTATGATACAGTTAAATTCATGTGAATACTAGAATGCTATGGCCCAATGCATTGTTATGTACTACATAGATACATTATATCTAAGCATAAAAGTAATCCAATAAAGTAGCTTTTTCTCAAGGCTGAGAAAACTTACTTTTTGATGTTATACTTTTCAACATCAATTCCACTTAAAGCTTTACCATCTACTCCTTTTAATTTCACCTTTTCTTTTGGTCAAAAAAATTCAAACAATAATACAGAAATATTGTTTAAAAATCAACTATCGCATCACAAATAATTTAGTGTATAACTTACTGACCTTCATATATACATATCTTTCATACCTTTTTCTCAAATAGAAAGGGATGCTATTATACAGTTTTACAACTAGATACTTTGTTTTCAAAGTTTTTAATTTTTAAAAAGGGTGAATTTGGCAGGAATAATTTAATGTTCTACTTATCTTTAAACGTTACACTAGTAGTGGTACTAACAAAAGCAAAAGATCAAGAACTAGTATCAGAAAACTTTTCTCACTAGAGTGACTTTAGTTAGGACCTTAAATCTGTTTTTCACTTCATAATTCAGAATACTATAAACCACAGCTAACTTTATATTAAACATGTTTTTGTTTGTTTTTTAAGTTGTAAAGTAATATGAACAAATTATAACATCTATGAACTTGACTAGACTCCTCAAGAAGATGGTTTTCCTTTTTTCTTTTCTTTTTTTTTTTTTTTTTTTGAGACATACTTTCACTCTTTTTGCCCAGGCTAGAGTGCAATGGCATGATCTCAGCTTACTACAACCTCCGCCTTCCAGGTTCAAGTGAGTCTCCTGCCTCAGCCTCCGAGTAGCTGGGCTTACAGGCGTCCACCACTACGCCTCGCTAATTTTGTATTTTTAATAGAGACGGGGTTTCTCCGTGTTGGTCAGGCTGGTCTCGAACTCCCAATGTCAGGTGATCCGGCCGCCTCGGCCTCCCAAAGTGCTGGGATTACAGGCGTGAGCCACCATACCTGGCCAAGAAGATGGTTTTCAATGGGTACTTAGGCAAGTAGGGAATAAGGTAGAAATTAAAAGTTAATTATTTTTCCTTTGTGTTATTAAACAGAAATTATTTCTCCAGAAGCGATCTTCTATTAAAGTTTCCATTTAAAAGATTTGGTACAGGCCAGGCACCGTGGCTCACATCTGTAATCCCAGCACTCTGGGAGGCCGAGGCAGGTGGATTGCTTGGGGTCAGGAGTTCGAGACTAGCCTGGCCAACGTGGTGAAACCCCGTCTCTACTAAAAACACAAAAATTAGCCAGGCATGGTGGCACACACCTGTAGTCCCAGATACTCGGGAGGCTGAGGCAGGTGAATCACTTGAACCAGGGAGGCAGAGGTTACAGTGAGTCAAGACCACGCCACTGCACTCCAGCCTCGGTGGCAGAGCAAGATTCCATCTCAAAAATAAATAAATAATAAAATAAAAGATTTGGGGCCGGGCGCGGTGGCTCAAGTCTGTAATCCCAGCACTTTGGGAGGCCGAGACGGGCGGATCACGAGGTCAAGAGATCGAGACCATCCTGGTTAACACGGTGAAACCCTGTCTCTACTAAAAAAATACAAAAACTAGCCGGGCGCGGTGGCCGGCGCCTGTAGTCCCAGCTACTCGGGAGGCTGAGGCAGGAGAATGGCGTAAACCCGGGAGGCGGAGCTTGCAGTGAGGTGAGATCCGGCCACCGCACTCCAGCCTGGGCGACAGAGCCAGACTCCGTCTCAAAAAAAAAAGATTTGGTACGATCATATTTGAAGAAGACAGAAAAACTCATTGTAGTAATATAACAAAGGCTTCAAAAACTCACTTACTTTATAACAAAAGATAATTACCCATATCAAAATCAGCAACTTTCAATGCTCTAAGAAAACTAGAGGAAGGATCCTGATGCCAGC
This sequence comes from Chlorocebus sabaeus, assembly GCF_047675955.1. Lineage (NCBI taxonomy): Eukaryota > Metazoa > Chordata > Mammalia > Primates > Cercopithecidae > Chlorocebus > Chlorocebus sabaeus. The sequence continues at coordinate 38,010,741 of NC_132919.1, forward strand.
AGTGTCAGGAGATGGGAATATCCCCCAATCGAATTACCAGGCTGATACTTTATGGCCTCTCTCTGAAACCCTTTGATCCAAGGGTCTTAAAACAATTAGATGAATAAAATTAAACAATTTTGTATCTCTTATTGAGTATTTTTCCTGCTAGGAAATGATCATGTTTATCTTTCACAAAGACTTTTTTCTTTTCCCTTTGCTGTTTAAATTGACAGAGATTTCCTTTTCTCCAGGAAACTAGAGAATAAATTTTATAATATTCATTCTCATCCAATATATCTGAAAATCAATACATAAAACACATGGGCTTCCCAAAATCTGTAACCTCTAAGACCTGTAAGTGGCTACACAGTACCAGAACCAATCTCTTTAAGAAATGGCTTCTTCTCCAAGCTAGAAACTGTTCAGAGTCCTTTTACTTCAAGAAAAGGCAAGAAAATCCAACCCAAGTAACTGCAAAAATATACTATCATTAAAAAAAAAAAAAAACACAAGAGATACATGTGGATGTGACAGCTATAATATTTTCATGTGCAGTAGCCAATTGTTTAAAATACATTTCAAATCTACAATTACCAAAACTGTTCTAATAGAACATCAGCAACCAAGGATTTTCAGAAAATTTTTCTTGTGTTTAATAAATTATATTCCCTCTCTTGTTCCATTATATAAAGACATGTCTAAATTCTTTCAAGGATGAAGGATTCGAAGATTTGATCTTGAAATAAAGGCGAATTGCTCAGTCCTTTTCACTATTCCTTTCACAAGCTATAATTATAAGTTCAAATGGTAACATACCACAATGTCAACTTCTAAAGTTTTATAACTTTCTCCAAACTTTCCCTACTACTCACACAAAAAATATACTATGCCTAAATACCTGAAAAATAAGCATGGTGATTAAATATTTTTAGAAATGGAAAATGATAAAGAAATAGGAACTAATTTTATTGCCAAAGAAGAAGTTCCTTTGCTAACTGTAAATCAGGAGAGATTCTCAAAGGAGACTACAAATTGAATTCCAAAAGCAGGCATGACTATGAAAACTAAGTATATAAGAAGTAGAGAGAAAAAGAGACTGAAGAGAAACCTGTTTGAATGAAATAAAAGGAAAACTAGGTCAATGAAACAGTAAAAAAAAAAAACAAAAACTTGTATTTTTCCATAACTTTCCACATGTGCATGTATTGTCTTTTCAACCACACTGCAAATTCCTTGAAGACAGAAACTATGTCTTACATTTCTTTATATAGCTCATTCAGTGAGTGGTGTTTTGCACATAACTGTAATTTAGCTTTTTTTAAATTGATGAATTATGACTAAATGTCCCTGAACCAAATTCTGTACCCACGCATTACAATTAAATCTGACAGATGCTTAAATTATGTCCTAATTTGAAGTGCTGCACATATCAAAAAGTTACTTCAAAATCCAGATTAGCTTTTAAAGGAAAAAGTACAGGACAATTACTATTTTTCAAGGCCAAAAAGAAAAATCATCTTATGCTAGTATTTTAGTAGTGACAAACATATATCCCAATATTTTCATTATTAATAATACTGCCATTTTTTAAGGCTGTCCTTGTGCTAAGCATTTTTCATGTAATATCCCATTTCATTCATTCATTGACTCAAGAGACATTAGAATCCCTGATATATCAAGCCACGGAGAAGACAATGACAAGGATCACCTCATCTTACTGGCAAAGAGAGCTTCATTCTTAAATTGTTCTACAAAGTGTAGTTCTTGGAGTTTATCAAACCATTTTCACTCATAAACTAACGAATTGTTTAAAGTTAGTTCTATTATTTTATGCATGCAATTACAAAATATTCCTAAGTACAATCTTCAAGTTTTAGTTCATAAAAATTGTTTTAACTTATTAGTTGACATTTAAATCAAATATGTTATAACAAGATCTATGTTATGTCCCCCAAGGGAAAAATAAAAAACAAAAACTTTCAATTAATAGACTCTCTAGAGCAAGAGACAACAAAACAGCCAGACAGTAAACATTTTAAGCTTCAAAGGCTATATGGTCTCTTCTTTCATAGGAAGATATCTTTTATGATCCAATGTAGAGAAGGATTTCCTAAAACAATAAACCAAAAGCACAAATGACTGAAAACACAGCTTCATTAACATGTTAAACTTCTATTTAAAAATACATATTCCTTAAAGAAAGAAAGAAAAATAGGTAGAAAGGGGGCACAGGCTGACAGAAGATATTTTCAATGCATACAATCAAGTGAGGATCAGTATCTACAATATATAAAGAATTCCAGTAAATCTGTTTTTAAAAGACAAACCCTACAGAAAACCAAGAACAGGCAAATCACAGAACAGAAAAGCTGAAAGGCTAATAAGTATCTGAAAAGATGTGCCATCTAACGTACAACTTCACTAGTAATTAGGAAAATGCAAATTAAAACCATAATTAGATTCCATTTCCTATCCACCAGAAGAAACTCTTATTCACAGCTGATCTAAGTATAAATTGGCACAACTACTTGAGAGCAAATTGGTGATCTAGTGAAATCAAAGATACATACACCCTTTGACCCAGCATGACACTGTTAGGTACACATGCTAGAAAAACTCTTGCAAATTAAGACAGATAAAAGAGGAATATTAATTGCAGCATTGTTTTAATAGTGAGAAAAACAAGCTACATGTATCAACAGAAGGAATGGATAAGTAAATTGTGGGGCTTTTTCCAATCAATGGAATAATATTATAATGAAAAAATATGAATGACAGTTGTATACATCGACGTCGATAAACATGAACAAGCAGTTGAACAGGCTGAGTATGGCTTAAACAAAATTTCATTTTCCCCATAAAATTCTAAATAAGTTGATGATAGAAATAAAAATATAAAACTTCAGGTAGAGAGTGAGGAATCACGACTATGGAAGACGATCTTTAAAGCTAACAATTGTGAAAAATATACCTGAAAAATGCTAGAAGTGCTGAAAAAAACACACACACACAGTTAATATACTCTGTTCTGGTTTCTCCTCAGTTATTTCATACCTGGCAGAATAGCTTTCATCTTAACACCTCCTCCTCAAAAGTTTTCAACCTACTTTATTAGGAAATGGGTTCTCAAATTAGGGTCCATGGGCTGTTACAGATCACCAAGAAACTACAGACACAATTTTGTGTGCATTTTTAGAAAGTGAACCCATAACTTTCACCAGGTGCTCAAAGGAGATTGTGACTGATTTGAGTGAGGGCTTTATTCCAGAATTGATATCTGGTTTTATAACAAAAATCAAATGGAAACAACATTTTCTTTACAATGAAATTAGCCAGACATAGTTATTCTGTAAAGGAATAAACAGTAGTCAAAAGAAGACAATTTCATAAAGGTTCCTCCACTGCTTCTGAACTCATTTCTATTGTAATGTTTGTTAATTAACTAATATTAACATAAGGCTAAAATACTTAGTTCACTAATGTATATTTCTAACTTCATTTTACAGATAAAAAAGGAAACTCAAAAGAATTATTCAAGTTCCCACAAAATATGTAATAAATTTGTGGAGAAGTTAAATTCATAACTTTAAATCTTAAAGCGAAGCTTTAACAGGATTGTTTTCATCTACCACTTAAGCAAAAAAGCAAAATACTGCCCTTTATTTCAAAAAGTCATGCACATGAAGAGCTAGTGGTAAAAGGCCAATGAACATAGAATTATACTACAATCTTTGAGACATAAAAAAGAGTTTGTTAATCTTTATCAACCATTTGCTGTTGTCCAAGCCATCTAAACAGGTACTGAATGCCTGTTGTGCAAAATCTCACATTAGCACACAGTCTAGTAAGATAGCAAAAGTAACATAACTATACCTTTTCAACTATTCTTTTTAAAAAATTCAAACAGTAGTAGTACCCTACTGCCACCGTTTCATGATTATACTGCACAAAGCAGCTGTTTATCCACTCACAGCAACCAGCAGGTGAACCTGATTCAATATTTATCACAGGCTTTCACAGATCACTGCTAACCAAGCAAACGTTTTAATTAAGCTGGAACTTGCTTCAAAGAGCTCATTCAAGATGTCAATCAGCAGGCAAGGGATCAGATACAGTGTCAGGTGAGAGTGTGTAATACAAATCCACAACTTTCTTCATCCCATCGCTGTAAATTAGCCTGCTCTAAAGTTCAGACTCTGATTGTAACAGACTGCCAGTCTCCTGGAATGTGTAACTGAAGTCACTCAAATTCTATTGTGAAGGTTGTAAGCAATATGTTAAACTGCAATGGGCTAGCACATTAAGACAGATCCTTTTCACGGTTGTTTTTTGATACCATAAGTGTTTGTTACCCTACTCTCCACTTACTGTTTACTTTCTTGCCTAGTGTAAATGGGAATTCCTTAACACAGTTGCTCCAGTTTCTGAAAAGTCTGTGTTTCAGTAGAGTAAATCAGTAAGAATTCTCAGTTTAAGAACAAGATCATAAAGATGACTGACCTGCTATAAATCATAAATTATCCTGGTATAATAGAACTTTACATAGATGTGATTATAGCAATGAGTCTCAAAGCAGTGATGAGTCACACTGATCAACTTCATGAGAAAAACCCAGGGTGTTTATGAAAAATAAAAAGGGGAAAAGAAGACTCAAACGAGAAAAATGGGGAAGTGGGTGGGTACGGGGAAAATCTCTTCTTTAAATAAGAATGCCAGCTAAGAATTGTACATAAAACGATAGAATTTTAAAAATCATCATTTTGTAACTTTCATGTACTAACTGATTCAGGCAAGTTACATAAATGGATGCTGAAATCTTTCAGTGAAAAGTTATTAGGGAACACAATATTGACAAAGTCTCAAAATGTTACCCCACAGATTATTCATTAATTACAAAAGGAAAATGTACCTTTACAATGAAGAGACCTGGCGGTGACCACTTTAACCAAGTGGTGAAATTCAGCATCAGTTGTATTGAGACTAACTGGCTTCATATGCCTCCTGATAAAAGAAACATACTCATGTGCCCATCTTCAATAAAACTACATGATTACTAAATCCAAACAAACAAGACATGAATCAAAAAGAACCTGGGAATAGAGAAACCGGTAAAAAGACATATATGTATTATTTAGTTGGTGAAAATTAATCCAATCGTAATTTATGATATGTACACTTGGTTATAGATTGTATTTCAAAAAGGCTTTTAAAAACTCCTATCCCTTGGGAGTGCAGGTAATTTTTACTTTCTCCTTTAGGGTATTTTTCGAACTTTCTTCAATGAAACTTCTAAAATGAGAAAACAGGCCGGGCGCAGTGGCTCAAGCCTGTAATCCCAGCACTTTGGGAGGCAGAGACGGGCGGATCACGAGGTCGGGAGATCGAGACCATCCTGGCTAACACGGTGAAACCCCGTCTCTACTAAAAAATACAAAATAAAACCCAGCCGGGCGAGGTGGCGGGCGCCTGTAGTCCCAGCTACTCCAGAGGCTGAGACAGGAGAATGGCGTAAACCTGGGAGGTGGAGCTTGCAGTGAGCTGAGATCCGGCCACTGCACTCTAGTCTGGGCGATAGAGCGAGACTCCGTCTCAAAAAAAAAAAAAAAGAGAAAACAACACTATCCTATCATTTTCCACGTATTAGCCAAAATGCTATAAACAAAACATATGAAATAGAGATTTTTGCTTCTATGGGCTTTAAAAATTAAATTAGTTATTATTAACATACAAGTATCTATAAAGCAGCACTACCCAATAGGATTTTCTGCCATGACAGCATATTTGATATCTGCACTATTCAATATATTTGGCATTAGCCGCATGAGCACTCGAAATGTAATTAGTACAACTAACTGAATTTTAATTTTAATTAATCAAAAAACATAAATACATGTGGCTAGTGGACGGAATACATTTAAAGTATTATCAGAGATTCTAGAAAACCAATGGTTATTGCAGGTGCACATATGTGTGAGAAATTCTCTTCGTAAATTCAACTTAGAAAGGAAAAAGGAAAAGTACACTGTAAAACTTGTGTGTTCATAGGTAAAAATGGGTTCTGCAGGTTGCAGCTCATGAAAACTGGGTCCACAATTTTTGTAGATTAGTAAACTACTTTTCTTAATCTTTTTTGTTCTAATCTTTGTCTGAATTCCAATCAAAATCCTAGCAAGATTTTTTTTTTGTAATCTAAAATATGTCTCTAAATTTAATCTTGAAAATAAATAAGTGAGAATAACCAAAACTTTTTGGAAAAACAGGATGGGGCCAGGCGTGATGGCTCACACCTGTAATCCCAGCACTTTGAGAGGCTGAGGCAGGCATATCACTTGAGCTCGGGAGTTCGAGACCAGCCTGGGCAACATGGCAAGACCTCATCTCTAAAAAGAAAAAAAAAAAAAAAAAAAAAGATGGGCAAGTAGGGTATATATTTCTACAGCTGTAACAATTTCAAATATATGATAAAGATGCTGTATTAGCCACCTCTATGGACATGTGTCTACCCATTTACTCTGAAATCATCTATATCCCATGCCGAAAGGCTGAACCTACTATCACATTAATAACACATGTCCAAAGACACTCTCAGGCATAGCAAGATCAATTAGTTTCACTTTCCCAAGAATTTGTATTTGGGGCATTTAGACTGAGTTGATTAAGGACAGAGAATAGGCCACATCATTTGGTAGATTTTAGGCTTTCACTTTGAGATGTCATGGTAAGGTCATATGAAAGAGTGTGAGTATCCAGAAAAACTAATCTACAAAAAACAATGAGAAAACTTTGCTGAGAAATGCAGATGTCACAGTAGAAGCCCCAAAGAGAACAGAGAAGCTGCCTAAAAACTTTTCCATTCCAATGAGGGGAATTATATCTCCTGCATGATCTTTCTTTTAGTGGGTTTCTATTTCTTAAAAAGCAGATCATTCCCTTAAAAATCTAATTTAAAAATGGGCCAAAAATTTGAATAGATATTTCTCAAAAGATATACAAATGGCAAACAGGCATATGAAAAGGTGCTCAACATCACTGATCATCACAGAAATGCAAATCCAAAATACAATGAGATATAATTTCATCCCAATTAAAATGGCTTTTATTGGCTGGGCACAGTGGCTCACACCTGTAATCCCAGCACTCTGGGAGGAACAGGTGTGTGGATCACCTGAGGTCAGTAGTTCGAGACCAGCCTGGCCAACTTGGTGAAACCCCATCTCTACCAAAAATACAAAAATCAGCCAGGCGTGGTGATGCACACCTATAATCCCAGCTACTCAGGAGGCTGAGACAGGAGAATCGCTTGAACCCAGGAGGCGGCAGTTGCAGCAAGCTGAGATCGTGCCACTGCACTCCAGCCTGGGCGACAGAGTAAGACTCTGTCTCAAAAAAAAAAAAAAAAAAGGCTTTTATCCAAAACACAAGCAATAACAAATGCTGGCGAGGATGTGGAGAAAAGGGAACCCTCGTACACCATTGGTGGGAATGTAGATTAGTACAACCACTATCAAGAACAATTTGGAAATTCCTCAAAAAACTAAAAATCGAATTACCATATGATCCAGCAATCCCACTGCTAGGTACATATCCAAAAGAAAGAAAATCAGTATATCGAGGAGATAATGCACTCTTATGTTTATTGCAGCACTACTCACAATAGCCAAGATTTGGAAGCAACCTAAGCGTCCATCGACAGATGAATGAATAAAGAAAATGTGGCACATACACAATGAAGTACTATTTAGCCATAAAAAGAATGAGATCCTGTCATTTTCAGCAACATAAATGGAACTGGAGGTCATTATGTTAAGTAAAATAAGCCAGGCACAGAAAGACAAACTTTGCATGTTCTCACTCATTCGTGAGAGCTAAAAATTAAAACAGGTGAACTCATGGAGAGAGAGAGTATGCAGAGGCTAGGCAAGGTAGTCTAGGGAGGGGAGAGAGTGAGGGTTGTTAATGGGAACAAAAAAGTAGTTAGAAAGAATAAGACCTAGTATTTGCTAGCACAACAGGGTGAATATAGTAAAAAATAATGTACATTTAAAAATAACTAAAAGAGTATAATTGGATTATTGGTAACACAAAGGATAAATGCTTGAGGTGATACCTCATTTACCCTAATATGATTATTACACATTGCATGCCTGTATCAAAATGTCTCATGTACTTCATAAGTATATACACCTACTAGGTACCCCCCAAAATTAAAAATTTTTAAAAAAAGCAAATCACCCTTTTTAAACCAGGTGGCATTTCAAATCTGTGGGGGAAATTATTCAATTAATATTTAGATGAGTGACTATTTGGGGAAAAAAATTAGATCCTATCTCCCACCTTACATCAAAATAATTTACAGTTGAATTAAAGATCAATATATAAAAACTGAAACCATGAGACTTCCAGTCTAATATGGCAGATTAGGTACACACATTTGCCCTCCTTCCTACCTAAAACACCACTAAAATAAACTTAGTAGCTGAAGTTGCAAACTGAGGTCCACAAATTATACCTGGTTTACAATCATGTTTTGAATGGCTACACAGAGTTTTATAAATTTGAACCACTTAAAAATTATGAGATGAAAATCCATAGTGTTGGTTTCTTCTAGAAAAACTGGTTGACTGGCCACATTAGGCCTGTATTCTTACAGGACAGCAATCCACTAACATTGACTAGATTGTCACATTTGGATGAGACATATACTCTCAAGATATCACAGTCCTTGCCACTTAAAGAATGTAAGCACATGCACTTAGACCCCTTCTTTCATTCATGCTACCTATCTGTTGCTCATTTAAGTTGCCAATCCTGGTTACAGAAGTGTAAAAAGGGCCAGACGCAGTGGCTCACGCCTGTAATCTCAGCACTTTGGGAGGCCGAGGTGACTGGATCACTTGAGTTCAGGAGTTCAAAATCAGCCTAGCCAACATGGTTAATCCCTGTCTCTACTAAAAATACAAAAATTAGCCAAGCGTGGTGGCACGCACCTGTAATCCCAACTACTCGGGAGGCTGGGGCAGGAGAATCACTTGAGCCAGGGAAGCCGAGGTTGCAGCGAGCTGAGATCCCGCCATTGCACTCCAGCCTGGGCAACAAAGTGAGACTCTGTCTTAAAAAAAAAAAAAAAAAGAAAAGAAAAGAAAGTACACTCCACAGAGTGGGAAGGGGCTTGAGCAAGAGGCTCAAGAGTACTGGTTACAAAATTTTCTGAGGTTTAAATACTCTCTAGAGGTGTCCCATTGGTTATTTTGTTGCACGCCATGTAAATGAACACGTGGCCTGTGACCAGTCTGATTGGTTGTGGGAGGTGACCGGTCAAAAGCTGAAGGGAAGCTACAGTTACATCCTATGCAAATGAAGACACGGCCCATGACCAGTCTGATTGGTTGTGAGAGGGGACCAATCAGAGGCTGAAGTGAAGTTACAAAGTTACACCCTATGCACATGAAGACTGGTTCTGGGAAGTAGAGGTACTTTCCATTCTTTCATCTGCCATTCAGTAGAAAGGCAGGGTGTTGCAAACGGAGTAGCCTCTGATCCTTTTGTTACTTGGGCATGGAGAGATGAGTTTTTCTTTTTGATTCACTTTTAGGAAGTCAGTGTGAATCGGCCTTAGGTTCCCTGCCTCCAGACCCTATTCTCCTGCCTCAATTTCATAATTTTTTTCTTGTATTTTTTATCTTTTTAATTTAATTTTTTTAGAGACAGTGTCTCATTCTGTCGCCCAGGCTGGAGTACAGTGATATAATCATAGTTCACTGCAACGTTGAACTCCTAGGTTTAAGCAATCCTCCTGCCTCAGCTTCCTGAATAGCTGGGATTATAGGCACATGCTACCACGCCTGGCTACTTTTTGCGTTTTTTGTCTTTTTAAAATTTTTCTTAAGATACAGGGTCTCTCTCGCGCGCCCATGCTGGAGTTTAATGGGACAATTATGACTCACTTCATCCTCAACCCTCAACCTCCTGGCTCAAGTGATCCTTCCGTGTCAGCCTCCCAAGTAGCTGGGGCTACAGGTGCGTATCACCACATCAGGCCACCATTTCATTCTCAACAGATATTGAAGGCTCAATGAACATTACTGGTAGAAATAAGCAACAAAATAAATAAATCTCACATTAACTAAAACTGCACATGAAAACATTTGTTATTGACTAAAAATTGTCCGAAGAATCAATAGTAGCCACCAGAAAAAGAATTAAATGACAGAAGACATAATCAATAAAAACTTGGTGTGCCTGGTTTTTGATGTGAAAAACATAAATTAATGAATGAAATGTCTTCCCTATAAACATTACATAAAATTAGTAAATGACAAAAAATAAAAGACAATAAAAGAAGAAAAGCTATTTGACAAATAGACTGATAATGGGATTCTCATAAATTTTTTTCTGTAAAATCTTTGGTGTTACTAGAATTTTTATAAGCAAATATCACTTTTATAAAAACAATTACATGGCCGGGCGCGGTGGCTCAAGCTTGTAATCCCAGCACTTTGGGAGGCCGAGACGGGCGGATCACGAGGTCAGGAGATCGAGACCATCCTGGCTAACACGGTGAAACCCCGTCTCTACTAAAAAATACAAAAAACTAGCCGGGCATGGTGGCGGGCGCCTGTAGTCCCAGCTACTTGGGAGGCTGAGGCAGGAGAATGGCGTGAACCCAGGAGGCGGAGCTTGCAGTGAGCTGAGATCCGGCCACTGCACTCCAGCCTGGGCGACAGAGCGAGACTCCGTCTCCAAAAAAATAAAATAAAATAAAAAATAAAAAAAATAAAAAAAATAAAAAAAAATAAAAAATAAATAAAAACAATTACATTTAAAGAAAACATATACAGAAAACAATATACAGGGTAGAGATACTACCAAAAGGAGAAGTAACTAGTTTTTCAGGGCTTGCAGAATCATTTTACTCAATTTGATAAGACTTTCCTCTTACTAATAGATCCAGTACGTGCCTTCCAGGAAAAATGCACCAAAAAGTGCCAAGGAAGAAAGGGAACTGACGGACTATCCAGTAAGGCCAGTCAAATCAATCATATAGGTTAATGAGATGACTGAATAGAAAAACAGACTGCTCTCACATCTACTATTGTTCAGAATATTAGATTAAGGAAGGAGCTGAGACAAGATTTCCTTGTGGAAGGACAGGAGAAAACATAACATGGGTATAGCTAAAGAAAAGAAATCAATAAAAGGGAGGAAAAATAATCGACAAACATCCAGTGACGTGTAAATGTGCAGTGGGATGTGTGTAAATGTGCAGTGGGATGTGAATGGGGAAACGTTTGTGTTTAAAAAAGAAAAGGCACTGTATGACTAATATGGGGACCAACAAGTTTTCAGTTTAAAGGTGGGAGGGCTCCAAATGACAACAAAGTCCAATGTGTAGTGGTGTTGTTGAATTAATGGCTAAATTAGGTCGTAAGTTTCAAGAAGGCTGAGGAACTATGGTCAAAATAGGAGATCATCAACAAAGATCACGAAATACCCCTGGATGGTGACTGCTTCTCCTACTCCAGATTCACAGAGTAACAAGGAGAATCTGACATTTTTACTGCCCTGATGTGTGCCTACTTCACTAAACCTCAAAAGCACCTATCTTTAAAAGATTCATACACGTTTCCAATGCTGTTGTCAATATCAATTATCTTCTGAATGAAACACTAACCTTGCACAAGTAATGCAACATCTGGCTTATAGTAGTTTTCACTTAAAACAATGCATATATTTAAGTTTTCCAAAAGGCCAACATTTAAAGAAACAATAAACGTCCTTAAAAATATGAATGTATGGACTTAGGCTTTTAGCCATAAGAAAAAACAGAAATCTTATCCTTGCACCATAAACTACTAACAAATTGAACAAGATACATGAAACAATAGTTTTCAGACACTGAATTGTGATCTCAGAGAGGAAACAATGAGGCGATAACTACATTACTTTACTTCTACAGATGAAAACATAATAACTGAAAAAAAAATCCACTAGTAAGATTAACACCAAATTAGAAACAGCAGAAGAAGAGATCAAGGAGCTTGACAAATCAGCGATAGAAGATAGACAAAATGAAGCACAAAAAAGAAAAAATAGCTTAAAAAATGAACATATAGTCAGTGAGGTATAATATCAAGCTGTCTAATATATACATAATTGAAGTCTGAAAGGGAAAAAATCAGTACTTAAAAAAACATTTTTTTCATGAAACAAATTTTTCATAATTTGATGAAAACTATAAAACCATAGATCCAAAAAGTTCAATGAGCCCCAATCACACAATAAACACACACACACCTTAGTTGAATTGCTGAAAGCAGAGATAAAGATAGAATTTTTTTTTTTTTGAGACGGAGTTTTGCTCTTTTTGTCCAGAGTGATCTCAGCTCACTGCAACCTCCACCTCCTGGGTTCAAGCAATTCTCCTGCCTCAGCCTCCTGAGTAGCTGAAATTACAGGCATGTGCCACCGTGCCTGGCTAATTTTTATATTTTTAGTAGACACAGGGTTTCATCATGTTGGCCAGGCTGGTCTCAAACTCCTGGCCTCAGGCGATCCACCTGCCTCAGCCTCCCAAAGTGCTGGGATTACAGGCATGAGCCACTGCGCTGAGTATAAGATAGAATTTTTAAAGCAGCAACAGATTACTCTATAGAAACTATGTAAGACAAGCCAAGGGCAAAAAATATCTTTTAAGTGCTGAAAGAAAGAAAATGCCAACCTAAAATTCAATACCCAGTGAAAATGTGTTTCAAAACAAAGCAACGGTCCCTATCAATAACCCAATGAAGTTTCTTGCAGAAATAGAAAAATCCATCCTAAAATTCACATGGATTCTCAAGGAACCCTGAATAACCACAATAACCTTGAAAAAGAACAAAACTGGAGGTCTCACATTTCCTGATTTCTAAACTTACTACAAAGCTACAGTAAGCAAAACAGCATGGTACTGGCATAAAAACAGAAAAATAGACCAATGGAATAGAATAGAAATTCCAGAAGCCAACCCCCACATATATGGTCAAATAATTTTCAGCCAGCCTATCAAGACCATTCAATGGGAAAAGAATATTTTCATTTCAATGGGAACATTGAACATTTCAATGGGAAAAGGCCATTCAATGGGAAAGGCTTTTCAATGGGAAAAGAACATTGTTTTTTCAACAAATGGTGCAGGGAAACCTGGATATCTACACACAAACAATGAAGTTGCACCATTATAACATATGCAAAAATTAACTCTAAATGGATCAAAATCTTAAATATAAAAGCTAAAATCATAAAACTTTTCCAAAGGCACTGGCAATAAAAAATAGATAAATTTGACTTCATGAAAATTAAAAACACTTATGTATCATAGACCACCATCAAGAATAAAAAGGCAACACACCAAATGGGAGAAAATATTTACAAATCATGTATCTGATAAGGTATTAATATCTGGAATACATAAAGAACTTCCACAACTCAACAACAACAAAAACAATCCAATTCCAAAATGGACAAAGGCAACATCATACTGAATGAGCAAAAGCTAGAAGCATTTCCCTTGAAAACCAGCACAAGAAAAGGAAGCCCTCTCTCACCAGTCCTATTAAACATAGTATTGGAAGTCCTGGCCAGGGCAATCTGACAAGAGAAAGAAATAAAGGGCACCCAAATAGGAAGAGAGGAAGTCAAACTATCCCTGTTTGCAGATGACATGATCCTATATCTAGAAAACCCAATAGTCTCAGCCCAAAAGCTCCTTAAGCTGATAAACAACTTGTCAGGATACTAAATCAATATGCAAAAATTACTAACATTCCAATTCACCATCAACAGTCAAACTGAGAGCCAAATCAGGAACACAATCCCATTCACAATTGCCACCAAAAATAAAAAATAAATTAAATAACTAGGAATACAGCTAACCAGGTAGGTGAAAGATCTCTACAAAGGGAACTACAAAGCGCTGCTTAAAGAAATCAGAGATCTCTTACAAACAAATGAAAAAACATTCCATGCTCATGGATAGGAATAATCAATAACATTAAAAAGGTCATACCGCCCAAAGCAATTTACAAATTCAATGCTATTCCTATTAAACTACCACTGACATTCTTCAGAGAACTAAAAAAAAACTATTTTAAAACTCATATGGAACCAAAAAAGAGCCCAAAAAGCCAAGGCAACCCTAAGCAAAAAGAAAAAAGCTGGAGGAGGCATCACACTACCCAACTTCTAACTATATTACATGGTTATAGTGATCAAAACATCATGGTACTCGTACAAAAAGACACATAGACCAAGGAAACAGAATAGAGAGCCCAGAAATAAGGTCACACCTACAACTATCTGATCTTTGACAAACCTACCAAAAACAAGCAATGGGGAAAGGATTCCCTATTCAGTAAATGGTGCGGGGATAACTGGGTAGGCATATGTAGAAGATTGAAACTGAACCCCTTCCTTACACCATATTCAAAAATTAACTTAAGACAGATTAAAGACTTCAATGTAAAACAAAAACTATAAAAACCCTGGAAGACAACCGAGGCAATACCATTCTGGGCACAGGAATAGGCAAAGATTTCATGATGAAGACATCAAAAGCAATTGCAACAAAAGCAAAAATTGACAAATGGAACCTAATAAAACTAAAGAGTTAATGCACAGCAAAGGAAACTATCAACAGAGTAAACAGACAACCTACAGAATGGGAGAAAATTTTTGTGAACTGTGCATCTGACAAAGGTCTAATATCCAGCATCTATAAGGAACTTAAATTTACAGAAGAAAAACGAACAATGTCATTAAAAAGTAGGCAAAGGACATGAATGGACACTTTTCAAAAGAAGATATATGCAGCCAACAATCTTATGGAAAAAAAGCTAACATTAGTGATCATTAGAGAAATGCAAATCAAAACCACCACAATGAGATACCATCTCACACCAGTCAGAATGGCTATTATTAAAAAGTCAAAAAAAAAAAAAAAAAAAAAAGATGCTGGTGAGGTTGCAGAGAAAAAGGAACACTTGCACGCTATTGGTAAGAATGTAAATTAGTTCAACCATTGTGGAAGACAGTGTGGCAATTCTTCAAAGACCTAAAAACAGAAACATCATTTGACCCAGCAATCCCATTACTGGGCATATACCCAAAGAAATATAAATTGTTCTATTATAAAGACACATGCACAAGTATATTCATTGCAGCACTATTCACAATAGCAAAGACATGGATTCAACCTAAATGCCAATCAATGGTAGACTAGATTTTTAAAATGTGGTACATATACCTATGGAATACTATGCAGCCACTAAAAAAATGAGATTGTATCCTTTGCAGAAACATAGATGGAGCTGGAGACCATTATCCTTAGCAAACTAACGCAGGAACAGAAAACCAAATACCGCATGTTCTCACTTATAAGTAGGAGCTAAATCATGAGAACACATGGACACATAGAGGGGAACAACACACAGTAGGGCTATCAGAGAGGGTAAAGGGTGGGAGGAGGGAGAGGATCAGAAAAATAACTAATGGGTACTAGGCTTAATACCTGGGTGACAAAATAATCTGTACAACAAATCCCTACCACACAAGTTTACCTATATAACACACCTGTACATGTACCCCTTAACTTTTTAAAATAAAAATTAAATTTTAAAAAAAATGGGGCCGGGAGTGGTGGCTCATGCCTGTAATCTCAGCACTTTGAAAGGCGAGGCAGGCGGATCACTTGAGACCAGGAGCTCAAGACCAGCCTGGCTAATATGGTGAAACCTGGTCTCTACTAAAAATACAAAAAATTAGCCAGGCATGGTGGCATGCACCTGTAATCCCAGCTATTCGGGAGGCTGAGGTGGGAGGACTGCTTGATCCTGGGAGGCAGAGGTTGCAGTGAGCTGAGATAGTGCCACTGCACTCCAGCCTAAGTGACAGAGTGAGGCCCTATCTCAATAAAGGGCAAAGGACTTGAATAGACATTTCTCCAAAGAAAATACACAAATGACCAATAAGCAGAAGAAAAGATGCTCAACATCAGTAATCATTGGGGAAATGCAAATCAAAAACACAAGACACCATTTCACACCCACAAAAATGGCTATTCTTTTAAAAAGTACAACAAAATAGATAACGAGGTTGGCAAAGATCTGGAGAAATTGGAACCCTTGTGCATTGCTGATGGAACTGTAAAATGGCACAGCCACTGTGAAAAACAGCTTGGCAGTTCCTCAAAAACTTATATATAGAATTACCATATGGTCCAGAAATTCCACTCTTAGGTGTATACCCAAAGGAATTGAAAACAGGGACTCGAACAGATATGTACAACAATGTTCACAGCAGCACTATTCAAAATACCAAAAAGATGGAAACAATCCACATGTCCACTGGCAGATGAATGGACAAACGAAATGTGGTATATCCATATGATGGAATATTATTCAGCCATAAAAAGAAATAAAATTCTGACACATACTATATGGTAGATGAACCTTGAAAACATTATGCTAAGTTTTAAAAAAGCCAGACACAAAAGGACAAATATTGTATGATTCCACTTACATGAGGTACCTAGAGTAGTCAAATTCCTAGAGACAGAAAGGAGAATGGCATTTTTCTAGGGACTGGACAATAGGGAAATACAGAGATATTGTTTCATGGGTATGGTGTTTCAGTTTGGAAAGATGAAAAGGTTCTGGCACTGGATAACAGTATATGAATATGCATAATACCACTGAATTTACACTTAAAAACAGCTAAATGGTAAACTTTATGTTATATATATTTTACCATTAAAAACATGAAGGTAAGAAAAAATCTGAAAAAAAATCTTTGCAATGCAAATGTTAAATAAAGCTCTACAAGCTAATAGAAAAGTTACATAATGCAGAAACTTGGACCTACACAATGAAGGGCAGCTGAAGTGAAAAACTGGAGGGTTAAGGAAGAAATTATTTTCCTCATTTGTAAATCTGTACATAGCTGATGATTTAAAGCAAAAATAACAAAACACTGTGAGGGCTATGATAAATATAGAAGTAAAATATTTGACAAAAATGGCACAAAACATGGGAGAGTGGACATGGAAGTGTATTGGCAGAAGGTTCTTACACATTATTTGTGAGTTGAAATATTATTTGAAGGTACACTGTGATAAGTTTAAGATGCAAAGTATGAAGCAACTCCCAAAAATAAAAATAAGAGGTATATTTAAGAAGACAACGGTGAAGGTAAAATAGAATCCTAAAACATGTTTAATTAATTCAAAGAAGACAGAAAAGGGGAATAAAGAAAAGTTGGAATAAACAAAAAACAAATAGTAACCACAGTGATAATTATACTGAATGTAAATAGTATAAGTGTTCCAATTAAAAAGAAGAGGTTGTCAGATTGGATAAATAAAGAAGACAATTATTTATAAGAAACCTATCTTAAATCTAAAGACGCAAATAGGTTAAAAATAAAAGGATGAAAAATATATACTATGGAAACATTAATCCTAAGAAAGCTGGAGTGGCTATATCAATGTTAGCCAAAATGGATCTCAGAACAAAGACATTTCATAATGACAGATGGGTTAATACATCAAGAAGACATAATAATCTTAAGTGTGTATACAGCTAATAACAGAGCATGAAAACCCATGAAGCAAAAACTGGTAGAATTGAAAGAAAAGGCAAATCCCACAATTATAGGACCCTTATCGTATTCTCTAATTCAGTTGTAAGTAGACCAAAAAAAAAAAAAAAAAAAAAAATCAGCAAGGATACAGATCTTAGCAAGATAATCAACAAACCTGACCTAACTGATTTTTATAAATGAATACCCATACTTTCCAAAAACTCACAGAGCATTCGCCAAGACAGATCATCAAATTTAAAAGAATTGAAATCATAGACTCTATTCTCTAACCACACAAAAATAAATTAGAACTCAATAAGAGAAAAAGATCTAGGAAAAAAACACCTAGTTAGTGTTTATCTAGACTTCTAAATAAATCTTGGGTCAGAGAAAAAATCACAAGGGAAATCAGAAAAAAAAATGTATCAAAATGTGTGGGATACAGATAAAGAAGTGCTTAGAGGGAAATGTATAGCTTTCACTGGTGTTTTATTTAGGGAAAATAAAAAAAGGTCCAAAATCAGTTATCAGCTATTTAAGTTTCAATCTTCATTTTTTTTTTCTTTCTTTTTTTTTTTTTTTAGACGGAATCTCGCTCTGTCGGGCTGGAGTGCAGTGGCCGGATCTCAGCTCACTGCAAGCTCCGCCTCCCGGGTTTACGCCATTCTCCTGGCTCAGCCTCCCGAATAGCTGGGACTACAGGCGCCCGCCACCTCGCCCGGCTAGTTTTTTGTATTTTTTTAGTAGAGACGGGGTTTCACCGTGTTAGCCAGGATGGTCTCGATCTCCTGACCTCGTGATCCGCCCGCCTCGGCCTCCCAGAGTGCTGGGATTACAGGCTTGAGCCACCGCGCCCGGCCTTTTTTTTTTTTTTTTTTTGAGACAGAGTTTCGCTCTTGTTGGCCAGGTTTGAGTGCAATGGCACGATCTCGGCTCACTGCAGGCTCCGCCTCCCAGGTTCAAGCAATTCTGCTGCCTCAGCCTCCCGAGTAGCTGGGATTACAGGTGCCCACCACCACGCCTGGCTAATTGTTTGTATTTTTAATAGAGACAGGGTTTTGCCATGTTGGCCAGCCTGGTCTCGAACTCCTGGCCTCAGGTGATACACCCGCCTCAGCCTCCCAAAGTGCTGGGAGTACAGAGGTGAGCCACCATGCCTGGCCCAGTTTCAATCTTATGAAGCTAGCAGAAGAGCAAATTACATTCAAAGAAAGTAAAACAATGGCAATTAAAAAAAAAAAAAAAAAAAAAGCAAAAACCAATAAAATTGAAAATGGAAAAACGAAAAGTCAACAAAAACTTTTTAAAAGATCTATAAAATGGATAAACCTCTACTACCTATTATAGATTGAGCAAAATGAATTCTAGATTGAGCAAAAAAAAAAGGAGATAGACACAAATTATAAATATCAGACATGAAAGAGGGCATATCACTGCAAATCTTACAGACATTTAAAGAAATAAGAATATTTTGAACATTATGCCAATAAATTCAAAAACTTGAATGGACAAATTTATTGAAAGATACTAATTACTAAAACTGACTCAGAAACAGAAAATGTGAATAGTACTATATTCATTTTAAAAATTAAATTTAAAAGTAAAAATCTTCCCAAAAATAACATATAAGGGCAAGATGGCTTCCCTGGTGAATTCTATCAAAAATTTAAGGAAGAAGTAATACCAATACTTCCCAACTCATTTTATAAAGCCAACATTACCTTGATATCAAAGCCAGATAAAGACATTACAAAAAACTATAGACCAATATTCTTATGAACATAGATGCGAAGAATCCTTAACAAAATTTAGCAAATCAAACCTAACAACTGTAAAAAATGAGGCCTACACTATGACCAAGCGGGTTTTATTACACTAATTTACAGTCAGGCCAACATTAAAAAACTAATCAATGTAATTTACCATATCAACAGCATATAGGAGAAAAACATATAATCCTACCAAGGAATGCAGTAAAATTTTAAATATAAAATCCAACATCTACTCATTATAAAAATGTTCAGCCAACTCGCGATAGAAGGAAACTTCTTTAGCCTGACAAAAGGGCATACACAGAACACCTAGCACAAATTTCATACGGAACAGTGAGGGACCAGAATGTTTTCCACCACAAGGTTGTGAACAAGGCAAGGGTATTCACTCTCATCACTCTAATTCAGCCTTGTACTGCATGAAAGGTAAACACTGTAAAGGAAGAAGTAAAATAGTATTTTCCACAGAATGAAACACACAACTTTGTGTACTTAGAAAGTCCTGAATAAACTTCAAAAGTATCAGCTAGAACCAATAAGTGATTTAGTAAGTCGCAGGTTACAGGGTAAACATACAAAAATGAATTCTATTTCTACAATAGTAACGAATAACTGGAAAATGAAATTATAAGTGGAATCATACAATATCTGTCCCTTTATGACTGGTTTATTTTATGTCACATAATGTCTTCAAGTTTCATCTATGTTGTAGTACATATCAGAATTTCCTTCATTTTTAAGGCTCAATAATATTCCATTGTATGTATATACCACATTTTGTTTATTCGTTTATCAGTGGACATTTTGGTTGTTTCCACCTTTTGACTATTGTTAGTAACACTCCTATGAACACTGGTATACAAGTATCTGAGTACTTGCTTTCAATTCTTTTGGATATTTGCCTAGAAATGTTATTTCTGGATCATATGGTAATTCTGTATTTAACTTTCAGAGGAATCAGAAACAAGATTTTTCAGTTGAACATACAGAAAGGAAGAAAATTAGAATGGGCCCTCTGGTACTGGAATGGAACTGGATGTATTGGTATAAACACTCATAATTTTCAGTGTACAGACAGACAGATACAGAAAACATATATAAATGTATATGTCTATGAGTCTGGGTTTGTGTATGTATTGTGTATATTCTCTAGTTGTCTGCTGAAAGGGCCTGGAGCAGCAACTCCAAAAGCAATGAGCAAAGCTACCTCCCAGAACGCAGCGTTTAAATGTTATTTTTCACTAAATGGAACCAGGGTTCCTTGGAGAAATGGCTGAATCCAAGACTAGGGCAGGGAAAATATAAGGTGAGCCTGGAACACTATCTTGTGCCAAAAAATAAGGAAGTGTTCCAAGAATGATTGATATATGTCAGAAAGACACAATCAACTTAACTGGCTTCCCATTCGAGTACCAAAACAAATCTTATAATAATTATAACCCACTGAATAAAATGGAAAATCGTAAGTCCATAAAGATATAAATGAGTAAATTGAATGTTTTATAAGGACATGTCATTTATATAATTTCAGAGTTCTTCCCCATAAAGTCCTCTTTTATAAAGGCAAAAAGACAACTATAAAGTTGTATTTTTTACCTAGCAGATATCATATTAATCAAGTTATCAATCATTAATGAGAGAAAATGAAACTGTGTGCCACCTCATAAGATGCAATGAGCAGAAGGCATCACTTCTGTCACATTCCTGCTGAAGATAAATAACCTCAGTCTTATGAGGAGAAAACCCAAATTAAGAGACATTCTAGCTAAGCTGTAATATTCTGAAGCGTCAAAATCATGACAGTAAAGGAAAGACTGAGGAAGTGTTCCACACTGAAGAATTTACTAAAGTGATAACTAAATGCAATGCATGGTTCTGACTGGATTCTTTTGCTTTTATAAAAGCATTATTAAGACAACTGCTAAAATTTAAACCAGTTCTAAGTATTAGATGGCAACACTGAATCAATTTTTTAACCTCCTGATTCTTATTGGTTATATTGTGATTATGTATAAGAATGCCTTTGCTTATAAGACATAGACACTAAAGTATTTCAGGGTGAGGGAACATCAGGGCAACAACATACTCTCAAACGGCTCAATAAAAAAAGATGTTTGTATTGTACTTCCAATTTCTCTATAATGTTGTGACAGTCAAACCTTTAAAAAGCTAAAATAATCAAAAGATAAATTTACTGGGCAGACAGTTGGTCAATTAACGAAGTAGTTTTCAAAGGTAAAGTTATCTTTCCACACCCAGTATCCATGAATGAAACGTTCTACATGACAATTGTAGATACTATTACCACTGAATAGCTACACTTATGTCGACTGGGTTGCTATACATATTTATTTCATTAATGTATCTACACATCAAGAAAACTTAGAGGAATGGCTGAATTTTGTCAACTTTCTCTGAAATATTCACCAAGTTCACTCAATATGATAAAGAAGATTTGAAATTTTTGAGCATTAAACATTTCCACCATAGAGAACACTACTGTTTTCTCCAAGCTCTCAAAAAATTATAATTATTGGACCCGGCGCAGTGGCTCACTCCTGTAATCCCAGCACTTTGGGAGGCTGAGGCGGGCGGATCATTTGAGGTCAGGAGTTTGAAACACGCCTGGCCAACAAGGTGAAACCCCGTCTCTACTAAAAATAAAAAGAAATTAGACAGGCATGGTGGCAGGCACCTGTAATCCCAGCTACTCAAGAGGCTGAGACAGGAGAATTGCTTGAACCCAGGAGGTGGAGGTTGCAGTGAGCCAAGATTGCACCACTACACTCCAGCCTGGGTGACAGAGCAAGACTCCACCTCAGAAAAAAAAAAAGCCATAATTGTTGGAGCTGAAGGAAACACTCAAGCAATTAGTCATCCATTCTATCATCCTACCCCTAGGTAAATTTGCAGACAAGGCAAGAGATTCACACTAACTCCACGAACCTCTGGCCTAACTTAACCAAGATTAAGAGATTGAACAGGGGTTGGCAAACTTTTTCTCTAAAAGGTCAGAGATTTTCCTGCTGGCTGAACATGAAAAGAAAGAAAAGAAAAATAAATAAATAGAGGGACAGAGAGTAAATATTTTAGGTTTTGTGAGCCATATGGTCTCTATCACAACTACTCAACTTTACTATTATAACACAAAAGTTCCACAGACAATATGTATAAACAAATGTAAAATGCATTCAAAAAAACTTTATTTATAAAAACAGGCAGCAGGCTATATTCCGCCCATAGGTCATAGTTTGCCAACCACTGGCAGAGGAAAAAAGATTACAACAAAAAAGTATCCAACAAAATAGACCTGGTAAATTTTACTATGACTGTGATATATTAGGTGAAAAATAAAAGCTATACACTATAATCTTAATTTTGTGTGTGGGGAGTATACATGTAATATATGTGTAATATATGTAATATATCCTACATAACAAATATATGTAATATATACTACAGTATCAACCCCTTTACAGGGGTTGAGCCCTGTACAACACCTGATTATAGGAGTGAGCCACTGCACTCAGCCCAATAATTACGATTTTTTTGCCAGCTTGTAGAAAACATAGTAGTGTTCTCTATGGTGGAAATGTTTACTACATAACAAATATATATATACTTGTAACATATATACTACATAACATATATACTACTATGTAACAAATATGGCAACATATACTACATAACAAAAATGGCAACAAATTCTACTTATCTTTGTATATAAGCCCCCTTTCAAGGTTACTTTGTAGCTCTTTCCACCAAGATGTGAGCTTTACCACTTGAGTCTGGATTTGGTCATGTGATTTGCTTTTGGTGACTGGAACATTAGCAAACCTGACACAAACAGAGACTCAAAAGGCATTTGCACACTGGGGCTTGTTCTCTTGCTGCTCTTGGAACCCTGAGGCCACCACATACATAAACCAGAATTAGCCTGCTAGATGATGAGACAGACCCACCTCATGGTCCCAGCTGACTACCAGTCAACTCCCTGAAGCAGGGCTGCCTTGCTGACTTAACAGCTGACCTGCAGTTGACCACAGACGCATGAGTAGGCCACCTGAGATCAGCAGAAGAAATGCCCAGCTGAGCCCAGCCTAAATTGCTGACCCCCACAACAGTAAGCTAAATAAATGGTTGGTTTGTTACAGCAATAGATAACATTGCATGTGTATGTGCATGCACGTGTGTGCACTTAAGAATAGACAGCAGGCAAAATATCGGGTTGATACTGAGGAGACAGTTTAATTTAGGATTAATGTTAATAATTTAAGTGGCCGGGCGCGGTGGCTCAAGCCTGTAATCCCAGCACTTTGGGAGGCCGAGATGGGCGGATCACGAGGTCAGGAGATCGAGACCATCCTGGCGAACACGGTGAAACCCCGTCTCTACTAAAAATACAAAAAACTAGCCGGGCGAGGTGGCGGGCGCCTGTAGTCCCAGCTACTCCGGAGGCTGAGGCAGGAGAATGGCGTAAACCCGGGAGGCGGAGCTTGCAGTGAGCTGAGATCCGGCCACTGCACTCCAGCCTGGGCGACAGAGCCAGACTCCGTCTCAAAAAAAAAAAATAATAATAATAATAATAATTTAAGTACACATTTTGGTGGTTCTCAAATTTTCTTAGATGATGCTTTTATATTCAGAAAAAAAGTTATTTAGAAATATAAAATTTAGTTCAATATAAAAGAGTATTTTTCATTATTTCCAGTAAATACTGAGTCTAAAAATATGGACATCTTGACTTGATGTCTTTAAATGGATAGATTTTAAGTTCTAACAGAGAGTTTGGAGATAAATAGTTATAGGTACATAGAAAACTAAGCAAAGGACAAGACAACTACTAGCACCAAAAAAAAAAAAAAAAAAAAAAATACTGGTTTGGGGAAAGAACTGTAATCAGTTTTAAATATTTACAGAATTACAATAATACAAATGCCAAATGCTGGGAGGCTAAAGGGGAGAAGTAACGAGAAAGGAGAAAAGGATAGGAGGAAGACAACACAAAGTATCTAACACTGAAAACTCAAGAGAAAAGCAAAATATGCATGCTACTTCAGAAACTATCAGAATAAAAAGGAAAAATGATTGAAAATTATTTACTTCAGATAGTAGGAATTGGTGAAGAATAGAATTAGGGCAGGGGTATACTGCTTTTCTGTTTGAAGCCAAGTGGAATTCTTTGACATATTTTTTCACACATACTGTGAAAAAAAATAAAAATTTAAAGAGGGAAAAAAAAAGTCCAGGAACCAGTCCAAGTACATATAACAATCTAGTACATGATAACAGCAAAACTTCAAAACAGGAAAAATTATTAAGTGACACTGGGACAACTGATCAACTATTTGGGAAAATATGCAATTAGAGCCTGACCTCATACATGCATGAAAATATATCCTATAAACAAGAGAGTTAAATGTACAAACAAAACTATAAAAGAACTATTAAAAATATCCTTATAAATTTATAGAAAAGGATCTAAAAAGATCCTCATGAAAGTGTTCATGGTGTTTGCTTCTGGGAAGTAGAAAGGGGGATGGGATTAATATAAGGGAGAACATTTTAATTTTTATTCTCTATCGGTTTTTATAATGTTAAAGGTTTTTCAAAAAATGTTATTACTCTTTTTTTTTTTTTTTTTGAGACAGGGTTTCGCTCTGTCACCCAAGCTGGAATGCAGTGGCATGATCATAGGTCACTGTAACCTCCACCTCCCGGGTTGAAGCAATCCTCCTGCCTCAGCCTCCTGAGTAGCTGGGACCACAGTCATGAGCCACCACACCCAGCTAATTTTGTTTGTTTGTTTTTTGTAGAGACAGGGTCTCGCTATGTTGCCCAGGCTGAGCTCAAACTCCTGGGCTCAAGTGATCAGCCTACCTCAGCCTCCCCAAGTGCTGGGACTACAGGCATAAGTCACCATGATTGGCCAAAAACCATTTTTAAATCTGCATTAAGTCACCTGTATTTAACAATACTGTCATACCCTCTTAAGTATAAGGATCTGAGTAAAAATTGTGAGCTACAAGAAATAGTGGTGAATCATACATCTACTTAACTATGGCCATTTCTTTCATTCATTTATTCAACAAATAATACGAGTGGTTACTAAGTGCAGGCTCTGTGCCAGATGCTGGTTATAAAAAATTGAAAAAAAGAGACATTGCACTTGTCCTTATAGTCAATCTGGTAATGAGGCAAACAAAACAGTTAAACCTACAAATAAATAAATAATTACAAATTTCAGTAAGCATTGTAAAGAAAAAAGACAGGGCCTTGAGACACTAAAAGAGGGATGAATCTTGAATAAATTACCTACAGGGTAATGCATATAACATGACCTGTAACAGTATAAAAATGAACTGTCATCAAAAAGTCATCTGGCAGAGTTTATTCAGAGACAGAATAGTGAGGTGGTTTAGAGGACCAATTCCAGAGTCAGACTGCCTGGGTTTTAATTCAGCTTCTACTCACCAGGTTTGTGGCATGAACAAGTTATTTAAATACTCTGTGCCTCAGTTTCCTCAGGTATAATTGGGAAAAATATTAATACCTTCCTGATAGGGTTGTTATAAAGACTGAGTTAAATTCTTTTATTTTGAAAACTGTCAAACCCAAAGAAAAGTTAAAAGAACATGACAATAAGCATCAACTCACATGAACCTGTATTTGCCAGGTGAATTAATATTTCTAAAATGCTTAGAAGAGTGTCTGGCGTATAACACAGTAAGCATCAGTATCACCATATATATGCAGTTGTGTTAAATAGCTATTTTAAATAAAAGTAAATTAAAAGCATAAATTAAAAGAAAGAAGGGTAGGAAGGAAGAAAAAATGGGGTATGGGAGGAAGAAAAAGGGAAAACAAAATAGCCTAAGGATCACCCCAGTGTTAACACTTTGTAAGAAGGTCAACAGCGCACTCTGCTGGATCCAAGTGTCTTCCACACACCAGGCCCAAGTTATGAATTAAAATAATATGCTACTGCTACATTAAATCAAATATAATTACTTTAATTAAAGCATATAAAGAATGTTAGCATTTATTTATGAATAAATTAAAAGCAGGTATAAGCATAAAAATGTATCTGAAGACAACCCTATCTATTGTGAGGGTTTACTAAAAAAATGAACAGAATATAAATAAATAAATCTAGAGAAAATGATTAGGAATGATAGAACAAAATAATATCAAAATGTTAACATACTATTCTAAAAAACAATGTTTTTCTTAACTATATTTTGACCATGTGGAGGCAGATGCCTCACTAGATCTTTGACATATGAATTGTCAGATTAAGAAAATGAATCTAAACTGTAAGGAAAGAGATCAAGCAGTGGACACCAGAAAGTTAATCATATAAGAAAAGGTACTGACACTATTTTCCGACTTGAAAAGAAAGTCAGGAGACTAGAAATGATAGAAAAATAAAGAGACAACTGTCTAATTCTCCAATCCACTGGGTGGAAACTAAATTATTTTCATAAAAACTAAAAAAATTTGAAGAACCTAAAAAGTTTAATGTCAAATTCAGGGGAAAACAGAAATCATCAAACTAATTTATCATTTAATTTATGGAAGAAGATATGTCAAAAGTAATGCAACTGCAGATTTGAAAAACGTGAGGACTCTAAGACTTACACCTTTGCAGGGATAAGAGAACTAAACTATTAATTTATGAATTCAAATAAATATTTTTATTTAAAAACAATACTGTACTCCCTAGTATCATATAATAAAAAGCAAGACAGGAAAAGTGTCCTTAGAATTTAAAGGTGCTAGAATTCAATTAGATATAAAGTATTTCCTGACCTCGTGATCTGCCCGCCTTGGCCTCCCAAAGTGCTGGGATTACAGGCGTGAGCCACCGTCCTGGCTAACACGGTGAAACCCCGTCTCTACTAAAAATACAAAAAATTAGCCCGACGTGGTGGCAGGCGCCTGTAGTCCCAGCTACTCGGGAGGCTGAGGCAGGAGAATGGCGTGAACCTGGGAGGCGGAGCTTGCAGTGAGCCGAGACCCGCCATTGCACTCCAGCCTGGGGGACAGAGCGAGACTCCGTCTCAAAAAAAAAAAAAAAAAAAAAAGATATAAGGTATCATTAAATTCAGTCCCACATTCTTTTTCCTTCCATATAAAGGAACTGTTTTTGACAAAAAAGTTACCTAAGTCTCTCAATTTACCATAAAATGTGTGTGTGTGTGTGTGTGTGTGTGTGTGTGTATATATATATAAAGGTTGGAGCCAAAACCTTGAATTCTGCTAAGGCACCAACAGTTTTACCCATTCTTGCTTTTGCACCACCAGTACAAATGTCAAGACAATCCAAAAGGCAATAACATTTTTTCCCTTTTTTTTTTTTTTTTTTTTTGAGACGGGGTCTCACTCTGTCATCTAGGCTGGAGTGCAGTGGTGCAATCTTGGCTCAGTGCAAACTTTGCCTCCTGGGCTCAAGCCATCCTCCCACCTCAGCCTCCCCAGTAGCTGGGACTACAAGTGTGCACCCCAACACCCGGCTAATTTTTGTATTTTTTATAGAATCACGGTTTCGCCATGTTGCCCAGGCTGGTCTCAAACTCGTGAACTCAAGTGATCCACCCACCTTGGCCTCCCAAAGTGCTGGGATTACAGGCGTGAGCCACCACGCGTGGCCTACAACATCTTAATATTTTTATAAAAATAATTTTCACCTCACAGACCACCCCCCCAAAAAATTTCAATATCTGGAACTCCCTGGACTCCTCCTTGAGAACTGTTGCCCTAAGGATCCTGAAAGAACTTAAAGGAGTTGGAGAGTTTACAAACATTAAAATATAGAACAGAAAAAATGACTTTCAGATCTCTCTCTAGTCCAATTCTCTTATTTTATAAATGAGGAACTGAGGCATAGATGAATAGACCTTGCCATCCCACACATTAGTAACAGATGTGACAGCACTGAGGACTTCTGAGTTGGTTTATACTGTCCTTTGTATTATACGATTCTTCCTCTTTTGTCAAAAATTGATTTAGAAAATTCCATATTTTTCTTCTTTAAAACTAAACAATGGCATTAATACATACTTTCCGTGGAGAAAAGGAGTTTATCTTTCCCGATGGGGAGTTGAGTTTTACAGTCTTTCCTGAATCAACTTTTGCGTCCAAATTGTGTACTTCCGTTCCAAAGCAATGACGTTTTCTAATCTGTAAACACAGAACCAAAATGAAGTTTAAGGTAAACTAGAAGTTTAACTGGCTAGTTGTTCTCAAAGGCCAAAACAGCTCTATGTATTTTTTTTCTGCATCCAAAAAAAGACTATTTCTAACCGGCAATAATAAAACAAATTTTAAAAATGCAAATAAGCACCTAAGTACAACACTTAAATGAAACAGAACATAGTAACGACTCATGAATCTTAGCCAAACTATCTTTAATTAGTGATGTATCAAAATTAGAGTATTGTAAAACGAACTTCTCATAAAATAGTCCCATCATATGGACATCAAATATAGTATTGTTGCAAAGTCCAATCACATATCTAATTGGAAAATAAATCAAAATTTAAGCATAATTCTATACCGAAAAGAACTCAGAATAAAAGTTTTAATGTAAATAGTCATGATTTCCTACAGGATGGAATAAATTACTCGATTACTATTATTACTGTTACTTCCTAGATATTTGATAAACCAAGTTGTCTTTCACTAAATTTCTTTTACAAATATCACTAAGTTTTCTTTCCAAACTGTATCCATGCTTTTTCCTACTTGTGAAAGATCTATTCACTAATGTTATAATTGGGGAGAAAAGCATTTCTATTGGTAATCTCATTCCTGCCAAAAATGAAATGAGAACCAATGAAGTGAGGGAATAAATGTTTTATGTTGAGCCCTACCTGAGGACATGCAACTCTATATACACATTTTGTCGGGGGGAAATCTCTATAGGTTCACACCTCATTTGCCATTGGTACTTTGATAAAAATAAACTAGTTCATTCTATTTCTAAAAACAAGGCTGAATTATAGAAATTTATAAAGATTGTGAGTTGAACAGCTAAACTACATAAGAATGCAAGAACCTCGAGTATACTCAATTAAAAGTACCCAGTTACTTACCTACAAATAACATCCTAATTAATACTTTTTTTTAATTTTATGTTTTTATTTATTTATTTTTTAGAGACAGGGTCTTGCTCTGTTACCGAGGTTGAAGCATAATTGCATGATCTTAGCTCAGGACAGCCTTGAACTCCTAGGCTTGAGCAATCCTCCTACCTCAGCCTCCCAAGTAGCTGGGACTACAGGCTCATGCCACCACACCTGGCTCTTTTTTTTATTTTTTTTGTGGAGAAGGGAGTCTTGCTATATCACTCAGGCTAGTCTCAAACTGCTGGACTCAAGAGATCCTCCCGCCTCAGCCTCCCAAAGTGCTGGGATTACAGTTGTGAGCCATTGCATTCAGCCTAATAATTATCTTTTTTATTTGTAACTAAATCTATTAAAATCCCAGCCTTCCTATCTCACTGCCATGAATTCTGAGAAAATATTGTGTTCATCTGCATCCAAATTTCATTTAAAATATCTGGTAATTTGGCCAGGCATCGTGGCTCACGCCTATAATCCCAGCACTTTGGGAGGCCAAGGTGGGTGGATCACAAGGTCAGGAGTTTGAGACCAGCCTGACCAACATGGTGAAACCCCGTCTCTACTAAAAATACAAAACTTAGCTGGACCTGGTGGTGCGTGCCTGTAATCCCAGCTACTCGGGAGGCTGAGGCAGGAGAATTGCTTGAATCCGGGAGGTGGAGTTGCAGTGAGCCGAGATTGGGCCACTGCACTCCAGCCTGAGCAACAGAGCGAGACTCCGTCTCAAAAAAAATAAATAAATAATATATATATATATATATATATGGTAATTCAAGCCTTTTAGTAATTTTTAGAAATAAATATGCATATTTTATCATGTATCAATCTTAAAATTTCAGTAAGAATACATCTTGCCATTACATTAAAACTATCAATTCCAAAACATCCATAACATTAATAATCATATCAAAGGTATTTTAGCCAAAAGAAAATGCTATTTTAAGATAAAAATAGAGGAGTTAAAAAGTGCAAAGTAGTACATCACTAAGATATGCCTTAAGTAAATATTTTACTATCAAATTCCTCATATATAAGAAACACCATGCAGTTTCACTTGAGTGACATGTTACTGTGAATAATCTGCTATAATAACAAACTCCTTTGTAACAAGTAACTCTACAAAACGAAATTACAACAAATTACCATTTAATTTATGGCTGTCACATGACCCAACTAATCTCTACAAGTGTATTAAAAACTTGATACTTGACTACCATGTTCAGCTGTAACTACCTGGATTATTTCACTGCCAAAAAACTCTGTTTACCTGCTGTGTAGTTTCTAAGGGTCGAATTCTTTTCTTCTCTACTTGAAAATCATCATTTTCATCTCTGTATATGGATGCCTGCTTCTTAGCAGATAACTTTGCAGCCAGAGTGGTTTTTTCAGGGGAGTCTTATATAAGAAGTAATAAAAAAAATAGCATAAGTAACTTACACGTAGGCAGTTTTTCTAGAAGAAAACTGGAACCAGGATGTAAGGTTTATTTCTAGAAATTTCATACCATAATCTAAAACATGAAACTTAAATATGTTTAAAAAGCACTTCTCTACCATTCAGTTTACTTTATGGAAGATCTTGAGAAACATGCTTTCAATAGGAAAAGTCCAATTTGATTTTTTAAATAGCTTTATGTACTTGTAGACTACTCCCAATAACATGATTTAAAATGTGTAACTGCAAGGATCTCTGAAGAAAATACATTTCATGTCTGTAAAAATCTTTCTTTACAGTATCAACGTATCTTTTCTCTTAAGTTTCTCCACGTTCTTTAGACCAAAAACATTGATTATAGAATCAAGCTCATATAATCTGTCTTTTAATCTCATAATCCTGAAAGCTCCTTCTCAAGGTCATCAAGGACCTCTTAATCACCAACTAACATTAATTATCCCAATCTTACAAATGTGAACACTAGGTTTTTAAAAGTCCAGTAGCTTGCCCAGGTTATTAAATGGTAGAGCTTGGATGTGACTGAATCCTGCTGTGTGACTCCAACATCCATATATGTAACCTCTTAGGCATACAGCCAAACACTGTCTTCTTGGAACATAGCAAACACATTTTCTTCTTCCTTAATGTCTGTAACACTGTTCTTAACTATTCTCATACATTAGTTTCTCCCTTTTCCTAAATATAAATATTCTTAAAGGTAACTTCCTTCCTCTTTGCTTCTCTCTAAACATTCTCTCCACTCCCATGGCTTGAATTAATTTAGCAATCTTTTTTTTTTTTTGAGATGGAGTTTCCCTCTTGTTGCCCAGGCTGAAGTGCAATGGTGTGATCTCAGCTCACCACAATCTCCACCTCCCGGATTCAAGCGATTCTCCTGCCTCAGCCTCCTGAGTAGCTGGGATTATACGCATGTGCCACCACACCCAGCTAATTTTGTATTTTTAGTAGAGATGGGGTTTCTCCATGTTGGTCAGGCTAGTCTCGAACTCCTGACCTCAGGTGATCCACCCACCTCAGCCTCCCAAAGTGTTGGGATTACAGGCGTTAGCCACCGCACCCGGCCAACAATCATTTATTACATTGAGTCTATCCCACGGCCAGACACCATGGAAAAAACAGTGAAAAAGAGAATCCTTGGCCCTAAAGGATTTACAGCAGAGAAAGACCTACATGAGCAGGTCCAATACTGTTTTCAAAAAACAAGTTTAAGGCTGGCCCCACTGGCTCATGCCTTTAATTCCAGCACTTTGGAAGGTCAAGGCAAGAGGATCACTTGAGCCCAGGAGTGACCTGCCTGGGCAACGTGGCGAAATCCCATCTCTATTAAAAATATGAAAATTAGCTGTGCAAGGTGGTGCAGGCCTATAATCCCAGCTCCTCAGGAAGTTGAGGCATGAGAATCCCTCAAACCTGGGAGGCAGAGGCTGCAATGAGCTGACATCACGCCACGGCACCCCAGTGTGGGTGACAGAACAAGACTCTGTCTCAAAAAAAAAAAAAAAAAGAAAGCTTGAGATTACATAAACTTGGAAATGAACCTATGCCACACAGCACTGATTTTCAAGCTTTTTCTAAAGTGTAGGACTATTTTCTTTTTAAAGAAATGTTGCGGCTGGGCGCGGTGGCTCAAGCCTGTAATCCCAGCACTTTGGGAGGCCGAGACGGGCGGATCACGAGGTCAGGAGATCGAGACCATCCTGGCTAACATGGTGAAACCCCGTCTCTACTAAAAAAATACAAAAAACTAGCCGGGCGTGGTGGCGGCGCCTGTAGTCCCAGCTACTTGGGAGGCTGAGGCAGGAGAATGGCGTAAACCCAGGAGGCGGAGCTTGCAGTGAGCTGAGATCGGGCCACTGCACTCCAGCCTGGGCGACAGAGCCAGACTCCGTCTCAAAAAAAAAAAAAAAAAAAAAGAAATGTTGCAGCTGGGCGCAGTGGCTCACACCTGTAATCCCAGCACTTTGGGAGGCCGAAGCAGGTGGATCACCTGAGGCCAGGAGTTTGAGACCAGCCTGGCCAACGTGACGAAAGCCCGTCTCTACTAAAAATACACAAATTAGCTGGGCATGGTGGCGCACGCCTGCAATCCCAGCTACTTGGGAGGCTGAGGCAGGAGAATCACTTGAATCTGGGAGGCAGAGGCTGCAGTGAGCCAAGATAGTGTCACTGCACTCCAGCCTAGGTAACAGAAAGAGACTCCATCTCAAAAAAGAAAAAAAAAAGAAATGTTGCTTAAAATTTCCAAAATAGGGATGAAAGACCTAGAACTTCCCTGATCTACTTTCCCCCTTCTGAGTCATGTTTCTTTCTTTATAAGGTTCTTAGAAACAGTTTGAAAACCACTATACTCTAAAAATCCTAATAGTTTTGCCTTTCAGAAGTAGGTCTTTACTGTACCTAGAATGGATTTTTGTATATGGTATAAAGTAGGGCTTCAATTTCAATTTTTTCCATATGGACATCTAATGGGCCCAGCACCAACCAAGTTCTTCCTTTCCCCTACAAGCTATAGAGGCACTTCTATAAAAATATCAAGTTTCTGGATACATGTGGGACTGAATTAGGGTTCTCTATATTTTTATATGGATCTATCACTGTGCTAACCTCAGTCTGTCTTAATTACTCTATATTTACATACAATAAATCAGTATATTTGGCGGATCAAATCTTTCGCCTTGACCTGCTTTTTCAAAACTGTCCTGGCTATCTTTAGTCCTTTGCATTTCCACATATATTTTAGATAAGACAGGTAATTTTGAGCTCCGCATGTCCAGGCAACCAGTAAAATAACCACAAAATAAACCTAGATCGGCCGGGCGCGGTGGCTCAAGCCTGTAATCCCAGCACTTTGGGAGGCCGAGACGGGCGGATCACAAGGTCAGGAGATCGAGACCATCCTGGCTATCACGGTGAAACCCCGTCTCTACTAAAAACTACAAAAAATTAGCCGGGCGCGGTGGTGGGCGCCTGTAGTCCCAGCTACTCGGGAGGCTGAGGCAGGAGAATGGCGTGAACCTGGGAGGCGGAGCTTGCAGTGAGCTGAGATCCGGCCACTGCACTCCAGCCTGGGTGGCAGAGCGAGACTCCTTCTCAAAAAAATAAAAAATAAAAATAAATAAACCTAGATCAAGTGATTCTTAACCGGGCCAATTTTAACACCACCACTTCTCATCCCAAGCACACCGGGCAATGTCTGGAGACATTTTTGGTTGTCACAAAAAGAGCGGAGGTGGAAACACTACTGGCATCCAGTGCATAAAGGCCAGGGGTATTGCTAAACATCTCACAAAGGAGAGCTCCTACAACAAAGAGTTATCCCACTCAAAATGTTAATAGTGCCACTGTGGAGAAACCCTGTCCCAAATAAATAAGGGGCAAACTGACATGGGCCCATCAAAAGGGTAGGGAACGTCCATCCAAAATGATCATTTAGTTTTAGAAAACTGAACTGCCATGTGCCAAATAAGGGTAACCCCAATTCATAAAAATAAAAATCATATTATCATCACATACAAAAAGGCTTATCTTCCTGGTCTTTATAGCAAGGAAGTTTGGAGGAAGTTCATCAAAGGGGTAAAATCTTTAAGATACAAAGTTAAAAAGAAAGAAGATATCTCCCAGTTATGTGTTTTAAAATCTTCAAGAAACCTAAGAAATGCCCAATAGAAAAATGGAGGCTGGGCACGGTGGCTCACGCCTGTAATCCAAGCACTTTGGGAGGCTGAGGCGAACGATCATTTGAGGTCAAGAGTTTGAGATCAGCCTGGCCAACATGGTGAAACCCCATTTCTACTAAAAATACAAAAATTAGCTGGGCATGGTGGCAAGTGTCTGTAATCCCAGCTACTCAGGAGGCTGAGGCAGGAGAATTGCCTCAGCCTAGAAGGTGGTGGGTGCAGTGAGCTGAGATCGCACCACCGCACTCCAGCCTGAGCGACAGAGTGAGACTCCACCGCAAATAAAAAAGAAAAGAAAAATTGCAAACAACTTGATTAGGCAATTCACTAAAGAGGGTATCCAAACGACCAATAAACATATGAAGTCACCAGAGAAATACTAACTAAAACCCAATGAGAATACCACACATACACAAGAATGACTAACATTTTTTTTTTAAGCTATAAATATCAAGTACTAACAAAAATGGTGAATAACTTTCATATACTGCTGCAGGGGTTGGAGGGATCTGACTAGGGACGCATAAATTGGTTCAACCGCTTTAGAAAATGTTGTCAGTATCTACTACAGATATGTATATACTATGTATACATACATAAACATATGTATATACCATGACCAGGAATGTGTCTATAGACAATACTTACCTATTTGCACCCCTTTGAACAAGAATGTTCATAACAGCACTATTAAACAATACTGAAAACAACCCAATGCCTAACAACTGTAGAACAGATTAATAAACTGTGGTATATTCATACAAGGAAATAATACACAAAAATAAGAAGTACTATTATATGCAACAGCATGAATGAATCTTACACAAATAAAATATTAAGCAAAAGACAGACACAAGAGTACATATATAATTCTATTTCTTTTTTTTTTTGACACGGAGTTTCACTCTATTTCTATAAAAGGGCAAAACTCATCAATGGTCACAGGAGGACAAGAATTACCTATGGAAAGAAGAGACAGTGACTGAAAAAAGATGAAAAGGGCCTCTGGGGTGTTGGTAATGCCTTTTTTTTTTTTAATCTATGTAGTAGTTATGACAGTGAAAATCCATCAAGCTATATGCTTAGGATTTGCATTTTTCTATATTTAGGTTACAGATTAAAGGATTTACTTACAAATATAAAGAGAGTATCAGAATACAACCTTGATTTTTCCCATTTAGACTATTCTAAATAACACTGACTCACAGTAATGTCAAAATCAAGTTGTGTACATATGGATAACTCATTTTTGATAAAGACGCAAAGGCAATGTGGTGGATAAAGGATGATAGCCTTTTCAACATATGGTGCTGAACAATTGGATATCCACATGCAAAAAATGAACTTGAATCCATACTTTGCACCATATACACACATTAACTCAAAATGGATCTTAGACCTAAATGTAAAATCTAAAATTTTATCTGATCAAAGGCTTGTATTCAAAATGTTTAAAGAAGTTTAAATAAGAAAACTATGGCCGGGCCCGGTGGCTCATGCCTATAATCCCAGCACTCTGGGAGGCCGAGGTGGGCGGATCACGAGGTCAGGAGATCAAGACCATCCTGGCTAACACAGTGAAACCCTGTCTCTATTAAAAAATACAAAAAAGTAGCTGGGCCTGGTGGCGGGCGCCTGTAGTCCCAGCTAATCGGGAGGCTGAGGCAGGAGAATGGCGTGAACCCAGGAGGCGGAGCTTGCAGTGAGCCGAGATCGCCCCACTGCACTCCAGCCTAGGCGACAGAGCGAGACTCCGTCTCAAAAAAAAAAAAAAGAAAAGAAAACTAATAAAAAATAGGCAATTATTTGAACAGACATATCATCAAACAAGACACACAGATAGCTAATAAGAACATGAAAACATGTGAAATAAAAATTAAAACCACAATAAGATACCACTCCATGCCTAACAGAGTAGCTAAAATTAAGGCCAGGTGTGATGGCTCATGCTTATAATCCCAGTGCTTTGGGCGGCTGAAGAAGGCAGATCACTTGAGCACAGGAGTTCAAGACAAGCCTGGGGAACATGGTAAAACCAACAAAAACTACAAAAATTAGCCAGGTGTGGTGATGCATGCCTGTAGTCCCAGCTACTCGGGAGTATGAAGTGTGAGGATCACTTGACCCTGGGAGGCTGGGGTTGCAATGAGCCAAATGAGCCAAGATCACAGTACTGTACCCAGCCTGGGCAACAGTGAAACTCTATCTCCAAAAAAAAAAAAAAAAAAGAATGGCTAATATTAAAAGGACTGACCATACCAAGTGTACACAAGGACGTGAAGAAATTGGAACTCTCATAACTGCTGATGGGAATGTAAAATGGTATGACCACTTCATGAAACAGTTCGGAAATTTCTTAAAAAGTTGGCCAGGCATGGTGGCTCACGCCTGTAATCCCAACACTTTGTGAGGCCCAGATGGGTGGATCACTTGAGGTCAGGAGTTTGAGACCAGCCTGACCAACATGGTGAAACCCTATCTCTACTAAAAATACAAAAATTAGACAGGTGTGGTGGCACATTCCTATAATCCCAGCTACTCGGGAGGCTGAGGCAGGAGAATCGCTTGAACCCGAGAGGCAGAGGTTGCAGTGAGCTGAGATCGCGCCACTGCTCTCCAGCCTGGGCAAGAGTGACCCCGTCTCAAAAAAAAAAGAAAAAAAAAAAAGGTTAAACATACACACCTACAAAGCAATCTGGTCATTCTGCTCCTAGTATTCAGTCAAGAGAAATGAAAACATACATCCATACAAAGATGTAGACACAAATGTTCATAGTATCTGTCTTTGTAATAGCCCAGAACTAGCAATAACCCAAATGTATGTAAACAGCTAATTAGATAACCAATTTGTGGTATATCTATGCACTCTTAATCAGAAACAAAAAAGACAAACTATTAATATATTAATATATGCAACAACATGGAGGAATCTCAAAATAATTGTCATAAGTGAAAGAAGCCAGACAAAATAAGTATACATCCTGTGTGAATCCATTTATATAAACTATAGAAAATGCAAACTAATCTATAGTAACAAAAAGCAGATAGGTGGTTGGATAGGGAGGTTAGTCACGGAGGGGTGGGAAGGAGGGATAACAAAGGTCCTGAGAAAACTTCTGGGGAAAGTGAGCATGTTTAAAAAACTTTGGAGAAAGTGAATACAAGGTTGGTGCGTATGTTCACTATCTTGATTCTGGTGAAAGTTTCATGGAGGTACATATGTCAAAATGTATCAAAGTGTACCATTGAGGCTGGGCCTGGTGGCTCACACCTATAATCCCAGCACTTTGGGAGGCCGAGGCAGGTGGGTCACTTGAGGTCAGGAGTTCGAGACCAGCCTGGCCAACATGATAAAACCCTGTCCCTACTAAAAATACAAAAAATTAGCTGGGTGTGGTGGCAGGCGCCTGTAATCCCAATTACTTGAGAGGCTGAGGCAGGAGAATTGCTCGAACCCAGGAGGTGAAGGTTGCAGTGAGCCGAGGTCACACCACTGTGCTCCAGCCTGAGCAACACAGCAAGATTCTGTCTCAAAAAAAACAAAAAGTGTACCATTTAAATATATGCAATTTGTTATGTCAAGTAAACCTCAATAAAGTTGTTTTTTAAACGTTGTATATAAATATTATACACGAGAATTCCTATAATTAGCTGAAAATTAATCCCAGTCATTCCTAACAACAAATATTTATCTAGCACCTACCATATGCCAGGCACCCTGCTAGAGTTCTAGGGATACAATGGTAAGCAAATTGACAATATTCCAAACCTCATGAAGTATACAGTCTGCCAAGGAAGCAGAGATTAATAAAAGATTTAGATAGACACATATAATACAAACTGTAACAAGTGCTATAAAGGAAAGGTACACAATGAGAAGACAGACTATAATAGGGAAATCAAATCTACTCTGACAGAAAAATCAGTGATGGATACCCCAAGAAAGTCACATGTAAACTGAGGAAGAAAAGGATAAGTTGAAGATGGAACTTTGCTCAGAAAAGACAGTAATAGAAGCAAAGGCTCTGAGGAAAGAGACAGCATAAATCTTTGAAGGAAAGGAAAGAAATCCAAAAGGCCAAAATCAAAACAATGCAGACAACACTATTGGTCACCTATTTAACAACTATTCCACTCCTCTTTCCTCATTCCCACCAGAAGTTCAATTATCTACCATCCTTTGTATGGTTATATGCTTTAGAGGAAGATGACTCCATCCTTAATTTTAGGAAATGGATACTGTTTGTTTTGACTTAAGTCAATCATGGCAACCTGTGTCTCCCTGCCAGTGACTAGTAAAGAAATAGCATGAGTAAAAGCAGAAAAAAGGGTTATTGGATGCTCTAAACAAGAAATGGTAGTTTGGACTATGGAGGTACCAATGGATACAGAGATGTGCATGAAGAAATAAGAAAGGGCAAAGTTTCCAGGATGTTCCCTAGGTTTCTTAGGTAAATAATAGTCTATCCTTTCTATATAGTCAAAAGCAGGAGAAATATTTTTTAAATGTATTATTAATAATTTTATGTTACTCTTAATATATTTCTCTAAAATTAGTAAAAATTATTTAAAGATCACACATAAACATACCTGATTCTCATGTAGGATAGTGGTCTCAGAATGCCAGGCAAACTTGTCAAGAATGGATCAATGAGGCTAATTAGATTTTGTCTTAGGATACAAACATTGTTTTATAGAATTCTAACATACTGGCTACAAATAACATCAATTTTGGAAAATCATTTATTTTGCATTGCCTTCATTAAAAAATTATTTAGGCCAACAAAATGTCTCAATAAATTAAAAGTCAAACCAAGAATTTAAAAAATCTAAGGATTTTTGACCACTCTGTGTTATTTTAAAATAATTCCAGAGAAACTAGAGATATATAATCAGTTATGCTAACCAAACTTATATAAATTAGGGCTTATAACAGTAATAATTAAGAATCTTATTACAGATACCAACTGACCCAGACAAAATATAAATTACCTTGACAAGTTAGTGAAGTGCTTTTTCTTTCAGAAGGTGGTGTGCTTGGATAGTTGAAATGACGTGAAGTTCCTTGGTTCATGTCATTGTTTGTAAAATCCTTTGAATGGCATGTACAACAACATGACAATGGTACTTCAGTTTTTTCACTTACGCCCTCATCTGCTGGCTTCTCTAAAAATGAAAGAACCTCTATTTATAATATATCTAATTAAATAAACATTAATCATTATCTGCAGCTAGGGTAAGTAACCAGCCCAGTTCACCCAGGATTGGGAGATTTTCTAAGATACAAGATTTATAGGGCTAACACCAGGAAGGTACGTGGCAAACCTGGACAAGCTGGTCACTTTATCTGCAGCATCAAATTAGGACAAGAGAGAAATACACCAAAAACAATTGGTCGGACACATTGGTTCATGCCTGTTATGCTAGCACTTTGGGAGGCTGAGATGGGCACATCAATTGAGGTCAGGAGTTCGAGACCAGTCTGGTCAGTACAGTAAAACCCTGTCTCTACTAAAAATACAAAAATTAGCCAGGCGTGGTGGTGCATGCCTGTAATACCAGCTACTCAGGAGGCTGAGGCAAGAGAATCGCTTGAACCCAAGAGGCAGAGGTAGCAATGAGCTGAGATTGCGCCACTGCACTCCAGCATAGGCAACAGAGCGAGACTCTGTTTCAAAAACAAAAACATTTATAGGGAAATTATCACCCATTTATGTAATCTGTAAAAATCTAATAATCTAAGATTAATAATGTAATAAAAGTACAACTACTCAAGTATTAAGATTCATCTAAAATTCAAGAATGGATTGAAACAAGGACCTAAAGTATATTCTTAATTTTCCCTAAATGAAGAATTTGAAAGTTCAATATATGAAATAATAATCTAACACGTAAGGATTAAATCATTCCCCACATTATACTTCTATTTCAAATACAAACCTTTTTTTTTTTTTTTGAGATGGAGTCTGGCTCTGTCCCCCAGGCTGGAATGCAGTGGCACGATCTGGGCTCACTGCAAGCTCTGCCTCCCAGGTTCACGCCATTCTCCTGCCTCAGCCTCCCCAGCAGCTGGGACTACAGGCACACGCTGCCACACCCGGCTAATTTTTATATTTTTAGTAGAGACGGGGTTTCACCATGTTAGCCAGGATTGTCTCGATCTCCTGACCTTGTGATCCGCCCACCTCGGCCTCCCAAAGTGCTGGGATTACAGGCGTGAGCCACCGCATCCGGCCAGAAACATGTTTTTTGATGTATTAATTCTGATACTTGCATCAAAATACATTTTAAGGTCAATATTCGAATCAATAAAATAGGTAATTTTAGTGCCTAAATATAATACCAAATTGTAGTAAGTTTACATTGTGTGCCTACCTTGTATACAAATGTACAATTCATACACCCCCAAAAAAGCTAAATAATTTATTTTTTAAAATAATTAGTATTGACATTGTTTTCCCATTTGTACCACATAAATATTTCTAATTCTATTTTCCAGACATCTGCCATTAAGACCTGATGTTAGTACTGATAAACTCATTTTTTCCAAAATTAACATCAGTAAGAATCAAAATGAACATCCAAAAGCTTATGAAATATTTACTTTTTTTTTTTTTTTGAGACAGTTTCGCTCCTGTTGCCCAGGCTGAAGTGCAATGGCGCGATCTTGGCTCACTGCGACCTCCACCTTCTGGGTTCAAGCAATTTTCCAGTCTCAGCCTCTCGAGTAGCTGGGATTACAGGCACACACCACCTCGCACAGCTAATTTTGTATTTTTAGTAGAGACGGGGTTTCTCCACGTTGGTCAGGCTAGTCTCAAACTCCAAACCTCAGGTGATCCACCTGCCTTGGCCTCCCAAAGTGCTGGGATTACAGGCGTGAGCCACTGTGCCCGGCCTTAATACATTCTTATTAGTAACAAACATTTCATTTAAAAATGTATATATATACACCTATATACACATACATACATATATACACATACCATGTTTAACCTCAAATTCTCCTAATACTTTAGGTTAAAGCCATCTAATATAACTAAAATGTATCCAATATTATATTTCTGATTCACTATGTAGTTTATATAGTCTTTCATAAAAGTAAATATTAATAGGCATTTGTTAGCAAACAAAGTAAAAAGAGCTTGCCCTGGTGGCTCATGCTTGTAATCCCAACTACTTAAGAGGCTGAAGTAGGAGAATCATTTGAGCCCAGGAGTTTGAGTTTACAGTGAGCTATGATCACATCACTATGCTCCATCCTGGGTGACTCCACTCAAAAAAAAAGGAAAAGGAGTGAGAAGTAATATAAATTCATACAAACAATATTATACTAAAGTTCTGTTTATCTGGCATTTAAACAAGTAGAAAAATCAACTAGAATGCATTATTTTTTATATATTCCATGTGCTAATGTTATGAGAAAGGAACAGATAAGCAAATATATTAAAGGATTTCCCCCCCTAAAAAAAAGCAATTAGTGGCCGGGCGCAGTGGCTCAAGCCTGTAATCCCAGCACTTTGGGAGGCCGAGACGGGCGGATCACAAGGTCAGAAGATCGAGACCATCCTGGCTAACATGGTGAAACCCCGTCTCTACTAAAAAATACAAAAAACTAGCCGGGCGAGGTGGCGGGCGCCTGTAGTCCCAGCTACTCGGGAGGCTGAGGCAGGAGAATGGTGTAAACCCAGGAGGCGGAGCTTGCAGTGAGCTGAGATCTGGCCACTGCACTCCAGCCTGGGGGACAGAGCGAGACTCCGTCTCAAAAACAAAAAAAGCAATCAGTATGTGTTATAGCATCATGACAGCCCATCTCTTGCATCTTTTACATACAAATTATCATCTAATTATTTTCATAATGATAACTCTAAGCATCCAAAACTTTGTTTTTTGAGACAGGGTCTCATTCTGTCACCCAGGCTGAAGTGCACAATCACAGCTCTCTGCAACCTCGACCTCCTGGGCTCAAGCGATCCTACCACCTCAGTCTCCCAAAAATTGTCATTTTTCGTAGAGATGGGGTCTCACTA
Source organism: Chlorocebus sabaeus (assembly GCF_047675955.1). Taxonomy (NCBI): domain Eukaryota; kingdom Metazoa; phylum Chordata; class Mammalia; order Primates; family Cercopithecidae; genus Chlorocebus; species Chlorocebus sabaeus. Next base: position 38,053,397 of record NC_132919.1, read on the forward strand.
TGTTGCCCAGGCTGCCAAAAGTCTTTATGTACTTTTCAACTCATCAAAAGACTAAATTATGTTCAACACTATTTTAGCATTAATTAAACATATTGAAACTCTTTTGGAAGATATATAACTTATTTTAAAGAAACATCATTAAACGAGTATTTAAGTTAGCGACAGCATGGCTGAACCAGTCTGGATAAAGAATACTGTATCATATTTTTTCAGGTCCCAGTAAGCAACTTGAAGATATCAAGCAACTACTTACCACTAAGAGATTGTTGCCATGCTAAAGCAGAACAAAGTAAGGCTAAGCTTTTTCCACTTCCTGTGGGACTCTCCAACAAACAATGTTGCTTACTGTTTAATCCTCTGAGAATCTATGAACACAGGAACCAATGAAAAGGATTAATAAACATTTTAACTTTATAAAGGTCTCTCTCCATCTGAAGTATAAAGAACAGCAAGAAGAAGTGAGATTGCACCCCAGGGAACACAACGATAGCAGAAGGAACTCGTATTCAGTTAAATCCAAACTGTATTCCTTTACACCTTTCCCTAAGATTATCTTGGACTTACCAAAATATCAAGCACAAGAGAAGAAATGAAAAGAGCAATCTGTGCCAGAATTATGCAAGCACCAATGATTTCTGTAAAACCAGAATACATTACTACCTATCAATATCTTTGATGAAAACTCAAAGAAGGATACTGCTAGTGAGAGTACAAATTGTTGCAACTACTTGGTAGAGAAATAAACAATTTCTCATAAAGTGAAGATGCCCAACTCCAGCAAGTTCAGTTCTATGTGTACACCCAAAACCTTTCCCACATGAACACAAGGAAACGCGTAAGAAAGTTCACAGCAGCAGCCAGGCACGGTGGCTCATGCTTGTAATCCCAGCACTTTGGGAGGCCAAGGCAGGTGGATCATTTGAGGTCAGGAGTTCGAGACCAGCCTGGCCAACATGGTGAAAACCTGTCTCTACTAAAAATACAAAAATTAGCTGGGCGTGGTGGCGCATCCCTGTAATCCCAGCTACTCGAGAGGCTGAGGCAGGAGAATAGCTTGAGCCTGGGAGGCAGGGGTTGCAGTGAGCTAAGATGGCACTACTGCACTCCAATCTGGGCGAGAGTGAGACCCTGTCTCAAAAAAAAAAAAAAAAAAGAAAAAAGAAAGTTCACAGCAGCATTGTTTATAATTGCAAAAGAATGTAAACAACCTAAATGTCCACCAATAAGAAAATGGACAGATAAATTCTGGTATATTCATCCAATGGAATTTATACAGCAATTAAAATTGATTAAGAATCAACAGGGCTATATATTAAAATTAATGCTAAGTTAAAAAACTCAAGTTCTGCAGAAAGATAAGGTACAGTATCACATCAATGCACAAAGTTTAAAATATGTTCAATAATATTCTATATTATTTATGGATACATATATATGTAATAAAAGTATAAAAACATGGCTAGGAAAGGAAAAGAACAAATTCAGGATACTAATAATCTTGTTACCAGTAAATAAGATATGAAGTACATATGGCAAAATAGATTTAACACAACTGGAAAGCTGGTTTACTCAAATTTGTATATTAATTTTCTACATGATCCAATCAAAACAATGGTGAGAAAAATAGTATTCTGTGTAAAAGATAGTAAATACTCTGTAGAAAGCAGTTTTTCACTAAAAGTATAGAAATTCCAAATGAGCTGAGAACATTTTTCAGCATGTTCTTCTTTGCCTTAATCATGGATATATACAGTTTAGCAGCAATCAGTGGTTTCCCAGAGGTTACATGTTCTTCCAATGGAACCCAGAAAATATTCTCCATTGGCCGGGCGTGGTGGCTCATGCCTGTAATCTCAGCACTTTGGGAGGCCGAGGCGGGTAGATCACCTGAGGTCAGGAGTTCAAGACCAGCCTGACCAACATGGAGAAACTTCGTCTCTACTAAAAATACAAAATTAGCCAGGCACGGTGGCGCATGCCTGTAATCCCAGCTACTCAGGAGGCTGAGGCAGGAGAATCGCTTGAACCCGGGAGGCGGAGGTTGTGGTGAGCGGAGATCGCACCATTGCACTCCAGCCTGGGCAAAACAGTGAAACTGTCTCAAAAAAAAAAAAAAAAAGAAAAATATCTTCATTTACTGAGAATATGAATGCAGTCACATACTCAATGTACTTTAGGGGTCCTAAGTATCTATATCTTAATAAAAACTTAACTGCTGAAAAATACTTACAGAATTCATCATAGCAAGCTGTGATGGGTAAGCTTTATAAGGAAAGTAAATCTTCACCCCACCGATTGTATATTCAGACCACATCGAAGACATAGTGCTTTCCTGTTTATTTCAATTCCTAACTGCAATAGAAATGAAAATGGCAAATATTGAGACACGCCTTTCAAAGAAAACCAGAGAACCAAAACTAAGAGAGAAATCTGGAAATAAAAACTGGAATTAATAAAAGTAGAAACAAAACAAATGGAAACAAAAGAATTTCCTAGTCTTATAAATCACAGTGGTCAAGAGCATGTCTTAGAGTCTAACAAATCTGGATTTGTATCCCTCGCTCTGCCAGGTATTAGTTGTGTGACTTTGGGAAAGTTAGTTACCTTCTCTAAGCCACAGTGACTGCATGTACCCCATAGGATTGTGGTAATGATTAAGTGAAATAATGTGCAAATATGATACAGTACATACCAGATTAAACATGAGCTCTTGTAACAGTTAGATCAGATGTAATCAACCTACAGAAACAAATAAGTTCCTGAGGTCTCTCTCTCTACAACTCCATAGCACCACTCTTTCTCCTGTTCCTCCCCTTTGTGTTACCCCTTTCTGCAGTCCTCCAGTTAGAAGAAAAAAGCTGTGGACCAGAAGTCAGGAAGCATAAGTTCTATACCAGGTTTTGACAGGGACTCAGGTATGTCATCTTAGACATACCTTTCTACTTCTCTAGTCTAAGATCCTTACCTATGATAACCCCTAATTTAATTTAAAGGCTGTTGTAAGAAAGAGAATGCCTTGGCACATAGTAGGCACTCAAAAATTTTATTTAAAGGTCAGTAGAGTATTATAGAAAGAGGATGGGCTTTGGAGTAAGGCAGTCCTAAGTTTGAATTCCACTGTGTGAATCACTTCTCAGAGCTTTTTTCTCCATATATGGAATTGAAATAATACTACTTACCTGACAGGGTTTTTATGAAAATTAGTTAGGGCAGAATATACCTAACCCAGGATCTGACACAGATGAGGTGATCACTTTAATCCTCACCTCTTCTAAACCACTTCTCTTAACCTAGGATCCACGGATGTAATTCAGAGACAATGAGAGACAATGACCTCTTGAAATTGCAAGCGTAAGTTTCTGTACATGATTGCATTTTTCTGAAGAAAAAGCCCACAGATTTCTCTTCCCCTAAATATATCTCAAGGAAATCAAAATAGCGGGGGAAACTACATGCATTGTTATTAAATAAGGAATTATCTGCAGTCGTGGGAAAAAATTGTAAATTCAATCTGGGGACGAAGAGATGGTTAAAATAGCAATTCAATAGATGATGAAGCCAATAATAACATTTACCACCGCTTGTGTGTTCCAAAAGAAGTGAAGAACCATTCATTATTCTAGGGTATTTTCCAGCTCTAACATTTTGCGATCCTATCTCCTATCTGTAAAGCTCTGAGAAGGAGGTGTGGTGGAATCTAACCTCTTAATATGACTCAACAACTCAACGCTGGCCTAGTTACTCAGATAAAATCTAGAAATCAGCCCGCCCTGTACCCCGGCTGTGGCAACAATAGTGTCAAAATGGGGTAGCCTCCCCCAAATACTGCATAAAGGATAAACACACTCCTCTGCCTCCCGCCAAGAAGCAACGCAACGCCCCGGGCTAAGAACAGGCCTGCGCTCAAAGGCAGTAAGGATAGGCTGGCTCCCTCCTCAGGTTTTCTGCCCCGTATCTCCCTCCTCCCCCAGCCAGTAGAGATCCCCAAGGCCCTGATGATCCAGTCACCACCGATGGGCCCGCAGGCGGTGCAGAAGTACTCAAGCCCTTCCCGTTGACTTCCCTCCGACTTGCCTGTCTGGAGGGAAACCGAAGCAACGCTCTGAGCTCCGATTCACTGAAGAAAAGGAAACTGATTTCTGAGAGCAAATAAAGCCGAGCTCTGGAAGAGAAGGAAGGGCACGCGCCCTTTCTACTCCCTCTTCCTGGCGGAGCTGCTACTTCCCCGGCCTGGAGTGCAGGATTGCGGCCGCCGTACCTTTCCTCGACTCCAGCACTCACCAGACCCCTCAACCACACAGCCCGAGACGAATTCCCGCCTCCCGCCCCCTCGACTCCCAGCGCCCAATAGCCCAGCGAGCTCGACCAATCACCCGCCAAGGCCAGGAATCAACCAATCCCGGCGCGAGGTGAGGGGGCGAGAACTTCAGCATCCAATGGAAGTCTCCGGAAAAAAAAAAAACACACACACACAGGCTCCAGGTACGCGGCGGCAAAGGAAGGCTATGGCCACTCCAGCAAATCCCTAGTGTTTGTTTGAAGGAGAGTTTGTCTGTCTTCTCGGTTTGACTTTTGAAACCGGTGATAGAGCCTATGCAGCAAATTCCTTAGAAACTGGAAGTCTCATTCTCCAGGTCCGTAGACCAGCAGAAAGGAAACATCTTTAAGCTTTGCTAAGTTCTTTTAACACTCATCAGTGCCACTCTAAGTTTAAATTACCCGGCTTTGCAGTAGCCAGGATAGCGAAGACTGAGGCGGGAATTGCCAGGCTGCTGAGTCAAACTTAAGAAAGAAGGCTCTGTGACATCGGGCTACAATCTATCTTTCATAATATTCAAGGCTTTCCCAGATACTAAAATAAGCCAGAGACAAGCTCTCAGGGTCTCCAGCATCAGATCACTTCTACCTCCATTAAGACTTATCCGCCTTCCATCCCTCCAAGACCAGTTTATTATTTGCCAATAGTACTTGAATTTACTCAAAGAAAAGGAGGTTCATCACGATCTTGCCAAATCATGTTTTTTTTTAAAATCTGCATAACCTAAACTTGGCTCAAATAATAATGTCCCCAAAAGGCAAAACCTGATACTGTTTCTCAAATTCAAGTAACTAGTTTGCGGAAGAAGTTTGCTGGGAAGAAACAGCAGGAGGGGGCTAATTGATTTGTTTGCCTCACTGTCGATTGTGATATATCTTACCAAAAATGACAAAACTTGTAGTCGTTAAAAATAAACTCTACCCTTTGACCTAGTAATCTGAGCTCCAGATATTTATCCTAAAGACGTAATCTAAACGAAAGAAAATGTGATACTTCAATTGACAATAATACCTATTGGTAATACTGAAAAAAATTATGGACTTCCCAGTCTAGTAATATGGAGGTGGTTATGATAGATGAATTCAATACATTATGAAGCCAATAAAATTATAAAAATTAAACTTGCAAGAAAAAAGTCCCATATAAGGTTAAGTGAAAAAAGGCAAAGCAAACCCCAAACTGCGTGTTAGGGATTCAGTAATGTGAAAATATATATGGATGAGCAAAGATGGAGTAATTTACTGTTAAGACAGTGAAAGGAAGGATAATGTTTAAAAATAAATCGTTAAAAATACCTTCAAATTGTTATTTCTCTTTTATAATTTTTAAAACATCAACTCTTGGCCTGGCGCGGTGACTCACGCCTGTAATCCCAGCACTTTGGGAGGCCGAGACGGGCGGATCACGAGGTCAGGAGACCAAGACCATCTTGGCTAACACGGTGAAACCCTGTTTCTACTAAAAATACAAAAAGTTAGCTGAGCGTGGTGGCGGGTGCCTGTACTCCCAGCTACTTGGGAGGCTGAGGCAGGAGAATGGCGTGAACCCGGGAGGCGGAGCTTGCAGTTAGTCGAGATCAAGATCGCCCCACTGCACCCCAGCCTGGGCCAGGCCAGCGAGACTCCGCCTCAAAAAAAAAAAAAAAAAAGAAAATATCAACTCTTTTGAGTAACTACTCTGGTATAACTACTCTCATGTTCCTCTCCTAAATTATAAGGGTTTCAATTGGCTCTCACCTTGCATTGCCGTTTAATGTATGTGGCATAACGGAAAGGAATACACGTAGGCACTGGAGCCAAACAGACCTAGAATACAGTCCCTTGAACTGTTCCCTTCAGGTTAACTCTAGTGGAATGAAACACAAAAACTACAGGTTCGTTTGATAAAGAATATGAATGTTTATAAACCAATATTCAAAATAGCTGCACACATCTGTTTTCACTTGAATAAAAAAACACATTGTGACAAACTTTATAACCTTAACTTAAAATACATGAATATTAACATTTACTAATATATTTATTTACACATTTTATTTACATCATCAACAAATCTGATGATTAACAGCATATGTGATTATTTTAACACAGCAGGTTATGACCAGTCTTTGAAAATTGATCCAGGAATGTGCACTGCATTTAGTTAGAAAACACACTTTAACTTTTTCTGAATTCCTAGGGCATATCTATTCACACAAAATATTGCAAGGCCTCAGTTTAAAAAAAAAAAAAAAAAAAAGGAGCAGTTGTATTTAATCTTAAGGGACTACAAAACTGCCTTGTTTAAAAATATGAAAATTCTTATGCTATTTTTAAGCATATGCTTTTATTTTTCACATCAAAATTACTTAATTGAACATTAAGCATCTAATAAAAAGTTATAAATATTCTATCATATGTGATACTATGCACTTCATGATTTGAAACAGCTACAAACTCATTCTCATAGAATGTGAGGTAGGGCCAGTAGTAACCCCATTTTACAAAGGAAGAAAATGAGATGTGACTATTTACTAGTAAAAAGGCTGAAGTTAAATTTCATTTCTCAAAAACTACACCTTCTTATTAGCCTAATTTCTTTTACAAGTGAAGAGGTCTGGCCGGGTGCAGTGGCTCACACCTGTAATCCCAGCACTTTGGGAGGCCAAGCGGGCAGATCACCTGAGGCCAGGAGTTCAAGACCAGCCTGGGCAACATGGCAAACCCCCGTCTCTATTAAAAATACAAAAATACAGGTGGTGCATGCCTGCAGTCCCAGCTACTCAGGAGGTTGAGGTGCGAGAATCCCTTGAACCCAGGTGGTAGAGGCTGCAGTGAGCCAAGATCACGCCACTGCACTCCAGCCTGGGCAACAGGGTAAGACACCACCTCAGAGAAAAAAAAAAAAAAAACACAAGTGAAGAGGTCTGTTTCAAGTGGGGGTGGGGAAGTGTGTGATTGAGGTATATCTCAGAGAGAGAAAAGGGAAGTACTTTCTACATTGATACTTGCTTTTTTTTTTTTTAATGATTAGGGTTTACCTAAATATGTCTGCCTAATCAATGGAAGTTACTGACAGAGGACTGCAAAATCCTTCAGCAAGACAGTATTTTCTACATTTTAACTTTTCCTGAGATTCAAACACTACATTTTCTTACTCAAAGATCTTCTCAAAGTAAGATATGAATTATAATCCTGATGACAAACCAAGAGCTCTTTAATCCAATCGGTTTTATTGCTCTACCTTCATTTAATTTGATATATATTTCCCCCCTCTGAGCATTAGGTAAGTTAATAAAGCATTATAAAAATAAATTTAAAACATAAAACTAAATGAGATCTCCTCTCAGGTTCTTCTTTGAACAAAGATGTTTCTGTAAACACTTTTACACCAGTATCTTAAAATTCCAAATTATTCAATTATCTCTTTAAACATATGGCTTCATATATTAATAAAAATTGAAGCAAATATGTGAAATCTTTAAATCCTCATCTGTAATTCCACAGAAATAATTTACAAAAGCTACTTGCCTTTTTAAAAACCTTCTCAATATTCTTTCTTGAGAACTAGAATTCCAACTTGCATTACTATTACTTGTATTGCAAATCTTTGAGATTTCTACTTGGGTTTTTAACTCCTAATATTTCCTTAATTCTCCTTTCCCTTTACCCTTTTTTCCTCTCCCATCTTTGCATCTTTGTCACATTTTGTTACAAGCTCACAGTTAAAATAAACACCAGGACTACCCACAGACTCATTTTTATAAGAAATTAAAGGCATGGCAGTCTTCACTTCAAAAGCTAAATACAAGGCCAAATTCCCTTTCCAGTAATGAGTTTCTTACATGTGTTCCCAGTGGAAAAAAAAAAGCACAGCTGCTACAATATAAACACACCAGCAAAGTAGATTCAAAGACGTGCCAATCAGAAACAAGCAAGCATAATTCTCAGAGTTCTAAATTATATTCGTGTTGAATTGAATTGTTTTAGTGATTCCACAACATTACTTTACAGTTCCCATTCAGTTTAGAGTTGTTATAATACGCAGATTCATGTTGGGTATATGCAGCAAACAGCTTCATTTTTTTTTTGTTTTAAATTTTGTTTTAAATTCCACTAACACTCATATTTATTATTTCAATTACTGTTCTTTCAATACAGTGACAGAGCTGTACATCAGGATCCATGCTTCCAGTGTCCCTGGATCCATTTTTGTAAGATGAATCTTTACAGAGTTGAGACCATCCACTTGGTTTCTCCTTTATTTGTTGAAGACCTACAACATAAGAAAAAAAACATTAAGGCCAAGAAATTTGGAAAGGAATTTGGTCTTTTTGTTTGAGATATTCAGATAACCCTTGAAAATAAGTTACTACTTACGTGTAATAATTGGATCAATGTCTCTTGTCTGAGTGGCAACATCAGAGGCACAAACTTGCCCTATTTGGATCAGCAAAGACATAATATCCTCATATAAAGGAGGAAATGCTCGACAAAAAGAGACTAAACTTGGCAGAGTTGGCATAAAAAAAGCATACCGCTTAGCCTGTGTTAAAACTGTTGGAAACAAATGAAACAATATTTTAGTTTACAAATATAAATTCAACATGGCTTATACAACATACTAAGGGGTACTATGGTCTGTACTGGAGATATGAAGTTCTCTAAATACAGCCAACCCCTGTCTTCAGAAAGCTCACAATCTAGTAGTCTCAGTCTTTATCCAAGATACAAATTATTATGCCCAAGATTTGTGATAACTACATTATATGCATTATTTCATTGAATTCCTACAATCTTATGAATGACCAAAGTACTATTATGACACTCATTTTATATATGAGAAAACTCTTAAAAAAGCATTAGAGAGGTTAAGAAACTTGTTAAAGATCACAAGGCAGTTAGTGGTGGAGCTGAGATTGAATTCAGGCAGTGTAAACTCTTAATCACTACAAATAATTATAATAGGACATAAATACAATGAAAAGAAAAACAATAGGGTATTATGTAAATAATATAATGAGAAAGAATACTAAATTAACTAAGCCATAATATTAAGGGTTGAATTATAGTTCATATATTTTAAAGTAGCTTATTTTCAGACCATTTTATTCTACAAACCAGAAGGTAGTTAAAATGTCAGAATATGTTTTAGAACTTATGAAGACATCTAATATATTTATCTTTCATTTATACATATGATGATATTTTTCTGGAACTCTGAGAATTTGTAATAAGCAAACATTTGGTATCTACTGATATAATTACATTCCAAAAGTATATTTGTTTTCCATTTATAAAATACAGAAAGCTTATATTTACAAATCTATATATACTCATTCACACAATGAAAAATACAATTTGCCTACCTATTCGTTCCCACTACACTATAAATCACATTTGTAAACAGAAGTTTTCAAAAGAAGAATTCAAAAGATGGCATAAACTAGTATTAACACATATTGTATCATACTATCTCAGTGTGACACAAAAAATATATTGAATCACTAAATGCAGAAAATATAGGATCCATAATAATTTATGTCAGATGTTTGTTGATGTTGACTACCTACCTGTTAACAAAGTTCCCATGACATTGACAGCTAAACGAGCCACACTAAGTGACTTTGGTAATGCATATTGAATACACAAGTGAGAAAGCAACTGGATAGCAAATATCTGCAATACAAAATCCAGATATTACATGTTTCTCAAGAATATCTTTAGGTATTAAACATCATAAAATGTTTTGTATAACTAGTAAGACTGGAGAGAGAGATCAATTGTCCTAAAGCTCCAAAATGCTCATTACCTGTTTTTCAAGTTCTGGCTGTGCAATAAGCTCAGGTATGAAATCTAGACAGATGTGCATAGATGGAATACCTGCGACCGTCAGAGGCAAAAGTTCACATGGATAACCCTATCTCAACAAGAAAGGGAAAAAAAGTCAGAAATAACTATAAAAGTACAGATAAAAATACAAATGAAAGATTTCATTTCCTTTCTGTAAAAGTTGCTCAGAAGGCTATAGTGCCCTATATGTAACCTGGTATTTCACTTTTCTGATGCACTAGAATACAGATTAAACTACCAAACATTTCATTAGGTTAAAAAAAAAAACTAAAAATCTGGATTTTTATCCATATTGCAAAGGCCCATGGTTCATTTGTGTTTTCTCTAGTTTCTAAATGAGTCCTGTTAATATAGTATTCAAAGCCCCCAAGAAAAATAAAGTTCAAACACAAAGCATCATTCTTTGGAAACAGACCTGAAAGTGAACAAGCTTAGCAATGTTGGGATCTGCAATGTACATTTGGTGCAAGAGACAACAGATAAGGCACTGAACTTCTCGAAGGTTACAGAGCAAATTGTCTTCTCCTTCCTCCATTCCCTTATTTGGAGTGTTGGTGGTAATAACACTTTGAACATTTCTTAACAAGCTATCTGGATTGACACCATTTGCTTTCTCCTCTTCAGTAGGTAGGCAAATCTCTAAGAGAATCTGGACAGCTGCACTATCCTATAAGCAAAGAAAACATAGTAAAAGTAAGAAGTTTCTGAGAAGCTGGTTTAAAAAACAAATCAGATTTTATTTTCACATGAACATAAATGATAAATAACTAATTTCTTAAACACACATACACAAAGAGGTACTTCTAAGAGCAGAAGTGAGCAATCTGTAGAGCAGTGGTTCTCACCTTTTAGGATTATGAACCCCTTAGGAATCTAAAGAAAACGCACCCTCTCCCCATAAAAATGAACATACATAAACAAACATCATTACACAATGATGTCACATATCTCTAAGACAGATCCATGGACTCTAGTTTAAGAACATCTAGTAGAAGAGTATTATGAATTCAGTTACATCCAAAACAGGCCCTAGGCAAAAATGGCTTCTCCCAGAATGTCCCTTCCTTCCTCTTAATCTCCCACTTTTCCCAGGATGCTATCCTGATTTCCCTTTTTTTCAACCTGTTTAAGGCTCTGGTTTCACAAGGGAAGAGTCTACCTTACCATCCATTCCACCTGCACAACTCATTGCTCAGTCTACAGGCTTGAGCATCATTGTATAGAGCAGCAGCTTGAGGGGTAATGGCAATATACTTGAGGCCCCTATATATAAAGGAGAGCTAAAATCACTCTCATCTAGCAGAAAGAAGTAAAAAATAAAAATGAATACATGACATCCACCTCTGATAGACAGCTACTGCCTAAGATACAGAAAACAATTACTTGAGCTAAGTGATTAAGAACTTAATTATTATAAAGTGAGGTTAGACTACTTTATAATCATGGTGGTTGAGGAAAGGGGTTTTTGGTTTTTGGTTATTGTTATTGTTTTGTTTTTTGTTGTTGTTGTTGAGTCAGGAGCCAGAGTGCCTAGGAGCAAATACTGGTTCTGCCATTTACTAAATGTGTAACCATGAGCAAGTCACTTAACTTCTCTGGGTCACATTTTCGTACTCTGTAAAAATGGAGATAATACTCTGTACCTCATAGGTAGGTTATAAAAATTAAATGAGCTAATATATTTAAAGAATTTAGGCTAGCACCTACTATATGGTAAGCATTATACAGATGTTAGCCTTTATGATCTTTAATTCCTTATCTGAAATTCCTAGGAACAGATTTATTTTATTTATTTATTTCATTTATTTTTGTTGTTGTTGTTGAGACAGAGTCTTGCTCTGTCACCCAGGCTGGAGTGCAGAGGCGTGATCTCAGCTCACTGCAACCTCCACCTCCCGGGTTCAAGCCATTCTCCTGCCTCAGCCTCCCAAGTAGCTGGGACTACAGGTGTGTGCCACCACGCCCGGCTACTTTTTGTATTTTTAGTAGAGATGGGGTTTTACCCTGTTGGCCAGGCTGGTCTCAAACTCCTGACCTCAGGTGATCTGCCCACCTCAGCCACCCAAAGTGCTGGGATTCCAAGTGTAAGCAACCATGCCCAGCCAAAAAACTTTTCTAAATATAAAGTTGAACTGGTTATATTGTCATGGTGTTTATCACTGCCTGACGTTTTATTATACATGCACTTGTTTTTCTGTTGTCTGCGTCCATAATTTGACATTTGATCTTAAGAAACAAATAATCAAGGATTTTGTCTTCTTCACCACTATATCCCCAGCTCCTGGAACAATACTTGACACATAGTAGGTGTTCCAATAAATATTTGTTGAATGAGGCCGGGTGCCATGGCTTATGCCTGTAATCCCACACTTTAGGAAGCTGAGGCGGGTGGATCACCTGAAGTCAGGAGTTTGAGACCAGCCTGGCCAACACAGCAAAACCCTGTCTCTACTAAAAATACAAAAATTAGCCAGGCATGGTGGCATGTGCCTGTAGTCCCAGCTACTCAGGAGGCTGAGGCAGGAGAACTGAGGCAGATGTTGCACTGAGCCAAGATCACACCACTGTACTTCAGCCTGGGTGACAGGGCAAAACTCTGTCTCAAAAAAAAAAAAAAAAAAATTTGCTGAATGAATAAACATATAACTCTAAACTCAGAACAGGTAAACACTAAAATTTTACTAAAATATAAATCTTATTTAAATGGTTATTTCATTCATATCATAAAGATTATTCCTTATTTCAGGAATATATCTGATATTCAGAAGCAAAGGTAACATCATTGTAATAGATTCTATAATAAAAGAAATGCACAATATGTCACCAATGTACATGGAGGGCATAACGTGCCATCTATTCAACTGATTACACTAGTAGAGAAGCCCTTGCTCTTTTTGATTAAATTTTACTTTAGCAAAATTTACCTGAGCAGCCAATAATGCATTTTTCAATTCTTCTCTGGTAACTTCCGGAGCATCAGTTTGTCCAACTAAGCCAATTGTATTATTCTGGGAAGGCCTATCTTGCTCTGTTTCCTTCAGATGAGCACTAAGGTAGGCTTTAGATGCTAGAAGATATCCATTCAACATGTGTAGGGTAATATCCATCAGTGGTGGGCATCTAAACAAGGAAAGCAAAAAAGAAAAATATATCAGAAAGGATATAAATTTATAAATTAGTCAGAACATGATCAGTTTAATTTAAATGCTGAGAAAAACCTGAGTAGCACATAGTAACTTTTCCCACTGAAATACTCATTCTCAAAAGTTTAATATATATTTCTTATTCTCTATATTTCAAGATTATGTAAATAGTATTATTTGTTTCATCTTATCAGCTAAAGTCAAATATGTATAATGTAAACTCTAAAGAAAAGACGACCGGGTGCGGGCAAAACAATAATGCATGAAGAAAAAACTGTAATATATGTGCAAAGAGTTGATATCCTTTATAGATAAACAGCTCTTTACGTCAATAAGGAATATAGGCTAAAATATAAAGAAAAAATAAAATGGCCAATAAATACTGTTAAATGTCCAATCCAACAAGAATATAAATTAAAATGGGAATCTATTTTCACCTATCAAATTGGGAAACATTATATAAAATAGTACAGGAAAGTATATAATATCAAACACTGATATGGAATGTAAACCAGTTCAGCCTCTTTTTTTTTTTTTTTTGAGACGGAGTCTCGCTCTGTCGCCCAGGCTGGAGTGCAGTGGCCGGATCTCAGCTCACTGCAAGCTCTGCCTCCCAGGTTCACGCCATTCTCCTGCCTCAGTCTCCCGAGTAGCTGGGACTACAGGTGCCCACCACCTCGCCTGGCTAGTTTTTTTGTATTTTTTAGTAGAGAAGGGGTTTCACCATGTTAGCCAGGATGGTCTCGATCTCCTGACCTCGTGATCCGCCCGTCTCGGCCTCCCAAAGTGCTGGGATTACAGGCGTGAGCCACTGCACCTGGCCCAGTTCAGCCTTTCCACATAGTAGAATGAAAATATGAATTAAAAGTCTTGAAAATGAGCATAATACTTTTGCCTCAATAATTCCATTTCTCCATGTTCTAATGGAATACTCAGCATGGGGAAATGCACATAATCACCACAGCACTATTGATAATAGCAAAAATTAGAAATAAAATATCGTAGGGGATTGGGTTAAGCATAGCAAATCTATAAAATGGAATACCACATAGCCAATTAATATAAGAATCTAGGCCGGGTGCGGTGGCTGAAGCCTGTAATCCCAGCACTTTGGGAGGCCGAGACGGGCAGATCATGGGGTCAGGAGATCGAGACCATCCTGGCTAACCCGGTGAAACCCCGTTTCTACTAAAAAAATACAAAAAACTAGCCAGGCGAGGTGGCGGGCACCGGTAGTCCCAGCTACTCGGGAGGCTGAGGCAGGAGAATGGCCTAAACTCGGGAGGCGGAGCTTGCAGTGAGCTGAGATCCGGCCACTGCACTCCATCCAGCCTGGGCGACAGAGCAAGACTCCGTCTCAAAAAAAAAAAAAAAAAAAAAAAAAAAAAAAGGAATCCAAACTAGGCACGGTGGCACACAACTGTAATCCCAGCTAGTCAGGAGGCTGAGGCAAGAAGATTGCTTAAGCCCAGGAGCTCAAGACCAGCCTGGACAACATAGCAAGACCCCCAACTCAGAAAATAAAAATAAATTTGAAAAAAGAATATTAACATGAAAAAAGGCTCACAAGTTGTTAAGTGAAAAATCCAAGCTACAAAAACATTAGATACAATTTGATAGCAGAATTTAATAACTTCCTTAAAAACTGAATCACCTGAAGTGATTCATGTGCAAGCTCACCTACTTCAGTGGATTTTTAACAATGATAAATCATTTTTTTGAGAAACAGCTCTTTTCTAGAAGTGTTATTTATTGTAGTTTTCCTTTTATTAGATACTTAACATCATTTACACATACAGTTTGTTCTTCTGATTCCTATTTCCAATAAGACCTTAACCTTACTAAACCATATTAGCTAATTTTGCAGATTTTGTCACTTGGAGAATGTCATCTGTTGGTTGATGACAGACAAGTTTAAATATCAAGTGTATCCTATTTAGTCTTCCTTACTAGTTTATCTTCCCTCTAATCCATCTAGCACAAAGCATCTTTTCCTAAGCTATAACCCAAACCACATTAGCCTAATATTCAAGGCCCTCAATAGCCTGACCCCAATTTAACTTTCCAACTATAAAATGTGCTCTTCTCAAAAATAACCCTCTTCACGCCTTTCTCATTCTTGCTTCTAAACTTCTGCTTGTACTATTCTTTTTCTCAAAGTACCTTCCTTGACTTCCTAACCCCCATCTTTATACTATTAGATGAACAAATATTCACCTAAACCCTATGTCCACTCTTCTTTTTTTAAGTTTAAATAAAGCAGTAGGAGTGGAGAGGGAACAAAGAAATCTGTACCTGGTTATAATCAATCAGTTGTAAATACCACTGCACTCGAACCAGCCCTAACTCCATTCTATAAAACTTTACCCATGCCCCATCTCCTCTGCATCTTTCCTGAACTTTTAAGAACATTCATTTACTACGCCATTCATCCACATGACCATATTATGTAACTTATCATGTATCTGTCTTACGTCCCATGCAGATGATAATCACTTTAAAGACAAGCCCCTCAACTTGTATACTTTTGATAGTACTTATCATAACAACTGTGATTCAAAGATTAATGATAGGAGTTAACTAAATTCTACCTTTTGAGAACAAGCCACTTCAAAGCAATGCTTAAGTTTAGCAATTGGTAAGGACTTAGAGCCAAATGTGGAATTGATGAAGCTAACATCACTATTTGGCATGCCAAAAAGGTCACAGTTTTAATGCAGGTAATGGTTCACAAGTAACCAGTTTTTTAAAAACCTTTTTAACGTGAGAGCAGAAACAGTGTTATTCTTTACTGGTCTAAATTGTGAGAGAGATAAAAACCACTATTGATGGCACCAAAACCAAGAATGACATTTCTCTAAAGCTAGGTTTTATTAATCACATATTAAATATTAAAATGTATATACATTTCATGAATAAACACAACTAAAAAGTAAGACAAAAGACTGTACAGGTCACACTGCCTACTTATCTGCAAGCACAATTAAAATATAAGTTTAAACTGAATTTCATCAATTTCTTTTGACTCTCCAAAGTACAGCTCTATAATAAAAATGAAACTCAAATGACATGTACCTGTGAACCCTCTGATCACACCTTAGGACAATGAGAGGATCTATCATCAGGTCATTCTGAGTATACTTTTGTTGTCGTACAAACTTTATTGAAGGTTGAAGTGCATTAACCGTCATCACCCATAGCCTGATAAGAAAATAAACACATGTTCAAAACAGTTTTTATATAATTAAAATCTATAGCCATCCAGTCCTTTCTATCTTAGAAAGTTATATTCAGTAAATAATTAGAAAATAGGTATGAATGAACTTTGAAAAATTTAAGCTACAGACATCTAACCGATTATAACATCTCTTAAAAAAAAGGGATAAAATAGTAAACACAAAGTAGTCTCAAAAACGTTCACAGTTGTAATGGAATAATCATGGCATGTAAAATTAAAACCTGAGTTAAAACCTTAGTTATACCATACTTGCTATACGACTCTGTGTAAGTCACTGAGGCTCTCTAAACTGTTTACTCATCTGTAAAATAGAAATGATATAATACCTATAAATGAAATAAACTTGCCAAAACATTCTGTATCTAGCTCCATAAATATAAGTCATCATTCTGGATTTATCATCATAAAGTCTCCAAGTGAGATGCCACTTTGAGATTAGACATTAATAGATTATAAAAGTGATTGCTAAAATGACTGCACATCATGATTACTAAGGGTTATGCCAATACAGAAGGTGCTTGATCTTACAGTGAAGCCCAGGAATCCACCAGAGGACTTCCCCCTCTTAAATGACTGTATAAACAAGGATCATCAGACACTTAAAGAAAGCTTTTACTTTGAAAAAGATTAAAATATACAAACAGAAAAAAAGGAACTCAAAAAAAAAACCAGAAAATGTAGGAATAAGGAGTAAAAAAAATTTTGAATTGCTAATATCCTAAAAGAATAAAATATTTTATACATGAAATAAGAACAAGAGGCATTTAAGAATATGCAGATAAAAAACAGCTCTTAGAATTAAGAACAGGGCCAGACACAGTGGTTCACACCTGTAATCCCAGTACTTTGGGAGGTTGAGGCAGGAGGATCGCTTGAGTCCAGGAGTTCAAGACTAGCCTGGGCAACATAGCGAGACCCCATCTCTACAAAAACTAAATAAAATAGGCAGGCACGGGGGTGTGCACCTGTAGTCCAGTTATTTGGGAGGGTGAGGCAGAAGGATCGTTTGAGCCCATGAGTTTGAGGTTGCAGTGAACTGTGATTGTGCCACTGCAGTCCAGCCTGGGTGACAAAGCAAGACCCTGTCTCTAAAAAATAAGAATAAAAAATAAATTTTTAAAAAATGAACTAGAATTCTACACTTAGGCTAAATATCAATCACATATGAGAATAATTCAGCACCTCAAAAAAGTTAAGTTTACCACACTCCCTTTCTCAGGAAGCAAGATGAGTGTGTGTTCCATTCACTAAAATGAGGATATAAACCAAGAAAGAGAAAAATATGAAATTCAACAAAGAAGAGTGACAATAGCAATTCTAGGATGGCAACTGTGTATGTCCCAGATGGCAACATGAAGACAAAAAGCTCTGAAAGGAATGTCTCCAAGAAAAAAAATATATAGTGTTTCTTTTAGTTTTTTTTTTTTTTTTTTTTTTTTTTTTTGAGACAGGGTCTCACTGACGCGATCTCAGCTCACTGAAGCCTCGATCTCCTGGGCTCAAGCGATTGTCCTGCCTCAGCCCCCCAAGTAGCTGGGAATACAGGCATGCACCACTACGGTCTGCTAATATTTGTATTTTTTGTAGAGACAGGGTTTCACCATGTTGCCCAGGCTGGTCTTGAACTCCTGAGCTCAAGTGATCCGTCCGCCTCGGCCTCCCAAAGTGCTAAGATGACAGGCGTGAGCCAATGAACCCAGCCAAAAAAATGCTAATGATACATTATCTGATGTGTTATGATTAAGTATGAAGTAAATTTCCCCTCAATAATGAAGCTTGGGGATGAATTAGTTATTGGTTATTGATACCAATTTAAAAACCTGAGCAAATGGAAAAAAGGTAAGTATTAACTAACCCAAGGTATATGTTGAATAAGGGGGAGGGCACTTGCATAAGAATGAAATTGTAATCAAAAGATTATCACATAGCTCAATTATAAAATCACTTCTGTAGTCATAATAATATGCATTTGAAATACTGCTTTAACAAAAGATTTTAATATACCCGTGTTGGGAGAAACAGGAAAAGGGGAAATGTGTATTAGAAGTGGGACTCACAGGAGAGGAAGCAAATAAGAGAGCTAACTAACCTTCACCTTGTAGAGTGGAAAATCAACAGATAATTTCTAAATTGAAAAATCAGGAAATCACAGTCATTATAAGAGATATATGGGGAGAATATAAATACCAGAATAAAAAGATAAAAGAGCTGAAAATAGTTGTCTCTGGGGAGCCAAAGTCTAAAATAGAAAGGTGTGAGGGCAGATCTTATATACTATTTAACTTCTTAAGTTATGTGCATTTACTCACATAAGTAAAAATTAACTTTCCAAAGTATAAATATGACCAGATCTCACCCAGACCTACTGAATCAAAATCTCAGTTAACTCAAGCCCAGTATTCTGTTTTCTAGGCATGTCCAGGTGTTAAGGATCCGATCTATGAACCAGCAGAGACCCAATGACTAAAGACAAACTTTGCTGCACACTGTAATCACCTGGGGAATCTTTTAAAAAGTACTGATGCCTGACTCCCACCCACAAACAGTCTGATTTAATTGGCATGGGTTCCAACTTGGGGATCAGTAGTGGTAAAAACTCTCCAGGTGATTTCTTGGAACAACTGCAAAGATCCAAGATACAGCAGTGATCTAAATCATAATTAGCCACAAATAACTATACATGATAACCCAATTTTCAAGAACTTCCTAAAGTTAGAAATACTGTAAGGTTTCTATTTCAATAAAGTTTGCTTTTACTTAAAGATATAACAACCATTTAGTAGTCTTAAGAAAGGAGATATATTGTCATACGGTCAACAAATACTGCTATGAGGGTCTTGTGAAAAATTTTTCAAACAATTAAATTTAGGTTACTGTATATTATCACTGCTCTACAATTATCTATTATATATAACAATACACTGAATTTACCTTCTAGGCATCACAGTATTAAGAACCATCCATAGTTTATTGACTGTTTGCAGAATTCTCCGTGGAACCCCTGAATTCAACAGCTGGCTCATATTGGATGTTAACACTTCTGCATATGGTATAAGTTCA
This sequence comes from Chlorocebus sabaeus, assembly GCF_047675955.1. Classification (NCBI taxonomy): domain Eukaryota; kingdom Metazoa; phylum Chordata; class Mammalia; order Primates; family Cercopithecidae; genus Chlorocebus; species Chlorocebus sabaeus. Next base: position 38,072,987 of record NC_132919.1, read on the forward strand.
CTGGCAGAGAGTAGAGTCAAGTGTTCTATAATCTGCATCACTTGTGTGTGATTTACTGGGACAGCTGAAAATGCTAAAAAGAAAATTTAGTAATCATAATCTGAATTCTGTACAGTTTATTAAGCAGGAAGTAATATTGTTCTCTCAGACTACAGGCCAAACAAATCAAGAAAACAATGTGGCTAAAAAGTAACTATAGTTACTTGCTATTGTTTCCTACAGAAACCTAGATATAATTTCCACTAAACTTATTAAAATAAGGGCCAGCTGGATGCAGTGGCTCACACCTGTAATCCCAGCACTTTGGGAGGCCGAGGTGGGTGGATCACTTGAAGTCAGGAGTTTGAGATGAGCCTGGCCAACATGGTGAAACCCCATATCTACTAAAAATACAAAAATGAGCCTGTAATCCCAGGCGTGGTGGCAGGCACCTGTAATCCCAGCTACTCGGGAGGCTGAGACAGGAGAATCACTTGAACCCAGGAAGCAGAGGTTGTGGGGAGCTGAGATTGCACTAGCACACTCCAGCTTGGGTGACAGAGCAAGACTCCATCTCAAAAAAATTAAAAAATAAGGGCCCTAAGAAAAATTCATGGAAGTGTAATTGTTCTTTCATAAAGAACAAAAATATGTTTTTTTTTTGCTTATTTTTTTTTTTTTTGAGACAGAGTCTCGCTCTGTCGCCCAGGCTGGAGTGCAGTGGCCGGATCTCAGCTCACTGCAAGCTCCGCCTCCCGGGTTCACGCCATTCTCCTGCCTCAGCCTCCCGAGTAGCGGGGACTACAGGCGCCCGCCACCTCGCCCGGCTAGTTTTTTGTGTTTTTAGTAGAGACGGGGTTTCACCGTGTTAGCCAGGATGGTCTCGATCTCCTGACCTCGTGATCCGCCCGTCTCGACCTCCCAAAGTGCTGGGATTACAGGCTTGAGCCACCGCGCCCGGTCAAAAATATGTTTTTTTAAAGATCACATTAATGGGATAGGCGTGGTGGCTCACACCTGTAATCTCAGCACTTTGGGAGGCCGAGGCAGGAGGATTGCTTGAGTCCAGAAGTTCAAGACCAGTCTGGGCAACATGGTGAGACCGCATCTCTATAAGAAGTAAAATAATTAGCTGTATGTGATGGGGCACCTGTGATACCAGGTACTCAAGAGGCTGACACAGGAAGATTCCTTATGCCCAGGAGATGGAGTTTGCAGTGAGCTGCGTTCCTGCCACTGCACTCCAACCTTGAGTCTGGGCAACAGACCCTGTCTCAAAAAAAAAAAAAAAAAATCACTTTACTGACCCAAAGACTAATCTTATTTTTCTTGGTGATTCAGACTGATCTTATTTTTTATTTTTTCATTTTAGAGATGGGAGTCTTGCTATGTTGCCCAGGCTGGTCTTTTTTTTTTTTTTTTTTTTTTTTTTTAATCCCCCTCTTGCCTTTACCAATGAAGAGCCCAGGATGGTTTTGAATTCCCGGCCTCAAGTGATCCTCCTGCTTTGGCCTTCCAAAGTGCTGAGATAACAGGCATGAGCCACTGCATCCAGCCCAGACTGACTTTAAAAACAGGACTGAAAAAGGAAAATATGCTGAAGTATTGCTTTTGATAGCTAACATTCATTGAAAGGTTCAAACTTCTTGAAACTTTCCTCCAGGTGGTCCCCTTATAGGATGTAAGCATCCAGAAGATTGCTGTTACTAAAAAATATCTAGAACTATGCTCTCCAATAATCACTAACCCCATCTGGCTCTTGAGCATCTGAAATAACTAGTCCAAATTGAGGTGTGTTATAAGTGTAAAATACATAATAAATCACAAAGACTAAGTGCAGGAGTGTAGTGGGGGGTAAAATATCTCATTAAAATTTTAATATTGATTACATGGTGAAATAATATTGGCAGGCCGGGCACGGTGGTTCATGCTTGTAATTCCAGCACTTAGGGAGGCCAAAGCAAGCAGACTGCTTGAGCTCAGGAGTTTGAGACCAGCCTGAGCAACATGGCAACCCCTTCTCTACAAAAAATATAAAAATTAGCTGGGTGTGGTGGCATGTACCTGTAGTCTCAGGTACTGGGGAAGCTAAGGCAGGAGGATTGCTAGAGCCTGGGAGGCAATGAGCCAAGGTTGCACCACTGCAGTCCAGAGTAGGCAACAGAACAAGGCTCTGTCTCAAAAAAACAAAAAGAAAAAATATTGGCCATATTTGGTCAAATAAAATGATTATTTAAATTACTGTTGCCTGTTTCTTTTTACTGGAAAGTTTATAGGTGTTATAGCTCACATTATATTTACACCTATTATATGTAGGTGTTATAGCTCACATATCTCTATTGGACAGTGCTGATCTAGAACATTCTCCATTAACAGCAAGTATATAGTCCTATTCCACTGCACTTATTTCTAACCAGTTTAGAACCTTTCTAAAACCACACCACCTTTTTAGTGATATAATATAGGACCTATGAGAGAAAAGATACAAGCACATCAGAAAGAAATGGTTAAAATTCCTGGCCGGGCACAGTGGCTCACGCCTTAATCCTAGCACTCCGGGAGGCTGAGGCAGGAGGATCACTCAAACTTACAAATTCGAGACCAGTCTGGGCAACATGGTGAAACCCTATCTCTACAAAAACTTAAAAAATCAGCCAGGCCTGGTGGCTCATACCTGTAGTCCCAGCTACTTGTGGGACTCAGGTAGGAGGATTGCTTGAGCCCAGGAGGTGGAGGCTGCAGCGAGCTGAGATCACGCCACTGCACTCCAGCCTGGGTGACAGACAGAGAGAAAGACACACACAAACACAAAAGGAAAGGGAAGGGGGAAAGGGAAAACAGAAAAAGGGGGAAAGGAGTAAAGGAGTAAAAGGGGAAACCGGAAAAGGGGTAAAAGGGGAAAGGGGGGAAGGGGGAAGAGGAAGGGGAAGGGAGCGTAAAATTCCTTAAATGCAAAGAGTATTTTATATAATTAAAATATATTCACCAAAACATTGTTATATCCACAGGAAAATTCTGTATAAGATTTCAATTAGCCTAGCATCTCCTTGTACTACAAAAGGGGTTAAAGGAGTATCAATAATTTACTATACCTTCTTGGAGTTGTTTGGGAGAATGATTTTTAGCATTATTAGTCAGGAGCATTCGCCGTAGCAAGGCATCAGTCCCTGTGATTTCTTCTTCACAAATCCAGTCATCCACAATACATAAATGTGGGTAGTTAGTAGCAAGGAGACGTAGTAAAGCTGAATGCAACCCTTGAAAATTTACAGAAAATCAATTGGATTCTTCATGCTCAAACACCAGAAGCTTCCCCACCCCTCTCATTTTTATCAAACCACCAGCCCACAAGGAAAGAGGGTTATGCTCTAAGTCAGTGATTCTCAAAGAATGATTAGATGGCTGGGCACGGTGGCTCACACCTGTAATCCCAGCACTTTGGGAGGCCGAGGCAGGTGGATCACCTGAGGTCAGGAGTTTAAGACCAGCCTGGCCAACATGGCGAAACCCTGTATCTACTAAAAATACAAATATTAGCTGGGCATGGTGGTGGGCACCTGTAATCCCAGCTACTCGGGAGGCTGAGGCAGGAGAATCGCTTGAACCGGGAGGTGGAAACTGCAGTGAGCCAAGATCACACCACTGCACTCCAGCCTGGGCAACAAGAGCAAAACTCCATCTCAAAAATAAAAAAACAATGATTAGAGCACCACCAGCATCATAAGTTTGGGAAGCTTGTTTCATGTGCAGAATAATGAATACCATCCCAGGTGATAAGATCAGAAGCTGTAGAATGGAGCCCTAGGAATGTGCACTCCTTGTGCATGCAAACTACAGTTTAAGAACTTGTGTATAGTCATTTGACCAAGGGAAACTGCTTAAATAAGATCCTCAAGTAATGTGATAAACAGTGAGCTGGGAACTACTACTCATAAAGAAAGCTTTCAACTTTCTTCCATCCCACCCAACATAATAGTCTCCTAAAGTTGTTTGACATAGCAATGGATCAAGAGTTCAGGGAAGAGGAAAGAAAAGGAGGAGAAAAGAGGCCGGGCGCGGTGGCTCAAGCCTGTAATCCCAGCACTTTGGGAGGCCGAAACGGGTGGATCACGAGGTCAGGAGATCGAGACCATCCTGGCTAACACAGTGAAACCCCGTCTCTACTAAAAAATACAAAAAAAATAGCCGGGCGAGGTGGCGGGCGCCTATAGTCCCAGCTATTCGGGAGGCTGAGGCAGGAGAATGGCGAAAACCCGGGAGGCGGAGCTTGCAGTGAGCTGAGATCCGGCCACTGCACTCCAGCCTGGGTGACAGAGCGAGACTCTGTCTCCAAAAAAAAAAAAAGAATGTCCATTTGGGGACTATCATATATGGTTTGGAAAAGGTCCTACTCAGAAATACTGACAGGCTTCTGTAGAGAACATGCCCTTTCCTCCAACCCTGTTGAGAATCATCGCTATAGATGTGGTAAAATAAAAGTTGCCACTTCAAATACCTGAAAGGTCTCAGGTACTTTATGTACATTTTCTCATCTCTCCCTAACATTCAAAGTAAGCAATGCTTCCCATTCTACCGTAAGGAACAAACCACACTGAAAGACATGTATTAACATTAACAACTCTAAAGTCACACAGCTACGTATGTCAGCCAAGAGAAGCAGTACTGATGATACCCACAACGGGGGGCATTTTATCTTGGTTCCAGAAGTATTAAAGAAGATCAAAAGAAATGGGAAAACTTGTTACCAAATCAAAGCCTTATTTATAACATTTTACCTATACCACAGTTTGACTATTCATGACTATTATGTATAATGTTAATAATGAGAGGCCCGCACGTGGTGGCTCATGCCTATAATCCCAGCACTTTGGGAGACTGAAGGGGATGGATCACTTGAGGCCAGGAGTTCGAGATCAGTCTGGCCAACATGGGGAAACCCTGTCACTACTAAAAATACAAAAATTAGCCAGGTGTGGTGGCACACGCCTGTAATCCTGGCTACCTGGGAGGCTGAGGCACAAGAATTGCTTGAACCTGGGATGTGGAGGTTGCAGTGAGCCAAGATCGTGCCATTGCACTCCAGCCTGGATGACAGAGCAAGACGCTGTCTCAAAAAAAAATTATGACACCATACAAATGCCTATTTAGTTAATGAATTAATGAAGTACTACTATGCTAAGTGCTTCACACATAAGTACCTAATAAATATTGTGGCTACCATATTATTATCATCATTATCAGAACAGTAAGACTACACAGTAGTAGTAGGAATCAAAGTACTTTAGATCTAATTATCCCCTTATTATGCAAATCAAATGATACCACTGCTTAATCCCAGTAGAAAAAATACCCAGTTCCTTTCTCATAGAAACAGCTTAAAATTGATGTTTCTGTGTTTGAAAAGACATTGTAACAATCAAAAATGGCGTTACTTAAACATTTAAATTTCTAAATGCATACAGGAGTATATATACAGTTAAAACTATACCCAACCATCACAAAAAAGACTGCTTACAAAAGTGTAAACTAATCAACATTTCATACTCTTTTCAATAAAGCATATCAATTGCCAAATGCTGTTAAAAATAACATTATTTTCTGGAAACAGATTATACAAAGAAGCCAGGCATGATGGCTCACACCTGTCAATGAAGGCTCATGTTTCTCCTTGAAACCAACCATAATAAAGAGAAAGAAAATTCCAGCCGGACACAGTGGTTCACACCTGTAATCCTAGCACTTTGGGAGGCTGACATAGGTGGATCACCTGAGGTCAGGAGTTCAAGACCAGCCTGGCCAACATGGCAAAATGAAGTCTCCACTAAAAATACAAAAATTAGTTAGGCATAGTGGCAGGTGCCTGTAATCCCAGCCACTCGGGAGGTTGAGGCAGGAGAATCACTTGAATCTGGGATACGAAAGTTGAAGTGAGCTGAGATCGCACCACTGCACTCCAGCCTGTGAGACAAGAGCGAAACTCCTTCTCAAAAAAAAAAAAGAAAATTCCAACTTAACAGAAAGAAAAACACCCACACTCAAACATTAAAGAGGTATTTAATTAAGAAAAATCTCTAGAAAATTAGCAGGGCATGGTGGCATAGGCCTGTAGTCCCCGCTACTAGAGAGGCTGAGGTAGGAGGATGCTTCAGCCCAGGAGTTTGAGGCTACAGTTAGCTATGATCACACCACTGCACTCCAGCCTGAGTAACGTAGTGAGACTCTTTCCCTAAAGATAAAAAAAAAAAAAAGGAAAATATCTAATTTCAAGAAACACTACAATATTTCTACTTAACAGGATTTATAGTAAAATATTATAATATGTCCATACTATGGATCATAAAATAATCAGAAACAGTAAGGAAGATCTACCTGTACCGATATGTGAAGATGTTCAAGACTCCAAGAAAAAAAACAAGCCTTGGAAGAGGCAGGGGAGGCTACACATGGTGACTCACTCCTGTAATCCCAGCACTTTGGGAGGCTGAGGTGGGCGGATCACTTGAGACCAGGAGTTCAAGACCAGCCTGGCAACATAGTGAAACCCTGTCTCTACTAAAAATACGTAAATTAGATGGGCATGGTGGCGCATACTGGTAATCTCAGCTATTTGAGTGGCTAAGACACGAGAATCACCTGAACCCAGGAGGTGGAGGTTACAGTGAGCCAAGATCGTGCCATTGCACTCCAGCCTGGATGACAGAGTGAGCCACTGTCTCAAAAACAAAAACAAACAAACAAACAAAAGAGGCGGTGTACAATACTATTCAAAGTTAAAAAAAAAATTTTTTTTTACTTCTGTGTGTCTGTTAGGTTCAACCACAAGAACCTGCTGTTTCTGTAGCTCTAAATTAGTTGAATATCTGCGATTTCTTTTTTTTTTTTTTGAGATGGAGTCTCGCTCTTTCACCCAGGCTGGAGTGCAGTGGCGCATCTCGGCTCACTGCAAGCTCCACCTCCCAGGTTCACGCCATTCTCCTGCCTCAGCCTCCCGAGTAGCTGGGACTACAGGTACCCACCACCACGCCTGGCTAATTTTTGTATTTTTTTTAGTAGAGACGGGGTTTCACCATGTTAGCTAGGATGGTCTCGATCTCCTGACCTCGTGATCCTCCTGCCTCAGCTTCCCAAAGTGCTGGGATTACAGGTGTGAGCCACCACGCCAGGCCAAATATCTGCAATTTCATACAGTTCAACCTATAGGAGAAAAAAGCCTGAAAATACATACCAACTGCAAATAGCTAGGGTGGTGTTTTAAGGCGCAGGGTGGTTTGCAATAACTGAAATAATAGATTTAGTGAGGGAGGCAAAGAGGAATTTCACACTTGAACTGTTTGAATTTTTAACGTTAAGCACCTATTACACTTCATAACATTACAAACAGTAAGGTTTTTTTAACAATAAACTTTAGCAGTAAACAGCAAATTAAAACATACCTCCCAACTCCTGCTGCAGCCCTTGAGCCTGTCGAATAAGGAACTTGATAGGAATCTGGTCCATTAAAGAAGAAGAGTATGATTTGGGCTTTCTTTGCATGGCAGCTATCAAAGATAAAAAGTGTAAAATAAGTAAAATGTCCAGAAACAACAGAAATCTTAACCTTCAACCCAAATGGAAACAAAAACAAAGTCAAATTACTTTTAATGCAATTAACCTGCAAATATAGCATATAAAAAATGACGAATCATTACGAAAACAAGTGGCTACACAGGAAGAACAAGAACATACCTGGAGCAAGATCTGGAAAATGCCCTGAAATTTAAAACTAGACAGAAGAAAATTCGTAACAGGTGAGAGAAGCAATGTGCAAAAGTGCCCTACACTAAAAGAACCAACAAGTGAGTCAAGATTTTCCCAAACCTAATTGGGAGATCAAATGTGATCATGAACAGATGGCCTAGAGCTTGATGATTCCAATGCATCTTATAAAAAGAAACTGTATTTTATTTTATTTTATGTTATTTTATTTTATTTTATTTTATTTTATTTTATTTTATTTTATTTTATTTTATTTTATTTTATTTTATTTTATTTTATTTTATTTTATATTATATTATATTATATTATATTATATTTTTTGAGCCAGAGTCTCACTCTTTTTGCCCAGGCTAGAGTGCAGTGGCACAATCTCAGCTCACTACAACCTCCGCCTCCCAGGTTCAAGCAATTCTCCTGCCTCAGCTTCTCAAGTAGATTGGCTGGGATTACAGGCACCTACCACCATGCCTGGCTGATTTTTGTATTTTTAGTAGAGACAGCATTTTGCAATGTTGGCCAGGCTGGTCTTGAACTCCTGACCTCAGGGGATCCAGCCTGCCTCAGCCTCCCAAAGTGTTGGGATTACAGCACTGGGCCCGGCCAAATTTTTTTTTTTTTTTTTTTTTTTTTTGAGACAGAGTCTCACTCTGTCACCAGGCTGGAGTGCAGTGGCGCGATCTTGGCTCACTGCAACCTCCGCCTCCCAGATTCTCCTGCCTCAGCCTCCCGAGTAGCTGGGATTACAGACGCCTACCACCATGCCCATCTAATTTTTTGTATTTTTAGTAGAGATGGGGTTTCACTGTGTAAGCCAGGATGGTTTTGATCTCCTGACTTCATGATCTACCTGCCTGGGCCTCCCAAAGTGCTGGGATTACAGGCGTGAGCCACAGTGGATTTTATCAAATTATATACAATAGTGGTGATTGACTCTTTTTTTTTTTTCCCCTGAGAGGAGTCACTGTCACCCAGGCTGGTGTGCAGTGGTTCAATCTTGGCTCACTGCAACCTCTGCCTCCTGGGTTTAAGCAATTCTTGTGCCTCAGCCTCCCAAGTAGCTGGGACTACAGGTGCCCGCCACCATGCCCAGCTGTTTGTATTTTTAGTAGAGAAGGGGTTTCGCTATGTTGGCCAGGCTGGTCTTGAACTCCTGACTTCAGGTGATCCACTAGCCTCGGCATCCCAAAGTGCATACCTGGCCTCTTTTTAAATTAAGTTAGGCAATATGAATTTGACTTCCTTCTCTCACAACTCCTACCTTCAGCCAGCCAGGTTCACCCTTTTTTTTCTTCTAAGTCCATTTTAATTTCTGTACTTTTGCTGCTATCCTAATTCAGTGCCTACTCACCCTTTGTTTATATATCTTCTATGGTCCACTTTCCCTGCCTCCAATTTAATCCATCCTTCACCCTACGACCATCGTCTTCTTATTTAAATACAGATTTGGCCACCTTCAGTGAATCCTCAGATCACAGAGAGTAAAGGTCCTTGCCAGTCAACACTATCTTTCTCTGTCTCATCTCTACCATATTGTATATGCCTGGCACCCAAAACTCATTCCAAGGTACTTCCCTTTACACCACAGGAATATATGAAAATCTCAGTCAGGGTGTTTGTAGTTTGACAAATGATATACAATATGTTTATTCTCTTATAAACCACAAACAGTAAAGCTCAACCATTTTTCTTTTATTAAGGACAAGAAGTATATAAGTGCAAGTGTTAGAATAAAGGTTGAGAATCACTCTCTATATAGACCACATATATATCATATACTCTTATTTAGATACAATCTCCCCTTTAAGTTAACAAATTAGCATAGTTTTCCATACCAATCTTTTATGAATTAAGAAAAAATCAGAAGGCAGTTAAAACAATAGTTATAGGATCCAGAAGTAGTCAAATCCTGGTTCCAATACTTACTACAATACTTAATACTAACTTAGGGAAGTTACCTAACTTCCTTGTGCCTCAGTGTTCTCCCTTGTAAAATAAACATAACCACCACCTATCTCATAGAACTGTTATAAGGGTTTACATGAGTTAACTATAAGACTAAACTAAGGCCAGGCAAAGTGGCTCACACCTGTAATCTAGCACTTTGGGAGGCCAAGGTGGTGGATGACTTGAGGTCAGGAGTTTCAGGCCAGCCTCACCAACATGGTAAAACTCTATCTCTACTAAAAATACAAAATTCAGTGGGGCGTGGTAGCAGGTGCCTGTAATCCCAGCACTTGGAGAGGCTGAGGTGTATGGATCACTTGAGGTCTGGAGTTCGAGACCAGCCTGGCCAGCACAATGAAACCCCATCTCCACTACAAATACAAAAATTAGCCAGGCATGGTGGCATGCACCTGTAATCCCAGCTACTCGGGAGGCTGAAGCAGAAGAATTGTTTGAACCCGAGAGGTACAGGTTGCAGTAAGCTAAGATCACACCACTGCATTCCAGCCTGGGTGACAGAGTGAGACTTTTGTCTCAAAAAAAAAAAAGAAAAACAAATTAAAAACTACACACAAAGGTCAGGAGGATCACTCACACCTGTAATCCCAGCACTTTGGGAGGCCAAGCGAGGACGACTGCTCGAGCCCAGGAGTTTGAGACCAGCCTGGCAACATGGCAAATCCCATCTCTACAAAAAATTAAAAAAATTAGCCGGGTGTGGTAGTGTCCACCTGTGGTCCCAGCTACATGGGAGGCTGAGACAGGAATCCCTTGAGCCCCAGAGATCAAGGCTACACTGAGCCATGTTCATGCCACTGCTCTCCAGCCTGGGTGACAGAGTGAGACCCTGTCTCGAAAAACAAACAGATGAAATGAAATGAACTATACACATGTAGAAAGTCTAAACACAGGTAAACCTTTTCAAATACAGGAAAAAATACCACTTTACACTGATATCATGCATGCTAAATCTGACCTTCTGATATCATGTGAAGTAACTTAAGTTTCAAAGCCCATTTCAGTGACATTCTCTGTGTGCATGTGCGTGTGTGTGTAGAGATGGGCATCTTGCTGTTTCCCAGGCTAGTGTCAAACTCTGAGCACAAGTGACCATCCCATCTCAGCCTCCCAAAGTACCAAAGCACTGAGATTACAGGGAATGAGCTACCATGCCCAGCCCAATGTTAACAGCAAAACGAAACCCTTCTATTTTTTTTTTTTTTTTTGGAGACAGAGTCTCACTCTGTCCACCAGGCTGGAGTGCAATGGCACAATCTCGGTTCACTGTAACTTCCACATCTGGGTTCAAGAAATTCTCCTGCCTCAACTTCCTGAGTAGCTGGGATTACAGGCATGAGCCACCATGCCTGGCTAATTTTTGTATTTTTAGTAGAGATGGGGTTCCACCATGTTGACCAGACTGGTCTCGAACTCCTGACCTCAGGTGATCTGCTCACCTCGGCCTCCCAAAGTGCTAGGATTACAGGTGTAAGCCACCTCACCTGGCCTTTTCTATTGTTTTTGATTAGGTTGTTACTATTCATACTAACAGAAGGAAGACCAGGCAAAGACTCAAATCAAGAGAAAAAAATTCAGTTACAGCTCCATCGTGTGTATCTTTTAAATTTATATTTAGTGAACAAGACCTATACAACTGTTAAAATACAGGCAATTCTGTTATCTATTCATTTAGCCTCCTATAAGGAGGACTGGGCCATAAATTATGGTTACGTACCCCAACATGCATGATTTATGTATCAAGTATACAATGCCCACATTGCAAAGATTATAAAATGATACTAGAGTCTGTTAGAATATTGCCCTTCTTTTATCAAAAAACAGTCTGGAAAGTAACAAAATGCAAGCTAATAAAATAAACTACCACTAGAACCATTCCTCTATGTATAACTTACCTAAAGTCTTTGTGTTTGCTAGAAGAGCCTCCTCATAAGACAGTATATAGTAGAGCACCAAAAGCTGTGCTGTGATACTGAAACGCTGATTAAGGCGGATGTTGTCACCCTGGAGGAAATATTACGAATACTCTGAAATACTTTGAATTTCATGAGTGATTTTTTTTTTCTTGATAGTAAAAGAATCAAAATAGGTTATTCAGCATTGCTGCTCCTAACTCATGTAAAACAGGAGAAATGTTGCTGTGTGTATATTAAACTCAAAAAAACAACATGAAATCTGAGATGGCATGAGAGATGAAAGGCAACATACTTAAGTGGTCTTTAAGTTAAGACAAAGAAAAGACTTCAGCTACTACTCAATAGCAAACCCATCAGGCTGCTTCTGAAAGACAGGAGTCCCAAGTATTATATGAAATTACCATGAAGAAAGTAACTCCTAAATAAGACATTGTATACTTAATTATATTTGTGAAAAATGCAACTGTTTTTCCCTTCTAACAAACTAAGGAAAAAATACTTTAATCAAATTTTCCCTACATGAGCCAGAAGCAGTGGCTCATGCCTGTAATCCCAGCACTTTGGGAGGCCGAAGCAGGCGGATCACCTGAGATGAGGAGTTGGAGATCAGCCTGGCCAACATAGTAAAACCCTGTCTCTACTAAAAACAAAAATTAGCCAGGCGTGGTGGCAGGTGCCTATAATCCCAGCTACTCGAGAGGCTAAGGCATGAGAATCACTTGAACCAAGGAGGCAGTTTACAGTGAGCTGAGATCGTGCCACTGCACTCCCGTCTGGGCAACAGAGTGAGACTCTGTCTCAAAAACAAAACAAAACAAAACAAAGTTCTCGCTAAATGAATGTAGGTATATCTTAGATTCCCAGGATGCTAAACAAACCTACATTGAATATCTTGAAATCCCACACAGTATTTGATCAAACACACAATCTCCAGGGCACCCTTTAGATTTTAAAGTGAAACTTCAAAAACAAAAAAAAAATTATTGGCCGGGCGCAGTGGCTCACACCTGTAATCCCAGCACTTTGGGAGGCCAAGGCGGGAGGATCACTTGAGGTCAGGAGTTCAAGACCAGCCTGGACAATATGATGAAATCCCATCTTTACTAAAAATACAAAAATTAGCCAGTTGTAGTGGCGCATGCCTGCAGTCCCAGCTACTCAGGAGGCTGAAGCAGGAGAATCATTTGAACCCAGGAAGCGGAGGTTGTAGTGAGCTGAGATTGCCCATTGCACTCCAGCCTGGGTGTCACAGTGAGACTCCAGTCTCAAAAAAAAAAAAAAAAAAAGCCAGGCACAGTGGCTCACACCTGTAATCCCAGCACTTTGGGAGGCTGAGGCAGGTAGATCACCTGAGGTCAGGAGTTCAAGACCACCCTGGACAACATGGTGAAACCCTGTCTCTACTAAGAATACAAAACATTAGCCGGGCGTTGTAGCAGGCGCCTGTAATTCCAGCTACTCAGGAGGGTGAGACAGGAGAATCACTTGAACCTGGGAGGCAGAGGTTGCAGGGAGGCGGAGGTTGCAGTGAGCCGAGATCGTGCCATTGCACTTCAGCCTGGGCAAGAAGAGTGAAACTCCATCTCCAAAAAAAAAAATTCTCACACAAGTGCCTGTTTAGCAAACTAGTTGGAACTAATACCATTCTTTTAATTTTTACAGGTGATCTAAGGAAATTTAATCTAATTTTAAATTCAGAACTACCTAAAAGTCCTCTGATAGGAAAATAAAAATATAGGATAAGTAAGAAGAACTAAAAGAAAAATAAGTTAATAGATATAAAGAACAACGATTTTACCCCAGTGACTCCCTGGAAAATATTGAGTATCTCCTGTTCTGTGACTGGCTGATTTGTGGCTTCTGGATTAGATTTCGATGCAGGAGTAAGTATAGAATTTATGTACACATCAATCAAAGGAAGTAATTGAGGATGAAGTGGAGTAGAGGTCTCACACAGCTGTCTGTAAATCCAATCCTAAGAAAGAATGTTATAGACATTGAATTGTGGCAAAAAGAAAAATCAAGCAAAATTATAAAAGTACATACAGTTTTATATGAATTATGAATCAGTAAAATTCACTATTAACTTTTGGCAGTTCCAAATATATTATCTAGTATGATAACTATCTTTGATTTTAAAATATGAACTACCTTTTTTATATCTGTATCATCTTAGGTGCACCGTCCACTGGAAGCTTTTGGGTTTAATCTATTAGTTTTTAAGTAGTGGGAAAAATATTTTAAGTGCCTACCATATCTGTATTTAGAGCACTATGTGTGTCGTCATGGGAGAGCTCACATTAGATAGGAATTTGGAGAGAGAGAGATAGGTCCTTCACAGCAAACTCTCAGATAGACTAAGAAAGTGTCTCTGACCAGCACTTACAGGAGACTATCACTTAACTATCGTTGGATGGAGGACATGTAAAATGTTGGGTGTGCATTTGAACTCTTAATTCTTAGCTATTTTACTTGCTAAAAATATAAAGCAGCAGAAGATACAATCTAGCTGGAAAATAATTTCACTAAATCACAAAAAACAAGGGACAATTAAAAGTGATATATCATGCATATATTATTCACTGTTCTTTGTAAATAAAAGAGCCTCTGAAAAAGTTTCAGATTACTTTACCTCCTGGATCTCAACCTTCTCTTTAGAGGGCCTTTTAACTGTTAGATATAGCCAACTAACACAAATCAAAATATATCGAAATCATAAGTTAGGTGTGAGGTGTCCTTGTGGCAAATCGACAAATACTAGTCATGGCAACTTCCCCAATTTGTAAAACAAAACCAGGCCCATTGCAATGGCTCACACCTGTAATCCCATTTCGGGAGGCCAAAGTAGGAGAATTGCCTAAGACCAGGAGTTCAAGACCAGACCAGCCTGGGCAACATAGCGAGACCCTGTCTCTACAAAAAAAGCTTTTTAAAGCTGGGTGTGAGACCAGGCACAGTGGCTCATGCCTGTAATCCCAGCACTGTGGGAGGCCGAGGCGGGTGGATCACCTGATGTCAGGAGTCTGAGACCAGCCTGGTCAACATGGTGAAACCCTGTCTCTACTAAAAATTAAAAAAAAAAAAAAAAATTAGCCAGGTGTAGTGGCAGGAGCCTATAATACCAGCTACTCAGAGGCAGAGGCAGGGGAGTCACTTGAACTCAGGAGGCGGAGGTTGCAGAGAGCCGAGATAGCACCACCGCACTGCAGCTTGGGTGACAGAGTGAGACTCTGTCTCACCAAAAAAAAAAAGCCAGGAGTGGTGGCTCATACCCGTAGTCCCAGCCACTTAGGAGGCTGTGGCAGGAGGAGTGCTTGAGCTCAGGAATTTGGAGTTACAGTGAGCTATGACAGCCTGGGCGACAGAGTGAGACTTCTCTTTAAAAAAAATAATAAATAAATTAGAAAATGGAAGTTTCAAAGTTTTAATGAAATAGCCACATGCCACTATTGAGAACTTAAATGGAGTATTATGCATTTTGAAAATAATCTTACATTGTTTTAAAAATCTGAAATTACTGTATTATAATTATATAATTATAATTACTATACTTAATTACTATACTTATATAAATGACCAGTAACTTAATACCAAACATTTCCTACACAAAACCCACAATAAAGGCCTACAAACTGAAATATAACTAACTGGGGAGAAAGCATTAATTCAAGTTGTTCTTTGAAATATAAATGTAGGCCAGGCACAGTGGCTCACACTTGTAATCCCAGCACTTTGGGAGGTTGAGACGGGCATATCACTTGAGGTCAGGAGTTCGACACCAGTCAGCCAACCCAATGAAACCCTGTCTCTACTAAAAATACAAAAATTAGCCGGGCGTGGTGGCGCACACCTGTAGTCCCAGCTACCTGGGAGGCTGAGGCAAGAGAATCGCTTTAACCCAGGAGGCAGAGGTTGCAGTGAGCCAAGACTGTACCACTGCACTCCAGCCTGGGTGACTGAGCAAGACTCCATCTCAAAAGAAAATATATATATATATAAATGTAGCGGCATGCTTTTATTTTACTTGTTTTATTTGTAGGGGCATACTTTTATTGACACTTTGTGCTTGGTAAAGGAACGGCTCCTGAGAAGCTGGTAAATACAATGAATAGGCAAAAATCCAGTAATGTTGGCACTCAGGTTGCTGGTGACAGGGACCCGAACTGCATGAGCTGTGACAACCTAAAAGGGAAAAATAGTAATACAAAGAACTAAATATAAAATTATTTTGAAAGAGCGATAAGTAGACTGTCAACACCTAATATAAGTGTGGTCCCTAGAAATGAATGATGACAATAAATTATTACGTTTTAATTGTCTTTGAATGCTGAGGAAACGTACATTTAGGGATTTATATAATTCCCCAATTTTTTGTTTTTAAACACAGATACATACATAGTGGTGTGATAACATAAAATAAATAAATAAATAAAAATTTGAAGCATATAATCTGGGCTCAATGACTTTGAAGAAGTCACTTTATCTTCTGAATCTTTTTCACATCTACAAAACAGGACACTACCATACTGCCTCAAAGCATTGTTATGAGGGGGAAAATATTCTCTTTGGACATCATATGAACTATAAAGCACCACATAAATATACCCAGAAATATGTATTATCAATATGTCATGCATAGGCTCTAATTGTCTTTTAAAGACCCTCCTCAAAGTTGTCTTCCAACTGGTTCAAATTTAAAGACAAAAAATAACTTATGATTCTCCCACATGCTGTGTGACTATTTGTAATTTAGGAGTATATGTGCGTATGCGTGTTGAGGGTGGAAGGGATAGTAAAATATAGAAATAAAGATATTAATAGCCATAAAAAAGCAACAACTGGCTGGGCACAGTGGCTCACGCTTGTAACCCCAGCACTCTGGGAGGCCGAGGTAGGTGGATCACCTGAGGTCAGGAGTTCAAGACCAGCCTGGCCAACATGGTGAAACCCCATTTCTACTAAAAATACAAAAATTAGCTGGGCGTGGTGGTGGACACCTGTAATCCTAGCTACTTGGGAGGCTGAGGCAGGAGAATTGCTCCAACCGAAGAGGCAGAGGTTGCAGTGAGCTATGATCGTACCACTGTATACTAGCCTGGGTGACAGAGTAAGATAAAAAAAGAAATGAAAAAAATCCTTAGGCTTATCCATGGACAAAAGTGCTAAGGCTAAAGAAGAACATGTTAAGTAGAAGAAATTTAGACGCTAGCCTGTAATCCAGTTAGAAATGAATTTTACAGCCTAAAGGTTTAAATAGGTCTTCATTTTATCTTTCTCCAGACACATTAAAACAATTACCTCTTGAGATGCCCGATCATCAGCATCTAAGAGTATTCTCCTAAGTATCTACTCAGTCTCCAAAAATATATACATTCAAAAGATGCTTTGCTATGTTATGACTAGTTTTAAAAGTGTATTTTAAATGGATTATTTTTAAACAAAGTTTCAATGATGAAATAAATCATCATGAGTGATTATAAAGAAAAACGACCATATTACTTTCTTAAGGTAAGACACACAAGTTTTCTCCCAAAGAATATTGTAAAAGAAAGTTAAGTAAGCACCTAAGAATAAAAAGAAATACCTGCTCAGTAAAAATTTCCTGTGTGAAGATCGTCTTCATCCTGCTCAAGGAGCTTGGCTTAATTACAATCTAAAATTACCAAAAGAATTCCAACAGTATATAAAAATATATGAAACACAATTTATTCTAGGGAACTTATCTAAAATGGCTGTGATACACATAAATGTTCAAATGTTCAAGTACTCTACTCTGTTTTAGAAGTGCCTTCTCAAACCCAACATTAAAGTGTTAATACTCAGAAACAGGACCAATATAAAAAGCACTTAATAAATACTGTTATTGGCATTTTCAGTCGGTTGGGGGAAACAGATTATTTACTACATGGAGCTGGGATAGCTGCCCCTCTGTGAGGACAAGAGAAATGTGTGTGTGTGTGTGTGTGTGTGTGTGTCTGCATATACACATATATACACACACACATATATGTATATATACAGATAGACACACATACACTTTTTGTACATATCACACCATACACCAAAAGAAACTCCAAGTAGATTAAATGTTTAAATGCAAAACATGACACCACCAAAAAAACTAGAAGAAAATGTAAGTGACCATTTATATAAATCCAAGAAAGGAAAACATTTCTAAGCATAAGAGCAAAATAGAAACCACAAAAATAACATTTAATATACTACATAAAAATAATAATGATAATAATTTCCACATGGCAAAGTTAGATGGCAAAAAAGATCGGAAAAAGTCAATTATAACATATTGAACTCTCCACTTTTAAAGATACTATAAGATATGTCACTGATTTCATATTATAGCAGCTTTTCAAGAAAAAAAGTAGGAGTTGGAACACTACCACTTTCATATTACATGTCAACTGAAAAATGAATCCCAATTTCAATATTGGGCAAAATATATGTCTTGAAATATATGAAGATGTATGAGGCATAATAATGTATCTTTCCTTTTGAAACAGTGAAAGAAAAAAATAAATCAAAGTCCCTACAGGAAAATTAGGATACTGAGAAGCTTTTTGCAAAAGAAATAAACCAGCCAAAACACATAGATTTTAAATACTAAAGTATCACTAGTAATCAAAGAAATTCAAACTAGGTGATACCACTGTTCATCAACCAAATTTGCAAAGATTAAAAAAAAATAGTAATGCTCAGTCATGTGAAAGTTTAGGAAAATAGGAGTTTTTACTACTGGTAACAGTTAATTAAGCTGATACAATCTTTCTAAAAGATAATATGGCAGTACTCTTGAAACACCTTAACATAACCATACCTTTTCCTTAGCAATTACCTTCTAGAAATTTATACTAAGAATATGATCCAGCCGGGCACGGTGGCTCAAGCCTGTAATCCCAGCACTTTGGGAGGCCGAGACGGGCGGATCACGAGGTCAGGAGATCGAGACCATCCTGGCTAACATGGTGAAACCCCGTCTCTACTAAAAAATACAAAAAACTAGCCGGGCGAGGTGGCGGGCGCCCGTAGTCCCAGCTACTCGGGAGGCTGAGGCAGGAGAATGGCGTAAACCTGGGAGGCGGAGCTTGCAGTGAGCTGAGATCCGGCCACTGTACTCCAGCCTGGGCGACAGAGCAAGACTCCATCTCAAAAAAAAAAAAAAAAAAAAAAGAAAATGATCCAACGGGTGTATGAAGAGATACATGTGAGTGCCTATGTGTGTATTTACATAAACAAGGATATTCCTCTAAGTGTTACACTGAAACTAGAAAATCTACATGGGAAATAATAAAGGACCCAGTAAGAAGATCAAACAATGGACTATAACACAATGCAGCCATTAAAAATTATACCGTATTATAATATTTATTGACATGAGTAAATGTTCATCATATATTAGTTTTTTTAATTCACCAAATATATATGTCACTTTAAAGAAA
Source organism: Chlorocebus sabaeus (assembly GCF_047675955.1). Lineage (NCBI taxonomy): Eukaryota > Metazoa > Chordata > Mammalia > Primates > Cercopithecidae > Chlorocebus > Chlorocebus sabaeus. The sequence continues at coordinate 38,092,053 of NC_132919.1, forward strand.
GAACAGACATCAGAATATTAATAGTAGTATACCAGGTATCTCTGAATCATGGAATTATAAGATATCTTTCCCTTTTCTGTGCTTTCTAAGGTTTTTGCATGAGTATCTATTATTTTAGTAAATAAAGGTTTCAAAATGCATTTTTTTCTAAGCACTCCTGATAAAACTTCTATTAAACAATTAAAATTACTTAAAACAATCTATTTACACTGCAACAAAATGTCCATCTTAGAAACACCTTTCTGTTTTTAGAAAGAAGTTAAAAGAAAATTACCTTCATCCCCAAAGTGGAACAGACCAAGTCAATGATAGCACTAAGCTGATTGCTGTGAAAGTACATAGCCACCAATAACAACATCTCCCCAAAAGAAGCAGAGACGCCTGAAGTACTGTCAAAACAAAATAGGAAATATGAATTTTCCAAAGAGAGAAGAAGAAAAGCTTTCTCAACTAACTAAATCAAATTATCTTACCTCTCAAAATATGCTTCTTCTTTTATCATCCAACTTAGCCACACTACCATCAGCTGCTCCTGTTCAGGTGTACTATAAAATATACCAGAATGTCACTGGTTTAAATTAGATATTCTAGTATATGAATAAAAAGCATTCTGAAGTTATTTTTGGTAGAAATTATTTTTCCTGCCCTATTTTCAAGTATCAAGTCAAATTAATGGCTTGCTGAATTGGGCCATTAATTTTCATTGAGGTATGAAGTAATTCTAGAGCTCAAGAATGAGGACCTTTGCTTTTTTCATGGAACCCCTCTCAAAAGTCTTAGCTGCTGCCTTCACAGGTTGAAAAGAGTAAGCTTCTTCACATTCCTCAGAAAACAAAGGCCCCTTGGGATTAACCTGTTAAACCAACTATACAACAGCTGATACTTATTTCATATAAAAAAATCTAGTGTTGGCCGGGCGCGGTGGCTCAAGCCTGTAATCCCAGCACTTTGGGAGGCCGAGATGGGCGGATCACGAGGTCAGGAGATCGAGACCATCCTGGCTAACACAGTGAAACCCCGTCTCTACTAAAAAAACACAAAAAACTAGCCGGGCGAGGTGGCGGGCGCCTGTAGTCCCCGCTACTCGGGAGGCTGAGGCAGGAGAATGGCGTAAACCCGGGAGGCGGAGCTTGCAGTGAGCTGAGATCCGGCCACTGCACTCCAGCCCGGGCGACAGAGCAAGACTCCGTCTCAAAAAAAAAAAAAAAAAAAAAAAAAAAATCTAGTGTTAACACTTAAGCATCAAAATATCACAAACTGAGTGCCAAACAGTAATAAGCACTCCATCTTCTGGAAAAATGAAATTTAATTTATAGAAACCTTATGAGTAGATTTCAAAGTTACAGAGAAACAAATTATCACTAATCATGGAAAAAAAGGCAGTCACGGGCTTACCAGATATGAAAAATGGCTATAAAAATACAATGACTTTTTTTGAGACAACGTCTTGCTCTGTTGCCCAGGCTGGAGTGCAGTGGCGCAATCATAGCTCACTATAGCCTCAACCGCCCAAGCTCAAGTGATCCTCCCACCGCAGCCTCCCAAGTAGCTGGGACTACAGGCATGCGCCAATGCATTCAGCTAATATTTTTTATTTTTAGTAGAGGGGAGATCTTGCTATGTTGCCCAGTCTGGTCTTGAACTCTTGAGCTCAAGTGATACTCCTGCCTAAGCCTCCCAAAGTGCTGGGATTATAGAGGCAAGCCACCATGCCTAGCCTAACAATGACTTTTTAAAGGGAATTCCTAAATTTTGAGATGGAGTTTCACTCTTGTTGCTCAGGCTGGAGTGCAGTGGTGTAATCTCAGCTCACTGCAACCTCTGCCTCCCGGGTTCAAGCAATTCTCCTGCCTCAGTCTCCCGAGTAGCTGGGATTACAGGCGTCTGCCACCACATCTGGCTAATTTTTGTATTTTTAGTAGAGATGGGGTTTCACTCTGTTGGCCAGGTTGGTCTCGAACTCCTGACTTCAGGTGATCCACCCGCCTTGGCCTCCCAAAGTGCTGGGAAAACAGGGCTGAGCTGCCGCACCCAGTCTAAATTTAATTGATAAGTACAAGCTGACGTTGACTTCTGAAAAATTTTTCACCAATCTCTTTCTACTTCAGTGCAGTAAAAATAGATGCAACAAAAAGCAAATGAAAAGTATGCTGCTTCTATTACCAAAAGCTAAGAAAATAAAAAAGGTCATTCTCAACTATACCTAAACCATATAACGAATAATAAAGTGTTATGTAGTAGAAAGATGACAGCCTTTACAGCCTGCCACACCTGAGTGAGAATCCCATCTCTGCTAATTACTGGTAGTGTGATCTTGAAGAAGAAACACAAATAATCTCTTTTTCTTTTTCACTGTAGCTCTAAAATGTTAAGAACCTCTTTTTTTTTTCAGAAGAAGTTTCGGTCTTGTTGCCCAGGCTGGAGTGCAATGACACGATTTTGGATCCTTGCAACCTCCACCTCCCGCATTCAAAAGATTCTTCTGCCTCAGCATCCTGAGTAGCTGGGATTACAGGCGCCCACCACCACACCCAGCTAATTTTTTATATTTTTAGTAGAGACGGGGTTTCACCATGTTGGCCAGGCTGGTCTCGAATTCCTGACCTTTAGGCAATCCACCCACCATGGCCTCCCAAAGTGCTGGGATTACAGGCGTGAGCCACTGTGCCTGGCCTATCTTAAGAACTTTTAAATATCTTTCTAAACATTAGTTCTTCTATCTATAAGTTATGGACAAAAATACCTTATGAGGCTGGGCAAAGTGGCTCTCGCCTGTAATCCCAGCAATCTGGGAGGCCAAGGCAGGAGGACAGCTTGAGCCCAGGAGTTCAAGACCAGCCTGAGCAACAAAGTGAGATCCCATCTCTACAAAAGAATTTAAAAATTAGACAGGCATGGTGGCGCATGTTTGTAGTCCCAGCTACACGGGAGGCTGAGATGGGAGAATCTCTTGAGCCCAAGAGGCGGAGGTTGTGGCGAGCCCTGATCGTGCCACTGCACTCCAGCCGGCACAACAAAGCAAGATCCTATCTAAAAAAAAAAAAAAAAAAAATACTCTATAAGAGTAATGAGGATTTGAGATAATGTTTAGAAAGTACTTCAAGTAAAACGAAAAGAAAGAATTCATGTACCTAATTTTACACCATCCTGAAACTCCATTAAAACTACATTAAGGTTTTCTTAAAAGGCATAAACACATAAGATATTGAGGAGGGACAACACCACAAAATGCTGGAAGCTAGAGAACATATAGATAAGTGGTAACTGACTTAGCAGACCTGAGGAAGCAAAATGTTAAACTGGTAGAAGAGAAAACCCATCCATTTTACACCACAGAATTCCCAAAGGGCTCAAGCTACTCCAGGCAGTTCCGGGACCGAGAGTGAAGACAGACAAAAATTAAGAGGCTGACATTCTATATAAGTAGTAGGACTCCAAATCACCTCCTGCATTCTGCACAACTAGAAGAATACCCTTCCCTCAGTAGAGAGAAAACTGGAGATTTATTGTCTGGAGGTGGTAAAATCATGCATCTGAAATAAGGGAAACCAGGTATATCTGGAGCACCATTCTGAAAGTAGCAGAATTAAGTAAATGATTATACTGCAGGCTGATACCTACCAACCCTTAACCCTTACTCTTTAACTCTATTTGTGGGTTTCTGTATAGGCCTTCCCTCTCCAGGCCAGACAATAATCTTTAGAACTCTGATCAGACCAAGAGTTTCCCAAAGACCCACTTATGGGTCTTTTAGAACCTCCCATATTAGAGGTTCTAATATGCTTTTTCATTTCCTAGTCTTAAACATGAACAATCAGCCAGGCGCGGTGGCTCACACCTGTAATCCCAGCATTTTGGGAGGCCAAGGCAGGCAGATCACCTGAGGTCAGGAGTTCGAGACCAGCCTGACCAACATGGAGAAACCCCATCTCTACTGAAAATAACTTAGCTGGGCGTGGTAGCATATGCCTATAATCTTAGCTGGGCGTGGTAGCATATGCCTATAATCTCAGCTACTTAGCTGGGCGTGGTAGCATATGCCTATAATCCCATCTACTCGGGAGGCTGAGGCAGGAGAATCACTTGAACCCGGGAGGCAGAGGTTGCGGTGAGCTGAGATCACGCCATTGCACTCCAGTCTGGCAGCCTGGGCAACAAGAGCGAAACTCCATCTCACAATATATATTATATATATATGTGTGTGTGTGTGAGAACAAAATATATATATAAATGTGAATAAAATATGTGTATATACATATATATGTGAACAATCAATAAATATTGACTGGGTGCGGTGGCTCACGCCTGTAGTTGCAGCACTTTGGGAGGCAAAGGCAGGTGGATCACCTTAGGCCAGGAGTTCAAGATCAGCCTGGGCAACAAAAGTGAAACCCCATCCCTACAAAAAACTTTTAAAAATAAGCCAGGTGTGGTGGCCCACACTAGCCACTTGGGAGTCTGAGGTAGGAGGACCCGTTGAGCACAGAAGTTCAAAGCTGCAATCAGTTATGACTGTACCACTGCATTTGCCCTGGGCAACAGAGAGAGACCCATCTCTAAATAAATAAATAAATAAATAAATAAAACAAAAGTTAAAATAATAATAAATATTAAGTATCTGAGAAAAGCATCTAACTTAAAAATAGAGACCAAAAAAAGGCAGGGAAAAAAGCAACCTAGAGAAAAGAAGCAATACAAATAATAAAATATCTTCAAAATCAGTATGACTAATATCAAAGAAATTATGCTATCATGAACCAATAGATACCATAAAGAAGAAATATTTAGAGAGCCAAAAAAAAAAGTGCTCTTAGAAATTAAAGACTGAGTAGGAATTGAAGATAAAGTTAAAGACAAATCCTAAAAGGCAGAATGATTTCTATTTTTTTTTTTTAAGCTCTTTCACCCAGGCTGTAGTGCTATGGCACAATCATAGCTCACTGTAACCTTGAACTCCTGGGTTCAAGTGATCCTTCTGCTTCAACCTCCCAAATAGCTGGGACTAAGGCATGTCCCATTACCCCTGGAGAATTTTTTTTTTTTTTAAAGACAGTGTCTTGCTATGTTGCCCAGGCTAGTCTCAAACTCATGGCCTGAAACAATCCTCCCACCTCAGCCTCTCAAAGCACTGGGTTTACAGGTGTGAGCTACTGCACCTGGCCTTAAAATGAGCAAGTTATTTTTAGAGTGCTGAACAGGTTCTAAAATTCTATTGTGGTGGTGGTTGCATAACTCTCTATATACACTAAAAACCACTCAATTGTACACTCTAAGTGGGTAAATCTTATGTAAATTACATCTCAATAAAGCTGTTTTCTAAAAAGTAGAACAAGATGAGGGGAAGGAAAAGAGGAAAGGATAAGAAAATTTGACAATCATTTCAAATTCCAAATAAAAGGAGGTTTTAGACAGAGAACATGCAAGAAGAAAACATTACCAACAAATTAATTCAGGAAAATTTCCTAGAACTGAGGGACATGAGTTTCCAGGTTCAAAGTGCTTACTGAATGCCTAGGACAACAGTCAAAAAGAGACTCAGACTAAGGCATATCAACCAGAAATTTCAAAACCCTAGAGATAAAGAGCTAATCCTATAAGTTTCCATATTAAAAGCAAATAGGCCACACAAAGGACCAGGAATCAGAATGTCAGACTTGCTAACAACACTAGAAGTTAGAAGACAAAGAAGCAACACCTTCAAGGTCCTGAAAGGAAATTATTCCCAAATAAGAATTCCATACCCCATCAAACGATCAATCAGATGTTAAAGTAGGACAAAGATATTTTCAGAAATATTCAGTCTCAAAAAGAATTTACTTCACACATACTCATTCAGAAGAAGCAAAATGGCCAGGCACAGTGGCTGATGCCTGTAATCCCAGCACTTTGGGAGGCTGAGGCAGGTGGATCACCTGAGGTCAGGAGTTCAAGACCAGCCTAGCCAACATAGTGAAACCCCATCTCTACTAAAAATACAAAAATTAGCTGGGAATGGTGGTGGTCTCCGGTAATCACAGACACTCAGGAGGCTAAAACAGGAGAATCACTTGAACCTGAGTGGCAGAGGTTGCAGTGAGCCGAGTCATGCCATTGTACTCCAATTGCATGAAAAGAGTGAAACTCATCTCAAAAAAAAAAAAAAAAAGCAGTAGCAGCAAAATGAGGAAGCAATGAAAAAAGATGATGACATGATCACAGCTCAAACAAATGAAAGAATAGGTTTTCTTTTTAATTTTTTTTTTTTAAACGAAGACAGGAGTCTCACTATGTTGCCCAGGCTGGCCTCAAACTTGTAGCCTCAAACAATCCTCCTGCTTCAAACTCCCGAGTAGCTGGGACTACAGATGTGAGCCACCATGCCCAGCTAAGATGATGACATGAGATATAAGAAACAGGAGATCCAACAAAAGGAAAAGGAGATACGAAGCAAGTCTCCAAAATGATGGTGAAGGTCAATCTCAGGATGAGAGCTTTGTACTAACAGGTTTAGCTGGTAACCATTCCAGATCAAAATGCTCCTGAAGAAATCTCCTCAAGAAGATGAAACTCATAGACTATCTAATGAGTCAAAACATCTAGATAGAAGATTTAGGCTGGCAGAGAGTTTAGGTTACATGAATGGGACATATAACACCAAGAAAGTTAAAAGCAAAAAACAAAACCACAGGATAAATATTAATTAAAAAAAAAAAAAAACTTTTACAAAGCAGTAAAAAATAATCATATACTACATGGTTGAGTTCTCAGTAGCGCTTATATAATCGTAACAACTATATATTGATCTAATCTAAATTATTATAACCATACTAGGAGAATGAGAGGATAGGAAGGATATGTATGGATGTGTTTAGGATGGGGAGAAAAAAGACAGAGAACTAATTTCTCATCTTTCATACTCGGAACTCAATAAAAAATACCTAAAAGCAAAAATCAAGGGGTATCAAATACAAACATGTTGTTATAGATGTAGCAGTAAAACACAAAATAAACAGTTAAAAGAATTGAAAGACACTGCTTCTAAGAAAGGTGAAATAGGAAGGAGAGAAGGAAGAAAGGACTGCTATTAGCCTTAACAAATCTTGAAGAACTATTTTGACTCCTTTAAACAATGTACATATAAAACTTTAATAAAAGATAAATAAAATGAATCAGATGTTACTGATACCCTTATATTAAAAAAACACAAATAAGCTGGACCCAGTGGCATGTACCTGTAGTCCCAGCTACTTGGGAGGCTGAGTCAGGAGGATTACTTGAGGCCAGGAGTTCAAGGCTGCAGTGTGCTAGATCACACCCCTGAATAGCCACTGTACTCCAGCCTGGGCAACAAAGCAAGACCCCTTCTCTTAAAAATTGAAAAAAAACAAAACAAAACTACAACTGTCCATGCCTAGACCAGCTTTGTAGAAAGCTCTTATCTAATGCTACACAATTTTATTGAGTAAATAAAACTAAACCTTGAGAAAATGGAGCAACTTATATAGTTAGGTACCTGACAAGCGTAGAAAAGGCCAGTAGCATACAAAAGGAAAGTGAAACAAAGCGAACCCCAGCTGGCGTAGCAGGAGGACGGCTCGTCATCAACTGCAATAATTGCTCAGCTTCTTCTTCAGTTGGTCTAAAAAGGAATACATCATTAGGCTTTACATTTTTAGTTGGGATGAAGAAAAAGTCAATTTTTAACCTTTTAGATACAAATGTTAAACTTCATAACGATACCTTGCTATTTATAAAATCTTTAATATCTCAAGTTGTCAAATGCAAAACTGTTGAGAAATTACAACTACAGTGTTTTACTGTAGACACAAATACAGGTAGGTCCTCACTTTGCCCTGTGTCATAAAAATGACCATGCAAGCTGCAATCATGCAACATGATCTTAATAATCAATGGTGAAAAGTATGATTGTACTGTAGCCTTTAAAATTTTTGTCAAAACATTAAAAACTCTGTTGATTATAATGCATAAGGAATTTTTTTTTTTTTTTTTTTTTTTTTTGAGACAAGGTCTTGCTCCGTCACCCAGGCTGGAGTGTAGTGGCAGGATCAGAGCTCACTTCAGCTTTGACCTTCCAGGCTCCGGTAATCCTCCCATGTCAGACTCTCATGTAGCTGGGACCACAGGTATGCGTCACCATGCCCAGCTTATTTTTTTTTTTGGTAGAGACACAGTTTTGCCATGTTCCCCAGGCTGGTCTCAGACTCCTGGGATCAAAAAATCCACTTCCCACCTCCCTTGGTCTCCTAAAATGCTGGGATTACAGGTGTGAGTCACTGCACCCGGCCAGAAATTTTTTTTTTAAATAGTAAAACTAATATTTTTATAGTACTCTAATTGAAAATATTAGAAACACTAGGAATTAAAGTGTTTTCTTTCCTTTTTTTTTCTTTTGAGACGGAGTCTCACCCTGTCACCAAGGCTGGAGTGCAGTGGCATGATCTCGGTGCACTGCAAGCTCCACCTCCTGAGTTCAAGCAATTCTCCTACCTCAGACTCCTGAGTAGCTGGGACTACAGGCACATGCCACCATTCCCAGCTAATTTTTGTATTTTTAGTAGAGAGAGGGTTTCACCATGTTGAACAGGTTGGCCTGCAACTCCTGACCTCACTGATCTGCAAGCCTTGGCCTCCCAGAATGCTGGGATTACAGGCGTGAGCTACCGTGCCCGGCCTTAAAGTTTTTTATTTCTTCGTAAAGACTTTATCAAGAGTAACAGCCTTTGCCTCCTTTTTTTTTTTCTTTTCTTCGTGTTTTTTGTTTTTGTAGAGACGGAGTTTCACTTTTGTTGCCCAGGCCGGACTGCAATGTTGCAATCTCAGTTCACCACAACCTCTGCCTCCTGGGTTCAAGTGATTCTCCTGCCTCAGCCTCCCAAGTAGTTGGGATTACAGGAATGCGCCACCACGTCCAGCTAATTTTTGTATTTTTAGTAGAGATGGGGTTTCTCCATATTGGTCAGGCTGGTCTCGAACTCCCAACCTCAGGTGATCTGCCTGCCTCAGCCCCCCAAAGTGCTAGGATTACAGGTGTGAGCCACCATGCCCAGCCTATACTTTCATCTTTACTTGCCAATTGTCTCTTCCAATTATCTGTTTTTGGAATATAATGTTACAAAAACTGTTTCCATGTTTTGGAACATGAGTTTATTATGGAGAGAAAGGAAGCAATAGAGGTTGAGTAACCCCAATCCAAAAAATCCAAAATCTGAAATGCCCCCAAACTCCAAAACATTCTGAGTGCCAACATGAGGTAATGAGCTCAAAGGAAATGCTCATTGGAGCACTAAGGATTTTGAATTTCTGAAATAGGGATGCTAAACCAGTAAATGTAATATAAACATTCCAAAATCCAAAAAGTTCTAAAATCCCAAACGCTTCTGGTCTCAAGCATTTCAGATACGGGATATTCAACCTTTACAACTACCTCCTCTGCTATATGTACACGAATGAAATAACAGGTGTGCAGTAACCAGTTACCAACAAACTTTGAAAGAAGTGAGGCCACTGGTCACTAATCATGATGCACATCCGTTATTTACTTAGTGGTATGTGGCCTGAGGAACTCACAATCCCTATACTTTATAAAATTATTTGGTTAATGTATCATGGCAACTGAAATGGCAACTGTGTTGAGAGACCAGCATTATTTAAATAAACTGGGGTAACTGAAACTCATGCATATTGGAGACGTGCAAATGAAGACTATATGCACAATTATTAAGAATATTATTCAAAAGGATTTTGTATGGTGACTAAATAAGAAACATTGTACTGGCCATGCGTAGTGGCTCATGCCTGTAATCCCAGCACTTTGGGAGGCTGAGACAGGTGGATCACCTGAGGTAAGGAGTTCGAGACAAGCCTGGCCAACATGGTGAAACCCCATCTCTACTAAAAATACAAAAAAAATAAAAATAAAAAATTAGCCAGGTGTGGTGAGGCAGGAGAATCGCTTGAATCCAGGAGGCAGAGGTTGCAGTGAGCCAAGATTGCGCCACTGCACTCCAGCCTGGGCGACAGATGAAGATTCTATCTCAAAAAAAAAAGAAAAGAAAACAATGCACTTATTAATCACATCATATTAATTTTAAACAATTTATGATATCAACTGTAAAAGGAAACAAAGGAGAGATTTACTTCAACTAGTCAATGTTAAAAGATCACTCACAGATCATTCACTATAGTTTTGTCAAGCTGTGTTGAAATCACAGGTTTTTTTAAACTGTGATTGGAAATTGATAAACTGCTCTGGCTCCTCCCATATTTATTTATATAGCTCTGTTTACAATCAGAACAAAATAGATGAATACATCTCTGCTAGGAATTCTTGGCCTTAGGATTTCATTCTTCTTATAGGCCAGCCCACTACCTGAGTCCAACAGAAAACTTTAATCCTCTGAATAAAAGGCCTTTGGTTCACTTTCTTGAGAATAGGAACAAGAAAGTAAAATGACAAAAAGGTAAAATATCAAACTATTGAATACTTGAGTCCAGCGATCCCCATCAAAGCACAGTACAGACGTAAGAGTGCACTGGCTTTCACAACATGCTCTTCTTTCAGCCCCGAATACACAGACACATTGGGCTCCATGTCCACATCAGCTTCTTCCACAATTCGGGTGCTTCTTACTGTGGGAAGAATGCCCATCAACTCCAGAAGAAGCTGCCTTCTCATCTGCCAGAGGACAGAACTGCTGGTCTCTCTTTTTCTCTGTAAGAAATATGGATCACAAAAGGAAGAAAGCATGAAGCATTTACTAAACTAAAAGGGAGCTAAAACACAGCTCCCCACTTAAACACTTTCAAATTGGCCTATTTGAGGAGATTGTCATGACTACAGAATCTCATTTTAACCAATCAAGCAAACTCAAAATCCACTAGTTTGTCTGAAGAATGAATATTCACCCTAATTTGGATTGGTTGCAGAGGAAAGACTAAATTAGTGACAATTTGAATTGTGGAATATTATTTAAACGGTACTTTCAAATACATAAAGACTAACAAAGTGATATGTGGTATAGGAGAAAATGCTCAGATTTTGAAGACGTAAGTTCTTGGGGTTTAAATGCCAGCTCTACTATTAGATGATTATATATCTTTAGATACACTGGTTAACCTCTCTGAACCCCAATTTCCTTAATGACAAGGAAATATTTTATCAACAACATTTACCTTACAAAACTCCTATAATTAAGAGTTTACAATTATTGGCCTGATGCAGTGGTTCACACTTGTAATCCCAGCACTTTGGGAGGCCAAGGAGGGCAGATCACTTGAGATCAGGAGTTCGAGACCAGCCTGGCCAACATAGTGAAACCCCACCTCTACTAAAAATACAAAAATTAGCTGGGTGTGGTGGCGCATGCCTGTAATCCCAGCTACTCGGGAGGCTGAAGCACAAGAATCACAAGAATTGCTTGAACCCAGGAGGCGGAGGTTACAATGAGTCAAGATCACGCCACTGTATTCCAGCCTGGGCAACAGAGTGATATTCTGTCTCAAAAAACAAGAGTTTACAATTCTATAACCTCTACAGTTCTTCAGGCAGGGACAAGGTCTTAGTCATCTCTTACTCTGCACAGCCTAACATTGTGCCTAACATACAGCAAGCACTCAAAGTCTGTTAAGTAGACGAATGAACAAAACTAATACATGTATGAAAGCAGTTCTAAACTATCCAGGGCTAGGCAAATGTTAATTATTATCTTTTGAGTGTTTCTAAGTAAAATATGATAGACCTGCTTTAATAATAACAGTAAGTTCAAAGAATAAAGGTTTATTGCATACAAAGGACAACTACAAACAAGATGAGCACGCCAACTGCTTAATGCAGTACCTGACATATATGAAGCATCCAATAAATAAATGTTAACTTTGTTTTAAAAAGCAAAGCTTAGCCGGGCGTGGTGGCTCACGCCTGTAATCCCAGCACTTTGGGAGGCCGAGGCGGGCGGATCACAAGGTCAGGAGATCGAGACCATGGTGAAACCCCGTCTCTACTAAAAAATAGAAAAAAATTAGCCGGGCGCAGTGGCGGGCGCCTGTAGTCCCAGCTACTCGGAAGGCTGAGGCAGGAGAATGGCGTGAACCCGGAAGGCGGAGCTTGCAGTGAGCCGAGATTGCGCCACTGCACTCCAGCCTGGGCGACAGAGCGAGACTCCGTCTCAAAAAAATAAAATAAAATAAAATAAAAAATTAAAAAAAAATTAAAAAGCAAAGCTTAAAATCAGTTTTCAAATGGGCTATAAAGGAGAACTTGAATATTTTAAAACACTGTGATTCAGTTGCTTAAAAAATAGACTACAGGATTTAAGCAGTACACATGTTGTCTAGCTAAGTGACCTCAACAAGTTAAATCACAATCTCTATTAGCTCCTTCATAGGAACTCTATTCACATAGTTAAAATAAATTCGTTTTTGAAAAATTAAAATATTTTGCAAGTTAAAAACTGCTGCAAAAGGCCGGGCGCGGTGGCTCACACCTGTAATCCCAGCACTTTGGGAGGCCGAGGCGGGCGGATCACAAGGTCAGGAGATCGAGATCATGGTGAAACCCCGTCTCTACTAAAAAAATAGAAAAAATTAGCTGGGCGCAGTGGCGGGCGCCTGTAGTCCCAGCTACTGGGGAGGCTGAGGTAGGAGAATGGCGTGAACCCGGGAGGCGGAGCTTGCAGTGAGCCGAGATTGCGCCACTGCACTCCAGCCTGGTCGACAGAGCGAGACTCCGTCTCAAAAAAAAAAAAAAAAAAAAAAAAAAAAAAAAAACTGCTGCAAAATACATGTGCATAAGCAGGTGAATGTATAAAACAAAATGTAGCATATACATACAATGAAATATTATTTTTCTTTTTTTTGAGACTGAGTCTTGCTCTGTCACCAAGCTAGAGTGCAGTGGCGTGATCTTGGCTCACTGCAACCTCTGCGTCCCATGTTCAAGCGAATCTCCTGCCTCAGCCTCCTGAGTAGCTGGAACTACAGGTGCACACACCACACCCAGCTAATTTTTTTATTTTTAGTAGAGACGGAGTTTCACCATGTTGGCCAGGATGGTCTGGATCTCTTGACCTTGTGATCCACCTGCCTCAGCCTCCCAGAGTGCTGGGATTACAGGTGTAAGCCACCACACTCAGCCCTTACTTTTTATTTTTACAGCTTTAGGGGGTACAAGTACAGTTTTGTTACATGAATTTATTGCATAGAAGTCTGGGCTCCTGGTGTAGCCATCACCCTGATAGTATACACTGTACCCAATACAGGTAACTTCTCAACCCTCACCCCCTCCCCACCCTCCCATCGTTTGGAGTCTATGATGTGTATTATCCCACTCTCTTTTATCCATATGTACACGTGATTAGCTCCCACTCATAAGTGAGAATATGCAGTATTTGACTTCCTATTTCTCCATTATTTCACTTAAGATAATGGCCTTGGCCGGGCGCGGTGGCTTAAGCCTGTAATCTCAGCACTTTGGGAGGCCGAGATGGGCGGATCACGAGGTCAGGAGATCAAGACCATCCTGGCTAACACGGTGAAACCCTGTCTGTACTAAAAAAATACAAAAAACTAGCCAGGCGAGGTAGCGGGCGCCTGTAGTCCCAGCTACTCGGGAGGCTGAGGCAGGAGAATGGCGTGAACCTGGGAGGCAGAGCTTGCAGTGAGCTGAGATCCGGTCACTGCACTCCAACCTGAGCAACAGAGCAAGACTCTGTCTCAAAAAATAAAAAATAAAAAAAAAATGGCCTCCAGTTCCATCCATGTTACTGTCAGACATGATTTCATTCTTTTTTATGGCTGAGTTGTATTCCATGGTGTGTTTGTGTGTGTGTGTATACGTGTGTGTGTGTGTATATATATATCTCTCTCTCTCACATTTTCTTTAAGCAACCATCCGTTGACAGATGCTTAGGTTGATTCCATAACATTGCTACTGTGAATAGTGCTGTGATAAACATACAAGTGTAGGTATATTTTTTATATAATGATTTCTCTACCCAGCAGTAGGAATGCTGGACAGAACGGTAGTTCTACTCTTCTAAGTTCACAATGGAATATTATTCAGTCTTTAAAAAGGAAATCCTGACACATGTTACAACATAGATGAACCTTGAAAACATTATGCTAAGTGAAATAAGCAAGATACAAAAGGCAAAATATTGTGTAATTCCATTTACTTGAGGTAGCCAGAAAGGGCAAATTCATAGAGACAGAAAGTTGAATAGAGGTTACCAGAGGATGGGATGATAAGGGGAATGGGGAGTTATTTAATGGGTACAGAGTTTCTGTTTGGGATGATGAAAAAGTTCTGGAAATGGGCCAGGCCCGGTGGCTCGTGCCTGTAATCCCAGCACTTTGGGACGCCCAGGTGGGTGGATCACCTGAGGTCAGGAGTTCTAGACCAGCCTGACCAACATGGCAAAACCCAGTCTCTATTCAAACTACAAAAAGTAGTCAAGCATGGTGGTGGGCGCCTGTAATCCCAACTACGCAGGAGGCTGAGGCAGGAGAATCCTCGAACCCAGGAGGTGGAGCTTGCAGTGAGCCGAGATTGCGCCATTGTACTCCAGTCTGGGTGACAGAGTGAGACTCTGTCTCAAAAAAAAGAAAAACAGTTCTGGAAATGAAGAGTGGTAATGGTTGCACACTGTGAATATACTTAATGCCACTGAATTATATACCTAAAAATGACTAAACTGCAAAATTTTATGTTATGTATATTTTACCGTAATAAAAACATATATACACATATGTATTAAAATTTAAAAATATAATAACTTATTTCAGTGACCTAATGCACCAGTTCTCATGAGTCTGGCCCAGAACCCTGGAGTTTCCCAATATTCTTTCAGTGGGTCCGGAAAGGTATTAATAATACTCAAGACATTATCTGTCTTTTACTTTCTCATTCACTCACAAGGGTACAGTGCAGTTTCCAAAGGCTTCTATCAAGCCAAACATTGAAGAGATTCGAAAAAAATATAATAAAATAAAACGATATCATTCTTCTCATTAAATTTTGTTTGGGAAAACACAGTTTTCATTTAAAATATGTTATGTTCACATTTAATGGGATTATTGTTGTTTGTTTTTGGTTTTTTTTTAGAGAGGAGGTCTCGCTATGTTGCCCAGGCTAAAGTACAGTGGCCAGTCACAGGCACAATTATCACACACTATACCCTAGAACCCTCTGACTCACGCAATCTCCCTGCTTCAGCCTCCTAAGTAGCTGGGATTATAGGCACATGCCAACACACCAGCTGTTGCTATTTTTAAATAACTAAATAAATATTTCAAATATTTAAGTGTTGATTTTTAATATGGTAAATATCAATAGAAAAAAGCCACATAAACAAAAGCTCTTTGGTATCCTTAGTAATTTTTTAAAATATAAGGAAGTCCCTGAAACTAGAAAGTGTGAGAACCACTTGCCTAATGACATCATTCAAAAAATGTTTCTTTCTCTTTTAGTAGCTGCTAAAATATTCTAATCCTTAGCCTATACAGATATTTAACCCTCACCTGCTGTCCATTCCGGATAAAAGTTCCAAACCAAGTGCGGACCTTCGCATTTGTTCCAAGAAGCAAACCACTTACAAAACAAACCAAGTCACTCACTCCATCCTCACAAGCTTCATTTTTAGTATGATCCAATGTCAAAGCCACACCAAGGCCTGGCAAGTGACATTCTTCCACCTAGCACAGCAAAGAAAACAAACTGAATTCAGTATCATAAGCAAAAAGGGCAAGGATGCTTCCAAATCTAAAGTGTCTAAAGTTTAGAGGAAGAAATCCTACAAAACATAAAAACCCAGAGAGAAAGGTAACATATCCAGTATATAAATAAAATTCCCAACCTCTACAGGACTCTAAAACCATCTTGAGAAGAGTTCTTGGACCTTTGTCTAATAAAACACGGGATCGCTTACCACCATGCCTCGGACCTTGAGGGCCTGAGAAGGATTCATTTTACACAAGAAGCGTAAGGCATCTGTCCTGCGCCTTCCTCCAAGACTTTCTTCATCTTGTCGTTCTCCATTTTTTATCAGGCCCCTACAAACTAACATGATAGAAACCATCTTCTTCAGCCTTGAGAATTAATTGTTCATGACAATTTGACACGACAGAAGAAAAGGATCAGGGTATTTGAAAGCACAACAACAGAAATTGGCCGAAATGAAGCAAAAAATGAAAAGAGACTTAAAAAAGAACAGTAACCTCCAGGACAATATTACACACTCAAACACACCTGCAATTATGGTACCAGAGAGATAAAGTAGAAGACAAAAATACATTTGAGGGCCAGGGGCAGTGGCTCACACCAATAATCCCAGCACTTTGGGAGGACGAGGGGGGCGGGTCACCTGAGGTCAGGAGTTCGAGACTAGCCTGGCCAACATGGTGAAACCCCATCTCTACTAAAAATACAAAAATTAGCTGGGAGTGGTGGCGGGTACCTGTAATCTGAGCTACTCAGGAAGCTAAGGCAGGAGAATCACTTGAACCAGGAGGTAAAGGTTGCAGTGAGCCCAGATTGCGTCATTACACTCCAGCCTGGGATGACAAGAGCAAAACTCCATCTCAAATAAATACATTAATTAATTAATTTGAAGAAAGTTTCCCAAGTTGAATGAAAACTCTAAACCCAGTTCAATGAGCCCTAGGTGGGACAAATGCAAAGAAAATCATACCAAGAAACATCATACATCAACTTTCTGAAACCAGTAATAAAAAGAAAATCTTAAAAGTAACCAAGGCCAGGAACAGTGGCTCACGTCTGTAATCCCAGCACTTTGGCAGGCCAAGGTGGGTGGATCACGAGGTCAAGAGTTCGAGACCGGCCGGGTGCGGTGGCTCAAGCCTGTAATCCCAGCACTTTGGGAGGCCGAGACGGGCGGATCACGAGGTCAGGAGATCAAGACCATCCTGGCTAACCTGGTGAAACCCCGTCTCTACTAAAAAATACAAAAATCTAGCCGGGCAAGGTGGCGGGCGCCTGTAGTCCCAGCTACTCGGGAGTCTTGAGGCAGGAGAATGGCGTGAACCCGGGAGGCGGAGCTTGCAGTGAGCTGAGATCCGGCCACTGCACTCCAGCCTGGGCGACAGAGCGAGACTCCGCCTCAAAAAAAAAAAAAAAAAAAAAAAGAGTTCGAGACCAGCCTGACCAATATAGTGAAACCCCATCTCTACTTAAAATACAAAAATTAGCTGGGCGTGGTGATGCGTAGTCCCAGCTGTAGTCCCAGCTGCTCAGGAGGCTAAGGCAGGAGAATCACTTGAATCCAGGAGGTGGAAACTGCAGTGAGCTGAGATCACACCACTGCACTTCAGCCTGGGCGACACAGCAAGACTCCATCTCCAAAAAAAAGAAAAAAGTAACTAGAGCAGAGGATGGGCGCATCACCTCAGGTCAGGAGTTCGAGATAAGCCTAGCCATCATAGTGAAACCCATCTCTATTAAAAATACAAAATTAGCCAGGCATGGGGGCACACGCCTATAGTCCCAGCTACCCAGGAGGCTGAGGAAGGAGAATCGCTTTAACCCCAGGGTGAGCGGAGGTTGCTGTGAGCCACACTTGTGCCACTGCCCTCCAGCCTGGGCAATAGAGCAAGACTCCGTCTCCCAAAAACAAAAAACAAAAAACAAAAAAGGAGCCAGAAGAAATTAAAAAAAAAAAAAAAAAGTAGCCAGAGGGAAAAAGAAACTTTACAGAGGAATAAAGATAAAATTTACTGCAGAAAAGAGAATGACATCTTTGGTTTTTGTTTTTGTTTTTTCCTAGAAATGGGATCCTGCTTTCTTGCTTTGCCACCATACTAGTCTCAATCTCCTGGCTTCAAACAATCCTCCTGTTTTGGCCTCCCAAAGTACTGGGATTACAGGTGTGAGACACACACCCGGTCAGAATGACATCTTTAAATAGCTAAAAGATGATGCCAACCTAAAATTTTACACCCTTTGAAAATATATTTTTCCAGACCAAAAATGCTGGTAAAATTTGTTGCCAACAAACCCACACTACAAAAAATAAGGGAAATTCTTCAAGTTAAGGAGAAATTATATCAGACGGAAATGTGGAACTATGGAAAGGAATTAAGAGCACCAAAAATGGTAAATATGTGGATAAATAGTATTTTCCCGTATATTTTTAGTCTTTATAATCAACTGTTAAAGCAAAAGTAGTAACAATATGCTGTAAGGTTTATAATTCACGTAAAAGTAAAATCCATGACAACAACGGTACAAAGTACAAGAGGAAAAAGAAAATAAATAGAAAACAAATAACAAGAAGATTCAAACCTAACCACTATAATAATCATATTTAAATGGTCTATGTATACAGTCTAAACACTCCAATTAAAAGACAAAGACTGTCACTAGATTTAAAAAAATCAAGACCAAACTATACCTGTCCACAAGAAATCCATCTTAAGATATGGATAGATTAAAGAGATGAAGAAATACATACATCATGGAAAAACTAATTATAAGAAAGATGACATGGCTGTATTATTTAGACAAAGTAGAGTTCAAAAGAAGGAATATTACCAAGAATAAAGAAGTCTATTTTGTCACGCCTGTAATCCCAGCACTTAGGGAGGCTGAGGCAGGCAGACCACTTTAGCCCAGGAGTCTGAGATCAGCATGGGTAATATGGCAAAACCCCATATCCACAAAAATACAAAAAAGTACCTGAGCACGCCAGGCGCAGTGGCTCACGCCTGTAATCCCAGCACTTTGGGAAGCCGAGGAGGGTGGATCACGAGGTCAGGAGATCGAGACCATCCTGGCTAACACGGTGAAACGCCGTCTCTACTAAAAATATAAAAAAATTAGCCGGGCGTGGTGGCGGGCACCTGTAGTCCCAGCTACTCGGGAGTCGGAGCTTGCAGTGAGCCAAGATCGCGCCGCTGCACGCACACAGACTGGCCAACACAGCGAGACTCCGTCTCAAAAAAAAAAAAAAAATTAGCTGGGTGCAATGGTAGGCGCTGGTAGTCCCAGCCACTCAAGAGGTTGAGGCGGAAGGATCACTTGAGCCTGGGATATCAATGCTGCAGTGAATCATGACTGCACCACTGCACATCAGCCTGCGTGACAGAGCGAGACACTATCTCAAAAAAAAAAGCATATTTTGGAGGTTAAAAATCTCCACAAAGAGGCCAAGCACAGTGGCTCATACCTGTAATCCCAACAATCTGGGAGGCCAAGGCGGACAGATCACTTGAGGTCAGGAGTTCAAGACCAGCCTGGCCAAACATAGTGAAACCCCATCTCTACTAAAAATAGAAAAATTAGCCAGGCGCGATGGCTCACGCCTATAATCCCGGCACTTTGGGAGGCCAAGGTTCACAAGGTCAGGAGATCAAGACCATCCTGGCTAACACAGTGAAACCCCATCTCTACTAAAAATACAAAAAATTAGCCGGGCTTGGTGACAGGTGCCTGTAGTCCCACCTACTGGGGAGGCTGAGGCAGGAAAATCACTTGAACCCGGGAAGCAGGTGTTACAGTGAGCCAAGATTGCACCACGGCAATCCAGCATGGGCAACAGAGCAAGACTCCGTCTCAAAATTAATTAATTAATTAATTAAATAATTTTAAAAAGCCGGGCGTGGTGGCACATGCCTGTAATCCCAGGTACTGGGGAGGCTGATGCAGGAGAATCGCTTAAACCGAGGATGCAGAGAGCCGAGATCGCGTCACTTCACTCCAGCCTGGGAAATAGAGTGAAACTCTGTCTCCAAAAAAAAAAAAAAAAAACTGGGCACAGTGGTTCACACCTGTAATCCCAGCACTTTGGGAGGCCTAGGTGGGTGTATCACGAGGTCAGGAGATCGAGACCATCCTGGCTAATACACTGAAATCCTGCCTCTACTAAAAAAAAAAAAAAAAAAAAATTAGCCGGGCAGGGTAGCCGGCGCCTGTAGTCCCAGCTACTCTGGAGGTTGAGGCAGGAGAATGGCATGAACCCTGGAGGCCGAGCTTGCAGTGAGCCGAGATAGCGCCACTGCACTCCAGCCTAGGCGACAGAGCAAGACTCTGTCTCAAGAAAAAAAAAAAAAGAAAAAAATCGTATATAACACAAACAAATGGGAAAACATTCCAAGTTCATGGATTGGAAGAATCGGTATCTTTTTTTTTTTTTTTTTTTTTTGAGACGGAGTCTGGCTATGTTTCCCAGGCTGGAGTGCAGTGGCCGGATCTCAGCTCACTGCAAGCCCCGCCTCCCAAGTTCACACCATTCTCCTGCCTCAGCCTCCCGAGTAGCTGGGAGTACAGGTGCCCGCTACCTCGCCCAGCTAATTTTTTTTGTATTTTAGTAGAGACGGGGTTTCACCGTGTTAGCCAGGATGGTCTCGATCTCCTGACCTCATGATCTGCCCGTCTCGGCCTCCCAAAGTGCTGAGATTACAGGCTTGAGCCACCGCGGCCGGCCGAATCGGTATCTTTAAAATGGCCATATTGCCCAAAGCAATCTACAGATTCAACACTCTTCATATCAAACTACCAACATGATTTTCCACAAAATTAGAAAAAACTATCCTAAAGTTCATATATCAAAAAAGAGCCTGAATAGCCAAAGCGACCCTAACAAAAAAAAAAACAAAGCCAGAAGCATCACATTACCTAACTTCAAACTATACTGCAGGGCTACAGTAAACAAAACAACACGGCACTAGTATAAAAACAGACACACAGGCTGGGCACAGTGGCTGACGCCTGTTATCTCAGCACTTTGGTAGGCCAAGGCAGGTGGATAACGAGGTCAGGAGATCGAGACCATCCTGGCTAACACAGTGAAACCCTGTCTCTATTAAAAATACAAAAAGTTAGGCCGGGCGCGGTGGCTCAAGCCTGTAATCCCAGCACTTTGGGAGGCCGAGACGGGCGGATCACGAGGTCAAGAGATCGAGACCATCCTGGTTAACACGGTGAAACCCCGTCTCTACTAAAAAATACAAAAAACTAGCCGGGCGAGGTGGCGGGCACCTGTAGTCCCAGCTACTCGGGAGGCTGAGGCCGGAGAATGGCGTGAACCCGGGAGGCAGAGCTTGCAGTGAGCTGAGATCCGGCCACTGCACTCCAGCCTGGGCGACAGAGCTACACTCCGCCTCAAAAAAAAAAAAATACAAAAATACAAAAAATTAGCCAGGTGTGGTGGTAGGCACCTTTAGTCCCAGCTACTCAGGAGGCTGAGGCAGGAGAATGGTGTGAACCTGGCAGGCAGAGCTGCAGTGAGCCAAGATCGCACCCCTGCACTCCAGTCTGGGCAACAGAGTGAGACTCCGTCTCAAAAAATAAAAAAATAAATAAAAATAAAAATAAAAAAATAAAAACACACACACAGACCAATGCAACAGAATAGAGAACCCAGAAATAAAGCCACACACCTACAATCATCTGATCTTCAACAAAGTTGACAAAAATAAGTGACAGGGAAAGGACTCCCTATTTAACAAATGGTGTTGGGATAGCTGGCGAGCCATATGCAGAAGAATGAAACTAGACCCCTATCTTTTATCATATACAAAAATTAACTCAAGTTGGATTAAAGATTTAGATGTAAAACCTCGAACGATAAAAATCCTAGAAGAAAAGCTAGGAAATACCATTCTGGACACTGGCCTTGGCAAAGAATCTGTAACTAAGTCCTCGAAAGCAATTGCAATGAAAACAAAAATTGACAAGTGTGACTTATCTAAATTAAAGATATTCTGCTCGCAAAAGAAACTATCAACAGAGCAAACAATCTACAGAATGGGAGAAAATATTCACAAAAATGCATCTAACAAAGGCCTAATATACAGAACCTATAAGAACATAAACAATTCAACAAGCAAAACACCACCCCATTAAAAGTGAGGAAAGGACATTAACAGATATTTCTCAAAAGAAGGCATACAAGCAACCAAAAAACATGAAAAAAATGCTGCATATCACTAATCATCAGAGAAACACAAGTCAAAACCATCATGAAATGCCATCTCACACCAGTGACAATGGCTATAAAAAAGTCAAAAAATAATAGGTGCTAGCGAGGCTGTGGAGAAAAGAGAAGACTTACACATTGTTGGTGGGAATGTAAATTAGTTCAGCCACTGTGGAAAGCAGTTTGGAGTTTTCTCGAAGAACTTAAAACAGAACTACCATTCGACCCAGCAATCTCACTGCTGGATATATACTCAAAGGACAACAAATTGTTCTACCAAAGACACATGCGCTTGTATGTTCACCCCAATACTATTCACAATAGCAAAGACATGGAATCAACCTAGGTGCCCATCAACAATGGATTAAATAAAATGCACATATATACCATGAAATACTATGCAGCCATTAAAAAGAATGAAATCATGTCCTTTGCAGCAACAAGGATAAAGCTGGAAGCCATCCCATCCTAAGCAAATTAACACAGAAACAGAAAACCAAATACCACACGTTCTCACTGTAAGTGGGAGCTAAACACTGGGTACACACGGACATAAAGATGGGAACAATGGATACTGGTGGGGAGGAAGAAAGGGGACAAGGGCTGAGAAACTACCTATTGGGTACTATGCTCATAACCTGGGTGACGGGATCATTCAAACCCCAAACCTCAGTATCATAAAATATACCCATGTAACAAACCTGCACGTGTACCCCCATGAATCTAAAGTAAAACTTAAAATTTTTTTAAAAAGAAAAAATTAAAACAAAGGTGACAACAAATTGAATAATATGTAAATAATGTTTAGAAAGGGGGATATAACTATAAATGTGAAAACTAAGACGATCAAAATTTGACTTGGGAAAAAAAGTATATTTTATAATGAAAAAAAAGGCTCAATTCATCATAACGATATAATCATACTAAATGCATACAAACCCAACAGAAGAGCTTCAAAATACATGAAGAAAAAACTGACAGAACAAAAAGAAGAAATAGGCAAATCTACAATTATGTCCAGAGACATCAAAACTCCTCTCTCAGTAATTGATAGAATAAGTTGACAAAAAATCGGCAAGGACACAGTTTACAAAGAACTTTTACATATCATCTGATATTCAATAAATCTCTTAGAAAAGTCAGGGAACTATTACACTATCAAAAAAAAAATTAAATAGAGGTGAAAAAATTTAGTCGATTTTTCTCAATTTCTACTTTATACTTCTCTGCAAACTGACAGCAGGAAGGCTAAAAAAGAAAGGTCTGATTCCTAGCATTTCTCATTATACATATCCCCTATTGCTCTCTTGGTATTTCACAGATACATGTCTCTTCTTTGATCCCTGATTATAGATATTATATCTTCTAGTTCCTTGGGTTGTTTTTTTTTATTTTTAAGACGGAGTCTCACTCTGTCGCCCAGGCTGGAGTGCAGTGGCACGATCTCAGCTCACTGCAACCTCTGCCTCCCGGGTTCGCACCATTATCCTGCCTCAGCCTCCCAAGTAGCTGGGACTACAGGTGCCTGCCACCATGCCCAGCTAATTTTTTGCATTTTTTTTTAGTAGAGACAGGGTTTCATCGTGTTAGCCAGGATGGTCTCGGTCTCCTGACCTTGTGATCTACCCGCCTTGGCCTCCCAAAGTGCTGGGATTACAGGCGCGAGCCACCGTGCCCGACCCTGTTCCTTGGTATTTTTTATTGTGGTATTATAGCATTGGTGACTAATGGCATAAAAAATTTTTCTTTGCTACACTGTTTTTCTTTTTTTTTTTTTTTTTGAGATGGAGTCTCGCTCTGTCGCCCAGGCTGGAGTGCAGTGGTGCAATCTTGGCTCACTGCAACCTCCACCTCCTGGGTTCCAGCAATTCTTCTGCCTCAGCCTCCCCAGTAGTAGCTGGGACTACAGGCGCCCACCACCACATCCGGCTAATTTTTGTATTTTTAGTAGAGATGGGGTTTCACCATATTGGCCAGGCTGGTCTCAAACTTCTGACCTTGTGATCTGCCCGCCTTGGCCTCCCAAAGTGCTGGGATTACAGGCGTGAGCCACCAAGCCCAGCCTGATCTTTAAACTCAATAGTTTGTGAACTCATTATTTCTTAATAAATACTAACAAACTTTCAAAAGATACAACCTCAAATAAAATCCCATTAATGTTTCTTCTTAGGTCAACAAAATAGGTCCTGTACATGTCCAAGCAAATCTTCTCTATATCCCATATTAGAACCATATTTACCTTCATTAAAACTATCAGGAACATTGGCCACCAAGAGACACAAGAACCAGGCACCATTTCTAACATGCAGCAAAGCTTCAGCTACATCAACTATAGGGAGCAAGGAAGGGAGCTCTACAAGAAAACAAAGTTAGTGTTAGTCTTTGTTAACAGGTGCACTCCACCACACTCAGCTATTTATTTTTATTTTTTTGTAGAGACTGAATCTCACTGTGCTGCCTATGTGGGTCTCAAACTTTGGCCTTGAGCGATCCTCCAGCTTCAGCCTCCCATAGTGCTAAGATTACAGGCATAAGCCACCATGCCTAGTCCCAGTGTTAGAGTGATATTTCTTTTTTTTTCTTCTTTGAGACAGGGTCTTGCTCTGTTGCCCAGGCTAGAGTGCCGTGGTGTGATTATAGCTCACTACAGCCTCAACCTCCTGGGCTCAAGCAATCCTCCTGCCTCAGCCTCCTAAAATCCTCGAATTACAGGCATGAGCCACCATGCCCAGACAAGAGTGACATTTCATTGTATTATTAAATATCTTTTGACATTTCACAAATGCCATCTAAAATAAAGTACCTTCTTCTCATAGTCTAGAACTAAGCTGTCCAGTAGGATACCCACTAGCAACATAAAGATACTTAAATTAAAAACAGTTCGGTTCCTCAATCACACTAGCCACATTTCAAGTAATCCATAGCCACAAAGAACACTGGACAGCACAGCATAGAACAGTACAGGAAATTTTATTTTATAGAACTGGTCTAAAGAGTTATTTTCATGAAAATCTTAATTTACTTTTTTTTTTTTTGCAACGAAGTCTTGCTCTTGTCCCCCAGGCTGGAGTGCAATGGTACAATCTCGGCTCACTGCAACCTCCGCCTCTGGAGTTCAAGTGATCCTCCTGCCTCAGCCTCCCGAGTAGCTGTGATTACAGGTGCCTGCCACCACACCTGGCTAATTTTTGTATTTTTAGTAGAGATGGGGTTTCACCCTGTTGACCAGGCTGGTCTCGAACTCCTAACCTCAGATGATCTGCCTGCCTCGGCCTCCCAAAGTGCTGGGATTACAGGTGTGAGCCACCACACCCAGCCTCCCCTTTTTTTTTTTTTTTTTTTTTTTTTTTAAGAAAAGGTCTCAGCCAGGCGCAGTGGCTTATGCCTATAATCCCAGCACTTTGGGAAGCTGAGGCGGGCAGATCACAAGGTTAAGAATTTGAGACCAGCCTGGCCAACAAGGTGAAACCTTGTCACTACTAAAAATACAAAATTGGCTGGACATGGTGGCGTATGCCTGTAATCCCAGCTACTCAGGAGGCTGAGGCAGGAGAATCACTTGAACCCCAGAGGCAGAGGTTGCAGTGAGCTAAGACCACATCACTGCACTCCAGCCTGGGTGACAGAGTGAGACTCCATCTCAAAAAAAAAGACAAGGTCTCAGTCTGGACAGAGTGCAATGGCACAATCATGGCTCACTACAGCCTCAATCTCCCAGGCTCAAGCCATCCTCCTGCCTCAGCTTCCCATACAGCTGGGACTACAGGTATACACCACCACACCAGGCTAATTTTTTTCATTTTTGTAGAGACAAGGTCTCACTATGTTGCCCAGGCTGGTCTTGAACTCCTGAGCTCAAGTGATCCTCCTACTTTGGCCTCCCAAAGTGCTGGGATTACAGGCACGAGCGACAGCCTTCTTTACATTTTTCTGTCCTCTTTTATTTCTATCATTCACACCTGTTATATAGAATCTGGAAAATACAAAAAGGTACACCGAAGAAAATTAAAATCCGCTCTAATTCCATCATTCAAAGTTAATATAAAATGTTTTCACAGGCCTGTAGTCCCAGTTATTCAGAAGGCTGAAGTGGGAGGATCCCTTGAGTCCGGAAATTCAAGGCTGCAGTGGGCTACGATCCTGCCACTGTACTCCAGCCTGAGCAACAGAGCAAAACTCTGTCTCTAAAAAAAAACAAGTATTTTATTTTAATTCACCAAGGGTATTGTTCTTGCTTTAACTTTTAACAAAACTGGGATTATATTCCACTTAACACTTTGCCCTTTGCTTTTCTCACTTAACATATTGTAAATATTTTCCAAAATCATTAGCGAGCATTAAAATCATTAAATCAAAGATACCATGTTAATGTTTGCATGTCACACTATGAAAATAATATAATTTACTTAATCATTGTCCAACTATTAGTCACTTTTGACTTAAACTCATATAAGGTATTTGTTATATGATCCCTAAAATAACATAGCATACCAGGCTAAGAAGTTACACAGTATCATTTAACAAGAAACTATATATGAAATGCATCTTAGCACTCAGTACAGTACCTGCTTGTAAAATACAAAGTACATCTGCAGCTTCCTCCAAATAAACTGGACTCTCAAAAAGTTCAGAAGACTTGAAAAAAAATTCTCCATTGGACTCAGACACCTTAAAAAAGAAAAAATATATATATAAACTTTATTAATTTCAGATAATTAAATCCCTATTTCTATAATTATTTCTTGAACTCACAGATTCTCTCTTAATGTATCACTAATATACCACAGCAGAATATGAAGTATTCAACCAATTTCAACCAATTTAACCACACACAGCAGTCATGTTAATTATTATTCATATATAGCAATATCAATTTCAAGAACTGATTTCTGTCTAAATATTTGGAGACAACTGGAATTAAAGGATAAGGCAAGCCAAAGAAATGAACTACAAATGCAGCCTACATAAACTGCTGTAAAAAAGCCAAAAACAGTCAACCTAAAGCAGTTTAACAAATATAAATTCATGGCCAGGTGTGGTGGCTCACGCTTGTAACCCCAGCACTTTGGGAGGCCAAGATGGGTGGATCAGCTGAGGTCAGGAGTTTGAGGCCAGCCTGGTCAACATGGTGAAACCCTGTCTCTACTAAAAATACAAAAATTAGGCCAGGCACAGTGGCTCACGCCTGTAATCCCAGCACTTTGGGAGGCCAAGGCGGGCAGATCACAAGGTCAGGAGACCGAGACCATCCTGGCTAATACGGTGAAACCCCGTCTCTACTAAAAATACAAAAAATTAGCCGGGCATAGTCCCAGCTACTTGGGAGGTTGAGGCAGGAGAATCGCTTGAATCCAGGAGGCGGAGGTTGCAGTGAGTAAGATCACGCCATTGCACTCCAGCCTGGGCAACAAGAGCGAAACTCCATCTCGAAAAAACAAACAAAAATAAATAAATAAAAGTATCAAAATAGTAAAAAAGGAAATTATAATTTATGATGGAAATTTTAGAAAAAATTTTAACATACCTTAAAAAAAATCTAAAACTCACAAAAATCCTCTCTACCAGGATTTTCTTTTCTTTTTTTTTTTTTTGAGATGGAGTCTCACTTTGTCGCCCAGGCTGCAGTGCAGTGGTGCGATCTGAGCTTACTCACTGCAAGCTCCACCTCCCAGGTTCGCGCCATTCTCCTGCCTCAGCCTCCCCAGTAGCTGGACTACAGGCGCCCGCCGCCACACCCAGCTAATTTTTTTTGTATCTTTTCAGTAGACAAGGGGTTTCATCGTGTTAGCCAGGATGGTCTCAAACTCCTGACCTCGTGATCCGCCCACCTCGGCCTCCCAAAGTGCTGGGATTACAGGCGTGAGCCACCGCGCCTGGCCTCTACCAGTATTTTCTATGGAAACAGAATTTAGTCCTTTTTGTCCACAATTTATAAAACTAAACTTTATTTACCACAAATTAACTGACTCCCCAAAATTATAACAGTAAATAAAGATCCAATTTAGTGTTTTTGTTTGTTTTTGTTTTTTTGTTGTTACTGTTTTGGAGGCAGTTTCACTCTTGTTGCCCAGGCTAGAGTGTAATGGCACAATCTCGGCTCACCACAACCTCCACCTCCCAGGTTCAAGCAATTCTCCTGCCTCAGCCTCCCAAGTAGCTGGGATTACAGGCATGCGTCACCATGCCTGGCAAATTTTGTATTTTTTAGTAGAAACGGGGTTTCTCCATGTTAGTCAGGATGGTCTTGAAATCCCGACCTCAGGTGATCCACCCACCTCGGCCTCCCAAAGTGCTGGGATTACAGGCATGAGCCACCACGCCCAGCTAGTTTAGTTATTTATATGATAGACCTTTGACATTCAAAAATTTTAAATTCAGAGTTTCAATTAACCATAATTACCCAAAGATCTACGACCCAAGTAATCTATAATTTTGCAAAGAAGACAACTTTAATAGCTTTCATTAGTGTAGAGAAGTACTTTGGTCATTTAGTGATTTAGACTAGTCAATCATCCTATATTCAATTCAGCATTGATACTTCCCCCTACTGTCATATATGAGGCTGTTACTGCTCATCCAGTGTCTAAATGAATCACATACATTTTTCAGTTATTCACATTCAGTTATTCAAAATGTTACTTCATTACACTTTATGGGAGAAATTATATCTCATAAAGGTATTATTTGGTAATAAATTTGATAGTCTATACAAGCCTTGAGATAAATCCCTTTCTAAATGTCAAGAAGCCACTGTGTATGGATTCCATACAGAAAAAAAATCCCTCTGATAAAAAATACAGAACAAGTATAAATGAGAGAAAATAATAATTAGAGAAGGCCTTTAAGGCAGACTTATAATATCCTTTCAGCCTTTGAAAGGAAAACAAATATATAGAAATAAGAGTAGAGAAGCCTGGGCACAGTGGCCCATGCCTGTAATCCCAACACTTTGGGAGGCTGAGGCGGAGTTCAGGAGTTCAGGAGTTCGAGACCAGCCTGGCCAGCCTGGCCAACATGGTGAAACCCCATCTCTACTGAAAATACAAAAAATTAGCCGGGCATGGTGGCGGGCACCTGTAATCCCAGCTACTCAGGAAGCTGACGCAGGAGAACCACTTGAATCCAGGAGGTGGAGATTGCAGTGAGCCAAGATCACACCACTGCATTCCAGCCTGGGCAATAAGAACAAAACTCTGTCTCCAAAAAAAAAGAACAAAATAAGAGTAGAGGAGAATTCAACCTGCCTGCCTTCTTGCCTCTTTTTCTGTCTACCTCCCTATACACAGACATCAAATCATGCATACTTTGAGCTGTGGTTAAAAGAAATGCACCTTGTTCATAATTGCCAACAGTTCACTAAGCACAAGACGCAATCGACGAGGTGAATCACTGTGTTCAAACTCTAACGTCAGTCCATGCTGAAGCTGTGATACCAGGATGCTCTCTCCACTGCCTCCTCCAAGTTTATGCCTAATGAAGTACAAACATGCAACACAATTATGAAAACAATGATATGGAAATAACTGCATAAAAATTATCTTTTTATTGAAATAAGCTACAAAAGGATGTATAAAGTGTTCTAAAATGTTCTGTTACTTCTGAAATGCTATTTAGTTTGCCTATGTATTTCAGGGATTCACATCCTATGTATAATAAATACTACACCACATAGGCCAGGCACGGTGGCTCACGCTGGTAATCCCAGCATTTTGGGAGGCCGAGGTGGGCGGATCACAAGGTCAGGAGTTTGTGACCAGCCTGGCCAATATGGTGAAACCTCGTCTCTACTAATAATACAAAAAAGCCAGGCGTGGTGGCACGTGCCTGTAGTCCCAGCTACTTGGGAGAATAAGACAGAAGAATCGCTTGAACCCAGGAGGTGGAGGTTGCAGTGAGCCGAGATTATGCCACTGCACTCCAGCCTGGGTGACAGGGCGAGACTCCGTCTAAAAAAATAAACATAAAAATAAAAAATAAATACTCCACCACAACTGACAATTAACACTCACTTCCACTAATGGTGGCTTGCTACCAGATTCACAGTGGGCCGGGAAGGACATAGCATCTGCCCAGAATCTTTGGGAATATCTAAGCTTTAAAAGTCTCTCAAGAGGCTAGGCCCAGTGGCTCACTCTTGTAATCCCAGCACTTTAAGAGACCAAGGCAGGTGGATCACCTGAGGTCAGGAGTTCGAGACCAGCCTGGCCAACATGATAAAACCCTGTCTCTACTAAAAATACAAAAAATTAGCCAGGTGTGGTGGCAGGTGCCTGTAATCCCAGCTACTTGGGAGGCTAAGGCAGGAGGATCATTTGAACCCAGGAGGCTGAGGTTGCAGTGAGCCGAGATCACACCATTGCATTCCAGCCTGGCCAACAAGAGCAAAACTCTGTCTGAAAAAAGAAAAAAAAAAAAAAGCCTCCCAAGTGATTCCAATAAATCCCTCTAACCTAAGGGAAGTTACCCTACCTACTTCCCACTGAAAGTAACTGGCCTAATGAGTTTAGCCCACATACAACAGCACATTGCCAAATTTCTCTAGATAACATTTTATAACATGGAAGTCAAAAGATTCTGGAATTGTAACTATAAACAGAAAAGACCTAAGTAAAATTTTCTCCAGAGTTTAGATTCTCGTTCTCTGTTTTCTGGAGAGCTCTGAAAAATATCTGATTCCCTATTCTTTGTCAAATCCAAATCCACATATAATATAATATAACATTACCTAAGCTGCTGTTCTTTGCTGGCATCTTGTTCTAAAGCATGAAAGTCCACGGACAACAATGCAACAATGGAGTTGACAGCTTCCACTCCAGAGAGAAGGCGAAGGATGAGTTTCTTATCCTGAGCCCAGCTTTGGCTCTGGTCAGCAGGTGCACAAAGCGCCATCCGTACCAAGCAGGGCAGGAGAAGTCTTAATTCTGGATCGCTTAAAGATGCCAGGCGAACAACATCCACCTTCTGCATTGCCTCAAAAGCAAAAGGGCTGACAAACTGAAGACTTGTACATTCAGTCATTATTACTGTTTGTTGATCCTAATGGTAAAAATACAAATGAAAGTAGGAATTTAACTTCCACATATATGAACACCCAACTTTCTAAAAACCCTGAAAAATGTGGTTTATCTTTAATAGGTCCCTATGTTGGCAATGTTCCTGGCACAATCAAGACAAGGCTTCTCTATCTCCCTAGGTTTTTACTGTCACCTGGAAAATGAGAAAGAAAACAGAGTATATTAATGTCTCTTCCAGCCTCAGGAATCTTCTGCTCTAATACTCATATTTTACAAAGAAGGAATATGAAGGTCAGAGAGGTGAAGTAACAGTCCCAAAGTAGATTACTAGTTAGAGGCACAATTCAAGGCTGAATCCTCATCTACTAAAATCCCAGTCCAAAACTTTCTCCACTATATCAGTCATATGAGCTCCACAAAATGTAAATAAAAGTAAGTGAACGGTCATAGTTAAGTGCTTTCTTTCATACCCCGATAGTTTCAAACGCCTACCCCGATAGACATAAAGAACTATTGGGCTTCTCTTTCTCAACCTCCATGAGTCGGGGGAAAAACTAGCAAATCACTGGGCAGAAGCAATATCAGATTCAAGGCTCTGGAGGCTACAACACTATCCTATGTCCCCTGTGTTACTGGGTAAAAAGCAGATGCGTGGGTGCTATGTGAGAGAGAAAGACGCGTCTCACTACGGCACTTCTCTGTCTCCAGGAATCATCAAAGACACAAAAAGTAAACAAACAAAAAGGCAGTGAGCACGTAGCCAAAGCCATCCCCTCTCAAGGCCGACCGACTAGCAGCAGCGTGGGTATAAGTTGTGGGTAAAAACTGCTTTGCTTTCAGGGAGGGGCTGCTCTTTTAACAGAGGAGCGGGCTGATTGGAGCAGAGGCGCCAAGACCTGTGTGCTCCTGCGTCTCGCCCCGGGCGCAACCAGAACCAACAAGTCCCTCGGGCTGAGCAAAGTCTGGCCAGGCTCCGACACGGACCTAGGAACGCGCTGAGGTCTGAGAAGCGGACGCTTCATACCTTAAGATCTACCCTCCAGCCTCACGGAACCCCACACGGACTCCGCGTCCTAGAGGCGGGACGCGGCAGAAATCGAGAGCGCGGTCCGAAGTTGGGCCTAGGCGATGATCCGGAACCCCAAACCCTAGTTGTGCCTCGAGTCGACTCGGGCACCGAGAACTCAGACGCCGGGACCAACCGGATTGTCGATACGAAGTGGGGAGGATGGGGGCACCACACAAAGGCAGAACCGGGACTGTAGGGACGGAAAAGCGGGAGACTTTTTCAACCTGCACCCAGCACCTTCATTCATCCCCAGCGTCTGACTCCCGTCGGCCACCGTACTGGTCTGAGAGGAAGGGTGGCTGTGAGAGGAAGGGCAGAGATGTCGGCGCCAATGCAACTATGCGCGTGCGCGGTCCCGCCCCTTTCTCCACTCTATTTGCCCTGCCCTACTTCCTCGCCAAAAATTTAGAAATGTGATTCTGGTAGGCTCTCTTTTCCAGAGCGTACCGGCTCCTTCCTTTTAGACAAGCCACTGAGCCCCGCAGAACTTCAATTTCATCATCACAGGCCTGCCATGGCATTCAAATGGCATAACGTATGTTAAAATTGTTCCCACTATTCTTTGACACTAGTGGTACCAAACTGTACTCTTTAAAAAATCTCTGCCTGTGCCTTCCCAGAACCAAAATTCTAGAGTCCCAGAATTTGTAGGAGAATTTTAAAAGCGATCTAACCCCAAACTTTCTTCCGCTCTTGACCTCACACGTACGCTGTCAGAAGTTAAACACCTTCCTTTCAGGTTCTTAACTTGGGGGGCCCATAGAACCTTAGAGGGGTAATGCACGGGGATTCAGGAATTCTCTGGAATTCATTCAGAACTGAGTGCTTGGCACTTCTTCCAGGAAGAGGGTCCAAAACTTTCAACAACTTCTCAAAGAAAGTCTGATCACTCAGAAAAGAACCACTAGTCTGTATATGAAGAACCGCTAGTCTATGTGTCTTCATACTATTTCTTGTTCTTAGTTCGATCAACGTTTATTTGGCATCTTCTGTTTACCCGATACTGTGCTAGGAGCTGGAAATAAAAATATTTTACAAAGATATAGTACTTTATAACCTCTTTAAAAATAAAGTCTGAGCCGGGCGCAGTGGCTCACGCCTGTAATCCCAGCGCTTTGGGAAGCCGAGGCGGGCAGATCACCTGAGGTCAGGATTTCGAGACCAGCCTGACCAACATAACTAAACCCCAACTCTGCAAAAAATATATAAATTACCCCGGCGTGGTGGCAGGCACCTGTAATCCCAGCTACTTGGGAGGCTGTGACAGGAAAATCACTTGAGCATAGGAAGCAGATGTTTCAGTGAGCAGAGATCATGCCACCTCACTCCAGCCTGGGTGACAGAGCAAGACTCTGTCTCAAAAAAAAAAAAAAAAAAAAAAAAAAATACGGCTTTCAACATAGATCAGCAAAGGAAGAAAAGAATTGTGTATTGCAATGCTTCTCAAAATTTATTCCACCTGACCCAGAGTAATACATTTCACATTGTGACCCGGAACACACATATGTATATATCCACATACAAAAATAAGTGTAAGTGTACAAATTTATATGCTATATAAACATGTAAATATTTAACATAAACCCACATTTACATGGAAACAAATATTTTGTATAACAACACACACACTACATGTTTTCTACTTCTCTTTAAAAAAATTGCTTGTCACTGCACACTAAAACTGATTTCACAATCTATTAATGGATTGCAAACTGTACTGCACTGGCATTTTTAAGCTAATATTTGGGATTTATTTATTGAACACTTGCTAGGCACTATAATAAATGCTTTATATATATTATCTGATTTAATCCTGTGAGGTAGATAATATTATTCGCCTTTTGCAATTGAGGAAATTGAGAGAGGGTAAGCAATTTCATCTCCATGGATGATCATTTCACAAGAAAAGTGTGAAGGCAATGCAAACATTGGTTGGAGGGATGAATAAGAGGAAGATGTGGGTATGAACTAAGTGATTTTAAAGATCCTTTCCAACTCTAATTATGATCCTCTGTTCACTAATGGAGAAACAACACGCAGATTCAGTATCTCCATCTTGATCTACGGAGAAACAGAAAATCACATCCAGCCTGAATGAGATGGCTGGAGTGTCACATAATGAGTGCTGATACTTTCTCCAAGACCCTCTCTCCTTCTCTTCTAGTTCACCAACACCTTGAGTTGCTCAAGCCAGAAACCTAAAAGTCATCCTAGACTCTAGTCTCTCCCCCTTGTATTAATTTAGCAAAAATCTTTATAATCATTGAAACATTGTAATGTTTGCCAATAAAAGTTTTTTGGTTTTTTTTTTTTTTTTTTGAGACAGAGTCTCGCTCTGTTGCCCAAGCTGGAGTGCAGTGGCATGATCTCAGCTCACTGCAACCTCTGCCTCCCAAGCTGAAGCAATCCTCCCACCTCAGCCTCCTGAGTAACTGGGACCATAGGCGTGCACCACCACACTTGGCTAATTTTTTTTTTTTTTTTTGAGACGGAGTCTCACTTTGTCACCCAGGCTGGAGTGCAGTGGTGTGATCTTGGCTCACTGCAACCTCCGCCTCCCAGGGTCAAGCAATTCCCCTGCCTCAGCCTCCTGAGTAGGTGGGATTACAGGCACCCGCCACAATGCCTGGCTAATTTTTTGTATTTTTAATAGAGACAGGGTTTCACCATGTTGGCCAGGCTGGTCTCGAACTCCTGACCTCAGCTGGGATTTCCCAGCTGAGGCCTCCCAAAGTGCTGGGATTTCAGTCATGAGTCTCCATACCCGGCCTCTCTTTTTTTTTCTTTTCGAAACAAGTTCTCAAGAAAAGAGCAGCAGTGCAGTCGAGCGATCTTGGCTCACTACAGCCTCAACCTCCTGGGCTCAGGTGATCCTCCCACTTCAGCCTCCCAAGTAACTGAGACTATGGTTGTGCGTCACCACACCTGGATAATTTTTCTATTTTTTTTTAGAGACAGAGTTTCATTATGTGGCCAAGCTGGTCTTTAACTCCTGGACTCAAGCCATCCGCCCCCCTCCTCAGTCCACCAAAGTGCTAGGATTACAGGAGCAAGCCACTGCACCTGGCTTGACCAGCTTACTTTTATTCTTCTACTTTATTTTTCAGTCAGACTGGAGGAAGAGAGAAACAGAGTAATGAGAAAAAGAGAAAAACACATTAGAATATCTACAATGTTTCATGTATACCAGGAGCTTAATGTAGATTGCAGAGTAATTGAGCTTCCAAAAGTTAGAAGACCTAACTATAAAAAGGTGAATACCAATGTCATTTGGAAATAGTCATAGAATTCCAGAAGCACAAGGATCTCAGAAGACATCTAGCTCCATTTTGCTCAACACAATACTTTTTATAGTGTGACTATTTTATCTTGTAAGATGTCTTTCCGGAGGGCACGATGGCTCATGCCTGTAATCCCAGCACTTCGGGAGGCCGAGGCGGGTGGATCACAAGGTCAGGAGTTCAAGACCAGCCTGGCCAATATGATGAAACCCTGTCTCTACTAAAAATACAAAAATTAATTGGGCGTGGTGGTGTGTGCCTATAGTCCCAGCTGCTTGGGAGGCTAAGGCAGGAGAATCACTTGAACCCGGGAGGCAGAGGTTGCATTGAGCCGAGATCACGCCACCGCACTCTAGCCTGGGCAACAGAGTGAGACTCCATCTAAAAAAATTTTTTCATGTTTCAGCCTGTCAAGATCTTTGACTCTTCTACACTGGCTATCTGTTTTAGCTTAGCAGATCATATCTTCATTAATGTTATGGATAAAACATTGAATAGAATTGGGTCCAGCCAAGGCTTCTAGTTCAGCATTAGAGACATCCCTCCAGGTTGACATAGCTCCACCAATCAAGGCTCTTTGAGTATGAGACTGTTTTATGAATCAGCCCAACTACTAAAACACTACCCTTCTTTGGGATAAAGTTCAATTTCCTTAGGATGGAACTAAAAGAACTGATTGATGATTGATTATATTTTTTTGAGACAGAGTCTCACTCTGTCGCCCAGGATGGAGTGCAGTGGCTCACTCTTGGCTCACTGCAACCTCTGCCTCCCGGGTTCAAGCAATTATCCTGCCTCAACCTCCCAAGTAGCTGGGAATACAGGCACCTGCCACCACGCCCAGCTAAATTGTTTTGTATTTTTAGTAGAGACGGGGTTTCACCATGTTGGCCAGGCTGGTCTCAGTCTCCTGACCTCAAGTGATCTGCACAGCTTGGCCTCCCAAAGTGCTGGGATTACA
Source organism: Chlorocebus sabaeus (assembly GCF_047675955.1). Classification (NCBI taxonomy): domain Eukaryota; kingdom Metazoa; phylum Chordata; class Mammalia; order Primates; family Cercopithecidae; genus Chlorocebus; species Chlorocebus sabaeus. Next base: position 38,128,307 of record NC_132919.1, read on the forward strand.
GGCGTGAGCCACTGCGCCCAGCCCAAAGAGGGATTTTTTTCTTTGATATGGAGTCTCACTCTGTCGCCCAGGCTGGAGTGCAGTGGTGTAATCTCAGCTCACTGCAACCTCTGCCTCTTGGGTTCAAGCAATTCTCCTGCCCCTGCCTCCTGAGTAGCTGGGATTACAGGCGCCTGCCACCACGCCTGGCTAAATTTTTTTGGATATTTTCAGTAGAGATGGGTTTTCACCATGTTGGCCAGGCTGGTCTCAAACTCTTGACCTCAGGTGATCTGCCCACCTTAGCTTCCCAAAGTGCTGAGATTCCGGGCATGAGTCACTGCACCCGACCCAAAAACAGATTTTTATGGTCTGACTTAAAACTCTAGCTTGGACTCCTGCCATATCCCACCATGGTGCCGTTTTAGTCAGTTTGAACTGTTTATGTCTCAAAACCTTCTCAATATTCTTGGACCTTCTCATCACAGTTCCTCCTATCTAGAATGCTTTTCGATCTCTTCCTTAATGCAAACTCCTAAGTGTCCTTTAAGTCTCACTTCCAGTGTTCCCTTGCTAAGAGACCTTTCCCTGACACACCACCTACCCCTTCACTAACCAGGTATCCCTATTCTGTGCTCTCAAGGCACCTTTTGCTTCCTTCAGCCATACTACTTAACACATTGTATTGTAATTGTTAGAACTTCTCTGTCTCGGCCGGCGCGGTGGCTCACGCCTGTAATCCCAGCGCTTTGGGAGGCCGAGCCGGGCGGATTGCGAGGTCAGGAGATCGAGACCATCCTGGCGAACACGGTGAAACCCCGTCTCTACTGAAAATACAAAAAAATTAGCCAGGCGTGGTGGCGGACGCCTGTAGTCCCAGCTACTCGGGAGGCGGAGTTTGCAGTGAGCCGAGATCGCGCCACTGCACTCCAGCCTGGGCAACACAGCGAGACTCCGTCTCAAAAAAAAAAAAAGAAGAACTTCTCTGTCTCTCCCACTAGCAAGTATTTTGAGAGCAGGGACCATATTTTAGTTCCTTGCCAAAGGCACAGTACGACACTTAACATTGCTTTGTTGAATTAAAGATTCAAGCATAAAGATACCATGATGCATAGTTTGCAAATATCCTCCCATTCTGCAGGTTATCTGTTTACTCTGTTAATAGTTTCTTTTACTGTGCAGAAGCTTTTAAGTTTAATTAGATCCCATTTGTCATTTTTTGCTTTTGTTGCAATTGGTTTTTGTGTCTTTATTATAAAATCTTTGCCTGTTCCTATGTCCAGAATAGTATTGCCTAGGTTGTGTTCCAGGATTTTTATAACTTGGGGGTTTATGTTTAAGTCTTTAATCCATCTTGAGTTGATTTTGTGGTGTAAGGAATGGGTCCAGCTTCAATCTTCTGCATAGGACTAGCCAATTATCCCAGCACCATTTATTGAATAGGGAGTATTTTCCCCATTGCTTGTTTCTGACAGCTTTGTTAAAGATCAGATGGTCGTAGATGTGTGGCCTTTTTTTCTGGGCTCTCTATTCTGTTCCATTGGTCTATGTGGCTGTCTTTGTACCAGTACCAGGCTATTTTGGTTACTGTAGCCCCATAGCATAGTTTGAAGTCGGGTAACATGATGCCTCCAGCTTTGTTCTTTTTGCTTAGGATTACCTCGGCTATTCGGGCTCTTTTTTGGTTCCATACAAATTTTACAATAGCTTTTTCTAGTTCTGTGAAGAATGTCATTGGTAGTTTGATAGGAATAGCACTGAATCTGTAAATTGCTTTGGGAAGTATGGCTATTTTAATGATATTGATTCCTCCTATCCATCAGCATGGGATGTTTTTCCCTTTGTGTCTTCTGTGACTTCTGACAAATGTGTAACATCCAGCATCTATAAGAAACTGAAAAAAAAAAAAATGTAGAAGAGAAAGACAGTTCTGGCTGGGCACGGTGGCTTACAGCTGTAATCCCAGCACTTTAGGAGGCCGAGGCAGGTGGATCACCTGAGGTCGAGAGTTCGAGACCAGCCTGACCAACATGGAGAAATCTCGTCTCTACTAAAAATACAAAATTAGCCAGGTATGGTGGCGCATGCCTGTAATTCCAGCTACTCGGGAGGATGAGGCAGAAAAATCGCTTGAACCAGGGAGGGAGAGGTTGCGGTGAGCCGAGATTGTGCCATTGCACTCTGGCCTGGGCAACAAAAGCGAAACTCCATCAAAAAAAAAAAAAAAAAAAGACAACCCCGTTAAAAAGTGGGCAAAGAGGCCGGGCGCTGTAGCTCACGCCTGTAATCCCAGCACTTTGGGAGAACGAGGCAGGCGGATCACAAGGTCAGCAGTTCGAGACCAGCCTGGCCAACACGGTGAAACCCCGTTTCTACTGAAAATACAAAAAAAAAAAAAAAAAAAAATTAGCTGGGCATGGTGGCATGCGCCTGTAATCCCAGCTACTCGGGAGGTTGATGCAAAAGAATTGCTTGAACCCGGGAGGTGGAGGTTGCAGTGAGCCGAGATCATGCCACTGCACCCCACCCTGGGCGACAGAGTGAGATTCAGTCTAAAAAAAAAAAAAAAAAGTGGGCAAAGAACCAGCTGCTTTTCAAAAGAAGACATACAGGTGGCCAACAAGCATATGAAAAAAAGGTAAATATCACTGAGCATTAGAGAAATGCAAATCAAAACCACAATGAGATATCTCACACCAGTCAGAATGAGTGTTTTTTAAAAGTCAAAAAATAGTGATCACTTTGGCAGCACATATACTACAATTAGAACGATACAAAGATGATGATGATGATGATTATTATTATTATTTTGAGACGGAGTCTCGCTCTGTCGCACAGGTTGGAGTGTAGTGGCGCGATCTGTAGCTGGGACTACAGGCGCCCGCACCACGCCCGGCTAATTTTTTGTATTTTTAGTAGAGACAGGGTTTCACCATGTTGGCCAGGATGGTCTCAATCTCTGGACCTCGTTATCTGCCTGCCTTGGCCTCCCAAAGTGCTGGGATTACAGGCGTGAGCCACCGTGCCCGGCCTTTTTTTTCTTTTCTTTTCTTTTCTTTTTTTTTTTTTGAGATGGAGTCTGGCTCTGTCATCCAGGCTGGAGTGCAATGGTGCAATCTCGGCTCTCTGCAACCTCCACCTCCTAGGTTCAAGTGATTCTTCTGCCTCAGCCTCCTGAGTAGCTGGGATTACAGGCGTGCGCCACCATGCCCAGCTAATTTTTTTTTTTTGTATTTTTAGTAAAGACGAGGTTTCACCATGTTGCCCAGGCTGGTATCAAACTCCCAGTGATCCACCTGCCTTGGCTTCCCAAAGTGCTGGGATTAGAGGCATGAGCCACCGTGCCTGGCTGCAATTTCTTTTTTTTTTTTTTTAATGCCAAAGAAGAAGAGATGCTGGCAAGATTGCAGAGAAAAGGCAACACTTACACACTGTTGGTAGGAGTATAAATTAATTCAACAATGTGAAAAGTAGTGTGGCAGTTCCTCAAAGAGCTCGAAATACCATTTGACCCATCAATCCCATTACTGGTTATATACCCAGAGGAATATAAACCATTCTACCATAAAGACACATGTATGTGAATGTTCATTGCAGCACTGTTCACAGTAGCAAAGACACAGAATCGATCTAAATGCCCATAAATGACAGATTGGATAAAGAAAATGTATACATATATACCGTGGAATACTGGGCAGTCATAAAAAAAGAATGAGATCATGTCTTCTGCAGGAACATGGATGGAGCTGGAGGCTGTTATCCTTAGTAAGCTAATGCAGGAACAGAACACCAAATACCATGTGTTCTCACTTAAAAGTGGTAGCTGAATGATGAGAACTCATCGACACAAAGAAGGGAACAACACACAATAGGGTCCACTTGAGGGTGGAGGGTGGGGGTGGAAGGAGGGTGAGGAGAAGAAAAAATAACTATTGGAAACTAGGTTTAATACCTGAGTGATGAAATAATCTGTACAACAAACCCCCACGACAAAAGTTTACCCATATAACAAACCTTCACATGTACCCCTAAACCTAAAAGTTAAAAAAAAAAAAAATACCATGGAATTTTACTAAATAACCTGCTGAATGTTCATTCTCATAAATCAGTTTATCAACACTGTCAAAATAAAAGATGAGGGCCAGGCATGGTGGCTCATGCCTGTAATCCCAGCACTCTGAGAGGCCGAGGTGAGCGAATCACAAGGTCAGGAGATCGAGACCATCCTGGCTAATGCAGTGAAACTCCGTCTCTACTAAAAATACAAAAAAATTAGCCGGGCATGGTGGCAGGCTCCTGTAGTCTCAGCTACTCGGGAGGCTGAGTCAGGAGAATGCCGTGACCCCGGGAGGCAGAGCTTGCTGTGAGCTGACATTGCGCCACTGTACTCCACCCTGGGTGACAGAGCGAGACTCCGTCTCTAAAAAATAATAATAATAAATAAAGTAAAATAAAATAAAATTAAATAAGAGATTGATTCCAGTTACTCTCTTTTAGGTATGTACTGCATTGTTATTCATAGCACTTTAGAGGACTTGTAGAACTAATTATGTTTATATAAGTGTGTTTCCAAATAGACTGAAGGCTTAAGGTCAGAGGTTTGTATCTCCTTTCTTTTTTTTTTTTTTTTTTTTACAGGGTCTCACTGTGTCACCCAGGCTGGAATGCAGTGACATGATCTCGGTTCACAGCAGCTCCGCCTCCTGGATTCAAGTGATTTTCCTGCCTCAGCCTTCTGAGTAGCTGGGATTACAGGCACATGTCACCACACCCGGCTAATTTTTTTGTAATTGTAGTAGAGAGGGGGTGTCACCATTTTGCCCAGGCTAGTCTCGAACCCCTGACCTCAAGTGATCCACCTGCCTCGCCCTCCCAAAGTACTGGGATTACAGGCGTGAGCCACCATGCCTGGCTAGAGATTTGTATCTCGTAACTAGTGTATAGTAAATTATTTTACTATACAAACAGTGTTTTAGTGAAACTATGCCAGCTTCTAATGAACTTGTTGGTAAAGTTAGGTAAATTTGTTAGAATTTCTGGGACCTGACCGGGCACGGTGGCTCAATTCTGTAATCCTAGCACTTTGGGAGGCCGAGGCGGGTGGATCACTTGAGGTCAGGAGTTCAAAACCAGCCTGGCAAACATGGTGAAACCCCATCTCTACTAAAAATACACAAAAATTAGCGGGGCGTGGTGGCAGGCGCCTGTAATCCCAGCTACTCAAGAGGCTGAGGCAGAAGAATCTCTTGAACCTGGGAGGTGGAGGTTGCAGCAAGCTGAGGTTGCACTACTGCACTCCAGCTTGGGTGACAGAGTGAGACTCCATCTCAAAAAAAAAGAATTTCTGGGACCTACATTAAAAAAACTAAAACTGAGAAAGTTGCTCATTTTCAAGTTGGCAGGACCTTTTCGTTTCCCACACCATTTCTGAAATCATATCTGCAAGTTCCTTCAGCACCCAAGATGTAATTCTTGTGGATCCAGAGACTTGAGCAACTAACTAGCTCCTTGAAATCTGTTAACTATCTTTGGTTTGAATTCTATCATAAGCATGTTATTTAAAGCTTGAAGACCCAAGCTGATCTGGGGGTGGAGGGGTAGGGCTAGGGACAGAAGGGAGGTAAATCTGAAGAGCTCTTATTTTTTTTTTTTTTTTGAGACAGAGTCTCACTCTGTCACCCAGGCTGGAGTGCAGCGGCTCGATCTCGGCTCACTGCAACCTCCAGCTCCTGGGTACGAGCGATTCCCTTGCCATAGGCTCCTGACTAGCTGGGACTACAGATGCCTGCCACCACGCCCGGCTAATTTTTTTTTTTTTTCCCAGGCTTGTCTTGAACTCCTGACCTCAAGTGATCCTCCCGCCTTGGCCTCCCAAAGTGCTGGGATTACAGGCATGAGCCACTGTGTCCGGTCAGGTCTAAATACTTTTTGTATCTTACCCATCCTTACTCTTATTGGAACATATTTAAAAGTCCTTTTTGTTGCCTTTAATTATCCATCTATTATGTTCACATGTTTCCAAGTAGACATTCTCTTGTAAACCTTAGTTTATTCTGAATTTGGCTCTTCTAGAGAGCATAAGTATTAAACAATCACCCCTCACACTTTTATAAATTTTTTTTGAGACAGGGTCTCACTCCATCGCCAAGGCTGGAGTGCAGTTGTACGATCATGGCCCACTACACCCTCGACTTTCTAGGCTCGAGTGATGCTCCCACCTCAGCCTCCCTGAGTAACTGGGGCTACAGGTGTGCACCACCACACCCAGCTAATATTTCATAATTTTCAAAATTTTGTTTGCAATTTCCTTTGAGGTTAACAAAGCTGATTAGAAAGATATAGTTATCATGTTCATTTACAAATGAACAACTTGTGACTTCAAGAGGTTAAGTGTTTTGCCCAAGTTCACAAATGTGGCAAACCTAATAGAGGAATCCTAATCCAATGATCCTAAACTACTTTTAATATTAAAATGAGTCCCAAGTAGTTAGAATTTTATAACTTCATTAAAAGTATTTGCAAAACACACTTCAGTCGAGTTCTGTAGTTTGAGGTGTTTTATCACAAAAACTCAATTCAAAAATGCTTTTATTCAAAAATATTCAAGTCGGCCAGGCACAGTGGCTCACGCCTGTAATCCCAGCACTTTGGGAGGCCAAGATGGGAGGACTGCTTGAGGCCAGGAGTCCAAGACCAGCCGGGGAACATGGCGAGACCTCCATCTCCATAAAAAATACAAAAATTAGTTAGATGTGGTAGCACATGCCTGTAGTTCTGACTGCTTGAGCCCAGAGGTTGAGGTTAGTTAGAGTGAGCCATGATGGTGCCACTGCACCCCAGCCTGGCGACAGAGGGAGAGTCTGTCTCTTTAAAAAAATTTTTAAAAAATGTTTAAATACCTTACTCCAATGCTAGGCATTGTGTTGGACTCTGGAGATACAATGATAAGCAAAATAGACCTAATTTCTGCCCTCAAAGAGTTGTCTGGTGATGACAAATAATCATACAATTGGCCAGGCACGGTGGCTCACGCCTGTAATCCCAGCACTTTGGGAGGCTGAGGTGGGAGATCACCTGAGGGCAGGAGTTCAAGACCAGCCTGGCCAACATGGCCAAACCCCATCTCTACTAAAATACAAAAAATTAGCCAGGTGTGGCAGCATGAGCCTATAGTCCCAGCTCTCTGGTAGGCTGAAGCAGGAATATTGCTTGAACCCGGGAGGCAGAGGTTGCAGTGAGCAGAGATCGTGCCACTGCACTCCAGCCTGGACAACAGAGCGAGACTTTGTCTCAAAAAGAAAAGAAAGAAAAAAGAAAGACAGACAGAAAGAAAAAAACCACTACAAAGACTCCATCTAGGGTATTACAATAAGCATGTGTAACAAGGGAGCCTGATCTGAAGCAAAGGTGTATGTGGAAATCAGGTGGAGGTTTTAAGGCAAAAAATATCCATGGGGCTTTCAAGGAACTCAAATGCCTGAAAAGCAAGGAGGAAAACAGAGTAGAGAGGCCCATTTTGAGACTGTATCCATCTTTAGAGCAAGTAGCAGCTGCTAAAGGTTTTCAGCTACCAAGGACCACAGTGAGTGTAGAGATCAGATAGGAGTACCTATCTATTGCAATGGTCCACTCAGATAAGGTCATTTTATCTAATATGTTATATAGCAATGGATAATGCTAATTTAGACTAAGATCAGGACAGCAGAAATAAAATGAACATATTTGACAGTACACAAGACTGATAGTTTTTGATGAATGGTTACAAGGAAGAGTTTATAGTTTGCACAACAGGATAGATGGCAGTGGCATGCACAGTGACAAAGGACAAGCAGTTGTTCTCTAGGGACCAAGTGGTTTTTGTAGGAGAAAGTTGGTTTTAGTGATGATATGCTCCAAACAAAAAGAAAATGACAAAACCAAGACTTAAACTCACGCATTCTGAATGCAAGTCTGTAAGACATTATGTGGCTTGGACACGTGGCATGATTTAAATTTATCACTTTGATTTTTTTTCTCTGTAGTAGGTAGGAACAAAATAAGGGAGTCTTTAAAGCTTCAGCCTTTAAACCTTTTTTTTTTTTTTTTTTGAGACAGGATCTTCTCGCTCTGTCGCCCAGGCTGGAGTGCAGTGGTATGATGTCGGCTCACTGCAACCTCCGCCTCCTGGGTTCAAGCAATTCTCCCGCTTCAGCCTACCGAGTAGCTGAGATTACAGGTGCAAGCCAACACAGCCTGGCTATTTTTTGTATTTTTAGTAGTGGGTTTTCACCATATTGGTCAGGATGATCTCAAACTCCCAACCTCAGGTGATCCGCCCGCCTCAGCCTCCCATAGTGCTAGAATTACAGGAGTGAACTACTGCGCCCGGCCTAGCCTTTAAACTTTACAGAAGATCAGAAAATTTTGACAGTTCTGTTGGGTTGCTCTAGAAGGAAAAGACAAAAAACCAAGCTCTAACAGTATCAATTTCTATTAATCTCAAGCAGAATTTCTGGTTATAGCTGTAGTACACTAAGGGTAGAGGTTCTTAATCTTCAGTCCAGTATTGGTAACTCCCCTACAGTAAAGAGGAAGATATTGGCAAAAGCAGAATAACAGAACAGACACCTCAGGAATACATTCAAGGCAGATTTAGCCAGGTAGGGCAGCAGATCATGACTGTATTCTTAAAGCTTCGGGAGGCCAAAGCGAGGGGAATGGCTTGAGGCCAGGAGTTTGAGACTCGGGCAATATAGCGAGATCCCATCTCTACAAAAAATAAAACTAGCCAGGCGTGTTGGCATGCACCTGAAGTCCCAGCTACTCAGAAGGCTGAGGCAAGGAGGACTGCTTGTGGCCAGTTCAGGGCTGCAGTGAGCTATGATTGTTTGGTATTCCAAATTTTCAAATGTACCGAAATTATCAATGTACTAATACATAATGGTACTCTATTGTAGCTGCAGCTGAAATTTTTTTTCCCCGTTTCCTAAACTTTCATATATTTTGAAGTTTAAAATAAAAATGTCCATGTGTGTAGTTGTACAAGTGAATACATCCCCTTTAAAAAAAAGCTTGGGCTGGGCGTGGTGGCTCACGCCTGTAATCCCAGCACTTTGGCAGGCGGATCATGAGGTCAGGAGATCAAGACCATCCTGGCAAACACAGCGAAACCCCGTCTCTACCGAAAATACAAAAAATTAGCCGGGTGTGGTGGCGGGCGCCTGTAGTCCCAGCTACTCGGGAGACTGAAGCAGCAGAATGGCGTGAACCCGGGAGGCAGAGTTTGCAGTGAGCTGAGATCGCACTACTGCACTCCAGCCTGGGCGACAGAGGAAGACTCCGTCTCAAAACAAAAAACAAACAAACAAACAAACAAAAAAAACCCTTGATTTTTCACTATAGTAAAAAAAAAAAAAAAAAAAGGTAGAAACAAACCAGAGGTAATATAATAGTGCTTGATTAAAGATCTGTCAGACAGAAAATAACTGAGGATAGGCAGTTCAAACAACATACAACTCCTTTTAAAGGATAATTTTTAAAATTTTTGTAGCAAAAACTATTTCAAAATGATCACAATAATTTTGAGGTATGTCCTTACTTGGCTTAAGTCTGGACAAAAATATTTTAAATGTGTGCTTACAGAACATGGGCAGAGCTACTTTTGATGGATTACTCATTTCTGAACATTATTCTTATGATCGAATAAAAATAGGATACGGCTAAGCTTTAAATATTTGAAGGTAGCTTGTTTGGACTAGACAATACCTAATTGGCCAGCCTACAAGGAATTGGTAGGTATAAAATATACAATTATTCTACATACTGTACATTTTTATGTGATTAAAATCCTTTTTAAAATACTTCAGAGAAATTAGGTAAAAGACCATTAATCAGTTTCGAGGCTGTCCCTTTCCATTTATAATGACACAAAAATATTGCTACTAATTTTGCACAAATTTAATATGCAAATATTTTCAACAGAATAAGACACAACAATGAAGGCTTCATGAATAATTTATTCCATTTGAAGTTTTGTTTTTTGTTTTTGTTTTTTTTTTTAAAAAGTATAAACCTTTTCATTTCCTCAATCACAATTTGTACAACTCAGTGTTATGGCATTCGGCAGCAATAGTGTTTGTTCCTTATTCTCTTTTTGTCACGTTAAAAAGAAAAGCAATTGGACCATATTAAATGTCACTGCTAAACAACAACTTTAAAACGCCCCTTCATAAAGTGACCAAGCTATTTTGAGAGGGTTGATGCTGACATGTCCAGTAATGACGTTACAATTTGTAGCTTAAACTCAATAACTTTAAGGTCCACATATCCAGTTTACTTTGAAAACTAAAGCTGTTTTAAAACTTCATGAATACATCAACCTGAGGAGTATTTTAGGTCCCAAATCCAGTTTTTAAATTTATACTCCACAAAAAAGAAAATACATACATAAAAATTTAAACCACAGTTCTGGGCCCATTAAAATACCAAAAAAAAAAACCAAAAAACAAACAAAAAAAAAAACCCAAAAAGTTAAGATTTCCAGCTCATTTTTGGAGGGGTGGGACAAAATAAGAATGTATATTAAAAACATTTTTCCTTAATTCAGACGAACTAAAATCTTAAGAGGAAACCCAGACCAAAATATTACTCATGCAACATTAAGTGTATTAACTGATTGATATGCAATGCCATAGTGGATGAATAGCAAATTATATGATGCAATAGCATTTAAAAACTTTTTAATCTATTCAATTTGAACATTTTAAATAATGCAACATAGTATTCTGATATTACAGTATTAACATAGTGCTTGATTAAAGATCTGCAAATCTTTGTAGTAACACATTAAGTTAAAAAATTACCTCCAGAAGGTAAGTATGAAGACGAAAGGAGAATATTTTAATACAGTAATCTGTGCCATACTGACAATTGAGTACGAATACAGCTGAGGATAGTTGACTAAGTAGTAAGAGCTTAATTTTAGTGGTTTAAGAAAAGTTTAGAAATATTTAAAAATTACAGCTATTTTAAAATTTAAGGATTACATATAAGTACACTTGGTGGCCTTCTGGCCAAACAAAAAGGTGTACAGAAATTTATTCATACAGTGTTAATTCACAGTCCTGATAACTGAATGGCTTGCATAAGAAAGGTATGGCTAGATGTTTCTCACTGGCTGGAAGCAGACATTATATAACTAATCTTTTTAAATGACAAAATACTGAACTTCCACCCTGCTTAATAATCATGGATAACTACACACAAAAAAAGATGTTAGCACTGTAACAAAGAAGTCAAGGTGTTGGTAATCCACTGCTAAAAAGCATAATATTTTGCTTACCTATTTAAACAAAACTACCCATACTTGTCTGTGACAGTACACTAGTAAGTCAAATCCATCATCCTGCACGAGGCTTAATTTCTCAAATAAGTCTATGAGCTTTTCTAATGATTATTTAATAACTTTCTATTGAGTGTGAGTGGATATATGAAGGGGAAAAAAAAAAATCTTATCAATAAATATTGTATATTTGGGAACTATTCCCTGATTCCCAAATAAAAAATAATTGTATACTGGGTTCCCTCCTTATGGCTCCACATTAAATAATCTGTCAGGGAATAATTTTAAATCTACTTTCAATCTGAGGTGTGGTTACCACAGGTTAGTGATTTTAAACTGAGAATATAACTTTTATTTTGTAAAGTCACTATTAAGTATATAAAAAGGATACTCTTTTTATGGAAATTCCAAATAAGCATATTTTCCTTCAAATCTCAGACAAGTTTTTGGTTTTTTTTGTTTTTTTTTTTAAAGAAAGTACAGAACAAAACATACCAAAATAATGTGTGGTGTGTTAGCATAATTTAAAAACAAATGCAGAGAGGTGATCTTTAAATTTAATATCAAAATATGCTGACCATTGGAATTGCATTATAGTTTTGAAGAAATGATTGAAAACCTTTGTCAATTGTGTTTGCTTCATAGAAAAAACAAGACTTGCTAATGTTTTCATATACACAATCTGAAGAAGTTGTATCGTTCATAAGAAAGTGATATTTAATTCTAAGCATAGAGTATTCACAAAACAAGTTTCAGTAAAAAAAAAAAAAAACAACCAAAAAACCAAAAAAACCCCACTGAAATAGAGTTTTGTAAATACAACTGATTTTGTCCTTGTAGATAATTAGTGAACGTACAAATAGAAATTTTGCTAGACTGCTTCCAAGAAAGATAGGTAGACTCGGCGACTGTGAATTCAAGTCAGCAATGCAGGTAGGAGGCGAACTTGGGCTCTTTTGTGAGCAGCACTGTAGAAAGGATTTTTCAAGGGGGTACACCCTGCATAAAAGCAGTTATCTTGGCATGTGCAAACAAGAAGGGGGAAAGTTGTATTGAAGGAGGGGTGAATTAAAGTCCCTAAAATTCAAGTCCCTTCTTTAGGGAGGTGAGAACCTCCTTGGCATATGCCCTACCTTAATCTGAGCTGTGTTATAGAAAAGTACAGACTCTGGTGTTTGGGACTGACATCTCCAAACCAAGAAAATTAAATAAATAAAAAAGGCAAGGGAAGTTTAGAAAATGGTTCTTTCACTAGTGGAATAGAGTCTGAATACCAGAATTCACTGAGAATCTATTTACACCACAGTTTGATTGCGCGCACACACACACACCCATACATATGCATACTCTCACATACATTCCCAATCTTTAATTTAAAAAAAAAGTCAAACAATCAAGAGTGACTGCTTGTAAAATAATTTGTAAAATGCCTAGAGCTGGGCTAAATTTCAACCTTATAGCAGATCCTGAAAATAAATTTCATAATAATAGTCCCATGCCTAAATGTGCCACTGTTAAAACTGAAAAAAATTTAAGCATGTAACATTAAACACCAAAATTAGTTTAAGCATTCAGTAGCAAATGGTTTTTCTTGTAAAACTAAGTTTCTTGCACTGGAAATGGCCTGAAATATTAGTCATAGCCCTAAACCATAGTACAAAATATAACTGAAGAATTCTCATTTTATTCTAAGTTAAACCACCTAACAATACCACTTGTATATTGCCATCATGTTATTCTGTAAAGATGTGATATATAAAATGCTGTAAGACCTGGTACCTTTTCAATTTATAAACACAGTGAACTTCATTACTGTACATGTACTCTGCAACTACAGCTTAGCTGTAAATCCTCCACACACAATGGTATGGACATTATTCCCCCTCTATCCCCGTTAAACTGTACATCGAGACAATACAAATTTACTGTCCCACCCACCCCCTTACAAAAAAATAATACTCTAAAAGCAACCCTACTGCAACTTTTTAATTAAGACGATTACATATATTTTAGACCAATTGCTTTAAAGCAAGAAGGCAGTATAAACCTTCTAGGAAAATTTTTATAAAAGAGGTTAAGAAATATAAGACAATTTATACATTTAAAAACTTACAATAAATAAGAGATGCAGGCATTTTTGAATACTAGATACTATAATCCAATACAAGAACATCTTCATGTTCTGAAGCCATATGTTGAAATTCATTGTTCCTCATGTTTCCTCTCCATGCTTTTAATATTCATTTAACATGACTGGGTACTATGGCTCATTACTTTTCACAAATACTGTGACTGGAAAAAAAAAGGTTAATTTTGCTACGAAAATGTTATAATACGTTTTGTATGATCAGTCATCATCCTAAAGAGTTCAGTAGAGTCAATGAAAAATAGCAGGGTTATAGCCCCTCCCCCCAAGTCAAAACAATATTTGTTGAAGTAATAAGAATTAGACCCCATCACAAATAACTTTCACTGAGAAGATAATTGTAACTTAATCCTGCAGCGAAATATCCATTTTTCCTTGTTCTTTTCTTGCACAGTTCCATCAAATGAAGATCACAGCATATTCATAATAAAGTTATATAACTGATTCAGCACCACAAAATGAATTGGGAGACATGAGCGTCTGTCCTGGATTGCAGGGTCACAGGTTAGCCAGGAGAGTGCATTGTACTGTTCCAAAACAAACCTGAAAAGTAAATAAACTGCATAAGTCATGTATCTATTTCCAATCTAGATTTTGGAAGCAGTTTTCAATTATGGCATTTAAGACTCAAAGTCACCTTTAAAAAGAGTGTAACAGAGAGTCCCTGAGGGGAAAGAAGCAATTTCCATAAAAATTATCCTCAAAAGTAGATTACTCATGTTAGAATAGCAGTGCTTAGAGATCCAGTGATATACAACTGTGAATTCTTGCCAAAAATGAGAAAAATAGATAAGAATCAACATTATATTCTTTTAAAGTTGCAGTGACAAATTGTTAAGGGTAAAAGACTTGTACCTGAGGACATCTGAAGTCTGATTTGAGTCAAGTGGGTGGGAGTGTTTACTGTGAAGCAGCTCGTCAGATTGCACTGAAGGCACGTGAAGGTGCAAAGAGGCCTAAGAAGGTAACAGGTAATCAATCAGTCAGCCAAACAGAAAATAATCTGCTAATTAGTTTTACCTTATTCTCCCAGTGTATCTTCTAAAATGATTAAATACATTTTAGTCCTATGTTATGAATGAAAGCCACTATAAAAATGCTTGTTTTCTTTAATTCATTATAGACTTTTTTTTTTTTTTTTTTTTTTTTAAAAAGTAGGGGCAGCTTCTTGTTCTGTTGACCAGGCTGGTCTTGAACTCCTGGCCTCAAACAATTCTCCTGCCTTGGCCTCCCAAAGTGCTGGGATTACATGCATGAGCCATTGCGCCTAGCCAGAAGTGATTTTTAGGTGCAAAACTTATTTTGAATCTATTTTCTTTTCTTTACCTTTATTGTTTTTGAGACCATACAATAATCCTTAGAAAAATAATTTCTAATTATCTGCTAAATCTAATTTGCCTCGATGTGCAACGTAAATGTTTAAGGAGGCACTAAATTGAGTAAACCTGAGTAGTCTGTCTGTAAGGTATATGACACCCTTTATGACTATGCAGACATACCTAAGTCTAGCACTGAAAAAAGTAACAGGCGTAAGCATAAGCAAATAGTTTGGTTACAGCACAATAAACCTTAAACAAAGCTATCTTGGGTTGAACTGAGAACACCCTAAGTAATACAGTGCACAGATGCCTGCTTTGCCCACTCAATTTCATAACAGAGGATTAGTAAAAACTGGCACACTCATTTAGATATGGCAATGAATAGTGGGAGAAAGGAATGAGCTACTCCACACTCCAATTAAATGAGTCATTTTGTTTATAAGTCAATATATGTAAGTCAATATAGTATTAAAAAGCTATGACAAAACAATGGTGATGTTCACTGCAGTAACTCTTGGTAGATTTCATTCTGTATACTGTAAAAGGTACTATTTTATATTTAGGTGCTCTCTCCTCTGCAACTGCAATATATGTAGAAACTCGTGCAGTATATTTAGGAATGTAACCAAAGATATCTATGTTTGAACTGTCTACAAACTCTTGATTTATGGAGTTGTAAGTAAGTCTCACACTGTAAATCACTACAAATTTTTTTTTTTTTTTTAGGCAGAGTCTCTCTCTGTCGCCCAGGCTGGAGTGCAGTGACCGGATCTCAGCTCACTGTAAGCTCCGCCTCCCGGGTTTACGCCATTCTCCTGCCTCAGCCTCCCGAGTAGCTGGGACTACGGGCGCCCGCCACCTCGCCCGGCTAGTTTTTTGTATTTTTTAGTAGAGACGGGGTTTCACCGTGTTAGCCAGGATGGTCTCGATCTCCTGACCTCGTGATCCGCCCGTCTCGGCCTCCCAAAGTGCTGGGATTGCAGGCTTGAGCCACCGCGCCCGGCCCCACTACAAATTTTTAAAATGTAATTAGTACCAGTACTCTATTCCTATGATAAAAAGGAATCTAGCTCACAACCCGCTATATTTCCAAGCAAAGAGAAACAAACCAGGTGGCTTTACTGCCTACAGCATAAAACTGAGATATACGAAATAAGAAATAAGAAGTGAACGAAACTTATAGTAAATTATGCTTTAGGTGGTAGTTCATAACCAGAAGTCCTAATCTTGTTACAATGTATCTAAGAGTGAATGCCCGCTTTACACTATCCTTTCTGCAAATAAATACTGAGTAGGAAAGGCTCTATATAGTCCCTTGGACTTTTTGTAAACTTGTGTTTCCTGAAACACATCCCCTGAAACACTAAGGTAATAAACTATTAACAAGTGTTAAATAATCCTTTCCTTGTGTATTAATAAGTTTGGGAAAAGCTAGGTAAACTATCTTATTTACCTCTGTTTTTCAGAGACTTTAGTGTGCATACATGTATTATGACTAGAAAAGAGGTCAGATAGCATGTGTAGCACCCTCCCAAAGGACCACAAAGAACCCTTTGTTTTGTGGAGACACCACAGACTACTAGTATATAGAAAATCCCTTAAGAATATGTTCTTATTTATTTATTATTTATTTATTTTTTATTGAGACGGAGTCTTGCTCTGTTGCCCAGGCTGGAGTGCAGTGGTGCGATCTCAGCTCACTGCAAGCTCCGCCCCCCGGGTTCACGCCATTCTCCTGCCTCAGCCTCCTGAGGAACTGGGACCACAGGCGCCTGCCACTCCTGGCTAATCCCAAGGTTTCACAGTGTTCGCCAGGATGGTCTCGATCTCCTGACCTTGTAATCTGCCTGCCCTGGCCTCCCAAAGTGCTGGGATTACAGGCATGAGCCACCGCGCCCGGCCGAGAATATGTTCTTGTAATGAGATCTTTATAGACCACTGCACATCTACTGGAAGAAGAAGAAATGTCATATGACAAAGCTATTACTTGACACCCTTTAAATATATTATCTCATTAATAATCAATTCAGATCATCAGCTGTTGTATTCTTTATAAATGTGGTACAGAAGTCCACTGTTAATCCCAAATGTCATTGAGTCAATGGATGTGATCCAAAGATATCAAGATTTAATAGCAACAGGTTTAGAAAATAGCAAGAAACCTATTGGTCTAGCACCCACTAAAATACATCCCTAAGAAACCAAAGCATACATACAATCCAACTCCTACTCCAACAGGTAAAAATAACTTAGCATGTGTGTATGTATACATGTATGTATTGATTGACTGAGACAGAGTCTCGCTCTGTCACCCAGGCTGGAGTGCAGTGGTGCGATAGCTCACTGCAACCTCCACCTTCCGGATTCAAGCAATTCTCCTGCCTCAGCCTCCCTAGTGGCTGGGATTACAGGCACCTGCCACCATGCCTGGCTACTTTTTTTGTATTTTTAGTAGAGGCGGGTTTCATCATGTTGGCCAGGCTGGTCTTGAACTCGTGACCTCAGGTGAGCTCCCCGCCTCAGCCGCCTGAAGTGCTGGGATTATAGGCGTGAGCCATTGCACCTGGCCCAGTTAGCAAGCATTTATTTATATTTATTTATCTTTTTTGAGATGGAGTTTAGCTCTTGTTGCCCAGGCTGGAGTGCAATGGCGTGATCTTGGCTCACTGCAACCTCCGCCTCCTGGGTTCAAGCGATTCTCCTGCCTCAGCCTCCAGAGTAGCTGGGATTACAGGCATGCACTGCCACTTCCAGCTAATTTTGTATTCTTAGCAGAAACAAGGTTTCTCCACGTTGGTCAGGCTGGTCTCGAACTCCCGACCTCAGGTGATCTGCCTGCCTCAGCCTCCCAAAGTGCTGGGTTTACAGGTGTGAGCCACCGTGCCCGGCAGCAAGTATTTAAATTAGCATGATTTGGTGATTAAAAACAGTCAACTTCTGGTGGGTTTACATAAGAATAAGTGAGTCACATCTAAATTTGTTATTCTGGAACAATATCAGCAGCAGTAATAAATTCTGCATAGGGCTTTTATATCTCATTTTGTGACTTATCTCCACTTCATGTTACATTGCTTACTAACAAATTTGGTTTTGTTTTTTTGAGAGAGGGTCTCCTGTCACACAGCTGGAGTACAGTGGCATGATCATGGCTTACTACAGCCTCAACCTCCCGTGTCAACCTCCCGTGCTCATGCGATCCTCCCTCCTGCCTCAGCTTCTCATGTTACTAGGACTACAGGCACGTGCCACCATGCCTAATATTAAAAATTTTTTAGAGAGACAAACTTTCACTATGTTGTCCAGGCTGATCATGAACTCCTGGCCTCGAGTGATCCTCTTGCCTTGACCACCCAAAGTGCTCGGATTATAGGTGTGAATCACTGTGCCCAGCCTGAGTTTGTTGTAATAAATCACCATGAACCTGAGAGTCTCATTACTGTATTTAAAAACCACTCAGTTTTAACACAGTAATCTATATACAGCTAGAAAAACTTTAAGTAGTAAAT
The DNA here is from genome assembly GCF_047675955.1 of Chlorocebus sabaeus. Taxonomy (NCBI): domain Eukaryota; kingdom Metazoa; phylum Chordata; class Mammalia; order Primates; family Cercopithecidae; genus Chlorocebus; species Chlorocebus sabaeus. The sequence continues at coordinate 38,146,577 of NC_132919.1, forward strand.
GAAACTAAAAATCAAGTATTACAAAGATTATAAATCTTTTTTTTTTTTTTTTTTTTTTTGAGACGGAGTCTCGCTCTGTCACTCAGGCTGGAGTGCAGTGGCATGATCTCGGCTCACTGCAACCTCTACCTGCCAGATTCAAGTGATTCTCCTGCCTCAGCCTCCCAAGTAGCTGGGACTACAGGTACATGCCACCACGCCTGGCTAATTTTTTGTCGTTTTAGTAGAAACGGGGTCTCACCATGTTGGCCAGGCTGGTCTTAAACTGCTGACCTCGTGATCCACCCGCCTCAGCCTCCCAAAGTGCTGGGATTACAGGCATGAGCCACCACGCCCAGCCCAAGATTATAAATCTTTTATTCCCCAAAATAATGTAGCATAACAGCAGTGCAGTATGATGTAATTCAAAGAATAACACAATAATCATTAAAAGACCCAGGTTTCAGTCTTGAGTCTATTACCAGTTATGACTGTAAACAGGTGAGTTTTTCTGAACTTAAATATGCTCACCTATAAAATGAAAAGGTTAGACTAGAGGTAACATAAAGTTTCTCTCAGCTCTAAATTTACATATGTGCAGTCGAAACAGACTGAGCATCCCCAATCTGAAAAAATCCAAAAGTGGAAACACTTCTGGTCCCAAGCATTTCGAATAAGGGATACTCAATCTACACTAACAACAAGGATCCTAGGAGTCTGACTTAAGAATAAAGTTCTAAAAACATAAATTTAAAAACTAGTTTTTTTTCCTTTTTTTTGAGACAGAGTCTCAGAGTGTGTGGCCCAGGCTGGAATGAAGTGGTACGATCTCGGCTCACTGCAACCTCTGCCTCGCAGGTTCAAGCGATTCTCCTGCCTTAGCCTCCTGAGTAGCTGGGACTACAGGCACCCGCCAACACACCTGGCTAATTTTTGTATTTTTAGTAGAGACGAGGTTTCGCCATGTTGGCCAGGCTGGTCTCAAACTCCTGACCTCAGGTAATCTGCCTGCCTCGGCCTCCTGAAGTGCTGGTATTACAGGCGTAAGCCACCACGCCTTCGTGATCTTGTTTGAAGAGTCACATATGGCAATTCATTTAAGAACTTAGACAAGCTATAAGACTTAAAAAAGCCACTTCCAGATTTCTCAGGATTTAGGCTGTCAATTAGAATTATTTAGGAACTGGGACAGAAATGGCAAATACCTTAAGAAAAAGGGGACACTGATATTGTGCTTGAGGACATGCTGACCAGAACCAGTCAGGTAATGGACCTGCTTTGGCAGTTGATACAAAGTAACCAAGGGCCAATGGTTGCTGAAGAATATTAGGTACTTCCTCATGAGGTTCTGTTGAAAGTAGCCGATCAGTACTCTGACCCTTAAAAAGACAAAATTAGAAGTATATTATTAGTTCACTCAAATATAGCTAAGCACCAGATATAAACACAGAATGGCTTACAGCAATCAGTCTCATTATCTTATGACATCAATTTAACAAAATACTGAAGGATACTGAAAAAAACCAGTTTCTATGTACTTAAGAGTATTATAAGTAAAAGCATTAATAGAACATATTTTAAGAACTGTATTAAATGAATATGCCAGCTGTTTAACAAGTCTGTATTACTATGCCAAGCTCACAAGAAAGTGTGTAAACCTTCACAGATGAGTAAAACATACAAAATTTTCATTGACATCTTTAAGTTACTTGCTAATATTGCTTTAAGTCCTGAAAACCACGCCCCAATTCAAAAGGTGGATTCAATTTAGCTTTGTTAATCTAGCACTATCTATAAAATGCAGTTAATAGTGTTGTGAAAATTATTATGGCAACATGAAGGGACAACTACTAAGTCACATTCATATCCTTTGGATTAATGTATTTCTTGGTATTTAAGGAAACAGACAAAAGAAAAAAAATATGCATGAAAATGTTCATTACATCATTATCTATAATAGGAAAAAAATCTTACATGTCCAATATTTTGGGAAGGACACAAATCACGGCATAACAAAAATGCAACATTAAAAAGCTGATTATACTTATTGAAAACTGCAATATAAACATATGTGGAAGGATGACAATTTGCTTAAAAGTAAAAATGGTTTTATTAAGGTGGTGGGATTACTGGTGCTTTTCGTTGTATTTCTTATCTAATTTCTTTGCAGTTACAAAAAGGAGGAAGGAATGCAAAGTAAGATTGGAAAAAGATCCTTCCCTACTTTAAAGGGTAAATTTTAAACCTATGCATACTACAATAATCAAATCAGCAGTATATATAATCTCTTTTCTTTGAGATGGAGTCTCGCTCTGTCGCCTAGGCTGGAGTGCAGTGGTGCAATCTCGGCTCACTGCAAGCTCTGCCTCCCGGGCTGACGCCATTCTCTTGCCTCAGCCTCCCCAGTAGGGAGGACTACAGGTGCCCACCACCACACCCAGCTAATTTTTGTATTTTTAGTAGAGACGGGGTTTTACTGTGTTAGCCAGGATGGTCTTGATCTCCTGATGTCATGATCCGCCTACCTCAGCCTCCCAAAGTGCTGGGATTACAGGCGTGAGCCACCGCCCCCAGCCCAGTATATATAATTTCAAATAGGTGTTATTCGCTGAAGCCCAATTAGTTTTTGCTTCAAATACAAGGTCAAGACAGCCTGCTTCCATAATTGCTAAAGATAAAAAGGGGAAGTAGATGGTCAGTGTTTTATCTGGTCTTATGAGAAAACTAGTATTTTTATTATATTCCTTGTCACAGCCCTGATATGAATGGCTGCTCTTAAGAGTTATATATAGTGATTCTGAACGATACTGTGATCCTATATCTGAGTAAAAAACTATGGTGAACTGCCACAAAAACTACAAAAAAAGGAGTAATGCCAAATGGTCTAGAAAATACGGATTCAGGGAAAGCAGAGCCTTAGAGATTCTCTTAAAAATGTGTAATTCAAAGTACTGATGTCTATGATGTAGAAATGCATGCATGTACTGTTAATTAACCTCAACTCTTGCTAATTTCCAAGGAAAAATAGTATTGCATTTCATATATTAATCCATTACTAAGTTAACGAATGGCATTTAGAAAAATTACACTTTTTTTTTTCGTCACCCTCCTTTGGCACCCAGGCTGGAGTACGGTGGCTTGATCTTGGCTCACTGCAACCTCCGCCTCCCAGGTTCAAGTGATTCTCCTGCCTCAGCCTCCCGACTAGCTGTGACTACAGGTGCATGCCACCACACCGGGCTATTTTTTACATTTTTAGTAGAGATGGGGTTTCACCATATTGGCCAGGCTGGTCTCAAACTCCTGACCTCGTGATCCACCTGTCTTGGCCTCCCAAAGTGCTGGGATTTCAGGCGTGAGCCACGGCGCCCAGCCTAGGAAAACTAAAATTTACAACACAGTTACCTTGCCCACATCACCTCCATGGGGGTAATGAGATCCTGGAGAATGTACAGGAGAACCAGTTGGAGAAGCAGGAAGGATATTAATGATATCAGGGTCAAGATCATCTCCTGTGTCTAACAAATCAAAGATACCCATTCCATCTGCTCCATCTAAACAGGAGAAAGAAAAGAAATTTAAGACTCCATTTTTCATATCCTACGGTCATTCACAGGAAAGGGTCAAAATAAATGAAATTTTAACCAAAATGGGTTAATTTAACCAACATTTACTGAGTGTCTACCATGTGCCAAGTGTTGTGCTAAAAAACATACAAATAATTATGCATAAACAAGCATGTGGTAGTCTGAATAATGGCCCCCCAAAGATGTCCACATCCTAATCCCAGGAATCTAAGAATATGTTACCATAAAAGACTTTGCAGATGTGATCAAGCTAAGGATCTTGAGATGGGGAGATTATTCTGGATTATCCGGGTGGGTCCAATGTAATCACAGGGGTCCTAATAAGAGGGAGGCAGTAGGGTTAGAGTCAGTGAAGGAGATGTGATGACACTATACTGCTGGCATCCAGGATAGAGGAAGGGACCATGAGCCAAGGAATGCAGGTGGCCTGTAGAAACTGACAAAAGCAAGGAAACATTTTCCCTTAGGGCCTCCAGAAAGTAATCAATCCTGCTGACATTTTGACTTTGGCCCATCGAGACTGATTTTGGACTTCTGACTTCCAGAACTGTAAGATAAAATAAATGGGTGTTGTTTTAAGCCACTAAATGTGTAGTACTTTGTTAGAGCAGCAATAGGAAACTAATACAAAGCAAACATAGTACAAAGGAAATGAAAATGTGTTTAAAGTGGGACTGCAGTAGTCCCCCTTATCCATGGCGGATATGTCCCAAGACCCACCCCCTTACCCACATAGATTTCTGAAACCAAGGATAGTACCAAATCCTATATACTGATTTTTCCTTTACATACACACTTATGATGGAGTTTCAATTATAAATTAGGTACAGTAAGAGATTAACAACAAGAATATTAGAATAATTACAGCGACGTACTATAATAAAAGAGATGTGAATGTGGTCTCTCTCTCTCTCTTTCAAAGTATCTTATTGTACTATACCCATGGGAAATTGAAACCATGTAAAGGAAAACCAAAAGATAAGGAGGATTACTGTGTTTACAAATTATACCATATTCTTTATTAAGTAAAATACTCGAGTTACTATATAACACACTAAAACAAGAGAGCATAATATCCATATTTCTGACTTTAGAGATGTGAGATTTTTTAAGGTATCTCAGAATAACAATAAAATATTATTTTCTCTTCTACTAAAATGTAAACTATAAATTCACCTGGAAAAGCTACCTCCCTACTTTGGCAGTTTATATAAATTATATTATTTTGGTAAATTAACAGAAGAGATATAAAATGAGTTCATGTACAGGTACCTCAAAAGCACAAGGGTAAACCTATACAAATATTTTGTGACCAACTATTGCCTTTTAAAATAAGTAAAGATGGCTGGGCATGGTGGCTCACACCTGTAATCCCAGCACTTTGGGAGGCCAAGGTGGGTGGATCATTTCAGGTCAGGAGTTTGAGACCAGCCTGGCCAACATGGTGAAACCCCATCTTTACCAAAAATACAAAAATTAGCCAGGCATGGTGGCATGCGCCTATAATCCCAGCTACTCGAGAGGCTGAGGCACGAGCATCGCTTGAACCCAGGAGGTGGAGGTTGCAGTGGGCTGAGATTGTACTACTGCACTCCAGCCTGGGAGACAGAGTGAGTGAGACTCTGTCTCAAAAAGTTTTTTAAAAGTAAAGATTTATGGGATAATTCACAGCACCAGTTCTGGTATCACAGCACCAGTTCTGGTATCAACAAGGTAAAAGAATGATTGTATTAAGTTCCTGTTGCCGCTTTAACAAGTTACCACAACCTGTTGGCTTAAAAACAACACACATTTATTTTCTTACAGTTCTGGAGGCCGGAAATCTGAAATCAGTTTCGTTAGAGTGAAATCAGGATGTTGGCAAGGCTGAAGGGGATAATCTGTTTCCTTGTCTTTTCCAGAGTCTAGAACTATATTCTTTGGTTCATGGGCTCTTTCACCACCTTCAAAGTCAGCAACATAGCATCTTCTGCCTTTGACTTTGCTTCCCGCTGTTTCCATCACATGGCTTTCTTCTCTTCTATGTAGTCAAACCTCCTTCTGCCTCCTTCTTATAAGAATACATGTTATTGCATTAAGGGCCCACCTGCATAATTGAGGATAATCTCTCCATCTCAAGATCCTTAACTTATCACATCTGCAAAGTCATTTTTTGGTAAAATAAGGTAACATTCACATGTTTCAGGTATTCGACATGAATTTATTTTGGGAGGTATCCTTCAGACTACCAAAATGGAACAAATTACCTACCATTGTTGGGATTGAAAGCTAAATCCAAATTTTCAGTGGTATAAGTAGCTGAAGCTACTTGCACAGAAGCAGAAGTAGGAAACACAAGTATATGAGTACATGATGTATCCTGTGGGGTATTTAGCTGAGATGTCTGCATGTTTAGAGTCGTGCTTCTTCCAAATACAGAACCAGTTGACACAGAATCTGTAAAATGAAAGATATTTTTTTCTTTTAATAAATGAAGAATAAATTTTATGTAATACTTAAAAACTGCATAAAGAATTAAATCTGATATAAACTAAAGATAGCTAACCTGGCATAATAACAAAAGAGCCTTGGGGCTCCATTGCCACCAAGCAAGCACTGAGAATGCTAGGGGAGTCTGCAGCAGATATACCACACATTCTACACATGTCTTTGAGCCTTTTACTTAGAGACTGCAAGTTTCGACGACTCAGCAAACAGCTCCAATCTGTGGGTATTGACAGTTTAAAAAAAAAAAAAAAAAAATCAAAGTAACAGCATTATTAATATCCTGTAGAACCAAGTTAAAGTTAAAACATAAAAATAGTTAATGGCTTTTAAATTAGTGTATTCCTCAAACTGGAGTCATCATCAAGCCAAACTTACTGCTGATGCTACTCAACATCCTTTATCCCCCTAATATTAGGTATACCAAATTCAATTAGTATCTGCTCAACAGAGGATGAGTTAAATAACAATCAGAAAGTGGAAAAAACAGAAAACAAGTAAGAACAGCAGTAATAAGACTGCTATTAAAGTTAAAAAAGAGTAAAATGTCTTTTTAAAATTTGAATTTAGCCATTTGTGGCCTAGACATATGTGTTTCCTTATTTGATAACCTTTGCACTGTATTCAACATATATACCTAGATGTGGTCAGAACAGTGTGTGAATTAACATAAAACAGAAATATAAATACTAATAAAAGCACAACTTTACCTTTCAATTCTCCATGACCAATCCTTCCTAGACGACCAATTACAACTCTCCATGGTAATGAACTCATTTGTACAAGTCCTAAGCACCACTCCCAAAGTTTCTGTAGACCAAATTTTCTAGCAGAACTTTTTTTCCGACGAGCCCTATTGTATGAATAGAGAGTGTCATAAATATATTTCTAAATTTTATGATTTTTGTTGTTGTTGTTTTGAGATGGAATCTCACTGTTGCCCAGGCTGGATGGAGTGCAGTGGCGCAATCTCGGCTACCTGCAACCTCCACCTTCCTGGGTTTAAGCGATTCTCCTGCCTCAGCCTCCTGAGTAGCTGCAACTACAGGTGCGTGTCACCACACCCGGCTAATTTTTTGTATTTTTAGTAGAGACAGGGTTTCACCATGTTAGCCAGGATGGTCTCAATCTCCTGACCTCGTGATCTGCATGCCTTTGCCCCGCAAAGTGCTGGGATTACAGGTGTGAGCCACCACGCCCAGCCCGACATTTTAAGAGAGCCCAAATTTGTGAAAAACAGATCCCCTTTATTTTAGTGCTTCACATCTTTACACAAGTCCTAAGCGAGAATATTCATAAAATCATAGGTTTGGCATGTGAGTTTTTCTATTTCACATTACAATATATAAATTTTTTAAAAAATTTGCCTAAAACACCTCAATTCATCAGAAATACTGCTCTCCACCAGGGATTTCTTTTCTTTTTCTTTTTTTTTTTTTTAAGATGGAGTCTCACTCTGTCGCCCAGGCTGGAGTGCAGTGGCACAATCTCGGCTCACTGCAACCTCTGCCTCCCAGGCTCAACTGATTCTCCTGGCCTCAGCCTCCCGAGCAGCTGGGATTACAGGCACCCACCATCACATCTAGCTAATTTTTGTATTTTTAGCAGAGAGGGGGTTTCACCATGTTGGCCAGGCTGGTCTCAACTCCTGACCTCAGAGGATCCTGTTTCGGTATCCCAAAGCGTTGGCATGAGCCACCGCGCCTGCCCAGCAAAATTTTTTTTTTTTGAGACGGAGTCTTGCTCTGTCGCCTAGGCTACAGTGCAGTGGCGTGATCTCTGCTCACTGCAACCTCTGCCTCCTAGGTTCAAGTGATTCTCCTACCTCAGCTTCCCCAGTAACTGGGATTATAGGCGCCCGCCACCACGCCTGGTGAATTTTTGTATTTTTAGTAGAGATGGGGTTTCACCATCTTGGCCAGGCTGGTCTTGAACTCCTGACCTTGTGATCTACCCGCCTCAGCCTCCCAAAGTGCTAGGATTACAGGCATGAGCCACCCCTCTTGGCCCAGCAAACTGTTTTTAAAGAGCCAATACTTCAAATGGGAATGGCCAGATTTGGTTATTCCATGGGCCGTAGTAAGCAATCCCTGTTCTATACTATAAATTGAAGACTGACCAAAACACCACACTTCTCAGTCCAAACAACATTGTTACCTGTATTCTGCATACATCTCCTTCACTAGCCAAATATGTAACATAAGCACTCTGTGGCTGAGCAACAGTGGCTATTTTATTATTATTATTTTTTGAGACGGAGTCTAACTCTGTCACCCAGGCCAGAGTGCAATGGCGTGGCCTCAGTTCATTGCAACTTCCACCTCCTGGGTTCAAGCGATTCTCCTGCCTCAGCCTCCCTAGTAGCTGAGACTACAGGTGTGTGTCACCACACCTCGTTAATTTTTGTATTTTTTTCTTTTTTTGTTTTTGAGATAGAGTCTCACTCTGTCACCAGGCTGGAGTGCAGTGGCATGATCTCGGCTCACTGCAACCTCCGCCTCCCGGGTTCAAGTGATTCTCCTGCCTCAGCCTCCCAAGTAGCTGGGACTACAGGCATATGTCACCACGCCCAGCTAATTTTTGTATTTTTAGTAGAGATGGGATTTCAGCATATTGGCCAGGAGAGTCTCCATCTCTTGACCTCGTGATCCACCCACCCTGGCCTCCCAAAGTGCTGGGATTACAGGCATGAGCCACCACGCAAGGCCTAATTTTTGTATTTTTAGTATAGATGGTGTTTCACTATGTTGGCCAGGCTGGTCTTGAATTCCTGATCTCAGGTAATCCGCCTGCCTTGGCCTCCCAAAGTGTTGGGATTACAGGCATAAGCAATCATGCCCGGCCAACAGCAGCTATGACTTACTGAGTACTTACTATGTACCATCCATTGTGCCCAATCAATTTACATGTAATGCCTCATTTCATCCTAACAACTCCATGAGACAAATAAAACTATCCTCTTGACTTTATATATAAGTAAGCTGGAACTCAGCTGCATAAGGGTAGTTATTCCAAGGTCAGTAGTGGCAGGTTTGGGATTTGAGCCCAGGTCTCTCTGACTCCATCACTGCCCTTGTTTTTTTTTTTTTAAGATAGATTTTCACTCTTGTTGTGCAGGCTGGAGTGCAATAGCGCAATCTCAGCTCACTGCAATCTCCGCCTCCTGGGTTTGAGTGATTCTCCTGCCTCAGCCTCCCAAGTAGCTGGGATTAAGGGCATGTGCCACCATGCCTGGCTAATTCTTTTGTATTTTTAGTAGAGACAGGGTTTCACCATGTCAGTCAGGCTGGTCTCGAACTCCTGACCTCAGGTGATCCACCTGCCTTGGCCTCCAAAGTGCTGGGATTACAGGCGTGAGTCACTGCACCCAGCCCCATCATTGCCCCTCTTAACCATTATCTCACTTCTACTTTATCAAGGTAGTAAAATGGTAATACTATTTTGATAATGAAAAGGGTGGGTTTTTTCCCTCTACTTTCTCATACTTCACAGATGAGCACATTCTTTCCCAAGCTCACTTAATTAGTATAAATATCCGATTAAAAAAATCAAAATTGTATCAAGGAAATAAGATAGGAAGCACTGTTGTAAGGTTCATAATATAAAGCTTAACAGACTTGTTAATGTTTATAACCAATAATATAAAATTATTGTTCCTATCTTCTGCTTCCCCAGCACCACTAAGACCTAATAATCATTAGCTATTTCTGCATATATTCAATTTCTCACCTAAAAAAGAACAGGCTTTTACATAATAAGGAAGAAAATAAACGATAGAACCCAAATCTTTTTTTTTTTTTTTTTTTTTTTTTTTGAGACAGGATCTCACTTTGTCACCCAGGTTGAAGTGCAGTGGCGCAATCTCAGCTCACTCTGCAGCCTCAACTTCCTGGGCTCAAGTGATCCTTCTGCCTCAGTCTCCCAAGTAGCTGGGACTACAGGTGTGCCACTATGCCCAGCTAATATTTGTATTTTTGTACAGACAGGGTTTCGCCTTGTTGCCCAGGCTGGTCTTGAACTGGACTCAAGTGATCTGCCTTGTCTCAGCCTCCCAAAGTGCTGGGATTACAAACATGAGCCACCATGCCTGGCCAGAACCCAAATCTTAAAACTAAAAATCATTTCACGGATTTGCTTTTCAGGTTCTCCTGTTCAGTGTTCACCAGCTTTGATAACTCAAAATGAGGCTGACCTGTTGGGACCTATTAGTTATATCCTTCGCAAATAATTGGACATGGTATTTACTGCCAAGAATTCTAAAATGGCCATCATATTCTGAAGACAGCTTAACTTTTTTTTTTTTTTTGAGACAGTCTCGTTTTGTCGCCCAGGCTGGAATGCAATGGCGTGATCTCAGCTGACTGCTACCTCCACCTCCCAGATTCAAGTGATTCTCCTGTCTCAGCTTCCTGAGTAGCTGGGATTATAGGCACCCACCACCACACCCGGCTACATCCTAACATTAAATGATAAAATTTTAAATCGCCAATTTTAGTAAATGAAGTTAACTTAGTTAATTAGGGGCTATATCTTAGATGGTATATGAGAAAAGTTTAAATGTTCTATACTTACTAGACCATTTTTTAATTGCAGAAGTGTTTTCTAACTACATCTTTCACAAATGTTCAGCTAAAATAATTCTCAAGCTTTATGACACAGAAGTTAGTGATCTTAATGTTTTTTGTTCATGTAATAGATTAATCATAATTATTTTTAATTATCTTCTACAATATAAACATTCACTACAGAAAAAAGTAAAAAGCACCCACAATCCCACATCTTAATGTTTTAATATATACAAAACCTTCAAGCTGGTTTTCTATTCATTAAAAATGAAACAATATATATACACACACACACACACATATATATACACACACACACTCCCACACACATGAAAAATGGAATGATATGATATATTTAGGGAAATACAAATACCTATTTGGAACATCGATGTTAATGATACAAGTTTCTAAAAGTTCTCCATAGAGATCTGTGCAAGATGCAAGAATCCACCTTTGATCATGTGATAAACAGTATCCCACAAAAAGAACATTGTATTTCTGTCCAGCTTCTCCAAATGTTTCTCCTAGCTCTGTCTGTTTGTCCTTCACTGGAGCCAGAATAAAAGGAGGTGCATAAAGTCGAATACACTCTGGTCTCTATAAAATAAAAAGTTAAGGTATTATCATACTATACAACCTTAGATAAATATGCATTTAAAATGTAATTATCATCTACCCAATTATAAGATAACTGGAAAATGAGAGCTAAGCCAAAAATTGCGCTTAGTTTTGCATAATATCAAAAAAGTGTTGGCAGGGCACAGTGGCTCGTGCCTGTAATCCCAGCACTTAAGGAGGCAGAGGTGGGCAATCACCTGAGGTCAGGAGTTCGAGACCAGCCTGGTCAACATGACAAACCCCCCCACACACACACACAAAATTAGCTGAGCCAGATGGCGCATGCCTGTAATCCCAGCTACTCAGGAGGCTGAGGCAGGAGAATTGCTTGAACCCAGGAGGCGGAGGCTGTGATGAGCCGAGACTTCCCCAATGCACTCCAGCCTGGGTGACAAAGTAAGCCTCCATCTCAAAAAAAAAAAAAAAAAAAAAAAAAAAAGTATGTATAGTCATTCAACAACTTTGGTCATGAAAGACATACTTACATCAGGACTTCTAAGGGCAGTTTCCATGGCTAAACCTGGACCAAAGCCAGTCAATGTTTTCACATTGGTTGATGTTGGAAGTGGCCTCCGACACTGGGTAAAGGCCGAAAAAGCCAGGGATTTTAAATGCTGGGGATAGATTTCTCTATCTTCATGCTTCACAGGTTGCAACAGGTACTGACAAGGAATAATCTAAGAAGTGTAGGCAAATATTACAAATGTTAAACTTTCAAAAGAGAATAACAAGAATTGTGGGTCTAAAACTCTAAAAACTTTTTACTAGAAAATTTAAACAAAACCTAATTTAAATGAAAATTTAAGAATTGTTTTCTTATCTATTATGTAGGCTTTGAATAAGTAGCCAATTTTACCAATGGGTTCTGAACTAAAGGACTATTTAAAACCTATATAATTTTCTGGCCAGGCAGAGTGGCTCACACCTGTAATCCCAGCACTTTGGGAGGCCAAGGTGGGCAGATCACAAGGTCAAGAGATAGAGACCAACCTGGCCAACATGGTGAAACCCCATCTCTACTAAAAATACAAAAATTAGCTGGGCGTGGTGGCACACGCCTGTAGTCCCAGCTACTCAGGAGGCTGAGGCAGGAGAATTGCTTGAACCCGGGAGGCGGAGGTTGCAGTGAGCCGAGATTGTGCCACTGCACTCCAGTCTGGCGACAGAACGAGACTCCATCTCAAAAAAAAAAACAACAACAAAAAACTATAAATTTTCTATGTAATAATTATATTAATACCATTGACCAGTCCTGAAGTCTATAAAATAAATTCAAAATTTCTTCTAACAACTTAATATGGTTAATTGCTTTCTCCTTTTCTTGCAACCTGTCTTGTATGTGCTATATCTTTCTATTTAGGCTCATGAATTTAAAAATTGGCTTATAAAAGTAACACAGGAGAAACATTTAATGTACTTAATGGACTTTTTTTATTCTGTATTATTACTGTGGTATGACTGTAAAGTTTATCTTTTATAAATTATCTAAGATTTATATTATGATATTAAAGTAAAATCAATATAATAGAACTTGGCTTTTAGATAATCAATTTGAATACAGAAAAGTAGTATCTGAAACTTCTGACAACATCAAACTGTTTTACATAATTTTAACTGACAACATTTATCACTCTTACCTGTACAGAAACAGTACTCTTGATATGAGGAGGAAGAGTCTGGACCATTTCTAGAAAGCATCGAAGTAGCCCCAATGTCCACACACTAGAAGAGTTACCGCTCTCGTCTGTATTTTCGTATGTAAAAGGATCAATTATATAAACAACAATTGCAGGTGGATATGTGATCGCATGTGAATCACCATCTGTGGGGATTCCCACTTTATCCCGATCCATCGTGCTAAAATTTAAGGTAGAAATGAGACAAAAAGTTATACTGTATATGCTTTACGTAGCATCTAAGCAGGTTCTTAATATCCCCCCTCCTCCCTCTTTTTTGGTGAAAGGTGTGAGAAAGCCTCTCTGAAAATGAAGGACATTTCTTTCTCACCAAAGTTAACCATAAACATTGTAAATACAATTCCACAATGTATAAAGACACTTGCCTTAAGAGGTCTTGCCTTAAATTTACCAAAAAAGAAAAATAAAAAAAAAGAAAAAAAGAATTCTTAAAACCATAGAGTATTAGATACAAAAGATTGCTTAGAGTTTAAGGGATAAAACTGAGACAAAGATAGGTCTCTTTGTCTGAGGCTATCTCAAATAGCTTCCCAAATTTATAAAGTTGGTTACAGGTAGAGCTAGGCCAGAAAGAAACCATGTTTCCAGAAACCACGTTTCCAGACTCATTCAATGTTCTAGTACATTTTTAGACTATATATATATATGTTTTTTTTTTTGAGATGGGGGTCTCACTATGTTAACCAGGTTGGTCTTGAACTCTTGGTCTCAAGCAATCCTCCTGCCTTAGCCTCTCAAAGTGCCAGGATTACAGGCATGAACCACTTAATCTCGTCCTATTTTTAGACTATATACATTTATTTCATACTTTATAGCTTCAGTGGTGAACAAGTTTCATTCTTTGATGGGTGATTTGATTTTTTTTACACTTCAAATCTATTCATATGTTCAAGAGGGGTGGATCAATCTGGGTAATGGTTTGTTTTTACCCATGAGTGTAATTTTGGGCACAACTGCACCCTGGATAGCTGACAGATGTAATTAACCTCTGGTTAACCTAGCCTATAAATCAAAAGGGAAGATCACTCAAAACCTTCATCATAAAAGGAATGAGAGCGTCATAATCATTCCTGTCACCATAAATAACTTGGAATCACTGTGTAAAGTACTTAATGTATATTATATCATATTACTCTCATCTTACACATAAGAAACCATGCTCAGAAAGTTAGAGTTTCCCCAAAGTCACAAAGCAGCTAAATGGCAGAGCTGAGATTCAAACTTTAGTACCACTCTAAAGCCTCTGAATAGACTGGGTCAATAGTGACTTCTCAATCACTACAGTGATTTGCAGAGGCAAATCTACTTGACAGTTATGCCACAGAAGACTCAAATGTCATATGGGTATCTGGACTACATGGTTTTCAAGCTCTTAATTCCCACCCTCAGATTCTAGAATTCTATGATAAAGATTTTATGAAGTAAAGTCCTCATTATAATTTTATACATAAAATATTCAACACTAGACCTGGTGCGGTAGCTCATGCCTGTAATCCCAGCACTTTGGGAGGCTAAGGCAGGCAGATCGCTGAGTCCAAGAGTTCCAGACCAGCCAGGGCGACATGGTGAAACCCTGTCTCTACAAAAAAGTAGCTGGGAGTGGTGGTGCATGCCTGTAAGTCCCAGCTACTCAGAAGGCTGACATGGGAGGATCACCTGAGCCCAAGAGGTCGAGCCTGTGGTGAGCCGTGATCACGCACTGTACTCCAGTCTGGGTGACAGAGTGAGACCTTGTCTTAAAAAAAGATACAAACTAAAATTTCAAGAATAAGATAAAAAGCACTTTATGTTCATTCAAAATGTCTTATTTACAAAAAAAGCAGCATGGTTGGGCATGGTGGCTCGTGTCTGTAATCCCAGCACTTTTGGAAGCCAAGGTGGGCCGATCACCTGAGGTCAGAAGTTTGAGCCTGGTCAACATGGCAAAACCCCATCTCTACTAAAAATACAAAAATTAGCCAGGTGTGGTGGCACATGCCTGTAATTCCAGCTACTGGGGAAGCTGAGGGAGGAGAATCGCTTGAAACCAGGAGGCAGAAGTTGCAGTGAATGGAGATCCCGCCACTGCACTCCAGCCTGGGCAAAAGAATGAGACTCTTGTCTCAAGAAAAAAAAGAAAAAAGAAGTATCATAGTTTTAATATTTCTGTAAAAATAGTATTTTTAAAGGTACCTTTCAGACACATCAGGATGCGGCTGAGTGGGAAGTGAAGATGATTCTCCAGAAATCCCAGGTGTCTGTAGAGTTGATGTCTGTTGCCCTCCTAGTTGACCACTCTGAACTGTATTTGCTTGTGTAGACATGGATCCTGCAGCATTACTGTTCATACTGCCAAAGGGTGGAAATGAAGGTAGTTTATTTGATGATACTCCACTATTCAAGTTGGAGGATGATGAAGATGAAGTTGAAGCTGTGGTCAAAGTTGAATTAGCTGTGGCAACTGAAGTAGATATGGCAACACCTGAAGTCATTGTCATAGTGCTGCTTGCTGCAGATGCTAAGGTGGCAGATGGAGTATTAGCATTTCCAGTATTTGTCATCTGAGGTGGAGTAATCAAAGACTGACTTGTAGGGGCAACTAAATTTGGCTGGGAAAGTAGAGAGCTGTCCAATGGCAGGGAAGCAAGATAAGGACCTAAAGAATAAAAACAGGTAGGAAATGTAATTCTTTATTTGACCGACTGATTCTTTTTTTTATTCTACTGTGTAAACAGAATCATAATCCAGTTGATGTTTTCTTGGTAATTATAGCCCCTAAATTGCTTGCTAATGGTGTGACCTACATTTGCTTTCTATTTTCCTCTAGAAACTGAAGAAACATATTTAAAATGGAATTGAAAAAGCCAGAATTTTCACTCAAAATTAAAGAAATGATTACTATGAAAGTGTAACAAAATTCTATTTTCTAAGTATAATGAAATGTAAAAAAAGGTATCTAGCAATATTGACCAAACTATTCAAAGGGTTTCTAAATCAGAAATCAAATAAATATTGGCTACACTGGCAGCTAATTAAAATATAAAATGGTATAATGTTATCATGGCGTTCAAATTACAGGAATGTCTAAAGAGATTCAATATTTTGGTTCTGCATCTCTTTGGATTAAGTCTACAGGAAGTCCACTGATATTTATTTCAAGAGTATTTATAAGCAATACAGTTGGTCATGGGTAGAATGAAAGAAAAAAACGTATGTAACAAGCAAGTCTTAAACAGCTGTCATTTTCTTAGCTACAACAAAGAACTATTTCTTGGTTTGGTAGAGATTAACTATAAATTATTTTATCTCTGAACTGTAACAAATGAAGAATCTTCATGTTATTAAAACATCAGACCCTACAGAGGCAACAGAAAATTTATTTGTAACCCGTAATTTCATCCTACCTGATGGTATCCCTCATTAGGGATCAGCAAACTTGTTCTGTAAAGGGTCAGATAATAAATACTTTCGTCTTTGCAGCCACACAGTCTCTATCACAACTACTCAGCTCCAATGTTGTAGCACAAAAGCAGCCAGCGAAAATACATAAATAAATGAGGATGGCTGTGTTCCAATAAAATTTTATCTACAAAAACAGCTGGTGGACCAGGCCACATTTTGCCAACACCAGCCTTATACAATAAATACAAATTCAATACCTAGGTCATATCTGCAGACTTGTGCATAAAGCTTGAGTTTAGAAAATGCTTCATTGTTACCATCAGCTGCCTGAGAAAACCATTCTGCTACCAACTTTTCTGATAGTTTATTTGATGCAGTAGATCCAACTCTCATGATCCCATCTGTTAACAGTCGAGAAACAGGTCTATGTTGACCTAATCGACAGGACTACAAATATACACACAGAAAGCAGAATTAGTAAATTTATTATAGTGTTTAGGTACACATTATAAAACCAAGCATGAAAGCTATTTAAAATAAGCTTAACCATTTGCAATTAACAGTTACGATAAAAATATCAAGGGTGTTTTTAGAAGTAGGTCAAAAAAATAAACATATCAAGGGTGAAATGGTGCCACAGGTCTTTTTCATTTTTACATTAGAAATTCATTAAATTGCCGGGCGCGGTGGCTCACGCTTGTAATCCCAGCACTTTGGGAGGCTGAGGCGGGCGGATCACAAGGTCAGGAGATCGAGACCATGGTGAAACCCCGTCTCTACTAAAAAATAGAAAAAAATTAGCCGGGCGCAGTGGCGGGCGCCTGTAGTCTCAGCAACTCGGGAGGCTGAGGTAGGAGAATGGCGTGAACCCGGGAGGCGGAGCTTGTAGTGAGCCGAGACTGCGCCACTGCACTCCAGCCTGGGCGACAGAGCGAGACTCCGTCTCAAAAAAAAAAAAAAAGAAATTCATTAAATTTTTTTCAAAATTAAAATATCTCTAACGAAAAAACACCTAGATAACAATAGTACTAGAACCACTTGGTTTGAATAAAAGCTTGCAGAATGCAGAAATAAGCATAAAAATGCAGTCATTTTAGGTATACATTAACTCCAATTCATGAATTATGAATACACATATCCCTAAATCAAAGCATAATAAAAATTGGCATACAAATTTATTTATATACCCTCTCCATCTAGTTTTGTGAGTCACTGATTTTTGTTGTAAGAATCCCAATGTCAAATAAATATGTAACATTGGATTAAACAAACTTAGAAGACTTCTTTACTGTAAGAATTTCAAAGCCTTTAAAAACCTAGTACGAATTGTGAATCTCTAAAAAGTAATATAATATACAATGTTTTCCCAAGCCTATTTAACTATGGAACTTTTTTTCTGAGAGGATTTTACCGGCTAATGTTCCAAATAACACCTTTTGGGAAATGTTTATTTATTAAAAACACACTACAAATACTTTGTAATTATGTGGAAAATTTTATAAGGAAGCTAAACTAACATACACTAACATTCAGATTGTAAAAGGAATCAAAATTTAAAGACTAAATTTTCAAGCCTTTGTGGAAAAAGGAGGGAATAATAAAGTAAGACTTTATGTCCCATAACACTTTTAATTTACAATTATTGTGCCTGGTAATGGATATGTGAGAATTATAACTTAAAAGAAAGGGAAAGAATTTCAGACCCGAAATGGACCTTAGTGACATCTAGCATAGATTTATTTTACATATGAGGAAAGTGAGGCCTAGTGTCACTACCTGAAATCCTGGAGAATAAAGACTAGAATTTTTGTAAATGTAATTTTTTTTCCTGAGGAGCTATTTAACATTTATCCTTTGTTTTAGAAAAGGCCACATTAAAATGGATATATGTATATATACATGCCCTCAATGTTTCTTCCTCCAATAGGGAGATAGCCACTCTGACCCACGGGCATACACATCTAACAGACTGGGTCAAACTCAGAAAAGAATGTAACTGGCTAGTATGAGAAATAAACATCTAATCTGACATTATCACTGTGTCCCAATCAACTGAACTGCCCAGTATGCTGTATATACAACAATACAGATCGTAAGGTAGTTTTAAAATGTCATCTCTTTTTAAACACCTACCTCATATATTGCAGTAAGATCTCTAAAAAAGCTTTTGGCTCCATTTAACAAGGCTTCATTCTCTGGACACAGTACAACATAGGCTATATCTCTTTGAGATCCATAGGGTTCCAGCATAAGTCTCTCCCAATAAGGAAGAGCAAATGGAGAAAGCACCAGATAATCATAATCATAACCCAACAAAAATGTGGGGATTGGCAGTGGTTCTGGGGATTCATCAGTTCCTAAATAAGAAAGATGTATTTTAAGAAAACACTTAAAAACAAGACATGTCTCCTTTTTATTTAAATGTCAAAAGTTAATGAAGTCATTATGAGTGAAAATATTTTATTACAGACAAAAATACTTAATGCCAGTGATCAAGACTTTTCAACAGTTAGGAATTTCCTAAACAAGTCTTTTTATTTACTTACTTTTTTGAGACAGGGTCTTGCTCTGTTGCCCAGGTTAGACTGCAGTGGAACAATCATGCCTTACTGCAGCATTAACATACTGGGCTCAAGTAATCATCTGGCCTCAGCTTCCCGAATAGCTGGGACTACAGATGTGTGCCACTACGCTTGGCTAATTTTTAAAGTTTTTGTAGAGATGGAATCTTGCTGTGTTGCCCAGGTTGGTCTCAAACTCCTGAGCTCAAGTGATCCTCCTTCCTCAGCCTCCCGAAGTGCTGGGATTACATGTGGGAGCCACCACGTCTGGTCTGCATTTAAATTTTTGGCATGGGTCTGGATGCGGTGGCTCACACCTGAATTCTAGCACTTTGGGAGGCCGAGGTGGGCAGATCACTTGAGGTTAGGAGTCTGAGACCAGCCTGACCAACATGGAGAAACCCCATCTCTACTAAAAATACAAAATTAGCCAGACGTGGTGGTGCATGCCTGTAATCCCAGCTACTCGGGAGGCTGAGACAGGAGAATTGCTTGAACCCAGGAGGTTGTGGTGAGCCGAGATTGCGCCATTGCACTCCAGCCTGTGCAACAAGAGCAAAACTCCGTCTCAAAAAAAAAAAAAGGGGGGGGGACATAAAAATACACTGTAGGCCAGGTGCTATGGCTCATGCCTGTAATCTCAGTACCTTGGGAGGCTGAGGTGGGAAGATTACTTGAGCCCAGGAGTTTGAGGCCTAGGCAACGCAGTGAGACACCATCCCTATTTATACATTTAAAAACAATATAATTTAAAAAATAGAAAAAAGAAAAAAACCTTTTTTTTTTTTTTTTGAGACGGAGTCTTGCTCTGTCGCCCAGGCTGGAGTGCAGTGGCCGGATCTCAGCTCACTGCAAGCTCCGCCTCCCGGGTTTACGCCATTCTCCTGCCTCAGCCTCCCGAGTAGCTGGGACTACAGGTGCCCGCCATCTCACCCGGCTAGTTTTTTTTGTATTTTTTAGTAGAGACGGGGTTTCACCGTGTTAGCCAGGATGGTCTCGATCTCCTGACCTCGTGATCCGCCCGTCTCGGCCTCCCAAAGTGCTGGGATTACAGGCTTGAGCCACCGCGCCCGGCCTATTTTTTTTTTTTTTTGAGACGGAGTCTCACTCTGTCACCCAGGCTGGAGTGCAGTGGCGCGATCTCGGCTCACTGCAAACTCCGCCTCCCGGGTTCACGCCATTCTCCTGCCTCAGCTTCCTGAGTAGCTGGGACTACAGGCGCCTGCCGCCACGCCCGGCTAATTTTTTGCATTTTTAGTAGAGATGGGGTTTCACTGTATTAGCCAGGATGGTCTCGATCTCCTGACCTCGTGATCCACCCGCCTCGGCCTCCCAAAGTGCTGGGATTACAGGTGTGAGCTACCGTGCCCGGCCATGAAAAAAACCTTATTAAGAGTGTAGATTTCATGTTAAGTGTTCTGTTTCTTAGGTTTTTTTTGTTTTTGTTTCTGTTTTTGAGATGGAGTCTTGTTCTGTTGCCTAGGCTGCAGTGCCGTGTTGCGATCTCCACTCACTCCAACCTCCACCTCCTGGGTTCAAGCAATTATCTCACCTCAGCCTCCCGAGTAGCTGCGATTATAGGCACACATCACCACACCTGGATAATTTTTTGTATTTTGGTACAGATGGGGTTTCATCATGTTGGCCAGGCTGGTCTCAAACTACTGACCTCAAGTGATCCGCCCATCTCGGCCTCCCAAAGTGCTGGGATTACAGGCATGAGTGTTCTTAACATAATAAAAAATTTTTAAAAGAAAATGACCAACAACCTAATAGAAAAACGGGTTAAGAACATGAAGATTACAAAACAAAACTATAACACATAAAAAGATGCTCTTTCTCATTTAAAAAAAAAAGAGCAATTTAAAATTAATAATAGCAAACAATGATAATGCTATCTGCTAGGTACTATTGAAAGTTCTTTGTATGTACTGACTCACTTAATCCTCACAAAAAACATAAGGCAGAAACTATTATTTTTTTTTTTTTTGAGACGGAGTCTCACTCTGTTGCCCAGGCTGGAGTGCAGTGGCCGGATCTCAGGTCACTGCAAGCTCCGTCTCCTGGGTTTACGCCATTCTCCTGCCTCAGCCTCCCAAGTAGCTGGGACTACAGGCGCCCGCCACCACGCCCGGCTAGTTTTTTGTATTTTTTTAGTAGAGACGGGGTTTCACCGTGTTAGCCAGGATGGTCTCAATCTCCTGACCTCGTGATCCGCCCGTCTCGGCCTCCAAAAGTGCTGGGATTACAGGCTTGAGCCACTGCGCCCGGTCAGAAACTATTAACTTCATTTTAGAGATGAGAATATCATAAATTAGGAAGTTAAGCAATTTCTCTAGCATTTCACAAGAAGTACCAGGGTAGGAATTTAAACCCAGGAAATCTATCCCCACAGTCTGTACTATTTAATCTCTCAAACACTGAATCAGCAACCTACTAGGCAAGGCTTTGGGAAAATAGGCACTTTAACTGGTAGGCATTCAAATCGATATTACAGGGGCTGGGCATGGTGGCTCACGCCTGTAATCTCAGCACTTTGGGAGGCCTAGGCAGGTGGATCACTTGAGGCAAGGAGTTCGAAAACAGACTGGGCAACATGGCAAAATCCCATCTCTACTAAAAATACAAAAATTAGCCAGGTGTGGTTAATGCATGCCTGTAATCCCAGCTACTCGTGAGGCTGATGCATGAGAACTGCTTGAACCTGGGAGGCGGAGGGTGCAGTGAGCTGACATCACGCCACTGCACTTCAGTCTGGGCGAGAGTGAGACTGTCTCAAAAAAAAAAAAAAAAAAAAAATTAATTAAAAAAAAAGGTATTACAGAATTACAGAGAGTTATTTAGTTTTTTTTCTGCTTTTCTTGAAATACACATCTGGGTGCTTATAGTCTAGCCATTTGGGAGGCTGAGGTGGGCAGATCACTAGGGCCCAGGAGCTGGAGACCAGCCTGGGAAACATGGCAAAACCTCATCTCTACAAAATACATAAAAATTAGCTGGGTGTGGTGGCACGCACCTGTAGTACCAGCTACTTGGGAGGCTGAGGTGGGAGGATCACTTGGGCCCAGGAGGTTACGGCTGCAGTGAGCCATGATTGTGCCACCGTACTCCAGCCAGGGTGACAGAACATATCTCAAAAATAATAATAAATAAAATAAAAATACACCCATGCTTTAAAGCCAGGGATCTGTGCATTACTGAAATAGAGCTGTAATGATAATGGTGGAAACAATCTATATGTTCATAAACACTGCACTCGTAAAATATATTATCATATGTAAAGAACAATGGAATATATGAATACATATAGCCATAAAAAAAAAGATAATCTCTGTATGTGCAGATAAAAATGATCTCCAAAATCAGTTAAGGCACAGAAATAAATAAATGTACTATATTAGGTTGGTTTTTTTTTTTTTTTTTGAGACAGAGTTTCACTCTTGTTGCCCAGGCTGGAGTGCAATGGCGTGATCTTGGCTGGTGGCAACCTCCGCCTCCCGGGTTCAAGTGATTCTCCTTCTCCTGCCACAGCCTCTCAAGTAGCTGGGATTACAGACACGCACCACCATGCCCAGCTTATTTTGTATTTTTAGTAGAAATGGGGTTTCTTCATGTTGGTCAGGCTGGTCTCGAAGAACACCCAACCGAGGTGACCCACCTGCCTTGGCCTTCCAAAGTGCTGAGATTAAAGGTGTGAGCCACTGCGCCCAGCTACTATCTTAGTTTTTAAAGTAATGTAAAAGTTTATACTAAAATATATTTTCTGGCTGGGTGCGGTGGCTCATGCCTGTAATCCCAGCACTTAGGGAGGCTAAGGCAGGCAGATCACTTGAGGCCAGGAGTTGGAGACCAGCCTGGCCAACATGATGAAACCCTGTCTCTACTAAAAATACAAAAAATTAGCCAGGCATGGTGGCGTGCACCCATATTCCCAGCTACTCAGGAGGCTAAGCCAGGAGAATTGCGTGAACCCAGGAGGCGGAGGTTTTGTAATGAGATTTAAATTATTTAGCCATTACAAGAGGGAGAAAAGGAAAATATAGGCAAATCCACTACTTTCACATATAATACATTCCAAATTCATACACAAAAGTCAAAGATTTCAAGAAGTATTATTCCAAATACATTTGAAAAACTCCAATTACAGCCCACCTTTCAGAGATAATCTTCTACAAATAGTCCAAATATTTGGAATGGTCTTTTCATCACAGCTGACCATAAATCTGCATACCTACTACGAGAATTCATTTTCTACTCTTGTCACAACCAGCAAATTTCTTCTTTGTTGTAATTATTTTTAAATTAAGACCTTAGGTCCTTTTATCACTAGTATAGCCCTCATTCCCCACTCCGCCTCCCTTTTTCATTGAATTTTGTAAAATAATTTATAACAAAGTATTTTTCTGCCATTAAAAAAAAAAAAACCTTAGCAGTATGTCCCTTTCTTCATGTAAAATCTTAAGGGAAAGTCCCCTATGTGCAAGAACAGACCTAAGAGAAGCCACTCCTTTTGAAGCGGGGTTGGAGAGTTGAGTAAGCCGAATGTTTGAAATGGTGGGGAAAAAAGCTAGGATTGGACCACAGTGGCCTTAAGAATATACCACAAATATATTTAAAGAAAATTAATGTGCTTATTCTAGTTGGGCACAGAAATCTGAGAACTGATATAAAATCAGTCATTATTTATCACTATAAATTACTTACCATAAGAGCCTCGGCCAGCCATTTTATGAAATTGTTGCCAAGTAAGAGGACCCTGAACACCCCAAGGTCTTACTGTTCTTTTTTTCTGAATGGCATCCTGAAGAACTGGCTGGAGAGAGAGGAGCATTCGAAGTATATCCTGTGAGCACTGCATACTCACATCTACAAGCATTAAAAAAAAAAAAAGTAATTAAGAATTGCTATTCCCAACACAAATAAAATTTTAAGATAATACAAAACACATATAGGGGAGTTCAGGTCTGCATCATCAAGAAGATTAAACCCTTGCTTGTGCAGAGAACTGTATTAAGTTCTATAAGATGATCTGTAGAAATGGTTTTTGTAGATACTTACAACCAAGAAGACACACAATAAAAAGCTACTGTAACTTATCTCCATAAAATGTCATTCATTAGCTGATTAATCAAATTTATAAATTAGTCAAATAAATTTCTTTCTTTTTGCATTTACGGTGGCTGTTTTGGTGCTGTAGGTATTTTACCAGAAAGAAGTCTGCCTCACATTGAAATTATATCCCATAATTAGCACTACTATGGTAAAGTGAATAAAGACTGGTTATAATTATTAAAGTTTAATTTGAAAAAAAAGTAGACTGACAATTCTAAAATACAAAAACTATACAGTAACTTGCTCACACTGCTAAAAAGTATATTATCCATAGATATTTTATAAGCTTATACATCTTAAAGATTTATAGATTATCAAATTATGACCTGCATTTCTGACCAACTATCAGAATGGGTATGAAAGGTGCTCCACATAAACGTCAAATGGCTCAAGGAAAAATCACTAAATGATATTGATATAATAAATGTGGCCCCCAGAATGGTCCAATTGTACCACTCAACCTGTTTGAGCAGTTATATTAAATCATTCAATTTTAATTTGTTATTACCTTTGCCTAATTTATCGTTATAGGCCCCAATTTCCTATATCTAAAAAGTGTACTGGCTGGGCCCAGTGGCTCACACCTGTAATTCCAGCACTTTGGGAGGCCAACGCGGGTGGACTGTTTGAGGTCAGGAGTTTGAGACCAGCCTGGCCAACACAGTGAAACCCTGTCTCTACCAAAAACTATAAAACTTAGCCAGGCATGGCGGCACATGCCTATAATCCCAGCTACTTGGGAGGCTAAGGCAGGAGAATTGCTTGAACCCAGGAGGCAGGGGTTGCAGTGACCCGAGATCATGCCACTGCACTCCAGCTTGGGTGACAAAGTGAGAGCCCATCTCAAAAAACAAAAACAAAAACAAGTGTACAGAACTAGCTAAAACTAAGTTCCAAATACAATACTTAATACGTAATATGCTTAAATAAACGTTTGCATACACAGTAGAATACTATTTAGTAGTTGAAAATGCTAATAGGCTGGGCTTGGGTGGTGGCTCATGCCTGTAATTCCAGCACTTTGGGAGACTGAGGCAGTCAGACTGCTCAAGCTTAGGAGTTCATGGGCAGCCTGCACAACATGGCAAAACCCTGTCTCTACAAAAAGTTAGCCAGATATGGTGCCACATGCCTGTGGTTCTAGCTACTCAGGAGAATGAAGTGGGAGGATCACCTGAGCCCATGAGGTCGAGGTTACGGTAAGCCATGATGGCATAACACCGCACTTCAGCCTTGACAACAGAGCGAGACCCCTTCTCAAAAAAAAAAAAAAAAAAAAAAAAAAAAAGAAAAGAAAAACGAAGATCAGAAAAAAATACCTATGAAGTACTGTGTTTATTACCTGCATGACAAAATGATCTGTATGCTGACCCCCACGACACACAGTTTACCTTTTACTTATATAACAAACCTGGCACACGTACCCATGAACCTAAAATAAAAGTTTTTTAAAAAAGGAGTGATCATGGAGGATAATCAATCAATAGAAATAAACTGAAAATCCAGAAATCAACCCTTCTGCTTATGATAAATTGATTTTTGACAAATGTACCAAGACAATTTAACATTTTCCATAGGTGATTCTGGGACAACTAGATATCCACATGCAAAAGAATGAAGTCAGAACCCTTCCATATACTATATACAAAATATTCAGAATGGATCAGAGATCTAAATATAAGAGCTAAAACTAAAAAGTTATTTCAAAAAAGTAATAGGAGTAAATTTTCAAGACCTTGGGTTAGGTCCTGACCTAGACATCAAAAGCACAAGCAACAAGAGAAAAAATAAATTGGACTTCATCAAAATTAAAAATGTTTGTGCTTCAAAGAATACCATCAATGAAATAAAAAGATTTCACATCCTATGGAGATACGGAAAAAAGGAAAGTGAAAAGAAGCTGAGTGTGATAGCAGGCCCCTGCAGTCCTAGCTACCTGAGGCTGCAGCGGGAGGATTGCTTGAATCCAAGAGTTCGAGACCAGCCTGGGCAAACTAGCAAGACCCTGTATCTTCAAAAAAAAGATGAAAAGACAACGCAGAGTATAGGAGAAAATATATGCAAATCACACATGTGGTAAGGGGGCTTGTGTCCTTGTATCCAGGATATATTAAAAAAACCTCTTAGGATTTGATAATAAAAGTACATAAAAACCTAATTTTAAAAATGGGCAAAAAATCTGAAGAGTCATTTCTCCAAAGAAGATATACAAATGGACAACAAGCACATGAAACAATGTTCAACATTATTAGTCATTAGGGAAATGCAGATGAAACCACAATGAGATACTACATACTACTTCACACAAAGTATCACAATGAGATACTTTGATTATAAGATGACTATAAGAAAAACAATGTGACAAGTGTAAGTGAAACCCTCATATGTTGCTGGTAGTTATGTAAAATGGTGCAGCTGCTATGGAAAACAATCTGGCAGTTCCTCAAAAAGATTAAACAGGTCAGGTGTGGTGGTGCATGCTTGTAATCCCAGCTACGGGGAGGCTGAGGCACAAGAATTGCTTGAACCTGGGAGTCGGTTGCAACCTGGTTGCAATGAGCCAAGATTGAGCCCCAGTGCACTCCAGCCTGGATGACAGAGCAAGACTCTTGCCTCAAAACAAAACAAAGGCCAAGTGCAGTGGCTCACGCCTGTAATCCCAGCACTATGGGAGGCCGAGGCAGGTGGGTCACCTGAGGTCAGGAGTTTGAGACCAGCCTGGCCAATATGGTGAAACCCCGTCTCTACTAAAAACACAAAAATTAGTTGGGCGTGATGGTGGGCGCCTGTAATCCCAGTTACTCGGGAGGCTGAGGCAGGAGAATTGCTTGAACCTGGGAGGCGGAGGTTAGAGTGAGCCGAGATTGCGCCACTGCACTCCAGCCTGGGCAACAAGAGCGAGACTCCATCTCAAAAAAAAAACAACAAAAAAGATTAAACAATATGACTCAGTGAGTCCACTTAAGAGTAATAAAAACATGTCCATATAAAAACTTGTACACAAATGTTCATGGCAGCATTATTCACAATAGCCAAAAAGTGGGAAAAAACTAAATATCCATCAACTGATGAATGGGTAAATACAGTATCTTCATACAATGGAATATTATTCGGCAATAAAGTACTAATATGTGCTATAGCATAGGTGAACCTTGAAAACATTATGCAAAGTGAAAAAAGTCAGTCACTGAAGACCATACAGTATATAATTCTATTGATATGAAATATCCAAAAGCGGTAAATCTAGGTAGACAGAAAGTAGACTAGTGGTTGTCTATAGCTAGGAAAGAAGATTGAATGGAAAAAGGGAGTGACTGCTAACAGGTAGGGGGTTTAATAAGAAAATGTTCTAAAACCGACTGTGTTGATTACTGCCCAACTCTGCATACTAAAAAGCAGCCAACTGTACATTTTAAATGGGTGAATAGTATGGTATTCTTAATTTTTGTTCAGCAAGTATGTATTTTTTATAATTAGAACAGAGCTTTCTCTATCTTCAACAAAATTAACGTTGTCATTAAAATATACAAACTACACTGGCCAGGTGCGGTGGCTCATGCTTGTAATTCCAGCACTTTGGGAGGCTGAGGCGGGTGGGTCACGAGGTCAGGAGATCGAGACCTGGCCAACACGGTGAAACTCCATCTCTACTAAAAATACAAAAAATTAGCTGGGTGTGGCGGCGGGCGCCTGTAGTCCCAGCTACTCAAGAGGCTAAGGCAGGAGAATGGCGTGAACCCGGTAGGCACAGCTTGCAGTGAGCCGAGATCACGCCACTGCACTCCAGCCTGGGCTAAACAGAGTAAGACTGTGTCTCAAAAACAAAACAAACAAAAAAAAGAAAAACAAAACCATATATATACACAAACTATACTTTGCAGACTTTTAAATTCATTCAAACATATCTTCTTTTTCAAGATGTTAAAACTAAATAAACAAATCCAAACATCTATTTTAATATCCTGATCTACTGTGTTCATTATTCTAGGTGTTTAGATTATAGACAAAAATCTTTGCCTTTACACATAACTTTGCAAAGAGTGTACTTAATGGAGGTAAGAAACAACAATTAATAAATTTTATTATGTTAGAAGGTAATAGTCAACACTATGGAAACAAAGCAAGATGGAGAACATGAAGAAGGGTTTGCATTTTTATAATGAGAAGATGACATCTGACAAGATTTAAAGGAGACAGAGTTATCCACATAAATATCTGGAAAACGAGTATCCAAGAGGGAGGAAAGATGCCAAGGGCTCTAATGCAGGAGCTTGCCACCATTTCATGATGCTATAACTTAATCAAAGTATTCTAATATTGCACATTTATGTTTTCCAACATTATTTGTTTTTTGCTGCTGTTGTTTTTTTTTGAGACAGAGTCTCGCTCTGTCACCCAGGTTGGAGTGCAGTGGCGCGATCTCCGCTCACTGCAACCTCCGCCTCCCGGGTTCACACCATTCTCCTGCCCCAGCCTCCCGAGTAGCTGGGACTACAGGTGCCTGCCACCACGCCCAGCTAATTTTTTGTATTTTTAGTAGAGACAGGGTTTCACCATGTTAGCCAGGATGGTCTTGATCTGACCTTGCGATCCACCCGCCTCGGCCTCTCAAAGTGCTGGGATTACAGGCATGAGCCACTGCACCCAGCCCATTATTTGTTTTTAATACTGAAAATTTTTAACTGAAATATAAAGTCTTTTCTTTCTTTCTTTTCTTTTTGGTAGAGATGGGGTCTTGCTATGTTCCTCAGACTGGTCTCAAACTCCTGGTCTCAAGCAATATTCCTGCCTCAGCCTCCCAAAATGCTGGGATTACAGGGGTGAGCCATGGGCCCCATTCCTCTCTTTCTTGTACTAAATTATTGTCTTTCTTGTACTAAATTATTTTCTTTGGACAAGTTCTTAAGAAGAAATTCATTTTTAAGTCTGCAGCTTTCTGTTTACATCAGTGCTTACTGTTATTCAAAAAACATATACCAGGTAAAGCTCAATATTTTCCATTATTTTGTAAGTTGGTTTTTAAAAACAAAATAATTATAAAGAGTGCCACTAATCCTCCTGCTGCTGTCATTACCACTACTAACATCTGAGTTCTTACTATGTGAGAAAAACTGCTTTTTTTTTTCAGACCGAGTTTCACTCTTGTCGCCCGTGCTGGAGTGCAATGGCAGGATCTCGGGCTCACTGCAACCTCCACCTCATGGGTTCAAGCAATTCTCCTGCCTTAGCCTCCCAAGTAGCTGGGATTACAGGGATGCACCACCACGCCAAGCTAATTTTTGTATTTTTAGTAGAGATGGGGTTTCACCATGTTGGTCAGGCTGGTCTTGAACTCCTGCGTGGCTCACGCCTGTAATCCCAGCACTTTGAGGAGGGGCCAAGGTGGGCGGATCAACTGCTCTGTTTTATATGTACTATTTCATTTGATTATCTCAATACCCTGTAAAGTAAATCTATTATTGACCCTATTTTAAGAAATCAAGGCACAGAAAGGTTAACTAACTTGGCCCAAGGTAGCAGGCAGTATCTAGTGCTAGAGTCATGTTTCAAACCCAAACAGTCTGAGTCCACAGCCTATGATCTTAACTACTCTATATGGTTTAAAATAATCTTTCCTTTTTTTTTGAATACCTATGATATTTATTTGTATCTTTCCCTTTTTAAATTTGGTCCCTGGGAATGGGTAATTGGATAAATGCTGATACTATGTCATATACATGAACTTAATCACTGGTCCATGTGTTGTTCTCTTACATTTCAAAAATTTCCTTTAATAATAAAATGAACAACTGTAATCTCACTGCCTAGAAACTAGAACATTACCAAAAATGATCTTATTAAACGTTTCTCCCTATCCTATCTCTTGGTCATTTTTGGATACGTGTGAAATTTCAAGAATTAACCAATATCCTCAATTTTATGTGCATGTAAAATAATACACTTAGTTGTGCTTATTTCAAAACTTTATCAACGGTAATACATTAAAGAGGTATTTTTAACGGGTATCTGACTATATGTAATCTTCTGGGACTTGTTCCTTCTTCCTCTCCTCAATAGCATCACTAAGATTCATATTTGTTATATATAACTGTATTCATTTTCAGAAGCCATATAACATTCCATCTGTACTATCATTATTACTCAACCCTGCATTACATGCCTGTTTTTTTCTTTTTGAGATAGAGTCTAACTCTGTCAAATAGGCTGGAGTGCAGTGGTACAATCATGGTTCACTGAATCCTCCACCTCCTAGGTTCAAGCTATACTCCCACCTCAGCCTCCCAAGTAGTTGAGATTACAGGCGCATGCTACCACACCCAGCTAACTTTTGTATTTTTAGTAGAGATGGGTCTGCCATGTTCACCAGGCTGGTCTTGAACTCCTGGGCTTTTAAATTAAAAAAAAATTCCTTTCTATAGGATCACTCCCAATGCACCTTTAACAAAATAATAATAAACCTCTGTTTTAACCCTATCATGCAATTTCTCTGCTATTTACAGCAAAAGTCCCCAGAAAATTGTCTAAGTTTGCTTCTCATCCTGTTCTTTTGTGAACCCACTCTAATCAGGTTGATTGAAACTGCCTATCAAGGTGACCACCAACTTCTATGTGGTCACGTCCAATAGGCTGTCTCAGTTTTCACCTTAATGTATCATAGTATTTGATAGAGATGATCACTCTCTTCTAAATATTCCCGGGCCGGGCACGGTGGCTCACGCCTGTAATCCCAGCACTTTGGGAGGCTGAGGCGGGTGGATTGCCTGAGCTCAGGAGTTCGAGATCAGCCTGGGCAACACAGTGAAACCTCGTCTCTACTGAAATACAAAAAATTAACCAGGTGTGGTGGCGGGCACCTGTAGTCCCAGCCACTCAGGAGGCTGAGGCAGGAGAATTGCTTGAACCCAGGAGGTGGAGGTTGCAGTGAGCCAAGATCACGCCACTGCACTCCAGGCTGGTGACAGAGCGAGACTCTGTCTCAAAACAAACAAACAAAAATTCCCTAATCTTGATTTCTAGGATACCATGCTCTCTTGGTTTTCCTCCAACCTCCTTCTCAATTTTCTTTCCCGGCGCCTCTTCTCCCTCCCCACCTCTAAATGTCAGCTCCATCCTTGTACTACTCTATCTACAATTACTCTATAGATTATTTCATCCAGATCCACAGCTTTTCATGATGATAACCCATACACAAAATTTTTCAATCTCCGGACCCAATCATTCCTCTGAATTTAAAACATATTATCTCCAAATGTGTATCTGATTTACTCCCCGGTGTTTCCCTCCTCTGTAGTTAGTACCACCATTCACCCAGTTGCTCAAGCTATTATTGATGCCTCATCTTTTCTTACATGTCTATCGGCAAACCCTGTAGGTTCTATTTCCCAAATATACCTTAAACCTATTACTTACATCTCGCTTGCCTCCTATCTTGTCTAAGCTACCATCATCTTTCACCTAAGCTTCTGAAACTGCCTTCCAACTGATTTATCCTGCTTCTATTCTCACTTTCACTACTGCCAACCCCCAAGGCTATTTTCCACACAATAGCAACAGAGAGTCTTGCTCTGTTGCCCAGGCTGGAGTGCAGTGGCGTTATCTCAGCTCACCACAACCTCCACCTCCCAGGTTCAAGCAACTCCTCTGCCTCGGCCACCTGAGCAGCTGGGACCACAGGTACGCCCCACCACACTGGCTATTTTTTGTATTTTTAGTAGAGATGGGGTTTCACCATATTGGGCAGGCTGGTCTCAAACTCCTAACCTCATGATCTGCCCACTTCAGTCTCCCAAAGTGCTGGGATAAGAGGCGTGAGCCACTGCGCCCGGCCATCTTTTTTTTTTTTTTAAGATGGGAGTTTCGGGGCCGGGCGCGGTGGCTCAAGCCTGTAATCCCAGCACTTTGGGAGGCCGAGACGGGCGGATCACGAGGTCAGGAGATCGAGACCATCCTGGCTAACACGGTGAAACCCCGTCTCTACTAAAAAGTACAAAAAAACTAGCCGGGCGAGGTGGCGGGCGCCTGTAGTCCCAGCTACTCCGGAGGCTGAGGCAGGAGAATGGCGTAAACCCGGGAGGCGGAGCTTGCGGTGAGCAGAGATCCGGCCACTGCACTCCAGCCTGGGTGACAGAGCCAGACTCCGTCTCAAAAAAAAAAAAAAAAAAAAAAAAAAGATGGGAGTTTCACTCTTGCTGCCCAGGCTGGAGTGCAATAGCGCAATCTTGGCTCACTGCAACTTCCGCCTCCCAGGTTCAAGTAATTCTCCTGCCTCAGCCTCCCAAGTAGCTGGGATTACACGTGCCTGCCACCAAGCCCAGCTAATTTTATATTTTCAGTAAAGATAGGATTTCACTATGTTGGTCAGGCTGGTCTTGAACTCCTGACCTCAGGTGATCCGCCTACCTCGGCCTCCCAAAGTGCTGGGATTACAGGCATGAGCCACCGTGCCAGGCTGAGAGATCTCTTAAAAAACAATCAGAATAAGGATCATGTTACTCCCCTTGTCAAAACTGTTCAATAGGTTCCCATCACATTTAGTACAAACCACAACGGCCTTACATGGTCTATAAGACTCTAAATGATGCTGGTGAATGGCTACCTCTTAAATTTCATCTCCTTCCAGTCTCCCTATCACCCAAAGCATTCCAGCAACATCAGTCACCTTAATGTTCCTCAAACACGTAAAAGCAAAATACTCCCTCAGGGTGTTGCGCTGCCTGAAACACTCTTTCCTCATTTAACTACATAGCTCATATTCTACTTTATGTAGGAGTTTGCCCAAATGCTATCTCCTCAGTATCTTATCTGACCATACATCTAAAATAGTACATATGTGTCTTTTTCTACTCTTTCTCCAAATTACTTCTTACTATTATAAGCTTTTTTGTTTACTTTCTATTTTCTCCACTAAATTATAGATTCAAAAAGGGCAAAGAATATGTGTGCTTTGTTCAACAGTGAACCTAGGATAACACCTGGCACATACAAGGTGCCCAGTAAATACTTAATGAGTGAAAGAATTGTTGAATAAAGTAGACCATTAGCAATGTTATGCTAATATACGCAATGTGCCTTTCATATTCCTACATAAGTATATAATTACAGATTTACAATAACCATACTTTTATTGGTGACATTAAATTAAACGGCTAAGAAATTCACCCTTTAAAAACATCATCCTTAAAAGAGTTTTAAGTCCAACTTTAAATGTCTTTATTTGCTACATGGGTAATTGCCTTTATTACTTTTTCCTAAGAATGAAAAGCAAAGTCATACAACTAAAGTGAAATAAGCAAACAAAACAGTATTTTATTAGCATACTTACCATTTCTTTTGGACCAGGGGTGTAAGCATGAACTTTTCACAAGTGCTTCATCAACTTTTCCTCCTGACATATTATCCATGAATTGACGCCCATGTTCTAATGCAAGGTAGCAGTCATTGCAACAGTCACGCTCTTCAACACGTACCCAATTGCTAATTACACCACTTTTAGGAAAAGGATCTTGGTCTGCTGCTCCAAAGGGTGAAAATAAATTAGTGCACTGATCTTGTAGCAATAATATCAAATCATCAGATAGTTTTTCAGATTCCTTCAGTCCTCCATTAACATGTTCAGCAGAGGTACCCCTGAGAGCTTCAAAACGTTTTTCTGCTTCTTTGCCACAGTCTGTATTGCGTCCTATGATATCTAGTTCATCTTCAAGAAATAATCCTGAACTGTTTCCAAATTTTCTGTTCATGATAGCACTGAAGCCACAGGTACACCTATATTGTGCTTCCTGTGTTGGATCTGGAATGTAAACTCCAACATCGGCACCCTTGATATTCATGTTGCAGACACAGATGCAACAACTATCAAAGTTACAGTCTTTAAACAAATTCATAACTGATTCTGAAAGGATGAGGTTTACATAAAGACTGTGTGCTTCAGGGATGGAAGGGACAGTTGCAGGTTCAACAGAATTAAGGGGTCTGCATGTAGATGGGGTAGAAGCTGGTGAATACAAGTCTGAATTTTCGTATTTGACTGAACCTTGAGCACTAGCAGGTCCACCAGCTCCACGAGGAGTTCGAGGAGTCCTTGGAGTCCTTGGAGTTGGAAACCGAGGGGTGGATGGAGAAGGAAGAATTCCTGCTCCGCTGTTACTAGGAGGTGCACTGCTAGGAGGCATCCCAAAAGAAGTATGAGTTTGAGGTGTATAAGCAGGGCCATATTCTTGATCCATATTACTTCCATCACTATCATCACCAGGGTAAAAGAAAATCAAATACAAATATAAAGGAACATATTAGTAACATGAAATACAACTAAAAACGTCCCAAATGTTTTTCAATTACATAGAAAATTACAAAAAGACAAGTATTGCAAGAATTACAAGTACAGTCAATTTTTATTTCTGGTTAACATATCTACTTTAAGTGATTGTTGTGGACTAAGGATCAATCAACAAGTTCAAAAATCATTAATAAGTACTGTATACACTAATGCGCACCTAGACAACCATATTTACTATCTATAAATTTTACTAGAAATACTTATATTTCCTTGATTCTAAGATGCTACTGACTGTAAAAGAAAAATGATTTAAAAAAAAATGATTTCAGAGATGCCCATGTGTAAAAAGGGAAAAATGGTAATTTTAAGATGCTACCACTTATAAGACATCTCAAATTCAGATTTCTTTCAGCCTTGAGTTGAAACGGACAAAGTCAGAGATGTTAAAATGTGACACGTGTGGAAAATATGGCAAATGTAAAAATGGAAGCAATTTAAAATTGCAGCCCAAAAGGTGCTTCTGAATACAAATCCAGCATAATAGTCTTACGTTTCCTAATAGTTTAACCATACCTAAATAACCTTTTTTTTTTTTTTTTTTTTTTTGAGACGAAGTCTTACTCTGTTGCCCAGGCTGGAGTGCACTGGTGCAATCTTGGCTCCCTGCAACGTGTGCCTCCCAGGTTCAAGTCATTCTTGTGCCTCAGCCTCTCAAGTAGCTGGGACTACAGGCACACTACCACGCTTGGCTAATTTTTGTATTTTTAGTAGAGACGAGGTTTTGCATGTTGGCCAGGCTGATCTCAAACTCCTGACCTCAAGGGATATGCCTGCCTTGGCCTCCCAAAGTGTTGGAATTACAGGTGTGAGCCACTGCTCCCAGCCAATCACTATAATTAACCGGAAATAATTTTTAGAATTTTCAAAAACCAATTTTCTTTTTCCAGCATACCAAGTAAATCTATGAAAAAAAATTAAAGCTGTATAAGAATTAATATACTATTATAACAACATAAATCATACCCCTCTTTGATGAATGGCATTGCAGACCCTGAAGAAAGCAATTCCAATTTTCCAACAGTCCAACTCTGACGATAAATACACTCTTCTGGCAATTTGATAGGGGGCAGATATTGGCTTGGTAGAGTTCTTAGAGGTGCAAACATGG
Organism: Chlorocebus sabaeus; assembly: GCF_047675955.1. NCBI lineage: Eukaryota > Metazoa > Chordata > Mammalia > Primates > Cercopithecidae > Chlorocebus > Chlorocebus sabaeus. Next base: position 38,182,005 of record NC_132919.1, read on the forward strand.
AACATCCCACTAGAATTTGACAATTTTCAGGCTTATAGACATAAGAAAAATCCTACAATATAAAGATGGTAGGTTTTCAGTATCTTATCTTCTGGGGGGGGGAAATAAATAAAAATCTCAAACAGGCTCTGGACCTTTTATCCCTTCTTTAAACAGAATAAAATGTAAATACAATTCTATTATTTTCTTAAATGCATTCTTAATAGTGACACAACAATTCAGTCTTCAACTTAGCTACAAAACTGCAACCACTATGAAATAATTTTTGACTATAGCAATAATCTATAAGAAAATACAGGAAGTGAATTATTTTTCTAGAAAAAACATACTTACTTTAATTTCAGAAGGTTTGGGACTACAGAATCCCTCATCAACCTCAATTTTGAACTGTGCTCCTATACTAGAACTATTTCCTTCTAGAACAGTTCCTCCAGGTGTTGTATCCATACTACCATATTCTTTATTATTCATATTCATTGGGGAAAATCCCATAATATGTTGCTCCAATGATGGTGGTGTAGGATACATTTTATGAAGATCTGCAGTGCCTATATTTAATAAAAACATACATTTTAACATGACTAAAAATAGGTGAATCTGTGTTTAAAACAAAGGGAGTGGGGAGCTTTGTTGAGATTAAGTTTGCAAATTTATCACGAGCACAGATGATGGAAGCTTACTTATGCAAGACAACGGGTCCAGATTTCCTGTCTTTGATTCCTTGCAGCTGGTTTTATCATCTGATCCATTCGCTGATTTTTTAGATCCAGGCTATTTAAAAAAAGCATATTTATCTAAAATTTTACATCCAATGTGATCTCAAAATAGTAATCATTCAGATATAACTTAACAGTAAAGCCCATTCATTAAAAGTAATATTTTGAATGTGTGATACAGCCAAATACATACTAGTGTTGGAAGATATAATACATTTCTTAGATCATCACTGACTTCATACTTATTTATTTGGTAATATTTATTTGGTAAGCCTCCAAATTAAAAAGAAAAAGTTCCTCCAATGAAAATGACCAATACTTTCAAAATACACAGAAGTAAGGTTAACCTTAACTTAAAACCCAAAATAAGAGGCCGGACGTGGCTCACACCTGTAATCCCAGCACTTTGGGAGGTTGAGGCAGGCAGATCAAAAAATTTGAGGCCAGGAGTTCGAGACCAGCCTGGTCAACATGGTGAAACCTCACTTCTACTAAAAATACAAAAAATTAGCCGGGCCTGGTGGGGTATGCCTGCAATTCCAGTTACTCGGGAGGCTGAGGCACAAGAATTGCAGGAGGCTGAGGTAGAAGAATTGCTTGAGCCTGGGAGGCAGAGGTTGCAGTGAGCCGGGATTGCACCACTGTGCAGTGGGCATGCACCAGCATGGGCAACAGAGCAAGACTCTGTCTTAAAATAAATAAAAATAAGAAAACTTGCAATAAGAAGGAGTAGTAATTAACATTAGAAATGCTTTTTGGTAGAAGATACTTGCAAAGCATTTGTCTCCTTAAGTTGAACACATTAAAGTTTCATATATAATCAATCACCCACCTATCAAAATTCTTATACTTTTACCTTGTTTTAATAGTCTCCTTACTCCTGCAAAAATACTGTTAACAGGTAAAACTAAGTACAAACTTCAGAAGATCTAATGACAAAGCAATAGGGTTCCTAAGTTTTCATACATTGAACAAACAAGTTTTACTATCTCCAAGCTCTTACCAATGTTTTCAGAGCTAACATCAGTTCTATGTCTTCTGTTAGACAGTTTGTGATAAATATTAATAAGTAGACCACGTTCTAACTACAACCTTTTTATCTCAGAGGAACCACAGCTGATACAGGAATGGTAGTAGAGAGAACGTATGAATGTGCCAAAGCATTCAAGGATATAGTCGCCTAGTAAAGGGTGCCCTAAAATGTACTATACTATGGGATATACAGTAAAAGTTTATGTATCTGCAGCATATATATGTATATGTACACATACACATATACACATATAGAGAGATATATATGTTGAGAGAGGACTAAATGCATATTATACAGTAAAAGAAAGACCAAATGTACCATAGAAGTTTCCAAGCTACCTTTATGCAGATGAAAAGGAATTCCCTTTTATGATAATGCAGCACCCAACTCATTAATTTGACAGAGACTTGACATTCTAGGGAATCTCATTTTAAGCTTTAATTTCTTTTATCTTCACTTTTCTCTGCAAATGGGTGTTAAAGATTAAATATTATTTTTTCCTCTTTTATTGTTATATCATGTATCCGTCTTATAATAATAGCTGTGATGCAAAACAAATTCAAAAGAACTGGTATTCCTTAATAAATTGACAAAGTAAATAACGTCAATTATTTATGTGTTCTCTGAATGAGTAAATTCCAGGGTCATTTCTCAAACTACAGAATCAAATAGGAAAATAATTCTGCTTCCTAAAACTGCAAAATAGAACATATGGCAGAGCTCAAATTAAGGCTAATCATGTGTCCTCCAATGTAAAAACAAAAGAAGAAACAAAACCCTCAAAGTTTATACGTGACATTACGGCAAGACTACTCAAACATGAGATTTAAAAAAGAAATCAATGAATGAGATTTTACTATAAAATATTTCCTATTGTTCAGGGCTAAAATATAGTATTAAACTCACAAATCACTTCTAAAAAATAAAAATAAATAAAATTAAGGAAAACAAACTATAATCAGTTCATTAACGAGATACTCACTGTTAGTTCATCTTCATCAGAATTGAAGAGATTATCAAGGTCAGTAAAAGACACAGCCAGGTCTGAGTCATAAATCAAACTTGTTGATGGAGGACGGGCATGACTAGCAGGGCGAGGGGCATCTACAAAAGTCAATCAGAAAAATAAAATTAAAACTGCTACTACTACACCTGTAATCCCAGCACTTTGGGAGGCCAAGAAGCGTGGATCACGAGGTCAGGAGTTCAGGACCAGCCTGGCCAAGATGGTGAAACCCTGTCTCTACTAAAAATAAAAAAATTAGCCGAGTGTGGTGGTAGGTGCATATAATCCCAGCTACTCGGGAGGCTGAGGCAGAGAACTGCTTGAACCCGGGAGGCGAAGGTTGCAGTGAGCTGAGATCATGCCACTGTACTCCAGCCTGGGAGACAGAGCGAGACTCCGTCTTTAAAAAAAAAACAAACAAAAAAACTGCTACTACTGACCACATAAGTATTATTCTGTTTAAATTAGACATATAACTTTAAGGTCATAAGGGGATTATGCAACAAGAAATTGCACTTTATTTTTTAAAGTCTAGAAAGTGTTTTTATAGAAAAAAAAGTTATAAATAAATGGTTATATCTTTCCCAGGAAGCTCACTATAAGGTCAGGTAATCCATAAAATAGCTAAGTACGCTACATGAATAATTAACGCATCAAACAAAAATATAAATGCCATTAGAAAAACAGAATTAAATACACACACATATTTGTAATTTTTTTTTTTTTGAGACGGGGTCTCGCTCTGTCACCACCAGGCTAGAATGCAGTGGTGCAATTACACCTCACTGCAGCCTTGACCTCTCGGGCTCAAGCAATCCTCCCACCCCAGTAGCTGGGACTACAGCAACATGACCCTATGCCCAGTTAATTTTTTTTTTTTTTTCCCTTGAGTTGGGGTTTCGCCATGTTGCCCAGACTGGTCTTGAGCTCCTGGGCTCAAGCAATCCACCTGCCTCTGTTTCCCGAAGGGCTGGGATTACAGGTGTGACCACCTCACCTGGCCTATATTTTTCTATCTTTCTGAAATGTAAAGGAAGAACAGAACAATGATTAAGAGCTGACTCTTGGGCCAGACAGACTTTAATCTGAAGCTCAGCTCCACCACTAACAGTATGACATTCGACAAATTACTTAATGTCTCTGTGCCTCAACACCAAAAATAAAATGTAATAGAATGTCAGTAACGTGCTTTGCCCAGTGCTAGGGAATATTCCAGGATAGGTAAATAGGCCAAATAACCCAATTTGTTTCTGAGTTTTTTGTTTTTTGGTTTTTTTTTAATGTATGTATTGTGAAATGGCTAAATCAAGCTACTGAACGTATTTATTACCTCATATATAGGTACTTTTTTTTTTTTATGGTGAGAACACTTAAAATCTACTCTGAATTTTCAAATGTAATATCTATTTTAACTGTAGTAACCACAATTTACAATAGATCCCTTGAACTTATTCCTCCCAACTGAAATTTTGTGTCCTCTGGCCATCTACCATTCTCCCACCCCCAGTCTCTGGTAATCACCACTTTACTTTCTACTTCCATGAATCCAACTTTTTTTTTTTCTGAGACGGTCTCACTCTGTCGCCCGTGCTGGAGTACACTGGCGCAATCTCGGCCCACTGCAACCTCTGTCTCCCGGATTCAAGTGATTCTCCTCCCTCAGCCTCCTGAGTAGCTGGGACTACAGGCGTGTGCCACCACACCCAGCTAGTATTTTGTATTTTTAGTAGAGACGGGGTTTCACCATGTTAGCCAGGATGGTCTTGATCTCCTGACCTCGTGATCTGCCCGTCTCGGCCTCCCAAAGTGCTGGGATTACAGGTTTGAGCCACCGCGCCCGGCCACTGAAAGTACATTTTAAGTATTCTCACCACATACACACACAAAAGGTAAGTATGTAAGGTAATGCATATGTTAAATAGCTTGATTTGCCCATTCCACTTATATATATATACACACACACACACACACACACACATATATATATAATAATTCCAAGTGTTTGTTCACTGAAGACTTGACAGTACTTTGAAGCTTATAGTTGTGAGGTTATAATAGGAGACTAACAATTCTCCTCATACCAGTCTCCACTGTTTAAATTATAACTGAAAAAATGATTTAGAATAAGATAAACTATAATTGTGTTGTGACATAGAATATGAGTAAAATGTTAAAAAAAAAAGTAAATATATATATTTTGGGGTGTGTGTGTGTATATATATATACACACACACAGAGTGTGCCGAGTGTGTGTGTGTGTATATATATACACACACACACCCCGCCCCAAAACATCATGTTGTATACCATAAATATATGCAATTTTTACTTGTCAATTAAAAAAATAAATTACTTTAAAAGTTAAATGGGTTTTGTAAATTATTTACTATACTATGTCTCTCTATTCCATTCACAAGGAGTTTAAGTCAGACACATTCAAAGTGGAGTCTTCACCACTGTATTCCCAACACCCAAACAGTACCAACACATAACAGGTGTTAACTAAATATTTGTTAATTAGTGGCCTCAGAACAGCTCTCTTAACTTGTGTGTGTGGGAAGAAAATGACAACAAAATTCCAGTAAAGTTTAATTGAGAAATTATGGTTTTAGATCTGAAGGACTGTAGGCAACGACCTTATCTCCTCATTTTACAGGTGAAAACTTTTAAAACATTTTACTCATATTTATTCTATGTCACAACACAATCATAGTGGAGCTTATTCTAAATCATTTTTCAATTTTTATTTATTTATTGAGACAGAGTCTCGCTCTGTCACCCAGGCTGTGGTGCAGTGGCACAATCTCGGCTCACTGCAATCTCTGCTCTCGGGTTCAAATAATTATCCTGCCTAATCCTCCCAGTAGCTGGGATTACAGGCACCAGGCACCACACATGCCTTATTTTTGTGTTTTTAGTAGAGACGGGGTTTCACCGCGTTGGCCAGGCTGGTCTCGAACTCCTGACCTCAGGGGATCCACCTGTCTCGGCCTTACAGGTGTAAGCCATTGCGCCCAGCCCATCTTGGCTCACCACAACCTCCACCTCCTGGGTTCATGAGATTCTCCTGCCTCAGCCTCCCAAGTAGCTGGGACTACAGGCATGCACCACCATGCCCAGCTAATTTTTAATTGTTTGTTTGAGACAGAGTCTTGTTCTCTTGACAGGCTGGAGTGCAGTGACATGATCTCAGCGCACTGCAACCTCTGCCTTCCAGGTTTGAGCATTCTCCTGCCTCAGCCTCCCAAGGAGCTGGGACTACAGGCGCGTGCCTCCATGCCCAGCTAATTTTTGTATTTTTTTAGTAGAGACGGGGTTTCACCATGTTGGCCAGGATGGTCTCGATTTCTTGACCTCATGATCTGCCCACCATGGCCTCCCAAACTGCTGAGATTACAGGCGTGAGCCACTGCACCCTGCCTAATTTTCGTATTTTTTAGTAGGGATGGTGTTTCACTATGTTGGACAGGCTGGTCTCGAACTCCTGACCTCAAGTGATCCATCCACCTTGGCCTCCCAAAGTGCTGGGATTATGGGCGTGAACCACCGCGCCCAGATCCATTTTTCAACAGTTTAAAAAATGGGGACAGGTATGAAGAGAACTGATAGTCTTCTAATTGTAACCCCCATAGCTATAGGCTTGAAATCTGTGTCTTCAGAGAGCAAACACTTGGAGTTATGATGATGAAACACTCTACTGTCAACCAAATGGACATCTGTATCTTTCTCCTATTTTTTTCAAGTGTGTTTTTCCTGGATAGTATAACTATAGCCTTGGCATAGTATAATAATGGCCTTTCTCAATCACTTTCCAGTCAATATGTGCCTTCATTCTTTTACTTCCTTTCACATAATTCCCAGTAGAAGGGTGTGAGAAATCTATTACATAAAACTGGGTTTTTAATGGAAAACTATTTTTATATGTAAAAACAGGAAAGAGGTTGCAACAATTCAAAACACAAATTCTATCACTTGAACTTGCTTCTCCCAATAAAAGATAACCAATAAATCCATCATTTAAGAAAGATTCCTTTCTATGAAACATAATGAATTATACAAAAAGGAGTATTAGAAGTCCAACAATATCAGATCAGTCTGTAGTAACAATCCTGGAAAGCAATATTTTGATTAGGAAATAAAGGTTTTACCTTGCTTGATAGAGGGACTAAATAATGACATAGCATCTTCTTCATGTGATAACACTGTTACACTAGATGTCCCATCTTCTACCTGCAAACAAATATTGCATGTTAGGCTGAAATATATGATTTACCAACAATAAAATCTACCAATTATTGAGGAGCTATGTGTCAGGCATCCAGCTAAGTGTTTAACATAATCACTGATTCTTATAGTTAACAAGTAAGTAGTATGCTTATTATTATTTTTTTGAGATGGATTCTCGCTCTATCACCAGGCTGGAGTGGAATGGTGCAATCTCGGCTCACTGTAACCTCTGCCTCCTAGGTTCAAGCGACTCTCCCGCCTTAGCTTCCCGAGTAGCTAGGACTACAGACCCATGCCACCATGCCCAGCTAATTTTTGTATTTTTAGTAGAGACGAGGTTTCACCACATTGACCAGGATAGTCTCAATCTCTTGACTCTGTGATCCGCCCACCTCAGCCTCCCAAAGTGCTGGGATTATAGGTGTAAGCCACCACACCTGGCCTGTAGTATGTTTATTTTATAAATAAAAAAGTAAAGACTCTAATGTGCCCCAGAAAATATGGCTGATAAGTAGTGAGAGCTGAAATTTTATCCTAAATCTGTCAAATTCCAAAGTCCATGTTCTTTTTTTTTTTTGAGACAGAGTCTCACTCTGTCGCCGAGGCTGGAGCGCAGTGGCATGATCTTGGCTTGCTGCAACCTACCCCTCCTGGGTTCAAGAGATTCTCCTGCCTCAGCCTCCAAAGTAGCTGGGATTACAGGCATTTGCACCACCACACCTGGCTAATTTCTGTATTTTTAGTAGAGACAGGGTTTCACCATGTTGGCCAGGCTGATCTCGTTCTCCTGACCTCAGCTGATCCACCCACCTCGGCCTCCGAAAGTGCTGGGATTACAGGCATGAGACACCACTGTGCCCGGCCAGTTCATGTTCTTTCTATTACACCTGCAGCCTTCCCAGCTACCACTACTCTCATACTTACAAAAAGACAAAATTTCAAGTATCTGGCATATAGTAGGGCTAAGTAAAACTATGTGAAACTAATTCTTTGTATTAAATGTATTACTGGGGGCTGGGCACGGTGGCTCATGCCTGTAATCTCAACACTTTGGGAAGCCGAAATGGGCAGATCACTTGAGGTCAGGAATTGAAGACCAGCCTGACGAACATGGAGAAACCCCATCTCTACTAAAAATACACAAAATTAGCCGGGCGTGGTGGTGCACAGCCTGTAATCTCAGCTACTAGGGAGGCTGAGGCAGGAGAATCACATGAACCAGGGAGCTGAAGGTTGCAGTGAGTGGAGATCACACCATTGCACTCCAGCCTGGGCAACAAGAGTAAAACTCCGTCTCAAAAAAAAAAAAAAAAAAAAAAAAACCCACACATATTTTTGGACCCTTTTCATAACTTTACAGATTTCGGTTTTCTTTTTTTATTTTTTATTTTTATTTTTTGAGACGGAGTATTGCTCTGTCACCAGGCTGAAGCCCAGTGGCATGATCTCGGCTCACTGCAACCTCTGCCTCCTGGGTTCAAGCGAATTCTCCTGCCTCAGCCTCCCAAGTAGCAGGGATTACAGGCGCCCGCCATCACACCCAGCTAATTTTTGTATTTCAGTAGAGACAGGGTTTCACCATCTCGGCCAGGCTGCTCTCGAACTCCAGACCTAGTGATCCACCCACCTCAGCCTCCCAAAGTGCTGGATTACAAGCACGGGCCACTGTCCTGGCCAATTTTCATATTTTGTATTTAAGACATAATTCTTGTTTAGCGAAGTTATCTTAATCTTAACAAATTCTCATATATACTATATACTTGCACTTCATTTTTACTTTTAGGTGCACTGTAAGTTCCTGAATCACATATTCAAAAATAGCACATATTTTTTAAACTCAGTGATGTATATTCTGTTTTATCTTTGAAAACTGGTAATTTACTTACAACATATTTTAAAATCACTGTCAAAATAGCCTACCTAAATGTCCTGATTTCAATTATGACAAAATTTAATACACCCTTTATCCAACTCAGAAACTTTTAAACAACAAAATATGTTCATTATTGGAGATCAGCTATAATCGGTACCATGTGCATTCAAAAAAATACACTTTTCTTTTTTTTCTTTTTGAGACGGGAGTCTCGCTCTCTCACCCAGGCTGGAGTGCAGTGGCCTGATCTCAGCTCACTGCAACCTCTGCCTCCTGGGTTCAAATGATTCTCCTGCCTCAGCCACAGGTGCACACCACCATACCCACCTACTTTTTGTATTTTTATTAGAGACAGGGTTTCACTATGTTGGCCAGGCTGGTTTCGAACTCCTGTCCTCACATGATCCGCCTGCCTCGGCCTCCCAAAGTGCTGGGATTATAGGCAGCATGAGCCAACGCACCCGGCCAAAAATACGTTTTTCTAAATAAATGATTACTCTTTCTATTCTAAGACAAAAGAGGTGAAATAATTGTGGTACTAAGAGTGTTACTAAATGCAGTGCTACAAAATCAACAGTGACCTTTTGGTGTACTGTGATTCCTCTTACCTTGTGTTTTTTTCCAGCTTCTCTCTCACTATTTTGTCTATCTTTTTTATCAGGAAAAAGGAATTCCTCATCTCCTTCAACAAATGCATATGGATCAATTTTAGGTTCTTGTTCTGCATCAGATGCTATTGCTGAAAGATACTGGTTTTTAATTTGATATTGCTGCACTAATTCATCAGAAATTTTTAAAGGTTTCTTACATTGCACCATTAACCTGCATAAAAAAATTAAAAAAAATTAATTATCCACATAAGCATTAAAAATTTCCAAAATGACATAAGTATCATAAGGTTTTTAGAACTACTTAAAGATTATCTACCCTGCAATCCCTTATTTCACAAATGAGGAGGCATGAAAATATTAAATAATTTGTTGAAGTCTAAAATTCAGCCATAGAGAAATGGGGCCAAAATCCAAGTTTCCTAACTATATGATCTTTCCACCAAAATACGTTGTCTTTAGGTAATTCACGGTTCTCAAATCCTCAAGCACATTATTTTGTCCAAATCCATTCCCTGAAAGGGGCTCTTAAATCTAAACTGCTCCACGACAGTAACTCAAAGTGGGGGCTTTATAAAAGTGAGGTAAGATACTTTTAAACAATGTATACAAGGAAAGTGATTATGTATTTTTTTTTTGTTTTTACTGCCATGAGTAGATACTTTAAGTTTTAAATTTTTGAAGGACTGATTTGTGTTTCATGAAAATAGCATTACTACTATTAATTGTGGCAAGATGTTTCACAATGGAAAGTGAAGTTTCAGTGCAAGTATCTGAGTTCTTTTCTAATCACACTGGCACATGAATTTTTAAGCTATTAGTCTTCTGCTTCAACACAGCGACTGAAAAACTGCTTCTCTTTATTCTCCTAAAATAACCAATAAAATGACAGGAGATGACAGAATAAAAGAGAAGACAACAATGAAGCTGGAAAGATTAGCTAGTGGAAACTGACAGAACACACAGAAAGCTAAAATCTAAGGATAAAAGAGGGACACCACAACAAGAATCAAGCTGATCTATACCAAAGAACCTTGGAAAGTATCAGGACTTTTTTCTCTCTGAAGACCCGACTGCTCGGTGAGTGTGAACACAGAATCATTAGCTTCTGGTTTGCATAAGACACGTTTAGACTCTCAAATTCCTATTCTCTCGGGTATACAAAGCTAAAGTTCTCAACCTGTCATAACAGCAGCTAGCAGCCAAGCTTGTAGTCAGATCATATCCAGAATCTTGCAATGACTACTTCACTCTGAGAAAAAAACCAAAGTCTTTATATCATCTTATGAAAACTTCCCATAATCTTGTTCTTCTCCTCTCCAACTTCATCTTTTACTATTCTAGTCCTCTCTTATATTGCTTCCAAGGCCTTCCTTTATGTTCCTCAATGGGTTCCAGATCCATTCCCGGCTATTTCTTTTATTGGGAACATTCTCCTTCCAAATATCTGCATAGCCAACTCACTTCCTTCAAGTCTTTGTTTAAATGTCACCTCTCTCTGAGACCATAACTACCTTATTTAAAATAGCAATATGCCCACGCCCATTTGCCTCAATAATAATCCCCCTTAACCTGCTCTATTTTCCTGCATAGCATTTATCTTTTAACATATTACATAATTTATTAAGTTCATAGTTGACTGTCACACATAGAACTAGGACTCACTTCCTCCACGCTATTCTGCCTAGCTAACTCAAACTATGAACGTACCCACAGCAGTATAAAGCTCCACAAAGACAGGGGTCTTACCTTTGTTCACTAATTTAGCACAGATGCCTAGAGTACCTGGTACATAATAGGTGTCAATACTTGCTAATGAATAAATGAAATCTAAAAGTCACAGACTGAGATGTTTTTGCATTAGTACTACTAAAATACAGTATCTTGTACTCTGAAATAAACAAATTTTACACACTAGAAGGTACCAATGCCACTACTTATCTACTCTGAGTACTAAGACAAAAATTGTAAGATATGTAAGGTCTGGGAGCAATGAAGGTATCTGCAGATTGCACATTCTTTGAGGGACAGGGAAATCACATCTTATTCATCTACTCACTAATGCCTAGCACTAGCAGCACGTGATCGCTTACAAACTAAGGGCAAAGCAGGCCGTCAAAACAAAAACTGATTTCTAAACATGCTATCAAATGCTCAAATATATATCATTATTATTCCAAATATGCCCCAGATTTATCCCAAAAACTAAAATCCCAAGTATACAAAAACTTTCTTCTGTGGGAACATAATGTTAGCACACTGTCATTGGGGATATGTTTTATAATTAATCACCAGAATAGTTCTGTTGTATAAACAGATGAGTATGAAGTGTAATTTTTTACCTCACCACATTAGACTCTAAGTAACCGTTAGCTGAATTGTCTACCAAATTTCACTAATGCAAATCTTTTCAAAATAGTAATTCTACCTACTTTGATACATACTTTTCTTATTTAACACTTAAAATAATATTTTAAGATAAGAAGCAAAGGGTATTATCCCTTACTTTGATGTGGAAATTATGTAAAATCAAGGGCTTTGCCAAGGTCACACAGTGGCAAAGTCAGAGACGAAAAGATTTTAAGTATTCATATTCAAATAACTATTCTTAGGGAAGAAAGTATAAGAAATCTCCCTTCCCCCAGCCTGAAAGACACTACTGCTCTCTGTAGAGACAAATAAAACAACTCTGTGTTTCATTAATTAAGTTGTCATCTGGCAGAAGTATAAAAACCTTCACACTGTTTACATAAGTAGTTGCTAGACTACTGTGCAGTAACATTATTAAAAAAACCAATTCTACTGCACAGGGCTCTATTAAAATAAAAATGAGTAAACCAAATGCATTACCTAAATATGACTTTTTGTTATTTTATTGAATCATTCTCACAGACATTAGGATGTGCAAAGAATTTAAATGTAGTCAATTTCAAGAGGATCAAGACACAATAAATTTTAAAATATAAATCATTTACATTATACATTCTATATTTAAAGCTGATAAAAAATAGAATTAAAAATCGTTACTTTTAAGAGATGCCAGATAAAAAACTCTAATTACCATACTGACAACATCAATTATATAGTACACATACACTTTTAGAACACGAATAACCTCTCTTTTCCTCAAACGAACTTTCACATACAGCCAAATAATTAACTACAGACACAGTTTCAATTAGACATAAAGCTAAATACAGACAAACTGCAAAAAGATCAGGTACAGCCGTGAACAGCAAGTGCTGCAAGGCCCAAAGCAAATTTAAATTATATTATTCATTAATTCATCTCCTTCCTTTTACTATGACAATAACATACTATCCTGAAATGTACTCATATACAATTTAACATCGCTTATGGTAGCATATGCTGTTATGCCTTTATTCAATAAAAATTCTTCCAGATGAGGTATGACAGTTTTTAAGGATTGACAATTATAGAAGCAGATAAGCTATAGACGGGAAGTTAAGAAACAAATGAATACAGTAACGTCAAAATCTCCCCACCGCTTTTTTTCTTTTTTTTTGTTTTGAGACAAGGTCTTCTTGCTCTGTCACCCAGGCTGGAGTGCAGTGGCGCGGTCTCAGCTCACTGCAACCTCCACCTCCGGAGCTCAAAGTATCCTCCCTCTTCGGCCTCCTGAGTAGCTGGGACTACAGGCGTGTACCACCACACTTGGCTAGTTTTTTATGTTTTGTAGAGACAGGATGTTACTATATTGCCTGGGCTGGTCTTGAACTCTTGGGCTCAAGTGATCCTCCCATTTTTGTCTCCCAAAGTGTTGGGATTACAGGTGTGAGCTACTGTGCCCAGCCTAAAATCTCCCACTTTTTAAATGGTACTTTTTTCTATTACCATCTCCTATATTCAGAATCAATCCTTAAACTGAGTCAAGGTCACTGTCAAAGGAAAGCTTTATTGCATTAAAATAAAACAGGAAATATAGAAGACTTACTTAAAAGATTTAGGGTACAGTAAAATCAAAACAGGTTTATTTCATCACAGGCTTCCTTCTGTGAATCAAAGTCATTCAGAACTACCTTTTAGAGATCAAATAATGCATTCTATAACAATATACATACAAATATGGTATATCACTAATACAACATTGGAGTTAATTCTATTGATGAACATCATGGTATATCCTGATATACTTTGGCCACAGAATAAAACATGTAAAGAACTATGCTCCAATACAGTTCTTTCTTTGCTCAGGATTGAGACAGGTTTCCCTCTAAATCAGAATAATGGACTAAACCACCACAAATTCTTCTAAAACTAAGTGCTAAACCCATGAAAAAAGATACAATGTTTCTTGCCAGAAATTTTGCTGTCTTTAAAATGTATACGGTTCTTAGCCTCTATTCTTAAATACATACTATCATTAATTAATAGAGAAACTAAAAAGAATTAGAAACAAAAAAAGATATTTGCCACATGTATCTTATATATGGGTTATGCTGTGTTCCATTCCAACCTCTCCTTCCCCACAAGTAAATTCTAACAAATTAGAGGAATTTTACTTTTAAAAACATAGTCAATGAAAAGTTAAACATAAAACTTCTACACACGAAAGTCTAAGAAAAAGGGTACTTAGAAGTGATAAATTCTATAACTCTATATTAGTTAGGTAGCCATCACCACCTAAAACTGTTGATCAGAAAAATCAAGAGGGCCAGGTGCAGTGACTCACATCTGCAATCCCAGCGCTTTGGGAAGCCAAGGTAGTAGCATCACCGGAGACCAGGAGTTCAAGACCAGCCTGGACAACACAGCGAGATCCTGTCACTTAAAAAAAAAAATTAGCTGAGCGGTGTTGTCACATGCCTGTAGTCTCACCTTCTTGGGAGGCTAAGGAGGATGGATGGCTTGAGCCCAGGAGCTCAAGGCTGCAGTGAGCCGTGATCATGCCACTGCACCATAGCCTGGGTAACAGCGCAAGATCCTCTCTCTTATAAAAAGAAAAAATAAAAATCAAGAGTACAAATTTCTCTCACTAACCCACTATTATGGAAGGACAGTGCCACCTTTCAACAGCAATCAATGGAAACATTTACTTATACCAAACAGAAAATGCAGTTTCACTTAACATAAATAAAACAAAGCTTTGAATTTCTGCTACTGTAATTTTCTATGAAGTCACACACCTGTAAAGGTTCCACTATTACAAATCCACTAATTCTTTGTTTCTACTGATGCATTCTTGTCCTTTTGCATTGTATATCTACTCTGGGTTATTAACAGTCCCCTCTATTAAGTTTCAGACATTATCCCAACTGCCTGATGGAATCTCTCAGCAGGCACCTCAAACTGCATTCACATTTTTACAATGTACTCACATTACATGCACATAGCTAAAGTCATGTAGTACAAAAAGATGAAAAGCCTAAGTATCTCAATCTCTCTCCTTCAAGATAACAAGTACTATTTCTATCATCTAACTAAGGTGGAAAAAAACCTATGTATACACCAGCATATATGTATGCACATATGTACTTTGTTCCTCATCTACATACAGTGCTTCCCATATCAGTCTACACAGATTTCCTTTGCTTAAGTGGATATGTCATTATTATTTAGCCAGGCCTTCATTATTTAGCAAGACCTTATTTTCATAAGGTATATCCATAGTTTCTGGTTTTTTTTGTTGTTTTTTGTTTTTTGAGACAGAGTCTTGCTCTGTTGCCCAGGCTGGAGTGCAGTGGCATGGTCTTGGCTCACTGTAACTTCTGGCTCCCAGGTTCAAGCAATTCTCCTGCCTCAGCCTCCTGAGTAGCTGGGATTACAGCTGCCTACCACCATGCCCAGCTAATTTTTTGTATTTTTAGTAGAGACAGGGTTTCACCATGTTGGCCAGGCTGGTCTCAAACTCCTGACCTCATGATCCACCCACCTTGGCCTCCCAAACTGCTGGGATTACAGGTGTGAGCCACCATGCCCAGCCTAGGTATATCAATAGTCATTCCAAGGTACTTCTATTTAGAAATGCTACTTTAAAAAAAAAAAAAAATCAGAAAAATTATGTTTGGTAAGATTTAGCCTAAAGTGGGTAAAAACAATGGTAGAGACACCTTCAAACCTATTCTTTATCTTTCCACCTCATGAACTAAATATGCTTGGCCTTAAACTCTCCTGTTATTCCCCTACTTTACTATTCAACTGGCTGCAAAGTTCTTCAAAATATATTCCACAGCATCTATAACACTCATACATCCCTGCTACTTCTAATTTCCTAGCGTCAGCCTCACATCACTTTCTCTATGAGTTGCTCAAACATGTCCAAATTGATCTCCTTTCATACAAACGTACCTTTTCACTTCAAGCAACCTTTCAATAACATTACCTGGTGAGTTTTTCCAAAATCCTTATTTTCCAAAACTTGTTATTTTATCTCACTCAATACTTGAAATAGCTCCCCCACCATCTCAAGGATAATACATAAACTTATGAATACTATTCTGCTATTCCATTCCATAGTCCTACGCTTTTCAGGTCTCATTTCTCATCATGACACACCAAACTACTAAGGAACACCCCTATAATCTAACCATACCAAACTACATAAAGCTTCTGCATCTTCATAAATGGAATTATTCCCCACTCTGTGTCTGTACTATATTTTAGTTATAGCTCTATCAGATAATATGTTATTTTCCAATAGACTAGAATTTCATTTACGGTCAAGAGCTAAATTTATCTTATACACCAACAGTGCCCCCACAGCATACTGCATAAGAGAAACTTCAGTTTTACTCAAACCGATAAAGAAACACCTTTTAAGAATATGAATTTAAAAAGAAAGATAATATTCCTGAGATACAAAATGCAGAGGACTTGCAACAGCCCTCTAATTAACTTCATTAAAATTAACTGCTAAACATTTAAATGCACTTTCAAAACTCAAAGAATGGAAAAATAATAATAGATATTTACAATGACTAGGTGACAGAAATTCACCAATTTACTAATATAAACAAATGAGGCTTCTGAATGGCTTACTCTATGACTAAAAAGGTGTTTGATCATATTACATCTTTAAAATTATAAGTGCTTCCAGAAAGAATTTAAGAAGGTTGTTTAAATGCCATCAAAAGAGGGCCAGGCGCAGTGGCTCGCTCCTGTAATCCCAGCACTTTGGGAGGCTGAGGCCGGTGTATCACCTGAAGTTGGGAGTTCGAGACCGGCGTGGCCAACATGGCAAAACCCGTCTCTACTAAAAATACAAAAATTAGCTGGGTGTGGCGGCGCATGCCTGTGATCCCAGCTACTCAGGAGGCCAAGGCAGAAGAATCACTTGAATCTGGGAGGCGGAGGTCGCAGTGAGCCAAGGGCAACAAGAGCGAAACTCCATCTCAAAAAACAAAACAAAACAAAACAAACAAACAAAAAAAGCCTTCAAAAGAGAATAACAATAATTCATTGAATTTATTTTAATGACAGGGAACATCATCTAACTTTGTCAATTGGCTGTACCACTTTCTACAAGGAGACGACTATTATTTTGATCCTTACGACATCACATCTCAAGCAATATTAACAGTAGGTAATAAATTATCCAGTTATTCCAACAAAATCCTTTTCACTATGGGGGAAAAAAAGCATTTTTGTTTCAGCATAATAAAAGACCATGTCTGCTGGGCGCGGTGGCTCACACCTGTAATCCCAGCACTTTGGGAGGCCGAGGCCGGTGGATCACGAGGTCAGGAGATCAAAACCATCCTGGCTAACACGGTGAAACCCTGTCTCTACTAAAAATACAAAAAATTAGCCAGGCGTGGTGGTGGGCGCCTGTGGTCCCAGCTACTCGGGAGGCTGAGGCAGGAGAATGGTGTGAACTCAGGAGGCAGAGCTTGCAGTGAGCAGAGATTGTGCCACTGCACTCCAGCCTGGGTGACAGTGAGACTCCGTTTAAAAAAAAAAAAAAAAAAAAAAAAAGACCATGTCAAGTATCTGACCCTAGTATGGAGTGACTAAAGTAGCATGGGGAATCTCCCCGATGAAGTCAATCAGTAAACATGCTGACCTTTCTAGTAACTATTACTTTAGAGTTCAAATTTCTGTTACAAGTTATTCATTATATTAAAGTACCTTAACACTTTTAACACTTCGAGCTGGATAATTTTTTGTTATGAGAGATTATCCTGTGCACTGTAAGATATTTAGCAGCATCTCTAACCTCTACTTACTAGGTGCCAGTAGCATACCCCAAGTTGATAATAAAAAATGTCTCTGGACATTGGCAAATGTTACCTGGGGATGGGGCTGGAAGGATATAAAATTGCGCCAGTTCGGAAATACTACACAGAACAATAATTCCAAGAAAAGGACAGAATCATCCACATGATTATTTTTAAAATCAAACTTTTAACATACCAAGTATAGAACAATTATATTCCATAAAAGCTTCTCAGTTAACATAGCAGCTAAACCTTTGATGGTTCACCTTTTGGATATTTACCATATCAACTAATCTATTATCATACTACAAAAACAAAGCTTATATCTAGAAGTGAATTGTGGCCAGGCGCAGTGGTTCACACCTGTAATCCCAGCACTTTGTGAGGCTGAGGTGGGTGGATCACCTGAGGTCAGGAGTTCGAGACCAGCCTGACCAACATGGTGAAAACTTGTCTCTACTAAATACAAAAAATTAGTCGGGTGTGAAGGTGCATGTCTGTAATCCCAGCTACTTGGGAGGGTGAGGCAAGAGAACTGCTTGAACTTAGGAGGCAGAGGTTGCAGTGAGCCAAGACTGTACCATTGCACTCCAGCCTGAGCAACAAGAGCAAAACTCCATCTCAAAAAAAAAAAAAAGTCAACTGTGACATGATACACATTTCAGTAACTAGTATAACCAAAACAATACTCACATAAGACATATCATTAAAATTAAAACCCTTTTATTCAATCTTTTTTTTTCCTTATCTATAAGGCAGAAAAAAAGGGTGACAAGGAATAGGCAAAGCATATTATTTCCTTAACTTACATAATTACAATCCAGTACCACTCTATCCTGCATGCTACTTTTCTACACTGTGCTTCCTCCTTCTCATTCTTATTCAGTGAGAAAAATGTCAAATAATTTTAGAACAGATTTTTTTTTTTTTTTTTGAGACGGAGTCTTGCTCTGTCACCCAGGCTGGAGTGCAGTGGCCAGATCTCAGATCACTGCAAGCTCTGCCTCCCAGGTTTACGCCATTCTCCTGCCTCAGCCTCCCGAGTAGCTGGGACTATAGGCACTCGCCACCACGCCCGGCTAGTTTTTTGTATTTTTTTTTAGTAGAGACGGGGTTTCACCGTGTTAGCCAGGATGGTCTCGATCTCCTGACCTCGCGATCCACCCATCTCGGCCTCCCAAAGTGCTGGGATTACAGGCTTGAGCCACCGCACCCGGTCTACAACAGATTTTAAGGTTAAACTGTATTAACTTCTAAGAGACCTTCATTTTACTTACAGATAATCATGTACACAAGTAACCAATTTACTTATTTAAAGTTATGGCTGGAATTAATAGATCTTATGAATACAATGTGCCCACAAAAACTCACTATTAAAGTTTTTAAAACCAAAAAAAATTCATACCACCACATTTTTACACACATTAAATAAGAAAACATAACCTGGAAATAAAACAAGTTTTAAAACAGTATTTTAGGGCCACACTGTCATTTCATTCACCCAAACATTTGCTGAATTTCTATTGTGTACCTACAATTGTTCTAAGGGGGTATGTGTGTTTGTGCTAGAAGAATACAGCAGTAAACAAGACAAGACTCCTTGCCCTCATAGAGCTTGCATTCTAATAGGGAAAAGACCATTAGCAAATACATAATATAATTTCAGATACATGCTAAGGAGAAATTAAAAGCAGTGCACAGGACAGGCAGTGATTTGGGAGAGAAAGACCATAGTTTAGATAAAACGGTCAGGAAAACCCTCCCCGAGAAGATAACTTTTGAGCAGCACTGAATGGTAAGAAGTGATAAGCAGTTCACCCTCTTTATAATCCAATTCTAAAAGGCCATGAGGAATAAGCTTGGCTTTTTGAATAATTTATCAAGGATGCTGGTGTAGCTACATCAGGAGACAGGCAGGATACCAGTAGGTAACATTGGTGAAGAACGAGGTAGGCAAGAGACTGCATACAATCTTACAGATCAGGAGAAAGGGTATGGATTTTACTCTAAGTGTAAAGGGAAACTATGGGAGGGATTTAAGCAAATAAGTAAGGCAATATTTTACTTGCAATGATTACCCTCACTGCTGTGTAGAGAATACGTGTAGAATAGAAACAAGGAGACTAGTAATCTCAGTCAAGAGCTGAGGCTGGCTTAGACTTACATTTACCATGAGTAAGACTAAGATTTTTTTAAGGTTTGTTTCTAAGACATCATTTACTTTTTTTTTATTTTTTTTGAGACGGAGTCTCACTCTGTTGCCCAAGCTGGAGTGCAGTGGCACGATCTCTGCTCACTGCAACTTCTGCCTCCCGGTTTAAGGGGTTCTCCTACCTTAGCCTCCGAGTATCTGGGATTACAGGCACATGCCACCACACCCAGCTGATTTTTGTATTTTCAGTAGAGACAGGGTTTCACCATGTTGGCCAGGCTGGTCTGGAACTCCTGACTTCAGGTGATCCACCCACCTGGCCTCCCAAAGTGCTGGGATTACAGGTGTGACCTACCACGCCCAGCTCTAAGACATCATTTACTTTCAAGAGACCTGCTGACTATTAAGTAAGCTCACTGTCTTCCATAATCCCTAAGAGTATACTGATCTCTCTCAATTTATAATCCAGATTAATTTTAATTAAAAATAAAATCATGGATGGGCACAGTGGCTTGTGTCTATAATCTCAGCACTTTGGGAGGCTGACACGGACTGATCACTTGAGGTCAGGAGTTCAAGACCAGCCTGGCCAAAATGGTGAAACCTGATCTCTACTAAAAGTACAAAAATTATCTGGTCATGGTGGCGCACGCCTGTAATTCCAGCTATTCTGGAGGTTGAGGCACAAGAATTGCATGAACCTGGGAGGCGGAAGTTGCAGTGAGCCGAGACTGTGCCAATGCACTCCAGCCTGGGTGACACAGTAAGACTCTTGTCTCAAAATAAATAAAATTAAATTAAAATACTTTTAGATTCAAAAGGCCAGATGAAGCACAGGACTTATCTGCTAAAATGACAATAAAAGCATTTTAATTTACTATTTTTTTTTAAGAAACAGGGTCTCATTGCTGCCCAGGCTGGAATACAGTGGCTATTCATAGGTGCAATCCCACCACTATCAGCATAGGAGTTTTGACCTGCTCCATTTCCATCCTAGACTGGTTCACCCGTCCTCAGGCAACCTGGAGGTCACCATACTGATGCTGAACTTGATGCAGACACTCAATCGGCACAGTGCACAGCAGCCCGGAACTCCTGGGATCAAGCAATACTCCTGACACAACCATAGCACTTGGCTAGGTATTTTAAAAGGGAATAAATCTCTAACAGTAGGAAAAATGAGAGAGAGGCTATAAATAGACCACATGTTTCACTAAGTCTCACAGGGAAGCTCAAATAAGATAAAATACAGAGGAAAACGTTCACAACCTAGAATATGCAAAAGAAGGGATTATAGGCCAACTACATAAACAACAGGAGAGTCTAATTGCCTGGGAAAGTCGGAAAAAATCTGGACTTAAATTTCTAGACAGATATGAGAAAAAGGGTTACTTTGGTCACACTGCCTATGGGGTTAGCCCGGCTCTGCAAGGAGGAATAAAAAAAAAAAAAGAGGAGGAGGGAAAAAGAAAAAGGAGAAGGGGACAGGAAGCAGAAGAAAAACACAAATGAGAAAAAGAGCTGAAAATGGGGCAACAAGAAAAGTTCCTTTTTAAGGAAAATGAATAAACTACCTGTGAAAATAAGTATAACATCCTCTTCATTCTGGAATTCTAGGAATGGTTGCCTTCCCTTCCAAAAATTCCCTATCCAATTATCATAAAGCGAATTATCTGACACCTACACACATTACATACTAAAGGATTTATTGAATGAGCAAGGCCCACCAGTCAACAAGCTCTACCTATATACAACATTTCCAATCACCCTATCTATTCTCTGACATTAAAATATATATAGACAGGCCAGGTGTGGTGGTTCATGCCTGTAATCCCAGCACTTTGGGAGGCTGAGGCCAGTGGATCACTTGAGGTCAGGAATTCGAGACCAGCCCGGCCAACATGGTGAAACCCCATCTCTATTAAAAATACAAAAATTAGCCAGGCATGGTGGCACGCACTTCTAGTCCCAGCTACTTGGGAGGCTGAGGCAGGAGAATTGCTTGAACCCGGGAGGTGGAGGTTGCAGTGAGCTCAGATCACACCACTGCATTCCAGCCTGGGAGACAGAATGAGACTCCATCTCAAAAAAACAAAAATGAAATAATAACAACTATCAGGTCGAGCGCAGGGGCTCACGCCTGTAATTCCAGCACCTTGGGAAGCTGAGGCCAGTGGATCACTTGAGGTCAGGAGTTCGAGACCAGCCTGGCCAACATGGTGAAATCCCGTCTCTATTAAAAATACAAAACTTAGCCAGGCATGGTGGCACGCACTTGTAGTCCCAGCTTGGGAGACTGAGGCAGGAGAATTGCTTGAACCCGGGAGGTGGAGGTTGCAGTGAGCTCAGATCACACCATTTTACTCCAGCCTGGGAGACAGAATGAGGCTCCATCTCAAAAAAATAAAAATGAAATAATAACAATTAGGTCGGGTGCAGTGGCTCACGCCTATAATCCCAGCACTTTGGGAGGTAGAGGCAGGTGGATCAAGAGGTCAGGAGATCAAGACCATCCTGGCTAACAAGGTGAAGCCCCATCTCTACTAAAAATATAAAAAATCAGCCAGGCGTGGTGGCATGTGTCTATAGTCCCAGCTCCTCGGGAGGCTGAGGCAGGAGGGTCGCTTGGACCTGGAGGGCGGAGGTTTCAATGAGTCGAGATACCGCCACTGCACTCCAGCGTGGGTGACAGAACAAGACTCCATCTCAAAAACAAAAACACAAAAAACAATCAGAAGTATGACAAGAAGAATCTGAGTAAAGAACAAGACCAAAATAAAGTAATTCTAGAGAAAAACAAAATCACAGAACATCAAACAAAGGAATGTCATTAAAAAAAAATCAGTTGAGAGTGTTTTTAAAACATGAGAAACAAAAATTCAGAATTCAAGAAAGTTGAGAATCCCCTGAGAAAACAGAGCACCATCTAAATCATGGAAGTTTTAAAAATAATTTTTAAGGAGATTGTATTATCTAAGAAATAGAGAATTTCCAAATTGCAGAACAAAAGCCTTCAAAATGAGTTAGCCCTTGGTCAGCACGGTGGCTCACGCTTGTAACCCCAGCAATTTGGGAGGCTGAGGCGGGGGTGGCGGGGGTGGGGGGATCACGAGGTCAGGAGATTGAGACTATCTTGACTAACACTGTGAAACTCCGTCTCTACTAAAAAATGTAAACAATTAGCAGGGTGTGGTGGCACACGCCTATAGTCCCAGCTACTCGGGAGGCTGAGGCAGGAAAATGCATGAACCCGGGAGGCAGAGCTTGCAATGAGCGGAGATCACGAAACTGCACTCCAGCCTGGACGAAAGAGCGAGACTCTGTCTCAAAAAAAAAAAAAAAAAAAAAAAGGTGGGGGGGCCTTTCAAGTGCCCATCACAAGGACTGGAAAAAAGATCATTATACCTACTACACATATTCTCGTGAAATTTCTAAAGCTAAGAGAAGACCTTAAAAGCCTCACAGAAGTAAGAGATCACGTTTTTTTAAATAAGCAAGAATGAAACTCATTATTACACATTTCATCCGAAGTTTGAGATACTAGAAGACAGTAAAGCAATGCCTATGAGTTCAAGGGGGAAATGATTTTCAATTATGAAACCAACATGTAACCAAATTATCAATCCAAGCATGAGGGCAAAATATCAGATCATTTTCAGAAATACAAGGATGCCAAATTTATCTCCCACTCTTCCCCTTCACCCCCTCCCCCCAAGGAAGCTAGATATTCACCAAGAAAATAAGGGCAAAACCAAAAAGAAGCCACTAGTTATTAAAAAATTGTGGTATTAACTTGAGTCTAATCAAAATGAAATCCTAGAGAGCTGAAAACAAGTCTAGAAAGCAATTGGTTCACATTATAACAGAAATAAGAAAGTATTAAACTTCATATAATAGTTATATTATCTGGAGTAATCTGATATTGAGAAAAAAAGCTACATTAAAAAATAAACATAAATCGATAATGAAAAAGTGACATTTTAAGCAAATAAAGTCTAAGACATTATTTAACCTATTAGTAGCATTTAAGCAATAAGACAGTAATTCACTGAAAAAAAAAAGGTAATTCACTGACAATGATCTGATAAAGGAGGAACTGTAATCTTTGTACATTCCTTGGCCTTGCACTAATAAATAGGTAGACAGTTCTATTGAGCATAATCGTATTTTATTGGTTGATTTTCATCTTTTAGAAAAATTTGTATATAAAAGACTTATTATTAGACAGACTATAAATGTATTTATAACAACATAGAAAGTCAAGGGATACCTGGAAAAAAGCCTTCTTCTGCCCAAAGTACAACATTAATACAGTGAACAAAGAAGGCAAACCACCGATGGAGGAAGATACCTACAGCACATAAAACTAATGCAGGATTAATACCCAGAACATGCAAAGAATACATCAGAAAAAAAAGAAAAAAAGAAAAATGGACTAAAAAAATGCGACGAATAGGCAAGTCAGAGAAGAGGAAACCTAAATACTCCCAAAACATTTTAAATGATGCTCAATCTCACTAGAAATCTGGAAGACACATATTTAGACAATGAGATGACATTTTGCGTGCTGTAGATTAGTGAAATTAAATCTCATAATACCAACTATAGAGGAAAACATAGTGTAACAGCCATTCCCATATACTGATGGTTCATGAGGGTTTAAACCATATACCAGTTGCAGAATAGTAACTGGGCAACAACCCTTAATGTTGAAAATGGACATAGCCATGTTGAAAAAGGCTTTTAGATATATTTCCTAAAGAAATTCTTATACAAGTACACAAGGAAATGTGTACCAAACAAAATGGAAAATGTTAGGGTGAAAAACTGAAAATAACCAACATATCTATCTTTAAGAGTTTAGATATTTACCATATGTTCATAAGGAAATACCATAAAGCAACTAAAATAACTAGAGCTACATGTATAAAAACATGTACTGAAATAATAAGTACCAATTCAGGCTGGGTGCAGTGGCTCATGCCTGTAATCCCAACACTTCAGGAGGCCGAGGTAGGTGGATCACTTGAGGTCAGGAGCTCGAGACCAGCCTAGCCAACATGGTGAAACCCCATCTCTACTAAAAATACAAAAATTAGCTGGGTGTGGTGGCACACACCTATAATCCCAGCTACTTGGGAGGCTGAGGCAGAAGATCGCTTGAAACCGGAGGTGAAGTTTCAGTGAGCCTAGATCATGCCTCTACACTCTAGCCTGGGCGACAGAGACTCTGTCTCGGGGGGGGGGGGGGGGGAAAAAAGTACCTGAATTCAGGACAGTGGAAGGAAGACTGGAAGAAGAAAAACAGTACATAGGAATTCTAACTGTATGTAAAATTCTTAAAGTGGTTGATGTACAAGTGTACAAGTGTTTACATATTATTTTCTCCACTTTTTGTGGCTAAAGTTATTTCATGATAAAGAAGTTCCCTGAGGAAAAAACACAGTAAAGGAATAATGCAAAGTTAATACTCAATGAATTTATTCTTGTAAATCCTACCTTGAATCCAATACTGAGTCCTAGTATTAAGAACTTGCATCACTTCCACCCTTAAATTATAATGGTGACTATTAAAAAAAATACATACTCTGTAACTGATGTTACACTTTCCTGTCCAAAAGGTCCAACTGGATCATCCTTGAATTTATCACTTGGAAGTTGAGGTGGTAAAAACTCTACATCTTTTTTCTTTGGGACCTTGTAATACTTCCAGGCTATATTGGCTTCATCTTCTTCCAAGTTTACTGCTGTACCAACATATACTGTAGGTTCTACAGCTTCCTGATATTGAGGTGGGAAAGACTGGGACAAACTGTCTATCCTATCTTCCATTGGTTTAGAAGGAACCAAGGGATCTGGTGTTGGCATTTGATAAAAATGTTGACTCTGAGGAGTTGAAGGTGTTTTAGTCACTCCTTCATCAACCACATCACAAGGGTGAGGACTAAGTGGGGGTGGTTGAGGTGAATTTGCCATTTCGGTGCCATGCATCTGAGGAGTCTTTGCTACATCATTAGTTCGGATATTTGAAAATCTCACTTGACTGTCTGGAGCAGAGATCACAAGTCTTTGGCTGGCTGAATCTGTGTCCATGCCAACATCATCACTAACAGACACACGATGGTGAAAAGGGGTCAAGGGGCGTTTCTGTGGCTTTTCACTCTTTTCTTGCTTCTCATTGGTCTTGTGCTTAGGAAGTATTTGTTGTTGCTGACCTAAAGATGGTGCCTGTCCTTGTTGTCCAGCATTTCTTGACTTGAGATTTTTGTGCCTGAAAAGTTAAAATAAAGGTTTCATATTTACAGTATCACTATCATGGCAAAGTATAACACCAGTTAACAGTATTAGACACTTCAGTTATCATTTGTTTTTCACATATAATCCAAAAAGTAATTTGAATTTAAAAGAGGAAAAAATACTTTGCTCGTGACCTAAATAAAATACAAGAGTATGCAAAAAGATTCATAAAAACCAATTCTCTCATGCTCATTTAATAGTCATGTGATCGGACAGCCAAAGATTATGTCTTATATGATTTAAATATTTTAGTATCTAATTTAAATACAGAAGTAAGATTCCAGTTAAGGTTAAAAGGTATAACAAGGCTTGAAATTTACTCATTTCTAAATGTACCTGATATTTCCTGTTAGTAATTATTATAAATTAATGGCTTGGCTAAGCGTAGTCATCACCTATAATCCTACAGCAACTGGCTAGAAAGTGTATTCTACTCTACTGAACAGAAGTTACATCAGTCTGGAAAGTGCTAGAATTGACTGACTGATGGGCCTCACACAATATCTACCTTATCCAAATACTTAGCACTAAAAAAAAAAGAATAAGCTGACTAGAAAAGGGAAATAAAAATGCCTAAAATAATTTCTTCCTCATAATTTAAAGCAATTCTAAAATGAAGAACTTAAATGATATACCTAAACATCAAATAATTTTGCTAAGTTTAAGATTTCTAGGCTGGGCACGGTGGCTGATGACTGTAATCCCAGCACTTTGGGAGGCTGAGGTGGGTGGATCAGCTGAGGTCAGGACTTTGAGACCAGCTTGGCCAACATGGTAAAATCTCGTCTCTACTAAAAATAAAAAATTAGCCAGGTGTGGTGGCACGCGCCTGTAGTCCCAGCTAATTGGGAGGTTGAGGCAGGAGAACAGCTTGAACCCAGGAGGCGGAGGTTGCAGTGAGCTGAGATTGTGCCACTGCATACCAGCCTGGGTGACAGAGCAAGATTCCATCTCAAAAAAAAAAAAAAAGATTTCATTTCCAAATGTAATGAGATACATATATTCATAATATTATGTTTACACTAAGAAACTGTTTTTTTTTTTGAGACGGAGTTTTGCTCTTCTTGCCCAGGCTGGAGTGTAATGGCATGATCTCGGCTCACTGCAACCTCTGCCTCCCAGGTTCAAGCGATTCTCCTGCCTCAGCCTCCCCAGTAGCTGGGATTACAGGCATGTGCCATCACACCCAGCTAATTCTGTATTTTTAGTAGAGACGGGGTTTCTCCATGTTGGTCAGGCTGTTCTCAAACTCCCGACCTCACGTGATCCGCCCTCCTCGGCCTCCCAAAGTGCTGGAATTACAGGCATGAGCCACCATGCCCAGCCAAGAAACTTTTAAAATGTGGTAAGATATGGAGTTTACACATTCAGTATTCATTAGGTTTTTCTTTTTAAATTTTACTTTTTCGTTGAATCAGAGCTATCCAGAAAGAGTATTAAAAAGCAGTGACAGGCACTTATTTGAAAAACTCTCTGTTGAGAAGACATGCTGAGACACCTTGACCGAATCTCACTCTGTTGCCAGGCTGGAGTGCAGTGGTGCAATCTTGGCTCACTGCAATCTCCAACTCCCAGGTTCAAGCGACTTTCCTGCCTCAGCCTCCCGAGTAGCTGGGACTCCAGGTGCATGTCACCACACCCAGCTGATTTTTGTATTTTTAGTAGAGACGGGGTTTCACCATGTTGGCCAGGATGGTCTCGATCTCTTGACCTTGTGATTCGCCCGCCTTGGCCTCCCAAAGTTCTGGGATTATAGGCGTGAGCCACTGCGCCTGGCCGAGATACTTTTTGTACAGAGCCTGAGATATCTTATTGTGCATGGAGAAAAAAAAGAACCAAAGTTATAAAGAAAACCAAACTCATTTCAAAAGGACATAGGAGAAATCAACCATTATCCTAATATTAAAATCAAAGATATTACACAAAAAGAAAACCACAGACCATTATCTCTTAAGAACACAGATGTAAATAATTAACAAAATATTAGCAACTCAAACCAGCAAAATATAAAAGAATAACATCATGACCAAATGATGTTAATTCTGGGAATGTAAAGTGTAGCATCCAAAAGAAAAAAATATTATGCATGACATTAACAGAATAAAAGAAAACAATATTATCTCAATAACTAGAGAAAAAACCCTACTACTATTAATATATTCAACTCCTATTTATATAGACTCAGCAACCAAGGAATAAAAGAAAGTTTGCTTGATCTGATAGATATCTACGAAAAACTACAACTAGTATCTTACTTGATGTTTAAGCATGAATAATTTCTCCTTAACATTAAGAACAAAGCAAGAATATTAGCTCTCAACATTTAATGTTTTATTGAAGGTTTTACCCAATGCAATAAGGCAAGAAAGAGATCAGAGATTTCAGAGGAAGAAGATAAACTGTCTTTATTCATTGTCAACATTATTACAAACTATACAATAAGCCAGGTGCGCTCACACCTGTAATCCCAGCACTTTGGGAGGCCGAGGTAGCTGGATCACGAGGTCAGGAGTTCGAGACCAGCCTGGCCAACATGGTGAAACCCTGTCTCTACTAAAAATACAAAAATTAGCCAGGTGTGGTGGCAGGCAACTGTAATCCCAGCTACTCAGGAGGCTGAGGCAGGAGAATCGCTTCAGCCCAGGAGATGGAGGTTGCAACAAGCTGAGATCACACCACTGCACTCCAGCCTGGGTGACATAGTGAGACTGTGTCCCACCCCCGACCAAACAAACAAACAAAAAAACTATACAATGAAAGGGTAAGGCTTATCCCCACCTAATCAATCTTAACATCACTAGACATGGGACAACCAGCTACTGTGTCTCTCTGATGTAACGCAATAAAAAGCAACACAGCCACCATCTATGAAGTACTCTTGCTAAAAATGTTGAAGTTGAGTCTAATCAAGTAATCAAGCCCCCAGGCCAGCACTGAGCACTATCCAGAACTTTCTATCTATGATGATGGGAAGTTCTGTATATGTTTTTATGTGTGTATATATATATATTTTGAGACACAGTCCTGCTCTGTCACCCAGGCTGGAGTGCAGTGGCATGCTCTTGGCACACTGCAACCTCTGCCTCCTGGGTTCAAGCTATTCTCCTGCCTCAGTCTCCCAAGTAGCTGGGATTTCAGGTGCCCACCACCACAATGGGCTAATTTTTGTATTTTTAGTAGAGACGGGGTTTCACCATGTTGGTCAGGCTGGTCTTGAACTCCTGACCTCAAATGATCCACCTACCTCGGCCTCCCAAAATGCTGGGATTACAGGCATGAGCCACTGCACCCAGCCTGTATACGGCTCTTGAGCACTTGAATTGTGGCTAGTGTAACTGAGGAACTAAATTTTTTTTTTTTAAGAGACAAGGTCTTGTTCTGTCACTGAGGCTGGAATGCAGTACAATCATAGCACACTGTAACCTCAAATTCCTGGACTCAAGAGAGCCTTCCAAAGTGCTGGGATTGCAGGCATGAACCACTGCACCCAGCTGAGGAACTGAATTTTTAATTGTATTTAAATCCAATTACTGTAAATTTAAATAGCCAACAGTAGTTACTAACACAGCTAGTATTGGATAGCTCAGCTCTACAGCTACCTTCCATTTACAGAAATGCAAAGGAAAAAGGAAGAAATTAAATTACACTAAAAGAAGTAAAATTACATGACAAGTAAAATGAAAAATCCAGAATATGGGCACTCTATAGGGAGAACTGACCTAGTTTTACCAACCAAGTCAATGTCATGAAAAGGGAACAGGAGATAACTAAAAAGAGAGATTCAGAAAACATAACAACCAAATGTTTACTCCTTGTTTGAATCCTAGTCAAATAAACTACCTACAAAAAGACATTTCTGAGAAAATCTGGACAAGGTATAACATTAGGTATGAGGGTAGAATTATTTAATGTAAGAAGATACTCATATTTTTTAGAGTTACATACTGAAGTACTGCAGAAAAGTAATATTTAAGATTTGCTTTAAAAATCTATATCAAGAGCACAGCATAGAAATTTGCCAAATAAAGTATTATATATCTATAAAACGCAGAATTATGAACTTTTTAAAAAGAGTGAATCTGTAAGTGCTAACGTGGATAAACACTCAGGTTGTTTATCAAAAGGTGCAGAAATACAGCATGATTCCCTTTGTGTGAAAGAAAGCAACAGGCAGATCTACATACATAAGAGGGGAACCTGTTAATTTTTAATTTTTTATTATTGTGTATTGTTTGAACTTTTCATTTTATTTAAATTTTGAGAGTCCTGCTCTGTTGCCCAGGCTGGAGTGCAGCAGCATGATCTCCACTCATTGTAACCTCTGCCTCCCAGGTTTAAGTAATTCCCCCACCTCGGCCTCCCAGGGAGCTGGGATTACAGGCACCTGCCACCACATCAGTCTAATTATATATATATATATATATATATATATATATTTTTTTTTTTTAGTAGAGACGAGGTTTCGCCATGTTGGCCACGCTGGTCTCAAACTCCTGACCTCAAGTGATACACCCGCTTTGGCCTCCCAAAGTGCTGGGATTATGGGCATGAGCCACTCAACCAGCCTGAACTTTGTAAAAGAGCATTTTTTTTTTTAAACACAGAAATTTGTCCAAAACACAAAAAACAAAACAAAACAAAACAAAAAAAACAAAAACCAAAAAACCCAGCAGGTTCTACCCAATGTATGAATAATCCCTTCTCTTTTTTTTTTCCTCACGCTGTTGCCCAGGCTGGAACACAGTACCATGATTAGAGCTCACTACAGCCTCCCAACTAGCTGGGTTTACAGGCAAGAGCCACTCCATTGGCTTGAATGGGTTTTTTGGGAATACTTTCAATGATAAGGACCATATTACTGTATAAGGAGATGCACCCCCCCCCTCATCAAACAGCTCCAACTGCTAGAAGGTAAATTCTTAATATTGAATAGAAATTCATCTTTTCTGTATCTTCCAGCCCTTCAGTCCTATTTCTACCTAATTTCTAAAGCTGCACTATCTAATAATGGTAGCCACAAGTTCCATGCAGTCATTAGACACTTGACAAGTGGCTAGTCTAACTTGAGATGTGCTATAGATGTAAAATACCAATTTTCCAAGACATGTTATAAAATAAAGGAATGTTAAATATCTCACTAATGTTTCATCACAATTACTGTATATCAAAATAATATGTTAGATAAATCAAATTCAATAAAATATATTGGGCTGGGCATGGTGCCTCATGCCTGTAATCCTAGCACTTTGGGAGGCCAAGGTGGACAGATCACCCGAGGCCGGGGTTCTAGACCAGCCTGGACAACACGGTGAAACCCCGTCTCTACTAAAAACACAAAAAATTAGCTGGGTGTGGTGGCGGGTGCCTATAATTCCAACTACTCAGGAGGGTGAGGCAGAAGAATCACTTGAACCCAGGAGGTGGAGGTTGCAAGTGAGCCAAGATAGCGCCACTGCACTCCAGCCTGGGTGACAGAATGAAACTCTGCCTCAAAAAAAATTTTTATATATATATATATAAAATAATAAACAAATAATAAAGTAAATTAAACAAATTTTAAAGATCTTCAGCAAGAGAAAAGGTCTAGTTGAAGCAAACACAGTAAGTGCATACGAATGGTTGATAAGTAGGAATTCATTGCCCAATTCACTTATTTTTATCCACGTTTGAATTTTCTAATAACAAAACAGAGAACTAAAATGCTAAAAAAAAAAAAAAAAAAAAAAAAAAAGCATGAAAGATGTGAGGAGCAAGATTAAAGTATTCCAAGGTTCTTGTTCGTTCCATAAAAAGAACATAGACTCTAACTGTAGACTTTAAGGAAAGCAGGTACAATAAAGGATTAATTAAATCAACAAAAGAATAAAAATAGAACACCAAACTTCTAAATCATGAGAAGAAACTGAAAAAGAAGAATATAAAAAGGAAAAAAATAACAGTATCATTAACTTATCAATTATTCAAATATTTGACTGTCTACTAAATTCAAAGTATGGTCCATGAACCCTCCTTTTCAGGGGCTTCAGGGGTTCAAAACTATTTCCACAATAGCACCAAGACACTATCTGCCTTTTTTTTTATTATGTTGAAATTTACAAAGATGGTTCAAAAACAATAGGCAGCAAAACTTCTAGCAACTGAACATGAATCAAGGGAGTGATACCAACTGTACTAGCAGTAGTAGCCACTGCTTTCTCCACCACCACACATTCAGTTTGCTGTTTTTTATGATAGTATCACTTAAGAATGTCCTTCATGAAGATAGCACAAATAATTTTTAATAATCTCAGTACTTATACCATCTTTTTACACTCTGTATAAAGAAACAGGAAGTACATATAAAGTATTTCTGTTATAGATTTGAAGTACAATGGCTATTTTGAGGAGAAGCACTTGTACAATTGTTTGAGTTACAAGCTGAAACTAGCTGACTGGTAGATAAACTAAGATTATCCATATTTGGCCATTTGGCAGATTTGTTTATTAGGTTATCAAACATGAACAAAATGAGTTTGTCATTTAAGGAAGAACTGATCATTTTGAGCTTGACTGCTAAACAATACTTCTGCTAATACAGTTGGTACCACTGCAAGATTTAGAATTTTGGAAAACTGTTATCTGACACAGTGAGCTTGACAGCTTTCTAACAAATACTTTTCAGATGAGGTCACTGGTAATATTAATGAATGAAATATTTTGATACACTGTATTGGTTGAATTCCACATCCTCAAATTCAACTAACCAGAGATGAAAAATATTATTTTTCAAAAATGAAAAGTTAACAGTACAACAATAAAAAACAATATAAATTGTAAAAACAATATGGTATAACTCTTTATGTAACACATTGTATTAGGTATTATAAACAAACTAGAGATTATTTACACTATACTGAAGGGCCAGGTACAGTGGCTCATGCCTGTAACCCCAACACTTTGGGAGGCTGAGGTGGGTGGATCACTTGAGGCAGGAGTTCAAGACCAGCCTGGCCAACCTGGTGAAACCCCATCTCTATTAAAAATATATACACACAAAAATTTAGCTGGGCATGGTGGCGCATGCCTATAGTCCCAGCTACTTGGGAGGCTGAGGCATGAGAATCGCTTGAGCCAGGGAGGGGCAGGTTGCAGTAAGCCAAGATCACACCACTGCACTCCAGCCTGGGTAACAGAGGAAGACTCTGTCTCAAAAAAAAAAAAAAAAAAAAAAAAAGGAATACTGAAGGATGTATATGGGTTATATGAATACTAACTCATTTTATATGAAGGACTTCAGCATCCATAAATTTTGTTATCTGTGAGGGTTCCAGAACATCGATCTTCCACGGATATTTGGAGATGAGTATATATAACAAAATGCGCCAACATTCAGACCTGTATAACCCAGTGAACTGATATTTTTCAAATGACCAATGCATGATGTTACAAAATCGAAAGATCCATTCAGTTATTAGTGAAGTACTAATTAGTAATCCATTAGTTATTAGCCAGTACAACTACTGACAGGGCTTTAGATGTCACATTGCAACTAACCTTTAAGAAACTACCACTTGTCAATTTTTGGTGTAGTACCAAAGAAGAATATCCACAATTATCTGAAAAAGTTATTAAAATACTCCCTTCCCTTCTCCAATTGCTTAACTACATGAGGCTGGATTTTCTTCATATACTTCAACCAAGACAATATCCAGCAATATGCTGAATGCAGAAGCAGATGTAAGAATTCAACTATCTTACTACACTCAATATTAAAAGAGTCTTGCACAACTGTAGAACAATACCACTCAATCAGTTTTTTTGCTAGTGTTTTGGAAAATATAGTGGATGTCTATTTTATTCATGTTAATATGCACTGAGATTGTTATTTTTAATAAGTGGTGCTTTAAAATTTCTCTAAAATATAAATAGATGTAATAAACGTACTTTGCAGTCTTCAACAACTTTTTAAGACTGTAAATAAGTTCTGAGACGAAAAAGTTTGAGAATTAGTCTATTTTATGCAAGGCAGTAGGAGAAATAGGATCTCCATTCACCTGAGGTGAACTATTTAGTTATGTCCCAAGTATACAAGGGATGTGAAAAGTAAATGGCCATACATTCACTTACCCAGCTATTATGAGTAAGAAAATATTAACTGGGGTTATATACTAATAGCAGCGGTTCTCTAAATTTTTGACAACATTAAAAGCCCTTTTCTTCTATACAGACCTCTTTCTAAAAGCTAGTTTCTTTAGAGAGAACAACTGAATTTTTTTTTTTTTTTGAGACGGAGTCTTGCTCTGTCACCCAGGCTGAAGTGCAGTGGCGCAATCTCGGCTCACTCCAAGTTCCCACCTCCCGGGTTCATGCCATTCTCCTGCCTCAGCCTCCTGAGTAGCTGGGACTACAGGCCCCCACCACCAAGCCTGGCTAATTTTTTTGTATTTTTAGTAGAGACAGGGTTTCACTGTGTTAGCCAGGATGGTTCTCATCTCCTCACCTTGTGATCCACCTGCCTTGGCATCCCAAAGTGCTGGGATTACAGGCATGAACCACTGCACCCGGCCGAACAATTGAATTTCATGCTAGAACACAACCACATTGAGTAATCTTTGTAAAAAAAAGAAATTGTCCTCAAAGCACAAACCAACAGAGTAATCCTTTTATTCTTTCCTATTGATGTTAGGCATGCAGTACTTTAATGTTAACATGTGAAATTTAATGTATTGCTTTTTACTTAGCAGTCTGCTTTCTATGTGCAGTTTTTCTATGAACATTCCACCACACTAAAGTCTAGTATCAGTAAATGTGCGCTATTCAATCTTGCTAATGAAAAATGCAACAATTTTATGCTTCTCACTTATTATAATGGCAAAAAATAATTGTGAGGATAGTCTTCAGATCAGTGAAATCACAAGAAAAACCAACATTTTCTACATGCAAAAAGTGTGAGTAAAATCAGTAGAATCTTTTTTGATGTCACACGTACTTAAACAGCCCTCTCGCCTTTTGTTAGCTAGTGTATTCTGAGGCTAGGACACCTTCTGTCACACAGTAAGTATTCGATAAAACCTAATAGATAACTGATAGTTACAGCAGTATTACTTTTTTTTAAAGTAAGCACAAGCAAAAAACACCTATGGAAACAAACTGTATGTCCATCAAATCCAGAATGATTATATAAACTATGATACTTCCATCCAGTGTAATATTAATAACATTCTTTTTTCATTTTTCTTTTAAAAAAGAGAGTATCACTACATTGCCCACGCTAGTCTCGAACTCCTGGCCTCAAGTAATCCTTCTCCCTTGGCCTCCCAAACTGCTGGGATTAGAGGCATGAGCCACCACACCCAGCCCCAGGAAAATTTTTAAACAATGAAGCAGAGCTATAAGTAACTAATATGGAAAGATCTGAGGCACATTAAGTGAAAAGAATTCGCTGTGAAAATACATCAGAATAATAATACTTATGTGAGGCCAGGCATGGTGGCTCACACCGGTAATCTCAGCACTTTGGGAGGCTGAGGCAGGAAGACCGCTTGAGCCCAGGAGTTCAAGACCAGCCTGGACAACATAGCATGACCCCGTCTCTACAAAATATTTAAAAATTATCCGAGCATTGTGGCACACACCTGTAATTCTAGCTAGCTGGGAGACTGAGGCAGGAGGATCGTTTGAGCCCAGGAGTTTGAGGCTATAATGAGCCATGATTTCATCACTGCACTCCAGCCTGGGCGACACAGCTAGTCTCTAAAAAAATAATAATATTTATGTGTTGAGAGGAGAATACATAAAATTAAGTATGGAGAAATAGTATCTAATTGGCAACTAGCCACTTCTAGAGAGAGTGAGTACGCCTGGGGGAGAGAAAGGATGGTCAAGGGGAACTTAGGCGGCTTTTTTCACATACTTTAAATTTCTTAAAATAATTTATATTCATGTAAATTGTCTGTACAGCTACGAATTTTTTTTCTTCCCAAATCATTTTTAAGAGAAGCCAATGTTATCAGGCAGGGTCCAGGCCTATCTTTCACACAGAAGAAATTCACTATACAGAACTGGTTATACAAAACAGAGGAAAGTGAGGCAACCCAGAGACTAGTAACAGCAGGGAGCTTCTATGACTTCTAGCACTGAAAGGACAATAAGATGATGTAGTCTCACCATATCCCGGAAGCTCAGGATGGTGCTAGAACCATAGCAGGATCTGCTCAGTAGTAACTGGGACCATGAGAAGGGGCTGTGTTAATAGGACACAAGGGAGCTGCTGCTGGAGTTGGCTCAAAAAGGGACTGGGGAAAGACCCTGGCTTCTTCCCTCCTCTCACCCTCCAATCTTCTGTTAGTGCCTCCTATTAGCCAACTCCAGAAAGCAAAGGAGTCTAGGAAATTTAATTCCCTGCAATACAGAACAGAACAGAGAAAAAGCAGAAATGGATTTGAGAGCGAGCTAGAGGCCGATTAACAGAGTCAGTTATCAATGTATGCCCCAACCTCCTATATTCCATGGCAAACAGGATACACACGTAGTAGCTCACTGTCTGTCTTACCTTCACTTAAGAAATAAGCTAGATTTGTAGTGGGCAAAGAACCTAAAGTACAAAATGTAATAGTAATTTTTTTCTAAGTAAATGATTAGAAATGCTGTATTTACTAAAGGAGCAAACTAACCAAAGCAAGTCACACGCATTGACTATATAAAATTTTGGCATATTAAATCTCTATATGCCTGTGAGGAATTTCTGAAAATATTTTTTAAAATAACTTTTTTTTTTTTTTTGAGACGGAGTCTCGCTTTGCAGCCAACACCGAAGTGCAGGGGCGCCATCTTGGCTCACTGCAACCTCCGCCTTCCGGGTTCAAGCGATTCTCCTGCCTCAGCCTCCTGAGTAGCTGGGATTACAGGCGTGCACCACCATGACCGGCTAATTTTTGTATTTTTAGTAAAGATGGTATTTCACCATGTTGGCCAAGCTGGTCTTGAACTCCTGACCTCAAGTAATCCACTCGCCTCAGCATCCCAAAGTGCTGGGATTACGGGCATGAGCCACTGTGCCTGGACAAAAGAAAATAACTTTTTAAAAATAAAAGTTCAGCTTAAAGACCAAAAATTTAAACTTATGTTGCCAACATGCATTTTTTAATGCCTTCCTCTAAAACCATTTTAGACAAAATACTTAAAATCCACATCTTTTCAAAAAGAATAAAAAAGTCTAGTTTAGGAACTAAAAAAGAATTGTTTGATAAAAATTCCAATAGTGAGAAAGAAAATCCTAATTTATTTTTTTCTTAACTTTTATTTTAGGTTCGGGGTAAATGCGATGGTTTGTTATACAGGTAAACTCATGTCATGGGGCTTTGTTTATAGATTATTTCATTACACAGGTATTAAAGGCCTAGTATCCAACAATTATTTTTTCTGCTCCTTTCCCTCCTCCCAGCCTCCACTGGACCCCAGTGTCTGTTGTTCTCCTCTATGTGTCCATGTATTCTCACCATTTAGCTCCCACTTACAAGTGAGAACAGGCAATATTTAATTTTCAGTTTCTGCATTAGTTTGCTAAGGAAAATGACCTCCAGCTCCATTCATATTCCTGCAGAAGCCATGATCTCATTCTTTTTTATGGCTGCACGGCATTCCATGGTGTACACGCACATTTTATTTATCCAATCTGTCATTGATGAGCACTTAGGTTGATTCCACGTCTTTGCTATTGTGAACAGTGCTGCAATGAACATTCCTATGCATCTGTCTTTATGACAGAATGCTTTATATTCCTCTGGGTATATACATCCAGTAATAGGATTGCTCGGTCGAATGGTAGTTCTGGAAAAGCCTAATTTCATTTAAGCACTCTTTTGGTCTTAGACCAGGGATTAGCAAACTTTTTCTGTAGGGAACCAGAGAGTAAATATTTAATCCCCTGGGGGCCCGTCTGTGTCACTACTCCTCAACTCTGCCACTGTGGGGCAAAAGCGACCACACACAATATGTAAATAAATGAACGTGGCTGTGTTCTAATAAATCCATTTATCAATACTGAAATCTGAATTTCACACAACCTTCCCATACCATAAAACATTCTTCATTTTTTTCAACTTTTAAAAAATGTAAAAATCATTTTCAGTTGGCCCAGGCATGGTGGCTTAAACCTGTAATCCCAATACTTTGGGAGGCCAAGGCAGATGGATCACCTGAGGTCAGCAGTTTGAGACCAGATGGGCCAACATGGTGAAACCCCGTCTCCACTAAAAAATACAAAAAATTAGCCAGGCGTGGTGACCCGTGCCTGTAGTCCTGGCTATTCGGGAGGCTGAGGCAGGAGAACTGCTTGAACCCGGGAGGCGAGGGTGCAGTGAGCTGAGATCGCGCCACTGCACTCCCGTCTGTGAGACATCGTCTCAAACAAATAAAAAAAAATCATTTTCAGCTTACAGGCCATACAAAACAGGCAGTGGGCCAAACATGGCCAATTCATTACACTTTGCTGACCCTCATTCTTATACAAATTATGTTCAAGTTTAGGTGTGGTTTTTTAGCTATTTTAAACTGCTAAACAATAGCTAAATATATCTTTGTTTTTATTCCAATCTCTCTAACAGAGGTAAATTTTCAACAAAGTTGCCAGACTTTAAAAAATTACATATTCTTTAATCCAAAGAGAATTATTCAATAAATGCAAAGTAAGAATTCTTATGCAATATAAGAATATTCAATTTATGCAAAAACATAACAGCACATTTGAGAGACTCTGTTATTATATATTCAAACCAACAGCGCAAATGTAGAAAAACCTTGGCCCTAACCTGCAGGCACTCCATTTCTTTGGTTCACTTCCATGAGAAAGACAGGTGACCATCTATTGCATCACAAGTTCTGACTAGGGATGTCAAGACCATTATTGTTTACTTGACTGCAAAAGCCTATGATCTATGTTTAATCTGCAGGATAAAATCATAAACTCTAGGCAACATAATTTTAAAACTTCTAATAACCAAATCTTATCATAAGGCCTTAATATATAAACTAAATACATTTCTAAAGAATTCCACATTCATCTATTCTTCTACTAATCATTCAACCAATATAGTCCATTGGAAAGCTTGATGGTTTTGTCATGCTTTGACAGTTTTGCTCCCTTTTAAGTTTTTCCCTTATAGAATCCTATTTTCTGAATCTTCAACATTTCACTTCACAACATTTCAGCTGCCCAAAGAATGTTATCAGAAATAACTCCACAAAACCCAGCACTGTATTTACCATTAAAAAAAAAAAAAGATTGTAGCTGGAAGCATTTCCCTTGAAAAGTGGCACAAGATAAGAATGCCCCCTCTCACTCCTATTCATAATAGTAGTGGAAGTCCTGGCCAGAAGAATCAGGGAGAAAAAAATAAAGGGCATTCAAATAGAAAGAAAGGAAGCGAAACTATCCCTGTTGACAGACAACATGATTCTAAGCCTGGAAAACCCCACAGTCTCAGCCCAAAAGCTCCTTCAACTGATAGACAACTTCAGTAAAATTTCAGGATACAAAATCACTGTACAAAAATCACTAGCATCCCTATATACCAACAACCACCAAGCTGAGAGCCAAATGAGAAATGCAAGCCCATTCACATCTGCCACAAAAAGAGTAAAGTAACTGGGAATACAGTTAATCAGAGGGGTTAAAGATCTCTACAATGAAAATTACAAAACACTGCTCAAAGAAATCAGAAATGATGCAAAAAAACAGAAAAACATTCCATGCTCATGGATAGAAAGAATCAATATCCTTAAAATGGCCATACTGCCCAAAGCAATTTGGATTCAACGTTATCAAACTACCAATGACATTCTTCACAGAACTAGGAAAAACTATTTTAAAATTTGTATGAAATCCAAAAACAGCCCAAATAGCCAAGGCAATCCTAAGCAAAAAGAAGAATGCTGGAGGCATCATGTTACCTTGCTTAAACGGTACTACAGGACTACAGTTACCAAAACAGCATGGTACTGATACTAAAACAGACACACAGACCAATGAAACAGAATAGAGAGCCCAGAAACAAGGCTGCACTGCCACAACCATCTGATCTTTGACAAAATTCACAAAAACAAGCAATGGGGAAAGGACTCCCTATTCAATAAATGGTGCTGGTATAACTGGCTAGTCATATGCAGATGACTGAAACTGAACCACTTCCTTACACAATACACAAACATCAACTCAAGATGAATTAAAGACTTAAATGTAAAACCCAAAACTATAAAAACCCTGGAAGACAACCCAGACAATACCATTCTGGACACAGAAATGGGCAAAAATTTCATGACAAAGATGGCAAAAGCAATCACAACAAAAGCAAAAATTGACAAATGGGATCTAATTAAACTAAAGAGCAGTTGCACAGCAACAGAAATTATCAACAGACTAAACAGATAACCTACATAACAGGAGAAAAGTTTTGCAAACTGTGCTGACAAATGTCTAATATCCAGTATCTAAAAAAACTGAAATTTATAAGAAAAAATAATCCTATTAAAAAGCGGGCAAAGGACATGAAAACTTTTCAAAAGAAGACATATGTGCAGCCAACATGCATATGTAAAAAAGCTCAACATCACTGATCA
The DNA here is from genome assembly GCF_047675955.1 of Chlorocebus sabaeus. Classification (NCBI taxonomy): domain Eukaryota; kingdom Metazoa; phylum Chordata; class Mammalia; order Primates; family Cercopithecidae; genus Chlorocebus; species Chlorocebus sabaeus. Next base: position 38,222,689 of record NC_132919.1, read on the forward strand.
TTAGAGAAATGCAAATCAAAACCATAATGAGATAACATCTCACACCAGTCAGAATGGCTATTATTAAAAAGTCAAAAAGTAACAGACACTGGCGAGATTGAGAAGGGAACATTTATACACTGTTGGTGGGAGTGAAAACAGTTCAACCATTGTGGAAAGCAGTGTGGTGATTCCTCAAAGAGCTACAACTACCATCCGACCCAGCAATCCCATTACTGGTTATATAACCGGGGAATATAACTCATTCCACCACAAAGACACATTTACACGAATGTTCACTGCAGCACTATTCACAACAGCAAAGACGCAGAATCAACGTAAATGCCCATCAATGACAGACTGGATAAAGAAAATGTGGTACGTACACACCACGGAATACTGTGCAGCCATAAAAAAGAACGAGATCATGTCATCTGCAGGAACATGGATGAAGCTGGAGGTCATCATCCTTAGCACAGGAACAGAAAGCCAACTACTGCCTGTTCTCACCTATAAGTGGTAGCTAAATGATGATAACTCATGGACAGCAAGAAGGGTCCAACAGACACTGGGGTCTACTTCAGGGTAGAGGCTGGGAGGAGGGACAGGAGCAGAAAAAGTAACTACTGGGTACTAGGCTTAGTATCTGAGTGACAAAATAATCTACACAGCAAATCCCTGTGACATGAGTTTACCTATTTCACAAACCTGCACACGTAACCCTGAACCGAAAATAAAAGCTTAAAAAAAAAAAAAGAGGCCGGGCGCGGTGGCTCAAGCCTGTAATCCCAGCACTTTGGGAGGCCGAGACGGGCGGATCACGAGGTCAGGAGATCGAGACCATCCTGGCTAACACAGTGAAACCCCGTCTCTACTAAAAAATACAAAAAAATAGCTGGGTGAGGTGGCGGGTGCCTGTAGTCCCAGCTATAGGGAGGCTGAGGCAGGAGAATGGCACAAACCCGGGAGGCGGAGCTTGCAGTGAGCTGTGATCCGGCCACTGCACTCCAGCCTGGGCGACAGCGCGAGACTCCCTCTCAAAAAAAAAAAAAAAAAAAAAAAAAAGAAAAGAATGTACTCTTCAAAACCCAATGCTGTATTTGCTATTAAAAAAAGATTGTATCATGAGGTCAGGAGATCCAGACCATCCTGGCTAACACAGTGAAACCCTGTCTCTACTAAAAATACATTAATAATAATAATAATAAAAATTAGCTGGGCATGGTGGCATGTGCCTGTAGTCCCAACTACTCCTACTTTATGGAGGCTGAGGCAGGAGAATGGCGTGAACCCAGGAGGTAGAGTTGCAGTGAGCTGAGATCGCGTCACTGCACTCCAGCCCAGGAGAGAGACCAAGACTCCGTCTCAAAAAAAAAAAAAAAAAAAAAAAAGGACTGTAGGCCAGGTATGGTGGCTCACACCTGTAATCCTAGCACTTTGGAAAGCCAAGGGGAGGATTGTTTGAGGCTAGGAGTTCGAAACCAGTCTGGACAATATACCAAGATCCCCTCTTCACAAATTTTTTTTTTCTTTTAATTAGCCAGATGTGGTGGCACAAGCCTGTAATCCTATCTATTTGGGAGACTGGGGCAGGAGGATCGCCTGAGGCCAGGAGGATCGCCTGAGGCCAAGAGTTTGAGGCTGCAGAGAGCCATGATTACTCCAGCCTGGGCAACAAACCAAGATCCTGTCTCTTTATTTTTTAAAAAAGAAAGAACTTTTAGGAGAAATTTCTCAGGCAGTGCCACTGAGGAAGGAATGCTTTTCTCAAGAGACTTATACGCCTTTTATATCTTATAGATCCTATATATACCATAGTCCCATATAAAATAGTATTTTATTTAGTCACTAGGAAACAAAACTTTCAGAGTCCGCCTCTGGTAACAGTGAATGAACTGAAGGATTATATCTACATGTATTTCTATAATCAGTTTCAAATTCCTGAAATCTTTTTCTTGAATTTTCTTTTGAAAAAAATCCTAACATCATGTTCATGTAAGCTATCTCAAATAAAGTGGGCATAAGCATTCAGTGGCATAAGAAACTATCACACATAGGCATCAATTGATCAGGAAATAATCTACCTCAAACAACTGCAATTTGTTCTTTGTGTGGCTTCAACAAAGTCCCAGGATGCCACTTTAGCAGCTGTCACTTCTTCGCACAGACCACCTGATGAAGCAGAATACTTCCTCCTAAGATTTAAAGTTACAAAATTCTTTAGAATTCATAAAATTTTCCATTAAACCTCAATGTAGCATTAAAATTAATTTTAAAGATCAATGTTATAAGTTAAAGAAAAATCAAATGACAGTTTATACTTCAGATATCTTCTAATTATAAGTAATTATCAACATGCAATTTTTGAACTTATAAATGAAAATACACACTTGTTCTGTGCTCTGTTCATATTGCATTCTTGCCAAACTCTATCCACCACATGATTTGCTAATTTTCTGGGTATTTTCCCACCATGGTGGCTAGTACTATCGGAGTTGAAGCCATCAGATACTGAAGAAAATTTGACCCACTTCTGGGCAGACTGAGGATCAACTGAAAACAAAACAAAAAAACAGGCTGTAGGAGAATAAAGGTAGGTTTAAAGTAACATTATTTGGGTTTTTTATTAATTTGTGATACAAGCTGCTCCAGCTATCTGGTAAAATTATTTGTATTTTGAGACAAAAAGCATGCTACTTTTTGGAACCAGATCTCATTAGGCAAATGTGGCAGTCAAGTACATCTCTGTAACCTAGCACTCTCAGTGCCAACAGCGGGGTTCTCAGGAGCCAGGCAGGGCCAGCACAGGGTGGTGTGCGGAGGGAGGTAGGCTGAGGACGAGGAAGGAGGTGTCCCATGGATCATGCTGTATAAGCAAACCAGACTACCCTGATGCCCAGTGACATCATCAAGGTTGGGGGCTGGCCAGAGGTGGGTAGACTGGAAGGACTCAGGAGTAGTGTGAAGGGTCCCTGGACACCAGCTATGGAGCTGCTGCACAGAGCCTGACTTCCACATCAAGGTGGGGTATGGAGCCCAGAATGAGCCCCTACAGCGGCAGCACTCTGGCCCTTCTGTCCCTGCCAGCCTCTGACCTGGGTCAGTCAATGATTGCTGGACTCTAGCCAAACACTTTGGTGTTCTCATTTAGTTGGAAATCAGTCTTTTTTGTAAGGTCAGCTGAGCATGAGCATATTTCCCCTCCATTGTAAAAAGCTCTTCTGTGTTTCTGTATGTTTATCCTCCATTGTAAAAAGTTCTTCTGTGTTTTGTTTGAAAGGTAGATGGAGGGAGGGCAGGGATATAAACCTGTTGCATCAATCGATGGGTCAGAACTTTAGCATATGCATATGTCCTTCTGAGTGACAGGGCATTTTGCTGAAAATAAGCACCTTGGTAACTAAACCCTTTTTAATAGCTAAAATGCTTTAGTTCTGTATTGACAGTTACTATAAAAGCTTGGGTTTATTTTTGTAGGACTTAAGTGCTAAGAATTAGAACACAGCAATGGGCTGCTCTGTTGGAGTAAATTTTAATTATAAACACACAAATCTTTAAAAATAAAAGCACGCTACTTTTAAATACAGAAAGCAAAATATCTAAAACAGGGAATGCAAACTGGATGGCAGTGTATCAACACTGATTTTCTGACTAAGAGGATTGAGTAACAGTTGTATAGGAGAGTGTCCTTAATGCTGGGAAATACAGTGAGTACACAGGAGTGATGGGACATCACATCTGTAGCTTGTTCTCAAATGGTTCAGAAAAAGACCAATGATAACGAATGTACATATATACAGAGAGGGTGAAGGAGTAAATAATAACAGTTTGGAAATCTGGCTAAGGAAATTACTTGTACTACGCTTGTAACTTCTCAAGAAGTTTGAAATTATTTCAAAATAAATTATTTCTTAAGTACTTACTGTACACAAAGTAACAGATTACCAGAGCTGATGAGACAAATTACTACTATACCTGTTTGGACTTCCTCAGGAGATGTAGGTGGTGTAAGCGTAACTGAAGACATAGCAGGATCTCTTATGGAAGCAGGCACTTGGTGGACACCCAAGCAAGAAGATGAACAGTGAGTAGATCCCACAGGGCTAGGAGTAGGAATGTCTGACTGAGGGACTAGAACAAAGCATGCTGGGTAGATCATTCGGACACCAGCTGAAAGGAAAAAAAATGGGACAGGAAAACCAATTACCTTTGTGACTAGTGAATCAGTCACACTCAAAAGTACTATAATGGAAAAGTAGGTATCACATCTGTACAAATAAAAATACATTTTTATAAATACAAGCTTCTTTGGCATAAGTTTTTCTTTTCTTTTTTAGAAGAAACCATAATAAACCACAATAAGCTGCCAGTGGTGGTTACCTTTGCTGAGAGAGATTTGGAAAAAGGCAGCTTTCCTTTTAATTTTTTAGATTTCTAGAAATGCGTTTTTTAAATCTTTGTTTGCATCTCTGACCAACTTAATGTGTATTACTTTTTCAATTTTATTTTTTAAGTTTAACAAAGGTAATCTGGACACTAGAATTACAAACCATTTTCTATTTACTTTTCTATATGCCTCTATTTAAAAAGCCTAAAAAATGTGTGTGTTTTGTTTCCGTTTTTGTCACAACTGCTCTGGTAATGTGTTTATTAAAAGTGAACACTGGTAATCTTTTTATTGAAAAAAAAAAAGGCCAGGAGCGGTGACTCACACCTGTAATCCTGGCACTCTGGAAGGCTGAGGTGGGTGGGTCATTTGAGGTCAGGAGTTCAAGAGCAGCCTGGCCAACATGGCTAAACCCCATCTCTACTAAAAATACAAAATTTAGCTGGGCATGGTGGTGGGCACCTGTAATCCCAGCTACTAGGGAGGGTGAGGCAGGAGAACTGCTTGAGCCCAGGAGGTAGAGGTTGCATGAGCAGAGATCGCACCATTGCACTCCAGCCTGGGCAGCAACAGAGCGAGATTCCATCTCAAAAAAAATAAATAAATAAAAGACGAAATGAGGTGATCTTCATGTATAACATTTCCATTAGATTCCCTTAAATACAATATGGTAGATTCTAATTCCAATTATCTGCTAGACTATATTTTCTCCATGCCTCTTCTCATGCCTCTCCGAGGTAGAGTATATATCTTCACTCCATTGTCAGGCTATGTGACTTGCTCTGGAATGTAAGCATGTGATATAAGTCACATCCTAACAGAGCTTTAAATGTGCTTGTAGGGTCAGGCAGCTTCTCTCACTTCTGTCTTCTACTATGAGATTAACACGTTCCGGATACCGGTACTTTGTTAACCTGGGTCCCTGAATGAGAGGACATAGAGAATATAGCCAATCTGAAAAAATCTGACCCTTTTGCACTGGGCGCAGTGGCTCATGCCAGTAATCCCAGCACTCTGGGAGGCCAAGGTAGGTGGATCCCTTGAGGTCAGGAACTTGAGACCAGCCTGACCAACATGGCAAAACTCCATCTCTACTAAAATTACAAAAATTAGCTGGGCATGGTGGCGTGCACCTATAATCCCAGCTACTAGCAAGGCTGAGGCAGGAGAAGCACTTGAACCTGGGAGGCGGAGGAGGTTTCAGTGAGCCAAGACCACGCTATTGCACTCCAACCTGAGCAACAGAGTGAGACTCCGCCTCAAAAAATAAAAAAATAATAAAAAAACCCAATCTGACCCTTTTGGCAGGCAGAGCATGCAAAGTCACAAATTCTTTAGTTACATTTTCTGTCTCTTAAGTTATTGGAAATGATAGTTTTACGAAACATTAAAACATCACATAACACAGGCTGTCAACTTTTCAGCCTTCAAATATTAATTCACAATTAACTGTCCCATTCTAAGCATGCTTCTCTCTAGACAGAATCTACTTCCCTGCCCAAATGACTTTGGCTTGGCCATTTAACTAGTTTTGTCTAATGCAACGTGAGCAGATGTAACATATACCGTATCCCAGCAGAAGCTTTGAGTACAGTTACATGGTTTGGTTCAGTCCCTATTATTCTTCTGTTCTCATAAGAACAGTATGTCCTAGCTACTGGGATACTCATTTAACCTAGGTTACAGAATGAGCAGATACATGGAGCCAAGCCACAGCTAAGATGCAGCCCTTAAGTAATGTGGGCAAGAAATAAGAAATAAATCTTTGGTGTTGAAAGCCACTGAGTTATTAGACTTGTTATTGAGCAAAATATAACTAATACATACAATCATGCATTTTCCCCTTAGGAATAATACTCAGCATACATACCAACAAGAACTTCTACTGCAGCTAAAGAATCATCTTCCCAATCCATATCTTCCTGCTTTTCTTCAGACATCTCCTTCAAGCAACATGAGATAGGATAGAACTGTTTCCATTCACCAATTAATTTTTTTGTAGCTGAATCAGACATCTTGAATGCCTGTCCTGTGAGAGTGCCATTTAGTCCAAATGGGCATAAGATAACTAGAAACCCAAAGCAGACATCAAATAAGTAACTAAAGACTGTTTTACCAAATAAGAACACAGTGAACAATGTGGCAAGTGATCGTGCAGTTATAAAAAAGAAAAGGAAACCAATAATAACCATTCCAGAGAAAAATCAATTTATTATACTTCGTTATTGTGAAGATAAAGTACAACACTGAGTTTATTATATAAAATGTTAAAAATTTGTCTGCCCAGGCTGGGCGCAGTGGTTCACGCCTGTAATCCCAGCATTTTGGGAGGCTGAGGCGGGTGGATCACCTGAGGTCAGGAGTTCAAGACCAGCCTGGTCAACGTGGTGAAACCCTGTCTCTAATGAAATACAAAAAAAATTAGCTGGGTGTGGTGGCACACGCCTGCAATCCCAGCTACTCAGGAGGCTGAGGCAGGAGAACTGCTTGAACTGGGGAGGCAGAGGCTGCAGTGAGCCAAGATGGCACCACTGCACTCTAGCCTGGGCAACAGAGGGAGACTTCATCTCAGAAAAAAAAGAAAAAAGAAAAAAAATTGTCTGCCCAAACTCTTAAGAATTTTAACAGAAGCTGGGAATATTTGTGTATCCTTCAATTTACTTTGACTCCCACTGAGAAAAAGCATTCTAAGAAAAAGCTATCTGAGGAAAAACAATATAGATATATAAATCTAAATATTTATAATGCACTGCCATGTAAACTTTAAAAAGCAAATATTAGGTTTAAAGTTAAAATAAGAACACATTGCCAAACCTTAAAAGCAATTCAGCAATCTTATAAAATATTTCTTCTAGAATTCAACTGTTTTCATAGTATAAATAGTATCAAAAGTCCGTTTGTAGCTATGTTACACATGGCTTTGGCCAGGCAAGGTGGCTCACACCTATAATCCCAGCACTTTGGGAGGCCGAGGCAGGTGGATCACTTGAGGTCAGGTGTTCAAGACCAGCCTGGCCAACACAATGAAACCGAGTTCTACTTAAGAAATAAAACATTAGCCAAGCGTGGTGGCTCGCGCCTGCAATCCCAGCTACTCAGGAGGCTGAGGCAGAATTGCTTGAAACCGGGAAGTGGAGGTTGCAGTGAACCGAGATCAGGCCACCGCACCTCAGCCTGGGCAACAGAGCGAAACTCCATCTCGAAAAACAAAAACAAACAACAAACAAAACATGGCTTATATGACCTGACACACAAGATAACCTTGAAAACGTTAACACATATAAATCCAATACGCTATCTAAAAGAACACTTCAAACTACTTCACCATTCACGGTCAAGAATTTTTGGTAATACCTGTATTTAAAAATGTAGCAACACTCTAATGGGGGAGAAGAAAGTAAATGACATCAAAATCATCATTAAGCTAAAGATCAGGGGGAATTCCATCAATCCCCAAATGTAAAATTATGAAGTTCAATAAGGATCTTTCAATAAAAGATCAAATACCTAATATAATAATCTACCTTGAAATGGGCTATTAGACTGTTGAGCAAGGGTGATATGCTCTTCACTGAGAAGGTATACAGGTTGATGTTGGTTAATTTCCACACTGGTACAAACATTGCTGTCTCCATGCAAGAAAAAGGTGAAGGAGCAGGACAAGTGTTCACTAAAAAACAAGAAAAAGTTATATCTTAGTGATGGCTAGTGGCCAAAAATGTTAACTTGTTTTTCTTTATTAGGAAGTATGCAAAAATTCATACTCTATTTTGCCCAGAAATTCTACTTCATCAGAAGAAAAAAAATCATGGATATGAGCAAAGACTTAGCTATAAGAAAAGTTCTTTACAACACTGTTTATAGTAGAAAAGGCTGCAAATAGAGGAACCAGTTAAATGAGTTAGGTACATTCACACATAGAATTATTATATAGCCACAACAATAAGTTAAAGTAGAAGAGTAGGCTTATTGGAAAGGGATAGGCTACCAAAACAGTAGGGTCAATTTTTTTCTTTTTCTTTTTTAAAGAAAGAGAGAGGGTCTCACTACATTGCCCAGGCTGGCTCGTAACTCCTGGGCTCAAGGGATCCTCTAACCTCAGCCTCCAAAGCAACTGGGACTACAGGCATGGGCCACTGTACCCAGCTCTTTTTTTTTTTTTTCTTTAAGAAAAAAAAGTTTCCTTTGGATAAAGAAAATAAAGGCGGACAAAAGAATTAATGGTGACTCAATTTTTACTTTTGCCTATTTTCCCCTCTATATAAGAAACTAAATACAAATATGTTCTCACTTTATTAATTTTCAATGGGGCTAATAATCATTTAATGCAATCCCCTCCCAACCAATAACATTACTTTAAAGCAACAATGGGTCTTACAGTTGAAGGCATCCTAGAACCAAGAATATATGCAAAATAGTACACCTTAACGAAATTCGGGTATGGCTGAGTATACAGGTTGGAAAATAGAAGTTCCCAAGGACACCAAGATAAAATTTAGAAGGGTCAAATTGCCCATAAGAGGATAAGATTGTACACTAAGAAGAATAAACTCTTCTTATTCCTTCTCCACACATTTATCTTAATAATTCATCTTTAAAAACCAGTTTTTTAAACTATGATGATTAATCAACTCAAAATCTGTTTTATATATGTATAAGCCCTCTTGAATTTCTTCTGGATAAGCAGAACATAGTGAATTAAAATTATAGTAAAAGTAATGCTAGAGTTAACAGAAGTGGGAAAATAGATGGTCGAAAAGAGGTGAAAAGCAATACAGAGCTAAGAATTTCTATATCTTATACATATGGAGTCGATACAAAATGTCTAAACTTGATAGAACAAGAAATACAAATTTAAGCATGTTATTCAAGTTACAAACGTAACTGACAGAGGCTAGTCTGAAGGTAGTGAGTTACCTCAATTGACTGTTCAGTTAGTGCAGACAGAACTTGTTCTACTCTTTCCCCTTTCCACTACTGCATGTGACTAGTCTAAAAAATGCTTTTAATAGAAATACAATTTTTTTAGGCTGGGCACAGTGGCTCACATCTATAATTCCAGCACTTGGAAGGTGGGTGGATCACTTGAGGCCAAGAGTTCGAGACCAGCAAGGCCAAAATGGTGAAACCTCCATCTCCCTAAAAATTAGCCAAGCACGGTGGCAGGTGCCTGTAATCCCAGCTACTTGGGAGGCTGAGGCGCTTGAATCCAGGATGTGGAGGCTGCAGTGAGCTAAGATCGCACCACTGCATTCCAGCATGGGCGACAGAGTAAGACTCTGTCTCAAAAAAAAAAAAAAAGTAAATAAAAATAAAACAAAAATTAATATAACTGACAGAAAAACTTAACTAAAAAAAAAAAAAACAACCAACAACAACAAAAAAACTTACTGTTCTTGTTAAGAAAGCATTGACAATGGCTGGGAATGGTGGCTCATTCCTGTAATCCCAGCACTTTGGGAGGCTGAGGCGAGAGAATAACTTGAGGTCAGGAGTTTGAAACCAGCCTGGCCAACATGGCGAAACCCTGCCTCTACCAAATACACAAAAATTAGCCAGGCGTGGTGGCAGGCACCTGTAGTCCCAGCTACTCAGGAGGCTGAGGCAAGAGAATTGCTTGAACCCGGGAGGCAGAAATTGAAGTGAGCCAAGATTGTGCCACTGCATTCCCAGCCTGGGCAACAAAGCAAGACTCTGTCTAAAAGAAAGAAGAGAAGAGAAGAGAAGAAAAAAGGAAAGAAAGAAAGAAGGAAGGAAGGAAAAAAGAAAAAAGGAAAGAAAGAAAGAAGGAAGGAAGGAAGGAAGGAAGGAAGGAAGGAAGGAGAAAGAAAGAAAGAGCAGTGACATTGTTGAAAGTTGATAAATCAAGGCCCAGAGACAGTATAAAAATCTCTGGAACTACGACAGTAACCACTAGAAGTAAAACAAAGTTTAAAAAAAAAAAAAACCAACCTGGTTACTTCTGGGGAAGGGACTTGGATATATGAGCAGGAATCCTTAAGGTTTTTAAATCTATAATACCATTCTGTTCTGCTTGAATTATATTACAGTTTAATTTTTATAAACTATAAATTCTATATATTAATCAGTCATTACTATACATTTCCTCACGTCAATAATTTTTATTTTTATTTAATAAAGTTTTATTAAGAAATAATTTTAAATTTACAGAAAAGTTGCAAAGACAGCATAAGGAGTTCCCATATACCCTTCACCCAATTTCCCCTAATGTTAATGAACATCTTAGATAATCATGCTACATTTGTCAAACAAGCAATTAACAATGATACACTACTATTAACCAAACTCCAGTCTTTATTTGGATTTTCTACTTATGTACTTTCTGTGTTCCAGGATCCAATCCAAGATACCACATTGCATTTAACCAACAGTTTATAATAGAAAAGAAAAAAAAAATAAGCTTGCTTCTAACTCTGATTAAAATGTTAATCTTGGCCAGGCGCAGTGGCTCATTCCTGTAATCCCAGCACTTTGGGACGCCGAGGCAGGCAGATCACGAGGTCAGGAGTTCGACACTACCCCGTGCCATATGGTGAAACCCCGTCTCTACTGAAAAATACAAAAATTAGCTGGGTGTGGTGGCATGCGCCTATAGTTTCAGCTACTCGGAAGGCTGAGGCAGGAGAATTGCCTGAACTCGGGAGGCGGAGGTTGCAGTGAGCTGAGATCACACCACTGCACTCCAGCCTGGGAGACAGAGTGAGACTCCATCTTTAAAAAAAAAAAAAAAAAAAGTTAATCTTATTGGAATAATTATTGGTTGAAGAATTATGAAGACTAAAGACATTTGCTTTAGTAAAAAGGGTATATATCTAAAATAACCACAAAATCAAGATAAGAGACTGTTAATAATAACATTGAGAACTATCCACTCAGGAACGAACCATTGCTATTGCTTATTTAAAGGGAAAAACTGAAAGCCAGGTGTGGTAGCTCACAACTGTAATCCCAGCTACTGGAGAGGCAGAGTTGAGAGGATCACTTGAGGTACAGAATTCAAGGCCAGCTTGGCAACATAACAAGAGCCTGTCTCTACAAAAAATTAAAAAAACAGCAAGCCATGGTGGCACACATCTATAGTCCCAGACACTCAAGAGGCTGAGGCAGGAGAATTGCTTGAGCCCAGGAGTACGAAGCTGCAGTGAGCTATAATTGCACCACTGCACTCTGGCCTGGGCAACAGAGCAAGACCCTATCTCAAAAATAAATAAATAAATAAATAAATAAATAAATAAATAAATAAATAAAAGAATATGACCAGACTGGCCCACTGGCCAAAGGAGAATGAGAAATAATAAGGAATAGATCTCTACCTAATCTATAATTTAAAGCATAAAGTATGGCATCAACTGGCTAACCACTCCCCACCTCCACCACCTCAAAATGACCTCCAGTTACACGAATGAGAATACATAACTGCTATTTTTAAGCCACTAAGTTTTGGGGATGGTTTCATTGCAGTAAAATAACCAATACAGAAATTAGTACCAAAAGTGAGGTGCTGCCAAAACAAAAACCTGAAACATGTGGCTTCTGCTCTGGGACTAGATGGTAGGTGGGGAGTAATCTAGGACACTAGAGAAATGATGAGGAAGCTACTTATGAGAGACTGGGAAATGATGACCTATGCTATATAATGGAGAAACACTTTGTGGAATCACTGCCAGAAATAATCTGCAAGGCAGAAAATGTACCTAACGAACTTAAAGAACAGATCAAGTCAAAATGTAAATTGGTTTTGAAGAGCTGTACTAGATAAAGTACTAAAAGAGATGAATACAGAAAAGAGCTTACTGGCTTGCAAGCATAATTTAGAGAGAATATAAGCAACTCACGACCAGCAGGGTTGGAAAATGAAACAAATACATGGTGCCATTACACTGCCTCAGCAAAAAGATCAAATCAAGAGTGTGACTCTAATATCCTGTTATAAACATCAAATATGATTTTTGATACTAGTTGAAACATTAAGATTTGGGTTTTTTCCTCATAGTTTTAAGCCTCCATGCATTTACTTTTCTCAAAGAAACTTTTTAATGTAAACAATCATATGCTACAAATTTTCTTCTGCATGGGAATGCACATATAGCCATATTTGTGCTTTTCTTTCTTTTGAATGTCCTCTTTTCTGATACAATTTTTCTATATAACTGAGGATGAGTTACAAAGTATGTAAATACATAAAAGATAATTTCTAAACAGTATTTTTGTCTTAGAAAACCACTAATATTTAATAATTCTGAGAAGAATATGTCCATTATGCTTATTATATGTACGGACATACAACACAGGCAGAAACCAATTTTCAAAGCATTTTTCTCTCTTAACTATAATAAAGGACATGAGAATCTAAAAGCAAGACCAAATGCTAAAAACTTAAATGAAAAACTGACAGTCAAGCAGCTAGAAATACTATGTATTTTTCAATATTACAAGCTTTTTACATGTTTTTCAGGCAACCTTAGACGACTAATGCATGTCTTGGTAGGGAGGCAAATCTTTAAAAAGAATTCTAAGAATTATTAACTAAAAATACCATGCTAAGGAAAACATTTATTAAGGAAGAGCTGGGTGTGGTGGTGAGCACCTGTAGTCCCAGCTACCCAAGAGGCTGAGGGTGGGAGGATACTTGAGGCCAAGAGTTGAAGGATGCAGTGCACTTTGAGTCTGTGAATAACCACTGCACTCCAGCCTGGGCAACAGGGTGAGACCCATTTAAAAAAAAAAAAAAAAAAAAAAAAAAAGACAGGCAGAAGAGACTCAAGCAAGAATAACCTACTATATAGAGAAATTGTAATTTGATTAATTTTAGGGTAAGTATGCTACAGAAATGATTACGAAAGCTGTGTGCTTACTTAGCTACTGAACAGTAAATTTTTAAAATCTAAATTGCCAATACTTCCAAGAATATTTATAAGTAAAAGCAATAACCTAAAACAGTCTCATGGTCTTTATCTTTAAAAGACAAAGAGGGCCAGGCGCAGTGGCTCACACCTGTAATCCCAGCACTTTGGGAGGCTGAGGTGGGCGGATCACCTAAGGAGTTTGAGACCAACCTGGCCAACTTGGCAAAACCTCATCTCTACTAAAAATACACAAAAAAATTAGCCGAGTGTGGTGGTGTGCACCTGTAATCCCAGCTACACAGGAGGCTGAGGCATGAGAATCGCTTGAACCCAGGAGACGCAGGTTGCACTGAGCCAAGACCACACCACTGCACTCCAGCCTGGGTGACAGAGCAAGACTCCATCTCAAAAAAAAAAAAAAAAAAAAAAAAAAGAGGCCTGTAATCCCAGCACTTTGGGAGGGCAAGACAGGCAGATCGTTTGAGCCCAGGAGTTTGAGACCAGCCTGGCCAACATGGTAAAATTCCGTCTCTACTAAAAATACAAAAATTAGCTGGGTGTGGTGTCACACACCTGTAATCCCAGTTACTCGGGAGGCGGAGGCAGGAGAACCACTTGAACCCAGGGAGGCAGAGATTGCAGTGAGTCGAGATCTTGCCACTGCACTTCAGCCTGGGAAACGGTGAGACTTCATCTCAAAAATTAAAAAAAAAAAAAAAAAAAAAAAAAAAAAAAAAAAAAAAAGACAAAGCGGCTAGGAGACCTGAACTTTATCTACGGTTCCTTTAATCAGTGGAGTATAATTCTTAAAAACACAGCTTTCAACTGTTTCATTTTATACACGAAATATTAAATAAGATAATTTAAAAACAGCCAGCCATGCCTGTAATCTCAGCACTTGGGAGGCTGAGGCAAGAGGAGTTGGGCTTGAGCCCAGGAGTTTGGTACCAGCCTGGGCAGCACAGTAAGACCCTATCTCCACAAAAAAACTTAAAAATTAGCCAGGTGGGGTGGTGCATGCCTGTGGTCCCAGCTACTCGAGAGGCTGAGGTTGAGGTAGAAGGAACATTTGAGCCTGAGAGGTTGAGGGTGCAGTCAGCTATGATGACACCACTGCTCTCCGGTCTCCAAACAAAAAAAAGATATTTAAAATGGATTTTTCTCATGACAAAGCATTTTAAAAGATTTTAAAAATTATTTTAAAAGCATTTTTAACATTTTAAAAATCTATTTTCCTGAAAATATTGTAATATCGGAAATGCTTAAAAATACATTAATTTGACCTATCTTAAATGTTATTTAGGAAAAAAATTTACTCTAGTATGTATAAAATCATAAAAGTCATCTTTCAACTTTCCAGTCTTTCCAGTGAGCACTTACCTACTTTATTTTTTAATTTTATGGTGTAGAGACAGGTTCTCACTGGAGTGCAGTGGTACAATCGTAGCTTGCTGCGGTCTCAAACTACTGGGCTCAAGCAATCCTCCCATCTCACCCTCTGGAGTAGCTGGGACTACAGGTGTGCGCTACTATACCCACCTAATTTTTTTTTTTTTTTTTTGCTAGAGATGGCAGGGGCAGGGGCTCACTATGTTGCCCAGGCTGGCCTCAAACTCCTGGCCTCAAGCAATCCCCCACCTTGGCCTCCCAAAGTGCTGAGATTACAAGCATGAGCTAACTTCATCTGGCCCCATTTTATCTTTTAAATAAGAAAATAAAATTTGGGTTCTTGATGTAAAGGGATAAACTGGTCTCCAAGGAGTCTTTGTAGCAATCCAATATACCAAAATACAAAACATGTAACCAATGGTCTCAGCTACCACTGTATATCTGCCATTACCCTATTTACTAACAACACTTAATCCCAGTGGTCTATGATCAAAGAAAAATCACTACCTCCTACACTGCTAGCATATAATCCCAGTATACAATAGTCTGATCTTATTATAACAGACAATGGTTTAAAATAAACCAAGTTTGTATGTGATACTGGAGGGAAACAATATTCTAAATATGTGATACAATTTGAGATTTTTTTTTTTGAGACAGAGACTTGCTCTGTTGCCCAGGATGGAGTGCAGTGATGCAACCTTGGCTCACTACAGCCTCCGCTTCCCAGGTTCAAGCGATTCTTCTGCCTCTGCCTCCTGAGTAGCTGGGATTACAGGTGCCCATGACCATGCCCAGCTAATTTTTGTATTTTTAGTAGAGACAGGGTTTTACCATGTTGGCCGGACTAGTCTCAAACTCCTGACCCTCAAGTGATCTGCCCACCTCAGCCTCCCAAAGTGCTATAATCACAGGCATGAGCCACTGCACCCAGCAGAGATTTTTTTTTTTTTTGAGACTGTTTCACTCTTGTCACCAAGGCTGGAGTGCAATGGCATAATCTTGGCTCACTGCAACCTCCGTCTCCTGGGTTCAAACAATTCTCCTGCCTCAGCTTCCCAAGTAGCTGGGATGACAGGCACCTGCCACTGCGTCTGGCTAGCTTTTTTGTATTTTATTTTTTAACTAGAGATGGGGTTTCACCATGTATTGGCCAGACTGGTCTTGAACTCCTGACCTCAGGTGATTCGCCCACCTTGGCACCCCAAAGTGCTGAGATTACAGGCATGAGCCACTGTGCTGGCCTGAAATTTTTTAAACAGATGGCGGTCTCCCTATGTTACCCAGGCAGGAGTGCAGTGGCTTTTCACTGGCACAGTCGTGAGGCACTACAGCCTCAAACTCCCGACCTCAAGTGATCCTCCTGCCGCAGCCTCTTAAGTAGCTGGAACTACAGGTGTACACCACCACACCCAAATCTCTGAAATCCTTATATTAAAGGTAACATTCTAGTCAGAGAATATTATAAAACAATTAGAAAATACCAACACAGTGAATTCGGTTGTGCTTTTTTTCCAAGGAGAAATGTTATTCATATCATCCCATCAAACATTTTTGGTATTTAACACTCAGAAAAGTAGAGTTAAAACAAAAACATATCACTACAATAAGAATCCAAAGTATTATTAGCTACTATAAAGGACTGCAGAGAACACTTGCTCTCCATGAGCTTACACTGCAATATCTAAAACAAAAAGTTATGAATGAGGCAGAATTTTATAAATGAAACTTGAATAATCTTCCATTGTGGAAAAAAATGTTCCTCAAATTAAGTACTGAAATTAATCAAAAGATTACTTCTAAAACAGAAAAGACATGCTTATAGATTAAAGCTAGCTGCTCTAACAGCAACAATTCCATACGTATGCTAGATTAGGCAGTGCCACATCAAACCTATTTCTAGCATTTGTATTAAGAAGCTACAGAAAAATGATATCCCATTTGCGAGTAGAGAATCTGAGGTACAAAAAGGTTAAATGGCTTGTGTTAAAATCATAATACTAGTAAAGGGAATGCTGACTTCAAACTCTAAACACCCTATCAACCAATTAAAAAAATGGGCAAAAGACTTCACCCGTCATTTCTCCAAAAACAACATACAAATGGCCAATAAACACATAACATGCTCAACACATCACTAATCATTAGAGAAATGCAAACCGAAAACACAGTAAGATACCACCTCACACCCATAAAAATAGCTTTAAAAAAAAAAACAGGAAATAACAAGTGTTGATGAGGATGTGGAAAAAATGGAACACCTCTGCAATGCCTTTGGGAATGTAAAATAGTGCAGCCACTATGGAAAGCAGTATGGAAATTCCTCCAAAAATTATACTTCGAATTACCATATGATCCAGCAATTCCACTTCTGGGTATACACCCAAAGGAACTTAAAGCAGGGACCTGATGAGAGATGTGCAGACCAATGTTTATAGCAGCATTATTCACAATAACCAAAAGGTGAAAACAACCCAAATACCATTTACAGATTAATACATAAACAAAATGTATATACATACAATGGAATATTATTCAGCCTTAAAAATAAGGGAAATTCTGTCACGTTTCGTAGATGAATCTTGAAGATTTTATGCTAACTGAAAAAACCCAGACAAAAAAGGACAAATACTACATGATTCCACTCATATGAGGTACCTCCACCAGTCAAGTTTCTAGACAAAGTAGAACGGTGGTTACACAAAGCTGCAGAAAAGAAGAATTGAAGAGCTACCACTCTTTTATGAGTAGACTTTCAGTTTCGGATGATGAAAAAGTTCTGCAGATAGATAGTGGTGATGGTTAACAACGTGAACGTACTTAATGCCACTGAACTGTACACCGAAAAATTATTAAGTTTTATGTTATGTACATTTTACCACAATAAAAAGAAACTGTATTCATCTCTTTTTTTCCTTTGAGACAGGGCCTTGCTCTGTCACTCAGGCTGGAGTGCAGTGGCGTGATGAGAATTCACTGCAGCTTCCACCTCCTGAGCTCAAGCAATCTTCCTGCCTCAGCCAACCAAGTAAGTGGGACTACAGGTGTGAGCCACTATGCCCAGATAATTTTTTAATTTATATTTTGTAGAGATGAGGTCTCACTATGTTGTCCAGGCTGGTCTTGAACTCTTGAGCTTAAGCAATCCTCCTGTCTTGGCCTCTCAAAGTGCAGGGATTACAAGCATGAGCCACTGTGCCCAGCCTCCCCTAGCCGTCTTAATTCTGAGATTATTTTTATTCCGTGAATTCAAGTTTCTAAACTTCTCTTACATTTTTAGGATCCTCTAAAAATTCCAAAGCCCAGATTACAGCCCCAGGTTAAGACACAAGCATCAATAATTTTTTGTAAGCTCTCCAGGTGATTCCCACATCCAGACAAGTTTGGGAATCATTAATTTGTATTTCTATAGCCTTCAGAGTAACTGTTTTAAATTCTTAAATTTAAAGGTATAATACCAGTATCAGGTTTCTTCTTTTTTTTTTTTTTTGAGACGGAGTCTCGCTGTGTCTCCTAGACTGGAGTGCAGTGGCCGGATCTCAGCTTACTGCAAGCTTCACCTCCCAGGTTCACGCCATTCTCCTGCCTCAGTCTCCTGAGTAGCTGGGACTACAGGCGCCCGCCACCACGCCCAGCTAATTTTTTGTATTTTTAGTAGAGACGGAGTTTCACCGTGTTAGCCAGGATGGTCTCGATCTCCTGACCTCGTGATCCACCCGCCTCGTGATTTCTCCCAAAGTGCTGGGATTACAGGCGTGAGCCACCACGCCCGGCCAGTATCAGGTATTATTAACATAGCTCCATGAACAAAAGATCCATACTAAACTCCAGAAGTTAACATCTTACCTGTAAATCCTGTACATATTTCTGCTCGCTCAGTGAACATATTACTTACATTATACGGTAAATAATACTTAGAAAGCGGCCAGGCGCGGTGGCTCAGGCCTGTAATTCCAGCACTTTGGGAAGCCGAGGTGGGCGGATCACAACATCAAGAGATCGAGACCATCCTGGCTAACATGGTGAAACCCCAACTCTACTAAAAATATAAAAATTAGCTGGGTGTGGTGGCACACGCCTGTAGTCCCAGTTACTTGGGACGCTGAGGCAGGAGAATCATTTGAACCTGGGAGGCAGAGGTTGCAGAGAGCTGAGACTGCGCCACTGCACTCCAGCCTGGTGACAGAGCGAGACTCCATCTCAAAAAAAAAAAAAACAACTTAGAAAGCAACAACATTATTCTGGTTTACCACTTCAAGTGTTCTGCAAAATGCTGCTTTTTATTGTTGTTTCTAAGTACTATGTTTTTACTATTTCCTATAACTTGAAAAAAAGTATGTGTAGAAGATATACAGGTCTACAGGGTCAATAATCTATCTCATATTTTTCATGCCTAAAATGCAGCTCCAATACTTGATAGCTGTATGAGCTTGGACAGATTTGTAAGAGTCTACAGTAAGAATCATAGAAAGAAATTATAGTAAGAAAGGCTGGGCATGGTGGCTCACACCTGTCATCCCAGCACTTTGGGAGGCTGAGGCTGGAAGATCACTTGAAGCCAGGAGTTAGAGACCAGCCTGGTCAACATGGCCAACAGAGAAACCCCATCTCTACCCAAATTACAAAACTTAGTCAGGTGTGGTGGCGTACTCCTGAAAGTACCGACTATGTGGGAGGCTGAGGCAAGAGAATTGTTTGTGCCTGGGAGCAGAGGGTGCAGTGAGTCAAGACTGCACCACTGCACTCTGGCCTAGGAGACAAAGCAAGACCCTGTCTCCAAAAAAAAAAAAAAAAAAAGAAAGAAAGAAAAATTATGGTAAGAAAATCTCAACAAGGAGGAAAAATAGGAGAAAGAAAAGTCTTTCTTAGCATTTAATTTTTCTCATAAATGTTCTAGAAGGCATGAAAATGTAGAAAACTGACCACACAAATTCTAGTGACATCGTCACTTAAGACTTCAGAAATGATACATAATAATCTTAATGACAGACATTAAGGACAAAACATCATAGGTAGGCTACAGGGAAAACAATAAAAAGGCACATCCAGTCTGCTGAAGTAACTACACCTAATTTAGCAGAGAGTTGGTACCCTGACTGATGCAAGGTATGAGATTCTTCTTGCCTTTGAGATTCTAGAGCATACTCACAATTTTGCATACAATTCCAGAAGGGTTCACTGACCAACAGAGAAGGTACCTTTCACCAACAAACACTACCAAGTTCAACTGGGCTTAAAGCCCTAGAACTGTGTTGTAAATACAACAGCCAATACACACATGTAACTACTGGTGACTTAAAATCCAAACTGAGATATACTCTAAGCATAGTACACAAACCTAATTTCAAAGACAGTACAAAAAGTAAACTATTTCATTAATACCTTCTGTATATTTAATTACATGCTGAAATGATATTATTTTGGACATACTACATTTAAAAATATATTACAATTAATTATGCCTATACATTTAGGTTTTTTTAACTTTTTAAATGTGCCTAGAAGAAAATTTTAAATTACATATGTGGCTCACATTATACTTCTTCTGGACAGTACTACATTAGATGACAGGAAGAAAGGAAATGAGTCCATAAAGAAACCTAATAGCAATAGCTCCTAGCTTCTCTAGAAATTTGCCTTTTCAGAGACAGTGAGAAACCCAACCAAAGGACATCCTAATGCTACTAATAGTTAATAAAACATTTCCAGTGGAGACTTACATCACATGGTGCCTATTTTTAATCAGTTTTGGAGATCATGAGATAATGTAAAAGCCATACATATGGCAGAAAATTAACATAGCTTTATGGGTGAAATTTAAAGCATATTCTTTCATTTACTTCCTTAAAAAAATTAGATGATTTTCTTTATTGAAGTACCGAAAGTACCATTTTAATCATAAATATAAAGGTTCTTGTGTAAGCAATACCACCCGAAAAAAATAACTTTCTGCAATGATGAAAATGTTCTAGATCTACATTGCCCAATACAATAGCCATTAACAATAGCCATCCTTTCCTTCCTGTGAACTTTTACTGCTTTATCCCACAAAACCAAAAATTTATCACTCTCTGTGGACAAAGTTCTTTACTACTAATTAATTCCAGGGCTCTAATTATTCTAATACAAAGGCTTAGAACATATTGAACCAAACATTTAATCCTATTTTATGTTATATCCAGCAAGGATTTATTATATCCTATTGTATGTCGATATGTATACACATAATGTAATACAGACAAACACACATATATAACATGCAATACTCTATATTGCCTTTTTTTTTTTTAAGACGGAGTTTCACTCTTGTTGCCCAGGCTGGAGTGCAGTGGCGCGATCTCTGCTCACTGCAACCTCCACGTCCCGGGTTCAAGTGATTCTCCTGCCTCAGCCTCTCAAGTAGCTGGGATTACAGGCATGTGCCACCACACCTGGCTCATTTTTGTATTTTTAGTAGAGACAAGGTTTCACCATATTGATCAGGCTGGTCTCTAACTCCTGACCTCATGAGCTGCCTGCCTTGGCCTCCCAAAGTGCTGGGATTACAGGCGTGAGCCACCACGTCTACCCTATATTGCCTTTTAAAATTGGAGTTAAAGGTAACTATTTTACACAAATACATCAAAAAAGATTTAACAACATATTTTTGCTAAATAAACTTTACTGCACACTCAGCTAAATGGCTACAACAGATTCAACATGACAAAAAGCTTAACCAAACATAATCTTAAGAAAGTCCTTGGCCAGGCGTAGGTGGTGTGCGCCTGTAATCCCAGCTACTCTGGAGGCTGAGGTGGGAGAACCAATTAGGCCTGGAAGTTTGTGGCTGCAATGAGTTATGACTGCGCTACTGCAATCTATCTTGGGCACAAAGCAAGACCCTGTCTCTATTTAAAAAAAAAAGGAAAAAAAAAAGAAAGTTCTTATTCAAGATAATCTTATTCAAATGCACTCTCAAACATCACAAGTTCAGAATAACTTTTATAGAAGACTCTAAAACCTACATTAAGTCAACGGTACTTATTACAACCCATTTACTTGTGGGCTCACTAGAAAACTCAATGTCTGCCATGTGATCCAGTCCCCAGCAATACAGGAAAACACCTAAACTATTAAAGAAAACACTGGTCATCATTCTTTTAACCAATTAACCGAAGACCAGTTTGTTCCTGTGGTTACTCTTATACTTGTGGGATTCTTTAAAGGTAACCTAGCTGTATCCCTAGAATTTGATTCCATTTCCTCTCTTTCAGTCCCTAAAGACTGTTAAAGTTAAACAGACAACTATATGTAGGTCCAGATTATCAGAAAATGAGAATTTTTATTTAAAAATTTTAAAGAAAGGAAGAAGATAGCCGGGCGCGGTGGCTCACGCCTGTAATCCCAGCACCTTGGGAGGCTGAGGCGGGCGGATCACGAGGTCAGGAGATCGAGACCATCCTGGCTAACACGGTGAAACCCCGTCTCTACTAAAAATACAAAAAATTAGCTGGGCGTGGTGGTGCGTGCCTGTAGTCCCAGCTACTCAGGAGGCTGAGGCAGGAGAATGGCGTGAACCCAGGAGGCGGAGCTTGCAGTGAGCCGAAATGGTGCCACTGCACTCCAGCCTGGGTGACAAAGTGAGACTCCGTCTCAAAAAACAAACAAACAAACAAAAAAAAACAAAATAAACAAAGGAAGAAGATAAAAATGTAAGGAATATTATTTTCTCCTTTGTTCAGGTCAAACTAGTTTCACAGCATAAATTTTCTTTCTTTACAACTCTTGTTCTTTTTTCAGAATACTTATACCAAAAGTGAATTGATTAGTAAACAAAAACAGTCTATATGATACTTATGTTTCAGAATGGTCTAGAGACGTATTAATTTATAATCAATCTTCATCTACCTTCCCTATATCATTCCACTGAATTCAACAGAAAAGAAGTCCCATATCATAACTCAAAGACAGACTTAGCTGCTTGCTTTTTCTCCTACTTGCTATTCCATAGAAGGAAAAAGGGTAAGAAAGGTCCTGCAAAAAAGAGATTGAGGACCAGCATTTATTTTTCCAGAATAAAGTCAGTTTTTATACCACAACTATGGTTCAAGAGTAACTCGAAAGAGCATACACTATTTCTGGTAACACTTCACTAATAAAATACAATCTTAATTTAGTTCCCCTCCTAAATGGGTCAGCCCATGGAAAAACACTAGTGCTCAATTACATGGTTAAATAACAAGCAGAATCTGTTGGATTCATGAAAATCTCCAGTTAAAAGTTTTATTTTCGGGCCAGGCACGGTGGCTCAAGCCTGTTAAGCCAGCACTTTGGGAGGCCAAGGCGGGCATATCATGAGATCAGGAGATCGAGACCATTCTGGCTAACACAGTGAAACCCTGTCTCTACTAAAAATACTAAAATTAGCCAGGCGTGGTAGCTGACGCCTGTAGTCCCAGCTACTCAGGAGGCTGAGGCAGGAGAATGGCGTGAACCCGGGAGGCTGAGCTTGCAGTGAGCCGAGATCACGCCACTGCATTCCAGCTTGGGCGACAGAGTGAGACTCTGTCTCAAAAAAAAAAAAAAGTTGTATTTCCGGCCAAGTGCATTGGCCCATGCCTATAATCCTAGCATTTTGCGAGGCCGAAGAAGGTGGGTAGCTTGAGTTCAGGAGTTCAAGACCAGCCTAGGCAACATGGTGATATCTTGTCTCTACAAAATCTACAAAAATTAACCAGCCGTGGTAGCGTGTACCTGTGGACCCAGCTACGTGTGAGGCTGAGGTGTGAGGATTACTTGAGCCTGGGAGGTTGGGCTGCAATGAGCCATGACTGTGCCACTGCACTCCAACCTGGGTGACAAAGTAAGAGACCTTATCTCAAAAAGTTATAATTTTTTTTTTTTTTTAGACAGGGTCTTGCTCTGTTGCCCAGGCTGGAGTACAACAGCACAATCCTAACTCACTGCAGCCTCAATCTTCTGGGCTCAAGCGATCCTCTCACCTCAGTCTTCAGAGTGGCTGGGACTACAGGTGTGTGCCACTGTGCCCACCGGTTTTTTTTTTTTAAAGAGATGGGGGTCTGCAGCCACAAAAAGGAATGAGTTCACCTGGGCATGGTGGCTCATGCCTGTAATCCCAGGACTTTGGGAGGCCAAGGTGGGCGGATTACCTGAGGTCAGGACTTCCGAGACTGGTCTGGCTAACATGGTGAAATCCAATCTCTACTAAAAATACAAAAATTAGCCGGGCGTGATGGCGGGTGCCTATAATCCCAGCTACTTGGGAGGCTGAGGCAGGAGAATTGCTTGAACCCAGGAGGCGGAGGTTGCAGTGAGCTGAAATCATGCCACTGCACTCCACCCTGGGCGACAGAGCAAGACTTTGTCTCAAAAAAAAAAGAATGAGTTTATGTCCTTTACAGGGACATGGATGAAGCTGGAAACCATCATCCTCAGCAAACTAACACAAGAACAGAAAACCAAACACATGTTCTCACTCATAAGTGGGAGTTGAACAATGAGAATACATGGACACAGGGAGGGGAACATCACAGACCAGGGCCTATCAGGGGATAGGGAGCAAGGGGAGGGAGAGCATCAGGACAAATACCTAATGCATACTGGGCTTAAACTCCAGATGATGGGCTGACAGGTACAGTAAACCACCATGGCACATGTATACCTAATTAACAAACCTGTACGTTCTGCACATGTATCCCAGAACTTAAAAATAAATACATAAATAGGCCAGGCGCAGTGGCTCACGCCTGTAATCCCAGCACTTTGGGAGGCCGAGGTGGGTGGATCATCTGAGGTCAGGAGTTCAGGACCAGCCTGGCCAACATGGCGAAACCCTGTCTCTACCAAAAACACAAAAATTAGCTGGGTGTGATGGCAGATGCCTGTAATCCCAGCTACTCAGGAGGCTGAGGCGTGAGAATCACTTGAACCCAGGAGGCGGAGGTTGCAGTGGGCCGAGACAGTGAGCCAAGATCACACCATTGCACTCCCACCTGGGCAACAGACTGACAGTATCTCTTAAAAAAAAAAAAAAGGGCACAGTGGCTCATGCCTGTAATCCCAACACTTTGGGAGGCCGAGGCAGGCAGATCACGAGGTCAGGAGTTTGAGACCAGCCTGGCTAACATGGTGAAACCCCGTCTCTACTAAAAATACAAAAATTAGCTGGGTGTAGTGGCACACGCCTGTAATCCCAATTACTCGGGAGGCTGAGCAGGAGAATCACTTGAACCCGGGAAGCAGAGGTTGCAGTGGGCTGAGATTGCACCACTGCACTCCAGCCTGGGCAACAGTGTGAGACTCTGCCTCAAAATAAATAAATAAATAAATAAATGTATAGGGCAGATATTGCTAACTGCCTACACAATATCCATTTCCACTTCTTTGATCTTTGGTATCTATCTATCACCCCTTTCTTCTTACTAACGAAAACTTCATTTTGTTCAGAGCAGCTGTTTCCAAATAAAAGATACCTGTTTCTTAGTATGGCCAAAGATACGTCAGCTAGAGTTTCCAGAAAATAATTTACTTTCTGACTCAGGTGCCACACTTTCTTACTTCCTCCCTTCCTTTCTCTTCCTGCCTGGAATCCACCGTGAGGTCTGGAGGTGCAACACACGGGAGGACCATGAAGACGTAAAGATGGCACAGCAGAAAACTCTGGGGAACCTTGAATCCTTGATGACATTATTGAACAGATATACCAGTACTAAACTATCTACCTCCATACTCCTTGCTACTGAGAAAAATCAATCCCTACATAAGCCAAGTAGTTAATGTTTTTCTGTCATTTTCAGTTGAATGTATTCCAAACTTATACAAGTATTGTGTTAACAATAAAGGTATACGTTAATTTTCAAAGAGGAAAAAAAATGAAAGCACCTTTATTTATCCAGGCTTATCTACTCATCCAGTCTACTAAAACTAAAAAGTTTCAAGAAGAAAAAAAGAAAAAAACCTCCAGGTGCACATGAAAAAAGATGCGCATATATGACATGAAAGACCTCAAAATGATTACAATCTCAACCAAATGTTCACTTCACATCCTCTTACACCTTTCAGGAAAAATTAGTAAGTTCCCTTTAATTTTCTCTTCCCCACATCCTATCTTACTTGCCACCGGTTCATCTCTCTTGAAGTCTCACTAACTCAATGACTGCTGGGAACTTAAATCTTCTGACAGACTATGCCTTATATTATCTAAATCACAGAGAAGCGTAGTAACCTGAAGGTTTTAATTGCACAGGAGAAGGAGGTATCTATCATAAGTCTTCTGTGCCTCTATCTGCAACTACTCTAATAATTAGTGTCATAAATTGCTTAATTCATTGCTCAAGAAAATTATAAGCTCTCAAAGAGTAAATGGTCTTATACAGAAAACACAAATTTAAATTACTTTAATTAAAGGGAATTGAGAGACTGGGAATAAGAAGGGTTAACTTAATCCAAAACATACTCACAGATCACTATCTTTAACAGGTGTTAATGTTACTTAACTTTAATATCAGAGTGCTGGGCATACACTTCCATGCCTAGGGATCTGCTTTCATCCCATATTTTGTCTATCATCCCAAATCAAAATTTAGGCCACTGTATTAAAATACAGCTTATTCCTACTGTAAGAAAATTCTTAAAGAGTGTAAAAGGAAGTGTGTAAAGTGGTTAAAAAAAAAAAAAAACAAAAAAAACCTGACTATATCTAGTATTTTGTCACTGATAACCTCCTGAATATGTCTGTATGATATTAGCTTGTTTTATCCCACATTCTCTGTAAAGACACAAAAAGGAACAAATCTAAAGAAATATCACATCAGAATTTAAGATAGCTTACCTTTTATTTATAGGTTTTTCATCTTTTTCATAAGGCTTTACAAACCACTTGCCAATACGTACAAAATTCCTGTTCATTAAACACCGTTCCAATAGATTGTGAACTGCTTTGAAAAGCAGAGTACGGCATTCATAGGAAAGTCCATTCTCCCACACTCCATCTTCTTCTTCTAAAAGAGAAATGAAGGAAACAGTAAGTAAAATAGTGGCACTATAATCTACTCAGAGCCAAGTAAAAAAGGTTACAGTTTAAACTCTATATTCATCAACACTAGCTTATCCCAGAATATTAAGCTACAATCACTTCAATGTATCTCTAGATATTAGCAGGTTTCAAAGTTATTCCATAAAGAATAAAAGGTCTAAGTGCCATATATTCTATTAAATTACCTGAAAAGTATTTTTCCACCTTATAAAATTCAATGACATCATGAACATACTGAATTGGTTCCTGTATTAATGAAAAGGACGCTTGTTTGCATAACCTGGAAAATATTAAACGCACTCTATACCTATGATGCCAATTTCTAAGCTGGCTCACTTGTTACTTTGTCCTAATTCCCCCAATCACTCAACCTGCCAAAAAAATTAGCCAGTTAATAATTAAAGTCAAAACATTTCATGTCCATCAGCATTCTAATCCATGACTCCACTGTAACACTAAGTGATGAATAAAAAGGAAGCTGTTGGCACAGAGCCTAACAAGCAGTGCACTATCAGCCGCCTTAGGTCTCATTTCAACCAAATTATTCCCATGATTATTATTCAGTATAGGATCCTTTACTTGGAGGAGAAATTTAAAAATTTAAAGACTTAAATTGTAAATGGCACTTCTGTCATATAAAATTATAGCTATCTTCACTAACTATACAGCTTCAATTTTGCCAGCAAATCTATTAATCACTTCAAGTTAATTTACCAAAAAAACATTAACACAGTCATTTTGAGATAAGTCTGGATGTAGGTCAGAAAAAGTTTTTTTTCATACTCTATCCATTTCATATCTGTCACAAAGCATTCAATAAATCGTGCTACAAATAATGATACTGCTTCAGCATTTTAACTTTCATTACAAGATTTTAAATTGCTGAGTCTAAATATAATTAACTCTCTTTCTATAGACTATATACCTTTATAAACATTTTATAAATATGGGTTATCTGTGTTCAATGTTTACGTAAAGTAAAAATAAAAGACAAACCTTTCTCAATTCAACACCAAACATGCATACGCTATACCCACAGAAAAACAGACACAATATGAGCTTTCGAATAAAAGCAAAGACATGTATTAAGAATTACACATGGTTTATATGCACAACTTATACAACAAATGGGTAGAACAGTAATTAAAAAGCATGACAGTGGACTTTAACTGCACTAGAAATTCTGTGCTACTGCAAAGATTAAAGTTGATTTTATGTTTTTTTCCTAAATGACAGTCAAGTCTTTCAAAGCAACTAATTTTATTTTATTTTATTTTATTTTATTTCATTTTAAATAAGCTTTAGGCTGGGCGCAGTTGCTCACGCCTGTAATCCCAGCACTTTGGGAGGCTGAGGTGGGCGGATCACCTGAGGTCAGGAGTTCAAGACAGCCTCGCCAACATGGTGAAACCCCATCTCTACTAAAAATACAAAAATTAGCCACGCGTCATAGGGTAGCCCTGTAATCCCAGCTACCTGGGAGGCTGAGGTGGGAGAATCACCCGACAGGGAGAGGTTACAGTGAGCCAAGATCGTGCCACTGCACTCCAGCCTGGGACAGAGTGAGATTCAGTCTCAAAAACAAAAAAGGTAAGCTTAGGGGAAAAAAAGTGGAATAAGCTTTAGAAAATGACAATACATCAGAATTGGAATAGAAGAATTTTTTAAGTCTAATATTAATCATAAATATTAAATATGAAAAATTGACATTCTATTATATCAAAGACACCATTATCTACTGTCATTTAAAACCAAAGCATTTATGGGTTTCACTTTATTTATTTATTTTTGAGACGGAGTCTTATTCTGTCGCCCAGGCTGGAGTGCAGTGGCCGGATCTCAGCTCACTGCAAGCTCCGCCTCCTGGGTTTATGCCATTCTACTGCCTCAGCCTCCCGAGTAGCTGGGACTACAGGCGCCCGCCACCTCGCCCGGCTAGTTTTTTTGTAGAGACGGGGTTTCACCGTGTTAGCCAGGATGGTCTCGATCTCCTGACCTCGTGATCCACCCGTCTCGGCCTCCCAAAGTGCTGGGATTACAGTCTTGAGCCACGGCGCCCGGCCAAAGGTTTCACTTTATTAAAGAAAATATTAGAGTAGGAGAATAGAGAAGTGGCACAAAGTGACTTCACTTTAATTAATTAAACATCTAGCTCACAAGCATATTTGTGAGTTGATAACAAAAAAAAGAGAAAATAATCTTTCTCAATTGATCTGCTTTCAATGTAATGAGGTCCTACCATTTCAAAATTAAACAGCTACATTAAGACTTTTACCTCAAATTATGAGACTTATGACTACTAGAATATACATGTTCTTAATTCCAACAGAATTATGTTAGATTATGTTATTTATGTTAGAATTATCTCCCAATTCTTCACCTCTTTATAATCAATTTAGTATCTTTTATTTTTGACCTTTTATTTCAAAAATCACTACCTTCTGATGGTTGTAACACTTGTTCTACAGAAGAAGCCACTACCAACATCTTTT
Source organism: Chlorocebus sabaeus (assembly GCF_047675955.1). Lineage (NCBI taxonomy): Eukaryota > Metazoa > Chordata > Mammalia > Primates > Cercopithecidae > Chlorocebus > Chlorocebus sabaeus. Next base: position 38,251,837 of record NC_132919.1, read on the forward strand.
TTCTAAGTTTTAAAGCATCAAAGACCCAAGACACAGTTACCATTTATAAGTATCAAAAGTTGTACAGTTGTTATAAACTTCGAATAAATTATTCATTTAAAACTAGAGAATGACTTTGCCTTCTTCCCAAAAACAGTAAATAAAAAAATCTGCTTTCCGGGAGGCTGAGGACAGGTATGGTGGCTCACGCCTGCTGTCAGGGAGGCTTAGGCCAGGTGTGGTGGCTCATGCCTGTAATCCCAGCACTTTAGGAGGCCGAGGCAAGTGGACCACTTGAGGCCCGGAGTTCGAGACCAGCCTGGCCAACATGGCAAAACTCCATCTCTACTAAAAATATAAAAATTAGCCGTGCATGGCACAGCTGTAGTCCCAGCTACTCAAGGGGCTGAGGCATGAGAATCACTTGAGCCCGAAAGGCGGAAGTTGCAGTGAGCTGAGATCACGCCACTGCACTCCATTGTGGGGGCAACATAGCGAGACTCTGACTCAAAAAAAAAAAAAAACAAAAAAAAACTTTGCAATAGTAAAAGCTAAAACATAATAATTTATAAATTTTCACATGAAATTCTGAAAATTGTATGGTTTTATTTTGTAAAATCTATTCCAATTAAACCTGCAGTTAAATGAATTAAGAATATTTAATGTGCCGGGCGCGGTGGCTCAAGCCTGTAATCCCAGCACTTTGGGAGGCCGAGACGGGCGGATCACGAGGTCAGGAGATCGAGACCATCCTGGCTAACACGGTGAAACCCTGTCTCTACTAAAAAATACAAAAAACTAGCCGGGTGAGGTGGCAGGCGCCTGTAGTCCCAGCTACTCGGGAGGCTGAGGCAGGAGAATGGCGTGAACCCGGGAGGCAGAGCTTGCAGTGAGCCAAGATCCGGCCACTGCACTCCAGCCTGGGCGAGAGAGCAAGACTCCGTCTCAAAAAAAAAAAAAAAAAAAAAAAAAAAAATTTAATGTGAGGCCATGCGCAGTGGCTCATGCCTATAATCCCGGCACTTTGCGAGGCCGAGGCAGGCGGATCATCTGAAGTTAGGAGTTCAAGACCAGCATGGCCAACATACCGAAACCCCATCTCTACTAAAAATACAAAACTTAGCTGGGCGAGGTAGCATGCACCCGTAGTCCCAGCTATCCGGGAGGCTGAGACAGGAGAATCACTTGAACTGGGTGGCAGAGGTTGCAGTGAACCAAGATCCTGCCACTGCATTCCAGCCTGGTGACAGAGCAAGACTCCATCTCAAAAAAAAAAAAAAAAAAGGAATATTGAATGTGGTTTAGAAAAGTAGTCAGTATTAATCTTCAAGCATCTCTCCCTCATTATTCTAATGCTTTCAAAGGGCGTGGGCATCTTATGTCCCCAATGCCCAAAATTCTCATTAACACTAAATGGGAGTTATGCATAAAACAAACAAGTAGAGACCACCTGTTGAGGTTTTCTAAACCCAACATATCTCTGAAGTATATCTTCATCTATATGGCAAGCAACTAAGCAACCATTACACTAAAGTAATATAATTTCATATTTTGTTGCTGAGAAAAATGAGAATAAGTCCTAATAATGCTCAATAAAAAGTCTGAAGGTTTTTGGTTTTCTTGGGAATCACTTAGAAACAAGAAGCCTACGGAGCCAAGCTTCTAATATCCTGACAATCTAATCTAATAACCTTAATAAAAGTACTCTCTACATGTTGTATTCAGATATGAAAAGTGAAATGGTACAACCAACCCACCCAAGACATAGTGATATGCACTATTTACACTAATTGAAACAAGTTATTGAATCTCAACACCAGCATTATAATAGGGAGGGGAAGGAGAAGGGAACACCTAGCTCTTCTGAACTTAACCAGAGCCTAATAGAAAAAGTCTGCTTAATCCATTTAAATATTTTCCTCCTCTAGCCAGGTGCAATGACTCATGCCTGTAATTCCAACTACTTGGGAAGCTAAGACGGAAGAATCACTTGAAGCTAGGAGTTCAAGACTAGCCTGGCAACACAGGAAGACCCTGACTCCAAAAAACTCTTTTTTAGTTAGTGGGGCATAGTAGCACCTGCCTGTAGGCCCAGCTGCTGGGGAAGCTGAGGTGGGAGGATTGCTTGAGTCCAGGAGTTGGAGGCTGCAATGAGCTATGATTAAGCACTGCAGGCTGAGTGACAAAGTGAGACCTCCATCTCTACAAAACAAAAAAAAAATTCCTCCTCTTGTAGCTCTATGTCCAGAGAAAACAAAGTTTTCAACTCTGCATTCTTAGTACTTTTCTATTACTATTAGCATTACAATTCTTAATCATCAGTGTTTCTTGAAATTTTCATGGATGATTTACTGGAAGAAAACACAAATGCTAAATTTGATTACCATATTTTCTTCCTGAAGATACAGAATACAGTAGTGCCAAAGCATGTGATAAGTCATCAAAATAATTCTCTATCAATAGGGAAAAAAAGGCCGGGCGCGGTGGCTCAAGTCTGTAATCCCAGCACTTTGGGAGGCCGAGATGGGCGGATCATGAGGTCAGGAGATCGAGACCATCCTGGCTAACACGTTGAAACCCCGTCTCTACTAAAAAAAAAAAATACAAAAAACTAGCCGGGCGACGTGGCGGGTGCCTGTAGTCCCAGCTACTTAGAAGGCTGAGGCAGGGTAAACCCGGGAGGCGGAGCTTGCAGTGAGCTGAGATCCAGCCACTGCCCTCCAGCCTGGGCGACAGAGCCAGACTCCGTCACAAAAAAAAAAAAAAAAAAAAATAGGGGAAAAAAATCACAACCAGAAAAGCAAATACACCGTGCACTCAACATTTTTCTCAAAACTGGCATCTTTAAACATATCCACAGTGGTAAAAAACGAATCTTCTCCTGTATAATTTTGCTAAACTATTAAAATGTAACATATGCTAATGAATGGCTCAAAAATTAACATGGTAGAAAATACCATGTAGTTCCTGAAATAAAGAGAAATGTTTAAATGCTAGATCAATGTTTCTAATGAATAATCATTAATAACCAACACATTCAACAAATATACTGAGAGCCTTAAGTTGGCTGCATCATTATCTATGGCAAAACTTGAAAAACTGATTTAAGAACAGCGTAATATGTTATGTTTGACTTGAAAACTTAGAAAATACACTTGATCAAAAAGAACAGTATGCAGCAAATGAAGCTGTCACCTAGGAGACTAGCCAATTTGAAGAGTCAGACCACATCACAAGTTAATTTTACAACAGTAGAAACGAATTACTCTCTTTAGATTACCTGGGGCACAAAACAATGTTTCAGTTTGGCCGGGACTAGATTCCTATGCCTGCCTGTTTATCTATCTGTCAATCCGATTAACATCTGTCATTTAAGGTTAAAGTCCACTATAGTTAATATCCTTCAATAAAAACATCCAAAATTAAATACAGAACAATAGTCCACTTAGTTTGAGCACTATTCATTATGATAAAATTCTGGTATAATAAAACTATCTGAACATGTTACTAAAATCTACTTTACAGACCTCAGGAGCCAGGAAAAAGAAGAAATATTTTTAGCCCTGAGTTTTTTTAGTTCACAAGGTATCAGTTTTCTCAAAGACTCTCATCACAGTCTAACTTGCTATGATTTTTTTAAGATGACTAACGGGAGAGGACGCAGTTTTTGCTTTTATTTTTATTTAAAGGGAAAGAATAAAAGTCAATGATGACAGCAATCGAATTCCAAAAACGTTAGAACACAGAATAAAAATACGCAGAAAACTCTCCTTCAAGAACACATTAATGAAAATGAAACAACCTTGCTCTGAAGCAAATTAACAGTACACTTAAAAGTACCAGTCCTACCCACTATAGAGATTTTTGACTAGAGGGACTGAGCTAAGATTTTCCCATCTCCCATTTCATACCTCTTTCACCCACTATCACACAACCATAAACAAAGCTACAAAATTTAATTTTTTTTAAAAAGGGGCCGGGCATGGTGGCTCACGCCTGTAATCCCAGCACTTTCGGAGGCTGAGGCAGGCAGATCACCTGAGGCCAGGAGTTCCAGACCAGCCTGGCCAACATGGCAAAACGCCCACTAAAATCTCTACTAAAAATACAAAAATTAGCCGGGTATGGAGGCACATGCCTGTAGTCCCAGCAACTCGGGAGGATGAAGCAAAAGAATCGCTTGAACCTGGAAGGCAGAGGTTGCAGTGAGCCAAGATTGCCCCACTATACTCCAGCCTGGGCGACAGAGCAAGACTTCATCTCAAAAAAAAAAAAAAAAAAGAAAGAAAGAAAAAAGCTGTAACCCCAGAGGAGTTTTATTCTAATCTTTTTGTATCAAAACATATCCACACCAATTCAACTAATCATTATCCTATAGAGGACAAAACAAAAAGTAAGAAAATCATCTATGTTTGGCTTTGGAATTCAAGAGGTTTTTTTTGAACAAGTATCTTTCCAAATATTATAGTTAAGCTAATACTAGTTAGCACAAATCCTGATCCAAAAATCACCCGGCTTCTGCAAATTACTTTGCTCAACAGTATTGACTTACCGCTACAAAATGAGTAACTGAGGGTTTAAAGTATGTATTAAATCAGATTTGATTTGCTGTAATGGATCTCTGCCAGTTAGTAATATAAGTTTACATTCTATTTCTACACATCAGCTAAACTTGAAAGGACGGTAACCCAAACAAATGCTAAGTGACATAAGAGAGACTGAAATTTAAAATGCACTATGGAATCTGAGCAGCCTCTTCATAACTGTCGAAATCATCAAAACCAAGGAAAGTCTAAGAAACTGTCATAGTCTAGCAAAGCCTAAAGAGACATGACAATTAAATATAATATGGGTATCTTAGATGAGATCCTAGGAAAGAAAAAGGATATTAGGCAAAAGAAAAATAAAAGAAATCCAACTATATACTTTAGTTAATAATAAAGTATCAATATTGGTTCATTAGTTAATTTTTTAAAATACACTGCATGACACAAAGGAGCTAAGGAGGTTAAACAAAGGCAATTCTGTATTTCTGTTACTGAATATTCCAGTTAAGAAAAACAGAATTCTAATCTTTGGAAAAAGAAATATTTCCTTCTTCCCCCACTACCAAGAAAAACGAGGGCAATATTATCACCATAATCAAAAACACTTCAGTAACAAGATGTGGTGTGTGCTGACCCAAACAGAAGGACACTGTCTGTGAAGAGCAGGCTCAAGCTAAATTAACCAGTTTTTAGTTACCACCTGGGTCCTTCCGGTACCCCTTTCCTCAGTGCTACACCTCCACTTGGAACTCAGGACTGCCTCCAGCAGCTGATGCTACCCTGTACTGTCCAGCTGCTCTCTTCTCAGGGGAGCTTAAAAGAAGGAGATAGAGTGCCACAGATGGGAAGAAATGAAAAAGGGGTTAGCTAGAGAGACAGAGGCAGACTAATTACCCCAAGAGGGAGGCAGACGCTGTCCCCAGAGCAAAGAAAAGGGCAAGACAAATATATTCCATCTGAAAAGATCTTATTATTCTTTAAGATACGTCTGCTTTAAGTAACAACATTCTTAATAACAGGTTTTATTTAAAAAAAAAAAGCTAAAACATACAAATACCACTGACTATGCAAACTAAAACAGTACAGGACAAGCTTTGGAACAATAAATACGATCACATACCACTCCTAATTGTATTTCAGTTTACTATTTCAATCACTTCACTTTAATAAATTTTTAAAAGTTATTTACGCCTGGCATGGTGGCTCACGCCTATAATCCTAGCACTTTGGGAGGCCGAGGCGGGTGGACAGACTGCGCTCAGGAGTTTGAGACCAGTCTGGGGAACACGGTGAAACCCCGTCTCTACTAAAAATACAAAAAATTAGCCGGGCGTGGTGGCGGGCACCTGTAGTCCCAGATACTCAGGAGGCTGAGGCAGGAGAATGGCGTGAACCCAGGAGGCGGAGCCTGCAGTGAGCCACTGCACTCCAACCTTGGAGACAGAGACTCTGTTTCTAAAAAAAAAAAAAAAAAAAAAAAAAACCACACCCAACCTCCCCCCAAAATTACTTTCATTCACATTCAGGATCACTATCTTTTTTTTTTTTTTTTTTTTTGAGACAGAGTCTTACTGTGTCACTCAGGCTGGAGTGCAGTGGCGAGATCTCAGCTCACGGCATGCAACCTCCGCCTGCCGGGATCAAGCGTATCTCCTGCCTCGGCCTCCCAAGTAGCTGGGACTACAGGCACATGCCACCACGCCCAGCTAATTTTTGTATTTTTAGTAGAGGCAGGGTTTCACCATGTTGGTCAGGATGGTCTCTATCTCCTGACCCTGCGATCTGCCTGCCTCAGCCTCCCAAAGTGCTGGGACTACAGGCGTGAGCCACCGCGCCCAGCTGATCACTCTCTGTTTTAAAGGTACAAGTAACTACGATTTTTTAAAATTATGCTAAAAATCAAAGCTAAACTAGAGAAAAACGTTTAAGACAGTAACCTAGTTTCAGCGGAGAAAACATATCTGACTGGTAACATGAAACCTAGAAGAAAAAACTGACTTTTAACAATATACATCAAAGCAGCTCACATCTAACTTTAATAGTCTTTTAACTTTCACAATATTATTTCTATTATGGTAAAACTAGGCCAGGTGCAGGGGCTCACACTTGTAATCCCAGCACTTTGGGAGGTTAAGATGGAAGGATCACTTCAGTTCACGAGTTCAAGACCAGCCTGGTCAACATAGCAAGACCCCATCTCTACTTAAAAAGAAAAAAAGAAAAAAAAATTAAACATTATATATCTCTTAAAATTATCTTTGATTCTACAAAGTGTATTTCATGGAATCTTTAAAAAAGATCTGTTTAGTCTGTTTAGATGCTCTGCCAACTTTATTAAGACCAAAGCCCCTAAGTCAGCATTATAGTTTTATTGATAATTATGTTTTATCAACAAATATATTTTATCAATAGTTTATAGTTTTTCAACAATGTTACACCGTCTCCAAACATTCTAGTAAGGTGATTTTTATGACCACTTAATGATTAAAATAACTCAAATACTATATCCAAGTCAATGAAAGAAAATGGAGGCTGGCAGACTTAGCTTTTGGCATGATTAGAAAGCATTGTCTTGCTAAAACTACTATATATACATACATCATGTATACATATATGTATATACATACACACATCATTTTACACATTTAGAACTACATTAAATACAAAGAACTAAGGACTAGACTCTGCAGCAGGCATCTCATTAGAAAAACTACAAAAGCTGGAAAGCTTTCTTGAAGAAATGCAATCACTCTCAAAAATAGTAATTATCACGGGACAGTATGTTCATTAGAATGTGAAAAGCAATTATCAAAACATACAAATGTAACACATACATTCCTACATAAATGTTGGTCTTACTAAGTACCAGTTCAAGATACAGACACCTAGAATACATTCTATCCAGAAATAAAATAGATCCTATAGGTCATAGGGACAATAACAAAAACTTCAGAGTACTCAATTTCAAACAAGAACTTTTAAAAAATTATCTAGAAATCCTAAATTTATCTGTCAAGAATCATTATCAAACTATCTTACTGAAGTCTTCGGAACCTTATAGCATACAACCAATCATTTACATTCCTATTATCTAAGATTCAGTTAATACTGACTTTGACAGTTTAAAGCTTCAGTAATTATTATGAAAAGCTATAGTTTCTCTTTCTAAAGTAGCATTTGGTCCTAAAAGTCAAGAAAATAAGGAAGTAATCACATTGATTTGCTCATAATAAAATTGTTTGTGTAACCTTTTAGATTATGATCCTATGTCCTACAAAAGCTAAACAAGTTGGCACTTGTCTCTTATTGAGTATGTTTGACAGAACAGTTTATGAGTAACTTTCCAAAAATAAATTAACATATGCCTTCATATGTTAATCAAACAGCACAAATGACAGTAACAAAATACTTACATACCTTAAAACACGCACGCACACACACAAACACAAGGATAGTTACATTTCCAGTACTTTTAGAATCATCTGCCCATTTAATGCAAAAGACTCAACTTTGACAGTGGCTGAAGTGACTCAAAAGTTACATCTGGCTTCAAAACTATTACATGACTTTGTTAGGAACTCTGTTTCCTGATTCCATTTTTTGAGATTAATGTGGCATGCCTTCCTTGGACCCTAACTACCCGTGAGAAATTAAGAAGAGAGGTGGTAAAAGGAGAAAGTCATTCAAGCCTTAAAAACCCAGCTATAACATGGATAATTTGAGTAAAATAAAATAATCATGGTGAAATAAAACATGAAGCTCAATTTTTATCTGGCCTCCTACCTAAGTGTCCCACAAAAACAAACTTAATTTGTAATACAAATGATATTCTGGGAGAAGTATACAATGTTGCTGTATCATTAATTAGAAATGGAAAGTTTCTTTCACCTGATAAGTCATGGTGAATAAGGTCAGCAAAATTGGGGTCTTCACCCCACCAAAATATCCACAATTCTCTTCTTCCAGGTCTTTGATCTCGCCGCCAAACACCAAGTACATCTGCCTTAAGGCAGCGACTAAAACTGCTCAAAATGGGGTCTTCTTCTGTCACAGGAAACAGAATAGGGGCAGAAGTTGGGCCTTGCCATACGTATTTTTTCCATTTAATTCCCGTCAAGTCAGCCTGAAGGAAAGAAAGCATGATGTTTTATTATCGAATATTCACTCAAAGTCAAAAGTACTCCATACGATGTCTCCTATTTCGTTAAGACATTACAATTTTTCAATATATGCTTGAGCTACTGAATGCAAATTAGAACCAAAAAAAAAAAAAAGACTTTATAATTCAACAACCAACAATTTTAGGGAGAAGAACACAGTTAAAAATTAATACCACCATGTCACTGAATAGCAAGCAAATATGTACTCCAAGTAGAAATAAAAGAAACTGAATGAAGTTAAATATAGACAGACACACACTTCAATATACAAACAGAGTACATTTTTCTCTGTCCTAAATGGTCACATTTATTCATTGGTATCAAACGTTTAACTGAAAATCAATTATTAAAGACCCTATCACGGGTTTTTATTCCACATTTACAGAAGTAATGTCTCTAATTAAAAGACATCTGAACAAGTCCTGAAAAAAATCTATGTTAATTCTTCACACACACCCCTGTCGGAAAAGTCAAATAGCTGCTCACCAAGAACTGTCAGATTTGTGCTAGTCTATCTTCAAAGAGCCTGATCCTAAAAGTACCAAAAATAGACTGAGTTGGATAAGATAGAATACAAAACCTGGTGTATGTCTTATTATATGTGAAGAGATGCTGATTAATGGACGTTGAAAAGAAAAACATACTGTAGAAGAGGATAGAGTATGAAAGATCTCAATTTAGCATCCAGAAAGAAATTCAAGAGGAATTCAATAATTTAATCTAACTTAAAGGAGCAAAGCATAAGGTGCCAAAAATGAAACTGCTGATACATGACTGGCAGTTTACACTTGCCAACTAGTTGTGCTCCGCCCACTTAACTCACTTACCTATCATATACTCTTAATATTTCTCATAGCACAAAGGAGAAAATGAAAAAATAAAGTCACCCAAACTTAAAGTCATTGATGAAGCTCAGCTACTGTCCCACAAAGGCCAAGTTATTTGCAACAGTTGGTACTTCTGAAAGTCTCAAGTGTTGGATGTTACCAGATCTGGGCTAACCTACACAATGGTCATCCCTACACCCAGCTTCTCTGGACTTTTCATTTCAATCAAACAAGGGAGCAGCCTGCTCAAAACATTCTGAAAAAGCAAGCAAAACACAATAAATATAGAAACAGTGCAAAACCACAGCACCTCGTCCATTAGCCCCCTTCACTCGCACAAAAAAAATTATGTTCTAATAAAAGCAAGATGGCTAGAAATTGTCAAAAATGGCAAACTGTTTTCAAAGTTTAAAAAGAAAACATATGAAATGGCACCTACTGGTTTTTACAGAGAGATCTTAAGTCACCCAAGGAAAAAACTAACCTTGCGTTAGTTTGACTCATACAAAAAAAATGTAAAACGAAGACAGGTTTCTGGGGCATAAGTTCTGGGGTCCTGTTTACATGGGGAAACCAAATTAAAAGGATGAGACATAAAGGCGGTGGGGAGCAGGGGCAATAATGGAAACTGTGAAGCTGGGATACAAGGCCAATAAGCAGAAAAGCAACAGTTAAGCAAGACAGAGGGAAAGGTTACTGTCCTGCCAGATAAGGAGCTCAAGTTGAGGACGAGACTACGGTGAAGAGAAGAGTCCGAAAGAAGACGAGAAAAAATGCCAACACTCCCCAAACAGAGCCCGGGACCGTGGGAGAGCGAACGCAGTCTCCCGGGGTTGGCCGCGGAGCTTCGCAGGGCGCCGGCTCCGGCTGGGCCTCGCCCGGGGACTCGGGCATCTGGACCAGACCCGGCCCCCTCCCCCACGGCCCAAGGGCGCACCTCGCGGCCCCCCTCCCTCGGCGCCCGCCGGCCCCGGCACTCACCAGGCAGAAGAGGTTACAGTGACAATCTTCCAGGCTGGCCCCGTTCGGCACGAAGGAGGCACTCATCGTCCCTCACAGCAGCCGCCGCCGGCGCCACAACCCACCATCCGCCATTACCGCCGCCTCCGACCAGAGAGAGAAACACAGACACCGGGGAGGGCGTGGGGGGGTAGTGGTTGGGGGGGCGGTGGAAGAGGAGGCCGCCGGGCCGCCCGCCCTCCCCACCCACCCCCCCGCCGCCGCCGCCGCCGCTGCCGCCGCCGCCGCGAGCAGCCCCCGCCGCCCGGCCGGCACCCAGCCGCCCGGGGCCGAGGGCCGGAGGCGGGAGGGCCGCGCCGCGCTCGCCTGGCGGGCCGGACTGCGGAGCCCGCAGACGCTCGTCCTTCTCTGGGAGACGGAGGGGATGTGTGCCCCTACCACAAGAAAAATAATAAATTACACAATAAATAATCAAAAACGAGTCCGAGACGGCAGAGCCCAAGCCCTGGAAGGTTCTCCCGGGCGGGGAGGCGCCCACACAGGAGCGGGAAGGGCGAGAACTGGGAGAGAAGCCCAGGCCCCCGGCCCGGCAGCGGCGATGTCCTTAAGCCCAGAGTCTCCTCAGCGGCGGAGGTGGTGGCGGCGTCTGAGGGCTCAGACCATTCTCTGGCTCTGTCTTCGTGTCGTCCCTGGGCCTCACCGGCCTAACGTCTGCCCTCCTGCGGCCTCACCGGCTGGACGCCGTAGTCTCCCCCATTTTGTGGGCCCAGCGGGCGGTGTTTTTCCCCCTTTAATCCGAATTCACGGGTTTTCCCTTCGCTTTAATGGCGGCCACAGGGACCAGCTCGCCCTCTCTGCTCACCCATTGGCCGCCTTGAGGTCACGTGGGCCCGGGCTCCGTGGGGAGGGGGAGAGAGAAGTGAGCGAGGGAGGGCCGGGAAGCTTTCGGCCGAGGCGGTGAGCCCCGGGGACGGGGCAGCCAGCTGGTAGCCACTAACATAGCGCCACCTGCTGGGTGCCCTGGCCAGTGTAAAATGACCCGTGGCCCTGGCCCTGTCTTTGCGGGGAAATTTACAGTCCAGGAAGGTTCATTTCACAAATCAATGGGAATTACGTGGAAATCAGTTTGAGTTCTTTGGAAGAGAAAGTATTGGCAAAAATTCCAAGACATTCTCATTTATTTCGCGAGGCCGCTGGGGTGCAGGCGCAAACCTCTGGATTTGGGAGTCAGACGATCTGGATGGGGACGAGACTCCCCCACCTAAAAGTTGTGATATGAAGATAGAAACTTAAGAAACAAAATATTGCCCTGTAGTTAATAGACTGGGAATTAGAGCCACACTCCCTGGGTTCCAAGCTTGAGCAAATCACTTCCTGCTCTGTGTCTTGTTTCCTCGTCTGTAAAACGGGGAAAACATACCCCTTACCCCACAAGCTTATTGTAATGAGTTAATACAAATTAAGCAGGTAGCCCAGGGCCCTGCACAGATAAGCACTGTCAAGAGTTAACTATTATTGTTGTCATCATTACCTCATACAGTTATTGTGAGAAGCAGGAGAACTAGTATATGTAAAAGTCTCACTACTTTTTTGTTGTTGTTTACTTCTGTCTCTCTAGTGCCTAAAAAAAGATACCTAGCACACAGTAGGTGCTTCGTATTTGTATATTTACAAATGAGTGGGTGGTAAGAAGTAAGAACCAAACAAAAGGTTCATTCTCTTTCCCATAAAACACCCAGTGCTTGGATGGGTTACACTTCAATATAAGAGTTCAAAACAGTTTCTCTGACGGTTTTAGGGTTGCAAGAAAGAAGAAAAAAAGATGATTCAGAAGTTAGAAATATCGGTGAGTTAGGACTTACTGTAATTTTATGTAACTATTACAGATACATAATTATGTATTATGTATTATAGATACATAATTGTATCTGTAAACTGAATGGTAGAGTCTTCCATGTCACTTCTTCAGCCACGGAATGAAAAAGAAGTCCTCGCCGGGCGCAGTGGCTCAGGCCTGTAATCCCAGCTCTCAGGGAGGCAGAGGCGGGAGGATAGCTTGAGCCCAGGAGTTCGAGACCTGCCTGGGTAATATAGCGAGACCCCGTTCTCCACAAAAAGGAAAAAAAAAAAGACAAAAAAAGAAAAAGAAGTCCTCATTAATCCACTTGTTCATCTGTGGTGGTGAAGAGCCCAGGTCTGAAGCCCAAAGGCTGGAATAAAAGCTCTGCCCCGTACTAGTTAGTCTTAGACTAAATTTGACCTTAGATCAAATTAATTTCTCTTTCTCTCAGTTATTGTAAAATGGGGGTAATAAAAGTACTTTTCTCCTAAAGTGCCTGGTGAATTAAACAATGTAGATACAGTGCTTGCCACAGTGCTTACTTAATGTTAATTATTAATATAATTTTAAAAATCATTATTGAGAACCTGCTGGCTCAATTAAGTGTGTTCCTGCTCTGTGCTAGGCCTAGGATACAAATAGGAATAAGATACCTGCCTGTCCCTCAAGATTCCTGAAGAGAGGCACTAAAGGAAACATTTCCTACAGAATAAGGTAAAATACAATGAGGGTAATTGCTTAAATAAGGTATGTACCTACTATGGCATAATAAGTGCACTAGAAGAAGAGCATCAAAGTTAAGGAAGTTGTCATAAAGTAGGTAGCTTTTGAAATGAGATTTGAAGGATAAAATGAATTCTTATAAAGCCCTTTGAAGCAGTTAAATCTTATTAAACCTAATTTGAACCCGAAGTCCACATATCAAAGTCAATTATACAACCAGGACTAATTCAATCTAGGAACTCAAATCAACTAAGGGTGGTATCCTTTATAACTAAGTTCCAGCACCAGCAGACAACAATCCCCAGATCCAATGAGGTAAGCACTCCTCTGCCCATTTCCCTTTCCCTGAGAGACTCCTCAGATCTTTGTTCTACTACTTTCCTCAGGCTGAAATACCCTCCTCGACCTCACATCTAAAGGGGTCTCCATTCTCCTTAGAAGTCTTGCCCTCCCGTTGCCCCCACCCCGTGACTTGAGCACCATCCTCAGGATTCCAGTGGCAGGTAGAATCTACCTGGAACCTACTAGGTAGGAGGTAACATTTGATTGACCTTTCTGTTTGAATGTCAATCTTTTCAAAAAGAAGAGGGAGACAAGGAGACAGAAGCGAAGAAGGGAGGAAGACCCAGAAGAAAAAGTCTGAGGATCGCAGAAGGGAGCAGGAGAGAGAGAAAGACAGGACTGAGAATGGAGAAGCAGAGTAGAATAGCGGGGATTCCAGTTGTGAGGGGAATGGAATCATGGGGAGAAGGGAAAGAGAAGAAATAAATATTTTCAGCCCACAAAGAACATACAGAAAGTAACCACTTACATTCTGTAAAAATGACATTTTGTGTGATTTAAAGAGTAATGGAGGCCGGGCGCAGTGGCTTACGCCTGTAATCCCAGTACTTTGGGAGGCCAAGGTGGGCGGATCACGAGGTCAGGAGATTGAGACCATCCTGGCTAACATGGTGAAAGCCCATCTCTACTAAAAACACAAAAAGGCAGACACCTGTAGTCCCACCTACTCAGGAGGCTGAGGCAGGAGAATGGCATGAACCCGGGAGGCGGAGCTTGCAGTGAGCCAAGATCATGCCACTGCACTCCAGCCTGGGCGACAGAGCGAGACTCCGTCTCAAAAAAAAAAAAAAAAAAACAAGAATAATGGAAATACGGACTTTGGGTATATCATCCTGGTGGGGTATGTTGATAATGAGGGAGGCTGTGTATGTGTGGGGGCAGGAGTTATATGGGATTTTTAAAAAGTAATGGAAATAAATAAAAACATTACACACACGTTGTCAGCTGGGCGCGCTGGGTCACGCCTGTAATCCCAGCACTTTGGGAAGCCGAAGCAGGAGGATCACCTGAGGTCAGGAGTTCAAGACCAGCCTGACCAACATGGAGAAACCCCGTCTCTACTAAAAATACAAAAATTAGTCAGGAGTGGTGGCACATGCCTGTAGTCCCAGCTACTTGGGAGGCTGAGGCAGGATAACTGCTTGAACCCAGGGGGCAGAGGTAGCAGTAAGCCGAGATCACGCCACTGCACTTCAGCCTGGGTGACAAAGTGAGACTCTATCTCAAAATAAATAAATAAAAACATTACACATTGTCAAAAGTTTGGCAGATACATAAAAGCATAAAGATGAAAATTTTAAATGTACATTACCCAAAAAAGTCCATATCATCACCATTCATAATCACTTCTTAACATTTGATGTATTGACTCTTCCTATATATATCTTTTTTCCTACATGGTTGAGATCATACTATATGACCAGTTAACTACACACATTTTTTAACCATCTAGTATGTGTCAGGTTATGTGTTGACAAAATAGAGCATACACAAGGAGTTCATAATCTTGCTTATAATGGCACTTGAACAGTTAGACCAACTGGGGTCAAAACTCCATACTTGGCCCAGCACGGTGGCTCGTGCCTGTAATCCCAGCACTTTGGGAGGCTGAGGCAGGCAGATTGCTTGAACCCAGGAGTTTGAGATCAATCTGGGCAGCATGATGAAACCTCCCACTGCAAAAAAAAAATACAAAAATTAGCCGGGCATGGTGACATGTGCCTGTAGTCCCAGCTACTTGGGAGGTAGAGGTGGGGAGATCGATTAAGCCTGGGAGATGGAGATTACAGTGAGTTAAGATTGCACCACGGCACTCCAGCCTGGGTAACAGAGTGAGACCCTGTCTCAAAAAGCAAGCAAACAAGTAGAACTCCATGCTTGCTAGCTCCCTAACTTCAATTTACCCCTTTGTAGAATGTGTATGTAATAACAGCTTGTTGTTATAATAATATATGAGTTGTTGCAATGATTGCAGTATCTTATGTATAAATAATATATAATAAGAGTTGTTGCAATGATTAAAAGAGATAATCCAAGTAAAATAGGAGCCAATCAGGAATTTTAAGGTTAATTTTAGAGGCCACTTTGGATCAATAATCTGGGTCAATAATCACCAATTGTCTTCTACTCTTTGAAATACGGATTCACTCAATGATCTGCATTTAAAACTGTTTTGAACTGTTTTGTAACCCCTTCCATCTTGTAGGGGCTCCATTCTGAATGAGCCGGTAGAAGCACTGGCTTACAAACTACCACTTGGCCTCCAGGAAGGTGACAAAGTTACATCACCTGAGACAGACAAGTCCAGGAAAAGGCACCTGATGATCCATATGTGATTCTGAAAAATCTGCAAGGTCTAAAGCAGCACTGTCCAATAGAAATGCAATGAGAGCTAAAACCTGTTGAAATAAAAAATAAATTTTAAAAAAAGATACAATGAGAGCTAAATAAGTAGCTCTTACTGAAATTTTTCAGTAGCCTTGTTAAAGAAGTAAAAATTAGAGCCTGGCGCGGTGGCTCATGCCTGTAATCCCAGCACTTTGGGAGGCCGAGGCAGGCAGATCACGAGGTCAGGAGTTCAAGACCAGCCTGGCCAACATGATGAAACCCCGTCTCTACTGAAAATACAGAAATTATCTGGGTGTGGTGGCGCAGGTCTGTAGTCCCAGCTACTCGGGAGGCTAAGGCAGGAGAATCGCTAGAACCTGGGAGGCGGAGGTTGCAGTGGGCCGAGATCATGCCACTGCACTTCAACCTGGGTGACAAAGTAAGACTTTGTCTCAAAAAAAAAAGTAAAAATTAATGTGAAGTACATATTTCATTTATCTCAGTATGTCAGAATCATTATCATTTTACATGCAATCAATATAAAAATTGTTGAGATAGTTTGCATTCCTTTTTTTAACCAAACCTTCAAAATCCACACTTATTTGCATTTATAGCACATTTCAGTTTTATCTAGCAGATTTCAAGTGCCTGTTAGCCATTTGCAACTAGTGACTACTGTGTTGGAGAGTACAAGTCTAGAGTCAAAAGCTGAAAGCCAAGGACCAATTAAGCTGTAGAGTGAGTGGTCTTGAGCCTGGGGACAATATTGATTTTCTTAAGGTCATTTTAACGGTTTAATGTTGTACTTAATTCAATAGAAAAAAAAGGCTAAGAAGTTACAAACCATTTTATTTCGTGAATGGGCAGACACTACTTCATTGAATATAGAAATAAACAGACCTAAAAGAAATCAGCAGGTTGAGACACTGACTTGTCTCAAAAGTTGCTGACTTGCCATTTTTCTCAGTAATGTAGCATCCACCCTTAACCTCAAGTTTCATTTCATTTTAATTGTTTCATTTTAATATTAAAGTCAACGTCTCCTAATTTTCTTACTTTGAAATTAGGTTTGTAAACCATATGCAAATCAGAAAGTCCCCTCCCCCATCTTTCTCCTACTTGAGCCAGTCATTTGACCTCTACGGATCTATTTTCTCAAACATGAGGAAGAGATTGGCTTAAGTAATTGCTATGATTTAACACCTAATATGTGACAATATATGTCAGACACGGTGTTAAGTATCTTTGCCACAGGTTCTGATGTAAGTACCATATTATCCCGATTTTCTAGCTTGAGATACTGAGGCTTAGAGAGCAACCTGCCTCTTTGGCCCGAGGTCAAAGAGATCTGTAAAGTATGCTAAGGAACCTAATCTACCAAGAGAAGCTCTAGAGAAACTTCTTAGGGAAAACAGTTGAAAACAAGTCTTGAAGGATGACTTGGGTTGAGCCAGGAAAAGATTGAGAGGGGAGAAGAAGGATAGGCATAGAAGGAAGATGAGGAGGACTGAACAGCTTGGTGTTGGTAGGAAATGATTTGGCTGGTGGAGTAACCCCAGGAACAAATCATGAAGAATTTGGATTTTATCCAGAAGAGAAAAACAACTTTTCTTTTTTCTTTTTCTTTTCTTTTTTTTTTTTTTTTAAGACAAAGTCTCTCTCTGTTGCCCAGGCTGGTGCGATCATAGCTCACTGCAGCCTCAGTCTCCTGGGCTCAAACAACCCTACCACCTCAGTCTCCTGAGTAGCTGGGATTACAGGCAAGTGCCACGATGCCCAGCTAACTAAAATTTTTTTTCTTTTCTTTTTTTAAAAAATAATTTAAAATAAAATGAGATGGGGTCTCACTGTGTTGCCCAGGCTGGTCTTGAACTCCTGAGCTTAATTTTTAAATTTTTTTTTTTTTTTTGAGATGGAGTCTCAACCCACTGCAACCTCCACCTCTCGGGTTCAAGCGATTCTCTTGTCTCAGCCTCCCAAGTAGCTGGGATTACAGGCGCCCACCACCATGCCCGGCTAATTTTTGCATTTTTAGTAGAGAAGGGTTTCGCCATTTTGGTCAGGCTGGTCTTGAACTCCCTACCTCAGGTGATCCACCTGCCTTGGCCTCCCAGAGTGTTGGCATTACAGGCGTGAGCCACCATGCCTGGTCAATTTAAAAATTTTTAGTAGAGATGAGGTCTTGGTATATTACCCAGGTTGGAAACCACTGAAAGACTCTAAACATGAGAGTGACGAGCTAAGATTTGTTTTCGACAAGGAAGGTATGGAAGTAGAAGAAATCACTTTTGCAAAAGGCTGAGTATTACTTTCTTACCGAGCAGATGATTTTTCTAAGAGCGGCCAAAGCTGAAATAGGAGACAAGTGCAGTTCTTTGAACCTGCTCCTCCGGCTAAAAAGTTCCAGGCAGAACTTTGGTCTCACAGGATAAATATTCCTGCCCAGATACAAACTGATTTGTAATTTTACTGTTCTCTTCCCCCAAGAAAAGGTTCAAAGGAGTTCAAAAGATGTGACCAGCCAAGAAAATAGAAAGATTATTCTAGAGTCTCTTGACTCAACCAAGAGTTTAAAAGGGATGTAATAGTAATATAAACAGGCTGGGCACAGTGGCTCACGCCTATAATTCTAGCCCTTTGAAAGGCTGAGGCGGGCAGATTTGCCTGAGCTCAGGAGTTCGAGACCAGCCTGGGCAACGTGCTGAAACCCCATCTCTACTAAAAATACAAAAAATTAGCCAGGCATGGTGGCACACACTTGTAATCCCAGCTACTCGGGAGGCTGAGGCATGAGAATTGTTGGAACCGGGGAGGTAGAGGCTGCAGTGAGCCAAGATTGCGCCACAGCACTTCAGCCTGGGTGACAGAGCAAGACTCCATCTCTAAATAAACAAATAGTAATATAAACGAAAGTACTAGAGTTTTATAACATTTCTACCACTGGTTTTGACATTCCTTCGTTCATTCACTTAATAATATTTATGTTTACTATGTGCAAGGTTCTATGCTAGGTACTGTGATGATTGAGCAATATGCAACAATGCATCAGAAATAGATCTGACCCTCAAGAAGATTTTTAATTCTCAGATGATAAGATATGAAATAAATAACTACTTTATTTGAAAATGCCAAAAATTGATATAGATCAAATGTTGTGGAACTGAAAGAAGAGGGGGCCACCCCAAGTCACAAGGAAGAAAAGGTTAGTAGAGAAAAACTTTGCATTTTAAATAGATACAAATTGATGAATAGATTTGAACTTGCAGAGATGTGGGAAAGAGCAATTTAGGCTAGTGTTTCCCAAACTGGAGTTTGAGGACAAGGTTTTGAAGAAAGTTACTAGGAATTCCATGCAAAAGGTTCTTGGCTATGCTGTTAATTTGCCTCTTTTTTTTTTTTTTTTTTTTTTTTTAAGCAGAGTCCTGCTCTGTCGCCCAGGCTGGAGTTCAGTGGCATGATCTCGGCTCACTGCAACCTCTGCCTCCTGGGTTCAAGTGATTCTTATGCCTCAGCCTCCCAAGTAGCTGGGATTACAGGTGCCCAGCACCATGCCCGGCTAATTTTTGAATTTTTGTATTTTTAGTAGAGACAAGGTTTCACCACATTGCCCAGGCTGGTTTTGAACTCTTGACCTCAAGTGATCTGCCCGCCTCAGCCCCCTAAAGTGCTGGGATTATAAATGTGAGCCACCAAGCCTGAGCTTTTTTTTTTTTTTTTTTTTTTTTTTAAGATAGGGTCTCATTCTGTCACCCACGCTGGAGTGCAGTCTGGAGTACAGTGGTGCAAACATGGCTCTCTGCAGCCTTGACCTTCTGGGCTCAAGCAATCCTCCTACCTCAGCCTCCTGAATAGCTGGGACCACAGGTGTGCACCACCATGCCCACTTAATTTTTTAAATTTTTTGTATAGACAAAGTCTCACCATGTTGTCCAGGCTTACTGTATCTAGAGGCTGCTCCTTGCAAATGACATTTCTCAGGCTCCCTTATCAATTTCCTTGTGGTTTGGTTTGGCCAATGGAAGCAAGGGTGGCAAATGAGTGGCCATGAGGAAGCTAGGATTTTCCCTGTCCCTGTGCTTCAGTATTGGCTGTATCTTTATGGCACTAACTTCAAATGAACAGTTCTTCTCTCCACAGTCCCAACTCTGTTGGGCAGTCCTGGCTCCTGGGCTATGGTATGTTTGTTATCTGTTGTCATGTAATAAATTATCTCTGAACATCACAGCTTAAAACAACAAGCATTTTATCTCACACAGTTCCTGAGATTTAGTAACCTGCCAGTGACTTAGCTGGTGGGTCTGGCTCAGGGTTTCTCATGAGGTTTCGGTCAAGATGTGGGCTGGGGCTACAGGCATCTCGAGGCTAACGTAGGGCTGAGGCACTCACTTCCAAGCTCATTCACACGGTTGTGGCCAGGAAACAGTTTCCTTCTGTCAGGTGGGCTTCTCCTCAGAGCTGCACACAGCAAGGCAGCTTGCTTCTCCACTAGGAAGAAGGGGGAGAGAGAGAGAGTCCAAGACCAAGATGGAAGCTGCAGTATTTTTGTAACCTAATCTCAGAAGTCATATACCATCACTTCTGCCACATGCTATCGGTCAGACCAACTGTGATACAGTGTGCAGGGGCTACACTAGGCTGTGAATACCAGGAGGCACAAATAATTGGGAGCTGGCCAGGCGTGCTGGCTCGTGCCTGTAATCCCAGCACTTTGGGAGGCCGAGGAGGGTGGATCATTTGAGGTCAGGAGTTCAAGACCAGCCTGGCCAACATGGTGAAACCCTATCTCTACTAAAAATACAAAAATGGTGAAACCCCGTCTCTCCTAAAAATACAAACATTAGCTAGACAGTAGTGGTGCATGCCTATAATCCCAGCTACTCAGGAGGCCTAAGTAGGGGTATTGCTTGAGCCTGGGAGGCAGAGGTTGTAGTGAGCCGAGATCACACCACTGCACTCCAATCTGGGCGGGTGACAGAGTGAGACCTTGTCTCAAAAAAAAAAAAAAAATAATAATAATAATAATAGGGAGCTATCTTGGAGGGTAGCTACCACAGTCCACCCTCTGTCCCCAATGATTTGTTGCTCCCACATGCAAAAATATACTCACTTCTTCCCAGAGTCACCAAAAGTCTCCATCCTTTATAGCATCAGCTTGAAGTCCAGGTGCAGATGAGGCTCCTTCAGTAAAACTCCTTAAGCAGAGCTCCTTGAGCACAGTTCCTCTCCACCTGTGACACCAAAGAGACAATTTATCTTCCTCTCCATATACCCAACGTACAATGATGAGACAGGTGTAGCAGGATAAAGGCTTAGTTATTCCTGTTCAAAAAGTGGGGGAAATGGCAGGTGCCACGGAGTAACTGGCCGATTTTAATTCTGAAATACCACCCCACCACCAATTTTGTAGGTCTGTGAATCATACTGGGGTTCACTTCATTAGACAAAAGTTATACTCACAAATCTCTTTCAGGTAAGCTCTACTCCACCCTGAGCTTCTGATAAGATGCCCTTAAGCTTCCTAGCAGTTTTGTCATCTTACTGAGAGAATACAGTATGGGAGGCACGCCTTTCATCTCTTTCAGAACTTTTTGTCTGAATGAATAGTACTCTGAGGCACAACCTTAAATCTTCTTGAGATTTTATTTTTGTTTGTTTATTTATTTTTGAGACAGAGTCTTTGTCGCCCAGGCTGGAGTGCAGTGTCACAATTTTGGCTCACTGCAACCTCCACCTCCTGGGTTCAAGCAATTCTCATTCCTCACCCTCCTCAGTAGCTGGAATTACAGGCATGCACCACCATGTCTGGCTAATTTTTATATTTTTAAAAATAGAGGTGGGGTTTCACCATGTTAGCCAGGCTGGTCTCGATCTCCCAGGCTCAAGCAACCCACGCACTTCAGCCTCCTGAGTAGCTGGTATTACAAGTGTGCCTGGCTAATTTTTTTGTATTTTTTTTTCCATTGAGAGGGGGTTTTGCCGTGTAGCCCAGGCTGGTCTCAAACTCTTGGGCTCAAGAAATCCACTCCCCCATGGCCTCTCAAAGTGCTGGGATTATGGGCATGAGCCACAGCACTGGTCAATGTTACCTCATTTTCTTGCAAGCCTTCACCTGCAGCCATTTCAAAGACCATGATGTTTCTATTAATAGCTTCTGTGAGGTACTTTAGACTTTGACTAATATTCTGCTCAAAGCCCACTGCCTAGTTCCAAAGTCACTTTCACATTTCAGAATTTTGTTCCAGCAAAACCCTACTTCCGGGTGCAAAAATCTGTATTAGTTATCTCTATTTCTGTGTAACAGGTTACTCTGAAATTCAGCAGTTTAAAACAGCAAATACTTATTATCTCACACAATTTCTGAGAACTGGGAATCGGGGACTTGGATTAGCTCAGTGGTTCTGAGGTAGGAGGCAGGCCTTAACTCCAGAGTTGGAAACTCGGACACCGGACCAGATTGAGGACTACCTTAAAGGGAGGAGGTTGGCTGGTGCGGTGCCTCATAGTCCTAGCGCTTTGGGAGGCGAAGGTGGGTGAACCATTTGAGCTCAGGAGACCAGCCTGGGCAATGTGGCGAAACCTGTCTCTACACAAAATACAAAAAAACCTTAGCCAGGTGTGGTGGCGCAAGTCTGTGGTCTCAGCTACTAGGTAGGCTGAGGTGGGAGGATTGCTTGAGCCCAGGAGGTTGAGGCTGCAGTGAGCTGAGATCCTGCCATTACACTCCAGCCTGGGTGACAGACTGAGACCCCCGTCTCAAGAAAAAAATTAAAAATTAAATTAATTAAATACATTTTTTAAAGAAAAAGAGGAGGGAGAAGGGAAAAACAGCTTTCCATAAGACATGCCCAGCAGTGTGCCATATTAGTTTACCATTGCCATAGCAACAACCGGAAGTTATACTCTTTTCCATGGCATGATGACCTGATGACCGGAAGTGGCAGCCCTCTTCCTAGAAATTTCTGCATAAACCACCCTTTAATTTGCATGTAATTAAAAGTGGATATAAATGTGACTACAGAACTACCTCTGAGCTGCTATTGTGTGCCTCTGTTGCTGCTCTACACTGCTGCTTCAAAAAATGTTGCTAACACCACTGGCCAACCCTTGAATTCTTTCCTGTGTCAAGCAAAGAACCCTGCCAGGCTAAGCCCCAATACTAGGGCTTGCTGTCCTGCATCAGTTCTGGTTCAAAGTTTCTCACAAGGTTGCAGTCAAATTGTCGCCTAGGGCTGCAGTTATCTCAAGGCTTACCTGGGACTGGAGAATCTGTGAGAAAAATCTGTAGCACACCTGAGTAACAATCCCTCTTCCCTTACTCCTTGTAGCATCTCCCTCATGTTGCTCATCTCCGGGTTGTCCCACCATCCCTCTATGTGCCCTCTGAATTCCTCCCCCACATTTTAAACTCGTTTCTCTCATTACTATATTCCTTGTATTAAACTCCTTGGCATAGGTACTGTTTTCTGGATTCTGACTTATATAATAGTCAACTAAGTATTATTGAGCTGAACAAAGTTAAAGATTTCTTACAAAAGAACTTCTTAGAGCTTTTAATGTGCACTGTAAATCTCCCAGAGGAATCTATAACATGCAGCATTTCCCATACTGTTTTGGTCACGGTCCTCTTTTGTTTTTTTAACATGTAACTAATAGCTAGCATGCAAAAGGCATAAATTAGAATCATAGTTCAGTTTGACTGAAACAATAAGCATGTGAAGGAAAAGAGTACAAAATATGATGAAAAGAGGGTAGAGGCCCGGCGCGGTGGCTCACGCCTATAATCCCAGCACTTTGGGAGGCTGAGGTGGGTGGATCACCTGAGGTTGGAAGTTTGAGACCAAGCCTGACCAACATGGAGAAACCCTGTCTCTACTAAAAATACAAAATTAGCCGGACATGGTGGCACATGCCTGTAATTCCAGCTACTCGGGAGACTGAGGCAGGAGAATCACTTGAACCCGGAAGTTGCAATGAGCTGAGATCGCACCATTGCACTCCAGCCTGGGCAACAAGAGTAAAACTCTGTCTCAAACAAACAAATAAAAAAGGGTGGGGGGTAGATACTGAACTATACAGAGTAAGGTGTTTAGACTTGATCCTATAGGCATTGAAGAGTCAATGAAGGTTGCCTCCTGCTAGGTTAAAAGATAGAATTGTTGAGCTAAATTATTTAACCACAGTAATACACTTTATTTTTCTTTTATATATTCAACTACTTAATACAAAAGGAAAATTACTTTTTTTTTTGAGTCAGAGTCTCATGGTATTGCCTGGTCTTGAGTGGAATGGCTATTCCCAGGGGTTATCATTGTGCACTACAGCCTCAAACTTCTAGGCTCAAATGATCCCGCTGTGTCAACTTCCCAGGTAGCTGGGACTACAGGCACATGCCACCATGTCCAGCTGAGAATTACGTTTTGAACCTCTCTTTTTCTTCTGCCTTTATCTTTGGTTCAACAGGGCTGAAGAGCCTTGGCCCAAACTTTAGAAGCCTCATGTTGTTTGCCTTATGTTTTCAGTATGGTAGAAGAAACTGAAAAAAAAATGGGGAGACCCTTGAGAGATAAAATGTTTCAACATACTCCCTATAACACAGCATTGTCAGTGGAATTAAAAGATGAAGGAATTCTGTTCAAAATAATTGGTGATAAGAAAGGAAGATGGAAGTATATGTCAGGGAAAGAATTAGCTAGTGATTAGGAAAAGAACAAACATCCTTTCTGAAAACTAACATTTACATGGCAGCACATATATGACTTATTTATTGCTGCGAAACAAATTATATCAAAGATTTGTGGCTCAAACAATAAAAAACTTTATTTTTTAATTTTTTAATTTTTTTTTTTAGACAGAGTCTCACTCTGTCGCCCAGGATAGAGTGCAGTGGCACTATCTCAGCTCACTGCAACTTCCATCTCCCAGGTTCAAGCGATTTTCATGCCTCAGCCTCCCTAGCTGGAACTACAGGCACGTACCACCACACCCAGCTAATTTTTAAAAAAATTTTTATTAGAGATGGGGTTTGCCATGTTGGCCAGGCTGGTCTTGAACTCCTGGCCTCAAGTCATCCGCCCATCTCGGCCTCCCAAAGTGCTGGGATTACAGACGTGAGCCACCGCACCAGGTCATAACAATAAACATGTCTATCTCATAGTTTCTGTGGCTGGACAGTTCTAAGTTAGAATTTCTCGTCTGATTCATTCAGATGTTGGCTGTAATTGCAGTCATCTGAAGGCTTGAGTCAGGCTAGCAGATCTGCTTCCAAGAGGGCTTGCTCGTACAAATGGCAAGTTGGTGCTGGCTATTGGCAGGAGGCTTCATTTTCTTTTCACGTGGGTCTATCTCCAGGGGTCCTTGTGTGCATGGAAACTGGCTTTCTCCAGAGGAGGGGATCCAAGACGCCAAGGCAGAAGTTACAGTTGCCTTTATTATTTAGCCTCAGAAGTCCCACACTGTCACTTCTGCAGTAATCTATTTGTCATACAAATCAGCCCTGATACAATGTGGAAGGGGAATACTATGATATAAAGGTCATTCTAGGTTACTTTGCAGTTTTTGTTTTTGTTTTTGTTTTTACCTTTCTAGGTTCCTTTCCTGATACTCTTTTCCTCAATAAAGCAACTTACAAAATAGATACATCTTGGGTAGCCAAATCAAGTACATGATACTGAAAACGTCACAGTATCTGGTCAGATTTTTTTAAATTTCAGTGCAATTTCAGCCAATCATCTGGCTTTCTATCGTTTGAAAAATGTACCACTTTCCTGTTGCAAAAAATAAGCAAGTCACAAATCTCTCAAGAACAAGGACTGGTCCAAAGGCTGAAAATACAGCATGAATGGAGAAAAGCAGTGTGTGATATTAGTTTTGGCATTCTTCTACTCACTGTTAATAAATTCATCTGTGTTTTTTTTTTCTGGGATAGGTATGTGTAATATTCCACATGCTTGATTTTAGAAGATGTCTTTTTAATTTTTATTTTTTTGAGACAGAGTCTTGCTTTGTCACCCAGGCTAGAGTTCTATGGCATGATCTTGGCTCACTGCAACCTCTGCCTCCCAGGCTCAAGCAATTCTCCTCCCTTAGCTTCCCGAGTAGCTGAGACTACAGGCATGTGCCACCACACCTGGCTAAGTTTTGTATTTTTAGTAAAGACAGCGTTTCACCATGATGGCCAGGCTGGTCTCAAACTCCTGACCTCATGTGATCCACCCACCTTGGCCTCCCAAAGTGCTAGGATTACAGGCATGAGCCCCCTGGCCAGAAGACTTTTTTTTATTTTAAAGCATGAAAACAATGTAAATATTTAATAACTTTTGTTTTCCGTAAAAAGCCCAGGCTGCATCCATTCAAAACGTTTATCTTTCAATGTGGAATAAATTAGTAAAAGTATACGACCAAAATCAATGTTAAATTTTAATTAACAAAAAGATGTATTGTTCTCATAGGAAGAAACTCAACCTTTATATAGTTCCCCGCTATGAGATTATTCCAAAGATATAGGACTGCACTTTCCATCTATGATTTGAACACAGAGGCAGTATGGTGTATGCAAAGTATCAGTTCTAGAATTAGACAAGGATTTTTTTTGTTTGTTTGTTTTTTGACGGAGTTTTGCTCTTGTTGCCCAGGCTGGAGTACAATGCTGTGATCTCGGCTCATCACAACTTCCACCTTCTGGGTTGAAGCCAGTCTCCTGCCTCAGCCTCCCGAGTAGCTGGGATTACAGGCATGCGCCACCACGTCTGAATAATTTTGTATTTTTAGTAGAGACAGGGTTTCTCCATGTTGGTCAGACTGGTCTTGAACTCCCGACCTCAGGTGATCCGCCCTCCTCGGCCTCCCAAAGTGCTGGGATTACAGGCGTGAGCCACTGTGCCCGGCCGACTATTTCTATTTCTTCTTCTTCTTGTTATTCTTGTTTTGACCCTTCCTGCACTGCACTCATTGATTACCTTTTCATCTTATGTGTAGGCAGCTGATAACCTGTTCAGTCTCCACTGTCTCAGGTTAACAATTCCACCTGCTGGCCGGGCATAGTGGCTTACACTTGTAATCCTAGCACTTTGGGAGGCCGAGGCAGGTGGATCACGAGGTCAGGAATTCGAGACCAGCCTGGCCAACATGGTGAAATCCCATCTCTACTAAAAATACAAAAATTAGCCTGGTGTGGTGGTGTGTGCCCATAATCCCAGCTATTCCATAGCCTGACGCAGGAGAATCTCTTGAACCCGGGAGGCAGAGGTCGCAGTGAGCTGAGATCATGCCACTGCACTCCAGTCTGGGCAACAGAGCAAGACTCTGTCTCAAAAACAAACAAACAAACAAACAAAAGGCCAGGCGCGGTAGCTCATGCTGTAATCCCAGCACTTTGAGAGGCCGAGACAGGCAGATCACTTGAGGTCAGGAGTTTGAGACCAGCCTGGCCAACATGATGAAACCTTCCATCTCTACTAAAAATTAAAAAATTAGCCGGGTGTGGTGGTGGGCGCCTGTAATCCCAGCAACTCCGGAGGCTGGGGCAGGAGAATCACTTGAACCTGGGAGGTGGAGGTTGTAGTGAGCCAAGATTGTACCACTGTACTTCAGCCTGGGCAACAGAGCGAGACTCCATCTCAAAAGCAAAATAAAATGAAACAATTCCACCTACTTTCTTATTTTAATCATCAAGTGCCCTGGGGAACTATGACTTCTCAGAGACATCTTATTACATTTTTACCATAGCCAGCACCATACCCTGGGGACTCTGGTAATAATAAAATAATAATAAATACCATTATTGAACATTTACTGGCCCATAGTGCTAAGCAATTTACATAGATGATTTTTTTAATTGGTTTCTTGGTGTCTTCTAATAGATTATTTGATTTCATCCTCTCCACAACTATATGAAGTCAAATTTGAGCAGATAGGTCTACAGAGGCTTTATTTGCATGATTATAAATTAAACCATTAACAAAAGACAGTGACATTTACAGTTAAGGTATATGACTAGCCCTGTACACAAAGATGTAAGAGAGGAAATTTCTGGCATACGTTTACTAAACCTAGGAGCTACAGATAAAACTGATACTACTTTTTTTTTTTTTTTTTCCGAGATGGAGTTTCTTTCTGTCACCCAGGCTGGAGTGCAGTGATGCGATCCCAGCTCACTGCAAGCTCCACCTACTGGGTTCACATCATTCTTCTGCCTCAGCCTCCTGAGTAGCTGGGACTACAGGCACCCACCACTACGCCCAGCTAATTTTTTTTGTATTTTTAGTAGAGACGGGGTTTCATCGTGTTAGCCAGGATGGTCTTGATCTCCTGACCTCGTTGTCCGCCTACCTCGGCCTCCCAAAGTGGTGGGATTATAGGCATGAGCCACCGCACCCGGTCAGATACTACTATTTCTTGCAGCCCCCAGTCAACCTCTCCTGCTAGCACTTACACCCTAAGTAGTCACCTCCTCTTGAATAAGGGCCAGGCAGAATGTAGCAGAAGTGACTCGTTGCCTCTTCCAGCCTTAAGCCTTAAGAAGGCCCGGCAGCTTCCACTTTTATACTTTCAGGAGCCCTGAGCTACCATTTGAGAAATTGACATGGAGAAGGAGATTCCCTGGGAGTATACTGTGAGAGAGGAGGTCTAGCCTTAACAGCTTCCAGCTAAGCCCGGCATTCCAGATGTCTCTGATAAAGTGTCAGACACGTGAGTAAAGCCATTCTGAAGATGCCAACCCTGACCGCCATCTGACTACAGCTATGTGAGATACCTAAACGAGACCAGCGGAACTGAACAGCACAGCACCCACCAGTCAACCCACACAATCATGAGAAAATAAAAGAAAGGCCAGGCGCGGTGGCTCAAGCCTGTAATCCCAGCACTTTGGGAGGCCGAGACGGGCGGATCACGAGGTCAGGAGATCGAGACCACCCTGGCTAACACGGTGAAACCCCGTCTCTACTAAAAATTTAAAAAAAATAAAAAAATTAGCCGGGCATGGTGGTGGGTGCCTGTAGTCCCAGCTACATGGGAGGCTGCGGCAGGAGAATGGCGTAAACCCGGGAGGCAGAGCTTGCAGTGAGCTGAGATCCGGCCACTGCACTCCAGCCTGGGTGACAGAGCGAGACCCTGTCTCAAAAAAAAAAGAAAAAAAGAAAAAAAAGATTGTTGTTTTAAGCCACTAAATTTTGGAGTGGTTTTTATTAAGCAGCGATAGATAACAAAAACACTACTAATGTCAATAATGTTAAAGGTTATGGTTGATTTGGAGTCCTATTAGATTATATTAGGTCAAGAGGCCCAAACACATCAGAATCCTACCTTAGACTACAGCTATTACCTCCTCCTTCACCCTCACCAAGGTCTAGAGGGAGAAATCTACACACATGAGACAGTGGAAAAGGTAAATAAAAACCACTACCACCAGGGCAGCCAGAACCCTGCTTAATCAAAATGGACACCAGGCTACGCATGGTGGCTCACGCCTGTAATCCCAACACTTTGGAAGACCAAGGCGGGAAGATCACCTGAGGTCAGGAGTTCGAGACCAGCCTGGCTAACATGGCGAGACCCCGTCTCTACTAAAAACACAAAAATTAGCTGGGCTTGGTGGCGGGAGCCTGTAATCCCAACTATTCCGGAGCCTGAGGCACAAGAATTGCTTGAACCTGGGAGGTGGAGGCTGCAGTGAGTCAAGATCACGACCCTGTAATTCAGCCTGGGCAGAGGCTCCATTTCAAGGAAAAAAAAAAGGACACCCGCTGAAACAGGCTGCACCTTCACAGTATGACTGTCCACCTAGCTGTTCCCTCTCTCTAAGCCTGAGAACAGGCCTAGGTTGGAGTGTCACTGCAGTCTCACAGGGAAGAAGGAAGAAGAGCCCCAAAGGGAGCCACATCCACGTGCAAGACCTAAGCACATCCTGCATGATGCTGAACACTGGGAAATATAGCCCAGTTAATGTCTTAGAATCTGACCAACCAGATTAGCCCCTTCTCTTATGGAGGGGAGGGGGAACAAGAGGAAGATAAAGAAGAAACTGAAAGTTTCCCCTTTCCTAGACCCTGTACACATTGTCTTATTTAATCCTCACAATAAATCCTAAAGGTAGATATTTTTCTTTCCCTAGTATCCATGAGAAGATTAAATATTAGAGAGATTGCATAACTTTTTCAAGGTTACATAATAAGTATTTGGAATTACAGGGGCGAGTAGGGGGAGTTACCTGGCAAAAATGAGAAGAGATGCCTTTGGAGTATGGCACATTGTAAATTCATTCACATTGTTACCTCAGTTGTTTTTATGTTCAAGTAAAAAACCAAATCAAATGAAAATGCTGTAGGGCCAGGCGCAGTGGCTCACACCTGTAATCCCAGCACTTTGGGAGGCCGAGGCAGGTGGATCACCTGAAGTCAGGCGTTCAAGACCAGCCTGACCAACATGGAGAAACCCCATCTCTACTAAAAAAAAAAAAAAAAATTAGCCAGGCATGGTGGCACATGCCTGAAATCACAGCTTCTCGGGAGGCTGAGGCAGGAGAATCACTTGAACCTGGGAGGCAAGGGTTGTCCTGAGCTGAGATCATGCCATTGCAGTCCAGCCTGGGCAACAAGAGCGAAACTCCGCCTCAAAAAAAATAAAAGAAAAGAAAGTGCTGTACCGTTAGAGGCACCCAAGGAGAGAGGGCCCAAAGTCAGTCTTTGTTATGGCTTGATTGTAGAACAGGTGGAGGGAAAGCATCTCTTTCTACTTCAGCAGAGAAGTGGCTGCACGCCGGCAGTAGCTGGTGATATGAGTCAGGAAGTAGCCACTCAGAAGTACAGAAGAGGCTTCCCCTACCTCCGTATATCCTTGAGAGATACAGAAGGTACCTGTGGTGTCAATGACCTCCTTGTGAGGCCTGCTGTGGTCCATAGTATCCAATTGTACTGCCATACTAGACTGGCCTGGAGAAACGTGTGTTACCCAAACATTACATCTCTGACGAAAGACTATATTTGTTCCACCCCCACACTCTCCACTCAAATTCCCAGAAGTTTGCAATTATCCTCAAAAGAAGTTTCCAGACAACACTTACTCAGCTTTGGTTTTCAGTGGGATGAGATCGTTTTGTTTTGTTTTGTTTTTTCATTTCTTTAAACTTGGCTGACCATTGCCATTCCACCCCCGGATGGTGCGTGCAGGTCAGTCATGAACCACAAACCTGTTTCCACTCACTCTTCACCCGCTTGTTCTTTTTGCTCCTTTCCCTGGATTTGTGACTCTGCAATCCAGCTGGATCTATGCATCTCCCTCTTTTGTTCCTGTCACCCTCACTACATAACCTGCTGGACCTCCCTTCAGGCCTCTTGGACTTTGATCCTTGCCCAGTTTTCAGCTATACTAGCTCCTCTGACTTGGTATCCCATATTGACTAGCTGAAGTTCTCTATACTAAGTTCCAGTATTGTAGAATCACACCAGCCAACTGGACCTGGGTAGCATGTAGTGTCCAAGCCCTAGGCATTGGGACAGAAACTCTATCTGGAAAAAACAATGGCAGGGACGAAAGAAGAGTTGCCTGTTTTTGTTTTTGTTTTTGTTTTTTTTGAGATGGAATTTCGATCTTATTGTCCAGGCTGGAGTGCAATAGTGAGATCTCAGCTCATTGCAACCTCCACTTCCCAAGTTTAAGCAATTCTCCCGCCTCAGCCTCCTGAGTAGCTGGGATTACAGGTATGTGCCACCATGTCTGGCTAATTTTGTATTTTTAGTAGAGACAGGGTTTCACCATGTTGGTCAGGGTAGTCTCGAACTCCTGACCTCAGGTGATCCGCCCACTTCGGCCTTGGAAAGTGCTGAGATTACAGGTGTGAGCCACCGGGCCTGGCCAAGAATTGCTTTTAAACTGTACTTGCTGGCACTACCAGCGAAATTTCTACCTGCCCACCTCTGCACCCCTTTCCTCTGACTCCAGGAGATTTGGAAGTATAAAAAAATCTCCTTGGTTACAACTTTGGAACACTGTTTGGCAGTATCTACTAAAACTGAACATATGCATATACTTTTACCCAACAATTCTGCCCCTAGATATGTACCCAACAGAAATGCACACATATGTTCATCAAAAGACATGCACAAGAATGTTCATAGAAGGACTATACATAATAGCTAAAAACTGGAATCTCCAAATGTCCAACAACAGTAGAATGGATTAAAAACAGCATATTCATACAATAGACTATATAGTAACAAAAAAGAATGAACTATGTTATACATAACCTGGATGAATCTTACAAACACAATATTCAACAAAAAAAAAGTCACACAGAAAAGAATGCATAATATGCATTCCATTTATATGAAATCTAAAATGGACAAAATGAGTCAATGTTATCACAAGTCAGAATAGTGGTTATCATATGGGGAGTAGTAATCGGGTGAGGGCATGAGAGGATTGGGTGCTAGTAATGTTGTGTTTCTTGATCTGGGTACTGATCAGTGCATTCACTTTGCAAAAATTCATCCAGCTGTATACTTGCAATTTATGTACTTTTCTATATATGGATATACATGAATAAAGTGAATGACAGAAAGAAAAATGTCCTTGCTTTCTCCTGAAAATGTAGCTATAAAGGATACCCAAGGTTAGTGACTGAGTAAATGAATTTTCTTGTTTCCCATTTGTCATTTGGGAAAACCTAGCAATGTGTGATTCTTCTGCTATTATGGATACCTGTCCCCTGTACAAGTGGACATCATGATATTTGGTGGGACATGACCAGTGGTATGGTTCACAGCCAACATTATACAGCTCTCCAACTGTTGGTTCTCAGGTGGGCTGGAAGGAACATCACTGTGGGTCTAGTTCTGAGAAGGATTTGGAGGGTGTCCTAATGAGTTAACCAGATTGGCTGGATGAGACAGCTTGCAGGCTGCAGAGCATAGGGCCACAGCAAATTTGAAGGACACTGTCCAGGTCTGAAGATGGAATAGAAGGAAAAGGAGAGTATCTTAGAGAACTACTTCGTGAAAGAGGTTAGGCAGAACAGCAGAAGCTAGGTACATGACAACAGGATGGAAATGGAGACCATCAGGACAGAGCGAGTGGTTTTGGAAGAAAATGGAGCCTGGGAATGAACAATCACAGGCTTTCTATAGGGCTTTTTTTTAGCCTCTGTGGAACGGGCAAGAGCTGTAGAAGTGCTGAGCTGCTATAGACCAAAGTTCTGTACTGTTTCCACTACTCTCCTTTCTGGGCTCTTTGTTTTGGTGACATCCCCCATTCACATTCTACCTCCAGACTCTCCTTCCAGCTTTCAGAATTTTGTTTCCTTGAATATTTTTCAGCTCTCTGGCTTCTATGATTTGGGCATCTCCCATTGGGTTGAAAAATTTTATACTTTAGCCAACGACATCCCAGCCCCAACCCATGACTCCCAACGCCTTATAGGTCAACTATATTCCTCTCCTTCAGTCACCATCACCCCACTAGGGTGGGGATCCTGGATTTAAAACAATAACAATAGCAGCAGCAGCAGCAGCTGGAACCAAGCAAGCCTATTGCTTCAGAATTCAAGATCATTTCTTTGCTGCTGAAGCCCCTGTACACCTTCTCTGATACTCCATCCCTGCTCTAGTCTGGTCCCTTTTGGACTGTGTTATTGTACTTGGCAAACCCAATCTTTTTTTTTTTTTTTTTTTTTTGAGACGGAGTCTCGCTCTGACACCCAGGCTGGAGTTCAGTGGTGCGATCTCGGCTCACTGCAATCTCCGCCTCTCAGGTTCAAGCCATTCTCCTGCCTCAGCCTTCCGAGTAGCTGGGACTACAGGCCTCTGCCACCACGCACAGCTATTTTGTTTTTTTGTTTTTTAATTTTTTAAATTTTTTTATTTTTAGTAGAGATGGGGTTTCACCATGTTAACCAGGATGATCTCGATCTCCTGACCTCGTGATCTGCCTGCCTCGGCCTCCCTAAGTGCTGGGATTATAGACATGAGCCACTGTGCCAGGCCTTTTTTTTTTTTTTTTTTTTTTTTTTGAGACAGAGTGGTGCTCTTGTTGCCCAGGCTGGAGTGCAATGGCATGATCTCAGCTCACCTCAACCTCCTCCTCCAGGGTTCAAGCGATTCTCCTGCCTCAGCCTCCCTAGTAGCTGGGACTACAGGCATGCACCACCATGCCCGGCTAATTTTGTATTTGTAGTAGAGACGGGGTTTCACCATGTTAGCCAGGATGGTCTCAATCTGCTGACCTCGTGATCTGCCCGCCTCGGCCCACCAAAGTGCTGGGATTACAGGCGTGAGCCATTGCGCCCGGCCAGCTTGGGAATCTTATAAAGAGGTCCCTAGTATGTCTTCCACGCTGGGAATTCCTCTAGGCTTTAGTTTTTTCTTTATCCTTTGTTTCTTATCCTGTTGTTTTTCCACATATGTTGGTTCTATACCTCGGCACCCCTCTAGGACAGTAAGGACAATGGGCACCCTACCCTGGTTGCTCTAGGATGCCACCCTACTTGGCCATCATTATTTCATTTTATACTATCAGGAGAGGATAATCAGAATTCCTTTGTTTCTATGCTCTTTCTTGCTGTTTACCTGGCTATTTGATATTCTCTTTCTAAAATGTTGCAAACAGATCTTAGTCAACAGCAGCAATAAAGGGTGGTGGAAGTCTGCATTTTGGAAAGCAACAAAATGAAGTCAAAGTCCTGCATTTTTCTGTCACCTATTAGCTAGGAGACTTTGTGCAAGTTACTTAACCTTTCTAAGCCTTAGTTTCCTCATCTGTAAAATAGGGATCAAGTCTTGAAGGTTGTTGGGAGGCTCATGTAATATCATGTGAAGATAACACCTGGCCCATATGAGCGACTTAATAAATGCTGGCTGTTACTGTTGGGCTCTTTGTTATAAGAACAGTCCTTACTTACCTTCCCAGTTACTGAATGGTGTTAAGGAGTCCAGCTGATCTAAAAAAAAAAAAAAATGAATGCATTTGCTGAGAAGTACACAAATGAATCCCTCTTTATGAGTGTCAGCCAAGAGAAGCATAAATAGCAAACTCTGCAAAGAAGCACATTCTGACGTAACAGAAGAATGCAATTCAAGAATACAAATTAGGTTGAGCACGGTGGCTCATGCCTGTAATTCCAGCACTTTGGGAGGCCGAGGTGGGTAGATCACCTGAGGTCAGGAGTTTGAGAGCAGCCTGACCAACATAGAGAAACCCCGTCTCTACTAAAAATACAAAATGAGCTGGGCATGGCGGTGCATGCCTGTAATCCCAGCTACTCGGGAGGCTGAGGCAGGAGAATTGCTTGAACCAGAGAGGTGGGGGTTGTGGTGAGCCGAGATCGTGCCATTGCACACTCTAGCCTGGGCAACAAGAGCGAAACTTCTCCTCAAAAAAAAAAAAAAAAGAAGAAGAAAAAAGAAAAGAAAATAAATTTAACACCAAAATTGCATTTCACAATAAAAGGCATAAATATTAAGAAATTGAAATAATAAAAAGAAAGTCACAGTCCTAGAGTATTGCTGATCTCAATAAATGGCTTTGGATTGTCGTAGGCCCTAAGGGAAGCTAGTTCCAAGTAGTATATGTTGGATCTGCCTATTTAGAATTCTAGAAAGAGATGGTAGTTATGTTGAATGTGGCAGCAGGCCGAGGGTCTGAGAGAACAAGGCCGCAACAAGAAATGCAAAGGTTTGAGCAGCAATAAGACAAAGGCCAATTAATCAACAGAAAGTGGGAGTAAATAAATATCAGAGGGCAGAACAAGATAGTATGACCAAAGTACATGCAAACAGTCTGCAGGGAGCAGAGCTATTGATCCGTCAAACAGTTGGCTTGAGAGAGGGTCACAGAAAATGTGGAAGGAGAGGTAGAATTGGAGGGGCAGCAGAAAGGTACCCAGAGCCAGGAGAGGAGGAGAGCTCGCAGTGCGGAAGCAATATCCTTTCTCAGCTTCAATAGCTATTTATTTCTCTCACCTGGTGAGAATGTGTCCGTAGTGAGCCCAGTCTGCAATCTTGCAGGTAACAGTGATTGGACGGATAGGAGTGGGGCTGAGACATTACAAGGTTCTCAGGAAAAGTATTTCAGGACCGTCTTCACAGGCTTCTTGGATCCAGGTTTACCCAGACATCACTGATAGAAGGAGAGGTCTTGATTGGAGCATGGATCAGTAAATCCCCCATGGGCAGTCCTCAGGTCCATAGCCTTCCCAGTTAACAAAACAGTAGGATTATCCATGGTCACTTTCTGAAAAAATTATTTAGCGTATCTAGCAGTCTTCCTGGTTATAGTCCAAACAAGGAAATAGATGAAACATTCTGTCCTGGGGTCAAGTTTTCCTTTTAGATATGCAATGCCAAATGTATATTTTTTTATTTACTTTTGAGACAGGGTCTCCCTCTGTCACCCAGACTGGAGGGCAGTGGCGTGATCTCAGCTCACTGCAGCCTTGGACTCCCTGGCTCAAGCCATCCTCCCACCTCAAGCTATCCTCCCACCTCAAACCATCCTCCCACCTCAGCCTCCTGAGTAGCTGGGACCACAGGCGCACACCACCATGCTAGACTAACTTTTTGTATTTTTTGGAAAAGATGGGGTTTTGCCATGTTACCCAGGCTGATCTCAAACTTCTGGGCTCAGATAATCCACCAGCTTTGGCCTCCCAAAGTGCTGGGATTACAGGTGTGAGCCACTGTGCACTGACTTGTACAAATTATTTAATCAGTCTGAGTCTTGGTCCCCTCACTAGAAAAATGGAGAGAATATCTATTGCAAAGAGTTGTTATGAAGGTTAAATGAGATACATCTCACCATTCCAGACACATTGAAGCTAAGAGCACTCAGTAAGTGGTCTTCCTCTTTTCTTTCTGCTGATCCTTGATTGAAAGAGCTGTATCTTGGTTGGGCGCAGTGGCTCACGCCTGTAATCCCAGCACTTTGGGAGTGAGGCTGAGGTGGGCAGATCACCTGAGGTCAGAGTTGAAGACCAGCCTGGCCAAGCTGGCAAAACTACTTCTCTACTAAAAATACACAAAATTAGCCAGGAACGGTGGCATGGACTTGTAGTCCCAGCTACTCGGGAGGCTGAGGCAGGAAAATCACTTGAACCTGGGAGGTAGAGGTTGCAGTGACCCGCAATCATACCAGTACACCCCAGTCTGGGTGACAGAGTGAGACTCTGTCTCAGGAAAAAAAAAAAAAAAAAAAGGAAAGAAAGACAGAAACAGCTGTATCTTATTTCTTATTGTGAGGTTCCCTCCATCTAGCAACCTACCTGGACTTTTTGGACATACTTGGCTGCTATCTTGATCCTAGGTGCTCTCATAAGAACATAGATAAATTTGTAATTACGGCATGGTGGAAAGAGTAGTTGCTCCCTCAAAATGGCCATGATCTAATCTCTGGAACCTGTGAATGTATTATCCTTTTTTTTTTTTTTGAGACGGAGTCTCGCTCTGTCGCCCAGGCTGGAGTGCAGTGGCCGGATCTCAGCTCACTGCAAGCTCCGCCTCCCAGGTTCACGCCATTCTCCTGCCTCAGCCTCCTGAGTAGCTGGGACTACAGGCACCCGCCACCTCGCCTGGCTAGTTTTTTGTATTTTTTAGTAGAGACAGGGTTTCACCAGGTTAGCCAGGATGGTCTCGATCTCCTGACCTCGTGATCCGCCCGTCTCAGCCTCCCAAAGTGCTGGGATTACAGGTGTGAGCCACCGCGCCCGGCCATGAATATATTACCTTACTTGGCAAAAGGGACTTTGCAGATGTGATTAGGGTTAAGGACCTTGACATGGGGTTTCCTGGGTGGGCCCAGCCTAACCAGTGAGCCCTGAAAAGCACTGAACCTTTCCCAGCTGAGGTCAGTCAGAGGGAGATGCGACTGGAGAAGGCTCAAAGAGATGTGTACGTGAAAAGGAGTCACTGCTGCTTCCTTTGAAAACAGAACGGAACCATGAGCCAAGCAATGAAAGTATCCTGTAGGAGCTAGAAAAGGCTGGGAACCGACTGGGTTCGGTGGTTTGTGCCAGAAATCCCAGTGCTTTGGGAGGCCCAGGTAGGAGGATCGCTTGAACCTAGGAGCTCAAGACCAGCCTGGGCAACATAGGAAGACCCTGTCTCTGTAAAAATAAGCATGGTGTGCCTGTAGCCCTAGCTACTCGGGAGGCTGAGGGGGAGAGTTACTTGAGCCCAGGAGTTTCAGTTTGCAGTGAGCTATGATTGTCCCACTGCACTTCAGACTGAGTGACAGCGAGAAATCCCATTTCTTCAAAAAATAAAAAAGTCAGCCGGGCGCAATGGCTCATGCCTGTAATTCCAGCACTTTGGAGGGCCAAGGCAGGTGGATCACCTGAGGTCAGGAGTTCTAGACCAGCCTGGCTAACGTGGTGAAACCCCATCTCTACTAAAAAAAAATACAAAAATTAGTCAGGCATGGTGGCAGGTGCCTGTAATCCCAGCTACTCAGGGGGGCCGAGGCAGGAGAATCGCTTGAACCCGGGAAGCAGAGGTTGCAGTGAGCCGAGATTGTGCTGTCGCACTCCAGCCTGAAGGACAAGAGCGAGACTTCACCTCAAAAAAAAAAAAAAAAAAATTTCTAGGGAACAGGTTCTCTAGAGCTTTTGCAAAGGAATGAAACCTTGCTAATATCGTGATCTTAGCCCAGTGAAGTGTGTGTCGGACTTCTAACCTACCGAACACCAAGATAATATATTTGTTTTATTTAGGCCACTGAATTTGTGACAATTTGTTTTAGCAGCAATAGAAAGCTAACATATACAGGCACTGAAAAGGGCTCAAGACCACGAGGGTAATTGACAGTATGACTAGATGACTCATAACCAAGCAATATGTGTGGATGATGATTTCATAAAAAATGATCTATCTTCCTAACTCCTCTTAAGTATTATTCAAAAATAATGGTTTTTTAAATTTATTATATTCAATTTAAAAATACAGATTTGGCCAATCAAACCTATTTGCCCTTGCTTAAGAGTAATAAGAGCATTTTCTTAAAATGTGTGGTGATAAAATAAGGTATGCGTGGCAGGGGTTCTAGGTTGAGCCTAAGCTGTGTCTGCACACTGAATTCAAACATGTCGGGCCATCTCATGAGCTGGCCACGATTCTAGCCACAGAAAGGGATAATGTGCTTCATGGAATGTATAATAATTGGATTCCTCAGGGCTCATGTGCTGTGCCTAGGGGTGCCTAAAACTGAGACTCCCAGGAAATGGCAATTCATTCAAGTTACCTTTAGTAATAAATGATTGATTGCAAAGGCACATATTCATGGAAACCCAGGAAAGCCTGAGCAATCAGGGTCAGGAAGAAAGGACTAAGAAGGTGGCTACAGATTCAAGGCAGTTCCAAGACCTTAGCCACGGGATTTTGTGAATCTTTACTCTTATATGACTCAGACACTCCCTTTGTGTCTGCCACACTCTGTGCTCACAACAGACTGGCGTTCATACCATCTCATCTGTGTCGTTTCTGCATCATAGGTTCTGCTTACTCATAACTAGGCTTACTCATAACCTAACTTTAGCCAAACCTTTGATTCATTCAAGTCCTCTCTTGACTTCTCCAGCTTCTCTTGACCCCATAGCCTTTCAACTCTATTCATGCATTTATTTGCTAATTTGAAAAATACCTGTGGTACACCTATAAGGTGCCCCCATGCACTTGATTATCTAGTCAGAGAGACAACAATCAAATAAATACAAAAGTGTTGCAGTTGCATTCCGAGGGACTCAGCTCATTTGCTCAAACAAAGCCTTAGGATGTGCCGCTGGATGCTCCGTGAACTGGCTGCCTTCAGGAGCAGCAGCAACGAACTGACCATCCTGTTTAATATCATGTGACCTTTCCCTCCCTGCAAAATCCAGATACAGCTAATGAAACTACAGATTGGCATTTGACCAAGGACAATTAATATATTGGCTGGCCAGCAACCAGCAGTTTAATTCAAATTAATAAGCTACCCTTAGTAGGAAGAAATTACAGCCTAACAGACATTATACAGAATTGACATGTTTACCACAGGGGGATAAATTTTATATTCCAGAGCTATCATCTAAATGTAGAAGGACTTCATCCATAGAGAACTTTCTCATTGTGAAAGAGAAAGTTAGAGGGCACTTGTTTGATTCAGGAACTCGGAGCAGGGAGCAGGGCAGAGAGCAGGGTTGGTTTTGCGTAGAATACAGGGCTGTGTTTATCACTCAAATGATGGCCAGAGTGAGGCTTAGGGAAACTGGGCCACTTTCCTTGCAGGAAAGTATCATAGACCCAGTTAGGATTAAATCAGTTTTAGTTTTCATGCAGTTTGCTTCTCAGGGATTCTCTGGGACCGTCCTTGGTCTGGGCCCAAGTGTATATGTTTCAACACAGCACTGCCTCTTATGCCAGACTCCAGGTTGTCATGTTTCTCTTAAGCAATTTTCTTTACAAAAAAATTGAATTAGGCTGGGCGCGGTAGCTTACACCTGTAATCCCAGCACTTTGGGAGGCTGAGGCAGGCGGATCACCTGAGGTCAGTAGTTCGAGACCAGCCTAATCAATATGGCGAAACTCCGTCTCTACTAAAAATACAAAAATTAGCTGGGTGTGGTGGCAGGCACCTGTAATCCCAGCTACTCAGGAGGCTAAGGCAAGAGAATCGCTTGAACCCAGGAGGCTGAGGTTGCAGTGAGCCGAGATTGCACCACTGCACTCCAGCCTGGGCAACAAGAGCGAAACTCTGCCTCAAAAAAAAAAAAAAAAAAGGCCGGGCGCGGTGGCTCACGCCTGTAATCCCAGCACTTTGGGAGGCCGAGGCGGGCGGATCACAAGGTCAGGAGATCGAGACCATGGTGAAACCCCGTCTCTACTAAAAAATA
Source organism: Chlorocebus sabaeus (assembly GCF_047675955.1). Lineage (NCBI taxonomy): Eukaryota > Metazoa > Chordata > Mammalia > Primates > Cercopithecidae > Chlorocebus > Chlorocebus sabaeus. The sequence continues at coordinate 38,292,390 of NC_132919.1, forward strand.
GAAAAAAATTAGCCGGGCGCAGTGGCGGGCGCCTGTAGTCCCAGCTACTCGGGAGGCTGAGGTAGGAGAATGGTGTGAACCCGGGAGGCGGAGCTTGCAGTGAGCCGAGATTGCGCCACTGCACTCCAGCCTGGGAGACAGAGCAAGACTCCGTCTCAAAAAAAAAAAAAAAAAAAAAAAAAATTGAATTTAATTAACTTTTTTTTTTTTTGAGACAGGATCTCTCTCTGTTGCCCAGGCTGGAGTGCAGTGGCATGATCATAGCTCACTGTAACCTCCACCTCCTGGACCCAAGCAATCCTCCCACTTCAGCCTCTCAAGTAGCTAGGACTACAGGTATAGGCCACCATGCCAGGCTAAGCCTTAGGCAGTTTTCAACGAAGAATTTTAGAAACGCCATGGCATTTTAGACAAGCCATACAAAGGCATCATGGCACGACTATAGCACATGACCTTGAGTTCTCCTGCTGGAACCCACAGTTAGGAGTTTATGTACAGAAGGTCAGATTGAAAGGTGGCTCCTTACACTGTTGACTCTGGGTTGGCAACAAAGTTGGCATGGCTCAGTTAGCTATAGGTTCTGTGTCATGTCACTGCTGTGGCTGGAAAAGTGGTAAGGCTCCAGGAGTGTTGAACAGTAACAGCATTTTTCTTTTCTTTTCTTTTCTTTTTCTTTTTTTGAGACAGAGTTTCACTCTTGTTGCCTAGGCTGGAGTGCAACAGTGTGATCTCAGCTCACTGCAACCTCTGCCTCCCAGGTTCAAGGAATTCTTCTGCCTCAGCCTCCCAAGTAGCTGGGATTACAGGTATGCGCCACCACACCTGGCTAATTTTTTTGTATTTTTAGTAGAGACAGGGTTTCACCATGTTGGCCAGGCTGGTTTCGAACTCCTGACCTCAGGTGATCCACCCACCTTGGTCTCCCAAAGTGCTGGGATTATAGGCGTGAACCACCACGCCCAGCCACAGTAACAGCATTTTCTAAGAGGCAGATTGACTAAAGGGCTGGCAGCTCCTGGGAGTTTGTGTACGCTGCTTTTGGAAAGAAAATATTGGCACATTTGTTCTGTTGTCTGAAGATAGCCTTCATTTTGAAATAGAAACACACAGAGAACTAAGTTTTCTCTGAGACCATCAGGTGGTGTGTCCCAAAGCTGACTTGGAAAGAAGTACTTGGAAAGAAGTACAACAAAGTTACTTGGGGTTATTGTGGTTTATGCAGACCCAGTCACAGTCCTGGAACGCCGAAGCGGGAATCCAGAACTACAGATCTGCCAAGAACAAAACATGGACCAGCAAATTGGATGTATTATCCTTAATTATGAGAGCCCAGGGGTTGAGGAAAGACAAGCATGAAAGATATTTCAGTGTTTGGAAGACCTCTAGCTGCTAGAGACCACTGGCATCCCCCATCCCCTCTTTGTAAGATCCTCAGGGGCTGTCTGGTTCAGCTTTCTCATGTTACTGGTATAAATACCAAGTCCTAGAGAAACTAACAAACCTTGCCTACTTCAATTAATGGTTGAAACATGAATAAGACTCGTGGGATGACCTCCTTTTTAAATGAGATCTGGCAGGAAACGATCATGGTCAGAGCTGAAATGTCTTTTGTGTGAGCATCACATTTACACACATGCTGAGAATCCATGTGTTCAACAGGTCGTCAGCATGTAGCGAGGGTGTTGATAAAGTTGTCCTAGGACAATGACTGGTGAATGGTATCATTTAATCATGGAGTTGGGCAAGCCAGAAGCCTCAGTGGCCCTTGATCCCTGCCCACATCCAGTCTATCACCAAGTCTTGTCAATACTGCCTTCTATCCACTTCTTTCTCTTCAGAACTGGCCTCACTATCATCTTCTCTTGCCGGGGCTTCTGGGACAGTGTTCTAATGGTCTGCCCACATTTCCACTGCCTGCAATTTACTTTTCTCACAGCAGCTGATGGTCTTCCCTCTACAGCCTTATTTATTTATTTACTTATTTATTTTATTTTTTTGAGACAGAGTCTCGCTGTGTCACCCAGGCTGGAATGCAGTGGCATGATCTCAGCTCACTGCAAGCTCTGCCTTCCAGGTTCACACCATTCTCCTGCCTCAGCCTCCCGAGTAGCTGGGATTACAGGCGCCCACCACCACGCCCGGCTAATTTTTTTGTATTTTTAGTAGAGACCGGGTTTCACCATGTTAGCCAGGATGGTCTTGATCTCCTGACCTCATGATCCGCCTGTCTCAGCCTCCCAAAGTGCTGGGATTATAGGCGTGAGCCGCCACACCCGGCCTATTTTTTTTATTGCTAATTAATGAACTCTATTCTTAGAGGAGTTTCATAGGTTTACAGAAAACTGAGCACATAGTACAGGCAGTTCCTTTATACCTACTTTCTATGCCACTCACAGTTCCCCCTATTCTTAGCATCTTGAACTAGTGTGGTACATTTCTTACAACTGATAAAGCAATATTGATACTTATTATTAACCGAAGACTGTTATTATGAACCAAAGCTTACATTATGGTTTACTCTCCTGTTGTATAGTAAACGTATGACATGTATCCACCATTGCAGTATCATACAGAATAGTTTCACTGCCCTAAAAATCCCTCGTACGTCATCCCTTGCCAGTGATTGTTTCAAAAAGTGGATCCTGTGGCCGGGTGTGGTGGCTCATGCCTATAATCCCAGCACTTTGGGAGGCCAAGGCAGAAGGATCACTTGAGGCCAGTCTGGGCAATATAGCGAGACCCCATCTCTACAAAAAAATTAAAAAGTTAACAAGGTGTGGTGGTGTGCACCTGTAGTCCTAGCTACTCAGGAGGCTGAGGTGGGAGGATTGCTTGAGCCCAGGAGTTCGAGGCTGCAGTGAGCCATGATTGCACCACTGCACTCCAGCCTGGACAACAGAGTGAGACTCCATCTCAAAAATAAATAAATAAATAAATAAAAATGCAGATGTTATGACAGCAAAACACACCTCCAAAAATGCAGATCTTCTGTCTCTCCCCTCACTCAGCCTCACCTTGTTTCACTATCTAGCATCTGTCTCCAACCATACAGGTCTTTTTGTTTCAATTCCTCAAGCCACACTCAATTCTGTCTTAGAGTTTTGCTCATGTTGTTTCTTCTTCATGAAACATCCCTTTCTACCTCCCGGCCCCAACTCTAGGTCTTATCATAGCCGCCTCCTTCCTAAGCTGTGAGCTCCTCACTGGCAAACCTGTGTCGTTGTAGCCATGGTACCCAGCACATAGTGGATGTGTAATAAATGTTTGCTGAATAATATTAATAATTAAGTTACTAGATGAAGAGAACAATAGCGCAGTTTCATTTGATTGTGTGGAGCTTGGGAAGGGTACCGAAAGTTTGCAGTGATGGCTAAGGGATAAAAGGGAAGGAAATGCTGATAGGTAAAAAGTAAAAAGGTTTATTCAACAGGCTGAGAACACACCTAAAAATTTGTAGAGGCGGCCAGGCATAGTGGCTCAGGACTGTAGTCCCAGCACTTTGGGAAGCCAAGGGGAGAGGATTGCTTGATCCCAGGAGTTTGAGACCAGCCTAGACAACATGACAAGACCGTGTCTCTACAAAAAGAAAAAAGAAAAAATTTTAATTAGCTATACGTGTAATGCCAGCTACTTGGGAGGCTGAGGCAGAAGGATGCTTGAGCCCGTGAGTTTGAGGCTACAGTGAGCCATGATCATGCTACTGCACCCCAGCATGGGTAAAAGAATAAGAGTCTGTCTCAAAAAAGAAAAGAAAATTTGTAGAGGCCTCAACCCATCAGATGGTGTCAGGGGAGAGAGCTGGATGAATAGTTACAGTGATAAAGAGTTTAAGATTTGCAGGGTGGAACTGTTCTGGTAGTGACAAAGTCCAGGGTGTGGCCATAGGAGTCCACTGAAGAGAACTGGAAGTGAAGACGCTGAGTATGAAAGGTCAGGAAACTAAGAAGCTGGGTCATTGAGTGGGTGGCCCACAAAGTCAGCAAAATCTCCCTTCTGCCCAGGAAGAAGAAGTGAGACAGGTGTTTAAGAAATATGGTTGATGGAGGACAGAGATGAAAGGAGAGAAGTTGATGAGTCGGATGTCATGGACTTCAGTGGGGCAGAGGTTTTTCATAGGGGAGAAATTGTTAGATGGGTCTTAGGGAACTGGAAGAATGTTGTTGCTAGTGCCTCCCTGTACTGGGGGCATGAAAGAATAAATAGCTTCTACTCGAAAGAAGTACAGGGGAAGTAGTAACCTCAGGGGAAAGCCAGGTTTCAGTTCAGGCTAGAAGATGAGGGAGTTTGCAGGGTCTCTGGTTGCATGTAACAGAAACCAGCTCCAGCTATCTGTGGCCAGTAGTGAGTGATGGGTTGAGGGAGCTGGGTATCTTGGACACTTGCACAAGATGGTAGCCACAGGCCTATCATTACGGGTGAGAAGATGCTATGACGGTCCTGATGAGCTGGGAAGACACTCCAAAAAGGTGTCCACTTTAGATAGCTCTGTGAAGAAGTTAAGGAAGTAGGAGAATTCACCAACAGACAGGGGTTCAATAGGACACAGATATTAATAGAATGTCTGGGGAAGTAGAGAGAAACAGACGTACAGAGAAGTATGGGGATTAGAGTGGTCTGTGGGTTCCAAGTGGTGGTATCAGGAAGGTGGTATCTACAATGGTAGATACAGGAGGACCTACAAGCACATGATGATATTTGTCCTGTTTGTCCAGCACCTATTCTATTCCGAATATCTGTCTGCTCCTTGATTCATCTTCACCCATTGAATTCGAGTCTTTCCTTTGTGTGTGTGTCGGAGGGCGGGGGGAATGAGGGGGAGGGGCAGAGTCTTGCCCTGTTACCCAGGCTGGAGTGCAGTGATGCAATCATAGCTCAGTGCAGTCTTAAACTCCTGAATTCAATCAACCCTCCCGCCTCACACCCCCAGGTAGCTGGATATACAGGGGCACCACCACACATGACTAATTTTTTTAAAAAAATTTTATAGAGATGGGAGTCTCACTGTGTTGCCCAGGCTGGTCTGGATCTCCTGGCTTCAAGCAATCTTCCCACCTTGGCTTCTCAAAGTATTGGGATTACAGGCATGAGCCTGGCTGAATTTGAATTTCTAACTTTCTTTGCCTCATCCCTTTTCTTTGCCCCAGAACATCTCTTAGAGCTTCACTGTGCCAGCAAGCCTTCTGCTACCTCCCTAAGAAGCTGCACCCTGGATTATTTCTTAAACACACACTGTGCAGGTTGGATGCTGACCCAGGCTGCTCCACTGAGCCCTGTGAAGCCCCCACCATCTTCTAACTTACCATATTATATTGTAATATTTTTGTGTGTCTCTCTTGTGTTCTAATCTATGAGTTTCAAGAGCAGGCATCATTTCTTGTTCTTATTTACAGTCCTCCCCTGTAATGTCTAGCACATTGCTTGTGACCTAGGCAGGGATGGACTTGAATGACTGACTGAACAAATGACTGAGTGAGTGAATGGACTTTGATTTCTTATTGTCCTGTTCCTGTAGTCTAGAAATGTTGGACTCAGAGGTACCCTCTCTGGCAAGACTTTCCCATTCTTGCCCACCCTTTTATCTGATTACTGATTTCCTGGTCTTGCCAGACATAGACCATTTGCTAGGCTAAAGAAACCCAGCTTGAGCTGGGCGCGGTGGCTCAAGCCTGTAATCCCAGCACTTTGGGAGGCCGAGATGGGCGGATCATGAGGTCAGGAGATCGAGACCATCCTGGCTAACACGGTGAAACCCCGTCTCTACTAAAAAACACAAAAAACTAGCCGGGCGAGGTGGCGGGCGCCTGTAGTCCCAGTTACTCAGGAGGCTGAGGCAGGAGAATGGCGTAAACCCGGGAGGCGGAGCTTGCAGTGAGCTGAGATCCGGCCACTGCACTCCAGCCTGGGCGACAGAGTGAGACTCCATCTCAAAAAAAAAAAAAAAAAGAAACCCAGCTTGAGAGATACGCTGTCCCAATTCTTCCTGGCCTGCCTTCCCAGGACCCTCCTAGAATATGGGTCTGAGGCATATCGAATGTTTTCTCTACTTCCTAAAATGACATCTCTATAATATAGGCTGAGTCTCCATCCCTGAACACTTGGGTTAGGGTCAGGATAACCTGGTCCATATTCTCCAGACTGATTCTTTTCCCACCTTCAACACATCTATCATTCTAACAGAAGGGAAGCCCAGGTTAAGTGAACAGAGTGGCTGAGAAGTTACACGGTCATGATAATGCCTGATTTCAGGAAAGGAATTACTTCTGGAATAGCAGGGAGATGACACAAGAGCAGGCACAGGCTATGGAAGCTTCAACTGTATGGGTGATCTTTTATTTCTAAGATGGGTACATACGCATTCGTGATTCCTTAAATCTCTCTCTCTCTTTTCTTTTTCTTTTTTTTTTTTTTGAGATGGATTCTCACCCTGTTGCCCAGGTTGGAGTGCAATGGTGTGATCTCTGCTCATTGCAATGTCCACCTCCCTGGTATAGGTGATTCTCCTGCCTCAGCCTCCTGAGTAGCTGGGATTACAGGTGTGTGCCACCAAGCCCAGCTAATTTTTATATTTTTTTAGTAGAGATGGGGTTTCGTTATGTTGCCCAGGCTGGTCTCAAACTCCTGACCTCAAGTAATCCACCTGCCTGGGCTTCCCAAAGTGCTGGGATTACAGGCCTGAGCCACCACACCTGGTATAAACGTTTTGTAATCCTGAAACATTTCAATGACAAAGTTTAGAATGAGAGATACTCAACTTTTGCCTTAGCAAGATGCCTGCAGGCGGACCTGGGGATAGAGACAGCAGTGGTTAATGGACTCTAGGGATTTAGGGGAATTAAATCAAAGTGTTCAGCAGAGAGAGGACAAAGGGGCAGCAGAGGGCTTCTGGGCTCAGGGCCAACATCTTGGACCACAAGGCTAGAAGCTCAGTTTGACTGACTGTAAAAGCCTGTGAATCTATTGTGTTCACTGGCGAAAATCTTCAAAATAGGCAATCCCCAGCTTATTAGTTTATTTGTTGGTCTGTTGTCTGGAACTGGGAACGAGTTTTCCTATAGAAACAATATTACAAATGGTGGCTCTGCCCCAAGGCCAGCCCACAAAAGCTCACAGAACCGTAATGTACCTGAAATATTGTACTCATAATACTAAAGATCCTGACCACTATTTATAAAAGCCTTTCTGTGGGAAAGTGCATTTCGAGATTTAATGCCGGTAACACATATTCCTCAGCACTGTGAGTCCTCTGGACTCTTGACCTTACTCCCACTGTGCTGATTCTTATCAGAATGGCACCATAAGCGCTGGCACCATAAGCAGCAGGAAGGCAAGTTAGTTGCTTTCTGTTGCTACAGAATTCAAGCTGAAGTTTCAAGCAATTCATCTTCACTGAGCTGACCCCGACCCCTACCATGTACCCTGGCCTGTGATCTAAGTTTAGCCTTTTAAACACAACAAAGAGACTCTTATGCAAAACATGCCTTGTGCACCCTATCCCAAGCCGACACATAAACTCTGTCGCATTAGGAACTCAATTTGGATGTTTCTGGAATGTCATAGATGAGCGGGAGTCTTCGTTTCATGAGGAAAATGGTCTGGAAAATTTTGGGACTAGTAAAATCCCTGAGACACTGGAAAGGGACAGCTTTTGAATAAGGGCTCGCACAATCAAGTGGAGAAGTCACCTGATGTTGACTGAAAGGAGATGAGAATGTCCTTAAGGAGGCCAGGCATGGTGGCTCACGCGTGTAATCCCAGTGCTTTGTTGGCTGAGGTGGGTGGATCACTTGAGGTCAGGATTCACAATGCCAGGAGTTTGAGACCAGCCTGGCCAACGTGGTGAAACCCCGTGTCTACTAAAAATACAAAAATTAGCCGGGGGTGGTGGTGCCCGCCTGTAATCCCAGCTACCTGAGAAGCTGAGGCATGAGAATAGCTTGAACCCAGGAGGCAGAGGTTGCAGTAAGCCCAGATCACACCACTGCACTCTAGCCTGGGTGACAGAGCGAGGCTCTGGCGGAAAAAAAAAAAAAAAAAGTCCCTAAGGTTAGAACACTGGTGTCGCTGGCAAGGACAAGTATCTCTGAGTATGATACAGATACTCAAATACTCCCACTTAGAGAGTTCAGGTGGAGAACTGAAATCTGAAAGATCCACATGACATTCTGGGGGCCTAAAAACTATGATTTCTTCATAGACAAAACATCTTTTCTGTTGGCTATGAAGACTGTAACTGTAGGAAACTTTCTCACTATATCCAGAGCCCCAGCCTCAGTGATAGAGGACAATGACATGTGGTGGTCCTGTTGACCTGGAGAAGTAGCGAGGATTCGAGATTAGAGGCTGGGAGAGTTGCAGAAGCCGTTGAAGGACAGCATGAGTCCCTGGGACACTCAGGACTAGAGCCACTTTGGGCAGTTCAGGCTTCAAGCCCTAGTGCCACACAGGGCTTATTCTGGTAAAGCACTCTGATTGAGACAATACCTTTCCTCTATGGTGTACAGTCTTGATGGGACTAGAAATCAAGCTGCCCTGTTCTTTCCTAGCCAGGGAGCGAGGTGAACAGATTGTCTCCTTAGATTTGAATCCTGAGGCTGGGCATGGTGGCTCACACCTGTAATCCTAGCACTTCGGGAGGTCAAGGCTGATGGATTGCTTGAGCACAGGACTTCAAGACCAGTCTGAGCAACATGGCAAAACCCTGTCTGTACAAAAAAATACAAAACAATTAGCTGGGCCTGGTGGCGTGCACCTGTAGTCCCAGCTACCTGTGGTGCTGAGGTGAGAGGATTGCTTTAGCCCAGGAGGTGGTTGAGGTTGCAATAAACCAAGAACATGCCACTGCACTCCACCCTGGGTGACAAAGTGAGGTGCTGTCTAAAAAAAAAAAAAAAAAAAGGTTTGAATCTTGAATAGCATGACCTAGACACTAAAAGCTGGTTGGCACCTATTGTTCCATCATTGTGACCCTGGCCACCTTAACCTCTAGAGTTGCCTGGCTTCCTGTCCTCCAAGCAGACTCTCCAGCTTTCCCATGAGTCCCATCTGCTACATATTATCCCCCCTAAAACAATTCTCTCCTACTCAAGTCATCCAGTCTGTTTCTGTTTTATATGATTGAGGAACTCTAATACAGACTCTGATGGTTGATAGATCAAGGAAAGGTTGATAGATCAAGGAAAATCTGCCAGTACAATTTGTAAAGCAACTCAAAGCCTAAATCAGCAGAAGGAATAGTTACGGCATATCATCTTCAGATACAAAAATGACAGTTCATATCATTCAGATGTGATGAGCTCAACTTTTACCTGGTATGTTCACAATGTCAAGTTCAAACTTAAAAACCAAATAACAAGCAAACAATAAAACCCTTTTAGCCAGGCACAGTGGCTCACGCTTGTAATCCCAGCACTTTGGGAGGCCGAGGCAGGCAAATCACTTGAGACCAGGAGTTCAAGACCAGCTTAGCCAACATGGTGAAACCCCATCTCCACTAAATATACAAAACATTAGCAGGGCATGGTGACTCGTGCCTGTGATCCCAGCTGCTTGGGAGGCCGAGGCAGGAGAATTGCTTGAACCTGGGAGGTGGAAGTTGCAGTGTGCTGAAATCATGCTACTGCACTCCAGCCTGCATGATAGAGCAAGACTCTGTCTCAAAAATATATATATATATATAAGCTGGGTATGGTGGTATGTGCCTATAGTCCTGGCTACTTGGGAGGCTGAGGTGAGAGGATGGGTTGAGCCCAAGAATTTGAAGTTACAGTGAGCTATGATCACACCACTGCAGTCCAGCCTGAACAACAGAGTGAGGCCTCAACTCTAAAAACAATTTTTTTATTTCTAATTTTTTTTTTTTACCTGATAAGGCAAAGATGGGTGGGTAGAAGGAAGGTTAATGTAAATATTATTCCAGGAACAGGTTACGAATTCCTAGCTCTGCATCGTGCAATTTGCTCTGATGACATGATAAATATGTTGGCTGCATTCAATGGTAACTATGGTTTTGTCTCATTTATTTTGGGAAATAAATATATTCATTTATATTAATAGAAAGATTTTTAGGAAAACAGGCAAATTGCAATGCCATTCCTTTGTTATCATTTAAAATAACTGAGTTAAGATTCAATGGTAGTTTAAAAATAACAATGGAGAAAAATGTGTCTGGAAATGGCCAGTTGGCCAAATGAAGTGAAGTATGTTTCAATTCAACTAGTTGGCATTTTCTTTTTTCTCTCTCTCTCTTTTTTTTTCTGAGACGGAGTTTTGTTCTTGTCACCCGGGCTGGAATGCAATGGTGTGATCTCAGCTCGCTACAACCTGTGCCTCCTGGTTTTAAGTGATTCTCCTGCATCCGCCTCCCAAGTAGCTGGGATTACAGACCTGCACCACCATGCCCAGCTAATTTTGTAGGCATTTTCTGTTTGCTCCATGATTAGCAGACTGGGTGGCGGAGCTTGTCTGAGAAAGGGCAGGCTACTTTATCCATCAATGCCTGGTGCAAACAGCTGCCATCTGCTGCCTCGATGATCATCTGGGCCTCAGGCTATGGGACAGCCTGATCCTCGGCCCAGGGAGCAGCCTGGTCCTTAGTCACAGGACATGGTTCCCATCCCAGGGGAGCTCAGGTTTGTGGGTTCCACTCTTGAGATCTAAACAACAATGGACTCAGGGGGCTCAGGCAGCTTTCTCTGGTCCAGTTGGTCTCTCTCTCACCTGAGTTGAGGCCACTGCAGTATAGATAAAAACTAGGGACACTCAGTGTGCATGCTGCCTCTCGATTCCTGTCTTCCACTGGACGCCCAGGACTCAAGCTTGTTCTGGAAAAACCCCCTCCCTCTCCCCTTTGCCATATTTCTGCCATCATCATAGCCTGTGCTTTCCCTCACCCTGACCCCCAACCAAACCCTCTCTCACCCATGACCTCTGTTTCCAGAATTCTGGCTCAGCACGAGTTGGAGGAAAGTGCTTTTAGACACAGAAGTGAAGCAGCTTCCCTGTTATGTAAATGGGAACATACAGTAGATCTGGTGCCGTGTGACAACCCTCCCCATATATTCCCTTCAGATGCAGAGGCAGAGACCTTAAGCAGTTGTCATTGACCCCCTCCTTTTTGTGACAGTTTTAATCAGCCTCTCCACCTCCTTCTTCCCAGACCCAGTGCCCTTTGTGATAAAGAAAGGGTACAGGTCTGGGATGCGGGAGGTGGAGAGGCTGATTAAAGAGGCTTTCTGCCTCTACAGAATTACCACTTCTGAGTCCTCCCTCTGAGATCTCTGCTCGGATTTCTAACTTCTGGCACAGGTCTTTACAAAGTAAAAACTTCAAGGAGCCTACAACTTACCCAGATTTGGAAGGAAAATGAGAGAAAAACTGCCTTATAGATTGGTAAGTCTAAATCATGGCATCACCTTTTGCCTATGTAGTGTCTCAGTCACTTAAGGAACAGCATCGTGTGTGACTCTGGGGAGGTCATATGTACCTGCACAATCTCCTGAAACACTTTCCCAATCTGACATAAGCCCAGGAGCCAGGTTCTTTGACCACTGGCCATAGTGTCACTCCAAGCCAATCCCAAGAAATGGGCTACAGATCCCCATGGTTATCTACATCATGGCCGTAAACTTTGTACCTACCTAGGTACACCAAAGGCACTGAACTATTCCTGGGATTCTTACAGCCTTCTGCTTTCACTAAACCAAAATTTACCTTCTCAAAAGGAAGAAGTTTCCCTCAGTTATAGAGTTAGATAAAGCACTTTAGCAGTTGAAGACTTGTTTGTCTCTTTCCCGACTTTGACTTACCTGGAAGCAAAAAGCCCTACGCCATTGAAACCAACACCTTTAACAGTGCAGTGGGGTCATATGGTCCCAAGATAAGTGATCCGTGGCTCAGGCAACAGTCAGTCTCTGCAGAGGGAGCTAGCCTGGTTGATATCAACTAGCTGACATAAGAATGAGAATCAGCCGGGCACAGTGGCTCACGCCTGTAATCCCAGCACTTTGGGAGGCCGAGGCAGGCAGATCACGAGGTCAGGAGATCGAGGCCATCCTGGTTAACACGGTGAAACCCTGTTTCTACTAAAAATACAAAAAAATTAGCCAGGCGTAGTGGCAGGCGCCTGTAGTCCCAGCTACTCGGGAGGCTGAGGCAGGAGAATGGCGTGAACCTGGGAGGCAGAGCTTGCAGTGAGCCAAGATGGTGCCACTGCACTCCAGCCTGGGCGACAGAGCAAGACTCCTTCTCAAAAAAAACAAACAAAACAAAAGAATGGGAATCATTTATCATTTACCATGGCCACCTTCGTGGTCTGGAAGCATCATCTCCAGGTATCCAGCATCCTGCAGTAATGTGTTTGGAACATTAGAGCCTGATGCTGTTCAGACAAACCTGGATGAACACTTCAGTGTTTGGACTGTACTATCTCATAAGCTTGGCAGTGAAATGGCCAGGTGACTTTTCTATTTCAAAATACTAGGGAGTAGAGGAAACATTTCTATTCTTGGAAATCCTCCTGTAGCTACAATAAATAAAAGCAAAATCCAAATGTCTGAGGTTCACGGTGCCTAGCACAGGCACCTAGCATAGAGCTAGAGTCCCCCAGGAGTAAGTCAGGGACACACCATGAGGCCTCTTTACCCAGACCAATGGCTGTTTTTCCACAAGCAGGGAGCCCTGTCACAAGTACTTTGCCTTTCCATAAGAGTACTGTAATTCTGACCTCATATACCTCAGAAGGAAACCCTGCTGATTTAAAGCATTAAATATAAGAAGATAACATCTTAAAATACTAGATGAAAATGTGATAAATATTCATCATGTCTCTGAAAGAAAAACCTTGTAATCACTAAATCAATAGAAAAAGATGCCAAAATAAACAAATTCAGCTACATAAAAGAAATATATTAGCTACAGCAAGTTATCATAAAAATACATGCTGGTTGGGTGTGGTGGCCCACGCCTGTAATCCCAGCACTCTAGGAGGCTGAGGCACACAGATCACTTGAGATCAGAAGTTCAAGACCAGCCTGGCCAACATTGTGAAACTTTGTCTCTACTAAAATTACAAAAATTAGCTGGGCGTGGAGGTGTGTGCCTGTAACCCCAGCTACTTGGGAGGCTGAGGCAGGAGAATCGCTTGAACCTGGGAGGCAGAGGTTGCAATGAGCCGAGATTGCACCACTGCACTCCAGCCTGGGTGACAGAACAAGACCCCATCTCAATAAATAAATGCCAATAATTAATATGAAACAGGTTAATATATTTTAAAGTCTTTATTTTAAATAAAATAAAATAAATAAAATAAAGACTTTAAAATATATTTTCTTATGCATTTAAATAAATTCATAAGAAAAGCACTGTGATTCAAGTTTAGAAAAATAGGTAAGACATGGGCCGGGAGCGATGGCTCATGCCTGTAATCCCAGTATTTTGGGAGGCCAAGGCGGGCGGATCACCTGAGGTCAGGAGTTCAAGACCAAGCTAACCAACATGGAGAAACCTCGTCTCTACTAAAAGTACAAAAATTAGCTAGGCATGTTGGTGCACATCTATAATCCCAGCTACTAAGGAGGCTGAGGCAGGAGGATTGCTTGAACCAGGCAGGGGAGGTTTCAGTGAGCTGAGCTCACACTATTGTACTGCAACCTGGGCGAGACAGCAAGATTGCATCTGAAAAAAAAAAATGCTCAGACTCTTTGAACTACTAATTTTATCTTAAGAATCTAATCAGAGGCTGGGCACAGTGGCTCACACCTGTAATCCCAGCACTTTGGGAGGCCGAGGCAGGTGGATCACCTAAGGTCGGGAGTTCGAGACCAGCCAGACCAACATGGAGAAACCCTGTCGCTACTAAAACTACAAAATTAGCCAGGTGTGGCGGCATGTGCCTGTAATCCCAGCTACTTGGGAGGCTGAGGCAAGAGAATCACTTGAACCTGGGAGGCAGAGGTTGTGGTGAGCTGAGATTCTGCCATTGCACTCCAGCCTGGGCAACGAGGGAAACTTCCTCTCAAAAAAAAAAAAAAAAAATCTAATCAGAAATGTGAACGTAGTTTTACGCACAGAAGTGTTTATCATAGTGTAATTTAGAATTGGAAACAACCTAAATATTCAACAATGGTGAAAGTGTTACAGTAATTTATGATATACATAGATGAAATTCATGGCTCCCATATGCAGTCATTAAAAAGAATTTTGTTACATAAAGATACTTATGAGACAATGGTAGGTGTAAAAGGCAAAATAGGGTCAGGCTCAGGGGCTCATGCCTGTAATCCCAGCACTTTGGGAGGCCAAGGCAGGTGGATCACCTGAAGTCGGGAGTTCAAGACCAGCCTGACCAACATACAGAAACCCCGTCTCTACTAAAAATACAAAATTAGCCAGGCGTGGTGGCAGGGCCTGTAATCCCAGCTACTCAGGAGGCTGAGGCAGGAGAATGGCTTGAACCAGGGAGGTGGAGGTTGCAGTGAGCCGAGATTGCATCATTGACTCCAGCCTGGGCAATAAGAGCAAAACTCTGTCTCAAAAAAAAAAAAAAAAAAAAAAAAAAAAAGGCAAAATAGCAAACTGAATAAATCATAAACTGTATTTTTAAAATAAAATTAAAAGACCAATTAAAGGTTGCACACAGTGGCTCATGCCTGCAATCCCAGCACTTTAGGAGGCTGAGGCGGGAAGATCCCTTGAGACCAGCCTGGGCAACATAGCAAGACCCCATCTCTTTAAAAAAAAGACCAATTAAAATTGATGGTAGCAGAAATAATTTTTTTGTTTTATTCTTTATCCTTTTCTATATTTTTGCAGCCCAATAAATGTTTTTTAAAATCACCTCTGAACTTTTACTAATAGTGCTTCTTTTTCTACAACTTTATACCATCATGAAATTTCTGACGGTGCACAAAAACCTGCAGTTTATATAAGTGACAAATCATTTTTACTCATTAGATAATTGCATATTAAGTGACTTTGTGTTTTAATATCTATTATCTTAGAGGATAACTGAGTTAATCAGTAGCGTTTACTTTGGACTGAAATAATAATTGTACAGTTTAGTCTGAATGGCTTCAACACTTTGAGCAGACCCCTCCCAGATGACAGCCTGCAGGACAGATGCCCTGCCAAAGGCCGCTGGCCTCTGCTACCTTTGTCTTGGGTCATATCTCTGGGCTCCATCCTTTATCTCACTCTCTTGGCCATGTCTGACTTCTATATAGGTTCTTTAACTCAAGTCAGGTTCCTAATATCCCCAGCACTCTTGTCTTGATGTCTTAACACTTCCCTGCTTCTAGCCGGGCACGGTGGCTCATGCCTGTAATCCCAGCACTTTGGGAGGCCGAGGTGGGCAGATCACCTGAGGTCAGGAGTTCGAGACCAGCCTGACCAACATGGCGAAACCCAGTCTCTACTAAAAATACAAAATTAGCCAGGAGTGGTGGCGCATGCCTGTAGTCCCAGCTACTCGGGAGACTGAGGCAGGAGAATTGCTTGAACCCAGAAGGCGGAGGTTGCAGTGAGCTGAGATCCTGCCACTGCACTCCAGCCTGGGCAACAAGAATGAAACTCTGTCTCAAAACAAAAAACAAAAACAAACAAACAAAAAGATCAGTTCCCAGAGATTTCCTGAGGCTCTGTGTTTGCTTAGATTCTTGTTCCAAGTCTCCAGAGTTCCTGCCTGGCATGGCTCCCCCAATAAGCTAGTAAAGCACCTGCTCCTTCAGTGGTTCTCCTTCCTTACCCTAGCTCAGTTGGCTCTCCAAGAACAGTCTTCTAGGGCAGTTGAGAATGTGGCTGGGCCAGCTCCCCATCCTGAGGATCTGGCACCCTCCGGTGGCCATGGGTGGGTGCGCCTAGCCTAGCGTTGAGTTTCAGTGCTAGGGCCTGCTAAAATGTCCCCAGGCGTATTAGCACCCTCCAGTGACAGCTTAATGGAGCTACTTCAGAGAGCTGCTATCAGATCCTGACATGCCTTACTTCTGCAGGGTCCCTGGTAATTCAATTCACCTCCTGCAACTTGCTGATATATCAAGATAGACTAAGATCTACATTCTTAAAGGAGAAGCCTTTTGAGGTTTTGCATTTGACAGGAAAGTCGTAAGTACTAACTTGAATACCAGATACTAAGCCAAATGCTTCATAAACATTATCATAAATAATCTTCACAACAACCCTGGAAGGTAGGCACCTATTTTTAATCTCCATCCTCTAGAAAAGGAAATCAAGGCTCATGGGGTTGAGGGGCGGTTATATAGAAGTCAAGGTTAAGCTGAAAGGGCAACAGTTCCCTGTTAGTTGATAGCTAAGCTTGGATTTAAAATCAGCTCAACCTGACTCAGGTTCTATGCTTTACTAAGCCATACAGTCTCTTTAGGACACTGGGATGCTCTCAAAGATCTTCATATATATAGAAGAAGTTAGTCTGTACGAAGAAGAAATATATTTTTTTTCCCCGAAGATGGAGTCTTGCCCTGTCGCCAGGCTGGAGTGCAGTGGCACAATCTCAGCTGTCTGCAAGCTCTGCCTCCTGGGTTCAAGCAATTCCCCTGCCTCAGCCTCCCGAGTAGCTGGGCCTACAGGAGGGCGCCACCACGCCTGGCGAATTTTTTGTATTTTAGTAGAGACGGGGTTTCACCATGGTTTCACCATGGTCTCGATTTCCTGGCCTCGTGATCTGCCCACCTCAGCCTCCCAAAGTGTTGGGATTACAGGTATGAGCCATCACACTCGGCCTAATTTTTGTATTTTTAGTAGAGATGGGGTTTTACCATGTTAACCAGGCTGGTCTCCAACTCCTGACCTCGTGATCTGCCTGCCATGGCCTCCCAAAGTACTGGGATTACAGGCGTGAGCCACTGCCCTCAGCCAAGAAAGAAATTTTCAAAACTGGGCATGGTGGTGCACACCTGTAGTCCCAAGGTGCACGAAAGGCTGAGGCAGGAGGATCCCTTGAGCCCAGGAGCTGGAGGCTGCAGTGAGCTATGCTGAGTGCCACTGCACTCCAGCCTGGGTGATAGAGTGAGACCCTGTCTCTAAAGACAAAGCAAAACAACAACAAACTAAACTTATAAAAAATATGTAGAGAGAAGCAGAGACAAGAGATAGAACTAGAGTCCTAACAGGGCTTGAGCTCTTGGTTGTAGTTATTCCTGAGGCCCAGGAATACCATTGTCCTTTTCCAGACTTGGTTGTTACATCAGATACTCCAGCCCTTCCAATAAATTCCCCTGTGTAGACCAGTTTGCTGTGGCTTTCTGCCACTTGTAATGTAAGAGCCCTACTAAAACAGGAAAGAAGTAGGGGACTTTGGAATATAGTCTACGTACTAACACCCACAGCAGCATTAGACAGGATACTGATGATCCACAGTCTGATCCACACTGTGTTATTTTGGTTGCAAGAAACAGACAGTCAATTTACTAGAGACAAGTTACTCATTACTCAGAGACAATTCAAAAGGATGGTTCATAGGAAAAACAAATGTGTACCACACCCTGAGTCAACTGAACCTTGTAGTGTTGGAAAGAATTGGAGTAGCACTAGGGAACAGCCACTGCCTCCTTTCTCTTGGGCTTTTTTTTTTTTTTAGATGGAATTTTATTTTGCTCTTGTTGCCCAGGCTGGAGTGCAATGGCACAATCTCAGCTCACTGCAACCACTGCCTCCCGGGTTCAAGCAATTATCCTGCTTCAGCCTCCCAAGTAGCTGAGATTGCAGGCATGTGCCACCACGCCCAACCAATTTTTTAAATTTATTTAGTAGAGACAGAATTTTACCATGTTGGTCAGGCTGGTCTCGAACTCCTGACCTCAGGTGATCCACCTACCTCGGCCTCCCAAAGTGCTGGGATTACAGGTGTGAGCCACCACACCTGGCCCTCTCAGGGCTTTTTGACCTCTCATTCAATCAGCACCACCCTCTCTTGACCAGCCTTTTCAGCTTACTCCTCTTGTCCCTGGCTGAAAAAAAAAAAAACCACTCTAGCTCCTGAAGCTATGTGGCTTTCCAGTTTCAGCTCATACCAAAATCAAAGCTTTCCTTTGTGACACTTTATTGGGAGTTCCCAAGAGGGAAGATTTAACTTCTGCTTAACTTTTTAAGCCAAAGCCCAAGAGGCATAGGTCATTGGATACAGCTTAAGGCCACATCCTTGGACCAGGTGACCAATTAGCTGCAGTCATGGTCATGTGGCCCACTGCACACTAAGTAAGTTGAGTGGATAGGGATTTTACTCCAAAAGGACATGGGGAGGGCCAGTAATAATTGGCATCTCTAATCAAGCCTACTTAATTGTAATTTGAACTCTTGCCAATAAGAAAAATTAAACACGTTGTAAACATGGGCAACCTATTCCCCAAAGACCCTCTCTAATTATCTAGTTGGCAAGAGGACTCACCTTCTGGTGCTTGTAGGCATGTGTGCATCCTCTAACTCAAAGTGCACCTTCTTCAAGTCCCCAGTCTCGCCTGCACCTGCCTTAAACACTGTGCAGTGAGCTAGACTATTCCACTCACTTGGGAGTCTATTAATTTTTTTCTCCCCTTAACCACACTAAAGACTTTGCTTAGTAAAGCATTTTGAAGATTTAGAAAGTGACTGCTCAGTCTGCTTAGGATTTATATCCCAAACAGATGTGCCAAGAAGTCATAGGAATCAAACTGCTATTCTGTGAGTAGAATAATATATTAACTTGCCTTTTAGTAGTTTCGATTACACAGCTGTACAAATTGCAATGGAGTCTTCATAGCTAAAGTTGCTTTTATCAAAAGCACATTGCTTCTTCAGGGTGGAGGCTATAGCATAGCAGGCACCTGGGGGGCCATGCATGCATCCTTATAAAATACTGCTCATTACTTGGAATAAAATCTTCTAGGTAATTGAGATATGGTAAGTACTGAATTCACCTTGAGGAATCCTCTGCACTTCATCATCACTGAACTGTATATTATTTCACAGTGAAAATAAGGAGTTCCTCAATAATGACACCAATATCTGACACTTTGGTTTAGTATTCTCGACTGTCAAATTGGGATATTGATACCCATCTTACAGGGTTGTTGTAAGGAGCCAATGAGACAATGTTTATAAAGAGTTTAGCGGCCAGGCCTGGTGGCTCACACCTGTAATCCCAGCACTTTGGGAGGCTAAGGCAGGTGGATATGAGGTCAGGAGATTGAGACCATCCTGGCCGACATGGTGAAACCCCGTCTCAACTAAAAATACAAAACTTAGCTGGGTGTGGTGGCATGCACCTGTAGTCCCAGCTACTCAGGAAGCTGAGGCAGGAGAATCTCTTGAACCCAGAGGTGGAGGCTGCAGTGAGCCGAGATTGTGCCACTGCACTCCAGCCTGGCGATAGAGCAAGACTCTGTATAAAAAAAAAAAAAAAAAAAAAATTATGCTGGGTGCCGTGGCTCATGCCGGTAATCCCAGCACTTTGGGAGGGTGAGGCGGGCGGATCATGAGGTCAGGAGATTAAGACCATCCTGGCTAACATGGTGAAACCCCGTCTCCACTAAAAATACAAAAATTAGCTGGGTGTGGTGGTGGATGCCTGTAGTCCCAGCTACTAGGGGGCGCTGAGGCAGGAGAATGGCGTGAACCCGGGAGGCGGAGCTTGCAGTGAGCTGAGATCCGGCCACTGCACTCCAGCCTGGGCGACAGAGCGAAACTCCGCCTCAAAAAAAAAAAAAAAAAAAAAAAAAAAAATTATACTAAAGGAAGAATCCTCCACAACCTTTATCCAAGAATTGCTACTTGGCTAGAAATATTGTGTGAACATCTATTTTTGGCAACCTGGAAAGCTGGATTAAGGGCCCATTAGCTATGATATATTAAATCCTGATTTGAATTACAACTAACATACACTTTTAATTTTTTCTGGAGTTTCATGAAAGGGGCCAAAAATTTTTTAAAAAGTGAATTCAAACAAGAACAGGAAACAATAAGCATAAAAGCCAGAAAGGCCAGTACCAGCCAGTACCAGTCCTAGAACAAGGAGACTAAGCTTGGAAGTGCACTGCAAGGTGTGGCAATTGCACCTGAGTTATTGAGCCTGATTCTGCAAAGGGAGCTTCAGAGATCCCTGATCAATTGTATCCCAGAGCTTCCTACAGAAACAAATGCAAGTACTCTCTGGAGGAAAGCAACTCTCAATGCATGTCCTTGGGGTTTCCACAATTAAGTTAAATAAAATATGAGCTCACAATTAAAAAAAACATAACTGGAATCACTGGCTGGGCACAGTGGCTCACACCTGTAATCCTAGCACTTTGGGAGGCCAAGGAGGGTGGATTATGAGGTCAGGAGTTCGAGACTAGCCTGGCCAACATAGTGAAACTCTGTCTCTACTGAAAATGCAAAAAAAATTAGCCGGGCATCATAGCGCATGCCTGTAATCGCAGCTACTTGGGAGGCTGAGGCAGGAGAATCGCTTGAAACTGGGAGGCGGAGGTTGCCGTGAGCCGAGGTCACGCTATTGCACTCCAGCCTGGGTGACTCCATCTCAAAAACAAATAAATAAATAAAAATCACCAGCATATAAGACACCATGAGTTAGGATGAATAGAAACAACAAACAATAAATTTATATCTGTAAGAACTGAAGAATTGGAATCAGAACTGTCATACACAGATTATTAAGTAAGCTTTTACGAACAACTTAAAGAAACAAAATATGCAATGAAATAGAGAAAGAAGCAAGGAACTATTAAAATGACCAGAAAAATTAGAAAAAGAACCAAATAGAACTTTTAGGCTCCATATATATAGATTTTGAAATTAGCAACTCAGTGAATGTGTTAAAAATAGAATAAAAATAGCTAAAGACAGAATTAGTGACCTGGAAGCTATTTCTGAGGAAATCACCCAAAATGCAGCACCGAGAGTTAAAAGGCATGGAAGGCAGAACAAAATTTAACATATGTCTAATTAGAGTTCCAGAGGGAAAGAACAGATAGGAAAAATGCAATATTGAGAAGTATCAGTTCAAAAATTTTCCTGAGGCCAAGTGCAGTGGCTCATGCCTATAATCCCAGCTCTTTGGCAGGCTGACGCAGTTGGACCACCTAAGGTCAGGAGCTCGAGATGAGCCTGACCAACATGGTGAAACCCTGTCTCTACTAAAAATACAACAATTAGCTGGATGTGGTGGTGAACACCTGTAATCCCAGCTACTAAGGAGGCTAAGGCAAGAGAATTGATTGAAGCCAGGAGGCAGAGGTTGCAGTGAGCCAAGATCATGCCACTGCACTCCAGCCTGGGTGACAGAGTGAGACTCCATCTCCAAAGAAAAAATTTGCTGACCTGATTAAAGATGAATCCATGGATAGAGAAAGCACAGCACATATCAAGAATGACACAGAACTCCACACCTAGACATATTATGATAAAACATCACCAATGCCCAAAATTAAGACCTTAAAAGGGTTGGGCACAGTGGCTCACGCCTGTAATCCCAGCACTTTGGGAGGCCGAGGCAGGCAGATCACGAGGTCAGGAGATCGAGACCATCCTGGCTAACATGGTGAAACTCCGTCTCTACTGAAAACACACAAAAAAAATTAGCCACGCCTGGTGGCGGGTGCCTGTAGTCCCAGTTACTCGGGAGGCTGAGGCAGGAGAATGGTGTGAACCCAAGAGGCAGAGCTTGCAGTGAGCCGAGATCGCACCACTGCACTCCAGCCTGGGTGATAGAGCGAGACTCCATCTCAAAAAAAAATTAAAAAACAAACAAACAAAAAAAGACCTTAAAAGTCCCAGAGAAAAAAAGCCAGAGCACCTAAAAAGAACAAAGAAGCTGCCAGAAGACTTTTTTTTTTAAAGGAAACATAACAATAGTTATATTAATGCTCACAACAGCCCTATGTAGTATTTACTATTATTGTTTCTATTTTAAGATAAGGAAACTGGCTGAGAGAGAAAGCCCAAGATTCTACAGATACACAGCAACAAGGATGTAGCTTAGAAATACAATGTTGAGAGGACAAAGCAGGTAACAAAACACTGCTTCAGCCATATGTAACAAAGTGGATGAATCTTAGAAACATTGCTAAGTGAAAAAAGCAGATGGCATGAGATTACATACAGAGTATCATTTTTATAATGCTCACAAACAAAACTAAATAATACGTTGGTTAGAAATACTGACATGCAGCAGGGCGTGGTGGCTCACACCTGTAATCCTAGCATTTTGGGAGGCTGAGGTGGGCAGATCACCTGAGGTCGGGGGTTAAGACCAGCCTGGCCAACATGGTAAAACCCCATCTCTACTAAAAAATACAAAAAAATTACCTGGGTGCAGTGGTGCACACCTGTAATTCCAGATACTTGGGAGGCTGAGGCAGGATAATTGCTTGAACCCAGGAGGCCGAGGTAGCAGTGAGCCCAGCACCACTGCACTCTAGCCTGGGCGACAGAGCGAGACTTCATTCCCCCCAAAACAAAAGAAAGAAAGAAAAGAAAAAAGAAATACTGACATGCATGATTAAATTACTTTTAAAATGCAAGAGTGAGGCCAGGCACAGTGGCTCACGCCTGTAATCCCAGCACTTTTGGAGGCCCAGGCAGGCGGATCACTTGAGGTCAGGAGTTTGAGACCAGCCTGCTCAACATGGTGAAATCCCCTCCCTACTAAAAATACAAAAATTAGCTGGGCGTGGTGGCACAAACCTGTAATTCCAGCTACTAAGGAGAATGAGGCAAGATAATTGCTTGAACCCGGGAGATGGAGGTTGTAGTGAGCTGAGATTGCACCACTGCACTGAACCTGGGAGACAGAGCAGGAACTTGTCTCTCTCTCTCTCTCTCACTCACACACACACACACACACACACACACACACAGCAAGAGTGAAATACTCAAAATTCAGGATAGTGGTTACCTCTTGGGAAGGGGGATAGAGGAGTGGGATAGGGAGAAGAACAAGGTACAAAGGCAAAAGTAATGTTCTAGTTCTTAGACTGGGTGGCAGGGAACAGGGACTCATTTTATTATATTTCATATTCACACATCACCTGTATTCTTTCATATGCATCAAATGTCACATAAAAAAATAAAATAAAATAAGGCTGGTGCGGTGGCTCACACCTGTAATCCCAGCACTTTGGGAGGCTAAGGCGGGCAGATCACCTGAGTTCGAGACCAGCCTGACCAACATGAAGAAACCCCTTTTCTACTAAAAATACAAAAATTAGCCAGGCGTGGCGGCATATGCCTGTAATCTGAGCTTCTCGGGTGGCTGAGGCAGGAGAATCGCTTGAACCCGGGAGGTGGAGGTTGCAGTGAGCCAAAGTCATGCCATTGCACTCCAGCCTGGGCAACAAGAGCGAAACTCCATCTCAAAGAAAAGAAAAGAAAAGAAAAGAGAAGAGAAGAGAAGAGAAGAGAAGAGAAGAGAAGAGAAGAGAAGAGAAGAGAAGAGAAGAGAAAGAAAAGAAAAGAAAAGAAAAGAAAAGAAAAGAAAAGAAAAGAAAAGAAACTACCAAATGACTAATTTTAACTGGATTCCTAAAACATACATTTGAAAACACTGGTTCATCCTTCTGATTGATGGTTGGAGGATATAATCAGACTCTAAAACTTAACTGCCAATTTTTTGTAGCAAATCTTGAAAAGGCTTGCTACATAATTTTTTTCTACAAAATTATTAAAAGCTTTATTTACTATTGGAATCATTCAACAAAAAGCACACAGCAAATGAGCCTGAAAAAGGAGCTAACCAATTATTACCTAGGGTTGTCAAGAGCACTGATAAACTCTGGTTACATTTCCTTTTTTTTGATTAGTTGAAGACAATGATGCAAATCATTGCTGGGCTGGGATTTTAAATCACTGCTCTTGTATGTTTTCCCCAAATGGAACAGTCTATTCATACAGCTTTAATAACAGGTATGCTATTCATATCATTTGAATGGGTATCTTCAAGTTTGTATTCCAGATGGCAAAAAAGAAAAACATTCTACATAGAAAAATATATATTTATAGGACAACTGCATTAGCAATAATTTGTTTCATTTTTGCATTTGGCGTCATGTAATTAAAGTTGGTAATAAATGAAAAAAATCGGTGTCATTTTTGGTTACTGTCCTGCCAAAATATTACAAAAAATCAAATTAAAAACATATAACAAAATTATTTTCTTTTGGCGGTAGGATTATAAATAGTTTCACTTTTCGGCCAGGCACGGTGGCTCACACCTGTAATCCCAGCACTCTGGGAGGCCGAGGCAGGCAGATCACCTGAGGTCAGGAGTTCAAGACCAGCCTGGCCAACATGGTGAAACCCCCATCTCTACTAAAAATATAAAAATTAGGCAGGCATGGTGGTGGGTGCCTGTAATCCCAGCTACTCGGGTTGCTGAGGCAGGAGAATTGCTGGAACCCAGGAGATGGAGGTTACAGTGAGCTGATACAGTGCCACTGCATTCCAGCCTGGGTGACAGAGTGAGACTCCCCATCAAAAAAAAATTTTTTTTTCACTTTTCTCATATGAATATTTTATGAACCAATTAGTTCAGTTTTAACATAAATAAATACACCTGGTTTTCTATCACAGTAAGAGATTTACTCGATAAATTCTACATGAATATATTTGTATTGTACTGAATTTACATATTAATCAAGTTCGAATTGCTTTTTAAAATCAATTTTATGCAAATATATTTACTACTATTTAAATATTTTTCTGAATAGAAAGTGCCCAAACCAAAATCACTAATTAACAATTAGGAAGCAAAATCAAAATTGTTAGATATTTGCACATTTCATCTTAGAGAAAGAACTCTTTGAAATGATATTGTCTTATTTTTCAATTCTTTTAATAAATTAAAAATTACTAGACCAATTTAAAATGATTTTTCCTATTACCTATATTTCCCTCATACTTTAATAGTTTATCATTAAAACATCTTTGGCTGGGTGCGGTGGCTCGCGCCTATAATCCCAACACTTTGGGAAGCTGAGGTGGGTGGATAACATGAGGTCAGGAGTTCAAGACCACCCTGACCAACACAGTGAAATCCTGTCTCTACTAAAAATACAAAAATTAGCTGGGCGTGATGACACACATCTGTAATCTCAGCTACTCGAGAGGCTGAGGCAGGAGAATCACTTGAACCCAGGAGGCGAGATTTCAGTGAGCCGAGATCATGCCACTGCACTCTAGGCTGGCAACAGAGCAAGACTGTCTCAAAAAAAAAAAAAAAAGAGTCCTAATATGCATATTTATGTGAACTACCTGGTAATATAGATAATAATTCATTCTATTGCATTAGGCCCAGTGATTCTCAACTAATATTTTTGATATCTTAACGGATGTTATGGTATTAAGAATTTCTTTGTTCACATGAACACAAAGAGGGGAACAACAGACACTGGGGCCTACTTGAGGGTGGAGGGTGGGAGGAGGGAGAGTATTAAAAAAATAACTATTGGGCTGGGCGTGGTGGCTCACGCCTGTAATCCCAGCACTTTGGGAGGCCAAGGTGGGCAGATCATAAAGTCAAGAGTTTGAGACCAGCCTGGCCAACATGGTGAAACTCCGACTCTACTAAGAATACAAAAAGTAGTCAGGTGTGGTAGTGGGTGCCTGTAATCCCAGCACTTTGGGAGGCTGAGGCAGGAGAATTGCTTGAACCTGTGAGGCGGAGGTTACAGTGAGCCAAGATCGCGTCACTGCACTTCAGCCTGGGCAACAGAACAAGACTCCGTCTCGAAACAAACAAACAAACGAACAAACAAAAAAACAGACAAAAACTATTGGGTACTAGGCCTAGTACCTGGGGGATGAAATAATCTGTACAACAAACCCCTGTGACATGAGTTTCCCTATATAACAAACCTGCACATGTGCCCCTGAACCTAAAATAAAAGTTTAGAAAAATTTTAAAAAGCACTTATATGAAAAAAAGCATCCCTTCGTTAAAGAAAGGTACCTAAACAAGCTTAATATTACTTTTGCAAACAAGATTTCAAGACTCAATGAGCACATCAAGGAAGTAGCATCCGTTGGAGAAGCCTACTCCCTCCTATTGGGGGTTTCACAGCTTACACAGTGCAACTAGGTTTAGGTGATAAATTTAAAAAGCAAAAGGATGTCAGCGTAGCAGCTCTCTGCAATATAAGTAACATCTCTATCTTTGAAGCCTAATACTGAAACCAGATGCTCAGTTTTATGACTTCCTTCTCTCAAATGACAAGATAAGAAGAAAAACATATATAAGTCAGTCAGTGTTATCAGGAAGTGATTATTAGTTTTGCTGAAAACATAATGCCTTTGGGGCTTTGAATGAAAGTACTAATTTAAACCATTCCCACAATGAATGAATATTCAAAAGAAGTAGTGCATACACTTTGCTTGCCTAGGGCTAACGTCAGTATTTGTGACTCTATCATGTGTGTTCTTTGGAATTGTTCTCTTTCATCTGAAAAAGTCTTTCACCTGGATACACTTTCGGAATCAAATTTAGATACAATGACAGCTTGGATTTTCCCCTGTGTATAATAAATCAATGAATGCAACTTTTTTCCATTAAGAACAGTCCACTAATAGCTGAGTGAGCATGCTTTAAATTAATCTGATATTCAAGAGCCTGTTAAGTTTTAAATCTATGGATTAAAGTCTCACCATATCTAAATCTATGTTTTGTAAGAGTTCCTCAAAGTGTATACATTTTATAATTAACATTTTAGCAACATCAGGATTGAAATTAGTGTCTTACAAGAATCTGAAACTCCTCAGAACAAGGACTATATCTTTCATATCTTTTTGCTCCCCAGAATGTCTGCTGGGGTGAATTGGTGAGTTGTTTAGTAGTGAGGGGAGTTGGATTAATAACAGTAATGGGAGAGGTAGGCCAGAAGAGGAGAGAGGAAACAGCATGGAAAGTGTGTGATTTCAGACTTGGTAAATGGGCAGAGCTCAGGGCTAAAAAAACATGGAAAAGACATGTGGGCAAGGATGAAATATAATCTTGTTCATCTTGAAATACAGTTATACATAAAATACAGACGTTGGCAAACTTCCCGAGTCCCACTCTTTTGGGGCTATGTGGATTTCAGTGAGTCAGGATGGCAGTGAGCACAGATGGAGGAAGAGACATTGCTGTTAGGTAAAGATCCATCCCAGCACTTTGGGAGGCCGAGACGGGCGGATCACGAGGTCAGGAGATCGAGACCATCCTGGCTAACACGGTGAAACCCCGTCTCTACTAAAAAATACAAAAAAACTAGTCGGGCGAGGTGGCGGGCGCCTGTAGTCCCAGCTACTTGGGAGGCTGAGGCAGGAGAATGGCGTGAACCCGGGAGGCGGAGCTTGCAGTGAGCCGGGATCGCGCCACTGAACTCCAGCCTGGGTGACAGAGCGAGACTCCGTCTCAAAAAAAAAAAAAAAAAAAAAAAAAAAAGATCCATCATTCAGCTGCTTGTGTCCATATCTTATTAGTAAAGTGTATGTGTGTGTATCTCAACCACAAATTCAGGTGCTCTGGGAATGTACATTTATTTTCCTATGATACTAAGTTTCTATTACAAGCTTCCATTCTATCAAGTGTATCAATCAGGATGTAGAAAGAAAACAGAAAGGTGGAGTGCGGTAGTTCACGCCTGTAATCCCAGCACTTTGGTAGGCCAAGGCGAGCAGATCGCCTGAGCTCAGGAGTTTGAGACCAGCCTGGCCAACATGGTGAAACCCCATCTCTACTGAAAATACAAAAATTAGCCGGGCGTGGTGGCAGGCGCCTGTAGTCCCAGCAACTCGGGAAGCTGAAGCAGAAGAATCGCTTGAACCCGGGAGGCGGAGGTTGCAGTGAGCTGAGATCACGCCATTGCCCTCCACACTGGGCAACAGAGTGAGATTCCGTCTCAAAAAACAAACAAACAAAAAAACCCCAGAAAACAGAAACTGCTGCAAATGTTTCACACAGGAAGGGATTTAATATGAGGAATAAGATGTTTATCACTCTTTGGAAAGGGCTGGGAGAGCAAAGGTCAGGGGAAACCACCACTAATCTGAGGAAATAAGGAAGTTGCAGAAATCTTAAAAAGTTGTCTCAGCTGCCTGCATAGTCAAAGCAGAGGGAATTCAGGAAGACACCCAGAAGCCACTGTAAAATGTTCAGAGAGGCCCATGTGCCTTTGATGTTGGAGGAACAATGATGGCTTCTGCTTCTCTTTCACCTTTCAAATCTTACTGGAATACCTCCCATTGACTGAATCTAAACAAGGTTGTTAACAGGAGAGCTTGGGGAAAGTAGTCGCTAGGTTGCCAGCTCCCGCAGTATAGGAGGTGCTTACAAGAATAGGGATGGTTTCGAGTACCAACAGACAATACCTGGCACGTGGTGGAGATTTAATCTCAGTTAATTCAATGATCCTTTACTCTTTCCCTGGGTAACAGATGAGTTCTGGGCGATGTTTGTAGTGTCAGGCACTGAGGCACTGGGTGGAAGGAAGGGTGTATTCAGTTTTTATGGGACCTGAAGTGTATGCAGCTGGGGAGGAGGGAGTCTATTAAAAACAATTTTTTAAAAAAATACAAAATTAGATGCAAATATGAATTTTTATTTAGAATGAGAAAAAAAAAACCATAACAAAATATCAAAACATGGTATTTTTATTAAGGTGTTTTCAGCTTCATAATTCATAATTGGTAATGTCACGTAAATGTTCAGAATTGTCAGGCCGGGTGCGGTGGCTCACGCCTGTAATCCCAGCATTTTGGGAGGCCGAGGCGGGCAAATCACAAGATCAGGAGTTTGAGACCAGGCTGGCTAACATAGTGAAACCACATCTCTACTAAAAATATAAAAATTAGCCGGGCGCGGTGGCACATGCCTGTAATCCCAGCTACTCGGGAGACTGAGGCAGGAGAATCACTTGAACCCCAGAGGTGGAGGTTGTGGTAAGCCGAGATCATGCCACTGCACTCCAGCCTGGGCAACAGAGCGAGACTGTCTCAAAAAAAAAAAATGTTTAGAATTGTCAAGTCTGGGAAAACTTCTACCAAGTGTTTTTCTTTTTTTTTTTTTTGGTTTTTGTTTTTGAGATGGAGTCTCGCTCTGTCGCCCAGGCTGGAGTGCAGTGGCCCGATCTCAGCTCACTGCAAGCTCCGCCTCCTGGGTTCACGCCACTCTCCTGCCTCAGCCTCCGGAGTAGCTGGGACTACAGGCGCCCGCCACCTCGCCCGGCTAGTTTTTTGTATTTTTTAGTAGAGACGGGGTTTCACCGTGTTAGCCAGGATGGTCTCGATCTCCTGACCTCGTGATCCGCCCGTCTCAGCCTCCCAAAGTGCTGGGATTACAGGCTTGAGCCACCGTGCCCGGCCTACCAAGTGTTTTTCATAAAGCAGCTATAAGATTTCATATGGAATTTTTGAAATATTAATCTCAATTTTTGAATTGATTAGCTGATTAACCAGTTTACCATCGATGTCCTCACTGCAGTCGTACAAGTTTTAAGCTATTTTTCTCATTGTTGGTGTTTTGTGTCATATCAAAGAAACTTAAATTTTTTGGCTGGTCTGAGTGCACTGGTGTTTACAACTAATTGATTACAGTCAGTTACAGATGTCTTTGTTTCTTCTCCACTCTCACTGCTTCAACTGATTAGCCTTAAAAAAAATTTTTTTAAATATCATGTTCTGATATTTTGTTGTGTTTTTTTCTCATTCTAAATAAAAATTCATATTTGCATTGTTCATATGCTCTATTTCTCTTTATTAATTGGATGATCAAAACAATCCAAAAGTCTATTACCTTTCTTTGAAATTTAGCTTGGCCTGTTAATGAATCACTGCTTTCATTATGATTTGAGATTTATTTTTGTTATAATTTGTTTCTTGGTATAGAATAACGTTCATTGATTTAATTGCTGATCTTTATTGCTCTGCTTCATATTTTATTAATTTTTTCATAACTATAAATTTTTATCTGAATTTTCTTTCATTTCTTTAAAAAATACATTTAAATTAAAAAAAAAAAAATTTAGCCAGGCATGGGTGCACACCTGTAGTCCCAGCTACTCAGGAGGTTGAGTTGGGAGAATTGCTTGAGCCCAGAAGTTTGAGGCTGCAGTAAGCTATGGTTGTGCCACTGCACCCCAGCCTGGATGACGGCGACATCCTATCTCAAAAAAAAAAAGAAAGAAAGAAAGAAAGAAACATTTAATTTTAATGATTACAAAACAGGCATTTCCCAGGCTGAAGTGAGTTGCTATCTTAGCTCACTGCAACATCCGCCTCCTGGGCTCAAGCAATTCTCTTGCCTCAGCCTCTGAGCAGCTGGGATTACAGGCATACGCCACCACACTTTGCTAATTTTTGTATTTTAAGTAGAGACAGGGTTTCACCCTGTTACCCAGGTTAGTCTCAAACTCCTGAGCTCAAGTGATCTGCCGGCCTCGGCCTTCCAAAGTGCTGGGACTACAGGCATGAGCCACCGTGCCTGGCAGGAAGTATATCATTTTAATTACATTTTAACTACGATAAAGACATTTCAAAATGTTTCAGTGGATGGGCATGCCTGTAATCCTAACAGTGTGGGAGGTTGAGGCAGGCGGATTACCTGATGTCAGGAGTTTGAGACCAACCTGGGCAACAGGGTGAAACCCTGTCTCTACTGAAAATACAAAAATTAGCCAGGACTGGTGGCACACACCTGTAGTCCCAGCTACTAGGGAGGCTGAGGCAATAGGATCTCTTGAACAAGATCTCGACAGAGCGAGACCTTGTCTCAAAAAGAAAAAAAAAAGAAAAAGAAAAAGAAAAAAGAAAAAAAGATATGTTTCCTTTTTTTTTTTTTTAAGATAGAGTTTTGCTCTGTCATCCAGGCTGGAGTACAGTGGCTCAATCTTGGCTCACTGCAACCTTCGCCTCCTGGGTTCAAGCGATTCTCTTGCCTCAGCCTCCCAAGTAGCTGGAATTACAGGCATGCGCCATCACACCCAGCTAATGTTATATTTTTAGTAGAGACGGAGTTTCGCCATGTTGGCCAAGCTGGTTGC
Source organism: Chlorocebus sabaeus (assembly GCF_047675955.1). Taxonomy (NCBI): domain Eukaryota; kingdom Metazoa; phylum Chordata; class Mammalia; order Primates; family Cercopithecidae; genus Chlorocebus; species Chlorocebus sabaeus. The sequence goes on from NC_132919.1 coordinate 38,323,385, forward strand.
AAACTTCATCTCAAAAAAAAAAAAAAAAAAGTAAATTATTAAAATTTAAAATGTGTTATCTTGCCATACTAGTATCCACTTGCTCCTTTCCTAACTTGCCCCTCTGCCTTTCTGCACATTATCACATGGGAATGGGGGAGGCTCCCGAGCCTCACAGCTCCCTTTTCTCCTGCGTCTGTATTAAGTTTCCTTTCCCTCCCTACCCCAACCATCGCCACCCTACTTGAACCTGCTGCTTGTTCAGTATCTATGAGCCTCCTACTATAGCCCCTTAAAGGGAATTATACCCTTGGGAAGGGTTTCCAAGGTACAAATCCAGAGAGTCTTGTAAATTAATCCACCAGGCATATTATAAAGCGACAACTGCTGCAATCATCCTACTCTCTTTCTCCCTTTCTTTTCACCCATGTCTCTCACTAATTCACTCCATCTTCAGCTGGGTCTGCAGCTTCCACACCTAGGCTGAGAGGTCACAGAAGCAGAGTGTCCCATGTTCTCAAGCCTCTTTGTGATGATGGCAGCAGCTGGGAAGGCTAGTGAGGCATGGCAGGGAAATTAGGAGATAAATGGAAACTCTAGACTGAGAGACAGAGCAGGTGGATTTTTTGTTTTTGGCTTTGCTCTTCATTGAGAGGCTCTTCCCAGAGCAGATTCTGTGTTTTGAGGTTCTGGGTGCCCTCTTATTTCCTGCAGGACAATGACAATTTGTCATGGTACCAGACCTCAGCCTTACCTTCTCCACAGTTCCTCTGTGTCTCTCAAGATCCACCTTCCCATTCTCTCTCTCTCTTTTTTTTTTTTTTTTTTTTTCAGACGGACTCTCCCTCTGTCGCCCAGGCTGAAGTGCAGTGGCGCAAATATGGCTTACTGCAACCTCCACCTCCCGGGCCCAAGTGATCCTCCTGCCTCAGCCTCCCCGGTAGCTGGGGTTACACCATGCCCGGCTAATTTTTGTACAAATTCTATTCTTACATGAAGACTCCCATCCCTATGGCTCAGCCTTCAAGATCCAACTGAAGGCCGGGTGCGGTGGCTCAAGCCTGTAATCCCAGCACTTTGGGAGGCTGAGGCGGGTGGATCACAAGGTCAGGAGATTGAGACCATCCTGGCTAACATAGTGAAACCCCATCTCTACTAAAAATACAAAAAAATTAGCCAGACATGGTGGCGGGCGCCTGTAGTCCCAGCTATTCAGGGGCTGAGGCAGGAGAATGGCGTGAACCTGGGAGGCAGAGCTTGTAGTGAGCCGAGATGGCACCACTGCACGCCAGCCTGGGCGACAGAGCAAGACTCCATCTCAAAAAAAGAAAAAAAGATCCAACTGAAGGAACACATCATCTTCAAACCTTCCAAGATTCTTTTTAAAAAACTTTTTTTGAGATGAGGTTTCACTATGTTGCCCAGGCTGTTCTCGGACTTGTGAGTTCAAGCGATCCCCTCACCTCAGTCTCCCAAAGTGCTGGGATTACAGGCATGAGCCACTGCACCCAGCTACCTTCTAAGGTTCTAAGGTCTCCCCACCTCACCTCACCTTCACTGTTATTTCAGCTGGACTATTCCCCACCCCTGAATTTCTTGGAACGTTTCATTTACCCTTCTGTTACAGCACTGATCACCTTGAGCCTTGTGGCATACTTTAAGCGGATGCCTCATTGCCCTTGACAGAGGTGGGTGATCACCAGCTGGGCTGGTTTATACCTATACTCCCCTCCTCCCCGGCACCTAACACAGTGTCCTTTCCATTGCAGATGTGTGATAACGTTCTCTGAGTCAACCTCCTGGCCCTTACTCCACTACAGTTGCCTTCCCCTAGAGCCGGGGGCTCTGTGTGTGCTCATTTCAACTCCCTTGCCTACTTGGGAATCTCCCTCTGTCCCTCTCCTCTCCTTTCCTGTTCTTCTCCGCCACAGTTTTCATCTTCCATCCCTGCTGCCCTGCCTGGTCTCCTAGTTAAACCCTGGCAATACTCCTTTAAAGATACGCCCTTTTGGCCAGGTATGGTGGCTCACTTTGGGAGGCTGAGGCGGGCGGATCACTTGAGGTCAGGAGTTCGAAACCAGCCTGGCCAACATGGTGAAACCCTGTCTCTACTAAAAATACAAAAAAATAGGCAGGTGTGGTGGTGGGTGCCTGTAATCCCAGCTCCTGAGGCGGGAGAATTGCTTGAACCCGGGAGGTGGAGGTTGCAGTGAGCCAAGATTGTGCCACTGCACTCCAGCCTGGGCAACAAAGTGAGACTCCGTCTCAAACAAAACAAAACAAAACAGATATGCCCTTTTGCGTGGTGGCTCATGCCTGTAATCCCAGCATTTTAGGAGAACGAGGCGGGTGGACCACTTGAGGTCAGGAGTTTGAGACCAGCGTGGGCAATAAGGTGAAATCCTGTTCCTACTAAAACTACAAAAAAATTAGCCCAACGTTCTCCCTTGAACCCAGGAGGCAGAGACTACAGTGAGCTGAGATCATGCCACCGCACTCCAGCCTGGGTGACACAATGAGACTTTGTCTCAAAAATAAAAATAAAATAAAAATAATGATATTCCCCTTTGGCAGTTGCTGAACTCTCCTTCTACCTCCTGCTCTTCCTGATGTTTACACCCTTAGCTCTGCTGCTATCGCCTGCCCTAGAAGTTTGCACTAACCAGATTTCACCTGTTCAAAATGATAGGCAGGAAGACCTCAAACCTCAACTTGCTCCCAGGCTCACCCAGCCCTAGGAAGGACTCTTCTTGGAACTGAGCCCAACATTAATAATACGGTAAAATGGGGAGGCAAGAATAGCACCTGCCTTATAATCATGGTACATTAGACTTTTAATGTAAGTCGTTTTTCTTGTGGGAGGCAAGATCTAACTTGTTCTACATATGAATCCATGTAATGATAAGCTGTGATACACTGTAACTTACATTTACCCTTTTGCTGATCTCAAAATACTAAACTTCAAAGAAGAAGATATGCCTCTGAGGACTGAATCGTCTGAATTTTTCTAATCAATGAAACACACACACAGAGCTTTTCAGAGAAATTTTTCTAAACATGACTCTGCTGTAATTAGAGAAGAGGTGTACCTGTCATGTTCTACCAATGAGATTCTTGGGCTTAAAGAGGTCTGCTGTCTGGTTCAAGGTCCTAAAGAAAGTAACTGAATCTGCTTCACTGATTAAGGACAATGAAGAGTTCAAACAAGGTCCTACAAAATGATCTCCTAGCCAAATTCTCAGTTTCTTACACATGATGCCTAAATTCCTCTTCTTAGGAAGAACATTGACAAGGTGATGTAGGGTAAGTTATTATAATGGAAATCAACATAACTATAGCAGATCCTACTAGTTGCCTACCCCAAGTACATTCTCTCCTTCTTCCTTGCTACTTCCCTACTTCCTTTATTACCAAGGGCATCAATGCACCCAGCTAAAAGACCAGATACCCTTTAAAACTATATGGCCTCAGCCGGGCGTGGTGGCTCATGCCTGTAATCCCAGCACTTTGGGAGGCTGAGGCAGGCGGATCATGAGGTGAGGAATTCGAGACCAGCCTGACCAACATGGTGAAACCCCGTCTCTACTAAAAATACAAAAATTAGCTGGGCATGGTGGCAGGAGCCTGTAATCCCAGCTACTTAGGAGGCTGAGGCAGGAGAATGGTGTGAACCCGGGAGGCAGAGGTTGCAATGAGCTGAGATTGCGCCACTGCACTCCAGCCTGGGGACAGAGTGAGACTCCGTCTCAAAACAAACAAACAAACAAAAACTATGTGTCCTCATGACTAAATTCTGAACAATTAGATAAAAGCAGAAATGTTATGAAGGACCTGGGGACAGACTCCATAGAGATAATCAGCTGGGAGATGTGATCCTTTTGCCCTTCCCCCTTTTTTTCTGCCGGGAATGCGGATGTGATGGCTGGATTTCCAATAGCCATCTTGAACCATCACTAGCTATACACTAGAATGGTTGATTTGTAAGACAGAAGGAACCCGGGTATAATAACTGTGAGGCTACCAAACTAGCCCTGAACACCTCATCCATGTGAAAGATCAATGAACTACCTTAGTTAAGCCATTTTTTAAAAAAAACTTTAGATTCAGGGGACACTTGTGCAAGTTCATTACACAGATATATTACGTAATCATGGGGTTTGGGCTTCTAGTATACCCACCACCCAAATAGTGACCATGGTATCCAATAGGTGATTTTTCAACCCTCACTCCCATTCCCACCATGCCCCCATTTGGAGTCCCCAATGTCTATTGTTTCCATCTTTATGGCAATTTGTACCCACTTTTAGCTCGCACTCACAAGTGAGAACATGCAGTATTTGATTTTCTGTTTCTCATTATTTCACTTAGGATAATGGCCTCCAGCTCCGTCCATGATGCTGGAAAGGACATGATTTCATTCTTTTTAAAATCCATTGTTATTTTAAATTTTCAATTATATGCAGCTGAATCTAATCACGACTGACAAACAGGCCGAGTAACACATTTTTATTGAGTTTTAAATGGACAAATTAGGAAGTACTTAAATATCTTTCTCCCTCTCAAATACATTATTAAATGACTATAAGCCTGTCTATTTTAATTTTTAAATAATATCCATTCCCAGCCAGGTATGGTGGCTCACACCTGTAATATCAGCACTTTGGGAGGCCAAGGCAGGAGATCACATGAAACCGGGAGTTTGAGACCAGCCTGGGCAACATGATGAAAACCTGTCTCTACTAAAAATACAAAAATTAGCCAGGCGTGGTGGCATGCGCTTGTAGTCCCAGTTACTCGGGAGGCTGAGGCAGGAGAATCACTTGAACCTGGGAGGTGGAAGTTGCAGTGAGCCAAGATCACACCACTGCACTCCAACCTGGCAACAAAGCAAGACTCCATCTAAAAAAATATATAATAATAATAATAATATCCTTTCCCTTTGTGGGTGTAGTGACTGTAAAGAGGCACAAGGAAGTTCCTGGGATGCTGATACTGTTTGTTTCTTCATCAGATATGTTCAGTTTGTGAAGATGCACTGGTTGTACGCATATTTGAAGTATTTATATTTCTCTCTCTATATAATTATACATCAATAAAAAGTTTCAAAGTATAGTCATTGTAAATTTATCTTTTTGAGCAGAACTAACCAGTTTAGGTAGGATTAGAGATTTTAAAAGGCTAAATCCTCTGAGAATTGTGAAGATTAAATGAACAATTAATGAAAAATGACTGTAAATTAGTCTTAACCTATTTAGTTATGCTTCCGTGAATATTTTTGAACCTACTATTCATCAGGCGAATGCCTATTACTCTTAGTGCTAATGAAATTGTTTGCCTATTTTTTTTTTCATTCCTCCCACTAGACTACAAGCTTCATGGGGACAGGGACAAATCTGTTTTGTTCCTGTTGCACACACAGTTGTCCAACACTAATCTGTTTTGTTCATGGTGTACACATAGTTAACACAGTGCCAGGCAATAAATGTAGTGGCTTTTAATGGAATGAATAACTGAGTTAATATATTATAGGTTAAATAACCTCTTGTGGACAACTAGGAAACTGGATTTCAAGTTCCAAAACAACTGACTTTCATGTGATCTTTTGGAAATCATTTGTAAATTACGGGCAATGTATGGCTCTTCAGCATCAGTGTTCAATCATGAAGTACAAGTGAAATTTCAGGCAATTCTCTTAAAGCTTAGGAAATTATGATGTATAAAACATAAGGCCAAGGGCGGTGGCTCACGCCTGTAATCCCAGCACTTTGGGAGGCCGAGGCAGGCAGATCACCTGAGGTGGGAAGTTAAAGACCAGCTTGACCAACATGGAGAAACCCCGCCTCTAGTAAAAATACAAAATTAGTTGGGCGTGGTGGTGCATGCCTGTAATCCCAGCTACTCAGGAGGCTGAGGCAGGAGAATCACTTGAACCTGGGAAGCGGAGGTTGCAGTGAGCCGAGATCATGTCACTGCACTCTAGCCTGGGCAACAAGAGCGAAACTCTATCTCAAAAAAATAAAATAAAATAAAAAAATAAGTAAGAGGGTGAAAATCATAATGCAATTATCACAAGAAACTGTCAAAAGCCCTTAACTACACTAGTTAAAAAGAGTGGAACAGATTAACTTCTTGATATCATAATGAAAATGCAAACACTATGACTAACACACACCATATCAAAATAGAACATTTTCGTTGCATGGCAAGAAAGAAAAGATGTCTGTGTTTTGAGCAATCAAAGAACAAAATTGAAAATGCAAGCAACTGGAAAATGGCAGTCCCTAGAAATTCTCTGTTAAAATACAGTAAACATATGACTATAAATTTTCAATATAATTTAAAGCATTCTCCTTGGTAGGTTAAAAAAATTGTCTAGATTCAAAGAGAAATACCAGTTTGACGTCTGTAGGAGTCTTATTTTGGGACTGCATACTCAGTACCCCCATCCTTTCTGTGGAAACTGCCTCTTGACAAAAGGGCAAGCCTAGACAGTCATTGTTGTCAAACACTCCCACCATGGTGTATTGGACAATTGAAGATGTCTTCACCTAAGATGAACCAATGAGAATCTTCATCCTGAGAACCTGAATCAGAAGGTGTTAAGTCTGTAGGTAATGGTGGACTCTAGAACTGGAAGGTCAACTAGAGTTGGAACTGAGGTTGGCACTATGGCTAACCAAAGTTTAACAAAAGCCAAAATTATGGGGGAGCAGAAAGTATAAATAAGCAAAGGAAGCCCACTTGAAAAAAAAGGAAAATGGAATATATATGTCAACAAGAGCAGAAGCAAAAGATGCTGGTTGAGGGGCATGATAGGAAAATGAGTTCTGTTCTTGAATTTTCAATTTCTGTGAACTCTGGCTGACTTTGTTTCTTACTTTTGAAAATCATTCAGGTAATCAACTAACACTCCTGTCCCTGTCCAGTTTCCCCAGTTCTACATTCTACAGAGTCTCACTCTGTCGCCCAGGCTGGAGTGCAGTGGTGCAATCTCGGCTCATGGCAACTTCTGCCTCCTAGGTTCAAAGTATTCTCATGCCTCAGCCTCATGTGTAGCTGGGATTATGGGTGTGTGCCACCACACCTGGCTAGTTTTTGTATTTTTCGTAGAGAAAGGGTTTCACCATGTTGGCCAGGCTGGTTTCAAACTCCTGACCTCAAGTGATTCGCCTACCTCGGCCAGAGAAAGTGCTGGGATTACAGGCGTGAGCCACTGTGCCCGACCTCCAATCCTACTTTTTATCGGAACAAATATTTCCTCCGCATTTGTATTTGTCAGACACTGTTCTTTGCACCAAGCATATAGTAGTAAATAAAAGAGAGAAAAATCATGAACTTATTGGGGTCGAGTGGGATAATTATAATGAATATATAAACATAATTATAATGCAGTGTAGTGAATGCAATAAGCCCAAGGTACTATGAGAGAAGAATATATATATATATATATATATATATTTTTTTTTTTTTTTTTTTTTTTTTTGAGATGGAGTCTTCCTCTGTCGCCTAGGCTGAAGTGCAATGGTGTGATCTTGGCTCACTGCAACCTCCACTTCCTGGGTTCAAGCGATTCTTCTGTCTCAGCATCCCGAGTAACTGGGACTACAAGGCACCCGCCACCACGCCTGGCTAATTTTTGTATTTTTAGCAGAGACGGGGTCCATATTGGTCAGGCTGGTCTTAAACTCCTGACCTCAGGTGATCCACCTGCTTTGGCCCGCCAAAGTGCTGGGATTACAGGTGTGAGCCAGCCGCCCGGCTGAGAGAAGAATATCTTACTTGGCTTATGGTGAACTTCACCAAACATTTTATTTGAAATCGTTTAAGTGGAGTTTTGTATCTTGCAACCAAAAGAATCTGCTTGGGCCAGACGCGGTGGTTCACGCCTGTAAACCCAGCACTTTGGGAGGCCAAGGCTGGGAGGCCAAGGCAGGCGGATCCCTTGAAGTCAGGAGTTCAGGACCAGCCTGGCCAACATAGTGAAACCCGGTCTCTATCAAAAATACAAAAATTAGCCAGATGTGGCGGCGCACACCTGTAGCCCCAGCTACTCAGGAGACTGAGGCAGGAGAATCACTTGAACCCGGGAGGTGGAGGTTGCAGTAAGCTGAGATTGCACCACTACACTCCAGCCTGGGTGACAGAGTGAGACTCTGTCTCAAAAAAAAAAAAAAAAACAAAAACCAGAAACAGAAACAACAACAACAAAAAACCCAGCTGGGTGCGGTGGCTCATGCCTGTAATCCCAGCACTTTGGGAGGCCGAGGTGGGCGGATCACCTGAGGTCGGGAGTTCAAGACCAGCCTGACCAATATGGAGAAACCCCATCTCTACTAAAAATACAAAATTAGCTGGGTGTGATGGCACATACCTGTAATCCCAGCTACTCGGGAGGCTGGGGCAGGAGAATCGCTTGAACCCGGGAGGTGGAGGTTGCAGTGAGCTGAGATCACCCCACTGCACTCCAGCCTGGGTGACGGAGTGAGACTGTTTCAGCCTCCCAAAGTGTTGGGTTACAGGCATGAGCCACCTAAACATATGTGTGGGTGTGTGCACGCGCACATGTGTATGTGTGTGTATTCTACAAAATTAGTGTGGTGCTCCTCCCTCCCCAGGTGTGGTTAAAAATGCAGACAGCTTACCTAGGTTAAATTTAGTCTCCATCACTCATTAACATGTGACCTAGCACATATTACATAATCTGTGTTTGCATCATTTTTTATTTTACCTCATGAGATTTCTTTGAAGATTCAATGGGAAATTTATACGTAGAGCTTTAGAAGTATACCTGACATTTAATAAGTACTCATCAATTGTTAGTTGCCATTTTTATTATTGTTGTGGCTGTTATGTTAATCTTGTGTGTGTTGCAATTTGAAGAAGTGTCAACTGGGAAAGACTGGGTAGCAGTACTTGCATGTGATTGCCATATTTAAAGTCTCGTCCTCAGCTTTGCTAAACTAAATGTTGTTAGTATACACAGAGACCAGCTCACATGAGTCATACTAGCACATATATATCAATGTGTCAGTTATTTTGTCACAACAAATTTTATTGTCACTCAGGACATTCTGGTGAAGGTATCGGCTCCACTGACTTGAGGGCAGCTATCAGAGAACCAAGCAGACCACTCTCTTCCCATTAACATATTCTCTTTACAAGCAGTGTAAAATAATATTAAAAAAAATTTTTTTTTGAGACAGAGTCTCTCTCTGTCACCCAGGCAGGAGTGCAGTGGCACAGTCTCAGCTCACTGCAACCTCCGCTCCCCAGGTTCAAGCGATCCTCCTGCCACAGCCTCTTGAATAGTTGGGATTATACGCACCCACCACCACACTCAGCTAATTTTTGTATTTTTAGTAGAGACAAAGTTTCACCATGTTGACTAGGCTGGTCTCAAACTTCTGACCTCAAGCGATCCACCTGCCTCAGCCTCCCAAAGTGCTGGGATTACAGGCGTAAGCCACCATGCCTGGCCAAAAAATAGTAATAATCTCTTTCTAGATCTGCTTGCTGAGGGTACTTACAGGTCACCTTGATTGGATTTTGGGTGTGCCCAACCCTTCAGTCTTAATTTTAACAGCAGATTTCTCAGATCTGTCATTCCTGCTGATGGATAATCTCATCCATCACCTTTTGAGTGTTTTCTAATTTTATTTCTCAGAGGGAAACCTCAACTTCAGCTTTAGGGGTGCAGTCGTTGATAATATGAAAGATCATGGTCAACCATTTACAAATAACTTTCTTCAATTGAAAATGACTGTGTACTTTCAACCATGATAAAATGAAGTAGTATTCCTTCAGTTGCGACTAAAATTGTCTTCTTCCCATCTTCTTGGAATCCTTGCTATTTAGATAACTCCAGAGGGGCAAATGCTTAAAGTATCGACCCGTCTACGTGAGAGAGAGTGCTTGGCACTTAAGTATGCTTTAATAGCTATCACTCTACAGAACAGATGTTTGTATGTTTCGTGGGCATCATAAATATTAAGAAAGATGCTATAAGGTTTAGAAAGCATTTTCCATTAATTGTTAATGCTCACTGTGTGGATAAGAGAGGGAAATTCCTTGGGGGAAAATCAAGAGACATTTTTATGTCTAACATTACTGTATTTCGATTTCAGAGCTGAAGCTGGAGAGAATTAGTCTCTGATTTCTGGAATATTATATGAAAATTCTAATTACTGTAATGCTTGAGTGTCTCTTGTTCCTTATAGCTCCATATTGAGATATGTAATGTGTAGTGATAATAGGAAATATGGTGGAAGGAGAAAGCAGGGGTGGATTCAAAGGCCAGTTCCACCTCTTCCTGGCTCAAGGATCACGGATTTACTTAGCCTCTTTGAATTTAGTTATTTAACCTGTAAAATGGAAGCTAATAAAAATGACCTCATGGAGTTAGATAATTTTTTAAAAATGTGTAAAAATCCTAGGTCAATTCCTGGATTGTAGTTAATTCTTCTTTGCATCAAATAAGAGATGGTAAGTGCTTGGTGTGGGCTGCACTCAAAACAAGCCAATGTGTGCCTAAATTCTTTAAATTTTTGGCAAATAATGATTGCTTAGTGGTTTTTACCATCACATAGAAAGCTTTGCCCAGTAGGCTGGCGTGGTGACTCACGCCTGTAATCCCAGCACTTTGGGAGGCCGAGGTGGGCCTATCACCTGAGGTTGGGAGTTCAAGACAAGCCTGACTAACATGGAGAAACCCCGTCTCTACTAAAAATACAAAAATTAGCCAGGCATAGTGGTACATGCCTGTAAACCCAGCTACTTGAGAGGCTGAGGCAGGAGAATCACCTGAACCCGGGAGTTGGAGGTTGCGGTGAGCCGAGATCGCGCCATTGCCCTCCAGCCTGAGCAACAAGAGCGAAACTCAGTCTCAAAAAAAAGAGAGAGAAAAGAAAAAAGGAAAAAAAAAGAAAGCTTTGCCCACTGAGAGTTCGGGTCCTTCACTGATGTCCCATATGCAGGTCTACTGCCCACAGATCTTTCCTATCTGCCCATGGCATTTATTCACTCATTTATTGAGGGCCCACTAGGCACTATAAAGGCAATAGGGTCTCTGACCTAAACGAGTTCATAATCTAGTAAAGGACATTGACGCAAAAACAATTACAACTTCGTGGTAAGTATTACCTCTAATGAAGGCAAGTTAAAGGGTGGGGGAAGGTCAGAGGGAGTACACAGTTCTGTTTAGGTAAGGGCTGAAAGAAGCATATTAAGGAGTAAGAAATCCAGGTACCCCCGGCACCAGGACATACTGGATGCCACGAAAATGAGAAATGTGCTGGTTAACTCAGGTTTCTGTACAAAACCCTACCTTGCTGGTGAAACATAATTTGCTGCTGCTTGCACCAAAGAAGACAATGCTTTTAGATGGAAATTAACAAAACAAAACAACACAAAAACCTCCTTTCTAGGGCTGACCTATGTCTGTTGACTAGTTTTACCACGAACAGCTGCAGATGAAGTCAACTGAAATTCTGAAATCAAATCATGCATAGCACCAAGCTGTTTTTTTCTGGAATGAATTTTAAACTGTTGAACAAAGTCTAAATTTTAAATCCTTTGGTACATCTCCCAAATGGTCTGATTCAGTAAATTAGGAAAAAAAAAAAAAAAAAAGAGAGAGAGAGAGAGAGAGAAAGATGGAAAGAAATGAGAGTAAGAATTACAGAAAAATGAAACTGGGCACAGTGGCTTACGCCTGTAATCCCAGCACTTTGGGAGGCTGAGGTGGGTGGATTACTTGAGGTCAGGAGTTCAAGACCAGCCTGGTCAACATGGTAAAGCCCCGTCTCTACTAAAAATACAAAAATTAGCCAAGTGTGGTGGCACATACCTGTAATCCCAGCTACTAGGGAGGCTGAGCCAGAAGAATCGTTTGAACTGGGGAGGCAGAGGTTGCGGTGAGCTGAGATGGTGCCCCTGCACTCCAGCCTTGGTGACAGAGTGAGACATCGTCTCAAAAAAAAAAAAAAGAAAAGAAAAAGAAAAAAGAAAAGAAAAAAAAAAAAAAGAAAGAAAAAAAAAGGACCTTGGCACAGTGAATCTGGGTGAATAGGGAGCATTTATTTCTCTTCTCTTAGTCTTCTCAAACTTCTTTGAAGGTCTGTCTACACTTGTTGTCTCACTTTCTACCCATTCCTCAATTCACCACAACATGGCTTCTGCCTGAGCCACACCACATAAAGGCTCCTTCCACATCACCAACGACTTTCTTGTTGGTAAATACAGGGGGCATTTCTTCAGATCTTAATTGATTTTTCTATACTCTGATTGCTTCCTTTTTCTGAGATGCTTGCTTCCCTTGGCTGCTTGGAACCATAGTCTCCTCTTTCTGCTAGTTCCTTCTTAGTTTCCTCTTGGGCTCTTCTTCCTTTGCCTGACCCTTATATGTTCGAGCTCTTAGAGATGGTCCTAAGTCTCTACTCTTCTCACCTTCACACTCAACCATGGACATTGCAAGATTCTCCCCTGGGCCTGAAAGCTTAAGGGAATGAATAACTCCTCCCTCCTCAGGCCCAGTCCCAAGGCTCAAGGCCACTTGCACCAGCAGCGTGCGTCAGCAAGATAGCAGAAGCAGGAGGAGAGCTAGCGGGAGGACACATACCCCGGAAGATTGAGAGGGAGGCTGTCTGGGTACTACATAGCAGTCACGTCAGACTGGGACACTTCTTGTTTACAGAGGACTATAAAACCCTTGCGCAGTCCTCACTTGGGGCTGACGCCATTTTATGACGCCATTTTAGGCCTCAACCCGCCAGCACCCAGGCGCTCATTGAAACAGGATGCTGCTCCACACCGTCTCCTGTTGTCTGGTGGTAGGCTCTGCTCTCGGGGCTGGAACTGATACAAAAGCCTTGTAGACATCTCATTCTCTAGCTTTCTTTACTCTTTAGAAACAAATGACTCAAAAATCTATCATCTCTGGCCAGTCGCGGTGGCTCACGCCTGTAATCCCGGCACTTTGGGAGGCTGAGGTGGGCGGATCATGAGGTCAGGAGATCGAGAGCATCCTGGCTAACATGGTGAAACCACGTCTCTACTAAAAAATACAAAAAACTAGCCGGGCGAGGTGGCGGGCGCCTGTAGTCCCAGCTACTCGGGAGGCTGTGGCAGGAGAATTGCTTGAACCCGGGACCCGGAGGTTGCAGTTAGCTGAGATTGCGCCACTGCACTCCAGCCTGGGCAAGACCGAGACTCTGTCTAAAAAAAAAAAAAAAGAAGAAGAAAAAGAAAAAAATTAAAAAAAAATATATATATATGTAAAAAATATCTACCCTGATTCCTTTCATGAGACCCAAACACCATATTCATCTACCTTCTAGATATCACCTAGATGACTTACAGGCACCCTAAGCTCCAAAATGGAACACATCCTTTCACCTCAATATCTGTTTCTCCTCTAGCGTTATGTAGCTTATTAAATGACTTTACCATGAACTTGGTTGACCACACCAGAAACCTGGGAGGTCTCCTAATTGTTTGTTCTGTCTCCTCCACCCCTAACCTGTCCATTCTAATCAAATACGAAATTTTGTCACCTTGAAACTCTAAATATTTCTTTTTTTTTAACTTTTAAAAAAGTTTGGCAAAATAGACACAACATAATTTTTTTTTTTCCCCAAGACAGGGCCTTACTCTGTCACTCATGCTGGAATGTGGTGGTGCCATCATGGTTCACTGCAGCCTCGACCTCCCAGGCTTAAGCAATCCTCCCGCCTCAGCCTCTTGAGTAGCTAGGACTGCAGGTGCCTGCCTCCACACCCAGCTAATTTCTGTATTTTTTTTTTAGAGAAGGGAGGAGGGGTTTCACCATCTTGCCCAGGCTTGTCTTGAACTCTTGGGCTTAAGCGATCCTCCCACCTCAGCCTCCCAAAATGTTGGGATTACAGGTGTGAGCCACCATGCCTGGCCCAGATTTACCATTTTAACCTTTTTGTTTGTTTGTTTTTTGAGATGGAGTCTCACTCTGTCACCCAGGCTGGAGTGCAATGATGTGATCTCGGCTCACTGCAACTTCTGCCTCCCAGGTTCAAGTGATTCTCCTGCCTCAGCCTCCCAAGTAGCTCGCATTACAGGCATGTGCCACCACGCCTGGATAATTTTCATATTTTTAGTAGAGATGCGGTGTCACGATGTTGGCCAGGCTGGTCTCAGAGTCCTGAGCTCAAGTGATACAGCCATGTCGGCCTCCCAATAGTGCTAGGATTATAGGCATGAGCCACCGTGCCTGGCCCCATTTAAATCATTTTTTTAACCGTACTATTCTGTGGCTTTAAGCACATTTACATTGCTGAATGGTGAAACCATCATCAATATCTATGTGTGGAACTTTTTGATCTTCTCTGATTGAAATTCTATACCCATTAAACATTAAGTCTTCACTCTAGATCTAGTCTTCACCCAGACCCTGGCAACCACCATTCTACTTTCTGTCTCTATGAATCTGGTACCGCATATAAATGAAATCACACTGCATTTGTCTTTGTGATTGGCTTTTTTCACTTAGCATAGTATCCTCAAGGTTCATTCATGTTGTACCACATGTCAGAATTGTCTTCCTTTTTTGAGACTGAATAGTACTACATTGTATTACACTGTATGCATAAACTGTATCTCGTTGACCCATTCATCGGTTGATGGACCTTTTGCTTCCACCTTTTGCCTATTGTGAATAATGCTTCTATGAACACAAGTGTACAAACATCTGTTTGAGTCTTTGTTTTCACTTCTTTTGGGTATATACCCTATACCCACAAGTGAAATTGGTGGATCATGTGGAAATTTTATTTTTTATTTTTTGAGGAGACACCATATGATTTTCTTTTCTTTTCTTTTTCTTTTTTTTTTTTTTTTTTTGAGATGGAGTTTTGCTCTTGTTGCCCAGGCTGGAGTGCAATGGCATGACGTTGGCTCACTGCAGTCTCCGCCTCCCAGGTTCAAGTGATGTTCCTGCCTCAGCCTCCCAAGTAGCTAGGATTACAGGCATGCGCCACCATGCCTAGCTAATTTTTGTATCTTTAGTAGAGACAGGGTTTCTCCATGTTGGTCAGGCTGGTCTCGAACTCCCGACCTCAGGTGATTTGACTGCCTCGGCCTCCCAAAGTGCTGGGATTACAGGTGTGAGCCACCTTGCCTGGCCCATACGATTTTCTATAATGGCTGCACCATTTTACATTCCTAGCAGCAATGCACAAGGCTTCCAATTTCTCTACATCCTCACCAATACTTGTTTTTGCTTGTTTGTTTTCTGAGACAGTCTTGCTCTGTGACCCAGGCTGGAGTGCAGTGACATTGAGAGAGGAGAAAGGAAGAAACCAGTCAGGCACGCAGTTAGGGTGGGTCCTTGGTTGAATTCTTTCAAACTAAAGAACAGCTTGCAGGCACAGATAAGGGAACTTGCACAGTGGGGCTTGCCTAAGACATGCCCATGGCTGCACAGATAAGAAAGGCTATACAGGGCTGGGTGCGGTGGCTCACGCCTGTCATCCCAGCACTTTGGGAGGCTGAGGCAGGCAGATCATGAGGTCAGGAGTTCAAGACCAGCCTGGCCAACATGGTGAAACCACATTTCCACTAAAAATATAAACGTTAGCAGGGCATGGGGGCACGTGCCTGTAATCCCAGCTACTCGGGAGGCTGAGTCAGGGGAATTGCTTGAACCAGGACCTGGGAGGTGGAGGTCGTAGTGAGCTGAGATGGTGCCACTGCACTCCAGTCTGGGCAACACAGCGAGACTCCGTCTCAAAAAAAAAAAAAAAAGGCTATACAGGTGATTTGCCCAGACATGCCCACAATGGAAAATTCCATCCCCTGACACATGCACAGTAAAGGGAACAAAGCAATATAGAGTAACTCAAGGTAAGGACGCGCATGCACACTAGGAGGACAGCGTGGAGCTACCACAAATTCATGCCTTATGCAAACGTGACAGCCAGCCCTCATAGGTTTCTTATAAAAGCCTTCGGGCTGGGCACGGTGGCTCACGCCTGTAATCCCAGCACAGTGGGAGGCCAAGGCAGGCGGATCGTAAGGTCAGGAGATCGAGACCATCATGGCTAACACGGTGAAACCCTGTCTCTGCTAAAAATACAAAAAAATTAGATGGGCGTGGTGGCGGGCACCTGTAGTCTCAGCTACTCGGGAGGCTGAGGCAGGAGAATGGGTGAACCCGGCAGGCAGAGCTTGTAGTGAGCCGAGATCACTCCACTACACTCCAACCTGGGCGACTGAGCGAGACTCTGTCTCAAAAAAAAAAAAAGCCTTTGAATTGAACTGTAAAAATTACACAACTCCTCTTCCGAGTCCCCTCTCTGCAGCGGAGAGCTTTCTTCTTCTTTTGCTTGTTAAACTTTCACTCCAACTTCACCGTTCGTGTCTATACTCGTTAACTTTCTCTGTTGTGAGACAAAGAACTTTGGGTGATACCTTGGACTGTGAGAGACTGCTACGTTGTGGCGCATTGGTGAGACTAACAACATGACCATGGCTCACTGCAGCCTCAACCTCCCATGCTCAAGTGATCCTCCCATCTCAGCCTCCCCAGTAGCTGGGACTTCAGGCACGCACCACCATGCCCGGCTAATTATTTTATTTTTTGTAGATACAGTGTTTTGCTATGTTGCCCAGATATGTCTTGAACTCCTGGGATCAACGAATCCTCCCCCTTCACCCTTCCATAGTGCTGGGATTACAGGTGTGAGCCACTGAGCCCTACTTCTTGTTGTTTTGTTTTGCTTGAGATGGAGCCTCGCTCTGTGGCCCAGGCTGGAGTGCAGTGGTGTGATCTCAGCTCACTGCAACCTCCACCTTCCAGGTTCAAGCGATTCTCCTGCCTCAGCTCTGAGTAGCTGTGATTACAGGTGCCCACCACCGTGCCCAGCTAATTTTTTTTGTATTTTTAGTAGAGACCGGGTTTCACTATATTGGCCAGGCTGGTCTCTTGGCCAGGCTAGTCTGGAACTTCTGACCTCAAGTGATTCACCTGCTTCAGCCTCCCAAAGTGCTGGGATTATAGGCGTGAGGCACCACGACTGGCTCCTGCTTGTTTTTATAAGTGTCATCCTAATGTGTGCGAAGAAGAAGTATCTCACTGTGCTTTTGATTTGCATTTCCCTAATGATTAGTCGTGTTGAGCATCTTTCATGTGCTTATTGGCCATTTTAAAATCTTTAGAGAAGTGTCTATTCACTTCCTTTGCCCATTTTTGGATCAGGTTGTTTAGTTTTGTTGTTTTTAAGTTGTAGGAGTTCCTTTTTTTTCCTTTTTTTTTTTTTTTTGAGACGGAATCTTGTTCTGTCACCCAGGCTAGAGTGCAGTGGCCCAATCTTGGCTCACTGCAACCTCCACCTCTCGGGTTCATGTAATTCTCCTATCTCAACCTCCTAAGTAGCTGGGACTACAGGTACCCGCCACCTCGCCCAGCTAATTTTTGTATTTTTAGTAGGGATGGGGTTTCACCATCTTGGCCAGGCTGGTCTTGAACTCCTGACCTCATGATTCACCTGCCTTGGCCTCCCAAAGTGCTGGGATTACAGGCGTGAGCCACAGTGTCAGGCTAAGAGTTCTTTATAAATTCTGAACATCAATCTCTTATCAGATATATGATTTGCAAATCATTCCTCTAAGGCTTCCTTTTCAGTTTGTTGATAGTGTCCTTTAATACACAAAAGTTTTTAATTTTGATGAAGTTCAATTTATCTATTTTTTCTTTTTTTGCTTGTGCTTTCGATGTCATATCTAAGAAATCATTACGAAATCCAATGTCATGAAGCTTTCCTTCTATGTGTTCTGGTAAGAGTTTTATAGTTTTAGCTCTTACATTTAGGTCTTTGATTCCTTTTTTGTTAAAAATCTAATTCAGATCATGATGCTCCTCTACTCTCAAGCAAAGTAAAAGCCAAAGAAGTCCTTAGGCAAGGATGAAACCCTGTGCTCTCCCCCAACCTCTCTCTAACCTTGTCTCCTTCTACCTTCTCCCCAGTGCTCAAGCTGCTCACAGCCTCAGGGGCCTCCTTGCAGTACCTCTGGCAGGCACCAGCTCCCCAGGGCTCCTTCCCTTACCCCTATTAAGTCTTTGGTCAAATATCTTCTGAAAGAGGCCTTCCCTGATCATCCTATTTAAAAGTGAATTCCACCCAAATGCCTACACTCTATCCCCCTTTCCAGCCTTTTTCCACCCGTAGAACCTATCCTTTGCTAATATACTATATATTTTATACTTATTTATTATTTATAATCTATTCCCCTCCCCACCAACTAGAAAAAAAATAGGGAGTTAAAAAATAGGGATTTCATTAAAAATGAAAATAGTGATTTAAAAATTAAAAGATAGGGATTTCAGTGGTCAGGCATGGTGGCTCACGCCTGTAATCCCAACACTTTGGGAGGCTGAGGCCGGTGGATCACCTGAGGTCAGGAGTTCGAAACCAGCTTGGCCAACATGGTGAAACCCCGTCTTTACTAAAAATACAAAAAATTACCTGAGTGTGGTGGTGCATGCCTGTAATCCCAGCTACTTGGGAGGCCGAGGCAGGAGAATTGCTTGAACCTGGGAGGCAGAAGTTGCAGTGAGCTGAGATGGCGCCATTGTGCTCCAGCCTGGGCAACAAGAGTGAAACTCCATCTCAAAA
Organism: Chlorocebus sabaeus; assembly: GCF_047675955.1. Lineage (NCBI taxonomy): Eukaryota > Metazoa > Chordata > Mammalia > Primates > Cercopithecidae > Chlorocebus > Chlorocebus sabaeus. The sequence goes on from NC_132919.1 coordinate 38,342,005, forward strand.
AAAAAAAAAAAAAAAAAGAGAGAGATTTCTGGCCAAGTCCGGTGGCTCACACCTGAAATCCCAGCACTTTGGGAGGCCAAAGTTGGAGGATCACTTGAGCCCAGGAGTTTGGGCAACATTGTGAAAATAATTAATTAATTAATTAAATTTATTATAATAATAAATATAATAATATATAATGTGAAACCCTGTCCCTACAAAAAAATACAAAAATTAGCTGGATGTGGTGGCTCATGCTATCGTCCCAGCTATTCAGGAAGCTGACATGGGAGGATCTCTTGAACCTAGGAGGTTGAGGCTGCAGTGAGCTGAAACTGCACCACTGCACTCCAGCCTGGGCAACAGAGTGAGATGCTGTCTCAAAAAAAACAGGGAGGGATTTCCATTTGTTTTGTTCAGTTGTATACCTGGAACGTAGGGTGATTTAACAAATGAATAAAATAAATGGATCGTACTACATGTTTACCTGTTTCCTTCAGGAGACTCTAAGTTCCTTGCTGGTAAGATTTATGCCCAAGGTTATATCCATTGTTGTATTTACAAATTTACAATGGGCAACAAACCAGTGTCTGATACTTGTGTCTTGGTAGTCAATTATTTGTGAGCTACTGAACAAATTACAATACACTCTGACAACATATAAAAAGACGGTGTCAGGCCTCTGAACCCAAGTTAAGCCATCATATCCCCTGTGACCTGCACGTTTACATCCAGAAGGCCTGAAGCAACTGAAGATCCACAGAAGTGAAAATAGCTTAACTGATGATATTCCACCATTGTGATTTGTTCCTGCCCCACCCTAACTGATCAATTGACTTTGTAACAATATACCCTTGTGATAATGTCCTTTGTGATATTCTCCCCACCCCCTTGTGAATGTACTTTGTAGATACACCCTCCTCACCCTTGAGAAGGTACTTTGTAATATCCTCTCCCCCCACCTTTAAAAGGTACTTTGTAATATTCTCCGCCTACCCCTCCATCCCCCCTTAAGAAGATACTTTGTAATATTCTCCCCACCCTTGAGAATGTACTTTGTAAGATCCACCCCTTGCCAGCAAAAAATTGTTCCTAACTCCACCACTTATCCCAAACCTGTAAGAACTAATGATAATCCCACCACCCTTTGCTGACTCTCTTTTCGGACTCAGGCCTCTGCACCCTGGTGATTAAAAAGCTTTATTGCTCACACAAAGCCTGTTCGGTGGTCTCTTCACACAGACGCGCGTGACAGACACTTTCATGTATTTCTATGCTTTGAGAATAGGAAGGAAAACAATTTGACTTTTGAAGCAGGGGAAGTGTGTAGCAAGACAAGGATAGAGACCACAAAATCCACAGACAGAACCAGAGCTTGCTCTTGTATCTTGGGAGTAGTTCACAGGTGTCTGTATTTATTTAATTTATTTGAGACAGTTTCACATTGTCACCCAGGCCTGAGTGCAATGGCATGACCACTGCTCACTGCAACCTCCACCTCCCAGGTTCAAGAGATTCTCCTCTCTCAGCCTCCCAAGTAGCTGGGATTACAGGCACACGCCACCACACCCAGTTAATTTTTGTATTTTTACTAGAGATGGAGTTTCACCATGTTGGTCAGGCTGGTCTTGAACTCCTGACCTCAGGTGATCCGCCCACCTCAGCCTCCCAAAGTGCTGGGATTACAGGCGTAAACCACCGCACCCAGCCCATGTCTATATTTTAGGAGTTGATTTTTATTATGAAAAAAGCTTCATGTTCAGAGAGCAATGAATCAATTTACCGTTGTGGACTTGGGTTTCCTGAGAGCAGGTTCCCTCTCCGACTTTTCCTGGAAGTTACACAGGCACTTCATACCGTGCTGGGGAAGCATATCATTTACTTAGCATTTCTTAGAAATCTTCCCAAATTGGCAAACCCACCAAGATAACTGCCAAGATATTTCTTGACACATTATTTTGACTTCAGGTTATTAGTCAGGATTCCTGTTAGGTATCAGATGTTTATTATGCTCAGGCCCATGGGGCTTTGAAATATCTGAATCCAGCGCACCTAGGGAAGAGAAGAAGAGAATATAGCCACTGGCACAGGAATTCAGTTTGTCGCCCTTTTGGGCATCAGGAAGTGGAATCCAGGATCCTCTTCCCTTGAGCTTCCAAGTAAAAGCTTCCCTTTAAATCCTGAAGTGGGGAAAGAGCCTTCAGGTACTAGTGGCTCCAAGCCCTTTGCTCCATGGAAAGTAGATAAGGACAGGTGAGCAGGACTGATGGTCTGAGTGAGGTCCTCCCAGTTGCAGGCTCTGCCTCCTGCAAGCGCAGTAGCAAAAACAATGCCTGGAATTTGACTGTTGCCATGCTGTGCTCCCCCGCAAATCCAGGGTCTGCACTGGAGGTTTCATCCCATTGCTCTGTGTCATTAGACACCCTCACCCTCATCAAACCCCAGCTAGGTGGAGATGGAACTCTTTACCATTGCAGGTCTTGAAATCCCCAAGTAGAGCAATTTCATATCTCCCTAATTCCTACGCCTTTCAACCTCAAAATCCTCCAAGAACACCTGTCATCTCTACACTTTAGAAGTCACAAAAATACGGGTTACTGCGGCCTACTGGGGAAAGGGACAATGAACAGGGTGCTTTAGAATCATAGAATGTTAGTGCCTCTCAGAGGATCTTGTCCAGCTCCCTCCCTGTATAGATGCTAAGGCCCAGAGAGGTGAAGCGTCTTGGCCAGTTATGTAGCCTCTTAGTGAAGAAACTAAGGCCACTACCCAGGACTCCTTGTCTAAATGCTCTTTTTACTCTTTCACTCTGACTTCCATCCAAATATGCTTGTGGAAATGAGAATATTATAGGGAGGAAGACTTATGAGGAAGGCTGGCATGATGAAAAGCACCCAGCAGTTCAAGTAAAGAGAATTGAATTTGAGTCTTAATCATAATTAAAATTACTGAGTAGGTAATTTTTACTGAACCCTAGTCTCAGTGTCTTAATCTATAGATTAATCTATAGTTTCTAATCTACTTTTTTTGTTTTTTTGGTTTTTTTGGAGACAGGGTCTCACTCTGTCGGCCAGGCTGGAGTGCGGTGGTGCAATCTCAGGGTTCAAGCAATTCTCCTGCCTCAGCCTCCCAAGTAACTGGGACTATAGGCATGCACCACCATGCCTGGCTAAGTTTTGTATTTTTCGGTAGAGATGGGGTTTTGACATGTTGGCCAGGCTGGTCTCAAACTCCTGACCTCAGGTGATCCACCCTCCTCGGCCTCCCAAAGTGCTGGGATTTACAGGTGTGAGCCACTGCACCCAGCCTACTTTCTAAACTAATCTATAATCTAGCTTTCTTATAAGGCTATCGTGAAGGTGAAAGCACTTGGTAAATCATAAAGCATTATACAAACAAGGAGCTCTACAAGAGATGTCTGAAGTTGGGGAACAGTAGGAGGGGACAGTTGAGCTTTAGGGCCCTGAAACTGTAGGCAAAGTGTTTTGTGTTCGTGCATTTTTCTGGGAAGAAGATCTATAAGTTGCATTACATTGTTATTTCCCAGAAAAGGTTAGGAAGAGCCACTGATGTTAGTACTTGACACCACTATCATCGATCTAAGAACTGTTCTAGTTCTACAGAGAGAAAAATGTCTAAGGAGGAATCATTTTTGAGAAATTCATAGAGTGGCCAGATAAAATATAGGTTGCCCCTTAAATCTGAATTCCAAACAACAAACAATGTTTTAGTATAAGTATGACCCATGTGATATTTCTATGAAGTTCACATTTAACTGGGCATCCTGTATTTTTATTCGCCAAATCTGGCAACCCTAGAAATTCACTGTCATCACCGGAGGAAAGGTGACTTGTGTTTTGATGAGCTTGCCTTCCAGATCTTGTTATAACTTGTTCCTGCTAGCAGAGAGCAGGATTGGGATGATGATGTGTTTAAGAAACAAAAGTGAAAGTCAGACAGCAGCTTCACTGAATAGTAGACACGTTGGGGATTGTTTTGAATTGAAGCATGTCACCTTATTGATACCAGAGCGGGGCAGATTCAAGCTTTGCATGGCCTGAAATCTATATGGTATTGGGGAACTTCCTTGGGAAAAATAAGGCAAAACTGCAAGAACAAAATCAGATATTAATATGTATGTGTGTTCATTCAAATGAGAAAAGAAAGCACAATAAACCACTGCAGAGTTGATACTTAGAATAGCATTTGGTGGGCCAGGAGCAGTGGCTCACGCCTGTAATCCTAGCACTTTGCGAGGCTGAGGCAGGCGGATCACCTGAGATCAGGAGTTTGAGACCAGCCTGGCCAACATGGTGAAACTCTGTCTCTACTAAAGATACAAAAAAATTAGCCAGGCATGGTGTCGGGCACCAGTAATCCCAGCTACTTGGGAGGCTGAGGCAGGAGAATCACTTGAACCCGGGAGGCAGAAGTTGTGGTGACCCGAGATTGCGCCACTGCACTCCAGCCTGGGAGACAGAGCAAGACTCTGTCTATAAATAAATAAATAAATAAATAAATAAATAAATAAAAGAATAGCACCCGATACATAGTAAGTACTCAATAGATTAAAAAAATAGTAGAAATCAGTGTTTTCTGTGCATGACACAAAGCATAAATAGCATCAAGAAGTCTAAAATTGCACTGTTACCTTGGGCTTATGTAATTGATGAAGGATTAATGTCTTGTACATAAGGATACTTAATAAATATTTGTTAATGAACCTTTAGTTTCTCATGGGGACGTTTGCCAGGAATCAAGGGCAGAGAAAAATGTCACACTTTCTGAAGTGAGCAAAGATCTTTGGGAAAATACAAAATATCCGTATGACATTTTGAAAACAGTATATAAGTTGTATCTTTTCTCAGTTTAACTTTTGTTTTCTTTTTGAGCATTTTGGCTAACAACTGCATGACAGGATTTTAAGTTTTGAAATATTGTATTGGCTTTCATATTTAATACAACCATTTACCCTTTTTCCTTTTCCTTTCTTTTTTCTTTTTCTTTCTTTTTTTTTTTTTTTTTTTTTGAGACAGGATCTTGCTGTCACTCAGGCTGGAGTGCAGTGGTGCGATTATGGCTTACTGCAGCCTCTACAGTGATCCTCCCATCCCAGCCTCCGAGTAGCTGGTACCACAGGCGCATGCCACCATATCTGGCTAATTTTTTTTTTAATTGTTTATAGAGACAGGGTCTCCCTATGTTGTACAGGCTGCTGTCAAACTCCTGACTCAGATGATCCATCTGCCTCAGCCTCCTTAAGTGCTAGGATTACTGGCGTGAGCCATTGCACCTGCCCCTTTTTCCCTTTTTCTTAAAATGAAGGGCTACTTGTTCTTTAAAGAAACCATCCACAGGTCCACAGGCCAGACGAGGTGGCTCATGCCTGTAACCCCAGCACTTTGGGAGGCCGAGGTGGGCGGATCACCTGAGGACAAGAGTTTGAGACCAGCCTGGCCAACATGTGAAACCCTGTCTCTACTAAAAATACAAAAAAAAAATTAGCTGGGTGTGGTGGCATGTGCCTGTAGTCCCAGCTATTCAGGGAGGCTGAGGCAGGAGAAACACTTGAACCCAGGAGGCAGAGGTTGCAGTGAGCCAAGATTGCACCACTGCCCTCCAGCCTGGGCAACACACGGAGACTCCATCTCTCCATCTCAAAAAAAAGAAAAGAAAAGAAACCATTCACAAAGGTAATATGCTCATTATGGATTCTATCATTTACTGGTAAATATAATGTAGTAATTTCCCATTTGGTCTTTGTATTAGATATATCACTGTAATAAATATCAGAATCAGAAAAACCTAGGTAGCTTATTTTTTTCCCCTATATGTTACATAGGTTTTTTAAAATGAAGACTTTTTTTTTTCCAGATTAAACTGTGCTTTAAAAATTTATATACAGACAAGTATGGAATAAAAGCCAAGCTTTTTCTTTTAAGACAGAATTTTTTTCTTGTTGCCCAGACTGGAGCACAATGGTGTGATCTTGGCTCACTGCAACCTCTGCCTCCTGAGTTCAAGCAATTCTCCTGCCTCAGCCTCCAGAGTAACTGGGATTACGGGCACCCCCACCATGTCCAGCTAATTTTTTGTATTTTTAGTAGAGATGGGGTTTCACCATGTTGGTCAGGCTGGTCTTGAACTCCGGACCTCAGATGATCTGCCCACCTTGGCTTCCCAAAGTGCTGGGATTACAGGCATGAGCCTCCACGCCCGGCCCAAAGCCAGGCTTTTAATTTATTCTATATTACACGTCATAAGCAATACTAATAGAGAAATTCTTGACACGGTTTCTTCTCAAAGCATTTGAAATTTATGCGTGGGAAATATATGAAAGGACACCCATCAAAATGCTAGTGGTAATTATCTCCTGGTGATAGTGAAATTTTAGGCAATTTTATATTCCTTTTCCCTGTCCATATTTTCTGATTTTTCTCAAGTAAACATATTAAAATGTAGAGATAACTCTTGGGAAAGAGAAATCTATTGCATGAGAAATGATCTTTAAAATATTAAATTTGACATTTGAGAGTCGGAGTTTTCACTTAGCATATTTTATCACCAGTAATGGATTGAAATTACAGCTCACCTTGCCATCTGTTAAATGGGAATGAAGAAAACACCTTCCTCACGTACAGTCAAAGCAGCAGAGTATATTTAAAGCAACTAGTATGGCGTGTATTTATGCTTAATAAACTTTAGCTTTTGTTATTATTAGTATATGCTAAGAATCTAGAAATAAACTCCGTTGATACCCTTTAAATGTTATGTATTCTGAAATCAACAGGAGGTAAACACTTCGATCATTTAGAAAAGCCATCAGAGAATTAAGCTAATTTTTAGTTTTCCAATTTGCAATTAATAAAATATTTCTAATATACAGGAAATAACAAGAGAAACCCACCCTCTTTCTCACTCTTCTTAATTTTCAATTTTTTTTTTCCCCCAAGATGGAGTCTTGCTCTGTCGCCCAGGCTGGAGTGCAGTGGCGTGATCTGGGCTAACTGCAACCTCTGCCTCCCAGGTTCAAGCAATTCTGCCTCATCCTCTTGAGTAGCTGGGATTACAGGTGCCCGCCACCACGCCTGGCTAATTTTTGTATTTTTAGTAGAGATGGAGTTTCACCATGTTGGCCAGGCTGGTCTCCAACTCCTGACCTCAGGTGATCCACCTGCCTTGGCCTCTTAAAGTGCTGGGATTACAGGTGTGAGCCACCCTGCCCAGCCTCACTCTTCTTAAAAGTGAAATCTTGCCAGGCGTGGTGGCTCACGCCTGTAATCCCAACACTTTGGGAGGCCAAGGTGGGTGGATCATGAGGTCAGGAGATCGAGACTATCCTGGCCAACAGGGTGAAACCCTGTCTCTACTAAAATACAAAAATTAGCCAGGCATGGTGGCATGCACCTGTAATCCCAGCTACTGAAGAGCCTGAGGCAGGAGAATTGCTTGAATCCAGGAGATGGAGGTTGCTGTGAGCCGAGATGGAACCACTGCACTCCAGCCTGGGTGAGAGAGTGAGACACTGTTTCAAAAAAAAAAAAAAAGTGAAATCTTACAGGTACAACTAAAGCCCTAACCTCTCCTTTTCTCCTACCTTTCTCCCCAGAGACAACTATCCTAAAGCTCACTTGTATCACTTCCATACCCACTTTTGTACTATTCCTACTTATATTTGTACTTTAAATCTCCATACTTACATCTATACTTTACATTCATAAATAATATATACAGCTATTTTTGTGTGGGGAAACACAAAGCCTAATCAGAAATTCCTTTTACTTGGAATGCTTTTCTTCCCCATTTTCCCATCTTAAACAATACTACATTTGGTTTGTTTTGTTGTTGTTTTTAGATGGAGTCTTGCTCTGTCGCCCAGGCTGGAGTCCTCTGGTGCAATCTCGGCTCACTACAACCTCCGCCTCCTGAGTTCAAGTGATTCTCCTGCCTCAGACTCCCAAGTAGTTGGAATTACATGCGCATGCCACCATGCCCAGGTAATTTTTGTATATTGAGTAGAGACACTGTTTCGCCATGTTGACCAGGCTGGTCTCAAACTGTCAACCTAAGGTGATCTGCCCACCTCGGCCTCCCAAAGTGCTGAGATTACAGGCATGAGCCACCACACCAGCCTACGTTTGTTTTTAATAAAACTTTGCTTTATCAAAATGAAATGACTCCAGTTATAAACTTTGCATTCCACATTAACACCTGGTTAGTTTTTTTGTTTTGTTTTGTTTTTTAGGCAAGTCTCACTCTGTTGCCCAGGCGTGGGGTACAGCGGGGTGATCCCACCTCGGCCTTTCAAAGTACTAGGATTACAGGCATGAGCCACTGCACCTGGCCAACACATGGTTAGCTTTAAACCAATAAAATTACTGTAAGATAAGCCAAATCTCCCTGAAAGCTCCATGTAGAATAGTTTGTAATCCATATTCTAATTATGACTTATAAAACATAGAACTTAGAAAAGTAATTACTTCTTAATAAGTTTGTTCATTTATTAAATTGAGTTTTGCCCTAAAACATGTTCTTAGGTAAACAGAACAGATCTAATTAATCAATTTAACAAGTTACTGCACTTACAGCAATAAAATCTTTTTCTAATCCTTATTCAAATTCAAAGTACCAAGCCATTGTTGGGAAATAGTTATTAATTCTCCAAATTATTATGACAATCCTATCCCTTCAAATATTGTTTTTTAACCTAAAAATATAATTTGTGGAGAGCTGGTACTACAAACTATTAAATGGAATTAGCACACATACAGACAGAGAATTACTAATAAGTTGATGTCAGTTTGAATGGTAAACCAATGTGTCTCCTAGTAGTCACTCCATTTCTTCCTAAATAATCACAAACTGTCCACTTTAAAAGCCATTCTAAGCCAGGCATGGTGGCTCATGCCTGTAATCCCAGCACTTTGGGAGGCCGAGGCAGATAGATCATGAGGTCAGGAGTTCAAGACCAGCCTGACCAACATAGTGAAACTCTGTCTCTACTAAAAATATAAAAACTAGCCAGGCATGGTGGCGTGCACCTGTAGTCCCAGCTACTTAGGAGGCTGAGGTAGGAGAATCACTTGAATCCAGGAGGCCGAGGTTTCAGTGAGCTGAGATCGTGCTACTGTACTCCAGCCTAGGCAACAGAGCGAGACTCTGTCTCAAAAAAAAAAAAAAAAATTAACAACAACAACAACAACAAAAAGCCACTCTAGGATTTTGCTGCAGTGACTGCTAAGCTCTCTTCTAGGGGAATTAAGCATCTTATTCCTTTTTTTTTTTTTTTTTTGAGACAGTCTCTCACTCTGTTGCCCAGGCTGGAGTACAGTGGCCTGATCTCCGTTCACTGTAACCTCTGCCTCTTGGGTTCAAGAGAGTCTACTGCCTCAGCCTCCCCAGTAGCTGGGACTACAGGTGTGTGCCACCCCGTCCAGCTAATTTTTGTATTTTTAGTAGAGACAAGGTTTCACCATGTTGGCCAGGCTGGTCCTGAACTGCAGACCTTAACTGACTCACCTGCCTCAGCCTCCCAAAGTGCTGGGATTACAGGCGTGAGCCGCTGTGCCCAGCCAGCCTTATTCATTTTGAAAACCACAAATCAGTTGGGTGCAGTGGCTCACGCCTGTAATCCCAGCACTTTGGGAGGCCCAGGTGGGCAGATCACGAGGTCAGGATTTTGAGACCAGCCTACCCAACACAGTGAAATCCCATCTCTACTAAAAACACAAAAATTTAGCTGGGCATAGTGGTGGGTGTCTGTAATCCCAGCTACTCGAGAGGCTGAGGCATGAGAATCGCTTGAACCCAGGAGGCGGAGGTTGCAGTGAACCAAGATCGCACCACTGCACTCCCCAGCCTGGGCGACAGAGTGAGACTCCATCTCCAAAAAAACAAAAACAAAAACAAAAACAAAAACAAAAAACAAAACAAAAAAAACAAGTCTTCAGTCTTCCAGCACTTCTGTTGTCCACACTTTGGTGAAAATGATAGCAACAAATGAATTTTATCATCCATGAGACTTTTTATTCTTGGCTTTAATTCCTCTGGGCCAGGAGCTTTAAACTCAATGGGAATATCCAGGATTCTCTCAACAACATCTCTGTCAAAAGCTTTGCTGTCTCTTAACCATTTTTGTCACATTTTCTGGTCAGAAAAGCAGCAACATAGGATTGGGTAGGTCCCTTCTTCCTTTCTGCGTCACTGCCATTGATATTATTTCTTATTTTTAAAATAGAGACAGGGTCTCACTTTGTTGCCTGGTCTCAAACTCCTGGGCTCAAGCAATCCACTAGCCTCAGCCTCACAAAGTGCTAGAATTACAGGCATGAGCCACCGCACCCAAAAGAATAAAATAACTGTTTTATTCCAGTTCTTTCTGCCACTGAGAAGCAATTAACATTCAACTTTATTTTTCTCTCCATACTTTTCTCCCCAGTCATTTCCTGATAGGGAGAAAAAGACATAATTTATTAGCTACTATTAATATTTATCCAAACTAATCTCCAATTTAAAAACAAATAAGGCTGGGTGTGGTGGCTCATGCCTGTAATTCCACCACTTTGGGAGGCCGAGGTGGGTGGATCACCTGAAGTCAGGAGTTTGAGACCAGCCTGGCTAACAAGGTAAAACCCCGTCTCTACTAAAAACACAAAAATTAGCCAGGCCTGGTGGCACACGCTTGTAGTCCCAGCTACTCAGGAGGCTGAAGCAGGAGAATCGCTTGAACCTGGGAGGCGGAGGTTGCAGTGAGCTGAGATTACACCACTGCACTCCAGCCTGGGTGACAGAGAGACTATGTCTCAAAAAATAAAAATAATAAAAATAAAACTAAATAAATAAGTCTTTTCAACAAATGGTGCTGGAACAACTGAATATCAACATGCAAAATAATGAAATCAAACCCCTTCCTCATACCATACACAAAAGTTAACTCAAATGGATTATGTAAGACCTAATGTAAATGTAAATGTAAGAGCTAAAACTATAAAATGCTTAGAAGAAAATATAGGAATAAATCTTCACAGTATTGGGTTAGTCAAAACCTTCTTAAATATGACACCAAAAGCATCAATGACAAGATAAAAAATAATTAAGTTGGTCTTCATAACAATTAAGTATTTTGGATAGGCGTGGTGGCTCACGCCTGTAATCCTAGCACTTTGGGAGGCCGAGGGGGCCAGATCACCTGAGGTTGGGAGTTCGAGACCAGCCTGACCAGCATGGAGAAACCCTGTCTCCACTAAAAGTACAAAATTACCCAGGCATGGTGGCACATGCCTGTAATCCCAGCTACTCAGGAGGCTGAGGCAGGAGAATCGCTTGAACCCAGGAGGCAGAGGTTGCAGTGAGCCAAGACCACACCATTGCACGCTAGCCTGGACAAGAGTGAAACGCTGTTTCAAAAAAAAAAAAAAAAAAAATTAAGTATTCTGTTGTGTTTCAACGGACACTATCAAAAAAGATAAAAGGTAACCCACAGACTAGGAGGAAGTATTTGCAAGTTGTATTGCATGCATGCACTGCATAATGATATTTTGGTCAATGACAGAACACAGTGGCCCCGTAAGATTATAATATCGTATTTTTACTGTACCTTTTCTATGTCTAGATACACAAATACCATTGTGTTACAGATGCCTATAGTATTCAGTACAGTAACATGCTGTACAGGATTATAGCCTAGGAGCGTGGGCTATACCAGAGAGTCTAGGTGTGTATTAGGCTGTACCGCTAGATTTGGGTGAATACACTCTATGATATTTGCACAATGACAAAATTGCCTTAACAAATTTCTCAGACTATATCCCAGTAATTAAGCAACACACAGCTGTATCTCATGAGAGACTGGGATCCTGAATACATTTTAAAAACTCTTACAACTCAATGATAAGACAACCCAATTAAAAATGGACAAAGGATCTGAACAGACATTCTCCAAAGATGTCATCCAAAGCCAAAAGGCAAAAGAAAAGATGCTCAATCTCAATAGTCATTGGGGAAACACAAATCAAAACCACAATGAGATACTATTTCATATCCACCAGGATGTACTAGAAAAGACAGATAATGACAAGCATTGATAAGGATGTGGAGAAATTGAAACTCTCACATGCTACTGGTGGGAATGTAAAATGGTGTATCCACTTTGAAACAGTCTGGCGGTTCTTCAAAAAATTACACAAAGCTACCATATGACCCAGCATTCCACCCTATAGACATGAGAACATATATCCACAACTGGTACATAATTTTTTTTTTTTTTAAATAGAGCCTTGCTCTGTCTCCCAGGATGGAGTGCAGTGGCGCCATCCTGGCTCACTGCAGCCTCCGCCTCCCGGGTTCCAGCGATTCTCCTGCCTCAGTCTCCCAGGTAGCTGGGAGTACAGGCACACGCCACCACACCTGGCTAACTTTCGTATTTTTAGTAGAGACGAGGTTTCATCGTCTTGGCCAGGCTGGTCTTGAACTCCTAACCTTAAACTACTGATCCACCTGCCTCGGCCTCCCAAAGTGCTGGGATTACAAGCATGACCCACTATGCCCATCTAAGAACATTAGATCTAAGCCTTCAGTTTACAATCTAAGAAAGAAAATGGCCAGGCACGGTGGCTCATGCCTGTAATCCCAGCACTTTGGGAGTCCAAGGTGGGGGAATCACCTGAAGTCAGGAGTTTGAGACCAGCCTGCCCAACATGGTGAAACCCCGTCTCTACTAAAAATACAGAAAATTATCCAGGCGTGGTGGCGGGCGCTTGTAATCCTAGCTACCCAGGAGGCTGAGGCAGGAAAACCACTTTGACCCAAGAGGTTGCAATAAGCTGAGATTGCACCATTGTACCCCAGCCTGGGCAATAGGAGTGAAACTCCAAAAAAAAATAAATAAAATAAGGAAAGAAAGGAAAGAGAGAGAAGGAAGGAAAGAAAAAGAAGGAAAGGAGGGAGGGAGGGAAGGAGGGAAAGAAAGGAAGGAAAGGAAGGAAAGGAAGGAAGGAAGGAAAGAAAAAGAAAGAAAGAAAGAAAGAAAGAAAGAAAGAAAGAAAGAAAGAAAGAAAGAAAGAAAGAAAGAAAGAAAGAAAGAAAGAAAGAAAGAAAAAGAAAGAAAGAAAGAAAGAAAGAAAGAAAGAAAGAAAAAGAAAGAGAGAGAGAAAGAAAGAAAGAAAGAAAGAGAGAGACAATGGTTTGTCCATTACATCTCATCCTGGCTCTTCCCTAAGTAAGAACCTCTCTTTCCTTACTAATGCAGAAGTTTCATCATGAGTTTTGTCTTTTCTGGAAAATGTAGAAGTAATTTCTCTGTTTCATCTCTTGCTATTTATCTGTCTATCCATTTGCCTACTCATCCATTTATTCACTCATCTATCCCTCCATCTATATATTTTTAATCAGAAGAAAACTTAGGAAAAAAATCTAGTTCAATCCTTTCATTTTATGACTTATTTAGAATGCCAAGGTCCCATGAGGAGATGTACTCAAATCATGATTTTGTTAAGCACATATTTGCTATGCCAATACATTTGGCAGGCAGAATGTACCAAGTATAATGTAAAAACTAGCTGGGAATGGTGTCTCATGTCTGTAATCCCAGCACTTTGGGAGGCTGAGGTGGAAGGATCACTTGAGCTCAGGAGTCTAAGACCAGCCTGGGCAACGTAACAAGACCCTATCTCTACAAAAAATTTAAAAATTAGCAAGGTGTGGTGGTAGCAAGGCGCACCTGTAGTCCCAGCTACTTGGGAGGGTGAGGTAAGAGGATCACTTGAGCCTAGGAGGTCAAGACTGCAGTGAGCCATGGTTGTGCCACTGCACTCCAGTCTGTGTGACAGAACAAGACCTTGTCTCCAAAAAAGCAAAGCAAAACAAAGCAAAACAAAAAGGTAAAAACTTGACTCAGGGTGTAAACATTGAGGATGAGTGAGAAACAATAGTATTGTGTTCAAAAAGAAGTTAATGCTGTAATGTTTGAACTCATCTTTTTTTTTTTTTGAAAATGGAAACTGTGAACTCTGAGGGACAGAGGCCATGACTTACTCATGTTTGTCTTACACCACATCTGACACACAGCAGATGTTCCATGAACATTTGAATGAAGGAATGATTAAATCAATAAAATTACTTTTAGTAGGATTATGTTCTTGGCCCTGATTCAGATATATCCAATTTTTCTAGCCTGGTAGAATCTTTTTTGAATGCTGATGTCACTACCCAATATCTCTGTTTCTTTCATTCTAAATATATTTTTTCATATTGTAATATTTCTGAAATCATGATGCATCTCTTATAGTTGATTTATTTAGATAATGTATTATTTTTTCCTGAAAAACTGTTATTAAATCAATGATGCATCTTACAATCATTGACATCTCAAAGCTGAGGAAATTAACTTGCTAATACTAGCTTGCTGTCAAAGTTTTGTATTATCAGAAAATGGAAGAGGTATACATCTAAGTCATTGAAACTGTTAAACAAGAAAAGACAGGGCAATTTAACAGGGATAAATACTAGATGCTGAATTTGGATCTAAAAATCAACTACATATGTTCGAGAGGAGGGATATATGGTTCAACAGCAGCAGCAGCACTTGCACTGCCCAGTCCCGATCTGCCAGATCCTGCAGGTCATTATTTCCTTGTGGTCGTGTTCTAGGGCCAGGAAGTTTCCCATTCAGCTAGTATTCCAACCCAGACTCTTTCTCTCCTTACTGCCCTGGTCAATTAGTCCTAGTATGTGGACTCTGACAGGCACAAAGGTGTTGGTAAAATTTGGGAGTCTTTTTGGACAGGCTTCAGGGGTATAATCATATAATCAACAGCAGTACAAGGGCAACAGATTTAGGAGTTTCAATGAACTGTAAACTTGATATGATCAATGATGTGATATAACTAGACATAAAGCAATCTAAGTAAATAGTTTCCAGCTTAAAGCTGGGTGTGGTGGTGTGTGTCTATAATCCCAGATACTCAGGAGGCTGAGACAGGAGGACCACTTGAGCCCAGGAGTTCGAGGTTGCAGTGAGCTATGATTTGAAACAGAGTGAGACCTTATCTCTAAAAAGAAAAAAAGGAAAAGAAAAAGAAAAGAAAAAATGGCTTCTAGCTCAAGTTAAGACTGGTCTTCTTCCTTTCTTTCTTCCCTCCAATAAAGTGTTGGGCTACTTCTGCCCACACACTTGAAGAGTAAAGCCATACCCACAATCAAGCAATCAGAATAAGAAACAGACTGAAACTCTAATCACATTAAGAAATAGTCAAAGGACACTTTGGGAGGCCAAGGCAGGAGGACTGCTTGAGCCCAAAAGATCGAGACCAGCCTGGGCAATATAGTGAGACACATCTCTAGAAAAAGAAAAAAGAAATAGTCAAAGGAATTTGAGTTACTTGTCTCGCCAATGACTGAAAAGGTGACATGTTTCCAATTATAAGAATGACTGTCTTGTGGAAAAACATTTTGGGATTAAATTAGAACTGATAAATAGAAGTTGCTGAAGATATTATTAACTCAATATAAATTAAACCAAATGCTTTTCAAAAGTAGGTTGGGCTGCCTCTCAAACAAGCTACCCATCTCTGGAGGTATTTATGCAAAAATTAGGTGACATCTTCTAGGGAATCGTGGTAGCCAGTCTCCAAGATGGCCCCATGATCCATACCTCCTGGTATTCATGCCTTTGGGTCATTCCCTCCCTTAGTTGTGGACCGGACTTAACGAGTCACTTCTAATTAATAGAAGAAGACAGTATGCTGGGATATAACTTAGAGACAAGGCTATTAAAGGCAATATGGCATCATTCCCTTTATCTTGTATCACTTGCTCTGGGGGAAGTCAGCTGTCACGTAGTGACCAGTCCTACGGCAAGGCTCACGTGATGAAGAACTGAAATCTCTTGCCAACAAGCAAGTGAGCTTGAAGTGAATCTTCTAGACTCAGTCAAACCTTAAGTTGACTGCATCTGCAGCTGACAGTTTGATTTCAACTTCATCAAAGACCCTGGATTAGAACCACCCAGCTAAGTTGCACCAAGATTCCTGACTCTCCGAAACTATTTTAAAGTTGATAAATTTGGGGGTAATTTGTTTTGCAGCCAATAGACAACAAATACAGGGATGTCATAGATGGTTCAGATATCTTGTTGGACAATAGTATTTTGTCTTTTATGATCCCTTTGACTTTGAGAGTCTATGATCAGGTATGAAATGATATTTTTGTCCAGAAGATTATTCCCTGATGGGAGTTAAGGCTAAGCAAATGAAAACAAATTTCCATTGATATGCATTATTTTATTTATTTTATTTTATGAGACAGAGTCTCGCACTGTTGCCTAGGCTGGAATGTAGTAGCGTGATCCTGGCTCACTGCAACCTCTGCCTCCTGGGTTCAAGGGATTCTCCTGCCTCAGCCTCCCTAGAAGCTGAAGTTATAGGTACCCGCCACCACACCCAGCTAATTTTTGTATTTTTAGTAGAGACGGGGTTTTGTCATGTTGGCCAGGCTGGTCTCGAACTCCTAACCTCAAGTGATCCGCCGGCCATGGCCTCCCAAAATGCTGGGATTACAGACGTAAGCCACCGCACCCAGCCTAGAAACACCACCTCTTACAGCCAGAATCCTATTGTCCAACTCAACTCTACCATTTCTTTACTGTTGGTTCCCCGCTTGCCCCTTCACCTACCGCAGTCTGCTTGACTTATCTGTGTTTACTTAAACTCAGGCTTTGCTCCACCCAGCACCTGTGCAGCCCATTCCTGATCTACCAGATCCTGTGGGTCATTATCTACTCCTGGCCATGATCCAGGGCCAGGAAACTTCCCATTCAGCCAATATTCCAGCTCAGCCTCCTCTCTCTCCTTGCTACCCTGGTCAATTTAGTCCTAGCATGTGGACTCTGACAGGCACAAAGGTGTTAGTAAATTTGGGGGTCTCTTTGGACAAGCTTCAGGGCTATAATCATATTTTGAAAGCTTTCAGGTAGGGCATCCAACAAGACTCATTCTGTCCCAGAAACTTTGAGTTTTGTGATTTCTGCTCTATACCTTGTATACATTGGATCTTTCTTTTACTTAATGTCTTAAATAATTACCCAAGGTCTCCTCTCTGACAGTGAAACATTGAAACAATCTTTGGAGGGCTGGGCGAGGTGGCTCATGCCTGTAATCCCAGCACTTTGGGAGGCCAAGGCAGGTGGATCATTTGAGGTCAGGAGTTCGAGACCAACCTGGACAACAAGGTGAAACCCTGTCTCTACTAAAGATACAAAAAAATTAGCCAGGCGTGGTGGTGGGTGCCTTTAATCCCAGCTACTCAGGAGACTGAGGCAGGAAAATCACTTGAACCCAGGAGGCGGAAGGTGCAGTGAGCTGAGATTGCACCACCGCATACTCCAGACCGGGCGATAGAATGAGACTCTATCTAGAAAAAAAAGAGAAGAGGAGAGGGGAGGAGAGGGGAGGAGAGGAGAGGGGAGGAGAGGGGAGGAGAGGGGAGGAGGAGAGGAGAGGGGAGGGGAGGGGAGGGGAAGGGAGGGGAGGAGAGGGGAGGGGAGGAGAGGAGAGGAGAGGAGAAGAGAGAAAAGAAAGAGAAAAAGAGAAAGAAAATCTGGAGATTTATTTTAATCATTCATTTATAAAATTTTAAAGATAGTCTTTGAGCTATAGCACTAGTGATTGTCTCTAAGGCTCTCAATACAAGTTTAATAAAATAGTGATGTTTCTCAGAGTACAGGGCTAAGGCAGAATAGGGCCCAAAGAAATACTTTTATAAACACGTTAAGATCTCTGTGAAAGTAACTAATTCATGAATCTGTTTACCTTGGCAGTGTCTATGGGGTTCACGATTTCATGCCTGACGTTTTTCTTTTCTGCTCCAATACAAAAGTAAATCAGGCAAATGCGTACTAGTTTTGCTAAAGATTCTTGAACAAACTTTTGTATAAACCAGTGCCAAAAGCTGCACTAAAAGTAGAGAAGAAAGAGTTATTCTGGATGTGTTTAGCACCTATAAAATACTCAAGTAAATTGTGACTATTACTTTCAGTCAAATAGATGATCAAAGACATCCTCTTCTTTTGATCCTAGTTGTTCAGATTTCTACTGCCTTCCTCATCGGTAGAATTCACGAGGTCTATAGATACAATCTGCAAAACCTCAGCAATCAACAGGCAACTCCACAGCCTTTTAACAATATTGCTCTACCTTATTTTAGCACCTTATATTTCCCTATCACTTTACACCATGACGTTCCTGCATTGAAATCATTATGTAAAATGAAATGTGAAGGGAAGCAGTTGTCAACTTTAGAAAGATCTGAGCATTTACACACCTGGCCCTTTCCAGTGGGCAGTTCAAAGGCAAAGCAATCTAGTCACAGAGGCAGGAGAGTTAAACTGAAACTATGAGTCTTCAGTGTCTTTATTACTTTGAAGACCAAAGGGTGTTTGATCCTTGTTCTAATACCTGCTTCTTGGTAACACTGCATGAAGTGCACTGATGCATCTCCGGCATCTACGTTAGCATTTCATTCTTGCTCATCCACCTTCCCAAACAATCATGGGGAGCGTAAATAATATATTGTATTTAATAAATGCAAGTGACAGCATGGTTAGGAGTTCAAGACTGTACTCCTAAAGTGTTTTTTTTTTTTTTTTAAAACACGACTTTTTTAAAGTCATGTTTTAGGCCAGGTGCGGTGCCTCACGCCTATAATCCCAGCACTTTGGGAGGCCGAGGCAGGCAAATCATGAGGTCAAGAGATCGAGACCAACCTGGCCAACGTGGTGAAACCCCGTCGCTACTAAAATTACAAAAATTAAGTGGGTGTGGTGGTGCACACCTGTAGTCCCAACTACTTGGGAGACTGAGGCAGGAGAACTGCTTGAATGTGGGAGGCGGAGGTTGCAGTGAGGCGAGATTGCACCACTGCATTCCAGCCTGGCAACAGAGCGAGACTCCATCTAAAAAAAAAAAAAAAAAAAAAAAAAAAAAGTAGTGTTTTTAAATTTACTTGGTCAATATAGAAGAAACACATGCTCATTACAGGAGATTTGGAAAATGTCAAAAACAAGAAAGTTTTAAAAATCACATTATACCCACCACCCAAAAGATAACCATTAATAATGTTTCAATTTCCTTTTGGGCTTTTATTCATGCACAGTTTCAAAAAAACATTGCTGTGATCATTCTCTATATATATAGTATGTATATACTTTTGTGTCCTATTTTCACTTCCAATTATAACATAAGCAAAAAATGCATACTTTGAAAGTTGATGTGAGTTCAGAGTTTAGTAAAAATATGTGTTTCATTTGAATTGGAGTCAAGACTATAATATTCCTTTGAACATTATACAACATGTTTCTTCATCATTCCACCATATTCCTTTTTGCATTGTTTAAGTTGAACATTACATCTTTTCTAGAGTTTGGAAAATGTTATGTTTTGGACAGTGAATATGATTGCTAGCAGTTATTTTATGACAAAATACATTTGAATTAAAAACATTATTTTATTTATTTTTTGAGACAGAGCCTTGCTCTCTCACCCAGGCTGGAGTGCAGTGGCACAATCTCTGCTCGCTGCAACCTCTGCCTCCTGGTTCAAATGATTCTCCTGCCTCAGCCTCCTGAGTAGCTGGGATTACAGGCATGTGCCACCATGCCTGGCGAATTTTTGTATTTTTAGTAGAGACCGGGTTTCACCATGTTGGCCAGGACAGTCTTGAACTCCTAACCTCAGGTTATTTGCCCACCTCAGCCTCCCAAAATGCTGAGATTACAGGCGTGAGCCACTGGGCCTGGCCAAAAACATTATTTTAAATCTGTTAGTTTGCACTAGGTCTGACATTTATATCAGGAAATATTTTATTCGACTTATTAACATATTACCAAAGATCAAGTATTATCTTTAAATCGAAATAATTCTGTTTCTTATAATAATAGGCTTCTGTGAAGCAATGATTTTAAAACTCCATATCACAAATATTTATTAAACTCTTCAATGTTACATCAGTTTTCCTCCCACACGCCCATACTGCAGTCCCAGAATAAGACACATAAGGAGTAGTAATCAAGAATTAAGACTTTCTTGTTAAAAACTGTCAAAAGCTTGCTACACCAGCATCCAGCGACAGGAGGAGAAATGTCTCCAGTCTACTACACTCCCCTGCAAGCCAGGTTTTAATTTGTTGAGAAGGGGGAAAAGCCTATAAAAATCTTGGCAAAATACAGAGCTGCTAATTTAATCAATTTTAGTAGTTAAAGCAGTGATTTCAAGTGCTAACACAATCTGTTGAAAGAACTAATTTCCAAGGTAGGGGAGATTCATTTATTTCTACTTTTTCTTCCCAGTTTTCCAGTCTAAGGCTATGTGGGCAGCCCTCATGCACTCACTGAGACACCCCCTCCCACGAGTTAGGAGTCTTGGGCCCTAACTCAATCCCCGAAGCAGCAGAGAAACAGGCCTTCCTTTCCCCTGGGGAGGGCCTTCCAGTGCAGATGAAATAGACCTCAGCTGATAGATACCTGTAGTAATAGATACTTGCTTGAGGGTGCATTAAGAGCTAAAATCATGCTGAACCACGAGAAAGGGCTGGGTGCTTGCTACACACTGCCTCTGAGAGAGAGAAGGGGTGCTCTGCATCTCCCCTAATTCTGAAATCTCCCAGTTCTCAGCCAAGCGTGTTGGCTCACGCCTGTAATCCCAGCAGTTTGGGAGGCCAAAGCGGGTGGATCAACTGAGATCAGGAGTTCAAACCAGCCTGGCCAACATGGCAAAACCCCATCTCTAATAAAAATATAAAAAAATTAACTGGGCGTGGTGGTGCATGCCTATAGTCCCAGCTACTGGGGAGGCTGAGGCAAGAGAATCTCTTGAACCTGGGAGGCAGCAGTTGCAGCGAGCCAAGATCACACCATTGCACTCCAGCCTGGGCGACTGAGAGAGACTCCGTCTCAAAAATAAATAAATAAATCTCTCAGTTCTCACTGCCTCTCATCATTAAATTTCCTTTGCAGCAGTGTAGTGGCACCATATTTTGATATACTAACAGATATGTTTCTAATTCCTGGTAGTTCCTTTATACCCCCTTGAAAGCTATACAATGAGACATTCATTACCTTGGGAAAGGGTTGCTACAGCAGAAAAGGCTTTTTGAGTATAATGAGCCAAACCCTGAAGATCTCAGAGCATGAACAATTTAAGATATTGCTAAGTGCCACCTCTGAAACTAGATAAAGTTTACTTGGGCTGGAGGAATGAAGAGAGGGAGAATCAGAAGGAAAGAAAGTTTAGATAGCAGTAGGTTCCTAAGAAAGCGTCAGGGAACTTCCCCAGGCTGGGCACGGTGGCTCATGCCTGTTATCCCAGCACTTTGGGAGGCCAAGGCAAGTGGATCACCTGAGGTTAAGTCAGTAGTTCAAGACCAGCCTGGCCAACATGGTAAAACCTGTCTCTACTAAAAATACAAAAACAAAAAACAAAAAAACAGCCGGGCACAGTGGCTTGCACCTGTAATCCCAGCTACTCAGGAGGCTGAGGCAGGAGATTCGCTTGAACCCAGGAGGCAGAGGTTGCAGTGAGCTGAGATCGCACCATTGCCTGGGTGACAGAGTGATACTCTATCTCAAAAAAAAGCTTCCTCTCATACCCAACAGGCATGAAGAAGCGAAGGTAGAGGAAAGCTGTGATGCATTCCCAGAATAGAGCCCAGGGAAGTTTCAACATACCACAGTCCTCTCACCCACCATGGTGAGGACACAGAAGAAATATCTGGGTTGTGCACCTCAGCAGGTGAGACAGAGGCAGCCTCCAAGCAGCCCCCGGGCATCGGCGTGGTGCAGGGAGAAGGAAAACATTTTTTTTTTTTAGACAGAGTCTGTTGCCCAGGGTGGAATGCAGTGGTGCAATCTCAGCTCACTGCAACCTCCACCTCCCGGGTTCAAGCGATTCTCCTGCCTCAGCCTCCTGAGTAGCTGGGATTACAGGTGCATGCTACCATGCCTGGTTAATTTTTGTATTTTTTTTTTTTTTTTAATTAGAGACAGAGTTTCATCATGTTGGTCAGGCTGGTCTCAAACTCCTGACCTCAGGTGATCCACTCATCTCGGCCTCCCAAAGTGCTGGGATTACAGGTGTGAGCCACCGCACCCAGCTGAAGCAAAACGTTTTCCACACACCTGAGAGTAACACAGACCTGGAGCAAGAGCTTAGGCACCCCACCTAGTTTTCTGCAGTCCAGGAATGATGAGGGAAGCATGAAAGTAGGGGAAAAGAGTGTATCAAGAGAGGCTTTGCAGCTAGAAGAGACCAAAAAAAAAAAAAAAAAAGTACTTGGGAGGCTGAGGCGGGAGGATAAAAATAAAATAAAACAGGCCGGGTGTGGTGGCTCATGCCCATAATTCCAGCACTTTGGGAGGCCAAGGCAGGTGGATCACCTGAGGCCAGGAATTTGAGACCAGCTTGGCCAGCATGGTGAAACTCTGTTTTTACTAAAAATACAAAAATTAGCTGGATGTGGTGGCTCACACCTGTAATCCCAGCTACTTGGGAGGCTGAGGCAGGAGAATCACTTGAATCCGGAAGGTGGAGGTTGCAGTGAGCTGAGACCGCACCACTGCACTCCAGCCTGGGTGACAGAGTGAGACTCTGTCTCAGAAATAACTAACTAAATATAAATAAATAAATAATAAAATAAAATAAAAATAGCCACCTGGGCCAAAGACAGAAGAATCAAATAGAACGTGGTACATGTTGGCAGATGCCAGCATGGTCTGATGAACAAGGGCAAGACATTACCTGTCCCCACCCTGATGCTGTACCACTAGGTAAGTCCCCAGATCTCAGAGGAAAAGAGCAGTGGGAACCCTAAACTGACTAAGATTTGGTATCTGTCACTTAGCAGAATGACACTCTTCGAGTGCAGAAGAGAAATTAAGTCGTGGAAAAATGGAAAAAGGCGTATTTCTTGCAAAACTGATTCATGTCATGAGATTTATGCTGGTCACATGTATCCCATGGAATTTCCAATAAATGCACACCATAAACAAAAGACTTTTAAAAAATGTCATATGTATTAACCTTTGAATAAGAGTTGGACATTAGGCAGGAGTGTGAAGGAAAGAACATCTTTGTTGTGTTCTGATCAATATCATCTTCAGACTGGAATTACAGCTTTATTCTTTGGGGGTGAAGTAACTATTTTCCTTAGTTTGTTCAAGAATGGATTGACTGATTAATCGAAATTCTAGAAATAACTAGAGGATAGTACTATGCTGCCTGCTTTCATTAACTGCTTAGTTGGTGGACTGACAAAGCACTGTGATCGTTTCTTTGCAATTCCCATGGTGAAGTAATCTCAAATGTCACTAGTATCATTCACCTCCCCATCAACTCCCACGTCTCTGCCGTGTCATGATGACCTGGGATAAAGACTGTGGGTGGGGGCAAGGATTGTCACAAGTTGTAGATTAGACAAACCAGAGGGGACCTCAGAAGAGCATTTATTTTGATTCTGGCTTCCAAGCAGGTCTGCAGCCAGATCGTTCAAAAAGAACGATTGTCTATCCTATGTTTAAAGATCTCCAAAGAAGGCAATCTCTGATAAGCTGTTTTAACATATAAAATCTGTATTTTGAGAAGTTTCCTCCTTTCATCAAATCTAAACCTAAACCCATCTCTTTCTGTTTTCTTCTTTGTGATCGGTGATAAAAATACATCATATGATTCTGTTTTGAAATCCTGATTTGGGCTTATAGATAGTATTTATTCTGCTAGAGATGTTGGCCCTTTTAGAAAAGTGTTTCTGGGCCGGGCACGGTGGCTCACACCTGTAATCCCAGCACTTTGGGAGGCCGAGGCAGGCGGATTGCCTGAGCTCAGGAGTTCACGACCAGCCTGGGCAACATGGTGAAACCCCATCTCTACTAAAGTACAAAAAACTAGCTGGGCGTGACAGTATGTGGTCCCAGCTACTTGGGAGGCTGAGGCAGGATAATTGCTTGAAACCGGGAGGCAGAGGTTGCGGTGAGCCGAGATCATGCCACTGCACTCCAGTCTGGGTGACAGAGCGAGACTCCATCTCAAAAAAAAAAAAAAAAAAAGAAAAGAAAAAGAAAACAGTTTCTGTCTTAAATGGGGATTTTGTAACTTGCTGTCTCAAAGGCAGATTTCTGATGACTAATGGGGTAACTTTTTTTTGTTTTTGAGACGGAGTTTCGCTCTTGCTGCCCAGGCTAGAGTGCAATGGCGTGATCTTGGCTCACTGCAAACTCTGCCTCCTGGGTTCAAGCGAGATGGGGTTTCTCCGTGTTGGTCAGGCTGGTCTTGAACTCCTGACCTCAGGTGATCTACCCACCTTGGCCTCCCAAAGTGTTGGGATTACAGGCGTGAGCCACCGCACCTGGCCTAATGGGTTGATTTTATGCAGGGTGAGACACCAGTAGCTGGGTAGCTGGACACTTCTCTGAAGTGCTGCCTTTCCCTGAGGCACTGCTTGTGTGGAGATACCCAGCAGAGGACCAGAAAGAGCTCTCCAGTTGTGTCAGCTGTGAGGAAGGAAGGGAGAAACAAGAAGCGAAACCTGAGGCAGGACACCCTACTACATGGCACAAACGGGGTCACCTCATGGGCAGTAGCTGTGACAGGGGAAGCCAGAGCAGAGATTTTGGTGGCAAAATACCTTGAAGTCCTGAACTTTGAAGTCTTACATGAAAATATCTTGAAGTCCTATGTGAACCTTGGGTGGACATTACTCTAAGACAAGGATTTAAGATGAGTTACAAAAGAGTATTCCATTCTAGCATGGCAAGAAACGTGGGCAAAAAATTAAGTGATCAATAAAGCTAAAAGTTAGTGGGAAAATGTAGTAAAGTCTACACAGGTACTTGTGAGCTTTGCTTTTCCCAGTGATATATTTAATTAAATGAGTAATATCCGCCAGGTGTCGTAGCTAACACCTGTAATCTCAATACTATGGGAGGCTGAAGTGGGAGGATCATTTGAGCTCAGGAGGCTGAGGCTGCATTGAGCCTGGATCATGCCACTGCACTCCAGCCTGGGCATCACAGTGAGACTCTGCCTCAAAAAAAAAAGTTAGTTGGGTATAGTGGTACACACCTGTAGTCCCAGCTACTTGTGACACTGAGGCAGGAGGATCACTTGAGCCCATGAGTACAAGGTTACAATGAGCCATGATTGCCCCACTGCACTCCAGCCTTGGTGATCGAGTGAGATCCTGTCTCAAAAAATAAAATAATTTTTAAAGCAATATTGAAATACATTCTCATTGTAAAAAAGTAAGCATTAGAATTATGGCTAATGGGCTGGGTGCGGTGGCTCACGCCTGTAATCCCAACACTTTGAGAGGCTGAGGCACGTGGATCACAAGGTTAGGAGTTCGTAGCCAACATGGAGAAACCCCGTTTCTACTAAAAATACAAAAATTAGTGAGCCGTGGTGGTGGGTGCTTGTAGTCCCAGCTACTTGGGAGGCTGAGGCAGGAGAATCACTTAAACCTGGGCAGTGAAGGTTGCAGTGAGCTGAGATCGCACCACTGCACTCCAGCCTGGGTGACAGAGTGAGACTCCATCTCAAAAAACAAACAAACAAACAAATAGAATTATGGCTAGTGTCCTCTTTGACCATTTCTTTCCCCCCTACAACCCCCCCATCACCCCCCATCCTAATAGGCACCCTAGAGAAGGGTCATTCTTCTGTGTTTGGGAGGTAACTTTCTGCTTTTCTGGCCCGTACAGCCTCTTGCTCTTGGGGCTAAGGAAGATAATGGGGAAGATGGTGAGGATGAGTCAATATTTCCTCTACTCTTGGACAGAGGCTCAAAAGAGAATCATTGGGAGTTTCTTAGTCCAACCAAATCATGATGCAATCAGGAAAAAGAACCTAAAATTTTGGCATGTAGTCTTTCATTTTTCAATTTGCAGTATCAGTGCCAATTTGTTTTTTTTTTGTGTGTGTATATCTTTATAATTTTTTTTTTGTTGTTTCTTTAGGCATTTTTCAAAAGAAATTAAGGGAAGGTACATCAGGCCCAACTGATCTGTCATCAATAACCTGGAAGCTTTTCATTCAATTGTATGTGTCATCAGTCTTTGCTTCTCATCTCTGGAATATTGTGATAATTTCAAAATGATCTTCCTATTTCTCTATCTCCTCATCTACCCATCTTTCTTCTCTCAACTGCCTTCCCTCTAATTCATCCATAGTCATAGTTAAAAATATCATTGTTAGCCAGGCGTGGTGGCTCATGCCTGTAATCCCAGCACTTTGGGAGGCTGAGGCAGGTGGATCAACTAAGGTCAGGCCAACATGGCGAAACCCTGTATCTACTAAAATTATAAAAATTAGCCAGGCATGATGGCAGGCAACTGTAATCCCAGCTACTCAAGAAGCTGAGGCAGGAGAATGGCTTGAATGTGGGAGGCAGAGGTTGCAGTGAGCTGAGATCGCGCCATTGCACTCCAGCTTGGGCGACAGGAGCAAGACTCTGTCTCAAAAAAAAAAGAAAAAAGAAAAAAAAAAAAAATCATTGTTATTTCATCAATCTTCACCAGCTTTTCATTGCCTACAGAATAGAGTCTCAGTTCCTCAGGTTGGCATTCCACAATCTGATCCCAAAATGTGAATCTACACTTAAACCACTCACTACTCCATTCCAACCATTGTTCCTGAATGTTCTGTGTGTTATGCCTATCTTGACATGAATACTCCAGCCTTTACCCTATCTAAATTCTGTTCCCTTCATTTCTCTGAGTTCCATCTGTCTTTCAGAGTAGTGTGCTAGCTCTGTGCGTCACACAGAAATGAATTTTACAATGTAGAAATCCTGTTCTCATTTGCAGTACAATTTGACAATACATTTCAATAACCATAGAAGTGTTCAAATCCTTGGGCTCAGAAATCTCACTCCTGAGAATTTATTCTTTAATAAACAGAAATAGAGGAAAGGTTAAGTCAATTATGATACATGTACTTAATAAAATAGGATACAGCTATTTAAAGTTATAACCAGAAGCACTATATAGCTTATGAAAATGCTTATGAGAAATTAAAGAAAAACAGAGAATAAAATTGTGATTAAATCTGGAAACCTGGAAAGGGAACTAGAGAAACAGTTGATTTGTGAGGTGGTGGGAGGTTACGTGATTCTTTCTCTCTTATTTGGATTCCCTTGATGCCATCCTTTTTTTTTTTTTTTTTTTTTTTTTTTTTTTTTTTTTTTTTTTGATACGAAGTCTCCCTCTGTTGCCCAGGCTGGAGGGCAGTGGCACAATCTCAGCTCATGGCAACCTCCACCTCCGCTTCCTAGGTTCAAGTGATGATTCTCTGGCCTCAGCCTCCCAAAGTGCTGGGATTACAGGCAGGAGCCACTGCACCCGGCCCCTTGTTGCCATCTTAACACTGTTCTTATGATATATAATTGTGATACATAATTGCTATTCTTGGCCAGGCGTGGTGGCTCACACCTGTAATCCCAACATTTTGGGAGGCCAAGGTGGGCAGATCACCTGAGGTCAGGAGTTCAAGACCAGCCTGACCAACATGGTGAAACCCTGTCTCTACTAAAAACACAAAAATTATCTGGGCATTGTGGTGTGTGCCTGTAGTCTCAGTACTCAGGAGGCCGAGGCAAAAGAATTGCTTGAACCAGGGAGGTGGAGGTTGCAGTGAGCCAAGATCACGTCACTGCACTCCAGCCTGGGCGACAGAGCAGACTTCATCTCAAAAATAAATAAACAAATAAATAAATATAAAAATAAAAAATAGGCCGGGCGCGGTGGCTCAAGCCTGTAATCCCAGCACTTTGGGAGGCCGAGACGGGTGGATCACGAGGTCAGGAGATCGAGACCATCCTGGCTGATACGGCGAAACCCCGTCTCTACTAAAAATACAAAAAACTAGCCGGGTGAGTTGGCGGGCGCCTGTAATCCCAGCTACTCGGGAGGCTGAGGCAGGAGAATGGCATAAACCCGGGAGGCGGAGCTTGCAGTGAACTGAGATCCGGCCACTGCACTCCAGCCTGGGCAACAGAGCGAGACTCCATCTCAAAAAAATAAAAATAAATAAATAAAAAAAAAAAAAAAATAAAAAATTGTTTTAAAGAGTAATGTAGAATTCTTATTTAAACTATCTGATCAGACCTATGAATTGAATCTTTCTCCTCTTAAGAGTTCTTAGCATTGGCCAGGTGCGATGGCTCACTCCTGTAATCCCAGGACTTTGGCAGGCCGAGCGGGCAGATCACCTGAGGTCAGGAGTTCGAAACCAGTCCGGCCAACATGGTGAAACCCTGTCTCTAACACAAAAATTAGCCAGACATGGTGGTGTGCACATGTAATCCCAGGTACTTGGGAGGCTGAGGCAGGAGAATCGCTTGAACCCAGGAGGCAGAGGTTGCAGTGAGCCAAGATCACGCCACTGCACTCCAGCCCAGGCAAGAGAGTGAGACTCCATCTCAAAAAAAAAAAAAAAAAAAAAAAGAGTTCTTAAGAGTTTAGCAAGGTTTCAAGATACAAGGTCAATATACAAAAATTAATTCTATTCCTATGTACTTGCAATGAAATTTTATTAATTGAAAAATTAATTGCAATTTTATAAAGTACCATGTGCAATACCACCCCAAATTGAAATATTTAGGGATAAATATAACAAAAATGGGCAATATTTGTTTGCAAAAAACTATAAAACACTGATCACAGAAATTAACAAGAACTAAATAAATGGAAAGATATGGAATGTTCAAAGACTGGAAGATTCAATATTCACATGTCAATTGATCTATAGATTCAGTGCAATTCCAATTAAAATCTTAGCAGGCTTTTTTGGTAGAAATTGATGAGCTGATTTAAAAATTTATATGGAAAAGCCAAGTACCTGGAATAGCTAAAACAATTTTGATTTAAAAAGAACAAGTTGAAGAACTCACACTACTTGATCACAAGACTTACTATAAAGCTGGACAGTGATCAAGACAGTGTGGTATTGATATAAGGATATAGATATAGATCCATGGAACAGAATTGGGAATCCAGAAACAGACCCACACATCTATGGTCTTTTTTTTTTTTGAGAGAGGGTCTAGCTGTGTCACCCATGGTGGAGTGCAGTGGTGTGATCTCAGCTCACTGCAACCTCTGCCTCCCAGGTTCAAGCAATTCTCCTGCCTCAGACTCCTGAGTGGCTGGGATTACAGGCACCCGCCACCATGTCTGACTAATTTTTGTATTTTTTTTTAGTAGAAACGGGGTTTCACCATGTTGGCCAGGCTAGTCTTGAACTCCTGACCTTAAATAATCCACCCACTTTAGCCTCCCAAAGTGCTGGGATTACAGGCCTGAGCCACCATGCCCAGCCTGGTCTATTGCTTTTTAACCACGTGCCAAAATAATTCAATAGAAAAAAGATAGTCTCTTCAACAAATGATTCTGGAATATTCAACGTCTGCCTGCAAAAACAAACAAACAAAAAACTGATTTTGACTCTTTTCCATATTTTTAAAATTAGCCCCAAATTTAAGATTTTTAGGGAATGGACTATAGGCCTAAATATAAAATCTAAAACATCTAGTAGATAGTCTTGTGACCTTGGGGTAGGGAAAGATTTCATAGATAGGCTGTAAAAAGTATAAATCATGAATTTTTTTTTTTTTTTTGAGACGGAGTCTCAAAATTAACAAAATTTCTAACATTGTTAGAAAATAAAAAGACAAGCCAAAATATAACAGAGCAAACTGGGAGAAAAAACGTGTAAGATATAGCTGATCAAGGCTATAGAAACAACTCTTTACCCATATAGTTACCCATAATATACAAATAATATTTTCTTTTTTTTTTTTTTTTTTTGAAATAGAGTCTCTGTTTCCCAGGCCAGAGGGCAGTGGTGCAATCTCGGCTCATTGCAACCTCTGCCTCCCGGGTTCAAGCAATTCTCTGCCTCAAGACTCCCAAGTAGCTGAGATCACAGGCACCTGCCACCACACCTGGCTAATTTTTGTATTTTTCGCAGAGACAGAGTTTCACCATCTTGGCTAGGCTGGTCTTGAACTCCTGACCTCGTAATCCACCCGCCTCGGCCTCCCAAAGTGCTGGGATTACAGACAGGAGCCACCGCACCTGACCAACATTTTCAATTCAATAGATTAAAAAAAGGCAACCCCTACCCCACTCAATGGACAAAAGAGTTGAACAGACACTTTGCAAAAGAAGAGAAACAAGTGTTTAACAAATACATAAGAAGTTGCCTTTCACCATAATTTACTAGGTAAAGGCAAATTTAAGCCACACTATAATGACACACCTAGAGAATGGCTAAAAATTTTTGAAACTTACAATATCAAGTCCTGGAGAGGATGTAGAGCAACTGGAGCTCTTATACATTGCTGATGGGAAAGCAAAACAGTATATTCTCTTTGAAAGACAGTGCGGCAGCTCCTTCG
Organism: Chlorocebus sabaeus; assembly: GCF_047675955.1. Classification (NCBI taxonomy): domain Eukaryota; kingdom Metazoa; phylum Chordata; class Mammalia; order Primates; family Cercopithecidae; genus Chlorocebus; species Chlorocebus sabaeus. The sequence continues at coordinate 38,372,422 of NC_132919.1, forward strand.
AAGTTGGGCATACATTTTCCATACAATTCAGCAATCCTACTTCAAGGTGTTTTCCCAAAATAAATGAAAATATATTTCCATACAAAGAACTGCTAGCAAATATATACCATATTTATTTATAACCACTCCAAACTAGAAACAATCCAAATGTCTATCAACTGGGGATGGAGAAACAAATTGTGATACATCCGTACAATGGAATGCTACATAGCGATAAAAAGGAATGAACTACCAGTACATTCAATGACATACAAATTTCAAAACACCATGGTGATTGAAGTCACACTCAAAAGACTATATGTAGTATTATTTCATTTATATGACTTTCTGTAAAATCAAAACCAAAGGGACAGAAACGAGATTAATGATTGCCAGAAACGAGATTAATGATTGCCAGAAAATGGAAGTGAGGATAGGAGATTGGGTACAAATGATCATAAGAGAACTTTTGGGGGTAATGGATATGTTCCATATCTTGATTGTGGTGGTGACTACATGACCCTGTACATTTTTGAAAACTCATTAAAACATACTCTGAAAAAGAGTATATTTTAACTCCGTGTAAATTATGTCCCCATAAATCTGATTCCAAAATTGAATTCTGCATACTGACAGCATTGGCATTACCTGGCATGTTGTAAGAAGCGCTGAACCCCAAACTCCATCTGCGTGCAGACCTTGTGTTGTAGGTCAGGTTCCTCAGGAAACAGGCCCTGAGATTCTGAAATTTGCATACAGGAGGCTCCTTAAGGGGATATCTTAGAGGGAATGGAAGTAGGATTGAATGGGATTGAATCCATCTGCAGTGCAATTCGACAGAAGCCTCAGCTGAGCCTACAGGGACCTCTGGAGCTGGAATTACCTTCAAGGTGGGCCCTCTCATCAAGCAGTCATTGGATGTGACTGCCCCCAAGGTCTGACCTTGGTTGGGCAAGGTGGTTCTCTTTAGCTGAAGGAAATTTCCAGAGAATGACTCAGCTGACAACCATCAGCTGCAGCACTCCCCACAGCTGGGTAAATGAGTGCCTCCATCCTGAAAAGAGAATCTGGGCATCTCATCACAGCACCCACTACAGCTCACTCCTTGCACCTTTTGAGTCCACTTGTTTCGTAGAATACGTTCACTCCATCTTGGGAGAGCTCCTTCAGGGTTCTTCCTGGTCTCTTTTCCTAGGGAAACTTGTAAAGACAGTGGGATGAACCACATCCTTGTCCCCACCAATACCACAGCTGGTGTCAAGGCCACAGTCAATACTCATCATCTTCCTTCTCTCTGCGCATTCCAGATTACCTCCACCCTCAGCCAGCACCTCTTCTGGTCTAAGTGGCCTGTCTGAGAGATGGACCCTGATCCTTTTCCATGAGCAGTAGGAGCCCCAGATTATTATATCTTTCTTTCTCAGGCTGTGATGCTGCATTTGTTACTGTCAGGATTGAGCAGGGGATGCCAGGTGCAGTGGCTCACACCTGTAATCCCAGCACTTTGGGAGGCCGAGGTGGGCAGATCACTTGAGGTCAGGATTTTGAGACTAACCTGCCCAATATGGTGAAAACCTGTCTCTACAAAAAATATAAAAATTAGCCGGGCATGGTGGCAGATGCCTGTAATCCCAGCTATTTGGGAGGCTGAGGCAGGAGAACTGCTTGAACCTGGCAGGTGGATGTTGCAATGAGATGAGCTCGTACCACTGCACTCCATCCTAGATGACAGAGCGAGACCCTATCTCAAAAAAAAAAAAAAAAAAAAAAAAAAAAAAAAGATTGTGCAGGGGAATATCAAGAGAAAGCCCAGTGGATTACTTGGGTGCCAGACTTACTCTTCCCTGCCTCCATCATGTGACAGCAGTCCTATCTCCTCCTGATCAGGGCAATTCCTCCTGACAGGATGATGACTCATTTCCTTGCCTGCTGGTATCCTGGTGTAAAGTACCTAATGGACTGACAGTTTACTAGAACTCTTGTGTCCCCAGGTGGAAATATTTTCCCTCTGGGAATGAAGACTTCTAGATCCACAGAACCTAGAAGCACAAATTCCCTGGGTGAGCTATTGGGAGGGATGATAAACAGCCACTCCTACTTCTGCCCTTTGGTTCCCAGACTCATATATTCTACCATTTTAGGAACACAGCACTATATAATGGGCACTGATTTAGGGTATATACTGCATTCTGTAGGATGCCATCTATTAACTCTAAGCTATTGTCTCAGCTGGCTTTCAAAGGCCATCCCATTACTGTCAGGCCAGATGTCTCTGGGCAGCATGGAATACGACAGGACCTCTGGATCCCATGGTAAAGTGTCCTACTGACATACCTCCTTGACTGTTAAGTGGATCCCTTGAGCCAATACAATGTTTTACGGGTTCCCATCAGGGTGGGCAAAACACTATAAACCCTTGGACAGTGGTGCTGGATGAGGCAACACAAGAAAGAAAGGAAAATCCAGCCAGGTGAGGTAGCTCATGCCTGTAATCCCAGCACTTTGGGAGACCGAGGTGGGTGGATCACCTGAGGTCAGGAGTTCGAGACCACCTTGACCAATATGGTGAAACCCCATCTTTACTAAAAATGCAAAAAAAAAAAAAAAAAAAATAGCCAGGCGTGGTGGCATGCAACCTGTAGTCCCAGCAACTTGGGAGGCTGAGACAGGAGAATTGCTTGAACCCAGGAGGTGGAGGTTGCAATGAGCCAAGACTGTGCCACTGCACTCCAGCCTGGGCAACAGACGGGACTCTATCTCAAAAAAAAAAAAAAAGAAAAAAGAAAAGAAAAAAGAAAGAAAGGAAAATCCATACACAGGATATATGTTGATTGCCAAGAAGACAAGTCATTGCCCCTTTTAGGATAGTAGGGGCAATTAATAATGTGGTTGCTTGGTCTCCTTAAGGCATAATGTGATATCAAGGGCTTATTGTTGGTCTCTGTTGCTTGCAGACTAAACATTCAGCATTAGCGTAGGTTACAGCAGCCTTTATAAATGATGTTGGGCCCTTGAGTAGCTCCTGTGCTTTCCAATGTGGATACTCACTACTATGGACTAAATGTTTATCCCCCAAAATTTATATGTTGGAGCCCTAGCCCCAATATGTTTATATTTGGAGATAGGGCCTCTAAGGAAGTAATTAAGGTTAAGTGAGATCATAAGTGTGGGGCCCTGATCCAAAAGGATTAGTGCCCTTATAAGAGACATGGAGAGCACTTGTTCTTGCTCCCCTCCACCTCCCATGCACTGAAGAAAGGGCATGTGAGCACACAGGATGAAGGCAGCCATCTGCAAACGACACCAATTCTGCTGGCAGGTTGATTTTTGGACTTTCTCCAGAACTGTGGGAAAATAAATTTTGGTTGTTGAAGCCACATTTTTTGCGGTATTTTGCTGTAGCCTAAGCAGATCAATAAACTCCATTTATGAGTACACTGTGCCAGCCCTGTGGTGACTGGTAGTAGTTGGCTTGGTCATTCTGCCTAGTGCCCTCTTGTTGTTCAGTGCCTCTCTCATGGTGGCTGCTAGGAGCAGGCATTAGCATGTGATGCAAAGATCTTCACATTTCATGTCTGTTGCTGTAGATCTATGGACCTATATCTTCCCATACTCCCAGGCCTCCCATATTCTAATATTTCTTTCCCGGGCCTCTGAGCAACCAATGAAGCCATTCACTACTGCCATGAGCTCACATATACTTTTGCCATGTGTCTCTCTCTGCACAAAGCAGATGATCAGCACACTCCCCAAATCTCTAAACATTGGGAGGATTTCCTGTCACTCCTCATTTCAGGGCTACTCCTGAGAGAGACTGTAGTCAGCAGAGTTTGTTTTCAGCTTGTAACCACATCAGAGTATAACCTGAACCATCCATGAACCAGTCTCAGTATTGCTCCTCCTCGGCCAGCATGGTGGCTCATGTCTGTAATCCTAGCAATTAGGGAGGCCGAGGTGGGCAGATCACCTGAGGTCAGGATTTCAAGACCAGCCTGGCCAATATGACAAAACCCGGTCTCCACAAAAATACAAAAATTAGCCAGGTGTGGTGGTGCGTGCCTGTTATTGGGGCTGGCAGAAAGCTCACATGATGCATTTTTTTTTTTTTTTTTGAGACTGAGTCTCGCTTTGTCGCCCAGGCTGGAGTGCAGTGGCACCATCTTGGCTCACAGCAAGCTCCGCCTCCTGGGTTCACGCCATTCTCCTGCCTCAGCCTCCCAAGTAGCTGGGACTACAGGCATCCACCACCACGTCCAGCTAATTTTTTTGTATTTTCAGTAGAGATGGGGTTTCACCCTGTTAGCCAGAATGGTCTCGATCTCCTGACCTCGTGATCTGCCTGCCTCAGCCTCCCAAAGTGCTGAGATTACAGGTATGAGCCACCTCACCTGGCCAATGCATTTTCTTTTATTTTGAGACAGAGTCTTGCTCTGTCACCCAGGCTGGAGTGCAGTGGCACCATCTCGGCTCACTGTAACCTCTACCTCTGAGGTTCAAACCATTCTGTCTCAGCCTCCCAAGTAACTGGGATTACAGGTGTGTGCCACCACACTCAGCTAAGTTTTGTATTTTCAGTAGAGATGAGGTTTCACCATGTTGGCCAGGCTGATCTCACCTCTAAAACCATATGATATAATGGGTCGCATAGCCCAAGAAGCAGGACTGCTCATACTGTAACCTGAAACCACCATGGAGCCCTTTCCTGCCCTAGGCCTCACACAATGCTGGTAGATTTCCTTGTCACTTGGTAAGGTTTAGAGCAGTGTTCCTAAGTAGGTAATATGCTGCCACTAGAGCCCAAAGAGGCCTGGTAGGCATTATGCTTGCTTCTTAGTGGTGGGAAGTGCAAGATGGAATAATTTGACCTTTACTTTGGAAGGAGATATCCCAGTATGCCTGAAGCCACTAAAACTTCACTAGTGTGGCAGGCCCCTGAATCTTTGTAGAATCCTCTGAACACATGTCTTACCCAGGCCTCCAACAAGTATTTATATTTCTTTTTTTTTTTTTTTTTTGAGATGGAGTCTTGCTCTGTCGCCCAGGCTGGAGTGCAGTGGCCAGATCTCAGCTCACTGCAAGCTCCGCCTGCCGGGTTCACGCCATTCTCCTGCCTCAGCCTCCTGAGTAGCTGGGACTACAGACGCCCGCCACCTCACCCAGCTAGTTTTTTTGTATTTTTTAGTAGAGACGGGGTTTCACCGTGTTAGCCAGGATGGTCTCGATCTCCTGACCTCGTGATCCGCCCGTCTCGGCCTCCCAAAGTGCTGGGATTACAGGCTTGAGCCACCGCGCCCGGCCAAGTATTTGTATTTCTTGTGCATCCGGTCCAAATAACGACATGTCATTGATATAGTGGGCCAATGTAATATTCTGGGGTGTTCAAATGGCCAAGGTCCTTTCAGAATTTATTTCTACAGAATGCAAGAGAGTTAACACAACCCCAGGGCAAGACTGTAAGTCTGTACTGTTGTGCATCCCACATGAATGTGAACTTCTTCCAGTTAGGAATGGATAAGAATGCAGCCAGGTGCAGTGGCTCACGCCTGTAATCCTAGCACCTTGGGAGGCTGAGGCAGGTGGATCGCCTGAGGTCAGGAGTTCAAGACCAGCCTGGCCAACATGACAAACCCCCGTCTCTAGTAAAAATACAAAAATTAGCTGGGCATGGTGGCAGACACCTATAATCCCACCTACTCAGGAGGCTGAGGCAGGAGAATCACTTGAACCCAGGGGGTGGAGGTTGCAGTGAGCCGAGATCACACCACTTCACTACAGCCTGGGCAAAAGAGCAAGACTCTATCTCAAAAAAAAAAAAAAAAAAAAGAATGTATTGGCCAGATTAATGGCTAATACCCCAAAGCCATGTTAATCTGCTCTAACAAAAATACCATTTGTAACCCAGCAAGCACAACTGGGGCTAGTCCTTGGATGAGTTTGCCACATCCTTCAGGAACTGAAGTTCCTGCATTTCTTCCATTTCTACTTCACTTACAATGGACCATTGCATTCTGGTTAAGGTCAGTATTAAGTGGGGAAAACATTACTCCTGCATTCGTGAAGTCTTCAAAGGTGGCTTTAGTCTCTGCTGTGTTCCCTGGAGTGTCATACTGTCTTTTATTTACTGTCTTGGATGGAGGAGGAGGGAGTAGTTTCAGAGGTTTCTACTTGGCCTTCTCCACTATGATGGCCCTAATTTTACAGTCTAAAGAAGAAATTATTGGGAGAAGCCATCTACCCTGGATTCTGAGTATCCCTGCACATTCTTACTAATATGCTGGGAAGACAAGACCTTGCTTCTCTCTACTTAGGAGATTTCTCAGGGTTGTACACACAGCAATGAACCTTGACACCTCCTTCCAGGACAAAGAGTAGACTTGCATACTGCTTATAAAAATAGTGGATTCCCAGCCAGGTGGGGTGGCTCACGCCTGTAATCTCAGCACTTTGGGAGGCCGAGGCAGGCGGATTGTGAGGTCAGGAGTTCGAGACCAGCCTGACCAACATGGTGAAACCCCGTCTTTACTAAAAATACAAAAATTAGCCGGGCCTGATGGTGGGTGCCTGTAGTCCCAGCTACTCAGGAGGCTGAGGCAGGAGAATTGCTTGAACCCAGGAGGTGGAAGTTGCTGTGAGCCGAGATGGAACCACTGTACTCCACCTTGGGCGACAGAGCGAGACTCTGTCTCAAAAAAAAAAAAAAAAAAAAAAAGGGATTCCCATAAAAAGGAATGCAATCATGTCCCTTGCAGGGACATGGATGGAGCTGGAAACTATTATCCTCAGCAAACTAATGCGGGAACAGAAAACCAAACATCGCATGCTCTCATTTCTAAGTGGGAGTTGAATAATGAGAACACATGGAAACATGGGGGGAACAACACACACTGGGGCTTGTTGGAGAGGTTTCGGGGAGGGAGAGCATCAGGAAAAACAACTAATGGATGGTGGGCTTAATACCTAGGTGATAGGTTGATCTGGGCAGCAAACCACCATGGCACGCGTTTCCCTTTGTAACAAACCTGCACATCCTGCGCACGCTCCCTGGAACTTAAAATAAAAGTTGAAGGAAAAAAAATGGTGGATTCCCTAAACTCAGTGATTTTTCTCCTGTAACACAAGCCACTTTATGTATAGGCAGCAATCTGGATCCTCTGCATCGCCTCTGTGGGAACTGGGGGCAAGGTGAACAGATATAGACATGACCCTGATACTGCTTGCTGTGGTCTGATAAAGTCCTTTGTCTCTGACGCAAGAGTCTTGTATTCAACCAGCAAACATGAAACAATAACAGACTAATGGCTTTTAAAGAGGGCAAAATCCTAGTCCCTGACAGCAATGATGGGGAGCAGAGGTGGTTCTTCCAAAGCCCAAGTATTTCCATGTCATAAATTCATTGGCATTATACATCTGGAGACAGAAAATCAGGTGGGTCTTTGGACTCCCTGCAAACTAGACCTGGGTCAAAGGCTCCATTTATTACCTCGCTCCAATATACTCCCACTTTAACAGGGAGACCACAATGAAGCCTTGGGTCTCCAGGCATCAGTGTGAACTCAGGCCTTATATCCAATAGCTCTCAAAAAGACTGGGAATTACCCTTTCCTGAGGAAATGGCCATTGGTTTCTTTGGAGAAGGATTGGGGGAATCACGATCTTATACCTTTGCTGTGGCACTTCTTCCTGGAAACCTACTCTCTCCTTCAGTCAGGTTCTAGGATCTGGATTATTGGGATGACTACCCTCAAACTCCTAATCACCCATCTTTGATTTTTTCTGGTTGTACATATTGAACAATTGGCTTTTTGGCTACTCCATCGATCTTGCCCCTGGGAATATAATGTTCTTTTTTGTTTCCATCTGGCACTTTTATTGGTTCACTTTTTCTGTTTGATTCATTGGAGTGATTTGGGGGTGTGATATGAACCACGGCTCCAGTTTATATCCTGATGGCGTTCCAATTGCTCCACCATCACCTGATTCCATCACTGGATTTATTCTTTTATTGAATAGTACATCTTTTTCCCACTGATTTGAAATGGTGTTTTTGTTAAATGCTAAAAATTATTTTTTTTCTTTTTCTTTTTCTTTTTTTGAGACGGAGTCTCACTCGGTCGCCAGGCTGGAGTGCAGTGACGCGATCTCGACTCACTGCAGCCTCTGCCTCCCGGGTTCAAGCAATTCTCCTACCTCAGCCTCCTGAGTAGCTGGGACTACAAGCACGTGCCACCACACCCAGCTAATTTTTGCATTTTTAGTAGAGACAGGGTTTCACCATGTCGGGCAGGATGGTCTCGATCTCTTGACCTTGTGATCTGCCTGCCTTGGCCTCCCAAAGTGCTGGGATTACAGGCGTGAGTCACCACGCCCAGCCAAAAAATCATATTCTTATTAATTTTTTCCATAGCTCTCCTTGGATCAGGTCCTCTGTGGTGTCACTCATTTTGCTAATTGTGCCCAGCTTGCATCTGAGGGTTAAATGCTATCTCCTGGGATCCTACCCGTTACTCTCAGGGAGCCCAGTTCTGTGGCAGCATTTGCTACCATGAACACTGACCCATATGTAACAGCCACAGTGAGTTTCCCAACAATGCCAGTGCCCCTCAGTCAGCACATTCCTTATTGCTTTGTAAATAGAGTGCCCTCTAGACCCTCCCATGCCATGGTAGGCTGGCATTATGCAGAATATCCACATTAATGTGCCCACCGCACTCAGTCTTTTGATCCCTTCCTCCACCATGGTCCATGATAGTTCTAGCGTTTCTACTTCACTTACAATGGACCGTTGCTTTTCCCAAACTTTGAGAGGCAACCAAGCAGCTTAATAGCACCATCTCCTGGGATCTTCAATAGTTGTTAAATTTCGTATCATGGGCTATTGGTCCCACACTGATAAACTCTGTTATCCAAATTTATTCAGTGCTCCTTGATCCACCACCCTCAAGATATAGTGCCAGATGTACTTTCCTGACGCCTGCTGGAATCTATGATCTAGGTCTTGCAGCTCCTTTGGCGTATACTGGATCGGAACGTGATAGAGAACACAGCCTTCTTTGGAACTGTGCTGCTCTTATAATGAAGGCCTGGTCCTGTTCCTCAGCCTTTTCTGCTCTCCCGTTGCAGGCGATGAGTCTCTTTATATGCTGTCAAGGAGGGCCTCTGGTTTTCATACTTCAACTTACAGGTGATTAATCACCCTCAGTCTTTCATGTCTTTCTCCAATGCAGCAAGAGCCAGAAGAAACAGCCATCCAATTCTCAAGTCCTTATATTAATATAATTACTTTTGCCCTTGAAACTCTCAAATTCCTCTCCAGTCTATTCTGTCCCATCAGTTTCCCATTCCAGTTCCCTGCTGCTGGGAGGTTTGTTGTTGTTTTGGTTTGGTTTTCTTGTTTCTCTGAGACAGTCTTGCTCTGTTGTCCAGGCTGGAGTACAGCGGCACCATCTCGGCTCACTGCAACCTCTGCTTCCCAAGCTCAAGTGACCCACCTCAGCCTCCCAAGTAGCTGGGACTACAGGTGTGTGCCACCATGTCTGGCTATTTTTTTTTTTTTTTTTTTTTTTTTTGAGACAGTTTTGCTCTTGTTGCCCAGACTGGAGTGCAGTGGCGCAATCTTGGCTCACTGTAACCTCCGCCTTCCAGTTTCAACCGATTCTCCTGCCTCAGCCTCCCGAGTATCTGGGATTACAAGCATGCACCACCATACCCAGCTAATTTTTGTATTTTTAGTAGAGATGGGGTTTCACCATGTTGGCCAGTCTGGTCTCGAACTCCTGACCTTGTGATCCACCCATCTCAGCCTCCCAAAGTGCTGGGATTACAGGCATGAGCCACTGTGCCCGGTAATTTTTTTTGTTTTGTTTTTTTGGTAGAGATGGAGTTTTGCTATGTTGCCCAGGTGGGTCTTGAACTCCTGAGCACAAGCAATCCACCCGCCTTGGCCTCCTGAAGTCCTGGGATTACAGGCATGAGCTACTGCACCTGGCCGAAGGTTTTAATAATTACACCACAACCTCTTGCCACGGGTTTGATCAGGTGTTTATTGTAAACCGGCTGTTGGGTGAAACAGCTCCATAATCCCATCATCTGCTTCTCATGATAACTCCTGATACCAACTGTCATAAATTAGGTTCCCTGGGAAACAGACTCTGAGTCTGAGACTTACTCTGAGTCATGTGGGAAATTTATTTGGGAGTGCTTTAGGATCAGGTTTGCCAGATAAAATACAGCATGCCCAGTTAAGTTTGCATTTCAGATAAACAAAGAGTGCAATATTTGGGACATGTTCATATTAAAAGTTATTCTTACTTATCTAAAATTCAAATTTCACTGGGTGTTTGGTGTTTATATTTGCCAAATCTGGCAACTTCTGTCTAATGAACAACACCTATGAGAAGTGAGGAAGGCAAGCTTGTGAAGGGGAGACGTTAAACTATGAAGCAGTTGGAGGAGAGACTTCAGCTGAGTCTATGGCGAAGTCAATAGGTTGGAGAGCCCTTCAAAGTTGCCCTGGGCCAGGCGCGGTGGCTCATACCTGCAATCCCAGCACTTCGAGAGGCCGAGGCGACTGCTCACCTGATGTTAGAAGTCCAAGACCAGCCTGGCCAATATGGCAAAACCCCGTCTCTACCAAAAATACAAAAATTAGCTGGGCGAGGTGGTGGGCGCCCATAGTCCCAGCTACTCAGGAGGCTGAGGCAGGAGAATCACTTGAACCCAGGAGGTGGAGGTTGCAGTGAGTCAAGATCGCACCACTGCACTCCAGTATGGGCAACAGAGCAAGACTCCATCTTGAAAAAAAATTAAAATTAAAAAAAGTAATAATAAAGCTGCCCTGCCTTGAGGAAGTGGGCCTAGGACTTCATTTTCCCACATCAACCAGCCATTGGATGGAGGCTGCCTCATATCAGGGAACATGATATTGCTTGAGATAACTCTCTTCTTAGAGAGGTATTCAGCTGAGGGCTTTCATCTGCCAACACCCCCAGCCGACAGGGGAATGATTGCCTCAGTGCCAATATGGGGAAATCCCGATCTGACCATTGCATCAGTACACCTACTGAACCGGAATCTGCCTTTAACAACATCTCCACGTGATGTTTATGCACATTAAAGTTTCAGAAGCATTGGTTTAAGGCTGGTTCTCCAACTTCTGTGTGCATCAGAATTGCCTGGAGCGCTTAAGCCTCAGCTTTCTGGGCCCCACCCCTGGAGTTACTGATTCTGTAGGTCTAAAGTCCAAGGATTTGCATTTTTTAAAAAATTCCCAGCCGGGCTTGGTGGCTCACGCTTTAATCCCAGCACTTTGGGAGGCCGAGGCAGATGGATCACTTGAGATCAGGAGTTCGAGACAGCCTGGCCAACATGGTGAAACCCCGTCTCTACTAAAAACACAAAAATTAGCCGGGCGTGGTGGTGCATGCCTGTAATCCCAGCTACTTGGGAGACTGAGGCAAGAGAATCGCTTGAATCTGGGAGGCAGAGGTTGCAGTGGGCCAAAATCGCACCATTGCACTGGAGCCTGGGCAACAGAAGGAGGCTCCGTCTCAAAAGAAAAAAAAAAGAAAAAAAAAAAATCCCTGAGTGATACTAAGCTCCTGCTGGTTCACGGATTACACTTTATAACCTGGAGGCAGGTGGCTACTGCAGCTGGTTCAGCTCCTCTACAATGCTGTCAAGGACACAGGCTTTCCCTTTATGCTCTGCCATCCTTAGCAGATTAGCCCTTTGTCTTCATGCTGGTCATTTCTGGTTTCAAGATGGCTGCCGTAGCTCCGGTTATCACATCCGTGGTCAAGGCATGAGGGACAGCGACAGGCGAGCCCCAGCTGTGAAATATTTCTTTTCTGAAGAAACAAAAGTATTTTTGGAAGTCCCTCACTCCTGCAGATTCTTTTTTTAATTTCATAAATCCATATCGTTTTAATTATTTCAGAAGTATGTGTGATATATTCATGAAGTGAGTTAATTTAGAGAGGACAAGACCAACCCATGTCTTCACTAAAAATTTCACAAAAACCCCGAAAAATACCCTTCACAACTGCCACTCATTCCAAGGAAAGGAAAGGAAAGGAAAGGAAAAAGGAAAGGAAAAAGGAAAGGAAAAAGGAAAGGAAAAAGGAAAGGAAAGGAAAGGAAATAAATCCAATCCCAAGTGAGGAATAACCAAATATGATTATTTATATATGTATTTATATATAAATACATATATTTCAGTAAAGGTGCCCAAATCTGACTAACTTCTCCTTCAACTCTATTATATGAAAAACCAGGCCAGCACAGTGGCTCACACCTGTAATCCCAGCATTTTGGAAGGCCAAGGCGGGTCGATCACCTGAGGTCGGGAGTTTGAGACCAGCCTGGCCAACATGGTGAAACCCCACCTCTACTAAACATACAAAAAATTAGCCGAGTATGGTGGCACATGCCTGTAATCCCAGCTACTTGGGAGACTGAGGCAGGAGAATTGCTTGAACCCAGGAGGCGGGGGTTGCACTGAGCCAAGATCGTGTCATTGCACTCCAGGTTGGGCGACAGAGTGAAACTCTGTCTCAAAAAAAAAAAAAGAAAAAAGAAAAAAAAAAGAAAGAAAGAAAAGAAAAGAAAAGAAAAAAAAGAAACCAAAAAAACACATCTCGATGGTTTTCTACAAGAATTTTTTTGCTTAGGGTTTTGTTTTCTGCTATTTTTTTTTCTTAAAGGAATGAGGTTTATTTTTTTTTATTTATTTATTTTTTGAGACGGAGTCTCGCTTTGTCACCCAGGCTAGAGTGCAGTGGCCGGATCTCAGCTCACTGCAAGCTCCGCCTCCCAGGTTCACGCCATTCTCCTGCCTCAGCCTCCCACGTAGCTGGGACTACAGGTGCCCGCCACCTCGCCCGGCTAGTTTTTGTATTTTTAGTAGAGACAGTGTTTCACCATGTTAGCCAGGATGGTCTCGATCTCCTGACCTCGTGATCCGTCCGTCTCGGCCTCCCAAAGTGCTGGGATTACAGGCTTGAGCCACCGCGCCCGGCCATGAGGTTTATTTTTATATGTCACTGTCCAGAACACAGTACATGACCACCCTCGTTGCAAGAGAGGCTGGGAAGATGAGGTCTGGTCTTCTAAACTTTATAGTAAGAGATGGCAAGTGAGCAGAGAGTTGAGAATGGCTGCTAAGTTAACCACAAACATTTTATCTTCAGCTGTGGAGGTAATCAATACCAGAAAACTTTAAAAAAGAAGTTGGTTGTTGGGAGTGGGACTGTATGTGGAGAGTGGAGGGTTGGGACACAGGTTTTTCATAGCAAGATCTTCTATACAATTTGATTTATTACCATGTTCATTATAAAACCCACCACTCCACTCTCTCATACTCCACCTTAGCAAAGCTTGTTGGCTCAACATTCAAAAGATTTCTAGGGCCGGTTGCAGTGGCTCACACCTATAATCCCAGCAGTTTGGGAGGCCGAGGCAGGTGGATGAAATCAGGAGTTTGAGACCAGCCTGGCCAACCGGTGAAACCCCGTCTCTACTAAAAATTCAAAAACTAGCCAGGTGCGATGGCACACACCTGTAATCCCAGCTACTTGTGAGGCTGAGGCAGGAGAATCGCTTGAACCCAGGAAGTGGAGGTTGCAGTGAGCCAAGATCGCACCACTGCACTCCAGCCTGGGTGGCTGAGTGAGACTCTCATCTCAAAAAAAAAAAAAAAAAATTCTAGACTTTATAATGTCATGTCATCTCCACTACCACTATCAACACTGCTTCTGTCCTTGGCCTGCAAGAATTCATAATCAACAGAGTAGTCAGTGCTCCTTTAAAAAAATCTCTCTTCTGGGCAAGGCTTGGTAGTTCATGCCTATATTCCCAGCATTTGGGACTCTGAGGAAGGAGAATCACTGGAGGCCAGAAGTTCAAGATCAGCCTGGGCACCATAGCAAGACCCCCCCGCCCCACCACTGCCACCCTGCATCTGTACAAAAAATAAAAAAACAATTAGCTGAGTGTGGTGGCATGCACTTCAGTCCCAGCTACTCAGGAGTTGGAGGCTGGAGGATTGCTTAAGACCAGGAGTTCAAGGCTCTGCAGTGAACTATGATCACAGCACTGCTCTCCAGCCTGGACAACAGAGACCCTGTCTCAAAAAATAAAAAAACAAACAAAAGCCCCTTCTGTGCTCAAAACCCTCCAATCGCTTCCCCCTCTCATTTAATGTTAAAATAAAAATCTTGGCAGTGGCCTGCAAGTCCTCCCACATGACCTTCTGACCTCAGTTTCTTTTCTTTTCTTTTCTTTTCTTTTTTTTTTTTTTTTTTTTTTTTTTTTTTTTTTTTTTTGAGGCAGAGTTTCACTCCTGTTGCCCAGGCTGGAGTGCAATGGCACAATCTCGGCTCACCGCAACCTCCGCCTCCTGGGTTCAAGTGATTCTCCTACCTCAGCCTTCCAAGTAGCTGGGGTTACAGGCATGCGCTACCATGCCCAGCTAATTTGTTGTATTTTTAGAAGAGATGGGGTTTCTCCATGTTGGTCAGGCTGGTCTTGAACTCCCCACCTCAGGTAATCTACCTGCCTCGGCCTCCCAAAGTGCTGGGATTATAGGCGTGAGCCACCACACCCAGCCCTGACCTCATTTTCTCCCCCTGTCCATTACACTTCAGCCACCCTGGCCACTTGAATATTCCTCAGACACATGATCACGTTCCCACCTCAGAGTCTTATTTGCTATTCCCTCTGCTGAGAACATCTCCCCCGGATCCTGGAGCATTCTTACCTAGTCTCCTCCAAATATCCATCCCCGTGGCTCATCCCTCACCTCCCTCCTGTTTTTACTCAAACATCTTCTCAATGAAGCCTTCCTTGACTACTCTTGCCCACTCTATTTAACAGCACAACATGTCCCCCACCCCCTGCTTTATTTTCATTCTAAGCACATGCCACCATCTCAAGCACTGTGTATGCAGATCTCTGTTTATGATCTGCCTCCGTCTCTAGAATGCAAGCTCATTAGCACAGGGGTTTTCGTTTGTTTCGCGCACTGCTGTATCCCTAGGCCCTAAAACAAAGCCAGGTACATAAGAAACCCTCACTGAATATGAAAGGAAATGCAAAACCTCAAAAGAACTATTAGAATTTCTTTCTTTCTTTCTTTCTTTTTTTTTTAGAGACGGCATCTCACTCTGTCACCTAGGTGTTGGGGTCCAGTGACACGATCATTGATCATAAATTACTGCAGCCTCAAACTCCTGCTCAGCTCATTTTTCTTTTTCTTTTCTTTCTTTTCATTTCTTTTATTTTCTTTTTTTTTTTTTTTTTTCTGAGACAGAGTTTCACCCTTGTCACCCAAGCTGGAGTGCAATGATGCCATCTCAGCTCACCGCAACCTCCGCCTCCTGGGTTCAAGCAATTCTCCTGCTTCAGCCTCCCGAGTAGCTGGGATTACCAGTGCCTGCAACCTCACCCAGCTAATTTCGTATTTTTTTTTTTAGTAGAGATAGGGTTTCTCCATGTTAGTCGGGCTGGTCTCGAACTCCTGACCTCAGGTGATCTGCCAGCCTCGGCCTCCCAAAGTGCTGGGATTACAGGCGTGAGCCACCGTGCCCGGCATTTTTTTTAATTATTTTTCATAGAGATGGGGTTGTCACTATGTTGCCCAGGCTGGTCCTGTACTCTTGGGCTCAAGCGATCCTCCTGCCTCGGCCTCCCCAAGTCGGCCTCCCAATGTGCTGGGACTATAGGTGTGAGCCACTGCACCCCATCACAGATTTCTTTTTAAAGGCAAACATATGTATTAAAGTTCTTCAGAGATGCAGAACCAAAGTAATGCAGAACCAATAGGTTATGTATACAACTGCATGTACACACCTGCATTCTACTGGTTCTGCATCTCCGAAGAAGAGATGAGACAGAGAGAGAGATTTATTTTAAGGAAACAGTTCACATGATACTGGGGGCTGGTAAGACTGAAATATATAGGGCAAGCAGCAGGCTGCAATTTCAGCAAAGAATTGGTGTTGCATTGCAGTCTTGAGTCCAAATTCCTCAGGGCAGCAGGCTGGAAACCAGGTAGGGCTTCCATGTTGCAGTCCTAAGGAAAATTCTTCTTCAGGAAACCTCAGTGTTTACTCTTAATGCCTTCACCGGCTTAGATGAAGCCCACTCACATTACAGAGGGCAACCTGCTGTCCTCCAAGCCCACTAATTGTAACTGTTACTCACACATGAAAAACACCTTCACAACAACGTCTAGGCTGGCATTTGACCAATCAACTGGGTACCATAGTCTAGCTGGGTTCCAGGTTGACACATATAATTAACTCTCACAGCATAGAAAAGAAAAAGAAAGAAAGCTACACAACTCCTTTTCTGTTTTTGGGGGGTATTTTTGTTTTTGTTTTCTTTTGAGATGGAGTCACGCTCTGTTGCCTAGGCTAGAGTGCAGCAGTGTGATCTTGGCTCACGGTGTTGGCTCATGGCAACTTCCGCCTCCTAGGTTCAAGCGATTCTCCTGCCTCAGTCTCCTGAATAGCTGGGATTACAGGTACCCACCACCACGGCGGGCTAATTTTTTGTGTTTTTAATAGAGACAGGGTTTCACCATGTTGCCCAGACTGGTCTCAAACTCCTGACCTTAGGCAATCCACCTGCGTCGGCCTCCCAGAGTGCTGGGATTACAGGCATGATCCACCATGCCTGGCTAACTTTTTGTGTTAAAAACACAAAAACTGCTAAAAGTAGCGACAGGGTTTCACCATGTTGGCCAGGCTGGTCTCTAACTCCTGACCTCAAATGAAACACCTGCCTTGGCCTCCTAAAGTGCTAGGATTACAAGTGTGAGCCACTGCGCCCGGCCCACAGTCCCTATTCTTGAGAGGTGATGGGAAAGACAGTAGGAAATACAGATGAATGTAACAAATGCCATGTTACAGAAGCACAAGCAAAGTTCTGTGGAAGGGTAGAGATTTTGGTGGAGAGCCAGCTGGGAAGACTTCATAAGGAAGTGGTCTTTGAGTTGAGTCTTGCAGGATACATGGAATTTCGATAGGAGGAAAGGGCATTTTTCAGACTACTGAAACCTAGAGCCTGAAAATGCTTGGCACATTTGGTAAATGGCCAAAAGTCTTCAGGAAGCAAACTCTTGCTGCCGTAGCATCTGCTTCCTGTACCTCCAATTCAATGCTAACATTATGCTGCCTTAATTTGCTCATTATATTTATTTTTCCATGTATAAGTCTTGATTCTCCATCCTTTAGAACAGGCATATTATACTTCTTTTTTATCCCTAATAGTTCCCAGCTCATAGAAAATACTTAAAATTGTATCTAACTAAAGTACGTGGCTAAGGTGAACTTGCCTGTCCAAGGTCCTGTCTTCTGATACAATTTTTCTTTGCACAACTGCTCTTCTTCTGGATAAGTCTTTGTAGTTTAAGTCTACTTAAGCCCTACCGTGGGATCAGGAGTGGATGCATGATACAGCTTTATCCAGTCGCTCTTAGAAATAGGGGCAGCCTTTGCTATATAGTCTAGGCTCTTTCTGTGGCAAGCAGTAGCAACCAATTCACACAGACTTAAGAAATAAAGGGGATTACTGCACGAAGAAATAGAAATGACACAAACAAATGGAAAAACACTCCATGCTTATGGATAAGAATAATCAATTCGTGAAAATGGCCATACTGCCCAAAGCAATTTATAGATTCAATGCTATTCCCAAACTACCATTGACATTCTTCACAGAATTAGAAAAAAATTATTTTAAAATTCATATGAAACCAAAACAGAGCCTGAATAGCCAAGACAATCCTAAGCAAAAAGAACAAAGCTGGAGGCATCACACTACTTGACTTCAAATTATATTACAAGGCTACAGTAACCAAAACAGCATGGTACTGGTACAAGAACAGACACATAGACCAATAGAACAGAACAGAGAACCCAGAATTGAGATGGAGTGTCACTCAGTCACCCAGGCTGGAGTGCAGTGGTGCAATCTTGGCTCACTGCAACCTCCGCCTCCCAGGTTCAAGTTATTCTCCTGCCTCAGTCTCCCAAGTACCTGGGACTACAGGCGCGTGCCACTATGCCCAGCTAAATTTTTGTATTTTTAGTAGAGATGGGCTTTCACCGTGTTAGCTGGGATGGTCTCGATCTCCTGACCTCATAATCCACCCCCTCGGCTTCCCAAAGTGCTGGGATTACAGGCATGAGCCACCATGCCCAGCCAACCATCTGATTTTTGACAAACCTGACCAAAACAAGCAATGAGGAAAGGATTCTCTAATTAATAAGTGGTGCTGGGAGAACTGGCTAGCCATGTACAAAAATTGAAACAGGAACCCTTCCTTATACAGTATACAAAAATCAATTCAAGATGTATTAGGCAGGGCATGATGACTGTAATCCCAGCACTTTGGGAGGCTGAGGCAGGTGGATCATTTGAGGTCAGGAGTTTGAGACCAGCCTGGTCAACATGGTAAAACCCTGTCTCTACTAAGAATATAAAAATTAACTGGGTGTGGTGGCAGGTACCTGTAATCCCAGCTACTCGGGAGGCTAAAGCAGGAGAATCGCTTGAGCCTGGGAGGTAGAGATTGTGGTAGAGATTGCACCATTGCATTCCAATCTGGGGGACAGAGTGAGACCCTGTCTCAAAATATATATACATATATTATATATATATATAGACTTATATATATATATAGACTTAAACGTTAAATCCCAAACTATAAATACTCTAGAAGAGGGCCGGGCGCAATGGCTCATGCCTGTAATCTCAGCACGTTAGAAGGCCAAAACGGGCAGATTACCTGAGGTCAGGGGTTCTAGACCAGCCTGGCCAACATGGTGAAACCCTGCCTCTACTAAAAATACAAAATTAGCTGAGTGTAGTGTCGTGTTCCTGTAATCTCAGCTACTCAGGAGGCTGAGGCAGGAGAAGTGCTTGAAACCGGGAGGTGGAGGTTGCAGTAAGCCAAGATGGCGCCATTGCACTCAAGCCTGGGCGACAAGAGTGAAACTCCGTCTCAAAAACAAACAAAAAAACCCTAGAAGAAAATCTAGGCAATACTGCTCAGGACATAGGCACAAGCAAAGATTTCATGATGAAGACACCAAAGGCAATTGCAACAAAAGCAAACATTGACAGATGGAATCTAATTAAAGAGCTTCCGCACAGCAAAAGAAACTATCATCAGAGTGAACAGACAACCTACAGAATGGGAGAAGATTTTTGCAATCTATTCTTCTGACAAAGGTCTAACATCAAGCATCTATAAGGTACTTACACAAATTTACAAGAAAAAAACAAACAACCCCATTAAAAAGTGGGCAAAGGACATGAACAGACACTTCTCAAAAGAAGATATACATGCGGCCAACAAACATGAGAAAAAGCTCAACATCACTGGTCATTAGAGAAATGCAAATCAAAACCATGATGAGACACCATCTCACACCAGTCAGAATGGCTATTATTTGTTTGGCTGCATGTTTGTTTTTTTGAGACAGAGTTTTGCTGTTATTGTCCAGGCTGGAGTGCAATGGCGTGATCTCGGCTCACTGCAACCTCCGCCTCCTGTGTTCAAGTGATTCTCCTGCCTCAGCCTCCTAAGTACCTGGGATTACAGGCATGAGCCACCATACCCAGCTAAGTTTGTATTTCTAGCAGAGATGGGGTTTCTCCATGTTGGTCAGGCTGGCCTTGAACTCCCCACCTCAGATGATCCACCTGCCTCAGATGATCTGCCTGCCTCAGCTTCCCAAAGTGCTGGGATTACAGGCGTGAGCCTCTGCACCCGGCTGCGAAATGGCTATTATTAAAAAGTCAAAAAATAACGGATGCTGGTGAGGTTGTGGAAAAAGAGGAACACTTGTACACTGTTGCTGGGAGTATAGATTAGTTCAACCATTGTGGAAGACAGTGTGGTGATTCCTCAAAACCCTAGAGGCAGAAATACCATTTGACCCAGCAATTTCATTCCTGGGTATATATCCAAAGGAATATAAATCATTCTGTTTCAAAGACACATGCATGTGTATGTTCATTGCAGCACTATTCACAATAGCAAAGACATGGAATCAACCCAAATGCCCATCAATGAAGGACTGGATAAAGAAAATGTGGTGGCCAGATGTGGTGGCTCATGCCTGTAATCCTAGCACTTTGGGAGGCCAAGGCGGGTGGATCACCTGAGGTCCAGAGTTCGAAATCAGCCTGACCAACATGGAGAAACCCCATCTCTACTAAAATTACAAAATTAGCTGGGCATGGTGGCATATGCCTGTAATCCCAGCTACTCAGGAAGCTGAGGCAGGAGAATCACTTGAACCTGGGAGGTGGAGGTTGCAGTGAGCCGAGATCATGCCAGGGGCAACTCCAGCCAGCCCAGGCAACAAGAGTGAAACTCCATCTCAAAAAAAAAAAAAAAAAAAAAAAAAAAAAGGGGCTACATACACACTATGGAATACTATGCAGCCATAAAAAGGAATGAGATCATGTCCTTTGCAGGGACATGGATGGAAGTGGAGACCATTATCCTCAGCAAAATAATGCAGGGACAGAAACCCAAACACCACATGTTCTCACTTATAAGTGGGAGCTGAACGATGAGAACACATGGACCCACTGGGGGAACAACACACACTGGGACCTGTTGGAGGGTGGAGGGTGGGAGGAGGGAGAGCATCAGGAAGAATAGTTAATGGATGTTGGGCTTAACATCTAGGCGATGGGATGATC
Organism: Chlorocebus sabaeus; assembly: GCF_047675955.1. Taxonomy (NCBI): domain Eukaryota; kingdom Metazoa; phylum Chordata; class Mammalia; order Primates; family Cercopithecidae; genus Chlorocebus; species Chlorocebus sabaeus. The sequence continues at coordinate 38,393,122 of NC_132919.1, forward strand.
TGTGCAGTAAACCACCATGGCACACATTTACCTATGTAACAAACCTGCACATCCTACACATGTACCCCTGAACTTAAAATAAAAGTTGGAAAAAAAGAAAGGGGATTTGTGGACTCATGCAATGGCGGAGGATGCACAAAATTGTTGGGTTCCTTCACACACACACACACACACACACACACACACACACAGAGTGAGGCACCTCTAGTCTAATACATGTCAGTTTCCAACCAAGAGAAAAGACAGAAGACATAATTTCTCTTTCCTCACTGCTGGGAAAGACTCTGATTGGCCTGCATTGGTCATATGTCCCTGCCTCCCACCAATCATTCAGGCCAAAGTGGTAGGGCGTTATGATTGGCAATGCTGGGAATATATGTCCACTGTGATGGGGGTCCTGGGATTGGCGTCCACCCCAGAATCACATGGCTGGAGTGGAGAGGAAAAGAGGTGGAAGTGGATACTGGAGATAGTGGAAAGGGATGCCAGGCAGACAAAACAAATGTCTATTACGAGTGCCAGGGAAGGGACTTAAGGAGTTGAGAGCAGAGAGAGAGAGTTCACTTTGAGGGTGCTCTGTGAGCAATTCCTGGAAGAGGGACTTTGGACCTGAACATTACAAGATAGGATTTTAGGGCCAGGAGTGGTGGTTCATGCCTGGAATCCCAGCTACTTGGGAGGCTGAGGCAGGGAGATTACTTGAGCCTAGGGGTTCGAGGCTGCAGCGAGCTATGATCACACTACTGCACTCCAGCCTGGGTGACAGAAAGAGATCCTGTCTCAAAAATAAATAAATAAATAAAGGATTTTTAGGAGGTAGAGGTGGTGAGGAGGCTTAAGTGAAGGAAGTGCCTTGGAAAAGGCATTGCAAGAAAGCGAAAGGCTGGTTTTGGATGTGTTTCCATTTGGTGGTTTCCCTCGGGTTCATACAGGAAGTAAAGGATAGTGAGGTTCAACCCTGAGCCTAAACAGGGCTCAGCTCAGGATTCTAAAGAGTTGGGGCCTGCCAGAAATCGATTTATATGAATGGCTGAGCAGCCTCCAGAGACAGAATGACACAAATTCTAATAATCATGTCTTGGGCGGTTAGGAGAGAAGGGATTTGAGTATTCTATAATTAATTGTCTATTTTAACTAGATTTTTGAAAAAGAAAGATTTGGAAAAGGAAGACACGGACTGTAACAACTCAAAGAGATACTCGATGAAATGCCCTTTTCCCTCCATCCCATGCCCCTCATGAGGCAGGGGCTGATTTTGAGGACATCCTTGTGGCCACCACTCACATTAGACCTTCCAGCCTAGCCCATGGACCTGCATTTCAGCGCCAGGGAGAGAGAGAAGGTCCAGCGTTAAAAGTGACAGTTCTGTCCTCACGAACATCTCTGAGAGCATAGGGAGCGACATGGTGGTGGTAGGAACGGCGTAGGCGGCCTGATATCAGAGTGCAGCTCAAAGGGTGACAGTGTATTCCGCCCGCCTGGGTAAGGACCCTGCAGGTCTGTGACGCTAGGAGGGCTCCAGAGGACAGAGTGAAGCTTTGATCGTCAAAGCTTCTAGCTCAGGAGTGGCTTGAATGCGGCAGGTCCAGGCCTGAGGCTCTGGTGACACCAGGCACCAATAACTTGAAAGTCATGGGAGCAACACCACTTGGGGGAAGCAAGGAGGCCTGGCCTCTGCGGAAGTCCTCATCCTCAGCGGTGCGTGGTGACACCAGGAGGGGTCCTCATGTGTGGTGGTGAGCAGCATGGCTTCTGGATTAGCCTTCCTGGGCTTTATCTTGGCATGACCACTTACTTACTACTCCCTAATGGTGCCTTCTCCACGGGATGTTGTGAGGATTTGCTCAGGTAACACAGGTGCACGACTGAACCCAGTGTCTTGCTTGTAGTTCTCTTTAGCGTTATTATTCTTATTAAGAGGCTCGACAGGATGTGGAGGCCTCAGCAGAAGACTCCTGTGAAGGATAATGGAGCAGAAGGGAAGGGGAAGGAGCCTCGGAAATAACAGGGGTCTTTGCAGCAGTGGAGGTGGGGCTGAGCTAGGAGAATGTTGCCTATTTCTGTGAGAGTGAATCCGTCATTTTTGTTTTTTTGTTTTTTGAGACGGGGTCTTGCTCTGTCGCCCAGGATGGAGTGCAGTGGCACGATCTTGACTCACCTGCCACCTCTGCCTCCTGGGATCACGCGATCCTCCCAGCTCACCCTCCCAAATAGCTGGGACTACAGACGTGCACCACCATGCCCAGATAATTTTCTTGTAGAGATGAGGCCTCACTATATTTCTGAGGCTGGTCTTGAACTCCTAGGCTCAAGCAATCCTCCTGCCTCAGCCTCCCAAAGTGCTGGGATTACAGGTGTGAGACACCACATCCGACCAAATCCACTGTTTTTAGCCTCAGGGTTCCGAGGCCTCAGGAGACATGAGTTATTCAGGCCAGACAGGGAATGAAGCTAGAATTCACAGTGGATTTTCAATACTTCACTAAGAAGCTTGGATTTCATTCAAGAGGTTGTGAAGAACAATTGAAGAGAATTGTATTAACATTAATCTGAAGGTCTGTGCAAAGAAGTCAGAAAAGGGGAAGCTCCCAGAAAGAGAAACCAATTAAAAGATTATTACCATAGAGTGTGGGAGAAAGCATAAGGAGCTGAAATAGGACAGTAGCATCGAGAATGGAAATGAAGGGACAGATGTGAAGGAGACACTTGGCGACAGAACGATCCCAGGATATATAAAGCATCTGCTTGCCCAAGTCTTCAATGTGTTCCAGTCCAGATCCTAGAGCTTTAGAAACTATGCAAACTAGCACCTTGCCATATGCAATCCAACAAGCTCTTAGATTTTTAGTTGTTTGAATTTACTGTTTTAAACAACTACATGATTTTTCCCAAGTAAAGTTCGAATTACTTTATTGAACACTACATTAAATAATGATTTTCTAGCACAAATATCTTAGTTGATTTTCTATTCCCAGATCATTTTACACTTGTAGATTTTAAACTATTTTACCATCTGCTGACCCATTATACATCAAATAATTTTTTTTTTTTGAGACAAAGTTTCACTCTTGTTGCCCAGGCTGGAGTGCAATGGCACAATCTCAGCTCACTGCAACCTCCGTCTCCTGGGTTCAAACGATTCTCCCACCTCAGCTTCCTGAGTAGCTGGGATTACAGGCATGTACCACCACGCCCAGCTAATTTTGAATTTTTAGTAGAGACAAGGTTTCAGCATGTTGGCCAGGCTGGTCTCGAACTCCTGACCTCAGGTGATCCGCCTGCCTCAGCCTCCCAAAGTGCTGGGATTACAGTTGTGTGTGTCACCACGCCCAGCCTCAAATAACTAATATAGTATATAATAAATGGCAAATATGATACTTAACAAAATGTCATGCTTTCTGTACTGTTGCTAACAATGTCCATTTCTCACATCAGTGCTTTATTTTCCTTTCATATTGATTTAAAATATTTATTCTTACCAGGTGCAGTGGCTCACACCTGCAATCCTAGCACTTTGAGAGGCTAAAGTGGGAGGATTGCCTGACCTCAGGATCTCAAGACCAGTCTGGGAAACATAGAGAGACTTCGTCTATACTAAAACTTTTTAAAAATTAGCCAAGAATGGTGGTGCTGTGCCTGTAGTCTCTGCTACATGGGAGGCTGAGACAAAAGGATTGATTGAGTCTGGGAAGTTGAGGCTGCAGTGAGCCATGATCACACCACTGCGCTCCAGCCTGGGCAACAGAGGAAGACCTTGTCTCAAAAAAGAAAAAACAACAACAACAAAAAAGAGTATCCTCTACATGAAAAGAAGAAAAAGTAAAAAAAAAATCAGGAGAAAAAGAAATATGACAAATAAATCTATTAACAAATTATAACCAGATCACTAGGATTTAAGACAAATATACTAACATTAATGACTTGTTAATGGATTTGAATTGAACATTCTTAGGTAATTTGCTAACCAGACGCTTTTCTCGGCCACCTTGACTGGTCCATGGAGATAATATACACAGTGGACAGGTGACAGGTGACCCACCAGTACTTCCCCACTAGCATTAGCAGCCTGGCATCACAAGGCAACTTATTTCCCAATAAGCCCTTTCTCTGGTGCCATAAAATAGCATCATCATTTTTTTTTTTTTAGACTGAGTTTCTCTCTTATTGCCCAGGCTGGAGTAAAATGGCACAATCTCAGCTCACTGCAACCTCCGCCTCTCGGGTTCAAGCAATTCTGCCTCAGCCTCCCGAGTAGCTGGGATTACAGGCATGCACCACCACACCCGGCTAATTTTGTATTTTTAGTAGAGACGGGGTTTCTCCATGATGGTCAGGATGGTCCCGAACTCCCGACCTCATGTGATCCACCTGCCTCGGCCTCGATTACAGGTGTGAAGTTGGTGGATCACCTGAGGTCAGAAGTTCGAGACCAGCCTGGCCAACATGGTGAAACCCCGTCTCAACTAAAAATACAAAAATTAGCCAGGCATGGTGGTAGGCATCTGTAATCCCAGCTATTCAGGAGGCTGATGCTGGAGAATTGCTTGAATCCAGGAGGCAGAGGTTGCAGTGATCCGAGATTGTGCCATTGCATTCCAGCCTGGGCAACAAGAGCAAAACTCCATCTGAAAAAAAAAAAAAAAATTAGCTGGGCGTGATGGTGCACACTTTTGATTCCAGGTACTAGGGAGGCTGAGGTAGGGGTATGGCTTGAACCCAGTAGGAGGAGGTTGCAGTGAGCTGAGACTGTACCACCGCACTCCAGCCTGGGCAGCAGAGTGATACTCCATCTCAAAAAAAAAAAAAAAAAAAAAGTATTTAGTATGGTATATTTGCATTAAAAAAAAGAGAGAGATATAATTTTTTTTTTTAAAAAGAGATAGAGTCTCACTTTGTTGCCCAGGCTGGAATGCAGTGGCGTGATCATAGCTCACTGCAGCCTTGAATTCCTGGCTCAAATAATCTTCCCACTTCAGTCCCTCCAGTATCTGGGACTACAGGCACAAGCCACCACACCTGTCTAATTTTTTAAAAATGTCTTGTAGAGACAAGGTCTCACTAGTTGCCTAGGATGGTCTTGAACTCCTCGCCTCAAGTGATCCTCCCACTTTAGCCTCCCAAAGTGCTACGATTACAAGCATGAACCGCCACACCAGGCCAAAGGAGACTATTTAATTTAATTTATTTTATTATTATTATTATTGTTATTATTATTATTTTCTTGAGACGGAGTCTTGCTCTGTTGCCAGGCTGGAGTGCAGTGGCACGATCTTGGCTTGCTGCAACCTCCGCCTCCCAAGTTCAAGCGATTCTTCTGCCTCAGCTTTCGGAGTAGCTGGGACTACAGGCGCATGCCACCATGCCTAGCTAATTTTTTTTTGTATTTTAGTAGAGACGGGGTTTTCACCATATTGGCCAGGATGGTCTCTATCTCCTGACCTCGTGATCCGCCCGCCTTGGCCTCCCAAAGTGCTGGGATTACAGGCGTGAGCCACTGCACTCGGCCGAGAGTATCTTAAAATGTGTTAGTATATGCTCAGATAATATCAGTAATGATACATGTGAAGCTGGTAAGTGGTTTTAGGAAGGGGAATTAGATGACTGGGTGACAAAGATAGGAGATGGAAACTTTCCATTGTATATTCTTTTTTATATGTCTTTAACGTTGTATCATGAGCATATTCAAATTGATGACCTTTATATCACGACCTATTCAAATTCGACATCAATTTTTATAGAGACAACATTTGCCACAATTGATGTCACAAGTGAAATAAATATTGCTTGTGGTGGATAATCTGACAATACTTAACATAGTCAATTAAAGAAATATCAGTTTGTTACTAGCTTTGTAGCTTCTTGATCTTCAGTGTGAAAAGCCTGTATAAAAGATCACTCTGTTAAAATGGAACCAGTGGTCAGAGCAGCTACAATTGCATAATAGAACATAAAATACAAACAAATACCAGCTCTTCAGGGAGGAACCATAGGGCTAATTTCCACATTCTTTACATTTCTTCGTTAGCATAATAGACAAATATTTAAACAATTATTGCTCTAACAGGGCACATGATTTTTCATTAGAAATGGTTGCAAAATGGCTAGGTGCGGTGGCTCATGCCTGTAATCCCAGCACTTTGGGAGGCCGAGGTGGGCAGATCACAAGGTCAGGAGTTGGAGACCAGCCTGGCCAATATGGTGAAACTCTGTCTCTACTAAAAATACAAAAATTAGCCGGACATGGTGGCAGGCACCTGTAGTCCCAGCTACTCGGGAGGCTGAGGCAGGAGAATGGCATGAACCTGGGAGGCAGAGGTTGCAGTGAGCCGAGATCGTGCCACTGCACCACAGCCTGGGCGACAGAGCAAGACTCCGTCTCAAAAAAAAAGAAAGAAAGAAAGAAAAAAGAAATGGTTGCTAAAACTTCATGTTTAACTATTAAGTCAGATTTGATTGAGTAAGAGGAAAGAAAGGGAGAGGGAAGAAGAAAGTTTTGTTTCTATCTGTGAAGTATTTTAAGGAAAATACTAGAGCTACAAAACTAGATGTTTTACTTGGTGTGACTGTGAATGGTTTCTTAATTTTGAGCAACAGTACATCTCATTTGCAAATTATTGGCATCTCAGCTAGTATTACTAATTTGGGACACATTTAAAAAACAAGTATTAAGAGTCATTTTCCAGAAATTGTCAGGTAACTGCAACAGAACAGTAATGAGACTGAACTGATGACAAAAAATGCTCATTTTCAACAACTGCACTTTGGGCCCATCTGATCGTCTTCCTGTTAATGACAAATGGCTTACTTTTTTTTTTTTTTTTCAAATAAATTAAGGGATTGAATTCTTTGTTTTTTTTTTTTTGTTTTTTTTTTCCTGAAATGCAATAAAAAATGTCGTGTTAAAATACAGGATTGCCAAGATTGATACTGGTTTTTGAAAAGATAGTAATAACATTTTAGTTGCTAAGATTTCTTTTTATATATAGAAAATACTCCTGCTATTCTTAAGAAGTATTTTAAAGATCCAAAGACAGAATTTTGATTGTAGCTTTTATACAATGTTGCCATTATTTTCCATGATTCTATTGCCAGAAAGGAAGGTATAGCATATGAGTACTATAAGCAGCCTGTGAATATCTTTGCTTGCAACAGAATTTAGAAGTAATGATAAATGTGTGCCGCTTAAAGGGTATTGTGAAAGAAAATTGCAATGTTTTAAGGCAAAATGGGCCCACTGAAATAAGAAAGCTTTAAGTTAAATGGGAAAATAAATCATGATAGCCTCTCTTAATTTGCCATGATTCAGTATGGATAAGGAGAAGTTAAATGTAGTAGACATATGTTGTGTTTTTCTGGCTGTCCAGCATCCTCCACTTCCCCCTTCCTATTGCAGCTCAATCTTCCCTTGGAAGGAATTTCCTGTTGTATATTTTGTTAATGCATGGGCTATCCCTGGAACACACCTCCCAATGCTCATGCCCAATACAGAAGCAGAGGGCTAGGTCCTTCCTCCAGTTGCCCTTTGGTGCCCCTGGGGAGGAGACACATGACCCATTTTGAGCAGTAAAGTGCTCCCTACCAGGATTTTGCATCTTGAGTGAGGGAACCAGACTGGGGCCATCTGGGAGTCAGACTGCTCCCAGCGGCAGGAGCACGGTACTGAGGCTGGGCAGTCTCTGCTGCCTCACCTCCATGGCACTCCTGTATCCAACAGTATTCAAAGCCCTCTAGCCTCTGTCATTTTGGTGAGTCTCTGATGCCTACCTGTGTTATTGAGACATGGGTTTTGTTGCTCGTAACAGAAACCAAAAATAATGGATACTTAAGGCACAAGTTTATTTCTCTTTCACATAAAAGTTTGAGCATAGGCATTTTAGGATGCTATGGTCGATCTGGAACCCAGAATACTCTGTCTGCTTTGCCATCCCCAAGGTATGGACTTCCTCACGGTCCAAGATGGAGCTTCAGCCATCACATAAGTAATGGGAAAAAGGAAGAGGTATATACCTTCACCCTTCAAGGATAAATTTAGGCTGGGTGCAGTGGCTGTTGCCTATAATCTCAGCACTTTGGGAAACCGAGGTGGGCGGATTACTTGAGCTCAGGAGTTCAAGATCAACCTGGGCAACATGGTGAAACCCCATCTCTACTAAAAATACAAAAATTAGCCAGGTGTGGGGGCACACACCTGTAATCCCAGCTACTTGGAAGGCTAAAGCAGGAGAATCACTTGAACCCGAGAGGCAGAGGTTGCAGTAAGCCAAGATCATACCACTGCATTCCAGCCTGGGCAACAGAATGAGACTCTATCTCAAAAAAAAAAAAAAAAAAAAGCCAGGCATGGTGGCATGCATTTGTAGTCCCAGCTACTCAGGAAGCTGAGGTGTGAGGATTGCTTGAACAGACCCAGGGTGGGGCAGAGGTTGCAGTGAGCCGAGACTGTGCCTCTGCACTCCAGCCTAGGTGATGGAGTGAGACCCTGTCTCAAAAAAAAAAAAAAAAAAAAAAAGGATAAGTGTAGGAAGTTGCACACATTACTTCTGTTTATATCTCACTGGCCAGAACTTAGTCACATGGCTAGACCTAGCTGCAAGGGAGGCTGGGGAAAGTGGTCTTATGGGCCAAGGGTTCTTACTGGAATCTTTCTACTCTTTCCTGAGTAAAAAGGAAAGAATAGAAATTAAATAACAACTAGCACTCTCTCACAGACCTTTCATAAATACTTCTTAAGACCACCAGAGATGGGTTCTGTTACTTCCAACCAAGAATCATATCTGATTCAGTGAGAACACCCTAAATAGAATGACTCTTAGAAAGGCAGTATAATGGAGCAGTCTCTGGGATCACAATGCACCCCAAGGTGTAAATCAGAAACTGGGTGTGGTGGCTCACACCTGTAATCCCAACATTTTTGGAGGCCAAGGTAGGGGAATCCCTTGAGCCCAGGAGTTCAGGGCTGCAGTGAACTATGATCACACCACTGCACTCACTCCAGCCTGGATGACACAGCAAGACCTGGTCTCAAACAAAAAAAAAAGAAAGAAAGAAAGAAAAGAAATGAAACTGGAACTCCTCCTTATCTTTTTATTTTTCCTCCCATGTTCAGTTAACCACCCAATCCTCTTTATTCTATCCATTGATAATTCACATTTCCACCCCTTTCACTTCATTGTCTTAAATCAAGCCTTTGCCATTTATTCCTTCCCACCCCACTCCACAATCCCTCCCATTGTGTTACTCACCTGTAGAAAGTTCTTCCTAAAATCTAAATCTGCACAATGCTTCTTTAGTTTCCCTTCATAATGCTTCAATTAATTCTTAAGCATTTGTTCCAAACTCTCGTGTGAAATTCAAGGCCCTTCACTATGTGGCCCTTTTAGTCTCATCTCTTGACATTCCCATTGCCCATACTTATGTGCCTGGCACCTTGCATATTTCCCCATCTCTCTGACAGGACTACTTTGATGAGAACCCATCCTTGCTAACCTGAAATATTCAGGTTTTTTGGCACTACAAGTGATTCAGTGTGGCAGGTAAAAAGAATGTGGGGTAGCATGATGTCCAGACAGATAAGAGATTAGACTGTCCCCCTTTTAAAGGGTACTTTATTTATTTATTTATTATTTATATATTTTTTGAGACAGAATCTCGCTATCACCCAGGCTGGAGTGCAGTGACACAATCTCAGCTCACTGCAACCTCCACCTTCCAGGTTCAAGCGATTCTCCTGCCTCAGCCTGCCAAGTAGCTGGGATCACAGGCGCCCACCACCACGCCCGGCTAATTTTTGTATTTTTAGTAGAGATGGAGTTTGACCATATTGGCCAGGCTGGTCTCGAACTCCTGGCCTCAAGTGATCTTCCCCCCTCAGCCTACCAAAGTGTTAGGATTACAGGTGTGAGCCATCGAGCCCAGTCTTTTAAAGGGCATTTTATGAATGAGAGCTGCACAGTGACGAGAGTATTATTCATGCTCATTTCTACACTGAGTCCTAAATACTGTGCCAGATACCAACAACAATTAAACACCAGTAAAATGACAGGTCACTCAAAATCATGGAGACAACCGTGGATTATCATATGCTCTGGTCTACGTACATTTCAACATTCTCTTTTTTTTTTCAACTTTTATTTTGAATATCAGCGGAACATGTGTAGGTTTGTTACCTTGGTATATTTTGTGATGCTGAGGTGTGCGGTATGATTGATCCCGTCACCCAGATAATGAACATAGTATCCAATAGGTAGTTTTTCAGCTCCTGCCCTGCTTCCTCCCACCACCCAACAGTCTGCAGTGTCTATTGTTTCCATTTGTTTATTTATTTAATGTATTTATTTATTTAAGGCAGAGTCTCTCTCCTCACCCAGGCTGGAGTGCAGTGGTGTGATCTCGGCTCACTGCAACCTCCACCTCCCTGGTTCAAGCGATTTTCGTGCCTCAGCCTCCCGAGAAGCTGGGGCTACAGGCACACACCACCATACCTGGCTAATTTTTGTATTTTCAGTACACACGGGATTTCACCATGTTGGCCAGGCTGGTCTTGAACTCCTGACCTCAGGTGATCTGACCACCTCGGCCTCCCAAAGTGTTGGGATTACAGGTGTGAGCCACTGCCTGTCCTATTGTTCCCATCTTTATGTCCATGTGTATCCAGTGTTTAGCTTCCACTTATAAGTGAGAGCATGTGGTATTTGGTTTTTTGTTCCTGCCTTGATGCTCTTAGGATGATGACCTCCAGCTGCATCCATGCTGCTGGAAAGGACATGATTTCATTCTTTTTTATGGCTGTGTAGTCGTGAATGGAGTATACGTACCACATGTTCTTTATCTAATCCGTCATAGATAGGCACCTCGGTTGATTCCATGTCTTTGATATTGTGAATAGTGCTGCGGTGAACATAGGAGCACATGCATCTTTTGGTGGAATGATTTATTTTCCTTTAGGTATATATCTAGCAATGGTATTGCTGAGTCAAATGGTAGCTCTGTTTTAAGTTCTTTGAGAAATCTTCAAACTGCTTTCCACAGAGGTTGAACTAATTTACATTCCCACCAACAGTGTATAAGCATTCTCTTTTCTCCACAGCCTTGCCAGCATCTTTCTTTTTTTTTTTTTTTTGAGACTGAGTCTGCCTGTTGCCCAGGCTGGAGTGCAGTGGCGCGATCTCGGCTCACTGCAACCTCTGCCACCCTGATTCAAGCAATTCTCCCGCCTCAGCCTCCGGAATAGCTGGGACTACAGGCGCACGCTGCTACGCCCGGCTAATGTTTTGTGTTTTAGAAGAGACAGCGTTTCACCTTGTCAGGCTGGTCTCGAACTCCTGAACTCAGGCAATCCACCCACCCCAGCCTCCCAAAGTACTGGGATTACAGGTGTGAGCCACTGCGCCCTGCCTGCCAGCATTTATTATTTTTTGACTTTTTAGTAATAGCCATTCTGGGCTAGGCATGGTGGCTCATGCCTGTAATCCCAGCACTTTGGGAGGCCGAGGTGGGTGGATGGCTCGAGCTCAGGGGTTCAAGACCAGCCTGGGCAACATGGAAAGACCCCATCTCTAAAAAATGCAAAAACTAGCTGGGCATGGTATCACATGCCTGTAAGTGCCAGCTATGAGCAGCTGACATGGGAGGATCGCTGGAGCCCAGGAGACCAGGAGGTTGAGGTTGCAGTGAGCCGCGTTCACACCACTATACTCCAGCATGGGTGACAAAGCGAGACCCTGTCTCGAAAAAAAATTAATAATAATAATAATAGCCATTCTGACTGGTATGAGATGGTATCTCATTGTGCTTTTGATTTGCTTCTTTAGTGATGTTGAACATTTTTTCGTATGTTTGTTGGCTGCTACATTTCAACATTCTTTAATAATTTAACTCAACATAAGTCATCTATATGAGCTGAAATTACTCTACCATCATATAGTCAGAGGTTACAGATAAATGCATGAAGATCATTTTTGCCTTGTCAAAATACTGTACCATATACAGGTATCAATTAAGTGAGCAATGTAATAGTAAATCATTATACTCTCATAACATAAAAGAAAATACAGTTAGTATGTACAAATAATATTAATGCTGACTATGTAATGAAGCCATGTTTTCTTATCAGGATGATCATGAATAAAATGAAATGACGGCGCAAGGACATTTATTACATAATTTTCTACAGTAGAATAAATTCCTATATGTAACAGTAAGTCAGATGAAATTAAATTAAACTGAAAGGAAAATACTTGAATTAGACCAAATAAAGAAGTTTCTGATGAAAAATCATTACAAGAATGGGTTACTGAGATTGTTACAGACTCACTGGAATGGACAATTACCTGTCTAGGATACCTTAATTATGGTTCTGCCTAGAGGCATGAGACTGAGTTGACAACTTCTGCACTAGGATTTTATAGTTTTATTGAAAAAAATATAAAACCTGCACAGTTTTAAATTTAAACTTTTTTTTTTTTTTTTTTTTTTTTGAGACGGAGGTATGCTCTTGTCTCCCAGGCTAGAGTGCAATGGCACAATCTCGGCTCACAGCAACCTCTGCCTCCCAGGCTGAAGCAATTCTCCTGCCTCAGCCTCCTGAGTAGCTGGGATTACAGGTGCCCACCACCACGCTTGGCTAATTTTTGTATTTTTAGTAGAGACGGGGTCTCACCATGCTGTCCAGGCTGGTCTTAAAATTCCGACTTCAGGTGATCCACCTGCCTCGGCCTCCCAAAGTGCTGGGATTACAGGTGTGAGCCACCGCACCTGGCCTAAATTTAAACTTATTATGAGGCATATAGTGGAATGCACCCATTTAGAGATCAAATTATTGGCCAGGCAACAGTTTGAACAATAGTTCTCAACAATCTAGTACTTTCCGTCACTTAAAGGTATACCACACGGAATTACTGTGATATTATACATTATAATTTAGGTTACTCTTTTATATGGAAATATGAAATTACTAATCCACAAATCTAGCCTTTCCAATAAAGCTACAGGATGTGTGGAATAAAATCAGAATTCTCCATTATTCATTCCACTTACATGACTGTTTGATGCAGGCAAGTTGGCAATCATTTACAAGTCAGTTTCAGATTAAAAAAAACATTATTTAATCATTACATTGCTATAAACATTGAAAATATCAGAGTCAAAGAGATTAAGGAAGAAAAAACAATTTGTCCTATTTATATACATTAAAATGCTAACAAAATGCTAAAATGGGTCTGTTTAAAAATCATAAACATTATATATATACAATTAATAGAGAGAATACAGTATACCGAAAACCATTCAAAATTTTTCAACTAAGAAATAGCAGTCTGGTATATTTCTTCACAGTCTTTTTTATTTTTTATTTTTGTATTTATTTATTTATTTTGAGACAGAGTCTCTCTCTATCGTCCAGGCTGGAGTGCAGTGGTGCAATCTTGGCTCACTGCAACCTCTTCCTCCTGGGTTCAAGTGATTCTCCTGTCTCAGTCTCCTGAGTAGCTGGGATTACAGGTGCCCACCACCATGCCCAGCTAATTTTTGTATTTAAAAAAAATTTTTTTTTTTTTTGAGATGGAGTTTCGCTCTTGTTGCCCAGGCTGAAGTGCAATGGCGCGATCTCGGCTTACGGCAACCTCCGCCTCCTGGGTTCAAGCAATTCTCCTGCCTCAGCCTCCCAAGTAGCTGAGATTACAGGCATGCACCACCACGCCCAGCTAATTTTTTGTATTTTTAGTAGAGATGGGGTTTCACCATGTTGGCCAGGCTGGTCTCAAACTTCTGACCTCAGTTGAGCCACACACTTCGGCCTCGCAAAGTGCTGGGATTACAGGTGTGAGCCACCATACCTAACCTCTTCCCAGTATTTTATATTCATCATATATATTTTAAATAAATATTGCACATTTTCTTCTTTAAAGTATTTCTTTTTACTTAATTTCAGACTTACAGAAAAGTTGTGAAAATGATACAAAGGACTCCTCGCTAACTTTCATCCAGATTTCCCAGATGTGAACATTCAATCACACTTGCTTTCTCTCCTCTGTCTCCTTTGGAACCTTTTCAGAGTGACTCAGAGATACGATGCCCCTTTACACCTCAATCCTTCACTGTGTATTTCCTAAAAACAAGGAATTCTCTTGCAGTCACCACAGTACAATGATTAAAATCAGGAAATTAATATTGATACAAAACTATTATCTAATCTTGTTCATGTTTCACCAATTCTCCCAACAATGCCCTTTGCAAAAAAAGGAAATCTTGTATTGTATTTTGTGTTTGGTTATGTCTTTTTAATTTTCAGTCTTTCTTGGGGTTTCTCGATGTTGATAATTTTGAAGAATAAAGACCAGTTATTTTGTAGAATGTCCTTTAATTTGGAGTTGTCTGATGTTTCCTGAAGATTAAGGTCAAGTTATGCTTTTCTGGCAAAAACACCATAGAAGTGATGTCATGTTCTACTTAATGTGTCTGGTTAGGAGGCACGTTATGTCCATTTGTCCTATTCCTGGTGATGTCAACTTTGAGCATGGATCCTACATTTTCATTCACAATAATATTAGAAAAACTCCTTATCTCTTTCAAAATTTTTAGAAACATAAATCCAGCGTCTACAAAATATTTTATTTATGAATGTGTCATAATTTTATAACTGAGCATATTTATGCTTCAGTATCATTGCATTGGTAAGAACCAATGCATATAATATCATATCACAATGAAGTTAGAAATTTTATTGCACTCCTGATTTTAATAAAAATATTTTTAGTGGGTTTTTTTTTTTTTTTTTTTTTTTTTTTTGAGATGGAGTCTTGCTCTGTGGCCCAGACTGGAGTGCAATGGTGCAATCTCTGCTCACTGGAACCTCTGCCTCCAGGTTCAAGTGATTCTCCTGCCTCAGCCTCCCTAGTAGCTGGGATTACACATGCCTGCTACCACACCCAGCTAATTTTTGTATTTTTAATACAGATCAGTTTTTACCATGTTGACCAGGCTGGTCTTGAACTCCTGACCTCAGGTGATCCATCCACCTCGGCCTCCCAAAGTTCTGGGATTACAGGCGTGAGCCACTGCACCCAGTTGATCTCAGTCTTTTTTATGGCTGCATAGTATTCCATGGTATATATGTACCACATTTTCTTTATCCAGTCTATTACTGATAGGCATTTAGGTTGATTCCATGTCTTTGCTATTGTGAATAGTGCTGCAATGAACATGTGCATGCACGTGTCTTTATAACAGAATGATTTATATTTTTGGGGGATATACACCTAATAATGGGATTGCTGAGTCAAATAGTATTTCTGTTTTTAGGTCTTTGAGGAATCATCACACCGTCTTCCAACAATGGTTGATCTAATTTACATTCCTACATTTATTATTATTATTATTTTTTAGACAGGTCTCACTCAGTTGCCCAGGCTGAAGTACAGTGGCATGATCTTGGTTCACTGCAGCCACAACCTCCTGGCTCAAGTGATCCTCCTGTCTCAGCCTCCCAAAGTACTGGGATTATAGGTGTGAGCCACCATGCCTGGCACATATGGCACGTATGGCACATATGTGCTTTCTTGTTTTTTTCTTTTTTGGAGATGGAGTCTCACTCTGTACCCAGGCTGGAGTGCAGTGGTGCGATCTCGGCTCACTGCAACCTCCACTTCCCAGGCTCAAGCAATACTCCTGCCTCAGCCTCTTGAGTAGCTAGGATTACAGGCATGTGCCACCACACCTGGCTAATTTTTGTATTTTTAGTAGAGATGGCATTTCACCATGTTGGCCAGGCTGGTCTCGAACTCCTGGTCTCAGGTGATCTGCCTGCCTTGACCTCCCAAAGTGCTGGGATTACAAGTGTGGGCCACCATGCCTGGCTCCACATATGTGTTTTCTTGAGTGAGTGACAAAGGATTAGACCCAGAACACACTTCAGGATTATACCTATCCTGAGTACAAACTTACATAAAAATCATTCTTTATGTATATTGTAGCAGGAAAAAAAGAGTCAAAAACTACTGTTGCAGAGACAGGACATATAAATAGACCTGATAGATAAATAAATAAGAGTGGGGATCATAAATATTGTTTGAAGCCTTTTGGGAACAACTAGATAAGCAAATCTAGCCAGTCAGAATAGTGGACATTTGTAATTTGCCTCTAAAGCATTTATTATTCCTTTTCTGAGTCACACCAAGGGTTACTGCATACAGCCACACAGGTTGTGCACTGCATAACTCCAAGGGATGCCAATCACATTGCAGACTATGTGAACGGTGACCTTGTAGTTGTGCAGTGCACAGTCTGTACCACATTCCCCATTCCCAGCGATCTGGTCACAGCCCTAATTTTCCTTTGGGATCCATACTCTCACAGTCAACACAATCTGATAGGATACCACCACATTGATCAGATATCAACTATCTGTAGGATAGTTATAACACATGACTAGGCCTAATTGCATCCCATTCCTCTGGCCTCTGGGTCAATGGTGGTCACAGGAGCTAAATCTAAACTAATCCACTCAATTGAATCACAGAACTCTTGATGTGAATGTACAGCTTTATGACATAATTTCCAAATAAAGACTGATTTTTTTACACTAACAGTACCTAATGAAGATAGCAACTGTATCAGTCCATTTTCACACTGCTATAAAGAAATATCCAAGACTGGGTAATCTATAAAGGAAAGAGGTTTAATTGACCCACAGTTCTGCATGACTGAGGAGGACTCAGGAAACTTACAATCATGGCAGATGGGAAAGCAGGCACATCTTACATTGTGGCAGGAGAGAGGAAGTGAAGGGCGAAGAGTCCCTTATAAAACCATCAGTTCTTGGGAGAACTCACTATCACAAGAACAGTGTGGGGGAAACCACCCCCATGATCCAATCACCTCCCACCAGGCCCTTCCCTCAACATCTGGGGATTACAATTCAAGATGAGATGTGATTTGGGACACGGAGCCAAACCATATCAGCAACCATCGATTAATGCTAAATCAATACTTTGTATAAATTTATTATGATTTTACTGTAAATTATTTTACAGTAGATTGCTTGACTGATGTGGTGTAAAACTCTATTGTATATAAATGAAATCATTAAGCAAGTTGAAGGCATAAAATCAGCTAGCACCCTAATATAGCAGCTTTTGAGTGTGAAATTATATAGCATGAAGAACATGAAGAACTTATGTTTTTCTCCAAGCAATGATGATGGCATCTTTACCAACTTAGTCACTCTCTTATCTGGTCTCTGGTGCTCAGTTGATGCTGTTGAGATGGAGCTGCAATGGGTCTAGTAAATATAGTCTTAGAAAAAAGTTTTTCTCTGACCAAAACAGAGACTGAACTACAAGAATCCCCATAATCTCTAAGTAACCAGCCAAGGCTGGAACAGAACAGGCCATCACGTATTGGGAGGTCATGCATTCCCATCACTGCAGGTGACCAAACTCAGGCTGGGCAATCGCTTCCAAAACACGTAGTCAAGGAGATACAAATGTCCCCTGGGGGCCTAAACTATTATATTGCCAAGGTGATGCCTGCAATGTGGGCTTTTAAAATGGTAAAGATATTCAAACATATGCATATAAACAGAAACATGATATTCTAAGAATTAAATAGACTCTGTTATGTAGATTTGCCTCCAACATTTTTTGGAAGCACAGGAGTGTGAAGATGCTTTCCCTTGCAGGGAAACTGAATTGTGATGCCAGTATGTCAAGAATATCAACCAGATTCCAGGGTGGTTTTCTTCACAATTTTGTTGAGATAGTCTATTTCTTCGTGCATTATGTTATTTTTATGTCACTAATTTAAAATTTTAAGAAGCTTCTTCCCATATATTTTCCCCATATAGCCATCGAAAAAGCACATACACAACACAGAGACTAATTTTTTTTGTCATTTATGTCTTTCACTTCACCAATTTATTTACGGATTTATGGTTCATTGACTTTCACAGTTGGAAAATTAATGCTAAATCAATACTTTGTATAAATTTATTATGATTTTACTGTAAATTATTTTGCAGTAGATTGCTTGACTGACATGGTGTAAAACTCTATTGTATATAAATGAAAACATTAAGCAAGTTGAAGGCATAAAATCAGCTAGCACCCTAATATAGCAGCTTTTGAGTGTGAAACTATATAGCATTTTTATGTAGCATATGGGAAAACTGTGCAGCATGGGAGTTTTTAGCATTAATTCTACAGTTGTACTAAATCTAATATGTCAGTCTCTATCTACAATCCAGCCAGATTTAAAGTGCTAAGTTTTCACTGCTGCACTGAATGCTGAATTATCTAACATGGTGGTGTTTGAGGAAGCCCATCTTCATAAAGCAAGTCTAGACTATTTAGCATCTATACATGGAAATTGTCTCAACTACTGGGTATTCCAAAATGCAGTTTTCTTTCAAATTCAGGAGCCTTTCCAAAATTGCTCTAATGTGTTGAGCAATCTATTATCTTTTAAGTAAAAGAAAATCTCTATCAATATAATACAAAGAAAATTTTTTTAAAATTCCAATCAGTAAATTTTCAGGGCTTACCTTTTATTTCTTACCTATTTCTCTGCTTCAGACAAATCATAAACTGGAAACTGGACAATTGATTTGTATAAGGAAGAAAGTATACATAGTAGCCTTATTTTTATTTATTTACTTTTTAGACAGATGGCACCCAGGCTGGAGTACAGTGGTGTGATCTCGGCTCACTGCAGCCTCCGCCACCCGGATTCAGCCGATTCTCCTGTCTCAGCCTCCCAAGTAGCTGGGATTACAGGTGCCCACCACCACGCCTAGCTTATTTTTGTATTTTTAGTAGAGATAGGGTTTCAACATGTTGGCTAGGGTGGTCTTGAACTCCCGACCTCAAGTGATCCACCTGCCTTGGCCTCCCAAAGTGCTGGGATCACAGACATAAGCCACCATGCCAAGCCAGCCAGCCATTATATATATTTTTAATGGCACAGATATCCTAAGTGTACAGCTCAATGAATTTTCACAAACTGAACATATCCATATAATTCTCAGTCAGATTAAGACACAGAATGTCACTAGCTCCCCAAAAGCCCCCCTCATATTTGCTCTTAGTCACTAGCCACGCCCCTTAAGCCCATATCCTGACTTCTAATTGATAGGTTAGTTTTGCCTGCTGTAAATTTTATGTAAATGGGATAGTACATTAGGACCTTTGTGAACGACTTCTCCCACTCAATTTAGGTTTGTGAAATGTAGCCATGCTTTTGCATATAGTGTGTTCCTTCTCATTGTTGTATACTATTCCATTGCTTGATGTACCACAATTTATTTATCCATGCTACTGTTAATTGAGCATTTAGTTAGTTGGTTAGATTTTGACTATTACAAAAAGTGCTACTGGCCGGGTGTGGTGGCTCACACCTGCAATCCCAGCACTTTGGGAGGTTAAGGTAGGCGGATCACTTGAGGTCGAAAGTTCAAGACTAGCCTGCCCAACATGGAGAAACCCTGCCTCTACTAAAAATACAAAAATTTGCCAGGCATGGTGGCACACACCTATAATCCCAGATACTAGGGAGGCTGAGGCAGGAGAATTGCTTGAATCCAGGAGGCAGAGGTTGCAGTGAGCCGAGATCTTGCCATTGCACTCCAGCGTGGGCGACAGAGCAAGACTCCATCTCAAAAAAAAAAAAAAAAAAAGTGCTACCATGAACATTCTAGAACATGCCTTTTAGTGAATATAAGTATGCATTTATGTTGGGCATATACCAAAGTACTATTTTAATCCTCCAGGGTATGGTTAAAATGTCTACCTGCTATCTACTGTGTGCTCAGCCTCATGAACAATGACATATTTTTTCTAGTCATGATGTTAAGAAGGCAGCTTATAGTTTTTCTGGTACAAGAAAGATATGACATTTCAAAACATCCTAGTAAAACATTTGGAATATATTTAGATTTTCATATATTTAAAGCCTTAACTCAGGAGTGTAAAAGATTAACTTTTATTTTTATACCACCATACTTAATTTCTATTTTGAGCCCCCATTCTGCCCAATGGCGGAAACTGAATCTGAGTGAATGCAGAATGCCTCCTCCTGTCTTTCCTCACTGCACCTAAGTTCCAGAGGCCAACGTGATGCTGGGGCTGCTAGCTGCCATTTATCTGGGCCACCATATGCTGAGACCCCACCATTCCCCTGTGGGGCCTGCTGGGTCCTGGGGAGTCTTCCTGGTCCTGGTTGCAGGGCCTCTTCAGATATGCTGGTCTCTTTGCTGGGGCAGGGTGGGCAGGCAGCCTCTGCACCCTCTCTCAGGAGTGTGGCCTGCACGCGGCGTGTCCACACTCATGTACCCTCTTCCTTTGTGCCCATGTCTTGCTGGGTCCAGAGACACCCCTTAGTTCAGATTGCAGTAGGTAGCCTGGATCTCCTTATGTTCCTCTGAATCACTGTTGATGACATGAACTTTATACCATGAATCTTCTAGGCCTTGGGTGTGTGAAACTCAGAAGCCCAGATTGGTCCTTACAACACAAAAGCTTTTCCCCTGTATCATCCTTTCCCTGAAGCAGTGAATGCTGCAGGGGAATGGAGGTGTAGATGGAAGAGAATATCATTCCACCACTTAAATATACCTTTTTCTTTTTTGCTTTTCTTTATTTTTTTAGATGGAGTCTTGCTTTGTCTCCCAGGCTGGAGTGCAGTGGCTTGATCTTGGCTCATGGCAACCTCCACCTGCCGGGTTCAAGTGATTCTCCTGCCTCAGCCTCATGAGTAGCTGGGATTACAGGTGCCAGCCACCATGCCCCACTAACAGGGTTTTTCCATTTTGGCCAGTCTGGTCTAAAACTCCTGACCTCAGGTGATCGGCCCACCTCAGCCTTCCAAAGTGCTGGGATTACAGGAGTGACCCACCGCACCTGGCCCTTTCATTCTGTTACTTCTTTGAACTCCTTTAATAATTGCTTATTATTATTATTATTATTTTGAGACATAATTTCACTCTGCCACTCAGGCTAAAGTACAGTAGTGTGATCTCGGTTCACTGCAACTTCTGCCTCCCAGGCTCAAGCCATCCTCCCACCTTAGCCTCCCAAGTAGCTGGGACTACAGGTGTGCACCCTCATGCCCAGCTAATTTTTGTATTTTCTGTAGAGATGAGATTTCACCATGCTGCCCAGGCTGGTCTTGAACTCTTGAGCTCAAGTGATCTGCCTACCTCAGCCCCAGAAAGTGCTGGGATTACAGGAGTGAGCCACTGCACCTGGCCATAACCCTTAATTTAAAAAACAAACAAAACTTTTTCACAATACTACTTCAAGTTTGCAACTTGATTTACATCAGATTGAATTCAGTGTAGGCTTTGGTAAAATTCACAGCTCTTTGTTATTTCTAAAATAGTTTCAAAATTCTAGACAAAAGAAAATTCAATAATAACAAACTATTATTAGTTTCCATGTATTAAGCACACAGTTTATGCCAGGTGCATTGCTATCAACCCTATATCTATTTTCTTATTTAATGTTTGTAGCAACCCAGTGAAGGAAGACAGTAGCTCCTGGGTTTTCTGTTTGTTTTGTTTTGTTTTTGAGATGGAGTCTCACTCTGTCACCCAGGCTAGAGTGCAGTGGCATGATCTTGGCTCACTGCAACCTCTGCCTCCTAAATTCAAGTGATTTTCCTGCCTCAGCTTCCCAAGTAGCTGGGATTACAGGTGTCTGCCACCACACCTGGCTAATTCTTTATACTTTTAGTAGAGACAGGGTCTCACCATGTTGACCCAGCTGGTCTTGAACTTCTGAACTCAGATGATCCACCCGCCTCGGCCTTCCAAAGTGCTGGGATTACAGGCGTGAGCCACGGTGCCTGGCCTATCTCCTCATTTTATATATGAGAAAACTGAGGCACAAATAGGTGAACTGGCTTGCTTGAGGTCACAGAACTATGCTGTGAACCCATGCAGTTTCCATGCAGCCAAGAACTTGCCTTGAACAAGTTCAAGTCATTGCGAATAACCATCATGTTACAGGACCACAATGCAGAGAAAGAACTGGATCTGGCAACTTTGTTATTACTTTCTCCTGAAAACATTAAAATCCAGGAAGAAGTGCCCTTTCAGACAAGAAAAACTGACAGCTCCTTCCTACTGCTTTCTGAATCTTGGTTCCCACAAATTAAATAAACTAAGCTCTGCTGTGTAAATAGCAGAGTGAACTGATTGAATTATTTGTTACAATTTCTAAGGTCAATTTGCAACATATAAAATTATACACAAGCAGGCAGTCATTGAAAATGTTTGCAGAAGGTTTATGAACTAAAGTTGATAAAAAGTATTAAACAATATGTGGACACACACACACATACATCCACCCTACATAGCATACAATCCCAAGTGCTACAGCGCTTCAGCAAATATCTTTAATGAAACTTAAGTTGAGTTAATGCCTTCCAAAATAAAAGCAGCTCTTGTTTTAATATCATCAACAAGAAAGCTGTGATCTAAACGCATCAGGTGGAATTAAAAGTCATTTTTATTTCACTACTTTAATCCCCAGTCCGGAAATAATGGAACAAGCCCCACAGTGTTACATTTCACTTCCTAGTAACTAAAGGAATGTATACTCATAACAAAACTTTCTAACTTTACGGAAATACACAATACAGAAAATGAAAGTTCCCCAGAAAATTTTCTCTCCAGAGATTATCATTATCAATGATTTTTATTTCTTCAGATTTTTTTCTATTCATATATGAGGTCATCTACAGATATAGTTTTTATAAAACACAATAACGACTCCAAAAGCCTTAGAGAGCAATGGAGAACTTCACTGCAGCTTTGAGAAAATGAATAACTGGGCCGGGCGCGGTGGCTCAAGCCTGTAATCCCAGCACTTTGGGAGGCTGAGACGGGCGGATCACGAGGTCAGGAGATCGAGACCATCCTGGCTAACACGGTGAAACCCAGTCTCTACTAAAAAATACAAAAAACTAGCCGGGCATGGTGGCGGCGCCTGTAGTCCCAGCTACTCGGGAGGCTGAGGCAGGAGAATGGCGTAAACCCGGGAGGCGGAGCTTGCAGTGAGCTGAGATCCGGCAACTGCACTCCAGCCTGGGTGACAGAGCCAGACTCCGTCTCAAAAAAAAAAAAAAAAAAAAAGAAAGAAAGAAAATGAATAACTGAAAATTACATTGCATGTCACAATAAAACTTTCAAAATGTCCACATTAGCCATTTTCCCTCCATTTCACAAAACTGCCCTTTCGTTCTTCCTCCAAACTCATCGCTACCTTGTCTCAAACCTACTTCCTCTTGTTTCTTTTCCTTTTATGTTTTCCTATTTATAAGTAAGGCAGTCTATAGGCATTTTCAGTTTTCAGCCTGTGACCCCATGGTTGGACAATTCATCAAGTAAATGAAGAATGCTTCCCCCTTAGAAAGGTCCCCCAAGGGAGGACAGAAAGAGCAACAGAAAACACTCATAATTTAACGCTATTGTCCTTTTCACACATATGTAGCTATATCTATTATATTTTATTTTACTTTATTTTATTTTATTTTAATTTTTTGAGACAGAGTTTCGCTCTGTCACCCAGGCTAGAGTGTAATGGTACGGTCTCAGCTCGCTGTGACCTCCATCTCCCAGGATCAAGTCATTATTCTGCCTCAGCCTCCTGAGTAGCTGGGATTACAGACATGCACCACCATTCCTGGCTAATTTTTGTATTTTTAGTACAGACGAGGTTTCATCATGTTGGCCAGGCTAGTCTTGAACTCCTGACCTCAGGTGATCCACCTGTCTCAGCCTCCCAAAGTGCTAGGATTATAGCACTTTTACAGCATGAGCTGCCCTGCCCAGCCTATTTTATTTTATTTTGTTTTTATTTTATTTACAGACAGTCTTGCTCTGTCCCCCAGGCTGGAGTGCAGTGGCGTGATCATAGCTCGCTTAGCTAATTTTTAAATTTTTTGTAGATATGGGGTCTGGGTATGTTACCCAGCCTGATCTTAAAATCCTAGGCTTAAGTGATCCTCCTGCCTTGACCTCCCAAAGTGCTGGGATTACAGGTGTGAGCCATTCTGCCCAGCCTGTATCTATTATATAAGTTGGTTTTTTTGATTACTTCAATGCAAATGAGATTATACCATACTCTCTTCTTTGTCACTTCCTATTTTCATGTAATTTATGTTAGACATCTGTCGATGTCAGTATAAATAGATCTAGATCATTTTTTATAGTTGTATGGCTTTCATTACATGGATGTTTCACAATTTATTTAGTTAACTACCTATTGTTAGACATTTGGTTATTTCCAAATTTTTGCTATTTTATATAATGCTGTACTTATATAAAATATAGTTTTATATAATTACATTTAATTATATACTACTACTATATCTGCCAATTGACTTGTATCAAGAATATACAAAGAATTGTTACAAGTTGCCAGGCACAGTGGCTCACGTCTGTAATCCCAGTGCTTTGGGAGGCCAAAGTGGTGGATCTCTTGAGCCCAGGAGTTGGAGACCAGCCTGGGCAACATGGGGAGATCCCGTCTCTACAAAAATACAAAAATTAGCCAAGCATAGGGGCACACATCTGTAGCTCCAGCTACTTAGAGGTTGAGGTGGGAAGATTGCTTGAGCCCAGGAGGTCGAGGCTGCAGTGAGCCAAGATTACGCCACTGCACTCCAGCCAGCATGTCAAAAACCCTGACTCAAAAAAAAAAAAAAAAAAAAGAAAGGAAGAAGGGGGGGGCGGCAAATAAGTAGAGTATAAGCCACCTCATCCAACTTTATTGGAATCAGTAGTTGACTGGTTAATCAGTTCGAGCAAGGAATCAAAAAAATTGATGCAAGTGTCGGGCCCGGTAGCTCACGCCTGCAATCTCCACACTTTACAAGACCGAGGCAGGCTGATCACCTGAGGTTAGGAGTTCGAGACAAGCCTGGCCAACAAGGTGAAACCCCATCTCCACTAAAAATACAAAAATTAGCCATGCATGGTGGCACACCTCTGTAATCCTAGCTACTCGGGAGGCTGAGGCATGAGAATCGCTTGAACCTGGGAGACAGAGGTTGGAGTGAGCTGAGATGGTGCCACTGCACTCCAGCCTGGGCGACGGAGCAAGACTTGGTCTTAAAAAAAAAAAAAAGAGGGCTGGGCGCGGTGGCTCAAGCCTGTAATCCCAGCACTTTGGGAGGCCGAGACGGGCGGATCACAAGGTCAGGAGATCGAGACCATCCTGGCTAACCCGGTGAAACCTCGTCTCTACTAAAAAATACAAAAAACTAGCCGGGCGAGGTGGCGGGCGCCTGTAGTCCCAGCTACTCGGAAGGCTGAGGCAGGAGAATGGCGTGAACCCGGGAGGCGGAGCTTGCAGTGAGCTGAGATCTGGCCACTGCACTCCAGCCTGGGCGGCAGAGCCAGACTCCGTCTCAAAAAAAAAAAAAAAAAAAAAAAAAAAAAAAAAAAAAAAAAAAGATACATGTTTTAAATGTTTTATATGACCTTAAAAGATATAAATATGTTTTTCTTTTGACAAAATGTCAAGGCCTTTTATTTTGAGAATGAGTTAACTTATAGTTCTACATCATGTTGCTTGCATACACTATGCCCAAAACACATAGTTTATAATTTCCCATTTTGGTGGCTTTAAAGTGTAGTATTCAGTGGGCTGTGGGCATCTGTCAATGTACTTTAAAGAGGGAATTATAGTGTTGGTTATTCTGGTGAACTGGTTAAGTGGAGGCTGACTAAGAACTTCTATGATATATCTGTAAGATAAATTCTTAGGAATCAAATTATTGGATCAAAGGATATAAGCATTTTTATGTTATACAGCTATTACCAAATAGTTCTCCGAAAAGGTTGTACCAATTTACACTCCAAAAATATTGTGTGAGAATTTTTATTTCCCAGACATCTTCACCAATAGTGGCTACTATGAATAGTTTAAATCTAATGATGCTATTTATTTAGTAATATTTATTTAAATTTCTATATGTAAAATTAACTCAAAATGGGTCACAGACCTAAATGTAAGAGTGAAAACTATAAAACTCATATGAAAAATAGGAGTAAATCATTGTGATCATAGGTTAGGCAGAGTCTTCTTAGATATGACACCAAAAGCACAAACGACAAAAGAAAAAAAATTGATAAATTGGACTTCATCAAAATTAAAACTTTTGTGCTTCAAAGAATACCATCAAGAAGGTGAAAGATTCACAAGTTGTAAAGATTAGGATGTAAAAAGGTGAAAGACGGCCGGGTGTGGTGGCTCACGCCTGTAATCCCAGCACTTTGGGAGGCCAAGGTGGGCGGATCACAAGGTCAGGAGTTTGAGACCAGCCTGACCAACACGGTAAAACACCATCTCTACTAAAAATACAAAAATTAGCCAGGCATGGTGGTACACGCCTGTAATCCCAGCTACTCAGGAGGCTGAGGCAGGTGAATTGCTTGAACCTGGAAGGCAGAGGTTGCAGTGAGCCAAGATCACGCCATTGCACTCCAGCCTGGGTGACAGAGCAAGACTCCGTCTCAAAAAAAAAGGGGTGAAAGGCAACTCACAGAATGGGAGAAAATATTTGCAAATTATATACAAAGCAGGCCACTTCATCTGTGGAAAATATGTAGTCGGACACAGTGGCTCATGC
This sequence comes from Chlorocebus sabaeus, assembly GCF_047675955.1. Classification (NCBI taxonomy): domain Eukaryota; kingdom Metazoa; phylum Chordata; class Mammalia; order Primates; family Cercopithecidae; genus Chlorocebus; species Chlorocebus sabaeus. Next base: position 38,419,750 of record NC_132919.1, read on the forward strand.
CTGTAATCCCAGAACTTTGGAAGGCTGAGGTGGGGGAGCACAAGACCAACCTGAGTAACACAGAGAGGCCCTATCTCTACAATAAATAAATAAAATTAGCCAGATGTGGTGACATGTGCCTGTGGTTCCAGCTACTTGGGAGATTGAGGTGGGAGAATCATGTGAGCCAAGGAGGTTGAAGCCACAATGAGCTGGGATCGCATTACTGTACTCCAGCCTGGCGACAGACTGAGACCCTATCTCAAAAATATATATATATATATATTTACCTAGATATAGATATATAAACATATATATTTATAGATATATAGACACATAAATATATATATGTAACAAAATATGTTCCAAGACCTCCAGTGGATACCTGAAACTGCAGGTAGTACCAAACTCTATATATACTATGTTTCTTCCCTATACATACATACCTATGACAAAGTTTAATTTATAAATTAGGCACTGTAATAGAATAACAACAATAATAATAAAATACAACAATTAGAATATACTTTTTTTTTTGAGATGGAGTCTTGCTCTGTCACCCAGTCTGGAGTGCTGTGGTGCCATCTCATTGCAACTTCTGCCTCCCGGGTTCGAGCAATTCTCCTGCCTCAGCCTCCCAAGTAGCTGGGACTACAGGCGCCTGCCACCACGCCTAACTAATTTTTGTGTTTTTAGTAGAGACAGGGTTTCACCATATTGGCCAGGCTGGTCTCAAACTCCTGACCTTGTGATCCGCCCGCCTCGGCCTCCCAAAGTGCTGGGATTACAGGCGTGAGTCACCGTGCCCAGCCAGAATATACTTTAATATAAGTTACATGAATAGTTTTCTGTCTCTCAAAATACTGTAATATTTGGGATTGCAGCTGCCTGCAGGTAACTGAAACTGCAGAAAGCATAAGGGGGACTATTGTATCTGACAGTGGACTTGGATCTAGAATACATAAAGAACTCTTACAAATTGATAATAAAAAGGATAGAACCCAATTTTAAAATGGACAAAAGATCTGAACAGCTATTTCTCCAAAGAAGATATACAAATGGCCAATAAGGGCCAGGTGCTGTGGCTTATGCCTATAATCCCAACAGTTTGGGAGGCCAAGGCAGGTAGATTACTTGAGGCCAGGAGTTCGAGACTAGCTTGGCCCACATGGCAAAAACCCATCTCTACTAAAAATATAAAAATTAGCCAGGCATTGTGGCCTATAGTCCAGGTACTCAGGCAGATGAGGCACAAGAATCACTTGAACCTGGGAGGCAGAGGTTGCAGTGAGCTAAGATTGCACCACTGCACTCCAGCCTGGGCAACAGAGCAAAACCCCACCTAAAAAAAAAAAGAAAAAGAAAAGAAAGAAAATAAATGGCCAAAAAGCACAAGAAAATACACTCAATTTCTGTCTTAGTCTGTTTGTGCTGCTATAACAAAATACCTGAGACTGAGTAACATATAAGCAAAAAAGTTATTCCTCACAGTTCTGGAGGCTGGGAAATCCAAAATCAAGGTGATAGCACATTTGGCGTTTGGTGAGGGCCTGTTCCATTGTTCCTGTTCTCGCAGTGGCATCTTCACATAGCAGGAGGAGAAAGGAAAAAAAAAAGAAGAAGAAATGCTATATGAAGTCTTTTTATAAGGGTATTAATTTCATTCACGAAGGCAGAGTACTCATGACCTAATCACCACCTTCTGAAGGCCTCACTTCTTAACATCATCACATTAGGTCTTAGGTTATAACATGAATTTTGGAGGACACAAACATTCAAACCATAGAAACATCATGAGCCATCAGGGAAGTACAAATCCAAACCACATTAAGATACTACTTCACAATCACAAGAATGGCTATCATAAAAAGACAGATAATAACAAGTGTTGGAGAGAATGTGGAAAAATTGAAACACTCATATATTGCTGGAGGGAATGTAAAACACTTTGCAATGAAGTTGGAACTGCTTTGGAAATAGTCTGGCAGTTCCTCACAAGTTTAAACATAGAGTTACCATATGACCTGGCAATGCCAGGCTTCATCATATTCCCAAGGGAAATGAAAACATATATCCACACAAAAACTTATACATGAATGTTCATAGCAGCATTATTCATAATAGCCAAAAAGTGGAGACAGCTGGATGTGGTTGTTCACGCCTATAATCCCAACACTTTGGGAGGCCAAAGTGGGAGGATCACTTGAGGTCAGGTATCCAAGACCAGCCTGGCCAACATAGTGAAACCCCATCTCTACTAAAAATACAAAAAGTAGCGGGACATGGGGGTACGTGCCTGTAATCCCAGCTAATTGGGAGGCTGAGGCAGGTGAATGGCTTAAATTCAGGAGGCAGAGGCTGCAGTGAGCCAAGATCATGCCACCATACTCCAGCCTGGGTGAAAGACTGAGACTCCATCTCAAAAAAAAAAAAAAAAAGTGATAAACAGATAAATAAAATGTGTTATATTCCTACAACAGAATATTATTGAGCCATAAAAAAAAAAAAAGGGAAGAAGTACTGACACATGCTGTAACATGAATGAACCTTAAAAACATTAGGTTCCTAGAAAGAAGCCAGTCACAAAAGACCACAAACTGTATGGCTCCATGTATATGAAGTGTCCAAATAGGCAAATCCTATCCTAAAAGAAAGTAAATTAGTGGTTGTCTAGGACTGAGGGATGGAGGAAATGGGAGTGACTGCTAATAGGTGTGGGATTTCTTTTTGGGAGAAATGAAAATATTCTAAAATTGATTGTGGTGACAAGGCGCAGGGGCTCACGCTTGTAATCCCAGCAGTTTGGGAGGCTGAGGCAGGCGGATCACCTGACGTCGGGAGTTTGAGACTAGCCTGACCAACATGGAGAAACCCTGTCTCTTCTAAAAATAGAAAATTAGCTGGGCGTGGTGATGCATACCTGTAATCCCAGCTACTCGGGAGGCTGAGGCGGGAAAATCACTTGAACCCAGAAGGTGGAAGTTGTGGTGAGCTGAGATCGTGACATTGCACTCCAGCCCGGGCAACAAGAGTGAAACTCGGTCTCAAAAACAAACAAACAAACAAAAAAAATTGACTGTGGTGATGACTGCAAAACTCTGTGAATCTATTAAAACCCATTGAATTATATACTTTTAATTGGTGAATTGCCTGGCTTGTGACTTAAACCTCAACAAAGTTGTTATAGTTTTTAAAATCGCTATATGTAAGGCAATGTTCTAGGTGCTGCAAATCAGAAATTGTCATATGTCTTCTATTTACCCTTCTAGACCCACTCTTCCCCCTTCTCCACTCTGCCCTCAGAGGCTGACCTTACAATCCACATCAAAAGGTTTCCCAAGGCTTGGTTGGGTTTGGCCAACTGAGAGGAAATTTGAGTGGAAAGGAAGGTGGGCTCAGGATATGTATTCTTTTGTCTCCCTCACCGAGAGGGGACCTTGGGCTGGCTGCGTCTCTCCAGTGAAGGTCACTGCTCTTTCAGGGCAGCTGATTTTACATGCTGACTCTTTCAGGTTCAACTAACCACTATTCCCCTTGCCATTTTGGTTCTAAAGATGGTAACATTGCAGCTACTACTGGCTTGGGGATACTACACTCATTTTTATGGTTCCTCTACCCTTTTACATTTGTAAATAACCCTTTACTAAATAAACAACCACTTTGTCAATAAACCTTATAGTTGAGCAACAAAAAGGAGTGAAGTATTGACACATGCTACAACACGAATGAGCCTTGAAAATGTCATGTTGAGTGAAAGAAGCCAGTCACAAACACACACATCACATAGTGTATGATTCCGTTTATATAAAATGTCCGGTAATTATTCTGACTGTTCCATCGTTTTTCTGTTGAGATCCCTACTAAACCAGACAAAACCTTTGCTACCTTAGAGCTTTTGTTCAATGGTCAAAGAAAAGGGGAATAAGAATGTTGGCCAGGCATGGTGACTCATGCCTGTATTCCCAGCACTTTGGGAGGTTAAGGCGGGTGGACCACAAGGTCAAAAGATCAAGACCATCCTGGCCAACGTGGTGAAACCCCATCTCTACTAAAAATACAAAAAATTAGCGGGGTGTGGAACGTGCCTGTAATCCCAGCTACTCGGGAGGCTGAGGCAGGAGAATCTCTTGAACCCGGGACGTGGAGGTTGCAGTGAGCCAAGATCGTGCCACTGTACTCCAGTCTGGCGAGACAGTGAGACTCCATCTCAAAAAAAAAAAAAGAATGTTTCAGGCAAAGGGAAGAGAAGTGCAATGGTGCTATTTCAGGCAGAAGCTTATCAGGTTTGCTGTGGTGTGACCAATGTGGAAGGACTCAGTGGAAAGAAAAAGAGATGAGGGCAGAGTAATGGGAAGGGCCAAGATAAAATAAAGTCATATGCATACTGTTACATTTTTTACTTGTCTAATATATTTCATTAAATATAGACAAAACTTATTATAAATAAAGATAACTTTTGATGTTTGTAAGGTCATCTGTTATTTGCACTCTTTTTTTTTTTTTTTTTTGAGATGGGGTCTCACTCTGTCACCCAGGCTGGAGTGCAGTGGTGCCACCACAGCTCACAGCAACCTCCATCTCCTGGGCTCAAGCGATCTTCCCACCTCAGCCTCCTGAGTATCTGGGACTACAGGCACAGGCCACTGTACCCCAATAATTTTTTATTTTTTGTGAAGACGGGGTTTCTCCATGTTACCCAGGCTGGTCTTAAACTCCTGATCTCAAACAATCTGCCCACCTTGGTCTCCCAAAGAGCTAAGATTACAGGCGTGAGCCACTGTGCCCGGCTTGTTATTTGCATTTGTGATTTTAAAATTTCATATTTTTTATCATAAGACTGTCAGGAGCTTTCTGGACAGGAAATGACTTAATTTATGACTCAAAATACAAACTAATGTAGGTGATCAAATGCATATCTATGTCTTCAATGGAAATATATATACATACAAGTCATTAACGAAGACAAATGAGAACACAAAATTCATGATCTATTTTCTTTTCCATTGCCTAGCCCCCTAAAGGAGAGATCTTTTCCATTTAGAGCCCTGGGTTTTGTTTTGTTTCATGATTTGCTTTTTTTTTTTTTTTTTTTAAATAAGAGTTTGTTTATTTATTTATTTATTTATTTATTTATTTATTTATTTATTTATTTTGAATCAGGGTTTCACTCCCATCAGCCAGGCTGGAGTGCCATGGCGTGATCTCAGTTCACTGCAACTTCTGTCTCCTGGACTCAAGTAATTCTCTTGCCTCAGCCTCCCGAGTAGCTGGGACTACAGGCATGCGCCACTGCATCCAGCTAACTTTTTGTAGAGACAGAGTTTCACCATGTTGGCCAGACTGGTCTTGAACTCCTGAGTTCAAGTGATCTGTCTGCTTCTGCCTCTCAAAGTGCTAGGGTTACAGGCATGAGCCACTACGCGGCCAAAAGAATATATGTTTTAAAGAAAATTAACTTATTTGAAAAAGTAGAAATGAGGCCGGGCGCGGTGGCTCATACCTGTAATTCCAGCACTTTGTGAGCCTGAGGCAGGTAGATTGCTTGAACTCAAGAGTTCGAGACCAGCCTGACCAACATGATGAAACCCCGTCTCTGCTAAAAATACAAACATTAGCCGGTGTGGTGGCAGGTGCCTGTAATCCCAGCTACTCTGGAGGCTGAGGCAGGAGAATCACTTGAACTCGGGAGGTGGAGGTTGCAGTGAGCCAAGATTGCGCCATTGCACTCCAGCCTGGGCAACAAGAGCAAAGCTCTATCTCAAAAAGAAGAGAAAAAGCAGAAATGAGGAAGTGGCCAGCCTCTGTGGGGGTCTAATCAAACAAAGCTTCCTTTGATGAGGATAGTGCTTAAGTTGAAAAAAAAGTGCCAATATAATAAATATTGCAATACTTTATTTTATTTTATTTTTTTGAGATGAGGGTCTCGCTGTGTTGCCCAGGCTAGTCTTGAACTCTTAGGCTCAAGGGCTTCTCCTGCCTCAGTCTCTCCAGTGGCTGGGCTAATAGGCACACACCACCATGCCCAGCTCTACATATTGATTTTTAAATTTAAAAAAATCTACATTCTATATTCCCATCATAGCTTCTCCCTAATAAAATATTTGTGTTTATGGGACTCCTTCCTTGGAAAATCTGCAAGCAGCCTGGTAGCTTTATATATATAGGAAAGCTGAAGCACAAACTAGGAATTATGTCAGAGATGGAGAAAGACTAAAGATCTTACCCAAATCAGTTGAGAATCAGCCTTAAGTATAAATGGGCCAGGTGTTGGTGGCTCACACCCATAATCCCACTACTTTGGTAGGCCAAGGCGGGCAGATCACTTGAGGTCAGGAGTTCAAGACTACTCTGGCCAACATGGTGAAACACCGTCTCTACTAAAAATACAAAAATTAGCCGGGTGTGGTGGCGTGTGCCTGTAGTCCCAGCTATTTGGGAAGCTGAGGCAGGAGAATCGCTTGAACCCAGGAGGCAGAGGTTGCAGTGAACCGAGATTACGCCACTGCACTCCAGACTGGGCAACACAGTGAGACTCCATCTTAAAAAAAAAAAAAAAAAAGGCCGGGCGCGGTGGCTCAAGCCTGTAATCCCAGCACTTTGGGAGGCCGAGACGGGCGGATCACGAGGTCAGGAGATCAAGACCATCCTGGCTAACCCGGTGAAACCCCGTCTGTACTAAAAAATACAAAAATCTAGCCGGGCGAGGTGGCGGGTGCCTGTAGTCCCAGCTACTCGGGAGTCTCGAGGCAGGAGAATGGCGTGAACCCGGGAGGCGGAGCTTGCAGTGAGTTGCGATCCGGCCACTGCACTCCAGCCTGGGCGACAGAGCGAAACTCCGCCTCAAAAAAAAAAAAAAAAAAAGTATAAACGAAGCACAATTAACATTTTATAATTTTATAGAGCAAAAGTTCATAAAAATATTCTAATTAACTGTTTTTCCTACACCTTATAAACACTATTACCAAACCCATTTAAGATTGAAGATAAATTATGTCATGCCATGGGTAAAGATTTTCAATAAGGAGTTGCTGGGATAAGAGTCAAAATTCTCCAGCATAAATTCACTGACAGGGATTTCTGTTCAATCTTTTTAAAATTCTAATACCCAATTTATTTCCTCTAGAGAATAATTCATGTAGAATCATAACCTCTTTGGTGGACCTTGATTTTTCCATCTGTAAAAGTATAGAACTAGTTTTGACTTAAGTCAACAAATGCCTATGCCCTCTCCATATCTGCCTGATTAGAGCGCCCTCATGTGTGCATTTGTTGTAATGTTTTAGAAATCTGAAAAAGACAATATTAATCTCAGCAGTAATACAACAAATAATGTCTTCATTTGCACATTTATGATAGCTCCAAGTATTACTAAGTAAACGCTAAAGGCAAATGCTGTAGCACGTTAATCTTACTATCGTTCCCTATCAAACCTTTCATAGGCAAATTTTATTCTAAAACAGTGAAGTTATTGTTTTGGTTTAAATTTTAATTTAATGACTTAAAGGATTTTTTCCCTTAAAACTTCTAAGTATTTCATTATAATATTATTTCATCATTAGGCTTAAAGGAAAATACGTGGTCAATTGAGTTGTTATTTATTATACATGATAGCTTGACATCATCTTTTTAGGGATGGAAAATAGCTCCAGGGACCAATTCTAACTCAGTTTTTTGTTGTAAGAATGTACTTGTCAGCAGGGCGCGATGGCTGACGCCTGTAATCCCAGCACTTTGGGAGGCCGAGGAGGGTGGATCACGAGGTTAGGAGTTCAAGACCAGCCTGGCCAAGATGGTGAAACCCCATCTGTACTAAAACTACAAAAATGAGCCAGGCATGATGTCAGGCACCTGTAATCCCAGCTACTCGGGAGGCTGAGGCAGCAGAATCACTTGAACCCGGGTGGCAGAGGTTGCAGTGAGCCAAGATCACGCCACTGCACTCCAGCCTGGGCAATAAGAGAGAGACTCCATCTCAAAAAAAAAAAAAAATTTACTAGTCTAGATCATAATAATGTAATTTCTTCCTACTCAAAGAGACTACATTGGAGGAAGCCAAAAGAGAAGCTTATTTATTTATTCATATACTTTATTTATTTATTTATTTATTTATTGAGATGGAGTCTTGCTCTGTCACCCAGGCTGGAGTGCAGTGGTGGGATCTCGGCTCACTGCAACATCCGCCTCCTGGGTTCAAGTGATTCTCCTGCCTCAGCCTCCCGAGTACCTGGGATTACAGGTATGTGCCACCATGCCCAGCTAATTTTTGTATTTTTAGTAGAGACAGGGTTTCACCATGTTGGCCAGGCTAGTCTCGAACTCCTGACCTCAGGTGATCCACTCGCCTCAGCCTCCCAAAGTGCTGGGATTACAGGAATGCACTCCAAGCCCAGCCTAGACAAGCTTATTTTTTAAAAGAAAATATATTAAAAAAATCAAAATCTTATAAGTCCAATTGTAATTTTTTTGGCTTTTAAAAAATTGTAATGCCCTCAAATATTCTCCTATCCAATCACTGTATTTTAAATGGCATTCCTCCAACGAATATTTGTTGAGCCCCCACTATGAGCCAGAATTGAAATGGTAAATTGAAGGAGGCCATAGCTACTGAAGTAAAGCAAAAAAAAAGTACTGGTTGTTTTTCCTTCTATAAAATGACCTAGTAATAACCGCTTTACCCAGGAGAGTTGCCGTAAAGCTCTAATAACATGACATATAACCACAATTTCAAAAGAATGAGGTGTTATTAAAATGTTTGCAAGAGAAACCCTAGTAATTCTAAGCACATATTTTAGGAATTGTTTCTTGTGTAGAAAATCCTTGAATGTGAGGCTCTGCTGATTTTCTTAATGCGCATTCTCTGCTTATGCATGTGGGTTTTGTTTTGTTTTTTTTTTGAGACAGAGTCTTGCTCTGTCGCCCAGGGTGGAGTGCAGTGGCATGATCTTGGCTCACTGCAACCGCCACCTCCCAGTTTCAAGTGATTCTCCTGCCTCAGCCTCCTGAGTAGTTGGAATTACAGGCGAGTGCCACCATGCTTGGCTAACTTTTGTATTTTTAGTAGAGATGGGGTTTCACCATGTTGACCAGGTTGGTCTGAAACTCCTGACCTCAGGTGATCCTCCTGGCTCGGCCTCCCAAAGTGCTGGGATTACAGATGGGAGCCACCACACCCGGTCGAATGTGTATACTTTAATTAAAATTTTTCTTCAAATTTTTCATGACATGACAGAAACTGGGAAGACAGAATTATGTCACCTAAGAAAAGAAGTCTATATGGTTCTTTTCTTCTTTGCCTCTTATGCTCTTTCTCTTAGCAAGGCATGGCATGAATTGGCTGGAGATGATACCAGTTGAGCCAAGAGGTCAGACTGGCTATACTGGACTAGATAGAAGGGAGGAATGCAAAACATTCCCTGAAACCAGACACCAGCAGCCCTTGATATTCAAATGAAGGCAGCATATAGATTATTTTAGTGGCTCTGTGTCCTAGGGCCCTGAGGAAAATGGAAGAGACTGTGTTGGTTTCCTCCCATCATGGGTTGGAACCCACTTCCTACTCTCTGCCTCTTCTTTCCTGTCTCCCACATATCCACAGCCTCCCTTCCTGCTATCCTCAACCCATTCAGAATCCTCCACTGTATTTCAGAAAAGTTTCATGCCCCACAATTCTGTCTTCTCCATAACCCAGTTTAAATTCTCATGTGTTCAATTATCCCCAACTTTTTAAAGTGTGATGACCCTCTCCCTGCCCTTTAAAACTTATTATGGAAATCATTTAATATACCAAAAGTAGATAAAAGTCTAACAAATCCCTAGGTACCCATTATCTAGCTTTGACTACTATCAACATATGAGACCAGGCCAGGCGCCGTGGCTCACGCCTGTAATCCCAGCACTTTGGGAGGCTGAGATGGGTGGATCACCCGAACTCAGGAGTTTGAGACCAACCTGGCCAACATGGTGAAACCCCATCTCTACTAAAAATACAAAAACTAGCTGGGCATAGTAGCCTGTGCCTATAATCCCAGCTACCCAGGAGGCTGAGGCAGGAGAATTGCTGGAACAGCAGGAGGCTGTAGTGAGCCAAGACTGTGCAACTGCACTCCAGCCTGGGCCACAGAGCAAGACTCCAGTTCAAAAAAAAAAAAAAAATTAGCTAGATGTGGTAGCACACGCCTGTAATCCCAAGTACTCGGGAGGCTGAGGCAGGAGAATCACTTGAATCCAGGAGGTGGAGGGTGCAGTGAGCCGAGATCATACCATCGCACTGTAGCCTGGGTGACAGAGTGAGACTTTGTCTCAAAGACAAAAAACAAAACATATGAGACCAGCAGTTTGACTAGTTAAAACATGGCATGAAAGCAGGCAGTGACTAGAGAATCAAACAACTTTTTAAATGAAAATTATTATAAAAAGGCTGGGTGCGGTGGCTCATGCCTGTAATCCCAGCACTTTGGGAGGCCGAGGCGGGTGGATCACTTGAGGCCAGGAGTTCAGGAGCAGCCTGGCCAACATGGTGAAACCCTGCCTCTACTAAAAATACAAAAATTAGCTGGTTGTGGTGGCGCGGGCCTGTGGTCCCAGCTACTCCAGAGGTTGAGGCACAAGAATTGCTTGAGCCCAGGATGAGGAGCTTGCAGTAACTGAGATCGTGCCACTGCAATCCTCCAGCCTGGGCGACAGAGCGAGACTCTGTCTCAAAATAATAATAATAATAATAGTAATAATTTTTTAAAATAACACCTGATTTTGGGAGAGGGAAAAAATATAAAAAAGAGAAAATTATAATATTTGAAAGTAGAAAACCAATGGAAAGATTAAACAGATGAATAGTATGAATGAAGAATTTGTGACCTAGAAGATAGCCACAAAGAAGTTACCCAGAATGCACAGAGACAAAGAAATGGAAAGCATGAAAGATCATGGGTCATGGATGACAAAACACAAACTTTGGAGTTCCAGAAGGAGGAAATAGAGAAAATGGGGCAGAGGACATATTTGAAAGGTTATGACTGAGAATTTTCAAGAATTAATGAGACCCAAATTCTTAAAGAAACTCAGTGAACTGCAATCCAGAAAAATAAAAAGAAATCCACATCAAGACACATCATAGTGAAACTACAGAAAACTGAAGAGAACGATCCTCAAACAGCTAGAGAGAAATATATCTTACCTACAAAGAAACAAATGAAAATGACAGCAGATTTCTCAACAGCAACGGAAGAAGCCAGAAGACAGCAGAATAACAACTCTAAAGTCTGAAAGGAAAATCATTGTCAAACTGGAATTACATCCTAGTGAAACTTTTTTTTTTTTTTTTTTGAGACAGAGTCTCGCTCTGTCGCCCAGGCTGGAGTGCAGTGGCTGGATCTCGGCTCACTGCAAGCTCCGCCTCCCGGGTTTATGCCATTCTCCTGCCTCAGCCTCCCGAGCAGCTGGGACTACAGATGCTCGCCACCTCGCCCGGCTATTTTTTTGTATTTTTTACTGGAGACGGGGTTTCACCGGGTTAGCCAGGATGGTCTTGATCTCCTGACCTCGTGATCCACCCGTCTCGGCCTCCCAAAGTGCTGGGATTACAGGCTTGAGCCACCGCGCCCAGCCATAGTGAAACTATTTTTCAAAAGAGATCTTGAAATAATGATATGTTTTTTGATTATTGGATGATGGAAGATACCAGCAGCTAGGAGTTCACATACCCTTTAGGTAATTCTTGAGGTTTCTAATGAGAAATTCTGAAGAACTGGGGTTTGTAGAAGTGGCAAACAGTCATAGGCTGAGAACATAAAAACACTAAGGAAACAATGACTCTAACCATAACCACCATCAACCCCACCTCAATTTTTAATCTCTGTAGCCCTTTGGTTACACTAGAGATATATGGTTCAACTCTGCAGATCTTGGCAGAGAACACTTCTGCTCCATTTTCTCAGGACTACCGCCCCAAAAAGGCTTTCCTAGGCCCCTCAGCTCCTAGGAGGAGTGGTTAATACGATTGGTTAGAGTCCAAGGCATTCCTTGGGTCTTATTTATTTCTCTTTTTTGTCTCTTATAGAGGCCTTCTCTGCAGTCTGTGTCATGTTAGTTTCAGGGAGAAGAGAGAAAACATCCAACCTAACAGAGCTGCATAGTGGGAGGTACTGGATTTCCCTTCCTTGTGTATACCTCTCCGTAGCCACCTTGATCTGGAATGCCAAAGAGAGGAGGGCACCCAGGCATTGCTTGGTCCTTGGATCAATACCACAGTATTAACCTCAGAACCTCATCCATGCCTTCTAATGTGAATGCTCATTCCCACTCGGAAGTAATGAAGACTACAAGCTGCTCTCCCTGGGGAAAGTACAAGAGGCCACATCCGAACGCACGAGAAAGAACTTACCTTGTCTCTCTCCCTCTCTCTTTTTTTTGTATTTTGTTTTTTGTTTTTTGAGACGGAGTTTCATTCTGTCGCCCAGGCTGGAGTGCAGCGGTGCGATCTTGGCTCAGTGCAAGCTCCGCCTCCCGGGTTCAAGCCATTCTCCTGCCTCAGCCTCCTGAGTAGCTGAGATTACAGATGTGCACCACTACACCCAGTTAATTTTTGTATTATTAGTAGAGATGGGGTTTCACCATCTTGGCCAGGCTGGTCTCGAACTCCCGGCCTCAGGCGATCCACCCACCTTGGCCTCCCGAAGTGCTGGGATTACAGGCGTGAGTCACCGTGTCCAACCAATTAACTTACCTTCTCTAGATTCACTTTCCTTATCTCAAAATGGAAGAAGAATGTGGAATTCACAGGGAATTGAACATTAAACATTTTGTTTTGTTTTGTTTTGTATTGTTTTGTTTTTGAGACGGAGTCTCGCTCTGTCGCCCAGACTGGAGTGCAGTGGCACAATCTCGGCTCACTGCAAGCCCCGCCTCCTGGGTTCACGCCATTCTCCTGCCTCAGCCTCTCGAGTATCTGGGACTACAGGTGCCCACCACCACGCCCGGCTAATTTTTTTTGTATTTTAGTAGAGACGGGGTTTCACCATGTTAGCCAGGATGGTCTCAATCTCCTGACCTCGTGATTCGCCCGTCTCGGCCTCCCAAAGTGCTGGGATTACAGGTGTGAGCCACTGTGCCCGGCCAACATTAAATGTTTTGATGAAATCACTTAGCACTCCAAAGAGGCTAAATGTTTATTGTATTAGTATAGAAACAGAACAACTTGCAAAAACAAAAACGTCCACTACACACTGAGTTCATGATATGATAAAACTAGCATTCTAGATCAGTGGGAGAAAGACGGTTTATGCATTAAATGTAATGAGACAACTGGTCTCATTAAAAAAAAACAAAACCCAAATCATTATGCCAAAATAAACTACATATGTATTAAAAATTAAAGATGAAATATGAAACCACAAAAGTACTAAGGGAAACATAGATAAATTTTTTCTAATTTTGGAGTGAAAAAGGCCTTTTAAAGCATGTGTTACCAAATTCAGAGGCTGTAAGGAAAAATTTTTTTATAAATTTGGCTACATAAAAATTCAAGACTTAGACCTTTTTAAAAGACATAAAAATCATACCTTTAAACGAAGGAAAAACATTCTATGTTTTTGAACAGGAAGAATTAGTATCATAAAGGTGCCAATTATTTTATTAACATATAAATGTAACATACAAATCCAAATTAGCATATAAGTGCAATCAGAATCAGAATACATCAATTTTTTTAAAAACTGGACAGTAATTTTAATATTCATATAGAAGAATAAAGGAGATGGTCAAGAATATTTGGAAAGGAAGACCAGCAAAGGGGACCTGTCTTATCATATATTAAACTTAAAATGAGGCTATGGTAAATAAAACAGTATGATATTGGCACAGGAATAGACATCTTGATCAGTGGCTCATACCTGTTCCAGAATTACAGTTCCAGAGCTTTGGGAGCCCAAGGCGGAAGGGTGGCTTGAGGCCAGGAATTTTTTTTTTTTTTGAGATGGAGTCACACTCTGTCACCCAAGCTGGCATGATCTTGGCTCACTGCAACCTCCACCTCCCAGGTTCAAGTGATTTCCTACCTCAGCCTCCCGAATAACTGGGACTACAGGCACCCGCCACCACGCCCAGGTAATTTTTGTATTTTTAGTAGAGACAGGGTTTCACCATGTTGGCCAGACTGGTCTGGAACTCCTGGCCTCTGCCCCGACTCATCCTCTCAAAGTGCTGGGATTACAGGCCACCACGCCCGGCCTGAGGCCAGGAATTCAAAACCAGCTTTAACAACAAAGTGAGACCCTGTGTCTATAAAAATGTTAAAAATTAGGCTGGGTGTGATGGCTCATGCCTGTAATTCCAGCATTTTGGGAGGCCGAGAGGGTAGATCACAGATCGCTTGAGGCCCAGAAGTTTGAGACCAGCCTGGACAACATGGCAAAACCCCATTTCTACAAAAAATAAAAATAAAACAGTTCCCTGGGTGTGCTGGCCTGTGCCTGTAGTCCCAGCTGCCCAGGAGGCTGAGGTGGGAGGATTGCTTGAGCCCAGAAGTTTAAGGCTGCAGTGAGTAATGATCATGCCTCTATATTTCCAGCCTGGGCAACAGAACGAGACTCCATCTCTATTTTTTAAAAAAAGAAAAATAGAACCCCAAAATTGATCAAACTACATGGCAACCTAATAAACGACTGATACGGTTTGGCTATGTCCCCACCCAAATCTCATCTTGAATTGTAGTTCCCATAATCCCCACATGTCGTGGGAAGGACCCAGTGGGAGGTAATTAAGTCATGGGGGCAGTTACCCCCATGCTGTTCTAGTGATAGTGAGTTCTCAAGAGATCTGATGGTTCTATAAGGGGCTTTTCCCCCTTCGCTCGGCATTTCTCCTTCCTGCCACCAGGTGAAGGAGGATGTGTTTGCCTCCCCTTCCACCATGATTGTAAGTCTCTTGAGGCCTCCCCATCCCTGTGCAACTGTGAGTTGATTAAACCTCTTTCCTTTATAAATTGCCCAGTCCTGGGCAGTCCTTTATAGCAGCATGAGAACAGACTAATACAAGGACCAAGATGACTTTTTATTTATTTATTTTATTTTATTTATTTTTTATTTTATTTTATTGTTTTATTTTATTTATTTTTTATTTTATTTATTTTATGGTGCTAGCATAATTGAGTATACAACTAGAATAAAATAAAGCTAGTTCCTATGGCAGACACCACTAGTTGCCTACCCAATTTTCATTCATAATCTTGATTTTGTTTAGGGCAGCAATGTGCCCAGACAAATCTATTTACCACCCTAGACTCTCTTGAAAATAAGAGTGGCCATGTCCCACTCAGTGAGACATAATTAGAAGTCTAACGGGTAGAGCTTCCAGGAAAGCTACTGTTTTATCGATAAAAAGAAAAGAAGGGTGTCCTTCACCCTATATTCTTCCTGCCCATAATGTGTAAATGTGACCCTTTTAGTACAGAAACTGGTTTGCCTGAAAAAGAAAATAATAGGCTGGGCATGGTGGCTCATGCCTATAATCTCAGCACTTTGGGAGGCCGAGGCAGGCAGATCACTTGAGGTCAGGAATTCGAGACCTGCCTGACCAACATGGCAAAACCCCCTCTCTACTAATAATACAAAAATTAGCTGGGCAAGGTACAGGTGCTTGTAATCCCAGCTACTCAGGAGGCTAAAGCAGAAGAATCACTTGAATCCGGGAGGCAGAGGTTGCAGCGAGCTGCACACCACTGCACTCCAGCCTGGGTGACACAGTGAGAGCGACCGAGCGAGACTCCATCTCAAAAAAAAAAAAAAAAGAAGAAGAAGAAGAATCTTATCTAATTATGTACTTATTTAGAAATTCCAGGGGCTAATTTTGAAACACATCAGGCATGAAGACCCAACCGCTAAATTCCAGAGATTACCTCAAGGCAGTTAATCTACAACCTGGCCATTGCTGAGATGACAGCAGCCCACGTGGGTGGACCGTAACTTAAGACAGCCCTGGAACCAGACACACAGACCTCGTACCCAGCACCACTCCTGCATGGCTCCCATTCCAAGTTCCCCTATTTATTTATTTATTTATTTACTTACTGAGACGGAGTCTTGCTCTGCCACCCAGGTTGGAGTGCAATGGTGCGATCTCGGTTCCCTGCAACCTCCAGCTCCCGGGTTCAAGCAATTCTCCTGCCCCAGCCTCCCAAGTAGCTGGGATTACAGGCGTCTACCACCAGGCCCAGCTAATGGTTTTGTATTTTTAGTAGACCAGGTTTCACCATGTTGGCCAGGCTGGTTTCGAACTCCTGACATCAAGTGATCTGCCTGCCTCGGCCTCCCAAAGTGCTGGGATTACGGGCGTGAGCCACAGTGCCCGGCCAAGTTCCCATAATTTCCTGGGTTTACAGGCTTGAGCCATTGTGCCAGGCCATATTATGTAATTTTTAAAGCCAGTGTTATGGTCCTCATCTGTTAGTTCAGAGCAGTGAGGTCCAATGGAAATATAATGTGTAGTTTAAAATTTTTAGCAGTCACATTAAAAACAGTAAAAGGAAACAGGAGCTCACATCCCAGATAAACACCCAGGTCTTTTTAAAAACTCGGGCGTGGCCGGGCATGGTGGCTCATGCCTGTAACCCCAGCATTTTGGGAGGCTATGGCAGGCAGATCATGAGGCCAGGAGTTTGAGATCAGCCAGCCTGGCCAACATGGTAAAACCCCATCTCTACTAAAAATACAAAAATTAGCCAGGTGTGGTGTTACGTGCCTGTAATCCTAGCTACGGGGATGCTGAGGCAGGAGAGTCGATTGAACCCAGAAGGTGGCAGTTGCAATGAGCTGAGATCACACCATTGCACTCCAGCCTGGGTGACAGAGTGAGACTCTATTTCAAAAAAAAAAAAATTCAGGCGTGCTAACAAGGGCTTGTAGTTCCAACTATTTGGGAGTCTGAAGAGGAGGATCATTTGAGCCTAGGAGTTACAGCCTGTAGCATGCCCTGAGTGTGCCTGTGAATACTGTGAATAGCTACTGCACTCCAGCCTGGGCAACATAGTTTTTTTTTTGTTGTTTTCTTTGTTTGTTTGTTTTTTTAAAGAGACAAGGTCTTGCTCTATTGCCCAGGCTGGAGTACAGTGAGTGGCATGATGATAGCTCACTGCACCTTGAACTCCTGGGCTCTAACAATCCTTAACACTCAGTTTGTTTGTTTGTTTGTTTAGACAGAGTTTCACTCTTGTTGCCCAGGCTGGAGTGCAATGGGTGATCTCGGCTCACTGCAATCTCTGCCTCCTGGGTTCAAGCGATTCTCCTGCCTCAGCCTCCAGAGCAGCTGGGATTACAGGTACGCACCACCATGCCTGGCGAATTTTTGTATTTTTAGTAGAGACGGGGTTTTACCATGTTGATCAGGCTGGTCTCAAACTCCTGACCTCAGGTGATCTACCCTCCTCAGTCTCCCAAAGTGCTGGGATTACAGGTGTGAGCCACTGCACCTGGCCAACACTTACTTTAAAAAATACCTCAGCCTCCCCAGCAACTGGGACTACAGGCATGTGCCACCATGCCCAACTAAAATTAATTTAATAACATGCTTTATTTAACCCAATATACCCCTAAATATTACCATTGCGACATGTGATCAATTAAAAAATTACTGGTGAGATCTTTTACGTTCTCTTTTATGTTCTAAGTCTTAGAAATCTGATGTGTATTTTACATTTACAGCATAATTCAATCCAGATTATCCACATTTCAAGGTTTTGTTTTATGGTTTTGTTTGTTTGTTTGTTTAAGACAGGGACTCACTCTATCACCCAGGCTGGAGTGTTGTGGTGCCATCATGGCTCACTGCAGCCTCGATCTTCCCAGGCTCAGATGATCCTGCCGCCTCACCCTTCCAAGTAGCTGGAACTACAGGTGCATGTCATCACACTTGGCTAATTTTAAAATTTTTTGCACAGATGGGGTCTGGCTATGTTGCCCAACCTGATCTTGAACTCCTGGGCTTAAGTGATCTCCTGCCTCAGCCTCCCAAAGTGCTGAGATAACAGGCATGAGCCACCATGCCCAGCCTCAAGTTTTCAATAGCTACTTGTGGCTAGCAGCTACTGCACTGGATGACACTAGTCTAGTCTAGGGCAGAGTCCATGATACATGGACATTACAGATGCAAACATATGATTTCCCCTGCCCTTTTTTTTTTTTTTTTTTTTTTTTTTTTTGAGACTGTCTCCCTCTGTCACCCAGGCTGGAGTGCAGTGACGCAATCTCGGTTCACTGTAACCTCTGCCTCCCATGTTCAAGCAATTCTCCAGGCTCAGCCTCCCGAGTAGCTGGGATTACAGGCACACGCCACCACACCTGGCTAATTTTTGTACTTTGAGTAGAGACGAGGTTCCACCATGTTGGTCAGGCTGGTCTCTTAACTCTTGGCCTCAAGTAATCTGCCTGCCTCAGCCTCCCAAAGTGTTGGGATTACAGGTGTGAGCCACCGTGCCCGACCTGATCAATCTCTTAAAGAGAATCCAGCTTTATTATTGCCAGTACATGACGAAACTGCTACTATATTTGCCCTGGGAAAAATGGACAAAGGGAAATACTGTTAATTCATGAATAAAAACTTTGCAGAAAATTAGCCAGTGTTTCGTTTTCAAAAACTTCCCTCTTTGTTCAGTAGATACCAGCTACTGATTACTACATATACTAGGGAAAGTTTAAAATTAGGAAATGCTGATTTCTCACATAGGAATTTCTAAATCCTGTGAAGAAAAGCTTAAAGAGCTTCTGAATATACAGAAGTTCCATTTAAGGACTAGGTCCTCCTTGTAGATGCATCAAAATATTACAAATTCCAAACTGAGACTTAATTCTCAAATGTGTTTTACTTGTTCTAAAACAATCCATCCACAAATATAAAACTATAAGTAATAGATTGTTATTTTCCCACTATGGGAATCTTTAGTGTGAAAAAGTATTCTACGAAAAGAATTTTTTAAAAAATAAATTAGGCCGGGTGCGGTGGCTCAAGCCTGTAATCCCAGCACTTTGGGAGGCCGAGACAGGCGGATCACGAGGTCAGGAGATCGAGATCATCCTGGCTAACACGGTGAAACCCCGTCTCTACTAAAAATACAAAAAACTAGCCGGGCGAGGTGACGGGCGCCTGTAGTCCCAGCTACTCCGGAGGCTGAGGCAGGAGAATGGCGTAAACCCGGGAGGCGGAGCTTGCAGTGAGCCCTCTCAAAAAAATAAATAAATAAATAAATAAATAAATAAATAAATAAATAATATAATAAAAAATACGTACAAAATGGGTTACAGAGGACAGATTTGTATATGCATAGATAAATATATGGAAGGTAACATACATAACTGTTAACAGGGCCAGGCACAGCAGCTCACGCCTGTTATCCCAGCACTTTGGGAGGCTGACGTGGGTGGATTGCTTGAGGTCAGGATTTCAAGACTGGTCTAGCCAACATGGCGAAATCCTGTCTCTACAAAAATATACAAAAAAAGGAAAAAAATTAGCCAGGCATGGTAGTGCACACCTGTAGTCTCAGCTACTTGGGAGGCTGAGGAACAAGAATCTCTTGAACCCAGGAGACAGAGGCTGCAAGACCGTGCCACTGCATTCCAGCTTGAGCGACAGAGTGAGACCCTGTCCCTTCCCTGCTCCAAAAAGTGTTCACAGTAGTTACTACTGAAAAATGGGATTTAGGATGAACAAGATAATTTTCCTTTTTTTAAAATTCCCTACTAATCTGAATATTTTTATAATAAACATGTATAACTTAAGAATAGAAGTAAAAAAAAGATAGATCATATGCAGATAGAATCTGAGTTTTCATTAAACTGTTTATAAGTTCAATATTTGTCTAAAAAAAGTCTCTAAAAGTATGCATCATAAGGTTGGATGCGGTGGCTCATGCCTGTAATCCCAGCATTTGGGAGGCCAAGGCAGGTGGCTCACTTGAGATCAGGAGTTCAAGACCAGCTGGCCAACATGGTAAAACCCCATCTCTACTAAAAATGAAAAATTAGCTGGGCTTGGTGGCCCACACCTGTAATTCCAGCTATTTGGGAGGCTGAGGCAGGAGAATTGGTTGAACCCAGGAGGCGAAGGTTGCAGTGAACCGAGATGGCACCACTGCACTCCAGTCTGGGTGACGGAGCAAGACTCTGTTTCTAAATAAATAAATAAATAAAATTATGCATCATAAAAGTAACTTTAGGTGTATCAATTAAAGACTTCAGGCTGGGCACAGACGCTCACAACTGTAATCTCAGCACTTTGGGAGGCCGAGGCAAGAGAGTCATGTGAGCTCAAGAGTTCAAGACTACCCTGGGCAACATAGCAAAATCTTGTCCCTAATAAAAATTTTTTTAAAATCAGCCAGGTGTGGTGCTGCCTGCCTGTAGTCCCAGCTACTCTGGAGGCTGAGGTGGGAGAATTGCTTGCACCTGGTGCCCAAGGCTGCAGCGAGCCATGGTTGCACCACTGCACTCCAACCTGGGCGACAGACCAAGACTGTGTCTCAAAAAAAAAAAAAAAAAAAAAAAGATTTCATAAACTTGCTGGTTAGACAGCATTAAAATTGTTAAAATTATTTTGTCAGGCTTTTAAATAACTACTTTCTATCAGTCCAGGAATTTTAAAAATCTTTGACTTTAACAGATTAAAACACAAAAAAGAAATATAAGCAATAAAAATATTAAATCAAAATAAAACAACGACGACAACAAAAAAATCCAAGAGTGCTTCCAAGTTTAGCTTGCCTTCCACTCAGGTGGGAGAAAGTTCAAATATTGCTGATCTATACAAAATATCAATAATTAGTATGTTTTTATAACTTACTCATTTAAATTCATAACTCAATGAGCAATAATAGAAGTTCATTTCCATTAATTGACTATGATTATTTAGCAGTCTGCAGTGCTAGAGAAAATATGAAAATCTAAAGCATATATATATATATATATATATATATATGTACAGTTTTTGAGACAGTGTCTTGCTCTGTCACCCAGCTGGAGTTCAGTGGTGTGATCACAGCTTACTGCAGCCTCAACCTCCCAGGCCCAAGCAGTCCTCCCACCTCAGCCTCCCAAAGTGCTATGATTACAGGTATGAGCCACCATCCCTGGCCAAAAGCATATTTCTTTAAAATGCTACTGCTACACTGGGTGCAGTGGCTCATGCCTATAATCCCAACACTTTGGGAGGCCGAGGAGGGAGGATCACCTGAGCCCAGGAGTTCCAGACCAGCCTGGGCAACATGGAGAAATCCCATCTCTACAAAACAACAACAACAACAACAAAAAGCCATAACAAACAAAAATTAGCCAGGCTTAATCTTGAGATGATTTAAAAGTATTATAGGAGGGCTGGCCATAGTGGCTCATGCCTGTAATACAGTCACTGGGGAGACTGAGTGGAAGATTCCTTGAGCCCAGGAGTTTATGATTAGACAGGGCAACATAGCGAGACAGCTCCCCCACTCCCCAGAAATAAAAAACTTACCTGGGCATGGTGGCACACACACCTGTAGTCCTAACTACTCGAGAAGCTGAGGCAGAAGGATCCCTTGCACCCGGGAGTTTAAGGATGGTCCATGCACACACTTCATCTGGGCCTGCAGTGAAATAGGCTGCTCCCTTCCTGACTGACTGGAGGGGCTGGGGGGAATCCCAGCAGGGAGAAAGCAATCCCTTCACCCCAGTTGCCAAACAGAACCTCCCACCCCCTGGATTTTCCTTCTCCCTCTATCTCTGATGGTTCTGGCTTTCCCAAACTGCTTTAGATCTTCTGATTCCTCTTGGGTTGAAGCAGACCAGTATTTTTTTTTTTAACAACATCCCCACTCCCCACCTGTTCCTCCCCGTTCCCATGCTGCCAACTTCTTCTTCCTCTTCTTTTATTTTTTTTAGTAGAGACGGGGTTTCATTGTGTTGACCAGGCTGGTCTTTAACTCCTGACCTCAAGTGATCCACCTGCCTCGGCCTCCCAAAGTGCTGGGATTACAGGCATGAGCCACCGCGCCTGGCCTCAGTGTGATGTTTTGATACATGTACTACATGAACATTTTCTTTTCTTTTTTTTTTTTTTTTTGAGACAGTCTTGCTCCATTACCCAGGCTGGAGTGCAGTGGCACGGCCGTGGCTCACTGCAACCTCCACCTCCCAGGTTCAAGTGATTCTCGTGCCTCAGCCTCCTGAGTAGCTGAGATTACAGACATGCGCCTCCATGCCCGGCTAATTTTTTGTATTTTTAGTAGAGATGGGGTTTCACCATGCTGGCCAGGCTGGTCTCAAACTCCCGGGCTTGTTGTACCACTGAGCCCAGCCACCACACCCAGCCAAAAATATGAGTGGTTTTTGTTTATTGATCTTGTACCCTACAATATTGCTGTACTTGTTTATTAGTTCTTATATAATTTTTTATTTTGACAAATAATAATCGTGCTTATTTATGGGGTACAATGTGATTTTTTTTTTTTTTTTTTTTTTTTGAGACGGAGTCTCATTCTGTCGCCTTGGCTGGAGTCCAGTGGTGCCATCTCAGCTCACTGCAACCTCCACCTCCTGGGTTCAAATGATTCTAGTGCCTTAGCCTCCCAAGTAGCTGGGATTACAGGTGTGTGCCACCACATCCAGCTAATTTTTGCATTTTTAGTAATGATGGAGTTTGACCATGTTGCCTAGGCTGGTCTCGAACTTCTGACCTCAGGTGATCTGCCCACCTAGCCCTCCGAAAGTGCTAGGATTACAGGCATAAGCCACCATGCCCAGCCTCAAGGCAATCCTATCAAAACCCCAGTTTTCTTTCTTACAGAAATTATCAAGCTGATCCTAAAATTCAGATTAAAATACAAGAGTTGGCCAGGCATGGTGGCTCATGCCTGTAATCCCAACACTTTGGGAAGCTGAGGTGGGAGAATTGCTTGAGGCCAGGAATTTGGGACCATACTGGGCAACATGGTGAGACTCTCTACCAAAAACTACTATAACAAAATTAGAGTGGTGTGGTGGCTGGTGCCTGTAATCCCACCTATCCGGGAGGCTGAGGTGGGAGGATTGCTTGAGCCTGGGAAGTAGAGGCTGCAGTGAACCATGTTCACACCTCTGCACTTGGGCCTGGGTATCACAGTGAGACCCTGTCTCTAAAAAAATACCAAAAAAAAAAAAAAACCCAAAAAAACAAAAAAAACAAGGGAACCTAGAGCAACCACTGAAAAAAGTTGTTAAAAAAAGTACAATGAATATACTAAGAAAAATATGAAATAAATAAAAAGAAAAAAATGAAGTCATATAAAATGGTCAGTTAAAACTACAAAAGGGGCCGGGCGCGGTGGCTCAAGCCTGTAATCCCAGCACTTTGGGAGGCCGAGACGGGCGGATCACAAGGTCAGAAGATCGAGACCATCCTGGCTAAACCGGTGAAACCCCGTCTCTACTAAAAAAATACAAAAAAACTAGCCGGGTGAGGTGGCGGCCGCCTGTAGTCCCAGCTACTCGGGAGGCTGAGGCAGGAGAATGGCGTGAACCCGGGAGGCGGAGCTTGCAGTGAGCTGAGATCCGGCCACTGCACTCCAGCCTGGGTGACAGAGCGAGACTCCGTCTCAAAAAAAAAAAAAAAAAAAAAACTACAAAAGGGAGAAAAATAGTGAAAGAAATACAAGGGACACAAAATAGACAAAACAACCCTGAGAAAGAACAAAGTTGAAGGACTGGCACTTCCTGATTTCAAAACAGCACCGTATTAGTCCGTTTTCATACCGCTATAAATAACTTCCTGAGACTAGGTAATTTGCAAAGGAAAGAGGTTTAATTGACTCACAGTTCAGCATGGCTAGGGAGGCCTCAGGAAACTTACAACCAAGGTGAAGGGGAAGCAAGGCACCCTCTTCACAAGGCAGCAGGAAGAAGTGCCAAGAAAAAGGGAAAAGAGCCCCTTATAAAACAATCAGATCTTATGAGAACTCACTGTCACGAGAAGAGCATGGGGAACTGCCTCCACGATTCAATTACCTCCACCTGGTCTCTCCCTTGACACATGGGGATTATGGCAATTAGGGGGATTACAATTCAAGATAAGATTTGGGTGGGGACACAAAGCCTAACCATATCAAGCACAAAGCTACAGCAATCAAGACAGTGTGGTACTGGTATAAGAACATTCAACATTCATATAGATCAATGCAATACAATTAGAGCCCAGAAATAAACCCTTACGTTCATGGTCAACTGATTTTTGACAAAGATGCTAAGAAAATTCAGTGAGAAAGAGCCTTTCAATATATGGTGCTGGGACATGTGAATTGCAAAAAAATTAATTTGGACTCCTATGTCACACCATACATAAAAATAAACTCAAAATGTAAGAAGTAAAACTATACAACTTATAGAAAAAACATATGTTTAAATTTCTTATTTATTTATTTTTGGAGACAGGGTCCCACTCTGTCACCCAGGCTAGAGTGCAGAGGTGTGAACATGGTCCACTATAGCCTTCACCTCCTGGGCTCAAGCAATCCTCCCACCTCAGCCTCCTGAGTAGCCGGGACCACAGAACTACGCCACCACACCTGGCTACTTTTTAATCTTTTTTTTTTTTTGAGACAGGGTCTCACTATTTTGCCCAGGCTAATCTTCAACTCCTGGTCTCAAGTCTCAACCTCCCAAAAGTGCTGAGATTATAGGTGTGAGCCACTATGACCCCCCAAAGTAAATTTTCTTGAGTTAGAGAATGGTTTCTTAGATATAACATTAAAAGCACAAGCAACCAAAGAAACAGATAGATAAACTGGTATTCATGAAAACTAAAAATTTTAGTGCTTCAAAAAATACCATCAAGAAAGGGCAAGTACCCACAGAATGAGAGAAAATACTTGCGAATCATATATCTGATATGGGACTTGTATTCAGAATATATTCTACAAAACTCTTACAACCCAATATTAAGATAAAACCCATAATTTTAAAAAAATGCATCTGAAAAGACATTTTTCAAAAGAAGGTATGCAAATGGACAATGAGCACATGAAAAGATTCTCAAATGTCACGAGCCACCAGAGAAATGCAAATCAAAATCATTCCCGGTAGAAAGGCTATAATCAAAAAGATAGATAGCAAGTGTTAGAATGTGGAGAAATCGGCACTCTCATGCACTGCAACTGGGAATGCTAAATGGTGCAATCACTTTGGAAAATAGTCTGGCAGTTCCTCAAAAGGTTATCATATGACCCAGCAACTTAATTCCTTGTACATATAATCATGAAAAATAAAAACATATATCCACATAAAAACTTGTACATAAATGTTAGTAACAGCATTGTTCTTAACAACACAAGGACAACCTAAATGTCCATCATCTGGGGAATGATTAAACAAAACGTAGTATATCCATACGATGGAATATTATTTGACCATAAAAAGGAATGAAGTACTGATACGTTCTGCAACAGGAATAAACCTTGAAAGCATTAAGCTAAGTGAAAAAAGCTGGCCGGGCATGGTGGCTCATGCCTGTAATCCCAGCACTTTGGGAGGCCGAGGCAGGAGGATTGCTTGAGCCCAGGAGTCTTTTTTTTTTTTTTTTTTTTTTTCCTCAAATGTTTTATTAAGTGTAGACGTCTGGAGTACTGTAAAACATGCATTATCTTTCTTCTTCGGTTGTTGAGGTGTGTTAAATTTGAAGAAGATCATATCTCCATCTTCAACAATATAATTTCTGCTTTGTCGTCTGTACTTTCCAGCAGCCTTGACTGCATTTTCAGAACCTTCCCATTTAAAATCTTCGTATTTCATTACTTCGGCCACAATGAATCCCTTTTCAAAATCTGTGTGAATATTTCCTGCAGTCTGATGATCCTTAGTCCCTTTCCTGATGGTCCATGCATGCACTTCATCTGGGCCTGCAGTGAAAATGTATTCTAGTTGGAATGCTGCAAACCCAGCCTTAATGATCTTTGGCAAAGCACTTTGTGTTGTGTTCGATTCCAGTTACTTCTGTCTCTCCTCAGCACTCAATTCTTGCCAAGGCCCCACTAAAAGGAGTGACAAAGGCACCTGGGTCATACTTGTCCACCCACTCTTTAATTTCCTTCCTTCCTTCCTCCCTCCCTCTTTCTTTTCCTTCCTTCCTTCCTTCCTTCCTTCCTTCCTTCCTTCCTTCCTTCCTTCCTTCCTCCCTCCCTCCCTCCCTCCCTGTCTCTCTCTCTCTTTCTTTCTTTCGACAGAGTCTTGCTCTGTCGCCCAGGGTGGAGTGCAGTGGCGCAATCTCGGCTCACTGTAACCTCCACCTCCTGGGTTCAAGCAATTCTCCTGCCTCAGCCTCCTGAGTAGCTGGGATTACAGGCATGCGCCACTATGCCCGGCTAATTTTTGTATTTTTGGTAGAGACGGGGTTTCACCATATTGACCAGGCTGGTCTCGAACTCCTGACCTTGTGATCCACCTTGGCCTCCCAAAGGTTTTACTTTTTTATCTCCTCCTCTCACAGACACCTTTTCTAGTTTGTCTAGTTTACCAATCATTTCCTCCTCTTTAAGCTGAAGCTCTTTATGTATAATTTCTATATCTCCAATAGGATCTACACTTCTTTCAACATGCATGATATCACCATCTTCAAAAGCACGTATTAGATGAAAGATGCCATCACAGGCATTAATATGGGATTAAAAAAGAGAGAGAAAAAAAAAAGCGTTCCCCAAGCCCTGCCCATTGTGAGCTCCTTTCACAAGGCCAGCAATATCCACTACATTTAGAAAGGCAGGAATTTTGCTTGCTGGTTTGTGGTACTGGCAAAGAAAGTCAAACCTTTCATCTGGCACAGGTACTCTGCTCTCATTAGGAGCAATGGTGCCGAAAGGGAAGTTTTCTGCTGAAGCCTGACTACTGGTTAATACATCGAAGAAAGTAGATTTCCCAGCATTTAGCAATCCACCAATACCAATTTTCAGTGGGGTTCCAAATCTTCCAATGATTGGGGGTGGTTTAATTCCATCACCTCCTTCTTTTCAGGGCATCGTGATTGGCCTTGGCGAAGACAGGGGTCCCAGCGGCTGCGAGAGGAAGGTCCTACCGGCAGCCGGAGGCGGGAAGAAGAGAATGCAGGCCCAGCACCTCTGCCAAGTACTATGCACTTCGGAGGCAGCGGCAGCGGAACAGGAGGGCCAGGCACCGAACGGCACCTCGAGCCCAGGAGTTTGAAACTAGCCTGGGCAACATAGCAAGACCCTGTCTCTAAAAGAAAAGAAAAGAAAAAAACAGGAAGAAGAAAAGGAAGAAAGAAGAAGAAGCCGCCAGTCACAAAGGCCACATAATTATGATTCCATTTATATGAAATGTCTGCAATAGGCAAGTCCACGGAGACAGAATGTAGATTAGTGATTGCCAGGTCCTGGGGGAATGAAGGAATGGGGAATGAATGCTAACGGGTATGGAGTTTTTGAGTTTTTTTTTTTTTTTTTTTTTTTTTAAGAGAAGAAAATGTTCTAAATGGACAATGGTAAATATTACACAACTCTGTGAATATACTAAAACCCACCAAATTGTGTACTTTAAAAGGGTGAAGTCTATGCTATGTGAATAATAAAGCTGTTATTTAAAAAACACACTTGGGGTTTGTTGTCTGGTACACAGAGGTGACTTTCAGATTTGTGCTGGTGACAAGAGGGGAAAACAACTGCAAGGGCAGCAACTGCTGCTAAAGAAACACCAGCAGTTTCTAATTTTACACTGTCCTATATTTTGCTGTGAGTTTCGTAGCTTTCGATAATGCTATACTAGAGGCCAAAACAGAAATGCCTTTTATATTTCATTATAACAGCTAAACTGGGAAATAAACTCACCAATTGGTTTTTTTAAAAAGGAAATGAGCTAAAAACAACATAGATGTAAGTGGAGCTTCAATAAACCTTTGCTTAGTAAGATGGATATTTCACAAGAGACGGAGAGTTTGGTAGTAAAAATAGTTTAAAGTGTTACATTATTTTAAAAAGCATTTTGTTTAATTTACTGTAGATGGCCAAACATCATTTTAAAACATATGGTAAATCTGTTGGGTAGTAAAAAGAAATGACATCTTGTTTCCATTTTCTTATTCTTTCCAGTTTATCTCTTTATTGTAAATCATCTTCCATTGTGGGAGGATATTAAATTTAAATCAAACTGAGGGGGAAAAAGCAGGACTTATGTTCATAAATTCATGTTTCTCTTAGTATTGCTGCCTCTTACAGCCATTTTATGAAGAATACTATGGCCTGAGTAGTTAATATTATTTAAGATTTTTCAAATTGGTCTATTCCTGGATCTAAACAAATTGGAAAATTGGAAGTTTCTTTTCTTTTCTGTCTCTTTTTTAGACAGAGTCTCCCTCTGTCGCCCAGGATGGAATGAGGTGGCACAACCTTGCCTCACTTCAACCTCCACCTCCCAGGTTCAAGGGATTCTCCTGCCTCAGCCTCCCCCGTAGCTGGGATTACAGGCGTGCACCACCATGCCTAGCTAATTTTATATTTTTAGTAGAGATGGGGTTTAGCCGTGTTGGCCAAGCTGGTCTCAAACTACTGACCTCAGGTGATCTGCCTGCCTCAGCCTCCCAAAGTGCCGGGATAATAGGCATGAGCCACCGTGCCTGGCTGGAAGTTTCTTCTCTTCAGCAAACAGCTCTTTTTATAGGTCAAGAAACCTATTTACAAAAAGAAACCAAAAAATTACGTAATTATGATATAAACATTTTAAATAAATTGTAATACTCTTTCATGATAAAAGATTCATGAACCAGAACTGGTAAAGATTTAAGGAATGATATTAAGGTCGATTTGTTTGTTTTTGAGATGAAGCCTCATTCTGTCACCCAGGATGCAGTGCAGTGGCACGATCTTGGCTCATTGCAACCTCTGCCTCCCAGGTTCAAGTGATTCTCCTGCCTCAGCCTCCCAAGTAGCTGGGATTACAGGCGCCCCCCACCAGGCCCAGCTGATTTTTGTATTTCTGGTAGAGTCGGGATTTCGTCACGTTGGCCAGGCTGGTCTCAAACTCCTGGCCGCAAGTGATCCACCCACCTCAGTCTCCCAAAGTGCTGGGATTACAGGCGTGAGCTACCGTGCCAGGACAATACTAAGGTTGATTTATAAAGATAAGTCATAATTAACATGTACAGTGCTTACCATGTCCTTAGACTATTCTAAATGCTCTGCATGTGAGTGTATGTGTTACCAAAACACCAGGGGTTCGTTCGGTCTAGGTCCTGCTGCTCTCTGCACAGAAAGCCAATCACTGAAACCACGATTACTGCCAAGGAAGAAGGCTTTAATTGGGTGCTGCAGCAGAGGAATTGGGAGCTCAGTCTGAAATCCAACTCCCTGACTAACTGTAACTAGGGGTTTATGTAGCAGAAAAGAAATGTAACAATGTATAAGAAAATGAGAGGCTAGGCACAGTGGTTTATGCCTATAATCCCAGCACTTTGGGAGGCCGAGGCAGGCACATCACCTGTGGTCTGGAGTTCAAGACCAGACTGGCCAACATAGTGAAACCCTGTCTTTACTAAAAATACAAAAATTAGGCCGGGCGCGGTGGCTCAAGCCTGTAATCCCAGCACTTTGGGAGGCCGAGGCAGGCGAATCACAAGGTCAGGAGATCGAGACCATCCTGGCTAACACAGTGAAACCCCGTCTCTACTAAAAAAAATACAAAAAACTAGCCGGGCGTGGTGGCGGCGCCTGTAGTCCCAGCTACTCGGGAGGCTGAGGCAGGAGAATGGCGTGAACCCGGGGGGCGGAGCTTGCAGTGAGCCGATATCGCGCCACTGCACTCCAGCCTGGGGCACAGAGCAAGACTCCGTCTCAAAAAAAAAAAAAAAAAAAAAAAAAAAAAAAAAAAAAAAAAAAAAAAATTAGCCGGGTGTGGCGGCACCTGTAATCCCAGCTACTCGGGAGGCTGAGGCAGGAGAATCACTTGAACCCGGGAGGCGGAGGTTGCAGTGAGCTGAGATTGCACCACTGTACTCCAGCCTGAGCAACAAGAGTGAGACTCTGTCTGAAAAAAAAAAGAAAAGAGAACAAGAACAAGAACAAGAACTAGGGAGGAGCAAGGCAGCAATCATGATGAATGACAGGTCCCTGAATCTCACCGTCTGGATGTGGTGACCTGGTGAGTTTCAGTTCTTTGATAATTTTTTCGAGAGGTCTAAAGGTAGTTTTTTGAGGAAAGAACTCAGATAAAACAAATGTGGCCAGGAGCGGTGGCTCACGCCTGTAATCCCAGTACTTTGGGAGGCTGAGGCAGGCGGATCACCTGAGGTCAGGAGTTCGAGACCAGCCTGGCCAACATGGCAAAACCCTGTCCCCACTAAAAAAAAATACAAAAAAAAAATTAGCCAGGCGTGGTGACGCACACCTGTAGTCCCAGCTATTTGGGAGGCTGAGGCAGGAGAATCACTTGAACCTGAGAGCCAGAGGTTGCAACCAGCCAAGGTGGCACCACTGTACTCCAGCCTGGGCGACAGAGTGAGACTCCATCTAAAAAAAGTTAAATAAATAAATAAATAAGTAAAATAAAACAAGTGTAAGTTTCAAATTTAAGACCAGAAGGTCAGTTTCTTTTTCTGTTGTTGTTCCAATTTCAGTATATGTGCTAAGCCAGCACAAGAAGGGTCAATTTCTATGTTTATCCCAAAAAACTTCTATGGGACTATGGGGTTGGTTTCATATATACATACATAAATACATGTATGTGCATATGAATGTGTATATTCCTCACAGTTATATAAATAAATAAAGTCTTCACCACCACAAACCCATTAAGATGAGGACACTGAGACCAAGCAAGGTTAAATAGTCTCTCCAAGCTAAACTCAAGGAAGTTTGGCATCAGAGTCCATGTTTTTAATAATTATGCTACATGAATATCAAGAGCTTGATATTCTTATGAATATCAAGAGAACATTAAGCCAACAAATCCTGTCTCCTTATCCGTGTTTTTTGTTTTTTGTTTTTTTGAGACAGAGTCTCACTCTGTCACCCGGGCTGGAGTGCAGTGGCACAATCTCAGCTCATTGCAAGCTCCGCCTCCCAGATTTATGCCATTCTCCTGCCTCAGTCTCCCAAGTAGCTGGGACTACAAGCGCTCGCCACCATGCCTGGCTAATTTTTTTGTATTTTTAGTAGAGATGGGGTTTCACTGTGTTAGCCAGGATGGTCTCGATCTCCTGACCTCCTGATCCACCCATCTCGGCCTCCCAAAGTGCTGGGATTACAGGCGTGAGCCACCACGCCTGGCCCCTTATCCGTGTTTTGATACTACACTGTATAAAACACCAAGTGCTTCCTTTGGACATAAGGTACATCTAAAGTTTATTATAAACTTCTTCTACAAGTAAAGGGGTGACTAATTTGTTTTGGAACCCTCTTTGATCTATGACAAAACTCTCTAGATTTAATGACTGATTTTAAGATTCCAAACAATTTGTCAATCTAAACTACATTACTTGTTGGATGCAGTGGTTTCACGCCTATAATCCCAGCACTTCGGGAGGCTGAGGCAGGTGAATCACCTGAGGTCAGGAGTTCGAGACCAGGCTGGTCAATATGGTGAAACATCGTCTCTACTAAAAATACAAAAATTAGCTGGGTGTGGTGGCACATGCCTGTAGTGCCAGCTACTCGGGAGGCTGAGGCAGGAGAATCGCTTGAACCCAGGAGGCAGAGGTTGCAGTGAGTTGAGATGGCGCCACTGCACTCCAGCCTGGACAACAGAGTGAGACTCCATCTCAAAAAAATTTAAAAATAGCTTTCTGCAGCCAGGCATGGTGGCTCACATCTGTAATCCCAGCACTTTGGGAGGCCAAGGCGGGCGGATCACGAGGTCAGGAGATTGAGACCATCCTGGCTAACACAGTGAAACCCCATCTCTACTAAAAAAAAATACATATATATATACACAAAAAAAATTAGCTGGATGTTGTGTTGGGCGCCTGTAGTACCAGCTACTCAGGAGGCTCAGGCAGGAGAATGGCGTGAACCCGGGAGGCGGAGCTTGCAGTGGGCCAAGATCGCGCCACTGCTCTCCAGCCTGGGCAACAGAGCAAGACTCTGTCTCAAAAAAAAAAAAATAGCTTTCTGCCTGTGGACACTGCCGAGGAAGCATCGTTAAAGTCTCTCTTCTGCTTACCATCATGTGTAAGTCAGAGTCTCCTAAAGAGCCCGAACAACTGAGGAAGCTCTTCATTAGGGGTTGAGCTTTGAAACAACTGATGAGAGCCTGAGGAGCCATTTTGAGCAATGGGAATGCTCACGGACTGTGTGGTCATGAGACATCCAAACACCAAGTGCTCCAGGGGCTGTGGGTTTGTCACATATGCCACTGTGGAGGAGGTGAATGCAGCCATGAATGAAAGGCCACACAAGGTGGATGGAAGAGTTGTGGAAACAAAGAGAGCTGTCTCAAGAGAAGATTCTCAAAGACCAGGTGCCCCCTTAACTGTGAAAAAGATATTTGTTGGTGGCACTAAAGACATTGAAGAACATCACCTAAGAGATTCTTTTTTTTTTTCAGATGGAGTCTTGCTCTGTTGCCAGGCTGGAGTGCAATGCTGCGATCTTGGCTCACTGCAACCTCCGCCTTCTGGGTTCAAGCGATTCTCCTGCCTCAGCATCCCAAGTAGCTGGGACTACAGGCACATACCACCACACCCAGCTAATTTTTGTATCTTTATTAGAGACAGGGTTTCACCATGTTGGCCAGGATGGTCTCGATCTCTTGACCTCATGATCCACCCGCCTCAGCCTCCCAAAGTGCTGAGATTACAGGCATGAGCCACTACGTCCGGCCAAGAGATTATTTTGAACAGTATGAAAAAATTAAAGTGATTGAAATCATGACTGACTGAGGCAGTGGCCAGAAAAGGGGCTTTGCCCCTGTAACCTTTGATAACCATGACTCCGTGGATAAAACTGTCATTCAGAAATACCATGCTATGAATGGCCACAACTGTGAAGTTAGGAAAGCCCTGTCAAAGCAAGAGATGGCTGGTGCTTCATCCAGTCAAAGAGGTCAAAGTTGTTCTGAAAACTTTGGTGGTGGTTGTGAAAGTGGTTTCAGAGGGAATGACAACTTTGGTCATGGAGGAAACTTCAGTGACCATGGTGGCTTTGGTGGCAGCTCTGGTGGTGGTGGATATGGTGGCAGTGGGAATGGCTATAATGGATTGGTAATGATGGAAGCAATTTTGGAGGTGTTGGAAGCTACAATTATTTTGGCAATTAAAACAATCAGTCTTCAAATTTGGGACCGATGAAGGGAGGAAACTTTGGAGGCAGAAGCTCTGGCCCCAATGGTGGTACAGGCCAATACTTTGCCAAACCATGAAACTAAGGTGGCTATGGAGGTTCCAGTAGCAGAAGTAGCTATGGCAGTGGCAGAAGATTTTAATTAGGAAACAAAGCTTAGTAGGAGAAGAGAGCCAGAGAAGGGACAGGGAAGCTACAGGTTATAACAGATTTGTGAACTCAGCCAAGCACAGTGGTGGCAGGGCATAACTGCTACAAAGAAGACATGTTTTAGAAAAATACTCATGTGTATGGGCAAAAAATTCGAGGACTGTATTTGTGACTAATTGTATAACAGGTTATTAGTTTCTCTTCTGTGGAAAGTGTAAAGCATTCCAACAAAGGGTTCTAATGTAGTTTTTTTTTTTTTTTTGCACCCATGCTGTTCATTGCTAAATGTAATAGTCTGATCGTAATGCTAAATGTCTTTTTTTTTTTTTTTTTTTTTTTTTTTTGAGATAGAATCTTGCTCTGTCACCCAGGCTGGAGTGCAGTGGCACAATCTCGGCTCACTGCAACCTCCGCCTCCTGGGTTCAAGAGATTCTTCTGCCTCAGCCTACTCAGTAGCTGGGACTACAGGGGCACACCACCATGCCCAGCCAATTTTTGTATTTTTAGTAGAGACGGGGTTTCACTGTACTGGCCAGGCTGGTCTCGAACTCCTAACCTGGTGATCCACCTGCCTCGGCCTCCCAAAGTGCTGGGATTACAGGTGTGAGCCACCACACCCAGCCATAAATGTCTTTTTTAAAAAATAATAATGACAATTTTTAAAAAATAAAGTACATTACTTTAGGATCAAATGTGGATATATTCAAAACAATGTACTGAAAATGGGTCTTTATTTTCCAGTGTCAGGCCTCTGAGTCCAAGCTAAGTCATCATATCCCCAGTGACCTGCACATATACATCCAGAGGGCCTGAAGCAACTGAAGATCCACAGAAGTGAAAATAGCTTAACTGATCTACAGAAGTGAAAATAGCTTAACATGTTGAACCCCATCTCTACTAAAAAAAAAAAAAAAAAAAAAAAAAATTAGCCAGGTACAGTGGCAGGCACCTGTAATCCCAGTTACACAGGAGGCTGAGGCAGAAGAATTGTTTGAACCAGGGAGGTGGAGGTTGCAGTGAGCCGAGGTCGTGCCACTGCACTTCAGCCTGGGTGACAGAGCAAGACTCTGTCTCAAAAAAAAAAAAAAGGCCAAAACACCAGTGGGCTATTTGTTAACTTCACAGTGGCTCTCCTTTGTCATTCTCCTGTTGCCTATTATTATTGAATCCAAAGTCTAGGTCCTCTTTTTACCTGCTTCTTAGCTAATCATTATATTCCTACACAAATTATTGTTAAGATAAAATTTTCATAAGTTAAAAACTTGTCCCTTACGCAAATATAAACAGAAAATAAGTCAGGCCAGGTGCAATGACTCACATCTGTAATCCCAGCACTTTGGGAGCCCAAGGCCAAAGGATCTGTTGAGTCCAGGAGTTTGAGACCACCCTGGCCAACATGGTTAAACTCCCGTCTCTACTAAAAATACAAAAATTAGCTGGGCGTGGTGGTGCACGCCTGTAATCCCAGCTACTTGGGAAGCTGAAGCAGGAGGATCACTTGAACTGGGGAGGGGGAGGTTGCAGTGAGCTACGGTCGCACCGCTACACTTCAGCCTGGGTGACAGAGCGAGACTCCGTCTCAAAAAAAAAAAGAAAATCAAATTACGATGCACACGCCTACATAATCAGATAATTCCCAGAGGGTCTAAACAACATCCTGCATTCCATGGAAAAGACTCAGTCATCTCTTCTGCTCATTTCCAAATTTTGAATATTATTTTCTTTCTTTTTTTTTTTTTTTTTTTTTTTTTGAGATGGAGTCTCTCTGTCGCCCAGGCTGGAGTGCAGTGGCCGGATCTCAGCTCACTGCAAGCTCCGCCTCCCGGGTTCACGCCATTCTCCTGCCTCAGCCTCCCAAGTAGCTGGGACTACAGGCGCCCGCCACCTCGCCCGGCTAGTTTTTTGTATTTTTTAGTAGAGATGGGGTTTCACCATGTTAGCCAGGATGGTCTCGATCTCCTGACCTCGTGATCCGCCCGTCTTGGCCTCCCAAAGTGCTGGGATTACAGGCTTGAGCCACCGCGCCCGGCCAAATATTATTTTCTTAATATTATTTTAAACTTTCATTATTATTATTATTATTATTATTTTGAGACAGGATCTCACTCTGTTGCCCAGGCTGGAGTGCAGTGGCATGATCATGGCTCACTACAGACTCAACCTCCAGGGCTCAAATGATCCTCCCACCTCAGCCTCCAAAGTAGCTGGCACCACAGGCGTGCACCACCATGCCTGGCTAATTTTTGATTTTTGTAGCTCAGGGTCTCCCTGTGTTGCCCCGGCTGGTCTCAAACTCCTAGGCTCACGTGATCCTCCTGCCTTGGCCTCCCAAAGTTCTAGGATTACAGGCGGGAGCCACAGCATGTGGCCAATTTTCTTAATATTCTTCACCCAGATAGGAAAATTTTACTTTCTCTTTTTCTTTGTACCAGTCTCTCTTTCCTCAGAATGTTTTTTCCTCTCTTCCTGCCCAGGTGTGTCCCTTACTTTCATTACATCTGGCCCCAGCTTGCTTCCTTTTAACACAAATTTCTGTTTCCTTCCTCTTTCATCCTTACATGAAACAGCTGATGGCTCAGGTATGCATTCCTGAAACATTTGAGGAGTAACTCGGAGTGTTAATTTTTCTTTTCTTTTCTTTTTTTCTTTGAGATGGAGTCTCGCTCTGTTGCCCAGGCTGGAGTGCAGTGGCATGATCTCTGCTTACTGCAACCTCCGCCTCCCAGATCGAAGTGATTCTCCTGCCTCAGCCTCCCAAGCAGCTGGGATTACAGGCACCTGGCACTCTGCCCAGCTAATTTTTGTGTTTTTGGTAGACGGTTACATCATGTTGGCCAGCCTGGTCTTGAACTCCTGACCTCGTGAATCCACCTGTCTTGGCCTCCCAAAGTGCTGGGATTACAGGCGTGAGCCACTGCGCCCAGCCTGGAGTGTTAATTTTTCATTTAGCGGATAATAAAATGGTATTATTTTTATTAAAAATGGCCTTCATTAGTTTGGCTTTTTTCCCCCCAGTTCTCATTTGGTTTAAATGGTTTGGCATACTTGTGTTATACTCCTAGTTTTGTTCTAACTTCCATGAGGGGAGAAAATAACATTTTTTTTTTGAGATGGAGTTTTCGTTTTTGTCGCCCAGGCTGGAGTGCAGTGATGCATATGTTGTTTCACATGTTCGTGTGAAGAGACCACCAAACAGGCTTTGTGTGAGCAACATGGCTGTTTATTTCACCTGGGTGCAGGCGGGCTGAGTCCAAAAAGAGAGTCAGCATGGGGGGTGGGATTATCATTAGTTCTTATAGGTTTTGGGATAGGCGGTGGAGTTAAGAGCAATGTTTTGGGGGCAGGGGGTGGATCTCACAAAGTACATTCTCAAGGGTGGGGAGAATTACAAAGAAGCTTCTTAACGGTAGGGGAGATTACAAAGTACATTGATCAGTTAGGGTGGGGTAGAAACAAATCACAATAGTGGAATGTCATCCCAAAGTGCTGGGATTACAGGTATAAGCCACCGCACTGCGCCACAAATAGCCCTTTGTATCCATGGGTTTCACATCTGTGGTTTCTGCATCTGTAGATTCAGCCAACCAAGGACTGAAAATATTTAGGGGCAGGCCTGGCATGGTGACTCACTTTGGGAGGCTGAGGTGAGCGGATCACTTGAGGTCAGGAGTTTGAGACCAGCCTGGCCAATATAGTGAAACCCAGTCTCTACTAAATATACAAAAATTAGCTGGGCATGGTGGCACACACCTGTAATCGCAGCTACTCGGGAGGCTGAGGCAGGAGAATCACTTGAACCCGGGAGGCAGAGGTTGTAGAGAGCCAAGATTGTGCCACTGCACTCCAGCCTATGTGACAGAGTGAGAATCCACCTCAAAAAAAAAAAAAAAAAAAAAAAAAAAAAAAATTTGGGTGGCGAAAAAAAGGATGGTTGTGTCTGAACTAAACATGTATAGACTTTTTTCCCTTATTATTCCCTAAGTAATAATAATATAATTACTATTTATATAGCAATTGCATTGTATTAAATATTTTAAGAAATCTAAGATGATTTAAAGCATATAGATGTGCATAGATTATATGCAAATACTGCATCATTGTATATAAGGGACCTGAGCATCCATGGATTTTGGTGTCCACATGGAGTCCTGGAACCAATTCCCTAGAGATACTGAGGGATGACTGTATCCACTCTCTTCTCGGATGAGGAAATGGTGACTGAACATTTATTATTCTCTAAGTTTGTACTTGTGCCTATGTGGGTGACTATGTAGGTGTCCCCATTTTCACAGCAATATCTGAAGCTGTAAGCTTAGGAAAGAAAGATTCTTTCCTAAACAATGACCTATAGTGTAGAATGCTACAAAACTGTCAAGCAGGACGAGGTTTGAAAAGTGTCCATTCATTGGTTTATTCCATAAATATTTATTGGCCACTTAGTATATGCCAAGAACTATATTAGGCATTAGATACAGTAATAAACAAAGCCAGGCCAGGTGCAGTGGCTCATGCCTGTAATCCTAGCACTTTGGGAGACTGAGGCGGGCAGATCACCTGACATTAGGAGTTGAGACCAGTCTGACCAATATAGCAAAACCCCGTCCCTACTAAAAATACAAAACTTAGCCAGGAGTGGTGGCGCATGCCCGTAATTCCAGCTACTTGGGAAGCTGAGACAGGAAAATCACTTGAACCCAGGAGGCAGAGGTTGCAGTGAGCCAAAATCATGCCACTGCACTCCAGCCTGGGTGACAAAGTGAGACTCCGTTTCAAAAATATAAAAATAAAAATAAAGCTGGGCTCGGTGGCTCATGCCTGTAATCCCAGCACTTTGGGAGGGCGAGGCAGGAGGATCACCTGAGGTCAGGAGTTCAAGACCAGCCTGGCCAACATGGTGGAACCACGTCTCTACAAAAATACAAAAATTTGCAGGACATGATGGTAGGTGCCTGTAATCCCAGCCACTAGGGAGGCTGAGGCAGGAGAATTGCTTGAAACTGGGAGGTGGAGGTTGCAGTGAGCTGAGCTCACACCACTGCACTCCAGCCTGGGCGACAGAGCAAGACTCTGTCTCAAAAAAATACAATACAATACAATATAAAATAAAATAAAATAAAATAGTTTAAAAAGTAAAATAAAATAGGCCAGGCACAGTGGCTCACGCCTGTAATCCCAGCACTCTGGGAGGCCGAGGAGGGCAGATCACTTGAGGCCAGAAGTTTGAGACCAGCCTGGCCAACATGGAGAAACCTCGTCTTTACAAAAAATACAAAAATTAGCTGGGCTTGGTGGCACACACCTGTAATCCCAGCTACTTGGGAGGCTGAGGCAGGAGAATCACTTGAACCAAGGAGGTGGAGATTGCAGTGAGCTGAGATCACGCCACTGCACTCCAGCCGAGGCTACAGAGTGAGACATCATAATACAATACAATACAATACAATACAATACAATACAATACAATACAATACAATACAACACAACACAACACAACACAACAAAATAAAATAAACAAAATCAGAATTGTTCCTGCTGACATTCAGTATAGTGAAAGAGACATACATTTAATGACTCATTTAAGAAATAAGCTGAATATGGTGGCTCACACTTGTAATCCTAACATTTTGGGAGGCCAAGATGAGTGGATAGCTTGAGGCCAGGAGTTCAAGAGCAGCCTGGGCAACAAAGCAAGACCCCGTCTCTATAAAAAATAAATTAGTGGGCCAGGCACAGTGGCTCACGCCTGTAATCCCAGCACTCTGGGAGGCCGAGGCTGGTGGATCACTTGAGGTCAGGAGTTCTAGACCAGCCTGGCCAACATGGTGAAACCCCATCTGTACTAAAAATACAAAAAATTAGCCAGGCATGGTGGCAGGGGCCTGTAATCCCAGCTACTCAGGAGGCTGAGGCAGGAGAATCACTTGAACCCAGGAGGCGGATGTTGCAGTGAGCCGAGATTGCAGCATTGCACTCCAACCTGGGCAACAAGAGCAAAACTCCGTCTCAAAAAAAAAAAAAAAATAGTAAACCAAAAATAAAAATAAATTAGTGGATGCAGTAGTGTGCACCTGTAGTCTCAGCTACTCAGGAGGCTGAGGCTAGAGGATCACTTGAGCCTGGGAGATTGAGGCTGCAGTGACAGTGCCACTGCATTGCAGCCTGGGGAAAAGAGTGAGACCCTGTCTCAAAAAAAAGACAAAAAAAAAAAAAAGAAGTATTAACATTTTAAGAGTCCAGTGGCAGTCGAGATGGAGTAGTCCACTATAGCTTATTTCTATTGCTGGTTGTAACTAAACACTCTGGAATAAATACAAAAAGCAACTACCTGTGCACTCTGAAAAGTAAACAAATGCAGAATCAAACTTGGAGAAAGGGGCCCACATGGGAGTGAGTTTCTGTGTGTGTGTGTATGTGTGTGTGTGATCTGAGGATACGCACGCAGTGAGCTGTGGCAGTGCAGTGTGGACAGCTAAAACTCCCAGAGAAGCCCTGTCTGTGTAGATCAAGGAACTCAGAAAGTGAGTCCCTAGGTCTCAGAGCTGGAAGGGAGAAATGTCCATTTATTCCCTCTCTCTCTTGCTGTGGCAGTGGCATGGGCAACTAACCCTCCTTGAGAAGCCCCATCATTCCGGCTCTAGGGCAGGCAGGAAGTTGAGAAGAATCCCAGAGAGGAGACCTAGAGAAGGGTTCTCCTGCTTCCGTGCACAAATAAGCATCTGTCCAGGGCTCATTCCTGAGGTGCATATACACAGAATACCCCAAAGCAGCACAGCAAAAGCCTCAAAAACTGAACAACAACACAAGGCACAAGTCCAAGTCTAACCCCCAAAGGGCACAGACAGATGTAGGATGATCTAAAGCAGCACAGGACAGGCTTTGAAAACTGTCTTGGCATTGGAATCCACAGGGAGAAAAAAAGGCAAGACAGACCTTGAAGTCTCAATCCAACCAGGATGACTGAATGCTGAAAACAACTAAAATCAGCATTCTCTGGAAGACTTTAATAGGACCTAGAGAGTCACAATGGAATATTCAAACTGTTCAGCATACAAACTGGTATTATTCAACATACAAAGAGTCGTGAAAAAGTGACCATTCTCAAGCGAAAAAGATAATCAACAGATACCAATGCCAAGATGATTGAATTATCAAAGACTTTAAGACAGCTATTATCATCTCATCATGCTCTATAAGATAAAAGTGAACATGCTTGAAGTAAATGTTGAGATAGAAGTTCTCAACAGAAGAAAAAACTGAAAAGGAACCAAACAGAAAGTTTACGACTGAAAAATATATCTGAAATAAAAAATTTCACTAGATGATATCAATAATAGGATAAAGATTACCAATAGAGGAAAGAGTTAGTGAAGATGGATCAAGAGAAATTGTCCAGGCCAGGCATGGCGGCTCACGCCTGTAATCCCAGCACTTTGGGAGGCCAAGGTGGGTGGATCTCCTGAGGTCAGGAGTTCGAGACCAGCCTGGTCAACATGTTGAAACCCGGTCTCTACTAAAAATACAAAAATTAGCCAGGCATGGTGGTAGGCTCCTGTAATCTCAGCTACTGGGGAGGCTGAGGCAGGAGAATCACTTGAAACTGGGAGGTGGAAATTGCAGTGAGCCGAGATCATACCAATGTACTCTGGCCTGTGCGACAGAGCGAGACTCCATCTCAAAAAAAAAGAAACAAACAGGCCGGGCGCGGTGGCTCACGCCTGTAATCCTAGCACTTTGGGAGGCCAAGGCGGGTAGATCACCTGAGGTCAGGAGTTTGAGACCAGCCTGGCCAACATGGAGAAACCCCGTTTCCACTAAAAATACAAAAGAATTTGCCAGGCATGGTGGCAGGCGCCTGTAATCCCAGCTACTCGGGAGGCTGAGCCAGAAGAATTGCTAGAACCCTGGGGGTGAGGGTTGCAGTGAGCTGAGATGGCACCACTGCACTCCAGCCTGGGCGACAAAGTAAGACTCCATCTCAAAAAAAAAAAAAAAAAAAAAAAAAAAGGAAACAAACAAATGAGCAAAACTTACAGCTGACATCCTGACATCCTTAATGGTAAAAGGTTGAATGTATTCCCCTTAAAATCAGGAGCATAGCACGGATGTCTACTGTCACCATTTCTATTTAATTTATTAATAACATCACATTGGCAGTTACAGTTAACACAATAAAGCAAGAAATAAAAGGCACAGGCATCAGAAAGGAAGAAGCTGTTTCTATTTGTAGACAACACAGTCTACAAAGAATCTACAAAAAAAGGCTCTGAAAATGCATAAATGAGAAATAGGCAATGTTATTCAAAGTCACAGCTTTTACTTCAAATTTTCTATCTCCAGATCCTTACATCAAATTGCCAACTGGATATCTTCACCTGTATGTTTCCCAGGAACTCCGAAGACTCAGTATTTCCAAGCCAAATTTATTGATATCTGTCCAAACTTGGTCTTTCAGAAAAATTCCCTATTCATCTGGTAATGCCACCAATTTACTAATTCTAATATAACTTCCCAATATTGATTTATCCATCTATCCATGCTAAAAAATGAAGATTTGTCTTAGACTATTCCTCTTACCTGCCCCATATACTTGGTTAGTTACGCTATCAGTTAATCCTGTTATGAAACCAACTGCCCCAAACCTAGAGGCTTAAAAGAAAATAATCTATAGGCCAGGGATGGTGGCTTATGCCCGTAATCCCAGCACTTTGGGAGGCTGAGGCGGGCAGATCGCAAGGTCAGGAGTTCAAGAAAAGCTTGGCCAATATAGTGAAACCCCGTCTCTACTAAAAATACAAAAATTAGCTGGGCATGGTGGCAGGTGCCTGTAGTTCCAACTACTCGGGAGGCTGAGGCAGCAGAATAGCTTGAACCCAGGAGACAGAGGTTGCAGTGAGCTGAGATCAGGCCACTGCCTTCCAGCCTGGGTGACAGAGCGAGACTCCATCTCAAAAAAAAAGAAAGGAAGAAAAAAAAAAAAAAGAAGAGAATCTATATTTCCTATAATTCTATGTGTAGACTGGCTCATTCTAGGATGGCCTCACACATATGTTTGGGGCTTCAACTGAGAATGTTGAGACAACTGGGAAGGCTGGGAGCACTAGGGACACTCTCAAAGTGGTCTTATCTTCTAGGAGGCTAGCCTTGATTTAATCAAATTGTGGCAAACGGTTGCCAGCAGTAAAAGTGTGAATCCCAATGTGGAAGAATTTTTCAAGTCTCTACTAACATTACAATTGCTATTGTCCCAAGGGTCAAAGCAAATCACTTAAATCAGTCTGGGAGGAGGCTACCCAAGGTTCTGGACATGGGTAGGTGTGAAAAATTGGTGTGGGTAGTGGAGGGGGCGACGGAGCTTAACTGCAACAATCTAGGACACTTAACCCTACTGATTCTATTTCATAACCTCTCCAATCTCATTCTTCCTCTTGAATCCCACTTCACTGACAAGTTAAAGACCTCATCTTGTACCTGAACTACTTACAATAGTCTCCTACTATTAGCATATGAATTTTCTGAAAAACACAAATCCAGTCACACAATTCTGTTGCTTAAAACTCAGTAGCTTCCCTTTGGCCATTAGAACAAACTACTAAGTGAGGCCCACAAGGTCATTTTCTAGCTCCTACTTACCTGACTTACCTCTTACTACTCTATGCACCCTACTCTTCCAAATATGAGAAACAGTCGTTAAAGGACCATGGTATTTCAATACCACCATTTTCCATATAATGTTTCTATCTACAATGCCCTACTACTGCTTGTGTCCTGGTAGATATCAACTTATTCTTAAGATTTCATCCAGGAGGCTGAGGCACTAGAATCACTTAAACCCAGGAGGCAGAGGCTGCAGTGAGCCAAGATTGCGCCACTGTACTCCAGCCTGGGCAACAAAGCAAAACTCTGTCTCGAAAAAAAAAAAAGATCTCGTCTTAAATATAACAAATTTAATAAAAGATTTCTTGCCTGACAAAGTTAAATGCTTCTACCTTTTGCTTCCATTGCATCTCACAGAAACTTCAATTATAGTGTTTTCTCCAAAATACTGTAATTATTTGTTTTCAGGTCTAACCATTTCCATCACCATGAGATGGAAACTGTTTTTTTTTTTTTTTTGAGATGGAGTCTTGCTCTGTCGCCCAGGATGGAGTGCAGTGGCACAATATTGGCTCACTGCAACCTCCGCCTCTGGGGTTCAAGTAATTCTCCTGCCTCAGCCTCCTGAGTAGCTGGATTACAGGCGCACACCACCAAGCCTGGCTAATTTTTGTATTTTTAGTAGAGATGAGGTTCCGCCATGTTGGCCAGGCTGGTCTTGAACTCCTGACCTCAGGTGATCCGCCTGCCTCACCCTCCCAAAGTGCTGGGATTACAGGCATGAGCCACTGCACTTGGCCCTAATTTTTATATTTTTAGCAGAAATGGAGTTTCACCATATTGGCCAGCCTGGTCTTGAACTGCTGACCTCAAGTGATCTACCTGCTCTGGCCTCCCAAAGTGCTGAGATTACAGGTGTGAGCCATCGTGCCTGGCCTGTGACTCTTTATTATGTCTCTCTCTGCAATATCTAGTATTATTCTTAACACTCAGTAAGTAATTGGCGAATGCTTTTTGAATTGGTTAATTAAAATTAAAATGTCTATTTCCAACAGTCCAGATGCCAGTGGAAAGAAAGTGGGAAGGGATATCATTAGGAGATATACCTAATGTAATGACGAGTTAATGGGTACAGCACACCAACATGGTACATGTGTACATATGTAACAAAACTGCACGTTGTGCACATGTACCCTAAAACTTAAATTAAAAAAAGAAAAGAAAATTTATCAGATAACGCCTGTCACCAGGTCAAATTTTATCAATTCAGTACTTTCTTTCTTCAAATATGTCACGTTTCAGTCAAGTTACTTAGGTGAAATGCAGCTCCAAGTGCACTAATAAACTTTTAATATACCTTCAGTGTTAGGAGTATGTTAACAGGAGAAATTTTTTTTTTTTTTTTTTGAGACAGGGTCTCACTCTATTCCCCAGACTGGAGCAATAACGGCTCATTGCAGCCTTGACCTCCCTGGCTCAAAGGATCCTCCCACCTCAGCCTCCTGAGTAGCTGGGACTACAGGCCCTTGTCACCATGCCCAGCTAATTTTAACATTTTTTTTTTCTAGCGACAGGGTCTCTCTATGTCGCCCAGGCTGCTCTCCACCTCCTGGGCTCAAGTGATCTTCTCACCTCAGCCTCCCAAAGTGCTAGGATTGTAGGAATGAACCACAGTGTCTCGCCAAGATGAGAATTTAAACACTACATTTGGTATTCTAAATTTACAAATGTACCAAACGTACCAAAATTATCAGTGTACTAATACATACTGGTGCTCCATTGTGGCTGTGGCTGAATTATATGATATTCTTTTTTTTTTTCCTGTTTCCTAAATTTTCACACATTTTAAAGTTTAAAAATATCCACGACATAGTTGAAACGTTAGAATACTTACACAAATCTCCTCGGAAAATTCACTATAGTTTGGAGCCTGGCTCTCACCCTT
The DNA here is from genome assembly GCF_047675955.1 of Chlorocebus sabaeus. NCBI lineage: Eukaryota > Metazoa > Chordata > Mammalia > Primates > Cercopithecidae > Chlorocebus > Chlorocebus sabaeus. Next base: position 38,464,681 of record NC_132919.1, read on the forward strand.
ACTGACCCAGAAATCTGTCAGAAAGATTTAAATTAGTAAGCACAGAGAGACTTAAGTATGCCTTCCACCACTGCCGCCCATCCCCATCCCCAACAAAAAAAGAAAGCCAATTTTTTTCTTTTTTTTGAGACGGGGTCGCCTCTGTCACCTAGGCTGGAGTGCACTGCAACCTCCGCCTCCCGGGTTCAAGGGATTCTCCTGCCTCAGCCTCCCGAGTAGCTGGGATTACAGGCGACCGCCACCAAGCCCGGCTGATTTTTGCATTTTTGCATTTTTAGTAGAGACAGGGTTTTGCCATGTTGGCCAGGCTGCTCTCAAACTCCTGGCCTCAAGGGATCCTCCCGCCTCGGCCTCCCAGAGCGCTGGGATTACAGGGGTGAGCCACCACGCCAGGCCTCAACTTCACTTTTCTTTTTTTTTCTTTTTTCTTTTTTTTTTTTTGAGACGGAATCTGGCTCTGTTGCCAGGGTGGATAATTCCGGCTCACTGCAACCTCCGCCTCCCGCGTTCAAGTGATTCTCCTGCCTTAGCCTCCTGAGTAGCTGAAATTACAGGCCCTGGCCACCACGCCCGGCTAATTTTTGTATTTTTAGTAGAGACAGGGTTTCACCATATTGGCCAGGATGGTCTCGATCTCTTGACTCTGTGATCCACCTGCCTTGGCCTCCCAAAGTGCTGGGATTACAGGTGTGAGCCACCACGCCCAGCCTAAACTTCGTTTTCTTAATGATCTTTTAATTTTAGAACAGTTTTAGATTAACAGAATTTATTTATTTATGTATTTTATTTTTTGAGACCGAGTCTCACTCTGTTGCCCAGGCTGGAGTGCAGTGGCATGATCTTGGCTCACTACAACCTCCACCTCCCGGGTTCAATGCCTCAGCCTCCCAAGTAGCGGGGATTACAGGTGTGAGCCACTGCGCCCGACCTAAACTTCGTTTTCTTAATAACCTTTTAATTTTAGAACAGTTTTAGATTAACATAATTATTTTGAGGGCAGTAGTGTCCTCTATACCCCATACAAGACAGGTTTTTCAACTCTAACTTCTACTTCCACCCCACGCAGACTCCCTGCACCTCTAGCTTCTCATCTGTCTGGCGAGGCCTGATCCTCACAGACCAACTTCACGATTGTGAGGAAAGCTCAGCTCAGACCAAACGTCACCGCCCAGACAGACACAACTGGGTCAAGCGTCAAGCTCGCGCCCGAGCCCGGAAACCCTAACACTCCTCCAGGGGTTGGTTCTCGAAGCCTGAACATTTTTAACCTCAAAACGCCCAGGATCTCGGAGGCGTGTGGTGGATGCCACATAAATACATAACTCGTAACAACCACTTATTGTTTAGCGCCAGGCCTGCAGGTCTTTCTCCTGCGCAACTCGCTTGTTCTCGCAGCCAACAGACCCCTGCAGCCGCTAGCTCCCCTCTCGGCGCGGCGCGGGGGCGGGGCTAGGAGGCGAAGCAGGGGCAGGGTGCGCGCGCGTGAGAACGTCCGGGGAGCGCGCGCGCCGCCGCCGACGCTGCCGGGCTGAGAGAAGAGTTTGCGGGGTTTGCGGTTGATGGCTGCGACTGAAGGGCTGGAGGCGGCGTATGCCGCTGTTCTTGCTGTCGCTCCCGACACCTCCGTCAGCTTCTCGTCATGAGAGGTCAGGCCTGGGGGAAGCGGGCAGAGGAGGAGGCGGCGAGGGGCCGCGGCGCAGGGGGCTCTGGGGAGAATAGGCACTCGAGGCTCGGACGTGGGTGGAGAACTCTGCCCTCGGAGATTCCGGAAGAGTTGTGTTGACTTTTCTTCCCTTTTTTCTCCTCTTTCTTGTCTGTGCATGAAGGAAAGTGGGAGGGTTCTATGTTATTTGTAGAAAAGACACTGAAACCCTGCTGTCCAACGTCGCTCTTCAGAGTTTTGACGAAATAACACCCGTGGCGTCGGGGCCTCGGTGAAAGCCTTTAGTGAAAAGCACTGAAACCCAAACCGCCAGACACGGTGACTGCACCACTGTTCAGTCCTGGGAGTGAAATAGAATGACACAGAACATTCCCTGAAGTGAACTCTAGCCTACTCCTAGACAAACGGGAAAAGCACGGCGGCGTGGGATAGGCTCTGCGTATTGTCAGCTGGGATGCCCACTCTGTTCTTCTGGTTCCAGGAGGTCCACACTGGATCATTTGTTAGAGAGAGCTTTCTCTGCTAAGGCCCTCTTTCCTCACACCCCTCCCTCCGTAATACATACACCACCGACGGTGGCATTTTATTAGGTCGACTGTGTAACTGTGCTTATTCAGACTAAAGAGTTACCTAGCAATTACATGGTGACTCCCCACAGTATCTATGCTTTAAATGTATTTAGGTAACATTCTTTTGCGCGGGGAGGTAATATTCTTGGTAGCACTATTAATTATTGGAAACTTTATGAGCTTTGGGAAAGCTGCTTGAGCAGAAAATGTAATTTGTAGGTCACCTAAGTGCAGTGTTTATTATTAGTTACCTATGATGATAGTAAGGCATTAAGATTTAATGTCGTTTTTCTTCCTAACATTTCCAACCATTAAAAAATACTGACTCACTCTTCCTTATGAAACTTCTTTGATGTAGAAGCTACATCAGAGATGAAACTGCTCCAGTTGGGCAAAGTAAATGTACCAGAGTATCCAGTGAGGACTGATGCTTATTAACATCTGCTGGGCACCCATACTTCATGACTGTTTTGCGGATGCCTTCTGCCATTAGGGAACTGAAAGCATTTGCAGCTCAACTTTTTTTTTGGTAGCAAATGTTCCCTAAAAGATCATTTGTGTAGGGCAGCAGAGCCTTGGCATTAAGGGAGAAAGGAGGACTCCAGTGATAGATAACCTGAAAATTCATCTGCTGTGATTATTTGCTACTCCTGTAGTGAATAAAGGATACCCAGTGAGGAATATACTGACGGTATTTAACTGCCTGTTTACTTAGAGTATTTTCTATTTGATTTTTTAGGAGACAGAGCCCTGAAGCAAAGACATCTGGGTCAGAGAAAAAGTATTTAAGGGCCATGCAAGCCAATCGTAGCCAACTGCACAGTCCTCCAGGAACTGGAAGCAGTGAGGATGCTTCAACCCCTCAGTGTGTCCACACAAGATTGACAGGAGAAGGGTCTTGTCTTCATTCTGGAGATGTTCATATCCAGATAAACTCTATACCTAAAGAATGTGCAGAAAATACAGGCTCCAGAAATACAAGGTCAGGTGTCCATAGCTGTGCCCATGGATGCGTACACAGTCGCTTACGGGGTCACTCCCACAGTGAAGCAAGGCTGCCTGATGATACTGCCGCAGAATCTGGAGATCATGGTAGTAGCTCCTTCTCAGAATTCCGCTATCTCTTCAAGTGGTTGCAAAAAAGTCTTCCATATATTTTGATTCTGAGTGTCAAACTTGTTATGCAGCATATAACAGGTAGGGCATAATTGACTTGTTTTCATTCCTAAATTCAGTTAATTTTCTTTCATTATTGGTAATCTACTTAATGCATTCAGTTACTTATTTTCTGTTAGCTTTTATTATTGTGTATGTTTTTAATTTATGTTGTTAGTTTATATAATCCTCTTTGATTTTTTTTTCTTTCAATTAACTGGAACTTATTTTCTAACAGGAATTTCTCTTGGAATTGGGCTGCTAACAACTTTTATGTATGCAAACAAAAGCATTGTAAATCAGGTTTTTCTAAGAGTAAGTATAACAAGCAACTAAAAAATTATTAACTGTTTCTCTCCATAGATTTTAGAGAAATAATTTTGAGAGAAATAGGAAATAACTTTTGAAAGAAATAGGAAGTAATGGGATATATTGTAACATCCATGATATATTAAATTTGTTATCTAAATCCTGGAATAAATTATCTCTCCTAATGCTGAATTCCTTCACCTTACCTTCTTTGTAAGAAAAAAAAAATTGGTTACTGTTAAAGAAAAAGTAGTAAAAAGGATTAAAAGAGCTAGAACACACGATTTGATCTGATTTGGTAAGTCCTTTCATATTGTATGAGTTACTTTGACCATACTAAGTAATATCATCATTAAAAACTTTTAGTGGCTGGGCATGGTGGCTCACACCTGTAATCCCAGCACTTTGGGAGGCTGAGGTGGGCAGATCACAAGGTCAGGAGATCAAGACCATCCTGGCTAACACGTTGAAACCCTGTCCCCACTAAAAATACAACAAATTAGCCAGGCATGGTGGCATGTGCCTGTATTCCCAGCTACTCGGGAGGTTGAGGCAGGAGAATCACTTGAACCCGGGAGGTGGAGGTTGCAGTGAGCTGAGATCGCAACACTGCACTTCAGCCTGGGCTACACAGCAAGACTCCGTCTCAAAAAAAGAAAAAAAGACCTAGGCTGGGCGCAGGGGCTCATGCCTGTAATCCCAACATTTTGGGAGGCGCAGGTGGGCAGATCACCTGAGGTCAGAAGTTTGAGAACGGCCTGGCCAATGTGGTGAAACCCCATCTCTACTAAAAACACAAAAATTAGCTGGGCGTGGTGGTGCTTGCCTGTAGACCCACCTACTTGGGAGGCTGAGGCAGGAGAATTGCTTGAATCCAGGAGGCAGAGGTTGCAGTGAGCCAAGATCGTGCCACTGCAGCCTGGTGACAGAGTAAGACTCCGTCTCAAAAAAAAAAAGAAAAGAAAACTAAACCCAAGGAATTTTTCCGTAACATAAGTTACACGAGCCCTAGTCATATAAATCATTGGGAAAAATAGGATGAGTTTCTAAAATTTCACCTTTAAGCAACTTTAAATGGCTATGCCTGTGTAAAGTATGCATTCTGACCTGGAAATTTATAGTTAAACCTGTCAAACTAGAGAAATCTTAATGATCTGAAATTAGTAAACTTCATTAAACTTGACTTTAAAAGTGAGATTACAGGAAAGGCACAGTGGCTCGTGCCTGTAATCGCAGCACTTTGGGAGGCTGAGATGGGCAGATTGCTTGAGCCCAGGAATTGAAGACCAGCCTGGGCAACATGGCCAAAAATCCCCAATTCTACAAAAAATTAGCTGGGCGTGGTGGCATGTGCCTGTAATCTCTGCTATCTGGGAGGCTGAGGTGGGAGGATTGCCTGAGTCCAGGTGGTTGGGGCTGCAGTGAGTTGTGATCATGCCACTGCACTCCAGTCTGGGTGAAAGAGTGAGACCCTGTCTCAAAAAAAAAAAAAAAATAAAGGGAGATTACAGCTACTTGGGAGGCTGAGTTGGGAAGAATGCTTGCGCTTAGGAGTTTTGGGCAATATGTCGAGACCCCATATAAAAAAAGAAGTGAGATTAAAACATTAATTTATTAAATTCTTATAATCTGGGAATTTTTAAAATATAAAACCTTGACAAGTGAATCAAGGTTAAAATGCATTTTGAAATTTTCTTTTGTGGGTGGGTCCATTTTTTTTTCTGAGACGGAGTTTCACTCTGTCGCCCAGGCTGGAGTGCAGTGGCGTGATCTTGGCTCACTGCAACCTCTGCCTCCTGGGTTCAAGCGATTCTCATGCCTTAGCCTCCTGAGTAGCTGGGATTACAGGCATGTGCCACGGCGCCTGGCTAACTTATGTATTTTTTTTTAGTAGAGACGGGTTTCACCGTGTTGGGCAGGCTGGTCACAAACTCCTAACCTCAAACGATCCGCTGACTTCAGCCTCCCAAAGTGCTGGGATTACTGGTGTGAGCCACTGCCCTCGTCCTGGGTGGGTCCTTTATGTCAGCTTGTGGAAGACCTGGCTTCTTTTTTTTTAAAATTTAATTTAATTTTCATTTTTTTTTTTTTTTTTGAGAGAAGACTTGGCTTCTTTGAAACATAGGTAATGTTTTTCATACAGTGAAGAAACTTGTATTTTAAACATTTGTTTAATATATGAGTTGTGTTTGGTCACTAAAGTTGTATAAAACAGTAACTGTGATGATTATGTACAGTTTAACAGATACTCTATATTAAGATTAATTTAGAAAAATATTCTAAGTTAATAGTCATTAAAGTAAAACAGTTTAATGATATTTAAAATTCTGGCAAAATCAAAGTAACATTATAAAATTGTTTATCTTTCAGGAAAGGTCCTCAAAGATTCAGTGTGCTTGGTTACTGGTATTCTTAGCAGGATCTTCTGTTCTTTTATATTACACCTTTCATTCTCAGTCACTTTATTACAGGTAATTAGAGGTCCAAATACACAATTACATTTTTAATGTAATCATATATGTCATAGCAGTTTGTATCTTACTTCACATAGTACTTATTGTATTCAATTCAATTCGGTTTTTAACTGTCTCCTTTCACAAGTGAGAGCTTTTTTGAGGCGGAGTCTCACTCTGTCGCCCAGCCTGGAGTGCAGTGTCTTGATCTTGGCTCACTGCAACCTCTGCCTCTCAGGTTCAAGCAGTTCTCCCGTCTAAGCCTCCTGAGTAGCTGGCACCATGCCTGGCAAATTTTTGTATTTTTAGTAGAGATGGAGTTTCACCATGTTGGTCAGACTGGTCTTGAACTCCTGACCTCGTGAACCACCTGCCTCAACCTCCAAAGTGCTGGGATTACAGGTGTGAGCCACTGCGCCCAGCCTCATAAGAGAGAGCTTTAAGTGACTTACTCAGATTTTGTATCCCCAGTGCCTTGTCACATAGCAGATGCTCAATAAATATTTAATTTTTTGATACCTGAGTTTTTGTTTATATATTCCTTTTTTTTTTTTTTTTTTTTGAGACGGGAGTCTCGCTCTGTTGCCCAGGCTGGAGTGCAGTGGTGTGATCTCGCCTCACTGCAAGCTCTGCCTCCTGGCTTCACGCCATTCTCCTGCCTCAGCCTCCCGAGTAGCTGGAACTACAGGCGTCTGCCACCACGCCTGACTAATTTTTTGTATTTTTAGTAGAAACGGGGTTTCACCATGTTGGCCAGGATGGTCTCGATCTCCTGACCTTGTGATCCGCCCGCCTCAGCCTCCCAAAGTGCTGGGATTACACGCGCGAGCCACCGTGCCCAGCCATATATTCCATATTTTTAAAGTACCATTAGGTTGTTATTGTTGGTCTTTGTTTCTGAAAGTAACAACACTTACTAAATGACAGTAGCTGATAAGTTTCCATGTCAAATGGCAGTATTCTGAATTTTCAGCTTTTACTAGAATATTAGAAGACCTTGTTTCACTGGAGTTGGAGAGATGGGCAAATCTGGGATATAGTTTGGAGGTGGAGCCAGTATCCCTCAGATGGACTGGATTGGGTAGGTAGGTGGAGAGAAGCAAGAATGACCTCTGGGTTTTTAGTCTAAGCAGCTGGCTGGATGGTGGTGTCATTTCATTGGGTTGAGGAAGGAACTGATTTTGAGGAGAAAAATCAGTAATTTTGTTTTGAACATGTTAAGTTTGAGAGGCTAAGTAGAATTGATAAAAAAGTGGTACCAAATATATGTCATGAACTCAGGGTAGAGGTTAAGGCTATAAATTTTGGTATCAGGAGCATATGGTTATTTTAAAACCACAGGACTGGACAAAACTAACCCAGGAAAGAGAGAGTGTAGACAGAGAGCCCAGTACTGGACAGGACCACAATTAGAAGAGAAACAGCAAAGGAGACCAAGAAGAAACCAGCAGTGAAATATGAGAAATAGAAGAGTGTTGTGTTAAAAGTCTAGAAAGAAAATTATTCAGGGAGGGAAGACGGAAAAAGAGAAGTGACCTTGAAATTTAGCCATACAGAGGGAGTTGATGATCTTGACAAGCAATTCACTGAAAGGAAGAGATGGAATCTTAATTGGAATTGGTTAAGAAAAACATGACAGATGTTTGGTATTGATGAGTTTTTCTCGTTTACAGGCTAGAAAGGTGTCAACCAGGACAAACTGAAGACTTTTTCCTTATTCTATAAAGGGAAGATCTAAAATCCAAACATTCTAAAAGTCTCTCTAAAATAAGCAAAATGATCCTCCATTCCATTATTGTGAACTCTGACATCCTGCCAAATTCATATTTTTTACATATCAAAATATTTGTAGCAAATTAAAACCCTTTATTAATACTTTACCTTTGTATGTTGCTCTGGTAAATTCTGATGTTTTTCTTTTGGTAGCTTAATTTTTTTAAATCCTACTTTGGACCATTTGAGCTTCTGGGAAGTACTTTGGATTGTTGGAATTACAGACTTCATTCTGAAATTCTTTTTCATGGGCTTAAAATGCCTTATTTTATTGGTGCCTTCTTTCATCATGCCTTTTAAATCTAAGGTAAGAAACTAACTTATGCTTTATTGGAGTGATGTTAACGAATCACATTAATGCTATTTAGTCTTTGTTTAAATGAATCCTCCTTTTGGAATTTGTCAGTTTGCTAACTAGCTTTAATTATCTGTATTATTTCAGCTTGGCAACCATTTGTTGAGGCACTTGAACCTGATTATTAACCTATTTGGATAAAATCAGAATTATATTTGCTTCAGAATAATTTAAAAATCAGTCCCCACATCATATATGGGAAACTATTTAGATTTGTACTTCTGTTCTCCAAGGCATTATCAATTGACAGTTGACTATATACAATTATTCAGTGGTTTCCCATAGGCAGTTAAAACTGTTAAATTTTCATAGTCAGCAAAAACATACTCACATAGGTTTTATTTGCAATATACATAAAACATTTTCACTACATATATATATATGTGTGTGTGTGTATATATATATATATATATATTTTTTTTTTGAGACTGAGTCTCACTCCGTTGCCTAGGCTGGAGTGCAGTAGTGTGATCTTGGCTCACTGCAACCTCCCAGGTTCATGTAGTTCTCCTGCCTCAGCTTCCTGAGTAGCTGGGATTACAGGTGTCCACCACTACACCCAGCTAATTTTTGTATTTTTAGTAGAGTCGGGGTTTCACCATGTTGGCCAGGCTGGTCTCGAACTCCTGACCTTAGGTGATCCGCCTGTCTTGACCTCCCAAAGTGCTGGGAGCCACCATGTCCAGCCTAGAAATTCTTTCAAAGCAGACCACTCAGTGACTGCAATATGTGAGAACCAGCTTGAGGTTCAGTCATAATCATTATGAAGATTAATTTTATAGTTATTTATATTATTGTATCATATACTCAGTGTTCTCAGTCTAGTATTGTTTATGCTATGTAGTTAAGTAGTTTGGGTAGATCTATTTGTTTTCTTATTTTTTAGGGTTACTGGTACATGCTTTTAGAAGAATTATGTCAATACTACCGAACTTTTGTTCCCATACCAGTTTGGTTTCGCTATCTTATAAGCTATGGGGAGTTTGCTAACGTAACTAGATGGAGTCTTGGGATATTGCTGGCTTTACTCTACCTCATACTAAAAGTAGGTAACATTACAAATCTTGTCACTGCATGATTCATATTAATGATTACTGATACATACTACTGTTTTCCTCTTTAACAGTTTTATAGTTTATCTTTGTATCACTAGTTTGAAGTAATAGCAGGTTCTATTCTGTTTAGAAATGGAGAAACAGAAATAGACTATCTTAATCCAGCGGTCCTCAGTTTTCATTGGAGGGAACGGGAGTAGACTTTCACATAGCGTGGATTATCTAAGTAGGGAAAACAAGTGGAATAGAACATACCCATCCTCGGTAGTAACACTGTCATACACATAATTCTTAAACTAGTAGAGTACCTTGCCCTGTTCGCTCCATGCCTGTGCCCCTCAACCTAATAATCACTTTCTGAAACTTTAAAATCTAAATGTTGGCCAGACGCAGTGGCTCACGCCTGTAATCCCAGCACTTTGGGAGGCCGAGGTGGGCGAATCACGAGGTCAGGAGTTCAAGACCAGCCTGGCCAACATGGTGAAACCTCATCTCTCCTAAAAATACGAAAAAAAACTAGCCAGGCATGGTGGCAGGCGCCTGTAGTCCCACCTACTCAGGAGGCTGAGGCAGAAGAATTGCTTGAACCTGGGAAGCAGAGGTTGCAGTGAGCTGAAATCATGCCACTGCACTCCAGCCTGGGCGACAGAGTGAGACTCTGTCTCAAAAATAGTAATAAAATAAAATCTAAATGTTAAAAACGTGAATCAGATAAAATTACTTTGACTTTGACATAGTTGTTTGTATTTGTCTTGATCAAATTGTTACTCTAGGTTTTTAAATGTACTTCAGCTTGCTGAGATGGCTCAAATCTACAAATTGAATAAAATATTCAGCACAAAATGATTACTTGTGACATATATGAGCATTAAGTTAATATGAGGATTTGATGTTATGGGGTTTCAGCTTTGGTTTTTGGGTTTAGCAGATAGGACTGTTGAATTAATAAATGATCTCTTACTTCCCTTTTCAGCTTTTGGAATTTTTTGGGCATCTGAGAACTTTCAGACAGGTTTTACGAATATTTTTTACACAACCAGTAAGTACTTTTTATCAGTTAAGAAAAACACCTTCACCTTTCTTCATTGCTAAAATTTTTTTAGTTCAGCAGTTTTACAAGAATGGATTTCATAAATGGATGATCCTTTTCTTTTACTTTGATGATTTTCTAGTACTTTGGCACTTGGGGCTATAATAATTTAGGAATTTTAACTCTATGATCAGATTCTTGAATCACACATTGACAACCACCTGCTAATTGTTGGAGTGCTTATATATTTGAACTTGTCTCTTGCCCCTTCAATCCATTTGACATTTTTAAGGGCTTGTAAACCCTTAAAAATCTTATGAACTTTTGTTCCTCTTTTTTAATCCACAAATGGGGGCTTTGCGTGTTCCTATTGACTCCTTATTCACCTGTGAAAATCCTTTGACTATAATTTATTGTGTATGTTTAGAAAGCTCATTGCCAAAAATCATGTCTCTTGCAGTTTTCTTACTGGAGCAGATTTCCCCATTGCTCGATTATATGTGCACAAATAAGTTCATGGCATGAAATTTAACAATTAATTGAGACTCTGATGTCATTTATAATATGATTATGTGATTCTAATGATGTTGCAAATTGCAGTGAAAGGATGTCAATAGAGAACCCTAATTTACTACTTAGTAGCCTGAAAGGTTCCCAGTACCTACATGTGGTCACCAGATTTCAGGGTTTGATTCTCAACTTGGCAGTCATTTCACCAGGGCTCAAGGAGACTGACTTAAAAGAATGCCAACAGAGTAATATACTGTAAAAAAAAAAAAAAAATGTTTTATGTTTACAAAGTAAGCCAGACTAACTGGCCAGGGCATCTTTTCCCTAAGATAGAGCTAGCAATGTAGAAACAAACTTTGCTACATGCTATGTAAGCTTCTTTCTCTAGACAAGACATAATAAAATTCAGAGAGTTCAGCTTTGTCCAAGTCAGTTCAACTGATGATTATGTGAGCATCAACCATTTTACTATAATTGGTCTTGTAAGATTTGTGCCGAAATACTCTCAAGAAAATACCCTGATATTCTTTCTCTGAGACAAACTATAGAGAGGATATCAGTCATCAATACTTTGATTTGTTCAAGTCTCCTTTACCAGGGAAATGGCAGTTACTATCTGGAGAGGGAGTCTCCAAGATGCCAGATGAGTAATGTTTTAAAAGCTTGTCAGCATAATTATCTGCACATGTACTTTGCTAAATGATACTTTACTGAAGGGAAATTGACACCAAGATCATCTAACAGTATTCTGACTTGTTTCTGAAATCTTTATCACCAGTCTCAAAAAGACCTAACTTTTAATATCTTTTTCCTTTGAGTTTTACTTTGATTTTGATGTTGTTAGCCTGAGACGTTTAGTACAAGAAGTTTACGTAACTTCAGATATGTTAAGTCATGTTTTACCCTCATGACCGTGACTGAACTTGGGTGTTTTTACATCTCTTTAGTTACCTCTTCCCCATCATTTCTACAGAAAGCAGGTTTCATCTGTAACATTTTGATTTCTCCAAATTTCACTGAGGGTTATTAACGTCACATCTAGTTAATGACTAAGTTCTGAATCTGGTGAGGAATTTAAAATCTTAGAGATGAGAAACTTGTTATTAGGACATTAGAAGAGAAGAAAATTCAAATAATTGCATTTTTGTTCAGTTAGTTTTCACAGTAGTTATTCTACCCAAGCGACATTTACAGTTGCAGTTTCTCTGTAAAACTTTTTCATGTTTAGCACTAAATGCTTTTTATAATTTGGAATAATTTTTAGACCTAGCGGCAGAACACTCTTAAGTGGTCCCTAAGTCTTCTTCATATTGCAGTCACTTGGAGACCTTTCAAATAGTAGATTACTGGGTCACATCCCAATATGTCTGGTCCTACTGAATCAATATTGTGTGGAACAGAGGAATCTATTTTTAAAGCAAGCTTTCCACGTAGTTACCTTCAGCCAGCCAAGCTCTAGCTGGACTGATTTTATGAACCACTGCTGCAGGTAATAAGTGAGCTCCATTTGGCAGTCCAGGGTCAAATAATACATGGCTATAGATTTTATAATAGTTATGTTTCAGATTGCTTAGTCTCTTAAGCTAGTTATGTTGAATTTGAAGCACTGTCATCCTTTGGAAAGCTAGTAGATCTAACAATCTTCCAAAATCCTGTTATGTATTATCTAATGATTTCATCTTGGTACACTCAAGAGGTGGTTCTGTATATGTAGTTCAGTTTTGAAATGTTTGTATCCTTTGGGAAGGTTTTCAAATGCCTGGTTCCAGGGAGATTTGAGAAGTACAGCATCACTTATGTAATTTGAGAACAGGAAAGAAAGAAATTTGTAGATGAACAGAACTTACTATCTTCATAGAGTTATGGAGTGGCTGCCAGCAAGAGACAGTGTTCAGATGTGGATGATATTTGTTCAATATGTCAAGCTGAATTTCAGAAGCCAGTTCTTCTCATCTGTCAGGTAATTATATTTTTAAATTTAAAAACTTAAATACAACACTTTTCTGTGACTTGCAAAAGTCACATTTATGTTTGTTGTAAGGCAAAAAAAAATCTAGTGTTTAGTGGAAGGTAGCATTCAGTGTACATACTAGTCATTTATTCATTATCGGGGATTGGTGGATTGGCTTTGTCCCTTATATTCTGAAAATTTTTATGCAGAGGAGTGTTAGAAAGGGAAAAATAATTTAACCGGCAGATTGAATACCAAAGTGATTAAAAAACAGGCTATTTTTATAATTGGATACTAGCCATTTAGAACACCACCATTTGTTACTGGATTGTGGCCCTTTCCTACACTTTATGGCAGTTACTAGTAACTCCAAGACTTTAAGCTGTTATCACACTTAATCTTAAAGGTGTCACCTAAGTATAACTTTTATGGTTAAATGGATGGTACAGCCAGAACACTAGTGCCAATCATACTGCTCTTTGCTTCTTGAATGTCTCATACGTTCTCCATTTTCACAATTGTAAAATGAGGGGATTAGTGCTCTTCAAAATCCCTTTCAGGCTGGACACAGTGGCTCACACCTGTAATCCCAGCACTTTGGGTGGCCCAAGTGGGTGAATCACCTGAGGTCAGGAGTACGAGACCAGCCTGACCAACATGGTGAAACCCTGTCTCTACTAAAAATACAAAAATTAGCTGGGCATGGTGGTGGCAGGCACCTGTAATCCCGGCAAGTTGGGAGGCTGAGGCAGGAGAATCGCTTGAACCTGCGGGGGGCGGAGGTTGCAGTGAGCCGAGATGGCGCCATTGCACTCCGGCCTGGGTGACAGAGCAAGTCTCCAGTCTCCATCTCAAAAAAAAAAAGAATCCCTTTCATTCCCTACAATGTGATGGATTTAAAATTATCATCAAGTATAAAATCTAATTCTTAATTCCATTACAGCATGTATTTTGTGAAGAGTGCATTACCTTATGGTTTAACAGAGAGAAAACATGTCCACTCTGCAGAACTGTGATTTCAGACCATATAAACAAATGGAAAGATGGAGCCACTTCATCACACCTTCAAATATATTAAGTTGTATTAACTATTAAGGCCACAAAATACTAATGTCATTTGGTCATAACTTCTGATAAGGCATCAGAATGATTTTCAGGGCTGCAAGAAAAATGTTTCCAGATGGTTTTAGAATGTAAGACTTATGGTGCAATTCACCAAAAGATTAAATGAAAGAACCCTATTTTAAAATATATATAATGTTTAACCTAATGTGTATGCAACATTTATTCTATTCTAATTATTTGACAGGTAACTGCAGTGTTAAATTGTAAATGTGTTTTCTTAATGTTACCCAAAACAGCAATTTGAAATTAGAACTAGTGGATTTAGAGAACTCAGGTATTCTTTCCTGACATTGTTTTCAGAATAAAGAATATTTTTCATAATATTTTAAGATACATACTATCTAAAAGTAGAATTTTGTTCAGCATTGACTTTTATAATTCCCATCCTAAAAATTAATATTTTCATAAAATTTGTATTTTTAAATGAAAATTCTAAATGTTATATTTTATCAGTAACAGATTTTCTAAGTGAAGATTAATTTACTGAGGATGATACATTTTAGTACTGTATTATTCTCTGTAGTAAGACTAGTAATCAGTGAAAATAAATGGATTCATTTTGTCTGTGGACGTCATAAATTCTTCCTGCCATCAGCTTTAATGTTCATGATCATGCTTTTTGTATAGTACCATGGAGTATCTTGAAGTAACTATTAAAATAATTCATGTGGATTACAAACAGCTGGCTTACTTCATGATTTGAATAGTATAAAAAACATGGTGGCTCACACCTGTAATCCCAACACTTTGGGAGGCAGAGGCAGGAGGACTGCTTGAGCCCAGGAGTTCAAGACCAGCCTGAGCAACATCCCATCTCTATTTAAAAAAAAAAGAAAAAAGTTTCAAGGCAGATGCCCTAAAATCTTAGAAGAATTGCCCTTATAATTAGTCTTCTCCATAAAAGTTTTGGAATTTTATGCTTGCATCACCATCAATTGGAAGATTAAAGCTTGCACTGAGAGGTGGTCATGAGGTTTTATAGTGTGGTTTTTTTGCCTCTGGGTATTTGTGCAGGGTGTTAGAAAAGGGAATGAAGCACTTTCTCCCCTTGTTACCTCTAAGGAGGAATCTGAAATCTAAAACATGTCTGAAGGGCTGCTAGTGCTTATATCTAAGTTTAGAGTACATCTATCAGTTTGTAGTCGAGGAAAAGGTGGTAGAAAGGAGAACTTAGGAAGCAGAGATAGAAAACAAATTTGCTGTACCGGTAAGACAAAAGCTAAACCAGCACGTGGATTAATAAGGATACTGACCAACTGGTTATAGAAGGCACTTTCATGACTGTATGGCCATCGAAATTGACACATGAACATTAGCAAGCCTGTACCTTTTTTTCTCCAGGTAAATACTACCAGGTTGTAAGTACAACTGTATTCAATTATAGTATATTTCACTTTGTTATCTACTTTGAAACCCACTACAAATATTTAAATGGCTTTTTGGTGATGCTAATAGTTGTATTATTTAGGTATACAGCAGAGGATGGGTGAGAAAAACAATTTGGGATTACAATTCGGCTGTGACGGATAGCCAAGATGACTTCCTGTTCAAACACAAGAATAGCATTTTACTTCAGCCCTATTACAATGCCTATGTAATACATTTGTTTACCCTGTAACTATTCAGACAGTACTGTTTCTTAATGTGATTAAATAACCAAGGAGGTGCATGGTGGGTTTTTTATTTTTGGGGGAAATGCAGTTTACCTATAAATTGAAAAGGGAGAAAATCTAATGGAGCTATGCCATCCAATAACAATGCTGATGAACTGGAAGCATTTCTTCCATCCCTCTATTCCTTCACCTCAAAAAAAGGTAATATAGATTCAGAAACTCATTTATTCTGAATTCAAATCATGACTTCTAAAAGATTGTTTTACCAGTATTGGTATGCTACTATGTTGTATAGCAAGGTAAAATCAGTTTGAGAGCTTCTGTAGAGAAATTCCCTTGGCAAGTGTGGTATAATTACCTCACAGATAAGAAGTGGTTTGTGCAGAATACCCAGCTTACACTGGATATATTGAGACATTAAATTAAAACAGATTTGTTCACTACGTTATTTTGTGCATACACATCAAATTTTCAAATGTAGCTGACCAAGTATGGCTGAACAAATTGTTGATTGTTAGCACAAGAAGGTCTTCCTAGAGTTTTTTGTGAAGCTAGCTTTCACGTAGGTTGTTACATGTATTTTTTTTAAGTAAACAATTCATGTCTACTATCTGACATGAAAATCAAAGATGTGTAACATTTAACATAAAAATCAGTAAACTTGTTACATACTTAAATAGCTTCAATTTCTCAGCAGAACAGCTTTTAACCCATTCCTTACATAGTTTATTTATATGACAACTTGAACACATCTGACATGTTAATGAAAATAAATTTAAACCATTTATACACCTGATATATATACTAATTTCTTCCTATCGTAGGATAATAAAAAATAAATCACTTCTATTTTATGTTCATTCAAATTTGCATTTAATTTCTATTTACATTCATTCAATCCGAAATCAAATAATACAGTAAACTAAATACAAGATGAAAAGCAGAAAAGGTGTTACCCTCATAGCACTCCTAATAAGGCAGCTGAAGAATTTTATTTACTGATAGATGCAAAGCCAACTTGGGATAGGAGAAACAATAGTTTAAAGAGCAAACACAAACATAGACGAACCCATCTTTCAGATGTTATTCCAGATAATCCACTGAGATAATACTTGTGCTATAATGTTAAGAATCACACAAGAAAAAGTACTGTATTAATCAGCAACAGACCACAGGTTATGTGTGACAAATACTTTTGTGATAGTTTGTCCAGCTTGCTAGTGTCTACTCCTGTGAAAAAGGTAGATGTTTGGACATTGATGTTTTTGAAAAATTAACCATTTTCAAAGCCTTAAAATCTATTCTTCATAAATTCAACATTTCTCAAGGGAATAATCTTAGATCTAGCCCTTGTAAGCTAGGAACCATATGATTAACTGAATATTCAAAATAGGTCCTATATTAAATATATAATCCAAGGCTCAGTATATTAATACTATCTAAGATGCATCTTGTTTATAATCATTTATCACCTATAGTAAAGAATGTTGAATTTATGGAATATCATACATGCATCCTCCACCCCTCCCCTCAAATTATCCAAAAAATAGTATGGAAAAATCCTTCTTGAAGGATTCAAATTAGTTAAGACCATAAAAGGGGAAAAAGGAACATAATTTTCCTAAAAATCTGGTTCAAAGTTCAATAATTAATACTTTACATTGTTAATCACAGCTGGTTTATAAATCCCAGTTTAGTTACTCTGTAATGCTACAAACCTTATAAAATCAAATTAGTAAACTTCAATTCAGTGATTATATTTTAATTAAAAAACATCATGTATAAAATAAAAAAATATCCTGTAATAGCTGATTTTAAAGAAAATAATCAAGTGATGAAAAAAAAGCACTTAATCTCTTTTATACACTTACCTGGTATAATCATAAAGAACCCTCTTAGAAACTCAAGACTAGTAATATCGACATCATATTTTAAACTATGCTTGGATTTTTACAAATAAATATAGATAAGCCATATTGCATAGGTGTGTGCTTTCTGTCTGTGACACTAATGTGACACTTGACATGTTTTCACAGTCATAGTAGGGATATCCATTTATGAAACAAGTTCTCAATAAACTTTCCACAGCATGGGAAATAAATTTCACTTAATAAATGTGAAGTCAGAAAAACTATGTATTTGTGTGGATGATAGCTGTGCAATTAATGCTTTTTATGCAGAAAAGTTGCAGTGTTTGCCACTATTGCTGGCACTACTAATTATGAAAATGGTTTAACTGGGGTGGTTATAGCCAGCCAATCACAGTGCTCATGTTACTAGCAAATAGGACCTAGGAGGAATATTTTGGTGTATAAGTTTCACTGGAATTTGGTCAGGCAGTCAACACTACAGTTAGTAAACATATTTGAAAGTAAGTATTAAGAGTATCACAAGCCATTTACAGTCTGAAATAATGCCTGTACATATCACCATAGCTTTTCGGGTTCTGTTTTTTCAGATATCACAAATTGTCAGAGAACAAGGATCTGCACTTTAAAGTATAATTTCTGCCCTTAATTATTATTGTAGCTTCTAATTTACCAGCAACAGTCATAAAGTTCTCAGTAGGCTGCTGTAATAAGGGAGGAGGGGTAAGAGGGAGTGATTTTTTTTTAAAAAGGCTTTCTGTCCGAAGATGAGCTTTTATCTATTCTTTCAATTATTGCCACAATTGAAAAGGTATATTTCCAATCATTTTTCATGGTTCTGTTTTTGCTTACTGTCATAGGATTTCATCCCATCTCATTTGAGTTGCAATTTCAAAAAGCAAAGCCTTGCTCTTTTCTGACTGAATTCAACATGCATAAAGAATTTTATGGCTTGGATCCTATGGCTCAAAAAGGTTTGAAAACATAGCAAGCAGCATCTATTTAAAAAAATCCTAGGGTTGCAAAATACTACAAATTGACTTTGCACACTCAGACTGAAGACATTATAAAAGACAAACAAAAACAGGTGATAGAACTCAACTGCAACTGCATGATCATCTATTATACCAGTATGCACTGAAATATATTTTTATAAAGCTCTGCAGATATTAAACCCTTTCACCAGCTAAAGTCATGGAAATGCTCTCTTTAAGGCAGGAAATATTTAAGAAAGGTAAAGTTACCTTTATTTTTATTCTTTGTACCTGTAAATCATTTATGTAGATTTTGTTACAATTTCAAAAACATAGTGTCCTGTTAACATGTTTCCTAAATTAAGTCACTAAGTTTTCTTATTTACTGTGGAAGACATTCATCAAAAGGCCATCAAATATTTTTACAATCAAAAAATGTAGCCCCAGTATAGGAGAAAAAAAAATAGACCTTTTTTTCTTTTTAAAACTGTTGAGGAAAAAAATATAAGGAAAGTAGACAGCAGAAACAGTAGAAAGAAGTAAAACTGAAAATCTTACCAATTTGCTGTAAAGAGATTAGACAGAGAGTGGGCCACAGCAACACCCTCTTCCCCTGGATATCCCTATCTCCCTCACCTTGCCGACCGCAGTATGTATTTTTTATCCTGACTCTCTTGTTCTTCAGCCAAAGGCTGAGCACATTTGGCATCTTGAACCAAATACTGGTATAAGAACAGGTGGCGATTTTTTTTCCAGTGCAATGCAGGCCCGGGACAATGATGAAATGTAGGACATACAACTTATGCCCATTCCAAGGCTTCCAGTTAAGCTTAGCACATAGCAGTACTGCAAGTAGAAATGATTAAATAGATTCTTTTTTGTTTTCTCATATTACAGACAGGTATTGCAGCTGGGTTACTGAAAATAAACCCCAGGTCCACCCCAATCCCTCAAACGAGCCACAGCTGTGGTTAACAATGATTCATTTGCATTTTATTATTTCACCAAGAGAAGAAACAGAAGTTGTCTGGCTTTCTTCACACCAACCAATAATTTCGCATTTTAAAGTTTGGGATGTTTTTCATAATGAGCTGAATCAAAAATCTATTTGAAAAATATATATTTATATAAAAAAAAGATTCAGGTTGTTTGCACGTAAAACATCAATTGGTAAGTTTCTTTTGTCTTTGATTCCAAGTTGCTGGAAAAAGTTTGACCAAGCTTGCATGCTAATTTGTCCTTAGTTGCAAGTATTATAGGCAATTTTGTACTTTGCCTAATGAAAGGATAACCCTTCTTCGACACAATCAGAACTCAACAGTGATTCAGAAGCAACATCCTACCCTTAATACTGTCAGTTTCGAGTCATCAACATGAAAATCCTTGATAAGGTTGAGAAGATGTCGCGAGGAATCAATTACTTGATGTGCCTAAGAGTTCAGCAAATACTATTTTGCTTTAAGTTTTTTTTTCTTTTGCACCATTGATTGATTTTTTAAAATCCATGTTTATTTTTCCTCTGTCCAAAGTGTTCTATGTAATGACACTGACTGTCTGAAACTGCCATTTTGAGTCTTGTTTCACTTTGCAGGATGCTCACACATCGCCCTCTCCACCTTGTTTGCCTTAAATTCATTAAAAGCATTGCTCTGTCATAGATTCATACGCAGGTGCTCTGGCCGTTTGGAGATCATGGGAAAAGCTTGTTTTTTGTACGGCCCAGAGTTCGGCTGTCGTATTGGAAGTGGTGCCGATGCTTCCCCACTCATTGTCACATCCATCTGCTCTATGCCACTTGTTTCCATTGGGTATTCCACAGGTGTCTGAGGATTTGCTGTGCTGGCCGAAGCACCTCTTCCCCAGAAATCCCCAGGAGAAAATTTGACTGGGCTTTAAGACAAGGAAGAGCTATCATTCATTTGTTTAAGGGTCATCTCAACAAGACATATTTCCTTTACATTTAAAGGGAGTGGGGTAATATGACATTTATTTTCATTTAATTTTATTTTCATGTGGATTAGCACAAAGGCAAAAGTTGAACCATCTCTCGCCCGCCTAGATTAACTGCTAGAATTTCCTAACCAGTCTCTACCTCTACACCTGACCCCCAAACCCCTTAATGATATATATATTTAAATACATATTTTATATATATATATCATTTTACTCTCCCCTGCTCAAAACAGCTTTCTATTGCATTTAAAATAAAATCCTTTTCCAAACCTCTGCCCTTCTCCTCCTCACTCACCACACACTCCAGGAACAATGATCTCATTTCCAGGAAAAGGACAACTTTTCTCCTCCCTCAGGGCTTTTGCATTTGCTGTTCTTCTGCCTGCAACATTCTTAAACCTTCTATTTTTGTAGGGCTGGCTCTTTCTGTTCACTGCTAGATGTTACTACACCAGGGAGGCCTTTCTCTGACCACTGTGAGTAGAAGCCCCCTTGTTTTTCCTCTGCTGTCTACCACTACATTCCTTTTCCCCCCTTTTAAATTATAGCACTTAGCACTACTTATATTTTTGTATATTCTTTGTCTATTGTGACTCTCCCACTACATTGTAAGCCTCATCAGGACAGGGACAATTACTGTATTATAGTACTACACACACACACACACACACACAGAACATGCAGCATGCAGTGCTGGTGCTCTTGGTGCACAATAAATGCTGAGTGAATGGATAAAGAGAAACATTTGCCAGTGTGGCTGCTTGCTTTCAGGAGGGAAGGTAAACCATATAACATCACAGATTAGTCAGACTAGTCCTTTACAATGTGAGATACAGATGTTGTGCTTATGTCAACCAAAAAGAACATGACAGTCCTTCATTTATGTAACTTGGCATAAATTTCTTAAGCAAACACTCTCACTCATAGGTTGTAATAAAAAAAAAAAAGTGAAAATAAGAGTGTGAAATACCTGACAGGTGTTCGTGGGCTGCCAATAAATCTTCGAGGTGATCGGATTTTTGGTTCAAAGGAAAACTTTTCTTTTACACTTTCAAGTACAGATGGAGCCACATATGTAAAACCCTGAAAGACAGTAACAGTGGACTACAGAATGGCATTTTGCCATATATCTCAAGAAAATGGGGTTGTTCAGTCTGACATACCTACACGATGATGCACACCTAAAGCCACCAATGTGTACACTCTCCCACATCCTCAACCTCATTTTTAGACCTGTTAACTTCTTTCCAGCCATTTTGTGAGGCACACACTTCAAGAAAACAGAATTCTATTGAGCCTGATTGCTAGCAAACAAAATTCCACCCTACTGACAGGAACAGAAAAAAAAACAGGAAAATTCAGGCTCCATATGAAGATGTTAAATACGGCCAGGCACAGTGGGTCACGCCTGTCATCCCAGCACTTTGGGAGGCCAAGGCGGGCAGACCACCTGAGGTCAGGAGTTCAAACCAGCCTGGCCAATGTGGGGAAACACCGTCTCTACTAAAAATACAAAAATTAGCCATGCATGGTGGTGCACGCCTATAATCCCAGCTACTCAGGAGGCTGAGACAAGAGGATCACTTGAACCTGAGAGGCAGAGGTTGCAGTGAGCAGAGATCGCAACACTGCATTCTAGCCTGGGCAACAGAGCAAGACTCCATCTCAAAAATTAAAAAAAAAAAAAGATGTTAAATACTAGGAGAAATATAAAGAAACTTCTAGTGTTTCTAGCCACAGGCATGTAAGCAATTAAGTTTATCACCCCAAAACAGTTCCTCATAATTAGGCCAAAGTAAAAACAATTTTCTGACTTGGCATCAAAGTCAGATCTTGTGATCTTTCTGGTTTTATGCCAATGATTAGACAGAATTTGTGCTTTGTTTTGTTATAAGAGATGGGGTATCCCTATATTGCCCAGGCTGGAGTGCAGTGGTGATATCATAGCTCACTGCAGCCTCAAACTTCTGGAGCCAAGCTATTCTCCCACCTCAGCCCCTCAAGGAGCTGGGACTATATAGGCATGTGTGATCTCTGCCCAGCTAGAATTTGGTATTTTCTTGATGAATAAGTATCAACATTTCAAAACCTTTCAGTTGTAATAGGCAAAAATGCAGTTCTGTTCATTTTAGTTCTCTCTTGGACCTTACTATTAGGCTACCAGCTGTCATTTCTCTAGCTGTCAATGTTCATTCTTTTAACCGTCTTCACCTGTCTTCTATTTATCAAAATCTATGAGTAAGCATTATGTGTTACAATAAATAAGACTCAACAAAGCTCTGAGTGAAGGCCCAAAGAGTGAGGTGCAATTCTGAAGTGCATATGAATTGTGACAGTTATATGTGAACTTCAGAAAATAACTTTACAAACGTTCTAGTGAACTAAAGCTGTAACTATCATGAGGTACAGCCTGTGCCTTAATCATCTTTGAATTTCCTCTAATTATGTGATGGGGTCTTACAACAGGAATTGAATATTTGTTGAAATGAGGTTGCTAGAACCACATTATCCAGATAAGTGGGATATCACTATATATATATGTGTGTGTGTATGTGTGTGTGTGTGTGTGTGTGTGTATATATATATATGTATTTTTTTTTTTTTTTTGAGATGGAGTCTCGCTCTGTCGCCCAGGCTGGAGTGCAGTGAGGGGCATGATCTTGGCTCACTGTAACTTCCACCTCCCAGGTTCAAGCGATTCTCCTGCCTCAGCCTTCCCAGTAGCTGGGACTACAGCCATCATGCCTGGCTAATTTTTGTCTTTTTAGTACAGACGGGTTTTCACCATATTGGCCAGGCTGGTCTGGAACTCCTGACATTGTCATCCACTCACCTCAGCCTCCCAAAGTGCTGGGATTATAGGCGTGACCCACTGCGCCCAGCCTATTTTTTTATTAATGTTTAAAGAGATCTACTTTATGTACAGAATTCTGGCTACAACCTAACAAATGAATTGTTCTGTTCATCAGTTAGCCAATTTAAGTAATTATGAAAAGCTCAATAATACCGTAATTGGCAATGAAAGCTTCAATATCTCACTTTTACCGCCACAACTTTGGATTTCTTGGTAGCTAAATAAAATGCTTCTATTTTGTGGGTGAAAAACTGTCACATAAGTTGAAATTCTGCAATGTCCAATTGAGGAAAAGGTCTCTATTTTAAATCAAAGGTATAAATTCCACATCTGTAGTACATGAGAGAAAAAAAAAATGCCAAAATTAAAGTGATTCATGCCCACTTCCCTAACTGAACCTAAGATTTTACTAACAGAGATGCCGTAACTTTGATCATGCACCATCAAACTTGAATTTAAAACCATGCATGCACTCACTCATCTTATCTCTTATGTAATTAATACTGTAAGATTATATTTTTGCCTATGTGCTCTATATTACTAATTTATAGGACTATTACTATTCAGTGTTGTTTACTCAAACTATACTATACACAACTTTTGCATTCCATGCTAACTTTATTTTTTTATTTTTTTATTTTTTTGAGACAGAGTCTCTCTCTGTTGCCCAGGCTGGAGTGTAGTGGCCGGATCTCAGCTCACTGCAAGCTCCGCCTCCCGGGTCTACGCCATTCTCCTGCCTCAGCCTCCCGAGTAGTTGGGACTACAGGCGCCCGCCACCTTGCCCAGCTAGTTTTTTGTATTTTTTTAGTAGAGACGGGGTTTCACCACGTTAGCCAGGCTGGTCTCGATCTCCTGACCTCGTGATCTGCCCGTCTCGGCCTCCCAAAATGTTGGGATTACAGGCTTGAGCCACCGCACCCGGCAACTTTATTTTTTTTAATTATTTTTTTTTGATACGGAGTCTCACTATTGCTTAGGCTGGAGTGCAGTGGCATAATCTTGGCTCCTGCAAACCTCTGCCTTCCGGGTTCAGGTGATTCTCCAGCCTCAGCCTCCCAAGTAGTTGGTACCACAGGTGCATGCCACCACACCAGCTAATTTTTTTTTTTTTTTTGAGACGGAGTCTTGCTCTGTCACCCAGGCTGGAGTGCAGTGGCACGATCTCAGCTCACTGCAAGCTCTGCCTCCCGGGTTCACACCATTCTCCTGCCTCAGCCTCCCTAGAAGCTGGGACTACAGGCGCCCGCCACCACGCCCGGCTAATTTTTTTGTATTTTTTTAGTAGAGACGGGGTTTCACCGTGTTCGCCAGGATGGTCTTGATCTCCTGACCTCGTGATCCGCCTGTCTCAGCTTCCCAAAGTGCTGGGATTACAGGCGTGAGCCACCGCACCCGGCCACCCCCGGCTAATTTTTGTATTTTTAGTAGAGACAGGGTTTCACCATGTTGGCAAGGCTGGTCTCGAACTGCCGACCTCAAGGTTATCGGCGTGAGCCACCCTGCCCCAACTCCATGTGAACTTTAGAGCTTATTTCTCATCCCATAAGACACAACACTACTTCTATTACATAGTGAGCAGTGTGGGGAAGAAAAGCTTGAGAATTAAGTTAGTGACAAATCCAGCGAACTCAAAACAGGGAAAAAAACACTCCTAAACAATTATTTTACCCATATTCTGTTATCCCTAGAGGTAGTCCAAAAAGGAATGACAAAAGAAAAAAAAGGATACAAAATGAGATAGATGTTCATGTGACATATTAAGTACAGTAATAAAATCAACAAGCATGTGATATTTGAGCAAAATAGTATGCATTCATGGTCATCCGATATAAATCCATCATTTCTGTTGGCCAACATCAAAAACCTTTACTTTTCTGAGGAGACAAGCTATAAATCTATACAGGCATTTCTATGATGAGAATTCACTATTACATATGAACCAATATATTTTGATGTCAAATATTCACAATTAATGTTAAAAAATCCCCTACTTGGCCGGGCACGGTGACTCATGCCTGTAATCAGGCGGGTGGATCATGAGGTCAAGAAATCGAGATCATCCTGGCTCACATGGTGAAACCCTGTCTCTACTAAAAATACAAAAATTAACTGGGCGTGGTGACACGCGCCTTTAGTCCCAGCTACTCGGGAGGCTGAGACAGGAGAATCACTTGAACTCAGGAGGCAGAGGTTGCAGTGAGCTGAGATCGCACCACCGCACTCCAACCTGGTGACAGAGCAAGACTCTGTCTCAAAAAAAAAAAAAAAAAAAAAAAAAAATTCCCCTACTTACGTTAAGAGTACCAAAAATAGGGCCAGGAATGATGGTTCATGCCTATAACTGTGGCACTTTGGGAAGCCAAGGTGGGAAGATAGCTTGAGTCCAGGAGTAAAATAGTGAGACTCTGTCTCTACAGAAAAAAAAAACTTAACTGGATGTGGCACACACCTGTAGTCCAGGTACTCATGAGGCTGAAATGGGTGGATCACTTGAGCCTGGGAGGTCAAGGCTGCAGAGAACTGTGATCATACCACTACACCCTACACCCAGCCTGGGCTACTAGGTGAGACCCTGTCTAAAAAAAAAAAGGGATACCAAAAATCTACAGCTGTTTCAGGAATAAAATACATGTAGTTAGTGTGAGGTTTTTCTCCCCACTGCTATGACTAATTTTTGGTTGAGATGCTAAGCCAAACACCATTTTAAGTCTGTGGCCCAACCAAAAAAGGGAATCATACTCTCCAAAGAATTGTACATTCCCACTCTAATTGCTAAAATAAAATGTTGGATTATGAAAATCATTTTTGTAGGTATCAGTAAGTTACAAGGGCATCGCTAATGAAAAAAAAAAAAGTGGACCCAGTTACCTACATGAACTGCAAAGCAGGCAAACTGAATTTTCTTATCCAAGAGCCCATCCTCATACTTAAAATTTCCCATGACTACATGGAAATTGTTTCACTTACCAGAAAGACCTGATTGGCACTTTCACTGAGAGTTGAGTCATCTGGGCTGTCGACAGGTGTCTGACGTGTAAACTTGGAATCAAACTGACTTACATCCTCTTCAGATTGCTTTATACAAACAAAACAATTTAGAAAATAATAAATAGTCCATATTACATCAATCAAATGCACTGTAAGCTCTGGGAGCTCTTTTCGCAGGGGTGTTAGAATAGTCTTAGCAGGCACAGAATGAAGAAAAAAATGCAGGTGGAAAGTACTGAGTCAAATTACATCTTCAAATCTTAAATTTGCACTCTTGGCCGGGCGTGGTGGCTCAAGCCTGTAATCCCAGCACTTTGGGAGGCCGAGACGGGCGGATCACGAGGTCAGGAGATCGAGACCATCCTGGCTAACCCGGTGAAACCCTGTCTCTACTAAAAAATACAAAAAACTAGCCAGGCGAGGTGGCGGGCGCCCGTAGTCCCAGCTACTCGGGAAGCCGAGGCAGGAGAACGGCGTAAACCCGGGAGGCGGAGCTTGCAATGAGCTGAGATCTGGCCACTGCACTCCAGCCTGGGCGACAGAGCGAGACTCCGTCTCAAAAAAAAAAAAAAAAAAAAATTTGCACTCTAATAGATTTTAGTATAGAGTTATTCCCATTAAAAATGAGAATATATCAACTGCGCATGGTGGCTTACGCCTGTAATCCCAGCACTTTGGGAGGCTGAGGCAGGCGGATCACAAGGTCAGGAGTTCAAGACTAGCCTGGCCAACATAGCGAAACCCCGTCTCTACTAAAAATAAAAAAAATTAGCCAGGCATGGTGGCATGCTCCTGTAATCCTAGCTAGTTGGGAGGCTGAGGCAGGAACCTGGGAGGCAGAGGTTGCAGCAAGCAGAGATCCTGCCACTGCATACCAGCTCAGGCAACAGTGCAAGAGTATGTCTCAATTTAAAAAAAAAAGTGAATATATCGAGCTCAAAACAAGCTGGAAAAAATGTTAATATCAATTTCCCGTCTCACAAAGCTTCATTGTGCCTAGTCCACTGGCTAAATCCCTGTTTAGAGATAATTAGTTCAGTTGGCTACTGCAGGTTTGTAATGAACCTGAAAAACTCCTGAAGCAGAGTTAAAACATGAATAACACTGGTGAGATGCTCCAGTTGAAGTTTCTTCCCACAGCGTGTTTCATTCCTTTAGAAATCTAAAGGAGCAAAAATAATTTTCTATTCCACGTGGTTTGTAAGTTATATTTCCCTGTGAAAGTATAGTTATCACTTCAGTTCTAACCATGAGATCCATTTATTTAATTCCTTCTCTCCCAAAATATCTGGTTAGAGTCTTGGGCCAAATGTAGGAAGTAAATAATAATTTAGAATATCTGACTTAATACTGAAAGATGACCACACTGACCTTGTGATTCTCTCAGAGCCCAGACTGTGAACCTGCACTCCCTGGAGGAACGGCTGATTCCAAGTGTGGGGAAATGCACAAGATAAGCATAGAACACCAGTTTCCTTATTTTGCTCTCTGGTACAACACCAGCCCATGTGCTCATGTCAAAAGGACTCAGAAACCAACATGAAGATGCACCCAGCATTCACTGCACCCAGCATTCAACAAAGGGAAAAACTGAGCATCAATTATAACTGCCAGGCGTGGTGGCTCACGCCTATCATCCCAACATTTCGGGAGGCAGAGGCAGGTGGAGTGCTTTTGAGCTCAGGAGTTGATGACCAGCCTGGTGAACATGGCAAAATGCCGTCTCTACCAGAAACACAAAAATTAGCTGGGCATGGTGGTGTACCTGTGGTCCCCGCTACTCAAGAGGCTGAGGTGGGAGGATTGCTGGAGGCTGGGAAGTCAAGGCTGCAGTGGGCAGAGGTTATACCACTGCACTACGGCTTGGGTGACAGAGTAAGACCCTGCCTCAAAACAATAAATGAATAAATAAAATGAATAAATGAATCAATAAAAATAAAAATAACTGCAATGAAATGAAATACAAATATGTTAAAAGGTGTAAGTTCATAATATACTAAAAAAGAAAAAAAAATACACAAAGTTAATTGGTCAATTTTGGGAGATGCTAGGCAACTAATTCATTATTTTGAAAACTAGGAAAGAATCAAACATCCTGCCTTTCCTGTATGAACTATACCTTGAGTAACTAACTGATCAAAGAGTTTCTCTTTATGAAGAATTCGAGCTAACAAAGAAAGAAGAAATAACAGAATCAGACCATTTCACAAACACCTGATGAAATTATAAAAGTAGGCCAGAGTTTCTCAACCTCAGTGCTACTGACATTTCAGGCCTATTAATACTTTGCTGTGCTGACTCTTCCCCCTAAAAGTGCCTCAGCATTCCCTCCCCCACGCTGTGACAATCAGTGTATCTCCAGACATTGCCAAATTACCCTGGTAGTGAAATGCTGACACAGGCAATGATCAGTGACCACTAACATCACACACACACAGACACACACACACACAACTACACATTATGCCTCCTGATCAAAGCATGTAATACTGAGAGTTTAATCTGAATCAGATCAACCACCTAGATTTAACTACCAGTTTTTGGAAATTCAGGGAACAGATGAACATGGTCAGTGAAACTATGGGGATAATATCAGCAAAATCAAAATTTGAGAATTCTACAGGACAAATGACCCAGTTTCGTCAGTAAATCACAAGGGGAATCTGTAAATGACAAGAGACCTAAGAGACATAGTAACCAAGTTATATACAGACCTTGATTAAATCCTTACAAACAGGACGAGAAAAAAAAGAATGGAACAATAACAACAAAATTAGGTGGGGCAACACAGGAAAACCTCATCTCCAGAAAAATTCAAAACACTAGCTGGGTGTGGTGATACACCCCTGTGGTCCCAGCTATGCGGGAGGATCCCTTGAGCCTGGGAGGTTGAGGCGGCCACGAGCCATGATCATGCCACTGCACTCCAGCCTGGGCAACAGAGAAATAGCCTATCTCAAAAACAGAAAAAAAAAAAAACAAAAAAACCCGGCAAACTGTCAACTTCTGAGGTGTGATGCTGGGACGGCAGTTATGTTTAAACAAGGTGACCTCATCATGTTTTAAGCTGGGCGGTAGGTGTATGACAGTTCTCCTCCTTACAATTGTCTGTTGCTTTTTAAAGTGGGTCACATTAGCTCCATGACCAAAAATTAATCACCATCATCCTCCTCCTCCTTCTCCACCTACATCCCAAGGAATGGTAAAAGAAACTGTATTTTCTCAGATTCTGAGGTGGGAGAAAGACAATAACTAACATACTAACTCATTTACTCAAAAACATATTGCTATAGGTTGAAGAGTATGCCTTACCCACCCCCCAAAAAATTTCGTATGTTGAAATTCTAACCTCTAGTTCCTCAGAATGTGACCTTATTTGGAAAGGGTTATTGCAGATGTAATTAGTGAAGATGAGGTCCTACTGGAGTAGAGAGGAACCCTAATCCAATATGCCTGGTATCCTTATAAAAAGGGAAAATTTGGCCACAGATATGCACACAGGTAGAACACCATGTGAACATGAAGACAGAGATCCAGGTGATGCACCTACAAGCCAAAGAATGACAGAGATTACCAGCAAACCACCAGAAGCCAGGGGAGAGGCAGGGAACATACAGTTTCTCACAGTCGTCAAAGAAACCAACTCTAACAACGTGATCTAGAACTTCTAGTCTCCAGATCTATAAGATAATAAATTTCTATTGTCTAAGCCACCCGGTTTGTGGTACTTTGTTGCAGCAAGCCTAGCAAACTAATGCACATATATTCTATATTTTGAAGAAAAAATTCCCAGAGAATCGTATTTAAAATGGTTAAATTAAGCAAAATAAAACCAGAAAAAGAAAAGCACCAACTACCTGAAATATTTAATTGTCTTAGGTAACTGACTTAAAAATAGCTAATACAGTCAATTGCCACTGGCTTTAGTTCTTTAAAAGATAGTACAAAAATAAAAGATGCTTGGCTGGGTGCAGAAGCTCACACATGTAATCCCAGCACTTTGAGAGGCTGAGGTAAGTGGATCACTTGAGCCCAGGAGTTCGAGACCAGCCTGGGAGACATGGCAAAACCCTGTTTCTATAAAAAATACAAAAATATTAGCCAGACATGGTGACAGCTATAGTCACAGCTATTCGGGAAGCTGAGGTGGGAGAATCACGTGAGCCTGGGGAGGTCAAGGCTGCATTGAACTGTGATCGTGCTACTGCACTCCATCCTGGGTGACCGAGTGAGACTCCGTCTCAAAATAAAATAAAATAAATAAAAACAAAGATGCTAAAGAGAGGATAAACCAGAGATCTTTGCACTGCTAATAAAAATAATGTTTCTGTCTGCTCTGAGATTTTTCTTATTCTAAAAAAATACCAAGTGATCCTCCTGCCTCAGCCTCGAAAGTAGGATGGGACTTACAGGTACATGCCACCACACCCAGTAGAGTCTCTACTAAAAATTTTAAGTCTCTACTAAAAATACACACTTTTAAATGTTTTGTAGATATGGAGTCTTGTTATGTTGCCCATGCTGGTCTTGAACTCCTGGCCTCAAACAATCCTCCCACCTCGGCCCTTTAAAGTTTTGGGATTACAGGCATGAGTCACTGCACCCAATTATATGCTTTCATGTATACTTACCAACAGAGGTTTAAAGGGGGGCTCCACCTTTCGAGCCAGAAGTTCTTCCCAGTTAATATGTCTAAAGAATGGATGAGCCTAGGAAAAAAAAGCAGAAAGAAAAGTTGAGGGGAATAGACTTTGCTGGATTGATAAATTAATCACCTTTTTGAAGTTACAAGTCACAAAATAAGCTAAACTTATAAGCAACTACATATAACCCTCAGAAATACATAAAACTAGCATTATCTTCCCCACAAAACACCAAAGATGCCAAACCCTACCTGAACTTCTCCAGCGTCCCCAGGACCAGCTCCCAGACGAGAAGCAGCATTTCTTTTCAGCAGCTTGAAAGAGGGAAAAAAAGCCTGGGTAAAGAACCTTAGTCGAACTGATTTTTTTTTTTTCCTTTTTAGACTTTGCTTGTCTACTTTGCCTTGAGAAAATATAGTTTATTGGCCAGGCACAGTGGCTCATGCCTGTAATCCCAGCATTTTGGGAGGCTGAGGCAGGTGGATCACCAGAGGTTGGGAGTTCGAGATCAGCCTGGTCAACATGGTGAAACCCCTTCTCTACTAAAGATACAAAAACTAGCCTGGCGTGGTGGTACATGCCTGCAATCCCAGCTACTAGGGAGACTGAGGCAGGAGAATCACTTGAACCTGGGAGGCGGAGGTTGCAGTGAGCCAAGGTCATGCCATTGCACTCCAGCCTGGACAACAAAGCAAGACTCCATCTCAGAAAAAAAAGAAAATATAGTCTACTAATTACTACCGAATATTGTTTAAGGGTCTGTAATCCCAGCACTTTGGGAGGTCAAGGCAGGTGGATCACCTGAGGTCAGGAGTTCCAGACCAGTCTGACCAACATGGTGAAACCCTGTCTCTACTAAAAAGACAAAAATTAGCCGGGCATGGTGGCAGGTGCCTGTAATCTCAGCTACTCGAGAGGCTGAGGCAGGAGAATCGCTTGAACCTGGGAGACTGAGGTTGCAGTAAGCCAAGATCACACCACTGCACTCTAGCCTGGGTGACAGAGCAAGACTCTGTCTCAAAAAAAAGAACTAAAAAAAGAATATGAAAAGAAAGTCTTTAAACAAATCTGTACTTCGCGTTCAAAAATGAAAGACTTTTTTTGTTCAATATTTACATATGACTCTTTATTCAAAACATTCATTAAATTCTATCTAGTTAAATCCTAGTCATTGAATCTTACAGTGTCAGTGACTATTTAAGAACCTTACCTTTTTAAGCAGATCTCTGGCTTCTTGCGTGAGGTAGGGAGGCAAATTGAGTTTACATTTGAGGATTTTGTCAATTGTTTTCTTTCTGTTCTCCCCAGTGAACGGGGGCTAAGAGTAGAAGACAAGTGAAAAATATTAGCAGGGAGTGAAAAATATTAGTATATAAGAAATAAATTTTAAATAACAATATTATCCATTTCCTGAATTAGTTATGCATGGAGATCAGAAATGTATGCTGTGAAATAGGCTAACTGCTCAAGACCTTTATTTTGTTTTAGAGACAGGGTCTCGCTATGTTGTCAAGGCTAGATTCTATTAATAATCCTTAGCTCAAATGATCCTCCCGCCTCAGCCTCCTGAGTAGCTTGGGCTACAGGCGTGCACCACTGTGCCTGGCAGAAGTGCAGTTTTTAAGCAACAGGACAGAGGAAGTAGCAGTGTCCTGGAAGGAAGCCTGTGTTTCTGCCATTAACTTGCTGTGTGATAAGTGAGTTATGTGATTTTTATGCTTCAGTTTCTCCATTTATAAAATAAGGGCATTATCTGTTCAACATCTATTTCACAGGCCTGCCATGACATAGATCATTTAAATGAAAATGTTTCTGAAAGTATGGGATCCCATATAATCATAAAGCATTATTAGTGTTAAACTGCTAATAACAAATCTCTGGGCTTTGAAAACTCCACTGGTAACATTTTCCGAAAGCACAGGACAGGTCTCTTGCTACAGTGACTCAGCACAGACCATAATACATGCAGCTTTTAACTGTGCACCTACTGCTCCAGTCAGCATGTCATACATTAATGCTCCCAAACTCCACCAATCCACAGCACGATTGTGGCCACTTCTCATCAAGATTTCAGGGGCCCTACAATGAGAAAAATAATATGCTTAAAACTTCACCCATTTGCATATCATCTGAATTAGAATTTTAAAAACAATATACAGAGTCAATGAGGGTACAGAAAACAGATACTATTCCTTAAAAG
This sequence comes from Chlorocebus sabaeus, assembly GCF_047675955.1. NCBI lineage: Eukaryota > Metazoa > Chordata > Mammalia > Primates > Cercopithecidae > Chlorocebus > Chlorocebus sabaeus. Next base: position 38,497,725 of record NC_132919.1, read on the forward strand.
AGGTAAAATTAGCTCCCAAACCAATTACGCTTAACATGCAGCTCACATGTATTCTATTGTTCCACAAAATGTGTGTGTGACTGTTCCATCATGAATAGATTCTTTGCATAGTCCAAAGTCTGTTAGTTTCACATGACCTACAATGAAAGATTACAGCATGATTATTCTCAGAATTCCAAGTATGGGCAGTGTTTGAACATGTCACATAACACCTTAATCTATCCTTCCATTTAACTTTTCTTGCCTCAAACTTTTCTCGCAGATGACAAGAACAAGGTACCATCCATAAAATGGGATGCTAACTGTTTAAGGCTAGGGCAAAGTCACCTTTTGCCAGTGATATAATCTAACTAGTAAAGAGAAAACATAGAGAAAAAAGTGAAATAACCTGTCTAAGGCTCTAGCTTTAAGTATACACAGAATCCTCTACCATCCCGAAAAAGAAAAATCCTGGGAAAACTGTTTTATGAAGTCTAGTTTAAGTACACAGATCCCAATAAACATATTCTATACCTTTGTGAGATAGTACTTCAAATATCTAGCTTTTATCACAGTGAACTGTGAAGAGTTCTGAAAATGGTCTCAGAAAGTCACTATAACAAGGTAGCTCACTCTGCCCAATGCTACCAATTAGGGGAAAGAAATAAAATTGCTAGATAGTACGAATCAATCATCACTGATCCAGAAAGTAAAAAACTTACCACCTCATACAAAGATCATTTCAGTTCAAGTTTAGCTTTCTTTATTGGACTGTCATAACAAGTGGTTCAACAACCTCAGGGACTCTAGTATTTGAGGTTCATTTCACAGAAAAGGCACAATGACCTATTGATTCAAATGTAAATATATACTACACTCTGATACAGAAGAAGTATGGCCTTTATTTTCACAGAACCATCTGATACACTCAACCTTATAAATCAAAGAAGTTAACTATTATATCGCTCCCCTTTTCTATCCTGTGACTTAGAATTCAGATCAGAATCCAGGTTTTGGGGAGTGAGGAGGTGTTGATGAGAGGAAGGAAGACACACTGATTCCTATGATATATTCAGTTAAGTATATAATTGCGCCTTAAAAAAAAAGGTGGGTGGAGGAGTATAATCTGGAATGTTTCTATGAGCCTCGGTTGTTCGCACATCATTTTCTAAGAGTCTGAACCAATTAACTACCTCATGGATTATTCTGTAGACATCTAAGATTAGCAGGGGCTACCACCTTCTAGATACCCTGGGTCAGCTGGTTGCTCCTCTGGGGTATGAATTGCCAAGTCTACCCACAGCCCAGATTAGCATAAGTTGAGCTGTCTGTAGCAGCATGCAGTTGTAGTCAAGGCTCACTGTGCTATATCTATAGCTGTATAGATTATCAGTCTCTCTGATGTTTATGTTTGTTGTTGCAAACAAACAGCAAGAATAAACTGATTCTGGCTGGGGGGAAGGGGGATTATGCCTGTAATCCCAGCAATTTGGGAGGCCAAGGCGGGCAGATCAATTGAGCTCAGGAGTTTGAGACCACCCTGGACAACATGATGAAACCCCATTTCTACAAAAAATACCAAAAATTAGCCAGGCATGGTGGTGTGCCACAGTGGCCCTAGCTACTTGAGGGCCTGGAGTGGAAGGTCACTTGAACCTAGGAGGCAGAGGTTGCAGTGAGCTGTAATCATGCCACTATACTCCAGCCTGGGTGACAGAGTGAAACCCCCATCTCAAAAAAAAAAAAAAAAAAAAAGAGTAACTTGATGCCTACTAAACATCATATTTCCAAAGTTTTATCAAATACTTTGATTCAATTTCAATCCTTTTTCCAGCATTAATAAAACCTACAGTAAGAAGCATAGCTTCTAATATTTACATATTTTCATTTTCTTTTTTCTTTTTTTTTTTTGAGACGGAGTCTTGCTGTCACCCAGGCTGGAGTACAATGTCACGATCTTGGCTCACTGCAACTTTCGCCGCCTGGGTTCAGGCGATTCTCCCACCTCAGCCTCCTGAGTAGCTGGGATTACAGGCACCCACCATCATGCCCAGCTAATTTTTTTTTTGTAGTTTTGTAGAGATGGGGTTTCACCATGTTGGCCAGGCATCTTGAACTCCTAACCTCAGGTGATCCACCCGCCTCAGCCTCCCAAAGTGCTGGGATTACAGGTGTGAGCCACTGCGCCCAGCCAATATTTACATATTTTCATTTTTAAAACTCGACTTATATAATTAATACTCACTTTTCAATTTAAGTAACAAGCCAAAATTAATGTTTAGACTGGCTTTTACAGTCTAAAACATTATACAACATTTTATGTAAGGATTTCAAAAATATGAAAAACTATGAGTAAGGATTAAACTAAAAAAGGCAGTTGAGCAACTATTATCCTCAACTTCTTTTACTCTCACCAAGCGTAATTACCTAAAGACTTAAAACATCAGCAAGTACTATGATGCCATAAATTCTGAGGGAGGAAATACACAAAATAGAGAGATGAATATGGGGCTTTGAAAATGGCCATGACCTGTGTGGGAGGATTTTAAGATGATTATTTACTATAGAATTGTTTACGGTATGTCTCCACCTTGGTGATTAAGCATGATATTCTCCGGCTTCAGGTCTCTGTAGATGATCCCCTTTTGATGTAAATGCCCCAAAGCCATGGAGATTTCTGCCAAGTAAAAGCTGGAAACAAAAGTGATTTAATAAAATTAAAAAAGAGTGTAATCTATCCAAAGCAGTTTATGTATGGAGCAAAATTCCTTGAAAGAAACAGACATGCACCGAAGACCAAATTAGTGGGGTAGGGAGATGTGTGGGAAAAAGAGATGGCATAGGATGCTGCCAAAAGGCATGGGGACATTTATGTTTCACTCATTTTAGTGAAACTATAAAGTGCTTTATTTTGCCATTAGAATATACTGCTAAAATTGCAAAGATGTCCAGAATATGCTAAACTGCCATTGGTCATGTTTTGTTCTGTCTGTGTAGGAATTAAGCTAATAGTCATTCATTTTAAAGCAAATTTCTCCCATCCACACCCAACTTTAAAATCCCACAGGAAATAGGAACTTCGTTATTCTCAGAGATCAAGTCTTGATTTCAAAAGGGATCTTATAACCTGACCCTTAGAAGCCCACTCATCCCTTACTTAATACAGCTACATATTTATAGACAGCTTAGGCCCACAGTATCTGCCCTCCCTCCTGCCAGCCAGCCCACAACTATAAACTGTGTGACACTCAAATTTATCTACCTCAAAAGAATAAAGGGCTGAATCAACCCTGTCTGGATTCGAAAAGCACAAGGCACTGCAATACTGGCTGCATAACAATGTTGCAATCCTGCAGATTACTCCAGGATGGAGAGGGTGTGTCCTAGAGGACTGAGGCAATTTCACAGCCAGCAGGACCACAAACAGCCTCCAACACGGCTCAGTGAGCCTCCTCCAAAAAAGGGCACTTCATCCCTAAGGCTCTTAAATGCAGCTTCTGTGTTAGAAAAGGCCTGAAATTAAACAATGGAATGCAGTTTTGGTAATCAAGGTAGGAAAAAACATTTAAGTGTTGTTTTCTATTAAATTAATGTGTAGGATAAACTGATTTATTGTGACCCAAGATTGTTGCTTCACAAAAGTATGTGCATATTTTTAATTTGAAGCAGATGACATGTTTAGAAATAGGAGGGTAAATCCCATCCTGACTATATAATCAATCCACAGATGATATGCCCAGGCTTATCACCTCCCTAAGACTGCACCTTGAGAAATAGCCTAAAAAAAAAGGAGATGATTTCTTATAATTTCCATTGTTCCACACATAAAGGTTCACTGGAAAACCACACTCACCCACAGCCAAGGCAGGCAGCTTACCAATTCAAGGAAAGAAAGCCGCAATGAGAATGGTTCTGTTAGGAACAACTGGTGTGAAGAGCGTTCCACTCAAGCCTAAGGGCAAAGGAATGATGTGACCTCCATAGCTGCCCAGTCCCAAAACTACTTCTCCCCCTTGAGGTCCTGAGTGACTGACTGGCTCCAGATCAATTTACTGAATCATGTGGATGCCCATAGTGGGAATGGGGCTTTGCTTGTAATTACCTGAATCTATGCAACCACAAAAAGTTCACTTACCAGGCAGTGTCTTCCATAAATATTCCCTCTCTTTCTAACTGCATAAATAGTTCTCCTCCTGTAAAGAAAAAGAAAAAACATTAGAAATAAAACAATATTTATTTCCAACCCACTTCTAATGAGAGAGTTTGTGCTTTCCTTCTAACCATAATTAAAAGACATCAGTTCCTTAAAAATGAAAAACAGATCCTAAAAATTATAGGTTTTAAAACTAAGTCCTCAGGATTCTATTTTTAGTAGCATTCTTATTCTTCTGTGACACACATATGTTTAAAAACTAGAACTGGCTTGGAATTCCAGGTTTTATATCTACAAACTTTAAAATATTTGTAGATTCCAGACCTGAGGTTAAAAAAAAAAATCTTGATTAAAGACTCTAACATTTTACCCATAAGTAGAAAAATGACAGTCTACAATTAAATCACTCTCACTAATTTTAGTGAATGCTCATATTTCATATTTTCAGAACCCTTAAATAAACAGAATGAACCTTGGCAGTGGCCTAGTAAAAAACATGGCACAATTTGAGTATCAAAATAAACAATGATAATAAAGGTTATATCACATTGAATGATATTAGAATACCTAAGTCCATAATAACATAAATAAAGGAATACATAAATTTTTATGGGGAAGAAGAATGCCAAGTAGAATTATAGTAGAATGCCAAGTAATAAATGAAGAAGGCATGATGGAATAAGAAAAATTACTTGCCAAACATCACAGTTAATTGTTGCAGGCAAGAATCAATGGATGTCAAAACTGAATGTGGGCCGAGTGCAGTGGCTCACGCCTGTAATCCCAGCAATTTGGGAGGCCAAGGTGGGCAGATCATCTGAGGTCAGGGGTCATCTCTACTAAAAATAAGAAAATTAGCTAGGTGTGGTGGTGCATGCCTATAATCCCAGTTACCCGGGAGGCTGAGGCAGGAGAATCACTTGAACCTGGGAGGTGGAGGTTGCAGTGAGCTGAGATCACGCCACTGCACTCCAGCCTGGGCAACAGAGTGAGTGAGACTCCGTCTCAAAAAACAACAACAACAACAAAAATGAACATGAAAGCTTGATGAAAGATATTTAAATCTCAAAGCATCTCCTCTAAAGATACTTATTAATTATAAAGGCAAAAATGTCACCAGGGAAAAAATCGGCAGACACCACTTTATATATGTGATCAAAGTTAACATCACAATTAATGGAACAAAGATATAAATATCATGTACCTCTTGATCTGAAGCATTAAGGAGGACACAATATCACTTCAATGGTCCTGCCAAAATTGCATAACCTGAATCTAATACTAAGGAAACATCAGCTAAACCCAAAGCATTCTACAAACTAACTGGCCTGTACTAATCAAAAATGTCAACATCATGAAAGTCAAAGAAAGACTGAGGAAATGTTCCAGATTAAAGGAAACTTTAAGTTATAATTGCATCAATGTTAATTTCCTATTTCTCATCATTTTAGTATAGTTATGTAAGATACTGTCCTTGTGTTTAGAAAATATACACTGAATAGGCTGGGCGCAGTGGCTCACACCTGTAATCCCAGCACTTTGGGAGGCCGAGGTGGGCGGATCACCTGAGGTCAGAAGTTTGAGACCAGCCTGGCCAACATGGTGAAACCCCATCTCTACTAAAAATTAGCCGGGCATGGTGGTGGGTGCCTGTAATCCCAGCTATTCGGGAGGCAGAGGTTGTAGTGAGCCCAAGATTGCGCCATTGCACTCCAGTCTGGGTGACAGAGTGAGACTCTATCTCAAAAAATAAAAAATAAATAAAACATACACTGAAATTTTAGGGGTAAAGGGAAATCATGTCTGTAACACTCTCTTAAACAGTTCAAAAAATTATGTATGCATGCATATATATATGTATACACATATATACATATCTATAGACAGATACAACAAAATAAATGTGGTGAAATGGTAACATTTGGGGAATCTAGGTGAGAAATATGTAGGAATTCTTTGAGAGAGAGTGTGTGTGTGTGACTGAGTCTTGCTGTGTTGCCCAGGTTGGAGTACAGTGGTGCGATCTCAGCTCACCACAACCTCTGCCTCCCAGGTTCAAGCAATTCTCCTGCCTCAGCCTCCCAAGTAGCTGGGATTACAGGAGCACACCACCATGCTGGCTAATTTTTCTATTTTTAGTAGAGACAGGGTTTCACTATGTTGGCCCGACTGGTCTCAAACTCCTGACCTCATTATCTGCCCTCCTTGGCCTCCCAAACTGCTAGGATTACAAGCATGAACCACTGAGCCTGGCATAGGAATTCTTTATACTACTCTTAAAACTTTTTGTGTTAAGTATGAAATTATGTCAAAATAAAGTTTTTCCAGGTGGGCATGGTGGCTCACACTTGTAATCCCAGCACTCTGGGAGGCCAAGGTGGGCAGATCACCTGAGATCAGGAGTTCAAAACCAGCCTGGCCAACATAGTGAACGCTTGGCTCTACTAAAAATACAAAAAAATAGCCAGGTGTGGTGGCGCATGCCTGTAGTCCCAGCTAATTGGGAGACTGAGGCAGGAGAATTGCTTGAACCTGGGAGGCGGAAGTTGCAGTGAGCTGAGATCACGCCTCTGCATTCCATCCTGGGCGAGAAGAGTGAAACTCCACCTTCAAAAAACAAACAAAAAAAGTTTTTCCAACAGCAATAGTCACAAAAAAGTTACTACATTCTGCAGCTTTCTGTTCCATGTTACATGTTACTGCAAAATATTTCTCAGAGAACTACACTGTGTTTGCTAGAAATAGATACCTGTGGCCAGGCGCAGGGGCTCACACCTGTAATCCCAGCACTTTGGGAGGCTAAGTCAGGTGGATCACCTGAAGTCGGGAGTTTGAGACCAGCCTGACCAACATGGCGAAACCCCATCTTTACTTAAAATTAGCCGGGCGTGGTGGCACATGCCTGCAATCCCAGCTACTCAGGAGGCTGAGGCAGGAGAATCGCTTGAACCCGGGAGGTGGAGGCTGCAGTGAGCCAAGATCACACCATTGCACTCCAGCCTGGGCAATAAGAGCAAAACTCCGTCTCAAAAAAAAAAAAAAAAAAAGAAATAGATACCTGTCATCTAGAAATGATACAGAAGCAACAAGTTCCTACGAGGTGGTAGGCCCTGGGAAATGTGGATGATCTCCATTGTAAGCTACATACCCCATCACTAAGGCTACATTAAACTAAAAGGTCTTGTTTAAAGACCCAATTCCAAAAATAGTCAGTATGTTAAATAATTCTCCCAATGATTTAAATTACAGTATCTTACCCCAGTACAATTTGATGGCTCTGCATCACTTAGGTATTTGTTTTTCTGTTAAGTGACTGATTACAAAGGAATTAAAATAAAATTTTACAGATGAGGGGAAAAAAAATCTTTAGTTTCCTCCATATTTGTCTGCCAATAGAAACGTGGTCACATCTGAATTTTGTCCTTCAGTGTACTCATCAATTTTAAGTACTATTTGATCATAATGGGAACAAGTATTTTTCCATTGAAAAATAACATTTTGACCCAGTTTCTGGAATCAATGCAAATAATTACACCAAACTGTGTACTGACCACTGAGATACTCAAGGATGAGGTAGAGTTTTCCACCAGTCTGAAAGGCATAAATTAAATCCACGATGAAGGGATGCTTTACTTCCTCCAGAATATTCCGTTCTGCTTTTGTATGAGCTGTATCTTTAGCATTTCTTACTATCATTGCCTAAAGGAAAAGACATGATCTATAAGAACAAAGTAGTGAACATTTTTATTCTATAGTAACTGGAAAATCTATTTTGTGTTTTTCTTGCCAATACTGAACTATTAACCATAGTTCCCACTAGAAACTGAGATGGGGTAATGGAAAATGTTCACTTTATATATGCTTCTGTGCACTTTGGATTTTTTGCAGTGAACATGTAAATGAATTACCTAAAAAGACTTTTTTAAAAAGAAATCTGTAATCAGATCAAGTTTGTTCATATATTCACAAACGACTAAGTATCTACCATGCTCCAGGCTGTGCCAAGAAAGCAGAATAGAAAGAATGCCCTGTCCATAGGAGCCCAAAAGTCAACAGGAGCCCAAAGTCTCAGGGAAAAAAAAAGGCAAGTCAATATAGGTAAGCGCAGGATGGTAAGGGTAAACAAGGGAACTACATCTGACCTACCAAAAAATCTTGCTTGAAAATTATTAAAATGAAATGTGGCGTGGACGCGGTGGCTCATGTCTATAATCCCAGCACTTAAGTGGGCAGAGGCAGGAGGATCGCTTGAGCCCAGGAGTTGAAGATCTGCCTGGTAACAAGCGTGACCCCATTCTCCACAAAAATGGTAAAAAAAAGTAGAAGGTAAAAAAAAGGCATTCCAGTGCAAAAGAGGCTTGATAGGACAGGATATGTGTGGGGAATCTACAAGTAGTTCAGTATGGTTAGAAGTAGTTAGCGATTAGGCTAGAGAAGTAGGTAGAGGCCAGGAAATGGAAGGTCTGGGCATAGGAAGGTCTGGGTGAAATGAACAAACCTTTGGCTTTATGAAAGACACATCTAGCAGCAGTAGGGAGTATTAGGAAAGAAATGAGACTAGTTAGGAGGCTAGTATAATAAACCAACTAAGAAGATCTGTAAGAAAATGAAGATAGAAAAAAATGAAAGGCTAATACATAATTTGCATTTGCTGACAAACTAGATACGAGAAGAAATGATGATACCTTTATTTCTGCATAATAGGATAGATAATGGTGCCATTCAGTATCGGCAAATGAAAGTGAAAAAGTTTTGGGAGAATGATGCCCTGTTTTAGACATGCCAGGTATAAGTTCCAGGAAGTTACCCCGATGGTACACCTCCATAAGTAATATGGAAAGCAAATACACAGGTTATTGGTTGCAACATTATCTGTGAAAGTGAAACACTGGAAACAGCCTAAATGCTCAGACATAGGATACTGGCCAAAAAACTATGGAATCTATACAACATGTAACAAAGCTATAAAAATAAGAAAAATCGGCCGGGCACGGTGGCTCATGCCTATAATCCCAGCACTTTGGGAGGCCGAGGCGGGCGGATCACAAGGTCAGGAGATCGAGACCATCCTGGATAACATGGTGAAACCCCCTCTCTAAAAAAAAAATTAGCCGGGCGTGGTGGCATGTGCCTGTAGTCCCAGCTACTCGGGAGGCTGAGGCAGGAGAATGGCATGAACCTGGGAGGTGGAGCTTGCAGTGAGCCGAGATCGCACCACTGCATTCCAGTCTGGGTGACAAAATAAATAAATAAATAAATAAATAAATAAAAATAAGAAAAATCTCTATAAAAACAAGATACAAAAGAGTATTTCAACATACAACAGCATGGATACTATGCTATCTACTGTACAAGAAAGGGGAAATGAGAATATATTTATAATATGTATCTGCTTATACCTGCAAAAATGAAGACAACTAAGACAAACTAAAAGCTAATGATAATGGAAGGGAAGGAAAAGAAATAAGACTTTTGAGTATACCTTCTGAGTAAAACCTCAATGGTTTTTTTTTTTTTTTTTTTTGAGACGGAGTCTTGCTCTGTATCCCGGGCTGGACTGCAGTGGCCGGATCTCAGCTCACTGCAAGCTCCGCCTCCCGGGTTTACACCATTCTCCTGCCTCAGCCTCCCGAGTAGCTGGGACTACAGGCGCCCGCCACCTCGCCCGGCTAGTTTTTTGTATTTTTAGTAGAGATGGGGTTTCACCGTGTTAGCCAGGATGGTCTCGATCTCCTGACCTCGTGATCCGCCCGTCTCGGCCTCCCAAAGTGCTGGGATTACAGGCTTGAGCCACCGCGCCCGGCCTCAATGGTTTTATCATACATTTTTTTCTTTCCTAAATCAATTACAGTAATTATAAAATGTAGATTTTTCTTTTTGAACCATATTAATGTTTAATATATTCCAAAAATAAAATCAACAAGGATGAGGGGTGGGAAGTACAACTGAATACAATAGGAATACATAAATTTAATTGACTATTACACCAACAACTTTACCACAGAAAGAGAAAGAGAAAAAAGACACAACAGAAAAATATTTTTTTCTTTTTTTAGATGATGGAGTCTCACTCTGTCACCCACACTGCAACCTCCGCCTCCTAGGTTCAAGTGATTCTCCTGCCTCAGCCTCCCGAGTAGCTGGGACTACAGGCACCCACCATCAAGCCTGGCTGATTTTTTTATTTTTAGTAGAGATGGGGTTTCACCATGTTGGCCAGGCTGGTTTCAAACTCCTGAGCTCATGATCCGCCTGCCTCGGCCTCCCAAAGTGCTGGGATTACAGGCGTGAGCCACTGCACCCAGTGAGAAAAAGATATTATTAAATCAAACTTAGTAGGTTTGTAGCTGGAAATACTATTGGTATTATAATTTTCATTATGCATATACTGTACAACTGAACAAATGACTGCATTTATGTTGTTACCAGAGATCCCACTGTAGAAAAAAGGAGATCCAAATATGAACTGAAAGAAGAATGTGGCAGGGCGCAGTGGCTCACACCTGTAATCCCAGCACTTTGGGAGGCTGGGGCGGATGGATCACAATGTCAGGAGTTCAAGACCAGCCTGGCCAAGATGATGAAACCCCGTCTCTAATAAAAATACAAAAATTAGCCGGGTGTGGTGGCAGCAGCCTATAATCCCAGCTACCCAGGAGGCGGAGGGAGAAACTTGCTTCAACCCAGGAGGTGGAGGCTGCAGTGAGCCGAGATCATACCACTGCACTCCAGCCTGGGGGACAGAGCAAGACTCCGTCTCAAAAATAAAAAAATAAAAATAAAGAAGAATGCTATGGAATTGGACTAGAATTAGGGCTAACAATATGAAGCACTTTGGGAAGCCAAGGTAGGCAGATCACCATGTTTGCCGGGAGTTTGAGACCAGCCTGCCCGACGTGGTGAAATCTCATCTCTACTAAAAATACAAGAATTAGCCAGGTGAGGTGGTACGCACCTGTACTCCCAGTTACTCCAAAGGCTGAGGCACGAGAATCACTGGAACCCGGGAGGTAGAGGTTGCAGTGAGCTGAGGCAGCCTGGGGTCCAGGGCTGTGGAGAGCCATGATCACGCCACTGCACTCAAGCCTGGGCAACAGAGGAAGACCCTGTCTCAAAAAAAAAAAAAAAAAAAAAAAAAAAAAAAAAAAAGGGGGCCAGGTGCAGTGGCTCACGCCTGTAATCCCAGCACTTTGGGAGGCTGAGGCGGGCAGATCATGAGGTCAGGAGTTCAAGACCAGCCTGGCCAACATAGTGAAACCCCATCTCTACTAAAAATACAAAAATCAGCTGGGTGTGGTGGCATGTGCCTGTAATCCTAGCTACTCAGGAGGCTGAGGCAGGAGAATTGCTTGAACCTGGGAGGTGGAGGTTGCAGTGAGCCAAGACCACATCATTACACTCCAGCCTGGGCAACAGAGTGAACCTCCATCTCAAAAAAAAGAAAAAAACATTTTAAAGGGAGTATAGGGCCAGGCACAGTGGCTCATGTCTCTAATCCTGGCACTTTGGGAGGCCAAGGTGGCTGGTCAAGAGATCAAGACCATCCTGGCCAACATGGTGAAACCTCGTCTCTACTAAAAATACAAAAAATTAGCTGGGCGTGGTGGCCCACGCCTGTAGTCCCAGTTACTCTGAAGGCTGAGGCAGGAGGATCGCTTGAACCTGGGAGGCAGAAGTTGCAGTGAGCTGAGGTCACACCACTGCACTCCAGCCTGGTGACAAAGCGAGACACTGTCTCAAAAAAAAAAACAAAAGAAAAAAAAAGGAGTATAAAAAAATCTTTACAGAAGAATGACAATATAGAAAAAAATACAGAAAAAATAGAAAAGTCTCCATTTTATAATCACTACAGTAATATTTGATTTGGGCAAGAAATAATCCAGATAAAACCATTAAGTAAAGATTATTATGGGACAGAATATTCACATTGTTTCTATCATTCCATAGATCACTTGTTAATTACAAAAGAAAAAAGAGGCCTGGAACGGAGGCTCACGTCTGTAATCCCAACACTTTGGGAGGCTGAGGAGGGCGGATCACCTGAGGTCAGGAGTTTGAGACCAGCCTGGCTAACATGGTGAAACACCATATCTACTACAATTACAAAAATTAGAGAATTTTTTTCTACGAGAATTGCTTGAACCTGGAAGGCAGAGACTGCAGTGAGCCGAGATAGGGCCACTGCACTCCAGCCTGGGTAAGAGGGCAAGGCTGGGTCTAAAAAACAAAAAATAAAATAAAATAGAATCAGGCATGGTGACATGTGCCTGTGGTCCCAGCTACTTGGGAGGCTGAGGTTGCAGGGTTGCTTGAACACAGGAGTTGGAGGCTGTAGTGTACTACAATCGTATCTGAGAACAGCCACTGCACTCCAACCTGGTCAAATAATGAGACTGTCTCTTTAAAAAAAAAAAAAAAAAGTAGAATCATAAATCAAAATATGGTAGTGAAAAAAGAATAATGCCTGTAATCCCAGCACTTTGGGAGGCCAAGGCGGGTGGACTGCTTGAGCTCAGGAGTTCGAGACCAGCCTGACCAACATGGTAAAACCCCGTCTCTACAAAAACAAAAATTAGTCGGGCATGGTAACACGCACCTGTGATCCCAGCCACTTGGGAGGCTAAGGCTGGAGAATTGCTTGAACCCAGGAGGCAGTGAGCCAAGATCACGCCACTGCACTCCAGCCTGGGTGACCGAGATTTCGCCTCAAAAATTAAAATTAAATTAAAAAAAACAAAAAAAACAAAAAAACAGGAAGTCAAAGGAAATCACGTCGGACATCCTTAAGTAGGAAGAGAGGCAGTTGGCTAAAAAGAGTAGAGGGGCTGATAGGAAAGGCTCCAAACAGTTGTAGAGAATGGAAGGATTTATCTAAGGATATGCAGAAAAATTGCTGGGAAGTGCTTAGGGTCGAGGTGAGTTGGGGTCATAGAGTTTTCCCAACAGCAATCTATAGGTTTGTGTGATTTCTGCTAGTAATGCTCAGTAGCTGAGATATAGCAATAAAGGCACACTGACAAGTGAGCTAATGCAGATTAGGGTTTTCCTGAGCAGAAGATCAATGGAGCTAGCAACTGATAAAGTGGCCGATTATGCCCATAAGGCTGGATTCAGAATAAAGTGAAATAAGAAGGGGTCTAAAAAGTTGAGGACAAAAACAGAAAAGTCAAAGAACTAAAGGGCTTAGGGCCAAAAAACAGGCATTGTAGGAATCAAGTAAGTCTAAAATGAGAAAGTTATTATTCTATGAAACCACAATATTTCAGAGGTGGAGAATATCTTTGGCCAAAGGTTCTAAAAGGTACAGTGGGAGGTGAACGAATGCTGTAGGCAATAGTATTTTGCTTCCACGTTATATTTTTGTTGCAACTGGTAGGGTCAGGTGATGACTGTTGATAGTCTTTTCCTCACTATTCCACTCTAAGCAAATACCTGAATGGTACATTCCTATAAGAAGTAAACAGTCCCAGGAAGACTAATAAATCCAGACAGAATGTCCAGATTGAAACAACTCACTTAAGGGGACATGTGGTTCTACTCTGATTTCATCTTAAAGGCTGGGGGAAGAGGTATACTCTTACCACACAGTCAGGTCAGAGGGGTTAGTACTCTGCCTCCAGGATAATTAAAATCAGAAAGAAGGAACTCAAAGGGAGCCTACAGTCATCTTACTTGAGGATTTAGGAAGGAAAGCCCTGAACTTAACCCTAATAACATCTTTATTTTCATTATTTTTGCTATAAGCTTGCTTTCAAGGACAAGGAAGGAGACAATATCAGATCCTCTAGCCAGGATTAAGAAAAGAACCCCAAGAATGGGAAACAATGGCAACCAAGCAAAACCAGAGGCAAACAGCTTAGGTCCTAGATCCCTGGGCCCCAAAATGAGGCCTGACACTTAGCAGTAATTAAGTCTATGGATTTACCAATATACCACCCCCACTTACCATGGATGGGGAAAAAAAAACCAATGCTCTTTTTTTCACTAGATGTGCCAAAAACATACTTCACCCAAGATCTAATTATGCCTAATATGGTCAGGCCTGATTATCCGATATAAATAACATATCACAAGGAATGAATCACTTAAGAATCTTGACCAGAGGCTGGGCACAGTGGCTCACACCCGTAATCCCAGGACTTTAGGAGGCCGAGGCAGGCGGATCACTTAAGGTCAGGAGTTTGAGACCAGCCTGGCCAACATGGTGAAACCCCGTCTCTACCAAAAGTACAAAAATTAGCCAGGCATGGTGGTATACACCTGTAGTCCCAGCTATTTGGGAGGCTGAGGCACGAGAATCACTGGAACCCAAGAGGCAAAGGTTGCAGTGAGCTGAGACTGCTCCACTGCACTCCAGCCTGGGTGACGGAGTGAGACTCTGTTTCAAATAAAAAAAGAAATCTTGACCAGTACTTCTTTCAGTATTTCTGGAACAAGCACTATTATGCTGCCTTCAATTCTATACCTAACATGTTTTACAGATTAAAAAATCATTAATCTAAAACAATTCCAACAGGAAAGTCAGATAGCAGGTATCAATGTCAACCCACTGAAGCAGAAACTGATGTTAAGAATAGCTAGATGGCTTTTTAAAGACAATTACCAAGAAAACTGTGGTAACAATATTTGTTCCTCAGCTTTCAAACTGAGGAGTCATTTATACTGCCTAAATAAAAATCAGCAAGAAGGACCAAAGTTTTACAAGTCTTATAATTTTTTAAAAAGTCATTTTGATTGTCTTTGAAAGTAGTTCTCCACCGGAAGTTTTGTTTTAAGTCAGTGGAGGCCGGGCGCAGTGACTCATGCCTGTAATCCCAGCAAAAGGAGGGTGGATCACCTGAGGTCAGGAGTTCGAGACCAGCCTGGCCAACATGGCAAAGCCCCGTCTCTACTAAAAATACAAAAATTAGCTGGGTGTGGTGGGTGCCTGTAATCTCAGCTACTCAAGAGGTTGAGGCAGAAGAATCACTTGAACCCGGGAAAAAAAAAAAAAGACAGTGGAATCTTTTCAGTAATCAATCCCAAACAAGAATAAGAAAACAAACACACACATAATCTATCAGTAATACTAGAAGACATGTGGAATCTCACACCTGAAAAGATAGAGTGGGGATAAAGCAATGGTCCATGATGTAGCAGAGTGGGGTAAGATCAAACCTAAGTGCCTGCAAAGGGGAATACACAAAAGAAGTTGAATCTATCTACAGAACCCCAGTAAAGCAAGGTTCAACATTAGAGGTAAAACTAGAAGAAAGGGAAAAAATTAGAGGAATTGGAGACTATAGAAGGCCGAAGATGGAGGGCTAAAAACAGGGAGATCATCTGCAACTCTGTATAAGGAACAGACAGACCAAAAAGACTCCCATCTCCACACTAAGTCGAAGAACTAACCCTAGGAGAGGTAAATTCTCCGAGACAAAAAAGAGTGAAAGATTAGATCCACAGAGTAAAGTGCTAATGTAAAAACTCGAGTTTGGCGAAAGCCCGCGTGTTGAGAGGTAAGATCTCCATCTTCTCTCACTCAGCTCCAGAATGCTTTTTCCAGGCAAAAGAACGGTGGGTCTTTCTTAGCACCAACTGATCCTCCCCAGAAAAAAGATCTACAGACAGTATTTATTTATTTATTTATTTATTTATTTGAAATTGAGTTTTGCTCTTGTTGTCCACGCTGGAGTGCAACGGTGCGATCTCTGCTCACTGCAACCTCTGCCTCCCAGGCTCAAGCGATTCTCCTGCCTCAGCACCCCCAAACCAGATGGCCAGGCTGGTTTTGAAGTCCTGACCTCAGGTGATCAACCTGCCTCAGCCTCCCAAAGTGCTGGGATTACAGGCGTGAGCCACGGCACCCAGCCCTACAGACACTATTATTTGAAGTTCTTGATGAAGTGCCAGCTAACCACTTGACTACCCTGCAGAGAAGCTTACACACACAGAACTTCTGATCAGCTTTTCAGAGTTCTACTCTGAAACATGAATAACTGGGCCAGGCACAGTGGATGGATTATTGAGGCCTAGGCGGACAGATCACTTGAGGTCAGGAGTTTGAGATAAGGCCGACAACATGGTGAAACCCTGTCACTACTAAAAATGCAAAAATTAGCCAGGCCTGGTGGCGCATGCCTGTAATCCCAGCTACTTGGGTGGCTGAGGCACAAGAATCGCTTGAACCCAGGAGGTGGAGATTGTAGTGAGCCAAGACTGTGTCACCACTACACTCCAGCCTAGACGACAGAGCAAGACTCCATCTCAAAAAAAGAAGAAAGAATAATCAATGAATGACACCAGACATCTAAAGAAGGCCTCTAACACGGAACAAAGTGACTAAAACTGACTAAATCAAAGTCAAAGAAAACAGAACTCAAAAAAGAACATGCATAAAACAAAAGAATATTTCAAATAATTATAATTAAAACTGAGGCAGGCCAGGTGTGGTGGCTCACACCTGCAATCTCAGCACTTTGGGAGGCCGAGGCGGATGGATTGCCTGAGGTCAGGAGTTCAAGACCAGTCTGGCCAACATGGTGAAAACCCATATCTGCTAAAAATACAAAAGTTAGCTGGGTGTGGTAGAAGGTGCCTATAATCCCAGCTACTCAGGAGGCTGAGGCAGGAGAACTGCTTGAACCCAGGAGGCAGGGGTTGCAGTGAGCCAAGATTGCACCACTGCACTCAAAATTGTGCAAGAGTGAGACTCTGTCTCAAAAAAGGTATTAAAATTAAAATTAAAAAAATAATAAAACTTTCAGAGGGATAAAAGAAGATATTATACTCGTAAAACAGGTTGCTATAAAACAAAAACAATACAAAGAATTCTGGAGAATCACAAATACAATAGCTTTAAAAAAAATTTAGTAGAATGGCTGGGCATGGTGGCTCACGCCTATAATCCCAGCACTTTGGGAGGCCAAGGCGGGCGGATCACCTAAGTCGGGAGTTTGTGACCAGCCTGACCAACATTGAGGAACCCTGTCTCTACTAAAAATACAAAATTAGCCGGGCGTGGTGGCGCATGCCTGTAATCCCAGCTACTCAGGAGGCTGAGGCAGGAGAATTGCTTGAACCCGGGAGGCGGAGGTTGCGATGAGCCAAGATAGCGCCATTGCACTCTAGCCTGGGCAACAAGAGCAAAACTTCATCTCAAAAAAAAAATTCAGTAGAAGAAAGTAAACAACAAGACAAAGAAATGGAAATGTGGAAAAGATAAGAAAAATTAGATGATCAGTTAAGGAGATCCAACATCCAACTAATTGCAATTCCAAGAAGAGAAGACAGTGGGAAGGAAATTATCAAATAAATCACCTAAGAAAATTTCCTAGAACTGAAAGACTAAAGCTTTAAGATTAAAAGAATAAAAATAGGCTGGGCACAGTGGCACACACCTGTAATCCCAACACTTTGGCAGCCAAAACAGAACAACTACTTGAGGCCAGGAGTTCCAGGTCAGCCTGGGAAACACAGGAAGACCTTGTCTCTATGAAACATTTTAAAAATGAACTGGGCATGGTGGCATGCGTCTGTAGTCCTGGCTACTCAGAAGTTGTGGCAGAAGGATTTCTTGAGCCCAGGAGTTACAGGTTACAGTGAGGTATGATCACACCACCTCACTCCAGCCTGGGAAACAGAGTGAGACTCTGTCTCTTAAAAATAAAAAAATTAATTAATTTAATTAATAGGCCGCTCACAGTGGGTCACACCTGTAATTCAATCCCAGCACTTTGGGTGGCCGAGGCAGGTGGATCACTTGAGCCCAGGAGTTCAACACCAGCCTGGGCAACATGGTGAGTGCCCATCTCTACATTTTTTTATTAGCCAGGCCTGGTGGTGTGTGCCTGTGGTCCCAGCTACTCAGGAGACTGAGGTGGGAGGATAGCTTGAGCCCAGGAGTTTGAGGTTGCACTTAGCTATGACTGGATCACTGCACTCCTGCCTAGGTGACAGGGCGAGACCCTATCAAAAACTAAATAAAAATAATAAAGTCAAAGCAAGACACATCACTATAAAAACTTAGATCAGAAATAAAGAGAAAATCTTAAATATTTCCACAGAAAAATAGGCCATGCGTAAAGGACTGGGAATCAGAATGCCAAAGCACTTCAACAGAAACTCTCGAGTACAGAAGAAAATTGAGCAAAATTCTAAGTGAAAATAATTTTCAACTCTAATAACATAATCAAGTAAATATAAACATAAAGAAATCTCAAATATACAATATGGATATTTTTTATTATAAATGTATCTTTATGTACCTTTTCTGAGGGAGTCACTAGTAGAGTGTCACCAAAACAAGGGCATAAACTAAGAAAAAGGAAAAGCTATGGGATCCAGGAAACAAAAGATTCAACACTGAAGGAGCCAAGAGGATTCCAGGGATTGTGGTGAAGAAAGAGTCCAGTCATAACAGTTGTGACTAAAGAGCTACGACTCCAGATGGGAACAGGTGGATAGAAACTTCCTAAGATATGCCTCTGGGAAATAAATGGAACTGATAGATTATCTTATAAGTCTGATCAAAGAACACTAGACTGAAAGGCATTTTACAAAATTGTTGAAAGGTATCAGAGGACAATAGTAGATTCAAAGAAAGCAAAACAAAATGAGAGGATGACATAAAGGAGGGTGAAGTAAACAAGATTGATATCCTTAACTCTCATAAAAGAAAGTTAATACAGCCAGGAGTGGTGGCTCACCCTGTAATCCCAACACTTTGGGAGGCCGAGGCAGGCCAATCCCCTGAGGTCAGGAGTTTGATACCAGCATGGCCAACATGGCGAAACCGCATCTCTACTAAAAATACAAAAATTAGCCAGGTGTGGTGGTGGGTGCCTGTAATCCCAGCCACTCAAGAAGCTGAAGCAGGAGAATTGCTTTAACCCGGGAGGTGGAGGTTGCAGTGAGTCGAGATCATGCCACTGCACTCCAGCCTGGGCAACAGAGTGAGGCTGTGTCTCTAAAAAAACAAAAAATTTGAAAACTGCTGAATTAAAAAGATAGCAGTTGGCCAGACGTGGTGGCTCATGCCTGTAATCCCAGCACTTTGGGAGGCGGAGGCAGGCGGATCACCTTAGGTCGGGAGTTCGAAACCAGCCTGACCAACATGGAGAAACCCCATGGAGAAACCACGTCTTTACTAAAAATGCAAAATTAGCTGGGCGTGGTGGCACATGCCTGTAATCCCACCTCCTAGGGAGACTGAGGCAGGAGAATCGCTTGCACCTGGGAGGCAGAGGTTGCGGTGAGCTGAGATCACGCCATTGCACTCCAGCCTGAGCAACATGAGTGAAACTCTGTTTCAAAAAAAAAAAAAAAAAGGTTGGCCGGGTGCGGTGGCTCACACCTGTAATCTCAGCACTTTGGGAGGCTGAGATGGGTGGATCACGAGGTCAGGAGATCGAGACCATCCTGGATAACATGGTGAAACCCAGTCTCTATTAAAAATACAAAAAATTAGCCAGGAGTGGTGGCAGGTGCCTGTAGTCCCAGCTACTTGGGAGGCTGAGGCAGGAGAATGGCGTGAACCTGGGAGGCGGAGCTTACAGTGAGCTGAGATCCTGCCACTACACTCCAGCCTGGATGACAGAGCGAGACTCTGTCTCCAAAAAAAAAAAAAAAAAAAGCAGTAGGCCAGGCACAGTGGCTCACGCCTGTAATCCCAGCAGTTTGGGAGGCTGAGACAGGTACATCACCTGAGGTCAGGAGTTCGAGACCAGCCTGGCCAGTATGGTGAAACCCCGTCTATACTAAAAATACAAAAATTAGCCAGGCATGGTGGTAGGCGCCTGTAATCCCAGCTACTAGGGAGGCTGGGGCAGGAGAATCACTTGAATCTGGGAGGCAGAGGTTGCAGTGAGCTGAGATTGCACCACTGCACTCCAGCCTGGACAACAGAGTGAGAGTTCATCTCAAAAAAAAAAAAAAGACAGAAAGAGAAATAGCAGTATATGCTTATTACTTAGAAATGAGACCAGAAACAGCAAAGAGTTACCTCAACAACTAATTGCAAGAGCTCTCTTTTCCACCCTCAACAAGCAGAAATAAAAATAGGAATAACAGTAATGAAACATACCTCACATTCTAAAAGGTATTGCAACTGTGTTAGAAATACATTTTTTGCTGGGTGCGGTGGCTCATGCCTGTAATCCCAGCACTTTGGGAGGCCGAGGCAGGCAGATCACCTGAGGTCAGGTGATCAAGACCATCCTGGCCAATACAGTGAAATCCCATTTCTACCAAAAATACAAAAAAGTAGCTGGGCATGGCGGTGTGTGCCTGTAGTCCCAGCTATTCCGGAGGCTGAGGCAGGAGAATTACTTGAACCTGGGAGATGGAGGTTGCAGTGAGCCGAGATCGCGCTACCGCACTCCAGCCTGGGCGACAGAGCGCGACTCCATCTCAAAAAAAAAGAAATACATTTTTTCTGTAAGACACTGGGTCTTGCCACATTGCTCAGGCTACCCTTGAACTCCTAGTTCAAGCAATCCTCCTGCCTCAGTCACCCAAGTATCCAGGTATGCATCACTGTACCTGGCTTGAGATACATTTTTTTGACTGCAAATTTTAGGCTAAAATGTTACAACAATTAAAAATATGAGGTGATTGCTTCTCAGCCTTTTGGCTAAGATCCAGTGTAAGAATACGGTGTGAGAGGACTAAAAACGGGGAGTGGAAATCACCTTTTTAAGCACCTTCATGGCAAATATTTTCCCAGTATTTGCTCCTGTTACTTTTCGTACTTGAAAAACCTGGATTAAAAAAAAGTGTGTGTTATTCAAAGGCAAACTATGTCAGGCATACTCCCTTAATTCCTAGTTATAAGAAACATACGCCACAGCAGTTTACATTATAAAAACTACGTGCAAAAATGATCAGCTAAAAGAACAGACCACATTAACGATCATGACTTTCCTGTTTGTTCTGCTGCCATCTGGTGGTAATGTTGGACAATGACCATCTAATAATAAACACTGTTACTTCATATTAATATATAAAATCCTACTTAGAACAAGCTATAACAGTGTTCCCAGAAGCATAATGCCACCTTAAAAATTATAAAATATTTCATAAATTTCTTTCAAGGTTGCCACTGCCTTTGCTTCACATAAAACTATTTAAAAATAGTTGACAAGAAATTACTGTTTACCTATTACTTAATATAGCTTGTACTTATACTTGGTCCTCTGAATCTATAGGTTCAGCAGCCGCGGATTCAACCAACCTCAGAATGAAAATATTTGCGGGGAAAAACAATAAACAATACAAATAATAAAAAATAATATAAATATGGCCAGGTGCGGCAGCTCACACCTGTAATCCCAGCACTTTGGGAGGCCGACTCAGGCGGATCACCTGAGGTCAGGAGTTCAAGACCAGCCTGGCCAACATGGTGAAACTTCGTCTCTACCAAAAATATAAAAATTAGCTGGATGTAGTGGCGCACACCTGTAATCCCAGCTACTCAGGAGACTGAGGCAGGAGAATCACTTGAATCCGGAAGGCAGAGGTTGCAGTGAGCTGAGATCGCGCCACTGCACTCCAGCCTATGGGAAAGAGTGAGACTCCGTCTCAAAAATCATAAAAAAGAAAATAAAAAACCAAGTATATGGGAGGATGCGTGTAGCTTATATGCAAATACTATGCCATTTTATATAAGGCACTTGAGCATTGGCAGATTTCATTATCTGCAAAGCTCTTGGAATCAGTCCCCCCTTATCCCTCCCCCATACTGAAAGACAACTATAAACATTTTCATGCAACACCTAAAGTATGTGAGATTCAAAGTGCATGTGTTGCACATTCAGGATGATTAGAAATTAGAATGTGTTCTTAAGCATAAGAATAGACTACAAATGTCTGCTTTGCAAAAATTAACACTACACAATAGCAAAAATAGTTCTTAAAACTTAATCCTAACCAAGTTGTTATCTAAATTATTTTGATAAGAGAATAGTTTGGTAAAAATTTTCATGGGCAGAACTCATAAAAGTGATGTCTTAAGTTATAAAGCCTTGGGCAAAACTGTGAAACTAAATAGTTTTCTTCAGTTTTCCTCCCCCTTTTTATATTCCTTCAGCTTCCTCAATTCTATTGTTCCAGATAACCAGCTGAGACTAAGGTCTCAGTAACAGATAACAACTTAGAGTGCCATGTCTCTTGTAAGCAAGGAGGAGTTTATTTTTAAAGAGGATACCATTTAACCAAAGTAAAGAATGAACCCTCTAATAATAGACTTTGCCTGGTATAGCTGCCTACTTATTTATTCCACAAATATTGACTGAGTACCTATTATGTGCCAGGCTTTTACATGTGTGGTGGTATGAAGGGAAGGGAAAACTGAACTTCTGTACATCCCTCAAACATACCAGCTAAGTGGTCATGATCATATCCTTTGCTGACAGCTGACAAAGATTAAAGATGACTGCTGGAACCAGGGCATAAAAATCAATCTATTCAAGACAGACAACAGCTCTCATTTCAAAAATATTGCCTACCTTTCCATAGCCCCCTTTACCAAGTACCCGAAGTAGCTCAAAACATTCTGGTCTGATTTTTTCTGGCCCTCTGTTCACACTAGTTTCTGAGATTTCAAATTTCTCACAATGTTCCATGCCACTGGGAAGAAAAGCAAAACCAAAAATAAATATGCAAAAAGTTAAATTACTTTCAGCATATAGTCAAGAAAAAGGAGAAAAAGAAATGTAATATAATTAAGTAAAAGGAAAAAAGTACATGACAGCAAATTATCTGTGCTCTAAACAAACAGAACAGCAGGTCAAGATGAGGGTGGCCCGATAATTGTTTACCTCCTTGTTCACAGAATGTGAATCAATTATTTACTTATTTTATAAATGTTTATTTTATGTACAAAGAGGTATTGTACAAAGAGGTATGTACAAAGAGGTTTTTCACTGGGTAGGTGCCTTGGATAATCCATTCAAGGAAGATCGCTTAGTCCAACTTAATGAAACCTATGTCCTTCGTGTACTGATGGAAACACTGGCGACACATATTGTGGCCGTATTTCTGGATCAGACCTTGCTGGTTTGAGCAGATGCAACAAGAGCAAGAACCCTGACTCAATTTTCACGGGTGACTCCAATACAGCTGCTGGTGACCCATCTTGCTCTTAGGAGTGCAACGATGTAAAAGAAGACAATTATTTATTTTCATAAGCATCAAGCACCCCAAAACTAAGGTAAATTAGAACAAGTTTATTAAATTGACAAAGAAAAAAAGTCTTCTAGTTATTCAAATTTACTTCATTCAAAATATCTATGAAATTAGGTATTATCCAACCTCATTTGGCAATGTCAGCAGAAAATCTGGGATCTTTCCAAAACTACCCAATTAGTTCACATCATGGTACAAAATTTCTTCTCTATATCTTTTTTTTTAAGTTATTAGCTTAATTTCAAGAATCCAACAGGCGTGGTGGCTTAATCCCAGCACTTTGGGAGGCTGAGGTGGGTGGACCACTTGAGGTCGGGAGTTCAAGACCAGCCTGGCCAACATGGTAAAACCCTGTCTTCACTAAAAATACAAAAATTCCAGCCTGGCCAACATGGGGAAATCCCGTCTCTATTAAAAATGCAAAAATTAGCTGGGCGTCGTGGCAGGAACCTATAATCCCAGCTACTCGGGAGGCTGGGGGACAAGAGCGAGACTTTGTCTCAAAATAAAAAAAAAAAAATTAGCCAGGTGTGGTGGTGCACGCCTGTAGTCCCAGCTACTTGGCAGGCTGCGGCAGGACAATCGCTTGAACCCAGGAGGTGGAGGTTGCGGTGAGCCAAGATCATGCCACTGTGCTCCAGCCTGGGTGACAGAGGGAGACTCCCTCTCCAAAAAAATAAAAATAAAGAATCCAAAAGGGGTAGCAATTGTCTCTGTCATTTAAATGTACATGAGTGATCTATCCTCTCACTCTCCTCCCACACCAAGGCTTTTTACTTGAGTGTACAATACAGAGCAGATTAACCACCATACTCATCTAATGGAGCTTGTCTAAAATGACTTTAAGATTATATGAATTTCATTTTTGTTGTCGTTGAGACCGAGTCTCGCTCTGTTGCCCAGCTAAATTTTGAATTTTTAGAAGAGACAGGGTTTCGCCGTGTTGGCCAGGCTGGTCTCGAACTCCTGACCTCAAATGACCCGCCCACGTCGGCCTCCCAAAGTGCTGGGATTACAGGTGTGAGTCACTGCCCAGCTGGATTGCATGAATTTCTGTTTGAATGACTGTATGAATTTGTTTGTATATTAAAGCAAAACAGAAAGCATTTGACTTTTTGAGGCATTTCTACAAATTTTTCTGTAAGAGAAGATTAAAACTGTGGCTCTCTATATTAAACTAACAACTCAGATTCATATTCAGTACTCTGAATCTGAATTAATATCTTTTCCTCAAAATTCATATATAATCTCAAAACTCTGATAGATTACAATATCGATCAGAGTTTGATGCCAAATTCAATACATCAAGTTGATAAATATGACTACATATTTAACAACAGGTTACTGGAATCACTTGATTGCTATGAAATAGAACTGATAAAACCTACTTGTAAGAAAGACAACACAATGAACATCTCTTCATATAAACTTACAGTTCATATGGTCCAACTCCCCCATGGTCCATGCTTTCATTTAACTGACCCTGAAAAATATGTTAAATTTCAGAAATAATCTCATAAACATAAAATTTAAAGGTTTAATTCTTTGTTTCATAACTGAAAGAGAATGAATGAAATAAACCAGTCTAAAAATTCTCTTATACTTCAACAACAGGCAAATATGGTAATGAATAAATATAGTACACAAACAACATTGTGTGAATTTCACTCTCAATTATTTTACAAATAGAGATGAGGTCTTTCTCCGTTGCCCAGACTGGAATGCAGTCAGTAGCTATTAAGGGGTATGATCATAGCATACCAGAGCCTTAAACTCCTCAAGTGATTCTTCTGCCTCAGTGTTCCAAGTAGCTGGGACTACAGGCACCCGTCTTTTTCTTTTTTTCTTTCCTTTTTTGAGATGGAGTCTCACTCTCTCACCCAGACTGGAGTGCAACAGTGCCATCTCGGCTCACTGCAACCTCTGCCTCCCAGGTTCCAGTGTTTCTCCCACCTTGGCCTCCCGAGTAGCTGGGAGTACAGGCATGTACCACCATGCCTGGCTAATTTTTGTATGTTTTTTTTTTTGAGATGGAGTCTTGCTCTGTCGCCCAGCTGGAGTGCAGTGGCGCAATCTTGACTCACTGCAACCTCCACCTCCCGGGTTCAAGCAATTCCCCTGTCTCAGCCTCCCAAGTAGCTGGGATTACAGGTGCCTGCCACCACACCCGGCTAATTTTTTGTATTTTTAGTAGAGACAGGGTTTCACCATGTTGGCCAGGATGGTCTCGAACTCCCAACCTCAGGTGATCCGCCCTCCTCGGCCTACCAAAGTGCTGGGATTACAGGCGTGAGCCACCACGCCCAGCCCCAGCTTTTGCTTTTAATTTTATATGACAGGCCAGGCGTGGTGGCTCACGCCTGTAATCCCAGCACTTTGGGAGGCCGACAGGGGCAGATCACGAGGTCAGGAGTTCGAGACCAGCCTGGCCTATATGGGGAAATCCCGTCTCTACTAAAAATACAAAAAGTAGCCAGGTGTGGTGGCACATGCCTGTAGTTCCAGCTACCTGGGAGGTTGAGGCAGGAGAATTGCTTGAACCCAGAAGGCAGAGGTTGCAGTGAGCCAAGATTGTGCCACTACACTCCAGCCTGGGCGACAGAGCAAGACTCCATCTCAAAAATACAAAAAACAAACAAACAAACAAACAAAAACAAAAGCTGGGTGTGGTGGCTCATGCCTGTCACCCCAGCACTTTGGGAGGCCAAGGCGGGCAGATCGCCTGAGGTTGAGGGTTCGAGACCAGCCTGACCAACATGAAGAAATCCCATCTCTACTAAAAAAATACAAAATTAGTCGGGCGTGGTAGCCCATGCCTGCAATGCCAGCTACTCGGGAGGGTGAGGCGGGAGACTCGCTTTAACCCAGAAGGCAGAGATGGCAATGAGCCGAGATTGCGCCATTGTACTCCAGTCTGGGCAACAAGAGCAAAACTGTCTCAAAAAAAAAAAAAAAAAAAAAAATTCTTTTACATGACAACTAAACTATAGAGGCTATTCATCACTAATCAAAAAATAAAACCAAGTGGATTATCCATCAAAATGTACATTTTATCTATTTGATTTATCTATATGAAAATGTGTATTTTCGGCCGGGTGCAGTGGCTCACGCCTGTAATCCCAGCACTTTGGGAGGCCAAGGAAGGTAGATCACCTGAGGTCAGAAGTTTGAGACCATCCTGGCCAACAAGGTGAAACCCCATCTCTACCAAAAATACAAAAATTAGCTGGGCGTGGTGGTGGGTGCCTGTAGTCTCAGCTACTGGGGAAGCTGAGGCAGGGGAATTGCTTGAATACGGGAAGCAAAGGTTGCAGTGAGCAGAGACTGTGCCACTGCACTCCAGCCTGAGTGACAGAGTGAGACTCTGCAACCCCCCCAAAAAAAGGAAAAAATATATGTATTTTGTGTATTAAGAAATTAAAGGCACTACATTCTGAGTATGACTTAACAAATCAAATGATTTACACACAGTGCTATTTTGATGTGCTTTTAACACACAGAGTAACATAATGCTATAAACTAAGCCTATGGTACCCACAACTAGTCCAGGGTATCTAGTGTAAAGTGCAGCCGATCAAGACAAAATAATTAAGCAACACTGTCAAACACTTAGAAGTCATGCTGGCCACACATTTAATCTGACCATAGAATAAATGGGTGCAAAATTTAAATAACCTTCTATATACTAGCAACGAACAACCCCAAAATGAAATGAAGATAACAATTCCATTCATAATACCATCACTAAGAAGTAGCTTAGAAAAAAATTTATGGCAGGTACAGTGACATAAATACGTCCGGAGGCCAAGGCAGGAGGATTACTTGGAGTTCAAGACCAGCCTGGCCAACCTAGTAAGATCCTGCCTCCACAAAAAATTTTTTAAAAATTAGCTGAATGTGGTGGCACATGCCTATAGTCCCAGCTACTTAGAAGATTGAGGTGGCAGGATTACTTGAGTCCAGGAGGTCATAGCTACAATGTGCCATGATTGTGCCACTGTATTCCAGCCTGCGCAACAGAGTGAGATTGTCTCAAAAAAAAAAAAAAACAAAAAACAAAAATCAACCAAAGTGTAAGACTTATATACTGAAAACAATGAAAACATAAAACATTGCTGAATAAAATTAAAGACAACCTAAATAAATGGAAAGGCATTCCATGTTTATGGATCAGAAGATTTAACATTGTTAAGATGGCAATACTAACCAAATTGGTCACAGATTCAACTGAATCCTATCAAAACCCCAGGTTCCTTTCTTGCAGAAATCGAAAAGCTGATCCTAAAATTCATATAGAAATGCAAGGGACAGTTGGGCATAGTGGCTCACACCTATAATCCCAGCACTTTGGGAGGCTGAGGTGGGCGGATCACGAGGTCAGGAGATCGAGACCATCCTGGCCAACATGGTGAAACCCCGTCTCTACTAAAAATACAAAAAAGTAGCCGGGCGTGGTGGCAGGCGCCTGTAGTCCCAGCTACTCGGGAGGCTGAGGCAGGAGAATGGTGTGAGCCCAGGAGGCGGAGCTTACAGTGAGCCGAGATCACGCCACTGCACTTCAGCCTGGGCGACAGAGCAAGACTCTGTCTCAAAAAAAAGAAAAAAAAAAAAAAGAAAAAGAAAGAAATGCAAGTGACCAGATGGGAAAGGTGGCTCACGTCTGTAATCCCAGCACTTTGTGGGGGGCCAAAGAACATGGATCACCTGAGGTCAGGAGTTTGAAACCAGCTTGGCCAACACAGCGAAACCCTGTCTCTACTAAAAATACAAAAATTAGCCAGGTGCGGTGGAGGGCACCTGTAATCTCAGCTACTCAGGAGGTTGAGGCAGGAGAATTGCTTGAACCCGTGAGGCAGAGGTTGCAGTGAGCGAGATCATTCCATTGCACTCCAGCCCAGGTGACAGAGTGAGACTCCATCTCAAAAAAAAAAAAAAAAGGAAGGAAGGAAGAAATGCAAGGGACGCAGGCCAGGTGTGGTGGCTCACACCTGTAATCCTAGCACTTTAGGAGGCTGAGATAGCTGGATCACTCGAGGTCAGGAGTTCAAGACCAGTCTGGCTAATATGGTGAAACCCCATGTCTACTAAAAATACAAAAATTAGCCAAAGTGGTGATATATGCTTGTAATCCCAGCTAATGAGGACTGAGGAGAAGAATGGCTTGAACCCAGGAGACAGAGGTTGCAGTGAGCTGAGATCGTGCCACTGCACACTCCAGCCTGGGCAACGAAGCTAGACTTTGTCTCAAAAAAAAAAAAAAAAGAAAGAAATGCAAGGGGCCCAAAATAACTGATACAATCTTGAAAAAACAAAGTTGGAGAACTGAAATGTCCCCATTTCAAAACATGTTACAAAGCTACAGCCATCAAGACAGTGTGGTAGTGGCATAAAGAAAGACATATAGATCAAGAGAACAGAACTGAGAGTCCAGAAATAAACTCTTATATTTATATTGTCAACTAATTTTTGATAAAACTTCCAAAAATATTCATTAGGCAAGAGGTAATCTTTCAATAAATGTGTTGGAACAACTGGATATCACATACAATTCAAATAATGATGCTAGGACAACTGGGTATCTATATGCTACTTCATACTCTACACAAAAATTAACTCAAAATGGAGCAAAGACCTAAATACAGGAGCTAAGACTATAAAACTCGAGCTGAGTGTGGTGTTGCGTGCCTGTAGTCCCAGCTATCAAGGAGGCTGAGGCAGGATGAACACCTGAGCCTGGGAGTTCCACTCCAGCCTGGGCAACATAGCGGGACCCCCGCCTCCAAAAAAAAATCCTCTCAAGGGCCAGGCGCAGTGGCTCACACCTGTAATCCCAACACTTTGGGAGGCTGAGGTGGGTGGATCACCTGAGGTCAGGAGTTCAAGACCATTCAGACCAATGTGGTGAAACCCCGTCTCTACTAAAAACACAAAAAATTAGCCGGGCATTGTGGCCGGAGCCTGTAATCCCAGCTACTCAGGAGGCTGAGGCAGGAGAATTGCTTGAACCCAGGAGGCGGAGGTTGTAGTGAGCTGAGATTGTGCCATCGCACTCCAGCCTGGGCAACAAGAACAAAACTCCATCTCAAAAAAAAAAAAAAATCCTTCCAAAACTTAACAAGAAAATAAAATTATTAGAAGAAGCATAAGAGGGGCCGGGCGCGGTGGCTCACACCTGTAATACCAGCACTTTGGGAGGCTGAGGTGGGCGGATCACGAGGTCAGGAGATCGAGACCATCTTGGCTAACATGGTGAAACCCCGTCTCTACTAAAAATACAAAAAATTAGCCGGGAGTGGTGGCAGGCGCCTGTAGTCCCAGCTACTCGGGAGGCTGAGGCAGGAGAATGGTGTGAACCCGGGAGGCGGAGCTTGCAGTGAATCGAGATTGCGCCACTGCACTCCAGCCTGGATGACAGAGCGAGACTCTGTCTCAAATTAAAAAAAAAAAAAAAAAGAAGAGGAGGAAGAAGCAGCAGCATAGGAGGGAGTAAATCTTCACGATCCTGGGGAAAGCAATAATACATGAAAGTTTCTTATATACATTACCCAAAGCACAAACAATTCAAAAAATCAATAAACTGATTTACTGAAAATGTAAAACCTTTGCATGTCAAAAGACACCAACACCATCAAGAAAGCTAAAAGAGACTGAGCACAGCGGCTCACACTTGTAATTCCAACACTTTGGGAGGCTGAGGTGGGCATATCACTTGAGCTCAGGAGTTTGAGACCAGCCTGGGCAACATGGTGAAACCTGGTCTCTACAAAATTAGCCAGGCATAGTGGCGCACATCTGTAGTCCCACCTACTCAGGAGGATGAGGTGGGAGGACTGCTTGAGTCCAAGAGGTCAAGGCTGCAGTGAGCCAAAATTGCGTCACTCCTGCCTGGGTGACAGACTGAGACCCTGTCTCAAAAAAGAAAATAAAAACCATAGAATAAGAGTATGTAAAGAATGTGGCCAGGTGCAGTGGCTCACGCCTGTAATCCTAGCACTTTGGGAGGCCGAGACAGACAGATCACAAGGTCAGGGGTTCGAGATCAGCCTGGCCAACATAGTGAAACCCCATCGCTACTAAAAATACAAAAATGAGCCAGACATGGTGGTGAGTGCGTGTAGTCCCAGCTACTCGGGAGGCTGAGGCAGGAGAATTGCTTGAAACTGGGAGGTGGAGGTTGCAGTGAGCTGAGATCGCAACACTGCACTCCAGCCTGGGCAACAGAGTGAGACTCCATCTCAAAAAAAAAAAAAAAAAAAAAGGAACACCAGGTGCAGTGGCTCACATCTGTAATCCCAGCATTTTGGGAGGCCAAGGCAGGCAGATAATTTGAGGTCAGGAATTTGACACCAGCCTGGCCAAAATGGCAAAACCCAATCTCTACTAAAACTATAAAAATTAGCTGGGCTTGGTGGTGGGCACCTGTAATCCCAGCTACTAGGGAGGCTGTGGCAGGAGAATTGCTTGAACCCAGGAGGCAGAGGTTGCAGTGAGCAGAGATGGCACCACAGCACTCCAGCCTGGGCAACAGAGCAGACTCCGTCTCAAAAAACAAAAATGATATATAAAGAATTACTCCGGGCTGGGCACAGTGATTCACGCCTGTAATCCCAACACTATGGGAGGCCGAGGAGGGCAGATCATGAGGTCAGGAGTTCGAGACCAGCCTGGCTAACACAGGGAAAACCCGTCTCTACTAATACAAAAAATTAGCCAGGCGTGGTGGCGGGTGCCTATAGTCCCAGCTACTCAGGAGGCTGAAGCAGGAGAATCACTTGAACCTGGGAGGTGGAGGTTGCAGTGAGCTGAGATCATGCCACTGCACTCCAGCCTGGGCAGCAAAATGAGACTCCATCTCAAAAAAAAAAAAAAAAAAAAAAAGAATTACTCCAACTCAATAATAAAAAGATAAATAGGCCAGACACAGTGGGTCACACCTGTAATCCCAGCACTTTGGGAAGCCCAGGTGGAAGACTGCTTGAGGCCAGGAGTTCGAGACCAGAACTTCAAAGTGAGATCTCATCTCTAAAATAAATAAATATATACACATAAATAAAATATATAAAGAAAAAGATGGCACACCCAATTTTTGAAAAATGAGCTAGGATCTGAATAGGTATTTCTCCAAAGAAAATATACAAATGAACAATAAGCAAATGAAAAGATGTTCAACATCATTAGCTGTTAGGGAAATGCAAATCAAAACCACACTAGGAAACTACTTCATACCCACTAGGATAACAATAGATAATAAAGAAGAAAAGTAAGTTGGGGAATGATGTAGAGAAACTGGAACCCGCATACAGTGCTAGTGAGAATGTAAAATGGTGCAACCATATTGGAAAAGTTAGTCTCTTAAAAAATTAAACATAGACTTACTACTGTATGACCTAACAAATCTACTCCAACATATCTACTCAAAAGAAATGAAAAGTATACGCTCCATAAAGATCTGGGCACAAATGTTCATAAATTTTTTTTTTTTTTTTTGAAACAAGGTGTCACTGTACCACCCAGGCTGGAGTGCAGTGGTGCGATCACGGCTCACTGCAGCCTCAACCTCCTGGGTTCAGGTGATCCTCCCACTTCAGCCTCCCAAACAGCTGGGACTACAAGTGCATACCACCATGCTCAGCTCATCTTTTTTTTTTTTTTTTTTTGAGATGGAGTCTCGTTCTGTTGCCCAGGCTGAAGTGCAGTGGTGCTATCTCAGGTCACTGCAACCTCCGCCTCCTGGGTTCAAGCAATTCTCTGCCTCAGCCTCCTAAGTAGCTGGGATTACAGGGACCCACCACCATGCCCAGCTAATTTTTGTATTTTTAGTAGAGACGGGGTTTCAGCATCTTGGCCAGGCTGGTCTTAAATTCCTGACTTCATGATCCACCCAGCTCGGCCTCCCAAAATGCTGGGATTACAGGCCACCGTGCCCAGTCTCAGCTCATTTTTTGTAGAGAATAGGTTTCGTCATGTTACCAGGCTGGTCAGGAACTCCTGGACTCCAGAGATCCACCGGCCTCAGCCTCCCAAAGTGCTGGGATTATAGGCACGAGCCCCACACCCAGCCTTCTAAAAGCTTTTTTCAGGCCAGGCGAGGTGGCTCATGCCTATAATCCCAACACTTTGGGAGGCAGAGGCAGAAGAACTGCTTGAGGCCAGGAGTTTAAAACCTACCTGGGGCTGGGCGTGGTGGCTCACGCCTGTAATCCCAGCACTTTGGGAGGCCAAGGCGGGCAGATCACGAGGTCAGGAGTTCGAGACCAGCCTGGCCAATGCGGTGAAACTCTGTCTCTACTAAAAATCCAAAAAATAGTTGGGCATGGTGGTACGCGCCTATAGTCCCAGCTCGGGAGCCTGAGGCAGAAGAATCGCTTGGACCCAGGAGGTGGAGGTTGCATTGAGCCGAGATCATGCCACTGCACTCCAATCTAGGCGACAGAGCAAGACTCCGTCTCCAAAAAAAAAAAACAACTTGGACAAAATCACGAGACCCCCAATTCTGCAACAAATCAAAAACTAGCTGGCAATGGTAGCACATGCCTGTGGTCCCAGCTACATGAGAGACTGAGGCAGGAGAATTACTTCAGCCCAGGAGGGCAAAGCTGCAGCGAGCTGTTTCACGCCACTGCACTAGAGCACGGGCAACAGAGCGAGATCCTATCTCCAAAAAAAAAAAGAAACAAAAAGTGCTTAATTCACAGTTCAAGTGAACATCTGAATAACTCAAATGAACATCAACTGGTGAATGGATAACCAAAATGCATTGTAGCCATACAATGGAATAACTATTTGGCCCTAAAAAGAAATGAAGTACTGATACATGTTACAACATAGATGATCTTCAAAAACATTATGTTAAGTGAAAGAAGCATCTGGGTGCTGTGGCTCATGCCTGTAATCCCAGCACTTTGGGAGGCCGAGGTAGGCAGATCACATGAGGTCAGGAGTTTCAGACCAGCCTGGCTAACACGGCAAAACCCCATCTCTACTAAAAATACAAAAATTAGCCAGGTGTGGTGATGCACGCCTGTAGTTCCAGCTACTCAGGAGGGTGAGGCAGGAGAATTACTTGAACCCGGGAGGCAGAGGTGGCAGTGAGCAGACATCACACTACTGCACTCCAGCGTAGGTGAAAAGTGAGACTCTGTCTCAAAAAAAAAAAAAAAACAAGGAAGGCCACCAAATATAAAAGGTCATACACTATGTGATTCCATTTTTCCATTTGTATGGAATGTCCAGAAAAAGATTTTTTTTTTTTTTTTAGAGACAGGGTCTCATTCTGTTGCCCAGGTTTTGAAAAGTGCAGTGGCAGGATCACCACAAACTCAACCTTGGAGACTCAAGCGATCATCCAACTTCAGCCTTCCAAGTAGCTGAGGCTACAGGCACGCACCAAGTTGGATAATTTTTTTCTATTTTTCATAGAGACGGGGTCTCACTATGTTGCCCAGGCTGGTCTCAAGTGATCCTCCTCCTGCCACGGCCTCCCAAAGTGTTGGGATCACAGGTATGAGCCACCATACTGGGCCTAGAAAAGCTAAATCTATAGAGATGAGAAATAGATTAGTTAGTTGGCTGGGGCTGAGGGTGAGGGTGAGAATCAGAAATAACAAAATTGGCCAAAAGTTTCTTTTTTTTTTTTTTTTTTTTCCTCCAGAGACAGAGTCTTGTTATGTTGCCCAGGCTGATTTCAAATTCCTAGGCTCATGGGATCCATCTGCCTTGGCCTCCCAAAGTGCTGGGATTACAGGCGTGAGCCACCACGCCCGGCCCCAAAATTTCTTTAGAAGGTGGTAAAATGTTTTTTTTTTTTAAAGATGGGGTCTCAGCCGGGCGTGGTGGCTCAGCCCGTAATCCCAGCACTTTGGGAGGCCGAGGTGGGCGGATCACGAGGTCAGAAAATTGAGACCATCCTGGCTAACACGGTGAAACCTCGTCTCTACTAAAAATACAAAAAAATTAGTCAGGTGTGGTAGCAGGCGCCTGTAGTCCCAGCTATGAGGCAGGAGAATGCGTGAACCCGGGAGGTGGAGCTTGCAATGAGCTGAGATCGTGCCACTGCACTCCAGCCTGGGTGACAGAGTGAGACTCTGTCTCAAAAAAAAAAAAAAAAAAAAAAAAAAAGACAGACAGGGTCTGACTCTGTCGCCCAGGCTGGAGTGCAGTGGCGCAATCTCGGCTCACGGGAACCTCCGCCTCCCGGGTTCAAACGATTATCCTGCCTAAGTCTCCCAAGTAGCTAGGATTACAGGCATGCACCACCACGTCTGGGTATTTTTGTATTATTAGTAGAGACGGGATTTTACCCTGTTGGCCAGGCTGGTCTCGAACTCCCAACCTCAGGTGATCCATCTGCCCTGGCCTCCCAAAGTGCTGGGATTACAGGCCTGAGCCACTGTGCCGGGCCGAGTGGTAAAAATTTCTAAAACCTAATCGTGGTGAGGGTTGCAAAACTCTGTAAATATACTCAAAGTCACTGAATTGTAGAAACAAAGAACAAGAAACTTGGCAGCAGAATTTCAGTTATTGACATTACAATATATAGCTTTAAAATGAATCTAACCTGATTATGAACTCTCAGTTTACACGAAAGGATACCAACTAATTGAAAACAGAATCTAGGCCAGGCGCGTGGCTCACGCCTGTAATCCCAACACTTTGGGGCTGAGGCGGGCGGATCACCTGAGGTCGGGAGTTCGAGATCAGCCTGGCCAACACGGAGAAACCCCGTCTCTACTAAAAATACAAAGATTAGCTGGGCCTGGTGGTGGGCACCCGTAATCCCAGCTACTCGGGAAGCTGAGGCAGGAGAATCGCTTGAACCCAGGAGGCGGAGGCTGCAGTGAGCCGAGATCGCGCCACCGCACTCCAGGCTGGGTGACAAAAGTGAGACTCCATCTCAAAAAAAGAAAATAGACTCTAAAAAATTACAAGTCTTTAAGCAACCGTGTCCAAATTTTAGAGTAATTAAGATATTAAAGTGAATAATCTTTCTTCAAAACTACCAGTACACAGCCAACATACACAACAAAAACAGGTGTGTGTGTGTGTGTGTGTGTGTGTGTGTGTGTGTAGCAACTAGATTTCTGTCACCCAGGCTGGAGTGCAGTGGTAGGATCACAGCTCATTGCATCCTCAAACTCCTGGGCTCAAGTGATCATCTCTTCTCAGCCTCTGGAGTCACTAGGGCCAAGTGTGTGCTACTATGCCCACTATTTATTTTTTTAATTTTCTGTACAGATGGGGTCTTGTTTTGTTGGCCAGTTTGGTCTCGAACTCTTGGCCTCAAATGATCCTTCCACCTTAGCTTCCCAAAGTTCTGGGACTACAGGCATGAGCCATCATACCCAGCCAAAAATTGATAGTATTCTTATAGAATAAATGTTCAAATGCCCCCAAAACACAAACTTTTAGTCATAACTCACTCACGGTGTGAACAAATGACAATAACATGTAATACCAGCAATGTACATTTCATGATTATACACAGGCAAAGAGATGGGGCAGTATCAAGAGGAATAAAACCAGTTCTCACCATTTTAACCAAATACAGTTTCTTTTGTGTGTGGGATATGGGGGTGGTCATGGTTAAAGGTTTTTTTTGTCTTTGTTGCCCTATATAATCACCTAGGATGGCTTCACTTTTATGACAAAAGACTAACTTCTTTCAGATGTGATAAAACTGGTATGACATAATTGTTTTTTCTTTAATGTTAGTTTTATTTAATTCTAAATTAAAGACTACAGAGTAGTTAAGACTGAACCATGATTTTGAAGCCACCTCACAAGACATGCCCTGTAGCTATGTTTCATTTCCTGAGCTGGCCAGACCTGTAATGCTGGCATCTGCATATTGTGCTAGTAACTTTTACCATTACCGTCTAGGACAGAAGCACTTGAGGCACAAATCTTTTCTGTTACTCAAATACCTTTAGAAATCTCACACAAGAAGTGTCAGCTGGCCGGGCGCGGTGGCTCACGCCTGTAATCCCAGCACTTTGGGAGGCCGAGGCGGGCGGATCACAAGGTCAGGAGATCGAGACCATGGTGAAACCCCGTCTCTACTAAAAAACAGAAAAAAATTAGCCGGGCGCAGTGGCGGGCGCCTGTAGTCCCAGCTACTCGGGAGGCTGAGGCAGGAGAATGGCGTGAACTCGGAAGGCGGAGCTTGCAGTGAGCCGAGATTGCGCCACTGCACTCCAGCCTGGGCAACAGAGCAAGACTCCGTCTCAAAAAAAAAAAAAAAAAAAAGAAGTGTCAGCTAACATTACGAAACACATACTGACAACTCTCTTTCACAGGAAACTCTTTACTCCTTTTTTTTTTTCTTGAGATGAAGTCTCGCTCTTGTCCCCCAGGCTGGAGTGCAATGGTGCGATCTTGGCTCACTGCAACCTCCGCCTCCTGGGTTCAAGTGATTCTCCTGCCTCAGCCTCCCGAGTAGCTGGGATTACAGGTGCCTGACACCAGGCCTGGCTGATTTTTTTTATTTTTAATAGAGAGGGGGTTTTCACCATGTTGGCCAGGCTGGTCTCAAACTCCTTACCTCAGGTGATCTACCTGCCTCGGCCTCCCAAAGTGCGCCCAGGGTGGCATGAGCCACCCTGCCCGGCCAGGAGACTCTTTACTCCTAATTTTTTTCTGCTGCCTTAAGCTTTATGGGCCTATCCAATGTCTTTGCTGTGTTCATTAGGATTGACAAGATTCAGTAACTTAGAGGAAATGGAAGAAAGGGTAGAACTTTGCCTAAACTCTTGGGTTATTTAAAAAATAGTTGCTGTGGCCAGGCACAGTGGCTCACACCTACAATCCCAGCACTTTGGGAGGCCGAGGCGGGTGTACCACCTGAGGCCAGGAGTTCGAGACCAGCCTGGCCAACATGGTGAAATCCTGTCTCTACCAAAAAAATACAAAAAATTAGCTGGGTATCATGGCGGGCACCTGTAATCCCAGCTACTCGGGAGGCTGAGGAAGGAGAATCGCCTGAATCTGGGAAGTGGAGGCTGCAGTGAGCCAAGATTGTGCCATTGCACTCCAGCCTGGGCGAATAGAACAAGAAGACTTCGTCTCAAAAAAAAAAAAAAAAGAGAATAAACCCATTCTGGAAATTCTATCAGTTCAACTAATGAAGATACAAAGCACCTTCCTATCCAGTTTTCTCCCATGCCCTGCTCCAAAGCCACTGTCATAGGGAACCAACATAACTGATGAGAGTATGGTATATGGTATACATAATGAAAGTAATCTCATATTTGAAGTAATCAAATATTTCAAATTCTGAATTACAGTACAAAGTGAGAATTTTTTAAATTGCATTACAGTTTTCTACTACTCTTAATGCTACAGAGAGCAGAGAAGATTCCAATATTTTTGCAATGTAATTAAATTATCTGAAGGAAAACTTCTCCTTAGTTTCAATTCACTGCCCCAAATGATATCATCAACAGTGAAACAAAAAAACAAACAAAAAGACACCCTCCCCCCAAAAACTCCCCTCTTACCAATAGGCTTTGATTATATTCCTCTGAGATATTTAAATAGAATCTTTTTTTTTTTTTCTGAGATGGAGTCTCACTCTGTCACCCAGGCTGGAGTGCAGTGGTGTGATCTCGGCTCACTGCAACCTCCACCTCCCGGGTTCAAGAGATTCTCCTGTCTCAGCCTCCTGAGTAGCTGGGACTAGAGGTGTGCACCACCATGACCAGCTAATTTTTGTATTTTTAGTAGAGACTGGGTTTCACCATATTGGCGAGGCTGGTCTCCAGCTCCTGACCTTGTGATCCACCTGCCTCGGCCTCCCAAAGTGCTGGGATTACAGGCGTGAGCCACTGAGCCCAGCCTTAAACAGGATCTTTTTTAAGTTAGGTAGCAGATATTCAACTTTGTCCATAAATGTATCAGTTTAGTCTCCTCATCTTTTAATCTCTGATGAATTAAATAAACTATGTAAATACCTATATTTACTAATGCATAGTCACTCTGTAATGTACCTTGAAAGGCACATCTCTCTAAATGGGATCAATTATTTAAAAAAAAAAATACACACTATGATACTACAGTTGTAAAACTACAGCACCTCTAGTTTAACTGCAATTATTAAGTCTCTAGGCATATGAGGGTAAATCCGAATGATTGGTTCCTTAGCGATAACAAGACAAGCTGTATTTCTGTGAACTAGCTAATTGCTTAATACACCAGGATATTTTGAGAGTACTGTACTTTATGTACTTATTTCATGTAACCCTCATGTTACAGAAAATGTCTGAGATTAAGGAATTTACTCCAGATCACAGAGTGAGTATGGCCAAAGGAATCCGAATTCACTTTTGACATACCACAAAGAGGAACTTTATAAACACGACTAGTAAATGCAGTGAAGAACCCGTGCAATGAAGCTTGCTGTCAGAAGACACTACCACTGTGCGATCTTTGGCTATCATCTGGCCCATGCCTCAGCTTCCTTACTATAAAATGAAGAAGACTACTCTGATATGCACCAATGGTTAAAAACTTTGTGTAATAAATAAAGGCTATAAATTCACAAATAGAACTATTAGAAGATTTTCTAAGAATCTAAACTTCTCTCATTTTCCAGATTTTTTTTTTTTTTTTAAATTTCAGGGTAATCTGGATGTCACTGAATCTCCTTGGATTGCCAACCCAATTCTACTCCAAATCTTCCATTATCCATCTTGAGGCACCTCTTAGAATAACACACTAAAAAGAAACATTTTCAACTCCAAAAAGTGTTGCTAAGACATATTTTACAGAAGTCTCTTCCTCAAAATCCTCTTTAATTGCCTTTGCTCTTTCCCCAAACTTTCTCTCCCCAAGGTCGGGTCTATATTTCTTTCTCTTTCCTATTTCCACCAATTTTTCTGACCTCCTCCTTGAACCCTCTCAAAATCCTACTTGCTTGTACCCAGCAGGAAAAAAGCCCTGGAACACCTACTGCTCTTGAAACACAACAAGAAAGTGAAAAGAAAAAGTCCCAGTTCATACAGGAATTTTAATGCAGTATTGTACTTTCAAAAACGAATAAACCTGGCCAGGCGTGGTGGCTCACACCAGTAATCCCAGCATTTTTGGAGGCTGAGGTGGGCAGATCACCTGAGGTTGGAAGTTCCGGACCAGCCTGACCAAAATGGAGAAACCCCGTCTCTACTAAAAATACAAAAATTAGCCGGGCCTGGTGGCGGGCACCTGTAATCCCAGCTACTCGGGAGGCTGAAGAAGGAGAATCGCTTGAATCTGGGAAGTGGAGGCTGCAGTGAGCCGAGATTGCACCATTGCACTCCAGCCTGGGCGAATAGAACAAGACGACTTCGTCTCAAAAAAAAAAAAAGAGAATAAACCCATTCTGGAAATTCTATCAGTTCAACTAATGAAGATATAAAGCACCTTCCTATCCAGTTTTCTCCTGTGCCCTGCTCCAAAGCCACTGTAATAGGGAACCAATATAACTGATAAGAGTATGGTATGTGGCATACATAATGAAAGTAATCTCATATTTGTTTCCCATTGTATTTAGTGTACCATTATGTTCGATTAAGAGGCTAACTGGAATTCCGTATGAAAACATCATTAAAAAAGCACACACCGGCCGGGCACAGTGGCTCACACCTCTAATCCCAGCACTTTGGGAGTCCAAGACGGGTGGATCACTGGAGCTCAGGAGTTCGGGACCACCCTGGGCAACATGGTGAAACCCCATCTCTACTAAAATACAAACAATTAGCCAGGCGTGGTGGTACGCGCCTGTAGTCCCAGCTACTCAGAAGGCTGAGGCACGAGAATCACTTGAGCCCGGGAGGCTGAGGCTGCAGTGAGCGGAGATCGGGCCACTGCACTCCAGCTTGGACTACACAGTGAGACTGTCTCAGAAAAAATTAAAATAAAATAAAATAAAATAAAAAGCCTGGTTGGGTGGCTCACACCTATAATCCCAGCACTTTGGGAGACCGAGGCAGGTGATCACCTGAGGTCAGAAGTTCAAGACCAGCCTGGGCCACATGGTGAAATCCCATCTCTACTAAAATACAAAAAATTAGCCGGGTGATGTGGCGTGCCCTTGTAATCCCAGCTGCCTCCTGAGACAGGAGAATCGCTTGAACCCGGGAGGCAGAGGCTGCAGCGAGCCAAGATCACGGCACTGCACTCTAGCCTGGGAGACAGAGGGAGACCCTGTCTCAAAAAAAAGCCAGGCGCGGTGGCTCACGCCTATAATCCCAGCACTTTGGGAGGCCAAGGTGGGTGGATCACAAGGTCAAGAGATCAAGACCATCCTGGCTAACAGTGAAACCCCATCTCTACTAAAAATACAAAAAATCAGCCAGGTGTGGTGGCATGCACCTGTAGTTCCAGCTACTCAGGAGGCTGAGGCAAGAGAATTGCTTGAACCCGGGAGGCAGAGGTTGCAGTGAGCCGAGATCACGCCACTGCACTCCAGCCTCGCTGACGGAGCAAGACTGTCTCAAAAAAAAAAAGAAAGAAAAGAAAAAGCACACACCTCAATATCCACTTTCTAAACCATGTGATTTTGATTTAGTCTCATTTGATTATGAAAAGAACAGTATTAGCCAGGTACGGTGATTTACACCTATAATCCCAGCATTTTGGGAGGCCAAGGCTGGTGGATCATTTGGGGTCAGGAGTTCAAGACCAGCCTGGCCAATACGGTGAAACCCCATCTCTACTAAAAATACAAAAATTAGCCAGGCGTGGTGGCACATGCCTGTAATCCCAGCTACTCGGGAGGCTGAGGCATGACAATCGCTTAACTGGGGAGGCTGGGATTGCAGTGAGCTGAGATCGCACCATTGCATTCCAGCCTGGGCAATAGAGTGAGACCTAGTCTCAAAACAAAACAAACAAACAAACATAACAGTATTATTTTAGGCCACTTAGTTTCTTAAAGTGTTCAAAGTTCTTTATATATACCATCTCAATCTTTTGTCAACAGTAGGGCAGGTGTCAGAGGAAAAAACCGAAGGTGAGGCAAGGGAAAGGAAGCCCCTATGTAATTAGAGCAAACATCTGACATCAGTCATTAACCCATGTATTCAACTAGACATTGGAATTCAGATGCTAAACTACCAAGAGGTTATCAACTGATGATCATTTGGTCCAGGATCAGTGGTTTAGTATGACAACATTTTTGAACTTAAAGTGCAATTTGTCATTTTTTGATAAATGTATCTAGGGAAAAAAAAAGATATTCCATAAAGATTAACAAACCACTAAGCCAGCCAAGGTAAAAGCAAGCTATGCATTAGGAATACAATTCTAAATTTAGTACCCTAAATTACAGCAAGGAAAGCCCTCATATCACCATTCACAAGTCTCTGTTCAGGCAACTTATTTCTGGCAAGCTAAATCAAGGCTGTCAACACTGTTTTTTTTTTCACCCCAAAATTACATTAATTATTCTGAAAAAAATATAGACATCTTCAACTTGGGGAAAGGTTACAAGTGCCGTGTGTCCTCATAAATGCTTGTTTTAAAAAGTCACACGGAAGGGGGTTTTAAAAAAAAAAGCAAACAAACAAACCCTGGAAGATTGGAAGATGCAGCAGAGCCCCCTTGCTCCCGAAATAAAACTCCTGGTGGCTGTAACAGCAGCGGCAGTGCTACTCCCGACAGAAGTTTTCAGCTGTCACTTCTAACAGCTGAGCGCTTCCTAGGAGAGAAGCGACAGGCCGAGAAGAGAGGTGGTTGTGGGAGGTCTGAAGATTTAATACTTGAAATTCTAGACTCGAAGGGAAACCCTCCACACTTCACCTGCACTTACGGGACACCCAGCAAGCGCAGCCCCCGTCTCCCCAACACACGCTCACGCCACCCGCGCCCCGCCACACTCAAGTCCAGCAGCTCGAGGAATCGACCACGCGTCCGTTCTCTTTCCCCCTTCGGACTGTTCGGGGCTGCGCTGACCTGGGGCTAAGGGTGCGACCTGCACCTGCGAGCCCCGCAGAGGCCTCACACCTAGGGCCATGTCCGCCCCGCCCGCTCCCCTGTCTCGGGCCGCGCGACCCTCAGCTCCTCAGGAGCCCCCCGAGTCTCCACGCTCTAGGACACACCGCGCTTCCTGCGCCCGCGCCGCCGCCCCGGCCCTGTCACCTCGGGCCCCCGGGGACCCGGGCCTCACCCCCTCCTCCAGCTCATCCTCTGAGCCCGCGTCCTCTGGCTGGTCCAGGTCTATGTCAAACACTCCTGCCATGTCCTCAGCTTCCCTGTCTCGGAAGTCCGGCGCTGGGTAAAAGCCGTCCCGCCTCCTTCGTCGCCTCATGGGCCCGGACCCGCCGCAGCCAACACCGCCGCTGCCGCCATCACCGGCTGCTTAGGCTCAGTGCGTCTGCGCCTAGGCCCTAGACTGGCTCCTAAAGTTCAGCGCAGGAACATGCGTACAGGGTTCCGTGAAGCCAAACTGTGGGCAGTAGACATGCGCAGAACTATCGCCAGGATCCAGGTGCTGGCAAAAACATGCGCAAAACACCAGCCGAAGCCGCGCATGGAGACTAGAGCACGCGCATTGTCAGCTAAAGCTTTCGGTGGACATTGAGCATGCGTACCATATCTGAAGTTCGTAAATTGAAATTGAACATGCGTAATTAATCTTTCTGAATAGGAAAAAATATATACACAACAAAAACTCTCCGTTTATGGAACATGCGCATTCGTTCTCAGGTGTTTCGTGTTGAAAGTGAGCATGCGCATGGTGAGTAGGTTGGTCCGAAGTTTGAACGGGACAGAAGTGCTTGTCCGCATCTGGCGGTGAGTGGTGTTACTTGTGGGGAACTCCTGGGGCCCGTGGGGAACGGGAGACCTTTTGGCTTTGCTGTTTACTAGTTCTGTGGCGTGGCCTTGGAAAAGTCAGTAACCTTTCAGAGCCTCAGTTTCTTTATCTGTAAAATGAGGATAATAAAATACCTACTTTGCCGTTTGACATTTTAAGCACAGAGTCTGTCTTCACAACCCACGGCTCATTTCCAGTGTTGCATAGACCTGATGTGAAGTCTTTATCAAAAATTATCTATTTTCCTAGGCAAAAATAATGAGGACCTGCTCTAATATTTCTTTTGCTTTCTTTCTTTTTAAAAAGGAGATAGGGTCTCGCTATGTTGCCCAGGCTGATCTGGAATCCCTGGGCTCAAGTGATCCTCCCGCCTTGGCCTCCCAAAGTACTGAGATTACGGCCATGAGCCATTGAGCCCGGTTAATATTTCATATGGTTTTCTTTCTCCAAGCTCCATCTTTCTTGCTGTCCTACCTGAGCTAAACACAAAATCTTTCTTACAGGTTTTACTAAAGTTACCAGGCTAGACTAGTGGAGAAAGCCTAAGTCATATTTAGAAGAGAGAAAATTAATGTTAATTGAATGTGCAATATTGAGCTCACTTCTGCGTTCTACATGTTCTTGTGGTGTGAAGGGTGGTACTACTAATTTCTTCAATCGACATCTGTTTTGTCTTGTTTTTATTTTTATTTTTTAATTTTTTTAATTTTTTTTTTTTTTGAGACAGGAGGATGTCACTCTGTCACCCAGGCTGGAGTGCAGTGGCAACATCTTGGCTCACTGCAGCCTTGACCTCCCAGGCTCAGGTGATCCTCCCACCTCAGCCTCCTGAGTAGCTTGGACTGCAGGCGCACACCACCACGCCCAGCTAATGTTTGTATTTTTTGTACAAACAGGGTTTTGCCATGTTGACTAGGTCTAGAACAGCCAGGCTAAGGTGATCCTCCCAACTCAGCCTCCCAAAATGCTGGCATTGCAGGTGTGAGCCACGGCA
This sequence comes from Chlorocebus sabaeus, assembly GCF_047675955.1. Classification (NCBI taxonomy): domain Eukaryota; kingdom Metazoa; phylum Chordata; class Mammalia; order Primates; family Cercopithecidae; genus Chlorocebus; species Chlorocebus sabaeus. Next base: position 38,541,804 of record NC_132919.1, read on the forward strand.
CCCAGCCTCTTTTTTTCTTTTATCACACCTCAACTGAGGAGAATGTTTTGTTTTAAATGTATGCTTAGGAAAAAAGTGAGTATAAATCAGATTTTGGAAACTATTGAGCTGTGTATGAATGGATTCATGTACAGTAAATCACAAATCCCAAGACCATATAGAGAGTAAGATAACTTCCTTGAATGACTGGCTCCTTAGACAATGCAGCTGTTCCATCTCCAACATTATATATGTATGTGGCATTTTAAAATGACTTTTTGGGCCGGGTGCGGTGGCTCATGCCTGTAATCCCAGCACTTTGGGAGGCCGCGGTGGGCAGATCACGAGGTCAAGAGTTCAAGACCAACCTGGCCAACATGGTGAAACCCCATCTCTACTAAGAATACAAAAATTAGCCAGGCATGGGAGCACATGCCTGTAATCCCAGCTACTCAGGAGGCTGAGGCAGGAGAATCGCTTGAACCTGGGAGGTGGAGGTTGCAGTGAACCGAGAGTGTGCCACTACACTCTAGCCTGGGCGACAAAGCAAGACTCCATCTTGGGAAAAAAAAAAAAAAAAAGACTTTTTATTGATATATAATTAACACATATGGCATTTTATTTGTTCTTATTAGTAATGTAGTAGTTCTCAAAGCCTATTTTTTTCGATTACAGGTTGTTTTTAGAGGTAATACACCTAGTTTGTGGCTCAGCATGTCAATTGTAACAGTGCAACTTGGTCAGTGTGGCAATCAGATTGGTTTTGAAGTTTTTGATGCTTTGCTTAGTGACTCACACAGTTCCCAGGGACTCTGCTGTAAGAGAGAGAATGAGGCATATCAAGCATCTTGCAAAGAGAGATTCTTCAGTGAGGAGGAGAATGGAGGTAGGTGTGGCCCACAGTCCTCTCCTTTACTCTGATAGAACCAACCCCTTCAAAGCCAGGCCTTCCACATGGTTTTCAAACCCCATTCCTTTCCATCTCACTAGGGAATGACTTTCTTTTTGCTTTTCATTTCTATGTTAATAATCTTTGCTTTTCCAGTGGCATTTTCCCTTCCACATGCTCAGATCTCACCAATTTAAAACCAACCAAACAAAACTCATCTCTTGACTATAGCTTTCGTCTCCCTTGTTATCTCTTTGCCTTTCATCTAAGATTCTCAAAAGAGGACCCTGCTTAATCACCTATGATCCTGCTTCTGCCTCATAGCACCACTGAAGCTGCTCTAAAAAAGGTTTCCAGTGACCTCCGAATCACCAGATCCAACTACTGTTTTTCTTTTCTTTTTTTCTTTTTCTTGTAGAGACAGATTCTTGCTACACTATGTTACCCAGGTTGGAGTACAGTGACTATTCACAGGTCTCAGTCTCCTGAGTAGCTGGGACTACAGGTGCATGCTACCGTGCCTGGCTCTTTCTTTTCTCTCTCTCTCTTTTTTTTTTTTTTTTTTGAGAGAGTCTCGCTCTGTCACCCAGGCTGGAGTGCAGTGGCGTGATCTTGGTTCACTGTAACCTCCGTCTCCCGTGTTCAAGCAATTCTCCTGCCACAGCCTCCCAAGTAGCTGGAATTACAGGTGCCCACCACCATGTCTGGCTAATTTTTGTATTTTTAGTAGAGACAGGGTTTTGCCACGTTGGCCAGGCTGGTCTCGAACGCCTGATCTCAAGTGATCCGCCTGCCTTGGCCTCCCAAAGTGCTCGGATTACAGGCTCTCTTTCTTTTTTCTTTCTTTCTTTCTTTTATTTTTTTATTTTTATTATTTATTTATTTATTTATTTATTTATTTATTTTTGAGATGGAGTCTCGCTCTGCTGCCCAGGCTGGAGTGCAGTGGCCGGATCTCAGCTCACTGCAAGCTCCGCCTCCCGGGTTCACGCCATTCTCCTGCCTCGGCCTCCCGAGTAGCTGGGACTACAGGCGCCCGCCACCTCGCCCAGCTAGTTTTTTGTGTTTTTAAAGTAGAGACGGGGTTTCACCGTGTCAGCCAGGCTGGTCTCGATCTCCTGACCTCGTGATCCGCCCGCCTCAGCCTCCCAAAGTGCTGGGATTACAGGCATGTGCCACCATACCTGGCCAATTTTGTATTTTTAGTGGAGTCAGGGTTTCACTGTGATGGCCAGACTGGTCTCTAATTCCTGGCCTCAAATGATCCACCTGCCTCAGCCTCCCAAAATGCTGGGATTACAGGCATGAGCCACCACGCCCAGCCTCCCACCTGCCCTTTCTATGACTAGTTTGATGTCTTCATCTCCGTATTCCCAGCACAGTCTGTGGCACATCATAAGCATTCAGCATATGTTTGTAGTCTTGACCCAGGTACTCTTATTTATTTATTTATTTTTGAAACAGAGTCTCACTCTGTTGCCCATGCTGGAGTTCAGTGGTGCAACTTTGGCTCAGTGCAACCTCCATCTCCCAGTTTCAAGCGATTCTCCTGCCTCAACCTCCCAAGTAGCTGGGATTACAGTCACGTGCCACCACGCCCAGCTGATCTGATCCAGGTATTCTTTTAGGCCCGCACTGATTCAGCCTGCTTAGCAAATGCTGGGCTTGGTGGACATCTGCATATGCCTGCTGCTGCCCACTGGGATTTCTAAGCAGTATGGCAGATCTTTCTATCTCCAACCCCTGGGATTTTTTTTTTTTTTTTTTTTTTTTGGATTTGGACACTTAATGCTCTGAGTTACCCAAATAAGACATAAGAAATATTTTTTTCTTTTGATGTTTTTGTTTTTGTTTTTCCCCCTCTAGTTCCAATTGCCCGGGCTGTTCTTGTTGACATGGAACCCAAAGTTATCAATCAAACACTGGCAAAGGCTGCCCAGTCTGGCCGATGGAAATATGGTCAACATGCATGCTTCTGTCAAAAACAAGGTTCTGGAAACAACTGGGCATATGGGTAAGAATAATTCCTTGTGATTTTCAATTTAGTGACAGCTACACAGTCGGTTAATAGATAGCGAAGTTAGAACTGTACAGTTGATATACCAAGCACATAATCTTGAAATTGCTGTTTTAGATTTAGAATTTGATTTTACCCAGAAGAAACTCTCATTCCATGCCTATGTCTGTGCTTAAGGTACAGGTAATGTTGAACTCAAGGATCTCTTTCAGCAGGGTTTTCCATCTTCCTCACTGTCATGCTGCAAACTGACTTACCAAGATATAACAACTTACCAGATATAATATCCATATCTGGCAGATATCTCAATGATAGAAAATACTACAAGACAGTAGTTCCCAAACTATGCTGCATATTAGAATTTCCTGAGGTTCTTTGGAAAAGTCCTGATGCCTACGGTGCACTTCGAGAGATTCTGATTTTTTTTTTTTTTTTTTTTTTTTTAACCACAGCACTGAGTTTTATTAGGGATTCCATTCAGGTTAAATTTCTAGGAATGAGGGAGTCCTAGTTAGAGGACACAAAAGCCCACAAAGCCTCCTCAGATCTCATAGTGAACCACCGACTCAGGTTCTTTAGAGGGATCACTGCCTCGTTCCAGGTACAGATTATTGCAAGGATACTGCTTTGGTCCCACAGGCTGGTGGACAGGGTACATGTCCCCCACTCATAATGTGAATGTCATGAAAGCCATGAAGCCGAACAGCTGCATACACATGACATTCCAAGAAACAGGTGTGGGGGACATATCCACACGATTCCTGGTATACATGTCTAGGTGCCAGTGCGTTGGTTCACCCCAGTTCAACCTCAGGTCCGGCTGGTCCCAGCTATACCATGGATTCCTCTCATGCTGTGAGCGGTCAGGGAGCTTTGGGTAGTCGCCATACCGCATGCCATCATCCGGATAAGGCTCGTAGTCTCCCACACACATATTATACTTCTTGAGGGGGGCGGCCCGTCCTTCTGGGGTCCTAGGATAGGACGCTGGGAGCATGTCATTGGTCATGCGGGAGGCTGTCGGTGCGCCCAGTGGCACCACGTTCTGGGATGCCCTTTGTGGCCACTGGATTCCCAGGAACCCGGCCCTGGCCACCGCCATCTTCACCTTCATGTTTCCCTTCTGCCGAGATTCTGATTTAACTGATATGGGGTAAAGGCCTGATGTTGGGTTTTTGGTGTGTGTTTTTTTTTTTTTTTTGAGACGGAGTCTTGCTCAGTTGCCCAGGCTGGAGGGCGGTGGCGCGATCTCGGCTCACTCCAAGCTCTGCCTGCCAGGTTCACGCCATTCTCCTGCCTCAGCCTCCCGAGTAGCTGGGACTACAGGCATGCACCACTATGCCCAGCTAATTTTTGTATTTTTTTAGTAGAGGCGAGGATTCACCATGTTACCCAGGCTGGTCTGGAACTCCTGGCCTCCGGTGATCCACCTGCCCCCGCCTCCCAGAGTGCTGAGATGACAGGTGTGCACCACAGGCCCTGCCTGCTGTTGGGATTTTTTAAAGGTCCCTAGGCGACTTTAATGTGCAGCAAGTTTTTTGTTTGTTTGTTTGTTTGTTTTTTAAGACAAGAGTCTCGCTCTGTCGCCCAGGCTGGAGTGCAGTGGTGCGATCTCAGCTTACTGCAATCTCTGCCTCCCGGGTTCAAGTGGTTCTCCTGCCTCAGCCTCCCGAATAGCTGGTACTACAGGCACACGCCACCATGCCCGGCTAATTTTTGTACTTTTAGTAGATACTGTATTTCACTGTCTTGGCCAGGCTGCTATCAAACTCCTAACCTCAAGTGATCCACCCGCTTCCACCTCCCAAAGTGCTAGGATTACAGGCATGAGCCACTGCGCCCGGCCATGTGCAGCACAGTTTAAGAACCACTGCTTCAGGACCGTTGTTAGGAATATTAAATATTATACTGTATCATAAACTTGTAGAACTACCTGGTATTATTGAAAGCCCCAGGTAAAGGAATGGCCACTACTCACCCCTGTAATCCCAGCAATTTGGGAGGCCAAGGCAGGAGGATCACTTGAGCCCAGGAGTTCAAGTCTAGCCTAGGCAACAGAGGGAGGCCCTGTCACTACAAAAAAATTTTAAAAAGACATTAGCCAGGTGAGGCTAGGCACAGTGGTGCACGCCTGTAATCCCAACACTTTGGGAGGCCAAGGTGGTGGATCGCTTGAGGTCAGGAGTTTGAGACCAGCCTGGCCAACATGATGAAACCCTATCTCTACTAAAGATTAGGCCTGTCGCAATGGCTCACGCCTGTCATCCCAGCACTTTGCGAGGCCGAGGTGGGCAGATCATTGAGGAAAGGAGTTTGAGACCAGCCTGGCAACACGGTAAAACCCTGTCTCTACTGAAAAATGGAAAAAATTAGCTGGGCGTGGTGGTAGACGCCATCCCAGCTACTCAGGAGGCTGAGGCAGGAGAATCACTTGAACCCAGGAGGTGGAGGTTGTGGTGAGCCCAGGTCATGCCATTGCACTCCAGCCTGGGCAACAAGAACAAAACTCCATCTCAAAAAATAAAAAAAAAATTTTTTAATTAAAAAATTAGATGGGTGTGGTGGCCTGCGCCTATGGTCTTAGCTCCTTGGGAGGCTAAGGCAGAAGAATCACTTGAACCCGGGAGACAGAGGTTGCAGTGAGCCGAGATCACGCCACGGCACTCCAGCTTGGGCAACAGAGTGAGAATCTGCCTCAAAAAAAAAAAGAAATCAACCGGGCGGCTGGGTATGGTGGCTCTTGCCTGTGATCCCAGCAGTTTGGGTGGCCGAGGCGGGCGGATCACTTGAGGTCAGAAGTTTGAGACCAGCCTGGCCAACATGGTGAAACCATCTCTACTAAAAATATAAAAATTAGCTGGGCGTGCTGAACTGCATCTGTGGTCCCAGCTAATTGGGAAACTAAGGCAGGAGAATCACTTGAACCCAAGTGGCAGAGGTTTCAGTGAGCAGAGATCATGCCACAGCACTCCAGCCTGGCCAACAGGGCAAGACTGCATCTCAATAAAAAAAATTAGCCAGGGATGGTTGCATGCGCTTGTAGTTCTAGTTACTTAGGAGGCTGTGATGGGAGAATTTTTTGAGCCTGAGAGGTCAAGGCAAGGCTGCAGTAAGCTGTGATTGTGTCACTGCACTTCACATTTCACTCCAGGCTGGGTGATGGAAAAAGACCCTAACTCAAAAAGGAGAAAAGATGTGGGGTGAGGGGTGCCAGGCGCCATGGCTGATACCTGTAATCTCAACATTTTGGGAGGCTGAGGCAGGCAGATCACTTCAGGTCAGGGGTTTGCAACCAGCCTGGCCAACATGGTGAAACCCTCTCTGTACTAAAAATACAAAAATTAGCCAGGTGTGGTGGCGCTCGCCTGTAATCCCAGCTACTCAGGAGACTGAGGTGGGAGGATCACTTGAACCTGGGAGGCAGAGGTTGCAGTGAGCTGAAATGGTGCCACTGCACCCCAGCCTGGGCGACAGTGAGACTCCATCTCAAAAAACACAAAAACAAAATAAAAAAGGAGAAAAGGAATACCCTTAGCGTACAAAAGAGAACTTTTGGAGGAAGATTAAAAGAAGTTGCTCACTGGGCACAGTGGCTCATGCCTGTAATTCCAGCACTTTGGGAGACTGAGGCAGGAGAATTGCTTAAGGCCAGGAGTTCACAACCAGCCTGGGCAGCATAGTAAGACCCTGTTTTTTTTTGTTTTTTGTTTTTTTTTAAAAAAAAGTTGCTAATGGGTACAAAAATACAGTTAGATAGAAGCAATACACTCTAGTATTCAATAATACAGTAAGGAAATTATAGTTGATAATTTATTGTATATATCAAAATAGTAAAAGTAGCCAGGCGCAGTGGCTCACACCTGTAATCTTAGCACTTTGGGAGGTCGAGGCAGGCTGATCACCTGAGTTCAGGATTTTGAGACCAGCCTGGCCAACATGGTGAAACCCCGTCTCTACTAAAAATACAAAAATTATTATTTTTCTTTTGGTGTGGTTCGGGCACCTGTAATCCCAGCTATTCGGGAGGCTGAGACAGGAGAATCTCTTGAACCCAGGAGTGGGAGTGAGCCAAGATCGTGCCATTGTACTGCAGCCCCAGTGACAAGAGTGAAACTCTGTCTCAGAAAAAAAAAAAATAGCTAAAAGAGAAGAACTGTAATGTTCCCAACACGTAGAAAAGATAAATGTTTGAGGTGATAGATATCCCATTTACCCTTATTTGATCATTACACGTGTGTACACATACCCAAATATCACATGTACCCCCAAAATAAGTACAACTATGAAAACCCCAAATATTAAAGTATCTGATTAAAACCTCAAAAATAAAGAGAACTTTCTATACTCTGTAAATTCCCTCTGCTAGCAGTCCTGTTCACCTGTTAACCCATTTATGCCAGAGGTTGCAATTTTTTAAATTTTTGCATGAGTGAAAAATCAGACCTTAGTAATGGCCTTGAGCAATAGGTTATAAATAACTCCCACATGCTTAGCTTTCCAATAATGGAACACTAGGCATAAGTGGGTTAAATATATTCAACATATGTATTTAAAATTTTGTCAATCAGGATACCTGTACCTTTCATGATAGTTCTTCACTTCCATAGTTTTGAAAAAAACCTCTCTATTCTGTATCTCTCTCTGCATTACATATCTGTGGTTAAATTGAAAAGTGTTTGTGTTTGTTTCTTTTGCCATTGCATAGTTACTCTGTTCATGGACCCAGGCATGAAGAATCTATAATGAACCTAATCCGGAAGGAAGTGGAGAAATGTGACTCTTTCAGTGGTTTTTTCATCATAATGAGTATGGCTGGGGGCACAGGATCAGGAATAGGAGCTTTTGTTACACAGAATTTACAAGATCAGTACTCAAACTCATTGAAAATGAATCAGATTATTTGGCCTTATGGAACTGGTGAGGTATGGACATGTTAATTGAAAAGTTTATGTTTTATGTTCTTTGCAATAGAAATAAATGTGGGTAAAAGATTGCTCTCACCCTTTCATTGGAAATGTTAAGTTACAGCTTCCAGAATGTTTATATAATATGGTACTTTCATGAGTACCATATTATATGTGGTATATATGTATCTTCGCTTAAACTTTTCCAAACAGATGAAGTATCCTTGTTTTTAAAAATTTCAGAGAGGCCGGGCGTAGTGGCTCACACCTGTAATCCCAGCACTTTGGGAGGCCAAGGCGGGCAGATCAGGAAGTCAAGAGATTGAGACCATCCTGGCCAACATGGTGAAACCCTGTCTCTACTAAAAATACAAAACTTAGCTGGCCATGGTGGCACAGGCCTGTAGTCTCAGCTACTTTGGAGGTTGAGACAGGAGATTCGCTTGAACCTGGGAGGCAGAGGCTATAGTGAGCCGAGATCGTGCTATTGCACTCCAGCCTGACAACAGAATGAGACTCCATCTCAAAAAAAAATTTTTTTTAGAGAATGGCTGGACACAGTGGTTCACACTTGTAATCCCAGCACTTTGGGAGGCCAAGGTGGGTGGATCACCTGAGGTCAGGAGTTTGAAATCACTCTGGCCAACATGGAGAAACACCATCTCTACTAGAAGTCCAATAATTAGCTGGCTGTGGTGGCACACACCTGTAGTCCCAGGTACTCGGAGGCTGAGGCAGGAGAATCTCTTGAACCCGGGAGGCAGAGGTTCCAGTGAGCCAAGATCATGCCACTACACTCCAGCCTGAGTGACAAGAGCAAGACTTCTTAAAAAAAAATTTTTTTGGCCGGGCGTGGTGGCTCACACCTGTAATCCCAGCACTTTGGGAGGCCGAGGTGGGCGGATCATGAGGTCAGGAGATCGAGACCATCTTGGCTAACATGGTGAAACCCCGTCTCTACTAAAAATACAAAAAATTAGCCGGGCGTGCTGCAGGCGCCTGTAGTGCCAGCTACTTGGGAGGCTGAGGCAGGAGAATGGCGTGAACCCGGGAGGCGGAGCTTGCAGTGAGCCGAGATCACCCCACTGCACTCCAGCCTGGGCGACAGAGCGAGACTCTGTCTCAAAAAAAAAAAAAAAATTTTTTTTTTTTCAGAGAATGGCCAGGCCGGGGAGCTCATGTCTGTAATCCCAGCACTTTGGGAGGCTAAGGTAGGCAGATCATTTGAGGCCAGGAGTTCGAGACCAGCCTGGCCAACATGGCGAAACCCCGTCTCTACTACAAATACAAAACTTAGCCAGGCATTTTGGCTCCTGCCTATTGTCCCAGCTACTCGAGAGGCTGAGGCAGGAGAATCGCTTGAACCTGTGAAGCGGAGGTTGCATTGAGCCGAAATCATGTCACTGCACTCCAGCCTGGGCAACAGAGCAAGACTTTGTCTCAAATAAAAAGTCAGAGAAGGTGATTGTGCTTCTTCTCCCAGGAACCGATTCCTGAGAATGTCTCTCTTACTCCAGTATGTAAAGCAGACACCTTGACCTCATGTTGGGATTCATGGTGCCATTGCCACCTTCAAGTAATTTTTATTTCTTCACATTGGGAGAAAATGTCTTTTTTTTTTGAAACGGAGTTTTGCTCTTGTTGCCCAGGCTGGAGTGCAGTAGCGCGATCTCGGCTCACCACAACCTCCGCCTCCCCGGTTCAAGCGATTCTCCTGCATCGGCCTCCCGAGTAGGTGGGATTACAGGTGCCCACCACCACGCCCGGCTAATTTTGTCTTTTTAGTAGAGACGGGGGTTTTCAGTGTTGGTCAGGCTGGTCTCGAACTCTCGACGTCAGGTGATCCACCCACCTCAGCCTCCCAAAGTGCTGGGATTACAGGTGTGAGCCACTGTGCCTGGCTTGAAAATTTCTATATAAGCCAATTTCCTGTTGATCAACCTAGTTGAAGAAACAAATCAGGCGAGACAAGTCACTACAAGAAATGAAGTAGGAGGCCAGGCGTGGTGGCTCAAGCCTGTAATGCCAGCACTTTGGGAGGCCGAGACGGGCAGATCACGAGGTCAGGAGATCGAGACCATCCTGGCTGACACGGTGAAACCCCGTCTCTACTAAAAATACAAGAAAATTAGCCGGGCGAGGTGGCGGGCGCCTGTAGTCCCAGTTACTCAGGAGGCTGAGGCAGGAGAATGGCGTGAACCCGGGGGGGCGGAGCTTGCAGTGAGCCGAGATCGCACCACCGCACTCCAGCCTGGGGCACAGAGCAAGACTCCGTCTCAAAAAAAAAAAAAAGAAATGAAGTAGGAAATAAGTATGAAAATAATGGCCAATTTTTGTTGTGTCCATACAAGGTATTGTTCTAAGTGTTTAACTTGCATTGTGTCATTAATCCTTACAGTTCTAGGAAGCCATTACAAATGAGGAAACTGGCTGGGCACAGTGGCTCATGCCTATAATCCCAGCACTTTAGGAGGACAAGGCAGGTAGATCACTTGAGGTCAGGAGTTTGAGACCAGCCTGGCCAACATGGTGAAACACTGTCTCTACTAAAAACACAAAAATTAGCTGTGCATGGTGGCACAAGCCTGTAATTCCAGCTGCTCAGGGGGCTAAGACACAAGAATCTTGAACCGGGACGCCGAGGTTGCAGTGAGCAGAGATGGTGCCACTGTACTCCAGCCTGGGTGACAGAGCGAGTCTCTGTCTCAAAAAAAAAAAGGGAAACTGAGCATAGAGAGATGAAAAAACTTGTCCAAGATCATACAGCTAGAAAGTGACAGAGCCCGGATTTGAACCCAGCCAGGATGCCTTGAGAATCTGTAATCTTAACCATTATTCTCTCCTACCTTTCTTTTTTCTGACCTTTTCCTCTCCAGGTTATTGTTCAAAACTACAACTCCATTTTGACACTTTCTCACTTGTACCGATCTTCAGACGCCCTCCTTGTTCATGAGAATGATGCCGTCCATAAGATCTGTGCAAAACTGATGAATATCAAGCAGATCTCCTTTAGTGATATCAATCAAGTCCTCGCACATCAGCTGGGAAGTGTGTTCCAGCCTACTTATTCTGCAGAAAGCTCATTTCACTACAGACGAAATCCACTAGGTATTTGTCCCTCTATATGTTAATTATAGGAAAGCCTTATGTTCTGAAAGCTTCAAAGTTTATTCTTTCTGTCTCCTCCTCTACCTGAAGATACACTTAAGTCTTGCTTATCTCAAAACCCTTTCTTCACATCTGCTTAGTTCTCTGAACTGTCTTATTGAAAAACTGAGAAGTTGCTAAAGGGCAGTGGGTATCCACTGCTCTTCTTCAGGATTCTTTCTCTCTTTTTCTTTTTTTAATAGAAACCACATTGAGATATAACTCACCTAGCATGCAATTCACCCATTTAAAGTGTACAAGTCAGTGATTTTTCTTTTTTTTTTTTTGAGACAGAGTCTCGCTGTGTTGCCCAGGCTGGAGTGCAGTGGTGCAATCTTGACTCACTGCAACCTCCACCTCCTGGGTTCAAGCAATTTTCCTATCTTAGCCTCCTGAGTAGCTGGGACTACACTACAGGCACATGCTACCATGCCCAACTGATTTTTGTAGTTTTAATAGAGACGGAGTTTCACCATATTGGCCAGGCTGGTCTCGAATTCCTGATCTCAAATAATCCGCCCGTCTCGGCCTCCCAAAGTGCTAGGATTACAGGCGTGAGCCACTGCACCCAGCCCTAGCCTTTTCCTAAGTACGGCAGCCAGACTGAACTCTGGTTTTGCAGTTTTTAAAAGCGTAAGTCAGATCCTGTTGCTCCCCTTTTCAGAACCTTCCTGAGGTTTCCCGTCTCATCCAGAGTTGTCAATGTGGGCGTCACCATAGTGTGTGGAGATTGGGAATTCAAAGAGGTCTGAGTCTGCCATGTGGCGTGACTTTCCATAGTTGTGCTCTGACAGAAGGTGAGGAGTGGGGTTGGCCCAAGACTGGGATTTTGCCAGAAAGAGGAAGACTGATTGAAAGGCAGGCACTTCATGGATTAAGGTCTCAAGGAGGTTTAAGAATGGTTAAGGTGGCCAGGCGGGGTGGCTCACGCCTGTATCCCAGCACGTTGGGAGGCTGAGGTGGGTGGATCACCTGAGGTCAGAAGTTTGAGACCAGCCTGACCAATATGTTGAAACCCTGGCTCTACAAAACATACAAAAATTAGCCAGGTGTGGTGGCAGGTGCCTATAATGCCAGCTACTCAGAAGACTGAGGCAGGAGAATCTCTTGAACCTGGGAGGCAGAGGTTGCAGTCAGCTGAGATTGCACCACTGTACTCCAGCCTGGGCGACAGAGCAAGATTCCGTTTAAAAAAAAAAAAAAAACACACACACACACACACACAATGGTTAAGGTGTGTGTGTTGTAGCTACTCTTGTAGCTGAACAAGAAAGCTGGAAGGGAGAGCAGATTGCAACAATTAATAATTCATGCATTGGCTGGGCACCATGGCTCACTTCTGTAATCCCAGTGCTTTAGGAGGCCAGGGTGGGAAGATCACTTGAGGCCAGGAGTTCGAAGCCAGCCTGGGCAGTGTAGCAAGACCTTATCTCTACTAAGAATTTAAAAAGTGGCGGGATATGGTGGCTCATGCCTGTAATCCCAAAACTTTGGGAGGCCAAGACGGGCAGATCACCTGAGGTTGGGAGTTCGAGACCAGCCTAACCAACATGGAGAAACCTGTTTCTACTAAAAATAAAAAATTAGCTGAGTGTAGTGGCACATGCCTGTAATCCCAGCTACTTGGGAGGCTGAGGCAGGAGAATTGCTTGAACCTGGGAGGGGGAGGTTGCAGTGAGCCAAGATCACGCCACTGCACTCCAGCCTGAGCAATAAGAGCGAAACTCCGTTCCCCCAACAAAAAAAAAAACAGGCATTGTGGTGCGCACCTGTAATCTCAGCTACTCGGGAAGCTGAGATGGGGCTGTCACTTAAGCCCAGGAGTTCGAGGTTGCAGAGCTTTGATTGTGCCACTGCACTCCAGTCTGGACAACAGAACAAAACACTGTCTAAAAAGAAAAAAAAAGAATTCATGCCATAGTGCTCAGGAATTATTTTCTGACTACTGTATATTTACTTGTGCTATGCAGTAGAATTCAACTGTAGGTATTTTACAGAAAAGAATTCTACGTTTAGAGGACATTCCATTCGCACAAGCCCACCTGTGTAGCGTCTTATAGATGTTTGTGTCAAAATGTGTTGTTTCTTTAGGATGTATATTATGAGTTTGTACTCAATGGTATAAAGTTTGTTTCATATTATGGTAATATATTTTTCCCTATCCTCAAGGTATTTTCTATAAATATATGAGACAGCTGTGAATGTAAAGGAAATTAGCCTTTCTCCTTAATTCTATTTCATCGTAAATACAAGTTTCTAAAGATAGGCACATTCCTGTCTTAAGGAATATCTAATCTCGTCTTCTTTCCAAATAGAGTTTCATGTTAACTTTTGGTTTTTTTTGAGACAGAGTCTCACTTTGTCCCCCAGCCTGGAGCGCGATACACTGCAGCCTCCGCCTCCCAGGTTCAGGTGATTCTCCTGCTTCAGCCTCCCAAGTAGCTGGAATTACAGGTGCCCGCCACCATGCCTGGCTAATTTTCATATTTTTAGTAGAAACGGTGTTTCACCATGTCGGCCAGGCTGCCCTTAAACTCCTGACCTCATGATCTGCCCACCTCAGCCTCCAAAAGTGCTGGGATTACAGGCGTGAGCCACCACACCTGGCTTATATTAACTTTCCTATTAACAGGTTTTGATTTTCACCTAACCAGATACAATATGTAAAAATCTTGAGCCAGGCGCAGTGGCTCACATCTGTAATCCCAGCACTTTGGGAGGCCAAGGCGGGTGGATCACCTGAGGTCAGGAGTTCAAGAACAGCCCAGCCAACGTGGTGCAACCCTGTCTCTACTTAAAAAAAAAAAAAAAAATCTAGTAATATTCCTAAAAGAATATTTAGTGGGGTGGGTGCGGTGACTCACATCTGTAATCCCGGCACTTTGGGAGGCCGAGGCAAGTGGATCAGGGATTGAGACCATTCTGGCCACCATGGTGAAACCCCATCTCTACTAAAGTACAAAAAATTAGCTGGGCGTGGTGGTGGGTGCCTGTAGTCCCAGCTACTCAGGAGGCTGAGGCAGGAGAATGGCGTGAACCCAGGAGGCGGAGGTTGCAGTGAGCTGAGATCACGCCACTGCACTCCAGCCTGGCAACAGAATAAGACTCCGTCTCAAAAAAAAAGAAAGAATAGAACAATATTTAGTGAACATAGAATGACAGGAAAAGCGTATCAATTCTCATGTTTACTTTGTTTTCCTGGAGTTTACCTAAATATTTCATTCACATTTACAGTTATTCAGCTTCTAAATTGTAGTTTGCTTTTTGGCAAAGTGTATTTTCTCGCTCATGCTCAAGTCGGTGCTAAAATGAAGTGAAGAGGTGGTGTGTAATAGACGTTGTCTCTGAAATTGTATTCACATTAAAGATTAAATAATTCTGGTCTAAGAAGAGAAAAAAACATTTGGCCCAGAAAACCTTCAAATCATGGTTTTATGCAGACCATTGGCAACAATGTGGAATAAAAAAAAATTAGTTCAGATTTTTTTTTTTTCTTTACAGGAGACTTAATGGAGCATTTAGTTCCCCATCCTGAATTCAAGATGCTGAGTATTCGTAACGTGCCTCACATGTCTGAGAATTCATTGGCATACAGCACATTTACTTGGGCTGGCCTCCTCAAGCATTTGAGACAGATGCTCATTTCTAATGCAAGGATGGAAGAAGGTAAAGAGTAGTCCAAAATATGCAGCCCACAAACTGGAAAAAGTGTCCGTCCTGGAGTCTCTATATTTAGACTGTATACTGGCTTGGAGTAGTTGAGATAATGGACCTTTCTTCCGGCTAGGGAGACTCCAGCAGAAACTCACCAGGGCATCCTAGGAGGGTTTCTTAATCACTTCACAGTTTCATTACCAAAAGACATTTCAAATGAGTGCCAGATTTTTTTTTTTTTAATCAAAGTAATGAACATCGTTTAAAAAATCAAGTAGCCAAAACTCAAATATATACTTAAATCCATACATTGCACTGTATTTAAAGTATATCTTACTTTTTTTTTTTTTGAGACTGAGTCTCGCTCTGTCACCCAGGCTGTAGTGCAGTGGCGCCATCTTTGCTCACTGCAACCTCCACCTCCCGGGTTCAAGCCATACTCCTGCCTCAGCGTCCCGAGTAGCTGGGACTACAGGCCTCCGCCGCTGCACCCAGCTAATTTTTTATATTTTTAGTAGAGACGGGGTTTCACCATCTTAGCCAGGATGGTCTCTGTCTCCTGACCTCGTGATCCGCCCATCTCAGCCTCCCGGAGTGCTGGGATTACAGGCGTGAGCCACTGCACCCGACCAATTATATCTCAGTTTTTTAAAAGGTCAAGTAATGGGCCAGGTATGGTGGCTCATACCTGTAATCCTAGCACTTTGGGAGGCCAAGTCAGGAGAAGCGCTTGAGCCCAGGAGTTCGAGACCAGCCTGGGCGACATGGCAAAACCCCTCTACAAGAAATATAAAAAGTTATCTGGACACGGTGACATGGGCCTGTATTCCCAGCAACTTGGGAGACTGAGGTGGGAGAATCACCTGAGCCCGGGAGGTCAAGGCTGCAGTGAGCTGTGATCACACCACTGCACTTCAGCCTGGGTGACAGAGTGAGACCCTTTCTCAAAAAAAAAAAAAAGAAAAAAGTAATGTCTGGTATGATTTTATGACAAGGAAAACAGCAATCCTACACCTCCCCATTACACAGATGAAACTACTTTCAACGTCTTTAGCTATTTCATCTAGAATTTTCCTCCATAGTTATAAATGTTTTACTTATGTTGTTATCTCTTGCATTCCTAGTGTGAAAATTGAGAATTGGGCTGGGCATGGTAGCTAATGCCTGTAATCCCAGCACTTTGGGAGGCCGAGGTGGGTGGATCACCTGGGGTCAGGAGTTCAAGACCAGCCTGGCCAACATGGTGAAACCCCTTCTCTACTAAAAATACAAAAAATATTAGCCAGGCATAGTGGCAGGCACCCGTAATCCCAGCTACTTAGGAAGTTGAGGCAGGAGAATTGCTTGAACCTGGGAGGCAGAGGTTGCAGTGAGCCAAGATAGTGCCACTGCATTCCAGCCTGGGTGATAAGAGTGAAATTGCATCTCAAAAAAAAAAAGAAAATTGAGAATTGAATCATCTTACACTCCCTCTATATACACACACACACACACACACTCCCACATTCATATATATATACTGACACGTATGTGCACACTCACATACACACACTCATATTTACCTTCATCCTTCCTCCTAACATACTTGGGAGTTAGATCAGTTTTCAATGTTTGTATTACTTTTGCTATGTAAATATTAATTCATAGTAGAGCCTTGTACTGTGTACATAGATTATTTTTTTGTGTGTGTACAATTTATTTTTCCCTCCTGGAGTTGTTAATCATTATATTTATTTGGTTGATATTCCTTGTACCTATCACCAATTTATCCTCAAACTTTTCTGTAAAAAATGAATCCCTTCTCAGATGTGGTGGCTCACTCCTGTAAGCTCAGCACTTTGGGAGGCTGAGGCAGGAGGATCACTTGAGGCCAGGAGTTCAAAACCAGCTTGAGCAACAAAGCAAGACCCCATCTCTAAAAAAGTAATTTAAAAAAATTAGCCGGCCCATCACGGTGGCTCACGTTTGTTATCCCAGCACTTTGGGAGGCCGAGGCTGACAAGGTCAGGAGATCAAGACCATCCTGGCTAATGTGGATGTAGTAGAAACCCCATCTCTACTAAAAATACAAAAAATCAGCCAGGCATGATAGCACACACCTGTAATCCCAACTACCCAGGAGCTGAGGCAGGAGAATCTCTTGAACCCGGGAGGCAGAGTTTGCAGTGAGCTGAGATAGCACCCCTGCTCTCTAGCCTGGGCAACAGAGTGAGACTCTGTCTCAAAAAAAAAAAAAAAAAAAATTAGCTGGGCATAGTGGTATGCACCGTCCTAGCTACTTGGGACAGTGGGGCAGGAGAATCCCTTCAACCAAGGGGTTTGAGTTTAAAATGAGCCATGATCATGCCACTGCAGTCCAGCCTGGGCAACAGAGCAAAACCCTGTCTCAAAAACAAAAAAAAAGAACTCTTTCTCAATATTTTTAAACCCATCAGGTAATCGATTACTTCCATTATCTGCTTAGAGACATCCTTCTGGAAGGCCTTTATCTTCCCATTCCATTTTGGACTGACTGCTGTCCAGCTTGATAAGCAGCCAGCTCTGGCATCTCTGCTTGCCTCATCCTTATTTATACCTGTACCTCCTAGATTTCAAATCTGCTTTCTTGATTTATTCCCTCATATTGATGGACCATACCTTTCAGGAGCTCCCTAAGAAAGAATACAAGGAAAGTAAAGTGTTTGAGGCTACAAATATCATTCTGGCTGGGCGCGGTGGCTCACATCTGTAATCCCAGCACTTTGGGAGGCCAAGGCAGGCGGGTCATGAAGTCAGGAGATCGAGACTATCCTGGCTAACAAAGTGAAACCCTGTGTCTACTAAAAATACAAAAAAAAATTAGCCGGGCGTGGTGGCGGGCGTCTGTAGTCCCAGCTACTCAGGAGGCTAAGGCAGGAGAATCACTTGAACCTGGGAGGTGGAGGGAGGTTGCAGTGAGCCAAGATCGCGCCACTGCACTCCAGCCTTGGCGACAGAGTGAGACCCCATCTCAAAAATAAATAAATAAAAATAAATAAATATCATCATTCTGTTCTGCCGTTGTATTTGAATGATAGTTTGGCCAGGGATAGGATTCTAAGTTGGGAATCATTTTCCTTTCACTGAGTATTTCGAAGGCATTGCTCTATCATCTTCTTACTTGCAGCGTTGCTATTGGGAAGTCTCATGTTGTTCTGATTCCCAATCCTATTTTGTTATCTCTTGAAGCTTTTAGGATTTTCTCTTTGTCCCCAGCATTCTGAACGTACTTGACATGGGTCTTTGGTTTATCTCAATAGAAGGTAAGCTTTATTATCTACTTGGTTTACTGTTGCATCTTTGGAGCCTGGAACAGTAAACACTCAGTGATTATTTGCTGAGTTAGTTGCTCTGAGCACTGAATGGACCCTTATGGACGTTGCAGACTTGTGTGGGTTTCACAGTAAGGCGATCTGCCTGGCCATTTTATTGTTGGGCTTCCAAATATCATATTCAGCGTATCTTATCTCTTGATCAGTTGCTTCCTCCTCCATCTCTTTCCTGAACGCATGAGAAGCCTGGCTGCCAGCCTCTTCAGAGCTGGACGGGGAAGACATGGACTGTTAAGCTTTCCTGCGAAAGCTTCTACTTTGTGACCTGGTTTTCCAAAGGTTCTCTACAGAGCTGTGCCTGGTGTCACTGAGGCCAGAGCCTCCCAGATTTAGCCTTTTCACGGCAAAAACCTCCTTCTAGGGTAGAAGAGCGCACTCCCCCTGCCGCAGGGAGTGGGGAAGGGGCTCTCACTGCCTCTCAAACAGATTTTTAGTTAATCCTCCTGGTTTTTTTTCCCACTTTGATTTTCTTTTTTCTTTCTTTCTTTTTTTTTTTTTTTTTAGATGGAGTTGCACTCTGTCACCCAGGCTGGAGTACAGTGGCCTCATCTTGGCTCACTGCAACCTCCACCTCCCGGGTTCAGGTGATCCTCCCACCTTAGCCTTCCAAGTAGCTGGGATTACCAGTGTACCAATGTGTACCGCCACACCTAGCTAATTTTTGTATTTTTAGTAGAGATGGGGTTTTATCATGTCGGCCAGGCTGGTCTCAAACTCCTGACCTCAAGCGATCTGCCTGCCTCAAATTCCCAAAGTGCTGGGATTACAGACGTAAGCCATCGTGCCCAGCCTTTTTTCCGCTTTGAAAAGTGTCTGGTCTACTTCCAGGACCTCAACTGTGGGCAAACTTTTTAGCTTTTTCTTGTTGTGCAGTCAGTAACCAGTAGTTCATTTGCTCTCCAGCTTCCAAAATTTTGTTGCTGTTATATTCTCTCCTGTTCCCTTTTTTTCTTGTTTATGGTTATCCTTTTATTGATTAAGCAGGATCTGAGGAGAGAGTGGCAGGAAACTGACATGTTCAGTCTGTCATGTGTAACTAGAAATCACTACTAGGTGTTAATAGCATAGATTATACCACAAATTAAAATAAGTTAGGTTTTTATACTGAGAGTAGATTTTCTCAACATTTACTTGTAATATCTTACGGATTTTAGATTATAGTGCCAGAGGTTTGGAGATAAGTAAAAAGTTTACATGTAAAAATAGTGCTTCCTGAATTTTTTGGCCACAGTACCTGTTTTTCTAGCTATACCTGTTAATACGGCAAGGAACACAATGTTCCTTAGAGTCGTGTGAGACGTGCTGCTCTGAGCTCTCTTAGGTCAATAAACCACAGTTTGCTGAGTTCCCATGTGGAACTTCAGGGTGTCAACATTTTTTCTTTTCTTTTTTTTTTTTTTTTTGGCGGGGGGGATGGAGTCTCGCTCTGTCACCCAGGCCGGAGTGCAGTGGCTCTCAGCTCACTACAACCTCCGCCTCCCGGTTGAAGCGATTCTTTTGCCTCAGCATCCTAAATAGTTGGGACTACAGGTGCGCACCACCATGCCCGTCTAATTTTTGTATTTTTTTAGTACAGATGGAGTTTCACCATATTGGCCAGGCTGGTCTTAAACTCCTGACCTTGTGATTCGCCCGCCTTGGCCTCCCAAAGTGCTGGGATTATAGCCATGAGCCACCGCGCCCGGCCGGGTGTCAACATTTTTTCACAGTTGTATAGTTTGAACATATAAATGTTTTCATACACGTGTATGAATAGTATATGAATAAATATATATATGGCACAAGCCTGGTTGAAGGATCTAGTTTTATAACTCTTCATATATTCTCTGCTCTGTGGGAAGATTTTGTGCGTTTTGTTTTTGAGACAGGTTTCACTCTCACCTAGGGTGGAGTGTAGTGGCGCAATCATAGCTCAGCGCGGCCTCAAACTCCTGGGTTCAAGTGATCCTCCTGTTGCAGCTTCCTGTAGCTAGGACTACAGGTGTGTACCACCATAAGTGACTAATTTTGTTGTTTATTTATTTATTTTTTTTGAAACGGAGTCTCACTCTATCGCCAGGCTGGAGTGCAGTGACACAATCTTGGCTCACTGCAACCTCTGCCGCCCGGTTCAAACGATTCCCCTGCCTCAGCCTCCTGAACAGCTGGGACTACAGGCATGTACCACCTCGCCCAGCTAATTTTTGTATTTTTAGTAAAGACGAGGTTTCACCATGTTGGCCAGGATGGTCTCGATCTCTTGACCTCGTGATCTGCCCACCTTGGCCTCCCAAAGAGCTGGGATTACAGGCATGAGCCACCACACCCAGCCTAATTTTGTTATTTCTTTTATTTTTGTAGAGTTGGGGCCTCACTATGTTGCCCAGGCTAGTCTTGAACCCCTGGTTTCAAGTGATCCTTCCATCTCAGCCTCTCAAAGTGCTGGGATTACAGGCATGAGCCTCCGCGCCTGGCCTCTATGTAAAGATTTACCCCATTTCTATCGCCATCACTATCTGTTTCTACATGTTCTACCTTTAGGGAGAATGTGTGATCCAGGAAGGAGCAAGGCAGAAATTAATGACCCCCCCACCTTTTTTTCTTTTTGAGACGGAGTCTTGCTCTGTCGCCCAGGGTGGAGTGCAGTGGCACGATCTTGGCTCAGTGCAGCCTCTGCCTCCCAGGTTCAAATGATTCTCCTGCCTCAGCCTCGCAAGTAGCTAAGATTACAGGCACCTGTCACCACGCCCAGCTAAATTTTTTTTTTTTTTTTTTTGAGATGGAGTCTTGCTCTGTCGCCCAGACTGGAGTGCAGTGGCCGGATCTCAGCTCACTGCAAGCTCCGCCTCCCGGGTTTACGCCATTCTCCTGCCTCAGCCTCCCGAGTAGCTGGGACTACAGGAGCCCGCCACCTCACCCGGCTAGCTTTTTGTATTTTTTAGTAGAGATGGGGTTTCACCGTGTTAGCCAGGATGGTCTCGATCTCCTGACCTCATGATCCACCCGTCTCAGCCTCCCAAAGTGCTGGGATTACAGGCTTGAGCCACCGCGCCCAGCCGCTAAATTTTTTTTGTGTTTTTAGTGGAGATGGGGTTTCACCATGTTGGCCAGACTGGTCTCGAACTCCTCACCTCTAGTGATCCGCCTGCCTCAGCCTCCCAAAGTGCTAAAATTACAGGCATAAGCCACCATGCCTGGCCTTGAAGTTAATGCCTTTCGTGACCTAGCTTTGGAAGTTATTTCTGTAACATCCTTTTGGTTAAGGTCAGCCCTCTCCAGTGTGAGAGCATACTCCCCCAGGGCTTGAATACCAGGAAGCAAAGATGATTGGGGTCATGTTGGAGGCTGACTACTGTTCTCTGCGCTGTCCCTAAGTCATGTCCTCCCACATGCATGGTACATTCTTCCCCTCCCAAGGCCCCCAATAGTTACATACCATTAGCACATCGGTCCAAAATCTTATCCTCCAAAAGCAGCATGGATTCATACTCCTCAAGTGAGATTTCTCGCACTTTCACCCAGGCTGGAGTGCAGTGGCATGATCACGGCTCTCTGTAGCCTCGACCTCCTGGGCTTAGGCAATTCTCCCCACTCAGTTTCTCCGGTAGCTAGAACTATAGGTGCATGCCACAGATGCCAGACTAATTTTTGTATTTTTTTTTAGAAGAAGAGACCACTATTTTGTCCAGGTTGATCTTGAACTCCTGGGCTCAAGAGATCCTCCCACCATAGCGTACCAAAGTGCTAGGATTACAGGCATGAGCCATCACACCCATCCTAAGATATCTTGTACTCAAAGATAGCCCTTTGAGTACAATTTTTTGCCCCAACAAACTCTAGTGGAATAGGCATAGGAGAATTGATAGACCCTCCCTTTTAGACAGGAAAAATAATGCCTGTAGTCCCAGATACATGGGAGGACAAGGTGGGAGGATCATTGGAGCCCAGGAGTTCGAGGCTGCAGTGAGCTATGATCACACCTGTGAATAGCCACTGCACTCCAGCCTGGGTGGCATAGCGAGACCCTGTCCAAAAAAACTAACATACACATTCCACAAGACCATTTTCCTCCTCTCGTTCAGAGCCATTTATAAAATCTCTTGCTTTTGGGCTGGGTGCAGTGGCTCACGCCTGTAATCCCAGCACTTTGGGAGGCTGAGGCAGGTGGATCATTTGAGGTCAGGAGTTCGAGACCAGCCTGGCCAACATGGTGAAACACCGTCTCTACTAAAAATACAAAAAAATTAGCTGGGTGTGATGGCGCACACCTTTAATCCTGTCTCCCTGGCTACTAGGGGAGACTGAGGCAGGAGAATCGCTTGAACCCGGGAGATGGAGGTTGCAGTGAGCCAAGATCACGCCACTTCACTTCAGCCTAGGCAACAGAGTGAGACTCCATCTCAGAAAACTAAGTAAATAAATCCCAGCACTTTGGGAGGCCGAGGCGGGCGGATCACCTGAGGTCGGGAGTATGAGACCAGCCTGACCAACATGGAATAACCCCGTCTCTACTAAAAATACAACATTAGCCAGGCGTGGTGGCACATGCTTATAATCCCAGCTACTAGGGAGGCTGAGGCAGAATTGCTTGAACCTGGGAGGCAGAGGTTGCAGTGAACCAAGATAGCGCCATTGCACTCCAGCCTGGGCAACAAGAATGAAACTCTGTCTCAGAAAAAAAAAAAGAAAACTAAATAAAATAATATCTCTTGCTTTTTTTATTTCTTTTGGTAGGTATTGATTGGCATGTGCGGCCTCCTTTATCAGGACTTCCTTCTCTTGGTAAAATGTCTCTCAACAAGGACCTGCATTTTAACACTTCCATTGCTAACTTGGTCATTCTTCGTGGGAAAGATGTGCAAAGTGCAGATGTGGGTAAGAAATTCAGGTGAAAATTAAGATTTACATTTTGCACATGTACATGCTATATGGTACAAATGGTTTTTTAAAAGTCCTTGTATTCTTGGAGAAAGGAAAGTAATAACTATGTGTTTTAGTAGCAAAATTTGACCATGGTATCAGTTAGTATGTGGCTAGACACCAATATAGAAGTGGTTTAAACAAGATAAAAGTATAACTCCTGCCGGGCGCGGTGGCTCAAGCCTGTAATCCCAGCACTTTGGGAGGCCGAGACGGGCGGATCACGAGGTCAGGAGATCGAGACCATCCTGGCTAACACGGTGAAACCCCGTCTCTACTAAAAATACAAAAAACTAGCCGGGCGAGGTGGCAGGTGCCTGTAGTCCCAGCTACTCCGGAGGCTGAGGCAGGAGAATGGCGTAAACCCGGGAGGCGGAGCTTGCAGTGAGCTGAGATCCGGCCACTGCAGTCCAGCCCGGGCTACAGAGCAAGACTCCGTCTCAAAAAAAAAAAAAAAAAAAAAAAAAAGTATAACTCCTTTAGCCGGGTGTTGTAGCACATGCATGTGGTCTCAGTTACTTGGGAGGCTGAGGCAGAAGGATAGCTTGAACCTAGGAGGTCAAGGCTGCAGTGAGCCATCATTGTGGCACTGCCCTCCAGCCTAAGCAACAGAGCATGACCCTGTCTCTGTTTAAAAAAAAAGAATTGTATTCTGAACATCTGGCTGCCCTGTCACCCTTACTTTCCCATCTGGCTGCCTCCTTATAGAAATGAGCAGAGAAGGATCTGCCTCCTTTCCTGTTTTGTTTTTTTGTTTTTTTGTTTTTTTTTGAGACGGGTCTCACTCTGTTGCCCAGGCTGGAGTGCAGTGGTGTGATCTCGGCTCACTGCAACCTCCGCCTCCCAAGTTCAAGCAGTTCTACTGCCTCCGCCTCCTGAGTAGCTGAGATTACAAGTGTGTGCCACCACGCCTGGCTAATTTTTGTATTTTTACTAGAGACGGGGTTTCTCCACGTTGGCCTGACTGGTCTCAAACTCCTGACCTCAGGTGATCCACCCACCTCGGCCTCCCAAAGTGTTGGGATTATAGGCTTGAGCCACTGTGCCTGGCCAGGCATGCCTCCTTTTCTGAAAGTCCCATATCACACTTGAATTTCTGTCCCATTGACTGGGACTGAGTTCTGGGCCACACCTCACTGTAATTTCAGTTAAAGTTTAGGGGAATTGATACTAAGGAAGAAGGGGTGAACAGGAATTGCTAAGGAGCAGGAATTGCTGGACAACCAGTTGTATCTGTGACAAGCATTTTGTTACAAATTTTTCAGGAAGTTGAAAGAGCATTATTCTTTTTGTGTGTGTGTGAGACAGAGTCTCACTCTGTCACCCAGGCTGGAGTGCAGTGGTGCAATCTCAGCTCACTGCAACCTCTGCCTCAGCCTCCCGAGTAGCTGGGATTACAGGCGTGCGCCACCACACCTGATTGATTTTTGTATTTTTAGTACAGATGGAGTTTGACCATATTGACCAGGCTGGTCTCAAACTCCAGACCTCAAGTGATCCATCCGCCTCGGCCTCCCATAGTGCTGGGATTACAGGTGTGAGCCACTGTGCCTGGCTGAAAGGGCGTTATTCTTATTAGCTTTGTTTTTCTATGGCGATTTTCTGGGTTCATTTTATCATGACTTCAGCAAGTATCATGTTTGCTACTTCTTGTTGTGATACAAAGAAAACCAAGGCCTAGCATAGTGGCACGTATGTGTAATCCCAGCACTTTGGCAGGCTAAGTCAGGAGGATCACTTGAGGCTAGGAGTTCGAAACCAGCCTGGACAACATAGTGAGACCCCATCTCTACAAAGAATTTTAAACTTTAGCCAAGTATAGTGGTGCACACCTGTAGTCCCAACTACTAGGGAGACTGAGGCAGGAGGATCACTTGAACCCAGGAGTTTGAGGCTGCAGTGACCAATGACGGTGGTGCCACTGCACTCCAGCCTGGGTGACAGAGTGAGACCCATTATCAAAAAGAAAAAAGAAAACTGAACAATCTAGACCTTGTAATGTCCCTCAGAGAAAGAACAAATAATAGTATAAAATAGGGCCAGGCACAGTGGCTCTCACCTGTAATCCCAGCACTTTGGCAGAGGTGGGATGATTGCTTGGGCCCAGAAGTTTGAGACCAGCTTAGGCAACATAGTGAAATGCCATCTCTATAAAAAATAAAAATATTAGGCATGGTGGCATGGGCCTGTAGTCCCAGCTACTTGGGAGGCTGAGGTGGGAGGATCACTTAAGGGCAGGAGGTGAAGGCTGCAGTGAGAGCTGTGATAGTGCCTCTGCACACCAGCCTGGTGACAGACTAAGATCCTGTCTCAAAAAAAAAAAAAAAAATAGCATTATATTACTTGTATATATATACAATGAATATGGATAAATCATCCATATTCATTGTATAGAAAAAAAAGGGGGCCAGTGCAGTGGCTCATCCCTATAATCCCAGCACTTTGAGAGGCTGAGGCAGGTGGATCACTTGAGGCCAGGAGTTCAAGACCAGCCTGGCCAACATGGTGAAACCCCATCTCTACAAAAAGTACAAAAATTAGCTGGGCATGGTGGCAGGCACCTGTAATCCCAGCTACTTAGGAGGCTAAGGCGAGGGGATTGCTTGAGCCCAGGAAGTAGAGGTTGCAGTGAACCGACATCATGCCACTGTACCCCAGCCTGGGCAACAGAGTGAGACCCTGTCTCAAAAAAAAAAAAAAAAAAAAAAAGTAGTAATAATTCACACCTTTCAGAAAAGTGTTAAGAAGAATGCACACCACCATGTATAGCTAATTTTATTTTTAGTAGACACGGGGTTTTACTATGTTGCCCAAGCTGGTCTCGAACTCCTGAGCTCAAGTGATCCGCCCTCCTCCGCCTCCCAAAGTGCTGGGAGTCACCGCGCCAGCCAACACAAGTTTTAAAAGGCAAAATAAAAGATCTCTGATGAAGTAGACAAGAAAATATCTGTTTGTTTATTCGTTTTCACAATTACTAATTTATGCTATAAAAAGACGGCTTATCTTGTTTTTACTCTAGAGGGATTTAAAGATCCAGCTCTCTACACTTCCTGGTTAGTACCTGTTAATGCTTTCAACGTGTGGAAAACCCAGCGGGCCTTTAGCAAGTATGAGAAGTCTGCAGTGTTGGTCAGCAATAGCCAGTTCTTAGTAAAACCACTTGATATGATTGTCGGGAAGGCATGGAATATGTTTGCTTCAAAGTAAGTATAAAATAAGTCTACAAACTTTTCTTTTTTTTTTTTTTTTTAAACAGAGGCTCACTCTGTTGCCCAGGTTGGAGTGCAGTGGTATGACCTCGGCTCACTGCAAGCTCCGCCTCCCGGGTTTAAGCGATTCTCCTGCTGCAGCCTACTAAGTAGCTGGGATTACAGGCTCCCACTACCATCCCCAGCTAATTTTTGTATTTTTAGTAGAGGCAGGGTTTCACCATGTTGCTCAGGCTTGTCTCGAACTTCTTTTTTTTTTTTTTTTTTTTTTTTTTGAGACGGAGTCTCGCTCTATCGCCCAGGCTGGAGTGCAGTGGCGCAATCTCGGCTCACTGCAAGCTCCGCCTCCCGGGTTCACGCCATTCTCCTGCCTCAGCCTCCCGAGGAGCTGGTACTACAGGCGCCCGCCACTGCGCCCGGCTAATTTTTTTCTATTTTTAGTAGAGACGGGGTTTCGCCATGGTCTCGATCTCCTAACCTTGTGATCCGCCCGCCTCGGCCTCCCAAAGTGCTGGGATTACAGGCGTGAGCCACCGCGCCCGGCTGTCTCGAACTTCTGACCTCGGAATCCGCCTACCTCAGCCTCCGAAAGTGCTGGGATTACAGGCATGAGCCACCGCGCATGGCAGCCTTTCTAATCTTTAAGCAGATACTGTAGCGTTAAAGCATGAGGTATGATCTCGAGGAAGCATGGTTACCACTTTGTAGGTGTGAAGGTGTGAAGCCTTGGGCACGTGACTTCAGGCTTCATTGCCTCATCTGTGTAAGAGGATCCTAACTGAGGAAATTTCTGGTGAGGATTAGATAAGATAATCTTGTAAAACAGCTAGTACTGTGCCTGGCTAGTAAATGCTCAGTAATTGACATTATTAAAGTAGAATTTTATTATAAAGCAGGGACAATAAGATAGTTTTCAAAAATAAGATCTGGCCGGGCACAGTGGCTCACACCTGTAATCCCAGCACTGTGGGAGGCTGAGGCGAGCAGATCAGCTGAGGTCAGGAGTTCAAGACAAGCCTGGCCAACATGGTGAAATCCCATCTGTATTAAAAATACAAAAATTATCTTGGGATGGTGGTGGGTGCCTATAATCCCAGCTACTTGGGAGGTTGAGGCAGGAGAATCGCTTGAATCCAGAAGGTGGAGGTTGCAGAGAGCCAAAACTATGCCATTGCACTCCAGCCTGGGCAACAAGAGTGAGACTCCATCTAAAAAAAAAATGAAATTAAAAAAAAAAAGAGGCCGGGTGCAATGGCTCACGCCTGTAATCCCAGCACTTTGGGAGGCTGAGGTGGGCGGATCACAAGGTCAGGAGATTGAGACCATCCTGGCTAACACGGTGAAACCCCATCTCTACTACAAGTACAAAAAATTAGCTGGGTGTGGTGACAGGCACCTGTAGTCTCAGCTACTCGGGAGGCTGAGGCAGGAGAATGGCGTGAACCCAGGAGGCAGAGCTTGCAGTGAGCCGAGATCGTGCCACACTCCAGCCTGGGTGACAAGCGAGACTCCATCTAAAAATGAAAATAAAAAAATAAATAAATCCTTGGGAGACTGGAAGATCCTCATGTTCCTCAATAAGATATATGATTAAATTCAACTCAGTTTGATACTAAGAAATGTCTACTTCAAACTAACATGTTTTAGCAGATTTCTTGATCTCTACCAGTTACTTAAGTCAAAGCAAAATTCTTCAAATGACTGGACAAGGATTCTATCTATCTTTTTCTTTTATTTTTTTTTGAGATGGAGTTTTGCTCTTGTTGCACAGGCTGGAGTATAGTGGCGTGATCTCGGCTCACTGTGACCTCTGCTTCCTGGGTTCAAGCGATTCTCCTGCCTCAGCCTCCCAAGTAGCTGGGATTACAGGCATGCCCCACTACACTCAGCTAATTTTTTTGTTTTTAGTAGAGACAGGGTTTCTCCATGTTGGTCAGGCTGATCTCGAACTCCTGACCTCAGGTGATCCACCCGCCTTGGCCTCCAAAGGTGCTGGAATTACCAGCATGAGCTACTGTGCCCAGCCACCTATAATTTTCATTAGCTCGGATACCCCAGGGCCCAACCATCCTGCGTGTGACCAGTCCATAAAACCCCACTCGGGCTGGACATGGTGGCTCACGCCTGTAATCCCAGCACTTTGGGAGGCCAAGGCTGGTGAGTCACAAGATCAGGAGTTTGAGACCAGCCTGGCCAACATGGTGAAACCCCGTCTCTACTGAAAATACAAAAAGTAGTTGGGCATGGTGGCAGGCACCTGTAATCCCAGCTACTGGGGAGGCTGAGGCAGGAGAATGGCTTGAACCCAGGAGGTGGAGGTTGTGAGTAGAGATTGCGCCACTGCATTCCAGCCCAGGCAACACTGCGAGACTCTGTCTCAAAAAAAAAAAAAAACCCACTCCACAGGGCTGTGACCTCCGTCCTCTTTTGGTGTCATTCCCATCCTACTCTCATTAAATGGTAGCAGCCATTATTATGTCAATTTAATTCATATCTGCCCTTGATATTCTTTTTGCACATGATTTTTGTGCCTCAGAACATTTGCAGGGAGCAGTCAGGCGCGGTGGCTCACGCTTGTAATCCCAGCACTTTGGAAGGCCAAGGCAGGTGGATCACTTGAAGCCAGGAATTCAAGACCAGCCTGGCCAACATGGTGAAACCCCACCTCTACTAAAAATACAAAAATTAGCCTGGTGTGGTGGCGCACACCTGTAATCCCAGCTACTTGGGAGGCTGAGTCACAAGAATTGCTTCAACTCAGGAAGCAGAGGTTACAGTGAGCCGAGATCACACCACTGTACTCCATCCTGGGTGACAGAAACAGAGCAAAACCCTGTCTCAAAAAACAAACAAACAAAAAAGAAAGCATTTGTGGTGTGGGAGGGATCGAGAGGACCACCCTGGCATAACTACAAATTAAATGTCCTGAGAGCACCTGGGAGGCTTCACTCCATTCCTAGAACTGGATTGATGTGTTCTCTAGTTTCAAGCCTTATATGAAACTTCTCAGGTACTTTTCAGAGTTTATACTGAATATAGGGTGTTATATATATACTGAGTAGATAGCCAAATCTGAACATGCTGCTCTTTCCTGGGTGCCTCTTCTTTGCCAATTTTTTGGACACTAAAAAAACAGGGAGCTTGACATAAATTTTGAAAGTTCAGGCTGGGCACGGTGGCTTATACTTGTAGTCCCAGCAATTTAGGAGGCCAAGGCAGGTGGATCACCTGAGGTCAGGAGTTCGAGACCAGCCTAATTAACATGGAGAACATGGAGAAACCCTGTCTCTACTAAAAATACAAAAGCAGCTGGGTGTGGTGGTGCATTTCTGTAATCCCAGCTACTCGGGAGGCTGAGGCAGTCAAATCACTTGAACCCGGAAGGCAAAGGTTGCAGTGAGTGGAGATCACGCCATTGTACTCCAGCCTAAGCAACAAGAGCAAAACTCTGTCTCACACACACACACACACACAAGAAAAAAAGAAGGGCTGGGCACGGTGGCTCACATTTGTAATCTCGGCACTTTGGGAGGCTGAGGCAGGTGGATCACGAAGTCAAGAGTTTGAGACCAGCCTGGCCAATATGGTGAAACCCTGTCTCTACTAAAAATACAAAAATTAGCTGGGCGTCATGGCATGCGCCTGCAGTCCCAACTACTCAGGAGGCTGAGGCAGGAGAATTGCTTGAACCCGGAGGCAGAGGTTGTAGTGAGCCGAGATCATGCCACTGTACTCCAGCCTGGGCAACAGAGCGAGACTCAAAAAAAACAAAAACAAAAACAAAAAAAAAACGGGCCTGACGCAGTGACTCACGCCTATAATCCCAGCACTTTGGGAGGCTGAGTTGGGAGTTCAAGACTATCCTGGCTAACATGGCGAAACCCCATCTCTACTAAAAACAAAAAATTAGCCGGGTGTGGTGGCGGGCACCTGTAATCCTGGCTACTTGGTGGGGCTGAGGCAGGAGAATGGTGTGAACCCGGGAAGCGGAGCCTGCAGTGAGCTGAGATTTCTCCACTGTACTCCAGCCTGGGCAATAGTGCAAGACTCTGTCTCAAAAAAAAAGAAAAAAAAAAGGTTCACTAATCTTTGGAGTAAACAAAGCAAATGTAAGACTTCTGAAAGATGTGATCTTCAAATGTTCATGAGCTAGAAAAGGTCTGTTTATTGTTGAAGAGTTACTCATTTGCCTGACATTTTTTATTTTGTAATTTCTGGGTTTTTTTCCACCAGAGCCTACATTCATCAGTACACAAAATTTGGAATTGAAGAGGAGGACTTTTTAGACAGTTTCACGTCATTAGAGCAGGTTGTTGCCAGTTACTGTAACCTCTGATCGTGAACAATGGGAAAAGTACCTTAGGGCATTTTTGGACTAAAATATTTTCAATACCGTTTTCTCTGTAAAGTTTTCAAAGTTCCATTCTGTTAAAGTAACCACGTAGAATGCTGAGTCTGTTCTGCATACTATGCCCACAGAAAAGGAAGAAAACTTTTTAAATGGAGAATCACATGTTTTTCAATGAAAACATCCACTTGGTATTTCATTTGTAAGAAAAAAATGGTGCTTTTCTAAAGAACTTTGGGGAAACAATTTGCTGAGATGTTGGGACTCTGGAACTAGCCAAGAAAAGAGAATATTCTCTACATGTTCCTAAATCTTCCTTCTTTTTTTTTTTTTTTTTTTTTTTTTTTTTGAGATGGAGTCTTGCTCTGTAGCCTGGGCTGGACTGCAGTGGCCGGATCTCAGCTCACTGCAAGCTCCGCCTCCCGGGTTTACGCCATTCTCCTGCCTCAGCCTCCCGAGTAGCTGGGACTACAGGCGCCCGCCACCTCGCCCGGCTAGTTTTTTGTATTTTTAGTAGAGACGGGGTTTCACCGTGTTAGCCAGGATGGTCTCGATCTCCTGACCTCGTGATCCGCCCGTCTCGGCCTCCCAAAGTGCTGGGATTACAGGCTTGAGCCACCGCGCCCGGCCTAAATCTTCCTTCTTGACTCCAAAAACAACTCACAAAGCATGAACCAAACTTTCACAGCATAATTTCAAGCTAAGGAATTGTAATTCTGTACTTAATATATTCACGTTTGAAATGAATGCTTTGAACCACAGGAGGGAGATGTTGTCAAATGCTACACTGTGAACATGTATTTTGAATATTCTGTAACAGGGTAAGAGTTTCCACTCAAAGCAGCTATTTAAAAATAAATATGAGGATTTTGGTAATAAATGCTTATGCCTAACTACAAAAGTAAATAGGTAAATGTGTACTTAGTGTGCTTTTCTTAAACTTTTTGGGCATGAGAAAATTGGGTCAGATTTTGTTTTGGATCCTGGAATGCTAGAGCAGAAATTGATTTTATTCAATTATTGCTTTAAAATTACTTATAATGGGCTGGGCATGGTAGCTCACATCTGTAATCCCAACACTTTGGGAGGGCAAGGTGGGAGGATCACTTGAGGCCAAGAGTTTGAGACCAGCCTGAGCAATACAGTAAGACCCCCATCTCTACAAAACAAAAATTTTAATTAGCTGGGTGTGGTGGCAAACACTTGTGGTCTGAGCTACTCTGGAAGTTTGGGTGGGAGGATCACTTGAGCCCTGGGAGGTCGAGGCTGCAGTGAACTGATATCGTGCCTCTGCACTCCAGCCGGGGTGACAGAGTAAGGCTGTCTCAAAAAAAAAAAAAAAAAAAAAATGAAATTACTTACAGGTATTCAGCTAGTATGGATGATGGTTATATGCTTTTCAGTAAAAGGGATAAGAATTTTCACCTAAATTTTTCACTAAGTTAAGAAAATTATCACCAAGGAAATATAATTACTTGATGAAATTGACACACAAGATAATGGGTTTCACCCAAGACAAGACATGCTCGGAAATTGACAACTGAGTTTGAAGGGAATGTTGTATTTCCATAAAACACATCACATGCAATATATTAACGAATGTAAAATGAGAAACAAATAGGAACATTTGCCCTTTCTGCCAAATCTACCAGTAGTGACTTTTATATGGAAAAATGACAGTTCACAGCTTCACTGGTTCTTCCTTTTCTTTCCATATGGAAATGATTACCTTTTTGCTGTTTTTCTTATCAACTGTTGCTATGATTTAAAATACTGAACCATATCTTATTTCTAAGGAATGTAAAAAGTGGTCTGTTCTGCTGCTAAAAGGCACACCCCACTGCTGCATTTCGTTAACCCAAGTATACTTGAAAAATAATTAGATCATAATTTTTACAAAACAAGTTAAAGTAATTGTTTAAGCATTGAAGAGATCCACAGACTGAAACAATTTCCCAGACTAAACCAGCATTCATGAAGATCTGTAACTGAGTGTCTCACCCGGGGTCAATGCGATTCTGAGGAACCTTGCTAGAAGTTAACTTGAAAGAAAGAAGTTGAAATCATTTGATATTTGAGAAAATTCATGAGGTACCAATAGGGGCAAGTATATTTCTAATTTGGCAACTCATGGAATCATTAGCAGGTGAATATTAGAAGCAAATCCCAACTAGACAGAGCTCTGGGTCCATTTGCTTATGCTATTTGACCCTTTTTTATGATCCACAACTGCATTATTTGATATGTAAGGTTACCTATTATATATGTGTGTGTGTGTGTGTATATATATATATATATTTTTTTTTGGAGACAGGGTCTCGCTCTGTCACCCAGGCTGGAGTGCAGTAGCATGATCTCAGCTCACTGCAGCCTCAACCTCCCAGCTCACGCAATCCTCCCACCTTAGCCTCACTAATAACTGGGACTATCGGTGTGCACCACCATGCCCAGCTAATTTTTGTATTTTTGGTACAGATGAGGTTTCCCCATGTTGCCCAGGCTGGTTTCAAACTCCTGGGCTCAGGCCATCCACCTGCCTCAGCCTCCCAAAGTGCCAAGATTACAGGCATGAGACACCATACCTGGCCAATACCTAAATATTTTAAAGCTTGGGTTAAAACATTTACATGGAAAATAATTTTTTTCTTGTCTACTTGGAATAACAAAATTTTTGCTCTTAAAGTTGTGATTTTAAGTTAAAAATTAATACCAAGATGCTGATGTCAAAGCTTCCAAATGGGGTGGCATTGGAAATGTACTTTGATTTGTGTGGAGATAATGGCCAGTCAGCCAGGACAACATTGGCTGTCTTAGCTCCTGGGCACACAGATCCAGAAAACTTTGAAAGTGTAATTTCTTAGATTGTGAGGTAACTGGCATATTATGTTGTCAGACATGATCCTGCAGAGCCAGAATGCACCCCTATGGACAATGAGCACAGTGTGAATGCAAACTGCTTCTTATTGTCAAGCTCTTTCTCTCTTATCTTCCCCAATCTGTGCTTTTCTCAAGAGCTTACGCTGTAGAACCTGTTTTTTCCCATGAATTCGCCACTTCCAGCCCTGGGATGTCCCCGAAAACTCTCCTCCCCCATCAGCCGTTACTATTCAATCTACAACATCTTTCAACATCTTTCTCCTATATTTTACCCATCACTTAGAACTCACTAAGTATGCCAAAAATTCACTATTATCAGTCAGTTCATCCATTCCACCAGTATCCATTCAGTGCCAGGCACTGAGGAAGACGTTAGGGATACAGGGATCAGTGCTACCTTCTCTGAATGAAGAAGCTTCTTGGGATGTTTAGTGCTACAATTCTAGCGTCCTAATTATTGCTTGTTATCTTGCCTGTGTGCATATTCACATTTTTTCCAGGAAAGGATGTGGTCCAAGAAAGAACAATGAACTCAGAGCTCTGGTCTGGGCTAGACTTAAGTGTTGAAATGTCTCTTCACTGGCTCCGTAGGCTCTATAAACTCTGCTTTGCAGTGTACATACCAGTGATTCTTCTCCTGACCACCATGTGCATCACACTTGAATTCCTGTTCAAAATTTTCTTTTAAAAACGTACTGCATATGTCCCTAACCCACTGTCTTCTCTACTGAGCCCTAAGTTTGGCAGATACCCCTTTCTTGTTCTGCCACCTACCCACCAAATATGGCTTTAACCACTAGCTTGTCATTTTGGGCCAATAATCTTTTATTTTATTTTATTTTATTTATTTTATTTGTTTTTTTTGTGTGATAGGGTCTCACTCTCTTGCCCAAGCTGGAGTG
This sequence comes from Chlorocebus sabaeus, assembly GCF_047675955.1. Classification (NCBI taxonomy): domain Eukaryota; kingdom Metazoa; phylum Chordata; class Mammalia; order Primates; family Cercopithecidae; genus Chlorocebus; species Chlorocebus sabaeus. Next base: position 38,575,979 of record NC_132919.1, read on the forward strand.
CAGTGGTGCGATAATGGCTCACTGCAGCCTCAACCTCCGAAGCTCAAGTGATCCACCTGCCTCAGCCTCCTGAGTAGCTGGGGCTACAGTGATACACCACTACACTTGGCTAAATTTTTTATTTTTAGTAGAGACGAGGTCTGACTATGTTGCCCAGGCTGGTCTCAAACTTCAAGGCTCAAGTAATCCTCCTACCTTGGCCTCCCAATGGCCCTCCCTCCTGGGATTACAGGTGTGAGCCACCGTGCCTGGCCAACCAACAGTCATTTATGTGAAGAGATATTTCCTCAACTATATCAATCGTACTGTTTCCTATGGGTTTGAGGAATGTGAGCTAAAAGAAAACTGGCTTTAGCCAGGCACGGTGACTCATGCCTGTAATCCCAGCACTTTGGGAGGCTGAGGCAGGTGGATCACCTGAGATCCGGAGTTCGAGACCAGCCTGGCCAACATGGTGAAACCCCAGCTCTACTAAAAATACAAAAAATTTGCTGGGTGTGGTGATGCACATCTGTAATTCCAGCTACTCAGGAGGCTGAGGCAGGAAAATTGCTTGAACCCGGGAGGCAGAGGTTGCAGTGAGCTGAGATCGTGCCACTACATTCCAGCCTGGGTGACAGAGCAAGACTCCATCTCAAAAAAAAAAAAAAAAAAGCAAAAAACCGGCTTTATATTTTTAACTAAATAACTTCCTACTCCTACACCCTAAAATGTCTCAGATGATGCAATGTCAATCTTATTAATAGATGGAAAACCATTTCCGCAAGCAGGAATGCTTGCACAAGGAGTTAAGATAAACAACGTAAATATTTCAAGTTTCTGGGAAACATAATGTCAGGTCAGTGTATGGTGTTCCAGCTGTGGAAAAGGGGAAAAGATACAAAGTCCTAACCATTTAGACTCTAGGGAGCTAGTGAAACAGGAAGAGATGAAACGAAAGATCCGGGGAATTGATGATGCCCTCAAAGAACCGCTAAAAAAGAAACTTGATGGGTTTTAAATTATAAACTTTACCTAATATAAACCAAAAATAAAATTCTAAGCCTTCGAACATCTGAATGGATCCCTCATGTCGGCAAGGGCATTCCAAAGCTAACCTGAAAGGCCATGACGGAAAGGGGGTGGGATCCAAAATTCCCTTTTGGAATTCCTGATAGAACAGACTCTTAAGTCTGGTAACAAACATTTACACTCATTGTTCTCTCCTTCCAAAGCCTGCTACCTGGAGGCTTCATCTGCATAAAACCTTTGTCTCCACAACCCCTTATCTTAACCCAGACATTCCAAAGTTTTTACACAATAATGTAACTCTTTCAGCCCATTAACATTTTTTTTTTTTGAGACAATCTTGCTCTGTCACCCAGACTGGAGTGCAGTGGTGTAATCTCGGGTCACTGCAACCTCTGCCTCCCAGGTTCAAGCGATCCTCCTGCCTCAGCCTCCTGAGTAGCTGGGATTACAGGCCCATGCCAAAACACCCAGCTAATTTTTTTTTTTTTTTTAAGTAGAGATGAGGTTTAGTAGAGACGAGGTCTCCCAAAGTACTGGGATTATAGCCGTGAACCACCGTGCCTGGCCTTCATTATTATTATTTTTGAGACAGTCTCACTTTGTCACCCAGGCTGGAGTGCAGTGGCGCAATCATGGCTCACTGCAGCCTTGACCTCCTCCGGCTCCGGCCATCCTCTCACCTCTGTCTCCCGAGTAGCTGGGACCACAGCTGTGTGCCGCAATGCCGTGCTAATGTTTGTATTTTTTGCACAGACAGGGTTTTCTTCATTTTTACCAGGCTGGTCTCAAACTCCTGAGCTCAAGCAGGAGTCCTGAGCTCAAACTCCTGAGCTCCACCCGCCTCAGCCTCCCAAAGTGCTGGGATTACAGACATGAGCCACCGCACCTGACCTCACTTTTTCTTTCCTTTTTTTTTTTTTTTGAAACAGAGTCTCAGTCTGTCACCCAGGCTAGAATGCAGTGGCACAATCTTGGCTCACTGCAACCTCTACCTCCTGGGCTCAAGCAATCCTCCCACCTCAGCCTCCTGAGTAGCTGGGACTACAAGCAGGCACCACCATGCTTGGCTAATTTTTAAATATTTTGTAGAGACGAGGTTTCATTATATTGTCCGGGGTGGTCTCAAACTCCTGGGCTCAAGTGATCTTCCCACCTCAGCCTCCTAAAGTGTTGGGATGACAAGTGTGAGCAACTGTGTCCAGCCTTTTTTAATGCTTTTTGAAACATAGCAAGTAAATTGTTCGTTGTTACTGTTTTTGAGACAGAGTTTTGCTCTTGTTGTCCAAACTGGAGCACAATGGTGCAATCTCGGCTCACCGCAACCTCTGCCTCCTGGGCTCAAATGATTCTGCCACCTCAGCCTCCTAAGTAGCTAGGATTACAGGCATGCGCCACCATGCCCAGCTAATTTTGTATTTTTAGTAGAGATGGGGTTATTCCATATTGGTCAGGCTGGTCTCAAACTCCCAACCTCAGGTGATCCACCTGCCTCGGCCTCCAAAAGTGCTGGGATTATAGGCGTGAGCCACCGAGACTGGCAGTAAATTGTTTTAAAATTAGATATATGGGTTGCAGTATAGTTCTATGAGACACGCTGTTCTAAACATTTCAGGAGCAAACTGCTGGGAATTGTAGGAACTGGAGTTGAACAGAATTTGTCCTTACTAGGTGAGAGGTCATGGGAACATGATAGTAAGAAACATGACATAAGGCAAAAGATGGGAGTTTCCTTTCTGATGAAAAAAGGCCTTTGCTTAAGCTCGACTCTTGCGATGTGTATGAAAGAGGCAGGATGTGAGCTTAATTCAACAAACATCCACTGAACACCTGCAAGGAAGGACACTGTGCTAAGGCGGGGTAATAATGAGTTAGACCTGGCCTCCGGCCACTAGGAGGCCACCACTTGGCATATTCTTTGCTGCAGAGCATATACCTGACTCATGGTAAAGACTCCATGTTTACTGAACAGATTAACATCAACGTCTAAAAACTCTGGAAGAAATGTAAAGCAGCAACACTACAGGCACACAGTGAATTAAGCCCTTAAAGGCCCCATTATGAGACAATTTGAAGAGTAGAGGAATGTCTGGTAAATCAGAAGATGGTAATTAGTAGTAGTAGTAAGAGACATCTTTGGGCCAGTCACGGTGGCTCACGCCTATAATCCCAGCACTTTGAAGGGTTGAGGTGGGCAGATCACTTGAGGCAAGGAGTTTGAAACCAGCCTGGCCAACACGGTAAAACCCATCTGTACTAAAAATACAAAAATTAGCCTGGCATGGTGGCTCACGCGCCTGTAATCCCAGCACTTTGGGAGGCTGAGGTGGGCAGATAACTTGAGGTCAGGAGTTCGAGACCAGCCTGGCCAATATAATGAAACCCTGTCTCTACTAAAAATACAAAACTTAGCAAAGTGGTGGCGTGCACCTATAATCCAGCTACTCTGGAGGTGGAGGCATGAGAATTGCTTGAGCCTGGGGTGGCAGAGGTTGCAGTGAGCCAAGATCGCGCCAGTGCACTCCAGCCTGGACAACAGAGTGAGACTCTGTCTTTAAAAAAAAAAAATTATTCCGTAAATTGTCACATAGATGGGGTTTAGGAACTCCTGGACAATCCAGGTTCATCCAGGTGGCACAGGAAGAAGGAAGAAGTTAAAGATTAACTTTGGGGTCTTGACTATCTCAACATTTTCTTTTTTTTTTTTTTTTTTTGAGACGGAGTCTTGCTCTGTCGCCCAGGCTGGAGTGCAGTAGCGCGATCTCGGTTCACTGCAAGCTCCGCCTCCCGGGTTCACGCCATTCTCCTGCCTCAGCCTCCCCAGTAGCTGGGACTACAGGCGCCCGCCACCTCGCCCGGCTAGTTTTTTTTTTTCGTATTTTTTAGTAGAGACGGGGTTTCACCGTGTTAGCCAGGATGGTCTCGATCTCCTGACCTCGTGATCCGCCCGTCTCAGCCTCCCAAAGTGCTGGGATTACAGGCTTGAGCCACCGCGCCCGGCCAACTGTCTCAACATTTTCTAATGAACACTGCCTACTCCAGGGAAGACTAATAAATATACCACAAAAAATAAATGAAGTAGTCTAAAAAGAAGTATATAAAGTAGGAAAACTTTTGTGTATGAAAGAAGTTTTTACTTCTTCCTACAGGGACCAGGGAGTCTTTTATGCTCAGATGAATTCTTTATAATTGAAGAAGAAAATGCAGAACATCTGAAAACTCCTTTGATCTCTTACATTTTTGTAAAAGCAGTGCCCCCCCTTTTCCTTCTGAAATTGTGCAAAGTACTTTCATACACACTTTCTACCAGGAAGGCATCTCATTATGTCTGATTCCATCAGAAAGCCGGGAACAGTGACACCCCAGTCCTCCCAGGCTTTGAGAACGACGCACCCACGTGGGAGCGGACCATACAAGCAGATCTCTCCCTCTGAACTCTGGTGCTCCTGGAGAGTGGTGTCATTGTGGTCATATGTTGTTTATTCTGAGCTCCTAGCCAGCCAACTTCAATAAGCAATAACTCATTTACTGAAACATGTAAACAGCCTCAGCACCAAAGCAGCCAAATGGAAAGCCGCCTGGACCACATGCTCCAGAAGGTGTAACAAAGTCGTGATTCTGCCTTTTGGCTTGGCAAAGGCAGTTGGGAAGATGCCCTCACGCTGACTTAGGAGCACTCCTGACCTCTGGGTTCTAGGTGGCAGCCACTGCTGTCTAGGCTAGCACTGCTGGAATCTTGGACTCCAGTAGAAACATACAGGAAATCACATTGCCAAACTTTTCTCCTTATAAAGACAGATGATCTCTCCAGGAATTACCATCCTCTCAGTTCTAAAAGGGAGGGGTCATTGGTTAAGCCAGCAGGATACTGGGGAGAGGAATTTCAAAAGTTTACTGTGGCCCTAAGGTCCAGTCACAGTGCTAGCTCTTTAACAACAGCACCACATAACAAGGTTTAAGGACATATTACCCTGGAGAATTCTCTGAAGAAGTCCAGCTTATTCACTGACAGAAGTTACGGTGTGGTGTAAAGAACGGCTCATTCACTAGGAATTTAGGAGTTAGGAAACCTGAGATACAGACATATTACAGGCCCCACCATCCTTATTGGTCATTATCGCCCCTCCACATGTTCAAAACAGAGTAGTCTGTCTTCCTCAGACTTGCCTCCTTTATATTCCTGGCATGGGTGATGGGCACTGCTGTCTTTTCAGGGGCTCTTTGGATCCTTCTTCGCCTTCTTTTTTTTTCTCTCAGATGTAGTCTCTCTCTGTTACCCAGGCTGGAATACAGTGGCGCAATCTCGGCTCACTGCAACCTCTGCCTCCTGGGGTTCAAGTGATCCTCCCATCTCAACCCCCCAAGTAGCTGGAGCCACAGTAGGATTCCAACCTGCCCAGCTAATTTTTTTTTTTTTTTGAGATGGAGTCTCGCTCTTGTTGCCCAGGCTAGGGTGCAATGGCGCGATCTTGGCTTACCACAACCTCCGCCTCCTGGGTTCAAGCAATTCTCCTGCCTCAGCCTCCTGAGTAGCTGGGGTTACAGGCACCCGTCACCACCCCCAGGTAATTTTTGTATTTTTAGTAGAGATGGAGTTTCACCATGTTGGCCAGGCTGGTCTCGAACTCCTGACCTCAGGTTATCTGCCTGTCTCAGCCTGCCAAAGTGTTGGGATTACAGGCATGAGCCACCACGCCTGGCCAGTATGCAGTTTTGTTTTTTTTTTTTTTTTTTTTAAATCTTAGTAGCTGTCTTTTTAAGGAATAGAATGGGAGGCAGTTTTGCCCTAAGCAGTTCCCAGCTTGACTTTTCTTTGGCTTAGTGATTTTGGGGTCCCAAGATTTATTTTCTTTTTACCGGACTTATGTTCTAGTGTGGCAAGCAGCCCAAAGGCAAGAAAATAGACAAACTAGTTGTGAATTAGGTCGGTACTTTAAGGAAACTAAACAGCGAGCTAAGGCAGAGCTACAGAGGACTTGGGTGGAAAACCTGATCCTGTCTTTCTCCCCACCCTACACAGAGCCCTCTATTTGTTCTTTCCTGGTGTCTGAGTTTTTTTCTGGTTAGAATACCTTTTGTTTCACTACCCCTACCTTGTCAATTCAAATACTACTCCCTCAGGAAACTTTTTTTTGTTTGTTTGAGAGGGTCTCACTATGTCCCTGGTCAACCAGGCTGGAGTGCAGTGGTGCAATCTTGGCTCACTGCAACCTCTGCCTCCCGGGTTCAAGCGATCCTTATGCCTCAGCCTCCCGAGTAGCTGGGATTATAGACATGCACCACCAGTCCCAGCTAACTTGTATTTTTAGTAGAGACAGGGTTTTGCCATGTTGGGCCAGGCTGGTCTTGAACTCCTCATCCTCTTAAAGTGCTGGGATTATAGGCATGAGCCATGGTGCCCAGCCCTGTATTCACTTTTTAAATCCCCACTGGTGTGAGGTGCTGTGAAGAAGAGACAAAGGACGATACAGATCTCCCTCCAGGAGCCTGCAGTCTTCTTAGGGATTTTATGCCTGTATACAGATAACTATCATACAGAGTGAGGTGAGGGCCGTAAGAAAGGAAGTGTGACAAGATCATTGCTGATGAGGAAAGATCAGAACAGGGTTTCCTAGCCAAGTGCAGTGGCTCACACCTGTAATTCCAGTACTTTGGGAGGCCGAGGCAGGTGGATTGATTGAGCTCACGAGTTTAAAACCAGCGTGGCCAACGTGGTGAAACCCTCTCTCTACTAAAAAAAAAAAAATACAGAAATTAGCTGGCTGCGGGGGCGCAGTCCTGTAGTCCCAGCTACTGGCGGGGAGTGGGGCGACTGTGGTGGGAGGATTGCTTGAGCCTGGGAGGTGGAGGTTGCAGTCAGCTGTGGCTGTGATCGTACCACTGTACTTCATCTTGGGCAACTGAGTGAAACCCTGTCTCAAAACAAAACCCAAACTCAAGACATTAGTTTTTCTTTTTCATTGAAAAAGACAAAAAAGGACTGTAGAAATAGAAATTACTTTTACCCAAGTGTGGTGGTGAGTGCCTATAGTCCCAGCTACTCGGGAGACTGAGGCCGGAGGATGATTTGAGCCCAGGAGTTGGAGTCTGGCCTGGGCAACTTGGGAGACCCTATCTCCTTAAAACAAACAAACAAAAAACCTTGCTTTTAAATCATAATTAGAGTAAACACCACTCTGGGAATCTGCTGACATGGATGGCTAAGAATGGAGCTGGCTTTTTCCAACCCTGTGATACAGAGAAGTGTAAAGGCTGCTCATCTATTTAAATAGCAAAAATTCAGGTTGTGGCCTTGATTTTCTGTTATCTTCCTTTCTTCATCAACTACCTGTGATCACAAGATGAAACAAGTATGCTAAAGCTTGGACTTTTGCACTGATTTCTACAGAACAGAGTGGTTCAGAGCCAGAAGGCCTCTGCTGCCCGCTCTGCTTCCTTGTTTCCCTTGACAAATTACTGAACCACCCTGCCTTAATTTCCTCATGGGGTTGTTAAGTACAATACATGTGAAACAGGCCTGAAAATAATGCCTGGTACAAAGCAAACAATCATTATCAAAAGTTGTAGTAATCCACTGTGCTTCCTGGTACAGGGCATGCCAGAGTTCCTCGGAGCTAATCTTGATTGCTGGTGTTCCGTGTGGTTGTTGTGTACAAAGAAATTACCACAGAGGGAACATGGAGGTGGGAAAGGGCTGGTGCAATGGGCAGAATGAAGAGGTGTCTGAAGAACCAACAACATGACACTAGGCAGGAACATCTGGCAGCTCTGAGAGAGGTTTAGCAATCTTTACTCAAGTGCAAGTGACTGAGGTGCACTAAAAAGTGAAGGGCAGAGAAAGGCCTCCTTGCCTTAGTCTCAGCCTTCATCTTTTGAACTAATGAAAAGAAGCTGGGTGCTCGCTTTGGCAGCACATACACCAAAATTGGAACAATATACAGAAGATTAGCACGGCCCCTGCACAAGAATGACACTCAAATTCATGTTCTGGGCGCGGTGGTTCATGCTTGTAATCCCAGCACTTTGGGAGGCCGAGGTGGGTGGATCACCTGAGGTTAGGAGTTCGAGACCAGCCTGGCCAACACGATGAAACCCCGTCTCTACTGAAAAAAATTACAAAAAATTAACTGAGTGTGGGGGCATGCACCTGTAATACCAGCTACTCGAGAGGCTGAGGCAGGAGAATCGCTTTGAACCCGGGAGACGGAGGCTGTAGTGAGCCGAGATTGCGCCACTGCACTCCAGCTTCGACAACAAGAGTGAAACTCCATCTCAAAAGAAAAAAAAAAAGTTGGGAAAAACATGGTTCTCCAGGGCCGTGGCGAGCCAAGCTTCTGCACTACTGCCAAGAGGAGTGAACTTGAGCTGCTTTTTGTTTCCTCCACACAACATGGTGAGGAGCCAAAGGAAGACAGTGATCTAAGTCATTCCCCACCTTCAGGCGGCACCATCCCTGTTTTCAAATCCCTAACTGCCTCACTCCCCTACAGCATTTTTTCCCCACTAGAAACAGACAGGAACAAAATTAAGCAATGTTGATCACTGCTTCAGTCAAAAGTGGTCTGAAGGGAAAAGCTGATGTGTTTTGTCCCCCAAAGGGGATAGATGGCCTCGAAGGAAAATGCCACATTTGGATTAGATTTGTGGTAGGGGAGGAGTGACCTGCCAAGGGCTCCTTGAATAAACAAAACTGTTCCTCAAAGGGCTTTGGATGGAGGTCATCAAAGCAAGATGCACAGAAAGATCCTCCTCCCTGGTAACTCTCCAGGGATGGCTGACTGTGCGCTTACATAGGTAGCTCAGGGGTCCCACTTGAAGTCAGTTGCCCAGAATAAGCCAGAGCCTGCCCCCTCAAGAATTCAGGAATGTGGTTTCCAATGCAAATAAAGGCTAAATTGTAGAAACAGTGCTGGAGTGTGTTCAAGCCCTCCCTCTAGGTCCTCTGAGTCATTTGGAAATGGTTAACAAACAGGTCGGACACCTGGGTTGATTACTGCTGAAGGGGATTTCCACACAAACCCTATACTGTAAAATCATCCTCTTGCCTTCCCAAAGCAATTCGGTTCCACCTTCTAGACCGAATATGCCTTAAAGATTCCAAATGTCCTAAATCAGATCCTAGGGTTCCTAAATTAGAGCAGCAACTGCTGCTGACACAAAGAAACAAGGAGCCAAGCAACTTTGTGCTTTAAAAAAAAAAAAAAAAGTTTATTTTAAATTAAGAGGAACAGATGTCCAATGTTTCAAAAAGCCACACATTTGTGGATTTGGCTGACAAACCCTCTAAGCTGCATTTTATTTCTGTTCCCATAGAGTCAGCCAGCCACTTGCAACTGACTCACTTCTCTCTGGGTCACAGTTTGGGCCAGTCTCCTGACGACAGAATTAGAATCCAGATATCAAATGAATCCAGGGTGCTTGGGTGGAGAGCAGGTGTTAAAAGCCATCTAAAACCACCCCTTCCCTGCTTTAATTTAGGAGTATCAACACCCACACAGCAAACTGCAAGGCTAGTGGGTCAAAGAGAATGAGCAAACAGTTGGCACCTGCCAATCCCAGCACCATGCAATTTTAAAGGCAATGAGTAAGCAGCTGTCTGGAACAGGTTTTTGTATAACCCTTCTTAAGAGTACTGGTTAAATATGCAAATACATGTAGGTTATTTGCTGCAATTCAAGGCCTCACCCCCAAGGCAAACGCATTACCTCAGGTGAACTCTTGGCCTTGTTGGAAAGGGACATGATCCCTAGCTCCTGTCCACCAGACACAAATGACTCAATTGCTTCTCAAGTTTAAAGTACATGAGGTGCTTTTTTTTTGTTGTTGTCTTTGAGAATAAAGGAATTTATCTTCAGACACAAGGGTTTTGCGTGTAGTATCTCCTTTATATTGTGTAAATACTGGAGAGACTTCAATAAATGTTAGAGATGTTACTTGGCTTTCAAAAACTTTAAACTCCTGCTTAGTTTTAATTTTTTGTAGCACCTCGAACAATTATTTATGAATAAAATGAAGCAGTTTTTTTTTTTTTTTGTATTTTTTTAACAGAAATGAGATTCTCAGGTCTACTGAGGAAGATCTTGCATGCCATCAATTTTTTCATGGTTTAAAACCTATTTACCCAGCAAATCTCACTGGATTTTCTAGACTGACCTTGTAACAAGTGTTAAAAGCCGATACTCCCTTTTCTCCTCTTTACCTTCCAGATTCTTTAGTATTAATATATATATTTTTTGAGACAGGGTCTGTGTCACTCAGGCTGCAGTAGTGACACAATCACGGCTCACTAATGAGGTGATCCTCCCATCTCAGCCTGGGACTATAGGCACATGCTATCACACTTGGCTAACTTTTAAATATTTTGTAGAGAGGTCTCATTATATTGTCCAGGCTGGTCTCGAACTCCTGGGCTCAGGAGTGATTTGCCCGCCCTGGCCTCCCAAAGTGCTAGAATTACAGGCATGAGCAACCGTGATAACCAATATTCTTTATAATGAAAATAAATTAGTAAATGTCAATATTTTCAGGTGGGGAAGTTAAAAAACTTTTTTTGGTTTCTTCAGTAAATTTTTCACTTATCAAAAGTTTGATGGAGTATCTGCTAGAAAACAAAAGCGCATATGCTAAGAAAGCATCTTTTTTTTTTTTTTTTGAGACAGAGTCTCGCTCTGTCGCCCGGGCTGGAGTGCAGTGGCCAGATCTCAGCTCACTGCAAGCTCCGCCTCCCGGGTTTACGCCATTCTCCTGCCTCAGCCTCCTGAATAGCTGGGACTACAGGCGCCCGCCACCTCGCCCGGCTAGTTTTTTGTATTTTTTTAGTAGAGATGGGGTTTCACCGTGTTAGCCAGGATGGTCTCGATCTCCTGACCTCGTGACCAGAGTGCTGGGATTACAGGCTTGAGCCACCGCGCCCGGCCAAGAAAGCATTTTAAAATATATCTTTGTTTCTGGAGGAGTGAATGCAATGTCGTCAAATTCTTGCATGTATATCAGATGCTCAGTCTTTTTTTTTTTTGTGAGATGGTGTCTTGCTCTGTTGCCCAGACTGGAGTGCAGTGGCATGATCTCGGCTCACTGTAACCTCCACCTTCCGGGTTCAAGTGACTCTCCTATTTCCCAAGTAGTTGAGATTACAGGCATACGCCACCACAGCTGGCTAATTTTTGTATTTTTAGTAGAGATAGGATTTCACCATGCAGGCCAGGCAAGTCTTGAACTCTTGACCTCAAGTGATCCTGTCTTGGCCTCCCAAAAGGCTGGGATTACAGGCATGAGCCGCTGTGCCCCGCCTCAGTCTTTGGGAATGCCCAGCATGGTGGCTCACGCCCGTAATACCAGCACTTTGGGAGGCCGAGGCGGGATCGCTCAAGCCTGGGAATTTAAGACCGGCCTGGGCAAAATATTGAGACCGTCTTTAAAAATTTAAAAATTAGCCAGGTATGGTGGTTCATGCTGGTCCTTGCCAGGGAGGCTGAGGTGGGAGAATTGATTGAGCCTGGGAGGTCAAGGCTGTAAAGAGCCATGACTGGCTGGGTGCAGTGGCTCACGCTTGTAATCCCAGCACTTTGGGAGGCCGAGGCAGGCGGATCACCTGAGGTCGGGAGCTCGAGACCAGCCTGACCAACATGGAGAAACCCTGTCTTTACTAAAAATACAAAATTGGTCGGGCGTGGTGGCACAAGCCTATACTCCCAGCTACTAGAGAGGCTGAGGTAGAATTGCTTGAACCTGCGAGGTGGAGGTTGCGGTGAGCCGAGATCGTGCCATTGCACTCCAGCCCGGGCAACAAGAGTGAAACTCCATCTCAAAAAAAAAAAAAAAAAAAAAAGGAGCCATGACTGTGCCACCACACTCCAGTAGTAAAACCTCATTTCAAAAAAAAAAAAAAAAAAAAGCGTGGTGGGGGGAGGTGGTGGGTAACTTTTATTGCTGTACTTTTCTTTATTGAACTCTTGCTGGGATTATAGGCATGTGCCACCATGCCCGGCTACTTTTTTGTATTTTTAGTAGAGACGTGGTTTCTCCATGTTGGTCAGGCTGGTCTCGAACTCCCGATCTCAGGTGATCCGCTCGCCTCAGCCTCCCAAAGTGCTGAGATTACAGGTGTGAGCCATCATGCCCGGCCCTATTTATTGAACTCTTGGCCTCAAGGGATCCTCCTGCCTTGGCCTTCCCAAGTATTGGGATTATAAGCGTGAGCCACTGCACCCAGCCTATTTCAGTACTTTACATGTTACCGATTTATTCCTTAGATAAACTGTCCTTCTATCTCTTTTATTTTTATAAATGAAAAAAACCAAGGCTCTTTTAAACTTTCTCAGGTCACAAACTATGTGGAAGAAACCTGAACCACCATTAACACAGACTATTACACATGGGGGAAAATCGGTTTCAAAGTAATATATGGAAAAGCTTTTTGATACTAAAAGGTTGGGAAACTCTGTGACCTTCTTACACATGGGTCAGGCTAAACAATTCACCTCAGGGTACATAAGCCCAACTGGTTATTTTACTTAGCTAGTACATGATCCATACTCAAATTGAGTCATTGTTGAATGACTGCTGAAATGACAAAAAGCCTCATGTTGTCCTACTAAGGCTGTGGATAGCACAGAGCACACTGTGGGCAGAGACTGAGCTTGTTTGTTTAGGAGCACTCAATACTGCATATGTTTCAATAATTAACGAGTGTATTTAAGAAACTTCATTCTAGGTGGGCACGGTGGCTCACATCTGTGATCCCAGAACTTTGGGAAGCCGAGGCGGGTGGATCACCTGAGGTCAGGAATTCGAGACCAGCCTGACCAACATGGCGAAACCTCATCTCTACTAAAAATACAAAAACTAGCCTGGCGTGGTGGTGCGTGCCTGAAATCCCAACTACTCTGGAGGCTGAGGCAGGAGAATCGCTTGAACCTGGGAGGCGGAAGTTGCAGTGAGCCAAGATTGTACCATTGCACTCCAGCGTGGGTGATGGAGCGAGACTCTGTCTCAAAAAAACAAAAACAAAAACAAACAAAAAACCCAAAAACTTCATTCTAGCATTCGTAGGGAATGGAGAGGTGGCTACTATCCAAATGAAAGTAAAAACCTCTTCCTTCCCAGACTCATACTCCAGATTATGCATACACAGAGAATGCAGAAAACTATGGGAAAACTGGACATTGCACATTTTCATGTGACACGGTCTGTTTTTTTTTTTTTTGTCTTGCTCTGTCGCCCAGGCTGGAGTGCAGTGGTGCTATATCGGCTCACTGCAACCTCTGTCTCCTGGGTTCAAGCGATTCTCCTGCCTCAGCCTCCTGAATAGCTGGGATTATAGGCGTGTATCACCACGCCCGGCTAATTTTTTGTATTTTTAGTAGAGACAGGGTTTCTCCATGTTGGCCAGCCTGGTCTCAAACTCCTGACCTCAGGTGATCTGCCCGCCTCCGCCTCCCAAAGTGCTGGGATTACAGGCGTGAGCCACCGCACCCGGCTGACATTGTCTGTTTTAAGGGAGGTGCTCTTCAGCTCTTCAGTGATAAACTGCTAATGTATTGCACTGCTTGACAGTCACCAAGTTGGAACATGATAAGACACTGCAGATGTGTAAGGCACAAAATGGGACTTATACAAAGTAGAGATGGAATTGCAAGAATTCCCAGGCCCTATTTTTATTTACGGTGATACCAAACCATCCACTTGCAAATGCTCTGGTGTCTCATCAGCTGGAATTAAGTAGGTACTGTGTATCTTTGGGATCATGTAGTTGTCTCCACTTTGGTGGATATGAAAAAGGAAGGCACGAACAGCTGAAAAAGAAGGGTATCACACTGCCCCAGCTGGAATCCAGCAGGAACCTTTGGGCATGCCACAGCTGAACACTTAAAAGAGGAAAGAAGGAGAGCTGTTTTTCATTTATTTTGAAAGCAAATTCATTTGAAAGATAGTGCATAAACGGTCATCATAAGTCAAACGTATCAATTACACCTTCAACCTAGGGAACACGTATTTTTTTCTATTTAATAATACACCATACTGAAATTATTTGCCAACGAATCCCAAAGATTTGGTACAAATAGTACAATTCGTATTTGCTTTCCTCTTTCCTTTCAGACAAACACCAAATAAAATGCAGGTGAAAGAGATGAAACATGACTAGAGGCCGACTTAGAAATTTATGCTGACTTGATCTAAAAAAAATTATGTTGGTTAATGTTAATCTATCTAAAATAAAGCGTTTTGGGAATTCTTTTCGAAGAAGGTCAAGTAACAGTCATACTGCTAGAAAAGTCCCTGAAAAAAAAAATTGTTAAGAAGTATAATAACCTTTTCAAAACCCACAATGCAGCTTACTTTTCCTTATTTGTTTATTTGTGGTCATGAAAACTATCCCCATTTCCCCATAAAATCCTCCCTCCACACTGCTGCATTATGGCACAAAAGACTCAAAGTGCCACCAGACAGAAGGACCAGAGTTTCTGATTATATACAATGATGCTGGGTAATGTTTAAATGAGAACATTGGATATGGATGGTCAGATGAAAGATACCAAAATGTCAGACAGCCCATCGACTGGTGTTGCCATGAGATTCAACAGTCAACATCAGTCTGATAAGCTACCCGACAAGGTGGTACAGCCATGGAGATGTCACGATGGTAGGCAAAACAAGCAGACATTCAGGCAGGATTTGATAAAAAACAAAAACAAAAACAAACAAAAAAACCCAGGCATTTCCGGCCTGTTCAGATCGAACCCCAATTCTATTCTATTCTGACATAATGCTCATAATGCTCCTAAAGGAAAAAGTAAAATTGCTTATTTTCCTCCCAAGCAAAACAAAATGAACAAGTTCAATCAAAAACGTCCCAATGGAAAAAAATAACATTAAGAATAAAACACTTACAGAAAGGCAAGAAAACTAGGTTACATATAAATTTGTGTCTGTTGAAACCAGAGTACAGGCCAGAAAACATTAACACAGATACGACAGAGTGTGGTTCTTTTTAGAAATGGGTAATTTCTCTCTCCAGTATCCTTTCACTTGTATGAAATATCTCTCCTCTCCTATTTTCACAAACCAAGAAATTCCCAGGTAGGCCAATCCCAGAGGTACCATTTAGCAGTATGCAGCAGCCCAGTCTCAGCATAACAAAACATGCCTTGGTAGTGGCTCTCTCATGCAAATAAAAGAAGGCTTAAGAAATCTCGTTGTAGGTGGATTAGGCAAGGCTGCCATTCAGCTGGTATAAGCTAAAAGTAAAAAATCAAAACGCTCAAGAAAACGGACACAATTTTGGAATGATCAAAGATGTCTTTATAAAGTTTTTTTCAAGACTTCATTCTAAATATACAGAATAAAAAATGGTGTCAGCTCACTTGTAAGACACCAACCAGATTTTCCTTATACTGTCTCAAAATTTAAAGATCAATTTCCCCAGAGGGTGTGCAATGCATCATAAAATGGCCCTTTTTTGAGGGTGGGAGAGGAAGGTTGGGCAGGATGGAATATTAAATTGTAACATGATAAACATGCAAGACTGTTATCCAATCTAGATAATTTATATACATTTTGATGACTTAGGAAAACAAAGCAATCATTTGTGACAAGCCTAAAAAGCTTGACATATTTAACATACTTAGGAACTTTTTTTGTGTGGTGGGAATTCTCTAATTGTATCATGTGGGCCTTTTGAAAGTAACAAACAGAAGGCCAGTCTGTTGCAAGTTTGCTGCTGAACATCACATTCCACCCTAAGAACACACAAGGTGGACTGGATTGAGGGTGGATACCTTACCTTAGCACAGAAGGAAAAAGTATGTCAGTGCAAAGTATGGACTAAACTGCTTTCAGGAAAAAAGTTGTAAAAATTGATACAGGTTGGAAAAGGGAATTTTCCTTCCTGGCTTGGAGTCCTCCCAATTTAAGGCAGAACCCATCCACTCCAATTTCTGCAGTTTAAAACTTTCTCTGCTTATTTAGTTTTCTCCTCTGAGTTCAACCGCTGCTGGATTCGTTTGGCATAACTTTGTGCCATGGAGTTAATGATAGATAGGATGAAGTAACACACCATCACAACGACCAACTTTTCAAACATCCAGGACAACCAGTTTTCTCCCTGTAGAAATAAATGCAGAACAATGCAGTGAAAAAGGTTTCATTAGTTCAGTAGTAAAAAGAGGGTCATCTATAATGCTTTAAGGAAAATAATGAAAACTTGAAGTGTGTAACTTACAAAACCTGAAGAATTAAAACTGAAAAGTAAGCAACCCCAGCTACTCCAAAACACCCATTCCTCTCCTTTTCACACCCAACTAGCAAGATTTCACGTTGCTGGATATAAAATCAATGTTGATTCATATAGTTTAGAATGGGGTGAGTGTGAGGTTAGCTCTTCTACTAGGACCTAAGAAAAAACTCTTTGATTAAACTCAACTCCGTGCAGATATTTGTGAGTACTGTCAAGACAGTTAAATATTTTTGTTCTAGTATTAGGAGCTGTTTTTAAAACACATAAATGTATCTGTTTCTGATGTCATGTTTGGTCAATTGAGGGCAGCAAAGGTCCACACAAATAGTGCAAGGCCATTAAAAAAACGGTGCTTCTGGCCGGGCATGGTAGCTCACATCTGTAATCCCAGCACTTTGGGAGGCCAAGGCAGGCAGATCATCTGAGGTCAGGAGTTCGAGACCAGCCTGGCTAACAAGGTGAAACCCTATTTCTACTAAAATACAAAAAATTAGCTGGTGTGGTGGCGCGCGCCTGGAATCGCAGCTACTCGGGAGGCTGAGGCAGGAGAATCGCTTGAACCCGGGAGGCGGAGAATGCAGTGAGCGGAGATTGCACCATCGCACTCCAGCTTGGGCAACAAAAGCGAAACTCCTGTCTCAAAAAACAAACAAACAAACAAAAAATGAACCAAACCAAACCAAACAAAAAATACCGTGCTTCCCTCGAGTTTCCCATTTCAGGTTATTGCTTACTCATCCTCTTCTAGTCATTTCCCTTTGCCTCAGAATCGTTTACAGAAAAGACAGTCTAAGTTTTAAAGTTCAGCTATGGTAAGAACCTTGGTTTATTAAAAAATTATCATTTTCCCATGGGTGAAAAGAAAAACAGAGTGAAAATCAAAGGGAGATATTCAAGTCACCTCAGTAAGTCTAATACTTTGTTATGCTGTAAGTTTTAACTTTTTAATCCACCTGGGGAGTATATCTACTAATTTAAGATCAAGGCAACAACTCAGTCTATGTAACAGAACCATTGTTTTCCATTGGCTCCACCCTTGTTTTTGGGAGAAGATGTACAGAAGTACACTTTTTAGTTTAAGACAAAGACAAATTTCCCAGTAGAGCATACACAGATGCTCAGCTTCTGTCAAGGAACACTGGCAAACCAACCTCACTTATTTGCCTAAAAATGTGAGTGAGAGCTGTGAATGTAATTTCAGCCTGAAACTTCCCAGAGGGGAGAAGAAACCGGAATAAAGTCTTACCTGTGGTGTGCCCATTTCGCTTCTGTGGTGAAGCTTCTGCCGTTGAGCCTCCAGGTACTCCTGAAATGGCTTCTGCAGAGATGGACCTATGCCGGGGACAGCACTGGAAGCAGGCAGGGTACAGTAGCCCGAGGAAAAAGACACATTTGGGAAGAAAAGCAGGAAAAACGTTAAACAAAATGCACTTACCACCTGGACTCAAAAGGCAGGGATTGGATAGGAAGAGGAATAAAAATATAAAAATCAGAGAACTGCTGAAATTCTATGAGCTCTTTCTAGTAAAAAATAATAATAATAATAATAATTATTCCTTCTAACAACCCCTTAAAAAGCAAAATCTCTCCCACCAACACGTCTGGGAGAGACTAAGAGCTGTAAATCAGGAACCGCTCCCAGCAAAAGAGTTAGTCCCAGAGTAAGGCCAGCTCAGCTGATACTGTACTCTGGTGTGGCACAAAGAATAAAATGAATGACTTCTCAGAAGTCCCACATTTATCACCACCAGTTCCTGTAAGAACTGGTTTGAACCAATTAATAAGGAAATGACTTATGCTTGTGTCATCCCTAGTTAAAAAAGAAACTGCCCGCCCTCTCTCTGACTTGTCCCCTCTTCTCAGAGGGGGCGGTCTTTCTCAATCTAAGTCCTTATTAGGACAATCTGTGCGTCATCCTTATCCAAAAAGAATGCATTAGCAAACTTGGGAGGCACCTCCCACTAGTCAGAAGTCAGTGATTAACAAAGGAACAAAGAAGGAACTATGAACTTTGAATCATTTCATGGTTTATGGTAGACGGTTTGCACAGAAACTCCAGTACATTAGTAACAACTTGTTCTGAGATGACTGGGATAGTAATCTTTGATACATTTATGTACTCGGAGCTCCTTCTCACCCAGAATACATGGAGGCAGTGCTGTTAAACCGGTTTGGCAACTGCAGCTAACAGGCTCCTGTTTTAGACATGCTTGCAGGCGTTTTTAAAAATGGTAGCTTGGGGCAACTTAGAAAAATCAAACATCTCTATTTTCTGTACCTTTTAGTTTCTTATCTGTCACATAGGGCTAAGGACGTAAATAAGTTCAAACTCTTTCTTACAGCCAGCCAAAGAGATTCCAATATGTACTTGCAACACTGCCTAATGCTTGTCCTGTTAAGTATACTGACTCAAATTCACTTCACTTCTTTTTTTTTTTTTTTTTTGAGACTGAGTCTTGCTCTGTCGCCCACGCTGGAGTGCAATGGCGTGATCTCGACCCACTGCAACCTCCACCTCCCGGGTTCAAGTAATTCTCCTGCCTCAGACTCCTAAGTAGCTGGGATTAGAGGTGCCCTCCATGACACCCAGCTAATTTTTGTACAGACGGGGTTTCATCATGTTGGCCAGGCTGGTCTCGAACTCCTGACTTGAAGTAATCTGCCCACCTCAGCCTCCCAAAATGCTGGGATTACAGGTGTGAGCCATGACGCCTGGCCTTACTTCACTTTTTTTTTTTTTTTTGAGATGTAGTCTTGCTCTGTTGCCCAGGCTGGAGTGCAGTGGTGTGATCTTGGTTCACTGCAACCTCTGCCTACCGGGTTCAAGCAACTCTCTGCCTTAGCCTGCTGAGCAGCTGGGATTACAGGCGCTTGTCACCATGCCTGGATAATTTTTTTGTATTTTTAGTAGAGAAGGGGTTTCACCATCTCGGCCAGGCTGGTCTTGAACTCCTGACCTCGTGATCCCCCTGCCTTGGCTTCCCAAAGTGCTGGGATTACAGGTGTGAGCCACTGCACCTGGCCTTCACTTCTTTTCTAGAACAATTCCTTGCTACTTTTTATAACAAAAAGCAGGAGTAGAAGAGTTTTTGCTATTGTATTTTTATCAGATGCTAACACATCACTAAATTCTGGCTGAATTCTTTTCTTTAATCCTATTTATCTATCAGTCACCAAATACTTACTTGATTCCTTTTGTTGGGAAAAAAGCCAAAAAAACAAACTGCCCACAAGGAATTTAAAATCATTTATGGGGATTTGGATTCAAAACACAGGCAGATGCGCACGCGCATGCACATACACACACACACACACACACGAACTGATCTGGGAACAAAATAACGTACAATTCAATATTAAAGTTTTTGGTACAGAAGATATATACCAAAGGAATTGGAGGGAGAAAAGAGAGATCAGTGAGGGGTGAAGTTGTCAAAAAGGTCCTTTAGGCCATGTACGGTGGCTCGTGCTTGTAATCCCAGCACTTTGGGAGGCCAAGGTGGGAGGATGGTTTGAGCCCAGGAGTTCAATACCATCCTGGGAAACATGGTGAAACCCTGTCTCTACAAAAAATACAAAAATGAGTTGAGAATGGTGGCATGTGCCTGTAGTCCCAGCTACTCAGGAGGCTACAGTGAGAGCCCAGGAAGCTTAGGGCTGCAGTGAGCTGTGATCGCACCACTGTACTCTAGCCTGGGTGACAGAGACCCGGCCCCCCCCCCCAAAAAAAAAAAATTCTTTAGTGAATACTGAAGAAGTACAAAAGGCCTGAACAGACATAAATAATAAATGTGAATACTGCACTGATCAGATCAGAAGACCTGTGACAGACATCAAAGACAGTGTGAACAATCTAGAGAACTCATTACCTTCAGACTAGCCTCTCACTGAGCCACCGTGCCTGGCCCTGACTTTTAAGTGGCCTTATGTTAAGGAGGTAGACTAGTAATCTTTTCTTATATATTATGGGTGGGAATGCAAATAGCTCATCCATTTAGACTAGAAATAAATGACATGAATATAAAAAATATACAAAATATTTTAAACATATATAATTAAATATATGAATAAATATATGCACAAAAAAATTGACTTTGAAAACTGCAAATTTATGTGGCTGGGTGCGGTGGCTCCTGACTGTAATCCCAGCACTTTGGGAGGCCGAGGCGGGTGGATCACCTGAGCTCGGAAGTTCGAGACCAGCCTGACCAACATGGAGAAAGCATGTCTCTACTAAAAATACAAAAGTAGCCGGGCGTGGTGGCACATGCCTATAATCCCAGCTACTAGCGAGGCTGAGGCAGGAGAATTGCTTGAACCTGGGAGGCAGAGGTTGCGGTGAGCCGAGATCGTGCCATTGCACTCCAGCCTGGGCAACAAGAGTGAAACTACTTCTCAAAACAACAACAACAACATAAAGAAAACTGCAAATTTATAAGAAATTTCTTTTTCATAAATCAATTTTTTTCTCTTTAACAGTACTCTGGCCAGGCGCAGTGGCTCATGCCTGTAATCCCAACACTAGGGGAGGCCGAAGTGGGGAGATCACGAGGTCAGGAGTTCGAGATCAGCCTGGCCAACACAGTGAAACCCTGTCTCTACTAAAAACACAAAAATTAGCTGGGTGTGGTGGCACATGCCTGTAATCCCAGCTACTCAGGAGGCTGAGGCAGAAGAATCTCTTGAACCCAGGAGGTGGAGGTTGCAGCGAGCTGAGATCACGCCATTGCACTCCAGCCTGGGTGACAGAGTGAGACTCCGTCTCAAAAAACAAAAAACAAAACAAAACAAAAAACAAAAAACAACAGCCTGGCCAACATGGCGAAACCCTGTCTCCACCAAAAAGACAAAAATTAGGCCAGCTGCGATGATTCACGCCTGTAATCCTAGCACTCTGGGAGGCTGAAGTGGGTGGATCACCTGAGGTCAGGAGTTCAAGACCAGCCTGGCCAACATGGTGAAATTCTGTCTCTACTAAAATACAAAAATTAGCCGGGCATGATGGCGAGCGCCTGTAACCCCAGCTACTCAAGAGGCTGAGATGGGAGAATTGCTTGAACCCAGGAGATGGTGGTTGCAGTGAGCCCAGATCGCACCACTCCACTCCAGCCTGGGCGGCTGAACGAGACTCCGTCTCAAAAAAAAAAAAAAAAAAAAAAAAAAAAAAAAAAAATTAGCCGGGCATGGTGGCAGGTGTCTGTAATCCCAGCTACTTGGGAGGCTGAGATGGAAGAATTGCTTGAACCCGGGAGACAGTGGTTGCAGTGAGCCCACATTGCACCACTTCACTCCAGCCTGGGCAGCTGAGCGAGATTCCGTCTCAAAACAAAAAAACAAAAAACCCCCCCTGAAAACCAAAAGTAGCCAGGCATGGTGGCGCATGCCTGTAATCTCATCTACTAGTGGGGGCTGAGGCAGGAGGATCCGCTTGAACCTGGGAAGCGGAGACTGCAGTGAGCCAAGATTGTGCCACTGTACTCTACCCTGGGCAACAGAGTGAGACTCCATCTCAAACAAAAACAAAAACAAGGCTGGGCGCGGTGGTTCACACCTGTAATCCCAGCACTTTGGGAGACTGAGGCAGGTGGATCACTTGAGGTCAGGAGCTTGAGACCAACCTGGCCAACATGGCGAAACCCCATCTCTATTAAAAATACAAAAAATTAGCCAGGTGTGGTGGCACGCGCCTGTAATCCTAGCTAGTCGGGGGCTGAGGCGGAAGAATCGCTTGAACCCAGGAGGTGGCGGTTGCAGTGTGCCATTGTCCTCCAGCTTGGGGAAAAAGATGGAAACTCTGTCGCAAAGCAAAACAAAAACCAAAACCAAAATCAGTACTCTAAGTTGTAATTTAAATCTACCAGGGATAGCCATAGTCAAGCCATTATTTAAGAGAAAATTAAGAACCAAGACCCAAATGTTAGAAAGAGTAAAATGTTTTTGTTTTTTAGGAAAATGAGGAAGGGACTGGAAATAATAATTCTAGATTCCCTTCAAAATAATTTGAAAAGGTAAATAATTTGCCATTGTAAGTCCATTAAGAGATACACTTTTTGTACCCATAATTTAAAAAAGAGATATGCTTTAGCTGATAGATACATTGTAGCTGATAGAGTATATCACATGATGTGTATTCACATGATGTATAATTTATCTTGAGGATAATGCTGAGATTAATATATCAATTTGTTATGTGTCTCTATGTAGGTTTCCATGAAAGACTAGGAAAACAGCTGAAAACAGAGAAGAGGTTAAAAGTTTTATTTATTATTATTACTTTTTTCTTTTTTATATTTTATAGAGATGGAGTCTCACTATGTTGCCCAGGTTGGTCTCAAATTCCTGGCCTCAAAAGATCCTCCCACCTTAGTTTCCCAAATTGTCATCAAAATTTTAGTTACTTTTGTTTTCCATTTCTCTACCTCTACAAACAATGTCTTAGGCTACTGATGCCTCAGCTTCAACAAAGTACTCTTATACAATAGTTTGCTTAATTATCACTAAAGCTATTTTAGTAATGGACTAGATAAAAATAGAAATTACAGCTCTCACTCTTAACATGCATTTAAGGCAAACAATAATGCCAGCTCTAAATCTTATCCATCAAGTTATTCTCAAGCAGCAGACCAGAAGCAAGAGTCCATTCTGACGTTTAAGATTAACTTAAAGTGCACACATGGGGTGGGAGTAATAACTTGCAACACAGTTCAAAGGCTTTCCATAGTTGGTTTAGGAAATACCCTAAATGCCATTCTTCCCAAGCCATTACATTCTTGCAACCCTGTGCACCTTGCTAAAGACTCTAATCTCATCCCATAGTAAGTCGGGGAAGTCCTCCAATTTGCCCTTAAGCTCTGATTAAATTCAAATAATTACAATTTCGGCTGGGCGTGATGGCTCATGTCTGTAATCACAGCACTTTGGGAGGCTGAGGCGGGCAGATCACCTGAGGTCAGGAGTTCGAGACCAGCCTGGCCAGCATGGTGAAACCCTGTCTCTACTAAAAATACAAAAAAAAAAATAATAATAAATAAAAGTCAGGCACCATGGTGGGCGCCCGTAGTCCCAGCTACTCGGGAGGCTAAGGCAGGAGAATCGCTTGAACCTCGGAGGCGGTTGCAGTGAGCCTAGATTGTGTACTGCACTCCAGCCTAGGTGACAGAGCGAGACTGTCTCAAAACAAAATAAAACAAAGAATTACAATTTTGTGACACAGAAGAACACAAAGTAGGAGGAGAACAAACAGACACAGAACTATTTTTTCAGTCAACTGCACGACTAAAATATACCTAAACTAGCTATGTAAGTAGGTACTTGGCTCTAGGTGAGAAAGCTTTAGAAAAACAAAAAAAAAGGCTGGGTGCGGTGGCACACACCTGTTATCCCAGCACGTTGGGAGGCCGAGGTGGGCGGATCACAAGGTCAGGAAATCGAGACCATCCTGGCTAACATGGTGAAACCCTGTCTCTACTAAAAATACAAAAAAATTAGCTGGGTGTGGTGGCGGGCGCCTGTAGTCCCAGCTACTCGGGAGGCTGAGGCACGAGAATGGCGCGAACCCGAGAGGCGGAGCTTGCAGTGAGCTGAGATCGCACCACTGCACTCCAGCCAGGGCAACAGAGCGAGACTCCATCTCAAAAAAAAAAAAAAAAAAAAAAAAAAAAGAAAGAAAGAAATAAGGCCGGGCGCGGTGGCTCAAACCTGTAATCCCAGCACTTTGGGAGGCCGACACGGGCGGATCACGAGGTCAGGAGATCGAGATCATCCTGCCTAACCCGGTGAAACCCCGTCTCTACTAAAAAAATACAAAAAACTAGCCGGGCGAAGTGGCGGGTGCCTGTAGTCCCAGCTACTCGGGAGGCTGAGGCAGGAGAATGGCGTGAGGAGGACGCAGAGCTTGCAGTGAGCTGAGATCCGGCCACTGCACTCCAGCCTGGGGGACAGAGCGAGACTCCGTCTCAAAAAAAAAAAAAAAAGTAGTAGTTCTGGCACCATGACTCACGAGTTTGAGACCAGCCTGAGCAACATGGCGAAATCCTGTCTGTACTAAAAATACAAAAAAATTAGCCAGGCATGGTGGCACATGCCTGCAGTCCCAGCTACTCGGGAGGCTAAGGCACGAGAATTGCTTGAACCTGGGAGGTGGGGGTTGCAAATGAGCCGAGACTGCACTCCAGCCTAGGCGACAAAAAAAAAAAAAAAGTCGATCTCATTTGCTTTTCCTTGCTGTGAACCTTCAACACAGTGGGTAGAAAAATCTTAGTGGGTAGTAGTATCTTCATATTTTTATTCCTGGCACAAATATAACAGCATATATAAGATAAAAAAAAAAAAACTTTCCACTGGGCCTGGTGGCGCATGCCTGTAGTCCCAGCTAATTTGGAGGCTGAGCAGGAGGCTCTCTTGAGCCCAGGAGTTGGGATGGAGGCTTAGTGAGCTATAATCATGCCTGTGAATAGCCACTCCGTTCCAGCCTGGGTAAAACAGTGAGATCCTGTCTCCGAAACAAACAAACCCTTTTCCAACAAATGATGCTAGTGGCAATTTTTACACTTTTGTTATTGTTAACTTCTGTTAAAAAAAACTCAGGAATGCAAATAAAAGTTTTTTTTTTTATTTAAAGAAAAAAACATAGACTCGAAACCTACTCAGAGCTCAAAATTGGTTTCATGGGAACAATATTTTCCCATGCTTACATACCTAGAATCTGTTAAACAGACCTAAGACAAAGTTCTTGGCAAACTTAAATATCGTAAAAAAAAAAAATCGTAAAAAAAAAAAAAATATAGATATCCATTCAAAATAACATTTGGGCAAAATTCTGCCAAGAGCCCTAGCCAAATTGCAAACAAAATCTATTATTTTTCTATGGTTTTTAATGTATATGTTACTCTGCTTCTGGAAATCACTTATGTGACAAGAAATCTGTATTTTAGGCTGGGTGTGACGGGTCATGCTTGTAATCCCAGTACTTTGGGAGGTTGAGGCAGGAGGACTTGAGGACAAGAGTTTGAGACCAGCCTGGACAACATAGTGAGACCCCTGTCTCTACAAAAGTTTAAAAAAATAGCTGAGTGTAATGGCAAGTGCCTGTATTCCTAGCTATTCAAGAGGTTGAGATGGGAGGATCCTGTGAGCCTAGGAGTTCAAGGTTAAAGTAAGCTAGGACTGAACCACTGCACTCCAGCCTTAGTGAAAGAGCAAGACCCTGTCTCTCTCTCTCTCTCTCAATAAATCAATAGATTAGATAGATAATAAATAAATAAGATCTGAAATCTGGCCAGGCAGGATAGGGTGGCTCATGCCAGTAATCCAAGCACTTTGGGTGGCTGAGGTGGGAGGACTGCTTGAGTCTAAGAGTTCAAGATTGGCTTGGGCAACATAATAAGACTCCTGTCCCTACACCCACACACAAAATTAACCAGGTATGGGGCACACCTGTAGTCCTAGTTACTCAAGAGGCTGAGTGGGGAGGACTGCTTGAACCCAGGAGGTCAAGGCTGTAGTGATCTAAAATCACACCACTACTCTCCAGCCTGGGCTAGAGAGGAGAACCTGTCTCTTAAGAAACAAACAAAAAAGATTGATTCACCTTGTTGTTTAGTCCTATTTACAGAGTGTATACTTAAAGTCTAAGCAGTTGGCTGGGTGCGGTGGCTCACGCCTGTAATCCCAGCACTTTGGGAGGCCGAGGCAGGTGGATCACCTGAGGTTGGGAGTTTGAGACCAGCCTGACCAACATGGAGAAACCCCATCTCTACTAAAAATACAAATAAAACTAGCTGGGCATGGTGGTGCATGCCTGTAATCCCAGGTACTTGGGAGGCTGAGGCAGGAGAAGTGCTTGAACCCGGGAAGCGTAGGTTGCAGTGAGCTGAGATCGCGCCATTGCAGGCCGGCCTGGGCGACAGAGCGAGACTCCGTTTAAAAAAAAAAAAAAAAAGTCTAAGCAGTTGAAGTCTCTAAGCCTAAGAATATTTTACCAGCATTAATAAAGTAATTTTTTTTTTATTGAATGTAGGCTCTGCTCCTTTCTCAAATAATTTTTTGAGGATCTTAGCATTAATGTGAGCACATAGGTTACATTTACCCTTCTGAAAAACATTCTGACATAAATTCTAGTAAGGAGGCGACAGCCTCTTTACAAACAGTAATACGCCTTTTGTCTTAGAAAAAAGTCTGGGCACAACAGTTTCTTACCTTTATTCCATTGTTTGTGCTGGGTTAATATTCCCTCTAATGATTAATCACAAAGCCTAAAGAATCTCAGAGTGTCATAAGTCAGATGCCTGAAAGCTTATAAATGAAAAAAAAAATTTTTTTTTTTCAGGAGAAGATTCAGGTCAGGCTACTATAAAAAGTAAAGGGTGCTGGGCTTGGTGGTTCACTGTAATCCCAGCACTTTGGGAGGCCAAGGTGGGAGGATCACTTGAGCCTATGAGTTCAAGACCAGCCTGGGCAATATAGTGAGACCTCATCCCTACAAAAAATTTAAAAATTGGCTGGGCATGCTGGCATGCGACAGGAGGTGG
Source organism: Chlorocebus sabaeus (assembly GCF_047675955.1). NCBI lineage: Eukaryota > Metazoa > Chordata > Mammalia > Primates > Cercopithecidae > Chlorocebus > Chlorocebus sabaeus. The sequence continues at coordinate 38,602,751 of NC_132919.1, forward strand.
GAGAATCACCTGGGCCTGGGAGGCAGAGGTTGCTCCAGCCTGGGCAACAGAGCTAGCCCCTGTCCCCGCCCCCACCAAATCTGAATAGCCCAACTTCAGGAGACTGAAAACCTGTGCCCTGAGTTATAAAATTTAATTATGTTCTAAATGAATATCAGGGTCTTTAGAATTTTCTTGATTGAATGACGACCACTGTATGTAAATCAATACATCAAATTTATCCTCTGACCCCAGAGAATTCTATCAATTGAGATTTGGCCCAGGAGCACAGGAGTAGACTCCTATATAGAAAATGGTTCTGTTCTAACTGAAGCCAACAACCGCCTCTTCTGCTGAAGAGACTGAATTTTACATTTAAGGCACTAGTAGGATACACTTTCAGGAATGAAATTAAAGTCCTTCCCTATCCTATTCTCATTACAAGCTGATCTGTTACATGTACAAAAGAGGCAAAAAGAGTGTATGGGAGAAGATGAGCAATAAGACAGCCTAGCAATTCCCTTTCTCGGTAACAGTCTTATAAATAATTCTCCGTCTTCAGAAATGTGCACATTTTAGTCAAACATTATAGAGTTAAATTTTCCTTCCTGCTCCCTAGGCAGTGATCTAAACAGGCTTAACGGCTAGTATTTTAATGAGTTGTCATTTCCTGTCTGATAAAGATTCTCACAGTATTTAACCACCAGTTTCCCTGGGGACCAACCAATACTAGAGCTCTATTCATAGTGACTCAGAATGGACCTCAGACTCTTGCCCTTATTCAAAAATGACAGATTGCCCTCCACATGAAACTGCCTTTCCTAGTAAGGTAGACTGCTCGGAAAAGGGTGGGGGAGTTTATCATGCAATCTTTCTGAAGAAGCCAAAGGCCATCATGCTGACTCATTAATATTTACAGCCTTTCAGCCCTTTATTAATCTAGAATAAGTAAATGAACAGGTGCTAACTGAAAATAAACTCATATTTAACCCAGTAAAAACAGGATCTAGTTATTCTGTGTGACTGGAATGAAAGTGTTATTATCTTTACCATTTAACTGAATAGAACACATGAATCTTTTTGTTTTGTTTTGTTTTTTGGAGACAGAGTCTGGCTCTATCACCCAGGCTGGAGTGCAGTGGTGCAATCTCGGCTCACTGCAACCTCCACCTCCCGGCTTCAAGCAATTCTCCTGCCTCAACCCTCTGAGTAGCTCGGATTACAGGCATACGCCACTACAACCGGCTAGTTTTTGTATTTTTAGTAGAGACAGGGTTTCACCATGTTGGCCAGGCTGCTCTCAAACTCCTGACCTCAAGGGATCCGCCTGTCTTGACCTCCCAAAATGCTGGGATTACAGGCATGAGCCACTGTGCCTGGCTGAGTATATGAATCTTTGAAGCTGATACTGTAAGAAAAAACTGGTAACTGATGTATTCTACTTGCTTTGGATCTGAAATGTGGTAGCCCCCTAATCATGTTTCTTTACATCCAGGATCTTGGAATGGCATCCCAGCATAAAATAAATTCAGGATGAAAATCACACACTATACTAGAAAATCTAGGGCTTTCTCATATATACAAGTTTGGACTGACAGTCTCTGGCACCTTCTAAAATTCATTGTGATTTGACACCAGGATTTGGGATTAAAACATCTTGAATTTCATTCACATCTGTGCCCTTTCAAATGATTAAAACCTCTTTTGTACTTAAGTTAGTCCACTGTACGTGGAGTGGTATTATGAACACATGACACCATGGGTTTCTTCCTGGCTATGTAGAAGGAAGACCATGCTTTCTCCAGGTGTATTTTATCAGGTATATTGTCTCTACTGCCTTACAGCATATTTTATCACAAAAGAATTTGCAATTGCCCTAGCTTTTGGAGATTTAGCATTATTTTCTGTAAGAATCAGATTGAAGGTTAGACCTCCTTACCATTAGCAGCTACTTTTTGAAATAAGCTAACATTAAAGAGAAGCTCTAGAAAACAAAACCTCATTTCAGAATGCAGACTTGAGCAGCGGGAGAAAAGCAGGCATTTGTGCTGGTGAATGTGGCCAGAGCTAAAGGAGTGGTCTGTAAGAACTAGGTAAAACTGATTGGTTGTCAAAACAAAACTCTGTTAAAAATCAACTGATTTCATTTATAGAAAATGACAGACTGGTGACAGCTTTTTTTTTTTTTCTTTCTGTGTTTTAAAGAGGTTGTGTTTCTTGCCTCAGTCTCCCAAGTAGCTGGAACTACAGACGAGTGGCACTGCACCTGGCCCCAGTGGCAGGATCTTGCTCTTTCGCCCACGCAAGAGTACAATGGCACAAACACGGCTCACTGCAGCCTTGACCTCCTGGGCTCAAGCAATCTTCCTGCCTCAACCTTCCGAGTAGCTGGGGCCACAGTAGCTAATTTTTAATTTTTTTTCTAGAGATGGGGTCTTGCCATGTTGCCCAGGCTGGTCTCAAACTTCTGGGCTCAAGCAATCTTGCCTCAGCCTCCCAAAGTTCTAGGATTACAGGTGTGAGTAGGTCTGGTGGCAGCTTTTTATACTGACAGATCTGCACTGGCTTGAAGACTCACTGAGTTCTAAAACTTAAAAATCAGGCCAGCACAGTGGCTCATGCCTGTAATCCCAGCATTTTGGGAGGCCGAGGTGGGTGGATCACGAGGTCGGGAGTTCGAGACCAGCCTGGCCAATATGGTGAAACCCCGTCTCTAGTAAAAATACAAAAGTTAGCTGGGTGTGGTAGTGCACACCTGTAGTCCCAGCTGCTTGGGAGGCTGAGGCAGATGAATTGCTTGAACCCAGGAGGCAGAGCTCGCAGTGAGCTGAGATCACGCCACAGCAGTCCAGGCTAGGCGACAGAGCAAGGCTTGGTCTCAAAAAACAAAAAACAAAAACAAACAAAAACCAAAAAAGTGACAGTATTGGCAGGACACAGTGGCTCATGCCTATAATCCCAGCATTTGGGGAGGCTGAGGCACGAGGATTGCTTGAGCCCAGGAGTTCAAGATCAGCCTGGGCAACACAGTGAGACCCTGTCTCAAAAAAGAAAAAAAAGTGACAGTATTGATTGAAATTCAATCTCATTTTAAAAAAGTTATGATCTCTGTCCTCAAGGAGCTCTATCTAGAAGAATGCTGGGAGAGGGGAAAAAATGCACTTAAATGTACACTACAGAAACACGTGAGTTTTTTTTTTTTTTTTCCCCGAGACGGAGTCTCGCTTTGTCGCCCAGGCTGGAGTGCAGTGGCCGGATCTCAGCTCACTGCAAGCTCCGCCTCCCGGGTTCACGCCATTCTCCTGCCTCAGCCTCCCGAGTAGCTGGGACTACAGGCGCCCGCCACCTCGCCCGGCTAGTTTTTTGTATTTTTTAGTAGAGACGGGGTTTCACCGTGCGAGCCAGGATGGTCTCGATCTCCTGACCTTGTGATCCGCCCGTCTCGGCCTCCCAAAGTGCTGGGATTACAGGCTTGAGCCACCGCGCCCGGCCGTGAGTTTTTCATTAAAAGTAACCACAGTAGTAACTACCTACAGCTGCACACAGGTGGATGCACGTGTGCACAGGCGAAGAGACAGAAAGAATTCATGCTGCATCCCTACCAAATTCACACAGCAGCTGTTTGAAACTGGTGCTCTAGTCTAAATTTCCAACTTCCAGCAAATGACCTCGCTGGCTTCCACAGTGCACCCTCAGTGTCCTCCTTCTCTGCCTCAAAACATCTTGGAGTCTTCACTCCAGTTTTCTTTTTTTTTTTTTTTTTGAGACGGAGTCTTGCTCTGTCGCCCGGGCTGGAGTGCAGTGGCCGGATCTCAGCTCACTGCAAGCTCCGCCTCCCGGGTTTACGCCATTCTCCCGCCTCAGCCTCCCGAGTAGCTGGGACTACAGGCGCCCGCCACTTCGCCCGGCTAGTTTTTTGTGTTTTTAGTAGAGACGGGGTTTCACCATGTTAGCCAGGATGGTCTCGATCTCCTGACCTCGTGATCCGCCCATCTCGGCCTCCCAAAGTGCTGGGATTACAGGCTTGAGCCACCGCGCCCGGCCTTCACTCCAGTTTTCAAGAAAGAACTGGTTCATGAGGATAATCAGTCCACCACAGATTGATCCTATCTCAATCATCTCTTATCATTTATATGAATTTAACTTATCTGTAATAGTACCTCATGGGTTTTGTTATGGATATGAAGTGAATATTTATGTAAAGTATCTGGCACAGTGGGTGCTTACTGAATGTTAGTTTCCTTCCCACATCCTTCCCTTTCTTCATTTGTATTTTCTATCTCTAGCATTTTACTAGTTTTCCCCTCAGCCTAAAATACACACTGGTCCCTCCTATTTAATGAATGAATGAATTCATCTGGTCAACAAATATTTACAGAACAATTAAAATGTGTCAGACATGACTTTGGCTTGACCTTTCCTCTAGCCCACAATTCCATGTAATCCAATATATTTGGGTTTTAATTTTCATCATGCTACTAAAATACTCCATTATGGTCAATAGTAACTTCCAAATACAATGCACACATTTCTCATCTAACAGTCTAACTCCAGAACTCCTGTTTTAACCTTTCTGCGGTCTCCCAATATCCATAACAAACATATAGAAAGGTGAAGTGCCGAAAGAGAAGGATATATTAACTACTATGGACATGAAGAGAAAGGGGTTTTCCCAAACTACAGAAAGAGGTTATGTTAGACTGTATAACTGAGTCTCAGCAGCTGGGGTTTAAACCCTATGTTAAGCCTTAAATTCTATCCTTTTGTCAGATAATACAAATGTTGGTGTCCCACACTTTCATAACTTTTTCTGATTGTTTTCAATGATCAGAGTCAAAGAGAAGCGAATACATGGATCATTTTATACTTTAAAATGAAAGGACAGATTTTCTTTCTGTAGAAGAAAAAGTCCAGGCTCACGTAGCTCATTCTGACCACTTTCCATAGAGTGAGGAATAAGAAACAACATTCGGATTCAAGCACTTAATTAGTCACTGGTTAAAATGATCTCTCTTGCCACAGGCAAGCCTGACTCTGAGGTCAAGCATCAAGTTAGCTCAGAAATCGGAGACAGCAAAGAAGAGCATGGAACATTCTGTATCTGGTAAAAAGTCCCTGTTCCAGCCAACACCATCCCCCAGCCCTCAAGTTCAATGATTGAGTTATGGAAACTTTTCTTGTGTGGTAAAACTGGGAACTTTGTCTTCCAATAAGACCCTGGCAACATGACAATCAGCCAATGTTCTGCATATGGTTTGCTGCTAGTCATATGCTTAATGTTATTTTCTGGGAATTCACATCCCCTATTTGGTGAGAATATGGGAACATGTCATTTTAATCATAACTTTAAAAGTTAGATTTGGTTATGCTCTTTAAGAAATATGTACAGGTCTCTCCCATTGGAGAAAGTCTAAAATTAAATAAAAATTAGTATTAAATCATAGAAAAAAAAAAAAAGGGCTGGGCACGGTGGCTCATGCCTGTAATACCAGCACTTTGGGAGGCAGAGGAGGGTGGATTACGAGTTCAAGAGTTTGAGACCAGCCTGACCAACATGGTGAAATCCTGTCTCTACTAAAGATAAAAAAATTAGTCAGGCATGGTGGCAGGTGCCTGTAATCCCAGCTACTCAGGAGAATCGCTTGAACATGGGAGGCAGAGGTTGCAGTGTGCTGAGATTGCACCACAGCGCTCAAGCCTGGGCAATAGAACAAAACTGTCTCAAAAACAAAACAAAACAAAACAAAACACAAGTAACGTAATGCCTTTTGAGCTAGAAAGTTCTCTAGTTCTTTGGTTCTATCACCTGACTTTGGGTCTTGCCATGTTGACCAGACTGGTCTTGAATTCCTGAGAATTCAACCGATCTATCTGCCTCGGCCCCCCAAAGTGCTGGGATTACAGGCGTGAGCCACCATGCTCAGGCAAAAAAAATATATATATATTTTTGAGACAGAGTCTTGCTCTGTCGCCCAGGCTGGAGTGCAGTGGTCAGCTCACTACAGCTCACTACAACGTCCACCTCCTGGGTTCAAGCAATTCTCCCACCCCAGCCTCTTGAGTAGCTGGGACTACAGGCACCCATCACCACACTTGGCTAGTTTTTGTATTTTTAGTAGAGGCAGGGTTTCACTATGTTGACCAGCCTGGTCTTGAACTCCTGACCTCAGGGGATCCGCCCACCTCAGCCTCCCAAAGTTCTGGGATTATAGGTGTGAACTACTGTGCCTGGTCTTTTTTTTTTTTTAAATTTTTATGTTTTATTTTATTTTTATTTATTTAGTTTTTTGAGACGGAGTCTCACTCTGTTGCCCAGGCTTGAGTGGAGTGGCGCGATCTTGGCTCACTGCAAGCTCCGCCTCCCAGGTTCACGCCATTCTCCTGCCTCAGCCTCCCGAGTAGCTGGGACTACAGGCGCCTGCCACCTCGCCCGGCTAGTTTTTTTTTTTTTTGTATTTTTTTAGTAGAGACGGGGTTTCACCATGTTAGCCAGGATGGTCTCAATCTCCTGACCTCGTGATCCGCCCGTCTCGGCCTCCCAAAGTGCTGGGATTCCAGGCTTGAGCCACCGCGCCCGGCCTATTTTTTATTTTTTAGAAGGAGTCTCCCTCTGTCACCGAGGCTGGAGTACGCTGGCACGATCTTGCCTCACTGCAATCTCCACCTCCAGGGTTCAAGTGATTCTCCTGTCTCAGTCTCCCAAGTAGCTGGGATTACAGGCGCCCACCCCCACACACGGCTAATTTTTTGTATTTTTAGTAGAGATGAGGTTTCATCATGTGGCCCAGGCTGGACTCCTGACCTCAGGTGATACACCTGCCTCGGCCTCCCAAAGTGCTGGGGTTATAGATGTGAGCCATCATGCCCGGCCCCAGCCAAAAGATTTTTGATACCCCCACCCCTTTTTTTTTGAGACGGAGTCTCGCTCTGTCACCCAGGCTGGAGTGCAGTGGCCTGAACTCGGCTCACTGCAAGCTCTGCCTCCTTGGTTCAAGCGATTCTCCTGCCTCAGCCTCCTGAGTAGCTGGGACGACAGGCACCTGCTACCATGTCCGGCTAATTTTTGTATGTTTAGTGGAGATGTGGTTTCACCATGTTGGCCAGACTGGTCTTGAATTCCTGACTTCAGGTGATCTGCCCAAAATGCTGGGATTACAGCCGTGAGCCTCTGCTCCCGGCCCGGGATTCATTTTTCATTCTTCCTTATTATCTCACAATTTTATTTTAAATTTGAACTGCTTCTGGCTTTTTTCTTGCTTGTCTTTTGATTTTGTTCTCTACCATGACAAGTTATCACTCCTTTATTTGTGACTGCAAGGTTTTAAATATCCTTCAAAAGACTGCATTCTGAAGTTTACTAATTTAATTTGATGATTTGCTATACCATTAAGGGACTTTTTTTTTTTTTTTTTGAGACAGAGTCTCACTGTCACCTAGGCTGGAGTGCATTGGTGCGATCTCGGCTCACTGCAACCTCTGCCTCCCAGGTTTGAGCAATTCTCCTACCTCAGCCTCCCAAGTAGCTGGGATTACAGGCATGTGGCACCATGCCCAGCTAATTTTTGTATTTTTAGTAGAGATGGGGGTCTTATCATGTTGGCCAGCCTGGTCTCAAACTCCTGATCTCAAATGATCTACCCGCCTCGGCCTCCCAAAGTGCTGGGATTACAGGCATAAGCCACCATGCCTGGCCCCATTCAGGGTTTTAGCAGTGTGAAGGGGAGAACTAACAATTAAAGGAGAATGTTTATTTTCTTTCTTCCTTTCTTTTTTTTCAAGAATCAGGGTCTCACTCTGTCGCCTAGGATGGAGTGCAATAGTATGATCATGGTTCACTGCAGCCGCAACCTCCTGCCTCAAACAATTTTTCCACCTCAGCCTCTTGGGTAGCAGGGACTACAGGCGGGTGCCACCACGCCCAACTAATTTGTTAGTGTGTTTTTTTGTAGAGACAGACAGGGTCTTACTATGTTTCCAGGCTGGTCCTGAATTCCTGGCCTCAAATGATCTAAAGGAGAATGTTTCTACAGCAGGTTAGAGACAGTATATCTAGTGAGGAAATCCAGCTGTTCACCTCCTCTTTTCTGAACTAAAGTACTAATCTATTAATTATGATATGAAATCATATATTTGGGTCTACTAAAAATTCGTTCTCTTTATTGAACTTAATCCCTATTTTAGCTTTGGTGAGGCTACCTATTAATTTTCATTTGAACACTTGTATTTAAAAACATTTCTGGCTGGGCATGGTGGCTCACACCTGTAATTCTAGCACTTTGGGAGGCTGAGGTGGGTGGATCACTTGAGGTCAGGAGTTTGAGACCAGCCTGACCAACATGATGAAATCCTATCTCTATGAAAAATACAAAAATTAGCCAGGTGTGGTGGTGCACACCTGTAATCCCAGCTACTCAGGAGGCTGAAGCAGGAGAATTGCTTGAACCTGGGAGGTGGAAGTTGCAGTAAGCCGAGATCACACCACTGCACTACAGCCTGGGCGACACAGCAAGACTCTGTCTCAAAAAAAAAAAAAAAAAGTATTTCCTACTTCAAAACATAAAAAAATCAATCATGTCATACTCAATTGGAGAATCTGATTAAAAGATAATGTTATTAATGACAAAGACTAAAAGGATACCCTTTGGGATCTGATAATAAAGCTTTACTAGCATCTGCTGAGTCTAATTATTTATACTGTTTAATACATTATCTAGAAAAGAATGGCTGGGCACGGTGGCTCACTCCTGTAATCCCAGCACTTTGGGAGGTCGAGGTGGGCGGATCACCTAAGGTCAGGAGCTTGAGATCAGCCTGGCCAACATGGTGGAACCCCGTCTCTACTAAAAATATAAAAATTAGCCAGGCCTGGTGGCGCACGCCTGTGATCCCAGTTACTCAGGAGGCTGAGGCAGGAAAATCGCTTGAACCCAGGAGGCAGAGGTGGCAGTGACCCGAGATTGTGCCACTGCACCCCAGCCTGGGCGACAGAGCAAAACTCCATCTCAAAAAAAAAAAAAAGGGCCAGGCGCAGTGGCTCACGCCTGTAATTCCAGCACTTTGGGAGGCCTAGGTGGGCGTATCACCTGAGGTCAGGAGTTAGAGACCAGCCCGACCAACATGGAGAAACCCCGTCCCTATTAAACATAAAAAATTAGCCGGGTGTGATGGCACATGCCTGTAATCCCAGCTACTCGGGAGGCTGAGTCAGGAGAACTGCTTGAATCCCAGAGGTGGAGGTTGGGGTGAGCCGAGATCCGAGATCCGAGATCGCACCATTGCACTCCAGCCTGGGCAACAAGAGTGAAACTCTGCCTCAAAAAAGAAAAGAAGAGAAAAGAAAACAGAAGTAGCTGAGGTAATCCCTGTAGACAGTGCTGGGAAAATGATAAGGACATCAAGACATTCCAACATCTGCTCCTGAAAATAATTTTTCAAATATGATACAACTCATTTAATTCAATACAAATCTGAATCCAGTAGGTCTTGAATATTTTAGCATAACTATATTCAAAACCATCTTATCTTTAAGAGTAAAGGATCACTGGAATTTTTTGAGGGGACACGCTAGTGGGGTTTAAAATAAATTACTGACTTTGAAAGACGTAAAATAGGTCAGGTGCAGTGGCTCACGCCTGTAATCCCAGCACTTTGGGAGGCCGAGGCAGGTGGATCACGAGGTCAGGAGATCAAGACCATCCTGGCTAACATGGTGAAACCCTGTCTCTCTTAAAAATACAAAAAATTAGCCGGGCGTGGAGGCGGGCGCCTGTAGTCCCAGCTACTTGGGAGGCTGAGGCAGGAGAATGGCGTGAACCCAGGAGGCGGAGCTTGAAGTGAGCTGAGATCGCGCCACTGCACTCCAGGCTGGGAGACAGAGTGAGACTCTGTCACGAAAAAAAAAAAAAAAAGGCATAAGATATTCTGACTTAACTACATTGGCCTAAGCTTAAAGGCATTTCTATTTACCATAGATAAATAATATAATTTCATAAAAACTCTAAAGGCTGGGGAAATAGAAGAATCTGGGCTATATCAATGATTTTCTAATTTGTACTGGTCATGTGTTCATTTATTCAGCAGATTTACAGAGCATCTGCTATATGTCATTCAAGATGCCAGGTTCGGTGGACATAACAGTAAACAAAAATAGACACAATCTTTTCCTTTGAGAAGCTTACAGGTTAACAGTAAAAAGACAGTAATCACACACTCCTACAAACATAAGTGTAACAATATAACTATAAGTGCATGTAGTATACTGTTGCTTTGAAGAAAGGCCCCTGGTAAAGATGGTATTAGATCAAGTCAGGGAAAGGTTTCTGAGAATGCAATGGCTAAAATCTAAAGGACATTGTTTAGGCCAGTGATTCTCAATGAGGGTGGTGGGTCTCTTCCCCATGTGACGTTTGGCAATGTCTGGAAACATTTGTGATTGTCATGATTGGAAGGTACTAGCAGCATGCAGTGAGCAGAGGAGAAAGATGGTGCTACATCTCTTATAATGCACAGGACAGTTCCCCATAACAAGTAATTATCTGGTCTTAAAAAAGTCAATAGTGCCAAGGCTGAGAAATCTTGAACTAGGCAAAGAGAAAAGCACAAGCAAAGACCAGTGGTGGGAGACTCAAATATGGACAAAGTGGTTTGAGCAGAGAAAACTAGGGGGGACAGATAACACAGGGAGGGCTTATAAACCCTGGTAAGGAGTTTTGGCTTTATCTAAAGAATGAAGGGGGCCGGGCGCAGTGGCTCAAGCCTGTAATTCCAGCACTTTGGGAGGCCGAGACGGGCGGATCACGAGGTCAGGAGATCGAAACCATCCTGGCTAACACAGTGAAACCCCGTCTCTACTAAAAAAAATACAAAACACTAGCCGGGCGAGGTGGCAGGCACCTGTAGTCCCAGCTACTCGGGAGGCTGAGGCAGGAGAATGGCGTAAACCCAGGAGGCGGAGCTTGCAGTGAGCTGAGATCCAGCCACTGCACTCCAGCCTGGGCGACAGAGCGAGACCCCATCTCAAAAAAAAAAAAAAAAAAAAAGAATGAAGGGAAAAACAAGTAAGTGAAGGGTTTCAAGAAGAGGAGGAGAAAGGGGGTGAAGACAGTGGTGATGATATGCTCAGATTAAAATTTCAAAAAGGTTAGTGACTGCAATATGGTGAATAGATTGGAAGAGAGTGAAACTGGATATATCGGTAGATGAAACAAGTAGCTAAGTAATTTAACTTCCTAGAAATTCCAAAGGCTGGGGAAACAGAAGGTGCTAGTGGTGAGGATGCAGGAGTAGCTGAAAAACTTCTTTCTACAAATGTTCAGTATAGGAAAAGAACAAATAATGCATGGTGTTATACGTACTGCGCTCTGCAGTCTCAAGGTAGAGCAGTAGTCTCTAAGAATAAATGAAATATTTTCCTTACATTTAAAAAATAAGGGGCTGGGAGCAGGGGCTTACGCCTGTAATCCCAGCACTTTGGGAGGCCAAGATGGGCGGATCACCGGGTCAGGAGTTTGAGACCAGCCTGACCAATGTGGTGAAACCCTATCTCCACTAAAAATACAAGAATTAGCTGGGCGTGGTGGCGTACGCTTGTAATCCCAGCTACTCAGGAGGCTGAGGCAGAAGAATTGCTTGAACCTGGGAGGCGGAGGTTGTAGTGAGCTGAGATCGCACCACTGCACTCCAGCCTGGAGCGAGACTCTGTCTCAAAAACAACAACAAAAAACAAAAACATAAGGGAAGGCCAGGCATGGTGGCTCATGCCTGTAATCCCAACACTTTGGGAGGCTGAGGTGGGAGGACTACTTGAAACCAGGAGTTTGACACTAGCCTGGGTAGCAAAGCGAGACCCCGTCTCTACAAAAATAAATAAACAAATAAATAAAAAATAAGGGACAAGAATATTTTTTGTCTTTATGTGATATATGGTGACATATAAAATACTTTATTTGTAAGGATTCAGGCAGCAAAAAACTAGAGTAAATTTAATTTTAAATGTAAATTTTAGTGTACAAGTTATAAATTCACACTGATAAGCTCAGGAATTAATGAAACTAATGACTGGCTCCACTGAGTACAATCTCAAGAATATATTTTTTCCTTATTAAAGCTGAACTAGCAAATATTAAAAACTATTTTATTACAAAACAAAGAAAAGAATGAATATATATATGACTAAAAAAACCAATAGTCACGAACTCAACACCAAGTGGCATTTTTTTTTAAATAGCAAAAATTTCCATAAATGTTTGCTCTGTAAGTGGCTTTTAAGATAAAGATTTACATTAAAACTAAACAAAGGGCACTTAAACTTGACACTTTTCCACCATGGGGCAGCTGTACTACTGAATGAAAAGAAAACCTCTCCCCTATAATAACAAATTAAAAACCTAACAACTTTTGGTCTTATTGCAATGTATTTTTTATTTCATTTGTTTTATTTTATTTTATTTTTTTGAGATGGAATTTCACTCTTGTTGCCCAGGCTGGAGTGCAATGGCACGATCTAGGCTCACCGTAACCTCTGCCTCCCAGGTTCAAGCAATTCTCCTGCCTCAGCCTCTCTAGTAGCTGGGATTACAGGCATGTGCCACCATGCCTGGCTAATTTTATTTTTAGTAGAGATGGGGTTTCTCCATGTTGGTCAGGCTAGTCTCGAACTCCCAACCTCAGGTGATTCCCCCGCCTCAGCCTCCCAAAGTGCTGGGATTAGAGGCATGAGCCCCTGTGCCCGGCCTTATTGCAATTTAATAGGCAACAGTGTTCATATTCCAGCTGAAAGTTAATCTGATTAATCCAACAAAATGTGCCTTTACTGTTTTATTAAACTGAACTCTATAATTTTGTGAGAATATCATTTAAATCTTATGTTAAAACTGGTCTTCATCACTTCTTAAAACTAAACACAAAAATAAAAGCTTTGGATAGTTTAGCCTTTTATTATTTATTTTTATATTTTATTTTTTGAGATGGAGCTCACTGTGTTGCCCAGGCTAGAGTGCAGTGGCAGGATCTCAGCTCACTGCAACCTCCGCCTCACGGGTTCAAGCGATTCTCTTACCTCAGCCTTCCAGTAGCTGGGACTACAGGCACCCGCCACCACCCCAGGCTAATATTTGTATTTTTAGTAGAGATGGGGTTTCACCATATTGGCCAGGCTGGTCTCGAACTCCTGACCTTGTGATCCACTTGCCTTGGCCTCCCAAAGTGCTGGGATTACAGACGTCAGTCACCGTGCCTGGCCAGTTTAACCTTTTAAAATAACCTAATTTTTCTCTAGTGAAGTAATAGAGACCTGACATATTTTGTTAATATTATGCCATCTAACATGACTTATTTAATGAAATGCTATTATTATTATTATTTTTTGAGATGGTGTCTTGTTCTGTCACCCAGGCTGGAGTGCAATGGCATGATCTTGGCTCACCGCAACCTCTGCCTCCCAGGTTCAAGCGATTCTCCTGCCGCAGCCTCCTGAGTAGCTGAGACTACAAGTGCCTGCCACCACGGCCAGCTAGGTTTTATATAAAATACTAAAATTTTATGTAAGATTTATATTTACATTAAATGTGGCTGTGTATCTGGCATCTAGTTTGGCCAAAAATCACAGCATTGTACTAAAGCACCACTAAACTGTAAGGATATACACATATCTTTTATATAAAGAGAGTTTCTTATTTCTTTGGTGGGGCTATAGATTCAAACCCCAAAGCTTCTTTTAAACCCAGAATTATATCACTTGATAGATGTTTGATTTACAATTAAACAGGGATAATGTGAGCTTTATCTTTCCCTACTACAGAACAAGAAAATCTTCATTTACTAATAACAGCAAGTTATTTTGGCTTCTCAAAAAATAAAGAACTATGTCAAAAATTCTATTTCAATTCAGTCTTGTACACATTTACTGCCATTTAAACAGTAATTATATTAATATTAGTCCTTAAAGAATTACTTACCCAATGAAAGCCACCATTTGCTCCACTATGTGCTTGCTGAATGTTATTATAACAAAAATTTTCTGTAAAGAAAACACCAGTTAAAATAAATTATTTAGTTATCAAAAAACCAACATAAATTCACAATTCTGGTAATAGTCGAAAGAGGTAAGATTGAGCCCCTAACTGCAATTTTAAAATTTCTTTAAAAATAAAATATAACATTTCCATCCTGGCCAACATGGTGAAACCCCGTCTCTACTAAAAATACAAAAATTAGCTGGGCATGGTGACATGTGCCTGTAGTCCCAGCTACTTGGGAGGCTGAGGCAGGAGAATTGCTTGAACCCAGGAGGTGGAGGTGGCAATGAGCTGGGATCGCACAACTGCACTCCAGCCTGACAACAGAGTGAGGAGACTCCATCTCAAAAAAAAAAAAATAATAATAAATAAATAAAATATTAATAAAAGATAACATTTAATTCAAACGTCATCAACTTTGTATTCCTTTTTTTTTTGAGACAGAGTTTCGCTCTTATTACCCAGGCTGGAGTGTAATGGCGTGATCTCAGCTCACTGCAACCTCCACCTTCCAGGTTCAAGTGATTCTCCTGCCTCAGCCTCCCAAGTAGCTGGGATTACAGGGATGCGCCACCAAGTCCAGTTAATTTTTTTTGTATTTTTAGTAGAGACGGTGTTTCTCTATGTTGGTCAGGCTGGTCTCGAACTCCCGACCTCAGGTGATCCGTCTGCCTCAGCCTCCCAAAGTGCTGGGATTACAGGCATGAATCATTGTACTCGGCCTTTTTTTTTTCTTCCTTCTTTTTTTTGAGACAGAGTCTCCCTCTGTTGCCCAGGCTGGAGTGCAGTGGTGCCATCTTGGCTTACTACAACCTCTGCCTCCCAGGGTCAAGTGATTCTCCTACCTCCAGCCTCCCAAGTAGCTGGGATTACAGGTGCACAACAACATGCCTGGAAAATTTTTGTGTTTTTAGTAGAGATGGGGTTTCACCATGCTGGCCAGGATGGTCTCGAACTCCTGACCTGGTGATCCACCTGCCTCAGTCTCCCAAAGTGCTGGGACTACAGGCGCCTGCCACCAAGCCTGGCTAATAACAGCAAGTTATTTTATTTTTTTATTTTATTTTATTTTTTTTTGAGACGGAGTCTCGCTCTGTAGCCCAGGCTGGAGTGCGGTGGCCGGATCTCAGCTCACTGCAAGCTCCGCCTCCTGGGCTTACGCCATTCTCCAGCCTCAGCCTCCCAAGTAGCTGGTACTACAGGCGCCCGCCACCTTGCCCGGCTAGGTTTTTTTTGTATTTTTTAGTAGAGACGGGGTTTCACCGTATTATCCAGGATGGTCTCGATCTCTTGACCTCGTGATCCGCCCGTCTCGGCCTCCCAAAGTGCTGGGATTACAGGCTTGAGCCACCGAGCCCGGCCTATTTTTTAACTAATTACAGCAAGTTATTAATTTTTTGAATTTTTAGTAGAGATGGGGTTCCCCCGTGTTAGCCAGGATGGTCTCGATCTCCTGACCTCGTGATCTGCCCACCTCGGCCTCAAAAAGTGCTGGGATTACAGGTGTGAGCCACTGCGCCCAGCCAACAGCAGTCTTCTTTTTATCCACTCACTATGAATCTCAGGAACCCGGACAGGTTAGACTAATGTACATTATTTCTGGCAAGAAGACTAATAAGGCAAAGGTATACAATTGGTGTGTGAGTATCATAAAGCTAACAAGGCAATTGTTACAGATAATTTGTGGAGAAAAGCAGGGGGTCTATACCAAAAACCAGTTATCTAGAGCTATAAATCTTCTATTAATCAACAGAGCTAGTAGTTGTTGCCTTTCAGTGATTTCATCACCATGAACTTTCCCTACCATCATTTCTTAACAATCAATGCCTAAATAATTGCACAATTTCAATGCAAACCAGCAAAACAAGATTTTCTTTTTGTATGTAGCAGCTTGCCAAGTCACTTCTGTGTAAGACAAAAAATGTGTCACACACCTAAGAACATATGTCTTAGCCTTTCAGGCTGGAGATCTGAGTGGGAATTCTACAAAATAAACAAAAGGCACAGACCACCAAAGAGCCCTCTTAACTACATGCATAGAATAAACAAAGGAAAGGGTAGAGGAGGAGAAAAAAGACATGGGAAGGAGGAACCAATTGTGCTAGAATGAACAAAGATGGAACCATCTGTAAAAGAAGTCCTTCATTGGAAAGAATAATTTTTTTTTTTTTTTGAGACGGAGTCTCGCTCTGTTGCCCAGGCTGGAGTGCAGTGGCTCGATCTGGGCGTGATCACTGCAAGCTCCACCTCCCGGGTTCACGCCATTCTCCTGCCTCAGCATCCCGAGTAGCTGGGACTACAGGCGCCCACCACCATGCCCAGCTAATTTTTTTAGTAGAGACAGGGTTTCACCATGTTAGCCAGGATGGTCTCGATCTCCTGACCTCGTGATCCGCCTGCCTCGGCCTCCCAAAGTGCTGGGATTACAGGCGTGAGCCACCGTGCCCGGCTGGAAAGAAGAATCTTAAGACAGATTCAGTTATTAAATATTTAGTGCCTACTATCTGACAGATGCTATTCTAGGCATTATAATACATCAGTGAACGAACAGACAAAAATATCTGCCCTCCTGGGAGTTTATAATACTGTGTGTGTGCTGGTGGGTGTGAACGTAGAGAGATAATAAAGAACACTGATGTATTTTAAGGGTACAGTAAGTAAATTAAATGGTACATGAAATAACATAAATGAGTATGTTGCCTTTCTTCATTATTTGGGACAAAGGTAATGTCTCTAAGGATACTACCTGTTTAAAACTTTTTTCTAAAAAGATACTCTTCTCGGCCGGGCGCGGTGGCTCAAGCCTGTAATCCTAGCACTTTGGGAGGCCGAGATGGGCGGATCACGAGGTCAGGAAATCGAGACTATCCTGGCTATCATGGTGAAACCCCGTCTCTACTAAATACAAAAAACTAGCCGGGCGAGGTGGCGGGCGCCTGTAGTCCCAGCTACTCGGGAGGCTGAGGCAGGAGAATGGCGTAAACCTGGGAGGCGGAGCTTGCAGTGAGCTGAGATCCGGCCACTGCACTCCAGCCAGGGCGACAGAGGGAGACTCCATCTCAAAAAAAAAAAAAAAAAAAAGATACTCTTCTCATGCCTTTTCCTATCTAAGGATACTTCTACAGACAGAGGACTTGACCCCATGCAGCGGAAGGGGAAATCTGATCTAACATTAAAGGTAGATTGATTTGAATCTTTTAGGGGAAGGTTAATAGGAAGACATCAATAAAAACAGCAATATTTATTAAAGAAGGTTGTCTAATTTTAAGCTGAGGAAAAAGGGAAGAAAGAAAAGCAGACAAGGAGACAGGTTTACTATTAGGGTAGAAAAAAATTGGTGTGTGTGTGTGTGGTTTTCCCACTATTATTTCAGAATGGCTAAAATGTTTATATTACTAATAT
Source organism: Chlorocebus sabaeus (assembly GCF_047675955.1). Lineage (NCBI taxonomy): Eukaryota > Metazoa > Chordata > Mammalia > Primates > Cercopithecidae > Chlorocebus > Chlorocebus sabaeus. Next base: position 38,620,147 of record NC_132919.1, read on the forward strand.
TGTTTACCCATACAATGAGAAATGTTTGTTACCCTAAGCTACATCTGGATGTACATCAAGTGACATGCCTTTACAAAGTATGTCACCATGATACGATGGAACACAACAAACATATCCCATGGTCTTGGTTTAGTGAAGGAACTCAGATTCTTTCCTTTCAGAAACATAAATGGATTTTATCTTTCTTTTTCTTTTTTGCTTTCACATAGATACAGGGAATGAGCTTTATCTTGACAGAGCTTGGTTTGAATTCTAGGGCCTTAGGCAAGTATTTTACCTTCTCTAACACAGTTCCCTCATCTATGAAATGTGGTTAACAACGACCTCTCAGAATTGTCTGCCATGAGATAACCACTGCAAATTACCTTGCACAGGTCCTGATCAATAGCAGGCATTAAACAATTCAGTTTCCTTAATCATATCAATACATTAAAGTTAAGAAGGCAATGCAAAAGAATGGAAAGAACACTGAACCTGAAGTCAAAAGACTTGGGTTCAAATTCCAGCTGTTACTTACTCTTTTAAGCAACTATTACTTATTAACCTCCCTACCTCTGAGAATTACAGAATGGGTACAGTAATTCCTCTCTTCCAGGAGTGTAAGAATTAACTCATATAGATAAATGCTTTAAAGTGTGAAGTTCCATTAAAAAATTAATCATCAGCCAGGCGCAGTGGATCACGCCTGTAATCCCAGCATTTTGGGAGACCAAGGTGGGCGGATCACGAGGTCAGGAGTTTGCAACCAACCTGGCCAATATGGTGAACCCTGTCTCTACTAAAAATACAAAATTAGCTGGGTGTGGTGGCTTGTGCCCTGTAGTCCCACTTACTCTGGAGGCTGAGACAAAAGAATTGTTTGAACCTAGAAGGTGTAGGTTGCAGTGAGCTGAAATCGTGCCACCACACTCCAGCTTGGGTGACAGAGCGAGACTATGTCTCAAAAATAAATAAATAAATAAATAATCATAAATTGAAAAAATCTGAGTATGTTTAAAAATATACTAGTTTTAAATCTTTCTGAAATGAAAGGTCTGATAAGTTGCATATCTTACCACTACAGATAGGGTACTTATGGCATAATACGTTTTACCATAATTTATAGAAAGGCACTACATTCAAGAGGTATAAAGTAGGACACATAAAACATGGATTACTAGAGAAGTTCTTGTTATGAAATAAAATAATCCGTTATTTTTACTTAGGTATTAAGGACTCCAAGAAGCTAAATGACAGCTCTCTTCTAGAAACAACTCTAAAGATTAAAGAAAAACCTATTTTCAGATACATTGAAAAGAATGTATTATTGACCACATTTTATTATTTGAAAAAAATCCTGTATGGTATTAAATCTTTTTTTTTTTTTTTTGAGACAAAGTTTCACTTCTGTTGCCCAGGAGTGCAATGGCGTGAACTTGGCTCACCGCAACCTCTGCCTCCTGGGTTTAAGTGATTCTCCTGCCTCAGGCTCCTGAGTCCCTGAGCTGGGACTACAGGCATGCACCACCATGCTCAGCTAATTTTCGTATTTTTAGTAGAGACGGGGTTTCTCCATGTTGGTCAGGCTTGTCTGGAACTCCCGACCTCAGGTGATCCACCCGCCTTGGCCTCCCAAAGTGCTGGGATTACAGGCGTGAGCCACCGCATCTGGCCAGTATTAAATCCTAACCATAGTAACTAGCACTGTAATATTAAAAAAACTGTGTTCATTGATTGAACAAAATACTTAATTTAAATGGGAGGAAATATATTCCTTGAAGTAGGAAAAACATCCATGAAATTCTGAGTGGTTATGGCAGGAGAGTAGAGGACAGATTCAATAAACTTGACCCAAATGCCAAAATCTAAGATTATAAACTGGATAGGTAAGAAGCAGCTGAAGTTTTCCTGTTTCATTCTTCCCTTCTAAGAATTGGAAGTAGAGAGGTATGACATAGAAACTTTGGGGATAGACATACTTGCAATTATCATGGAATTATACAAGGGCAGAGAACTTCACTGTTCTTTCCTTTCTTTTTTTGAGACGGAGTCTCGCTCTGTTGCCCTGTTGGAGTGCAGTGGCGCAATCTTGGCTCACTGCAACCTCCGCCTCCCAGGTTCAAGAGATTCTCCTGCCTCAGCCTCCCAAGTAGCTGGGATTTCAAGCGCACGCCACCACACCCAGCTAATTTTTGCGTTTTCAGTAGAGACGGGGTTTCACCATGTTGGCCAGGATGGTCTCGATATCCTGACCTCACGATCTGCCTGTCTCAGCCTCCCAAAGTGCTGGGATTACAGGTGTGAGCCACCGCGCCTGGTTGTTCTTTCCTTTCTTTTGGTTAACACCGTTCTTTGTTACAAACCACACTGATTCAAAACACATTCTTTCCAGGTTAATTTCTATTTTATTCTATTGAGATCTGCCCTTAGAAGGAAGTAATTCATATCACAGTTCTAGAAGCACATATCCATTTTCCCTTCGTCTAAATTCTTAGCCTTTTCTCTCCTCTCTATTCATATATGCGTGCATACACACATACACACACACACACACACACACCCCCTCCATTCTAAAGATTTTGTTAAGAGTGGCTTTGAGGACTAGCAGATTCTCACTTCTCTGACCACAACCCACATCTCTTTGCCTCTTCAGAGACCCTCTTCTTCCCCATTCTCCTCCCACACTAACATCTGGCTGTTTTTCGGTAAAGGATGTTGGTGCCATGGGAGGAACTGCTTCACATACTCTCTATATATAGAGTATGTGAAAGAAAGTAAGAATTAGTGAATGGCAATATTCTCTCAGCTTCTGGTTGGTAAAACAAAACAAAACAAACAAAAAACTACATTTTTTGGGCTGTGTATATAAAAATGATGTGCATCTTTCTGCACACAAACACTATTTTTGTTTGGTAAAAGTCCTGGATAAATAGTTTCACAGGGCAAAAAATAAAGAAAGAGAGAAAAGAAGGAAAGAAGGAAGGAAGGGAAGGATGAAAAAAGAAGAAAAGAAAGAAAACAAGGAGATCGCTAATTCCAAACGACATTCTATGATTTATTACCTAAGTAAGCTACCAATCAAAAGAAGCAGAAACAGTAACTAAATAATTCACTTAGGAATGAGCATGTTTCATTGTCTTGTAATGGGTTCATCATCATTAGGCAGTTAATCAGGGGATATAATTACCTGGATATGCATTTTTATTATTGCTTTTCCAATTAGGGTTGCACCAAAGAAGGTCCAAAAAGGTACCAGAAAGTGTCCACATGTTATTCCAGCCAGATCAAATAGAGGATTTGGAATCTATAAAGAGAAAAAGAAGGACTTCCATATTATAATCCAAAGAACAATTTAATTTTATCATCCATTGATATGTGGTATTCTGCTTTTAGCCTGCTTACACTGCAAAGCAACATATGGGTTCCTTGATCAGTACTGGATTGTTCAAAAGGAGGTTAGGGAAACATCCTAAGGTATCTAGAAGCTGGGTCTCATATTCACCTTAGGTGTTCAATCTGCTCACAGCAAACCAAGGTGTCCTTTTGCTTATATTACTCATGGCTAAGGCACTGTGTGTGTGTTTGTGTGTGCACCCATCACATGAGAACTGGATGGATAAAGTAAGTGGACCTGCAGGAATTTAATCCCATTCAGTTGATTCCTAGCTATTTGGTGGCTGTTTTCTAAGGTGAGGTATGAGTGAAGAAAGAGCCTTAAGATTGTTTCAGCAGTGAGGGTTCTAAAATCTTTAGCTTGAAATGTGAACATTATCTGGAAAGCATTCATATCATTAACAAACATTCTAATAAATTCTCAAATACAGTTACGGGTAGATGTGCTGTTATTCTCAATGTAAAATATTAATAATTTGTATTTTATTTTATTTTATGGGACACCAAGTCTGAGGGCCATGTGATACAATTTAGAAAGAAGATCAAGTGTGGAAATATGAGAGTACACAGATTCAGATGTTTTGAATACTCAGTCCCAGACAAAGAAGTGATTCACAACAAATACCTTTTCCAAACATTCCCACATTTTAAGAATGCTAAAAGACATTTCATGTAAAAATGCAAAGAAGCCATAAGCTATTTCTGAGCACTTCATCCATTCTTCTCCTACAGAAAGTACTCTGACCTTGTGGCTGTTGGCTGAACCATTAATAAGACAATTAATTTATATAATTTCATTTTTGAACTTTGAAAGGCTAGTTATTTGAAAAATATTTGTCACATATGGTCTTTAAAAAACACATGATTAAATTAGAATTCAAGTATTCCTTTGTTAGCAACACTTGGATTCAATGACTCATTTTTGTTTTTCTCATCCAAATTCAAATGCTTTAGGATTATTTCATCTCTTACAATCATATAATAATATAATTTACACAGCACTACACCTGCCATTTCTTATATTTGCTCATGTGACTCTCATAACTCTATGAGTTATAACTTTTTTCCTTTATCATGAGGTTCCAACTCATGTTGAAATGAAAATGAATTTAAAGTATTTAAGATATGTAGGCTGGGCGCAGTGTCTCACGCCTATAATCCCAGCACTTCCGGAGGCCGAGGTGGGTGGATCACTTGAGGTCAGGAGTTCAAGACCAGCCTGGCCAACATGGTGAAACCTTGTCCCTACTAAAAATACAATAATTAGCTGGGTGTAGTGGCGCATGTAGCTACTGGGGAGCCTGAGGCAGGAGAATCACTTGAACCTGGGAGGTGGAGGTTGCAGTGAGCCGAGATTGCGCCATCGCACTCCAGCCTGGGCGACAGAGGGAGACTCTGTCTCAAAAAAAAAAAAAAAACAAACAAAACAAGGATTTAAGATACGTAAATCAGAGTAGCCATGAGCTAACATCACTTTACACAGGTTTTATATAAATTCTTCCTTGTAACTAATACTTGAAACTTTGGAAAAAGACTTCTTATCTATAAATTTGAGGAAAGAATGAAGTCATCCTTATTTGGTTAAATGTAGTTTGTTATATATTCTTTATGGGAAGAATGGATTTTCTCTCTTTTATTCTTACTGATTTAAACCATTTAGGTCTGAAGTCATCACTGCATGATGAAATACTTAAAAGCCAATAAACAAGATGTGAACCTATTCAACAGAAAACAGCTCATTTAATAAGTTGAATTGGGCTGGGTGCGGTGGCTCACCTGAGGTCAGGAGTTCAAGACCAGCCTGGTCAACATGGTGAAACCCCGTCTCAACTAAAAATACAAAAAAATTAGCTAGGCGTGGTGGTGGGCGTCTGTAATCCCAGCTACTTCGGGAGGCTGATGCAGGAGAATCGTTTGAACCCGGGAGGTGGAGGTTGTAATGAGCCGAGATTGTACCATTGTACTCCAGCCTGGGGCACAAGAGCAAAACTCTGTCTCAAAAAAAAAAAACAAAAAAAAAGTTGAATGGGCCAGGTGTGGTAGCTCATGCCTGTAATCCCAGCACTTTAGGAGGCCGAGGCAGGTGGATCACTTGAGCCCAGGAGTTTGAGACCAGCCTGGGCAACATGGTGAGATCCTGTCTCTACTAAAAATATAAAAATTAGACACGTGTGGGGGCACATGCCTGGAGTCCCAGCTACTAGGGAGACTGAGGCAGGAGAACTGCTTGAGCCTGGGAGACGGAGGTTGCAGTGAGCTGAGATCATGCCACTGCACTCCAGCCTGGATGACAAGAGGGAGACTCCGTCTTAAAAAAAAAAAAAAAAAAAAAAGTGAATGATTCACAAAATTACATACCCAATAAAAGTGACAGCATTTTTGCTAATTCAGGAGTATATATGGATCAAAATATAACACTACCACTTAGTAAAAGTTCTGTTTTAATACAATTCACTTACTGAAGCACAGGCCAAAATTCCAAAAAATCCAACTTTCTGTACTAGGTTCTGAACTGCCAGTTTGGCCCGGGAGGCAAAGTCCTGTAAAAAGGCAAATTTAGAAACATTAATGAAAAGTAGGAAAAGAAGGAAGATGGTTCTTTCCAGAGTTTATTAACAATCTCACAGTCTGATGACACTGATTAATAAGATGAATGATGAAAAAAATCACAGTAGGTTGTTCACTGAAACACAAGTAAAATAATGATAGAATATTATATCCTTAATGTTAAGCTCTTACCACATTTTAAGAATAAACCAAAACACTGTAACTTTAAATTTAGTATTCTCTCTGGATATTCTAGGGATTAACAAAATATTGTAAACTAACCATGAACCAATTTATTATTTTGGAAACACTGGCCTACAACATCTACCTTTTCCTCTCTTCTATAATTTGCCAGATTTCATATCTAATTGATAGCAGGGTAGAAAGTCATAGGAGTTTTCAAGATGGCCAATGAAGACATCTCTGCCGATCACGAGCCAGAAGATGGAAAAAACAGTTATATGGCAATAACTAAGCATTCATTATCCCAGAAACAAAAGAACATCCTACATTTGCACAGCTTGTGCTAGTTTTGTAAAACATTCTCACCATGTTTTTTTTTTTTTTTTTTGAGACAGTCTCACTCTGTCGCCCAGGCTGGAGTGCAGCGGCGCGATCTCGGCTCACTGCAAGCTCCGCCTCCCGGGTTCACGCCATCCTCCTGCCTCAGCCTTCCGAGTAGCTGGGACTACAGGCGCCCGCCACCGCGCCTGGCCAATTTTTTGTATTTTTAGTAGAGACGCGGTTTCACCGTGGTCTTGATCTCCTGACCTCGTGATCCGCCCGCCTCGGTCTCCCAAAGTGCTGGGATTACAGGCGTGAGCCACCCCGCCCGGCCTCTCACCATGATTTTATTTGAGCTTTCAACAATTCTGGTGTGTAGGTATAGTAGATATTATTATACCCAATCTATAGACCACAAAATTGCAACTCAGAAAGGGTAAGTGATCAAGATCATAATGTCAGTTAGGGACAAAGACAGGACATGATTCAATATTCAGACTGTGAAATCAGTGCTTTTTATTTCACTCTGTTACCTCCTCCCATGCTGAAACATGCATTCGGCTGGCTAGTTCTTTCAGTATGTTGATGCTACAAATATTTGAATTTAACTCTTTTCTGGTTTTGAAATGGCATATATTGGAATCCAAATTCCAATGAAAATAGTTTGTAAGACAAAAAATGAGCTAATGTGTAAACACTTTTTTTGTGTGTAAATGCTTTATTAAGAAGTCTTCATATCATAGAACCTCTTCCACACTCTTTAGTCCAACTTTCTTTTTTTTTTTAATTTTTTTGGGACAGAGTTTCACTCTTGTTGCCCAGGCTGGAGTACAATGGGACGATCTCGGCTCACTGGAACCTCTGCTTCCTGGGTTCAAGTGATTCTCTTGCCTTAGCCTTCCCAGTAGCTGGGATTATAGGCGCCTGCCACCACGCCTGGCTAATTTTCTATTTTTAGTAGAGTGGAGGTTTCACCATGTTGGTCAAGCTGGTCTTGAACTCCTGACCTCAGGTGATCTGCTTGCCTCGGCCTCCCAAAGTGCCGAGATTACAAGCGTGAGTCACCACACCCAGCCTTTAGTTCAACTTTCTAAAAGACAATAAAGAGAATATAGAAGCTGGACAGATCCATCATAGAGAGTAGAAACAAAGTTTAAAGTCAGAAAAGCAAACTAGTTGAAAAATATACTTCTCTAATTGGCACAGAATCTGTGTATCCCCACTTACAAAAACATTTTGACAAATAATACTGTGTAGAATAGTCCTACAAAGTTATCACAGTAGTTAATACTGAAATTAAAGCAAATAAACAAAAAACTTAACTCTACTTGTTGAAGATGATGAGAAAATCAAAGAAACCAAACCAATAAACTATATTTAAAAAAAAAAGATCAGTCAATATAAACACTTTCAAGTCCAAATACGTAGGCTTTCAAAGTTAACCATTAAATCCTACAACAAAATTTAGCAATTTTATAATCTATTTCCAAAGAGATAATTATTAATTTTTCTTTCTGGGATTAGACTTACTTTTTCACTAAGTCAATTACATCAGATTTAATTTTTTTTTTTTTTGAGACAAAGTTTCACTCTTGCTGCCTAGGTTGGAGTGCAATGGTGCGATCTCGGCTCACTGCAAACTCCGCCTCCCGGGTTCAAGCGATTCTCCTGTCTCAGCCTCCCGAGTAGCTGGGATTACAGGTTCATGCCACTACGTCCAGCTAATTTTTGTATTTTTAGTAGAGACAGGGTTTCATCATATTGGTCAGGCTAGTCTCGAACTCCTGACCTCCCACCTTGGTCTTCCAAAGTGCTGGGATTACAGGTGTTGAGTCACTGCCCCAGGCCTCAGATTTAATATTTTTAAACAACTGAACTACTGCAGCAAACGGCATTTTCTATTTTTATTTAGATTTCTAGCTGAAGGTTAATTTTTTTCTTAGCATCTATTGCATTAAGTGTGAAGTACTGAGTTTTATTGATTTAAAACCATATAAGAATATATAATCAAATCAGTTTTCCTATATAGCTTATTTTAAAAACAAATTAATTTCTACTTTTTATTACATTTTATTATTTACTGCTCCTCTTCACTAATCCTATCCTTCTGCAAAATCCATTTATTTTTAACAACTTACACAATTAGCCCCCAAATTACTAAGTTTATAATCCATTTGAAGCACTAAATAAAAACTGGTAAAAAGAAATGTTTTAATTGTCTAAAGTATCAACAGATACTATTAAATTAAAAACTAGTTATGAAATTTTAATTACTATAGCACAAGAATTAAATATATAAAATCAGAAAAATGCCTTCCTTTACAGTCCTTAAAATTTTCATAGCAAATCTGCTTTTAATGAGAGGGAAGATTGCATTCTTTCTTTTTTTTTTTTTGAAATGGAGTCTTGCTGGAGTACAGTGGAGTACAGTGGCATGACCTTGGTTCACTGCAAGCTCCGTCTCCCGGGTTCACGCCATTCTCCTGCCTCAGCATCCCAAATAGCTGGGACTACAGGTGCCTGCCACCACGCCCAGCTAATTTTTTGTATTTTTTTACAAAAATACAAAATACTGTGTTAGCCAGGATGGTCTCCATCTCCTGACCTTATAATCTGCCCGCCTCGGCTTCCCAAAGTGCTGGGATTACAGGCGTGAGCCACCGCGCCCGGCTGGGAAGATTGTATTCAATTGCTAAGAAAAGGTAAAGTAAACAACAACAAAAGCATACAAATTTTATTTTAAAGACAGCACAATTTTTATAAATAAGTTTTCTAAGTCAGATATATGTGGGAATATTTTTCTATCAGCATTAATGTCACCTTTAATAGATACAATTACAGAAAATTAGATTTCTCCATTAAATGGTATAGAAAAGATCTACAGGTATTGTATTTAGAAAGTCTCATGTCCTCCTTTCATTTATATTAATTTCCTTTCTTTTTTTGAGTTTGCCAAAGAGCATTATCTTAATTTTAAGGCTTTAGAATTTTCTATTTATTTAAATCAAGTGACTAAGATTGTGCTATCATTTCAAACTGATGGCATTTTTCTACTCTATAGAATCATACATACACGTACAAACTTAAATAGGAAAACAGGTGCAATTATACCAACTGGTTTATGTAAAGAAAAAAATGATTAAACATTATGCAGATCACCTAATAATATACAAAGATATTTAAGACTACAGAAGATCAAGAAAACCTGGTTTAAAAAACATCCTGAAAACAGGTCAAAACACAGTGATCATTACTAACAAAGACGAATAACAAGTAAGGAGCCATTTTCCCCTTTTAGGGAAGAGTATCTTTGCTTAACAGCAATTAGGCAAGAACAAAAAACAGACTTCTTGTTCTTTCAGATGCCTGGGTGCTCCTCATTAGTTATCTTTAAGGGAGCTCTAACAATCTTTATTTGAGCAAAAAGAGTTAATCTATCCAAACACGTGAAGCTGAAACCTCCTTTTACCTTTTTTATTTTTTAAATTTGAAGCTGGCATGTATTATAAGGAAAACAAGTAAAGCGTCTTTTTAATGGAGAGCTTTACTTTTTAAAAAGAATGAAAGTCATCTACTGAAAAAGGATTTCACAAATTTTATTATGTATTTAACATAAACAGTGACCATGCTACTTTCAGTTCCCATAATTTTTTTCCAGGTCTTTCACAATATTCTCAGAATTTAAATTACATTACATATCAAATAATCTACAAACATTTACTGAAATCATATTAATATGAAGTATGCACAGTTGTTTTTATTTCAAGAAAATAAACATTAGCATAATATGCAGCTTGATGGAGAGTATTTTCTTGATTTTTTTCCTTGCCAGTGTAATGAAAACAAAACCAGAAAAGCACTATATTGGTATTTTAGAATAGTAAAATAACTAATGTTTAGATTTCATAAACACGAACATATTTTATTGTTTCTTATTTTAAATTTATTATTATTTTTTAGTCGGAGTCTCGCTGTTGCCCAGGCTAGAGTGAAGTGGCGTGATCTTGGCTCACTGCAACATCTGGCTATCTGGTTCAAGCGATTCTCCTGCCTCAGCCTCCTGAGTAGCTGAGACTACAGGCACACACAGTCACATCTGGCTAATTTTTTTGTATTTTTAGTAGAGATGGAGTTTCACCATGTTGCCCAGGCTGGTGTCAAACTCCTGAGCTTAGAAGATCCGCCCTCCTCAGCTTCCCAAAGTGCTAGGATTACAGACTTGAGTCACTGCGCCAGGCCCAAATTTATTTCACTTTTAAAGTCACATATATAAAACTTACTTATATGCTTTTAACAGCTTTATGTAATAATTTTATTGAAAACATTATTCTTTTATTGTTCAAAATGTTTTACATGTTATGTGCAATTTTGCTTTCCTTGTTGCTCTGTAGTTTTAAAAGTTCTTTGCTTTTCTAAAAACAACTTCAGTATTTTTTCATTATTTGTATAATTTGGCAGCTCTTTCTTATGTTGATTTTAGAATAATATTGTCTATTAACTAAAATATGTATATTCTTACTTGCTTTTATAATGAGAATTTTATTCTATGTGTATTGTTAATAAAGTTGACTCTATTACTCACACACCTAACACCACCAAAAAGCTAAATCAAAACCAAAAAAATCCCTTTTATAAAATTAAAAACAAATTTTAAACAAATTTTGCTGTTCTTTTCAGTCCAAGTAAAATAAAAAAGCTAAGTAAAAATACACACTAATAATACACAATATTTTTAAGAAAAACTAAATAAAATATTACAAACAAATTTTGTTAGGTATTCAATGTTCCTGTTAAATGTTAAAAAAAATTAATATTTCACTTGAATAGTTTTGGAGTATTGTGGGAACAATGTAGCATGTCCAATTTGATTAGTTCCTCACATGTCATTTTTCACTTTTTCAAAAATACATCAACTAAAAACAAACTCCTTTTATCAGTTTCATTTCTCTGTATTTACATTTCACAACTTAAGTGCCTGAGATAACAGTTTCATTCTCTAAGTCTACCTAAATATGAAGCATGCATTTACAATTAGCAATTACAAATTATTTTCTACTTTTCTTCTTTCACAAAAATAAAACCAATTATAGGTAAATAAATTACCTTTTCTACCACCACCCATAGTGATTATATATGTAAACAATCATGCTTCTGAAACAAGAGATGCAAGAAACATTTTCCCAAGCACTACAAGACTAATACAAAAAGTCACAGCAATTTCTTACCACTGAATTTCAAGATTAAATACAGAAAGACAAAGCCTTAAACTATGAATATGCCTGTACCACTGTTGCTTCACACTTCTTTTTCTTAAGAAAGATATTTATGATTGAGAGAGAAGACAAACTACAAGGCTAATAATAATTAGTCTGCAAAATATTAATCTTTGAATCTAATGATGTCAACATGAATGTAAATATATGAAATAACTTTTATCTTCAAACGGTAACAGTAAACATTTTCATTTTCCTGAGGAAGCCATATGAAAAGATATCTTTAAAAACAACAGAAGGCCATATGCGGTGGCTCACACCTGTAATCCCAGCACTTTGGAGGCCAAGGTGGGCGGATCACCTGAGGTCAGGAGTTCCAGACCAGCCTGACCAACATGGAGAAACCTCATCTCTACTGAAAATACAAAATTAGCCGGGCGTGGTGGTGCAAGCCTGTAATCCCAGCTACTCAGGAGGCTGAGGTGGGAGAATCGCTTGAACACGGGAGGCAGAGGTTGTGGTGAGCCAAGATTGCGCCATTGCACTCCAGCCTGGGCAACAAGAGCTAAACTGTTTCTCAAAACAAAACAAAGCAAACCCAGAAAATCAGTCAGGCATGGTGGCTGGCGCCTGTAATCCCAGCTACTCTGGAGGCTGAGGCAAGAGAATCGCTTAAACCCGGGAGGAGGAGATTGCAGTGAGCCAAGATTGTGCCACTGTACTCCAGTCTGGGCAACAGAGTGAGACTCCGTCTTAAAATAAATAAATAAATAAATAAATAAATAAATAAATAAATAAATAAATAAAATTTAAAAATGAAATAAAAGTAACAGAAAATCCCTGAACATGTAAAACCAATGCAATGTTACTGAAGATAAATGTGTACTTGGTTAATATCTTATGGAAGTTAAATTACCTGCCTTTATAACCCATTGCAGTCACGTGTGGCTTATATGTTCTGAGAAATGGGTTGTTAGGCGATTTCATTGTTGTGTGAACACCATGCAGTGTATTTATACAAATCTAGATGTTATAGCCTACTACACACTTAGGCTATATAGTATAGCCTACTGCTCCTAGGCTACAAACCTATACAACATGTTACTGTACTAAATGCTGTAGGCAATTGTAACACAATGGTAAGTATATGTGTATCTAAACATGTTTTTATTTTATTTTATTTATTTTATTTTGAGACAGGGTCTCGCTCTGTCGCCCAGGCTGCAGTGCAGTGGTGTGATCTTGGCTCAGTGCAACCTCCACCTCCTGGGTTCAAGCGATTCTCACACCTCAAACTCTAGAGTACCTAGGACGACACGTGCGTGCCACCATGCCCAGTTAATTTTTGTATTTTTAGTAGAGATGGGATTTCGCGATGGTGGCCAGGCTGGTCTTGAACTCCTGACCTCAAGTGATCTGCCCACCTTGGCCTCCCAAATGCTGGGATTACAGGCGTGAGCCACTGCACCCAGGCTAAATATGTGGTTTTTTTTGGTTTTTTTTTTGTTTTTTTTTTTACAGAATTTAGCTCCTTGCCCAGGCTGGAGTACAATGGCGCAATCTTGGCTCAATGCAACCTCTGCCTCCTGGGTTCAAGCAATTCTCCTGCCTGAGCCTGCCAAGAAGCTGGGATTACAGGCGCCTGCCACCACATCCAGCTAATTTTTGTATTTTTAGTAGAGACGGGGTTTCATCACATTGGCCAGGCTGGTCTTGAACGCCTAAGTTCAGGTGATCCGGCTGCCTCGGCCTCCTAAAGTGCTGGGATTATAGGCGTGAGCCACTGCGCCCAGCCTAAATATGTTTTTAAATATAAAAAACATACAAATATAATATGGTATATAAGATATTTTGGGCCAGGCACAGTGGCTCATGCCTATAATTCCAATAATTTGAGAAGCCAAGGTGGGAGGATCACTTGAGCCCAGGACTTTGACAGCAGCCTGGGCAACATAAGGAGACCGAGTCTCTATAACTAATTAAAAAAACAAATTAGCTGGGTGTGGTGATGCATGTCTGTGTTCCCAGTTACTTGGGATGCTGAGGCAGGAGGATTGCCAGAGCCCAGGAAGTTGAAGCTGCAGTGGGTGGTGATCACATCCCTGTACTCTAGCCTGGACAACAGAGCAAGATGATCCTGCCCCTTCAACGTACACACACACACACAAAATAAAAGTATAGTACAGTAAATATATAAATCAATGACACAGTTCATTTACTGTCAAGTATTATGTACTATATACACTGTATGTATACACAATTCAAGCAATTCTCCAGCCTCACATTCCTGAGTAGCTGGAATTACAGATACGGCCCAGCTAATTTTTGTATTTTTAGTAGAGATGGGGTTTCACCATGCTGGCCAGGCTGGTTTTGAACTCCTGACCTTGTGATCCACCCACCTCAGGCTCCTAACATGCCGGGATTACAGGCATGAGCCACTGTGCCCAGCCTGTATGTGCTATAGTTTTATATGACTGGTAGCGTAATAAGTTTGTTTACACCAGCATTACCACAAACATGTGATAATGTGTTGTGCTACCTTACCATGTCACTAAGTGATGGGAATTTTTCAGCCCCATTATAAACTGTCAGACATGCAGTTCATCACTGACTGAAAGGCTGTTATGTGGTATATGACTGTATATATTAAAACTACTGAGCTAATAATGCTTTCTTTTGGATTTGGAGCTGAAGTGATTTAACAGCCTATATTAAAAGCCTCAGAGCAACTGTTTCAATACTGATTCCTCATGTGTAATGGAAATTTATGTTAAAATATAGTCTATTTGTGAAACTCTTGTGCCACCTAAAAATTAACTGCTGGTTTCTGCGTGCTAGTCAAATATGAACGCCAATCAATGAAAACTATAAAGCAGAAATGGAATGACTTGTCATGATGACATAATAATTTAGGTTTTTTCACCATAGCAGACAATGAGTCTGAAACAATAACTTGCTATTAAGACTCTAATAACCATGTCATTAAATATTTTCTAAAATGAAATACATTATACAATTAACTATTATCTTTATAGAAACTGCAATGTAAAATTTTCTGTAATGCAGTTATAACTTCAAATCTTTCTTGAACATAAACTAAAAAGTGTCTTAATCACTATTTTCTACCCATTATCAGGGCTCTACGAGTTATTTTCATTAAAAAATATAGAGCATTAATTTAATTCAAAGTGAACAAAATATTCTTACTGTTGACTTCCTCAACAATATCATTAAAGCAATTGCTTATATTTTAATATTGCATATTTGAGTAGGTCCTCTTTAAATAAGTGAAGCTTTTTTTTTTTTTTGAGATGAAGTCTCACTCTTATCCCCCAGGATCCCAGCTCACTGTAACCTCCGCCTCCTGGGTTCAAGCGATTCTCCTGCCTCAGCCTCCCGAGTAGCTGGGATTATAGGGGCCTGCCACCACACCAGGCTACTTTTTATATCTTTAGTAGAGACGGGGTTTTACCATGTTGGCCAGGCTGGTCTCAAACTCCTGACCTCAGGCGATCCTCCCGCTTTGGCCTCCCGAAGTACTGGGATTACAGGCGCAAGCCACTGTGCCCGGCCAGGTGAAGCATATTTTTAAGTCACACATTATTTATTGTTATTCAATTATAATAAAGTCACAGGATAAAGACTGTGGTTAGGAAATAAATTCTAGAATTACCAAAAAAGTAGCGATATTGTTGAAATAAAAGTGATTGTAAAAGTAAGAAAATAGTTAATAAATTTTAAATTATTACCTATAAGATGTTGGATAACAAAATGCACACCCATTTAAGAACAAAAAGTGGGCCGGGCGCGGTGGCTCAAGCCTGTTATCCCAGCACTTTGGGAGGCCGAGACGGGCGGATCACGAGGTCAGGAGATCAAGACCATCCTGGCTAACACGGTGAAACCCCGTCTCTACTAAAAAATACAAAAAAAACTAGCCAGGCGAGGTGGCGGGCGCGTGTAGTCCCAGCTAATAATGTAGTCCCAGCTACTCGGGAGGCTGAGGCAGGAGAATGGCTTAAACCCGGGAGGCGGAGCTTGCAGTGAGCTGAGATCAGGCCACTGCATTCCAGCCTGGGTGAGAGCGAGACTCCATCTCAAAAAAAAAAAAAAAGAAAAAAAAAAAAGAAAAAAAATTAATTAGAACTGAGTTGTGTAACTATTCCTGAAAATGAAACGTTTTAATATCCAGCTGATGCCTTACACAGTTAGATAAAGCCAACTGTAAAATCAGAGATGGTCACTGGTATTTCTATACATATCATAAATTAGGGTAAAACTCTACATAATACTCTAAGCAGAATACATCACATGAACACATTTCATAAAAGCAAGGACATTTTATTCGGAAAATAACTTAGAAATTTAGAAGTTTTGAAAAGAGACTATATATAAAACACGCAATATAAACATAAGTTCTCATATCTATCAAAATCAATGCAGGTATAACTAAAAACTACCAGAAGCAAAGAAGGATCTGACTGTTCTCTGAAACAGTAAGAAACATTTATTTTGTCAACTAGCTAAATTTATTAAGTATTCAAAAACTAGATGTAACTAGAAATCTGAAAACAAAATTCAGTCTGGGTTTCTGTTTATACTCGTATTTATATTATCTAGGGCAGTTTCATTAAATTAAAATGTGGTGTGAAAATTTAGTTGGTAACAAATTACATCTTGCTTTTTCTTTTCATTTTTTTCTTTTGAGACGGAGTTTTGCACTTGTTGCCCAGGCTGGAGTGCAATGGTGCAATCTCGGCTCACTGCAACCTCTGCATCCTGGGTTCAAGCAATTCTCCTGCCTCAGCCTCCTGAGTAGCTGGGATTACAGGCATGTGCCACCACGCCTGGCTAATTTTATATTTTTAGTGGAGACGGGGTTTCTCCAATGTTGGTCAGGCTGGTCTGGAACTCCCGACCTCAGGTGATCCGCCCACCTTGGCCTCCCAAAGTGCTGGGATTACAGGCATGAGCCACCATGCCCGGCCTTACATCTCGCGTTTTAATGAACAGAATAATATGGTGAGACCTCATAAGCAATGGAAGTAAATACTGTTTCACGAAACATTTATTCTAGTTACACACAAATTGGCCCTGGGTTGCTAAGCACAATGTATTTTGTACTATTGGCTACAGTTTAAAAAAAGAAGTAAAAAAGTCATTGATCTAGAGGCAGCTGTGCCTGTAGTAGGTCTCATGATGCTTTATCCAGATTATACCTTTCAGAAATTACGTGAGAACTGATCAACATAAATTGCTTTCACTTATACACACAGGAAATATATAATCCACTGTGAACACCACACATTTCAGAGTGTTGTGCCAAAAATAGGATGCTATCAACTAGTTCTGGGTTAAGATCAGGATTAAATGGATTTCTTGATGTATAGATGTATTTCTGTTACCAACTTTATGTGGGCAGGGTACAGGACAGAATAATATGAGTTTTTTAATCTAAGGCATAACATATACAGTAAAGCATACAAATCTAAAATATACATCTTAATGGAAATTTACAACACACCCATGTAACCACTACTGAGATCCAGATATAGAACATTACCAGAACTCCAGAAACCCTGCTGGTGGCACTTCTAGTAATTACTCCCTGCAAAATAACCACTAACATTGGCTTCCATTACCACAGATTTAGCTTTTCCTATTTTTGAACTTTATTTTTAAAATTTATTTTATCATATTTTATTTCATTTTTTTGAGATGGAGTTTTGCTCTTGTTGCCCAGGCTGCAATGGTGCAATCTTAGCTCACTGCAACCTCCTACTCCAGGGTTCAAGTGATTCTCCTGCCTCAGCCTCCTGAATAACTGGAACTACAGGCCTGTGCCACCACACCCAGCTAATTTTTGTATTTTTTTTAGTAGAGATAGGGTTTCACCACGTTGGTGAGGTTGGTCTTGAACTCCGGATCTCAGGTGATCTGCCTGCCTCGGCCTCTCAAGGTGCTGGGATTATAGGCGTGAGCCACTGCACCTGGCCTGAACTTTATATAAATGGAATCATACAGTATGTCCTCTTTTATGTCTGGCTTCTTTAGCTTAACATTATATTATGTCCAGGTGATTCATCCATGCTGTTGCATGTAGCAGTAATCAATTTGTTGCAGATGCTACATATTATTCCATTGTATAGGTATATCACAATTTATTCTATTGTTGTTGGACATTAGGGTTGCTTCCAGTTTTGAGCTATTATTTTAAAAAACCTTTTTATTTTTTATTTTTCTTTTCTTTTTTTTTGTTTTTGAGACAAAGTCTTGCTATGTCGCCAGACTGGAGTGCAGTGGTGTGATCTTGGTTCACCGCAACCTCTGCCTCCCGGATTAAAGCGATTCTCCTGCCTCAGCTTCCCCAGTAGCTCGGACTACAGGCGCGTGCCACCATGCCCGGCTAATTTTCGTATTTTAGTAGAGACGGGGTTTCATCATGCTGGCCAGGCTGGTCTGGAACTCCTGACCTCGTGATCTGCCTGCCTTGTTTTCCCAAAGTGGTAGGATTACAGGCGTAAGCAACAGCGCCAGGCCTTATTTTTCTTTTTTAAGCTATCTCCTACAGGAAGGAAATTTTGAGTTACTATAAATAACGCTGCTATGAACATGCTTGTACGTGTCTTCTGGCATATCCTTCTGGTAAGTATAGACTTATAAATGGAATTGCTGGATCATACAGTATGTGTATGCTTAACTGTAGTAGACGGTGCCAGTTCTCAAAAGTGACTATAAATCAAATTATTCTTAATATTGCTTCCATTTTGCCAACTGATAATAACTGTCAATTGAAAAAAATCTAAGTGATTTTCCTTTTGTACAGATGGTTCTAAAGAGTGTGTCTGTCGGAATTAGCATGAGGATTGAATAAGCTAAAGCAAGAAAATGAGGAATGAATAGCTTTAAATATTTTAAATGCTAAGTTTTAGAAAAACAACTTATA
This sequence comes from Chlorocebus sabaeus, assembly GCF_047675955.1. Taxonomy (NCBI): domain Eukaryota; kingdom Metazoa; phylum Chordata; class Mammalia; order Primates; family Cercopithecidae; genus Chlorocebus; species Chlorocebus sabaeus. The sequence goes on from NC_132919.1 coordinate 38,638,732, forward strand.
ACATTTTGAAAGTTACTTCCAATTTCCTTAGGAAAAGAGAGATAATTACTTAGAAAAAATATGTACTTTTTTCTCACACTCAATTTGGGAAGACAAAATTCAAATCTTTTTCAGAAATCAGAATTCTTAGTTAAAAGCAATTAAATTTAACTGAATAAAGCTGATAACTACTATGTGCAAGGTAATAAGGAATCCAAAGATGAGAACATAGTGATTCTTCATACATTCATTCAGTATATGTTTAACAAGTGTTTACTACATGCCAAATGTTGTAGGAGCTGAGAAGTGGCGGGCGCCTGTAGTCCCAGCTACTTGGGAGGCTGAGGCAGGAGAATGGCGTAAACCCGGGAGGCGGAGCTTGCAGTGAGCTGAGATCCGGCCACTGCACTCCAGCCTGGGCGACAGAGCCAGACTCCATCTCAAAAAAAAAAAAAAAAAAAAAAAGAGAATACAACACTAAATCACACTGATAACAATCTGGAACCTCATGGAGTTTATATTCTAGTGGGAGGAGATGAAAACTAAATAGGACAGTCAGGAAAGGCTTCAGAGGAAAGGTAATCCAAAACATCAGAATTCTCAAGGAGGTGAGAGAGTAGGTCATGCTGACAATCTATGAGAAGAGGGTTCTGGCGAGTTTTTTCCCTTCAGAGATACCTAATCTAGGGTATGTGTATGGAAGCAGAGGGTGCAGTAAGTAAAAACGGAAGACGAAAGAAGGATGGATGAAACCTACAAAGCAAGGGAGAGCAAAACCAAGAAAGATAAAAAGTGCTATAGAGAGGAACAATACAAACACCAGCAATTACATGGTTTTTAATGATATCAAAATGACACAGCATTGATAAAAATCATGTGATAAAAAATGATTTTAAGTGATAAAAAATCTTCTATATCACTAAAAACGATTTAGTGATAACACTAAATCTTTTAGGTTCTCTGAATCACAGTTTGTTCATCTTTTCTGTAAAATGATGATAATAATATCTACCACCAAAACCAAAACTGATTATGAGACAAAATTGTTTAGATTGAAGTCATACTGCTTAGTAAATGTCAAGAGACAAAAAACACCTGATATTCAGTGAAGTAAAATATCTTGCCTGATTTATTTTATCTACCCAGTTGGACTTTATAATGAGCACAATTACTAGTGCAATCTTACAACGAAAATAAGAGATTTTTGTTTTGTTTTAAATTTTATTATTATTTTTTATTTTTATAATTTTTAAATAGTAGAGAGAGGGTTTCACCATGTTGCCCAGGCTGGTCTTGAACTCCCGAGCTCAGGTGATCCTTAGGGAGGCTTGGCCTCCCAAAGCGCTAGCATTACAGGCATGAGCCACCATGCCCGACCATTGTTTTTAATTTTAAAAAACATAAAAGAAACATGTTCATATCAAAGACATAAGGGCTCTGTAAAATGGAAGGGAGAGAAAGAAGGAAAATATATTAAGAATCAAAAAATGATTGGCCAGGCACAGTGGCTCCCACCTGTGATCCCAGCACTTTGGGAGGTTGAGGCGGGTGAATGACTTGAAGTCAGGAGTTCGAGACCAGCCTGACCAACACGGTGAAACCCCATCTCTATGAAAAACACAAAATTTAGCCGAGCATGGTGGCGCATGCCTGTAATCCCAGCTGCTCAGGAGGTGAGAGAGTATGTCAGAATTCTCAAGGAGGTGAGAGAGTAGGCATGCTGACAATCTATGAGAAGGGAGTTCCGGCTGAGGAAGAATCGCTTGAACCTGGGAGCTGGAGGTTGCAGTGACCCAAGATTGAGATCGTGCCACTGCACTCCAACCTGGGCAGCAAAGGTGAAACTCTGTCTGAAAGAAAAGAAAAAAAAAAAAGGCCGGGCGCAGCGGCTCACGCCTGTAATGCCAGCACTTTGGGAGGCTGAGGCGGGCAGATCACCCAAGGCTGGGAGTTCAAGACCAGCCCGACTAAAATGGAGAAACCTTGTCTCTACTAAAAATACAAAATTAGCTGGGCGTGGTGGCGCATGCCTGTAATCCCAGCTACCTGGGAGACTGAGGCAGGAGAAGGTTGTGGTGAGCCAAGATTACGGTATTGCATTCTAGCCTGGGAGACAAGGGCGAAACTCCATCTCAAAAAAAAAAAAAAATTATCAAATCTGCCTTGTAGTGCCAACGATGAGTTTACCAAATCCTCCAACACAAGAAAGTAGAAATGGGTGCTATTACTTCTCCTGAATGTTGGTCCTTTAGGAGGAAATTGTTTACTTATTTACACCTGTAATGATTATTTCACTATGATTACTAATCTTAAAACTCACAAATAACCTAGACATAAAACATTTCTTGTATAGTCTAGAAGGAAAGATGAGATGGAAGAAACACGGTTTCAGGAGGCCTTCTCGGGGGCTGGCTCTAGTATTTATTACCATGTTCAGATATAAAGTAAGTTATTCTTAGAAGTTCACACAAGCATACAGTGCTCTCTCTCCCTCCTTTTCTTATTCCAGCCCAGTTACCAGCATTAAAATTGGCCAGTATCTGCAGCTTCCTTTTCCTCTCTCTACTTAGACTTTTGTTCAAAAAAAAAAAAAAAAAAAATGCAGGGCACGGAGACTCACACCTGTAATCCCAGCACTTTGGGAGGTCGAGGCGGGCAGATCATGAGGTCAGGAGTTCAAGACCAGACTGACCAACATGGTGAAACCCCACCTCTACTAAAAACACAAAAAATAGCCAGGCGCGGTGGTGCGCGTTTGTAATCCCAGCTACTCAGGAGGCTGAGGCAGAACTGCTTGAACCCGGGAGGTGGAGGTTAGAGTGAGCTGAGATCTTGCCACTGCACTCCAGCCTGGGTGACAGAGTGAGACTCTGTCTCAAAAAAAAAAAAAAAAAAAGAAAAAAAGGCTGGGTGCGGTGACTCACGCCTGTAATCCCAGCACTTTGGGAGGCTGAGGTGGGTGGATCACGAGGTCAGGAGATCAAGACCATCCTGGCTAACACAGTGAAATCCCGTGTCTACTAAAAATACAAAAAATTAGCTGGGTGTGGTGGCAGGTGCCTGTAGTCGCAGTTACTCAGGAGGCTGAGGCAGGAGAATGGTGTGAACCCAGGAGGCGGAGCTTGCAGTGAGCCGAGATTGCGCCACTGCACTCCAGGTTGGGCAACAGAGCAAGACTTCGAGTCCAAACGCAGTAGCTCACGCCTGTAATTCCAGCACTTTGAGAGGCCCAGGCAGGCGGATCACGAGGTCAGGAGTTCAAGACCAGCCTGACCAACAAGGTGAAACCCTGTCTCTACTAAAAATACAAAAATTAAATGGGCGTGGTGGTGTGCGCCTGTAATCCCAGCTACTCAGGAGGCTGAGGCAGGAGAATCGCTTGAACCCGGGAGGTGGAGGCTGCAGTGAGCCAAGATCACGCCACTGCACTCCAGCCTGGGCGACAGAGCAAGACTCTATCTCAAACACAAACACACACACACACACACACACACACACACACACACACACACAAACACGGTAATTCTTAGGCAGCTGGCATCCACTCAAACTCAGATGGGTGCCTGCCTAACTTCTATTAGGAATAAGAATGGACTCTGTAGCCCAAGAAAGACAAGTGCTCTAGACACTCAGTGAAAATATCTGAGTATGCAAGATTTATTACTGCATAGAAATAAATAAAGGGATATATTACACAAGTAATTTCCTTTTTCTCTCTTTTTCCTGTCTGAAGCCAGTAATTCCTCATATAACAGTTTTCCAAAATTCTTTTTAAAAAAATTAATAGAGGCCAGGCGTGGTGGCTCATGCCTGTAATCCCAGCACTTTGGGAGGCCAAGACGGGCGGATCACCTGAGGTCGGGAGTTCAAGACCAGCCTGACCAATATGGAGAAACCCCATCTCTACTAAAAAAAAAATTACAAAATTATCTGGGCATGGTGGCGCATCCCTATAATACTAGCACTTTGGGAGGCCAAGGCAGGAGAATTGCTTGAACCCGGGAGGCAGAGGTTGTGGTAAGCCAAGATTGTGCCATTGCACTCCAGCCTGGGCAAGAAGAGTGAAACTCTGTCTCAAAAAAAAAAAAAAAAAGAGATGGGGGTGTTACTATTTTGCCCAGTCTGGTCTTGAACTCCTGGGCTCCAAGTTATTCTCCCACCTCAGCCTCCCAAAGTGCTGGGATTACAGGCATGAGCCACCATGCCCAGCCACTCATCTGATAATTATTTAGATCAAACTGAAATTAAAAAAAAACAGTAGAGGACAATCTGCTATGTATAAAACATAACAATAATACTAGTCTGTGGAGAAAAAAAGAAAAAAGTCAAAATAGTGAGGTAACTTGACTTAAACATGCAAAGCTATGAAAACTAAATCTGTATGGAATTCACAAAACGGTCAGAGACAGGAAACTTAAGAGACTGAAAACAAAGGAAAAAGATAAATGGGAACTTCTCTATTATGGGAAATGTCAACAGTGACATTCTTTTTTTTTTTTTTTTTTTTTTTTTTTGAGACGGAGTCTCGCTCTGTCACCCAGGCTGAAGTGCAGTGGCCCGCTCTCTGCTCACTGCAAGCTCCGCCTCCCGGGTTCACGCAATTCTCCTGCCTCAGCCTCCCGAGCAGCTGGGACTACAGGCGCCCGCCACCTCGCCCGGCTTATTTTTTTGTATTTTTAGTAGAGACGGGGTTTCACCATGTTAGCCAGGATGGTCTCGATCTCCTGACCTCGTGATCCGCCCGTCTCGGCCTCCCAAAGTGCTGGGATTACAGGCTTGAGCCACCGCGCCCGGCAACAGTGACATTCTTTTCTGAGGTAGAGCCAATCTTTCTTTTGGTTTTGAGACAGAGTCTTGCTCTGCCGTCTAGCTGGAGTACAGTGGTGCCATCATAGTTCACTCCAACCCTGACCTCTTGGGCTCAAGCAATCCTCCTGCCTCAGCCTCCTAAGTATCTGGGACTATAGGTGCATACCATCATGCCTGATTAATTTTTTAACTTTTTTTGTTTTTAGACATGGGGTCTCACTATGTTGCCCAGGTTGGCCTCGAACTCCTTGGCTCAAGCGATCCTCCTACCTCAGTATCCTGAAGTGCTGGGATTATAAGTATGAGCCACGGCACCCAGCCAATAGAACTAATCTTAACAAATTTATAAATGGCCCTGGAAAAAGAAATGTAGAGTTTAAGTTCCAAATCTACAGTTGAAATTATATCTAAAGTAGGAGATGCTAAATTCATGACAGTAAACTGAAAGACTTTGCACACTTCAGCAAACAAGTGGCAGGTCATCTTCAATACAGACAACGGTAAGATAACATGTTTAGGGAAAACTTATTTAAACATAAAACAATGGGGCCAGGCATGGTGACTCATGCCTGTAATCCCAGCATTTTGGGAGGCCAAGGTGGGCAGATCATTTGAGGTCAGGAGTTTGAGACCAGCTTGGCCAACATGGTGAAACCCTGTCTCTCCTAAAAATACAGAATTAGCTGGGTGTGGTGGCCTGTAATCCCAGTTACTAGGGAGGCAGAGGCAAGAGAATCACTTGAACCAGGGAGGTGGAGGAGTGAGCACTCCAGCTTGTGTGACAGAGTGAGACTCTGTTTCAAAAAAAAAAAAAAAGAGAAAAAAAAAAGGGAACTGGGAGCAATCTTAAATTGTTTATTAAAAATGTCAGCAAAATGCATTGCTAAACAGGCCCATGATTTTAGAAATATGAAAAATGAGTACAGTTATGTGGCAATTGCCTCTGGAAAATCATGTGCAGTTGTGGCTTTCATCATGTGCAGTTATGATTTCATGCTAGGAGAGATATAAACGGATTAGATAAAGGTCCATGGAAAAAATAATTGAGATTTGGGGGCTGTTGGACACAAACTGAATAATTACATTCTCTAGAAAGGCTGAAGAGGAAGCTAAGTGAACTCCATAAAGCTATGAAAAATATGAGAGGAAATGAGAAGTATCTGACAAATTTTACAATATCAGAATAACTGCGTGTAAACTTTATAACCTTTTTTTTTTTTCTTTTGAGACGGAGTCTTGCTCTGTCGCCCAGACTGGAGTTCAGTGGCGCGATTGTGGCTCACTGCAGCCTCTGCCCCCTGGGTTCAAGTGATTCTCTTGCCTCAGCCTCCCCAGTAGCTGGGATTACAGGCACATGCCACTACTGCCTGGCTAATTTTTGTATTTTTAGCAGAGACGGGGTTTTACCATGTTGGCCAGGGTAGTTTCAAACACCTGAACTCAAGTGATCTGCCCGCCTCGGCCTCCCAAAGTGCTGGAATTACAGGCATGAGCCACCCTGTGCCTGGCTAAACTTGATACCTTAAAAGAGGTAAATTTAAAACAAAATGGAAGCACTGCTTTATACGATGGGCTATCAACTTACTGAGTCTTTACTACAAGTAGTAAAAATATAAATTTTTAGAAATTTGGATAAGTTAATCGATGCAGACTCATGTCAGGGAATGGGACAAAAAAGTCTAAAATAGATCCTTACTTTTGAGGGGAACACTGAACGAATTATCATGCCCATTTCTTTAGATCTCTTCATAGGGCCTTAGTTTAAAAGCATGATAGTCATATTTTGAAGTTGTAAGATAGCAAAAAAGGGAAGGAGACTCTATTGAGAGAAATCTCCTTAAATACTAAGCAAGAAAGAACTGCAGATTGGAGCCAAGTACGGTGGCTCATGTCTGTAATCCCTGCACTTTGGGAGGCTGAGGTGGGTAGATCACCTGAGGTCAAGAGTTCCAGACCAGCCTGGTCAATATGGTGAAACCCTGTCTCTACTAGAAATACAAAAAAATAGCTGGGCGTGGTGGCGTGTGCTTGTAGTCCCAGCTACTTGGGAGGCTGAGGCAGGAGAATCGCTTGAACCCATGAGGTGGAGGTTGCAGTGAGCCAAGATCGCACCACTGTACTCTAGCCTGGGCGACAGAGCAAGACTCCGTCTCAAAAAAAAAAAAAAAAAAAAGACAGAAAGAACTGCAGATTGATCGTGACAAACCAAATATCTTGGCTAATTAGAAAGAAAGGCACTTTTGCAAGAGGAAATGAGCAAAATAGTTTTCTGCTGTCCAGGTCTCCCATTAAACTCTGATGTACCCCTCAAAGCACTCAGCAGTTATATAACAGGGTGAGTTTGTACTTAGCATGTTACTGATTTACAAACTCATAAAAAAGCAAAAATAAAGAAGTGTAAGTAGTCTGTTGGTCCAAGTTTCAATAAAGGGGCCTTTTTTTTTTTGAGACCTGTTTTGTCACCCACGCTGGAGTGCAGTGGCACAATCTTGGCTCACTGCAACCTCTGCCTTCCAGGTTCAAGCAATTCTCCTGCCTCAGCCTCCTGAGCAACTGGGACTACAGGTGTGCACCACCACGCCCAGCCAGTTTTTGTATTTTTAGTAGAGATGGGGTTTCACCATATTGGCCAGGCTAGTCTTGAACTCCTGACCTCGTGATCTGCCCACCTTGGCCTCCCAAAGTGCTGGGATTACAGGAATAAGCCACAGAGCTCAGCCAAAAGGGGCCTTTCTTTTTTTCTTTTTCTTTTTTTTTTTTTTGAGATGGAGTCTCGCGCTGTCGCCCGGGCTGGAGTGCAGTGGCCAGATCTCAGCTCACTGCAAGCTCCGCCTCCCGGGTTTGCGCCATTCTCCTGCCTCAGCCTCTGGAGTAGCTGGGACTACAGGCGCCCGCCACCTCGCCCGGCTAGTTTTTTTTTTTTTTTGTATTTTTTAGTAGAGACGGGGTTTCACTGTGTTAGCCAGGATGGTCTCAATCTCCTGACCTCGTGATCCACCCGCCTTGGCCTCCCAAAGTGCTAGGATTACAGGTGTGAGCCATGGTGCCCGGCCCAAAAGGGGCCTTTCTAAAGGCATTTTATAAAAGGTGTTTGAAACACAAAACTGAAAAAACAAAAAAACAAAAAAACAAAAAAAAAAACCTTTAGTTTAACAAAGGTAACCTAATGCTTATCCAGTGCTTTTTCCGCCCCCATATCTGCAAACAGGTGTGGAAGTGAAAAGAACACGCCAACATAACAGAAAATTATTTTCTTTCTTTCTTTCTTCTTTTTTAGATGGAGTCTAGTTCTGTTGCCCAGGCTGGAGTGCAGTGGCGTGATCGCAGCTCACTGCAACTTCTGCCTCTGGGTTCAAGCAATTCTCCTACCTCAGCCTCCCAAGTAGCTGGGACTATAGGCACCCACTAGCACACCCAGCTAATTTTTTTGTAGTTTTAGTAGAGACAGGGTTTCGCCATTATTGGCCAGGCTGGTCTGGAACTCCTGACCTCAGGTAATCCGCTTGCCTCGGCTTCCTTTCAAAGTGCTGGGAATACAGGCGTGAGCCACCATGCCTGGCCACGAAACAATTTTCTTTTCTCTTCTTTTTTTTTTTTGGAGAGTGAGTCTCTATCACCCAGGCTAGAGTGCAGTGGCGGGATCTCAGCTCTCTACAACCAACACCTCCTGCGTTCAAGTGATTCTCCTGCTTCAGCCTCCTGAGTAGTTGGGACTACCGGGGCCCTCCAACAACCTGAGTAATTTTTGTATTTTTAGTAGAGATGGTGTTTCACCATCTTGGCCAGGCTGGTCTGGAGCTCCTGACTTTGTGATCCGCCGCCTCAGCCTCCCAAAGTGCTGGGATTACGGGCCTGAGCCAATGCGCCCGGCCCAAAACTATTTTCTACTCCAATGTGCAAAGCAACCTAACAAGAAAAACCTTAAATATTTATTCTTACTTTCCTTGTTAATGATTAGGCTGTATTAACCTCTTATTTTCATTTGAAAGTCATCTGGTTTCAATGATAATTGCTTTGTCATCAAAACAAATAATTTTTTAAAAATTTAGTTTGATGACTGACAGCATGGTTAGAACATAAACAATTTTAAACTTCATTATTGTATATTTTTTTCCTGTGAGGAATAACTAGCTTCAACATTTTCTAGAATGTTTTTCCTATTTTGTTACAAAAGTGTAAGCAGAATAAAAGTAATTTTTAGGAGGTTGAGTTTAAAAGTTTTCACTAAATTAATTATTATTATTATTTTTTTGAGACAAAGTTCACTCTGTCACCCAGGCTGCAGTGTAGTGGCGCGATCTCAGCTCACTGCATCCTCTGCTTCCCTGGTTCAAGCGATTCTCATGCCTTGGCCTCCTGAGTAGCTAGGATTACAGGCGCCTGCCACCACGCCTGACTAATTTTTGTATTTTTAGTAGAGATGGGGTTTCACCATGTTGGCCAAGCTGGTCTCAAACTCCTGACCTCAGGTGATCCACCCGCCTTGACCCCCCAAAGTGCTGGGATTACAGGCATGAGCCATTGTGCCTGGCCTAAATTAATTTTTTAAATAAGTAAGTCCAGCTAAAGGTGACAAGGCTAAATACAGTAATGTGCATGTAAAAAGAAATGAACTCGGGAATGTATGGTGAGAAGACAAGTTTCCCATTGACCATTCAATTAACAGCTTGCATCACATTGCAACTGTCTTTCCTTGTTGATAATATGTGAATGAGTTAAAGAAATAGAAGAAATTAAAAGGGAGAAAGATTAAAGTCTGTGAGTGAGGTAGCAAGAGTTCAAAATAAAGTAAATGCTTCTAGAGAAAGCAAGTAAAAGGGGCATGAAGAATTCCACTATAAATCATGCTAAGTGTGCTCAGACACTACAACTCCAGAATTACTCTAAGTGCTACCTTTTCTTGATGAATAAAATGCAAGTAAGTTACCTTTGGTACCCACACCTAACTGCGTGAATAGTCAAAATATCCTGCAACAGAATCGATCAAGACCACTTAAAATTGCTTAATTTTGATGGTACTTTGTGATAAAATCATGAGCCAACTATGAAAGACTATCTACCAGGCCCGCCTTTTCAAAAACTAAACATTATTGGGGTGTGGTTGGTTGATTATGAAAAGAGAAACTACACTAATTCTTGGTAGTTTTGACAATGCCTTTAATGATAAAGAAGTGTGTTTAACATGTGTCTCTCATATTCACTACGGTAAAGTTTATCAGTTTAACTCTTTGCAAACAAGCAAGAGATCCTGCAAGCAGGAAGCTTTTCTGTGGAACTCCTGACGGAACACAAACCATAACAGTTACTGCAAAGCTTAATGCAAACCCTCTAGAGTCCACGTTGACAAATTCTTTAACAAGCCCTGTGGTTACAGGGAAGCTGGTTTCACTGTGACTCACTCCTGCTCAAACAGTTTACTGGAAATGAAGGGGAGGGGGAATTTTCAGAGAAGTCATGTGATGGCCAGATAAACCACAACCAGTAAAGGTTCATCAGAGTCAAAAACAGGTCCCAGCAACAATTGACACCCGGAGTGTTCAAATGGTACTAAAGTGTATGAAAATGTGTCCTGTTTAGTTTCAGATCATCTACACCATAAACTCTTTCATGAATCTGTATATGTAAAGGAAAAACTTCATAGCAGGAAAAACTGGCAGGCATTGACACAGTGTAGGCAACTGCAACTGCACACACTTCATAGGAAAATGTGCTTAAGAGAATAGCATTAGTGGAACGCCAAAGCACTTTTTCGTGAGTATGTAAATAATCTTATCAATTCCTTTCCCATAGTCTTTAAACTCAAATGATCAAACACATATTCTATCATTATCAAAAGAATCCTTCACTTTGACCCTATACTTTGGAAAGGGATGTTCACTAGATAAATGTCTATTTTATTTTACTACATTAAAAAAAAAGCATTGGTCATAAGAATGAGAACTACCATTACAATGGATAAACTGTTTTTTGGTTTCATATTTTCACTAGTAAAATAATGTAAATAGCTAGAAACTTCTGAAAAGGACAAAGATCCTATTAAGCTAAAAAATAAGACTTTTTTCAGCCTTAAATTTAATACAAATTAGTAAGGTAAAAGATGCTAGTATTAAAACTCAATTTGGGGATTTAGCTTCAATATACAGAGTAGGTAGCAATTATTGAGTATTAATTACTTTAATTACTATAGTCCTAAATAGAACCTAAAAATGTTCCCTTAAAATAAGATTAAATTCTGAAACTACAAAATAGCCTTTGGGGAAACATTCAGCCTAAAATGGTCTGCAGACTCATGAACAATACTCAACAGAAAGACAAGCTAATTGATAGGAAAATAGAGGAAAAAAAACTCATATTCTTTTTTCTTGAGATGGAATCTCACTCTGTCACCTAGGGTGGAGTGCAGTGGTGTGATCTCGGTTCACTGGAACCTCCGTCTCTCAGGTTCAAGCAATTCTCCTGCGTCAGCCTCCCAACTAGCTGGGATTACATGTGCCTGCCATCATGCCCAGCTAATTTTTGTATTTTTAGTAGATACAAGGTTTCACCATGTTGGCCAGGCTGGTCTTGAACCCCTGACCTCAAATGATTCACCTGCCTTGGCCTCCCAAAGTGCTGGGATTACAGGTATGAGCCTGAATATGTTTTCACGATATTCTTTGAAAACGTGAAGTTTTAAGACTTTTACGTTTCTGATTTAATTTTAAATTTCCTATTCTGATAGCAGTAAGAAGCAGCAGGAAATTTCACATAGTCAGCAACCTAACACTGTGAGAAAGAATCCAAGTAGCAGGTCATTAAAACAGATGGCATTTAGGAAAGTAAACTTATTCAAAACATATTCTTGTAAGTAAATATGTACAACAACATTTCTCCTCTATTGTGTAAGCTTTAAATACAAAACTACCACAACCACTCCCAGACTCCTCCATTATTTCAGTAATACTGGCTGCCCTAATTTTTCAGGACACATCATGCAAATAAGTTCTTTTATTTTTCAAATTCTTTTATTCCTAAAGTATCTTTAATTTTCCTTTTTGGTTATATAGCTTAGAGAATAAACAAATCACAAGAATCTTCATTTATTTCTAAAGTATAAAGTATATAATTTTACAAAAGTTGTTTTACTCAATGTGAATTAAAATTTCCAAGTCTAAAAAAATTTTAAAAATTAAAAAAATTTGCAAGTCATTTAACTTAGTGTCTTTTACATTATCTTCAGATGACAATTGCTCTCAGATGACTATTAAACTCAAAGATGCAAAACAGTTAAATCTTCCTTTCTTTGTAAAATTACTGGTGTTCAATTACATTTTACATTTTGCAGCAAAATAAGACTGAATATTAACGGACATGTTTCATGTAATGCTACACTTTTTTTTACTGTTATTTCATCATCTATTCAAAGTATCCACTGCATGAGTAGTATGTGCAAGAGTAGGCGGGCATTGTTGAAACTACATACATTTTTAAGCCCCCTTCTGAAGGACTTTATAGACTCCTAGAGAGATAAGAAAAGTCTATAAATAGTTTTAAAAGAAGGTAGAATGTGATAAGTGACACAAGAAAGACATAGCTGGGCTGAGATAGGAATTCAGAGACAATTTGAGAGGAGTGAAGGGGGTGAGGTAGGGGTAGGAAGGGAATCATAAAATAGTTCACAAAGAAGCCAGCAGCACATAAATCAAAAGGTAAGAAAATTAAAAAGTAGACATGCAGATGGGAAGAAATGACACACTAAGTAAAGTTATGAAAAAGAACAATACCGCATAGTGGTGGAGGAAAAAGTTAAATTATTGCAAATGATCAGGTCAGTAATTTTTAAACTTAAAAACTTCAGAGTTCTTTAATTAAAAGAAATCTCTCTCCCTCTTCCTCCCTCCCTCCTTCTCTCCTTCCCTCCTTCTAATTACACACACACACACACACACACACACACACACACACACACACACAATTTTTGATGTTGAATGGGTATTCTAGCAGCTTTTTAAAGTTCAGCTTGAAAACCATCAATGCAGAGGATAAAAAACTGTTAAAGGGAAATCAGAAATAGTTGTAGGTTGGGGCCAAGTAATGAAGAAAATTGGGTTAAATAGTTTAGATTTCACTCTATACACAATGGGAGCCATCACAGATTTTTGAGCAGCAACGTTCCACAAGTAGAGATATTTTTCAGAAAATTACTTTGGTTACTTTGTGTGGGAAAACATTGGGAGAAAAAAACTAGTAAAGAGTAGACCTACTAGGAAGCCGCTGGCAATACTTAGGTAAGGGTTGATAATAAAGGCCTGAACCAGTAGTGGGAAGGGAGAAGAGAGGGCATATAAGATACTATGGAGATAGAATCAACAGGCCTTAAAGAATTAATTACTGGGGATGGGAGGAAAGGCGGGAGTCAGATGACTCAGATTTTGACCCAAAGCGATTGTTAGGATGGTGATTAACATTAACAGAACACAGGAACCAAGAAGGAAAAGAAAATCATAAAGATAATAATTAAACCTTGCATAAAATAGTCAACAAAGCACATAAACAGCTATCTAGACCTAACTTTTATAAATGACGCTAAAATTGCTCAAGGTCAGAGGAAGCTACATTCATTCATGTCTGCCTCTCACAGACATCTAGTGGAAACATGATAGAAAGCCAAGAGCAAAAGGAAGTCAGCTTAGTGGAAAAATACTGCCTAATCTCAACATTGTACTCAGAAAAATACAGCAGGTATCATAATAAATCAGAATACAAATAAATGCTTTAATCATCTTTTTTTCCCCTTAAAACATCTATAGTATGACATCCAACCATTAGTCAACACTGGAATTTAAGCAAACAAAATTGTTTCATAACAACAATTTCTTTTTTCTTTTTTTTTTTTTGAGACGGAGTCTCACTGTGTCGCCCAGGCTGGAGTGCAGTGGGGCAATCTCGGCTCACTGCGAGCTCCGCCTCCCAAGTTCATGCCATTCTCCTGCCTCAGCCTCCAGAGTAGCTGGGACTACAGGCGCCCGCCACCACGCCCGGCTAATTTTTTGTATTTTTTAGTAGAGACAGGGTTTCACCGTGTTAGCCAGGATGGTCTCGATCTCCTGACCTGGTGATCCACCCGCGTGAGCCTCCCAGAGTGTTGGGATTACAGGCATGAGCCACCGCGCCCGGCCACAACAACTTCTTAGTAAAATCACATACACCATTTAACCTAGTTGGAGAGCACATGGCAAAGCAATGAGAGCCAAGTGTATTTTTTTTTTTTTTTTTTTACTTTTTTGGCTGATAAACTTATTCTACTAAAGGGTTTTCCTTTCAAGAATAAAAAACCATATTTTCTAACTCATTCTCATGCAATCTTAAAATTTAAATTTCCACTCATAGTTACTGATTTTACTTAATTTGCTGTTTTAGCTACAGTTGACCCAACTTTTCCATATTTTATTGCTTCTATCAAATTGGAGGTTTTACCAAGTACACGTTATCTATAACCAGATCCCAGCAACAAAGTCAGATAAACTCTGGATCTTTGCTAAACTGATTACTATAAGAATTTGTAAATGATAACCAATAAGCTGCGATTAGAAAGATGTCGGTAAAATTATAGCTTAGCAAATAAGAACCCAGTATCTTTTAAACTAAGATATTAAAATCACTTGGAAAACAGTGTTGGAACAATATACAGTTAGTTAATTACTTAAGAAAGAAAAAAGATTCCTACATCATATCATATGTAAAAATATTTTCATAGATTAAAGACTTAAAACATAAAAGAATAAAACCATAAAAGTATTAAAAGAAAATACAGGCCAGGCGTGGTGGCTCACGCCTGAAATCCCAAAACTTGGGGGGCCGAGGCTGGCAGATCACTTGAGGTTGGGAGCTCGAGACCAGCCTGGCCAACATGGTGAAACCCTGTCTCTACTAAAAATACAAAAATTAGCTGGGCGTGGTGGCATGTGCCTATAATCCCAGCTACTTGGGAGGCTGAGGCAGGAGAATCACTTGAACCTGGGAGGCGGAGGTTGCAGTGAGCCAAGATCACGCCACTGCACTTTAGCATAGCGACACAGGGAGATTCTGTCTCAAAAAAAGTAAAATATAACAAAACATACCCAGTAAATGACATGGAAATACTACTGGGAATAAGGAAAAATACTGGTAGCATATGACAAAGAGCATCTTCTTAAATATGTAAACCAGTAAGAAAATGAAAAATACGTTATAAAAAATAGATACATGCACCAGTTAGATGAACATTCTATTTCTTCTTTTTTATTTGTATTTTCAGCATTTCATTATAATAAACACACTTTGTAATAAGAAAAAAACTTGTTATAGCAAAGACGTAAAAATATTTGATGGAGTGGAAAAATGTTCACATTTTTAGATTCAAATCAAGTCACAAAACAACAAACAATATGATTTCACTCTTAGGTATATAAAAATTTATAGAGAAAAGACTAAAGGGCACTCACCAATTTTCTACAATGAGATGTATCACTTTGTAATAAAAAATAATTTTATAATAACATCGGTATCACATGTCTATGATACTGTGAAAAAGGAACTTGTGACTAAAATTTATGGTATGATTCTAATTTTTATAAAAAGTTATGTATGCAAAGAAAGCAGTCTGGAATACAGTGATTATTACCCTACTATGCTGGGGAGAAGGTATGTGAGCTTTCACTTTTTACTTTACAATACTTCTGGAATGTAAGAATTTTATTACTAAAAGCACTTGTATAATTAAGACATACGCAGATCTGTAAAATGTAATATAAGCAAAGGGACTAAGACAAATTCATGATTGAAAGCATTGAAAATCTTCTTTGCCAAGCCATAGCAAGAAACTCTCCTTTGAACAACAATTAAAACATTAGTACCCTTTCAGATAATTTATAACACAGAAAACCGCAACAGTCTCTTTCCACCTATTCTCCCTCACCCCTTCAACTGAAAAACAACTATAAACAAATAAATAAAAATTAAAAATCTTATACAACTTATCTGTAACTGGGAAAAAGTATGTAAGGAAAATTATATCCACATCCACTGAAATCTGTAATAAGCCACAAAATTGATGGAAACTGGTGAAAAAATCATGAAAAGGAATAAAGAAAAGAAAAATCAGGCTGGGCACAGGGGCTCACGCCTGTAATCCCAGTACTCTGGGAGGCCCAGGCCGGTGGATCACCTGAGGTCAGTAGTTCCAGACCAGCCTGGCCAATATGGTGAAATCCCATCTCTACTGAAAATACAAAAAATTAGCCAGGTGTGGTGGTGGACGCCTGTAATCCCATCTACTTGGGAGGCTGAGGCAAGAGAGTTGCTTGAACCCAAGAGGCGGAGGTTGCAGTCAGCCGAGATGGCACCAGAAAATATTGCTACATTATGGTATGGTAAGCACAGTACTACTACCATGCCCAGCTAATTTTCTGTATTTTTGGTAAAGATGGGGTTTCACCACATTGGCCAGGCTGGTCTCGAACTCCTGACCTCAAGTGATCCGCCCGCCTTGGTCTCCCAAAGTGCTGGAATTACAGGTGTGAGCCACTGCACCAGGCAACAGTATATGATTGCTAACAAAGAACATGAAACAGTATGTGTGTACATTTTGCTCACTGGATTTTTCAATATAGATAAGCAAATATGAAATTAGGGACTGAGAAATGTACAGTTTATCTTAAAATAGTGATTTTAATTATTGGCTTTGCAGGATGAAAATAGCCAAACCTCATAACCAACAGAAGTATTGTGTGCAGTCTGGTTTCCATGACTCAAAGAAAAAGTGGAATTAGAGAAGATCCCCTCAAAAAGTAACTAATCAGGGACAGAAGAGATGTAAGAAAAAGATTATTACCCCAACAGTAGATAGATAAAGACTGAGAAAAGAAATGGTCAAAGTCTTCAAGAGCTCAAATTATATGGATAAAATAAAGAATTCTTCATCAAATCCTAGAAGATCTTAGTTTTTGGAATTGAGCTTTTAGATGGCAATAAGCTTATGAAATTCATTATTTAAAATTCTAAAATCAAAACCCTGCAAAGAATGAAATAAGTCTTCTAGTCTGATATTCTAGCCAATGTAGGGTGTGCTATGGATGGGATCCCTGAGAGATATCACACAGAGACAAGGCACTCACTGCACTCCGTGAACAATACGAATGACTTTTCTTAGTTTAAACCACTAAATATTGAGGTGATTTGTTACTCAGTAATAGACAACTGGAATACTCTTTGTTCTAAAAACCCCAAAACATAGAAAACAGAAACGAGAACTCAATATTTGATGAAGTTAGCATTAATAAATGAGGACAGGACAAATAGAAGAAAAGATTATACCCGAGAGCGTACAGGGGAGGGATATGGAAGAGAAGCAAAATACTTTGCCCCACAAAACTCCAAAAGAGCTCTTCAGCAGAACTGCCAGTAGAGGCTGGCATAGGGCTGAAAACAAGGAGAATGCAAAAGACTCCCAGGTCCCATCCCTACTCAGCACAGCCAGGCAACTCTCTCTCCCATATCAGTAGGAGACATAGTCTCTAGACAAAAGTGAATGTTCTGGGCTCTGGACATACTTGTGCTTGTGTTTGTGTAGGTATTCACAGATGGAACAGAAAGTGAGTTAAGCAACAGTCCACATACTAAATGGAGATCTCTAATCACTCTTCCCCAGTCAAGCTTTAGCATGTTAGCAGCAAGGCTGATACAGATGTTCTTTGACTTACAATGGGTGACGTGTCTCAACCCCTTTGTAGTTGAATACATCATAAATCAAAAATGCATTGAATATGTCTAACCTACCAAACATCATAGCTTAGCCTAGCCTCCCTTAGACATCCTCAGAAGACTTACATTAGCCTATAGTTGGGCAAAATTACAGTATACTGCAGAGTATGGACGTTTACCCTCATGATCACCTGGCTGACTGGGAGCTGTGGCTCACTGCTCTACCTGGCATTGAGTGAGAGTATGGTACCACGTATCGCTAGCTCGGGAAAAGATCAAAATCCAAAATTCGACCTATGGTTTGTACTGAATGTATATCACTTTCATACCATTGTAAAGGTGAACAATCATAAGTCGAACCATGGTAAGTCAGGGACTGTCTGTATTGCCTAGGCAAGAAATTGAAGGATCCATCATGGAGAAACTGAACTATCCCCAAGAAAAGATCAATAGACACTGATACATGGAGGTTCTCAGTAAATATTAAGCCTGGATGCCACTTGACTGTACAATAGGGAAGCCTCACCATCCTACACCTGGCCTCTACACACACAGCTTCCACTTAGCTTTTAAGTGTCTTATTCTCATATAAACAGACAAATAAGGATTATCAGGCTTTGAGGAAAGCCTCAAACTCCAAATTGAACAAATAGAAAAGATGATGCCTGAAAAATACATACAAATTGCTTTTTGAAAATAAATATGTAACAGCAGAAAAACATTTCGATATAGGACTTAGAAGATAAACTTGGGAAATCTCATAGGTAGTAAAATGAGATAAATATTAGAAGCAAAAAGGTTTAAAAAATTAAAAGGATGGGCATAGAAGGCCTAACATTGAAGCAACTAGAATTCCAGGAAGCAAGAATAGAGACTAAAGAGGGAAAACTCTCACATAAAAAATACAAGAATATTTCCCAAAACTAAGGAACAAGTTTTCTGAGCACCTATCACAGTACATTTTATTTGTTTTTTGTTTTGTTTTGAGATGGAGTCTTGCTGTGTCATGCAGGCTGGAGTGCAGTGGCATGATCTTGGCTCACCACAACCTCCGCCTCCAGGGTTCAAGCAATTCTCCTGTCTCAGCCTCCCAAGTAGCTGGGACTACAGGCGCGTGCTACCATGCCCAGCTAATTTTTTTTTTTTTAGTAGAGAGAGGGTTTCACCATGTTGGCCAGGCTGGTCTTGAACTCCTGACCATAGGTGATCCACCCACCTCGGCCTCCCAAAGTGCTGGGATTACAGGTGTGAGCCACCGTGCCAAACCCAGAATACATTTTAAAAAGACTATACCTCAGATAATGAACCTAAAAGCTTCTAGAGAGAAAAACAAACAAGCAAAACAAAAGTAGACTGCTTATAAAGAGGACTCAGAAGGGCATCAGTCCTCTGGATACCAATTACAGAAACTTGAAGACAATTGAACAATGCCTTCCAAATTCTAAGTATAGAAAGTGATTTTCAACCCACAATCCTATATTCAGTTAATTAATTGTGAATGAAGAACATGTTAGTTTAGAATGTAAGGTATCACATTTTTCCATTTACTCCCCCTTTCACAGGAAGCTACAGCAGAATACGTTCAAGCAAAATGAGGGTGTAAATTAAGAAGGAGGAAGACAATAAATCTAAACCAAGACAGAAGCAACTGTGCAGAAGGCCAACTGAATAGCAATTCCAGAATGAAGTCGGAGCAGGGAGGGCTCCAGAGATATCACTTCATGAAAAAAAAAATGGAGTTGATATAATTTTATTTGTGTTATCATGAGGTGTTTTTATAGAGCTGTTGGAGGGGAGAGAAGGCAAGCCAGAGATTTAAAGAGATTATGCAAATTTGAAAATGTTAATTCCAAGAAAAAAAGCTTTTTTTTTTTAAAAAAGGAGAAATAATCATAGTACCTTAGATTACTTATGAGAGAATAACTCTCATACCCATTTGGAATCCAAGTCATAGCATTAAAATGTGTAGCTGTAAGCCACCTTATACTTATTCCACTTCAACTTGCTGATTTCATATAGATAAAAAAAGAATTTTAGAGATGTTAAATGATATACATTAGTTAGTGCCATAACTCAAAGAACTATCAGTTGTCACAAGTCTCACCCATCTACTTCTGTGGACAGACTGGCTTCAGTAATTGGAATATACCAGTAATGCTGGCATTCTGAGTTTTTGTTCTACCTATAAGTATGTGAAATTTGGGAAGTAACAACTAGATCTACAGTTTTCTATAAAGTTAGAAGAATGGTACCTTTCCAAACTCCCTCAGAGTTAACACAAGGGTCATATTAGATATTGGATTTTTAAAATGCTAAAAATAATTTAAAAGTTTATATTTGTAATAATTATTAGCATTAATATAAACATTATGATGTCATGACAGGCATAATATTTGGTTGGCAGATAAGGCAAAGCAGATACCAGGGCAACTTGCTCTTTTCACAAAGAGCAGATGTTCATGGCTCTTTATTTCATTTGTTTTATATCTGGCTATTCTAAATTCACATTTGAAAGTTTTGTATTTAATTAAAAACTATAACCATACTTGGTTGAATTCTATTTCATCATGCTTCTTGTTTGTTTGTTTGTTTGTTTTCAGGTGGGGTCTTGCTCTGTTGCCCAGAGTACAGTAGTGCAAATGTAGCTCACTGCAGTCTCGACCTCCTGGGCTCATGCAATGCTCCTGCTTTAGCCTCCCAAGTAGCAGGGACTACAGAAATGCACCATCCTACGCAGCTAATTTTTCATTTTTTGTAGAGATGAGATCTTGCCATGTTGCCCAGGCTGGTCTTGAATTTCTGGCCTCAAGCAGTCCTCCTGCCTCAGCCTCCCAAAGTTCTGGGTAATAATGCATTTTTTAAAAGCCTATCTGACTTGAAGATGGAGATTCAATCTTTCAACACTGTTCTTAGGAATTTTCCTGAAAACAAAACACTCTGTTGAGATAATTGAGATAGAGGCTGATACACAGATTGTGATTAGGTCAAAAAAGCCTCAACCAATTATGTTATTGCTTGCCTAGGCCTAGCATTTAGTAATTTTCTGTTTTGAAAGTTTACCTTGCTCATCTTGAGGACACTGTCTAGAATACTCCAGGGCATTCATTAATCTGACTGAGGCAAAGGAAAGACTGAACTGCTGAATAGTTTGAATTGTTAAATATTATTCAAAAAGAAAGTTCAGGTCAGGCGTGGTGGCTCATGCCTGTAACCCCAGCATTTTGGGAGGCCAAGGTGGGAGGATCACTTGAGCCCAGGAGTTTAGATGAGGCCAGCCTGGGCAACATTGTGGGACCCTGCCTCTACAAAAAATAAAAATTAGCTGGCCATAGTGGTACATAACTGTAGTCCCAGCTACTTGAGAGATTGAGGCTGGTGAATAACTTTGTGTTTTTTGAGACACTCCCATTCTGTCGCCGAGGCTGGAGTGCAGTGGCACAATCAGGGCTCACTGCAATCTTTGCCTCCCAGTCTCAAGAGATCCTCCCAACTCAGCCTCCCAAGTAGCTAGGACTACAAGCATGCGCCACTAGGCCCAGCTAAGCTTTTTAAAAATTATTTTTATTTTTTTATTTTTATTTTTTGGAGGGAGTCTGGCTCTGTTGCCCAGGCTGGAGTGCAGTGGCACGATCTCGGCTCACTGCAAGCTCTGCCTCCCAGGTTCACGCCATTCTCCTGCCTCAGCCTCCCGAGTAGCTGGGACTACAGGCACCCGCCACCATGCCCGGCTAATTTTTTGTATTTTTAGTACAGACGGGGTTTCACCGTGTTAGCCAGGATGCTCTTCATCTCCTGACCTCGTGATCCGCCCACCTCGGCCTCCCAAAGTGCTGGGATTACAGGCGTGAGCCACTGCGCCCGGCTTAAAAATTTTTTTGCATCACTGCACTCCAGCCTGGGTGACAGAGTGAGACCCTGAATCAAAAAAAAAAACAAAAAACAAAAAACAAAAAAGGAAGAAAGAAGCAAAGAAAGAAAAAGTTCTACTATTACTATTGTCATATATACTACTACATACTGCTTATTAAAGTTTTAGTAACTACTTAAGAATTTGATATAATTCATATACTCCCTTAGCAAACATTTCAGCAGCTCTGCACACTCTGTGGAATACAGAATGAAGCTGCTTTCAAGGGAGGAAAGGGCCACTATAGATACAGCCATATAGTAAGATTTCTTTCTTTCTTTTTTTTTTTTAGAGACAGGGTCTGTGGCTTAGGCCAGAGTACAGTGGGATGATCATAGCTCACTTGCAGCCTTAAACTCCTGGGCTTATGCAATCCTCTTGCCTTGGGTCCTCAACGTGCTGGGATTACAGGAGTGAGCTACCACATCTGGTCTTTGATGTCATGTTTAACAATTAATTCAGAAGTTCTATTATTTTGGACTCAAAGCAGCAGTCTGCTTGGTAATATCTCTAAACAAACAATGGAGAAAGCAGGTTTCAGCTCCTTAACATTACTGGCAACATTAATTTACCCTAGTTTCTGACAAGGTGTTTTAGTATATTAAGAGTTGTCTTATTGCATTTTTCTGTAATTTTCTATTCTAAGATCAAGATTATCTTTTATATTTTGACCTTTCTAAATATTCTATCTCAAGTAGTATTTTTCTTTCTTTCTTTCTTTTTTTTTTTTTACTTTAGCAGTTTTGTTCTTCAGAGTAACTACTAACAGTTTTACCTTAATAGCCTCTTTAGGAATAAGTAAAGTGTTCTATTTTCTATCCCCACTGTTCTTACTTGTGCAGACTCTGCATGTTCCAGCATCTCTTCAAATTCCTGATACTCTTCATCATCTGGTTCAGCACCTGAGAGGCGAGCTGCTCTGGCCATGAAATATGGAGGCAGCTCTCCAATTGCTGTACCGATACCCTAGGTGAAAAACCAAAATACTTACAATGAGGTTCTGTTCTCAACGGTGACACTTAATAGATCAAACCCATACTCTTCTGTATCACCAGAAGCATTTTGAGACGCAATATATTGGGGGAAAGTATATGCTACATAACCAAAATAATAAGAGTTTGAATCCTGGCTCTAATTCTGACCTATCTGATGCTAGGCAAGATAATACACATAAAACCCTTAAGACAAGCCAGGCACAGTGGCACGCACCTGTAGCCATAGCTACTCAGGATGCTGAGGCAGGAAGATCACCTGAGCCCAGGAGTTTGAGGCCAGCCTGGGCAACATTGTGAGATTCCTGTCTATGGAAAAAAAAAAAAAATCTTGAGACAACACCTGGCGCATCATAGACATTAAGTAAATTTTAGTTCTCTAGAATCTCTACTTAGACTCTGTTATTTTTATCATTTGTGCCCCCCCACCTTTCTGATATCTAAATGATCTGGTAATAAGAATTCACCAGTGGCCGGTCATGGTGGCTCACGTCTGTAATCCCAGCACTTTGGGAGGCCCAGGTGGCGGATCCCGAGGTCAAGAGATCGGGACCATCCTGGCCAATGTGGTGAAACCCCATCTCTACTAAAAATACAAAAATCAGCTGAGTGTGGTGGCGTGCACTTGTAGTCCCAGCTACTTTGGAGGCTGAGGCAGGAGAATTGCTTGAATCTGGAAGGCGGAGGTTGCAGTGAGCTGAGATGGCACCACTGCACTCCAGCCTGGCAACAGAGCAAGCCTCTATCTAAAAAAAAAAAAAAAAAAAAAAAAACCGCTGGGCGCGGTGGCTCAAGCCTGTAACCCCAGCACTTTGGGAGGAGGCCGAGACGGGTGGATCACGAGGTCAGGAAATCGAGACCACCCTGGCTAACACGGTGAAACCCACCCTGGCTAACACGGTGAAACCCCGTCTCTATTAAAAAATACAAAAAACTAGCCGGGCGAGGTGGCGGGCGCCTGTAGCCCCAGCTACTCGGGAGGCTGAGGCAGGTAGGAGAATGGCGTAAACCGGTGAGGCGGAGCTTGCAGTGAGCTGAGATCCGGCCACTGCACTCCAGCCTGGGCGACAGAGCGAGACTCCGTCTCAAAAAAAAAAAAAAAAAAAAAAAAAAAATTCAACAGTATAGATAAAAATTTTCTAGGAAATCTTCTGGAACTTCAGAAGTTGCTTTAATTTAAATACAGCGTTTCTTCTGTTGAGTTAAAACTTTTAACAAATTGTGGTCAGGAAGCCCTTTGAAAACTAAACATTAGGATGAATAAGTTTTCTTTTTTTTTTTTTTGAGATGGAGTCTGGCTCTGCCGCCCAGGCTGGAGTGCAGTGGCCAGATCTCAGCTCACTGCAAGCTCCGCCTCCCGGGTTCACACCATTCTCCTGCCTCAGTCTCCCGAGTAACTGTGACCACAGGCGCCGCCACCACGCCCAGCTAATTTTTTTTTGTATTTTTAGTAGAGATGGGGTTTCACCGTGTTGGCCAGGATGGTCTCGATCTCCTGACTTCGTGATCCGCCCGTCTCGGCCTCCCAAAGTGCTGGGATTACAGGCGTGAGCCACCGCGCCCAGCCCAGGATAAATAAGTTTTCTTTTTCTTTTCTTTTCTTTTTTTTTTTTAGATGGCTCTCACTCTGTCACAAAGGCTTGAGTGCAGTGGCACAATCTTGGCAATTCTCCTGCCTCAGCTGCCCCAGTAGCTGGGGCTACAGGTATGTGCCACCAGGTCCAGCTAATTCTTGTATTTTTAGTAGAGTCGGGGTTTAACTATGTTGGCCAGGCTGGTCTTGAACTCCTGACTTTAGGTGATCCACCCACCTTGGCCTTCGAAAGTGCTGGGATTACAGGTGTGAGCCACCGCACCCAGCAAGTAAGTTTTCACTACAGGAAAAATGTTTATTTCCTCATGACATTGACTCATATTCTACTCACTTGGTGGACTTTTTCCTTTTTGTGTGTGTGTGTATTTCTATCATGAGATACAATGTCTGTTCGTCCTGTTACCCAGGCTGGAGTGCAGTGGCGCGATCTCGGCTCACTGCAGGCTCCGCCCCCCGGGCTCACGCCATTCTCCTGCCTCAGTCTCCTGAGTAGCTGGGACTACAGGCGCCCGCCACCTCGTCCAGATAATTTTTTGTATTTTTAGCAGAGACGGGGTTTCACCATTTTAGCCAGGATGGTCTTGATCTCTTGATCCGCCCGCCTCCGCCTCCCAAAGTGCTGGGATTATAGGCGTGAGCCACTGCGCCCGGCCCAACTTTTTCCTTTTCTTTAGAGATAGTGTCTCTCTCTGTCACCAGGCTAAAGTGCAGTTGCACGATCATAACTCACCGCAGCCTCAACCACCCAGGCTCAGGCTCAAGTGATCCCACCTCAGCCCCCTGAATAGCTGGAACTATATGGATATGCTACCACGCTCAGCTAGCTTTTTTTAGAGACGGAGTGTCACTCTGTCACCCAGGCTGGAGTGCAGTGGTGCTATCTTGGCTCACTCCAACCTCTGCCACTTGGGTTCAAGCGATTCTCCTGCCTCAGCCTCCTGAGTAGCTGGGATTACAGGTGCCTGCCACTGCACCTGGCTAATTTTGTAGTTTTAGTAGAGATGGGGGTTTACCATCTTGGTCAGGCTGGTCTTGAACTCCTGACATCATGATCCACCCACCTCAGCCTCAGCCTCCTAAAGTGCTGGGATTACAGGTATGAGCCACCGTGCTCGGCTGCTCAGCTAGTTTTAAAAAAAATTTTGGGGCTGAGGCAGGAGAATGCTTGAACCTGGGAGGCGGAGGTTGCAGTGAGCCAAGATCGTGCCAGCCCGAGTAAGAGAGCAAGACTCTGTCTCAAAAAATTTTCTTTTTTGTAGAGACGAGGTCCTGCTATGTTGCCAGGGCTGGTCTCGAACTCTTGGGCTCAAGTGATCCTCATGCCTTGGTTTCCCAAAGTGCTGGGATTATAGGTGTGAGCCAGTGTGCCCAACCAGGATTTCTGTTTTCTGTTTTTTTTTTTTTTTTTTTTTTTTTTTAAAGAGATGAGGTCTCACTATGTTGCCCAGGCTGGTCTTGAATTCCTGGGCTCAAGTAATCCTCCCACCTTGCCTCTCAAAGTGCTAGGATCACAGGCATGAGCCACCGTGACCCGCTGTGACATTAAAGATAAGGAAAACAAAGGTTTATGAACTAGTAACTTGGTTTGGACTTAAATGGCTTAAACACAGGATAATTAATAATGCAACAGGCACATAGTCTCTAGGGAAATTCTCAACTTTGAGCCATACACAGTGAATGAAAAAGCTCTGCTAGTTCTTAAAAAGCAATGTTAAGCATTTCAGTTTGCTCTGTCTTATGGTTCTGCCTCCAAATGCCTCAAAAAGAATTCCCAAGGGACCAAATCAAATTCAAACATTTTGTATTCACAATGGGTGGAACCAACAATTTCCATGTGTAACTACATTATCCACACTTGAAACAAGAATTTTGAAAGAGTCCAGGCGCAATGCCTCATGCCTGGAATCCCAGCACTTTGGGAGGACGAGGCGGGTGGATTGCCTAAGCTCAGGAGTTTCAGAACAGTTGTCTGGGCAACATGGCGAAACCCCGTCTCTACTATAATACAAGAAATTAGCTGGGCGTGATGGTGCACACCTGTAGTCCCAGCTACCTGGGAGTCTGAGGCATGAGAATTGCTTGAACCCAGGAGGCAGAGGTTGCAGTGAGCTTATGGGTGACAAAGCAAGACTCTATCACCAAAAAAAGAGAAAAAGAATACTTAACTGCCAAAAGATTAAGCCTATATTTAGTCAAAAAACAGAGAGAGAAGGCAGGAGAGACATATATACATGGATATAGGCAAAAACCAAATCATATATATTGCTAAACAAGAAAAGTTGGTCAGACGTCATGGCTCACACCCATAATCCCAGAACTTTGGGAGGCTGAGGTAGGCGTATTGCTTATGTACATGAGTTCAAGACCAGCCTAGGCAACATAATGAGACTGTTTCTACAAAAAATTATGCACTTGTGGTCCCAGCTACTTGGGAGGCTGAGGTGGGAGGATCACCTGGGCCCAGGAGGTCCAGGCTGCCATGAGCTGTGATCAAGCTACTACACTCTAGCCTGGGTAACAGAGTGAGACTCTGTCTAAAAAAAAAAAACACACACACACACACACACAAATCGGTAATGTTGGACAACGTTGGAGGATGCTAGAGAACCAACTTATTATTTTAAAAATTGGTATAATAAAGATCAAGTATTTATCTTTTTCTGATATAAACTATATCTCAGGGTAACTAAATTAGTGACAAGGAAAAGTTACTTCCTTCTTAACTTTAAGGAAATTTGTCATGAGTTTGAATCACATGATTGCTTTCAGAACTGTTAAACATTTGACTTAACATTTGAACTTAGGAGAAGTTCATGTTTTGAATAAAATGTTACACTTTCTGTCCTACTTTTTTCTATGGGAGATTTTCCAAAGGTGCAGAGAATTATAAAATGAATTTAATATACTCTCACTTAACTTCAGCTAATATTAACTAATAGTTTATATTGTTGTATCTATACCCTTTCTCATTCTCTTCTCAATTATCTTGAAGCTGATCCCAGATGACATAATGGACTGAAATGAAATCAAGAGCTGTATACTGTCTTACACGTAGTTGACTATATTTACTGTTATATTTTAGTTTAATTCTCCTCGTGTTTTCCCACATTAGCAAGAAACAATGGGAATCATGAGTCAGTACTCTCTAATTATGCAAATAAATACAAGGGAATTTAGTCATCCAGGCAGGTGTCCCAAAACACATTATACCCTAGACACAGACATTTATTTATCTCAAATTAGATATTGAAGTCTCATCATTTCATAATCCTTACAAAACAATTTTATGATTCTCTACAAAATTCAAATATATATTTGTATAAGACACAAATACAAAATTCTTTACATTTGTTTATATGCAAAACAAAACATAAATTGTTGGAACACTAAAAACTGTCAGCCTGTTTACATCTGTTTATATGTAAAACAAAACATAAATTGTTGGAACACTAAAAACTGTCAGCCTAAGTTTAATTAAGGAGAGAGAATGACTGGCTTCCTTATTGCAAAATAAGTGGTATGTATAGTCAACCAATAATTCAGAAAGCTCTCCTCCAAACCATCTACTACATACAAATGTATTACTCTTCAATCCTTCTTGAACTAGAGAAGAATTTAATACGCACAAAATATGCAAACCAACTGGTAACACAACATCTTCTTGGGGTGCTAATTTTATTCAAAGATTTTAGGGAAGACAAAAATTCTGAATTTGTACTTTTAAAAAGTTTTGTTGGGTGAGGTGGGGAAAAAACATTTTGTCAAGTGGACTCACAAGCAAATCTGCAGCATGGTGCTTTTATTTATTTTTTTTATTATTATTTTTTTTTATTATTTTTTTTTTTGAGACGGAGTCTTGCTCTGTAGCCCGGGCTGGACTGCAGTGGCCGGATCTCAGCTCACTGCAAGCTCCGCCTCCCGGGTTCATGCCATTCTCCTGCCTCAGCCTCCGGAGTAGCTGGGACTACAGGCGCCCGCCACCTCGCCCGGCTAGTTTTTTGTATTTTTAGTAGAGACGGGGTTTCACCGTGTTAGCCAGGATGGTCTCGATCTCCTGACCTCGTGATCCGCCCGTCTCGGCCTCCCAAAGTGCTGGGATTACAGGCTTGAGCCACCGCGCCCGGCCTAGCATGGTGCTTTTATATTAAGAAATGTAAGTTTAATGATAAAAATCTGGAGAGCAGGAATTTAAAAAAAATCTATCTTTTTCATCGAGAAACCCTGTCTCTACCAAAAATACAAAAAAATTAGCCGGGCATGGTGGCGCATGCCCATAATCCCAGCTACTCAGGAGGCTGAGGCAGAAGCACTTGAACCCGGGAGGCGGAGGCTGCAGTGAGTGAGATTGTGCCATTGCACTCCAGCCTGGGCAACAAGAGCGACAAACTCTGTCTTAAAAAAAAAAAAAAAAAAGTTTTTATTTATTTAATTAATTAATTTATATTGTTTTGGAGACAGAGTCTCACCCTGTTGCCCAGGCTGAAGTGCAGTGACACGATCTCAGCTCACTGCAACCTCTGCCTCCCGGGTTCAAGTGATTCTACTGCCTTAGCCTCCTGAGTAGCTGGGATTACAGACATGCGCCACCATGCCCGGATAATTTCTGTATTTTTAGTAGAGACAAACTTTCACCACGTTGGCCAGGCTGGTTTTGAACACCCAACCTCAAGTGATCCACCTGCCTCAGGCTCTCAAGTAGTTGGGACTACAGGCGCCCGCCACCATGCCCAGCTAATTTTTTTGTATTTTTAGTACAGACAGCATTTCACTATGTTGGCCAGGCTGGTCTTGAACTCCTGACCTCATGCTCCGCCTGCCTTGGCCTCCCAAAGTGCTGGGATTACAGGCGTGAGCCACCGCACCCAGTGAATTAATTCTTACATAGGGTGTAAGGTAAGGGTCCACGTTCATTCTTTTGCATGTGGATATTCAGTTTTTCCAGCCCACTGCCCCTCCACTTTTTTTTTTTTTCTTTGAGACAGAGTGTTGCTCTGTTGCTCAGGTTGGAGTGCAATGGTGTGATCTCAGCTCATTGCAACCTCTACCTCCCGGGCTCAAGCGATTCTTCTGCCTCAGCTTTCCAAGTAGCCGCAATTACAGGCCCCCACCAGCATGCCCAGCTAAGTTTTATATTTTCAGTAGATGTGGGGTTTCACCATGTTGGTCTGGCTGGTCTTGAACTCCTGACCTCAGGTGATCCACCTGCCTTGGCCTCCCAAAGTGCTGGGATTACAGGCGTGAGCCACTACACACAGCCCACAGCACCATTTGTTGAAGACTGTCCTTGTAAATGTTGAGAACAATATTAACAAATTTAAACATAACTTAGTGTGTGCTATATTTTTAATATAACTAGACAGTTACAAAGAAGGAAGAGCAAACATTTGACCTATTAATCAGTATTTATTGACATTCCTATACTACATGCAAAACTTTTTCAAAAAAATTAATTAATTTTTTTTTTTTTTGAGACGGAGTCTCGCTCTGTTGCACAGGCTGAAGTGTAGAGGTGCAATCTTGGCTCACTGCAATCTCTGTCTCCCGGGTTCAAGTGATTCTCCTACCTCAGCCTCCCAAGTCGCTAAGAATACGGGTGTGAGCCACCATGCCCAGCTAATTTTTTGTATTTTTAGTAGAGATGGGGTTTCACCATGTTGGCCAAGCTGGTCTCAAACCCCTGACCTCAAGTGATCCACCTACCTCGACCGCCCATAGTGCTGGGATTATAGGAGTGAGCCACCGTGCTCAGCCCTATGTGCAAAACTTGATGCTGATTACTGTGATGCTAATACATTTAAGGTATATTTAATATTTTTTAGGATCCTAAATATTATTTGGAGAAGAAAGCCACCATACCAGCCAAATTAATTTAAAACATGTAAAAGCCAGGCCTAATAAGCACTACAGACAATATATACTATAGAAATTTGGAGGAGGCAGTTATCGTGGCCAGCTGAGATCGTGGTTTTCATTTGTTGGCCTTAAGGTTAATCCAGCAATGTAAATAATTTTTGAAAGAATAAAAGTATAATATTAAGAAAAAAAGACAAATTTACATACAAAGTCCCTTTTCTAGCATGTTCCAAGTATCTTGTTATTCTAACATTTTTTTCATCAAAAGACTAATGTCATCAAATTTATAAAGCATATGCAACTAGTATAATAAATTTGTTTCCAGTGTTTATAAAAGAGCAACAGGAAACATGACAATTTTTCCTGTCTTTCGTATTCAACAAATTCAACATTATGGTATTTCCTTCATAATTCTTTTAAAGCAAAACATAATTGCTAACACTTAACTGTGTTTCAAAACTGCTTCTTCTGAGGGTATGGTATTCATGCTCATTTTAATGAGTTAAGATCTGTAAGTGATCTGTTCCATAATCTTTAATTTCCTAAGAAATTGTTAGTGGGAAAAAATTACAGGAACATAACAAATCCAATGAGTTTTTAAAAAAACTCAAATGGAAACAGAAGTCTTTAACCAATGAATTATTCCTATGGATACCTGAATAAATTTAGGCATACAGGGCTGGGTTAGGAGGCTCACGCCTGTAATCCCACCACTTTGGGAGGCCGAGGCAGGCAGATCACCTGAAGTCAGGAGTTGGAGACCAGCCTGCCCAACGTGGAGAAACCCCGTTTCTACTAAAAATACAAAAAATCAGCCAAGTGTGGTGGTGGGTGCCTGTAATCCCAGCTACTAGGGAGGCTGAGGCAGGAGAATCGCTTGAACCTGGGAGGCGGAGTTGCAGTAAGCTGAGATGGTGTTACTGCACTTCAGCCCTGGGCGACAGAGCAAGACTATCTCAAAAAAAAAAAAAACATTTAGGCATAAAAAAAAATTGTGTAGATTAAAACCCATCTGCCACTTAACATGCTGTCCAAAGAATTTTATAAAATAAACTTAAGCAAACCACAAAAAGAACAACTGGAACAACTAAAAGTAAAATTGCCATATACGACCATACAGCCTGATACCTTCACTATAATAAGGCTTGGTTTATATTAAGAAATGTCTGACCTTACTTTAGTTAGCATTATAACAACTCAGAAAATGAAATGAGTCCTCTAAGAACACAGTATTTTCTTGTTGTTATTGTTGAGATATAGTCTCGCTCTGTAGCTCAGGCTGGAGAGCGGTGGCGAGTCTCGGCTCACTGCAACCCCTACTTCCTGGGTTCAAGCAATTCTCATGCCTCAGCATCCTGAGTAGCTGAGATTACAGGTATGCGCCACCACGCCCGGCTAATTTGTGTATTTTTAGTAGAGGCAGGGTTTCACCATGTTGACCAGGCTGATCTCGAACTCCTGGCCTCCAGTGATCTGCCTGTCTTGGCCGCCCAAAGTGCTGAGATTACAGGGATGGCCACCAGGCCCAGCCAGAACACAGTATTTTAAATCTAAAACTAAGACATATGGGGAGGATCACTTGAGCCCAGGAGGTTGAAGCTGCAATGAGCCGAGATGGCACCACTGCACTCCAGCCTGGGCAACAGAGCAAGACCCTGTCTCAATAAACAAACAAACAAACAAATAAATAAATAAATGCATACATACATATACACACACAATTTTTATTTGCCAAATAAAAATAAAATTTTAAATTAAAAAAGACATGACATTTGCCAATCTAATAATGATATATAACTATATATTACCAATCTAATATTTATATATATTTTATATAACTCTTAGACAAATTCTAAGAGTTTATCAGGTATAGAAATACTGGAACAGATTTTATAATGTAGTATACAGTTGACCCTTGAACAACATGGATTTGAACTGTGCCAGTACAAGTTATAATCAGTGTGCCTCTCATGGCTCCCCATCTACCTCCTCTACCTCCTTAGCCTCTGCCACCCCTAAGACAGCAAGACCAACCCCTTCTTTCCCTCCTCCTCCTCCTCAGTCTCTTCAACATGAAAATGGAGTGGAAATGATGATCCATTCCCACTAAATTAATAATAAATATATTTCCTTTTCCTCATGATTTTCTTTGTAACATAGTATATAATACTATATTAACACATGCAAAATATGTGTTAATCTACTATTTATCATTAAGGCTTCTGTTCAACAGGAAGCTATTAGTAGTTAAGTTTTTGGGGAGTTAAAAGTTATATGTGGATTTCCTACTGCACAGGGGGTTGGCAACCCTAACCCACACATTGTTCAAGGCTCAGCTGTAGTTCCATCATCTGTACTCCCTTTCCCTGCTGGAGTCTACTTGGCCTCAGTTGCTTTGTGATACATATGGTTCATGCCTTTCTTCCCAATGCCATTCATGAAGAGGAGATGCTCTAAAAGGTTTCTTTTGCCTTAGAAGTAGGTAGCTGGTTACTTACTGAATCATTTACTGACAACGAATATGTTTAGATTCTATTTCAATAAGGTACAACACACTATCAAGATGGTGAGGTTAGTTTTAAACAAATATGAAAATGCATATCTTACCCACATGCAGGCTTCAATCCTAACTTTTGAGATGATACTCCACAAAGAAATGGTTCCTTCAGTGCCCTCTTCATCTGGACAAATAATCTGATCAGGATAGGGTGGTTCAGGAAAATTAACTGAATTGCATTCATAAGCAGCTAATGTAACTGAGGCTATATGTGGACCCTATAAAACAAATACAAGAAACTTCTGATGAGAACTACTAAAAAATTATCAATACACGTTATTTTAATAGTATATTAATTACCATATAATAAAAATCTTAGCTTTCAAAGAACAAAATAATTCTAAATAATTTCAAGATGCAGGTAGTAACATGAAGAAAATAATCCTTCCCAGAATCTCTTCCTGGTTGACTTAAAAAAAAAAATCAGATTTATTGAGGTAAAATTTACACATAATAAGTCACTTATTTGAGGTCTACATTTCAATTAGCTTTGATGAATACATTCAGCCACATAACTACACCAATCAAGATACAGAACATTTCCATCACTGCAAAAATCATCCCTTGGCCAGGCACGGCAGCTCATGCCTGTAATCCCACCACTGTGGGAGGCTGAGGCAGGAGGACTGCTTGAAGCCAGGAGTTCAAGACCAGACTGGGCTACAAAGCAAGACCTCATCTCTACAAAAATTTTAAAAATTAGCCATGCACTGTGGCATGTGCCCGTAGTTCCAGCTACTCGGGAGCTGAGGCAGGAGGACTGCTTGAGCCCAGGTGTTGGAGGCTTTAGTGAGCTATAATTATGCCACTGCACTCCAGTCTGGACGATGGAACGAGGCCCCATGCCTTATTAAAAAAAAACATCTTGTGTTCCTCTGTGGCCAATTCCCTCCCTCAAGTCCTAGTCCCCGGCAACCACTGATCTAATTCCTTGCTCGACTTTTATTTTATGTATCTATATTTCTCATTTGTTAGATTATTCCTTTTATTAAAAAAACAACTTTCTGAGCCACTGTTCTTTTAGGCACAATTTGAGAATATCACTTTATGTCCTTACTTAAAAACAGTTAGTGATGTACCACCTCACGTAACCTTTCCTAGTGAGATCATAAAGCAAAAATGTAACTGTGAAACCAGTATCAATGAGTTTTACACAATGGTTCCTAAAAGCACAAGACGAAGAGTCCGCATACTAGGGAGCTGGTTAAAATATAAATTTCTGGGTCCCTTAAGCATAGGTTGATAGATGCCCTCTAGCATACAGTAACTAGCAGCCATGAGCTATTATGAAGAGAAATACTTTATTTGTAGAATAAAATTATTTACATATATACACACACGAGATTTTATTAGTAACTATATTGTGCGAGTATTTCTGAATCTGAAGATTTCTGTTAAAGATTTCTCCAATGATTTTTCATAAATGAGTCAGTCCCACAGAAAAGTAAGTCGGCTCTGTGTATAAGAAAGTATTTTAAGATCACATGATGAAAGAATCTGTGGTTCAAAGTACATAAAATCTAGTGATAAAAATAAAACTAAGATATTCTACTACCAAGATAATAAAATTTTGTTTGATGTTAATATAAAATACAAAGTCATTCACACACGTGATACTTATCTCTAAATAGAATCGGCATTTTCTGTTAAAATAATACCTAAAAAACGAAATCCTTGGCACTGAATCAGTTAATTATTAGTTTTTTTCTGGATCAAAAAAAAATCGATGTGAAGTTTTAGCCTTTGTTCCTCTTTTGGGGGACTTTTAATTCTTGGAAATGTAGAAATATTAACTATTAAAATAAGTATAGAAGATTTTGAAAAGAATACTTTGATTAGGTTTTTGAAAACTTATGATTAACCATGAAATTTACAATTGTTTCTTTAAACACTAGGTGCACACAAGAGATTTCACAGTTAAGGGAAAAAAGAATTATTTTGTGATACTATAAAAAAACCCCCAAAGTTTGTGATATTCAAAATAACTGCATAGTTTGTGAAACATTTCTCCTCATACAATTATAGCTGTCAGACGTAATTTAAAAAAGATAAAAAGAAATCAGCTGTAACTTCCACCTTTACTGTTAGAAAACACAAAAGAGACATATGAATGCCAATAAGTGAAAAAGAAGAAAATTTAAGAGTTTGTCCATGCTGTCCCCATGTAATGTCCTCTTTGGCTACAGGTACAGTCTACAGCTAAAGTTAGAAATGAGTTTCAAGCGAACAAAAAATAAAATTGCCCTGGGAGCTAAAATAATGAGATTTCTGGGATATATAGGAAAGAAAAAACTATATTTGCATTCCAGAAATATAAAAAATGTATCCTAACAGATTAAACACATTATCCAATAAAATAAAAGTTCTTCATAGTTTTAATTTTTAGTAATTCTGAAAAGGGACATTTTCAACAATCTGATTTGAGAATGTTTTCTCAAGTCTCCGATTTGAGAATTCTTTCTTCTAAAGAAGTCTGTTCATTCACTCAACTAAACTGACATATATTTTCCATAACCACACTAATAAGTCATGATTACTCAGCCTTTGAGGCAGATGTGGTGGTTCCCAGACAAAATGAACATTAACAACTCAGTTTCTTGTCCTTTGTTCACAGTTTAAACTATATTAAGTGATAGGAAACCTCACAAGTTCTATTCAACATTATAGCTTAACGGTTTCTAAATATAACCAATTTGAATGAAAAAATACGTTTATATGAAAAATCCAAACAAAAACTAAAAAAATTTTTTGATTAAAAGTTTTAAAAGTTACACAGAATTCAAACTACTTTTAAAGTATATTTTCTAAAAACTACAAGTCTCACTACAATATAGCAAATATGTGTCACATTTTTAATCATACTAAACAAAGAAAAAAGAGAGTAAAGACCCAAACAGCTATAGTATTAATTGAAAAGCTTAATTGGATAAAATCTGCCACAGGATATAAAATTTATACATTTACTGAGCAGCAGGTTCCAACTCTTCAGGGAACATGGGTTAAGGATCCTGGTCGATGGCTGAAGGTTTTCTGCCTCAGGACCGGATGAAGTAATGGATACTAGACTTTCATTTCCATAGCAAACAATTAGAAAACTGGACAAAATATATGGGACAATTCTTTTTAGACATTGTACTATAGGTAGTACAGGGCTTTGATTACCAAGAGAAGGGATAAAAATGAAGAAACCATACATTGACTCTGGCTTCTTGTCTGTAGACACATTCCATGCCTGCCAAAAATGCCATGGTCAAAAGAGGAAAAGCCCAAACAAAGCATGTTGCTCCTGCTGAATTGAGAATGAGATTGGGGTTCACGAGTTCAGGATTCAGGGAGGCTGAGGCAGTCAGAATTTATGAGGCAGTATACCAGAAAAGAGAAAGCTACACAGAGAGAAAGAACTCTAGAAATCTGCACAGGGGTCCCCTTCAGACTCTGGCACACAAAGCTGCACTGTATGCTAAGGTGAGAACACAAGTCCAGGCAAAAAACCACCGGGAAAAGAACAATTACTGGGGATTTGTAAACTGACCAATTCCCAGAGTTCACACAGGCCTGGGAAACATCTGTGATCAACCAGCTAGAGTAGAGAGACTCAGCATTCAATCCAGAAAGGTCATGCTTGCGTAGGTATGACCTTTCCTTCTGGTCCTA
Organism: Chlorocebus sabaeus; assembly: GCF_047675955.1. Classification (NCBI taxonomy): domain Eukaryota; kingdom Metazoa; phylum Chordata; class Mammalia; order Primates; family Cercopithecidae; genus Chlorocebus; species Chlorocebus sabaeus. Next base: position 38,674,797 of record NC_132919.1, read on the forward strand.
AGGTGAAAGCCACTCTAGTCTAACCCTAACAGGGTTTAAAACAAGTCTTAAAAAGATCAAGCTGATCCACAGGTAACTTAATTGCCCCCTTCAGAACCTGCCCACACATCAGTGTTCTATAGTGGAAGACAAAATCCACACAAGCAACAATTTAACACTACATATCTAGCATTCAATTAAAAACTACTAGCACTCAATATAATATTACTAGACATGCGAGGCAGCAATATATAACTCATAACCAAAAGAAATATTGCTCAATAGAAACAGATCTAGGTTTGATGAAAAATATCAATCCATAGACTTAAGAAACTGAACAAATCCAGTCACGATTGACACAAAGAAAATAAAACATATAGGCTGGGTGCAGTGGCTCACACCTGTAATCCCCGCACTTTGGGAGGCCAAGGTGGGCAGATCATGAGGTCAGGAGTTCGAGACCACCCTGGCCAACATGGTGAAACCTATCTCTACTAAAAATACAAAAAATCAGCCGGGCGTGGTGGCAAGTGCATATAATCCCAGCTACTGAGGAGGCTGGGACAGGAGAATCACTTGAACCCAGGAGGCAGAGGTTGCAGTGAACTGAGATCTCACCACTGGATGCCAGTACAAAAAAAAAAAGAAAAGAAAAAGCAAAAAAAGAAAGAAAAAGAAAAGAAAACATATAGGCCGGGCATGGTGGCTCACACCTGTAATCCTAGCACTTTGGGAGGCCAAGGCGGGCAGATCATGAGGTCAGGAGATCGAGACCATCCTGGCCAACATGGTGAAACCCTGTCTCTACTAAAAATACAAAAATCAGCTGGGTGTGGAGACTGAGGCAGGGGAATGGCTTGAACCCGGGAGGTGGAGATTGCAGTGAGCCGCGATGGTGCCACTGCACTCCAGCCTGGTGACAGAGCAAGAAGCCATCTCGAAAAAAGAAAATAAAACATAATCAAACTGCTAAAAATCATCACAATTATGTCACAATGAAATTGCTGTAATTCAATGATAAGAGGAAAAGTCTGAAAAACAATAGAGGAGATAGGCTGGGCACAGTGGCTCAGGCATGTAATCCCAGCACTTTGGGAGGCCGAGGAGGGCGGATCACGAGGTCAGGAGATCGAGACCATCCTGGCTAACGCAGTGAAACCCCTTCTCTACTAAAAATACAAAAAATTAGCCGGGTGTGGTGGCAGGCGCCTGTAGTCCCAGCTACTCGGGAGGCTGAGGCAGGAGAATAGCGTGAACCTGGGAGGTGGAGCTTGCAGTGAGCTGAGATCGTGCCACTGCACTCCAGCCTGGGTGACAGAGCCACTCTGTCTCACAAAAAAAAAAAAAAAAAAAGAGGAGATAAAAATAACACATTATCTACAGAGAAAAATAGGTCAGACTTTTCATCAGAAATACTATGCAAACCAAAAGACATCAGAATTACTTCTTTAAAGTGTTGAAGAAAAAATACCTGTGAATCTGGGCCCTAGGGAAAATATATTTCAAATAAATATATTTCAGAACAGTACTGTGGGTTTATGACATATGAGGAAGTAAAATGTATAAGAAGTAAAATGTATGACAAGTAAAGCATAAATTATAAATTATGGGAGGAGGAAAATGAAGAACATTATTATAAGGTTGTTTGTTACATTATATACAAAATGAGAAAATAATACTTCATTGTTCACCCGGTAAGTTAATGGAGCATATTGCAAACCTTAGGACAACCACAAAGTTTTTAAATTTTTTTTTTTTTGAGAAAGGGTCCCACCCTGTTGCCCAGGCTGGAGGGCAGTAGTGTGATCACAGCTCACGGACTCTTGACTGCCTGGGCTCATGAGATTATACCTCAGCCTCCCAAGTAGCTGGGACCACAGGCATGCATCACTACCCCTAACTATACCACTAAAAATTTTAAAAGAAGTAGAACAAACAAGCAAATAAATTCAATACCAAAAAAAAAAAACCTACAAAAAAAACAAAACAAAAAAACCCCCCCTCAGTCCAAAAGAAGGCAGAGAAAAAAGAAAAAGGAATAAAAAATTAGATACAACAGTTTGAGGGCAGACTTAAACCCAATCATATTGATAACTACATTACTTGCAAATGGACCAAACATATGAATTCAGGTAGAGACTGTCAGACTGGATTAGTATATGCTGTCTGTAAGAAACCCACTTTAAATATTAAGAACCCAGAAAAGAAAGAGTAAAGAGACGGGAAAAGAAAAACCATTTAAAAAAATCTATTAAAAAAAATAAAAATAAAAAATAAAATAAAAAAATAAAATAAAAAAATAAAAAATCTATAAAAAAGATAAAGTAGCTAAATTAATATTAGACAAAGTAGATTTAAGGACAGGGAATATTAACAGATTCACAGGAACATTTCACAATGATAAACGGTCTAATTCTCAGGAAGTCAGACCAATTCTAATTGTGTGAATAACAGAGTGTGAAAATACATAAAGCAGGGCGGGCGCGGTGGCTCAAGCCTGTAATCCCAGCACTTTGGGAGGCCGAGGCGGGCGGATCACAAGGTCAGGAAATCGAGACCATCCTGGCTAACACGGTGAAACCCCGTCTCTACTAAAAATACAAAAAAACTAACCGGGCGAGGTGGCGGGCGCCTGTAGTCCCAGCTATTCGGGAGGCTGAGGCAGGAGAATGGCGTAAACCCAGGAGGCGGAGCTTGCAGTGGGCCGAGATCGCGCCACTGCACTCCAGCCTGGGGCACAGAGCAAGACTCCGTCTCAAAAAAAAAAAAAAAAAAAAAAAAAGAAAATACATAAAGCAAAAACTGATCCCTTGAACTGAGTTTGAGACCAGCCTGGAAAACATAGGCAGACCCTGTCTCTACAAAAAATGGAAAAATTAGATGGGGCCAGGTGTGGCGGCTCACACCAGTAATCCCAGCACTTTGGGAGGCCTTGGTGGGAGAATCTCTTGAGCCCAGGAGTTTGAGACTAGCCTGGGCAACATAGGGAGAACAGAGAAATGAACAAATCCCCAATTATAGCTAGAAATTTTACTTTATTTTAATTTTAATTTTATTTTGAGATGGAGTCTCACTCTGTTGCCCAGGCTGGAGTGCAATGCTGCGATCTCGGCTTACTGGAACCTCTGCCTCCCAGGTTCAAGTGATTCTCCTGCCTCAGCCTCCCGAGTAGTGGGGTTTCAGGCACCCACCACCACACCCAGCTAATTTTTGTATTTTTGGTAGAGATGGGGTTTCACCACGTTGGTCAGGCTGGTTTTGAACTCCTGACCTCAGGAGATCCACCCGCCTGGGATCACAGGTGCAAGATACCACATCCAACTAATTTTTTTTCTTTTTTTCTTGAGACAGGGTCTCTTATTCCATCACCCAAACTGGAGTGCAGTGGCATGATCTTGGCTCACTGCAGCCTCAACCTCTCGAGTTCTGGTGATCCTCCCACCTCAGCCTCCTGGGTAGCTGGGACTTCAAGTGTGCACCACCATGCCTGGCTAATTTTTTGTAGAGATGGGGTTTTGCCTGTTGCCCAGGCTAGTCTCTAACTCCTGGGCTCAAGTGATCTATCCGCCTCAAAGTGCTGGGATTACAGGTGTAAGCCAAAGTGCCCAGCCCAGCTAATTTTTTTTCATTATTTGTAGACAGGTCTCCCTATGTTGCTTAAACTCCTGGGCTCAGGGGATCCTCCTACCAACGCCTCCCAAAGTGCTGGCATTATAGGCGTGAGCCAGTGCACCTGGCCCAGATAATTTTTTTTCATTATTTTTAGAGATGGGTCTCCCTATGTTGCCCAGGCTAGTCTCAAACTCCTGGGCTCAAGAGATTCTGCCACCAAGGCCTCCCAAAGTGCTGGGATTACTGGTGTGAGCCGCCACACCTGGCCCCATTTAATTTTTCTGTTTTTTGTAGAGACAGGGTCTGCCTATGTTGTCCAGGCTGGTCTCAAACTCAGTTCAAGGGATCCTCCTGCCTTGGCCTCCCAAAGCACTGGGATTAGATGTGAGCCACCATGCCTGGCACATACATAGTAGAAAACTTCAACATCTATATTTCATTAATTGATAGAACAACTATACTGATAATTGTATGGACACAGAAGATTTGAATAATATAGAAAATACCACCCAACAAGAGCCAAATATATATTATTTTCAAGTACACATGGCATATTTGCCAAGACAGACCATATGCTGTGCTATAAAATGAGTCTGAACACATTTAAAAGGATGTGACATGTGGCAAGGTAAAAATCAATACAGGGAATATGTCTTAAAGTGGCAAATAGGCCAGGCAGGGTGGCTCACGTCTGTATTCTCGGCACTTTGGGAGGTTGAGGCTGGAGAATCACTGGAGCCCAGGAGTTTTGAGACCAGCCTGGGTAACACGGTGAGACCCTATCTCTTAAAAAAAAAAAAAAAACAAATTAGCTGGGTATGGTGGTGTGCATCTGCAGTCTCAGTTACTTGGGAGGCTGAAGTGGGAGGATAGCTTGAGCCTGGGAGGTCAAGGTTGCTGTGAGCTGAGATCGCACCACTGCACTCCAGCCTGGTCGACAGAGTGAGACCCTGTCTTAAAAAAAAAAAAAAAGAAAAAGAAAAGTGGCAAATAAAGGTCTGTTTTATTTTTGGTAACTCAGTATAGTTATTCTAGATGAAGTCAAATCAACAAGATAGCTCGGTTATTTTCAACATATTGGACATCTGGATTTGCTTCATTTCAGAGTTCCATATATCTAGTCTCATGAGCTGTATTACATTGTATTTTCCAAAGACTGGTAATGGAATAATTTTGCCTTGTCCAGGATAAAAGATGTAGTGCTTGGCCAGGCAAGAGTATGTCTGGGTGAGAGCAAACCATACTTAGATGAAAGGGTAAGATTTCTAATAAGAGCAGATGTAGGTATTTGTCTGTGGAAAAATATATTTTATCTTTCAAAAACTCTTTTTACATATGTTTAAAAAGTTACATTTCCATGATTTACATTCTTTCATGAGTTTTAGTGATTAGAAAAAAACCGAACTGAGGTAAGTCTATGTAATCAATTTTTACTCTAGCTTCAAGAATAATGATAAGACACTATTAGTTCTTCTAATTAAGAGAAACTTAGAATTAAAAAAAATTGTCCTAGAAAGGTAAAATTATACAAAACCACATCTCTCTCTCTCTCCCTCTCTCTCTCCATCCTAATCTGATAGTAAAGAGTTTTAAATAGTTTTCTGATAATAATGTAGTATCTATGTAAGCCCAGAGAAAGAAATCCTTGTGCTACAAACACTAATTAGGGTCATAGTAAGAAAGGGGTGAATATATTCATACTTTAATTTGTGAAAAAATCATATTAGTAAAATGATAAACTAGAATGTACACTGCTGCTTAATTTTAAGTAAGTAAAACATTTTCCGGATTTTGAACTTTTCAGGTTCTTTGGATTTATATTATAGCAGCTCGCTCATGATTTACTGTAATTCTTCACACACTTTGTAGCATTTAAAGGATTGAAAAGGTTATACTCATGTCTATGTTTCATCAAGAAAAACAGTATATCATCCAAAAGACCAAAGATAGAATACTGTTGGGTTTACTTTATGGTCCTTTCTTACAGAGACATCTTTTAAAAACGAAAGACCTAAAATGTTCATATTAGTTAATTTATTAGCCTAATTTAGGCAAGTATATTTATCAACCAAGATGAAGAATACAACATCATATTAAGATTGCAGAATGTGTGTTGTGTGTGTATGAGTATTTTTAAGGAAGGCGAGCAGACAAAACAGACAGACATTCTTCCACTCTAGACGGCTCCCTCAGAACTGATAAAACATTCCTAAAGACTGGAGTTGTTTGGACAACATCTGTAATGTCAATTCATAGCCTAATCCATCATCTATACACAGAAGTCAAGTGAGATCCCAAAGGCAAAATTTCCAATTAGTTTTGTCTGGAAAGTTTAGGGCAAAGGTAATAAAATCAAGAATCCTGTGCTGATTCACTGGGAAAACATTTATTTGCCACACTTCTTCACTAAGGAACAAAAGCAGTCAGTGGTTAGTCTGGAATGTGATTCATTAGGAATATCTGGGTGATAAACAAACAAAAGAAGATGACAAATCGTTGTTTGTATGACTTGCAAAACCTTTGTTTTCTTTCAGGGGACTTCAGAAACCCTTTTGCAAACACAGAAATTCTCCTTAGAATTTTTTTAATCATTGTTTTTATCATTAGAGTCAAAAAACAAGGTTATAGTCTACAGCAAATAAATCTAGAAGGCTAGAGTGTAAAATATTGATTCCCAATGGGCACTGACAAGTTTAACCAGTGTTTATATTCTTTTTGTGAAGAAGGTCCCAAGTTATGCCTCTGGTTCTCTCTTTACAAAATGCACTAAAGGCTGGGAACAGTGTCTCACGCTTGTAATCCTAACACTTTGAGAGGCCGAGGCAGCAGGATCACTTGAGCCCAGCAGTTCAAGAATAGCCCGGACAACACAGTGAAATTCTGTCTCTACTAAGAAAAAATATTAGCCCAGTGTAGTGGCATATGCCTGTAGTCCCAGCTACTTGGGAGGCTAAGATGGGAGGACCACTTGATACCTTGAACTCTGATACCAGGAGTTCAAGATTGCAGTGAGCTATGATCATGCCACTGCATTCCAGCCTGAGCAACAGAGCCAGACCCTGTCTAAAAACAAAAACAAAAACCAAAACAAAAAACCAAAAACTAAAACAAAAAAACAAAGAAACAAACTGTCAAAAAGCAGGAACCTGGGCATGCATTAATGTGGATTTCAGTTTTCTAAATCTGTTGGTAAATTACTGTTGGTAACTTCTATCTCATCTCCTTTGTTTAACAAAAAGCCTAATAACGCCAGTTACCTAGGTCATAGGGTAGAAATATGAGATTATACTATAAAAGTGCAAGTATAAAATTGCTGGACAAAACAAAAGAAATATGAACTCTATAGTATTAGTTCATGCTCCAAGTTATAAGGTACTGTCTTTGAAGCTATTTTTATTATGTTGAATTAATCCATATTAAAAGGCATATTTGGCCAGGCGTGGTGGCTCACGCCTGTAATCCCAGCAGTTTGGGAGGCCCAGGCGGGCGGATCACTTGAGGTCAGGAGTTCGAGACCAGCCTGGCCAACATTGTGAAACCCTGCCTCTACTAAAAATACAGATCACGCCATTGCACTCCAGCCTGCGTGACAGAGTGAGTCTCCATCTAAAAAACAAAAGAAAAAGAAAAAGAAAAAGAAAACAAGGCATGTTTCGCCTTTGTTCTCTAGACCCAAGCAACTTTTGATCATACAGTTGACTGAAGTATTCAGGAGAAATGAACTACATATTTATGAGAGTGCTGTTAAAAAAAGGGGGGGCTAGTATAAATTGTTTAAAATGTATGCCCAACAACAAATGTAAGCTAAACTAAATTTTCTTGTCTTTCATTTAAGCATACATTAATAAACTTAAGGGCAGGAAGTTACCCAGTCTGTGCATACCCCTTTTCCTTGGCAAAAACCCAGCCCAATGTCCTGAAGACCTTGGTTTCTTCTTTTGATGTGGTGATGCTCAGCAAAGTTAATATATGAGTCATTCCTTAGGGAAAGACAGAGAGAAGAGCTTTCATGCCTTCATCAAACAAAAGGCAAATAGATTTTTTTCTAAGAAGGGTCTGTTGGTCTTCCTGAAACAGCACTGAGTCAGCCATACATGCTTACAGCCATAGTTATAAGCGTCTGGTATTAAGTCATACCAGAGCCTTAACTTTTGGTAATTTCTTTTTTGTCTTAAAAGGAGGATAGACAAGTGAGCAATAAAGCAATATTCAGAAGTCAAGCTGAATTGATAGGGAAGAGGCTGGCTAACAATTTTTTTTTAAAAGAATGATTCCACTTTATGGTATTAACAACTACTACAATATTTCACTTACTGAAACTATTTCACTATTTTATTTCAACCCATATCAATGCAGTTTTCCAAATAATATTTACTTTCAGCAATAGCCAAGAGTCAAAAAATATCAGAAATGTCTATACCTAAGGAAAAAACAGCTTTTAAAAAGTGCAGAATACTATACAGTACTTCCTCCTTAGGGTGCCATGTACCGAGGAGGTTATAAATATGAAAAAGCAATTAAGACGTCAGATTTTTAAAATGTATATATATATTTTTTGTTTTCATTTTAGTCATCAATTGACCTGCACTTCAGGGTTAATGTACAATTTTTAACACATATTTTAATAATGAAAGAATCCCAAACTTTAAAGCAGAAACAGGCCTCTGAATCTTACACAGGGGCACATATCTCACAACTTTCTTTGTATCTAATTGATAACAAAGAGTCAAGTTTTTTCTATAAAAATGGTCATATGAAACAAATGGCTCACAGATATCATTCAAAGGATAACTCCTTGATGTTACAGTTTCTAATAAAACCTGATCTATTCTACAATGTAACTGAATAGTTCCCAACTTTTCTACTTCCAAACTGCTTCTAGAAAGTAAAACTCTAACACTTAAAACATGAGAAAATCCAATGGTTAAAATATATAGCAAACAGAAAAATTGTAAAATATATTTAGCCTTCTACTTATAGCTAAATATTTGGGCATCTTTTTAAATTATAAATGATTGTCGATAGTTTTTCTTCTCTTTATAATTTTTTGTCTAGAAGCTGGGCTTGATTGAAAGGGATATAGGGCTTTGTGAAGCCTTTTGCCAGGAAACTGCTCCACCTAGTGTCAAAAATTGTACATCACATTATATAGGAGAGTAAATTGTAGCTCATGGACTCCTTTGCTATTAAGAACAGCCTTTATAAATCCTTAATGTTACATACAGTTTACAAATGGTTCTTTAATCATCTTTTTGTCTGGTAACTTGATGAATCATAATGTACATGCATATAAGGAGCATGTCCAGAATACATTTCTCATAGTCAAGTACCGAAGTTCCTGTTTTTGTTAACCTGGTTAATTACAGAATTATGAATCATATTTCTCTGTTAGTGGGAAATAATTACAAGGTGGCTACGGAAATAACCCCATCACTTCTCCTAATTGTGTACAACATCTACACTTTTTTTCTGTTCTTGAGACAGGGTCTCATTCTGTCGCCCAGGCTAGACTGCAGTGGCGTGATCATAGCCTCCTTGGCTCAAGCGATTCTCCAATCTTGGCCTCAACCTCCACCTGAGTAGCTGGGACTACAGGAGCATGTCACTACATCTGGCTAATTAAAAAAATTTTTTTTGTAGAGACGGGGTCCCACTAGGTTGCCCAGGCTGGTCTGGTCTTAACTCCTGGCCTCAAGTGATCCTCCTGCCTTGGCCTCCCAAAGTGCTGGGAATACAGGTGCGAGCCATTGCACTTGGCCTATGTTTTTTAGAAATAAATTTTATTGTGCATAATTGAGGCTTACAATATGATGCTATAGTATACATACAGATAACAAAATGGTTATACTATAGTAAAGCGAATTAACATGTCTATCATCTTACATAGCTACTTTTTAAAAATAAGAACAGCTAAAAATCTACTTAACAAAAATCCCTAATCCATTATAATTTTAGAACTGTGCTACCTTAGATCTTTGGAAATGTTCATCCTACACATGACATCTAAACTTAATCCATAAGTTATTTATTCCTCAAAATAGTTGCAATCTTATAAAATCTGGTATTTAAGAGGAATTGAACATACCAATGGTTACATGAAACTGGAACCAAATCTTCCTGTCATCAGACAACTCATTTGGAAGAAATTTTTCTGCTTTTCCCTTCATAAAAAGCTTTTTTTTTACTCAATTTTTTTTTATACAACTCAAGCATATGCACAACTATATTCTTTTCTAAAGCATCATGTTAAACCTGTTATTTCTTGATCAAGAAGAGAGAAATGATAGTACTTATTTGGCAAATGGGTGAACCAAATACACAGATGTCATATAAAAATCCTTAGAAGACAGCTAGCTCTAATTAAGGCTGCCAGGCTCAAAATGTCTCTTCTGGTGTACTATTGTCATTTAATTAGTTAGCGCAGGGGTTAACAAACTACAAACTGCAGACCAAATCCAGCCTGCTACCTATTTTTATGAGCAAAGTTTTACCGGAAAACGGCCACATTCATTCATTTATGTACTGTCTGTAATTGCTTTCTCATTACAATGACAGATCTGAGTAGTTGCACAGAGACTGGATAGCCCATGATGTGTAAATAGCTACAGATCTGACCCTTTACAGAAAAAGTGAGGCTGGATACAGTGGCTCATGCCTGTAATCCCAGCACTTTGGGAGGCTGAGGTGAGAGGATCTCTTGAGTCCAAGAGTTGAAGAACAGTCTGGGCAACATGGAGAGACCCCGTTTCTACCCCTAAAAAACAAAAAACAGCTAGGTGTAGTGGTGCACACCTGTAGTCCCAGATACTTGGGAGGCTGAGGTGGGAGGATCTCCTGAGCCCAGGAGGTTGAGGCTACAGTGGGCCATATTCATGCCACTGTACTCCATGCCACTGTACTCCAGCCTAGGCAACAGAGAGAAACTGTCTCAAAAAAGAAATGAAGATAAAAGAAAACGAAAAAGAGAAAGTACGCTCTCTAGCCCTGGGTTAGACCTTTTTTTTTTTTTTTTGAGACGGAGTTTTGCTCTTGTTGCCCAGACTAGAGTACAGAGGAGCAGTCTCAGCTCATTGCAACCACCGCCTCCTGGATTCAAGCGATTCCCCTGCCTCAGCATCTCCCGAGTAGCTGGGATAACAGGTATGTGCCACCATGCCTGGCTAATTTTCTTTTTTTTTTTTTTTTTGAGATGGAGTTTTGCTCTTGTTGCCCAGGCTGGAGTGCAATGGCACAATCTTGGCACACCACAACCTCCACCTCCCCCGTTCAAACAATTATCTCGCCTCAGCCTCCCGAGTAGCTGGGATTACAGGCGGCACCCCCCCACCACGCCCAGCTACATTTTTGTATTTTTAGTAGAGACAGGGTTTCACTATGTTGGCCAGGCTGGTCTCAAACTCCTGACCTCAGGTGATCCACCCACCGCAGCCTCCCAAAGTGCTGAGATCACAGGCATAAGCCACCGCACTGGTCTAGACCATTATTAAGGTAGAAATTTTGACTCACAAAAACAGGTTGCATAGAGATGAACCAAAGAGGTCAACAGCAGCTATGTTCTCTTTATGCAAACATTAACTTATTATTCTTACTCGGGATATAATTTCCACTACATGAGAGAATAAATAAGCATTCCTGATCGCTCATGCACCAGATCTTCTAAAAGGAAACCTGAATGTTTGCTAAGACTAAAATAAATCTATCAATGGATTTTGGGGAATTAATATGCAATAAAAGAGAGCTTAAAAAATGCTATCTTGGAAAAATCTGCCAGCCCCAGAAGCTTCTTTGCACCTAATCTACATATAAACTCAAATAAGGTAAATGAATGAAATTTGTAACCTGCACTACTTGCTAGGCAAAATTTGTTCAAGGCAGATAGCAAATAAATGAACAAAAATATGCCTGCATAAGAACTAAAAACAGAGGAAATGCAGTTTACAAATGCTATTAATTTCTAATTTCAAAGTACAATATACCTCACTATAAAGATAAACCAGAGACATAAGCATATTAGTATATATTGAATAAAATGATTTTAAAAATCACTCATTGTGGGATGGGCGTGGTGGCTCACGCCTGTAATCCCAGCACTTTGGGAAGCCGAGGTGGGTGGATTACCTGAGGTCAGGAGGTCGAGGCCAACCTGGCCAACATGGTGAAACCCCATCTCTACTAAAAATACAAAAATTAGCCGGGTGTGGTGGTGGACACCTGCAATCTCAGCTACTTGGGAGGGTGAGGCAGGAGAATTCCTTGAACCCAGGAGGCAGAGGTTGCAGTGAGCCGAGCTGGCACCACTGCACTCCAGCCTGGGCAGCAAGAGCGAAACTCCATCTCAAAAAAAAAAAAAACAAAAACAAAAAAACACACACACTGCGCCTTTTTTTTGTTTAAATTTAAGTAAACTGAATGCAAAGAGCATAATGTTTACACAGCAAGAAGTAGATGCACTTTTATTTGCTGAAGAAATAAAATGATGTACTGATATATAATATAAAACTATTACGCAAATTAAGAAAAAGCTATATATAGATTAGGTCATTTTTCATCAACGGTCACAAATAAGACTCAGATGTCAGGAACAGACTGTTTTGCCAATAAAAGAAGTACAGTTATTCTATCTCTCTTCTCATAGGCTTTGCAAAGATTCTGTTTTACATTAATATATCTAACATATATTTGTCGAGCACCTATTGAGTACTAGGCTCTGTTCTAGACAGCTGGAATACAACAGTAAGTTAAGTAAAGGTAATGTAAAACCTAGGATGATTTTATTTTCCTCCAGACAAGTTTGCTTCTAGTGGGTAGATGGGCTGGGCCACTTACAATTCTAAGCAGACAGTAAGAGTAGGCAGGGCATGGTGGTTCATGCCTGTAATCATAGCACCCTGGGAGGTTGACGAGGGTTGATCACCTCAAGTCAGGAATTGGAGACCAGCCTGGCCAACATGGTGAAACCCTGCCTCTACTAAGACTGCAAAAACTAGCCAGGTGTAGTGGTGCATTCCTACAATCCTACCTACCTGGGAGGCTGAGACATAAGAATCACTTGAACCCAGGAGGTGGAGGTTGCAGTGAGCTAAGATCACACCACTGCACTCCAGTTTGGGTGACAGAGCGAGACTCTGCCTCAAAAAAAAAAAAAAAAAAAATTTAAACTTGAGCTTCAGTACCCGTGAAGTTTGACTTTTATCTAGTTCATCACTTCTTTTAAAGTGTGGCTCTTTAGAGTTCAAATTCAAAGCCTGCAGGTTAATCAGGGCCTATCCTTGGTTAGTCTCTCTTTTTTGGGTTTCCTGTATAACTTAGATCTTGGTCTTATAATTCTTTTACTCTCTTCTAACACTATGATATCTTTAAACATATATTAAAAAATTTATCAGCTGGCCGTGGTGGCTCACGCCTACAGGCACTTTGGGAGGCTGAGGTAGGCGGATCACAAGGTCAGGAGTTCAAGGCCAGCCTGACCAACATGGTGAAACCCCAGCTCTACTGGGTGGTAGTGGTACGAGCCTGTAATCCCAGCTACTTAGGAAGCTGAGGCAGGAGAATCACTTGGGCATGGGAGGCAGAGGTTATTGTGAGCCAAGATTGTGCCACTGCACTCTAGCCTGGGCGACAGAGTGAGACTCTATCTCAAAAAAAAAAAAAAAAAAAAAGAAAGAAAGAAAAAACAAAAAATCGGGGTCTTGCTTTGTTGCCCAGGCTTGTCTTAAACTCCTGGCATCAAGTGATCCCCCTGCTTCTCTCTCCCAGTGTGCTGGGATTACAGACATAAGCTGGCTAGAAAGGCAGACTATTAACTGCGGAACTAATTAATGAATGAATGCGAAAACTATTAAGAAATGCCCTTTTTACTTACATGCGTAAACTCGTTTTAGGCAAGCATAAATACAGGTAAATAACAGAATACGTCTCCTAGCTTAGTAGAGCCATTTGATGGCTTGGTTTTTGGGTGAAGTTGCTCTACACACATATATTTATCCAGAATAGAAACTGCAAATATAATACAGTATATTGGCTGTATTAGCAATGCCACCTAGTGGCAGCCAAACATAGATACATTTTTTAAAAAGTTCTAGAAGAATGGTTCTTAACATTTCACAGTCTTTGGAGAATCAGATGAACACTATAGGCTCTTTCTTGCTAGAAAAAAAGCTTATTTGCAATGATATATAACAAACATAGTGCTTTGGGAAATTAACAGGCCTCCTGAAACCCACTTTTTAACTATTAAAATTAATAGAACAAACCAAGTAACCCAGTAGCCCAACCAACTCTCCATAATACATGGGCAGAAAAAATTTATTTACTTCCCCTTCATCTCTTCCTTTCTGGTTAGCAACCACTATTCCTGCATAAACAGTATCTTAACTTGTCCCTCTGGGCTAGGTTCTTGGTCTCTGCAAATTACTCGATTTACACTTTACTCAAATCAATTTACAAAACTTGATGGTTAGTAATTTTTCCCTGATGATTTTCATTAAATTTAATGATCAAATAAACACTAACTTTTATTTGCAACATTTGAAGAATTGATGAGGACTTCTAAGACATCTTAATTTCAAGTTATAACCTTTCAGTTATATCTAAAAATATTGCCAGGCATATTGACTCACGCCTGTAATCTCAGCACTTTGGGAGGCTGAGGCGGGTGAATCACCTGAGGCCAGGAGTTCAAGACCAGTTCAAGATTTTGCCAGACCAACATGGCAAAATCCTGTCTCTACTAAAAATACAAAAATTAAGTGGGCGTGGTGGTACACACCTGTAATTCCAGCTACTTGGGAGGCTGAGGCACTAGAATTGCTCAAACCCGGGAGGCGGTGGTTGCAGTGAGCCAAGATCACACCACTGCATTCCAGCCTGGGTGTCAGAGCGAGATGTTGTCTCAATAAATAAATTTAAAAAAATATAAATGTAAATGAAATTGTTTACAGATAAACTTAAGATAAATTCTCCATTTTAAAGCCAAACACGCAGGTATCTAATATTTTAGGAAATTTAGTAAGTCTTTTAGGTGACTGGTACACAACCAATTATAATTTACTAAATGATATTTCCAAAAAAGATACCTTCTACACTCTAGGAATCATTCATTCTAAACACAAATTTCAAAAACCTAATTGGGAAATTTTGCCTATTCAGAAAAAAAATTTCATATTTCACTTTTAAGTTATGATTTCCGGTAAAGACAGCCATAATAAATAATGAATTACATTTTTTCTGTCTGTTAAAATTGGTTTCTTTTTCACCACAAACTATTGTCAAAAGGAGGCCCATATTTCTCACCAGACTACTCTCCCAATATGATCATTTACTCTCTTTGTTGAGGGTTAGTTATATGGGTATATGGCAGAGGTGCCTGTTTCATCAGCACAAAACAGAATACGAGAATGTCACATTTCCCTAAGAGAGGATTATGTTAAGCCTGGAAAATGAAAGTAAGTGTAATTAGGACATCCTAAACACAACTGCATTTCCTACATACAAAAGAAAAGAAATAGTGACCAATAAGGATAAAACTCTGTTGATCACTCATCAGCAAGAAAATGGTATAAGCTTAAAAAAATCTAACCAGATTATTTGAAATTGCTTCTATTAAGTAAAAACCCAGATCAAATTTTGAAACTTTTGACTCTGCTTTGCTTCTGGTTTATTTTACTCTTTTCTATAATTGCCAAAGTTCACAAGTAAATAGTTTACACTTATTAATTAAAATTTTTACACTTGCTATTGTTTATTGACTAGCTTGGCTCTTGGGAGGACTAAGTGAGATAATTCATTTAAAGTGATGCTCACAGAGCCTACCACCTAGTAAACATTCAATAAATGTTAGCTGTCTGTCAGTCAGGATAGGTTAGATTATGACGTAATAACAAACAATACAAAGATCTAAACAACAGCTATCACTTATGCTCACATTTCATTGGTCAAAGCAAATAATATGGCTGGAGTTCAGTAAGGTAGGGATGAAAAATCTTCCCATAGGAATGGGTACCACAAAATGGCCACCAAACATGAGTAAAAATAAAAGAACTGACCAGCTAGTATTAGCATGAGTATGACAATGATGTTTGCCTTTTTTGCTGTTAGTAGTGCTTAACCTCTTGCAAACTGATTTCCACCCCCACCAGTCAATTAACAAATAAAGACCAGTGATAACTTTTGTTTTTCTTTTGCTTCTCTGCAAATTAAATTTTATAAATGCTCTTTCCTCTTCATTCTCCCTGTTAAACCCAGGGGATCCTAAATGGAAGTCAGGATCAAAAAGGTCTAAGAACTAAAGGTCATTTGGTTAAATGGAAATGGCATATACTAGATCTCTCTTTAAATTTCTTTTATATTTAACAGATTTCTCCCCAAGCTTCCAAATATTGAATTTCTTTCCTTCCTTCCTTCCTTTTCTTCTTTCTTTCTATCTCTCTCTTTCCTTCTTTCTTTTTTTTTTTTCTGGCAGAGATGGGGTCTCATTATGTTGCCCTGGCAGGTCTTGAACTCCTGGTCTCAAGCAGGGATCCTTCCTTGGCCTCTCAAAGTGCTGAGATTACAGGCATGAGCCACCATGCCCGGCCTTTATTTCTTTTTAAAATATTGGCTTTTTTTTTTTTTTTTTTTTTGAGACAGAATATCGCTCTCGTTGCCCAGGCTGGAGTGCAGTGGTGCAATCTTGGCTCACTGCAACCTCCACCTCCCGGGTTCAAGTGATTCTCCTGCCTCAGTCTCCTGAGTAGCTGGGATTACAGGCGCCTGCCACTACGCCCGGCTAATTTCTTGCATTTGTAGTAGAGATTAGTTTCATCATGTTGGCCAGGCTGGTCTCAAACTCCTGACTTCAGGTGATCCACCTGCCTCAGCCTCCCAAAGTGCAGAGATTACAGGTGTGAGCCACCGCACCTGGTCAAATATTGGCTTTCCAGACACTATCATCTGAAACAGTGGGTTTTGGGGGACAAAATCCAACAGATTAATGATTAAAAAAAAAATAAAAACCTCAGCAAACTTGGAATAGAGAGGTACTTCCTCAACTTGGTAAATAATATCTACAAAAATCTACAGCTAACATCATACTTAAGGGTGAGAAACTAGAGGCTTTCCCATTAAGGTTGGGAACAAGACAGTATGGCCCTTTCATGACTCCTCTTCAACATTATTTTGAAAACCTAACCAATGCAATAAGACACGAAAGAAAATAACATGTATACAGATTAGAAAGGTAGAAAAACTGTCTTTGTTCACAGACGACATAATTATCTACGCAGAAAATCCTAAGGAATCATCAAAAAAGTATTGGAACTATTAAGCAATTACAGCAAGGTTGCAGGATATAAGGTTAGCAAACAACCTTAAACAAGCCAAGTTTTTTCTATATATTAGTAATTAATACTCATGTTCTATCAATAGAGTATATATTAATACTCATGATCTATCAGAAAATAAATATATTTATATATATTTATAAAATAGCATATATATATAGCAGTTTTTAAAAAAAAATTGCCAAACATGGGAACAAACAAGATATCCTTCAATAAGTGAATGGATACACAAACTGGTGGTACATCCATACAGTGGAATATTATTAAATAGTGATGAAAGGAAATGAGGTATCAAACCAGAAAAAGACAAGGAGAAACCTTAAATGTATATTGCAAAGTGAAAGAGGTCGGTCAGAAAAGGATCATACCCTGTAATTCCAACTATAGTGTCTTGTGGAAAAGGCAAAACTATAGAAACAGTAAAAATATCAGTGGTTGTGAAAGGTTTGGGGGCAGCTGGGGAAATGAAAAAACAGGTGAAGCACAGGGCATTTTTAAGAAAGTGAAACTATTATGTATGATACTAGAGGTATACATATGATATTACGCATTTGTCAAAACCCATAGACCTGTATAACACAAAGAGCAGATCCCATAAACTATAGGTTTTAGGTAACAATGTATCAGTATTGGTTCCTCAATTGTAACAAATAAATTACAGTAATACAAGATGTTAATAATAGAGGAAACTGTGTGGTGGGGAAAGGTGTATGGCAGTGGTCCCCAACCTTTTTGGCACCAGGAACCAGTTTCGTGGAAGACAAGTTTTCCACAGACTTGTGGACGTGGGGGATGGTTTTGGGATGAAACTGTTCCACCTCAGATGATCAGGCATTAGATTCTCATAAGGAGCATGCAACCTAGATCCCTCGTATGCTCAGTTCACAATAAGGTTCAAGCTCCTACGAGAATCCGATGCTGCTGCTGATCTAACAGGAGGTAGAGCTCAGGCAGTAATTCGAGTGATAGGGAGCGGCTGCAAATACAGATGAAACTTCACTTGCTTGCCAGCCCACTGGCTCACCTACTGCTGTGTGGCCTGGTTCCTAACAGGCCAGGGACCAGTACCGGTTTGTGGCCCAGGGATTAGGGACCCTTGGTGAATTGGAACCCTCTGTCTTTTCTGCTCACTTTTTCTGTAAACCTAAAACTACACTAAACAATAAAGCCTATTATTATTATCATTATTTTTGTTTTTGAGACAGGGTCTCGCTCTGTTTCCCAGGCTAAAGTGCAGTGGTGCAATCATAGTTCACTGTGACCTTGAGCTTCTGAGCTCAAGCAATCCTCCCTCCTTAGCCTCCCAAGGACCTAGGACCACAGGCACATGCTACCACACCCAGTTAATTTATTTATCTTTTATTTATTTATGTGTTTTTTAGAAACGGGGTCTTGCTAGGTCTGGTCTTGAACCCATGGTCTCAAGCAATCCTCCTGCCTTGGCCTCCCAAAGCACTGGAAGCATAGGAATGAGCCACTGTGCCCAGCTCTAATAATTTTTTGTTTTGTTTTGTTTTGTTTTGTAAGCATTCTTAGTCCTTTATAAATTTCCCTTCTCTTTCCATTCAACCACAGGCACCAGCAACCCACCTGGATAAAGTGAAGATCTCATTTAACTTGCAGCACAATTACAGTATACCTTTAAATTTATCTTTTCACATACTTATAATTAATATGTATTAAATGTGAACAAGTGAACATATAACTGTTTTCTATACAGTTAATGGCATCAAAACCTACCCAGTCACTCAAGTAAAAAACCAATAACTACACAGAAAAATGTTGCAAGATCTCATTTATAGAGATAGAGATGGGAGGAGACGTAGATCAAAGGATACAAAGTAGCCAATATACAGTTGGAATAAGTCAAAAGATCCAATGTACTCTACATACACTATGAGGACTATAGTTAATAACAATGTATTGTATTCAAAGTTTTTGCTAAACTAGTAAATTATAGCTGCTCTTGCCACAGGGAGTTAAAAACTTAAAAACGTAAAAACAGTAACTACATGAGATAAAGAATATGTTAATTTTTTCCACAATAGTAATCATTTTACTATATATATTTCTATCTTATAACATCATGTTATATACCTTAAATACACATGAAACATATTAAAACAAAACAAAAGGAAATCCAAGAGTTATCTTTCATTCCTTCTTCCTCCATAATAACCTACCACACTCTTGATTGTACTACTAAAATTTCTCTCAGATTTGTCCTTTTTCATCTCAAACGTTATTGCCATTCTGAGCAATCTTTTAAAACATCAAACATCTATACCATATTTTGTCTTCATTTTGCTTGACTTCTCTCTACAAATTCTTTTTATAAACACTCCTTGCTATTCATTCTTCCTGTTACTTCCTGAGAAGCTTGTGTCTCTCATAAGGATTATCCTAACTGTTACTCTTCTCTCCCACCTTCAATCTATCTCCCATACTATTATAGCCAGGGTTATATATTCATAAATTGCAGATCTGGCTGTTTTACATATACTTAATTTTAGGGCATTTAAAAGAATTTTTTTTTTTTTTTTTTTTTTTTTTTGAGACAAGGTCTCACTTTGCCACCCAGTTTGGAGTGCGTGGTGCAATCATAGCTCACTGCAGCCCCTATCTCCTGGGCTCAAGCGATCCTCTCGCTTCAGCCTCCTGAGTAGCTGAGACTAACAGTCCTGTGCCACCACACCTGACTAATTTTTGCATTTTTTGTAGAGATGTGTTGCCCAGGCTGGACTCAAACTCCTAGGCTCAAGTGATCAGCCCGCCTGGCTTCGCAAAATGCTGGAATTACAGGCATGAGCCATAATTTGAATCTCTTTTGACATCCAGCAGAATCTGCTATCTGGGTTGCTTTTCAGAGGCTTCCAAATTAATTAAATGCTGCAAATGAGTTTCTTAATCTGGTTTTCCCAAGGAATATGAGGACAGGTCTAGACACCAACAGAAAAGTATCCTGTAACCTGTAATTCCTTCTTTTCCTCTCTCCCTCAACCTCTACTAGTGAATGTAGTGTTATTCTACTATGAATGCAGTTATTAGAAAAACAGTGATATGGGTTAATTCCCTAGGATTTATGTCCCTGTTTGAGTTAAATCACCAAGCAAACATGAACATAATTCTAAAGTTCCAAGTTTTAAACTCCCATAAACTTGGAGAAGTGATATAGATTAATTCCCAAAGCATTCGTCAGATCATTAATTCAGTACCCGTCTGAGGCAAACAGACAATCATTCCTTAATACTTATCCTAGCTGCTTCAGAAACGAATTCATTATAGCACAGAGATTGCAAGTGCTTGTAGTGATGTGATGGATTTTATTCAGCAATGGGTACTGCTTGACACCCTTTCACCTGTTTTTCCCCAATGAAGATCAAACTGCTTTCAAATATGGAAGTGTTTTCAATTTATTATCTAGGGACAGGAATAGCGTGAACAACCAAGGCACGTGGGGCACGAAATTTAATGAGGCACTTACTCATCCATTCTGTATCTGCATGACCCTGAAAGTGCCTATTTATATTTTGTGCCCTCAGTATCTAACTCAACCTCTCCCTAGTTCTAGCTCTGACATTATTCCAGTATATTTGTGAATGTTCAAAGGAAAATTGATCTTCATTCTCTCTTATTTCAACTAGTAAAATAATATTATTCAGAAGGGGCACTTTTTTTTTTTTTGAGACAGAATCTCGCTCTGCTACCCAGGCTGGAGTGTAGTGGTGCGATCTTGGCTCACTGCAAGCTCCACCTCCCGGGTTCATGCCATTCTCCTGCCTCAGCCTCCCGAGTAGCTGGGACTACAGGTACCTGCCACCACGTCCAGTTAATTTTTTGTATTTTTAGTAGAGACAGGGTTTCACCGTGTTAGCCAGGATGGTCTCGATCTCCTGACCTCATGATCCGCCCGCCTCAGCCTCCCAAAGTGCTGGGATTACAGGCGTGAGCCACCGCGCCCAGCCTAGAAGGGGCACTTTTTATACTTTGGTTCAAAGGGCTTAAGAAAGCATTTAGTTCTACATGTTAATACTCCATCAATTACATTCAATAAGAATACCAAAATAAATATCCAAGTGTGTATATGATGTTAGAGGATGTAAGGGAAGACATCATTTCTCACATGGAATTTTGTATATTTAAATGGACTTCATTTATTAAAATAACAATTGCTTAAGCAATTAAATCTAGAAGGAAAAGAAAAACCTTTCAGCCTAAACTAATTTAAATAAACAACCTTATCTGCTTAACTGGGGTTTTCTCTTTACTTTTTAAATATTAACCCCAAAGGAAAAACAAAACAGAACTCTAAGTCAAACTTAAAGCACTGATTGGAGGATCAGAATGCTTACAAAACACAAAGGTAATTAAAACAAATCTTAGAATTTTTACTTCTGAAGTAAAAGCACCAATAAAAAGATAGGAAATTTCATTTTTGCTTATTAAAATAAAATTATTCTTACCAGGTAAAGCAGAAAGGTATGCAGCCCTGTTCCAAGCCCAACAGAAGACAAAATTCCTAAGCCTATCCAGTAGGCATACAAAAGAAACTGTTTCTCTATACGTTGCACATACTGAAAAAAAGGGATGAGGTGAAAAACGTGAATTCTCTGTACAGAAATGCGGCATTTATAAACTATCATCAAAATTAAATAAACCAACTAAGTTTCAAATAGGAAAAAACTAATACAATTAAAAACCCTTCAGGCCTAATTTGTTTAATATACAATGGCAAAGATGACAAAAAGATTCATCTAACTGGAATAAAGGTCTTATTTCTAAACTTTTAATAAAAGCTTTGTTTCTAAACCTTTAAAGTCCTACTATTTATAGGACACAGGAAAAAGCAAATTATGAATAAGATAATTTGAGGATATTTTAGATATATTTAAAATAAACGCTTTTAGAACTATAAAAACTTCTCTGTGATTGGCAGTAAACTGTTTTAAAATACCATTCTAGAGCCATTTCTGTGACTGGCAGTAAACTGCTTTAAAATACCATTCTAGAACTATTTCCTGTTAAATACATTAATGTTTTGCTATTTTAACAAAAGAGGTTAACAAAGCATTCCATTTTCCCATCAATAATGTTGTACTTGTAGACTACAGGCAAATGAACCTGTCTTTTTATACAAATAAGACGTAATCATCAACTTTGGATGAGAGGCCTCCCTATTTGGATGGGTCACAAAAATATGTTAGAGAAAATAAGAAAACTTTGGCAGTGATTAACGGATTCATGCTACTGTAACTGAAAACCTTCAGGAAAGTTACATTTAAGTCTTTGAAGGTAGGGCCAGGCAGAGTGGCCTGTAATCCCAGCATTTTTGGAGGCCAAGGCAGGCAGATCACCTGAGGTCAGGAGTTTGAGACCAGCCTGGCCAACATGGTGAAACCCCATCTCTACGAAAGTACAAAAAAAATTAGCTGGGTGTGGTGGCGGGCGCCTGTAATCCCAGCTACTTGGGAGGCTATGGCAGGAGAATCGCTTGAACCCAGGAGGCAGAGGTTGCAGTGAGCTTATATTGCGCCTCTGTGCTCCAGCCTGGGTGACAGAGCGAGACTCTGTCTTAAAAAAAAAAAAAATCTATGAAGGTAAAAGGAATCACATATACCAAATATAAATGCTCAGCAGCCATAAAACATCACAAGAATATTTTTAGCATATGCCTTTAAAAGTAAAACGTTTGAGATACTAGTTACGAGATAATGTTGAGGGTAGAAATTCTATAAAACCCACATTCATCCCATTTGAAACTAATTAGAGAATTAGAATGTGCAAGACTAGAAACAGAACTGCTTGACCTCTCACCTGTTGATGCGCTCCTTCAACATAATACGTAGCTATAAGCACAGCAAGCAGCAGTAAAAAAGACACCACAATGCTTTGACGATGCCATAATCTTAAAAACAAATAAAAAAAAAGAAATATCTCACAGTCTCACTTTCAGCATTCATCATTCTCAAAACAATTTCTTGCTGAAGCAGTTAGGTTACCTAGCTCAGCCGGGCTGAGCTCTTTTCCTTAAACATCATGGCCTCTTGAGGAACAGAACGGGGTCAAGGGAAGACACATAGGCAGAGAACCCAAGTTCTTATCATAAACCCATTGCAGCCTTTTCCTTACCCAAAGCCTGATCTTACTAAACCTCAACTTATAATATGGAGAAGCATTATAGTATAATAGAAAGAGCACTGGCCTTCAAGTCAGAGGACCTGGGTCAGAGACCCTTCATGTTGCACTTTGGGCCAGAGACTTAACCAATCTGATTCTGTTTCTTGTTTTTAAAATCTTTATTTACTTATTTTTATTTATTTTTTTGAGACAGAGTCTCACTCTGTTGCCCAGGCTGGAGTGCAGTGGTGTGACCTCAGCTCACTGCAAGCTCTGCCTCCTGGGTTCAAGCTATTCTCCTACCTCAGCCTCCCAAGTTGCTAGAACTACAGGCACGCACCACCATGCCCAGATAATTTTTGTATTTTTAGTAGAGACGGGGTTTCACTATGCTGGCTAGGCTGGTCTCGAACTCCCGTCTTAGTGATCCACCTGCTTTGGCCCCTAAAAGTGCTAGGATTACAGCCGTGAGACACCATGCCGGGCCTTTGTTTCTTTTTTTCAGAGACAGGGTCTTGCTCTGTCACCCAGGCTGGAGTGCAGTGGCGTGATCTTGGCTCACTTCAACCTCCTGGGTTCAAATGATTCTCCTGCCTCAGCCTCCTGAGTAGCTGGGATTACAGGCGTGCACTACCACGATGGGCTAACTTTTTTTCTTTTTTTTTTTTTGAGACAGTCTCGCTCTGTTGCCCAGGCTGGAGTGCAGTGGTGAGATCTCAGTTCACTGCCACCTCTGCCTCCCACATTCAAGTGATCCTCCTGCCTCAGCCTCCTGAGTAGCTGGGACTACAGGCACATGCCACCATGCCTGGCTAATTTTTGTATTTTTAGTAGAGATGGGATTTCACCATGTTGGCCAGGCTGGTCTCGAACTACTGACCTCAGGTGATCCACCCATCTCGGCCTCCCAAAGTGCTGGGATTACAGGCATGAGCCACCACTCCTGGCCTAAAATGTTTATAATGATATACTTGTTTTACCTTCTTGATGGAGTTGCCCTAAGGATCAAAATCAGCTGAAAATGTTACAAAATACTTTATAAACTCTTAGTACAATAAAAATGTTAAGATAATAGTACAGATAATAACTTGGAAGGGCATGCAAGAAGATAAGGCATGTAAAAGTTCAACTTGTTCTTTATGGTACTTGGAACAGGGCTTACAAGTGCTAAATTTAAAGACAGAACACATTTCCATGGCAGAGTCCTTTTTCATTGGCTCAAACTATCAGTAAAACTGCCACGTATGCTGAACCTTGTCCTGCTAAAGAATCAGTGTATCTAAATTACACAGGCCTGATTTCTCCTGACGGTAAAATCAGGAGAGAAAATAAAAATCGTATTTTTCAGCGCTCTCCATTGCAGATTCAACATGAAAACACAGTAGAGAACTGTGATAATACAGTAAGCAAACAGCAAATTGCAATGTCTTTCCCTAATCTATTTTTCTTCAACATAAAGAAAGAAGAATAAATATGTTCCTATGGTAATATTCTAAAGGTAATTAATCTATTTTGATGCAGTAGAGGGCAGAAAGTAAGAGATTACTGATGATTTTTTAAATGAGTAAATGAGGTGTATGCAAAAGGCAGTGGGAGAAGACCCTTTACTTTGAGGTCCATTCCTTCAAGATTACAAGGATTTCCAGAGAAAAATACTGCAAGGTAATCAGTGGCTGTCTCCACAGGACAATATTCTGCCTTTCTTCCCGCTCCCGCCTCTTCTTTTCGTTCACTGAAGAGGGGTCTGAAAAGCAATAGTGCAGAGATTAAAACAGAATTTCTAATATTTATGCTTATTCTCTTCAATCACTTTAGATGAAAAGAGTTTTGTTTATTTCCCAAATAACAACTAACAGCAAGTCCTAGAGTCTTATGAAATGGCAACTGGTAGTACCTATAATCTCAGCACTTTGGGAGGCTGAGGAGGGAGGATCACTTGAGGTCAGTAGTTGAAGACCAGCCTGGCTAACATGGTGAAACTCCGTCTCTACTAATAATACAAAAATTAGCAGGACATGGTGGTATGCGCCTGTAATCCCAGCTACTAGGGAATCTGAAGCACAAGAATCCCTTGAACCTGGGAGGCAGAGGTTGCAGCGAACTGACAGTGTGCCACTGCAGATCAGCCTGGGTGACAGAATGAGACTCTGGTCTCAAAAAAAAAAAAAAAAAGGCAACTAGTCCAAACTCAGTATGGAAAGGAGATGAATGACAGTAGTCCCCCTTATCTACAGTTTCAGTAACACATGGTCAACTATGGTCTGAAAATATCACATGGAAAATTCTGAAAATAAGCAATTCATAAGTTTTATTGTTTTAAATTTATTTTTATTTTTTTTAAGAGACAGGGTCTCCATTCTTTTGCCCAGGCTGGAATGCAGTGGCATAATCACAGCTCACTTTAATCTCCAACTCCTGGGGTCAAGTGATCCTCCCACCTCAGCCTCCCAAGTAGCTACGACTACAGGTGTGTACCACCACACTCAGCTAATATTTTTGGTTTTTGTGAAGATGCAGTCTCACTACTTTGCCTGGGCTCATCTGAAACTCCTAGCCTCTAATGATCCTCCCACTTTGGCCTCCCAAAGTGCTGGAATTACAGGTGTGAGCTACTGCAGCCAAGCCCCTAAGTTTTACATTTTATCTGTTCTGAGTAGTGTAATAAAATCTCACCAGTCCTGCTCCATCCAGCCCAAGACCTGATACATCCCTTTATTTAGTACATTCGCGCTGTATATGTTACCCCATTACTATATACAGAACAACACAGTGTTTTTCCTATATCCACTAGGGGTCATGAAACGTATCCCTCATGGATAAGGGGGCTACTATATTATAGTTGCCATTTCTTAAGGAGTGTTACCTAGAGAATAACTGAGGCAAAACCAACTCCCTGCCTTGATAAACATCAGAACCTTCTGTAGAGGATGTCCTAAAGAAATGGTACTGAAAATTCTAGCCGTTGAATTTGGGATAGAGCTATAGATTTGGGGAAAATTAATGAAATAAGTCTAAATTGGTCCACCTTCTATGAAGGGCATTCTATCAACCTAGGATCATATTACAGAACAAAGTGGTTTAGATCACAAAATGCTGAGGCAAACTAGTTGGTTCTAAACCTGGCTCTGCCTTCTACTAGTAATTTGATCTTGGGCAAGTTAGTTAATACTTTTGTGTCTCAGTTTTCTCTTCTGTAAAATGGGGATCACAATAGTACTTGTGTACACAAAGTACACAAAAGTACTGAAAATAGTACTTTTCAGGATCATTGTAAGGATTAAATGAGATCATATATGTAAAGTTCTCAGAAGAGTTTAACACTTAGTAAGTGTCCCATTAAGGTTAGCTATTAATTGTCACCATCCATTGAAATTACGAAATGCTTTTTTTTATGAGACAGGGTCTCATTCTGTTGCCCAGGCTGGGGTGCAGTGGCAGCACAATCTCGGCTCACTGCAACCTCCACTTCCCTGGTTAAAGCCATTCTCCTGCCTGAGCTTCACGAGTAGCTGGGATCACAGGCATCTGCCACCACGCCCGGCTAGTTTTTTTGGTATTTTCAGTAGAGATGAGGTTTCACCATGTTGGCCAGGCTGGTTTCAAACTCCTGACCTCAAGTGATCCGCCCATCTTGGTCTCCCAAAGTGCTGGGATTACAGGTGTGAGCCACCATGCCCGGCACAAAATGCATATACACTGTAAATTGGTAATTCCATTTCTAGGAATGATTAGGTATAAGGTGAAATGACTTGCACAACTTTATTCACCGCAGCATTATTTGTACTAGCAAAAAATAATCAATAAGTTATATATTACCAATAGAGGACAGAAGAGTGATTAAAATATGGCACACTCATTAAATGGAAAGAAAAACTAAGCAGCCATAATAAAGAATATTTCTTTTTTTTTTTTTTTTTTTTGAGACAGGGTCTCGCTCTGTTGCCCAGGCTGGAGTGCAGTGGCTGGATCTCAGCTCACTGCAAGCTCCGTCTCCCGGGTTTACGCCATTCTCCTGGCTCAGCCTCCCGAGTAGCTGGGACTACAGGCACCCGCCACCTTGCCCGGCTAGTTTTTTTTTTTGTATTTTTTAGTAGAGACGGAGTTTCACCGTGTTAGCCAGGATGGTCTCGATCTCCTGACCTCGTGATCCACCCGTCTCGGCCTCCCAAAGTGCTGGGATTACAGGCTTGAGCCACCGCACCCGGCCTTCTTTTTTTTTTTTTTTTTTTGAGACAGGGTCTTGCTCTGTCGCCCAGCTTGGAGTGCAGTATTGTGATCACAGCTCACTGCAGCCTTGTGGGCTCAAGCGATCCTCTCACCTTAGTCTTTCCAGTAGCTAGCTAGAACTTCAGGTGCATACGATCACGTCCAGCAAATTTTAAAAATATTTTGTAGAGATGAGGTTTCCCTGTGTTGCCCTGGCTGGTCTCAAACTCCTGGGCTCAAGAGATCCTCCCGCCTTGGCCTCCCAAAGTGTTGGGATTATAGGCGTGAATCACCATGCCCAGCCTAAGAATAAGTTTTTCATGTACAGTTATAGCACAATCTCTAAAATGTTAAGTAAAAAATACATGGTACAAAAGAGTAAGTGTGACCTGCTAATGTTAATTTTAAATTCCAACGGGGTGAGCAGTAGAGGAAGAATATACAAACATATGTGCTCACTAAAAGGAAAGAAAAAAATAGCACACAAAAGCTCCTAATGGGAAGACACTATGATGCCTATCTCGGAATCCTGAAACTCTTGGTGAAATTGCCAAGTTTACTGATGACCAAAGTAACCCAAAAGGCAGATCAGTGCTGCAGAATGTCGTCCGCAAGGCAATACGGTGATTAAAACAAACAAATGAGGCTGGGCGCAGTGGCTCATGCCTGTAATCCCAGCACTTTGGGAGGCCAAGGCGGGTGGACCACCTGAGGTCAGGAGTTCAAGACCACCCTGGCCAACATGGTGAAACACCATCTCTACTAAAAATACAAAAATTGGCTGGGCGTGGTGGCACATGCCTTTAATTCCAGTTACTCAGGAGGCTGAGGCAGGAGAACTGCTTGAACCTGGGGGCAGAGGTTGCAGTGAGCTGAGATTGCACCATTGCACTCCAGCCTGGTGACAGAGCAAGACTCCGTCTCAAAAAAACAAATAAACAAATGAAAACTACTATTTCAGATAGCTTGCACTTCCTCTAAAAGAGGAGAATTGCTGTGAAAATACTGCCACGCTAGAGTATTATTTGCAATGTGTTTGAGATGTCAAACAATTCAAAAGCTAAAAAAACAACAGCATGATTACTAGAAAAGAAAAACTTTTCTTTCATTTTCCTTTAAATGCATGAAGGAAAGTTTCTACTTAAATCATCCATATTAATAAAGGTCATCATTTTCAGGGTAACTGTATAAACAGGATTCAAATACACTGAAATTTACCACAAATTCCAATCTGGCTAAAATACAAGTTTATTCATCTCAAACTATAATTTTAAAATACATTTTTAAATGATATTCACATTCTAACTTTTTTGATAATGGTATACTTAAGAACAGTGTAGTAAGTTTATAATCTACTTCTAGAATTACAAAATAGCACAATAAAATTGAGCACTGAGCAAAGCCAAATAAACACTGACCATACCATAAGATTAACAAGTAATCTTGCACCTGGAACACTGTTTATGTGATTGTAGCCAGGCTGCTTCTGCCATCACTGTGAAAAATCACCTTACAGGCCCTGACTGACCCATAATTTAATTTACTAAGAAATTAATATAAGATTAAAAATACAAGAAGTAATATATCTCTATTTTATTCCAGTGAAAACTATATCATTTAAACCCATAGCACTCCTCCCTCCAAACCATCAAAATTTACCTGTGAAATTTCCATTATGTTGTTCCTTGTTCATTGCTACACGTCTCTGGTCACAATTTTTTCCATTCTCTGCCATTTCATAGATCAGTAACTCTTGAGGAGCTAATACAGCAAAATAAAATCCAGCAATACGTTACAAACTTCTGCTGTGTAGCCATGACTGAATAAAACTGAATACAGGAATAACATCACAGTAATAACCCACATGATATGTATGATGTGTTTACACTTTTTTTCTTTTATAACCAAACTTTGAACAATTTATATAGATATTCCAATACAAATAGTAAAAATATAAAAGCCATATAGTTGTAAACCTTTTCCTAGTAGTTATTTCAGAGATTTTCCAGATTGAAATTTGGAGGTAATTTGTCCACAGAAGGAGGATATCAAGCACTAGCACCTCCAAATGTTAACACACTAGAAGGTCTAACATCTTTCTAATTTACAATTTAATATCATACTACTATGTACTCAGAATTAATCTTATCATTTTTACCTTTTTACCATTTTCTTTCATATTTCCTTTAACATTATTATATAAAAATAGAATATACTACAAAAGATGCTGCAAATGTTGATACATAAATCTAAGATCACAGACCAGTTTTATTTAGGAAACAATTCTACTGAATAAAATGATATGGGCAAAAAAAATTTTTTTTTGAAATGTTGATAGTTAAATGTACTTTTGTTTAAGATAGTTAAATGTAACTAAGATAGTTAAATGATTTATAACATGCATCATACTACAGATATCAGTGCTTCTACTTTAAATCACTGTAATACAACATATAAAAACCAGATTGCCTGTGATTGTATCATTCTGCAGGTGTTAGTAAAGCAAAACTTTCACTCAAAAAGTACATCACTTCAATAAAAGGCTAAAATGCTGAGTCCTTAACACAGTATTAAAACTTGCCCAGAGACTTATAAAAAGACAACTGGGGCCAGGTGCGGTGGCTCATGCCTATAATCCTAGCATTTTGGGAGACCAAGGTGGGGTGATCACTTGAGGTCAGGAGTTTGAGGCCAGTCTGGGCTACACAGTGAAATCCCATCTCTATATACGATAAATAAAATAGCCAGGAGTGATGACCCATGCCTGTAGTTCTAGTTGCTCAGGAGGCTGAGGTGGGAGGATTGCTTGGACTCAGGGGTTCAAGGCTACAGTGAGGTATGACTGTGCCACTGCATTACAGCCTGGGCAAGAGGGAGACCCTGCTTAAAAAAAAAAAAAGAAAAAAGAAAGTGAAAATAAATACAACCCACAGGGGAAAGTATTCACAAATCACATATATTTCATAAAATGCATGTACCTGGACTGCAAACTCTTATAACTCAGTAATAAAAAGCAAATAATCCAATTAATAAACAGAGAGGAGCTGCACAGATATTTCTCCAAAGATAAACAAATTGTTAATAAGTACATAAAAAGATGTCTAACATCTTCAGCCATCAAGGAAATGCAAATTAAACCACAATGAGATACAATCTCATACCTGTTAGCATGGTTATAGTAAAAAAGACAGATAATAGGCTGGGTGCGGTGGCCCATGCCTGTAATCCCAGCACTTTGGGAGGCCAAGGCAGGCGGATCACGAGGTCAGGAGTTCAAGACCAGCCTGCCCAACATGGTGAAACCCCATCTCTACTAAAAATATAAAAATTAGCCAGGTGTGGTGATGAGGACCTGTAATCCCAGCTACTCGGGAGGCTGAGGCAAGAGAATCGCTTGAACCCCAGAGGCAGAGGTTGCAGTGAGCCGAGATTGTGCCATTGTACTCCAGCCTGGGCGACAACAGCAAGACTCTGTCTCAAAAAAAAAAAAAAAAAAGACAGATAATAATTAATAACAAGAGTTAGTGAGGATGTGGAGAAATCGGAACTGCTGGAGGGAATGCAAAAGAGTTCAGCTGCTTTGGAAAACAATCTGTCAGCTCCTCCAAAGGTAAAATACAGTTATCATATGACTCAGCAATTCAGGAATGTTCATAGTGACACTGTCAACAGACAAAAGGTGTTATTTTTTTATTTTTATTTTTTTTGAGATGGAGTCTCACTCTGTTGCCCAGGCTGGAGTGCTGTGGCGTGATCTCGGCTCACTGCAACCTCTGCTCCTGAGTTCAAGTGGTTCTCCTGCCTCAGTCTCCCAAGTAACTGGGATTACAGGTGTCTGCCACCATGCCTGGCTAATTTTTGTATTTTTAGTAGAGACAGGGTTTCACCATGTTGGTCAGGCTGGTCTTGAACTCCTGACCTTGTGATCCACCTGCCTCAGCCTCCCAAAGTTCTGAGATTACAGGCGTGAGTCACCGCACCCAGCCTATAACCCAAATGTCTTATGAACTGATGAATGGATATAGGAAATATGGTATATAGTATATCCAAACAATGAAATATTAATCAGCCATAAAAAGAAATAAAGTAGTAATACATACTACTGCATCAATGGAGTCTGAAAATATGCTAAGTGAAAGAAGTCAGTC
This sequence comes from Chlorocebus sabaeus, assembly GCF_047675955.1. Taxonomy (NCBI): domain Eukaryota; kingdom Metazoa; phylum Chordata; class Mammalia; order Primates; family Cercopithecidae; genus Chlorocebus; species Chlorocebus sabaeus. The sequence continues at coordinate 38,706,178 of NC_132919.1, forward strand.
ACAAAAGACTACATGTTATGATTCCCATTTATATGAAATTTCCAGAATATGCATATCCATAACAACAGAAAGTAGCAAATTAGCTGGAGAAAGATGGGGAGTAGCTGCCAATGAGTTGTGAGTTTCTTTCTGGGGGGATAATGTTCTAAAATTGTTTTAATAGTTGCATAGATGTGAACATACTGTTTAAATGGGTGAATTATATGATATGTGAATTATGTTTCAATAAAGCTGTTTAAGAACAGTTACCAGCAGGAACTATCTGAACTTCCAAATATGTTGTGAATACATATGAATAATATATTCATAGAAAAAGAATGGTATAATGTTCTACAAATCTCATTTATTCATTCATTCATTTAGTTATGTTGCCCAGGCTGGTCTCGAACTCCTGGCCTGAAGTGATTCTCCTGCCTCGGCTTCCCAAAGTGGTAGGATTCCAGGCATAAGCCACTACCCAGGCTTGTCTATATTTAATAGAAGACCCAAGAGTATTAGGAGTATTCTCATGGCCAAATGGCTCAAATTTTTATATTTTATGAGCAGATTTAGTGACAGTCTAGAATTGAAAGTCAGATATATGAGTTAGGGGGTTATATTATTAAGAAAGAAAACTCGCGAAATCACTTGATAAGGTCTGTTTACCCATTCACCCAAAAAATATTAACTGAACACTCTGTATGTGCCAAGAGTCATGCTAGATTTATATTTAGCTGATCAGAATATGATATGGTTACGGGTCCAATCTTCCTGTAGTTTGATAGCTGGTGCTAATTTATTCCTTGACTAAACTATAATTATTGTAAATATTTTCAAACTTTATGCCTCATAAAGGAAAACAAGTGAAAGACTACAAAAATGACGGGAAAAAAAGCATACATTCATCTGTGTAATATTCTCCTTTTTAAGATACAATCCATTTGTGGATACCTTTGTTTTGTTGTCTTCAATGCTGAATAAGCAAATAAACATATCAAGAAATAAAATAAAGGTTTCTATTAGTATAGCTATCCTTAAGTAGACAATCATAAGATTTAAAGTCTGAAAAATCTGGATTTGATCCCAGATTTGCCACTAACTAGCTGTGTGATCTTAAGCAAAGTTTCATTTTCTTTAGGGCTTGATTTTTTGGATTCACAAAATGAGGACAATAATTGCCGCTTTCAAATGATTGATGTGTAGATGAAGTAATCTATGTATGTATATATATGTTTGTTGATATGCATGCATGTGTGACTATAAATGCCAATACATCAAAAGGGTAGGAGGTAATAAACCTACAAAATGCCTAAACTAGAAAAACAACTTCACGGCACATGCCTCATTGTTACCGTATCAGTGATGCCAGTGTTGTTCATTCAGCTCTCATTTTAAAAGTTCTTGGGTCTCCAATGGGCACTGAGGATACAAATATGAATAGGATAAGGAGGTCCCTGTCCTCAAAAGGATCACAGTCTGGTAAAGAAGCCAAATGAACACAAGAAATCAATTATAACAGAATGGGATGAAATAGGCATTTAAATAAAATTAGATGAAAAGACAATGTTTTAGTCAGGTCTTAAGAGTCCAACAGGGCCAGGCACGATGGCTCACGCCTGTAATCCCAACACTTTGGGAGGCCCAGGTGGGCAGATCACAAGGTCAGGAGATCGAGACCATCCTGGCTAACATGGCGAAACCCCATCTCTACTAAAAATACAAAAAAATATCCGGGCGCGGTGGTGGGCGCCTGTAGTCCCAACTACTTGGGAGGCTGAGGCAGGAGAATGGCATGAACCCACGAGGCGGAGCTTGCAGTGAGCCGAGATCGCACCACTGCACTCCAGCCTGGACGACAGAGCAAGCAAAAAAAAGAAAAAAGAGTCTAAAAGACTGGAGAAATTTGTAAATCTATCTAAACATCAGTTTTTCTTAGTTTGTAAAACAGAGATAATATGACACACATCAGAGGGTTGAGAATTAAACAAGGTAATGTACATAAAATACTAACATATTGCTTCACCTTTCATGTGACCTCAACATATACTAGCTATGATGAAGACCATGAAGTAGAAAATACTATGGGAGCTCAGAGGACGATATATTCAGACGAGTTCATAGAAGCTGAAAGTTTGACTTTGCAAACTTAAGTCATACTTGTGTGAAGATTCAGCAAAAAAGATAATGTAGCTCAAGCAATTACAAAACAACAACAACAAAAACCAAAGATGTTAGAGCATCACAATAGGATTACAAAATGGAAATCTATTTCACAAATCTGAATTTTATTAATAAAAAAATCAACTGAGGATGTTTGAAATGGAACCATATAAAAAGGTTAATGATTTTCCACCTGCCATTTAACTTGAAACTATACTTAAGTTCTGCAAATACTTAAAACTATGTGAGTTTGGCTGGCTGTGGTGGCTCATGCCTGTAATTCCAGCACTTTGGGAGGCTGAGGCGGGCAGATCACCTGAGGTCAGGAGTTCGAGACCAGCCTGGCCAACATGGCAAAATCCCATCTCTACTAAAAATACATAAATTAGCTGGGTGTGGTGGCTTGCGCCTGTAATCCCAGCTATTTGGGAGGCTGAGGCAGGAGAATCACTTGAACCCAGGAGGTGGAGGTTGCAGTGAGCCAAGATCGCACCACTGCACTCCAGCCTGGGCAACAGAGCAGGACTCCATCTCAAGCAAAAAAAAAAAACAAACCTATATGTGTTCATATTCAACCAAATCTTATAGGCAATATCTTTTAAAAATATTTTAAAGATATTTAAACATTTGTAAATATCTAAATATATGATATTTACATATAAGATATTTAAGGATATTTAAGATATTTTAAAGCCAGCCATTCATCTCTATCACAGTAAGTAAAATTTATTTAATCTGTGATGAAAAGATAAACAGGGCACAAAAGGGTTTGCTTTACAAATAACATTCTAAAACCTTTCCCTACAAAACACTGACAATTGAACTCATTTGCCCCTATTTACTCTTTCCCACAGTGTCATTGTTTTACCCAAAACATTTTGGGTCTATGAGTGTGTACTTATAACAATGGTATTGCACAATTATTTGAACGTTTTGTTTTTAAGCTATTGCAATAGTGGTTTTCATTTGAGCAAATAATGTGTTCTTACACAATGTGCTAAAAAAGAAGAGCATACTGACATTTTCTTCTCCAAAATTCTGTTTAGAAAACATAATAGTCTGAAATTTTGTTTTGTAAGAAATAACCCAGGGAATGAAGTTATTTTCATCAGTCTATTTCTTCATGAACAAAATAAATTCACAGTTTAAAAAACAACTTTTCAAAACCTTTTTGTCATTCCCAAAAGAAGGAAATATAGCGTAAGGCCAAACAAGAGGGCCACTGAGGTTTTAAACAGTTAAGCTTAAAAAGAATCAAACCCGTTTACTTTTTTATTTTTTTTTTTTTTTGCATTTTGACCATTTAGGATGATTTAAAACCATCCCAAGTATGAAACAATCAAAATAAAACAACCACTAGTGTTCTAAATAGTTAAGCTTATAAAAACTTCAAAGCTTTTCTGTATTTTAACCATTTTGTAAAGGATTTTACATTTTTCCTTGCCTTTCAAAATTCCCTTGAAAACATCCTCAATTACTTTGCCTCTTCTTCCCCCAATCATACATACTGTAAAACTTTGCAAAACTGCAATGCCTCCAGAATCCTCTGCATTCTTATGATCTGTCTAGGCAGCTGAACATAACTGAAGAAAATCACACAATTACACAGCCACTTCAAATTCTTAATTCAACAAATATGTATCAATGGTCCATTATGTGCCAATTATTATTATTATCATTATTATTTTGAGACAGTCTCACTGTGTTGCCCAGGCTGGAGTGCAGTGGCATGATCTCAGTTCACTGCAACCTCTGCTTCCTGGGTTCAAGTGATTCTCCTGTCTCAGCCTCCCAAGTAGCTGGGACTACAAGCACCCACCACCACGCCTGACTAATTTTTGTATTTTTAGTAAAGATGGGGTTTTACTATGTGGCCAGGCTGGTCTTAAACTCCTGACCTTGTGATCAACCCAACTCAGCCTCCCAAAGCGCTGAGATTACAGGCGTGAGCCACCGTGTCCCGCCTATTATTATTTTTGAGACAGAGTCTCACTCTGTTTTGCAGGCTGGTGTGCAATAGCACAATATTGGCTCACTGCAACCTCCGCCTCCCGGGTTCAAACAATCCTCCTGCCTCAGCTTCCTAAGTAGCTGGGACTACATCTGTGCACCACCATGACAGGCTAATTTTTATAGAGATGGGGTTTCGCCATGTTGTCCAGGCTGGTCTCAAACTCCTGGGCTCAAGTGATCCGCCCATCTCAGCCTTCCAAAGTACTAGGATTAAAGGCTTGGGCCACTGTGCCCAGCCCAGTTATTAAGATGCCAAATCTCAAACCTAAAATTGATGATTCCTGCTAATCTTTTTTTTTTACTTTGACAATATTTCATTCTTTGTTCTTGCTCCTAAAATGTTTTACCCTCTTTTTTCCTTTCTTATTTTCAGACGCTGACTTTTTTTTTAGACAGGGTCTCACTCTGTCCCCTGAGCTGCAGTGCAGTGGTGCAATAATGGCTTACTGTTCCCTCGACCTCCTGGGTTCAAGTGATCCTCCCACTTCAGCCTCCCAAGCAGCTGGAACTACAGGAACATGCCACCATGTCAAGCTAATTTTTGTATTTTTTTTGTAGAGACTGGGTTTCCTCATGTTGCCCAGGCTGGTCTTGAACTCCTGGGTTCAAGTGATCCCCCAGCCTTGGCCTCCCAAAGTGCTGGGATTACAGGTATGAACCGTGTCCAGCTCTGTCACGTTTTTTTAAATAACAAAAGCAGTGAGAGAATTCGCCAATCCCACTACTACTAAGCCTACTAAAATATTTACACTTCACCCATGTCAGCATTCTTTCTCTCTTCATGACTCGGCAGTGTCCTCTACTTACCAAAGGCCATTATGTCAATATATATATCATTCCCTTCCTCCTTCTCAGGGACTTGACTCCTTCTGTTCTCACTGTGTAATCAATCTTTACCCCTTTATTCTCACCAGAAAATAAGCATTATTCAGTATTTCCCATTTTTCATTCCTCCTTCATAAACAGTTCTCAAAAGAGTTGCCTACATACAGTCTCCACTTACTCATCACTATATTTCTGCCTGATTCATTGTGGTATGACTTCTGCCCCGACAAATAAAAATAAATTGCTTTTGTGAAGATTACTGATTACCTCCATTTGCCAAATCCAAAGGACACATCTTACTGAACCGCTTACCTTCACTGAACACGAGTATCCACTCTCTATTTCTTGAAATACTTTCATTTTTCTTCCTACTTCTCTGACGGTTCCCCCTGCTCTACGTCCTGAGGTTCTTCAAAGCCTGGTCCTAGATTCCCTTTTTGTATTCCCTTTATACTCTCTCCCTAATGATGTCATCTATTCACTCAGCCTTAAATACCCTCTACATACTGACAATTCTTTCTTTCAAAGGCAAAATGATGTGGCGATACTGCTTTATGAAAGTGCTTTATGAATATGCTGTAAGAATAATTAGAATCACAGAAGGAACCTTAGAGAGTATCAAGCCTATTCTACTTATTCACAGATAAACATCTCAGAGGTAAGTGACTTGTGTAATGTCACAGAACAAGCTAGTGACAAACCTGGAGGCAGGACCCAGATACAACGGTCATCTTAGGAGTACACTGACCTATTGGGAAGACAACCCCACCCTCCAAACTAATCAAAAATTATTTTTCTGAGAATATTGAAAGGGACAAGCTCAATCTAGAAAAGTGAGGTAACATAAGAGCTGGCCCCAAAATGTGATTTAGGAGTTAAAGACTCAAATCTTTTTTCTTGAGATCGTCTTTCTCTGTTACCCAGGCTGGCGTGCAGTGGAGCAATCACAGCTCACTGCAACCTCCACCTTCAGTGGAGCAATCAGAGCCCACTGCAACATTTGCCTTCCAGGTTCAAGCCATTCTCCTGCCTCAGTCTACCCAGTAGCTGGGATTACAGGCATGGGCCCCCATGCCCGGCCAATTTTTTTTGTATTTTTTAGTAGAGACGGGGTTTCACCATGTTGGCCACGCTGGTCTTGAACTCCTGACCTCAGGCGATCCGCTAGCCTAGGCCTCCCAAAGTGTTGGGGTTACAGGCATAAGCCACTGTGCCTGGCCTAAGACTCAAATCTAATCAAAATGGGAGTACAGGTTGCTGTAAGTTTTTTATGTTACACTGGGGGGCATTATTAGGCTGGATTCATAACCATAAAATTATTAACTAAACTGCCTGAAAAAAATAATTTAAGGGGACTGGTTTTATGATAAAAGAGAAGTTAAACAAAACAAAATGGTAACTCTATCTCCAGCACAGTGCTAGCCTATAAATCTCATATTTATTGGGGCACACAGCATGATTATCAAGGCCTTTGATCATCTCACCATCCATCTTTGAATTCATGCTCCCAAATAGTATTTTGTATATAATCTGACTTCTCACGCCAACTGGCTATAAGGAGAGTATATGCTTGTAATGGGTTGAATTGTGCCCCCTCAAATTCATATGGCGAAGTCCTAATACTCATGTGACTATAATTTGCAGATACTGCCTTTAAGAAGCTAATTAAGGTTAAATGAGGTAATAAGGGTGGTACCCTAATAAAGACTCACGTCCTTATTGGAAGAAGTACCAGACAGTTTTCTCTTCTACCTGGACACAGAGGAAAGACTACATAAGGACACAGAGAGAAGGTGGCTGTCTGTAAGCCGGGAAGAGAGTCCTCACCAGAAATAAACCCTGCTGGCACCTTGATCTTGGACTTGCAGCCTACAAAACTGGGAGAAAAACAATTTCTGTTGTTTAAACCATCTGGTCTGTGGTATTCTGTCATGACAACCCTAGCAGAGCAATACAATGATGATTAGTATAAATAAGGGTATCCAGATTGCAGAATAGTTTTGTTTGTTTTGTTTTGTTTTTTTGTAGAGACAGAGTCTCACTATGTTACCCAGAGTGATCTTCTGGGTACCAAGTGATCCTCCTGTCTTGGCCTCCCAAAGTGCTAGGATTACAGGTGAGAGCCATCTTGTCTACCTAGACTACCTTTTATCCAGAAAAACCTGATGAATTTTACTGCATGTGTCTTCAAACTGCAACAGTGACTAATCTAGCATCAACACACCCTGTTAATCTTACTTATTATCATCTTCATCATGACCCATTTTATAGGGAAAAAGGAAAACTTGGTGGCTGACAGATGCCAATATGTCCTGACTTACTAGTTATACGACTTTAGGTTAAATAATTTGCATTTGTGCATATTTATAAAATATCTCCATCCTTATTTTTCTTTTTTGAGATGGAGTTTTGCTCTCATTGCCCAGGCTGGAGTGCAATGGCGCGATCATGGCTCACTGCAACCTCCGCCTCCTGAGTTCAAGCGATTCTCCTGCCTCAGCCTCCCGAGTAACTGGAATTACAGGTGCATGCCACCACACCCAGTTACTTTTTGTATTTTTAGTAGAGACAGGGTTTCACCATGTTGGCCAGGCGGGTCTCAAACTCTTGACCTTAGGTGATCTACCCACCTTGGCCTCCCAAAGTGCTGGGATTACAGGTGTGAGCCACTGCGCCCAGCCCCCATCCCTATTTTTATGTCACCCTTAAATGTTTTTGTTTTGTTTTGGGGGATTCTCAACAAGTTAGTTTCTCTACTTTAAGATAATTTATTTTTGAGACGGAGTTTCGCTCTTGTTGCCCAGGCTTGAGTGCAATGGCACAATTTCGGCTCACTACAACCTCTGCTTCCTGGATTCAAGTGATTCTCCTGTCTCAGCCTCCCAAGTAGCTGGGATTACAGACGTCTGCCACCACGCCCGGCTAATTTTTTGTAATTAGGAGAGATGGGGTTTCACCATGTTGGTCAGGCTGGTCTGGAACTCCTGACCTCTCAGGTGATCCACCCGCCTCAGCCTCCCAAAGTGCTGGGATTACAGGTGTGAGCCACCACGCCCAGCCAAGATAAATTATATATAAGTACACAACAGAGGGACTGGCACATAGTAGTCACTTAATGTTAGTTTCTCCATGCTCTTTAATATTTTTAATGGAGTATCATACCCATTAATCTCCATGCTTCTTCAATGTCACAATTTTCCAAAAAAATCATAGTAAATGCTGCCCTGAGTATTCACTTACAGGTACTTCCTTTCCATATTAGTATGCTATACAAAAGCCTATGTAACTGGTTTCCACAGACTACATAACAGAAGTAGCCACAGATTTAGAACAATCTTAGTTTGTGTTGTATAACAAAAATGAATTATTCTTCATCAATCTAAACATCTTGAAATGTACTACAAGGATAATCCATCAAAAATTATTATGAGGTAAAAGGATTCTAGTCTATCCACATAGCTAAAGTAAGATGAAATAATCATTTTTAAGGAGAGCCACTTTTCAAAATTCAATCAAATAGCACTAATTTTTGAAATCTGTGATGAAAGAATGTCAGTGAGATTCCTAGATGTAGGAGTAAATCCAAGTATTCCTAGTCTGTTTAAAATGTTGAAATGTCCTCAAACAGAAATCTAACACATATTCTTGACCTTCAGTGGCATCTACTTTGCACCGAGTGCACGTTTGTAAGTTAGTTTTGTTTGTAAGAATGAGGTTGCTGAAACAAATCTTATAGGTCTGTGGATGGGGTTGAGAAGACAGAAACCGGGCAGAAGCATAACGCAAACATCAAATAATTTTCATTTTGAACACTTACATAGATACAAGAAATGCATTAAAAGAGTGTAACAGACCTTAACTGAAGCTGAAGCATTTAAAACAGAGTTAACATTAAATGTGGGGTTTTTTTTGTTTGTTTCCTGCAGAAGTGCTTAGAAAAAATCAGCTCACAAAGGTTCTTTGTAGGCTGTATATCCAGTACTAAGACTATAATACTCCATTCATTTTAAACATTAGCCACACTTGTAATACAAAAACAATGTGCAAGTAAATTACTGAGAGTCCCCCCCAAGCAAAACAAAAAACATTTATGGATAACATGATGAAAGCATCTCCCTGAGTAATATAAGAGTTATTGGAAAAGTTAACAAGGTAGAAAAGGAAAAGAAAGTGAGAGTAACAGAACCATTGACTTTCATTTTCTTAGCAACATAATTCCAAAATAAAATGAACATACTTCCTTTAAAAAAAATCATCTATCCAGATGAATTTTACTTTCTCAAGTAAAAAATTATGTCAGTGTGCTCAATAAAACACATTGTTCTTCATACAAGGCACACAAAGACAGCCAATAAGTATTACCCTTCTCAGTAACCTTTCTTGCTTTCAGAAGTATCCATATTTTTTGTTGTTTGTTTGTTTTGTGACAGGGTCTTCCTCTGTCACCCAGAGTGCAGTAGCACGGTCACAGGTCACCACAGGCTAGAACTCGGGCTCAAGTGATGCTCTGGCCTCAACCTCCAGAAGTATCTTTTCTTAATTGGATTAGACTACTCCAAAATAGCTGTAGATTTCCCTAAAACTGTTAAGATTAAGGAACTGTGACTTACTCTTGGACACAAAATAATCTGAGTAATATATCTTGACAAACGAGGCTTTGATACAGTTTTCCACTTGTGCAGGGGTATAAGGCCAAAGATAATTCAAATAGAATGCACAATATCAGAATAACTATCAGATCATCTGACACTCTGAATCAGATAGCAGTATCTACCATGTGGTTGTTCCAGTTAAACAACATGTACTCTGAAAATTCATAATGATGTGAATGGGAATATATTATTTAATCTTTTTCAACTTTCTAAGGTCTTGGGAAGGGCTGGGCATGACGGCTCACACCTGTAATAATCCTATCATTTTGGGAGGCTGAGACAGGAAGATCATTTGAGGCCAGGAGGTCCAGACCAGCCTGGGAAACATAGTGAGACCCCATCTCTTAAAAGAAAAACAAAACAAAACAAAACAAAACAAAAAAACAATTAGCCAGGTGTGGTGGTATGTGCGTACAGTCCCAGGTACTTGGGAGGCTGAGGCCAGAGGACTGCCTGAGTCCAGAAGTTTGAGGCTGCAGTGAGCTATGATTGTGGCACTGCACCTCAACCTGGGCGATAGAGTAAGACCGTGTTAAAAGAAAAGAAAAGAAAAGAAAGGAGGGAGGGAGGAAGTGAGGGAGGGAGGGAAGCAAGGAAGGAAGTCAGTCAGTCTTGGGGAATTAGACAAATTAAAATGCCAAATTAGGATACAATTTAAAAGCATCCAGAATCTCCGTAAATCTCCCAATAATGGATCAGCAGGTTATGAGGGTACGTATTTCTGGAGTAAAAAGTTCCTCAACTTAAATCTAGTGATGTATAAAATACACTCAACTCATCACAGGTTTCTAACTGCTGAAAAATTAGAAACTGTCCTGGGTCTAATTTTTTTTTTTTTTCCTTTTAAAAACAGTCTTGCTCTGCTCTGTCACCCAGGCTGGAGTGCAGTGGTGCCATCTTGGCTTACCACAACCTCCACCTCCCAGGTTCAAGTAATTCTCCTGTTTCAGCCTCTGGAGTAGGTGGGATTACAGGCATGCGCCACCATGCCCGTTAATTTTTGTATTTTTAGTAGAGACAGGGTTTCTCCATGTTGGCCAGGCTGTTATCAAATGCCTAACCTCAGGTGATCTGCCTGCCTTGGCCTCCCAAAGTGTTGGGATTACAGGCATGAACCACTGTGCCAGAGGTGGGAGGTAGGAGGATCGTTTGAGGCCAGGAGTTCGAGACCAGACTGGCCAACATTGTGGAACCCTGTTCGTATTAAAAATACAAAAGTTAGACGGTAGTGGTGGTACAGGCCTGTAGTCCCTGCTTCTTGGGAGGCTGAGGCACAAGAACCACTTGAGCCTGGGAGGTGGAGGTTGCAGTAAGCACAGCTGGCGCCACTGTGCTCCTGCCTGGGTGACAGAGCAAGAGTCTGTCTCATAAATAAATAAATAAATAAAGAGATTAGAAAAAGAAAAATCCCATTTCTCATTTTTTCTTAATCTACTTCTAAATGTTCATGCAGTTTTTCATTACCAATGCAATCTTAGCAAAACATTTTCATCAAAAAGATGGGGGACTAACAGTAAGGTCAAGAATTAAGATAATGAAGGAATACCAGACTAGAGTTGGGAGATCTGGCTAACTGTGAGACCTTGGCATTGTCACTTCACATGCCTGATTCTCTTTTTCCTCATTCAATTATTAGACACACGGAGTAAATGAGTGCCATAATTTCCTTTCTAATTGTAAAAAAAAGTCCAACTAGCACAAGGGTAGAGTTTTGGATGTATGTAATAATAACTACTTGTGTATAGCGATTTATAGTTTAAAAATAGTTAACAAACATAATGCTAACAGCCGTCTGTAAGGGACAGTTATTTTTATCCTTGCTTTTTTACAAATGAGAAACTGAGTGCTCCAAGGGCCCCAAATAGCAAGTCGGCAGCATATAAATGTCAAAGTAGGAGTTCAATCTTGCTTGTCCAAGTCCAAATTCCATAGTTCTTCTACTATACAAAACAGTCCAGTGAGAGGATTTTCAGTGGTCACTGAGGAATTCCAGAGTCACACACATATGCACACAAGATAAAAAAATAGTCCCAGAAGTTTAGCTTGTCCTAGTATTTTTTCAAATGTTTCCCATTACTAGAATTAACAGAACACTCATCCCTATTGATTCTTAGGGATGAGTGTTCTTAACAAGTCAGTTAACACTTAAACTGACTATCTATGAAACTCAGATAATATCTATGAAACTCCCTACTTTACTGTCCTTAAATACCTGGGACATTTATACTTGTGTAACTGGGGTGAAAATACTCTCACTGGACTGTTGTGTACAGTAAAGTAGAACTACCGAATTTGGACTTGGAAAAGCCTGGGTGAATATCTGCTCTGACATTTATATCCTCTATTCTTTCTATTCTAAAGCAACACCACTGTAGGAATACGAAACTTTTTCATGAGCCACACTTACGATTAAGCTAAGAAACAAGTCTCAAAAAATTGCTAAGAATGGGCATTATAAATGACAATCTCTGATAAGCCAGAAATTACGTCAATCTTTAGTACACACACACAAAAAAAGAAATAAAAAATTTCTAGGTAGTTAGAAGTTAATGCACACAGTCCTAAATAACATAGGTCAAAATAAAAGAAAATTTTAAAATGCTCAGAACTACTAGAAGAAAGTGAATTTAGCAAGGTCACAGGATAAAAGATCACAACTAATACTTTCTGCTACATACTTGGAATAAAAACTGGACTATTATATACTTGGAATAATTTTTTGAAATTTCAGGTTCAGTAACATCTGAAAATATAAAATATTTAGAGACAAATTTAACAAAATATAAGCAAAATCTAAAAAGAAATAAAGAAAGAATAAATTATACAGAGCCTAAATAAATGATTAGCATGTTTTGTTGATTGTTTGGAAGACTCAATATTGTTACCATGTCAATTTCCCCGATATGATTTGGCTCTGTGTCTTCGCCTAAATTGTAATACCGATGTGCCCAGGGAGGGTCCTGTAATCCCCGCATGTGGAGGGAGGGAGGGAGGTGATTGGATCATGGGGGCGGTTTCCCCCATGCTGTTTTCATGACAGTGAGTGAGTTCTCATGAGATCTGATGGTTATGCGTTTGACAGTTCCTCCTTCACACTCTTCTCTCTTCTGCTGCCTTGTGTAGAAGGTTCCTGTTTCCCGCTTCCACCATGATTGTAAGTTTCTTGAGGCCTTCTCAGCCATATAGAACTGTGAGTCAATTAAACCTCTCTCCTTTACAAATTACCCAGTCTCAGGTAGTATCTTCATAGCACTGTGAAAACACACTAACACATCCCCCAAAGTGATGTATAGCCTTAATGAAGATCAATCAAATTCAAGCAAGTTTTATTAAAAAAGCAATTCAAATTTTTACAGAAATGCAAAAACTTAAAGTAGCGAAAACAATTGGGATAAAGAACAAAGTTGAAGGACTTGCACTAACTGATGTCAACAATTACTATAAATCTACAGTAATCATGACAGTATGGTATTGGTAAAAGGATAGTTAGAAGTCAATGGAAAATAATAGAGAATACAGAAATAGGCTGGGCACAGTGGTTCATGCTTGTAATCCTGGCACATCGGGATGCCAGGTGAGAGGATCACCTGAGTCCCAGAGTTCAAGACCAGCCTGGGCAACATAACAAGACCCCATCCCTACCAAAAAATTTACTCCTGTGTGGTAGCATGCACCTCATGGTATCTGTGGTCCCAGATACTCAGGAGGCTGAGGTGGGAGGATTGCTTGAGCCTAGGAGGTCAAGGATGCAGAGAGCCGTGATCGTGCCACTGCAATCTAACAATCTAGCCTGGGTGACAGAGATCCTCGCTCAAGGCCCTCTCCCCGCACCGCTCCCACCCTCCCAAAAAAACCCAAGAACAACTTTCATGTGCTTTAAAATAATTATATATATACATTTGAAAAAAGTGAAAAACCTTGCTCCCCACTCTCCCTGCTAGATGTAACCATTTTTATTAGTTTTGGGTATCTGACCTTTCTTTTTTCAAAGACTCCTGTTATGGTTTGAGTATGTGTCCCCTCCGAAACTCATGTTAAAATTTAACCCCTAATGTGGCAGTCTAGAGAGGCAGGGCCTTTAAGAGGGTCATGGAGGCTCAGCCCTTATGAATGAATTAATCCATTCATAAATTAATGGATTGATGGGTTATCATGGGGGTAGGACTGGTTGCTTTATAAGCAGAGAAAAAGAGAACTGAGCTTGCACACTCACCTCCGCCTCCATGTGATATTCTCGGCAACTCTGCAGTCCCACCTGCAAGAAGGCCCTTACCCAATGTGGCCATTTGATCTTGAACTTTTCAGCTTCCACAACTATAAAAATTAAATTCCTTTTCTTTATAAATTACCCAGTTTCAGGTATTCTGGTATAAGCAACAGAAAATGGACTAAGACACCTTCTCTTTTTTTTTTTTCCTTGTGAGACAGAGTCTCACTCAGTCGCCCAGGTTGGAGTGCAGCGGCATGATCTTGGCTCACTGCAACCTCTGCCTTCCGGGGTCAAGCAATTATCCTGCCTCAGCCTCCCTAGCAGTGGGGATTACAGGTGCCCACCACCACGCCCAGCTAATTTTTGTATTTTTAGTAGAGATGGGGTTTTACCATGTTGGCCAGGCTGGTCTTGAACTCTTGACGTCAAGTGATCTGTGTACCTTGGCCTCTCAGTGTTGGGATTACAGGTGGCTCACAACACTGTAATCAGGGCACAGTGCCTGGCCATAAGACACCTTCTCAGTCTCCTTTGCCAGATCTTTTTTTTTTTTTTTAAATTAACTCTCTCTTAGACCCTTATCTGCTGCCTTCCTAACAATTTTTATTTCCCATTGTTTTCCCCAGAACCTGGTGTAAGGCCTGGAACACAAGATGTTTGTTCACTGACTGGATAATGAACAGATAAGGCAATAGATGTCACTGGAAAATGATTTTCCAAGAAAGTGCTAAAAGACATCAATAATTTTTTTTTAATTAAAAAAAAAATAAAGACGGGGTTTTGCTATGTTGTACAGGCTGGTCTCAAACTCCTGGACTCAAGCGATCCACCCAACTCAGCCTCCCAAAGTTCTGGGATTACGGGCATGAGCCACTGCACCCAGGCTAGATCTTTCTTTTACCTGACCTCGGCCCTCTCCTCTTCCTATCTCCCCAAGTGACTCATCTGGTCCATGGTTTAAAATACTATCCCATATTTGTATTTCTGGTTTTGACCTCTAGATTTATATATGTAAATGTGCACGACTTGGATGATTCTTAAGTGTCTCAAAATTAACATGTCCTTTTCTCCCTACACCTACCCACCTTCTTGTAACAAACAAACCTGGTCTTCTCCAAATCTCCCTTCTCCCAGTACCTGGCACAACCACCCACCCAGTCACTAAATCCAGAAGCTTAGTCATCCCTGACTCTTCCCTTTTCCTTACCACTCATCTAATCCAGGACCAAGTCCTATACCAAATATATCTGGTATCCACACACTACTGTCCATCTTCTTTGCTACCCTTCTAGTCCAGACCATCTTAGTCTTCTACTTGGACTACTGCAGTGGACTCTCAACTTCTCTCTCCATTTCTATTCTTGCCCCCTTCAATTCATCGTTCACACATGAGCAACAATCAACTTTTTATAAATCCTATTACTCCTCTACTCCTTAAAATTGCAGAATGATTTCCTACTGCACTCAAAATCAAATTCAAACTCATTCCCTTGGCCTGCAAAGTTTTACATGACCTGGATCCTGTATATATTTCCCATATCATCTCATGTCAATGTATTCCAAGTCTATTATGCTCCAGCCTCAAAGAAGCATATATCCACATTGTTAACTCTCTCTTAGACCCTCATCTGCTCCTTCCTAACAATTCTTATTTCCCATTGTTTTCCCCAGAACCTGGTGTAAGGCCTGGGACACAAGATGTTTGTTTACTGACTGGATAATGAACAGATAAGGCAATAGATGTCACCGGAAAATGATTTTTCCATTCCAAGAAAGTGCTAAAAGACATCATTAAACATCAAAAGTTTCAATTGCCAAATTCTGTGTTATTGCTTACACAGATAATGTAGTCTGTTAATACCAAAAGGTTAACAGAATGGCCCAAAATAATGCCTCATTTGGTTAGGAATCTCACTATGTTGTAAAATATACACAAAATGAAGTGTATACTCAGATATTTATTTACTGGAACTTCATTAATAATGAGCAAACAACAAATAAGCAGCAACATAAAGCTATGCTTTTAAAAGAGGGCTGGGAAAAAGTTCTTGGCAATAGCTTAGGGGGCCACATGATGATAATGATCACAATCATGGTTAACTACATACTACAGACACTGTTCTAAAGGCTTTATTTAAACCTATTCATTTAATCCTAACAAGAAAGGTATTGACCTCATTGTCTAGGAGGAAACTGAGATAGCAAGAAGTAAGAAGTAACTAATCCAAGGGTTGCATAGTAACAGAGTTGGAATTTGAAAAAGTCTAGCTTTATAGCCCTGGCTTTTAACACTACCTGCCTAGTCCTTCCAGATAATCTATAAAGAACAAAGTCATCATCAAAAAACTTAAGGACAACAGAAAATACTCCCATGAACTACTGAAAATATTAAGTAGTCAAGAATACGAACAAACTCTTGAGCAATTATAGGTATATTAGCTGTGATATAATTACTCAATGGATTGCCCTTGCTTAATTTAAATATGCCTTAATCTTTAAGTATCACCTTTTATCTGACACAGAAAATTATCTCCTATTCAAATTTCCTTGATTCTGCAAACCAAGGAGCATATTTTAAAATGAGCTTTATATAAGGGTCTACATAATACCTAACTTCAGTTCAGCAAACTCTATCTAAAGCTGCTTTCCCACACAAAATAAGGAATTTCTTGAGGCAATAGGCTCTTAACAATTCACTACTCCCCAAAATATTTGCAAGGCTTTGTGAAAGCCGATTAACAATTTACAAAACCACAATAAAGTTATCACTTCAATTTGTCCTGTTTATTAGGATTCTCTAATCTAGAGTTCATTTCCACACCAAAATGGGAGACACGCCAAGGGCACCTGGACAAAACAGGAATGACAGTAGCACCTAGCACCATCATCTTCGAGAAAGAATAAAGAGACTAAAAAGTTTGTGAAATCAATGGAACCAAAAAAAAGAGTACCCAACAATGCAAAGAATTAACTCTTCTACAATGACTATTTACCCGGAATTAAATAACTAGAGAAATGGCTCTATATATAATAGATAATTAACATAACAAAATATTAAAATTACAAACAGCTTGCAGAGGGTTTGGTTTTTTTTTGTTTGTTTATTTGTTTTTCAGTACGAGCAAATAATACAGTGCTCTCCTACTGCTTTTCCTTTTTATTTTCCTGAGATGGAGTCTCCTCTGTTGTCCAGGCTGGAGTGCAGTGGCACAATCTTGGCTCACTGCAACGTCCGCCTCTTGGGTTCAAGCTATTCTTGTGTCTCAGCCTCCTGAGTAGCTGGGATTATAGGCGTCTGCCACCATACTCAGCTTTTTTTTTTTTTTTTTTTTGTATTTTTTGTAGACACCGGGTTTCACCATGTTAGACAGGCTGGTCTCAAACTCCATCTCAGGTGATCTCCCCGTCTGGGCCTCTCAAAGTGCTGGGATTACAGGCGCAGGCCATGGCGCCTGACCAGTTCTCTCCTACTCTTTAGCAACAACATTCACGGCAGACACGTGTTACAAGGCTCCTCTGTCATTTCCACTTGCCAGAAAGAAGATAACTCAACACATGACAGTCATGAAGCATGAACGTGGACAAACTATTCTGAAGAATATAACTGATTTTCTTTCCTTAACTATTACACTTCAAATCTAGCCAAGTACAGTTTTTGTTATGCTACAATTTATAAGACTAAACTAGCTAAAGAGGGAAAAAAGGTCTGTAAATAAGGTTTAAGTGTCTATGTGTATATTCATGTGTATATGTGGATAGATCCCGTTAATACCTAAGAGTAATTATTTTCATGTGAACCAGGAAATATTACCAAACCATAATGAGATGCCTGGATACAACCCTGTTAGAACAGAAAGAACACTTCAGACCTTACAGTTCAGGTTTTAGCACTACCTAAACCAGATGACTGCAAACAAGCCAATTACTAATTACTGATTGTTTCTGAGTCTTAATTTTCTCCTCTGTTAAATAGGAATCTATACGTTCACAGAGATTCCTTCTAATTCTAAATACTGGTTTCAGCGAAATAATAAGGTTTCTTTTCCTTTTTTTTTTTGAGACGGAGTCTGGCTGTCTCCCAGGCTGGAGTGCAGTGGCGCAATCTCGGCTCACTGCAAGCTCCGCCTCCTGGGTTCACGCCATTCTCCAGACTCAGCCTCCCGAGTAGCTGGGATTACAGGCGCCTGCCACCATGCCCAGCTAATTGTTTGTATTTTTAGTAGAGACGGGGTTTCACCGTATTAGCCAGTAGTGTCTCCATCTCCTGACCTCATGATCCGCCGGCCTCGGCCTCCCAAAGTGCTGGGATTACAAGCCTGAGACACCGCGCCCGGCTCAATAATGTTTCTTATTCAACGTAAGAAAGATAGGACTACTTCTACTCTTTAGTTAACCATACATCAGCAAAAAACTTCAGCTTTTTCTGCACTTGGAAATTCTCAAGTGACAATACATGACAACCAAAAAGGATCAGATTTAAACTCCCAAATGCAAAACTATACTCATTTTCCAGGCACCTATTTATTAACCATGGTGACTAATTCAATGGATCACAGTATCAAACTATTCTTTGCTAACTTTACTGTGTTCATCTTAGAAATGTATGTGATAATATTTTCAGATAATGATGCAAAGAAATAGTATTCTACACTGACATATCTCCAGTTCTAAGAATGAAGTGATAACATATTTTCATTTATATAATAATTTCATGTTTACTATCTCATTTAATCTTTGTGACAGTTGTATGAAAGAAAGTGAGCAGAATTTTCATCAACACAATCTAGACCAGCTCAGAATGTTAGGTAACCTATTAGCCATTAACAAGTGTTGGAGCCCAGACTTCAATCCAGATCTTCTGATTTAAAGTTTAACAGTCACCAAAATCCTAAAAAGTGGTGATTCAAGCCAAAAGCAAGAAGTTGGAAAAGGGAGAAAAACTGGATAATCAGTCCTTCAATTGAACATAAAGAATATAAGATCAGATTTGGCAGTTATATAATCAAGAAGCAAATTTATCGAATGTTAAACTAATGATACATCTAACTATCATAATTCTATATCTCAAATTTCGTCACCTTGTTTCAAAGCCAAGCATGAACAAATTTTCAAACTCAAAATAAGAAAAATATGTAAACTGACAAATTGATTAAACTAGTTATAGGTAAACTGGTAAAAGGCATCAAAACATGGTTCTATGTATATTTTCTTCTGGAATGTGACTCACAGAAATTAAACTGTATTAATCAATTGTAATCAAGTAGGATATATCCCTCAAAAGAAAAAAGCAACCTTCAGTGCTTTAAGATAATGTAGGCAAAGTAGTAAAATAAAAAATTTCTACTTGAGAGAGTCACTTCATACCTACACAAATCAGTCACATTTGTCTCGGTACCACCATCCCTCTTCCAAAATAAAACATAAGCTACAATGCATACAATGATGCCTAGTAAATAAGTTTCTTCCTTTCATCATTTATGCTAACAACACACAACTAATATCAGAACTAATGACAATACAATTAGTAGGTAGTAGCAATTAGAATATTAAATTCTCTATCATGACAACACTAGAAACACTTGTACAAGCTTCTTCAAATGATCAATGCAATCTGTCCACAAAAATCTCTGACAAGCCCCAAAGTAGAAATGAAAGACGTTAACATTAGGACAAGGAGCGATGCTGCCAAAATACGTCAACAGCGGCCAGTCTATGTGTATTATTAGATTTTTACATGGAGTTGCAGGTAAATAAAAGATGATTGTGTAAAATCTTCTGGAGGTCATTAGTAATCTAGCAGTGTGACACAGGGCCACATATGGTTTCTCGAATTTTAGAGATTAAGTCGACCTTCACGTTTTACTGCAAATACCTCCACTGTAATAAAATATAGGGGTTGGGGGTCAGGGGTTTGGAAAGGCAGACAACTCTTTTTCATGAAAGCAGTGAAAATGAGAAGTTCCTCTCCCAGGGCTCTGCGGAGCGAAGGCCCATTCCCTTGGCTACCCTGTATCACCAGCGCTTTAGATGGCACTTGCACGCCTGGATTTCGTTTAGAAGCGAATACATCTAGCATCATGCGCTAGAGGTTCGGGAGAGCAAAAACCAAACTGACAGATCCTGAGAAACAGCTCAGTCATCAGCAGGGAAGACCTTCCCCACTTACTCCAAGGTCCTGGACATCCCGGGACTAAGATGTTCTCTAAAGAAGCCTAGCAAGGCTTCCAAGTCCGCGGAGAGGAGAACGAACAGCCGGGAGTCCTGTGTCTGGGTTCAATGTCCGGGTGACCAGCCATGAGGAGGTGTCCCAAATAACCTGGCTACCGCCAGGGTGAGACATCCAGTCAGCAGCGTCCTAAAACACTGCTGGAAGTCGGAATCACAGTGCCCCAGATCTGCAATGCCTAAGTAGGAGAGTTCCGGAAGACGCCAAGCTCTGAGGACAGCCTCAGGCTTCGGTCCCCAATTCCCTGAGTTAGTTTACCTACCCGCTCCGACCCCGGCTTCTCCGGATCTCAGGATCCTGGAAGCTGCTCCAGACCGACTCTCACACCCGCCGCTGGGCTCCGGCCAACCGGAACCCGCTCACGTCACTTCCGGTCCGGTCTCTCTGCCCCCCGGAGACCGCCTCCAGAAGGGAAACGTTCCTCCCTGCTTTCGTCGAGCTCGGTTGATCCTCGCGGGATTTCAGTTCGGCTCTTAGTGCGGACCCTGTGGGTGTGGCAAGAGGAAGAATGACTGCTCGCTTTGCGATTCTTGATCCGGAACTTGTTACCCAGGAACCCCGGAAGAGGTAGCTCAAGCGATAGAAACGTGTTCGCTGCCCAGAAGGGAAGGCGCGAGTGAGGAAAAGAGGTCCTGTAGGTAGGTTGGTTGGCTCCTTACAGGGCGAAGGAAACCAATATCATTATTCATTCTTTCTCCAGCAGGAACGTTTCTTTTCACTTCATTACCTACCTTCTTCATTTTCTCCTTTATAAACTGTCTTCCGCCCAGGGGCCGCTGAGCCCTCTGTTCCTGTTCTGCGAACCGCCCTTGGGAAGAAAGGAGCGGACTGCTGGGGAGGGGAGGACTGAATTTCTAGTTCCCAGCATAGCCTCCATGCAGGCAGTATCGATGCTGTCTCTCTGAAATTGATAAAATGGCGAGCAGGCCTCACACCCGCAACTGGGCACTTAAGAATACCCCCAGCGTTTCGAGCTGTCGAGCTCTGCTTGGAAAGAAAAGGTTTCTAAGAATATAGTCGAAAATTTGGGGCCGGGCGCGGTGGCTTACGCCTGTAATCTCAGCAGTTTGGGAGGCTGATGTGGGCGGGTCACCTGAGATCAGGAGTTCGAGACCATCCTGGCCAACATGGCGAAAACCCATCTATACTAAAAATACAAAAATTAGCCAGTCGTGGTGGCGCGTACATTTAATCCCAGCTACTCGGGAGGCTGAGGCGGGTGAATCACTTGAACTCGGGAGGCGGAGGTTGCAGTGAGCTGAGATCGCTTCATTGCTCTCCAGCCTGGGCGACAGAGTGAGAGACTTCGTCTCAGAAAAAAAAAAAAAAAAAAGAAAGAATAATTTCCCCCGCTTATCACACAAAGAGATTGCCTAGAGAGGTATTAATCCTTACTAACATACCCCAGACACTGTACTAGACTCAGGGAATATGCTGTGCAGGGAAAGTGAGACAGTGGCTTAAGGGTCAGAGAAGATTTGGGAAAGATTTGTTTGCTTATTTGTTTTTTTTAGGTTGTAAACTGCAGACTGGCGCGGTGGCTCACGCCTGTAATCCCAACACATTGGGAGGCTGATACAGGAGGATTGCTTGAGTCCAGGAGTTTGAGAACAGCCTGGGCCACGTAGTGAGACCCTGTGTCTTAAAAAAAAGATTATCAGGTGGAGCATGGTACAGGAGGAGGTAATGGGATCAACAGCACTACTGAAATGGGTTTACTGAGGCAGGGGAATTAGAAGGCACCAAGAGGAGGATTTTACAGGATGTACTTATTTTGTTCTGCTCTCATTGCCCAGAATTATTTATGAGACCAAGAATGGTTATTTGTTTTACCTTAGTCTCAGGCACTGAGCTTATTGCTACGCTTGTAGTAAGTATACAGAAAAAGAGACAGACATGTTCTTTTAGAGGAGTTCGATGATAATCTGATCAGAGTAATATGAGATTAGAACATCCTAAAGAACAAAAATCTGTGTTAATTTTAGCATTTTTATGATTAGACATGCCATTGAGATATGGGACATAAACAATAAATACACTTGTTAACTTTTGGATCTTTCACTGACTGTTCTCTGTTTTTTATCTTATTCGTGTATTTTTTTTATTTTTTATTTTTTGGAGACGGCGTCTTGCTTTGTTGCCCAGCCTGGGGTGCAGTGGCACGATCATGGCTCACTGCAACTTCCACCTTCCAGCCTGAGGCGTCCTTCCACCTTATCCCCTGAGTAGTTGAGAGTATGGGCATGTGCCACCACATCTGGCTAATCATTTAAATTTTTTGTAAAGATGAGGTCTCACTATGTTACCCAGATTGGTTTAGAAGTGGACTCAAGAGATTCTGCTGCCTCGACCTCAAGCAACTCCTTGAGGCCCGGAGTTCCAGACCAGTCTGGGCAACATAGCAGACCAAGTCCATTCAAAAATAAAAAATTTTTTAAAAATTAGGAGGGTGTGGTGGCATGCGCCTGTAGTCCCAGCTACTTGGAAGGCTGAGGTGGGAGAATTGCTTGAGCCCAGGAGTTTGAGGCTGTAGTGAGCCTCTGAACTCACTCATCATGCCCCTGAACTCTAGCCTGGGTGACAGAGGGAGACCCCTTCTCTTAAAAAAAAAAGAAAGAAAAAGGCACCTTCTCTGTTTGATTCTCATATTTCTCATCTTTAAAATGAGGCTAATATATCTTCCTTTTTTTTTTTTTTTTTTTTTTTTTTTTTTTTTTAAGATGGAGTCTCGCTCTGTCACCCAGGCTGGAGTGCAGTGGTAGGATCTTGGCTCACTGCAAGCTCCGCCTCCCAGGTTCATGCCATTCTCCTGCCTCAGCCTCCCAAGTAGCTGGGACTACGGGCGCCGCCACCACGCCCGGCTAATTTTTTGTATTTTTAGTAGAGATGGGGTTTCACCCTGTTAGCCAGGATGGTCTCGATCTCCTGACCTTGTGATCCGTCCACCTCGGCCTCCCAAAGTGCTGGGATTACAGGCATGAGCCACCGCGCCCGGCCAATATATCTTCCTTTTTATGTGTTCATAGCAACAATAAATGAGGTAATGGATATAAAGGATTTAGTGTGTTATCCAACACATAATAGCTTTTCTATATAGAGCAGTTCCTTCTCTAGACAGTACCTGAATCTGTGTATAGGATATTTGGTTACTTTGCAACCTAGAAATTATTGCAGAGAATCCTAATTGTTGACATAGAGGTTACTATACCTTTTTAGAAATAATTGAATATTTGTTCAGTTTGGAGTCTGGTTGTTAGATTATCAAAGAAAAGTCCTGCTGATATGTAAGCATCAAATAGAAACTTGGCCAGGCGTGGTGGCTCATGCCTGTAATCCTACCACTTTGAGAGGCTGAGGCAGGCAGGTCACTTGAGGTCAGGAGTTTGAGACCAGCCTGGCCAACATGGTGAAACCTGTCTCTACTAAAAATACAAAAATTAGCCAGGTGTGGTCGCGGGTGCCTGTAATCCCATCTACTTGGGAGGCTGAGGCAGGAGAATTGCTTGAACCCGGAGGCAGAGGTTGCAGTGAGCTGAGATGGCGCAACTGCACTCTAGCCTGGGTGACAAAGTGAGATGCCGTCTCAAAAAAAAAGAAAGAATTCTCTCTGTTTTGGGAGGTGAGGGCTGTACAGGCACTGGAACCATAAGTACTATGTCTGAGCAGCCCTGTCACTGTATTTAGGCACTTGAGTGGAAGAGCACTGAAACTAGGTGCTCTACAGTTTACCCTATGTGACCCTCCTACTCTTGGTCATGCCATGTTAGTCTCCTTTGATTCCTAATGTTTATTTCCTCAGGATTATGTTTTAGTCCTTTCTTCATTCTACATATTTGTCCAAGTGGCCTCATAACTCTTCCATCTCTTCAGTAATTTCAATTATATGGTAAGGTCTCTCCAATCTATATTTCCAGCCCAGACCTTTCTGACTTTAAACTGATGTATCCTATACCCTTTAAGCTGATACATCTTTTTTTAATTCTTCTTTCTAGATATCTCTGAGATGTCTTTTGTTCAGAGCAAAACTAATTCAATATCTTTTCCATTCAAACCTGGTATTTCACCAAAATTCTCTGTTTGTTCACATCTAAGTGTCATTAACTTCTCCCTTTCTTTTATCACCAGACTTCCAGTCAGTCACTAAATCAGACTGGTGTACCTTAGACACTTTTTTCTTTCTCTTTCTCACTACTGTTGTCTAAATGACCATCATCTCATCTAGACTGCTGGGAGAGGCCTGATATAGTAATGTTAAGAACAAGGGCTCGGCAGGGCATGGTGGCTCACGCCTGTAATCCCAGCACTTTGGGAGGTCGAGGTGGTGGATCATCTGAGGTCAGGAGCTCAAGACTAGCCTGGCCAACATGGTGAAACCCCATCTCTACTAAAATACAAAAATTAGCCGGGCCTAGTGGCACGCACCTGAAGTCTCAGCTACTTGGGAGGCTGAGGCAGGAGAATCGCTTGAACCCCAGAGGTGAAGGTTGCAGTGAACCAAGATCGCACCACTGCACTCCAGCCTGGCAACAGAGCGAGACTCCATCTCCAAAAAAAGAAAAAAAAAAGAACAAGGGCTCTGCAGGGCACGGTGGCTCACACCTGTAATCCCAGCACTTTGGGAGGCCGAGGTGGGTGGATCTCCTGAGATCAGGAGTTTGAGACCAGCCTGGCCAACATGGTGAAACCCCATCTCTACTAAAAATACAAACGATTAACTGAGCGTGGTGGCGGGTGTCTGTAATCCCAGCTATTTGGGAGGCTGAGGCAGGAGAATCGCTTGAACCTGGGAGGCGGAGGTTGCAGTGAGCTGAGATGGTGCCATTGCACTCCAGCTTGGGCGACAAGAACAAGACTCTGTCTCAAAAAGGAAAAACAAGGGCTCTGTATTAAGGCGACCACTTATGAGCTAGGCAAGCTATAACTTGTGTACCTAATTTTTCTACATCTGAAAAATGGGGATCATAATTATGTATATAGATGCTCCTCAACTTAGGGTGGGGTTATATCCTGATAAACCCATCATAAATTGAAAGTACCATAAATTGAGAGCCAGGCACAGTGGCTCATGCCTGTAAACCTAGCTACATGGGAGGCTGAGGTGGGAGGATCATATGAGGCCAAGAGTTGGGCAACATAATGAAACTCCTGTCTCTTAAAAAATTTTTTTTTTTTTTTTAATTAGCAGGGTGTGCTGGTATGTGCTTGTAGTCCCAGCTACTGGGGAGGTTGAAGTGGGAGGATTGCTTGAGTTCAGGAGTTCGAGGCTGCAGTGAGCTATGATCACTTAACTGTATTCCAGCTTGGACAAAAGAGTGAAACCCTGTCTCTTAGAAAACGAAATATACATTGGAAATAAGTGTAATACACCAAACCTACCAAACATGGTAGTTTAGCCTAACCTACCTTAAACATGCTCAGAACACTTAATTTATTAGCGTACAATAGGGCACAATCATCTAACATAAGGTCTACAAATGTTAAATATTTCATGTAATTCGTTAAATACTGTACTGAAGGTGAAAAACAGAATGTTTGTATGGGTGAAGTTTCTACTGAATATGTATTGCTTTTGAACCATTGTAAAGTCAGAAAGCTTTTGAACCATTGTAAAGTCAGAAAGCTTAAGCAAAACTATAGTAAGTCCATGACCAGCTCTGTTTACCTTGAAGTGCTGTTGGGTGCATTAAAGAAGACAATTGCTATAGAGTGTTTAGCCAATGTGTAGCAAAACACTTCATAAATGTTAACTATTACTACATTATAGCAGCCTCTGAAATGATCTCCCTGTATCTATTGCCAACTTCTAGTTCATTCTTTACATTGAAGGCAGGTATCTCTTAGAACAGGCATCCCTGTGGCCTGTTAGGAACTGGGCCACACAGCAGGAGGTGAGCGGTGGGCAAGTGAGTGAAGTTTTATCTGTATTTGCAGCTGCTCCTCATTGTTCACATTACCTCCTGAGTTCCATCTGATTAGCGATAGCATTAGATTCTCATGTGAGTGTGAACCCTGTTGTGAACTGCCCATGTGAGAGATCTCAGTTGTGTACTTCTTATGAGAATCTAATGTCTGATGATCTCACTGCCTCCCATCTCACCCCTGATGGGACTATCGAACACCTTTTTGTAACATTTACCAGTCTTGGAAGTATTTGTCTTCACTACTCATCTGTGAACAGCTGACAGTGGCCCGTATTCATCACTATATCCTCAGCTTAACAAGGTGCATGGCTGGCACATAGATAGCCAGTAAACATTTGTTTTATTGAACTTAACTTCTCTTGGTCTGAATTTCTTCATTTTTGATATGGCAGTAATCCTCATTCTCAGTGGAACAAATAACACAATACATGTCAAAGTATTGTGGAAATTTTGAGCTATAAAAGCAAAGTTTTGGCCAGGTGCGGTGGCTCACGCCTGTAATCCCAGCACTTTGGGAGGCTGAGGTGGGCGGATCACGAGGTCAGGAGATTGAGACCATCCTGGCTGACATGGTGAAACCCCGTCTCTACTAAAAATACAAAAAAAATTAAAATTAGCTGGGTGTGGTGGCGGGCGCCTGTAGTCCCAGCTACTTGGGAGGCTGAGGCAGGAGAATGGCGTGAACCTGGGAGGCGGAGCTGGCAATGAGCTGAGATTGCGCCACTGCACTCTAGCCTGGGCGATAGAGCAAGACTCTGTCTCAAAAACAAACAAAAACCACAGTTTTAAAACAGAATGAAAGAAATTCAAAATTGGGATTGGACCATTTCAAAACTATTGCTAAAGTGTAAGTTTCATTAAGGAAAGGACTTTTTCTGCTTTGTGCACTCCTGTATCCCTTAGACCCTAGAACAAGGTCAATCAGTATTTGTGGAAGGGAAGCAGTATATCATAAAACTAAAAGAATTGAGAAAGTAGAAAGTAGTCACACTTCTATTTCAGATACCCATTCCTATAGCTATGCTCTGGGCTTTGTATCTCTTTGTAATCATTCATCTCCAAAATCAAAACCCCATGCATCGCTCTAAGTCTTTCCAGCTTACTTTCATCACGCCTGTTCTTCAACAGCATGTCTAGATAAATAGCATCCATCACTTTGTTGTCCGTAAATCAGTCTTTGATAATACAGGTTGCTTTTTATCAGGTAGGCCAAAAGAGAAAAATGTAATAACACAGGTTGCATGGTCTATCATGTCAAACATTCTTTCTTACCCTCATCCTAAATTCCCTTGTACCATTCTTGGGGCTTGCTCCTGGCATAATTTAAACTCAGATACATCCAACTACCATTCCAGTAGGAGGGGAGAGCAAAGGATGAGTGTGGATGGAGTGAGTTTGTATGTTTGGAGGAAGTGATTATTAGTCTTTTGGCTTCTAAGTACTACTGGAGAAAATCACGAATAGTATGTTGCTATTAAAAAGTCATCATTTATCTTAACCATGCTGTCAATATTCCTCTGCAATCCTGCCATATTTTGCCACACCTTTTATTTCAGCCTTTCTCTTCTCTACTCCATTTGAACTTCTGTCTGAGCACCTTCCCTCCGGGAGAATACTTTCCTGCCTTCAAATCCATGGACCTACCTGATTTAAAACTCAAATTGGGAAAGGTGTCCTTTTTCCTTTCCAAGACCAAATCCCTTTATAAAGGCTTTCTCTATCTTGAGCATTTACCTGCCTGCCTTCTGGCTCCATCCCATTAACATTTAAATATGCTTATCCTTTCTTCTTAGGAGAAAAAAAAAATTCCTTTTCTTTGTCACCTTATATCCATTGCTTTTTCTTTTTGCTCTGTCTCTTGACCCCACCTCAAACGAATTTCTGCCCCACCAAAGACAATAACCCCTTTTATGTTAAAATTAGTGGAAAGAATGTTCATATAATGCCCTCACTTTAAAGAACATAAAGGAAATTTATAAGTACTTCCGGGGCTGTCATCTATGCCGTGTCAGTCATGCACTGCACAATTCCAAGGGCACCACTTTACATTACAAATACAGTTCATTACAAATATAGTGGCCCCGTGTTTATAAATGCTTAGATAATAGTCCACTAGAAAAAGAAACTGATAGTTGCTTGCACCTCTACATAGAAGCACTGTGAATCCAGCAGCCTCATTTGTAGACTGATGCAAGTGTTTTATTGGTGACTCAAATATTATGAACAGCTTTGCCGAAGTAGCAGCATTTTCTAAAATAATAAAGGATGACATTCCTTTGTTTTATGATGGTTACACTTCTGGAAAATTCAGTATGGACAGTCTCCGACTTAAGAATTTTCGACTTTAGGATGGTATGAAAGCGATACCCATTCAGTAGAAACTGTACTTCAGGTTTTGCATTTTGATCTTTTCCTGGCCTAGTGATAATGTGGTACAGTACACTCTTGTGATGCTGGGCAGCGGCAGCGAGCCACAACTCCCAGTCACCCATGTGATCACGGGAGTGAACAACCCATCCTCTAGTGTGTACTGTGTTGTCAGCTTTTTTGGATGTTGTGTTTTGTGTTTTCACATTCCATCATGTCTACAAAATGTCCATCAGTGTCTCCTGTTTCTGGTGAGATAAAGAAGAGGAAGGCAGTTACTCTTGAAACGAAACTCAATTGCCCAGCATGAAGGTGGCAAGCCAGTAATGGCCATTGCGCGTGAGTTAGGACTTTCGCAATCCACGATTTCAACCATCTTAAAGGATAAGAAGTGAATCAGTGATGCAGCGAAATCGTCAGCATCAGTTAAATCCACTGTCATCACAAAGAAAAGGGCTGGACCCATTGATGATATGGAAAAATTACTTGTTATGTGGATGGAAAACCAGATACAGAAGCACATACCACTCAGCCTACTGATGATCCAGGCTAAGGCAAGAAGTCTTTTTAATATGCTAAAAGACCGTGCCAATGATCCTACATATACACAAATATTTAAAGCAAGTCATGGATGGTTCCAGCGCTTCAAAAGGCGTCATAATTTTCACAATGTAAAGATCAGTGGTGAGGCAACACGTGCTGGTAATGAAGGTGCCATAGCTTTTAAGGAACAGCTGCATGGGATAATTGTGGCTGAAGATCTTTGCAATAAGGAGCTGATTGCACTGGAGGAAGAAAGAAGTAAAGGAGTTGAGGCAGTGGAAGAAGTTATACCCACGGCACCTAGAAAGTTCACAGCAAAGAAACTGGCAGAGGCATTTGCTGCTATCAGCAGCGGCCTACAGATGTTAGAAGAAATGGACGTCAATTACGAGAGATTCGCCACAGTTGACAGGCAGATACAGGATGCTCTTGCTTGCTACAGAGAAATATATAATGAAAAGAAACAAGCTGTACAGTCAAAACTTGGTATATTCCTGAAGAACAACACTATGCTTGCTAAACCGTCAACTAGTGTTGATGTCCCAATGCCTTCTACCACCTATTCTCGATGTTCATCAGAAGACAGAGAAATTGAGGACCCTATTGCATCCCCATCATCCAGCAATTAATTCATTTCAGTGCTTCAAACATTTTTCAGGACCACTGTGCTTTCAGCTGTGTACATTAATGGTGAGTACCCATACAACCATTCTGTTTTCTACTTTCAGTACAGTATTCAATAAATTATAGGAGATATTCAACACTATTATAACATAGTCTTGTGTTAGATGACTTTTGTCCAACTGTAGGCTTATATAAGTGTTCTGAGCACATTTAAGGTAGGCTAGGCTAAGTCATGATGTTCTGTAGGTGTATTAAATGCATTTTTGGCTTACGATATTTTCAATTAATTGGGATATAACCCCATGGGAAATTGAGGAGCACCTATACATAGTAAAACTATGCAAAAAATATTTTGTGTTCTTATGTAAAATGATGTTGAGTTCTCATCTCAGTTATTAAGTTTTTCAGCTGCACTAATGTCCAATGGGACAACTTTTCCTTTTGTAAGATTTTTAGCATCCTTGCTCAGGCTTAGTAAATTTCAGCATCTCACTCCAGGCCCATTAATGTGACAGTGAGGTTCTTCTAGGGTAACTTATTTGATACCATCTCCATTGAGAACCCAGAGCATTGTGAAAACAGATTAGCACTATATTCCAGGAAAGGGGTGAGTTATTTTTGGTTTCTTTAAATCTTAGGCATCTTGGTAAAACAGAACATCTCCACAAGACTAAGGGAAGACTGAGGAATAGAGTTTTTGAACTTTATGCAACTTTGTTTACATCAAGTTTCAAAATGACCTAAACTGTTTCATGTGGATGCTTGAATCTTTTCTAGTACACTGGTGGTGGGCAAGGGGGTGTTGGAAACAGGGCACAGGCATAAGATCCAAGATGTGTTTTGCCTTTTTTCTGGATGACCTCATTAAGTGTATAGTCAAAATGTTTCTCTGATAAGCCTATACCTCTGTAAGTTGTTACTGCCGGATAGTGATAACTGTTTTCCTTTCCCTTAAGATGCCCTCCAAATCCTTGGTTATGGAGTATTTGGCTCATCCCAGTGCACTTGGCTTGGCTGTTGGAGTTGCTTGTGGCGTGTGTCTGGGCTGGAGCCTCCGAGTACGCTTTGGGATGTTCCCCAAAAGCAAGACGAGCAAGACACACACAGATACTGAAAGTGAAGCAAGCATCTTGGGAGAGAGTGGGGAGTACAAGATGATTCTTGTGGTTCGAAATGACTTAAAGATGGGAAAAGGGAAAGTGGCTGCCCAGTGCTCTCATGCTGCTGTTTCAGCCTACAAGCAGATTCAAAGAAGAAATCCTGAAATGCTCAAGCAATGGGAATACTGTGGCCAGCCCAAGGTGGTGGTCAAAGCTCCTGATGAAGAAACCCTGATTGCATTATTGGCCCATGCGAAAATGCTGGGATTGACTGTAAGTTTAATTCAAGACGCTGGACGTACTCAGATTGCACCAGGCTCTCAAACTGTCCTAGGGATTGGGCCAGGACCAGCAGACCTAATTGACAAAGTCACTGGCCACCTAAAACTTTACTAGGTGGACTTTGATATGACAGCAACCCCTCCATCACAAGTGTTTGAAGCCTGTCAGATTCTAACAAAAGCTGAATTTCTTCACCCAATTTAAATGTTCTTAAAATGAAAATAAAACCTATTCCCATGTTCTATGGTTGGCAGTTGTCATCTTGGGCTTAAAAAAAGTAGTTGGTTAAATGATCTTAGTGGTTCAAGTGAGAGGCTGAAACAAATATTTAAGATGAGAGAAACAGGTCAATACAATTGGACTAAAAGGGAGGAAACGGCATTTCCCTATACATGGTTAGGTCCCTTTGTGTGTTGGTA
This sequence comes from Chlorocebus sabaeus, assembly GCF_047675955.1. Taxonomy (NCBI): domain Eukaryota; kingdom Metazoa; phylum Chordata; class Mammalia; order Primates; family Cercopithecidae; genus Chlorocebus; species Chlorocebus sabaeus. The sequence continues at coordinate 38,737,499 of NC_132919.1, forward strand.
GCCCTTCCCCGAGACTACGTCCCCCTGGAGGTCGAGGTTCAAGGGTATTCCCACTAGAGGCAAGCTGCAGTTTGTTCCCCTGCTGTCACTTTTTGGGTGACTGATAGCCTACTTTATTAATAGATACGGCCATCCTCAATGGAGTCCCATGGTTTATAACCTGTTTGAATTTTTGTCTAAAGGTTGAGGTTTTATAGCATTGATACAACCTGCTGTGCAGTGTTTCATATTCACCTTCCCTGACCCATACTGGCCAAAGGTTATCAGCAGTGGTTCTAAATCACAGCCTATTAAAGGTTCTCACTTCCCCCCTTTCTTGTAACAATGAAGCCATTGAAACTTGTGGAGTAACCTTATCGACCTTACAGATGGAAATGGGTGGGCCCGAGTAAGAATTTATGGTAACTGTAAAGTGAATGTAGTTTGTCATCCCTGCTAGTTTTTTTTTTTCCTAGAACTTAAAGAACTAGACAGTTAAGGGTGCCTTTTTTACCTTTTAATCTTTAGATATACTTGATACAATCCTAATAATTACTGTTATACCAGTTACCTGGAATATGAGGCAGAGGGTCCCAACTCCCCAAGCCACAGAGCTTCCTGATAGTCATCTTGTTAGAAACTATTTTTCTTTAAAGCCTTCTTTTAGGAGGATACTGACAGTAATTTCTAAAATCAGTGTATCCCCAAGAACGGTACTGATACCAGGGAGAATTTTGATAATAGGCCCATTTTAAGTGGCTGTACCTCTCTATGGTTAACTGCAATATAAGCAGCATTATAGCACAATCTCAAGGTCTGAGGCCATTGGTGGAATATTGGGGGGGGCAGAACACTAAAGACAGTCTTGAAAGTTCTAATATTTGATTCATTTCATACACTTCGCACAGGCATACGACAGCACAGGAGAAAAATTGCAACTGTGAATGATGCCACAATAGCAACTATTTCTAAACAGAATGTTTACTGGCTCCAGAATTGATGCAACAAAATGCAACATTAGGACTGAGTTGAACTCAGTGCTAAGTGCATGATTCTGGCTCAGGTAATTTCTGAGGTTTGCCTCAGATAGACTGATGGCTCCAAATTCAAAGATAGTGGCATTCCCAACAGGATGGCATGGAGTGGCTAAGTAACTCATCAGTGATGGCATATCTACTAAAAGTAACATTATGAAAATTCTGGTAATTGTGGATATATGCTTGTTTTCTAATTCATCTGTACTTAGTATTTTATAGAACTCATAATCTTATAGTCCTCAAAGTATACTCTGCAGAACCCATGGGGTCTCCACAGAGTCAAAAATCTTTTCATAATACTATTTTTTTTTTCTCTGTGTTATTTGCACTGATGGTACAAAAGCAGTGGTGGGGAAAACTGATGGCACCTCCCACATATCAAAGCAGGGGCACCATTGTATTCTTCACTGACCTGCACTCACATTAAACACTTTCACTTAATGTCCTGGATGAAACTAAATAGGTTTTTTATTTTTTGAGACAAGAGTCTCGTTCTGTCACCCAGGCTGGAGTGCAATGATGTGATCTCGGCTCACTACAACCTTTGCCTCCCAGGTTCAAGTGATTCTCATGCCTCAGCCTCCTGCCTCCTGAGTAGTAGCTGGGATCTTACAGGCGTGTACCTTCACACCTGGCTGATTTTTTATTTTTAGTAGAGCACGCCTGGCTGATATTTTATTTTTAGTAGAGATGGAGTTTCACCATGTTGGTCAGGCTTGTCTCGAACTCCTGGCCTCAAGCAATCTGCCTGCCTCAACCTCCCAAAGTGCTGGGATTAAAGGCGTGAGCCACCACAGCTGGTGCGACAGGGATTTTAAGTTTTAAAAAACTCTTCTGTGGAGCTTATGGTAGGCAATTTGCCTAAGAGTTGTAAAGCAGTGCAACACTAGGCGAGGGGCTATGTGTAGCTATTGAGGATTAAGGGATGGTGAAATGAACTTTAGGAACATTCTCAGCCATAAGCAAGAGCTGGATTCACACAACCAATTTTTCAGAAAAAATCAACTTAAGATACCCATAATTTGGGTACCTTTATAATTCATGATGAGAAAGAGCATGTTAACTACATGTTTAAATATATTTTATTTCAAGTTAATATAATAACAACCATGATTTGTTCATTTAAGTGAAATGCCTAGATAAAAACCTCAAGTGTCACTTGGCTAAAATGTTGGAGACAGTAAATGTAAGCCACTAGAGTAATGACTCTGGTTCTTTAGACTACTGCATGTACCTTACTGAACTACAGGAATGCACATTGATAAAATGCATAATGTCTTCACATGTCTCAATCCTCATTCCTCTTCCTTTCATGCCTCCCTGTAATGCCTCAGTATCCAATATAAAACTACAAAAACTACTGTTCTTTTGGTTTGAGTGGTATTTAATTAAGTTCTTTTGGTTTGAGTGGTATTTAATTAAAACTTCAAATCTATGTTATTTCCACAGTCCAGTAATTTATTTTAAATTTGAGTAATTTCAAATTCCACAAACAAAACTGAATAACAGCAATATTTTGTTTGAATTTCTCTCTTCTGTACACTCAGTGATCTAAAACACCACAATATCCAACATACACAAACCTCAGGGAAGGGTTAGTAAACACACACAAGATTGGAATCATGGTGCTCTTTGCTCCTGAATGGAATGGTCCCACAGAAAAAGCACAGGATACAGCACAACATAAGGGCACCTGTTACATATGAAGTGAGCAAAACATACTAGCATTTTCTATATGCATAATGGGGAAACCTGCATAGGTTAGAGGGCCTTTTATGCTCATTTAAAAATCAGGCAAGTTGTCTGTAACATTTTTCAAATAATCTGGAAAGCACTGCAATCCAGTGTAGGATGTGCTGATTAGTGTTGTCTTTATTGGCATTGACAGTCTTGCATGGTCATATGCCAGTATTTTTGCTTTAACTTTTCTTTGAATAAAACAGATTTAAATGCATTTAGACAATACATATTTGTAAGCTGTTTACATACACTAAATTTAAGAGATTCAATATTAGAGTTTGTTTATTTAAACACTACAGAGTGCAAATCAGATTCTTCACAACAGATTAAATATTAAGCAGTTCTTTAAAGAATGAGGGGGAAGAAAAAAAGCCCAAGTAAATAAAACATTGAAACTATTCCCCTTCGAAAATAAATTCTAAAATGATGTGGAATGTGAAATAAGGTTTTAACATAGGTGATCCAAGTTTATAGTTAGAAACAAAAAGGAGTCCTTCATGAAATAAAGGTTACAAGAACACGTTGCCTGTTTCCCCCATTATAAACAGAGAAGTGGGTAGAGACGATGTTTCAGTACGAAAATAGGTGACTACAGGATCAGCTTTTCATCTCACATGCTGTACCCAAAGCCAGGCTGTGGCTGTCCATATGGTGGTGCGGTATAACCATAACCAAAAGGTGCCTGGGGAGGGACGGCAACACTGGGTCCTGCTGTCAGCATCAACTGGGGCTGACCTAAAGTAGAAGAAAATGAAAAGGAGCAGGGGCAGGGTGAGGAGGCAGGACAGACTGTTAGCATTTAGAACACCCCAATCTCCTCCACTCTAGCAACATAATCTCACCCTCGAATGAGTTGTGTATGGGGAGCACATTTGATTGCTACAATTTTGGGAGGACAGTCTTACTCTAAGAAGGTTCCTACCTAAAAAGTCAACAAATAGTGCAGGGCCAAAGGCCAGAACTGCTTATGACTGAACACAATATGCCTGACACTGTATACTTGACACATACCTACATGCATATTACACTAAATGACACAATAAAATTAGCACAAGAAAACTTAGTTTTTAAAAAGACTTTTTTTTTTTTTTTCCAAAGACATAATCTTGCTGTGTTGCCCAGGCTGGAGTGCAATTGTGCAATCTCGGCTCACTGCAACCTCCGCCTCCTGGGTTCAAGCGATTCTCGTGCCTCAGCCTCCCGAGTAGCTGGGATTACGGGTGTGTGCCACCATGTCCAGCTAATTTTTGTATTTTTAGTAGAGACGGGGTTTTGCCACGTTGGCCAGGCTGGTCTTGAACTCCTGGCCTCAAGTGATCAGCCCACCTTGCCCTCCCAGAGTGCTGGGATTATAGGCGTGAGCCACCATGCTTGGCCTAAATGACATGTTATTAACATACTTTTACAGGTAAATTTCTGATTTAAACATGTCTAAATGGCAGTGAAACCAAATTCATTTATAGATGATCCAGTACTGATTTAGAGACAGCAATTAAAACTAAGACACATTTGGGCCAGGCGCGGTGTCTCATGCCTGTAATCCCAGCACTTTGAGAGGCAGAGGAGGGTGGATCATGAGGTCAGGAGTTCGACACCAGTCTGGCCAATAGGTGAAACTCCGTCTCTACTAAAAATACAAAAAAAATTAGCTGGACGTAGTGGTGTGCGCCTATAATCCCAGCTACTCAGCACGCTGAGGCAGGAGAATCACTTGAACCCAGGAGGTTGCAGTGAGCCGAGATAACGCCACTGCACTCCAGCCTGGGTGACAGAGCAAGATGCTGTCTTGGGGGGCGGAAAAAAAGACACATTCAGATATTCTTTAGGTGTGAAATACATTAGAACATACACCCTCTATCAAATACTATGTTGACATTCTTTCTTACAAAGTTTAAATCGTTGTTGGTCATATACAGAAAACATGACCTGTAGAGAACTTGGCTTAGAGATGGAAAGCAAGTAACACCTCTCTACCCCTACAAAACAAATATTCTTAACCTCCCACTACAGTGTAAACCTAGATCAAGATTTCTCCTACACAAAGGACTTCATGTCTTTGCTTTTTGTGGTTAACAACCAAAGCTGTATTTAGCAAACAAATTAATTTTGGAAACCAATTTTATTTATTTTATTTTATTATTATTTTTTGAGACTGAGTCACACTCTGTCGCCCAGGCTGGAGTACAGTGGCGCCATTTCAGCTCACTGCAGCCTTTGCCTCCCAGGTTCAAGCAATTCTCCTGCCTCAGCCTCCCAAGTAGCTGGGACTACAGGCATGTGCCACCACGCCTGGCTAATCTTTTGTATTTTTAGTAGAAACGGGGTTTCACCGTGTTAGCCAGGATGGTCTCGATCTCCTGACCTTATGATCTGCCCACCTCAACCTTCCAAAGTGCTGGGATTATAGGCGTGAGCCACCGCGCCCAGCCATAATGGTCATATTTTTATGTTCCCTCACCTGGTTACTGTGCTTCTACCTATACTCTTCAAAGTGATTGTTCAAATGAATCTGTTCACCAACTATGAAATGGAAAGGGGCAGTAATTCAGACATGTAGGTTTAAGAAGACATGAAACTGTCTTAAATATTCACTTGAGAGTTTGAAGATCCTATCTGGAAAGTTCTCAAATGGAAACTACCCAGTTATCTGCCCCAGTTAGAATTTAAAATGAGGATGTATTCTTTATGTAAAGCATACTAAAGACAGCCTGGGCATATTCTCTCATCTTTTGCTCTTTTGAAAATGGAATTCATCAGTATTTCTTTTTCAGTAATTTATGAGCAGGTAATGAATGAGGGACCAGATGATAGGAAAGATTCATGTTATGATCTTAAATGACTGTTTTTGAGTTTTCTTGTATTTAGGATTATTTTAGTGAATAATATCAACACCTGCTTTACGACTTCTCAGAAAAAAAAAAATTATAGAAAGCAGTATTTCTTAGCAAGCCTTTTGCACTTTAGAAGCTTGTTGTATTCTATTTTGAGGCACAGTCTCTAAATAATTAAATACTTGTCTAATGAATTTTTTGAGGTTACAGAGAGAGATTACCATAAACAATGGGTTGTGTCTCTGTAGCTTGTTCTTCTTCTTTTCTCAGTGATTCTGAAGCATCTAATTTATCCACCTGGAGAAAAACACATCATGTTAATTAGCATCCCAAAAGTATTATAAACCTAGGTTTATGGCAGAGAGTGGAAAAGCCTTAGTATGTTAAATTCTGTCAAAATAAAACAGACTAGAAAGAACATTCTCAGGCCCCCTCAAATTCAATGGCAATGTTCATACTTCAGTCCAGGTGGTTTTCAGCACTGTCATTATAAACCCTCAGGAAGGAGGGATTTATAAATGCCATAAAAGCTCACGCCAGACTAAAACTGGGCATGCTAGGATGCAGCCTGAGGGAGGGAGAAAATGAGAAGGAACCACTTTTCAAATGAAGTTTAAAACTGATCAGAGGTAATAATGAACTCATGGTCTGGCAATACTTCCCTCCCCAGAGGAAATGGTATTCAAAAAAGTTAAATGAGCCTAGTGACTGGACAAGTACTTGTGCACAATAAGCTGTTCTTTTGCCAGTTGTGTATAGCTTCTGATGATATTGGTTATAGCTGCAGACTGAAGTTTAAGATTCAAGTGGCTCCATATTCAATCTTTTTGTATAAAGAAAGGCTGCATGTTTAATACTGTGTGTGCTCTGTTATCTAAGAAGTAATCAGTAAAGCCTGATTTTGTCCCAAAAATGTTCGCTTTTAATTAAGCCAAAAGTAAATGGCTACTGTATGCTAACTACTCTTCAAAGTGGATAGTATCAGAAGTAATTCTGTAGAGCAGTCCAAATGTATTAGTGAAAGAAAGGAATTAGAATGCCTAGATCCTTCCACTGACTTGTTGTGTGACCTTGGCAAATCATTGCACTGGCTCTCAAATTTCCTTCTCTATATAATGAGAAGGTTGAACAAAATGATCTGCAGTTTCTTCTAGGCCTAACATGATTTGTTTCTGTAATTCTGTAATGAAATAGATAGAAGTGACATTACAACACTGAGACTAGAGAATCTCCTTCACTATACAAATTCCATTGCCTTTTACACTATATTTGTCTTTCAATATTTAAAAGCTGGTCTCTCAACCAAAGCCTTATACTTGGTCTATCATTATAGCTAAGTAAAACTAAATTTCAAACCTCAATGTTATCTATTACTGGTGGTTTTCAAGGTCATAAATGTGCTGGATGAGATAGGAGGATCAAAGTGCAGGGGGGAACACTTTCTGAATGTTCACTGCATGTTCTTCAAAAAGGCAAATTGTGAAAAATCACTTCAAAAAAAAAAACTTCAGTGGAAAAGTTTGTAAAATCCAGGTCCTAAAAAGATTCAGGCAGCACCTCATTTCTATTTGAAACTATTAAAAAAAGTATCTTTCAGTCTTTGCATAGGCCATTAAGGTTAGGGCACTGTTTTACATTTAATTGTTTCATATTAAATACCACAAATATGAGTCTAATCCATCTTAATTTGTTAGGGAACTGAAAGTTTGAGAAAAGTAAGCCTAAGTAGGCTCCTTCAGATGAAATGTGGTTTTTCTAGCCTAGGAAGATGGATTAGTTTACTTCTATACACGATTATCCTATTTTATAGTCTAAATGATGTGTTACAAATTACCCTAATACCAAATTAAAGACTATTATGTAGTATAAGTACCAGATGAAATGCCCATTTTTTGGCATCCACACTTAGAACAAAAATTATTACATTTATAGAACTTAAAGCACAGCTCTGTGCCATCAAGGGTCAGATGGGGTTTTGCTAACTAACCAGTATTCAAGAATGAGCTATAGAAGTTATAAAGAAAAATACATGGATGTCTGTACATTAGTAACTTCTAAGAAGAAAAATGAAACAACCAAAAAGCCACCACTGCATAATACATTTCCTGACTTTCGAGGAAAAGAATCTGAAGTGAACATGTGTTTAAAAGTTAAGGTCTGAATCAGATGTTGAACACAGAAGTCCTATTAGAGAAGCACATGGAAGACTTAGAAGAGCTGGCAATATCACAATGCCCTGGCATACACATAGGAAGTTTGGGCATGGGGGAAGAATTCTGAAGGAATAGCATCAAGCTAAGCAAAAAATTCTGATTCTTCTATATGATGGGACAGCCTCTGGCACAGGGACTTTCAATTTTTGTTTCCACTGATCCAATTTAGATTGCTCAAAAAAAAAAAAAAAAAAGCATAGAAGACTTTTAAGAACACAAGCTTTTGTTAAGAGCTGTAACAAAAGTTTCTGATCCTTGGATTTAAAAAGAAAAATTACAGGTAAGCATGTCAATGAATTCAGTTCCATCTGTACTACTGAAAATTCACTAAAATGTAAAAGGCTTTTCCACAAAGACTGCAATATGCTGCAGAGGAAAAGTAACATGCAGTCAGTTATTTTCGTGTATGTGTGCATGAAAAAAAGGCAAAAGTACTGAAGCAAGAAGTGAGATCTGAAGATGACTTGCTATACAGGCTCTCAAGAAACACACACAGCCCACAGCAATGCTATAAGAGTTTCAAAAATAGTATGATGTAATTGCAATGACTGTTGTACATGCTCCATTTAAAACAATGCATAACACTGCAGTTCAATTACCTGTTTTTCACACACACGCTTTCTAACTGCCTTGCTTACTAGCTGCTGAAGGGTCTCACACACAATGCATTTTACTCAGGTTTGCCCTAAGTTCCAGTGGTGACTCCAGTTTGGTTCAACATAATCCCAAGGCATTGTCCCCCACCCAAATTCTTTTCAATTTGTTTCAACTCTCCTTTACCTTCCCACCCTTTTCTAACCACAATTCGATAACAGACGTAAGTTTGTTTCATTCATATTGGGATGGAGACAAGCCAATGAAGGAAGCAGCAACCAAAAGGTGCCTGAATTTGACCTCCTTGGACAAGCCAACTGATAAATAGGAGAGCAAATTTTAGGTAGCTTCAGTGGTATGCCTTATTACAGAAAGTAGAAGTTAATACTTTGTTAAAAGTAATTCATGTTGCTTAGCAACAATTATAGCAAGCTTGGCTCTCATGATTAAAAAGGTTTTGATTCCTCTTAAAAATGGACTAGCACCATAAGAACTGGACACCTGGAGAAACATGAGGAAAGTCTCTTCGGAAGCAGCTAGTATCTCTTGTATCTACTTTCAGCAAAAAATTAGTAAGAATCAAGAGATCAGAAACTGGATCACAGTCCTTCAATACCAAAAAAAAAAAAAACCCCAAAAAGCCTTTTAGGGCATGTATATACATATATAAATTCAACAACTGTCAGGCAAGCTCACAAAGTAAAACCAGAGGCTGTTTTAATTTACTTCAAGTATTATGATAGTCCTATTAGGGTCCAGATACCCTGACAGGGAAGAGAAATTTCCTGTTACTTTGGAATTAATATGGAAACTCACCATACTCAGTTTTTCATAATATATTTAAGAGAGACTGTGAACCAACTACTGATTAGCCTCCTGCCCTTCCTAAAGCCTATTAGCCGATTAGTAGCAAACGTCTACTAATGTCCTACAGTTCTATTAAAGTTATGTTTCAAGGGACTTGCAGAGGCTTTAGTGAAAATTTATTGGGGGGAAAAAGCAGCAGCAGCAGTGTAGAAAAGGAAGGAAAAAAGTCATGCAAATTCCTTAGACTTAGTTCTCCAGACTTAAAGATGGAAAAGAATCAACTTTCACCTTTTCCTTTATTGCATCAACCTGCAAAGGAATTCAGAAGGTGCAGCTTAGAAAAAAAATCAAATTCCATATTGAGCATAAAAAGGTAGAATCAGCAACAAAGGTTTAGGGAAGAAACATCTAACCACTAAAAAGGTATGAGAGAAGTGAAAATAAAGGGCATACTGGAAGCAAAATTTAGATTTTTCTGTAACTTCAAAGCTTACTGCAGAAGAATTTATGCTACAGTATGAAAGAAAGCAGCTTAATCACTAGTAAAATTTACAGCACTTAGGTTAACAGCAGCTTAGAGACAGGTCTCACAAGTTGGCATTATGTTTAAGAAGCTATTCTCATCTATGGCTAAAACATGTTGGCTAAGACAAGGCAACATGTTTTTTCTTACAATGAATACAGAAAATGTTAATTCTTTAAAAACTTGAAACAGACACAATGGTATGCAATTAAATGATATCCTGAGGAAAAATTCAGTGTAGTAGGGGTTGTTGGTAGTGCTCCCACTCCCCCAACCCCCGCCTTAACTCAGGCAGGCTGAAGGAATCAGTTGGGAGACTCATTTTAATCATGTTTTTTGCTTTGACAAAAAGGATCCTCTAAAACCATTTAAAAATGTTCTACAGAGAGAAAGCTAGTAACTGCTGAAGACAGAGTGAGTAAATTCTTACATCAAAAGGGACACTAAGATGAATAGTGAATTTTATAAGGCAATTAGACCCCCAGCTTGTTTAATGTGTTCACCTCCTATGTTATTTTTAAATCAGGGGTTAAATTATCAAAAAAAATTGTGAAGATTAAAAGGATGTTAAGAATATACATGCAGCTTCCCCAGGGGAAACAGGCATAGACATCACTAAAGTCAGGAGCCAACCAAATAAAAGGGAATCTACAATACTAGTTATGATTATTTGAGTTACAAGAACTGAGTTTGAGAAAAATGCGACTTTGAAATAAAATTTATCGAATAGTTTTTAAAATAAAAAAACAAAATATAGATTATTTTCACCCTCATAAATACACTGAGGGTAAACAGCTACATTTGAGTTCCCCTTCCAATCAGTGTCATTTATCAGCTATTAAAAAATTTTCAAAAGAACAGGAATATTTTATGATCGACTAAATGACTTACTTCTACTAAATAAAAAAATTTAAAAAACTAATGTGCATGTAGAATTTTACATATCTGCAAGAAAACTACTTCTGAATACACTTAGAAGAGTCATTACCTTTGTCAAGTATTCCTTCATGACCTGGATGAAATAGGGCATGGCAAAATCCATGATATTGTGCCTCCATGCAGTTTCTAGGACAACATCTGGCCTTAAAAGATCGTAACAGGTAAACAGACAAGCTCCAAAGCACTCTCTTTTTTCTTCCTGCAAAAACCACTGCAGGAGTTCTTCAGCCAACTCAGTATCTTTAGATTCAGAAGCATACTGCATTGCATCCTATTCAAAGAAAATAGTGAAAGTCAAAAAACATTAGACCCAACATACTAAACTAGTAAACCAAGAAAAACAATGGAACCTTTCCAATATAAATCTGGTTTTGCAAGGGGAAAAAAAGCCTAGTTGTATCATTTAAATTAAAATTTTCAAAGAACAGATAAGCTAAAGGCCTTTTTCCCTCCCCAAACAAGTTTGACCTTAACATAAGAGAGCCCCTAGAATCAAGAAATCCATTAACTTAAATTGCCTTAAAGTCAGTTCTCATATTCACAAAACCAATACTTTTATTTATAGAAATAATCACTTGTAACATCATTTTAGGCCTGGTTTAACAGCCCCCTCCCCGCAACTTTATCAACCTTGTAAAGGCTGTCTTTCTTGCACAGCTCTACACTCTGTTTCCAGCGATTGTTGCCTTTGAAGAGATAAGCAGCAATTCTCCTGAACTCAATGAGTTCATGTTTTTCCAAACGCTGAGCAAGCGAGATATTGTCAAAGTTGTCATAAGCATCTATTGATGTTCGCAGAGCCTTAAAAAAAAAAAAGCCATCCAAATGCCAGATCAGTATTTTGTTTAACATTATATTCTGTCCTCGATCAATGAGCCCCTTAGATGGTAACATGTAGTATGACACCTAGATTCAAGCATCAAAAGGTGTTTTTTCACCTTACCTAAAGATAACATTTTCTCCAAGATATTTCAGTATCAAGGACTAACATAAGGCTATGAAACTGATGAGATTTCTAATTTGGAGGGCAAGATTTTTTTTTTTTTTTTTTTGAGATGGAGTCTCCCTCTGTTGCCCAGGCTGGAGTGCAGTGGTGACGCAATCATGGCTCACTGCAACCTGCCTCTAGCATTCAAGCGATTCTCCTGCCTCAGCCTGCCAGGTAGCTGGGACTACAGGCACGTGCCACCACACCCGGCTAATTTTTTTTGTATTTTAGTAGAGACGGGGTTTCATTGTGTTAGCCAGGATGGTCTCGATCTCCTAACATCATGATCTGCCCGCCTCGGCTTCCCAAAGTGCTGGGATTACAGGCGTGAGCCACTGCGCCTGGCCTGGAGGGCAAGATTTTATTCTCTAGAGAAACTTCTGATAAAACTCAGCATGGCGGCCGGGCGCGGTGGCTCAAGCCTGTAATCCCAGCACTTTGGGAGGCCGAGATGGGCGGATCACAAGGTCAGGAGATCGAGACCATCCTGGCTAACACATTGAAACCCCGTCTCTACTGAAAAAAAATACAAAAAAGTAGCCGGGCGATGTGGCGGGCGCCTGTAGTCCCAGCTACTCAGGAGGCTGAGGCAGGAGAATGGCGTAAACCCGGGAGGTGGAGCTTGCAGTGAGCTGAGATCCGGCCACTGCACTCCAGCCTGGGCGACAGAGCCAGACTCCGTCTCAAAAAAAAAAAAAAAAAAAAAAAAACTCAGCATGGCAGCAGTAAGATCTGCATGCACTGAGCCTCAAAGAAAATCAAGAGAGAGAAAAAAAGGCAAGGAGCTTAAGCTTCACTCTACTTGACTTTTGCTTATGCCAAATCCTTCGTAAGAGAAAGTTTATACAAATACTAGTAAAACAGTAGGCAAGAAAAATGGTGAATATAGTTAATATCAAATAAATTTTATGAACTAGTTAAGTGATCAAAGACATTTTTGACTCTACCTATAATCTAGATGTTAAAGTAATCATATCTTTTTTCAAAAGCAGTATCTTATACAAGATCTGAGCAAAATTCTGAAAACTTGGCACTTAATTAGAAGATTTACCAATCCTGAAATCTTACTAAATTTAGATCCTAGGAATGCAAGCAACTACTGTTTACAATCCTAAATGATAATGGATTTTTGGAAAAATAGGAAAATGTAACTTTATGAGTCTTAAGATTATGTGCAAGAATCAAAAGGTTTTACCTGATAATCTTCTTCTGTAATAAAGAGGTTGTTCAATGATTCATTCACAGATTTGTTGTTATGGTTCTGAACTGAACGCAAATATGGTTTCACCAGTGGTAGCTGTTTAACCTTTAAAATAAAGAGTTTGTTACAAATATAGCACATTATTGAAGTCCCAGGGACAAAAGTTATCCTAATATGTCCTAATTCCTTGCTATGAAGCTTTGGTTTAAAATTATTACTTTACCTTGCTGAAATAATTGACTGCACGAGTGTGATCCAACCGTGGAGACAGCACCATCAGCAAATCATTTAACAACAGAGGCTTGAATTCTAAATAGAACTGTATTGCTCTGTAGTATAGTTCCACATTGGCAACCTATAATGGGAAAATCCATATATAAGTCAGTTACTTCCTAATGAGCTTTCTCCTTCTGAATCCTTTATCTTTTGAAGAAAGTACACACCTTGGTAATGATATCTTTGAACTGCCCTTCTTTCCAGGCATCAGTTGGATGATTCATCATGGTAATTATGGCATTATCATATTCTTCATACTTGTCATACAAAAACACCAGTTCTGCCCAAAGATGAGCTTGTTCTGCAGCTCTTAGCACCTGCATAAGAAAGACTTAATTGCTTTAGATATGAGTCTAGCTAACAGCCTTAAAAAGAATAAGATATTTTGAAGTATTAGTTTTAACTACAGTTGCTTCACTGTGTTACAATGACTGGTTACCTTGGGAATATTCACTCTAGACCAGAACAGCTCCAGGTGCTCCCTCATTTTCTGAGGCTTAAATTTAGAGTATAGAATAGCTAATTCAGTAAACATTCCCATGTGAGCTCGCTCAAGTCCCAGTGCTGCTTCCAACATGGTAATCAGCTCTTCAAAATAGCCACGATCCTGAACAAGAGAAATGTGCAGTTAAAGATAAGAATATCTATGGTAAAAGATCTCAGGTCATACAAAAGTTTCTTGTTAATTACCTGATAGTAGTTGATAAGTTCTTCTAATTCATCTGCGTGTACAACAATATGAAGTCCACACATCTGAGCAAGACGGAATTCTTTCCCATCTACACAGGCGAAGCAGACCTAGAATAAACATTTCCTTTCTGTGAACTCAAATGTAAACATGGCTAAGTATTTAAACTAATGTTTACAGAGCGTTTCTTTAATTCTTCACTCAAACTTGGGTTTAGATTACCTCTTTCCATGTTCGAGTACTGTTAGCTTTCCTAGCCCCGTCAACAGCTGCCTGATATTCACCCAGGTGAACCAGGGTAGATGCCAAACGTCCAAAATTGGAAACATTATTGTACAACAACTTAGCAGCATCATACATTTTTTCATCATAACAACGGTCACCAACCTGGAAAAAAAAAGGTAACGCATATTCAGTAAGATATTAGTGTGAGCTTAATCCTCTTTTCAAATTCATACCTTCACACTGAGAAATAATTTTTTCCTGTAGATTTTTCCTTGGAATTCTTCAGTTATGATGTTTTGATCCTACCAAGCTAATCAAGTAGCCCAACTAGTTTTTCTTAAATCTGAAAAGGAAACCCACTTGTTGGATATGAGCATTATTTGGTCCATTGATAAATTCTTCTAACTCTGCAAGGCGGTTTGTTTTAGCCAGCGCAAATATCAATTCTGTCTCCACGTAGGACTCTCGAGCCTTCTTACGGGCCATCTGCAAGTACTTCACCAGTTCTTCCCAGTTTCCTAAGTATAGAAAAAGAAAAAATATATCCAAACACTAACATCCCAGTTTATCTTTCACCCAAGTAAATGAAAATTGCTCTTCATTTCCTTTTCAAGGAAACATGGATAATGACAAATGTAAACTGTGCAATATTTCACTTCTGTATTATCAAAGACCAAATGAATAGAATAATTATCTTTTTCCTTAAAGTTGTAAGATTAGAGCACTATCAGGATTTTATGAGACTTCACAAACAGAAAATTCATCTTCCCCACTTGTAAGTTTTGTGAACTTACAAATTCACAAAATACAGCCTCTTTTTATCTGGACTAAGATGGAGTACTAAAAGTTTTCACAGGAAACCATGCAGTATCCAACTCTTCTACAATTCAGAACAGACAGATATCTTAATGCTTAGCTTAATCATTTTGTGAGGTCTCAATACATAAGGTAAGAAGTCATACCACTAGTATTGGCAGCCTGAACAACTTCCATGTAGGAGGAAGGATCGTCTGCTTTGATATAAGAATCAATGGCTTCTTTCACCATTCCTTTCTGCAACTGGGCTTTTGCAAGTTGACTCCAGACCGCAGGTTCATTGCAACGTTCAGCAAACTCATATGCCCGATCCAAGTTTCCAATATGTTCAATTAAGACCTAAGTACCCAAGTTTGAAATTGGGGTTAGAGTAAAATCAATCCTACCCAGAGCAATTACATTTAAGCTGTTAGTATTTTATTGCTCTTCTATTGCCATAGGAACCAATTAGGCCCACCCTCACAGGACAGTGCATACGCTGAATGAGTAGAAGACATTACATTTAGTAATTCAACTTAGGTAATCTAAAGATTTACCTGAACTGCTGAAGTATTGACATCAAATTTCCGGAAAATGGCAAATGCTTCTTCAAACAGCTCATTGCTGATGGCGATATTGGCAATGTCTGGGGCATCATAATTATCCAAGCGGTTAATATACTCCATAACACGTGTACGGTCAGCTTTAATTGCGGTGAGGATAAGGAGATTTTGCAGATTCCTTTAAGAAACAAAAGAATATTTTAAATGCAATATTTTAAGTTTATCAGACATAAAAAAAAAAACCACTGTGACTAATAGAGAGGTTTTTGTCTCAAGAGAGAGTGAAGGAGGGGGGATATTAGAAGAGTGAGAATTCAGGCAACTTTCTCTGATCTTTTTGTTCCTTCCCAAAACTGATGGGCCATTATTAAAGACTGACAATAAACAGCCAATGGATCCCTCTGAAAGCATACCTGTGTTCACTGAATACAGAGTTATCAAGGACAATTTTCTCCAGCAGTTCAATCAGTTCATTAGGAAGGTCTGCAGTCATGAAAGCCTTGACAGTTACTGACACTTCTTCAGGGTCCTGAGTCTCAGACAAAGCTGTTTGTACAACCTACAGAGGATATATGGGACATAAGTATTGAGAATCAAGTTGGTTTTAAATAAGGATAAGTTGGCCTCTCATTAGAAAACTTGAAATAGGCAGAAAAGAACGAAGTAGGAAAAAGACCTTTAAATTTACACACAGAGGTCTTTCTACACAAATCTATACAATATGTGTAATTCTACTCTCTTGAAAAATTACTCTAATTATATAATTTCTATCTTTTCCCTGATTAAAACATTATCCAGGCTAGCAATCATCATTATCACTTTAGTGGCTACACATAATTCAAAATTCAACTACACAGATGTGGAACTATAGTATCGGTAATTCTTCTAGTTTTGCCTATTTGCATGGCTTTCTAGATGCTGCAATGATTTCCAACCACCCCCTCCACATCCTTCCCCTAGGAAGCTTTGTAACTAGTTGGAATGTTCCTTAGAAATGCTTCCTAGGAAAGGAATGAAATATTAATAGCCTTCAAGCTATTTGTTTCCAAAATGTTTTATTTATACTTATTTCAGGAGAATTTTAAGACTCATTATTAACAACCCTTCAATTTTTAGAGCTTTTAAAATATGTTGTCTATTTTATTTAGGTATAAAAGCCCATCTCATGTGCAGTTCTATACTTCTTGTTAGTAAGATATAACAGATGCACTTGGTGTTTTGTATTTTCTCTTATCCTTATCTTTTGCTGACTTATCATTGTCTTGAAGTTTCTAATCAATTTAGCCATTTCTTAGGCGTTAATAGCAATCCTTAATGTTTAGTTTGTTATTTTCCTTTTAAACTATGATGAACCGAGAGAGTTTTATGTAATTAAGTCATGTCTTTTGGGATGTGTTTTCTTTTTTTTTGATACAGTCTCGCTTGTCACCCAGGCTGGAGTGCAATGGTGTGATCTTAGCTCACTGCAACCTCTGCCTCCCAGGTTCAAGCGATTTTCCTGCCTCAGCCTCCCGAGTAGCTGGGATTACAGGCGCGTGCCACCATGCCTGGCTAATTTTTGTATTTTTAGTAGAGACGGGGTTTCACCACATTGGCCAGACTGGTCTCGAACTCCTGACCTCAGGCAATCCGCCCACCTCGGCCTCCCAAAGTGCTGGGATTACAGGCGTGAGCCACTGCACGCAGCTTATTTTTCTTAATGTATGTTATATACATATTTATACTTATATAAATTTACATTAATTTATATATAACGTATATAATCAATTTACATTCATTATATACAAATGAATGTAAATTGAATGTATATAAATTTTAATTTCCTTCTACTTTGTATTGCTTTCTCTCCTAGTTAAATATGATCCATTTGAGTATATGATGAGGGAATTGTATCCATAGTTAAAAATGTATAATTTTTACTGACAGTCATAAACATGTTTGCCAATGTTACCTGGTCAATTAGGGGTCTCCTGTAAGGATTGCTTTCCAGCAGCACGCTGCCCCACAATTCTGGATCCTTTCGACGTACCAGGTAGCGAGAAAGACTTTTGAAGAGGGAATTCTCATTGCAAACCTAAAGAAGATATGACAGATCAATTTCAAGGTAAAAAGTAAAAGACTTTTTATAGCATTTTAGAGGTTATTTCCTATTGTTTAAACTCTGTTTATTGATAATCTTACTGATATTGGATCTACTTTTGGACTTTGATTCACGTACCAGTAATATACTGTTTTAATTATACAGGCTTTGTAATATACAATTTAACATCTGGTAGGACTAGTCCACTTTTACATTTTTCAGTGTTTTACTAGCTGTTCTTGTGTGTTTATTTTTCCATGTGTATATGCACATGTATGTACATAAGTGAGCATATGTATGTACATAAATATAACTATTTCCTAGCTCTGACCACTGAAAGATCTTAGAAGCAAATATACCTAAGCTCAGATCTTGACTTCTAATATTTTCAGAAAATAGGAGTCTTGCTCTGTTGTCCAGGCTGGAGAGTGCAGTGTTGCGATCATAATTCACTGCAACCTTGACCTCCTGGGCTCAAGTGATCCTCCTGTTTCAGCCTTCTGGGTAGCTTGGAACCAAGTGCATGGTACCTCCCCCAGCTAATTATGTAATTTTTTGTAGAGACGGGCTCACTATGTTGACCAGGCTGGTTTCAACTCCTGGCCTCAAGTGATCCTCCTGCCTCAGCCTCCCAAAGTGCTGGGATTCTAGGAGTGAGCCACTCACCTGGCCCAGATCTTGATTTCTAATACCATGCCCCAGTAAAAGGTTCCCTAGAGAAATGACTGACTCCAGGGCTGCAGAAGGTACAAAATGAGCTTGGTGTATTGTGTGCCAGAAAATAAGTTAAAATGCTCAAAGAACAATGAGCCCATGACACAAAGACACAGACTGAAGATGTTCTCACCAGCTGGGACAATTTGAGCATCAAAATAAATAGTAATGGATTGCACCCCATCGAATAAAATCCAAGAGTTCATGAATGCATGAGTGTTAACTGACAAATGTGGAGAAACTGCTAGAGTTTGAAAATTTTTCATTTTGCAACCAACACATTAAGAATGTTTTAAGCAAGAATCAACAGATGCTAAATTAAGGGAGGGGGTAAGAGGATATTTGCATGGTCTTAAGTGTCTACTTATAGACTGTTTAATATCTGCAAGAGGGTAATAATTATATAATAAAGAAATGTTACAACTTGATAAAAACTGACAAAAGGGACAAATGAACACTGCGTGCTTCCGGATATAATACCATGAGAAAAACAAACCACCACTGAAGCAGTATTCTGGGTGGAAACGTATAATCTAAATCTAACCTTCAGGAACCATCAGAGGAATCAAAATGAGACACATTCTATTTTTTAAAAAGAGACTTTACATTTAAATTAAATATAGAGAATAGGCGAATCCATAGAGACAGAGTACAGTCTGGTGGTTGTCAGGGGCTGGGAGGAGGGGGTATGTGGAGGAACTGTTTAAGGAATACAGGGTTTCCTTTTGAAGTGATGAAAAATTGGAACTAAAGGTGATTATATAACATTGTAAATGTACTGAATGTCACTGAATTGTTCACTTTAAAATGGTTAATTTGATGTTGCTTTAAATTTCACCTATCTAAAATAGTTACAAATAGAAAAAGCAACTCCCTGTTTACAAAAATATCAGTGTCATAAAAAACAAAAGACTGAAGAACCATTCCAGAGTACAGGAGACTAAAGAGACATGAAAACTACATGTCATATATAACCTTAGACTAGAGGGGAAATAACTGCTACAAAGGATGTCATTGGTTAATTGACACAACTAGAATAGAACAGATTTTTAAAGGTATCCTGTCAATGTCAAACTGACTGAAGCTGGTACATTTCATGTGGTTAATGAAATAGAATATCCTTATTCTTAGGCCATACACTCTGAAGGGGTATAAGGCCATGATGCATTCAACTTATTCCCACGTGGTTAAAAAATAATAGATGTGTGTATACACATATGTATGAATGGTGTGCCTGCGTGTAAGAGTGTGAGAACACAAATGGTAAGGCTAATGGGGTTAAAACATTAACAAGTCAATCAGAATAAAGGGTATATAGACTTTATCCACTATTTGGGCACTTTCAGATTCACAATTATTAGCAAATAAAGTTTTTAAAAAGCACCCACTGTCCCCAAATGTCCCATATTACCTAAAATCACCCTGAACCTCTCATATAACAGGTTTTTAAAAGTGCAGCTTTTTTACATATTCAGCTAGCAGTACTCACATTAATAAGTTCCAGATCACACTGGCCACGTTCATAAGCAACACAGGCCAGATGTGGATCTCTCTTCTCACAATACTTTCCAACAACGCGACTGTCATAGTAGGGATTTTCACGAAGAAATCTCTCTGGGTTGTTATTACTGTCTATGTAGATTTTGGCTAAGGCATTGTGAGTAGCAGGCTCCTCACAGCCCTCATGAATTCTGGCCTCTAGCCAAGGCAGAAGCAGTTTCAATCTAGGAAAAAGGGGAAAAAAACCTCACACACACATACTGCATTATAAATAACACACTCTTGACATGCTAACTATGTAAATACCTTATGGTCTACAACGTGCTTTCACTTTCACATACTTTTTTTCCCCTCGAGTACTGCTACATTGCCCAGACTGAAGTGCAGTGGCTATTCCAGCCATAATCATTGTACACTACAGCCTTGGGCTCAAGTGATCCTTGGACTCAAAAGATGATTGAATTGCCCAAGAATAAAAAGAAGGTATATAAGGCTATTTTCACTCTCCCAAGATTTATCTGCTATATGATATACCTACCTGCTTACATCTGAATAAAAGATTAGAGAGTCACACAGTGTTCTTTCTTTATAACACGCAAAATATCTAGACTTTAGGAAATTTTGTTTATGGATAGAATGGGGAGGTGATATTATATAGGCCAGATTATCTGAGAGTTCTTTCAGCTCTTAACACAGTTAACTTACAGCATTACCTACAGCCAAACCCTAAATACATACTGGGAATAAAATCTGGTAGCTTTAGAAGCTCTGGGTTTAATGGTTGTAGCTGTCATATAAACACTCCATCAAGGAGCACAGTTTTGCTATACTATAGCTTGCTTTGGTAGTCCTGATGACCATGCCTCCTTTTATTTTTATTTTAAAGCCAGGGTCTTCTGTTGCCCAAGCTGGAGTGCAGTGGTGGGAACATGCCTCACTGCAGCCCTGACCTCCTGGGCTCAAGCAATCCTCTCACCTAAGCCTCTCTAGAAGCTGGGACTACAGGCACAAGCCACCACGCCTGGCCCAAGCCTCTTTTACCAATGATTTAACATTAAAAGCTGCCAAAGAAAAAGCATTATTCTGTTATTTTGTCTACCAATTCACATGGTTATTATGAACACTCCCATTAGGGAGAAGACAATTTTAATAAATAGAGGCAAATATCCAGCTCCTAAAAACATGTGCAATCCAAGATGTGCCATGTCAACTTAAGGAATAAAAAATAGCTAAGGCATGTCTAGACTAGTGACTTAGAGGTGAATCTAGCTTTTCACAATATAATTTGTCACTTAAAGACTAAATTATCTAACTATAACTGCCATTTGCTTGGAATATACAATAAGATTATTTTCAGGTAATAGATCTAAGACTCAACTGAACCTCTTATTAAATGTTAAATTGTTATGACATGAAATTACTTGAAAGTAGGCTCAAACCTTTAAGTCAGTATTAACTGTATATCTCTATTACCCTTAAATGCAAAATTTTTCCATGTTTGAAACATTCTAATACAAATTCTAAGAATATAATTAGTAGATCACCTATACCAACTCAGGTTAAAATGAAATCCCACAGACTTTCTTAATTTCTTCTTATATAAACAGCAGAACTTCCCACTAGCATACCACCTCACCACCCTCATTTACATCAGTACTTCCTAAACACTAGTTCCTCAGAATGTTCCAGCTAAAAAAAGACTTCACAGTCTGTAAGTTTTAGAAGCACTTACACTATATTCTATTGGAAATCCATATTATCATGTATTATCATGTTAAGGTACTATAAATTAAACATCAGTTGAATTCAAGAGTTGCACAGGGAACTCTTTTGCCTCATACTTAAATAAACACCACGCTATTTGTTTTTATTAAGCAGCTTTCTCAGGTTGGAAACACCACACTATTGATCAGTAAATAATTAGTTGTTAAATACATAGGTATCACACCTAACTAAACAGGAGACTTAGTACATAGTTTATATTAAAAACACATAAAGTCAAACTACATAGCTGTAATTATAAACATGCCAAAAAAAAGGATCAACCAGGTTAACAGATATGCTATGACAGCTATAATGTTTCAGAAAACAGATTTTTTTTGGGCGCTATTAGCTAGCTTATCACCTCTACGTGAGGTGTCTTCAGGAAATTATTCTCCACGTGTTGTTGAGTAGTTTTGGAACAACTGACTACCTATATTTTTATCTATTGCCATGCTAAGAAAGAGTAACTTATCCCCGTTAAAATGGTACTACACCTGTTTCTTTTTTCAACCTCAGCAACAAGCTCATCAGTAGAGAATTGACCTCTTACAACAAGAATCAAGTTTTTTATGACATCTTCAGAACAGTCAACATCAAGTAATCCTCCAATAACCACAGGAAGTCGACTTGGATTCACCTGTGGTTAAAAAAAAGTAGAAGAATGTCACTGTTATTTGAAAAAATAAAACGATTTATCTCTATCGCCTTTAAGCTCAGTTTTTCTTTAAGTTCAGTTTTTAAATTCAGTAATAAACTGAGGGTCTAAATTTGCAACTAGATAGAGGAATTTAGCAGGAGGTCCAGCTAAAAGCAAGACTTCATGGTTTAATAAGTATTGAAAGCACATATACTATATTCTCTATTAGTTACCCAAGCATTGTTCCATATGATAAATAAGTCCAAAGAAACTACAGTCAAAGATGACTATGCAAGACTATCTAATTAAAAGGCTCCCATGATAGCAATACTGCCTGTTTCTACAGTTAGAAGGTGAAGTATCTAATAGCTGTATTTAAGATGGTTTGAAAACTCTGCTTTGGAGTCTAGGGCATCTATATGGATACCTCAAGGCCTATCAAGTTAGTAGGGCTGTAGGCCACCCAACTTTTTCAACAATAGCAGTTCTATTCTTATATTTTACACACTTGGCATGCATTTCTTTTCCCCTTCCGAGTCGGCTTGCTAGGAAAGCACGTAGAATTTTAATCCAAGAAAGGATTCTGCTGGGGAAAAAAGTATTAAAAGCAGCTGGGCATGGTAGTATGCACCTGCAGTCCCAGATACTTGGGAGGCTAAGGCAGGAGGATTGCTTGAGCCCAGGAGTTTAAGGTTAGAGTGAGCTATGATTGTGCCACCGTATTCCAGCATGGGTGACAGAGCAAGACCCTGTCTCAAAAACAAAAACAAAAAAACCCACGTTAAAAGCTGCAGACCACTCTTATTGAGCACAGAGTTTCAAAAGGATTTCCAGAATATGAGAAATAAAATCTATAGTAAGATTATACCTTTACATTACCTACATACTTACCTTCTGTACATATATCTCTATATACTTTTGAAGATTATTTCTATATAAATAGAGCACCAAATCATGGACAAAGTCAAATCGATCACACACAATGATAAGTGGTAGCTGATCTGTTAGTTTCGCTTCCTGAAAAAAAGACAAACAAAAGGAAGCTTTAACTTTCTCCTTCTATGAGGTATCGAATCTATGTAAAATATGAGAATCTGTTCTACACTAACAAGAGAGGCTCACACAAGCATGGCTCTTCTGTTAAAGAAAGAACGTCCCAATAGTTGAGTGTGTACATCCCAGTTTCAGTAAATTTTTACTAAGCAATACTTGGATTCACACAGCAAGATACCAGGTCCTTCCCATACACACCCTTTACCAGAAAACAAAAGTAACAAATTAAGATACCTGAGCCAGCAGTGGCTCTCAGATGAGAGCCACTCATCTGAGAGTCACCACACTGGGATTTTCATTGGTAGTCACACTTCCATTGTATTTGAAATCAACTTAATAACTATAGTCACATTGTCAAACATATGGCATAAATGGCTCACATTTGTTTCAAACTAATGATTTTCTATCCCTCCCCACATCCAATCGAGACAACCAGTCTCTAATACTCTATTATAACAAAGCCTACAAGGAGCAGCATGATGGTGACTACATGTGGCCATAAGAACCGCCCCCCACCCCCCAAAAAAACCAGCATTTAAAGAAAATACCTCTTTAAATTGCCAACTGCTTTTACCATTCCATTACAGATACCAAACTACAATCCTACTTATAGATTGACATAGAAGATGTTACAGACAGGTAAGTAAAACCTGTACTGGGCATTTACCTGATACATGTCCTGTTACATTCCACAGACATAAGGTAGAGCACAAAAAACAACAGTTTCCATCAGGAATTCATTTATACACAGTAAAACATTCCTCAATAAATGATTCCTCTAACATAGTCTACTAGGGAAGCAGAACTAAGTAGGGTAGAACTTTCCCCAGTGATGGCCACTAAGAACATTATTTTCAAGGTTAGAATAAAATGGCTCCTGAGACTAGGGGATATTAGTTACTCAATTATAAATAATACAAAGACTAGTCTATGAAGTGTTCCAAGAACACCAAGGTAAATCTTAATTTAGCCATCCTAAATTAAAAAATAAAAATGTCTGTAAAGCTGCACATTTTCCACATTAAGGAAGGTTTTCTAAAGCAAGTATTAACACCATGGAAACTCTGCACTAATAGCTGTTACAATCATTTCTAGAATCTGTCTGCATCTATCTATGCAAAAATTTTAGTATGTTATGTTTTTCCTACTAAATGAACATCAAAAAAGTATGGATCAACACACTAGTCATCTTACCTACACATATATAAAATATTTTTGTTACCTTTATCACTTACAAATAATCTAGGATTACTTTATTTTCATGCATAGGTGTTTAAACTTCTGTGGCAAATAAATTCCACTTTTGTGGAATACTAACTGTATTCCAAAAGAAAATTTCAGATTTAAAAAGACAAAATCTAGGTTATTTTCTTGATTGCTAAAATTTGCACATGATTTTATACATGGTAGAAATGTTATTAACACTTTAATAATACTAAATTACCTACTAAATGTTTAATTAACCGCCAGTTACAATGGTTAAAGATTTTAAGATCAAACTTGAAATTATATTAACATAGAGGTTTTCTTCAACACAAATTTGTTCATTTAACAAATATTTATGAGTGCCCAAGTATCAGACTCTGTTCTTAGTTACTGGAGATACTGCAGGGAACAAAGGAAGCAGAGTCCATTCTATCAAGGAACTTACATTCTAGTGGGAGGAGACGTACACAGTGGTGTTATAAAGAAAAACAAGCAAAATGGGGTAGGAATGGGTTCTATTTTAACAGGGCAACCTGAGACATCCTCTCTTATGACATTCAATCAGAAACCCAAAGAAGGAAAAGGAGAAGGTCATGAGAGAATAAGTAGTACAGGGCACAAGCAAAGGCCCTTGGGCAGGACAGGGTTGGGGGAGTTCCAGGAATAGCAAGCAGGCCAGTGTGGTTGAAGATAAACCAGGAAAGAAGAAAAAAAGAAAGGTAGAAAATAAGATCAGAGGTAGCAAGGAGCAGATCATGGGTCTGATGAACAGTTACATGCTTTCTACAGAGAGTTTACAGTTCTACAAACTTAGGGCATAAGCCATGTGATGCTAATGACACAACTGTATCCTGCTCACAGGGTACCTTAAAGGAGAAGTTATGTTCTACCAATCTCTTTATTCCTGGTGGCTAACACACAATTGGCACTTGAATATTCAAGATCAGAGTCAACGGTATTTTTCTTATGACACAGGGTTTACTTACACCACCAGTAAATTATCATGTAGCTAGTACCTCTAAAATTAAGTTTAATGACAGTGGTAAGAGGCATCGTAACCATGTACTACAGGTTAACAAGGAATTTATTATGTTCATCAACACTGGCATCAGAGGATAAATGTGATAGTTGCATCTTAGTATTGAGCTCCCATCTCAAATTATGTAGACATAAGACACTAAATTCACCTCTAATCCTGGCTGGAAGTAAATTCCTTCAAAGAGTCAGGTACAAATTGATATCAAAGAGAAATAAATACCTGCCTGACAGAAATCCCATTTAAGCTGACTCCACCTTTTTCCAAGGCTTATCACTTATCAGTAATAGTTACTACCTCAACATCTATAGTATACAAAGTACTTGATAAATAAACATTGCTTATGGTTGAAGAAACTGAGGCTGAGGCACATTCATTAACTTGCCTGAGGTAACAGCTAGACATATACTGAATGAACAAACAATGGCTAAGTAGAATTTGAAACAGGTCTGACTGACTCAAAAGCTCATAATCCACATCCACACCCCTACTATATCAGGCTTGCACGAGGCTTCACGAGTGTGGAGGGGAAATCTTCATCTGATTAGATCCCATGGGATATGCAAACCTAAGGCAGTACCATCCTAGTACCCAGAGGATTATTTTTTATTTCTTTACTAGAGGATTTTTTTAAAGCTCAAGAATGTGATAATTAAATGATAGTAGTTAACTTCATTTTGCCTTCCATATATGTAACTCAAATATTAAAATCCAAAGCTAAAGAAGTTACAATTTAAGCATAAAAGCTGAGGGCTCAATAAAAACAAAAATCATGTAAGAATCTGGTAGTATTAACACAGGAACTGAAAACCAAATACTGCATGTTCTCACTAGTAAGTGGGAGATAAATGATGAGAACACATGGACACAGAGAGGAACAACAGACACTGGGGCCTACTGAACGGTGGAGGATGGGAGGAGGGAGAGGATCAGGAAAAATAACTAATGGGTTGTAGGCTTAATACCTGGGTGACGAAACAATCTGTACAACAAACCCCCATGACACAAGTTTACCTATATAACAAACCTGCCCATGCACCCCCCTGAACTTCAAAGCTTAAAAAGAAAAACAACAAAAAACCCCCAACACCCCCTGCCCCCAAAAGAATCTGGTAGCATTTTTTTTTTGAAGGAAATAGTAATGATACTCACAGAATGAAGTGCATCAGTAGTATGGGTACACTAGTCAAGCATAGAGTATCAAATCTTTCTCATCTGGAGGGGTTTTTTGATACCAGAAAGTTTTGGTCCAAACATAGCATACTAGCTAGGTTACCCAGAATATTCATGATGGCCAAAGACATTATAAAGCTACACTTTTTTGAAAAGTGTATCTTTTAATCTAAAATGTAGAGCAATTTCAACATTTTGACTACCTCATTACACTAAAATCCCTAAGGGTTTTGCTATTTCATCTAGAGCCCAGGTAGTAAATTCTTCAAAAGAACAATCTGCCAGTGCAACCACAGGCACAAATGATGATGGTCTGGGAGCAGGAAAAGCCTACTTTTCATACTGTATTCTACAATAAACATTTTGGTTTCACTTGTAATTTAAAATTCTTCCAAGACAAAAAATACTTCAGCACTTTCTATAAAGTCTCAGGAATCATTTTATATATATATAAAATACACACACACACATAATGGGCAGTGAGAGAGCAGTAATCTAAGTGTTCTGTAGTTTTCCTGGTCTTTTAGAGATAGCTATCAACTTTAAAGTTTTATTTCCCTCACAAAGTAACTGGTAGAATAAAGCTAAAGCTAAGTTAAACATTAAACAAAATTAACTGCCCTTAGGGATCTTCTAGAGTTCAGAATGTCTCGACCATTACTCCTCCCTGCAACACAGGTGGTCCTTACTTCTCTATAACTCATTTCATGTATCACAAAGCTGAGCGTTTTGTTTGATCTTACCTTTAATTTATGAATTATATATGAATAATATTTTAGTTTCTAGAGTTGGGCAAACTTGATGAAAGAGGTAAGCCTATACATTCCTTAGATAACAGATCCCTTTGCCTACCATAGAGGCTCCTCAAAATGGTATGAAGAGCAAGCTGATGTTAATATTCAAAAGCCTAAATGATTCTCAAATGATACTGAAAGTATATAACCACTTTTCTAAATTTTTCCATCCAAAATTAAAATAAAGGAAATTCCTTTGAAATAATGCTATTTTTTTTCTTCTTTTAAACAGATGGTCATTCTTACTCACCAATTTCCTTCCGTATTTCAAAGGAAACCACAGAGTATTATGTTTGGAAGAAATAATCCAGCACACAACTTAAGAATGCTAACAATTTCACATTTAGGGAAAAAATATTTTTGAACTACGACCAAACCCTTGTAGAACTGCTAAACTGGAATCCAACCAGAAAACGTTACTCAAAACCACTTACCTTAAGAAAATTCTTGACTCGCTCAGGGTCATAGCAGTTGCTTTCTCTACAGATTCTTTCTACTTCTTTGATTTGCCCAGTCTTGCAAGCTGCCTGAATATATTTAAAGTGCACATCTGGGTCCTGGCTAAAGTTAACAATGGATCCCAGAAAATAAAAGAGACCTTAAAGAAACAAGTAATTACAATTAAGCATAGGCACACTTTTGAGAATGACTGAAAAGCATTTATGCAATTAAAAAACTGTTACATTGAATACTCCCAAATATAAGTTGGTTGCTTAAAAAGCTTGATAAAAATACTAATTATTCCATTAATCAGATCAGTAAAATGGATTTGCACTTTAATCCTAAAGAACAGACAATTCAACCCAATGTTTCCTTTTTTTCTTTTTTATTGAGGCAAGTCTCTGTCACCCAGGCTGGAGTGCAGTGGCACGATCATAGCTCACTGCAGCCTCAAACTCCTGGGATCAAGCAATCCTCTCACCTCAACCTCCTAAGTAGGTAGGTGCATGCCACTATGCCAGGCTAATTTTTAAGAAAATTTTTGTAGAGATGGGGTCTTGCTGTGTTACCCAGGCTGGTCTTGAATTTGTGGCCTCAAGCAATCCTCCTGCCTTGGCCTCCCAAAGCACTGGGATTATTAAAGGCATACACCACTGTGCCCCTATATGGGAAATTTTAAATGAAGACCCCAATACCTGGTGTTTTTCAATATGCAGTTTATAGGAAACATACAAAATAATTTGGGAAGAATTTAGTGCAGTATTGTCCAGAAGAACTTTCTACAATGATGAAAATCTTATCTTTGTCCCCCGATGTAATTGCCACTAACCACACGTGGCTATTAAGCACTTGAAATGTGGCTAGAGTGACTGAATAACTAAATATTAAATTTAATTTAATTTTAATAACTTTCGATATAAATAGCTGCTACATGTGGCTAGTGACTGCTGTACTAAACAGTGTAAAACTGTGAAAACTAAGAAAACTAGTAGACTCTCTTACTCCTTCTCAATAGAGCACTACTACTACAAAGAGGAGAGAAAGGCAATTGAGGACCAGAACTTAGCCACCCAACAGTGATACATTAGTACCCTGCATAGCAGTGGTTCTCAACTGAGGTGATTTTCCTCACAGGTGACACTGGCAATGTCTGAAGACATTTTTGGTTGTCACAACTGGTGGAGCTGACGCTACTGGCATCTAGTGGGTAGAAACCAGGAATGCTGCTAAATATTCTACTAAATATTCTACATCTACAGGAATACGCCTCTACAATGATTATCCAGCCTTAAATGTCTATAGTACTAAGGTTAAGAAATTCTGCTAAATAGCAACAAATCACAAAATGCCCTTGGCGAGAATCACCTGCTATTTTAAGAGTCAGACATATAAGCATAAAATGTTATTATACCCGATCATTAGTACAGATTGAGTATCCCCTATCCAAAATACTTGAGACCAGACATGTTTCAAATTTTCAACTTTGGAATATTCGCTTTATAATTACCTGATCAGTATCCCTAATCTGAAAATCCAATTTCTGAAATGCTCCAACAAGCATTTCCTCTGAGCATTATGTTGGTGCTCAAAAAGTTTCAGGCTTTGGTCCATTTTGGATTTTCAGATTAGGGACACTCAACCTGTATTTTCATTTTATACAATTACAACACCACTACATATTTTTCCTCTTAAAATTCTACCTTTCATTCATCTATAAAATATCCAAACAGATGGTCTTGTTCACGGCACATCCTTAGGATCCAACATAAAAGGGCCTTGACAACATTTATTGAATAAAAATTAAAATGTCCCATAGAACAAATTTTAGAAAGACAAGATTTCCAGGCCGGGCGCGGTGGCTCAAGCCTGTAATCCCAGCACTTTGGGAGGCCGAGACGGGTGGATCACGAGGTCAGGAGATCGAGACCATCCTGGCTAATATGGTGAAACCCCGTCTCTACTAAAAAAAATACAAAAAAAACTAGCCGGGCGAGGTGGCAGGTGCCTGTAGTCCCAGCTACTCGGGAGGCTGAGGCAGGAGAATGGCGTAAACCTGGGAGGCGGAGGTTGCAGTGAGCCGAGATCCGGCCACTGCACTCCAGCCTGGGCGACAGAGCGAGACTCCGTCTCAAAAAAAAAAAAAAAAAAAAAGGAAAGACAAAATTTCCAATAGCCTGATCATAAGCATACCTCTTCTTGGCTATCTTAAGTACTTTTTTAAAAAACTCAAAAACTCCTACTTACCTTCAAAACTCTTGAAAGATTCAAAAAGTTCAATCAGAGACTGAGTTGACAGTTGTTCATGATATTTAGAAGCCACTTGAACACAGATCTGCAGATTCTGACGAATGTTGGCAGACAGCATGGCTCTGAGACATTCTAGGGAGTCTTCTACTGATAAGGAACCAAAGTAGTTGACTAACCACTACAAGACAAAATAAATGAATGAATGAATAAATGAAATAACGTTGAACCTCATGGTGGTATGAAATCATTAATATTTAGTACCACAAACACATTTTCAGTGTACCTATTAATCACAACTAACACCATCTATCAGGTAAGAAACTGAAATACCTCAGGGTTAAGAAGATGGGTGTGAACGACTGCACGTTTTATATCATATAAATCAGTGAAGTGTTCTAATGCACGCTGCAGTAGGCCAGCCTTTTCACACAGTTGAGCAATGTGAGCCCGGTCATAATGTGTGAACATCTGATTGCCTAGAATAGCATCTGCAACCTGTAAAACCACAAACAAGGAAAGTTAATTGTCGACTCCATTTATATGAGTAATTCAACATCCATTACAGATTAAGGTTTAATAGTGAACTGTTAAAGAAAGTACGAAAGAATATTATAATAGCTAAATTTTCTTATATAAGGAGTAGGCATCTCAGTACCTTTGCATGACAATCTGAGATGCTCTGCACAACTACTAAAACAATGCTGGAAACATGCCTAAAAAGCATTAAAACACATACTTGAGGCGCGTGCATAAGGTTCATCTCAAGTAACCGCGTCTGTAAAGGACCTTCAGATGGGCGATTATTCTTCAGAGCATCAAGCAAGAATGCAGTACATTGCTGAATTAGATTGTATTCCATAAAGACATCTACAATCTACAAAAAAAAATAGATTTAAAAGAAATTGTTTTAAGATACTATGGAGAGTATGTAGACAAAATTATGCACGAGCTCTTTCTTTACCTGAGAATTTTATTTGGACAATATGAACACTTTAAGAACAAATTTTTGTCCTCTAGAGAACACAGTTATTTTCAGTTCTGATAAAAACTACAAAATATTTCAAGATATTACATAATAGCAGAATACAATTGAACCAATAGACCTTTATTTTATTATTTTATTTATTTTATTTTTTTGAGGCGGAGTTTTGCTCTTGTTGCCCAGGCTGGAGTGCAATGGCACGATCCCAGCTCACTGCAACCTCCGCCTCCCGGGTTCAAGCGATTCTCCTGCCTCTGCTCCCAAGCAGCTGGCATTACAAGCATCTGCCACCACATCTGGATAATTTTTTGTTATTTTTAGTAGAGACAAGGTTTTGCTATATTGGCTAGGCTGGTCTCCAACTCCTGACCTCAGGTGATCCGCCCACCTCAGCCTCCCAAAGTGCTGGGATTACAGGCGTGAGCCACCATGCCCAGACTGACCTTTATTTTTATAAACTTTTGAAAAACAACAGCATAAACAATATGAATGAAGGACTCTGACTCACACTTCCAAATGCATCTCTTCCCTCTCCCCATACCCAGTGGCAACTACTATCCTGTTTTATCATCCCCATGTATTTTTCATATTTTTAATACATATACATCTCTAAATAAGATGTTTGTTTTGCATGTATTAAAACTACATGCAGATGGTTTCATATTATCCATTCTTTTGCAACTTGCTTTTTTTGCAAGGCATTTGAGGTTTATCCATATAGAGTGACAAAGCTTTAATTTCTACAAACTCTAAGTTTTTTTTTTTCCTTTTTTTCTTTTTAAGAGAGTCTCACTCTGTTGCCCAGGTTGGAGTGCAATGGCATGATCACAGCTCACTGCAACCTGGACCTCCAGGCTCAAGCTGTCCCTCCACTTCAGCCACCTGAGTAGCTGGGACGACAGGCATGTGCCACCACACCCAGCTGATTTTTAAATTTTTTGTAGTTACAGGGTCTCACATGTTGCCCAGACTGGTCTTGAATTCTTGGCCTCAAGCAATCCTCCCACCTTGACCTCCCAAAGTATTGAGACTACAAGCGTGAACCACCACGGCTAGCCCCCACTCTCCATTTCAATCAGCTTCTACAAAATACATTGTAATCACATTACCTGTGTGATGTCAGCAAGAGGCTCTTCATCTTGAACTAACATTTGGGCAAACTGCTGTCCCTGATCTGGACTGATTCGCATTACATTTCTCAGCAGAAATATCCAATCTGGAGTGTATCCAACCTATAAACAAACAAAGACTTAAACGCTGCTTCTAAGTTTCAATTTCATAGCATTTAAAGACTTTTTCTACTATAAAATCTTGCTAATATAGAACTACTCGTGAAAGCACAAATTCATTTTCGATTTAAGGTGCCCAGTTAGACCCTGATGATGACATATTTGAATAAACACCTGTTAATTTTTATAACTGGCTTATCCATTTTCTTTTTTTTTTTTTTTTTGAGACAGGGTCTTGCTTTGTCATCCAAGCTGGAGTGCAGAGGTACAATCTCGGTTCACTGAAACCTCTACCCCCTGGGCTCAAGTGATCCTCCCACCTTGGCTTCCTGAGTAGCTAGGACCACAGGCACACACCACCACGCCTGGCTACTTTTTTGTATTTTTAGTAAAGACAGGGTTTTACCATGTTGCCCAGACTGGTCTCAAACTCCTGAGCTCAAGTGATCTGCCCGCCTTGGCCTCCCAAAGTGCTGGGATTACAGGCGCAAGCTACCACGCCTGGCCTGGCTTATCCGTTTTCAATAAATGAGTATTTCAAAAGTTTGTTCTAACATGTTAAACATGTCTGCTATCTTAAATTCTGATAAGCCATGCAAGAGTAATTGTCTCAATTTAACAAGTATGAATTTGATATGAGGGGTAAGAGAATTTTTATACATTTCAAAGTAAATCAAAATGAAAGGAAATTCACTATTAAAGTAACCAAGAGTTAATACAGGCTAATTTCTCTGTCAATGCTTCGATGAATTCATGCTGAGAATCTGTTTCATTGAACTCACTTTTTTAGCATATAAAACAATCTTCTGGACTTGACCTGTTTCTGCAAAGCACTGAATGACTTTATTTGGGACGTTAGCCCTTAGGTACACACTAAGTGCCAATGTAGGGTCCACAGATTTCACAAGATCACCCAGTTCTTCAGAACATTCCAGCTGTCCAAAGGAAAAAGAGATTGTTTAGTGATCGATCACCTGTTTTAGAAATGAGCAGTTGACACTATATCCACTATAATAATTAGTATGAGAAGTACTTAGTTTCACAGAATATACTATAAATATGCAGGGGTTGTGGCTGGTAGACTCTTAATCTTGTATTCACAGCAATGTCTCAGTAGAATTCTCCACAAATCTTATTTAAAGATAAAAAGCTCACCTAGACTGCAATCTTATAGATATTATCAACTACCTTGTTAGGGATTTAAGTACTTTAAAGCAGAATCTTCTACCTCTTATACTCCTAACTACTAAGAATATTCAGATATCAGACTCACATCACATGGCCCCAATTTTTCAAAAACAAAAAGCAACTTTTTTTGTTTGTTTTTTGTTTTTTTTTTTGAGACAGAGTCTCACTCTGTCGCCCAGGCTGGAGTGCAGTGGTACGATCTCAGCTCTCTGCAAGCTCCGCCTCCCGGGTTCACGGCATTCTCCTGCCTCAGCCTCCTGAGTAGCTGGGACTACAGGTGCCCACCACCATGCCCGGCTAATTTTGTTTTATATTTTTAGTAGAGATGGGGTTTCACAGTGTTAGCCAGGATGGCCTCGATCTCCTGACCTCATGATCCGCCCGTCTCGGCCTCCCAAAGTGCTCGGACTACAGGCATGAGCCACCGTGCCCGGCAAAAAGCAGCTTTTAATGTAATGTTATCAACTGAAAATTTGATATTGAAGGAGCCAGATGAGGTTTACCATAAGGACAGTTATTAAATCACAGTGTAACCTATATATGTCTGAAGAATCTAAGTACCACTATCTTCTTGACTTGGATTTAAGCTTATAGGGCAGGAAGGACACTCTTAAGAAATTTTTGGTAGTATACAAGCAAATACCATCTTCTGTGTTATTCAGTCTGCCTTACTCATTGAGCTGCCCAATCTGGAAATTCATTTCCTAAGAGTTCCAGTTTACATACCAAAGTTGACTTTCTACTTTGGAGACTAACTCTCATAAATGATATTTAATGCCAAAAATAGAAAGTTGTATGAGTCTATAATCTTAACTGAACATGCTAATGAATAGTTGATGTCTCTTTTATTAATACCACAAATGGTCCCATTTGACTGTTCACAGAAAAGGGTAATGATATCTAAAAAGCTTTCACCCTATTACACAGGTTAACTCAGTTACCTTGGCTGTTCTCATCCTCCCTTATCTTCTTAAAAAATAGTGTGTATTTATTTAATAGGGTCTCTCTGTGTTGCCTAGGCTGGTCTCAAACTCCTTGCATCAAGTGATAATTGTGATCCTTTTGCCTCGGCCTCCCAAAGTAGTGGGATTACAGGTGTGAGTCACCGAACTCAGCCCTGCCTTATCTTAATCAATTAGGATGGACCTCAGATACTCGCTAGTGTGGCTGTTCTTCATCAGAGACTCCTGTCCAAGCATCCCAAATCTAATAAACTATTCTCTAGTATCTTACAAGATTGCCAGAAACTGGATCAAGAAACAAGGACTTAGAATTAATAATATAAAAACAGTACTAATATATACTAATGCTGAAAGAATAACAACATTAAATATTATTCACTATTCAGAGTGCTTTAAACAATACTACTTCAGTTCTTGACAATGGCAATTCCATACTACAACTTTGAGGAGAAAGGTTTTTTTATATGGTGGTATGAAAGGAATTAACACTAATGGACAGCTAAAACTTGTCTGTTATCTTAGAAACAAAAAACGCCCTTTGGCTGTTTCTCAGTCACTATTCCACATTAAGAATAATGTGCTCAGGAAAACGTACTACCATTATATGCTCTCTGTAAAGAGAAATGAGTAAGTACTGAGTGAATATAAAAGGCATCGAAAAGACCTACAGTAAAGAAAGCTAGTTAACATTTAGAAAAGGTTCGTATTTAAATAAATTTCAAGAAACCAAGTTAAATATTTTTCCATGTAACACCAACTAACATTCTGTGAAATCACTGGGAAACAGTATTTCATTGCTAATTAGACAGCCATCCTGTCTTGTTAAGATCCAACTTTTTTTTTTTTTTTTTTTTTTTAAAAGACTGAGTCTCATTCTATAGCCCCGGCTACAGTGCAGTGATGCAATCTCAGCTCACTGCAACCTCCACCTCCCGGGTTCAAGCGATTCTCCTGCCTCAGCCTCCCGAGTAGCTGGGATTACAGGTGCTGCCACCACGTCCAGCCAATTTTTGTATTTTTAGTAAAGACGGGGTTTCTCCATGGTGGTAAGGCTGGTCTCAAACTCCCAACCTCAGGTGATCCGCCTGCCTCAGCCTCCCAAAGCGCTGGGATTACAGGTGTGAGCCACCACGCCCAATGAAAAAATAAATGTATTTTCAAAAGGAAATAAGTGAACCCATCTTATGCAATGTATGTTTTTGTTCTGTTTCTACCAGCAGTAATGGAGACATTTTGGTGCAGCCTAAATGATTTTAACTTGCTAATATCATATTTAATGCAATCAAAGCAAGATTATGTCAACACAATTTAAAGTACCTTATCTTCTTTTAACCATTTCTCCAAAAGCTGTTTTCGCCCTTGCTGAAGTACAGGCCTACAAAGCTCTAAGGATTCGTATTTGTTGAGCTGTCCCTGGTCCAAAAGGATACCAAAGTACTGAAGTAGAGGAGAAGTTTGACCTGGCTGGGCTGGGACACTCTGGAACCGACGGATAGTGTCTGGAGTACGAAGAATACCCTTTAAGAAGAAGAAATGTTAAACACACTTTAAAAGTGATCCAAACATCACACTAATCACCCCATAGAGATCAATCTCTTAGGTCAATCTTAAAGGAATGAATCCATCTATTAATATGAAGTTTCAAATCTTCTCCATCTAGAGTAAATATTTAGTCACTATCTTTCATACCCCGGTTCAATGTTATAAGATTATCCAGAATCAAAAATAGATCAACTTAAATTACAATGTCAATGTATAAGAGAATAGTTATAATCATAACATAGTTATAGCTAGGTATTATCCCAAGTTCATATTAAATTAAGTACAAATTTCATAATGAATATTGGTCAGGAATATAAGGTGTTAATTCAGTCCACCATAAACCAACATCAAAAGTGATAATAAATTCAGCCTAATTTTGACAGCTCTCCCCACCAAAAAATTGGACAGTATTTATTTCATGTCCAACTTATGGAAATAAAATCAGTAACCATCATCTATGAGGTCAAATAGTATTACACCTAAATAACTAAACATTATTACATCTATGTAAATCAAAAGCTTGCTAGAACTACATATCCTTCTAACAATCTGGGTTTTAAAAAACTAATCAAATCCAGAGAAAATTAACCAAATCTAGAGGCACTGACAAGGAATTCTACTAAAGGAAAATGTAACCCAAATGTAATCTAAAAACAGTTTCTCTCTAGAAAGCTGGTTCTAGCAATATGAGAAACAGAATATTAACAATGGATTAATGTCACGACAACTTTTCATAACGCTTTACCTTTGGTGCATTAGCAGCCACCTTTGCTGCCTCTGAGTAATTTCCCTGGGCAAAAAGAGCATTAAATTTCCGGGCAAAGAGTTCTTCAGCACCAGCTAAGTTGTTACGTACAGCCATTCTCAGAGCCAAATCAGGATTTTGTAGAACATTGGTGATGTAAGGAATTATGTTTTCTTCTTCCACACACACTGAGAGAACCTGCAATTTAAAGAATAAAATATAGCTGCAATGTGTTCATTTTGATACAAATGATACCAAGTCTATTTAGAACAGGTTAATACTGAGTCACAAAGGTAATGAAATTGTGACAGCTGTTTTCTTGCTGCCATTAAAAAAATAATAAAAGAAAGGAAGGAAGGAAGACAAGGAGAAAAAAAATTAAGGAGATTTGAAAACAAATATCACAGGGTGCTAGGCCATTATGTGGTTCCTAAAATATGGCTATTCTACAATCTAAATAACTTCTTACTTCATTGTCCAAACTAACTGCTTTGATACCATCTATTCATTCTTAACATAGTATCAAAGATTAACATTCCCATTTAATTGAGCTCTGAAAGACAACTCCACATAATTTAAAACTTCCTGAGGACTTCAATCTTGATAACCTACAGAAAATGACATTGAAGAAGCTATGATATCTAAATGACATTTAAGGTTCACTTGCAAGTTGTTTAAGGTATATTCCTTTTAATTTTAGGATTTTTTTTACAAGAACTTTACAATAATTTTTGTTAATTACATTTTCATTCCTAGAGACCAGATTATATACTCAATGAAGGGAGGGACCACTGAATCCTCAAGCAGCTAACATAATGCAAGGAATATGGTAGGTGCTTGAAAAATAGGCCGGGTACAGGGGCTCACGCCTGTAATCCCAGCACTTTGGGAGGCCGAGGCAGGTGGATCACAAGGTCAGGAGTTTAAGACCAGCCTGGCCAACATGGTGAAACCCCACCTCTACTAATAAAAATACAAAAATACGTGGTGGCATGCGCCTGTAGTCCCACCTACTAGGGAGGCTGAGGCAGGAGAATCGCTTGAACCCAGGAGGCGGAGGTTTCAGTAAGTCAAGATGGCGCCACTGTACTCCAGCCTGGGCAACAGAGGGAGTCTCAAAATAAATAAATAAATAAATAAAAATAATAATATCAGTAAAGGCCAATTTCTACTTGCTTGTTTGCAAAAGTTACCTACCCTCAAACTTCCTTAACACTCAATGCCACAGAATACTTTCTGGCTTGCCCCAAAAGCTGAACTACTGTCAACTGCCATAGAGAAAGGGAGTCCTTCTCTACCCATCCATCCCTTTCCCCAGTGCAGAACTAGTCATATGCCCTAGCTTATAAACTACTCATATTACCCATAACAGCACTTCTCAACCTAATATAATTGTATAATTGTTTCTCAGTCACTGTTCACATGAGGAAAAGGGGCTTCTCTTTGTTTAATTGTATTACTAGCAATATGCAACTAGTGTAGCATAAAACCATTTAATTTGTTGAATAAACGAATATAGGAAATGGCTGTCCCCAAATCAATAAGAATTGAAAAATACTTGAGAACTCAGTGAACCAAATAGATAGGTAACAGTCTGCCCTGCCTATTCTACTACTCCTTTCAGGGAAAATTAAGAAATTTTAACCTCCAAGATTTTATTTCTATAGGTCCGATCTCCATCCTCAAGGCTTATTTAAAGGAAGTAATAATTACTTTCTTTATAGTTATTTGCATTCCTGAGCCCCAACCTTAACTTAAATCTTACCTCCTATAAAGAATGAGAAAGATAAACAGAAAATCCAGTTCCAATTACATTTTCTGAAGCTTCCTATTGATTGCTGCCTTAGGTTTCCCCAAATACTGAATCCACAGTTTCATCCTTATCATAAAGACTGTTTTAGCAGATTTCTAGCAACCAGTACTTAATAAGATCTCCTACAGGGAACAGAAAAGGTTCCAGGTTCCAGTGTCTTCTAAAGTACTCAGTTCTATCAAATTCAGATTTTAAGTCAGATGTTGACTATAACATCACTTTACTTGATTTTGCTTTTTCAACTGATAGAAGCCACATACTCATCGCTTCAGGGAATACGCCGAGTTAGTAGACTTTAGCGAAGACTAAAAGAAAGCCCTAACGTTAGTGTAAATACCTCTTTACTCAAAGTAGCTGGCACATAAAATTTGGGAGGAAGGGAAAGTAACAATCAACAAGTTCCCAGAATTAGAGTTATGAACACCCAGAATGTATCATGAAATTGTTTAAGGTACTTTAGGTTAAGCATTATCTTAAAACAGCACAATAGCAGAAACAAAAAGGGGCCAGGCGTGGTGGCTCATGCCTGTAATCCTAGCATTTTGGGAGGCCAAGGCAGGATCATCGCTTGAGCCCAGGAGTTCAAGACCAGCCTGGGCAACATCGCAAGACCCTGTCTCTCTCTCTCTTTTTTTGAGACAAAGTCTTGCTTTTTGAGACGGAGTCTTGCTCTGTCACC
Source organism: Chlorocebus sabaeus (assembly GCF_047675955.1). Taxonomy (NCBI): domain Eukaryota; kingdom Metazoa; phylum Chordata; class Mammalia; order Primates; family Cercopithecidae; genus Chlorocebus; species Chlorocebus sabaeus. The sequence continues at coordinate 38,776,683 of NC_132919.1, forward strand.
CAGGCTGGAGTGCAGTGGCACGATCTTGGCTCACAGCAACCTCTGCCTCCTGGCTTCAAGCAATTCTCCTGTCTCAGTCTCCCAAGTAGCTGGGACTACATGTACCTGCCACCACGCCCGGCTAATTTTTTTTCGTATTTTTAGTAGAGACAGGTTTCACCATATTGGTCAGGCTCATCTCAAACTCCTGACCCCAGGTGATCCACCCATCGTAGCCTCCCAAAGTACTGGGATTACAGGCGTGAGATACTGTACCCGGCCCCTGTCTTTTTTTTTTTTTTTAAGAATTTTTTTTAAAAAAAGGTCCCTGGTTTCACAACTTCATGATTATTAAATTATCACTAATCTAATTCACCAAAAAAGGCCAATATATTCTTGATTTTCCTCTTTTTTTAATTTCTTTTTTGAGACAGAGTCTTGCTCTGTCGTCCAGGCTGGAGTGCAGTGGCGTGATCTTGGCTCATTTTTTGTAACTTCTGCCTCCCAGGTTCAAGTGATTCTCTTGCCTCAGCCTCCCAAGTAGCTAGGATTACAGATATGCACCATCATAGCCAGCTAAGTTTTTGTATTTTAGTAGAGACGGGTTTTCACCATGTTGGCCAGGCTGGTCTCGAACTCCTGAGCTCAGGCAATCTGCCCACGTCACCCTCCCAAAGGGCTGGGATTACAGGTGTGAGCCACTGCGCCTAGCCTTATTCTTGATTTTTCTAAGAGAGAGACTCACAACTGAATACTTGAAAGCTACTGAATTTTTAAAACTGCTTTTGTCCCAGACACTGACTGGTGCTAGAAATATAATTTACTAAAGACAATCCGTTTTTCTAATGAAGAATAGAGACTGTGACAGCTAAGCAGGCAATTTTAGTAAGTATGTTAAGTGTTATGAGGAGAAAGCCGTAAGTTAAGTTCTAGGAGTACAGAGCAGAAGCACCTAACCAGGTCTGGAGTTAAGGTGGGGCATGGGTAGGTAGGGATGGACTCCCTTTCCCTAGAGGAACTGTCTCTTCATATACGTAACATTTTTCAAAAATTAACTGAATGAAGGAGAAACAAAACCCATCTACTTCCTTTGCTTATTATCTGGGAAAAATACTAATTTGGAAGAAAACGACTAAAAGGCAAGACCAGTAACAGTATTAAGTTTTAAAATTTTTAGCCACTTTTCAGAAAATTAAGATACCTCCTGGTAAAATATTCTTATTCATATTAAAATAGGCCGTGTGCTGTGACTCACGCCTGTAATCCCAGCACTTTGGTAGGCTGAGGCGGGTGGATCACAAGGTCAGGAGTTTGAGACCTGCCTGGCCAACATGGTGAAACCCCGTCTCCACTCAAAATACAGAAATTAGCTGGGTGCGGTGACTCACACCTGTAATCGTAGTTACTCGGAAGGCTGAGGCAGGAGAATTGCTTAACCCCGGGAAGTGGAGGTTGTAGTGAGCTGAGATCATGCCACTGCACTCTAACCTGGGTGACAGAGCGAGACTCCGTCTCAAGAAAAAAAAAAAAAAAAGAAATTAAAATAATATGATGACAGAGAAAGAATCGCTTGCTAGACGGTATTAACAGGTTTTTCAAAAATGACAAATTTAGAATGGATAATATTTTTCCTACCAAATTGATTAACTTTCCAGGCATCCCACAAGAGGTACTGAAACATATCACCTTCTAACATGTAATAGTAATGCTTAATTAAAGAGCTAGGAAAAGGGATGTAGGTAGAATTCTTTTCCCTGTAGTTGATAATCGCTCTGCCTTGGAGAGATAACAGAAAACTCCTTAAAAAGAATAGTCTGTCAAATATGACCCTAAATTGTTTTTTTCTGTGGAGAATCACTTCTTTTGACAGTAATGCATCTATACAGTCCAAGATGGCTATAAACCAGTTTCTCTGAAACAGGATTAAAGACACACTTTGTATTCATACACATCTCTATTTTTAGGTATATATTATTTTCCTTTTTTATCAGCTTACATCATGCTTTGATATATATTATTTTCTAATATCCAAAGTTACCATTTACTTTTTGGAAAAAAACTAACAGTAATGTGTTTATTTTCTATTTTATTATTTTTGGGAGTAATTTCTCAAAAGTACAGGATTGTTCCCAACTCATCAGGTTATCTTATTTTATTGCTTAAGTTTCAAGGTTTCCTTACTTGTCCCTTTCTGTTTACTCCAATTATTCCAGCTGTGGCTTCATGAGGTGCAGTAACAAAAATCGTTTCTCCACTGATTCTATTCATGTAGATGCAGGTACCAGTCTCAAGATCATAGAGATGGATATAACCATACTTGGTTATCAAGAATACCACATCATGCTTTTCACTGATCTATAGAAAGAAAATCAACACTTTAGTGAAATAATGAATCTATAAACAGAAAATAAAAACATTCAGTCTAATTCCATTTCAGAGATGGTAAAATTCTAGAACAAGAGGGTTATTTGAAAAATTATAAGCTAATATTTAAAGTTTCCTTCATTTTTATAGCACATTTAAATATGGATATCCTAAGCTCTTATATAACACAAGAATATGAATGAAACTGATAAAAGGAAAGACAATTCAAAACTTAGGATAGCACAGTTTATGTATTACAGGCATACCTCATTGTACCGCACTTTGCAATGCAGATGAATCTTTACGAATGGAAGGTTTATGGCAACCCTGCATCGAGCAAGCCTATGGGCACTATTTTCCAACGGCATGTGCTCTCTTCGGTGTCTCTGTGTCACGTTTTCATTAATTCTCACAATATTTCAAACCTTTTCATTATTATATCTGTTATGTTGATCTGTGACCAGTGATCTTTGATGTTACTATTGTAATTATTTTAGGGTGTGATGAATCGCACCCACATAAGACAGCAAACTTAACCGATAAATATTGTGTGTGTTCTGACTGCTCCAGCAACCAGCTGTTCTCCCATTTCTTTCTCTTTCCTTGGGCCTCCCTATTCCGAGACACAACAATAATGAAATTAGGCCAATTAATAACCCTACAATTGCCTCTACACGTTCTACATCTCATTTTAAATCAAAAGCTAGAAGTAATTTTAAGTTCAGTGAGAAAGACACGTCCAAAGCCAAGATAGGCTGAATGGTGGGCTTTTTGACCCGGTCAAGTTGTGAATACAAAGCAAAAGTTCTTGAAGGAAATTAAAAGTGCTACTGCAGTGAACACATGAATGATAAGAAAACCTAACAGCTTTTCTTGCTGATATGGAGAAAGCGCACTGGTGCAGTGGCTTACAAATGTAATCCTAGTCTCATTTTCTCACATCTAAGAAAACGACCACAGACAAAGTCAAACTCTAGTACTTGCCACATTGAGGTAATGTTTTGCAGGCCAAAGAGAAATAAAACGATTCTACTTTTGAATTTATGTAACTATATAAATGAGCAGTTTTTTTTCTCTTTTAAAATGTTATAGGCCGGGTGCAGTGGCTCATGTCTGTAATCCTAGCACTTTGGGAGGACAAGGTGGGTGGATTGCCTAAGCTCAGGAGTTTGAGACCAGCCTGGGCAACACAGTGAAATTCCATCTCTACTAAAATACAAAAGAAATTAGCCAGGCATGGCAGCATGCACCTGTAGTCCCAGCTACTGGGGAGGCTGAGACAGGAGAACTGCTTGACCCTGGAGGCGGAGGTTGCAGTGAGCCGAGATGGTCCCACTGCACTCCAGTCTGGGCAACAGAGTGAGACTCCGTCTCTAAAAGAAAAATGTTATACACAGCTGGGTGCAGTGGCTCATGCCTGTAATCTCAGCACTTTGGGAGGCTGAGGTGGGTGGATCACTTGAGGGGAGGAGTTCGAGACCAGCCTGACCAATATGGTGAAGCCCTGACTCTACTAAAAATACAAAAAAATTACCCAGGTGTAGTAGTGCATGAGATTGCGCCATTGCGCTCCAACCTGGGTGACAGAGTGAGACCCTGTCTCAAACAAAAATACAAATAAAAATGTTATATACTAGCCAGGTGCAGTAGTATGTGTCTGTAGTCCCAGCTACACAGGAGGCTGAAGCACAAGGATCACTTAAGGCCAGGAGTTTAAGACCAGCCTGGGCCAGGCATGGTGGCTTACGCCTGTGATCCCAGCACTGTGGGAGGTCGAGGTGGGCAGATCACTTGAGGTCAGGAGTTCGAGACCAGCCTGACCAACATGGCGAAACCCCGACTCTACTAAAAATACAAAAATTAGCCAGGTGTGGTGGCAGGTGCCTGTAATCTCAGCTACTCGGGAGGCTGAGGCATGAGAATCGCTTGAATCCAGGAGGCAGAGATTGCAGTGAGCTGAGACTGCACCACTGCACTCCAGTCTGGGCAATAGAGAGACTCAGTCTCATAAAAAAAAAAAAAAAAGGCCAGCCGGGGCAACACAGTGAGACATTGTCTCTAAAATACTTTTTAAATAGCCAGGCGTAGTGGTATGTACCTGTAGTCCTACCTACTCTTAGCTACTCTGGAGGCTGAGGCAAGAGGATCAATTGAGCCCAGGAGTTCAAGTTCAAGGCTGCAGTGAGCTATGATCACACCAACTGCATTCCAGCCGGGGCAACAGAGGGAGACCCTGTCTCTTTAAAGAGGGAGAGGGAGGGAGAGAGGGGGAAAGTGGGAGAGAGAGGGAGGAGGCCCGGCGCAGTGGCTCACACCTATAATCCCAGCACTTTGGGAGGCCAAGGTGGGTGGATCACAAGGTCAGGAGATCAAGACCATCCTGGCTAACACGGTGAAACCCCGTCTCTACAAAAAATACAAAAAAATTAGCCGGGTGTAGTGGTGGGCGCCTGTAGTCCCAGCTACTCGGGAAGCTGAGGCAGGAGAATGGCGTGAACGCGGGAGGCGGAGCTTGCAGTGAGCTGAGATCGCGCCACTGCACTCCAGCCTGGGCACAGAGTGAGACTCCGTCTCAAAAAAAAAAAAAGAAAAAGAAAAAGAAAAGAAGAGAAGAGAAGAGAAGGAAAGGAAGGGAAAGGGAAAGGGAAAGGAAGGAAAAAAGATAGGCCAGGCGCGGTGGCTCAGGCCTGTAATCCCGCGCACTTCGGGAGGCTGAGGCAGGCGGATCACGAGGTCAGGAGATCGACACCATCCTGGCTAACACAGTGAAACCCCGTATTTTGTATTTTGAAAAAATACAAAAAAATTAGCCGGGCGTGGTGGTGGGCGCCTGTAGTCCCAGCTACTCATGAGGCTGAGGCAGGAGAATGGTATGAACCCAGGAGGTGGAGCTTGCAGTGAGCCGAGATCCTGCCACTGCACTCCAGCCTGGGCAACAGAAGGAGACTCCGTCTCAAAAAAAAAAAAAAAAAAAAATTCAAACCAGCTACAGCATTCTCTTAAGCCAAAACCTAATCTAGTGTAAGGCCCTAACTTTCCTCAATTCTGGGAAGACTCAGAGCGGTGAGAAAACAACAGAAGAAAAATTTGAAGGTAGCAGAAGTTGATTCGTGAGGTTTAAGCAAATAAACTATCTGTACAATATAAAAGTGTAAGGTGAAAACCAAGTACTGATGTAGAAGCTGCAGCAAGTTATATGGAAGATCTAGCAAAGATCATTGAAGGTGGTCACACTAAACAACAGATTTTCTCTACAGAGAAGTCAATGCCTGACTTTAATGGACAGGCTGACTCTCTTATTAGGAACTAATGACGCTGGTGACTTTAAGTTGAAGCCAATGCTCATCTGCTATTCCAAAAATCCTAGGACCTTCAATAATTATGCTAAATCTACTTTGCCTATGCTATAGAAATGGAACAGCAAAGCCCTGATGACAGCACATCTGTTTACAGCATGGTTTACTAAATATTTTAGTAATTTAGCCTGCTGTTCAGACCTACTGCTCAGAAAAAAAAAGATTCCTTTCAAAATATTACTGCTCATCGACAATGCACATAGTCATCCAAGAGCTCTGATGGAGATATACAAGGAGATTAATATTGCTTTCATGTCTGCTAAGACAGCATCCATTCTGAAGCCTATGAATCAAAGAAGCAATTTTGACTTACAAGTCTTCTTATTTAAGAAATATATTTCATAAGACCACAGCTGCCCTGGATAGTGATTCGTCTGATGGATCTGGGCAAAGTAAATTTAAGTGAATCTGGAAAGGATTCACCACAGTACTTTTAAGTAATGATGAATCTGGAAAGGATTCATCATTCTAGATGTCATTAACAACATTCATGATTCATGGGAGGAAGTCAAAATATCAACATTAAAAGGAGTTTGGAAGAGGCTGATTCCAACCTTCATGGATGATTGAGGGGTTCAAGACTTCAGTGCAGCACATACGGGCAGATGTGGTAGAAACAGCAAGAAAACCAGAATTAGAAATAGAGCCTAAAAATGTGATTGAATTACTGTATCTCCTAGTAAAGGAGCTGTTTCTTAAGGATGAGCAAAGAAAAGTGGTTTCTTGAGATAAAATCTACTGCTGGTGAAGGTGCTGTGAACATTGCTGAATGACAACAAAGCATTTAGATTATTACAGAAACTTAGCTAGTAAAGCACTGGCAGGGTTTGAAAGAACTGACTCCAATTTTGAAAGAAGATCTACTGTGGGTAAAATGCTATCAAACAGCATTGCATAGAGAAATCTTTTGTGAAAGAGTCAACTGATGCAGCAAACCTCTCTGCTGTCTTATTTTAAGAAACTGCCACAGCCACCTCAACCACTCTGATTATTCAGCAGTCACTGACACTGAGACAAGACTTTCCACAAGCAAAAAGATTAAAACTCACTAAAGGCTCAAATAATCATTAACATTTTTTAGCAATAAAGTATTTTTAAATTACAGTATGTATACGGTTTTTCTAGAGATATGCTATTTCACACTTCACAGTAGACTACAGCATAGTGTAAGTGTAACTTTGATCTGCACTGGGAAACCAAGTAATTCTTATGACTCACTTTGTTGTGGTATTTAATTTATTGTGGTCGTCTGGAACCAAACCTCATAATATGCCCAAGGTAGGCCTGTACATGAAAGGCCAAGGTATTATTTTACAAAGCTTCACTAATAAACTTTGTAAGAGTATTCTTTTAAGCATCACTTAAATTATATCTACCACGAATAGTCTTTGGGTTAATTTCTTTTAAGAGGAGAGATTTTTAAAAAGTTATTTATTTTGCTTAAAATACCTGCATTGCAACAGGAAAATCATTTTGTGCTTCTGGAGGAAAGAAAACATCCACTGCCTTCTTTGGAAAGGGCTGGTTCCCTGTAGGCGGTGTGCCAACTTCAATAATATGTAACTGTTCAAAAGAAAATCAAAATGTATATAAACCTACACATTAGCAGTTGATCACAGAAGCTTTATTTGTAGCCCCCAAATGGAAACAACCAACATGTTCTACAGAAGATCAATGTTAAATGGTTTTGGTTACATCCATACCATGGAATACTTGGTAATAAAAAGGAACAAACTTTCATGAACATCGTGGTGAGTGAAAAAAAAGAAGCCAATCTTAAAAGGTCACATACTGTATGATTCCATTTATGTAACATTCCTAAAGTGACAACATGATAGAGATGGCGAATAATTAGTGGTTGCCAGGAGCTAGGGATGGTGTGAGAGAGGGGGAGTGGGTGGGACTCTACAGTCATAAAGGAAATCACTGTGGTGATAAAATAGTTATCTACTCATGATAAAATGACACAGAATCATACAATTGTACCAATGTCAATTTCCTGGTTTTTCTACTGTACTACAGCTGTGTAAGATGTAGCCATTGGGAGAAACTGGATAAAGAACACAGGGGACTGCTCTGTACTGTCTTTGCAGCTTCCTATAATCTGTATTATTTTAAGATAAATACATTTTTTAAAGTCAGCTGATACTCAGGAGGCTGAGGCAGGAGAATCGCTTGAACCCGGGAGGTGGAGGTTGCAGGAAGCCGGGATTGTGCCACTGCATTCCAGCCTGGGCAACACAGCGAGACTCCATCTCAAAAAAAAAAAAAAAGTCAGCTGACTATCTGAAATAATCATACCTCAAATAATCTACCTGAAATAAATGGTATAGAAGGGTAATACATTACCTACAAAGGTATTTTTCTCCTAGCTTTCAATTTTAATTTAGTATTTCCAAATAGAAATGTAAGTTGTTTAATTCTTCTCTACCTATACATATACACTAAAACAGAAGGAATGTATATACCTAATTTGAGTTGTCTCTCTAATCACAAACATCCCATAAACTAAATGAGAACATTTTGGTTTAAAATATCCAATGCTGCACGTAAGCCAGGCAAGAGAAAAGTAAATAATCTCAATGAAAAAGCACTATATATTTTCCTTAGTCATGTCAGAAATGAACTCAGACAAAAAATAATTCAGTATCCAAGACACATACCATATGAGAATGTTATAGGGTCTCATCATCCTTCATTAGGATGACTAGCCACACTGAAAAAAATTGGTATCTTCCTTCAAAAGCTGTGGCAGACAGGATAGCACTATGTAATAAATAACAGGCTCAATAACCTATAAACAGGTTTCCAGATACTGTTCAAAATGACATCGAAACTTTTTTCTAGTAGAACTTTTCAATAAATATCCTGGCCTTATGTTTTAAGGATAATATCTAATTTCTAAAACACATAGTTTTTTTCTGTTTAAATTCCATCAATTCAGATCTAAATATCAGTGCTTTCTACCCTTGTCACATTGAGGTATTGGCAGCATTATTCCTCAATTCAGGGGCTATGTGAAATTTTAAGCAGAATTGTATCTCCTTACTTACTATTTCCTCTCTCCTGACAGGCTACAGATGATCATATTTTAAGCAATCTCTATCTCAATTTTTAAAAACTGCTTACTTACCAAGAAAAAGAGACACATGTCCTAACGAAAGTGAAGTTCAAATTTTTTGGTCTGCCTAGAATCTAAACCCTCTTCCTGATGGGACAACAAGAGGGAAGATACTCTTTACAAGTTTTGTTGGTGGTAGAACCAGCCTTCTGTTTTAGGAGCACCAAACACCAAATAATTATTTCCAAACCTCTCAGACGTAAGATGTGGGCATCTGATCTTGCCTATAACTGGACTTCGAACAGGGAGCTAGGAACACAAAGGTATTAGGATTTCAGAGATTCTACTCTGGTAGTGGAAATGGCAGTTAAATCGAATTTCCAAGCATCCAGCAATGCAATCATGGATCCAGAAGTGTCCTCAGAGTTCTATGGAATAGTTGTTGACTGAGACCCTGACCACTGCTAATTTTCCATTATTTCTCCTCATTTCCTAGTCTTGGTTTTACAGCCTCCCTAGCTGTTGTAAACTATCCAATATCCTTCACTAAATAGACCATTGCTCCAATCAACCAGACCTTGTTTCTATTACCTGCAACTAAGTCTAATACACACAGTACTACAATTTGTCCAGGTGATTCCAATGTGTAGCCACCGCTGAAAACCACTAACTTATGGCAATGTTATTCAACTATAGTCTACATTACCTCTATATCAAGCCATATAGGGTATTTAAAATGCAGATTATACTAGGAGACCAAGGCGGGAGGATCACTTGGACCCAGAGGTTTGAGACCAGCCTGGGCAATATAGTGAGACCCTGTCTCTACAAAAACACCAAATTTAGCCAGGCATGGTGGCACGTGCCTGTAGTCCCAGCTACTTGGGAGGCTGAGACAGGTATCACTTGAGCCCAGAAGGTCGAGGCTGCAGTGAGCCCATGACTGCGCCACTGCACTCCAGCCTAGGCAGGAGAGTGACACCCTGTCTCAAAAAGCAAAAAATAAACAAAAAAACACTATGGGCACCACCTACTAAATCAAACTCTCTAGATGTACAGCATATAAATGTGCACTTTGGCAATCAAAATAAAGAATATAAACAGCCAATAGAACGAGTTGTGAAAGAACATTATTCATTTTAGACAAGTATCACTAGATGCAAAATTTGAACAAATTAAGTCACCACAAATGTGAATACTAAAAATAAATTACTTAGGAAAGGAGAAGGCTATTTTGAAATTAGATGACTAATTCGTAGCAGAAAGTCAAATACAAGTTCTCATTAAAATAATTACCAAAGTCAAAACTTACCTTCCCTCCAGCTTGGCCCCGTACTGCAAAACAAAATAACGTTGATTCTTCTGCATTTCCTTCCATCTTAAACTGTGCGAAGCTAGCTGCATGTCCTTCAATGGGCTGAGACACTTTCCTATCTACAGAATATAGCTGCATAGCTCCCACCACACGATTTTGCTATAAAGTATCAAAGAGAATAATGTTTGGAGACCCATAAACCAAAAATCTCTCAGATTCATCAAGTAATGAAATAACTAGAATGCTTTGTCATCTTTAGCAGGATTTATAATTATTTGTGACTTCATCTTTCAATATAGATTTGATACTTCTTAACTTAAAATCAGCCCCAAACATTATCTTGTTAAAGCTTAACATTAATGTTTAAAATGTGCCTCATATACGTCTTAAACAAAAAGGTACAGAAGCATTCATTTTGCAGTAAATACTCCATAATAAATCCCAAATCATTCTTACAGAAACTCAGTTTCTACTCAATCTCCACAGAAGAGCTCAAAACGCTTGATAAGAGCATTCTGAAATTATATGTCAGAATAGCAAGGGAGCGAGGAAGGAAGAAAGGAGGGAAGAGAGGAAGGAGAAGAGAAGGGGTGGGAGGGAGGAAAAAAAAGGTCTTCCAAAATAAGTGAAATTCAACAGGATTGAGTATAGAAAGACCTAATCTCAAAATAAAACTGCATTCTGGGCACCACAGTTTTCTAAACCTCTTCTTTATAAAAAAACTAGTTAAAATGTTACCTGTGCAGATATACCAGTCAGAAGTAACCACTTTTGTTTTGCATCTGTACGGTAATTGATAATCTGGCACCCTGCAAGGCTAGAATGGCGATCAAACATTTTCACTGGCTGAGACTCTCCTTCCATACTCCAGTGATAAACTGCATTATCCGTAACAAGAGCAACCGTATTCAAAGAGATCCATTTCCAAAAGGTGACATCATCAGTCATAGTATGAGCCTTCATTTTACTTTTCATTTCAATGTTAAAAATCTGAAGAGTTTTCCCAGCTAAAAACAAAATCAAGAATTATAAATCATTAAAAGCGTAAAGTTTAGAATGAATACCTACCTAGACTAACTCTGTAACTTCCAAACAAAAATATTTATATTACGAGACTAATAACTACAGGAGTTGCATCAATACAGCAGCAACCATTAAAGAGGTAACAGCTAAGACTAAGCAACCTACATCTACATTTTAAGCAAAAACTGTATTACCTCTAATAAACACACTTTAAACAGATAGTATGACTTCCATGGAATTCTAAATCCCAACTTAAAGTAAGTCTAATGAATAATTTTCTTAACAATAATTGAAAACAAAGCCATTAACTTCATACTTGTAATTAAGTATGTTTACACATAAACTTAGTTGCATGGACACAAGACAAAGCAACTCTGATAACAAACACGTAGGGGAAAGAAAATGTACTTTTTTAAAAGCAGTCATCTCTCATCCAAATAAATCTTGTGGAAACTGCTTTTTACAAAGAGGATCTGCTTCAATTCTGTCTTGTTGCCACTAGCACATAAAAGAAGTGCATGCTACATTTAACTGGCTTAAGATAACAAAGGGAAGGTAGAGGCGCTGGAGGAAAGGAGAGGGAGACAAAGGAAGAGGATAGTTTCAGATGCTGTTAATATACTGGAGGTAAGAACAAAGTTCAAGCTTCATCTAACTAAGAAAGCAAGGATTTAGTTAAAAAAAAGGATGAAATTTGCCTTGAGTGTTAAGAGTCACCAAGTCAGATGCAAAGGCTTGTACTTGTAATTTGAAATCCATCAGTTCAAAATGTGATTTGGTATAAATTAATAGAGGCCAAAGTCCACAACTATCACTAGGCTATCAAGATTAGTCTTTAAAGACTAAGAAAAACACCATTCCTGAGACACAGAGAATCTGGCTCCTGAAGGACCGAAATTTTAAGATTCAGGTGCTGGGGCGACACAGAAGGGGGGCAAAACATACAGCTTTGTACTACAACCCTCCTTACCACATGTGCAAAAATTTCTTTCATAAAATGAAGAATGTTATTCCCATCCCACACAGTATGTAAACCACAACCAGACTTGAAAAATTGTGAGAGTTACAGTCCTGTTTATAAAAAGAAGCCAAGAGGTTCAAAACTGGCTTCAGAGGGAAGCAGGATTTTGGACTGACTGACTTTCCTTTGCTGCCTTCCTCAATCCCCAGATTATTCGGGATTGGAGTATATATATAAGTGTAGTGGTTTGGGGAGGGGGACGAGAGATGACAGCTTGACTCCATAGTGCAGACATATAGGGACAAATCTATGATGCTATTGTACAATGCTCCGAAAATATTTTCAATTTATTCTTTTCATAGAACAGGACAATAACTAACACAATCTAATTTAAGATAACTCACCATCTGCACACATAAGAAAGCGTTAAGAAATGTGATAAGATAACAATAACATTAAAAATAGAAAAGAATTTTGGCAAAATTAAAATTATGGCCTTTTAATAGAGAGGTATGGGAACTGCTAAGGACCTGAATTTAAATTCTTTAAAGAGTCTGAAGGAAGCTTAATACCCTAAATAGAAGTAACAGAAGTAAAACACTTACTGTCACAAAACATCTGGTCCTATGTGAAAGCTGGACGATTTTTCCTTGAGATGAGATGAGCTTCTATCTTAGATATGTGATAGTGACTTACGTGTTTGAATATGCTAGTCCTACCCAACCCTATTTACTCTCCAACTAGTATTATTACTACATACAAAGTTTAAATCATGTAAAGCAAAGTCAAAGTTCAGCACCTCTAACAACTCAGTCACAAATTTATCAAGAAATTACTGGGAACTTGAACTTTTCTTCCTTCTATCAAAATGAGAAACAAAGCAAAAAAATAGGCAATCAAATGCCTTTTTAAGAGTCAGTTTTTCACCGAGCCCTCTTAAAAACATCTGTTTTAATGGGTCAATTAGTCTCATCCTAAAGTTCAAAGGAATACAGGCTCCCTGACAGTCTAAGAGTCTTTGAACTCTGTTTATTCTAAGCTGCACAGTTCCCTTGTTGGGACAATTAAAAAGTTAGTCTGAATAAACTCAAATACGCTTCACTCAAGAGCTTTAATATCCACCTAAATACAAACACACTTTAAACAATTACTGTAAATTCAAGCCCTTTCTAGAACCCAATAATCTAAGTGAAACACAAGCCTGAAGTACAAAAAAAAGCACAGAATCAAAGGCAAGTTTATTATTATACAAAATTCTGCAATGTTTAGGTGCTAATATTAGTAAAGTATGTTCTATTCCAGAATATGAATCACTAATTTGTTTTCTCTGTAGAGAGATATGTTTAGCACAGTCTTATACCAGATAAAAAATATAAATGCATTTATTCTAAAACTTAAAATTATTCTAAGTAGATCTATGTTAAGATATTCCACAGATACATTCCAAGTAAAAGTCATTAAAGTGGTTTAAATCAAGTTCGGTATCAGCAGATCAATTTTCTTTAACCAAATTTAATCAATATACTTAAAAACGTAAACTCTAGTTATTGCACTTGCATAAATACATAGGAAGAGTTGGCTGGGCGTGGTGGCTCACGCCTGTAATCTCAGCACTCTGGGAGGCCGAGGCAGGCAGATCATGAGGTCAGGAGTTTGAGACTAGCCTGGCCAAAATAGCGAAACCTCATCTCTACTAAAAATACAAAAAAACTAGCCAGTGGTGGTGGCAGGCATCTGTAATTCCAGCTACTCGGGAGGCAGAGGCAAGAGAATCACGTGAACCTGGGAGACGGAGGTTGCAGTGAGCCAAGATCGCACCATTGCACTCCAGCCTGGGCGACAAGAGTAAAACTCTGTCTCAAAAAAAAAAACAAAAAACAAACAAAAAAACAAACAGGAAGAGTTTTAAGAAAAACCGACAATTTTTTATACCTTTCAGTGCAATTACTTTGCTAGCTGGATTCATGATGGCGCTGTCTGCTGAAATTGGTCTTCGAATTGGATTACTTGGGTCATTCATATCAATGATTACCACCTGGGCCTGCTCTCCTACTTTTTCTCTAATGCAGATGAATTTGTCAGACTCCATAGTCAGGGTACTGAAGCCAATGTTTGCTGGGTTGATACCCAGGTTCTGGAGCTAGAAAATATAATAATAAACCATGTTACCAAGTGTATTCCAAAGAGTTGACATTCATATATGCTCATCAACACAAATCCTCACTTAACATTAATGCTTCAAGGTCACAATAACATCTACATTATGTTAATTAAAGTGAGATTATTAATAGCCAAGTATTGGACCTTCTCTTCTTCCAACAAACATGGCATTCAACTGTTTCAAATAAGAGGTAGAACAAATACAGATGAAGTTAAAGGAAAGAGCAGTATCTGCAAGGCAGCACTCATGGTTCAAGCGATTTGAGGTAATTGAGTTTCTTGATTTATTTTAAGATCTTGGAACTATTGGACCAGTCCTCTCTTACCCCCCTTAACATGTAGCTGTTATTTGTTCACGCTTCAAGAATCTGAAAAATTAAGTTACAAGCATAAAAAGATTTAAAATGTCACAGAGTTCTTGATCTAAATAAAGGAACTTGAATAGCAAGAGCAAACAAGTTCTAATTCTGTGCAAAAAGTGCCAAAACAAAGATATGTAAGAGGGATCTTGTCAAAGGCTACATAGCTAAAGCAATGTGTTCAAGGGAGGCAGGCGAGATAATTCTCAATAGAAAGAGCATGTGGTAAAGCACAGAGATGTAAAAGTGTGGTTGGCTATGGGAACTACAAGTACTTTTCTAACACTATTGGCTTGAGGGAGTACAGAATTAAGGTTAGAGAGATGAGCAAGGGCCAGACTGACAAGCTAAACATACCTCAGTAAGAATCCTGAGTTTATTCTACAGGCAAAGGGAGCTACTTAAGGATTTTAACAAGGAAAATAATGGAATTAGATTTGCTTTGTGTACTCAGAAAATACTAAAGTATCTGCTAAACAAATATAGAGGATCTAAAGATGGTAGGTCTTTGCAAACCAATTAAGCATGTAAGAACAAAAGTCACCAGTTACTAGGAGGAAATCTCTACCAGAGTGGGTTATTAATACTCTGGGTGACTAACTATGGTATAAGATTAAGTCCTACTAAAAGAAGCTACAATGGAGGTTTTATTTTATTAGCCTTGGCCAGACTAGTTTTATCCCCCTTTCCTCCAAGGATAATATAATAAATTCACATGGTACAAAATACACACACACACACACACACACACACACACACACACACCCCAGAAAAGAAAAAGCATGGGAAAAAAAAAAAATCAAGTCTTTCTGTCACCCTTGTCCTCTAGCAATACAGTTTCCCTCCACAGACACCACCACTGTCACTATTATCTTATGGACTAAACCAGCCAAGTT
This sequence comes from Chlorocebus sabaeus, assembly GCF_047675955.1. Taxonomy (NCBI): domain Eukaryota; kingdom Metazoa; phylum Chordata; class Mammalia; order Primates; family Cercopithecidae; genus Chlorocebus; species Chlorocebus sabaeus. The sequence continues at coordinate 38,792,157 of NC_132919.1, forward strand.
AACTGTATTTTATTTAAATTCTTTTGTCAAACTCTTCTGCTAATAGTGCTTAAACATAACCAGGCTAGGCTCTGAATAAGATATAAGACTACAAGGCTACATTTTACTTTCTCTTCACTCTTCTATCTCAATTACTGCTGGTATTGAGTTATAAATGTTATAACTCAGTTATAAAGTGTAGTTACAGTAACTCAGTTACTGAATACAGCGGGCAAGGAGTCAAACAACTGTCTAACCATTAATACAAACATCATAATAAAGTAGAAGATTAACGTGCTTTACAAGCTCAAGTATATGCTGTAATGCAAGGCAAATACAATAGCTTCAAAGTATGTAACTTACATTTACTTATAGTAAAGGCTTATAAACCATTAAATTTAACTTCTTCCTGACTTTAACTTTTCTTTTGAGACAGGATCTCACATCTATTTTTCTGAGTAGAGGGTCCTTAGACTCGTTAAGTTTAATTGATAATCAGCCTTTCCAATAATTGGAGAAAATATTCCAGTGGGCTCATAAAGTTCATAAAGCTATAAACCTAAAAGCAATTAAGTTATCCTGTAAGAATCCTAAGCTACCCTGTAAGAATTCTATGTTTCTAAGTCTCTACCAAGCCTTCACCTAAGGCACTGAGTTTCACCTGTCACAGTTTAAGTCCCACAGTGTTTGAGGAAGTCAGAGTAAATACAGTGTTAGTCAAATAGTGAAATTAAATTCAAAACCACGAAAGAAAGTTAACCACAGACACTACTAACTGAACCCCAAATGATTCTAACAGATTCCTTCCTACTCCTCAACTTCAGAGGCAGGTGAAAGATGACTTTAAGAAAACACTATCAGAAAATAAAGAGGAGGAAAAACGAAAGTCAAAAACTTGTGTTTCCAATTCCTTGTTAGATGCCCAGAAAAAAAAGCAGTAAGAAAAACACGTTGCATCAGTTAGCCATTACCTTCAGCCTCAGGGTGTTTTACTTGTAGGAAAAAAACCAAAGATTTGGCCTGGCACCTTGGTTCACACCTATAATCTCAGCACTTCAGGAGGCTGAGACGAGAGGATCACTTGAGCCCAGGAGTTTGAGACCAGCCTGGGCAACATAGTGAGACCCCATCTCTGCAAAAACTTTAAAAAATAAGTAAATAAAAGATCTGGCTTTAAAGGGACAGAATTGCCTGCAACCCTAATCTATGTAATCCTTATACTACTTTCTCAAACACATGCTACCAAGAGAGCTATGCATATATATTTTTGATCTCCTTCAGGAATATATTGGTACTACTCAAAATAATCCATGTGGAAAAGACATAAATCCTTTATTCAAAAAACACAAAATTAAACAGGAGAAAAGTGACAAACTTTTTTTTTTTGAGATGAGTCTTGCTCTGTCGCCAGGCTGAGTACAGTGGCTCGATCTCAGCTCACTGCAATCTCCCCCTCCTGGGTTCCAGTGATTCTCCTGCCTCAGCCTCCTGAGTAGCTGGAACTACAGGAGTGCGCCAATGCACCCAGCTAATTTTTTGTATTTTAGCAGAAATGGGGTTTCACCATGTTGGCCAGGATGGTCTCGATCTCCCGACCTCATGGTCCACCCGCCTCAGCCTCAGTCTAGACAAGAACAGAAAAGTATCCTGTAACATGTAATTCCTTCTTTTCTTCTCTCCCTCAACCTCTACTAGTGAATGTAGTGTTACTCTACTATGACTGCAGTTATTAGAAACACAGTGATATGGGTTACTTCCCTAGGATTTCTGTCCCTGTTTGAATTAAAACACCAGCAAACATGAACATAATTCTAAAGTTCCAAGTTTTTTTTTTTTTTTTTTTTTTAAACTGAGTCTCGTTCTGTCACCAGTCTGGAATGCAGTGGCGCAATCTCGGCTCGCTGCAACCTCTATCTCCCCAGTTCAAGAGATTCTCCTGCCTCAGCCTCCCAAGTAGCTGGGACTACAGGTGTGCACCACTATGCCCAGCTAATTTGTGCATTTTTAGTACAGACCTATTCCTACTGGCTAACAGAAGGTTAAATTTGCTTCCACCTCTTCAAATAAGGTAGGTAAGATTGTTTTCCTTACTGATGTTCCTTGCAAATGAGAATGTTTAGAACACTCAGCAATTCTTCCCGTATTTTCCTGTTATATATTCAAAAGAGAAATACGCCAAAGCACACAATAACAGGACAAGTCACTCTCATTAACTGCCAGTCTGGTTTAGGTATACCCTTACAATAGGAACATATAACAGGGTTGCCAAACTATATAACTATGTCTACTAATATCAATATAGATTAAAACTTTTAAAATGCAACACATTTTAAAACAGGTTTTATTTTCAAAACAGCACATACTAAACATAAAGTATTCTCAGTCAGTTATAAAGGTGTGATGGTATATAAACTATACCACAGAAACTGTATTTTTTTTCTTTATTTATTGAGACAGGGTCTCACCTTGTTGCCCAGGCTGGAGTGCAGTGGTACCACTAAAGCCTCAACCCTCCAGGATTAAGTGATCTTCCTACTTCAACCTCCTCAGTACCTGAGACTACAGGCGCCACCATGCCTGGCTAATTTTTTTTTTTTTAAAGACAGGTTCTCCCTATGTTACCCAGGCTGGTCTCGAACTCCTGGGCTCAAGCAATCCTCCCACCTTGACCTCCCAGTGTTGGGATTACAGGTATGAACCACTGTGCCCAATCAGAAACTGAATTATAGACTATGGAACTAAGCACGGATAAAGTCAAAGGACATACCCAACATTCTCTATGAACCTGCAGGTATTTTCAGAGGACATATCTGAAATACATGTAGTATATCTGGATACATGTAGTATCCAAACTACAGCTACATTTTATTATCCTCTTAATCTGCAAAATGTAGTATATTTGGATACATGTATCCAAACTACAGCTACATTTTATTATCCTCTCAATCTGCAAAATGCCATTAGTGTTGAAGCTGGGGATATCCTATTTTAAGACATGCTTGGAAATTCCTATGATAAAGTTTTTTTTAACTTAAAAGAATTTTAATTTTGCTGTTACAAGAATATGGAGTCAGTAAACTAGGGTCCAAAAAAGGGGCTTGTTTTTTTGAATAGTTATCATGTGCATACAGTAAAGCACTAAAATCTCACAAAGGTTATACTACGAAAAGTCACCCACCCCATCTTTCCAGTAATACCCTTCTCCCCTAAGCAATTAGAGATACTTTTGCATCTCAGACCTATCCTGTAGCATATGAAAGTATGTATTTCCTCCGCCCTTTGCCAACAGAATGGCACAAGACACAAAAGTATACAAATAAACTGCTTCCTTGTTTTTATAGAAAAGCACCCAAACTTTGTAACTCATTTGGTTTCCAGATTAGATTTTGGCCTGCAAGTGGCACCTAAACCTGGATCTAAAAAGGTAATTAAACAAATTTATTCCCTATTTATTCTTTAAAACTCTGAAGTACCCTGGAGTTACATGTTACAAATGATTTTAAAATGCTTCCTTTCCCTGGCATCTCCTTCCTTCTCCATTCCAACTTCCATTAACAGGGGGAGGTGGGAAGTAAAAGGTAGGATTCTGTTTTTATAATGAGAAAATAGTACTTCGGCTTCCTCATAATCTAGAGCAGGGGTCCCGAACCACAGGCTGCGGACCAGTATCCGTCCGTTGCCTGTTAGCAACTGGGCCACACAGCAGGAGGTGAGCAGCCAATGAGCAGGCATCACTGCCTGAGCTCTACCTCCTGCCATTTCAGCCACAGCATTAGATTCTCATAGGCACGCGAACCCTATCGTGAACTGTGCAAGCGAGGGATCTAGGATGCTCACTCCTTATGAGAATCTAACTAATGCCTGGTGATCTGAGGTGAAACAATTTCATCTGAGACCATCCCACCCCACTCCCACCCCCAATCAGTGGAAAAATTGTCTTCAACAAAACGGGTCCCTAATGCCAAAAAGGTTGTGGACCACTGATCTAGAGAACAGAGGCTGTGTTTATGTTTCCTCATCTGAAACATCTGAGATGACATTATATATCTCAGAGGTGTGAAGATTTAATGTGAATGCAAAGAATAATGCCTGACATCTAACAGCTCAATAGATACTGCCTTTTGTTTCATTTTTTTTGAGATAGGGTCTCACTCTGTCACCCAAGCTGGAGTGCAGTGGTGTGATCATAGCTCACTGTATCCTTAAACTCCTGGGATCAAGCAATCCAGAGCTCACTAATATTAACTATTAACATATACAATGTATCAGTACTTTAAGCCACCTCAAGATTAGCTTTTTAGCATTTGCATTTTATTATCTGCTTAATTCAGCTGTCCATAGGTTGGCTGAAACTCTGGGTGTGAATTTCTTTTAACTACTGATAATAGATTTGTGGTCTCTGGCTGCTTAACTGACTCGGACACTATGAAATGCTTTTTTTTTTTTTTTTTTTTTTTTAAAGTTTGTTTTTGTTGGGGAGGTGAGGAGAAAAGAAAATTACACTTTAGGACTTCCAATTCTTTTTTTTCTGATACATGGTCTTGCTCTGTTGTGGCCCAGGGTGGAATTCAGTGGCCCGATCATGTGTCACTGCAGCTTCAAACTCTTGGGCTGCTTAATTCAGCTGTCCATAGGTTGGCTGAAGCTCTGGGTGTGAATTTCTTTTAACTACTGATAATAGATTAGCCTTCCAAATAGATGGGACCACCCATACGCCACCATGCCCAGCTAATTTTTTTTTTTTTGTAGAGACAAGGTAGCACTTTGTTTCCCAGGCTGGTCTCCAACTCCTGGGCTTACGGGATCCTCCCGCCTCGGCCTCCCAAAGTGCTGGGATTACAAGCAAGAGACACCGGGGAGGGGGAGGGCGCCAGGCCAAAAAAAAAATTTTTTTTTTTTTTTTTTTTTTTTTTTAAAGAAACTTCAGGTTGGGTTTGGGTGGCTCAAGCCTGTAATCCCAGCACTTTGGAAGGCCGAGACGGGCGGATCATGAGGTCAGGAGATCGAGACCATCCTGGCTAACACGGTGAAACCCCGTCTCTACTAAAAATACAAAAAATTAGCCGGGCGTGGTGGTGGGCACCTGTAGTTCCAGCTACTAGGGAGGCGGAGGCAGGAGAATGGCGTGAACCCAGGAGGCGGAGCTTGCAGTGAGCCAAGACTGCGCCACTGCACTCCAGCCTGGGCGACAGAGCGAGACTCCGTATCAAAAGAAAAAAAAAAGAAGAAACTTCAGAGACGTAACTGAAAGTAACATGATCATTCCTGGATTCTGATTTAAACCAAACAATATTTAGGGACAATGAGAAAATATGAATATGGACTGGTTTTCTGATAGTTCTTAAATATCAGGGCGCTATAAATAAAATAATAAGAAAATGCCCTGGCGAGATGTGGTAACTCATTCCTGTAATCCTAGCACTTTGGGAGGCTGAGGCGAGCAGATTACCTGAGGCCCAGAGTTCAAGACCAGCCTGGCCAACATGGTGAAACCCCATCTCTACTAAAAATACAAAAACAAACAAAAAAAATTAGCCAAGCATGGTGGTGGGCACCTGTAATCCCAGCTACTCGGGAGACTGAGGCAGGAGAATCGCTTGAACCCAGAAGGCAAAGGCTGCAGTAAGTCAAGATTGTGCCATTGCACTCCAGCCTGGGTGACAAGAGTGAAACTCCATCTCAAAAAAAAAAAAGAAAGAAAGAAAGAAAATGTCCTTATTTTCTAAAGATGCAAGCTGAAGTATTTACAGGTAAAATATGATAGCCTGAATTTACTTAAAATGTTTAAGCAAAACAAACAAAGACAAGCAAATACAAGACTGGGCATGGTGGTTCACACCTGTAATCCCAGTGCTTTGGAGGTTGAGGTAGGAGACTAGCTTGAGGCCTGGAGTTCAGTTCCAGACCAGCCTGGGCAACAAGGGAAGCAGAGGTTGCAGTGAGCCGAGATTGCACCACTGCACTCCAGCCTGGGCGACAGAGCAAGACTGTCTCCCAAAAAAAAAAAAAAAAAAAAAAAACCAACCAAACAAAAAAACACATCAGCAATGAGACTCAGAAATCTACGTTGAATGCTCATCAGTTTTTAATGCTTTAAACTTTGTTTTTCCTGTCCTGGTTTTGAAAATATACTCCATTTGACTGTAAATATGGAAAATGGAAAGGCAAAAAGGTATCCATCCTTACTTGAGAGGGAGCAAAGCAGCATGCCTAGGTGCTACCTGAAAGGTTAAGGTGATTTAACACACATCAAGCTCTTAGTGTGGGAGCACAGAGCACTCTATTATTTGATGAACTTCTAGTTCTGGGACTATGGTATTATAATATAGACTGTTCGTAGTTTTGCTTTTGTTGCCCAGGCTGGAGTGCAATGGTGCGATCTCGGTTCACAACAACCTCCACCTCCCGGGTTCAAGCCATTCTGCCTCAGCCTCCCAAGTAGTTAGGATTACAGGCATGTGCCACCATGCCTGGCTAATTTTGTATTTTTAGAGAGACGGGGTTTCTCCATGTTGGTCAGGCTGGTCTCAAAGTCCTGACCTCAGGTGATCTGCCCGCCTCGGCCTCCCAAAGTGCTGGGACTGCAGGCATGAGCCACCGCGCCCAGTCGATATAGACTGTTCTTAAACAGACTGGTTTTGGCATCATGCTACTGTTATATACTCAAACCTTACCTGGGCTAATTTGCTTTGTTCACATGCTCCTAAAGAGAGAATGGGGAAACCCTGATACATAAGGAATCAGGAAACTTAGTGGTGTTGCATGAGCATCTTAACAGAATATATTAGTGATCAAACTATGAAAATATTGTTAAGAGGAGCAAAGAGGCCATGGTCCTATTGATATATTTAATTCAATACTATATACATTAAGGGCAGAAAATGCTAGCTTAAAACATACGACCAACTAAAATCATAATTTTTTCAAGGCCTAATTCTTTAACTACCTAAAGACAACTCTCCATTAGCACCAAGGCGCACTCTCAGCAATCATTCACAATCTATGTTTGTGCCTACAGACACCACATAATTAAAGGAGTAATAGATTTGCTTTGAGCATACTAATTTCAACCATCAGTTCTCACATTTGATCAGTTAAGAATAAACTCATTAGAAATTGGCTTCTCTATAAGTATACCTAAGAGTTTGTTTCCTAATGAATGACTCATAAACTTGTAGTATAACTCATTCACCAGCTGTATCAGCTGAAAATCAAAATACATGAAAACCAGTTTATGACAGCATTACTAAGGACTTATGTTTCACAATTATTGCTTGGCTTCACACTTTCCAGGTCCTCCTTGTTTCATCTAAATAGGGAAAATGTAAATGAAGTATGTATGAGCTACTATATTTCAGATGGAGCAATTTTCTGCAAATGAATTTTGTATCTTACCAAGGACTTTAGAAGTGTTACCACTATAGAGTTAATAGGTCAACAATCTGAGAGACCTGATGATATTAGTATGTCATTCTGATACCATTAATCTCTCAATACAAGAATTTTTAAGTCAGTACTTAAAGATTTGGATAACTTCCTAACCCAAGTATTTCACTAAACATAATTTCCTTTAAAAGCTCCTAAACATCCTCTACCTTCTCTAGTATCAATTACGGTGAAAAAAGATGCTGACAGCAGTCACTTCATTGAGCCCTTCCTGGAAACTAGCAGAATGTCAAATAAAAACTGCAGTTGCTGTATTCTACAGGAAATAAGAAATGCTGAGAATGCAGCATTCCTTTAGTTCTTCCATCAACAGGATACCAGCCACTCTTTTCTGTAGGCTCCACAGATTTCAAGCAACAAATAAAAATGCCTTTAATGCTTGCTGTCCCCACACTTAAACATGTAGTTTTTTTCTACTCCATGTTAGCCTTTGAGAGAATCACCGTCTCTCAGAATTTTTGATTCTGGTCACAAACTCCAAATTTAAGCAATATATTCAGGAAGCATCCACAGTTGGAGAGAGGTTGTCAGACTATTAGCTTTGGTAAACTACCAGGAGGCTCAAAGACAAAGAATTTTTCCTACTTGTAATCAATTGCTGATTGGAAATTTTCAAAAACTTTATATTTAATGCATTCTTAAAAAAGTAATCCAACAATTACATGATATCAGATCAATTAGGCCAATGTTAACCAAGCTGCAGGGAAATACAGGAGTTTTTATGCCCCAAATCTTGGAGATGGATATGACTTACCAAGATTATGCCCCTGTGTAAATGCAATTCAGCAGCCCAAAACAACCAAATGCTGCTACCATAGCTACATTCAATGGAAGGGGCGAGAAGTTGTGCAGAATATATCTGAACCTACCATTCGAAGAACCAGAAACGGGTTTACTTTGAGGGTTCAAGGCCAGGCACAATGGCTCATGCCTGTAATCCCAGCACTTTTGCAGGCCAAGGTGGGAGGACCTCTCAAGCCCAGGTGTTCAAGACCAGCCTGGGCAACATGGCAAGACCCTGTCCCTACAAAAAATTTAAAAACTGGCCATGTGTGGTGGTGTGTACCTGTAGTCCTAGCTAGTTGGCAGGCTGAGGTGGGAAGACTGTTTGAGTCCAGGAGACAGAGGCTGCAGCGAGCTGTGATTGCACCCCTGCATTCAGCCTGGGTGACAGAGCAAGACCTCGTCTGAGAAAATATATATAATACTTATTGCTGACTTAGCATAAAGGATGTTATAAATGAATGTAACCAGGCAGACATTAAAGGCTTGGTTTCCTGATAAGAATAAAACGTCTGGACAGTCCCCTTAATATTCAAGTTATAAAGATCCCTGAGAAACTTCATTCTATGACACAACTTCCCAGCGACTTCACAAATATACATTTAAGTGGGAGCCTAGTATTACATTCCATCAACCCTATCACTATTGTATATATTCATGTATCTTTCTACCCTATACTGAGGGACCCCAGGAAATTAGACATTATGCTCTATCCCACATTATTCTAGTTAGATCAATCATTTAAAGCACACTCAGCCTACCCAGGTGCTACAAGTTATAAGACTAGAACCATTTTATTTTACAATTGGGTCACTAGAGTATTTTCTTTTTTTTCTTTTCTTTTATTGAGATTGAGTCTTGCTCTGTCGCCCAGGCTGGAGTGCAATGGCACGATTTCAGCTCACTGCAACCTCCGCCTCCCAGGTTCAAGCCATTCTCCTGCCTCAGTCTCCTTAGTAGCTGGGACTACAGGAATGCACCATCACGCCTGACTAATTTTTGTATTTTTTCAGTAGAGACGGGGTTTCACCATGTTGGCCAGGCTGGTCTCAAACTCGTGATCTCAAGCGATCCACCCACCTCAGCCTCCCAAAGTATTGGGATTGCAGGAGTGAGCCACTGCACCCGGCCTGGAGTATTTTCCTGTGAGCTTAAATGCCACAAATACTGTTTTCAAATAAGTGAATGAAATAACAATCAGCATGAGGAGTTACAGATTATCTCAAAATGATTTAATATTAACAAATTCAGGGAATTCAAAATGACATTAAAATGATTAAAACACTATGATTTGCTTTCAATTAATACATATCGAGCATCCATTATTTAGCAACTTAACACAAACTCAATATTTCATGTACGATTTTTGTGTGAAATTGTCCCCTTTGCTAATTTTTGTGCCGACTGTAACTTTGTCATTACTAGTGAGGAAACAACCTACGGGAGAAAAAACAGGTTTTAGGCTCTCAGAGGCTCTTTGGGGGTTCAAATGAGACTCATGTCTTCTAAAAACAAGATACTTTCCATCTCAAAAACTATAGACATTGCTTCACTATCTAAAATTCAGGGTTAAAAAACTACTATTACCTTGATTTTTTTGGTCAGGAAGAGGATGTGCCCTAGATGCTCATAGTTTTGGGGATTTTTTTTTGTTTTTGAGACAGAGTCTCGCTCTGTCGCACAGGCTGGCATGCAGTGGCGCAATCTCGGCTCAGTGCAACCTCCAGCTCCTGGGTTCAAGCAATTCTTGTGCCTTGGCCTCCTGAGTTTCTTTTGTTTTTTTAAATTCATGGTATTACAACTTCCTCAGGCCTGTTCCAAACACTAAACCCTTTTAATTTTGGTTCTTTCAAATTACAAAAGTTTTCTTTCATTGAAAAGAGCTTCCATTCCAATTATTTTGGTTTCTAAAATTCTTAAATTTGTAACCTATTCTGTCACACACACACCACTTTTACTTAATTCTGGGATTTACTTCTAATTTTTTTTTTTTTTTTTTTTTTTTTTTTTGGGACAGGGTCTCACTCTGTCTGCCAGGTTTGAGTGCAGTGGCATGATTTCAGCCTACTGCAGCCTCTACTTCCCAGGCTCAGGTGATCCATCCACCTCAGCCTCCCAAGTATATGGGACTGCAAGCACATGCCACCACACCCAGCTAAATTTTGTACCTTTTGTAGAGATAGAGTTTGGCCATGCTGTCCAGGCTAGTCTCAAATGCCTGGGTTGAAGCAATCCACCTACCTCATGAGCCACTGCACCCAGCCTAAATTCAAAATCTTAAAAAAAAAATCATATTACTCCTTCCACATTGCTGATTCATTCCACAGAGTAGGAATTCCAGTTCTGCTCTTAACTGATTTCAAAACCAATTGTTTCAGTATGTTTTATGTTATTACATCCCATTATCTCCATAGGTCTTTCTGTTCCTTTTACATCAACTTTTGCTGCATGCCACAGATGATGTCAACGATTTTCTAAAGTTTTCTTCTGATTCCATCGGAAAAAAATTTCTAGTATTTCTTCAGATCTCTCCCTAGCTCTGTAGTTTTCCCAATTATCATATATTTAAAAAATTCCTGAGCAGCTACTGTGTGCCCGACACTACACTAATGCACAGAGAGTTCTACAGCAAATGAGAAACTCCCTTCCACTCAGTATATGTAATAGCTACACAGCAATTACAACAATGCCATGAAGTTACAGGGATGTATGCCTAGCACAGATACATGTAGGGGTATATGCAGTGTCTCAGAAGAAATGGAAACAATCTAAAACAGGACACACAATGTAAGGGAGGGCAGGGCTACAGAGTTTGGGAGTGGACACAGAATTAAAAATACCATATAGGCCCAAATAAGGTACTTATTTTCCCAGTTAGACTGATCATCCCAACACCCCAAAAAGCTGTCAGAAGATGTGAAGAAAACGGAACTCTCATATATTGCTAGTGGGCATGTCAAATGGTGCCACCACTGTGGAAAACAGTTTCGTGGTCTCTCAGAAAGTTGAAAGAGAGAAATTACCATATGACCCAGCAATTCCACTTCTAAGTATACATCTAGAAGAAATGAAAACAGGCATTCAAACAAAAACTTGTATATGAATGTTTGCAACAGCACTAGTCACAACAGCCAAAAGGTAGAAAGAACTCAAATGTCCACCAACTGATGAAAGGACAAATAAAATGTTGATATATTCATTCAGTGAAGTATTATTCAGCCATAAAGGAATGAAGTCTGATATATGCTATAACATGGAAGAATCTCCAATACTATGCTTAGTGAAAGTAGGTAGAAACAAATGGCCACTTATTGTATAATTCCATTTATGCAAAATATCCAGAATAGGTAAATCCATAGAGACAAAAAGCAAATTAGCAGTTGCCAGGGGATGGGAGGAAGGGGATGGGAGAGAGACTGCTTCACGTGTATGGGGTTTCCTTTTGGGGAGATGAAAATGTCTTGGAACGAGATACAGGTGTTGGCTGCACAACACTGTGAATACACTAAATACCACTAAATTGTTCACTTTAAAATTGTTAATTTTGTTATTTGAAAAAGTTTTGATCCCTTTACATTATAAACTCTTAGGGATTAGATATATTTAATGTACAATTCAACTAGTCATTTCACTTACTTTACAGACATTTAAAATCAGGCCACGCACAGTGGCTCCCGCCTGTAATCCCAGCACTTTGGGAGGCCAAGGCGGGCAGATTGCTTGGGCTCAGGAGTTCGAGACCAGCCTGGGCGACATGGCCAAACCCCGTTTCTACAAAAAATACAAAAATTGGCTGGGTGTGGCGGCACATGCCTGTAGTCTCAGCTACTTGGGAGGCTGAGGTGAGATGAGAGGATGGCTGGAACCTGGGAAGTCGAGGCTGTGGTGAGCCATGATCTCGCCACTGTACTCCACCCTTCATGACAGAGCAAGACCCTGTCTCAAAAAAACAAAACAAAACACACCAAACAAAATTATATTTAAAGTCCTCATATGCATTTTTGACATCAGCACTAGAAAGTCATCTCCATTTCACAATGCTTTTCAAAAATCCATTAGAGTGCAATCATACTGATGCAATTTTATAACATCAAATCTATCTGCATATTAGGAGAGTTGTTTTTCCCTTATCTTTCTATGTAAATTATGATCTCTAGGTTGGGTGCAGTGGCTCATGCCTGTAATCCTAGCACTTTGGGAGGGCGAGGCAGGCAGATCACAAGGTCAGGAGTTCGAGACCAGCCTGGACAACATGGTGAAATCCCGTCTCCACTAAAATTACAAAAATTAGCCAGGCGCACGGTGGCGGGCACCTGTAATCCCAGCTACTCGGGAGGCTGAGGCAGGAGAATCACTTGAACCTGGGAGGTGGAGGTTGCAGTGAGCCGAGATCACACCACTGCACTCCAACCTGGGTGACAGAGCAAGACTCCATCTCAAAACAAAACAAAACAAAAAAAAATCATCTCTAGAAACATGTCCGAATGGACTGCTTTTCAAGGGATATTTAAATCATCTGCTTATAACATCCAACAGTTCCAACTGTGAGGTCATACACAGGAGAATTGTAGATGTGTAAAATTTGTCTCTCACTAATCCAGTTGATTTCAAGCCTACAGCAGCCTTTGCCAAACAGCATTCGGGTGCTCACAATAGAAGCAACTGTGACAGGACATAATACTATGGAGATTCAGTAAGACTTTTCATAAGGAGATTCTTTCCTGAGGGTATTTGTGGTTTAAAAAAAAAAAGGAACCCTGCCTTAGATTTTCATAGTTCAATATGACCAAATATAGAGTATTGCAGAGACTGGAGAAAGAGATGAGTTTTTGTAAACCATGTTCTCTCTACTCGTCTTTTCTCCCTTATTATTCATCTTTAAATAATGAGATCTATCCAAAGTCAGCTGTTTGCCAAGCACAGCATATACACTGAGTCTTTAGCTTCAGTCTGTCCACTCTGGGGTTTTTTTTTTTTTTTTTTTTTTTTTTTTTTGAGACGGAGTCTTGCTCTGTCGCCCAGGCTGGAGTGTAGTGGCCGGATCTCAGCTCACTGCAAGCTCCGCCTCCCGGGTTTACGCCATTCTCCTGCCTCAGCCTCCCGAGTAGCTGGGACTACAGGCGCCACCTCGCCCGGCTAGTTTTTTGTATTTTTTTTAGTAGAGACGGGGTTTCACCGTGTTAGCCAGGATGGTCTCGATTTCCTGACCTCGTGATCCGCACGTCTCGGCCTCCCAAAGTGCTGGGATTACAGGCTTGAGCCACCGCGCCCAGCCTCTGGTGGTTTTTTTAAGCCATCTTTCTCAGATGAGCAGCTAATCAGAAATAAATGCAAGTTGGCCAGGCGCGGTGGCTCACGCCTGTAATCCCAGCACTTTGGGAGGCTGAGGTGGGTAGATTATTTGAGGTCAGGAGTTTGAGACCAGCCTGGCCAACATGGTGAAACCCCATCTCTACTAAAAATACAAAAAAAAATTCACCAGGCATGGTGGTGGGCACGTGTAGTCCCGGCTACTCAGGAGACTGAGGCAGGAGAATTGCTTGAACCTGGGAGGCGGAAGTTGCAGTGAGTCAAGATTGCACCACTGCACTCCAGCCTGGACGACAGCGTCAACTCCCAATCCAATTCCCGTTTTTTCATCTTCTATGACTCCCAGTTTCAACCCAGGGTCACGAAAAACTAAACCCTGAGACCCCGCAGTGTGCATCACTGAGGAACTCCAGAAATCGATGGATGCAGAAAATGAGAAATTAGAGAGTCTGGTGTAACTTCAAGATCTTGGCTTCAATAACTGGGTAGATGGTAGTTTTTCTCCTTTAGTATGACACATATATTCAACTCAAGTGGACAAAGGGAAACTCTTCCAGGGTGGAGGGGAAGAACTAATATTTGAGTGTCTGTAAAGGGTTAGGCTAAATATTATACTGTAAAGACAAACACATACTGTAGTCTAACTTTAAAATTAACCGGAAATATTGTTTTAATAAATGAGGAAGTTGAGACAAGCTGAAAACCTGACAGAATCAAATAGATAAGCCCAGATTAAACATCTGAGACATTTTCCAGAATAGCACACTGCAGAGTTTAAATTTTTTAACATAACAAAATACGGCTTTAATGGATCTGGTTCCTATTGTTTCAGAAATAATCTTTAAAACTGTTTTACTTCAGAACTTAAAATCCTTATTTACTTAAGGATTAGGAACAAGAAGTATTAACAGTACTGGCAGTCTGCCTCCAAAGCACAACCCTGCAAGTCCGTAACCATTTTCCCTTCTACCATGATGCTACTCAAAATGAACAAATATATTCCATTGTCACCTTCCTTTCCTATCCCCTTCATGCACAATTGCCTTCCTTGAGTTCAAGCTTCTATTTTTTGGTACAAACACAAAAACATGAATTTACAGTAAAACAGAAAGCAGAAGCTTCCTCCTTTCACAAGTGGCTTCAGACTGGAACACATTCATTCTTTTCTGTAAGAAAAAGTCTACAGGAAAGTGTGACAAGTTCAGTCTTCTGAGAGGGATGTAGACAATCCTGGTTATAAGTTAACCGGATCCCAATCATCCTGCACAATTTTCCAATAGGAAATAGGATAAAGTCTTTAAAAAATATATACCTAAATAATAATTCAAGGCATAAAGTCAGATGTTAGTTTGCTGTCTCCTACTTTTCTCATAATATAAAAAATATTTCCCGAAAAACAAACAACAGTACTACTAGAATCAAAGACCATCACAGCATAGATACAAACAATTGTGGTATATTTTGCAGTTCAAATGATACAGACCATTTACCAAATGAGGCAATGAGCCAAATGAAAGAACAAGTATTAAAAATCTGACTGCTCACTAGCTGTGTGATTCTAAAAGTTACCTGCTATGAACTTCAGTTGCCCAATCTCTACAATAAGGCTAATCCGACCTAAGCACAAGGGTTCCCTTGCTAATTAAATGAGATAATAAACATAAATATTTAATACAGTTCTTGGCACATAACAGGTGCTCAAACAGCTATAATGGTCAATGTATTTTGATTTTATGGAATAGATATCTGGACAATTAAGATTTGAAGAGTTATTGCCTCAAAAATAGGACAAGGCTTGGTGTCTCACACTTGTAATTCCAGCACTTTGGGAGGCTGACGCAGCAGACTGCTTGAGCCCAGGATTTTGAGACCATCCTGGGAAACATGGCAAAACCCCAACTCTACAAAAAAATACAAAAATTAGCTGGGTTTGGTGGTGCACGCCTGTAGTCCCAGCTATTTGGGGAGTGCTGAGGTGGGAGGATCACCTAAGTCCAGGGAGGTCAAGGCTGCAGTGGGCCTTGATCATGCCACTGCACTCCAGCCTGGGTAACAGAGTGAGACCCTGTCTCAAAAAAAAAAAGATAGGACAAAATATCTTAAATTATATCTTAATTTAAGGAGATAATACAAAAGAAGAGACTCACAAAAGTTTGACAGATGGGTTTTGCATAATACATTTAGGTCCAAGCTTACAGCCATCTCCTGAGTTAAGAGCATTAGCCACGGGCACTTGACCAAGCGAAGAAAAGACACCCAGAGCTGTAAACTTTGCTGTAGCTCAGAAGACAGGTTTATTTCATGAAGTAGTTTTCGCATGGCATATACGTACATGAACTTAAAGAAGCAGCCTCATTCTAATATACAGGAGTAAAATATCAGCTATGAATCTACTGCTTATCTAAGTGAGAAGATTCACTTCAACACTACCACCCTAAAAAAGGACACATACAATGATGGAACTGTCTGCTAGCTACATAGGGATATTGAGCACTTGAAATGTGGCTGATGACTGAGGAACTAAATTTTTGCTTCAATTTCTTTTTAATTAATTTAAATATAAATAGCCACAAGCGACAGCTGACTCTCATTGGACTGCACAATTATAGGCCATGCTGATGTGTTTTGTAAGTTTGAAGATTTATTTCACCACTTATGTTTATGTATTTAGAATATTTCGTTAGCTAAAATTAAAATGCTCGTTCGAAAGTTTTAACTGAATACTGTCTTGGAAAGTGGTGGTGATGAATGATGACTAGCAGCAGACTTCTTGAGACCTTATTATGTGCTGTAAATTTGGCTAGGTACTTTCAGATCTTCACTCAGTCCCCCTAGACACCTTTCTAAAAAGTGAGACTCAAAGTAGTGAGAATGCTGTCCGAATGGGATGTGTACCTGAGTCTTCTGACACAAAATATTTGGACACATACAACAACTCTAACAAAGGCCTGACCGGCACTCCATATGGGTATTTTATCCGATATGATTCATTAAGATTTTTTTTCAAATATGTCTGATCAAGGAACCCTAATTTAAAATGTACCAGTGGCACACAATGAGACTCATGGGACATAATAAAAGGTTTATTTAAAAGTTTTTTGGGGGCAGTTTCAGAGTGTACTCAACTTTGTATCATATCAATTATTTGTATTAAATTGTGCACAATATCAAATGTTCAAATACATAAAAGATCCACAATCAAGCAGACAACATCGATGGTTGGAATGACAAGTGAACAGCCTTTGCCAACTCATCAATGGAAGCATGAATACAAGGTGTAGTCCATCCTGTTTACCACCTTGTCCCTAAGGTCTAACACAGTTCCTAATCTGCAGTAAGTACTCAAATATTAGGTAAATGAACTAACCCCAAATACTTATGCACCATAAAATGCTGGATCTGCAAATGAATATTGTGTCATTGGTTGAGATATCTGAATAAAATGTACTAGACAAAAATTATTTAGTCAATAATTAATGCTCCTAAAGTGCTACATAAAGTACTTTCACATACATGATCTCAGATCCTCATAATAACTTTGTGAGATAGTATGCCCATTTCCCAGAGAAAAAGAAGCAAGAGGTTAGACTTAACCTGTGTTGTCCAATATGGTAACCACAAGTCACAACCCACATACGATAATGAGCACTTGAAATGTGATTACCATAATTTTAAAGTAACTAAAATTAAATAATAACCAGTAAGTGATTCAATTACTGGAAAACTTAAATATGTTTGGGATCACTGAAGTATTGCATATCTGCTTTTTTTTCCTTCATTTTTGTTTATTTAATATAGAGATGAGGTCTTACTCTGTTATCTAGGCTGGTCTCGAATTCCTGGGCTCAAGCAGTGCTCCTACCTTGGCTCACAAAGTGCTAAGTTTACAGGCATGAGCCACTACCCCCAGCCCCAAATCTGTCTTTCTAACTGTAAATTTTATGAACTCTAAATATGGACCAGGATTTCCAATGAAAATAGGGTCTGAATTGATATGTGATCTAAGTATAAAACATATATAGCCAGGCGTAGTGGCTCATGCCTGTAATCCTAACACTTTGGGAGGCTGACAGGCAGATCACAAGGTCAAGAGATTGAGACCATCCTGACCAACATGGTGAAACCCCATTTCTACTAAAAATACAAAAATAAAATAAAATAAAATAGCTGGGTGTGGTGGCACGCATCTGTAGTCCCAGCTACTTGGGAGGCTGAGGCAGGAGACTGAACCCGGTTGGGGGAGGTTGCAGTAAGCCAAGATCTGCCACTGCACTCCAGCCTGGCGACAGAGCAAGACTTTGTCTCAAAAAAAGAAAAAAAAACACACACTAGATTTAGAAAATTTAGTATGAAAAAGAATGTAAGGTATCTCATTAGTAAAATTTATACTGATTACATATTGAAATAATATTTTGCATAGCCCAAGTTAAATAAAATATATTAAATTTAATTTTATCTAGGCAGGGCATGGTGACTCATGCCTGTAACCCCAGCACTTTGGGAGGCCAAGGCGAGGGGATCACTTCAGCCCAAGAATTTGAGACCAGCCTGAGCAATACAGCGAGACTGTCTCTACCAAAAAAAACCCAAAATTAATTAATTTCATCTGTTTTTTCACTTTTAACATGGCTGCTAGAATACTTAAAATTACTTATGTGAAGCCAGGAGCAGCAGCTCATGCCTGTAATCCCAGCACTTTGGGAGGCCGAGGTGGGCAGATCATTTGAGGTCAGGAGTTGACGACCAGTCTGGCCAACATGGTAAAACCCCATCTCTACTAAAAATACAAAAATTAGCCAGGCATGGTGGCAGGCACTTATAATCCCAGTTACTCAGGAGGCTGAGGCAGGAGAAGAATCACTTGAACCTGGCAGGTGGAGGTTGCAGTGAGCCGAGATTGTACCACTGCACTCCAGTCTAGGTGACAGAGTGAGACTCTGTCTCAAAAAAAAAAAAAAAAAAGTATGTGGCTCACATTATTTTTCTGTTGGACAGCATTAGTTTCAACAACCCCTAAAGCCCTGTTCTGTCTACTATACCACATCGTTAATCTATAAACAAGTAGAGAGAACTCACCTCTCTGGGCCTAAGTCCAACAGAAAAAAAGCACTTTAGGATACTGTATAACTTCTCTTTTTAAGGCCAAATATTTTGTGTCAGAAGACTCAGGTACACATCCCATTCGGACAGCATTCCCACTACTTTGAGTCTCACTTTTTAGAAAGGTGTCTAGGGGGACTGAGTGAAGATCTGAAAGTACCTAGCCAAATTTACAGCACATAATAAGGTCTCAAGAAGTCTGCTGCTAGTCATCGTTCATCACCACCACTTTCCAAGACAGTATTCAGTTAAAACTTTCGAACGAGCATTTTAATTTTAGCTAACGAAATATTCTAAATACATAAACATAAGTGGTGAAATAAATCTTCAAACTTACAAAACACATCAGCATGGCCTATAATTGTGCAGTCCAATGAGAGTCAGCTGTCGCTTGTGGCTATTTATATTTAAATTAATTAAAAAGAAATTGAAGCAAAAATTTAGTTCCTCAGTCATCAGCCACATTTCAAGTGCTCAATATCCCTATGTAGCTAGCAGACAGTTCCATCATTGAAGAAAGTTCTATTGGACAATAACTCAAAGAGAAAAAGCCACAACAGTTAACAATGACAGGAAAAACATCTTGTTAAATATAATTCGAATAACATATAGAGTTAAACAAATGTATGGAAAAAACAATTTTGCAAAGAAGCTGAGGACTCGATATAAATGGAACCTTTTACAAGCAAGGTACAAATTCCAATTATGCTAAGAAACAATTGTCCAAGAGCAACTACCAAGGTTCCAGAAATGTGAATTTTCCTAAATACTCAAATGAAAAGGACTGTGTTCTACACACACCATTCTGTGTCTTATTTCCTTATCAGAGTGAAAGCACTTTCACTAAAATTAACCACACACTGAGTAAACTGACTATCAAGAAAATTCTGAAGAATATGATACATTTTAGACTTAGAAGCTATTCCTATGAGACTGCAGCATAATTTCAGGAAGTTTACCTCTTCCAGAGAGTACAACTAAGCATGTAGTAAATCCCAGTACTTAGCATTGATTTCTATTTGCAACCCAAACTAACTATAGCAAGAATCCCTAACATTTGACTCAACAACACATTCCATGCCTGCATTTATGCATCAATGGGGAAAGAACAGGGTAGGGAGATTTTTAATTGAAGACCCAAAGAATCTAGGAATACAATGGTATGTGTCAAGTGGTCTAAAGATACTTAATGTGCCAAAAAATTGATAATCACCAAAAAATTGAGAATCACAGGCAATATTTTATATATGTAGCCTAGGATTTTTATAGAATCTGCAATTCCAACAATATCTTGCTCAAATAGGCACTGATTTATTAACTGCTATCAGTCTAAACAGTCTAGGAAAAAAAGAAATCTTCATTTATTGACATTCATTTGCTGTAGGTGCATGCCTTGATGACAACAGATCCTTCAGTTGGATAATGCAGTTAAAGGGTATAAAAATAAGTTCATTTACAGTTTCACAAGCTAACTATACTCATACTTAAGTTCCTCATTTCTTGTTTCCAGTTTTTAATCCTACGTGTTTCAGAAAGCAAACTGGTAGAAGCTCAGAGGTCAGAGACCTAAGACGCCAATTAAAATAATCCTTATTAGTTGGGCTCAGTGGTTCACACCTATTATCCCAGCACTTTGGGAGGCCAAGGCAAAGGATTGCTTGAGCCCAGGAATTCGAGACTAGCCTGGGCAACATAGTGAAGCCCCATCTCTACAAAAAATACAAAACTTAGCCAGGTGTGGTGGCTCATGGCCGTAGTCCCAACTACTCAGGATGCTGAGGTGGGAGGATGGCTTGAGCCCAGTAGGTCAAGGCTGCAGTGACCTGGGATGGTGTCACTGACCTCCAGCAAAAACCCTATCTCTTCAAAAAACAAAAACCTTATTAATTTCTCAAAAGGTAGGAGATAATGAAGTCAGGAGATATATTATCATGGAAGAGGCTGTAGTTATTTGTGCTCTGCAATTAATCAGCTGGAGCATACAGTCATATTAGCTAAGCAAGCTTAACTTTAGGCATGACATAGCAATCCAAAACACAGAGGGCTGAATTTTTCAATTTGCAAATCTGCTTTATATTCAAAATCTTCAAATTATTTGAGAAGAAAATGGCTTCATTCAAGTATCTGCTGAAACTTTGAGCCAGTTACAAAACAGACATGTATTAAATTTGTCTTCAATAAGTGACAAGGTTGGGTTCCAATCTCTGGCATCATTTAACAATTCTTGTCTCCTCTTTAAAAGAAATGAAAAGCTATTACTTCAACCACCACAAGATTTAGTAGTGAGCTATACATCTGCCATGGAAAATAAACAGCAGCTGTACTTGATTCTTTGTGTGGTTTATAAACATTTGTCTGCAGAAAGATATTTCAGATGCAGCTTAGTATGAAAACAAGCCCGCGTTTTCCCCTCACACTTAAGAACGGCACTTTCTCAACTCTCCACATTCATTTGCCACCCCACTTTAACAAAAGTAACTACAGCAATTAAACTTGGATTGATAAAAAAAAAATTCCACTTTGTTATTTAACATTTTTAACCTTCTGTAAAAGTTTTTATTATTGGCATAAATATATTTATATATATGCCAAGGTATATTCCATTACTTCAGATGAGTTATTTGAAAATTATAGATGACTTAAGAAAGTGCATTATTTAACTCATTTTATGGGTAAAGATTTATTATTCTTTACATTTCAAGCCTTAAAGGAAAATAAGTCCTTGCTAGTGCAAACATGGTAATACCTGCAAAGAAATATGAAATTATGTTACTTATAGCCTGAATATTAAAACCTTTTATTAACAAGACTCTTTTATGTATGTTATACCAATGGGGGAATGTAAATAAAAATGGTCTTCAATGGTAAAGTGTCTAATAAGTCACTGGTATTAGTGTCATGTCAAACCACTGCATTCTCTGTCATTATGGAATTAGCTCTTCAGACGATAGAGCTGAGGCAGGTTTCTTTAAGAGGATATTTGGGAAGAAAGCAAATTAACAGGAATAAATTATTTCAGCTACAGTAAAAATCAGGATTAGTGACACAGGAAAATCAAAAGCTCTGAAGAGGTTTAATTCAGTGAAGCCTTCCAATGGTCACCTGCCTAGGCCAGCGATTGGCATGCTGCCAGATGAGACAACAATATGTTGCCTCCAGGATAAGGAACCATGGGAAAGAACTCTAGAACTTACTAAAGGGAAGCCAGTTACAGACCAAATAGCCCCGCAGGTCTCAGAGCAGCTGTGCTCTGTCCCCAGGGCTCTGTTCAATTCCATGCGATCCTGAGGAAGATATTCAAAACTACCTGCTACTACTCGAGAAGACTATAAGATAACCTCTGTATCACTCTTTCCTACCTTCTAGAACCAAAGAGGGGTTAAGAGCCACAACATCCCCAAAGAAATAAAAAAAGTGGGGAGGGGAGGCGAATTTCCTTAGGGAGCTCTACCCCACACACTCTGAGATTGACATCGCTCTGAGAAATGCGTTCTCCCATTCTACCCTCGTTTCGTTCTTTCAGTGACCTTCTGTCCCTACTGCCTCAAGGAAGGCAAGAGACAAGCCACCGCCTCACCACCACCCCCAACCCCCACCACCGGAGAAGGTGCCTTTCTCAGTTGAGAGCCGCAGAGGGAGGAAAAAAAAAAAGGTTGCTCCTCCCCAACCCACCCGCCCCACAACTCCTGGGTGCAGACACGAAGAGGGAAAGAGGAGAGCAATGGAAGGTGACAGCCCCGCACTGGCCCAGGGGATAAGAATCCTTGCTCTGGTAGAAACAAGAGAGAACGCCCCCTCCCACTCCCCTACCCAAATGAATGAACTGAACAAAATGGGGAGGAGAGAGTTTGTACGCGCAGTTCTGGCCATCCAGGAAGCAAGATCGAGAGGCCTTTGGATCCAGGCCTGGTCTTTGCAGCCCTTTGCACCCCAACTCCTGTCCTTTCCATCCAAGCCCCACATCATTTAACCGTTTAAGCTTTCTAAGATAGTGCCCCCTCCTCCATCTACCCCAAAGACCGACAACCCCCCCACCCCTCCAGCTCCGATCCTGCTCGGGCCCAGACTCCAGCTTCTTCCACTATTCCTACCACCTTCTCCACAGCCCTCACCAGCCCGGGCCCGACCGCACCTGGAGATGCTCCTGAAAACGAATTGGCAGAATCTGGGCCATGGCGCTGTCGGGGGGAATGGTCTCCTCCTGTCACTGGGGCTGCGGGGCAGTGGCTGCCCGGGCTCTCCGAGGGAGAGGAGGAGAAGGGGAGGGGGGAGGCTGGGCTCAGCAGGATCCTCTCCGGGGACGCAGGAAACTGGCACGCAGACGAAAGAGCTCAGGTCGGGGGCGGAGGCTCCACGGGCCAGGAGAGCCGCAATGGCGGAACCGGGCGCAGCGCAGACTCCGGAAACGGCTGAGCCCAGCGGAAGGATCCCGGCGACGGAACTCCGCCCAGTCGCCTCACCCCCTCCGCCTTATGTACCCCTCCACGGAGCGGTGCGTGCGGCGGGCGCAGGGATTCCGGGCGCTGTGCGCCCGGAGCCTCGCTTCTGACGCCACACGGGGGGCAACAGAGGACCGGAGGGACTACTTTTTTAGACTCATCACTTTCGCCAATCTTTTTCTACCCCCACTTTTTTTTTTTTTTGCATTTTGCCACATCATGCGACTCGGGGCGACCGACGTCACTTCCGTGGGCGCTTTAGGTCCCACCCACGTACTTCCAGGTGCACGTGATACTGATGGGGAAGGGTCGGCTGATTGCTGCCAGAATGGAGAGCGCGTTTTAAGGATATGCGGCGTCTCCTGGGAGTGAAGTGGCTGTTGGGCCACCTTGAGGCATGACGGGTGCCGCTTCCTTCCCCTGCGACCCCTGCCTGTTTGGACTGAGCCCCTTACAGGAGGACGTGGCGGGGCAGACGGGGGCAGCCTCCCGCCCTCTCCGTGACTCAGGGAAACGGCCTCGCCGCAGAGCGCTCCCTCGGCAGCTGGCTGCAGCACTCCTCCCCCGCCGGGCTTCAGAGTGGGTGGTTTCCTACAGCCTAGGGAGGGGGCCTGAAACGGGGTTTAAAATCCTCCCTGCCCTCACACACGCCCTTCTGACGGTTGGAGAACCTGACGCGCGGATTCTAACTAGAACCGGCACTCTCTTCGGGTGTTAGATAATTAGCTCAAAGGACAGCGAAGGCCATTTATGATGTCTCTCAAGCTGGCCTTATGACAGCTTCTCTTAACGTTTCTGCGGACATTTTGGCGGGCGGACATGTGTCAGCCTAGCTCAATGATCAGTTTCGTTAAAGAATTCGAGTATCAGAACGTACGAGGATTGGACTCAAATTCTAGCAGGAGGATTTTTAGCCACATCAAATAATTTATGTCTCAAAGATTTAGATAATTAGGGTAAGGATGCTTGGTAAAACCTGAAGGTTCCTGGAGGAAATAGATGAACTGTTAGTCGTGTATTTCCGTGGGACCACCTCAACATAGGTTCCTGTAGGTTAGCAGTGTAGAAATGCAGCGCTTCAAAGCCGGAGCATCCTGTCTTCAAAGAGCATGAAGGTATCAACGGCATTCATTGTCGATTAATAATAACCTTCCCAGTACTTTCTTGCTAAAGTATAAGCCATAATATTTCATAATCGCACCAATACAAAAAAGGATGAAAGACTTTAATTCTGTGCCTTTTATCTTTGTAAGAGAGGTGATTCCCCACCCTCCCCCGAAAGAGAAAAGCTCAAGTCCACAGTAATTATTTTTAGTGCCCTTTTCAGTTAAAGGACATAAAACCCTACTGGGTAGACAATAATTTTGTGTGCTAAGTTTGAGTTAGGGTGAGAAGTTTGCCAATCAGTTGCTTTTAGTGTTTTTCCCTTTTACTTAACTGTCTCATGCTGAGCATGAGAGAAGAATCTGGCAGGTAACAGAGCAAAGATTGTTCTGCAAAGAAAAGTCTTACCACCATGTTGTAAGAGTGAATATTTATAGTTACAAAATATCTTTTTGTATTGTTAAGCTAAATACACGAAGATCCTCTGTGTTCCGCAACGTTTGAAATGACCTAATGCCAGTCTGATAGTAACTGCTTTAAACCCTTTTTGGAAGTAGACAAATTGTAAATTAAAATTCTAAGGGAGTAATTGTTTTATTACAGTAATTTAATAGCTTGATCAAGTTACATTTTCAGTCTCAGAATCTGGAGATACAAGAGCCATATCATGAATGGGCCACCAAAATTTAATTTATTAATGTGTCTGGTATTTTCATACAGACCCTGTAACTTTAGAATCCCAAAAGCAGTTGATTTTAGCTATTGGGTGTGGAGTATCTAACCAAAAAGTGCGCTGAGGTTGTTAGTGACTGTTAGGTCATCACACACAGAAATTACATTGTTTTGAGAAATAATTTAGGAAAAGGAAAAATAGATTGTTATCCTGGATCATTTTGAAATGACCTTCAAATTAATCCAAAAATTTTCAAGAGAAAAAAAAACCCTATGCCTTTTTAAAGATGAATAATTTGAGTAGAGTAATAAGAGATTTTTTTTTTGTGATGGGAGTCTGCTGTTCTTGGTAACAGTATAAAGGCAGTTTCACTGGTTTCACTGGTTTAGTTACCTAAGCAATACCTGAATGGCTCTGTTTTCAGACATTACCTTAAGTTAGAGGGGAGAACAGATAACCTAATAGACCAGGAAGCAAATTCTACCACCCAGAATGGTTTTTTCTATGATACAGTATGACATAGTCTTTTAATAAGACAATGCTATGAATGATCACGCTAGCTTTTGGTTTCAGAAAATGTTTTAACAAGATAGCCATGTTAATAAATGGTGAAGATAAAGCTATTTTTGTTGGAATGCTCATCAACAGTAGGTCCCTATCATGAGTCACAGCAAGTGCCATTAGCAAAAACTACATTGCTTCGTCTGTTATTTTGAGGACTGCTAGTTTCTCAAAACCTATACAAGAAACCTGTATTGTGTCACTAATTTTAATGTTACGCCAACAACTAGAATATATATATATATATATATCCTAGAATGACACCTCAAAACAAACAAACAAAAAACCAACCTCTTTCACTGTAGGATTTCTCCATAGCTGTTCATCTTCAAGCAGCCCTGGCACTAATGCCCCTGCCTTTTAAAAACTTGACCTTTTAAAAACAGCCTGAATTCACTGCACTGCAAATGTCACAAAGAAAAGGCATATCTCACATACTCAGAAATTAATTTTAAAGCGGAACTTTAACCCACGGTACCAAATGTTTACAATTCAGATTCTAATAAAGCCATAAAGGACATATTTTAATATTTTCCAAATAAGATACTTAGTTTTGCCCTTTAAACAGCAGCTTTGAAGCATCTCAACCCCTCTGAGGCCACTGATATGAATCCCAGTAGGATTAGACTAGCTAGGTCTTTATCTTTTCATGCAAGATGAAGAGCAGCCTATCAAATGCCAGTAAACAAATATACAAGTCACTGACTATCGGCAAGGCTCCCCACTCCAAAATGAAAAAAATGAAAGCAGCATTTACAAAGCAAGAACAATATTTATTTATTTATTTATTTATTTAAGATGGAGTTTTGCTGTTGTCACCCAGGCCGGAGTGCAATGGCGTGATCTTGGCCCACTGCAACTGCCACCTCCCAGGTTCAAGCAATTCTCCTGCCTCAGCCTCCCGAGGAGCTGGGAGGCACCAGCAACAACACCTGGCTTATTTTTGTATTTTTTGTAGAGATGGGGGTTTCACCACGTTGGGTAGGCTGGTCTTGAACTCCTGACTTGAGGTGATCTGCCTGCCTTAGCCTCCTAAAGTGCTGGGATTACAGACATGAGCCACCAAACCCAGCCCCACAAGAACAAAATTTTAATGGCATTTTAATTTTACTATGAAATATACCTGACATACTCTTGACACCCACTGCTCAGGCTTGTTTTAAACCTTTAAATATTTAGACAAGTTTTATAATGTACCATGGATAGCAATAAGATCTATAGTGAGTCTTTACTTTGTATCAGCACTGGGCATGTTCCAAGTGAAAAGCCAAGACTAGCTCTGTGGGGATCCGATGTGGAATCAAGTCACATTATATAGGGTCCACCCATGTTTTTGAAGGGTTGAATCAGACCCTGGCAGAGGAATGAATTGGTTCATGCTATTACCTTAAAAAGCCATCTCACAAAAGTTGGTTTAGGCAGGGCGTGGTGGTTCAGCCTACAATCTCAGCACTTTGGGAGGCCGAGGCGGGTGGATTACCTGAGGTCAGGAGTTTGAGACCAGCCTGGCCAACATGGTGAAATCCCGTCTCTGCTAAATATACAAAAATTAGCCAGGTGTGGTGGCAGGTGCCTGTCATCCCAGCTACTTGGGAGGCTGAGGCAGGAGAATCACTTGAACCTGGGAGGTGGAGGTTGCAGTGAGCTGAGATCACACCATTGCACTCCAGCCTGCGTGACAGAGTGAGACTCAGTCTCAAAAAAAAAAAAAAAAAAGTCTCTGGATGCCTTCAATTTCCCTTTCCATTTATTTTGTTTTTTGAACCTCCCTGCCACCCCTATTTCCCGTTCAATTATAGACAAGTTAAAGGAAACATTCCTATTGTAAGTATACCTTTAGATAGAACTTTTAAGAAAGGTGTTTATTAATAGGGGGTTTTATATCAGAGGATCAGATAAATATGTCTTCATTGGCCACTGTACAGTGTGCCACTGCACTCCAGCCTGGGCAACAGAGCAAGACTCCATCTCCAAAAAAAAAAAAAAGAAAAAAAAGCTGGTTTAAATATAGCAATTCACAGAACATTGTGGACAGAAAAACCCAGGAGGATTTTAACCCTGCTGATCAATAGGGAGTCAGATGCCATGTCACAACATCTTGGGACAAAAGTCACAAGCTTGAGAGCATCTATAGAATGAAGAGGCAATGAGGGTGAGAGTGTGGGAATAATTGTTAAGGGCTGTTTCTTTTTGTATTTCTAAACATGTAGAACGTTCTGTGTTCACCTCCTAGAGTTACTACTGTCTCCAGTCCAAAGCAAAGTATGACCCACAGATATGTTCCCTTGGGAAGTATAAAGTTTTGCCACTCTCTAGGGATAGTTCTGCCAGTAGCAGTGTACATCTGCAGCTTTGTTAATGGTAGTAAACCTCTCACTTCTTCACAACAGAATAGCTAAGAATTGAGATCTGGTAACATTTTGGTTAACTCAATTTTTTTTTTTTTTTTGGAGACGGAGTCTTGCTGTCACCCAGGCTGGAGTGCCGTGGCGCAATCTCGGCTCACGGTAAGCTCCGCCTCCCAGGTTCACACCATTCTCCTGCCTCAGCTTCCCGAGTAGATGGGATTACAGGTGCCCGCCACCGTGCCCGACTAATTTTTTTGTATTTTTAGTAGAGACGGGGTTTCACCGCGTTAGCCAGGATGGTCTTGATCTCCTGACCTCGTGATCCACCTGCCTCGGCCTCCCAGAGTGCTGGGATTACAGGCGTAAACCACCACGCCTGGCCTCAATAATAAAGTTTTAAGGAATTATAATCTAATTTCTTCAACAGATATTTTCCAGTACCTACAATGTAAAATTAAATACTCAAATGTTAAATCCTTTTGTAAAGCCTTTTTTGAAAAAAAACAATTAATATAGGGAAAGCAGTTCTGAACCTCAAAGGCCTCAGATTCATCAAAGTGAACAGTTGTTGTATAGTACTCCTGCAAATGTATCCTAATCCGAGTATGTACCAAACCTAGGATACACTAGGTATTACTTTTTTTAAAATGCCATACCTCATCCTGTCCTGACTATTAAAAGTAGATTACTATGTAAAGCAAACCAAATAGCTGGTTATTTTCTTTTCCTGGTTGCTCATATTCCAAATAACTATGAGTTTAATGTTGTATAGTATAAAACCCATACAACTACTTTTCATTCCATAACACTGCAGTGATGAAAAGTATGCAGCATTCATATAAGCCTACCTTAGATTTATTGATATAAATTGTTTTTCTTTTCCGAGTCAACCTTGTTAGCACCAAGAGTCATGAAAAGGTCTCCTTAGTTTAAGTCCACCAACCACTCAAATATGTAGTCCTCCATTATCCACAAGGGATATATTCCAAGACCTCTACAGAGGATGCCTGAAACCACAGCTAATACTGAACCCCATACAGTATACACTATGTTTTTTCTATACATATATACCTATGATAAAGTTTAACTTATAAATTAGGCACAGTAAGATATTAACAATGAAAATAGGACGATTATAACAATGTACTATAATAAAAGTTATGTGAATGTGGTCTCTCTCAAAATATCATATCGTAGTCACCTATTTTTGGACACAGTTGAACACAGGTAACTGAAACATCAGAAAATGAAACCTCAGATCATAAGGGACTACAATATAAAGCATTCTACAGGCATGGTGAAAATAAAAACTAACGTGGCGAAGACAGCTATTACAGTCTATTTTAGTTACTATATAGTTGACCCACCTGATCAGATGTAGAGGTAAGATTATACTTATTACTGAGGAAGGCTTAAACATTCCATTATTAATTTATTTAAAAAAATGCTTTCCTTTCGGCCGGAACCGCCATCTTCCAGTAATTCGCCAAAATGACGAACACAAAGGGAAAGAGGAGAGGCACCCAATATATGTTCTCTAGGCCTTTTAGAAAACATGGAGTTGTTCCTTTGGCCACATATATGCGAATCTATAAGAAAGGTGATATCGTAGACATCAAGGGAATGGGTACTGTTCAAAAAGGAATGCCCCACAAGTGTTACCATGGCAAAACTGGGAGAGTCTACAATGTTACCCAGCATGCTGTTGGCATTGTTGTAAACAAACAAGTTAAGGGCAAGATTCTTGCCAAGAGAATTAATGTGCGCATCGAGCACATTAAGCACTCTAAGAGCCGAGATAGCTTCCTGAAACGCGTGAAGGAAAATGATCAGAAAAAGAAAGAAGCCAAAGAGAAAGGTACCTGGGTTCAACTGAAGCGCCAGCCTGCTCCACCCAGAGAAGCACACTTTGTGAGAACCAATGGGAAGGAGCCTGAGCTGCTGGAACCTATTCCCTATGAATTCATGGCATAATAGGTGTTAAAAAAATAAATAAATAAAAGACCTCTGGGCTGAAAAAAAAAAAAAAAAAAAAAAAAAATTTATTTAAAAAAATGTTTAACCTTTGCACAGTAGTAAAAATCCAGTTTTTAAAAAGGGAACTAAATGAAGTAGCAGACACGTACACAATGGCACATGATAAAAAGAAAATCCCAGCCCAAGCTACTTAAAAATTTTTCTATCTGTAGGAATGAGTGACACTCAAATTATTCTCCCTTTGATCTATTAGTGCTAACCCAAGATACAGACTGGACATTGCAAAACCCTTCCAAAAAATCCTCCTCAAAGTGACACCAACTTTTCCATCGTTTACATCTGGTTCCTCTCCCCAACCACACAAATTCTGTCTCCCTTTTTGTTTCAGTCTAGGTCCTACTCTTCCCTCAAAAACTCAGCTTAAAATCCATTTACTGGCAAGGCACGTGCCTCATGCCTGTAATCCCAGCACTTTGGGAAGCCGAAGTGGTGGTGGATCATTTGAGGTCAGGAGTTCAAGACCATCCTGGCCAACATGGTGAAACCCTACCTCTACTAAAAATACAAAAATTAGCTGGGTGTGGTGGTGGGCGCCTATAGTCCCAGCTACTCGGGAGGCTGAGCCAGGAGAATCGCTTGAACCCGGGAGGCGGAGGTTGCAGTGAGCCAAGATGGCGTCACTGCACTCCACCTTGGGCCACAGAGTAAGGCTCCATCTAAAAAAAAAAAAAAAAATTCCATTTACCTTACTTCTCCAGCTATTAAAGCATTTATTGATTATACCACCCATTTAATTTGAAGCCTAGGCTACTTCACATTGTTAGTAATTTGCATCTGGAGTTGGCACAACAATCATTTATAAATAATTACCTCCCATATACAAAGC
The DNA here is from genome assembly GCF_047675955.1 of Chlorocebus sabaeus. Taxonomy (NCBI): domain Eukaryota; kingdom Metazoa; phylum Chordata; class Mammalia; order Primates; family Cercopithecidae; genus Chlorocebus; species Chlorocebus sabaeus. Next base: position 38,822,763 of record NC_132919.1, read on the forward strand.
ACTAAACAGGGTGCTGGGCTGTATTTTGGGTTCACTCATCTCATTTCCTATGTTTTAGCTGAGAACCAAGTAATAATAGGTGAAAAAAATATGTGGATTTTACTTGGACAAGGAATGTGACTAATCTTTTTTTCTTTTTTTTTTTTTTTTGAGATGGAGTCTTGCTCTATCACCCAGGTTGGAGTGCAGTGGTACGATCTCAGCTCACCGCAACCTCTGCCCCCACGGGTTCAAGTGATTCTCCTGCCCCAAACTCCTGAGTAGCTGGGTTTACGGGCACGCACCACCACACCCAGCTAATTTTTTGTATCTTTAGTGGAGATGGGGTTTCACCATGTTGGCCAGGCTGGTCTCGAGCTCCTGACCTCAGGATCCGCCCACCTCGGCCTCCCAAAGTGCTGGGATTACAGGTGTGAGCCACCATGCTCAGCTGTGACTAATCATTTTCTTTGAAAAATCTTTAACAGCTTCACGAGGGAATTTTGTTTTATTCATGTATTAAGTTTAAAGAAACAGCTAACAAGTAATAAGGATTACTTTAAAAATCTTTGGAAGAATAAAGATTACTATTTAAATTTATTGATTCCTTGATATTATGCTGTTTCATCAACTCTGCTATGAAGAAAAAGTAAAAGCCAAAAAAATCTGACATTTCATTAAGACCTTTTCTTGCAAATGAAGTGATCATTTAAGTTAGAATGGGAATATAAAAAGTAGCTTTTCTAGATTCAAGTACAAGTGGTAAAAAACTGAAATTGGCCAGGTGCAGTGGCTCACACCTGTAATCCCAGCACTTGGGGAGGCCAAGGCAGGCAGATCACTTGAGGTCAGAAGTTTGAGACCAGCCTGGCCAACATGGGGAACCCCATCTCTACTAAAAATACAAAAATTAGCTGGGTGTGGTGGCATGCGCCTGTAATCCCAGCTACTCAGGATGCTGAGGCAGGAGAATCACTTGAACCTGGGAGGCGGAGGTTGCAGTGAGCCGAGAACGTGCCACTGCACTCCAGCCTGGGTGACAGAGTAAGACTCCATCTCAGAGGAAAAAACCTGAAATCACAACAATAATCCAGTCATCTCTTAGTATCAGCTGGGGTTTGGTTCCAGGACTTCCCCGAGGATACCAAAATCTGGCTGATGCTCAAGTTTCTCATATAAAATGGGTAGTATCTGCATATACGCACATCTTCATCTGCATACTTTACATCATATCTAGATTACTCACATCTAATACAATGTAAATATTGTTATACTCTGTTGTTTTTTCTTTATATTATCTTTCATTATTGTATTATTTTTATTGGATTTTCTTTGGAATACTTGAAATCTGTGGTTGGTTGAATCTGTGGGTGAGGAACCTCAGATACTGAACCCCCAGATACAGGGGGCTGACTGTATTTCCTGACATGTGAAATCTGAATTTCATTCTCCATAGTTTTATTCCAATAAATATCACACAGTGATATTCATTCACGTACTGTCTGTTGTTGCTTTCATACTACAACATCAGAGTAGCTGCAACAGAAATTACACATCCAGAAAGCCTAAAATATTTACTATCTGGCTTATCAAATTCAAATCAGATAATTTTATTATTCCCTACAGTTTGAACATATGGAAAAAGCATTAAATATCTAAATATATAAATTAAGGGAATAATGAGGCACCTTTTGTCAATAATTAGAAGACTGAGGAACTATGAGGTGTAGTAAGACTGGCATTTTCATATATTGCTCATTGGAATATGAACTGGTTCATCTGTTCTGCTAAATAGGAGTACACATCAAGAACCTCAAAAATCACTTTCACTGCTGTAGAATTCAACAGTAAGAACATATCACAATTTATTAAACCTTTTCCCTCCTGATATAGATATATATAGGTGCTGTTTTCAGATTTTATCTATTAGAAACGATGGTGTATTTCACATTGTAATGAATGCTGTATTTAACATCTTTTATGGCCGGGTGTGGTGGCTCACGCCTGTAATCCCAGCACTTTGGGAGGCTGAGGCGGGCGGATCACAAGGTCAGGAGATCGAGACCACAGTGAAACCCCGTCTCTACTAAAAATACAAAAAATTAGCCAGGCGTGGTGGCGGGTGCCTGTAGTCCCAGCTACTTGGGAGGCTGAGGCAGGAGAATGGCAGGAACCCGGGAGGCGGAGCTTGCAGTGAGCCGAGATCGCGCCACTGCACTCCAGCCAGGGGGACAGAGTGAGACTCCGTCTCAAAAACAAAAAACACAAAAAACACATCTTTTATGTATTTATCATCAGCAATTAACGCTAAACCTATAGGAGTCCAATTTTATAAGGCACAGAATATTGTATATAGTCTGGGAGTTCCTAGAGAAACCCCTAAGTCTAAATGTGGACTTACTGGGTCCACCCTAAGTAATCAAAACTAGTATCACCAGTAAGGGGCAAATGCCATGTTCCTCCAGATGTGATACACTAGTCAAAGACCACCTAAGTCTAGAGGTGGACTTATAGGTATCAGGTTGTACACAGCTTCAACTTTACTAGATATTACCAAAATGTTCTCTAAAATAAGAGCTGGCCTGGGCATTGTGGCTCATGTCTATAATCCCAGGATTTTTGTAGGCCAAGGCAAGAGGATCATTTGAGCCCAGGAGTTCCAGACCCAGACTGAGCAACATAGTGACACCCCATCTCTACAAAAACTGAATTTTAAAACAATTAGTAAGCCAGGTGCGGTGGCTCATGCCTGTAATCCCAGCACTTTGGGAGGCCGAGGCAGGTGGATCACCTGAGGTCAGGAGTTCGAGACCAGCCTGACCAATAAGGAGAAACCCCGTCTCTACTAAAAATACAAAATTAGCCGGGTGTGGTGGCACATGCCTGTAATCCCAGCTACTAGGGAGACTGAGGCAGGAGAATCGCTTGAACCCAGCCTGGGCAACAAGAGCGAAACTCCATCTCAAAAAAAAAAAACAAAAAAAAAAACCATTAGTCAGGTGTGTTGCCACACACCTGTACTCTCAGCTACTCAGGAGGCTAAGGTGGGAGGTCTGCTTGAGCCTAGGAGATCAAAGAAGTAGTGAGTCATGATCATGCTGTACTCCAGCCTGGGCAACAGAAGCTGTATGAAAAAATTAATTAAATAAGAACAATTTATTCTTCACCTCCAACACTATTCAGGAGTATTAATTATTGCTAATCTGATGGAAATGAATGCCACCTCCCTAATTACAAGTTAGGTTCATTGTCTTCTTTTATTTATTGACCTTTCTTGTTTCCCCTTTTATAAAAGGACCAGCCATGTCCTTTGCCCATTTTTCTATTATAACATTTGTTGGAGGGGCGCAGTGGCTCATGTCTGTAATCCCAACACTTTGGGAGTCCAAGGTGGGTGGATCACGAGGTCAGGAGTTCGAGACCAGCCTGGCCAGCCTGGTGAAACCCCGTCTCTACTAAAAATACAAAAAAATTATAGCCAGGCGTGGTGGCACACACCTGTAATCCCAGCTACTTGGGAGGCTGAGGCAGGACAACTGCTTGAACCCGGGAGGCCGAGGTTGTGGTGAGCCGAGATCGTGCCATTGCACTCCAGCCTGGGCAACAAGAGCAAAACTCCATCTCAAAAAAAAAAATTTGTCTTTGATTCTGTTTTGTTTCATTTAGTAACTTGAAGGTGTATTCCCATTCTTTTAAGAACAAACTCCTCCATAAAACCCACCTTTCCTCCAAGGCTGCTTCCACATTCTTGCCTTAACTAGATCCAGCATTCCCTTGATACTACTCCTCTCACAGTCCTCTAAATGCAAACTGAGATACAGAAATTTTTTATCAATAACACTGTCACAGTTATCACAAAACTGTAATGACGTCCTTCCCTTCTAACAAATCCATAAAGTAATTCCAAATTCCACAGATTGGTTTTCAAAGCTTTCTATAATCTGACCTCAACATTTTCAGCCACCTACTCTCCTATATATATTCTATGCACCAAGTAAACTCAACTGTTCGCCACCATCTCAAACACCCTCTATGCTTTCTATAAATAATTCTCTGTCTTGATCTATGCTCTTCTTAGCACCCACCTGTTTATCAGACATTCATCCTTCAAGGAAAACTCTTCCTTACAATATAATACCAACAAATATAGAAAAGAATTAGAAAAAAAAAAAATCACCATTTTGCAGCCATAAGAATAAAACAGATTCAGGCAAGAACCATCAATTGATGGTAAATCCAAAATGTCATATTTTATAAGGAACAATATATTTTATATAATAAAAGTATCTCCCCCTCACATTATTTATGAATTATAAGGATAACCAAGTTGATATAATTTAAAAAGCACCCTAATAATTAAAATTAATACCACCAGTAAGGGGAAAATGCCATGTACCTCCAGATGTGATACCATGACACTACTCCTTATGCAGTATTCTAGTTAAAAATGCATAACCATGAAGAAACATTGGAGAAACCCAAATTGAGAACATTCTATAAAATAACTAGCCTATATTATTTTACAATGTTAATGCTGTGAAAGATAAGGACTGAGGCCTCTTTCCAGATTAAGAGACTAAATACAATACATGATCCTAGACTAAATGTTGAACTACAGAAAAATGCCATAAAGGACATTACCAAAACAACTGATATAATTTGAGTGTGATGTGTAGATTCAGAATGTTTGCTTAATATTTACTAAACTAGAAGAGCTTTCATTCCAAGAATCCACACACACTCCCACCACGTCTAAGGAAACGCCCTTATACAATACACCTGAGAAGAGAGACTGACAGAACTAAATGATTAATATGTGCTAATAACAGTGTCTAGAGCACTAAAAATAAAAATGAACAAATTAAAACACTGGAAAGGTTTGGAGAAACCATCATCACTCACCTTACTTTAGGGACAAATACATGAATTTGGGTCCTTGTGATTTTTGATAAAGATTTCAAGTTTCGATTATTGAACATAAAACTAGATTCCAAAGGAAATAACTAGAAGAGTTATTGATAAATTTAGATTCTTAACTTTTACACAAAATATCTAAAAACACACATTATACTGTCTTTTGAATTTTAATGACACTAATAGCTTTATTTAACAAACATTGAGTGACTACTATGTGCAAAGCACTATGCTAGGTGCATGAAAGATACAAAGATGAAAATAGACAGTCCCTGCCCACGAGGAGCGTATAATCTAGTGAGGGAGACAAATACACAAATAACTAGAATACAAGGCAGTAAACAAGAGTGGGCAAGTGCTGAGTGTGGCCTGAGTGTGATACTAACTAGCCTCAAGGTTCCAATTTGAAACATGATGAAATAGTGTTGCCTGCTTTGAAAATCCCATCCCAAGTTTGGCATAATGGAAGTTAAATGGCCCTTCCCAAGCAGGTGGAAATAACAGAGTAGGCCAGGTGGAGGGGCTGCTTGAAAGTACTATCACACCTACATACATGGTGCTGATATAAGTACGTAGGTACAGCTAAAAAAGAACTTATATGTGTATATATATATATATATATCATCTGTCCTTTGGTTAATGGCTATAGCTACTGTTTTAAACAATATACTTTGATATAAAAAGGAATTTGTATAATCCCAGAAAAATCAATTTAAGGATTAATATTAATTCAAGAAAGAATCCTGCCATAGGCAATTTTATTTACTAACTGATTAAGTCTTTTCTCTAAGTATCTATAAAGCTCTGTAGCAATTAAATGGTTAGACATCTAAGTATTGCTGAGTAGAAACCTCTTATGTTCAGCCTTCTGAAAGAAATGGTCACATACCTGATATATAGCACTATTCTAACAGCAACAAGAAGGCCTTAAAGAGATTTTAAGGAAAATAATTTTTAATGCTTCAATGCAAATGGAGTACACGCTGATTAAATACAACTCAATGTTCTTTGAAAACATCTCAATGACAGCGTTTGATACCAGTTAAGGCCAGCAAAACTGTACTGAGGAAAATATTACATGTACTGTCTTTCATTGGTTTCATGTATCATTCCTTATGACTATGGCAACCCAATCTTTTCTTTGACAATTGCATTTATGGGAACTGATGAGCTTTGATTTATGAGCTTTGATTTCCTTTAGTTCATAGGCCAATAACAAGTGCTGACCACTTCCTCTTGGTAGTGCTGTCTGAAATAACTGGCAAAGTAGAAGCACATTTCCTGGCTGCTTTTTCTACTTCCTGAATTGGAGGATTCACCACTTTAGCCTGTTTCCTTCCGTGTGTCACTGTGGTCCTGGGTCCTCTGCTGCTTTCTCTCAAGGAAACGAGCCCGTGCATCAGATATGGATTTGTCATCATTTCTTCTTTGCATTTTCTTTAAGACGTCTTTTGATATTCCATCTGAAAACATTATAAATTAATCCAATAAAACTTAGCTTTGAGAATCAGTACTAGAAATGTTAAAAGAAAGAGAAGCCCTGATTTTTCAATGTTAACAAAGTAAAAAGAATAAAGAGAAAATTAAATTTTGCCCTTTCAAAAGCAATGTAGTCTACGGTTACAAAATTAAGAGCACCAAGGTCAATGAGTCAGAAAAACTGACCCTAATTCAAGCATGTGGCACAGTGTTATAATACTGTAATACAACACCTAGTGGCTAACATTTCTAAAGACTTTTCTATGATTTCTTGGGCAAAACTCTTCACCATTCTATTTTTCAGTGATGTCAAATAAAGAAAATACAACATGCTTCATGATTCAACCTCAAAAAGCTTTACTAAAAAGTTTTCTGTATATGTGAGCTGATAAACTTTCTGTCCTATTTCAGTACCACAACTATTTATGCCTCCCAACTAGGGTCCTAATATTTCATAGAAAAAGCCCCTTGGATATACAAAATTAGCCAGGCATGGTGGCGCATGCCTGTAATCCAGCTACTCAGGAGGCTGCGGCAGGAGAATAGCTTGAACTGGGAGGCGGAGGCTGCAGTGAGCCAAAATCGTGTGTCTCAAAGAAGAAAAAGAAAGACGAGAGAGAGAGTGCCCCTTGAAAACAAAGGGAATTCTGAGTTAATAATGCACAAATCATATATATAGATGTGTATATGTGTGTGTGTGTATATATATATTTTTTAGAGATAGTGCCTCACTCTGTCACCCCCAGGCTGGAGTGCACTGGTGAAATGACAGTTCACTGCAGCCTCAAACTCCTGGGTTCAAGCGATCTTCCTGCTTCAGCCTCCCAAGTCACTGGGACTATAGGTGCACACCAACATGCCTGGCTAATTTTCTTTTTTTTTTTTTTTTTTTGATAGAGATGGGGTCTCACCACATTGCCCAGGTCGGTCACAACATTTTTATAAACAAAAATAGTAAAGTACTACTAGGAAGCAGTATGGCATAGTGCTTAAAAATAGAACAAATGATTTACTCACCCTTTAGCTGCTTTACATTTTCCTTATTTGTCCATCTCCTTCTTGCATCTTCTCTCACTTCACGTCGGGCCACACTGCTCAAATCATGTGCATTAAACTCATGCAACTTGGGTAACAAGTCTCTTACCCATTCATAACGGATTGGGCATACAATTCTTGCGTAGACTTTGGTGGTAACCAATACCTCATGAAAAATGATCCATTCAAGTTTGGTTTCCTGTTCATGAAGCTATACAAAACATTTCTTTTAAGGATGATAACTCAATAACCTGCCCTATTCCACATTAGACCAACCAGATAGTCCAAACCCTTCTCAATTAATTCCTATCTTCTTCAATCAGGAGGCATGGGCCAACCAATACCCTTATAGATCTATGTAATATAGATATATGTACGTTTAACCCCAAAGTGAAAAGTAGAAGACATTTGTATATTACTTATTTCTACAACTTTACAAATTTCTTCCCTTTATTAAAAATGAACTACTTACTGCTGAGGAAGGATGAATGTGAACTGGGCTTCCACGCCCATCCATTGTGCAAAATGTTCTCCCAACAGATCTATAAACAGAAAAACAAAATGATAAAGACTACAACAGTAAAGCAATGAAGTAAATGAAGCATTACATTCAGCAATGAACAATTACAGTATGTTCTATTATGAAGAGCATTATAAGCAGAGGCTTACATTTATTCAACTGTCACTACAACCTCTGTACCAATTCATCTTAAATTAATTATACAAGTTAAACAGTCACTACAATTAGGTATAAGGAATCAGTAGTAATATTAACAATAATCTGTGAGCTTTGAGAGCCAGGAACTTTATTAAAAGGTCAAAACTGAAACTCAAATAAATTAGCTAGACTTCTCAAGATCATCAGCGCTAACGCATGGTAAAACCAAGTCCTAAACGGTTCTTCTGACTTAAATACGGTTTATGTTATATTATGCTGCATCTCTTTTTAAAGGGATGATTTTTCACTACTCTAGAACTTGACAATTAGTTAATCTATCATTTTTCTAATTCATGCCCTTATTTTCGTCTACATTTCCCTACCTATTATTCCAAAAAACTTGTCAAAATAATAACCCTAGTTCGTCATAATTTATTTCCTATAATACTTTGTATGTACTCATAGTATAACCCAGATCAGACTGCATTGTAATTATTCACTTACATATCTGTACCCTCCATTAGACTCAGGTATCATCAAGAATGATGTAAGGACTCATGTTACTCTACCTTTCTATTTTTAGTACCTGCCCAGTGTTTGGCATACAGCAGGTAATCAAGACATACCATATTTTTAAAAGTGTGAAACAATCGGAATTTACAGAAAAGGTGCAAGTAAAAAAACCTTTTTTTTTGTTGTTGAGGCGGAGTCTCGCTCTGTCGCCCAGGCTAGAGTACAACAGCACGATCTGGGCTCACTGCAAGCTCTACCTCCCAGGTTCACCCCATTATCCTGCCTCAGCCTCCCGAGCAGCTGGGAATACAGGCACCCGCTACCACGCCCAGCTAATTTTTTGTGTATTTTTAGTGGAGACGAGGTTTCACCACGTTAGCCAGGGTGGTCTCAATCTCCTGATCTTGTGATCCAGCCACCTCGGCCTCCCAAAGTGCTGGGATTATAGGCGTGAGCCACCGTGCCCGACCAAAAAAATAATTTTTACCTGAATCATTTGACAGTAAGCTGCCAATCTAATACCCCATCATCCCCAAATACTTGAGTGTGCACTTCCTACAATCAACAATCAAGAACATGGCCGGGCGCAGTGGCTCACGCCTGTAATCCCTGCACTTTGGGAGGCCGAGGCGGGCGGATCACGAGGTCAGGAGATCGAGACCATCCTGGCTAACACGGTGAAACCCCGTCTCTACTAAAATACAAAAAAAAAAATTAGCCGGGCGCGGTGGCAGGCGCCTGTAGTCCCAGCTACTCGGGAGGCTGAGGCAGGAGAATGGCGCGAACCCGGGAGGCGGAGCTTGCAGTGAGCCGAGATGGTGCCACTGCACTCCAGCCTGGGCAACAGAGTGAAGACTCCGCCTCAAAAAAAAAAAAAAAAAAAAAAAAAAAAAAAAAAAAAAAATCAAGAACATTCTCTGACATGACTATAAGCATCAAAACCAGAAAATTAACACTGATACATTACTAACATCTAATCCTCAGACCCCACTGACATTTCACTGAATGTCTTAATATCCTTTATAGCAAAAGGATGTAATTCAGAAGCATACATTGCCTTTATTTTTCATTTCCCTTTGGTCTCCTTCATTCTGGAATACTTCCTCAGTCTTTGACTTTCATGATCTTGGCACCCTTAAAGATGTCAAGGCTAGTTACTGTGTGGTATGTCACTCAATTTGAGTTTGTCTGTTTCAGGATGATTAGATTCAGGTTATGCATCTTTAGCAGGAATATCACAGACATAATGCTGTGTTTTTCTCATTGTATCTTATCAGGAAGAACATGATTTTGATTTACTTCATTATGTTCACTTTGATTGCTTGATTTAGGTAGCATATGCCAGGATTCTCCACTGTAAAGTTACTTTTTGCTTTTGTAATTAACAAAAATTTTATGGAGAGGTGCTTGTAAACAATTCCATTTCTCATTAAACTTTTACTCCTTTATTTATACCATGATAGACATACGATTTCACATTTTATTAAGTCCATAATAATCCACTATTATCATTACTTATTTTGATGCTTAAAGTGTCTCATATTTGATCACTTGGGGCCTCTTCATGCTGGCTCCTATGTTCTTCTGACATAGCCTCAACCTTTGGTAATCACTTCTTTACTTGCTGGCAAAATAATATGTTCTGGGCTCATCTTGGATTTTCCCAGCCCCATTTCTCCAAAGACCCCTGATTCCTTTAAGTGGCAGATGGATGTCCCAAGTCAAGATCTGAGCACTACATCTATTCATTGTTATTATCTCAGAGCTAGAGCATATACACATATAAATATTTACATACATACAAATACACATATATACACCCACTAACATCTATTTTTATTCTAGTGTCCGTCCATGCATCCATCTATAATGAAACCCATAACTTCATAATGATACTCTGCAATTTCAATCCAACAGCACAGAGATCATTCCTATTTTCTCACTTTCGGTATTTCTAACTCCCTTCACCATTATCACTTACAGAGTTATGTGATCAATTCCTCTGTATTTAATGAATCTCCGTCACCATCACTGTTACCCTTTATCTATAAAGATGCCTTCCTCACTACACTCAGACTGATGCCCCAAACCAAATAACCCCTCCCTACCCTTGCTCAAGCCCTAACACTCCATGCCAAGCTACCCTTCCTCAGGGATGCTATGCTCAACCTACTTGGCTTTCACACTGTAGACAGGGCCACCCCTCTGTAAGAAAACTCTTGTTACTTGCCTTAAGTGAACATAACCCATGCTGGACAGCCACCCTACAAACATACCCCTCCTACCCTACTTGAGCTCTAATACTACATTCTGAGCCACTGCAGCTGTCCCTGGTCATTGTAATTCACATCATAATCATCACAGAGCTTAAATCAAATCTTCAATGTTTAATATTAAATAGTCCAATATTATAGTTAGTCAAATACAGTATTATATCTTGATCCATCTCTCAAGTCCTTATTGCTTACCTTCGAGCTACATTTTTGAAATAGCCTGCACAAAGACACCTTCGTAGTACTTCATGTTTAGGGCCTTCAAAGGTCTCTCTTGGGAAATCACTTTGCTGTAAAAAGAATATATAGAGTGGTAAATCTCACAGTACAATTTGAAATAACCTTTTATTTTGAAAAACCCCCATTTCTAAAGACCTCTGTTTCTGGCCAACATAGATTAAGAGAGACCAGATTTACCCTTACACCTAAAACCAAAAAAATGGACAAAACATATGAAATAATGATTTCCAAAACACTGTAATATCAGGCAATAAAGGACAGAGACAGGAAATAAATGCAGTACGCCCAACAACTGCCTCAACTTCAGCCTTAAAAAAGACTGCAGACCAAGATACAGGGAAGTGAAGCCCAAATGGAACTCAGAGAACTCCCTGGGTTAGGGAGACAAAGCTGGGAGTCCAGGAAGACCAACATGGCTAGAATTCACAGGCCAAGAGTTCAGGAGAGAAGTGTACAAAGACACAACTCCAGAGAGATGCAGAAGGTCCTCCTCAAGTGTTGAGCTGAATAGTGATTAGCACATGAATGTGAGGAAACTACCAGCCCAAGAAAAGAACCACTTCAAAGGATAAGAAGTAAGGGCATGGTGTTTTCACAGGGCTAGTAATGGTGCCTGTTCCTATAAGCCACATGAAAATACTACACCACAATAATTCATGTGATGTTAGGAAGAGTACTCAGATGGGCCTTGCCTCAGTAGAGGGGAATAACTAGCACTGCACTTAGCACTGCTCTGATTCCACCTAACAAATCATGCAAGCAAGACCCAAAAAGAAAGATCAAAGACCATTTTCAAATAACTAGAACACAAAAATATCCAGCACCCAACAAGGTGAAATTCACAATGTTTGGCATCCGCTGAAAAATTATCAGGTATGATGTAAAGCAAAAAAGCACAATCCATAATGAGAACATCAATCAAAATCAACCTAGAACTGACACAGATTTAATTATATTTTATTATAATTTTCTGTATAGCTGGATTACGTATGTTCAAAAAGTAGAGACCTGAAAAATGTAAAAATTTAAAGACTGAAATCCAACATCTGGAGATGAAAATACAATACCTGAGATGACAAATATACTAGATGGGATTAATGGCAGATTAGACTAGACACTGCAGGAGAAAAGATAATGAACTTGAAGACAAGGCAAACAGAAAACATTCACAACGAAACAGAGAAAGTATAATAGTGGTTTCCAGAGATTGGAGAAAGAAGATAATGGGTAGGTTTTTTTGTTTTTGAGTCAAGGTCTTACTCTGTCACCCAAGCCGGAGTGAAGTTCTGTGATCACAGCTCACTGTAGCCTGGATCTCCTAGGCTCAAGCAATCCTCTACCACAGCCTACTGAGTAGCTGAGACTACAGGTGTGTGACACAACCCCTGGCCAATTTTTTTTTTTTTTTTTTTTTTTTAGTAGAGACAAAGTCTGGCTGTGTTGCCCAGGCTGGTCTCAAACTTGCTGGGCTCAAGTGATCCCCCCACCTCGGCTTCCCAAAGTGCTAGAATTACAGGCGTGAGCTACCATGCCCTGTCTGGAATGGGGACTTATTGTTGAATGGTTATGGAGTTTTATTATAGTATGGGATGATAAAAAAAGTTCTGGAGATGGAGAAGTGGTAAGGGTTGCACAACATTGTGAATGTTTTAAGTGTACACTGACCTGTACACATAAAAACAGTAAAAAAAAATTTTTTTTTTGAGACAGGGTGTTGCTCTGTTGCCCAGGCTAGAGTGTGGTGGCATCATACCTCACTGCAACCTCGAACTCCTGGGCTCAAGTGATCCTTCTGCCTCAGCCTCATGAGTAGCCAACACTACAGGTGTGTGCCAACATAACCAGCTAATTATTTTAATTTTTTGTAGAGACAGATCTCACTGTTTTTCAGGCTGGTCTTGAACTCCTGGCCTCAAGTAGTCCTCCCACTTTGGCCTCCCAAAGCATTGGGATTACAGGGGTGAATCACCAATGCCCAGTAGAGGTAAATTTTATATTAAATATTTTACCAAAATAAGATATGTAAATTGAAAAACTAATAATCATGAGGAATAAAAGATGCCAGACAAAAAAAGAGCATATACTGTTTGATTCCATTTATGTAAGATGCTAGAAAACGCAAACTTATATACAGTAAGTCCTCAATGTCAATAAGTTCTTAAAAATTGTAAAGTTAAGCAAAATTTTTAAGATTTTTTTTTTCTCATCAGTGTTAAAACAATGGTGAATAAAGCAATATTTTTCTAGGGCCTGCTGTATATCATTTTGCTTAAAGTCACGGTTTCCAAGAAACTACTGATGACATTAAGTGAGGACTTACTGGATAATGACAGAAAGCAGATCAGTGGTTACCTGAGTAGGTGAGGCAGGAGGGCCTGCTAGGTGAGACAATGGATTATGAAAGGGAATGAGGCCAGGTGCAGCGGCTTATGCCCATAATCCTAGCACTTTGGGAGGCCAAGGCAGGTGGATCACTTGATGTCAGGAGTTCGTTGAGACCAGCCTGGCCAACATGGCAAAACCCCATCTCTACCAAAACTACAAAAATTAGCTGGGCATGGTGATGCAAGCCTGTAATCCCAGCTACTTGGGAGGCTGAGGCAGGAGAATTGTTTAAACCTAGGAGGCAGAGATTGCAGTGAGCCAAGATCATGCCACTGCACTTCAGCCTAGGTGACACACTGAGACTCGGCCTCAAAAAAGAAAAAAAGGGAGGGAATGAGAAAACTGGAAGATGATGGATATGTCCCATTATCTTGATAACTGTTTTATGCAAATGTCAAAACTCATCAAAGTGTGTATCTTAAATATGTGTAGGTTATTGTACGTCAATTATATATCAGGAAAGCAATTTTTAAATATCTTCATTTCTGCACATACAATTCTTTTATTACTACTAGAAATCTTTCATGGGGTCAGGGAGATGGCTGTACATAGAAACAAATAGAAAGGAAGGGTGGTAGAATAGAAAGGGTGCTAACGTACATCAATGAAAATTCAATATGAAATATTTAGGTCCAAAATGCTATTCAAGAAAAAAAAAATTACGGCAATCACCTGTTTAAGCTTCCTGATTAGTTCTCGAAGTTGAGCTTCCACACGAAATGCAGAAAATAAGCACCTCCAATGAATCCAGTGTTTTTGGCACCATGAAGCTGGAGCTCCACTGCAAAACAAAAAACTGGTATCTTTAAAATATCTTCTCTAAGTAAAAGACAATCTAAAATTCTCATTTCTATTACAAAAGTGGAAACCCATAAACAACTGTCAGTTCCTTCGGGAGACCTGTCCAAGTACTAAAAAAAATTTTAGGAAATTTGAAAACCATAATTAAATTAATGAGGGTGCCCCTGACTAAATTAATAATTTGTAAATGAATTTCTTTACTTATATATGCAATAGCAAATATTCAATCATTTTTTAATGTGGACTACCTATATAGAAGCAAATTCTATAAGGTCATTTTCAGGAAAGGTTTGAGGAGAAAAGAAGATAATCAATATTATATAATAAATGCCTACTAAGCAACAGTCATCTGACATAGATAACTTCACTGAAATTCAAAATACCTTGAAGTCAATATCATCTTCACTGAACTTTAGTGTCACAAGCCACATAGGTACATATTGGAACCATACATCAAACTGACATTTTCCAGGACAAAGGACTACCTTACATACCTTGATTTGCATTGTTCAAAGATGACAGCTAAAGTTGCAAAGTCATTAAATCCTCCAGCTTTAGCTGCCAATTCTCGATGTCTCTGTTCTGCTTCCTTCTGGTACTCTGGATCAACTAAAAGAATTGGAGAGGCAATTCAGTTATACTTTACAGTAAGTGCCGACAATCACTTTGTTTTCAAAAACTTATTAAAATCTGCCTCATCCTCTAGGGTGAAGTAAGGTAGAACTATATTAACTCTTCTTAACTCCTCTTGGGAAGCTCTAATTTCTCCCACAATTCCTTTTTTTCTTTTAATATCACTTTGGAGATTTTACCTGAATGACAATATTATTTCTCCCAATCTATTTGTCTTTTTAAAATAGTATTTGTAATTTACTTTTTAAATTAGTTTTGTTATAAGAGTAATCCATGCTTACAGTTAAAAAAAAGAAATGTAATGGTATAAAAAAAAATTATGTGAAAGTTCAATGTTCCCCAGTCACACTATCCATAACACAATCTTCAAGGCTAACTACTGTTCATTATTTAGTGTGTGTACTTCCAGGTAATTTCTATGTATATACAAGCATATGTACATAGTGTTTCATTTTTCTATAAATGGAATATATAATCTGAAAATGTTTATTCATTTAATAACAGCTCCATTATCAGTACATATAGAATTATTCATTCTCAAAAATAGCAATATAGGGTCAGGTGTGGTAGCTCACGCCTGTAATCCCAGCAATTTGAAAGGCCAAGGCAAGTGGATCAGTTGAGCCCAGGAGGTCAAGACAAGTCTAGGCAACAAAGCAAGATCCTGTCTCTACAAAAACTACAAAAATTAGCCAGGCATGGTGATGCACGCCTGTAGTCCCAGCTACTCAGGAGGCTGAGGTGGGAGGATCACTTGAGCCTAGGAGGTTGAGGCTACAGTGAGCTGTAATCACATCACTGCACTTTGGCCTGGGTAACAGAGTGAAACCTTGTCTAAAGAAAAAAAAATGATACAGTATTCCCCAGGAGTATGGGGAACATAACACAATTTAACCAGTTCTTATTTATCCAATTCCCAATTGTGGGCAATTAGACATGATCTCCATATATGCAGAACTGACCTACTACGAACATTTTCTTTTTTAATGTAATATTGAAGTATAACATGCATACAGAAAATTACACAGGACATAAGTGTGTAGCTCAATATTCACAAACATAACATACCAATGTACCCAGATCAACAAACAGTATCACTGCCATCTCAACAGCCCCCCTTTATGCCCTCCTTCGAGTAACTACCCATTCCCTTCCACAAGAGTAACTATATCCTGACTTCTAATCCTACAGATGGATTTTGCCCATTTTTAACCTTTGTATAAATGAATCATATAATATGTACTTGATATGTCTGTTTTCTCTTGCTCAACATTATATTTTTGAGATTTATCTGTTACTGACTTTGATACCACTTCCCCTGACCCCATTCAGGACTGATGTGCTCTCTGATTGCCCAAATTCCCCATATAGCACTTTATCCAGGGCTAATCTTTCAGAGTCCCATTTTTTCAAAACTGCATAGGGACCCTTCCTTCGATCTAACACGTCACATCACAATTCCTATTCCCTATACTTATCACAGCTAGATTTAGCAGAGGCACAATGTTGCCTGATTCCAGGGAGCAGCACTTACTATAAAATACAATGTGAATCTGCAAAGCAGCAGTTCCTGTTACTAGGAGGAAAGCAATTTGATTAAAGAAAACACTGATGAAGGTATAAAGTCTTCTATCTCATGCTTTAAGTAGCTTCCAACTATGTTACCTAGGTAACAACTGAATGAAGCAGCTAGAAACAATTAAAAAAAAAAAAAAGAATATGATTTATCTCAGACCATACAAATGACCCTGGTAAGGAAAATATATAAATGATTATTAATCTCCATTTCTTGAACTGCTCAGGGATACTAATTTTGTTTTTTGGGTTTTTTGTTTGTTTATTTTGTTTCGTTTTTTGAGACAGAGTCTCACTATGTTGCCCAGGCTGGAGTGCAGTGGTGCAATCTTGGCTCACTGCAACATCCACCTCCCAAGTTCAAGCAACTCTCCTGTCTCAGCCTCCCAAGCAGCTGGGACTACAGACACACACCACCACACCCAAATAATTTTTAAATTTTTTAGTAGAGATGGGGTTTCACAATATTGGCCAGGTTGGCCTTGAACTCCTGACCTCAGGTGATTCGCCCACCCCAGCCTCCCAGAATGCTGGGATTACAGGCTTGAGCCAACACGCCAGCCAGGGATACTAATTTTTAACCCAAAATATTTCATTTCAAGCACCTAACTGCCATCCCCCAGAAGATATCATGCCAAAAATCAAACTGCACTAGACTCCAGCATCAACCCCATCCTGGCTCTCAACACTAGGAGGCAAGCCTACCTATGAGTCAGCGCCTCCTGGAATCCCTAGAATCACGGCACCATGCAGTCTGTGTTTGCATGCATTTTTGATAAATTTAACTTTTCATAATAGATTTGTATATATTTTATGGTAGTAAATTATAAAATAGACTAGTACTGGAATAGGAATTAAAAGAAATTAAAAACTGTATAAGCAAAAACTCAGTTGTATGTAAGAAAACCTACTTCCCCCTGAGGAAGAGAAAGAGATGGAGTCCTTTAAAATTAACTGATTGTTTTTCTCTCTGTGGCTTATGGGAGTGAGCCTTATCTCTCCCATTCCCAGGCATTGTGAAGACTCCGTTTCTCCAGCTGTGCAGCTGTAAGGTCACTAGACAGATAATCTCAAGTCGTAAAACATGTTGTTCCTTGAACCAAGAAATAAAGTAATGCATGTCTTAATTAAATAACTGTCTTTGTTTCTCGCTTCTATAATATGCCTCCCCCTGCACAGATCTCCCCCCACCCCACGAAATGCTTAAAAGGTAGCTTGACTCTTTGTTCCGGGCTCAGTCCTTTGGATGTTAATCCAACTGAGTTGGTGCACCTAAATAATTAAGTAAGTCCTCCTCAACCCCTCAGTCTCTCTGATTCCTTAATTATCCCGCAGCATTTCCTACACATATTTTATGTTTTCATGACATATGTTTTCTTAATTTTTTTGATATTTCCAGGCTATGGAGTTCATCTGTGAGTTTTTTCAAAGTGTCACAAATCTCTGAAAACTTTTCCAATATATTTATTGAAAAAACTGGCCGGGCACGTGGCTCACACTTGTAATCCCAGCACTTTGGGAGGCCAAGGCAGGAGGATCATCTGAGGTTGGAAGTTCGAGACCAGCCTGACCAACATGGAGAAACCACATCTCTACTAAAAATACAAAATTAGCCGGGCATGGTGGTGCATGTCTGTAATCTCAGCTACTCGGGAGGCTGACGCAGGAGAATCACCTGAACCTGGGAGGCGGAGGTTGCAGTGAGTTGAGATTGTGCCATTGCACTCCAACCTGGGCAACAAGAGCGAAATTCTGTCTCAAAAAAAAAAAAGAAAGAAAAAATCTACAAATAAGTAAACCTCCACAGTTCAAACCTGTGTGTTCAAGGGTCAACTGTATTGGGAATGGTAGTGTGACGAGTTAGGTAAAACTTATTTTCCAGAGAGACATCTATTAAACTAATCAAAATTACCAAAGACAATCATTCAAAGTCTCTGGAGATTGATTAAAAAGCTTAAGACAAGCCTAATCTATGGAATTCGGTAAGGACAGTAGGAAGAAGGCCCCACTCTCCACAGCTGTGTGTGTGGAAGGGCTATGCAAGAGCCTTCAGGGCAGCCTGAAAGTGGCAACTTTTCCCTGACTCCTAAATGCTACTCGGTACGGAAGATCAAAGTGTAACAGCTAATGACAGCTTATGCAGTCCTCTATTCCCCACAGCTCTGTGTTGCAGAAGAGTTGTTCCACTGGATTCAGCAGCTCAGTGGTAGTTCCCACTACTCCCAGTTTCCTAGAGCTATTCCAGGTTTGTATGTTTGCAACCAGTGAACATCCAGAGATTGCATCTCACAAGGCTTTGTGCTGAGGAAGATGCAAAGTGAGCCGCAGTATCAGCTCCTAACTCCCCAACCCCAAGCTTCTGCTATTTAGGGAGGACCCAGATAGGATAGCCAGTGAATAACAGGGCCCCATTACCACCACCACCCTCTCCACCTCCTGCTTCATAGCACAGAGATTGTTTCCAGGAAAGGATGGGGAAAGGATTATCAAAGACTGGCAATATCTTGCCCCTGCCGAGGTGCCCAACTTTATTTGGATCAAGACTACGGAGCAATTTATGCCCTGGGCACTGTCAAAAACAACAGAGCCAGCAGCTAGCAATCAGTGGTGACTAACAACTTGCTGTGACACCAATAGAGACAGACCAGTCAAAAATTCAATGGAGAAATCGGTGAAGGAAAGAGAGACCTGCTAAGAGCATAGTCTTCCTGGTGAAGTTCTAGAAGGCTGTTCTCATGCCCAAAGCTGAGCCTTCTGAGAAGTAAATAGAGAAAGAACATCTGAGCCTCTACTCTTTAGCTGAACACAGTACAAATGTATCAGCTCTCTCAACCATGAATGTAGTCTCCGAACCACAAACACAGATTCAACAGTAAAAGGTGAAAACATCACTGGCTTAAATTAAAAGGCTTAGGTACAACCTCCGACGAATCACTGACTGACCACTGGAGTTGACAAGGACAAAAAACAAAATGAAAACTGCCATAAAAGGACTCAACAGTAGATTTGGGCTGGCAGAAGAAAGAATCCATGAATTAAAGTTTTTTTTTTTTAAATTTAAGACAAGGGGCTGGGCATGGTGGCTCACACCTGTAATCCCAACACTTTGGGACACCAAGGCAGGAGGATCACCTGAGGTCAGGAGTTTGAGACCAGCCTGGCCAACATGACGAAACCTCATCTCTACTAAAATTACAAAAATTAGCTGGGCATGGGGATGCAAGCCTGTAATCGCAGCTACTTGGGAGGCTGAGGAAGGAGAATTGCTTGAACCCGGGAGGCAGAGGTTGCAGTGAGCCAAAATCATGCCACTGCACTCCAGCCTGGGCGACACAGTGAGACTCTGTCTCAAAAAGACATGGGCAAAATATTTTAACAGACACATCACAAAGGAAGACAGATAAATGGCCAATAAGCACATGAAAAAGTGCCCAACATTATTAGTTCTCAGGAAAATGCAAATTAAAACCACAAGGAGGTACATAATAGAATGTGTAAAATAAAAGTGACTGGCAATACCAAATGTTTAGAAGGGTGTTTAGTGCAAGCTGTACGCTCAAACACTGCTGATGGGATTTTTAAATGGTACAACTATTTAGGGAAAAGGTTGGCAGTTTCTTAAAGGTTCACATATACCTACTCAATGGCACAGCAAATTTCTTTCTTAGGTAATTACCTTATCTAAGAGAAATGAAAATAAACACCTATAAAAGTTTTGTGCAAGAATGTTCAAAACAACTTTACTCAAAAATAGAACTAAACAAGAAACAATTCAAATGTCCATCAACAGGATAATGCACAACTGTATATTCATAAAGTGGAATACTAGTCAACAATAAAAACAATAAAGTATTCATACATACAACAGTATGAATAAACCTAACATACATTATGTTGACCAAAAGAAGTCACACACAAGAAAGGAGAGTGCATAATTCTATTTATATGAAGTTTTGGGCTGGGCACGGTGGCTCACACCTGTAATCCCAGCACTTTGGGAGGCTGAGGCCGACGCTGACGGATCACCTGAGGTCAGGAGTTCGAGACCAGCCTAGCCAACACAGCGAAACATTGTCTCTACTGAAAATACAAAAATTAGCCAGCCATGGTGTCGGGTGCCTGTAATCCCAGCTACTCGAGAGGCTGAGGCAGGACAACTGCTTGAACCCAGGAAGTGAAGGTTGCAGTGAGCCGAGATTGTACGACTGCACTCCAGCCTGGATGACAGAGCACGACTCTGTCTCAAAAAAAAAAAAAAAATCTATTTATATGAAGTTTCAGAAGAGGCAAACTAATCAGAAAAAAATAAGAAAAGTGTTTAACCAAAGGTAGGTAGAGTGATACCTGACTAAGAAGTGGCACTAAGGGAACTTGCTAGAATGATAAAAATGTTCTATATAGTGATAGGGCTTGGGTTATATGGGTATAAGCATTTTACAGAATTCACTGAATTATACACATAAAATTTATGCATTTCACTATATGCAAATTTTACCTAAAATTAACTGTAAACAAATATCAAACTGTAGTTACATAGGGTTGTTTTTCACAGTACTATAACTTACCATTTCTCAAACTACTTTCTGTAGATTCTAGGGAAAATGGACAATTTCAATATGGATACAATATTGTATTTTATATCTTGTATATATATATTGTACAGTAGTATTGTATCAAAGTTAAATTTCCAAACTTTAGGCTGTGCATAGTGGCTCATACCTGTAAACCCAGCACTTTGGGAGACCAAAGCAGGAGGACTGCTTGGGCCTAGGAGTTTGAGACCAACCTGGGCAACAAGACGAGACCTCATCTCTACAAAAAAAATTTAAAAAATTAGCCAGGCAGGGTAGCATATGCATGTGGTCCCAGCTACTAAGGAGGCTGAGGTGGGAGAATTGCTTGAGCCCAGGAGGTCAAGACTACAGTGAGCCATGATCCCACCACTGCACTCCCGCCTGAGCAACAGAGTGAGACTCTCTCTCAAACAAAACAAAACCATTTCTTAATTCTGATTAAGGTACTATGGTTAAATGAGAGATTGCCCTTGTTCTTGCCTAATATAGATGTAAACGTTTTGTGGTAAGGGAGCACAATGCTTCCAATTTATTCTTAAATGATTCAGAAAAAGAAAAAAATCCATTTATATATACATACATAGAGGGAGACAGAATAATAAAGCAAAGGGGGTAAAATGTTAAAAATTGCTGAAACTGCATAGCAGGTACAAAGGAATTCCTTTGTTATTCTTATTTGAAATTATATAAGAATAAATGTCACCCAAAAAAGGCTAACACCAAACTGATTTTATCTATTTAAATATTCCAACATGGAAAAAACATTTTTCTTTTTCTAGCCTTAAAAGACTATTAGAGTAGGTCACCTTAATCCAGCTTCTTGGTTTTACAAATGAAAAATGAAATCCAGAAAAGCTAGGGCCATGGTCAGATAATTAGGTAGTAGTGGAGCTAGACAGAACCCTGCACTCAATACTTCAATACTCTGTAATAGGGTTTGAAATATTTTAGCTTCTCTCTTTCTCTCTTTCTCTGTCTCTCTGTCTCTCTCTCTCTCTCTCTCTCTCTCTGTCTCTCTCTCTCTCTCTCTCCCCCCCCCCCCCCTTTCTCCCTCTCTCTCTCTTTCTTTTTGGGGATGGAGTCTCACTCTGTCAACCAGGCTGGAGTGCAGTGCCATGATCTCGGCTCACTGCAACCTCCGTCTCCTGGATTCAAGCAATTCTCCTGCCTCAGCCTCCCCAGTAGCTGGGAACACAGGTGCACGCCACGCCTGGCTAATTTTTATATTTTTAGTAGAGACAGGGTTTCACCATGTCAGCCAGGCTGGTGGTCTCAAACTCCTGACCTCAGGTGATCCACCTGCCTCAGCCTCCCAAAGTGCTGGGATTACAAGTGTGAGCCAGCACACCTGGCCTATTTTTTGATTTCTTATTAGAGATGGGGTTGCCCAGGCTGGCCCTGATTTTGTGGGCTCAAGCAATCATCCCACCTCAGTCTCCCAAGGAGCTGGGATACCACTGTGCCCACTGGTATTTTTAGCTCTGATACTACCTCATGAAAACCAGTTAATATTACTTATTTTTACACAGCATTGTTAGAACAAAAAATTGCAATTAGGAGTATTACTATTAGAACAAAAAATTGCAATTAGGAGTATTACTAGAATTAAAATTCTGACACTTCAGACTGCAACTGCTGGGTGCAATGGCTCATGCCTGTAATCCCAGCACTTTAAGAGGCCAAGGCTGGTGGGTCACTTGAGCTCAGGAGTTCAAGACCAGCCTGGGCAACAGAGTGAAACCCCATCTCTACAAAAATACAAAAAATTAGCCAGGCATAGTAGCAAGCACCTGTGGTCCCAGCTGCTCAGGAGGCTGAGGTGGGAGGATCACTTGAGCCTGGGAGGCAGAGGTTGCAATGAGCCAAGATCATGCCACTGCATTCCAGCCTGGGAAACACAGTGAGACCTTATCTCAATAAAATTTAAAAATGTTTTAAATTAAAAAAAAAAAAAAAGATTGCAATCTATTTGAAATAGTACACTGATTATTTTTATAGAATAATGTATCCTCCATTATAATCATGGCAATAATAAAATAATCCGGAACCGATACTTCCAGCCTACAAAGGGATAAAGCCAGTGAGCTAACATATTCTATTGTCTGCCTGCAGACAAGGTATACTGTTCACTTGGAAGCTCCTTGAAAGAAAAAATTATTCCACTGCATGAAAACAAATCTAACATATGTCAAATTAAATTGTGTCCTATACTGACATGCCAAGAAAAGAAAGAAGCAGAAGTTTAAAGACATGGAAACTTCAAAAGAATTCTCTAAGGATGCAAGGGCTAAACTACCTTTTCTTTTGATCCTACAAAAAAAAAAAAAAAAAAAAAGATTAGTATATTACTAATGTCCTATAAAAGCACTTCCTTTACTAATGAAAGGAAATTAACTCTCGGCCAGGAACATTATATATTCTTTGTGCCAAAAAACTAACTTAAAGGATAACAAAACATAAAACTTGTTTATCCGGGCTGGGCGTGGTGGCTCATGCCTGTAATCCCATGGCCGAGGTGGGCGGATCACCTGAGGTGAGGAGGTCGAGACCAGCCTGACCAACACGGTGAAACCCCATCTCTACTAAAAATACAAAAATTAGCCGGGCATGGTGGCGTATGCCTGTAATCCCAGCACTTGGGAGGCTGAGGCAGGAGACTCACTCGAACCTGGGAGGAGGAGGTTGCAGTGAGTTGATCACACCATTGCACTGCAGCCTGGGCAACAAGAGTGAAACTCCGTCTCAAAAACAACAACAAAACTTGTTTATCCTTAGTTTTCTGTCCTAGGACTAAGGCATGGTAAACCCTCAGCAAATGCTCAGTGAATTACTGGCAGTCTAAATAAATGAAGAGATATTCCATGTACATGGATAGGAAGACAATACTGTCAAGACGTCATTTCTTCGCAACTTGATTTTTTTTTTTTTTTTTTTTTTTTGAGACGGAGTCTCGCTCTGTCGCCAAGGCTGGAGTGCAGTGGCCTGATCTCAACTCACTGCAAGCTCCGCCTCCCGGGTTTACACCATTCTCCTGCCTCAGCCTCCCGAGTAGCTGGGACTACAGGCGCCCGCCACCTCGCCCAGCTAATTTTTTGTATTTTTTAGTAGAGACGGGGTTTCACCGTGTTAGCCAGGATGGTCTCGATCTCCTGACCTCGTGATCCACCCATCTCGGCCTCCCAAAGTGCTGGGATTACAGGCTTGAGCCACTGCGCCTGGCCCAACTTGATCTATCTTAATTACAACACAATCCCAATTAAAATCCCAGCAAGGGCCGGGCGCAGTGGCTCATGCCTGTAATCCCAGCACTTTGGGAGGCCGAGGAAGGCGGATCACAAGGTCAGGAGATTGAGACCATCCTGGCTAACACGGTGAAACCCCATCTCTACTAAAAATACAAAAACTTAGCCAGGCGTTGTGGCGGGCACCTGTAGTCCCAGCTACTCAGGAGGCTGAGGTGAGAGAATGGCATGAACCCAGGAGGCGGAGCTTGCAGTGAGCCCAGATCAGGCCACTGCACTCCAGCTTGGGCAACAGAGAGAGACTCTGTCTCAAAAAAAAAAAAAAAAAATCCCAGCAAGTTATTTTGTGAATTTCAATAGACTGAAGTTTATATGAAAAAGACCCAGAATGGCCTAAACAATTTTGAAGAGGAAGAACAAAACTTCAAGAGTTACTATAAAGCTCCAATAACCAAAAGAGTGTGGTATTGGTGGAAGAACAATCAGATAAATGGAACAAGATACAGAGCCCAGAAACAGACCCATATAAGCATCATCAGCTGATATTTAACAAAGAAGTGAAGGCATTTCAACAGAAAAAGGATAGTGTTTTGAACAAACGGTACCGCAACAACTGTACATCCAAATACTAAAAGACAATAGACGAGAAAATCTAGATGACTTTGGGTATGACAATGACTTTTTTAGAAACAACAATAAAGACACAATCTATGAAAGAAATAATTGATAAGGTATACTTCATCGAAAATAAAAACTTCTGCACTGCAAAACGCAATGTCAAAACAATTAGAAGATAAACCAGGCTGGGCGCGGTGGCTCATGCCTGTAATCCCAGCACTTTAGGAGGCCGAGGCGGGCAGATCACGAGGTCAGGAGATCGAGACCATCCTGGCTAACACGGTAAAACCCCGTCTCTACTAAAAATGCAAAAAATTAGCCGGGCGTGGCGGTGGGCACCTGTAGTCCCAGCTCCTTGGGAGGCTGAGGCAGGAGAATGGCATGAACCCGGGAGGCGGAGCTTGCAGTTAGCCGAGATCGCGTCACTGCACTCCAGCCTGGGCGACTGAGAGGAAAAAAAAAAAAAAAGAAGATAAACCACAGACTGAGAGAACATATTTACAAAAGATATATCTGTTAAAGAACTATTTAAAATATGCAAAGACCTCTTAACAATAAAAAAAAAACCCGGCTGGGCGTGCTGGCTCATGCCTGTAATCCCAGCACTTTGGGAGGCCAAGGTGGGCAGATCACCTGAGGTCAGGAGTTCGAGACCAGCCTGGCTAACATGAAGAAACTACGTCTTTACTAAAAATACAAAATTAGCCAGGCATAACGGCACATGCCTGTAATCCCAGCTAAAACCATATAGCACAAACAGTGATCCCTTTAATTAATAATAATGTGTCAATATTGGCTCACCAATTGCAACCTATGTGTCATACAAATGAAAGCTGTTAATAGGATAAATTGCTGTGGGAGGTTGAGGGGAAGAATATGAACCCTCTGTACTTTCTACTCAATTTTTCTGTAAACTTAAAAATTCTCTAAAAAATAAACTCCAAGGCCGGGCGTGGTGGCTCAAGCCTGTAATCCCAGCACTTTGGGAGGCCGAGACGGGCGGATCACGAAGTCAGGAGATCGAGACCATCCTGGCTAACACGGTGAAACCCCGTCTCTACTAAAAATACAAAAAACTAGCCGGGCGAGGTGGCGGGCGCCTGTCGTCCCAGCTACTTGGGAGGCTAAGACAGGAGAATGGCGTAAACCCGGGAGGCGGAGCTTGCAGTGAGCTGAGATCTGGCCACTGTACTCCAGCCTGGGCGGCAGAGCGAGACTCCGTCTCAAAAAAAAAATAAATTAATTAAAAAAAAATAATAAACTCTAGTAATTTTTTTAATTGTATTTTTCCTTTTTTAGTAGAGACAGGGTTTCACCATGTTGGTCATGCTGGTCTTCCAACTCCTGACCTCAAGCAATCCACCCTCCTTGCCCTCCCAAAGTGCTGGGATTACAGGCGTGAGCCACCGTGCCCAGCCAAGTTTATTAATTTTAAAAAACACAACTTAAAATAAACATCTTACCAGGTCTAATGAAGACGTTTTCCACAGACAACATTGCTGCTATTGGAAGTAGTAGATCTTCACAATCCAGGGAAGCAGCTTTTATTACTGCACATGTCAGATGTGGAGGCAAAGGAAACTCCACCATAGACAAACCCAATCTGGTGACATGGCCACTCCTTAATACAAAGAAAAAGTTTTTAAGTCTTTCTACATTGGGAGAGTGCAAATGTAACATTCATCATTCAGAATAAATCAAATATAATTTACATTACCTCCAATCACCTCCAGAAGTTCAATTTAATTTAAGAAAATTAGGCCAACCGTGGTGGCTCATGCCTATAATCCTAGCACTTTGGGAAGCTGAGGCAGGTGGATCACCTGAGGTCAGGAGTTTAAGACCAGCCTGGCCAACATGGCAAAACCCCATTTCTATTAAAAACACAAAAATTAGCTGGGTGTGGTGGCATGCACTTGTAGTCCCTGCTACTTGGGAGGCTTAGGCAGGAGAATCACTCAAACCTGGGAGGCAGGAGTTGCAGTGCGCTGAGATCGTGCCCCTGCACTCCAGCCTGAATGACAAAGCCAGACTCCTTCTCAAAAAACAAAAAACAAACAAACGAAAAAAAAAAAAACAAAAAAAATTAAATACTGTGGTTACTGCTAAGAGAAACATGAAGATAAATCCCTACTGTCAAAAGTTATAATACATCCAGTAAGCAATGAGGCAGAATAAACGAATATAATAAAAGATACAAACTTGTTACAAAAGCATAGAGGGGCCCAGTGCAGTGGCTGACACCAGTAATCCCAGCACTTTGGGAGGCTGAGGTAGGTGGATCACTTGAGGTCAGGAGTTCGAGACCAGCCTGACCAATATGGTGAAACCCTGTCTCTACCAAAATATAAAAAAGTTACCAGGACATGGTGGTGCACGCTTATAATCCCAGCTCCTTGGGACCTGAGGCAGGAGAATCGCTTGAACCTGGGAGGCGGAGACTGCAGTGAGCTGAGATTGTACCATCGTACTCCAGGCCAGCCTGGACGACAAGAGCAAAACTCTATCTCAAAAAAAAAAAAAAAAAAGAAAGAAAATGTCTTTGAAGACATGAGAGAATAATAATTGTATTTTTATTTTATTTTACCTTTTTTTTTTTTTTTTTTGGAGACAGAGTCTTGCTCTGTCCCTCAGGCTGGAGTGCAATGGCACAATCTCCTCAACTCACTGCAACCCCCACCTCCGAAGCTCAAGTGATCCTCCCACCTCAGCTTCCTGAGTAGCTGGGACTACTGGTGTGTGCCACCACAACCGTCTAATTTTTGTATTTTCAGTGGAGATGGGTTTTACTATTTCCCAGACTGGTCTCGAACAACTGTACTCAAGCAATCTGCCCGCCTTGTCCTCCCAAAGTGCTGGAATTACAGGCGTGAGCCACCACACACATCCAAGAGAATAATAATTATTATTATCAAACTTTACCCCATCACACAAACATAAAAACAAGGACTCTGGCTCCTTTATCATTTTTATGTATCTAGCATAATGCCTGGCACTAAAATGGTACTCAGAAATTACTTGTTAAACAATACCAATATTTATTAAACAAAAGGGGTTTTATCTTGTAGTTTTTCTCCCTCTTTTTTTGTTTTTTTTAGACGAAGTCTCACTCTGCCACCCAGGCTGGAGTGCAGTGGCACAATCTTGGCTCACTGCAAGCTCCACCTCCCAGGTTCACGCCATTCTCCCGCCTCAGCCTCCCAAGTAGCTGGGACTACAGGCGCCCGAAACGATACCCAGCTAATATTGTTTTTGTATTTTTAGTAGAGACAGGGCTTCACCATGTTAGCTAGGATGGTCTCGATCTCCTGACCTCATGATCCACCCACCTCAGCCTCCCAAAGTGCTGGGATTACAGGCGTGAGCCACCGCGCCAGGCTAGTTTTTCAATCAGAATTGTGATGAAAGACTAACGACAAATTCTAACTTCAAGTAAAACAATCCATTCAATGTAAACAAATTATTTTCTACTGATAGAGAAAGGTATTTAGAGCCCTGTTTAAAAAGAGATCAATATCTGTTTTGGTTGTGCGTTGCTTTTTTTTTTTACCTGTCAATAGCATCACACTGGTAAAGTTGTTTAAGAGCTTCTAAAATAAGTCTCTCATTAGGTGGATCCAAATAGGGAAACCTGTGTGTTTAAATAAGATATGAAGTGAGAGGCATTCCTTGAACATGGTAGGATTTTATATAGATATGACGAAAATTTCTTTAAAAGGTTTTATTTCTATTTTTCAAGTCATCTTTTTCTAAAAAAAAATTCTATGATCATGATCAGCATTCAGCAAAAGAGGAAATAATTTTTTTCTGAATCACACTCCTCTACTTCAAGAAGTGATTCTTTTTGACTCCCCTTAGCTGAAATACTCTCACCAGTCTCTCTACTTATCCTAATCCTGCCCCACCCGTCCGTCGCAGCCAATGTCAAGTGTACTCTTTTCTGTACTCCATAATTTTTTTCCAAACTTTTACAAAAATAGTAGAAAAATATTAATTGAAAGTGGCTGAAAATTATAAATTGTTCAATAGTACCTTAAAATGCTTTTTTTCTTTTTGGAGACGGAGACTCACTCTGTTGCCCAGGCTGGAGTGCGATGGCACGATCTCTGCACACTGCAACCTCCATCTCCCAGGTTCAAGCAATTCTCCTGCCTCAGCCTCCCGAGTAGCTAGGACTACAGGCACATACCACCACGCCTGGCTAATTTTTTGTATTTTAGTAGAGACAGGGTTTCGTCGTGTTGCCCAGGCTGGTCTTGAACTCCAGTGCTTAAGCAATCCGCCCACCCTGGCCTCCCAAAGTGCTAGGATTACAGGTGTGAGCCACCACACCCGGCCTCAAAATACTTTTTAAATTTAATTGAATTTTTTTTTTTTGAGACGGAGTCTCACTCTGTTGCCCAGGTTGGAGTGCAGTGGCGTAATCTGGGCTCATTGCAAGCTCCGCCTCCCGGGTTCACGCCATTCTCCTGCCTCAGCCTCCTGAGTAGCTGGGACTACAGGTGCCTGTCACCACACCCAGCTAATTTTTTGTATTTTTAGTAGAGACAGGGTTTCACCGTGTTAGCCAGGATGGTCTCAATCTCCTGACCTCGTGATCTGCCCACCCGGCCTCCCGAAGTGCTGGGATTACAGGCGTGAGCCACTGCACCCGGCCTAAAACAAATTTTTTAAACAGAGCCATAGCTCTAAGTTCATATTAAGTTTGTGATGATCTGATAATTTCAGATCTCTACCACATGTATGTGCTATTGTACATCCCAAACACAGGATATAAAATATATCCTTTCAAATGTATACCCTGTTGATTTTTGCCCATGGTTCTAATCTGTTAGTCATTTTAAAGTTTGGTTTTACCTGCTCCGGAATGACTACTTGGTAAATAACGAAATGAAGGCAGAAATAAAGACGTTCTTTGAAACCAACGAGAACAAAGACACAATATACCAGAATCTCTGGGACACATTTAAAGCAGTGTGTAGAGGGAAATTTATAGCACTAAATGCCCACAAGAGAAAGCAGGAAAGATCTAAAATTGACACCCTAACATCACAATTAAAAGAACTAGAGAAGCAAGAGCAAACACATTCAAAAGCTAGCAGAAAGCAAGAAATAACTAAGATCAGAGCAGAACTGAAGGAGATAGAGACACAAAAAACCCTCCAAAAAAACCAATGAATCCAGGAGCTGGTTTTTTGAAAAGATCAACAAAATTGATAGACCACTAGCAAGACTAATAAAGAAGAAAAGAGAGAAGAATCAAACAGATGCAATAAAAAATGATAAAGGGGATAACACCACCAATCCCACAGAAATACAAACTACCATCAGAGAACACTATAAACACCTTTACGCAAATAAACTAGAAAATCTAGAAGAAATGGATAAATTCCTCGACACACACACCCTTCCCAAGACTAATCCAGGAAGAAGGTGAATCTCTGAATAGACCAATAACAGGCTCTGAAATTGACGCAATAATTAACAGCCTACCAACCAAAAAAAGTCCAGGACCAGACAGATTCACAGCCGAATTCTACCAGAGGTACAAGGAGGAGCTGGTACCATTCCTTCTGAAACTACTGCAATCAATAGAAAAAAAGGGAATCCTCCCTAACTCATTTTATGAGGCCAGCATCATCCTGATACCAAAGCCTGGGAGAGATACAACAAAAAAAGAGAATTTTAGACCAATATCCCTGATGAACATCGATGCAAAAATACTCAATAAAATACTGGCAAACTGAATCCAGCAACACATCAAAAAGCTTATCTACCATGATCAAGTGAGCTTCATCCCTGTGATGCAAGGCTGGTTCAACATACGCAAATCAATAAACGTAATCCAGCATATAAACAGAACCAATGACAAAAACCACATGATTATCTCAATAGATGCAGAAAAGGCCTTTGACAAAATTCAACAGCCCTTCATGCTAAAAACTCTTAATAAATTAGGTATTAATGGGACGTATCTCAAAATAATAAGAGCTATTTATGACAAACCCACAGCCAATATCATACTGAATGGGCAAAAAATGGAAGCATTCCCTTTGAAAATTGGCACAAGACAGGGATGCCCTCTCTCACTACTCCTATTCAACATAGTGTTGGCAGTTCTGGCCAGGGCAATCAGACAGGAGAAAGAAATAAAGGGAATTCAATTAGGAAAAGAGGAAGTCAAATTGTCCCTGTTTGCAGATGACACGATTGTGTATCTAGAAAATCCCATCGTCTCAGCCCAAAATCTCCTTAAGCTGATAAGCAACTTCAGCAAAGTCTCAGGATACAAAATCAATGTGCAAAAATCACAAGCATTCTTATACACCAAAAACAGACAAACACAGAACCAAATCATGAGGTAACTCCCATTCACAATTGCTTCAAAGAGAATAAAATACCTAGGAATCCAACTTACAAGGGATGGTGAAGGACCTCTTCAAGGAGAACTACAAACCACTGCTCAACAAAATAAAAGAGGATACAAAAAAATGGAAGAACATTCCATGCTCATGGATAGGAAGAATCAATATCATGAAAATGGCCATACTGCCCAAGGTAATTTATAGATTCAATGCCATCCCCATCAAGCTACCAATGACATTCTGCACAGAATTGGAAAAAATTACTTTAAAGTTCATATGGAACCAAAAGAGTCCACATTGCCAGGTCAATCCTAAGCCAAAAGAACAAAGCTGGAGGCAACACATTACCTGACTTCAAACTATACTACAAAGCTACAGTAACCAAAACAGCATGGTGCTGGTACCAAAACAGAGATATAGACCAATGGAACAGAACACAGCCCTCAGAAATAATACCATACATCTACAACCATCTGATCTTTGACAAACCTGAGAAAAACAAGAAATGGGGAAAGGATTCCCTATTTAATAAACGGTTTTGGAAGAACTGGCTAGCCATATGTAGAAAGCTGAAACTGGATCCCTTCCTTACACCTTATACAAAAATTAATTCAAGATGGATTAAAGACTTAAATGTTAGACTGAAAACCACAAAAACCCTGAAACCCTAGAAGAAAACCTAGCCAATACCACTCAGGACATAGGCATGGGCAAGGACTTCATGTCTAAGACACCAAAAGCAATGGCAACAAAAGCCAAAATTGACAAATGGGATCTAATTAAACTAAAGAGCTTCTATACAGCAAAAGAAACTACCATCAGAGTGAACAGGCAACCTACAGAATGGGAGAAAATTCTTGCAATCTACTCATCTGACAAAGAGCTAATATTCAGAATCTACAAAGAACTCAAATTTACAAGAAAAAAACAAACAACCCCATCAACAAGTGGGCGAAGGATATGAACAGACACTTTTCAAAAGAAGACATTTATGCAGCCAACAGACACATGAAAAAATGCTCATCATCACCGGTCATCAGAGAAATACAAATCAAAACCACAATGAGATACCATCTCACACCAGTTAGAATGGTGATCATTCAAAAGTCAGGAAACACCAGGTGCTGGAGAGGATGTGGAGAAATAGGAACACTTTTACACTGTTGGAGGGACTGTAAACTTGTTCAACCATTGTGGAAGACAGTGTGACAATTCCTCAGGGATCTAGAACTAGAAATACCATTTGACCCAGCCATCCCATTACTGGGTGCACACCCAAAGGATTATAAATCATGCTGCTATAAAGACACATGCACATGTATGTTTATTGCGGCATTATTCACAATAGCAAAGACTTGGAATCAACCCAAATGTCCAACAATGATAGACTGGATTAAGAAAATGTGGCACATATACACCACGGAATACTATGCAGCCATAAAAAATGATGAGTTCATGTCCTTTGCAGGAACATGGATGAAGTGGAAACCATCATTCTCAGCAAACTATATATCACAAGGACAAAAAACCAAACACCACATGTTCTCACTCATAGGTAGGAATTGAACAATGAGAACACTTGGACACAGGAAGGGGAACATCACACACTAGGGCCTGTTGTCGGTGGGGAGAGTCGGGAGGGATAGCATTAGGAGATATACCTAATGTAAATGACGAGTTAATGGGTGTGGCACACCAACATGGCACATGTATACATATGTAACAAACCTGCACGTTGTGCACATGTACCCTAGAACTTAAAGTACAATAAAATAAAAAAATAAAATAAAGCTTGGTTGTAATAATCTACCTATTAGATATTAAGATATTTTCCAGAAAAAATAATCATGACTTCAATATTTTTATTCAATATCATTATTAAAAATGTTTATCAAGAAAAAACTAAGTCCAGCACAATACTAGTAAAACCTTCACCTAGTCTACACTAAGCAATTAATTAATACTTTTTTAGAGTGGGCTATTTGGCAACTATAATCAGCAGTACTGTCGATCTACAGACGACTTTTTTATTCACAAAGATATCAAATGCAGTATTGTTAAGTACTGTGCTGAAAATAAAAGACATTAGGTTAACTTTCAATAAATTCTTGTGGAGCACCCATTATGTGGATGGTCCTGAAAAGGAAATGGCTTATAATGACATATTTGGCCAGGCATGGTGGCACACGCAGGTAATCCCAGTCACTCAGAAGGCTGAGACATGAGAATCGCTTGAACCTGGGAGGCAGAGGTTACAGTGAGCTGAGATTGCACCACTGCTCTCCAGCCTGGGTGACAGAGTGAGATCCTGTCTCAGAAAACCAAAACCAAACACAACAACAACAAAAAATAACATATTCATTGTGAACTTTTAAAATTCATACTCATTAATCATTATTAAATTTCCTTAAACCATTCTCAATAAGTTTATATAAGTAATAGAGTTCCCTAGTAATCAATGTCAAGCTTACTGGGTAGTTGTTTCCAGAACCCGCCCTTTTTACTAAATGAAAAAAATCAAGACATTTGCCTTTCTCACCATTTTCTGATAACCTATTCTGCGTAATTTCTCACAGATGACCTACGACTCTGACACTAAATCTGCAAGTACTTTTAGCACCACAGAAATAATGTCTAAATGCTCAAGACAAAATCATTTATGGTGGTTGGGTTTTCCCTCATTATTTCCTAATCCATCTTTGTCATCAATTCCTTCTTATTCAGACCTGTTCTTGCATTTTCAGTTTTAAAATCATTCTTCCTGATGGAAGAGAAAGGGAAAGTAAAATAATAACTGAGAAGCTCCATTTTCTTTCTGTCATCTGTGAATACTATACTATCTATCCCAAACACTGGGTCTACCTCTCCTTATTCTTTATACTTTTTAAAAAGGAAGCCTCTGTTTGTTTTTTGTTTCAAGCATTTTGAAACAAAATTTTGCGATTTTTAGTACACATAGGTTTTAAGACTTAAGACGGAAAAATAATTCAGCGCAAATGATATTAATTACTGTTCCTATTTTTCTAATATATACTCATTCTTGGTTAGAGGCTGCTCTGCTATCCTTTGTGAATATACTAGGAGTCAATATTAAGCTTACTGAGCAACTATTTCCAAAAATGGCCCTTTTTCCCCAAATGAAAAAAATCAAGACATTATTTTAAAATCTAGGTTCATCTGAAAGTTTTGTTTGGCTATCTGGATTTCTTTACATGGCTCTTTCCTTCTTTTCACTGGTATAATTTATTGTTACAGTAAGAATTTCATGTATTACATGCTTTTCTCTTTCTAGTATCTACATATTCTCATGCAGAAAATCTCTAGTCTAATGATAACTATCAAAACATTTTGAAATTGGCAAATTGGCTTTCCAAGAGTATACAATTGAGTATTTGTGGGTTTTGGGGTTTTTTTGTTTTTCGTTTTTGGAGGCAGAGTTGCACTCTTGTTGCCCAGGCTGGAGCGCGATCTCGGCTCACTGCAACCTCTGCCTAGCGGGTTCAAGTAATTCTCCTGCCTCAGCCTTCCAAGTAGCTGGGATTACAGACGAGCACCACCATCCTGGCTAATTTTGTATTTTTAGTAGAGATGGGGTTTCACCATGTTGGCCAGGGTGGCCTTGAATTCCTGACCTCAGGTGATCAACCCATCTCAGCCTCCCAAAGTGCTGGGATTACAGGCATGAGCTACCACACCTGGCCTACAATACATATTTGGATGCACCTAATAATCACTTACTATGAATTTAAAAACTGCACGGTTATCCTCCCCCAAAATTCCTGAACACTTTTAAATTCCAAGGGAATTAAGAACAAAATAAAGAACAAGATAGCACTTTCCTCCATTAATTCCTCTACCATGTATGATAGAAATTTCAATCTACAACAATATTCTATCCCATACCAATAAATTATATTGTTTAACATTTGGCTAATTTAACTGTTCTAAAGGATAGAACTGTTATTCTATCCTTTATTTCACATGTCTGAGCCTTATTTCCCTAACATAACTTAAGCTTAAGCTTAGTGAAAGCAAAAAACTACAGAGTATTACTCTGTCTTTCATGGTATATAGTATAATGCTAGCCATACAAAAAAAACACTCCACTTTCCAACGTATACCCCTTTTTTTTTTTTTTGAGACATAATCTCACTCTGTTGACCAGGCTGGAGTGCAGTGGCGTGATCTTGGCACGTTGCAACCTCTGCCTCCTGGGTTCAAGTGATTCTCGTGCTTCAGCCTCTGGAGTAGCTGGGACTACAATCACATGTCACCAAACTCAGCTAATTTTTGCATTTTCAGTAGCTACAGGGTTTCGCCAGGATGGCCAGGCGGGTCTCAAACTCCTGGCCTCAAGGGATCCTCCCACTTTGGCCTCCCAAAATGCTGGGATTACGGATGTGAGCCACTGCACTCAGCCCCTTTCTTTTGAAACAGGGTCTCACTCTGTTGCCCAGGCTGGAGTGCGCTGGTGCAATCATGGCTCACTGCAGCCTCTACCTTCCAGGCTCCAGCGATCTTCCCATCTCAGCTTCCAAATATCTGGGACTCAAACATGCACCATATCAGACTTTTTTTTTTTTTCTTTTAATTGTAGAGACAAGGTCTCACTATGTTGCCCAGGCTCATCTCGAACTCCCGGACTCAAGCAACCTTCCCACTTTGGCCGCCCACAGTGTTGGGATTACAGGCATAAGCCATTATGCCCAACTCATTATATACCTTTCATTACAAATAAACAGTGGTCATTAAGTGATCCAAATAAACATCAGCACAACCCCCCAACGCCACCATTAAGCCAAGGTTAATCATGAGCAAGAGATCCTACTAAAGCAATGCAAGGAAGTCTTCTGTGTTAGTTTAATTGAAAAGCAACCAACAGGACCAGGCACAGTGCCTGTGTAATCCCAGCATTTTGGGAGGCCAAGGCGGGTGGATCACCTGAGGTCAGGAGTTCGAGACCAGCCTGACCAATAAGGTGAAACTCCATCTCTACTAAAAATACAAAAATCAGCTGTGCATGGTGGCCAGTACCTGTAGTCCCAGCTACTCAGGAGGCTGAGACAAGAGAATTACTTGAACCCAGGAGGCGGAGGTTGCAGCGAGTGGTAATCATGCCACTGCTTTCCAGCCTGGGCGACGGAACAAGACTGCATCTCAAAAAAAAAAGAAAAACAACCAATATAAAAACCAACCTCTAAAAGAGGTTAGCCTAAACTCTCAGGGATGTATGAGTCAAATATTTCAAAATAATTTTTGAGCCAATAACTTGGCCCCATGCTAACAAGTTTTTCTTTTTTTTTCTAGTTGTCTACGTACCTTATGACATCGTGTATGGCAAGGCACTTTAAGGTCAGAACTACAGATGTCAAACTAGTTCTCTTAATTTCAGGGATCACATGGTCAGGCATACACTGGTTCCAAAAATCTTTGCTATAGATCCGAAAGCATTTTCCTGAAGAAGTCCTGCCAGCTCGGCCACTTCGCTGTAATGCCTCGCTCCTACAGAAGGAAAATAACACAAAAAGTCTCCAAAACGTTCTGTGGGTTTCTCAGGTAATTTACTTTCTCTCCCCAAACCAGCTAGAAATTACCTAATCAGTTGGTCAAAAAGATTTGACATAGAGACTTACTTTGAAATTGGAACCACCTCCAGGATGTCCAACCCTAATCTGGGGTTGTGATTTAACTGCTTCACAAAGCCACCATCTACCACATATCTAAGAAGAATCAAAGCAAGTTAAGTTTCTGGAAAATAAAAGAAGACTTGTTAATTTTTAAACACTTTGGTTTCTCCTTTTCTAGCAAACTAGCAAGTACACAATGCCTTTTATGTTACGTGTAAAACTTGAAAGTCAAGAAATTGGAACCCTCATATGTTGCTGATGGGAATGTAAAACGGTTCAGCCAAGGTGGAAAATTGTTCAGGGGTCCTCAAAAAGTTAAACACAAAATGACCACATGATCCAGCAACTCTGTTTCTAAGTATACACCAAAAAGAACTGAGAACAAGTACTCAAACAAATACTTATAGACCAATGTTCATATTAGCACTATGAATCATAGCCATAAGGTAAAAACAACCTAAATGTCCATTAACCATTCATTAATGGATGAAGGGATGAACAAAATGCTTTGCATATATGTATGCAGTATATATACACACACATTGAATATATATATACACACACACACACTCACACTATGCAATATTATTCAGCCACAAAAAAGAATGAAGTACAGATAGATGCTACAATGTTGACAAACCCCAAAAATATTATGCTAAGGGAAAGAAAGCAAACACAGAAGGCCACATATTATATGATTCTATTTGTATGAAATATTCAGAATAGAAAATACATACTGCTTCCTGCTGACACATCTAAAGAATTTTAAAAAAAAGAAAACACATACAAACAAAAAGTAAGGCTGGTAGTTGCCAAGGGCTGGGGTCGAGAGGGGAATGTGGAGTATGCGCTTAATGGATATGGGGTCTTATTTTGAGGTGTTGAAATATTTTAGAACTAAGAAGCAGCAGTGGTTGCACAATACTGTAAATGTACTAAGTATTACTTAATTGTTCATTTTTAAATTATTAATTTTATGTGAATTTTGCCTCAATAAAAAAAATACACAAACTTGAAAGTCAGTTTCAGACCATTTTAACAGATTCAGAATCTAATTTCAACTAGCCCTTAACATGCCATTCTAAGCCAATTAAATGGGGAACAAGTCAGGTAAGGAACCAAAGCAGGATAGCAGTAACAAGACAACATTCTGAATCTTGTTATTTAATGGCTTTTGCCTGTGTAGGAAACAGAAAACTACAGAGGTTAATTTACCCAGGAGAGCACTCCCTTAACCCCTTAGCGTTATTTTTAAAGTAACAAAGAAAAGCAGAGTAAATTAAGACTTCCTCTCAGACCTGGGTGATCATTTTACCCAGAAGAAACACACAGGGTCTCTGAGATTCAGGTTCAGCCTTCCTTAGGCAGACAATCAGACTTAGCTAAAGACATAAAATATATTGGGTAAATGATAAATAACCCAGTCTTAAAGAACTTTGCATTAGTTATCAGTCCAGACTTAAAATTTCTTAGTGTTCCCTTACTACATTTACTCAAAAATTTGATAGCACTATTTACTACATCCAGAAAAGATAAGGGACCTGAATCATAGTTAATTTTCACAAAAAGATAAAAAGTCAGAGACAATACATCCAGATAAACACTGGATATACAACTAACTCTACCAAGTAAGGCCGCAAGGTAGAAGGAAATATCAAATCATCTAAGGTATATGCTTATAATGGGAGTACAGAAAAATAGGTTTGGCTTCCTATTTAGTGAAACCCATGAAGCATTATACATAATCTACATAATCTTAAATTTGAAAAGAGGAAGCTTCAAGTTGCCAAGCAGTTAAAAAGTGTGAACAGCCAAGTATGGTGACACATGCCTGTAGTCCCAGCTACCCAGGAGGCTGAGGCAGGAGGATTGGTTGATCTCCCTTCAAGGCTGTAGTGTGCTATGACTGCATGCCTGTGAACAGTCACTATACTCCAGCCTTAGCAACATAATGAGACCCTGTCTCTAAAAAAAAAAGGGTGAATAGGAATATAGTATGTACCTCCTACTCCATTTCGTGCTCAAAGCAATCAATTACAAAACAAAATAGGTGATTACATGTTAAGAACATTAAAAAGTAGGAGAGAAGGGAATTAGTGGAGGGCACAGAAAAGCAAACTCAGTAATGTTTAGCTAACGTTTAGTAATGATAGGTTTCCTTGACTTTAACAGAAAGTTCAAAAGTTATACCTGATTCCATCTATTGTCAAAGATGTTGCAGAAATATTGGTGGATATGACACATTTTCTAATTCCAGGTGGAGGTGGCAAAAATATTCTCCTCTGTTGATCTAAAGTATATATAAAAAGAAAATACCAAGTTAAAACATGCATGTGTCAAACTCAAGTTTCGAAAAACTCAATTTTTCACTAAAAGTCATGTTTCTAGGCCAGGTGCGGTGGCTCACGCCTGTAATCCCGGCACTTTGGGAGGCCGAGGCAGGAGGACCTCGAGGTCAGGATATCGAGACCATCCTGGCTAACACGGTGACATCCCGTCTCTATGAATTGCTTGAATCCAGGAGGCAGAGGTTGCACTGAGCCAAGATCGCACCACTGCACTCCAGCCTGGGCGACAGAGCGAGACTTCATCTCAAAAAAACAAACAAACAAAAAAAACAGAGGCAACAGAAGATCCAGAACATTATTTTCAATGTGGCAGTAAGAAAGATGAAATTATTTACTCTGTACAGAAAAACATATGTCTATGTATATATTTAGTTAATGGTTAACAACAAACCAAACATAATGGGTTTTTTATCAGTTACAAAGTAAATTATAAAAGCATTGGTGAACCAAATCTTGAGAAAACAATGAGAACCTTAAACAATGATCCTACGAATTTCCCTGAAGATGTAAAAATCTAAAATAGATATCTATGCTTCAATAGAAAGGAGCTAATATCATCATAAAAGAGATTTCCAAAATAACACATCTATGTTCTTTATTGACACATATATTCCAAAACTTTGTTAATATACGGGTAAGAATCACCCAATCAACAAAAGCTGTTAATACACATACACGTAAAATATAAAAACATTTAAATGCTAATTCCAACTCCAAATAGGAGGCTAAGGTTAATTTCCCTTTAATTTTACAAGTTAAATTCCATAATAAAAGTTTTACAAAACAAATTCTAAACCTCATTCAACAGTATTTACTATGACCAAAATGTCAAATCAAGAGTTTGTATCTGCTCTTGGAATTCACCAAAGAACAGGATCATGCTTGAAAAGCAGACTAAGGCATGGCTACTTTAAAAGGAAAATGATCCACAGCCGGGCATGGTGGCTCACATCTGTAATCCCAGCAATTTGGGAGGCCAAGGCAGGCAGATGACCTGAGGTCACGAGTTTGAGACCAGCCTGGCCAACATGGCAAAACCCCATCTCTATTAAAAAACAAACAAAAAAAACTTAGCGAGGCATAGTGGCAAGCACCTGCAATCCCAGCTACTTGGGAGACTGAAGAAGGAGAATCGCTTGAACCCAGGAGGTGGCGGTTGCAGTCGGCTGAGATTGCGCCACTGCACTGCAGCCTGGGTGACAAGAACGAGACTCGGTTACAAAAAAAAAAAAAGGAAAACAATCCACTGTGTTTAGACTTAGATATACCTGGATATATACAATTTCTAAAAATTCTGTGGCAATGGCAAATTAGGTTTGACTTACAGTAATACCAGCAAGAAACTACTGTCCTCATTTCAAAGAATTCTCACCAATAGTTTTGTTTTGCTAGGAGAAACAATACTCTTAACGATAATAAGGGGGATATCCAAGGCTCTCGAAAAAGTGAAATGTAAAAAGACTTCAGGCAAAAATCACTTCTCTCAAGGAATGCTGGTTCTCACTGATTTGTTTCACGATCTAGATGTGGGTTACAAAGGTGAGGTTGGTTTGTGAAACTTAACCTAACCACTTAAGACCTGAGTGCTTTTCTGTAAACCTGATTATTCAATAAAAAGTTTTTTTAAAAAATCAAATTTTCTATTCTAATGAGAAATTACCTGTTGTCATAGATCCATAACATGGCAATATTAACAAGCCATCGAGGGTGGTATCTTGAACATCGTAATCATAATCAACAGACTCTGCCATCTGAAAAAGTAACTCACAACTTTTCTCGATTTCAAACTGGCCTAAAACAGAAAAAAAAAAAAAAATTCAGCAACTGAACAGAAAAATTAATTTAAGAATAAAGAAAATGTCAAGATTAAAATTAATTTTGCCTAGAAATTATTGTAAATCTCTCATTTAAAGTAAAGGAGATGAACACCTAAGCTGTACCATATTTCAACCAAAAAATCTGAAGTAGAAGAAACATCAGTTTCTAAGGAACTTAAATCTCTAAAGGAATAAAAATATTTATCATCTTCAAGTTTTTCACCCTGTTAACACAGTATTTGAGAAGACTCACTAAATTGTTAACAAAGGGGAAAAGCTAGTCCAGGTGCTATTGCATTTGGGTAAATTTCAAAATAAGTAATCTCCAAAAGGCAAAGATTGTTACAATCCCTCACTTCTAACATTAGTACAAGGCAGAGGAAAAAAGTAAACAAGGAAACTACTAATTCCTATTAGGAGGGTGCTGCTACTTGAAAAGTTACACCACTAGTTTAGGATTTAACTATTTTATTTTTGATCTCCAAAAATGCCACATGCTTGTCTATGATACATAGATTCTACACCTTATGTGTTGTTATCACACAGTACAATGCCACCACCCAAAGAAGAACCTGGTGAGATGTCCTTTGAAATAATGGAATTAACCCAGGTCTGTTTAGTCAGGTTACATTTCTATCTAAGACAGACCAATAAAAACAATATTTCACTATTTAATTTCTTTCAATTAAAAGGTCAGTGTGTTTTACATAT
The DNA here is from genome assembly GCF_047675955.1 of Chlorocebus sabaeus. NCBI lineage: Eukaryota > Metazoa > Chordata > Mammalia > Primates > Cercopithecidae > Chlorocebus > Chlorocebus sabaeus. The sequence goes on from NC_132919.1 coordinate 38,864,550, forward strand.
ATTTACTAATGAGCTTGATGTCTTTGACATATGACATATATACGTGGGTGTGTGTCTATATATATACACACTACTATGCCTTTGACATAAAATATATATATACTATTATGTCTTTGACATACATATATAATTCTCTTTGGCAGCTAGCTTACAATTCTTATATATCTTTTACCTAAAATTATTCAGATAATCAAAAAAAGCTAGGGCAACACTTGAGAAGGGCACAGAATTCCCAACAAAGGTAGCACTCTACTGGGTGTCACATTCCTTACTTACAAATAGTAAGTTTTTTAACTTGATACTAATGCTCACCAGTCAGAAAAACCAAGATGTCTCCAGCCATTTCATTCAAATGGATATCCATGGTGACTTTCACAATCTGAAGCAAGAAATGCAGGCATAATATGCTAGTGGAAATACAGTCATTCCCTTACCACCACTTCCCTTGCCCCACAGAAAAATTAAACTTGGTTCTTAAAAATTCTAGGACCTGTGAGAGCTGTCATTAAAATAGTAGGGAACAAACGAATTATCAAACTACCTAATTAGTAAGAATCACAGATATTAAAAAAAGACATTAAATGAATGCCAAGTAATACCGCTTGAATATACGCAGTATTTTCTCTGTCTCGTGGACCAATCAAATTGCAGAATTTCTCTCTGACTGGATAAAGCCTTCCAGGTATATCAAATATTGGACAATTTCCAAAGAATGCAGAGAGCTTGGCTAATTCCATAGTTGCTGACATTACCACCACTTTTAAATGCTCCTTCCTATTAGGAGACTTCTCCTGAAATAGCTTCTTCAATAAACCAAATAAGATATCCTGAAAGAAAAGTAAATTTCTAGTAAGTCACAAGTGCACTTAACAACCAAACTATTTTAAATACATTGCTATTCTATCCAAGGAATTCCTATTTTAATAGATTAAAAAATAAGAGCCAAGTGCAGTGGCTCACACCTGTAATCCCAGCACTTTGGGAGGCCAAGGTGGGAGGCCAGGAGGTTGAGACCTGCCAGGGAAACAAAATGAAAGTCTCTACAAAAAATGTTCTTAAAAATTAGCCAGACATGCTGATGCACGTCTGCAGTACTAGCAACTCGGGGGGTTGAGGTGGGAGGATCACTTGAGCCCAGGAGTTCAAGGGTGCAGTGAGCTATGATCGTGCCACTGCTCTCCAGTTTGGGTGATGGAGCAAGACCTTATCTCTAAAAAATTAAACTAAATTTAAAAGTAAGAGAAGGCAATTCTCTATATAGTAAAAAGCTACCCAAACAAGTAAACTACTTGCTAATAATAAAAAAAAATAAAATAAAATACTCACTGTAGTTAGAGTTCTTTCATGGGCTTCATCCAAAATAATGACACTGAATTTGGTAAGATTTGGATCTCCAAGAATATGTTTCAGTAAACATCCATCAGTCATATATTTGATTGCTGTCTCCTAATGTTCAAATAGCAGAGTCACAGAAATTCACCACTACTTTCCCAACTAAATTTTTCCTCAAGAGGTACAAACATTAAGTGATCAAACCAATCTGACTAAACAAAAGGGTACCTAAAATAGTCTAACTTATGTAGACAAAATGATGGTAAGTCACAAAGCATGCTGTCTATACAAAAAAAGGGACAAATAACTCACTTGGGTATTCTTGGACAAAGCAACAAAAACCACCAATAAGGAGATACAATAAAGTCAGAGGAAAGTGGCAAGATGATGCAATGGCATTAGGTGAGCAAGTTGTGGGAAACAACAGTGAAATGAGATTTATCTTTCTGACTCAGCCCCTATTTCAGAAGATTCAGGGAAAATGAGAAAATGGTAGGTGCATACTTTCCACCCACTCTCTCCTCTTCTCTACCCCACTGTCCTACTAAAAAATGTGTTACTTAGGTCAGACACGGTAGCTCAAGCCTGTAATTCCAGCACTTTGGGATGCTGACGCAGGCAGATCACTTGAGTCCAGGAGTTCAAGACCAGCCTGGACAACAAAGCAAAACCACATTCCTAATAAAAATATAAAAATTAGCCAGGTGTGGTGGTGCACACCTGTAGTCCCAGCTACTTGGGAGGCTGAGACAGGACTGCTTGAGCCTGAGAGGCAGAGGCTGCAGTGAGCTGAGATCATGCCATTGCACTCCAGCCTGGGTGACTGAGCAAGACACTATGTCCAAATAAAAATGTGTTACTCAACAAGCATTAAAACAGGGTGAGTAAAAGGTCCAAAGGCTAGGAATAACAGCAATGACATCCATAAAACAAGGGAAGGAAGAAAGAAAAAACAGTGACCACTAAGAAGGCAAAGATAGTATTTTGGGGGGTCAACTTGTGCCATATTTGATGGCCATTCCTATTAGGGAACATATGTAAACCAGGGATTGTTTTGTAGCTGGGACAGGATTAAGAAATTCACAGGGAATATAAATTATAATATTCACTATTAAAAAGAAAATCTTAAATTTGTTGGTGCCATGAATATAGAAGATGCTTAACACTTGCTGATTTTGTTAATTGATTGATTTTGTTAACTCAGCTTTCCACTGACTTCAAGAATACAAACACACAAAATAAATGAACCTGAAAACATAATCAGCGAAATAAGAGAGACACAAAGTACAAAATACTGTGTGATTCCACTTGTATGAGGTACCCAGAGTAGGCAAATTTGTAGATACAGAAAGTAGAATAGAAGTTACAGCAGGGCACGGTGGTTCACCCTGTAATCCCAGCACTTTGGGAGGTTGAGGGGGGCGGATCACGAGGTCAGGAATTTGAGACCAACCACATCTCTACTAAAAATACAAAAAATTATCTGGGTATGGCGGTAGGAGCCTGTAATCCCAGCTACTTGGGAGGCTGAGGCAGGAGAATCACTAGAACCTGGGAGGCGGGGGTTGCAGGGAGTGGAGGTCGTGCCACTGCACTCCAGCCCAGGCAACACTGTGAGACTCTGTCTCAAAAAAAAAAAAAAAAAAAAAAAGTTACCAGAGGCTAGGTGGAGGGAGAAATGGGGGTTTTAATCTATTGTTTAACAGATAAGAGTTTCTGTTTGGGATGATAAAAAAAAAGTTCTGAAAGTAGAAATGGTGATGGTTACCCAACATTGTGAACACATTTTTTTTTTTTTTTTTGAGATGGAGTTTTGCTCTTGTTGCCCAGGCTGGAGTGCAGTGGTGCGATCTCAGCTCACCACAACCTCCACCTCCCGGGTTCAAGCCATTCTCCTGCCTCAGCCTCCTGAGTAGCTGGGATTACAGGCATGCACCACCATGCCTGGCTAATTCTCTATTTTTAGCAGAGACGGGGTTTCTCCATGTTGATCAGGCAGGTCTTGAACTCCCGACCTCAGGTGATCCACCCACCTCGGACCCCAAAGTGTTGGGATTACAGGAGTGAGCCACTGCACCCAGCCCATTGTGAACATACTTAATGGCACTGAATTGTATATCAAAATGGTAAAATGGTCAATTTTAAGTTATATATATTTTATTACAATAAAGCATTTTAAAAACCTACATGTCAAGAAACCTTACAGTTAAAAAACATAAATAAGAGAATCCTAAGAAAATAAACTGTCATTTATAAACTAAGGAAGGAAAAAATAGAATGAATATCAGACACTTGAAAGCTAAAGCATTAACAATGAACGACAAAAATAAATTATTTAAAATATATATTGAACTTTGAAATTAAAAACCTTTCAGAACTCTCTCCACTCTTTCCGTTAAGTTTATAGTATTAGCTGGGCATGGTGGCATGCTCCTGTAGTCCCAGCTACTCAAGGAGCTGAGGTAGGAGGTGACTTGAGCCCAGAAGGGTAGAGGTTACAGAGAGCCATGATTGTGCCACGCACTCCAGACTGGGCGACAGAGCGAGGCCATGTCCCAAAAAAGAAAAGAAACAAATACCAACAAGACTTTTGTACCTTAGAGCTGCAATCATCAAAACGAACTTGGTATCCTACTTTGGATCCCAAAGTGCATTTCATTTCTTCAGCTACTCTCTGAGCAACTGATATAGCAGCTACTTTTCGTGGTTGAGTTACACCAATCATACCATGTTGTGAAAACCCTATCAAAACCAGAGATAAAGAAATACAACAATGTTAGCAATTGTCTTCCTATTAGAGCTAAATTGTTTTTGGCCAATGAATACAAAACTGCTTGAATGTTTCCAAAAGAATATCCTGCAAATTAAAAACACATTGCTACATCTGCACCATGAAAATTTAAATATTAATTTAAAATAATACATATTAGTAACCACTCAAAGAAAAAAAATACATATATATATGTATGTATTATTATTTTTTTTTTTGAAACGGAGTTTCACTCTTGTTGCCTAGGCTGTAGTGCAATGGTGCGATCTCAGCTCACCACAACTTCCACGTACCAGGTTCAAACGATTCTCCTGCCTCAGCCTCCCAAGTAGCTGGGATAACAGGCTTGCGCCACCATGCCTGGCTAATTTTGTATTTTTAGTAGAGACGAGGTTTCTCCATGTTGGTCAGACTGGTCTCATACTCTTGACCTCAGGTGATCCACCTGTCTCTGCCTCCCAAAGTGCTGGGATTATAGGCGTGAGCCACCACGCCCGGCCAAAAAAAAAAAAAGAAAAAAAAAACTATATATATATGTTTTTTTTTTTCTTTTTTGAGACGGAGTCTTGCTCTGTCGTCCAGGCTGGAGTACAGTGGCGCAATCTCGGCTCGCTGCAACTTTCACCTCCCGGATTCAAGCAATTCTCCTGCCTCAGCCTCCTGAGCAGCTAGGATTACAGGCGCACGCCACCACACCTAATTTTTTTTGTAAAAAATACATTTTTTAAATTAGATTTCAGGCTTTGTTTGGTTTTGTTTTTTGTCTAAAAATCTACTCTAAAGGTAAGCCAAGAATTTTGACACATAGGAATTCATAAAATTCCACACACTTCCCAAAATAAATTTACCTTTGTCACAAGAGTAAAACTGGATTTATTTATTTATCAGATAGAGTCTTGCTCTGTTGTCCACGCGGGAGTGCAATGGCACAATCTCGGCTCACTGCAACCCCTACCTCCTGGGTTCAAGCAATTCTCCTGCATCAGCCTCCTGAGTAACTGAGATTACAGGCGCAAGCCACCACACCCAGCTAATTTTGTATTTTTAGTAGAGATGGGGTTTCACCATGTTGGCCAGGCTGGTCTTGAACTCCTGACCTCAAGTGATCCACCTGCCTCAGCCTCCCAATGTGCTGGGAATACAGGCGTGAGCCACCATGTCCGGCCTAAAACTGGATTTAAATATGCCACCTTTCTGCTGGGAGCAGTGGTACATACCTATAATCCCAGCTGCTCAGGACCCTGGCTACTCAGGAGGTTGAGGTAGGAGGACTGCTTGAACTCAGGAGTTTGAGACCAGCCTGGGCAACACAGTAAGATCTCATCTCAAAAAAAATATCTATATCTATATCTATAGCTATACACCTTCCATATAGCATTTTCATATCTTTGGGAATGGAGCTGCATCTTAAAATTGATGGCGTGTTTCCATTCTTACTAATACAGTAGTCCCTCTTTACCCTTGGTTTTGCTTTCCAATGTTTCAGTTACCTACAGTCAATGGAGATCCAAAATTACAGTACTTTGAGAGACAGAGAGAGACCACACTCACAGAACTTTTACTACAGTATACTGTCATAACTGTTCTATTTTATTGTGGTTGTTGTTAATCTCTTACTGTGCCTAATTTATAAACTAAACTTTATCATAGGTATGTATGTATGTACAGGAAAAAACATAGTATATGCAGGGTTTGGTATTATTGGCAGTTTCCAGCATTGAGTGGTCTTAGAAGGCATCTCCCAAGGATAAGAGGGGATTACTGCATATAAAATAGTGATATATCTTAATAGATGGCACCTTAGATTTGAAGCATTAGAATAATATATTTATTTTTTAAGGCAAATCATATTCAATATAATACTGTTCTTTACAAACCTTACAACAGAAAGTTCTGTCATACTGAAAGACACTTGTCAAAAGACAAAATTACAACAAATTTAATTTTTTTTTTTTTTTGACACAGACTCTCACTCTGTCTCCCAGACTGGAGTGCAATGGCATGGTCTCAGCTCACTGCAACCTCCGCCTCCTGGGTTCAAGCAATTCTCCTGCCTCAGACTCCCGAGTAGCTGCGATTACAGGTGCCCGCCGCCATGTCTAATTTTTGTATTTTTAGTAAAGACTGGGTTTCACCATGTTGGCCAGGCTGGTCTCAAACTGCTGACCTTGTGATCCACCCACCTTGGCCTCCCAAAGCGCTGGGATTACAGGCTTGAGCCACCACGCCCGGCCTAAAAAAATTTATTTTATTTTTATTTATTTATTTATTTATTTTTTTGAGACGGAGTCTCGCTCTGTCTCCCAGGCTGGAGGGCAGTGGCGTGATCTCCGCTCATTGCAAGCTCTGCCTCCTGGGTTCACGCCATTCTCCTGCCTCAGCCTCCTGAGTAGCTGGGACTACAGGCACCAGCCACCACGCCCGGCTACTTTTTCTTTTTGTATTTTTAGTAGAGACGGGGTTTCACTGTGTTAGCCAGGATGGTCTCGATCTCCTGTCCTCGTGATCCGCCCGCCTTGGCCTCCCAAAGTGCTGGGATTACAGGGGTGAGCCACCGTGCCCGACCAAAAATTTTTAATTGGCTTTTGTGATTCCAACTCTGGAATCACATCAACCCATCGTCTCATAAAATAGAATGAGTGTTCCAATGAGCTGAGCAGAGGAGGCTGATTGTATAGACAGAAAAGGGCTGAGGGAAAGTAGAAACAGAAAATAAAAAGCAGATTGCTAATTTCAAAGTTACTTTTTTTGTAAAAGTTAAAGCAGAGTAAACTTCTTGATGCTGGCTAAAACTGGTCTGTTTGGAGATTTGGCTATTATCTCTTTCTCCTGATTTCTCAGAAGATTAGATGAAAAATTTAGTTTCTAGACTTGGTGGCGTGGAACTTCAGTATGAGTAACTCCATTCTGGTTTGGTCTGTTGGGTCTAATGCGGGGGATCAGTCCAAACCAAAGGCCTCCTATTAATTTTACTTAACATATTTTAAAGGTAATTTGTTAGTTGGCTTGTGCTGGCAAAGTCGGGGGATAAATATTTACCTGATAATGCTCTAGAGAAAGAACCAAGAAGTACTAATGGCAGCAACAGATATCACATATCTCTTCCCTCTCAAAATTGTTTCAGTATCCAATGGTTAATAGTTTACTGCTAGACAACCTTATTCTATAAAATGGAATTAATATCTAGATGTAATTCTATTTGAGATTATTATGGTAATTAAAAATGGGAAAATCTGCCATCCCAACTAATTCCTGAACCTGAAATAGACCATAAAGAAGCGAGGGAGACATAGGGGAAGGGGGTGTGCCAAGAGAAGGGGGACTATAAAGCAAATAGTAGGCAACCATAGAGTACAGAAGTCCTACTGGCCTTTAAAAAGAAGATATTTTAAAAATATTTCCAATGTTAGAACAGAAAAAAATCACCTGCTTCATACAGATATTTTGGAAGTTGAGTTGTTTTACCACTTCCTGTATTTCCAGTAACAATAAGGAATGAATTGTCCCTCACAGCTTGAATAATCTTTTTTCTTTGTTTCTGAATAGGAAAAGTTGGAGTAGTTCCTCCCTCCTGGGACGTGCATCCTTTCTCTTCTGTAATAACAGAAAAACAAGTCAATTAAAAGACTTGTAAAGATATCTCTGACTCAACTTCTCAGGACTGAAACCAGAAAGGCAATATTGAATTTTAGGGCTAGAAGGGATCATCCATGACTTCTCAGTTAAATCGCTCATGTACAATTTGTAAGTGAGGGTTAATGAGCCCAGAACAACTTTTTGGTGAAATTCAGCAACTTGAGCATTTGTTCACGCGTAACTCAAAGTACTTTTCAAAGCAAGTATAGCTCAAGGCAACGTATACACATGTATACTTACACAGAAGCACAAAACCCAATTTTATTTAACAATAGACCAAAAACTGGAACACAGCAGAAAATTCTCAGCTGGATTAGAAGCCACCTGTGTTTGCTTCTGATTCATGGTTCAAGTTAGGTCCCTGTTCAGAGTGACTGATATCCCAGAAGGCCAAGTGGTGGGTAACCATGGAAACTGGCTCCTGGAAACTGGCTCCCTTCATACCGTACCCAAAGGCAGGCTGGCGGCCCGACGAAGGAGGGGGGAGGATGAATGGGTAGAGAACAAAGGGTTTGTGAGCCTGTTTAAGAACAGAATGCATTTCGGGCGTTGGGGTTCACTTTTTCGCCCCCCAGTAAGGTTTTCGCCCAACTTGGATATGGGACCGCCCCCCTCTAAGGCAAAGTGCTCACTGGACGCAAAGTTCGCCTCGGGCTTGGAAAGCCAGGAGAACGCCACGGCTTCCTCACTACTCCTCTCAGCCGGCCAAAGGCGTACTTTCATCCCCCCCAAAACCCCCACGCCGTAACTCCCGCTGGCTTCCGTACCGTCCCGCGGACCGCACCTCTATCGGCGATACAAACAGCCGGGGGCCGCTCTTCCTGGAGGTCTCTTGACCGCTCACCCTCCTCCTGCCGCCTTGGCGCCCTGCCCGCGACTGCGGGAAACCGGGACATAGACCTGGCCCCGAGTGGAGGCGAGCACGTCCACCGATCTGAGGAGATGGGAGGGGAAAGGCGAGGACGCTCACTGATGACGTAGAGGTGTTTACTTCCGCGCGTGCGACTTGTAGCAAAGGGAGGGGGAGCTGCTCGATGACGTGGCACGGGGCGGCCGGGCCGCGAGCCAAGGCTCCACCCCCCAGGGATTTCCCGCCAACTGCCACGTGCGCTTCGCCTTGGGCGGCTGAGGCATACCTGAGGGCCCGAACACCCCCGCTTGTTTCGCCTCTGCGGCGCCAAAGGTCGCGACCACACCTCTTTTCAACGCCACAGTGGTCTCTGCAGGCTATTCTGTCTTCGCACACCTGACACGATGTGACCCTCTGCCTGGAGCTGGAACCATGGTGCTGCGTTTGGCAACTCATTCTTACTTCAACTTTCCTGATCTGGTATGACCTGTCCAAGGCACACAGCTACTGAGCTGTGGAGCCGAGCTTTTAGTTATGTTATTATAAAAACTTAGGTTGCCGAGGCTGTTCATTTCCCTCACAGGACCCTGAATTTAATTTATTTGCATGTTTCCTCTTCTGCCCAGCTAGATTGTAAAGCCCCCCAAAAGAGCCGGAGTATGTAAACACCACTACATCCAGAGTCCCAGTGATTCAAGGTGGGCTGTCAATATTTGTTGACTTTGCTGAAATGGAAGAATGAATAATTGACTTCCTTAGGAATTCAGCTCATTTTTGATAGAGGTGCATTCCTTGGAAACCACAGTAGCTGAAAAGTTCAACAGATACACAACATCTGAGGCAGGGCAACTTTTTCAGAAAAGGTACTTTGGGGACAGGTCTTTCTGTTCTAGAGCCTGCCAATTTTTAAATTATTGTCAACTGTAACAAAATCAATGCAATGTGAACAAGATTGTTTCTTGGACTCCTGAATTGTTCCTGCTGTGAGAATTAACCAACACTTACTACCAAAGAAAACAACTCAAAACTGTCACTTCACCATCACCTAAAGACCCCACTGTCTGACCAGGCTTCAAAAGATGTGCCATAAGGCTGTTGGACCCCCAGATTTTTCTGTGCTCATTTGAAGTGAAGTCACGGCCGTGCATGGTGGCTCATGTCTGTGAGGGGTTGAGCACCTTGGGAGGCTGGGACAGGTGAATCACTTGAGATCAGGAGTTCGAGACCAGCCTGGCCAATATGGTGAAACCCAATCTCTATTAAAAATACAAAAAAAAAAAAAAAAAAATTAGCCCAGTGTGGTAAGATGTGCCTGTAATCCAAGCTACTTGGGAGGCTGAGGCAGGAGAATCACTTGAACCTAGGGGTAGGGGTTGCAGTGAGCCAAGATCATGCCACTGCACTCCAGCCTGGGCAACAGAGTGAGATTCCGTCTCAAAAAATAAAGTAAAATAAAGTGAACTCATACCAACTGTTCTTTTTTTTTTTTTTTTTTTTTTTGAGATGGAGTCTGGCTCTGTCGCCCAGGCTGGGGTGCAGTGGCCAGATCTCAGCTCACTGCAAGCTCCGCCTCCTGCGTTTACGCCATTGTCCTGCCTCAGCCTCCGGAGTAGCTGGGACTACAGGCGCCCGCCACCTCGCCCGGCTAGTTTTTTGTATTTTTTAGTAGAGACGGGGTTTCACCGTGTTAGCCAGGATGGTCTCGATCTCCTGACCTAGTGATCCGCCCGTCTCGGCCTCCCAAAGTGCTGGGATTACAGGCTTGAGCCACTGCGCCCGGCCCCAACTGTTCTTAAATGGGACTGATCAACACTACTTAAAATGCAAGCTCATCAGATTTTGAATGATACCAAATAAGTTGGAACTTTGTGACAACTTTATATCTCAAAACCTGGGTATGAGAGGAAACAATCTGGCAAATAGGAGAATATTCCAGGTTTCTCTCTTTCATTAGGAGCATCTCCCAGCCTTCTGGATCATGTTAGGAATTCAAAATACAGAAACAGAATTCAAAATATAGAAACAGAAACCAAAACGGCAAAAATACATTTGTAGTACAGGCAAGGTATTGGTAATCTCAGTATTTTGGTATAGGGCATCTCTATCAGTGATATAATAAAGTCACTTTCTAAAAATCATCATTCCAGACCAATGATGATTACCACTTAGCTCATAGTAGTCAGATCTTTCCGATACAGTTGACCGTGGAACAATACAGGTTTGAACTTCACAGGTCCACTTGTAGGCAGATTTTCTTCTGCACCTGCTAAGCTGGAGATAGCAAGATCAACCCTTTGTCTTCCTCCTCCTTCTCTTCAGCCTACTGAACAGGATGGAAACCTTTATGATGATCCCCTTACACTTAACGGATAGTAAATATATTTTCTCTTCCTTATGATTTTCTTAATATTTTATTTTATCTAGCTTGTTTTATTTTAAGAATACAATATATAATACATATACAAAATATGTATTAATTGTTTATGTTATCTGTAAGGCTTCCAGGCAATAGTTGGTATTAATAGTTAAGCTCTGGGGAATTGAGTAATACACAGATTTTGGCCCAATGCAGTGGTTCACACCTGTAATCCTAGCACTTTGGGAGGCCAAGGCGGGCAGATTGCCTGAGTTCAGGAATTCAAGATCAGCCTGAGCAACATAGCGAAACCCCATCTCTCCTAAAAATACAAAAAAAATTAGCCAGGTGTGGTGGTGTGTGCCTGTAGTCCCAGCTACTTGGGAGGCTGAGGCAGAAGAACCACTTGAACCTGGGAGATGGAAGTTGGGGTGAGCCGAGATCGCGCCACTGCACTCCAGCCTGGGTGACAGCGAGACTCTGTCTCCAAAAAAAAAAAAAAGTTATATGCAGATTTTGACAGTGCAAAGGGTTCGTGCCCCTACCCCCACCTTGTTCAGGTTTCAACTGTAAATTATTTCCTTTATTTTTCACAAAAATTCACAGAATTAGGTTATTACTATCCCTAATTTTTGTGTTAGAAACTTGCCTGTGGTGACAAACCAACTAAGAGGGCCAAGATTCAAAGTCACACTAATAACCACTAAACTGCATTGGGAGATGGAACTATTTAGATCTTGGTGCCAAAATAATGTATCTTCTTCCAATGTTTGTAACTCTGATAGAACTGACCCCATTCTTGTATGAGAACCACCTACTGAGAGTATACAATATAAAACCTGCAAGCCAAAAATGAAGAAAAATAAAAGCAAAAAATTCAAGTGATGTTTAACATTGTTCATTTTATAACCAAGGACATTTAAAGCATGTTACCATTAATAACCATGTGCTTGGGGCTATTCTAAATTAGAAGACCAACAATTATTTCCTACTCAGTGAGTTTACAAATTACAATGACAAACAAAACTCAAGTACAGAGTAAAAATAGAAAATACATGGGTTGAATCTGGGAAGAAAGGTCAGTGTCCCCAACGACATTGAATCTATTTCTTTTCTTTGGGTTACATTAAAAACCTGAGGCCAGGCCTGTTATCCCAGGACTTTGGGAGACTGAGGTGGCCAGATCACCTGAGGTCGGGAGTTTGAGACCAGCCTGGCCAATATGGTGAAACCCCATCTCTACTAAAAATACAAAAAAATTAGCCTAGGATGGTAACAGCCACCTGTAATCCCAGCTACTCAGGAGGCTGACGGAGGAGAATCACTTGAACCCAGGAGGTGGAGGTTGCAGTGAGCCAAGATCTCACCACTGCACTCCAGCCTGGACAACAGAGTAAGACTCTGTCTCAGAAAACAAACAAACAAACAAAAAAGACACCTGAAAGAACTGGTATTTAAAGAAGTGTGAGAAGTCTGAATTGCCCCCTGCTGCTATTGCTTCATAAGCAGTCTTTCAAAATATTCTACAATCCAAGCAACCTGTTTCAGAGCATGCAAAAGAGACAGGAAAGAGGCTCAATATTAAAGATTTACAAAAATGGAAGAAAATGTTTAAATCATCTTCAGGAAAGAAAGTATAGGACCACTGTTGTGATGGTTAAAAGGAGTAAGTAAAACCCACACAAGAAAGGAAAATTATCAAAAATATTATTACAATCACAACCAGAAAGTTTAAAATGCTAGAAAAATGGTGATATGTACAAACCTAATTAATAACAGAACCTAATTGTTCACAGGAGTGAGCAATGGTATCAAACTACATGGATTTCTTAAGAACTTGTTAAGTGGACCAAAACAAGACTTGTCTTGGTAAAGAGAAGCAGACAGAAGCCAGATTGTGAGTAAATGAGAATTTGAGAGTAAACTAAAAATGTACCTAATACACTTGGGGATGGCTGGTTAGAATCAACTAGGGTAAATGAAAGGGAGAGAAAAGAATAGCTGGAAAAAGATGCTGCTACTACTGCATATGTGATGATTAAGAAAAGACTTGGTCAATGAAAGTATTGGGGTATAAGGAGAAGATGTGTTCAGGAGAGTTGAAACAGAGATACTGATGAGGGAGAAATACCAAGTTCACATTTTGAGGAAGGATATAGGACTGGAGGAGACAGAACAAACTTTTAGTCCAGATAGGTATTATAAACTTGCATTTGTGGTGGATTTTTATCCCAAATGTGAATCTGATTGTTTTTCTGTATTTTCCTCCCCTTTTTCTATCTCACTGGTAACCCATAGGCCTATCTTCCTCTTCAGCCCTCAACAAAGCAGAAACAAAAATCCAAAGACTCTTGACCTGAGGTCCCAAACCAGAGCCTTCTGTGCATGCTCAAATTACTGATTACTTCCTATCTCCAATGGATAAGACTGGGCCTAGGCAGAGGGCAGAGAGTGGGAAGGATATGACAAAGGAAGGACTGACAGAAGAGATAAACAGCCCTCCTAGGGGGCAGGAGAAAGATCATCTTTTGTTAGAAAGTTCTAATGGGGCCAGGTGTGGTGGTTCATGCCTGTAATCCCAACACATTGGGAGGCCAAGGCAGGTGGATTGCTTGAGACCAGGAGTTTGAGACCAGCCTGCGCAACATAGTGAGACCCCATCTCAAGACTCATCTCTACAAAAAATACAAAAATTAGCCAGGCTTGGAGGTGCATGCCAGTATTCCCAGCTACTTGGGAGGCTGAGGCAGGAGGATCACTTGAGCCCAGTAGGACAAGACTGCAGTGAACCGTGATGGTGCCATTGCACACCAGCCTGCGTGACAGAGTGAGACCCTGTTTCAGAAAAAAAGAAAAGAAAGAAAAAAGAAAGAAAGAAAAGTTCTAATGGAAGGAATTCAAGAAGATAAACCATTCTCAAGTGTGGACCATTCCCTTCCCAATTAAAAATAAATCAGAAACAAACATCTATGACCAGTTTTTCATCTAGTAGTCCTGGATACATGTAGACCTTGAAAGAGAGGGAGGGGAACTTCATTCTAGAGAGAAAGTAAACATGAAAGAAAACCTCACGCCCTAAACTAGGTGGAACTAGACAAAAAATTTGGGAATTTTTCTGAGTCATATAGTGGTGGACTACATACCACAGTTACATATTTTATTAACAAGCTTATAGTATATTAGCAACTTGGGAGTTTGGAGGAAAATAATTAGATGGTATGGCCATATCATAAAACAGAGAAATATCTAACTTTCAGTCCAAAAGTAAAAAATATCAGCCAGGTGTGATAGCTCACACCTGTAACCCCAGCCCTTTAGGAGGCCAAGACAGGCAGATCGCCTGAGGTCAGGAGTTCAAGACCAGCCTGGCCAACATGGTGAAACCCCATCTCTACAAAAAAATATAAAAGTTAGCCGGCCATGGTGGTACTCGCCAGCGATCCCAGCTTACACAGGAGGCTGAGGCACAAAAATCGCTTGCACCCAGGAGGCAGAGGTTGCAGTGAGCCGAGATTGTGCCACTGCACTCCAGCCTGGGCGACAGAGTGAGACTGTCTCAAAAAAAAAAAAAAAAGTAAAAGATATAATCACACTTTCTTCTCTTTAAGTGTCTAGATATTAAGATTTGAGTAGTTATCACAGAGCCAGTCACCAAATAGTCATTAAATCATTCATCAACAATATTGTTTGAGAGCTTAATAGAGATTGAGACACTGCTAGTTGTCAATGAAAATTGCGCATATAATCTTTAATACATGTGTAGAATTCCCATTAATTTACTAGTAAAATGGGGCCTCTTCCAAATGAAAGCTCAATGTTTACTCTAGCTTCCTATTTATTAATTCATGTGTTCATTCAGTATATATTATAATGCACAATTCCTTTTTTTTTTTTTTTTTTGAGATAAAGTCTCACTCTTGTCACCTAGGCTGGAGTGCAATGGTGCGATCTCAGCTCCCTGCAACCTGTGCCTCCCAGGTTCAGGCAATTCTCCTGCCTCAACCTCCTGAGTAGCAGGGATTACAGGCGCCTGCTACCATGCCCGGCTAATTTTTGTATTTTTAGTAGAGACGGGGTTTCACCATGTTGGCCGTGCTGGTCTCGAACTCCTGACCTCAGGTGATCCAACCACCTCGGCCTCCCAAAGTGCTGCGATTACAGGCATGAGCCACCGCGCCCAGCTAAAATGCGCAATTCTTATATGCACCCTTTTTAGTAGCCACGCAGAGGCATAAAATATGTGTAGGACATAGTTATTACCTTCAATGACATTAC
The DNA here is from genome assembly GCF_047675955.1 of Chlorocebus sabaeus. Lineage (NCBI taxonomy): Eukaryota > Metazoa > Chordata > Mammalia > Primates > Cercopithecidae > Chlorocebus > Chlorocebus sabaeus. Next base: position 38,879,769 of record NC_132919.1, read on the forward strand.
ACGTAATCAAGGAGATAACATATTTAGAGGAGGAAAAACTGGCTAGAGTGATCAGTGAAGCCTTCTAGGAGTTAGTGACATTTGAACTGAGCTTTGAAAGTTGGGAAGATTCCAGTAAATGCTAGGGAAAGATTCTAGATAGAGTGCATTTGACAAAGGCACAACAGAGCGATCAAGATATTATTAATTATGGATTATTGAGAAAGATGCAGTATTAGTGTTCTGACTATGGTCTCTGTAAATCTTTCAATGGCCTGAAGGTGGCAAACTGGGTTTATTTGAGAAATTTCAGCATCAACATTATTTAAAAGAAAAATGAAACAGTACTATTTATCTGAAAAAAATCTTTCATTGACATTTAACTCATAAAATCAAAAAGTGAAACCAATTGAAACATAAATAAACATTTATTGCTTATCTTTAGTAGGACTTACCTTAAGGCACACAGATTTTGTATTGCAAATGCTTTCCATTTTATATTTATTTATTTATTTATTTATTTATTTTTTGAAATGGAGTCTTACTGTGTCACCCAGGCTGGAGTGCAGTGGTGAGATCTCAGCTCACTGCAACCTCCACCTCCCAGGTTCAAGCGATTCTCCTGCCTCAGCCTCCCGAGTAACTGGGACTACAGGCACACGCCACCACGCCCGGCTGATTTTTGTATTTTTTGTAGACACAGGGTTTTGCCATATTGGCCAGGCTGGTCTGGAACTCTTGACCTCAAGTGATCCATCTGCCTCAGCCTCCCAAAGTGCTGGGATTACAGGTGTGAGCCACCACACCTGGCCTCATTTTTATATCTTAATTTTTATTATCCTTATTGATTTCTCAGTTATGATATAATTTTTTCATAGCAGAAAAAAAGGAACTTATATATTTAAATATTGTAAGAGTTAAAGAAAGAGGAAGGAAACATGAAAAGCTGCTCAACAGTCAAAGACAGGTTTATTTTAGAGAATATACCTGAGAGGGGTTTTTGGCCGATTTCAGTCAGGGGCACTCTCTTACAGACTAAGAGTATTTAAGAGTTCAGGGCTAGAGAACTTATCACAAGCTTGGAATGTTTCTGTGTGGGGGAGAAGTTTATTGCGGGGTTGGAATGTCTCTGGTTGGATGGAAGGTTATCTTGGGGCTGACATCTCTCCAGTCAGGGAGGGGTTAATCTTATGGTTGGAATGTTTCTGGTCAGAGATGTCATTTGTGGTTTATGGTCATGCTGACCTTAGCCATCAGGCTGATGCCTTTTGGATTTGGGCGGTTTTGGATCAAGGGGAACTTTAGAATGGCAGTGCTTGTCCAAGATGGCGATATTCCTGCTCTGTCAAGTATTACCATTAAAATCTGAGGAAAGACCAGCAGCGGTGGTTGGTGCCTATAATCCCAGCACCACTTTGGGAGGCTGAGGCAGATAGATCATCTGAGGTCAGGTGTTCCAAACCAGCCTGACCAATATGGTGAAACCCCATCTTTACTAAAGAAATACAAAAATTAGGCCGGGCGCGGTGGCTCAAGCCTGTAATCCCAGCTTTGGGATCCCACTTTGGGAGGCCGAGACGGGCGGATCACAAGGTCAGAAGATCGAGACCATCCTGGCTAACACGGTGAAACCCCGTCTCTACTAAAAAATACAAAAAACTAGCCGGGCGAGGTGGCGGGCGCCTGTAGTCCCAGCTACTCAGGAGGCTAAGGCAGGAGAATGGCGTGAACCCGGGAGGCGGAGCTTGCAGTGAGCTGAGATCCGGCCACTGCACTCCAGCCTGGGTGACAGGGCGAGACTCCGTCTCAAAAAAAAAAAAAGAAAGAAATACAAAAATTAGCTGGGCATGGTGGCGGGCACCTGTAATCCCAGCTACTGGGGAGGCTGAAGCGTGAGAATCCCTTGAACCCCAGAGGCGGAGGTTGCAATGCCCCCAGATCTCAGCACTGCACTCCAGCCGGGCGACAGTGCGAGACTCCATTAAAAAAAAAAAAAAAAAAAAAAATCTGTAAAAAGCATTGTGAGAAGGCTTTTTGGGGGGCGGTCAGATTTATCGGGGCATAATTTCCAAATGTTATAGTTTTAGTTATAGTTTTGTTACCCACACAATGAGTAGGTTTGATCACTTAGCCAGTGATAGTCCAATACCACAACCAAGGAAGATTTAACAAGGGGATTTTATGACTTAAAACAAGTAAGGAGGCTATCGGGGATAATTCCCCAAAGCAGTGTCTCCCTAAACCAAGGTGACAAAAAGGCTTTTCTTAGGCAGGTTAGCTGAGTCATCATATGTAGAGGTGTCCAGGCAGCTCAGGCCCAGTCTGAGATCAGGCTTCTACATACAAATGGAGAATAGCTCCTTCCTGGGTGGATTTTTAGTATGCTAACGAGGAGAATTCTCCAAAGTTCATCTCCAACTCAGGCATCTCTGGATCAAACTGGTTTTTGTTTTGCTGTGGCTGGACTTCTTCCTTGAACTTTTATTTATTTATTTATTTATTTTTTGGAGACAGAATCTCTGTCGCCCAGTCTGGAGTGCAGCGGCACAATCTCAGCTCCCAGGTTCAAGCGATTCTCCTGCCTCAGTCTCCTGCGTGGCTGGGATTACAAGTGCGCGCTACCATGCCCAGCTAATTTTTGTATTTTTAGTAAGACAGAGTTTCACCATGTTGGCCAGGATGGGCTGGATCTCGTGACTTTGTGATCCGCCCCCCTCGGCATCCCAAAGTGCTGGGATTACAGGCATGAGCCACAGTACCCGGCCCCTTGAACTTTCTTGAAACAACAAAACCTTCAGCAGTTACAACTGGATGCTTTTTCTTTTTCTTTTTTTCCCTTTTTATTTATTTATTTATTTTTTTTGAGACAGAGTCTTGCTCTGTTGCCCAGGCTGGAGTGCAGAGGCGTGATCTCGGCTCACTGCAAGCTCCGCCTCCCGGGTTCACGCCATTCTCCCGCCTTAGCCTCCCCAGTAGCTGGGACTACACGCGCCCGCCGCCACGCCCAGCTAATTTTTTGTATTTTTGGTAAAGATGGGGTTTCACAGTGTTAGCCAGGATGGTCTCAATCTCCTGATCTTGTGATCCGCCGCCTCGGCCTCCCAAAGTGCTGGGATTACAGGTATGAGCCACCGCGCCCGGCATAACTGGGTGCTTTTTCACAATATGTTCTGGAAAAGGAAAACCCTGGAACTCTGGGTTACAGTTTTTTGAGTTTTATCAGTTTTGACAAGTGCATATGGTTGTGTAACCACAACTATAAATATAAGATAAAAAATGGTTTCATAACTTTAACAAATTCCCTTGTACCCCTTTATGGTCACCCCTTCCTTTACCTCCAGGTCCTCAAAACCACTGATTTGTTTTCTGTCTGCATAGTTTAGCATGTCCTGAAATGTCATATGAATGAAATTGTGTAGCATGTACTCCTTCTTTGGTCTGCCTTCTTTTATCTCCAGCAATATTGCTTTGAGATTCATCCATGTTGTAATGTATATCAATAGTTGAATCCTTTTTATTATTAAGTGATATTCCATTGTATGGATGTACCACAATTTACTTATTAATTCAGTAGTTGAGAGACATTTATGTTGTTTCCAGTTTTGGGTGATGACATGTACATTCACTATAAACATTCATATATAGGTTTTTGAGTGACAAAGTTTTCATTTCTCTTGGGTAAATACAGAGGAGTGGAATTGCTGGGTCAAATGATAAATATATGTTTATAAGATTGCAAACTGTGTTTCCAAAGTGGCTGGACCGTTTTGCACTTCTGTCAGTCATGTATGAAAATTCCAGTTGCTCTGCATCCTTGCTAGGACTTGATATTGTCAGTGTTTGTTCATTTGTTTGAGCCATTCTAATAGGAAATAATGGTGTTGTTAAAAGTATTTAGACAGGCATGAGCAGGGCAGGAGAGGGCTCTCCCCCTCCAACAGGAATGTCAGGAAATGGTTCGACAATTATCATATTGCCTCTCTAAAAGTGACAAATTGGCAGCAGTGACATATTGGCATAATTAGATGGCATGGCCATATCATAAAACTTAGAGAAATACCTAACTATCAGTCCAAAAGTAAAAGATATCATCATGTCATCATCACAATTTCTTCTCGTTCTTTCTGAGTGTCCAGATATTAAGATTTGAGTAATGATCACAGAGCCAGTTACCAGTCATTAAATCATTCATCGTCAATATTGTTGATGAGAGGCTGATAAATTGCCAGGGAAAAGCCATTTCCTGATGGTTTACACCTGTCGCTCTAAAATGTTAGTTGAATGTAGACACCAGGGAGAGGCAACTTCCTTGGAATGCCCTTTAAGAAACAAAATGATGGAGTATGACCTTCCCAGGCAGTCCACCGGAAAAGGAAAGAAAGCCTTAGATGAGCATGCCTACAACTTCCTAAACACACTGTGCGTGCTCACCTCCCAAACACATAGAGGGCATTGCGCCTGTGGGCAGCCCACCCTAAGGGAAATATCGTGGGAAAGGGGTACTAGACATCAGAAGTGGGCCAGTCTATAAAGTTCTAGGATCGGCTGGGCACGGTGGCTCATGCCTGTAATCCCAGCACTTTGGGAGGCTGAGGCAGGCAGAACACGAGGTCAAAAGATCAAGACCATCCTGGCCAACACAGTGAAACCCCGTCTCTACTAAAAATACAAAAATTAGCTGGGCGTGGTGGCTCACACCTGTAGTCCCAGCTACTTGGGAGGCGGAGGCAGGAGAATCGCTTGAACTCAGGAGGCGGAGATTGCAGTAAGCCGAGATCGCGCCACTGCACTCCAGCCTGGTGACACAACAAGACTCTATCTCAAAAATAAAATAAAATAAAATAAAATAAAATAAAATAAAATAAAATAAAATAAAATAGTTCTAGGATCAAGGTTAAATGTCGCACTTGACTGTCTTGGTGCCCGTTTGGGTCTCTTCCGCATGTACTTTTCTTTCTTTCCTGCTCTAAAACTTTTTAATAAACTTCCACTCCTGTTCTGAAACTTGCCTCGGTCTCTTTTACTGCCTTATGCCCCTCAGTCAAATTCTTTGTTCTAGGAGGCGAGAATTGAGGTTGCCGCAGACCCATAGGGATTCGCCACCAGTAACTTGGACTTTCTTCCACTGTTAATGGTATATTATTACAGCTTTAATTTGCATATCTCTATGACAATATCAAACATATTTCTACAAAAGGTGTTGATTTGTAGTCTGAACAACTTTTTTGTAAAGTGTCTGTTCAAAACTTTTGCCTGCTTGTACGTGTGTGGGAAGCGTTGCCTATTATCTTACTGAATTTTGAGAATTCTTTATGCACTTTGAATACAAGTTCTTTGTCGGAAATATGCTTTGCAAATACTTTGGCCTAGTCTATGTCTTGTCTTTTAATCTTCTTAATTGTGTCTTTCAAAGAGTTCTCAATTTTGATAAAGTTCAATTTATCAATTTTTTTTCCTTTTATATATTGTGCTCTTGGTGTGGTATGTAAGAAATCTTTGCCTAATCCAAAGATGTTTTCATATATTTTCTTATTTATTCCTTTATTTCTTTTTCTTTTTCTTTTTTTTTTGAGACAGGATTTCTCTCTGTCTTCCAGGCTGGAATGCAGTGGCACGATCACACCTCACTGAAGCCTCGAACTTCTGGGCTCAGTGAACCTCCCACTTCAGCTTCCTGAGTAACTGGAACTATAAGCATGTGCCACCATGCTCGGCTAATTTTTGTCCTTTTTTTGTAGAGACTGTTTGTTTTTTTGTTTTTTTGTTTTTTCATGTTGCCTAAGCTGCTCTCAAACTCCTGGGCTCGATCGATCCTCCCATCTCAGCCTCGAAGTGCTGAGATTACAGGTATTAGTCATTGCACCTAGCCAATGTTTTCTTCAAGTATTTTTATAGTTATACAACTTTACGTTGAGATTTGCAATCCATTTTTAGTTGAGTTGATGTTTTTACATGGTACAAAGTATGGTTCAAGGTATACACACACACACACGCACACATATATATACACACACAATTATTTTAGAACCATTTTTTTCCATAGGTGAAAATTTCAACCAAGGAAGGGACTTACACTCTTTTTTTTTTTTTTTTTTTTTTTTTTTTTTTTAGACATAGTCTTGCTCTGTCGCCCAGGTTGGAGTGCAGTGGCGCGATCTCTGCTCACTGCAAGCTCCACCTCCTGGGTTCACGCCATTCTCTTGCCTCAGCCTCCCAAGTAGCTAGGACTACAGCTGCCCGCCACCATGCCTGGCTAATTTTTTTGTATTTTTTTAGTCGAGACGGGGTTTCACTGTGTTAGCCAGGATGGTCTCCATGGCCTAACCTCGTGATCCACCCGCCTCAGCCTCCCAAAGTGTTGGGATTACAGGTGTGAGCCACCGCGCTCCGCTGGAAGGGACTTACACTCTTAAAATTTACAATTAAAATCTGAGATAGGTCTTGTCTGAGAGTTTCTTCAACTTTTTTTGGTTGGTTTTTTTTTTTTAACTTTATTTTCCAAACATTACATTGTATTTAAAAGGAACAATTTGTGTGTTGGTTCTTTTCGGGGTTTTTTTGTTTGTTTGTTTGTTTGTTTGTTTGTTTGTTTGATACAGAGTCTCACTCTATCAACCAGGCTGGAGTGCAGTGGCACGATCTCAGCTCACTGCAACCTCTGCCTCCTGGGTTTTAAGCAGTTTTTTCTGCCTCAGCCTCCCAAGTAACTGGGATTACAGGTGCCCACCACCATGCCCAGCTAATTTTTGTACTTTTTTTTTTTTCTGAGACGAAGTCTCACTCTGTCGCCCAGGCTGGAGTGCAGTGGCTGGATCTCGGCTCACTGCAAGCTCCGCCCCCTGGGTTTACGCCATTCTTCTGCCTCAGCCTCCCAAGTAGCTGGGACTACAAGGCGCCCGCCACCTCACCCGGCTAGTTTTTTGTGTATTTTTTAGTAGAGACGGGGTTTCACCGTGTTAGCCAGGATGGTCTCGCTCTCCTGACCTCGTGATCTGCCCGTCTCGGCCTCCCAAAGTGCAGGGATTACAGGCTTTAGCTACCGCACCCGGCCTAATTTTTGTACTTTTAACAGAGATGGAGTTTCTCCATATTGGCCAGGCTGGTCTTAAACTCCTGACCTCAGGTGATCTGCCTGCCTCGGCCTCCCAAAGTGCTGGGATTACAGGCGTGAGCCACTGCGCCCAGTCGTACCCTGGTTTTTATCCCTTTCATTTTATTCCATTAGAAGTATCAGGATTTTAAGACATTTTCAAATGACACTGTCTATCTCTGCACTATCTAGAATAATGCAATTTTAAACTATAGAGACTGCCATCCCCATTTGTAGAGATGAAGAAACCGAGACTTTAAGATCTTCAATGACTTGCCCAAGGTCATACAGCATAGAGCCAGAACAAAGTCCAGGGTGCAGCTTCCCAAATCTCTAGGCCATTGCTCTTTCCGCCAACTGTTTGTGGCCTTCGTATTGAATGTTTCACTAACTTGATTTCTATTTATTATAGACAATTGATTGCTTCAATAGTAGGCTTTTATCTAAAATTTCATTCTAGTACATAAAGTTCAGTAAAGCAAAATTAAACTGAATTCTTTTTTTTTTTTTTTTTTGAGACAGAGTTTCACTCTTGTTGCCCAGGCTGGAATGCAATGGCACGATCTTGGCTCACCGCAACCTCTGCCTCCCAGGTTCAAGCAATTCTCCTGCCTCAGCCTGCGTAGTAGCTGGGATTATAGGCATGTGCCACCACGCCTGGCTAATTTTGTATTTTTTTTTAGTAGAGACGGGGTTTCTCCATGTTGGTCAGGCTGGTCTCGAACTCCCGACCTCAGGTGATCCACCCGCCTCGGCCTCCCAAAGTGCTGGGATTACAGGCGCGAGCCACCGCGCCCGGCCTGAATTCTTACCAGATGTCTCTAAGGTTTACCCAATGCCACTGGATTTACAATCTCATTATAAAGTAAGCACACACACAAAAAAGGAAGCAGTCTAGACACTAGGGATTACCAAAATGCTGAAATTTTAATTCATAATTCTAAGACTTCGCACAGATGCATAATTTTTACTTTACATATTAAGTTAGCTATGTCTCTTCATTTAATTGTAAATTAGACAGAAATTTTACCTTTTTTTGCTGCATGGGACTTTCAGCAGTCTGGTGAGTTAAGTCTGGATGATCCAGTCTCATCTGATGCAACAAAAATATAGATATTCTTGATAAAATATAAGAATCTTCAGATGCCAGAAATGAAAAGGGAATGCAAATTCCCGAGAAAATGCAAAGCTATTCTGTGGGGACAGTATCCTGTGAGAAAACAGAGGATGGGATGGGAAGACCCAATAGATGTCTAAAAGGAGTTCCAGAGTGATGGAATATGTCTATTTGAATAGAAAGAAAAGCAATATTTGAGTAGATAATCGCTGAGCCCCAGACAGGAAAAAATAAAAACTACATACACCTGAACAAAATGAAACATCGACCATGCTGGAAGGAGAGAAAATCTTAAAAGCAACAGAATTAAAAAGATTTCCTATGAAGGAACAATAACACATTATCAGCAGATTTCTCAACAAAAATAAAAAAGACTACACAATGATAGGCATCTCCACATTATTAAGCGAAAATAACCAAGAAGTCTATACTCAAAACTTTCGTTCAAGAGTGAGACTGAAATCAAGATATTTTCAGACAAACACTAAAATAATATACAGTAACAAGTCATTGCTTTAAAAAAAAATTCAAATATACACTTCAAATGAAAAAATTAAACTGGCGGCCAGCCCTGCTGCACCAGGCCTGCTCCGTCTGCCTCTTGAAAAAAAAAAAGAAAGAAAGAAATTAAACTCGGGAGAAAGGACCTGGTGTAAGTACTAATTTTAAACAGAAAAGTTAGTAAAAATACTGGTAAATCTATACTGACTGTTAAAAAGCAATAATAGACTGGACACAACGGCTCATGCCTATAATCCCAACACTTTTGGAGGCCAAGGCAGGAGGATTGCTTGAGGCCAGGAGTTAGAGACCAGTCTGGGCAACATAGCAAGATTCAGCTCTACAAAAAAAATATTTTTAATTAGTGCCATGTGGTGGTACATGCCTGTGGTCCCAGCTACTCAGGAGGCTGAGGTGAGAGGACTGCTCAAGCCCAGGAAGTCAAGGTTGCAGTGAGCTGTGTTTATGCCACCACACTCCAGTGTGGGTGACAGAGAGAGACCCTGTGTCAAAATAAAATAAAATAAAAGCAATAATAATAAATACTGAGGCCGGGCATGGTGGCTCACATCTGTCATCCCAGCACTTTGGGAGGCCGAGGCGGGCAGATCACTTGAGGTCAGGAGGTCGAGACCAGCCTGGCCAACATGGTGAAACCCTGTACTACTAAAAATACAAAAATTAGCCAGGCATGGTGGCATGTACCTGTAATCCCAGCTACTCAGGAGGCTGAGGCAGGAGAATTGTTTGAGTCCGGGAGGCAGAGTTTGCAGAGGCAGAGGTTGTAGTGAGTCGAGATTGCACCACTGCACTCCAGCCTGAGCAACATGAGTGAGACTTCATCTCAAAAATAAATAAATAAAAAATAGGCCGGGCGCGGTGGCTCAAGCCTGTAATCCCAGCACTTTGGGAGGCTGAGACGGGCGGATCACGAGGTCAGGAGATCGAGACCATCCTGGCCAACACCGTGAAACCCCATCTCTACTAAAAAATACAAAACACTAGCCGGGCGAGGTGGCGGGCGCCTGTAGTCCCAGCTACTCGGAAGGCTGAGGCAGGAGAATGGCGTGAACCCGGGAGGCGGAGCTTGCAGTGAGCCGAGATCTGACCACTGCACTCCAGCCTGGGTGACAGAGCAAGACTCTGTCTCAAAAAAAATAAAAAATAAAAAATAAAACTAAAATTAAAATAAATTAATTAATACTATAAGTTGAGAGAGTTTTTGAAAAGGTGAAACCAAATTACTATAATAACAGGAAGAATGGGCGGAATAAAGTTTCTCAGATTGTATGTTGTTCAAAAGAGGCTGACAATATCTTAGACCAAGTTGAGCCACACATGTTATAAATTTAAGAGTAACCATTGATTGAATAAAAGAAAGTGATGTTGTTTTTATAAATAAAAAAAGCAAAAGTAAGTTCTTGTTAATTTTACCACTGTGAGGAAAATATACTTGATAACTATGAACTTCCCACCAAAGGGAAAGTATACAAGGAAAAATGGATGAAACAAACAAGAAAAATTTTAAGCTTCTATGTAATTACAATGAGGAAAAGATTGATTTCAAAATTGTGTAAGCCTGTAAGAAAATAGCAAGCTTTGTTTACTGATACTTTTTTCTATATCACATAAAACTTTATGTTATAAACCTGAAACCCCACTTTTTCTATCAGAGAAACTCCTTTATAATCCATAATAAGTAAAGGTTAATTTTTAAACACAAGTTTCAAGTCAGTAGAGGTGAAAAATAAATCAGTAACTCAATAGAAGGTAGGAAAGTATTAAAAAAAATAAAGAAAATACATAGTAAAGAACATTAAATAAAAGACAGTAGAAATAAATTACTTTTGCAACTTTACTGACAAAACAGAGAACTTATTTCTACTGTATAAATAGTTAGAGATATGTGAAGGAGTGAAGAATGTGCCATCCCCAAATATGCCAGATTGGTATAGTAATTATTTCAAGTTGAAAACAGTTGAGAAATTGTAATTTCAGAAAGGGTGAGCTGACCTGTCTCTTCCTCCACGCAGCAAGAGATACAGATTCCTCTGGGAGGGGCACCCTGTCCATACCAGGGCAAGAAAACCCTTATCACCAGAGACTTAGAATTGGAGGCTGCAGGCCAGTCACAGTGGCTCACGCCTGTAATCCCAGCACTTTGGGAGGTCCAGGCGGGCAGATTGCCTGAGGTCAGGAGTTCGAGACCAGACTGGCCAACATGGTGAAACCTCATCTCTACTAAAAATACAAAAATTAACTGCGTGTGGTGGCAGGCGCCTGTAGTCCCAGCTACTTGGAAGGCTAAGGCAGGAGAATCGCTTAAACCTTGGAGGCGGATGCTACAGTGAGCGAGATCGCACCACTGCACTCCAGCCTGGGGTGTAGAGCGAAACTCCACTTCAAAAAAAAAAAAAAAGAATTGGAGGCTGCAACGGACCTGAATAAATGTACTTGATGAAGTCAACCTTATCTTCCACCTGTTGCACATCCTCCATACATCTCCTAGTAACTCCCCTAGAAAATTTACTGCCCCTGGTCGGGTATTCTTTGTCCTGTAATTTCTTTTCAAATGTATCATTTTTTTGTCTAAAAATACAAAAGCATCTTGCTTTGGCTACTTATTCAGACTTCACGCTCTTGTGAATATCACCATGTACATGTAGAACTAATACAATTTGTATGCTTTTCCCTTGTTAATCTGCCAGGTGTCAGTTTGGTTTCTAGATCTAAAGAGGTCACTAAGAGCAAAGGGGGGGTTGATCTCTGGCTCCCCTAAACATGCACTCTGGTATAGAGACAAATTTGATCCTGAGACCCCCACATAGATGTGAGGCTCTTCCTCTCCTTGCCATTCTAGATCACAAATCCTTCTATATAACTAGACGTTGTTTTGAAGAGAAGCAGAGGGAAGCAAGAAGAAATGTGAAAGATTCTGCATTTACCCAAAAGAAAATGTGTTATTCAAAAGTGATCATTTATTTATTTACTTTATTTTTATTTATTTTTTGAGACAAGGTCTCAGTCACTCAGGCTGGAGTACAGTGGCACAGTCATAGCTCACTACAGCCTTGAACTCCTGGACTCAAGCAATCCTCCTGCCTCAGCCTCCTGAGTATCGGGGACAACAGGTGTGCACCACCACACCCAGCTAATTTTTAAATTTTTTTGTAGAAACGGGAGCTTGCTATGTTTCCCAGGCTGGTCTTGAACTCCTGGCCTCAAGCCATTTTCCTTCCTTGGTCTCCCAAAGCACTGGGATTACGTAGAGAAGTAAGCCACCACACAGGGCCAAAATAAACTATTTAAACTAAAAAAGGTTGTTGCCTGGAATTGACAAGTTTAATGTTTGGTTGGTTTTTATCCTCTCATTAGAGCGCAAGGTGGAAGCTTGCAAGGAAAAATTAGGTCCATGATAGAAATTAAAAAGTAGTATTTTCTTTGCACATTAGAATTATAATGTGGTAAATGTTTGACCCCACTATAAACATTTTTGTAGGATTATTTTTGCACATTGTGTTTTTCCTCCTGGTGTTAATATTTTTCTGCAATTTGCATGTGTCACCCCTTTTGAAATTAATTGTAGTCCCCATTGTATAGACCAAGGAGCCACCAAAGGCTTTGTCCACTCTGGAAATGGCAGGTGTAAAGCATAAAGCAAGGGGCAGAAAGGGTAAGAATAGACCCAGTTCTTTGCAATCATAAGAAAGTGTCCACCCAGCCATTCTGCCCTTTTTAATTTGTTCCTTTCCTCGGATCTAAATGCACTGACAATTAGGACCATAGAAAACCATATGCATCGTGACCACCATTACTCACTGCCCTGACCATTCCCCTGGGTAACACAGAACATTTAATAGGCCTGTCCCAGCATCTGATAACAAAGGAAAAACATATGGCAGATCACGATAATGATTTTGTGTCTTTCTGTAATGATGAAAGAAAAACCTGATCCTGCATAATAATCGCTTTGTTATTCATAGAACTTAAACGGCATTTCCTCATGAATTTTAATGTGCTATCCATTTTCTCACTACTTATCCCGACAATTCTTTGTGAGCCTTTGCAGAACATTATTCTCTTATCTCTGTCTTTCTTACAGTGATGTAATTATTCTGTCTATACTATAAGACTTTAGGATGTCTTTTTACTGCATTGGTCACACAGGGCTGGTCTAGGTTGCCATAAATAATCTGAAAAGATCAAGCTGTGAACTTAGGATTTCTGCACTTCTGTTTCCTGTACGCATGTTACTTAATTTTAAAGGGTTTACTTTTTAAAAATTATCTGGAAATCCTGTAATCATAAATTTGTGCCTTTTAAAATAAATTGTAATTAATTAGTGGCACTCATGAATCTTTTGTTTACTATTCTAAAAGTTCAGGGAGCATTTGCAATATTTTTTCTTCCTTATTCTTCTTTAGTGGGCATAATTCATATTGAAATTCAGTCCCATATTATGTGTAGACAGAGTAATCTCAAAATTATATATGACTAGACTAGATTTTTAGCTATTTAAGGACATAAACTGAGTCTTACTTATCTTTGTATTCTATGAAGTATCTATCCAGCTCAAGGATTTCTAAATAGAAGGCCCTCATAAATAGTTGCTTAGAAAGTAAAAAGTATCGTTTGCAGACAACAAATCAGTGGTTGCCAGGGGCTGAGGGTAGACGGGGAAAATTGCTTTCAAAGAGTTACAAGGGAACTTTTTACAGTGAGAGAAATATTCTACATATTGATTGTGATGCTGATTACAGTGTGCATTTGTCAAAAATTATACACTGAAAATTGGTGAATTTAATTACATGTAAATTATATTTAATTATGCATAATTATAATTAATTTATGCCTTAATAAAGCTGATTAAGGCAGAGATCTTGTGATGACATCATTATTTCCTTATAGGAAATAACTAACAACAAATGTTATTAATAAATAACTACCACTTTCTTTACATGAATGAATAACCTGGTTTCAGACCAACCTTAAAAATTCTTAATGTCTTGATTGAATGACCAACAATTTATTAAATATTACCATGTATCTGGTCCTGTACTAAATTATTTATTTGTTTATTTTATTATTTATTTTTTGAGACAGGGTCTCACTCTGTCACCCAGGCTGGAGTGCAATGGTGCCATCTCAGCTCACTGCATCCTCAACCTCCCAGGCTCAAGCATCCTCCCGCCTCAGCCTCCTAAGTAGCTGGGACTACAGGCACACATGCCCAGCTAACTTCTATATTTTTTGTAGAGATGGAGTTTCACCATATTACCCAGGCTGGTCTCAAACTCTTTGGTTCAAGTGATCTGCCCACCTTGGCCTCCCAAAGTGCTGGGATTATAGGCATGAGCCACGGCAACTGGTTCTCTTTTCTTGTGCCAATAAATGCTGTCAAGTGATTATTGTTTCTGATTTTTACAGGAATAACAATTTTACACTTAGGCTCTGAGAGGTTAGGTAAGCTTGTCTAAGTCCAGATGTTTTATTTTTTAAAAAAATCAGCTGGGCATGGTGGCTCACGCCTGTAATCCCAGCATTTTGGGAAGTCAAGGCTGGCAGATCACCTGAGGTTGGGAGTTTGAGACCAGCCTAACCAACATGGAGAAACTCCGTGTCTACTAAAAATACAAAATTAGCCAGGCATGGTGGTGCATGCCTGTAATCCCAGCTATCTGGGAGGCTGAGGCAGGAGAATTGCCTAAACCCTGGAGGCGGAGGTTGTGGTGAGCTGAGATCACGCCATTGCTCTCTAGCCTGGGCAACAAGAGTGAAACTCTGTCTCAACAACAACAACAGCAACAACAACAAAAAATCAGTGCATGCAAGAATATGGTTTCAAAGAGGCTAAACTAGCTGGATGTGGTAACTCCTGCCTATAATCCTAGCTACTCCAGAGGCTGAAGCAGAAGAATGGCTTAAGCCCAAAACTTCAAGGCTGCAGTGAGTTATGATTCTGCTACTGCACTCCAGTCTGGGTGACAGAGGGAGACCCTGTCTCTAAAAAAAAAGAATACTACAGCTACACTAAATATATATTTGTGATTAGGAATTTTGAGGAGTCAGGTGATTTTCTCCAAAACGTACCCATAGTAATAAAAATAAAAATTTTAATTCAACAAATAAGTATTTACTTTGTGACAGGACTGTACTAGATATTTCAAGGACTATCATGCTAAAAATATGTAGACTTTGCTTTCAAAGCATATACCACGTTAGTCAGGCACCATGGCACATGCCTGTAGTCCCAGCTACTTGGCAGGCTAAGGCAGAAGAATCCCTTGAGCCCAGGAGTTTGAGACCAGCCTGGGCAACATAGCAAGACTGCCTCTTAAAAAAAAATCATATGCCAAATTAAATGGATATGAGATGTGCAAATAAATAGCAATAATACCAGACAAAGTATAGGGCTAAAATAAGACTAGAAGTAATTTTGGGCAGGGTGCAGTGGCTCACACCTGTAATCCCAGCACTTTGGGAAGCAGAGGCAGGCAGATCTCTTTTTTTTTAAAGACGGAGTCTCGTTCTGTTGCCCAGGCTGGAGTGCAGTGGTGCAATCTCGGCTAACTGCAAGCTCCGCCTCCCGGGTTCATGTCATTCTCCTGCCTCAGCCTCCTGAGTAGCTGTAGCTACAGGCACCCGCCACCACTCTTGGCTAAATATATATATATATTTTTTTTGTATTTTTAGTAGAGATGGGGTTTCACCATGTTAGCAGAGGCAGACAGATCTCTTGAGGTCAGGAGTTGAAGACCAGCCTGGGCAACATAGACCTCGTCTCTACCAAAAAAAGAAAAAAGAAAAAAAAAAAGTAATTTTGCATTCAAGAAGGAAGAAGTGCCTTCAACTTTGGCTAAATTGACTAACCAGCCAGAAAGAAGAATTTAGGAGAGATTCAGGCTTAGATGTTTTTGTGATTAACAAAAAAAGAAGAAGGAAAGGCAAAAACTTTTCTTCTTCTCTTGCTCTATGTATTTATTCTCAATTCAAAGCGAATCTGACAAACAACCTATGAGTATATATGGTTAAAGTAGATGCTATTTCTTAGACTTCTACACTGATACTTCCCTCATTCTGATCTCTGCTTAAGTTTCCTTCCCAGAGAAGCCTTTCCTGATGATGCTACCTAAAAGAGTATCTCATCACTCTTTATGTGTTCTTCTTTCTTTTTCTTTTTTTTTTGAGACGGAGTCTCGCTCTGTTGCCCAGGCTGGAGTGCAGTGGCACGATCTCAGCTCACTGCAAGCTCTGCCTCCTGGGTTCACGCCATTCTCCTGCCTCAGCCTCCCAAAGTAGCTGGGACTACAGGCGCCCACCACCACGCCCGGCTAATTTTTTGTATTTTCGGTAGAGATAGGGTTTCACCGTGTTAGCCAGGATGGTCTCGATCTCCTGACCTTGTGATCCGCCCACCTCGGCCTCCCAAAGTGCTGGGATTACAGACGAGAGCCACCACGCACAACCTATTTTTCTTCTAATCGTTGATTACTATTTGATTATATATACATATACACACTTTGTTTTGTTTTTTTCTTTTTGAGACGGAGTCTCATTCTGTCACCCAGGCTGGAGTACAGTGGCACGATCTCAGCTCACTGCAACCTCTGCCTCCCAGGTTTCAACGATTCTCCTGCCTCAGCCTCCCGAGCAGCTGGGATTACAGGTGCATGCCACCGTGCCTGGATAATTTTTGTATTTTTAATAGAGATAGGGTTTTGCCATGTTGGCCAGGCTGGTGGAACTTCTGACTTCAAGGGATCTGCCCACTTTGGCCTCCCAAAATGCTGGGATTACAGGCATGAGCCACCGTGCCTGACCAATATTAAATATTTTTTTATTTATCGTTTGTCTCCCCACATTGTTTTTATGCTCCTTTCAGAAGGATCCATATGTCTTGTTCACTGTTGTGTCTCCAGCACTTAAATTAGTACTTGGCAGTCTGTTGAATGAATTAATTAATTTTACAAAAGGGTCTTTCTGACTACAACAACTCATCTCCAAGTATTCCAGTCTTCACTTGAAGTTCTACCAATTTTTCATTTTATGGTTATTTGACTTTTGCTACAGATATATCTTAACTATATCGAAGTAGAAATATACATTTTTGAAGCAAGGTACATGAAAGAAGATTTGAACCCTAAGACATGCCTGTGGTTTCATGTAATCTTTCTGAAAGTGAATTGTTTCAGAATACTTCCCTCTTCTCTCGGCTGCAGCCTGGGTTCCCTGGAAAACAGAACCTGAAAAAACGCTCATAGAGCTCATTTTTATTGTATGTAAGGAGAGGAAAGAAGAAGAGTACCATCCTAGAGAAGGAAGAATCAGGGCTACAGCTTCTCAAAGAAACACAACTGGCTGCCTGATCAAATGGGAACATCTCTGGAATGGCTGTATGGGTCTCAATAATCTGTTGGAGGACACAGAAGAAGAGTAAATAACTCATCTCCCGTGAGTCATTACCTGACTTCTCCAAGAAGCCACTAGGGAAGCCAGAGCCTGCATACATTCAGTCATGAGAAACTAGGTTCCGAAAACTGCTGCTGCAGCCCAGTTCTCACCCCCAAGAGGTTGCCTCTCCCTATTCCTTTGGTTGTAAAGCCCTGGACTCAGCTACCATCTCCTAATACTCCTCTGGCAAGGAAGAAAGCCAAGTGACCGAGATCCTGGGAGGAAGACAGAGTCAAGCAGATCAAGGAGGGCATTTTTGTTAGTTTGTTTTCTTTTTTGTTTGTTTGTTTTGAGGTGGAGTCTCACTCTGTCGCCCAGGCTGGATTGCAGTGGCTCTCCGTTCACTGCAATTTCCGCCTCCCGGATTTAAACAATTCTGTCTCAGCTTCCCGAGTAGCTGGGACTACAGGCATGTGCCGCCATGCCTGGCTAATTTTTATATTTAGTAGAGATGAGGTTTCACCATGTTGGCCAGGATGGTCTTGATCTCCTAACCTCATGATCCAACCGCCTCCACCTCCCAAAGTGCTGGGATTACAGGCATGAGCCACTGCGCACTGCCAAGGAGGGCATTTATAAACACATCCCATCCCCAGAAATTATTCAGAGCAATTATTTCTAGCAACCAAAGCCCAGGCACATGTGTGACATATGGATACATGTAGATTATCTCCAAGTGCTCACTCTTTGGTGATATTTTTAGTATAAATTCCCTAATTCTACACCTCGTTTCTTCTAAATGCCTACATTTTCTTCCAAAGTAGTACGTTTATTTTTGTTTTTTAACTTTGAAAATTTTGTTCAGCAATTTGAAATGATGAAAAACCCTATGCATGGTAAAGTTATGCTTGAATATCCTTTCTTATATCGATTTGGCATCATTAATTCATTCAACAAATATTTAGTGAGCACCTACTATATTGTAGGTACTATATTAAGCGCTAATACTACTACCATGAATAAAACAGACACACATTCCTGGATCCCTGAAGCCTACATTTTAGTGAATGGAATCACAATAAACAATGTAAACAAAATATGTATATTATGTTGAATGATTATAAGCATTAGGAAAAAAATAAAGAAGGGTGATTTTCTTTTTGATTCAGTGATCTTTTGAATAGACAATCCATAAAAGCCTTCAGGGAGAGGGGAAAAAGATGTAAATGGGGCATTTAGGGAATGAAGTGTTCTGTAGGATTAGAACTCTGAGTTAGGCCTGTGACCAGGGAGTAAGGAAGTAGCATGGAAGATGTAGAGCATGGTGGCGGACACAACTTTTCATAACTTTCTCCAAGGAAGTAATAGGCAAGACACATGACACAGAGTAATGTCTCTATGTAAGATACAATTGCTATTAACTCAGCTTTACTCCACAGATTATAGGAAGTACACAGAGAGCTGAATTCTATCAGTTATACAGAAGGAAAATACATATTTTTTTCTATATAACTGATGAAACCGCCTAATAACTCCAAATTACTCTTCATGCTTACAGCATGAGGTGTAAAGCTACAGAACTGGAGTGAGATACTGAGAAGCAATACTTAATTCTCCAAGATTTCCTGAAGTACATGCTGCACCAAGTTTTATGTTCCTTCTCTACAAATACTGGAAACAGAGCTATCATTTCCAAGCAGGGCACTTGAAATGCCCTTAATCATGAGAAGAACTTGGAAAGCCTATAAAGGACCCATATTGTTGGTGACCAAGAGAGCTGAGGGGAAGAATTCTCATGTGGTAAATATCAGGTTGCTCTCTTAGGTGGAGATGAAGGACTTTTCAGAGAATCAGATGGCAGATGTCAGTCATTGATGACCTGTTTGATGTGGACATCTAGAAATGAGTATCTTCAAGTAAGACATCATGTAAGCTGAATAGGTATTTGATCCCAGAATGGTAGAGCTGAATGGTCTTAACCAAACTAGATGATCAACTCTCATGATGCCAGGATCAGAGTAAAGTTTGGAGTCCCGGAAGCCAAAGAGTACAAATATTAAAGTTTACTCTCTTAGACCACTGTGTAGATAATTCATTTCCTAATGAAGGATCTCATTTGTTCATGTATTCAAATAATCATAAGTGCTTACAAATTACCAGTGCCAGGTACTTTGCTAGGTGTTGGAAAGACAAAGGTAAGCAAAAATTGACATGTGTCTTGCCCTTACAGAGTTTAGTTATAACTATAATTCTAACAAGGGCAATTAAGGAAAGCTTGAGACGGTGCTGTGGCTCATGCCTATAATGGTAGCACTTTGGGAGGCCGAATCAGGGGAATCACTTGATCTCAGGAATTTGAGACCAGCCTGGGCAACATAATGAGACTTCTTCTCTACAAAAAATTTTTTAAAAATCGACCAAGCATGGGGTGCATGCCCATAGTCCCAGCTACTCAGGAGGCTGAGGTGTGAGGATTGCTGGAGCCTGGGAGATCGAGACAGCCGTGGGCCATGATTGCACCACTGAACTCCAACCTGGGCAACAGAGCAAGATCCTGTCTCAAAAAAAAAAAAAAGAAAAAGAAAAAGAAAAAAGATTGAGAGAGAGAGAGACAGACTAAGGATTGAAGGTTTTTTAAAAGTCATTAGTAATTTTGATTTTTATTCAAAGATCAGTTGCAAATCTATTACACGTTTTTAAGTAGGAGATTTGAATTTTGAAAAGATCACTCTGGATGTTCACGGAGAGAAGATTGCAGATGGATAGGAGGGGTTCACAGACACCATTTAGGAGGCTGTTGCGGCAGTTTCAGGCAAGAGATAACGGTTGCTTTGACCAGGGAAGTAAGCCACTTACTCAGCAGAATTGCTTTTGAAGTGAACTTTATAATCAGCATTGTTCTTCAGCCTCCGTCTCTTTCCCACCACTCCCCCATCTACTTTGTGTTTGTTGTTGTTTTGTTTGTTTGTTTGTTTGTTTGAGGCTCCCAGGCTGTAGTACAGTGGCACCATCTTGGCTCACTGCAACTTCCGCTTCCTGGGTTCAAGTGGTTCTCGTGCCTCAGCCTCCTGAGTAGCTGGGACTACAGGCACATGCCACGCCCAGCTAATTTTTGTATTTTTAGTAGAGACGTGGTTTCGCCATGTTGACCAGGCTGGTCTCCAACTCCTGGCCTCAAGTGATCCGCCGGCCTTGGCCTCCCAAAAATGCTGGGATTACAGGCGTGAGCCACCATGCCTGGTTCCCCATCTACTTTTAAAACTTGTTTACGGCCAGGCATGGTGGCTCACGCTGGTAATCCCAGCACTTTGGGAGGTCGAGATGGGTGGATCACCTGAGGTCAGGAGTTCAAGACCAGCCTGATCAACATGGTGAAAACTGTCTCTACTAAAAATACAAAATTAACTAGGCATGGTGGCATATGCCTGTAATCCCAGCTACTCGGGAGGCTGAAGCAGGAGAATCGCTTGAACCTGGGAGGGGGAGGTGGAGGTTGCAGTGAGCCGAGATCGCGCCATTGAACTCCAGCCTGGGCAACAAGAGTGAAACTCCGTCTCAAAAAAAAACCAACCAACCAACCAAACAAACAAAAAAACTTGTTTATAAGGACATCCAGCCCTTACCACTGTGAGGTCACAGCCCGCAAAACACAGATTACTAAAGGTTTTTAAATGTCTTTGTCTCCATTTTGTACTGATTCCAATAGATGCTCTCTACAAGCATCCACACATTCTATGAGGTCATTTCAGGCTAATGTGTGTTCCTTGAACAGCACTTTATCGCTCTAAATAAAAAAATTGAAAGAACATAACATATTTTGTAAGAACTTAAATGGAAGGTGTTGCCCTCTTTTCTGAGAAACTCTTTAAGGAAAAATCCTGCTTTCTATTCAGTCATATAAACCACCTGCTTAGTATGGACACTGTACAGCTGTACAAACTGAGGCTGCAATGATAAAAAATAAAAATAAATGAAAAATTTAAAAAACAGCCCTTGCTCTCACAGATCTTACATTCTAGAATGGGAGGAAATTATAATAAAATACATTAAGCACTATAGGATATGAAGTATAGGAGACTAAGGAGACAGGATAACTAAATTCAATATGCTATCCAAGATTAGATCCTAGAACAGAAAAGGGACATTAGTGAAAAAAATTAGTGAAAGCTGAATAAAGTCTGTAGTTAACAGTATCATAACTGTGTTCATAACTTAGTTTTGATCATGGTGCCATGGTTATGTAACATGTTAACATTAGGGAAGCTGGATGAGGGGTACATGGGAGCTCTGTGTACCATCTTTGTAGCTCTTCTTTAAATCAAAAATCATTTCAAAATTAAATATGTAGTAGAAGAAGGAGAAGGGGAAGAAGAAAGAACAAGAACAAGAAGAAGGAAAAAGAAGGAAGAGGAGGAGGAGGAAGAAGAAGAAGAATAGGATGAGGAGGAGGAAGAGGAAGAAGAAACGGAAGAGGAAGAAGAAAAAAGAAAGAAGAAGAAAAAGAGAAAGAGGAGGAGGAGGAGGAAGAAGAAGAAGAGGAGGAGGAGGAGGGGGAAGAAGAAGAAGGGAAGAAATAATAATAATAATACAGGATGATTTGGGAGCTCCTGGCAGGGCACTCAACCTAATCTGGGGGTGGGAAAGGCTTTCTGGGGAAGGGATGTTTAAGCTGAGACCTGAAGGACAAATAGGAATTAACCAGACAAGAGATATTGAAAAAGACATCCAGAAATAGTATGTAGAATGTTTACAGTGCCAGAAGCAAGAGAAAGCATGACAAATTATAGATATTAAATAAAATTAAGTATGGCTAGAGCTTAGAATAGGGTGGGAAATGGAAAGGAGAGGAGTGATAGAAGATAAACCCAGAGTGGTAGGACACCAAGTGCCTTAAAAATCATGTTGAGAAATTTAGAGTCTAAGGACAATTTCAAGAAGAAATAAAAATGACTAATAAATATATATATTTTAAAACCTTCTTTACTGGTAGTCAAATAAATGGAAATTAAAATAATTGGATAATATTTTAACTTACTCAATTCCCAAATATTTTAAAATTATAGTATTCTTTGCCTCCAAGAGTATGAAAAGAGAATTTCTTACATTCTGCTGATAATATTAATATTTCTGGAATGCTATTTGGCAATTTAAATACAAAGTTCCAACAACAATGTTCATATCCCTTTATCCCTTCAGTTTTATGTCTGGGATGTTATTTTAAGGAAATAGCCAGAAATATATTTTTAATTAATGTAAAAAGATGTTTCTCATCATTATTTATAACCGTACAAAATTTAAAACAAAATTTAAAAAATTTAAAATTTAAAACAAAATAGGGACATAGTTAAATAAATGGTTATGTTTCCATATGATGAAATAGTATGTATTAAAAATAACATTTACAGCTTTGTGCAGTGGCAGTATTGTAGCCAATGAGGTTTATCCGAGGTGCGATTATTGCTAATTGAAAATTTTTCCCAATACCCCACCATAATGACTTGAAATATAGTTGGCATTGGCAATTTTTGACAGTCTCTATGGAGACTGAACATAAAAAAGAAAAAAAGACAGATTATAAATATAATGTACATATTATATATAATATATATCTTACATGTATATGTTAAGTATATATATAATTAGTGTGTGTGTGTGCATCATCTGTAGACAGAACTGGCTGTGTAATTTGCAGGGCCCAGTGCAAAATGAAAATGCAGTTCAAAATTATTAAGAATTTTAAGAAAGCAACAACAGAACCTCAAATCAAGTGTAGAACCCTTTTGAATAGGGGCCCTGTGTGACTTCACAGGTTGTACGCCCTTGTAACTGGCCCTGTCCCTAGAAAAAAAGATGAAAGGAAATATCCCAAAATGTCAATAGGGATTATATTTGGTTTGGGGATTACTGATGATTTTTATTTCATGAATTTAAACATTTTTTCACAATAGACATCTTTTATAATCAGAAAAAAAAACCAGTCTGTATCTTTTTTTTTTTAAAGTCCCAAGTTACACTAAAAGCAGCACTACAATGAATTACATTATATTTTGCTTTTAGGCTCTTTTAAATATCCCTTTCGGGCCACTGCGAATAACAAATTCTATTTTTAAAGTTTCTATAATGTGTTTTTAAGTCACTGTAGAGAATAGAGCAGGATATAAAAATGAAATCAGTTCTTTGCTAAGTTTAAAAAAAAGCAAGCACAAGTTGAACTACAAATAACACATTTCCATCTATTTTTGTCCCATATAGAATTAGCTATTTGGTTGGACATTGAACATTTGCTTGAATGGTGTAATGCTGAAAATTCCTTCTCTAGCCTCCTTAGACCTATATTCATATAATTGGCAGCCCACACTGGCAAAAAGAAGGCCTGCACCTTAAGAGGCCTATTGCATCCTTGTCCAATGAAGGATTTAGCAGTATTTTTTTATTTTAATTTTTATTTATTTGTTTTTGAAATGAGGTCTCACTCTTTCACCTAGGCTGGAGTGCAGTGGCATGATCTTGGCTCACTGTGACTTCCACCTCCTGGGCTCAAGCAATTCTCCCACCTCAGCCTCCTGAGTAGCTCGAACTACAGGCGCCTACCACCATGCTGGGCTAATTTTTGTATGTTTTTGTAGAGATGGGGTTTCACCATGTTGCCCAGGCTGTTTTTTTAATGAAGAAAGGTTGTGTCTGGAAAGCAATAAAAGACCCCTTAAATGAGAGCATTAAGTGACTTAAAAAATCATACAGATAGGCTGAGCACAGTGGCTCACGCCTGTAATCTCAGAACTTTGGGAGGCCAAGGTGGGCAGATCACTTGAGGTCAGGAGTTCAAGACCAGCCTGGCCAACATGGCGAAACCCTGTCTCTACTAAAAATACAAAAATTAGCCGGGCTTGGTAGCGGGCGCCTGTAATCCCAGATACTAGGGAGGCTGAGGCAGGAGAATTACTTGAACCCAGGGGGCAGAGGTTGCAGTGAGCCGAGATTGTGCCGCTGCATTCCTGCCTGGGCCTGGGCAACTGAGCAAGACTCCATCTAAAAAAAAAAAAAATGTACAGATGGTATCTGCAATGTGAGAAAGAAAAGAAATTTTTTATCTGAGAAATGCAAGCTCCGCTTTAAATTATCAGGCCCAGAGCACTGAAATGTGACAAGAGTCACGCTTCACTCCCCCTTGAGCTAGGTAATCACTTCATGAAGCTACTTGCTATTTGGGCTCTAGATTTACTGACCCCAAGTAGCTATAAATTAACCTAACAATGCCATACACTGGACACCATAACTCATACTCTATAGTTCAGCAATGTATATTGCCAATCATTAATCAATATTATTTCTATAAACCAATGAAAATTCCTCACAAACAACTTTTGTCATCACCGCCTCTCCTGATTCATTATTTTTTCTTTAAAAGCGTAAGCCTCTCTTTTGTTCTCTGGAGCACTTCCCAAGGTAACTACGAAGTATTTCCAGGCTGCAGTCCTCAACCTTGGCCCAAATAAGCTCTCTATATTAATTTTGCCTCAGTTTCTTTCATTAGGTAGACAAATGCATTCTTTTAGAAGTTACATAGAGAAGCCTTAACAAGTTGAGCTGCTAATGACATAACTAGCAAGTTTGGCACAAATGAAAGCCAAGACAAATCATTTAATACTTTTAGTGCCCCCAAAGGACAATCTGCCTAGTTACACAGGATTGTCCCTGCAGACCTCTTGAATACAGGCTTCATATATATATATATACACACACACACACACACACACACACACACGCTTATAAATATTTATAAGGTATACATATAAAACAAAACTATATATACATCGTTTTGTTTTGTTTTTTGAGACAGGGTCTTGCTCTGTCACCGTAACTGGAGTGCAGTGGCACAACCCAGGTTCACTGCAGCTTCGACTAACTGGGCCCAAGTGATCTTCCCAACTCAGCCTCCCAAGTAGCTGGGACTACAGGCACACACCCACCTCGGCCTCCCAGAGGGCTGGGATTACAGGGGTAAGCCACCACGCCCAGTCTTTTCGGTATAATTTGTATTGTTTTGCACTAAATGCACTACTGTTTTACGCACTCAATTAATCTGCTGCCCCACTTTGTGTAATCTCCAACAGAAGAAATATGAAAAAGAAAAAGAAAAATGATTATTTGTCATCCCTTCCTCTTTCCCATATTCTATTAATTGTGTATCCTAAAGAAAAGCTTTTCTTTAGAGTATTTACTGAGGAAGTAGAGATGCAAACGGAATAACCCAGAAGGGGGTCACTTGTTTCACTTCAGAAAAGGGAAGAGACCTACAGGGGAAGATAATGGGGAAAAAGAGGAGAGGGAGAGGAAGTATGAGGGTCAAAGACAGGGAGGGAGGCTGAACAGATTTGAGAGAAAGAAGACAGAGGCCAGGAATGGTGGCTCACACCTGTAATCCCAGCACTTTCGGAGGTTAAGGTGGGCAGATCACTTAAGTTCAGGAGTTCGAGATTGGCCTGGGCAACATGATGAAACCCCGTCTGTACAACAAATACAAATTTAGCTGGGCATGGTGGTGCACATCTGTGCTCCCACCTACTCAGGAGGCTGAGGTAGGAGGATCATTTGAGCCCAGGAGGCAGGGATTATAGAGAGCTAAGATCATGCCACTGCACTCCAGCCTGGGTGACAGAGTGAGAAAAAAAAGAAAGAAAGAGAGATTGAGAGAGAGAGAAAGGTGTGTGGCTCTCTCTAGGGAGAGAGAAATGCTTCAGGTAAGAATTGTTTATTTGTTTGTTTGTTTTGAGACAAAGTTTCAGTCTTGTTGCCAAGTCTGGAGTGCAGTGGCATGACCTCGGCTCACTGCAACCTCCACCTCCAAGGTTCAAGTGATTCTCCTGCTTCAACCCCCCAAGTACTTGGGATTACAGGCGTGCGCCACCATGCCCAGCTAATTTTTTGTATTTTTAGTAGAGATGGAGTTTCTTCATGTTGGTCAGGCTGGTCTCAAACACCCAACCTCAGGTGATCCGCCTGCCACGGCCTCCCAAAGTGCTGGTGTCACAGGTGTGAGCCACCGTGCCTTGCCTCAGGTAAGAATTTAAAAGTTGCTGCTAGTGGTGTATTTCATAACTTCCTCTTCTCTCTCCCTTGAAACCTTCAGTAAAAATATTCGTTACTCTCCAGTGTTTTTGTAGTGGAATTTGCATTGTTTGGATGAGATGATCATTTGAGAGTGGCCTTCCTAGGGAATCACAGAGTGCCGAGGAGGCTCAGGTACATTCACATTACAGATCAGAGAGGGGAAAGGAAGGACCCCATTCTTTCGTGTTTATTTGTCACAGACAAAGAGGAGATGCACACTCATTTGTGTTTAAATTCATCTGGTCTGCAAATGTGCACACATTTAAATTTAATTCATTCACTTATTACTCATCAGCTTAACAAATATCACTACAGCTCCCATTGTTTGCCAGGTACTGTGCTAAGTTGTTCCTAGGGATAAACACCAAGTAATACAAACCTGCTCGCTGTCTTATTGTAGCTTACAGTTTAACACTATATAGTCTAGTGTGAGGACAAGACCCAAAAGAAGTTATGAATAAATATAGTGTGTAAAGATACTATAATGTATGTTGTTGTTGCTGTTATTTTTAAAAAAGCAAAACTGGCCGGGTGTGGTGGCTCATCCCTGTAATCGCAGGATTTTGGGAGGCCAAGGTGGGTGGATCACCAAAGGTCAGGAGCCTGACCAACATGGTGAAACCCTGTCTCTACTAAAAATACAAAAATTAGCCAGGCATGGTGGTGGGCGCCTGTAATCCCAGCTACTTAGGAGGCTGAGGCAGGAGAATCACATGAACCCAGGAGGCAGAGGTTTCAGTGAGCTGAGACCACGCCATTGCACTCCAGCCTGGGCAACAAGAATGAAACTCTGTCTCTAAGCCGGGCGCGGTGGCTCACGCCTGTAATCCCAGCATTTTGGGAGGCTGAGGCGAGCAGATCACGAGGTCAGGAGATCGAGACCATCCTGGCTAACACGGTGAAACCTTGTCTCTACTAAAAATACAAAAAATTAGCCAGGTGTGGTGGCGGGTGTCTGTAGTCCCAGCTACTGGGGAGGCTGAGGCAGGAGAATGGCTTGAACCCAGGAGGCAGAGCTTGCAGTGAGCTGAGAGATCGCATCACTGCACTCCAGCCTGGGCAACAGAGCGAGACTCCATCTCAAAAAAAAAAAAAAAATTAAACTTTGTCTAAAAAGTAAATAAATAAGATTAAGAAAATGTGGCACATATACACCATGGAATACTATGCAGCCATAAAAAAGGATGAGTTCGTGTCCTTTGTAGGGACATGGATGCAGCTGGAAACCATCATTCTTAGCAAACTATCACAAGAACAGAAAACCAAACACCGCATGTTCTCACTCATAGGTGGGAACAGAACAATGAGATCACCTGGACTCGGGAAGGGGAACATCACACACCGGGGCCTATCATGGGGAGGGGGGAGGAGGGAGGGATTGCATTGGGAGTTATACCTGTTGTAAATGACGAGTTGATGGGTGCTAATGAGTTGATAGGTGCAGCACACCAACATGGCACAAGTATACATATGTAACAAACCTGCACGTTATGCACATGTACCCTAGAACTTAAAGTATAATAATAATAAAAAATAAAAAAATAAAAAAGCAAAACTTTTTCAGGCAATTTAGTTATAAGCAAATTACAATGTTTTATTACAATCTGCAGGAAAAAGGCCTCTAGCAGACCAATCCAAAGATTCACTCTTGGCAGAAATATTTTATAGGAAAACAGAAAGGTTAATCACTTTCAGATTAGATACAAAAGAATGTTTGTTTAAGGTCACTCTATCCGGTTAAATGGCCGGGTGATTGGTTTTCCCAGAACAAGTTGTAATTTAAAGTTCAGAAAAATTTCTTAAGTAATTTATCAGGAATGCAATTCTCTCCCCAGAAGGAGCTTGTGAATTGTATTCCAAAAAATATTCCATCCCAGTCCGGGTTTGGAACAATTTTTCTCCTATTGAATATTTTAAAATATATTTCTACAAGATGGTTCAATGTACTTCTTCAACTCAATTTTTAGCAGCAAATACATGTCATTTCCTTATGTCAGTCCATATTTAAAACATAGTAGTTGTTCCTTTCAGTTGTGAAACAAACAAAGAGTTGAGATGGAGAATCCAAATGGAAGCCCTGGTTTAAATAGAACGGACTGGGAAGACCTCTCTGAAGGGATAAGTTTGAGTTGCGGAAGTCACATTTAAGTTGAGGTCTAAAGGGAGACAAAGAAGCTACTCAAGTGAGATGATAAGGAAACATATTTCACAGGGAAACAGCTTATACAGAGGCCCTTAGGAAAGAAAAGTGACTTTGAAGATGGTGTTACCTAAGGAAACCAACACAGAAGGTTGAAATTGATGCAGACAGTTCAGAGATGGGTTCTGATTGGTCCATTCTGATGGGTTTTCTCTTCAAACCAACCCTTCCAGGTACAGTACTAAGAGTAGTATGGGAAGAATTAGGATGAGGTACTATTAGCAGAGGAAAGGGGATCAGAACCCAAGAAATGGGGAGGAGGAGGAGGGAGTGACTCTCCTTAATATTTCCATATCCACAGACAAAAAGGAGACTTTTAGAAATAGACTCCCTGGCGGTCCACAGTGCACTATCCTTGCCTGCTCCTCCTTCAGGGAAAGATGAGTGACTTTCCTGATTGGTGACATCAGGACAAGTCATTAGAAGCAGGAACCAGGAGCCAGGCATTGAAAAGGGGGCTTGCTGTCTCACATACACTTGCTATGCTATCTCTTCTGCAGTGCAAGGGTTTATGAAACAGATCGTGATCCTATGCACTTAAGGAGTGCTTAAGGAGTGTCTTCCTGGCAGAGCCAACTCTTTTTAAAGATAGATTGGAAAGCCTGGATGTGAATAGAATTAGTGAAAGCCCTACTTCAGCTCTGGCCTTAAGCCACATTGCTTCAACACAAGTTATAAGGAAACTCTCCCCAGATCTGCTTTCGGAGGGGTGGGATAGAGCTTGAAGGGAAAGAAAAAGAAGAGCTTAGCCCTCAGATCCCTAACATGTGGATTTTGGTTAGATATGTGAATTTCTTTCTTTCTTTTTTTAAGCTGGAGTCTCGCTGTGTCACCCAGGCTGGAGTTCAGTGGAGAGATCTTGGATCACTGCAACCTCCGCCTCCCAGGTTCAAACAGTTCTCCTGTCTTAGCCTCCCGAGTAGCTCGGACTACAGGTGCACCCCACCACACCTGGCTAATTTTTGTATTTTAAGTAGAGACCATGTTTCACCATATTGGTCAGGTGGGTCTCAAACTACTGACCTCAGGTGATCCACCCACCTAGGCCCCCCAAAGTGCTGGGATTACAGACGTGAGCCACTGTGCCTGGCCAGATATGTAAATTTCTTGAAATACGGGGCTATATTAGTTGGGACTCTTCATTATAAGGACAAAAATTCAACTCAAGGTAGCTTAAGCAAAGCAAAAAAAAAAAAAAAGTGGTTTATTGGCTCACATACTGGGAAGGACAGGGTTGTGTGTGTCATTACGACGTTCTGCCTCTTCTTTGTCATCTCTACTTGGCTTGACTTCATTCCCTGATTTCTTGGTGCCTTCAAGCTTTCTTCAGGATGACTTCAAAGGTCGGGGAAGATAGCTCAGTATAGCCTAAGTACCTCAGCTTTTCTCTCCAAACATGTACACATCAAATCCTAGGGAAAGTCTATGAATCAAATGGGTAAGAGTTAGTTCCCACATAGTAAGGGGCACTCAAGTATCGAAATAAGGGGAGGAAAAGGGCTGGACACTGTGGCTCATGCCTGTAATCCCAGCACTTTGGGAGGCCAAGACAGGCGGATCATTTGAGGCCAGAAGTTCAAGACTAGCCTGGCCAACATGGTGAAACGCCATCTCTACTAAAAATACAAAAATAAGCCAAGCGTGTGGTGTGTGCCTGTAATCCCAGCTACTTGAGAGGCTGAGGCACAAGAATCACTTGAAACCAGGAGGCAGAGGTTGCAGTGAGCTGAGATCATGCCACTGGACTCCAGCCTGTGTGACAGAGTGAGATACTGTATCAAAAAAAAAAAAAAAAAGATGGTGATGGGGGTGGGGTAGGGAGGAGAAAACAGATGCTGAAGAGACAAAAATGACAAACTTTGGAATAATAAAGGAAGTTAAGGATAAATTGTCTTACGAGAGCAGCACAAAAGAAGTGTAAAAATCATATGCTTTACTCTCCCACCACCCAGTTAAAATACTCTTCCTAAAGAGTAATTTTTTTCATGAAATGAAACTCAGGTTATTGAGAAACTGCAGCAGGATGGGAAACAATCTTGCTTTCCTCAGAGGTGTAGAGAAGGGCAAGAACTGGAAGAGTTTCTCCACCAAGGTAAAATAGGCATGGAAAGGGACAGCGATGGGCACAGGTATCGGGGAGGGTAAATCGACTTTGGGCAGGTACAGCGAGAGACATTAGGTAACAATCCAAGAAAAGTCAGTACCCATAGCCTGGGCAACATGGAGAAACCCTGTCTCTACAAAAAATACAAAAACTAGCCGGGTGTGGTGGTTCAAGCCTGTGGTCCCAGCTACTCAGGAGGCTGAGGTGGGAGGATCTCCAGAACCCAGGTAGGTCAAGGCTGCAGTGAGCCGAGATCGAGTCATTGCACTGCTGCCTGGGCAACAGAGTGTGACTCTGGCAAAAAAGAAAAAAAAAAAAGGCCAGTCTCAGTGGCTCACACCTGTAATCCCACCACTTTGGGAGGCCAAGGTGGGTGGATCACCTGAGGTCAGGAGTTCAAGACCAGTCTGGCCAACGTGGCGATACCCTGTCTCTACTAAAAATACAAAAATTAGCTGGGTGTGGTGACACATGCCCATAATCCCACCTATCAGGAGGCTGAGGCAGGAGAATCGCTTGAACCCAGGAGGCAGAGGTTGCAGTGAGCTGAGATCGCACCACTGCACTCCAGCCTGGGTGACAGAGCAAGACACCATCTCAAAAAAAAAAGAAAGAAAGGAAGGAAGGAAGAAGAAAAGTCAGTACCCATCATCTCAATACAAAGAAGAAGGAATGTCTCAGATGGTAGATGTTAAGTGTTTCCCTGCATAGATCTCCAAATATGGAAAGTTATCTGTCAGATATTTAGGCTGAAGTTGTGGAGCACACCTTCTGTCCCTAGGTATGATAAGAATAGAGACTGATAAGAACAAGGCAGGCCTCCGGGTCTAGAGAAAGTATGGTTCTCAGTAGGTTTCTAAGTCAGGGATCCAGGCACAGGGAACAGACAGGGATGTAGTTACAAAAACTGGTTACCAGAAGGCCTGGTCTTGGAGACAAGTAGGAAGTCCAGTTATTGGAGCGTGTCAGAGCTAGTCTAGCAATGAGTATGACTTTGTGTGCCAAATCTCTGGATGATGGACATGAGTGCCCTCCTGGGGCTGAGATTTGTTTTAGGGGCCGAAGGTTGGTATCTGTTGGGAGACGAAGGATATAGAAGTAGGGAGTTAGACAGATTCTGACAGACACAAGGAAAGATTTTACTATGTGAGTTGAATAGCATGTATTTTGATCAGATCAATTCTGAAGCTATAAAGTACAATAAACGAGATGTTTTAAAAGTAAGAGGCTGGGCGTGATGGCTCACACCTGTAATCCCAGCACTTTGGGAGGCTGAGGCGGGTGGATCACTTGAGCCTGGGAGTTCAAGACCAGCCTAGGCAAACCCAGTATCTACTGAAAATACAAAAATTTAGGCAGGCATGGTGGTGCATGCTTGTAGTCCCCGCTGCTCTGGAGGCTGAAGTGGAAGGATTGCTTAAGCCTGGGAAGTCAAGGCTGCGGTGGGCTGTGATCATGCCACTGCACTCCAGCCTGGTCAACAGAGTGAGATCCTGTCTCAAAAAAAAAAAAAAAAGAGGAAGAATCCACATCTAATTTGAAACACCCAGAGCTGTGGGAGTATCATGACCAGAGCGCAAGAAGTACAATATTGGGGCACATTTAGATAAGGATAATTTGTATTATTGATTTGTATTCATCTCTAAGATGTGCCTCTCACTGTGAAGTTCCATGGATAAAGATTTGGCTTCAGTTTCTGTCTGGAAACCTGGCACCATTTACTTACAAATTAAAAATACAAGTGAATCATTTACATATCTCCTAGAAACCAAAGAGTTTGTATGTTATACCTCAAGTAATTTGGATAATGCTGTGGGTTGCGGTTTTTTTTCTTTTTTAAATTATAATTAAGCCATCCATCACTTCAAGGTGATAATCTTCTCAAGTATGCTCTTCTTAAAACGATTGCATTTTATTTAGTATGTTATAGCGTGAGGAATTTTGACTCCTAGGGAAAATCTCATGTAAGTGATCATCTGTTATTTTGAGGGGAGATGATGGGGAGGAGTCTTTTCTGATCCTCTTCTTTTGAAAGTTATCACCCTCCCACTCTATGGGATTTAGGTGGGTCTGTCAGACACATGGGTTTAAATCCAGAACCTGCTTGATTCCCAACTTCTGTATCCTTTCTCTCCCCACAGATACCAACCATCTGGCCCTAAAACAAATCTCATCAGTTTATGAACCAAGCAGCCCAATCAGAGTGCCTAATTCTCCCTACCACACAATTGGTCAAGGAGGAAGCAAGTGACATAATCTAAATTCTTTCCAAAGATGGATGCAGATGCTAGGAAAGCAAGAGTTGAATTGCTAGCCATGAGGAAAACGTAAGCCTGAGCTGTTTGCTGGTCATCTTTGCTTCCATATGGAGACAGTCTGCGTGGAAATGAAGCCACACAGAGAAAACAGAAGAGCAGTGAAGAGAAAGGTAAAAGGAGAGATCCCATGACATGATTTGCACTCTTAGAT
This sequence comes from Chlorocebus sabaeus, assembly GCF_047675955.1. NCBI lineage: Eukaryota > Metazoa > Chordata > Mammalia > Primates > Cercopithecidae > Chlorocebus > Chlorocebus sabaeus. The sequence goes on from NC_132919.1 coordinate 38,912,731, forward strand.
CCAGTTATGCCTGAAGCAGGACCCACCCCTTGGACTTCCCATTTCCAGGAGCCTATGCATTCTCTGTTGCTAAAACTAGATTGAGTTGAGTTTCTATCACCTACAAGTTGACAGAAAATATCAACAGTCCAGCCACATGGAGCCTCAAGGCAATACCACTAACCCTGGTCACCACACAAATACTGACCAGAGGTAAGCATTATTAGCTTCTGCTTTGTTGGAGGAACATTTGAGAGTCTATTTTGTGTTATGTAATTTTACTTTTTGCCTCCAATGTCTACTTGTTGCAATTGCATGCAGTGAAGGAACACAAAATAGACTGAATAATAAACAGGTTTCATTTTAATTTAGCACCAAGGAGTTAATATCAAGCCACAAAACTTTAGACATTAACTTGCTTTGCTAATCATTTTTGATGACAATATTTTGAAAGAATTTAGTTCACATGTGTGCTTGCAAATAAGGTGTAATCTTGCAAGGTATTCAAGATTGCTCTGTCATTGGTCGTGAATGAAAAAGGTTTCTCTGTATCATTGGGCATTTGAAAGAATGTATAAAAAGTGCAGGATGTCTCCTTACTGGTATGTAATGTTTCCAACTTTGCTGTCGTAGAGTTCAAAGCCAGTCTGACTCTTGATCCTTAAATACATGTTTTTTCTCCTCTCCAGAAGCTTTGAAGATCCCTTTGTCTCTGATGTTCTGAAGTTTCACAGTCGTGTGTGTTGGCATGAGTCTTTCCCCATTCTTGTTCTGAGTGGATCCTTACACTCCGGAAATTGATTTCTTGCAGAACTATTTATTGACGGCCTATTGTGTGTCTGGTTCTATTTTACGCAATGATCAAACATACAAAATCCTTGCCATGGAGGATTTCACATTATAGGCAGATATTGGACAATCTGCGGTGATCCAATAGCTTCCTTATTTTTTTTTCTCTTCCATTTCCACCTTCTTGTCTTTTCTTTCTTCTAAGAGTCTTCAACTTCATCTTCCAACTTCTTTATTAAAGTTTTTGCTCCTGCTATGTGTTCAATTTCCAAGGGCTCTGTATTATTTCATAAGTGCGTATCTTCTCTTATCTCTCTGAAGACGTCTTTAACAGTTTTACCATTTATTTATTTTACTTCTTGCATTATCTCAATACCTCTACATTTTGTTGTCCTGTTCATTTATTTTGGTCTCTGTTTTTTAATGATAAGAACTTTCTTTCTCACCTATTTGTATTTAGGGGGCTACAGAACTGAGAACGTACTGACAGCTCTGTTGAGAGTATGGGATTTGTGAACTGGGCTTCATTAGTAAGGTGACTGGGCAAAACTTAAATTTCACTGAGGTTTTCCTCCCTCCATATTGTCTTATCTATAGTTAGTTGCCAGTGTTTATACATGATATTCTAGCCTCAAGGTAGATTTACTCTAAAATTTATTTTACTCAAGCTTAACACAGAATGTTTTAAATTTTTGTTTGTTTGTTTGTTTTTTGAGACTGAGTATCTGTCATCCAGCCTGGAGTGTAGTGGCACCATCTTGGCTCACTGCAACCTCTGCCTCCTGGATTCAAGCAATTCCCTTGCCTCAGCCTCCCAAACAGCTGGGATTACAGGTACTGGCCACCATGCCTGGCTAAATTTTTTTGCATTTTTAGTAGAGACGGAGTTTTGCCATGATGGCCAGGCTGCACTTGAACTTCTGACCACAGGTGATCTGCCCACCTTGGCCTCCCAAAGTGCTGGGACTGCAGATGTGAGCCACCATGCCCAGCCTTTAAATTTTTATTCTACATAATAAAATCAAATTACAGAGCAGCTGCCTGGTACAATTTGTATAAAAAACTTATATTTGGGCCGGGCACAGTGGCTCACACCCGTAATCCTCGCACTTTGGGAGGCCGAGGTGGGAGGATCACTTGAGGTCAGGACTTTGAGACTAGCTTGGCCAACATGGCAAAACCCCATCTCTACTAAAAATACAAAAATTAGCCAGACATGGTGGCACACGCCTGTAATCCCAGCTATTTGGAAGGCTGAGGCAGAATTGCTGGAACCCAGGAGGTGGAGGTTGCAGTGAGCTGAGATCGTACCACTGCATTCCAGTCTGGGCGACAGAGCAAGACTCTATCTTGAAAAAACAAACAAACAAAACAAACAAAAACCACTTATATTTGGGAAAAAAAAAAACAAAACAAAGCAAAACAAACAAACAAAAAAAACAAGACTTTATTGCAGAACTGCCCAACAGGTATGCCACATGCGAGTTATAAATGTTCCAAGGTATGGACCCCTTCCCTTGGGTCAATAAGGTGAAAGTACATGTGTAACAACCAGCTCTCCATGAAAAAAGCCTTGATTTGTAGCATTTGTTAATTTTATCTTACTTTTTAGAGATAGAGTCTTATTATGTTGCCTAGGCTGGCCTCAAACTCCTGGGCTCAAGTGATCCTCCTGCCTCAGCCTCCCAAAGTGCTGGGATTATAGAGGTGAGCCATTGGGCCCAGCCTGCATTCAATAATTGTTTTTATTTCCGTGGTGTAAGTACTCCTACCACAGACAATTTCAGACTGCCAACAAGCTGTCATTAAATGCAGATTGGGGAAGATATATGTACACAGTTGGCTCTTGGGAGCTGGTAGGAGCTGGCTCCAGCACATTTCTGAACACTTAAACTCTCGGGAGTGCTGGTGGATGTCTCAGGTGAGCAGTGCCTGCCCTGGGTTATTGCCTTCTGCTGAGAACAGTCTTGTCAATTTACCCCAATGTGCTGTTCAACTATTATCATTCATATATATATATATATATTTTTTTTTTTTTTTTTTTTTTTTCCTCATGACATGAGAAAGGCTGGAAGCCCTTCTCCATTGGATTTTTTTGTTTGTTTGTTTTTTGTTTTTGTTCTTTCTTTTTTGAGACAGAGTTTCGCTTTGTCACCCAGGCTGGAGTATAGTGACACAATCTCAGCTCACTGCAACCTCTGCCTCCTGGGTTCAAGCGATTCTCCTGCTTCAGCCTCCCGAGTAGCTGGGATTACAGGCATGTGCCACCACGCCTGTAATTTTTGTATTTTTAGTAGAGACAGGGTTTTGCCATGTTGGCCTTGCTGGTCTCGAACTCCTGACCTCAGGTGATCAGTCCGCCTCAACCTCCCAAAGTGCTGGGATTACAGGCATGAGCCACCATGCCTGGCTGGATTTGTTTATTTCTAAAATATTGTATGTTTGTATCTATCTTCACACATGCAACTCAATTCACTAAAATATATTAATATTTTCTTGCAAGTGTATAGATGATATTACTTTTGTGGCCATACAAGAAGTTTCTTGAAGTTCAAACAACAATTCATATAGAATATTCGATAACCCTGTTTTTCTGGATAAAGCTTGAAACCGTGGAGAAATGAAACATCATCCTACCCTCAGAGAGCACACAGTCTAGGAAAAATGATTCCATTTGAAATAATTCAAATACATTTTAGGCTCAGTAGGTTTATTAATATTAGGCAACAATAAATGACTGCTTAGTATTCTTCATTTTATCCTTTAAAAATTTTGGCATTTTGATTTTTCTTTATTAAAAAATATACTTTAAAAATTAGAGAGGGAAAATATCTTTTAACCTCACTGAATAAAAGAAAATAATTGAAACTTTAATTTTCATTTTAAAAGTAATTACATGCAGTGATAGCCTAATTTTGATGGCATGGTAGTTAACAGACAGCTGCTTTTATTTTAAATGGAATTGCATTTTTAACAGAAACTACTCTCATTGTTTGCTTTCATCTTCTAAATAGGAAAGCCAATTTGAGGGTTGAATATTTATCTGGTGCGTTTGATGGAGCCAATTAAGATAATTCAGGTTAATAGAAAAAAATAATTTAATATGTTTCTCACTTAGCTGATTCATAAAGTTGACAATGACTTCTATCTACAACAGCTATTCCAAAAAAGTCTATGATAAATTCAGCCTTCTTCTTGAAGGAAAAATAAAATACTGTAAATTTTACTCAGAACTCATATTTTTAAACTTCATTAATTGTACACAATAAATTGAAGTGACAATATTTATATAATATAGATTTCAAGATTATCTTCTCAGCATGTATGAAGATTGATTATGATGTTTCATTATAGCTATGCACCTACTTACATTAAAATTAATGTATCACAGCAGTGTCTTTCAGGCAGTAGTTAAAATAAAAAGAAATACTTCACTAGATAGGATAAATACTAACAAGAGGTTGCTGCAGACCCCAAAGTGCAACTTTTTTTTTTTTTTTGAGATGGAGTCTCGCTCTGTTGCCCAGGCTGGAGTTCAGTGGCATGAACTTGGCTCACTGCAACCTCTGCCTCCCAGGTTCAAGCGATTCTCCTGCCTCAGCCTCCCGAGTAGCTGGGACTACAGGCGCACACCACCACACCCAGCTAATTTCGTATTTTTAGTAGAGACGGGGTTTCACCATGTTGTCCAGGATGGTCTCAATCTCTTGACCTCGTGATCCATCTGCCTCAGCCTCCCAAAGTGCTGGGATTACAGGCGTGAGCCGCTGCACCTGGCCTGATGATTAAGTATCTTAATTTTTACCTGGGAGGCTAGAGTCACTCGTGTGACTACAACAGGGTGGGTATTTGGTTATTTTTGTGATTGTTTAATGTGTTTGTCTGTGTTCATGTTCAGATTGAGTAAGTTGCAATCTTGTTATTGTCTTGTTCCACCATGGTTACAGAGTGACCTTGTATGATTATCGTTGTTATTCTGTGAAAACTGCTTATCTTGCATGAGGGAACGCTACAGACTAGTTAGCTGTCAGCTGCAGGCTGTCAGGGTCATCTTGTTGTTTATCACATTCTCAATCAGCTATTAAGCTTGGACTCTGACATGTGCTTGTTTCCACAGAGGACTTTAGGAAACCCAGGTCACAACGTGTGACCAAGAATTGGGAAGAGGGATAGTCCCCCTGTTTCCGTAGAGTTTCCATGCAATGACTTTGAGAGTTTGCTGCTTCAGGAATGCTCTGGGCCTGATGGCAGCATCCTCTTCAGGGCTGGGGTCGGGGGTAAAAGGGAGCTGCTGCCCTCAAGTGGCTGTCTGGGAAATTACATCAGTGACTGTTCCCCCAACACACGGTTAGATTTTCTGGGAACTTCCCTGAACATGGCAAGGCAGAGCAGAAGGAAAGAAGATTTGCCTGGGAGTAAAAGCCAGCAAGTTTTCAGGTATTACTGTTAATATGGCCCCGTTAGTACTCTCAACTTGGTGAAGCCTGGAAAAATGTGGATTATGTGACTGTAGGTTTTTGGTAATTATATATTGTGTTGCTTTTATAATCAGAGAAGGTATCTGTTGAGGATAGAAGAATAAGAACTTAAATATTTGTGGCCAGGCTGGGTGGCTCATGCCTGTAATCCCAGCACTTTTGGAGGCCAAGGTGGGAGGATTGCTTGAGGCTAGGAGTTTCAGACCAGCCTGGGCAACAAAGCAAAACTCCACGTCTAAGGAAATTCTTTTTTAAAAATTAGATGGACATGGTGGTGCATATCTGTAGTCCTAGCTACTTGGTAGGCTGAGGCAGAAGGATCTCTTAAACCCAGGAGTTCAAGGCTGTAGTGAGCTAAGATCATTCCACTGGACTCCAGCCTGGATGACGGAGCAAGACCTTGCCTCTCTATAAAAGGACCATGCAACTTAGAAATACAGCACAATTAAAGATAAGAGGGTTAGAAAAGTTTTTAGTATCAAGGATTACATAAATAAAGATTAAAATTTCACTTAAGTTAGAGAGGATGCTGAGAAATTGGAATCATTCTGCATTGCTAATGGGTGTGTAAAAATGTGAAGCTGCTGTGGAAAACTATGTCAGTTTCTCAAAAAATTAAACACAGAATTACCATATGATCCAGCAATTTCACTTCTAGGTATATGCCCCAAAAAATTGAGAACAGGGATTCAAACCGATATTTGTACATCTGTGTTCATGGAGGCATTATTCACAGTAGCCAAAAAGTGGAAATAATCAAAATGTCCATCGACAGATGAATGGATAAATAAAATGTGGTATATCTATTCAATAGAATATTATTCTGCCTTTCCAGAGGAAGAAAATTCTGGTACATACTACAACATGGATGAGTCTTGAAGACATTACACTAAGTGAAATAAGCATAAACAAAAGGACAAATAGTGTATGATTTCATTTATATGCGCTACCTAGCACGGTTGAATTCATAGAGACAGGAAGTAGTATGGTGGCTGTCAGGGGTTGGGGAGGGGAGAATAGGGAGTTACTGTTTAATGGGCACGGAGTTTCTATTTGGGAAAATGAAGGAAGTTCTGGAGATGGGTGGTGGTGACGGTTGCACAACAATGTAGGTGCACTTAATAACACTAAAGTGTACACTTACAAATGATTAATATGTTAAATTGTATGTTTTGTATATTTTACCACAATTAAAACAACAAAAACAAAGACAAAAAAACCTGATTCTGAGCCCTAAGCCAAACCAATTGAGTTGGGAAGAACAAAGGGGGAGTAAGGGGGTAGGGTCTGAGTGTAGGCTTTTTAAAAAGCTTCTCAGCCAGGCCCGGTGGCTCATGCCTGTAATCCCAACATTTTGGGAGGCAGAAGTGGGTGGATCACCTGAGGTCGGGAGTTCAAGACCAGCCTGACTAACATGGAAAAACCGCGTCTCTACTAAAAATACAAAATTAGCTGAGTGTGGTGGCGCATGCCCGTAATCCCAGCTACTCGGGAGGCTGAGGCAAGAGAATCGCTTGAATCTGGGAGGTGGAGGTTGCAGTGAGCTGAGACTATGCCATTGCACTCCAGCCTGGGCAACAAGAGTGAGACTCTGTCTCAAAAAAAAAAAAGGAAAAAAAAAAGCTTCTCAGGTAATCCTCCCATGCATAATGAAAATAGAGAACCCCTGACCCAGATGATGTCTAAGATCCTGTTTTGCTTCAGCGGTCCATGATTCCAAGTAAAATGACCCAGCAAGACTGCCAACATTTTGCCCCAGTTTCATAAATAAAAGTAGCAGCTTCATTTGACAAATTGTCTGAATCCAAGTTGCTAATGAACATACAGTGCTTTTTTTCTAAGCTATTTTTTTCTGCTTATTAATTTTACTTCTTTTCCTAAAATGAATTGATCTTTTCCACAAAGTTTCATTTGACAGATGTACAAGTTTCCACTCAAATAAGACTTTTATATGCAACAACAGATTCTGACATAAGTTGTTCTTATAGAGAGAGGATGCTGTATGTCTACATTCAGCAAGATGTTTCTTTGCCAAAGCTAATCTGTTTTGAAGCCTGGCATTTCTGTTTTACTTGTCACAAATATCCAAATATGTTTTTTACCCGAGGCTTTATTTTACAGTAATACTTTCGAATAATTTTTTTTCTTGATAAGTTCTTGTAAAATAATTGATTAGTAAGCATTAAAAGCACTGAGAAAGTTTTCAATAATGAACATTTGAAGTGACATAACGGAAGAAAAACATAGGTTAGTTTTCCAGAAGTTTAATTGTTTTATAAAATAGTTGTTTTGAAATATTTCATTGTCCTTATGCAATAATCACAGAATGTTGAGAAAGTCTACAAAATCAGGGCTAAGTCAAATTAAAGATGAAATGAAAACTATTTTTAAATGTTTCATATCTAAAATGAGAGAATTGATGCATGTGAAATAAAAAGTAATAGCTTTCCATTCTAGGAGATTTTTTAAATGTACATAACATATACATCTTCTAATGAGTTTCTTTGCATTTTCTAATGAGTTTTGAGTAAAAATTATTCTTAGCAAAACAAGCTTAATTGAATCCAAGCTTCTAGAAGTCAATATTTAAAACTTTTTGCCTTTCTCTGTTAGAATTCTGACTTGAAAATTTCACTTTAAAACACATAAGTTCTCAGTGAACTACGTGGCTTAAATGTGCTTTATCTCGACGATCACTATGGAATCATTGAATCAATTTGCACTAACAAAGGAGCATATTTTTGTGCTTTTAAACCACATCAGATACTGGATTCAGACAAGGCATTTATTCTTGAAATCAGTTCAGAGCAGTCAAAAGTCCTGATAATGAAATGTATGATTTATCTGCTTCCTGTCCTGGAAAGAAAGAAAAGTATGGTTTCAAAGAATAAACACAGTATTCTCTCTCTCAATCTCTTTCTTTTTCTTTCAAAAAAAAAATTTATTGAACATCTATGTGCCTTTGCTCACTCCTATGTATACAAAAAGAATACATCACATTCTTTGCCTTCAAAGAGCTCACAATGACATGGAGGAAGCAGACAAATAAACATATAATATGCAATGATAAGCCTAAACAAATAAATACATACTATGCGTATATGCAATATGATTAGATGCACATGGTATTTCAGAAGCACAGAAGAGAGGTACCTATACTGGGAAGAGAGAAAGGGAAGGACGCAGAGAAGGCTTCCCTGGAGCAGGGCGCATCTGAGCATGTACTATTTCTTTGAATTAATATAGAGAGTTTCTTATAATTTGTGATTAAAAAGCACAAAATATACTTTTTTTTTTTTTTTGGAGGCAGACTCTCACTCTGTTGCCCAGGCTGGAGTGCAGTGGGTGCGATCTGGGCCTCAGCCTCCTGAGTATCTGGGATTATAGGCGTGCACCACCCTGCCTGGCTAATTTTTGTATTTTTAGAAGTTTTAGTAATTTTTGTAATTTTGTATTTTTAGTATTTTTGTATTTTTAGTAGAAACGGGGTTTCACCATGTTGGTCAGGCTGGTCTCGACCTCCTGATCTTGTGATCCACCCGCCTTGGCCTCCCGTAGTGCTGGGATTACAGGCATGAGCCACCGTGCCCAGCCAACATACTTTTAATGTATTTTCGGGTTTCACTATTTTACATTTAAACATTAAGATCTGATTTTGTATGGAAAGCATTTAGTGTTACAAAAACAAAGTAGAATGTCCTCTTTGGTTTGAACAGAAAAGGTCTCGAGAAGGAAACGACAGCCGCTCCAGTCTTTCTCAGCCATTGCCTGTGAGGCCCACCTCTCTATCTGGGCTCTCTCGTTTTGATTCCCTTCACTAAAATTACCACCCCTGTTCCCAGCAGTGTGGCAAATGTCCTTTTGCTGAGAACCAGAGAAACAAGTCTCCCATTCCTCCATGATACCCCACTGAGTCTTGTCTAAAATTTAAAAATAATTAATTTCAGTAAATAGGCCGAGCACAGTGGCTCATGCCTATAATCCCAGCAGTTTGGAACACTGAGGAGGGCAGATCGCTTGAGCCCTGGAGTTCAAGACCAGCCTGGGCAACATGGTGAAACCCTGTGTCTACAAAAAATACAAAAATTAGCGAGGCATGATGGTGCACACCTGTGGTCGTAGTTACTCGGGAGGCTGAGGTAGGAGGACCGCTTGATCCTAGGAGGTTGAGGCTGCACCACTGCACTACAGCCTGGATGACAGAGACACCCTGTCTCAAAAAAAAAAAAAAAGGTCAGTAAATATAAATATAATAATATATTATAGTATGCAATATATAAATATATACTAATGTATAAATATATAAAATATATATGATATGATAATATATTAAATAGAAATAAGAACCAAGGCAGTCTAAAAAGTATCTCCATTGATCTCTATTTCTTCACATGGCATTCCAGGATTTTCATAGCCTGGCCCTCGCTTTCTCTCCAGCCTTATCCCTTGCTATTTCTCATTGTATATTTTGCACTTCTACAGTGTCTGATTGCTCTCAGTGTCCTAAATAGGTCAATGCTTGCTCATACTTTCACACCTTGGAACACAAGGATAGGGTCCCCTGCTGGGGTGTGAAATAACTTCTGTTCCTGCACCTCCTCTTCAGCTGTCACCTTCTCTGTGAGGCCATCCTTAACTTCCCAGGCTGAGTAGACACCCCACCTTAGGTTTCTTGAGCATTTGGGCACACACCTTTACATCTATGCTTCCCAGACTTTCCTGAATAGACGACTCAACTATAGTGTTAGTTAAAAAACAGATTCGGGGCCGGGTGCCGTGGCTCATGCCTGTAATCCCAGCACTTTGGGAGGCCGAGGCAGGCGGATCACAAGGTCAATAGATGGAGACCATCCTGGCCAACATGGTGAAACCCTGTCTCTACTAAAAATACAAAAAAAAAAAAAAAAAAATTAGCTGGGTGTGGTGGCACGCCTGTAGTCTCAGCTACTCAGGAGACTGAGGCAGGAGAATCGCTTGAACCCGGAAGACAGAGTTTGGAGTGAGCAGAGATTGCGCCATTGCACTCCAGCCTGACAACTGAGTGAAACTCCGTCTCAAAACAAAAACCAAAAAATAGATTCTATAACCCCAGAATTTCCATGGCAGAAGTCTGGTAAGTTAAGTTCCATATTTAACAAGCGGTCCTGGGGATTCCCATCATGAGAAAAGTTTTGAAAACATTGCTCTGTGTCATGGCACTTCTCATATTGCATTACAACTATTTGAATTACTGTACTCTTAATAGCCTGTGACCTGCATCTGTTCATTATTGTATTCCTAGTCCCAATACAACGCCCAACTCATGGAAGGAAGCAAAATTTGAATGAATGAAAATTTGAATGTGTATGTTTAATTTATTTATTCATTTTTATTTTATTTTACTTTGAGACAGAGTCTCACTGTGTCACACAAGTTGGAGTGCAATGGCATAATCTCAGCTCACTGCAACCTCCGCCTCTTGAGTTCAAATTATTTTCATGCCTCAGCCTCCTAAGTAGCTGGGACTACAGGAATGAGCCACCACTGCCAGCTAATGTTTGTATTTTTAGTAGAGATGGGGTTTCCTGATGTTGCCCAGGCTGGTCTCAAACTCCTGGGCTCAAGCAATCCTTCCACCTCAGCCTCCCAAAGTACTGGGATTACAGGCGTGAGCCACTGCACCCAGTAAGTTGCTCTAAACTCTGTTTGTTCCTCTTTCTTAGCACCTCAACTAGCGACTTCTTTTCCAGTATCCAGATGCTTCACCTCACCAAAAGCTCACCAGTGGTAGGATTATGACTCAGTTTTCTTTGTATGAAGGGAACGTTAATAGTTCCTACTTCATGAGTTTTTTTTGTGAGAAGTAAATGGAATAATATATGTAAAACACTTAGCACAATGTCTAATATTAGGAAGTGCTAAATAAATGAGGTAATAATAATGACAAAGACCAGTCAGACAGAGTCACTTGGGAGATGTCATTCCCCTTGTGAAGCCAAAGTACAAAAAAGGAGCCCACAAAGTGATGCTTTCAGCCATCTTGAAGGATACACTGGAAGATTTAAAAACCCTTTCTAGCTGATCACGGTGGCTCACGCCTGTAATCCAGCACTTTGGGAGGCTGAGGCATACTGATTGCTTGAGCCCAGGAGTTCAAGACCAGCCTGGGCAACATGGTGAAACCCCATCTCCACTAAAAAGACAAAAATTAGCAGGGGAAGGTGGTGCCTGCCTGTAGTCCCAGCTACTCGGGAGGCTGAGGTGGGAGGATTGCTTGAGCCCAGGAGGTGGAGGTTGCAGTGAGCTAAGATGGCATCACTGCCCTCCAGCCTCCGTGACACGGTGAGACCCTGTCTCAAAAAATAAATAAATAAAATACAAACCCTTTCTTCTGTTGCCAAATTTCAACATCCTTTCTGATTCAGCCTCTCTTCCCCATCACTATAATAACCCACATTTCATGGCAAAAAATAGTATTATCAAGAGAGACAAGAAGAGTTGGCACACGAATACAAACTTTGTTCCTACCTGGAAGAGTTTGTTCTTGGAGATTTTCTCTAAATATTTGTCTTTTGAGTTCTTAGCTTCTTATAATGTTTAGTACCTTCCCATAACCATAAACACTGATTTCCAAAGGATTAGAACTTTAATCACTATCTTGACATCTCCCCGCAATGTCAGGTACCAATACATCAATACCAGAATGTCATTGTTTCTGTGCTAGGGGAAAGATGATGGCCAAGTGTTCTGGGTCCAGAGCAAATGCAGGTTATTGACTCTGTTTAACAGACAAAGAAATGCAAAATGACAGAAGGCTGCATTGTTGCCTAATCCTGGACAACAAAGGAGAAGAAACATTAACCCAAGAGATTTGGCCCCATGCCCAGGCTGCTTAAGTGCTAATTCACAATAGCTCTCTGCTCTGACTGGTTATCCCACCCCCTTTTAACCTCCTCACACAGCACAATTTTCCCCTGCTAAAGGCCGATCTCCTTGAAAATATAATCTTTACCTACTTTAAACTGCCAAGATCCTTTAGGAGCTTCCTAGTTAACCTTTTGACGTTGACACTTCACAACATATTTGCAGAGTCTTTCCAAGCCTAGGCATCTGCTCCAGCCTACTCTGGTGCCTTCTGTAAGATTCAGATCAGAATCACCTAGGAGAAGATCTAGGTCTAGGGGGAGTCGTCTCCCCAAAGTATATCTATCTATCTTATTACATTATAATGTAATGAGATTTGAAATGTAGAATCTATAATAAGACACAAGGTTCTTTTTAAAAGCCTGAAAGCCAGCTGGGCAGGGTGGGTAATGCCTCTAATCCCAGCACTTTGGGAGGCCGAGGTGGGCGGATCGCTTGAGGTCAGGAGTTCAAGACCAGCCTGGCCAACATGGTGAAACCCCGTCTCTACTAAAAATACAAAAATTAGCCGGGCCTGGTGTCACATGTCTGTAATTCCACCTACTCGGAGGCTGAGGGAGGATAATTGCTTGAAGCCAGGAGGCAGAGGTTGCAGTGAGCCGAGATTGCACCACTGCACTCCAGCCTAGGGAACAGAGTGACTTTTTCTCAAAAACAAAACAAAGCAAAAGCCTAAAAGCCATTACATTTTATTTATTTATTTATTTATTTATTTATTTATTATCTTTTTTGAGACAGAGTTTTGCTCTTGTTTCCCAGGCTAGAATACAGTGGCATGATCTTGGCTCACCACAACCTCTGCCTCCCAGGTTCCAGTGATTCTCCTGTCTCAGCCTCCTGAGTAGCTGGGATTACAGGCATGTGCCATCACACCCGGCTATTTTTATATTTTCAGTAGAGACGGGGTTTCACCATGTTGGCCAGGCTGGTCTCGAACTCCCGACCTCAGGCGATCTGCCTGGCTCAGCCTCCCAAAATGCTGGGATTACAGGCGTGAGCTACCGTGTCTGGCCAGCCATTACATTTTAATGTGAAACCACCATAATAGCAACACTATTCTGAATATGTTACCATCCTTATCCCATCTTGAGACACACTCAAGTGCTTTTAGTTGGAAATGCAGCTAACTAGCAACATTTCCTTTTTTCTGGTATTTAAAGTTGTGAGACTGAATTTAGACAGAGTATAGACAGAGAAAAGACATAATAAATCACTTCTCAAATAAATGAAACTTCCTATATCAAATGACTTAATTATCTGCATTCAATTTGTCTGCCATTGTGTTGTCTGGCTCATGTGACCCTTCCAGATTTACAAAGCATTTATTGAATGCCCGTTATGTACTGGACATGGTTCTGGGTAAAATCTCAAATGTTATCTTATTATTATCCATCATCTTTTAGGCATAAGAAAACAAAAGTTTAGTGAGTTTAAATACCTTGTCAGATTCTGAACATAATTCAAAACTGGTGCTACACCATTACTTCCTCTACCAAAATATAAAAAAGCAAGGTATCTTTGTACAAAGAGGAATTGAGAAATAAAATTTCCTCTTCTTTGTTTTCATAATTTTCTTTTTTTTTTTTTAAAGACAGTGTTTTCGCTCTTGTTGCCCAGGCTGGAGTGCGGTGGCACAATCTTGGCCCACTGCAACCTCTGCCTCCTGGGTTCAAGCAATTTTCCTGCCTCAGCTTCCCAAGTAGCTGGGACTACAGGCGTGCACCACCACATCCAGCTAATTTTTGTACTTTTTAGTAGAGACGGGGTTTCAGTATATGTTGGCCAGGCTGATCTCGAACTCCTGACTTCAAGTGATCTGCCCACCTCGGCCTCCCAAAGTGTTGGGATTACAGGCGTGAGCCACCGTGCTGGCCCATTTGAGAATACTTATTGAACACTTATTATATGCCAGGTACTGTCCTAGACAATAGGAATGGAGTAGCAAATGAAATAGAATGTCACAGAGCTTACAGAGCTTACATAAGAATGGGAGCAGACAGAAAATAAGCAAATGTCAACAGGTAGTATATAAATAAGATAGCAGTAAGTGTTAAAAGCTCCACATTGCTCAATCTAGTAATACATTTCCTGTCCTCATTTTTCTTGTCCCAGAAATCAGCACCTAGCACACCTCGTGCACAGCTGATCACTCCCTCCTTGATGCATTTTCTTCACTATATACAGCGGCAGCTACCCCAATGGCTATTCTTTCTTAGTCTGCCTTATTGGTTCCTCCTTATCTTCCTGACCTCTAAACATGGGAGTCCCAGGACTTGGCCCTCATATCTATTCTCTATCTATACACATGTTTCATTCATTCTTGCAGTTTGATTTTATTTTATTTTGTTTTGAGACAGAATCTCGCTTGGTCATCCAGGCTGGAGTACAATGGCATGATCATAGCTCACTGTAACCTCAAACTCCTGGGCTTGAGTGATCCTCCCGCCTCAGCCTCCCAAAGCACTGGCATTACAAGTGTGAGCCACTGCACTGGGCCTCATTCAATCTCACAGCTTTAAATACTATCATGCACTAATGAGTCCCAAATATATATTTCTATCCTAGTCCTCTCCTCTGAATGTCTGAGTGTCAGACCTTGGATATCTAATAGGTATCTAATAAGTAACAAAAAAGAACTGGCCAGGCGCAGTGGCTAACACCTGTAATTCCAGCATTTTGGGAGTCCGAGGCAGGTGGATCACTTGAGGTCAGGAGTTCGAGACCTGCCTGGCCAACATGGTGAAACCCCATCTCTACTCAAAATACAAAAACTTAGCCGGCTGTAGTGGCATGTGCCTATAATCCCAGCTACTCACGAGGCTGAGGCAGGAGAATCACTTGAACCCAGTAGGCAGAGGTTGCAGTGAGCTGAGATCATGCCACTGCACTCCAGCCTGGGCAAGAGAGCAAGACTCTGTCTCAAAAAAAAAAAAAGAAAAGGACTGAAACTTTATCCCAAACTTCCAGTTGCTTAGGACAAAAACTCTGGAGTCATCCTTGACTCTTCTCTTTCTTTCATCCCAAAATCCAA
Organism: Chlorocebus sabaeus; assembly: GCF_047675955.1. NCBI lineage: Eukaryota > Metazoa > Chordata > Mammalia > Primates > Cercopithecidae > Chlorocebus > Chlorocebus sabaeus. The sequence goes on from NC_132919.1 coordinate 38,927,911, forward strand.
TTTATCAGCAAATCCTGTTTATTCAGCAATCAAAATATACCTCTTATCTGTCTGCCACTCTTCATTTCCACTGCTACCACCCTGCCCTAGCCACCAACATCTCTCATCCAGATCATTGCAATATTCTCCTCCCTGTATTCCTGGCTTCTGCCCTTGCCCCCTCCATTCAACAACCAAATTAATTCTTTTAAAATATTTTAGCACATGTCATTTCAAAAAGAAAAACACCTGCCCAGTGGATTCCCATCTATGTTGAGTAAAACCATAAAGCTCCAATGTCTGTGAAGGGCCTGGATGGTTTGAACTTGTTACTTCTCTGAACTCATCTTCCATCCCACCTTCCTTCCCACTACACTTTTAACACTCTGAGTTTTTTGTTTTGTTTTTCTTTTTGTTTTAGTTGAGGCAGGGTCTCACTCTGCTGCCCAGGGTGGAGTGCAGTGGTACCATCATGACTCACTGTAAGCTCGAACTCCTGAGCTCAAGTCATCCTCCCACCTCAGCCTCACAAGTAGCTGGGACCACAGGTATAGGCCACTGTCTCCAGCTAATTTTTAAATTTTTTGTAAAGACAGAATCTTGCCCCGTTGCCGGGGCTGGTCGTGAGCTCCTGGGCTCAAGTGATCCTCCTGCCTCAGTCTCACAAAGTGCTGGGATTACAGGTGTGAGCCACCAAGCCTGGCCATGTTTAACACTTTGGCCTCACTGTGCTGTAAGCATCCACTCTACTCAGGGCCTTTGAATTTTCTGTTTCCTCTTGCTGGAACCCTGCAACCACTCATGGCTTACTCTCTCACATATTTTAGGTCTCTTCTGAAAGTTACCATATCTGTGAGATGTTCCCTGAATCCCTTATAACACTTCCTTCCCCTTGTCCAGCGTACAGAACTTTTCATAACTGATTCACAATATACCTATTTATTTTTTCTCCTTCTTCTTTTCTTCTCACTAGAATGTCAGTTTCTTTTCTTCTTTTTTTTTTTTTTTTTTTCTGAGATGGAGTCTCACTGTGTCACTTAAGCTGTAGGGCAGTGGCATGATCTCGGCTCACTGCAACCTCCACCTCCCAGGTTCAAGTGATTCCCTGCCTCAGCCTCCCGAGAAGCTGTGATTACAGCCCCGTGCCACCATGTTCAGCTAATTTTTGTATTTTTTTTAGTAAACACAGGGTTTCACCATGTTGGCCAGGCTGGTCTCAAACTCCCAATCTCAGGTGATCTGCCCACCTCGGCCTCCCAAAGTGCTGGGATTACAGGCGTGAGCCACCACGCCCAGCTGAGAATGTCAGTTTCAAATGCGAATCTAGGCCCACAGGGAGTTGTCTGTCTTATTGACTGCTGTTTTCCTACACTTGGATGATACCTAGCACACTGAAGGTATTGAATATTGACTGACTGAATGATTCATGGCTAGGAGTTAGTTTCAAGTAATAGAAATCCCAGCTGCAACTATTTAAAGCAGCATTCCCCAACCTTTTTGGCACCAGGGACCCGTTTTGTGGAAGACGATTTTTCCATGGACCGTGAGGGATGGTTTCTGGATGAAACTGTACTGTACTGTTGGCAGTACAGTTAGTACATCAAGCATTAGTTAGATTCTCATCAGTAGCCTGCAACTTAGATCCCTCGCATACTCAGTTCACAATAGGGTTCGTGCTCCAATGAGAATCTAATGCCGCTGCTGATGTGACAGGAGGCGGAGCTCAGGCGGCCATGCTCACTCCTGTTTGCTAGCCACTCACCTCCTGCTGTGCTGCCCTGTTCCTAACAGGCTGTGGACTGGTCCATGCCTAGAGGTTGAGAACACCTGATTTTTTTTTTTTTTTTTTGAGACAAAGTCTTACTCTGTTGCCCAGGCTGGAGTGCAATGGCATAATCTCGGCTCTTGCAAGTCTGCCTCCCAGGTTCAAGCAATTCTCCTGTCTCAGCCTCCTGAGTAGCCGGGATTATAGGCATGCACCACCATACCCAGCTAATTTTGTATTTTGAGTAGAAACGGGATTTCTCCATGTTGTTCAGGCTGGCCTCAAATTCCTGACCTCAGATGATCTGCCCACCTTGGCCTCCCACAGTGCTGGGATTACAGGCGTGAGCCACCACACCCGGCCAAGGACACCTGATTTAAAGGAAGAAAAAGGAATTTATTGGCTTGTGGAACTATCAAAGAACAAAATTTCAACAAATCAAGTTTAAAGACACTTTTGTTGATAATTCATGAATTGGGCAGCATTTCTTCTATAAAATACAAAGGCACCCTGAGGAGCTGAGCAGAGGAGCTGGGCTTTACAGGCAGAAGAGGCAGAAGAAAGCAGAAACAAGGAATAAAAAGCAGTTTGGTTGTTTCAAAGTCACTTTTCTTATAGGATTAAAGCAGAAGGGACTTCCTTATCATGCTGGCCCAGGTTGATGGGGCCTCTTTGGATTGGTTGCTGTGAATCTTCCTTTTCTTTGGAAAACTGATCCACTTCTAAGTTCGGTTTGACTACGTAACAGCTAGCGTGAGTGACTCCATTCTGGTTTGGTCTGATATGTTGGGGCCCAGTGCAGGAGCTCAGTCCAAACCAATGGCCTCACTGTAAGTTTTACTTAACAGAACTAAAAAGCCAAGGGATATACAGACTTCAGGTATACCTGGAGTCGGGGCTCAAATGATGTTACCAGGACCACTGCTCTCCTGATGTCTCTGTTTTTCCTGCCTCTATTCTGGCTTTATTCTGAGGCATACTTTCTTTTTATGTGAGGCAGATTGTAACCAGTAGTGGCAGGTGGTTTATGACCTTATAGAGCTACAGGCAGAAAAAGAGAAAACTTTTCATTGCCATCAATATAAAGTTAAGTCCAAGCTGGGCTTGGTGGCTCACACCTGTAATCCCAACACTTTGGGAGACCAAGGCAGGTGGATCACTTGAGCCCAGGAGTTTGAGACCAGCCTGGGCAACATGGTGAAACTCTGTCTCTACAAAAATTAGCTGGGTAGGGGGGCGTGCACCTGTAGTCCCAGCTACTCAGGAGGCTGAGGCGGGAGGATCAATTGAGCCTGAAAGCTCCAGGCTACAGTGAGCCATAATCACACCACTGTACTCCAGCCTGGGTGACAGAGCCAAGACCTTGTCTCAAAAATAAAATAAAATAAAACAATATAGCCGGGCGCGGTGGCTCAAGCCTGTAATCCCAGCACTTTGGGAGGCCGAGGCGGGCGGATCACGAGGTCAGGAGATCGAGACCATCCTGACTAACATGGTGAAACCCCGTCTCTACTAAAAAATACAAAAAACTAGCCGGGCGACGTGGCGGGCGTCTGTAGTCCCAGCTACTCGGGAAGCTGAGGCAGGAGAATGGCGTAAACCCAGGAGGCGGAACTTGCAGTGAGCTGAGATCCGGCCACTGCACTCCAGCCTGGGCGGCAGAGCGAGACTCCGTATCAAAAAAAAAAAAAAAAAAAAAAAACAATATAAGTTAAGTCCTGGGCCCGACATGAATTGGCCTGAATTGTAACATGTCTCCTCTCCCCAAAACCCATCACTGTGGCTGGGAATGCCATGATCTGATTATCCAGGTGCCATGCACATGCCCCCTCCCAGAGCTGAGGGTGGAACCAACATGGCAGAATTCCATGGATGAAAACCATGATGCTGCCAGTTGACTAAAGTTTAATAGATGCTGAGTCAACAAATAATGAGTGTCCGTTAGATCACCTGTTGCTCATTAGGCAGTCTCTAGTCTCTAAAGTAGCCACACAGCAGAATCACAGTGGTACCAAAAACAAAGGAGAGCCCAGCCTAGCTGCTGGAATGGGAATCCACAGGAAAACTGCAAGCCTGGCTTTGCTGAAACAGGTCAGCCACAGTGCATTTTCAGTGTTGGCAGTACAGCCTAAGGATGTGACGAGATCCTCACAAGGTGACTCACAGCCACATGGCATTTCTAAATGTGAGGAGAAAAGCTGAATGTCCCGATTGTGGCCGTCAACTTATTGCCTCTTTGAGGATAAAATAATTCCCAGCTTTGGTTTCCTCCTCAGGAAACTGCAACTGGTAATACCTACCTTGTGAGTTATTGCAAAGATTAAAGAGGGGATCATGAGAAAATAGTGTTATAGCGCCTGGAAGAGAACAGTCATCTAATAAAAGTTAGTTTCCTTTCCCTAGACTTAACTACTCTGCTCTATTTTAATATAATGTATGCGAGTCACGTATTTATGACATGCTAAACAGGCAACGGTTATAGGGCACTGACGAAGGGTTGGCCAATGGTCTAAGGACTTTATATTCAATAATCCATTTAATTTTTGGTTCCTCCCCACAAGTCTTTGGGGAAGAAAACATTATCCCCATTTTAGGAGATGATGTGCTGAAAGGTTGGATAACTCACCCACGGTCTCACAGCTAGTTTGTGGCAGAAATTATTTCAAACGCAGGCATTCTGACTGTAGGGCAGATGCTCTAAACCAGGACACCATACAGCCTCGTCCTGAGAACATCTATTTCTTCCACTCTGAGCTGTTTGTCTTATGTCTCCTGTCAAAGGACACCACACAAACCAGCACTTAATAAATGTGTGAATTTTGCCCTGGCAGATGGTAGAGGAAGGAATAAAGATGCAGAGGGAAGTGGACATGTTGGAATAGATATTTTCTGTGAGGCCAGAAGACCTCCAGAGGATTATGCTACACACATAGGCCCAGAGCTTATCCTTCACTTGCCAAGGCCATCAGGAATACTCCAGGGAGAAGGTGCCAGCATCAGTGAGAAGTTCAGTGCTAGCGAGGGCTGTGGGTAGGAGATGCTGTCACAGAGCTTGGTTCATGGATAGCAATGAGCAGGTGGGCTCCTGAAGCAAGAGGCCAGGGGGCAGCACTTAACCACTAGAAGCCAGAGGGTTGTAATTATAGTAATGGCCAGCAAAGCAGAATGGCAGCCAAGGGAGCTTGATCCAAAGAGAGTTGTGGAGATAGTTCACAGAGTATGGTGTCCCAAAGGACAAAGTCAATGACCAGTCAATGGGGATGCTGCTTAATATGCACCATCAAAAGAAAGTAAGAATGAGGCTGGGTGCGGTGGCTCACACCTATAATCCCAGCACTTTGGGAGGCCAAGGCGGGTGGATTGCCTGAGGTCAGGAGTTTGAGACCAGCTTGGCCAACATGGTGAAACCCTGTCTCTACTAAAAATACAAAAATTAGCCAGGCATAGTGGCACATGCCTGTAATCCCAGCTACTTGGGAGGCTGAGTCAGGAGAATTGCTTGAGTCCGGGAGGAGGAGGTTGCAGTGAGCCAAGATAGCGCCACTGCACTCCAGCCTGGGCAACAGAGTGAGACTCCATCTTAAAAAATAATAATAATAATTAAAAATAAATAAATAAAAAGCAAGAATGGAGGAGCAGGAGGCTGCGAGAGGTTGCGCTAATGAAATGTCGTGGTTGGGGAAACAGCAAGAGTTCCATTTGAACTATAAAATATGGCTCCTGCCCTGGCATTTTGAATTCTTCGTGACCATGAATCAGCAGGTAAGAAGAGTTGCCATCTTGGTAAGGGTAGTTGCTCCTGATTAGCAGGAGGAGTTTGTGTTGCTGTTACAAGTGGGGACAATGAAGAATACGTAGAGAACTCACGCAGTCCACTTGGGTGCTTTATGATACTCCCTGGCCCAACTGAGAACATACATGGATGAGTACAGCAACCCCAGCTTGAGATAAGTATGGTTACCAGTGGTTTCATTAAAAAATGAAAGTTTTGTCACACCATCAGCAAGTCACTGAGACCACTAGAGAAGGTAACTGAGGGAGAGTAAATTTGGAATAGATAGTGGAGAAGGGAGAGGATAAGTATCAGTTGCAATCCCAAGATCAACTGCTGTGACAAGGGGTATAGTTCATCCCACTGATCTGCCTCTTTTAAGTTTATCTGCAAGAAGAGAGGCACACTGGAACCCTGGAGGAGCTGTTCCCTAAATGGGAAGGGAGTTGCATGGTGCACGGGGTGGACCGTGGTAGTTGTGAAGACACACCACTTGGCTCTCCGTTCAAGAAATAACTTCCATTCAGCTGCAAGGAGAGTGGTTAGTTGACAGCCTCCAACTGCAGCAGCTTCAGACCACCTCAGTTTTCAAGCTAAGGCCACACTCTTCCTGAACCGTCTCCAGATAATAACCAAACATAGTGGAAGTACTAGGGGCTGGCTATTTCTGGCCAAAGCGGATATCTTCCAATCGGCAGTCTTTGCTCTGGTGTTTCCCATTGAGTTGGCCAAAACTGTCAGGTGTGCATTGTATTCTGAGGTGCTCCTGTTCAATCCTGTTTCTTCCCCACTTTTTTTTTTTTTTTTATGAGACAGAGTTTCGCTTTTGTCGCCCAGGCTGGAGTGCAATGGCGCGATCTCAGCTCATTGCAACCTCTGCCTCCGAGGTTCAAGTGATTCTCCTGCTTCAGCCTTCTGAGTAGCTGGGATTATAGGCATGTGCCACCATACCTGGCTAATTTTGTATTTTTAGTAGAGATGGGCTTTCACTATATTGGTCAGCCTGGTCTCGAACTCCCAACCTCAGGTGATTTGCCCACCTCGGTCTCCCAAAGTGCTGGGATTACAGAGTGAGCCACCGCGCCCAGACTCTTCCCCACCTTTTTTGTTTGTTTGTTTTTCTTTTTTTTTTTTTTTTTTTTTTTTTTTTTGAGACGGAGTCTTGCTCTGTCGCCCAGGCTGGAGTGCAGTGGCCGGATCTCGGCTCACTGCAAGCTCCGCCTCCCGGGTTCACGCCATTCTCCTGCCTCAGCCTCCCGAGTAGCTGGGACTACAGGCGCCCGCCACCTCGCCCGGCTAGTTTTTGGTATTTTTTAGTAGAGACGGGGTTTCACCGTGTTAGCCAGGATGGTCTCGATCTCCTGACCTCGTGATCCACCCGTCTCGGCCTCCCAAAGTGCTGGGATTACAGGCTTGAGCCACCGCGCCCGGCCAGTTTGTTTGTTTTTCACAAGTATCAGATTAATATCATGGCCCAAAGGCTTTATCTGTCCAAGCTGCTGATTCTCCCTTTTTTCTTTAACAGACATTTCACCTGAATCAACTGTTTGTGTTCTTCACTTGGTCTCCTCACCTGCTTCCTGGAAGACCCAGCTGACACAGATGGTTACAAGAAGTGATTTCCTCCCTATAAAACTTTAGGTAAATAAACTCTCTGAGCTTCACTTTTCTCCCTGTAGAAGGAGCATATTATTAACTCTCTCGCTGGGTAGTTGGGAGGCTTAAATATATAAATTTTAGATTTTATGAGAATTAAATAAGGGAATGTGTGTGAGATGTTTTGCAAACAACCTTGCACATAGTAAATTCAATAACTTATTCAAATGGAAGAGATAAAGGCAGCCATGTGTGGGAACTTATTAGTTTTCTTTACTCCTGATGGATAGGCCATTTGCCTAGCACTGGAGAAGCGTTATTTTTTTCCCCATTGCTATTAACATCTTTGCCTGCAGTGAGAAAAGAAGTAATGGTTATGCCAAACCAAGAAGATGAGACTAGACTTTAAGTACAAGCGATTGTAGTGGTTTTTAAAAATATATATATAGTATATAATATTTAAAATATATATACACATATATATTTGCTGATAATATTTAAAAATATATATACATATATATATATACATTTTGAGATAGGGTCTTGCTCTGTCTCCCAGGCTGGATGGAGTGCAGTGGCATGACCACAGCTCACTGCAGCCTCAAGCTTCCGGGCTCAAGTGATCCTCCGAGGTTAGCCTCCCAAGTAACTGGGACTACAGTGCATGCTACCATGCCCAACAAGTTTTTAAATTTTTTTGCAAAGACGGGGCCTTGCTATGTTCCCAGGGCTGGTCTTGAACTCCTGGGCTCAAGTGATCCTCCTACTATGGCCTCCCAAAGTGCTGGAATTACAGGCATGAGCCCCTGTGCTCAGTTATATATTTTTAAATGATATAATAATGACAATGAAAATTTCAGTTGGAGATTGAATTGTGATTATGTAACCAAATGATTTAAATCTGCAATGTTAAAACAGGAAGAACACTATATATTTTCCATATCTGAAGACTCTATTACAAGATTGGGTAATTTATTCTTCTGCAATGAATTTTGATGTAGCATTCACAAGTCCATAACCAAGATATATTTTAGTTTTCAATAATACGTGGTTTCCTTTTTAAATCACAACGTTTCATTTGATTTCATTCTCATGTATAAAAATGTACACATCACTTTGGGCTAAGTTTTCAGCAAAGGTAGAAAGTGGAATACCATTAGGAACTTTATCCAAATGCTTCGAAGAGCATAGCTCAGCAAAAAAAAAATTTCCCCATCTAGGGGCTATAAACTGCCTATGATAAGGTTTGTACTGAGTTTAAGTCACATCCAAAGTACATTTATGGTACAGGCATTTATTAAAGTATTTATTACTTTCTCTAGCAAGCCCTTCAGCTAGTGGAATTTTAAGACATGTAACCTGGAGGATTGACTTAATTATATTCTGTATTTGATTTTAATGGAGAAACTAATTATTACAGTGCATGAAACTACGAGACAGAAATAACCATCCTTTAGGAGACAGGCTAAGCTTTTTATGTTTAATTTGGTAATTTTCTGACAGCCACACCATTTTCTGCACCTGTTGTTTAAAAAATTAATTTGGAAGAAATTTCCTTACTGTAGGTGGACAATTTGAAAATGAAAAATTCTTACCCTGTGAATTTCTCACCCGGAGCACTTTAACTTTTCCACCAAGCATGTCCCCCTCCCTTCAACTCAAATCAATGTGAATTAACAAGTTTGAATGCACATGCTCTTCCTGAAAAAAAAAAAAGAAAAAAGATTTTTTTTTTGTTATCTCTGTTGGTCTTGCCAATTAGAATAAGAAGACTGCTCTTTCTGTTTCTTAGAATATCATCCTAAATTTCTGTTTCAACCACTGTCCTAATAACCTCCCTGAATGATCAGTTGGATATAAAATCATAAAGACATACCTGGTTTGGAATAATAACCACATTTCCCCCACTCTTCTACTTTAAAAAGATGTTAGACCTTAACATCATATAATCCACATATTCCATACCTAGTCATTAGTTGCTATTCACAAAAGTAAAATCATGTCACTCATGTAATATTTCTTTCTGTTCCACTGCTCCTGCCTGCAAGTGTTTAGAAGCTCTTCCTATCCCTGTCCTTGCTTCCAACATTGCACACATTTTCTTCTCGTGCTTAAAAATAAATGTCAAGTTCTTGATCTTTTGTTAAAGATTCATTGCCAGAGATGGTTTCACAGCAGGAGCCTTCCTAGGGAGAGAGTTGGCTCACATTCCTGCTAAGAATGTAACCTGGGAATGATGGAAAAATAATTATAATCAATGTCAGAGAGCATATGGGTTTCTACCGAGAAGCCTGCCAAGTAGGACCTGCACTAATCCTTTCCATCCATTATCAGCCAGTTGACTCTAACAGACAAATTCCTCATATTTGGATAAATGAAAGTCCAAATCTCACACATATTTCTCCCACATCTGAGAGGTTTCTGAGTGAAACCAGTGAATGCCTTGCATTTCTGAAGGTTAGTTTCCATAAAACTACATTATTGTGTTTTCTTGTCTGTAAATGTGGGATTGCCTTATTTCTACTGCATCCTTTAATGTGGGTGACCCTCTAAGGTCAGTACACACATAGTGAAAGACATGAGGCCATTCTAATATGTACATTGAAAAGAACCACATTTTAAAAGCTTTGTGGTGATGTGTGTTTCGGCTGGGTACACCCCAACAGTATGTGTCGTGTTTTTAAAAGAGGAATTATGCTGAGTTAATTAAGTGGAAGCAGAAACACCTGGTGCATATCATTATGGAATAAGGCCCTGGGTGATTTAATTAAGATCTTTATGGTTACCAAGTGGCTTTCCAAGTATTTTTCCACTGAACTTATATTTTACTTTACCTTCCACCCTGCTTCTCTTCAGATATATGCCAGGTGGTATATAGTTTTTTTTTTTTTTTTTTTTTTTTTTTTTTTTTTTTTTGTGAGACAGTCTAGCTCTGTTGGCCAGGCTGGAGTGCAGTAGTGTGATCTCGGCTCACTGCAACTCCTGCCTCTCAGGTTCAAGCGATTCTCATGCCTCAGCTTCCCAAGAAGCTGGGATTACGGGCGCATGCCACCAAGCCAAGCTAATTTTTGTATTTTTAGTACAGACAGGGTTTCACCATGTTGTCCAGGCTAGTCTCGAACTCCTGGCCTCAAGTGATCCACCCATCTTGGCCTCCCAAAATGCTGGGCCTACAGGCGTGAGCCACTGTGCCTGGCCAGTATATAGTTCCTTTTAGGAGAGAATTTTCTCTCTGTAGAATCTCTGAATACGGGAAACCAGACATGAATTTGAATTCTCCTTATAAGCCTCTGTGATTCAAGGATTAGAGCAACTTGCCTCTTTTCTATACGGCAGAAAGATAAAATTCAGTCCATCCTAAACCAACATTCTTTTATTTTCTAAGCATCAATAAATCAATAAACACAATAAATATATTGTATGCCTTCTTGTTAAAAAATGCAGAGTAGACAAAGCGGGGCATTCTAATTTAGAGTAGATGATTCTTCCAATATTTAGAACACTTCCAGCAAGGAGAAAAATGAACTGGAAATGAGGTTGCTGTTTGCTAGTATGGAACCCCATTCGTAGATCTAGCACTCAACACAGACACAATAAATTGGGCAGTGGCCTCTCAGTCCTCTCTGCTCCAGTGGAAATGTTCAGTATGGCTGTCCAGCTCTCAAGTCATATGCTAAAACAAAGATTTTAAAAGATGAGTTGTATATTGATATTGTGATGCCACTCAGCCATATAACTTGGCCCCAGATCCCACTGCTAAAGTTGTAAAAATGAAATGATTTTTGGCTGGGAACAGTGGTCGCACCTGTAATCCCAGAACTTTGGGAGGCGGAGGCAGGTGGATCACTTGAGCCCAGGAGTTTGAGACCAACCTGGGCAACACGGTGAAACCCTATATCTATTTAAAAGAAAAGAAAAAAAAAAAAGAGGCTGAGCTCAGTGGCTGAAATCTGTAATCCCAGCACTTTGGGAGGCTGAGGCAGGTGGATCACTTGAGCCCAGGAGTTTGAGACCAGCCTGGCCAACATAGTGAAACCCCTCTCTACTAAAAATATAAAAATTAGCTGGGCGTGGTGCTGCGTGCCTATAGTCCCAGCTACTCGGGAGGCTGAGGCAGGAGAATCGCTTGAACCTGGGAGGCAGAGGTTACAGTGAGCTGAAATCATGCCACTGCACTCCAGCCTGGCGACAGAGCGAGACTCTGTCTCAAAAAAAAACAAAAAAAGAGCCAGGTATGGTGGTGCATGCCTATAATCCCAGCTGCTCGGGATGCTAAGGCAGGAGAATCGCTTGAACCCAGGAGGCAAAGGTTGCAGTCAGCCGACATCGTGCCATTGCACTCCAGCCTGGGCAACAGAGCGAGACTCCATCTCAAAATAATAATAATAATAATAATAATAATAATAATAATAGTAATAATAATGAAAGAAAAGAAAGAAAGAAAACAAATCATCGACCCCAATGCTGCATTATCAGCTTTCAGGAAGACTTGTATTTTACTTCTTATTCACCCCCGCTCCCACCTCACCAGCATGTATCTGTAAAACCTATGAAAACTTCAAGGTGACAAATACCCCTAAAATACGCCTGGGTGCAATTCTGTATTTGTAGAGTAAAATGAGTCAGATATGGACATCCTCACATAGCAACTGATCAGAGGAGGATGAAAACCAGAACTCAAAGACTTAAAGCATTTTTAACTGAGAAAAAAAATTCTAGCTATATCTCTGCAACTGGTTTGACAGAACCTAGAAATCAAATTTGGCAAATACTGGTCCCATGTATTTTGTGAGGATACTATTTTTTTTTTTTTTTTTTTTTGAGACGGAGTCTCGCTCTGTCGCCCAGGCTGGAGCGCAGTGGCCGGATCTCAGCTCACTGCAAGCTCCGCCTCCCGGGTTCCGGTCATTCTCCTGCCTCAGCCTCCCGAGTAGCTGGGACTACAGGCGCCCGCCACCTCGCCCGGCTAGTTTTTTTGTATTTTTTAGTAGAGACGGGGTTTCACCCTGTTAGCCAGGATGGTCTCGATCTCCTGACCTCGTGATCCGCCCGCTTCGGCCTCCCAAAGTGCTGGGATTACAGGCTTGAGCCACCGCACCCGGCCGAGGATACTATTTATATCATCAAAAGACTCCATAGTTCGTTTGATGTGGTGGCCAAATAAGATTATAGAAGTTTTCTTTTTCTTGAGTAGGCTGTACTGTGCTTATTAATAATAAAAACACTTCACCCACTTGTTCAGTATAAAGGCAGGCTCTAATGCCCTAGTGAATTGTGTTGTCAGGTTTATTAGTAAGTTGTTTATTTAGAAATCAAAATTCTATAAACCCAGTGGTATAAATGGTAGTTAAATTCCAAGCATAAGTCCCAAATCGGATTGACTTCTAAGTCATGGGAGCAAAACCAAGGCTGAGTTCCAGCTGCTGGGAGTGAACACCTGTGCCAGTTCTTCTCCATTTATCACCTGCTCAGTGCTCTGGAAGGCCAGCTTCCTACAGACTGATTTGTTCACCTGGGCTTCCTTGCTGGCTGGCTTTCAGTTGGCTTCAGTCAAGAAGGGGCACAGACTAGAAATAGGAGACAAGATAAGGTGGGGTGTTTCTTCATCTGTTCCTCTCCTGCTTAGCTGCCAGCAACCTGGCAATGGCTATGTCCCTCCAAGACTACATTTCTAGCTGGGAAGCCTCTTCCACAGCCCCAGCTCTTAGTGGGCTCTGGGAATATGGTTCCTTCCCTTTGGCCCCCAGTCTTGGGGGTATAACAACTCCTTGCTCTTGCTCCTCTCAGGTATCTGAACATCCTGTGTTGGTTTTCTTTCTTTTTTTTATTTTATTTATTTTTTATTTTTTTGAGATGGAGTCTCGCTCTGTTGCCCAGGCTGGAGTGCAGTGGCCGGATCTCAGCTCACTGCAAGCTCCGCCTCCCGGGTCTATGTCATTCTCCTGCCTCAGCCTCCCGAGTAGCTGGGACTACAGGCGCCTGCCACCTCGCCCGGCTAGTTTTTTGTGTTTTTTTAGTAGAGATGGGGTTTCACCGTGTTAGCCAGGCTGGTCTCGATCTCCTCACCTCATGATCCGCCCGTCTCGGCCTCCCAAAGTGCTGGGATTACAGGCTTGAGCCACCGCGCCCGGCTGTGTTGGTTTTCTTAACCCTGTCCTTGCCTCAGAGAATAATCTCTTCATTACAGTTTCTTCATTTGTGCCATCTCAGGAGAATTTCATTCATCAAGATCCTGACCAGCTGGGCGTGGTGGCTCACACCTATAATTCCAGCACTTTGGGAGGCTGAGATGAGGAGTTTGAGACCAGCCTGGCCAGCATGGTGAAACCCCGTCTCTATTAAAAATACAAAAATTAGCTGGGCGTGGTGGCTTGAGCCTGTAATCTCAGCTACTCGAGAGGCTGAGGCAGGAGAATCACTTGAACCTGGGAGGTGGAGTTTGCAGTGAGCCGAGATAGCTCCATCTAAAAAAAAAAAAAAAAAAAAAAAAAAGGCCCTGACCAAGAAACTGAAGGAGGAAAAAGAGGAAAAAAATATTTCATGTTTCTTTCCTGAGTGCAGGAATCCCTGGTGGAATTTCAGACAGGATAATTCATGGATCTAACAGGTATTAATCATGTTCCTCTTATATGCCATTCATAATGAATAAAGTAGATCCAGTTCCTGCCCTCAACAATAAACACACACATGAATAACCAAAATAGGTACATGTTTTGGAAAATCTTACGTAGGAAATAAACAGGGTGCACTGATAGAGAGTCACTCATGGGGGAGAGCAGTTTTGGATGGGGTGGTCAGGGAAGGCCTCGCTGAGGAGGTGACATGTAACTGAGACCTCAGGGTTGAGAAGGAAACAGCCACCATACAAAGATCAGTCAAAGCACAGGGAACATGTGTTCCAGGCAGAAGGAACTGAAGGTGTAAAGGTTTGTAGGTGGGAAAAGAGCTTTGTGGGAAAACCAGGACGTATGGCAGCTGTTTGACTTTGGAGGAAACAAAAGACATATTTGCAAGCCACATGGAGAGTGGAAGGAATACAAATGTGACTGGAGGAGGGGCCAGGTGGAGAGTGGGAGAGACGAAGCTGGACAGGAGCTCAGAGAATGCAGGGCAGGCCCTGTAGGCCAGGGTGAAGACGACGGTTTTTATTCCAAGTATAGTGGGGAGCCAAGAAGAGTTTTAAAGAGCAGAGTCATACAATCTGGTTTATCTTTTTAAAAGATCGCGCTTGCTGCTCTGTGAAGAAGGACTGGGCGAAAAAGAAGTAGAATCAGGGAGAACAGTCCGAGGGTGATCAAAATAATCCAGACGGAAGACGACTACGTTTTAGTCTGAAGTGGTGGGAGTGGTGATGGAGAAGAGCAGACATCTGCGAGTTTTATTTTGGAGATAGAGCCACAGGACTTGGTAAGGATTGGGCATGCGGGGAGGCAAGGGGAAGGGAAGAGTCAGGGAAGCCTCCCAGGTTGCTGACTTGGGCCTCTGTCTGGAGGGTGAAGCTGTTTATGGAGAGGAGGAAGACTAGGGGAAGAATAAGGATGGAAAGATTTTTAAGATGAAGATGTCCACGAGACATCCAGGGAAATATCAAGCCGGCAGATGGCTGCCTGAACCTGGAGCCCAGCTGACAAGTTTGAGCTGGAGGATCTTTTTTTCTAATCTGTTAGTGGTCAAGTAGCCATCTCAGGTCAACCCGGCTTATGCCAAAAGAGACCTCCATGAGGTCTGTATGAACCTGTTAAAACTCTATTCGGGGCTTAGACATGAAGCCCCACTTAGTAAAAAGCATCCCTCTACCCTGCTTTGTCATAAGTGCACATATTTTCTTTGAAGAAAAGGATTGCTAGTCAAAAACAAGATTTGAGAATTCCTAGGTCCCTGACTAAATACTGTCATAATCTTGCCCCTAGAGTTCCAATTTTAACATGACTTCATGGTATATTTAAAGAGCAAGCCCCAGAGTCCAGTTGGAGTGACAGACAATAATGTCCTCATGGGGAGACATAGGCCCATAGTAAGAGATAAGGTTCCAAAGCTTTTCCTTCTGGCTGTCATGGCAACAGCAGCAAGAGCTCTGGAGGTGGGAAGGAGGACAAGGAGGAGAGAGGAGCAACCAGAAGCTGTGGTGGCTGTTAGTCTGCAGAGAATAATTCAAGACAGATATTTGCAAGCTGCGTGGAGCACAAGCCCTGTACATCCAGGTTAGTTGTAAGTATACAGTTTGTAAGTGGACAATTTGTTCATTTTAAGAACCAGAGATACACATAAAAGCTTTGTCAGACTAGGGGGCTAGGAGTACATCATGCATCTGTTTTATCCCTTGTACTTAGTGTACTGCCTGGGGCTCCATGTACTTGAATAAATGAGCAAATGAGGTCTCAAAAGAAGAGTCACCTGCTTATTTCATATGGGTTCAAAAGTTGCCAGGTGGATAGAGACTTTGGATAAAGATTTTAGTTTACATCAGAACCACATGCATATGGTGGTCAGTGATTACAGAGTGACAAGCCTGAAAAGAAAACTAGCCCCCAAGCCAAAAGCCTGAGTTGGTTGGGGGTGGGACGCAGGTCTCGTTCCCCGAGACTGAAGCTGAAATTATTCACTAACCATGGATAAGTTATATAATTGTATACTTCCCATCAGGATCCAGTTAATGATAGATTTTGGACTACTTTTTTTTTTTTTTGAGATAGAATCTCACTCCGTTGCTCAGGCTGTAGTGCAGTGGGGTGATCTTGTCTCACTGCAACCTCCGCCTCCCAGGTTCAAGTGATTCTCCTACCTCAGCCTCCCAAGTAGCTGGGACTACAGGCGTGTGCCACCATGCCCTGCTACTTTTTTATTATTATTATTTTTAATAGAGATGGGGTTTCACCATATTGGCCAGGCTGGTCTCAAACTCGCGGCCTCATGTGATCCTACTGCCTCGGACTCCCAAAGTGCTGGGATTACAGGTGCGAGCCAACACGCCCGGCCTGGACTAGATTCTTGAGGTGATTAAATATCATCTATAACTGGGAATGTAACAAAGGCTGTGGAAGTAAGGAAAGGTGATGGTGTGATAAAAGAATACAGACAAAAGGGCATGGATTCCTGCCTACCCTAAAAACAAGGAGACTTGAGGAGTTAAACTTTGTTCAAGAGAGTTTAGTATATCTGATGCTCACAAATATCCAGATATTTGAAAAAGAAAATCCCCAGTGCTGTGGACCCTTGGAGAGCCTATGTCACATATCCCTCAAGACCTTTCATCTGTCTTTGTTCTAATTCTGTACTCACCAAGCAATCAATATTTTCATCACTAATTCTGTTTCTTTATATGCTGACAAGGATACCCTGAATAAAAAACATGCATATCTGATAATAGGAAAAGTATATTCCCCTCTCTAAATTGCACTGATAATAAAATTCAGACACCTGATTATCAAGGTCTTCCAGTCCTCCTGATTTGCCTCTGATGACCTCTGTGATCTCAGCTGCTGTCACTCTCCCCTGTGGCACTAGGCTCTAGTCACCATGGCCTTCTTTCCATTCCTGCAATACCATAGACATCCCGCTCAGTCTTCCCCTTCCAGTTTCACCTGCCAGCCCTGCTCTTCCCCCAGATATTCCCATGCTTGGTTACCTCTTTTTTTTTTTTTTTTTTTTTTAAAGCCCAGTATTTTTTTTTTTTTTTTTTTTTTTTTTTTTTTTTTTTTTTTGAGACGAAGTCTCACTCTGTCGCCCAGGCTGGAGTGCAGTGGCCGGATCTCAGCTCACTGCAAGCTCCGCCTCCCGGGTTCACGCCATTCTCCTGCCTCAGCCTCCCGAGTAGCTGGGACTACAAACGCCCGCCACCTCGCCTGGCTAGTTTTTTGTATTTTTTTAGTAGAGATGGGGTTTCACCGTGTTAGCCAGGATGGTCTCGATCTCCTGACCTCGTGATCCGCCCATCTTGGCCTCCCAAAGTGCTGGGATTACAGGCTTGAGCCACCGCGCCCGGCCCCGCTTGGTTACCTCTTACCTGCCCATCAGATCTTAGGTCAAACATCACCTCCTCAGAGAGATCTCTGTGCCCATTGTTGCAACCTTTCCCCATTTTACCTTCCCTAATGGTCACTTTCTATCCCTTAGACTGTTTTCTATTTCACTAAATAATATCTTATTTGTGTACTTCCTTATTATCTGATTCTCTCCATTGGAATACAAGTCCAATGCCACTGTAGCCCCAGCACTTAGCACAAACTCAAGACTCAACAAGTATTTGTTTAATGAATGGAATGTGGGAAAGAATAAAATATGAGCTGCTATAGATGAGAGAGAGGAGATACAAATAGGGACCACATATGAGGTAAACAGAACCTTCCCGTGCTCTCACACTGTGACTTTTGATAGAGACAAGGTCTCACTCTGCCAACCAGGCTTGAGTACAATGACATGATCATAGCTCACTGCAGCCTCAAACTCCTGGGCTCAAAGGATCCTCCTGCCTTGGCCTCCCAAGTAGCTGGGACTTCCAGCGTGCACCACCATGCCTCGCTAATTTTTAAATTTTTTGTTGAGATGGGGTCTCACTATGCTGCCCAGGCTGGTCTCAAATGCCTGGCCTCAAGTGATCCTCCCACCTCAGCCTCCCAAAGTGTTGGGATTACCGTGAGCCACTGTACCTGGTTCTACTTCACTTTAGACTGTGAACAACTTGAGGACGAGGACCATCTTGTTCATGTTGGCATCCCCATGGCCAAATAAATGTCTGTGGCACCCTTTAATGCCCCTCTGATGGAAATGGGAAGTTCAGAGACAATTTTGAGAGTTTCTACTGGGTGAGCTTAGCTTAACTGGCTGGGTGAGAGCCTGCCAGAAGGAGCAGTTTTTACAAGACGAAAGAAAAAAGATGTGTGTGGGTAGTGACAGCACCAAAAGATAGCCTAGGGTCGGTCCGTTAGCCCTTCCTCCTCTGTAATCTCCATCAGCATCCTCCAGATCTAAAAAGATTCCAGGGAATTGCCTCAAACTTCCCCCATTGTGCTGCCCTGATTGCCCCCAGATTGCTGCCCTGAGCTTTTCCTGGCTAAAAATACCATAGCCTCACCTACCACCAGGGATAGGGTTAAAAACATAAAAATAAAAATAAAGAAGGAAATGCCAGAGCCATCCCTGTACATAAAACTTAGACAGGGCTGTGTGCGGTAGCTCACACCTGTAATCCCAACACTTTGGAAGGCCAAGGTGGGAGGATCACGAGGTCAGGAGTTCGAGACCAGCCTGGCCAACATGGCAAAACCCCATCTCTACTAAAAATACAAAAAAAAAAAAAAGCCAGGTATGGTGGCATGCGCCTATAATCCCAGCTACTCAGGAGGCTGAGGCAAGAGAATTGCTTGAACCCGGGCGGTGAGGTTGCAGTGAGCTGAGATCACACCATTGCACTCCAGCCGGGGCAACAGAGTGAGACTCTGTCTCAAAAAAAAAAAAAAAAAAAAAAAAAAGAAACAGCTTTCACTTGACCAAAGTCCAGAAATGGACATAAGAAGACAGGCCAGCTAAAAACAAGGGTGCACAAAAGAGCACCAGTGAGAACCAGCATTCAACAAAGAGTGACTGGAAAGAACTGTTTAACATTTCAAACATTACCAGCTGAGTAACATGAGAGCGAACTCGTTATTTAGCTCAACTATATATAGTTTGCATCCTGGAATCCACTCATACTCATACTATATATAGTAGAGTTTTATGCGTGCACTTGAATTGATTGTGTGTGCTGGACTGGACTGAAGTGTTCCTGTGGTGCCAGAAATGAAGAGAAAATGGAAATCTTCCATGGGCCTATGGGTATGTTCATTACCACTGTTGCCATTTTCACAAACGTGTGACGGTGGCAGAAAGCTAATTGAGACCAGCCATGGAATAACAGGGCAGAAACTGGCTAAGGAATACTTTGGTTTGAGAATTTCTCTTGGAAAGATGCCTCCTTTCCATCTATTCCTTGTGGAGTATTTAAAGACTGCCTATGGTCATTGATCAGAAATAATACATATTAAAAGAAAGTTTCAAGGTCTAAATAATACCGAGGTGTTATACCAAAAAAAAAAAAAAAAAAAAAAAAAACACAAAAATAATTTATTGTCTGGTCTAACTCAACAAAACAGTTCTATCAAACTACTCATCATTCCCTGGCTCTTAAACTTCAGTTTTTGGAATATAAGCACTTTTTATGAACTTCTGCTTTTTCTTGATTAGAACAGCAATTTTTCTGACCTGCTTTGAAAAGTACAGTGTACTCTGGATAGCCCATTTCAGGCCAAAAAAAATCCCTTATTTTAAATCAGGAGTCTCAAATCTCTTTTGAAAAGCTGCTTTTTTAGGTCAGGCGCAGTGGCTCATGACTGTAATCCCAGCACTTTGAGAGACTAAGGCGGGTGGATTACTTGAGGCCAGGGGTTCGAGACCAGCTTGGCTAACATGGTGAAACCCCCATCTCTACAAAAAATGCAAAAATTAAGCAGGCGTGGTGGCTCATGCCTGTAGTCCCAGCTACTTGGGAGGCTGAGGCAGGAGGATCACTTGAGCCTGTGATGCAAAGGTTGCAGTGAGCCGAGATGGTCCATTGCACTCCAGCTTGAGAACATGGTAGTGTTTTTTGGTTGTTTTTTGTTTTGTTTTGTTTTGTTTTGTTTTGCGACGGAGTCTCACTCTATCACCCAGGCTGGAGTGTAGTGGCTGTAATCTCGGCTCACTGCAACCTCTGCCTCCTGGGTTCAAGCGATTCCCCTGCCTCAGCCTCCTGAGTAGCTGGGATTACAGGCACCCGTCACCATGCCTGACTAATTTTTGCATTTTTAGTAGAGATAGGGTTTTGCCCTGTTGGCCAGGGTGGTCTCGAACTCCTGACCTCAGGTGATCTGGCAGCCTTGGCCTCTGAAAGTGCTGGGATTACAGGCGTGAGCGACCATGCCCAGCCAAGAGTAGTGTTTTTACTGTCCAATATCTAACATCCCTTCCTGACAATATACCCCAGTTTCACTTTTCTACCTATGCACTTCAAATGAAGCACTTCATTCCTGTACCCACAGTGGGGCACGTAACCTAGACTAGGCCAATGATGGCATGCTCTGTTTGGCGACTGTGATTGATGAGATGGGCAAAGGATTCAAACTGGGCCAATCAAAGCCCGTAAGACTCAATTCTGGAACTTTTATGGAAGCTATTAGAGGAAAAGTGGATCTTTCTTCTGTAATTGGTTGTCGTAATGTTAATAGCCTGTAGCTGCTGGTGACCACTGGCAGGGTCTGAGAACAGAACCAACTCTGAGGAAGCAGAGCTGTGGACTGGATCCTAGTGTTCTCTAGCTTAATTCCTGAGTCAAGCTGTGCCTGAAGGTCTAGGCCTGGACTTTTCAGTTTACCTCAATCAATTCCCTTTCTTTGCTTAATCAGTTGGGGTTGAGTTTTCTGACACCTGCATCAGATGCACGTGGAGCTTGCAGGAAAATGTGGTGCTTGAGGAGGAGAGGATTCACTGGGTTGAGAATTCATGGAGCCGGTGGGAGCAATTGGCATGAGGGTCTACCAGGAAAGGCCTAGAGATAGCTCTATGGATCTCAGTCTACTGATTGAAGATCCTGATCTTCCAAGTAATTTTTATTTTAATTGTGTGTTTCATGATTCAAAAATCAAAACTAAATAGGAAGGTATACACAAATAGGTTCCATTCCTTCCTTTGCCCCTCTTTCCTCCATGGGTAACAATTCTTATTTTTTGGTCTATTCTTCAGTGTTTCTTTATGCATCTACAATCCAATATGAATATATTTTTAAAAGATACTATGCTTTGCTCTGTTCTACATGCATTTTGTTTCTTCAATATATGTTCATTCAAAGAGTATCCTTCCTTGAAACTCTATAGTGCCTTTGAATATTCCTGGTCACCTGCCACATAATACTTCAGGTGGCTCAGAGCCTCATCTATCAAGCCCTACCACTTCTCTGCTCTGTTACCCTAGAGACACCTTGGTTTAATACTGGAGAATCCTATTTCACTGGTGTCATAGAATTACAATCAAGCAGCTAAAATATGGATGTGACTGTAAGTTAAAAAAAGAAACACATTTAGAAAGTCTAATATGAATAATACTAACAAATAGAGACTATTACAAGGGGAAGGGAATTGCTACAAAAATTAAAAAGCTATGAAAAAAATCTAAATTTTTGGCCAAAGAGAGATTAACATTGACGGACAGGTACATTGGCAAATATCCCAGAAAGAAGAGTACTGTATTAATTGCCACCAAATGATCTATGATTTTGAATTCAGTCAAAATTCAGTCCTCTTAGTTGGGCAAAAATCCCTGATCAAAGCAATGCAGTGACCCACATGCTTTTAACATTCACAGATGTCTTACTGACCCTTTCAACAGACTGACTTAAACAGGGCTTAGATCCGGCCTGACAGCCTTGGAACTGAAAACGCAGGATAATTCACTTAGGGCAATGTGAAAGAGAACATTTCAAACTGAGCCTACACAGTGGAAGATCTAAAATTAGTCTTTTTCTTAAAAGTTATATTCAGCCTTTAGTATGCGAGAAAATATCTAAAAATAGGAATTTCAGTGAAACGATGGAGTGAAAATGAAAGGTAATCTACAGATACACGTAAGATTCACTGCAGACAGACTTGATAATTCACCCTATTCTGTTAGGCATTTGGCATTTGGATGGACTGAGCCCAGTGCTTGGCATGGCCTGGTTGCTGACTACGTCTTTGTGGGTGAATGAACGCACGAATGTCTCTGCATATTTTCCCGTAATACGTAGGGGCAAACCACCATCTGTAGATGATAACTTCGTGTGTTTGGGTTCTTATGCAAGGGCTTCTTAGCTGTATTTGATAGGAAAAAACTATTGTAAGAAAAGGAAATTGCCATTGGATCTCATTTTTCTGGCCACGTTTTTTTTCTTATATTACAAAACTGTGTATTGATACACCTAGGAGAGGTTGATGTTTTCTCTGGATTTGGTTAGATTTTAAATGAGTTACATAAACTTATTTCTATTTTTATGGTCTCATGCAGGTCTTAATTAGAAGTAAATGAGTCAGGGATTATGTTCTTTTATCCTATAATACATTAGTGTTTATTTTTTCCTTTCCTTCTGATCTTCTGAAATTCTAACTAGGGAGTTAGAAGACTCGGGAGAAAAACATTTTTAAATTTTTAGATAAATATATTTGCCATTTGTGTTTTACCAAGCTACAAAACCCAAGGAATAAATAAAAACGCAAAGCAGACATTTTCAAAGAAAATAAGCCTTATAACAATATATTGCAGTTTCTGTAAATCATAGCCTTAAAAATTAGGGTTAAAGTTTTATCTTTTTGGTCTGAAAAATGAAATACTTGTTTGTTGTACAGATGATACTGTGAATGCATTTCCAGATGCTAGGATCTTGGGAACAATTGTGGAACATACTTTATTATATAATATGTGCTATTTTTAATTAAGATATGTGGTTTATGGTATTGCCAAATTGCAATAACTTTATTTTGGGTGCAATAAGGCAATCAAATAACATGTATTTTGGAGCTAATGCTATTATTCTAAGAAAGCACATTTATAAGGGTTAATTCAGCATTAAACTTATTCCAGTCATAAATCCATAGACTCAAAATGTGATTTAGCTCATGGATTTACACTTGTAAAATAAGCAAGGTTTTAATTAAAAGTCAATAGATTATGTCTAAGCATCAATGAATTTTTTGCCCTCGGGCATAAACCATTTCTATATTAGGTAGCCTAATAGAAAACACTTTACTTTCAAGGTTTTATTTCTTCACCAACACACCATGTGTGAAACAATCCATTTTTGGCACAATATATTATACAATGTAGCTTGATTATTTACATATGTTTCTGCCATTTACAAAACCCATACTGTCCTCAGAAGGTAGTACAGAGTATATTATGCTACAGACTACAAACAACAGAAAAATAAGTTGGTCCACAATTTGAATAGACTAGAATGTATAACCAAGGAACAATGGAGACACTCCTTGTTTGTGGCTTTTTTAGAATGTAGTAAACAACTGTCTTTCAGGATGGGCCACCAACCAAAAATTGTAACAAAACAAAATCTTAAGGAAGCCTTGCAGAAGAGAAACTAGTGCATTAGATGAGCAATCCAAAGAGAAAAAATAGAGACTATGAAATGCGCAAGAAGGTTTGGCCATGAGAAATCAGAACTTTATGTGTACTTAACTAATCCAAGTCTGATTCTGTTATGATGCAGACCTAACAATCTAAAAACAAGTACCAGATCTAAAAACACATGGATCTAAAAACAACTACAGCAATTAAAACCTTCCACTCTATTTATTCTCTCCTTTTTTTTTTTTGAGATGGAATTTCACTGTTGTCACCCAGGCTGGAGTGCAATGGCACGATCTTGGCTCACTGCAACCTCTGCCTCCCAGGTTCATGCCATTCTCCTGCCTCAGCCTCCCAAGTAGCTGGGATTACAGGTGTCCACCACCACGCCCAGCTAATTTTTTGTATTTTTAGTAGAAACGTGGTTTCACCATGTTGGCCAGGCTGGTCTCAAACTCCTGACCTCAGGTGATCCACCCACCTTGGCCTCCCGTAGTGCTGGGATTACAGGCGTGAGCCACCATGCCCAGTCTATTTCTTCTCTCCTAACAGCTAACTGTGCCTTTACTGAGGTTCCACTTCATCATACTTTGCTCATCAAGGATCTTTGATTTACTTTTACTCTTTACTAATTTAATTGACAATGATGGTGTTATAAACATCAAATTATTCTTCATGAAATTATCTACTTTATAATGACTAAATGTCACCATTAAATTCTAAATCCACTTCCCTTATAAAAATGTCTTTGTGGAATGAGTCATTTTTCTTTCACTGTTTCTTAGAGCTTCTTATCAGGCATAATTTAAAAAATAGTATCAGGGCACAGATCTGCTAGGTCTCCAATCATTTTACTGGGCATTTAAGTCTAATACTGCATTGTGCCCCTGTTGCATTTGTGTTAGAGCTGTTTGTACTGGACCTGAGGTTTTATGAAGCAGCCAATGCGGGATTAAATTTAGTTTAGGTTAGGTTTTTTAGTCACTGGCTATCATAATATACGTTTTCTTTTTTCTTTCTTTTTTTTTTTTTTGAGACGGAGTCTCACTTTGTCGCCCAGGCTGGAGGGCAGTGACAGGATCACGTCTCATTGCAAGCTCCGCCTCCCAGGTTCATGCCATTCTCCTGCCTCAGCCTCCCGCGTAGCGGGAACTACAGGCGCCCACCACCACACTCGGCTAATTTTTTCGTATTTTTAGTAGAGACGGAGTTTCACTGTGTTAGCCAGGATGGTCTTGATCTCCTGACCTCGTGATCCACCCATCTCAGCCTCCCAAAGTGCTCGGATTACAGGCATGAGCCACTGCACCCGGCCTTTTTTTTTTTTTTTTTTTTTTTTTGAGACAGAGCCTTGCTCTGTCGCCTAGGTTGGAGTGCAGTGGTGCGATCTCGGCTCACTGCAACCTCCACCTCCCAGGTTCAAGCAATTCTCCTGTCTCAGCCTCCTGAGTAGCTGGGACTATAGGCTCATGCCACCACGCCCAGCTAATTTTTGTATTTTTAATAGAGACGGGGTTTCACCACATTGGTCAGGCTGGTCTCGAACTCCTGACCTCAAGCGATCCACCCACCTGGGCCTCCCAAAGTGCTGGGGTTATAGGCGTGAGCCATTGTGCCTAGCCTTACATTTTCTACTATGTGCATATTTCTGTACATTTCTGTAACATCATGTTTTTGCTGTCTAACTTTGTGGAATTTGCAACTCTAATTATTTCAGAGAATTTTTTAAATCCTTAAAACAAGATTAAATCACTTACATTTAAAAATATAATACATGTATTTTTAAACAAATAAATACATTATACCCTCTTTGTAGAGAGAAGGAATAACTCCAAACTAAATTCAAATAGATGTGGACATTTCTTTGCCCCAGATTCAGTTACTTAAAACAGAGAACTCTTTGTGTAGTTCTCATGGTAAAGGAGAAGTCCTAATGATCAATATTCCACAGAATTCTATCCAACCAACCTGTATTGAGTTGCCTTTTTTGGGAATGTTGTTTGCATAGTTTAGGCAAAAAAAGACAGGAAATGTCCAGAAAGCAGCAATGGGAGAGGAAATAAATTCCTGTAATGTTAAGTTCGTATACATGCACTCTAATGATTTAAACATTACCGAGCACACGTGCTGGTCAGCTCAAGTTGCTAAATAAATATAGGTCCCAGGAGGTTAATAAGCCTACCTGTCACCTTTGGAGAACTCTTGTTACAGGTCAACCATTTCCTCTTCCTGTCCCTACCTCTCAATAAGTGACTTCTGTTTTACATTATCCAGAGTAGCAAAGTCCAACTTAAGTAAAACTTCATGGTTGTTGTTTTTTTTTTTCTTTTGAGATGGAGTCTTGCTCTGTCACCAGCCTGGATTGCAGTGGCGAGATCTTGGCTCACTGCAACCTCTGCCTCCTGGGTTCAAGCAGTTCTCCTGCCTCAGCCTCCCGATTAGCTGGGATTACAGGCATGTGCCACCACACCCAGCTAATTTTTGTATTTTTAGTAGAGATGGGGTTTCACCTTGTTGGGCAGGATGGTCTCAATCTTTTGACCTCATTATCCACCCACCTCAGCCTCCCAAAGTGCTGAGATTACAGGGATGAGCCACCGCACCCGGCCAACATCATGGTTCTTAATGAGAAGAATTTCAAACGGCTTCATAGTTAGCTTTCCGTGAACAGCCAGGACTAAAGAGCTGTTACTGAAATAGCTGTATTTTCTTTATAACCAGTTCTTGCCCTGGGACTAAATCATGTTTGGTTAAGGATACTAAATTGAGACAGGCTCCTTCATTTAAAAAAAAAAAAAAAAAAGATTAGGACAAGTTCTGCAATGTTTTTGTAATAATTCAAACTGAAAGCAAATGTTCCATTTTTCAGCCATACAAAAAAGAACGAGTGTATACTTCATCTTATTTATTTTTCAAGTTATTGCCAAGAAAAGACAGTTCTTTACACAAACTTATCTGGACTTAGAGGTAAAAGAAAATGGACTCAGTACTTGTCTTAAGAAGAAGGACGCTGTGGACCCAAAACAGAGGAGACTGAGAGGAAATGGCAAAAATGTTACTCACTCAGACCTGAAGGGGCAATCCCTGATTTGAGATACTTTAGAATATCTTTAGAATATATACTTTTTTTTTTTTTTTAAAGAATATTCTGGTAGTGTTTATCTTTTTATACTTTTCTCCTTTGAAACCTGGCACTCTCAAATCCAATTACTGTGATGATGATGATGATGATGATGATGATGATGATTTGAGACGGAGTTTTGCTCTTGTCGTCCAGGCTGGAGTGCAATGGTGTGCTCTCTACTCACTGCGACCTCTGCCTCCTGGGTTCAGGCGATTCTCCTGTCTCAGCCTCCCCAGTAGCTGGGATTACAGGTGCCTGCCACCACGCCTGGCTAATTTTTGTATTTTTATTAGAGATGGGGTTTCACCATGTTGGCCAAACTGCTGAGATTACTGGCGTGAGCCACCATGCCGGCCTATTATTATTATTATTATTATTTTAGTGGCATGGTCTCGCTCTGTTGCCCAGGCTGGAGTCCAGTGGCGTGATCAC
Source organism: Chlorocebus sabaeus (assembly GCF_047675955.1). Classification (NCBI taxonomy): domain Eukaryota; kingdom Metazoa; phylum Chordata; class Mammalia; order Primates; family Cercopithecidae; genus Chlorocebus; species Chlorocebus sabaeus. The sequence continues at coordinate 38,954,698 of NC_132919.1, forward strand.
GGCTCACTGCAGCCTTGCCCTCCTGGGCTTGAGCGATCCTTCCACCTTAGCCTCTCAAGTAACTGGGACAATAAACGTGCACCACCATACTCTGCTCATTTTTACGTTTTTTTGTAGAGATGTTGGGGTGGGGGTCTCACCATGTTGCCCAGGCTGGTCTTGAACTCCTTACCTCAAGTGATCCTCCCACCTTGGCCAATTATTATTTTTATTCTCACTCCTGGACAGCTATACATGTCTCCCATTACCTTCCCTCCACCTCTCATACGATATGGCTTCCTAGCTCCTCCTTGATCTCTTCATTTTACCCTTCTTTCCTCTTTCTTACCTTTCCTCCTGAAGACGCTTATTACTAAGCAGTGTTTCCAGGTCGTCTGTCATGTCCCAAGCACACATCTTAGGATCGCCTCAGGCTTTTCCTTTCCTCTGCCCACCATGGGCAGCCATGTGCTTGCTGCCCAGTCCTGTGATTCATGAATTCCTCTTAACCTACTCTGTCCCTTTTCAAATGATAAAGGCGCTCTACGCCTGAAAACACCTCCAACTAGAATGAACATGAAAACTGGCCAAAGAAAGAGCCTTCATTTCCCCTTCTCATGTTTAGGAGGAAATACATGATGTGAGTCTACATCTGTGTTAGCTCGTTTAGTTTATACAGTTCGTTCAAAAAAGAGTTTTGATTCTTGGCACTGCCACTTACTGTCTGGGTGATCTTGGACAATTTACTTAACCAGATGCCTGAAATCCTTTCTGGAACAAGGCAATGCTTTAAATAAATGAACTTGCTCAAACTTAATTTCCTAATTATGGAGGAAATCTAGCATAGAGATTAAAAGCATAGGCTCTGGACTTAACTCTAGTTGGGTGGGAGTCCTGGAGTTTCCAGTGACTTGATAGGTGGCCTTAGTTTCCTCATTTGTGAAGTAGGTCAAATAGTTATGCAGTATCAACCTAATAAGGTTGTGGTGAGCACTGGATGAAAAATGCATAGAAAGCTAAAACAGTGCCTAGCAGTGCATAAATGTTAACTATTACTATCACGAAGGCTGTTATTCTTAATACGGTACCATTGGGCTGGGCACGGTGGCTCACGCCTGTAATCCCAGCACTTTGGGAGGCTGAGGCGGGTAAATCACCTGAAGTCAGGAGTTCACAACCAGCCTGGCCAACATGGTGAAACCCCATCTCTACTAAAAATACAAAAAATTAGCCAGGTGTGGCACTTGCCTGTAATCCCAGCTACTTGGGAGGCTGAGGCAGAAGCATCGCTTGAACCCGGGAGGTGGAGGTTGCAGTGAGCCAACATCACACCATTGCACTCCAGTCTGGGCAACAAGAGTGAAACTCTGTCTCAAAAAAAAAATAGGGTACCATCATGACAATTAAAAGCTCACTGGCGGCCGGGTGCGGTGGCTCACACCTGTAATCCCAGCACTTTGGGAGGCTGAGGCGGGTGGATCATGAGGTCAGGAGATGGAGACCATCCTGGCTAACCCGGTGAAAGCCCGTCTCTACTAAAAATACAAAAACAAAATTAGCTGGGTGTGGTAGTGGGTGCCTGTAATCCCAGCTACCCAGGAGGCTGAGGCAGGAGAATGGCGTGAACCCGGGAGGCAGAGCTTGCAGTGAGCCAAGATTGCACCACTTCACTCCAGCCTGGGCAACAGAGTGAGACTCTTGTCTCATAAAAAAAAAAAAAAAAAAAAATGCTCACAGACTGTATTGTAAAGTTAAAAGTGAGATACCATACTTCTAATCACCAGGTCTATAGAAGAGTTTTAAAAAATGTGAGAGATACCATTTTATGGAAATAATCTAAATCAAAAGAATTTCAAGCACATTTAAATAATGAGTCTACTTTGTTAGCACTCTCTCTTTAGTTTTTGATTTTCTGATTTTATTTTATTGTTCATTTATTAATTTGCTTATTTATTTATGTTTTAGAGAGCAGGGTCTCTAAATGACCATAGCTCATTGCAGCCTTGAACTCCTGGGCTCAAGCGATCCTTCTGCCTCGTACTGCAGGCATACGCCACCATGCCTGGCTGATTTTTTGTAGAGATGGGGTCTCACTATGTTATCCAGGCTGGTTTTGAAATCCTGGCCTCCAGCAATTCTCCCTCCTCAGCTTCCAGAAGTGCTGGGATGACAGGTATAAATCACCTTGCCTGGCCTTTTCTGATTTTAGAAGTGAAAACGCGCTTGCTTGCCAAAGATTTAAGTTCTTTTGAACTTTAAAAATACATATATAGGTCAGGCTCTGTGACTCACACAGGTAATTCCAGCACTTTGGGAGGCCAGGGCAGGCAGATTGCTTTAGTCCAGGAGTTTGAGCCCAGCCTAGAAGCGTGGCGAAACCCTGTCTCTGCAAAAGATACAAAAATTAGCTGGGTGTAATTATGCATGCTTTGGTCCCAGGTTCTTGGGGAATTGAGGGGGAGGATCGCTTGAGCCCAGGAAGTTGAAGCTACAGTGAGCTGAGATCGCATCACTGCACTCCAGCCTGGGTGACAAAGTGAGACCCTGTCCTCCCCTCCTCCAGAAAACAAAACCAAAAAAAATGCATACATATATATGCTGAGTGTGGTGATTCATGTCTCTCATCCCAACACTTTGAGAGGTCAAAGCAGAAGGATCTCTTGAGCCCAGAAGTTCAAGACCAGCCTGGACAACATAGCAAGACCTCGTCTCTACCAAAAAAAAAAAATTAGCCAGTTGTGGTGGCAGGTGCCTGTAGTCCTACCTACTTAAGAGGCTGAAGCTGGAGGATTGCGTAAGCCCAGGAGTTTGAGGCTGCAGTGAGCCATGACTGCACCACTGCACTCCATCCTGGGTGACACAGCGAAAGACCCCGTCTCTTAAGAAAAAAAATTACAGGCTGGGAGCCATGGCTCACACCTGTAATCCCAGCATTTTGGGAGGCTGAGGTGGGCAGATCACTTGAGGTCAGGAGTTCAAGATGAGCCTGGCCAACAAGGTGAAACCTGTCTTTACTAAAAAAATATAAGAATTACACAGGAGCATTGTTTGAACCTGGAGGGAGGCGAAAGTTGCAGTGAGCCGAGATCGTGCCACCCACTGCACTCCAGCCTGGGCAGCAGAGTGAGACTCCATCTCAAAAAAAAAAAAAAAAAAAAAACCATATGTATATTAATTTTTTAAAACTAGGGTCAAATACTGTTTATAGCCTACCTTTTTCATTTAACAATACAAAATGGACATGTATCCATGTAAACAAATGGGAGTCTACAACATAATTTCTAATGGCTATAAAGCACTTCAACATATGGTTATATCATCATTTATTTAACACATTTCCTATTGTTGGCAATTAGGACATCTCCAATTTTGCTACTGTAAATAAATAAAATAAACAACTATCTTTATTTTTGCTCACTCAATCAATTATTTTCCTTAGAAAAAAATCTTAAATGTGTTTCTCGATTAAAGAGTATGTCCAAAAAAGAAAAGAAAAGAAAGAAACAAAGAAAGAAAAAGATTTGGTATGTTATCTAATTGACTCCCAGAAAAAGCAGGAGCAATTTACTTGCAACAGTGGTGCATGGGAGCACCTATTTACACACTTCTGCCTCAACAACAGGTCTTAGTAAACATTGTCTTTGCCAGTCTGGCTACACTGATTCAGTCAAAGAGTTGCCATGTAACCCAAGCTTGGCCAAACTCCCTCCAGGAGTTTGAATCTTGTTTGGAGTGACACAGAGATGGAAGAAACCATAGGGTTGAGCAGTGGGTGAGCAGTTCCTATTACCAAGACATTCTGGAAGTGCCAGGTCATGTTCTGTCTTCTTCGGCCTCCTTAACCTCTCCCATTCCTATTACTCTGTGAGGTCCTCACAGCTTTCCAATAAATTTCCTTTTTTTTTTTTGGTAGCTAGACTTAGTTTTTGTAGCTGGTAATCAAACAGAAATACCAAGTTGGTTGTTGAATATGCAAGTCTGGGGCTCAGCCGGGGGTAGCCTGGGCAAGAGATGTAGATTTGGGAGACACTAACAGTGCTATAACTGATAAACATACTGAAGAGAATATGAACTCCAGGAGGAGATGAAGTTCTTTTTTTTTTTTTTTTTTTTCTGAGATGGAGTCTCGCTCTGTCAGGCTGGAGTGCAATGGCACAATCTCGGCTCACTGCAACCCCCGCCTCCCGGGGTTCAAGCGATTCTCCTAGCTACTTAGCCTCCCGAGTAGCTAGGACTACAGGCACGTGCCACCACATCTGTTAATTTTTGTATTTTTTGTAGAGATGGGGTTTCACCATGTTGACCAGGATGGTCTCGATCTCTTGACCTTGTGATCTGCCCGCCTGGGCCTCCCAAAGTGCTGGGATTACAGGCGTGAGCCACCATGCCCAGCTGAAGTTTTCTTTCTAATTCCTTTTGTTGTTGCTGTTGTTTGAGATGGGGTCTCACTCTGTTGCTCAGGCTGCAGTGCAGTGGTGCAATCTCGGCCCACTACAACCTCAGCCTCCTGGGTTCAAGCAATTCTCCTACCTCAGCCTCCCAAGCTGGGATTACAGGCACCTGCCACCATACCCAGTTAATTTTTGTATTTTTTTAGTAGAAACGGGGTTTCACCATGTTGGCCAGGCTGGTCTGGAACTCCTGATCTCAAGTGATTCACCTGCCTCAGACTCCCAAAGTGCTGGGATTACAGTTGTGAGCCACCGCCCCCAGCCCCTCCTTCTAATTCCTAACCTAGTTCTTAGTAAAGTACTATATATATTTTAAAGACATGATCTTGCTCTGTTGCCTAGGCTGGAGTGTGGTGGCCCAATCATAGCTCACTGGAATCTCGAACTCCTAGGCTCGAGGGATCCTCCCGCCCCAGCCTCCCAAGTAGGTGGGACTATAGGTGTGCACTACCACACCTGGATAGTACTAATTTCTTTAGAACAAGTTTGATTTTGTATTTATTTTGCTGCCTTAGGAAACTATCAGAGGAAGCAAACTAACCATATTGGTTGACTTAAATAGCGTAGATGTGTTTATTTATTTATTTATTTTGTTTTGTTCTGTTTTGGTAGATGTGTTTTATATTGGAAAAAATACACACATGCATTCATAGGATAAACTTTGTAAAACTGTTTTTTTTTTTTTTTTTTTGAGACGGAGTCTCGCTTTGTCGCCCACGCTGGAGTGCAGTGGCGCAATCTCGGCTCACTGCAAGCTCCGCCTCCCGGGTTCACGCCATTCTCCTGCCTCAGCCTCCCGAGTAGCTGGGACTACAGGCGCCCGCCACTGCGCCCGGCTAATTTTTTCTATTTTTAGTAGAGACGGGGTTTCACCATGGTCTCGATCTCCTGACCTTGTGATCCGCCCGCCTCGGCCTCCCAAAGTGCTGGGATTACAGGCGTGAGCCACCGCGCCCGGCCTGTTTTTTTTTTTTTTAAATAAAACCATGTCAGGCAAACAACATTTTTGAACTAGAGTCCAGGTTCAAATTAGTCTGTCTTAGGCCTGTATTCTCCCAGTATCACCTAGCAAATAAGACATTAACACTTCATTTGATTTAGATCTTCTCATTTCCATTCTGAAAAGAAAGCCCAAACTCCAAAATATCAGTCCAGAAATGTACCCTAAGAATCCCAAACAGTATTGTGTAGAATAATATATTTTATTTGTTTTGAAGCAGTTTTGCCATGGAACTACCGGGAATGTAATGCCAGTTTCCTCAATATTTATATGCTCAAATGAACAGAATTCAGTATCATATATGGTAGTTACAGAAGAAAAAGATCTTCTCTTCTGAAAAGATGAAAAACCATGAAAAGAGTGTCATAGTGCTGACTCTATTAAGCCTGCAAAAGCATGAAGAGGGTTGGGAGAAGGAGCAATTAGAAAGTCAGGTGGCCTGCTCTGGTTATACCATGCCTAAATTTGGATAAATGGGTGCCCTTAAATGATCTAAGAACAGTGCCTGGCAACTAGCAATAGTGCCTGGGTCAAATATATGTTGAAAGAATGAATAAGTTTATTAGTTATTAATAAATAACAAATGTTTAAATAAAAGTTTGCATATAAGTGAAAACCCAGGTGAGTAAGATAAACATCTGCCTACTTGTTATTGATTAGAAAAGTCTTGGCGATGCACAATGGCTCACACCTGTAATCCCAGAGCTTTAAGAGGCCAAAGTGGAAGGATCACTTGAGGCCAGGACTTTGAGGTCAGACTGGGCAACATATGGAGACCCTATTTTTACAAAAAATGGGAAAAAAATAGAAGTGACTTAAGTCTCTTTCCACACCTCAATTTATGAGTGAGAATATAAATATCCAGAGAGATTAATGACATTTTCAGTCACAATGTTAATACTTTTGAAAAGTTAATACTTTTAAAAAGCAATTTTATTGTTCGGTATATCCTTAATTTTGGTTCTTATAGTTGATCATGGTTTCAGTTACTATTGCTGCATAAAAAATTACCCCAAAACATAGTGGTGTAAAAAAAAACTGTTTTTGTTTTTTGTGGGTTTTTTTTTTTTTTTTTTGAGAAAAGGTTTTGCTCTGTCACCCAGGCTGGAGTGCAGTGGCCTGATCATAGCTCAGTGCAGGCTCAACCTCCTGGTCTCAGGCAATCCTCCTGCCTCAGCCTCCTGAGTAGCCAGGACTACAGGTGCATGCCACAATATACAGCTAATTTTTGATTTTTTGTAGAGACAAAGTTTCACTGTTATGTCGGCTGGTCTCACACTCCTGAGGTCAAGTGATCCTCCCACCTTGACCTCCCAAAGTGCTGGGATTACAGGAGTGAGCCGCCACACCCAGTCAAACAAAACCACTTTATTTTGCTCATGATTTTGACAGTCAGGAAATTGGGAAGAGCACTGATGGGCAGTTTGGTCTCGGGATCCCTCAGGTGGCTGCAGTCAGATGCTGGCTGGAGCTGCAGTTGCTTGAAGGTGACATTGGGCTGCACATCCGAGATGGCTCCCTGCCTTGGCTGGCAGGTAGTTGATGCAGGCTATTGGCTGGGAGCTCAGCTTGAACTATCTCCTGGATTGCATACACATGGCTTCTCTAGCAGGTGGTCTCAAGGTTGTCAGACTTCTTACATGGTGGCTGACTTCCCACAGGACAAGGGTCCCAAGGAAACCAGGAGGAAGCTGCAGCACCTTTAATGACCCAACCTCAGAAGTCACACACCAGCACTTCCTCTGTACTATATTAGGCAGAGCAATCACAAGATTCAAAAGGAGAGGACATAGAGCCCACTGCTTAATGGGATGAGTGTCAAAGAACTTGGGGACCATTGTCCTAAAACCACCACAGCCAGGTTGAGCATTTTTTGGCATAGGTAGCCCATGCTTTAGAAGAGCTAACTTAGTTTGCAGTATAACTATCTCTAAATTACATTTTTAAACTTTTTATTATGGAGACTTTCAAACATATATTAAAGCAAACAGAATGGTATAATGAACCCCTGTGTGCCATTTCTCAGCTTCAATAATGATCAACTTTGTTTCGTCTGTACCTCCACCTGCTTGCCCCGTCTCAAACTCCCCTATTATTCTGATGTAAAGGTAATACATCATATTTATTTATCTGTAATTATTTCAGTACATGTCTTTAAAAGATAAGGATTTTTTAAATAGTTGGATTAGTTATAAACAAGAATTGCTTAATATGATCAAATTTAGTTGGCACTTAAATTTTCAATGTCTCAAAAATGTCATTTGTTTTTTTTTTTTTTTGAGATGAAGTCTCACTCTGTCATGCAGGCTGGAGTGCAGTGGTGCGATCTCAGCTCACTGCAAGCTCTGCCTCCTGGGTTCACACCATTCTCCTGCCTCAGCCTCCCGCATAGCTGGGACTACAGGTGTGTGTCACCATGCCTGGCTAATTTTTTGTATTTTTAGTGGAGACGGGGTTTCACTATGTTAACCAGGATGATCTCAATCTCCTGACCTCGTGATCTGCCCACCTCAGCCTCCCAAAGTGCTGGGATTACAGACGTGAGCCACTGCACCTGGCCACAAATGTCATAATTTTATATTTGTTTGAGTCATGATCAAAATAAGGCCCACATATTGCAATTTGTCAATTTATCTTTAAAGTCTCTTTAAGGCTGGCTGCAGTGACTCACGTCTGTAATCCCAACATTTTGGGTTACTGAGGTGGGAGGATCATTTGAGCCCAGGAATTCGAGACCAGCCTGGGTAACTAAATAGTGAGACCCTGTCTCTAAATATTAAAAAGAAAAATTAGCTGGGCATGGTGGGCCTGTGGTCCCAGCTACTCAGGAGGCTGAGGTGGGACGATTGCTTGAGCCCAGTAGGTTGAGGCTGCAATGAGCCATGATTGCACCACTGCACTCCAGCCTGGGTGACACAGTGAGACCCTGTCTTTAAAAATATATATATATAATTATACAGGCCAGGCACAGTGGTGCCTGTAGTCCCAGCACTTTGGGAGGCCAATGTAGGAGGATCACTTGAGCCCAGGAGTCTGAGACTAGCCTGGGCAACATAGGGAAACCCCATCACCTCAAGAAATACAAAAATTAGCCACGCTTGGTGGTGCACGCCTGTAATCCCAGCTTACTGAGGAGACTGAGGCAGGAGGATCATTTGAGCCCTGGAAGTTGAGGCTGCAGTGAGCCGTGATTGGGACACTACACTCCAGCCTGGGTTACAGTGAGACTTTGTTTCAAAAAAAAAAAAAAAAAAAAAATTACAAAATGGTGTTATTTTAGGCTGGACACGATGGCTCATGCCTGTAATCCCAGCACTTTGGGAGGTTCAGGGAGGTGGATCACCTGAAGCCAGGAGTTCGAGACCAGCCTGGGCAACATGGTGAAACTGCATCTCTACTAAAAATACAAAAATTAGCTGGGAATGGTGGTGGGTACCTGTAATCCCAGCTACTCAGGAGGCTAAGGCGGGAGGATCGCTTGAACCCCGGAGGCGGAGGTTCCAGTGGGCCGAGATCGTGCCACTGCACTCCAACCTGGGTGACAGAGCGAGACTCCATTTCAAAGAAAAAAAGGTGGTGTTTTAACTCAAACATTCTTACTTGTTGGATGGAAGAGTTTAATAAAGAGAAAATTTGGCCGGGCACAGTGGCTCAAGGCTGTAATCCCAGCACTTTGGGAGGCCGAGACGGGCGGATCACGAGGTCAGGAGATCGAGACCATCCTGGCAAACACAGTGAAACCCCGTCTCTACTAAAAAATACAAAAAACTAGCCGGGCGAGGTGGTGGGCGCCTGTAGTCCCAGCTACTCAGGAGGCTGAGGCAGGAGAATGGCATGAACCCGGGAGGCGGAGCTTGTAGTGAGCTGAGATCCTGCCACTGCGCTCCAGGCTGGGCAACAGAGCGAGACTCCATCTCAAAAAATAAATAAATAAATAAATAAAGAGAAAATTTTCCTCAATTTTCCTCATCTGTAAGTTTGTTACTCAAGGATACAGTTAGAACACAAAAAGTTGAACGGCAGCATTATGCTTGGTTTGCTCTCTTTAGTTTCCAATTGTTGAAACAGTGAGTTCATAGATTACTTTAAAAAATCAAATAGGGATTTACTTTGAAAAAAAAAACTAGAAGGTATAGTTCAGCACTGGTGTGTGTGTGTGTGTGTGTGTGTGTTTCAGTTGGTTTTGTTTTCTACATTTTAATGACTCATAAAAATAAAAAGCTAGGAATTCCCAGACTGTCAGTTGCATGCAGCTCTTGAGAGCACTCTGCCCAGACAGAACAAAGGAAGGTTCTGGAAGAGTTCCAGGAAAACTATGGAAATTACATGTGTGAATATTGGGGAGACATTTTGATATGTAAGTAACAGAGGTATTGAAATGCTTGGGGAAAAACTGGATGGGTTCATGGGCAAATAGGAAAATGAAAAAACATGGCATTTTTTTTTTTTTGAGACGGAGTTTCACTCTTGTTGCCCAGGCTGGAGTGCAGTGGCGCCATATTGGCTCACTGAAACCTCTGCCTCCCAGGTTCTAGCAATTCTCCTGCCTCAGCCTCCCGAGTAGCTGGGATTACAGGCATGCACCACCACACCCGGCTAATTTTGTATTTTTAGTAGAGACAGGGGTTTCTCCATTTTGGTCTCGAACTCCCAACCTCAGGTGATCCACCTGCCTAGGCCTCCCAAAGGCTGGGATTACAGGCATGAGCCACCACACCCGGCCAAAACATGGCAATTTTTAATATAGGAAAAATTAAAATACAAGAAAGGAGGTGTGGTTGAAAATAGAATACTCTTTAATACTGTTTGATTTGGTTGTCAACAATATTTGCTTGGCCATAATAATATAAACACTGACTTTGAATATAACATAAAATGTCAATATGCTTAGGTAGAAAAAGAGATATAAGATGTTGATATGCTTACGTAGGGAAGGTGGGAGAAAGGGAAGTGGAAAAGGTGATATGGAAAAGGGAAACCCTCATCTATGATGGTGGGAAATCAATAGATTATACCTCAAGTCTATCAGCTAAGAAGTTAAATAAAAACATATTATTTAGAAAGCAGTTATAAATGTTAGAAGGAACAGCTGAGAGTTGAGGTGATTGTCTCGAGAGAGTAGAAATGTATAGGGATCAGGCAGGGAACTGATTTTTTTTTTAATTAGAAATCTTTAGACAATGCTACCCTTTTATACTATTGTGTACAGTCATGCACTGCTTAATGATGGGGAGACATTCTGAGCAATGTGTCGCTGGGCGATTTCAACATTGTGTGAACATCGTAAAGTTTACTTACACAAACCTAGATGCTATAGTATAGTGTACTATACACATAGGCTATATGGTATAGCCTATTGCTCCTGGGTTACAAATCCGTACAGCATGTTACTGTATTGAATACTGTAGGCAATCATAAAATAATGGTAAGTGTTTGTGTATCTAAACATATCTAAACATGGAAAAGATGCAGTAAAAATATGGCATTATAATTGTATGAGGTCACTGTCATATATGCAGTTCCTCATTGCCCCAAACCTCATTATGCAGCACATGACATTACATGTATAAAAACAGAAATTAACCTGAAGGCTGGGTGCAGTGGTTCACACCTATAATCCCAGCACTTTGGGAAGCTGAGGTGGGTGGATCAGTTGAGCTTAGGAGTTCAAGACCAGCCTGGGCGGCATGGTGAAACCGCTTCTCGACAAAAAAAAAAAAAAAAAAAGTACTTGGGTGTGGTGCATGCCTGTAGTCCCAGCTACTTGGGAGGCCAAGGCAGGAGGATCAATTCAGCCCAGGAGATCGAGGCTGCAGTGAACAGTGATCACGCCACTGCACTCTCGCCTGGGCAAGACCCTGTCTCAAAAAAAAAAAAAAAGAAAAAAGAAAGAAATTAACCCTAAAATACAGGGCTACATTTTCCGTTCAATGTGAAAAATGTAGAAAAAGGGGAGCTACAAAGTAAAGATTACTCTAAGGTCAGAAAAAAAAAACACACAAATGTTTCAGCTTGTATTTTACATGTGGATTTAATGATGATCTCTTTTCACCAGATGGACTTAACAGTGATTTCCTACCACTTTAAAAACCAGGATAATTTTGTTTTTTCTACTTCTAGTGCATTCTCAGTCATAATCACTAGCTTTCATTTCACCTCTTCACAGATTATTCAAAGTCACTTCATTTTATAATCTCATTCTTAACCCTAAGCATGATTTCAAACTAAATCCTTTCCTGGAAATGACCTATAATTCCATTGATCTCACTGGACTACCCCAGGCCATTACGGAATAGTGGTTAAGGACTTGGAGCTCTGGAATCCAACAGACCTGGTTCCATCCCCACGGGGCCACCTGGGGATTAGATGACTTCAGGAAAGTTGCTCTCTATAGATGCCTCAATTTCTTCCTTCATCTGTTCATGGAGGTAGTAAGAGCACCTATCTCACAGGTACAAGGATTAGAAGAGGTAGTATCGGTAAACAGAGTAACACTTCCAAATAAAGACCGAGCTAGTGTGCATTCAGGGGCACCTCTGCTAACTCTCTTCTAGAGAAATTCAATGCAGTGTATTCCTGAGCAGGTGAACTGGAGAAGTTGGTTTATAGAATGCCTGTGATGGACTAGCTCATGGTAGGCACTGGAGGTATGGAAGATGAGTAAGACACATCCGCGTCCTTCAAGAGGCCTAAGACCAGAGCCGGGCGTGGACAATAGTCCCCCCAATTATTCGTGGTTTTGTTTTCCCGGATTTTAGTTACTCATGGTCAACAGGGGTCTGAAAATATTAAATGGAAAATTCCAGAAATAAACAATGCATCAGATGTTTTAAATTGTGTCACTCTGAGTAGCATGATAAAAAGCTTGTGCTGGCTGGGCGCGGTGGCTCATGCCTGTAATCCCAGCACTTTGGGAGGCCGAGGCGGGTAGATCACGAGGTCAGGAGATCAAGGCCATCCTGGCTAACACGGTGAAACCCCGTCTCTACTAAAAATACAAAAAATTAGCCGGGCATGGTGGTGGGCGCCTGTAGTCCCAGCTACCCAGGAGGCTGAGGCAGGAGAATGATGTGAACCCGGGAGCTGAGATTGCGCCACTGCACTCCAGCCTCAAAAAAAAAAAAAAGAAAAGAAAAGAAAAGACATACAGATATCTGCAGTGCAGACAATGTTCTCTTTCCTAACTGGATGGTGTTCAGTTTACAATTATTCATTAAAGTGGCCGAGATCACGCCACTGAACACCAGACTGGGAGAGACAGCGAGACTCAGTCTAAAAAAAAAAAAAGTAAAGAAAAGCTTGTGCTGTCCTGCCCTATCCCACCAGGAACATGAATCATCCCTCTGTCCAGCGTATCCAGGCTGATAGGCTCCCTGCCCTGTTAGTCACTTAGTAGCCCTCTTGGTTATTGGTTATCAGATCAACTGTCATGCTATCACAGTGCTTGTGTTCAAGTAACCTTTATTTTACTAATAATGGCCCCAAAGTGCAAGAGTAGGGAGGCAGTTGATTTGTGCAAGGGCATTTGAAAGGCAGTTGTAGACTCCTCCCCTAGTGCCACAAAGGGAAACTCTTTTTTTTTTTTTGAGACGGAGTTTTGCTCTTGTTGCCCAGGCTGGAGTACAGTGGTGTGATCTCGGCTCACCACAACCTCTGCCTCTCTGGTTCAAGCGATTCTCCTGCCTCAGCCTCCCGAGTCGCTGGGATTACAGGCATGTGCCACCATGCCTGGCTAATTTTGTATTTTTAGTAGAGACAGGTTTTCTCCATGTTGGTCAGGCTGGTCTCGAACTCCCGACCTCAGGTGATCCGCCCACATCGGCCTACCAAAGTGCCGGCATTATAGGTGTGAGCCACCGCACCCAGCCGAGAAACACTTTTGTAAAGCAGATGTCCCTTCCCAACAATGGAATAAAGACATGAAATTTACCACCACAGTAGCAGGGATAGTGGTTGCAGTGGTGAATCTTGCAATGGGTAAGAGCTGGTAAGCTGACCATAGACAGAAGCAAATGTCTCCTGAGCTCCATCCCACACTCGAATGGACACATGGATGATAATAGCACAGTGCTGGCCAGGCAAGACAAGCACGAGGAATACAACCAAGTGGGAAGGTCTGGTAGATGCTAAAGGAGCAAAGTAGTTGTATAATGAAAAATTAACCTGCCCCAAAGAGAGGTCTGGCCATTGTCCATGGCTACCAAGAGGTGATCTCTAGACCCCTGGAATGTCCTGCCTGATAGGACTGTTTTTGTTTGCTTACAGGCTTTGGCCATTGGGCAGTCTAACTGTGATTTATGATGAAGGCTTTGGGTCATGTCACATCAGTTCTGATCTCTGGAAAGGACTAGATACCAAAATTTGTTATAATTGAATTCCCATAAAAACTCTGAACACCAAAGTTGTAGGTGACCTTCTCACGTTGCAATACAGAAGGTCTCTGACTTAGGATGGTTTGACTTAGATTTTTTGACTTTATGGTGATGCAAAACTATTACAATTTCTATGCAGTATTCAGTATTTAATAAATCACATGAGATATTCACCACCTTATTACAAAACAGGCCCTATATTAGATGATTTTGCCCAAATATAGGCTAATATAAGCATTCTGAACACAATTAAGGTAGGCTAGGCAAAGCTGTGATGTTCCATAGTTTAGGTGTATTAAATGCATTTTCGATTTGCAATATTTTCAATGGGTTCATCGAGAGGTAATTCCATTGTTAAGTCAAAGGGCATCTGTACTATGTATTATCATACATTATGGTCAAGACTCCATGATTCCATGGGGAGATGATAACCAGAAGCTCCTCAAGTGGATATCGTTTGAAATCTGCTCTTGCATCTCTTCCCTTGGCTGATTAGAGTTTATATTCTTTGCTATAATAAAATTGTAACCGTCTAAGTATAGCACTTCCTGAGTTCTGTGAATCATTCTATGAGGGGGGTTTTGAAAACCTTTGAGTCTGTAGCCTGATAGTCTGAAGTGAGGGTGGTCCTGCAAATCCGCAAATTTGTGGCTGATGTCTGCAGTGAAGGCAGGCTTGCAGAGACTGTTCCCTCCAGCTGAACAGTTAACTAAACTCCAGTGCAGCAGCTCAGCACTGGGGAGCTGCCAGAACAGAAGGACCACATGGGAATGGAAGGCCCTTGTAGGTGAGTGTCAGGCCCTGCTTTACTCTCCAAACTCTGCCGTGCCCTCTCCTCACATTTGTAACCACTGAGTACCCACCTCAGGCTTAGCACCTCTTTCCCACAGCTCCAAGTCTCAGAGACCAATGCTGACCTTAGATTGCAGGCGTTTAAGAAACACTAATCTGGCTGGGCTGGGCATGGTGGCTTACACCTATAATCCCAGCACTTTGGGAAGCCAAGGTGGGCGGATCACCTGAGGTTAGGTGTTCGAGACCAGCCTGGCCAATGTGGTGAAACCCTATCTCTACTAAAAACACAAAAATTAGCCAAGCGTGGTGGCATGCACCTATAATTCCAGCTACTCGTGAGACTGAGGTGGGAGAATCGCTTGAACCCAGGAGGTGGAGGTTGCAGTGAGCCAAGATTGTGCGACTGCACTTCAGCCTGGGCAACAGAGCAACACTCTGGCTCAAAAAAAAAAAAAAAAAAAAAAAGCGCTGATCCAATGCTCTGGGACTCAAATCACTATGCTGGCTGGAAAACAGGTAGAAGAGTAGCATGGGAGTTCAGGCTAAAGCCTTCAGCAGTACACAGACCTGGTATAGCAGTCACAGTCTTACTAGAAAGACCATAAGTCAAGAAGGATTTATTATAGAGAGGCTTCCTACAAAAGATGGGTACTGGACAACCACAAAAGATAGAGCAGTAGCAGCCCTAGATTCAAATACACAAAAAAGGAAATGGAGAAGATTATATAGAGAGAGCCACTTTGTGGCACTGCAAGCCAAAAGCACCCTCTCCTTTCTTCCCTCTTGTCTGTGGGGCTCTCCACTAACAGACCCAACTGGTGCTAGCGGGGAAAGGGAGGCTGTTGATGCAGCTCATAAGATCAGCCTCTGTGGTGGAGAAGGATGGCAAGCTCAGCTGGAGGGGATAAATGGAAGGTATTCAGCGCCTGGGTTCAAATCCTTGTTACCTACTGGCCGTGTGATCTTCAAGGTGTCACATGAGTCCTCCATCTATAAAACTGAGTGCTTTGGTAAGTAGACAAGGACCAAAGGAGGTAAGGCACATGAAGTGCTTGCTGTAGCACCTGCTTCATAGGAAGGGCTCAGTGTCCAGCCGACAGTAATACTAGGTTTGCTGCTCTGCCTCTGGCTCCATGCCCAGCTATAATAACTGGGCTTCCAACTTGCTCCTGAAACACAGTTACCCCCAGTATCCCATTCTGATAATTGGATCCAGATTATTTTCATTGTGCCAGAGGCCCCCTGTCTTGCTGTTTGCTTAATCCAGGGGTCTCCTAGGAATGGCACCTTGCTGCATGCTTGTAGGTAACCATGGAAACTGGCTGCCTTTGTCAGATAAAAGGCAAGTTGGTAACAGCCTGAATGGTGATGGGGAGAGAGGCTGAGAACAAAGATTTTTATGAGTCATGTTAAGCAAAATCCATGCTCCAGACTTGAGGTGAAACATTTTCATCCCTCAAGAGAGTTAGTACCCAGTTCTACATTGGGAACCCTCTCCCTTAAACCACATTGAACATAGGACACACACTATCTACACCCTGCAAGGTGGAGTGTAAGGTCCCTATACTACTCTGCCTGCTGACTTCTGATGAGCTCTACATACCCACAAGCTCTGCTGGAGCCGTTTTTATTGAAAAGCTCTCTGCAGATCTGCCTCCTCTGAAGCCTGGGTTCAGGAAACCAGGACTAGACTGGCCAGAAGCAGACTGGAACAGGCCTACGGTTTTAGAGAAAAGAGGTCCATTTGTTTTCTAGGGCTGCTGTAAGAAAACACCACAAACTGGGCCGGGCGTGGTGGCTCACACCTGTAATCCCAGCACTTTGGGAGGCCGAGGCGGGCAGATCACGAGGTCAGGAGTTCGAGACCAGCCTGGCCAACATAGTGAAACCCCATCTCTACTAAAAATACAAAAAATTAGCCGGGCGTGGTGGTGGGCACCTGTAATCCCAGTTACTCAGGAGGCTGAGGCGGGAGAATCGCTTGAACCTGAGAGGCAGAGGTTGCAGTGAGCCGAGATCGCACCACTGCACTCCAGCCTGGGCGACAGTGCAAGACTCTGTCTCAAAAAAAAAGAAAGAAAGAAAGAAAGAAAAGACCACAAACTGAGTGTCCTCAACAACAGAAATGTACTGTCTCACAGTTCTAGAGGTCAGAAGTCCAAGGTCAAGGTGTCAGCCGGGTTGGTTCCTTCTGTGAGCTGTGAGATCAAATCTGTTCCATGCCTCTCCCCTCGCTTCTGGTGGCTTGATGGCAATCTTTGGCATTCCTCAGCATGTAGAACCATCACCCTGATCTCAGCTTGGTTTTCACACAACCTCCTCCCTGTGTGTGTATCTCTGTTTCCAAATTTCCCTTTTTTAAAAAGAAATTATCTATTTATTTTGAGACAGGGTTGTAAGACTGGCTAATTTTTTTATTTTTGGTAGAGTCAGGATTTCGCCATGTTGGCCAGGCTGGTCTCAAACTCTAGGGCTCAAGCGATCCACCCGCCTTGGCCTCCCAAAGTGCTGGGATTACAGGTGTGAGCCGCCGCGCCTGGCCCAAATTTCCCTTCTTATAGGTATACCAATTATACAGGATTAAAGCCCACCTGAATGACATCATCTTAACTGCATACATCTGGAACAACCCTGTTTGCAAATGAGATCACATTCTGAGGTCCTGGGCCTTAGGGCTTCAACATAAGAATTTGGGGAAGACACAATTTAACCCATAACAGGGGGAAAAAGAGGAGAAAGTCTACCCTATGACATCTATCCTGGCTCTTAAATATTGATCCTTCTTGAATTCTCAACCCAGTGCTACCTTGTTATCAGAAAGCCTCTGATATTCTACGTTGTGCCTTTTGCCCTATGACATCTAGTCCTGGCCCTCTACCTGTCCACTTTGGCAATCTAATTCTATGTAGTTCCAGCCCTCACTCCTGGACAGGCATCTCAGTATCCCTTTTCTGCCAGTATTTGTTCTGCCAGCCATAGGAGACTTCCTCCGAGTTGAGCATGTTCCCCTTAGAACTGGCCTTGCCTCCAGCTGGGCACAGTGGCTCACACCTGTAATCCTAGCACTTTATGAGGCCGAGACGGGTGGATCACCTGAAGTCAGGAGTTCAAGACCAGCCTGGCCAACAGGGTGAAACCCCATCTGTACTAAAAATACAAAAATTAGCTGAGCATGGTGGCGGGTGCCTATAATCCCAGCTACTCAGGAGGCTGAGGCAAGAGAATCGCTGGAATCCAGGAGGCAGAGGTTGGGGTGAGCTGAGACTGTGCCACTGCACTCCAGCCTGCTGGGTGACAGAATGAGACTTCGTCACAAAAAAGAAAAGAAAAGAAAAGAAAAGAACTGGCCTTGACTCACAGGGTGCAGCTAATCCAAGTCCTTGTTTGTTTAGTTCTGCCCCAACCTCTGCAGGGGCCAAACCCAGCTGCACCCTAAGGGAAGCCAGTGGGGTTTGAAATGCAGGGTTTGAAGTGCCTGGAAGTAGGGACAATAAGCAGGTATTTAGAGGCAGACAGGCAGGGTTCAGAGCTGGGTAGAAGCAGGCTGCAACATGGCACAGGGGCAGGGCTAGAGTGCAGCCTAGTGGATCCAAGGGTGTTTACTCTTGGCTCTGTTTCTACTGCCCCTTGTATGGATGATCCAGGACCACAAGGTTGGACATGGCCACAGGAAGGTCTGCAGGTGAGTCTTGCCCAGAGTAAAGCAGGAACAGTCTGGGGGTGGTTAGAAGCATCAAGTTTGCTCACTGAGCCTCAATTTCTGCATCCATAAAATAAGACCTTTAACAAAACTCATCCGATGGGATTTTTGTGAGGATTAAATGAGTAATGAATATATAGCCTTTTTTTTCTTTTTTAAAAATTTGTTTTATTTATTTATTTATTGGAGATGAGGTCTTACTCTGTCGCCCAGGCTGGAGTGCAGTGGCACCATCTTGGCTCACTACAACCTCTGGGCTCAAGTAATTCTCCCACCTCACCTTCCCAAGCAGCTGGGATTATAGGCATGTGCCACCACACCCGACTAATGTTTATTTGTTTTTGTAGAAATGGAATTTTGCCATGTTGCCCAGGCTGGTCTTGAACCCTTGGACTCAAGCCACATGCCTCTGCCTCCCAAAGTGCTGGAATTACAGGCGTAAGCTACTGTGTCCGGCCAATATATGGCCTTAACTCAGGGCCTGGTACAAAGTAAGCATTCAAAGCTGGGTGTAGTGGCTCATGTCTGTAGTCCCAGCTACTCAGGAGGCTCATTGGAGCCCAGGAGTTTGAGGATACAGAGAGCTATGATTGCACCACCGCACTCCAACTCGGACGACAGAGCAAGACCTCTGTCTCTACAAAAAAACAAAGTAACTGTTCAGCACATGTTAGCCATGGTGATCATCATGACCCCTTAACACACAGTATTTTACCGCCTCCACAGAGTTTCACGATATTGGTTATCAGGTAGTTTCTCGGTATGACAGACTAAAGC
Organism: Chlorocebus sabaeus; assembly: GCF_047675955.1. Lineage (NCBI taxonomy): Eukaryota > Metazoa > Chordata > Mammalia > Primates > Cercopithecidae > Chlorocebus > Chlorocebus sabaeus. Next base: position 38,973,772 of record NC_132919.1, read on the forward strand.
AGTTGCTCCTTTCTTGTTGAAATAATGTACTCACACAAAATTAAACAGCCTCTCGGGAAAATGATGGCACTTCTTTGAGATATTTCTTCTTCTTCTTTTTTTTTTTTTTTTGAGACAGAGTTTAGCTCTTGTTGCCCAGGCTGCAGTGCAATGGCACGATCTCGGCTCACCACAACCTCCACCTCCCAGGTTCAAGAGATTCTCCTGCCTCAGCCCCCCGAGTAGCTGGGATTATAGGCATGTGCCACCACAGCCGGCTAATTTTGTATTTTTAGTAGAGATGGAGTTTCTCCATGTTGGTCAGGCTGGTCTCGAATTCCTGACCTCAGGTGATCCGCCCATGTTGGCCTCCCAAAGTGCTGGGATTACAGGCTTGAGCCACTGTGCCCGGCTTCTTTGGGATATTTCTCAGTGTTCTTGGATTATGACCACTGATCCAGGACAGGAGCTATCAATGTGCAATTTACTTTTTGTGTGGGGGGATGTGTGTGTGTGTGAGACAGTGTCTCACTGTGTCACCCAGGCGGGAGTACAGTGGCACGATCTTGGTTCACTGCAACCCCTGCCTCCCAGGTTCAAACGATTCTCCTGCCTTAGGCTCCTGAGTAGCCGGGATAACCGGTGCTCACCACCACGCCCAGCTAATTTTTGTATTTTTAGTAGAGGTGGGTTTTCTTTTTTTTTTTTTTTTTTTTTGAGAGGGAGTTTCACTTTGTCACCCAGGCTAGAGTGCAGTGGCGCAATCTTGGCTCACTGCAACTTCCGCCTCCCAGGTTCAAGCAAGTCTTTTGCCTCAGCCTCCCGAGTAGCTGGAACTACAGGTATGTGCCACCATGCCCAGCTATGTTTTGTATTTTTAGTAGAGATGGGGTTTCACCATATTGGCCAGGCTGGTCCCGAACTCCTGACCTCGTGATCTGCCCACCTTGGGCTCCCAACGTGCTGGTATTACAGACGTGAGCCACCATGCCTGGCCTACCTTAGTACTTTAAGCAGCTTACTGCCACGTGTAGATATCTTTTCTTTCCTCCCCAGGAAGAGGAGGGGTTTTTGGATTCCTGATTTTTTTTTTTTTTTTTTTTTTTTTTTTTTTTTTTTTTTTTTTTTGAGACAGAGTTTCACTCTTGTCACTCAGGCTGGAGTGCAATGGCATGATCTCGGCTCACTGCAACCTCCACCTCCTGGGTTCAAGCGATTCTCCTGCCTCAGCCTCCCAAGTAGCTGGGACTACAGGCACACGCTCCCACACCCAGCTAATTTTTTGTGTTTTTTTTTTTAGTAGAGATGGGATTTCACGATGTTGGCTGGGCTGGTCTCAAACTCCTGACCTCAGGTGATCCACCCGCCTCAGCCTCCCAAAGTGCTGGAATTATAGGTGTGTGCCACCACACCCGGCATTTTTTATTTATTTTTTATTTATTTATTTTTTTGAGACAGGGTCTTGCTGTGTCTCCCAGGCTGGAATGCACTGGTGCAGTCTTGGCTCACTGCAACCTCCATATCCCAGGCTCAAGTGATCCACACACCTCAGCCTCCCCAGTAGCTGGGACCACAGGCATGCACCGCTATGTCCAGCTAATTTTTGTATTTTTGGGTTTCGCCATATTGCCTAGCCTGATCTAGAACTCCTGGACTCAAACAATCCTTTTTCTCAGCCTCCCAAAGTGCTGGGATTACAGGCATGAGCTACTGTGACCAGCCGGTTCCCAAGATTTTAACACTGGGCTAAAACTAGGTCCTCTAAGTGCTAGCAATTATCCTTCACACTTCCAAAATTAGCTCAAAAATGCCCACGCTCTTAAGATCAGGGTCAGGAGCACCTGACCATTTTGAAGAGATAATTTCCTCAGATGAGAAGCCACATAAGTAGTCATTATGTGCATCCCCTCCTGCCCCATCTTAGAAGCCAAGTATGATTTAATGTATTTTAGGAACTAAAGTTCAAAATGTGAATTTCCCGTGTAGAAAAAAAAAATCTGTCAGAAAGCACTTAGGAAAAGACATGGCAGTCAGATCAAATAGTGTTCAAAAATCTGTCCTTGGCCCTCTTTTCTGATTTTCCTTGACAATGTCATTCAAACTCAAGCTTGTGATAGAGGATCACTCCCCTGCCTGTGGCAGCAGCCTCGCCCCATCTCTGGAGAGCTGGGTTCCAGTCTCTATCGCCCACTGGAGATCCACCTGTAACACTGTGAAATCAACATATCTCAGAGGGAAGAGACCATGTCTCTGCTCTTCCAGCCAACCCTACCTCCTTATGTCTTGCCTGGGACCCCTACTTGCATTCATGTTACTACCATCCTATTGGTCATCTAGGCTTGAAAACACTAAGTCCGTGATTTTTAACCTTTTTTTTTTTTTTTTTTCTTGAGATAAGGTCTGGCTCTATCACCCAGGCTGGAGTGCAGTGGTGCAATCTCAGCTCACTGCAACTTCTGCTTCCCGGGCTCAAGCCATTCTCCCATCTCAGCCTCCCCAGTAGCTGGCACTACAATACAAGCACGTGCCACCACACCTGGCTAATTTTTTAATTTTTTGTAGAGATAGGGTTTTGCCATATTGCCCGGGCTGGCCTCAAACTTGTGAGCTTAAACAACCCACTTGCCTCAGCCTCCCAAAATGCTGGGATTATAGGCTCCAGCCACCACACCCGGGCTTCCTTAGCCTTTGTTGAAATCTCAGACACCTTTGAGGTTGGATGGGAGGTATGGACTCTCCCCAGGAAAAGCAGCATTCACACAAATATTCGCTCAAAATTTCAGGAGGTCTTTAGGCTCCCCTAGCTAAGCAATCTTGATTACTCTTTTATTTCCTAATAATACCTGCTCAAAAACCTTCAGTGGCTCCCCACTATTCATAAAATATGTCCATGTTTCTTAACTTAGAGCAAACCACGATCTGACTGCAGCTTCTCTTTCTAAAATAAATGGGTTAGGCTGGGCACTGTGGCTCACGCCTGTAATCCCATCACTTTGGGAGGCCGAGGTGAGTGGATCATTCGAGATGAGAAGTTCAAGACCAACCTGGCCGATATGGTGAAACCCCATCTCTACTAAAAATACAAAAATGTGCTGGGTGTGGTGGTGCATGCCTGTAATCCCAGCTACTGGGGAGACTGAGGCAGGAGAATCGCTTGAACCCAGGAGGCAGAGGTTGTGGTGAGCCGAGATTGCACCACTGCACTCCAGCCTGGGTAACAGAACGAAGCTCCATCTCAAAAATTAAAATAAAACAAAACAAAACAAAACAAAATAAAATAAAACAAAACAAAATGAAATAAAATAAAACAAAATAAAATAAAACAAAACAAAACAAAATAAAATACAATAGTTAACACGTGCAAAACCCGGTAATAGCACCAGGTGAACTGTGGAAGTGTTAGCTATTACTGCCGTTGTGTCCTGTGTTTCAGCCCACCTAATGTCTCACTTGTCCCTTTACCTTTGCATGTCTTGTGTTCGCTCCCTCTGTGTCTTTTTATTCTCTCCCTGCCAATCACGTGTCCCAGTATCCCTAAGTCCCCCAGCCTTCTCAGATCAGTTTCCTTAACTGGAACCCCCATCCTATAGGAAACTCGATCTCTTCTTCAATATTTCTTAACCCACCCAGGGCTATTTCACCTTCTCCAGAAGTAAGCATTCAGTATATGTTAGCTGAATGGTAAGTGGTCATCATGACCATCATAGCTAACCCGTGCCCAATGCTTACTTCTGGGGTTTATCTCCTCCTGCTATGAATACCTGTCCTGGCTTTTTCTCCAGAGACTCTGGCTGTTGCACAGCTGTGGGAACCCCCAACTCCTTGTCACCAAAAACATGAACACAGCCTCCCCCTCATCTCCCCCACTAAGCTGTGTTATTGTATGTAACCTGGCAGCCACAGCCATTTTTTAAAATGTCATAAATCAGCTTGTCACTCGTCTAATCAGAACCTTTTAATAGCTTCCCATCATACGTAGAATAAAATCCAAATCCCTTCTTTAGCAGCAAACCATATATCTTCTTGCACCTAGGGAAAGATTTAGGTTTTATGGGTCCTGGAACTTACACAATTTATGGAGGGAGGAGCCTCTTTACGAAAAATAAAATAAAATCACAAATATTCCTACTTTTATTTTTATTTATTTTTAATTAATTTATTTTTCTTTTTTTTGAGACAGAATCTAACTCTGTTGCCCAGGCTGGAGTGCAGTGGTGCGATCTCAGCTCGTTGCAACCTCTGTCTCCTAGGCTCAAGCGATTCTCCTGCCTCAGCCTCCCGAGTAGCTGGGATTACAGGTGCACACCACCACACCCAGCTAATTTTTATATTTTTAGTAGAGACAGGGTTTCGCCATTTTGGTCAGGCTGGTCTCTCCTGAACTCAGGTGATCCGCCCACTTCAGCCTCCCAAAGTGCTGAGATTACAGGTGTCAGCCACTGTGCCCAGCCTAAACACAAGTAAAAAACTAAATTGAAAATGAATATTTAGGCCGGGCGCAGTAGCTCACGCCTGTAATCCCAGCACTTTGGGAGGCCGAGGCGGGTGGACACGAGGTCAGGAGATTGAGACCATCCTGGCTAACAGGGTGAAACCCCGTCTCTGCTGAAAAAATACAAAAAAAATTAGCCGGGCGTGGTGGCGGGCACCTGTAGTCCCAGCTGCTTGGGAGGCTGAGGCAGGAGAATGGTGTGAACCCGGGAGGCAGAGCTTGCAGTGAGCCAAGATCGCACCCCTGCACTCCAGCCCGGGTGACAGTGCGAGACACCGTCTCAAAAACAAAAAGAAAAAACAAAATGAATATTTAGCTGGGCGCAGTGGCTCACGCCTGTAATCCTAGCACTTTGGGAGCCTGAGTTGGGAAGATTGCTTAAGCCTAGGAGTTCGAGACCAGCCTGGGCAATGCAGGGAGACCCCGTCTCAAATAAAAAGCAAATAAATTAGTTGACTATAGTGGTATGTCCCTGTAGTCCCAGCAACTGGGGAGGCTGAGGCAGGGGTATCCCTTGAACTTGGGAGATCCAGGCTGCAGATCTCTCAGGCTACAGTGAACTATGATTGTGCCACTGCATCCCAGCCTGGGCAACGAGCTAGACCCTGTCTCAAAAAAAAAAAAAGGGAAGAAAAGAAAGAAAATGAATATTTGTTTAGAATCCAAGAAGAAACCACAATAAATTTCACATTTTCAAAAACTTGCAAAAAAACACCAAGTTTAGGAAAATAACTATAATTATATATTTATTACTATATTATATATTTATTACTACATATATATGTATATAATTTTTTTTAAATGAGAGGGGTCTCACTCTGATGCCCAGGCTGGTCTTGAACTCCTGGGCTCAAGCAATCCTCCCACCTCAGCCGACCAAAGTGATGGGATTACAGGTGTGAGCCACTGCACACAGCCCAAAATATATTTTTTAGGAATTAACTTATTAACACAACTAGAATACTTTTTGCTACATTTTTTGGCTACATAGTCTTTGTCTCTTCATATGACAATTTAAAATATCTTTTTTTTTTCATAGCTTACTGCAACATCAAACTCATGGGCTCAAGTGATCCTCCTGTCTCAGCCTCTTGAGTAGCTGGGATTACAGGCACATGCCACCACGCCTGGCTAATTTTTGTATTTTTAGTAGAGACGGGGTTTCACCATGTTGGCCAGGCTGGTTTCAAACTCCTGACCTCGTTATCCGCCTGCCTTGGCCTCCCAGAGTGCTGGGATTACAGGCGTGAGCCACTGTGCCCAGCCTTCACCCTGTCTTATGGTGCTTATATTCTACTAATTTTTAATCTGAAAGTTTTACAGTTTCCTAATAAATAAATGTAAAAATTTCAAAACAAGGTACCCTTCATATTCAAGTCAGGAGTCTGTGGCTTCTTGCTTTTCGGTTGACATGTTACAAAATGTCATTTCATTCACTTCATGGGTAAAAATCAACCTCCTTGTGTTCCAGTGCATGTTCCCAGCCTCCCCCACGGGGTGCTGCAGCCACCTGGCCATTGAGTTCTTTGAGCAAGCCAAGCTTCTTCCAGCCTTGGGGCCTTTGTACTGATTGAGATCTTTCCCTAGAATGCTCTTTCCTCCAGATTTTTACTTACCTAGCTGCTGATTACCATTCAGACCTCAAATGGTGAAAGTTCTGGGATTACAGGTGTGAGCCACCTCTTCAGAGAGGCCTTTCCTGGCCATCCTGGTCTTAAGTAGCCACGAGTGATTATATTAACCTACCTGAAAGTTTTACAATGCAATTATTGCTATCTATCATCTGTTTATCTTTCTGTTTCCCTCACTAGAATGTAAGCCCACAAGAACAGAAACCTGATCAGTTTTTTGTTTTTTTTTTTTCTGAGGTGGAGTCTTGCTCTGTCACCCAGGCTAGAGTGCAGTGGAACAATCTCGGCTTACTGCAACCTCTGTCTCCTGGGTTCAAGCGATTCTCCTACCTCAGCCTCCCAAGTAGCTGGGATTACAGGTGCACGCCACCACGCCCAGCTAATTTTTGTATTTGTGGTAGAGACGGGGTTTCACCATGTTGGCCAGGCTGGTCTCAAACTCCTGACCTCAAGTGATCCGCCCACCTCGGCCCCCCAAAGTGCCGGGATTACAGGCGTGAGCCACTGTGCCCGGCCTATTTTGGATAACAGAAGTGTTTAACAGGTACCGCCATTGCTGAAGTCGTTGGCTCCTCCTGCCATGGGGAATTTAGTAGCTGGCCCGCTCTTCTTGACCCACAACATGTTGCCCTTTGCTGACTTCTCTTTTTTCATAGAATTTCATTGCCTCCTTCCTCCTTTGAGTTCTAAGCGTCCTGAACTTCTGTTCTGAGGCCCGCCCAAAGGACATAAATATCATTTTACATTGCAACAACATCCGTCTCAAGAAAGACAGATTTATTGGCTTCTCCAGAGGAATTCAGCTTCCTCTAGACTTCTACTTTCCCTCTCTTCCCTAGGGCTTGCTTTTCAAAACCAAAAGACCCATCCATGATTTCTCCTACAACAGGAGGAATTCTGTAGCATCCCTCATAATGTGAAAACTATTGCCATCAATTTTTTTTAATACAAGTAGTAATTTTTCCTTCCTTTGACACTTATTTCTGCACATCCAATTTTTTCCTCCAGTCTCTCTAGTCCCAAGTATGAGGACTACCTTTTCCACAAGGCCTTTCCCAACTTTCCAAGTCAAAAATCAATCTTTTCTTGAACTTCAATTGTACTTTTTCTGTATGTGCTTTATAATACTCACTGCTTTCCATATTATGTTCCTTTATATACATATCTTATCTCCCCTGTAACATTTTAAACTCCTTCAGGTTAAGATCCGTGTTTGTTTGATAGGGCACAGTGACTTGAAAACAGTGGATGCTGCCTTTAGGGTTAATCGTGACCATCCAGAAGATCTCAAGGATACCCCTAAATAGTAGGATATTCTCAGCCGACACAGTTTCCACTTCCTGGATAAATGAAACTGGGATGATCTTGGAAAACAGTTTCTCTTGTGAGTGGGACAAGTGATTTTAATCTCCTCACCATTACTTAGTGTTAAAAGATACCCTTCAGAATTGGGAGCCAGCTATAGAGAAGATCTGCTGGTGAACAGGTGTTTTTAAATTTATTTTTATGTGTGTGTATGTGTGAGACAGGGTCTCACTCTGTTGCCCAGGCTGGAGTGCAGTGGCATGATCACGGCTTACTGCAGCCTGGACCTCCCTGGGCTTAAGGGATCCACCAATCTCAGCCTCCTGAGTAGCTGGGATTACAGGTGCATGCCACCATGCCCAGCTAATTTTTGTATTTTCAGTAGAGACAGGGTTTCACCATGTTGCTCAGGCTGGTCTCAAACTCCTGACCTCAAGCAATTCACCTGCCTCTGCCTCGTAAAGTGCTGGGATTACAGGCATGAACCACCAAGACTGGCCTATATATTTTTTAATGACATTAAAATTTATTAACAAAGGAGATTCACTTCATCATTTTTGTACTAGAGTGGGAACTTAAGAAAATGGATATAGGATGGGAATATCATTAAATACTAAGCAAAATAACCCTGGAAAGTAGAATGTCTATATAGATTACTGGAACAGGAGTTAAAGAGAAGAAACCCAGTATTTGCTCAGATAGAGATATGCAGAATAAATAATAATGAGGAGGAAGAGGAAAAAAAGTATTTATTGAGTTATTCCTATGTGCTGGGTACTACAGGTACATTATCTCATTAATCCAGCAAGTGTTAAGAGACTGAATGTTTGTGTCTCCTCAAAATTCATATGTCGAACTCTAAACCCCCAATGTGATGGTATTAGGAGGAGGGCCTTTTGGAGGTGATTGGGTGATGAGGCTAGTGAGATTACCTCATCATGAATGAGATTAGTGCCCTTAGCAAAGAGATCCAGAGATCTCTCCAGCCCTCTTTCTGCCATATGAGGACACAAGCAGAGGTCAGCAGGCTGCAACCCAGAAGAGGGCCCTCCCCGGAGCCTGACCCTGCTGGTACCCTGATCTCAGACTTCTCGCCTCCAGAACTGTGAGAAATAACACTGTTGCTTCTAAGCCACCGAGTCTATGGTAGTTTCCATAGCAGCCTGAACCAAGACAGGTAGGAAATATTCATTACACAGGTCACTAAATAGAGATGACTCAGAATGTACGTCATGCAGCTGGAATTCAAACCCAGTCCTGTCTATTTCCAGGGCACAAGTTCTTAAGTGCTCAATGGGCAAAACATGTTAGAAAGGAGTGGGCTCCCAGAAACTAAAGACGCCAGGACAGGTCAAAGTCCCTCTCCCTAGCACTCCTGCCAGCAGCTGCAGGCATCCCAATCCCCCTGCTTAGCCTCCCCAAAGAGCAAAGCTCACTGCACGCCTAGGAGAGTGGGGGCAGGGAGAGGCGTCACCACCAAGGCTGAGAGAGAAGAAAGGGACCTCACTGTGTTCACAGTGTTAGGTGATGTTGGCTGGAATTGTTTGCCTTCACCTCTAGCTGGAAAAATGGAATTTGCAGGCAGAGCTATTTTACGATATGCAGCTGTGTGCCAGGAACAGTACTATTGAGTCATGATGATGCAAAACAGCCCAGTTTTACCAAATGTTTTAGATTCTGTTTCTTTTCTTTTTTTTTTTCTTTTTTTTTTTTTGAGACGGAGTTTCACTCTTGTCGCCCAGGCTGGAGTGCAATGGCACAATCTTGGCTCAGTGCAACCTCCGCCTCCCAAGTTCAAGCAATTCTCCTGCCTCAGCCTCCCGAGTAGCTGGGATTACAGGCGACTGCCACCATGCTGAGCTAATTTTTGTATTTTTAGTAGAGACGGGGTTTCACCACGTTGGCCAGGCTGGTCTCGAACTCCTGACCTCAGGTGATCCGCCCACCTTGATCTCCCAAAGTGGTGGGATTACAGGCGTGAGCCACCATGCCTGGTCTAGGTTCTGTTTCTGTTGTGACATTCTCACTAAGAGCCAGACACTGTGCTAAGAGTGATACGTGCCTTATCTCATGTAATCTTTACAATAGCCCTTGTGACACCAGGGTTGTGTTAACTGATAAACAACTAAACTTTAGAAAGATTAAGGAATTGTCCCCTGGGTTTTGCCGCTAGAAAAGCACATTTAGCAGGGAGTGGTGGCTCGTGCCTGTAGTCATAGCTACTCTGGAGGCTGAGGAGGATGATCTCTTGAACCCAGGAATTTGAGTACATCTTAGGCAACATAGTGACAACCTGTCTCTTAAAAAAAAAAAGAAAAAAAGGCCAGGCGCGGTGCTTCACGCCTGTAATCCCAGCACTTTGGGAGGCCGAGACGGGCAGATCACAAGGTCAGGAGATCGAGACCATCCTGAAGGTCAGGAGATCGAGACCATCCTGGTTAACACAATAAAACCCCGTCTCTACTAAAAAAATACCAAAAAATTAGCCGGGCGAGGTCGTGGGTGCCTGTAGTCCCAACTACTTGGGAGGCTGAGGCAGGAGAATGGCGTGAACCCAGGAGGCAGAGTTTGCAGTGAGCTGCGATCACACCACTGCACTCCAGCCTGGGCGATAAAGCAAGACTCCATTTCCAAAAAGAAAAGAAAAGAAAAGAAAAAAAATGTAGCAAGCGGAAGCCAGGTCTATTAGGAATTTTATTGATCTCTCTGCTAACTCCTCATGAAGTTGTAACTCACCATAATCTCTGTCAAAACAGCTCATGTGATCCAGCTTAGAAATATCCAGCCATTGATGCTGGGTGTGGTGGCTCATACCTGTAATTCCAGCACTTTGGGAGGCTGAGCTGGGTGGATCACTTGAGGTTAGGTGTTCGAGACCAACCTAGCCAACATGGTGAAACCCCATCTCTACTAAAATACAAAAATTAGCCAGGCGTGGTGGTGTGCGTCTGTAGTCCCAGCTCCTTGGGAGGCTGAGGTATGAGAATCATTTGAACCCAGAGGCAGAGGTTGCCGTGAGCCAAAATTGTGCCACTGCAGTCCAGCCTGGGCAACAGAGGAAGACTCTGTCTCAAAAAAGAAAAGAAAAGAAAAGAAAAGAATAAAAAAAGAAATATCCAGCACAGGCTGGGCACAGTAGCTCACACCTATAATCCCAGCACTTTGGGAGGCCAAGGCAGGAGGATCACTTGAGGCCAGAAGTTCAAGACCAACCTGGGCAACATAGCAAGACCCTGTCTCTACAAAAATAAAACATTAGCTAGGCGTGGTGGTATGTGCCTGTAGCCCTAGCTACTATGGAGGCTGAAGTGGGAGGATAGCTTAAGCCCAGGAGGTTGAGGCTGCAGTGAGCCACCGATTGCATCACTGCACTCCAGACTTGGTGACAGAGCGAGACCCAGTCTAAAAAAAAAGAAAAATAAAATCCCAGCTACAGTCTTTGTACCAGCAGTACCTAACAAAGTGTTTTCTACATAGAAACTGAATTGAAGCTTAGGCAACTGAGCAAGACCCTGTCTCAAAAAAATAAACAACTTTTTGGTAGCTTAAATAGTATGAAAAAAAGGAAACTGGCCAGGCGTGATGGCTCACGCCTGTAATCCCAACATTTTGGGAGGCCGAGGAGGGTGGATCACCTGAGGTCAGGAGTTCTAGACCAGCCTGGCCAACATGGTGAAACCCCGTCTCTACTAAAAATACAAAAATTAGCCGGGCACGGTGGCAGGCGCCTGTAATCCCAGCTACTCGGGAGGCTGAGGCAGGAGAATTGCTTGAACCCGGGAGGCAGAGGTTGCAGTGAACTGAGATTGCACCATCGCACTCCAGCCTGGGGGACAAGAGCGAGACTTCATCTCAAAAAAAAAAAAAACAGAAAAGAAACTAAATTGAATTAAAAGATGCTGACAGATCTCTTTAATTATAGATGTCAATGTGATCGTTCACAAGCACATTGAAAAATTCACACCATGGAAAAGAACTAAAGTCCCATCCTAATTCATCAGAGCCTTCTGTTTCCTGTAACAAAGAACTCACAAGATCAGGATTCCAAGGTGATGCGTTTTTCTCTAAAAGTACAAATGAGTCAGATGCTGTAATTGCTGCTGGAGATAGTAGTTAGGTAGGCATGTCTGTCTTCGTGAACAGCGTCCTCCTCAATGCTTCCCCTGCAGTGATGAGGAAAGAGAGTCTCAGCTGCCTGCTTTGGCTCCCCCTGTATCCCAGCTGCTAACACAGTCCCTGGCAGGTATGAAGCTCTAGGTAAATCTGTGTGGAAGGTCATTGGGCTGTTCTCAGGGTACTGGGACTGGGAAAAGCAATTCATATTTATCGAGCACCCACCATGCATGAGTACTATGCTAAGTGATGGGGGTACAAAGGTGCATTCAGGACACCTACACCATTTTTTGCAGGGCCCAGTGTAGAATGAAAATGAGGGGCACCTAGATTTTATTCAGACACCGTAGTATTAAAAATTTCAAGACAGTGACAGCAGGGCATTGAACCAAGTGTGGGGTTCTTCTGCTCATAGGGTCTTGTGAGACTGCACAGCTTACATGATCGGAAAGCTGGCCCTGTGTGAAATGTGTGTGTGTGTGTGTGTGTGTGTGTGTGTATATATATATTTTTTTTTGTAGAGATGGGGTTTTGCTATGCTGCCCAGATTGGTCTCAAACTCATGGCCTCAAACAGTCCTCCCTCCTTGGCCTCTCAAAATGCTGGTATTACAGACATGAGCCACAGTGCCTGGCCTATTTTTGATTTTTATTATTACTATTATTTAATTAATTTATTTATTTAGAAACAGAGTCTCATTCTGTCACCCAGGCTGGAGCGCAGTGGCGCAATCTCGGCTCACTGCAAGCTCCGCCTCCCGGGTTCATGCCATTCTCCTGCCTCAGCCTCCCGAGTAGCTGGAACTACAGGCACCTGCCACCACACCTGGCTAATTTTTTGTATTTTTAGTAGAGACAGGGTTTCACCGTGTTAGCCAGGATGGTCTCGATCTCCTGACCTCGTGATCCACCCACCTCGGCCTCCCAAAGTGCTGGGATTACAGGTGTGAGCCACCACACCCGGCCTATTATTACTATTATTTTTAGGGACTGGGTCTCACTCTGTCACCCAGGCTGGAGTGCAGTGACATGATCATAGTTCACTGCAGTCTCTAACTTCTGGGGTCAAGCGATCCCCCCACCTCAGCCTCCCATGTAGCTGGGACTATAGGCATGCATCACCACACCGGGCTATCCCTGGATGAATTAGAAAGTTTCTGTCGTCATTGCTGGGCGCAGTGTGCAACCAATACCACGATACATTTTAGAGCATTTTATCACTCCCAAAAGCAACCCCATACCCATTAGCAGTCACACCCATTTTCCTTCATTTCTCCCACTCCCTGGAAACCACTCATCTACTTTCTGTCTCCATGGATTTGCCTGTTCTGGACAATTCATATAAGTGGAATGACACAATATTCTTTTGTGACTGTCTTCTTTCATTTAGCATAATATTTTCAAGGTTCATCCATGTTGTAGCATCAGTATTCTATTTCTTTTTGTTGCCAAATAATATTCCACTGCATGGATATACTGCATTTTATGTATCCATTCACCAGCTGATGAACATTTGGGTCATTTCCACTTTTTGACTATTAAAAATAATGCTGCAGCCAGGCACAATGGCTCATGCCTGTAATCCCAGCACTTTGGGAGGCTGAAACAGGAGGACTGCTTGAGTCCAAGAGTTTGAGACCAGCCAAGGCAATATAATGAGACGCTATCTCTATAAAAAATAAAAAATTAGTCAGGCTTGGGGCTGGGCACGGTGGCTGGCACCTGTAATCCCAGCACTTTGGGAGGCCAAGGCGGGTGGATCACCTGAGGTCAGGGGGTTGAGACCAGCCTCACCAACATGATGAAACCCCATCTCTCCTAAAAATACAAATATGAGCCTGGTGTGGTGGTGCACACCTGTAGTCCCAGCTACTTGAGAGGCTAAGGCAGGAGAATCACTCGAACCTGGGAGGCGGAGGTTGCAGTGAGCCGAGATCGTGCCACTGCACTCCAGCCTGGGTGACAGAGTGAGATTCTGTCTCCAAAAAAAAAAAAAAAAAAAAAAAATTAGTTGGACTCAATGATGCGGGCCTGTATTCTCAGCTACTTGGGAGGCTGAGGTGGGAGGATTGTTTGAACCCAGGAGGTCAGTCAAGACTGCAGTAAGCCACAATTGCACCACTGCACTCCGGCCTGGACGACAGAGCAAGACATTGTCTCGAATAAATAATAATAATAATGCTGCTATGAACATCCATGTCAAGTTTTTGTGTGGGCAAGTTTTTATTTCTTTTTCAGGTATATATCCAGGAGTGGAAGTGCTGAATTATATGGTATGTTAGTCCGTTTGTATTGCTATAAAGAAATACCTGTGGCTGGGTAATTTATAAAGAAAAAGGGTTTATTTTGGCTCATCGTCCTGCATGCTGTACAGGAAGCATGGTGCCGAAGCTGGCGAGGGCCTCAGGGAGCTTATGATCATGGCAGGGGTGAAGGAGGAGCAGGCACGTCATGCAGTGAAAGAAGGAGTAAGGGCTGGAGAAGTGCCATGCTCCCCCAAACAACCAGATCTTGAGTGAACTCATAGAGTGAGAACTTGCTCATTACTGTGAAAACAGCACCAGGCCATTCATGAAGGATCTGACCCCATGACCCAAACACCTCCAGTTAAGGAGGGCCTTCCAATCACCTCCCAACATTGGAGGTCACATTTCAATGTGAGATTTAGAGAGAACAAAACATCCAAACCATACCGTATGGTCACTCCATGTTATTGTATTTTTTTAAATAAGAACTTCATTGAGATAGAATTCATTTACCATGAAATACACCCTCTTGAAATGTACAATTCAGTGGTTTTTAATATATTTACCAAGTTGTGCAACCATTATTATCTAATTCTAGATCATTTTCCTCACCAACCCCTGCAAAAAAAAAAAAAATTCCCCATACCCCTGAGGCAGTCAATACCCATTCCCCACTTCCCGCATGACCTGGCAATCACTCATCTATTTTCTGTCTTTATGGATTTGCGCGGAGACCAGCACAGTCGGGGAAACCCTAACCCAGCGGCGCTAGAGGAATTGAAGACACACACACAGAAATACAGAGGTGTGAAGTGGGAAATCACGGGTCTCACAACCTTCAGAGCTGAGAGCCCCAAACGGAGATTTACCCACGTATTTATTAACAGCAAGCCAGTCATTAGCATTGCTTCTATAAATATTCGATTAACTAAAAGTATCCCTTATGGGAAATGAAGGGATGGGCCGAATTAAAGGAATAGGTTGGGCTAGTTAACTGCAGCAGGAGCATGTCCTTAAGGCACAGATGGCTCATGCTATTGTTTGTGGCTTAAGAATGCCTTTAAGCGGTTTTCCACCCTGGGTAGGCCAGGTGTTCTTCGACCTCATTCTGGTAAACCCACAACCTTCCAGCATGGGCGTTATGGCCATCATGAACATGTCACAGTGCTACAGAGATTTTGTTTATGGCCAGTTTTGGGGACAGTTTATGGCCAGATTTTGGGGGCTTGTTCCCAACAGATTTGCCTATTCCAGACATTTCAGAGAAATGGAGTCATAAAATATGTGACCTTTTGGCCAGGCGTGGTGGCTCACGCCTGTAATACCAGCACTTTGGGAGGCCAAGGCTAGTGGATCACCTGAGGTCAGGAGTTTGAGACCAGCCTGGCCAATATGGCAAAACCCCATCTCTACTAAAAATACAAAAATTAGCAGGGTGTGGTGGCACGTGCCTGTAGTCCCAGCTACTCAGGAGGCTGAGGCAGGAGAATCGCTTGAACCCAGGAGGCAGAGGTTGCAGTGAGCCGAGATCATGCCATTGTATTCCAGCCTGGGTGACAGAGTGAGACTCCGTCTCAAAAATAATAATAATTTTTTTTTAAAAAGAATATGTGACCTTTTGTGTCTAGCTTCTTTCACTTAGCATAATATTTCCAAGATTCATCCATGTTGAAGCATATATATATGTGTGTATGTATAATGTCCTTTTTATAGATGAGGCAATCAAGACTCTTGGAAGCTAAATGATTTACTCAAAGTCACACAAGTGGCAAGTGGCAGTATTAAGGTGACCAACCCATCCCAGTTCACCCAGGACTATCCCAATTTTAACACTGAAAGTCCCATATCATGGGAAACCCCTTAGTCCTGGGCAAACCAGGAGACCTGGTCACCCTAGTTGGGATTCAGTAAAAGATAAAAGAGAACCAGTGTATTCCTAGTGAGGATTCAGAATTGGCGTGCCTGAAATGCACACTAATTGTGAACACTAACTAGGAATACTTGAAATGGCTTTGTGTGATTAAAAGGTGCAGTACTCTTCAGGGGAAACCAAACCAGCGTATCCTAGAATAAGAGAAAATTTGGACATTATCTCAATATCCCCCAAATCAATCTCTGAGCTTCTTTCATTTATTTACCTAAGTCTCCACTTTAGTATTTCCCAAATTGTCCCCTAACTCCTACTCGACTGTTTTTTCCCACAATTTATTTACTTATTATGTTTATTGTATGTCTGTCTCTCCCCACCAGGATATAGGCCTCACAGGACCAGAGATCTCTGTTTTGTTCATTCAAGTATCCTAATTGCCTAAAAATTTGAGTGTGGCTTGTAGTAGGCCACACTCAAATAATCTTTACTGAATAATGCTTAGGTGACACTTAGAGCTTGTGTCAGAATGTCTAGCATTTAATATCTCCCAGAAGAATAACAGTTACAATAAAATTCCGAGGCATAGTATGAAGTTTCTCTTTTTGGAAAGTTTTACGCTTCCAAACAAGCTGGAATAATAGTTCAATAAACATCCTAAACCTTTTACATATATTTACCAATCATAACATTTCACCACATTTTCTGCTACACACATGTACACACACACAGCACACTTTATTTTTTTTTGAGATGGAGTCTCGCTCTGTCACCTGGGCTGGAGTGCAGTGGCGTGATCTTGGCTCACTGCAACCTGACAGGGTTTCACTATGTTGGCCAGGCTGGTCTCGAACGCCTGACCTCGTGATCCACCCGCCTTGGCCTCCCAAAGTGCTGGGATGACAGGCATGAGCCACCGTGCCTGGCCAGCACAGTTTTTTAAAGGTAGGATGCAGCTGTCATGACACCTCACCCCTAAATATCTCATTATGGACCTCCTAGGAAAAGGTCATTCTAGTAAATAACCACAATAGCACTCACTACAATCAGACTAAGAGAATTAACATCAATTCAAGAAGATGATTTAATATACTATCTCCAGTGATCTTAAAAATGTCTAGCAGGCTTTCCTCCTCCCATCCAGGATCTACTCGAGGTTTACATATAGTATCTGGTTATCTCCTTGGTCTCTCTTAGTCTCAAAAAATCCCCACCTGTTGGTGTTTTCCATGACATTGAAGTTTTTGAGAATCCAGGCCAGTTAGCTTGCAGATTTTTCCAGATTCTGAATTTCCTTAATTGTTCCCTTATGTTTATTTGCAGGTTAAACAATCCCAGCAGAATTCTACATAGAGGTGTTGTGTGTCTTCTTAGTGCATTATAATAGGAGGTCATCCATTGCTTTACTATTAGTGAAGCCAAGTGTGATTGCTTGGTTAAGAGGGTATTCACCAGATCTGTCCGTGGTAAAGATACATTTTTCCCTTTGAATTTATTAATTTTTTATTTTGAGGCGGAGTCTCACTCTATTGCCCAGGCTGGAGTGCTGGAGTGCAGTGGCGCGATCTCGGCTCACTGCAACATCCACCTCCTGGGTTCAAGTAATTCTCCTGCCTCAGACTCCCAAGTAGCTGGGATTACAGGCATGCACCACCACAGCTGGTTAATGTTTGTATTTTTAGTAGAGATGGGGTTTCACCATGTTAGCAAGGCTGGTCTCGAACTCCTGACCTTAGGTGATCCGCCCACCTGTAATCCCAAAGTGCTGGGATTACAGGCGTGAGCCACCGCGCCCAGCCTGAATTTATTAATTGATCTGTGGGGTACAACTTTGGAACCATGTAATTATCGTATTCCCCAACATCCTTTCACTCAATTATTTTATCATTGATAATAACCAGACTGAATCAATTATTACATTGGCAGTTACAAACTCAAATTCTATCATTTGTCTACATTTATTAGCTGGCATGCTTCTGAATCACTGTGAATTCATAGAGCTGTTTTTTTTTTTTTTTTTTACATTTCATTTAACAGGTTATAATCCATTATTTTTTGATGTACAAAATACATCAAATTGTCCTAACTTTGGCAAGTGGGAACTCTGATGTTTGAAAGATCTTTATAATCATCTAATGTATATGTCACAAAACATGATGAGTTTGGAGGACATAAAACTCTAAAATGTAGCTGGGTGCGGTGTCTCACACCTGTAATCTCAGCACTTCGGGAGGCTGACGCAGGCGGATCACATGAGGTCAAGAGTTCAAGACCAGCGTAGGCAACATGGTGAAACCCCATCTCTACTAAAAATACAAAAATTACCCTGGTATGGTGGTGGGCACCTGTAACCTCAGCTATTCAAGAGGCTGAGGAAGGAGAATCACTTGAATTCGGGAGGTGGAGGTTGCAGTGAGCCAAGATCATGCCACTGCACTCCAACCTGGGCAACAGAGCAAGACGCTATCTCAAAAAGAAATTTTAAAACTCTAAAATGTAGACTATAGTCATATATATTTGTAATTTATTTTCATTTATATATATTTTTTGAGATAGGGTCTCGCTCTGTCCCCCAGGCTGGAGTACAGTGGTACCATCTTGGCTCACTGCAGCCTCCACCCTCCGGGCTCAAGCAATCCTCCCACCTCAGCCTCCCAAGTAGCAGGGACTACAGGCACATGCCACTATCTCAGGCTAATTTTGTATTTTTTGTAGAGATAGGGTTTCACCACATTGCCCAGGCTGGTCTTGAACTCCTGGGCTCAGGCAATCCTCTGGCCTTGACCTCTGAAAGTGCTGGGATTACAGGTGTGAGTCACCATGCTTGGCCCTATTTATATATTTTTTAAAACATTTTGGATAGTTTGTTGGCATAAAATGTTTTCTACCTGAAACAAGTTCAAAAAAATCTGTTGACAATCCCTTTGATTTTCTTAGAAGATGTATTATAGAACATTTTCTTTGAACTCGATGTTGATGTGTTGTAATAAGACTTCTTCCTAAGAAACTCAATGGATTTTGATCTTTATATGTTATTTGAGTTTGTAACAAGATTTTAAATAACTTTAACCTCAACTTTTTAAAGTGGCCCAGGAAGAGTTGGGGAGTTAATACAACTGCATTGCATGTCAGATCGCTGTTGCATTTTCATTTCCTGAGCAATGTTGATGGACTGTGAAAATAGGAGAAAACTCTATAGAGCCCCAAATAGAAAGGCTTGGGTTAGGCTGCAGGTAATAGAAAACCAGATAACAATGGTTTTACTCCATGGAGACTATATTTCTTCTCATGTAATAAGAAACTCAAAGGTATTCTACTCAGGGCTAGTGGAGCTGCTCAATGATATCATTAAAGCTTCCTCTTTCCACTCCACCATCCTTAGTTTGTTGTTTTTGTCCTTGTGGTCACAAAATGGCTGCTGAACCTCTAAGCTATTGCATCTGTGTTCTAGGTCAGGAAGAAGAGGGAAGGGTCATGAGGCCAAATGGAATCATCCCTATTAAGAAACTTTTTCAGAAGCTCTAAGCAGATACTTCTGTTTATAGCTTTTGGCTAGAATTGGAGCACATGCCCCCTTACTTGCAAGGGAGTCTCTAGTAGAAGAAAACAAAGGAGAAAGGGGCTACAGCCAGGCACGGTGACTCACGCCTGTAATCCCAGCACTTTGGGAGGCCAAGGTGGGTGAATCACGAGGTCAGGAGTTCGAGACCAGCCTGGCCAAGATGGCAAAACCCCGTCTCTACTAAAAATACAAAAATTAGCTGAGTGTGGTGGTGGGCGCCTGTAATCCCAGCTACTCGGGAGGCTGAGGCAGGAGAGTCACTTGAACCCATGAGGCAGAGGTTGCAATGAGTCAAGATCGTGCTACTGCATTCCAGCCTGGATGACAGAGCAAGACTTCATCTCAAAAAAATAAAAGAGAGAAAAGGGAGACTACAAATAGCTTTTTGATACCCAGTAAGACAGTATCTTCCACAGTCATGTAAATAGCAAGGTATCCTTAGTTGACGTTTCAGGAAAAAGAGATATAAGAAGTTAACATGGTCATAGTCTGTGTGTCTGCTACTCATAAAGCAAAATCATTGGAACATGTTCTATGCTACTTCATTGGGAATGTAAAGATTGAAATTATATACTGCCGGTCAGGCAGAGTGGCTCATGCCTGTAATCCCAGCACTTTGAGAAGTTGAGGCGGGTGGATCACCTGAGGTCACAAGTTTGAGACCAGCCTAGCCAACATGGCGAAATCCTGCCTCTACCAAAAATACAAAAATTAGCCGGTCATGGTGGCGGGCACCTGTAGTCCCAGCTACTTGGGAGGCTGAGGCAGGAGGATTGCTTGAACCAAGGAGGTGGAGGTTGCAGTGAGCCAAGATCCCACCATTGTGCTCCAGCCTGGGTGACACAGCAAGACTCTGTCTTCAAAAAATAAATAAATAAACAATAAAATAAATAAAATAAAATGATATACTGCTTCATTTGCTCTCTTTAGAACATATTTTTGAAAGCTCCAAGTTGGAAGTTCTAGGACTCTGGACAATCAAGTGTACTCAGCTTCATGTTGCCTCTTCACTACAGTTTCTTTTCTGTTTTTTTGTTTGTTTGTTTGTTTTTTGAGACAGACTCTCTGTCATCCAGACTGGAGTGCAGTGGCGCAATCTCAGCTCACTGCGACCTCCACATCTCAGGTTCAAGCAATTCTCCTGCCTCAGCCTCCCGAGTAGCTGGGACTATAGGCGCATGCCACCATGCCCAGCTATTTTAAAATTTATTTTATTTTATTTTGTTGTGTTTTTAGCAGAGACAGGGGTTTCACCATGTTGACTAGGCTGGTCTGGAACTCCTGACCTCTGTTGATCTGCCCACCTCGGTCTCCCAAAGTGCTGGGAATACAGGCATGAGCCACTGTGCCTGGCCTCTTTTTTTTTTTTTTTTTTTTTTTTTGAGACAGGGTCTTGCTCTGTCACCCAGGCTGGAGTGCAGTGGCACAATCTTGGCTCACTGCAACCTCTGCCTCCCAGACTCAAGCAATCCTCCCACCTGAGCCTCCTAAGTAGCTGGGACTACAGGTGCGAACCACACAACAGTTTCAAGTCCAATCAAAACACAGAGGAATTGAACCACTCCACTGAAGTAACTATTTCAGTCAGAAATATGTTCTTGGCCAGCCATGGTGACTCACCCACCACTATGGGAGGCCAAGGCAGGAGGATCAATTGAGCCCAGAAGTTTGAGACCAGCCTGGGCAACATGGCGAAACCCTGTCTCTACAAACAATACAAAATTAGTCAGGCGTGGTGATGCATGCCTGTAGTCCCAGCTACTTGGAAGCCTGAGGGGAGGATCGCTTGAGTCCAGGAGGTTGAGGCTGCAGTGAGCCATAATGCTGCACTCCAGCCAGGGGGACAGGGTGAGACCCTGTCTCAAAAAAAAAACAAAAACAAAAAAACAAAACAAAACAAAATCAGTGTTGTCGCTCAAAATATAACTTAAAAACCATAGCGATATTACTCTAATTCCTTGTCTTAATAGGCAAAATATAAACATGTAAATTTTGTTTTGTTTTGTTTTCTGAGATGGAGTCTGGCTCTGTCGCCCAGGCTGGAGAGCAGTGGCCCCTCTCAGCTCACTGCAAGCTCCGCCTCCCGGTTTACGCCATTCTCCTGCCTCAGCCTCCCGAGTAGCTGGGACTACAGGCGCCCGCCACCTCGCCTGGCTAGTTTTATTGTATTTTTTAGTAGAGATGGGGTTTCGCCGTGTTTGCCAGGATGGTCTCGATCTCCTGACCTCATGATCCGCCCGTCTCGGCCTCCCAAAGTGCTGGGATTATAGGCTTGAGCCACCGCGCCCGGCCATAAATTTTTTAAAATAAAACTGTTGCATTAGGCTACAAGCTCTCTTACATTTTTTACATCTGAGATTGGCAAACTATGGCTTACAGGCCAAATTTGGACTACTGCCTGTTGTAAATAAAGTTTTATTAGAACACAGCCATATCCATTAGTTTATGTATTGTCTAAGGCTGCTTTGTGACCGCAAAGGCAGATCTGAGTAGTTGTGATGGAGACTGAATGGACCTCAAAGCCTAAAATACTTATTATCTGGGCTGGGCATCATAGCTCATAACTGTAATCTCAGCACTTTGGGAGGCCAAGGCGGGTGGATCACCTGAGGTCAGGAGTTCAAGACCAGCCTGGCCAACATGGTGAAACCCCGTCTCTACTAAAAATACAAAAATTAGCCTGGCGTGGTGGCGGGCACCTGTAATCCCAGCTATTCAGGAGGCTGAGGCAGGAGAATCGCTTGAACCCGGAAGGTGGAGGTTGCAGTGAGCTGAGATGGTACCACTATACTCCAGCCAGGGGCACAGACTGGGACTTGGTCTCAAAAAACAAAGAAACAAAGTAAAATACTATCTGACACTTTTTATAGAAAAAGTTTTATCTTTTTAAATTTTCATTTATTTATTATTTATTTATTTATTTATTTATTTAAGACAGAGTCTCACTCTGTTGCCCAGGCTGGAGGGCAGTGGCACGATCTCAGCTCACTGCAACCTCTTGCCTCCCAGGTTCAAGCAATTCTCCCTGCCTCAGCCTCCCAAGTAGCTGGGATTACAGGTGCCTACCACCATGCCTAGCTGATTTTTTTTCTTTTTTCATTTTTTCTTTTGTATTTTTAGTAGAGACGGGCTTTCACCATGTTGGCCAGACTGGTCACAAACACCTGACCTCCGGTGATTCACCTGCCTTAGCCTCCCAAAGTGTTGGGAATACAGGTGTGAACCACGGCACCCGGCCTATTTATTTATTTATTTTTAAGACAGGGTCTTGCTCTGTCATCCAGGCTAGAGTGCAATGGCACCATCACGGCTCATTGCAGCTTTAATCTCCTGGGCTCAAGTAGTCTTCCTGCCTCAGCCTCCCAAGTAGCTGGAACTACAGGCATGCCCCACCACATCCAGCTAATTTTTTAAATTTTTTGTAAGATGAAGATGAAGAGATGGAGTCTTCCTGTGTTGCCCAGGCTCTTCTCGAACTCCTGGGCTCAAATAACCCTCCTGCCTCGGCCTCCTAAACTGCTGGGATTACAGGTGTGAACCACGGCACCCGGCCTATTTATCTTTACTTTGCATATATTAGGTGCTCAATAAATGTTTCATGATTTATTGAACGAATATATTGGAGCTTTCCAGTTGGACATAAAAAATTAACAAACTAGCTCTTTATATACATTTCTAGGCACAATAGTCAATTTTAACAAATCATAACACAAAGCGTTTTACAGTTCCCCAATTTACCTGGCATTTGCTTGTTTCCTTGTCATTTGTTATTTAGAAGAAGACCACATGCCTTGAAAAAATCGTGTTAGTGCCTTAGCATTCCAGATTGCAAAATCCTGTGTATTCAAGTTTTCAAAGAGTTGGCCTTTGAGCTAAATATGTCTCATTGATATGTTTTATTTGGCTCACAGAGTACTGTTGTTTGTTTTTAAGCAACATTAGCTGCCAACATTTAAAAATAAGGTGACTTCACATAATAATCCAAGTTTCCTGCTTCTCCTGAAAATTTGAAAGATCTAGCAATGTGGGTACACGGTTTGGTTAGGCCCATAATCACCTGGGCCTGGTTGCTTCTGCTTCCTTAGATGGAGTGAGTACTCTCCTGTTTACCACAGTCCCCACCACTCCCAACAGCCTTACCTCTGGCTGCTTCCATCCAGGTACCATATCTGTGTGGCCTTTCTATAGACATTTGTATTTCGGATCCTTAATCTAGGGGAGTATCATTTGCTACAAAGGCCCCTGAACTGCAACAGTAGCTGAAAACCATATATTTGCTTCATTTTCCAGACTTGAAAACAGATTTGTCCGTCTAAAGACAAAACAGGAAAGAATGACAATGCTATTAAGATGATGACTTTCATTCCAGCTAAAAGGCAACTTCATCCTCCCACCCCCTCTTTCCTTTTTCAAACAAGCCTGAGGACTTCACCCTCTTGCCTTTCCGTTATTCAGCTCCTTCCACCCACTCCATCTCCTGGTGTTGTTTACCTCAAACCCTGGGGTACTGCCTCTCTCCAGTTCCCTGCTTCCTTGCTGACCTTAAAAACAACCTTGGTCATTTTTGTTTTTAGAGTTTTACTGCTAATCGCTGCAGCGAAACAGACAGGAAATAACAGTACAGAGGAAAGTATAAAGTTTAGAAGACCTTGTAGTTCTTAGTCATAGTCCCTGACTCCCTTAAAGCGGTGGCACCTGGAAGTGCATTATTTTTAGTCTCTCCTGTTAGCTGGTGGATGGAGAAGAGAAAGGAAGAGTCTATCCTGCCTTGATAGAAGAGGAACCACTAGGTGGCAGCACAGGGCGTGTCTTTTCAGGTCTTTCTGCAACAGGCAGGCGGATGTGAGGCACCAAATTTTCTGGGAAGGGAGAACTTAGTACCATATCCGGGCAAGCATTTGGGCTGAGACCAATGGGAGAATACAAGTCAGCCAAGAGACTCCAGTCACATTGTGCTGTCAAGTAGCCAGCGGTGGAATTCTTGTCTCTTGGCCTTTCTCCTGATAAGTTGGCTGTTAGTTAACCTGTTGGGGCTGCTAGGAATCTTCCAGCCCAATACCTTCATTTAACAGATAAGTAAACCAAGGTCCTGAGAGATCTGACTCTCCTTTTTTTTTTTTTTTTTTTTTTTTTTTTTTGCGAGACAAGGTTTTCTTCTGTCACCCAGGCTGGGGTGTAGTGAGGCAATCATAGCTCACTACAGCCTTCAACTCCCAGGCCCAAGAACCTCAGCCTCCTGAGTTGCTGGGACCACAGGCGTGCACCACCAGGCCCAGCTATTTTTAAAATTTTTTTGTAGAGATGGTGGGGGGTCTTGCCATGTTGCTCAGGCTGGTCTCAAACTCCTGGCCTCAAGCGATCTTCCCAGCTCAGCTTCCAAGGTATGAGCCATGGCACCTGGCCTTGACTTTCCTCTTGTTGGTGTCATGCTAGGAGTCCAGCCAAGTGTCTTTCTGGTTTCATTAGTGCCAGCTTATCCTTCTGGTCTGTCCCTCCCAGTTAAAAAGCATTTATTGGCTAGGATCATGCCTGTAATTCCAACACTTCAGGAGGCTGAGGTGGGAGGATCACTTGAGCCCAGGGGTTTGAGACAAGCCTGGGTAACATAGTGAGACCCTATCTCTATTTAAAAAGAAAATAGAAAAACATTTATTGAAGTCATTTAGTATGGTTCAAGACTAATTTTCCTAGCTTCAGAGGTGAAACTAAGAGGGAATTCTTTGCCTCTGATGAAGTGGGACTTTCCACAGGAAACAGAGGCTTACCAGGCACAGGAAAATAAAAGCCTTATGTGTGCTTCCAGCTACCTAACCCACCTGGGGGAAAAGCAAAGGCCCCTGGTCCAGAAGGGGGTGTTACAGCTGTCAGCACTCTATGAAGGCTAGACTGTTTTCCCTTTTTATGGGATCAGCTGGTATAATTGTGGCATTTATCAAGAGAATCCTAGCATTGCAGGGCTAGGCCATGCATACCCAAAATAACTCACCAATCTTCTCAAATTACATTAGTAAAACTATTTGTATTCCTAGATTTAAATGCGAATTCAAACAACTGCACTATAACAAAAGCATGTCCTCAGGCTTCAGTTAATTTAGGGGCAGTCTAGTGATCAAAGAGGAAATGCCTTATTGCAAGGTAGAATTTGCTTGAAGGGCTTGGGCCTCAGAAGGGAATTTTAATTTTCCTAGAATACTACCAAAAGTCTTGCTTGCTTATGTTGAAGCACTATTCTGGGAGTTACAAAGCCTTGCCACTCAAAAGTGTGGTCCTCCAACCAACAGCCACACTGAGGTTGGCAATGCAGAATCTAGCCAGGCATGGTGATACACGCCTGTAGTCTCAGCTCCTTTGAGAAGCTGATGTGGGAGAGTTGCGTGAGCCCAGGAGTTCGTGGTTGCAGTGAGCTATGACTGCACCACTGCATTCCAGCCTGGGCAGAAAGGCAAAACTCCATTTAAAAAAAAAAAAAAGGAAAGAAAGAAAGAAAACGAAGGAAGGAAGGAAAGAAAAGGAAGAAAGAAAGAGAGACAAGAAACAAAGAAAGAAAGATAAGGAAATGCAGGATCTCAGGTCCAACCCATTCCTACTAAATCAACTCTGAATTTTAATAAGAAGCGTTTAACATTAATAAACATGTAACAGTTAACATTAATAAGCATATAACATATAACAGTAATAAGCATTTAACGTGCTTGTTAAAGTTTAAGCAGCAGTGCTTTAGGATATCCAAGAGAAAAGGCCAAGAACAACAGCAACCAAACAAACCATACCCTTTCTCCTCCCAAACAGTCCCCACTTTAAGGAGCTCGTAGACTGGTTTAGGAACACAAACCACACATATGGAAAGTGGCATGAAAATGATCATTAGGTGGCTCACGCCTGTAATCCCAGCACTTTGGGAGGCCAAGGCGGGTGGATCACAAGGGCAGGAGATTGAGACCATCCCAGCTAACACGGTGAAACCCCGTCTCTACTAAACACACACAAACATACACACACAAAGAAAAAAGAAAAAAAAGAAGGATGTCATTAATGCCGTGTGGGCTCCCCTAGGACATGTAGGACACACACATTTGAAGAGGGTGCAAAAGAATGATTACAGTTAAGAGGCCGGGCGCGGTGACTCACGCCTGTAATCCCAGCACTATGGGAGGCGGAGGCAGGCAGATCACTTGAGGCCAGGAGTTTGAGACCAGCCTGATTAACATGGTGAAACCTCATCTCTACTAAAAATACAAAAAAGCCAGGTGTGCTGGCGTACACCTGTAATCTCAGCTACTCAGGAGGCTGAGGCAGGAGAATCGCTTGAACCCAGGAGGCGAAGGTTGCAGTGAGCCCAGATAGGACCAGTGCACTCCAGCCTGGATGACAGAATGAGACTCTGTCTCAAAAAAGAAAAAAAAAAAAAAAGACTGATTATAGTTAAGAGGGGTCAGTCTGGGCAGTCTTCCTGCAGGTGGTGAGATTTTCCTTGGCTCTTGAATAAGGTGATAAGCATGTATTAATGGAGATGGAAAGGACAGAGAAGGGCATTGCAAGTGGACAGATCAGGACAAATCTGGGAGGAGGCAAATTGTAAATTCTAGACAGTGGCCTACAAATACTTAATTCTTTTATGCATGTTCCCAGACTTTCATTACATCCTTGCAGCTACACACATGTCACACATTAATGGGGCTGCACACACATGTTATTTCATCGCATGTTACATTTTAGTCAGTGGTTCTCATGGGACTTCTTCAGATGTGTTCACCCACATACAGACTTTTTTCTTTGGATTCATACAGGCAGGTCTTCACCTCTTCCTCTCTTGTGTCTTCAGCTGTGTTTTCTAGCTCTTCTTTCTAATCCGGTGGAAGGAAATCCCTTACATGTGCATTCTCCTGAATTGCTAGAGCCTTTCTTAACAGTGGTGCAAATCTTCTCTGTAAAGCTCTTAATCAGATCTCATAAACGATTAGCCCAAATACGTTTTCAGTTTCTAAAGTTAATCATCCTCGAGGGCCAGGAGTTAACATGAAAATGGGGAACTTGCGGTTGTTCCCCTGTCTTAACATCCAGATTTCGTTTGCAAAGTAAAAGTCATTACACAGAAGATGAAATCAAGAGTCTCAGCGCGTATTTTCCAAATGAGGTGGCGTGATTGTATCCTCCTCATCCTTGCACATATGTGGCAACCTAAAGAGTTGTCCCGGAGGTGAAACAGTGGGATGAAGTGAAGACTGTCAGAGCAGCCCCCTGGGCGCCTGAGGGGAAGCACACAAGGGGAGCTGACCCCACAGCTTCCTGAAGCAACACCAGGAAATGAGACTCCGGATCATTTGGGAGGACATAACACCCTTTATACAGTTCTTTAGAAGAGTTTACCCAGGCTGGGTATGGTGGCTCTTGCCTGTAATCCCAGCACCTCTGGAGGCTGAGGCAAGAGGATTGCATGAGCCCAGTTCAACACCAACCTTGGCAACACAGGGAGACCCTGTCTCTGCAATTTTGTTAATTAGCCGGGCATATTGGCACACGCCTGTGGTCCTAGCTACTCCGTAGGCTGAGGCAGGAGGATCGCTTGGGCCCGGAAGACAGGCTGCAGTGATGCAGTGAGCCAAGATCATGCTACCTGGATGACAGAGCAAACCCCTGTCTCAAAACAAAACAAAAGGAATAGTTCACCCATAAGCTGAGAGCCTCTTCCCTTGTCTGAGCCTTGCTGTGGGTTGCTGAAATCAGCGTGGAGCACTGGGTCCGTTGGGGTGGTGTATGCTCATCGGCTTCAGAGCTGTAGATTCCTTTGCCCAGCAACGCCCTGGCAAGGATAGTGTTGACTGCCCAACAGCAGCCAAGTATTCATCTCTGTCAGGGCCTATCGGCAAGCAGCTTGTCACCAGCTGCCCAGCACACCCGGAAAAAAATGGTTCCTGTGTTCACACAGATAATTTGGGTTGATAGGAATAGCATCAGGGGAAGACAATGGTGTCACCAGATCAATACTTGTGCTTCACAAATTAAAGTCTTGGCTCTGGCCCTGAGTTTATATTCAGGAGGGCACGACTCCCGGACAGAGACTAACTGCAACAGACATTTTGCTCCCAACAACAGCAAATTCTCTTTTCTTCATAAGGAGTCAACTAGGGACTTGATATATTAAAGAAAATCCATTGAGGCTCATGCCCATAATCCCAGCACTTTGGGAGGCCGAGGTGGGTGGATCGCTTGAGCTCAGGACTTTGAGACCAGCTTGGACAACATGGTAAAACCCTGTCTCTGCTTAAAAAAAAAAAAAAAAAAGCAGCATATATATATATATATATATAGAGAGAGAGAGAGAGAGAGAAAGAAAGAGAGACAGACAGAGAGAGACAGAGAAAATCCATTGAGAGCATCCATTAACTGTGAATTTATGTTTGTTGTGGCATCTCTCTAGAAAATAACGTCGGTAAGCTAAAAGAGGGGACCTGCATGCTGGCATAAATGAAGATTTCTACACTCATGTTTGTAGCAGCATTATTCACAAAAGCCAAAAGGTGGGAGCCAATCAAGTGTCCACTGATGGTAAACAAAATATGGTAGATACATACAGCAAAATATTAAACTTCAAAAGGAAGGAAATTTCAACATATGCTACAACATGGATGAAACTTGACAACCTTATGCTAAGTGAAATAACATAGTCACAGAAAAGCAAGTACAGTATGATTCCACTTCGATGCAGTACCTAGAGTAGTCAAGTTCGTAGAGACAGAAAGTACAATGGTGGGCCAGGCACGATGGCTCATGCCTGTAACCCCAGCACTTTGAGAGGCTAAGGCAGGCGGATCACGAGGTGAGGAGATCGAGACCATCCTGGCTAACACGGTGAAACCCCGTCTCTACTAAAAACACACAAAAAATTAGCTAGCCGTGGTGGTGGGCGCCTGTAGTCCCAGCTACTGTGGAGGCTGAGGCAGGAGAATGGCGTGAACATGGGAGGCGGAGCTTGCAGTGAGCTGAGATCGTGCCACCGCACTCCAGCCTGGGCGACAGAGCAAGACTCCGTCTCAAAAAAAAAAAAAAAGTAGAATGGTGGTTGCCAGGGGCTGGAGGGAGGGGGTAATGGGGAGTTATTGTTTAACATGTACAGAGTTTCCGTTTGGGAAGATGAAAACACTAGCGATGATGTAGTGATGGATGCACAACAGTGTGAATGTCTTTAATGCCACTGAACGGTACACTTAAAAATGGTTACAATGGTAAATTTACGTTATGTACATTTTGCCACAATAGGAAAAAAAAAAAAAGAATGATTCTTTTACTCATCAGCCAGAGAGCAAGTCTTGTATTTAAATGGATCACAACATCGTGGGCTCTGTGGAGATTTCTTAGAAATGTACAGTAGAGTAGAAAGGGTTTAGCCTCTGGTTGAGTTTGCTTTTGGACATATATTAGTAATCATAGAGGCTGACAAACTGATTACTCATCAGTCAGTCATGCAAAACAAAACACAGACTGCAACACAGTGCCCTAAGTTTTACCAACTAGGCAGTTTTCCTATCTTGTAGATCAGGGCTTTTCAAACTTGAATGTGCATGGAATCACCCAGGCATCTTGTTTAAAACGCAGTTTTGGATTCAGTATGTTTGGGGTGGAGCTTCAGATTTCTGTCTGTACAACCAGTTCCCAGGGGATGCTGATTCTACTGGTCCAGGGACCCAGTTTCAAGCAGCAAGAGTGTAGACCTCTTTGTAATTAAGATTCCTTTCTTTGCTTGTTTGGCCAGAAAAGAAAGGTTCCTGTCCACACCTTGGAGGTAACAGCCTCCTCATTAAAATCGAACACAGGCATCTCCAGATTCAGATGGAAGAAAAGTCTGTGGGAGATAGGAATTATTCCTGGGATCCTCTCGTTTTGTTACTTACTGCCATCAAAAGTCAGGTTTCAGGGATCAGCTCCATCTTTTTCTCCACCAAACCACGGATATACTGTAAATAAATCCCTTGCACTTATTCTCTTTAGGTATAGACCAGATCAGCTGCAATTTCAAAAGAAAGAAAGAGAGAAAGAGAGAGAAGAAAGAAAGGAAAGAAAGAAAGAGAAAGAAAGAAAGAAAGAAAGAAAGAAAGAAAGAAAGAAAGAAAGAAAGAAAGAAAGAAAGAAAAGAAAAGAAAAGAAGAAGAAGGGAGGGAAGGAAGGAAGGAAGGAAGGAAGGAAGGAAGGAAGGAAGGAAGGAAGGAAAGAAAAGAAAGAAAGAGAAAGAGAGAGAGAATGGGAAATAAGAAAAATATGAGACGCAAAGGACTTCCTTTGAAGTCCTCTAACATAATCATTCAGCATCTCCTCATTGCTTTTAGGCTCAAGCTCCGAATCCTTAGAAGGGCTTCTGGGGTCTGATGAGGTACCTGCCCACCCGACTCATCTCTCACTCTTCCCCTCCTTGTACTCTGTGTTCAGTCATATTGAATTTTTTTTTTTTTTTTTCCTCACAGTTGTTGTCACTTTGATCTGGAAGCTTGTCCCTCCTTGTAACACCTGGCAGGCATTGTCTCTTCTGGAAAGACTTTACACCACTGCCCTCGTTTGCTGCCCTCTGAGTTAGGTTGTCTTTGGCTGTCTTCATTTGCACACTGTGCTTACCTCTGGCACAGCACTTCTCAATACATTTCCATTGTATTCCCCTGTCTATGTCCCCCACTGAACTGTGAGCTCCTTGAGGGATGGAAAGATGTCTTTTGCCCCTAGCACAGTGTCTCGAACATATGAGGTGCTCAACATTGAAAGAATGGGCAAATGAAAAAGAACTGTAACATTGTATGACATTTGAAGAAGACATTGCTGGCTGGGTGCAGTGGCTTACGCCTGTAATCCCAGCACTTTGGGGGGGCCGAGGCAGATGAATCACTTGAGGTCAGGAGTTCGAGACTAGCCTAGCCAACATAGCAAAAACTCATGTCTACCAAAAATACAAAAAATTGGCCGGGCGCGGTGGCTCAAGCCTGTAATCCCAGCACTTTGGGAGGCCGAGACGGGCGGATCACGAGGTCAGATCGAGACCATCCTGGCTAACACAGTGAAACCCCGTCTCTACTAAAAAATACAAAAAACTAGCCGGGCGAGGTGGCGGGCGCCTGTAGTCCCAGCTACTGGGGAGGCTGAGGCAGGAGAATGGCGTAAACCCGGGAGGCGGAGCTTACAGTGAGCCGAGATCCAGCCCCTGCACTCCAGCCTGGGCGACAGAGCAAGACTCCGTCTCAAAAAAAAAAAAAAAAAAAAATACAAAAAATTATCTGGGTGTGGTGGCATGTGCCTATAGTCCCAGCTACTTGGGTGGCTGAGGCATGAGAATTGCTTGAACCTGGGAGGCAGAGGTTGCAGTGAGCCACAGTCACTGCACTCCAGCCTGGGCAACAGAATGAGGAATAAGAAAGAGGAGGAGGAGGAGGAGGAAGAAGGAGGAGGAGGAGGAGGAAAGGGGGAAGGAGGAGGGGAAGGGGGAGGGGGAGGAAGAGGAGGAAGAAATTGCTTAGTTCCTAAAATACCATGATGTTGCCCTCAGAAAGACTTTCGTAAAGGCCAAACACATTGACACCAATTTCTGTGTTCCAGCAACTGCAACTGAACTCCTCTGTTCTGATAAATTATATTACCCCAGCTTCCTCATTTTATATTGCTGACCATGTATCTTCTCCTGAAGACCAAATATAAAGAAATACACAAGGCGGTAGTAGTAATTTTTAATGGAATTTGAGGAAAGGTAGAATCTCTTTTAATATTGTACGGTTTTTGTTGCTAATTTGACCCTAAAATAACACTTTAAAATTGCGATGTTTCCAGATTTGAGGTCTCTGGGCATCTAGCAGTTACTAGCAGTCTCCAAATTGGTACATCTATATGTCTATCTATAGATCATGGCACAGATACTGCCTGCTTTATACAAAGTACTGTGCCAGGAGTTCCTACTGTCACAGGCTTTGCTCTTTAATGGGGAAATGTCACAAATGCTACACTAGAATTCTCAGCAGCTCTGACCTACTTGACTGCCTCCTCCTCCTCTTGTCTCCTGTGCCTTCTAAGATGTTGGTCTCTGCCAGTTCTCCTGGCTGTTCTCTGGACATCTCTTTTTACTTTCCTTTTCTGGCTCCCCTTTGATCAATCCATTTATATTAGTGCTCTGTAGGGTCTGTGCTGGTGTCTCTTATCTTCTCACTTTCCAGCTGTACTTGGTGGGTATATACCCTTTATGTCCGTAGCCTTGGCACCTATTTATTCCCAGCTCAGTCTCTAGCCTCCAGCTCTCTCATTAACTCTAGACAGAGATTTCCAACTGCCAGTGGGGCTTGTCCACTTGAATGTTGTGCAGGCATCTTAAACACAGCAAGTCATTATCCTGTCTTTATCTTTCCTCCTGTTCTTCTATACCCTACTGTGGTTAATGGCACCTTTGTTTCCTCAGCTGCATGGGCTACTGGCTTCTAAGTCATTCTTTTATTTATTTATTTCAGACAGGGTCTCACTCTGCCACCCAGGTTGGAGTGCAGTGGCTCAATCATTGTGCACCACAGCATCAACCTCCTGGGCTCAGGTGATCCTCCCACCTCAGCCTCCTGTGTATCTGGGACTCCAGGCATGTGCCACCAAGCCTGGCTAATTTTTTGCTTTTTTTTTTTTTTTGTAGAAATGAGGTTTCAGCCATGTTTCCCAGGTTGGCCTTGATTTCTGGGATCAAAGGACCCAACTACCTCAGCCTCCGAAAGTGTTGGGATTACAGGCGTGAGCTGCCACACCCAGCCCCAAGTCATTCTTAATGCCTTCTTTCCCTACATCATCTTCCTTCCAACCAATAACCAAGCCTTGTTGATTTAATCTCTTAGTTCTTCCTTGAACCCATTCTGTTCCCTCTTTTTCAATCATCAAGATGTTACCACTTTTCACCTAGATTAGTGAAATAGCCTCCCTGTTGATTTCTTGGCCTCCAGTCCTTCCCCACTACTACTCTTCCTTCAGACTGCTGCCAGAACATCTTTCTAAAGCCCAGATTTGATCTTGTCAATCATTTACCTAAAATTCTTCAACAAATCCTTTTGTCTACACAGTTGAAAGCCCATAGCAAGATCTGTGAAGCTCTATGTGACTTACCTTTTAGCCCACTTACGTTTTCAGCCTCCTCTACTGACACTCTCCCTCCATACCCAAAGATCCCCATATACCAAACCACTCAGCATTTCCTCACACACCATTCTGGCTCCTCTTTCAGGGGCTTTCCAGCTACTTTGGAAATTCAGCCTAGGAAACTCCTGTTATTGTCAAGATCCACTCAAATATCACTTCCTTTGGGAAGACTTCACCTCCAAGCACTCAGGGCGTATTTCTATTATAGCACCTCTCATGTTAGATTATATATATTTTTTCTTTTAGAGACAAGGTCTTATTGTGTCACTCAGGCTAGAATGCAATGGCACAATCATAGAGTACCACAATTTCCAACTCCTGGCCTCAAGTAATCCTCCTACCTCGACCTCCCAAAGTGCTGGAATTGCATGTAGAAGCCACTGTGCTCAGGCTATAATTATGTTTTATATGCCTCCTCCCCTCCTAGACTGAGCTACAGAAACCGTGTCTCACTCTATTTTGCATCCTGGCCCTTGGCACAATACTTAGCACATATCAAGCCCTGCATCAATGTTCAATGAGTAACCAAATAATTGAATGAATAAATAACCCACTGTGATACAAGTTAGAATAAGAGCAGTAGGCAAGTTGCACATAAACTGCTGCTGTAGGGCATTCAGAGGACTGGGTCACATTTCTTTCAGCAACCAAACAAGACTTCATATAATTGATTGCCATCTCTCCATTTACCCCTATATCTTTGTTTATGACTTAACACAAAGTCGGTTCATTCCATCCCAGGTATAGCCCACTTCTTCTTCAGCCTCCACCCAAATACTGAAACTAGTTTTCTCTTTTCTGTCTCTTGTATAATAGATCTTTAGTTCATTTTAGCTTTGCATATAACTTTTATAATAATTTACCTATTTATAAAGGGAGGTCCCTTCTTTATTCTAAGAAGGATTTTTTTTTTTTTTTTTGAAATAGAGTCTCACTCAGTCGCCCAGGCTGGAGTGCAGTGGCGCAATCTCGGCTCACTGCAAGCTCCACCTCCCAGGTTCATGCCATTCTCCTGCTTCAGCCTCCCAAGTAGCTGGGACTATAGGCGCCCGCCACCACGTCCGGCTAATTTTTTGCATTTTTAGTAGAGACGGGGTTTCACCCTGTTAGCCAGGATGGTCTTGATCTCCTGACCTCGTGATCCGACCGCCTCGGCCTCCCAAAGTGCTGGGATTACAGGCTTGAGCCACCGTGCCCGGCCTCTAAGAAGGATTTAGTGCCTGCCTCATAACTGATTGTCTGTTTTTATTATAGCTTCTTGTATAGAAGATATCCCAAAAAATGTTTGCTGAATGAAGAAATAAAGGATTGCTCAGGCACCACTGGCACTTCAACTTGCTTAGCAAGTACTCATGCCTCTTAAGAACTGGCCAAGGGCCGGGTGTGGTGGCTCACGCCTGTAATTCCAGCATTTTGGGATGCCAAGGCGGGCAGATCACAAGGTCAGGAGTTCAAGACCAGCATGGCCAACATGGTGAAACCCCATCTCTACTAAAAATACAAAAACTTAGCCAGGCGTGGTGGCGTGTGTCTGTAATCCCAGCTACTCAGGAGGCTGAGGCACAAGAATCACTTGAACCCAGGAGGAGGAGGTTGCAGTGAGCCGAGATCATGCCATTGGACTCCAGCCTGGGCAGCAGGGCAAGACTCTGTCTCAGAAAAAAAAAAAAAAAAGAACTGGCCGAGGTCTTAACTGGAGCACTCTCTCTACCCTGCATGTTTGACGGCATTT
This sequence comes from Chlorocebus sabaeus, assembly GCF_047675955.1. NCBI lineage: Eukaryota > Metazoa > Chordata > Mammalia > Primates > Cercopithecidae > Chlorocebus > Chlorocebus sabaeus. The sequence continues at coordinate 39,008,834 of NC_132919.1, forward strand.
CTGTCCATTTTCAATCTATTTTGGTTATATGTTTTTCACACAGGTCTGTGGAACTTAGACCACCGAAGGCCTGTGCATCTTCATGGCTCACAGCTCATGCTGTGTTGACTTGTCCCGCTGTGGTTAATGTTTAGTCCCTAAACTATCAGCTGAATGTCCTTAAATCTGAAAGAATAATGAACACACGCCAACAGACAGTTTAGGTTTATTTGGTGACTTGCACCACGTACTTTGTGAATATCATCTCAGTCATCCTTTTAGCATCTCTCTCAGGCACATACTATCCTCTGTGGTGGCTCATGCCTGTAATCCCAGCCCTTTGGGAGGCCGAGGCGGGCAGATCACTTGAGGCCAGGAGTTCGAGACCAGCCTGGCCAACATGGTGAAACCCCATCTCTACCAAAAATACAAAAATTAGCCAGGTATGGTGGCATGCACCTGTAATCCCAGCTACTCGGGAGGCTGAGGCAGGAGAATCATTTGAACCCAGGAGGCAGAGGTGGCAGTGAGCCGAGATTGCACTATTGCCCTTTAGCCTGGGTGACAGAGTGAGACTCCATCTCAAACGAATAAATATGTAAGTAAGGGAAAAGCGATCACACAGCAGAATACAACCTAAGGGTAACTACTGAAGGGACAGATCAAGGAGCAAAGTCTACCATGTATCAACCTCTACAATGTCCCCAAGGGTCAGCTGTGTATAGGGACCCACACAGAATTTGGAATCCAAATACATCTCTGGATCCGCAGGCCTGTGTTTCACTCTCCAGGTAATAATGAGATGTCTCCATTTTCTGCAGGCTGAATGATTCCCTCAGAGCAGAAGTATAAGCTTATTTATTGTTTTTCCTTCTATCATAAACAGTTATCAGTTGTGGCCCTTTCTCCCTTCCAAATAGGTGCCCAAATTTTTGGAATTGGAAAGAGCCCAAGTCTCCCATATCAGGGGGTGGGTCCCACTGGGTGTGAGCCAATCAGCGTCTTCTGTCCTGTGAGCTCCTGATTTACGCTGGTCTATAACCTGAGATGGCCTTCTCAGGATGGACCCCCAGGGATTGCTGGAACTTGGACTCTTGTCAGCCTGGTAAATGGTATGTCTTAGATCTGCTGCAGCCGTCGTGGAAAGCTTGAAGCTGCCAGGAGAGAGGGGTTCCAACATGTGGTGGCTAAAGAATGAATCCAACTCAGAGGAAGCAGAGCCAAGAAATGGATCCATGCTGTTTGAATCTTGGATCAAATTGTGCCTGGATCTCCAGTGAGACAATAAATTCCTGTATTACTCAAGCCTATTTGAGGTTGTTTTCTTTCACTTGAAACATTAAACTTTTAAATTGATACACCCTAGTTAAATTATAAACTGTGTGACAGCAGAGAGTGTGTCTCCCTCTCTTTTTTCTTTCTTTCTTTCTTTCTTTTTTTTTTTTTTGTTGCTTTGAAACAGAGTTTCACTACTGTCGCCCAGGCTGGAGTGCAGTCGTGTGATCTTGGCTTACTGCAACCTCTGCCTCCTGGGTTCAAGTGATTCTTGTTCCTCCGCCTCCCAAGTAGCTGGGACCACAGGTATCTGCCACCCCGCCCAGCTGATATTTTGTATTTTTGGTAGAGATGGGGTTTCACTATGTTGGCCAGGCTGGTCTCAAACTCCTGACCTCAAGTGACCAACCAGCTCGGCCTCCCAAAGTGCTGGGATTACAGGCGTGAGCCACCGCGCCCGGCCCAAGACTGTGTTTCTCTTGATCACCTATGTGTTCCCTGGCACATAGTAAGGATTCAATAAATAACTTTTGAATGGATGCATTTTAGCTGCAAGGAACACCCATGAACTCTCTTTTCTCAGCTGACAGCTAAGGAATCTGGTGTTCTGTAACAAAGTGACGATGTGGATCTAGAAGTCGGACCTTACCCCAACACTGGCATTTTCCTAATCACAGGAAATCTTCCAGTAAATACGTTGGGGTCTTTGAGGAGGCCCAGAATAGCAGTCTGCTCCCTTCTCTGTGAATTTTGAATTGAATCAGAAGATAGCAGCAAGCTAGACGAGGACCAAAAATAACCTTTTCTACTGATAAAGCTGATATTAGAGAACGTGGCTTATATCATCAGACAAACGAGCTTCCCGATACTCAACTTCAGAATTAGGCAGACTTGGCGGCTTGATGACAGGCAGCTGAGCTGGAACGGGCCTCCTCTTCCCACCCCGTGGGAGCGAAGCTTGCTCCCAAGAAGAAAAGAAGAGAGGATGATATAAGGCACAGTTCCTCCTTCCAAACTCACCAGTCATATTAAACTACTCCTCCTTCTCAGGGAAGAGGGGCAGGCGGAGAAAAGCCAGGAGTGTTTGGACTCCTTTCAGAAGAAAGAAACCATCAGGAGTGGGAAGACCCAGTCTCCCTCCCTCACACACACCACGTGTGATTTGGTCAGGTCAATTGATTCTACTTTGTTTTCAATCAAAATGGGCGATATTTCCAAGTGGTGGGATATGTTTGCTGTCTAAAATAGAGAATGGCTCCATAGAATAACTCACACATCACAGAATCAAGCTCCCCAAGGAGTTGGAGATCTTCATTTGAAATTATGCAAAATTCAAAAGAAGAAACAAGAACTCACGACGAAATTACACAATCAGGGGCACTAGGTGGCAATAAGCCTTTTGCTCTCTCACCATGCCCATCAAAGGCATTTCAAGAGCACTGAAAGCTCACACACTTCCCACGCCGGCTGTCAGTTTCTTTCTGGATGATCTCAGAGCCACACAGAGCATTCTTAGTCACTGGGAGAACAGAACCAAAGCTTAACTCCTTGGTGGCACCAGGGGAAGTGGCACTTCGAGTTGGATTCCAGGAAATCCAGGGAAACACTTGACATAGGAAGTCTGTGACCACGTTCCCAGTTTCCCCAGTGTCAAGGCTGGGGCCATGAGCATTGTTCAAAACACTCAGGCCTGCATTGTGTCTGTCTACCACATGCTTTTGGTTTTACTCACCAGGGCACTTTTTCCTGTTTCTGTTTTTTGGTTTTGCTTTTTAAGGTAAACATGTACCATCTAGGCTTCAAGAAACTTCCTTGAATAACCATCGTTTGTCGATTTGAAGTTTGGTGCCCAAACTACCAGCTGAATTGGACAATCATAACCCCCCAAATGAGGCAAAAGTACATTTAACATTCAACACGGGTTTTCCTAAAACTGGTATTGGCTGTTTAATGTGACTGAGCCTGGTGAGAACCAGGATGCCCTAAACTCAGCAGGATCCCCTCTGTTCTTGCTGCCAAGACAAAGTTTTGCTCTAATCTTAAGTAGCTTGCTGGTGGGCTATTTGCTGGAGGTCACTAAGTAGACTTTGCTGGCCAGTCCTGGGAGAGAACCCAGGCTGACAAAGGAAACCTCGAACACAGCAAGATTGAGACAATATGTTCCCATCCTCTCTTCTCAAATGTAAAGCTATTTTCTCATCTATTACCTGCCCCTATTTTTACCATGAGAAGCTCTCCAATGCCACTTTAGCTATCAATAATTGGCAGTGAGTTTTGCAATTAACAGCTGCCCAGAATCAATTCCAAGGATGCGCAACTGAAACTGCTTTTAAAAAGGCAGAGTTGGGGATTGCTCCGCTGCCTACCTGACCTCCAATCCTTTTTCTTACCCATACAAACCATCTGCTGGAAGAATCTGAAACTTGAACCACGTACCTAAATGCCCAGTTCTAGGTATGGGGTAGATATTTGAGAAATACTTCGATTGATTGATGTGTACCCGGGGAAAGGGTACGGGCAGCTCCACAAGGAGTTGCTGTGTAATTCACAGTGAAGAGTGGCTCTCCTGCTGACTCAAAACTCCTTTCTTATTTCAGACCAAAGACTCCAGGGACAGGTTTGGGTAAGAAACCTGGCCTCAGGGAAAAGCATATGAAGCCTGTTCATTCCCCAGAAGAGAAGCAATAGAGAGAATTGCTCACCATGATGGGCGCATCTCAGCTTTGCAAGTTTATCGTCCTCATGAACCGCACCAGCAAGGGGCCTTCTGTGAGGCTGAACTTCCCACTCACCCGTGCCTGTTAGAGACATGACCCAAGGCTTTGGGAGCTTTCTCGCAGCTTCTGCTTAAATGGGGGCAAGGAGGGAGCCAGTCCTTTCACCATGACCTCTAAATGACGCCAGTGCTGAAGGCTGTGGGGCCTTCAATCACTCGAAAACTAGGAGACTTAAATATTTTTAGAGACATGCTGTCATCTGGGCAGCCTTAAGTGGATGTTTTCTCTGTCTTTCTTCAGAACTAGTGGGTTCGCAAGAAACCCTCCCAGGGCAGCAGTCTTAGAGGAAGTGCCTGCTAATGCAAGAAGGAGGGCAAGGGGGACAGCCAGCTGGAGCCTGGAGCTGCTCATGCTCTTGGAACCCTCGGCGGGCGCAGGCACGGATTTACGGACCTGCCTTTTCCCTCATCATTCCGCAGGAAGCTTCTTTAAATGAGCCTAAGCCCAGCAGCTCTCATGGGGCCTGGTGTTTATAGTGGAGACCAAGATAACAGAACCGTGGAGGTGCCAGCCCTGGATACCGACCCCACAGTCCAGGAATCATCAACTGGGCCCCAGAGCAAATTGTGTTCTGTTTTCTCTGTGCAAGATGCCAGAATGCTCCTGCCTCGAAGAGGTTGACTCTGTTGTCAGCTGTGGGAAAAAACAGCCAGAGTTGCTATTTACACCCTGAACTGCAAGCTGGGTAAAAATAGCACTAGCAGCTTGGTCCAGCTTCAAACCCCACTGCAGAGAGATTATTTTTGGAAGAGAAGATTTTCCTCCCCACCCACAGATCTGAAAATGGTCACCTCCCCGGAAGAAAGGAGGAGAGATGATCCCACGCAAAGGTGAAACCTACCCCCTTCCCACTTTCCCTGCCCAGGACAGCACATCAAGAGATGACGAGAAAAGCCCTCCCCCGACAGCAGGTCGGGCCCAGCACAGCCCTGCAGCTGACCTAGTTCAAGGTACAGTGAGAATTAATTAACTTTGACTAAGTGAGAGGAGGCAGCTTTCCGAACCTGGATGCTGCGCCATCCTGTTGCTTGTGTGGCTAAAGGCAGAAAAAAATAATTGACCAAAAGAGTATGCAAGACCCCAGAACAATAGCTCAGAGCCTGACGGTCAGGAAATCACTCTCCAGCACTCCAGCTCTGGATAGGCATGATGGCTGTACAATGATGAATAAATTCCTAAAAGCCTGGTCTGGTCCTGCTTCTGTGTTGAGAACCCCTAGCAGCTGGGGGCTGAAAATTCTTCCCTCAGCTACTTGCTAGAGCTCAGGACCCGGTGTGTGGAGTTCCGGAACCTCCTTCAGGTTCAGGAGGTGATCCACATGACAATCAGTGGAAGAAAAGTCATTCCTTAATAGCATGCCCTTTATTCTGTAAAAAGATATTTTATAGGTACATATAAGTATGTAGATTATGCTGTCTTAGAACTCTAAAAAGATATACACATGTGGATAGTTCTTATCAGGTAAAACTATATTAAGACTATGTGAAAAACAGCAGAGAAAAATACCAGATCCATGGTGTCATGAAATTGTTCTATAATCTGAAAGCGCCCAGGCTGCCCAGAGCTGAAACCAAGAGGTGCTTAATAAGTATTTTTAGGGAGGAAGAGAAAACACCTCCCACATCCTACCTCCATCCGAACCTCCTTCTACGGAGATCTAGGAACAAAAATGAATCTTCCAGTTTCAGAAGACATACCTCGGCAACCCCGCCCACCTGAAAGAAAGGCAAGAGAATGACGTAGTGCTCCCCCAACCTCTTAGCACCCCTACCCAACACACGCCAGAGCTTCGCCACCCTGGCCTCAGTGTGAGCACTTGGGTAGCGACAAAGTCGGGGCCACCTGGGTCTAGGTGGAAGTGGCACAGATGGGCTTGTGCCTGGGGCACAAGGGCAGCTCATGCCTGGCTTTTCCTCCGGTGGCAGACAGACTGAGGTTTTGTTCCCATCATTGTTACCTGTTAGTTGTGTGACCAACTCACTTCACCTTTTTGAAATCTGTTTCCCTCGCTAGCTAAGAGGGCTGATACCACCCACGTCCTGGGGTTGGTGAGAACGAGCCGAAGCCGCCTGCGTGAGGGCCGTTTGGTGGCTGCTGCAGAGTGAGGGTATTGTGCATCCAGGGGCAGTCCTGTTTCTCCAGGGCATATCCTGAGCCAGATGCGGGGATCTGTCCTGCTTCCAGCTACCTGACGATGGGGAGCCTACCAGACGGCTATAGTCTGAACTCTCTGAGAAATGCATGGCATTGACAGAAATTGCTAAAAATGTCCTTTTCCCCAACAGTGTGAGGCCCTCCTGCACCCTGCCCTTCATTTACTGTGGTCCTTCACCTGAAATGAAAATGGTCACCTCCAAGGAGCCAGAAACAGAATCTCCCTATTTGGGTGTCTCTGCCAATGGGTTGTCCAGCCAGCTAAGGGCTGGCTCAGCACTGGCTTCTCAGCTGAGGGAGGTCACGGACATGGAGTCCCAGGGCCCCTTTCCAAGTCTCATCTACCCATGACATCGGGAGGGAAGAGCTGCCGCTCTGCTGAGTCATAGCTATTTAAGCTATCAGTACTCAAGGGCTGGGAGACTCCCCAGAGACCTGGGAAAGACAGCTCAATATCCCTTTGATCAGGACTGCTTTGGGTTTCTATTTCCAAAGTTGAGAAATCCAGATAATGCTGACTCCTGCCCAGGAACGAAGTGAGCTCAGGTCTCTCTCACTGACATCCTGCTGAGAATTGTAGGCCAAGGTGGCCAGGCTCTCCTTTCCAGCCTAAGTCAGCTTCCTTCTGAGTCAGCTTTCTTCACCTCCCTATTAATAGCCACTGCTTTGGCTGACTCCATGCACAGGATGATTACAGTTTAAGAATACATCTCAAACCAGGAAGCAGTCACCTTCCTGGAGCTGGGCTGTGGAGGGCCCCGAGCAGAGGCTCCATCCCAGAAAGCAGAGGCCAGAGCAGCTGCAGAGAGGTTGGGGAAACAAAGTCATTGGCCTGCAAGACAAGTCACTGCTTTGGGGGTTCTGTCTCACTGAGCTTCCCTTTGTTTAGGGCAGGAGACATGGACGCAGGCTAACTTTTATTTTATTCTTACCGATATTCTTGGGCAGGACTGAAAAAATGTGGCTATCTTATCCAATTATGCAGACCCCTCAGCTCACTGGAACGGCCAGTTCTAGACCAAACTGGGGTTAGCCCCCAACCTTTTCTCCGTCAGGACGGTAACAAAGTGGCCTACTTAAAGAAGCTCAGGGCCAGGTGCAGTGGCTCACGCCTGTAATCCCAGCACTTTGGGAAGCCAAGGTGGCGGATCACGGATCACCTGAGGTCAGGAGTTCAGGACCAGCCTGGCCAACATGGTGAAACCCCATTGTTACAAAAATACAAAAATTAGCTGGGCATGATGGTGGGTGCCTGTAATCCCAGCTACTTGGGAGGCTGAGGTAGGAGAATCACTTGAACCCAGGAGGCACAGGTTGCAGTGAGCCAAGAGAGTGCCATTGCACTCCAGCCTGGGCAATACAGTGAGACTCCATCTCAAAAAAAAAAAAAAAAAAGAAGAAGGCTCAGATTTCCTAGATGGGATGGGATGCTGAGAACAGATTGAGTCCCAGCAAAAAAAATAAATAATATTTTTTACTCCACCCCTCTTCCCTTCCTGTGTTTCTCCCCAGGAAAAGCAAACAAGCTAAATGTGCTTTAGCATTAGATCATACTGAGAAGCAATGAAGTCAGGCCACCCTGTAATTTGTTCCAGCCTTCCCATCCCTCGTGGGCCCTGAATGGGCAGAACATACGGGTTTAGGAACCAGACATCCTGGATTCAAATTCTCACTTAACCTCTGAGCTGAGAGGGCTTAGTAAATTTATTCCACTTTTCTGAACCTCCATCTTCTTATGCATATAAAGGGATAATAATGTATCCTGAAATGATTTTAATGCAAATAAAATGAGACAAGTTTGAAAAGTATGCCAAGTACTGTGCCTGGAATATAGTAGGTGATCAATAAACTATCTTAATTTTCTTTTCAAAAATATAAAACATGGGGAAATGTGAGGATAAGCCAAGACTATCCAAACCCCTCACACTGGTGGGGAAACATGACCAGCATCCCTAAACTGCAGGCCCATGATGTAAACATCTCTGGTATGAGGGCCCATGAGAACAAGCAGAACGTTGTTTCTCTCCTCTGGATTCGTACCATTCAGAAGTTCCAAACAGCGGCCCAATCTGGACCACGATGGGTTCTGCTGAAGCCAAAGTGAGGCGTCTCCTGGCTCCATTTATCTTCCCTACTAACAGTTCTCCGAAGTCTCACAGTTCATAGGCCGGGCGCGGTGGGTCATGCCTGTAATCCTAGCACTTTGGGCCGAGGCGGGCAGATCACCTGAGGTCAGGAGTTTGAGACCAGCCTGGCCAACATGGCAAAACACCATCTCTACTAAAAATACAAAAATTAGCCGGGTGTGGTAGCAGGCGCCTGTATTCCCAGCTACTGAGGAGGCTGAGGCAGGAGAATCGCTTGAACCCAGGAGGTGTAGGTTGCAGTGAGCCGAGATCACGCCACTGGACTCCAGCCTGGGTGACAAAAGGGGACTCTGTCTCAAAAAACAAAAAAACAAAAAAAACAAAAAAAGTCCCACAGTTCATAAACAAAGGATGGCACCAAGAAAAAAATGGGCAAGCCAAGGGTACAGAAGGGCTTCCGTGAGGCGGGGTGCTTATCTATATTTCAAGGTCCCCCTTAAAAGAACCAGGTCAGTCAGGCCTCTGGGTGAACCCTGCTATCAGGAAGGCCAAAGGAGAAACAATATATCATGGGTGCCCTGTTTTTCAACCAGCTGAGAAATAACCTGCCCCCAGACACCTGATTATTAGCTGACAAATAATGGTCTCTTTAGCCCAGTCCTAGTTGGTGTCTCTCAGCAGCCTGCAAGTCCGGTGGGGTGGGGGTGGGGTTGGACTTTGTTCTCGCCACAGCTCTCTTCCCTCTTGCTTGCCAAGAGCTCACATATATCTGATGGGAGCCAGCCAGCACTGCTGGCAGCACAAAGTGGGGCCAGCCCCCCCATGACCTCCCTTCACGCAACATTGCCCCTATAGAAAGCAGATTCTTGACTCCATCTAAAAAAAAAAAAAAAAAAAAAAAAAGCATTCTGGGGACTGGGCGTGGTGGCTCACCTCTGTAATCCTAGCATTTTGGGAGGCTGAGGCAGGAGCATTGCTTGAGCTCAGGAGTTCAAGGCCAGCTTGGGCAACATGGTGAAACCCCATCTCTACAAAATATACAAAATTTAGCTTGGAGTGGTGGCACCCACCTGTGGTCCCAGCTCTTGGGGAGGCTGAGGAGGGAGGATCACCTGAGCGCAGGAGGTTGGGGCTGCAGTGAGCCGATATCACATCACTGCACTCCAGCCTGAGTGAGAGTGAGACCCTGTTCCAAAAAACCAGCATTCTGGAAGGAGAGCAGGGGCTACAGAACCCTTGAACGAGTTTCCTGCTATAGATGCATTTACCCTTTCTGCCCCACACTCAGCATCCATCTTTCCTCCTTCCCAGGGCCTTTCTAGCACCTTGTCCTGTCCCCTAGCATGTTCTCTTCCCTGTGAAGACATTGCTCTTCCTTGCATGACATCTGTTATGGACACACTGTCTTTGAAAACACTTTTTTTTTTTAGATGGAGTCTCACTCTGTCACCAGGCAGGAATGCAGTAGCGCAAACTCTGCTCACTGCCACCTCTGCCTCCTGGGTTCAAGCGATTCTTCTGCCTCAGCCTCTCAAGTAGCTGGGATTACAGATGTCCGCCACCACACCCGGCTAATTTTTGTATTTTTAGTAGAGATGGGGTTTCACCATGTTGGCCAGGATGGTCTCGATTTCCTGACCTCATGATCCACCCGCCTCGGCCTCCCAAAGTGCTGGGATTACAGGTGTGAGCCACCGGGCCCAACCTGAAAACACTTTTCTCTAGAGACCCTACAGTCCTGCCCTTGAATCTCTGCAAGTCAAATAGCTGTGATCTGTAGGAGATAAAACTTGCCATTCCTGCTGGGCCAGCAGGCTAATTACAGAATCTGCTTTCTATAACTCTTTATCTCAGGACTTTTCCCAAATTAGCATTAGCTAGGTAGCTATCAGGCCATCTGCCCCCTGAGTTAAGGAGTTGGCCTCTAGATTGTTGTGAAAGCAGCCCAGACATTATAGCCAAACAGAGCTGGGATGAATCCTAGCTCCTTCCTTGTTAGCTTTGTGACCTTAGGCAAGTCACAGGGCTTCTCCGGGCCTCAGGTTCCTTACATGCAAGATTAGGAGGAGGATAGCACCTACTCCCGCAGAGCTGGCAAAGCAGTTAGCTAGGAGGCATGCGAGATGGATGGAAGTCATATGTACTCCACAAATGGGAGTCTTTGCTGTGACACCAACTATAAAACAATCTGAGTAGAATTTTGACTGTGCATTTTATGAAGGTGACTGAGTGCTCCGTTAAGAATGGTGGCCAGGTTTCCATTTCAGAAACCATTTGGCCACAGGAGCTCCCTTTTTTTTAATCTTTTTTGAGACGAGTCTCACTCTGTCACCCCAAGGCTGGAGTGTGCCCCAAGGCTGGAGTGCGGTGGCACTATCTCGGCTCACTGCAGCCTCCGCCTCCTGGGTTCAAGCAATTCTCCTGCCTCAGCCTCCCGAGTAGCTGGGACTATAAGCGCACGCCAACACGCCTGGCTAATTTTTGTATTTTTAGTAGAGACAAGGTTTCACCAAGTTGGCCAGGCTGGTCACGAACTCCTGACCTCAAGTGATCCGCTCACTTCGGCCTCCCAAAGTGCTGGGATTACAGGCGTGAGCCACCGCACCCAGCTGACAGGAGCTCTTTTTTTTTTTTTTTCTTTTTTTTTTTTTTTTGAGACGGAGTCTTGCTCTGTCGCCCGGGCTGGAGTGCAGTGGCCGGATCTCAGCTCACTGCAAGCTCCGCCTCCCGGGTTTACGCCATTCTCCTGCCTCAGCCTCCCGAGTAGCGGGGACTACAGGCGCCCGCCACCTCGCCCGGCTAGTTTTTTGTGTTTTTAGTAGAGACGGGGTTTCACTGTGTTAGCCAGGATGGTCTCGATCTCCTGACCTCGTGATCCGCCCGTCTCGGCCTCCCAAAGTGCTGGGATTACAGGCTTGAGCCACCGCACCCGGCCCCGACAGGAGCTCTTTAATCTGGGGATTGCTAAGAACTGGGTGAAAGGAGAACACTTCGGGACCTGGGAAAAGGCATGGCTCCCAGAATCCCAGATTGCTAAGAATTCTGAGAAAAGTCTAGTCCAAATTTTTACTATCAGGCAGGATTGAATTTAAATCTCAGATATGGGTAAGCATATTTCCAGAACTTACAATGAAATAAAAAATAAATCTCAGACAGATGGAAATATTTCCCATACACAGTTGAGCAGCCATCACAAATGCTGCCATGGCTGTACTACGTGATAAGATACTTTATTGTAATTACTTCACTCAGTCATTTAATTATCAATTCAAAAACATATTTACGGCTGGGTGCGGTGGCTCATGCTTGTAATCCCAACACTTTGGGAGGCCGATGTGGGCGGATCACCTGAGGTAAGGAATTTGAGACCAGCCTGACCAACATGGAGAAACCCCGTCTCTACTAAAAATACAAAATTAGCCAGGCATGGTGGCGCACGCCTGTAATCCCAGCTACTCGGGAGGCTGAGGCAGGAGAATCACTTGAACCCGGGAGGCGGAAGTTGCGGTGAGTCGAGATTGCACCATTGCACTGCAGCCTGGACAACAAGAGTGAAACTCTGTTTCATAAAAACAAAAACAAAAACAAATAAAAAATACATATTTACGGAGCACCTACTATGTACCACGTACTTACTAATCAAGGCATGTGGGATATAGAGGCACCGAGACAAGGTCTTATTCCTTGTGGAAACCACTTATATGTAGAGATAAAGTAAGAAAAAAAAAGAGAGGAAGAGAAAGAAAAAGGAAAGGCCTGGATGCAGTGGCTCACTCTTGTAATCCCAGCACTTTGGAAGGCCGAGGTGTGCAGATCACTTAAGCTCAAATGCTCGAGACCAGGCTGAGCAACACAGATGAGACTCTGTCTCTATAAGAAATAAAAAAATTAGCACCTGTAGTCCCAGGTACTTGGGAGGCTGAGATGGGAGGATCACCTGAGCCCAGGAGGTTGAGACTGCAGTGATCCAGGATTGTACTACTGCACTCCAGCCTGGGTAAAAGAGTGAGACCCTGTCTGAACAAAAAAAAAAAAGAAGAAGAAGAAAGGAAGGAAATGGTGATAAGTGATATGAAGAAAATAAAACAAGGTAATAGATAAACAGTGACTGGAGGAGGAAAGGGTGAGGTGGGGCTAGAAAAGGCTGACATTTGAGCAGAGACCTGGTGGGTGAGAAAAAGCCAGACATGAGAGAATTCAAGGAATAAACATCCTAAGTGAGGATACCTCGGTACAAAGTCCCTGAGCAGAAACAAGCTTGATGTGTTCAAGGCACAGAAAGAATGTCCAGGCGCTTGTGGTCACGAGGCTGCGGGTGGCAGACAGAATATGTAGGACCTTGAAGACTTTGAGTTTTATTCTGATTGCAGAGGAGCAGCGAGGTCTGGTTTATACTTTGAAAAGCTCACTGTGGCTATTCTTGGAAATGTACTATAAGCGGCATGAGTGGAAGTGAGGAGACCAGGTAAGGAGGTTATTGCCGGAGTTCAGGCAAGACGTGGTGGCTTGAACCGGGCTGTAGCGTTGGAGATGATGAAAACCTGTCAGATTTGAGACCTCTTTTGGGGGTAGAGCTAACAGGACTTGCCTAGGGGTTAGATATGGGTGAGGGGTATTGACAGAGAGGAATCAAAGCTGACTCCTGGATTTTGAACCTAGTAAACTGGGAGGATGGTGATGCTGTTAAATTAGATGGGATTGTTGGGAGAGATTACTTATTCCATGTCTTCCTCCTCCTCTAGAGAACCTGGAGCTATTCAGAAGCACCATTCATTACTTCCATAGCTAAAAAGTATGACAAATCTTAGTCGTGGCCCATGAGGATCAGCTCACAATGTTCTCAGTACTGCAGCCTTCTCCAGGAGTCTGCCCTCAGCCTAGTGCACATCCATGCGATGACCCAGGCCAGGAACCTGGGACCCAGCCTAGAGCCCTCCCTTCCTCTCACTAAAGGATAAAAACAGAAAAGTAGCTGAGCACTTCCTGTGCCAGACACTGTGCTAAGCACATGGATCTCATTTGATTTTTGCCACAACCCTGTGCTGTAGGTGCCATTATTATCCCCATTTTACTAATGGAGAGACTTAAGGTTAAGCAACTTGATCAAGTTCACTGTTCTCTGCTAGGAAGTGTTGGGTGGAGCCATAGCCTGTGAGTTCACCAAGCCACTACCTCGTGGTGAAACAACCCTTGACACCCATGGCTCGGCCTTCCCTATCTGTCTCTTCCTCTCTGTCCCCACGGCCACTGCCCTGGGTTAGGCATTTCTCTTTTTCTCACCTGCAATATTGCTACATCCTCCTCAATCACCTCCCTGCCTCCATCCAGCCTCTGTGCCTCTCTCTAGTCCTTCCTTCCATAACTGTCCGAGTGGAAATGTGATGTGTATCTGCCAATGTCACGCTTCTGCTCAAAAATCTTTTTCCCCCCACCCCGTAAGGAAGGAAACAAGCTTGAAATTCTTTAATGGCTTCTTGATGCCTATGAGTTAAAACCTAAACACCTTACAAGGCCCTTCAAGACCTGGCACCAACCTCCTTGTGTGGCCTGATCCTCTCTCCTGCTGTTTCCCTTGAACTCTGTGTTCCAGGCATACCAGACGCACGTGAAGTCTCAGGTCTGAGGACTGGGCCAGATGTGCCCTCTGCCCACAATGCCTCTTCCTTTTCTCTTCTGTGCAATCCCTGGGCATTTGCACACACACGTGTTACACACACACCATGTCCATTTGGTGATTCCCACAAATTCTTTGAGACTCAGCTCCGAAGATGCCCCCTGGGAAGCCCTTCCTCACACTCACGATCAGATGTGGGCACCTCTTCCTCTGACACCACCCCTTCAGACCTCTGATGAAGCAAATTATTTTGTATTGTAATTTTCTCTTTACAAATTGTCCCTCTTAGAGAATATAAGGTCTGTGAGGGCAGGAACCATAGTTATGTTGTGACTGTTGTATCCTCAACATCTGTACATGTTCATAAATATTTGTTTTTTTTATTTTGTTATTTACTTTTTTCTTTTTTTTGAGACGGAATTTTGCCCTTGCTGCCCAGGCTGGAGTGTAATGGCATGATCTCAGCTCACCGCAACCTCCACCTTCCAGGTTCAAACGATTCTCCTGCCTCAGCCTCCCGAGTAGCTGGGATTACAGGCGCCTGCCATAGTGCCCAGCTAATTTTTATATTTTTAGTAGAGACAGGGTTTTGTCATGTTGTGCAGGCTGGTCTCGAACTCCTGATCTCAGGTGATCCACCCACCTCAGCCTCCCAAAGTATTGGGATTACAAGCGTGAGTCACTGTGCCCAGCCTAATATTTGTTAAATGAATAAATAAATGGCTTCTTGAAATGAATTGATCTTCAAAGTAGATTCTGAAATCTTGGAAACACTTTGTCCTCACATTTTCCCTTTGTTGGACTTATTTCCCTGGGGATTTTTGCTATAGTGGGGCTTGGGTTGGAGGTTGAATATATAGTGGCTAAAATATAGACTCCAGGCTGACCATGGTTGTTCACATCTGTAATCCCAGTGCTTTAGGAAGCTGAAGCAGGAGGATTTCTTGAGCCCAGGAGTTAGAAGCTGCAGTGAGCTATGATTGCACCACTGCAATCCAGCCTGGGCAACAGAGCAAGACCCTGTCTCTTGAAAAAAAAGAAAAAAAAAAGAACTCAGCATCTCAGCCTCTGTTTTATTTACTGTAAAACTGAGTTAATAATAGGACCTACCTTAGAGGGTTAATATGAAGGCTAATGAAAAAGTACACATGGGCCGGGCACAGTGGCTCACGCCTGTAATCCTAGCACTTTGGGAGGCGGAGGCGGGTGGATTGCCTGAGCTCAGGAGTTGGAGAGCAGTCTAGGCAACATGGTGAAAACCAGTCTCTACAAAAATACAAAAACTAGCCAGGCATGGTGGTGTGTGCCTGTAGTTCCAGCTACTTGGGAGGCTGAGGCACGAGGATTGCTTGAATTTGGGAGGCGGAGGTTGCAGTGAGCCAGGATCACACCACTGCACTCCAGCCTAGGTGACAGCGCAAGACTCTGTCTCCAAACAAAAACAAAAACAAAAACAAAAAGTACATGTGGAACATTTGGTGTCTGGCACAGAGTGAGTGCTCAATACATATGAGCTATTATTAGCAGCTATTTTCCTGACAGCTTCACTTGACCCCATTGTGTCATCACCACTTTTTGAACCAAATATCTGGAGTCTGGTTCTCCAACACGGGCACTCGATTTCAGCAGGCTTTACATTTGCCATCATACTGGGTCACCCTGGATACTAGGCCTTGGGGGAAATGGATCCAGATCGTGTCTAAAACTCGGAATAGCCTTTTGCTTGTAAGTCATGATTTATTGCCTAGAAACGAAAAGTAAGCATTACCCACGAGTCAACAGATTACCTGAATTCTTCAAAAGTCCCACCAGTCTGTTCCCTGCTGCCTCTCGCTCTTTCTCAAATTTGGTCAAACAGAGCTACCTGAATTCTTCAAAAGTCCCACCAGTCTGTTCCCTGCTGCCTCTCGCTCTTTCTCAAATTTGGTCAAACAGAGGTGATTGGTGATTGGTACAGCAATTTCTCCTTGGAGGAAAGGAAGTGGGACGCACAGGCCCTGAGAGTAAACCGCCGGATGTTTTGCTCCTTCCGTTGGCTACACAGGGGTGTATAAGAAAGCAACTCTGGGTAGACAGAGACCCCAGTGTGACAGTCCCATACACGGCTGGAAGAAATGTCTTTCTTTCTTTTTTTTTTTTTTTTTTTTTTTTTTTTGAGACAGAGTCTGGCTCTGTCGCCCAGGCTGGAGTGCAGTGGCCGGATCTCAGCTCACTGCAAGCTCCGCCTCCCGGGTTTATGCCATTCTCCTGCCTCAGCCTCCCGAGTAGCTGGGACTACAGGCGCCCGCCACCTCGCCCGGCTAGTTTTTTTGTATTTTTTAGTAGAGACGGGGTTTCACCGTGTTAGCCAGGATGGTCTCGATCTCCTGACCTCGTGATCCGCCCGTCTCGGCCTCCCAAAGTGCTGGGATTACAGGCTTGAGCCATCGAGCCCGGCCGAAATGTCTTTCTTTCAATACTCAGGCAGAAGGAGGAGGCTGTAGTCTCCATTCGGGCTTGAGATTTATAGATGTTGAGTTAAGCAGCCTCTTTGAGAGGTCATAATAGTCTCACTGGAGCCTTGAACTAAATAGCCCAGATTATAAATTGCGAGATTGGCCAGACACGGTGGCTCATATCTGTAATCCCAGCACTTTGGAAGGCCAAGATAGGTGGATGGCTTGAGCTCAAAAGTTCAAGTCCAGCCTGGGTAACATGGCGAAACCCCGTCTCTACCAAAAATACAGAAAATTAGCCAGGTGTGGTGGTGCACATCTGTCGTTTCAGCTACTCAGGAGGCTGAGGTGGTCAGGGAGGCGGAGGTTGCAGTGAGCCAAAATCATGCCACTGCACTCCAGTCTGGGTGACAGAGTGAGACCCCATCTCAAAATAGATGGATAAATAAATAGCAAATGTGTATGCTAATGGAGTGAGGAGTGACATGACTTAAAGTAACAAAATGATTCCTCAAAAGGATTAAATGACTCTTCATGTCAAACGACTTTTTTTTTTTTTTTCTTTTGAGATGGAGTTTTGCTCTTGTTGCCCAGGCTGGAGTGCAATGGCAATGGCAAGATCTCGGCTCACCGCAACCTCCACCTTCCAAGTTCAAGCGATTTTCCTGCCTCAGCCTCCAGAGTAGCTGGGATTACAGGCACCCACCACCACGCCCGGCTAATTCTGTCTGCCGCCTCAGACGATCTACCCGCCTCAGCCTCCCAAAGTGCTGGGATTACAGGCGTGAGCCACCGCACCCGGCCTTTTTTTTTTCTTTTGAGATGGAGTCTCACTCTGTGACCTAGGCTGGAGTGCAGTGGCGCGATCTCGGCTCACTGCAACCTCTGCCCCACAGGTTCAAGCAATTCTCCTGCCTCAGCCTCCCATGTAGCTGGGATTACAGGTGCACGCCGCCATGCCCGGCTAATTTCTGTATTTTTAGTAGAGATGGGGTTTCACCATGTTGGCCAAGATGGTCTTGATCTCCCGACTTTGTGGTCCACCTGCCTCAGCCTCCCAACGTGCTGGGATTACAGGCGTGAGCCACCACGCCCAGCTGTCAAATGACGTTTTAGAGCCATTAAGAAATAACGTAATTTTGGGTCAGGGCTGAGGTCTTCGTTTAAATATGCAATCTTTTTTTTTGTTTGTTTGTTTGTTTTGAGACAGCGTTTTGCTCTTGTTGCCCAGGCTGGAGTGCAGTGGTGCAATCTCGGCTCACAGCAACCTCGGCCTCCCAGGTTCAAGCAATTCTCGTGCCTCAACTTCACAGATGAGAATACAGCTATTCCCTGCATAGCTGGGAATACAAGCATGCATCACCATGCCTGACTAATTTTTGTATTTTCAGTAGAGACGAGGTTTCACCATGTTGGCCAGGCTGGTCTGGAACCCCTGGCCTCATGTGATCCACCTACCTGGTCTCTCAAAGTGCTGGGATTACAGGCATGAGTCACCGCACCCGGCCTAGTTTCTTATAAATTTAAACCTCCGCCTTACCATATCACCCAGCAACTCCACTCTTAGAAATTTACCCAAGAGAAATGAAAATACAGGCACAATATCCACAAAACTCTGTTCACAAATGTTTATAGCAGGTTTTTCAGAATAGCCAGAAACTGGAAACGAAACAAATGTCCATCAACAGGTGAACATATGATGGCATATCCGTACAATGGAATACTATTCAGCAATGAAAGGAACAACCTACTGATCCAAGCAACATTACGGATGAATCTCTAAAGCATTGCAGTAAGTGAAAGAAGCCAGACTCAAAACGCTTTGTATGGCATTCTGAAAAAGGCAAACCATAGGAACAGAAAACGGGATTGTCAGGGGCTGGGGCTGGAGGAGAGAGGTGATCACAAAGGGGACATGAGGAATTTTTTGAGGTGATGAAAATAGTCTCTATCTTGACTGTGGTGCATGACAGTATACATGATTGTATTCATTTGTCAGAACTAGTACAACTGTACACCTTTAAAATTATGTATTTATTTAGAGACCAGGTCTCACTCCGTCACCCAGGCTGGAGTGCAGTGGTGCAGAGCCCGGAACTCCTGAACTCAAGTGATCCTCCAGCCTCAGCCTCCCCAGTAGCTAGGACTACACGTGTGAGCTACCACACCCAGCTGATTTTTAAAATTATTTTTGTAGAGACAGGGTCTTGTTATGTTGCCCAAGCTGGTCTCAAACTCCTGGCCCTGAGCGATCCTTTCACCCTGGTCTCCCAAAGTGCTGGAATTACAGGGGTGACCCACGGCACCCACCTTTTTTTCAAAGGTGAATTTTACTGTTTGTAAATTATATCTGATTTGAAAAAAATATGTGTATCTATCTCTCTGGCTTTTGACTTTCACAATCCTAGGCCATCAAGGGTAAGAAAAAAAAAAAACTCTCAGTAAGAGCAAAGTACTTGGGAGAAAACACCACAAATGAAAGCCATGTTTCCCCACCTCCATCTCTCACTTGAAAGGAAAGAGATTCCCTAGAGCAAAGAACGAGGAATGAGAGAGATTAGTGAGGCCTGGAGATGAAGAGGCTGGTCCTAAAGCGACCCTACTGAAAGTTTTGCAGTCCATGTTCGCTGACTGTGCAGCCTCTGACTTCGTGGGCTCATCCATTGCTTGCATCCAGGCTCTACTTGTGAGGACTTCCTTTGGGCAACAGAGAGCACACGACCCTCTGACCAGCCAGCTGAAGGGATTCGTGTTTGTGCTCCCAAGACTTTGCTCAGCTCCCTGTCCGACATAGCCCATGTGGAGAAATCTGCCTCTTTGCTACTCCATGAGTAACTGCTAATCTCCCCATTCTTCCTGCCACTTGTACTTACATTGGACTGAATGGAACCATTTGAGGACCTTCCTTGCCCCACAACACTGGTTGTAGAAAACATCTTTCTACATACTTTACTTATGTTTCCTGTCCTCTAAGCTTCTCTCTCATTTACCTTAGGGTTTCCAGTGGAATAAGGTAAAAGCTAAAGCAATCTTTCCTTTCTCTCACATATGTTCAATAAATATCACAAGTTTTCTTTTGGGTTAGAGTTGAAAGGAAGAATTCTTTGGATAGTTGAGCATCCGTATATCCACTTGATTGTTCCTTCATTGAACCTTCATTGAACCTTCAGTCTGGGTAGCTGTAAAGAAAGAGTTTGAACTGGGCACAGTGGCTCACATCTGAAATCCCAGTGGGAGGCAGAGGTGGGAGGATCACTTGAACCCAGGAGGTCAAGGCCACAGCGAGCTATGAACATGCCACTGAATTCCAGGCTGGGCAACAGAACAAGACCCTGTCTCTAAAAAGAAGAGTCTGGGTCCCTGCCCTCAAGAAAGGGCTAGGGAGGGACATAGATAATACAACTCAATAAGGACCATAGCAGAGACCTGGGCCACGTGCTACAGGGACCCAGTGGAAGAGCGGCCATGGTGGCAAGGCCCATAGGAAGCCTTTCTAGAACTTTACTTTCTAGTCCAACCAGTAACTGCTGTGGCAACTCAGAGCTTTCCTTCACTGGGCAACTACCCACTCCCCTTGTTGCATAAGCATTCCCAGGCGGGACTGAGAAAACTCCCTAAGGGCAGAGACCTTGTCTGTTTATCCCTAGTATAAAGCGTAGCTCATAAATATTTGTTGAAAGAATGTGTGAGTGATTGTCTTTGGGGATATTTAGCATTTGCCAAATTCCCTGGAAAGAAATATAAAATAAAACATGTTTAGAAAATACATGCTGGGAGCTAAACGATGAGAACTTAGAACACAAAGAAGGAAACAGACACTGGGGTATACTTGAGGGTGGAGGATGGGAGTGGGAGCGGAGCAGAAAAGACAACTATTGGGTACTGGGCTTAATTCCTGGGTGGTGAAATAATCTATACAACAAACCCTTGTAACATGAGTTTGCCTATGTAACAAACCTTCACATGTACTCCTGAACCTAAAGTTAAAAAAAAAAAGAGAGTACATGTGAAAAAAGGGATCATTATCATCCATGATACTGAGAATCCTTCTCCTCTGTGCAGTGTTTCACATGCATTTGCTTTTTCTTTTTTTTTGAGATGGAGTCTTGCTCTGTTGCCCAGGCTGGCGTGCAGTGGTGCAATCTCGGCTCACTGCAACCTCCGCCTCCCGGGTTCCAGCGATTCTCCTGCCTCAGCCTCCCAAGTAGCTGGGACTACAGGCATATGTCACGACGCCCAGCTAATTTTTTTGTATTTTTAGTAGAGACAGGGTTTCATCATGTTGGCCAGGATAGTCTCAAACTCCTGACCTCAGGTGATCCACCCGTCTCAGCCTCCCAAAGTGCTGGGATTACAGGCATGAGTCACCGTGCCCAGCTTTCACATGCATTTTCTACTTTGAGTAACATAAATCCATGCCTTGCCCTCACACTACTGAAGCAAAAATCATGACCATTTCTTCAGCTCTACAGTGCCAGGCTTTCTCTGTGTGCATGATCTCAGTCCTCACAGTAACTTTTTTTTATTTTTTGAAATAAGGTCTTGCTGTCTTTCCCAGGCTGGAGTGCAATGGCACAATCACAGCTCACTGCAGCCTTAACCTCCCAGGCTCAAGTAGTCCTCCCACCTCAGCCCCCCAATTAGCTGGAACTACAGGTGCACACCGCCATGCCCGGCTAATTTTTTAATTTTTTTCTAGAGACAGGGTCTCACTATGTTACTCAGGCCGGTCTCAAACTCCTGGACTCAAACAATCGACTCACCTCGGCCTCCCAAAGTGCTGAGATTACAGGCATGAGCCACTGTGCCCGGCCTGTAACCCCTTTTTATGGATGGGTCAGCTGAGTCTCAGAAGGTAACTGATCTGGCCAGGTGTGGTGGCTTTCACCTTTAACCCCAGTACTTTGGGAGACCAATGTGGGAGGATCGTTTGATACCTGGGAAACATAGTGAGACTCTATCTCTACGAAAATAAAAATACAAAAATTAGCCAGGTGTGGTGGTGCAGGCCTGTAGTCCCAGCTACTTGGGAGGCCGAGATGGATTGCTTGAGCCTAGGAGATAGAGGCTGCAATGAGTTATGACAACGCCATGGCACTCCAGTGGCCTGGGTGACAGACCAAAATCCTATCTCTTAAAAAAAAAAAAAAAAAAAAGGAAGGTAACTGACCTATCCATGGTCACACATGCTCACACATCTAACTAGCAACAGAACTAGGTCTGACTCTAGTGCCTGAGCTTTAAACCACATGACTATGTGTCTCATGCCCACTGGCAGAAAAGACTTTTGTAGGCATTCTCGACCAGGTGCGGTGGCTCACGCCTGTAATCCCAGCCAGCACCATGGGAGGCTGAGGCAGGTGGATCACCTGAGGTCGGGAGTTCGAGACCAGCCTGACCAACATGGTGAAACCCCATCTCTACTAAAAATGCAAAAATTAGCTGGGCATGGTGGTGCACATCTGTAATCCCAGCTACTTAGGAGGCTGAGGCAGGAGAATTGCTTGAATCTGGGAAGAAGAGGTTGCAGTGAGCTGAGATCATGCCGCTGCACTCCAGCCTGGATGACACAGTGAGACTCTGTCTCCAAAAACAACAATAATAATAATAATACGGACATTCTCATGTTGAGTTCTGCTGCCTTGTCGCACTGCTTGCTTTTTCAAGCAAGCCTCTATCAGGCTATACGTGGGTTTACCCAAGGCAAGAGGAAATGTCTGATGCACTGGACTCAGCAAGTCCATGTCAGTAACTTCTGAGAGAATGCTGACCTTTTCTTTGCAGGATGACTACCCACTCTCCCTTGTTAAACAAAAACTCCCAAAGAAGTCCCTCCTACAGCAAGGGCTCCAGGAGGTCAGCGGCTCTCTTTTCCCTCCAGCCTCCTCTCTCAGATGGCTGAGAGTTCTCACCAGTAAACTATTTCTTTTAGAATATCATTGAGATCTAAAACGAAATGAAATCTGAACCTTGGGTATGTCTCGTCACCATGGAAACAGCTTCAAGCCTGAGTGCCTCCAGCAGATATGGGTGCAGTTCTTCCAGCTGCCCTGGAAGTAAGTGACTGACAACTGGGCAGTGCCGAAACAAGGTCCTGTTGAATTAGCGGCAGTTTTAATAATAACCACAACAATAATAATAATCTTCAACATAAGATTAGGTCATCAGCAGCAGCATTATCAACCTGTATTTTCAATTTTCAACAGTGTGCTGGCTTGGTCAAGAACCAGCCAAACGAATGACAGCACAGATCATCCTGTCTACTTTGGGAAGGGATGTTTTAAACTCTATTAAGGTGGTGCAAAGAACGTGGTAGGAAAAAAACATAAACAGTAATAAATTTTAAGAACATTCTGTAGAAGCATTTTCGCTTCTGGGAATGGGAAATTAATATTTCCCCAAGAGGCTTCATTATTAAAGCCATAAATAAAACATCCCTGATTGGACTGCTTGGATGCTTTGCTTGCGTGGCCTTGCTCTGGTGAAGTGGCTCAGAATTTGAGGCAGACACGTCCAGGGGAAGCTGGGGAGGCGAGTGAATTCGACAGCATTGGGCCTCCTCTCCAGCACGTTGCCTGCACACCAGACCAGTGAGTGCAGGGATAATGAGTGCATTTTGCTGTATTGAAGACCACCAGAGAGGGTTAGCATAAAATTCAAGGATGATTTTTCTAGCTGATGCCCCGCTACCTTTCTTCTTTCCATAAACACACGCTCTCTCCTCCAGAAGTAAAAGCAAGTAGTATGGTGCAAGTACTAGCTTCGTTGCCTAACAGGGCTGCTGCTTATTAGGCCCAGTAACCATGATTACTTAACTTCTCGGCGTGTCAGTGCCCTGTGTAGAGGTGGGCTTAGAGGGATAAGTGTTGAATCCTAAATATCCTATGTGCTCAGTGTTCACCATAGTGAGTTCCAATCAATCAGTAAAAAGACAAGTGACACTTGCTGAGGCCCATTTGTGCTGGGCACTTTATGGCTGTCATTATATTTGACCTCACAGTAACTTATGTGGTTGCTGGTATTCCCTATTTACAGATGATGGAAATGAGACCTCATAATTGCAGCGACTTTCTCAAAGTGATGATTGTGTAAACGTACAGCGAGGCTTCAAATCCATCTGTGCAACTCCAAAGCCAAGGTTCTTTCCACTTGACTGTGTTGATTTCTGAGCTCATGAGCTCGGGATAAATCATTATTTTAATTGAAAATAAATATAACTCGCTGGGCACGGTGGCTCACGCCTATAATCCCAGCACTTTGGGAAGCTGAAGCGGGCAGATCACCTGAGATCAGGAGTTCGAGACCAGCCTGACCAACATGGAGAAACCCTGTCTCTACTAAAAATACAAAATTAGCCAGGCATGGTGGCACACGCCTATAATCCCAGCCACTTGGGAGGCTAAGGCAGGAGAATTGCATGAACCAGGGAGGTGGAGATTGCGGTGACCCAAGATCGTGCCATTGCACTCTAGCCTGGGCAACAAGAGCAAAAACTCAGTCTCAAAAAATATATGTATAATTATTTATCATTGGGAATTACAGGTACCTTATATGCAACATGAACTTTGAATCCTTGGCTTGTTCCAAGCTGTCCTGCAGAATTACCGCTGAATGGCTCCATGGAGATGTTATCATGTGTTAGAATACTTTAGTCACTTTCACGTGGGCAAGGGTTTGGATTTTTTTTTTCTTTCAATCTTTTAAAATCATTCTGAGCAAGTGAAAACATTTTTTCCCCTCAAAAGAAATGTAAGGCTGGGGATGGTGGCACATGCCTGTAATCCCAGCACTTTGGGAGGCTGAGGAGGGTGGCTCACTTGAGGCCAGGAGTTCCAGAGGCCAGGAGGTGGAGGCTGCAGTGAGCCTTGATCGTGCCACTGCACTCCTGCCTGTGCAACCAGAGACCCTGCCTCCAAAAAAGAAAAAGAAGAAATATAAAAACATAGTGCCACAGTCAAAAGGGCTGAACTCCTCTAAAATAAAGGTATAATACAACCCAACCATCCCTCAGTTCTACGCTCTGTGTTTCCAGTGCTTGAAAGGCCAGGATTTCCATTTTATATGTTAAAAAAAAAAAAAAAAAAAAAAAAGAATAAAACATGAGCGAACAAAATAGCCATGACATTTTGGGTGTGTGCTCAGATCTGCCAGGAAGTTTCCTTCTGGTAGATGTTCATAGCAGGCTGGGGCCACAGATAGGGTGTGGGCTTCACAGAATCAGAACAAGAGTGAAAATCCTCGCTTTTCCACAGGCATGCTATCATACTTCTTGAACCTCAGTTTCTTCTTCTGTGAAATGGGGGGATTATTGTGTGAACTAAACAAATAATGTGCATAAAGAACAAATATAATATTCTTCATCCCACTCTCAATTCAAAATAGACTTGTGCCATGTGTGATAACAATCATCTTCTTCTTGAATACTTTGTGCCAGACACTGGGCTAAGCCTTTTCTACAGATTATCTAAGAGAAATCAGTATTTGAGCTCAGTTGCTCTAGCTCCAGAGCCTACCCTGTGCCCTGCTCTAGGACATGAGCCACTTATTGGCTTCAGATGAAAGGCTTTGAGCAATTGCTTCAGCAGAAAGCAGGTGCCTGTCAGGGTCCAGTGGTCCCGTGTGAGGACCCTGGCTGATGTGGCAAGTGACTTGGCCCAAACTGGGGAGGCCCTTGCATAATAATCCCTCATCCTCTCACACTGCAAAATTAGTACCACAGCTTTCTGCTCCCTTGGTTTCCCTACTAGACTAGGCATATAATAGATGTCTGAAAAAAATACTTGTAGGATAAATAAATGCAAATAAACTGAACCATTTCCCTATGCAGGAAGCATTTTATGCTTAACTTCTTCATTCTCCTCATAAACATACTGACATGGTTAAACAGATTTTTTTTAAAAGCTGTTAATTCTCCGCCATCCAATTCAAGGCCCATCAGGCATTTATTCAGCACCTATTATTAATGTAGATGGCCAAGGATTACATATGTAATCCATTAGAGAGTATTAAAAAACAACAACAAAGCCTAGTGTAAAAATATTGAGCTATGAAATACATAATACTTTCCAGGTAGCATTGACTTTTGTAGCTGTTTTGTTTATGTGAATCTTCTAATTTGCATTCCCTGAGCTCTTATTAAGCAGTCAGGGTGGGCAGATTGGGAAAGCGTCATGTGAAGTAACATCAGAATTAACATGGCAACATGCCGAAACCGCAGCTCTACAAAAAAATACAAAAATTAGCTGGGTGTGGTGGTGTGCACCTGTGGTCCCAGCTACTAGTGAGGCTGAGGCAGGAAGATCACTTGAGCCCAGGAGGTGGAGGCTGCAGTTAACAGAGATTGCAGCACTGCACTCCACCCTGGGTGACAGAGCCGGACCCTATCTCGAAGAAAAAAAAAAGACTTAACAATGCTAAAATTTGGAATATGGTTTAGTAATGAGACCTTACAAGACCTCAATTTCATTATCTACAAAATGGGGATAGTGTCCTCTCCCCTCCCTTTCTCCCAGGAGGAAAATAAGAGCTTGAAAGAATGAGGACCCAAAGCTGGCTTGAGATTGGTTGTCTCAAGCACATTCTTTTTTCTCTTGTCCTTCTCTGCAAAAGGCAAACAAGAATGAAATGATAACAGGCACATCCACTGAAGCAAAACAGGTCACTGGAAGAAGATAATATACTGAAGGACAAATAAAAGTCAACTGTAGCTGTGCCCAGAATGGGTAGTTGAAAATATGTGGGAGGGAGAGAAGGCATGTCCTTTTTTATAAAAGATCTTTTTTTTTTTTTTTTTAAAGACAGGGTCTCATTCTGTCACCCAGGCTGGAGTCTGGTGGCACAATTGCGCCTCACTGCAGCCTCAACTTTCTGGGCTCAAGCAATCCTCCCACCTCAGCCTCCCGCACCACCATGCCTGGCTAGTTTTTTTATATAGATGGGATCTCACTATGTTACCCTGGCTGGTCTTAAAACTCCTGGACTCAAGCCATCCTTCTGCCTTGGCCTCCCAAAGTGCTGGGATTATGAGCATGAGCCATTGTGCCTGGCCATAGAAAGGCTTTAAAAATATTAGCAATGTGAAACATGCACACTTGTGTGGTTTTAGTATCTTCTTTGCCATTCTGGCTGCCTGTAAAAGATGGCTACTCCATAAGATATGGAAGCAAGCTTTTGAAAAGGTATTTTAAGATATAGTATAAAATGATAAACTGGGCGCGGTGGCTCACACCTGTAATCCCAGCACTTTGGGAGGCCGACTTGGGCAGATCACTTGAGATTAGGAGTTCGAGACCAGCCTGGCCAATATGGCAAAATCCCATCTCTACTAAAAATACAAAAATTAGCCAGGCATGGTGGCACGCACCTATAATCCTAGCTACTCAGGAGGCTGAGTCAGGAGAATCACTTGAACCCAGGAGGAGGAAGTTGCAGTGAGCTGAGATTGTGCCACTGCACTCCAGCCTGCGCAACAGAGTCTCAAAAGAATAAAAATGAAAATAAAAAATAAAATAATGATGATGCCGAGACAAAATTGTTCAGCTTATGTTAAATGAAGGCACCAGCTCACAAAATTTACTTACAACAACTGGATATACAAGACAGTGTGTGCATATGGATCAGACTGGAGGAAGAGTACTTGGCAAACAAAAACAGCTTACTTATTAGGATGGTAGAACTGCCTTGCCCAGTGCCTGGAATCAAACACATGTTTAACAAATATGTGTTGATAATAAAAATGAGAAAATCTGATATGCCATATGTTGTAACTATGAATACTGGTCTCTGTTAGCCAATCATTCAGAGATAATACCACCCCCTTTTGACATAATTTTGTTGTTTTACTTCTTTTTTTCCCCTTTACTTCATGCAATACTATTTCCAAAGAAATTGGTGTCATCAGAAAAGTCTGCAGAGTCTATGAATATGGGGCTTAGTACACAGAACTGGATAAAGGTCACTCATGCATTTCTGATATCTAAAGCCAGGAGAAGCATTTGCAGATAGGCATGAGACCAGCTGTTTATTCATTAGTTGGCTGACTGTCCTTGGGAAAAACAAGCCCTTAGGATCTCAGACAGATCTGTGACTGGGTTTAGATAGGCCTTTAAATACTTTAATATGAAATGTCAAGATCAAACACACTGGGTCAACGAAGACAGATGAGCTCTTCAAAGAGTTAATATTTGAAAACTTTTATTTTCTCAAATGAGCACCAACACAGATTGGAAATATGACAGAAACAATGCACTTTTCTCTAATACTGAATCACTATGTACAAATACGGAAAAAGGTGAAGACAAATTATTTGAAAACAATTACCTTTGTTATAGAAGCAAAGTGACCTGAAAAATGCCACCAAAGAAAATAAAAACCCAAACCCAACAAACACAGTTTGTAAACACAAGCATAAATAGACAGATTCTGTATTGGAAGATAGTCTCTGCAGGTTGGGAAAGGGACCGACTCCCACTGTCACCAAAATGTTATACAAAAACATATGGGCAGATAGAATTTGGTAACATGAGAATAGCTTTCAGTTTCTTCTTGGCTTTACCTTTTACTGCCAGTAGATTTCATAACTATTTTAATTTAAAAAAATTAAATATCTCTTTCCTCTATCTAGACAACTAGCATATTTTCTCATTTGAGGCAGATTCCTTTAAAATATGTAAGTTGATTGTGTTCAAGATTTGATTTCTCAGCCTCTTTCTGAACCTGAGGCAATCTGACCTTAAAAAAAAAAAGCTGCTTATCACTAAGATATGTGTATTATTTTATTAATGTTCTTTTAATCCAAACCAGTTAATGTTTAACATGATGTGGCTTCTAAAACAGCTGGAGCCCTGCGATACGTGATTAATACACTCTCATCTCAGTTAGCAGCACAGATTTGACTGTGCTCCATCATCACAAACAACAGATCTCCTTTACAGTCTGTAAAAGCTGAGCACACAAAGCAAGAAAAAGGAGCAAACCTGCAACAGCTCCATGCTCAGGAAAACAAAAAATCCTCGTGGGTTCTGCTGTTGGTCCACTCAAAAACAGAAACAACCAGAGAAAAAAGAGAAGAAAAACTGTATGCGCCCGAAGTGTAAACTGTAGTTACAGTGTCCCCACTCGAGAAAACAGGAGGCACAATTGAAAGTGCTTTTTACACACACACGCGCGCACACACGCACAACCAAAAACGTGATTCTGATTTGTTGGAAATTCTTCCAACAGGAAGAATCACTGTAAGTTGTTACTACTAAATTAACTTGGTTTTATTTATTTTCTTTTCTAGTCAATACTGATGCAAGAAAATATTTCAATTCTCAACCTGATTAATGTACTGCAGAGTCTGTTCCACTGGGGAAAAAATGCAGAGAGGCATTGCTTTAAAGCCTTGATCCAGATTAAAGTGATAGAGACCTTAAAAAAACAAAACAAAATAAAAAACTGAAAACGTGTATTGGTGATCACTGTTTCCCTTAAAATATAGTTCATGAAATGCAAAGGAAACCATAAAATTTAAAATGAAAATAAAAAGTGCTCTCAGGGGATCTGAGAAAACAGCACCAAATATATTATTTAAAAAATTAAATATTATTTACAAAAGTATATTTTACAAGCAACTGTTTCTTTTATATATATCCACTTGAAAATCTCTTTATAAAGGGTCATCTCTTTTGCACACACTGATCCACCAGTGAAAATGCACTCTAGCCTATCCTCGTGAACTCAGGAAGAACACTCAGTCAGGTCCAGCTGACAGCTTGTGGGTATCGAGTTTGGCTGTATTTGATTCATGTCAAATCAATCCATCAGCAGCCTGAGACTAATGTCCCGGGTCCCGAGGGGTCTGGGTCTACTCCAGGGTGGCCAAGGTCATATGACCTAGGGTGGCACAGGGGAAATGGAGCTAGAGAGTCTGCTGGCTGGACTTCAGTTCCAAACGAAGGCAGCTGCTGGCTGAGGTATAGAACTTCATGCCTTTCCCTTTCTCAAGTCTCCTTACTCTGTCTCCACTCCCCACACCCCGCCCCCAGACTTCACCAACAAACTCCAATTCCCCCAACCCACCTGGGGTGAATGAATGAGGTCTTTGGTTATGCTCTAAGTCAATAATTTGGTGAGGAAATTAAAGAATGAACTGACTGAGGCCATGAGTTAATTTAGCATCTCCATAGCTCAGCTGTGGCCTCTCCAAGGCTGCTCAATGTTAGACAACCCATGAACAGAGCAAATGTTGTTAAGAAGCACTTTTGGTTTCACTGACACAAAGGGAAAGCCTAATGAGTTTTTTTCCCCTGTAGTTATGGAAAAACCAACACTCTACTCAGCTCTCTCACAGCAAGTATGGCGCCTTGCACCCACTGGAGGCTCACTGGATAGTCATCGAAAAAAAAAAACACTCAGAACCAGGGTCTGACTGGAGCCTGCTCTGATCCATGCAACAGTCAAAGGCCTCATCCCCAAGGAAGAACAGTGGCACATCGGTCTTCTTCTCTGCCCCCCTGGAAACTTGAGGGCACCCCATGTCTAGCTGATGTCACCACATTCCATTTTCAGTTTGAAAGACAAAACACCTACCCCATGGTTAACCCCCCATTTTCTTCCTATGGGAAAGACTATCAATAAATAGCCAGGACAATCCCTGAGGAAAGGGTCTAAGGAAAATCCATAAAGGAAGACTTTCCCTGAGGAGGGGAAGGGAGAGAGAGGAAATCCATGGCTTCTGTGCCGGGAAGCCGGCTTAGGAATGTGAAAGTTGAAAAACGATTTCATTGAGAACTTGGGCCTGTGAGCCAGAGAAACTGTTCCTCTGGGAGCAGAAATTCATCATTTCTTCTGAACCTCAGTCTACCTTGCAGTAAAGTGGGAAGAATAACCTGACCTCCCAGGGCTGTGAAAGCACTGGAAAGATCTGGACAGAAGCCTTGGGGAACCAAAGTCAATTTCTAAGAATCCATTTGTCTTACGGGGGCTCTCTCCTGAGAATCCTGGAGCTATCCTGGTTTCTGTCAGTCCTGCCACCTGCCCCTGGCAGGGCAAGCCCACACCTGTCTTGGGGCTCCCATTCCACCATCAGAGTGTGGAGACACACAAAAAAACATTTCCACCAAGGATGCACTCCCAACAGAAATTGGTTCTGCTGCAGATGTGATTCTGAAAAGCTCTTGGCTTTCATCTCAGTTCGTCGCTTTACAGAGTCTCCCATCAACTCATTCTTTTGTGAGACTTTTAGGGTGAATTTTCCGAGAGGGTCGGCCTACTTGGAGAAGGAGATGCTGAGAATTACCTAACACGCACAATAATATATTCAGTCTAAGAAATGAAACGAACCCAGTTAAGTGAGTTTCAGTCATATACTGTGGACTGGCTGAATTGCTGTAGAACAGACTTCACAGTGTTGATTAAATGTAACAAACCCCTCTTTCTCTTATGGGCCTTACAGGGATGTTCTCCACTTCCCTAATCGAAGGATGTTTTGGATGTGGGGAAAGGGTAATATCAGATTTGGGCAGAACTCCTCCCTGCTGCTGGACCACATTGACAGCAGATTTCTCTCCATGCAAGACATTCAGACCTAAGTGGGGCAATTAGGGGCATGAGGAATCTACCAGCCAGGTTATTACTAAGCTCAAGAGCCTAGGGCCCATGCTTTCTACAGTCTACAGTAACAGGACTGGAGAAAAACACCCGAAGCTCTATGAACAAGAAATTGTCGATCCCACGGAAGCCACTGTAAAACCAAAGAGGAAAGATGGACCAAACCTGAACTGGTTCCAATCTAAACCCCTCCAGGGATTACCCCTACCCAGTCCCCTCCCTCACCACACTCCTCTTATGAGGGGTCAGAAGGAAGGGCAGTAAGAATTGCTAATTGATCCTACTTTTTATTTCTCTGGCTCAATATCTGAGCCATTTCTTTAGGGCTCCCAAACTGCAGCCCCTTTGTGCCCTGCTCTCCTCAATTACTGATTTTACTTGGTTGCTGGTCAAAGCCTTTGGGATATTTGGATGTTAAGCCCATTGCAAATGACAGTCCCCTCACACCTTATCTACGGTGCCTAAAGAGGCAAAGAAGATGATTGCTCAGAGACTGAGTGAGGCACCAGAGTCATCGCACCCACCTGGCCACTGCCCAAGTCACTCACTGCTGCCGGAACACTCCCCCACTCAGCCCAGGAGAACCAGGCCCTTGCCCCGCTGACTAGAATCAGGGCCACATCTTTGTGCTCATTTGCTAACCTGGCACATTTGGTGTCAGGAACAGAAGCTTCTGGTCAGAGAGAATGCAGTCATGAGGTATTTTTTTTTCTCTTTGTCCTTTTAGTCAAGTCAATTATTTCAAGCCTAAGTTATCAGGTCTCCAGGAGCAGTGCAATTTTGTTCCTACCTCCACCCTTCCACCCCTTCCCCGCGCCAGGACCCTTAAGAGTTTCCCCTTTCCCTCTTCCTCACGCCCCCATGCCACTGCTCTCCTGACAGGAGGCCATCAGGCAGCTCTCGCACGGGCCCTGGGGCCCTTACCAAGGTGGGCTGCCGCCATGCGGTCAAGGATCTGTTCCTTTTGTTGTTTTGTTTTCAGCCAAAACTAGAACAGAGAGAGAAGCCAGGATCAACTCACAAACAGATACAAAGCAAAGAGACAGAGAGACAGCGATTTAGAGGCCGGTCACCAGAAAGATGGCGTCAGGGTGGGAGGATGCCCCAGATGGCAAGGCCTCTAAATGGATGGAACCAAGTGTCAGTCACTCTCTCACGCTTGGGAAGAATGTTCGGTTGAATGGCGTTCACGTGGACACTGGGTTGGGTAGATGCTGTCCAATCAGTCCCAGCCATTGTCCTTGATCATGTGTGCTAGTTCAATGATGTATTTGCCTTCTTTATATTTCTGGCTGCTTTCAAAAGCATGTTCCTAGGAAATACAGAGGAAGAGAAGAGATACTGAATGACCAAAGACAAGAAAATGATTTTTTTTTTTTTTTTTTTTTTTTGAGGCAGAGTCTCACTCTGTCACCCAGGCTGGAGTGCAAATGACACAATCTCAGCTCACTGCAACCTCCGCCTCCCAGGTTCGAGTGATTCTCTTGCCTCAGCCCCCCAAGCAGATAGGATAACAGGCCACCATGCCTGGCTAATTTTTGTATTTTCAGTAAAGCGGGGGTTTCACCATGTTGGCCAGGCTGGTCTCTAACTCCTGAGCTCAGGTGATCCACCCACCTTGGCATCCCTCATACCTGCTGGGATTACAGACATGAGCCACTGCACCCGGCCAAGGAAATGACTTTTGTAGCAGAAAAGCAGGGGCAGATGACAGGTATCAGCGTCACCGTGGTCTGGTCCCAGCTTCACCCTGACTCAGTGAGATGATTCCTACCCCTCAAGCACTTTATGTCCCCCTCCCTTAGCTGCAGAACTGAGGCAACACCAGGACTTTCACAATATTACAACAGAATTTTCCAGGAGCTTCGCTCATTTAAGTCTTTGCAATGTCACCCCCTCAGTAAGGTCTTCCCCAACTACCCTACTTAAAATCCAACTTCCACTCCAGTACTCCCTTTCTGCCTTCTGCCCCAACCCCTGCTTTAGTTTTCTCCGCTGTACTTCTCACTTCTGAACATACATTATAATTTGTATTTCTACTTTGTTTATCCTCTGTCTCCCATGACTACAATATAAACTTCATGGAGTGCATACACTTTCATATTTAGTTCATGGCTGTAACCTTAGAAGACTGCCTGGCACATAATAGAATTTTAATACATAATTGCTGAATGAATTAGTACATTTACATATATATATAAATCTTGGTTTCTGGTGCTAACGGAAGTTTGCCCTGTGGATAGAGCCATAAAGTTTCTGTGTCATTCCTGCTAGTTTCTAAGAACACAGGAAAGCCTGGTTCTAATTTTAAATTGTACTTGTTAGGCTTAGAGATGACAGGGAGAGGAACAAAATACTCAAGAGGCCAGACAGGTCTCCTTTTCAATCGGTTTTTCTTGCTGCTTCTATGTCAGATGTGTGGAGACAGGAGCTGTATAAACTCCAGGCCAGAGAACCTGGCAGCCCTCAAGCCCCACCCAACTGCCAGCCCCCCAGAGGGAGAATGTCATACTAACCACCTGGCAGGTGACTTTTCTAAACCCACAGCACTGTGGGCTCTCCCAGCGAATAAACCCCACCGAAAGAGGTCCGGCAGAGGCAGAGGATAAAGGGCTTTTTTGTTTGCAGAGATACACGCGTAAGAACATCTTGGTGTGTTCTCTGAAAAACACTGGTCATCTGTGTCTCAGCTCCATATGCACAAGCAGTGGACATCAGCCCTTCCCAGAGCCCCCAGAATTAGTAAGGAATTGAGGTGTACCCTTGGGGGTTCTGGGTTCACAGTTGTATCAACTGTTTTCTGTTCTAGAGCTCATGGGCTTTGAATTTCAGAACAAGAGCTCAGGCACACCACAGCAGCAATTTCCCTGACACTTCATTATTCCCTGTCTCTGTGCACACACACGCACACATGCGTGTATACGCAAGACAGAGAAATGTGTTTTGGGAATAAGGCCCATTGTTCCACAGTAATGTGTTTGGGCGGGAAGGAGGAGAAAGCAAAACTAAGAAAATGAGTTTCCCATTACAGAAAAAAAAAATTTCAGCTGGGCGTGGTGGCTCACACCCATAATCCTAACCCTTTGAGATGAGGCAGGAAGATTGCTTGAGGCCAGTTTGAGACCAGCCTGGGGAACATGACAAAACCTCATCTCTAGCAAAAAAAAAAAATTCAAAAATCAGCTGGGTGTGATGTCATGCACCTGTGGTCCCAACTACTTGTGAGGCTGAGGCAGGAGGATCATCTGGGCCCAGGAGGTTGAGGCTGCCGTGAGCAAGACTGCACCACTGCACTCCAGCCTGGGGCCTGTCTCAAAAAAATAAAATAAAATAAAATAAAATAGAACTGGGAGATTCACACCTACTTCACAGAGGTAACAATGGGGTGGCTCATGCCTATAATCCCAGAACTTTGGGAGATCAAGGTGGGTGGATCAACTGAGGTCAGGAGTTTGAGACCAGCCTGACCAACATGGTGAGCCCATGTGTCTACTAAAAATACAAAAAATTTAGGGCCGGGTGCAGTGGCTCATGCCTGTAATCCCAGCACTTTGAAAGGCCGAGGCGGGCGGATCACGAGGTCAGGAGTTCGAAACCAGCCTGACCAACATGGTGAAACCCCGTCTCTACTAAAAATACAAAAAAATTAGCCAGGCATGGCGGCACATGCCTGTAATCCCAGCTATTCTGGGGGCTGAGGCAGGTCCTGTTTGAACCTGGGAGGTGGAGGTTGCAAGTGAGCCAAGATCACACCATTGCACTCCAGCCTGGGTGACAGAGTGAGACTCCATCTCAAAAAAAAAAAAAAAAAAAAAAAAGGAAGGGGCCCTGGGCTTGCACATAGGAGGTGACAGATGCATATTTGGGGTCCTTGCTGTGCTGTGCACATCCCAGTGCTTGTCAGGCTGTTTGATCTGTTTTCACGTTGGTTTTCCTCCTGAGCTGCCATCATGACTGTCAGCGCTTTGAGGGCAGGCACTGGATCTTGTCAATTTTTTTGGTATTTAGTCAAAGGCTTTTGATAAACCTTTGTCAAAAGCATGAATCGTTTTATCTGAACCTCAAGCATGGAGCAAAACCAACCAACTCAGGCTTGTTGTGTATCTTCAATCCAGCACATCTTCAGGGCAGTAAGACAGCCGAGAGGCTGGGAAACACGGGAAGGGGAGAACTTTTCTGCACTTGATCTTAGCCAAAAGGCCGAGAAGCAATGAAGAACATTTCTGGATAATCACAAGCAGAACTGTGTCTCCCACCCCAGATCACCCAGAGGGGGCCCATGACTGTACAGAGGGAACAGAATGGCCAAGTCCAGCTTCTCCCACAGGAACAACCAAGTCGACCATAGGAAGCTGTGGTTAACCCGTCTTGGCACCACACAACACACTGTCTAGGTTTTTTTTTTTAATTTTGGGACAGAGTCTCACTCTGTCACCCAGGCTGGAGTGCAACTGCATGATCTCGGCTCACCGTTAACCTCCGCCTCCTGGGTTCAAGCAATTCTCCTGCCTCAGACTCCTGAGTAGCTGGGATTACAGGTACCCACCACCACGCCTGGCTAATTTTTGTATTTTTGGTAGAGATGGAGTTTCACTATATGTTGGCCAGGCTGGTCTCAAACTCCTGACCGCAGGTGATCCACCCACCTTGGACTCCCAAACTGCTGGGGTTACAGGCCTGAGCTATTGTGCCTGGCCCCATTTTTGTTTGTAAGCCTAAACATTTCCAGAGAATGGGGAAAATGGAATCTGAAGGCAGTGCTACCAGGCTCCACTGCAGATTCCACCTGGGGCAGTTTTTTGTTTTGTTTTTTTTTTTTAATGATTTCCACATTTTCAAACTATTTCAATGGAATCATAATTCTGTGCCTGGCATCTATTGCTCACATTATTTTATATGTGTATAAATATATTTTTTCCCCAAAAGATGTTATTTTTAGAGCAGCATTAGGGTCACAGCAAAACTGAGCAGAAAGTACAGAGATTTCCCACATACCCGCTTACCCACCTCCAGATTCCCCCACTATCAAAATCCCACACCAGATTGGAACATTTGTTACAATGGATGAACCTACATTGACATATCATCAGCACTCTGCGGCAGGTTTGACAACTCCTTCGGGCTCCTTCAGAAGCCAGAGGCAGTTCATGAGCCATATGACAGGATAGGGAATTTGAGACATTTTACATGGACTAAATTGCCTTCCCAGAGACAGGAAGACCAACTTTTCACTATCTTCACAATGACAGGGAGGGC
This sequence comes from Chlorocebus sabaeus, assembly GCF_047675955.1. Classification (NCBI taxonomy): domain Eukaryota; kingdom Metazoa; phylum Chordata; class Mammalia; order Primates; family Cercopithecidae; genus Chlorocebus; species Chlorocebus sabaeus. The sequence goes on from NC_132919.1 coordinate 39,045,003, forward strand.
AAGAATAGAAAGAATTGTGCAATGCATGGATGTACACATGCAGGCTGAAAAAATCTGCCAATAATAATAACAATAACAATTTAAGTAAATTTTCACTGACATATGCTCTATGCAAGGTGAAGACCTAAGTATTTTACGGGCATGATCCTATTTAACACTCAAACCAACTCTGTAAGTATGAGGAAACTTAGCATAGAAGCTAAGTAGCTTGTCCAAGGACACACAGACAAATAAGTCATGGAGCCCAAATTTGAACCTCACTCTAGCTGCCTAGATGGTTCTTAACCGCTAGCTAGAGGGATTATAGGGGCAGTGTCTATGGTTATGTGGTGACCCCAGCGCATGTTAGAACAATCAGTCCCTAGTGTTGAAGCAGATCCTGGTCCTTCTCTCCTCTCACTCTGGCAAAGGACTGCTCACTTTTCCTAGGCCCCAAAGGGACCTTAACATTTTTTGCTGAGTTAAACAATGAAAGAATAATTGTCCATTTGGGAGACGTCCAGCCATGACTACATCTGACGGTGGATGTTAATTAAGGCAGTTTTCGATAATGACTTGCTCAGGGCCTGGGACCTAGGTGTTTTAAGAATATTTATTGGGTTCTTGATCAGGCACGGTGGCTCATGCCTATAATTCCAGCACTTTGGGAGGCCAATTTGGGAAGACTACTTGAGCTCAGGAGTTTGAGGCCAGCTTGAGCAACACAGTGAGACCCTGTCTCTATTTATTAAAAAATAAATTTGTTGGCCAGGCGCGGTGGCTCACACCTGTAATCCCAGCACTTTGGGAGGCTGAGGCTGGAGCATCACCTGAGGTCAGGAGTTCGAGACCAGCCTGGCCAACATGGTGAAACCCCATCTCTACTAAAAATACAAAAATTAGCCAGGCATGGTGGTGCGTGCCTGTAATCCCAGCTACTCAGGAGGCTGAGGCAGGAGAATTGCTTGAATCCGGGAGGCGGAGGTTGCAGTGAGCCGAGATCGCACCACTGCACTCCAGCACTCCAGCCTGGGCGACAGAGCGAAACTGTCTCAAAATAAAATAAAATAAAATAAACAAAATAAAATAAAATAAATTTGTTTAATATTTAAAAAAGAGCATGGGCTCTGTGTCAGAATACTACTACATGGTCACCTCCTTTGAGAATGAAAAATTTAGAAATAAAAAATAAATAACAGAATATTACATGGATTCCTATCCTGGTGTGGCTATTAAATGGCTAGATTGCCTTGGACATATTGTTAACCTCCTTAAGTCTCAGTATCCCTATCCATAAAATAGAGGTGAAGATAGCACCTAACCTCTAAGGCTGCTGATGTATGGCTGGCATATAGTGAGCTCTCAAGAAAGGTTATATGCCATTACTATTATTATTTATTAAATCGAAAGGGGTGTGTGTCTCAGGGGTAGTTGTGAAGGAATGAATAGGAGGAGAGAAGTATATCAACAGAAAGGAAAGAATGAGTGTGTAGACAAGTGACTGTCCTGGTCTAAGACAATCCCACAAGGCCATGGAAAGTCAGTAGAAGAACATGTTCTTCTGGCATAAGGCTCTTGGCAATTCCCATCCAGCCCTCTACCAACCAGACTCTTTTATACTTACATATTTCCAGCCCAGAGTGGTTTTGCAGTTTTCACAGTAAATGTCTGCGACTGCATGCAGTCCTGTTAGCAACACTCGCTCTTCTGCAGGCCCACAGCCCACATTAACTCTGTGTTGAGGCACAAAAAGAGAGAGTGGGTAGTCAGTGACATGCACATCAGTCATTCAAGCTGAGCTTCCAGCAAAAATTAACTGGGCAAGGCTGCCCCAAAGGGAGCCAACCCTGAGCTGAGCGGGTCTAAACCAATCCCCAAAAGGTGGCCACAGGGAAATATCTCAGCTGGAAGGAAATTCAGATCTGCAAGTTCTAGTGGAATGGGTCTACAGAAATAATCTTTATGGTTGACAGTTTGCTTAAAATTTTAATTTGTCTAACAAATACTTCCAATCTGTGACTTAGGGGGACAAGCTGACAGCCACACTGTGAAGTCCACAGCCATAGGCACAGGTCCTCACAGCTTACTGAGGACTGAATGAAGCTGATGCCACACATGGCAGCACAGAGTGGTCCTCATACAGGAATGAGTGATCCCTGGGTGCTGAATAGGCTCTATTCCTTCACAGGGTGCCCAGCTCAAGCCACAGGCCAGATTTCCATTTTTACAGTTTATCAGGCTTATGTGGGCTTCACCTTCCCTTCCCAGGCAAGAGGTGATAAACCTGGTGCCCAGGAATGGCTGAGGGCCCTGGAAACTACACATCTGCCCAAAGTGGGCCTTCCTTCCTCCTTAGGTCCCATGGTAGATCTTGGTGTCTTATTCATCCCTATTCTCTTCCCCAGTGACATATCTCAGATCTCATTATGAGTCCTCCATGTTGAGGCTCTCAGAATCTCCTCAGCTTCTTCCCTGTGGGACTACAGTCCTCTGATGCGCCCTCTGAGGGGAGTGTAGTGAATATGTTATTTTTAGCCAGAGATGTTGGCAAGAAATGTTCCCCAAAGGTAACTGACTACCAATTGTGGAGAGTAATGCTCCACAGGGTTCTACTGTGGCAGAGAGGGCAGGGTTCATTGTTTAATCATCATCAAGGATTGCTTTTTCCCAGCCCTTGAATCTGCACCCCACAAGGAATGTACCATTCAGAGGCACTCACACTGAGTTAAAGAGGTATGCTCGTCCTTGACTTCCTTGGAACGACTGAAATGCAAGAAAACAAATCGATAGTTAGACATCCATTTCACCCACCCGTTTGGGAAACCAACCCCAATCTCAATAAGCATGACCTTCCAGGACTGACAGAGCAAAAGGGAGTACTGAGCCAGTTAATGGTGCCGCTGGCAGATGGTGTGGGGGCGGAGAAGATGGCAGAATAAACAGAGCCACAAAGCTCAATCTGGCCCACTGGACTGTTTTCACTAGCCCAGGTGAGAAAATAAAAAAAGCCCAAACCCACCATGTCATTAAAAACTTCTTGCCTCCTGACATTGCCTGATACAATTAATTCACCTGAGATCATTAATCCGCATTGGCATTCCTGGTCCCACTTGATTTCAGCCATCTGTGCTGGCCACAGCTTTCCCAGGCTGGCCCAGGCATGGAAACCACCACAAGCTCTTTTGCTTGGCCTCTTGGTCCAGCCCTAACAAAGGCAGCAAAAAATCCCCAACCCAAGAATAAACTATCCAACCCACACTCATCGCTTGTCATGCCTTCTAGAAGATTCTAAGGACAGTTTACAATCCTAAATGGGAGCATAGGAGCTCTTTTGAGATGTAAGCAACTCGATCTCTGCATCACAGAAACGCTCATGAAGCAGCAATTCCACTTCAACCTCTAGCTTTACACAGGGGTTTCTTTCTTCTGGCTGGAGGGAGGCACGGAACAGGAGAAACAGGAGCCAGAGCCTGCCATGCAATCTGGCATCTGCTTTCATTAACACAGGCCCTGTCCATGTTTTCCCTCTCTGGTTACACTGAGAAGCCTGCCTGACATGAGCCAGCCATGTTCTGCACTGCTGCCTGCATTTTTAATGTGGCCTAACAACGGTGTCCTGAATTTAATATCTTAGTCTGCCCTGAAAAGCAACCAAAAGCAACCAACAAACAAGGAGGTGGGTGGCTAACAGATGACCAGAGGGTAGGTGAGCACCAGACAGGACTCAGATTAGCACGCGGGACAACCATTTTTGTCAGATGTGCAGGACGTCAGAGATCAGTGCTGCAGGCCAGTGTGAAAGACAAAATTCTCTTTTTTTTTTTTTTGAGATGGAGTCTTGCTCTGTCACCCAGACCAGAATGCAGTGGTGCGATCTCAGCTCACTGCACCTCCATCTCCTGAGTTCAAGCAATTGTCCTGCCTCATGGGTGTCCTGTCATGGGTGGCACCCAATGACACCCATGTTCTGGACTCTTCATGTTCCCTGCATTTCCTTTTTCTTTCTTTCCTTTTTCTCCCTCCCAAGATAGATAGTCTCACTCTGTCACCCAGGCTGGAGTGCAGTGGTGTGACCGTGACTCACTGCAGCCTCCACCTTCTGGGCTCCAGCGATCCTCCTGCCTGAGCCTCCTGAGTAACTGGGACCAAAGGTGCATACCACCATAACCAGCTATTAAAAAAAAAAAATTATAGAGACAGGGTGTTGCTATGTTACCCAGATTGGTCTTGAACTCATAGGCTCATGCAATCCACCTGCCTCAGCTTTCCAAAGTGTTGGGATTACAGGTGTGAGTCACCGCACCCAGCCTGTTTTCTTTTGTCTTTAGCATCCTGGATTGAAATCATCTGTTTATTTATCTCACTCCCTCAGTAGACTGTGAGCTCCCTGAAGGCGTGCGCCATGTCTTCAATCTCTCTCTGAATGCCCAACACATAAGCATGTGCATCTGGCACACAATAGTCATTTATTAAATATTCTGAGTCGATTACATTGTCTCTAGTTTCTTTCGTTTTCTATAAACAACTTTACTGAACTATAAGTGACATAGTAAATGGTATATATTTGAAGTGTACTATTGGATGAGTTTTAATATCTGTCTATATCTGTGAAACCATCACCACAATCAAGATTAAACTGACCATCACACCCAAACATCTCCTCATATCCCTCTGAATCCTCTTACCACTTATAGATCCATAGGTGATTACAGTTTTCTGTCACTATAATTTATATTTTCTGGAATCTTTTTTTGAGACAAGGTCTCACTCTGTCACCCAGGATGGAGTGTAGAGGCACGATCATGGCTCACTGCAGCCTTGATCTCCTGGGCTCAAGTGATCCTTCTGCCTCAACCTCCCGAGTAGCTGGGACTACAGGGGTGCACCACCGTGCCTGGCTAATTTTGGAATTTTTGTAGATATGGAATCTTGCCATGTTGCCCAAGTTGGTCTCCTGAGCTCAAGTGATCCACCCAATCTGCCTGCCTTGGCCTCCCAAAGTGCTGGGATTACAGATGTGAGTCACCATGTCCAGTCTAGAATTTTTTTAAGCAAACAAAATGTATTTTCATTTACAGTGTATATGTGTTTGACTTTTTTCACTCAGCACAATTCTTTTAGGATTCATCCATGTTGAACATATCAACAATTTATTCCCTTTTTGCTGCTGAGTAGTATTCTATTCTATGGATATCACAGTTCTTCTTTTTGGTTTGGTTTTAATAAGAGATTTGAACTAGCTGATCTTCAAATCCCCTTCTAGCTTCAAAATTATATTCTCTTATTATTCCATGGTCCTAAGTTACAGGTAATTTGGAATGTCATCCTCTAAGAAACATTTGCTAAGACCTTCAAGTTCAGAGCTTAGAAGAAGGTGACTATTGAGAAACAAATCCCAGAAGAAAGCAGACAGGAAAGTAACAGGAAGCAACAGAGCTTCACCAGTAATGACAGAGAAAGGCTTTGAATAATGCATTCACTTCTTTCTCACCCCTGGATCACTGACACTCTGCCAGACACAATTAGAAATACAGGGAGACAGGCAACACTGTGAGACTTACCAGGGCAGCGGTATCCCAGCAAGGTGTGCAAGACAATCCCCCAGACAACCCTTTTCTCCAGGGCAGTGAGGAAACACTAGCTCATTTTATATATTTTATCTTTAAAAAATAAGTTTTGCTAAACCGTTACAATACATGGATTGCCACTAGGCCTTCCCTGGACTGGCATGTGTCCTGTATGTATAGGTATCTGGAAGGAAGGGGTCCACTGTGGGGGTCAGAGGTGACAAAGGTGTTCTTCTGCCTCTGCTTTCAGCATACTGTGAATACTATTGTTTCTGTGAATAAGGCTAATCTTTTTTTTTTTTGAAAAACAAGATCATTAAATAACAGGATCTTTGCAATGTTTTGCATATGAGATGGAGTACTACAAAGGGGTTCACTTATGGTAAAGTACCTGAACCCTGTGCTATAGAGAGAACTGGCTTTTCTCAATATTTTTACCTTATATTATTTTTGTGGCTAAAAAATGATATGCCTGTACAAAAATTAATTTGAAATGGAGGATATTCAGAAGAAAATCTCTGTGACCTTGTGTTAGAAGACAGTTCTTAGATATACCAGAAACACAATCTATAAAAGAGAAAAAAACTGATAAACTGAACTTCATCAGAATCAGTCCACATCAAAATGGTTAAATATTTTTTCTTTAACTGACAAAACCAAGTGTTGGCATGAATATGTAGCAACTGGAACTCTCAAACATTGCAAAACAGTACAGCAACTTTGGAAATGAGTCTGGCAATTTCACTTACCCAAGGGAAATGAAAGCCTATGTTCACACAAAAACCTGTATGAGAGTGTTTTTAACAGCTTAATTCATAATCGCCCCAAACTGGAAACAACCTAAATGTCTCAAATGGTAACTGGATAAGTAGACTGGTATATCCATATAATACTATTCTGTAATAAAGAGGAACAAACTATTGATATACAGAACAACATGGATGAATTTGAAACACATTACGCTAAGAAGATTGGTAAAAAGAATGTTTAACTATAAGAGTTAGTAAGAGAGATGGAATTGATCTGTTATCTTGGTAACAGAAGAACGGTACTCTTAGGCCCTATAACAAAAGAAAGTCTTATAATCACTATTAGACTATATATTTATAAGACTATAAAACTAAATAGACTGTAAGACGCCCAGGTCCTAAGACTTATCTATGTTAAAACTCATATGACTCATATTCAAAGAGTGAATTTTACTGTATGTAAATTAAAAATTTTTTTAAATTAATAAATTTTTTACTGTATGTAAATTAAAAATTTTTTAAATTAATAAATTCGTAAAATAATAAGTCATTTCTAAAATCTATGCCTGCACACTCTATTCCTGTATCTGTACAATCAGGAATTGTAAGCAATTCCCTAATCTATTTAAAACTATTCCAAACAAAGAGTTTCAGAGGGGTTTGAACCCTTGTTCATTTTCATATTTTTTAATTCTTTTTTTAAAATTATGTTTGTGGAGGATAATTCTGAAATATAGTAAAAATACTTTTCAGTGCTAGGTGTGATGGCTCATGCCTATAATCCCGGCACTATGGGAGGCCGAGGCAGGGGGACCACTTGAGGTCAGGAGTTTGAGACCAGTTGGTCAACACGGTGAGACCTCATCTTTACAGAAAAAACCCAAAACCAAAACCAAAAAACCACTTTTCTTGAGAGTTTTCAAGAACAACCCTCTCATTAGAATAGGTCTTTTGAATTACTGTATCAGGAAGTGATCAACCAAGATTTTTTTAAAGGAGTATATCCAATCACATATACCTTCAGTAAAATTTAAAACAATTTTATGATTATTTTCTTTCATCCATTTAAATTATATAAATGTTCATTAAAAATTGTATGCTTACAATGTACATATTACATGGCAGCACACATATGTAATTTATAAATAAGTATATACATATTAGGAGTTTATGCTCAAATATTTTACTGATAGGGGTATGTCATTTTAAAAGTGTGAAGGCCAATGTTCTGGGGGTTCCTGTCTGCTTCCAGGCTGGTCCTAAGAGTCACTTTCTCTGGCCTGACACAGATTAGAATTCCTAGAGAGAGTTGGGGTGGGGGAGGGTACGTGGCAGAGCAGAGAAATGCCAGCCAGGCCCCGAGGCACCTCCAATGGCTTCCTCCAGGCCTGGTTTGAGAGAGTCTACTGGGAGAGGCCCACACGTACAAAGGGTACTGAACCCCCTCTCAGGGCTGTCCTGGTGGCCATAGCCACTCAGGTTCCCGTGAGGAGCAGTATCTATGAACCTCTGTTTCCTCAGCCTGGCACTCGGGATCAGCTGTGTTTTTTGAGGCAGAGCTCTGGAAGCCTTTTCCATCATGGGTTCCATTCTGGGGCCCCTGCCAAGTCAACAATTATGATGAGAAAAACAGCCATGGAGAACAACAAGCTTCTTGCAGATAGACACAGACAAGAATAGCCCCAGCTGGGTTACTGGATCCTGTGGGGCCCAGCCCTGCCTGGCACGGCCTGGCACTCCCTGGAGTGAGGGTGGTACCGAAGGTGGGGAGACAGAAAGGAAGTTAAGGAAGCAATTAGAATAAAGCAAACAGAATTTCAGACCAGGAGATGCCAAACAGACTGTCAGACACATTTGTTTGCTGTCATTACTGCCAGGCAACAAGGCAGCTCTTTTCCATGTTGTGTATCAACCAAGGCTGGTGTGCAGGCCTCCAGGAAAGGGTTTTTGTTTTGTTTTTTAAGCCACACAAAACTTTTCTTCTGTCCTTTAAAGTAATAGTTCCAGGCCCAGCCCTTCCAGCCAGCTCAAAGGAATGGAAAGGGCTTTGAGTTTCCTGTTTAGTAGCCAAAACCACGGATTTTGGGCCCCTTTAGAAGTCTGGAAGGCAGAAACTCCTTTTAAAAGTAGGAGAACCACAGAAAAATGAATACTCTGGATTGAAGCGGGAGGCAGCAACAGAGCAAACGTGTGAGTTTCTTCCCCCGGTGACAGATACAGGTCCTCACCTTGGAGTCCTATTCACTTGAACAGGCTTCTCCCTACATGAAGGGTCCAGCAGAGGAGCAGAGCCTCTCACACTTCGGCCCCTTTCTCTCTCTAGGAAGATCAACCATTAGCCACCGAGCATATCCCTCAGGAGGTGCAGAGAGATCGGGGAAGCAGACGCCCACCTGCCTCACCAGCTGACACCTGGGAACTAGGTGACCCCTTGCACATCTGCACAGGGTAAGAGGATCCAGTCTTGGCATCAGAAGATTCAGGTTCAAGTCCTGGCTTTACAACTTCAACTTATTAGTCACTTGACCCTGAAAGAGTTAGTTAACCTCTGAGCTGCCCCATCTTTTTCATCTGTAAGTAGAAACCATGTCTATTTCCTAGGGTTGCTGAGAACAGTAAGTGAGGTAAATGAAGCACAGAGTAAAAAGTCCCTACCTCTCCTCTTTGGCCTTTTCAGGAGCCTGGAGGAGAGAGATGAAAAGGTTGACTCTAACCTACTTGGTTCTTCAAACCTCTTTCTTTGGTGACTTTGGTCTCCCTCTTTCTCTATTATGCCAAAAGGTAAGGCTTCCCCACTTTGCAATTCGATGTCTCCATTAAAATGGAGGCATGGGACTGAAGCTCCCCATGAGACTTTCCAGTTACAATTTTCTGTGAATCCACCTCTCTTAAAGCACCTGGCACTTGCTTCCTCAACTTACCACTCATACACAGTGTTACCTGCACAAGCTTCAGAGTCATATTGCCAGGGTACAAGTCCTGGTTGTGCTAGATACTAGCTATGTTACTACCTTGAACAAGCTCATTAACCTCTCTGAGCCACAATTTTCTAGTCTGTAAAACAGGCACAACAAAATAGCTCTCATTCACACCAGATTTGTATAAGAGATAAGTTAGGGCTGGCCGTGGTGGCTCATGCTTGTAATCCTAGCACTTTGGGAGGCCGAGGAGGGCAGATCACTTGAGGTCAGGAGTTCGAGACCAGCCTAGCCAATACGGCGAAACCCCGACTCTACTAAAAATACAAAAATTAGCTGGGTGTGGTGATGCATGCCTGTAATCCCAGCTACGTGGGAAGCTGAGACAAGAGAATCACTTGAACCTAGGAGGCAAAGGTCGTCGAGATGGCGCCACTGCACTCCAGCCTGGGAGACACAGAAAGACTCCATCTCCAAAAAAAAAAAAAAAAAAAAAAAGAAGTTACATATTGTTTATCAAGTGCTTCATAAACTTCAAGACTCTATATACTTCGTTACTGTTAGAATGTTTCTATTATACAGCTTTAAACAAAACTCATTAGGCTGGGCGTGGTGGCTGAAGCCTGTAATCCCAGCACTTTTCCCAGCACTTTGGGAGGCTAAGGCAGGCGGATCACTTGAGGTCAGGAAGTTCGAGACCAGCCTGGCCAACATGGCAAAACCCCGTCTCCACCAAAAATGGAAAAATTAGCCAGGCATGGTGGCGCATGCCTGTAATCCCAGCTACTCGGGAGGCTGAAGCAGGAAAATCACGTGAACCCGGGAGGTGGAGGTTATAGTAAGCCAAGGTCACACTACTGCACTCCAGATTGGGTGACAGAGTGAGACCCTGTCAAAACAAAACAAAACAAAACAAAACAAAAACCCCAAACTTATTGATGTGCTGAGTTCAAAGAAAACCAACAAAAAAACTTACTGGTACAAACATAAACTTGAGCTTTTAAACATTGAGATGTAATTCACATTACCATCACCCTTTTAAAGTAGACAATTCAGTGGTTCTTATATTCACAAGGTCAGGCAACTATCACCACTATCTATTTCCAGAACATTTTCACACTCCAAAAAGAAATCACACACCATTAGCCGTCAGCCTCCATCTCCCTCGCCTCCAGCCTCTGGCAAGCATAAATCTACTCGCTGTCTCTATGGATTTGCTCAAGGCACTATACATTTCAACCCCTTTAAAGTACTTTCAGGTGTCTCAGTGAGAAGGCATCAGAAGTGTTTAGGTACAGATACAAAGGAGGATTAGTAAAACCTTTGCCCTTGGAGTGTTGGCTAAACCCCAACAACTCAACAGATCTCACATTCTGTAGGGAAGGGTCAGATCAGTCCTTTTTCCATTCTTTTCTCCAACCATGGTTAGGCTTGGTGAGGTTTCCTACATTGGGTCAAAGTAAGCCATAGGCTCCATTCCAAAGAGTTGGAACCCAAGCAAAACAGTCCTAGATCCTGTTTGGATTTCAGCCTTGAGGATGCATATGGAGACAGTGAGAGGGGTAATGATAAAGAACAAAGTTTAAAACTTCCAGAATTAGAACCCGAGTGCAACTGAAAGAAGCTGTGAACATTTAGGTAAGAGGAAAGACTGAAGGGGATTTATTCCATCTTCTCTGCAATAAGAACAAGAGGAAATAGACGGAAATGAGAGACTTGAGTTAATTATAAAGGAAGAACTTCCTGACTCTATTTGTCTTCCACATGGGGACATAGGTCACCAGTAAAGACTAGAATAGAACAAAGCCACTGTATATGCTTATGATTTTAAAAAGACTGTCACATACCTGTCTAGGAACCTTTGAGATGGGGGTAAAAAACCGAGGGGCGAAAGGATGGCTTTCTTAAGGCCCTTCCTCCTGTGGCTTTGAGCTATGGTAGTCTCCATTCACTCACACATTCCCTCAACAGATGGAGGGAGGGGCAGGGAAGCCACTGGCTCTAAAGGAGGAAATATCTGCTGTGTGGAGTCATAAAATTCCAAGAGCATGGGAACATTCACATGCTTGGAACTGCAAAAACAAAAGGTGGTGTGGGGCCTGGGTGCTGGTGTTTTATTGATGAAAGGGAGAGATTCAGCCAGGCACGGTGGCTCACGCCTGTAATCCTAGCACTGTGGGAGGCTGAGGTGGGTGGATCACCTGAGGTCAGGGAGTTCAAGATGAGCCTGGCCAACATGGTGAAACTTCGTCTCTACCAAAAAATACCAAAAAATTAGCTGGGCGTGGTGGTGTGCACCTATAATCCCAGCTACTCGGGAGGCTGAGGCATGAGAATTGCTTGAGGTGGAGGTTGCAGTGAGCTGAGATCACGCCATTGCACGCCAGCCTGGATGACAGAGTGAGACCTTGTCTCAAAAAAAAAAAAAAAAAGAGAGAGGAGGAGACTCTGGGATTTAAGCCATTTAATGATCAGACTTTTCAAATTCCCTTCCTGTTGACCTACATGAACTGGGCCCTTTTAGAGTCCTTTTAGGAGTCTCAGTGACAAGGTATCAGAAGAAGTATTTAGGGGAACTAAGCCACTTTCAGGGATGGGCCTAGGGAATGGGGCAGAGAGAGATCCTATAAGATCTGTTGCCTCATGGTGTCGTGTTGCCTGATATTCAAGGGAAAGGATGCAGGCTTTGGAGCCTGAGAGGGACTGGACCCAGCCCTCACTAGCTGTGTAACCTTGGGCCAGTCACTTAATCCTTCTGAGCCTCAGGGTTCTCTACAGAAGGGAGAAACATATTGCCGATTCAATAACGCCCTATTCCAGAGGGACATGGTGAAGATGAAACGATTGTGCATTACATGATTGTGTGTATAGTAAGTATCAAATGTGGCTCATAAAAAGCATTTAATAAATGTGTTTCCCTTCATACCAGCACAGGCTTTAAAATGGGAGCTGCGTAAATAGTCTGGAGGGGCCAGGCTGTTCAGTCAGAGCTCCCCAGACTCTTCCAAATCCCCCTACAGCTTAGACCCCATAAGTTCCTCTCCCACACCTCTTCCAACTGTCCTAAGGGCTTCAAATGGGGCTTGGGCAGTGTGGTTGTTCTCTGCTGAACCAGGAGCAGGATAAACCTCTCTAGTCTGTGGCATGGGGTTAGAACAGCAGATGCCAAGGTAAACATGCAGCCAGTGGGAAAGCGGATGCTGCCAGCTCTCAGCGTCCTGCAGAGAAGGAGTGAGGCATGGGAAGCAATGCCTCACCCAGAAAGATGGAGAGTAGGGGATGACCATGATCAGATATCCCCATCCTCTACAGAAGAGAGGCCAACATGTCATCCTCACCAGGTCTGTTTAGGGAGTCTAGCTTCTGAGTTAGACACTAAGGGTGGTGCCAGGACACGATGGCAGTCAGTCATTAAGAGCTGGGCCCTCTTCAGTTCAAATATAAGCCAGAATCGTCAGGAGGGCTGAAATATGGGAGCTCAAATGTCTCTCAAAGCCATTGGGCCCTTGAAAACAATTGTTAGAGTTAAAAATGATATGTAAATTAATATGCCTAGGAAGAACAAATACCAATTTCCTTACTTATGTTTCAGTTTGCATTCCTGATCCCAAAGCCAAATGGGCACTGGCAAATGAAAATGTTCTTATACTTCAAAGGCTGCCTATGAGGTCAGCGAGCAAAGCCTACCGACCCCCAAAGTAAGACTTCCTTTATCACCAATCTAGGCAAAGGCGGCCTGAGAAAGCCACCCTCCACAACGGAAGCCGCACGCTGCAGAGGGGATTGCTTTGAAAATATTCTCTTTTTCTTTTCTTTTTTTTTTTTGAGACGATGTCTTGATCTTGTTGCCCAGGCTGACATGCACTGGCGTGATCTGGGCTCACTGCAACCTCTGTCTCCCAGGTTCAAGCGATTCTCCCGCCTCGGCCTCCCGAGCAGCTGGGATTACAGGCACGCACCACCATGCCCAGCTACTTTCTAATAAGCAATCACTACAGTGAAATTAGACTTTGTAGATGAGACTGAGGTGGCTCATAAAAGTGAGTTAGAAATTATGAAATAACAGTTATGGCTCACACTCATATGATAACTACCATGTATCAGGCAGGATTCAAACAGTAACTCCAAGCAAAGTAACTTAATCCTCTCAACAAAAAACAATGAAAATCAGGTAGGTACAATCATTCCTCCTACCTTACAGATGAGAAAAGTAAGGCAAAGACAGGCTAGGAAATATGCCTAAGGTCCAACAATCTGGCCGGACGCTGTGGCTCACACCTATAATCCCAGCACTTTGGGAGGCTGAGGTGGGCGGATCACCTGAGGTCAGGAGATTCTGACCAGTCTGCCAACATGGTGAAACCCCGTCTCTACCAAACATACAAACATTAGCCGGATGTGGTGGTGGGTGCCTGTAATCCAGCTACTAGAGAGGTTGAGGCAGGAGAATCGCTTGAACCTGGGAGACAGAGGTTGCAGTGAGCCCAGATCACGCCACTGCATGCCAGTCTGGGCGACAGAGAGAGACTCCAGCTCAAAAAACAACAACAAAACAAACCCACAATTAATAAATGATCCAGGCAGAGGTCCAGGCAGTGTGGCTCTAAAGTCCAGGGGAGAATGAAATGAAGATGGGGTCATGAAGGTGCCATCCAAATGACTTCCTAAAAGGAAGGGAGCCTAAACAGAATGAGACTAAAACTGACAGGTATACAGTATGCCAGAAAATGCAAAACACTTTCACATGTGAACTGATAAAACCTCCAAGACAGAAGAGGACACTGAAGCCCAGCGCTATTTAAGAAACTTCTCCAGTTTCACACAGCTTGTAAGTCAAGGTCAGAACTTTAAACCCACAGCTTTTGACTCTAAGTCCCAAAATTTTTCTAGAGGGTATTCACTGGGAAAGTCTGTCTCTCTGATGAAGAAGGATGGATCAATCTGTCAGAAGTTATGAAAATCTCTTAGGCTATTCAAATTTCTCTGCTCTGATTCCATACTGACTTAGCAATGTCCTAAATTTAATTCTCTCGCTCAAGTGGGTTTATCTTCAACAAAGACAACATACAGTCCAAGTTTTCAGGATGATCTGCTCCGCTGTAAATTAATGCATTAGAATTGCATTTTCCCAATTAACTTCCTGTGAGTTGTGTGACTGTGAATCACTTCACCAGAGTTTGGTCACTCAAGTGAACAGATAATATTAAATTTGTACACCTACAATGCTTAAGGCTGACTGAGGACCGCCGAGGGGAATACCCTCTGAGTCCCAGCCTAAAAACAGCTTTTTCATCTCAAGACTGAATGAATGATTCTAATTTAAAATCTCTTGGAAACAAAAAATTAAAAGCTAAGAAACTCTAAATCCCTTCTTTCTTTGGCACCAAGACCACACGGCAAAGAACTAGCAAAGAATACCGAAGAATGCTTCAGGAGTGGTAAAGAGAAATATTTAAGTAATTACAGGCCACTGGAACCTCATGCAGTGGGCTATAGTTTGGGTACAGTGGAGGATCTCAAAGGAAAACATACATACACGACTTTATGCAGTTTTAAATACACTCACAGATACTGGGATTTGAAAGACCCCCCCTACTCGTAAAGGTCAACCACGCACCTGAAGCATGGCTCTCCCCCACATTTCTACCAAACCTCTCCTTGAATACTTTCAGGGGCAGAGAACTCACTACCTCCTGAGGAAGCCCATTCTACTGCCAATGACTCTGACAATGCCAAAATTCCTCATGTGAGCTGAGCTCTTTCTCCTTAGAGCTTTCTGATTCCTCCATCTTTAGATCCGTTACACTTCAGGTTATAGATTTAAAGCTCTTATCTCTCCCACATGAGGTTTTCCTTCTATGTAACTTCTCCCAGTTTAGTAGCTTGGTAGAATGAAAGAATTATGCAGTTGGATAAACTGACTAGATTCAGTTCCCAGTTCTAGCACTTCCTCTGCCATGTCCTCTTGGGTTGTTCAGCTTTCAGGTCAAAAGTTCCTCATCTGTGAAATGGGATAACAATATCCACCTTCTTCCTACCAGTCCCTTCAAATTTTCCCTATGTGGCCTGGTCTATGTTCACTATTGTTTTCTATACCTCTTTTCCATTTCATACTAAAAGGTGTTCCCTAGACACTTCCTACACTTTTCTTCTAATGCTAATCAAAGCACCAGGCCTTACTGAAACAATTAATTGGGCTGCAGGTTGCATGCACAAACCAAAGTACATAGATTTACATGATTGTCCCTGTTGTGGTAGTTGTCCAACATCAGGCTTTCCTCCCGTGAGTGCATTAGCATATATCCACCTTCAACCATTTTATTCCAACCCTCTGGGACTGGATTTAGGAGTAGAGTTGTGTGAAACAGGATCAAGGAAGAGACAATGTTACTTGAAAGGGTCATGGTGGTAAGAATTATGGTGGGGATTGAAGAACTCATAGTCGAAGAGCCTCATGAAAGAGACATGGGCATATAATTGTTAGAAGGATTTGAGCATAGGGTGCTTGCCAAAATGCAAAAGCACACACTGATGCCTCTCGGTATTCCCTCCAGAAATGGAACATAACTGGGTCAGAATATCCAGACTACCCACTCCACCCCTGCCAGGCAAGGCTAGATCATCTGCCTTCAACTAGGATGGTGTCCTTAGCTAGATCCCCGATACTCTGAACTGGGATTGCATCATCTGTGAAATGAAGGGATTGAGCAAGGTCTCTTACAAGGGTGAACATTCTGTGAGTCCATATTCTCAAGAGAATAGATGCCTCACATATTAAATGAACATTTCTGACTCAGACTTCTCTTGTGTTTTCAAACTTCCTGTTTATCTGCGTAAAAAGCAAGTCTTTTCTGCTCATCAGATGACTGACCTTATCTGATCATTCCTTAAGACTCCCATCTTTAGACACAGAAACATAAACCCCTTCCACTTATTTGGGTGCTCAATCTTTCTCAGCCAACGCAAGCGCCCGACTTGCTGCAAAATATCAAGCACTGGAAAACAATCTCCAGAGCAAAAAAGCTTTGTGTCACACTAAAGCAATCTCCGACGGTAACAAATTAGAGGGAAACCCAAGTGTCCAATAAGAAGGGAATGGCTCAGAATGTTGTGCTAGGGCTGAATGAAGAAATACTGTGTCTCCGTGATGATAAATCAACAAATATCTAATGAACAGCCATGTCAGAGCCTTGCTGGGCACCGCAGAGAGCACACAGCTAGTCCATCTAGCCACCTAGAAAACAGGACTAAAATACATTAAGTCTAAAGCAGTATAATTTGTGGCAATAAATTATGGTTGTTAAAGGAGTTCAGAGAAGATGGATGGGACAGGAGGAGATGAGAGCGCTGCAGGAGGGCTGATCACAGCAGAGGGCTTTCATGAAGAGGAAGTAAGGTCAAAGAGGCTGTGAGGCCTTGAAAGCCAACAGAAGCCCCGGCGACCTACTCCATCTATAGTGATTAAGCAGCTGGAAGTGCATCTGTTTCGCGGCTAAGGACTCCTCGGTACAGTCTAGCTACGTCCCCATCTCTTTACTACGGAGAATAACAACTCGAGGAGAAATCAATGGTGGCCCTGAGATGTTTACAACATATAATAATAAAAATAGGCTGGGCACCACTGCTCACGCCTGTAATCCCAGCACTTTGGGAAGCTGAGGCAGGTGGATCATGAGGTCAGTTCGAGACCAGCCTGGCCAACATGGCGAAATCCCATCTCTACCAAAAATACAAATTAGCTGGGTGTGGTGGTACGTGCCTGTAATCCCAGCTACTCAGGAGGCTGAGGCAGGAGAATCACTTCGGCCTGGGAGGAGGAGGTTGCAGTAAGCCGAGACCATGTCATTGCACTCCAGACTAGGCAACAGAGCCCGTCTCAAAAAATTAAAAAGTAATAATAACACCACACTGTATGTTCCATGGTTTTGATACTGCCTCAGGGCATTGTCATAAGCACTATTTCCTCTCACTTCTCACAACCACCTTGGGTATGAGGAAAGGCAACAGTGGATGGGGATAGAGTCAGTCCTAAAACACACATCTTACAAAGCACCTGCCTCTCTTAGGCATCTGCTTTGTGTGGTGAGCATTGTCCATTGTGCCCACATCTAAACACAGGGCATTCTTATCACTCAATGCACAAATATTTCCTTACTGAAGGGAGTGGAGAGGGTGTGGGATCCTTAGCAGCACTGGGCAGTAAATCTGAAAGCAGAACTTGTTAGTTTCTAAACAAGGACCAGCCAGTTAGACCACAGAGTGGGTGTTTCCAAGCAAATTCCAGCATTTTCATGTTGCTCCATGAACTGAGCCCAACCAGGAGAGCAAGCCATGGTTTTTGTATTTTTCTTTTTTGCAACCAGCTAAGGAGTCTTTGATTAGGCCTAGAGAGGGACTCAATTAGCATCATGGAAACAGAGGAGATTTCAGAAAGGAAAGGTCAGTTGCAAGTCTAGCATTTGCTATCAGCCATCTGCCAAGCAGGAAGTGCTACTCAGATCTATTTTTAATCATCTTCCCTAGGCTAGGGCTTCTGGGAAAATTCAGAGGCCAGGGTTATTCCAAGACAAACATTTAATTGCTACCTTTCTGTATACATTTTAAAACAGCCTCTGGGCACTCGAGACCAACTTATACACAGAGGCCCGGTTTCTGGGTTCTGTCACTCTGGTACCTACATCCAAGGTTATCTTTGGAAGCCGTGACGGGGGACCTCTCCTTGGGGACTGTCTGGGATATCAAGTAACTCCACATAATGTAATAATTCCTATAGCCAGCAGGTTTCAGATACTTGCTTTGGTTGCAAGTGACAGGAAGAGAGGAGGAGGTGGGAATTCAGGTCCAGGAGCTCATGTTCATTCCCCGAAGAAGTGAGACCAGTGAAGTGAACTGTGCTAACTTCCTCGTCACTCCCATTTTCATTTTAAGCACATTTATCACTTTAGAAAGGTAAATTAAAACCAGTTCATCCAGGCAGTAATCTCGTTTGTTACTAAAGATACTGACTGGCTAAAGAAAGGGGAGAAGTTTCATCTTAATTCCCAAGGCCCCAGCCTGTGCTGTGGCTGGTGCATCCAGGCATGAGAACATTCTGTCCACTGGCTCCTTCTCCCTCCTGTCTCGCAGCAGTGCTACGTCTCAGTTCAACCCAGCCCAAGAAATGGAACATCTCTGAGAGGTCTGGAGAGGGAGTCTGGCACAGCCAGGGCAGACTATGCAGAGACACAGCCTGGCTCAGGCAGCCCCTGCATTCTCCAGCTCACCCAAACACAGTTTCCTCGCCTCTCCACACTTACAAACTCAGCCTCCAATTTCCATCCCAAGGTAAAGCCTGAGCATATACACGACTGTGCCCCAGCCAAGCCATGTTCCACCTGCCACTAAAGAAGTGGAGGATTGGGGACAGGCAGCTGGTCACCACCCAGTGCCTGCCCCATCCAACAGTGAGCTGCAGAGCCCACTGTGCCTGCAGACACAGGGGTCTGCTCAGCATCCTACCCACCTCTGGACCTTCCCCCTTCCCTACTGTCAGAAGCTTATCTGTCTGCGAGCAGCCGGTGGGAAAGCTAAGCCGAAAGGGCACCTTGGCCATGGGATCTTTGCCTAAGGATGTGAAACAGGAGACTGGGTATTTGGGGCAACTTAACACCAGCCAGAGCCCAGCCAGCAGGCCAGGGAGGAAGGGACTGACTAGACAGGCATGTGCTTCACAGGAGCTCTAACTCCCTCGGCCAGGGGCTGGAATCCTCCTCCCAGTGTGCGGAACTCTACTCTAGTAAGCTGGGACACACATGCCCCTGGGGAAAATAAAACAAAAACAAAACAAAAAAAAAGGGCCACTGCACAGGGTCACTCCCCCGACCCAGTTGGACTACACATTAATTGGGGCCTCTGAGCCCTGCTGACTCTTGAGTTCCTCTTCTTGTCTGGTTTCAGCAGAGAAGGGAGTTAATCAGCAAACAGCTTAAAGGAAGGATAACTCTCTGCCCTGCTGAGGGCCACCTGTGCCCCTCCTCTGTGTGCCATGGCTTGATGGGCCAGTAAATCCTATTGAAACAAACAGCAAAGAAACAAGTAGAAGCAATCTGGGGTGCTATGTTTGGTCCAAGTGTAAGACACCAGGAACAGGGGGTTACCTGGAGATTCCAAAGCCTGAGAAGGACCAACGGAAGCACTTGTAGTGGGGTGCTGACCCTGTACTGTACCACCCTGAGAGTGAGTGTCTCCTTAGACCTTGTGTCCTAGGTGGCCTGCTTCCCTCCGCCATCAGGGCCCTGATTCCACATCACTCTCAGACCCTCAGAAAAGGAATCTCTGGGGTGGGGTCTGGTGATCTGCCTTTGTATCTCAGGTGATTCTGATGTACTGTCAGATTTGGGAATCACTGTCTAAGAATCTCCATTTTCCAATGTCTATTTCAATTATTCTCCAAATACATAAAGACTGCAGAAGCTACTTATTTCCACCTTCACTTGGCCCTGTTCCAAATCTCATGGCTACATCAAAGCCACTGGAACTCTGCCACTGAATTCTCTCTTTAAATTCAGAGAAAAACTCATCAACATGGGGTTGCAATTGCCAGGTTTCAATGATTTGGGGAGCCTTACTCAGGAAGCCAGGAGTATCAGGCGAGACAGAGTGCCCAGGCCCTGCAAATCCCCAGATCTCCATGAACAAAGGCCCTCTTCTTAGAGTTATGACTGCTTGCTGTTTGCCAGTGATCTACCTGCTTGTTGTGTAGCTGAAGGCACCACCAAGGAGGGACCCGGCCTGACTATTTTTAAACGGCTATGGCATGTTATCAATGCCCACCACTCCACAACATCAACATTGTATAATCACACAAAGCTCAAGGATATATGGTTTACAGAAGCTAAAGAAGTTGATTTTCCAAAATAGGCTATGTTTTATTCTCATCCCATCTCAATAAAATCCTATTTGCTTAAAACCTTTTACCAGCTCCTCACAGCATCCAGAACTGTGTCTACACTCCTTCGTTTGGCCTTCTAGGCCTTGCGTGATCCACCTTGACCTGCTTCCCTAAAGCACAGACTCCCCTGACTTCCCATCTGTCTTCCCTGTGGTCCCTGGACTTGGCCTCGTGTCGTGTTTCTCTGTCTCTGCTCAGAATGGACTCCTCTTTCTTGTCTTTGTTTTCTTGTCCACTTAGTAAATGCTTATAAACACTAATCTTAGTAAACATTCATCCTGCTCTTTACCCTCATAACATCTGGAACAACCACTTACAGTGAAATAATGACTGTGTTTCACTACATTTTATCACTGTTTGCCTTCCCCATTAGATCATAAGCTACTTAAGGGAAGAATTTCAGGCAGGTGCACTGGTTCACGCCTGCAATCCCAGCACTTTGGCAGGCCAAGGCGGGTGGATCACTTGAGCCCAAGAATTTTAGACCACCCTGGGCAATATGGAGAAACCTCGTCTCTACAAAAAATAGAAAAATTAGCCGGGTGTGGTGGTGCACGTCTGCAGTCCCAGCTACTCAGGAGGCTAAGGTAGAAGGATCACCTGAGCCTGGGAAGTTGAGGGTGCAGTGAGCTGTGATAGTGCCCCTCTACTCCAGCCTGGGCAACAGGGTGAGACTCTGTCTCAAAAAAAAAAAAAAAGAGAGAATTTCGTTGCATTCATTTCTGTATCCCCAGTGCTTCATACAGTAGGATTTAATATATGCAGGGTGATCGGGAGGTTAAGTGACTTGCTCAATGCCACACTGAAAATTTAGTGCAAAGCCAAGTCTGGAGCAGAGATGGCTTGAGCCTCATTCAAGGCTTTTCAAATGGTGCCACAGACTCTCCGTCAGCAGGGCCCCACACTGTTTTCCCATTACAGTGATGACACTGTAGGAAACTATGTGCCCTATCTGGCTTGATCGCCTTGTAACCTACGGTGGGAACCTGTGGGTGCTAGATGGCTAGGGCTGAAGTCTGGCCTATGGAATGGAATTCTCACCAGGGTGTCAATTAAGACCTTGTCAATTAGCACAGAGACTCAACACCTACACTCTCCATACAAGCCACCATGCTGGTTTGAGATTCCTCTTGAAATCACAGAAATCTATTTCTCCAACACCCATTTCACAACAGTCATTCTAATCATCTTACCCAGGGCTAAGTAAACCAGTCCAAGGGCCAAATTGGGCCTTTCACCTGTTTCGCAAATGAAGTTTTTCTGGAAAACATCCATGCTCATTTGTTTATATACTCTCTGTGGCTGCAGATTTGAGTGGAGACCCTGTGTACAGCAAAGCGTAAAATACTATTTGGCCTTTATAGAAAAAGTGTTGCAGACCTTTGGATGGAGCCCAAAGAACAGGGAATCAAGACTGCAAACAGCTCCTCCCTTCTACCAAGGGACTGGCTGCCCCTACTCTGAAGTTAGTGAACCAACTGGCTTTTGAATGAAGTCATTTCTTTTTTTAGCCCTGGTTACAGGCCTGGGATCCAGGAGGAGATGTTTGCCTGTCAGAGGCACACAGGGACCTGCAACACCTAGCACATGGCCTGGCACATAATGGCACTCAATTAATGTTTACTGAATAAACAAAGGCATGGGAAATCAGCCAGTCTAAGCCTTGAACAAAAGTCCATACTCCTGTCAGTTTCAAGGTGACCAGTCACACAGGTACCTGGCAGCAGCCGGGTGACCTAGATTTGTCAGACTTTATCTTATCGGCTTTCCTTTCTCCAAGCACTTGCCCCCACAATGCTCAGGGAAGGTTGGCCTCTTGTTTTTATAGAGAAAGAGATGGACAGGGAGGAACTCTCCTCCCACACCGACACACTTGGCGTTTTTTTTTTTCCTCTCCCGCTGCGGGGAGAATCAAGAAATATGGGGGCTTCGAGCTTCAAAGAGCTCCATGAAGTCTTGTTTCACCGGCTTCCTCTCTCCTCAGGTTTCCTAGCTGAATGTGTCTGGGATGAACCTTAAAGGCCCTCTCATAGTTCTACCTGTCGTCTGGAACATTTGGCATCTAAAGGGGAAAGGCCATCTGTGGATAAAGCTGGCAGCTTTCAGAAGGTCAGGAATGTAAACAGTGGGGAGAGGCCTGGTCCTGAGAACACAGACATTCCTCCAAAGATGCATCAGAGAACAGGCGGCTGCCCCACTAGGCTGGGCTAGCTCAGGCCGACTCTGCAAGGGAGGACAGGGACGTCAGGGAAACAAAAGGCTGAAAGCACTTCAGCCTCTCATGAAAATTAGGCAAGCTGAATGGAAAGCACTATGGAAATGCTGGTTTCTCAGCCGCCCTGGATAACCCTAAGGGCCAAGTTCAGGAAGGAGATCCTCATTTCTTCTGCCAACAGCCGCTTTTTCAGGTGCTAGGCCTTCCAGGAACCAAAGGGTACTGGGTACAGGCTCAGTGAAGGCAAAGCTTGCATCTGTTTGCCACTGTATTCCCAGGGTCTAACACGTAAGAGGAGCTCACGCAACGTGGAATAAATGACAGGCCCAGTGCAGAAGGGTTCACGCAGGGATTTTTTGTTTTGGTGAGGAAACACTTATCTGCTTCCTCATTTATCGGCTGGAACGCTAAGGTGACAGTTAGCTTCCCAACAGATACATGAGGAAACAGAAAATTGCTCTTGGTGGAGCCAACCCTAACAGGAAGGAAAAGGAGCTCCTGGGCCCCCAAAGATAGAGAATTTTCCTTTTGATGATCACAATTTACCCCTTCAAAGACCCAAGGGTATCAGGGACTAAAGGCGAGGGGAGACCCAGCGCCACCTGCTCCACCCCTTGACATCACTGTGGTCTGGAGGGGAGGGAGTTTACAGACTGATCAGATGTTGTTGTTTTAGCAGCAGCTGGCGGAGCCATCTCCTCCTCTCTTCCTCTCCCCACCCCCCCCTCCGACTCACTGTCCAGCCAGGGAGAGGAGGGAAACAGCTAAAGCTCCTCTTGGCTGGGCAGCCCTTACCCCAGAGATAATACTCTGGGTCACCAGGTCAAACCCTCCTTTCAGCAGCTTTGCTGAGTGCTTTGGAAACAAAGGTTATCAGAGATTCTCTTTTGGTTTTGTTTTTTTAAGATAAAGAAAGCTGTTTCCTTCAAAACATTCCCCCACCCCCTGCCCGAAGCATCACAGAAGGAATCAAACTGACAAGCAATTCTCAGCTCCAGCTTCACTGTCCAGGCTAGGGACTTCTCTTCCAGTCACCTGGGCTGCTGTGTCACAGCAGACTGAGGTCCTCAGGTGGGTCAGAGGCACAGTAACCACCTGACAGACTGGAAGGGAAGCAGGCAGGGACAGGCTTTTCCATTGGCATTCTAGAGTGGCCTCGCTGCTGCCTGCAGGTAAGGCCCCAGAGAGCCCCGGAGGAAGGTGCTGCTATTTCATTACCTCCTGAGACCTGCTGGTCCCCCTGGGATAAGGAACAAGCGGCTCCATAATGAGAGGCCTCAAAAGACCACGGATGACAGCTGTAGGGCTCAAAGGCAACTGCTGAGACTCTCCAAAAAGAAGGGCAACTAGCAAGTGTGCCAGGCCTGTTGGGGTGCCAGGCCCTAGTTCTGTCACTTTCCATTTGGTTTTCCTTAGTGACTATTCATAGAATAACACTAGCTTCCAACATTTATTGTTGCCAGGCCCTGTGGTGAGGACTTCACATCGATTATCTCATTTAATTTCCACAAAAATCCCATCAGGTATCTAATATTACTATTATTCCCATTTGCCGGTGAGGCCATTAAGACGCAAAGGGGGCTGGGCGCAGTGGCTCATGCCTGTAATCCCAGCACTTTGGGAGGCCGAGACCAGTGGATCAACTGAGGTCAGGAGTTCGAGACCAGCCTGGCCAACATGGCGAAACCCCATCTTCTACAAAAAAAAAAAAAAAAACCAAAAAAAGAAAAAAGCTGGTGTGGTGGCAGGCACCTGTAATCCAGTTACTTGGGAGGCTGAATAGGAGAATAGGAGAATTGCTTCAACTCGGGAGGTGGAGGTTGCAGTGAACTGAGATCGCACCATTGCACTCCAGCCTGGGTGACAGAGTGAGACTCCCAAAAAAAAAAAAAAAAAAAAAAAAAGACATACATAGAGGGATTACTTAATGTACACAGTTACCAAATGAATAAGCCAAGGTTGGAACCCAGGCGGTCTGGCTCAGAGGTTATACCACGAGCTGCTATGTTATATGGCCTCATATCACCTTATGCTACTACATCAGACTCAGAAGATGCAGGGGGAAGTAGAAGGAACTTTAAAGACAGTCTAACCTATTGCACTCATTCGGATAAATGAAGAAAAGGGAGAGCCAGAGAGGTGAACAGTCTTGCCCAAGATCATAGTGCTTGACACTGTCAATCTTCCGGATGCCAGCCCTCTCCCAGGGCTTCCTCCAGCACTTACAAGCACCAGCTATGTGCATGGTGGTATGGTGGCGGGGAGGTGGCAAAGTGCAAAATCAAGAGGCCCTCAGCTTCTCTCTGGGCTTTGGTTTCCTAAGCTGTAAAATGAGGAGTTGAACTAGAAACTCCAGGTTCAAAGGTACCTTCAGCCATAAAGTTCTGAGCATCTATGACTCCAGGACATTGAGAATCTTGTTAGGAAGCAAGACAATTATACATAAAAAGTGCATGCAATCATAACAACACAGACCATACCACAAGACAGTCATTAAAATGAACAACCAGACAGTGAGTTCCACTGACATTCAGAGCATCCTATAGACCAGGAAGACTCACTAGAAGAAAAAAAGATGTGAGCTGTTCTTCAAGAATGGGTAGAAACTGAAAAGAGAGAGAGGAGAGGATTCACCAAGGCAAAGGAAATGACAGGAGGGAAGAAAGGGTGGGATTTGCCACAAGGATTACTGAGTGAGACCATAAAACAGGCAAAGCCAAAAGAACCTAGGTCACATTGCCAAGTGGGAGCAAAAAGTACATGAGCAGATCTGAATCTGAACCCATCTGGCTTCTTGGTAACCTGGTAACCTATGGCCTTAATTAATCCCCACCTTGAAAGGATGTTGTAAAGTGACAGAGTAAGTAAAATACCTAAAGGAGTTCCTGGCACACAGTAGGTGCTCAATCAAGAAGAAAGTGTTCTGGGTGCAGTAGCTCACGCCTGCAATCCCAGCACTTTGGGAGGCTGAGGCAGGTGGATCACTTGAGGTCAGGTCAGGAGTTCAAGACCAGCCTGGCCAACATGGTGAAACCACATCTCTACTAAAAATACAAAAATTAGCCGGGCGTGGTGGTAGGTGCCTGTAATCCCAGCTACTTGGGGGGCTGAGGCAGGAGAATTGCTCAAACCCAGAAGGCAGAGGCTGCAGTGAGAGAGATTGTGCCACTGCACAGCCTGGGCAACAGAGTGGGACTCCATCTCAAAAAAAAAAAAAAGTGTAAGTCTTTAGGGACCAGTGTGGTGGCTCACCTATAATCCCAACACTTCGGGATGCTGAGGTGGGAGGTCTGCTGAAGGTGAGGAGTTTGAGATCAGCCTAGGCAACATAGCGTGCGCGCTCTCTCTCTCTCTCTCTCTCTATATATATAAAAAACTAAGGAGGTGTTCAATCAATAGTAGCTAATAGCAGCAATGTAATTTTTCATCTTGTGTGTTTGTTACAACACCAAACAACCTTATCTGTAAAGTTCTTCTACCCTCCATGGTGAGCCTTGCTGCTTTCCCTTGTTTCCTAAACGTCACAGGCTCTTTAAGTGCAGGACTCATCTCCTTATCCCTACCATCTAGGTATAAATGTTGTTTAAAACACAAGAATTATGGAACCGAACGAGTAGTGTATGACAGTGGGTTGTAGTCAGGCCCCAAAATACAAAGAGTCAAAGTAGCAATGGTGCAGATTTACCATTCCAGAGGCCAGAGGAAGTGCCACCGCTCAAACAGAAACAGAGGGATCCTGCACCCACTCCTTGCTTCCCAGGGTGAACACCCTGATGAAAAAGAGTTTCTTTGGATTTTTGACTGGGAATACAAGTTTGATTACCAGTGTCCCTGCTGAGAGCCTAGACACTAATAATATACAAACCAGTCTTATGATTGGAACCTTGAAGGCATCTGCAAACCACAGAGTTAATTTTCAGGGTACGCCTCATCGCTCAAGTCAACATTTCCTTTTGGTATTTAAAGTAACCACACAGAAAGAATCACATTTGAGCAGATTTTGTGCTCCAGCTGCCTGCAGTCTGCAGCAAAAGAAAAACAAAACATAAAGATGATTCGCCAGATTTGGTCCCAAGCAGCTCCCTTGATACTAAATTGGTGAGCAACTCTATGTGTGCCCAGATCATTAATTTTCACAGGGAGCAGGCATGACTGTGGGACAGGTCTGCCTCCCATTTAAAGCATGTGACTTCCTGAACTCAATTCCCCTTGTCCATGCCTACAAATGATAAAGACAATTTTTTTTTTTAAACCATAGAATGCTTCTATTTCTTTGCCAAGCAGTGGTCAATGAGTATTTGCTGAATGACCACCATGTGCCTGGAACACATTCAGACCACTGCAATGGACAGACACCACTTGCCCCCTTCTAGTCTCTTCCTCACTAGTTCATCTGCCACACCATGGCAACACTGACCATTTGCTGACCACGTCATTACCTGCTTAAAGTCTTCAGTAGCAACCAACTGTCAATGGGATAACATCCTAGCTTCTATTCTTCTAATAATCTGGCTTCGACCTACACTTTCAATGTTTTCACAGTTTTTCAACCTCTACCCTAAAGAATGGCTGCTCCCTGTGTGCTCCCTGCCTCTGGCTCTTGGTTCCTGCCGCTCCTTTTATCAGCTCCTCCCCATCACTTGAGGCTTCTGCTTCCAAGCACAGTTCAATGCCACTTCTTCCATCAAGTCTTCCCAGAACTGCGTTTTCTAGACAGATGGATCTTAAAGTTTGGTTGTGTGTTTTTTTCCTTTTCTAACCAACAGTATCCTTGGTGGAGAGCCTGATGAAAGCCATGAAACCCTCCCTAGAAAAATATACATGCCCACAGGATGACACACACAATTTCATGGAGTCCTTGAAGCCAATCCATGGACCCAGACTGAAAGTCACTGATAAAGATCTCTATCTGAGTACTAAGTCATTCACTCAAATATTCACTGGGAATCTACCAGTCTTAGGAGCCGTGCTGCTTCTAGAGACATAAAAATGATATCACAATCGTCTCCTCAAGTAATCCACAGGCTAATGGGAAACGTGTCATCAAACTGTGATAACTGCTTTAACAGAAGCATAAAAGATGAGGTAGAAACTTCAAGAAGGCATAACATGAATCTATTATCTCCCAAACTAGGATAAAAGTTCCCTGAGAAAATTTGAGGGTATTATTATAATATCTAGAATAGTGCTATGTGCATGCGCACACACACACACACACACACACACACAGTACATAATTAGTATTTGTGCAAAGACAGAATGGAATCAATACGATAAAAAGAACAAGTATAGGCACAGTACCCACATACACCAGAAACTCTTGAGATACAGTTAAAATGGTCCCACTGTGGACCAACTGTGCTATACAAATTATCCCAAGCTGGGTGCAGTGGCTCACATCTGTAAACCCAGCACTTTGGCAGGCAGAGGCAGGTAGATCGCTTGAGGTTAGGAGTTTGAGACCAGCCTGGCCAACAAAGTGAAACCTCATCTCTACTAAAAATACAAAAATCATCTGGGCATGGTGATGCACACCTGTAATCCCAGTTAGTCAGGTGGCTGAAGCATGAGAATTGCTTGAACCCAGGAGGTGGAGATTGCAGTGAGCCGAGATTGCACCACTGCACTCCAGCCTGGGTGACAGAGTGAGACTCTGTATCAAAAAAAGAAAAAAACGGCCAGGCGCGGTGGCTCAAACCTGTAATCCCAGCACTTTGGGAGGCCGAGACGGGTGGATCACGAGGTCAGAAGATCGAGACCATCCTGGCTAACACGGTGAAACCCCGTCTCTACTAAAAAAATACAAAAAACTAGCCAGGCGAGGTGGCGGGTGCCTGTAGTCCCAGCTACTGGGGAGGCTGAGGCAGGAGAATGGCGTAAACCCGGGAGGCGGAGCTTGCAGTGAGCTGAGATCCGGCCACTGCACTCCAGCCTGGGCTGACAGAGTGAGACTCCGTCTCAAAAAAAAAAAAGAAAAAGAAAAAGAAAAAAAAAAAGAAAAAAAAATCCCAGCCTAATTCATGGCTCTTTTCATCCTGAACACGTTCAATCTCTGCCCCTATGGAGGAAAGGTACCATAAGATACTATATTTTATGAGCCCCAAATAGTTTATTTTCACCAAGAAACACTGTAAAGTAACCACATCCCTTTGTTTGGAGACTTTCTGTACAGATTTGATTCACTTGCCACCCCTTCCTGTAGAACAGATAACTTCTACAGGAGTACAAAAGAGCCAATGCTTCATTAGTAGGAGACAGGGCTTTCAAAGGTCACATACTTGAAGAAAAGAATTAAGTGATTTGGGTTTGGGAAATGTGATTCTCTTTTATAAAAGGCAAATGGGTAGAGCATGTGTTGAAACTGGACTTACTGGGTTGTGCTGGAACTCTTCCATAATTTGTCACTTCTGCCTTGGCTGTAGCTTAGAAGTGATGTTTAAGAAACACTGACATGGCCAGGCGTGGTGGCTCACGTCTGTAATCCTAGCACTTTGGGAGGCCAAGGCAGGCGGGTAACTTGAGGTCAGGGGTTCGAGACCAGCCTGGCCAACATGGCAAAACCCTGTCTCTATTAAAAATACAAAAATTAGCCGGGTGTG
This sequence comes from Chlorocebus sabaeus, assembly GCF_047675955.1. NCBI lineage: Eukaryota > Metazoa > Chordata > Mammalia > Primates > Cercopithecidae > Chlorocebus > Chlorocebus sabaeus. The sequence continues at coordinate 39,073,960 of NC_132919.1, forward strand.
GTGGTGCATGCCTGTAATCCCAGCTACTCTGAAGGCTGAGGCAGGAGAATCTCTTGAACTCAGGAGGCGGAGGTTGCAGTGAGCCGAGATCGCACCACTGCACTCCAGCCTGGGCAACAGAGTGAGACTCCATCTCAAAAAAATAAATAAAAAAGAAACACTGACATTCAACAGCAAAGCGGCAGAGGCACCCACCAGAGCTCAGGCCACAGAGCGCAGGTGTTCCCACCCTTCTGCTTCTTAGTACCACTGCTCTGGTAAAGAGCCAGGTCCCACTACTCTAGAAACAAAAGGTTTACTTTTTGAGATAGACATTTACGCCGGCAATCTGTTTTTTCCTTCCTCCTAAAAAATATGAATTTTATTCGAGTATGGTTTTTGTGAAAATCATTATGTCATATATCCACTGAATATCAAAATTAGCTCAATTAACAAAATTAGAGCTAAAATTATCTATTTTGCAATTAGATAAGTTCATAGAATAATTATCTTCAACAGTTACATCTCATATTGTATATATTTATCATTTCTTTTCATCTTTATTTTTAATTCTTGCTAACTGGCATTCTGGTCTGATTATATTGTACATATCCTTTACGAATTATGTTGTCTGATGTGACACAGCAGCCACTAACAACACTACTAATGATATAACTCAATGCTCACTAAACTGTTTTCCAGGGCATCTGGAGAAAAAAAAGAAATGAGGGGATTTTTAGAAATTATGTTCCTATATTTATTATTTACATGAGGTTTTCAGGACATAGATAATTCCATCACGATTTTAGAGAGTAGTTTTATTGTACATTAAAAACACAAACTGGCCAGGTGCAGTGGGTCACGCCTGTAATACCAACACTTTGGGAGGCCGAGGTGGGCGGATCACTGGAGGTCAGGAGTTTGAGACCAGCCTGGCCAACATGGCAAAATCCCATCTCTACTAAAAATACAAAAATTAGCCAGGAGTGGTGATGTGCACCTGTAATGCCAGATACCTGGGAGGCTGGGAGGGAAGCAGAGGTTGCAGTGAGCCGAGATCGTACCACTGCATTCCAGCCTGGGCCACAGAGCAAGACCCCATCCACCCCCATCAACAACAAAAAAAAAAAAGAAAGAAAGAAAGAAAGAAAGAAAAAGACTGGGTGCGGTGGCTCACACCTGTAATCCCAGCACTTTGAGAGGCCGAGGTAGGAGGATCACCTGAGGTCAGGAGTTCGAGATCAGCCTGGCCAACATGGAGAAACCTCGTCTCTACTAAAAATACAAAATTAGCTGAGCGTGGAGGTGCATGCCTGTAATCCCAGCTACTCAGGAGCCTGAGGCAGGAGAATCACTTGAACCTGGGAGGCAGAGGCTGAGGTGAGCCAAGATTGTGCCACTGTACTCCAGCCTGGACAACAAGAATGAAACTCCGTCTCAAAAAAAAAAAGAAAAGAAAAGAAAAACAAACAAACAAACCAAACCGGTGAGCCATGGGAATTGAGAAACAAATCCCTGCCCTGACAGGTAGAGAGGACAGGATGGGACAGATCTCGGTACTTCCATAGCAGCACGCCCTCCATGGCACTGCCTCCACACCACTGCACGGGGGTACTACACTACACTGGTGTAGAACACCAGGGCTCAGAGCCAGAGGTGGGAAACCAAGGGCACAGTTTACCTCTTGGCAGCCACTAGATCAATACAAGGCTTCAGAACATCTCACTCCCTGACTCTTCTCAAAGCAATGCTGCATCTAATCTCTAGACAGGAAGGGAAAACCAAAATGTCACCACTGTAAGCCCAATGGAACCCCACAGGGAACAAAAACCACCTGCCTTCTAAATGTTCCTAACCTCAGAAAGACTGCCCAGAGCTTGAAAACAAGTCAGGCCAGGGCTCCTCACACAGAACGCTGGGGAGGGGTACGAGGTGGACGGCCCCGGCTCTGAGGCTGTGTGACCTCAGTTTGATCACTGAGTCACCCATGGCCTGTTTCCTCATGAAGAGATCCGTAATTCTGGAAATTCCATATTTGTCACCAGAAGATAATCTGACCTATAGATCTGATACAACAATAACGTAAATAGTTTTGGAGACTGAGCAAAAGGTTTCCTCATCCCGCCTCCATCAGATACCCCTCTGCAGCACCCTACAACTCCTTTCCTCCAGGACCCAGAGCACTAAAGCAACCATGTGTTGGCATGAAGTCACAAGGCCCCAAAGTGGGTCTGTGATAGAATAATCCAATTCATTCTTCCTAAATGGCCTACTCCACAATGCCATTAAGGGGTTGGCAGGAGAAAGGCAAAGGGAGGATGACAAGACAGAACATTTTCATACAAAAGCTTTGTGAAGACCCAGGTTTCCATAATAGATTATGTCCACTAAAATGAGCGTTTAGATTATTCTCACTAGGGCTGGCTACTAACTGTTCCAAACGAAGCTATTATTATTTTATAACCAAAGTATATTTTTATACTAGGGCTTATATCTACCATTAGAGAAGAAACAATGTGAGCAATTCCTCATGCCAACTCAAAATACCTCTGCATGCAAACACTCCAGTATTTAGACCATAACATCCCCTAAGAAAGAAATTGTAGGATGCCTCGGCACATTCCCTAGATAGTTCTGTCATTAATTCAAAGAGCTTTCCCCCTTATCCTCTTTACCATTTTACAGATAAAATGCCATGTTACCTTTCTACAGACACGCTTGGCTTGCTATTACCCCTTCTCATATCCAACTCTTGTGCCTCATGTACCAAGTGAATCCATCTTAGCCAAACTAAAACTCATTGGTGTCAGGCAGGAATAATTCCCTCCAACCCACCCCCTTGCCTTTCTGTTCTTTTCTTTTGGACAGTAAGGCCAAGATAAGCAAACAGACTACTTTATATTTACATAGAGGTTTGTGATTTGCAAACCACCCACACATCCATGATCTCATCTGAGCCTCATAACAATGCAATGAGATAAACCTGCTCCCCCAGTGAGGTGTATGCCTACTCCTCAGGACTGTTATTGGGATAGCACATTATGAGCACACACTAGGTGCTGGCTGCTAGAGACATCTGCTATGGTCTGAATGTCTCCCCAATATTGCTATGTTGAAATGCTCACCCCAAAGATGATGGTAGGAGGAGATCAGGCCTTTGGGAGGTGATCAGGTCATCAGGCCAAAGCTCTTGTGAATGGGATTAGTGTCCTTCTAAAGAGGCCAGAGCGAGACCCTTCCCTTCTACTGTGTCAGATTAAGTGTGAAGGAGCTGTGTGTGAACCAGGAAGCAGGGCCTCACCAGACTGAATCTCATGTTGTCTTGAACTTGGACTTCCCAGCCTCCAGAACTGTGAGAAATAAACTTCTGTTGTTTATAAGCTAACTAGTCTATCATATGTTGTTTTAGCAGCCCTAATGGACTAACACAGCATTAAACACAGCAAACATTATTTTACCCATTTTATGAGCGAGAAACTGAGGCTTGGAAGTTGGACAGCTGATTGCACGTAACTAGGCCTCTAGGGATCTAGAGCAAGCTATGAAGGTAGAAAGCCTGGTACGGGATTCTTTCCACCACCATGGCAATACAGACTCCATTTGTTTTTAAAAACTTTGTACCTCTACACTTCCATGTAGGCTTAGGCACACTGATAGAAGGGAGCCTGAAGTTCCAGTCCTAGTCCCAGTTCACTGCTGGTCACACACACAGACCTTTGTATCCCCTTCTTCATAATGAAAGCACTCATTTTTTTTCTCTTTTTTTCTTTTTCTTTCTTTTTTTTTTTTTTTTTTTTTTTTTGCACCAAACGAATGTCAAGCTTTCAGATGAAAGGCCCTATTACCAGTACAAAGTATCATTTAATTACACTGCTGATCCAGCTCCAGTTATCTGCTTCCCAGCTCCTAACTCCCACTGGGCAGATTCTGAAACTGCATAGGAGATTAAGTCAAGAGAGGAGAACAGGAGAGACATTCTCTCCTTGAACTTTCTTAAATAGAAGCGGGGGGGGGGATGAAAAGAAAGGCCTATTTTCCAAGGAGGAGGCTGGGGCAATGATCTTTCCATTAGGCAGACCTGCACAAGAATCTATAGATTATTTAACGCTGGGGGTGGCTGTGGAGTGAAATAAAGGAACCTTTGTGCAATGCCAGCCGCAGCTCCCTCAGCTCTCCCCACAGCCAGGCATTTCACCCAACCCTTTAAATCATCAAGCTCTAATGCACCCCATCTGTGTACCGGCCTGAGCCAATGAAACTGAAGCCTGTGCTGACTTTGGCCTGGACTTGTGAATGAGCCTTTCTGCCCCAAAAGAGACAGGAAGGACATGAGGCCAACAAAGTATTTTTTTTTTTTCTCATTACTTGTCTTCTCCAAGGCTCAACCTCCATTTATCATTTACTGAGATCTTGCCATGGGTCAGGTTCTGACCCTGAGACGTAAAGCAGATATAGGCCATGCCCAAGGACGTAGAAGAAAGAGCTCAGGAGAAAGGAGTGAAGGAGGGAGGTGAAGGAAAAGGGACACTCTTGACTAAGGCACACAGCCCTGAAACACCCATACCTGCATATTCAGGGAATGTGGCTTGGTTCCGAGTGGCTGAAACAAAGTGGAGAGCTGGCTGGAGACCTAACAAAAAAGTCATGACTCTGCCAAATTGTCAAAGGCCCTGTACACCAGGCCAAAGAGATAAGACATAAATTCTGAAGGCCATTACCATCTCCACATACTCAACTTCTGCCCATCTTACAAGGCCCAGATCAAAGAACCACCTCCTCCAGCAATCCCTCCTGAACACCCACTCAAAGTAATCACTCTTCTCTGAACCTCTGATTTGACATCTTGGACAAGTTTTATGAGTTTCAGCTTCTTCATCCGCATAAAATATGACTCATGTCACCTACCTTAAAGACTTCATACGAAGGTTAAGATAACATTTATAAAGTGTCAAGCTGCAGTTTTTAGTACATAGAGGGTGCTAAAATACCTTATTGGTACCTCAATTTCTTATGATAAATAGCACTGATTCCTTGTATTTAAAAAATGATGCCTTGGCTTTCCCAGTAGATATAGGCAAATAATTTCTCTAGAGATTTCCAAAAAAAAAAACAGACAACTCACAATTCCCCTCCAACTTTGCAAACCCAATTCCAACACCCAAGAGACCAACTCCTCTCTTCTCTCACTGACACCTTCTCACATTCAAACTTCCAGATTCAAGGGGTTCCCCAAAATTCAAAGGGAAGCTGAGAAGCAAGCTAAAGGCTGGCTGAAATGTAAGCAGCGTAAAGGAGAGGAATTAACAGAACCATAAAGAAAAGAAAGTGGGGCAGATTCACAAGTCTGGCCAGAGGATAGGACTCGAAGGGACTGTATGCTTCAAGCTCTGTGGTCACCTTAGACCCTGGAGAATAGGCTAGAACAGGGGTTCGGTCCTCAGGCCTGATTTGAAAAGCCTTACTACTACAGATGTGGTTATTTGGGCAGCTTTCTTCACCTCCTAGGTCAAATCAGCCAGCTGGAGAGGACTGTTCTACAAGAGCTGACTAGATCCTTCGTTCCTCTCTGGCTGGGGCTACCAAACCAGAGACAAAGAAAGCAACAGCCACCTTTTCCAGCAGGTCTTGATGAGGAACACCGATTTAAAAACAAAACAAAAAACTTCATCGGGGTCTGTGTAAAGGTGGGTTGGTTTGTTTTTTACTTTAATGGTGTGAAGTCCTGGTTCTGGGTAAAGATGCTTTTGTAAGGGAAAAGTCTCCCATGATCTCTTTCTCTTTGTCATGCAGCCTAGTAAAACCTGTTTCTCTTCCCCTGGGAATCTAGGGCCAGGAGGGAAGCAGTTCCCCTGAGAACGCTGCCTGAAGGATCCATTTCCTGAATTGCACAACTGGCATGTTGGTTTATTTACTTAATAATCCCCCAGCCCCATCTTTAGAAAGCAGCTGCCTAAGCACTTCAGGAAAAATCGGGTTCCATTCTTCTGATCATGATCAAATGTCATGCCATTATTACCTCATGTATAAGCCCTAAAGGCCCCCACAGGCCAGAGGGTCTGCTCTTCAACAAGCCACTTTTGGTCTCTGCCAAAGGCCACCCACTTTAGTAACTCCACAGTCTTACAACTTCCTGGGGGCTCTCTCTTCTTGCTAAGGAACCCCTCTTACAAGACATCCTCCTGCTTTCTTAGAATTCACCTTCTGAGCAGGGAGCACTCTTCACTCTTCGTCCGCCAACCTAAACCAAGGCTCCCATCAATCCCCAGCCCTTCCCTTTTCTGGCCTGCAAGCTGCCAGCTCCCAAAGCCTCCAACAAGGATGACACCTCATTTCCAAAATAACAAATTAAACTACTCTGTCCCTCCAACTCAGTTATTTCTCAGTTGAGCGAGACAGTCATGTGGGTCAGCCCTCCCTGTACAAAGATGGAGTACAAATATTCTTGAGAGAGCCTGTAAACCTCTGCAACCTTAAGAGCACTAAGCGCCCTCCCCGAGGTAGGCAAGGAAGGCCTGCTGGAAACGTGTACCTTGGAAATTAGTTCATCATGATTGGCCAAGTGAGCTCTGCAGTGAATGCAGCTGTAGGTCCGGTGGCAGGAAGGCAGATATGCCTGGAAAGTCTTCGATCTTGTCATCTTCACCATTGGCGCTGCTGAGTGTGGGGTGAACTCTGGGGCAGCCCACGAGGCACTCCCACAGGATGGGTCGCACGGGAAACACCGGAAGACACAGGTAAAGGCCGTGGTTTGGCAGCGGGTGGGTGTGGGGCAGGCTCCACACACTGGTGATGTCTTCGGCAGAAGAACCCTCACGCGGAGGTCTAGGGCTAGTTCTCAGCAGCCTGTAACATCAAGGAAAGAGGACTAACATTGGCTGATGGAGCAGGGCTCCCTATAAAGCAAGCAGAATCCAACTGCTACCCATGAAGAAGGCAACACTTATAGGATCCAATGACCCACTTCTCTGTTCCTTGTATTATGCCTAAGATACCCAATGAATGAGAAAGAAACCACTGGAGACTCCAGTCTCGCTGCTTTTCTGGAGTGGGAAGTTCAGTATCATCCCAGCAGTTTCATTAGACACCCAGCACATGCATTATCATCATTCCCAAGCAGCCCTAGATAACATCAGGCTTGAAGATGTGCTACCACCTACAGCCCCAGGGAGAGGACTCCTCAGGGCCCCCTCTCCTGAGCCAACCAAGGCAAGTGGTTAAAGGAGAAGGAAAAGTTTAGCCTCTAGAACTTCACCACATCCAACAGTCACACCTGGGTTTCTCATCCATTTCCAGATGTCGAGAGTCCAACGCTTGAAGCCATCACCTGCAGAGGCAGCAAACCCCACACTCCAGGCTTTGCTTTAGAGATTCAGCATGGGATATAAAGGATCAAGTTCCCAATCAGCTGGATCCCTAGTGGTAAGCCAGCTCTTTCCGAAGAAGTAATTCTCTGCAATATACTTCACTCAGAAGTAAATAGTACATTATTTTTTTAAACCAAATGAATGAAATCAATGGCGTAATCAGAATCCTGCATCTAAAATTCACAGTAACAGTGAATTTTACCAGAATTCCTTCCCAGCCCTTTGACTTCCCATTATTCATCCCATAGTACCATACATCTTTTCTACCACAGCCTCAGCTCTTTTACTGGGAACCAAGGACACTGAGAAAGCGAGGTGGCGCCAAGGTAACTAAGTGAGCAGCAAGTCCAAATAAAGGTCTGAGGCCAGGGCCACAAGGTCTAAGACTCCTCTGCTTCTCTGTGGCTCACCTGCCTGAGGCTTCCGCACCTGCTATCCCCTGGGCTTCACTAATAGGGGTGGTGTTTCCACTTGCCTACCTCCCAGGAGAGTGGGGAGTGTTAATTAACACCTGCGTCATGCTTTGAAGATAAAATTATTTAGGGAGATGGGGAAGGAAGATAAACAAAATCAGATCTTCCAGGCTGGACTACGTCTGGGATCCATCTGGGTCTTTAGAGAAAGCCTGCAAATCATCATCCTCCTTTTCCTCTAAACCTCCCTGGAACCAAATCTTCCAAAGCAAAGCTGCTGTCTTCCCTGGAATCCTTCCCACCAAAGCAGTCACTGAGGCCGCCATACTTCTGGGACACTTTATATCTTCCTGAGTGGCCAACAGCACTACCTAGCACTAGGCTGAAGGACAGTTATCAGTCACCACCCCTTATTCCACAGTGAGAGCACTCCTCTTCTGCAGCCCTGAGCCAAGGAGGCTCCACATGCAAAGCGGCCAATTATATGTGAGTTATCTGACTGTTGAAGGGATTCAGACCTCCAGGGGCCAAGGTACGATGTTGCCCCTGCTCAGCCTCCCACCTCTAGTTTTAAAGATGTAAAATCAGGTTATAGTGCACATTATAGCAACACTTGAAGGAAATGGAAGTGGGAAATAATTCTCTCGGCTTTGCCTCAGAGTTAGGCCTGGCCATCACAGGAGACAGGACGAAAGATCCCATAAACTTTTGGATCCAGAACCCCTTCATCACACCCTGGGCACACTCTGAGTAGCAGGTAAGGTGAATGACAAGACAGCCCACAGAAGACCAATGCATAGTGTTACAGGTAGAAAGGTGGTAGAGCGAAGTACTCCACTTGGAGTTTCCTGAAATACCCTCAACCTTCCTTTTTCCTTCTTTTTTGAGACAGTCTCACTCTGTCTTCCAGGCTAGAGTACAGTGGCATAATCTTGGCTCACAACCACCTCTGCCTCCCGGGTTCAAGCAATCCTCCTGCCTTAGCCTTCCAGGTAGCTAGGATTACAGGTGCCCACCACCACGCCTGGCTAATTTTTGTATTTTTAGTAGAGATGGGGTTTCACCATGTTGGCAAGACTGGTCTTGAACTCCTCACATCAGGTGATCAACCCGCCTCGGCCTCCCAAAGTGCTGGGATTACAGGTGTGAGCCACCGTGCCTGGCCCTTCAACCTTTCTAATATTCCTGTTCCATTCTCAGGATAGACAGCACGTCCAGGAAAGGAAGGGGTGATGAGTTATAGAGTAAGGAAATAGGAAAGACAGGCAGGGGAAAACAAGCAGTAGGCTTCCCCCAGGCCAAATGCTGCTGGAGTCCACAGCCTTAGCTGCCCGCTGGGGAGCACACAGAACACCAGACCCATTCGTCTTACACAAACACAGAGGGGAGAAAAAGAAACAATGACCTGGCTGCCAGTCTGAGTTTAGAGAGCAGATACAGAGTCTGTTTTCTTAGACATGCAGACAGCTTCTAAATTATGCATTTCCCCAGAGTAGAATTATTTCTTCTCTCATTTCTCCTCTGAAGGAAACTCCAAAAAAAAGTTTACAGGTAGAAGTTTCTGGTTATGCTCAGCTTCAAATCTGAATCCCGAAACTTATTCAAAGCTACCTTCTGTGAAATAAGCATTTCTCATTTGTATTAAATGCGAGTGAGTGTCTCACACACACACACATGCACATTCCATCCTTACCACAGCTCTGAACCTAAAAAGACAAGAGAAAAATTTACCACATAAGCAATGGCCCAGGCTGTCTGGTGCTAGAAAGGCTCTGGAAGGCCTAGACAAGAGGCCTTAACACTTCGCTGTGGCAGGGTCACTCTGCTCCCCATTGCTCTTAAATATGAATAAACAGGCATCCTAGAGAGGGGACTCAGTTCCTAAGAAGAAAAAAGGAAAAGCCAGGTGCGGTGGCTCACACCTATAATCCTAGCACTTTGAAACAGGATTGCTTGAGCCCAGGATTTCAAGACCAGCCTGGACAACATGGCAAGACCTCATGTCTACAAAAAAATTAAAAAATTAGCCAGGCATGGCTAATAAAAAATTAGCATGTGCCTGTGATCCCAGCTACCTGAGAGGCTGAGGCGGGAGGATTACTTGAGCCCAGGAGGTTGAGGCTGCAGTGCACAGTGGTCACTCCAACTGCATTCCAGACTGTGTCACAGAGCATTAAAAAAAAAAGAAGAAAAGAAAAAGGGAAGAAAAAGTGGCTTGCTGAAATATGAATCTTGTTCAACTGGTACAGGACAAACTAGAAGAAATGAGAGGAGGTAAGTAGAAAGCAAAGAGAAGCAGGATCAAGAAAGGCCTATAGGTCCAGGGGCAGTGGTTCACGCCTGTAGTCCCAGCACTTTGGGAGCCTGAGATGGGCGGATCATGAGGTCAAGAGATTAACACCATCCTGGCCAATATGGTGAAACCCCATCTCTACTAAAAATACAAAAATTAGCCAGGTATGGTGGCACACACCTGTAGTCCGAGCTACCTGGGAGGCTGAGGCAGGAGAATCACTTGAGCCTGGGAGGCGGAGCTTGCAGTGAGCCGAGATCACGCCACTGAACTCCAGCCTGGCGACAGAGCGAGACTCCGTCTCAAAAAAAAAAGAAAAAAAATGGCCTGTGGGCTGAGAAAGGGGAAAGCAGGCTGCATGAGAGGAACAAGCTGAGAGGTGGGGACCAAAAACTCATCATCTGCATTGTCTTCTTCCCTTTTAAGCAAAAATTTTAAAAGCTTCTCGGGTCAATTCTTAGGAAAGAAAATTGATTTTTTTTTTTTAAGGAAGAAATTAAGAGTATGGAGTTGAACTCATTCTAATTTTTCAACTTTAGCCCCTGTTAATGGTGCTTCATGAGTTCAACTCACAGAACGTAACCGTGGAGTCTAAATTGATTCCCAACAATCATCAAATAAGCTTGATATTTAAAAGCCTCGGGGCACATGTGCAAATGAAACACCATTTTCAGTGAACTAATAATCCATCACGTTGGAAATTAAAGGAAGATTTGCCGCCGCCCCTAGCTAGCTTACAATGAGCAGCACGGAAAGAAAACATGTGAGATATTATGATTAAAAACAAAGATCTTCGATACAACACCTCGAGAGCCAAACGCACACAGAGCACATGCCAACCTGGCCAGCACCACCTGCCCCCGCCTCCCTGGCCAACAGGCCTTCCCCACAAGGGAGTAATTGCCGCTGAAACTCAAAACAGAACCTTCTGAGTGCCACCAGGATGGAGGGGCGGGAGGTGGGACGCTTTCGTTAAGCCACAGAGGAACGTGAGGATTGATGTGGAAGCAAGGCTGGACCACCACATGCCGAGCCACGGAAACTGACCCGAGAAGTGGGACTCTCTACAGGAAGGACACGGGACAAGGCTGGTCCCAAGGCATGCCTCTGTGTTGTTGCTTCCATGGGGTGTCTGAGAGGAGGTGAAGACTGGAAAAGAAGTGGGCTCTGGACTCACACAAACCAGGTCCACTCCTTTCTAGCTGCATGACTTTCGGCAAGTTACGAAACCACCCTGATCCTTAGCTTCCCCATCTCTAATAAGACCAACCATCATTCTTAGCAAACTATCACAAGAACAGAAAACCAAACACCGCATGTTCTCACTCATAGGTGGGAACTGAACAATGAGATCACTTGGACTCGGGAAGGGGAACATCACACACCGGGGCCTATCATGGGGAGGGGGGAGGGGGGAGGGATTGCACTGGGAGTTATACCTGATGTAAATGACGAGTTGATGGGTGCAGCACACCAACATGGCACAAGTATACATATGTAACAAACCTGCACATTGTGCACATGTACCCTACAACTTAAAGTATAATAATAATAAATAAATTTAAAAAAAAAAACAAAAAAAACCACAAAATATCACTATGTATCCTTTAAATATGTACAGTTATTTCATGTCAATTTAAGCAAATAAATTGAAAATATCAAAACAAAAAAAAAAAAAGACCAACCTCCACAGGGTTCTACGTGTTAAGTGAGACTGTCTCAGTACTTACACAGAGCTGACGCACAATACGCACCAAAATTTTATCTATTATTTTTAATGGCCAACGGGGGGCAAAAACAGATGCTGCTGCTTAAAAAAAAAAAAAAAAGAAAAAGGAGAAGGCCTGAGAGTTCAGACAGACATAGAGTTTGGGGTCCTTTGGGAACATCCTATTTTTCCTCTCTTTCCTATTTATGTTGAACTAGATGCCTGTGTGTAGCCAAATTCCAGCCTGCCCCTTCCATTAGGATCTTTTAACTTGTCTTCAAGCAGCTCTTTGAGATGGTACCACTGGGACATCTCCCCAAATCTAGAATTCTCTTTTCAAGATGAGACAAAGCGGCAGTAACACTGGAGGAACCACACGCATGTGTTAGTACTGAGGTCCTTCTAAGAGGTGCTTCCTCAGTGGCCATGCTCTCAACAGCCCAAAGGTAAGCATCTCTGACTTATACAGCCCTGGCAGGCCATTGGGCCTCTTTCCCCCTCAAATCCACCCACTGCATGCCAGCCAGTGCTGTCTATTTAAAAAAGAGATTTGACCATGTCATCACGCTTACAGCCTTCAGAAAGGCAACACAGAGCAGTGGTTAAAAAGACAGGACCGGCTGGACACAGTGGCTCACGTCGATAATCCCAACACTTTGGGAGGCTGAGGCAGAAGGACTGCTTGAGGCCAGGAGTATGAGACTAGCCTGGGCAACATAGTGAAACCCTAAAAAAAAAAAAGAAAGAACCTGGAACTAGTTGCAAATCCCAGCTCTGTCATTTACTAGCTGTGTGACCTTGGACAAATTACTGAGCCTCTCTGGACCTCATTTTCCTCACAAAAAATAGAGACAATAATATCTACTTCATACGGCTCACGTGAGGATGAACTAAGTTAGTAGAAAAGTACTAAGCATATGTGCCTGGCATGTAGCAACCATATAACACATTCCAGGTGTGTATTACTACTGATGCCCATGCATAGCTTCGGACTCAGCTCATCCTCTACACCTTATCATCCTCCATCTCCATTTATTGAAATGGCATTTAAGAGTCTACCACGTGTCAGGAACTCTTTTGTTGGAGGCATGTGGCAACTTGTACCACTCCTTGTAGGTCCCCTCAATACATCATGCTTGCACTCCATGCTTCCATGGTTTTGCTGATGCCATTCCTTCAGACCGATACAACCTTCCCATCTCTCCTCACAAGGCCCTTACTTGACCATTGAAACTCAGCTCAAATGTCACCTCAACACTGGGCTTAGTGGCCTCTCCTGTGTTCACCTCCATCTTAACCCTACTGAAACTGAAATTACCCTTTCCTGCCTCTGTATCCTCTACTAGAGGTAGGCTCCAAGAATCAGCTTTGTACTCCATGAACTCAGCAGCACAGGGCACACAGTAGAGGCTAAACACCATCACTGAACTGAACCTCCTCTGCTTCCCATTGGCTGCCCACTGGACAGGTCCACCTACCTGCACAGGTAGCAAATGTGATGAGGACCCTCCCTCCCTCTCCAAGCAAGGAGGAAGGAGGCGAACTTACTCTGCATCCCCAGACTCCCTCTAACCCAATTCTCTCCTCACCACCTCTACTCCCATCCTGTGCTGGGATGCCCAGGAAAACCACAATTCCTGGGTGCCACTCAAAGGCCTGTCATTGGCATCCATGCCTATTCTTTACATTGCTGGTCTAGGTTTAAAAACAAACAAACAAATAAAAAACTCTTAGAAAGCCTGAAAGGGACCTTGTGCTAACTTTAAGGACAGGAGGGTAGGAACGTAACTAAGTAGCCACAGCCTGTCCCAGCATCTGTGAAGAATGAAAGCAGCCCTGGCTGAATGGTGGTGGCAGCAGAAAGGAGGCGGCAAGCCACTTCCGGGAGTGGGAGACAGAAAAACGGGAGAGGTGGAATCACGAGGGAAGGCCTTTATACTGGGAGAGTTGTCCTCCTTCCCCATCCTACTCTCCCCAGAATCAGAGCCTAGAGCAGACAGCACAGAGAGACCTGTGCCCACCCAATGAGAGAGGTGGGCAGCAGTGCTGCCCAGCGGTTAAGAGTGCAGGATCTAGAGGCGGGTGGACTTGGATCCATCTTAGTTCTTCTCACTAGCTACATTACCACTGGGCAAATTGCCTGAAAGGAGATAATAATAGTGCCTACCTCCTGCAGGAGACAGAAGGATCAAATGAGATAATGCAATTGGAGCATTCAGCACAGCACCCAGCACATGGTTAATACTCAATAATCCTGATTAGCTACAGTCACCCTTACCAGTGAGGGAGAAAAGGCACAGGAATTGTTCCTATTCACAAGACCAAAAGGAACAGTGTTCCTGCCCCCAGGCTGACTCAGGGTGGTTAGGAGGTTAGGGCCTAAACTAATCGACTTAAAGGTACATTGTGGTTTAAGAAGGCTTCTGTGGCTTAGCTGGGGACCTGATATTATTGCTGTCATTCCTAACACAGACTTACTGTACTGAAAAAGTTATCTCTGTGGTCTACACTGACTGTACTAGTCTCAGGACAGGGCCACTGCTGAAACTTCTCTGAAAATCCTCTATTAAAGCTGCCAAGGAGCTGATGTGCAAGACCCACAGGAAAACCATCACTTTCTAGATACCTCTTTTTACAGCACTGGAACCAGGTGGGACTTCAAATCCACCTAGCTGGTAATAAAAACCAGCTTGGATACTCAAGAAACCATGCTCCTTCATAAACAAAACCAACCATTCATCTCAACGCTGGATGCAGGGTCTAGTCTTGGTTTCAGGAGGGTTATATGTCCGAGGATAATCCTACATGATCTCTAGAATTCTTTCAGCCTTTAAAGTCCTGGTTCCATGTAGTAGTGATGCTCTGCCTGCCGAATCTTGCCTCAGAGGAAAGTATCCCTCTGTCAACCTTCAAAACATCAGGTCAGTGGCGGTATTAGATTCTCCCAGGAGCGCAAACCCTATTGTGAACTGTGCATGCCAGGGATCTGGGCTGTGCGCTCCTTATGAGAATCTAACTAATGCCTGATGAGCTGAGGTGGAACAGTTTCATCCCGAAACCATCCCCCACATCCGTGGAAAAATTGTCAACGAAACTGGTCCCTGGTGCCAAAAGGTTGGGGACCACTGCTCTAGAGGAATGGAAGAGCTACAGAGACTTCTGGCAACGCTTCATGAATATCATTTATCATAACCAGGATTTTGAGTCAAAACTACGGGCAGTCTCCAACACGCCAAGTTCAAACACTAATACTTTTTTTTTTTTTGGGAAGGAGTCTTGCTCTCTCACCCAGGCTGGAGTGCAATGGCATGATTCTGGCTCACTGCAACTGCTGCCTCCCAGGTTCAAGCAATTCTCCTGCCTCACCCTCCCGGGTAATTGGGATTACAGGCGTGTACCACCATTGCTGGCTAATTTTTTATTTTTAGTACAGACGGAGTTTCACCAAGTTGGCCAGGCTGGTCTTGAACTCCTGACGTCAGGTGGTCCACCTGCCTCAGTCTCCCGAAGTGCGGGGATTACAGGTGTGAGCCACAAACACTAATACTTTAGAATGCCAATACTATTTGGCCGTGGTGCTGCCTTCAGCTGCTTTCATCTGAAATGCTCCTTAATGGGCTTTACTGTGTTTCTCTGGATTCTTCTCCTACCTCTCTGTTTGAGCCTCTATCTCCTGGCTATTCTCCTTCCATCGTTCTTGGAAGTGCTTCTGCCAAGTGCCTCTGACTGCTTGTTCCCCTGGGCCTTCTTACCCATACCCTCTCAAGCCTTCTAAACTTGTGCCTTCTACTCCTGAACCCTTGAACCCTTTATAAAGGATGTCTCCACGCTGGGCACAGTGGCTCATGCCTGTAATCCCAGCACTTTGGGAGGCTGAGGTGGGAGGATCATTTGAGCCCAGGAGTTCAAGACCAGCCTGGGCAACACAGTGAGACTGCCGTCACCTTCATTCCAATTCTGTTCCTTCTTCCAGTTGCCCAAGCAGGAAACACCCTTTACGCTTTCCCTTCTATGTCATACTTCATTTGTCCCCTAGACAGTTGGTTCTGCTTCTTAGATGCACGCTCCCATTGCCACCCTCAGTCACCAGCAGCAGCACTGTGAACCCCATCCTCTCTCATCCTGGACTACTGCGACAGCTTCCCACAGGTCTCCCTGACTCAGCTCTTACCTCTCCAGCCCATTCTAGAATTCTATTTATAAAACACAACCTGATCACACTCTCTCATGTTTCAAAACCTCCAGTGGTTACCTAGCAGCTTACAGGATGTGGTCCAACCCTTCAGGTGGCACTAAGAGCCTGGGCCCAACTCTTCTTATATTGTCATCACCTCCCGGCCCCACTCCAAACCTCTGCTTCCTACAGATCAAGCTCAGTCGTTATCCTGTGTTCCTTACACTATTCCAGCTCCTGCAACGCCTTACCCTACCTTCTCTGCCTACCTTATTCAAGGAATGAGTAAATGCCTGCTCATCCCTTAACACTCAGCTCCTGTAGGACACTAGCAGAGCTGGTGGTCCCTTCTCCCAGCACAAAAAAAGTTTTCTCTGGAATGGCATTTTATCACACTGTCATGAGTCTCTATCCCCATCAGACTGGGAACTTTTTGCAGTCAAAGGTCCGGCCTTCCAGAGCCCCCCAACCCCACCCCCAGTGGTCTCTCCAGGACTCACAGCCCCAGCATACTGGAGATCCTTGATAAATGTTAACTGAGTTAAAATGAATGGCCATCAGTGAAACCACACTGCCATGTAAAGCTGGTATTTTTAAAATCGCCTTATTTAGTTTGCCACTATCCAGTACATTTAAAATATCCAATCTGGGCATTACATAGGACTCACACACCATTAATGCTCTACAAAGTTAAAAAGCCAGTAAACGCTTGTGATGCTAACTCATTTGGGCTGGCAGATGGAGTCTGAAGTTCAGTAGGGCCATGAAATCATCACTCAGCTGAGCCACACCACGCGAGCCTCTGATGCTTTTACCTGGCTGCTGTCTGACAGCAGAAACGTTTCCTGCTCTGTCCTTCAGACAGGCTGTGTATGCCCTCCTTGGGTTAGCTCCCCAAGTGACCCTCCCACGTGGGCAGGGACGTCTAGACCCCTAGAGAAACTCTTAGAGTTCCAACCTAGGCGTCTTCTTCCAAGATGGTCCCCACAAAACCCCCAGGACAGTCTGAGCTGCTACCCTAGGCAAGAATGAGTCACAAAAAAATGAAGTGTCAGATTTGATTCAGGCCAAGAAGGCGAGCGATCCCTCAGCCCTGCCTTGACTATGCAGACGAGAGCCAAATGTGCCCTTTTCCTCCAGCCCCAAGAGACTGCCGCCCTTCAACACCAGTCCTTCCTTTTGTATTTGATCATGCTCAGAGACGATAACCCTGGTTAAAACAAAACAAATAGATTCTTCCCATGATCTGTGACCCAGAGAAAAATCTGGTCCATCTCTCTGTCCCCAGATAGGGTTATACTTGAAGTATAATGAAAAATAGCCATTTACAAGATCTATGAAGAAAACAAGGTCTTGGGAAATAGGGTAAGAGATACGGCCTATCTTTAGAAGTTACTGTACCAGGGAACTCTCCCCCTGGCCTCATCCAGCCCTAACCAAGTCAGGCTCCCCTATGCCACACATATAGCACTATCCACAGCGGTAATTTTACTGAGGTGATTATTTGATTGTCATCTGTGTTTCCCACACTCAAATATCTGCTGAATACATGAATGTGTTGTAGACTCTGGGCACTGTGTGACCTTGATTTCTCTTTAAACTGCTGGTCCCCTAGGGCACAGCTGGGGCCCCAATTAGCTACAAACCACCCAACCCAAATCTGCCAATACAATTCTGTTGTTCAGCTGTCAGCATGCCTTTGGCTTTCTGACTTTAATCTCCCAATTCAAATAAATCCAAAACTCTAGACTCTGACATCTGTGGCTGGGCTCCCCACCTTTCCACAACGGGAATTTGGAAATTGAACTTTTTAAAAACTGAAGAGCAAAAAAGGGAAGAGGCACTTTCAAAAGGTTGATTGTATGTCTAAAGACCAAGTCATCGCCAGCCTAAAGTTGGAAGTTATTTTGTTCTGGGAATTATTAAACTGTCATCCAGTGGTGCCATTTACTGAGGGAGAGGAAAGCAGGTGGGGTGGGAAAGGGAGACTCTACAGCACATTTCTGGGTTTCTTCTCTGAATGGGAATAGCAGAAAGATTTTAATAAGAATCTAAGGCCGGGCGCGGTGGCTCAAGCCTGTAATCCCAGCACTTTGGGAGGCCGAGGTGGGTGGATCACGAGGTCAGGAGATCGAGACCATCCTGGCTAACACGGTGAAACCCCATCTCTACTAAAAATACAAAAAAAAATTAGCCGGGCGTGGTGGCAGGCGCCTGTAGTCCCAGCTACTCGGGAGGCTGAGGCAGGAGAATGGCGTGAACCCAGGAGGCGGAGCTTGCAGTGAGCCGAGATAGTGCCACTGCACTCCAGCCTTGGCGACAGAGCAAGACTCCGCCTCAAAAAAAAAAAAAGAATCTAAGTCCCCCTTCCATGCTCCTTCTTAAAGGTGCTTCCACCACGTGCCTCTGATCCTTTGAGGCCTGGCAAATGCACGCAGCCTGTTCATCTTTGTAAGATGCTTTTTTTTCCCCCCCGAGGCAGAGTTTCGCTCTTGTTGCCCAGGCTGGAGGGCATGGCGCAATCTGGCTCACTGCAACCTGCGCCTCCCAGGTTCAAACAATTCTCCTGTCTCAGCCTCCTAAGCAGCCGAGATTACAGGCACCCGCCACCACTCCCGGCTATTTTTTGTATTTTTAGTAGAGACAGGGTTTCGCCATGTTGGCCAGGCTGGTCTGGAACTCCCGACCTCAGGAGATCCGCCTGTCTCGGCCTCCCAAAGTGCTAGGATTACAGGCGTGAGCCACCGCGCCTGGCTTTTTTTTTTTTTTTTTTTTTTGAGTCTCGCTCTGTAGCCCAGGCTGGAGTGCAGTGGCGCGATCTCGGCTCACTGCAAGCCCCGCCTCCCGGGTTCCCGCAATTCTCCTGCCTCAGCCTCCGGAGCAGCTGGGACTACAGGCGCCGCCACCACGCCCGGCTAATTTTTTGTATTTTTAGTAAAGACGGGATTTCACGTGTTAGTCAGGATGGTCTCCGCCCACCTTGGCCTCCCAAAGTGCTGGGATTACAGGCGTGAGCCACCTCGCCGGCCGCCTTAATTTTTTAAAGTTCCGCAAATTGGTCGGACTTGGTTTTCAGCTCTTGTTGTACCTCCCTGCTAAAGAGGTACTTAGCTTTAAGGCTGCAGTTAAGTGTGGGGATAACATTTCCTCAAATCCTAACAGAAACAAAGAGCCCTGCGAGCACAACAAACTGCAAGCCCTTAAGGTTTATGTAATGCGCACGTTTATACCATTAACGTAACCAGTCCTGAAAATTCATTTCTCTCTTGTGGTCCATTTGGCAATGGGACTATTTAGGGAGGGACCCCCAACAGACAAAAACCAAAGTGGTAAAAGAAGAAACAAAGCGGTGGGGGTGGGGGGGGACGGGCGCACAGATATCCTGGATGACATAAGCCGGGGCAACACAAACAAAGGAAAAAGCAAAAATAGAAAGAACAAGGGGAAGGGGGACAAAAGCCAAGGCTGCTTGGTAGCTCCTACCAGAGGGATCAACCACAACCTCAGTGGTTTCCAGACCTCAGACATGTGTGGGGTTGGCTGCTTTAGAAGAACCTGAGAAACCGTTTTTCAGGGGTTGTTACTATTTTCTTATTTTTGTTACAAATTCCCCATCCTGAAAATTCTGATTTTGTAGGCCTTTAGTGGGACGAGGAATTCTTAAGGCAGCCAGCTTCCAGAATCCCTAGAGATAGCCTCCCTCCTGGGGACACCTATGATCTGAGGCAATTAGCCATTGTGCAGCGCTCTTCACCATTACTGTGAATGAAGTCACAGTCCACCCCCATGGAGTGCTCTATCTGCAGCCATGGTAGCTACATCCCAGCGCCCTCTTTCCCCATCTCACGGTCTTACTGAACATTCCCCATATACTCCCTCTTATGTTCACGCCTCGGTGCCTTTGCACACAACTGTTCCCCATGGAATGTTTCTGCATGTGTAAATCCTCTTCATTCTTCACTAATCCATCTCGAAAATAGGGATCAAATATTCCTGATTGGCAGGATCTGTTCCATGCCTACACTAATTTGCCCCAGGTACTCCTGAACAGAACGCCTTGAGAAAACAAAAAACAAATCACTAGAAAGGTATTTCCTAGAACTAAAAATTTCACATTGGGTAAAACAAAGCCACTTTCTCTGGTGCAACTGAACTTGGCCACTGTTCACACCCAGAAGATCCTGTTTGAGCCTCAGTGGCACCCATCTGCCAAATGGATGTCAAACCTTCCTTTCCCAGTGAGAAACAGGCAAAGGAACTCAGACACTGGAGGGTAACCTCATTTGCAGCCAGCAATCCAGTTTCGAATCAAAGCCACTCAGTCTAGACACACTGCTTTTAAGACCGGGGGAGGGCTGACTGCTGTGTAGCTCAGGAAACCCAGGTGTTGCTGACCCATCCAGGTAATAGGAATGCAGGTGGCAGTGCTGCACCTCGCAAGCAGAATGCTGCTCTGCCTCGTTTCAGAGAGAAGGTAGACTCTGCCTAGAATGGAGACATGGGCTATTTAGGGTTTAGATGAGGAGCTGGTATTGTTCCAGAATGTGCAGAAGTAGGAAGAGGCCTTGGTCTGAGAAACAGAAGGTATGGTTTATAGCTTCCACTTTGCCCTAATTAGCACTATGTCTTAAATCAAGTCCTTTTTTTGTCTGTTTGAACCTCAATGTTTATATCTCTAAAATTTTAACACCTAAACAGATTTTAATGCCCAACCCAGTATATACCTAATTAATAGAAAATAAAAATTACAAGGTTAACACTGGAAAAAAATAGGATGCAGAGCCCTACACAGTCACTAAAATCAAGCCACAGATTTGGCTCTGTACATCCTGGTAGCCAAAGCAAAAAGAGAAATATGATGCTATAAATTTCCAGTTTCCACAAAAGATAAAGCATACCAGGTTTTCACCAGAGGCAAAGCTTTTCAGAGAAACTAGGTTCTAAAAGAGTTTCTCCCATGAACTTCTTAAAGGGGGCATTGAATCTGTAGCTAGTCTTCAATATAAACCCTTATAAGAACTACAGTAACAAGTTATGTAAAGCTATTTCTGACAGACACTGAAGGTCAACTCAGTAAAAATAACAATGGAGGGGTTGACACAATGGTGCATGCAGATGGCCCAGCTTAATCAAGTCTAAAACCAAGAATGGCCACAGGAGCAGATAGACAACATGTCCTTCCAAAAACTTCCGTCACTATTACTTCTTCCAGGTGGATGTTGGGCAGCAGTCAGTGTGCAAACAGATGGTTTCTAAATTCCATTCCAGTTCAAATAGATGTAAGTGGCATTTTCAGTCTTCACTCACTTATAGTAAGAAGTCCTTCTCTGAACCCACCACACACTGTCCACTCCCAAATCAATGGATTGAGAATGGATTCCTCTGAGCCAGAGAGAGGGGAATCCACCTATTAATATTAGTGCTGTTATTAATAGCTAGCACTGAGTGCTTAGGTGCCAGGCTCTGTGCCTGGCTTCCCCTGCAGTCTCATTTAATCCTCCCATCAGTCCTGTGTGATGCGAACTATTATTAGTACCATTTTACAAATAAGGAACAAAGATTTAGAGAATTTTAGTAGATTGCCAAGGTCACAGAGCTAATTATCCAGGTCTTTCTGATTCCAAAGTCCAGGCTCTTAGCCCCACATATAGTGCCTCCTGGTATTAATGAAATGTGATTACTGATAGAAATGCTAACATTTGTTAGAAGAAAACAAACAGTGAGGCCTAGAATAAGGTTACTGGGGTAGATAAGAGTTGTTTATTATTAATAACAACAAAATAACAATGGAGCTTTTGGAGCCTTTGCCAACCTATAAATGGAATAAAGGAATGAAAACTATTGTGAAAAGCAGACATAGTGCAAATGAAAGTAATTCTGAGAATACTATGTTATCCCAGAAAAACAGAATTATCTTTTCCTCTTCTCTTAAACTATATTTCTTCCTCTAGAGATTCTAAACCTTGGTTCTCTTGGTCATTCATGCATTCAACCAACAAATATTTATCCAGTGTCTACTCCACACCAAGCACTTTTAGCAGTAAGCAAGACAGGAAAGCTCTCAAGCTTCCGTGTCGGCAAACAAGTAGATAATATATTTCCAGATGGTATTAAAGTGCTTTGAAGAAAATAAAGTTAAGGGGATTAAGAGAGGCTGAGGGGCAGAGAAGGGAGGAGGAGCTGTTCTAGATAACTGGTCGTCAGGAAGGAGCTCTGAGAACCAAGTGAGAGTCAGCCATGCAAAAATTTGGAGAAAGAGCCAGGCCTGGTGGCTCATGCCTGTAAACCCAACACTTGTCAGAGGCTGAGGCAGGCAGATCACCTGAGGTCAGGAGTTCAAGACCAGCTTGGACAATATGGTGAAACTCCGTCTCCACTAAAACTACAAAAATTAGCCGGGTGTGGTGGGGTGCACCTGTAATCCCAGCTACTTGGGAGGCTGAGGCAGGAGAATTGCCTGAACCAGGCAGGCAGAGGTTGCAGTGAGCAGATCATACCACTGCACTCCAGCCTAAGCAAGAGCAAAACCCTGTCTCAAAAAAAAAAAAAAAAAGAAAGAAAGAAAAGAAAGAAGAAAGAAAAGAAAAATTTGGAGAAAGAGCATCCTGGAAAGAGGTACTACCAGTAGAAAAGCCCCATGACAAAAATAAGTATGGCATGTTTCAGAAACCTCAAACAGGTGAGCGTTTCTCAAGCAGGAAGAAGCAGAGTGGACACGGTGGAGATTGGTAAGAGATGAGGCAGAAGACAGGGGAGTAGGTGGTGCCTACAGGGAAAGGAATTAGATTATATCTGAAGGACAATTTGCCATTGGCAAATTGGCAACAAGGGAATAGCATATTCTGTTTTACTTTTTTTTTTTTTTGAGACAGAGTCTCACACTGTCGCCCAGGCTGGAGTGCAATGGCGCAATCTCGGCTCACTGCAACCTCCGCCTCTCAGGTTCACCTCAGCCTCCCGAGTAGCTGGGACTACAGGTGCCCGCCACCACGCCTGGCTAATTTTTTTTTTTTTGTATTTTTAGTAGAGACGGGGTTTCACCGTGTTAGCCAGGATGGTCTCCATCTCCTGACCTCGTGATCCGCCCGCCTCTGCCTCCCAAAGTGCTGGGATTACAGGCGTGAGTCACCACACCCAGCCTCTGGGGTTTACTTTTAAGATCACCAGTGTTATATCCACAGCTCCCAGGTAAACAAACCCAGGCAGTACAATACTTGACAGACTCAAGTGTATCACCTTTTGTTAAGGACAATGTCACTGAAAACTAACAACTCTAAAAAATATCTTCAGCCTGCTGGCTTTCCATCATTACAGGCTCAAGTTGAAAATTATGCTTCTGGCCGGGCGCGGTGGCTCAAGCCTGTAATCCCAGCACTTTGGGAGGCGGAGACGGGTGGATCACGAGGTCAGGAGATCGAGACCATCCTGACTAACACGGTGAAACCCCGTCTCTACTAAATATTACAAAAAACTAGCCGGGCGAGGTGGCGGGTGCCTGTAGTCCCAGCTACTCGGGAGGCTGAGGCAGGAGAATGGCGTGAACCCGAGAGGCGGAGCTTGCAGTGAGCCGAGATCTGGCCACTGCACTCCAGCCTGGGCGACAGAGCAAGACTCCGTCTCAAAAAAAAAAAAAAAAAAAAAAAAAAAAAAAAAAAAAAAAAAAAAAGAAAATTATGCTTCTTCCTTTTCCAAAACTTTATACCTTTTTATGCTCAGGGGAATGCAGTTGTCAGAGCACCTAGTGGTTTGCGTGACAAACACTAAGGAAATGCCAAGATAATTTACAATGGGAATTGATCACATCCTCCATCTGAATCTCACTTCAACATCTCTTCCTTCTGGCTTTTCCAATCCTGGGACATCTCATCCCTTGCCATCCTTTTGTTGCTTTTTCTCCATATGCTCAAAACTAAACATTCTGAATGTGAGCTGCTTGGCCAAACTGAACATTATTAAAGTTAATTTTTTAAATCCCATGCTTAATGTTCCCATAAGACACACCTTTAGCAAGAAGGGCTACGGTTGAACTTCAATTTGGATAAAGTCCTTTTTGAAGCTAAATCGTAGCTTTCATTAATTCAAATAAATGTATCCTACCAATATGTCTGGACACAATAACTAAGAGGGAAAAATCTAACCTGTGGCTGCATCAGGTGTGTGTGTGTGTTTGTGCCTGAAGGCAGAGATAACAGCATCAGAAACTGGAGGCCTAACAAGATTCACCTGCACTCAGGGACTGGGCCATTACAATGGGAAGTAACCAGGACTGGGGTAGCCCAGGAGGTATGGGAACTTGTGCCTCTTACTAAGACCTGATGGTAGACAAACTCCTGACTCCTTAACCCCCTCCCCTCAAATAAAAAGAGTTACCAGCCTGCCTTTCCCCCAGGCTACACAGTCTGGATACTAAACAAGATCAACCTTTTCTTTAGCTGGCCAATTGTGAATCCCCCAGGCACAACGACTATGTGGCTGCCTGCAAAACCGTTAAAAATCATTGACAATGAAAAATTCACACAATCTGTGAACAGCACAGCAACACTCACGCAACTCATCGGCACTACTCACATCTCCAACCCCCACACACCTAGAAACATCTCCTGGTACACAACACTGTGCAGCAGCCCTCAAACAGGCTGGAGTGGAGAGCGAGGGATACCAGTCTCTTAAAGCCAACTGGTTCATGGCAGTTGAGAACAAACAATACTGTGCCCTTAGACTTTTCAAAGCCTAAGCCAGTGTGATTGGCAGCTGAGTGATTTTGGGATTGCAGAGTATGGGGTCACATACCTGACTGCACTTCAGAGCCAAGTTAATACCTTTCACTGTTCCCTGCCTCCAGTTCCCACTAGATCAGGGGCTCTTATCAAGCACCTGCATCACAATCTCATGGGTCCCTTGGTAAAAATGCAGATTCCTGTGGCCCACTGAAAATAAACATCTGCCGAATAGCCTGACAAACTGTATTTTTAAACACGACCCAGGTCATCTTTATACACGTTTTAAGTTTGAGGACCTCTGCCCTAAAGCGATGCTTCTCAAACTGTGGGTCAGGACCTGCTTGGTCAGGAAATCAAATTAATGGGTCGTAACCAGCAGTTGATTTTTTATAATTAAGTAGAAAAAAAAAAAACTTTAAAACAGAGCACACTGCAGGTAGAAAGGGTAATTATTGTTCTCTGAAACTTATTTCAGTTACAGACCTGTATGCACTGCAGGTCTCACTCAAAATCTGAAAACCACGCTCCTAGAGGGAAGAAGGAAAACAGTTTTCTTGTGCATGGTGTTTATTTTCCCTTTTCCACCCCTAACTCCAAGCATCTTGATTTTGTTTCAAGCACAGAAATACCAAGACAGATCCAAGAAATGCTATCATTGAATGTTAACCTGACGCAGCAAAGCCCAACTGAGGAAGGGGATGAGGCTCCCACTGCACTTCTGCCTGAGATCCGATCATGGAGCTGGGGACAGGGGATGGTGCCAAGGGGGAAGTCTGCACAGCTCTCCCCAGGCTGGGCCTGTTTCTGGGGAAAAGAACTTGCAGCCACTCAAAACATAGTTTAGAAGAATGAAAATGTTCCTCACCGGAGGCAAGACTCAGTCACTCACAGGCCAGGTGGCCCCCAGAGCCAGGAGAGCACGGGGGAGCAAAAACCATGTGAAATCAAGTCCCACCCCAGAGCCAGTGAGGTGGTTTACCGAACTTCTTGCACCTCTAATGCTCTGTGAGGCACAGGAAAGCTGACCGCTACCCTTCTTACCCAATGCTTTGGGACAAGGAAGAGCAAGGAAGGAAGGGCAGGGAGAAAAAGACAGCTGTCTCGTTAGCCTTCAGATTCACCAAAGGCAAGGACTCACTCAAGAGCCTGCCAAGTTGCAAGGACAGCAAAATCAGCAGGGAAGCCAGAAAGCAAAACCCCCGCAAAGCTTCGGAGCAGTTCCCTGGGGCCATTCACAGCGGCGGGACTGGAGGGCGGGAGAGGGTGCAGCTCCGCACCAAGCGGAGGAAAACAGGACACTCGCTCACCTGGCTGTTTAAACTCTCGCACAGAGGTAGCAATCTTCCGGACAAGAAGTCCAAAAGAACAGGTGTCCCCCCACCCCGCACGCCCCCAAGACCGGAGGAAAGCCCACCACGCTGGGAAAGACACCAGAGGAGGTCGGCGGCCAAGCACGGTGAACTGGAAGTGGCGAAAGGTCGGGGCCGCCCCTAAGCGCCAGCTCCGGGGAGGCGCTCGCGGCAGAGGCCCCCGCGTTCCGTTGGGCAGGACTTCGCGCCCACCCCCTTGGCAAGGACACCGGGGAGGCGCCAGGACGCGGCCAGGCAGGAACTCGGCTGCGGTTATCTCGGTTCGGGCCGGGGCCGACGACGCGCTCCGAGAAATTTCGACGGCGCCCAGTCCCACAGTGGGAGGCCCCCAGGGCGGCGCCCTGTGTCCAAGTGTCCCCAGGACTCTCCGAAGGAGACGCGGCGTCACGAGTGGACGGAGGGCGTCCCCAGCCCCACCCGGACCCCACGGAGTCCGAACCGCGGGGACGACGCGGAGGAGGAAGCGGCGATCCCAGCTCCGCGCCCCCACCCCAAACCTGGCCCCGCAGACTTGCCCGGCCCCTGCCGTGCGTCTCCCACCCCGGCCGGGGGTCCCGCGCCCCGGGCTCTCTCAGCGAGCAGCCGCGGGCCCGGCAATGTTTGTAAACAAACCGGTCACGTGGCCCGGCTGCGGCTCCCCGCCCCCGGCGTCCGCGGCCCCCACGGGGACCCCACGCGGAACTGGGAGCGCCGCACCTCCAACCCCGCGCAGGCCCGGCCGGGGAAGTACGGGGCCCGGGGCCGGGGACCCAGAGCCCGCGCTGACAGTGCGCCCCACGCCCACGCGCGACCGACCCGCGCCGCACTCCGGCGCACTCACCCGGCGGCAGGCGGCCCCGTCCGGCCAGCGCTGGGCTCGGCTCCGCGGGGGTGCGCAGCGGCGAAGCGCGGCCCGGATGGGGCTCGGGCTCCCGGCGCGCTCTTAAAGCCACAGTCTCCACCACCGCCGCGGCCGCCACTCCGCATCCCTCCGGGTCCGGGCCGGGGGCTACCCCGTGACGGACGCACCCCCGCGCCTATCCCCTCGACTCAGCACATAGCAACACGCCGCGGGTTGGCCGGGCGCAGCCGCAGCCCATCCGCGCGGAGCCAATCATCAGAGGACGGAACTCCGCCCCCCGCTTCTCCGACCGCCCACTCCCCCACCCCTCGGCCCGGCCCGGCTTGGCCTGGGCGACAGGAGTGAGGCTGGTCCGGGTCCCGCCCGTCTGGGCAACTTGCCGGAGGCGCAGGGACCCATAGTGACAAAGCTGGGTGGGCTCTCAGCGCCTAGGAGGACGCTGTTTATTTGGGTTTGGGGTTTGTCCCCAGGGCAGGGCTGGGATTCCCAGAACCTGGGTTGTATTTTGGGGCGGGGGGATTTGCAGTGCTTCTCCTTGGAGGCTCAAGATAGTCATTCTTTTCTTACTTTTTAAACCTCGCCCTAAGCCATAGCTTAAATTACCAGAAGTGGCCCTCAGGACCCGGGGCAATTGAATTTAAAACGATAGTCCCGGTTCCACCCAGCCCACCCTTGCCCTGCTCAGAAGCCAGGCATTTCCCCTCCTCTCTTTCCTGCTAGTAATTTCGGCGAATTAAAAGTACGAAAGGGGCTTAGAGGAATTGAAGACCGGTCTATTGCTGCTAATTTTCCATGACTTTTAGAGGCAGATGACGATGGTTAGAGTGGGATGGTCCGAGTGACCAGAGGGGAGGAGTCCACATTCTGGGTTACTGGGGTGGTGCTTTTCAAGGAAGAGCAGGTTAAAAAATAACCTCGTGGCAGTCAGGAATCCAGGGAGGCACCAGGTGGGTGGAGTGGGGCAGTTTCCCAGCAGGAAGACAGGTCAGTTTGAGAAAGAATGTAGACACGGACAAGGTGAACAGAGCAGGTCCTGCCTTTCACTCAAGACACTGGGGTTCCGCAGTTCCTCTGGGAACTCCTCGTCCAAAGAAACTAGTGATTTACTGTGCAGCCATCAGGATGTGGGGTGCTGCAGGAAGTGCAGCTGACTCCCCGCCTTCCACACACTGGTTTGCACGTACACCCAGAATGCTGGCTCACCTGCATCTCCACCCAGCTGTCTTTCAAATATGCTTGGTCAACCAAATTGTATTCAGTTAATGTCTGTTGCATGTGAATCCCGTCCCCAAAGTTAGTGAAAACAACAAAACACCCCAAATACCTCAGTATTGTGGTGCTGACATATCAGCATCAGATTTGCAGTTTCAGTGTAAACAGAGGCTATGTCATAGTTCACAACTGACTAGTTTAGAGAGTCTAAAAGGGGAGGGGGGGAAATGCTTTCAGATGGGAAGGAATCACAAACAAGAACTGTTTAGCATTTAATCCTTAATCTAAGATGTCATGGATTCTTTAGATTAGCAAGAACTTGCCCTCTCGCCCTGATCTGCTTCTTGAGCATGTTTCGTTGTCTCTCCAGGCCTAGGTTTCCACAGTTTAAAACAAGGAGGGTTGAAATAGGATGATCTCAAGTCCCTTCCAGCTCTGAAATTTTAAGTAGGACCAGAAAGTCATGTTTGTTACGTTTCCGCAATATTGTGCGAGCGAATATTTGTGTTGCCACATCACCACTTCCTAACAGTAGATGCTGAATTAGTTTAACACCCTAGGATATTGGTATGTTATGTAACAAGACTGGTGGCTACTGTTTCTGTTTAAATAAAAGATAATGTTAGCTAAAAAAGACTAGCCTGGTACAGTAGTTTCAGAGGGAGCTCTGAGGACCCCTTCAGGCCTGCTGTGTGTATGCAGGGGACTGGAAAAGGCCCTAGACCTTAGGGCCAGGAGACAATAGAACCAGCCAGCCAGCCAACAACAAAAAAATTATTAAGCCTGATCGTGCCTCCTCCAAGTCAAAAAGAGCCAAGCATTTTGAGCTGGGAAAGGAGAAGGCAGAGGTGAAACAAATAGATTCAACTTCTCTTCTCTGAACCCAGAGAGGGAGAGGGGCCCTTGAGCTGTCCCTCAATAAATTTTCTCTGTGCCTACTATGGACAGAATTTCCTGCTTGACTAGGATGATAGTATCTGAAAAATCTACTGAGAGGAGAGACGCTGAGGCCAATGGAGAGTTGGTGAAATGAGACAGATGTTTATCCTGGAAAACAAAAAAGAGATGGAGAGAGAGAGAAATAAACGAATTTGTTCAAAGTCAGCCAAGGCTTAAACAAACAAACAAACAAAAACCCCTGCTGCTAAAAGTTTGAGAGATTCCTGGCTTCACAGATTATCAGTCTGCCTTTGTCAATGGAACAGTACCTCTGTCTCCTCTGTGTGAAGCCAAATTCATTCATTCCCAGAGCCTTCACGGCATATTTTCCAGCAACCTCTCACTAATCTCATCTTCCCACTGTTGCCATATTGGTGCTATTGCTGCTGTGAACAGAGTCACTTTTACGTGTTCACCTTACTCAACCTCTCAACCTGCATATTATTAATTTGAAATAATTAATTACATCTTCCTTCCCCTCACCACCCAGCCACCTCCCAGTTCATCAACAGGTCCTGTCAGTTTCACTTCACAAATATGTATTTGCTCTGAACACATCTGCCTCTGCTGCTGCACCCTGGTTGAAGCCACCAACATCTCTTGCCTAGAATAAGCAACAGCTTCTCAACTGATCTCCCTGCTTCCAGCCCATTCTCTGTGCAGCAGCCAGATGGTACTTCTTCTAAACAAACTCCTTCTGGTGGCCCACAGTCCCTAGTAACCAGGCCTGCCAACCTCTCTGGTCTTCCACCAACTGTCCTTTGCTCAAATTGCTGCAGTCAAGCTGGCCTTTTTTCTGTTCCTCATCCTGTCATAGGGTGTTTATATTTGCCATCCTCTCCACCTGGAACACCTTGTCCCCAGAAGGCTGCCTCTTTACCTTTTGGTTCTGAGGTGGTCAAATGCAGGGTGCAGTGGCTCACGCCTGTAATCCCTTTTGGACTTTGGAATGCCAGAGCAGGCTGATCACCTGAGGTCAGGAGTTCGAGACCAGCCAACATGGTGAAGCACCGTCTCTACTAAAAATACAAAAATTAGTTGGGCATGGTGGCGGGCGCCTGTAATCCCAGCTTCTTGGGAGGCTGAGTGAGGCAGAGGAATCATTTGAACCCAGGAGGCAGAGGTTGCAGTGAGCCAAGATCACGCCACTGCATGATCTTGACTGCATGATCAGAGACAG
Source organism: Chlorocebus sabaeus (assembly GCF_047675955.1). Lineage (NCBI taxonomy): Eukaryota > Metazoa > Chordata > Mammalia > Primates > Cercopithecidae > Chlorocebus > Chlorocebus sabaeus. Next base: position 39,104,153 of record NC_132919.1, read on the forward strand.
AGCGAGACTCTGTTTCAAAAAAAAAAAAAGCCTCCTCCAGAGAGGAGGATTGCCCATTCATACATGCCGTGCCCCCTTTCTATCATAACCCCAGTTTATTTTCTTCATAATACGTATCACTCTCTGAAATCATCTTGTTCATTTCTTTGTGCTTTTTTTTTTTTGGTCACATCTAGCTCTGAAGTGTAAACTCTGTATAAACATCAGGGACCTGTCTGTCTTGCTTCCTGTTGTGTCCCAAGTGCCAAGAACAGTGACTAGCACTCAACAGATTTTTGAATGACTATCTGAACAAATGCATGAGTGTGCCTACTGCCTCATATCTTTGTCCCTGCGGTTTCTTTCACTTAGAATATTGTTCTCTCCCTTATCCCCCTTCCCCACCCCTCAGCCCTTTCCTCTTATCCCGTCTCAAATCCATTTGCCTGATGATTCAGTCCAAAGGTTGGATCAAGTATCACTTCTGTAGAGGAATTTCCCGTAGCTTCCCCAGAAAAATAGTTTTTCCTCTTCTTAGTACCCTACATAGTACTTTACTCAGAGCTCCATTACGTCACCCCACACTCCACACTCCCAATTAAGAGGTATCAGTTATCTCTCCTCTCTGCCAGTCCCTCTTGGGCTGGAACCTTATCAGATCATCCTTGTATTTTCAGCACCTGGCACATGGTAGGCCCTCCCTAAAGGTTTATATCTGAGTTGAATCCAGTGGGAGTCCAAGCAGAAATTGATAGGATCTGTTCTCAGAGTATACTGATCAACAGATAGCAGTCTTACTTTGTAGTATGATAACGTTAAACTTGAAACTTTAGGTTGTTCTATATAAAAGGGACAACCTACATTTTAAAAATCACAGTACAATGGAAACTTCCTGAAGGCTAGAGGCCACCAGGCTCTCACACTACATACCACCTGGGAAAATGGCCAGCTCTGCCTGTGTAGGAGAGAGAGCTGTTCCTCAGAGGTCTCACCATACCCCCTCCAACCCCCACTCCAGTAAAGTCCCATGACATTACATCACAGAAGAGGGCCTGATGCCGTCTTCCCGCAGACAGATGATGGTAACAGTGCTTTGTTTCTTTATGTACAATAAATGCTTTCTCTGATCCTCGTCCAAGTCTCTTATTTTCGGTCATGAAAGTGGCTGATTCTATGCCTTTCAGACTGTTAACAAGGGAGGGTTGTACCTTGGGCTTCTTGAATGCTTTAAAAAAACATTTGCTACCATTTATTGAGCACATATTGTGTGCAGAGCAGTTTCTCTTCCATCTAGTTATATTTAATCCTCAAAGCAACCAGCAAGATAGATATTTCCCTCATTTTAAAAAGGAGCTGATGCTATGAAATTTGAACCCTGATCCAACTGGCTTCAAAACCTAATCATTCTTTTTCTTCTACACTGTCAAAGACTAAAACTGCTTACCTTCTGTTACCCTGAAATATCCCAATCACCTTCGCAAGAAAACAGCCAAAGATCAAACTACTCCACAAAGCGAAACCCTATGCCAATCTAAGAGATCTGGAAGCAAGAGTGGTGAGGGCTTAGCACCTCCCTCTTAACTACAGTAAAAATCATTTATTTGGTGCTTCCTATGTTTTAGAAACTGGTAGAGACATGTTACGTGCATTGTTTAATTTAATCTAATATTCACAACAACCACAGGTCTACATTTTTTAAGCATAATTCCAAAGTTCAAAAAGCTCTGAAAATCCAAAGTTAGTTTGACATGGCTCACTTGATGGCAAACCTTATCTGACATGAGGTCATTTCTAGTCTTTAGTAAATAATTCCACCTAGAATATCCATATGTTTCTTGTAGAAATATTGAAGTTTGAAAGAGTACAAACTCAGCCTGGCAAGGTAGTTCACACCTCTAATCCCAGCACTTAGGGAGGCCGAGGCAGGCCAATCACTTGAGGCCAGGAGTTTGAGACCAGCCTGGCCAACATGGTGAAACCCTGTCTCTACTACTAAAAATACAAAAATTAGCCAGCATGGTGGCACATGCCTGTAATCCCAGCTACTTGGGAGGCTGAGGCAGGAGAATCACTTGAACCCTGGAGGCAGAGGCTACAGTAAGCCAAGATGGCACCACTGAACTCCAGCCTAGACGACAGAGCTAGGCTCTGTCTCTAAATAAACAAATAAATACAAACTCCCTAGGTTCTCTGTAATATGCAGTATATGAGCTGAAAGATTTGGGAATCTAAAACACATCTATCTTAGGGTTTCAAATGAGAGATTGAGAACTGGCAAGTAAATGTAGGCTCAGAGAGGTTCAGTAATTTGCCCAAGGTCAGCTAGTAATGGTAATGCTAGAATTAGAAATATATGTGAGGCTGGGCAGCTAGTCAATGGTAATGCTAGGATTAGAAATACATGTGATGCTGGGCACGGTGGCTCACACCTGTAATCCCACCACTTTGGGAGGCCCAGCCAGGCAGATCACCTGAGGTCAGGAGTTCGAGACCAGTCTGGTCAACATGGTGAAACCCCGTCTCTACTAAAAATACAAAAAAAAACAAAAAATTAGCTGGGCATGGTGGTGCATGCCTGTAATCCCAGCTACTTGGGAGGCTGAGGCAGGAGAATCGCTTGAACCTGGGAGGTGGAGGTTGCAGTGAACGGAGATTGCACCATTGCACTCCAGCTTGGGTGACAAGAGCAAAAACTCTATCTCAAAAAACAGAAAAGAAAAGAAATATATTTGAAACTGAAAAAAAAAATATTTGGAGCACATATGACAGACTAAGGGTTAATTTTTCTGAAGGCAAAGATATGAAGTGACAGTTCATGGTAGAAGTAAAAGAAATAACTTGTAAAGATATGGAAAAAGTGTTAAATCTTATAATAAGAAAAATTAAAATTACAATGAGGTGCTATTTTAATCTATCAAAATTGGCAAGTAATGGCCAGACATGGTGGCGGGCACCTGTAGTCCCAGCTACTCGGGAGGCTGAGGCAGGAGAATCACTTAAACCCATGAGGTGGAGGTTGTAGTGAGACAAGATCGGGCCACTGCACTCCAGCCTGGGGTACATAGTGAGACTCTGTCTCAAAAAAAAAAAAATTGGCAAGTAGTAAACAGTTTAGTAACACTGTTTTGGAGAAGATGTGAAAAAACAGCCAGTCATATATTGTTAGCAGTAAGGTAAATTGGAATAATTTATTTCTATAGAGGACAACAATTTGGTAATCTCTTTCAAAATTAGAGATTAAAATCTCTCAAAAATCTCAAGATTAGTATACTCAGAAATTTCACTTCTAGGAATTTACTTATTTTAATTTATTTTTATTTTATATATTTTTTAGAGACACGGGGGTTCCCTATGTCACCCAGGCTGGTCTTGAGCTCTTAGGCTCAAGCAATCCTCCCACCTACCTCAGTCTCCCAAAATTCTGAGCCACCACACTGGCTAGGCATGAGCCACCACATCAGCTAGGAATTTTTTAAAGCATTTTTTTGGAAACAGGCTCTTGCTCTGTTGCCCAGGCTGGCCTCCAACTCCTGGACTCAAGCAAGCCTTCTACCTGTCTTTCCAGTCACTGGAATTATAGGCAGGTACTACCATGCCTGGCTAGGAGTTTATTTATTTATTTATTATTTTTATTTTTTGAGACAGAGTTTCACTCTTGTCGCCCAGGATGGAGTGCAATGGCACAATCTCTGCTCACTGCAGCCTCCACCCCCCTCGGCCTCCCAAAGTGCTGGGATTACAGGCTTGAGCCACCACGCCCAGCCAGAATTTATTTTTAAAGTAACTCACACACAGCGCCGGGCGCAGTGGCTCACACCTGTAATCCCAGCACTTTGGGAGGCTGAGGCGGGTGGATTCCATGAGACCAGGTGTTCAAGACCAGCCTGACCAAACCCGGCCTCTACTAAAAATACAAAAATTAGCCAGGCGTGGTAGTGTGGGCCTGTGATCCCAGCTGCTAGGGAGTCTGAGGCACTAGAATCACTTGAACTGCAGAGGGTTTCAGTGAGCCGAGATCGCGTCACTGTACTCTAGCCTGGATGACAGAGGGAGACTATCTCAAAAAAAAAAAAAGGAAAGAAAAGAAAAAAAAAGATAACACACATGTGCACAAAGATGTATGTAAATGGATATTGTAAAATTGTTAGTATTATCAGATGACTGACTCTCTAGGGATGTAACTTTGCAATTGTTAAAGCCCATTTTACAGCTCTCTAACACTGATAATGGTGGATGATTATTTTTCTGTCCAGCAGAAGAGAACCTGAAAGGTTATTATTTTTACCATGTAGAACATTAACTAGTTTTGTATCAAGCTTAGCAATTCAGAATTTCTTTTTTAAAAAATCAGATATCAGATTACAAGCTTCAACAAAATTTCTTTTTATCCATTGACTTTACTCATCTCAATTTTTTTTTTTTTTTTTTTTTTTTTGAGACAGTCTTGCTGTGTCGCCCAGGCTGGAGTGCCATGGTGTGATCTCGGCTCACTGCAAACTTCACCTCCCAGGTTCAACAATTCTCTTGCCTCAGCCTGCTGAGTAGCTGGGACTACAGATGTGTGCCACCACGCCCAGCTAATTTGTGTGTGTGTGTGTGTGTGTGTGTGGTTTTTTGTTTTGTTTTGTTTTGTTTTAGTAGAAATGGGGTTTTACCATGTTGGCCAGGCTGGTCTTGAACTCCTGGTCTTAAGTGATCTGCCCGCCTTGGCCTCCCAAAGTGCTGGGATTACAGGAATGAGCCACTTCTCCCAGCCTTATCTCAATTTTCATATTCTCTTTTGAACAGACTTTGTCGTTCTGCTGGTTTCTTCATTAATGAGTTAAATAAAACTAATAATGCTTTCTATGCATTTTTATTAGAAATATGCTTTTCATCTTTTGAGACTGATGCTTTGAAATAACCTAAATCTGTCTATAAAGGACTGGTTGAAGAAATTACAATGCTTCTATACAAAGCAATACTATGCAGCCATTAAAAAGAGGCAACTCTACACATAGATGCTCCTTAAGAGCAAAGATCTTTGGTTCCCTAATGAACCCAAATGCCTACAGTTGTTTCTGGGCACATAGTAGGTCTTAGTTTGTTTCTGGCTACGATAATAAACAACCCCAGTATATCAGTGGCTAACACACATGCACACACACATTCACATACAAATTTTTTTTTTCCCTCATGAATATGTAGAGAAGCTATGGTGTATTGCTTCAGGCTGAGGCTCATGGATTGAATTTAGGTTGGTTTCTACTATCATTTAGAAACCCCTAATGTGCAAGAAATATATGGATACCTATGATGCTTCTTAAGTCTCTACTTAGAACTGACCGACTGTCAATTCTACCCACAGTCCATTGGTCAAAGAAAATCATATGGCCAACCACAAAGTCAAGAGTGAAAGGAAGTCATACTCTATCTTCTTTACTGATAGAGTATCCAAAGTTACAGAGCAGAGAGCATGATATATAACCTACCATAAGGAGTAGCAAACAACAATCCAGTCTATTATAGTGCTTGGTAAATATGTGTTGAATGCATGAATGAAGAGTAAACAAACTCTAGGATTTAAATGCAAGAAAAACATGCTACACAACAATTGTACAAAGTATGCCATCATTTGTTTTAAAATATATACTTATGGCCAGGCGCAGTGGCTCACACCTGTAATCCCAGCACTTTGGGAGGCTGAGACGGGCAGATCGCCTGAGGTCAGGAGTTTGAGACTAGCCTGGCCAGCATGGTAAAACCCCGTCTCTACTAAAAATACAAAAATTAGCCAGTCGTGGTGGTGGGTGCCTGTAATCCCAGCTACTCAGGAAGCTGAGGCAGGAGAATTGCTTGAACCTGGGAGGCAGAGGTTGCAGTGAGTCTAGATCACTCCATTGCACTCCAGCCTAGGCAACAGAGCGAGACTCCTTCTCAAAAAATATGTGTGCGTGTGTATATACATATATATATATATATATATGTGAGTATGTACACAAGTATGCTTGAATATGACTTTACTATCACCAGAAGAATGTACAAAGCATGCCTAACTGTGGTTGCTGCTGGAGAAGAAAACTGGGAGACTGGAGGTTAAGGATGAAAGGGAGCCTTTCCACTTAGTATCATGTGTATGCATTGCTATTAAACAATAAAATCAAATTATCTAAGGAGAGAATAGAAAGAACCACCAAAGACTGATTATAGGGTCCACGCCCTAAAACCCTCTTCTATACACTGTTTTGATTAAGTATGGATTTCTTCTTCTTTTTGTTATTAATTCATTGCAGACACACTGAGCATAGGATCTTTTCTGTCTCTAGTTCCTCCAGACTTACTTACTGCACAGAACTAGTTATAACAAAAATCCAACCAATTTTTAAATGTTCTACAGCAGTTTTTTTTTTTTTTTTTTTTTGAGACAGAGTCTCACTCTGTCACCCAAGCTGGAGTGCAGTGGCACAATCTCGGCTCACTGCAACCTCTACCTCCTGGGTTCAAGCAATCTCCTGCCTCAGCCTCCCAAGTAGCTGTGATTACAGGTGCCTGCCACCATGCCTGGCTAATTTTTATATTTTTAGTATACAGATGGGGTTTCACCATGTTGGCCAGGCTGGTCTCAAACTCCTGACCTCAGGTGATCCACCCACCTCACCCTCCCAAAGTGCTGTGCTGGGATTACAGGTGCAAGCCACTGTGCCCAGCCCTACAGTAGTTTTTTTTCGTTTGTTTTTTGTTTGTTTGTTTGTTTTGGATACGGAGTCTCGCTCTGTCACCCAAACGAGTCCAGTTGCACGATCACAGCTCATTGCAACCTCAGCCTCCTGGCCTCAAGCGATCCCTCCCATCTTAGCCTCCAGAGTAGCTGGGATTACAGGCGTATGCTACCACATAGGCTAATTTGTGGTTTTTTTGTGTCTTTTTTTTTTTTTTTTTGTAGGGATAGGGTTTTGCCATGTTGCCCAGGTTGGTCTCGAACTTCTGAACTCAAGCGATCTACCTGCCTCATCCTCCCAAGTGCTGGGATTACAAACTTGAGCCACCATACTCAGCCTTCTACAGCAGTATTTTCAAACTCAGTAGAAGCCTCCCCATTCCTGGGAAGCCTCGTAGGTGAAGTCACTAAGGAAATAAGAGTAAATTTGTTTCCCATGATTCCTTCAACCGGATTAGCTCTTTTAGCTATGCTGTTCCTGAGTAAATAAAATCATTCTTTTAGGCCAGGCTTGGTGGCTCATGCCTATAATCCCAGCATTTTGGGAGGCCGAGGTGAACAGATCACCTGAGGTCAGGAGTTCAACACAAGCCTGGCCAAGATAGAGAAACCCCGTCTCTACCAAAAATACAAAAATTAGCCAGGCGTGGTGGCGCACACCTGTAATCCCAGCTACTCAGGAGGCTGAGGCAGGAGAATTGCTTGAATCCAGGAGGCAGAGGTTGCAGTGGAGCCGAGATCATGCTACCGCACTCCAGCCGGGGAGACAGAGTGAGACTCCCTCTCAAAAGAAAACAAACAACAACAACAACAAAAAACCCGTTCTTTTAATAGTAAAACATGGCAATGACTGTGGCTTCCTCATACTTTGTGGGTGTGTATAGTCAAGTGTAATCCATAGGTACTCCCAGAACTTCAGATATAGTACCTCTCAGAGAGTAGCAATAAGGAAAATCAAAATACGATGGAAGAGATTAAACATCTACACAAAAGACTCACCTTGTCAGCAAGTAGGTGGCTAGAGATTTGGAGCCATCTATATCCAATCACAGGGATTAGGGCATACTTTTTAGGCCCTCATTTAAGAACAATTGTATATTGCTATTGTATCCAAAGCTGTAAAATACTCTAGTCTCTGAGTGAATCCATTGTATCCTATGTTGTCTGAAGAGTAGCCTCATGAACTACTGAGGTATCCCAGGGAAGAATAAAAACATCACAGCTGGCCCGGTGCACTGGCTCACGCCTGTAATCCTAGCGCTTTGGGAGGCCGCGGCGGGCGGATCACGAGGTCAGGAGATCGAGACTATCCTGGCTAACATGGTGAAACCCCATCTCTACTAAAAATACAGAAAAATTAACCGGGCGTGGTGGCGGGTGCCTGTAGTCCCAGCTACTCAGGAGGCTGAGACAGAATGGCGTGAACCCAGGAGGGGGAGCTTGCAGTGAGCCAAGATCGCAGGCGTCAGCCACCACACCGAGCTGAAAAAAGTGATTTCTGCAGAGCAAGAATTTCAGCCAGGTGCAGTGGCTCACACCTGTAATCCCAGCACTTTGGGAGGTCAAGGCAGGTGAATCATCTGAGGTCGGGAGTTCAAGACCAACCTGGCCAATATGGCAAAACCCCATCTCTACTAAAAATACTGAAATTATCTGGGTGTGGTGGCTTGCACCTGTAGTCCCAGCTACTTGGGGGCTGAGGCAGGAGAATTGCTTGAAACCAGGAGGCAGAGGTTGCAGTGAGTTGAGATTGTGCCACTGCACTCCAGCCTGGACGACAGAGCAAGACTTTGTCTCAAAAAAAAAAAAAAAAAAAAAATTAGCTGGGCATGGTGGCATGACCCTGTGGTCCCAGCTACTCCAGAGGCTGAGGTGGGAGGATCTATCACTTGAGCCTGGGAGGCTGAGGTTGCAGCGAGCCAAGATCATGCCACTATACTCCAACCAACCTGGGCTGACAGAGTGAGACCCCATCTGAAAAACAAAAAAAATTAAAAAAAAAAAAAACAGAGCAAGAATTTCTCCAACATGGCAGAAAATATCCTGCCACAGTCTCAGGTATTTCATTCGGCTTAACTGGTTATCCCTACAGAGGAACTGAACAAATCCAGCTAGGTACTATCTTTTAAGGTCATCCAACTCATGTCTTTATTATACCCTTGATTTTCTTTTTTTTTTTTTTTTTTTTTTGAGACGGAGTCTCGCTCTGTCGCCCAGGCTGGAGTGCAGTGGCTGGATCTCAGCTCACTGCAAGCTCCGCCTCCCGGGTTCACGCCATTCTCCTGCCTCAGCCTCCTAAGTAGCTGGGACTACAGGCGCCCGCCACCACGCCCGGCTAGTTTTTTGTATTTTTTAGTAGAGACGGGGTTTCACCGTGTTAGCCAGGATGGTCTCGATCTCCTGACCTCGTGATCCGCCCGTCTCGGCCTCCCAAAGTGCTGGGATTACAGGCTTGAGCCACCGCGCCCGGCCTACCCTTGATTTTCAAGTGTAACTTAAGGTTCTAACTGGGCTCACCGACATGTATTTCTTTTTTATTTTATTTTTTTGAGACAGAGTCTCTCTCGTTCACCCAGGCTGGAGTGCAGTGGTGCAATCTCGGCTCATTGCAACCTCCACCTCCTGGGTTCTAGTGATTCTCATGCCCCAGCCTCCTAAGTAGCTGGGATTTCAGGCGCCTGCCACCATGGCCAGCTAATTTTTGTATTTTTAGTAGAGATGGGGTTTCTTCATGTTGGCCAGGTTGTTCTTGAACTCCTGACCTCAGATGATCCAATTGCCTCAGCCTCCCAAAGTACTGGGATTACAGACGTGAGCCACCATGCCCGGCCTCTGTGACCTGTTTTTGAACAGTGTTAATTTACTAATTTGTAAGCTTAATTGTTGCTTTGGTCTGCCCAGCACTGAGGCCCAGGCTCCCAACAGAGGTTCATCAGACAACATGATACACGAGATCAACTGAGATGCAGAGGTGAGAGTTTAAACAACAGCTCAGACCAGTGTTCTACCACGGCAGAGTGCTAACTCATTGCATGGCCAGCTACTTCTCCTTTCTGCTGCATTCTCCTTCCCTTGACTGGGCTCTTCCTTCTTTGAATGAAACATAAATAGGTCCATTTCATTTAGTCAAATGACAATATCATCTGCTGTCCTAGCAGCTTGACTGACCAGACTTTTATTTTAGCTTCGCTGCCTGGTGGGACTATTCCACCTCCACCAGTTTTGCAGGGTGATGAGCAGTCTATGCAGGCAGGGTGACATTGGGCCCCCACGGAATTGGGCAGACTTTAGATCAATTAGGACAGCAGTTCTCAGCCTTGGTGTATATGAGAATCACCTGGAAGGCTTTTGCAACCTACCAGTGCCACGCATGCCCTACTCCTAGGCAATTCTAATTGCCTTAATTGGTCCAGGATAGATTCTGGTCATGGATGCCTTTATTATTATTTTATTTTTTGAGACAAAGTCTTGCTCTGTCACACAGGATGGAGTGCAGTGGCATGATCTCGTCTCACTGCAACCTCTACCTCCCGGGTTCAAGGGATTCTCCTGCCTCAGCCTCCCAATTATCTGGGACTACAGGCACCCACCACCACGCCTGGCTAATTTTTGTATTTTTAGTAGAAATGGGGTTTTACCATATTGGCCAGGCTGGTCTCAAACTCCTGATCTTGTGATCCGCCCACCTTAGCCTCCCAAAGTGCTGGGATTACGTGAGCCACCACGCCCAGCCATGGATCCCTTTAAAAACTCCACAAGTGTCCAGGCACAGTGGCTCATGCCTGTAATCCCAGCACTTTGGGAGACTGAGGGAGGAGAATCACTTGAGGTCAGGAGTTTGGTACCAGCCTGGCCAACATGGTGAAACCCTATTTCTACCCAAAATACAAAAAAAAATAATTAGCTGCGTGTGATGATGCACACCTGTAACCCCAGCTACTCAGGAGGCTGAGGCAGGAGAATCATTTGAACCTGTGAGGCAAAGATTGTAGTGAGCCAAGATTGTGCCATTGCACTCCAGCCTGGGTGACTGAGCCAGACTCTGTCTCAAAAAAAAAAAAAAAAAAAAGCTCCACGAGTAATCAGTGATGAGGACCATGGGCTTGGGATCTTCTATTCAAAGGGCAAATTTAAAGCTGACAAAATTTTCTTCTAAGCCTTCTGGTCTGAAGTGCACTTCAATCATCTGCACACATTCCATTTTAAAATTAACCCACACACATATTTGCAGAAAGCTGGAAAGTAAAAATGTGTTCGTGATACAATGCCATGCTTCATGGAGTGCAAGACATTTTCTCATATATTCTCTCATTTAACCCTTAAAATAACTCATTGAGGTAAGAAGGGCAAGGTATTATTATCCATAATTTTCTGGTAAGGAAATTGGTATCCTGAGTCAAAGGAGGATCCAGACTTCTGGTTTTTGTTCAGTGCCATTTAATTATATCATACCTACTCTACAGTGACAGTGAATAACCTCGACTGTCACACAGTGGGAGGAAATATTGCCAAAGAGTTAAGAGCGAATATTTTTATTTTATTTTAAGACAGAGTTTTGCTCCTATTGCCCAGGCTGGAGTGCAATGGCATGGTATCAGCTCACTGCAAACTCTGCCTCCCGGGTTCAAGCAATTCTCCTGCCTCACTCTCCCAAGTAGCTAGGATTACAGGTACCCACCACCATGCTTGACTAATTTTTGTATTTTTAGTAGAGACAGGGTTTTGCCTCCCTGTTGGCCAGGCTAGTCTCAAACACCTGACTGCAGGTGATCCTCCTACCTTGACTTCCCAAAGTGCTGAGATGACAGGCGGGAGTCACTGTACCCAGCCAAAACCCAGGTCTTAATGTCTCATTTAAAAATATTCACTCTTGGCCAGGCACGGTGGCTCACGCCTGTAATCCCAGCACTTTGGGAAGCTGAGCAGGCAGATCATCTGAGGTCAGGAGTTTGAGACCAGTCTGGCCAACATGGTGAAACCCCGTCTCTACTAAAAATACAAAATTAGGTGGGCATGGTGGCCGGCACCTATAATCCCAGCTACTCAGGAGGCTGAGACAGGAGAATCGCTTGAACCCGGGAGGCAGAGGTTTCAGTCAAGATTGCACCACTGCACTCTAGCCTGAGCAACAGAGCAAGACTCTGTCTCAAAAAAAAAAGAAGACCTGGGTTTGAATTTTAGTTTTGTCACTTGCTGGCTCTGTGATCTTGGCAGATTCATAATCTCTTCGAGACTCAATTTTCCTCATCTGAATATGGTACTGGGATATAGTATCAACTTCGAAGGGATAGCAATGAGATACAATACTTGTTACTCACCTCATTCACCTCACATGATCATGCCACTTTTACACACCTGTTAGAATAGAAAGAATTATTTAAAATAGTTAAGCCAGGCGTGGTGGCTCACACCTGTAATTCCAGCACTTTGGGAGGCCGAGGTGGGCAGATCACTTGAGGTCAGGAATTCAAAACCAGCCTAGCCAACATGGTGAAACCCCATCCCTACTAAAAATACAAAACTTAGCCAGGTGTGGTGGTGTGTGTCCCTAATCCCAGTTACTCAGGAGGCTGAGACAGGAGAATCGCTTGAACATGGGAGGTGGAGGTTGCAGTGAGCCAGATGGAGCCATTGTACTACAGCCTGGGCAACAGAGCAAGACCCCATCTAAAAAAAAAAAAAAAAAAGGCCAGGTGTGGTGGCTCACACCTATAATCCCAGCACTTTGGGAGGCCGACACGGGCAGATCACCTAAGGTTGGGGGTTCGAGACCAGCCTGACCAACATGGAGAAACCCCATCTCTACTAAAAATACAAAATTAGCCAGGCATGGTGGTGCATGCCTGTAATCCCAGCTACTCGGGAGGCTGAGGCAGGAAAATCGCTTGAACCCAGGAGGCAGAGGCTTCAGTGAGCTGAGAATGCACCATTGCACTCCAGCCTGAGCAAGAAGAGTGAAATTCTGTCTCAAAAAAAAAAAAAAAAAAAGAATTATTTAAAGTAGTTGGCCTTCTTTATTCTATTTGTGAAGAAAACAAAGAGAGATCAGACTGTTAACTGTGTCTATATAGAAAGAAGTAGACATAAGAGACTCCATTTTGTTCTGTATTTGAGATGCTGTTAATCTGTGACCTGTCCCCAACCCTGTCCTTGCAAGAGACATGTGCTGTGGTGACTCAAGGTTTAACGGATTTTGGGTTGTGCAGGGTGTGCTTTATTAAACAAGTGCCTGAAGGCAGCTTGCTAGTTAAAAGTCATCACCGTTCTCTTAATCTCAAGTACCCAGGAACACATACACTGCAGAAGGTCGCAGGGACCTCTGCCTTGGAAAGCTAGGTATTGTCCAAGGTTTCTCCCCCATGTGACAGTCTGAAATATGGCCTCGAGGGAAGGGAAAGACCTAATTGTCCCCCAGCCTGACACCCGTGAAGGGTCTGTGCTGAGGAGGATTAGTAATAGAGGAAAGAAGGCCTCTTGGTGGTTGAGATAGAGAAAAGCATCTGTCTCCTGCCCGTCCTTGGGCAATGGAACATCTCAGTGTAAACCTGATTGTATGTTCTATTTACTGAGATGGGAGAAAACTGCCTTAGGGCTGAAGGTGGGACGCGCTTTGTCTCTGTATCTCATTTCTTTTCTCAAGTCTCTTGTTCCACCTAATGAGGAATGCCCACAGGTGTGGAGGGGCAGGCCACCCCTTCACTGTTCAAAGTTTTTTTTCTTTGGTGTCAATCTTTGCTTTTCCTAACTGATACTGCTGCATAAAGTGAAAAGATGGATTCATTTGTGAAGGTGGCATTTCCCATGACAGTCACCAAATGATTCCCTTTAGATCAGCAATCAGATTCTAAGGCTGGGCATGGTGGTTCACACTTGTAATCCCAACACTTTGTGCAGCCAAGATGGGGGGAATCCCTTGAAGCCAGACTGGGCAACACAGCAAGATCCCATCTCTACAAAAAATAAAAATAAGAAAATTAGCTAAGTGTGGTGGCACACACCTGTAGCCCCAGCTATTTGGGAGGCTGAGGTGGGAGAATTACTTGAGCCCAGGAATGCGAGGCTATGTGAACTATGATCATACCACTGCACTCGAGCCTGGGTGATGTAATGAGACACGAGTAAAAAACAAAAATCAGAATTCTAGGAAATTCATCATTTTAAAGCCTTCTTTGCTTATTTTACCAAGGCAGTACTTGATCAGATGCTTTAAAAAAAATTAATAGACAATTTTAGGCCAGGTGCAGTGGCTCATGTGTGTAATCCCAGCACTTTGGGAGGCCGAGGCGGGCAGAACACCTGAGATCAGGAGTTCAAGACCAGCCTGGTCAACATGGTGAAACACCATTTCTACTAAAAATACAAAAATCAGCCAGGCGTGGTGGCGGGCACCTGTAATCCCAGCTACTCGGGAGGCTGAGGCAGGAGAATTACTTGAACCCGGGAGGCAGAGGTTACAGTGAGCCGAGATCATGCCAGCCTGGGTGAAGAGTGAGACTCTGTCTCAAAATAAAATAAAATTTGAAGGGTGGCTGGCCCCTCCACACCTGTGGGTGTTCCTCGTTAGGTGGAATGAGAGACTTGAGAAAAGAAATGAGATACAGAGACAAAGTATACAGAAAGAAAAAGTGGGCCCAGGGGACTGGCGCTCAGCATACAGAGGACCCGCGCTGGCACCAGCACCGGTCTCTGAGTTCCCTCAGTATTTATTGATCATTATCTTTACCATCTCGGAAAAGGGGAAGTGGCAAGATAATAGGATCATGGTAGGGAGAAGGTCAGCAGTAAGACATATGAATAAAGATCTCTGTGAGGTGAATAAGTTTAAGGAAAAGTGCTGTGCCTTGACATGCATATGCAAACATCTCCGTAAACCTTTTTAGCGCATAAAGAGCAGCATTGCCGCTAGCGCGTCCCACCTTCAGCCCTAAGGCGATTTTCTCCCATCTCAGTAAATAGAACATACAATCGGGTTTTACACCGAGATGTTCCATTGCCCAAGGACGGGCAGGAGACAGATGCTTTTCTCTATCTCAACCACCAAGAGGCCTTCTTTCCTCTATTACTAATCCTCCTCAGCACAGACCCTTCACGGGTGTCAGGCTGGGGGACAATTAGGTCTTTCCCTTCCCTCGAGGCCATATTTCAGACTGTCACATGGGGGAGAAACCTTGGACAATACCTAGCTTTCCTAGGCAGAGGTCCCTGTGACTTTCTGCAGTGTATGTGTCCCTGGGTACTTGAGATTGAGAATGGTGATGACTTTTACCAAGCATACTGCCTTCAGTTAAACAAAGCACACCCTGCACAACCCAAAATCCATTAAATCTTCAGTCACCACAGCACATGTCTCTTGCAAGGACAGGGTTGGGGGTAGGGTCGCAGATTAACAGCATCTCAAATACAGAACAAAATGGAGTCTCTTATGTCTACTTCTTTCTATATAGACACAGTAACAGTCTGACCTCTCTTCGTTTTCCCCACAAAATTAAATTTAAATTAATAGACAAATTTTAGAGCAGTTTTAGATTTACAGAAAAACTAAACAGCATATAGAGTTCTCATATAACCCTGCCCTTGACATAGTTTCCCCTATTATTAATACTGTATATTAGTGTAGCACATTTGCTGTAATTATGCAGATTTCTTTAGTTTTTACCTAATGTCCTTTTTTCTGCTCTAGTATTCCAGCCAGGAGGTAACTTTACATTTGGTTGCCATGTGTCCTTGGGCTTCTCTTGGTTATCATAGTTTCTCAGACATTCCTTGGTTTTGATGCTGGTGTTTTGTTTTTGTTTTTTGTTTTGTTTTGTTTTTTTGAGACAGAGGCTCGCCCTCTCCCCCAGGCTGGAGTGCAGTGGCATGATCTCGGCTCACTGCAACCTCCGCCTTCTGGGTTCAAGTGATTCTGCTGCCTTAGCCTCTCGAGTAGCTGGGACCACAGGCACTCGCCACCATGCCCAGCTAATTTTTGTATTTTTAGTGGAGATGGGGTTTCACCATGTTGGCCAGGCTGGTCTTGAACACCTGATCTCAGGTGATCAGTCCGCCTCGGCCTCCCAAAGTGCTGGTATTACAGACGTGAGCCACCGCGCCCGGCCAGTTTTGATGGTCCTGGCAGTGTTGAGAAGTTCTCATCAGGTATATTGCAGGCTGCGCCTCTCTTAGGCTTTGATGCTTTTCTCATGACTAGACTGGGGTCATGTGTATTTTGGGGGGATGACACAGAGGTAAGGTGCCATTTTCATGACATCATATCAAGTGTACATACTATCAATATGATATATCAGTGTTGATGTTCTCCTGGATCACATGGCTGATTGTCAGGTTCCCCCACTGTAGTGACTCCTCCCACTCCTTGTCATACTCTTTGGGCAGAGGTCACCATGCACAGCTTACACTTAAGGAGAGAGGAGTTATACTCCCCTCCTTTGCAGTACAGTAGTTACATAATTTATTCGGAATTCTTCTGCATGAGAGATTGATCAACTGCTTTAGTGTGTAAACCTACTGTCAGCATCAACCAAGTCATAACAATCTATTTGGTGGCGCCCGTAGCCCTGTATTGTCAAGATTAGAACCATAATGGGGTCTAGGGAGACCTCTCGTGGTAAAATAAGGGCATAACCAGCCAGCTACATGCTCTCATTTTATGCCGTTGACTTTCCTTTAGTGCAGTGGTTCTCAATCAGGGGCAATTTTGCCCGCCCAGCCCCAGGCAATATTTGACAATATGTGGAGACATTTTTGGTTGCTGCAACTTTTGGAAAGCCATGTTATTGGCACCTAGCAAGCAGAGACCAGAGATCCTGCTAAACATACAGTGCTTCAGACACAAACAACAAAAAATTCTCTGAGTCAAAATGTCAATAGTGCTGAGGTTTAGAAACTCTGCGGTTAACAGCTTTGTAAGTTACAGATAATGTTCAAAGGGACACATTATAATGAGAAGGAGGAAAATACCTTATTTTGTGAAAAAG
Organism: Chlorocebus sabaeus; assembly: GCF_047675955.1. Classification (NCBI taxonomy): domain Eukaryota; kingdom Metazoa; phylum Chordata; class Mammalia; order Primates; family Cercopithecidae; genus Chlorocebus; species Chlorocebus sabaeus. The sequence goes on from NC_132919.1 coordinate 39,120,806, forward strand.
GATGAATTCTTTAAAAAAAAAAGCCGGGCGCGGTGGCTCAAGCCTGTAATCCCAGCACTTTGGGAGGCCGAGACGGGCGGATCACGAGGACAGGAGATCGAGACCATCCTGGTGAACACGGTAAAACCCCGTCTCTACTAAAAAGTACAAAAAAACTAGCCGGGCGAGGTGGCAGGCGCCTGTAGTCCCAGCTACTCGGGAGGCTGAGGCAGGAGAATGGCGTGAACCCGGGAGGCGGAGCTTGCAGTGAGCTGAGATCTGGCCACTGCACTCCAGCCTACGCGACAGAGCGAGACTCTGTCACCAAAAAAAAAAAAAAAAAAAAAAAAAAAGAAGTACATCTGGAAGGATAGCAGAATATGTTACACCAAAATATGCCATTTCAGCATATTAACTATTTTGAGCTGAAGACAACTCAGAAGAAGCAAATACAAGGAAAATTCTCTGCTCTCCCCATATTTGTCTAGAAGCGGATCATAAATTTGTAAAGGTGGCCCCTCTCGTGAGACAGAGTCTCTCTCTATTGCCCAGGCTGGAGCACAGTGGTATCATCATAGCTCACTGCAGCCTTGATCCCCCAGGCTCAAGCGATCTTCCCACCTCAGCCTCCTGAGTCACTGGGCCCACAGGTGTGCACCACCAAGTTGGGCTAATTTTTCTATGTCTTGTAGTGACTGGGTCTCCCTATATTGCCCAGGCTGGTCTCAAACTCCTGGACCCAAGTGATCCGCCTGCCTTGACCTCCCAAGGTGCTGTGATTACAGGCATGAACAACTGCACCTGGCCAATTTATTTTTGAGTCAGGGCCTCACTCTGTCAACGGGGCTGGAGTGCAGTAGCATGATCATAGCTCATAGCAGCCTTGAACTTCCAGGCTCAAGGAATCCTCTCTCCTCAGCCTACCAAGTTGCTAGAGGCTACAGGCACTTGCCATCACACATGGTTAATTTTTATTTTATTTTATTTTATTTTTGAGATGGACTTTCGCCGGTTTTTTGTTTTTTGTTTTTTGAGACAGAGTTTCGCTCTTGTTGCTCAGGCCAGAGTAAAATGGCGTGATCTTGGCTCTCTGCAACCTCCACTTTCCGGGTTCAAGTGATTCTCCTGCCTCAGCTTCCCGAGTAGCTGGGATTACAGGCATGTACCACCATACCTGGCTAATTTTGTACTTTTAGTAGAGATGGGGTTTCTCCATGTTGGCCAGGCTGGTCTTGAGCTCCTGACCTCAGGTGATCCACCCACATTGGCCTCCCAAAGTGCTGGGATTACAGGTCCGAGCCACCATGCCTAGCCTGGAGTTCCGCTCTTGTTGCCTAGGCTGGAGTGCAATGGTGCAATGTCATGCGATTATTGGCCGCATGTATGTCTTCTTTTGAAAAGTATCTGCTCATGTCCTTTGCCCACTTTTTAATGGAGTTTTTTTCCCTTAAATTTGTATAAACATTATTTTTAACCACACCAAGCTCCTATCCTGATTAGGTTCATAGTTGAGAAGTTTACATTTTTATTTATCACTGTTTCATGCTCCTGTACTTCTCAAAATCCTCCACCCATTTCGGTTTCCCCATCCTTAGTGAGGCATAACTGACAAAAAGTACATACGTTTAAGGTGTACAACTTGATGTTTTGATATATGTACATCCAAATTATCACCATAATTAAGCTAATTAATGGACCTATCACCTCTCATAGTTACCATTTCCTTTTTCTTTTGTGGTGAGAATACTTAAGATCTATCCTTTTAGCAAATTGCAAGTATACAATGCACTATGGTTAACTACAGTCATGTTGCTATACATTAGACTTCCAGAACTGATTCATCTTGCATAACTGAAACTTCCTATCCTTTGACCAACATCTCCTCAATTTCCCCTCCCCGCAGCCCCTGGCAACCACCATTGCACTCTCTTCTATTATTTTGACTATCTATTTTATTTTATTATTTTTTAATTGTTTTAGACCCAAAGTCTCACTATGTTGCCCAGGTTGGACTCGAACTCTTGGGCTCAAGGGATTCTCCTGCCTCAGTCACTGGAGCAGCTGGAACTATAGGTGTGTCCCACCACACCTGGCTATTTTATTTTATAGTAGGAAAAATATGGTGTTTTTTGTTGTTGTTTTGTTCTGTGAGATGGAGTCTCACTCTGTGGCCCAGGCTGGAGTGCAGTGGCACGATCTCAGCTCAGAGATGGAGTCTCACTCTGTGGCCCAGGCTGGAGTGCAGTGGCACGATCTCAGCTCACTGCAAGCTTCGCCTCCCATGTTCACACCATCCTCCTGCCTCAGCCTCCCGAATAGCTGGGACTACAGGTACCCACCACCATGCCCAGCTAATTTCTTTTTGTATTTTTAGTAGGGACGAGGTTTCACTGTGTTAGCCAGGATGGCCTCCATCTCCTGACCTCGTGACCCGCCCTCCTTGGCTTCCCAAAGTGCTGGGATTACAGGCCTGAGCCACTGCACCCGGCCTGTTTCCTTCTTTTTAAAGGCTCAGTAATATTCCACTGTATATGTATACCACATTTTCTTTATCGATTTGTCTGTTGATGGACATCTAGGTTGTTTCCATATCTTGGCTATTTTGATAGTGCTGCAATCAACATGGGAGTGCAGCTATCTTTTTGACATGCTGATTTCATTTCCTTTGGATATGTATACCCAGAAGTGGGACTGCTGGATCATAAGATATCCTATTTTTAATTTTTTTAGGAACCTCCATACTATTTTCTGTACTGTTGGCTGTACCTACCCATTTCATTTTTCACATCTACATTCTTGCATTTAAATTCCACCTTAAACATGATGTTAAGGAATAAGCCAGGAACAGAAAGTTAAACAATGTGTGCTCTCACTCATATGTGGAAGCTACAAAAAAAAAAAAAGGTGATCTCATAAAAGTAAAAAGTAGAACAGAGGATGCTATAGGCCAGATAAGGTAGGAGGAAGGAAGGGATAGAAAGCTAGACAGGAGGAACAAGTTCTAGTGTACCACTATAGGATGACTATAGTTAACAGTAATATGTAGTTTCAAGTAGTTAGGAGAAGGATATTGACCAGCCTGGGCAACACAGTGAGAAGAAAAGAAAAGAGAAGAGTATAAGAGAAGACAAGGGAAGAGAAGAGAAGGAAAGGAAGGCGGGAGGGAGGGAGAGAGAGAGGTGGGAGGGAAGGGGAAGGGAGGGGAGAGAAGAAAAGAAAAAGAAAAAGAAAAAGAAAAAGAAAAATTAGCCAGGTATGGTGGCACACACCTGTGGTCCGAGAGGCTGAGGCGAGAGGATCGCTTGAGCCTGGGAGGTCAAGACTGCAGTTAGCTATGATTATGCCACTGCACTGCAGCCTGGGAGACAAAGCAAGATCAGGTCTCACAAAGAAGGATATTGAGCATTCTCAACACAAAGAAAGGATAACCGTTTGAGATGCTGGATATGCTAATTATTCTCAGCTGTACGCTATACATTATATGTATTGAAACATCACTATGTCCTGTGCAAAACACAAGTGATAGCAAACAATGTTTTAAAAAGCAAAAAAAGGTAACATTACTATGTGCTGTATGAATATGTACAATTATTGTCAATTAAACACATACATAAAATAAATTCCACCTTAAGACAAATTTCTTTTTGTTGTATATTCCTTATCCTCTCTTTGTGTTTTACCTTTCAAATCAAAAAGAGCATTTTAGATCTAGAGGGACCATTTCCTCTACCTGTATATGTCACCCTATAAATATCACATTTCTCTTTTTTTTTTTTTTTTTTTTTTGAGACGGATTCTTGCTCTTGTTGCCCAGGCTGGAGTGCGATGGTACAATCTCGGCTCACCACAACCTCTGCCTCCCGGGTTCAAGAGATCCTCCTGCCTCAGCCTCCTGAGTAACTGAGATTACAGGCATGCACCACCATGCCTGACTAATTTTGTAGTGTTAATAGAGACAGAGTTTCTCCATGTTGGTCAAGCTGGTCTCGAACTCCTGACCTCAGGTGACCTGTCTGCCTTGGCCTCCTAAAGTGCTGGTATTACAGGTGTGAGCCACCACGCCCAGCAATATCACATTTCTTAAGATTTGCTTTCCTAATTCTGTCTGATTCCAGGGTCAAAGTCCTTGACTATAGCACAAGCAGTTTAGCTTAGGAAGACCGTGGCTTATTCATTTTCCTCTTTCTCCACTCTATTGCCTTCTTAGCTTTGGGTTCAGAAGTCAACCATTTAAATCTCAGTGCCTGCAACACATGAATTGATATTATTGTCACCAAACCCATTTTGCAATCTGTGATCAACTGTTAAATTAGTCATAGTGCTTATTATCAGGAAAGGGGAGTATTTCATGTCCAGACAAAAACTAATTTGTAAGTGGATCTAGAGCTGAAGCTGCAATATAACAATTCATTTATTTAACAAATATTTATTGAGACCTTCTATGTGCAAGCATTGTTCTAAGCTCTGAGATAAGGCAGTAGCCAAAACAAATTCCTTAGGGTTATAGACTTATATCCTGGTGGGAAGAGACAGATAATAAACTAGCAAATATATCAATATATAAAAAATATGTCAGCTAGTGATATGTGCTATGGATAAAAATAAAACCAGATAAGGGTGAGAGATAATGAGAAGGTATACAGGGCTATTTCAGATGAGTACGTTTGTTTTGTTTCTTCCTTCCCTTCCTTCCTTCCCTTCCCTTCCTTCCCTTCCTTCCTTCCCTACCCTTCCTTCCCTCCCTTCCCTCCCTTCTTTTCTTTTCCTCTTCTCCTCTCTTCTCTTCTCTTGTCTTCTCTTCTCTTCTCTTCTCCTTTTCTTTCTTTTTTGAGACAGAGTTTCATTCTTGTTGCTCAGGCTATAGTGCAACGGCCCGATCTTGGCTCACTGCTGCCTCCGCCTCCTGGGTTCAAGTGATTCTCCTGCCTCAGCCTCCTGAGCAGCTGGGATTACAGGAACCCATCACCATGCCTGCTAATTTGTTAAATATTTTTAGTAGAGACAGGGTTTCACCATGTTGGCCAGGCTGATCTCCAACTCCTGACCTCAGGTGATCCGCCTGTCTCTGCCTCCCAAAGTGCTGGGATTACAGGCGTGAGCCACTGCACCTGGCCTTCTTTCTTTTATTTTTCATTTCTTAGTTACCAAGGGTTGTGGCATTGTAGGAAGTGAGAAGATGCTGGGCGAGGTGTTAGAGCCCCGGCATCGAAAAGTGGTCAACCCGCCGGTTGGTAAGAAGAATTGACAGACAACAGTACAGGTTTGATAAAGGAACGTTGTATTAGAAACAAAGAACACTGCAGAAGAGGCCAATGAGGTGCCTCAGCAAGAAAGGACTTGGATTTTCCTTAGAAACATTTATGGACCTTAAGGCAGAAGCTCGAGGGTAATTTGGACCATATTAGCCATGTAGGCCATGATAAATGATTACGTTTGTAGCTATTTTGGTGCCTTAATGTCAGCAACGATTGTATAATGAGTTTCCACATGGCATTCTGGAGATATACAGAAATTCTGGCTACTTAGAAATTGTTTTGAAAGATACCTGAAACCAGATGCAGACTTTAGATACAAGGGAAGTTTAATTACTTCTAAATTCTCTAGGTAAGGAATTTTTGTCCCCAGTGCCTGCTTGATCACCAGGTGATCTTTGCTCTCCTCAGAAGGGATCGCATTCTGGATACATTTTGAAGGTAGAGCTGACAGGGTTCTTTGATGGCATTGAAGTATAAAATCCCAGCACTTTGGGAGGCCGAGGCGGGTGGATCACGAGGTCAGGAGATTGAGACCAACCTGGCTAACACGGTGAAACGCCGTCTCTACTAAAAATACAAAAAATTAGCCGGGCGAGGTGGTGGGCGCCTGTAGTCCCAGCTACTGGGGAGGCTGAGGCAGGAGAATGGCGTAAACCCGGGAGGCGGAGCTTGCAGTGAGCTGAGATCCGGCCACTGCACTCCAGCCTGGGCGACAGAGCGAGACTCCGTCTCAAAAAAAAAAAAAAAAAAAAAAGAAAAAGAAAAAGAAAAAGGGACTATCGCCCAGGCGCGGTGGCTCACACCTGTAATCCCAGCACTTTGGGAGGCCAAAGTGGACGGATCATGAAGTCAGGAGCAAGAAAATAAAAGAAAAAAAAAAAGCCGGGGGTGGTGCGGGGTGGAAGGAGTATCAGGCATGATTCTAAGTTTTCAGACTTCAGCAGGATGTGATTGAACCCAGGAATTCTTTTGTTTTATTTTGTTATTTTATTTTATTATTTATTTCAGACAGACTCTCACCCTGTCGCCCAGGCTGGAAGTGCAGTGGCACGATCTCAATTCACTGCAACCTCCGCCTCCCAGGTTCAAGCGATTCTCATGCCTCAGCCTCATGAGTAGCTGGGATTACAGGCGCCTGCCACCATGCCCAGCTAATTTTTGTATTTTTTTGTAGAGAGGGGGTTTCACCATGTTGACTAGACTGGTCTCGAACTCCTGACCTCAAATGATCCACCCAGCGCCTGGCCTTATTTTGCTATTTTATTTATTTATTTACTTATTTATTTTTAGAGATGGTGTCTCACTATATCGGCCAGGGTGGCCTTGAACTCCTGGCCTCAAGCAATTCTCCTGCCTCGGCCTCCCAAAGTACTGGGATTACAGACGTGAACCACCATGACTGGCCTTTTTCAATTTTTAATTTTTATTTCTTTTTTTGAACCCAGGTCTTCTGTACAAACTTTTTGTTACTGTCGATCACACAGAGAAACAAGAATCACTCCTCCAAACCTCAATTCCATAACATCCAGTTTAGGAACTATTCCATGTGACAAGGCTTTGCCAACCTCGAACCTACTTCTACCTGTAACCAAAAAGTCACTCTTACTGGAGGAATGCCAGTTTACAAAGATAAGTGACAAAGAGTGGCTGTGTTTACAAATCTCCCCCAAGGGCTCGCCGGGCGCGGTGGCTCAACCCTGTAATCCCAGCACTTTGGGAGGCCGAGACGGGCGGATCACGAGGTCAGGAGATCGAGACCATCTTGGCTAACACGGTGAAACCCCGTCTCTACTAAAAAATACAAAAAAACTAGCCGGGCGAGGTGGTGGGCGCCTGTAGTCCCAGCTACTCGGGAGGCTGAGGCAGGAGAATGGCGTAAACCCGAGAGGCGGAGCTTGCAGTGAGCTGAGATCCGGCCACTGCACTCCAGCATGGGGGACAGAGCGAGACTCCGTCTCAAAAAAAAAAAAAAAAAAAAAAAAAAAAAAAACAAATCTCCCCCAAGGGCTCTACACATTTCACAAATCTCCCATGGCCAGTTACTTACCTCAAAAACAAAGTCATATCAAAAGCAGATAATTAAGAGGTGTGAAAGAAGCAAAAGAATCTAGATCAGAAAAGCTAAAACCTTCTCATATGAAAACAGCACAGAGCTATCTTGCAATTCTTACTTAAGGTAAATAGAGCTCTGGGTCTTTCAAAAGCGCACAGAAATGATCCAGACAGGAAACAAAAGTACTCCTCTTGCTCCCAGAGCAAATCTATTGGAATTGCTTAGGGCATTCACAGAATGATATGATCTTGGTCAATAAAGTGTTCAAGATGAATATTAAATTTGCACAACAAATTTACTGTTTTACTTTCTTGGAGAATTATCCGAAATGCTTATGAGTCAGTTTTCCTATAACTGCCCTAATTATGGGGGTGAGAAGCATGTTACAATTTGTGTTACCCTGCTCCGAAAAAGTGGAATTCAAAAACTTTCCAGTGGCCAGGTGCGATGGCTCATGCCTGTAGTCCTAGCACTTTGGGAGACCAAGGCGGGCGGATCACTTAAAGTCAGGAGTTCAAGACCAGCCTGGCCAACATGGTGAAATCCCGTCTCTACTAAAAATACCAAAAACTTATCCAGAAATCTCTTGAACCCCGGAGGTGAAGGTTGCAGTGAGCCAAAGATTGCACCACTGCACTCCAACCTGAGCAACAGAGCGAGGTTGTCTACAATAATAATAATAATAATAATAATAAACTTTCCAGTGACTGAATGTGGATAATCATCAGTAAGCTATACTAGAAATGGAAGCGTGAGGAAATGGCATCTTTCATTGGCTTCTTCTGGTGACAATAATGGCCCACATCTTCAAGTTACCAGCAAGAAATGAGGGCAGAATTTGAGACTGCAACAGGTTCACCCTTGCAAAGGTAACTTGATCTTTCACATGAGGATTAAATCCACGGCTTTGGCCTCATCACCAGGTCCGGATTAACTGAACTAACCAGTCCTTTGTAGCAGGGATTGTCAAACTATGGCTCACAGGCCAAATCCAACCTGTCTGTAAGAATGGATGTTATATTTTTTAGATGGTTAGAAAAAATCAAAAGAAGAATAATATTTTGTGACACATGAAAAGTATATGAAATGCAAACATACACTGGAACACAGCCTCACTTATCTATTTAGGCGAGATCTATGGTTGCTCTTGTACTGTCATGGCAGAGTTCAGTAGTTGTGACAAAGACCCTATAGCCTGCCAGACCTGATACATTTGCTATCTAGCTCGTTACAGAAAAAGTTAGCCCACTCCCATCTCAAGGCTTGGCTTGGTGGCTCACGCCTATAATCCCAACACTTTGGGAGGCTGAGGTAGGAGGATAGCTTGAGCTCTGGAGTTTGAGGCAAGCCTAGGCAACATAGTGGGACCTCCTCTCTAATATTTCCAGCTCGATATTATAAATATTATACTGATGTATAAAAGGCAGAAATAATAGTTGAAAGAACTTATATTTCCAAAATGCAGTTAAGGACACATCCTGGAAATGGAAAAGCACAGAGATAAAATTGGTTAATGTTGCATGTGTGTAGCTTCCACCTTCAGCACTTGGCACTCATTCTTGCCAGGCAAGAGAAAGGAGAATGATTGCTTTTCCAAAAAGGAAAGGAATACTAATCCGTTTAATCAATTAGAATCAGATACCATTCATGTTTTCTGCTGTTAGATTGTTCTTTTCTGTGGGGACTTAATAAAAAAAGGGTGCTGAGGCCAGGCATGGTGGCTCATGCCTGTAATCCCAGCACTTTGGGAAGCTGAGGCGGGCGGATCATTTGAGGTCGCAAGTTTGAGACCAGCCTGGCCAACATGGTGAAATCCTGTCTCTACTAAAAATACAAAAATTAGCCAGGCGTGGTGGCACATGCCTGTTACTTAGGAGGCTGAGCATGAGAATCCCTTGAAGCTGGCAAGCAGAGGTTGCAGTGAGCCGAGATCGTGCCACTGCACTCCAGCCTGTGCAACAGAGTGAGACTCTGCTTCAAAACAAACAAAAAAGGTGCTGAGTCAGATAAAATACAATGGTGGTTTAGTCAACCTGCACACAAGTTGGGTAAAATTTCAGAATTGACTTTCAGAACAGGGACCTTGTCTACCTTTTTCACTACTGTATCCATAGAACCTAGCACATTGTAAACACTAAAATATATAGATATTTTAGGAGACGGGGTCCCACTATGTTGCCCAGGCAGATCTCAAACTCCTGGGCTCAAGCAGTCCTCCCACATCACCTTTCCAAAGTGCTGGGATTACAGGTGTAAGCCACCATGCCCAGCCTCAAATAATTTTTTTTTTTAATTGGGAGAGAGTCTCACCCTGTCACCCAGGCTGGAGTGCAGTGGCTTGATCCTGGCTCACTGCAACCTCTGCCTCCCGGGTTCAAGCAATCCTCATGCCTCAACCTCCGGAGTAGCTGGAACTACAGGTGCCCACCACCACGCCTGGTTACCTTTTGTATTCTTAGTAGAGACGGGGTTTCACCATGCTGGCCAGGCTGGTCTTAAACTCCTGACCTCAAGTCATCTGCCCACCTCAGCCTCCTACAGTGCTGGGATTACATGTGTGAGCTATCGTGCCCAGCCAAATATGTGTGTGTGTGTGTGTGTGTATGTGTGTGTCTGACAGAGTCTTGCTCTGTCCCCAGGTTGGAGTGCAGTGGCGCCATTTCGGCTCACTGTAACCTTGACCTCCAGCGTTAAAGCGATTCTCCAACCTCAGTCTCACAAGTAGCTGGGATTACAGGCACCCACCATCATGCCCAGCTAATTTTTGCATTTTTGGTAAAGGTGGGGTTTCACCATGTTGGCCAGGCTGGTCTTAAACTCCTGACCACAGGTGATCTGCCCCACTCAGACTCCCAAAGTGTTGGGATTATAGGCGTGAGCCTTGCACCGGGTCCTGGCCAAATTTTTAAATGAAAAAATGATAAAAAGCTCTCTGCACCACCTCTGAAGAAAGTTATCTACCCCAGATTAGGTCTTCTTCAAGCTGTATCACAGAACCATTGTGGTCTTGGCCTCTTATTACCTTGAGGAAACTGAAGCAGCAACCCTTGATAGCTCTGGTCAACCTCAGGATTAGAGACCTGAAAAATCTAGGGGCTCTAGGTCCCCTCTTTGTACTTGTATCTAAGGGCAAATACAGCTCTTATTTAGTGAAGTCTCAACTGGAAGATCTGGAAGATTATTGGGGTGGACAACATCAGATAGGACTGGACCTGTATGAGCAGAGTCATGTTTACAACCTTGCTCTCCTCCCCTGGAGTCAAAGTTCTTTCCTCCTTGAAGTGTGTTTCAAAGACTGCTGATTATCTTATTGATTGATTGATTGATTGATTGATTGATTGATTTTGAGATGGAGTTTTGTTGTGTTGCCCAGGCTAGAGGGCAGTGGCATGATCTTGGCTCACTGCAACCTCCGCCTCCTGGGTTCAAGCGATTCTGCTGCCTCAGTGTCCCGAGTAGCTGGGACTACAGGTATGTGCCACCACGTCCGGCTAATTTTTGTATATTTTAGTAGAGACAGGGTTTCACCATGTTGGTCAGGCTGTCTCAAACTCTTGACCTCAGGTGATCCTCCTTCCTCGGCCTCCCAAAGTGTAAGGATTACAGGTGTGAGCCACTGCGCCCGGCCAATTGAATGTTTGTTTTTTTTTTCTTTTTTGAGACAGAGTTTAGCTCTGTCACCCAGGCTGGAGTGCAGTGGCATGATCTCGGCTCACTGCAACCTCCACCTCTAGAGTTCAAGCAATTCTCCTACCTCAGCCTCCTGAGTAGCTGGGATAACAGGTGTGCACTGCCACATCCAGCTAATATTTGTATTTTTAGTATAGACAGGATTTCACTACATTTGCCAGGCTGCTCTTGAACTCCCAACCTTAAGTGATCCTCTTGCCTCGGCCTCCCAAAGTTCTGGGATTACGGGAGTGAGCCACCACACCCAGCCATCAGCTTTTTTTTTTTTTTTTTTTTTTTGAAACGGAGTCTTGCTTTGTCTCCCAGGCTGGAGTGCGGTGGCGTGATCTCGGCTCACTGCAAACTCCGCCTCCCGGGTTCATGCCATTCTCCTGCCTCAGCCTCCCGAGTAGCTGGGACTACAGGCGCCTGCCACAATGCCCGGCTAATGTTTTGTGTTTTTAGTAGAGACGGGGTTTCACCGTGTTAGCCAGGATGGTCTGGATCTCCTGACCTTGTGATCCACCCGCCTTGGCCTTCCAAAGTGCTGGGATTACAGGCATGCGCCACTGCGCCCGGCCTTTTTTTTTTTCCTTTTTGAGTCAGAGTCTCACTCTGTTGGCCAGGCTGGAGTGCAGTGGCACTATCTTGGTTCACTGCAACCTCCATCTTCTGGTCTCAAACAATTCTCCTGCCTCAGCCTCCGAGTAGCTTGGATTACAGGTGTGTGCCACTACGCCTGGCTAATTTTTGTATTTTTAGTAGAGACGGGGTTTCACCATGTTGGCCAAGCTGGTCTCCAACCTTCTGACCTCAAGTGATCTGCCCACGTTGGCCTCACAAAGTGTTGGATTACAGGCGTGAGCCACCTCGCCTAGCCCATCAGCCTCTGTTTTAAAAGAATTTTTATTGTTTCATTTTCTTGATATTTAAATCTTTGTTCCATTTGAGATTTGTTTTGTTTTGTTTGTAGAGATGGGGTCTCCTTATGTCGCCAAGGCCAGTCTCGAACTGCTAGGCTCGAGCCATCTTCCTGTCTTGGCATCTCAAAGTTCTGGGATTACATGCCTGAGCCACTTCGTCCAACTAGGTGTAGTTTTAATACCAATGTTGGCCGGGTGGGGTGACTCATGCCTGTAATCCCAGCACTTTGGGAGGCCGAGGAAAGAGGATCGCTTGAGGCCAGGATTTCCAGCCTGGCCAACATTGTGAAACCCTTGACTCTCCTAAAAATACAAAAATTAGCCCAGTGTGGTGACACGTGCCTGTTAATTCCAGCTACTTGGGAGGCTGAGGCATGAGGATTGCTTGAATCCAGGAAGCAGAGGTTGCAGTGAGCCAAGATTGCACCACTGCACTCCAGCCTGGGAAACAGAGTCTGTCTCAAAAAAAAAATATATATATATATATATATATATGTGTGTGTAAATATCAGTTGGCCAGTTTATACATAAGTTTATCAAATTTATTTTGACCTTTTTTTTTTCTTTTGGGGACAGGATCTCTGTTGCCCAGGCCAGAGTTTAGTGGCATAATCATGACTCACTGTAGATGACTGGCTAATAAAAAAAAAAAATTGGTAAGACCTGGGGTCTCGCTGCATTGCCCAGGCTGTTCTGGAACTCCTGGCCTTGAGCCTTAGCCTCCTAAAGTGCTGGGTTTACAGGCACGAACCATCGAGCCTGGCCTATTTTTTGTATTTTTAAAATAGTAGCCATTCTTACAGGTGTGAGTGGTTCTAATAACTTTAAAAAAATGTTATTTGGGAGAAGTTATTCCAAAGATGAATGAATTTAGAAAACTATAACATTTTCCCTAGGGAAGTGTCATACTTCTCAGCTTTCCTCATCTGAGTCAAGAGGTTTCTTTCTTCTAAGGGGATATCGTTTATCTTAAGTTTCTAATACGTTAAATTTGGATTGTTGTTAGTGATCAGTAGGACCAGGTGCATCCTGTTATATTTTGCAAAAGTGCCTAAATGTTTCTTATTTCAGAATCACAAGACCTAGAAAATGATGACTGCAGGCATATCTATCAAAAAGGGAAATGAATCAGCTACAGAGGAGAAGGGTGTTTATCAGGCACGGTGGCTCGTGCCTCTAATCCCAGCACTTTGGGAGGCCAAGACAGGCAGATTGCTTGAGCCCAGGAGTTTGAGACCAGCCCGGACAACATAGGGAGACCCTGTCTCTACAAAAAAACAAAAAAACAAAAAACAAAAAACAAAACGCAACAAAAAATTATCCTGGGTATAGTGGCACATGCACCTCCCAATACTTGGGAGGCCAAGGCAGGAGGATCACTTGGACCTGGGAGGTCAAGGTTGCCATGAGCTATGATGGTGCCACTGCACTCCAACCTGGGTGACAGAGTGAGATCCTGTTTAAAAACATTTAAAAAAAAAAAAAAAAAAAAAAGAGAGAAAGAGAAGGGTTAGGAAAGAACTTCCGAAGGATCATATAGTTCATCTGTACTTTCTGCATAAGTAGACACAACTATAGACTCATCATCGGTAAATTTTACTATTTGACCTCAAAGAGAGCAGAAGACAGAAAAGGTGAAATGCCTGTATTTTAAAAAATTCAAATTTCTTTCTTTCATAAGTATGATGAAAATGTTTAGAATGAAGAAGTGAAAAAAATTCCATACACCATACAGCAGTTGTATTAGACATCAACGTTAATATTAAACATTAAGCATCAAACGTTAGTGTATTTAATACAAAATCTTACTTGGAAGAGAAAAGAAAACAATCACGTTTTTAAAGAGAGTTGCCCGGGGGGAGTGTGGTGACATCATCATAGCTGACTGCAGCCTCAAACTCCTTGACTCAAGTGATCCTCCTTCCTCAGCCTCCCGAGTGGCTATGACAACAGGTGTGCACCACCATGCCCTGATAATTAAAAACAAATTTTTTTGTAGAAAGGCTGGGCACAGTGACTTACGCCTTTAATCCTAGCACTTTGGGAGGCTGAGGTGGGTGGATCACAAGGTCAGGAGTTCAAGACCAGCCTGACTTATATGATGAAACCCCTTCTCTACTAAAAATACAAAATTAGCCAGGCATGGTGGCATGTGCCTATAGTCCCAGCTACTTGGGAGGCTGAGGCAGGAGAATCACTTGAATCTGGGAGGTGGAAATTGCCGTGAGCCGAGATCGTCCCACTGCACTCCAGCCTGGGTGACACAGAGAGACTCTGTCTCAAAAAAAAAAAAGAGTTTTGTAGAGATGGAGTTTTGCTGTGTTGCCTAAGCTGGCCTCGAACTCCTGGCCTTAAGCAGTCCTCCTGCCTCGGCCTTCCAAAGTAGTGGGATTATAGGCATAAACCACTGCATTCAGTCAAATTTTATTTCTTTTATGACACACTTTCCATAGTATTATTTAAAAAGTTTAGTGATAAAGGTTATGGAGAAAGAATAGCAGTGCTTATGGTGAAAACAGCTTTGATCTTGCTCTCTCAAGATTTAGGATTAAAGGCTGGGGACAGTGGCTCATGCCAGTAATCCCAGCACTTTGGGAAGCTGAGGTGGGCAGATCACTTGAGGTCAGGAATTTGAGATAAGCCTGGCCAACATGGTGAAAACCCGTCTCTACTAAAAATACAAAAATTATCCAGGCATGATGGCGAGCACCTGTAATCCTAGCAACTCAGGAGGCTGAGGCAGGAGAATCACTTGAACCCGAGAGGCGGAGGTTACAGTGAGCCGAGATTGTGCCACCGCGCCCCAGCCTTGGCGACAAGAGCAAAAACTCCGTCTTGAAAAAAAAAAAAAAAAGGACAGGTTTGAACACCAGGTTTGTCACCTTACTATCTGTGCAATTCTGTGTGTCACTCAACCCATCTGAGCTTCTATTTCCCCATCTGTAAATCAGAAATACTACTACTTATCTTACAAGACTGTGGTAAAGATTAAATAAGATGATGAGTGTGATAGCCACCTGGCATACAAAAGGTACTAAATAAATGTTAACTGAATTCCTTCCTTCAAAGTAGGGTTGAAGTTTTCTAGTCATTTTGTAGAGCCTAAGGTATGCATACTTGGGCTTGGGATGTCTCTTACTTGATCTTAGCCAAAAGGCTGAGAAGCGATGGATAATGTTTCTCAAAATGTGAATTGAATCAGAATGTTTCACATTCCCATTGGAAATCTGTTTCCTTCTCAGTTTTCTCCATCTCAGTAAGTGACCCCACCATTCATCTATCTAGTTGTATAAGCCAAACCAATTCTGGGTGTTGAATGACAAAAGTTTAATATTACTTTGTTCTTACCTGGGATTTCTTAATTTCTCAAAAAGGTAGTGGTGTAGTTTTCCATCTGTTCCCACAGGTAGTGGTTTCCGTTATTCATGGGAATAGCAGCTTGATTCCCATCTCCACAAATGCTATTAATAGTGTTTAAGTCAGGGAACAGTAAGTACATTTGGCACATGGGACTCTTCTGTTTTGTAGCTTTCATTTGGAAAGTTCACTTTCTATAGCGTAACATTGCAACTGCCCTTTCTCCCAGCTGTTTACATTTCTCTCAGCATTGAATGGTGAATGGAAAACAAATCAGAAAAGTCAGAGTGGGCGGGAAGGTTAAGGAGACCCAACCACACCGCTTCTAGCCGGGTGACCCTGTACATTCCCTTTGAAGGCATCATCTAACTTACAGTTTCATATAAAAAACAGGAAGGTGGGCCGGGTGCGGTGGCTCACGCCTGTAATCCCAGCACTTTGGGAGGCCGAGGCGGGCAGATCATGAGGTCAGGAGATCGAGACCATCCTGGAAAACACGGTGAAACCCCGTCTCTATTAAAAATACAAAAAAAAAAAAATTAGCCGGGCGTGGTGGTGGGCACCTGTAGTCCCAGCTACTCCGGAGGCTGAGGCAGGAGAATGGCGTGAACCTGGGAGGCGGAGCTTGCAGTGAGCCGAGATTGCACCACTGCACTCTAGCCTGGGTGACAGAGCGAGACTCTGTCTCAAAAAAAAAAAAAAACAAACAGAAAGGTGATCATCTCAACTACTCTACCAGGTTGTCTTAAGAAACACAGGAATACTTGTAAATGTGAATAAAAATTTAAACGTCACATAAATGTAACATTTACTATTATTTAACAATGCCCAAACTTTCAAACTCACTATTCCTCAAATTAATCCGAATTTAAACGTTTGAGACTGGGTGCGGTTGCTCATGTCTGTAATCCCAGCACTTTGGGAGGCCGAGGTGGGTAGATCACTTGAGGTCAGGAGTTTGAGACCAGCCTGGCCAACATGGTGAAACCCATCTCTACTAAAAATACAAAAATTAGCAGGGCGTGGTGGCATACATGCCTGTAACTCCAGCTATTCAGGAGGCTAAGGCAGGACAATCACTTGAACATGGGAGGTGGGGGTTGCAGTGAACCGAGATCATGCCACTGTACTCCAGCCTGGGTGACAGAGTGAGACTATGTCTCGAAATAAAGAATTTAAACCTTTGAAAAGTTTATTTCCTCTCCCTAGTGATCTAGATTGTTATCAATACTCCAAATCTCCAAGTAGGTATCCTAGGAAACGAAGAAATACACAACTTCTTTCTGATAATCCTTGGCTACACTAGATTTCTTCTCTCTCGTAACCCTTCTGTGGTCAGCTGCCAAGGGCTTCCTTTTCCCTCTTTCCTTCCTTTTCTGCCTCCTCTCGCACATAACCAATCTCCAGCTCTCCACTTTGACCCCCATCCCCACCTGTTATGAACTAAATTGTGCCCCCCACGCCCCCCTCCCCCACCAAATTCATATGTGTAAGCCCCGACCCCCAGTGTGACTGTATTTGAAGACTGGGCCTTCAGCAGGTAATTAAGGTTAAGTGAAGTCATAATGGCGGGCCCTAATCCTATAGGACTGATGTCCTATAAGAAGAGTAACAGACCACACTAGTCGGCTTTGCTACTCTATCCTCTTTCAAGTGCAAATCATCCCAGTTTTTTTTTTTTTTGAGATGGAGTTTTGCTCTTTTTGCCCAGGCTGGAGTGCAGTGGCACAATCTTGGCTCACTGCAACCTCCACCTCCAAGGTTCAAGCAATTCTCCTGCCTCAGGCTCCCAAGTAGCTGGGATTACAAGCCTGCACCACTACACCTGGCTAATTTTGTATTTGTAGGAGAGACGGGGTTTCACCATGTTGGCCAAGCTGGTCTCGAACTCCTTCCTGACCTCAGGTGATCTGCCCACCTTGGTCTCCCAAAGTGCTGGGATCACAGGCGTGAGCCACCGTGCCTGGCCCATCCCAGTCTTTCATACTTAGCTTCCCATCCTTCCTTGAAGTATATATAAAAAAGATACTTCTTCCTTCTCTTCTGTCTGGTCTGGATTGCTTAACTAGACCATAAGAACCAAGGGCAGGAAATGTTCGGTATGATTCACAGCTGTGACTCAGGTGCTTGGCAAGGCAGGCATTCAACGAATCTACCGATTCGTTGAATAAATTACAAGCCACACAGTCTTGAAGAGATAATTGATCACATGTCCTCTCTCTAATATCTCCAATCTCTCCACTAGCGCCTTCTTGTTTTCACACATTTATAAGCCTCCCACATAGAACACGACTCACTTGATACCGCTGCCCTTTCAAATGTCTTGATTTTCTAATTCCTGTGAATAAGTGGCTGATTTTTACTAGCCTCCTTTAGTATAATTCAGTCCTCTTGATTCCTTTGCAATCTCATATCAGTTCCATCAACTATAGAGATAAATGAACCATAGTTACAGAGGCCTCCTTTTGAAACAAATGCAGGCCAGGTGCGGTGGCTTACGCCTGTAAACCCAGCACTTTGGGAGGCCAAGGAGTGTGGATTGCTCAGGAGTTTGAGACCAACCTGGGCAACATGACGAAACCTCATCTCTACAAACAATACAAAAATCAGCCAAGCGTCATGGCACACACCTGTAGTCTCAGCTACGGTAAAGGTTGAAGTGGGAGGGTCGCTTAAACCTAGGAGGTCAAGGCTGTAGTAAGCCATGAGGATGGCACTGCACTCCAGCCTGGGTGACAGAGAGAAACTCTGTCTCAAAAAAAAAAAAAAAAAAAAAAACTGCAGTTATCCCTTTTCTGGCCCTTGCCTTCTTTGATCTTAGTATTCTATTTTGGGCACTGATGATAATCACCTTCTTTCTTTCTTTTTTTGAGATGGAGTCTTGCTCTGTTGCCCAGGCTGGAGTGCAGTGGCATGATCTCAGCTCACTGCAACCTCCTGAGTTCAAGCAATTCTCGTGCTGCAGCCTCCCAAGAAGCTGGGATTACAGATATGTACCACCACACCCAGCTAATTTTTTGTATTTTCAGTAGAGACCAGGTTTCACCATGTTGGTCAGGCTGGTCTTGAACTCCTGACCTCAAATGATCCGCCCACTTCAACCTCTCCAAGTGCTGTGATTACAGGCTTGAGCCACCGTGCCCAGCCTACCTTTTCTCTTAAATTCTGTTTTCATGGGGTTGAAGACATACTCTCCCTTGCTTCTATTTCTCAGACCACACTTTCTTTTCCTTGGACATATTTTAAACTTGACTTTCTGGGTCATTCTTTTTCCTTCTGAACTCTTCCTTCAGCTTTTTCTCTTAATTTCAATGATCAACTCTTTTGTTGATGACTTGTGAAATCACAGCTGAGTTGAATGATTTCATCATATTTATTTCTGTATTTATATATTTATTTTTTTGAGACAGAGTCTTGCTCTGTTGCCCAGGTTGGAGTGCAGTGGCGCAATCTCGGCTCACTGCAAACTCCGCCTCCTGGGTTCAAGCGATTCTCCCACCTCACCCTCCCGAGTAGCTGGGACTACAGGCACCCACCATCATGCCCGGCTAATTCTTGTATTTTTGTAAACACAGCATTTCACCACATTGGCCAGGCTGGTCTCAAACTCCTGACCCCAGGTGATCCACCTGCCTCGGCCTCCCAAATTGCTGGAATTACAGGCGTGAGCCTTCTTACCGCAATTCTGAAAAAACACTATTAACACTGGCAGATAGCATTTCAGACCTTTAAGATGAATATTTTTTATTTACACAATACACAATTTTGTGGCTTAGTGTTTACACTTAATTTTCTCATGTCAGTAGATATAGAACAGTCATATTTTATAAGGATCTGTCACAATTTATTTAACCAGTCCCTTGTTTTTGGGTTTTGTTGTTGTTGTTGTTGACTATTATGAAAGTTTATTTAACAAAATGTCTAATGTGAAAATGTACGTGACCTAATTTTTACATCATAGTAAAACAGGCCCTATGGAGAGAGGGCATGGGTTTCCCTGCTGAACAGCCATTATTTTTACTCATTCCAAGGCTTCTAACATGATACTATTTCCTCATATTACCACCGTTCCATTATTGTTCTGTTGCCCACTAGTCGCCATCTCCACACATTCATCTATCACAAGATTCATAAAGGGATCAAATCTCCACAATATTTCTTGGACATGTCTGCCACCATTTAATTTCAACGACAATTTCTTGTTCATAAATTTTTTCAACTGGGGAGGGTGAGCTTTTCTCATGGTGTCTGCTCTGTGGGCTCACAGATGCCTTGGAATGGAATGCACTGCCTCTCTCACTGTTTTGTTTCTGTTTTTTGTTTGTTTGTTTTGAGACAGAGCCTCGCTGTGTTGGCCAGGCTGGAGGACAGTGGTGCGATCTCGGCTCACTGCAACCTCCACCTCCCAGGTTCAAGCGATTCTCCTGCCTCAGCCTCCCAAGTAGCTACAGGAGCCCGCCACCACGCACGGCTAATTTTTTTGTTTTGTATTTTTAGTAGAGACAGGGTTTCACTATGTTGACCAGGCTGGTCTTCAACTCCTGACCTCATGATCCGCCTGCCTTGGCCTCCCAAAGTGCTGGGATTATAGGCATGAGCCACCATGCCCGGTCTTCCTCACTGTTGTTTTGTTTTGTTTTGTTTTGTTTGAGATAAAGTCTCATTCTGTCACCCAGGCTGGAGTGCACTGGTGTCATCTTGGCTCACTGCAACCTCCGCCTTCCAGGAGGTTCAAGCGATTCTCATGCCTCAGCCTCCCAAGGAGCTGGGACTACAGGCCTGTACCACCACACCCATCTGAATTGTTTTTGTATGTTTAGTAGAGATGGGGTTTTACCATGTTGGCTGGTCTGGAACTCCTGGCCTCAAGTGATTTGCCCGCCTCGACCTCCCAAAGTGCTGGGATTACAGGTGTGACCCACCATGCCTGGCGTAAACAGTCCTTCAATGTTGTATATTTAGGTTGTTTCCAATTTTTCATTCTGCATGTGTATCTTTGGACATTCATCCTGTTTTTTTCTTGGAATATTATTCCTGGCAGTGGAATTTCTGATGAAAGGATGTGTTTGAAGGTACTGTCAAATCTATCCTCTAAGTGTTCTGCCAAGGCCGGGTGTTGTAGCTCACACCTATAATCCCAACACTTTGTGAGGCTGAGGTGGGCAGATGGCTTGAGTCCAGGAGTTTAAGACCAGCCTCGGCAACATAGCAAAACCCTGTCTCTACAAAAAAAAAAAAAAAAATACAAAAATTAGCCGGCATGATGGTACATACCTGTAGTCCCAGCTACTCGTGTGTCTGAGGTGGAAGGATTGCTTGATTCCAGGAGGCACAGGTTGCAGTGAGCTGTGATCATGCCACTGCACTTCAGTCTGGGCAACAGAGCAAGACTCTGTCTTAAAAAAAAAAAAGGGGGGGGGGGGCGGGTGGAGGGGTGGGCTCTGTCGATTTATATTCCTACCAACAGTTTATGAGTGCTTGTTCTCCTATCCTCTCACCAACACTCATTCTTGCCTACCTGAGAGTCAGGAATTGGTATCATATTCATTATCATTTCATTTTGTAAGTCTTTTATTATGAAGGAGGTTAAACATTTTTCATGTTTCTTGGCCATCGACACTTTGAATTAGCTGTTATATCCTATGCCTGTCTCTCACCTCTCCTTCCCCACCCATTGGTTGTTCTTGAGAAGTTTCTGACCAGAAAAAAAAAATAAATCATAAACCATTAAGGGAACTGACTGACTTTTTTAAAGGCTTAGAGTGAGTTATCAGGGAAGGAAGGGAGGGAAGAAGAAAGAGAGGAAGAGGAGGGGAGAGAGGGAGGTTCTAAAGTCCAGAGGGGAAAAATCTTAGATCAAAGATTACAAACGCAAAAAAGTTTTTTTTTTTTTTTGCAGAAAATTCCTATTTCAAATCAATTTTATGTGGAACTCATGTACAAAACAGAAAAAAATGAAGCAGCTCTCATCAAAGTGAGAATGGGTAACCTGCTACACCTACTCAGCCTCCTCTTGCCTGGGAGAGGCTATCCAGGACCTGCTTTGTTATTTTAAGACTTTAAAAAACTAAATTTTAAAACTACTCAACAAACAAGACTAATGTACTTGTATTCTTTTCATAAATAATGCGATGAGTTAAAATTATGCCTGTTTTGGCTGGGCGCAGTGGTTCATGCCTGTAATCCCAGCACTTTGGGAGTCTGAGGCAGGTGCATCACTTGAGGTCAAGAGTTCGAGATCAGCCTGGCCAACATGGTGAAAGCGCATCTTCACTAAAAGTATAAAAATTAGCCAGGTGTGGTGCTGTGTGCCTGTAGTCCCAGCTACTTGGGAGTCTGAAGCAAGAGAATCACTTGAATACAGGAGCAGAGGTTGCAGTGAGCCAAGATCGCACCATTGCACTCCAGCCTGGGAGACAGAGTAAGACTCCATCTCAAAAAAATAAATAAAAAAATTATGTCTGTTTTGATAGAGCTCTCTACTTTTGAAAGAAAAAGGCATAAATGAGATCATTTGTTATGTTGTACATTATCATTCCATCTCACTAGGGTATGAACCCATGCTATTCACAACCTAGGCATCTGGTGTCATGGTACTATTCAAATTGCAAGTAGAATACTGAGAAGCAACTAATATCACCTCTAAAGAGCAACTTTGCAAATTCATACCTATGAAGTACAGGAAATTCCTAAATCTATTCCTCCAGATTTAGCCTTTCAGCCAAGGACTAATATGTCTAAAGCATAGACACTCAAACTTCTTTTTGCTCTTTCAAACTCAAGTGCACCCACATTCATCATCTTTACCATCACATTGTTTCCCTTCTCCAGTTCCCCATTTTTTTTTTTTTTTTGCAGCTTTGTGACTTTCCCTTCTTCTTTTAAGCTTATCCAGTCACTAGCTTTTATTATTTTTTCCCTTTTTAAATTTTTATTTATTGAGATGGAGTTTCACTCTTGTTGCCCAAGCTGGAGTGCAATGCCATGGTCTTGGCTCACTGCAACCTCCGCTTCCCGGGTTCAAGTGATTCTCCTACCTCAGCCTCCAGAGTAGCTGGGATTACAGGCGCCCACCACCATGCCCTGATAATTTTTATATTTTTAGTACAGACAGGGTTTCACCATGTTGGTCAACCTGGCCTCGAACTCCTGACCTCAGATGATCCACCTGTCTTGGCCTCCCAAAGTGCTGGGATTACAGGCGTGAGCCACTGTGCCTGGCCTAATTTTTCCTTTACAGAGACACATAGATTTATTGTTTTCCTACTTGTTACCATGTCTGTCTGTCTGTCTTTTTCTTTCTTTCCTTCCTTTCTTTCTCTCTCTCTCTCTCTCTTTCTTTCTTTCTTTCTTTCTTTCTCTCTCTCTCTTTCCTTCCTTCCTTCCCTCCCTTCCCTCCCTCCTTTCTTCTTTTCCTTTTCTTTCCCTCCCTCCCTCCCTCCCTCCCTCCCTCCCTTCCTTCCTTCCTTCCTTCCTTCCTTCCTTTGTTTCGAGATGGAGCCTTGCTCTGTTGCCCAGGCTGCAGTGCAGCAGCATCATCTTGGCTCACTGCAACCTCCACCTCCTGGGTTCAAGTGATTCTCCTGCCTCAGCCTCCCAAGTAGCTGGGACTACAGGTGCGTGCCACCACGCCTGGCTACTTTTTTGTATTTTTAGTAGAGACGGAGTTTTACTGTGTTAGCTGGGATGGTCTCCATCTCCTGACCTCAGCCTCCCAAAATGCTGGGATTACAGGAGTGAGCCACCACGCCTGGCCTTTTTTCCTTTTTGAGACAGAATCTCACTCTATTGACCAGGCTGGAGTGCAGCAGTGCCATCTCAACTCCCCGCAACTTCCGCCTCCAGGGTTCAAGCAATTCTTGTGCCTCAATTCTTGTGTAATCCTGAGTAGTTGGGATTACAGGTGTGCGCCACCACACCTGGCTAATTTTTTTTTTTTTTTTTCAGTAGAGACGGGGTTTTGCCATGTTGGCCAGGCTGGTCTTGAACTCCTGGCCTCAAGTTATCTCCCTGCCTCGGCCTCCCAAAGTGCTGGGATTACAGACGTGAGCCACTGCACCTGGCCACCAAATTAAGTTTTACGCAATCTAATGGCAATTTAGATTTATATGAACCTGTTTAGACTTCTGACCTGGTTTCTGGACTGTTCTCTGCTCTAGGCTTGTATTTTTCTTTCAGATTATAGGATGATCAACTTTCCAAACATTAATTTTTCAATGCTATCTAAATGAGGCACAGAAAATGTCTTAGTATGCTCCCAGCATTTTGATTTCCTCTCTGACGCTTGCATCTGACTTCTTTAGTTCTGCTTTTGTTTTGGGGCCTGGTTACAGACTGTTCTTTACATTTTTCTTTTGGGACTGAAATCATTATGTCGTATTATTGCCTAGCAGTTTTGGTTCTTGTTTTTATTGCCTCAAGTTTAGCCATCTACTTGAGCTTTATGACTTTCAGTTTAGAACAAACTCTTCAACCTGGCATTCATGGCCACCCTTGACTTGTCACTCTTATCTATTGCAGAATCTCTTTTGATTTTTTTTCAATGGATTCTTTCTGGGGTCACCATGTTGCATAACTCTAGGCAAAATCATTGATCATATTATATGTTAATGGTTTCCCGTACTGGAGCATACTATGATTTATGATTTATGTTCTGTTTTCTCAACCCATCACAGCCATTCTTTCTTCACAGTGTGGCCATGAGATGACTCCCTATAGTCCTGCCCCACTCCTCAATTTCTAGAACTGACCCTTGCCAGAAATTAGAGCTTTAAGAAATTCTGAGGCCGGGCACATTGGCTTGTGCCTGTAATCCCAGCACTTTGGGAGGCCAAGGTGGGCAGATTGCTTGAGCCATGGGCAACATGGCGCAACCTCGTCTTTACAAAAAACACAAAAATTAGCAGGGGGTGG
The DNA here is from genome assembly GCF_047675955.1 of Chlorocebus sabaeus. Classification (NCBI taxonomy): domain Eukaryota; kingdom Metazoa; phylum Chordata; class Mammalia; order Primates; family Cercopithecidae; genus Chlorocebus; species Chlorocebus sabaeus. The sequence goes on from NC_132919.1 coordinate 39,144,955, forward strand.
TGGTGTACTCCTGTAGTGGCAGCTATTCAGGAGGCTAAGGTGGCTGAGGTAGGAAGATCACTGGAGCCAGGGAGATTGGGGCTACAGTGAGCGGAGACTGAGCGACTGCACTCCAGCTGGGGTGGCAGAGCAAAACCCTGTCTCTCTTTTTTTGTTTTTTTTTTTTTGAGATGGAGCTTCGCTCTTGTTGCCCAGGCTGGAGTGCAATGGCATGATCTTGGCTCACTGCAACCTCTGCCTCCCAGTTTCAAGCGATTCTCCTGCCTCAGCCTCCTGAGTAGCTGGGATTACAGGCATGTGCCACCACGCCTGGATAATTTTGTATTTTTAGAAGAGACAGGGTTTCTCCATGTTGGTCAGGCTGATCTCAAACTTCTGATCTCACGTGATCCGCCTGCCTCGCCCTCCCGAAGTGCTGAGATGACAGGCATGAGCCATGGTGCCTGACTGTGTCTCTAAAAACAAACAAACAAACATGATGCCCCTATCAGAAAGCAGAATTCAGGTGTTAACTGAATGATGATCAACTTCCTTGTTATAAATTACTATGTTTTTATTAAGAAAATTAAAGTCACCTTGACTATAAAATCACCAAACTTTTGAAACATTATTTTCCAAACATCTTTACCTTGTTGGGTACTTTATCTTCTACTGGTTTACGTAAGATATAAGCTGGCCCTTTAATATGATCTCCTCTGAATCATAACAAAGCAAAATTTAGAAAGGAGAAATAACAAAAAGAATTCCATCAAAGATGATCAAAATGATCCCTAGCAGCTATAACCATAAGTTACAATAAGTGAAATTGAAAATGACTGATTCAATGGATTATCCGCCCAAGTTATTTGTTCAAATGCCAAGAAGTAACTTTCTTACCATAAAATTGTTTCCATATTTTCTTTTATTTTTACTAGAGCGAAATCTCAGGTGCATTTATTATTCATATGATTAAAGCATCACCTCATTAAATTCTGCAAAAAAAAAAATCTACAAAGCATATTTGGAACTAAAACTGAAAAAAAAAAATGAAGAACCCTTACTTTGTTCTTGGAAAATTTATTTCAGTTTAAACAACAAAGCAAATGATATTTATGTCATCTAGGGACAGATGGGAGAGTACAGTAATTCTTCATAGCTGTTTCATTGCCAAACTCCAAATGAGAGACGTAATCTAGGTAAAAGACACTTATTATTCCAGATTACATTTACCTCACAAACTGAGATCATGAAAATTAGTCAAATATATTAGAAACAGATGTACACGAAGTCGCTTCAGATAAACTGAGAAAGCGAGGTCTAATGCTTTGGAAAATTCTGTTCCTACTTAGTACTCAGATTAATGAATTTTAAAGATCAGGAACATCTTTATGGGGGTTCATAAGTGTTAGGAACAATCATATGCACTTTCATCAGTTTAATATAATTATTAGGATTCAAGATGGTATTTAAAATCTAGATGTAGGCTCAGTTAGTCAATGCCAAAAGTGAAAATCTTACATTTTTTTAGAGGAAACACAAAAATAGAACTATTTGGATCTTATCTTAATTTATAATTGATAAGTTCATTTTTAATGCTTAAAAAAATGGACATGGTAGAATTGTTACACACCTGAATAAAGGTCTCAAATAGAATGTTCCATTAACAACATCAACTCAGAAATCTAATTCACTCTACAGATTTTATTTCTGATCAACGAATCAACTTTTATTTTCTTGAGCCTGACTGCTGCTAATTATGTATAACCTGCCAGATAACTACACATCACTGATTTCCAAGCTTTTTCCATTTTATTTTTCCCCTTTAACTAAGATGCACCTAGAAATAACAAGACACTAACAAATAGCTGCAGTGGCCTTCAAAATTTCTTTTACTGGCCAGACGCAGTGGTTCACACCTGTGATCCCAGCACTCTGAGAGGCCGAGGTGGGTGGATCACCTGAGGTCAGGAGTTCGAGACCAGTCTGGCCAACATGGCAAAACCCTGTCTCTACTAAAAATACAAAAATTAGCTGGGCGTGGTAGTGGGCACCTGTAATCCCAGCTACTCAGGAGGCAGAGGCAGGAGAATAGCTGGAACCTGGGAGGCAGAGGTTGCAGTGAGCCAAGATGGTACCACTGCACTCCAGCCTCGGCAACAGAGGAAGACTCCATGTCAAAAAAAAAAAAAAAAAATTCTTTTACTAACTAACTGATTGTATTCCAGTGAAGGCTAATGCCATTTTTTTTTTTTTTTTTTTTTTTTTTTGCGACAGAGTCTTACTCTGTCTCCCAGGTTGGAGTGCAGTGGTGCTATCTTGGCTCACTACAGCCTCTGCCTCCCAGGTTCAAGCAATTCTCGTGCCTCAGCCTTAAGAGCTGCTGGGATGACAGACGTGTACCACCACGCCTGGCTAATCTTTGTATTTTTGGTAGGGATGGGGTTTTGCCATGTTGGTCAGGCTGGTCTTAAACTCCTGACTTCAGATGATCTGCCTGCCTCAGCCTTCCAAAGTGCTGGGATTACAGGCGTTAGCCACCCCACTCAGCCCAATGCCAAATGTATCCAACAGTCTTTGATTCCAGAATTACTTATAATAGAACACTACATCATCTACAGAAATCTTGATCAATAACCTAGATAACCTAGTTTCTAGATTATTGATCAAGATTTCTGTAGATGATGTAGTATGTACATTTCTGTGTATGTTATTAATCAAGATTTCTGTGTAAGATCTAGAAACTAAAATGCATATTAAGAAATTAAAACTTACATCTCATAACCAATTATCTTTCTAAACAATTTACAAACATAAAATATACAATATTATTTAAAATAAATATACATATAATATATAGTTTCTACATTCTCATACAGGCTTAAAAATGAGGTAATAAAAACTGATTAAACCTTTTACCATTCTGGAAATGGCTTAGGGAAATGATGATGAAATTTTTTTTCTTAGGTCTTCATTTTTTCCTTCAATACTTCTAAGTACCTCTTTTTCTATGCTGAAAAGTTATGTAAAAAATCCTTAAGCTTTGTTGGATAGTCTGTCATCACCCCAGTTGCTCCCAAATCAAAAGCTCTTTTGTATTCTTGTTCTTCGTTTAATACCCAAATATACACCTGAAAATTAGAAGTGTGAGAAGGATGAGAAGAAATGTTAAAATAGAAAATTATTTTTATAACAGTATTTATCCACTACAATCTTGGTACATTTAGAAATAACCTTTTAAAGCTATCATTTAAATAAATCATTAGATCCTTTTTTAAAAGTTCACTTTGTTCCTTACAGGAATGAGGGGTGTTAAAAAAAAAATTCACAGTGCTTATTAAATATACACTCTCCTGGCTGGGCGCAGTGGCTCACGCCTGTAATTCCAGCACTCTGGGAGGTCAAGGCGGGTGGATCATCTGAGGTCAGGAGTTCGAGATCAGCCTGGCCAACATGGCAAAACCCAGTCTCTACTAAAAATACAAAAATTAGCCAGGTGTGGTGGTGCGCGCCTATAATCCCAGCTACTTAGTAGGCTGAGGCATGAGAATCGCTTGAACCTGGGAGGTGGAGGTTGCAGTGAGTCAAGACTGCACCACTGCACTCTAGCCTGGGTGACACAGCGAGACTCCATCTCAAAAAAAAAAAAAAAGAAAAAAAAAAATACACACACACACACACACACACACACACACACAAACACTGGCCCACCCCTATGGCAACAGCTATTCTGTACATAAGAGGAATCTAGATCCAGAAATGCCAATGCTTTATTGCTAACTGTATAGGAAGAGCTTAAGGTCCTCATTTGTGGATCAGTAAAGCAGCAGTATCAGAGTGAAGGGCCAAACTAAGTCAGTTAAAAGTTCTTGCCCTTTATATTTGTGTTAAACTGGTGAGCTATGCTGCTTCCAAAATGCATCATTCCAGAAACTTACTTGAATGCCTCGAGCAGTTAAGTGGTCAAACAAAGCTTTCCTCATTAGTAAGCTAGAAAAGAAAAAGCATAAATGATTTAGGAATCTAGTCCTTAGTCCTAATTTAGTCAATTTAGAGTTTAGTAATTCCTAGTTTAATTTAATCCCAATGCTTCAGCAATAAAAGAAATGGTCTCAAGTAATAATGGCTGTTGTGAATTAATTTATGTCTTAATTGCTGGATCTCCTTTCATTGCAGGCTGCTGGTTGGTGGACAACCAGAACCTCCTTTCTACTCCTTACTGCTACCAGATCTGTCGGAGACCCATTCTTGTTGACACAGCTCAGTAGAAAAGAGGCTGCCTCATTTTCACTGCTGAAGAAGGAGAAAGAGCTGGCTTTCCTTTCTTACTATTAATATGTGTTCCTAACTTTCCAAGTTAAAATAAGTCAACAAATGCAGGTCAATTTCTATAGCATCATAGTTCATTACACAATGGATTAGTCTTTTGTAAGCTATGTTAGAAGCATTATGTCCATTAATTACACTATCCTATGTCTAGGGAAAAAAAATTTTTTTGTTCCAAGTAACTCACTGATAAGTGAACTTTCAAAATACAAATCTCTTGAGCAAGATAGGAATTCACTGCGCTGGAAAGACATTATTTCTATTCTGTTATGTCTATTAGAATGATTAAATAACAGAAACTAGAAATCATGTGCTTTTGACACAAATTAAAAATGCATCTTGTCAGTTAATAGGGTTGAAAAAAGAAAAAAAATGCATCCTGGTTTTACATGAGCACAAAAAAAAGGCATCCTTGAAAAACTAGAGCTTAAATTGAGAATAAAGCAAAAAAGAATAAACACTGACACAAAGAAAAGATAAAACTAATTGTTTAGGACTCTTTGAAAAAGGCGTTAAGGCTGGGCGCGGTGGTTCACACCTGCAATCCCAGCACTTTGGGAGGCTGAGGTGGGCAGATCACTTGAGGCCAGGAGTTCAAAACCAACCTGGCCAACATGGTGAAACCTTGTCTCTACTAAAAAATACAAAAATTAACCAGGCATGGTGGCAGGCGCCTATGGTTCCAGCTACTCGGGAAGTTGGGGCAGAAGAATCACTTGAACCCGGGAAGCAATGAGCCAAGATCACACCACTGCACTCCCTGGATGACAGAGCAAGACTCCGTCTCAAAAAATAATAATAATAATTAAAAATAAATAAATAAGAAAAGAAAAAGGCATTAAATAATAAAAAGTTGTGATTTTAGACTATTAAAATATTTAAGCATTCAAGGTTCCATCTTAAAGCAAAATATAGTACAATTATTTTGTGATTTTTACTAAAATTAAACTCAACATGTCTAAATTAAGGCATTTTCTTTAAAGTTGATATCCATTCTATAGGTGAGATTTCCTTTCTGCTAAGTCTTGGTGCAGAGCAGATTTTTCTGAGAAATGTGCTGTAGGCAACATATACTTTTATATATATGGTGTTGTTACACGTCTTTTCACCATGCTTGGTGGAAACAGCAAGTAAGCAAAAAGGAATGGTTATTTAACCTAGTTCTGCTACTAACTAGCTAGACAACCCCAAGTAAATAATTTAACTGGGTATATGGTGGCTCAGTTTTCTCATGAAGTTGGATGAGATTCTCTCTCAAGATTCTTCCTAAGGTTTTGTGATTAGTAATTAAGATATTTCTAAATGATTCATACACATTTTACATAGCAGGTACTCAATTTGCCCTTGTTATAAATTACATGTGGAAAGCTTGCACTAAATTTTAAGGGTAGTATTTAATAGCTGAAGCAATAACTTGCATATTAAGAAGTTAAAATTCTTACAGATCAGAAAGCCAGATGAGAAACTTCTGACTTCTGGACATGGTGTGTGGTTCTTTTAGCCTAGGGTAAAATAAAGTTTGAATTACAAATTAGAAACACAGAAATATATCAGTGTGATGAAACAGATTTGAAAATGAAAACAGTGCCTTGTACTTTGTATATTCTCAAAAATATTTGTAAAAAGGACAAAAATAAAACAAAGGCCAGTTGGGTTCTGTTTGCACTGGTCTCAAGCTAACTTTTTGCCATCCCTATTCAAAAGTTAAAAATAAATAAATAAATAAATAAATAAACAAACAAACAAACAAACAAATACTGTCTTTCCAGAGACCCTGGTGCCCTAGGCTCATATCTCCTTTCTTTTTTGGTAAAATCTTTCTCCTGCTTTGTCTGCTACAATTTAGTATGCGGCAGATTTAAACATACAACAGAACTGTATTATAGATTAAAGTAAGCTGTTTACCATGTGTTTTCCTTTCCTTTAAAATATCTGTAGGCCGGCCGGGCGCGGTAGCTCACGCCTGTAATCCCAGCACTTTGGGAGGCCAAGATGGGCAGATCACGAGGTCAGGAGATCAAGACTATCCTGGCTAACATGGTGAAACCCCGTCTCTACTAAAAATACAAAAAATTAGCCAGGCATGGTGACGGGTACCTGTAGTCCCAGCTACTTGGAAAACTGAGGCAGGAGAATGGAGTGAACCTGGGAGGCAGAGCTTGCAGTAAGCCGAGATTGCGCCACTGCACTCCAGCCTGGGCGACAGAGTGAGACTCTGTCTCAAAAAAAAAAAAAAAAAAAAATTCTGTAGGCCAGGCACGGTGGCTCATGTGTGTAATCCCAGCACTTGGGGAGGCTGAGGCGGTGCATCACCTGAGGTCAGAAGTTCCAGACCAGCCTGGCCAACATGGCGAAACCCCGTCTCTACTAAAAACATAAAAATTAGCCAGGCATGGTGGCATACGCCTGTAACCCCAGTTACTTAGGAGCCTGAGGCAGGAGAATCGCTGGAACCCAGCAGGCAGAGGTTGCAGTGAACCAAGATTGTGCCACTGCACTCCAGCCTGGGCGACAAAGTGAAACACTGTCTCAAAAAAAAAAAAAAAAAAAAAAAAAAGTACTAAATAAAGTACAAGTCCTTTTTTCCATAACTCTGGCCCCAGTGGAAAGTCCTGGTTGCAATTTCAGGAATCTTAGGGATTTAGTAGCTCAAATACTGACTACCTCATTAAACAATCACTATATTGTCTTAGAAAATATCCACTGTCTTCCATAGAAGTATTAAAACACACAAAAAATATCCTACTTGTGTCTTAATCCATAATCAGTTTTTAGAGAAAATATTAATTCTATGGAGTTTGTTCTTAGGTCTGTATTTCAACAATATTTGCTTCTAAAAGGAACACATGAAGATAAATACAGAGCAAACAGTCCACTCCAGGCCAGATGGAAGCTAAGTACTTTAGGAATAAATGTTTTATTTATTTATTTAGAGGCAAAGTCTTGCTCTGTCGCCCAGTCTGGAGTGCAATGGTGCAATCTCAGCTCACTGCAACTCCCACCTCCCGGGTTCAAGCGATTCTCCTGCCTCAGACTCCTGAGCAGCTGGGATTACAGATGTGCGCCACCATGCCCAGCTAATTTTGTATTTTTAGTAGAGATGGAGTTTCACCATGTTGGCCAGGCTGGTATGGAACTCCTGACCTCAGGTGATCCTCCTGCCTCCGCTTCCCAAAGTGCTGAGATTACAGACAGGAGCCCCTGGCCCGGCCAGGAATTAATGTTTAGGGATAATTTTAATCTAGCAAATAAAATAGGGTTTTGTTTTGTTTTGTTTTTTTGGTAGACAAGAAGTGTTTTCTATTGTTTTGTCTAAGAAACAGCCACAAAGACTGTTCATAAATATAATTTAGGAATAAATAAACATGTTCATCACTAACATACTGAAATTGGAAAACAGGCACGAAATAGAAGTTGAGCACAAGAGTACTGACTAAATTGTTTTTCTTTTCTTTTTTTTTTTTTTGAGACGCAGTCTTGCTCTGTCGCCCAGGTTACAGTGCAGCGATCTTGACTCATTGCAACCTCCGCCTCTGGGGTTCAAGTGACTCTCCTGCCTCAGCCTCCTGAGTAACTGGGATTCTAGGTGCCCACCACCGTGCCCGGCTAATTTTTGTATTTTTAGTAGAGAAGGGGTTTCACCATGTTGGCCAGGCTGGTCTCGAACTCCTGACCTCCCATAGTGCTGGGATTACAAGCATGAGCCACCACACCCGGCCAATTGTTTTTATTTTTTTTCTTTTCTTTTTTTTTTTTTTGAGAAGGAGTCTCGCTCTGTCCCCCAGGCTGGAGTGCAGTGGCGCAATCTCGGCTCACTGCAACTTCCGTCTCCCAGGTTCAGGCAAGCCTGGCTAATTTTTATATTTTCAGTAAAGACGGGGTTTCACCATGTTGGCCAGGCTGGTCTCAAACTCCTGACCTCATGATCTGCCCACTTCGGCCTCCCAAAGTGTTGGGATTACAGGTGTGAGCCATTGCACCTGGCCTGCTTTTCTTACCAATATTGTTTGATGACTGCTACACTAACGATCAGCTTGATGTTTTCCCCCAAGTAATTAGCTTTATTGAGACATGCTATAAAAGAGGAAAGCTCTTCAGCTCGATTTTTTAAAGTTCTGTTGGATATGAAAAGTGTTTTCATACAAGTAAAATCACATTTAAATGATCTCCCCAACAATTCCAAATTCCTTTGTCATAATTCAGTTATGAATCTACAGCTAGAAATCACATTCTAAGTGTGTAGAATTTTGAGATGAAGCTATCATTCTTTATAATAACAAAGATAACAATAAAAGCTATCACTTATGAGTGCTTAGTATTTATCAGGCAATCTAAGTGTTTTTATGTACCTATGTATTTTTACAATCTATGTATTTTTATCTTTCTAGTAAATTAGCAAGTGAAATGCAAGGCTTTTCTGGTAGAGGAATTATGTAAATATAAAAGGATCCTGGCTGGGCAAGGTGGGTCACGCCTATAATCCCAGCACTTTGGGAGGAGGTGGGTGGATCACCTGAGGTCAGGAGTTCGAGACCAGTCTGACCAACATAGTGAAGCCCCTGTCTCCACTAAAAATACAAAAATTAGCCAGGTGACATGGTGGGTGCCTGTAATCCCAGCTACTCAGGAGGCTGAGGCAGGAGAATCACTAAACCTGGGAGGCGGAGGTTGCAGTGAGTCGAGATCACACCTTTGTACTCCAGCCTAGGCCACAATAGTGAAACTCCATCTCAAAACAAAACAAAACAAAACAAAACAGTATCCTATATAAGCTAACTGTACCCTTTTATTTTCCTATCTCCAGAGGCTTTTATGGTGGTGGTAGTTTTTCTTCCTAAATGTATTACAGTAATACCATTGTTTAATTTGGAGTTTAATGGAATTTCAGCTGGGTAGAGCTGTCAATGAAGTAGAAAGAAGGGAAAGTGGAGGGCAACTGCTATTTGATGTGAGAATAAAAGAATTATTGACCTTCTGTAATTAAACTAAATTCCTTTTATCTGATTTCTGACTATACAGGCACAGAAAATCATTATAATCTCAGATGGGTCCTGATTATTTGTTTTAGAGAATGTGTCTTATATAAAAATGCATAATATAGGTCAGGTAATAGAACATGGAAATCACTACAGAAATCTCTTCATCATTGATGTTGATATTAGCTTTTATCTTAGTCTTTCTATAATTGATAATTAATTTTAAAATAAAAGGGTAACCACTTACTTCAGTATAATAGAAGGCATTGGGATTTCAAAAAACTGTTCTCGAATGGGCACAAAGGGCAAGAGGCCAGTGAAGAAAAGGCCAAGAATGAGCAGGACACGTTGTAGACTGAAAAGTATAGGAATATCTGAATTCTAAAAGACACAAGCAATATTACATGTTACTTTTACAATCACTCAAATAAAGAGGATTACTTCACAACTCTCAATATTTCCCAAGACAATATTTTGAAATCTATTACAAGCATTCCCGGGATTATGAATATTTATTTGCAAATAACACTACACTTAATAGTGGTTAGTCCTTGACAAATGGGTCAGGATTGATCGTGGAGCCTCATAGTGTAATAATGTTACTAAAATTTCTCTATTACCATTTCTGCTTTTGCAATACCACTTCTGTCTGTTGGTTAGGGTACCTACAGCTAAAGACTTAACATGTCAGAATCCAATGGAACAAAATGAAAAGATGAAAAGATGGAATATTCAGTAACTTTACTCCTGTTTAAAAAATATGTAGCTATATATCTCTATATATGAGTATATATAGATACACATCAATACTGTTGCAAATGTGTCATCTTTTAGCTATGTTATGAATCAAATATAAAATACAAATTAGTTTGTAAACTAATTCAAGAATCTAACCACCATTTTAAGTTTCTATTGGAAAAATGCTCAATATCCCAAAAGTTTAAAAATACAAGATAGACATACATATATATATATAATTTTAATTGTGCTAAAATACACATAACATAAAATTTAAGATTTTTTTTTTTTTGAGATGGAGTCTCACTCTGTCACCCAAGCTGGAGTGCAGAGGCACAATATCGGCTCACTGAAACCTCTGCCTCCTGGGTTCAAGCAATTCTCCTGCCTCAGCCCCCCAAGTAGCTAAGACTACAGGCACACACCACTATGCCCGGCTAATTTTTTGTATTTTTAGTAGAGATGTGGTTTCACCATGTTGGCCAGGCTGGTCTCAAACTCCTGACCTCAAATGATCTGCCTGCCTTGACCTCCCAAAGTGCTGGGATTACAGGTGTGAGCCACCACGCCAGCCAAAACTTAAGATCTTTTTTTTTTTTTTTTTTTGAGGCGGAGTCTCGCTCTGTCGCCCAGGCTGGAGTGCAGTGGCCAGATCTCGGCTCACTGCAAGCTCCGCCTCCCGGATTTAGGCCATTCTCCTGCCTCAGCCTCCCGAGTAGCTGGGACTACAGGCGCCCACCACCTCGCCCGGCTAGTTTTTTGTATTTTTTTGTAGAGACGGGGTTTCACTGTGTTAGCCAGGATGGTCTTGATCTCCTGACCTTGTGATCCGCCCGTCTCGGCCTCCCAAAGTGCTGGGATTACAGGCTTGAGCCACCGCACACGGCCAAAACTTAAGATCTTAATCATTTTTAAAATTTATTTTTTCACCACCCCCACCACCCACCACCCAGCAAAATTGAATGTCAATCATTTTTAAATGTACAGTTTGGTGGTTTTAAGTATATTCACACTGTTGTGCAACCAAAGTCCAGAAGTCTTTTCATTTTGCAAAACTGAAAACAACTCTATGCCCCCGGCCCCCCACTTTTTTTTTTTTTTTTTTGAGACAAGGTCTCACTGTCACCTAGGCTGGAGTGCAGTGGCACAACCAAAGCTCACTGCATCCTCGACCCTGACTCAGGTAACACTCCCACCTCAGTCTCCTGAGTTATAATAGATGGGGCTACAGGCGTGTGCCACCATGCCCAGCTAATTTTTTGTATTTTTTGTAGAGATGAGGTTTCACCATGTCACCCAGGCTGGTCTCGAACTCCTGGGCTCAAGCAATCCACCTGCCTCAGCCTCACAAAGTGCTGGGATTATAGGCGTGAGCCACCTTGCCTGGCCAACTTTATACCGTTAAACAACAAATGTCCATTCCCTCTCTCCTTGCCCTTCTATGTGTATATATGTATGTGCGTGTGTGTGCGTGTGTGTGTGTGTGTGTGTGTGTGTGTATTAGACAGGGTCTTGCTCTGTCACCCAGGCTAGAGTACAGTGGCCGGATCATGGCTCATTGTAGCCTAGACCTCCCAGGCTCAAGTGATCCCACACCTTAGCCTCCCACACAGCTGGGACTACAGACATGCACTACCATGCCGAGCTAATTTTTCAAAAATTTTTTGTAGAGACAGAAATTCATCATATTGCCTAGGCTGGTCGTGAACTCCTGGGCTCAAGCATTTCTCCTACTTCAGCCTCCCAAAGTGCTGGAATGACCAGAGTGAGCTACCATGCCAGGCCCTGTTATATTTACTGAGAGAAAAAAAAATTACGCTTACAGGGAACTTTTAATAAAAACATAACGTATTTTTTAATCACATAAAAGTAATTTATTTTAAATAGTTAGTTCTAGGCTGGGCACAGTTGCTCACGCCTGTAATCTCAGCACTTTGGGAGGCCAAGGTGGGTGGATTCACTTGAGGTCATGAGTTCGAGACCAGCCTGGCCAACATGGTGAAACTCTGCCTCTACTAAAAATACAAAAATTAGCCGGGCCTGGTGGCATACACCTGTAACCCCAGCTACTCGGGAGGCTGAGGCAGGAGAATCTCTTGAACCCGGGAGGTGGAGTTTGCAGTGAGCCGAGATTGAGCCACTGCATTACAGCCTGGGTGACAGAGTGAGACTCTGTCTCAAATTTAAAAATTATATAAATAAATAAATAGTTCTAAATTATCTACTTCTTTATTTTTAAAAAAACAGTAAATAAGTTTGAGAATTTATTTTGCCCCTTTGTTTACATGGTGCTTTGTAATGTTTTTGGCTTACTTATATATAGGTGTTTCAGTTGTAAGAAAATATACAAGTCACTGCAAAATCTTGAGTTCTGCAAATTCATACATAAGGATAACAGAGCTTATAGGGAAAACAGGGTTAGGGGCTGACCCTCAAAACTTACAGCCAGGTACGGTGACTCACACCTGTAATCCCAGCACTTTGGGAGGTTGAGGAGGGTGGATCACTTGAGGTCAGGAGTTTGAGATCAGCCTAGCCAACATGATGAAACCCTCTCTACTAAGAATACAAAAATTAGCCAGGCATGATGGCAGGCACCTGTAATCCCAGCTACTCTGGAGGCTGAGGCAGGAGAATTGCTTGAACTCAGGAGGTGGACGTTGCAGTGAGCCGAGATCGTGTCACTGCATTCCAGTGTGGGCAAGAGTGAGACTCTGTCTCAAAAAAAAAAACTTGGCTGGGCACAGTGGCTCACGCCTGTAATCTCAACACTCTGGGAGGCCGAGGCGGGTGGATCATCTGAGGTCAGGAGTTCAAGACCAGCCTGACCAACATGGAGAAACCCCATCTCTACTAAAAAATACAAAAATTAGCTGGGCATAGTGCCGTGCGTCTGTAATCTCAGCTACTCAGGAGGCTGAGACAGGAGAATTGCTTGAACCCACAAGGCAGAGGTTGCAGTGAGCCAAGATTGTGCCACTGCACTCCAGCCTGGGTGACAGAGCGACACTCCATCTCAAAACATAAAATAAAATTAAATTAAATTAAAAATACTTATGCAACTTTGGAACCAGAGCACTAAAAGAAAGAACCATTGCATTAAGTGTGAAAGAGTGAAAAATCATTAAGTGCCACATTTTCCCACTACCACTATGTGCCCCAATTCCTTTAATGTTTATATTTTGAGTTTACATCTGGAAATTAAAGGACTAATGTAAAATTCTTATAAGTCATACTGTAAGAATTGCAAAAGTAGGCTGGCCGTGGTGGCTCACACCTGTAATCCCAGCACTTTGGGAGGCCAAGGCTGGTGGATCACCTGAGGCTGGGAGTTCAAGACCAGCCTGACCAACATTGAGAAACCCCATCTCTACTAAAAATACAAAAAATTAGTCAGGCGTGGTGGTGCATGCCTGTAATCCCAGCTACTTGGGAGGCTGAGGGAGGAGAATCGTTTGACCCGGGAGGCGGAGGTTGTGGTGAGCTGAGATCGTGCCATTGCACTCCAGCCTGGGCAACAAGAGCAAAACTCCATCTCAAAAAAAAAAAAAAAAGAAAGAAAAAAAGGAAGAGAATTACAAAAGTTGTGTCAATTATATAGCATGTTGGTAATATGAATGACAAATTTTATTGAGACATTTTTACTGTGATGTTTGGAAATTGCTGCTGAAAGGTTTTTGGAATTTTTAAATTAAAAAATGACAGAAAGCCAGAGGCTTCTGGAAAAATATGGGAATCAAGGGAAAAGTTCTGTGATTACAGGCCAAAAGTGAGCCTTTTATTTTGAAAGAATTATAGACTTAATCTCAGCACTTTGGGAGAACGAAACAAGATGATTGCTTGAGCTTAGGAGTTTGAGACCAGCCTGGGCAATACAGTGAGACTGCATCTCTACAAAAAAATTTAAAAATTAGCCAGGCATGGTGGTACACACCTGTAGTACAGTATAGTCCCATGCAGCCTTCACCCAGCTTCCCCAAAAGGTGACACTGATGTAACTATAGTATAGTATCAAAACCTGGAATTGACATTGGTACCTTACTGTTCATTAGACTACAAACTTTATTCAATTTTCATCAGTTTTTAAACACCACATTCATTTGTTTGTGTGTAGTTCTATGCAATTTTAACCCATGTATAGATTCATGTAACCACTACCACAATCAAGATACAAAGCTATGGCTGAGCATGGTGGCTCACACCTGTAATCCCAGCACTGTGGGAGGCTGAGGCGGGTGGATCACCTGAGGTAGGGAGTTTGTGACCAGCCTGACCAACATGGTGAAAACCCATCTCTACTAAAAATACAAAAATTAGCCAGTGTAGTGGCGGGCACCTGTAATCCCAGCTACTCGGGAGGCTGAAGCAGGAGAATCACTTGAACCCGGGAGGCGGAGGTTACAGTGAACCGAGATCGCACCATTGCACTCCAGCCTGGGTGATACAGTGAGTCTCAAAAAAAAAAAAAAAAAAAAGAAGAGAGAGAGATACAAAGCTGTTTCATCACCACACAAGAACTTTTTCTTGTATTGGTGCCCACTCTCTACCCTACCCTAAGTCCCCGTCCCCTAATCTGCTCTTCCAGGCTATGGTTAATGGAATCTACAATACAGTTTGAGGTTGATTTTTCACTAAGCATAATGTCTTTGAGGACCATCCAGGTCGTTGCATGTATCAATAGTTCATTCCCTTTTACTGCTGAATAGTATTCCATTGTATGGAAATGTCAGAGTTTGTTCAGTCATTTACCCACTGAAGGTCATTTAGGCTATTTTCAGGATTTTGCTTTTATGAATAAAGTTGCTATAAACATTCATGTATAGGTTTTAGAGACTGTGCCTTCATTTTACATGGAAGGCTGCATCTCCCTGGTAACATATTTTTATTAAAAAAAAAAAAATGCCTGTAATCTCAGCATTTTGGGAGAACAAGACAAGAGGATTGCTTGAGCCTAGGAGTTTGAGACCAGCCTGGCCAATACAGTGAGACTCCATCTCCACTAACAATTTAAAAATTAGCCAGGCATAGTGGTACACACCTCTAGTCTCAGCTACTCAAAAGGCTGAGGTGGGAGGATCACTTGAGGCCAAGAATTCAAGATCAACCTGGGCAACAAAGTGAGACCTTGTCTCTGCAGAAAAAATCGAAAAATTAGCCAGGCATAGCAGCATGCACCTGTGGTCCAAGCTACACAGGAGGCTGAGACAGGAGACCATCTGAACCCAGGAAGTCAAGGCTGCAGTGAACCAAGATCACACCACTGCACTCCAGCCTCAGTGACAGAGCAAGACCTTGTTTTAAATAATAATAATAAAATAAACCATTAAATTAAAAAAAATTCATTTACAGGTTTTTGTAATCATATATTTCATTTTTCTGGGATAAATGTCTAAGATTGCTGGGAGTTATGGAAGAGTCTAAATTCTAAGTTCTTAGGAATCTAAAGCCACTCAGCCCAGTGATTACTGTGTTCTCTCCTTTTGTACACAGTTACCTTGGGATCTCTCAGGCCATGCTGCACATAAAACTTACTTGCTTTAGGCCAGGTATGGTGGCTCACACTTGTAATCCCAGCACTTTGGGAGGCTGAGGCAGGCAGATCACTTGAGGTCAGGAGTTCAAGACCAGCCTGGCCAGCATGGCAAAACCCCATCTCTACTAAAGATACAAAAATTAGCTGGGCATGGCGGCACGCGCCTGCAGTCCCAGCTAGTCGGGAAGCTGAGGCAGGATAACTGCTTGAACCCAGGAGACGGAGGTTGCAATGAGCCTAAATCACGCAACTGCACTCCAGCCTGAGCTAGAGTCTCCAAAACAATAACAACAACAACAACCTTACTTGCTTTAGTGGGAATCTCAATTATACTCTGAATTGTAATGATGCTGACTGTGCATGTTTTTGCCTTCTCTGCTAGGAAGGAAGGCCTGCCCAAAGAAGTTTTTTGTTTTGTTTTGTTTGTTTTTTAAGGCTAATCAAATGAAGCAGTGGGAGTGGAGAAATAAATAAATCTGTAACTGGTTGTAATCAATTAATTGTAAACACCATTACACTCAGATCAGCCACCAAAGAGTTCTTTGTATTTGAAAAGTGCTACTTATATCATGATATTTCTTCTATATTACAGATTATTTCAGCATCTTCAATGCTCAAGATTTTTTAACATCTTAAATTTCAAATTCTCTTAGCTGATGATGTACGTAAATTTGCTTATGAAGGTTTAACTATACTTTTAAAACATATAAATTAATTTTTATCCACTTTGTTTTTTTTTTTGAGACAGAGTTTCAGTCTGTTGCCCAGGCTGGAGTGCAGTGGTGCGATCCCAGTTCATTGCAACCTCTGCCTTCTGGGTTCCAGCCATTCTCCTGCCTCAGCCTCCTGAGTTCCTGGGATTACAGGTGCGCACCACCATGCCCAGCTAATGTTTGTATTTTTAGTAGAGATGGGGTTTCACCATGTTGGCCAGACTGGTCTCGAACTCCTGACCTCAGGTGATCCACCTGCCTTGGCCTCCCAAAGTGCTGGGATTACAGATGTGAGCCACTGCGCCCGGCCGACATATTTTTTTAACCAGAAAATTTTCAGTGGGTAGATGGTCCTGCTTTTATATCTTGCTTAATAATCATGATCGTGCATGATCTTGTCTTAACTTGCTTAAATTTATTTGGAAGTTATAGAGTTGAGGAACCGAATTTTTTTCTATATTTTTTTTCTTAAAGATAACAGGATTTTTTTTTTTGAGACAGGGTCTGGCTTTGTCACCCAGGCTGGAGTACAGTGGCAGGATCTTGGCTTACTGCAACCTCTGTCTACCAAGCTCAAGCCATCGTTCCACCTCAGCTTCCCAAGTAGCTGAGACTACAGGCATGTGCCACCATGCCTCGCTAGTTTTTGTATTTTTAGTAGATACGGGGTTTCCTCATGTTCCCTAGGCTTGTCTCGAACTCCTGAGCTCAAAGTGATCTGTCCGCCTTGGCCTCCCGAAGTGCTGGGATTACAGGGGTGTGAGCCACTTAGCCTGACCCTAAATAATTTCTTTTCCTTTCTTTCTTTCTTTTTTTTTTGAGATGGAGTCTTGCTCTGTCACTCAGGCTGGAGTGCAGTGGCGCTATCTCAGCTCACTGCAGTCTCTGCCTCCCAGGTTCAAGCAATTCTCCTGCCTCAGCCTCCCTAGAAGCTGGGATTACAGGAGCACGCCACCATGCCCGGCTATTTTTTGTATTTTTAATAGAGACAGGGTTTCACCATGTTCGCCAGGCTGGTCTTGAACTCCTGACCTCAGGTGATCCGCCTGCCTCGGCCTCCCAAAGTGCTGGGATTACAGGGGCGAGCCACCGTGCCCACCATTTTTTTTTTTTTTTAATAGAGTTGGAAGTCTTACTATGTTGCCCAGGCTGGTCTCGAATTCCTGGCCTCAAGCGATCTTCACCCCTTAACTAATTTCTTTCTTTAAAAAAAAAAATAGGGCACATGTTCTCAGGATTTCCTGAGGGCTGTGTCACAGGCAAAAGAAAATTAAAAATTAATAATAATAATAACAGACAGGGGGTCTGACTATGTTGTCCAGGCTGGTCTCAAACACCTGGGCTCAAGCAATCCTCCCACTTTGGCCTCCCAAAGTGCTGGGATTACAGGCATGAGCCACCGTGCCCAGCTAAATAATTTAACTCAAAATTACACAAAAAATTTCAATTACCTAACACAAGACAGTGATTAAAAGATAGAAACCATATTTTTTCCTTTAATACACATAATAAAATATTGGTAAGCAACTAACACTAGCATGTGAAAATAATAATTCCTTGAACCAGTTCAACTGCATTGATCTTATATTGCTAGGTCCAAATCCGTTACCTCTACTATATTAAACTTCTGGCTAGTTGCTTCCACCCAGTACCATCTACCTGTGTATGAAGGTTATGAAATAAAATAAGTTTTTTTTTTTTGGAGACAGAGTCTGGCTCTGTCACCCAGCTTCCTGGGTTCAAGCGATTCTTCTGCCTCAGCCTCGTGAGTAGCTGGGACTACAGGCACGTGCCACCATGCCCAGCTAGTTTTTGTATTTTCAGTAGAGACAGGGTTTCACCATATTGGCCAGGTTGGTCTTGAACTCCTGACCTCGTGATCTGCCTGCCTTGGCCTCCCAAAGTGTTGGGATTACAGGCGTGAGCCACTGTGCCCAGTCTGAAATAAGGTAAGTTTTAAAAATTATTACTGTAATAGGGGCCGGGCACAGTGGCTCACACCTGTAATCCCAGCACTTTGGGAAGCCAAGGTAGGAGGATTGCTTGAGTCCAAGAGTTTGAGATCAGAGTGGGTAACATAGTGAGACCTCATCTCTACTAAAGATTTAAAAATTAGCTGGGTGCAGTGGTGTGTGCCTGGAGTCCCAGTTACTTGGGAGGCTGAGGCAGGAGGATCACTTGAGCCCAGGAGTTTGAGGCTACAGTAAGCTATGACTGCACCACTGCACTCTAGCCTGGGTGACAGAGTGAGACCCTATCTCTAAAAATGAGAAAAAGAAAAAAAAATTATTACTATAATAACTTATCATTTATAGATACAAAAACAACAACAAAAATAGATAATTCTGTATAATTTTTGAAGCTTACCTCTTTGTAGCACTTTTCTACAATTTCATAATTGGCATTACCCCACACTGTTATGTGTTCGCGATTATACTGCTTCACCAACTCTGAAACCTACGTGTGAAAATTCAAAATTTTATGCATGTGCCTATTTGCAAATCCACTAACATTTCACTTAAAAAATGAATTAGGATTGACTCTCTGTCAATGAATAGCATAATATTTTAGAAGAATATTATGTAAATTTAGAATATTTTATAAAATGCAAAATTTACTCACATTATATCATTATATAATTCATTTAACAGAATACAGTTATTTAGTAATTTGACATAAACTAACCACGAATGAAACAAGTTAAACTAGAAGATAATTATATAAATACCAGAATGACTGGTTCATACAAGCTTACTTTATCCATGACATGCCAACTCTCTCTGAAAATAGGCTCTCCTACAGTAACATGATCTCTTCTACTAGGGCATTATTTAAAACAATGCTGATCCCTAGGGTATCACATTTCCTTGAGCATTATCAATCTATGCAGTCACCTACTCTAACCTTATTTAGTTTGTGAAATAGGATGCAACACACCCAGAGGAGGCAATGCCTTGAGTACCTTCTTAATCAGCACATTGTTGTTGACTTTGATATCGATGTTAATGGGAGTGTTAGGAAAGGCCTCAAAAACTTCCTTCAGTAATGGAATTCGGTTATCTTTTCCTTCACATTGGCATGCTGAGAAAGCAAGATTTTTAAATGTATTTTTAAAATACAAGTTTTGCTTTTTGATGACTAGAAAAGGTATAGAATATATTCATTAAAGGACATTTACAAAATAAGAAAAAGTATAGAGAAGAAAAAATCATGTTAATCTAACAACTTAGATATAAACGCTGTGACCATTTGGTGTACTTTCTCTACTCTTTTTTCCTATGCATCATTTAATACAGTAATAATATGACATGCTACAGATTTTAACTTGATATTTTCACATAAAAATAAATATTTTCCTGTTGATTTACTGTGCTTATGATTATGATTTAGTTTTTATTAATTTTTTATTTTGAGATAACTACAGACTCACAATCAATTGTAAGAAATAATAGGGTCCATGTACCCTTTATCCAGATTTCCCAGTGGTAACCTTCTTGCAAATCTATAGTACGATATCACAACCATGATACTGACATTGATACAATCCACCGATCTGATTCTATCTTAATTTTTTAAAACGTGTCAGAATACTCCATTGAGTAGCTATACAATAATTTATTTTAATTTAACCATTTCCCTACTAGTAGATACTGAGATTGTTTCTAAAGTTTTGCTATATCATCATTGACTTTTTCAGAGATTAAAAATAACATTCAGGCAAGGGAAGTACACACTAAATCAGTAATGTGTTGAAGAATTACATGAATGCAGTTATTCAAAGAAAATTCAAGTAATGAGAAAATTAGAAGGGGACTTTAATTGTTGTTTATATTTCCTGAGGATTATTTTCTTTAGTCTTTCTCTAGTCCCTTTGGTTGGTGGTTGGTTGGTTGTTTGAGACAGGGTCTCACTCGGTCACCCAGACTGGAGTGCAGTGACACAATCTTGGCTCACTGCAACCTAAGCCCACTTTAGCCTCCTGAGTAGCTGGAACTACAGGAACACCACCATGCTCGGCTAATTTTTTTGTAGTTTTTGTAGAGATGGGGTTTTGGATTTGGCCAGGCTGGTCTCAAAATCCTGTGTTCAAGTGATATGCCCGCCTCGGCCTCCCAAAGTGCTGGGATTACAGGCATGAACCACGTACCCAGCCCTTTTTTGTTGTGTTTTTGAGACAGGATCTTGCTCATAGCCAAGGCTGGGGTGCAGTAGCATGATGACTCACTGCAGCCTCCCACACTCCAGCAATCCTCTGGGACAACAGGCACGCACCACCACGCCCATCTCTCTCTCTATATATACACACACACACACACATTATATATATATCATATATAATATATATACTGTATATAATATATATACTATATACTCTCTCTATATAGAGTATATATACATCTCTCTCTCTATATATATATATACACACACACACACACACACACATTTTTTTTTTTTGAGATGGATTTTCGCTGCTGTCGCCCAGGCTGGAGTGCAATGGCGTGATCTCGGCTCACTGCAACCTCCGCCTCCTGGGTTCAAGCAATTGTGCTTCAGCCTCCTGAGTAGCTGGGATTACAGGTGCCTGGCACCACAACTGGCTACTTTTTTGTAATTTTAGTAGAGGCAGGGTTTCACCATGTTGGCCAGGCTGGTCTCAAACTCCTGGCCTCCAGTGATCCAGCAGCCTCGGCCTCCCAAAGTGCTGGGATTACAAGCGTGAGCCACTGCACCTGGCCTATTTTTTGTTTTATTTTTTTTAATTTTTAATTTTTTTTTTTTTTTGAGACAGAATAAAAAAATTGTCATCCAGGCTGGAGGGCAGTGGCCGGATCTCAGCTCACTGCAAAAGCTCCGTCTCCTGGGTTTACGCCATTCTCCTGCCTCAGCCTCCCGAGTAGCCGGGACTACAGGCACCCACCACCTCGCCCAGGTAGTTTTTTTTTTTTGTATTTTTTAGTAGAGACGGGGTTTCACTGTGTTAGCCAGCATGGTCTCGATCTCCTGACCTTGTGATCCGCCCATCTCGGCCTCCCAAAGTGCTGGGATTACAGGCTTGAGCCACCGCGCCCGGCCTTGTTTTATTTTTTGTAGCAACAGGGTCTCACTGTATTTTGCCCAGGCTGGTCTTGAACTCCTGATCTCAAGCAAACCTGCCACCTCAGCCTCCCTAAGTGCTGGGATTACAGGTGTGAGCCACCACACCTGGCTCTCCAGTCCCTTTTGACTCTAATGACTCTAATCATTTATATAATTTACTATACATACTATACAACTATTGTAAAAATTGTTCTGCTTCCACCCGAAACTTCAATTCCGCTAATCTGCAAATAACAAACTGGTGAAAAATCCTTTATTCCATCTTATTATACAGCAAATCAAAAAAATGCATTATCAAAAAGTAAATGAAATCCATGTCAGAAAATTAAATTATTTATAATT
Source organism: Chlorocebus sabaeus (assembly GCF_047675955.1). Taxonomy (NCBI): domain Eukaryota; kingdom Metazoa; phylum Chordata; class Mammalia; order Primates; family Cercopithecidae; genus Chlorocebus; species Chlorocebus sabaeus. Next base: position 39,166,656 of record NC_132919.1, read on the forward strand.
AGAACCTATGTGAAAAGCAGCATGTACATTAAAGAGGAAAAAAGGAAGTCTGTTAGTATACTTCTTGTAATTCTGACGGGGGTCTGGGTTACTCTGATGGGACTGGCAATTATTGGCTCTGCCTCTCTGACCACAGACTAAATATATGACCAGTCTAACCTGTTAAGCATAACAATATGGACACTGGGAGAGAAGGCCTCTTGAAATCCTTTGCTGAATGGATCATGTACAAGCTGCCAAGAGTTCATCTCTGTGGAAAGGGTGTCCCTAAAAGCAAAGCTAACACAAATGAAAGCAAAAGCAAGAAACGGAGATAGAGAGAGACCAATTACTGCTTGAGCAACTGGAATCAGTCATGTCTGAGGGCATATAACCCCTGGACTTTCTTTCTAATTATGAAAGCCAATACATTCTTTTTAAAATTTTTTTCTTTTTTTTTTTTTTTTTTTTTTTTTGAGACGGAGTCTTGCTCTGTATCCCGGGCTGGACTGCAGTGGCCGGATCTCAGCTCACTGCAAGCTCCGCCTCCCGGGTTTACGCCATTCTCCTGCCTCAGCCTCCCGAGTAGCTGGGACTACAGGCGCCCGCCACCTCGCCCGGCTAGTTTTTTGTATTTTTAGTAGAGACGGGGTTTCACCGTGTTAGCCAGGATGGTCTTGATCTCCTGACCTCGTGATCCGCCCGTCTCGGCCTCCCAAAGTGCTGGGATTACAGGCTTGAGCCACCGCGCCCGGCCTAAAATTTTTTTCTTAAGCTATCTTGAGATGTATATCTAACACTTATAACTGAAGGAGTTTAAACTTATCATAGGCTACATAATTAAACTTTAAAAATTATGTTTATAGTAGATAGCTTGTATACATATATATATATATATTTTTTTTTTGAGACAGGGTCTCAATCTGTCACCCAGGCTGGAGTGCAGTGGCATGACCACAGCTCACAGCAGCCTTGAACTCAGCTCCAGTGATCCTCCTGCCTCAGCCTCCGAATAGCTGAGATTAGAGGCATGTGCCACCATACCTGGCTTTTTCTTTTCTTTTTTTTTTTTGGAGACAGAGTCTCGCTCTGTTGCCCAGCCTGTAGTGCAGCGGTGCCATCTCGGCTCACCACAACCTCCGCCTCCAGGGTTCAAGCAATTATCCTGCCTTAGTCTCTGGAGTACCTGGGATTACAGGCATCTGCCCCACGACGCCTGCCTAATTTTGTATTTTTAGTAAAGATAGGGTTTCTCCATGTTAGTCAGGCTGGTCTTGAACTCCCAACCTCAGGTGATCTGCCCACCTTGGCCTCCCAAAGTGCTGGGATTACAGGCGTGAGCCACCATGCCTGGCTCCCCTACCCCACCTTTTTTTTTTAAGTAGAGATGAAGTCTTGCTTTATTGACCAGGTTGGCCTTGAATTCCTGGCCTCAAGGGATCCTCTCACCATGGCCTCCTTGAATGCTGGGATTATAGGCATTAGCCACCAATATTCTTCCTTCCTTTGGAAACCTGTATTTCACATCATATCTCCTTATCTCACATTGTTCCGATAGGGCTGTCAACACACTACCCACTGCCCATTCACCCTCGGGGGTGGCATATAATCATAATAGCCCACTTCTTTTCTTCAAGATGGCCACATGACCCAAGGTGGGCCAATCAGTGTCTTTCTCTGGGACTTCATGCTTGAAGCTCATAAGGAAGACTGCCTTTTTGTCATGGTGTGGGCAAATTAAAAAATTAATTTAGCAGTCAAGTAAATGCATGTAAGAATCAGTTTACAAAAAGGTCAAACAGATTAAACTAACTTTGGAACAGCAAAATAACACATAAGAATATTCTATCTAACAGCGAGGGAATGAGAAAACTAAAATGTGTGCTGAGGAAAAAAAAAGTGCTATAGTGATGTAAAGATACAAATATTAGGCCAGGTGCAGTGGCTCACTCCTGGAATCTCAGCACTTTGTAAGGTTGAGGCAGGAAGATTGCTTGAGGCCAAGAATTCAAGACCAATCGGACCAACATAGCGAGACCCGATCTCTACTTAAAAATAATAATGGATAAATTAGATGCCTCAGCCAGTTTAGAATGTAGAAAAACATGTGGAAAAAGAGAAGTTTACCCCAGTATTTTTCTAGGCAGAAGGTAACCAGCTAGGAAGTGGTGGACTATAAAAAGAAAAGAGGAAAATAATAGGAAATAGGAAAAATAGACAAGGAGTATGCCATAGGATGTGTTGGTTGATGGAATAGTGGACCCTATGCAAGTTAGGGGCCACTATTTAAATAGTTTTCACTATTTGGGGAACTCTAAAATGATAATTATAGTCAACTCTAGATTATCCAAATTATGCGTTTTCCATGAAAAAAAAAAAAAAAAAGGTTACTTTCAACTAATTGGGATAGATAATAACAAGTTTTGTTTTGTTTTGTTTGAGACAAAGTCTCGCTCTGTTGCCCAGGCTGAAGTGCAGTGGCATGATCTCAGCTCACTGCAATCTCCACCTCCCACTTCAAGTGATTCTCCTGCCTCAGTCTCCGAAGTAGCTGGGAGAACAGGCACATGCCACCATGTCCAGCTAATTTTTGTATTTTTAATAGAGATAGGGTTTCACCACGTTGGCCAGGCTGGTCTTGAGCTCCTGACCTCAGGGGATCTTCCTGCCTCGACCTCCCAAAGTTTGAGGATTACAGGTGTGAGTCACTGTGCCAGGCCAATTCAGCATTTTTTTTTTTTTTTTTTTTTTTGAGACAGTCTTGCTCTGTTGCCCAGGGTGGAGTGCAATGGCATGATCTTGGCTCACTGCAACCTTTGCCTCCCGGGTTCAGGTGATTCTTCAGCCTCAGCCTCCCAAGTAGCTGGGACTACAGGTGTGCATCACCACACCTGGCTAATTTTTGTATTTTGGCTAGGCATGGTGGCTCATGACTAATCCCAGCCCTTTGGGACAAAGAGATGGGCAGATCACCTGAGGTCAGGAATTCATGACCAGCCTGGCCAACGTGGTGAAACCTCGTCTCTACTAAAAATACAAAAATTAGTTGGGAGTGGTGGCGGGCATCTGTAATCCCAGCTACATGGGAGGCTGAGGCAGGAGGATCGCTTGAACCTGGGAGGCAGCGGTTGCAGTGAGCTGAGATTGTGCCACTGGGCGACAGAAGCAAAAGTTCATCTCAAAAAACAATAATAAAAATTTTAAAATTTTTGTATTTTTAGTAGAGACAGGGTTTCGCCATGTTGGCCAAGCTGGTCTCAAACTCCTAACCTCAAGTGATCCACCTACCTCGGCCTCCCAAAGTGCTGGGATTACAGGTGTGAGCCACTGTGCCCGGCCTGGTAAGCAAGAATTCTATGCAAGGAAATAGGATAGAAAAAATGGAACCACTGTTTGACGAATCTGAGTCAAGTTTCTTGTTTTCTTTTCTCTCTTTTTCTTTTTTCTTTTTTTTCTGAGACAGAGTCTCACTTTGTGCAGTGACACAATCAAGGCTCACTGCAGCCTCCACCTCCTGGGCTCAGCAATTCCCCCACCTCAGTCTCCCTAGCTAGGACCACAGGTGCATACCACCATGCCTGGCTAATGTTATTTTTATTATTTTTGTAAAGATGGAGTCTCTGTATGTGGCCCAGGCTGGTCTCGAACTCCTGGGATCAAGTGATCCTCCTGCCTTAGCCTCCCAAAGTGCTGGGATTACAGATGTGAGCCACTGCCATGGTTCTGAGTCAAATTTTTACACACAGTTTATTAGTCTGTTCCAAATGCAGTCAACTCCACATTTGAGGATCAGTCTAAAGTCAATTATGATATGAGATGAATGCAATATAAAAGGAAAGTTTATTATTATTCCTTTCAGATATCTGAAACTTGACAGTACACAGTGTTGTTCTTTTTTTTTCTCTCCCACAGCATTGTTCCTTTTTTTTTTTTTTTTTTTTTGAGACAGAGTCTCACTCTTGTTGTCCAGGTTGGAATACAATGGCGCAATCTCAGCTCACTGCAACATCTGCCTCCCAGGTTCAAGTGATTCTCCTGCCTCAGCCTCCCAAGTAGCTGGGATTACAGGCACCTGCCACTATACCCGGCTAATTTTTGTATTTTTAGTAGAAATAGGGTTTCACCATGTTGGCCAGGCTGGTCTCAAACTCCTAACCTCAGGTGATCCACCTGCCTCGGCCTCCCAAAGTGCTGGGATTACAGGTGTGAGCCACTGCACTGGACCCACAGCATTGTTCTTAATACAACATTTGAGAATAGTGTTCCAATGGAGAGGCAATATGGTACAGTTGAACACTGGTCTGCTAAGAGAGAGACCTAGTTCAAGTTCTAGCATTGTTATTTCCTTATTATATGAACTTGATTAAGTTAGTTTGCATCTTTAGACTTCAATTTCCTTGTCTATAACAGAAGACAAGATTAGACAGTCTCAAAGGTCTCTTCACATTCAAAAACTGGCCGGGTGTGGTGGCTCATGCTTGTAATCCTAGCATTCTGGGAGGCCGAGGGGGGTCAGGTAAATCAATTGAGGCCAGGAATTCCAGACCAGCCTGGCCAACATGGTGAAACCTCATCTCTACTAAAAATAAAAAAATTAGCCGGATGTGGTGGCAGGCACCTGTATCTCAGCTATTCAGGTGGCTGAGGCATGAGAATCTCTTGAACCCAGGAGGTGGAGGTTGCAGTGAGCTGAGATTGAGCTACTTCACTCCAGCCTGGGCAACAGAGCAAGACTCTGTCTCAAAAAAAAGAAGAAACAGTTTCATGACTTTATGAGGGACATACAAAACCAGGAGAATTTTTAAACTTTTTTTTTCCTCAAGGATTTTTTTTTTTGAGACAAAGTCTCACTCTGTCACCCAGGCTGGAGCATAGTGGTGTGAGCATAGCTCACTATAGCCTTCAACTCCCAGGCTCAAGGGATCCTCCCACCTCAAGTCTCTTCAATAGCTGGGACTATAGGCACATGCCACCATGACTGGCTAATATTTTTTTTAGAGACGGGGTCTCACTATGTTGCCCAGGCTGGTTTCAAACTGTTGGTCTCAAGCAACCCTCCCGCCTTGGCCTCTCAAAGTGCTGAGATTATAGGTGTGAGCCACTACATCTGCTGGATTTTTAAATTTTTATGGGGCTTTCTTTGGCTTTGCTCTACAAAGGGAAAAATAGGAAAAACTTCATTTCTGAAATTTTCTTAACTTTCACAAGTCCAAAATTGACACAAATATTACAATAGCTTGGCAAGTATAATTCTATAAACTACAAGAATGAAGAAATGTTTCCTCAAACCAACAACTTCAACTTACCTAGAAATTGAAATCAAACACATCTGAGGTTTAAATATCCCTTAGAAATAACTAATGTTAAACTTTTTCTGATTTTTATTTCGTTTTCAAAAATTCCCCTATCCGTGGTCAATTTTTTTTTTTTTTTTTTTTTTTTTTTAATTTTAGAGACAGGGTCTTGCTATGTAGCCCAAGCTAGACTCCCAACTCTTGGGCTCAAACAAGCCTCCCAACTCAGTCTCCCAAGTAGCTGGGACTAGAGGTGTACGTCACCACACCTGGCTTGGCCAATTTTAAATCTAGTTCGTGGAGCAGTTACAGTTCTTTTAAAAAATTAATATAAATGGAGCTGACATTTAACCAAGGTTTCAACTAAATCATACCAAGATTCATGAGATGTAACATCTTATGGTTTTATTGAGTTATACATTTGAATCATTAAAAAATGTGAGACAACGTCCCTTGTGACAATGAGGGAGGCTGTATCTGTTCAGTACATACCTTAAGGTGGTATATTTTCCATTCTAACATCTGCAGTAACTAACAAGTTGGGTCAAGGGACATGTTTCTTTGTGAGAAATGTTCCCTCAGAAGAAAACTGCTAAGTGAAGATGACTAGGAAATGGTTTATTTGAATGACAGAAGTCCGTTTAATTATTTAAAATATGGAGCAGCTAAAAGACAGAATTAAATATTATGGAACCAGAAAGGATTTGAAAGGGGTCCTTTCCATTTCTTTTTATTTATTTTATTTTCATTATTATTATTATCATTTTAGACAGAGTTTCACTCTCATTGCCAGGCTGGAGTGCAATGGCGCAATCTTGGCTCACTGCAACCTCCGCCTCCCGGGTTCAAATGATTGTCCTGCCTCAGCCTCCCAAGTAGGTGGGATTACAGGTACACATCATCATGCCTGGCTAATATTTTTTGTATTTTTAGTAGAGATGGGGTTTTGCCATGTTGGCTAGGCTGGTCTCAAACTCTTGACCTAAAGTGATCTGCCTGCCTCAGCCTCCCAAAGTGCTGGGATTACAGTCGTGAGCCACCGTGCCCAGCCCTTTTCATTTATTTTTTATTATATTTTTTTGATGGATGACTACTGTAAGTTGCGGCAATATTCTAGAATTTGAACCTTTAGAAGTGAAATGTTTCTTGCAATCAGTATTCAGGTTTAAATTAACTGTATGTGAATTTAAGTAGCATGAATCAGTTAACTCTTTGGACCTGATAATTTCACGTCAGATAATTTTTAAGGCTTCAGATTTGTAGGCCTGAGGGAACAAGCTTAGAGGCCAGTTACTTTTAGTAAGAACTTACTATGACAAGAAAACACACATATGCTTCTCAACACAAATGTTTAAGCTACAAACAAAAAATATTACCTCTTTGAAATGAGACATCCAGTTTGCCAAGGTAAGGTGGGAGCTCCTTTAAAAGACATGATCAAAAAAAAAGTTAACTCTCAAAAAATAATAAGATTTTAATGTCTTACATTAAGACACAAAGATACGCTTTTTCAACACGTAGAAGAGTAAAACACTACAAAACATGTTTACATAGGCACCTTTTAGCAGAACATCCCCAACAGCAAATTAACCATATTACTTACGTATGCCATCTACAAAAAATATATCTGTACTATTTAATATAGACCTTTTCACAATAATATACAAAGATTTCAGTAGAAAAATGTCAAGAATACACAATTCAATGAAAATAGAAAAATAACAATTAAATAGATCTTTAAACTCATTAATAATGAAATGTTAATTAAAATTTAATTAGCAAATTTGGTATTATTATAATGCTCAATACTAGTAAATATTATTTTTTATTTTATTTTATTTTATTTTATTTTATTTTATTTTATTTTATTTTTTTTTATTTTTTTTATTTTTGAGAAAGGGTCTCACTCTATTGCCTGGGCTGGAGTGCAGTAGCACAATTATACCTCACTGTAGCCTTGATCGTCTGAGCTCAGTGGATCTTCAGAAGGATCTGTACTTGGCCGGGCGCGGTGGCTCAAGCCTATAATCCCAGCACTTTGGGAGGCCGAGACGGGCGGATCACGGGCGGATCACGAGGTCAGGAGATCGAGACCATCCTGGCTAACACGGTGAAACCCCATCTCTACTAAAAAAAAAATACAAAAAACTAGCCGGGCGAGGTGGCGGGCGCCTGTAGTCCCAGCTACACGGGAGGCTGAGGCAGGAGAATGGCGTAAACCCGGGAGGCGGAGCTTGCAGTGAGCTGAGATCCGGCCACTGCAGTCCAGCCCGGGCGACAGAGCGAGACTCCGTCTCAAAAAAAAAAAAAAAAAAAAAAAAAAGGAGGATCTGTACTTTTGGGAGGCCTCAGACTCCAAAAGCACTGGGACTACAGGCATGAGCCACCGCACCCAGCTGGCAAATGTTCTTTTACCCAATAATTTCCCTTCTGGGAGTATATTTAGAGAAATAATCTTAAAATAGAGAAAACGTTATATAAATAACTTTTATAAATACAAATATTTATATATCTTTATAAATAAAAAGCTAAAGATAGAGAAAGCTTTAATCTTTATGCATAAAGCTGTTCAGTGCAGGCCGGGCACAGTGGCTCACCCCTATTATCCCAGCGCTTTGGGAGGCTGAAACGGGCAGATCATCTGAGGTCAGGAGTTCGAGACCAGCCTGACCAACATGGTGAAACCCTGTCTCTACTAAATACAAAAAATTAGCCAGGTGTGGTGGCGCATGCCTGTAATCCCAGCTACTTAGGGGGCTGAGGCAGGAGAATTGCTTGAACCTGGGAGGTGGAGGCTGCAGTGAGCCGAGATTGCACCATTGTACTCCAGCCTGGGTGGCAAGAGCGAAACTCTGTCTCAAAAGAAAAAAAATAAAATAAAATAAATTCAGTGCAGTGTTATCTATAATGGTGAAAACTTAGAGCTACTCCAATGTCCAACAATAGAAGAATGGTTAAAAATAACTATATATCCACACAATGGAATGGCTATAGTCATTTGAAATGTTTATGAAAGATAAGCATGGAATCTGAAAGGTCAAATACGGTATGATTCCAACTATATGACACTCTGGAAAAGACAAAACTATGGAAACAGTAAAAAGATCAGTGGTTGGCAGGGGATGAGGGAAGGGGGACTGAATAGGCAGAACACAGAATTTTTAGAGCAGTGGAAACATTTTGTATAATAGTATAATTACTGGATACATATCATAATAAATTTGTCCAAAACCACAGAATGTACAAGAGTGAACCCTAATGTAAACTATGGACTATGAGCAATAATATTGTGTCAATGTATGTACCAGTCTGGTGCAGATGTTAAAAGCGGGGGACCCTGTGTCTGTGTGGTAACTGTGCAGGTATGTGGGAACTCTGTATTTTCCACTCAATTTTGCTATAAACCTGAAACTTATTTAAAAAATAAAGTCTAATTTATTTAAAGCATGGAAAAGGCTGGGCACGGTGGCTCACACCTGTAATCCCAGCACTTTGGGAAGCCAAGGCAGGAGGATCACCTGAGGTCAGGAGTTCAAGACCAGCCTGGCCAACATGGTGAAACCCCGTCTCTACTAAAAACACAAAAATTAGCCAGGTGTGGTGGTGCACACTTGTAATCCCAGCTACTCTCACTCTGGTTGAAAAGAGTGAGACTCCGTCTTAAAAAAAAAAAAGAAAGAAAGAAAGAAAAAAAGAGAAACATTATAATAAAAAAAAGAAAAAGGAAACATTTTAAATGATAAACATTTTTCCATGCTTTCCATTGCCCAGGCTGGAGTGCAATGGCATGATCTCGGTCACTGCAACCTCCGCCTCCTGGGTTTAAGCGATTCTCCTACCTCAGCCTCCTGAATAGCTAGGATTACAGACGCATGCCAACACACCCCGCTAATTTTTGTATTTTTAGTAGAGATGGGGTTTCACCATGTTGGCCAGGGCGGTCCCCAACTCCTGACCTCAGGTGATCTGTCTGCCCAGCTAATTTTTGTATTTTTAGTAGAGACGAGGTTTTGCCATGTTGGCCAGGCTAGTCTTGAACTCCTGACCCCTGGTGATCCGCCCGCCTCACCCTCCCAAAGTACTGAGATTACAGATGTGAGCCACTGAGGCCGGCCATTATCATGTTATAATGTTAAAGTGTCTAAAATTCTACATACATGATGCGCAGTGAGAATATAAATCTAAAAAACATAAAAGGTAGAATCCTGTTAACATAAGTGTTTTTTTGGTAGTAAGTTTATGCATGATTTTTCCTTCTGTTCATCAGTATTTACTATAATTAATATGTACATTATAATGATCTTTTTTTTTTTTTTTGAGACAGAGGCTCACTCTTGCCCAGGCTGGAGTGCAGTGGCGCAATCTTGGCTCACTGCAACCTCCGCCTCCCAGGTTCAAGCGATTCTCCTGCCTCAGCCTCCCAAGTATCTGGGATTACAGGGGCACCACCACACCCGGCTAATTTTTGTATTTTTTAGTAGAGATGGGGTTTCACCATGTTGGCCAGGCTGGTCTCGAACTCCTGACCTCAGGTGATCCGCCCGCCTCGGTCTCCCACAGTGTTGGGATTACAGGCGTGAGCCACTGCACCCTGCCTCGTTTTGTTTTTGAGACAGGGTCTCACTCTTTCACCCAGGCTGGAGTGCAGTGGTACAATCTTGGCCCACTGTAGCCTCAACTTCCCAGGATCAAGTGATCTTCCCACCTCGGCCTCCTGAGTAGCTGGGACCATAGGTATATGCCACCATACCTAAACAATTCCCCCCGCCCTTTTTTTTTTTTAAGATGGAGTCTTGCTCTGTTGCCCAGGCTGGAGTGCAGTGGCATCATCTCAGCTCACTGCAACCTCCACCTCCTGGGTTCAAGCGATTCTCCTGCCTCAGCCTCCTGAGTAGCTGGGATTACAGGTGTGCAACATCATGCCTGGCTAATTTTTGTATTTTTAGTAGAGATGAGGTTTCACCATGTTGGCCAGGCTGATCTCGAACTCCTGACCTTGGGGGTGATCCACCCGACTCGGCCTCCCAAAGTGCTGGGATTACAGGCGTAAGCCACCGTGTCCAGCCAATTTTCCTATATTTTAATAAAGATGGAGTTTTGCTATGTTGCCCAGCCTGATCTCAAACTCCTGGCCTCAAACAATCCTCCCATCTCAGTCTCCCAAAGTGCTGGAATTACAGGCATGAGCCAGCACACTTGGCTTCAAAATAGTTTTTAAAAATTTCCTGTGACATTTAGTATTTAATCAGTATTTAAATAATATTAGAAATTTTTTACTGAAGCAATATCTGATATTCACTATTTTTAAAAAAAATATTACAGGCCGTGACACCTATTAGCTCTTAGTTTATCATGCATTTTTACTTACACAGTATTTGAGATCAGAGATGTTTACATTGACCCCAGTTGCTCTCTTTAGATTCTCATCATGTGACACTACAACTTGTTCATCTTTTGTGATATGGCAGTCCAATTCTAGCATATCAGTTCCGATTTTAACTGCACTGAAGAAATAAAAGAAGAATGACATTCTGACACTTAAGTATACATTTAGGTTACACACATCAGATCTAACAATTCAGAGTTACAAATCCAAAATCCCATAATATTAAAATATCTCACTACCATCACCTAGTATGACTTATTCACATGAAAATATTCTAAGTGAACTGAGAATAAAAGAATCATGTTGCCTCCTTTCCATAACCAGTTATCCTTAATTCTTCAACTGAATATAATAGAATACTGAATCTGAAGTTAAGAGATTTGATATTAACTCCTGCTTTGCTGTGAACTTGCATAACTTTGGGCAAATAAATTCTTCTCTCAGGGACTACATTTTCACTTCTATAAAATGAAAGGATTAAATAACAAGACAAGGATGCTTGCTTTTATTTTTATTTATTTTTTTGAGACAGAGTCTTGCTCTGTTGCCCAGGCTGGAGTGCAATGGCATGATCATGGCTCATTGCATCCTCAAACTCCTGGGCTTAAGTGATCCTCCTGTCTCAGCCTACTGAGTAGCTGGAACTACAAATGGATGCCACTGTGCCCAGCTAATTTTTTATTGGGCTCATGTGATCCTCCTGCTGCAGCCTCCCGAAGTGCTAGGTTTAAAAGCATGAGCCACTGCACCTGGCCACTTTTATTACTTTGATTTAACGTAGTATTGAAAGCTCTAGCAATTAGGCAAGAAAAAATTAATAAAAGCATCCAAATTGGCCAGGTGCAGTGGCTTACACCTGTAATCCCAGCACTTTGGGAGGCCAAGGCGAGCGGATCACCTGAGGTCAGGAGTTTTGAGACTTGCTTGGCCAACAAGGTGAAATCCCATCTCTACTAAAAACACAAAAAAATTGGCCGGGCACGGTGTCTCAGGCCTGTAATCCCAGCACTTTGGGAGGCCAAGGTGGGTGGATCACAAGGTCAAGAGATTGAAACTATCCTGGTCAACATGGTGAAACTTTGTCCCTACTAAAATACAAAAAATTAGCCGGGCGTGGTGGAACGCGCCAGTGGTCCCAGCTACTCCGGAGGCTGAGGCAGGAGAATCGCTTGAATCCGGGAGGCAGAGGTTGCAGTGAGCCAAGATCACGCCACTGCACTCCAGCCTGGTGACAGAGTGAGACTCCATCTCAAAAAGAAAAAAAAACCACACACACACACACAAATTGGCAGGGCACTGTGGCTCAGGCCTGTAGTCCCAGTTAGTCGGGAGGCTGAGGCAGAAGAATCGCTTGAACCCAGGAGGCGGAGGCTGTGGTGAGCCGAGACCATACCACTGCACTCCAGCCTGGGCAACACAGCGAGACTCCATCTCAAAAAACGTAACAAACAAACAGAAAAAAACCCAGCCTCCAAGCTTTCAAAAAGGCAAATTGGAGAAATATCTCTTGTCTTTCTGCTTGGCTGGCCCTGCAATAATTGAACTTTCTTTACTGTAAAACCATTGTCTCAGTGAACTAGTTTTATCTATGCAGAAGAACCCGTTGGGCATTAAGAATCGGTCAACTTGGCTTGGCGCGGTGGCTCAAGCCTGTAATCCCAGCACTTTGGGAGGCCGAGACGGGCGGATCACGAGGTCAGGAGACTGAGACCATCCTGGCTAACACGGTGAAACCCTGTCTCTACTAAGAAATACAAAAAAAAAAACCAAAAAAACAGCCGGGCGAGGTGGCGGGTGCCTGTAGTCCCAGCTACTCCGGAGGCTGAGGCAGGAGAATTGCGTGAACCCGGGGGGCGGAGCTTGTAGTGAGCTGAGATCCGGCTACTGCACTCCAGCCTAGGCGACAGAGCGAGATCCCGTCTCAAAAAAAAAAAAAAAAAAAAAAAAAAAGAATCGGTCACCTTTATATTACTTATATTTTAACATGACAAAATAAACAAAATAAAGACTGGCCAGGCGCAGTGGCTCACCCCTCTAATTCAAGCCCTTTGGGAGGCCAAGGCGGGCAGTTCACTTGGGGCCAAGAGTTCAAGACCAGCATGGAAAACATGGTGAAACCCTATCTCAACCAAAAATACGAAAATTATCGGGGCTTGGTGGTACATGCCTGTTATCCCAGCTACTCGAAAGGCTGAGGCATGAGAATCGCTTGAGCTCAGGAGGCAGAGATTGAAGTGAGCCAAGATTGCACCACTGCACCCCAGCCTGGGTGACAGAGTGAGACCCTGTCTCGGAAAAAACAACAACAACAAAAAAAGACTGTACTCCCAGCTAAGCAAGAGGCTGAGGTGGGAGGATCGTTTGAGGCCAGGAGTTGGAGGCTGTATTGTGCAATAATCATGCCTGTGAATAGCCCCTACACTCCAGCCTGGGCAACATAGTAAGACCCCATCTCTAAAAGAATGAATAAATAAATAAATAAAAGGATTAGTCCAGACCAGATAATCTTGTAAGGTTCCTTTCACCCCTATGTATTTTAGAGACAGTGTACTGCAGTGGTTAAGAGCACAGACACTGGAGCCTAAATTTAAATACTGGCTCTCCCACTTATTCAAGTGAGTTATTTAGCTTCTTTATGTTGCAGTTTCTTATGTATAAATCAGTGATAATAATATTAGCTCTCTACACCTCCTCCCCACCTTACAGTTTACATTTCAAGCCACTCCATGCCGTCTCACTACTTCCTCTGCCTGAAATGTCTTTTTCAGAAACACAGTACACAAAATAATAGACAAAAACTTGAAAAGTCACTTCACAAATGAAGATTTCCAAATGTCCAATAAGTATATGAAATAGATATTCAACATCAAAATTCATTAGAGAAATGTATATGAAAACCACAGTGAGGCTGAACATGGTAGCTCATGCCTGTAAACCTAGCACTTTGGGAGGCTGAGGTGAGTGGATCACCTGAGATCAGGAGTTGAAGACCAGCCTGGCCAACCTGGCAAAATCTCATCTCTACTAAAAAATGTAAAAATTAGCTGGGCATGGTGGTGCCTGCCTGTAATCCCAGCTACTTGGGAGGCTGAGGCAGGAGAATTGCTTGAACCCTGGGAGGCAGAGGTCACAGTGAGTCGAGATTGCTCCACTGTACTCCAGCCTGGGCTACAGAGCGAGACCCTGTCACATACACACACACACACAAAAATAAAAAGGAAAAAAAGAAAAAGAGAGGGAGGGAGGAAGGAAGGAAGGGAAGGAAGGGAAGGAAGGGAAGGAAAAGAAATTAGAATAATGGTTATCTAGGGGCAAGGAGTGAGTATTGCCTGCAAAAGGTAACACTGATGCCCTCCGCAGTGCTAGAAATATTCGAAATCTTTATCTGGGTGGTACAAAGATGTACCCATATGTTAAAATTCACTGGGTTATAAACTTAAGATTTGAGAGGCTTGTCATGGTGGCTCATGCCTGTAATTCCAGCACTTTGGGTGGCCAAGGCAGGCAGATCACCTGAGGTCAGGAGTTTGAGATTAGCCTGGCCAACATGGCAAAACCACGTCTCTATTAAAAATACAAAACTTAGCCAGGTGTGGTGGTGTGTGCCTGTAATCCCAGCTACTCAGGAGGCTGAGGCAGGAGAATCGCTTAAACCTGGGAGGCAGTGGTTGCAGTGTGCTGAGATCACACCACTGCACTCTAGCCTGGGCAACAGAGCAACACTCTGTCTCAAAAAGTAATAATAATAATAAGTTGCAGTGGGCACCAGGAAAAGGCAGTTTCCCAGTAGATATAATAGAAAAAACTGAAACTGGGGATCAGCTTTCTAAGATCTCAGGAGTTGGGCAAGTGGGCTCAAGCATGCACACTAAGAGGCAAAATGGCGGAGTTTTACTGGTATGTGATCTTCTAGGAGCATTCAACTGGTAAGGGAAGAATGCCTCAAGAGAGCAGGCGTACAACTCCAGTAAACACACTGCACATGTGGCCCCTCCCAAGTAGCGGCAGGCTACTGTGCAAGCAGACAGCCCATCCCAAGGGAAGAATCAAGGGAGAAGGGACACAAAACCCCGGAAGTATGCCAAAATATAATACCCTAAGTCAAAGGTCAAACTGGGCACTTGATCTCTCAAGTCACCACTTGGCCCTCTTCCAAATGTACTTTACTTCTTTTCATTCCTGCTCTAAAGCTTTTTAATAACCTTTCACTCTTGCTGTAAAACTCGCCTTGGTCTCTCCTTCTGCCTTATGCCCTCAGTCAAATTTTTTCTTCTGAGGCAAGAAATGAGGTTGCTGCAGACCCCCATGGATTCACTGCCACTAATAGAAGGGACTATGTCTGTTCCATATTTTCTAATGTTTATGGTGTTGGGCACATTGTAGGTACTCAATATATTTCTAAATGAGGGGAATGGAGCCATGTTATTGTTATCAACATCTATTAATATTTTAAATTTTAATTAATTCTAACTCAGAAGGCACCTAAGTGTTTATCAATCATGATCCAAATCCATAGTATGTAATATGTAGTCATTTCAAAGAATATAGAATTCACATGGAATAGCATTGTTGGGGTATATCTGAATTTTAAAATAGGTATGATGATAGACACAGGAGACAGCCAAGGATCCCTGGTGGAGCCCCACCTTCAAGCCTAAAACAGCCTGATGGCTGAAAGACTGAACTGTTGGTCCAGGACAAAACTGCAGCCCAGAGGGAGAACTGCCCCTGTTCGCTCACATTTTTTTTTTGGCGGGGGGGATTGAGTTTCGTTCTTGTTGCCCAGGCTGGAATGCAATGGCACAGTCTTGGCTCACCGCAACCTCCACCTCCTGGGTTCAAGCGATTCTCCTGCGTCAACCTCTCAAGTAGTTGGGATTACAGGCGCCCCACTATGCCCACCTAATTTTTGTATTTTTGGTAGAGACAGGGTTTTACCACGTTGGCCAGGCTTGTCTCAAACTCCTGACCTCAGGTGATCCACCTTCTTTGGCCTCCCAAAATGCTGGGATTACAGACAAGAGCCACCGCGCCCGGCCTGCCCACCTTTTCCTAACTTTTTTTTTTTTTTTTTCTTGTAGACAGAGTCTCACTCTGTCACCTGGCCTGAAGTGCAGTGGCACGATCTTGGGTCAGTGCAACTTCTGCCTTCCGGGTTCAAGCAGTTCCCACACCTCAGCCTCTCAAGTAGCTGAGATTACAGGTGCCCGCCACCACGCCTGGCTAATTTTTGTATTTTGAGTACAGAAGGGGTTTCACCATGTTGCCCAAGCTGGTCTCAAACTCCTGACCTCAGGTGATCCGCTTCCCAAAGTACTGGGATCACAGGTGTGAGCCACCATGCCCAGCCTCTCGACAGATTCTTTCTGAATAATGTCCACATGTGCGCTGCAGGGAGTGGGTGGAGCATTCGTCCCTCGTGCAGTGGTGAGGGGCCTCTTCAGCTCTTCAGCTCACGTGTGGTGGCCTGGTGATCAGTCTATGAGGTGGGAGCCTGTTAGCAGGACTCCTTTTTTTTGCTGAGAGCTTTCTTTTAATAAATTCCTGCTCTCAGCACCCAGCTGAGCTAGTGTATTTAAAAGGATGCTCAGAGGCCAGGCACAGTGGCTAATGCCTGTAATCCCAGCACTTTGGGAGGCCAAGGCAGTAGATCACCTGAAGTCAGGAGTTCGAGACCACCCTGGCTAATATGATGAAACCCCGTTTCTACTAAAAATACAAATAATTAGCCAGGCATAGTGGTGCATGCCTGTAATCTCAGCTACTCGGGAGGCTGAGGCAGGAGAATTGCTTGAACCCGGGAGGCAGAGACTGCAGTGAGCCGAGATTGCACCATTGCACTCCAGCTTGGGCGACAAGAGCAAAACTCTGTCTCAAATAAATAAATAAATAAATAAATACACTAGCTCACGTGATTCTTATTTTATCTGTGAATCACCTATGTGGGGTAAATGTATATTTCTGTTTATACTTACAACACATAATATAAAAATATTATAAAGTCATGCACCACTTAACAATGGGCATATGTTCTAAGAAATGTATGGTCAATTTTGTCATTGTGTGAACATCACAGAGTGCACTTACACAAATCTAGATGGTATTTATACATCTATGTTATAGAGTGTAGCCTATTGTTCCGTGGTTACAAATCTGTACAGCACATTACTGTACTGAATACTACAGGCAAATGTAACACAATGTTAAGTACTTGTGAATCTGTCTAAACACAGAAAAGGTACAGTTAAAATATGATATAAAAGATTAAAATGGTACACATGCATTAGGGTACTTATCATGAATGGAGCTTGCAGGACTGGAAGTTGCTTTTGGTGTCAGTGAGTGAGTGGTGAGTGAATGGAAGGTGTAGGACATTACTAATACAGTACTGTACACCTTATGAACACTGTATACTTAGGCAACATGAAATATATTTTAAAAATAGACCTGGCATGATGGCTTATGCCTGTAATCCTAGCACTTTGGGAGGCTGAACCAGGAGGACTGCTTGAGGTCAGGAGTTGGAGACAAGCCTGGGCAACATGGAGAGACCTCATCTTTACGAAAAAATTTAAAAATTAGGGAGGTACAGTGGCACATCTCTATACTTCTAGTTACTTGGGATGCTGAGGCAGGAGGATTGCTTGAGCCCAGGAGTTCAAAGTTGCAGTGAGCTAGGATCATGCCACTGTACTCCAGCCTAGTAGAGAAAGTGAGACCCTGTCTCTTAAAAATATAATAAAAATTTTAAAAAAAACCTATTTAACTTTAGCTTACTGTAACTTCTTTAAAAACTTTTAAATTTTAAAAAACTTTTTGAGTCTTTCATAATAACACCTTAAAACACAAACATTTTACAGCTGTACAAACATATTTTCTTTCTTTATATCCTTATTATGCAAGTTTTTTTCTATTTAACATTTTTTTAACCTTTTAAATTTTTTTTTTTTTTTTTTTTTTGAGATGGAGTCTCACTCTGTCACCCAGGCTGGAGTGCAGTGGCACGATCTCAGCTCACTGCAACCTGCGCCCCCCAGGTTCAAGCAATTCTCCTGCCTCAGCCTCCTGAGTAGCTGGGACTACAAGAGCGGTCACCACGCCAACTAATTTTTGTATTTTTTAGTAGAGATAGGGTTTCACCATATTGGACAGGCTGGCCTTGAACTCCTGACGTCGTGATTCGCCCGCCTCAGCCTCCCAAAGTGCTGGGATTACAGGCATGAGGCACCGCACCCGGCCAAAGTGTAAAATTAAAGGTGCAGTTGCTCAGGGCTGTAATCTCAGCATTTTGGGAGGCCAAGGTGGGTGAATCATCTCTACAAAACCCGGTCTCTATAAAAAAAATATGAAAAATTAGCTGGGCATGGAGGCATGCACCTGTAGTCCCAGCTATCAGGGAGGCTGAGATGGGAGGGTCGCTTGAGCCGGAGGGGGAAGATTAAAAAAAAAGTGTGTCCTATGCTGGCAATAAAAAAAAAAAACTGTACATATTACCTCAGAAATCTTTCTAAGTTTGAAGTTTGTCTCTAGATGAAATGCTGGCTATTTTTAGAAATGTTTAGGAATTATTTGAAAAATATTTCCTATGTATGTTTATTGTTATTGACAAACTAATAGATTAAAAAGTTAGAACAATAGTAAGTGTATCTAGGACAACTTGCAAATTATTCTAGTAAAATTACCCCAAATTTGATATGTAAATAGCTAGAACACAGTGAGAAAATAAAATTTTTTAATCACTTTTGCCTTGAAAAATTTTCATGAATAACAGCATGCACCTACTTCCATTGAAATATCAGATATTTTATAGCTGAATTTCTGACAAGCTGTTGACAAATTAAAAAAAAAAAATACAAAAAAGAAGTTGGAAATGCCAAGGTTTCAACATTTCCAGAAAAAGAAATAAAAACTCTAGCTCTAAAACAAAATGTGAAACTCCACAGAAACAATGCATAACAATTAAAATAGGCATCATGTTAAAAGAATTTATCTGAATCTCATTTACTCTTCACAACACTGAGGTTGTATCACTATTCCCATTTCATAGATAGTCATATTTTTTTTTTTTTTTTTTTTTTAAGACGGAGTCTTGCTCTGTAGCCCGGGCTGGACTGCAGTGGCCAGATCTCAGCTCACTGCAAGCTTCGCCTCCCGGGTTTATGCCATTCTCCTGCCTCAGCCTCCGGAGTAGCTGGGACTACAGGCGCCCGCCACCTCGCCCGGCTAGCTTTTTGTATTTTTAGTAGAGATGGGGTTTCACCGTGTTAGCCAGGATGGTCTCGATCTCCTGACCTCGTGATCCGCCCGTCTCGGCCTCCCAAAGTGCTGGGATTACAGGCTTGAGCCACCGCGCCCGGCCAGATAGTCATATTAAGTAGATATTCTAAAATATTTATCATGAGAACCAGGTCACTGATTAATTACCTTGACTGTCTGCCAACTTACACTTCTAGCTATTGCTAACACAATTTGCTTTTTTCTCCTTACCATTCCAGCTAATACCATAGGGATCACATTGTCCTACAGGTATTTCCTAAGGCGGCCTGTTTAATAACCTAGTTTATTAGCCCTTGAGAACCACATCTTACATACTCAAGGGTTTAGTGGCTCTGTGTGTGTGTATGTGTATAGCACAATTTCTTAGTTTTTGCTTCTATGCTTTACTATGAAGGAGGCTCTGTCTCCTTCATCAGTCTTTTGCTAATGTTCTGCTTTATTCCTGAATGTCCCATTCCATATTTCATTCAGTAAGCAACTAGTGAGTGTCTATTTATGTCAGAGCCTGAGCTAGGCATTAAGGATTTTGAAATTAGTAAGAAAAGATTCCTGCTCCTAACAAAATAATAGAAGGCTGGGTGTGGTGGCTCACGCCTGTAATCCTGGCACTTTGGGAGGCCGAGGCAGGCGGATCATGAGGTCAGGAGATCAAGGTCATCCTGGCTAACACGGCGAAACCCTGTCTCTACTAAAAGTACAAAACATTAGAAGGGCATGGTGGCACGCGCCTGTAGTCCCAGCTACTTCAGAGGCTGAGGCAGGAGAATCGCTTGAACCTGGGAGGCAGAGGTTGCAGTGAGCCGAGATCTTGCCACTGCACTCCAGCCTAGGCAACAGAGTGAGACTCCATCTCGGAAAATAAATAAATAAGTAAAAGAAATAATAGAAGAGCCATATTCATAACCTAAGGGAGATGGTGTTTGTGAAAGCATTTTATAAACCACATTAGGCCGGGCGTGGTGGCTCAAGCCTGTAATCCCAGCACTTTGGGAGGCTGAGACGGGCGGATCACGAGGTCAGGAAATCGAGACCATCCCAACATGGGCTAACATGGTGAAACCCCGTCTCCACTAAAAAATACAAAAAACTAGGCCCGGCGCGGTGGCTCACGCCTGTAATCTCAGCACTTTGAGAGGCCAAGGCGGGCGGATCACGAGGTCAGGAGATCGAGACTATCCTGGCCAACATGGGGAAACCCCGTCTCTACTAAAAATACAAAAAATTAGCCGGACTTGGTGGCGGACTCCTGTAGTCCCAGCTGCTCGGGAGGCTGAGGCAGGAGAATGGCGTGAATCCAGGAGGTGGAGCTTGCAATGAGCCGAGATCGCGCCACTGCACTCCAGCCTGGGTGACAGAACGAGACTCCGTCTAAAAAAAAAAAAAAAAAAAAAAATACAAAAAACTAGCCGGGTGCCCGTAGTCCCAGCTACTCAGGAGGCTGAGGCAGGAGAATGGCATAAACCCAGGAGGCGGAGCTTGCCGTGAGCTGAGATCCGGCCACTGCACTCCAGCCTGGGCGACAGAGCGAGACTGTCTCAAAAAAAAAAAAAAAAAAAAAAAACACATTAAAGGACATTTCATACATTGTGAGACCCAATTGTTTCTCTTTGTCAGTTTTAATTATTACTTTTTGTTTTTTTGAGATGGAGTTTCACTCTTGTTGCCCAGGCTGGAGTGCAATGGTGCAATCTTGGCTCACTGCAACCTCTGCCTCCTGGGTTCAAGTGATTCTCCTGCCTCAGCCTCCCTAGTAGCTCAGATTACAGGCATGCGCTACCATGCCCAGCTAATTTTGTATTTTTAGTAGAGAAGGGGTTTCTCCACGTTGTTCAGGCTGGTCTCAAACTCCTGACCTCAGGTGATCCACTTGACTCAGCCTCCCAAAGTGCTGGGATTACAGGTGTGAGCCACCATCATGACTGGCCTTTTTTTTTTTTTGAGACAGAGTCTCGCTCTGTTACCCAGGCTGTGCCCAGCTAATTTTTTAATTTTTAGTAGAGATGAGGTTTCGCCATGTTGGCCAAGCTGGTCTCGAACTCCTCATCTCAAGTGATCCGCCTGCCTTGGTCCCCCAAAGTGCTGGGATTACAGGTGTGAGCCACTGCACCCAGCTGATTCTACATTTTCAAAATAGCTCCTTCTTGTCTTCAAATGATAGCCCTTTTAGTCTTAATACCTTTTGATTTTCGGGTTATTTTTAATCAGGCTTCCCACACCAACTATTTATATTGTCATTAGTATCTCCTCATCTTCACCTCCACTTTGAAATGTATATGCTTTGTGAAATGTGTATTCAAATATGTAAATAAATAAGGTCTAAGTTTTAGCTGGTCATTTTATTTTTACTATCTCTCCCTCATCCTATCAAGAATATATCATACTTAAGCATAGTATGTATCTTTTCCTGAGTGTATATTACAACTCTTTAGTATTTTAATATACAGTACCTTAAAAATAGTATGTTTATTTATTTTTTGGAGACAGGGTCTGGCTCTGTCACTCAGGCTGGAGTGCAGTGGTGCCATCTCGGGTCACTGCAACCTTTACCTTCCAGGCTCAAGCCATCCTCTCCCACCTCAGCCTCTGGAGTAGCTATGACTACAGGCTGCACCATGATGCCCGATTAATTTTTTTTTGTACGTTTTCTAGAGACAGGGTTTTACCCTGTTGCCCAGGCTGGTCTTGAACTCGTGACCACCAGTGACCCACCAGCCTTGGCCTCCCAAAGTGCTGAGATTACAGATGTGAGCCACCGCGATGGGCCAAAATAGTATGTTTAAACAGTGTTTTCTTGTTATTCAATGAAACAAGTATGAAAACAAAACAAAACAAAAAAACATTCTAAGATTCCTAGCAGTTAACAGTAAAATATTTGTAATTTTTTCAAGTATAATAAAAAAAAAGTATGTATTCATAGCAAGGGCACTAATGTGTAACACACACACACAAACCACCACCACTAATAATGAAAAACTCAAAAAAAGGGGTTTTATATAAATTTCTAAGTCAGTTGATAAGCAGCCTTACAAATAAATACATCTAACAAACATTAACAATAACATATGAAAGGTTGGGTGCAGTGGCTGATGCCTGTAAACCCAGCACTTTGGGAGGCCGAAGTGAGCAGATCACTTGAGGTCAGTAGTTTGAGACCAGCCTCGGCAGCATAGCAAAACCTCGTCTCTATTTAAAAAATAAATAAATAAAACTAAAAACTAGCCAAGAGAGGTGGCAGGTGCCTGTAATCCCAGGTACTCAGGAAGCTGAGGCAGAGGAATCATTTGAACCTAGGAGGTAGAGATTGCAGTGAGCTGAGATCACGCCATTGCACTCCAGCCTCCAGCAACACTCTGTCTCAAACAAACAAACAACAAACAACAACAACAAAAGTAGCATGTGAAAGAGGTGTTCCCTTCTTCTGAAGTACTAGAAAAATCTCCAAAAAATTTTTTTTAAGTTATAGAAAGCTTCCACATGATACAGAAGGCTGTGGTACTTTTCAGTAGTTACTATTTGAACAAAACTATATAAAAACTGTTGAAGATGAAAAACATGTTTTATTTTGCAAGTAAAAACCATTTAAATTAGATATCCTTTAAATATCAAAAAAATGTTAAGAGGATCAAAATCTTCAAAGGTTAGAAAAAACTGTGATTTTTTTCAAATGCATCATCCTTTAAAATAATTTATTCTATAACCCAGTATTTTAATTTCATAAATAATGGTGGTTGGTAAAAATTTAGCAAAAAATACGGAGGAAAATATAAAATAATGTGCCTTAAGTGTGAAGAATGCTAAAATCACTCAAAGTTATGAGTAGTTTTTTTCTCGTTATATGTATCACCAACCTCGTGGGCAACAAATGATATATGATAGTGTGTGTATATGTTGTAGAATTTGTACACATAAAATTATATATCTAGGCCGAGCGCGGTGGCTTAAGCCTGTAATCCCAGCACTTTGGGAGGCCGAGACGGGCGGATCACGAGGTCAGGAGATCGAGACCATACTGGCTAACACAGTGAAACCCCGTCTCTACTAAAAATACAAAAAACTAGCCGGGCGAGGTGGCAGGCGCCTGTAGTCCCAGCTACTCGGGAGGCTGAGGCAGGAGAATGGCGTAAAACCAGGAGGCGGAGCTTGCAGCAAGCTGAGATCCAGCCACTGCACTCCAGCCTGGGCCACAGAGTGAGACTCCGTCTCAAAAAAAAAAAAAAAAAAAAATTATATATCTATATTTAGTTATGGCTAGCTAGCCAGATATGTAATCTAAGTAGAGAAAATAAATAAAGTATTTAAACTAAAATAGTCCATTTCATGGTCTGTGATAGGAGGAAAAATTTTACTTTTTTTTAAGACAGAGTCTCACTCTATTGCCCAGGCTGGAGTGCAGCAGTGCAATCTCCGGTCAGTGCAACCTCTGCCTCTCGGATTCAAGCAATTCTCATGCCCCAGACTCCCGAGTAGCTGGGATTACAGGCATGCACCACCATGCCCAGCTAATTTTTGTATTTTTAGTAGAGACAGGGTTTCACCATGTTGGCCAGGCTGATCCCGAATTCCGGACTTCAGGTGATTCACCTGCCTCGCCTTGGCCTCCCAAAGTGTTGAGATTACAGGTGTGAGCCACCATGCCCGGCCAAAATTTACATTTTTGTAAGAGGCTCTTGAGATCATAAACAAAAGGCAACATAGTATAGAACAGGAAGAGTAAGAGATGACAAATACAAGGAAGATAGGATTTAGGTGAAACTAGAACATGAAAAAACAATAGCTTTGTATCTAATAATAATAAGAAAAATAGTCTCTAAGGTGTCTTTGAACGACGAGAAGCAGAACAAAAAGTGAAGTCAAATTCTCCAAATTTCTTAGTCCCAATTATATACATTAAAATGGCTCCAAAATTATATAAGAAAATATTTATCTTACTAAATATGGATCTTACTAATTATGGATAGGTAATGTCTTTCATTGGGTTTCACTTTTCACATTCTCTGCTTTATTTTTCACGGAAAACAGTGTTCTCACGATTACCACAGACTGATGATAATCATTGACTCTAAGACAAAGAACGAGGTATTAATTAGTTTTCATTCCTGTTTCTCCTGCTGCTTCTCTGTGAGATGCTTTAAAAGACACTTATATGAAATAATTTATAAATAGGAATTTTAAAAATGTATTTTGTTTGGTAAAAAAGATCAACACTCATGAGGCTTCCAAGAAGAAACCAGATTGCAGGTTCAGTTCTGTACAAAAATTACTGGGTACAAAGACACATAATCCTATTCATAAATAGCAGCCACTGTAACAGTTGTTTCATTTTCTCTTTCTCTCCAAGACTAATTAGCATTATATACAGAACATTCCTTGTTACAAATGTCTTATTTCAGCTTTGTAACTATAGTATCTTTTGATTACCCTAAACTCCCATCTGCTTTTTCAGTCATCTGCTTTTTCAGTCAGCCAAACACTCTTTGCAACACTTCTGACCAACTAATTAAAAAAAAAAAAAAATTAACAAAATAGAAACAACTATCACAAACTGATGCCACACTTACACTATCCTCACTTTGTGAATCATCATCACTTTCAAGAAAGCCTGCAAACTCTAAAAGAAAAGAGTACTTTTTACCTTTTTTACATACTTACTGCTGAAAGGCTGTCATTGTATTCTCCAAATTTTCTCCAGCACCTGTGAAAATTTGAACTTTACTTATTTTGAACATTTTAATTTTCCTGAAGTTATTTTTAGTAAGATACACCTAATGAATCCTGACTTTTTTTTCTTTTTTTTTTTTTTTGTTTTTGTTTTTTTTTTTTTTTGAGACGGAGTCTCGCTCTGTCTCCCAGGCTGGAGTGCAGTGGCCGGATCTCAGCTCACTGCAAGCTCCGCCTCCCAGGTTCACGCCATTCTCCTGCCTCAGCCTCCCAAGTAGCTGGGACTATAGGCGCCCGCCACCTCGCCCGGCTAGTTTTTTGTATTTTTTAGTAGAGACGGGGTTTCACTGTGTTAGCCAGGATAGTATCGATCTCCTGACCTCATGATCCGCCCGTCTCAGCCTCCCAAAGTGCTGGGATTACAGGCTTGAGCCACCGCGCCCGGCTTTTTCTTTTTTTTGAGACAGAGTCTCGCTCTGTCACCCAGACTGGATGCAGCGGCACCATCTCAGCTCACTGCAAGCTCCGCCTCCCAGGTTCACGCCATTCTCCTGCCTCAGCCTCCCAAACAGCTGGGACTACAGGCGCCCGCCACCACGCCAGGCTAATTTTTTTTGTATTTTTAGTGAAGACGGGGTTTCACCGTGTTAGCCAGGATGGTCTCAATCTCCTGACCTTGTGATCCGCCCGTCTCGGCCTCCCAAAGTGTACAAGTGTTTTAAAGAGTGTAATGGTACAGGTTCAGTATTCCTTATCCAAAATGCTTGGGCCCGGAAGTGTTTTGGATTTCTGACTTCTTTAGATTTTGGAATATTTGCATATATATAAAATGAGAGATTTTGGGGATAGGACCCAAGTCTAAACAAAATTTATTTAGTTTTCATATACTCCTCATACATAGCTTGAAAGTAATTTTACACAATATTTTAAATAATTTTATGCATGAAACAAAGTTTGTGTACACTGAACCATCAGAAAGCAAAGGAGCCACTCTCTTAGTCATTCATGAGCACAATCTGTGGTTGTTTGGCATCACCATCATTCTTGACTGAATTTATAGGCTACCAATAAACATTTTCTTACACTTACTCATACATCAGTACGTAACAGTAAAAAATATGAAATACCACTAATGCAATGAAAAAATAATATGTTCAGGGTAACTAAGTAACATAGTAGCATCATCAGAATACCTATATCAGTTGTTAAAAACAGCAACAAAAAAGGCAGGTGTTCAGTCTCCACCTGTCTCATTGTTTTGTTTTGTTTTTTTCTGGAGACAGATCATCACTCTGTTGCTCAGGCTGAAGTGTAGTGGCATGATCTGGGCTCACTGCAACCTCCACCTCAAAGGTTCAAGTGATTCTTGTGCCCTAGCATCCTAAGTAGCTGGGATTACAAGTGTGCGCCACCACACCTGGCTAATTTTTATACTTTTAGTAGAGATGGGGTTTTGCCATGATGGCCAGGCTGGCCTCAAGTGATCCGCCCACCTCGGCCTCCCAAAGTGCTGGGATTATGGGTGTGAGCCACTGCATCCAGTCTCACTGTGTTTTGATTTAAAAATTACCATACACTGTATTTTCTTTTTCAAGTGAGAAGAAACATCAGAAGCAGCTGAAGGACCAGGAAGTGGGTCCTCTAGGGGTGAGGGGGCATTCTGCTAGATGGCTTTTTAAAATGTTTTCTCCAGAGTCATGTGCCTTACTAATAAGTTTTTGTCTTAAAAGTCTCTCTTTGATTTTATAAACAAACATGATTTCTTGTCCTGTTATGAATGCACCCTGCTCTAGCCCTTCAATAAGCTCATCATGTATTTTCATCACGTTGTCTATGGGCACTTTTTCCGCCATGTTAACATCATCTTCATTGTTATAATGTCTATTATCATGATAACCTTGATTCAGAACCATTTCGACTATTTCATCATTGGTCAATTAATGAACAACTAGAACCTCATGATCAATGTTAAAAACTTCTTTGATATCCACTTCTTTCTGTTTACTGACAAATTCTGAAGGCAATTTTTTGTATATGTAAAGAGGTCAGACATCATTTTTTTCTCACTTTGTCGACATATGGAATCCTTAAAAGTCACCAACTTGTTCATTATCATCACCAAACATAGTCAAAGGCCAGAGTTGTGCCAGGCATGCACAAATTTGTCTTTATTCACTGATTTCCAAGCACTGGCAACAGTATACAAGACATTCTTCATGCTACACTCCTTTTGAAAACTTTCTGGCAGGACATGGTGGCTCATGCCTATAATCCTAGCACTTTGGGAAGCTGAGGTAGAAAGATCGCGTGAGCCCGGGAGTTTGAGACCAGCCCGGGCAACACAGCAAAAATAATTTTAAATAATTTTATGCATGAAACACAGTTTGTGTACCCTGAACCATCAGAAAGCAAAGGAGTCACTATGTTAGTCATCCATGGGGACAATTTGCAGTTGTCTTAATTTTAAATTAAAAAACTTAAAAAAGAAAAAAAAATTTCACACTCACACCTCTGTTCATTACTGCTAGCACAAGAAAATGTTTTTATATTTACTCTCATTGATCCAAGCATAGCCTGGACACATGGAATTAATAAAGTCATGTTTAGGGGAAAGTACATGGCATAAACATTATATTTGATGAGAAAGACAGCTGGTGGATTAGCAGAACAGTTGTCAAGAAGTAACAAAATCTTGCAGTTGTCATCCAGTCCAACTTCCCAGCAGTGAGCATGAGCCGCTGGTACAAAATGTTTGTGAAACCAATCAGAAAAGATGTCGCTGGTGATCTGTGCATGCCTTTTTGGTAGCATAACGGACTGGTAAGAAATTCACTCCTTGAAGACAGTGAGGAAGGAAGCTTTTGCCTATCACAGCAAGTTTACACTTATGCATTCCTGCTGCATCAGCATATCCTAACACAGTTATTCTGTCATTGGCATCCTTAATTTGCATCTCATCAGCAACAGTCAGTGTCTTTCCGGAGCAATAATCCAAAAGAGTGCTGTTTCATCAGGATTATAGGCTTGTTCTTGTGTCAGATTTTCAACAGCAATGACCCTGGCAAACTTGTCAATAAATTTCTTTGCTGCTTCATGACCAGCAGATGCTAATCACCATTAGTCTTTAAAAATGTAATGCCATGTCTTCTTTTAAATTTCTGCAACTGGGCCGGGCATGGTGGCTGACACCTGTAATCCCAGCACTTTGGCAGACTAAGGCAGGCGGATCACCTGAGGTTGGGAGTTCAAGACCAGCCTGACGAACATGGAGAAACCCCGTCTCTACTAAAAATACAAAATTAGCCGGGCATGGTGGCGCATGCCTGTAATCCCAGCTACTCGGGAGGCTAAGGCAGGAGAATTGCTTGAACCCGGGAGGTGGAGGTTGCAGTGAGCCAAGATCGTGCCATTGCACTCCGCCTGGGCAACAAGAGTGAAACTCCGTCTAAAAAAAAAAATTCTGCAACTGGCTTGTTCAATATTCACGGTTCCCGTCATTTTAACTTCATCGCTTGAGATCTTCATTTTAGCTTTATGCAGTGTTTTTCTCTTTTTAATTAACTTCTGTTCATCACTTCCACTTTATATATACTACTTCTGATATATATAAAACTTCAACAGTTTATCCTTCTTTTTCTTCAGGTCATATATAGTGGTCATTCTAATACCATATTCCTCTATAATGTATTTCATACTTACACCACTGTTCAGTTTCTATAACACCTTGACTTTCCGTGCTATAGATAAACATAAATGTTACTTCTTTTTCTTATCACTATAACCCATAGGAGTATTTGTGGGCCTTTTTGATATTTTCAACGTCTTTATACCAAAGAGCAGAGAATAATCAAGCAAGCAAGCAAGCAAACAAACAAAAACACACACTGAACAATGCATATAGGTCTTCGCACCACGTAGGGCATCATGGGGAATCTGTTGTTGGTGTGACCAGTCAGAGCATGTGCCATTTTATTACCCTTTGTGGGCATGCTTGCATAAGGAAATCTGGGCATACTCAGAAAAGATATATTGTAACTGAAGGGAGCTGGAAGGGTCTTTTTTCCCTTGAGGATGCTGAATAAGGTGTGTTACTTCGTTTTGTTTTGACTGCAACCTGTCACATGAGGTCAGGTGTGGAATTCGTTATATATATATTTTTCTTTTTTAAAACTTTATGGCTGGGTGTGGTGGCTCATGCCTGTAATTGCAGCACTTTGGGAGGCCGAGGTGGGCAGATAACCTGAGGTCAGGAGTTCGAGACCAACCTAGCCAATATGATGAAATCCCCATCTCTACTAAAAATACAAAAATTAGGCCAGGCACGGTGGCTCATGCCTGTAATTCCAGCACTTTGGGAGGCCGAGGCAGGCGGATCACCTGGGGTCAGGAGTTCGAGACCAGTCTGGCCAACATGAGGAAACCTCATCTCTAGTAAAAATACAAAAATCAGCCGGGTATGGTGGCTGGTGCCTGTAATTCCAGCTACTCGGGAGGTTGAGGCAGGGAGAATGGCTTGAACCGGGGAGGCAGAGGTTGCAGTGAGCCAAGATTGAGCCATTGCACTCCAGCCTGGGCCACAGAGCGAGACTCTGTGTCAAAAAAAAAAAAAAAAAAAATTTAGCCAGGCGTGATGGCGGGCATCTGTGATCTCAGCTACTCAGGAGGCTGAGGCAGGAGAATCGCTTGAACCCAGGAGGTAGAGTTTGCAGTG
This sequence comes from Chlorocebus sabaeus, assembly GCF_047675955.1. NCBI lineage: Eukaryota > Metazoa > Chordata > Mammalia > Primates > Cercopithecidae > Chlorocebus > Chlorocebus sabaeus. The sequence goes on from NC_132919.1 coordinate 39,195,961, forward strand.
AGCTGAGATTGCACCACTGCACTCCAGCCTGGACAACAGAGCGAAACTCTGTCTCAAAATAGTAATAATAATAATAATGGTGATTTGAGGAAAAAAAATATTTTTTTTTCCTCAAATTATTTTTTACCAGGAATTTTCTACTTGTGGAGTTATGTCTGTGCTCAAAAAGTTTCAGATTTTGGAGCATTTCAGGTTTTCAGATTAGGGAAGCCTAACCTGTATTTTGAATTTTTTTTTACCTGCAACAGTAGAAATCAGAAATCAAAACACAGCCACAGCAACACAGGAGGGTTCTAACAGAACCTAAACTGATTTTTTTTTTTTTTTCTCCCTGAGACAGGGTCTCACGCTGTCTCCCAGGCTGGAGTTCAGTGGCATGATCACAGCTCACTGTAGCCTCAAACTCCTAGCTCAAGCAATCCTCTGGTCTCAGCCTCCCAAGTAGCTAGGACTACAGGCACATGCCACCACGCTCAGCTAATTTTCTTTTTAGAGACAGGGTCTTACTATGTTGCCCAGGCTGGTCTCAAACTCCTGGACTCAAGCAATCCTCCTGCCTCAGTTTCTCAGTCCTGGGATTATAGGCATGAGCCACTGTGCCTGGCTAGCCTAACCATGATTTTTAAGCTATAATATCTGCTTATTTGTCAAAGGAAAAACAGAAGAGGATTTGGTACACATACATCTCCTCAGACAGAGTTAAACAGTCTCTCCTCTGTATCCCCGTAGTCTCTTATGCATAGCTCTACTAAGGCATTTATCATATTATGGCATAAATTATTTACCTGTTTCTCTCCTCCCATTCCCATGAATTGCTTAAAAGAAGTGACTGTCTTTTAATCACCTTGACTGAAGGCAGTATACTGTAGTGGTTAAGGGTGAGACTCTGGAGTTTTAGGATGCTTGGTCTCCAATCTGTTTAATAATTGTGCGACCTCAGGAAAACTACCTAAGAAACTTTCATAGAATTGGTATAATCAAATGAGTTAATATTTAAACTGCTGTATGTTATCAATTTTTTTTTTTTTTTTGAGATGGAGTCTGTCTCTGTCGCCCAGGCTGAAGTGCAGTGGTGCAATCTCGGCTCACTGCAACCTCCACCTCCTGGGTTCAAGCAATTCTCCTGCCTCAGCCTCCTGAGTAGCTGAAACTACAGGTGTGTGCCACCACACCAGGCTAATTCCTTTGTGTTTTTTTTTTTTGTTTTTTTTTGTTTTTTTTTTTTGAGACGGAGTCTTGCTCTGTCGCCCAGGCTGGAGTGCAGTGCCCGGATCTCAGCTCACTGCAAGCTCCGCCTCCTGGGTTCATGCCATTCTCCTGTCTCAGCCTCCTGAGTAGCTGAGACTACAGGCGCCTGCCACTGCGTCCGGCTAGGTTTTTTTGTATTTTTTAGTAGAGACGGGGTTTCACCGTGTTAGCCAGGATGGTCTCGATCTCCTGACCTCGTGATCCGCCCGTCTTGGCCTCCCAAAGTGCTGGGATTACAGGCTTGAGCCACCGCGCCCGGCCTCTTTTGTATTTTTAGTAGAGACAGGGTTTCACTGTGTAGGCCAGGCTGATCTCAAACTCCTGAGCTCAAGTAATCCTCCCGCCTCAGCCTCCCAAAGTGCTGTGATTACAGGCGTGAGCCAATATGCCCAGCCATTCAATTCTAAAATGATAGCTTTTCATTTTTTAACATCTCTGAAGTTAAGATGTATTTTACAATTAATGCTGTATAATGAACAGTTTAATTGGCAAGCTTTTCTCTTTTTTTTTTTTTTTTTTTTTGAGATGGAGTCTGGCTGTGTTGCCCAGGCTGGAGTGCAGTGGCCGGATCTCAGTTCACTGCAAGCCCCGCCTCCCGAGTTCACGCCATTCTCCTGCCTCAGCCTCCCGAGTAGCTGGGAGTACAGGCGCCCGCCACCTCGCCTGGCTAATTTTTTTGTATTTTAGTAGAGACGGGGTTTCACCGTGTTAGCCAGGATGGTCTCGATCTCCTGACCTCATGATCCGCCTGTCTCGGCCTCCCAAAGTGCTGGGATTACAGGCTTGAGCCACCGCGCCCGGCCTCTCTCTTTTTTTTAATCAACTTTTATAAGGGTCTCTTTCTTAACGGTATGTTAAAATTGTGTACTTTATAACCAATGGCATTAGATTCAATGAAATACTATAGTAAACATTCTGTGAAAGTAAAGGATTATTGCTATTATTAGTATTATTATTACTATTGCCATTATCATAGTAACTGGTAAAGAATAGGTACTTGGTAAATGTCCATTAACTGCAATAATAAATAATATTGTAATTTTTAAAAAAGAACACAGATTTTGATGTGAACATATTGAATTACAAAAAATTGTCTAATAGTATATACTATGTAAAAAGAGTTAACTAACTTTATGCATGCTACCCAAATTTTTTTTTTTTTTTTTTTTTTTTAAACGGGATCTTGCTCTGTTGCTCAGGCTGGAGTGCAGTGGCACAATCTCAGCTCACTGCAACCTCCACCTCCCAGGTTCAAGTGATTCTCCTGCCTTAGCCTCCTAAGTAGCCAGGACTATAAGCACATGCCACCATGCCCAGATAATTTTTATATTGTTAGTAGAGACGGGGTTTCGACACGTTGGCCAGGCTGGTCTCAAACTCCTGACCTCAGGTGATCCTCGGCCTCCCAAAGTGCTGGGATTACAGGTGTCTGCCACTATCCCCAGCCTAAAATGTTTTAAAACTAAAACATTTCAGTATTACCAAATAATTTATGAAATATACAGAAAAATACTTTGGAAATAATTTTCCATACACTTTGGAAAAACAGCCAATTTCTTCTTAATAGAAAGAGACAATTCAATAAACTCTCAATAAAAAGAGGGTTTAAGGTACTGCTCAGGGTGGGCACGGTGGTTCATGCCTGTAATCCCAACACTTTGGGAGGCTGAGGTGGGTGGATCACCTGAGGTCAGGAGTTCAAGACCAGCCTGGCCAACATGGTGAAACTCTGTCTCTAGTAAAAATACAAAAAAAAAAAAAAAAAAAAAGGCCGGGTATGGTGGCAGATGCCTGTAATACCAGCTACTCAGGAGGCTGAGACAGAGAATCGATTGAACCCAGGGAGTGGAAGTTGCAGTGAGCCGAGGTTGCGCCACAGCACTCCAGCCTGGGCAACAAGATCAAAACTCCGTCACAAAAAAAAAAAAAAAAAAAAAAAAGGTACCACTCAAAGTACCTAAAGGACTTAAGTATTAGCATTAAAATGTTTTATATACAATACCATCTGAACATATCTGTATTAAATGCTTCTTCTTTTATATTGTTAGATTGTATTTTTATGATGACCTAATTAATCAACAGAAATACAAGATATGCAGAAACAAATATATTAGCTTTAATATGCTAAAAGTTTATCACTTTAGCAGAGGGAAGATACCGACGTAAAAAAAACTACTAGTTTGATTTTAGGTTCACTTGGTTACTAGAGTTGATGCATGATAGAAAACAGATGCAGTAAATGTGAAGGTTATAGGTTTTTTTTAAGTCCCCTTTCAAGGTTAGATGACCCTTTATTGGATGAGGCTAGTTGGCCCTTGTTTTGATCAAAAACTACGGAAACACATTATATTCAGATAATATTCAAAAACAAAGTACCATAGAATATTTCTAAAAAGACAAGAGTGCTAAAGGAGTTACCAGTAAGTTAAGTTAAACTACTGACCACTTGTACCAAAAAGCAAAGAAATTAAAAGAACACAAAAGCCAGCTTGAAGGACCTTTCACTGGACAAATCTGGGACAGTGCTAGCATCAAAATAATGATAGTGAGCAGATTTTTAAGTCAGTGAATAAGAAATTCTGAATCCAGGCTGGGCACAGTGGCTCATGCCTGTAATCCCAGCACTTTGAGAGGCTGAGGCTGGTGGATCATCTGAGGTCAGGAGTTCCAGACCAGCCTGGCCAACATGGTGAAACCCCATCTTTACTAAAAGTACAAAAATTAGCCGGGCATGGTGGTAGGTACCTGTAGTCTCAGCTACTTGGGAGGTAGAGGCAGGAGAATCGCTTGAACCCTAGAGGCAGAAGTTGCTGTGAGCTGAGATCGCACCACTGCACTTTAGCCTGGGAGACAAAGCAAGACTTCATCTCAAAAAAATAAAATAAAATAAATTCTGAATCCATTTTAATAAATGGATTGATAATTTGTTAAGGAGTTGGGTATTTGTGTAGTTAGTTTTAAAGTATCTCCCTCCAAAAATTGGCCAAGCACAATGGCTCATGCCTGTAATCCCAGCACTTTGGGAGGCTGCGGTGGGTGGCCTCTTATTAATTATGAGCCTTTTCTCTTATTAATTATAAAGAGAAAAAGTAACCTCACAGTGGAAAAGCTTGGCAGACAACACCTCATCAAGAGATCAAAGTCAACTTCATTAGTTCCTTGGGGCTGATTTCTGCATCCTTTTAACTACCGTACTTTGAAAATAGGCCAGGTGTGGTGGCTCATGCCTGTAATCCTAGCACTGTGGGAGGTGAGGCAGGCTAATTGCCTGAGCTCAGGAGATCGATACTAGGCTGGGCAACATGGCAAAACCCCATCTCTACTAAAAATACAAAAAAAAAAAAAAAAAATTAGCTGGGTGTGGTGGCACCACCTGTAATCCCAGCTATTCAGGAGGCTGAGGCACAAGGATTGCTTGAACCTGGGAGGCGGAGGTTGCAGTGAGCCGATCATACTATTGGACTCCAACCTGGGCAACACAGCAAGACTCTGTCTCCAAAAAAAAAAAAAAGAAAGAAAGAAAATAATAAACACATTGTATGTTAAAATAACATTTTTATGAAAAGCAACTGTTTTTCAAAATAAAATAATGCATGAAAAGAGTGGTATTGTTTTATATTTTTGCAAATGTCTTTAATATCTGGCTTAATAGAAAGCAGCAAGATTCTCATATCTGCTTCATATATACCCATTGTCACACAGATATGTATTTGGAAATGAAAGAGGCTTCTTTGATATAGCATCGAAATTCACTAAGTGGTAATTTGTTTGTTTACTTTAGAGACAGGGTCTTGCTGTCCCCCAGGCTGAAGTTCAGTGGCTATTCACAGGCACGATCATAGCAACAACCTCAAATTCCTGGGCTCAAGTGATCCTCCTGCCTCAGCCTCTCAAATAGCCGAGAATACAGGTAGGCACCACCACACCCGGCTCAACAAGTGGTAGTTTCTTAAAAGTTCATTGCAATGTGGAATCTGAACCATATGAGTAATCACTTCATACTCTATTATGTGAAAATCCATTGGCCAATCTTGAACTTTGAATGATCTTTCACCCATGCATGATTTTATAATAGCATGCATAGGTCATTTGGAAACTATTGATTCACTGAATCATACTGGTCTTCTAAATGTTGACACAGTATGCAATATTTTAAAAATCACATTTGTTAACATCCGAGTTCATTAGGAAAATCTTTCAGAATTAAATGATGTCAAGCTCATCATGATAGCAGTGATTGCATCACTGCACTCTAGCCTGGGTGACAGAGTAAGGACTTGTCTCAAAAAAAAAAAAAAAAAAAAAGGGGGAGAGAGAAAGACCCGTCTGTCCACCTGTAATTCAACCCCTCGGAGTGCCCTGATAGAGTCTCGAACTGTCTCTCAGGCTGGAGGGCAGTAGCGTGATCTCGGGTGACTGCAACCTCTGCCTCCCAGGTTCAAGTGATTCTCCTGCCTCAGTCTCTTGAATAGCTGGGATTACAGGCATGTGTTTTTGCAGTAGACCAATTCAGGTGCATGTACTTTATACACATAACATGATTAATGTTTCAATGGTCATATATCTAATTTACAAGAAATATCACTGTTTCCTTACTTATGGGGAAAAATAAGTAAATATCAGGTATTTGCTGTTATGGCAATAGAGAATAAGCCCAAATACTAGTAATCTGCACACACAGACCAGTGATTGCTATTATTCGTGTCCAAGACAAAAATTAAAGGCAATCAAGGGAGTGACTCCTTCCTAGTTACATTGTCTCTTTTTTGTTTTGTTTTGTTTTGTTTTTTGAGACGGAGTCTCGCTCTGTCGCCCAGGCTGGAGTGCAGTGGCGCGATCCTGGCTCACTGCAAGTTCCGCCGCCTTCCGGGTTCAAGCCATTCTCCTGACTCAGCCTCCCTAGAAGCTGGGACTACAGGCGGCCGCCACCTCACCTGGCTAATTTTTTTGTATTTTTAGTAGAGACGGAGTTTCACCGTGTTCACCAGGATGGTCTTGATCTCCTGACCTCGTGATCCGCCCGCCTCGGCCTCCCAAAGTGCTGGGATTACAGGCTTGAGCCACCGCGCCCGGCCTACATCGTCTCTTATTTGCCAGAGAGGTAGATCTTGAATTACAAAGTGCTTTATCTCCTCTATCACTCTGGATTCAACTGTAGTATTGAGTGTACATATTCAACAAAAGCCTATGAAGCACTGACAATGGGAACTTAACCACAGTGCTTGTAGGACCATTATATAGGTAAAACAGATTTTGAGTCTGCAGATATTTAATAAGATTATCACAAAAAGTTCCATTACATCTTTAAATATATAAATACTGATACCACATTTACAAAAAAATGAATGGACATTTTTATATAAGAGGTAATATTGAAATGACCTAATATCTAGGAAGAAAATAGTTTAAAAATATCTTCAACAGTAAACAAAAATTTGAGATCTAGCTTATCCTGGCTTTTATACTTGCTGTGATGAACTAGCACAGTCTTTAATGCCTATGGAGTGTTGGCTTTTTTCACCTGCAGAGTGTTACAGAATTTCAAAGATGTGACCCGTATTGCTTTTTTTTTTTTTTTTTTTTTTTTTTTTTTGAGACGGAGTCTCGCTCTGTCGCCCAGACTGGAGTGCAGTGGCCGGATCTCAGCTCACTGCAAGCTCCGCCTCCCAGGTTCACGCCATTCTCCTGCCTCAGCCTCCCGAGTAGCTGGGACCACAGGCGCCTGCCACCTCGCCCGGCTAGTTTTTTGTATTTTTAGTAGAGACGGGGTTTCACCATGTTAGCCAGGATGGTCTCGATCTCCTGACCTCGTGATCCGCCCGTCTCGGCCTCCCAAAGTGCTGGGATTACAGGCTTGAGCCACCGCGCCCGGCCCCGTATTTCTTCTAAAATAAAATTTTGATCATTCACAATGACAGTTTAGAGAGCTTTTAAGGATCTGGTTTTGTTTTGTTTTGGAGTTTTTAGTAAGCATACATTTTGTAAATCAGTAAACACAACACACAAAAAAGTAATGTGTACTGCCCTATCCCCAGAATAGAACTACTATCATTGAAAATTGCTTCTGGCCGGGCGCGGTGTCTCACACTTGTAATCCCAGAGCTTTGGGAGGCCAAGGCGGGTGGATCACCTGAGGTCAGGAGTTTGAGTCCAGCCTGGCCAACATGGTGAAACCTAGTCTCTACTAAAAATACAAAAAAATAGCTGTGCGTGGTGGCAGGAGCCTGTAATTACAGCTACTCAGGAGGCTGAGGCAGGAGAATCGCTTGAACCTAGGAGGCAGAGGCTGCAGTGAGCCAAGATGGCGCCACTGCACTGCAGCCTGGGCGACAACTCTTTTTTTTTTTTAAAAAAAAAAGGGCCCAGCACTGTGGCTCACGCCTGTAATCCCAGCACTTTCGGAGGCCGAGGCGGGCGGATCACGACATCAGGAGATGGACACCATCCTGGCTAACACGGTGAAACCCCGTCTCTACTAAAAATACAAAAAAAATTAGCTGGGAGTGGTGGCGGGCGGGCGCCTGTAGTCCCAGCTACTCAGGAGGCTGAGGCAGGAGAATGGCGTGAACCCGGGAGGAGGAGCTTGCAGTGAGCCGAAATCGCGCCACTGTACTCCAGCCTCGGCGACAGAGCGAGACTCCGTCTCAAAAAAAAAAAAAAAGGAAAAAAAGAAAAAAGAAAAGAAAATTGCTTTTGTGACAACAACTTGAATACTAAAAGTTGGTCCCTGGTTCCAATGGTTGAAGGCACCTTAATAGTTAAATGTCATCCTACAGTTTAACCAGGTAGCTGTTAAAACAGATAACCCAAATAAACAATAACACGGCATTTGGCTGACCACCCTTTAAAACCTCTGAGGCTTTTAATGAGTGGGAAGGCTAGAATACTACTGAAGTCACTCATTAGACTAACAAAATTATATAGAAGAATGATAATGTATTTCCGTATTTATATTTCAAAACCTTATTCCTTGGCCAATACTTGTTAGTAAAGTGATTATGGTACTAAACGAAGTTTTAGACTGTAAACTCCTAGAAATTATCATTTCAAGTGTGTATTAAATTTCAAGCAAATTTTAAACCAGTTTAAGATTCATCCTTAAAGAACAGTTAAAACTGATTGAAAATAATCCAATTTCACCGCACTTTATACATCATACCTGAAATGCAATGAAGACACATTATTATACACTAATGAAGAAGCAAAGATTCGGCCTCTTATCTGGGAAATCAGAGGGTGGACTACCTGGGCTCCTTTTAGCAAAACACTTTTCCAAAAGAAACTTATTTTTGTTTTCTTTAAACAATACTGTCCTGTCCTAAACGAAATCATTTCTAGTCTTTTGAAAATCCACGTGTCTTTGCGTGTTTATTTATTTATTTTTAAATTTTTTATTTTTTTTGCAGTGCTAAAAAAAAAAAAAAGATGCAAGGTTTCCAGCCCTGGGGACCAGGACGCTCTAGCTCCTGTCTCAGTTCAGCCCTAGCTCTAATTGTGACCTTGGGAAATGTCCCTGGCTCGGAGGACTCGGTTTCCCTCTCTTCTCAATTATAAGTGCTCGGGAACATGGGGGTGGGACGGGCCCCCAGCACCGCAGACAGGGGGCTACAGCTTGTCCAGTTTCACGCAAATCCCCAGCCCTCCTCGTCGCCTCGGCTCTTCCCATCCACTCAGCCACTGGCTCGCTCGGAGCAGTGTGTTCCCGGTGCCCCCCGCGGGGTACCCTCGGTTCTACACCGCGCTCCCCTTTTGTGTCTTGCTGCTAGGAAGGGACCTTGCGATCATCCTTCCATCCGCCGAGAAACGCTCCACCTACCCTTCATTCTCGACCGGGTCTTTCCCGTTTCAGAGAACCCCTCACATTGCTGCCCTCGAGAGACCCCCGCCGTGGATCTGACTGGGAATCCCTCTCCTTCTTTCGTCTCAGGAGACCTTCCCTTCACACAGCCTTCACCTCCGGAGGAGCCCTCAATTCACACAACCCCATTCTTCCTCAAACTCTCAGGGATTGGCACCCGGCTGCCTTTTGCTGAGCCGCAAAGGACCCTCAGCCTCCCCCACCTCCGCCATCGGTTCTGGGGACCCCTCTCACCTCCGCGGTGAGAGATGTGTTTACTGAGGAATCGCTGCTTCTTTCTCTGGTGCAGCAAGGTCGGGTATTTAAGCAACAAGAATGAGGTCACCAAGTACCCTCCTAGCGTAGACAGAAGGTAAAAAGCCGCAGTGGACGACATCTCAGTCACCGTGTGGGAAGTCTCCCACCTCCGGGCCCTCTGAACTCCGCTGCGGCAGTAGCAACGACGGCGGCGGTGGCGGCTGCTCGAGGTCTGCTCGCCCCCAGCCGGTGCCAGTGGTGCAGCGCACTTGTCAGTGCCGGCCTAGTGCGCATGCGCAGCTGGACCCCAGCGCCCCAGCAACAAAGGGGCTCCGACGCGCAGGCGCGCTCCGCCTCTCAAGTAGGAGCCTGCAGAGATCCTGGAGTGAGCGTTTGTCACCTAGCTCTGTGGACCGACCCGCATGAAGAGAAAGCTTGCAAACCTGCCAGTGTGTTGGCCATCACTCAAGCAGAAAAGACTATTCACGGATAGCCTTTCCTAATTGGAAAATCCACATCAAAAAGGAAAGATTCCAGGGCGCGTCTTAGCCCCTACTCTAGGAAATGCAAATAATTTTTACCTATGGAGGCGATAAAGCTTGCTAAAAACTAAATAAACTCATCCATTTATCTAGCCTACAGAGAATTTCCCCTATGGTCACATATACTAGAAAAGGTACCGGTTTACCAGTCAACTATCTGAGAGATCGACCCCTCTCCTCTCATTTCATTGTGGAAGTGCAATCCTCATTCTTTGTACACAATAGGCACTGTAGAAGTATTTGCTGGCTTACAAGTCTGTATAAAATAAGGAAACTTTGTCAAGGTTATAAAGTATTACCTAAAAGTCCTAGAAAGACAGATAACTAAGTTCCATTAGGCCCTACTAGTTTTCCTTTCACCAGACAAATTACAAACTGCTAACACACGAAGAGCCACACTTCAATGCAAAAGAAATCAATCATCCAGGACTGAGGGAGAAATTTTACGGAAAAGACCATGTCTCCCATAGGACTAGAAAAGCAGAGTATTTAAAATCCTGTGATTCAGTTGGGCGCGGTGGTTCACGCCTGTAATCCCAGCACTTAGGGAGGCTGGGAAGGGTGGATCGCTTGAGCCCGGGAGTTCGAGACCAGCCTGGGCAACGTGGCGAAACCCCATCTCTACGAAAAATAAAACAAAAATAAGCCCGGCGTGGTGGTGTGCACCTGTAGTCACGCTACTCGGGAGGCTGAAGTGGGAGTATTGCTTGAGCCTGGAAAATCGAGGCTGCAGTGAGCTATGACTGCACCACTGCACCCCCAGCCTGGGCAACAGAGCAAGACCCTATCTCAACTATAAAAAGAAAATTAGAAGAAAATAGGGGGTGGCCGGGCACGGTGGCTCAAGCCTGTAATCCCAGCACTTTGGGAGGCTGAGGCAGGCAGATCATTTGAAGTCAAGGGTTCAAGACGAGCCTGGCCAACATGGCGAAACCCCATCTCTACTAAAAATACAAAAATTTGTCAGGGGTGGTGGCACCCACCTGTAGTGCCAGCTACTCGGGAGGCTGAGGCAGGAGAATCTCTTGGACCCGGGAGGCAGAGGTTGCAGTGAGCGGAGATCGCACCACCGCACTCCAGCCTGGGCGACAGAGCAAGACTCCATCTCAAAAAAAAAAAAAAAAAAGAAAATCCTTTAGTCGAGGTTGAAGTGAGCCTTGATGGTGCCACTGCACTCCAGTCTGGGCAACAGAGCAACATTTGAGGAAACTCACAGATTAAAAAATTGTGTCTTCTGTTTAGGGTTGTTAAACTATTTCCTGTAGATCAACTGAGGCACATGGTTCTATTTTTCAAAATATCACCTGACGGCAATGGAAGGGTCTAGAATAAACCACTGTGGCATACAAATTATTTTGAGGCTGGGCATGGTGGCTCATGCCTGTAGTCCCAGCACTTTGGGAGGCCGAGACAGGCAGATCACCTGAGGTCGGGAGTTTAAGACCAGCCTGGCCAACGTTGTGAAACCCCTATCTACTAAAAATACAAAAATAACCCAAGCATAGTGGTGCATGCCTGTAGTCCCAGCTACTAGAGAGGCTGAGGCAGGAGAATGGCTTAAACCCGGGAGGTGGAGCTTACAGTGAGCAGAGAGCATAGAACTGCACCCCAGCCTGGGCGACAGAGCAAGACTCCGTCTCTAAAAAAAAAAATTAAAAAAAAAAAAAAATGGCCGGGCGCGGTGGCTCAAGCCTGTAATCCCTGCACTTTGGGAGGCCGAGACGGGCGGATCACGAGGTCAGGACATCGAGACCATCCTGGCTAACATGGTGAAACCCCGTCTCTACTAAAAAATACAAAAAATAGCCGGGCGAAGTGGCGGGCGCCTGTAGTCCCTGCGACTCGGGAGGCTGAGGCAGGAGAATGACGTAAACCCGGGAGGCGGAGCTTGCAGTGAGCTGAGATCCGGCCACTGTACTCCAGCCTGGGCGACAGCGCGAGACTCTGTCTCAAAAAAAAAAAAAAAAAAAAAAAAAGCTGAAGGCATTTAAATTCCTGGAATCCCTTATTTGCCTAAAATCAAAGGCTCCCAAAAGAACTTAACTGTCATAAATCTCCTCCCTGGGAACAACTCTAATCTTGTCAGAGATGAGAGAGAGACATTGTCACAAAAGTATGATATCACATGGGTATTCTCCTAAGGACACATTTATGTTTCCAAAAAATCATTTCTTTTCCAAAACGTGCTTTCTCCCCAGCTTCTAAGAAGTCATTTGTTCTTCTGGAAGTACTTCTACCCCTTCCCACCCAGTAAATTTTAGATGATATATAAACCTCACATTCTAACTGCTTTTTTTTTTTTTTTTTTGGTCTCTGTGAGACCACAGAGTCTCACTCTGTGGCCCAGGCTGGAGTTCAGCGGCGACATCTTGGCTCACTGCAACCTCTGCCTCCGCGGGGTTCAAGTGATTCTCCTGCTTTAAATATATATAAAATATATATTTAAATATAATATTATATATTATATATAATATAATATTAATATATATATATTTTAAAAGGAGTTTCGCTCTTGTTGTCTAGGCTGGAGTGCAATGGCATGATCTCAGCTCACTGCAACCTCTGCCTCCCAGGTTCCAGCGATTCCCCTGCCTCAGCCTCCCGAATAGCTGGGATTACAGGCATGCACCACCTGGCCTGGCTAATTTTGTATTTTTAGTAGAGACGGGGTTTAGCCATGTTGGTCAAGCTGGTCTCGAACTCTTGACCTCAGGTGATCCACCTGCCTCAGACTCAAAGTGCTGGGATTACAGGCGTGAGCCACTGTGCCCCAATAATTTTGTATTTTTAGTAGAGATGGGGTTTCACCATGTTGTCTGGGCTGGTCTCGAACTCTTGACCTCAAGTGATCTGCCCACCTAGGCCTCCCAAAGTCCTGGGATTACAGGCTCATTCTCACATTTTCTAAGAAGACAGAACAACAGGAAAAGTATGAATTCAAAATCAGAGTTCTGAATTTTTTTATTATTTTATATAATTTTATTTTAATGAAGGTAAGAGAAGAAAGAGGAGCATTTATCTTTTTTTTTTTTTTTTTTTGTCTGAGATGGAGTCTCACTCTGTCACCCAGGCTGGAGTGCAGGGGCAAGATCTCAGCTCACTGCGACCTCCGTCTCCCAGGTTCAAGTGATTCTCCTGCCTCAGCCTCCCGAGTAGCTGGGATCACAGGCGCACGCCACCAGGCCTGGCTAATTTTTGTATTTTTAGTAGAGATGGGGTTTTACCATGTTGGTCAGGCTGGTCTCAATCTCCTGCCTTGGCCTCCCAAAGTGCTAGGATTACAGGCATGAGCCACCGCCCCCAGCCTCTGTATATTTTTAAGTAAAAAAAACAATGGCTTTAAATGTAGCAAGATGTGTTAAGTACATATTTCCTATATATTGAGACTAAAATCTACAATTCTATTTGTCCAACATTTCAAAATTAGTGTGTCTATGGAAACATAATCAATTACACAAGAGTTTAGGTATGTTAACTGACTTTGTACTTACCTAATTGGTGATATATATCTAATTGGTGATAAAGCACAATATACCACTATGTCTCCATCTGATTGGTGATAACTAGGTGGTGATTAAAATTAGATGGTGATATAGTGGCATATTGTCATGTTGATGCTGGTGAATTACCATAGATTGATAAAATTTTTTTTACTTTTTTTTTTTTTTTTTTGAGACGAAGCCTCACTCTGTCACCAGGCTAGACTGCAGTGGTGCCATCTCAGCTCACTGCAACCTCTGCCTCCCAGATTCAAGCAATTCTCCTGCCTCAGCCTCCCAAGTAGCTGGGACTACAGGGGTGTGCCACTACACCCAGCTAGGTTTTGTATTTTCAGTAGAGATGCGGTTTCACCATGTTGGCCAGGATGGTCTGGATCTCTTGACCTCATGATCCGCTCGCCTTGGCCTCCCATAGTGCTGGGATTACAGGCATAAGCCACCACGCCTGGCCCAAGATTTTTTTTTTTTTGAGACAGGGTTTTGCTCTGTTGGGGTGGTATGATCACAGCTCACTGCAGCCTAGACCCACTGGTGTCAAGCCATCCTCCCACCTCAGCCTCCTGAGTAGCTGGGACTACAGGCATGCACCACCACATCTATTTTTTCTTTTTTTTTTTGTAGAAACAAGGTCTCACTATGTCTTCCAGGCTGGTCTTAAGGGATCCTCCTGCCACCTAAGCCTCCCAAAGTGCTGCAATTAAAGGCATGAGCCATTGTGCCCAGACTGATTGATAAGATTTGGATCAGTTAGCAAATTGTTTCACAGTACAGGAATTTTTAAAGAATAGTCTGCATTGACCGGGCAAGGTGGCTCACACCTGTAATCCCAACACTTTGGGAGGCCAAGGCAGGTGGATCACCTGAGGTCAGGAGTTCAAAAACAGCCTGGGCAACATGGCGAAATCCTGTCTCTATTAAAAATGCAAAAATTAGCTAGGCGTTGTGGCATGTGCCTGTAATCCCAGCTACTCAGGAGGCTGAGGCAGGAGAATCACTTGAACCCAGGAGGCGGAGGTTGCAGTGAGCCAAGATCACACTATTGCACTCCAGCCTGGGTGACAGAGTGAGGCTCCGTCTGAAAAAAAAAGAAAAAGAAAAAAGAAAAAAAGAATAATCCACATTAATATACTGGATTAAAAAGTTTAGTTCAGATAATATTCATTTAAAATATGGTATCTCATCAGGCCAAGATAAGAACAAAACAGTTTAAAGTACCAGAATTGTGAGTCAACCAATTGTGCTTTTTTTGGAATGAAGTCAAATATCTTCATATTATTAGCAGAAAACCTAATCTCTCAACTTGTTTCGAAGATAATTTCAAGACTAGCATCTAATAAAAATCCCAGCTAGGCTGGCCGTGGTAGCTCACACCTGTAATCCCAGCACTTTGAGAGGACAAAGTGGGCGGATCACCTGAGGTCAGGAGTTCGAGACCAGCCTGACCAACATGGAGAAACCCTGTCTCTACTAAAAGTACAAAATTAACCGGGTGTGGAGGCACATGCCTATAATCCCAGCTACTCAGGAGGCTGAGGCAGGAGAATGGCTTGAACCTGGGAGGTGGAGGCTGCGGTGAGCCATGATTGCACCATTGCACTGCAACCTGGGCAACAAGAGTGTAATTCTGTCTCAAAAAAAAAAAAAAAAACACGAAAAACAAAAAAAACCCCACCAGCAACCAAAAAAAACCCAGCTAAAACGTTATTTTAACAAAAACAAGATTTTGACTCAACATGGTTATGCAATATTCAGTTATAATAGAAACATGTTTAATTATGGAGAGTAAAACAGAAACAAGAAACAACAGGTATCATCCATGTATTTTATATTCTTTTCTAGAACAACCAACCTTTATTAGAAAGTTGTAGCCACGTTTACAATAAATATCAACAATATAATAAAACAGTGGAACAAATTAGTTTCCAAATACTCAACTCCTGTAACCAAAACACATTTTGGATTTGGGAAAACACAGTAAACACATACCAAAAATACAGCCACACATACCAAAAACAAAAACCAGCTCAAGCATAGGATTGAACTGGCTGGAAAACACTTATTGTGTTACTGCCTTAAGAACTCCTCGGAGCACCTTGTAGCTCATTAACTGCACATTTTCCTTAGGGGGAAAACAAGGTCCTCTCTCAGTCACATATGCATAAGGAAATCTCAAAACCCAAAGGCCATCAGGTGGAAGGGTGATTTCTTGTTTTTCTGGGTAGAATACCGGACATGGTGGTGGGCCTGGTTGAACCTGAAAAACACAGGTAGTATAATTATTTTCATATTTCTCAATATGAAACAACAGAAAGATAAATGCCTAAACAAATGATAGATTCAAAGAACATATAAGGCTGGCCTTATATGTGGTGGCTCACGCCAATAATCCCAGCACTTTCGGAGGCTGAGGCGGGTGAATCACGAGGTCAGGAGTTAGAGACCAGCCTGGTCAACATGGTGAAACCCCATCTCTACTAAAAATAGAAAAAATTAGTCGGGTGTGGTGGCATGTGCCTGTAATCTGTTACCAGGGAGGCTGGGGCAGGAGAACAGCTTGAACCTAGGAGGCGGAGGTGCAGTTAGCTGAGATAGTGCCACTGCCCTCCAGCCTGTGCGACAGAGCGAGACTCTGTCTCAAAAAAACAAACAAACAAAAATAAATAAAAGAGCATATAAGATTAAGCAGATATGGGTATACTCCTAACTCTAATTGTATCCAATATATTATTTAGTCTCAAATATTATTCTGCTTTCCTCCAGAATTTTTTTTTTGGTGGGGGAATGGAGTCTCAGTCTGTCACCCAGGCTGGAGTGCAATGGCGCAATTTCAGCTCACTGCAACCTCTGCCTACCAGGTTCAAGTGATTCTCCTGCCTCAGCCTCCCAAGTAACTGGGATTACAGCACCTTCCACCATGCCTGGCAAATTTTTTGTATTTTTAGTAGAGACGGGGTTTCACCATGTTGCCCAGGCTGGTCTCAAACTCCTGACTTCAGGTGATCTGCCTGCCTCGGCCTCCCAAAGTGCTGGAATTACAGGAGTGACTCACCGCGCCCAGCCTTTTCTCCAGAATTTTAACTTCAAGCTCTGCCTTTGAATGAAATGATGTGAATTGATGGTGTGAATGGATTAAAATACCCACAATGTATTTTTTTAAAAAATAGAATATTAGGTATAGAAGGTATTTAAATTTAAGACCTGTTTAATTAAATAATTCATTTTTTAATTTAATTTTTTGTAGAGATACAAGTCTCACTATGTTGCTCAGGCTGGTCTTAAACTCCTGGGCTCAAACAATCCTCCCATCTTGGCCTCCCAAAGTTCTGGGATTACAAGTATGAGCCACTGCCCTCAGCCTGAAATAATTAGTTTTGATGCTAACTTGTACTTTTAAAAATCAATCAAAACAAACATCAGCATTTTTTACTTGTTTGGGGCGGCAGAGGGTTGTATTTCTTACCTGAGGCATTAGTATTATCTGCAAAGGAGCATCAGGAACCACAACAAAAAGCCTCATAAGTTGAGCATAATGAGGTTTCAGCCCTCTACCTTGAGAGGATGACAGAATATATAAAGGCATGTCACTATTTAGGGCTTTTAAAGCTGATTCTTTTGGCCCACTTCCCATTACTTTCATTACTTTGTCAGGCCCAGAGCACATGAATCTCCGACCTCGAGAGTCTTCGTATTCAAAGCCCACAAAAGCTCGAGCTATGTCATCTCGCCGTCTTCCTCTTCCCATTACAACTGCACTTCTCTTTCCAGGAATAGCTTTATTTGGAGCAGGCCAAGAGTTTGTGTCTAAGTCTCCTTCGTCTTCAGCTCTAGTCCTGATGACAATGTCCCAAGGCATAAGATAATTTGTTCCTGGAATGAAGCCCTGTTGGTCCAAACCTGTATGAAAGTTATAAGACTTAGCAGGGCCTAGTTTAACCAAAGACCAGCTGGAGAATTTGGGTAGGAGACCTTTAGGGCAATTTGAATGTAGCATGCCTGGGAGATACTCAACTGTGGATGCCTGTCGATCAACCAAGTTTGGTCTCTTCTCAGTTTTCACTTCTACTTGACCATGAACTTCTGGATTATCTCCTCCTGCTTGTGGATCAGGTGGATAGGTACCTAAGCTATCTGTGGATTGGCCCAAACTCAAGGCTAAACTCAGGCTTGTGCTCTCTCCTTGGGTTTGAGGTTCTTTTTCTTTAAGTTTATCAGCATCTGAATCTGGAGGAGCAGGAGAGGATTCATTCTTAGCAGGAGCAGGATCTGGAGTACTTGGTTCAAATACTGGGAAATTGATATGATCCAATTTTCCACAACACTTTTCTTCCAGAAGCTATAGAGGGGAAGAAAAAAAATTCAGTAAGTTTTTCATTTTAAATAATACATTCTCCATTCTAACAAGATCAATAATTGACGTGTAAGTAAATATGTACACATAAAGAACTTGCTCTTGTTTATATATTATACTGCAGTTGCATTTGTTTTCTACTTATTCTGCTATTGAAAATATGTTTTTACTCAGATGATATTTAACAAAAAAAGAAGGAAGAAGAAAAAATTCAGAGTCTACCTGATAAAAGTCATAATTGGCTGCTTTGATATCAAAGGGATCATCTCGAGGTGCTTGTTTCCTTCCACAGTTGCAAGCACCAGTAGATCGAGCTCGGCTATTGTGATATAGCACAGGGGGATTTCTATCGGCCTCTGGTTTTTCTCCTGGAAAATATAACAGCCACTATTAATTTCACAAACACAATGTGCAGTCAAATTTACTTTGCATTCTACATCTAACCCCACAAATACTCCCAAAAATTCTTTGGAAAGAAAAACAAACAAAAACCTTACCTAAATACACATAACAGAAGAAGCAAGTGAAAATATATAAAATAATTTATATTATAAATCTAAAGTTTAGAGTTTTTAAGTGAATTTTTCCTCCTGCTATCATTATCACATACCATCATCTAACATAACATTCATTTTAGTTCAACAAATCCTCCAAGGCAGAAATGTTAATATGAAATGTCTGAAATTTTATACTACTTAATAATTCTCATTTACCAATTCACTGGGACTTATTCTTTAAATGAAAAAAAAAAAGAAAGTAGTCATAGCTGGTATTTTCCTTTTACAGCAGGAGAGAAAACGTATAGCTGATGCACCTAAATTTCTGTAGGGCTCTTTCTAAAATATCAATACATAGTGAACAGACTATCTTAAAACAAGAATGAAAACACAGCTCAAAAGTTTTTATTTGAAAATGCTGAAAAAATTTTAGCTACCTGATTTAGGTAATGAGTGAAATTTGTGTACACAGTGTTGATCAGTTAAACTCCTCTCCTCACAGAGCTGATGGCCATTGCTCCAAAATTTGTAGCAGTCCTCATGTAACTGCATGGCATATTTATGAAATGCTGGACCTCTAGCATGTTGACTGTACACTCGAAGAGCCTGGGCAAGCTGATTCTTATGGACAGTCATTGTGTAATTATGAGGCAAATTTGACTGGTAGGCACTGTGGGCCATGGGTAAAGCTTTTTGGCATCGATTTTCTGAGAATTTTGTGTCAATATCCAAAAACCCTTCCAAGACTTTAATACTGCTTAAAATCTTAGATGTTAGCTCTCCAGTGGGCGACCCCAAGTCCTCCTCTTTCCCATCAATAGCCACTTCATACAGTTTTGAAGCTGCTGAGATCCACTTCTGATAAGTAGGAAGTTCAAAATGGGAAGGCTGTGGGTTCCTGCCCACACTGTCATCGAAACCTTTCTTGCTTAGGACTAGCTCCACATGCTGCCATAGGAATTCCCGAAGAGTGAAATCCACTAGCTGGCCTGAAGAACTGGAACTGCTGCTGTCAATGTGAAAGGAAAGTTGTTGTCGGCTGTGCTGCCTCATTACCTGGTATCGCCTAGGCCCAGAAAGAGGTGCAGGCACCAGTAAAGATTCCGGGTCCTTCACAGTACAATGACTCCTAAGTTGGTCCAGCAACATACCTACTGGGTCCTCCTCCTGGCTTCCGGGTACTATGTACACGAAAGCTTGGTTGGCAGGCACAGTAAAGAGGCAGTTGATGCTCTGATTAGTCAAGACACGACTCTTCCGGAAGATTCTATAGATCTGGTCCTCCAGGGCATGCTGCAGCCTCCTTTTGGGAGAATGTTTCTTGGGCTTGTCTGGATGAGCTGGGTCTTGGTTCCGAGGAGGTTCTACCTTGAGGGCTCCATTGAGTTGAAAGAGGAAAAGGAGTCTAGGTGGGCAAGGTCGGCAGTTTAGCTTCCAGTCTTTGCCAACTGGACAATCCTTAATGGCTGTTTTAAGGAGTGGCAGGACCTTCTGTCTCAGCCCATCTAGGGCTCTGAATACTCGATCATAAGTGATATCAAAGGAACAAGTGGGATGGACCAGAAGCAAGATATGACAGACAGAGAATAGGTAAAGGAGACTGAGGCACTGCAGCTTCTCTTGATGCTTCCAGAACTCGTGTGCTTCTGCATGAGGTAAAGAGAGTCCACCTCCAGCTTCCCCGCTCTGAAGAGCCCGACAAGCCCGTAGAAGCTGTGAATTGTCACAGATGGAGGTGAGGAGAAGATAGAGAACTTTGCTTTCCTGATTGTAGTAGGCCTGCAGAAGGCTGTAGTCCTGGGAGCCTGCCTCCGTTCGGTTACCTTCCGCAGCAGCTCCACTTCCCCGAACTGAATCCCCGGCTGCAGCCCCAGGGTCTTCGGCTCCACCGGCCTCACCCATGGCGCCAGCCTCAGTCCTGATTACAGGCCCTGGATCCCCAGGATCTTGGTGGCGAAAGACTGGAAAGACCTGTCGGTCGCACACCGTATTCACAAGAGAGAACTTCTCGGAATTCAGGCGTAGAGCCGTCTTGCCGAAGATTCCCACAACACAGATCTCATCCTCCCGCCATGGAGGCTCCGGTCCGCCAGCCGCGCTCCCTCCGCCCTCGGTAGGGGACCCTCCGAGACTTTCAGAGCCCATCCAGGCTGACGCTCCCATTAGAAGCTCTCGCAAGCTCACGGGACCCGCCATAGTGCAAAGCCTTCTCTAGAGTCCTTCCGGTCCGTTAGTAAAACCGACCGGCTTTCCTCCAATTTTGAAATCCTTCCTCCGCTTCTTCAGTTCCTGCTTTCCCGTCACTTGGGTTCCGCCTCCTCTTCTCTCCTAGTTTAAGAGTTTCCTCAGCTGTAGGAACTGAGATATCAAAACAAACAAAAACAAAACAAAACAACACACACACACACATACACACACACACCCCCTAGAGACGAGGGCGGTGGCTCACGCCTGTAATCCTAGCACTTTGGGAGGCTAAGGCGGGCAGATAACCTAAAGTCAGAAGTTCGAGACCAGGCTGGCCAACATGGTGAAACCCTATCTCTACTAAAAATACAAAAATTAGCCGGGCGTGGTGGCGAGCGCCTGTAATCCCATCTACTCGGGAGGCTGAGGCAGGAGAATCGATTGAACCCGGGAGGTGGAAGTTGCAGTGAAACGCGATCACACCATTGCACTCCAGCCTGGGCAACAAGAGCGAAAATCCGTCTCAAAAAAAAAAAAAAAAAAAAAAAAAAAAAAAAAAAAAAAAGTAAAAATTAGTCAGGGGTGGTGGCGGGCGCCTGTAGTTCCAGCTGCACAGGAGACTGACGCAGGAGAATTGCTCGAACCGGGAGGTGGAGGTTGCCGTGAACCGAGATCGCGCCACTGCACTCCAGCCTGGGCAACAGAGTGAGACACCTTGTTTCCAAAAAAAAAAAAAAAAAAAAAAGGTGAAATATCTTTGTGTGTAAATTATAACTTGCAGAACTTCTTTAACTAGCAGACATATTGACAAATAGCTGCCAGGATAAAATTTACAACCAGATTTAAATGTATAATTATAACATGTTTATTATTCTGGGGTTTTGTAAAAAAAAATCTTTGAATCTAAAATTATAGTACTATACAATAACATGACTGAATCTTTAAAGTAAATGTTGATTGAAAGAAATCAGAAACATATATACCCTATAATTCTATTTCTTTTTCTTTTTTCTTTTTTTTTTTTGAGATGGAGTCTCACTCTGTGGCCAGGCTAGAGTTCAGTGGCACGATCTTGACTCACTGCAACTGCCGGGTCCCGGGTTCAAGTGATTATCTTGCCTCAGTCTCCCGAGTAGCTGGGATTACAGGTGCGTGAGACCACACCCAGCTAATTTTTGTATTTAGAGACAGGATTTCACCATGTTGGCCAGGATCTGGTGATCTGCCCGCCTCAGCCTCCCAAAGTGGTGGGATTACAGGTGAGAGCCGCTGCGCCAGACCTGATTCTATTTCTATAGGGTTCAAAAGCAAGCAAAATAAACCATAGCATTTAGGGGTGGGTTCTTACTAAAAGCAAGGAAATATTTATTGTACCAAGCAGGTCAGTGATTACTTAGTGAGGGAAGGGATTATGATATGATAGAAGAAAGAGACATGTAGGGCTTCTGAGGATACTAATCATACATATTTTTTGGTGGTTATGTGTGTTTTCATTATATATATGTAAAACATATATATTGAAAAAAATTCATATATATATAGAGAGAGACAGAGTCTTGCTCTGTTGCCCAGAGTGGAGTGCAGTGGCGCAATCTAGGCTCACTGCAAACTCTACCTCCCAGGTTCAAGCGATTCTACTGCCTCAGCCTCCCAAGGAGCTGGGATTACAGGCGCACCACCAGGCTCGGCTAATTTTTGTATTTTTAGTAGAGATAGGGTTTTGCCATGTTGGCCAGGCTGGTCTTGAACTCCTGACCTCAAGTGATCTGCCAGCCTCAGCCTCTCAAAGTGCTGGGATTACAGGAGTGAGCCACCGCACCATGCCCCAGGCCTTTTTTTATTCTTCAGAAAGAGTCTTGCTCTGTCACCTAGGATGGAGTGTAGTGGTGTGATCTTGGCTCACTGTAACCTCTGCCTCCAAGGCTCAAGTGATTCTCATGCCTCAGCCTCCTGAGTAGCTAGGATTACAGGCATGTGCCACCATGCCTGGCTAATTTTCTTTTGTACTTTTGGTAGAAATGGTGTTTCACCATGTTGGCCAGGCTGGTCTCGAACGCCTGACCTCATGTCATCCACCTGCCTCGGCCTCCCAAAGTGCTGGAATTACAGGTGTAAGCCACCGCACCTGGCCCCCAGCCTATATATATATATATATTATTTTTTTTTCTTTTTCTTTTTTTGAGACAGAGTCTCACTCTGTCACCCAGGCTGGAGTGCAGTGGTGCTATCTGGGCTCACTGCAACCTCTGTCTCTTGGGTTCAAGCAATTCTTCTGCCTCAGCCTCCCAAATAGCTGGGATTACAAGCACGCACCACCATGCCCAGCTAAATTTGTATTTTTAGCAGAGATGGGGTTTTACCATGTTAGCCAGACTGGTCTTGAACTTCCAACCCCAGGTGATCTGCCGACCTCGGCCTCCCAAAGTGCTGGGATTATAGGTGTGAGCCACCACACTCGGTCTTGATCTTTAAATTCACATATATTTTCTATACTTAATATATACTTTTTTATAGGTATTATTTCTAGTTTAAAAAGGTTAAAAAGAGAAAAACTAAAACTTTTATTAATCTTTATTTAAAGATGTAAGGTAGAACACATTTTAACACTGTACAATGGCAGTAGCAGCTTTGCAAATGTTTATCTACATGGACTTTTTTTTTTCCTGCCTGGCTTCATTATATAGTAAAGCATTTTTCTTTCTTTTTTTTTTTTTTTGAAGACAGAGTCTTGCTCTGTCACCCAGCAGGCTGGAGTGCAGGTGGTATGAACACAGCTTACTGCAGCCTCAACCTCCTGGACTCAAGTGATTCCCCACCTCAGTCTCCCAAGTAGCTGGGACTACAGGCACACACCACCATGCTTGGCTAATTTTTTGGTTTTTCTTGAGACAGGGTCTTGCAACGTTGCCCAGGCTCGTTTTGAACTCTTGACCTCAAGTGGTCCGCCTGCCTCAGCCTCCCAAAGTGCTAGGATTATAGGTGTGAGCCACTGCACTGGGCCATAAAGCATTTTTCTTTCTTTTCTTTCTTTTTTTTGAGACAAAGTCTCACTCTGTTGCCCAGACTGTAGTGCAGTGGTGTGATCTTGGCTCACTGCAACTCCCACCTCCATGGTTCAAGTGATCCTCGTGCCTCAGCCTCCTGAGAAGCTGGAACTATAGGCACATGCGACTATGCCCAGATAATTTTTATATATTTTTTTGGTGGAGAGGGGGTTTCACCATGTTGGCCAGGCTGGTCTCGAACTCGTGACCTCAAGTGATCCACCCACCTCGGCCTCCCAAAGTGCCGGGATTACAGGTGTGAGCCACTGTGCCTGGCCCCTAGCCTATAATTTTTAAATTTGATATATTTTTTCTATACTTAACATATACTTTTTGAGACAGTTTCACTCTTGTTGCCCAAGCTGGAGTGCAATGGGGTGATCTCAGCTCACTGCAACCTCTGCCTCCCAGGTTCAATAAATTCTCCTGGCTCAGCCTTCCCAGTAGCTGGGATTACAGGCACCTGCCACTACGCCCAGCTAATTTTTGTATTTTTAGTAGAGACAGGGTTTCACTATGCTGACCAGACTGGTCTTGAACTGCTGACCTCAGGTGATCCACCTGCCTCCACCTCTCCAAGTGCTGGGATTGTAGGCGTGAGCCACTGCACCTGGCCAACATACACTTTTCTATAGGTATTATATCTCTAGTTTAAAAAAAAAAAAAAAGGTTAGAAAGAGAAAAACCAAAACTTTTATTAATCTTTATTTAAAAACATTTTACCAGATGCACCTTGGTTGTTTACATTCTCTGGTTGCCATTCAGTCTCAAAGTAAGCACTGGGAGCATATGATAAATAGTAGTTTAAGGAAGCCATAGCACTTACAGAGTTCTCAAATGGTTACAATATAAAATCTGTCATAAAAATCAGTAAAAGATGTAAGGTAGAACACATTTTAACACTGTACAATGGCAGTAGCAGCTTTGCAAATGTTTATCTATATGATTTCCATAGGACTTTTTTTTGTTTTGTTTTGCCTGGCCCCATTATGTAGCAAAGCATTTTTTCTTTTCTTTTTGAGACGGAGTCTTGCTCTGTTACCCAGCAGGCTGGAGTGCAGTGGTATAAACACAGCTCACTGCAGCCTCAACCTCCCGGGCTCAAGTGATTCTCCCACCTCATTCTCCTGAGTAGCTGGGACTACAGGCACATGTCACTGCACCAGGCTAATTTTTTGTTTTTTTTTTTGTAGAGATGGAGTCTTGCAATGTTGCCCAGGCTCGTTTTGAATTCTTGGCCTCAAGTGATCCTCCCACCTCAGCCTCCCGAAGTGCTAGGATTATAGGTGTAAGCCACTGCACTGGGCCATAAAGCATTTTTTTCTTTCTTTTCTTCTTCTTCTTTTTTTTTTTTTTTTTGACACAGGGTCTCACTGTTGTTGTCCACACTGGAATGCAGTGGTGTGATCTCGGCTTACTGCAACCTCCACCTCCAGGGTTCACGTAATTCTCGTGCTTTAGCTTCCTGAGTAGCTGGGACTATAGGCACATGCCACCATGCCTGGATAATATTTATTTTTATTTTTGGTAGAGATGGGGTTTCACCATGTTGGCCAGGCTGGTCTCAAATGCCTGACCTCAAGTGATTTGCCCACCTCAGCCTCCTAAAGTGCTGGGATTACAGACATGAGCCACCGTAACTGGCCTTTTTTTTTTGAGATGGTCTGGCTCTGTTGCCCAGGATGGAATACAGTGGCATGATCTCAGCTCACTGTAACCTCTACCTCCCAGGTCTAAACCGTCCTCCCACCTCAGCCTCACAAGTAGCTGGGACTACAGGCACGCAACATCACACCTGGCTAATTTTTTGATTTTTGGAAGAGACGGAGTTTTCATCACGTTGCCCAGGCTGGTCTCAAACTCCTGAGCTCAAGGCATCCACCTGCCTTGGCCTCCTAAAGTCCTGGGATTACAGGCGTGAACCATGAAGCCCGGCCCTTGCATTTTTCTTATGATCTCTTATCCCACAAGAATGGTCAAGTCATTTAGCATTAAATGAATAGAGTACACAGTGGTTTACAATATTATAAACATTGTAAGTGCCCCCTAAAATATTATTGTTGTAAATACTCAGCTGCTTTATTCTCAGTGATTATTCCCTTTAATTTTACATAATGTAAACGTAGCTAGGGTTTTTTTTTTTTTTAACTTTTACTAGAAGCTGATATATCTCTTCACTACCTATTTAATTTGTTTTTTTTTTTTTTGAGACAGAGTCTCTTGCTGTCACCAGGCTGGAGTGGCGGTGGTGTGATCTCGGTTCACTGCAACCTCTGCCTCCCAGGTTCAAGCGATTCTCCGGCCTCAGCCTCCCAAGTAACTGGGACTACAGGCGCATGACACCACACCTGGCTAATTTTGTATTTTTAGTAGAGATGGGGTTTCACCATGTTACCCAGACTGGTTTTGAAGTCCTGACCTCCCCACTTGCCTCGGCCTCCCAAAGTGCTGGGATTACAGGCATAAGCCACCGTACCCGGCCACCTGTTTAATTTTCATCCATAAATGTGTTATAAATATAGATGTGGATCTCTGGCCAGGTGTGGTGGCTCATGCCTGTAATCTCAGCACTTTGGGAGGCTGAGGTGGGTGGATCACCTGAGGTGAGGAGTTCGAGACCAGCCTGGTCAACATAATGAAACCCCGTCTCTACTAGAAATACAAAAATTAGTCAGGCATGGCAGTGTGCACCTGTAATCCCAGCTACTCGAGAGGCTGAAGCAGAAGAATTGCTTGAACCCGGGAGGTGGAGGTTGCAGTGAGCCAAAAGTGTGCCGCTGCACTCCAGCCTGGGTGACAGAGTGAGACTCCATCTCAAAACAAAACAAAACAAACAAACAAAAAATATATATTTATAAAGATGTGGGTCTCAAAAACAGGACTGCCTCTTAGGTGGTAAACATTGCCCCCAGGTTTGCTTTCTAGTCTGGTGACTTTACAACACTCTATTTGGCATCTTAATGCAATATTTATCTGTAGAAATCCAGTCTTTCTGGGGAGTTGCCTTTTAGTTTTAGAGATGGGTTCTTGCTCTGTTGCCCATTCTGGAGTATAGTGGAACAATCATAGCTCACCATAGCTTCAAACTTTTGGGCTCAAGTGATCCTCCCACCTCAGCTTCCCAAGTAACTAGGACACTTAGACTACAGGTACGCATCACCATGCCTGGCTAATTTTATTTTATTTTATTTTATTTATTTATTTATTTATTTATTTTTTGAGGCAGAGTCTTCACTCTGTCGCCCAGGCTGGAGTGCAGTGGCACCATCTCGGCTCACTGCAAGCTCCGCTCCCGGGTTCGTGCCATTCTCCTGCCTCAGCCTCCCGAGTAGCTGGGACTACAGGCGCCCGCCACCGTGCCCGGCTAATTTTTTGTATTTTAGTAGAGACGGGGTTTCACCGTGTTAGCCAGGATGGTCTCGATCTCCTGACCTCGTGATCCGCCCGCCTCGGCCTCCCAAAGTGCAGGGATTACAGGCGTGAGCCACCGGCGCCCGGCCATGCCTGGCTAATTTTAAATTTTTGATACAGATGGGGTCTCGCTATGTTTCCCAGGCTGTATTACTGTTTTTGAATACATAAGTCAGTGACAACAGGGAACTAGGTCTCACAGTGACCTGCTATGGACTTGAGAATCCTTGGTAAGGCATTGTCGAAAATATAAGGTTCATGTTGAAGTCGTCATAAAATTTTTATGTAGCTGTATAAATGTGGACAGCAGATATAAAAATAAGGAATACCTCAGACTTCTGTGAGCCAGATATAAGTACCTACCTAAGATGCGAGAAATGATATCCTAATTTAAATTTTTTTTTAATTTTTAGAGATGGAGTCTTGCTATGTTGTCCAGGCTGGAGTAGAGTGGCTATTCACAGGCATAATTATAGTGCACTACAGCTTCAAGTGATCCTCCCATCTCAGCCTCCTGAGTAGCTGGGACTATAGGCAGGTGTCACCATAGCTGGCTGATTTTGTATTTTTAATAGAGACGGGGTCTCCCTATATTGCCCAGGCTAGTCTTGAATTCCTGGGCTCAAGCAATCCTCCCACCTTAGCCTCCCAAAGTGCTGGGATTATAGGTATGAGCCAAGAGGCTATTTTATTACTGTCATAACTGCACCTATACAGTATAAACTGAGTCATCTAGTTAAATTTTAACAACCTCTCCAACCTAAATTGGGTAATTCCAGGATAAACATCACTTTGGAGACTGTATTTTCCCATCTGGTTCTCTTGATGATCATGCAAACTAGAAAATATCCAAATATCTGTATCCACTTTATATCACAGTATATGTGCGCTCCATACATACTCTAATTCTCCAAATGGAATTATATTAGTATATCTATATATATACCCTACTACATTAAAAAAAAGGATTTGGGTTTTTTTTTTTCCTTGATGGAGTTTCGCTCTTGTTGCCCAGGTTGGGATGCAATGACGCTATCTTGGCTCACTGCAACCTCTGCCTCCTGGGTTCAAGCGATTCTCCTGCCTCAGCCTCCCAGATAGCTGGGATTATATGCACCCACCACCATGCCCAGCTAATTTTTGTATTTTTAGTAGAGATGGGATTCCACCATGTTGGCCAGGCTGGTCTCGAACTCCTAACCTCAGGTGATCCACCCACCTCAGCCTCCCAAAGTGCTGGGATTACAGTTGTGAGCCACTGTGCCTGGCTGGGTGTTTTTATCTGTATTTTTTATGGATCATCACATGGAGTCAGGCAGAGTTGGCATCAGTTTTGTTCATCAAAGCTGCTTGTAGAAAGTGGCAGAGTTGGAGTTGGGCTTCTAGGGTGAGCCAGCTATATTAAAAAAAAAAAAAAGTCCCAAATATAATATCAGTTATATTCCTGTGATAAATACAACTCTCCTCCTTTCTCAACAGAACCCAGAATTTTTGCAGGGCAACACTGCATTCAGATTCCAAAAACCACTTTTCCCAGTTTCCCTGATGCAATCAGAAGTTCCTGGATAGGGCATCTTTGAAGAAATGAGGCATAGCTTACCTAACATTTGCCTTTCTCCTTCTCTTACCTAGAATGTGGACATGAGGCTTCAGGAAATGTAGCCATTTTGTATTAAGAGGATAAAAACCACACATTAAGGATGGAAGAACAGTGATTATATGGTGAAACCACTGTATTATAGTTGTGGACTTCCTACTTCCCAAAGAAATATTTAAATTAAAAAAAATAAGTCCGGGAGCTAAGCTATGAGGATGCAAAGGCATAAGAATGATACAGTGGACTTTGGGGACTTGGGGGAAAGGGTGGGGTGGGGTGAGGGATTAAAGACTATACATTGGGAACAGTGTACACTGCCTGGGTGATGGGTGCGCCAAAATCTCAGAAATCACCACTAAAGAACTAATTAGTATAATCAAACACTTTCTGTTACCCAAAAACCTATTGAAATAAAAAATAAATTAAAAAAAAAAAAGAGAGTTGTAGGCCGAGCACGGTGGCTCACGTTTATAATCCCAGCATTTTGGGAGGCTGAGACAAGGGGATCACATGAGCCCAGGAGTTTGAGACCAGCCTGGGAGATATAGTGAGACCTCATCTGTAAATTCTAAAAAAACAAAAAGGAGTTAGTTGTATATATTAAACAAAAAGTCCCAATTTATTTATTTATTTGTCAAGGCAGAGTCTTGCTATATCACCCTTGGCCTTCCGAAGTGCTGGGATTACAGGCGTGAGCCACCGTGCCCAGCATTTTTGTATTTTTTTGGTGGAGGCAGGGTTTCGTCATGTTGACCAGGCAGGTCTCGAACTTCTGGTCTCATGTAATCTGCCCACCTCGGCCTCCCAAAGTGCTGAGATTACAGGCATGTGCCACTCACTGTGCCTGGCCAATCCTACCTATATTTTATAGAATTTTATGAAGCCTAAATATGAAAGTACTTTGCAAAATACAGTACCATGTAAAAATTATTATTACTAAGAAAGCTGCTTTAAATTATGATCATAAATTATGATTATGATTATTTATTTGAGACACAGTCTTTCTTTGTCACCCAGGCTGGAGTGCAGTGGTGCAATCACAGCTTACTGCAGCCTTGACCTCCTGGGCTCAAGTGATCCTCCCACATCAGCCTCCCAAGTAGGTGGAACTACAGGCATGCACCACCAGGCCTGGCTAATTTTTTGTATTTTTTGTAGAGACAGAGTTTCACCATGTTGCCCATCTTGAACTGCTAGGCTCAAGCAATCCCCCCACCTCAGCCTCCCAAAGTGTTAGGATTACAGTCATGAGCCACCACACCAGGCCAATTTATTTTCTTTTTTTTTTGAGGCGGAGTGTAGCTCTGTCGCCCAGGCTGGAGTGCAGTGGCCGGATCTCAGCTCACTGCAAGCTCCGCCTCCCGGGTTCACGCCATTCTCCGGCCTCAGCCTCCCGAGTAGCTGGGACTACAGGCGCCCACCTCCTCGCCCGGCTAGTTTTTTGTATTTTTTAGTAGAGACGGGGTTTCACCGTGTTAACCAGGATGGTCTCGATCTCTTGACCTCGTGATCCGCCCGTCTCGGCCTCCCAAAGTGCTGGGATTACAGGCTTGAGCCACCGCGCCCGGCAGGCCAATTTATTTTCAAGCAAAGGAACAAATATTCTTTTCCTAAAGGGTTACCTGAAACTTTCTCCTTAAGGCCTGAGTCATCACTGGAG
Source organism: Chlorocebus sabaeus (assembly GCF_047675955.1). NCBI lineage: Eukaryota > Metazoa > Chordata > Mammalia > Primates > Cercopithecidae > Chlorocebus > Chlorocebus sabaeus. Next base: position 39,226,090 of record NC_132919.1, read on the forward strand.
TCAGTCCTGTTCCTGTTTCCATATTTTCTTTGTTGGTAAGAGGGGTTCCACCTGGGCTCCTATAATGGTATTGAAAATAAAAGTAGCTGTGTTTTATGCCAACTTTTAAAATGGACTTAGAAGGCATAAAGATATGAGACTGTATTACCTCTCTACATCGACTTTTCTAAGCAGTTTCCGCAGATCCATCTGACTTTTTCCAGGAGTACTGATAAAACAAAGATATAAAAATTAGAACTTGCCAGATTTTATTATTTTTATTATTTTTTCCCAAAGGAAAGCAATCATTTCTATAGGCAACATCCGAGAAAGTAGTTCTATGTGTTACATTAAAAAATTGTAGTAGAGGCTGGGTGTGGTAGCTCACGCCTGTAATCCCAGCACTTTAGGAGGCCGAGGCAGGTGGATCATGAGGTCAGGAGTTCATGAGCAGCCTGGCCAAGATGATGAAACCCCATCTCTATTAAAAATATGAAAATTAGCTGGGCATGGTGGCGGGCACCTGTCATCCCAGCTACTCGGGAGGCTGAGGCAGAGAATTGCTTGAACCTGGGAGGCAGAGGTTGCAGTGAGCTGAGATTGTGCCACTACTCTAGCCTGGGTGACAGAGCAAGACTCCTTCTCAAAAAAAAAAAAAAAAAAAAGGCAGTAGATGCTGATGGGAACATAAGGTGATATTCCAATACATAATACTTCTTGATCCAGGAGTTACATGTATAAAAATCCATCCTAGGGAAAAACTCAGCCATGTACAGAGTTGATAGGCACGGATGTCTAACGAAGACTTACAGAAATTAAATGTCATAACCTAAGCCAGGCACAGTGACTCACCCCTGTAATGCCAGCACTTTGGGAGGCTGAGGGGGGGTGGGTCACTTGAGGTCAGGAGTTTGAGACCACCCTGGCCAACATGGTGAAACCCCATCCCTATTAAAACATATAAAAATTAGCCAGGCATTGTGGCACACGCCTGTAATCCCTGCTACTCAGGAGGCTGAAGCAGGAGAATCGCCGGAACCCGGGAGGTGGAGGTTGCTGTGAGCCGATATCACATCACTGCACTCCAGCCTGGGTGACAGAGCAAGACTCCATCTCAAAAAATAAAACAATACAAAAAATAAAAAATAAAACAGGTTGCTTTCAGAAATTATATAATATGAAAACTAGTATGTCTTGGAATCAAGTAAATATGGTATATGTGTGTATCTGTCTGTGTATAATCATATTGTAGATACAGTTTTGTCCATTCAATATACCATGAACTCTTCCCATCTTTTTGAAAATTAACTTAAAGTTTCATTTTGACATCTTCAAAATATGCAGTTCATTGCATGTAAATTTCACAGATAAAATCCTGTCTTGAGACATTTAGGTTATCATTTTTTTTTTGTTTGAGATGGAGTCTCTCTCTGTTGCCCAGGCTGGGGTACAGTGGCATAATCACTTCTCACTGCAGCCTTGATCTCCTGGGCTCAAGTGATCCTCTTTCTTCAGCCTTCCAAGTAGCTGGGACCACAGGCACACACCACTACATCAGGCTAATTTTTAATTTAATTAATTTTTTTAGAGATGGGACTCTCACTATGTTGCCCAGGCTGGTCTTAAACTCCTGGCCTCAAGTAATCCTCCCACTTCGGCTTCCCAAAGTGGTGGGATTACAGACATAACCCACCACACCCAGCCTAAAATTCTTGATAGTATATCTTTTTATCCCAAAATCTGTCATTAAATCAATGGCGTATCTTATAATAAACAGCATCTTTAAATGGGGCAATAAAGCATATGTCCAGAAAAAGACTAGAATGATAAACCGCAGTATGTTAACAGTGGCTATCTCCAATGATAGGACTATTTAGATAACTTTTGTTTTCTTTTTTAAACTTTTCTGTAGATTTCAATTTTTCTATAATGAGCATATATAACTTTTAACATTAGAAATACACACAAAAAATTTTGTTTTCCCGTTTTTTAGGCCCTCGTACGACAATATCATTCTTTTAAGAAGTAGTAGAGCATAGTACTGTGCAGTTCCTTACATTAAGACATTTGTAACTCGAGTTGATAACACTTTGGAGTTAGGTTTCAGGGTAACACGCTGCAAGTCAGAGACAGTAACTAGTGGATTCCGTGCTTTCGGCGATGGTATAAGCTTTAATTATAAAATGAGACATTATTAAAACAAATTTTAAAATATCACTCAAAATGTAAACATGCAAAAATGGCAAATATCTGAGTGCTGAGTATGTGTAAGATACATCCACTATTCTACCCAATTTTTATTCCAGAGCTTCAAAGGATGTCTCTACCTCTTCAGATGAACGGTTGGGAGATAAAATTGCCTAATTAAATCATTTTCTAATATACACATTTTGTTGGGAAATCCAAAACTATAAAATAAAAACATAACAAACTTAACTTGAAATGAAATGACTTCTCCCCCCAGCCCCGCCCCACCCCCCCAGTTGTATACAAATTGAGATGAGGTCTTGCCATGTTCCCCAGGCTGGTCTTGAACTCCTGGGCTCAGGTGATCCTCCCACCTTGGTCTCCCAAAGTGCTGGGATTATAGGCACAAGCCACTCACCCTGCCTGGAATGACTTCTATACATAAGGCTTATGTTTATTTTCCAGAATGGGACAACAAGGTTAAAAGCAAAAAGAACATGTATATGGTCAATGACATCTTACCTTCCTCCTTTCATCTACACTCTGTGTCTTCTTTAATTTTACGGTCAGCAGATCTTTAACTGTTATCTGCATGGGTCCATCTTTTTTTAATGGTCCAGCCTTGAAATACATGGTGAGGTAAGAATTTAAATTGGAACCAGCACAACTGGTGAAATGCAAATCCAAATCTAGTTTTTAAAGACTCAGAGTTAAGAGGCAACTCTTATCGACCCTAGGAACCTTTCATATTCTTTCCACTCAACCAAGAATAATCCTGTTTTTATCACCCATTGAAAAGTATTCATCAAAATGTAAGGCTTCCTACCCCTCCCCCAATTCGTTTTTATAAGCTAAGGCTTTGCTAACAAATAAGAGATGAACCAGTTTCCTGCAATAATGCATTTTCCGCAGGAGTCATTACAATAAGACAAGAGTTGAAGGAGTTAATGGGGTTAAAGTGAAGTTTTCCTTGAATTACCTAGAAAGATGACTCAGTTTCCATAGAGCAAGAATGTATACAATAACAGAGATATAATTAGGGCAAATATAACGATAGGCTCCGGGGTTTTTTTTTGGTGTCAAGATTGGGAAGACTCTGGATTTAATTCAGCTACATTAAACCAAATGTATCCTAGTGAAAATTCAGCAGATTTTAAAACAGGGTCATGCCTGTCTTAGTGATTCACAAATTTTCTGGTCCCCTTGGTAAATAAGTAACTGAAATAGAGATTGATTTTCCAGCCTAACGACATGAAACTTTGGAATCCACTAACTCTTTGTTCTGACTTCACTCACTAAGCAATCTTCTATTTTTAATTTGGTTTCCTAGGGAGGTTTTCTTCCCTAGGAAAAAGCCATGCTGAGAAGTGAATAGGAATCTTCCACTCTACTGGGTTTCACACACATCACTTTCATTTCTCAATCCAGCTTCTAGGAATTCCTCAGGGACTGAGATTTTAAAAACATAATAATTAAGATATGGAATCAGAACAAAATATAGCCTTCCGGCCCAAGCCCTGATTAGCCTGGTCTTAAAAGGCTACTTGGCTTTACTGCTATATTACACACTGACTAAAACATATCATTACTAGATTGTTACCTACCTGAAGTACTTTAGCAAGACTGGGTTTTCTGAGCAACACAGGTGCTACTGGTGGTCGAGGAGGTGGCGGAGGTGGAAGTGGAGGTGGAGGTGGAGGTGGAGGAGGAGGAGGAGGAAGATGGCTGGCTGGCTGCGGCAGTGTGGGAGGAAGCACAGCTTTGGAGTCTCCAGGGGTCATGAGAACACAGGCAGGCACATTTGTAAGTTTACCACTCATGTGACATGTTTGACCACAGCTTGGACAGGAAGAACTTTCTGAGATGGTCTGGAAGAAGACATCACATTTGGCAAATAAATAACAAGTTAATTTGATTCTTGAGGGTGACAGTCATCAAAATAATAGCTACCATGTATTGAATGCTTTCTCAGTGTACCATGTGCTTCATGATATTTTCTCATTTATAATCATAAGTTTCTTCATTTCATTCATTCGTTTATTTTGTATGTGCTATATGCCAGGCACCATAAGTACAGTGTGAGCCCTGTGTGTCACCTCATGGAGCTGACAGTCCGGTGAGGGAAGACAGACATTAAACATGCACAGAAGGCCGGGAATGGTGGTGCACACCTGTAATCCCAGCACTTTGGAAGGCTGAATCTAGCGAATTGCTTGAGTCCAGGAGTTCGAGACCAGTCTGGACAACATAGTGAGATCTCATCTCAAACAAAGATGCAAAAACACACTCAAAACAAAACAATACTTCAATAAGAGCAATGAAGTGTGCTATGAGCATGAACAGCTGGAGGCTTGGGAAGTGATATTTAGCCATGATCTCAAGAATAAATTGAGACTTAGCAGATGAAGGGAGATAAAGACTAGGGGAAGAGTTCCTTGCAGACGAAAAAATACTTAATGCAGCCAAGAATATAGTACATTCAAGAAACTGATAAAGGCCAAGGATCTGGAACATGACTACTGTGGACTGAATTGTGTCCCAGAATTCGTATGTTGAAATCTTAACATCCAGAACCTCAGAATGTGACTATATTTGGAGATAGGGTCTTTAAAGAGGTGATTAAGTTAAAATGAGGACGTTAGGATGGGTCCTAATCCATTCTAACTGGTGTTCTTATAGTAAGAGGAAATCGGACATGCAGAGAGACATCAGGAATGTACTTACACAGAGGAAAGACTGTGTGAAGATAGAGCGAAGACAGCCATCTACAAGCCCAGGAGGAGCCTCAGAAGAAACTAACCAAGAAGCCACAGACCTCTTGCTTCCAGACTGTGAGAAAATAAATTTCTGTTGTATAAGCCACCCACCCTGTGGTATTTTGTTATGGCAGCTCTAGCAAACAAACACAATGACCCTATGCAGTAAAACAGTGTATTCATTCCCTGTGCCTGTTGTAACAAATTATCCCAAACTTAGTGGCTGAAAACAATTGAAGTTTATTTTCTCACAGTGCTAGAGGCATAAAGTCTGACATCAAGGTGTCAGTGGAGCTTCACTGCCTCCCATGCCTCTGGGGAAGAACTGGTTCCTTGCCTCTTTTGGCTTCTGGTAGCTGTCAGCACTCCTTGGTTTGTGGCTACAGCACTCCAATCTCTATCTCTATGGTCACATTGCTTCTCTTCTCTGTATGCATTCTCTATGTGTCTCTCTCATAAGGGCACTTGTCCTGGGACTTAGGGTCCACCTGGATAATCCAGGAAGATCTCCTCATTTCAAAATCCTTACCCTAATTACATTTGTAAAGCCCTTTGTCCAAATAAGGCTGTATTTACAGGGTCTGGGGATTAGGACTTGAATATACCTTTTGGAGGCTGCCATGCATTCAGTCCCCCACAAATGGTATCATCCCCAATGTATAGATGAGGAAACTGAGGCCCAGAGGAGTTAAATGACTTGCCTTTTTCTCCTTTGGCTAATTCATCTTAAGGCACAAATTCTGGGAGCAGGAATGGAATTCCAGAAGCTTCTCTCCAGACCAATGAGCACGATGTTGAGACACAGGGGCCTTTCTTAGAGGAGTTTGGAGTGGATATTTTCCTATACATATCCGTCAGGAAAATAGAAACCACTCTGGATATTGAAAAGAGGGGTCATGTAATACAGGCACTTGGTTACATTTATAACGGAAGAGCTGAGAGGCCCACGGGGTACCGTGAGGCAATCTAGAGATTAGCAACAGCAGGAAGGCATTAACATCCTGAGGCTGGAGAAACAAAAGGTGGAGGCAGTGTATCCAGATGTCTGGAGGCAGGTTTACCCAGAGAATCAGGAAACATTGGCTGGGTGCGGTAGCTCACGTCTGTAATCCCAGCACTTTGTGAGGCCAAGGCAGGTGGGTCACCTGAGGTCAGGAGTTCAAGACCAGCCTAGACAACACAGTGAAACCTCGTCTACTAAAAACACAAAAATTAGCCAGGCGTGGTGGTAGGCACCTGTAATCCCAGCTACTTGGGAGGCTGAGGCAGGAGAATCGCTTGAACCTGGGAGGTGGAGGTTGCAGTGAGCCGAGATCGTGCCACTACACTCCAGCCTGGACGGCAGAGTGAAATTCTGTCTCAAAAAAAAAAAAAAAAATAGGAAGAAGAAGAAGAAACATGGAGTATTTATCCAGTGGGAGATGGGGCCAGAAGGCAACAACTACCATTGCTGGAGAAATCATGCAGTAAAGAGGAGGCGAAGAAACTCCTTGTCTTCTCCCTCCCTATAGTCTCTCATCAATGTCTCACAATAGGCCATCATAACCAGGAACCGAGTGACCTGGAACTTGAGGAATGTATCCTGTAGGAGCCAGCCCTCCCAGCAATATAGAGCAGAGCTTCTGAAGTGGGGTAAACAGGCCCAGGGACTAGCCCTCACCTGTAGCCATTCCTACTTCTGGTAAAAGCACCTGGGTTTTCCTTCTCTCCCTCAGTCCACCTGATCTGGTCAGGATACTCACTCAAGGACTAGACACATGACCCAGGGCAAGTTGTCTCAGCTGAGATTGTTCTGTTATGAGAATAAGAATCTAAGGCTGCCAGCAAACATGTTGCTAGTGCAAGGGGAGAGTCTGTCTGAGAAATAAACTTATTCTAAAGAAGGCAGAACTGAAAGATGAGACAGAGCCAGGATGCTGACAATATCATTCGAGTCCCTGAATCCAGCCATACCTTAGACTTACTGGTTTTATGGGCTTAAGCCGGGTTGCATTGTGTTTCTGTCACTTGTGGCTAAAAAGAATTTTGACTGATACAGCCTTTTAGGCGCTTTCTTAGTGAAGGAAATAACATAAGCTTCATTGTTAGTTCACTTTTTTCTTTTTTTTTGAGATAGAGTCTTGCTGTGTCGCCCAGGCTGGAGGGCTGGAGTGCTGGAGTGCAGTGGCATGATCTTGGCTCACTGCAACCTCTACCTCCTGGGTTCAAGTGATTCTCCTGCCTCAGCCTCCTGAGTAGCTGGGACTACAGGTGTGTGACACCACGCCCAGCTAATTTTTTTGTATTTTTAGTAGAGACGGGGTTTCACCTTGTTGGCCAGGATGGTCTCGATCTCCTGAACTTGGGATCTGCCTGCCTCAGCCTCCCAAAGTGCTGGGATTACAGGTGTGAGCCACCATGCCTGGCCCATTCTTAGTTCTATATCATCATCCTCCCTGGTACATTGGGATTAGTGATTTGGGGTTAAAATATAAGAAGAGCTGAAATAGGAGAAAAGTCATGAAACGTAGAGTGTGTACACCAGAGGTGAAGAAGAGAAGGAAAGGTTTATAGAATTATTTCACACATACACACACACATTCATTCTAGACTTTTTAAATTAAAAGAAAACTTTTTTTTAGAGACAGGGTCTCACTATGTTGCCCAGGCTAGAATGCAATGGGCTGGAGTGTCCTGAGGCTCAAGGAATCCTCCCACCTCAGTCCCCTGAGTAATTGGGACTATAGGTGTGTATGCCACGCCCAGCTAAAAAATTTAATTTTTAAGGTCTGTTTGAATACTGCCTTGTCACCCACGGTAAACTGCTCTGACAAAGTTGTAAAATTATAGGAATTCAAAAAAGCAATGAATTTACTTCTGGAACCAAAATCTCAACTGGTCAATTAGTTTTATTTTATGTTTAATTTTTTTGCTATTTATTTTTGGAGTCCCACCTAGTCTCAATAATTTTATTTAGGCCTGGTGTGGTGGCTCATGTCTAGAATCCCAGCACTTTGGGAGGCCGAGGCAGGCAGATCACTTGAGGTCAGGAGTTCAAGACCAGCCTGGGCAACATGGTGAAATCCCATCTCTACTAAAAATACAAAAATTAGCCTGGTGTGGTGGCAGGAACCTGTAGTCCCGACTACTCAGGAGGTTGAGGCAGAAGAATTGCTTGAACCCAGAAGGCAGAGGTTGCAGTGAGCTGAGATCATGCCACTATACTTTAGCCTGGGTGACAGAGCGAGACTTTGTTTCAAACAAAAACAATTATTCTATTCCTTTTTTGGTCTCAAATAATATTTTTTTGAGACAGAGTCTCGCTTTGTCACCCAGATTGGGGTGCAGTGGCATGATCATGGCTCACTGCAACCTCCGCCTCCTGGTTCAAACGATTCTCCTGCCTCAGCCTCCTGAGTAGCTAGGACTACGGGCATGTGCCACCATGCCTGGCTATTTTTGTGTTTTTAGTAGAGAGGAGGTTTCATCATGTTGGCCAGGATGGTCTTGAACTGCTGACCTCAAGTGATCCAACCACCTTGGCCTCCCAAAGTTATATATTTTAATAATACATGGGAACATCCTATAAACACTGTTCTGAATATACCTTTACATTTAATTTAATAGTGTATTATTATTGTTATTATTTTGAGACACAGTCATGCTCTGTTGCCCAGGCTGGAGTGCTGTGGCGTGATCTCAGCTCACTGCAACATCTGTCTCCCAGGTTCCAGTGATTCTCCTGCCTCAGCCTGTGGAGCAGCTGGGATTATAAGAGCGTGTCACCATGCCAGGCTAATTTTTTGTACTTTTAGTAGAGATGGGGTTTTGCCATGTTGGCCAGGCTGGTCTCAAACTCCTGGCCTCAAGTGATCCATCCACCTTGGCCTCTCAAAGTGCTGGATTACAGGCGTGAGCCACCATGCCTGGCCATTAGTGTATTCTTTAAAAAAAAGTTTTCCTAGGGGGTAGGGGACTGATGGTATATTCTTGAGATCATACCTCATTAGTACATACAGAACTACCTCATTCTTTTTAACAGCTACATAGTATTCCACTGAATGAACGGATTATAACTCAGTCAATTAATCCCATATTCTTTGACACTTAGTTTTGTTTTTTGTTTTCACTATTTTTCAAATCACACTGCAATAAATCACTTCGTACATATGTACAAAATTTGGTTGCGTCAAATGATATATATTTTTAAAATGTTGATAGATGTTCACTAATTATAGCCCATAGAGGTTTTATCAATTTACGGCATTCTCAATAACAAGAAAGCACCTATTTCTCCAAAACTTTTGGTCTTTGATTTGTTTGTTCTGTCAATCTGATAGGCTAAAGGCATTACTCATTGAAGTTTATTTTGCATTTCTGTTTTTTGTGTGTGGCAGAGACTACTAATTGCCTCCCAATATACATTTTTGCCTTCTTCTTTAGTAATAGGAAACCTGACTTTTAGCTGGACACACTGTAATCCAGATGATAGATTACATTCCTCAGGTTCCCTAGTGACTAGGTATAATTAAATACATGACTATGTTTTAGCGAAATGAGATATAAGTAAAAGTTCTGTAAATGAGTTTGGGAAGTTGCCTTAATGGGGGTAGTAGGATAACTTTTTCTTTCTGCTGCCTAAAATAAAGACATTTTGTTTATGCAAATATTCTTTGAGGCCTGTCACTGGTACCACACCTAGTCCTGATTCACCTTTTTTTTTTTTTTTTTTTTTGAAATAGAGTCTCGCCGGGCGCGGTGGCTCAAGCCTGTAATCCCTGCACTTTGGGAGGCCGAGACGGGCGGATCATGAGGTCAGGAGATCGAGACCATCCTGGCTAACACGGTGAAACCCCGTCTCTACTAAAAATACAAAAAACTAGCCGGGCGAGGTGGCGGGCGCCTGTAGTCCCAGCAACTCCGGACGCTGAGGCAGGAGAATGGCGTAAACCCGGGAGGCGGAGCTTGCAGTGAGCTGAGATCCGGCCACTGCAGTCCAGCCCGGGCTACAGAGCAAGACTCCGTCTCAAAAAAAAAAAAAAAAAAAGAAATAGAGTCTCATTCTGTCACCCTGGCTGGAGTGCAGTGGTGCAATCTCGGCTCACCGTAACCTCTGCCTCCCGGGTTCAAGTGCTTCTCCTGCCTCAGCCTCCTGAGTAGCTGGGATTACTGGTACCCGCCATCACACCTGGCTAATTTTTGTATTTTTAGTAGTGACAGGATTTCACCATGTTGGCCAGGCTGGTCTCAAACTCCTGACCTCAAGTGATCTGCCCACCTTGACCTCCCAAGGTGCTGGGATTACAAGCGTGAGCCACAGCACCCAGCCGTGATTTACTCTTGAGATGGAGTCTCGCTCTGTTGCCCAGGCTAGAGTGCAGTGGTGCGATCTCAGCTCACTGCAACCTCCGCTTCCCGGGTTCAAGCAATTCACCTGCCTCAGCCCTCTGAGTAGCTGGGATTATAGGCATGCACTACCACATCCAGCTAATTTTTGTATTTTAGTAGAGAGGGGGTTTCACATTGGCTAGGCTGGTCTTGAACTCCTGACTTCAAGTGATCCACCCACCTCGGCCTTCCAAAGTGGTGGGATTACAGGGGTAAGCCCCTGATTCACTCTTAAGTGAAGTTGAGTACCTACTCATGTATTTATTTATTTTATTTTAATTTAATTTTATTTTTGAGACAGAGTCTAGCTCTGTCACCCAGGCTGGAGAGCAGTGGCACCATCTCGGCTCACAGCAGTCTCCACTTCCTGGGTTCAAGTGATTTTCCTGATCTCAGATGATCTGCCCGTTTTGGCCTCCCAAACTGCTGGGATTACAAGCATGAGTCACCGTGCCCAGCCCTACTCATGTATTTAAGAACCATTTGTATTCCTTTTCTTTCTGCCCAGGATGGCCTCAAAATTCTGTGCTCAAGTGATTCTCCCATCTCAGTTTCTTGAGTAGCTGGGATGATAAGTGTGCACCACTGTACCTGGCTTGTATTCCTATATTTAGGTGAATGCTGTATTCATATAATTTCCTTATTTTACTGCTAAGTTATTGGTCTTTTTTGTATTGATTTGTATTGGTTCTTTATATATTCAATAATTAATTGTTTTCCTCATATTTGAGCAAATATTTTTGCATCTTATTTTATTTTATTTTATTTGAGACATGGTCTCGCTGTGTTGCCCAAGCTGGACTGCAGTGGCATGATCTCTGCTTACTGCAATTTGCGCCTCCTGGGTTCAAGCGATTCTCCTGCCTCAGCCTCCCCAGTAGCTGAGATTACAGGCATGCACCACTATACCTGGCTAATTTTTTTTTTTTTTGTATTTTTAGTGGAGACAGGGTTTCACCATCTTGGCTAGCTGGTCTCGAACTCCTGACCTCAGGTGATCCACCTGCCTCAGCCTCCCAAAGTGCTGGGATTACAGACGTGAACCACCGCGCCCAGCCTTTTGCATCTTATTTTGCTGTGCATAAATTTTTATTTTTATGTCTGATTATTTAAATTTACAAACAAGCCAGGTGCCATGGCTCATGCCTGCAATCCCAACACGTTGGGAGGCTGAGGTAGGGGGATCACTTGAGGCCAGGAGTTTGAGACCAGCCTGGGCAACAAAGTGAGACCCCCATCCCTACAAAAAATAAAAAAATTCGCTGGGTAGGTGGCACACACTTCTGGTCCCAGCTATAAGGGAGGCTGAGGCAGGAAGATCCCTTGAGCCAGGAGGTCAAGGTTGCAGTGAGCCATCATCATGCCACTGCACACTAGACTGGGTGACAGAGTGAGACCCTGTCTATTAAAAAAAAAAAAAAAAAAGCAAAGAGCAGGCAATATTTTTTTCAGATCTTCTGCTTTGATACTGACAATATTGAACTTTACCTGAGCTCTGCGATTCTGGAAAATAAGGATGGCCAAAAAATCTCCCCATCCAAGCCTGCAGTCCCAGCTACCAAAGGAGGCTGAGGTAGGAGGATCACTTGAGCCCAGGAGTTAGGAGTTGGAGTCTAGCCTGGGCAACATAATGAGATCCCATCTCTAGAAACAAACAAACAAACAAATCTCCCTACAGTTTTATGTCTAGGAAATAATTTACTATTTTGGAAGCGATGTGGAACCAACTTTTCCCACATCAGTTAGATAAGATTTATGGATGGCTCCCTTGTTTATCTGACAAAGCCAGACACAGACCCTCCAAATTCCCGTTCTTTGTCTCATAAGTGATTAGCTGAATTGCTCACTGCCACTGACCAATCTGGACAAAACATCTACTAACTTGACCAAACTTTAGTCAGGATTTAGTCCTCCCCATAGGCCCTAGAACCTTGACCTATTCTTGGGCTTAAGCAAGCATTGGTATGCTGAACAACCTTCAGGAAAAGACGTTCCCTGATCTAATCAGCTGTCTAATCAGATTATCCCAACTCTTCATCTTACTTCCCCATAACCCAATTTGTTCTACCCTTTTATTCCTTGCTAACAAAGAAAACTTTTTCGCTTAATGTTTGAGATATAAATCTTATGACTTGAGCATTTTCCCTATTGCAATAGTCTTTTCAAATAAAGTGTCTTCTTACCTAATTCCAGATTTGCTTTTTTATTTGACAATACCAACCTTCAGTGCTTCCTGGAGCTTGCATAATTTACTTTCCAAAATGCAGAACTGTTGTTTTAGACTGTAAAGTTCTCGGTGGTAGATACGAGATGGAAAGATGGTGTCTTTCAATACTTCTAAACTCTGAAATTAATAATAAACAATTCTGAGTCCTATGAGTAATATGATAAGGACAAGAAAACAGGAACCAGAAAGTGACTTGATGTATGTTTTATAGAAGCAAAGGCAGGCATGACTCAATAATTTCATCTTATCTGAGTTTAGCTTGAGGGTTGGACTGACTTGAGCACATACGTATATAAACACCAAGTGTGTAGAAGAACGATAGTGCTGAAAACAGGGATGTCACATCCATACCTGGGTTATGCAGTTCTGGCACCAGCTGTATAGAGACCACACTCTATTTGTCCAAAGTTCTATTGCATCTCTGATGTTAGGAAATTTGAAGTTCCAGGATGATCTTAGCCAGCTTCTGCTTTGAGATGTATCTATTGAAGAAATAATGACTCTGTAGGAAAAACAAAATGAAACAAACAAAAACCCCTAAGTCAGAATAATAGCCTTGGCCTGGCGTGGTGGCTCGTGCCTCTAATCCTAGCACTTCTTGAGACCAGGAGTTCAAGACTAGCCTCGGCAACATGGCGAAACCCTGTCCCTATCAAAAAAATACAAAATTGAACCAGGCATGGTGGTGTGCCAGAAGAGAGAGGAATATGCACACCAGGCTTGAAGACGGGTTAAATCAGAGCTTTTCATTCCACAAGAGAAATTTTAATGGGGTCAGAACATTGATCTTCTAATATTTGAAAGCCTGCTAACTAGGAGAGAGATAGCAAACTGTTTTGTTGTAGGAGGACCCACCCAGCTCTGACGGGTTAAAGCATCATGAATGCAAATTTGAACTCCAGAAAAGCAGAGCTTCCTCGTTCAGTCTGTGCCTTTCCCAGGAGCGAGAGACTCCTAGGAGAGCCGGAGCCCATTAGGAAACCGTGTGGGAACTTACTCACAGGTTCCTTATTTTTTTTGAGATGGAGTTTTGCTCTTGTTGCCCAGGCTGGAGTGCAATGATGTGATCTTGGCTCGCTACAACCTCTGCACCCTGAGTTTAAGTGATTCTCCAGCCCCTCCTCCTGAGTAGCTGGGATTACAGGCACCTGCCACCATGCCTGGCTAATTTTTTGTATATTTAGTAGAGATGGCCAGCCTGGTCTCAAACTCCTGACCTCAAGTGATCCACCCTCTTTGGCCTCCCAAAGTGCTGGGATTATAGGCATGAGCCACTGAGCCCGGCCAGGAACCCACAGGTTTTTTGGATAGTCTCTGAATATCATGCAACTCTTTTATTTTTTATCAAAAAAAAAAAAATGTTTTTGACACAATGTCTTGCTGTGTTGCCCAGACTCGAGTGCAGTGGCAAGACCATAGCTCACTGCAGCTTCTAACTCCTGGGCTCAAGCGATCTTCCTGTCGCATGAGTCTCCCAAGTAGTTGGAACACAGGTGCCAGCCACCACACCTGTCTAATTTGGTTTGGTTTTGTTTTTTTAGGGATGGGGTCTTGCTATGTTGCCTACACTGGTTTTGAACTGCTGGCCTCAGGCAATCTTCCTCCCTTGGCCATTCAAAGTGCTGGGATTACAAGCATGAGCCACTGTGCACAGTTGAGATTTTTCGATTTAGTCTTTTTGTACATGGGATATTTTATTCATAGCATCCATAAATGGTAGGGAAATTTCTGAGTTCAGAGTAATACATATGATACAAAACTTGATATACAGACTAATTTCTTAGCCAAACTGGAGGGGCTGGCTTTAGGTAATCCATGGACTCCCTGAAATTGCGGACACCATTGGAAACATGTGTGAGCTCAAGGGCAGTTTCCTATGATTTTCAGGCCTCAAAATGTCTCTTGGACTCAAAGATGCCTTAGGGCAGAGGACATATGTACCCCCAGTATAGAATCTCAGACAGCGAAAGTCAGTAAACATTTGGCAGAAAAGTGACAAATTGAGTGCTCTGATGTGACTTTTTCATCAAGTCAATGTTCTTGGGATCTCTTGTACATGATAATCTCACTCTTGTAAAGTTTCATAGTTTCTGCTTACCCTAGTTTTCTTTCCCACCCTGTTCCCTCTCCTACCAGACTGGTCTCTGAAATGGGCATGTACAGAGGAGACCCCAACATGCTTCAGGCTTTGCGTGGAGAGGACACAGCCTCTGCTGGGACAGGGAACAGAGGGATGCAGAGACCCTGATGATGCTTTTGGACAGTGGTCTGAGGTTGGGACAGTGGCAGGAGGTACCATCCATTCACCCAGGATCTCCAGGACAAGAGATCAGCTTGGCAGTTACATGTGTTTTTCTTCAAACTGGTTGCCAGGTTGGAATGACCGATGACATCAGAGATTCCAACCTTCCTGATTGGAAGGACCGGCCTCCGTTGGCACCTGGGAGCTCAGGTGGACAACAGCATCTTCTCAGAGCTGTTCTCCACTCCTGACTTCTCCTAGCCTCAAGAATTGATAATACACTCTTCCAGGTCCTAGCAGAGTCCAGAAGGCGGCTTTGGACAGAACAGAGACTAGGTTCTGTGGGTTGGGACAGATTTTGGAAAGATCATGACCAGCTGTCAACCGCACCCCCAGGATGAGGAGCAGAGCCCCCAGCTGAGTACCTCAGGGTACCCCCGCCAGGAGGTGGTAGATAATGAAGTGTCGGGACCATCAGGTGAGGTGACTGGAGGAAGAAGAGGTGGGATAGGGTTGACTAAGATGAAGGAAGGGGGCTGGGTGCAGTGGCTCACACCTGTAACCCCAACACTTTGGGAGGCTGAGGTGGGTGGATCACCTGAGGTCAGGAGTTCAAGACCAGCCTGGCCAACATGGTGAAACCTCATCTCTACTGAAAGTACAAAAATTAGCCAGGCGGTAGTGGTGCACGCCTGTAATCCCAGCTACTTGGGAGGCTGAGACAGAAGAATCGCTGAGCCTGGGAGGAAGAGGTTGCAGTGACCCGAGATTGCGCTACTGCACTCCAATCTGGGTGAGAGAGTTGGACACTGTCTCCAAAAAAAAAAAAGAAGGGTCAGAGGTCAGGAAGGAGAACCTGAGGAGGGTGTGTGGGAAGAATGGAGAAATTCAGGCCAGGTGCAGTGGCTCACACCTGTAATGCCAGCACTTTGGGAGGCTCAAGGCAAGCGGATCACTTGAGGCCAGGAGTTTGAGACCAGCCTGGCCAAAATGGTGAAACCCCGTCTCTACTAAAAGTACAAAAATGGGCATTATGGCAGGCACCTGTAATCCCAGCTACCCGAGAGGCTGAGGCAGGAGAATAACTGGACTCTGGGAGATAGATGTTGCAGTGAGCTGAGATTGCACCACTACACTCCAGCCTGGGTGACAAAGCAAGATTCTGTCTCAAAACAAAAAACACAACAAAACAAAAACAAAAAACAAAGGAGGGACTCAGAGAGCCAGGGATCAGGGAAGGACATGAGGAAGTGTTCTGAGGACAGAAAGTCAGAATAATGGGGAGGGGAAGAAGCAGGACATGGGGTTGAGCAGAGGAGAAAGTCAGAAAGATGGCTTGGAGAAGCTAACAGTCTCTGAGGCTGGGGAGGATGGAGAGTGGTTTGGGGTTTGGGGTTTGGGGTCAGGGTCTAAGGTAATCAGTTGCAGAAGCATTACACGGTGGCCTGGTTTCTTCACTCAGCCTCTGGGGTAGATCCCAGCCCCCCATGTAGGTCCCTTTGCTGGAAAAGGAAGAGGGAGTGGTCGGACAAATCTGAGGAGTCATCGGAGGAGGAGCCAGAGGAGGAGCTCGCCCATGAGCCTGAGGAGACCTGGGTGATGGAGACGCTGTGTGGGCTCAAGATGAAGCTGAAGCTGAAGCTGAAGCAACAGCTAGTGTCGTCTGTGCTCCCTGAGCACCACGAGGACTTCAACAGGCTGCTTGGTAGGAGGACACCCCAGAGAGCACCTCCAATCCTGTTCTTCTAAAAAAGAGGCAACTTCCAATAACCACACTTTTCCAATGGGAAAAATATGCCCCCAGTGGGTGAGCTCTCCATGCGGGAGGACTCAGAAGTGATCACTCATGAGGGACGCTTAGGAGATGATAGAGGATTAGGCTGGACTTGATAAAGGTTGGCGCTTGGGATAAGAAAGCTTGGTTTTGGGCTGGGCACTGTGGCTCACGCCTGTAATCCCAGCACTTTGGGAGGCCGAGGTGGGCAGATTATAAGGTCAGGAGATCAAGACCATCCTGGCTAACATGGTGAAACCCAGTCTCTACTAAAAATACAAAAAATTAGCCGGGCATGGTGGCAGGTGCCTGTAGTCCCAGCTACCCGGGAGGCTGAGGCAGGAGAATGACATGAACCCCGGAGGTGTTGCTTGCAGTGAGCCGAGATCGCATCACTGCACTCTAGCCTGGGTGACAGAGCGAGACTCCGTCTCAAAACAACAACAACAACAACCAAAAAAAAAAAAAAGAGAAAGTTTGGTTTTGGGCCAGGTGTGGTGGCTGATGCCTGAGATCCCAGCACACTGGGAGGCTGAGGCAAGAGGATTGCTTGAACTCAGGACTTTGAGGCTGCAGTGAGCTATGACTGCACCACTGCACTCCAGCCTGCATGACAGAGCAAAACCCTGTTTCAAAAGAAAACCAAAGGCCGGGTGCAGTAGCTCACGCCTGTAATCACAGCACTTTGGGAGGCTGAGGCGGGTGGATCACCTGAGGTCAGTTGTTCGAGACCAGCCTGACCAATATAGAGAAACCTCGTCAATACCAAAAATACAAAACTTAGCCGGGCGTGGTGGTGCACGCCTGTATTCCCAGCTACTTGGGAGGCTGAGACAGGATAATCACTAGAACCCGGGAGGTGGAGGTTGCTTTGAGCCAAGATAGCACCACTGCACTCCAGTCTGAGGGAGAGATTGAGACCCTGTGGCAAAAAAAAAAAAAAAAAAAAAAAGAAAAAGAAAAGGACAGGTCCAGAAGTCAGGAAGGAGCACTTGAGGAGGTGTGTGGGAAGAACGGAGGGACTGAGGCAGGGTCTGTGGCTTACACCTGTAATCCCAGTACTTTGGGAGGCCAAGGCAGGCAGATCACTTGAGGCCAGGAGTTAGAGACCAGCCTGGCCAACATGGCGAAACCCTGTCTCTACTAAAAGTACAAAAATGAGCTGGGCGTTATGACAAGCACCTGTAATCCCAGCTACTTGGGAGGCTGAGGCAGGAGAGTCACTGGAACCTGGGAGACGGAGGTTGCAGTGAGGAGAAGCCAGCAGTCTGTGAGGCTGGGGAGGATGAAGAGTGGTTTGGCGTTTTGGAGAGGCGAAGGAGCGGCTCATGGGGTTCAGTGAAGGAGAAAGACAGAAAGATGCCTTGGAGAAGCCAGCAGTCTGGGGGCTGGGGAGGATGGAGAGTGGTTTGGCATTTTGGGTCAGGCTCTAAGGTGATCAATTGCAGAAGCATTACACAGTGGCATGGTTTCTTTACTCAGCCCCTGGGGTAGATCCCAGTCCCCCGTGTAGGTCCCTTTGCTGGAAAAGGAAGAGGGAGTGGTCGGACAAATCTGAGGAGTCATCGGAGGAGGAGCCAGAGAAGGAGCTCACCCCTGAGCCTGAGGAGACCTGGGAGGCGGAGACAGTGTGTGGGCTCAAGATGAAGCTGAAGCGACGGCGATTGTCATGCGTGCTCCCTGAGCACCACGAGACTTTCAACAGACTGCTTGGTAGGAGGACACCCCAGAGAGCACCTCCAGTCCTGATATTCTAAAAAAGAGGCAACTTCCAATAACCACACTTTTCCAATGGGAAAAATATGCCCCCAGTGGGTGAGCTCTCCATGCGGGAGGACTCAGAAGTGATCACTCATAAGGGACGCTTAGGAGACGATAGAAGATTAGGATTAGGTCAGTGCTTGGGATAAGAAATCTTGGTTTTGGGCCAAGTGCGGTGGCTCATGCCTGAGATCCCACCATGTTGGGAGACTGAGGCAAGAGGATTGCTTGAACTCAGGACTTTGAGGCTGCAGTGAGCTATGATGGCACCACTGCACTCCAGCCTGGGTGACAGAGCAAAACTCTGTCTCAAAAGAAAAAGCAAGGCCAGGCGCAGTAGCTCATACCTGTAATCCTAGCACTTTGGGAGGCTGAGGCTGGTGGATCACCTGAGGTCAGGAGTTAGAGACCAGCCTGACCAACATAGTAAAACCTGATCTCTACTAAAAATACAAAATTAGCTAGGTGTGGTAGCACATGCTTGTAATCCCAGCTACTCAGGGGACTGAGATGGGAGAATCGCTTGAACCCGGGAGGCTGAGGTTGCAGTGAGCTGAGATCGTGCCACTACATTCCAGCCTGGCCCACAAAGCGAGACTCCAGCTCAAAATAAATAAATAAATAAATAAATAAATTTATAAAACAAAATAAAAAATCAAAGAAAGTGGCTTCAGCTGTGCCCTCTAAAACTTATTGTCTCTTGCTGACTTTTCTAAACCTAAGTGTCTCCATCCGTAGAGGGGGATACCTAGGCCATGGTCACACCCTGATGTGACTGTCTCATGAGGAAATGATGGGAATTCCTTTATGACTGTGCAGTGGTCCCTCTGTGTCTGCTGGGAGGGCGTTCTGGCTTATGGCCAGCTCTACATCCTGTAGATTCTCACACCCTAGGCCTCCTTCGGCCTCTTCTCAGGCGAGTCTCAGAGCAGGAGCCTCTCTTCCTTGCCCAGTGAAAGTCATTCTCCCCTCTCCCATCCACCTCACTTGTGGCAGCAATCCTGAGATTTCCCCCAGGGAGACACACTTCTCCTTGCTGCCCTGCTGCTCCCACAGAAACCCTGTCCTGCTTCTCATGCTGACATCTGCTCTCTAATCACAGAGGATCCTGTCGTTAAAAGATTCCTGGCCTGGGACAAAGATCTGAGGGTGTCCGACAAGGTAAGGTTGTTCTCCACAGAACTGTGTTCCTGCTTCAATGCACTGCCGGGGGGGAGGGCGCAGCTTCCAAACCCACAGTTCCTCTCCTCTCTCCCTCCAGCACTTCCCACCAGATGCTCCCACAGTCTTTTCCTTTTCTTTTTGTGAGACAGTCTCGTTCTGTTGCCCTGACTGGAGGCAGTGTCTCAATCTTGGCTCACTGCAGCCGACGCCTCCTGGGTTCAAGGCATTCTCCTGCCTCAGTCTTCCAAGCAGCTGGGATTACAGGCGTGCACCACCATGGCTGGCTAATTTTTGTGTTTTTAGTAGAGACGAGGTTTTGCCATGTTGACCTGGCTGGTCTTGAACACCTGACCTCAGGTGTTCCGCTCACCTTGGCCTCCCAAAATGCTGGGATTACAGAAGTGAGCCACTGTGCCCCTCCAGCTCCCACAGTCTTGAGTCTTGGTGCCCACTTTTTTTTTTTTTTTTTGAGACAGTATCCAGCTGTGTTCCCCAGGATGGAGTAGAGTGGCATCACAGCTCACTGCAGCCTCTAATTCCTGGGCTCATGCAATCCTCCTGCCTCAGCCTCCTGAGTAGCTGGGAGTACAGGCACATGCCATCATGCTTGAATAATTTTATACAAATGGTCTTGCTAAGTTGCCCAGGTTGTTCTCGAACTGTTGGGCTCATGTGATCCTCCTGTCTCAGCCTCCCAAACTACTGGGATCACAGGCTTGAGCTGCCACTCCCAGCTATTCTTGGTCTTTTTTTTTATTTTGAGACGGAATCTCGCTCTGTCGCCCAGGCTGGAGTGCAGTGGCGCAATCTCTGCTCACTGCAAGCTCCGCCTCCCGGGTTCACGCCATTCTCCTGCCTCAACCTCCCCAGCAGCTGGGACTATAGGCGCCCGCCACCACGCCCGGCTAATTTTTTGTGTTTTTAGTAGAGATGGGGTTTCACTGCGTAAGCCAAGATGGTCGAGATCTCCTGACGTTGTGATCCGCCCGCCTTGTGCTCCCAAAGTGCTGGGATTACAGGCGTGAGCCACTGCGCCCCGCTATTCTTGGTCTTTTTATGATTTGTCAGCATCTCCCTCAGGACACTGCTGGTCTCTTGCCGAGTGAATGAGTGGCCCCTGCCTCTCCTACAGGTCGTTTGGCAGTCAGGCCGCAGCCCTGAAGCTCCTGGCCCCTCTACTCTCAGCTCTTTGGGACAGTTCTCTGCCTGGCACACAAAAGACCCTCCTGACACCAGCCGACCTAGACACACCCCTTAAAAGATCCCACTGGAGCCCACCATCCTGGGAGCATCACCGACATCCCTTCCTCCAGTGATGGGAGGAATACTCCTCCACCCTGCAATTTCCACATGAACACAGTCACGCCAACACTGAGGTCCCTTCTCTGATGGGCAGCCCCTCCCCACACCCCCATTCCACTATCTCCACGATCTTCCTCTCTCAAGATGTGACCTCTCCCTCTCTCTGTTTCTTTCTCTCCACCAGTATCTCCTGGCTATGGTCATAGCATATTTTAGCCGTGCTGGCCTCTTCTCCTGGCAATACCAACGCATTCATTTCTTCCTGGCTCTGTGAGTGGTCTGCTTCCTCCTATCCGTCAATATCCAATGCCCTGGGACAGCAGGGAAAGTGGGATTCCAGCCTTTCATTTATTCTTTCACCTATTTGTCCTCTTTACTCTGTGTACAGAAAAGAGAGGATTATACTATCTTGTTCTTAGACTGTTGTTTCTAAAAAGAAACTCAGCCTGGACGCAGTGGCTCATGCCTGTAATCCCAGCACTTTGGGAGGCTGAGGCAAATGGATCACCTGAGGTCAGGAGTTTGAGACTAGCCTGGCCAACATGGCGAAACCCTGTCTCTACAAAAAATAGAAAAATTAGCTGGGCATGGTAGTGTGCACCTGTAATCCAAGCTACTTGGGAGGCTGAGGCAAGAGAACCCCTTGAACCCAGGAGGCAGAGGTTGCAGTGAGCTAAGATTGAGCCACTGCACTCCAGCCCGGGCAATAGAGCGAGACTTTTTCTCAAAAAAAAAAAAAGAAAGCCAAAAAAACAAATTCCAATGCCAGTGTACAAATAAAAGAAGAAAACAAAAGGAACCATCAACCGCTAAGGGGAGAAGAAAAGGAGCAGAGGAGTGGACACCACGCTCCCCCAAGCAAGCAGACGTTTCTGGTTCTTCTTTCTCTCTCCGTTCCATCAACTGCAAATGCCATCGACCTCCTCGAGGTTCCCGTGACAGAGGCCACAGTTCAGGTCCCTCTTGCATCACTCTAATCCACTGTCAAATGCTCCCTGCTGGGGTCTCCTGGAGTCTCTCTCCATGCCTTGGGGCTTCCTAGTGCAGCCTGAGCATCTTTCCAAAGCACAACGCCCTCACTGCCCACCTGAACAACTTCCTTAGCTGATGTCTTTCAAAATCGAGGCCAGGGTCCACAGTGCAAATTCCACCCTCTCTACAATCTCTACAACCAAACTGGCTCGCCATCTTGGTGCTTCCTGGCGTGGCTTCACTGCTCCTTCCAAATGCCCTCTACTCGACTTTGCATTTGTGTTTTCTGTCTGGGTGTTCCACACCCATGTGGTTCTCAAGTGAAGGACCCATTCCTTAAAGTCAGTTCACCCCACAGCCTCTGTGATGCCTTCCTTCATCTTCCAACTTTTGCATGCTCGTAGCTCTCCAGTTACATCCTATTTCCATGTGACATTGGGATTAGGTCATCTGCCCTGATTACTCCCAGTCCCATTAGACTAGATGCTTGTAGAAGGCAGGGTTTGGCAAAATATCAATGTATTCAATTTATTTTACTTTTTTAGACAGACTTGCTCTGTCCCCCAAGCTGGAGTGCAGTGGTGAGATCATAGCTCACTGCAGCCTCCATATCCTGTACTAAAGTGATCCTCCCACCTTAGCCTCCAGGTTAGCTTTGACCACAGGGCTGTGCCACCACACCTGGACAGTTATTTATTTATTTATTTATTTATTTATTTATTGATACAGAGACTTGCTCTGCCTCTTAGGCTAGAATGGAGTGGCCCAATCTTGGCTCCCTGTAACCTCCTTCTCCTGGGTTCATGTAATTCTTGTGCCTCAGCCTCTTGAGTAGCTAGGACTAAAGGGTGCCTGTGCCACCACACCAGGCTGATTTTTGTATTTTTAGTAGGGATGGGGTTTCACCGTGTTGACCAGGCTGGTGTCGAACTCCTGGCCTCAAGCGATCCACCTGGTTCAGCCTCCCAAAGTGCTGGGATTACAAGCATGAGTCACCACGTCCAGTGTGTTTTTTACATTTTTTATAGAGACGAGGGTCTTGCTATGTTGCCCAGGTTCATCTCAAACTCGTGGCCTCAAATGATCCTGCTTCAGCCTCCCAATGTGCTAGGATTCCCGGAGTAAGCCACCACTCTCGGCCACCAGTTGGGTTTTTGTCTCCATCCTGAAGGAGTGGGAGATGCCCTTCAGCAGGTCTCTGTCCATCAGGGCCCTCCTGAGGAAGGCGTGGCTCTGCAGGGTGGGTGCCAGTCCTGAGCTGAGGGCAGTCCCCTGCCCTCCTCTCTGGGAAGCTGACCTCAGCCAGAGGTCTCTCCTGGTGGTGCCCCTGAGCAGCAACCTGATTTCTGTCCCCAGCTACCTGGCTAATGACATGGAGGAGGACAATGAGGCCTCCAAACGAAACATCTTCTACTTCCTGTACGGGAAGAACCGATCCCAGATACCCTTGTTCCATAAGCTTCGGTTCCAGTTCTTCTGTTCCATGCGCTGCAGGGCTTGGGTTTCCCTGGAGGAGTTGGAGGAGGTGGGTGGGGCGTGGGGAGGTGGAGGAGGTAGGGAGGAATCGGGTGGGCTGGAGGCTGGAAGCGGGGGGAGGGGTATCCTGGGGAGTCCCCATCTTCTTAAGGGGCATTTGTTTTTCCAGATCCAGGCTTATGACCCAGAGCACTGGGTGTGGGCACGAGATCGCGCCCGCCTTTCCTAGAGCACCAGGGACCATGGAGGCCTGAGGTCATCGGCCTGAGGGAAGGTACATCTGCATCCTCCAGGGTAAAGGCAGAATATTGGGGTCTATTTCGGAAATCCAAGGAACCCAATTGCTTGATCCGGCTTCGAGCCTGGGCAACATGGCGAGATCCCCTCTCCACAAAAATACAAAAATTAGTCAGGCGATGTGGGAGGATCACTGGAGCCTGGGAGGTCGGGGCTGCACGGAGCCCTGATCCTGCCACTGCACTCCAGCCCAGGCAACAGAGTGAGACCCTGACTCAAAAATAATCATAAATACTTAGTTTGGGGAGGTTCATTATGATTGACACACTTGAGTTACCGATTTGGGTCGAGGGTTCAGTGAAGCTTTGGTTTACATCTTATGCAGCTAACCACGGTGAGCAGAGCATGAGACTTCATCATGAGGAGGTAGGATTATGGATTAGGCTTCTGGACTTGGGGTTCGTGATGTTGTCACATTAGAAATGGATCTAGCGTGGTTACAAGTTTAGCTGTTAAGTGACACAAAAGGCCCCAGCTGTGATGAAGTCCAAAGCCACACTCTCTGAGGGTGCCCGACTCCCTGGGGAGACCCACCCAAAGTCCTTGCTATGAAGCAGATCACTGGGACTGACCTTGGGTGTATTAAATGAGTTTCGGAATCAGGGTCACCAAAGTGTGAGTTTCACAGTTGAACATGATGGTTCAGAAGCAGGCTATAGAATGAAGGACAGATGATAAAATTGGATTTCTCAATGGCTCTGAACTCTTGTTAGACTTGACGTGGGACGTGAATAACCTTCCTGTCTAGAGAGCTGCCTCCTTGAAGTGTGACATCCTCTCTCTCACTTCCAGAACACCGGGCCCAGGGGAGATGCGGATTTTCAGCAGGAACTTTATTCCAATGCTAATGGCAGACACCAGGAAGGAGGAGAGGAGCCATTTGTGCAGATCATCTAGAAGAACCTGGACTGTTCTAGATGGAGCTGAATAGAGTGATCACCGTTGCCCTCCTAGGACAAAGCGGGTACTTCTAGGAATCCACAGAGAACAGTGAGAAACCAGGGGTGTTCCTGGTTCCACCCCTTCCTGCAGCACCACCTCTCTTTTTTTATATTGCTGAATTCCAACCTCCCCGGGGCGGAACCTGGAGGTCTTGTTTCCTATGGATTTGGTTGCCACAGTCCAGGAGCATTTGAAGGCACAGTGCAGACACTCAGATTGGCACAGAATTCTTTGTAAAATATGAGTGCCATAGACTGTAACAGATAGCTTCATGCACACTGCATTTATTGGTTTGTTTGGAAAATGTTGTCCATCGAATTATTAATAGGTTTATTTCAAATAGTTTGGAAATTGTTGTACTTTTGAAAATATGCTGTTCCTGTAGATTTTTTGATGAGAGTTATAGCTGTTATATATATATAATTTTCTTTTCATTTTAAGAGAGAATCCTTTTTATCCTAAATCTTTTATTATCTTTAAATTGTTTTCTGTATTATTATATGTGCCTTTAAAGCAAGTATACTTTTTATCTAGGATACTTACATAATAATCCCTTCTATTTATAGCTATTGGTAGTTCTCCTAAGTTCCTGTCACAGAAATTTTTATTTGCTGTTTAATTTGTGACTGAATTGTGAGAATTCAGTTGTGATTTTTAACATGTCTTAGATATATACTAACATGTCTAATATATACTATATATTTTATTGGTTTATTTTGAAAAAGATGGGCATAGAATTATTACTACATTTATTTTAAATATTTTGAAAATACTGATATTTTTGAATAGACACTGTTCCTATAAAGTTGTGAGATGGGTGTTATAGTTGCTATATATACATAAATGTAATTTTGTTTTCCTTTTTAAGAGAGGATTCTTTTTATCCTAAAGCTTTTATCTTTAAATCTTTGTATCTGTTACTACATGTGCTGCTGAAGGGAGCACTCTTTTTATCTATGATACTTAATATATGTATTACACTTATAGCTACATGATAGTTCCTCTAAATTCTTATAAAAATAAATTTTTATTTGATGTTTACTGTATGTTTTTGAAATGTGAGAAATCAGATGTAATTTTTTACCTTGTATTGGCATATCTGTATGTTACTTTAAAGAGGATGTGTATTTTAAAGGAGGACATGAGCTGTGTATTTTCAAGAGAACAATGCAGTGCGTCTCTTGGGGAAATGTAATAAAGATGAAGTTTTCTCACCTTCACAGTGAGTGTGATCATATTGGTCTGGATTGATTATTTGCTGTCATGTGACATTTTTCCTTAATGGTGTTTTGGTTATTTGAACATATTAATTAGCTCTAGAAGATAATCCTGCATTATTTTTTATGTAGAAAAAAACGTAACGGTGGGTGCAGTGCTCACACCTACATTTCCAGCACTTTTGGAAGTCATGGCGGAGGATCACTTGAGGCCAAGAGTTTGAGGACAGCCTGGACAACATAGTATCAACATCTATTTTCAAAAAAAATTTTTAAAAAGAAAAATAATAGACGAGAAGGCCGATCCCAAGCTAGAGGTTTTGTCTGTTTTGGAGACAGAGTGGGAGGATCTCTTGAGCCCAGGAAGTCAAGGCTGCAGTGAGCCTTGATCATGCTACTGCACTCCAACTTAGGTGACAGAGTAAGACTCAGTCTTAAAAGTAAATAAACAAATAAATAAAACTTAAATTAATTTCAGATAAAGCATGCATAATTATAGTATAAATATATTCCAAATGTCACATAGAACACAATTATATGAAAGAATTATTCATTGTTTATCTGAAATTCAAATTTAACTGGTCCTCCTTTTGTTTTTTTTTGAGAGGCACTTTTGCTCTTGTTGCCCAGGCTTGAGTGCAATGGCGCGATCTCAGCTCACTGCAAGCTCCGCCTCCTGGGTTCAAGCAATTCTCCTGCCTAAGTCTCCCGAGTAGCTGGGATTACAGGTGCTCACCACCACACAGGCTAATTTTTGTAGTTTTAGTAGAGACAGGGTTTCACCACATTGGCCAGGCTGGTCTCAAACTCCTGACCTCAGGTAATCCACCAGCCTTGGCCTCCCAAAGTGCTGGGATTACAGGCATGAGTGACTGCCCCCAGCCCTGCCTTCTATTTTTATTTGCTAAATCTGGAAACTCTATCTTAAACTTATCAGATCTCTCTAGCATTTTCTCTGTTCCACATTATGCCTTACCTTTCTGGCGAGGGTGGTGGAGGAGGAGATGTAATTAGCTTGGACTGAAAGTGGGAGGCTTCTTTTTTTTTGAATAATCTTTTGGCTTTGGCTTTTAGCTTTCGTCTTTGTTGTTTGAACTTGGGCATGATGTCTGCAGAGAAATATTTTTACATTTTTAGTTGAAAAATAATATATACATATAGAAAGTACACAAATCTTAAGTGTATAGTTCAATGAATTATCACACCATGAACACACCCTTGTAACCACCATCTTGATTAAGAAATAGGTCACTACCAGCATCCCAGAAAAGCCCTGAAGTAGGGGAAAATGTAAACCCAGATTTAAACTATCTCTGGAGAGATCTTGGTCTTGGCATTATATTATTCTCTAAGTTTGTTCTGCTTGTGTTGCTTTTCTTAAGTTAAATGAATTTTCCTTTCTTGATAGTAGCGAAAATGGCTGTAGTTGGGTTATAGTCAGTTATTAAAATAATATGTTGGTCAGGCATGGTGGCTCATGCCTGTAATCTCAGCACTTTGGGAGGCCAAGGTGGGGGAATCACCTGAGGTCAGGAGTTCAAGACCAGCCTGACCAACATGGAGAAACCCTGTCTCTACTAAAAATACAAAATTAGCCGGGCGTGGTGGTGCATGTCTGTAATCCCAGCTACTCGGGAGGCTGAGGTAGGAGAATCGCTTGAACTCGGGAGGCAGAGGTTGTGGTGAGCCAAGATCGCGCCATTGCACTCCTGCCTGGGCAACAAGAGTGAAAACTCCATCTCAAAAAAAAAAAAAAATGTTTTTTACTGGCAGCATCTACTGAGCTGTGACAGATGGAATCAGTAGTGAGATGAGGAAACAACATTAGTCATTTATTCAATACCCCTTTACTGTTAGGTATCTTCACATACATCTTTTTAGTTAACCCTTACTATCCTGCAAGGTATTATCCCTGACAAGGAGGATTTTTATTCCTGTTTTTACAGAAGAATAAACTGAGGATAAAAAAGATTAGACAATCTATCAATGCAATGCAATAAGTCCAGACCTATAAGTCTTCCATGTTCTTTCTAATATGTTGCGGTGTGACACTAGATTAAATAGGCAATATACTGTAAAATGAAACAACAATTACCCCAAATCAAAGACATGGGTATTTTAAAACAGTTATTTTATTTTTTGAGGCACAGTCTAGCTCTGTCACCCAGGCTGAAGTGCAGTGGCGTGATCTCGGCTCACTGCAACCTCCACCTCCCAGGTTCAAATGATTCTCCCGCCTCAGCCTCCCAAGTAGTTGGGACCACAGGCACTTGCCACCACACCTGGTGGCGTAATCCCAAAGTGCTGGGATTACAGGCGTGGCCCTTAAAACAGTTATTTTAAAGCATTTAAAAACATCACTGGCTGGGTGCGGTGGCTCACGTCTGTAATCCCAGCAGTTTGGGAGGCCGAGGTGGGCAGATCGCTTGAGGCCAGGAGTTCGAGACCAGCCTGGCCAACATGGCAAAACCCTGTCTCTATTAAAAATACAAAAATTAGCTGGGCATGGTGGCATGTGCCTGTGGTCCCAGCTACTGGGGAGGCTGAGGTGGGAGAATCACTTGAACCCGGGAGGCAGAGGTTGCAGTGAGCCGAGATCACGCCACTGCACTCCAGCCTGGGTGACAAAACAAGACTCCATCTGATGAATAAATAAATAAATAAATAAAATAAAATAAAATAAAAACATTACCTAGTAGAACAGAGGATACTAGAGGCTGGGAAAGGTGGGGAGGAAGGAGGGATAGGGAAAGATTTGTTAAAGGATACAAAATAGAGGCATTTGAAGCAGAGCAACTCCATCTTGAATAGGGGTTGGGTAAAATGAGGCTAAGACCTACTGTGCTGCATTCCCAGGAGGTTAGGCATTCTTGCTCACAGGACGAGATAGGAGGTTGACACAAGATATAGGTCACAAAGACCCTTCTGATAAAACATGATGCAGTAAAGAACTTGGCCAAAACCAAGAAAGCAATGAAAGTGGCCTCTGATAGTCCTTACTGCTCATTATACACTAGTTATAATACATTTGCATGCTAAAAGACACTCCCACCAGCACCAAGACAGTTTAAAAATGCCATGGTAATGTCTAGAAGTTACCCTATATAGTCTAAAGAGGGAAGGAACCCTCAGTTCTGGGAAATTCCTACCCTTTCCCCAGAAAACGCACGAATAATCCACCCCTTGTTTAGCATATAATCAAGATATAAGTATACTTAGTTGAGCAGACCATGCCACTGCTCTGCCTATGGAATAGCCGTTCTTTTATTCCTTTACCTTCTTAATAAACATGCTTGCACTTTATGGACTTGTCCTGAATTTTTTCTTGCATGAGGTCTAAGAATCGTCTCTTGGGGTCTGGATTGGGACCCCTTTCCAGTAATAAAATTACAGCTAGATAGGGGGAATAAGTTCTAGTGTTCTATGGCACCGTAGGATGACTATAGTTAACAATAATGTATTATCTAGTTTCAAATAGCTAGAAGGAGGGTATTGAATTTTACTAACATAAATAAATGATACATGTTGGAGATAATGGATATACTAACTACCCTGATCTATTCACTATACATTACATGTATCAAAACTTCACCATGTACCCCGCAAATATGTGTAAGTATTATTGGTCAATTTAAAAATAATCAAAATAAAATTTAAAAAAATGGCAAGGCCACTTGATACAGTAACAGCAAATTAGGATCTGTCGAAATAAAGTGAATTTTTTATACAAATGTCGGGATATAATCAATAATTATCAAGAGAATAAAAGCTGCTTGGCACTTAAGAATGCAACAAATATTTTAACATAAATATATCTGTTCTTTCTAAGATGCTATACACACTAATATGCTATACACTAACATACATCTATATAAGTATATATCATAATGATCAATTTAAATATATTACCATTATATATATGTTACCATTATCTTGATTGTGACCAAGTGAATATGTTGGAAACCTTTAATAAAAGGGTCCTTCTTGCTATGGTACAAAATGAAAAAACAAAGCAAAAACATTATCTAGTATATTCACATTTCAATCTGGATCCCTTTCTGAAGAAAATTAAGTCACAGCTTAATTTTGAGCTGAAGTTCCAGAAAGGCTTTGCTGCTTTTAGTTGTTGCTACTTGAGGAACAAAGATGTTGTTATTCAAGTAGCAGAACTGAAAATGATCTCAAGGCCTGGGCCTCCTTCCCTTCAAACTCAGATTTGAATGGGAACAATTGGCCTTTAAAATACACATTCATTCCACTTCTGTTCACTCAGTAACCTTTCAGCACTTGGTATGCAGCACTATACTTGCTTAGCTCTCAGATTCCACTGGCCCACGAACCCCGACTACCCTGCTGCAGGTTGTAAAAACTGAGCACTGGCTTGGTTCCATGACTTGCAGAGGGCACCCCTAATGGCAAATGTCGGCAATGCATATATGGACAGCCCTTCCAGAAATAGAGATTCCTGATAACATCTAATTGGACTATCAGGTCCCAATTTGACAAGGTGCTTTTCTTAATTGTCCTTAGGGGCTTAGAAAACACACCAAAACATAGTTGGCTGCCTTCACCTTTATTATATCACTTTTTCTTCCTGCTGAAATAATGAAGGAAGGTGAAGCAGGGATTATTAAACACAAGGGATGTCTAAAGGATTTTTTTTTTTTTTTTTGAGACAGAGTTTTGCTCTTGTTGTCCAGGCTGTAGTACAAGAGTAAGATCTTGGCTCACTGCAACCTCTGCCTCCCGGGTTCAAGCGATTCTCCTGCCTCAGCCTCCTGAGTAGCTGGGATTACAGGCATGCACTACCACGCCCAGCTAATTTTGTATTTTTAGTAGAGACTGGGTTTCTCCATGCTAGTCAGGCTGGTCTCGAACTCCCGACCTCAAGTGATCTGCCTGCCTTGACCTCCCAAAGTGCCGGGATTACAGGTGTCAGCCACCGTGCCCAGCCCTGACTTTTTCTTTAACTTAAAACAACACAAACCTGTAGTCCCAGCTATTCAGGAGCTGAGCTGGGAGGATCACATGAGCCTAGGAGTTTGAGGCTGCAGTGAACTATTATTATGCCACTGCACTCCAGCCTAGGCAACAGAGGGAGACCTTGTCTCCAAAACAAACACACACATAAACAAACAAACAAAACAAAACCAGGCCGGACGTGGTGGCTCATGCCGGTAATCCCAGCACTTTGGGAGGCCAAGACAGGCAGATTATGAGGTCAGGAGATCAAGACCATCCTGACTAACATGGTGAAATCCTGTCACTACTAAAAATACAAAAAAATTAGCTGGGCGTGGTGGCGGGCGCTTGTAGTCCCAGCTACTCGGGAGGCTGAGACAGGAGAATGGTGTGAACCTGGGAGGCAGAGCTTGCAGTGAGCTGAGATTGCGCCACTGTACTCCAGCCTGGGTGACAGAGCGAGACTCCGTCTCAAAAACAAAATAAAAAAAAACAAAACAAAAACCACAAGATAAAAATACTCTGATAAAGATACTTAGGAGAGCCTCCTAGAAAGGAGCGATCTTGTGGCTGCCTGAAGAAAAAAGGTTACATTTCATCAAATCTATGGTCAGGGATTTCTTCTTCTTTTTTTTTTTTTTGAGACAGGTCTTGCTCTGTCGTGCGGGCTGGATTGCAGTGGCATGATCTTGGCTCACTGCAGCCTCCTCCTCCCAGGTTCAAGCGATTCTCCTGCCTCGGCTTCCAGAGTAGCTGGGATTACAGGCGTGCGGCACCATGCCCAGCTAATTTTTAAAATTTATTTATTTTTAGTAGAGATGGGGTTTCATTATGTTGGCCAGGCTAGTCTTGAAGTCCTGTATGGTCAGGACCTTCTATAGACAAATGCCACTGGAAACTTCTATCTAAGGCTGAGTCCACTGGTTGGGAGCCCTATAATCTGAAATTTCCCTAGCATCCTCCTTTTCTTTGGCTTCCATCTGACCCTTCACAATCCTCCCCTATTCTGTTTCTGTTGCCCAGGCTGGGCTTAAACTCCTGTGCTCAAGCAGTCCTCCTACCTCAGCCCCTCGAAGTGCTGGGATTACAGAAATGAACCACCACACCCAACCCCATCATAGAATTCTATATTAGGCCAAACTTTCAGTCAGGTGTGAGAAAAGAATTAAGACAAAAGATAAGAATTTTCAGGATAATGGTGATAAAAAATCTAGGGGAAACAGCTTTGCAGCAAGCTTAGGACGGGGGTCAACAAACCTTTTTTGTAGAGTCAGAAAGTAAATATTTCAGGTTTTGCAGGCCATATGGTCTCTGCTGCAACTGCTCAACCCTGCCAGGGTAGCACCAAGGGAGTCATAGACAATACTCAAGCAAAGGAGCTGTGTCCAGTAAAATTTTATTTATGACTGAAATTTGAATTTCATATACTTTTCTTTTTTTCTTTTTTTAAGACGGAGTCTCACTCTGTCGCCCAGGCTGGAGTGCAGTGCATGATCTCGGCTCACTGCAGCCTCCACCTACCCCCCGAGTTCAACTGACTCTCCTGCCTCAGCCTCCTGAGTAGTTGGGATTACAGGCACCTGCCACCATGCCAGGCTAAGTTTTGTATTTTTAGTAGAGACGGGGTGTCACCATCTTGGCCAGGCTGGTCTGGATCTCCTGACCTCGTGATCCATTTCCCTTGGCCTCCCAAAGTGCTGGGATTATAGGCATAAGCCACCGTGCCTGGCTGAATTTCATATACTTTTCATGTGTCACAAAATATTGTTCCTCTTTTGATTTTTTTAACTGTTAAAAGTTATAAATCATTCTTAGCTCACAAGCTCCTCAAAAACAGTAATTTGCTGACCTGAGGCTCACAGCCAATGAAGACTGGTGCAGGAAGACAGGACAGAGAGCTTCAGCAACAATGTCTCTAAGAAAAAACGGCCGAGACGGGCGGATCAGGAGGTCAGGAGATCGAGACCATCCTGACTAACACGGTGAAACCCCGTCTCTACTAAAAATACAAAAAAAAAATTAGCCGGGCGCGGTGGCGGGCGTCTGTAGTCCCAGCCACACGGGAGGCTGAGGCAGGAGAATGGCGTGAACCCGGGAGGCGGAGCTTGCAGTGAGTGGAGATTGCGCCACGGCACTCCAGCCTGGGCGACAGAGCGAGACTCCGTCTCAAAAAAAAAAAAAAAAAAAAAAAGAAAAAACGGAAATAGATAAACTACCTAGTGTGTTGGACCATTCTCAGCAGAGTTTTACTGTTCTGGAAACTTGTGGCCAAATTGCTGGTAAGTGCTTAAAAAAAAATAAGTATATAAAAAATAGCTAGGAAAAAAGTTGTATAAGGAAGGAAATATAATCTTAGTAGCACTAAATGTTAAGCTGTTAAACAATATTTAAAGTATAAGCATCCCCTGGGCTTGGTGGCTCACACCTATAATCCTAGCACTTTGGGAGGCCGGGAGGCAGGAGGATCACCTGAGGTCCTGAGTTTGAGACCAGCCTGGCCAACAGGGTGAAAGCCTGTCTCTAACAAAAATACAAAATTTAGCCAGGTGTGATGGCATGTGGCTGTAGTCCCAGCTATCTGGGAGGCTGAGCCAGAAGAATCTCTTGAACCAGGGAGGCGGAGCTTGCAGTGAGCCGAGATTGTGCCACTGCATTTCAGCCTGGGCAACAGAATGAGACTCCATCTAAAAGAAAAAAAAGTATAAGCATTGACTATTTAACCAAAAACGATGATGTAGGTATACTGGGAAGAAGGAGAGAACATGGACCAGGTGTGGTGGCTCATGCCTGTAATCCCAGCACTTTGGGAGGCTGAGGCAGGCAGATCACCTGAGGTCGGGAGTTCGAGACCAGCCTGACCAACATGGAGAAACGCCGTCTCTACT
The DNA here is from genome assembly GCF_047675955.1 of Chlorocebus sabaeus. NCBI lineage: Eukaryota > Metazoa > Chordata > Mammalia > Primates > Cercopithecidae > Chlorocebus > Chlorocebus sabaeus. Next base: position 39,259,600 of record NC_132919.1, read on the forward strand.
AAAAAATACAAAAATTAGCCAGGCGTGGTGGCGCATGCCTCTAATCCCAGCTACTCGGAGGCTGAGGCAGGAGAATCGCTTGAATCCAGGTGGCAGAGGTTGCGGTGAGTCAAGATTGTGCCATTGCACTCTAGCCTGGGTAACAAGAGTGAAACTATCTCAAAAAACAAAAAAAAAAAAAAAGAGAAAGTGAGTGGAAGTCAGTATTTGTCTAAATTTATATAGTGTCTGAACTTGAAAAAAAATCATGAAATAATAGTATGGGCTGGGCGCAGTGGCTCAAGCCTGTAATCTCAGCACTTTGGGAGGCCGAGACGGGCAGATCACGAGGTCAGGAGATCGAGACCATCCTGGCTAACACGGTGAAACCCCGTCTCTACTTAAAAAATACAAAAAACTAGCCGGGCGAGGTGGCGGGCACCTGTAGTCCCAGCTACTTGGGAGGCTGAGGCAGGAGAATGGCATAAACCCGGGGGGCGGAGCTTGCAGTGAGCTGAGATCCGGCCACAGCACTCCAGCCTGGGCGACAGAGCGAGACTCCGTCTCAAAAAAAAAAAAGAAATAATAGTATGAATGTTACTTAGAAATATAGAGGTAAATACCAGAAGAAATAATTACAAGACTTAATAGTGTTGCCTCTGACAATTGGGAGTCAGGATTACAGAGGGGTGGTTTAAACTGGACTGCCGTTTTTTTTCATTGTTTCTTTCTAATTATAATAAGGCTTGTATTGTATTTGACTTTTAAACTTTGGTATGTACCATTAGCTGGAAAGGTTGAGTACCACCATTCTGAAAAGGACTCTTTCTAGTCCTTTCCTGGTGGTTGTTCCAGTGTCTATGCATTCAAATTTCTAAAGAGTCCTACACAAGCCAATGTTTGTCATTTTGGGAATTATTTTTCAATGAAAAAAATGTCTAGGAACTAAATCATGTTCTCTCTCTCTCTCTCTCTCTCTCTCTCTGTGTGTGTGTGTGTGTGTGTGTGTGTGTGTGTGTGTGTGTCTGACTTGGGTTATTAGTGCTTCTATCTAATCTCCTTTTAATTAAATACAGTAATTGGCACATGCAGAGGATTAAGGAACTATGCCAAATCTGTGAGGGTAGAAAGATGCAGTCTGAGATAATTCCTAGATAGTTAGTTGTTCCATCCAAAAATAATCACAGGTCTTGCGAAAGTGGAGAATAGCAAATTTCTACCTTAGTCAGAACAAGAACACAAAAAAGTAAGATTTGTTTTAGTATCATTACTTAATTAAAAGCATTAGGTACTTTCCAGAGGATAATTGCCTAAATTGAAAGAGTATAGAGCAATCTTCCTTTAGTCTAAAATACATACCCCTTTCCAAAGGGGTAATGAGACCTACAAATTCTTTTTGCTGGATTAGGTGGGATTTTAATTGTTAACATTGAATACAAGCTCATTCTTTCGTGATTCCTTAAAGCATTTTTCCTTTTGTTTTCAGACAGTGTCTTGCTCTGTTGCCCAAGCTGGATTGCAGTGGTGTGATCTCAGCTCACTGCAGCTTTGACCTCCTGGACTCAAGCAATCCTCCTGCCTCAGCCTCCTGAGTAGCTGGAACTATAAAGGCGCACCACCATGCCCAGCCGGTTTTTGTATTTTTAGTAGAGACAGGGTTTCACTATGTTGCCCAAGCTGGTCTTGAACTCCTGAGCTCAAGCAATTTACTGGCCTTGGCCTCCCAGAGTGGTGAAATTACAAGTGTGAACCACTGTACCCGGCCCCCTGTTTTGTGTGTGTGTGTTTTTGTGTGTGTGTGTTTTTTTGAAATGGAGTCTCACTCTGTTGCCTGGCCGGCCTGGAGTGCAATGGCACGATCTCAGCTCACTGCAACATCTATCTCCTGAGTTCAAGCGATTCACCTGCTTCAGTCTCCCGAGTAGCTGGGACTACAGGCACACACTACCACGCCCAACTAATTTTTGTATTTTTAGTAGAGATGGGGTTGCTAATTTTTGTATTTTTAGTAGAGATGGGGTTTCACCATGTTGGCCCAGCTGGTCTTGAACTCCTGACCTCAGGTGATCACCTGCCTAAGCCTCCCAAAGTACTAGGATTACAGGCATGAGCCACCGTGCCTGACCTACGTATTTTTTAAACTAATTTTTTTCTTACACTGCTTTCTCAAATAATCTGAAAAACCATTAGAAACATAAACATATAGGCCAAGGGCGGAGGTTCACGCCTGTAATCCCCCACACTTTGGGAGGCTAAGGTGGAGGTGGGAGGATCCCTTTAGCCCAGGAGTTTGAGACCACTCCGGGCAACATAGTGAGAGTCCCAACTCTACGACAAAAAAAAAGAAAAAGCCTGGCATGGTGGCCCACCTATAGTCCTAGCCACTCTGAAGGCTGAGGCGGGAGGCTCACGTGAGCACAGGAGTTTGAGGCTACAGTTACCCATGACTGCGCCACTGTACTCCAGCCTGGAAGACGGAGCCAGAAACTGTTTCCAAAAAAAAAAAAAAAAAGAAAAAAAACCATAAATATCCTAAATAGTTCTATGGTCTCTAGAAATTACTCTCATTTTTGCTTACATCCTCTTTCATTAAGAAAAGATTTCTAGGCTAAGGAACCAGAAAACTGGTACATCTGGAGCTCTTGATAACAAATCAAACAATAATAAAGGACATATTATAGGCCAGGCACGGTGGCTCACGCCTGTAATCCCAGCACTTTGGGAGGCCGAGGCTGGCGGATCACTTGAGGTCGAGTTCGAGACCAGCCTGGCCAACACAGTGAAACCCTGTTTCTACTAAAAATATAAAAATTAGAATGAGGCTCAGTCTTAAGAAAACCCCCCAAACCAAAACCAAAACCAAAACCAAAACCAAAACCAAACCAACAAAAAACAAGAGAAATTATACTGTAGGGGTTAAGAATGAGGACCAGGGAGTTATACTGCATAGGTTCAAATCATGGCTGTACTATACTGTCATAAGTTATTATTTACGACCTTCAAGAGATTCTTAGTCTTTCTGTGTCAGTTTCCTCCCCTGTGAAATAATAATATTAACAGGAACTTGCTTCAGAGTTTTGAGGAGTACATGAGTAAATCATGTAAAGTATTTACAGTGCCTGGCAGGCAATAAGTTTTATTGTTATCATTATTATTCCTCGATTCTTTTTTTTTTTTTTTTTTTTTTTTGCTGCTTGAGATTACTATATCAGAGTTTTTAAAATACAGAAGTTTAATTCAACAACATATAGTGATAACTTGCTATGAAGATGAATAAGACACATTCCTGCTCTCCAAGAGTTTATAGTGGGAAGAGATGGGTAAGCAGAAAGTAAACAGGTATACAATATGGTATGGGTTATGATGGGCTATGTATATGATATTAATGGAGAAATAAAGCAAGGGTACATAATTCTCCTATAAGGGTTGAGGTTTTTGGAAAACGTTTTGCCTAAGCTGAGCTTTGATGAAGGGGCTAGGTTAAGGTGGGCCTGGGAAGGAGTCATTCCATCAGAGGGAATAACATGGAAACATTTCACAGAAAGGTATGTCAGGGGATTCAGACAAGACTCAGTGTGACTAAAGTGTATCCTGTAACATAAAGTTTTGTCAGGGAGCAATGAGTGATGAAGCTGGAGGGTGGATAAGGACCAAGACATCAAAAACAATAATGGATTTTAAGCAGATAACTGTCATGCTCATATTTGCTCTTCAGAAAGAACAGTTTGGCAGCATTGTGGAAGTTGGATTTATCGGACCATGACTGAAGGCAAAAAGTCCACTTACAAACCTATTGCAACTGTGTAGGGGATAAGGACCTGATTATAGGAGTGACAGTAGGGTATCTAAAGACATCTAACTGCTTGTGTTCTATGTTCAAAGTCAGAAGTTCAGGGGAAAGATACTAGAGAAATACTGCACTCATAAGAGTATAGATGGCTAGAGAAAATAACACTAGAAATGGGTGAAATTACCCAGAGAAATATGTGGAGTGAAAAGATCTGTGAGCTGACTACCAAACTTTAAGAAACACCATGTATAAGGAGTGGGTAGAGAAAGAAATAGAAAAGACAAGGCCAGGAAGGTGAAAAGACTGCAGAGACAATGGAGCTCCTATTGGAGTAGAGGCTTATAAAAAAAAAAGAGGGTGTGGGAGGCTGCGCGCAATGCCTCACACCTGTAATCCCAGCACTTTGGGAGACTGAGGTGGGTGGATCATCTGAGGTCAGGAGTTTGAGACCAGCCTGACCAACAGGGTGAAACCCTGACTCTACTGAAAATACAAAAATTAGCCAGGCGTGGTGGAGTGTGCCATAATCCCAGCTACTCCGGAGGCTGAGGCAGAAGAATCACTTGAACCTAGGAGGCGGAGGTTGCAGTAAGCCAAGATCATGCCACTACGCTGGGTGCACGCCACACCTGGGTGTGGGACAATGTGAGTATGAATCAGAGATATTTCTCTGATTAATTTACCCTGTCTCTTCTCCTTACCATCCCCCTCCTTTCTGTCCTCTAACTTCAATTGCCTTCACCATTTTTGTCTTTCACTATTGTCTATTTTCCTTTACTGTTTTTACTTAGAAAAATTTCAAGCTTTCAGGAAATAAAAAATTTACAATAGTATAATAAGCACTCATATACAATTCACCTAGATTTACCAGTTGTCAATTGCCGTCTTTGTACACACACTCTTTCTGTATGTATGTACAGATATATACATATATAAATTTTTTAAGGTTTTGATTGAATAGATTTAGTTGCAGACATCATGATACTTTACTCTTAGATACTTTGGCTTTTGTTTTCTAATATAAACATGGAAATTTTCTGACAAAACCACAATCACAGTCAGGAAATTTAACCTTGTTATGATATGATCTAATGAACAGCCCATATTAGGATTACCCCAGTTGTCTCATTATCCCTTATAGATTCTCCCACCCTGGTTCCACAACACCTATTCTTTAGCTGTAGTATCTAGTATCTCTTTAGTCCCCTTTAATTCATAACAATTCTCCAGCTTTTTTTATTTATGTATTTGCTTCTTCATATTTATAATTTTGAAGAGTCCAAGTCAGTCGTCTTGGAGAATGTGTCTTAGTTTGGGTTTGTCTGAGTGTTCCTTCAATGATTCTCCTGCCTTCAGTCTTTCTCCTTGCCAGTTCATTTTCCACATTGTTACCAGAGCTGATACTTTAAAACAAAATGAGATCTAGATATTCCCTTGCTTAAAAGTATTTGAAGGTTCCTTTACTCACAAAATTAAATTCCTTAGCACGCCTTTCAAAATTTTTCACAACTTACCTGTAATAGCCCTCTGCCATTAGAGCCTTCATCTCTTCTAATGACTAGCGGTTAGTACTTCCAGGTATACTAAACACCAAATACTTTCTGTTTCTTTCTATCAGCCTTTCCTTCTGTTTGGAGTATCCTCCTCCAAGTCAACTTATACCTATCCTTCAAGATTCTGTTACTTTATCTTATAGATACTAGTTGAGTGCTTATAATCCACCAAGTACTATGCTAGGTGCTGGCATACAATCCTGAACAATACCAACATTTGTCCTTCTGGATTTTTTTTTTTTTTTTTTTGGGGGGACAGAGTCTTGCTCTGTCACCTGGGCTGGAGTGCAGGAGCTTGATCTCGGGTCAATGCCACCTTCGCCTCCTGGGTTCAAGCGATTATCCTGCCTCAGCCTCTTGAGTAGCTGGGATTACAGGGGTGTGCCACCACACCTGGCTAAGTTTTGTATTTTTAGTAGACATGCGATTTTGCCATATTGGCCAGGCTGGTCTTGAACTCCTTACCTCAAGTGATCCGCCCGCTTTGTCCTCCCAGAGTGCTGGGATTACAGGTGTGAGGCACCGGTGCCCAGCCACCTTACAGAATTTATACTGGCTGAAATGTCATCTCTTTTGCACTTCTATAGCACTTTATACATACCTTTATTATAAAATGTATTACATTTCATTGTAATTTTTGCTTGTATGTTTGTCATCCTGCTGGACTGTTTTCCAAGCATCTTGAATACAGCAGGAGCTAAATAATGTTTCATTCAATAAAGAATGAAAAGAAGCATTCGTGCTAAGTGTTAGTTAGCAGGTGTTATTTTAGTTAAGGAATATGTTCTAATATTGTCAAATTCTCTTGGTTAGGGAGGTTTTTATTTCTTCATATCATACCACATCTTCATATGGCTAAAAGATGGGTCTAAAGCTATTTTCCAATAGGAAGATGCAGTAAATAATACAGTAAGAATTACAGTCTTTTGCAGGAGTTGGCGCTGCTGTTTCTGTTACAACTCCTCCCAATGATATGAAAAGTTGTTTGTGGCCGGGTGTGGTGGCTCACGCCTGTAATGCCAGCACTTTGGGAGGCCGAGGCGGGTGGATCACGAGGTCAGGAAATCGAGACCATCCTGGCCAACAGGGTGAAACCCCGTCTCTACTAAAAACACAAAAATTAGCCAGGCGAGGTGGCGGGCGCCTGTAGTCCCAGCTACTCAGGAGGCTGAGGCAGGAGAATCGCTTGGACCTCGGAGGTGGAGGTTGCAGTGGGCCGAGATTGCGCCACTGCACTCCAGCCTGGGCCACAGAGTGAGACTTTGTTACAAAAAAAAAAAAAAAAAAAAAGAAAAGTTCTTTGTTCTGGGGTACTTTCAAAGCTGTGGCAGCAACGGAAGTGGCTGTTGCATTTCATTGCCATCTTCCTAAAACACATTTTTATGGAGGTCTCTTGCGCTCCTCCACACATAGCCTTCAATTACTTAATTTCCATTACCAGTTCAACTGATTCTTCTTGAACACCCATAGCACTATTTCTGGGTACTTGCTTTTTAAAAATTTTATGTTTTATGCTGTTTTTGTTTGTTTTGTTTTGTTTTGTTTTCTGTTTTTTTTTTTTTTTAGCATTGCTTTTTTTGTTCCTGTCTTGTTTCTCCAAAGAGACTGCAGTTCCCTAAAGTCTCATCCCGCACAGCATTAGGCACTCAGTAAACAGGACACGCATTTAAAATGGACACTCTAACAGAATGCCAGACAATATCAAGTAACATAGTAATATTCCCAGTCAAGAAATGTACCAACTTAAACTTTAATGTGCATAGAAATCACTGAGGGAAATCTTGTTAAAATGTATATTCTGATTTAGTAAATTTGGCTGGAGCCCGATAATTTGCATTTGTAACAAGCAACCAAGAGATGCGGATGCCGCTGATCTGTGGACTTACACTGAGCAGCAAATATATAAAGAAATATTCAAAAGGAAGGCATATGCTTTGCTCCAAAACATATCTTGCGAAGTGTTAATTAAATAGAAGTATGGTTAAGATGAAGCCAGGCCGAGCACTTCTTCCCCAGCCCCAAACCTACCCTTCCCCTTTCCATTTCCCCTTCGTGTCCAGCCAAGGTCTCCCCCTCCTTAAACCATAAAAACACACAAGCAGCAACAAGCCCAGCTACTCAAGACGCGAGCTCAGATAACAAAGACATAATCGTTCCAGCACTTACTAGTCTAAGAGTCGGGGCAGTCGATGGAGTCCGGGCTGTGGCCTCTCCCACGCCATAAAGAAAAATTCAAAATTAAATCCTTGTCAAGGAGAGACCAATCGTAGACACGGTCTCTGCACGATTCGCTCTTTACATAGCGTAGGAGCACAGCCCGGCTTGTGATTGGCTGAGATAGCACAGAGCTCCAGCCAATCAGAGCTGAGGCGCTTCTGGTATGAATAAGGGGAAGGCGGGAGAGAAGGGGAAGGAAAGCAGGAGGGGAAAGAAGGTGTGTTACGTCCCGTCTGCCGTCGGTGGAAGCTCTGGTGTGATTGGTTGGCTCTTCTTCCGATTGCACCAATCTCAAGCTCTTCTCTGCAGAGCCCTAACTATAAAATTAAAAGTAGAGAGCAGGGGGCAGCCAATGGAAAAAAAAATGTGCACAGCAGCCAATCCTCCTGCGGCGTTTTGTGTCTTTGCCCAACAGGAAAATGTGTCTCATGCAGAGGGGCGTTACCCAGTCTCCAATGGGCGGGAGCCGGTGGAACGGAGGAACCAATGGGTGCGAGACGTTGAGTGACAGCTGTCCAATGGAGGCCCTCCGTGCTAGTACGGCTTGCGGCTTAAGCGCCGCCGCGGTCTGAGGAATGTCAACTATTCAACATGGAGGCGGAGGTCGATAAGCTGGAACTGATGGTGAGTGCAAAGTGAAGGAGATCTACTGTGTAGTTTATTTTTCCCCCACGGCCTCGAAGGTGGGGCACAATTTGGAGTCGCCGGAAACTCCGGGCGGCGGAGGCTGGACCAGAGTCGAGTTCCCTCCTCCTGCACCAAAGGGAGCCGCCACCGTCTGGTGTCTAAACCGCCGCGGGGAAGGGGTTACATCCGGGAAACTCGTCAGGGAAATGGCGGGAGATGCTGAGGGTGCGGGGCCTTTGGAATTCCTTGTTCCTTGCCCTCACCTTTACACCCCTTACGGAACTGCGCCCGGTGCAGACCCCATTCTGTGTTTGTACCAAAAAAGATGTGAATGGAACGGTCCCTAAGCGTCCCAAGAAGGGAGGGGTGGTTCACACTCCAAGAAAGGGGAACGGGGGGTGGGGTGGGGAATAAACCGACGGGGGCGAGGAGAAATATCCCTGTAGGGCCGACCCGCCCACGTTTTAAAAGGCGGGCCGAGAAAGTCTGAGAAAGGATGCTAGACTTGTATGCACAACTTCCTAACGGCCAAGGAAGCATCTAGACCCATTTCTGTTTGGTCCGGGGGTGGCAAACCTTCGGTGAGGGAAGAGGTGTGAGCGAAGGCATCGGAACCGCGAGCTCCTCTCCTGGAGCGCGGGCGGGATTGAGACAGGAAAGGCATCCTGTTCTTGAGTTGTGAACTTTCATTCATCTGTGAAAGTAGAGAATGGGGGCGAAGAATCGCAAAGTACTCCCGTTGTTGCTGGCGTATTTGGCCTGCTCGGGGGCGCCCAGCTGAGGGGCTGTCCTTCTAGTTTTCTTTAAGGATCCGTCCTTCACTTGTTCTCTTTATTCCCTCCCTCCCAGCCTTAGATTACCAGCTTGATCGCCCGCGCTTTTTTCGTCTTAGTTCCCTTGTTATGTCTTCAGCCCTTTTCGTCCAGCATTATCTTTTTTTTTTTCTTTTTTCTTTTTTTTTCCAGATTGGGCTGCTTTCCTTAAAAACCTGGACTTTGGAGGAAGCGCCTGCCACTGAGCTCCTGTCTTTTGTTTGTTTGTTTGCTTGTCTGTTAAATAAGATTGGCCGGGCACAGTGGCTCTTGCCTCTAATCCCAGCACTTTGGGAAGCCGAGGCGGGCGGATCATGAGGTCAAGAGATCGAGACTCTCCTGGCCAACATGGTGAAACTCCGTCTATACTAAAAATACAAAAATTAGCTGGGTGTGGTGGCACGCGCCTGTAGTCCCAGCTACTCGGGAGGCTGAGGCAGGAGGATCGCTTCAACCTGGGAGACGGAGGTTGCATTGAGCCTCTCGAGATCGCGTCAGTGTACTCTGGCCTGGCGACAGAGTGAGACTCCGTCTCAAAAAAAAAAAAAAAAAAATTAAGTTTAAAAAAAGTAAAAAACTTATTTATTCGTTTGTAATCCGTCCTTCCTTCCCACGCCATTCCCTGGCATTACTGCTTAGGTATTTGTGCCTGCCCTGCTTTCTCCAAGCTGAATCTTGGGCCTCTAACTTCTTCCTTGGAAAGGATGGGTGGTGATCCTGGAAGAAACCACCCACCCCCATTCCCACTCCAGAAAAACAGGCCTTGATATATCTTATTTTCTTCTGATGTTCAAATGAATTGGAGTGCCTCATATACAAATTTAATTTGAAGGCTTTCAATTACTTTTAGCATTTTGTGTTTAAATTTTCTTTGTGCAGTGTGTGTGGGATTGGAGAAGTGTAGGGAGAAATGGGAGGGAAGAAGGAATAATTTCCTGCAGATTTTCAAACCTGTAATAATGAAATTTTAGTTCTAAGTTTTATTATTTTTATCATTCTTTTTAAAAACAAAATGTTAAGCATTGTAATTTGATTCTGTCAACAGGCTTAAATGTTAAGACTATCTTGCCCTTCTCCCATTCTGGATTCTTCCCTACTGATACAGATATTTCTGCTTAAATTCATAATTCATTTCTGCTAAATGATGCTAATTCTGCTTTTAATAGGTTGTTTGCTTCTCAAGTTAGCTGTTTTTAATTTTTAAACTTGTCTGGCTTTTGCAATGGAGTCAGTGTTCTCACAGGACTTCTTTAGATTGAACAAATTCTCTTTTAAGTGAACAATGATGAAGTAAACATTTTGAAAAAGTAGGTTTTAGAAAATTATAAGGTAGCCAGACATTTAAACTTTTAGATATTGTTTGAATGATGAGGTAGTATTTAAATTATATTTGAAGACAGGAAACAAAGAAATGAGGGTTTTTTCCTTTTTTACGTCCTTGCAAGTAAATTAGTGGTAGCTTTTTTTTTTTTCCCTTTCAGGTTATTAGTTTGTTTCCATAATTATTAGAGTTTAGAAATGAATTTTTATCATGGCTTTAATTATTACTGCTTTATATTGACTAGATAATAAAAGACAGTGCATCTCATCTTCAGATTCACCATGCACTTCTAGAAAAAAATGTTATACTTGTGGACCAGTTTATTTCATAAGGTTTTAAGCGTAAATGATTTCCTGTGCTATCTTCTGATTTTTGGTTTTACATCAGTTAAATAAAGGATTTGTCAAGGAACTAGCATTGACTATTTAATTTGTGAAAAGAGAATGCATAATATTTAATTTGAAAAGAAAGTGTTTATCCTAATTTTGTTGATACCTTTAATTTTTTTCATATTTTTCTTGTTTGTAACAACTTGCCAATTCAGAAAGTTAAACACTTATCTTTTAAACAATTGTCTTTAAAACCTGAAACTTGACTACCAGCGTTAAATATTCTAATATTTTAGTTATGTGGCCCAGGATTTGACACCAAGACACTTAAATTTCAGCTCTCCTTTGTATAAATCCATTTCCTTAGTAGGCTCAATCTGACTAAGTAGTTGAACTGGACTGTTTAAAGTGAGGTTGGTGAAAATAATGAAAAAATATTTTTGCATCAATCAACATTACTAATGGGGGAATAAGCTTATTGTAGGCCAATCTTTGTTTTCTGACTTTTTCCCCTTCACTTATTGATAGGGTGGGATTTGTTTAGCTTCATTCTTTCGTGGTACTACTAGTGACTGTACACAAAAGGTAATGCAGTGTGATACTATGATACTATTTCTGTTTCTGGGTTTACATCTGACTTCTGATTGGGTTCTTATCCATTAAAAAAGTTAGAATGTTAATTAGCTTGGAACTAAGGAAACTTGTTACTTAAATCTCAGTCCCTCCTCCCCCTATCATTATTTTCTCTTTGATATTTCTAAGCTTGAAGGAAATGGAGATGCTTTCTGCCTATATTTAAGATTTAGGAGTTAACTGAAATTTTGAAATCCCCTTGGATAGTATTCAGTTAGATAGAGTTAATGTTCTATTTACAGCACATTGATTCCCTTCTGTTGTTATAATAGCCCTTAGTAAACTCAAGATAAAAAGCTGTAAGATGGTAAGTGCTTTTGTGTTTTCTTTGTATAGTGGTTTAGATTCCAGAGTGATAAGATTGAGTATGTAGAGATTGAGAAATTTATTATTTTACTTTTCATTTGTTTTCTTTGATACTTGTATTCAAAGGGCTTGTTTTATGTGGTGGTTAATCAGTAAATTGCCTTGAAAGAAGGAGCTAACCAACATCTCTGCAGAGAACAAAAATATTTTTTACAACTTTGTCTTAGTAGTAATTATAACTGGTTTTGTTAATAACAATCCTAAAGTATTAACAATACCCATTCTAATTACTATTAAGGCTTAGGGCATATTTACAAAATTCCTTTCTACATCTATGCATGTTTCTGTTTGAATGTTAATTTGTATATTAGTCATCAATAAGCAACATCACTTTGATATTTAAGTCTTATCCTTTTTTTAAAAAACATTGATATAAATGTTTTTTGGTTTTGGATGTTTTTCTGTCCAAAATGGCAACCCTACTTTAAATTCTTTTCACATTGAAGCTTCAACTGATGCAAGATGCTTTTGTGTTCCTTTCCTACTTATTACTGCTAACGAATGCTCTGACTTTATTGCACTACTGTACTTTACAGCTAGCAGTGCAATAGTATTGTCAAAGCATCTGAAAGCAGGATGCACGCCAGAATTTTGATTCTTACCTTACATCTTCCTTCAGTATCAGGAAATAATTTACCACAACCTTTGTTGCTGAAAACTATAATGTTGTTACTAACAGTGTATCTTTTAGAAAGTCATAATTTGAAAAAAAAACCTTTTAACTAATTAAAAACTTACTATTTTACTGCATTATGAAACACATCTAGAGAATTTTTTTATATCCAAGTTGTTATGGTTTGTCTAAATGAGTAATACTTTATAATTTATTGCTTTCTGTTACATATTTGTATAGGTTCTTTCAAACTTTAGGTTTTATTTGAGTTTTATGATGAATTGGTAGTGATGAAAACAATTTCTGCTCTATATTTTTCTTGCAGTTACTTGCCCCAAGTCATCTTTTTTGTTGTTGTTTTTTCCAGAGACAGAGTCTTGCTCTGTTGCCCAGGCTGCAGTGCAGTGGCCCACTCATGCCTCACTGCAGCCTCATCCTCCTGGGCTTAGGCAATCCTCCCTCCTCAGCCTCCTGAGTAGCTGGGACCACAGGCGTGTCCTAGCATGCCTGGCTAATATTTTCTTGAAATTTTTTGTGGAGACAGGGTCTCACTGTATTGCCGAGGTTGGTCTTGAACCCCTGGGCTCAAACAGTCCTCTTGCCTTGGCCTCCCAGAGGGCTGGGATTATAGGTGTGAGCCACTGTGCCTAGTCCTCCAAATGTTAATTGGTGTTAATTTTGTGTATTGTCTAGGAAATGGTTGAATTTAGAACCTAAGAGTGCTTGTTTTACAGTTTATTCTTATGAGATATAATAGTGTGGATTCATCACTTTTAAAAAATAATGAATTGTATTGAGATACAATTATATAAAACAAAAGTAAGTAAGCTATTCGTTAAGCAAAGCCTAAGTCTTACTGTGTTGCCCAGGCTGGAGGGCAGTGACTATTCACAGGGCAATCATAATGCAGCACAGCCTAGAACTCCTGGCTTCAAGCAATCCTCCCACTTCAGCCTCCTGAGTAGCTTTGACTACAAGGGTGTGGCATGCCCAGTGAACTGATGAGTTTTGACAAATGTATACAGTCATGTAACCACCACCACAGCCAGGATATAGAACATTTCTGTTACTTTACAAAAAGCTTGTTTGTGGCCAGGCAGAGTGGTGCACCTGTAGACCCAGCTACTCAGGTGGTTGAGGTGGGAAGATCACTTGAGCCCAGTAGTTCTAGACCAGGCTGAGCAACAGAGTGAGACCCCTACATTCCTTTGTGCCTCTTTGTGGTCAACCTCTTCTTCCCCAACTCCCTGGCAACCACTGATCTCTAGTTTAACTTTTCCTAGAATTTCATATAAATGGAATCATACATTATACAGTCTTTTGTGTCTGGCTTCTTGCACTTAGCATAATGCTTGGAGATCCATCCATGTTGTATGTATTCGTAGTTGGACAGTTTTTATTGCTGAGTAGTATTCATTGTATAGAATATCACAAACTCTATCTACCAACTTATGGACATGGGGTCATTTCCACATTTTGCATATTATGAATAAAATGGCTATGGTTGGTCTCGAACTCTTGAGCTCAAGTGATCCTCCTGTGTTGCCCTCCCAAATGTCTTTGTTTAATTTTTTTTAACAATATTTTTTTCTTTTTCTTTAGACACAGGGTCTCATGCTGTCACCCAGGCTGGAGTGCGGTGGTGTGATCATAGCTTACTGTAACATCAAACTCCTAGGCTCAAGCAATCCCACCTCAGCTTCCTGAGTAGCTGGAACTACAGGTGTGCATCACCATGCCCGGCTAGTTTAAAAATTTTTTTGTAGAGATGAAGTCTCACTATGTTGCCAGGCTGGTCTCTAACTCCTGGGCTCAAATGATCTTCCCACTTCAGCCTCCCAAAGTGCTGGGTTCTGGGAGTGAGCCACCATGAGTATGTCTTTGTGTGGACATAATGTTTTCATTTCTCTGGGGTAAATACTGAAATGGGATTTCTGGTAGCATGATAAGTGTATCTTTGTTGGGGGGGGGGAAGTATGCTTGATCTTATAAGCAACTGCTAAAATATTTTTCAAAGTGGCTGTACTATTTTGCATTCCCAAAGCTATTGATTAGGGTTCTAGTTTTTCCATAACTTTATCAACACTTGGTATTAGGTTGATGCAAAAATATCAGTTTTAATTTTAACCCTTCTAACAGGTGTGTGGTGGTGCCCCATTATAGTTTCAGTTTGCATTTCCTTAACTAATGACATTGAACCTTTTTTCATATGCTTATTTGTAGTTGGTATATCTCTTTAGTGAAATGTCTTACAATCTTTTGCCTATTTTCTTTTCTTTCTTTTTTTTTTTTTGAGACAGGGTCTTGTTCTATTACCCAGGTTGCAGTAGAGTGGTGATCATAGCTCACTGCAGCCTTGACCTCCCAAGATTCAGCTCATCCCGCCTCAGCCTTCCAAGTAGGTGAGACCACAGGCACGTGCCACCACTCCCAGCTAATTAAAAAAAAATTTTTTGTACTAGTCTGGGCAACATGGCCAAACCCCTCCTCTCTACAAAAAAATAGAAAAATTACCTGGGTGTGGTGGCGTAAGACTGTAGTGCCACATACTTGAGAGGCTGAGATGGGAGGATCACCTGAGCCTGAGGAGGTTAAAGCTGCAGTGAGCCGTGATTGTGCCACTGCACTCCAGCCTATTGACAGTGACACCTTATCTCAAAAAAAAAAAAAATTTATTTTTTTAGAAATGGGTTCTTGCTATGTTGCTCAGGCTGGTCTCAAACTTCTGGGCTCAAGCCATCCTCCCACCTCAGCCTTCCAAAGTACTAGAACTACAGGAGTGAGCCACTGTGCACGGTAGAGAATAGTTATCTTAACAATATTGAGCCCTCTGGTGCACAAACATATCTTTCCATTTATTAGGTCTCTAAAATTTTCTTTCGACAGTTTTGCAGTTTTCAGTGTATAGGTCTGCTTATAACTTTTTAAAATTAAAAAAATTTTTTGTTTTTGGCCAGGCGTGGTGGCTTACACCTGTAATCCTAGCACTTCGGGAGACCGAGGTGGGCAATTTACCTGAGGTCAGGAGCTCAAGACCAGCCTGGCCAACATGGTGAAACCCCATCTCTACTAAAAATACAAAAAATTCACCTAGCACAGTGGCGTATCCCTGTAATCCCAGCTACTTGGGAGGCTAAGGCAGGAGAATTGCTTGAACCTGGGAGGCGGAGGTTGCAGTGAGCCAAGATCGTGTCACTGCACTCCAGCCTGGGCAACAGAGTGAGACTTCGTCTCAAAAAAAAAAAAAAAAATTTTTTTTTTTTTTCCCTTAAAAAAATATTTAATAGTCTTTTCAGTGTGATTTCTACTAGTGCTTTTAAAAATAGACCAAAGACCAGGCATGGTGACTCACATCTGTAATCCCAACACTTTGGGAGGCTGAGGCAGAAGGATCACTTGAATCCAGTAGTGCAAGACCAGCCTGGGCAACATAGCCAGACTCCATCTCTAAAAAAAAAGTAGATCAAGAACAGTTACAACATGGGTTCTAAATGCATTGAATTTCAGAAGAAAGTAAGCTATTTGTTAAGCAAAAGTCCTTTAAAAATGGTTGGGAAAATACAGATACCAGAGGGAAGAAAGATACCTAAAATGTTAGGCATGAACTGAAGGACATCATTTGTAGAGAATGAAGAACATAAATCCTCATCATAAAGCCATTTTATTCCAAATTTGTGTGTGTGTATGCGTGTGTGTGTGTGTGATACATAAAATTTCTTTCTTAGTTACCAGCCCTAGCCTTAAGTGCAGCTGCTTTCCTCTTCAGCTTTTAATTACAAATTACAATTTCTTACTGTTCTCTGGTGGGCTGTTAGAGCAGTGGGTAGGAATTTTTTTTTTTTCCTTTTAATAACCTAGAGGAGGGGCCAAGGGGTTAATCTGAGGATTTTTTTTTTTTTTTTGAGATGGAGTTTTGCTGTTGTTGCCCAGGCTGGGGTGCAGTGGTGTGATCTCAGCTCACCGCCACCTCTACCTCCCAGGTTCAAGCAATTCTCCTGCCTCAGCCTCCCTAGTAGCTGGGATTACAGGCATGTGCCACCATGCCCATCTCAAAAAAAAAAAAAAAGAAAAAAAGACTATCCCAGATCGGCCAGGTACAGTGGCTCAGGCCTGTAATGCCAGCGCTCTGGGAGGCCGAGATGAGAGGATTGCTTGAGCTCAGGAGTTTGAGACCAGCCTGGGCAACATAACAAGACCTCGTCTCTACTAAAAATAAAAGTAAAAACATTAGCTGGGTGAGGTGGCAGGTGCCTGTAGTCCCCACCTACTTGGGAGGCTGTGGCAGGAGGATCATTAGAGCTCGGAAGATCAAGACTGCAGTGAGCTATGATTGTGCTGCCACTGCACTCCACCCTGGCTTACAGAACAAGACCCTGTCTCAAAAACAAAAACAAAGAAAGAAACAATATCCCAGATAAGTAAAATAACTAGTCTTAGATTTTATAAGCTCATCCTTCTAATTTATCTCAATATATAACATTTTTAAAGTTAGAACCAGTCCTTGATTCAAGTTCAATATTTCAATTCTCATTTTATTATTTATTTATTTTTTTGAGACAGAGTCTCACTCCGTCACTCAGGTTGGAGTGCAGTGGCACCATCTTGGCTCACTGCAACCTCCGCCTCCTGGGTTCAAGCTATTTGCCTGCCTCAGCCTCCCCAGTAGCTGGGATTGCAGGCGTGCACCACCACGCCCAGCTAATTTTTGTATTTTTAGTAGTGATGGGGTTTCACAATGTTGGCCGGGCTGGTCTCAAACTCCTAGCCTCATGTGTTCCGCCCACCTTGGCCTCTCAAAAGTGCTGGGATTACAGGCATGAGCCACCGTGCCTGGTGTAGTCTCATTTTATAAATAAGGAAATAATCTTAGCCAATTTTTGCTAAGGTTTCATCTAGTGATTTAGTGACTGCAAAATAAATTTAACTTTTTAAGACATTTTTGTCAGTAAGTGTGAGAGCTGTAGTTTTACAAATCCTTTCTCTCCCCACCTAATTTGCCTAATTGTAGATAGAAGTACTTCCTACTTTGTTTCATTATGTATTTCCTTTTTTTCTTTTGAGATAGGGTCTCCCTCTGTCACCCAGGCTGGTATGCAGTGGCTCAATCACAGCTTACTGCAACCTTGACCTCTCGGGCCCAAGTGATCGTCCCACCTCAGCCTTACGAGTAGCTGACACCACAAGTGTACACCATGATGCCTGGCTAGTTTAAAAAAGTTTTTTAGAGACGTGGTTTCCCTTTGTTGCCCAGATTGGTCTCCAACTCCTGGACTCAAATGATCCTTCTACCTTGGCCTCCCAAAGCGTTGGGATTACAGGCTTGAGCTACCATGCCTGGCCTTATTAAGTGTTTCTAGGTCGGACTAGTAACAGAGGCTAAAGGTATTAAGAAACTTATCTGGGAGACAAAGATAAATACATTGACTAATGTATCTGTGATTAAGTACACAGATACATTAAATACAGATGACATGGTGGGAAAAGTAGATACTAGATATTATGGGGGAACATTGGAAAGGGGAAATTAACCTGGGAAAGGTTTCTTCTTAGAGGTGAGATATAATCTGAGACTTGAAAGATGAGTAGGGATTAGCCAACTGAAGGAGAGGGCAAATATTCCAGGCAGAGGAAATAGTGTATGTGAACATCCAGAGATAAGTGTTTATTGTACCAGTGGGGGAAACTGCAAGGGTTACAGTATACTCTTGAGAGGGAGAACTAGGAGTATTGAGAAAGTAAGATCGATATTCTAGCTATTAAGTTTTCTTACCATACTGTTTTTCTTTATTACATTTGTGAACTTTTTTTCCCAATTTTTTATTGTGTTAAAATACATGTAACATAATGTTTATGATCTCAGCCATTTTAAGTGGTATTAAATACATTCATAATGTTGTGCAACCATCACCATCATCCATCTCCATAACTTTTTCATTTTGTAAAACTGAAACTCTCGGCTGGGTGTGGTGGCTCACACCTGTAATCCCAGCACTTTAGGAGGCCAAGGTGGGTGGATCATCTGCGGTCAGGAGTTCCAGACCAGCCTGGGCAACATGGTGAAACCCTGTCTCTACTAAAAATACAAAAAATTAGCTGGGTGTGGTGGCGTGTGCCTGTAATCCAAACTACTCGGGAGATTGAAGCAGGAGAATTGCTTGAACCCGGGAGGCAGAGGATGCAGTGTCGCCCTCTAACCTGGGAACCTGGGCGACAGAGTGAGACACCATCTCAAAAAATAAAAAAAGAAACTCTATACTCATTATACAATTACTCTTTTCCCCTCCCCTCAGTGTCTAGCAACTACCATTCTACTATCTGTCTCTATGATTTAGACTACTCTAAATACCTCATTTAAATGAAATCATACAGTATTTGTCTTTATGATTGGCTTATTTCATTCAGCAAAATGTTCTCAAGATTCATCTGTTTTTTTTGTTGTAGCATATTGCGGATTTCCTTCAATTTTTAAGGCAGAATAAGATTCCGTTGTATGTATATACCACATTTTACTCATCTATTCATCTCTCCATGGACACTCGTGTTGTTTCCTTGTTTTAGCTATTGTGAATAATGCTGCTATTAAAATGGGTGTACACATATCTCTTTAAGACCCTGTTTTTAGTTGTTTTAGGTGTATACCCAGAAGTGGAATTGACGGATAATATGGTAATTCTATTCTTAGTTTTTTGAGGAACCACTGTACTGTTTTCCACAACAGCTATACCATTTTACACACCAGCAGTGGACAAGGGTTCCAGTTTCTCCACATCCTCTCCAACACTTGTCTTTTTTTTTTTTTTTTTTTTATGGTGACTATCCTAATGACTGTGGGTTGGTTCTTAAACATTTTTTTCCCTTTAGAGGGAGTCTCGCTCTGTCATCAGGCTGGAGTGCAGTGGTGTGATCTCAGCTTACTGCAACCTTGGCCTCTGAGGTTCAAGCGATTCTCCTGACTCAGCCTCCCGAGTAGCTGGGACTACAGGCGTGTGCCACCAAGCCTGGCTAACTTTTGTATTTTTAGTAGAGATGGGGTTTCACGATGTTGGCCAGGATGGTCTCAATCTCTTGACATCATGATCTGCCCGCCCCAGCCTCCTAAAGTGCTGGGATTACAGGCATGAGCCACTGTGCCCGCACTCCTAAACATTTTTAATCATTTTAAATTCATATTCTATAGTTATCATGAACCTATATTCCTTAATTTAAAACATTTACATATAAACATCCAGTTAAAGTTTTGGGGCTGGGCGTGGTGACTCACGCCTGTAATCGCAGCACTTTGGGAGCCCAAGGCGGGAGGATCACCTGAGGCCGGGAGTTTGAGAAAAATACAAAAATTATGCCAGGACCAGTGGCTCATGCCTGTAATCCCAGCATTTTTGGAGGCCAAGGTGGGCGGATCACCTGAGGTCAGGAGCTCAAGACCAGCCTGGCCAGCATGGTGAAACCCCGTCTCTACTTAAAATACAAAAAAATTAGCTGGGCATGGTGGTGCATGTCTGTAATCCCAGCTACTCGAGAGGCTGAGGCAGGAGAATCGCTTGAACTCCAGAGGCGAAGGTTACAGTGAACTGAGATGGCGCTTTTGCACTCCAGCGTGGACAGCAGAGTAAGACTCTGACTCAATAAAAAAAAACAAAAAACAACGAAAATTAGCCGGGTATGGTGGTAGGGGCCTGTAATCTCAGCTACTTGGGAGGCTGAGGCAGGAGAATTGCTTGAACCTGGGAGGCGGAGGTTGCCGTGAGCTGAGATCATACCACTGTACTCCAGCCTGGGTGACAGAGTGAGGCTCTGTCTCAAAAAAAAAGAAAAAAGTTTTGGATAAAATACAGGGAAATTTAACAACTCTTGATTAAAACCATTATATATTGATTATGCTACACTTGTTATTGCTCTATTTATTTACTACAAGATACCATAAATAAGAGAGACATCTTTTAAAAATAAATCTGGCTGGGCATAGTGGCTCACATCTATAATCCTAGCACTTTGGGAGGCCGAGGCAGGAGGATTGTTTGATTCCAGGAGTTCAGGACCAGCCTTGGGCCACATAGTGAGACACTGTCTCTCTCTTTTTTTTTTTGTTTTGAGATGGGGTTACGCTCTTGTTGCCCAGGCTGGAGTGCAGTGGCACAATCTTGGCTCACTGCAACCTCCGCCTCGCAAGTTCAAGCGATTCTCCTGCCTCAGCCTCCCGAATAGCTGGGATTATAGGTGCCCACCACCACGCCTGGCTAATTTTTGTATTTTTAGTAGAGATGGGATTTCACCACATTGGCCAGGCTGGCCTTGAACTTCTGACCTCAAGTGATCCACCCACCTTGGCCTCCCAGAGTGCTGGTATTACAGGCATGAGCCACTGCACCCAGCCCTGTCTCTTTTTAAAAAAATATTAAAAAACAAAAATTTAAAAAAATACATATATAGGCTGGGCATGGGGACTCAACGCGTGTAATCCTAGCACTTCGGGAGGCTGAGGTGGGTAGATCACCTGAGGTCGTGAGTTCGAGACCAGCCTGACCAAGATAGAGAAACTCCATCTCTACTAAAAATACAAAATAAACTGGGTGTGGTGGCACATGCCTGTAATCCCAGCTACTTGGGAGGCTGAGGCAGGAGAATCGCTTGAACCCGGGATGCAGAGGTTGTGGTGAACCGAGATCATATCATTGCACTCTATCCTGGGCAACAAGAGCAAAACGCCCACAAACAATCATATATAAACTAAAGAATTTATCTGAATATGCTTGCAGTAACACCATCCCTGTCATTTACATGTACTACCTGATTTTTCTCAAAGAAAATAGAAGTATTGTAGTAAAGTGAATAATTCACCCCATTTCTTTACTTCTGCCTGTATCCACATGTTTGTCATGATGTCATGGTGGGCAGAGTACATTTTTCTCCTCTTGATGTGCTTTAGCCAATGGCATATGGGTAGAATTGACAGTGTGCAGCTCTGAACTTGGGCCTTTAAGAGACCTTGAATCTTTCTGCTTAATCTTATGTTTCCTCTAGCTTCATGAGAATACCTCATGGGTTCAAAGAGGGTGAGAGACACCAGTAGCAAAGGTTCTACCAGGCATCCTCCAGAATTGCTGTGTGAAGCAAAGCCGCCAAACTCAGCCTAGCCTAGAGTACCTGAACTGGTTCAGTGTGCAGGTCCATGAAAATAAATGATCAGTTTTTAAGCCACTGAGTTTCTTGGTATCATGTGCCATAATTTTGAAGTATGTCTAGGCTCTCTCTCTTTTTTTGTTTTTTTTTTCTTCTTGAAACAAGGTCTTGTTCTGTTACCCCGGTTGGAGTGCAGTGACGTGATCACCACTCAATCCAGCCTGGACCTCCCGAGCTCAAGCCATCCTCCTACTTCAGCCTCCTGCGTAGCTGGGACTATAGGTGCATGCCACCACACTGGCTAGTTTTTGTATTTTTTGTAGAGATGAGGTTTCACCATGTTGTCTAGGCTGGTCTTGAACTCCTGGGCTCAAGTGATCTACCTGCCTCAGCCTCCCAAAGTACGAAGATTACAGGCCTGAGCCACTGTGCACGGCCGTGGCTGTCATTTGAATTACAGAATTTATCTATTTGTTTATTTATTTAGAGACAGAGTCTTACTCTGTTGCCAGGCTGGAATGCAGTGGTGTGATCTCGGTACATTGCAACGTCTGCTTCCCGGGTTCAAGTGATTTCCTGCCTCAGCCTCCCTAGTAACTGGGACTACAGGCACACACCAGTGTAATACACCCAGCCAATTTTTGTGTTTTTAGTAGAAACAGGGTTTCACCATGTTAGCCAGGATAGTCTCGATCTCTTGACCTCATGATCCACCTGCCTTGGCATCCCCAAGTGCTGGGATTACAGGCATGTGCCACCATGCCTGGCCGAATTACATAAATTATTTAAGGCTTGGATCTGTGGCTCACACCTATAATCCTAGCAGTTTGGGAGGCAGAGGCAGGAGGATCACTTAAAGTCAGGAGTTCGAGACCAGCCTGGGCAACAAAACGAGACTCTGTCTCTACAAAGGAAAAAAAAAAGTTGAGTAGACTACTTTGACTGATAAAACTAGCCTTTTAGGCCGGCGCGGTGGCTCACGCCTGTAATCCCAGCACTTTGGAAGGCCGAGGTGGGCGGATCACAAGGTCAGGAGATCGAGATCATCCTGGCTAATACAGTGAAACCTGTTTCTACTAAAAAATACAAAAAAAAAAAAAAAAAAAAAAAAAATTAGCTGGCTGTGGTGGCGGGTGCCTGTAGTCCTAGCTACTTGGGAGGCTGAGGCAGGAGAATGGCTTGAACCCAGGAGGCGGAGCTTGCAGTGAGCCGAGATTGCACCACTGCACTCCAACCTGGGTGACTGAGCGAGTCTGTCTCAAGTAAGTAAATAAAAAAAAAATAAATAAAACTAGCCTTTTAGAGGCAGGGGCTCATGTATATATCCTAGCAATTGTTCCATGAAAACCTGCAGATTGGGCCAGGAGCAGTGGCTCACACCTGTAATCCCAGCACTTTGGGAGGCTGAGGCGGACAGATCACCTGAGGTCAGGAGTTCGAGACCAGCCTGGCCAACATGGTGAAACCCCATCTCTACTAAAAATACAAAAATTAGCCAGGCATGGTGGTGCGTGCCTGTAATCCCAGCTACTCAGGAGGCTGAGGCAGGAGAATTGCTTGAACCAGGGAGGCAGAGGTTGCAGTGAGCTGAGATCGCGCCATTGTACTCCAGCCTGGGGGACAAGAGTGAGACTGCGTCTCAAAAAAAAAAAAAAAAAGCCTGCAGATTGGGAACTGATGAACCTGAAGCCTTTGCCCACTTTCATCCCCTCCGGTTGCCAGTTGCTTGAAATAACACGTCTGTGACCTGGTGTTAGGGCATATTACTGCTTATCTGTTTTGGACAAGCATAGTCATGCATTTGTTCTGTTTGGAAGAGAGAATGAGTAATAGTACTCTCTCCAGCAGAAAAAGGCAAAAACCAATTTTGATTGTGGAGACATGAAATAAGTGGTCCTTTGCTTGCTGGGAACTTGAAATATTTCCCTTAAAACGTGTTTTAAAGAGTAGTTGGGTTCCCAGGTGGTTTGTTCTTTCAAATGAATGAATGCTTGTTCTTTCATCTATTCCCTTTTGTCACTGCACATTAGGCTGTATATTAAAAACTAAGGATACAAAAAAGAAGAGATTTCTTGCCAGGAAGATGTTTGAAACCATTTCGTGACATTACCATGTAAATATGTGTTTAAAATATAATACAGAAGATAGTAAACCAAAGCCATGAACAAAGTAAAAGGAGAGTAGATAAAGGTGATTCTAAATGTACACCGAAGAGAAGATAATGTACAAAAGTAGATTCTGGCCGGGTGCGGTGGCTCACACCTGTAATCCTAGGACTTTGGGAGGCCAAGGCGGGCGGATTGTGTGAGCTCAGGATTTCGAGACTAGCCTGGGCTCATGAACTCATCTCAAAAATAAAAAAAGTTAAAAATAAAAATAAAAGTAGGTTTTTTGATTATAGCCTAACTAGTTCCATTAAGATGCTTAATTCTCCCTTAAAATGTTTCTATGGAAAATGCATTTCTTTTTTTTTTTGAGTCGGAGTCTCGCTGTGTCGCACAGGCTTGAGTGCAGTGGCACGATCTTGGCTCACTGCAAGCTCCACCTCCCAGGTTCATGCCATTCTCCTGCTTCAGCCTCCCAAATATCTGGGACTACAGGCGCCCGCCACCACGCCTGGCTAATTTTTTGTATTTTAAGTAGAGATGGGGTTTCACTGTGTTAGCCAGGATGGTCTCCATTTCCTGACCTCATGATCTGCCCACCTCAGCCTCCCAAAGTGCTGGGATTACAGGCGTAGCCACTGCACCCAGCCGGAAAATGCATTTCTAAGCCTATTTAGTGAGTCCAGAACACACCTGTCTACCAACTCTTCTCTCTATGCCTAGCCCACCATAGGTGAGCCTGAAATACTTTTTTTCACTTTATGTAATTTAATGCTGTTGAGAAAAGGTCTCTCACAAGAGGATGTGTTGGGAGCTTTAGGGGCACTGGTCCTTTGTAGGAGAGCATACTGTGGCAATGATAATCTATGGGTTGTTTGGGGACCACACAGTATATTGTGACAAACACAACATATTCTTTTCTCCTTGCTGCCTAATAGTTGAGTAATATGGAATACCTTGTGCCACTTACTGAAAGCCTTAAACTGGTCATATTAAAAACTAGTACAGGCTGGGTGTGGTGGCTCATGCCTGTAATCTCAGCACTTCAGGAGGCCAAAGCGGGCAGATCACTTGAGCTCAGGAGGTCAAGACTAGTCTGGGCAAAATGGTGAAACCCCATCTCTACCAAAAATACAAAAAATTAGCCAGATGTTGTGTCGTGTGCCTGTAGTTCCAGCTACTTGGGAGGCTGAGGCATGAGAATACCTTGAGCCTGGAAGGCAGAGGTTGCAGTGAGCAGAGATTGCACCCCTGCCCTCCAGCCTAGCCAACAGAGTGAGACACTGTCTCAAGAAACAACAAACAAACAAAACAACTGATTGAGCATCCCTAATCCAAAATTCCAAAATCTGAAATGCTCCAAAATCCAGAATTCATTGGACCATTTCAGATTTTGAATTTTCAGATTATGGATGCTCAACTATAATTATAATGCAAATATTGCAAAATAGGGGCAAAAATCAGAAATCTAATTGGCAGAATGTAACCTGGTTTCCCTTGGGGTGCTTTCATGATTTCCATAGACTTTTTTTCAGCTAAATCTTGTATTTTATATACCACTTTTCAGATCAGTATAAAACTTTTCCCCTTTATTTTTATTACTGATGTTAGAGAAAACTGGTTTCTGAAATATGAATGTCTTCAGCTTTACAAAAATCACTAGTTTTATTTTAAATATTCCAGTGTCCGTAAAAAGTTAAACAATAACCTCACTGATTTACAAGGCTTCCAGGAGGCTGATTTATAACTGAAAGGTCTGTGAATGATGTTTATCAGTATCAATTTGCACTATTAATCAGACACTCATGAGTTTTAGATTATCATATTTGCTTAGTAAATTTCTGCCATCTAACTAAAAAAAATTCTGTTTATCACCAGACCCTAGAACCCTATCAATATTGTCTCTGCTGTGTAAATAGTTCTGAGTAGTGCAATATTGCTTATAGGGTTTTGGTGTTTGGGAAGAACAATGGGCAGGCTACAGAAACTATGTAGCTGAAACAAGCAAAAGTCATCTTTGTTTAGGAAGAAAACAAGGAACTAGATTTCACTATAAACATTAAAATCTGAGGCTTAAATGTAAATTTTTAATTTATTAGAAGAAGGTAACATTTTTCTTTTTTACAAATGGGTTTATTTGTAGTATAAAGAAATAACAGAATTTTAGTATTGAAAAGGATCTTAGATTCCAACTCATTTGATAGGAGAGACCCAAAGAAATGAGGGACTTAACCTAGGGCCACATAGCTGGTTAGTGATAGTAGGACTAGACTTTCTACCGTGTACCCCAATTCTTTTATTTTTCTGTACCATACTACCATATTGTGTTCAGAGGGAATTTTTAGTTGACTAGCTTTATAACTTTAGTGATAATCTAAAACATTAAAAAAACTTTAATTTTAGGTGAAGAATGTACATTTTTGGATGGGCGTGGTGGCTTATATCTGTAGTTCCAGCACTTTGGGAGGCTAAGGCGGGAGGATCGTTTGAGCTCAGGAGTTCAAGTCCAGCCTGGGTAACATAGCGAGATCTTGTCTGTACAAAAAAATACAAAAATTAGCTGGGTTTGGTAGTGGACATATGTAGTCCCAGCTACTCAGGAGACTAAGGCAGGAGAATCTCTTGAGTCCAGGAGGTTGAGCCTGCAGTGAGCTGTGATCGTGCCACTGCACTCACCTGGGCAACAAAGCAAGACCCTGTCTCAAAAAGAAAAATAAAAAAGAATTTACGTTTTTTCCACATGTGTGACTCTTAATGGCTTAAATGTCATATATAACTTTGTCTAACTACATTAATGGAAATAGAACTAGAGGCAAGTTATTTCGCTATTTCCTCATTTATAAAATGAAGGGTTCAGAGCAGAGACATTTAAGATTATTTTTCGGCTGGGCATGGTGGCTCACACCTGTAATCCCAGCATTTTTGGAGGCTGAGGTGGGCGGATCACAAGGTCAGAAGATCAAGACCAGCCTGGCCAACATGGTGAAACCCCTTCTCTACTAAAAATACAAAACTTAGCTGGGTATGTCGCATGCCTGTAGTCCCAGCTACTCGGGAGGGTGAGGCATGAGAATCACTTGAACCCGGGAAGCGGAGGTTGCAGTCAGCCAAGATTGTGCCACTGCACTCCAGCCTGGCAACAGAGAGAGACTCCGTCTAAAAAAAAAAAGAAAAAAAAAAGATTATTTTTTTATCTCTCAACATTTCTTTGGCATCTTTTTTGCCCCCTGCTTACACCCTAGCCCACTGACTTCACTAATAAGCCAGTACTGGCCAGGTGCAGTGGTTCACACCTGTAATCCTAGCACTTTGGGAGGCCGAGGCCGATGGATCACCTGAGGTGAGGAATTCGAGATCAGCCTGCCCAACATGGCGAAACCCCATCTCTACTAAAAATACAAAAAATGAGCTGGGCGTGGTAGCAGGCGCCTGTAATCCCAGCTACCTGGGAGGCTGAGGCAGGAGAATCGCTTGAACCTGGGAGTTAGAGGTTGCAGTGAGCCCCGAGATCGCGCCATTGCACTCCAACCGGGGAGACAAGAGTGAAACTGGGTCTAAAAAATAATAAGCCAGTACTGTCCCTGTGTATTATTACAAGATATTCTCTACAATTTTCCACAGAGGATAACATTCTACCCACAAGCTGTTTTTCTTTTCTTCCTTCCTCCCTTCATTTTGGAGATGGGGTCTCACTATATTGCCCAGGCTGTTGTACAGTGACTATTCACAGAAGAGATTATAACACACTGCAGCCTTTGAACTCCTGGGCTCAAGCAATCCTCCTGCTTCAGCTTTTTCAGTAACTGGGACTACAGGTACACATCAAACCTAGCACAAGCTGTTTTTCTTGTCTTTTTAAAAAAATATTTAAAAAATTATTTTATATTTTTAAAAAATGTATTTTTTTAGGCTGAGCATGGTGGCTCATGCCTGTATTTCCCACACTTTGGGAAGCCAAGGCAGATCACAAGGTCAGGAGATCGAGACCATCCTGGCTAACACGGTGAAACCCCATCTCTACTAAAAATACAAAAAATTAGCCGGCGTGGTGGCTGGTGCCTGTAGTCCCAGCTATTCGGGAGGCTGAAGCAGGAGAATGGTGTGAACCTGGGAGGCGGAGCTTGCAGTGAGCTGAGATCACACCACTGCACTCCAGCCTGGGGGACAGCGAGACTCCATCTCAAAAATATTTTTTAAACATAAAATTAAATAAATACACAAGATAGAATTTTAAAAAATATTTTAAAAATTATTTTGTATTTTTTAAAAATGTAATTTAAAAAAAATTTTTTTCAGGCTGGGCACCGTGGAAAATATTTTTTCAGCCACCTTGCCTGGCTAATTTATATAATTTAATTTGTAATGATGGCTATGTTTAATAATTGTCTTGCAAAAAATCTTGACAGTTTAGGCTGGGGGCAATGGCCCGCACCTGTAATCCCAGCACTTTGGGAGGCCAAGGATGGCAGATCACTCGAGGTCAAGAGTTTGAGACCAGCCTGGGCAACATGGTGAAATCCCATTTTACTAAAATGAGTAAAAATTAGCTGGGTGTGGTGGCAGGTGCCTGTAATCCCAGCTACTCAGAGGCTGAGGCAGGAGAATTGCCTGAACTTCGGAGGTGGAGGTTGCAGTGATCGCACCACTATACTACAGCCTGGATGACAGAAGACAGAGACTCTCTCAGAAAAGAAAAAAGAAAAAAAAATGACAGTTTAGTTGATTTCATCATACCGTTGATTAGAAGGGTACTCTTTGGTATCTTCCTAAAATAGAAGTTATTTAAAAGTAGCAGCCGCCTCTTTTTGGTACCATTTGATGATTAACACATTTTGGGCCCTTAGGCATTACAGGAAACCAGAGCAGAAACCTCTCTTAAAAAGATGCCGGGCCGGTGACTCACACCTGTAATCCCAGAACTTTGGGAGGCTGAGGCAGGCCGCTCGCCTGAGGTCAGGAGTTCGAGACCAGCCTGGCCAATATAGTGAAACCCTGTCTCTACTAAAAATACAAAAATCAGCTGGGCGTAGTGGCATGTGCCTATAGTCCCAGCTACTTGGGAGGCTGAGGCGGGAAGATCTCTTGAGCCTGGGAGGTTGGGGCTGTAGTGAGCCGAGATGTTGCCACTGTACTCCAGCCTGTGTGACAGAGCGAGACCTTGTCTCAAAAAAAAAAAAAATGAAAAAAAAATATATATAATATTTATATATATGAATATAGTCTACATTTTGGAGTTTTGTGTCCCCCAAACTCATCATGTTTTGTGACATATACGTTAGATTATTGTAAAGATCTTTCAGACCTTGGAGGTCTCACTTGCCAAATTTAGGACAATTTAGGCCTGTGGTCCCAGCTCTCAGGAGGCTGAGGGAGAATTGCTTAAACCCTGGACGCAGAGGTTGTAGTGAGTCAAGACTGTGCCACTGCACTCCGGCCTGGGCGACAGAGCAAAACTCTTCTCAAAAAAATAAATAAATAAAAAAAGGAAAGTTACTGTTCAAGGAACTACATGAGATTATGCTAAACTTCAAGCACAACTAAAATATTAAGTTAAATAATATGTAAGCTTAATAATTTGTTTCATAAACATGTTAAGGGTTCCTAGAATAGAGATTGTCTTAGGAATCTCTGGAGCCACAAATTCCATAATTTATGGTAAACTAAATGACTAAAACAAGCTTTAAAGACTCGTATTTAAAGTTGTGCTTAAGAATGTTATATAACTCATTGAAAAAAGCTATGGAATTGTGGTCTGTTTAGTAATTAAGACAAACAAGAAAATCAGGTCTTGAGTGCTCACAGTCTTTGTTAACTTTGATTTGCTCTGGCTCTTGGTGTCTCCTCATTCTCTGCATCCACATGTTTGATGGGTTAGTGTACTTTTCTTATTTATAGGAAAAGATAATCCCTAAGTATGTCTTAGTATGAGAAATTATGCTAATAGGAATTTCTTAATACACACACAAACACAAACATTAGTATTTTTAAGAAAGTGTAATTATTGATTAATCATGGCATCTCATCTGACAAATACATAGGATAAATGAAAAGCTTCCACTTTTTGGAAATCATTTTAAACACACTTTGTAATTATGTACCCAACATTAATTTTTCTGGCTTAGAACGACTCCCTGATGTTAGAGATAGAAATCAGATATTGACCTGGAAAATATGTTTAAAAACAAAAACTTTCTCTTTCTTTTATCTGTACCCTCCCCACCAAGTTTTGGCTATAAAGATAGAATTTTGGTCATTACAGAGTTTTCCATTCCAATTTAGGTCAATGATAAGAGAAATTATTAGTGATGGAAACCAGTTTATTTCTGAAATTCTGTTCAGTGATGACAGCTTCTGACCTTAGAAGCATTTGAATTTCTGACAGCCATTTTGTCTTACTCTACATTTGAAAGTAAGGTCTTAATAGAACCTTTTTTTTTTTTTTTTTTTTTTTTGAGACAGAGTCTTGCTCTGTCACCGAGGCTGGAGTGCAGTGGTGTGATCTCGGCTCACTGCAAGCTCTGTCTCCCAGGTTCATGACTTTCTCCTGCCTCAGCCTCCTGAGTAGCTGGGACTACAGGCGCCTGCCGTCACGCCCGGCTAATTATTTTGTATTTTTAGTAGAGACAGGGTTTCACCATGTTAGCCAGGATGGTCTCGATCTCCTGACCTCGTGATCTGCCCGCCTCGGCCTCCCAAAATGCTGGGATTACAGGCATGAGCCACTGCACCCGGCCCCTAATAGAACTTTTTATATACTAAAAATAACTGTACATCTTTTCTTGTTAGACCTGAGAACTGCTTTTAACAGTTTTTCTCCTTCCACTTAGGCTTCACGATTTCGAGAATCAATCTTTAGTTCAGTAATAAAGTTCATAATAA
Source organism: Chlorocebus sabaeus (assembly GCF_047675955.1). Lineage (NCBI taxonomy): Eukaryota > Metazoa > Chordata > Mammalia > Primates > Cercopithecidae > Chlorocebus > Chlorocebus sabaeus. The sequence continues at coordinate 39,289,944 of NC_132919.1, forward strand.
GAGCAGCACCCTCCCAGCAAACAGCCTCCTATGTTTTGGGCTAGAAATAGGAGACCATGCCTGTGGAACTCATGTTTTCCTTTCTGTAGTAAACTCTAAGGACCATGGTTATATCCCTGATAAACTCAAGGCAATATATGCTTTAAGGTCCTGTAAAAGATGCTGAAGTTCAAGAAGTTACGAATAATTCATTGATATACCACTTGCAGAAATAAACTACTTTTAGGCTGGACACGGTGGCTCACACCTGCAATCCCAGCACTTTGGGAGGCTGAGGCAGGAGGACTGCTTGAGCCCAGCATGGGCAACATAATGAGATCCTGTCTCTACAAAAAATCAAAAATTAGCTGGGTGCCATGGCATGTGCCTGTAGTCCCAGGTGTACTCGGAAGGGCTAGGATCCCATGAGCCCAGGAGTTTGAGACTGCAGTGAGCTATGATGGTGCCACAACACTTCAGCCTGGGCTACAGAGCAAACCCTGTCTCATAAAAAAGAAAAATAAACTTCTTTTTAACACTGTCACGTATCTGTCTCAACTTTCTGTATGTATACACTTCTTTTACAAAAAGAGGCCATAACATACTTAAGGCTGTTTTTGTATTTAACAAGTCATAAATATAGTGTCATGTCAAATCTGTCTATATATTATCATTTTAAAAACTGATGGCCTTTTAAAAGGTTAAATAGCTGTTCATTACAAATACTACAGAAATAGAGTAAAATGTGAAAGCCCCCCTGTATTTTGTTGTATACCATCATTTTCATTACAAATCCTACAGAAATAGAGCAAAATGTGAAAGCTCCCCCTTAAGTATTTTTTTGTATACCATCATTTTCAATAACAGCATGGTATTCCAAATATTGATGTCTATTTATTTACTTATTTATGAGATAGAGTCTTGCTCTGTCACCCAGGCAGGAGTGCAGTGGCCGATCTTGGCTCACTGCAACTTCCGCCTGCTCAGTTCAACCGATTCTAGTGCCTCAGCTCTACCCAAATAGCTGGGACCACAGGCACATGCCACTATGCCCAGCTAATTTTAGTATTTTTAGTAGAGATGGGTTTTTGCTATGTTGACCAGGCTAGCCTTGAACTCCTGGGCTCAAGTGACCTGCCCGCCTCAGCTGCCCAAGTGCTGGGATTACAGGGATGAGCCACCACGCCTGGCCCCAAATACTTAATATTATTTTTTATGGAGACGGAGTTTCACGCTTGTCGCCCAGGCTGGAGTGCAGTGTCACAATCTTGGCTCACTGCAGCCTCCACCTCCAGGGTTCAAGCAATTCTCCTGCCTCAGTCTCCCGAGTAACTGGGATTACAGGCTCCTGCCACCATGCACAGCTAATTTTTGTATTTTTAGTAGACACGAGGTTTCGCCATGTCAGCCAGGCTGGTCTCAAACTCCTGACCTCAGGTGATCCACCCGCCTTGGCCTCCCAAAGTGCTGGGATTACAAGAATGAACCACTGTGCCCGGCAGATATTGATATTTTTAAATGTAACTTTTCACTTTAATTCAGGCATCCTATATCCATAATGGCCTCAGGGTGGTATCCATAATGGCCTTCTCCCCTTTTTTCTTCCTTGGAGGTTTACTACAGATCAAGTTCCCATGCTGGCACCCAGGTTCAGTAAATTGGCGTTATTCAGACTATTACTCCTATATCGTATGTAGCTTTTCTTGTGAAATTTGTGACTTTTTAAGCCGTCTTAATTTTCGTGGCACATAGCTGTAGCTCTTTGATCAATGGGATTGCAAATAAAGGTAACAATATGAGTATTCCTGAAATAAATTTGTTCTGTGTTTTAACTTGAAACTGTATTTTCTGCCAGAGGCAGAAAAACACTGCCTAACTGATGAGAGTATCAGTGACCCTAGGAAATTCTTGAAGTTTTTTGTATTAATTACAAAAAACTTTTTTATATTAGTTTATTAGTTTTTTGTATTAATATCTGACAATGACTACTCAGTATCTTGATTTTGGCTCAAAATGTAAGACAGAGGCATACAGAAATGACTTTAAAATGTTAACTACTTTTTAAATTTTTAATAGAGCATAGTTATTATGGATAATGGATATTTTATATACTTTTTATTTCCACATTTTCAAATGAGTATGTATCACTTATTGAAATACTAACAAATGTAAAGAGAAAAAATAAAGTATCATGTTTACTATTAGTCTTTTGGTTTATACAATAATGATTTGTGGTGATCTTTAGTTCCAGAAAGCTGAGTCTGATCTGGATTACATTCAGTACAGGTTGGAATATGAAATCAAGACTAATCATCCTGATTCAGCAAGCGAGGTAATCTCCGAAATAAATAAGCTTAAAAAAAAAAAAAAAGCCTTAACTGAACACTTTAGAATTTTCTGATAGCATTCCTAATAGTAATAGATCATAAGAATTATATTATTAAGTTTATAGAATCTTAAAATCTTGTCATTGTGTTGGAAGCTTGGTTATAGTATACTGGAGAAATAGTATCAATAGTCCATGAAATTTGTGGCTACTTTTTTCCCCCAACCTTTAAAAAATAATCATTGAGTTCAGAGGTACAAGCCACTGTGGCAGCCCCTGAAATTCCAAGAGAGAATATAGGTACCTCTAGGGCAGTTGTTCTTCAGTAAGTTTGAGGGGAGAAGTCCTAGCATTCAGCATATTCTCTGAGGAAGGTAATGATACACTATTAGATTTTTTAGTTGTATTTTATGAATAGTGATTTCCACATAAAGCTATGTATTTAATTATTCTAAGTTTAGGTTGATTAGAAACATTAACTCTGCTTTATGTCATAAAATTGTATACATACATGTCCATGGGGGTGAAAGCAAGTAATCTCCAAGCATCATCTGTTAACATTAACACTAAAATCACTAATTTAATAATGTGTATCTTTTTTTCCCCCAAAGCCCAGGTATCAGGCTTATTATCTTTTTTTTTTTTTTTTTTGAGATGGATCATTCTGTCACCCAGGCTGATAGTACAGTGGTGCAATCTCAGCTCACCACAACCTCCACTTCCTGGGTTCAAGCGATTCTCTTGCCTCAGTCTCCCAAGTAGCTGGGATTACAGGTGTGTGCCACAATGCTTGGCTAATTTTTTTTTTTTTTTTTTTGTATCTTTAGTAGAGACGGGGTTTCACCATGTTGGCCAGGCTGGTCTCGAACTCCTGACCTCAAGTGATCCGCCTACCTTAGCCTCTCAAAGTGTGGGGATTATAGACATGAGCCACCACGCCCAACCAATATTTGTCTTTGATAGCACTTGCCAGCAGACGAGAAATATTGCGTTTTACAGTTAAAAAAAATTCCATAAAATTAAAAAAATTTTTTTGGATTGGGTAGAAGTACAAGTTAAACTAACATTTTATACAAAATTGGGAAAATTTCATGAATGTTCAGTTTTTACTGTTTATTTCATGGAATGCTAGAATTCTATGGGAGTGTAGTTTGTACTGTTCTAGCTCCCTATTCTTTTCTCTCTCTTTCTCTTTTTTCTTCCTTTTCTTTTTTTTTCTTTCTCTCTCGCCCTCCCTGTCTTTCTCTCTCTTCCTCCCTCCCTCCCTCTCTTTTTCTCTCTTCCTTCCCTTCCCCTTACCCTCTTTTCCTCCCTTCCTCCTTTCCTTCCTTCCTTCCCTCCTTCCCTCTTTCCCTCCTTCCTTCCTTCCCTCCCTCCCTCCCTCTTTTCCTTCCTCCCGTCCTTCTTCTCCCTCCCTTTCCTCTCTTCCCTTCCTTTCCCTTCCTTCTGTTGCCCAGGCTGGAGTTCAGTGGTACGATCTTGGGTCACTGCAGCCTCGACCTCCCAGGTTCAAGGGATTCTCCCTCTTCAGCCTCCTGAGTAGCTGGGATTACAGGCGCAGGCCACCATGCTCGGCTAATTTTTGTATTTTTTATTAGAGATGGGGTTTCACCGTGTTAGTCAGGCTGGTCTCGAACTCCTGACCTCAAGTGATCCACCTGCCTCAGCCTCCTAAAATGCTGGGATTACAGTCGTGAGCTACCACACCTGGCCCCTTCCTTCCTTTTCTTCCTTTCTTTCCTCCCTTCCCTTCCATTCCTTTGTTCCTTTCCTTTCCTCCCCCTGCCTCCCCTTCCTTTCTTTCTTTCTTTTGTCTTAAAGATTGGTGTGACATTGCTTCTCAGCCTTTTGGCTAAGATCAAGTGTAGTATCTGTTCTTATCAGTTTAAAGACTCTGTATATGCGTGTGTATGTGTGTGTTTTTAAGACAGGGTCTCACTCTGTCACCAGGCTGGAGTGCAGTGACAAAATCTCAGCTCACTTCAGCCTTGACTTCCTGGGTTCAAGCAGTCCTCCCACCTCAGTCTGCCACGTGCCTGGAACTATAGGCACATACCACCACACCCAGCTAAAAAAAAAAGTGTTGAGATTACAGGTGTGAGCCACCTTGTCCAACAATTCTTGTAACCTTTTATCATCCACTTATGATAAGTAAAACCCTAAATTGAAGTATTATAGGCACAAAATTAACTAAAGTGCAGCAAACACTAATAAAAGTTTACAAACACTACAGTTTACGAACACTAATAAAAGAATATAGAGGCTCCTGGCCAGGCGCGGTGGCTCATACCTGTAATCCCAGCACTTTGGGAGGCCAAGGCAGGTGGATGACCTGAGGTCAGGAGTTCAAGACCAGCCTGACCAACATGGAGAAACCCCATCTCTACTAAAAAAAAAAAAAAAAAAATACAAAATTAGCCGGGCATGGTGGCACATATGCCTGTAATCCCAGCTACTTGGGAGGCTGAGGCAAGAGAATTGCTTGAACCTGGGAAGCAAAGGTTGCGGTGAGCTGAGATCCCGCCATTGCACGCCAGCCTGGGCAACAAGAGCAAAACTCCGTCTCAAAAAAAAAAAAAAAAAAAAAAAGGATGTAGTGGTTCCCAAGCGCCAGTTACTCAAATAAAACAGGCTATATGCACAACAGTTTTTTCCTTTGTGGTATGTTGCTAAGTCCTAACCACAGTCCTAACCTGTCATAAACAGGCCATAAATGCAAATCATGTTGTCCTAAATTACTCACTGCCATGTCAGTCTTATTGATTGAGCTAATGTCATAAAAACATGTATTATGGGTAGCTGCCTAACTACCCTGTCCTCTTTTAGCTCTATGGCCATTTATTTCTTATGCTTGATTTATCAAGCATATGCTTTCCTTTCCTAGTTTTGTGAGATCCTCAAGGATTAGTTCTTGCCACTTTTATTTTTTCCTGTATGATTCTGTATTTGGGGAACTCATCCTTCTCCTGAGTTATATTAATATGTACAGATCTCTGCATATTTTACTACTGAGCTACATTCCAGTTACCTAAAGATCGTTTATAATTAAGTTATGTAATTCATTATCACCTCATGAGGAAGATGATTTCTTCCCTCCTACCAATTTCCCTCCCAGTGTTAAACATTTCCCCCCACCCCCAGATAAAGTCTCACTCTGTTGCCCAGACTGGAGTGCAGTGGCATGATCACGGCTGACTGCAGCCTCAACCTCCTGGGCTCAGGTGATCCTCCCACCTCAGTCTCCTGAGTAGGTGGGAATACAGGTGTGTGCCAACACACCTGGTTCTAATTTTTTGCATTTTAGTAGGGATGGGGTTTTGCCATGTTTACTAGGCTGGTCTCGCCTGGGCTCAAGTGATCCTCCTGTCTCAGCCTCCCAAAGTGTTGGGATTATAGGTGTGAGTCATCACCCCTGGCCTAAACTTTTATTTTTGTCAAATTAATTCTTGAATATATTTGAAGAGTTACAGAAATATAAAGCTTATAATTACAAAGAATAATGCTTCACATTCCCACCTTCGAGGATACCACTTCATCTCAGTGTCTTATGGTATTTCCTTTATATTTCTAAATAGTTTGCTTGTATTGCATTTTTATTTTTCCTCATCTGAAACATCTACTAATTTCCTGGATACGAACTGTTATACTTCACATCCCGGCTCTGCCTCTTATTAGCATTGTGATTTTAGCCAAGTCAGTCAACCTTTCTGTACTTTAATTTCCTCATCTGTAAAATGGAAATATTACTACCTACCTCAGAGGTTGAAAGAGAATTAGTTAATATATATAACTGTTTAGTCCAGAGTAAGTGCTATATGTTAGCTGTTATCACTAATAATAATCTCCTACTATAACCCTGTTGTAGTAGCTCACACTTGTAGTCCCAGCTACTTGGGAGGCTGAGGTGGGAGGATCACTTGAGCCCAGCAGTTCAAGTGTTGAGATTATAGTCATGAGCCGCCACGCCTGGCATTTCTGGGATTTCTTTACCATTATTTTGGTATTTCCCTTTGTTTTACTCCTGTGTTGGATCATACGTTTCACTCTTTGGTGGTTTATTTCTTTGATCTGGAAGTATATCCTTTAGATGCTTCCCAAGGAAGATTACACAGCAAGCTAACTTTTTGAGATGCTGAATGTTTGAAAAAGTCTTTATTGCACCCTTTAACCTTTTATTTGATGAATGGTTTTGTTCAATATAGAATTCTAGATTGGAGATTTTCTCTTAATTTTAACATCATTACTTCGTGGCTTTCTAGCTTCTATTGTTGCTGTTGAAAAATAGATGCCGGCCGGGCGCGGTGGCTCAAGCCTGTAATCCCAGCACTTTGGGAGGCCGAGACGGGCGGATCACAAGGTCAGGAGATCGAGACCATCCTGGCTAACATGGTGAAACCCCGTCTCTACTAAAAAAAAAATACAAAAAACTAGCCGGGCGAGGTGGCGGGCGCCTGTAGTCCCAGCTACTAGGGAGGCTGAGGCAGGAGAATGGCATGAACCCGGGAGGTGGAGCTTGCAGTGAGCTGAGATCCGACCACTGCACTCCAGCTTGGGTGACAGAGCAAGACTCCGTCTCAAAAAAAAAAAAAAAAAGAAAAATAGATGCCATTCTCATTCCTGATCCTTTGTCTGTGCTTTCCTTCTCAGCCTACCCCGGTCCCTTACCTATGACCTGGAAGTTTCAGAATATTTTTTCTATCCTGCGAAAATTTACAGTTATGGTATAGATCTTTTTATTAATTGTGCTGTCACTTGGTGGGCCTGAAAATACATGAATCTTACCTAATCATAAAAAAAGAAATCTGACAGGGTGCAGTGGCTCACACCTGTAATTCTAGCACTTTGGGAGACTGATGCAGAAGGATCGCTTAAGGCCAGGAGTTTAAGACCAGCCTGGGCGACAGAGTGAGATTTCTGTTTCTATTAAAAAAAAAAAAAAAAATTTAAAAGAAAGAAAAGAATTACCAAGTGGCAGAAGGGGCCCAATTGAAATGTCTTTTATGGAATAGTGGTAATTTATATTACAAAATAAATCTGGGAAACCAATATAGTTTATAAATACAGTTGGGTTGGCATGAATTTTATATTTTGTATATATATAAATAAATTGATATTTATACATACTTTATCCCCATGATAGTATGTTTACGAATTTTGGCCGGGCGCGGTGGCTCTCGCCTGTAATCTCAGCACTTTGGCAGGCCGAGGCATGCGGATCACGAGGTCGGGAAATCAAGAACATCCTGGTTAACACGGTGCAACCCCGTCTCTACTAAAAATATAAAAAAATTAGCCAGACATGGTGGCAGGCACCTGTAGTCCCAGCTACTCCGGAGGCTGAGGCAGGAGAATGACGTGAACCCAGAAGACCGAGCTTGCAGTGAGCCAAGATCGTGCCACTGCACTCCAGCCTGGGCAACAGAGTGAGACTCCGTCTCAAAAAAAAAAAAAAGTTTTATAAGTAGTTTCATGTTGTCTTATTCTTTAAGAACAAGTATAAATAGTGTCTTTTATTGCCTTCCGAATAGCATTTAGAATTGTATTTTAGAAATATATAATTTATTATTGTGAACTATGCATCAAATGTTATGTATCTAAGGTGACCCTTATTTGCTGTTTAATAGTGCTAATTTTTTTGGTGGGTTATTTCTGTACCTAGGCTATAAATTTCTTGAGAATAGGATCTAGGTCTTATACTTTTCTCGCTTCCCCATTGCCCATCTGATGTCATGTGGCTGCATAATTAAATACTCAACAGTGTTCAATTAAATGGATGGTAGAATGTGTTGTATGTATACAGTATTTTAATTCTTAAAAAGCTTAATCTTTCATAATTTAATACATGTTAATTTTTTTCCTGATGTAGAAAAATCCAGTTACACTCTTAAAGGAATTGTCAGCAATAAAGTCTCGATATCAAACTTTGTATGCCCGCTTTAAACCAGTTGCTGTTGAGCAGGAAGAGACTAAGAGCCGCATATGTGCTACTGTGAATAAAACTATGAATGTGATACAAAAACTACAGAAGCAAACAGACTTGGAGGTAATGCTTTCAATTGACAGGTTAGATTTGTATAAATTTAGCTCTGAGTGTTGCCTTGAAAAATACACTTGCTGTAACTTAAACTTTGAAACTCAGCAGTCAGTTTGAACTATTGAAAGATTTTCCTGATACCCTGAAGTATAATAGCTCTTATTTCTGTTTATTCAGAAATAAGCATTTGGACTTGACATGGTTAATAAAGAAGTGTGCCGTCTTGAATTATGTAACCATGGCAGAAAACTTGGTAATACTTACTAAATCTAGCAGCTTAGCTGGCTCCTGCAAGTACTAGTGAGAATGAGATGTCTAGAAAATGGTTGGTTAGAGTGCTGTATTAAGGAGCTGTGTCTGGGCATGGCAGAATAATAGCACTGTCTGCCACGAGCATGGGAAGGAGGAAGGCATATGTGATATTTATTTGCCAACTTTGCACTAAATTTTGGCTTAAGATACTTTGAATTATGGGCTTATAGCTAGAGTAAATCAGAAAGGTTAATTACCCAGGTCAGTTTGATCAAGAATACTTTATATTGCAAATGGAGGGGAAAAAACAGAATAACATCTGCTTAGAACGATAAAATGATACCTAAGATGTATCTGTTATAATCACAAGGAGATGAATGGCAGAGGAAGAAAGGGCAAATTAAACAGGGAATAGAGGTAACGGGGAGATAGAATTTAAAACAGTAAGGGTTGTGTTACATCCTAGTAAATTAAATGCAAAAATAGTATGTATATAAGCTTTTATAAATCATCTCAGATCACACATTCTTCATTATATGTGCCTGACAATAGAGCACATAACCTTGTTCTTAGGAAACAAATAGCTGATTAAGTATAGTTCCAGATGTACATGACAACATATCTGTATAGAACCATAAATTTTTTGAAGCACAGAATAAACATGGGTGAGAGGGCAAAGAGAAAATGGTATTTTGAATATCTACAGATTTCCCCCACTGGATATAATAAATTGATGGTATATTTTTGAGACTACAAATTGGTACATAAAAGTAGTTGTATAGTGATAAAAGATTTCTTTTTTTTTTTGAGATGAAGTTTTACTCGTTTCCCAGGCTGGAGTGCAATGGCACGACCTCGGCTCACTGCAACCTCTGCCTACCGGGTTCAAGTGATTCTCCTGCCTCAGCCTCCAGAATAGCTGGAATTACAGGTGCCTGCCACTATGCCCGGCTAATTTTTTGCAGTTTTAGTAGACACAGGGTTTCATCGTGTTAGGCAGGATGATCTTGATTTCCTGACCTCGTGATCCGCACGCCTCGGCCTCCCAAAGTGCTGGGATTACAGGCGTGAGCCACCGTATCCAGCCAGTGATGGAGGATTTCAATCATCTGACTATCTGTAAAGGTTTTCAGTTGAAGAAATACCTGAAATGAACAATACTTATGTCAAAGGCTGAAAACTAAGGGAGCTTTTACTTTGGATCACGTTATGGCAAATAAGAAGAAATGATTTAAAAGTTATAAAACTTGAAAGAGGTGGTCATATTTTAGAATCAATGATGACCAAATTGGGAAATGTTGGCTATAGTAAGTCTTGTACCTACTACTTTAAAAGTGAGATAGTATGCTGGGCACAGTGGCTCATGCCTATAATCTCGGCACTTTGGGAGGTCAAGGCAGTTGACCTCAGTTGAGGCCAGGAGTTTGAGACTAGCCTGGACAACATAGTGAGACCCTGTATCTACTAAGAAAAAAGAAAAAAATATTTTAAATTTACTGGGCATGGGAGTGCATGCTGGTAGTTCCATCTATTTGGGGCAGAAGGATCCTTTGACTCCAGGAGTTTGAGGCTGCAGTGAGCTATGATTGCACCACTGAATTCCAGCCTGAGTGACAGGGTGAGACTGTCCAAAAAATTTTTTTTTAATAAACTAAAATAAAAATGAGATAGTATTAGAAAGTGCAGAGGGAATAGAGATATGATACTTAATCTTCTGAAAGATGTTTAAAAGGGAGGCTTAATAAACCATAATATTGATAAAATTTTTATGATCCAAATGTGAATGGGAATGACATCTGTAGAGCTGATAACCAAAAACAGTTATATGAGCCCAGAGTTTAAAGGACTTGCAAGGTACAATTTGTAAATAAATTTCAAATATTAAAAGGTCATAGGGAGAAACCTGCAAAATCAGTTAGGAAAGCCAAAGGGGCCGGGTGCGGTGGCTCACGTCTGTAATCCCAGCACTTTGGGAGGCCAAGGCGGGAGGATCACGAGGCCAGGAGATCCGAGACCATCCTGGCTGATATGGTGAAACCTCGTCTCTACTAAAATAACTAAAAATTAGCCAGGCGTGGTGTTGCATGCCTGTGGTCCCAGCTACTCAGGAGGCTGAGGCAGGGGAATCGCTTGAACCTAGCGGGTGGAGGTTGCAGTGAGCCGAAATCATGCCACTGCACTCCAGCCTGGCAACAGAGTGGAACTCTTTCTCAAAAAAGAAAAAAAAAGAAAGAAAAAGCCAAAGGCAGATTGAGCTAAGGCCTCTGAAATTTTCTAAAATAAGGAAAAGGTTATTTTAAAGGTGCTTTAAAATTATTTGGGGAACAAGAAGGACAAGAAAAGGATAAAGTCCCCTTGGAACCAATAGTGCTTTGTTTATAGATAACAAAATGTATATCTTTTCAGGTATTATCTGCTATAATCTTTATCAATGAGTGGTTTTTCATTTGGAAGGGTAGAAAATATATTTGAATTTATAATATTCAAAAAGAACACTTGAACTGATAATACTAAATAATAAATACAGAACAGAAAAGGAGGTAGGAGAAAGGTAATACATACCAATTTTGTAATCTTTCTTAGGGGATATTAAGACTGACGAAGAAAAAAAGAGAAAAAACACTGAGGTTTATTTATTTATTTATTTTTTGTTTGTTTTTTGAGATGGAGTCTCCCTCTGTTGCCCAGGCTGGAGTACAGTGTCACAATCTTGGCTCACAGCAACTTCGGCTTCCCGGATTCAAGCAGTTCTCCTGCCTCAGCCTCCCAAGTGGCTGGGACTACAGGCACATGCCACCACGCCCAGCTGATTTTTTTGTATTTTTAGTAGAGATGGGGTTTCACCAAGTTGGCCAGGCTGGTCTCGATCCCCTGACTGCAAGTGATCCACCTGTCTTGGCCTCTCAAAGTGCTGGGATTACAGACGTGAGCCTCCGTGCCCTCATATTTAAACTGAGGTTTAAATATGCTCAATTATAAAGGTGGTCTCATCAAAAGAGAAAAGGGACTAAACTTTTCTCAAAAGAGAAAAGGGACTAAACCCAAACAAAAAATAGCAAAACAAACGCCCCAAACATATATAACAATAAATAGAAAATTAAAAAGGCATTAAAAGTAGAATATGTAGTATTCTATGATCTTCCAAAATATGTGTGATAAAGAAGAAAAATTTCTACAAACTTTAGACTGGTTAACTTGACTTTAATTCCTGGAAAAATTATTTGAGAATTTATTAAACAGATGGTCTGAAAGGTTTTGTAGTGATCACAAGGAGCAACATGGATTCATCAGTCTTACAGCTGGGTGTGGCAGTGTGCATCTGTAGTCGCAGCTACTTGGGAGGCTGAGGTGGGATGATTGCTTGAGCCCAGGAGTTAGAGGTTGCAGTGAGCTATGACCACACCACTGCACTCTAGCCTGGGCGATCGAACAAGACCCTGTCTCTAAAACAAAAAACGAAAAACCAAGTCTTGTCAGAATAACATTTCCTTTTTTTGAGGCAGAAGAAGGAAATCCTGTAACTATTTGGGTTGTAGTAAGACATATGATTGTTTTTCATTTTATCCTTGTGAACATGTTGGGCAAATGTTGGTCTGATCAGTGGAACCAGCTGCATATCAGAATCATATAGGTTCTGTGGCTGTTCTAGATCTGGGCTGTCCTATTTGCATAACCTAATGTGGCTATATAAATTTAAATTTAGGCTGGGCGCAGTGGCTCATGCCTGTAATCCCAGCACTTTGGTAGGCTGAGGCAGGTGGATCACCTGAGGTCAGTAGTTCCAGACCAGCCTGGCCAACATGGTGAAACCCCCATCTCTACTAAAGAAATACAAAAAATTAGCCAGGCGTGGTGGCGGGTGCCTGTAATCCCAGCTTCTCGGGAGGCTGAGGCAGGAGAATCTCCTGAATCTGGGAGGTGGAGGTTGCAGTGAGCTGAGATTGCACTCCAGCCTGGGCAACAAGAGTGAAACTCCATTTCAAATAAAAAAAAGAAAAAAAAAGAAAAAAGAAAAAAAAAGAAATGAAATTTACATTTAAGGTGGTTAAATGAAAAATAAGCATGAAGTTCTTCACCTACTGATTGGACAGCGCCAATATAGAATATTTCCAGCATCATGGAAAGTTTTATTGGACAATGCCGCCCTAGAGATTCTGATCCTGTAGGTCTGGAGTGTTCCAGATTTGGCAGTCTCTCTAGAGATGACCTATATAGTTGGCAGAATTGTAACTACTTGATTCTTCAGGTTGTACCTCCTATTAATTCCCCACATAACCCTTTGTTTCAGGCAGGCTGTTTGTTGGTGCTCTGTGAAAGTTCCTTACAACTTCCCTTCAGCCTCCCTTCTTCTTTTGCTGCTACCTGCTTTTGGTGGATGCTATTGGCTGTTTTTCTTTCTCAGCATCTGTTCTCCTTTCCTGCCTACCAGAGTGTAGACATGCAGTGCATAATTATGTTTTGGTCAACAATGGACCAAATATATATGGCAGTGGTCCCAGAAGATTATAATAGCATATTTTTACGTACTCTTATGTTCAGATGTTTAGATATAAAAATACCATGTGTTACCACTGCCTACAGTATTCAGCACAGTAACATGCTGTACAGATTTGTAGCCCAGGAGCAGTAGGCTATACCATATAGCCTGAGTGTATATATACAATCTCTGTGTAAGTACACTGTGATGTTCACATATGAAACTGCCTAACCATGTATTTCTCAGAACGTATTCCTGTCATTAAGTGACACATGACTATACTGACTTTCTTGAGATGTGTGTTGTCCCTCATAGCCATGTGCCTGAGATGAAGCTGGCCTCATCCTCGGCTCCAGGGGTGCATCTGATTGGCATAGGGAATGGACTTTATTTTTTAACTAACAGTGGTTGAGGAATGGCTTGGTAACCCAAATGACATGTGAGTAAGGATAGTCTGGAAGTAGGTAACCAGGAAGACTTTACTCACTGCTAAGACAACCCTGAGAAGAGAAGGCTTCTTCTGGACACTGTGTAGAGTTGTGATACCTAGAACCGTTAAAGCCATTTACTGTCAGCTTGAGGGTAAAGGTACCATCCAGGAATATTAGAGCTGTCAGATGGAAGAAACTGAGTCCTTACATTGTTCAGTTGCTGAATAAATCAGCCCAGAAGTCTTTCCTTTTTCTGAAGTTATTGTGGAATGATAATACATTTTCTTTTCTTTATCTTTTTTTTTTTTTTTTTTTTTTGAGACAAGAGTTTCACTCATGTTGCCCAGGCTGGAGTGCAGTGGCACAATCTCAGCTCACTGCAACCTCCGCCTCCCACGTTCAAGCAGTTCTCCTGCCTCAACCTCCCGAGTAGCTAGGATTACAAGCGCCCGCCACCATGCCCAGCTAATTTTTTGTATTTTTAGTAGAGATGAGGTTTCACCATGTTGGTCAGGCCGGTCTCAAACTCCTGACCTCAGGTGATCCACCCACCTCGGCCTTCCAAAGTGCTGGGATTACAGGCATGAGACACCGCATCCAGCCTGTTTTTTCTTTTTTTAAGATGAGGTCTTGCTCTGCTGCCCAGGCTAGAGTGCAGTGACACCATCATGGCGGACTGCAGTCTCGACCTCTCAGGCTCAAGCGTCCTCCCACCACAGCCTCCCGAGCAGCTGGGACCACAGGTGTGTACCACCATGCCCAGCTAAAAATTTGTGTACTAATAAGTTAAAAATTAGCTACTCAGGAGGCTGAGGTGGGAGGATTGCTTGAGCCCGGGAGGCTGCGGCTGCAGGGAGCCGTGATCGCACCACTGCACTCCAGCCTGGGCAACAGAGTGACCCCGTTTCAAAAATAGAAAAATAAATTTTGGAAAAAAATTAGATGGTTGCATCTGTACTGAACAACCGTAGACTTTTTTCCTTATCATTTATTCCTTCCACAATATAGTGTAACAACTATGTACATAGCATTTACATTGTATTAGGTATTATAAGTAATCTAGAGATGACTTAAAGTATATAGGAGGATGTGTACAGTTTCTATGCAAATACTACACAATTTCATATAAGGGACTTGAGCATCTGTGGATTTTGTTATCCTGGAACCAATCTCCTACAAATACTGAGGGTTGACTGTACTTTTAGAATATGGCATCCAAACATGACTTCTTTGGTTCTGCTATAATCCTTAAATTGTTTGATTTCTTGGTCTTGTTTCTTCAACTTAATTGCAAGTTCTTTAGAAGCTCAAACATCATAGGACCTTGTATATAAATAGCCAAGTATCTGTTTTTTCCCTTGCCCTTCTAAATCTGTGATTACATATATAGTATAAGCTTAGGGAAACATTTATTGGTCGACAATGCAGAAGTTAACTAAACTGATTTAACAGTCTTTGAAGATGTTTGAAATAAAAATTTTATCATTTATTTTCTAGCTGTCACCACTGACTAAAGAAGAGAAAACTGCGGCAGAGCAATTCAAATCTCACATGCCAGATTTATGAAGAAATGGATCTGGAAAGGAAACTAACAGAGAAGAGCTTAATTCTAGAGAAATTTAGGAAGATGTTTTGTTAACCCTTGATGTCTAGAGATTGGGGGCTGGTAAAGGAGGTTTGGCTTCAATGACTGGATAATGATGTCTTTCATGAGAGAGACTATAAGGGCAGATAATATATGAATAAAGTTCAGCCAAAAGGGTCAAAGGAGAATAAAATGATTTAAATATATGTATACACACATGCACACACACACTTAGTCTTGCAATTTCAGGCAAGAATGTCTCAACACTATTTTGCATCTGTTTTCTTTTTCTAAGTCATGATAATGTAGATGTTCTGGTCTATCATAAAAGAATGTTTATATACATTTCAGTCATTCAATATGTGGCTTTGGAAATTAAAGTATAGGTAAAATATTTGTATTACACATTATATATAATTTCATTTTGTAAATGTTGATTGTGCATGTGGCCACATTATTGTTGAGACTGCTTTTATGTGACCTGTAGTCTCCCACAAAACCTAAAGTAATAACCTGGCTTTTCTGTGATAGCCACTTTTGCGTATTTTTTTTCCCTATTTCCCTTGCCTGCTAATGTTGAGCAGCATGAACTTGCTTTCTGATGCTGTTTTAGACTGTCCCTGTTGTATTTCAATAATACCTTTGTTTTCCTTCAGCCTTTATTACTGTAATTGTTCATTCTACATGAAAGCTAAGAAACTGAAATTAGAAGAGCACTTACCTGCTACTTGCCAATTTTGTGTGAGTGTGTTATATGTGTCAATTTCCCTTTAAAATAACTATGTATTTTAAAATAACTATTGGCAATAAGGAAACTGTTCAAAGTAGAGGCAGATCTTGATACAAAGATGTTAATCACAGGGTTGTTTATGATAGCAGTGTACATACACATTTGGCTAGTACTAGGTGAATAGGAAAATAAATCATGTTGTATGTATACAATAAGAGGTCAAGTTGCCAATAAATTATAATTATTACTGTTAATGTTCTGGGAAATGCTGAAACTATGCTAAGTGGGGGAGAGGGAAAGCAGGTATTGCAGTTTTGTAATGAAGATTGGGCTTTGGAGTCATATCTGAGATGTAAGTAGCAGGTTTTAAATTCTAGCTATGACCCTGGGCAGATCACTTAACTTTTGAGTGTCAGAATGTTTGGAAGGCAAGACAGTGAAGTGTTTTAATACAGGGTTCAGTATTTAGTAAGCCTTCAATAAGTGATATTACATACATGTAATAAAAACTAAGCATTGAAAGGACTAGGAAAAATGTATCAAATGTTCTCTGCAGGTTATAGAATTATACTTTTACGTAATTTTAAAATTTCAGTTATGAGCATGTTTGTCCATTAACAAACTTACAATAGCTGAAAAACAGGGTTGTGAGAACAGCTTCACTTAAAATTGTCCTGTCTAGTTTGAGTATTTCAAGAACAGAAAGCTTCCTTTTTTTTTTTTTTTTTTTTTTTGAGACGGAGTCTCACTCCGTCGCTCAGGCTGGAGTGCAGTGGTATGCTCTTAGTTCAATGCAACCTCCGCCTCCCAGGTTCAAGCAGTTCTCTGCCCCACCCTCCCGAGTAGCTGGAATTACAGGTGCCCGCCACCACGCCTGGCTAATTTTTTGTATTTTTAGTACAGATGGGTTTTCACCATCTTGGCCAGGCTGGTCTTGAACTCCTGATGGTGATCCACCCACCTCAGCCTCGAAAAGTGCTGGGATTACAGGCGTAAGCTACCAGGCCCAGCCGCCTTTTTTTTAATTACAGAGAAGTAAGTTACACCTTAGTATCACATATTAATTTTCTTCAGTGTTCAGGCAATTAGTATTTAGAAAGTTTTTGTCATGAGATGGCTCTGGGATGTGATAATGATTGTTGGGATTGAAAAAATGGTAGTATCATGGAGAGATCATAATAAATTCTTATTATAATAGTATTAAAAGTGGTTTTGCTTTCAGTTAGGGAGAAAAATTAGATTGTACTATTTTTCCTCTATGATTTCCTTCAGTTATCTTCCAAATGTTATTTTTCCCCCACAGCCCCCTTAACATTGTTCTTCTCTATGCACTTCTCAATACATTTTCATTTGTTTTTCATGCCTCTTTGTGGATGACTCCTAAATACAACTTCTTCCTCTAGCTCTAGATCCATATTTCCAATAAAATCCCCTACCTGAATATTGAAATTAAACATGTCCAGAATACTTACTGATTTTACTGTTAATAGCCACTATTCTGTTGTTTGGAATTAAAATCTGTATAACTAATTTGCATCCCTTTATCTTCTTAGTCAATAAAACCTACAATTCTCTCTCTAAAATGGTCATAGTATACAACCTCCACATTATCTTCACACCTCCTTAATTTAGATCTTTTGTTTCTCATCTGGATTATAATTATTTTATCCTATGTGACTATAGTGTTTTTATGTCTTAAGTTATAAATAATACATGTTTAAGAATTTAAAAATCACAGGCATGGCCAGGCGTGGTTCACGCCTGTAACCCCAGCACTTTGGGAGGTTGAGGTGGGAGGATCACAAGGTCAAGAGATCGAGACCATCCTGGCCAATATGGTGAAACCCCGTCACTACTAAAAATACAAAAATTAGCTGGGCGTGGTGGCATGTGCCTGTAGTCCCAGCTACTTGGGAGGCTGAGGCAGGGGAATCACTTGAACCCGGGAGGTGGAGGTTGCAGTGAGCTGAGATTGCACCATTGTACGCTGGCTTGGTGATAGAGTGAGACTCCGTCTCAAAAAAAACCCCCAAAAAACAAACAACAACAACAACAAAAAACAGGCATGTAAATTCTCTAGAGGTAATCTGCAAATAATTTCTTCAGGCATTTCTACATGTATACAAATTAGAAAAATTTTTTTCAACAAAAGTAGGTTGATACTGTGCCTTGTACTGCTGCTGTACTTAATTTTTTTCATGTCATTATTTTATTTGAGACAGGGTCTCACTCTGTCACCCATGCTAGAGTGCAGTGGCGCTATCATGGCTCACTGTAGCCTCTAGGGCTCAAGCAATCCTTCAGCCTCAGCCTGCCAAGTAGCTGGGACCACAGGTGCATGCCAACAACCCCTGCTAACTTTTGTATATTTTGTAGAGACTGGGTTTCATCATGTTGCCCAGGCTGGTCTCCAACTCCTGAGCTCAAGAGATCTGCCAGCCTCAGCTTCCCAAAGTCCTGGGATATGTGAGCCACTGCGCCCGGTCTTCAATTCTAATATATTTTTGTTACGTCACATATCCACCGTTCTTTTTAATAGCTGTAATCTATTATATGGCTATACCATACCTTTTTTTTTTTTTTTTTAAGACAGGATCTGGCTCTGTTGCCCAGGTCATAGTGCAGTGGTGTGATCTTGGATCACTGCAGCCTCAAAACTCCTGGGCTCAAATGATTCTTCCATCTCAGCCTCCAGAGTAGCTGGGACCACAGGTGTGCACCACCATGCCCCCAGCTAAATATATAATCATTTTTATCAGTTCCTTATTGATAGACATTTAAACTCTATAACAGCAAGTTATACAAATAATACAACAAGTTGTAAAACATTAAGTTATTTAAGGATATATATGAAGTTAGGAGATTTTTCTTGTGGGGAGGGCAGCAAGGTCAGCCTTTAAGGGATTCTGATGGAGCAGACCATTGGCTCCCAGACCCCAGGGCTTGGCAATCCATGTGAGTTTAGCATCTTGCCAACTAAATTATTTATTTTGCTCAAGTTATCCTTTTTGCTTGCAACCAACGGCCTCTAATCAGTTGTACAGGTTTCTAACTTCGATATTATGAACTAGTGCAGTAAGTCCTTCAACATTTTTGGATTCTTCGGCAAACATACAAGAATCTATCTTACTATTTACCATATAAGTATTGCAATTTGTCTTATTTGTCCTCTATACTGCTCCTTGAGAGCAAGGCCCACTCACTTCTCATTACTCTGAATCCCAAGTACAGCACTACATTCTTTTTTTTTTTTTGAGACGGAGTTTCACTCTTGTTGCCCAGGCTGGAGTTCAATGGCGCGATCTCAGCTCATCGCAACCTCTGCCTCCCAGGTTCAAGCGATTCTCCTGCCTCAGCCTCTCTAGTAACTGGGATTACAGGCATGTGCCACCACACCCGGCTAATTTTGTATTTTTAGTAGAGACGGGGTTTCTCCATGTTGGTCAGGCTGGTCTCGAACTCCTGACCTCAGGCGATCCGCCCGCCTTGGCTTCCCAAAGTGCTGGGATTACAGGCATGAGCCACCACGCCCGGCCTAGCACTGCATTCTATAATTATTTTAAGTAAAATGGTTATAACATAAAATTAACCATCAACCATTTAAAAATGTACAACTGAGGGCATTTTCGTAAAAATAGCGTTATACAAGCATCAGCTCCATGTAGTTCAAAGACCACAAATAATTCTTACTGAAAGCATTTTTCAGTCTCACATTAATCTTTCTAAATTATATCTTGTTCATGACCCACGCAGTTAAAATAAATTGTTGCTACCCACCACCTATAAGCCTAAATGTCTAATATTCAAGAACTTGTTTCTAGATTATTAGTGATTCTCTACATGTGCACTCCAGGTCGATTAAGTATAATTAGTTGTTTGCAATAAATACAGGAAAAATTAAACTCAAATTATGGATTTGATGTGCCCTCTTTGTCTCACACACCTTCAATTCTTGCAATCTTTACACATCTCTTCTGGCAGGAAATTGTAGAAAGCAGATCCCATTTATAGGAAAGATGAATATCGCTGATACCCTTTCAGTAGTCCCACTGCGACAACTTACTTATGCGGCAAGAATGAAGTGTGGGATGTGGGAATGAAGTCTTCACAGTGTGTGGTCCCGTCCACTCACCACCGAAATGAGAAATGACACCTCTTCAGGCTTCACAATCTGGAGCCTTCTAACTCAATTTGCTTTGGTAGGTGGAACCCAAGTCCTACAAACCTTAGACTCTTTCTTCCAGAGAGAACCACTAACCACTAACCCTGTGCACCAGGGTTTCTCAAAGTGCGGGCCACAGGCCACCTGCTACCGAATCACACACAACGTTGGGTGAAAACGCGGATGGCCTGGGCCCCACCCTAAAATCTCAGAGTCCGAATACCTAGGGGTGTGGCTCCGAAGACTGCGCTTTCCACTAGTGCGCCAGGTGGCTCCGTCTTTGGCGCGCAAGTTTGAGAGCCGTGGGTTCCCGCCCTCCGCCGAGGTGGGCGGGGCGTAGCAGACCCCACGCTCAGACCGCCTACGCAGGCTGGGGCCGGAGGCACGCAACCCTGAGGCAGCCAGTCGCCAAGTCTCGTGTGCGCCCCGCAACGCGGGAACTAGGCGAACCTTCCACGCTCCTCCCCTCCTTTCTCCTCCCGCAGCGTCCTGCGCGCATGCGCTTCACGGCTTCTCTCGCCGCCGCGCCCCCAGCTGTCCTGGTTACAGTTGGTGTTTGCGAATTCTCTGCGGCGCCTTCTTTGCCAAACTCCAGCGGCGGTTCCGTACGCGCGCGCCCGCGTCACGTGGGCCGAGATTCCCTCGCGGCTGCTGGCCGGCGGGTGAGCCCGGAGAAAGGAGCCGCGGCCACTGCTCGCCCTACCTCTGCGCCCCGGGGCGGGCGCGCCGGTAAAAATGGCGAAATGGGGGTAGTCGGCGCTGGACCTGAAGCGATGGGGCACGCAGGTGGGGCTGTTGTCGGAGCCCCCTGACGTGGGCGCCGGGCTTCTCTAGGTGATTTGATCTGGCGACCTCGGGCCGGCGCCTGAGGTCAGACTACGGAGCCCGCGGGTCGCCAACGGCCTCGCCGAGAGCCGGAGGCAATGGATGAACAGAGCGTGGAGGTGAGGGGGTTGTGAGGGTGGTGGTTAGTCCCCGCCCCCACCCGATGAGCGGTTTTTATTCGGGGAGCCGTGCCCATGTCCTCCCTCCGGTAGGGCACCCCTACCCCACACCGCTGCCGCTGTGGAGAGGGCTGGCCCTGTACCAAGGACGCCGTTCTCATTCTGCAGCGCTCCGGGTGTCTTGTGCTCACTGTTCTGCAGTCAGGTGGTGCGTATCCTGGAGTTTTCAAGGATGTCTTGGCACAGGTACTCATCCCCACCGGGTATTTACAAACTGCATCCTGTTCCGAGCAAAACTGCAGATTCATCAAATGGACGTACCGTGCCCCTCGCCACCAGTCCTTACGAGTTCTTGAGCTGATCTAAATCTCCTTCCAAATGGATAATCATCTTTCCCTCTCAGTGGCACATTTTGCAAGCTTCTGCCCTTCCTTCCTAGATTGAATCAGCATATATTATCTCATGTGTAGTTTCCAGAACAAACTGTTCTTTTTATAACTGATTCTTGTAAGCTGTGAGTTAAAATAGTTGGGATATGTAGGATATGTAAATAAAGGCTAGGAATATTTTTTAAAAGATTGTTTATTGAACTTAATTGTATAATCATTATCAAATTTTGAACCTTTCAGATACTGAAATAGGAAATCCTTGCTTTTTAGTAAGAGGTAACTATGTTATGGATATTCCACTTGAAACTAGTCATTCTGTAGTCTTGTCCACCCCGTTGCAGGTTACAGAATCTGCATCTCCCAGGTTCTTTCTGGCCCTACAGAGTCATGATGAGATTCATGAGTAATTTTCTCCTTAATTCCTCATGTAAAGTATTATAAAGGTTTTGTAAACTTATCTTGGTTTTAGGAGGGTTTAATTCTAGAATGGAGTGAAACTAAATGTCAGTACTATAAAAACAAAGTATACAATACAATAACAGTACGTTTAATTGTATCTTTTTTCTTGTTAAAAACTTTTCAGTTACTTCCTAAATTGATTAAACTGAGACTTGCAAAGATAATACTGTTTCTTGTATTTACATATTTTTGTTGTTGTTGTTCCCAAGATTGCTTTGAACTACCGTCAGCATTTTCAATTGGGGCAGAATCTCAGGTTCAAATAAGTAGCTAGTCGGTTTTAACATCAGGGCAGCAATTCAGATTTCTGGATTCTTAATTCATTTTTTTCTGGGTCACAGTACACTGCCTTTAGGATAAATGTCTTTTTAAACTTCTTTTTCCTCTAAATTATAAAATCAGTTTATACCTTTTGGGGAAATTGCAGAAAAAGTTAAAAAGTTCATGTTGTGTATTCAGTCATATAGTCTGCCTTTTTTCCTTTTTTTTTTTTTTGAGACAGAGTCTCACTCTGTCACCCAGTCTGGAATGCAGTGGCACCCTCTCAGCTCAATGCAACCGCCGCCTCCCAGGTTCAAGCGATTCTCCTGCCTCAGCCTCCTGAGTAGCTGGGATTACAGGCGCACACCACCACGCCCGGCTAATTTTTGTATTTTCAGTAGAGATGGGATTTCACCATTTTGGTCAGGCTGGTCTCGAACTCCCGACCTCAAGTGATCCACCTGCCTCGGCCTTCCAAAGTGCTGGGATTACAGTCATGAACCATTGTGCCTGGGCCTTTTTCCCTTGCTGTTGTACATTATATGCATTTTTCTGTTATCATTAGATGAAGAACTATTTCTAGTGACTAATCTTTGTGTAACTGCCATAATTTACTTAATATTCGGACATTCGGGCTGTACCTAGATTCTTGCCATTATAATTACTGCTTCAGTGAAAATTTTTCTACATAAGTCTGTGTTTGCATTTCCTATATTTTCCTTAGAATAGAATCATCATGAAGCTTAGAAAAATGGAAGTACATTTTCCAGATATTTTAAGGTACTCTGGACCTTGACCAACCAAATCCTGATATGGAATATAGTTAAAATAGAGATATCAGCCCAAAATAAATGTAAATATTGAGTTGTTTTGAGCTTGCCTTTTACTCTTGATTCAGTAGCCTAAACTGGTGGATCTTACATCCTTTATTGTTTTCAGAGCATTGCTGAGGTTTTCCGATGTTTCATTTGTATGGAGAAATTGCGGGATGCACGCCTGTGTCCTCATTGCTCCAAGCTGTGTTGTTTCAGCTGTATTAGGGTAAGTTGTATTTCTTTTTACATGTAGCTGGTATATATAGTATATATTGTAAGGATTAACCGTTTCCCTTATCTTTTTATTTTACATTTTTTTGCCCTAAAGTGCTTGCTTGCATTGTGCTTGGGGTTGAGGAATACTAAGGTAAATGACAAATTGCCTGCCTTGAAGGAGCCTAAATCTAATTGAGGGAATGGAGTTTAGAATGTTTATATTGAAGAATGTGTGGTATCATAAAGAGACACTAAAGAAGTGCTGTTGGGCTCAGAAGAGGACTAGTTTATATGCGTTTGGTGAGTAAGATGGAGAAAAAGTGTTTAATCTTAAATAGTTGCAAGACACTGTAGAGATAAGTATAATCTAGGGGCTTTAAAACTTGAGTGTTGGCACTTTGGGAGGCTGAGATGGGTGGATGACAAGGTCAAGAGATCGAGACCATCCTGGCCAACATGGTGAAACCCTGTCTCTACTAAAAATACAAAAATTAGCTGGGTGTGGTGGCATGTGCCTGTGTCCCAGCTACCCAGGAGGCTGAGGCAGGAGAATCACTTGAACTGGGAGGGCAGAGGTTGCAGTGAGCCGAGATAGCGCCACTGCACTCTAGCCTGGTGACAAAGTGAGACTCCATCTCAAAAAACAAAACAAAACAAAAAACAAAATTTGAATGTTGGCTGGGAGCGGTGGCCCAGGCCTGTAATCTCAGCACTTTAGGAGGCCGAGGCGGGCGGATCACGGGATCAGGAGTTCGAGACCAGCCTGACCAACATGGTGAAACCCCGTCTCTACTAAAAATACAAAAATTAGCTGAGTGTGGTGGTGGGTGCCTGTAATCCCAGCTACTGAGGAGGCTGAGGCAGGAGAATTGCTTGAATCCAGGAGGCAGAGGTTGCAGTGAGCCAAGATCACGCCAGTGCACTCCAGCCTGGGCGACAGAGCGAGACTGTGTCTCAAGAAAACAAAAAAACATTATGAGGATGTTTGGTTGTGTGTGCCAGTGTCCAATAGCACATCTACAGAGCATAGTTGAAAACTGCCTTGTTCACATTCCTCTTCAATTATTTATTTTCCTGAGAAAATCAAAGAGGTCACATGCTCTTCACCTCAAACTTCCTGTTTCGGCTGGACACGGTGGCTAACGCCTGTAATCCCAGAATTTTGGGAGGGTGAGGTGGGTGGATCACCTGAGGTCAGGAGTTCGAGACCAGCCTGACCAATATGGTGAAACCCTGTCTCTACTAAAAATACAAAAATTAGCCGAGCATGGTGGCATGTGCCTGTAGTCCCAGCTACTCAAGAGGCTGAGACAGGAGAATCACTTGAACCCTGGGAGGCAGAGGTTGCAGTGAGCCACTGCACTCCAACCTGGCGACAGAGCGAGACTTCATCTCAAAAAAAAAAAAAAAAAGAAAGAAAATTTCTGTTTCCTTATTCTTGCCTAAGGAAGATAAATATGCCTTTGTGAAGAGTAGTGTTGGTAACACTTAAATCATTTTTTTCTAGTCACACAGCTCACAATTGATGGTACTGGATTTGAACCCATTAAGTTCAAGAACTCTATAGCCTTTTCTTTGTCACTGCACCATGTGCAGAAGACCAAGTTAAATATGATGTTGGTTCTCATACTCCTAAAACTAAAAGATTCAATCTTTCTTGGCCTTCTTTCCTCAGCTGTAGAATTCAGATAGGATTTGCTTTATAGGGTGGTTGTGGCATTAAATGAGATAACCTAAGAAGTAATTAAGAAATTATAAAATACTGTATCTACTTATTTGTAAGGTATTTAGTTGTTAAAATAGCAACTAATACACATTAACACTTACCTATGTTTTAATAAACAGTGAAACTGATGCTAGAGAAATTAAGTAATTGGCCTCCATTACTATAGTTAATTAAGTGGTAGAATCTGGATCTGGGCTGATTTTTTTGATGAAGGTCCCATATGCTTATGGTGTTTGGTTGTTACCTTATGCCTCATTGATTCTGTATTTTTTCATTGTTACATCTTCTTTCTCCTGCCCCTTAAATGCATTTATGTCTTAATTTCTTAAGATCTTGTTGCTTCGTTCTCTACTCTGAGGTTTCTGGGAGTGTTCATCTACTTTAGGAAATTTGATTTACTTTAGCAGCTTTAGCTATCATCTCTCTGCATGGCTCCTAAATCTATTCCTTCAGCACTAACTTGTGGATGTCTTGTCTTGTTGTCCTTCTAGCATCTTGAACTTTGTTGAAGATCAAATTATTCGTGTTATTTTCTCAAACCAACTCTAAGTTCATTATTTTTGTTCTGTTCTGCCAGTCAAACTGGAAACTTTATACCAGTGATTTTTTTATTTTCTATTTTTATTTTTTTGAGATGGAGTCTCGCTCTGTTGCCCAGGCTAAAGTGCAGTGGTGTGATCTCGGGTCACTGCAACCTCCGCCTCCCAGGTTCAAGCGATTCTCCTGCCTCAGCCTCTCGAGTTGCTGGGAGTATAGGCGCACTCCACCATGCCCAGCTATTTGTGTGTGTGTGTGTGTGTGTGTGTGTGTATATATATTTTTTTTTTTTTTTTTTTTTGTAGAGATGGGGTTTCACTGTGTTGCCCAGGCTGGTCTTGAACTCCTGACCTCAACTGATCTGCCCTCCTTGGCCTCCCAAAGTGCTGGAATTACTGGCATGAGCCACCGCGCCTGGCCTATACCAATGATTTTTAAGTGCAATTAGTTATTATCTCCCGGTTTCACTTATATTTGTTTTACCTTTCTGTTTTTATCATTAGCGTGCTAATAGAGAAGTATGAACATTGGTTACCTCATGCTTAGATTATTTAATTACTTTCTATCTGATCTCTCAGGTTTGAGTCTTTTCTTATCTTCAGTCCATTTTCTGTCCTGCTGCTATATTAATATTTTTCTTTGGTGTCTTTTTTTTGCCAGAAGCCTCAGAAATTTATTACATAAAGGATAAAGTCCAAGAATGTTAGCCTTGTGTTCAGACCATCCAGATCTGATTCTGACCTTTCTTTCTAGGGCTGTCTTGGTTCCTGAATGCACTGATCATTTGTTCATTCATTCAGCAAATATTAATTGCTTGCCTACTTGTTTTCAAGCCAATCATTTTTTATTAGGTATAATTGACATACAATAAACTACACATGTTTAAAGTGTACAGTTTTTTATTTGTTTTGTTCTTTTTTTTTTTTTTTTTTTTTTGAGATGGCGTTTCGCACTTGTTGCCCAGCCTGGAATGCAATGATGCGATCTCCCCTCACTGCAACCTCCATCTCCTGGGTTCAAGTGATTCTCCTGCCTCAGCCTTCCAAGCAGCTGGGATTATAGGCATGCATCACCATGCCTGGCTAATTTTGTATTTTTAGCAGAAACAGGGTTTTACCATGTTGGTCAGGTTGGTCTCAAACTCCTGACCTCAGGTAATCTACCCACCTCAGCCTCCCAAAGTGCTAGGATTATAGATGTGAGTCACTGCGCCTGGCCAAGTGTACAGTTTTGACATATATATCCTCTTGTGAGACTATCACTGCAGCCAAGTTAGTGAATGTATCTGTCATCCCCAAAACTTTCCTTGTGCCTCTTGGTAATTCCTCCCTCTACTTACCTTGTCCCCAGGCAACCACTGATCTGCTTTCTGTCACAATAGATAGGTTTGCTTCAGAGATAAGGGGGATGGAAAAAGAGAAAAAGATAAGTTTGCATGCTCTGGAATTTTACACAATTGAAAATCATACAATATGTACTCTTAGGGATTTAGCTTTTTTCACTTAGCAAAAATACTGTGTGTATCAGTAGTATTCCTTTTTATTGCTAAGTAGTATTCCATTGTATGTATTTACCACAATTTGTTTATGCATTCGCCTATTGATGAACATATGGCATGTTTACAGTTTTTGCTATTACAATGAAAATTGCTGTGACATTCGTGTACAAGAAGCTTTCTTTTCTCTTGGGTAAATAATTAGGAATGGAATGGATAGAGATTATATGGTAGATGTGTGTTTAACATTTTGAAAATTGCCCAGCTATCTTCTAAAATACTTGTATCTGAGAGCTAAACAATGAGCATATGTGGACATAAAGGGGGAAATGCTAGACACCAGGGACTTCAAAAGAGGGAGAGGAGAAGAGGGATGAAGGTTAAATTAAAAAAAGGATTGGGAGACCAAAGCGGGCGGATCACCTGAATTCGAGAGTTCGAGACCAGCTTAACCAACATGGAAAACCCTGTCTCTAATAAAAATAGAAAATTAGCCAGGCGTGGTGGTGCATGCCTGTAATCCCAGCTACTCGGGAGGCTGAGGCAGGAGAATCTCTTGAATCCGGAAGGTGGAGGTTGCAGTGAGCCGAGATCGTGCCATTGTACTCCAGCCTGGGCAACAAGAGCAAAACTCTGTCTCAAAGAAAAAAAAGGAAATAGTTTTATGATTTTACATTCTCACCAGCAGTGAATGAGAGTTCCAATTCCTCCACATTAATGCTAGCAGTTGGTATGTTTGGTTTTGTGAATTTTAGCCATTCTCGGGGTATGTAGCTATTCTTAGAGGTATCTCCTTGTTTTAGTTAGCGTTTCTCTGTTGAGTAATGATGTTAGCATCTTTTCCAGGAGTTATTTACCATCCATATGTTGTTTTTGGTAAGGGGTCTGTTCGGTGCCCCCCGTTTTGTGCTAAATAAATACAACAAAATTTCCATTTTACCCATATTTAAGGGTACAGTTCAGTGTCTTTAATTACATCCATGATGTTGTACAACCATATCACTGTTTCCAAAACCTTTCATCACCCCAAACAGAAAGTCTGTACCCATTAAAAAAAAAGAAAAAAGAAAATAAACATAAGTAAACATAGGAAAGGTATATTAAAAATACAGTATAAAAGATAAAAAATAGTACACCTATGTAGGGTAGCTCCATTCTAATCTTATGAGACTACTGTAGTATATGCGGTCCATCATTTACCCATACATCTTTATGTGACACATGACTATATACCACCTTTCGTTTATCCTTTTTTTTTTTTTTTTTTTTAAGACAGAGTCTTGCTCTGTCGCCAGGCTGGAGCTGGAGTGCAGTGGCGCGATCTCGGCTCACTGCACCCTCCGCCTCCCAGGTTCAAGCGAGTCTCCGGCCTCAGCCTCCTGAGTAGCTGGGACTACAGGCGCGTGCCACCACACCCAGCTAATTTTTGTGTTTTTAGTAGAGATGGGGTTTCACCATGTTGGCCAGGATTGTGTTGATCTCTTGACCTGTGATCCACCCTCCTTGACCTCCCAAAGTGCTGAGATTACAGGCATTGAGCCACCGTGCCCAGCCTATTTATCCATTTTTATCTCTTGATATACACTTGGGTTGTTTTCACCTTTTGGGTATTGTTAATAGTTCTGTTGTTAACAATTATCTGTTTGAGTTCCTGCTTTCATTTCTTTTGAATATATATCTAGGAGTGAAATTGCTAGATCATATGGTGTTCTGTTTAACTTTATATATTTTTTTAATTGTGGGTAAAATATACCTAATGTAAGATTAGCCTTTTTTTTTTTTTTTTTAAATGAGACAGTGTCTCACTCTGTTACCCACGTTGGAGCGCAGTGACACAGTCATGGCTCACTGCAGCCTCAATCTCTTGGGCTTGAGCAGTTGGCCTGCTTCACACTCTTGAGTAGCTGGGACCATAAGCATGTGCCATTGTGCCTGGTTAATTTTTTTATTTTTTGTAGAGACAGGGTTTTACTTTGTTGACCAAGTTGGCCTCAAACTCCTGGACTCAAGTGATCTGCCTGCCTTGGCCTCCCAAGTGCTAGGATTACAGATGTGAGCCACTTGGCTCAAATTTACGATTTTAACTGTATTTTTAAGAGTACAGTTTTTTTTTTTTTTTTTTTTTTTTTTTTTTTTGAGACGGAGTCTCGCTCTGTCGCCCGGTCTGGAGTGCAGTGGCCGGATCTCAGCTCACTGCAAGCTCCGCCTCCCGGGTTTACGCCATTCTCCTGCCTCAGCCTCCCGAGTAGCTGGGACTACAGGCGACCACCACCACGCCCGGCTAGTTTTTTGTGTTTTTAGTAGAGACGGGGTTTCACCGTGTTAGCCAGGATGGTCTCGATCTCCTGACCTCGTGATCCGCCCGTCTCGGCCTCCCAAAGTGCTGGGATTACAGGCTTGAGCCACCGCGCCCGGCCAAGAGTACAGTTTAGTGGCATTAAGTACATTCACATTGTTGTGCAGCCATCACCGCTATCCACCTTTAGTACCTTTTCATCATCCCAAACTGAAACTCTGTACTTGATAAACAATAAATTCTCATTATTCTCTTCCCTCTAGCCCCTTTAACCACTATTCTACCTTCTATCTTTACACTGACTATTCTAAGTACCTCATATAAATGGAATCATAAAATATTTGTGTTTATTTCTACCTCTGTATTCTGTTCTGTTAGTCTCTATTTCTGTTCTTATGGTAGTACCACACTGCTTTGATTACTGTAGCTTTGTAGTAAGTTTTGAAATTAGTGTGAGTCCTCCAACTTTTTCTTTTTTAAGGTAGTTTTAGCTATTGGCATCCCTTGAGATTCCATGTGAATTTTAAATGCAGTTTTCTACCAATATAAAAAAGCACCATTGGAGTTTTAGTAGGGATTACATTGATTCTGTACATGCCTTTGGGTAATATTGCTGTCCTAAAAATATTAAATCTTATGATCCTTGAACGTGGGTGTCTTTCCATTTATTTAGGACTTCTCTAACTTCTTTCAGCAGTGTATTGTAGTTTTGCATGTATAAGTCTTTCTTTCTTTTTCTTTTTTATTTTTTTGAGACAGGATCTCGCTGTCACCCAGGCTGGAGTGCAGTGATGTGATCATGGCTCACTGCAGCCTCAACTTCCTGGGTTCAAGCAATCCTCTTGTCTTGGCCTCCCAGTGCTGGGATTATAGGTGTGAGCCACCACACTCAGCCTCCGTGTATGTCTTTCAAATTCTTGGTTCGTTTTTTTCCTAAGCATTTTATTCCTTTTGATGCTGTTGCAAATGTGTTGTTTTCTTAATTTCCTTTTTTGATTGTTCATTGCAAGCTTATAGAAATGCCAGTGTTTTTTGTGTGTTTATTTTGTATCCTGTAACTGCTGCTTTTATTAGCTTTAACAATATTTTGTGGACTCTTTAGGGATTTTTACAGATAAGATCATGTCATCTGCAAAAAGATAATTTCACTTCTTTTTTAATTAAGATACTTTTTATTTATTTTGCCTAAGTACTATGGCTGGAATTTTTAGTACCTGTATTATGTTGAATAGAGATTGTAAAAGCTGGCATCCTTGTCTTTTTCCTGATCTTAAGGGGAATTTTTCCTGATCTTAAGGGGAAGAGTTAAAGCCTTTGAATCGTTGACTATGATTTTTATGAGTTTTTATATATGGCCTTTATCAAGTTGAGGAAGTTCCCTTCTATTTCTGTCTATTGAGTATTTTTGTCATGAAAGGATATTGGATTTTTTCAGATGCCTTTTCTGCATAATTGAGATGATCATAGTGGGGGTTTTCCATGAAGTGGTTTATCACATTGAATGATTTTTATAGTTGAACCATCTTTGTATTCTAGGAATAAATCCCACTTGGCCACAGTGTATAATCTTTTAAATATTCTGTTGAATTAGTTTTATTAGGATTTTGTTGAGGATTTCCCTAGCACAATTTCTCTAGTAAATGTCTTAAACTCCCAGAGCAATACATATACATTAAAATTTTTCACATAGCGTTATGAATGAGGATACATGGTGCATGTCAATAGTGATATCTCTGAGTATATTCTGAAGAAATGGAAGGAATTTAATATTTATATTTTAAATTAATTTCAAATGCAGGATTAGGTGTTGGAAGTAGTATTTAATCAATCATGAACCCATGATCTAAGATTTTTAATGATTGCTGTAATTAATGTTTCTCAAAGAGCTTGTTTTCTGTTACAACGTTGATTTTTTTTTTTTTTTTTTTTTTTTTTTTGAGACAAAGTCTCACTGTCACCCAGGCTGTAGTGGAGTGGCACAGTCTTGGCTCACTGTAACCTCCGCCTCCCAGGTCCAAGCGATTGTCCTGCCTCAGCCTCCTGAGTAGCTGGGATTGCAGGCACCCACCACCATGCCCGACTAATTTTTATATTTTTAGTAGAGATGGGGTTTCACCGTGTTGCCCAGGCTGGTCTCGAACTCCAGACCCCAGGTGATCCACCCACCTCAGCCTCCCAAAGTGTTGGGATTACAGGCGTGAGCCACCACGCCCGGCTGATGTTTTTTTTAAAACTCTCTTTTTGGTCTGCTGTTACACTAACAGTAATTTTATTTACCATCTGGCTTATTTAGTTCTGTATACTAGATAATTAATATATACAATCTTTATGATAATTACTCATTCTTACAAGTTTTTGGAAATGAACAAAGGGACTGCTTTTCCCTTTCTCTGGTAGACACACCGTAAGAAGTGGACTTTGGTTGTAGTTTAGTGGTATAGATATTTGTAAGAAACTTTTAGGTTCGGTGCCGTGGCTCATCCCTGTAGTCCCAGCACTTTGGGAGGCCAAAGGCAGAGGATTGTTTGAGCCCAGGACTTCAAGACCAGCCTGAGCAACATGGCAGGATCCCATCTCTGCAAAAATTAAAAAATTAGTTGGATGTAATGGGCACATCTGTAGCCCCCGCTACTTCTGAGGGTCAGGTGGGAGGACCTCTTGAGACCAAGAAGTTGAGGTTGCAGTGAGTTGTGTTTGGGCCACTGCACTCCTGCCTGAGCGACAGAGTGTGACTTGTCTCAAAAATAAAAAACCCAGACAGTATTTAGCATGTTTTTGTATGTATATATAGTTTGCCTCAAACAATACATTAGGGGATGTAGGAAATTTTGTATGCTTTCACAAGGCATCTGAGATCCTCTGTGATCTGCCTCCTAGTTTCCTTGCAATTTTGAGCTATTTGGGAATAAAGGTTCTTTGTTAACAAATTTCCTATTTCCTGCCTGTTTTCTCTTATAGCTAAAACTATTTAAATGAGTGTTTTCCACTCCATATCTCTGCAACCTTGCTGTCTACTTACCCTTCAGCCCATTCTAACTTGATTTTAGTTCCCTCCACACTACTCACATAGCTCCTGCAAGGTATAGACTCAATTTTGCTAAATTCAATGAACATTTCGTTGGCCTTATCTTTCCTTCTCAGAGCATTCAGCACAAATTACTTTATCTGTTTTTCTTGAAACATTATCTTCTTTGGTATTTTTGCCATAATAGCTATACCATCTTCCTAGTAACTTCATGGTCTATGGATTTTTTTTTTTTTGTTAAAGAGACTGAGTCTTGCTTTGTTATCCAGGCTAGAGACAGTGGCATGATCATGGCTCACTGCAGCCCCGACCTCTGGATTCAATTGATCCTCCCACCTCAGCCTCCTGAGGAATAGCTGGGACTACAGGCATGTCCACCATGCCTGGCTAATTTTTGAGTTTATTGTAGAGATGGTATCTTGCTGTGTGACCTAGGTCTGGACCTCCTGGCCTTAAGCAGTCCTCCCACCTTGGCCTGCCAAAGTGCTAGGATTAAAGGTGTGAGCCACCACATTCGACTGGTCCATGACTTTTAACACTACCTCTAGACTTATACTTCACAACTTTATCTTTTCAGTCCTGGCCTTTTCCCTGCCTCTAGTATCTAACTACCCTCGTTTGGACTTGTAGTGTGCATTTCAAATATATTATCTCTATAAGAGGTGTTTTTTTTTCTGTTTTTTTTTTTCATGCCAAATCTGTTTCTTTTCCAGTCAGGAACCCAGTTTTTTATCCAAAAACCTAGTTCACCTTAATTGTCCTTATTCCTCACATCCAGTAGTAATTGAACTATAAATGTTAGCAGCCATTTTTTTTTTAAGATTATCTTATATACTTAGTATTTATTACTAACAGTTTCTCTAACCGTTACAGCAGTTTTGCAGGGTAGGTATGTTGATTCTCTTGTTGCATATGAGGAGATGAGCTCAGTCACTTGTCCAATGTCATGTGGTCCATAAGTGCCAGAGCTGGGAATCAGACACAGATCTAAAGATTGTGATTCTTCCAGTTTAATGATGGAGAGAAAATAATTTTTAAATTTTATTTTATTTTATGTTTATAATTTTTAAATTGAATGAGTGGGAATGCTCTAAACATATTTAACATTATGCATTAATATTGTACCACTGGTTGGTTGGTTTTGGTTTGAGAGAAACATTGTTTTTCTCAGAGTATTAACATTGTCATATTTATTTTGTAATTAAATTAGATTGTGGAGACTGAGTAATCTTATGCATGTATGCCTGTAATCCCAGCACTTTGGGAGGCTCAGGTGGGCGGATCACTTGAGGTCAGAGCTGGAGACGAGCCTAGCCAACGTAGGAAAACCCTGTCTCTAATAAAAATGCAGAAGCTATGTGGGTGCGGTGATGCATGCCTGTAATCCCAGCTACTCGGGAGGCTGAGGCACAAGAATTGCTTGAACCTGGGAGGCAGAGGTTGCAGTGAGTTGAGATGGCACCACTGCACTTGAGCCTGGGTGAGGGAGTGAGACTCTGTCTCAAAAAATAAATAAATAAATTAGATTGTGAAATACAAGATAAATATGCCACAAATATTCAGAGAATGTAAAGCTTAATGTAGCCTGGGAAAGGCAGGAAATTTTATGGACATGATCCAGTGACATTTCCATGATCCAGAGACAGGACATGGAGGGAGGGCCAAGCACATATATGTCAACAGTGTTATATAGTGCAGCAATAAGCCTGTTTTGACTGGGAGGGAGGGGGACATTTAAACATATGATCTGATTACTCCCTATCATAGTCCCAGTCTTTGTAAGGTTTATAATCTAGCAGGACAAAGAAGATCAACAAATAAGTCGTCATAATAAAGTTTCTGAAGGGGGAAGTATAGTGGTAGAGCATGGCAATTATATCTAAAATAGTCTGCAGAGTGTCAGGGAATGCTTTTTGGAGAAAGCAGCTTATGAACTGAAATCTAAACAATGAGTAGGAGTAACCCAGAAGAAGAAAGGTTTTGAAGAATATCTTAGGCAGAGAGAGGAAACATGTAAAGACATAACCTTGCTGGGTCATAGGGCCAGTTCTGGAGAGGAGTTCATGAGACCGGTTCTGGAGAGGAGCTATGACTTTAACAGAAGAGTGGCATGGTCATGTCATTGTTTTAGGGGAAGAAACCTGACCCAAATTTCATTTTTGCCTAGAGACCAAGGTAATAATAATGTTCAAGGTTATTAAGAATGGAGGAATCCTTTTCCGTAGGATTTTTACTTTATTTTTGTTTTTATTTTTATTTTTTGAGACAGAGTCACGCTCTGTCACCCAGGCTGTACAGTGCAGTGGCGCGATCTCGGCACCCTGCAGCCTCTACCTCCTGGTTCAAGCAATTCTCCTGCCTCAGCCTCCCGAGTAGCTGGGGCTACAGGTTCACACCACCACACCTGGCTAAATTTGTATTTTTAGTAGAGACAGATTTCACTATGTTGGCCAGTCTGGTCTCGAACTCCTGACCTCATGATCTGCCCGCCTCAGCCTCCCAAAGTGCTGGGATTACAGGCGTGCTCTGTATGCTTTTTCTTTCAGCTTTATTTTCTTTGCTCTGAAGTACCTTGCTTCCTTTCATTTTAAGTCTTTTACTGTCCTTTAAGGTTTCCTTGGGAATTTTATTTCTAAATTAATTATTTGGCATCAAGTTAAAGCTCATGTTCATTTTAAAAAGTAGAAAGAGATAAACAAATAACAGATATTGGGAGTACGTTGGTGTAGGATCATAGTTATTTACCTCTGAACCTATTTATCAGACAACTAAAACATAAAGTGTTTTGTTTTATTATAAACCTGTTGTTTCCTGAAAACTAGTCAGAAAATCTTAACATCTCCTTCCATATGGTATAAGATTGCTCTCAGTTTCCTAATAAATTATTAACATAATTTTTGGTTTAGTAGAGACATTATTCTCTTCTAAAACCTTTTTGTAATTATGAGGAAACCAAGATATCTAGAAGCTTCAATTACCGAACTGTGAAACCTTTTTGTTTTGTTTTGTTTTGTTTTGAGACAGAGTCTTGCTCTGTCGCCCAGGCTAGCGTGCAGTGGCAGGATCTCAGCTCACTGCAACCTCCGCCTCCCTGGTTCAAGCGATTCTCCTGCCTCAGCCTCCTGAGTAGCTGGGATTACAGGCGCCTGCCACCATTCCTGGCTAATTTTTGTATTTTTAGTAGAGACAGGGTTTCACCATGTTGGCCAGGCTGGTTTCTGTCTGCTGACCTCAGGTGATCTGCCCACCTTGGCCGCCCAAAGTGCTGGAATTACAGGCATGAGACACCACGCCTGGCCCTATGAAACTGTTTTAAGACTTAAAAGTTGTGTTCTGTTGCTTATTCATTTTTTTAGGTTTAATTTACATGTCTATAATGTATGTAACTCAGAATTAGCTTCCCTTTTTTTGAATTAGATTTTCAAAAAATAAATTCAGTAGTAAACTAGATAGAAATAAATCATCACTATGGTTTATTTTCGAGTGCAAAGGAGACAGTCATTATTATAAGACAATAGTAAGATTATATACACGTTCCCTGTGAGAATCAGCTAGTCCTGGAATCATTCCTTTTCCTGTGTGAGAGTAGCCTTTTAACAGCTATTTTGCACTGAGTTCTGTCCCTTTAAAAGTTTATCCCTATGAGGATGATAGTGTGAAGGAGATAGTAGATTGCCTATTATTTCTGTAAGTATCTCTAAAATTAAGCACTAGACAGTGCTTAAAACTCATTAGATTTGTATTATTTTATATATATATAAATAAATAAAGTAATGGTGTTTTCTAATCAAAATCTAATCTTTTGACCCCTTAGCGCTGGCTGACAGAGCAGAGAGCTCAATGTCCTCATTGCCGGTAAGTGTTTCGCTATGATTATTTGTGAATTTGGAAAATAGTAAAGTCAGAATGTGCCTTGGGATTCATAAAGGCAGTTTTCCTGCAGTCAGCCCATTTCTCTTCTTCTTGAAGATAGTTGAGTAGAAATAAGCAATCTGACTAGAAAAAGAAATGCAGGGACTAATTCATGTGACTTAAAATTATGTTTACTATGTTATACTCTGCCTCTCTTAGAAAATACTTGTGTAAGTTCTTAATTTACCTTTCATAATTAAGCAACAAATTTTTCATGTTTCTGGTTAAAAAATCCAGATAGTTAGGCCATAACTTATCTTTTATAATTAAGCAAAAAATTTTAATGTTTCTGGTTAAAAAAATCCAGATAGTTTGGCCGGGCACAGTGGCTCACACCTGTAATCCCAGCACTTTGGGAGGCCAAGGTGGCTGGATAACCTGAGGTCGGGAATTCAAGACCAGCCTGGCCAACGTAGTGAAACCTTGTCTCTACTAAAAATACAAAAATTAGCCGGGCATGGTGGCACACACCTATAGTCCCAGCTACTCAGGAGGCTGAAACATGAGAATCGCTTGAACCTAGGAGGTGGAGGGTGGAGTGAGCTGAGATCGCACTGCTGCACTTGAGCCAACGTCGCGCCATTGTACTCCAGCCTGAGTGACAGAGCGAGAGTCTGTCTCAAAAAAAAAAAAAAAAAAAAAAAAAAATCCATATGGTAGAGATAAATATAAAATAAAAAGGCTTCTGATTCTGATACTCCCTGCCCTGTCTTCTCACTTAATAACACTTGCAAAAGAAATTGTTGGATTTGGTATCTATTCTTCTAGACTGTTTTTTGTGCATGTATTTTGTAATGCCCTAATCCAGTATAATTGTGCCTATATTTAAATATATGCGTATGTGATTCCCATATGCGTTTTCTTAAAATGTACCAATGATATAATATTGTTTTGCAGTTTGCTTTTTCATGTAAAATAGGTAGGTATCTTTTCTTGATTGTATGTGTATATAAGTCATTTTTTTTAAAAGTGACTAATCAATGTTATGACTATACCTTGATTTATTTATCCCCATATTGAGAGACATTTAGGTTATCTCTACTTTTGATTTCAAAAAATAATGCTGGAGTGCCAACTGTTGCCCATTTTTTCGTTTTGTATTCACTTTTCTTTTTATTTTTTTGAGACAAGGTCTCGCTCTGTCGTCCAGGCTGGAGTGCAGTGGCGCGATCTCAGCTCACTGCAGCCTCGACTTCCTGGGCTCAGGTGATCCTCCTACGTCAACCTCCCTCCTAACTGGGACCACTGGTGTGTGCTACCATGCCAAGCTAATTTCGTTTATTTTTTGTAGAGATGAGATGTCACTGTTTTAGCCAAACTGGTCTTGACTTCCTGGGCTCAAGGGATCCTACCACCTTGACCTCCCAAAGTGCTAGGATTGTAGATGTGAACCAGTGTGCCCAGTCCCACCTTTCTTATATTATCTATAAGACCAGCACTGTCAAGTAGAACTTTTTATAATGATGAAAGTGTTCTATGTCTACACTGTCCAGTATGGTAGCCACTAGCTACGTGTGGTTTTTGATCACTTGAAATGTGTCTAGTGTGGCTATATGATGAAATTTTATTTAGTTATTTATTTTTGAAATGGAGTCTCACTCTTTCTCCAGGCTGGGGTGCAGTGGCGCAATCTTGGCTCACTGCATCCTCAGTCTCCCTGGCTCAGGTGGTCTTCCTACCTCAGCTTCACGGGTAGCTGGGACTATAGGCACATGCCACCACGCTTGGCTAATTATTTGTAGAGACAGGGTTTCATCATGTTGTCCAGGCTGGTCTCGAACACCTCGGTTCAAGCAATCTACCCGCCTCAGCCTCCCAAAGTGCTGGGATTACAGGCATGAGCCACCATGCTAACAGTACAGCGTTAGACTCAGAAGTTGAGAATTCAGTCCATATTCTGAATCATGTTTTTGTTTAGTTTTTTTGTTTGTTTTTGTAAATGACGTGTTAATATGGTGAAAATAAGTTGCAAAGAGTATTTTTCATTGTGTGTTTTTCTTTTTTCTTTTTTTTCTTTCTTTTTTTTTTTAGTTTTAATAGTGTTATGGGGCCAGGTAGTGGCTCATACCTGTAATCCCAGTACTTTGGGAGGATCACTGGAGGCCAGGAGTTCAAGACCAGCCTGGGAAATATAGCGAGATCCCTGTCTTTACAAAAAATTTTAAAATTACCTGGATTTGATGGTGTGCTGCTGTAGTCCCAGCCACTCAGGAGGCTGAGGCAGGAGGATCGCTTGAGCCCAGGAGGTCAAGACTGCAGTGAACCATGATCATGCATGCCGCTGCATTCCACCCTGGGTCATAGAGTGAAACTCTATCTCTTAAAAAAAAATAGTGTTATGGTATGAGTATTATTGTGCTCTCTATTTTGAGAAACGTGTTTATTTTATAAAATAATCTGAAATTCATGAATTAGTGTATGTGTATGGATTTTCTCCCCAGTGCTCCACTCCAGCTACGAGAACTAGTAAATTGTCGTTGGGCAGAAGAAGTAACACAACAGCTTGATACTCTTCAACTCTGCAGTCTCACCAAACATGAAGAAAATGAAAAGGACAAGTATGTCCTCAATTTCTTTGTTCAATATGAAATGGATTTTGCCTTTGTGTTGTTTAATGACACTATATTGGTAGTTGCCATTTAGTTATTTATGAATAAGTAGTGTTAAATTTCTTAAGTTTTTAATTCTTTCCATCATGTGCTGTTGCTGTTAAGTAACATATTCTTGTTGTTTATTTAACAGCGGTTATTTCATGCCATGTATATACACAGGCACCCCTTGCCCTCTCCTCCCCCCATACAGAAAGTGCTTTGCTAGATGATAGGCATACAGAGGTAAATGAGACATAATTTCTGTTAACTGCTTAATGGGGACACAGTGATAATACTGTGTTAAGTCATTTGAGGGACAAGAATGAATAAATGGTCTTATGTTCCATGATTGAAGAATTTTGAACGTATCTGGAGAGTTGTTATGGGGAGCAGATAAAGAAAGGAAAGAATGATGTGGCAGTGATTTGTTTTTATAGATGAAGAAGCTACAACATGGTTAATTGTAAGGCTTCACTGTCCAGCAATAGTAAAATGACTTGAATTAGGTGAGAGCCCAGGACCCTTGAATGTTTAGAAATAAAACCTGGTCACTTTCTGTAGAGTCACAACATGGTAAAGCAAGAGGTTGAAACCTCATAGGTCATTAGAAAAAATTTTATCTGTTTCTTCATTATACTGAGGAACTAGAACCATAGAAATAAGAGAACAGGGCATGGTGGTGTGCACCTGTAGTCTCAGCTACTTGGGAGGCTCAGGCAGGAGGATCTCTTGAGCCCAGAGGATGGCTTAGGTAACATGGCAAGACCCCCATCTCTTAAAAAAAGAAAAAGAAAAAAAAAGAGGCTTAATTATGGTAGTATATGGTAGTATAACACCATATTCTGATAATTATGGTAGTATAACACCATATTCTAATGCATAATCAGAATTAAAACCTATTATTCAGACGGGTGTGGTGGCTCATGCCTATAATCCCAGCACTTTGGGAAGCCGAGACGGGTGGATTACCTGAGGTCAGGAGTTCAAGACCAGCCTGGCCAACGTGGAGAACCCCGTCCCTACTAAAAATACAAAAATTAGCTGAGTGTGGTGGTGGACACCTATAATCCCAGCTACTTGGCAGGCTGAGGCAGGAGAATCACTTGAGCCCAGGAGGCATAGGTTGCAGTGAGCTGAGATGGTGTCATTGCACTCCAGCCTGGGTGACAGAGCAAGACTCCGTCTCCCCCCCCCCCCCAAAAAAAAAAACTAAAACTAAAAAGCTGCTATTCAGGTTTAACTGGACTTTTAAGGAATTCTGTCATTTGTAGCATTGTGGAGGTCTCACCAAAAATAGTTATTTAATTTCTTTTCTATATAATAACACATTTCTTAGGTGAACACTTAGGTGTTTTTCCTCTGAAGTGGTGGGTATTACTATTTGGAAAGACCCTTTACCTCTTGTTGGGCCTGTTCTATTAGAGCCTCTCAAAAGGAATGGACTGCTACAGTTTGCTAACCTGCTAGTCTTTCTTATTTGCTGTTTGATGCCCACTGGCCTGCCCTTTTTGCAGGTGAATACAGGCTGTTGATTAAGAGGAGTTTTGGCAAATTTTCTATATTGTAAAAGCTATATTATAAATTTGGTATTTTGGAAGTCTTGCTATGTGAGCTTCCAAACAGTATCTGATATATTTTTTCTAACCTTTATTAATTTCCCATTTAATACTCTGATTACTTATGAATTAGAAATATAAAATATAAACCTATGTAAGTATTTTCTCTAAGATTGGTGTCCTTCATCAATGAAATGCTTTTTTAAAAATGCGTGAGTGGGTCAGGCGCAGTGGCTCATGCTTGTAATCCCAGCGCTTTGGGAGGCCGAGGCAGGTGGATCACCTAAGGTCAGGAGTTCGAGACCAGCCTGGCCAACATGGTGAAACCCTGTCTGTACTAAGAATACAAAAATTAGCTGAGCGTGGTGGTGGGCGCCTGTAATCCCAGCTACTTGGGAGGCTGAGGCAGCAAGAATTGCTTGAACCCAGAAAGTGTAGGTTGTAGTGGGCCAAGATCGTGCCACTGCATTCCAGCCTGGATGACAGAGCTAGACTCCGTCTCAAAAAAAAAAATTGCAAGAGTGTATCTACTTTATAAACAAGAGAATACTTAAAACATTTTAATTATGGTAAAATACACATAAAATTACCATCTTAATCAATTTTTTTTTTTTTTTGAGACGGAGTCTCGCTCTGTCGCCCAGGCTGGAGTGCAGTGGCGGGATCTCAGCTCACTGTAAGCTCCGCCTCCCGGGTTCACACCATTCTCCTGCCTCAGCCTCCTGTGTAGCTGGGACTACAGGCACCCGCCACTGCGCCAGCTAACTTTTTGTATTTTTAGTAGAGACGGGATTTCACTGTGTTTGCCAGGATGGTCTCGATCTCCTGACCTTGTTATCCGCCCGCCTTGGCCTCCCAAAGTGCTGGGATTACAGGTGTGAGCCACCGCGCCTGGCAATCATTTTTAAATGTACAGTTCAGTTATGTTAAGCATGTTCACATGTTCAACCAATCTCCAAAACTTTTTAAACTTGCAAATCTGAAACTGTACCCATTAAACCACTCGCCATTCCCTCTTCCCACCAGCCCCTGGCAGCCACCATTGTACTTTCTGTTTCTATCAGTTTGAGTACTCTGG
The DNA here is from genome assembly GCF_047675955.1 of Chlorocebus sabaeus. Taxonomy (NCBI): domain Eukaryota; kingdom Metazoa; phylum Chordata; class Mammalia; order Primates; family Cercopithecidae; genus Chlorocebus; species Chlorocebus sabaeus. The sequence goes on from NC_132919.1 coordinate 39,331,220, forward strand.
ATACCGCATATAAGTAAAACCGTACAGTACCTATCTTTTTGTAACTGGTTTATTTTACTTAGCATAATGTCCTCAAGGTTCATCCATGTGTCAAAATTTCCTACCTTTTTAAGGCTGAGTAATATTATATTGTATGTATATGTCACATTTTGTTTATCCATTCATCTGTCAGTGAAAATGGCGTTGCTTCCACCTTTGGGCTGTAGTGAATAATGTTGCTATGAACATGGATGTTCATGTCTTTGAGACTCTACTTTCAGTTCTTTTGGTTATGTAATCAGAAGTAGCATTGCTAGATCGTGTGGTAATTCTATTTTTAATTTAAGTTTTTAAGGAATCTCCATACTGTTTTCCATAGTGACTGTACCATTTTACAGTCCCACCAACAGTGCACAAGGGTTCCAGTTTCTCCACATCCTGGCCAATACTTGCTTTTTTTGTTTGTTTTTTTATAGCAACCATCCTAATATGGTATGAGGTTAGGATTCACATTTCTGTAATGATTAGTAGTGATGAGCACCTTTTCATATGCTTACTGGAGATCTTTTGCTCATGTTTAAATGGGAGTTTTAAAAATTTATTTGTTGAATTATAGGTGTTATTTATATATTCTGGATATTAAACCTTCATTCTTCTCTCTCTTTTTTTTTTTTTTTTTTTTTTTTTTTTGAGGCAAAGTCTTGCTCTGTTGCCCAGGCTGGAGTGCAGTGGTATGATTATCAGCTCACTGCAACCTCTGCCTCCCGGGTTCAAGTGATTCTCGTGCCTCAGCCTTCTGAGTAGCTGGGATTACAGGCGTGTACCACCACGCCCAGCTAATTTTTTGTGTTTCTAGTAGAGAAGGCATTTTCACTATTTTGGCCAGGCTGGTCTCAAACTCCTGGCCTCAAGTGATCCACCCGCCTTTGCCTCCCAAAGTGCTGGGATTACAGGCATGAGCCACCACCACACCCGGCCTGTAGTTTATTTGTGTAAATGGTGTAAAGTAAGGGTCTGTGTTAGTCTGCTATGTCTTCCATAACAATACTGCTGAGTAGCTTAAACAATAGAAATTTATTTTCTCACAGTTCTGATAGGTGTTAAGTCCCAGATTAAATGCTGGCAGTGTTGGTTTCTGGTGAGGCCTCCCTTTCTCCTTGACTTATAGATGGCCACCACCTAGCTCTGTCCTCACATGATCTTTGCTATGTGCATGTGCACACCTGGTGTCTCCTCCTCTTATAAAGCACACCAGTGCTGTTGGATTTGGGTCCTGCCCTTATGATCCTTACTTAACCTTAATTACCTTCTTAAAGGCTCTGTCTGCAAATACATTCACACTGGGGGTTAAGGCTTTACCCTATGAATTTGAGGGGGGACATAGTCAATCCATAACAGAGTCTAACTTTATTGTTTTTCATGTGAATATCCAGTTTAAAAGAAAGTTTAAAATTGAGTTGTTCATTTTCCAGGAGGGTCTAGTATTAAATCGTGCAGTTAATCATGTGTCTTGATTTATTGTTATCATTGACCATATGTAGGAAAAGTACTTGTGCATGCTCATGTAGGTATAAATGCATAATCAATATTATTAAGCACATGCCCAAAATGTAGTAGTACAATAGAATTTATCATCTGTAGTGCTGCTTGGAAATGATGCAATATATATGATATTTTTAAGAAGCAAATCTGTATTTTGCATGTGATTATAAAGTCCAGATCAATGAAAACAGTACTTTAAAAAAATTGTCCACATAAACTTCTTTAGCTTACTTTACAGAAGCCATGGAGTACATTTTATACTGTGTTTCTTGAGACATAATCATTTAAAATTGACCTGTTTGCTCAAGCTTAAGAATTTGTGGAGGTGATAATGTTCCAATTTTATTTAATTTTTAACTTTATTTTCTTTTCATAATGTATAGATGTGAAAATCACCATGAAAAACTTAGTGTATTTTGCTGGACTTGTAAGAAGTGTATCTGCCATCAGTGTGCACTTTGGGGAGGAATGGTGAGCAGAACAAATTCAGTATTTTTTTTTAGTTAGAGACTAGAAGGCACTGAAATACTTATTCAGATAGAAAATAGTGTCATTATGCTCTCGTAGAATGAAAATTAAAATGCATCTGCTTTATAGATGCTTTATTAAAGGTATCGTACTTTTATTCTAGAGAATCTTGTTTGTGCGGTTTAATGTAGGACATGGGCCCCTTACATAAATTTTTTAACCTCTAACACCTATGCAACATATCCTCTATTCATTTGCAAATCTTTTTGTTGTAGGATCCAGGTCACTTTTTTCATTAAAGGTCAGTTGATCGATGTACTGGCCAGGGTTTCCAATTTTAGTTCCTTTAAAATGGAGCAAGAACTTAGACACTTGTGAAACAACATTGAGTGCACATATCTAGATCTTATAATTATTTTCTGTTTTTTAGATTCTTTTTTCCAATTGAATTCAAGAGCAGTTTTTAAAGACAGTCTGCCATTATTGAGCTTGAAGCATTGAAGTTAGTTTTCTTAGAAGCAGCTTTTTTATTTTAAAGTCATGTTCTGTTGTTTACTGAATACTTTTTTTTCTTGAGAAAAAATTTCGCACTCATTGCTGAGGCTGGAGTGCAATGGTGGGATCTCGGCTCACCACAACCTCTGCCTCCCGGGGCCAAGTGATTCTCCTGCCTCAGCCTCCCTAGTAGCTGGGATTACAGGCATGCGCCACCACCACGCCTGGCTAATTTTGTATTTTCAGTAGAGACAGGGTTTCTCCATGTTAGTCAGGCTGGTCCTGAACTCCCGACCTCGGGTGATCCACCTGCCTCAGCCTCCCAAAGTGCTGGGATTACAGGCGTGAGCCACCGTGCCTGGCCTCTGAATACTTAATTAAATGATCTCCTTACAATATTAAGTACAATTGGCATAAATAGGTTGAGAATAAATACAGTAGATTCTCAGTGAGGAAAAATAAGTGATGGGGGAAATGGAAGTGGGTAGGTATCTAGAGTTCCCATGAGAATTGATCATTCTGTGGACATCAGTCAGTATGTTTTACTGAGAAAGTGACAGGCCAGATTGGTTGAGTAGAGCTCAATTCAGAGAGCTTTCTGTTAGAATTTGAATATTAATGCACTGACTATAAAAAATTAAGAAGTTCTTACATTTAATACTTTAAATACATAGGTTTTGTAAGATAATAAGTAGAGATTTTTTTCTATACTTAAAGTGAACTTGTAAAAATCTACATCTTTTTTGGAGACAATAATGGGATACTTTGGCTAAATAAGACAATTCTAGTAAGAACTTACAGGAGGCTTCTTATATTAAAAATTTAATAATTCTGGTTACCAATCAAAATTGTTTTTAGGTAGTTAGCTATAAAAATTATTCTTTGAGTTGAATGCAACTGAATTTGTGAGGTTACTACAGAACTAGCCTTATATCTCTGTAGTAATTCTGTGGGATGGAAAATGGGTTCATTGCTTTTGTTAATTTTGTATCCTGGGCTTTTTCTTCGAGCGTCTTTCTAATTCATTCACCTGTGGTAAAGACTAGGGATTTGATGATGAACATATCAAACAATTAATTACATATTTAATTGGTGTGATAAATTGGCGGAATAAATACAGAGAGCTGATGAGGATGCATAACTATAGCAGCTGATCCTGTAAATCTGAGCTGCAAAGGATGAGTAGGATTAAGACAAACTAAGATGGGAGAGGGAAGATGGAGAATTATTATTATTTACTTTGTTTTGTTTTTTCGAGATAGAGTCTCACTCTGTCACCCAGGCTGGAGTGCAGTGGCATGATCTCAGCTCACTCCAACCTCCGCCTCCTGGGTTCAAGTGGTTCTCCAGCCTCAGCCTCCTGAGTAGCTGGGATTACAGGCGTGTGCCACCATGCCCAGCTAATTTTTATATTTTTTAGTAGAGATGGGGTTTCACTATATTGGCCAGGCTGATCTCGAACTCCTGACCTCAGGTGATCCACCCGCCTCAACCTCCCAAATTGCTAGTATTGCAGGCATGAGCCACCATGCCTGGCATTATTATTATTTTTTTTGGTTTTTATTTTTTAAAAATTATTATAATTTTTTGGTACAAAGTCTCTATCACCTGGGCTGGAGTACAGTGACCTGATCACAGCTCACTATAAGCTCTGCCTCCCAGGTTCAAGCAATTCTCATGTCTCAGCCTCTTGAGTAGCTGGGATTACAGGTGTGTGCCACCATGCGTGGCTACTTTTTGTATTTCAGTAGAGACGTGTTTTCGCCATGTTGGCCAGGCCAGTATTGAATTCCTTGGTTCAAGCGATCTGCCCTCCTTGGCCTCCCAAAGTACCGGGATTATAGGCATGAGCCACTCCCCCCAGCTGAGAATTATTTTTTAATAAGAGGGAGTAATTTTTGTAAAGTCCTGGTGTAAAGAAGTTTGAGGACATGGAAGAAAACTAGTGTTGCCTTAGAGAAGAGTGAGTGACTGATAAGGTTGTAGCAGATGATTTGGGCTGTGGCTAAAGATTTTGGTTCTTTTTAGTAAGTTAATTTCTAGTTAAATGAGTATTTTGCTAAAGCCCTTTATGTACAATGTTGAAAGAGTTCCTGCATGGACTAAGTGGTTTTAAGCAGGCACTGGCCTGCTTCAACAAAATTAATTAGCTAATAAGATAAAGTTCATTTGAAATATTTACCAGTTTATTAGTGTCCATAGAGTGTTACACAGGAATGTAAATGCAGATGAGATATGTGAAAGTATTCTAAAGCTACTCTAATTTAAATAGCATGGCGGACATACCTTTAAACCTTTGGCAGAAATTTATGAGCAACATGTCACTAAAGTGAATGAAGAGGTAGCCAAACTTCGTCGGCGTCTCATGGAACTGATCAGCTTAGTTCAAGAAGTGGTAAGACTACTACTAAAATATAATTATTTTGTTTTTAATCTGTAATGTATAATAATATATTTATATAATATAAGTTAATCAGATGTTGAAATCAAGATTTTCAAGATTTGTAAATTTGATAGGCTGTACCTATAGTCAAATCCCATAAATTTCAGAGTATCTGAGAAATTTCCATACAAAACCCCAGGCTTGTAAGGAAGCAGTTGGAGTCAGAGAATTACCACTTATGCAGAATTAGAAAATCAGTGAAATTAAAAAGTCCATTTGTTACAGAGTCAATAATTAACTTATTTTTTCTTTTTTTTGAGACGGAGTTTCACTCTTGTCCCCCAGGCTGGAGTGCAGTGGCAAGATCTCAGCTCACTGCAACCTCCACCTCCCGGGCTCAAGTGATTCTTCTGCCTCACCCTCCCCAGTGGCTGGGATTACAGGTACCTGCCACTATGCCTGGCTAATTTTTGTATTTTTAGTAGAGACAGGGTTTCACCATATTGGCCAGGCTGGTTTCAAACTCCTGACCTCATGATCCACCTGCCTTGGCCTCCCAAAGTGCTAGGATTACAGGCGTGAGCCACTGTGCCTGGCCCTAATAATTGACTTCTAAACAGAATCAATATTGACTTTTACAGTCATTCATTAAGTTATACACTCTTTGGATCTCCAGCTTTTGGGTGAGTTTCTTTTGCTAAGGAATGAACTATTTGTGATGTCCTGATTTAGAACTCCACAGAGTTGAAAGTGTAATATTTAACATTACTCTTTAGATATTGTATAGGTCAAACAGCTTTAGTGGGCTATTTATAATGTTATTTTTGTGAAAAAGTGTGATAAACCCCAAAGAATGAAATAGTAAGCATATTTTTAGAATATATTTTGTTTCAAGTTGGCAGAATGACAGTCATAAGTGAGGTTTATGGACCATTTCCTAACTTAAAATGAAGTTTGTGGACCATATGTTAAATTAAAAACATGCCTTCTTTGTTTTACCCCTTTAGGAATCAAGAACCAAGTGATCATTTATAACATTCTTTATGCGGAAAATTTGTGTTTTTGATTGCATGTCTGCCATTTTGAAATATAAGCGAGTTGGGTCATTTCCATTTGACCTTCCTCTACCTTTTTCCTATTATCTATTCTTGGCAATATTATAATGTGGTGCTTCTGTTTTTAAAATCAACCCCCTTAAAGTTATTCTTACCTGTTTATCTTCTAGGAAAGGAATGTAGAAGCTGTAAGAAATGCAAAAGATGAGCGTGTTCGGGAAATTAGGAATGCAGTGGAGATGATGATTGCACGGTTAGACACACAGCTGAAGAATAAACTTATAACGCTGATGGGTAAGTGTTTTTGTATGCTGCTGGAGTACCTGGTGCTTTCAGCTTCTTTGAGAATCAGTCTTTGAAGAGGAAGGGTGGTGATCCTAGGAAGGAATCTTGAGATTTTAGGCAACTCCATGTTGTTAAAGTTTAGACAGATAAATGTTTGACTTGTATTTAGAAATGGTAGGAGATAAAAGTTTTCATAGCCATTTGGATGAAAATCCAAGTTTTCATAGCCATTTGGATGAAAATCCTAATGACCACTGGGCATTATTGTTAGGTAGCTTTTTCTCCAAATCTAACAGAATTCCTTCTACTAATGTTCCATATCCTTTCCATCCATTTTCATTGAGGATGAAGAAACTGACATTTGTAAATACCAGCGTCATCCCCTGCCAGTTTTTTCTTAGAGATTTAAAGTCTTAGCTTTTGATTTCTAGTAGGGTTCATTTTATATATGTTTAATTATATTTATTGGTGATCTTTTGCTTTTCAAAGATTCCTTCATTCTTCTTTGATTGTGGAGCCTGGTATTAAACTTAAAATTTAAGTAAAAATTTGATCCAATGCTATAGTTTGTTTTGTTTGATTTGTTTTGGTGATCTTAGTCTTTCCAGTGTTTTGCTGACTGAAACCAGCTTTGCATTTTTTTTAGCATAGTCCAAAGTGAAATATATATACTTTAAATAAGGTGTGAACAAAGAATTTTTTTTTTGGCTATCTTGATTCTCCCAAGAGTTTAGCCATGTCTTTGTGTCATCCAAAATAATGATTTTATCCATTTTATTTTTAACTTTTAAAAAACGAGATGTAAATATCTTTGAGTTTGTATATTTGTATATCATTTCATAAATTGCTTTTCTATTATAATACTATACTATTTAATATCTGATTTTTAGTTTTTTTCCCACAGACCGAGCAATTAGACAAAACCTGTAGGTATTGATTATACTGGTCACAATGCCACTTAAAGATTTCATGTAAATGAAAATCGTAATTGTGCTTAGGTCCTCAGTTGCAGTCATACATGTAGGTGATCTTAGTTTTTCAGAACTTAGATAATATTTGAGATCCCTTTAAGTTCATTAAGCCATGTAGAGTGCTGGATGTTGATACATATTAGGACTTTAAAATTGAGGGGATCTTGAATGTTGATGTAATCTTCAGTAGTAGCCAAATACACATTTGCATATGGTGGTGTTTTTCTTGAGTGAATTTGTTCATTGCTTCATTTATTTAATTGAATCAACTAAAAGTTAAATAATACCACAGTACAGATCTCATAAGTTTATTAATTTTGCTACCTGTATAACTCCGTGAAATAACTTCCCTTTACAATAACTGAACTTGCCCTGCTTTTAAAAAAGTGGCTTTCAAATTATTTTTCATTATGAAAAATTATAATTTGTGATTTCCAAGATAGCTTTTATGATTAAATAGGATTCTAAGGATAAGAGGTGGGGAGAAGGATATTTTCAGGGTTAGTATATCTTTAGAATAGTCTCATAAGCCTCAGATTTTTAATTCATACCGTAATATCTGCCACTAATTTATTATTATTATTTTTAGTATTATTATTATTGAGACGGAGTCTCTCTCTGTCATCCAGGCTGGAGTGCAGTGGCACTATCTCAGCTCACTGCAACCTCCGCCTCTCGGGTTCCAGCAATTCTCCTGCCTCAGCCTCCCGAGTAGCTGGGACTACGGGCACGTGCCACCACCCCCGGCTAATTTTTTTTATTTTTAGTAGAGATGGGGGTTTCACCATGTTGGCCAGGCTGGTCTTGAACTCCTGACCTGAAGTGATCCACCTGCCCCCACTTCCCAAAGTGCTGGGATTACAAGTGTGAGCCACCACACCTGGCCTCTGCCACTAATTTTTTTTTTTTTTTTTTTGAGATAGAGTCTCACTCTGTTGCCCAGGCTAGAGTGCAGTGGCAAGATCTCAGCTCACTGCAACCTCTGCTTCCCAGGTTCAAGCAATTCTTCTGCTTCAGCCTCCCAAGTAGCTGGAACTACAGGCGCATGCCACCACACCCTGCTAATTTTTGTATTTTTAGTAGAGGCAGGGTTTTACCATATTGGCCAGGCTGGTCTCAAACTCCTGACCTTGTGATCCGCCTGCCTTGGCCTCCCAGAGTGCTAGGATTACAGGCGTGAGCCACCACCCCTGTCCTCTGCCGCTCATTTTTAAATTTAATTATGTACTGTAATGTGGTCCATAGGCTAATGTTTTAGGATTGTGGGATGTGGAGATAGTAGAATTTATGTCTGATAATACTAGATTCTAGCTAATACTTTATTTTAACTCTTTTTGCAATCTAGAAATTCTGAGTTTTATTTCAAAAATAAAAGTTCTAGGCTGAGGCGGGTGGATCTCTTGAGCCCAGGGGTTCAAGACCAGCCTGGGTAATGTGGCGAAACCCCATCTCTACCAAAAAAAAAAAAAAAAGAAGAAAAATTAGCGAGGTGCGATAGCATGCTCCTGTAGTCCCAACTACTCGGGAGGCTGAGGTGGGAGGATCACTTGAGCCTGAGAGGTGGAGGTTGCAGTGAGCCAAGATCACGCCACTATAATCCAGCCTGGGCGACAGAATCAGACCCTGTCTCAAAAAAAATAAATAAATAAATAAAGTCCGGGCTCCTTGGCTCATGCCTGTAATCCCAGCACTTTGGGAGGTCGAGGCAGGCAGATCATTCTCAGGTTGGGAGTTCGAGATCAGCCTGACCAACATGGAGAAACCCCATCTCTACTAAAAATACAAAATTAACCGGTCATGGTGGCACATGCCTGTAATCCCAGCTACTCAGGAGGCTGAGGCGGGAGAATCACTTGAACCCGAGAGGCGGAGGTTGCGGCGAGCTGAGTTGGCGCCATTGCATTCCAGCCTGGGCAACAAGAGTGAAACCCCATCTCAAAAAATAAATAAAATGAAAGTTCTACCTATTAAATGTTTTTTCTTATCAAATAACACAACAGATTGATAAAACTTTTGCTATCCTCATGGATATACTTCCAGTTTTTCAAATTTTGGGTTTATAAAGAAAATGGCCTGATTTGGTAAGCATACCTATCTTCTTTTTGTTTAAAAACATGTAAAGCATTTTCTTCCTTTTCTGTAATGATAATTTTTTTGTTTGTAATTTGAGACAGGGTCTCACTCTGTTGCCCAGGCAGCACTGCAGTGGTGCGATCAAGGCTCACTGCATGACTACATGCAGCCTTGACCACCTGGACTCAAGCGATTCTCGTGCCTCAGCCTCTTGAGTAACGGGGACTGCAGGCATGCACCGCCACTCTTGGCTAATTTTTAATTTTTTTGTAGGGACTGAGTCTTACCATGTTGCCTAGGCTGGTCTCAAATACCTAGGCTCAAGTTATCCTCTTGCTTTGGCCTCCCAAAGTGCTGGGATTACAGGCATGAGCCACCGACCCCCGGCAATAATAATTTGTTTATCCTTTTCTGTCTCCAACTCTTTGAGATTATTCACCTCTATGGGAATTTTTTTAAACAGGTCCTTGTATATTCACAGGACAGACCTTTTGCTGACATTTAACCTAAACATCTGGCCCACTTTGTATTCTCTGTTAAGCCACAGTTAAATTTGGTGAAAAATTATTTCAGAATAACTGACTGAATGAAATTCATGTTATTGCTTCTTCCCAAGGGAATATGAAAATCTAGAAAAGTAAATTTTTTTTTTTTTTTTTTTTTTTTTTTTTTTTGAGACGGAGTCTCGCTCTGTCACCCAGGCTGGAGTGCAGTGGCCCGCTCTCTGCTCACTGCAAGCTCCGCCTCCCGGGTTCGCGCAATTCTCCTGCCTCAGCCTCCCGAGCAGCTGGGACTACAGGCGCCCACCACCTCGCCCGGCTTATTTTTTTGTATTTTTAGTAGAGACGGGGTTTCACCATGTTAGCCAGGATGGTCTCGATCTCGTAATCCCAGCACTTTGGGAGGCCGAGACGGGCGGATCACGAGGTCAGGAGATAGAAAAGTAAATTTTTTGTGTAAAGTATATTGTCATTGCACATTTCATTTCTTAGATGAATTCAGTCTAAGTGATAATCTTCTCTAAAACTAATTAGAATTGGTTCTGAAGTTCCATTTTCAAGGCTACTATAATATTCAACCTGTTAAAGTTGAATGAGAATTTTTAGGGTAGCTGTAATGAGGAATTTTTGCTTACTTGAAGTGTATTTCTTGTTATTAAATATGTTCATTGGAAGTTAATTTCATTCTTAAACCAGTAATGAGCCCAAGTGTTGATGATTCACTATTTTTAATCAGGTCAGAAGACATCTCTAACCCAAGAAACAGAACTTTTGGAATCCTTACTTCAGGAAGTGGAGCACCAGGTGATGAAATATTAAATGTAATGAAATAGTCTTTATCCTTTTTTCTCTGTATACTATAAAAATTTTGGGTTTTTTTTTGACAGAGATTATCTGTTTGAGATCAAAAGATCTGTTGATCTTTGTGTTATAATGGAGATTTTTATGAAATAGGAATCAGCTGATTCTTCTCAAGTTTTTTCTTCGTGTTTGGGAACCGCATTAGAACTATATTCTGCTTTGTAAGAACAGAATTGTTTCCATAGAAATCTGAATGTATAAGAGGTTAAAATCTCCCCACACTGTGGGGATATTATTGCCAATTACTTTACATCTAGTGATTATTACACTAAAGTTTAGCATTTTTATTTATTGAGGAAATATTAAGTCCTAAATAGATAGAGGCATCATTGTAAATATTGGTGATACAGCAGTGAACAAACTGACAAAATTCTGTCCTCATAGAGTTTATATTTTAGATTAGAGTGGGTGAATATGAAGTATATAGTAAATGAGTACATAAAATATATAGTGTTGCATAAGTATTTGATATATTCACTTGTCTGGAATTTGCTTTTTGTAATTTCTCTCTATGCCTTATACACAGCTGTCTCCTGAGATTTTTATCTTAATCATTCTGGGGACTCCCTTGACATCTTTCTTGTGTTGAATCCCATGTTTCCTGATTCCTCTGGTATCTACTTTCTTGGTTTTCCTGTTTTGTTTTAATATCTCACTTCCCTCAGTAGCTTTCCAGGAAGGGTAATCAGAACACATTTTTCTTGACTGCATTGTCTGGAAATATTTTTATTTTATTTTTGTACTTGATTGACAATTTACCTGGTAGAATTCAGCACATAAATATTTACTAAATACTGTTATTTTTCTTCATTATCCCCAATCTTTTTTCCTTTTCCTTTTTACACACATACATGTATATCCGTGTGGTATTGGCCCCAGGACCTTTATGGATACCAAAATCCTCAGATACTCAAGTCCCTTATATAAAATGGCATAGTATTCGCATGTAACCTATACACATCTCCCATATACAGATGTGTCAAATTATGACCTTTTGGTCAATGACAGACTGCATATGTGACAATGGTCCCATAAGATTAAAATGGAGCTGAAATATTTCTGTTGCCTAGTGGTGATGTCTAATGACATCATAGCCATTGTAATGTAGTAGCACAAAGCATTAATCACGTGTTTATGGTAATTCTGGTGTAAACAAACATACTGTGCTGCTAGTTGTATAAAAATATAACACACATAATTTTGTATAGTATGTAATACTTGATAAGTATGATAAACAACTATGCTACTGGTTTATGTATTTACTATACCATACCATTCATTATTCTAGAATATATTCTAGTGTTTACTCCTACTTTTTTAAAAAAAGTTGTCTATATTCCAGAAGAAGACATTGTTAGCATTGTAGATCCATAGATGCTAGTACCCCTGAAGACCTTTCAATGGGATAAGATGTGGAGGTGGAAGGTGGTGATACTGATGATCCTGACCATGTGTAGGCCTAGGCCATTGTCTTAGTTTTTAACAAAACAGTATTGAGATTGGGTGTACACCTGTAGTCCCAGCTACTCAGGAAGCTGAGGTGGGAGGATTGCCTTAGCCCGGGAATTCAAGGCTGCAGTGTGCTGTGATTGTACCTGTGAAAAGCCACTGCACTCGCCTGAGAAGTATAGCAAGACCTATCTGTTTAAAAAAGTAAACAAATAGGCCGGGCGTGGTGGCTCATGCCTGTAATCTCTGTACTTTCAGAGGCCAAGGTGGGCAGATAATTGAGTGAGTTCAAGATCAGCCTGGGCAAAATGGCGAAACTCCGTCTCTACTAAAAATACAAAACTTAGCTGGGTGAGGTGGCACATGCCTGTAGTCCCAGCCACTTGGGAGATTGAGGCATGAAAATTACTTGAACCCGGGAGGCGGAGGCTTGCATTGAGCCGAGATCGTGTCACCGCACTCCAGCCGGGGCGACAGAGTGAGACCCTGTCTCAAAAAAAAAAGAAAAAAAAAGTAAATAATATTAACTGAAAAATGTAGGCTACATGGTGATATAGCCTGTTAGTGTTTATGTAAAGTTTGAAAACATTCAAAACATTGTTTATGGATGTATGTACACACATAGTAATTGCAGAACCACATGTATGGTGATAATAAACTTCTGTTGAAGGGAACAAGTTGCTTTTGGAAGAAATGGTGTCAAGGAAGGATACACACAGTAAGCATTCAATTAATATAAGTTAAAATTTTTTGTATTATGTGTGTATGTATGTACATATACACAGTGATTTTAAGCATACCTTGAAAATCTTAAGTAAACAGTTCAAATAACTTTAGATCACTTTATGTAAATTGTTCAAAAAACCGTAATGTCTTGGGCAATGCCTGACACATAATAATATGAATGACAAAATATGCAGCTGTTTGTTGTTTTCTGCTGTTACCACTTACCGTTACGTCATTGATTGATGCAGTAACTCAAACATGATATCATTATTCTTTGTAACTATAAACTTTGATATATAGGATATGATATATGATACTTTTTTTTTTTCTTAAGACAGAGTTTTGCCCTGTCACCCAGGCTGGAGTGCAGTGGCGTGATCTCAGCTCACTGTAACCTCCACCTCCTGGGTTCAAGCAATTCTTGTGCCTCAGCCTCCTGAGTAGCTGGGACTATAGGCACACGCCACCACGCTGAGCTAATTGTTGTATTTTTAGTAGAGATGGAGTTTCACTGTGTTGGCCGGGCCTTGAACTGACCTCAAGTGATCCACTCGCCTCAGCCTCCCAAAGTCCTGGGATTACAGGTGTGAGCCACTGTGCCCAGCCATATGATACATTATTTTTGGTGAGCCATAAGCAACTGTTATTTAAAAGATATAAACTCAACTGTAGGTGGGTTTTATGAATATCATTCATATGGCATTTGATAGTATATTAGTTTGCTAGACCTGTCATAACAAAATACCAGTGACTGTGGGACTTAAACGTAGAAATTTGTTTTCTCATTATTCTAGGAACTGGAAGTGTAAGATTCAGGTGTTGGCAGGTTTTGTTTCTTCTGAGGTCTCTCTCCTTGACCTGTAAACAACTGCCTTCTTACTGTGTCCTCATGTGGACTTTTCTGTGTGATTGTGCAGCCCTAGTGTCTCTTCTTCTTAATAAGGACACCAGTCATGTTAGATTAAGGCTCTACCCCAGTGGCCTCATTTTAACATAATCACCTCTTTAAAGATTATCTCCAAATAGATTGAGGTACTGAAGGTTGAGCCTGCAGCATATAAATTAATGGAGGAAAGGGGCACAAAATTCAGCACATGACAGATAGTTTACAAAGCTTTTTCACTATAGTTTCATAATCCTTATAACAAACTTAATGAAGTAAGCAGTGGTGGATATTACTATTTTATTTTCGTATGTAAACAGACTCAGAGTCGTGTAATTAGTGGCAGAACTAGGACTTAACTTCAAACTGGTTTTTTTGAAGAAAAAATTAGTAGTCTTGTCTTTTATCTACCATGATTATGCTACTGAAGTGAGATTTGTTACTTTTTCCCAAAGTAGTGTTTCCCAAATTAGTATCAGATGGTTTGTGTGTGTGCGTGTGTGTGTGTACACACGGGTGTATGTGTGTACGTTTTGTATTCTGTTACCTAGAATACAACCTGAGAAATGATTGCTTTTAAAAGCTTTCAACTTGGCCGGGCACGGTGGCTCACGCCTGTAATCCCAGCAGTTTGGGAGGCTGAGGCGGGTGGATCACGAGGTCAGGAGTTCAAGACCAGCATAACCAACATGGAGAAACCCAGTCTCTACTAAAAAATACAAAAATTAACCTGGTGTGGTGGCACATACCTGTAATCCCAGCTATTCAAGAGGCTGAGGCAGGAGAATCGCTTGAACCCAGGAGGCGGAGGTTGCAGTGAGCCGAGATCGCGCCACTGCACTCCAGCCTGGGTGACAGCGAGACACTGTCTCAAAAAAAAAAAAAGAAAAGAAAAGCTTTCAACTTACAGGTTTGTTCATTAATATATTCATAAGAACTTAACTGTACCAGCCTGAAAATACATTTGTACTTGCTTAAAACCTCACTTATCCTAAAATGTAAGGAGAGAAAAATGCATTAATATTAAGTATATTCAGTGACTTTACTAAAATGTAAGGAGAGAAAATGCATTAATATTAAGTATACTTATTCAGTGACTTTACTGTTAGAATATTATAGAAATAAACTTAGATTCTTTGTAGATTCTTAATTCTCAAGCTCACTTTGAGTTATTTTTCTCAGTTTTTTCAGTTTATAATCAGAATAATTTGTAATTAAGAATTTTGGAGTGGCAGTGAATAGTGATTTTGTTTGTTCAGATAATTTTTTTCTTCACACAGTTGCGGTCTTGTAGTAAGAGTGAGTTGATATCTAAGAGCTCAGAGATCCTTATGATGTTTCAGCAAGTTCATCGGAAGCCCATGGCATCTTTTGTTACCACTCCTGTTCCACCAGACTTTACCAGGTATGACACAGTTTTTAATTTCATTTTCATTTGAAATTTATGTGGAAATGCATATACTTTTTTCAAAAGAATGTTTTTTTTTTTTTAAATGCCATCTCTCTGTCTCTCTTTTCTTTTATAGCTGGGGTCTCACTTGTTGCCCAGGCTGGTCTCAAACTCCTGGACTCAAGTAATCTTCCCACCTTGACCTCTCAAATTACCAGAGATCATAGACATGAGCCACCACACTTGGCTACTCCATAGCTTTTTAAGGTCTTGTTATAATGGAGTGGTCTGGTGAGCTCTGTTTTATACATACAAATCTAGTTCTCCTGAAAAGTCTCACAGACTTACACTTTTGACTGTTAAGAGAAAATGATAATGAACTAGGAATCATTTTTTTTCCAAGAGCTCCATCTTCCATAGTATAGAAAAAAATAATTGATTACATTAGCTTCATCAGTGTACCTTTTAAATTAAACTATATCTTCTAACACAAAACTCAGAAACTGATGAAATGCCAAAAGAATTTGAAGGTGATGCCATGTTACCTCCAGATCCTAAAAGATAGAGAGAGGAAATAATTATGGCAAAAAGTAACCTAGTTTTCGTCTTGGGCTAAACCTTAGAATTTTTCTGAACAGCATATTCCTTCAAGCATGTTTGTAATTATTCTGTGGTATTAGACTGGTGGTTTCTGACTAGCTGTTGGAATCACTTGGGATTTGGCTGAAAATTAATCAGTGCTGGGTCATACCATACCCTAGGCCATTTGAAAGAAAATCTTTGGGTGTATATTAGTCTACTTGGGCTGCCATAACAAAATACCACATACTGAGTGCCTTAAACAACAGAAATGTGTTTTCTCACAGTTTGAGAGACAAGAATTCCAAGATCAGCGTGTCAGAAAATTCACTTTTTTGCTTCAGCTTGCAGACAGCTGCCTTCTTTCTGTGTCCTCACCTGACCTTTTCTCTGTTCTTGCTTGGAGAGAGATCAGTCTCTGGTGTCTCTTTCTCTTTTTATGAGGCCACAAGCCTTATTGTATTAGACCCACTATTATCAACTCATTTAGCCTTAATTATCTTCCTACAGGCCCTATCTATAGACACAATCACATTGGGGGTTAAGGATTTAACATGGGAATTTTGGGAGAGACAATTAAGCCTGTGACATTGGGTTCAAATGGACATTTTCAGTTTGTTCTTTTAAAATCTCATTAGCTTATTCTAAGATGAGGGGTGAAGCCACTGCTTCAGATAAATATTTTGGTGTGACAGGCTTTATCTTATAGAGATGACTTATGGAATACTATCAAGTTTTCCTACCATGGTGGGGGCTGTGGCACATTTAGAAAACAGCCTTTGTTATAAAAATGTTCATATGTTGAACTGCCTTTTCTTTTTCTTCTGATATGTGATGCCCTCTGATGACCACAGAGCATTCATTGTACTATTTTATTTTTTAATTTATTATTTTATTTACTTATTATTATTTATACTCTGTCGCACTCTTTTGTCCAGGCTGGAATGCAGTGGCGTGATCTCAGCTCACTGCAACCTCCACCTCCCGGATTCAAGCAGTTCTTACACCTCAGCCTCCTGGGTAGCTGGGAATATAGGCATGCACCACCATGCCCGGCTAAGTTTTGTATTTTTAGTAGAGACGGAATTTCTCCATGTTGGCCAGGCTGGTCTCAAACTCCTGACCTCAAGTGATTTGCCTGCCTCAACCTCCTGAAGTGCTGGAGATTATAGGTGTGAGCCACCATGCCTGGCCGCATTCATTGTACTAGAGTATATCGTTTAAGCCAGGGCTTTTCAATCTTGGCATTGTTGACATTTTGAGCAGAATAATTATTTGTGGGGTGGGGTGAGCTTTCCTGTGTTTCATAGGATATTTAGCAGTATCCCAGTAGTACTCCCCACCCCACCACCTTGCAGTTACGACAAAAATGTTTCCAGACAGTGCCAAATGTCCATGGGGACAAAATCACCCCTGGTTGAGAATCACTGTTATAAGCCCTTCTTAATCGTTATAGATGCCACAGTCCTATAAACAGAAGGACAAAGTTTTTCTGACAGCTAGAACTCCGGTGGTTCTCATTGACCAGTAGAAGTCTTCCTTTCTTTCTGATTAACAACCTTATAAAATATTCATATATTTTTAAAGCACTGACTTTTTTGTTTAAATCTCTATTTCTGAATGAAAGCACTCAATATTATTAAAAGGACTAGGTTTTTGCTGTCATTAAGTAGACTTGGTTGAAGAATGTTCACCAAAATCCCTAGGATGCCTCACAGATAGTGTGGTCAGCTATTTCAGTTTTCAAGATGTTTTCTGAACCATTTCATCACTTGTGGAATGAAACAGATTTTGACCTAAGGGTCATATATAAAAATTAGTGTTTTTCAATTCAAAGTGTAGTGCATGGATGACCTAAGTCACAGCTATGTGTGGCATTTGTCTGAAATGCAAATTCCCAGGCCAGCTTTCCCAGAATCTTTAGAGGTGGTATTCAGAAATGTGTCTTGAGCACTGTAAGTAATAATAATGCACTAAAGTTTGGGAACCACTGATGGATGTAAATTCCCATTCTTATACCACTTTCAGCAGCTCATCAGGCAGGCAACAATGCTCACTAGTCTGTTAATTAAGCACTTTTAGGGCCTTCTCTCTTTCTCCAGTAATGCTCACTACCTTATTGGAAACTTTGGCTTTTAGTTAATTCTCATTAGAAACCCATTTTATTAGTTGCAACATACAGGAAAAGAGGGCCAAATAAGAAAGGCCAGCATTCGTGACGTTAAGTTACACACCAAAGTTTAGATGTGCAAAGCAGTGGTATTTCTATTGCTTTTAGTTCCATCAGTTAGTAATTGGTGATGGAGCCACAATGGAGAAGAAAAGGTCACTAAATCAGTGAAGTGTTATTTATTAAAGACCATGTGCCCAATATTGTTGCAGGTGCTGCATGGGAGAAGAGGAACTAAAAATCTTACTGTGGGCCGGGCGCAGTGGCTTACATCTGTAACCACAGCACTTTGAGAGGCTGAGGCAGGCAGATCACCTGAGGTCAGGAGTTTGAGACCAGCCTGACCAACATGGAAAAACCCCATCTCTACTAATAATAAAAAATTAGCCAGGCGTGGTGGCGCATGCCTGTGATCCCAGCTACTCAGGAGGCAGAGGCAGAAAAGAAAAAAAAAAAGATAAAATAGTATAGCTCTCGGTTCATAGAGAGTTTTATGCTTCAGGGAGAAATAGTCAAGTTGGTAAGGAGAACCAGTTTTTATATAACTCAGGAGTCTTATTTCCTTAAGGAAAAAATGGATACTTGTGGTTCTCCCTTTTTTCCCTTTGTTCATGAAGTTATGATGAGAGGTTACTGGTCTGAAGATTTGCAGATCAGTGACTTCCAGATTACTGGGCTAGAGATGGTTTGAGACTAGTTTCCCATATTCTTTGAAGACAAAGATTCACTGACACCATCATGAGATGAATCCAGTCATCATAAAGACCTACACTTCTGAAAGAGGAGGAGAAAATTTTAAAACTATGAAAAGATAAAGCAGTGCCTCATCTGCAGCCACAGAATGGTAACATCAGTATGACTGAAGATAACCTCTAAATGAATGAGCATAATATGGAGAGGTGGTGGTAGAATTAGATGGCCTAGCAGTAGCAATAGCTTTGTGTGTAAATATAAAGAATGCAAAATCGGTGAGCCAAGATCACGCCACTGCACTCCAGCCTGTGTCACAGAGCAGGACTCCGTCTCAAAAAAAAAAAAAAAAAAAAAAAAGCAAAATAATTTCTTTTGCGAAAGAAATTTTTGAGCAAATATTTCCAACTCTATGAATCTGCCAGCAAGTATTTGTAAATATTCATTCAGTGAATATATATGCCAGCTATATTTTAGGCATGTGTTAAATGCTAGCAGTAAGCATAATACAGAGCTCTTTGGATTTATAATTATGATTTAGAAAAACAGATTATTGGAACGGTAATAAAATTAATGTGGTAACTGGTGATAGGGGAAGTAAGTATCCTGTTTAATGCTGCCCCATACCACTAATTTGTCATACTATTTGTGTCCAAAAGGTTTTCCATAGGAAAATGTACATATGTGAAAGTATATCACAGTACCAGTTTTCTATGCTCTGAATATGGTCATTTTCTCTTAGCAAGTGAGACTAGGGTAAACTGGACTGTACCCTCTTGGTTCATGAGTATTAGTAACTTGTGCTTTTTAGCCTGAAAGCTTTCTACTTAACCATTCTGAGTTGAAAATGGCATCTCCTGTTGTTTATTTTGTGTTCTGCTGAAGTCTTTTGACCCTTAATGGCCAATAAAATATAATAATGATAGTCTGGACTTAGAGCAGAAATAACAGTAACAACAACACAGGAAATAAATCACACTGAACGTGGCAGAAGAAATAGTATGCAGATTAGCAGGCAACTGGGGATTGATTAAAGTCTTTGCATGTGGAGGATATTCTGTACTTGGTAAGAGACGTGATTGAAAGTTGCACAAAATTACAAAAGCATGTCAAATTTGAAGACTATACTGGTAAAGCTCCCTTAGAGCTCTTACTATGTTTATGGTTCTAGAAAGGCTTCCTGGGCACTAATTGCATTGGCCCTGCTAAATGGGGTTTGTGTATATTGAGTGCTAGGAGATCGTACAATGGGAAGACCTTAGAGTAAACCTCCAAGAGCATGTGACTTCTAATCTGTTATCTGAAAAGATAGTAAGGGTTAACCAGGCAAAAGGATATGGGGATGAGTCTTCTAAGGAAGGATAACAACTGACTAGGGATATCATAGGGATTCTTGACATAGTCAATTTGGATAGTAGCTATACAGTTAATCACAGGGCAAAGTACATCTACTTACCGTTTAGAAGATGTGACCTATTTAGCTATACGTACTTACACTAAAATAAAGAATTATTTATCTATATTGTATTGCAAGCCACTAATTTCTTTAGACACTATCACAGTGTGGCAGTGCTGTAGGTGTATCTTTTATCTTGTTTTGATAATAACCAAAATTATGATGAATTGAACTTTAGAAAATATACCTGAAGATGTGGTGAAACGGTTTGCAGTTTATTGTTTTGGTAAATTTGTAATTTTATATATCAAATTCATAACTCTGTATTAAAACTGTATGATAGTCTTTTTCATAGTGTTTTCATGAATTTTGAGGTGTTCTAATGACAGTGTACAAACCATCCACATGATTAAAGGTAGTTAGCAGCAAAGCGACGTTTAGTCCATACTGTGATCATAATACAGTTCTCTTTGAAGAAGATTGGATGGGACTAAAGTTGCTTGAAGTAGTTTTGACTTGCCAAGAAAGTGTTAGTGTGCTAGTCCCTCACAGTTGCCCCTTAGGTAATGAGGTGTTCATCCTATAAAAATGTATAGATTTATTTACTAGTAAATAGTTTCAAAGTATTTGAAGTCTGTTAATATTTCCCATAATTCATTCCAAAAAAGGAACTTTGGGGATTAACTGTGATATTGCTGACTGTTAGTTCTTTTCATTTTTTAAAGCATGTTTGTATCTGTTTCATAATTCAGATACACACCCTAAGTGTCAATTTCTTTTTCCCATTTCTATCAGTACTTTTAAAGTGTATTTCTAGTACTTACTTTAATAATTAATTACATAATGTATTGCCTTTTTTAAGGGAAAAAAACTTTTATAAAATATTTATTTCTTGATTTATTGATTGAGACAGAGTTTGGCTCTGTTGCCTTCACTGGAGTGTGGTAGTGCAATCTCTATTCACCGCAACCTCCGCCTCTAGGGTTCAAGCGATTCTCGTGCCTCAGCTTCCCGGGTAGCTGGGATTGCAGGGGCACACCACTATATCTGGGTAATTTTTGTGTATTTTTTATAGAGATAGGGTTTCACCATGTTGGCCATGCTGGTCTTGAGCTCCCGACCTCAGGTGATCCACCCACCTTGGCCTCCCAGAGTGCTGGGATTATAGGCGTGAGCCACCTCGCCCAGCCAAAAAACTTTTATAAAGTATTTGTATTTCTGATTTAATTGCATACATGATGGTTTTATGAAGTCATTTGATTTAATGTTATGTTCAATAAAGATTTAAAAATATTTCTTAGATTTTAGTTTAATAAAGTTTTTAAGATACTACTGAGGGACTTGGTTTTTTTAGGTAAATGGAATTTTAAACATATAAGCTACATAATTATTTTTGTCTTTGCTTTCTTTTAGTGAATTAGTGCCATCTTATGATTCAGCTACTTTTGTTTTAGAGAATTTCAGGTAAGAGTTTTTTTGACAATTCTGGTTTTTTGTAGGTGTATATAAGGAAGAGCCAGGAAGGTATTCTTTGGTAAGACAGTAATCTAGTGAACTGTGTCACTCACTTTAGAAGTCTTAGAAGAATAAGTTTCGTATTAGAAACATAGAGATTATTTGTGCTGGATTTTATTGTATCTTTAGACTGACTGCTTCTCTAGTCTGGGAAAAGGAACCTTTTCTTTTTATTTTGAGACAGGGTTTTGCTCTGTCACCCAGGCTGGAGTGCAGTGGCATGATCATTGCTCACTGCAGCCTCAACCTCCTGGGCTGCAGCAATCCTCACACCTCAGCCTCCCAAGTAACTGGGACTACAAGCATGTGCCACCACACAGATGGGGTCTCACTGTTTCCTAGGCTGGTCTCAAATTCCTGGGCTCCAGTGATTCTCCCAACTCAGCCTCTCAAAGTGCTGGAATTATAGACATTAGCTGTGGTGGCCAAAGTGATTATACTGCCCAAAGTGAGGAACCATTTTAAATAAGAGAGATCACTTAGCTTTGGCTAAGGTGAGGGGCCGAACAGTTAGAGGTTAATGAGCCCCCACTTATCCATCGTCAGAAATAAAAGTAGTGGGAAGAACTCCATTGAGATCCATTTATCTCAGCTCAAAGTGAAGAATTGTGGATAGGGGCCATTATTGTAAGAAATTTGTCAGTTATGTGTTAATTTTGTTCGCTTTTACTACTTTTTCTCTAAGATCAGAATGAGGATCATAACATGCAAAGGTTCTTAGCAATTTGTCTTTGAGGGCAGCATGGAAATGGAAACAAGTAATATAAGGTCTTCAGGAGAGAAACTCCAAATAATAGGCAAAGGCCATCAAAATAAGGCCACACTGGGCAGGACATGGTGGCTCACGCTTGTAATTCCAGCACTTTGGGAGGCCGAGGCAGGTGGATCATCTGAGGTCAGGAGTTCAAGACCAGCCTGGCCAACATGATGAAACCCCGTCTCTACTAAAAATACAAAAATAAGTTGGGCGTGGTGGTGGGCGTCTGTAATCCCAGCTACTTGGGAGGCTGAGGCAGGAGAATCGCTTGAAACCGGGAGGTGGAGGTTGCAGTGAGCCGAGATTGTGCCACTGTGCTTCAGCCTGGGCAACAAGAGCAAAACTCTGTCTCGAAAAAAAAAGAAAAGCCACACAGAATTTATCCCTCTTCCCATTTAATTTGTCTTTTCTCATGGGATACTTTTGTGGCTAAAACATAGTCTTTCTGAGGTTTTTCCCACATTTATTAAGGTTTAGTGTACTCTCGTTTTTCAATGTTAAAAGATGATTATACTGCAGAGAAGTGAGGAAGAAACCTTCTGGGTTTTATTTTTAATGGTGAAAGACTGCTTGTTGAAGCATTAATTAAATTTGGGAGACTTAGTGATATATTCCTTTTCCCTTAAATGTCACAATTTTGAGGGTTTTTTTTTCCCCTGAAACTTAAAAGATATTGCTGAATATTTCAGTATTTTTAAATTCTCTTTATTTCAGAATGTAAGCATATCTAAACTTTTACAGTGGAATTTTGACCTGATCAGTCACCTTGTTATTTGTCTAAGATTTCAAATATGTAACAAAGAAACTGGTTGGTCTTTCTTTTTGCCTGTTGCCATTTCACAACAGTTTTGATCTTGGTATTTGGTTGGTTTTCTTTTTTGTTAGCACTTTGCGTCAGAGAGCAGATCCTGTTTACAGTCCACCTCTTCAAGTTTCAGGACTTTGCTGGAGATTAAAAGTTTACCCAGTAAGTTTTTGATGTTTCTAATAAAGTTTGAAACCAATGTCTTTCTTTCAGAGTTCTGTAGTACACTAGTTTGATTACTGAGAACTGTTAACTCTTCTTATTTTTTGTTCCATATGCTGTCCTTGTTCCCTGTTCCCCTTCTCCCTCCATGTTAGACAACTGTTTGTCCTCACCTAGTTCTCTAATATATTCTGTTGGAAGGCCTGTTGGAAACAATATTCCCTGAGTTCTCATATGTTGAAAACAGTTTTTGCCCTTTATATTCTAAGGCTAGTATTGCTGGGTATAAAATCCTTGGCTCATATTTTGTTTCATTGGGTATCTTTAATATGCAATTCCATTTTCTTTAGGAAAGGTGTGATAATAAACTATTTTTCTTTACTTTTAAAGATGTTTGGTGATATTACCTAGATGCTAAATAATCTTTTTGAGTCCAGTAATTTACTATTACACATTTTAGTCCTCCTGGGTTAGTATGCTTAGTTACACACTAAAGTCTTTCAATATGCAGTTTCAGATTTTTTTTTTTAAGAAAAGTTTTGTATAATGGGATTATACAATAATATATAATCTTTTGTGTCTGGCTTTATTCACCTAGCTGATGATTCATTTATTCATTGATATCTATTGAGTGATTATCATATCAAGCCTCAAAAGTTGCCTCAGGTCATTTCAAGCAAGGTAGACCAAAAATGAAGGGGTTAATAGTACTTGTACCCCTCTGTAGTCATGTCCCAGTAGACACTGTAGATGTATAAGGATCTCTGTTCTCAGCCTTCATTGTCTCATTGGGGGAACAGATGTTTAAACAAGTAGTTATAATAAATGTGATTCTTTTAAAACATAGACACCTGAAGTACTAGGGCAATACATAGGAAGTAATTATCTCTTCTTTTAAAAGAGTCTTGCCCAGTTAAACAAAAAGGGAGTAATTATCTTTATAAAAATAAAATCTGTAGTAGAGATTTAAACAACTTCTCAATCTCTAGACAGAATCTTATATGGAATTCTGACATTAAAATCATACAGAAATTGTATTTAATTACTTTCAGCATAGGGTATTACCTTTTTGTATGTTGGTCTTAAAAATTAATTTTTGGTTTAAAATTTTTTTTTGCCTCATTTCTAATGAAATTATTTTTCCCATTAGGGTCTTGGTTTTTTGTTAAAGTTGATTTGTAAGAGTTCTATATATGTTAAGACTCTTAACCTTTCTCATGGTTGTTGATATTTCCCTTCATTTCTGTGCCTTGGTAGTTTTGCTTTTTTTTAATGCACAGAAGTTTAAAGTTGTTAAGAAGTCAAATCTATTGGTGTTTTTTTTTTTTTTTATTTCTTCCATTGCTTTGAGGCTTAGAAGTATTTCTCAATCTAGATATCAGATGTTAATCTGCATTTTGTTTTATTGTGGCTTAATTTTTTTTACACTTCAACTGATTATTCTTCTTTTAGGATGGAAATGGAGTTGTGCGAGGTTACTACTTATCTGTGTTTCTGGAACTCTCAGCTGGCTTGCCTGAAACTTCTAAGTAAGAAGTGTAATTAAATAACAACCTTAATGTGCGTTTACATACATTCCCCCTAGCAATTTTTGTTAATTTTTATTTTTGTTAATTACTGTATTGGTATATCTGTTAAGATGTAGAGTAATATGAAATTGTTGGCATCATAGGATGGTATCGATTGGCAGTTCTCAAACTGTTTGGTCTCATACTCTTAAAATTATTGGGAACCCCAAAGAGTGTTTGTTTATATGGATTACATATATTGTTATTTTCTGAGTTGGAACTTAAAACTGAAAAAAAATTATATAAAATTTTAATTCGCTTTTGAGGTAACAACAAGCCTGTTGCATACTAACATAAATAACATTTTTAAATGAAAAGTAACTATTTTCCTAAAAAAATATATTTTTAAGAAAACTTGTATTGCTTTGTGTTTTTGGAAATCTCTTTACTATCTGGCTTAAAAGAAGACAGCTGGATTCTCATGTCTGTTTTTATATTCAGTTTTTTAAAAATATCATTTTGATTGAAACACATGTATAAAATCTGGCTGCAGAGTTCTACGACCATCACCAACATCTAATTTTATAACATTCTATTTACGCCGCAAGGAATCCCTGTACTCATTATCTGTCACTTCCCATTACCCCTTTCCCTCAGTCCCTGAGAACCACAAATGTGCTTTTTGTCAAGGAGGAATATTTTTTAAAGTGGTTTTAGATAATTGTGGATCGTCTTTGATGTTACATCCAAACTGAACAAGTAGTAGGTTGTTAAATGTTATTTATAATGTGGGATCTGGAATCATATTAATGATTTTTTTTTTTAACCCTGTTACATGAAATCTGTTAGTTTGGTATGGAATGTCTGCTTTCAGCTAACATGAATCAAGAGGGATGAGATCTACGCATTTTCTTGCAACAACCAAAAAAAACTTGATGAAACATTTTCTAGACACTGGACATGGTGATAACAAATGAAAACAGTCCCTGAGAGATGAAAAACACAAACCAGCTCTGTGATTTCTCCAGCTTACAGCCTTGAGAGAGTTTTTAGGCTGCAACACAGGGAGGAGCTGGGTTCTACTGAGGTAGAACCTGGCAGACTTAGTTGAGGGGATAGTGCTGAGAGTCTAGAAAGGACAATGCAGCTAGAGCGCATTGAACAAAATACCAGAGAGGAGAAAGCTGCAGAGACTGAAGTCTAGAGATCTGTAATAGGTTCCCCTTGAGTATTCAGCAGAGTACTTATCAGGGCATATGTGTGAGGAAACTACCTGAGATTGGGGAAAGAACTGCCTGACAGGATTAGAGGGAATAGTGATTGCCTGGTGTTCACACGGGGCCAGGAACTGTGTCTGTTGCAACCAACCACGGTGGAGAAATTTGTAATTCATGGGTCATTGGGTATAATGCTAAGGAAGTTTTTGCCTTGATAGCAGAAATTAGCCCTAGACTGAACACTGCTCTGGACCCACCTAACAAAAGTGAGACCTGAAAGGATCAAATTGTTTTCAAGTAACTTAACTGCATCCCAGAAGGAATCTCAAGAAAATTTATAAGGTTGCTGAAGTATCTAACATCCAACAAAGTAAAATTTACAGTGTCTTTTGTTCAGTCAAAGGTTAATATGCCAGACTGGCTGGCGCATACCTGTAATCCCAGCACTTTGGGAGGCCAAGGCGGGAGGATTGCTGAAGACCAGGAATTTGAGACCAGCCTGGGCAATATGGTGAGACCCTGCACACGTCTCAGCTACTCAGGAGGTTGAGGCAGAAGGACTGCTTGAGCCCAGGAAGTCGAGGCTGCAGTGAGCTGTGTCTGCACCACTGCACTCCAGCCTGAATGACAGAGTGAGACCATGTCTCAATTTATTTATTTACGTAATGTATTTTGAGTCTCACTTTATCACCTAGCCTAGAGTACAGTGGCATGATCTCAGCTCACTGCAACCTCTGCCTCCCAAGTTCAAGCAATTCTCCTGCCTCAGCCTCCCAAAATAGCTGGGATTACAGGCATGCAACACCACACCCAGCCAATTTTTGTATTTTTAGTAGAAACGGGGTTTCACTATATTGGCCAGACTGGTCTTGAACTCTTGACCTCAGGTGATCCGCCCACGTCAGCCTCCCAAAGTGCTGGGATTACAGGTGTGAGCCGCTCTGCCTGGTCAAGAATTCTTTATATATTTTGGATACTAAACCTTTATCAGACATGTGATTTGCAGACAGTTTCTCCCATTTGGTAGGCTGTCTTTTTACTTTCTTGATAATGTCCATTAATGCACAAAAGTTTATAGACTGTATCTTTGTCTTTTTGTAAACCTGAAAATTTTACAAGATTGGATATATAAATCAGAATATATTGGCTTTCCCAGTGTATACTTCTTTTCTTTTTGAGACAGGGTCTTGCTGTGTCACTGAGGCTGGAGCACAGTGGCACAATTATGGCTCAATGCAGCCTCAGCCTCCTGGGCCCAGGTGATCCTCCTGCCTCAGGCTCCCAAGTAGCTGGGATTACGGGAATGCACTACCATACCCAGCTAATTTTTTTGTTTTTTGTTTTTATAGAGCCGGGGTTTCACCATGTTGCCCAGACTAGTCTCAGACTCCTGGGCTCAGGCGATCCACCCACCTCGGCCTCCTAAAGTGCTGGGATTACAGGTGTTAGCCACTGTGTCCAGCTTACTTATTTTCTTTCTCTTTTTCTTTTCTTTTTAACTTTATTTTAGGTTTGGCGTTACGTATGAAGGTTTGTTACATGGGTAAACTCATGTCATGGGAGTTTGTTGTACAGATTATTTCATCACCCAGGAATTAAGCCCAGTACCTGATAGTTATCTTTTCTGTTCCTCTCCCTTTTTCCACCCACTACCCTCAAGTATACCCCAGTGTCTGTTGTTTCCTTCTTTGTGTTCATAAGGTCTCATCATTTAGCTCCCACTGTGTAAGTGAGAACATGTGGTATTTGGTTTTCTGTTCCTGCATTAGTTTGCTGAAGATAATAGCCTCCAGCTCCATCCTTCCATGTTGCACAAAAAACATGATCTCGTTCTTTTTTATGGCTGCATACTTATTTTCTATTAGGAAATTTTATAGCCTTTGATTTTCTGAATACACAATAATTTACTTTGCTATAACTTGTGCTGGAAAAATACAGTAGAGTATTTCAAAATTTGTATTTTAAAATTGCAAGGTGATAAACCTCAAAGGATAATAGAAATAACAGAATATTTATGTATGAGGAAACGTAGTGAATATAAGGAAAAAATATTGCATTAATAAAACAAAAGCAACTTTGAATTACTTCTTTATTCAAAATTTATGTTTTGAGGTGTTGTTTTATACCTGATATATTGGTAAACATCTTTATGAGGAAAAAAGGACCTAGTGCCATTCATGTTTTGGTGGTTCATTCAAAATACTGCTGTTTTGGCCGGGTACAGTGGCTCACACCTGTAATCCCAGCACTTTGAGAGGCCAAGGAGGGTGGATCATCTGAGGTCAGGAGTTTGAGACCAGCCTGGCCAACATTACGAAACCATGTCTCTACTAAAAATACAAAAAATTAGCTGAGTGTGGTGGCGTGTGCCTGTAATCTCAACTACTTGGGAGGCGGAGGCAGGAGAATCACTTGAACCGGGGGGCAGAGGTTGCAGTGAGCTGAGACCCTGCCACTGCCCTCTAGCCTGGGCAACAGTGAGACTCCATCTCAAAAATAAATAAATAAATAAAACTGCTCTTTTTCTGACTGGGCGTGGTGTCTCACGCCTGTAATCCCAGCACACTGGGAGGCCAGGGTGGGTGGATCACCTGAAGTCAGGAGTTCAAGACCGGCCTGGCCAACATGAACCACCGTCTCTACTAAAAATACAAAATTAGCCAAGCATAATACACACCTGTAATCCCAGCTACTCTGGAGGCCGAGACAGGAGAATCACTTGAACCTGGAGTCAGAGGATGCAGTGAGCTGAAATCGCATCATTGTACTCCAGCCTGGGCAACAAGAGTGAAACTCCATCTCAAAAAAATAAAAAAGCCCAAAATACTGCTGTTTTTATAAATGATAAAAGAAATGTAACTGCATATATCAATAAGGTTTCCTCTCAGGTGATTACTTAGTGACCTTAATGTTTAGATAAGTTTGTCTTTTATTCTTATTTTACTAACTGTATAGTAATGGTCTGTTTTTCAATTTTAGATATGAATATCGTGTAGAGATGGTTCACCAGTCCTGTAATGATCCTACAAAAAATATCATTCGAGAATTTGCATCTGACTTTGAAGTTGGAGAATGCTGGGGCTATAATAGATTTTTCCGTTTGGACTTACTTGCAAATGAAGGATACTTGAATCCACAAAATGATACCGTGATTTTAAGGTAATAGGAAAAATTTAATGTTGTGGTTTTTATTGTGGGGAAATAATATCATTGGAACTGTATTTCAAAGATCATTTGGTTTAACAAAGATGAATATTGAAATTCATACTAACTATAACCTTATCACTTTCTTAACTGTTTTATTTAAGTGGATAATAATAAAAAATTTGTAGTCAAAAAGTCAAACTTTTTTTTTGACATCTAGTTAGTAATTTCATTAAAGATATGCTGGGTGCGGTGGTGCGCTGGTGTTTCCATCTACTCTGGAGGCCGAGATGGGAGGATAGATTGGGCCCAGGAGTTTGAGACCAGCTTAGGAAACATAATGAGACCCCCATCTCTTTAAAAAGAAAAAAAAATGTGTGTAGGGGGGAAACTACAACTTCTAGTAAATATAGTAATGTTCCATTTATCTGTTGAACTTCTAGTGACCTCACCGTTTGGAAATCTAAGAATAGTGAGGGATAAAGTGTTGATTTTTTTCACTTCACAGTGCATGTTATATTTGAGTGACTGGTTTTACAACTTAATTTTATAAAGCAGCTATCAGTTCTTTGTGAATAACAGAAAATTAAAAGTAGAAGAATCAAGATGAAAGTTGATGAAAATGAACAATTTTCTACTTTTTTCTTAAACTTTTATTTTAGGTTCAGGGATACTTATGTAGGTTTGTTATACAGGTAAACTCACATCGTGGTGATTTGCTGTACAGATTACTTCATCACCCAGATACTAAGCCTAGTACCCAGTAGTTATTTTTTCTGATCCTCTCCCTTCCACCCTCAAGTAGGCCCCAGTGTCTGTTGTCTCCCCTCTTTATATCCCTGAGTTCTCATCATTTAGCGCCTTTTTTTTTTTTTTTGAGATGGAGTCTCCCTCTGTCTCCCAGGCTGGAGTGCAGTGGCGCAATCTCAGCTCACTGCAAGCTCCGCCTCCCGGGTTCACGCCATTCTTCTGCCTCAGCCTCCTGAGTAGCTGAGACTACAGGTGCCCGCCACTGCATCCGGCTAATTTTGTTTTTGTATTTTTAGTAGAGACGGGGTTTCACCGTGTTAGCCAGTATGGTCTCAATCTCCTGACCTCTTGAGCCACCCGCCTCGGCCTCCCAAAGTGCTGGGATTACAGTCCTGAGCCACCGCACCTGGCCCATTTAGCTCTTAAATAAGTGAGAACATGTGGTATTTGGGAAAACCATCAATTTTTTTTTTTTTTTTGAGACAGTTTTTCTCTAGTTGCCCAGGTTGGAATGGAGTGCAATGGTACGATCTTGGCTCCCTGCAGCATTCGCCTCCCAGGTTCAGGCGATTCTCCTGCCTCAGCCTCCCGAGTAGCTGGGATTGCAGGCATGGGCCACCAAGCCCGGCTAATTTTGTACTTTTATTAGAGACGGGGTTTCTCCCTATTGGTCAGGCTGGTCTCGAACTCCCGACCTCAGGTGATCCACTCACCTCGGTCTCCCAAAGTGCTCTGATAACAGACGTGAGCCACCGCGTCCGACCAAAACCATCAATTTTTTATTGTTGATTGTTGGTTTAGTATTTACAAGAAAGGGCAGAATATAAATACAGACTATAAAACAACAGCTCTATTTAGCCGGGCATGGTGGCTCATGCCTGTAATCCCAGCACTTTGGGAGGCTGAGGTAGGTAGATCACCTGGGGTCAGGAGTTTGAGACCAGCCTGGCCAATATGGTGAAATCCTATCTTTACTAAAAATACAAAAATTAGCCAGGCTGTGGTGGCACGCACCTGTAACCCCAGCTACTCAGGAGGCCGAGGCGGGAGAATCGCTTGAACCTGGCAGGTGGAGGTTGCAGTGAACCGAGATTATGCCACTGTACCCCAGCCTGGGCGACATAGCAAGACCCCATCTCAAAAAAAGAAAATAAAGTAAATAAAAACAACAGCCCTGTTTAACGTGGGGTAGTCTTTACACAGGTCAGAAGTTTTTGGGCATCGGCTGGGCGCCGTGGCTCATGCCTGTAATCCCAGCACTTTGGGAGGCTGAAGTGGGTGGATCACCTGAGGTCAGGAGTTCAAGACCAGCCTGGGCAACATGGTGAAACCCTGTCTCTACTAAAAATACAAAAATTATTTGGGCGTGGTGGTGGGCGCCTGTAATCCCAGCTACCTGGGAAGCTGAGGCAGTTGAATCGCTTGAGCCCGGAAGGCAGATGTTGCAGTGACCCGAGATTTCACTAGTGCACTGCAGCCTGGACAACAAGAGTGAAACTCTGTCTTAAAAAAACAAAAAACAAACAAAAAAAGATGTTTGGGTATCATTACATGATGTTATAATTTGATGATCAAAATGAGAACTTGAATATTTAAAAAAGAGATTAAAATACGTTCGTAACTGAGAAGTTTCAGAGTATTTAGCAGTTTAAAAAGTTCTCATCACAATTTGAAACTTTTTTTTTCTTGAGAGTAATTTAATGTACTCCTAAAATTCCCTTATTCAGAGCTCTTTGTTCTTGAGCATACTGGACAGATCATATCAGCATTTACTCTTAGGTGTTTTCCATAGCTTTTCTGCAAGTATAAAGAAGTTTAACAAGGGATATGATTTTCAGTGTAGGGAAAAAGATTCATGTTTTTGTTACTGTTTTGTTTTGTTTTGTTTAGAGGCAGTGTCTTGCTATATTGCCCAGTCTAGTCTAGAATTCTTGGGCTCAAGTGATCCTCCTGCCTCAACTTCCCAAGTAGGTGGGATTACAAGTGCATGCCACTGTGCCTGGAATCATGTTTTTTGAAGGGAGGGATTATTTTAGTTATCTTCATATAGCTTTTCAGACTTTTGGGGTTTAATGTTCACCAAGAGAAGTAATTTATTGCTGTTTCATGCTTCAACCATAGAGAGAATTACAAAATTATTCAAATATCAATTTTACCAACCTACAAAAGACCCGTTTTCTTATTGTCTTAGTTTCATCCTTATTACCGTTATATATTAGTACAGAAACAAATTCTTGTTAGGACATCATTTTTTTAAAGGAACCTTGAGTCTGTACCATATGCCTGACACTGAGTTGCTAATAAGAAAAATATAGACATGGTTTTTGTCCACAGGGAACTCAAGATGAAATTGGAAGATAAAAAAAGAGTTTACTACTCTCTTATTATAAAATAATGCTATAGTAGCACCATAAGTAAATTGCTATGAAATTCGTGGATAGGGAGCTTCTCATTATCGTATTATATTTATTTATTTAATGAAACATTGCTCAAACTTTAAACCTCATTTAGTTCAAGATTCTGGTGGAACTTTATTAGAAAGTTATTTAAGGCTTTTCTGTAACTATGAATATATATTTCATTCTTTCATTAAAACAGAAAGTTAAGAAAATTTACGTGCTGCTTGGTTTTGTTTTAATGGCAAAATATTATAATGCTCAGGGTTAACCAGTGGTTTAAGTCATTCAAAGAAAATAATAGTGTTTAGACGATTTTACTTTAATGTCTTACCAGTGGGTGCTTCCTAGACTGTGAATCATCTCTGCTCAGTTGAGTGAATCATCTCTGCTCAGTTCAGTTCAGAACATACTTTAATCTGTTTATTTTATTTTATTTTTATTTTGTATTATATTATGTTAGAGACGGAGTTTCGCTCTGTTGTCCAGGCTAGAGTGCAGTGACATGATCTTGGCTCACTGCAACCTTTGCCTCCCAGATTCAAGTGATTCTCCTGCCTCAGCCTCCTGAGTAGCTGGGATTACAGGCGCCCACCACCATACCCGGCTAATTTTTGTACTTTTAATAGAGATGGAGTTTCACCATGTTGGCGAGACTGGTCTTGAACTCCTGACCACAGGTGATCTGCCCGCCTCGGCCTCCCAGAGTGCTAGGATTACAGGCGTGAGCCACTGTGCCCAGCCAATCTCTTTTTTTAAAAAAAATACTCAAGTTCTCATTTTGATAATCCAAATATAGCATATAATGATGCCCAAAAACTTCTGACCTATCAAGACTACCCCAACATTAAATAGGATTGTTGTTTTATAGTCGGTGTTTATGTTCTGTCCTTTCTTGCATGAGTATTCTTGACTGAAACTAGATAACTACTGCCAGATAACTGTTAAATGGTCAGTAGGTTCTTACACTAAGGTGTAAAATCCTAGAAAAAAATGGACAGCTAACATTGTGTAACTGGGTAAAAGGCTGGAAGAAATGAAAGAGAGGTAGATGTCCAAATTAATCTTGCTTTGTGGTTTTTCCTTTCTTCAGAAACACCTTCACACATGCACTGCAATTTTTTCACTATAAATATAGTTACGTTAGGCTATGTAACAAAGGTAGAGGTTTGTTTGCTTTAGTATTAGTTTTTTTTTAAATTAAAACAACTGGATAGATTAAGATTCTGTCATTTATATATTAATATGATTTTATGTAGATACAGTACTTTTTTTGCTAATCTGAGCTGAAATAATGCCATATTGTAATAAGGGCAATTTTGATTGCTATCTTGAAGAGTTCGGGATATAGTTTATTTAGAGCATGTAACTCTTTGGGGGACAGTAAAGCAATCCTGGGTGGTTGACCCAGTAAATGATTTTTTTCTGAGGGGCAGGAAATATGGGAATGTGAGATGGAATAGAGAAATATAAAGAGCAGCATTTAAAACTTTGTATTTTGCTAGAGCCTGATTTAGGGAAGAAAGGGATAAGAGTTATCTTTCTCCTTATAGGAGGGAACTGCATGGTATATGGCTCTCTTCTTCCCAACTCATGATCATCATTATATTTTAGTTACATTATTATAATATGCCTTAGTAGGTTAGTTTGGGGAGCTTAACTACAATGTACAATGTACTTTAGAAAGGTAGTTTGAGGACAACTGGATTTTCAGAATCTTGTGTCATCATCTGTGGACTACATCTATAAACAACAAATACTAGCAGCTCTAAGTTTATGTGAATTTTGGCCTTATAATCAAATTAACCAAAATTGCAGAATTCAAAGCTAGACTCATAATATTTTACCATTTTAATTATTATTATTATTATTTTTTAATGTGGCACGATTCTTTTAAGGTTTCAGGTACGTTCACCAACTTTCTTTCAAAAATCCCGGGACCAGCATTGGTACATTACTCAGTTGGAAGCTGCACAGACTAGTTATATCCAACAAATAAACAACCTTAAAGAGGTAAGGAAATATATATTTCTGGTTTAGTGTTTCCTATTGTCCTTTTGGCTTGTTATATTTGTAATTAGATTTTATATATATATTGCTATTTGTAATTTTGTAGTTTATAATTGGAAAAAAAATCTAGTTATCCTGTTCCCCATCCTTACTGGTTCTGCAGTGTCCAGTTTAGTAACCACTAGTCACATATGGCTATGTAAATTTTTGTTTTACTTTATTTATTTATTTTTTATTTTGGAGACAGGGTCACACTCACTGTTGTTGCCAGGAACAGTTTCCACTAACTGCAGCTTCAGCTTCCCAAGCTTGGGTGGTCCTCCCACCTTAGCCTCCCAGGTAGCTCTGACTTTGAGCAGGTGTCATGGCTAGTTTTTGTATTTTTTATGGAGACAGGGGCTTCTCCGTATTGCCCAAGCTGGTCTTGAACTCCTGGGCTCAAGCACTCTGCCTGCCTTGGCCTCCTAAAGTGCTGAGGTTACAGTTGTGAGCCACTGTGCCTGGTCTGTAAATTTAACTTGATTAAAATTAAAAATTTAATTCCTTAGTTGCAGTAGCCACATTTCAAGTGCTTGCATTGGGTACTGCAAATCTAGAGCATTTCCGTCATTGCATAAAGTTGTTTTGAACAGTGTGGCTGTAGTTTGAGGTAAGCTCTTTGTGTTTCTGACAGTGACTTAGTTTCTCTTCCACAAGTTATCTTGGATTTAGAGGATTCTAGGCTATAGCACAATTAAAAGTTGTCCCATCTTGAACTCTTAACTATTGTTGAATGAGTACTGGAGAAGATTAATTGATGAATTTTTATTTTACAATGATAAACTAAGGAATGTTTCATTTCCCTTAGGAACTTAGGATGTGGCGGAAGGTTTGGAGTGCTGAGAATCATTAATAGGTCAGGGAGGAGAATATGAATAAATACATGCTTTCAGAGATTTTCATGTTAAATGTAAATCTTTTAAACTATTTAAATAGATTTTAAACTATTTAAAACTACCTGTATTCACTATACTGTTTGCTATTTGTATGTTTAGCTTAGGCTGGATATGAAAGAAGGAGGATGAGCATATATGGGGCAGTTTATCTTTGTCATCAATTTGTTTCATAAATAAAAGGCAGTAGGGATTCAGAGAAATGGTTTAAGAAATGGTGCCAAGTGAGGTGGCTCACTCCTGTAATCCCAGCATGTTGGGAGGCCGAGACCAGAAGATCATTTGAGCCCAGAAGTTCAAAACCAGCCTGAGCAACATAGCAAGATAAATAAAAAATGAAATTAGCTAACCATGGTGGCACATGCCTCCAGTCCCAGCCACTTGAGAGGCTGAGGCAGTAGGATCTCTTGAGCCCAGTAGTTCAAGGCTTGCAGTGAGCTGTGATGGCACCACTGCACTTCAGCCTGGGCAACAGAGTGAGACAGTTCTCAAAAAATAAATAAGGAAAGAAAGAAATGGTTTTAGGAGCGTCTGGATGCAGTTTTTTTTTTAGCTAGAAACATCTTTTACTGTGCCAGTGAGCTATGGCTAATATTCGTGCTTTTCTTGTTTTAAAAGAGACTTACTATCGAGCTATCTCGAACTCAGAAGTCAAGAGATTTGTCACCACCAGATAACCATCTTAGCCCCCAAAATGATGATGTTCCGGAGACACGAGCTAAGAAGTCTGCGTGCTCTGACATGCTTCTTGAGGGTGGTCCTACTACAGCTTCTATAAGAGAGGCCAAAGAGGATGAAGAAGAGGAGGAGAAGATTCAGAATGAAGATTATCATGTAATAATGAGGCCAGTTTTAGATTTTTGTGTTTGATAAAAGAAAGAGTAGAATCATGGCTTTTAACATATTATGTGCTGAAACAGTAGGCTAAAAATATTGTCCATTGATTTCCATTAGTAATGTATATATGCCCTTATGTAAATGTTAATAAGACAGAAGTTATTCAATCAAAGCATTTCAAGATTCTGAAAATAAAAATACATTCTATAAAACAAACTGTGATGTACATTTTAAAAACTAAATTACCATAAATTGTGGATT
This sequence comes from Chlorocebus sabaeus, assembly GCF_047675955.1. NCBI lineage: Eukaryota > Metazoa > Chordata > Mammalia > Primates > Cercopithecidae > Chlorocebus > Chlorocebus sabaeus. The sequence continues at coordinate 39,367,409 of NC_132919.1, forward strand.
TTAAAAGTGTGTTCTGGCCGGGTGCGGTGGCTCACACTGTAATCCCAGCGCTTTGGGATGCCAAAGTGGGCAGATCACATGAGGTCAGGAGTTCGAGACCACCCTGGCCAACATGGTGAAACCCTGTTTCTACTAAAAATACAAAAATTAGCTGGGTGTGGTGATGCTTGCCTGTAATCCTAGCTACTTGGGAGGCTGAGGTAGGAGAATCACTTGAACCTGGGAGGCGGAGGTTGCTGTGCGCCAAGATTGTGCCACTGCATTCCAGCCTGGGAGACAGAACAAGACTCCATCTCAAAGAAAAAGAAAAAAAAACAGGTGTTCTATTTTCATTCACTGAAACTAGTACATACCTTGTCATTACTTATGTAGGTAGAATGATTTAGGATTTAGTAGATAACCAGGCTCTATCCCAGCTAAACAACAGCCAGAATCCAGAATAAGAATTTAAGAAGTAGTTGATATTTTTACATAAGAAGGGATGCCTAGATAGTTGGGTTTTTTTGTAGTAATTTTTAAGATGAGATACTTCAGTTTTAAGTTACGATGAAGGACCCAGTGGGTCAAGAGAATGCACAGATTAAGTGCTTTGATAAACTAGAGATAATAGGGTTTGGAATGGAGCAGTCAGGTGAAGCAGTTAGTCTTTGACAAACTGAGTTAAAGGAAGGGTGGAGTTTGCAGGTAAGGCAGCTGAAAGTTGGGGAAGTTTTTGCTTAATAGTGGGTATTTTTTTTCTGTGCAGATAGGTGACAGTGTTAATTAATGACCTTGATAATGGTAAAATTAGGTAGAACTGAGGAGTGATGGTTTGAAACATAGCTCTGTGAGGAAGCTGATGTGGAATATGTGAAGGATTCCAGTCACACTGAGGGCCCAGCTGAAGGCGGCACGCATAAGTTAGTAAAATGATATCAGTGTGGTTGTGTGATTTTTCTCCACAGGGCTCAGCAGCTGAGGCACAGAAGCAGAAAATAGCTTTTTGATAACTATATTATTCTTTGGTGCTTGGTTTATGGGGTGGATGGGGTGATCAACTGAGTAGAAACATTTGGAATAGATGTCTTGTTTTCTTGGCATTGATCTAGCACGAGCTTTCAGATGGAGATCTGGATCTGGATCTTGTTTATGAGGATGAAGTAAATCAGCTAGATGGCAGCAGTTCCTCTGCTAGTTCCACAGCAACAAGTAATACGGAAGAAAATGATATTGATGAAGAAACTATGTGAGTGTCCCACTTTACTACTGTAAAGCATTTAAGTGGTAATTATTAGAAGCATATTAACTAACTCACCCTTAAAAGTAGGGACATTCAGCACTTTTTTGAAAGATTGAATCAATAGCCAGTTTTCTCCCTCTAATCTCTGGGCTCTTAGCCAATAATTTTTGTTTTTGTTTTAACTTTTAAATTTGAATTTTGAAATTATTTTATGCCTAAGAAAAGTTCAGAAATCCGTATTTCCTTCACACAGATTCATTCACTATTAATATTTTGCTTTATATTTCTCTGCAATTTTTTTCTGAAACACTTGAGATTGAATATACTTCTCATTGTCTACTTTTCTAAAAACAAGGATATTCTTACATAACTATAGAATAGTTATCAAGATCTGGAAATTAACATTGATGTAATACTGTAACCTTCTAAAAATTTGCCAGTAATGTCCTTTGTCAGGATCGCATTGCATTTAGTTGTTAAATCGATTTAGTTATCTTCCATCTGGGTTACTTTTTTAGAAATTTGTTTTTCGGGTGGGCGCGGTGGCTCACTCCTGTAATCCCAGCACTTTGGGAGACCAAGGCAGGTGGGTCACGAGGTCAGGAGATCGAGACCATCCTGGCTAACAATGGTGAAACCCCGTCTCTACTAAAAATACAAAAAGAAATTAGCCGGGCATGGTGGCGGGTGCCTATAGTCCCAGCTACTCGGGAGGCTGAGGCAGGAGAATGGCATGAACCCAGGAGGCGGAGTTTGCAGTGAGCCAAGATCGCACCACTACACTCCAGCCTGGGCAACAGAGCGAGACTGTCTCAAAAAAAAAAAAAATTGTTTTTCATAACTAATACTCTTTGAGAAATACAGAATAGTTTATTTTGTAGAAAGTCCCTCAATTTGGATTAGTCTGAAGTTTCCTCATGATTAGATAGAGATTACACAGTTTTGGCAGGGATACTACGGAAATGATAATGTATCCTTTTCACTGCATCATGTGGGAGTGGAGCATGATGTCAATATGTCCCATTACTTGTGGTTAATTTTGATCACTTGGTTGAGGTAGCATCTGCCAGATTTCTGCACTCCAAAATTACTACTTTTTCCTTTATAATTAATAAATATCTTGTGTATGGGACTGTAAATATCGTATTTTTCTTCCTACTTTTTCCTGTGAATTTTGACACCCCTTGATGAGTGTTGTTTGAAAAAGGTTACTGTGTTGATTGCCAAGTGGTGTTTTTCTAATTCCATTATTTCTTACTCATTAGTTGCAGTTTAAGGAAGAGCTTTCCCTTCTGCCCTATTGATGAACTAATTAATGAATATCATTAATGTGGATAAATTTTTTTTTTGAGATGGAGTCTTGCTCTGTCACCCAGACTGGCATGCAGTGTCACGATCTTGGCTCACTGCAACCTCCACCTCCTGGGTTCAGGTGATCCTTCCACGTCAGCCTCCCGAGTAGCAAGGATTACAGGCACATACTGCCACGCCTGGCTAATTTTTTTGTACTTTTAGTGGAGACGAGGTTTCACCACGTTGGCCAGGCTGGTCTTGAACTCCTGACTTCAGGTGATCTTCCCACCTCAGCCTCCCAAAGTGCTGGGATTACAGGTGTGAGCCACTGCGCCTGGCGATTTTTGGATTTTTAAACCAAGCTTGCCTTCCTGGGACACATCCCACTTGGTCATAGTGTGTAATTTTTTTTTTTTTTTTGAGACAGAGTCTCACACTGTCACCCAGGCTGAAGTGCAATGGCATGATCTCGGTTCACTACAACCTCTGCCTCCCAGGTTCAAGCGATTCTCCTGTCTCAGCCTCCTGAGTAGCTGGGATTATAGGCACCCACCACTACGCCTGGCTAATTTTTTGTATTTTTAGTAGAGATGAGGTTTCACTATGTTGGTCAGGCTGGTCTCAAACACCTGACCTCGTGATCCACCGTCTCATCCTCCCAAAGTGCTGGAATTACAAGTGTGATCCACCTTGCCTGGCCGTCCTTTTTTTTTTTTTTTTTTTTTTTTTTAAAACTTGAGACAGTGTCTCTCTCTGTCACCCAGGCTGGAGTGCAGTGGCGCAATACCCACTCTCTGCAAGCTCCGCCTCCCGATTCACACCATTCTCCTGCCTCAGCCTCCCGAGTAGCTGGGACTACAGGCTGCCACCACCTGGCCTGGCTAAGTTTTTTTTGTATTTTAAATAGAGATGGGGTTTCACCGTGTTAGCCAGGATGGTCTTGATCTCTTGACCTCATGATCCGCCTGCCTTGGCCTGCCAAAGTGCTGGGATTACAGGTGTGAGCCATTACACCCAGAAATTTTTTTTTTTTCCTAAGAAAATCTTGCTTTGTGGCTGGGTTGGAGTACTGTGGCATGTTTATAGCTCCCCGTAACCTTGAACTCTGGCCTCAAGTGATCCACCTGCTTCAGCCTTCCTAGTAGCTAGGACTAATGGTGTGCATCATCACGCTTGGCTCATGATTCTTTTTATATGTTGCTGGATTCTGTTTGCGAGTACAGTTGTCCCTCAGTATCCTTGTGGTATTGGTTCTAGGACCCCTCCTTGGATACTAAAATCTGAGGATGCTCAAGTCTCTTATTGGCAGAGTAGTTGCATATAACCTATACACATCCTCCCCTATACTTTAAATCATTTCTAGATTACTTATAATACCTAATACAATGTAAATGCTATGTTGTTATGCTCTATAGTATACAGAATAATGACAAGGGGAAAAAGTCTGTGCATGGCTTTATTTTGTTTTGTTTTATTTATTTTTTTTGAGATGGAGTTTCGCTCTTGTCGCCCAGGCTGGAACGCAATGGCACAATCTCAGCTCACTGCAGCCTCTACCTCCCGGGTTCAAGCGGTTTTCCTGCCTCAGCCTGCTGAGTAGTTGGGATTATACACACCTGCCACCATGCCTGACTAATTTTTTGTATTTTTAGTAGAGACAGGGTTTTGCCATGTTGGCCAAGCTGGTTTCAAACTCCTGGTCTCAGGTGATCCACCTGCCTCGGCCTCCCAAAGTGCTGGGATTACAGACGTGAGCCCCCGCACCCAGCCAACTTTATTTTTTGAGACAGGGTCTGCCCTGTCACCCAAGCTGGAGTGCAGTGGTGTTGTGATCACGGCTCACTGCAACCTCGACCTCCTGGGCTCAAGTGATCCTCCCACCTCGGTTTTCCAAGTATCTAGGACTACAGGTGCATGCCAACACACCTGGCTAATTTTTAAATTTTTTGTAGAGACGGGGTCTCACTATGGCCTTACTATGTTGTTCTAGGCTGGCCCCGAACTCCTAGGCTCAAGCAGTTCTCCAGCCTCAGCTTCCCCAAGCGCTGGGATTACAGGCATGAACCACCGCACCAGGCCTTAAAAAATATTTTTCATCCACAGTTGGTTGAATGTGCAGATGCAGAGCCCACAGATATAGAAGGCCAACTGTATTTTGTTGATGCTGTTAATAGTGTTGTATGTTTCTCTGAGTGTTGTATGTGTCTCTGCTTCTCCCTGTAGGCAAAATCTCTGAGCCAAAACTTTGAAGCTGCAGTGAGGATAAAAGTATACCTCTCTTACTTTAGAAGCTGAGCTAACTGGATGTTGGGGACCGTAGCCTTAGTTCTTTCCTTTTCAGGCTTGGGACTTCCACCTTATGAATAAGCTGGGGCAGGGATGATCTGGGCCCCAGTATTCTCATGCTGCATCCAAGTAGAGCCTCTATTCCACAAGTGGGTCTCAGCAGAAGGGAGTCTCCACCTCTTGGCGATGTGTGCCTGTACTATAGCATCAGCAATAGGTAGCTGGGGGCAGAATGAGAAATGGAGATATCTTGCCACTCCTAGGAATATAGCCCTCCTCTTGGAAGCTTGGGAAGTGGGAGGCCTATGTTCTTCACTGCACCAATCTGGGGTGGAATTTCTGTAACGCCAAGTTAGGAAGCGGAGTGGTCTTGGTTCAAATCCTGCGGATACCCACTTGTCTTACCCAGGTTTTATAGATTTTTTTGAGTAGATGTTTCTTCATTTACTGTATACCCTTGGGACCATTTCCAGAGTCGTTAAGTGGTTGTTTTTAAAATAATTGTCACCAGTTTGACTAATGAGCAGATCTACAGAGCTCCTTACATTGTCAAGCTGGATGCTTATCTTGAGATTTCCCTAAATATCCAAGACTACCATTGATTGGTACTGTTTCAAATAGTACTTTGTTGTTTAAAATAAAGTAATAGTGAGTGTTTTTTAATATGAGAGACTTTGTATGGCCTAGTCAGTACCCTCTTTTCTGAAATTTTATTTTTGGAAAAATAGTATTTAGTCATAAACAGTAATTTGGGCCTTTTTTTTTTGGATGTTAAATTGTAATATTTTAAGCCTAATTTATTACCATTAAGCTACCAGTTCTCAGAAGCTGTAATTTCTTCTAACAGTGGTTCTTAGATTTATTAGTGTTTCATTTATTTCTTTTTTTTTTTTTGCCTGACACAGTTCTTTTTTTTTAATCTTCTTTTCCTTTCCTGTCCTGTCCTGTCCTTCTTGAGACAGAGTCTCGCTCTGTTGCCCAGGCTGGAGTGCAGTAGTGCAATCTTGGCTCACTGCAACCTCCACCTCCCAGGTTCAACCGATTCTCCTGCCTCAGCCTCCTGGGAGCTGGGATTACAGGCACCCACCACAACATCCAGCTAATTTTTGTATTTTTAGGAGAGACAGGGTTTTGCCATGTTGGCCAGGCTGGTCTCGAAATCCTGACCTCAGGTGATCCGCCCACCTTAGCCTCCCAAAGTGCTGGGATTTCAGGTGTGAGCCAGCACACCTGGCCTTGATATATGTATTTTTTAATTCCTTTTTTTTCTTGGCTTTGTAAGAAGAACTGGCTGGTTTTTTTTTTTCTTTTTTTTTTTGAGATGGAGTCTCGCTCTGTCACCCAGGCTGGAGTACAGTGGCGCAATCTTGGCTCACTGCAAGCTCCGCCTCCTGGGTTCATGCCATTCTCCTGATTCAGCCTCCTGAGTAGCTGGGACTACAGGTGTCCGCCACCAAGCCCAGCTAATTTTTAGTATTTTTAGCAGAGGCGGGAATTTCACTGTGTTAGCCAGGATGGTCTCAATCTCCTGACCTTGTGATCCGCCCGCCTCAGCCTCCCAAAGTGCTGGGATTATAGGCGTGAGCCACCGCGCCTGGCCGATATTTTTTGAAGGTTGTTTAAACAATAACATTACCACTACTTAAATTTGGATAGTGACAAAAAATCTTTCTCCTTTTTGTATTTAGAAATATCTTATTTCACAGAAAAATCTGCATATCATAAAATTTGTTGAGGTGTGAAAAACATTTATTTTATCGCTCTATATGAATGATGGATTTTGTATATTCTTAGGTCTGGAGAAAATGATGTGGAATATAACAACATGGAATTAGAAGAGGGAGAACTCATGGAAGATGCAGCTGCAGGACCTGCAGGTAATGAGGTCACCCACTGCCTCCAAGCCATTCTTATTTTCTCCCTGCTCTTCTCTGACCGTATTATATTTTAAATAGGTGGTAGCCACTGCTTGTACATGGTTCGTGGTGTTGGAAGTGCTACATCTTGTAATACGGATTTTTTAGAGTTCATTACTGAAGATACTTAATAATAATAGCTACCATTTACAAAATGTTCTTATGTACCAGGCACTGTGAGAAGCACTTTATATACCTTATATTAATAAAATTTCGGTGGTACATTCACCAATGGATAGAGAAATTACAGCAACTTGCCAACTTTTAGCAATTTAGTAAATGAGAGTAATTGAATCCCCAGTTTTGTCTGTATGCCATGCTTATATTTTATACTGTTTTCTGATATAAAGTCTTATTTGTGTATCTTGCTGGACTATAGAATGATCTCAATGGAATAATTGACTCTTAGACTTACAAAGGATCTTAAAGAGCTCATTTTATGGTTTTTAGTTGCCTGGTCATATAGCTGGTTGTTAGTACAACCAGACTAGAACTCCAGATTGTCCTGGGTTTGTGGACCCAGCATTTTTCTCCCAAACTACACTGCTTCTCCTGGGAAGAACTGACTTATATAATGAGTACTTTTTTTGTGTGTTCTCGGATCTATTTAATTAAGTAGTGAATCTTGGCTAGAGTAATTAAAAGTTAGCTTTCTACTGTTTCTGTTTTACCCATGTTCTCCTCAGTATGAACACTGGCATATTCTTTTTTTTTTTTTTTTGAGACGGAGTCTCGCTCTGTTGCCCAGGCTGGAGTACAGTGGTGCGATCTCGGCTCACTGCAAGCTCTGCCTCCCAGGCTCATGCCGTTCTCCTGCCTCAGCCTCCGGAGTAGCTAGGACTACAGGCACCCGCCACCACGCCCGGAGAACTTTTTGTATTTTTAGTGAAGACGGGGTTTCACTGTGTTAGCCAGGATGGTCTCGATCTCCTGACCTCATGATCCGCCCACCTCGGCCTCCCAAAGTGCTGGGATTACAGGCGTGAGCCAGTGCACCTGGCCAACACTGGCATACTCTTAATATGCTTGGATAACTAAAGACTTCTAAATACTAGTCCTCACCATTTCAACTCCAACCTAAGCCCTATATTCTTTCTACTCCTGACTTTAATCCTGGGTAATCGTATCCACACCTGTATTTCAGTTACTATCTGTATACTGATTACTCTTAAAGTTCTTTCTTTAGCCTTTGACTTTCCCGTAATTTCCAAACCCTTGTCTTGGTGTGACTCAGCACCTCCCAAACACAGATTACTGTCTTTTCATCTGCCAGCTTGCCTGTCAGCAGTAGCTACCCTGACTGATAGTGCTATACATTCTTTACTTCTTCCTCTCCCTAAAAGTTTACCTTTAGTGTATTACCAAGATCTGTTGGTTCTGTCTCCTAAATCGTGCGTAAATTCATTTGATACTCCCACTCCTTTGCCATTCCTAGTCTAGGCCTCTGTCTTTCACAACAGCCTTTCACCTGGGTTCTTTGTATTTATTATTGTTCGGCTCCATTTTTATAGCATGAATCCATTTTTACAGCATGGATTCAGAATGAGGGTGTTTTTTTCTTTCTGATTAATATCTAATCGTGTTACTTCTCTGCCAGGCTTGGTGACTCACACCTGTAATCTCAGCCCTTTGGGAGGCTGATGTGGGTGCATTGCTTGAGTCCAGGAGTTTGAGACCGGCCTGGGCAACGTGGTGAAACCCTGTCTCTACAAAAAAATTAGCCAGATGTGGTGGCAAAATTGCTACCTGTGGTCCCAGCTATTTGGGTGGCTGAGGTGGGAGGATCACCTGAGCCAGAAAGCGGAGCCTGCAGTAAGCTGAGATAGCACCACTGTACTCCAGCCTAGGCAACAAAGTGAGACCCTATCTCAAAAAAAGAAATAAAAATAATGAAAAATAATATCTAATCATGTTATTTCTCTACTTAAAAACTCTTTAAGGATTATATTTATTATAGGATAAAGTCCAAACTTGTTAACATGGCACATAAATTCCTTTATGTCTGGATTCCTGTTTGTTTCCTTAGTCTTACTTCTCTCATTCCTCTGTGTCATTCTTTAGTCAGGAGGAGCTTCAAAGAATCACAAGATCTACAAATTTAGAGAGAAAGCTTTAATTCTTATAAAGACTGGCCATCCTGACAAGCTGTGAAGTATAGCCTCTGGTAAACACTAAAAGCAGGCACTTTGCAGGAGGGAAGGGTAACATAGGAATTGATAATGAATTAAGTTGGCCAAGTACAACTAAATGGATTCAACAGGGTATAGGAGGAGCTATGAATATCATGAAGAGGGGAACACATGCATGCATAGTAGACAAACATGCATGTTACATGCATTTCATGTTTACTTTGGACTGGGGACTGAACATTTAAATGCATTACAATTAGGCCCTGTTGTCAAAAGGTAAAACCAACGACACAAAGGCACTCCATGCTCAACCTCTGTATACGGGCCAGAACCAGTCCATGGTTGGGGACTCTTAACAGGAGAAAGTTACTGAAATCAGTCTTTTGTCCAGTGAAAGCTCTGTAGTTATGGCTTGGAGAATGGGGAGTGAGTCAGTCAGCGTCTGGCAGTCAGTAAGCTGCAATTGTTTCAATATTGCTTATCTTGAGGCCAGTGCTTGCTTAGCTTCTAGAAAAAAGAAGAAACCCTGTTTGCAGTTAGAATGTAGTTTATTCTTTCAGTATAGGGAGCATGTGACTTAATCCTTGTCTGGCATAGCATTAAGTCTTACTGACTGACTTTTCAGCTTTGTGTGTTTTCTTTTAGTTAGGTCCATTCTTTCCTCTCTTAAACTGTGTGGTAGGGAAATTCTTGTATATAACATTTATATACACTTAGGGTAAAGAAGAGTTTACATTTTTGAATTATATATTCATCAAATATTTACTGAGCACTTGAACTGTGTACAGTTTTACTATCTAGAGATACAATATTGAATAACAAGATATTCTTGTTCTTATGGAACCTGTGTTATAATTCTGAATATTCTTTAATAATTCAGGCACTGAATTCTAGATGTTGAAGACATAATAATGAACCAGTTTATTTTTATTATATGCTTTGGGAAATTTATGTATTTGGCACAAATTTGTTAAATATCATGCCTACCTGGAAAATACAACACTAAGTAATTTATAACATAAAGGTGAGTGGATTTATGAACAATTAGCTAGAATATGACAGTATACATACAAAAGAATTCCAAATTATTTAAATACTCCCTCCTCAAGGAGATGAAATATAACTTCTACTCCTTAACTGTAGGCTATGCTTAGTTACTTACGTCTGAAGAGTACAGTTTCAAAAGGGGGAAACAACTTCAAAGTAGAGAAACTTGGCAAACATTACCTACCCAGGTGATTAAATTTAGTATTGTTAAGTGATAGGTCATGTTGATAGCATGTTGATAGTATTTTAAGTGATAATGTTGATATGTTGAGAATGGTACTTTATATCTGTAGTATCTTCCCTCTCTAAAAACCCACAATCTAATCATGAGGGAAAAAGTCATACCCTTAATTGAGGAACATTCTACAAAATATTTGACATACTTTTCAGAATAAAGAAAATCTGAGAGACTGTCATAGACCAGAAGAGTCTAAAAAGACAGGAGCAACTAAATATATTTCAATACTCTAGGTGAGACTCTGAACAGAAAAAGAACATTAGGGGAAACATTACTAAAATCTCAATAGGATTTAGTTAATAATATATCAGTATTGGTTCATTAGTTGTGACAAATATACCATAGTAATGAAAGGTATTAACATTGGGGAAATTGGGTCTGGGTTTTACAGGAACTGTCTGTATTTTTACCTTTCCTGTAAACCTAAAACTATACTAAAATAAAAGCTTTTTTTTTTTCTTTCGAGATGGCGTCTCGCTCCGTAGCCCAGGCTGGAGTGCAGTGGCATGATCTTGGCTCACTGCAAGCTCTGCCTCCTGGGTTCACACCATTCTGCTGCCTCAGCCTCCCGAGTAGCTGAGACTACAGGCGCATGCCACGACGCCTAGCTAATTTTTTGTATTTTTAGCGGAGACGGGGTTTCACTGTGTTAGCCAGGATAGTCTTGATCTCCTGACCTCGTGATCTGCCCTCCTTGACCTTCCAAAGTACTGGGATTACAGGCATGAGCCACCATGCCTGGCCAATAAAAAGCTTTTTAAACCAAGGCAATGAAAAAGCTAGATCGGGGTGACAGTGGGCAGAGTGTGGAAATGCTTTTTTGTTTTTTTGTTGTTTTTGGTTTTGGTTTTTTTTGAGACGGAGTCTCGCTCTGTCGCCCAGGCTGGAGTGCAGTGGCCGGATCTCAGCTCACTGCAAGCTCCGCCTCCCGGGTTTATGCCATTCTCCTGCCTCAGCCTCCCGAGTAGCTGGGACTACAGGCGCCCGCCACCTCGCCCGGCTAGTTTTTTATATTTTTTTAGTAGAGACGGGGTTTCACTGTGTTAGCCAGGATGGTCTCGATATCCTGACCTTGTGATCCGCCCATCTCGGCCTCCCAAAGTGCTGGGATTACAGGCTTGAGCCACCGCGCCCGGCCTGCTTTTTTGTTATATGCTTATTATGAAGGTCCATTTCAAGCCTCGAATGGTTTATGTGTTTTTTGTTTTTTGTTTTTTGAGACGGAGTCTTGCTCTGTTGCCCAGGGTGGAGTGCAATGGCACGATCTCAGCTCACTGCAACCTCTGCCTCCTGGGTTCAGGCCATTCTCCTACCTCAGCCTACCAGATAGCTGGCACTACAGGCATGCATCACCATTCCCTCCCGGCTTTTTTGTATTTTTAGTAGAGACGGGGTTTCACCATGCTGGCCAGCTGGTCTCAAACTCCTGACCTCAAGTGATCCACCCACCTCTGCCTCCCAAAGTGCTGGGATTATAGATGTGAGCCACTGTGCCAGGCCTGGTTAATGTTTTAGAACTATACAATTGTCTAAAAAGTTATGTCATCTAGAGAATTACGATGTTATGTTATGCGTTAAAAAGGAGATAGTTGGGCTTATATAAAAGGTAGGTATAAAGTTAAATGTTTACTTAATAATCTCATTTTATAGACTGTATTAAATAAGGAGATAGCTTGAAACAAGAAATATTTACTGACTCAGGTGGCTGTAGTCCTGGCTACTTGGGAGACTGGCAGGAGGATAGCTTGAGCCTAGGAGTTCGAGGGTACAGTGAGCCATGATTGTGCCACGGTACTCCAGCGTGGGTGACAGAGCAAGACCCTGTCTCTTAACACACACACACACACACACACACACACAACCAGCAAATACAAACTGGATTTTTCCTACTCACTGGATTCAGTGAGCCAATAATCTGGATTAGAATGATATTTACAACCTTTTCAGCACAAATGTTTTTTAACATAAATTATCTTTTTTTTTTTTTTTTTTTGAGACAGAGTCTCGCTCTGTTGCCCAGGCTGGAGTGCAGTGGCCTGATCTCAGCTCACTGCAAGCTCCGCCTCCCGGGTTTACGCCATTCTCCTGCCTCAGCCTCCGAGTAGCTGGGACTATAGGCGCCCGCCATCATGCCCGGCTAGTTTTATGTGTTTTTTTAGTAGAGACGGGGTTTCACCGTGTTAGCCAGGATGGTCTCAATCTCCTGACTTCGTGATCCGCCCGTCTTGGCCTCCCAAAGTGCTGGGATTACAGACTTGAGCCACCGCGCCTGGCCAACATAAATTATCTTTCACTTAAATTCAAATAACTGAATAAACTAAAAGCAGTTCTCATAAGAAGACGTCTGCAGATGCCACCACACCCAACTAATTATATTTTGTAGAGACGGAGTCTTTCTTTCTTGCCCTGGCTGGTCTCCAACTTCTGGCCTCAATCCTCCTGCCTCAGCCTCCCAAAGTGTTGGGATTATTGCACCTGGCCCACAGATGTTAGAAAAATGAATGAGCATAATTTTTAAATGAAAATCCAGCACTGATCATTACAAGATTTTGTGATTGTAAATATCAGTATGTAATTTATAACAAAATAAAGGATGTGAAAATGTAGAATATTCTGGAAAGGTAGTTGAGGACTAGACTGTAATAGGACCTTGAGTGTCATGATAATGCATACAGGCAGTATGCTGTAATGAACTCAAGTATATCCGTGTGACATTTTAGCAAGATTCGTATCGCTTGGCACAAATGGAGAAGAACCTGTCACTGATCCATTTGTCTTTTTATGAGGTTTTTTTTTTTTCTATGTGAACTTCAGAAGCATAGTTTTTTTTTTTTTTTTTTTTTTTTTTTGGAATCTCGCTCTGTCGCCCAACCTGGAATGCAGTGGCGTGATCTCAGCTCACTGCAATCTCTGCCTCCCGGGTTCAAGCAGTTCTACCTCAGCCTCCCAAGTAACTGGGATTACAGGCGCCCTCCACCACGGCTGGCTAATTTTTGTATTTTTAGTAGAGATGGGGTTTCACCATCGTGGCCAGGCTGGTCTTGAACTCCTGACCTCGTGATCCACCTGCCTCGGCCTCTGAAAGTGCTGGGATTACAGGCGTGAGCCACTGTGCCTGGTTGCATAGCTTTATTCTTAATAGGCAAAAGCTAGAAGCAACCCAAATTGTTTTCCAATAGAATAGAGAAATAAATTGGATATATTCATAAACTGATGCTGCACAGTAATAATGAAAATGAGGCAGTGGCTCATGCCTGTAATCCCAGCACTTTGGGAGGCTGAGTCATGTGGGTCACTTGAGGCCAGGAGTTCAAGACCAGCCTGGCCAATATGACAAAACCTGATTTCTCCTAAAAATAGAAATAATTAGCTGGGTGAAATGACGCATGCCTGTAATCCCAGCTACTCGGGAGGCTGAGGCATAAGAATCATTTGAACCTGGGAGGTGGAAGTTGTGGTGAGCAAAGATTGCACCACTGTATTCCAGCCTGGGTGACAAAGCAAGACTCTGTCTCCAAAAAAAAAAGAAAAGAAAAGAAAAGAAAAATATTTAAAAAGAATATTAAAAAAATTTTTTTTTAAAGAAAATGAATAAGCTACTCCTATATACAGCCATATAGATGAATCTCATGAATAATATTGACCAAAGAAGAAGAGCATAAGAGCATACTCTGTTACTTTTACATAAATACAAACAGGCAAAACCAATCTGTAATTTAAGTTAGAATGAAGATTACTTTTGTAGAGTAGGAGTAGTGAGCAATTTTAGGAGGCATAGGAGGGGGTTCTGGGGTACTGATGATCTATTTCTTCATCTGGGTGTGATCACTTTGTGAGTATTCATTGGGCTGTACATTTATATATGAGACACACAGAATAGCTTGGAAAGAGAGAAACTGAAATCGATGCCAACCCAGTCTTTGTTGCCTGTGGGGAAATTTGATAGTGGGTAGAAAGGTGGGAACATAGGCTGGGCACACTGGCTCCTGCCTGTAATCCCAGCACTTTAGGAGGCCAAGGCGGGCTGATCACCTGAGGTTGGGAGTTCTAAGACCAGCCTGACCAACACGGAGAAACCCCCGTCTCTACTAAAAATACAAAATTAGCCAGGCGTGGTGCCGCATGCCTGTAATCCCAGCTATGAGGGAGGCTGAGACAGGAGAATCACTTGAATCTGGGAGGCGAGACTCTATCTCAAAAAAAAAAAAAAAAAAAAAAAAAAAAAAAAAAAAAAGAAAGGTGGGAACATTTGAAAGGGGAGTAGCCAAAGGTCATACCCACAGGGGGGAAAAAAAAGTTACTGTTCAGTGGTGAGAATAATGGCCTGAAAAAGCAGTGAGAAACAGGAGACACTGCTTTCTCTACTGTAAGTGCATTTAACATGGAAGAATGAGCAACTTCCGTTTTTAAAGGAGAACCAGATATTAGGGCAGTAAACTCCATTCACTGGGCTACTGGGCTTACTATACGTAAGAATAGTCTGACCAGCTTTTTGGGAGTAAGTCCTGGATCTCACCCCCGTATCCCTTTTTTTTTTTTTTGAGATGGAGCCTCACTCTGTCACTCACGTTAGAGTGCAGTGGTGTGATCTTGGCTCACTGTAACCTCTGCCTCTCGGGTTCAAGCAATTCTCCTGCCTCAGCCTCCTGAGTAGCTGGGATTACAGGTGCCTGCCACCACACCTGGCTATTTTTTTGTACTTTTAGTGGAGATGGGGTTTCTCCATGTTGGCAAGGCTGGTCTCGAACTCCTGACCTCAGGTGATCCTCACACCTTGGCCTCCCAAAGTGCTGGGATAACAGGCGTGAGCCATTGCACCCAGCCTCTTACCCCCAGTATTCTTATTCAGTAGACCTAGGATGTAATTTTAAAAACTCCTTCAGCTGACTAACATACAACCCAATTTGGGAATTCCTTAGTAAAAGAAAAGAGGTAAAAACAGTTTTCAGCTGGGTGTGGTGACTCACGCCTGTAATCCCAGCACTTTGGGAGGCTGAGGTGGGTGGATCACTAGGTCAGGAGATCCAGACCATCCATGAAACCCCGTCTCTACTGAAAATACAAAAATTAGCCGGGTGTGGTGGCGCATGTCTGTAGTCTCTGCCACGGGAGTCTGAGGCAGGAGAATCGCTTGAACCCAGGAGGCGGAGGTTGCTGTGAGCGGAGATTGGGCCACTGCACTCCAACCTGGGCAACAGTGAGACTGTGTCTCAAAAAAAAAATGAAGTGTTTTGTTTTTGTTTTTGTTCAATGTGAAGGGGAAATAGTTTTCTGTTATTTAATAGGAATTGCAGTGTTTACGGAGGCTGGGAAGAAAAACTGTCAGTGAGATAATAATCCCTAGAAGAGGAGGTAGAAGTGGGAGACAGTGAGAACATGAGGATGTGAAAAGCATAAATTATTAATTGGCTTGAAGCTTCTGAATAATGGAGCTTTCCTCCTAAGTTATATCCTTCTGGATCTCTCTGAAATACTCATGGGTAGTCAGAACCTGACTTTTTAATATTTTATATTATCTACTTTCCTGCATGTAGCATTTTTAAAAAATGTTCTCTTTAGAATATATTTAAACAGCTTTATTGAAGAAGGTCAGTTTTAAGCAACATTTCCATACCTGGTATTTGCTATGCATTATAACTAGGTGCTAGAGAAAAGTCAGATGCTTTTCTTGGCTTAGAGAGCATAGTCCAGTATAGGGGTATAGGCATAATATCTGCTTACAGATTGTCGGTAATATGCATCAGTCATTAACATGACAGTCCGAAAACTTCAAATTGTACCCCATTATTTAATCAAAGTAGAAAAAGTCTACCAAACCGTCATGACCTGTAGATTTTGCTGTCCAGAGACTTGGAAGAGATTCCTATTTTGGTGTCTAATACTCTGTAATCTGTTATACTATGGGAATTTGTCGTCTTTCATCTAAAACCAGGTGGTCACGGGATATAATCTCCTCACCCTCACCCCTCATCCCTCCGATTGTGCACATTGTACACATTGTCGTCTGTTTTTTTCTAGGGCTCAGGATGGGGTTGATGCTTGCTTCTGAGTTCTAAGTACTAATGAGGCCACCACTCAATCACTGTGCTAGTGTACAACTCTGGCCATCTGGTTCCTTCTTTCTGCTTCTTATCATGAACCTGAACTCCTAAGAGATAGGTCCATAGACAAGTATTCATATAATGTTAACCAGTTCATTTTTTCATTTAAATATAGCTAAATTTGTGCAGATACGTATCTGCACATTTTCATACATTTTCTACACCTCTTTCATACATTTTCTACACCTCTTTTGCAGGTAGTAACCATGGCTATGTGGGTTCCAGTAGTAGAATATCAAGAAGAACACATTTATGCTCTGCTGCTACCAGTAGTTTACTAGACATTGATCCATTAATTTTAATACATTTGTTGGACCTTAAGGACCGGAGCAGTATAGAAAATTTGTGGGGCTTACAACCTCGCCCACCTGCTTCACTTCTGCAGCCCACAGGTAAAATAATACCAGTGATAATTTCCTTTTTTTCTGTGGCTGTCTAAAAGAACTCTTGGATTTTCATTTAAGTATTTCAACTATGTGTGGAACATGGTATATTTCTGTGTTGTTCATTGTATACCCTAAAAATGATATTTATATCAACTAAATTAATTTTTAAATTACTGTTCAAAGGTAATTTGTGCAAAAACAAAGTAAAAATGCCCACAAGAAGGTTTTTTATGATTTTGCTACTCAGGTTTTGCCTGATAGTTTGATCCATATGAAATACAGTTATCTTCTTTGTGAATGGACCTTTTTTGGTCAGGCTTCATGAATTCCCTTACTTCCAAGTGGAACTATATCTAAATTGAACATAGAAAAAGGTGACTTACTCATTCAATGTTCAATAGCCTAAAAATGTACACCAGTTGGCAGCAATGCTTTCTGTGCCTTAAAGGTTATTTGTTAAATGGAAATTATATTTGTGTTACTATAATAAAATGGAGATTTGTATAGTCAAACATGGGCTTTTTAAAACTCAGGGATAGAGTCATTTTAGACACCTAAGGATTTGCCTTTAAAAACTACATTTTAAAAACCATTTTTGTTGGAATGCTTTCTAAAGTATATTCAGTATATTCAAAATATATGACAAATATTTTTCTACCTTCTTAAACAATAGTATTATATACATCAAATCAATGATTTAGAACTCTGATTTTGATGCAGTTTTAAGGCAAGAGAACTCATTTTTCAATCAAAGTCCAAGACAGAACCTCTGTGTAAGTAACAGAGAAATAGAGCTCCTCTACTGGTGTAGGGACATGGAGTCCAGATTATTTAGACTTCTTCATTCCTAGGAGCCATATATACTTCCTGAAAGTCTGGATCCTCAGTTTAAAGACTGTCTTCAGGTTATGAAATAGTTGCCTTTATATATGCTTTATATAAAGTTTTACTTAAATGACAAGTGTTGTTTGCAAAGGCCCAGTGAAACAGACAGGTTCTGTTTCCATAGGTGGATATGTAAGTTGGTTTAACCTTTTTGAAGGACAATTTTGCAGTAGTTTTAAAATATCTATATCCTTTAAACCTGGAATTTAACTTTGAGGAGTATATTCCAAAGAGAAAACAATCAGATGTTTAAAAATATTCAACAATACAGTTATAGCTGAATAAATTACAGCATAACCATACAATGGTATATTTTATAGACAGGTAAAATCGTGTTTTTGAAAATATTCAGTCTCATTGGGAAAAATGCAAACTAAACAGTAAGATTTCTGTTTAAAACTAGTTTTTGGCCGGGCGCAGTGGCTCACACCTGTAATCCCAGCACTTTGGGAGGCCGAGGTGGGCGGATCACGAGATCAGGAGATCAAGACCATCCTGGCTAACCCGGTGAAACCCCATCTCTACCAAGGACACAGAAAATTAGCTGGGCGTTGTGGCAGGCGCCTGTAGTCCCAGCTACTCAGCCGGAGAATGGAGTGAACCCGGGAGGCGGAGGTTGCAGTGAGTCGAGATCGCACCACTGCACTCCAGCCTGGGCGGCAGATATAGGCTCCGTCTCCAAAAAAACAAAACAAAACAAAACAAAAAAACTAGTTTTCTGTGTAAAAATAATACAAATGAGATTATCTGCATTTCAAACATAGATAAAATGCTGATGATAATGAGGGTGGGGAAAATAGTAGAAAGAAAAAGCAAGTTTTGGATTTAAACATCTTGAGTTGGGCATAACAGTGTGACATCAAATTAGAGAGGACCAGTAGACAGCTAAAAATTAAGAACTGGGGCTGGGTGCAGTGGCTCACGCCTGTCGTCTCAGCACTTTGGGAGGCTGAGGCTGGTGGATCACCTGAGGTCAGGAGTTCGAGACCAGCCTGGCCAACATGGTGAAACCCTGTCTCTACTAAAAATAGAAAAAATTAGCCCACCATTGTGGCAGGTGCCTGTAATCCCAGCTACTTAGGAGGCTGAGGCAGGAAAATGGCTTGAACCTGGGAGTCGGAGGTTGCAGTAAGCCGAGATTGCACCATTGCACTCCAGCTTAGGCAACAAGAGTGAAACTCCATCTCAAAAAACAAACAAACAAAAAAAACTGGAATACAGACAGTTATTCTTCTGGAGGTGATACTGGATAATTAAAACCAAGGGTATGAGATTGCAAAATAATTTTGAGAATATTTTAAAAGAAGAGAGGCAGGAACATAATCCTGATGAACATCTGTTTTTAGTGAGTGTGAGGAAGATGAGCCAGATAAAGAGCTTTTAGAAAGGAGTAAAACCAAGAGAAACACTCATGGAAGCCAAATGAAAATACCTTTCAGTGAAGGGATGTTGGTAAGCTAGTGTGCAGAAAGATAATGACTTTCTTTTTATTGAAAAGGCTTGCTTGGGTCCTTTTTTGTTTGTTTGCTTGTTTTTTTTTTGTTGTTGTTGTTGTTTTTGAGACAGAGTCTCACTCTGTTGCCCAGGCTGGAGTGCAATGGCGGGATTTCAGCTCACTGCCACCTCCGTTTCATGGGTTCAGGTGATTCTCATACCTCAGTCACCTGAGTAGCTGGGATTATAGGCGTGAATCCCTGTAATCCCAGCTAATTTTTTGTAGAGACAGGTTTCACGATGTTGGCCAGGCTTGTCTCAAAACTCCTGAGCTCAAGTGATCCACCTGCCTTGGCCTCCCGGAGTGTGCTGGGATTACAGGTGTGAGCCACTGCACCTGGCCTGCTTAGGTTTTGATGTTTATTTTTTTCTGTGTATTTATTTCAACACATATTTAGTGAACATTTGTCAGATTAACTTCAAATTCATGTTCTTAACCATGTAAAGGAGTATTAAAAGGTATCAGGTAATCTAGCTGAACCAGATTTTAAGGTACATATAGTGGTAAGTAGAACTAGAAAGTCGTGTTGGGTCCATTCTATGAAAGGACTTGCATGCTAGCCAGAGGAATTTATTCATAGTAGGCATGGAGAGCCATTGTTTTATTTTAGAAGTGGTTAGATTCAGACTGTATTTCAGAAAACTGACAATTCTGAGAAAATTATCAGAAATGGAAGTTCAGTCAGGGTATTACCAAGCCTAGCTAACAAAAAAAATTTTTTTGTACAGATAGGGTGTCACTATGCTCCCCAGGCTGACGTTGAACTTCTGGCCTCAAGCAATTCTCTCACCTCAGCCTCCTGAAGTGCTGGGATTACAGGCGTAAGCCACTGTGCCTGGCCAGCAATACGTATTTTTAATATAATGTCATATATGGCAGATTTGACAAAGTATTTGGCTTCTAGATTTTCTTTGTCGTTTTTTTCAATTATAAACATAATAAAAGCTCTGCAGAAAGTTTTAGAAAACTGGAGAAGTTTAAAGAAGAAAGCACAAGGCAGTAGGGCAGCTTTTAAACTTTTAGAATTAAATGTGTAATTCAAATTTGAGTATGATGTGACTCAGATTCTAACTGAAGGTGTAAATAAGTTAGGATTCTTTATCTTTATTTTCATTAACGGAATTTAGTGCATGTTTTATTGTTGATATCAAGTAAAGCACCCTAGCTTATTTTACACATCAAATTTGCATATATTCGTATACAAATGATTTCATGAATATTAACGTTTGTTAACATGACTTGTCAATTTCTCCGAAGCATCATATTCTCGAAAAGATAAAGACCAAAGGAAGCAGCAGGCAATGTGGCGAGTGCCCTCTGATTTAAAGATGTTGAAAAGACTCAAAACTCAAATGGCCGAAGTTCGATGTATGAAAACTGATGTAAAGAATACGCTTTCAGAAATAAAAAGCAGCATTGCCGCTTCTGGAGACATGCAGACAAGCCTTTTTTCTGCTGACCAGGCAGCTCTGGCTGCATGTGGAACTGAAAACTCTGGCAGATTACAGGATTTGGGAATGGAACTCCTGGCAAAGTCATCAGTTGCCAATTGTTACATACGAAACTGTAAGTAGTATGTTCTTAGTGTCATTTCTCCACATGTTATTTGGGAAACTAGATGACTGTTTTTTTCAAAAGAATAATATTTAAATACCTCTATTCCAGTGAATTAAGACAAATACATGTGACTTTTTTCCTCATCCAGAATTGATTCCGTATATTTTTACTATATAGTAGAGCTAACATTTCTTGATTGCTTACTCTGTATTTGGCAATGAACACGACAAAATTCTTAACATCATAGATCTTGTATTCTAGTAATGGGAATCAGACATTAAAATGTGTAAACAAATCAAGATCATTTCAGTGGGTAAAAGGTGCTGTGAAGGAAACAACTGAGGAGTGGGATGGGAGGAGCATATGAGACATGTTCTATTGGGGTAGTCAGAGAAAGTCTCTGTGAGGAGGCAGCCCTTGACCTGAGACCTGAAGGTTAGGAAGGTGGCAGCTATTTAGAGATCTAAGGCAAGCAGTGTTCTGGGTAAACAGAACGGAAAATGCAGAGTCACTGACACAGTATTTATTTTGCGTATTTGAAGGATTGAAGGAAAACCAGTATAGCAACGAAAGCAGAGAGAGGAGACTAGCAGGAGATGAAGTCAGAGAGAGGTAGGCAGAATTTAGATCAGGCAGAGTCTTGTAAAACCTCAAAAAGGAGTTCAAGTTTTATGATGTAAGGAGGAAGCCTCTGGAGAATAAAAATAGGGGATGTTTATAATCTGATTTACACTTTATAAAATGACTTTGCTTGTTGTGTGGAGAAGGGTCTGAAAAGGGTTGAGGATAGGAGTTGTGAGACCAGGAACAGCCTATTACATTATCTTGTGTGAAATATGATGGCATTTTCTGGAGTTATAATAGTGGATAGAGGACTTACTCACAGGCCAGCAGCCTTTCTGACTGAGGTTTCCGTCTTTCTTAGTTCTCTTAAGGATGTGCTGTTCTCTTCTAGATGCATAAGAGGGGAGTTAATCCAGTCTTAGATCAGCAGAGCTGAGTTCTTTCTCAGAACAATAGTTGAAAAAGCCTAAATAGAGTTTTAGGAAAAGTAAGAAACTAAGAATCATGATTAAGTTTTGGCCTAAGCAACTTAGTAGCCAGTGGTATCATTTATTGAGAAGCAAATAAGATAAGAAGCAGGTTGTGGGGCTTGGGAGGAGGTAAGGGCAGAAAGTGGGTATTCTTTTTTAAACATGTTAAATTTGAGACACCTGCTAGATATCCTAGTAAAATGTCATAGACACACGAATGGTACACAAGTTTGAAACTCAGAGAGAGGTCAATGCTGGATATAAACAGTTGGGAGTCAGTAGTATTTTCTTTTATTTAAATCCAGAGGACTGAATAGGTCAAGTTTGGAGGGAGTTTCAATGGAGAAGCAAAATTTTGACTCTGTGGCACTTAAACATTTAAAGGGCTGATAAATAGGAGAGGCCAGCAAGGGAAGTTGAAAGAGCAATCATTAGGGTAGGAGAAAAACTGGAAGGGATAATATGTCAAAAATCAAAAATAATGCGTCTTAAGAAGTAGAGTGGTTACCCCTGTGTTAAATATCATTGAGAAGTGTCAAGGCAAGAGGCCAAGTGGCCCTTTTAAGAACCATTCCCATGGAGTAGTGTAGCAGAAGAGTGAATGAGGTCAGGGACCAGAGCGCAAATGTACAACTTCTTTAAAAGAAGTTTCACAATGAAGTAGGTAGAAGCTGGAGGAGGTGTGGGGTCAATAGTTTCTTATTGGCAGGGGTGTCCTTTTTTGTGTCCTCTTCAATTTTTTTCATCTATGAATTAAACCCATTTTAAAATTGGGTTGGGTTGTTTACTTGTAGTTGACTTTTAGGAGTTCTGTATATATTTTAAATATTAATCTTTTATCAATTATATGATTTGCAAATGTTTTCTCCCAGTGTGGGGGTTGCCTTTTCCCTCTGTGGATTGTGTCATTTGACATTTAAAGTTTTTAATTTGAAGAAGCACATTTTATGTGTTTTTCCTTTTGTTCCCTGTGCTTTTGGTGTCATAACCAAGAAAACATTGCCGAATCCATTGTCATGAAGCTTTCTCCTGTTTTCTTCCAAAAGTTTTAGTTCTTGCTTTTAGTCTTACTTTTAGTCTTTCATCCATTAGGAATTAAGTTTTGTTTATGGTGTCAGGGAAGGGTCTGACTTGCCCATGGATATCGAGTTTTCCCAGCGCTATTTGTTGAAAAGACTTTTCTTTCCTCATTGAATGGTTTCAGCACCATTGTCTGAATCATTTGACCATATAGATGAGGAGGGTCTGTTTCTAGGTTCTCTTTGTGTGTGTTGTTTATTAAAATTGGCTGTATTAGGCCGGGCGCGGTGGCTCAAGCCTGTAATCCCAGCACTTTGGGAGGCCGAGACGGGCGGATCACAAGGTCAGGAGATCAAGACCATCCTGGCTAACACGGTGAAACCCTGTCTCTACTAAAAAAATACAAAAAACTAGCCAGGCGAGGTGGCAGGCGCCTATAGTCCCAGCTACTCGGAAGGCTGAGGCAGGAGAATGGTGTAAACCCGGGAGGCGGAGCTTGCAGTGAGCTGAGATCCGGCCACTGCACTCCACTCTGGGCGACAAAGCGAGACTCTGTCTCAAAAAAAAAAAAAAAAAAAAAAAAAAAAAAAAAAATTGGCTGTATTAATGTTTGATACTGATGTGAATAATCCAGTAAAGATGGGTTGGCGAGGAGATAATTGCAAAATTTATAGAATTCTCTTAATATAAGGAAGACAATTTAGTAGAATGAATCAAGGTTATGAATAGGCCATTAACATAAAAAATACAAATGTACAATAAAAATATGAAAAGATATTTGGCCTCACCTGCTATTCAAGGAAATGGTATATTAAACCAAATGGTATATTAAAACCAAAAGTACAGCTTTTTGAGTGAACTTTCTCAAAAAGCCTTTGTTACATATTTTGCAGATACAGTCGACCCTTGAACAGCACAGGCTTGTTGTACTGTACAGGTCCACTTAATATTCGAATTTTTTTCAACCAGAGGAAGATTGAAAATACAATATTCGGGTGATGCCAAACTTGCATATAGGAAGGCCAACTTTCATATAGGCAGATTCTGCAGATCTTACGGTGGGACTTCAGTTGAGGATTTTGGTGCAGGGGTCCTGGAACCAACCCCCACGTATTCCAAGGGAAAGCTGTCTCTTCCCCATTGCCACCTTTTTTTCCTGCTAATCACAGAGTTTTAAAATTTTATCTTAGACATCTGTATTAATAATATTCATGGGCCGGGCGCGGTGGCTCAAGCCTGTAATCCCAGCACTTTGGGAGGCCGAGACGGGCGAATCACGAGGTCAGGAGATCGAGACCATCCTGGCTAACACGGTGAAACCCCGTCTCTACTAAAAAATACAAAAAACTAGCCAGGCGAGGTGGCGGGCGCCTGTAGTCCCAGCTACTCGGGAGGCTGAGGCAGGAGAATGGCATAAACCCGGGAGGCGGAGCTTGCAGTGAGCTGAGATCTGGCCACTGCACTCCAGCCTGGACGACAGAGCCAGACTCTGTCTCAAAAAAAAAAAAAAAAAAAAAAAAAAAAATTCATGGCATTGAGGGTCTTACTGTTTTTATTTGGAAGGCTTTTTAACTCCCAAGTTAATAAAAATAACCCTTAATTTCTTCTGGTACTTTTTGTTTTCTAACTTTTTTACATACAGGTCATTAATTCATGTGAAGTTAATTTTATATGATGCTGTGTGAGGTAAGTGGAATGATGTTTTCCCCAAATGAATGAAACATGTTTTTTGAAATATGCTGCAATATGAAATCCATCCTTTATTATAGAGTAGATTCCCAAACATGGTTCTGTTTTTGAACTCATAGAGGCTGAAACAAATGAAATTGCCAGTACTCAAGTTTTGGACATACAGAAACAGCAATTTGGTATTGTTTAACCCACTATTTGTCATGTCCTCTACCAGACTAACACTTTTTTAAACTACTGTAGTTTTATAGTTTGTAATACTATGATAGGATATGTTTATTCTGTTTTTGTTTTTCAAAATGTTATTGGTAGTTCTTGCACATTTAATCCTCCTCCAAAGTATTTTGACTGGAATTGCTTTACATTTAAAAACTAGTTTGGGGATGATAGTCACTGTGGCTCATGCCTGTTTATCCCAGCATGATGGAATGCTATTGGGAGAGGATGGCTTCTTGAGCCCAGGAGTTCAAGATCACATGGCAAGACCTTAATCTCTACAAAAGTAAATGTTTTTGATAAGCCAGTCATGGTAGTATGTACCTGTAATCCCAGCTACTTGGGAGGCTGAGGTGGGAGGATTGCTTGAGGTCAGGAATTTCAGGTGCAGTGAGCCATGATCGTGCCACTACACTCCAATCTGGGCAAGAGTCTTTCTCTCTTAAAAAAAGAGAGAGAGATTAATTTGGGCAATTGATACCTTTTCAGCATCAAAGCATTCATGTCTCGGAATGTGGTGCTTCTCCATTTATTCAGGTCATCTATTATATTCATATCCTTTTTTAGAATTTTCAGTTTTTTTCATGTAAGTTCTATATATGTCTTGTTGAATTCATTTCTCAACATATTTCAGGTAGCTATTGTGAGTGGAAACTCTTTTTCTCTCATAGTATTTTCTAATTGTTACTGACATAAAGACAAAAATACTGATTTTTATGTTTATTCTGTATTCAACCAATGTAGCAATTTTTTTTTTGTGCGGTGGGGGACGGAGTTTGACTCTTGATGCCCAGGCTGGAGTGCAATGGCACGATCTCGGCTCACTGCAACCTCTGCCTCTTGGGTTCAAGTGATTCTCCTTTGTCAGCCTCTCGAGTAGCTGGAATTACAGGCGCATGCCACCACACCTGGCTAATTTTTGTATTTTTAGTAGAGACAGGGTTTCATCATATTGTTCAGACTGGTCTTGAACTCCTGACCTCAGGTGATCATCCCATCCATCGAGCCTCCCAAAGTGCTGGAATTACAAGCATGAGCCACTGCACCTGGCCTGGTGAATTTGTTGCATTAACAGTTTTTCAATCAGTTATCTTGATTTTCTGAATATTTATATCATCAGCAGATAATCATAATTTGTTCATTCCTTTTCTGCTTACTTTTTGTATTGCATTTTCTAGGCAGCTACCTCAACAGTTTCCTAGTAACAGTGGTAGGATTTTTATAATTTTTCCAACTTTAGGAATTCCTTTAGTTTTTTTTCTCATTAAATTTGAGGTTTGCTATATGTTTCAATAGGTAGTTTTTTGTTTTTGTTTCTCTTTTTTTTTTTTTTTTTTTTTGAGACGGAGTCTCGCTCTGTCGCCCACGCTGGAGTGCAGTGGCGCAATCTCGGCTCACTGCAAGCTCCGCCTCCCGGGTTCACGCCATTCTCCTGCCTCAGCCTCCCGAGTAGCTGGGACTACAGGCGCCCGCCACTGCGCCCGGCTAATTTTTTCTATTTTTAGTAGAGACGGGGTTTCACCATGGTCTCGATCTCCTGACCTTGTGATCCGCCCGCCTCGGCCTCCCAAAGTGCTGGGATTACAGGCCTGTTTCTATCAAGTTTAAAAAACTGTGTGCAATAGCTTACGCATGTAATCCTAGCACTTTGGGAGGCCGAGTCGGGCAGATTACTTGAGGCCAGGAGTTGGAGACCAGCCTGGCCAACATGGAGAAACCCCTTCTCTACTAAAAATACAAAAAAATTAGCTGGGCATTATGGCACATGCCTGTAATCCCAGCTACTCAGGAGGCCAAGGCACGAGAATCGCTTGAACCCAGGAGGTGGAGGTTGCAGTGAGCCAAGATTGTGCCACTACACTCCAGCCTGGGTGACGAGTGAGACTGTATCAAAAAAAGGCCGGGCGCGGTGGCTCAAGCCTGTAATCCCAGCACTTTGGGAGGCCGAGACGGGCGGATCACGAGGTCAGGAGATCGAGACCATCCTGGCTAACACAGTGAAACCCTGTCTCTACTAAAAAATACAAAAAACTAGCCAGGCGAGGTGGCGGGCGCCTGTAGTCCCAGCTACTCGGGAGGCTGAGGCGGGAGAATGGCATAAACCCGGGAGGCGGAGCTTGCAGTGAGCTGAGATCCGGCTACTGCACTGCAGCCTAGGCGATAGAGCGAGACTCCGTCCCAAAAAAAAAAAGAAGTTGTTAAAAAGGTACATCCTTCTATTTCTAGTAACAACAATACCAATAATGGCTAACATTTACTGTTAACTGTGTGCCAGATATTATTCTAACTATTCTAAATCACATGCATTGACTCACTTAATCTTAACAAGAAGTCTAAGAGGTAAAGTAAGTCAATTTCATTCCCAGTTTACAGACGAGGAAACCAAGGCAGCAGGCATTGAATAATGTTGCTAGTTTCACATTGGTAATTGGTATAGCCAAAAACTTGAACCTCAGAACCTATGCCCTTCACCCTAACACCAAACTGCCTCTTTTCTTACGAGAATTTCCTTTCTTTTTAAACTAAAGCTGTATAGAATTATATCAAATGTTTTGACATTTGTCAAAATGATTTACTATTTTGTTCCATTACTTTATTATCATAAAATATATTATTTTTCTAATGTTGACCATTCTTGAAATACTGGAATGTATCCTATTTAGTTTGGGCCTATAATTAAAAAAAAAAACAACAAAACACTGCTATATTCAGTTTGCTAATATTTTACTTAGGATCCTTGACTACGTAGTCATAAGTGAAATTGATCTATTTCATTACATTATCCTTAATCCACTTTAGTTCTAATTCTGTGCTTGTTTTACATATTAAATTCAGATGTTTTTGTTCTTTTCTATGCTATAAAATTATTTTAACTGTATGTAGTTTGCTCCTATGCTGTATTAAACTTTATGTCTGATAAATAGCATTCATAAAACTAGTATAATAACTCTTTCAGAGTTAGAACTTTAACAGCCTTTTAAATTTCTGTTGCATTTATTGATTTCCTCATATTTTTAATTTTTTTTTTTATTTTTGTGGGTACATTTTAGGTATATATATTTATAGGATATATGAGATATTTTGATACAGGCTTACAATGCGTAATAATCACATCAGGGTAAATGGAGTATCCATCATCTCAAGCATTTATCCTTTGTGTTGAAACAATCCAATTGTACTCTTTTAGTTATTTTTAGAAGTACAATAAATTATTATAGACTGTAGTCACCCTGTTGTACTAACAAATACTAGATCTTATTCATTCTAACTATATTTTTGTACCCATTAACCATCCCCCCAGTCACCCACTACACTCCCTAGTCTCTGGTAACCATTGCTTTATTATCTTGAGTTCAGTTGTTTTAATTTTTAGCCCCCACAAATAAGTGAGAATGTGTGAAGTTTGTCTTTCTGTGCCTGACTTATTTCACTTAACATAATGATTCTAGTTCCACCCAGGTTGTTGCAAATGACAGGATCTCATTCCTTTTTTATGGCTGAATAGTATTCCATGTGTATATGTACCACATTTTCTTTTTTCTTTTTTTTTTTTTTTTTTGAGATGGAGTCTCACTGTGTTGCCCAGGCTGGAGTGCAGTGGCGCAATCTTGGTTCACTGCAACCTCTGCCTCTTGGGTTCAAGTGATTCTCCTGCCTCAGCCTCCCAAGTAGCTGGGACTACAGGCATGTGCCACCATATCCAGCTAATTTTTTTGTATTTTTTTAAGTAGAGATGGGGTTTCATCATGTTGGTCAGGCTGGTCTCGAACTCCTGACCTCAAATGATCCACCTGCCTCGGGCTTCCAAAGTGCTAGGATTACGGACGTGAGCTACCATGCCCAACCCACATTTTCTTTATTCATTTGTCTATGGATCTTAGGTTGCCTCCAAACCGTGGTTATTGTGAATAGTGCTGTAGTAAACATGGGACAGCAGATATCTCTTTGATATACTAATTTGCTTTCTTTTGGATATATAATCAGCAGTGGGATTGCTGGATCATATGGTAGATCTATTTTTAGTTTTTTTGAGGAACCTCCAAACTCTTTTCCGTAGTGGTTTTACTAACTTGCATTCCCATCAATGGTGTATGAGAGCTGCCTTTTCTCTACATCCTCACCAGCATTTGTTATTGCCTGTGTTTTGAATAAAAGCCATTTTAACTCGGATGAGATGGTATCTTCTTGTAGTTTTGATTTGCATTTCTCTGATGATCAGTGATGTTGAGCACTTTTTTCATATGCCTGTTTGCTATTTGTATGTC
Source organism: Chlorocebus sabaeus (assembly GCF_047675955.1). Taxonomy (NCBI): domain Eukaryota; kingdom Metazoa; phylum Chordata; class Mammalia; order Primates; family Cercopithecidae; genus Chlorocebus; species Chlorocebus sabaeus. Next base: position 39,396,185 of record NC_132919.1, read on the forward strand.
TTCTTTTGAGAAATATCTATTAAGATTTTTTGCCCATTTTTAATCAGATTATTAAATTTTTTCCTGTAGAGTTGTTTTAGATCCTGGTCATTAATCTCTTGTCAGATGTGGTTTTCTCATACTTCTGCTGCTACCTAAGTCAGTTACTATAGTTTTTCAAGAAAAACTGATTATATTTGGGTCTTTAAATTTATTGATATACAGTCATTTATTCTGTTTTCTGAAATTTTTAAAACTTCTCGTGCATATGGGGTGTTAACTTCTTTTTCATTTATTTTATTGCTTACTTGTGGTTTTTTTTTTCTCATTTGATTTAACCTGCTCAAGGGATTTGCTAATTTTGTTCATTTCCTCAAAGACTAAGTTCTTAGATTTATTTCATACATTCTCTTTTACCATTTCATTATATTTCTGCTTTTGTCTTTGTTAATACTTTTTTTGAGACAGAGTCTCACTCTGTCTGCCAGGCTGGAGTACAGTGACGCAATCTTGGCTCACTGCAACCTCCATCTCTTGGGCTCAGCAATTCTCTTGCCTCAACCTCCCAAATAGCTGGGATTATAGGTGTGTGCCACCATGCCTGGCTAATTTTTGCATTTTTAGTAGAGACGGGGTTTCACCATGCTGGCCAGGCTGGTCTCAAACTCTTGACCTCAGGTAATTCACCCACTTTGGCCTCCCAAAGTTCTGGGATTACTGGCACGAGCCACTGCGCCCGGCCTATTAACGCTTTTTTCCTTAACTGATAATTCATTTATCCTTTTAGTGGAGAAACTGGTCGTCATTTTTCCTAAGTCTAGAACATTTATCTAAGTCTAAGAACATTTTCATTAACCCTCTCCCTAGAGCTCCAAACCCAAAGAGTCATTCCCCATCTTCCCCTCCTCCTATCTTCTGGTAACCACTAATCTACTTATTCTGTATGGATTTTTCTTCTGGATTTTTTTTTGAGATGGATTCTCGCTCTGTCGCCCAGGCTGGAGTGCAGTGGCACAGTCTTGGCTCACTGCAAGCTCCGCCTTCTGGGTTCATGCCATTCTCCTGCCTCAGCCTCCTGAGGAGCTGGGACTACAGGTGTGCACCACCAGGTCCAGCTAATTTTTGTATTTATAGTAGAGACGAGGTTTCACCATGTTGGCCAGGATGGTCTTGATCTCTTGACCTCATGCTCCGCCCACCTTGGCCTCCCAAAGTGCTGGGATTACAGGTGTGAGCCACCACGCCCAGCCTGGACTTTTCATATAAATAGACTCATAACATATGAGGTCTTATGTCTGGCTTGTTTCACTTAACACAGCCCTTTCAAGGTTCATCCATATTGTGACATATATTTATTCCTTTTTATGGCTGCATGATATTTTATTGTATGGCTGTACCACATACTATTTATCCACTCATTAGTTGATGGATATTTGGGTTGTTTCTACTTTTTGGTCATTATCAGTAGTGCTGCTATGAACATTCATGTATGGGTTTTTGTTTGGACATATGGTTTTGTTTGAGTATATACTTAGAAGTGGAATTAATGGGTTACATGGCAACTGTGTTTAACTTTTTGAGGAACTACCAGTGCCAGAATATTTTCCAAAGTAGCTGCATCATTTTATATTCCCAGCAACAGTATATGAGGGCTCCAGGTTTTCCACACCATTGACAGCACTTGTTATTGTCCCCTTTTTTTTCTTTGCCCATTGCATTGTCTTGGCATCCTTGTCAAAAATCAGTGGACCATAAATGTAAGGGTTTGTTTTTAGACTCTCAGTTCTGTTTTGATGATATATATGTGTATATGGCAGTACCACATAGTCTTGATTACTGTAGTTACAGTAACTTTTGAAATCAGAAGTGAGTGTTCCATTTAAGATTATTTTGGGTATTGTGGGCCTCTTACATTTTCAAATAGATTTTAGGATTAGCTTGTCAATTTCTGCAAAAAAAAAAAAAAAAGAAACAACTATGATTTTTATAGAAATTGTGTTGAATCTGTAGATCAATTTTAAGAATATTGCTTTGTTAACAGTATTAAGTGTTCCAATCAGGATGTACACAGGATGTCTTTGCTATTGTCTCTATTTTCTTTCAACAATGTGTGATGGTTTTCAGTGAACAAGTCTCACATTTCTTTTGTTAAATAAATTCCTAAGTATTTTAATTGTATTTTATGCTATTAAAAATGAAATTGTTTTGTTAACTTCATTCTCACATTATCTGCTAGTGCAGAGAAATACAGTAAGTTATTTTGTCTTATATCTTGCAACCTTGCTAAACCTGTTTATTATCTATTAATGGATTTCTTCTGCTTTTTTAAAATTCTTTTTTACAATTTTATTTTTGTTCTTTTTTAAAAATCTATTTTTAAAAGAGATTTATTTAACTCACAGATTTGCAGGCTGAATTCAAGGGCAGGTCCCTGCCTTCTGGCAATAGCATTCTTGCTTGTTTATTTTTATTGTTTTCCTGGCTTTTGAATCTATACATATTAGGTCATATAGCCCCTTTTTTTGCTAATTAATTCATTTTAAGGCTATACATTTTCTTTTCACTACTGGTTTGGCGACAGACATTTTGATTTGAAGTACCGTGATTGTAGTTTGTTTCTAACTCAGCATTGATTTTCTTTTTAATCCAATAATACTTAACAATTTCTGGCCGGGCGCGGTGGCTCAAGTCTGTAATCCCAGCACTTTGGGAGGCCGAGATGGGTGGATCACGAGGTCAGGAGATCGAGACCATCCTGGCTAATACGGTGAAACCTCGTCTCTACTAATAAATACAAAAAACTAGCCGGGCGAGGTGGCGGGCGCCTGTAGTCCCAGCTACTCGGAAGGCTGAGGCAGGAGAATGGCATAAACCCGGGAGGCGGAGCTTGCAGTGAGCTGAGATCGCGCCACTGCACTCCAGCCTGGGCGACAGAGCGAGACTCCGTCTCAAAAAAAAAAAAAAAAAAAAAAAAAAATTTTCAAATGTTTGATGGGTTATATTTTTGTTAATAGTTTAACTGCATTGAAATTTGTATGATTTTTCTTATGGAGCTCACAGATAATCTTTTAAGTAGTCTTTTAAGTTAAGATTTTACGGGCTGGGTGTGGTTGGCGCACGTCTGTAATCCCAGCACTTTGGGAGGCCGAGGCAGGTGTATCACCTGAGGTCAGGTGTTCGAGACCAGCCTGGCCAACATGACAAAACTCTGTCTCTGCTAAAAATACAAAAATTAGCTGAGCATGGTGACGGGTGCCTGTAATCTCAGCTACTCGGGAGGCTGAGGCAGGAGAATTGCTTGAACCCAGGAGGTGGAGGTTGTAGTGAGCCAAGATTGCTCCATTGCACTCCAGCCTAGGCAACAACAGCAAGACTCCGTCTGAAAAAACAAAGATTCTGCTCCACAAGCAACAAGATGGGAATGTTTTATAACCAGTTGGGGCTACAGAATGTTTTTTATTTTTAGACAGTAGATAGAACAGCTTCCATGCAAGGTAAGATTAAAACTTTTTCTGACTGACTAAATAGTAAGTTTTATGGTGTTGTATCCTATTCAGAGGTGTTCTTAAATGTCTTTGCAGCCACAAATAAGAAGAGTAATTCGCCCAAGCCAGCTCGATCCAGTGTAGCAGGTAGTCTATCACTTCGAAGAGCAGTGGACCCTGGAGAGAGTAGTCGTTCAAAGGGAGACTGTCAGACTCTGTCTGAAGGTAAATTTGAGGGATTCAGAATGTACTTTTAGTGGGGTAGATATTTATTACCTGAAATTGATGTTATCATGGAGCTTTAGATCTTGAAGGGTACCAAAAATGCTAACGTTAGATTTGAAAGTTTCTTTTTTTGAAACAGGGTCTCACTTTGTCACCCAGGCGGGAGTGCAGTGGTGCGATCTTGGCTCACCGCGGCCTCGACCGGTGGTTTAAGCGATCCTCCTGCCTCAGCCCCACCAAGTAGCTGGGACTACAGGTGTGCACCACTATGCCTGGCTAATTTTTGTGTTTTTTTATAGAGACAGGTTGCCCCGGTTGGTCTTAAACTCCTGAGCTCAAGCAGTTCTCCTACCTCAATCTCCCAAAGTGCTAGGATTACAGGAATGAGCCCCACCACACCTGGCCCGAAAGTTTCTTGATCTCACAACAGAACAGACCCTTAACATACAGCCATTAGACTATGTATTCTAAACTCCTTGATTTTATTTATTTTTTATTTTTGTTGTTTTCCTGAGATAGAGTCTTGCTCTGTTTTCCAGGCTAGGGATGCAGTGGTGCAATCATAGCTCACTACAGCCTTGACCTCCCAGACAAAAGTGATCCTTCCACCTCAGCCTCCCAAGTAGCTGGGACCACAGACACGGACACATGCAGCCGTACCTGGCTTTTTTTTTTTTTTTTTTTTTAATTTTGTTTTTTGCCAAGACAGGGTTTCGCTACATTGCCCAGGCTGGTCTTGAACTTCTGAGCTCAAACAGTCTTCCTGTCTCAGCCTCCCAAAGTGTAAAATTACAGGTGTGAGCCACAACACTTGGCCTGGACTCCTTAATTTTAAATGCCTGGCATAAAAATAAATGGGATATGTTTCAAAATTATTTTTGAAGTGTTTTTTTCTTTTTTGAGATGGAGTTTTTTGCTCTTGTTGCCTAGGCTGGAGTACAATGGTACAGTCTTGGCTCACCACAACCTCCGCTCCCCGTGTTCAAGTGATTCTCCTGCCTCAGTCTCCCGAGTAACTGGGACTACAAGTGCACGCCACCATGCCCAGCTAATTTTTGTATTTTTAGTAGAGACAGGGTTTCACCACGTTGGCCAGGCTGACCTTGAACTCCTGACCTTAGGTGATCCATCCGCCTTGGCCTCCCAGAGTGCCAGGATTACAGGCATGAGCCACCACGCCCGGCCTATTTTTGAAGTTTTTATGTAGTTTTAAAATTACATATATAGTGAGATTTTCTAATATAACTGAGAGAGACCTTCCATGTTTATTTGCCTTCTTTCTGATTGTCCCTCCTTTTTTTTTTTTTTTTTTTTTGAGCCTTGCTCTGTTGTCCAGGCTGGAGTGTAGCACAATCTCGGCTCACCGCAACCTCCGCCTCCCAGGTTCAAGTGATCCTCGTGTCTCAGCCTCCCAAGTAGCTGAGATTACAGGTGCACGCCATCATACCCAGCTAATTTTTGTATTCCCTCTTCCTTTTTTTGAAGGCTCCCCAGGAAGCTCTCAGTCTGGGAGCAGGCACAGTTCTCCCCGAGCCTTGATACATGGCAGTATCGGTGATATTCTGCCAAAAACTGAAGACCGGCAGTGTAAAGCTTTGGATTCAGATGCTGTTGTGGTTGCAGTTTTCAGTGGCTTGCCTGCTGTTGAGAAAAGGAGAAAAATGGTCACCTTGGGGTAAATTGTTTTGTATATGTAATGGTATAATAGCTAATAGCTTTGTTTGGAACTTTAAGTTTGCATCATGATGAACAAATTAATTTCTACCTTGTTAATTTTTTAGTGGACAGAAAATACGTTTATTGCACTAAATTTTAACTTTTTTTTTTTTTTGAGACGGAGTCTCGCTCTGTCGCCCAGGCTGGAGTGCAGTGGCCGGATCTCAGCTCACTGCAAGCTCCGCCTCCCGGGTTCACGCCATTCTCCTGCCTCAGCCTCCCGAGTAGCTGGGACTACAGGCGCCGCCACCACGCCCGGCTAGATTTTTGTATTTTTTAGTAGAGACGGGGTTTCACCGTGTTCGCCAGGATGGTCTCGATCTCCTGACCTTGTGATCCGCCCGTCTCGGCCTCCCAAAGTGCTGGGATTACAGGCTTGAGCCACCGCGCCCGGCCTTTTTTTTTTTTTTTTTAAACAGAGCCTCGCTCTGTCACCCAGGCTGAAGGGCAGTGGCGTGATCTCAGCTCACTGCAACCTCTGCCTCCCGGGTTTGAACGATTCTCCTGCATCAGCCTCCCAAGTAGCTGGGATTACAGGTGCCCGCCACCACACCTTGCTAATTTTTGTACTTTTAGTAGAGACAAAGTTTCGCCATGTTGGCCAAGCTGGTCTTGAACTCCTGAGACCTCAAGTGATATGCCCACCTTGGCCTCCCAGAGTGTTGGGATTACAGGCCTGAGCCACTGCACCTGCCCTAAATTTTAACTTTTTAAAATATCAGAGATTTTACTTTTTTTTTTTAATGGGATGAGATAGTACTTTTTTTAAATAGGATGAGATAGTACTGGAAGTTTAGTTTAGATATGTTGGAGCTCATTTTCAGAGTTAGAGCTCATTTTCACAATGATATGTAACCTTATCTGAACTCTGTCTTGTAAATTTGTGTGTGTTGGGGGGAAGGTTGCCAGCTTTTTTTGGTTTTTATTTTTTTTTTCAGTCTACACTTGTCAAAAATGTTAGTGTTGGGCTATATTACATGTCACAGGCATTTATATATATTTTGTATGAAACAAAGCACTTACAGCAACTTTAACACTGCTTTTCTGCTTTTATCTCACCTTTCTTCTCTCCTCTTATCAAAGTATCCTCAAAACTTATAGTTGGAATTTTCCAAAAGGATATATAGTAGTTAACACCTTTATCTCTCCCCTAAGATAGATAAACTCAAATCCCAGGCATGGCAATTAAACTTCCATCTATTCAAAAGATAGAGTGATTATGGATATTGGCTATGGATGTGGCAGATCATGAGCCATTAATGTCCATCTGCTTATCTATTTTATGGATATTAAACCTATTTCTAAATTTAAACAATGAAATAGTTCTATTTTGGAGACTCTGAAAAGAATTTTACCTCAATTGGAGAAAGATTAGCACCCTTTAAGTTTACTTAATTTTATATAGTCAAGGTGTCTGACTCATTACCAAAACTACAAGATTGGCTGGTGGTTTAGCTTTCCTTTGTGGCTCAAGTTTCAGTAGTAGAAAGATGTTAAAATCACTGGAGATTATCTTGTCTTCCCTACCTACTACCTAGCCTGATGTTTTATACATTTCTTCAAATTAAAGCTGCAAGTAGCTTTTATATTGTATTTGCTATGGAGATATTTTTATCTGCCTTTAGTCATCACAGTTAAATATACATGAACTTAGTTTTTTTTTTCTAGAGTGTAAAATCCTGTACAAGTGTCTGCAGCTCTTAGCCATGATCCTCATTTTGCAGTTGATTTTATCTGCCAGACTGGTTCATGTGGATGCTGTCCAGCTCATGTCTTTTTTTTCCCCGCCTGATTTAAAGTAGTGTAAGCAAAAAGTTTAAATACTAATGAAAGGCTGGGCACAGTGGCACACACCTGTAATCTCAGCACTTTTGGAGGCTGAGGTGGGAGGATTGCCTGAGCCCAGGAATTTGAGAACAGCCTTGGCAACATAGCAAGACCTTGCCTCTGCTTATTTTTTAAATAAAAATAAATATTAAATACTAATGGTAAGTGTTTCAAAATGAAAGGAAAAAAGGATAAGTGAAAAGTTTCCCATCCTTATCTCCCACAACCTAGTTTTCCAACCCCTTGCCCCACACACATTCATGCTCTTCTTTATTTTTCATATATGCTGTGTCTTCTCAGTTTTTGTGTATATTTAAGGAACTGTGACTATGTAGCTTTTTTAATACAAAAGGTGTACTTCGATTTCTCATTCAATAATATCTCTCAGGCCAGGCACCGTGGCTCACACCTGTAAACCCCAGCACTTTGGGAGGCTGAGGTGGTCAGATCACTTGAGGTCAGGAGTTCGAGACCAGCCTGGCCGTCATGATAAAACACTGTCTCTATTAAAAACAAAGTACAAAAATTGTCGGCGTCATGCTGGGCACCTGTAATCCCAGCTACTTGCGAGGCTGAGGCAGGAGAATCGCTTGAGCCCAGGAGGCAGAGGTTGCAGTGAGCTGAGATCACATCACTACACGCTAGCCTGGGTGACCGACTGAGATTACATCTCAAATAATAGTAATAATAATATATCTTAAAAGTCTTTCCCTCTTAGAACATATTATTTAAAACTTCCATTTATATTTATAAGTTAAAATTTTATTGAGCTAATTATAGATTCACATGCAGTTGTAAGAAATAATGCAGAGACATCTTGTGTACTTTTCTCCCCTAATAACATTTTGCAAAACTGTAGTACAATATCACAACCAGGATACTAACATTGATATAATCCACCATTTCATAACATTTTTTTATGAATGTTAAGTGAAATTTTTAAATTTAATTTTATTTTTTATTTATTTTTTTTGAGACAGAGTCTTGCTCTGTCGCCCAGGCAGTGCAGCAGTGCAATCTCGGCTCACTGCAACCTCTGCCTCCTGGGTTCAAGCAGTTCTCTGCCTCAGCCTCCCGAGTAGCTGGGATTACAGGTGCCCACCACCACACCTGGCTAATTTTTGTATTTTTAGTAGAGACAGAGCTTCACCATCTTATCCAGGCTGGTGTTGAACTGTTACCTCAGGTGATCCACCCGCCTTGGCCTCCCAAGGTGCTGGGATTACAGGCATGAGCCACTGCGCCCGGCCCTTAGTGAAATATTTTAAGGTAAAATTTGAAATTTATTATTAAACACCAGAGCACGTACCCTACTTAGTTTGGTGCTCAGTTCAAAAAGAAAATATAGATTATTGTGTCACTTACTAGTTACATAAAAATACCAAGTTGTTTTCTTCTTTGAGGGCTAATGCTAAAGGAGGTCATCTGGAAGGACTGCAGATGACTGATTTGGAAAATAATTCTGAAACTGGAGAGTTACAGCCTGTACTACCTGAAGGAGCTTCAGCTGCCCCTGAAGAAGGTAAGGAATGATAAACTTACAAGTAAGCAGGAAATGAGAATTCTGTCCCTTTTTTGGTGGTGGGTGGTGGTAGTGGTGGTGGTGGTGGTGGTAGTCGTAGTGGTAGTGATAGGGATAGGGAGTGGTTGGTTTAATGGAAACATTACTGAGATCTGCTATTCGACATGCTTGGTCTGAACGCAACATTCCTTGTGCCACTGAATTTGATTTGCTAAGATGTTAAATACAGAGGAAGGCAAAATGAGTGAGTTACTACATAAAAGGACAGGGCTTACTAGAACAGGCATTTGTATGGGGAAAATATCTGCATATAGTTCATCTGTTCAGTCAATAAATATATTAAGGCACCTACATACCATGCATTGAATTTTTGCTAGATTTATTAATACAAAGTTGAATTAGATATGTTCACAATCTAATGGGGAAGATGTGCCCCAGAACGACTAATTAGAATAGTAAATGTTAAGTATTTTTTAGTCAGTCTTAATTAGTGTCTGCAGATGGCTTTTTTTCTTCTTAAAGAAGCATTCCAGGTTTTGACCATTTTTTAAATACCATATGATGACTGACTTCAGCTTTTTCTCAGATATACTTTCTAATGTTTCCTTTGAATGTTCTTCCAAGTTCATTATTGTTTATCTAAAAGCATAGAAGACATTTTGCAATTTGGGGCAACAGAGGTGCTTGGAACAAGGCTATGTGTATTGCCCTTGCTGTGTCCTGTATAAATTGGTAGAAAAGAATGTCAACTCTCTTAATGATATTTGGCCTTGTAATTTTTTCATTTCTTAGTGCAACTCTGCCACCTTCCACCTCTGCACTCATTTGAATTTCAATGATTGATGAATTGTAGCTCAAAGCATACATGCAGGTGCCAGCATCTACTCAGCTGCCCTAAGAAGAGGGTGTGTGGGTGGTGGCATTTTCAGGTTTCTCAGTTAAAGAACACTAAACATTTTGGTTTTCTTAGTTGGTCCTCCTGTAGTGGGCAGCATTATTTCAGTAGAAGAGATTAAATAGAAAAGATTTTTGTAAATGATGTGTTTATTGTTAAAACATCAGGAAAGAAATATTATGATTGATGATCTTTATAGAACAGGTCTGTAGGGAATAACTTTCTGTTGTTTTTTGTTTCCCCCAAGACGGAGTCTAGCTCTGTCACACAGGCTGGAGTGCAGTGGCGCAATCTTGGCTCACTGCAACCTCCAACTCCCGGGTTCAAGTGATTCTCCTTTCTCAGCCTCTGTGTAGCGGGGATTACAGGCCCTGCCAACATGCCCAGCTAATTTTTGTATTTTTAGTAAGAGACGGTATTTCACTGTGTTGGCAAGGCTGGTCTCAAACTCCTGACCTCATGATCCACTCGCCTCGGCCTCCCAAAGTGGTGGGATTACAGGCGTGAGCCACTGTGCCCGACCGGGGAATACTTTCTATGTGTCTCCATACATACTGGATTGTAGTAGCTTAAATTACTACAGAATATACTGGAATTACATTTTTCTTCCACCAAGCGCAGTGGCTCATGCCTGTAATCCCAGTACTTTGGGAGGCTGAGGCAGGCAGATTACTTGAAGTCGGGAGTTCGAGACCAGCCTGGCAAAAATAGTGACACCTCATCTCTACTACATATACAAAAATTAGCCAGGTGTGGTAGCAGACACCTGTAATCTCAGCTACTCGGGAGGCTGAGGCAGGAGAATTGCTTGAACCAGGAGGCAGAGATTGCAGTGAGCCAAGATCACGCCACTGCACTCCAGCCTGGACGACAGAGTGAGACTGTATCTCAAATGACAATAATAAGCTCATTTTTTTTCATGCAACATTTATGAAATGCTTCTAATTTACCAGATGTTGTATTTGATGCCAGTGATAAAATTCCTGAACTTACTATCTAGTTCAGACTCTCCACCTTGGCACCAATTGCCATTTAGACCACATAATTTTTTATTTTACAGGGGCTGTTCTCTGCATTGTGGAATGTTTAGCAGCATCCTCAGCTTTTAACCGCTAGATACCAGTAGTGTTTCCCTCCTGTTACAACAACCAAAAATGTCTCCAGACATTGCCAAATGTTTCCTGGGAGGCAAAATCATCCCCAGTCACGAACCAATAGTTGAACTAAATAATTCTGAACCAGAGGTGACCACTCCTTGAGAATCACTTGCCAGAGTGGGCCACAGTTACTAATAGAAATAAGTTGTAGCTCTCAGGTATGCTAGTATGTGTGGTGGTAGTGGTAGGAGGGTGGCAAGGAGAGCAGTTGAAAACCAGTTGTTAGGTGTGGGAGGAGACTGATAGCCAGTTATAATTTAGGATGATGAGTGCTGTGATAAGGTGTATAGGCAGCTCAAAAATGAGATATGTAATAAAAATAATAGATAATACTAAGTTATTAATATGTTAAAGACTTTACCAGTATTGTGTTATTCTCAAAATAACTCTACATGGTAGTTGCTTTTGTTAACCTAGTTTTACAAGTGAGTGAGTAAGGTGAGTAACCTGACTCAAAGTCACAGGGTTATAAATTGAAAGGCTGGGGCCGGGCGCAGTGGCTCATGCCAGTAATCCCAGCACTTTGGGAGTCTGAGGAGGGTGGATCACCTGAGGTCAGAAGTTCAAGGCCAGCCTGATCAACATGGTGAAACCCTGTCTCTACTAAATATACAAAAATTAGCCAGGTGTGGTGGCGGTCACCTGTAATCCCAGCTACTTGGGAGGCTGAGGCAGGAGAATCACTTGATCCTGGGAGGCAGAGGTTGCAGTGAGCCGAGATCGCACCATTGTGCTCCAGCCTGGGCAACGAGCAAAACTCCGTCCCCCCCAAAAAAAAAAAGAAAAGAAATTGGAAGGCTGAGCACGTTGGCTCATGCCTGCAAATCCCAGCACTTTGGGAAGGCCGATCACCTGAGGTCAGGAGTTTGAGACTAGCCTGGCCAACATGGTGAAACTCCATCTCTACTAAAAATAGAAAAATCAGCCGGGCATGGTAGCGCACTCCTATAATCCCAGCTACTCAAGAGGCTGAGGCAGGAGAATCGCTTGAACCCGGGAGGCGGAGGTTGCAGTGAGCCAAGATTGTGACCGTTGCACTTCAGCCTGGGCGACAGAGCGAGACTCTGTCTCTCAAAAAAAAAAATAGAAAAGAAAAAAAAGAAATTGGAAGAGCTAGAATTTGAACCCAGAGCCAGTGCTCTTAACTGTTGCCTCTCGCTGCTAACCTAGTCCCTAATTCACCCTTGGAAAGATCATCCTAAGGGATGAGTAGAAGTTAGCCAGATGAAGACTGGTGAAAGAGAGACCAGAAGGGAGACAGAGGCCAGATCATGAAGAGTTACGTGGAATATCCCAGCTACAATTTGAACTTTGTCATTTGAATAGGATCTAAGTTAGAAGTGACACTTTAACATTTCTACTGTAGCTGCATTGTGGAGAATGGATTTGGGGGCGGGAATAGCGTATGTGGAACTAGGGGCAGGAAAATTGGTAAGAAGCATGGTTAATTTAAGTGAAATGATTTGGACTTCTTTATTTTTAACTTTTTATAGAGACTTGTTCTTGCTCTGTTGCTCAGACTGGTCTTAAACTCCTGGGTTCAAATGATCCTTCTGCCTCAGCTTCCCAGAGTGCTGGGTTACAGGCATAAGCCACCACCACACCCGGCTGATTTGGACTTAATTTCAGCCTCCAATTTATCGATTTACATTATCTCAGCACTAATTTTTATATATAAAATGGCTGGTCAGCACAGAAAACACCAGAACTTTTTGACACCAGTTTCATTTCTTATTTAAAGCTAATTGACAGCTTGTCCTAAACTGAAGAAAGGCATTTGCTTGGCCATAGTGAAGATCAGTACATTTTCCAAGTCTTAGAAAGAATGGAGTTATTCATATGGGATTTAGAGTTAAGTGGTCAGTGTTACTCAGTAACACATTTTATCTTTATATATGGGGTGTTGTGCTATAAAGCACCTAGAACTCAATAAGAAAAGTTGCTGTGAATGTGCAACAATGACACAAAAGTACACCCTTGTAATTTGTTGGTATCTGAACAGCTTGTTTACCTCCAGAGTCCCAGGATAGACTGTGAGAAGGAGACTGACTGATGAGGCTGAGAGAAGGTAGTACAGGAGACAAAGGAAGCCCTGTGCCTCCTGTAATCAGCTTTGTTTCTCGAGGAGAATGTGGCCTTGCTCACTGTTGCCAGTATTATTCTATCATCAGCAAGAGCAAGTTCTCAGGAAACCCTTATATACCTATAAGCTTTAGTAGACAGTTGAATGGGTTTGTCTTGTATCCATGCTTAGGAAAAACAAGACTCTTTATTTTAGCCAAATACAAAAAGACATTCTGTGTCAGATCACTGTGGGGTTCTCTCTCTCTCTCAGAGAAGGTTGTTTGAAGGACTTTAAGCCATTGTTTGTGGTACTGGCTGGGAATTTGGGACTACTAAAGTGTCTCTTAACTGCTCTTAAGCATCAGTTTAAAAATAACTTTTTTCTTAGTTATAAATGTAAATAGACCTTTTCATTTTTACTGGAACCATATGGGACAACCTTTGGTTGTATTAGTCTTTGGTTTAATGACCTGATGCTGAAAAGGTTGACTTATTTTTTCTTTCAATTGATAACCTGCACAACTGTAGGTAGGCCAGTTTATTTCTTGTTCTTTGTAAAACTGAAGGCTTTGCTCTCTCAGTTCTTGCTGAAGTAGCACAAACCCCCTTCAGTTAAATCAGGGGTACTCAAAATACCATCCAGGGAAAAGCCTTGGCATGCCTGTTAAAAACCTTGCTGGTGGCCTCTTTAAGAGGAATACAAAGTCTGATGGCCTGCCATTGCTGATCATTTAGGGTTATGATTAAGATGCCTTTAACAAAATTCATCAGAAAATTAACTGACTTGAACAAAAAGGAAAGTTAACTCTTTTATATTAACTAGTCTCTCAATAATAAGAAGGTACACCTAACTCTGGTTAGAGCAGTTTCAGGATTAGAAAATTTAGCTGCTCAGTGTCATCAGGAACTTGTTTTGTGTGTGTGTGTGTGTGTGTGTGTGTGTGTGTGTGTGTTGGAGGGCAGGGGTTGGGGTTGTTTTATCTTTTGCCCTGCCATTCTGAGTGAAAGGCTTAGCTCTTCTCAGGGCGGTAAGATGTTTGCTGCAGTTCTAGACATCAGAGTCAGAACAGCATTCTGGGAGTGGGAGAGGATTGATTTACTCTATAATCTCTAGCAACAAGGAAAACCTTTCTCAAAGCACCTCAACAACTTCCTCTTCGATCTCGTCAACCACTGTCAAGGAAAATTGGCCAAGTCCATTTATTTATTTATTGGAGATGGAGTTTCACTCTTATCGCCCAGGGTGGAGTGCAGTGGCATGATCTCTGCTCACTGCAACCTCCACCTTCCAGGTTCAAACGATTCTCCTGCCTCAGCCTCCCAAGTAGCTGGGATTACAGGTGTCTGCCACCATGCTTGGCTAATTTTTATATTTTTAGTAGAGACGGGGTTTCGCCATGTTAGCCAGGCTGGTCTCGAACTCCTGACCTCGGGCAATCTGCCTGCCTTGGCCACTCAAAGTGCTGGGATTACAAGCATGAGCCACCGCGCGCCCAGCCAGCCAAGTCCAGTTATTTGGTCTCCCTCCCCAACTCGTTCCACATGGCTATGTGGAAGAGGGAAAATACCTGAACAATATCAGAGTCCTCTTGGAAAGGAGAAAGGAGAAAGGCAGATAAATTGTTAGTGACTAGAATACAAAGTGTCATCTGTACCAGGTGGTTCATATATTTTCCATAGCATCTGAAATTTGAGCAACTTGATTTAAGGGAGTTATAACTCAAGTTAGCTTTACTGAGCACATACGTAATAGGTGCTCAAAAAATATGGTAGATGATGGATAGAGTAATAAGATGCAGATTTCTTTTGCATTAACAATCTCTGAAGCTTCTTACATACAATTAATAGTAATTGCTGTCGTTGACATCCAGCAGTTTGTCTTTTTCTTTACATTCACAAAGGTAGGAAACTTCCAGATCTTAGTACTTGATAAAAGACCAGGTGTTTTCATGCATGAACTTCTTCCTAGCATTTCTTGGGAAATGTACGGTTTTTTTTTTGAATTCTGAGAAAAAGTACTCAAGAAGTTTAATAAATGGAAAGCATTATTCTAATTGTCTTATTAGAATTAGTTTTAACAACACAGAAACATTACTGATTTGAAGGAATCTACTTAGGGCAAGTTTAAAGTAAAAACTAGAAATACTGATACCTGGAATCAAAGGTTAAGGTCAACAGTAGCTCCTTGGAAAGAAGTGATTACAAATCAGTCTTCATTATAAATATTACTATTTTATGTGTGTTCATGGCCCTGTTAAGTAAATATTAATGAGTTTACACATGGTATACTTAATAAAAATTGAGTGGTGTTCCAAGAAATAGAATTTGAAGCAAAATCCTTATATTGGCATTTTGTGATTCTGCACAGTACTATAAACCTTCCTGAGTTCTAAATGTTACATTATTCACATACTAGCCAGTAATACCCACATGCAGTCTAGCATTTGAATATTCACTATAGGCCTCAGTTCTTACAAATACTAATTAAATGATTTTTTTTAAAGATAACACATGTAGGCTGGATGCGGTGGATCACAAGGTCAGGAGTTCAAGACCAGCCTGGCCAATATGGTGAAGCCCGTCTCTACTAAAAGTACAAAAAAATTAGCTGGGCATGGTGGCACATGCTTGTAATCCCAGCTACTCGGGAGGCTAAGGCAGGAGAATTGCTTGAACCTGGGAGGTGGAGGTTGCAGTGAGCAGAGATCGCGCCACTGCACTCCAGCCTGGGTGACAGAAGGAGACTCCGTCTCAAAAACAAAAAAAAAAAAAAAGAAAAAAGATACACATGTAATGAATAAAGAGTTTGAAAAATATATTTAATAACTTCTTTTAAAGAATAATGTAGATTTTGGGAATTCCAGAGAATTCCAATTCATTGTGTTTGAATCCTGAAGATTGGTGTTTGTCAGGAATTCAGAAACACTAAGAGATCAAATTTGTGCCTTGAAGTTCAACTCTGTGTGTTTTAGTGTTTTCAGCAACAGTTCCATGAAGGGCCACAAGGCGGAGGTGGTACTTCACAGAACTAGCTAGTTCTGGCCTCTTAATGAAAAGTCTCTTTAGTGGTCTCTGCTCTTTTTCTTTTTCATCTACTTCATTAAATTGTTGTAAACTCTTCACTTTTAGAACAGGAAAATTCTTTTTTTTCTTTGCTGAAGATGGAGACAATTTCTAAATATTTAAGGCAGAAATAATGCTAACCAAACTCTTCTTGAGAACAGAAAAGGAAGAGTGCACCACTGAAGCCATGTGGGGCCACAGTTGCCTTCGTTGGAAGCTTTTTTAACTAAAGCAGATTTTATTTCTTTAAAAGTTAAAATACCCATCTATTTTTCCTTGGTAAGCTTTGGTAGTTTATAGCAATGAAAGAATTTGCTCATTTCACCTGTTTTTGGTTTCATGAGCATACAGTTATTTATAGTATTTTATTATATTTTACTGTTCATAGAATCTGTAGTTGATGTCCTCTTTCATTCCTGATATTGGAAATTTTGTTTGCTCTTTTTTTTGTTAGTGAATCTACCTAGAGGCTTTTTTAACTTTACTGATCTTTTCAAAGAAACACCATTTTGTTTCATTGTGGCTTTTTTGTTTTTCTGCTGTTTTTATTTTATTTTTTATTATTTCCTTCCTTTTACTTGCTTTGGGTTTAATTTCCTTTTTCTAATTTCTTAAAGTAGTAGTTTAGATTATTGATTTGAGATATTTTCTTTTCTAATATAAACACTTAATGGCATACTTTTCATTTTAAGCACTGCTATAGTCACATCCCACAAATTTTGGTATATTTTTATTTAATTCAGAATGTTTTTTATAATTCTACAAAATTTTCATCTTTTTTCCTTTTTTTTCTTTTTAATTATACTTCAAGTTCTAACTTTTTTCCTGTTATCTGTTGTCTCTTCTTTGTTATTTTTGCTATCTCTACGGCACTATTTGACACAATTTAGACCAGTCCCTTTATCCCCTTGTTTCTTAATTCTTCCTTCCTTCCTCTGTCCCTCAGGGTATTGTGTTCTGTTGCCCAGGCTGGAGTACAATGGTACAATCACAGCTCACTGCAGCCTTGAACTCCTGGGCTCGAGTGGGCCTCCCTCCTCAGCCTCCCTGGAAACTAGGACAATCACAGGTACGCACTACTGTGTGCCTGGCTAATTTTTAATTTTCTTTTTTTTTTCTTTTTTTTTTTTTTTGTTAGAGTTGGGGCTTTGCTAAGTTGCCCAGGCTAGTCTCAAACTCCTGGGCTCAAGTGATCCTCCTGCCTCAGCCTTTCAAGTAGCTGGGACTACAAGCATGTGCCACCAGGCCTGGCTGATGAGCATTTTATCTGGCTTTAAAGCCCTTAAATCCAAACATCTGTGTCATCTCATCATTGATGTTTGTTGGCTGTCTTTTCCTGGTTTTTCATATGCTGAGTAATTTGGGGTTGTATCCTGGACATTTTCATTAGGACTTTTTTTTTTTTTTTTTTTTAAATAAGACTCTGGGTCTTATATTAATCTGCCAGTTTTGTTGTCATTCAAATTCAGACTTCATCAGTATGCCTGTTTCTATTTACTTTTCAAAGTAAATAACTATGAATATCCTTAAATAACTGTGCTACCCATCTCTCCAGGTTTTATTGCTACTTTCAGTGGGAAAGATAGAGTGGAATGTGCTTACTCCATTGTACCTAGAACCTTCCTTCCAGAGAGGATTTTACTTTTGCTTTATTCAAATAACACTAGCTCCTGAACAATTTTTATGTCAATTTCTTGAAATTTGAACCTCAACCTTAAATCCCAAACCTAAATTAGGCACGTAAATCTTACTTTGAATTTTGAGGTAAGACTTTTTTCCCCCTCTTCAGAGCCCAGTAGAAACAGACAAAATTCCTTACTGTTTTCCTATGCCAGTAGGCAGACATTTTTCTGGTCTGTTCTTTAATAGAAATTTTAGCATTGGCCAAGCATGGTGGCTCATTCCTGTAATGCCACCATTTTAGGAGGCCAAAGCAGGTGGGTCACTTTAGCTCAGGAGTTGAAGACCAGTCTGGGCAACATGGCAAAATCCCATCTCTACTAAAAAATTACAAAAATTAGCCAGGTGTGATGGCACAGACCTGTTGGGAGGCTTAGGTGGGAGGATCACCTGAGCCCTGGGAGGTTAAGGCTGCAGTGAGCCATGGTTGCACCACTGTTATCCAGCCTGGGTAACAGAGTGAGACCCTGTCTCAAGAAAACAAAAATTTTAACATTATGCAGGGGGTGGAGTTTTAGTCTCACTTTCAATTCCCTTTCTGTAGGGGGTTCATTTTTCTATCCCAAGGCAGTGTTTAAAAATCCTCATATGAAACTCTCCAGGGCAACCGTGGGCCCTGATCCACTAATGAAAGTTCCTTATCCTTCTTTGTTTCTGACACTTGGGGATTTCCTTTCTGCCTTTTAATGTGCTTATTCATTAAAATAATGTTTTACATTTATATTTTATCTGGCTATTTGTAAGGATTTGTAGCAGAAAGATTTTCAGGTTTTCTTGATTGCTATCTTGCTGAAACAAATACTTTTTATAGAATTGTTCTTTTAAAAATCAACTGATGTGGCCAGGCACAGTGGCCTGTAATCCCAGCATTTTAAGAGGCTGAAGTGGGAGGATCTCTTCTCAAGTCAGGAGTTCGAGACCAGCCTGGGCAACATATTATAGCAAGACCCTATCCCTCTAAAAAATGTTTAAATTAGCAGGGCATGCCCTGCTATGTACATACATGACACAGGTATGTGTCGTGTACCTGTGGACCTATCTACTTGGGAGGCTAAGGCAGGAGTATCCCTTGAGTTCAGGAGTTTGAGGCTGCAGTGAGCTATGATCAGGCCACTGCAGCCCAGCCTACGGTAACAGAGCGAGACCCTGTCTCTCAAAAAATGAAAATAAATAAAAATCAACCGGCATACACAAAAAAATTAGATGCCCAATTAATACAAACTAATTTATTATTAGAACTGCCAGAATTTCTAATATTCATCTAACATGTGGATTTGTATAACACATTTATATTTATGTTTTAGGCTAGGGACTATAATTATGTCTATAATGAATCAGGATTAAAAGAGTTCCTGTTATCTCTTGTGACTGAAAAAATAAACAGTGTTTGATTTGGGAAAAAAAATATTATCAGTATAATGAAATTAATGCTGGTTTCAAATGATAACTTTCAGGTACTATGGAAAGGGCAATTTTAAACTTTGAGAACAAAAATAAAACCACCGCTCTAAATAGCTAAAGAGAATCGAGGTTTGTGTGGTTACTTTTGTCTTTGTTTTGTTGTGTTTAGTTTGTTGAATTCTTGGCATTCCATGTAAAATTCAATAGGAATCTCAGTTTAGTAGTTAAGGAGATTTCTGTTTCCTTTCACTTACGGTGGTTTCTTTTCAGAAACATGTTCTCCTTCCTTCCTGCCAGGAATGAGTAGCGACAGTGACATTGAATGTGACACTGAGAATGAGGAGCAGGAAGAGCACACCGGCGTGGGCGGGTTTCACGACTCTTTCATGGCCATGACACAGCCCCCGGATGAAGGTGCAGCACATGATGTCATTTTACACAGATTAATAAAACCGCCGCTGCTGCTTCTCTTTCTTCTGCTGCTGCTACTTCTACTTCTTCCGCTCTGCTGCTTTTGCTTCTTCTACTTCTACTTCTTTTTTTTTTTTTTTTTAAATTATTGTCATTTATGAGACAACATTGTTTGGTAAACTATTATGGTGAGTACTGAAAAAACACAACTGGTAATATTTGGCTGAGTTGCACCTGATGAGTGCTACTTACTGGGTAGAGAAGGGGTCCACAACCTGCTTTTGTGTAGTCTGTAACCTGAGAATGGTTTTTACTTTGTAAAGAGTCTTAAAAAAACAAGCAAAAGAAAGAAGAGTTTTGTGTTTTTTTTGCCCTGAGACAGAGTCTTGTTTTGTTGCCAGGCTATAGTGCCGTGGCATGATCTTGGCTCACTGCAACCTCCGCCTCCTGGGTTCAAGTGATTCTCCTGCCTCAGCCTCCCAAGTAGCTGGGATTATAGGCACACACCACCATGCCTGGCTAATTTTTTTGTATTTTTAATAGAGATGGAGTTTCACCATCTTGGCCAGGCTGGTCTCAAACTCCTGACCTCATGAACCATTTGCCTTGGCCTCCCAAAGTGCTGATATTACAGGCATGAGCCACCACACCCGGCCCAAAGAAGAATTTTCAATAGAGTCCGTTTGTGGTCTACAATGCCTAAATATTTACTATCTTCCCTTCACAGGAAATGATTGCCAACCCTGGGGAGATTTCAGATGTTTGGATTTTTTTCCTTTTCAGAGATTTTTCTAGCCTACTGTAGGATAACTTTAACCTTTTAAAACAAAAATAACTTAGAAATACATGCAGATTGTGAAATCAATTTTTATTCCCTCCTACCTCCAAAAAAGTTATTAGGAAAAAACTCAACAAGAGAAACCTAATGTTAATATTTTACCTTGTTTTCTTCTGTTCTTATTTGCATTTCTTCTTCTTTTTTTTTTTTTAGATAGAGTCTTGCTTTGTCTCCCAGGCTGAAGTGCAGTGGCACGATCTTAACTCACTGCAACTTCTGCCTCCCAGGTTCAAGCAATTCTCCCACCTCAGCCTCCTGAGTAGCTGGGACTACAGGCACGTGCTACGACATCCAGCTAGTTTTTGTAATTTTTAGTAGAGACAGGGTTTTGCCATGTTGGCCAGCCTGGTCTCGAACTCCTGACCTCAGGTGATCTGCCCACCTCGGCCTCCCAAAGTACTGGGGTTACAGGTGTGAACTACTGTGCCAGCCCTACCTAAATATTTTATAAATAGTGTTGTATTCTGCTTTTTTCACTTAAATATATTTGTATGTTATTTAAAATTTCATAAACTTCATTTTTTATGGCAACCTAATATTCTGTCATATGGATATACCATACGCATTCTGCTGTGAAGCAGTTTTCTGGAATACAGATTAATCAAGAAAAGGATATACTGTCAAGTTAGAGAAATACACATTTAAAGTTACCTAGAGGCCTTAATAATCAATCTGAGCATTCCTCTGCAAGATATCCTGGAGTGACAACATTGTCAAGCCTTTGCTAATTGTCTGCTTTATATTTTACATATTTTCCTGGTGTTCTGGTATCTTTTTCAATACGGAACCAAGCATTTGGAATATGTTTTAATACAGAATATGTTTGGAATATGTTTCAATACAGAACCAGTTATTTGGAGTGCTGATGGTTTTGTAGTGATATTTGCATGCATAGTTTAATTGGCTTTGAAATATGTTTTATGTTTATAAGGTCTTGAATCTTGAGGATATACATCATTGCTTCTTGTTCCCTTCTTAAACTCCCCAGATTGTCCCCAGGAGGACAAAATGAGACAATTCCTGTCATCTTTTAATTGTGGGTCTATTACACATTTTGTTTTTTCTCCTTTATTTTTCCTTTGTGTTTGATTATACCTGACTCAGATCACAAATTCTCTGAAGACAGAGATTTGTTCACAACTCAGCACATCTTTATCGCTTAAATAACGTTATTTGGTAAGATCGTTTAAAGACTTGAGAAGGAAAATACTCCCCTTGTTATATTATATGCTTTTAGATTTAAAATGGTTTCTTTATCTATTTTTCAATCATAGATACACATTCCAGTTTTCCTGATGGTGAACAAATAGGCCCTGAAGATCTCAGCTTCAATCCAGATGAAAACAGTGGAAGGTAATTGCCAAATCAAGAGAACTGACTTGCAAGCTACCTTGACCCTGAATTTTGCTGTAGTTGGTGCTCAAATTTGTCATCAGTCAGATAATCAGATTTGGTCTTATTTTTTCATTATCTCGACCTGAAATAGTAGTTTGGAAACTGTTGGAAGGTGGCACAGTTTAGTCTAAGACAGCAGTAGCACATGGCAAAAACAGTATGGGAAAAGTTCTTTGTAATATGAGGAAATAGCAATGTAGTTCTCTATTAATTTAGCAAATTTGTACATTCACAAAAGGCAGTTTGTCTATTACAGCAGAAGGCTGATTAACTGCCAGAAAATGTACCTCTAGGCCCTGCATGCCGTCAGTAACCTGCCTGGCACTGGTGCTCTTCTGTCTTTGGCTAGAGCTTAGTTGTGTTTAAATAATCACCTTTATATTTGGGGTTTTAATTACAGTTTAATTACAGTTCCATTAGTTCCTATAGATTAGTGAACAGAACAGTTGCTTATGAAGAGATTCTGCCCTGTAGACACTTTATGTGAATAACCGAAGTAACACTAGACTGAATCTCCTTTTTGGAGTGTGTATCTTCTCTCACTTGTTCAGGCACAGGCACACTGTTTAATGGCATGGAATCTTTCTGTTGTGTGACTTCTGCACATGTAATTTTAAATGAATTAAGTTCACCTGGATTCGTTAACGTTCCTGGACCTGTAGACACATGTAAGATTATTTAAAATCCTTTCATTTTTTCTGCCTCTTACCATACGACTATAGTGCAGCAAATATTTTAAAGCCGCCTTCTTTATTTTCATTAGTTGTACATTGATTTCAGTGTCAGCACCTTTAAAGACTCATTCATGTTGCACAGTGGCTTACATGAATGTGAAACTGTGGTATAAGGTTTTCTTTCATACTCATAATTAGCCCAAAACAGTTGCCACACTTTGCCATTGTGCTCCTGCATTTGTGTTTGAGTTGCTATATATTTGTGAAAATTACACTGAAAGTTGACTAAGAGACTATTGAAAAAGCATGAATAATTAAATATACATGTGGGCAACATCTCATCTGCTGTATTTTACTTAGTGAATATTGTTCACTATTCCGTGTCTTATGTCTTGCTGAATGCTGTGACTCATAGTTTACTTTTGTTCAAAATAGTTTGCACTTTTTGTTAATAAAATCAACTTGAGAAAATATGCCTCTGCTATTTATTAAATTGGGACCAGAAACCCCTTTTTTCTACTCATTGACTGTGGCTGTTTAGTAGTGTAGAGAAGATCCAAACATTTGATTAGTTTGTTTTGTGTTTAGTCTCATGGTGAGGAGTGATGCCTAGCATCCATCCCAGTCATTCTAAAATTAGAATAAACCTGAAAGACCAAAAGGTTTCTTCAGAGATGATAGCTTTTAGTTCAGACCTGTTCGCTTTAGGACAGGACAGTAGTTTCTCCCTCGTTGCCAAGCTGTCTTATATACTAAGGCTGCTCCGAGTTCCTCGGTGATGCCGGGAACACCGCTGTTTCCCCTCTTGCTTGATGTAGTTTGCTGTGCTAACATTTAGGTAGCAGAGAGGGAAGGAAGAGGCACAGGAAAAGAACCAGTTACTCCACTCTCTGCTTGTCCTACTTTTTTGCTCTTTCTGTACCCTGATAGAGCCCTCAGCATGTTTTTTATTTTTATTTTTGTAACCTTTCCTTTTTTGCCGAAGAACTGTCTGCTGTTACCTTGCTTCTGTATTTAGTGTTTTATCTCAAGTTCATTCCTGGAAAATCTCTCCTGAATAGAGTTTTCTCTTAGGGCTAGAGATATATTAATGCTTGTGTTGTCCATGAACATGTCCTTTCTGGACAACTTTAACTACTTGTGTTATTGATCCTTAAGTAACCTTTGAGGTAGATGAGTTGTATATCAAACCTGTTTGGCCGTGGAGCCTGAGGTTCGGGGAGGTTGTATGATTCTCTTAAGGTTCAATACCACTGGCAGGGATGGGGTGAACTGCTGGTCTAGTGCCTTTTCCACTTTATCTTGCTTGCACCAAACCCAACATTCTGATACCAAATAATTTAAAACCTAAAGATTATTCTTTGTTTTTAGCTTTTAATTGTGAGATAATTTTAGATTTGCAAAAGAGTTGCAAAAATTGTACAAGAGTTTCCATATACCCTCTGCCCAGCTTCTCCTTTTGTTAATGCCTTACATAATTACAGAATGGTGATCAAAACTAAGAAGTTAATCCTGGTTATAATATTGTTAACCAAATTACAGAATTTGTTCAGATTCCACCATTATTTCACAAATGTTCTTTTTCTGTTCTAGGATCCAGTCTAGGATCCCACGTTGTATTTTGTTGCCGTGTTTCCTTGGGATCCTTCAGTATGTGACAGCTCCTTCGCCTTTCCTTGCTTTCATGACCTTGATATTTTTGAAGAGGATGTGTTATTTTCTTAAATGTTCTTCTTATTTGGGTTTGTTAGATGCTTTCTTATATTAAATTGAGGTTATGCATTATTGAGAAGGCCCTTCTCAGTGCATCACATCAGGGGGGATATGATGTTGATATATCAATATACATATATATACTTTTTTTTTTTTTTGACGGAGTCTCACTGTGTCACTCAGGCTATAATGCAGTGGCACCAGCTTGGCTCACTGCAGCCTCTGCTTCCCAGGCTCAAGTGATCCTCCCACCTAAGCCTCCTGAGTAGCTGGGACTATAGGTGTCCACCACCACACCTGGCTAATTTTCCTATTTTTTGTGGAGATGGTGTTTCACCATGTTGCCCAGGCTGGTCTCCAACTCCTGAGCTCAAAACGATCCCCCTGCCTCAGCCTCCCAAAGTGCTAGGTTGATTGCAGGCTAGATTGCAGGTGTGCTCCTGGCCTGATGTTGATATGTTGGGGTTTTTTTGGTTTTTTTTTTTGTTTTTTTTGAGATAGGGTCTCACTGTGTTGGCCAGGCTGGAGTGCAGTGGCATGATCTCGACTCACTGCAACCTCTGCCTCCCTGATTCAGTTCATTCTCTTGCCTCAGCCTCCCAAGTAGCTGGAATTACAGGCACGCACCACCACGCCCGGCTAATTTTTGTGTTTTAGTAGAGATGGAGTTTCACCATGTTGGCCAGGCTGGTCTCGAACTCTGACCTCAAGTGATCCACTTGCCTTGGCCTCCCAAAGTGCTAGATTAGAGGCATGAGCCACTGTGCCCAACCCTGATGTTGATATTTTTTATTGGTGAACTAAACGGTGAGATTACTTGGTTAAGGTGGTGTTTGTGAGGATTTCTTTTTTTTTTTTTTGAGACAGAGTCTCGCTCTGTTGCCCAGGCTGGAGTGCAGTGGCCGGATCTCAGCTCACTGCAAGCTCCGCCTCCCGGGTTCACGCCATTCTCCTGCCTCAGCCTCCCGAGTAGCTGGGACTACAGGCGCCCGCCACCACTCCTGGCTAGTTTTTTTTGTATTTTTAGTAGAGATGAGATTTCACCATGTTTGCCAGGATGGTCTCAATCTCCTGACCTTGTGATCCGCCCGCCTTGGCCTCCCAAAGTGCTGGGATTACAGGCGTGAGCCACCGTGCCCAGCCTTTGTGAGGATTTCTTACTATAGATTTACGTTTTTACCCCTTTGTAATTACTAAATATATGGGGCAGATATTTTGAAACTATGCAGATACCTTGTTTCTATTAAACTTTTTTTTTTTTGGAAGACAGAGTCTGACTTTGTTACCTTTTCTGTGGTGGCGCGATGTCGGCTCACTAAGCCTCAAACCCCTGGGCTTAAGCAATCCTCCCACTTCAGCCTCCTGAGTAGCTGGGACTACAGGCATGCGCAGTCACACCGGGAGAATTTTTGTGTTTTTTGTAGAGATGGGGTTCTTGAGCTCTTGGGCTCAAGCGACCCTCCCGCCTCAGCCTCCCAAAGTGCTATGATACAGGCATGTGCCACTGTGCCCGGTGCCCGGCCAAAACGCTAACTAATTTTAGCACCTAGTAGTTGATCTTGCATAAGGAAATTGTTACTGTAATGTTTTAATGGTAATTTTCTAATTCCTTAATTTCTTCTATGTTTTTTGTTAGAATGCTGTAAGGACAAGTCCTTTCTTCCTCGTTTTTGTAATTTTAGCTACTTATTTATATCAGCTACTTTATATATCTATATATGATGGATATTTATTTTGTTTTTGAGTTAATATTTTGTAGCTTGGCTTGTTCTGGTTTCAGCCATTGGAAACTCTTCCAGATTGGCTCCTGTGCCCTTTTCATATGTCTCATTCTTGTTGTTGTTGTTGTTGTTAAGCATTTCTTTGCTTTCTGACATCACAAGATACCTACCCTAGCCATGGAATTAACCACTTACTGGAGAACCATGGTTCTTATTATTGGAGAATGCTATTTAGAAACAAAGATTTGGATGCCACATATTTATTATTATTAGACTGTCACTGCTTCTAGTCCCACTCAGTGGATACATAGAAAATGTAAATTGGCTGGGTGTAGTGGTGCGCACCTGTGGTCCCGGCTACTTGGGAGGCTGAGGTAGGAGGATCACTTGAGCTTGGGAGGTAGAGATTGCAGTGCGCTTCAGCCCGTGTGACAGAGTGAGACCCTGTCTCAAAAAAGAGAAAATGTATGACTGGGCACAGCAACTCATGCCTCTAACCCCAGTACTTAGGGAGGCCAAGACAGGTGGATCACCTGAGGTCAGGAGTTCAAGACCAGCCTGACCAACATGGAGAAACCCCATCTCTACTAAAAATACAAAATTAGCCAGATGTGGTGGCACACGCCTGTAAACGCAGCTACTCGGGAGGTTGAGACAGAATTGCTTGAACCCGGGAGGTGGAGGTTACGGTAAGCCGAGATCTTGCCATTGCACTTCAGCCTGGGCAACAAGAGCAAAACTCCATCTCAAAAAAGAAAAAAAAAAAGAAAGAAAATGCATATAGACAGCTGTTCCTCAGTATCTGTGAGGAATTGGTTCCAAGACCCTCTGTGGATACCAAAGTCCACAGATGCTTAAGTCCCTTATATAAAATGGCACAGTGTTTGCATATAACCGATGCACATCCTCCTGGATACTTTGTTTTGGTTTTGAGACAGGGTCTCATTCTGTTGCCCAGGCTGGGTTGCAGCTGTGCATAGCTCACTGCAGCAATGAACTCTTGGGCTCAAGCAATCCTCCCACCTCAGCCTGTCAGGTAGCTGGGACTGCAGGTGTGAGCCACCACACCTGATCTCCCAGATACTTTAAATCATCTCTGGATTACCTATAATACCTAATACAATGTAAATAAATACAGTGTAAATTATTGTTGTGCTATTTTTTAAAAAATAAATTCTGTCCATTGTAGGTTGACTCCATGGATGCAGAAAGCAAAGATATAGAGGGCCAACTGTAGAGTTACTCATGCAGATACACACATTTATATGTATTTCTGTACATATCTGTGTGTGTGTGTCACTATGACTGTGAGTCTACACTGGTAACAGTTCAACTCCAGAGGCCTCATTCTGGTCTTCCCTCTTATTTAGAATGCCTTTCTCTGACAGGAGCCTAGCTCTCATTAGCTATGATGCATGTATGCACTTGCTCAACCCGAATATACAAGTAGCTTCAGAACCGTTGGCCTCCTGTGGATTCCAGGCTGTGCCCTACAAAAAACAAATTTACCACCTAAAATACAGTGCTTGCATACAGTTCTTTTAGTCTTTAGCTTTTCAGTATCGTGTCATAACATTTTTTTCAAAGATATTTAGGTCCTTAGATTCAAAATTACATTAATTCTTTTCTTTCCCATTCCCTTCATTGTGATATTGTGCCTCGTTGGTGTAACAGTTAGGTTCATCTGTTGTGGTCTACATTCTGTCCTCCCCCACATATCCTGGTTAATTTGTAAATTTACATACATTAAAATTCAGTCTTTCTGGCATACACTTGTGTGGGTTTCAACAAATGTCATGTATTCGCCACCACAATACTATACAGAACATTTCAGTCACCCCCAAAATTCCCCTGTGCTGGCCCTTAACAGGTAACCACCTCCCTCCCCACAGCTCCTGGCTACCACTGATTTGATCTGATCTGATGTGATCTGTTCTCTGCCCTTTTAGTTTTTGCTTTTCCACAGAGTCATGTAAACGGGATCACAGTTCGGCCTCTTGCTTCGCAAAGTGCAGTTAAGTTTCACTCATCTTGTGTGAATCAGCACTTCATTCTTTTTTATTGCTGAGTAGTAGTAGTCCACTGTGTGGATACACCACTGTTTATTCATTTGCCCATTTGGGTTATTTCTAGTTTGGGATGATTAGACTCTTGTAAACATTTGGGTACAGATTTTTGTGTGAGTGTAAGCTTTTATTCTCTAGTGTTACATGCTGTATTCTGTTTTCATGCTGCTGATAAAGACATACTCGAGACTGGGCATTTTACAAAAGAAAGAGGTTTATTGGACTTACAGTTCCACGTGGCTGGGGAGGCCTCACAATCATGGCAAAAGGTAAAAGGCACATCTCACATGGTGGCAGACAAGAGAGCTTATGCAGGGAAACTCCCCCTTATAAAACCATCAGATCTCATGAGACTTATTCAGTATCATGAGAACAGCACAGGAAAGTCTTGCCCCCATGATTCATTTACCTCCCACTGGGTCCCTCCCACGATACGTGGGAGTTCAAGATGAGATTTGGGTGGGGACACAGCCAAACCATACATGCCTAGGGGTGGGATTGCTGGGTATGTAATAGAGAATGTGGCCTTTGTCCTAGTTCCTGGGAAGTGCCCTCTAAATCCTTGGCATTCCCTAAGTGATAGGAGTTATTTATGGTGGCCCTTGCTAGTTTATGCTTATGAGATGACCCAGGATTGGGGCTGGCTACACCAGAAATTCTGTGGGTGTCATTAGAGAGCTGGGCTCTGAACCATGTGATAGTCCAGTCCGACTCACTGCCAGTGATGGTTACACCTACATAAGGAAGTGCCAGTAAAAATCTGGATACTTACCAGGCGCGGGGGCTCACACCTGTAATCCCAGCACTTCGGGAGGCCAAGGCAGGCGGATTACCTGAGGTCGGGAGTTTGAGACCAACCTGACCAACATGGAGAAACCTCATCTTTACAAAAAATACAAAATTAGCTGGGCGTGGTGGTGCATGCCTGTAATCCCAACTACTTGGGAGACTGAGGCAGAAAAATCACTTGAACGTGGTAGACAGAGGTTGCCGTGAACCGAGATCGTGCCATTGCACTCCAGCCTGGGCAAAAGGAGTGAAACTCCATCTCAAAACAAAACAAAAAAAACTGGACACTAAAGCTTGAGTGAGTTTCCCTCTTATTTATACAAGCTACTTGTATATTAGGGTTGAACAAGTACATACATATATCATAGCTAATGAGAGCTAGGCTTCTGTCAGAGAAAGGCATTCTAAATAAGAGGGAAACTCTTACATATTTTTATAAAATATGTAAGTACAGAGCACCGTCAACCAGGGAAATATATCAGTGTGCCTGGAGAGTAAGTTGTCCTGAAGTCAAGGGGCCTTCACATTTGGGACTCTCCCAGGCCTCACCCTATGTATTTCTCCCTTTAGCTGGCTTATTTGTAACCTTTTGTCATAATGAAACTCTGATCATAAGTGCATTTCTGAGTTCTGTGAGTTGTTCTAGTCAATTATCAAACCTGAGTAGGATAGCAAAAACGCCCAAATTTGTAGTCAGCTGGTCAAAAGTGAGGGTCGCCTCAGGATCCTGGAACTTGGAGCTAGTGTCTGGAATGAGGGCAGTCTTGTGGAAAACTTTGCCCATAACCTGTACAGTTTGACTGAACTCCGGGTAGTTGGTATCAGCGCTCACTGCACTGAGTCATATGGTAAGTAGAGTCTTTACTGAGGCGCTGCCCAGTCTCCACAGTGACATACCATTCTGCATTCCCATCAATAGCACATGAAAGTACCAGTTGCATCTCACAAACATTTGGCACTGCCAGAAGTTTTCTAGCCATTCGTTTTAGTTTTTCTTCTAACCAACTGAGCTAACCAGCCATTTTTTAGCCATTCTAATAGGTGTGTAATGGTATTTGTTTTGCTAATATTTTGCCTAGAACTTTTCCATCTATATTCAGAGCCATACTGGTCTGAAATTTTCTGTCTTCATCTGATTTGGTGTCAGAGTAATGCTGACCTCATAAAGTGAGTGTTCTCTTTTCTGGAAAAGAAGGCGTAGATTTGGTGTTATTTATTATTATTATTTTTTTTTATCTCAGCTCACTGCAACCTCCACCTCCCAGGTTCAAGCGATTCTCCTGTCTCAGCATCCCAAGTAGCTGGGATTACAGGCACCTGCCACCACATCCAGCTAATTTTTGTATTTTTAGTAGAGACAAGGTTTCACCATGTTGGCCAGGCTGGTCTTGAACTCCTGACCTCAGGTGATCCACCCACCTTGGCCTCCCAAGTTGCTGGGATTATAGGCGTGAGCCACCGTGCCTGGCCTTATTCTTTAACTGTTTAGTAGAATTCACCAGTGTAACCAACTAGAAGGAAACTTTTTTCTTTTTTTGAGACAGAGTTTTGCTCTTGTTGCTCAAGCTGGAGTGCAATAGCGTGATCTCAGCTCACTGCAACCTCCGCGTCCCAGGTGCAAGTGATTCTTCTACCTCAGCCTTCCAAGTAGCTGGGATTACAGGCGTGCGCCACCACACCCAGCTCATTTTCTTTATTTTTAGTAGAAATGGGGTTTCACCGTGTTAGCCAGGCTGATCTTGAACTCCTAACCTCAAGTGCTCTGCCCGCCTCAGCCTCCCAAAGTGCTGGGATTACAGCTGTGAGCCACCACGCCTGGCCAGGAAACTTCTTTTTCTTGGGTGTGGTGTGGTTGGTATTTGCCTTGCTTGGTGTGGTCTGATTTTTTTTCTTTTTTTTTTTTTTTTTGAGACAGAGTTTCGCTCTGTTGCCCAGGCTGGAGTGCAGTGGCGCAATCTCGGCTCACTGCAACCTCTGCCTCCCAAGTTCAAGTGATTCTCCTGCCTCAGCCACCTGAGTATCTGGGATTACAGGCATGCGCCCCCACGCCCAAAAATTTTTTGTATTTTTAGTAGAGAAAGGATTTCACCATGTTGGTCAGGTTGGTCTCGAACTCTTGACCTTGTGATCCGCCGGCCTCAGCCTCCCAAAGTGCTGGGATTACAGGCATGAGCCACCAGGCCCGGCTTGATTTTGTTTTTTGTTTTGAGACAGAGTCCTGCTCTGTCACCTGGGCTGGAGTGCAGTGGCTCGATCTCAGCTCACTGCGACCTCCACCTCCCAGGTTCACACGATTCTTGTGCCTCAACCTCCCTAGTAGCTGGGATTACAGGCGTGCACCACCATGCTTAGCTAATTTTTGTATTTTTAGTAGAGACAGGGTTTCTCCATGTTGCCCAAGCTGGTTTCAAACTCCTGGCCTCTAGTGATCCACTTGCCTCGGCCTCCTAAAGTGCTAGGATTACAGGTGTGAGCTACTATGCCTAGCCCTTTTTTTTTTTTGAGACAAGGTCTTGCTCTGTCACCCAGGCTGGAGAGCAGTGGCACAATCACAGCTCACTGCATCCTCAACTCTCCTGGTCTCAAGCAATCCTCCCACCTCAGCCTCCCGAGTAGCTGGGACTGCAAGCCACACACCATGTCCAGCTAATTTTTTTTTTTTTTTTTTCAGAGAGGGTCTCACTGCATTGCCCATGCTGGTCTTGAACTCCTAAGTTTAAGCTATCCTCCCACCTCAGCCAAGCAAAGTGCTGGGATTACAGGTGTGACCCACCTCACTTAGCTTTGCTTGGTGTTCTCTGAGTTTCTTGTATCTGTGGTTTTGTGTCTGTCGTTAATTTTGGAAAACTCTAAGCCATTATTTCTTCAAATATTTCTTCTGCTCATTATCTTCTGCCCAAAATTAGCCAGGCGTGGTGGTGCATGCCTGTAATCCTAACTACTTGGGAGACTGAGGCATTATCTTTGTCTTCTCCTTCTAGGATTCTAGTTGTGCATATTTTACACAGATACTGTCCCACAGCTTTTGGATGTTATGTTCTGGGTTGATTTTATTTTGCTTTCATTTTTTTCTGTTGTGTTTCAGTTAAGGTAATTTTTGTTAACTTATCTTCAAGTTTTACTGATTTTCTTTTCAGCAGTTTAGAGCCTACTGATGAGCCAACTAAAAGCATTCATCATCTCTGTTATGGTATTTTTCATGTCTTACGTTTCTATTATTATTTAATTATAGGTTCCATCGCTTTGCTGTAATCACCCATATGATCTTGCATAGTATCCACCATTTTTCTTGACATATTAACTTTTTTTTTTTTTTTTTGAGAGAGTCTCGCTCTGTCACCCAGGCTGGAGTGCAGTGGTGCGATGTTGGCTCACTGCAACCTCCATCTTCTGGGTTCAAGCGATTCTCCTGCCTCAGCCTCCCAAATAGCTGGGACTACAGGCTTGCACCACCACGCCTGGCTAATTTTTGTATTTTCAGTAAAGATGGGGTTTCGCCATGTTGACCAGGCTGGACTCGAACCCCTGACCTCAGGTGATCCTCCTGCCTTGGCCTCCCAAAACCATAATTTTTTAAAGTTCTCTCTCACTTGCAAAATCTGTTACCTGAGTCTGGTTCTGATGATTGTTTCATGTCTTCAGAATGTTTTCTTCGTGGCTTTTCATATAGCTCTATATATTTTGTTAAAAGCGACACATCTCACATAGGACAAGATACTTTGGGGAATAGTGTCTACACCTGAAAGTGAGGCGGCCTTTCCTGCTGCTAAGACGTTTGTTACAGAGGTTGAATTAATGTATTATGGCTGGTGGAAAAGTAATTGCGGTTTTCGCATTTTTTAATGGCAAGAACCAAAATTACTTTTGTGCCAACCTAATAGTAGTTAGGAGTTGTGCACGGTTCAAGATTAGATTTGCTGTGATTTTCCTTAGTGGTCTCGAGTTCCTGTGATGATACGTTGTATTTCACAGTTGTGTTCACGTATTTCACAGTTGTGTTCACGTTGTGTTTCTGACCCTGAGTTTCCAGGCTCAGAAGCTTTGTGCTGTGTCTCTGAGAGGGTCTCTCTCTGTGCTTCCGTTGCTCTGCTGTCCTCCTGGAAATACTCTGCTGTTACTTGAAGTGTAACGGGGGCTGGGGAGGAGCTGGCGTTCTGGGATTAAGTTGCAGTTTTAGGCACTGTGTCCTTAGGTTTGGGAGGGTCTGTGTTTACTTGCCCCCTTCCAGCTAATTACTGCCCAGCCACGCATCCTCCAGATGAGGTGCGTCCTCACCATCACCACCAGTGGTATTTCTGCCCCTCCTCCGGGATGGGGCTTTTCTTCCCTCTGCCACAGTGACTTTTCACCAGTGTCCAGACGGCACAGTATTTGTGCCCCTTTTCCCTCATAGAATGCTTCTGTTCTGTGAGATGAGAGAAAGCGTACAGTAAGTTCCTTTACCCATGACCAAGGCCGCTGTATACTTCCCTGGGTGTGTGCGTCACAGCTGACACTTCTTAGGGCTCTTTCCAGTGTTTTCTCTGAGCCCCTGGTAGAGATTGTGAAGAAAAAGCCTGGAAGATAGGGCAACTCCCTCAGTTTCTGCAGGCCCCTGGGTCTTAACACTCTTGCAGCCCATATTCTGCCTTCACTAATCATCACTTTTAGGAAGGCTGTTCTTTTCAGTGTCTGTTTACAACGGCCCTACCGAAACTAGTGCTAATGTCTTCTCTCCCCTTGCAGGCAACTGCCCCTCTCCGTTTGGGGCCATTTGGTTACTCTGCACCCTCAACTTTCCAATGGATTCGAAAAAAAGTCCTAATTTATAGTTCATCTGGCTCATTTGCATTGTAAGAGTGGAAGAAATGCTCCTTCTACCCCTACATCCCAGAGTGGAAGCTGGAAGTGCTGTGATTTAAATATATATATATATATATGTGTGTGTGGAAAATACACATTTTATTGAATGTAAAACATAACTGTAATTAATTCTAAAACCAGAATTCAGAAAATCATGAGCCATTTTTAATTTTTTATCTAAATTTTTTAATGTTTAAATTATAAAGGTGATAAGATGAGAGAAATTTGGGAAATAGAAAACCCCAAGAGCTATTTTCTTTTTTGCATATTCATTTGAATCTTTATGTGGTACTATTTTTAGATTTCTCCTCATTCTACCTCTCATTCTCACATCTACCAATACATGCCTTCATAGTCTAGATTTATAGAAGTTTTAGAACTCTGCCTAGGGATGCTTAAGAGCAGATGATAAGATTAACCACAGTGTAGTTTGGGACATCAATTGTACGGGCTGCTCTCTTTCTAAAATCCTTTTCTCTGGCTGGCATGTTGACCAGGAGTCTCCCTTCCCGCTCTGCCGACCCTGCTGGCCAGAGTCCTTGCCCGAGACCTTCAGGTCAGTCAGTGTCTCCTGGTGTGCATTTGGGAAAGACTGCTCCATAGGCTCACCTCCCACTGGGTTTCATTTGACCTG
This sequence comes from Chlorocebus sabaeus, assembly GCF_047675955.1. NCBI lineage: Eukaryota > Metazoa > Chordata > Mammalia > Primates > Cercopithecidae > Chlorocebus > Chlorocebus sabaeus. The sequence continues at coordinate 39,430,282 of NC_132919.1, forward strand.
GTGAGCCCGCAGCAATTCGATTTGGCTTAACTGGCCACCCCTAATCCTGTAGCTGTCATACTACTCAATGTAATGACTAGCAGGGACAACTTTTTCATCTTTAGTTAAACTCCAGTTACTCATTTGGAAAATGGCTTCTCCAAATGTGTATCATTCTTGACAGTTTTTCACATTTGTTTCCCTGGTCCTAAAGCAAGATTATAAAAATCAAATAGAACCTGTGTGTGAGGGCCCTTGTTTGCACAATGAGGAGAGGACACCCCTCATCTGGAGGTTGCACGACTGGGGCAGCATCCTACAGCTCAGCATAAGAGGCGAGGCAAGCTCAACCAACTGCCCAGGGAAGAGCACTTCTTCCTAAAGCCAACAGTTGGGGCTCTCAGAAAAGAATGTGATGTTTGAAATGTAAATAAGGGATCTTCCATAAGGTTATTCCTAGGCCAAGCAAAGGGAGGTTCCCTAAAGCACAATAGAAAAAGTGTTCTTTACTAATTGCTGTTAAGATGACAGATGGGGCCAGGCATGGTGGCTCACGCCTGTAAATCCCAGCACTTTGGGAGGCCAAGGCAGGCAGATCACTTGAGGTCAGGTGTTCAAGACCAGTCTGGCCAACATGGCAAAACCCGGTCTCTACTAAAAATACAAAAGCCAGGTGTGGTAGCCCGCGCCTGTAATCCCAGCATCTTGGGAGACTGAGGCACAAGAATTGCTTGAACCTGGGAGGCAGAGGTTGCAGTGAGCTGAGATTGCACCACTGCACTCTAGCCAGGGTGACAGAGCAGGACTTTTGTCTCAAAAAAAAAAAAAAAAAAAAAAAAGACAGATGGAACCTTGCAATGATAAAGAAAATGATGCACTTTGGGAGGCCAAGGTGGGAGGGTGGATCACCTGAAGTCAGGAGTTGGACATCAGCCTGGCCAACATGGTGAAAATCCCGTCTCTACCATGAGCTGGGCGTGGTGGTGTACGCCTGTAATCCCAGCTACTTGGGAGACTGAGGCAGGAAAATCGCTTGAACCTGGGAGGCGGAGGTTGTGGTGAGCCAAGATCACATCACTGCACTTCAGCCTGGGTGACAGAATGAAACTCCATCTCAAAAGAAGGAAAGGAAAGGAAATGATGCACACTGACAGCAACCGGGGGCGGGTGTGGGGGAAATGCTCAGTTATGCAGCTTGTCGGCACAGTCATTTCTGATAATTTGGTAACTTGGGTTTTCTATGATGTTCAAATGATTTTACTGTACCTAGTAGTTCCCTTCTGACTTGCTGTGTGCTGCTGCTTCAGAAAGAGGTGTTCCTTTTGATCTAAGTAATACTATATTTTAGGGAATTTTTTCAAATGTAACACTTATTAATCAAAATGTTCTTTTTCTATCATTCCCTGCTTTAGTAAACCCCTTCAAATATGTCATTCTTTCAAAACTTCACCTTTTATTTTTTCCTCAATTGTTTGTTCATTTGGTACTATATAAAGTCATGCCAAGGACTAAATGAATTTAGGGAATTAGGAATTGAAGATTTTTGAAACTATGTAAAATTAATTGTAAAGGCCTTACTGGTAGAGAGGAGGAGAACAGTGCAGTGTATTGACAAGGTCGACTCGTTTGTAAGGTCACTTCCCTCCCTTCAGATGCAGGTGTCGTAAGTGACTTCCCTTCCCCACATTCTCCTTTTTGACTCTATCTCCTTTACTCACCCATCAGCAATCCTTGGGAGGCTTTCCACCACAGCTCACCTGATTATTTCCTTACTTTCTTCTAGCTTGAAACTCAAAGAGGCTGTGCGAAAGGGGAAAGCTTGGTTAGATGCAGAGTTCTAAGGATGAAGTAGTTGGGAGATTTGATGACCCACCGCTTAGTCCTTGGCAGGTCCAGTTCCTCTTCTCTTTTAGGATTCTAACACCACTCCCTCTCCTCGCATTTCAGCTAATGAAGAGAACATGTATAAGGCTAAATACCTCTCTTCTGGGGTAAAATAATGTTACAGCAGCATTTAGCAAATCTTTTTAAATGTTCCAAGCTTCCAAGCTTAAGAAAACGTCCATCCAAGGATTTTATTTCCCAGTTCTGAAGGAATCTGCACAAATTTAAACACTAAATAACTTACCTTTCCTTTAAATAAAAAGACAAATGACTAGTGGTTTTAAATTGCTGGGTTTTATTAAGATAATTGGCAAAATTTCAACATACTTCTTACCTGAATGAACAGTTTTAATAAAATATGAAGGATCACTCATGACTACAACTGAACTCAAAAGTGAGCTGTAGAGCAGATCTGTGAATTGATAAATTTACTTGGTAAGAAATAATTCACTTCATTCGCTTCACTCCATAGAGAATTCTTTGCAGAGAAATGTTATGAACAAGAGAACAAAGCCTGTCTCTCACCAAAGAGCACCTAGAGTAAGAGTTTACAATGATGTATCTGGATTATCTAATTCATCAAAGTTTATTTCCTTTTCAAAAACAACTGCTGTGTCAGTCTGGAGTTCCCTGTCCTATTTCATGTTTTCTAATTAGTACAATAAATAGTCTTCAAAATAAAAGATAAAATGCTGCTACGGGAAGTAACAATTGTTTTTCAACACCATACCATTTGTTTGGAAAATCATTGTGTTATAATACTGGCAGTATCTTTCTTTGTTCTGCAAGAGACATTTAAGCTATTTGCAGATCAGAATAGAAGAGTGGGCATTTGTCCTTTAACATCACGTGATTTTCAAAGGTGAAAAAATTTCTTTTGCTAACGTACGATTCAAAGAAAAATGGCATCAAAGTATGGACAAAACTATAGTATTCCCTTTTATAGCCTTGCTTAGTTAAGAATGTTCATTGAGTGAATAAATTAGGTTTAAAAATTAAAACAATAATTTAGATCATTTTCCCACAAAGCCTTAGCAAGGATTTGATGGGGAAGGAAGTACTTGAACCATAGCAGTTTTATCTGTAAACACTGAACTTGGCCATGCATCATTTTCGTCTGCCCACTGGATGTTGCACTTCTCACTGGCACAGTGTTCAACAGTGGAGTGTGGTTGTCATGAAAATGCAGTATTGACACTATACCACTATAAATGTGGTCAAAATTAGACTCAGTGTTGACATTGACGTTGTTGCCATCGTCCTTGGAAAAGGTGTTACTTTCAAGGAGCCTCCTAAATGCAACAGTAACTTTAATCATAATAATTCAAGGACAATGGATGGCACTTCTAGGTAAAGAAAAGGTATATACATAAGAGTTTCTACCCATCCTCTTTAGAACAGGCCTAAATGGGATTAGTAGCCCCAGTGTGTGTTGCTGTAATGTTGCCTAACCTCATATCCCTCAGAAGTACACATCTAGAAACTGAACAAAGGAAACCTTTAAATTGGGGACCAAGTCCCTTTGAAACTCACAGTGAATGTACAAGGAGTTTGTCATGACTTCAGTTGGTGACCTGAAGTCTGTTTCCCTAACCAGTACTACACTCTTGTTTGGATTTATTTTACTATTTCCTATTCTAACAAAACTTGTTTAGCAGGCAAACAGATTGATGCAGACCATGTTAAATTGAAAAAGTGATACTGCCACTCTTTAAGGATTGAGTGTAGAACTTTCACCACCACTAAATTACACAATGAATAAAAATACAAAACACATAATTCACAGACTCTACCTCAGCATTAACAGTTTATATATATTATATAGATACTTTTATATCTGTCTAATATTTTTACAATCACCAGATACACCATCATTAAATACAAGTTACAGAAATATGTAGATACCATTAGTTAGAGGGTTACTTATTGCTTACGTCAGCAAGCAGCAAATAAGGGCACAGGATTTGAACTGAAGGGAACTACTTCCTATCACCAGTGGCGTTAAGATACAACACTGCATTTCACAAAGCACTGCTTTTTAATCTAGTTTGTAGAACCAAGAGCAGCATATATCAGACCAATAACCACTATTTTAGTATGTATTATAGAATTTTAAAGGATTTACCTTACAAATGGTACCTAACTACTCTATAAATATGCATGTTGTGAACAAATGAATAGTTGCTATTTTTTACAATATTGGTTTATAACGACCACACTAGAACTACTTTGCTTTATTTTCTAGAGAGCTAATGGCATGAGAAATGAGTTAACACTGCTGTGTAGTCGGACCTACAAAATCCACACCCTTAAAAATGGGTCTGTGTTTGTCCCAGTTTTACCCAGCCGTTTTTTTCCCCACTGAGAAAGCCTAGCATGTGAAACTTTTCCCCTTTACCTTCTTTATTCTGATCAAAAGCATTACCAATAGACAACAATAGAAATTTTAAAAAGCTTTTTTTTTTTTTTTACTTCACTAAGCACTTTGGACTATAATGTGTACCAATAGTCTGCCGCCTCTGTTTTCTTGTTTTCTTAGATAATTTGATTTGAAACTGACACTGCACCTGATGGGTTAACAAGATCTAGGCTTCAGAAAGTGACAGCTATGAGTGAGGACCATGTGTGGGGCAAAGCCTCAGAATGATGAGGCTTCCAGTGCTATAGTTGGGGCCATGTTGACTCCTTTTCAGCCATTTGTCACAGACTTGAGAAGAAGAAATGACTTCAAAATCAAGAGAAAACAAATACTGAAAGTCTCTACTTACATCCAAATTTTTAAAAATAAAATCTGTAGATTAACAATGTGATGATTGCTAAAGTGACACTGTTTTTGTCTATTTGATATAGCTCTACTGGTACCCAAAATATGCCAGTCATCTACGTCTTTAAAATTCAGGGATTTTAGTTCTGTGTGGGCCTGGGGAGCGTGTCCTATCCTATAAACACATGATTAGGTGGGGGACACGTCTTAGCGAGAGCACTCACCCTTGTGAGTGAGCACTCCAGAGGTGCCACCCGTGGGCATTGACCGGGCTGGTCTGCAGTTGACTAGGGCAGGGTAACACCAAGACATTCGTGACTCTCAGAGGATCAGAGGCTGCTTCACTGAATGAATGAATCTGATAGTTTATTTGTTGTCTTTAGTTGACAACATGCTTCTAGCTTGAAACTGCAGAAATAGCAAAAAGACAGTTTCAAAATATCAAATACAATATTGAAATGAGAAGCACGTGTCCTCTCTCTGCGGTCTGAAGCTACATGTAAGCAGGACACTGATGTGTCTTCCAGTTACAACTAAACAGACCTGGCTGTCAGTCATCTGCATTCTCAGTGGCTTCTGGGCTCACTTTAGGCAATACTTTCAGCCTCCTCCATGCCGATTACTTCACTCCCTTGGGGGAAATACTTTTAGAGAAGATAAAAGTAGCATTTTTCATTCTCTAAAATCACTTTTTATTTTATAGTGGTACATGCCTTTGCTGTCTGAACTAAAAAAAGTCAAAATACAGAAATGCTTTTGATTATCTTTGTAAATGGCATTTTGACTCTATAGTGTATTTGTACCTGACATCATCTCCGTTAAATCAGTTTTATTCCTGAGATGAGGGTACAGTGGAAAACACATTAGCATCATAGATTAAAACCAGTTGACAGCGGTCCCCTAAAATGCTAAATAATAAAAATTCCACCAAAAGCACCATAACAGGTTATGAAACTCCCAAGTAACTACAGCCCTAGGAAATATTTTTTAATTAAAAAAAAGTTCATAGTCTTTTATGTTACAGGAAAAAAATCCATAAATCTTTCTATTAACCGCCTCACAAGTCTGAGAATATGACACTTTTACACTGATTTACCACTTTCATTATTGTCAGTTAAAATCCATATGGCTTTTAGTCTTTTACCTACCCAAAAAGGTTAGGGGGCAGGGGGCTCCTTCATAGTGCCCAGGATTTTGAGGGACATTTCCCAACCAAATTTAATTTAGCATTAAATTTTCCATAGACATATTAGGCACATCAGACCAGATTTCAGCCACATTGAGATTTCAACACTGTATATCCTGACTGAAATAACTAACTCGAAAGCCTCCACTAGTGACATGAAGGGATGGTGGGAAGGGGGTTGTATATAGGTGTCAAGACACATCACAGGGACCAGTTGTGTAATTTTGCAAGTGAAACTGCCAATACTTCTTTTTAGATTGAAAACACTGTACTTTGAGTTTCCTAGAGATCTATTTACATTGAAGAATTGAGCCATCCATGGATTCATAATGAAGCACATATGTTTTAGAAATGTCTACCTTGTTTCTACTCTGATAGTGGTATTTTTATTGGGGGAGAGCTAGCTAACCTACTTGAAAGAAAAATTACTCTATTTTATAGCTCCAAGGAAGATCTGGGCATGGAATATCATGAGTCTTTCTGAGCTTCCTCATGTTTTCACTGTACCCTTTCCAACTATTTTGCCTCCATGGCAGAGAACTTCTTATCCTATTTCTCTTCCCACTTCCAGTAAGTGAGGACAGGCTAGTGCCTATTTTGTGGGAAGGCTCTTGAGCAGAGAGAAATGAATAAAACTTTGGATTAAACCTGAATCTGTGCCACTTCTTTGAGTAGTGGTGGCGTAAATGAGACAATCTAGAAACTCTGTTTCCCGGGAATTTGAACTGTTCATTTTCCAACCCTGAACAGACAAGAGACAAGCTCTCCATTCTGTATATCTGCTCCCCTGTTGAACCCAAATTGAAAGCAGTGGGAAACTCTCCAGCACCACTCCATTCAGGCAATGATGACTGAACTGATTTTTTCTCCATCATTAACTCATTAATAAGATTGGCTTTCTTTGGTGCACCAGGACCAAACATTTCAACTGGTGGCAAAAACTGGGCACTGTGAGGTTTGCTTGCTTCTATTTGTGTGAGATCTAGGTAGCCTGGGTCTTCCAGCACGTTGATTTGGGACCCTGGGCTCAGACTAGTTCTATCAGTGAATGAATCCACACGCCCATCATAGCCTAGATCGGCTGGTGCTGAGCACTGGTGCTGAGGCCAAGGGCGTTTGCACTCTCCATGATTCTCCTTATCATCCCCACCATCTTCTTGCCCTCCTTGAAAAGAGTTCTCTGTCCAATCTGATTCCTCACTAACATTTACAGCTTTGTTCATGTCCCTCAGGAATACCACAATAACCGTGATGTTATCACTTGACCCAGCATCACGAGCTGATGCCACTAACTTGTGGGCAACCATGCTGCTGTCTCCGTTATTCTCTTTCAGGTGGTCGGACACAACTTTCACTGCCTCATCAGGGTTCACGGTGTCATAGAAGCCATCACAGGCCAGAATGAGGTAGTCTTCGGTCCCATCCAGAACAGTGGAGGCAGAATCTGCATCCCCACAGATATATGGCTTATGTTCAGCATCTCCTGCGGGAAGCAGAGTGTAGGGGCATCATTAGCCTTTGCTTTACCTTGCATGCTAAGAATGTTTATGACCAATGCCATGACTCTGATCACAACTTACTGGATTGTGAACTGAATTGACTGGAAATAATTTATAAAATAGTTTTTGACAAAATACCTAAATTCTCTGGTAATCAGATCTGCTTACTCCTTACTCCCAGTTAAATAATTGCTAAGTTACTGGGCATAAGTCCTTACCTAGCTTAGACTCTGAATCTGCACCTCTGGCTATGATTTAGGCTTAGCTGAGTGTAACAACAATGTCAGATCTAAGTTTGTTGCTGTACTGAAAAATTCAGTACACTATGTAGGAAGACATGGTTGATTTAGTGGCTATGTTCTTTTGCAGGTGGTTTTGATTTAGTTGAAATTTGAAAACAAGTCCACATTGAAAGAAACAAACCAAAGCTCTGATCATTCTCTTCATTAAATCATTTTTGTTCTATTCTTATTTAGAAATCAATAAATAGCTTCATGCTGCGAGCACAAAGGAAGGTTTGAGTTACACGAGATTATATAAATCAAGTCTTAACTCCCTTAAGCCAGGAAGAGTTATGTGGCTGACCAAGGCCTCACACATGGGAGCTGAATGCAGTTTTCTTGATTCCCAACCCACTTGGCTTTCTATTTTTTAATGGTGCTTTTACCCATAACTTCTAAAGAACAGACAAAATGTATGGCCATTTTTCTCTTATATTTAGAGATTGCCATATTCTTCATATGGCTCTGATCATCACCCCACTTCTGTCTTTATTGTTATTGTGCATTTCCCCGCTTATTAACAACTGTGAGAATTCAGGGTCTTTCTGGGCCTTTCTGTCTTCCTTTTCTTGCTTAGCTCATCCTGTCACAGAATGACATCTGAGCTGGTCCTGAAGGGTAAGTTAGTTGTCACCAGGCAGAGAAGTTGTCTCAATTGAGGGAACAGGATAAGCAAAGGCAGAGGTAACTGTTAGGGAGTAATGTGCTATTAGTTGGAGAGTAGGGTGCTTGGGGTAGGAGCGAGACTGCAGACCTTGGGCCCACACTAAACTAAGTTTCTATCACCAGACTACTGAGATAATTGATCATTTAGGATTTTCAGATCCACAGCACTTCCAAATCTATTCCTTATTTACATTTATTACATTCCTTTAGGTACTTTGTGAGAGCACAGCCAAAGGGTCCTTAGCCTATGAGGTAACTAAATAGCTTATGACTACAACAAGGGACTCTCATTCACTTTTTTTTTTTTTTGAGGCAGGGTCTTACTCTGTCACCCAGGCTGGAGTGCAGCGGCACGATCAGGGCTCACTGTAGCCTCAATCTCCCAGGCTCAGGTGATCCACCTACTTCAGCCTCCCAAGTAGCTGGGACTACAGGTGCACACCACCACGCCCAGCTAATTTTTCTTTTCTTTTTTTTTTTTTTTTTTCTTTTTTGTAGAGATAGGATCACGCTATCTTGCCCAGGCTGGTCTTGAACTCCTGGCCTCAAACGATCCATCTGCCCACCTTGGCCTCCCAAAGTGCTGGAATTACGGGCACGAGCCACCACACCCGGCTCTCATTCATTTCTTTTTTTTTTTTTTTTTTTGAGACAGAGTCTTGCTCTGTTGCCCAGGCTGGAGTGCAGCGGCACAATCTTGGCTCACTGCAGCCTCTGCCTCCCAGGTTCCAGCAGTTCTCCTGCCTCAGCCTCCTGGGTAGCTGGGATTACAGGTGTACACCACCACACCTGGCTAATTTTTGTATTTTTAGTAGAGACGGGGTTTCGCCATATTGGCCAGGCTGGTCTCGAACTCCTGATCTCAGTTGATCTGCCTGCGTTGACCTCCCAAAGTGCTGGGATTACAGGCGTGAGTCACCGCATCTGGCCTCTCATTCACTTCTTTACAAAAAAAAATAAAAACAAAACAACACAGGGTACTGAGCAATAATTCCTAGAGTAGGGTATCATAAATCATCATTACATAGTATTATAAAAACAAGAACTAAACTCCAGATATTTACAAAGGGCTTTACTGTACAGCAGTGGCATACTGCTTGGTGGTTAACGACACCAGCACTAGAGTCAGACTGCCTGGGTCCAAATCCTAGCTCTTCTATTTGTCACCTACACAACTCTCATCAATTACTATCCTTTCCATTGCACTAAAACCAAACTTTTTGACTCAGGGAAGATTAAAATGAAGATAAACTCACTTGAGTGATCTGACTATATATTCATTATTTCTAGTATCTGGCATGGGTTCTCTGACCCAAGAAAGTTGGCCAGACGCAGTGGCTCACGCCTGTAATCCCAGCACTTTGGGAGGCCGAGGCGGGAGGATGCTTGAGGTCGGGAGTCCGAAGCCAGTCTGGCCATCATGGTGAAACCTTGTTTCTACTAAAAATACAAAAAATACAAAAATTAGCCAGGCCTGGTGGCGTGCATGTGAAGTCCCAACTACTCAAGAGGCTGAGGCAGGAGAATCGTTTGAACCCAGGAGGCAGAGGTTGCAGTGAGCCCAGATTGCGCCATTGCACTCCAGCCTGGACGACAGAGGGAGACTGTCTCAAATAAAAAAAAAAAAAGTTTCTTTCCAACATTTTACATTTCTGTTTAATCCTCAAATAGGCTAGAAAGCTCATTAGGAACTCTATGGATAACTCTGCTAGAACCAGTGTGGGCACATGCCCTATCCAGCAGGTTGCGTGATTAGATACACAGAGCAACAAATAATTACTTAATATAATTACCTGGGTTAGTATATCTATTAGGTAAGAAATTAGTCTTCGATGTTATAAACGTTCATTTCACTCCTTCCATTCACAAACATATAACCCTCTCATCTTACTCATATCTAGGCTCTTCTCCATTCATTCATTCATTATTTTTATTTTTTTATTTTGAGATGGACTCTCGCTCTGTCACCCAGGCTGGAATGCAGTGGTGCGATCTCAGCTCACTGCAACCTCCACCTCCTGGATTCAAGCGATTCTCCTGCCTCAGCCTCCCAAGTAGCTGAGATTACAGGCACGCACCACCATGCCCAGCTAATTTTTGTATTTTTAGTAGACACGGGGTTTCACCATGTTGGTCAGGCTGGTCTTGAACTCCTGACCTTGTGATCTGTCCGCCTCGGCCTCCCAAAGTGCTGGGATTAGAGGCATGAGCCACCGTGCCCAGCCCTCATTGATTATTTCTTACAGGAGTCAAGACCATCTTTCCCAAGCATGCTTTTGATTTAGTTAACCTCACTTCTATGCTATGGTGCCTCCATAGCCTGTTAGAGCTCATCAAAACTCAATCTATTTAAGCAGAAAATGCAAAAATTTAAAAGAGATATTTAAAAATAAATAAATAAAATCCAACATGGATTCAGTGTCCTTCATCAATTTACTAAAGTTCCCATCCCCTACTCTACCTGACTATATGATTATCATCATTATTATTTTCTGAATTCCACCTCTAAAAATAAATGTGATCTGAGTCACACTGTTCCCAAAAATCTTGTTTTAGTGCTTCAATTAAAAGACTACTGCAACTGTTAGTTTGGAACAGAACATACAAAGATTTGCACAGAGAAAATGCTGCCAAAGTTCTGGCTTTTCACCTGCTCTACTGTTGGGTGTCACATTCATGACATTTCGCCCCCAAATTTGGTAGGAGGGCATGAATATCCATTTCATGGTAGAAATGGCAACATCCTTTTGTCTTCAGCCTCCTCTCTCCATATGTTAGGAAACATATCATGCTTCTAAGTCAACTTTGGATCATAAGTCTGAAGGGCTCATGGGGAGAAACTGTTGAAAATCTTTTCATTTTTTAAGTATCATTTCTTTCCTGAGTAGAGCTGAACTCTGCCCAGGAGTCCTTTTTCTTGTCCTTTTGCAGCCCCCTATTTTATTCCATGTGGTTTCCAATTCTTTCTCAAATTCTTCAACTTCCTCATCCACTTAAGCTACTGTGTTTTGGTAAATGGCCTAATTTCCTACTTCAAAGACAAGTTGATCAGGCTTGAATTTTCTCAATTCCCCTCCCACTCCTGCCACACACACTCTCTTTGTTTAATCTGTAGCGATTCCCCCACATCAGCTACCATTTTCTAGGGGTAAGCAGTGTCCTTTTCCCGTCCTAACAGTGAGCCTGTGCTGCTGGTCCTGTCTCCCTAGGACTCTAGCTTCTCTACTCTCTCGTCTTCAATTTCTCCTCTACTTGCTGTCTTCCTTTTCCTACAAACATGCTTAAATCTAAAATCTCCTCATCCTAAAAACAGAAACAATAAAAGGGAACCCTTTCCTGAATCAGCTTTTGCCTTAAACCACCACACTATTTCCTTTCTCCCCTTCACCATCAAACTGCCCAAGAAATTAAATCTACACTTGCTCCTTTATGTTACTGCCTATTCCCGCATGCCAGATTGTTTGTTGATTAGTAGGTTTTCCCACCTACCAATCCGTCTCATCAGTTATAACCCTCCTCCATATCCCTTTTTAGCTCTCCTCATCTCTGTAACAAACTCTATGAATGTCTCCCAGCCAGCCTGTTTCTACTCTAGCCCAGCTTCCACACAAATATCTTTATAAATACAAATCTGACCCTGTGGCCGCTCTGCATATTCACCTGGTAAAGTCCAGACTACTTAGCCTTGCACATAAGGCCCTTCGCAATCTGGCAACACTGCTAATCTCTTACCACTCCCATCTCTGCTCTAACCTTCTGTACTTGTTGTTTTTCCTAAAACATGCCATGCCCTTTCAAACCCCTGTGTATTTATGCTTCCCTCTACCTGTGTAGGGATTTCCTTCCCAGCACATTATCCTCCAGATTCAACTCAAAAGTCACTCCATGTATGAAGTCTCCCTTATCCACTCTTAGATTATTTTTTATTATTAAAATAGAGATGAGGTCTCACTATGTTGCCCAGGTTGGTCTCAAAATCCTGGGCTCAAGCATTCCTCCCACCTTGGCCTCCCACAGTGCTGGCTGCCACACCCAGCCTTCTCTCTGAGATTGTCACTTATTAAGGGACATTCTTCCCATCTTTAGTTTTACCTTTTAGAAGAAGAGGCTGGTATCCTCTAGTAAGTTAGTTCTGTAACAAGCATTAAAGATGATCCTCAGTCTTCTGACAAAGACAGGTCAGATCAGGCGAAACAGGTGTTTGGTTTGAGCTGTCAACCTAATTCACTGGCCACTCAAGCACCCATATAATGATTATTAATGTAAATTGGTTCCACAAATAGTATAGTCCTCTGGTTCAGTGATTTTCAGTCAAGGATAGCATTTGATGGGTGTTGGGTCCTGTTAAACCTACAATGTGCATGATAAAGACTTTTCCCCACCAAGAATAATAATAATTCCATAGAAGGGTATATTTTAGAAATGAGAAATTTCCCCTTTTTGGCCTTATTCTAGAGTTCCTAATGAATAACTCCCTCCAGTCTAAGGTCAAGCCAACTCTCAATTTTTCAGGAGGTATTTGTAGACTCTTTTAGCTCTCTATTTCTCTTTCAGCTTTCTGCTCATATTTGGGCCACTTCACAGCTTGCCAGCACCTTCCCAAAGAGTGGGAGGAACTCAAATCAGTGGTGAAAGCTAAATCCTTTCAGATTTTCTTCAGGTTCTGGAATTTTTTGGTAATGACTAAATTTTGAGACTAGATGTGAATTTCAACCAAGTCTAATTACTTCTTTAGGGAAGCAGAAATTAAAAGCTGCAGTATACATGTAATGTACATATCACCCATATAGATATACATATTGATTTATTCTTTTTTAAAAAAATAGGAAGTGAAGCTAAGCCATGAAGCCTAAAATAATAAACCCAGGGCCCAAAGTGAGACAAAGATAGAAATAGCTTAATTCTTTGAACTAACACCCTTGCATTTTGTCCAGCCAACTTAGCTGTTTAATCTCTATGTTTTAGACTGAGTTTCATTGACTTTCCCCTTCTTTTGAAAAATTTAAGTCCCAGGGATATACGGTTCTTTGAGATCCCAGGGTTGTCTGACAAATGACTGTGTTCCACATACAGAAAGTAGTTTGCATATAAAAAGCAGTGTTTTTCCTATCAACTTATTCTGTTGTTTATGTCGTTTTAAAATTCATTGAAATAATTTAGAGGCATAAACAAAATAAATGTGGATAAAATATGGAGAAAGGCTTCCATTCTCTGGAAGATACTGATTTGACCCAAAATGCAGTGAAATAAGAAACACTGTCATTTTTTGTTTTTAAGACAGAATCTTTCTCCCTTGGCCCAGGCTGGGGTGCAGTGGCACAATCTTGGCTCACTGCAGCCTCAAACTCCTGGACTCAAGCAGTCCTTCCACCTCAGCCTCCTGTGTACTAGGACTACAGGCACAAGCCACTATGCCCAGCTTTTTTTTTTTTTTGAGATGGAGTCTCGCTGTGTCGCCCAGGCTGGGGTGCAGTGGCGCAATCTCGACTCACTGCAAGCTCCGCCTCCTGGGTTCACACCATTCTCCTGCCTCAGCCTCCCAAGTAGCTGGGACTACAGGCGTCCGCCACCACACCCAGCTAATGTTTTGTATTTTTAGTAGAGATGGGGTTTCACCATGTTAGCCAGGATGGTCTCCATCTCCTGACCTCATGATCTGCCTGCCTTGGCCTCCCAAAGTGCTGGGATTACAGGCGTGACCCACTGTGCCCTGCCTTTGTTGTTGTTGTTGTTGTTGTTTTTTAAGAGATGAAGTCTTACTATGTTGCCCAGGCTGGTCTTGAACTCCTGGGCTCAAGTGGTCTGCCCGCTTCAACCTCCCACAACGCTGGGATTACAGGTGTGAGCCACTGTGCCTGCCCTAACTGTGGTTTGAAGCAGATTTGTGTACTAATGTTTAAAGGCTTCCATAAAATTTAAAATGTATAGAAACTAGGAAATTCTGCATTTCTTGATATGGTTCTCTTTCTTTTTTGTTTGTTTTGTTTTGTTTTTTTTGAGACGGAGTCTCGCACTGTCACCCAGGCTGGAGTGCAATGGTGCGATCTCCACTAGCTGCAACCTCCGCCTCCCAGGTTCAAGCAATTCTCCTGCCTCAGCCTCCCAAGTAGCTGGGATTACAGGTGCCTGCCACCATGCCCGGCTAATTTTTTGTATTTTTAATAGAGACGGGGTTTCACTATGTTGGCCAGGCTGGTCTTAAACTCCTGACCTCATGATCCACCCGCCTTGGCCTCCCAAAGTGCAGGGATCACAGGCGTGAGCCACTGCGCCTGGCAGTTCTCTTTCAATAATGGAATTTAAGTATATAAATGTACAGGTTTAACTAAATCAAACAATTAAAAAAGACATCCAATTATTATTTTAAAGAATAGTAAGCATTCTGGTAATATAAATTATCATCTCAGGTTCCCTGTATCAGAGTTAATACAGGATAATGAGCTAGAAGAGGACAGTTTGGGGAAACAAAAATTTGTTTTTCCTACCAATAGCTCTGGAGACTGACAGACTTCCATTCACCCTCCAGGCACCAAACCAGACTACGCAACCTCCAAGGGCCTCAATTCGCTGCTTTTCATCCTAAACAGCAATGCAATAAAAAGAAGCAAATAACTGGATTCAGGATTTATTCCTTTACTTTAACAGTAAACAACAGATATAATACTCATCAGCTCATGAAAAGGTTCTCCTTGTTTCTCCATTGGAGGGTGAGCACAGTTGCTGATGTAATAGCAATAACTGTAATAATTAAGGGAATCCTGGCCGGGTGCGGTGGCTTACGCCTGTAATCCCAGCACTTCGGGAGGCCGAGGCGGATGGATCACCTGAGGTCAGGAGTTCAAGACCAGCCTGGCCAACATGGTGAAACCCCGTCTCTACTAAAAATATAAAAATTAGTCAGGCATGGTGGCGCAAGCCTGTAGTCCCAGCTACTCAGGAGGCTGAGGCAGGAGAATCACCTGAACCCAGGAGGCAGAGGTTGCAGTGAGCCAAGATCATGCCATTGCACTCCAGCCTGAGCAACAGAGCGAGACTCCTTCTCAAAAAAAAAAAAATAAATAAATAGTAAGTGAATCCTAATCAATAACTAGAAAATCTAAAGTAATAACTAGAGCATGGGCTCTATTAAAACAGACCATACGTACCTCTCTGTCTGGTTTGTGTGGCTTCATTAGTTCAACAGCTTGACCCTTTCTCACAAGCATAACCTGGGAATCACCCACCCAGGCCACATGTAGCATGTTGCCTCTGATGAAAGTCACCACTCCTGTGGTCCCACATCTTAAGCTCTGAAAATAGTTTAAATAAAACTAGACTCAGTGAAAAGAAATAGATACAACATTCTTATTGAGAAGCAATTTATAATTAATAAAAGCTTTTCAGCTGGGAGCTATACTATTAATAATGGAATTTCACACATACACAATAATTCATTGTCCCAATGCATTTTTATATGCATGTATGTATTTATATATATATACACACATAAGTCCACCTGATCTGTGATATGCAGTGCAGGGATGATTATTAATTCTACTTTAAATACAGATAAGAAAACTATGGCAGGTTATGTGACTTGCCCAAGGGCAGGTAACTATTAGTACATAAAACAGAATTGAAATTATTTTTCCTCCCAGTCAAGCACCAAATCCTCTATACCAATCCTCAGAGTAAAAATTCTGCTCTCCATTTCATTACTGACATCGTATTTGTTCAGTGGGAGAGTCCTAGCTGTACGAAATGATATATAAAACATATGATTGGTACACAACAGATGCTCTAATCTCTGGAAATTAAGCTAAGGAGCCAAGAGACAGCTTACGTTCCCTGGAGTACTAAGATGCTTATACCTTTAAAAAATATCCTCCTGACAGTATTTTTAGAGGCCTTTGCTTTTGGAACATTGCATAAAGAACTAACAGCCTGGAATTTCACTGCAGTAGCTACCACTGTACTTAAAGCTCTTGATCCTACTATACGAAAATGACATCCCCATTTGACATGAGTCACCACCAAATGAGCATGACTTTCTATTACTAAGGACCTGGCCTAAATTAGAACCAATGCGTCAGGGGTGGTAAAAGGCCTCTTGTATCCAATGAGAAAAACAACTTCTCATTTCCCCTATATAGGGAAAGTTTGTTATAAATCCTCACCCACCAATAAAATATCTTCCCACACAGAATGTTCAAAAACTCAGCCCCCTAGAACACATGATAAACACACTTCAGTGCATATGCCCTGGAGAGAACAGGAGGCAGGGCTGCTTCACAACAGGAATAGCTGCTTTCTTCCCAGTGGTTAGTGGCACACAGAAGCATAAGAAGGAGAAAAGGGGCTGCTGAGACAAACCTAAATTATTCAGAACTATTGACAGAACTGAGAGACGCCAGGGTCATTGACAAAACAAATGAGGTAAACATGGTCAGAAAAAAAAAATTTTTTTTTTTGAGAAGACAGAGGAAAAAGAATAGAATAGAGGATAAAGAAGACAGAGTGATTCTCTTTGTTTCATATTGGTGATTACAGGTCACCTCTCAGGGGCCCGCCGTTGTCCTCAAATCAGATGATAAAAGCCTGCAGCTTCAAGAGAGGCAGAGCCAAGCAGAACACAGGTCCTCAAGAGACTGGGAGCTCTAAGGTCAAGAGCAGCTTTATTCTCCAGCACCACCTCTTTGTGTGGACTCTACTGGTTACTGTTGGATTTGCATATTAATCCAAATTTAGGGGAGGGGAGAGATTAAGAATAATTCTCTTTCTTAATACCAAATAGGTCTGAATTATTGTTTCATTAATTCCAAGCCCCATTATTGTAGGGGCTTGGAGGGGCTTGTAGCATAACTATGCTATCAAAAAAATGGATTAAATGATTACCCTGATCTCTTCAAGCCCATTTTAAAAAGAGTTAATGTGCCGGGCGCGGTGGCTCACGCCTGTAATCCCAGCACTTTGGGAGGCGGAGGCAGGTGGATCACGAGGTCAGGAGATCGAGACCATCCTGGCCAACATGGTTAAACCCTGTCTCTACTAAAAATACAAAAAATTAGCCGGGCCTGGTGGTGTGTGCCTATAGTCCCAGCTACTCGGAGGCTGAGGCAGGAGAATGGCGTGAACCCAGGAGGCGGAGCTTGCAGTGAGCCGAGATTGCGTCACTGCACTCCAGCCTGGGCGACAAAGCGAGACTCCGTCTCAAAAAAAAAAAAAAAATTAACTCTTTTTTTTTTTTTTTGACTTAAACATTAACTCTTTTTTAAGTCACAGTGCAGGAGTCTTATTTTTTGTCTATCTACTTCTGTAATTACTTTTAAAAATTAATTATTTTCTTTCTATTCACCCCCAGTTAAAAATTCACTATAGAACACTGTAGTTAATTATGTACCAATACCCAGAACAATAATTAGATTTTTTTTTCCTTTTTTTTTTTTTTTTTTTTTACTTTTAGACCTTAATATAGAGTCCTTGCCATTTATTCAAAGTAAAAAAACTTAGGTCTGATTAACCTTCGCAATGTAGGACATGAGCTCTGACTTTTCTCCCTTATTAAGAGAAAAATCAGCTCAAGGATCATTTAAGGATTCACCCTTTCCAAGCGAATTTTCCCTCAAGAGATACACAGCAAAACACTGCCTACCCATTTAGAACCAAATGTATGGAAGTAATCCCAGTTTCTGTTTCTTTTTTAGACCATTGTTTTATTCACCATATCCAGATCTTGTCAGCAAGAGTCTGCTTAGAGAGATGGTCCTGGTGTGAACCTGACAGGCAATGGTGAATAAAAGAAAGATGAAACTCACCTGCCAAATCTAGCAATTATTACAGAAATGAATCCAGAAAATTACAGCTTGAGAGTTTCTATACAGTACATCATTGTACCCCCTGAAACTATTCCTGAGGAGGGATTCAGAACTACAACAGAATCCAATACTATGAGTCAAGAATACAGTTTGGATAATGTCTGCCCAGAAAGAGAAAATCTAAATAGCCCTTTAACCACACAGACCAAATTGAGCTCAGCTAGTGCATTTCTAGCTGGAATTTATGAGAAAGGGGCATACCTCCCTGGCTGCTTTCTGCACAAACCGCTCATCAGTGACCCGGAAGGCCCTGCACAGGGCCTCAGCAGGATCATGGGGGAACATCTCCTGGCGGACTAAGTTAACGTGGAGGTGAATGGAGGCATAAATAGCAGCATCTACTCCCCCATGGCCATCAAACACTGCAAAGTAAGCTTGTTCTTCCTGGTCCTGTCAACGGAAACACAGAACAGTTAAGGGAGTTGGGTACAGCATGATTCAAATGAACCAATCTCCTGGCATCATTGTTGCCCATCCTTTCTCCTCCACTGCATTTGTCATTTGGAATAATGAGACTAAATGTATTCCTTCTCTAACATGCCTGATCAACTGCTGAAATACCTACAATATTAGGGCATCTGTGTTTACACACCAGAACACTGGAACACGTCATGCCCAATTAGCTCAAGCTGAAGTGCCCTCTCTCCGTGAAAGTTGTTGTCTTGTACCATGGAAACCACCCACGTACATTTGCTTCAAAATTGCTGTTACAAGTTGGGGGAGGGGGAATAGGTAGGGTATGAGAATGAACTGAACAAAAGCAGCTCCAGATTGAGTGTTTTTTTTTCAAAATGAAAGTACTTGAGTAGCAAAATTAGAACCTGAGAACAATAGAAAATATCTGGTCTTCCAACACAAGGCCAATTGAATTCAAGTTTAAAATATATAAAGATATGAAAGCATAAACATACTTCTAAACTATAATACCTTCCTCATAAATCATTCCGAGTCACACTGCATTCTCACCATAAATAGCACAGCATCTCTAAACTAGTTTACCAAACTTGAACCACATCAGATGCTCAAATGCCCTGTGTGGCTGACCACTTGGTCTCACCCCATGGTCTAAGATTTTAGTTTCACATTTCCTTGCAAAGGCAACTGCCAGAGGAGGATCTTCCAACTCTGTGCTTTGTCTTGACGAAAGAAGCCTAATCATAAGATTCCACATCAACAATTAAGCAGTTTGCTGCTTTATCATATGCTCAAGTGTTTAAATCTCAGATCTGTCTCACTTATAAGATCTGCGACGCACTGAACTCGCACTGAGTCCTGAGCTCCCTTCAGGCAAACAGCATGTAATAATTTTCATTTGCAAGTCTTTTGACTTCTTTTTCCTAGGCTCTAAGAGCCTTAGAAGAGTCCAGGCCTGTCATTGATTCTTAAGCGAATCATGTAGTTTTCTCATCTGTTAGGCAGGGACGAATTGCTGTCTCATGGGGATTTGGAAGGGCTACTAAAATAACAAGTATATCTGTACTTTGAAAAAGTTATTTTTATTTATTTATTTTTAGAATCAGGGTCTCACTTTGTCACCCAGGCTAGGGTAGAGAGGCATGATCACAGATCATTGTAACTTCGAATTCCTGGGCTCAAAAGATCATCCCGCCTCAGCCTCCCAAGTAGCTGGGATTACAGGCAAGAGCCACTGCGCCCAGCTGAAAAAGTTACTTTTAAAAGGGTATATTACATTCACAAAAGTACCAAATATAAATGTCCATAGAATAGTAACCAAAATATTATGAAACCTTTCTCTAACACACACATTACAATTAGTTCATTTAGCAACTTTAGTGCCATTAAGAAAGGATTAAACAACTCTCTCTAGAAATAATACTGGCTGGGCGTGGTGGCTCACACCTGTAATTCCAGCACTTTGGGAGGCCGAGGCGGGCAGATCACAAGGTAAGAGATCAAGACCATCCTGGCCAACATAGTGAAACCCCTTCTCTACTAAAAATACAAAAATTAGCTGGGCGTGGTGGCACACGCCTGTACTCCCAGCTACTTGGGAGGCAGGAGAATCTCTTGAACCTGGGAGGCAGAGGTTGCAGTGAGCCGAGATCGCGCCACTTCACTCCAGCCTGGTGACAGAGCAAACGAGACTCCGTCTCAAAAAAAAAAAAAGAAATAATCCTGACAGGTAGTATTTCTATCTCTACTGAAGCAGTACTCATTTTTAAATAATTCGAAATAGCACCAGAAGAAACAAAAGGAAGCCAAATGGATTTCTTTAAAAAATAAAAAATGTATAGCTTCTTTTTAAAAAAACAAAAAACATTCACTGATGTTTTTCCTATTACAATAATGTATGACAATTTAGACTAATAACAAAGGAAAATCACCAATAATTCCACTATACACAGATAACCAGTCTTCTTTATCTCTCTATATATACATACATATATATATATAAATGAAATTAGGATTAGAATGTGCATGATATTTTATAGCCTACTTTTTGTCTTTTTTTTTTTAATTTTATATTTTATATTTTGAGATGGGGTCTCGCTCTGTCACCCAGCTGGAGTGCGGTGGTGCGATCTCGGCTCGCTGCAAGCTCCGCCTCACAGGTTCACACCATTCTTCTGCCTCAGCTTCCCAAGTAGCTGGGACTACAGGTGCCCGCCACCACGCCCGGCTAATTTTTTGTATTTTCAGTAGAGATGGGGTTTCACCGTGTTAGCCAGGATGGTCTTGATCTCCTGACCTCGTGCTCCGCCCACCTCGGCCACCCAAAGTGCTGGGATTACAGGCGTGAGCCACCGCGCCTGGCCTGTCATTTTTATTATTGGCATTTCCTCATCTCACAAAGATTTACTTAAAGACATTGTTATAAATGGCTTAAAATATGCATCTTATATGAGCATATCATAGTTATTCCCTTTCATGATTTAGATAATTTTCAATTTATTATAAACAATGTTGTAAAAACATTTATGTCAAACAAAACATATGCCTAAGACTTTTCTGTATTTCTGTTTTCTCATAATAAAGAATTAAAAGTGAAATGACCAGATCAAAGAGTGTGAAAATTTATTAGGTTCTAAATATGTGTTGCCATATTGCTCCCAAAATCTGTTTCACTATAGCAAGGTGCTCCTTTCTGAGTTAAGTCCTCTGGGTTAATTTTGAAGTTAGGAGGCAAAATAGAAACCAATCAAGTCAACAAACAACAATAATGCCCTTAAATATGAGTATAATCTTCAAATAGGTATAGTGATATAAGGATTGTTTATCACACAATCCTTCTGGGTTACATTTGCATGGCCATGTTACTAGAAACAAAGACATCAGTTGATCTATCTTTATAACATAAGCACCAATTACCAACCTGCCATCATTGCTGATTAGACCTTGACAGTAAGCTAAAATTTAAATTTAGCTGCTAAATAGAGGAAATATTGTGCTTTGTATAAATTACTACATTGTAATTTTTAAGTTATGGACTGAGTGAAGAAAAGAGGCAAGTGACAGGCAAAGGAAACAAACCTACTTCTGTTTGCATTAACATAATACATTTAATAGAAAAAGAAAAAGATAACAAGAAAATAGTTATTAAGCTGCCAAGGCTCATATGGATCCAATTTGTCAGATACAGAGATTCATGAAATATAATTTCAGCTACTTTCCTATCTCAGAGACCAAGATTTTAAAAAGAAAATCACATGAAATAAACTGCATCAGTCTTAAATCTTCCTTTTGTGTTTGTGTTGCTTTAGCAACGTAGTAATGTGAGAACTTAATACACCATTTCATTATACTATAGAAATAGTTTGGGTTTTTTTGTTTGGTTTTTTACAAAACAGCTTCATTGAGATGTAATTTTTTAAAATTGTTTTTTCTTTTCTTTTCTTTCTTTTTTTTTTTTTTTTAAGAGACAGTCTCACTATGTCTGTCACCCAGGCTGGTCTCAAACTCCTGGTCTCAAGCAATCCTCCCGCATCAGCCTTCCAAAGTGCTAGGATTATAGGCGTGAGCTACCGCACCCAGCCTAATCGTTTTCTTTTTTGCTTATATGTTTATAGAATAGCTCTGGAAAGTGACACAAAAGACTACCTTGCCTCCATGGAAGGGAGCTGAGTACCTGGGAGGCAAGGATAAGAGCGACATTTTTATTTTCCCAGTTTTGAACCATGTGAATGCATTACCTATTCAAAAGAACATAAAATAGTTCCTTTTCTGTTGCAAATGTGTGCCACTTTGCATTTAGCACTGCTCTAATCTACCAAAGATACAATTAGAAGTATATCAGAAGTTTTCCTTTTCTAACAGGACCATGAAGGTGTTTGTTTTGTCTTTAAAATCTCACTGACTCTCCAGAAGTGCCCTTTACCTCTAGGTTGAAGAGCATATTAAAGTCAGGAATGCAGACATGTTTGTCCTCCATTTTCCTGCGCATGTTTTTGATGGCATGGATTGATGTCTCATAATAAAGCTGGGGTCTCCTGCGGAGGGGGAAGTCTTTCACCCAGCTGCAGCAAATCTCGTGTAGTTTGCTGAAGACAGAACGGGCCAATTTCACTGTCTCAATCTCTGTGAAAGAAACACAGAAACCCCCAATGAAGAGCCTTGTAAAACTGCTTTTCACTTCTCTGCTTGGTAAAGACAGAAGTAGGTCACCTTAGTCAAGTTCCTCCTTAATAGAAGAAATTCATCCTTCTCAAGAAAAATGAAATGCTGCTTCTGAAGAGAGAAAATCACAACCTATCTAGCAGAAAATCATCAGCCTGCAGCTGCCACTAAATATTCTTATGTCATGAGGAGAAAACCTTTGGCCAGGGCTGGACCTATTCCTGGCTTGATTTCTTCCAGCTGGAGAAGTGCTCTCACCACACTGCTCCCTAGTTCCCAGCACCGGTTCCTTTTTGGTTGTTTGCTATGGTTATCACCAGGAAAGCCAAGCCTCCTATGCTTAGAAAAATAAGCAGTGATTAACACTACTTCCATAGTCCAATTAGCTGGATAAATACCGTGTTTATTGGAATATGGAAGGCCTATGAAAACAGCCCACTAACTACAGAAATAAGAAGGGTGTATGTTGCTTACCATTTGTCTTTGTCCTCTTTCTCCCTGACTTCTTCCTTTACATCCAATTCCTTTTTCTCCTATAAATGATCATTTGTAACTGAATTGTGTGTATATATATATTTTTTTAAATTATTATTACTATTATTATTATTATTATTTTTGAGACAGAGTCTTGCTCTTGTTGCCCAGGATGGAGTGCAATGGCGCTCTCTCTCAGCTCACTGCAACCTCCGCCTCCCGGGTTCAAGCTATTCTCCTGCCTCAGCCTTCCGAGTAGCTGGGATTACAGGTGCCTGCCATCACGCCCGGCTAATTTTTTGTATTTTTAGTAGAGTTGGGGTTTCACCATGTTGGCCAGGCTGGTCTTGAACTCCTGACCTCAGGTGATCCACCCGCCTTGGCCTCCCAAAGTGCTGGGATTACAGGCATGAGCCACCACGCCTGGCCTGTTTTTTCTGTTTGATATATTTGTTTATTAAAGTTTTAGGCCATAGTTTAAATAGTTTAGCCAATAGGTTAGCAAATGAGCTAAAACTTTTATACGACTCTAAGGAAAATGTACTTAAACTCTGTCTATGCATGTGATCCTAGATAGAAAAAGACAGAGAGCAGCCAGAGGAGCAATACTAACAGGTCTTTTGACCCTAAGCCTGCCGCTTCACCTGTGTTTACCGCTTCACCTATTGGGTAGAATTGGCAAGCTGACTTCTGAGGTAGACATGTACCCTCAGTAGATGGACAGATGTGTAAGCCTTTTAAGCAACACTGAATGATACTGAAGAGATTGTATTTCCTACCATTGAACCCTCCACTCAAGTTGTCCTCCACTTAAGTTGAGCTACGGAAATAACCAAAGAGAGATTAGGTTTTCTCAGGCCAGTATTTTAGAAGTTCCTCCTACATCTCAGGTGGAAAAAAAAAAATCGAACTTAAATTTTCTTTTTACTGAACTAAATCAGATACAGCTTGACAGCCTGAGAAAATAAGTGCCAGATGGCAATGGCTACACATGCCTCCTCCAATCTAGAATACAAATCCCAAAGAAGAGAGAGACTATATGTTCTAGAACAGCCTGGGACCTGGACTACCAATTTGATTCTCAGTACTGTCTTTGCCTTAATCTGTGACTACATTTACCTCTTTTCTTATTCAAAATTATTTTTTAAATGACTATATTAAAAAAGCTGACCTCAAGTTTTTGTCCTTTTTTTCCCTCATTAACATAGCACAGGGTAGTAAATCCTGTCTTGTGGTTTTGTCTCTTTTATTTTATTTTTATTTTTTATTTTTTCTGAGACAGAGTCTTGCTCTATGGTCCAGGCTAGAGAGCAGTGGCGCAATCTTGGCTCACTGCAATCTCCACTTCCTGGGCTCAAGCTATTCTCCTGCCTCAGCCTCTTGAGTAGCTGGGATTACAGGCCCCCACCAACATGCCTGGCTAATTTTTTAATTTTTTTTTTTTTGGGGACGGAGTCTCCCTCCATCACCCAGGCTGGAGTGCAGTGGTGGGATCTTGGCTCACTGTAAGCTCTGCCTCCCTGGTTCACGCCATTCTCCTGCCTCAGCCTCCCAAGTAGCTGGGACTACAGGCGCCCGCCACCACGCCCGGCTAATATTTTGCATTTTTAGTAGAGACAGTTTTTCACCATGTTGGCCAAGATGGTCTCCAACTGGCTGGCCTTGAACTCCTGACCTCGTGATCCACCCGCCTCGGCCTCCCAAAGTGCTAGGATTACAGGTGTGAGCCACTGCGCCTGGCCATTTTTTTTTTTTTTTTTTTGAGACAGAGTTTCACTCTTGTTACCTAGGCTGGAGTGCAATGGCGCATTCTCAGCTCCCTGCAACCTCCACCTCTCAGGTTCAAGCGATTCTCCTGCCTCAGCCTCCCAAGTAACTGGGATTACAGGCGCCTGCCACCACACTCAGCTAATTTTGTTGTATTTTTAGTAGAGATGGGGTTTCACCATATTGGCCAGGCTAGTCTTGAACTCCTCATCTCAGGTGATCCAACCACCTCAGCCTCCCAAAGTGCTGGGATTACATGAGTCACCATGCCCGGCCATTTTTTTTTTTTTTTTTTGAGACGGAGTCTCACTTTGTCGCCCAGGCTGGAGTGCAGTGGCCGGATCTCAGCTCACTGCAAGCTCCGCCTCCTGGGTTTACGCCATTCTCCTGCCTCAGCCTCCCAAGTAGCTGGGACTACAGGCGCCCGCCACCTCACCTGGCTAGTTTTTTGTATTTTTTAGTAGAGACAGGGTTTCACCATGTTAGCCAGGATGGTCTCGATCTCCTGACCTTGTGATCCGCCCGTCTCGGCCTCTCAAAGTGTAGGGATTACAGGCTTGAGCCACCACGCCCAGCCTTTTTTTTTTTTTTTTTTTTAAATAAGAGGATCTCTCTCTGTTGCCCAGGCTGGAGTGGGGTGATGCAATCACAGCTCACTGCAGCCTCAAATTCCTGGGATCAAGCAATCCTTCTGCTTCAGCCTCTCAAGTAGCTGGGATCACAGGTACATGCCACCATGCCTGGCTAATTTAAAAAACAAAAAACAAAAAACTTTTTTTTGTTAAGATGGGGGTCTCACTATATTGCTCAGTCTCATGTCAAACTCCTGGTCTCAAGTGATCCTCCCACCTTGGCCTCCCAAAGTACTGGGATTACAGGCATGAGCTACCATGCCTGTCCCTACTGTTAGCATTTTTATATAACTGAAAACCAAGGGTGAATTTAAAAGAGAAAAGATAAAGAGCAAAGACAGCCTGTGGAGGTATATACAAGAAGGAAATTGAGGTCAATAGACAATCCAATATTTTGATTGTTTTAAGCAACTACAAGTTTTATTTAAGCACTAGCTTGCCAGAGACTATTTCTTCCAGCCAGCAATTACTTGCTTGTATGACTGCAACCTATCTGGTCTCTGCAGCAGTATAGGCCCCCAGATGCAGACCCTGAGATGGACATGTCCTCATCTGACATAGCTATAACAGAGGATTACAAAACAATCAAGTGAATTTAGAAACTTTGAGGGAGAATGGGGTAGGGTGAAACAACATATTAACTATCAGGATAGTTCCCAGATAACAATATAAACTATTGTAATATTCTTTGGCTTGTATATTACTCTTATATAGATCTGCATTGTCAAGTACAGTACCTACTAACTACATGCGGTTATTTACATTTCTTTTTTTTTTTGAGATGGAGTTTCACTCTTGTTGCCCAGGCTGGAGTGCAATGGCATGATCTAAGCTCACCGCAACCTCCGCCTCCCAGGTTCAAGCAATTCTCCAGCCTCAGCCTCCCAAATAGCTGGCATTACAGGCATGCACCACCATGCCTGGCTAATTTTATATTTTTAGTAGAGATGGGTCTTCTCCATGTTAGTCAGGCTGGTCTCAAAATCCTGACCTCAGGTGATCCATCTGCCTTGGCCTCCCAAAGTGCTGGGATTACAGGTGTGAGCCACCGCACCCAGCCATGGTTATTTAAATTAATCAGTAGGGTGCAGCGGTCCCAATGTGCCGACAGCTCCAGCTACCTGGGAGGCTGAGGTGGGAGAATTGCTGGAGCCCAGGAGTTTGAGGCTATAGGATGACATGATAGCTCCTGTGAATAGCCACTGCACTCCAGCCTGGCCAACATAGCAAGACTCCATCTCTTAAAAAGTAAGTTAAAATTAAATAAAATTTAAAATTCAGTTTTTCGGTCACATTAGCTCTATTTCAATTGCTTGATAACCACATGTGGCTAATGGCTCCTACATAGGGCAACACAGGCAGGGAGCATTTCCATCATTGCACTGTCTATTGGACAGAGCTGGTATAGACAGATTAAACTGATTAGAGGGAGTAATATCAGTTTCCTCTAACATTTGATAAATCACTAGATCTGTTCATACCACTCCCAGTTGCTCCTTCCCCTGTGTCCCCATTATACTTTGTTCACGCTGTCTATTAAAGCTCTTAACCACTTTTGGTAATAATAAATAACATTTATTGAGTATCTGCTACATTCCATGCCTCTAGAACTTTTCACAAATAGGTAACATCATTCTCAATCCTAGGTTTATCTGACTCAAAAGTCCATGTTCTTCATCTCCAAATTAGACTGCAGATAGCGACTGTCTTAATTGCCCTTGACAAGCCATAATTAGTACCTAGCAGACAGCAGGTATACATTAGATGCTTGTTGAAAAAATAAATATGCAAACTGTCACATAAATTAAATAACCATTAAAATATTAAACATTTATATGCTTCTTGATTGTGTTCTGCTTCACTCATCTCAGCATCTATTTCTATAATGCTACCATTCTCTTTAAGTTACCATAACTTTAAAATGTTTTAATATCAGGAGATCTAGTTTTCCTATCTATTACTCTTAATTTTAAAGGATGTCACTTGGTTTTTGTGTTTATTTTTCCAGGTGAACTTTCTAAACATTTTGACAAGTTTGGTCAGAAAAACCTGTTGCTATTGTGTTTGGGATCACATTAAATTTATAGATTTGGAAAAAATATATATCATTTTCATATGAAGTCTATTCCAGGAAAAAATTGTATTGTTTTTAAAACTTAAATCCTTTTTATGTTGCTCAATAGAGTTTTAATATAAGTCCTTCATATTTCTTAATCACTTTATTCCTGCTTATTTATTTGCCATTTTGAATCAGACTTTGCTTTATTATAATTATTTTTCTTTTCATACCAAGCTAATTTTTGTATTTTTAATAGAGATGGAATTTCACCATGTTGGCCAGACTGGTCTTGAGCTCCTGACCTCAAGTGATCCATCCTCCTTGGCCTCCCAAAGTGCTGGGATTACAGGCATGAGCCATGTCCCGGCCAGAACTTTGCATTTCTTTTTTTTTTTTTTTGAGACGGAGTCTGGCTGTGTCGCCCAGGCTGGAGTGCAGTGGCGCAATCTCGGCTCACTGCAAGCTCCGCCTCCCGGGTTCACACTATTCTCCTGCCTCAGCCTCCCCAGTGGCTGGGACTACAGGCGCCACCACCACGCCCGGCTAATTTTTTGTATTTTTAGTAGAGATGGGGTTTCACCGTGTAGCCAGGATGGTCTCAATCTCCTGACCTCGTGATCCGCCCACCTCAGCCTCCCAAAGTGCTGGGATTACAGTCGTGAGGCTTTAATTGTTATTTAAAACTACCAAACATTGCTCTTTCTTCCAATAACATTTCCTTCTTTCTTTACTCTGAAACCCTGTGATTCGGGTTTAGCCAGTTAGAGAATCCCATCCTTTGGCCACAGTGATTAGTTCAGGAATGGGAAACCATCCAAGTTGGACCAATTAGAGTAAATCCTGTGGCTTCTGTAAGAACAACTGAGAAAATCTACTCTTGTTTTCCTGCTCAACTTGAGTTTGGACAGATGAAGACCTGGATTCCCAGCAAGTCATACTGCCACCTCATGGAACCTGAAGACAAAATCAAAATGAAAGAAAGTACAGCTGAGAGTTGGAGAAATGCCAGGTTCTGTTGAGATCATTTGAAGCCTTGAATCTGCCTGTGTATCCCTTATCCTGGAAGGTAGTCAATACATTCTGTTTTGCTGAAGACAACTGAAGCTGTGTTTGTAATCATGTACAACTGACAAATTCCAGAATACACATTAAACATAAACGTGACATCCAAGATATATCCATCTAGGCCTACTTTATAAAGAATATTTTAAAAATTAGGAATGATATTAAATTTTTTTTTTTTTTTTTTTTTTTTTTTGAGACGGAGTCTGGCTCTGTCACCCAGGCTGGAGTGCAGTGGCCGGATCTCTGCTCACCGCAAGCTCCTCCTCCCGGGTTTACGCCATTCTCCTGCCTCAGCCTCCGGAGTAGCTGGGACTACAGGCGCCCGCCACCTCGCCCGGCTAGTTTTTTGTACTTTTTAGTAGAGACGGGGTTTCACCGTGTTAGCCAGGATGGTCTCGATCTCCTGACCTCGTGATCCGCCCGTCTCGGCCTCCCAAAGTGCTGGGATTACAGGCTTGAGCCACCGCGCCCGGCCATGGAATGATATTAAATTTTATCAAATGTTTCTTTTGGCATCTTTAGAGATTACTGCTTATTTTTATTTTCCCCTATTAATATACAAGTTGTGCTATAGACTTCCCAATATTTTGTTCTTGAAGTTTTGCTCACTGTTGTTTCCCCAGTATTATACATATATAGTAACATATATAGTAGACCCTCAATAAAATATTCAGTGAATGAATTAACTGCTGTACTCAATATACAAATATTTTACTTAAGTTTTTTTTTTTTTTTTTAGGCTGGGCGCAGTGGCTCATGCCTGTAATCCTAGCACTTTGGGAGGTCAAGGCCTTTTTTTTTATTTTTATTTTTTGAGACAGAGTCTCGCTCTGTCACCCAGGCTGGAGTGCAGTGGCTCGATCTCAGCTCGCTGCAAGCCCCACCTCCCGGGTTCACGCCATTCTCCCGCCTCAGCCTCTCAAGTAGCTGGGACTACAGGCGTCGGCCACCACGCCTGGCTAATTTTTGTATTTTTAGTAGAGAGGGGGTTTCACCATGTTAGCCAGGATGGTCTCGATCTCCTGATCTTGTGATCCGCCCACATTGGCCTCCCAAAGTGCTGGGATTACAGGTGTGAGCCACCACACTCAGCCTTTTTTTTTCTTTTTTTTTTTTTTTTGAGATGGAGTCTCACTCTCGTTGCCCAGGCTGGAGTACAATGGCACAATCTCGGCTCACCGCAACCTCCACCTTCTAGGTTCAAGCAATTCTCCTGCTTCAGCCTCCCAAGTAGCTGGGACTACAGGTGCACTCCACCACTCCTGTCTAATTTTTGTATTTTTAGTAGAGAAGGGGTTTCACTATGTTGGCCAGTCTGGTCTCAAACTCCTGACCTCAGGTGATCCACCTGCCGTGGCCTCCCAAAGTGCTGGGATTACAGGCATAGCCACCACACCCAGCCTACTTAAGATTTTTTTATGTTGACAACTAAGACTGGTCTCTCATTTCCTTTTTTAGTCTTGGGTGGGTTCTGGTATCAGTGTTATATTATGCAAATTTTCCTTCTTTTCCTGTGCTATTGGAGCATTCATTTTAAAAAGGATTGGGACTGGGCACAGTGGCTCATGCCTGTAATCCCAGCACTTTGGGAGGAAGATTCTTGAAGGAAGAGCAAGACTCTGTCTCAAAAAATAATAAATAACTATACAATAAAAAAATAAAAACCATTGGAATTATTCGCCTTTGATCATTTGAAAATGTTCACCTTACTTGTAGAGTCACCTACTCCATGGCCTTTTGTGGGGATTATTCCTTGATAACTTTCTCAATCTCTTTCTTCTTAGGTAAACTTTGTTAATTTTTTTTTTTTCTAGAAAACATCCAGGTTTTCAAATTTATTTACAAAAACTTTTTATTATTCTTTAATTTCCTCTGTATTAGTGATCATTTTCCCTTCTTGTTTTTAATTTTTATAGTGGGCTGGGCTTAGTGGCTCACCACTGTAAACCCAGCACTTTAGGAGGCCAAGACAGGAGGATCACTTGAGCCCAGGAGTTCAAGACCAGCCTGGGCAACATGGCGAGACCCTGTCTCTACAAAAAATACAAACATTAGCTGAGCATGGTGGTGCATGCCTGTAGTCCCAGCTACTCATGAGGCTGAGGTGCGAGGATCACTTGAGCCTGGGAGGTAGAGGCTTCAGCGAGCCGTGATCATACCATGGCCCTCCAGCCTGGGTAACAGAGGGAGACCCTCTCTCTCTCTCAAAAAATAAATAAATAAATAAATAAATATATAAATAAATAAATAAATATAATAATTTTTACACTGTGATATTTCAAATTGGTTTTTGGGTTCTTGTTGTCATTGTTTGAGACAGGGTCTCGCTCTGTTGACTGGGCTGTAGTACATAGCTCACTGTAACCTTGAATTCCTGGGCTCAAGTGATTCTCCTACCTCAGCCTCCCAAGTGGCTGGGATTATGGGTACATGCCACCATGCCCAGCTAATTTTTAAATTTTTTGTAGAAATAGTGCCTCACTATAGTGCCCAGGCTGGTCTCAAACTCCTGGTCTCAAGTGATCCTCTTGCCTTGGCCTCCCAAATCACTGGCATTACAGGCATGAGCCACCATACCTGGCCCTCAAATTGGTTTTAGGTTGTCTGGACAAAAGGTGTATCTACCAAACTAAATGTGTACCAAGTGACATATCCAAGGTCACTTAGCAAACATTCTGTTAGGGATAATGAAAACATGAAAAGAACTTTAAGGATTTTTTTTTAAGTCTGTTTTTGGAAACAACCAAGAGGAGAGACAAAAGGCACTTCAGTGAGGACTTTAAGCCAGTGACAGCAGGCCTTATTCAGTATGCTCATTTCCTTCTCTGATGTTTGGATAAACACAATATGCCCCATAGAGATTCTCTGTGGTGCAGTTCACCCTGAGTGATTGGGGCTAAATAAATACAGGATTTCCAAATAGTTTAGAATAATAGTAGATCAGTCTGAATCACAGCAGTCGCATGGAGACATTACTAGGTAATCTCTTGGAAAAATAAAAAATCAGAATAACCAATTATGTCCACCAAAAGAAAACGCTTCATTTCACTTTTTCTATCTTACAGGGATCAAACAATTCTTCCAAAGTGGGCATGTAGGACAACACTCCAATCTTTCTAGATTAAGTATTCTCCTTCTGCAGGGAGTAGTGTAAGACATCAGTATATAAATAATTGCTGCTTGAAATGGAAAAATAAAGTAAAAAAAGGGATGCGAAAAAGTGAAAATTGTCCGAAGTAGCAGTCCACCCCCTCACAGCTGTAAATTACTCATCAGTCATTAATGTCATTGTTCTGAGCTGGAGCTGAATCAGCTGTTACCCTGGCTGGAGTGAAGCAGAATTTAATCTATCTTTTCATCATAAGGCTTTTATTCTATGCATCAGTAGCAGAGGAAAGACCAATGCTTTATAGCAAAAATTCTATCCAACTTGACTCTGGAACAATTTGGTTCTAGGTGAATCAGTTACTGTCAGTAAAAACAAGAAGAGTGATTCCTTCCTTGCCAATATTCTGTCACAATCTACAGAGATAAAGGAAGAACAGAAATGTTTACTTTTATATCTGCCTCACATTCTCTGGAATCCAGCTACTCAGATTCATTAATATATGCTTTGCTCCATATATACCATGTTTAAAGGCAAATGCTTTAAATAGAACAAATCTGAAATATTAAACTTTCTTAACAATTTTGAGTAGTAATTCTCTAATTTTTATAAAAATATTTTCTTTGATCCTGTCAAATATGTATAAGCCTAAGACATTAATAAACATGACTTCATTAAGAAATAGAGCCTCATAATTTATCTGGAAAAAAAGGTACAATGATCTATGCAATTAAATCACATTTGCATATCTGTCATAAAGAGTTCTGTTTATTGGTAGATATAAAATTTAATATAATTAGTGAGAAGTTGTGTTACAACTGATTTCTTGGATTTTTGTATCTTTTAACTTGATACACAGTGAAGGTGTTTTGTTTTTTTTTTCTCTTTCTCCCAGGCTAGAGTGCAGCGGCACGATCTCAGCTCACTGCAACCTCTGCCTCCTACGTTCAACCAATTCACTTGCCTCAGCCTCTCGAATAGCTGAGACCACATGTGTGCGCCACCACGCTGGCTAATTTTTGTATTCTTTTTAGTAGAGATGGGGTTTCACCACGTTGGCCAGACTGGTCTCAAACTCCTGACCTTAGGGGATCTGCTCGCCTCGGCCTCTCACGCTGGGATTACAGGCATGAGCCACTGCACCTGGCCTAACTTGGATTTTTAAAGGTAAGCTAAACATTTCTCAGGTTTTGCTCAAATTCTCCCTCACCCACTCATCTTTTTTGTTATATCTTCACATTCTTCACTTTAATCTTTCCATTCATGTAGGTATTACTTATGACAATCTCCTGTTGCTCCAGTTATCTTCTAAATACTACTCCACCTTTTTCAAAATACACTTGTATTTTTCTCTTCTCCCCTCCTTTTATTGATTTATTTGAAAAAAGTTGCATTTTTTTTTCTCCTGCTACCACTATATAAACAACCAGCAGGTAAATGTAATTAGATTTAGTATTTTGCAGATATTTTCTGTGGACCACTACACATAGAAGATTCTAATATTTTTAAACAAATAATGTAGAAAGGTACTCACCCACAGTCCCTTCTGTGCCATCCATTTCCTTTGGGATATAATGTGCAGAAAGATCACTCTGAAGGACTTCATCTGATGTGGCTCTGGCTAAAGCAGCAGCCAAAAAGGAAGGGCAATTACTGAAAGAAAAAAAGGCTATTTTCAGTAAAAGAATTAGGAGGTAATACATTTAACATTACTAATAATTACATATTAATTAGAACATTGTCTCAAAACAAAATTATACCTTTAAACAATATTCAATAAATATTTATTGAGTAGGCACTCTGGGCACTGGGTATATATCGATACATAACACAGACATGGCTCCTTACCTATAGGAGCTACAGGCAGATGACAAACTAATAGGATATAACTTAAAAGTGGGATATGGTTTTTTTGGTTTTTTTTGTTTGTTGTTTGTTTTTTAGATGGAGTTTTGCTCTGTCTCCAGACGGAGTTTTGCTCTGTTGCCCAGGGCTATGGCGTGATCTCGGCTCACTGCAACCTCCGCCTCCTGGGTTCAAGCAATTGTCCTGCTTCAGCCTCCCGAGTAGCTGGGACTACAGGCATGTGTCACCACGCCCAGCTAATTTTTGTATTTTTAGTAGAGATAGGGTTTCTCCATGTTGGTCAGGCTGGTCTTGAACTCCCAACCTCAGGTGATCTGTCCACCTTGGCCTCCCAAAGTGCTAGGATTACTGGCATGAGCCACTGCACCCAGCCCAGGATAAGTTTTATAGAGGAAACAAACAGGATACAATGATAGAGAATAATAAAGAGGGGTATGTACTTAGATGGAATGGTCAGGAAAGCAACACCTTAAAGGATGAAAAAGACTCAGTTACGTGGGATTGGGAAGTTAGGAGAGAATACTCCAGGCAGAGGGAATACAATTTATACAGAACCTTTTTTTTTTTTTTTTTTTTTTTTGAGACAGAGTCTTGCCCTGTTGCCCAGACTGGAGTGCAGTGGTGCAATCTTGGCTCACTGCAGTCTCTGCTTCCCAAGTTTAGCCTCCCAAGTAGTTGGGACTACAGGCGTGCATCACCATGCCTGGCTAATTTTTGTATTTTTAGTAGAGATGGGGTTTTACTATGTTGGCTAGGCTGATCTCGAACTCCTGACCTCAGGTGATCCATCCTCCTCAGTAGTCCCAACTACTCAGGAGGCTGAGGCAGGAGAATCACTGGAACCTGAGATGTGGAGGTTGCAGTGAGCCGAGATCGTGCCATTGCACTCCAGCCTGGGCAACAAGAGTGAAAACTCTGTCTCAAAAAAAAAAAAAGAAAAAAAAAAAAACTATGGAAATATCTGAGATGTCCTAGTCAAGGTGTCAAATGGTTAACTGGATATTCTAGTCTGGCATTTGAGATGTTAGGAAATTTGGAACTTGCAAATGTATGAATGATATTTAAAGCTACAGCAATAGAAAAGACCACTGATACAGTTTCGATATTTCAAATTTCATGTTAAAATCTGATCCCCAATGTTCAAGGTGGGGCCTGGTTTGGGTCATGGAAGCAGATCCCTCATGAATGTCTTGGTGTAGTCCTTGTGGTAATGAGTTAATTTTTGTGCCATCAGTTCCTGTGAGATCTGATTATTAAATTAAAAAGAGCTGGGCACCTCCTACCCTCTCTCTCTCATTTCCCAACATGTGATCTCCACATGAGGGCTCCCTTTTGCCGTCTGCAATGAGCGGAAGCTTCTTAAGCCCTCACCAGAAGCAGATGCTGGTGCCGTGCTTCTTGTGCAGCCGCAGAACTGTGAGCCAAATAAACCTCTTTTCATTATAATTTACCCAGCTTCAGGTATTCCTTTATAGTAATTCAAAGCAGACTAAGACAATCATATAGGAAGAAAACATAAAAAGAGAATTGCTCTAGATCAGTGATCTCTATGTGCCTCCTGGCTTCCCCCTCTGGGAACGAGAAGATTATCCTATGCCACACCATTGTATATTGGGTTATAGTGGGAAAGGGAGTAGATAAATTGCCTCTTTAGTTCACAGGTTTTCAGTC
Source organism: Chlorocebus sabaeus (assembly GCF_047675955.1). Classification (NCBI taxonomy): domain Eukaryota; kingdom Metazoa; phylum Chordata; class Mammalia; order Primates; family Cercopithecidae; genus Chlorocebus; species Chlorocebus sabaeus. The sequence continues at coordinate 39,465,610 of NC_132919.1, forward strand.
AAGTGGAACAATAGTTAAGGAGCTGTCATTAAGAAACTAGCACTCCAGGCCAGGGGTGGTGGCTCACATCTGTAATCCCAGCACTTTGGGAGGCTGAGGTGGGCGGGTCACAAAGTCAGGAATTTGAGACCAGCCTGGTCAACAGGGTGAAACCGTGTCTCTACTAAAAATTAAAAAAAAAAAAATTAGCTGGGTGTGGTGGTGGGAACCTGTAATCTCAGCTACTAGGGAGGCTGAGGCAGAAGAATCATTTGAACCTGGGAGGTGGAGGTTGCAGTGAGCTGAGATCATGCCACTGCACTCCAGCCCAGGCGACAGTGCGAGACTCTGTCTCAAAACAAACGAACAAACAAACATACAAAAAAACCCCAAAAAACTAGTACTCCAGCCCCACAGGCTACCCTTGGCAGATATCCCCCTAGGCCATCCAAGCAGCCATGTGCCTGTGTCCTGGGCCTGAGAAGCAGCTCTGTGAGCCACCACCAGAAGGCACACCCCCAAGCAGTAACATTCGCATGCCCAAAACCTGATAAACAGCCTTACAGGCCCATTCCTGGAGGACATGACCCTAGGCCTGCCCATGCCCAGGGCCTGAGAAACAGGCTGGCAGGTCTTCTTCCAGTGGATATGACCCCATGCTGGCCAAGAAACTGTGTGCCTGCACCCAGAAGAGGAACAGCCTGGAGGTCCCACCCCAGGTTGTCATACCTCCAAGCTGGGCAGCCATGCACATGTGCCCCCAGCCAGAGTAACAGTCCATGGCCACAGCCTCAGCAAGCTAGACCCCAAGCTGGTCAACCCATGATGTACATACACATGTCCCTGACCTAAGAAATAGTCCAATGGTCCCAACCCCAGTAAAGCTACATGACTGCTGCCATAAACTCTAACAGCCTAGGCCATTGGGACACTCACAAACATCGCTAGTGCAGATTACAGCAAAAGAAACTACACCACTGTGTCCACCTAGAACCATAGCCACTGCAGCCATCCAAATGACACCTCAAGACCCATCCACATGACTAAATCTTTCCCTATGAAAGCTACTCCATAACATTGGAAGAGGTGACTGTTCCACCAGATGTGTAGAAATCAACATAGGGACACATCAAATGTGAAAAACTGAGGAAACATGACTCCTCCAAATGCACACAATAATTTTCCAGGAACAAACTCCAATCATAAGGAATATGTAAAATGCCAGAAAAAGAATTCAAAATAATAATCTTTTCTTAAAAATTTGAGATGAAGGTCTCACAATGTTGCATAGGCTGGAGTGCAGTGGCTATTCACAGGCATGATCCTACTATTAATTGGCATAGGTGTTTTGATCTGCTCCATTTATCTTTCTTTCTTTTTTTTTTTTTTAAGAGAGTCTCACTCTGTTGCCCAGGCTGGAGTGCAGTGGTACAATCTCGGCTCCCTGCAACATCCACCTCCTGGGCTTAAGCAATCCTCCCACCTCAGCCCCCCAAGTAGCTGGAACTACAGGCATGAACCACCAGCTTAATTTTCATATTTTTTATAGAGATGAGGTTTCACCATGTTGCCCAGGCTGGTCTCGAACTCCCAAGCTCCAGCAATTCATCCATCTCAGCCTCCCAAACTGCTGAAATTATAGGTGTGAGCCACCACACCTGGCTGACCGGCTCTATTTCTGACCTGAGCTGGTTCATCCCTCCCTAAGCAACCTGATGGTTCTCTGCTTCCAGAAGGTCACCATATTGATGCCAAACTTAGTGTAGACACCAGATTAGCATAGTACACTACAGGCCAGAACTCTTGGACTCAGGTAATCCTCCTGCTACAGCCTCCCAAGGAGCCAGGACTATAGGCATGAGCCATCACATGTGGCTCAAAATAATCATCTTAAGGAAACGCAATGAGATACAAGATAATACATATAGAACAGTTAACAAAAATCAGATAAATTCAACAAAGAGATATCATAAAAAAAAACAACCAAATAGGAATCTTAGAGCTGAAGAATTCAATGAATGAAATAAAAAATACAATAAAGAGCTTCAACAGCAGACTAGACCAAACAGAAGAAAAAATTTTTGAACTTGAAGACAAATCTTTTGAAAAAATTCAGGCAGAAAAAAAAAAGAAAGAAAAGAAAAAAGAATGAAAAAAGCATATAGGATTTATGGAACACCATTAAGCAAACAAATAATTGCGTTATGGGCATTGCAGAAGGAGAAGAAAAGAGAGATGGTGTAGAGAATATATTTAATGACATAATAGCTGAAAACTTCCTAGGTCTTGGGAGAGACATGGATATTCAGATTCAGGAAGCTGGAAAGTTCCCAAATAAATTCAACCCAAACAAGTCTTCTCTAAGGCACATTATAGTCAAAAAATAATTTTTTTTTTTTTGAGATGGAGTTTCATTCTTGTAGCCCAGGCTAGAGTGCAATGGTGTAATTTTCGGCTCACTGCAACCTCTGTCTCCCGGGTTCAAGCAATTCTCCTGCCTCAGCCTCCAGAGTAGCTTGGATTACACACACCCACCATCATGCCCAGCTAATTTTTGTATTTTTAGTAGAGACAGGGTTTCACCATGTTGGTCAGGCTGGTCTCAAACTCTTAACTTTAGGTGATCCACCTGCCTTGGCCTCCCAAAGTGCTGGGAATACAGGCATGAGCCACCACACCCAGCTGTCAAATCATCAAAAGGCAAAGACAAAGAAATAATTCTAAAAGAGAATTCCTTTTCAAAAGAAAAGCATCAAGTCACATATAAGGGAATCTCCATTAGACTAGCAGCAGATTTCTCAGCAGAAACCTCACAGGTCAGGAGAGAAAGGGATAATATAGTCAAAGTATAGAAGGAAAAAAACCCCAGCTAGCCAAGAATATTATACCCAGGAAAGCTATTCTTCAAAAATGAAGGAGAAATAAAATCTTTCCTGGACAAGCAAAAAATAAGAGAATTCATCACCACTAGTCCAGTCCAGGAGAAACATTCAAGGGAGTCTTACACCTGGAAGTAAAAAGATGATAACTGCCCTCATGAAAATATGCGAAATTATAAAATTCACCAGGAAAGCCAACAGACAAAGGAGAAAGAGAAAGGAATAAATAATCTTATCACTACAGAAAACTACCCAACTACAAAAATAAATAATAAGAGGGGAAGGAACAAAGGTTACACAAAATAATCAGAAAACAATCAATAAATGTCTGGAATAAGTCCTCATCTATTAATAATAATCTTGAATGTAAAATGGATAAAATTCCCAATTAAAAGAAACTGGCTGAATGAATTTAAACAACAACAAAACAAACAAAAGCAAAACAAACAAGAACAAAAACAAGACCCAATTATATACTGTCTACAAGAAACTCACCTCATCTGTAAGGACATACACAGACTGAAAGTGAAGGGATGGAAAGAGATATTCCACGCAAATGGAAACCAAAAGCAAGCAGGAATAGCTATATTTACATCAGCTAAAACAGACTTTAAGTCAAAAGCTATAAAAAGAGACAAAGAAGCACATTATATAGTAATAAAGGGATCAAATCAAGAAGCTATAACAATTGTAAATATACATGCACCTAAGACCAGCACACCCATATTCATAAAGAAAATACTATTAGATCTAAAGGAAGAGACAGATGCCAATACAATAACTGTTGGGGACTTCAACCCCAACTCAGCATTGGAGAAATCATCTAGGCAGAAAATCAACAAAGAAACATCAGATAAACCATAGCATAGCCCTAACAGACATTTACAGAACATTTCACGCAACAGCTGCAGAATATGCATTCTCTTTATTAGCACATGGAACATTCTCCAGGATTGACTATATGTTAGGACACAGAACAAGGCTAAATACATTTTTTTTAATTGAAGTCATATCAAGTATCTTATCTGACCACAATGGAATAAAACTGGAAACCAACAACAAGTGAAACATTCAAAATTACACAAATACATGGAAATCAAACAACATGCTCCTAAACAACCAATGGGTGAAGGAAGAAATTAAGAAGGAAATTGACTAATTCCTTGAAACAAATGAAAACAGAAACACAACATACTAAAACTTATGGGACTCAGCCAAAGCAGTATATAATATGTCTCTGCAGTAAAAATATCTATGAAAATTGAAGTTAAATTTTTAAAAACTTCCTGTGACCACAAGGCTCCAGTGTTAAACATTTTCTTTTTCATTGCATTATCAGTATAATTATTGGTACACAAATGATCTAATATAGTATACATTTTGATAAACATAAAAATTAAACTTTTATTGGAGGTTTTTTTTTTTGTTTTTTTTTTAAGGGAAAAAACCTTACCTAAGAAATCTTATCTGCCACGGTCTTGGCCTCAATGAGATCTTGGATCTCAAGCCTGAACCTAATGCCATCATGGGATTAGACTTTGGGAAATCTTAGGGGATGTGGGTGAGTGTATTTAGCACATGGGAAGGATGTGAATTGTGTGGCCAGAAAAGACTGTGGCAGATTATTTTTTAAAAGGCCACAACAACATTCCTGGTCCCACATGCTATTTTAGAACTTTGCCATTCCCCATAAAAAAATAGAGTCTGTTTCCCTTCCTAACCTAAACATGGGTGAGGTGTGGTGACTACTCAGATGAAAACAATGTAGCAACAGTGATACTGTATGACTTTTAAAGTTTGTTCATAAAAGGCCATGGCTTCCTCTTTCTTCTTCTGTCTCCCTCTGGATACTTGCTCTTGATACTCAGCCAAGCCATCAAGCCATGAGGAATCCCAAACTAGCTCACATGAGAAACCACATGAACAGGCTCATGTGGATGTAGCCTGAGGTCCCCCGGCAGTAGCCATTATCAATTGCTTGACATGTAAGTTCACAAGCCTTCAGATGATTCCAGTCCCCCAGCCTGAGTCTTCCAACTGAGGCCCCAGTTGGAACAGAGATAAGGTGACCTTGCTTTACCCAGTTTTAGTTTCTGACTGAAAAACACTGTGAACATAATAAATAATTGTTTTATGCCACTAAGTTTTGTGGTAACTCACAATACAGTGACAATAACTGAAAACCCAATATTTAGAAGCTTAGTAGAAGATAAGGGACCTATAAAAACTAAAGAGAAATGGCAAAATCTGTAAAAGGAGAACCGAGATAGTAGAGAGTATTTGAAGGAGAGAGTAGTGAACTCTGTCAATTGCTGAGAGGTCAAATAAGTGAAAAAAAAAAAAGGCCAGGTGCAGTGGCTCATACATAATCCCAGCCCCTTGGGAGGCCAAGGTGGGTGGATCACCTGAGACCAGGACTTCAAGATCAGCCCGGCCAACATGGCGAAACCCTGTCTGTACCAAAAATACAAAAATTAGCTGGGTGTGGTGGTGCACGCCTATAATCCCAGCTACTTGGGTGGCTGAGGCATGAGAATTGCATGAACCCAAGAGGCAGAGGTTGCAGAGAGCTGAGATCACGCCACTGTACTCCAGCCTGGGTGACAGAGTGAGACTGTCTCAAAAAAAAAAAAAAAAAGGCCAGGCGCGTGGCTCACGTCTGTAATCCCAGCACTTTGGGAGACTGAGGCGGGCAGATCACGAGATCAGGAGTTCAAGACCAGCCTGACCAACATGGTGAAACACTGTCTCTACTAAAAATACAAAAATTAGCTGGCACGGTGGCACACACCTGTAATCCCAGCTACTCGGGAGGCTGAGGCAGAAGAATTGCTTGAACCCAGGAGGCGGAGGTTGTGGTGAGCTGAGATCATGCCACTGCACTCCACACTCAAGCCTGGGCACCAGAGCAAGACTCCGTCTAAAAAGAAAAAACAAAAAACAAAACAAAACAAAACACAAAAACAGAAAAATAACTATCTTTTCAAGAAATGGTCAAATGGTGCTGGAAAAATTGGATATCCACATGCAAAATAATCAAGTTGGATCCCTTCCTTACACTATAAACAAAAATTAACGCCAAATGCATCACAGACCTAAATGTAAAGCTAAAACTACATAAAACTCCTAAAAGAAAACATTGGAGTAAATCTTCATGACTTTGGATTAGGCAATGGTTTTCTTAGATCTGACACCAAAAGCACAAGCAGAAAAGAAAAAAATGTTAAATTGGACTACATCAAAATTTAAAACTTTTGTATCACAAATCAGTAAAGTGAAAAGACAACCCACAGACTGGTAGAAAATATTTGCAAATCTGCCAGGCATAGTGGCTTATGTTTGTAATTTTGGCACTTTGCAACAGTAAGGTTGGGGCCAGGAGTTTGAGATCAGCCTGGGCAACTTAACAAGATCCTGTCTCAAAAACAAACAACAAAAAAATAGCTGGGTATGGTGGGCACACCTGTAGTCCCAGCTACTTGGGAGGCTGAGGCAGGAAGATCGCTTAAGCCCAGGAGTCTGAGGCTGGAGTGAGCCATAATCATCGTTATATTACAGCCCAAGAGATAGTGAGACCCTGTCTCAAAACAAAAAAAAATTGCAAATCATATATCTAATGAGACTAGTATCCTGAATATGTAATGAATCCTTATATTTCAATAATAAAAAGACAACCCAAAGGGACTGAATAGGCTTTTTTCCAAAGAAGATATACAAATGGCCAATAGGCACATGAAAAGATGTGCAATATCTGTGACAATAATTGGAAATATATATTTGTCCTCTGCCTTGATTCCTGACACAGAGCCCCTAAAACCCTTTTGATTTCCTGAATGATAGGGGTACTGGAAGCATCTTCTAATATTTAGTCTTTGAACCTGGTTTCTGATATACAGCTTCTATGTCAGAGCTTGGAATTTCCTGTATAGTCTATGAATGCATTTTGGTCTTATGAAGCAGTTCTTGGTGGGCTACTGGATAGCTTCAGGATGGGAATTGGTCATCAGAAAGACCAACCCATAACAAGAGGCCTGCAATATTCAACCCTATTCCCATTTTCTAGGGAAGGGAGAGAGATGGGAGATTGACTTAATTATTTGAACATGCCTACATGATGAAGCCTCCATGCAAATCCCTAAAAGATGGGATTTTGGGAGCTTCTGGTTTGGTGAACGTAACTATGTGCCACCTCCAACAGAACCTCTTATGTTTGGGACCCTTCCCCTTCAGGACCTCACACTGTGTATCTCTCTTTATCTGGCCATTCATTTGTATCCTTTATAATATCCTTTCACAAACCAGTAAACATAAGTGAATGTTTCCCTGAATTTTTAAGATATTATAGCAAATTACTTAACTTGGGAGAAGGTTGTATGAACCCTTGATTTATAACCAGTTGGTCAAAAGTTGAGGAGGTCCAGACTTTTAACTGGCATCTGAGGTGGGGCATCTTGCAGGACTGAGCCCGTATCCTGTGGGGTCTGTTGTAACTCCAGGCAATTAGTGTCAGAATTGAGTTAAATTGTAAGACACCTAATTGATGTCCAGGAAGGAACAGAGAATTGGTTGGTGGGAAAACCCCACACACATTAAGTGTCAGAAGTGTGTGAGGCTGGGCAAGGTGGCTCACGTCTGTAATCCCAACACTTTGGGATCACAGGATCACCTGAGGTCAGGAGTTCGAGACCAGCCTGGCCAACATGGTGAAACCCCGTCTCTACTAAAAATACATAAATTAACTGGGTGTGGTGGCACGCCTATAATCCCAGCTACTTGGGAGGCTGAGGCAGTAGAATCGCTTGAACCCGGGAGGTGGAGGTTGCAGTAAGCAGAGATCATGCCACTGCACTCCAGACTGTATGAGAGTGAGACTCAGTCTTGAAAAAAAAAAAATAAGTGTGTGATTGTATAGAAAAACAGGTTTTTTCTTCCCCTTTTAACATCATTAGTCATTAGGGAAATGCTAATCAAAACCACAATGAGAAACCATTTCACATCCACTAGGATAGCTATAATAAAATAGCTATAACAAAAAAGACAATTAGTAATAACAGGTGTAGGCAACTACATGGATACATGGAACTCTGGTACATTGCTAGTGGAGATGTAAAGTGGTACAGTTGTAGGCCGGGGGCGGTGGCTCAAGCCTGTAATCCCAGCACTTTGGGAGGCCGAGGTGGGCAGATCACGAGGTCAGGAGATCGAGACCATCCTGGCTAACACGGTGAAACCCCGTCTCTACTAAAAAATACAAAAAACTAGCCGGGCGAGGTGGCGGGTGCCTGTAGTCCCAGCTACTTGGGAGGCTGAGGCAGGAGAATGGCGTAAACCCGGGAGGTGGAGCTTGCAGTGAGCCGAGATCGCACCACTGCACTCCAGCCTGGGCGACAGAGCGAGACTCCGTCTCAAAAAAAACAAAAAAGAGTGGTACAGCTGCTTTGGCAGTTCCTTAACATTTTAAACATAAAGTTACCATATGGCCGGCCCAGCAATTCCACTTCTAGGTATATATGCATGAGAAATAAAAACATATATCCACAAAAAACTCATACATTAATGTGCATAGCAGCATTGTTTATAATTGCCAAATAGTAAAAACAACCAAGTGTCAATCAATTGATGGATAAATAAAATGCAATATATTCATACAATGGAATATTAACCATAAAAAGGAATGAAGCACTTATACCTTCTACAATGTGGATGAACCTTGAAAACACTATGGATAGCAATAGAAGCCACTCACAAAGACCACTTATTATAGAATTTGTAATTCTATAACAAGAATTATATGAAAAGCCCAGAATAGGAAATTTATAGAAGCAGAGAGTAGTGGTAGCTTAGGGCTGGAGGGGTGGTGGGAATGAGGAGTGACTGCTAATAGGTAGGGGGTTTCTTTCTGGGGTGATGAAAATTTTCTGGAACTTAGGGTGATGGATGAACAACTGTGACTATATTAAAATCCTTGAATTGTACACTTTTTTAAAAAGGCAAGTCATGTGAAGCAGTGGGAGTAGAGAAGGAACAAAGAAAACTATGACTGGTTGTGATCAGTTAGTTGTAAACTTTAAATGGGTAACTTTTATATTATGTGAATTATATCTCAGTAAAGACAATAAAAAAATTACTGACTTTGTCAAGAACCATTGAATAGTAAAAGTGAAAATCAGGCTAGAATGGGTTACGGAGTGGGGGGCAGGGAGGTTTGGCACAGAGGGGAAACAGAGATATGGGGCAGTAACTGATAGGGGATGGGAGAAAGGGAAAGTCTTTGTTGTTTTAGGATGGTGTGGAATTTGACTATAGGATGAGGCACATTTCCTTAGTTGGAAAAAGAAGAAAATCAATACAGACGCAGGTACATTTTTAGATGTTAGCAGGAAACGACGGGTATTCCCATTTAATGATTTGAAACAACAAATATTTATTGAGGCCTACCAGGCACTGTTCTAGTGCTCAGGATATATATAAACCAAAAAGAAAAAAAAAATGCCCTCTTAGAGCTTACATTCTAAAGAAGGACTTCTCAATGAAGTATGAGGCAAGATGCGTTTTCAAAACTTTCTCATGCATCAGAATCACCTGCAGGGCTTCTTAGAACACAGATTGCTGGGCCCCATCCACAGAGTTTCTCACTCAGTAAGCCTGATGTGAGGCCTGTGAATTTTCATATTTAACAAGTTAAACATGAACTCATGCTGCTGGTCTGGGAACCACATTTTGAGAGCCACTGGATTAAATCACAAACTAGGCCATGAGGGTAGAAAGGGAGGAGGAGGGATGAAGTCATTGTAGATATGAAATAGTCATATCAGAAAGTAGTAGGACTGTCACACAGTGCTAAGAGACTGTGGGAAGTTTGAGATAATTTTAAAATAAAACCAGTTTTTCTGATGGCATGACTTTTTCATCTATGTTGGCACAGGCATAGGTAGAAAGAACCATCTAGTTCATCAAGAGTTGCAAGATTGGCGGTTTATTCGAGGTTCGTTTTTGGTTTTTGTGTGTTTTCTTTTTTTGTTGTTTTGTTTTTTATTTCAGTTTTAGAGAAATGTCTCTGACAAGAAGGATTTGGGGTTTTGCAAGATAGCACTATAAAGTGAAGGAGAGAAATGGAGATTTGGAATTTTCATTTTTGATTTTTGAGACAGGGTCTCACTGTATCACCCAGGCTGGAGCATAGTGGCACGATCTCGGCTCACTGCAATTTCTGCCCCCTGCCAGATTTGTTATCTTTTTTTATTCACTTTTTATTTTATTCAATCATCTTTGGCTAGAGATTTGGTATCTTTAAAAAAATTTTTTTTTAAACTTATTTTTAGAGACAGAATATTGCTCTGTTTTCCAGGTTGGAGTGCAGTGGCACAATCATAGCTCAGTGCAGCCTTGAACTCCTGGGCTAAAGAGATCCTCCCACCTCAACCTCCTGAGTAACTGGGATTACAGAGAGCCACTGCATCAGGCAGAATTGAATATCTTTTTAAGATACTAAAATCTTAAAGAACAGACTTGAGTTGTAAATCAATGTAGTCTAAATGTAATTAAAGAATTGTAAGTGGGAGTATTTGGGCACAAAATCTAGGGCAGAATGTTGTAGTTTGAGAGCAGGATGCTTGTGTACAAGATTTTTGAGCCAATGCAATTTTTGATAAGGAGGTCTAGATGAGTCCAAATAAGTGAGTGGTTCAGGAATACATAAAATGGCAATGCTTACATTCTATGTCTTCGAGGAAAAAAATTAGAAAATTATTTGATTATTCATTAATATTTTTCTTTTTTGAGACAAGAGTCTTGCTGTGTTGCCCAGACTGGAGTGTAGTGGTGCAATCATAGCTCATTGCAGCCTCAAACTCCTGGGCTCAAGCAATCCTCCCACCTCAGCCTCCTGTGGAGCTACGACTACAGGTGCAAGCCACCATGACCCATGCCCCCTTTTTTGGTTTTTAGAGACATAGTCTCACTATGTTGCCCAGTCTAGTCTTGAATTCCTGCTCTCAAGCGATCTTCCCACCTCAGCCTCCCAAAGTACTTACGGGTGTGAGCCATTGCACCCAGCTATTCATCAGTATTTTTCAAATTGCAGTTTATGATCCATTAGTGGGTAATTAAATAAATGTATGAATTGTGACCAGCATTTTTTTTTTTTTTTGAGATGAAGTCTCGCTCTTGTCCCCCAGGCTGGAGTGCAACGGCACGATCTTGGCTCACTACAACCTCTGCCTCCTGGGTTCAAGCAATTCTCCTGCCTCAGCCTCCTGAGCACCTGGGATTACAGGCGCGTGCCACCACACCCAGCCAATTTTTGTATTTTTAGTAGAGACGGGGTTTCACCATGTTGGCCGGATTGGACTTGAACTCCTGACCTAAGGTGATCTGCCCGCCTCGGCCTCCCAAAGTGCTGGGATTACAGGCGTGAGCCACCGTGCCCGGCCTATGACTAACTTTTTTTTTTTTTTTTTTTTGAGATGGAGTCTTACTCTGTCACCAGGCTGGAGTACAGTGACACAATCTCAGCTCACTGCAACCTCTGCCTCCCGGGTTCAAGCAATTCTCCTACCTCAGCCTCCAGAGTAGCTGGGACTACAGGCATGTGCCACCACACCCAGCTAATTTTTGTATTTTTAGTAGAGACAGGGTTTCACCATGTTGGCCAGAATGGTCTCGATTGCTTGACCTCATGATCCGCCCGCCTCAGCCTCCCAAAGTGCTGGGATTACAGGCATGAGTCACTGCACCTGGCATGACCAGCATTTTTCAAAGAAAATAGAATAAGGTGCATGAGGTAAAGTATTGTTTCACATATATATATATGTAGGTAAGTATATACTGAATTATGATAAAAAAAATTTAAAAGCTACTACCCTTTAACAATTATGAAATAAATTGATGGGATCCCTTTACAATTCAAACGCTTTATAAACAATGTTACCATGTCTCCTTCCATGCTATGGAGATTAACTGAATTTTTCTTGATGAGTCAAAATGTTTCTTCACAGACCTAGTCTCTTTGTAAAAATTGCTTATCTTTACATTTCTGTCATGTCTTACTCTGATTAACTGGATGCATTCCAAATGTTTTACCTATGTGAACTTTTAGTATATAGTTATGGAATTTACTGGGTTGTTTTTAAATTTACATTAAAAATTATCTGGGCCGGGTGTGGTGGCACATGCCTGTAATCCCAGCACTTTGGGAGGCCAAGGTGGGTGGATCACCTGTGGTCAGGAGTTTGAGACCAGCCTGGCCAATGTGGCAAAACCCTGTCTCTACTAAAAATACAAAAATTAGCCAGGCGCAGTGGCACACACCTGTAACCCCAGCTACGTGGGAGGCTGAGGCACGAGAATCGCTTGAACCTGGGAGGTGTAGGTTGCAGTGAGCCCCGATCACACCACTGCACTCCAGTCTGGGTGATGGAGTGAGGCTGTCTCAAAAAAAACCCCAAAAAACAAAAATGATCTGAAAACCTTTATTGTAATCTTGTTCCATCAGAGTTCCCAAAGAAAAGGATAACTTCTGTGTAATTATTAAACTATCTGGATGTAGATTCACCAAATATAAGAAATGAAAAGTTTAGAGAATAAGGCAAGAAACATCAGTCTCATTAATGTGTCATCTGCAATACATTTTTAGTTACAGTTAATATAATTTTTTTTTTCCTTTTGTCAGAGAGAATGAAAATATTTTCAGTGAAGTAGGGAGGAGGATTAGCTGACTAATAGCTAGATATAAAACATCAAGCTAGATGCTTCACCCACATCAGTTATTCCTACGTGTCAGAAAGCTGTAACACTTAGCATGAATAACTTCTTACGGTTTTGACTTTGAGTTGGAAGTGATTTCTGAAAAATCAGAATTGCAAATATATTTTAAAGCAGTCACATCAGAGAATGTTTGATATATTCAAATAAAAGCTTATCATTAATGCCTGTCATTTTAAGAGAATCACTAGGAGTGACTAACATGATAATAACATAGCAAGTTGCTTTCTTTCATCATTTCTCTTAAAATGCTTGAAAGATCCTGATACAGAAAGTTTTAAAGTTTGGCAAATGTAATAAGCATAGCAAATATCAAAAGAGAGTCGATACTCATGGCAGTTTGGAGTACTAGGCTTATAAATGTCATTGTGTTGAGAACACTGTGGAACTGCAATATGATTAGAAATTCCTTAATATTTGCAGTATCATTTTGGGGCACTCTGTGTCCAAGTCAAATTAATCTTGTTAGGACTCTCAAATATAGTCTAAGAATAATGCTTTTCTTTTTATGTATATAAACAGATATTTTGAAGTGCTTTCCATTTTTATCTTCAAGCAATTCACATCCCAAGAACAGAAGGAAATTTTTTCCATACATACCAATTTGATGCTTTCTTGTTTGTTTTAGGTATCAAAGTATAAATTTTATATATTCATAGACAGAAATAAAATCTTTGCCTATTTTATGTCTAAGGCATATAAAAATTATATAATACTTTTTAAACAATGTTGAAAATCATTAATGAGGGGCCCATTTAGTTTTAATTTTTAAGTTTAGTCACATAAGTAACACATTCCACTTAATTAAGGCTATTTATGTTCATGAATACATATCTGAATTTCTGTGTATACTGACTTTCTTGATGTTACAAATTGTAAAGCAAAAATCCAGGCTTTATTAAAACTTCATAAATTGAGCTTTGTAAACAAAGCATGGGGTCTTGCTTACTTTAAGCTAACAATAAGTGTTCTACAAACACACATAAAACCCCCACAAAACTTATAGTTATGAATGTTCTGACTGTTCTTTCCTGCAGCTCATATTGGTTAGCATCATCTTTATCCTCCAGATATTTATCTTGCTTCCTCAATTCTACTTCAAAAATAGCCACAGCTGAAAACATGCTTGGTGGAAGATTTTGAATTATAAAAATGTAACTGCATTCTAATAGCCTTTAATAGTTCAGTACTTTACTTACATAAATTATTTCAGTTTGTTTTAGTATCTGGGGACCGGGTTGAAGCAGGAGACAGATGTTAAATCATTATGGGAACCATTCAAGTCATTATCAGAATTAGTGGGTCAGGCATGGTGGCGAATGCCTGTAATCCCAGCACTTTGGGAGGTTGAGGTGGGTGATCACCTGAGGTCAGGAGTTCGAGACCAGCCTGACCAACATGGTGAAACCCCCTCTCTACTAAATACAAAAAATTAGCCAGGCGTGGTGGCACACACCTGTAATCCCAGCTACTCTGGAGGCTGAGGCAGAATAATTGCTTGAATCCAGGAGGTGGAGGTTGCAGTGAACCAAGATCGTGCTATTGCACTCCAGCCTGGGCAACAAGAGCAAAACTCCTTCTCAAAAAAAAAAAAAAAAAAAGAATTAGTGTATCAGCATAGACAGCCTATAAGTACTGGGCATGTTCATTTCTTATGCTCTAGGTAAGTACTGATTTCTTTAAATTTCATAATGGGGCCCAGTCATAGGAGAATCTTTAGCATTTCATTCACCTCTAGTGCTTGCAGGACTTAATTATATATGGGTCCTTGTTACCTATATATTGAAGACTATTATTTATATATTCATAGATATCTCAGATACTCAGAAATCACTTTAACTTATAATTTAAACACTGTGATTTCTCCATGTAACTACAAAGATAAAAACATATATATGAAGAATAATTACAGACCACTATTGACTTTGGAGCCTGAAAAGATATAGTTACACACACACGAGAGAGACCTAAAACTTCTGCCAACTTACCATTTAATTACTATTCGACTATAGTAGCAGAAATTATAAGGAGTTAGAAATTATAGCAGAACTATAAGGAGTTAGAAAGGTGGGTTCTAGTTATAGCTGGGTAACCTTAGAAAAGGTGCTTAAAGTCTCTGGGTTTCGATTTCCTCAACTAGAAAATTAAGAAGTTAGAATAAAGTAACTCTAAAGTCAATTCCAGGTCTAAAATTCTACTTCTATAATTCTAATCCAAATAACGATTTTTAATTTCAAAGATGGGACAAAGGCAGCTTAAAAGTATAAACACACTTCAAATCCAAAAAAAGGTTTTCACATAGTCCATTAGAGTGGAAACAAATGCTATATATTCTTACTATAAATAATTAGGAATACTCTGCTTTATGCTGTGGGTGTATTCTGAAACATTAAATATATATTTATTTTGATAAATGCAATCAATCTTTGCAGTGAATCCATTAGGAAAGAATCCTTCACATTTTGTATTATTTGTTTTCTTCCTTTCTTTCGTGGTGCCCGTCACCACGCCCATCTAATTTTTGTGTTTTTAGTACAGACAGGGTTTCACCATGTTGGCCAGGCTGGTCTTGAGTTCCTGACCTCAGGTGATCCACCCGCCTCAGCCTCCCGAAGTGCTGGGATTACAGGCGTGAGTCACACGCCTGGCCAGTATTATTTGTTTTCTTAAAGAGACACACCTATGGCCGGGCGCAGTGGCTCACACCTGTAATCCCAGCACTTTGGGAGGCCGAAGTGGGTGGATCACGAGGTCAGGAGTTTGAGACCAGCCTGGTCAAGGTGGTGAAACATCATCTCTACTAAAAATATAAAACTTAGATGGGCGTGGTGGTGGGCACCTGTAATCCCAGCTACTGGGGAGGCTGAGGTAGGAGAATCGCTTGAACCGGGGAGGTGGAGGTTGGAGTGAGCCAAGATGGCACCACTGCACTCCAGCCTGGGTGACAGAGTGAGACTCCATCTCAAAAAAACAACAAAAAAAGAGACAGGCCTATATGATAAATGTCATATAAAACAATATTGTTACTATAAAATGTTATATTTGAAACAAGAAAGTGCTATTTCCTACCTCTTTTAAAATATTTATTTACAAGAGCTTATTATTCCATCTCCACTATATAGGCTGATATCAATCCAATCAATTCATATTTTCCATTAGAGAATAGGAAAGGAGTCAGATTAGATTGAATATGAAAGCTGGCTCTCTTTCAGCACTGAATATTGCCATCTTGTTATAAAGCAGGAACCACAACAGATAAATAGATTATTACAGAATAAAAACATTTAATTTGCATTCATTTTTAAATACCATGGGTGGATAATAAGTTCCTTTAGATGGACAGGATAGTATTTTAGTCAGATCTTTTTGTAAGTTGACTTGTTAGTATCTTCCACATGCATATTAAGACAATATACATTTTAAGACTGCAAACTGAATTCTTGTTATAAACCAAGACAGGAAGCATTTTCATCACAATGCCAAACCTACACAAATCACTAACGACATTATTAGGTAAATTAGAGGTTTAAAAGTACATCCTTCCTGACATTGGCAATGTGGGCGTCTGCACAGCACCCACAGCTGTGTTTCAGCAGTCTTGGCATAGCATTACTAAGGTAATAAAAATTCTTGAAGGTGGGAAGTTTCCATCAATTAACTTTGAGAGAGACTCGTCTGGAGCAGCCTCATCTCAGCCCACATATTATGATGATGCTGTCTACTCAGTATGCCCTTGCTAGGATGACAGCAGTTAAATATTGAATTTCTGATTATCCCCTCACCCCAGTTAATCATATGTATTCTAAATCTAGAATAACAAATTAAGCTAAAAATAATGAAGGCAAGTTCTCCACCTGACTTAGTATTCTTTTTCTTAGTGGACTATATAGAATTAAAATCGGGGCTGAATTTAAGCTATTTTCTTTCTTTTTATAGCAACCTCTAGGAATGCCACCTGGAGTCAACTGATTGCAATGCCCACACACCACCGATTCTCTTCATTAGCTTTTCTATACCTAAATAATGTAACCTACCAAAGGACTAGTTCCTGCAGTTCTGGGTTTGGGGTTCACAACAGAAATCTCATTCCCTACTGCTGCTAACAGTATAATCTTACCAACCATTTGGTCACACTGATCAGGTTGACATGCAAGCAAAACCAAAGTTATCCTAAGTCTTCTGTGAATAGCAATCTAGATATTACAAATTTACCAAAGATTAAACTACCACTACTGCTATAAGATCACAAAAATAAGAGGTCTTAGTGGTAACTATCTTTCTTGTCATCCTTTCTTCATGACGAGAAGAAATTAGATAGCACATCTTTACTGAAACAGCTCTTGTCAACATCACATAAGTGACCTTCCTTTTGCTAAATCCAATAGTCTATTCTCAGGTTCACTTCACTCAGGAGCATTTGACTACTGATCATGTCGTCTACCTTGGTACACTTTATTCTCTAAGCTTCTATAACGTCACATTCTCCTATATTACTCCCAGGGTTCTGTCTTCTCAGT
This sequence comes from Chlorocebus sabaeus, assembly GCF_047675955.1. NCBI lineage: Eukaryota > Metazoa > Chordata > Mammalia > Primates > Cercopithecidae > Chlorocebus > Chlorocebus sabaeus. The sequence continues at coordinate 39,482,747 of NC_132919.1, forward strand.
CTCCTTTGATGGTTCCTCCTCTTCTCCCTGCATTTCCGAATCCTCTTATGCCATACGTCTTTTTCTTTTTGCATAGACGTCATCAACTTCTAATACAGCCTAGCCATTTATTTATTTATTTTTTTTTTGAGATGGAGTCTAGTTCTGTCACCCAGGCTGCAGTGCAGTGGCATGATCTCGGCTCACTGCAACTTCCGTCTCTCGGGTTCAAGCGATTCTCCTGCCTCAGCTTCCTGAGTAGCTGGGATTACAGGCACCTGTCACCGCACCCAGCTAATTTTTGTATGTTTAGTAGAGACGGGGTTCCACCGTGTTGGCCAGGCTGGTCGTGAACTCCTGACCTTGTGATCCGCCCGCCTCAGCCTCCCAAAGTGCTGGGATTACAGCCGTGAGCCACTGCACCTGGCCCAGTCTAGCCATTTTTTAAAAAATTTTTCTTTTTTTTTTTTTTTTGAGATGGAGTCTTGCTCTGTCGCCCAGGCTGGAGTGCAATGGCATGATCTCGACTCACTGCAACCTCTGCCTCCGGGGTTCAAGTGATTCTCCTGTCTCAGCCTCCCAAGTAGCTGGGATTACAGGTGCCCACCACCATGCCCAGCTAATTTTTGTATTTTTAGTAGATATAGGGTTTCACCATGTTGGCCAGGCTGTTCTCGAACTCCTGACCTCAAGCGATCCGCCTGCCTTGGCCTCCGAAAGTGCTGGGATTATAGGTTGAGCCATCGCGCCCAGTCACGCCATTTTTATTATGTTTACTGTTTATGTCTCCACTGCTCCTCCACTAGACTGCAGATGCTTTTGTCTCTTTTTGATACCTAGTGCCCAGATCAGTGCCTGGCACACAGTGCTGAATACATATTTGCTGAATGGGTAAACTACTATTTTTCTGATTTATATATGTTTAAGCCATTCTCTAACTCCTTAGAATGAATGCTCCTTAAGAGTAGAAAATCAATATATTTATAAAACAGTGTACCATATAACATAATCTTGAGTTGTTACCTATAGGATATAATTTGTAATTAATACCAAATAAATAATGCTTCAGTAAATAGCTTTACATAACTTTTTGTGCACATTACACAGAGAAATAATCCCTCATTGGTTAAATTATTTTTGTGTCAAAATATTGTAGTCACCTCCTTTAAAAAGTCAAATTGTACTATTACAAGACTTATAATGAAAGACACTTCCCCATTCTTCTCTAAGCTCCAGAGGCTACCAACTTCAACTCTTCTGAAGTCATTCTCCCTGTTTCCATCTTTCTCTTTTTTTTTTTTTGTTTTGAGACAGGGTTTCGCTCTTGTCGCCCAGGCTGGAGTGCAATGGTGCGATCTTGGCTCATTGAAACCTCTGCCTCCCAGGTTCAAGCAATTCTCCTGCCTCAGCCTCCTGAGTAGGTGGGATTATCGGCACCCGCCTCCATGCCCAGCTAATTTTTGTATTGTTAGTAGAGATGGGGTTTTCCCATGCTGGCCAGGCTGGTCTCGAACTCCTGATTTCAGGTGATTCACCCACCTTGGCCTCCCAAAGTGCTGGGATTACAGGTGTGAGCCACCGTGCCCAGCCTGTTTCCATCTTTCTAAATTAAATGTTTATATTGATATTTCTTAATTTATCAATATTAAATATCAGATTTATTATCTTTCCCCCATGGTAGAAGACATCTTAGTTCTTTTTAATTTCTTGCTTTATCAATATTAACAATATCATTTCACCAACATGAAGTTTTAGCAATTGTTCTCACATACACAACTCTCCTCTCCCTCAATTCTCCCAATATTTGGTTAAATCAGTGAGTGTTAAAAAAATATTATTATAGCCATACAAATAGTGTGAACTGCTGAACAGCAGACTAATTGTACAAGAAAGGAGTTCTTAAGTGACAGTCATGTGTCACTTAATGGGGATACGTTCTGAGAAGTGCATCGTTAGGCAATTTTGTCATTGTGCAAACATCACAGAGCATACTCATATAAACCCAGATGGTATAGTCTACTACACACATAGGCTATAGGGTACAGCCTATTGTTCCTAGAGACAAACATGCACAGTGTGTTACTGTACTGAGTACTGTATGCAGTTTTAACACAACGGTAAGTATTTGTGTAACTAAACATAGAAAAAGTACAGTAAAAATATGGTATAACAGATAAAAACGGTACATCTGTATAGGGCAGGGTAGCTCTATTATAATTTTATGGGACTACCATTGTATGTGCGGCCTGTTATTGACTAAAACGTTGTTGTGGGGTGCCTGACTGTATTTTGTTTTTCCTAGAGTTGTTAACTGCTTTATTTTTTTCATTTGCTTTGTTTCCAACATACCTATCTGTATTCTTTTTCCAAAAGCTCCAACATCATTGTGGCATGCCATTCAATAATAACGTTTTTCATATGCTCATATAAACCAGTCCTTATTTTTTTCCTAGAAAACTCCCTGGTCTAGGCCTGCTTCTTTTTTTTTCCTAGAAAACTCCCTGGCCCTAGGCCTGGTATAAAAATGATATCCTGGAACTTCCTTATGGAGCCCTTCTGTGCTAGATCACCTGTTCCCAGTCCCATGTTTTTTTTTTTTTTAATTTATTTTAATAAATTAGTTCTTAGATTTTACTAGAGTATATCCTCCTGCTAGTTGTTTGTTTGTTTGTTTGTTTGTTTTTGAGACAGAGTCTTGCTCTGTTGCCTAGGCTGGAGTGCAGTGGTGTGATCTTGGCTCAGTGCAACCTCCACCTCCCAAGTTCAAGTGATTATTCTGCCTCAGCCTCCTGAGTAGCTGGGATTACAGGTGTCCACCACCATCCCCGGCTAATTTTTGTATTTTTAGTAGAGACGAGGTTTCACTATGTTGGCCAGGCTGGTCTCGAACTCCTGATCTCAAGTGATTCATCCACCTCGGCCTCCCAAAGTGCTGAGATTACAGGTGTGAGTCACCGCGCCCGGCCCTCCTGCTAGTTTTAGCAACTTCTACTATCTCTCTTCCTTATCCTTCCAATCCTTTATTTTTATTTATTTTTGAATACAGACAGGATCTTGCTTTGTTGCCCAGGCTGGTCTCAAACTACTGGCCTCAAGTAATCTTCATGCTGTGGCCTCCCAAAATGCTGAAATTACAGGCATGAGCTACCATACCCAGCCCTCCCAATTCTTTAGGGTCATTTAATATCTACACTGTCAGAGCTTATAACATGTAAATTCTCTTCTGGAATAGTAAGCCCCACATGAATCTTATGGATTGCTTGCTCACATAAGGTCTTTTGGGACATTTTCTTTATCACTTGTTTGGCTGGCTGGGCATGGTACAGGTATCAGGGAAATTATATTTTCTGAGTTCTTGAATGTTCAAAAACATCTGTTGCCTTTTTACCTAAATAACAGGTAAGCTAGATATAAAACCTTGGATTACACGTCATTTTCTTGAGGACTACAGATAAAGTCTATAAAGCCTACAGTCTTCTGGCACTGAAATTTACTGAGGAGAATTCTGAAGTCAGTCCAGATCTTTCTCCCTCTCATATGTTTTTTTCTTTTTTTTTCTGGAGTCATTCTTTAATTTTTGGAGTCCAATAACATGACTAGGTTGTGCCTTATAATTGTTTTATGTACATTTTCCCTGGCTCATGATGTACACTCTCAATCTATAGATTCAAATCTGCCTGACTTACTCCCTTCCTTCCTTCCTTCCTTCTTTCCTTCCTTCCTCCCTTCCCTTCCCTTCCTTCACTTCCCTTCCTTCCTTCTTTCCCTTCCCTTCCCTTCCTTTCCCTTCCCTTCCCTTCCCTTCTCTTCCTTTTTTTGAGACGTAGTTTTGCTCTTGTCGCTCAGGCTGGAGTGCAATGGCATGATCTCAGCTCACTGCAACCTCTGCCTCCTGGGTTCAAGTGATTCTCCTGCCTTAGTCTCCTGAGTAGCTGGGATTACAGGCATGCGCCACTGTGCTAATTTTTTTTTTTTTTTTTTTTTTTGAGACAGAGTCTCGCTCTTGTTGCCCAGGCTGGAGTGCAATGGCACAATCTCAGCTCACCACAACCTCCGCCTCCCGGGTTCAAGTGATTCTCCTGCCTCATCCTCCCAGGTAGCTGGGATTACAGGCATGCACCACCATGCCTGGTTAATTTTGTATTTTTAGTAGACGGGGTTTCTCCACATTGGTCAGGCTGGTCTCGAACTCCCGACCTCAGGTGATCTGCCCGTCTTGGCCTCCCAAGGTGCTGGCATTACAGGCGTGAGCCACTGCACCTGACTTTTTTCTTTTCTTTCTTTTTTTTAAATTTTTTATTTTTAGTAGAGATAGGGTTTCACCATGTTGGCCAGGCTGATCCTGAACTGACCTCAGGTGATCCATCCACCTCAGCCTCCCAAAGTGCTGGGATTACAGGCAAATGCCACCACGCCTGGCCTCAAGTCTGCATTTGTTTCTGAATAGTTTCCTTTAAAAATATCTTTAAATATTATTTTCTATTGAGCTTTATTCTTCAGAGACAATCATTCTACTTTATCTATGTTCTACATCTTACATTGGGTTCTCTATTCCTTTTAAACACTTGGTTAATTTGCATTTCATTTTGCTCATTTTTTTCTCTAGTTTCCTATGTCCCTTACTATGTTTTCTAGAAGTGTGTATTCTCCTTTTGCACTTCCAATATGCCCATTATTTCATTGACAATTTTTTTTCTCTTTAGCTTATTTCCTAAGCTCTGTTACCTAAGGCTTTATCTTCTGTACCAAATCTTCCTTGACCTATCTCTGCTTTGTGTTCTAGTTTTATCAAAGTGTTTATAAGATTATGTTTTTCTGTCATTCAAGGCAATGTATTTTATTACAACTTTCATCAGCTCTGTTTTTTATTATTCAGTTTTTCTTTTCTTTTTTTGAGACAGGGTCTTACTCTGTCTCCCAAGATGGAGAACAGTGGTACAATCACAGATCACTACAGACTTGACCTCCTGGGCTCAAGTGATCCTCCTGCCTCAGCCTCCAGAGTAGCTAGGACTACAGGCGTGTGCCACCATATCCAGCTAATTCTTTGTATTTATTTATTTATTTAATTTATTGTAGAGGTGGGGTTTTCCCATGTTGCCCAGGCTGGTCTTGAACTCCGGGACTTAAGCGATCCACTTGCCCCAGCCTCTCAAAGTGCTAGGATTACAGACGTGAGCCACCGCGCCCAGTCCAGATACTTGATTCTTATAAATTGTGATAGAACAAGTAAATTTTCAGGCGAGATCAGGCACGTTCAGGGTGGTACGGCCATAGACAAAACAAGTAAATTTTCAAAACAGAGATAGCAGGAAGAATTTCTGATACTGGAAATAATGACAGTGTATCTCATTTTTAAGACCTTCCAAAGCTAACAGAATTTTAAATGATGAGTTGAGAATAAATAATCTAACTTCCCAAATATGTATGTAAAACAAGATAACATGATAACATAAAGAAACCCAGTTGTATCTCAGATTGGTTCTGTGAAAACTTATATCCAGCCAGAAACATAATAAGCAGGTAACTTAACTTTCAGGGGTTATTGCTGACTCTGCTTCTCTTCATGGAATACATAAGGAAAAAAATTGCTTCTGAGGGTATCGAATGTTTTTTTTTTCTCCTTCTCAGTATTCTATTATACAAATGTTCAAATGTACAGAAAAATGGAAATGATTTTACAGCAAACATTCATATACCCACTACTTAGATTCTACCGTTAATATTTTGCTATCTATTGATCAAACCATCAATGCATCTTATTTCTCATGCATATTAAAGCACTCTGCAGATATCAGTACATTTCCCCCTGCAAATATGCATATTATTAACTAGAATTCAAAATTTTGTACAGGCTTTAGTAAAATTTACATATAATAAAATGCATATTCTATGTACATGCATTGAATTTTGGCAAATGCATTTATCTATGTAACCCCAAACCCTACCAAGATATAGGACATCATAATTACTCCAGAAAGTTCCATCATCCTCCTTTCCAGTCAGTCCTCACTCTCAATCTCCCACTGTTCTCATTTTTTCATCATAGATTAATGTGTCTCTTCTTGAACTTCACATAAATGGATTCATATAGCCTGTTTTCTTTTATGTAAGGCTCCTTTTACTCAGCAAAATATTTCTGAGATTCATCATATTATTGCATCCCAATAATAATTACTTTTTATTGCTGATTAGTTTTCCAGTTTATTAACATACTGCAGTTCAATTATTCTCCTATCCTATTGATGAATACTTGGGCTGTATCTAGTTTGGGACTATGATGAATAAAGCTATATTAAAATTCATGTGTGAGTAATTTTGTAGACATATGTTTTCATTTTTCTTGGGCAAATACCAAGAAATGAAATTGCTGGGTCACAGGGAAGGTACATGTTTAGTTTTACACAAAACGGCCAGCCCTTTTTCCAAAGTGGTTATATCCTTTTTACATGCCCATTGACAATGTATAGAGTTTTGGTTGTTCCACATCTTCACCAGCATTTGGTGGTGTCAGTCTTTTTAATTTTAGCAACTCTGAGGGTGTATAGTAGTATCTTGTTGTGATTTTAGGTAGTAACCAAATACCTTCTTTAAGAGTTTGGATAACATAATAGTAATATAACTTATAATACATATAATGATTTCTTTCGAATGTCAAGTAGTCCTGACAACAGTGTAAGAATGCTAGAGTAGTACATTTTTCCATAGTGAGAAGCTTTTTTGTTTCTGGTTGTATTTGCCAGATAAAGCAAATCTTTTTTTTTTCTCTTTTGGAAACAGGGTCTCGCTCTGTCACCCAGCCTAGAGTGCAGTGGTGCGAACACAGCTTGCTGCAGTCTCAACCTTCTAGGCTCAAGTGATCCTCCTGCCTCAGCCTCTCCTGTAGCTGGGACCACAGGTAGGCACCACCATGCCTGGCTACTTTTTATTTTTTTTTTTGAGATGGGGTCTTGCTCTGCTGCCCAGGCTGGAATGCAGTGGTGTGATCCCGGCTCACTGCAACCTCTGCCTCCCAGGTTCAAGCGATTTTCCTGCCTCAGCCTCCAGAGTAGCTGGGACTACAGGTGCCTGCCACCACTCCCAGCTCATTTTTGTGTTTTTTAGTAGAGAGAGGGTTTCACCATCTTGGCCAGGCTGGTCTCGAACTCCTGACCGCAGGTGATCCACCTGCCTCGGGCTCTCAAAGTGCTGGGATTACAGGCATGAGCCACTGCACCTGGCCACCAGGCTAATTTTTTAATTTTTAAAATGCTTTGTACATCCTGGCTAACACGGTGAAACCCCGTCTCTACTAAAAATACAAAAAATTAGCTGGGAGGGGTGGTGCGCACCTGTAGTCCCAGCTACTTGGAGGCTGAGGCAGGAGAATGGCGTAAACCCGGGAGGCGGAGCTTGCAGTGAGCCAAGATGGTGCCACTGCACTCCAGCCTGGGCGACAAAGCGAGACTCTGTCTCAAAAAACAAACAAACAAACAAACAAAAAAATGCTTTGTGGAGACAGGGTCTCACTTTGTTGCCCATGCTGGTCTTGAACTGGGCTCAAGCAATCTGCCTGCCTCAGCCTCCCAAAGTACTGGGATTACAGGAGTGAGCCAACACACCTGGCCTTAAATGAATTTATTCGAGGTAACACTGCTATAGTAGCAAAGGCCCCTGATTGATACATCTATTTTGGGTAACTGGTAACAGTAAAGGAAACTGCAACCAAAACACTTAACTAAGATTCCACTATTTTTTTGGAAAGGTAGCTGCAGAAGGCCAAAAGACTGAAAATACTCTATCACTAGTTAAAAAGTTTAAAAGTCGGCCAGGTGCAGTGGCTCACGCCTGTAATCTCAGCACTTTGGGAGGCCGAGGCAGGCGGATCACGAGGTCAGGAGATCGAGACCATCCTGCCTAACATGGTGAAATCCCCTCTCTACTAAAAAAATACAAAAAAAATTAGCCCGGCGTGGTGGCTGGCGCCGGTAGTCCCAGCTACTTGGGAGGCTGAGGCAGGAGAATGGCGTGAACCCAGGAGGCGGTGCTTGCAGTGAGTCAAGATCGTGCCACTGCACTACAGCCTGGGCGACAGAGCGAGACTCTGACTCAAAAAAAAAAAAAAAAAAAAAAAAGGTTTAAAAGTCAGTAATATATCTCTAAAGTATAAAAATAAAAATGAATATATTTTAAAGCAAAGATATTTATTACAAGTCCATTATGTTCTGACAAATTTCTATCAGATTTAAAAAAATAGTGAGTTAAAATGAAAACACAAAGTCTCTGAATTCAATATTAGTCAATATTTTTGTTTGTTTGTTTGTTTGAGACACAGTCTCGCTCTGTCGCCCAGGCTGGAGTGCGGTGGCCGGATCTCAGCTCACTGCAAGCTCCGCCTGCCGGGTTCACGCCATTCTCCTGCCTCAGCCTCCAGAGTAGCTGGGACTACGGGCGCCCGCCACCTCGCCCGGCTAGTTTTTTGTATTTTTAGTAGAGACGGGGTTTCACCGTGTTAGCCAGGATGGTCTCGATCTCCTGACCTCGTGATCCACCCGTCTCGGCCTCCCAAAGTGCTGGGATTACAGGCTTGAGCCACCGCGCCCGGCTAGTCAATATTTTTTAAATCAAGAGTTTAATTTTCATGTTATAATAACTTGTTTTTAGGTGCACATTTATTTTATATATTTAAGTTTATAACATTTACATATTATAGTCAATTCAGTTAGAAAAGTTAGGTTTTGGCCGGGCGCGGATCCCACTATGTTGCCCAGGTTGGTCTCAAACTCCTGGCCTCAAGTGATCCTCCAGCCTCTGCCTCCCAAAGCTTTGGGATTATAAGTGGCGCCACCACATCGTTTATCCACCTAATATTTTCTTTTCTTTTCTTTTCTTTTTTTTTGAGATAGGGTCTCACTCTGTCACCCAGATTGGAGTACAATGGTGCAATCTCGGCTCACTGCAACCTCTGCCTCCTGGGCTCAAGTGATCCTTCCATGTCAGCCTTCCAAGTAGCTGGGACTACAGGTATGCACCAGCATGCCCGGCTAATTTTTGTATTTATAGTAGAGATGGGGTTTTGCCATGTTGGCCAGGCTGGTCTTGAACTGCAGGCCTCAAGTGATCCAGCTGCCTTGGCATCCCAAAGTCTTGGGATTACAAGTGTGAGCCATTACACCTGGCCCTAATATTTTTCAAAATTCACATTTATTTCAACCTAACATTAGAAATTTATTCTATTTATATAGCTGTAAAAGTATTTCAATCACTAGGTCAGGAGATCAAGACCATCCTGGCCAATATGGTGAAACCCTGTCTCTTCTAAAAATACAAAAATTAGCTGGGTGTGGTGGTGTGCACATGTAGTCCCAGCTACTCAGGAGGCTGAGGCAGGAGAATCACTTGAACCCGGGAGGCAAAGGTTGCAGTGAACCAAGATCACGCCACTGCACTCCAGCCTAGGCAACAGAGCGAGACTCTGTCTTAAAAAAAAAAAAAAAAAAAAAAAAAAGGACTTCAAGACATATATTTAAAGATGTTCACTACAATGAAAACTTAGAAATAATAATAAAAAAAATTCTCAATAGGGCCCTGGTGAAATACAATGGAATACAATGCAGCCATTAAAAAGAATAAGGTAAGAGGCTGGGCTCAATGACTCACATTTGCAATCCCAGCACTTTAGGAGACCAAGGTAGGAGGATTGCTTGAAGCCAGGAGTTCAAGACCAGTCTTGGCAACATAGCAATATCCCATCTCTACAAAAAAAATACAAAAATTAGCCCGATGTGGTGGCACACACCTGTAATCCTAGCTATATGGGAGGCTGAGGTGGGAGGATCCCTTGAGCCCAGGAGTTCGAGGTTGCAGTGAGCTATGATCATGCCACTGCAGCATTCAAACAGCTGAATGTGACCAAAGTAAAATTCAAACATAATGACTTGGCTTCCTTTAATTCATTACTACTAACTTTAAGTGAGCCTTTAGTGTTACTTAACTTACTGTATTTAAAAAAAAAATCAACTCTTCTCCCTCCCTCTCCTCATTGAAAAAATAGAAATTATAACTCACATAAGCTCTCATCATATTAAATATATACTAAAATATGTGCATCTGTACCCATACACTCTTTTCTTTTTTTCTTTTTTTTTTTTTTTTGAGATGGAGTCTCACTCTGTCACCCAGGCTGGAGTACAGTGGTACAATCTCAGCTCACTGCAACCTCTGCCTCCTGGGTTCAAGCGATTCCCCTGCCTCAGCCTCCCAAGTAGCTGGGACTACAGGTGCATGCCACCACACGTGTCTACTTTTTTATTTTTAGTAGAGATGGGGTTTTACCATGTTGGCCAGGCTGGTCTTGAACTCCCGACCTCAGGCAATCCACCCGCCTCCACCTCCCAAAGTGCTGGGATTACAGGCATGAACCACCGCGCCCGGCCACACTCTTTCTTCTTATACAATGGTAAAATTGTCCATAATCCTATCTAAGCCCATCTCTTCTGCTGATGCGCTGAATTTTTTTTTTTTTTTTTTTTGAGATAGAGTCTCACTCTGTCACCCAAGCCTGGAGTGCAGTGGCATGATCATGGCTCACTGCAGCCTCAACCGGGCAGGTTCAAGCGATCCTCCTACCTCACAGGTACCCAGCTGTTGCTTTTTGTTTGTTTGTTTGTTTGTTTGTTTGTAGAGATGGCGTCTCACTATGTTTCCTAGCCTGGCCTCAAATTCCTGGGGTCAAGCGATCCATCCACCTCAGCCTCCCAAAGTGCTAGGACTACAGACGTGAGCCACTGCACCTAGCCACATCTACTGGATTCTATCCCCTCTCACCAATCTACAATTGTCTTTCTCTCTTACATTATCAATTATCCCTCTCTACTAAACATTTCCCATCAGCAAAGAATGTTTCCAATGTTAAAATACAGGTTTCTTGACCAACATTTCACCTCCCAGTCAAAGTCCCATTTCTCTGCTGCCCTTTACAATCAGACATGAAAGAGCAATCTGTACTTGCTGTCTCTACCTTCTTTATTCCCATTGTCTCTGAAACGCATTCCATTCAGACTCTAATTCTCAGTTCTTTTCTGAAACTGCTCTTATTAAAGTCACAATGGCTTCTATGCTGCCAAATCCACCGGTCAATTCTCATCTTCATTTTATTTGCACCATCAGCAGTATACGACAGAAAAGATTTTTCTCCACCTTGAAACCTTTTTGTTTCACTTTTAGGTCACCACTTCTCTTGGTTCTCTTTCTACTTCATTAGATGCTTCTTTTGATCTCGTTCACTGGTTTCTCTTTTCCTGACCTCTAAAAATGATAATGCCCAGGGTTCAGTCCTTGACCTCTTCTCTATCTCTATCCATTTAATAGGTTTCATCATGTCTCATATCTTTATATATTATCTATATGCTGATGACTCCCAATGTATGTTTCTGGTCCAAACCTCTGATTCGAACACCAGGCTCTTATACTCAAGTACCTACTCTTGGATATCTAATGCTCATTTCAAACTTATTAAACTTATTTGTCCTAAAACAAAATCCTAATTCTCAACCTCCTTTTCACCAAACCCATTTCTCCTATAAACTTCCTTATTTCAATAAATAGTAGTAACTCTATTTTTCCATTTGCCTCCTTTTAATAATGAGCCAAGGAAGGAGGGTAGTGAAGATCACAGGGAAAATGGATCTAAGGTCCTGTTGCAGTTAAAATTGTTGAAGTCCATATACTACAGGGAGAGGGCTGGAAAGACAGGAGTTGTGGGAGGAGAGTAGAATGCTTAAAATGAAGGTTTAGTTATTAGTAATGACATGGCCTAGAGGATGATTTTATGAGCGGGTGACTAAATTGAGGTGGAAGACAAGATCATTGGAGGTGAGGAGGTCAAGAAACATAGGTATCTGAGCATTGGAGGATTGCCTGTGTAGATACTGAAATAACTAAAATTTTTAAAGAGTTGTGGAGGGAAGGACAGTAAGGTTGGTGTGGAGGGAAGGACAGTAAAGGTTGGTGCTAAAACTCATTTTCCATTTTTAATGACTCCTTTCCAAAAATCTTGGAGTCATTTTGATTCCTCCGTATCTCACATCCCAAATCCAATCCATCAGCAAATCTTCTTAGTTCTATCTTCAAAATCCGACTACCTGTTACCACTTTTATAGATAGCCCCCTAGTCTAAACCATCATTACTATGCTTCCCCTGGATTAATGTCATCAACTACTAACTGATCTTCCTGCTTCTCCCCTGCCCTCTCCTGACGCCATAGTTTATTCTGCCAGCAAGAGCCAGATATGTCCTTTAAAAAATGTCAGTACCAATGGTAAATTCTTAGTTTTGATTAATGTACAAAAATCATGTAGCACCTGGGAGAAAGAACTCTCTTTTTTTTTTTCTTTTTTTCTTTTGAGACAGAGTTTCATTCTTGTTGTCCAGGCTGGAGTGCAATGGTATGATGTCAGCTCACCGCAACCTCTGCCTCCCCAGTTCAAGTGATTCTCCTGCCTCAGCCTCCTGAATAGCTGGAATTACAGGCATACGCCACCACACCCAGCTAATTTTTTGTGTTTTTAGTAGAGACGGGGTTTCTCCATGTTGGTCAGCTGGTCTTGAACTCCCGACCTCAGGCGATCCTCCCACCTCAGCTTCCCAAAGTGCTGGTACAGGCGTGAGCCACCGCACCCAGCCTCTATCTTTTCAACTCGCTGTAAATCTAAAATGGTTTCAAAACAAAAAGTTTAAAATTAGTTATGTCATTGACACTTATCTGCTTAAAACCACGGTGCCAAAAAGCACACAGAATGTACTCAGTAAATATTTATTAAATGAATAGATGAAAGCTGAATGTTAACTATTCAAGAACTTTCAAGTTCAATGACTGCATATTTCCCTACATTACCTCTTTCCATCTATCAGTTTCTATTCTTCCACGAGGTTTAGTACATGTTTCCAAATGCCACATTTCTCTTATGGTTTTCTTCCTTCTCTCACGTACAATGACTATTCCTATCCATTATCTTCTGAGAGCCATAAAAAACCTTAAGGCATTTCTCCCTTTCAAATTTAAATTCAAATTTAAATTACCTTTTCAAAGCACTCTGAATCAAACCACTGTGAAAATTATAAATCTGAAGACTATCGCTCTGCTTCCATTTATGGTTCAGTACAGAATGCTTGGGGTTTTAAACATGTCAACATCCCAGTTTATGTAGATAAAATTTTAGACCTCATAACTGTCGCCCTTTTCTGCATTTTATCTAGATTTAGATTTTGAGTTCAAGAAGCAAATATTTGGCTAATTCTGCATCTTTAAAAGTAACTGAATAAACATTTCTTATTCAGTTTTTTAGAAGCCTGTTTATTTATTTATTTATTTATTTATTTATTTATTTATTGAGACAGAATCTCCCTCTGTCACCCACCCTGGAGTGCAGTGGCGCGATCTCGGCTCACTGCAACCTCTAGCTTCCTGAGTAGCTAGGACTACAGGTGCATGCCGCCATGCCCAGCTAATTTTTTGTATTTTAGTAGAGATGGGGTTTCACCATGTTGCCCAGGTTGGTCTCAAACTCCTGAGCTCAGGCAATCCGCCAGCCTCAGCCTCCCAAAGTGCTAGGATTACAAGATGCATGTATTTTTAAAGTATACATTATTTTAAAAAGCTATATTTGGGGGTTTATGGTAGGTAAAAAGCACCCTACTAAAGATCATAAATTACCATTACAAATCAGAATGAGATAGTACAGCATTAGACTTAGCCTTATATGAAAGAGGAAATCTATTTGACACAAATTCCAGTAATCTAAGTAATCTCTACCTGATAAAAAGGATATGCCCTTAGGAATTCTACTGGTTAAATGTTCAGCTTCTGAAGGAACTATTTTTAAATAAGCCTTAAATGTACACCAAACCTCCAATACAGTTGGCAGCTTCAGAAAAGTTTAATTACCCTCTTATTTAACCATCCAAAGAAACCAATCCACTGTCTACCATAGTACTTACTACCTGCTGTGAGCACAGTTAAATGGATTCCCCACTGTTAAACTCAGAAAATAAACCAAAAGAATTTAAAAAATTAAAAGAAATGGGAATGCTGATGGGGGAAGTAACAAAATTACAGCAACTAGGGACAAAATGAGAATCTCAGCCTGACATTTAATACTGAGAAAGATCTGAGAAACTATTTTCAGGAATTCCTTGGAAAATATCTAGGAAAATGCTTTTATTCATAGTTGTAAAATAAACTTCCAACTAAGAATACAGTAATTTACCATGATTTTCTTTAAATGCTACTCCATAGGGAACTGAAGAATAAAATTATAGTTTGACTTTGAAAAGATCTGATCTGGTCAGTAAATGAAAAATGTCAAAACTAAAAAAAAAAAAAAAAAAAGGGTAATAAAACTTTTTTCCATGCAGAAGAATCACAACAGTGCAAAGTATGTATTATCCATAATGAGGAGAAGAAATAGTTGGCAGTAGATACTATAGAAGGGCCCAAAGTCATTTTACTTTCCAGCAATAGCTTCTCTTCTGAATTCACCATAAAATTGGTACTGTGTTGCTTAAGTTAAACCAACAGTAGTGGCATCAAGCTGTGTGAATTTGATTGCAGAGAGCTATTGTCTATTTCCAAATAGTTTTCAAAAAGATGTCTCCTTGATGGAAATGCTGAATTATAACCTTAACCACAACAACACATCTGGGCATTGCCTTAGGAAAAACTGTCACAGAGTAGTAAATGGAGTGGAAGAAATAGGAGAATGTATGTTATATAAAAAAGTGCTACAATCCTCTTAGCTAAGAAAACAAACATAAATAGATAACAAAAAATGGCAACGATTATAATAAATTCTAGGCCTCACCAAAAAACAAACAAACAAACAAAAACCTCAATACATTATGTGTATCTTTTAATTTTCAATGAATACAGATAGGTTTTTTTTTCTTTTTTCTTTTTTTTTTTTTTTGAGACAGAGTCTCGCTCTGTTCCCCAGGCTGGAGTGCAGTGGTGCAATCTCAGCTCACTGCAACCTCTGTCTCCCAGGTTCGAGTGATTCTCATGCCTCAGCCTCCAGAGTAGCTGGAATTATAGGCATGCACAACCACGCCCGGATACTTTTTGTATTTTTAACCATGTTGGCTCGGCTGGTCTCACACTCCTGGCCTCAAGCAATTCACCCACCTTGGCCTCCCAAAGTGCTGGGATTACAGGTGTGAGCCACCACGCCCTGCCACAGATAGTTCTTACAGTTACTGAGGGAAATCTCTGTTGACTAGTTTACTAGTCTTATATAATAATAGCACATATTCATATAGTACTTTATGTTTACAAATGGTTTTCACATATACTATCTCGGTCCTTAGTTAAAGCTCTCAGTTAAACCCTGAGAGATAGGTACTATATGCATTAAAGCAAAATCATATAATTGGAAGGAACCACAGAAGTCATCTAGCCAACTTTCAATTTCAGGTAGGAATTCTCTCTATAGTATCCCTAACATCTGATTAGTTAGCTTCTGTCATAATTTCTTTCTTTTTTGAAACAGGGTCTCGCTCTGTCACTCAGGTTGGAGTGGAGTGGTGTGATCATGGCTCACTGCAGCCTCAACCTCTCAGGCTCAAGTGATCTTCCTGCCTCAGCCTCCTTAGTAGCTGGGATTACAGGTGTGAGCCACTGTGCAAGGCCATACTTTCTTTTTTTTAATGACAGCAAGCTCATCCTTAAGCTATAATTTCTATTTTTTTTTTTTTTTTGGAGACGGAGTCTTGCTCTGTCTCCCAGGCTGGAGTACTGGAGTGCAGTGGCCGGATCTCGGCTCACTGCAAGCTCCGCCTCCTGGGTTCATGCCATTCTCCTGCCTCAGCCTCTACAGGCGCCTACCACTACACCCAGCTAATTTTTTGTATTTTTTAGTAGAGACGGGGTTTCACTGTGTTAGCCAGGATGGTCTTGATCTCCTGACCTCATGATCCGCCCACCTCAGCCTCCCAGAGTGCTGGGATTACAGGCGTGAGCCACCGTGCCTGGCCAAGCTACAATTTCTTATTGACAGGAATTCATAAGCAAAGGCCTATGAAGAATGAACAAGGATTAATTATATATTTACTTAAATGGGATCAGGGAAACAGGACAATAGAAAATTCTACCTCTATCCTATTACTTTCTGTTTATTCAAAATTTATTATGTGCCAGACATTGTCTTTATGTACACGCTCTCTTTTAAACTTTACAACAACCTGTAAGGAGCAGCTAATAGCAGCTTAGTTGTTAGGAATGCTATGCTTGAAACTATTTTTTTCCAAATTATTTAATGGCCTTTAAAATCTATTTAAATGCAGTGGAATGTGTCTGTAGTCCCAGCTACTTGGGAGGCTGAGGTGAGAGGATCACCTGAGAGCAGGAGTTTGAGTCTAGCCTGGGCAACATAGCGAGAAACCCTGTCTCAAACAAACAAGAAAAAACACAACACAATTTAAATGGAAAAACTCTGAGAATGCATGCTGAATAGTAGGCATAGCTAAAGATGAAGTATGATTATATGCATCTTATAGATGAGAAAATTGAGTTAAGTGAATTAGCCCTAGTTATATTTAGGAAGTAATGGGGTGGGACTTAGAAAACAAATCTTCTAACTACTAATTGAGCATTAATTCTATTCCACATGGCAAGGTACAAGGTAAGCTACAATGCATTTTTTTTTTTTTTTTTTTTTTTGAGACGGAGTCTCGCTCTGTTACCCAGGCTGGAGTACAGTGGCCAGATCTCAGCTCACTGCAAGCTCCGCCTCCCGGGTTTACGCCAGTCTCCTGCCTTAGCCTTCCAAGTAGCTGGGACTACAGACGCCTGTCACCACGCCCGGCTAATTTTTTTTTTTTTTTTTTTGTATTTTTAGTAGAGACAGGGTTTCACCGTGTTAGCCAGGATGGTCTCGATCTCCTGACCTCGTGATCCGCCCATCTCGGCCTCCCAAAGTGCTGGGATTACAGGCTTGAGCCACCATGCCCGGCCGAGCTACAATGCATTTTAATAGAGATAAACATTTGAAAAATCCCTTAAATTTGCAACAAAAATAAAACTATTTGGCTATAAAAATGGCACGTAATATACCCAGCTCTGAGTTAAATGGGAATTATAAAGATGTAAGATTCAGGGCTTTTACAAACTAACAATCTACTGACCATACGTGATTCAATACAGTCTTTGGTCATTGTGTCAGAGGAATTTGAACCAGAGCAACTCCATCTTGAATAGGGGTTGGGTAAAATAAAGCCGGGACCCACTGGGCTGCATTCCCAGACAGTTAGGCATTCTAAGCCATAGGATGAGAGAGGAGATTGGCACAAGACACAGGTCTTAAAGACCTTGCTGATAAAACAGGACGCAGTAAAGAAGGTGGCTAAAACCCACCAAAACCAAGATTGCAACAAGAGTGACCTCTGGTCATCCTCATTGCTACATTCCCATCAGTGCCATGACAGTTTCCAAATGCCATGGCAACATGAGAAAGTTATCCTATAGGATTTAAAAGGGGAGGCATGAATAATCTACCCCTTGTTTAGCATATAATCAAGAAATAGCCATAAAAATGGGCAACCAGCAGCCCTCAGGGCTGCTCTGTCTATGGGGCAGTCATTCTTTTATTCCTTTACTTTCTTAATAAACTTGCTTTATCTTTGCACAGTGGACTTGCCCTGAATTCTTGCACAAAATCCAAGAATCCTCTCTTGGGGTCTGCATTGAGACCCCTTACGGGTAACAATTACAACCACTGATATGATGTATTTGTGGATTACTAGAAAAGCAGCAAAACAACCAAAGTCTGCCCCTTCCTTCTCTCTTCCTCTCTTTTTTCTTCTCCCCCATATGGACACTACAAAATGACAACAACCTTGGGTACTAAGTAATAAATAATTATGGAAGATAAGGAGAAATGTCAAAAATCTTGACTTAAAATAACTTTGCTATAGATTATGTGTACTTTTTAATGAGTTTAGTCTATGGAAAATTGTAAAGTGGGCAAAGATTTCTCTAAAATCAGGTCCTGTTCACATGTTATCTCTACATCAAAATTTGCTGGACTCATCACATCATATCAACATAATACCACTGGTGGTGATACTAACTTTGATCACTTGGTTATGGTAGTATTTGCCAGCTTTCTCCACTTTCTTTTTTAGAAAGTGAGTTAGCCCACACTCAAGACTGGGGATGGGGGTTAACACTACCTCCTGGAGAAGGGCATATTACTTCTGTGGTATTCTTTCCAGAAGCCCATAACCCCAGTCTAGTCTTTTGGAAAACATTATCAGATAAGCCCAAATTGAAAAACATCGTATAAAGCATACAGCTAGAGCTTCTTAAGACTGTTATGCTCATAGAAAACAAGGAAAGATTGAGCAACTGTCATAGACTGCAAAAGAATAAATAAACATGATGCAATGTAGTATCTTGGATTGGATCCTGGAACAGAAAAAGAACATTAGTGGAAAAGTTGCTGAAATACAAGGTAAGTCTGGAATGTAGTTAACAGTAATGAACAAATGCTGGTTGGCTTCTTAGTTTTGTCAAACACACCAGGATAATGTAAGATGTTAAAATTAGGGGAAATGGTAAGAGGTAGATGGTAATATTGAAACTACCTTTGCATAAATTATGACAGTGAGAAAAATCTGACATGGAAAAATTATGATGGTGAAAGAAATCATGAGCCGAGATCATGTGATTGCCCTCCTGGCTTGGACAACAAGAGCAAAACCCCGCCTTAAAAAAAAAAAGTATAAAAAGAAGCATAATTTATACACTATAAAAGAGGAAACTGAAGCATAAAATATTAAACTGAAACAACAGGCCAGGTGCAGTGGCTCATGCCTGTAATCCCAGCACTTTGGGAGGCTAAGGCAGGCAGAACACAAGGTGAGGAGTTCCAGACCAACCTGGCCAACATGGTGAAACTCTATCTCTACTAAAATACAAAAATTAGCCAGGAATGGTGGGTGGTTGCCTATAATCCCAGCTACTCAGGAGAGGCAGGAGAATTGCTTGAACCTGGGAAGTGGAGGTTGCAGTGAGCCAAGATCACGCCATTGCACTCCAGTCTGGATGACAGAGTGAGACTGTTTCAAAAAAAAAAAAAAAGGCAGAAAAAGAGAAGAAGACAAAAATAGAAACAAAGAACAAGGCAACAAATAGAAAACAGTAACAGATATGGTAAATAATCAAGTATATCAATAATCACTTTGAACATTAATAGTCTAAATGGACAAATTAAATGAAAAAATAAGACCCAACTATATGTTGTCTACAAGAAAACCACTTTAAAGACACATATAGATAAAAGAAAATGGAGAGAAATACCATGATAACACTAATCAAAAGAAAGCAGTAGATACTTAATTCAAAGCAACGAATGTTATCAAGGCTGAAGAAGGGCATTACATAATGATAAAGGAGTCAATTCCCCAAGAAAACATGATAATCCTTTAAGTGTGTGTGTCTAATAAGAATGCATCAGAATAGGTGAGGCAAAAACCGGTAGAACAGCAAGGACAAAGAGATGAATCCACTACTATAGTTGGAGACTTCAACATCCCTCTATCAGAAATGGACAAAATGTAGCAGGCAGAAAATTAGTAAGGACGTAGTTGAACTCACCACCACCATCCATCAACTGAATATAATTTACATCTACAGACTACTTCATCCAACAGCAGAATACACACTCTTCTCTTTTTTTTTTTTTTTTTGAGACGGAGTCTCGCTCTGTGCCCCAGGCTGGAGTGCAGTGGCGCAATCTCGGCTCACTGCAAGCTCCGCCTCCCAGGTTCACGCCATTCTCCTGCCTCAGCCTCCTGAGTAGCTGGACTACAGCCACCCGCCACCGCGCCCGGCTAATTTTTTGTATTTTTAGTAGAGACGGGGTTTCACCGTGTTAGCCAGGATGGTCTTGATCTTCTGACCTCGTGATTCACCCGTCTTGGCCTCCCAAAGTGCTGGGATTACAGGCGTGAGCCACTACGCCTGGCCCCGCACTCTTCTCAAACTCATATGGAACATTCATCCAGACAGACCACATTCTGGGCCATAAAACATACATTAACAAATTTAAATGAATAAAAATTATACAATGTCTTATTCAGATCACAGCAGAATTAATCTAGAAATCAATAACAGAAAGATAATTGGAAAATCCCCAAATACATGGAGATTAAACAATTCACTTCTTTTTTTTTTTTTTTTAGATGGAGGCTCACTTTGTCTCCCAGTCTGGAGTACAGTGTCGCGATCCTGGCTCACTGCAGCCTCTGCCTCCTGGGTTCAAGGGATTCTCCTGCCTCAGCCTCCCAAGTAGCTGAGACTACAGGCCTGTGCCACCACGCTTGACTAATTTTTTTTTTTTTTTTTTTTTTAGTAGACACAGGGTTTCACTGTGTTAGCCAGGACAATCTCGATCTCCTGACCTCATGATCCACTCACTTTGGTCTCTCAAAGTGCTGGGATTACAGGTGTGAGCCCCTGCGCCTGGCCAACAATTCACTTCTAAATAACACATGGATCAAAGAAAAATTTTCAAGAGAAATTTAAAATATTTTGAACTAAATGAAAATGAAAGCACAACTTATTAAAATCTGTGGAATACAGTGAAAGCAGTGCTTAAAGGGAAATTGGTAACATTAAGTGCATATATTAGAAAAAAATATTTAAAATAAATAATTTAAGCTTCCACATTAGGAAATTGGAAAAAGAAGAGTAAATTAAATCCAAAGTAAGCAGAAGAAAATAAATAATAAAAATTAACATACCTACTATGTACCCATAAAAATTAAAAATTAAAAAAGGGAACTCTGTTTGGCACAGTGGCTCATACCTGTAATCCCAGCACTTTGAGAGACTGAGACAGACAGATCACTTGAGCCCAGGAGTTTGAGAACAGACTGGCCAACATGGCAAAACCCTGTCTATATGAAAAACACAAAAATTAGCTGGACATGGTGGCACACGCCTGTAGTCCCAGGTACTTGGGAGGTTGAGGTGAGAGGATCACTTGAGCCTGGGAGATTGAGGCTGCACCGAGCCCTGACGGTGCCACTGCACTCCAGCCTGGGTGAAGGAAATAATAAAAATTAGAGCAGAAATCAATGAAATTGAAAATAGGAAATCAATAGAGAAAATCAATTGAACTAAAAGCTGGTTCCTTGAAAGGGTCAATAAAATCAATAAGCCTCTAGCCAGGCTAACTAAGAAAAAAGGAGAAGATGCAAGTTACTACTGTCAGGAATGAAAGATGAGACATCACTACAGATCCCATGGACATTGAAAGGATAATAAAATGAATACTATGAACAACTCTATGCATACAAATTTGATAACTTAGATGAAATGAATCAATTCCTTGCAAGACTCAATCTGCCAAAAGTCACACAGGAAGAATTAAACTATCCAAATAGGCATATATTGATTACAGAAATTGAATCAATAATTAATAACTTTCCAAAATATAAAGCACCAGAACCAGATAGGTTTGCTGGAGAATTCTACCAAATATTTAAGGCATAAATTGTACTATTTCTCTACAATCTCTTTCAGAAGATAGAAGTCATTCTATGAGACAACCATTACTCATTCTATTAATACAAATTAATATACCTATTAATTAATTTATATGCTTATTAACCCACAAAAATTGAAAATTAAAAAAGGGAAATAGGTTGGGTGCAGTGGCTAACTTAATTCATTCTATGAGACTACCATTACTTTAATGCCCAACAAAGACGTTACAAGGAAAAAAAACTACAGACCAATATCTTCAGGAACAAAGAGGTAATAATCTTCATCTAAATATTAGCAAACCAAATCCAACAACGTTTAAAAAGACTTATACATCACAAAAAGTGGGATTTATCTCAGGTATGCAAAATTGATGCAACATTAAAAAAATCAATTAATGCATCATTTAAAAATCAATTAATGTAATCTATCATATCAAAAGGCTAAAAAAGAAAAATCACATGATCATACCAAAAGATGAAGAAAAAGCACTTAATAAAATTCAACAACAGTTAATGATAACAATTCTCAGTTAACCAGAAATAGAGGGCAACTTATTTAACTTGATAAAGAATATCTATAAAAGACTTACAGCTAGCTTCACACTTAATGGTAAACAACTAGAAGCTTTCCTACTAAGATCAGGAACAAGGCAAGGATGTTCCCTCTCACTACTCTTTTTTGACATCATAATTGAAATCCTAGTTAATGCAATAAGACAAGAAAAAGAATTAAAAGGTATACTGATTAGGAAGGAAGAAATAAAACTGTAACATGTAGAAAACTAACATAACTATGTAGAAAATCTGAAAGAGTCAAAAAACACCTAGAATTAACAAGGAATTATAACAAAATTATAGGAGAAATTGTTAATATAAAACAATCACTTTTCTATACACCAGCAATAAATAAGTGGGGAATGTGAAATTAAAAATACAACACCATTTACATTAACACCCCCCAAAATGAAATATGTAGGTATAAAGCTAACAAAATATATATGAGATGTAATATAAGGAAAACTACAAAACTCTGTTGAAAGAAATCAAAGAACTAACTTAATGGAGAAATATTTCATATTCATGGATTGGGAGACTCAATATTGTCAAGATGCCAGTTCTTCCCATTTGATCTATAAATTCAACACAACCCCAACCAAAATCCCAGCAAGTTATTTTGCAGATATCTTCTAGACAAGCAGATAATTTAAGAGAAGGATAGTAGTTTACCTATGAGAAGACCTTTCAAATTCTCTGCAGAATCAAGTAGGTTGAAAGATAATCTTATAAATCAGATTTAAAGTGTAAAAATGTCAGGCAGTATTATAAAAATTATTACCCTTGTTAGAAATAATTTCTGCAGCCTCTGATCACTTATACATTAGGAATGTACTACTATACCACTTATTCTGTATAACTGAGCAAGATAACCTCTTTCAACTCAAATTTCTTCATCTGGCAAATAAAGATGATAGTACATGCCAACCCTGCTAAGCAAAATGTTAAGTAAGAAATACTTCAACTTCTTTTCTTCCACTTCTATACTTTCATAGCACATTTTTAATTTATGTCATAATTATAAATTTATTTACATATTTTTCACTATCTGCAAGATCCTTGAGGGTAGGGACATATATTCAACTTTCTTCTCTATCTCAGCTTTCAGAATAGTATAGATCTCAATAATAATTTTTGGCTCTTTTTGAAATTATTTCAAATTCAAGTAAAAGTCATAATACTATCAGATCTGGTTTCATTATAGATTTGTGCTACTTTGTTATCCTTTAGTGTCTACTGAAAGTCCTCCACAATTATATATTTATTTGGAAAATATTAGATTACTTTTCTAATAATTGGCAGGGGAAGAGGGGAGAACCCTAGGTAACACAAAGCTTTACTCTGTTTTTTACAACAAGAAGTAAACATAATATCCAAGTTGCCCATTTTATTAATCAGTTCTTAATTATTCACAAATACAGATTAATCTATAATACTCTAGGCCCTCTTCCTACTAAGTGCTCAATAAAAACTGAACAACCCAGAAGCTGGGACTAGGCAGAAAAGTGGTACGTTTATGTCTGTGTGTGCGTGTGTGTCAGTGTGGCAGGACAATATAAGATTTTAATTTTCATGTGTTCTCCAATTCTTTTTCCCTTTCCTCATTCTAAACAGGTAACCAGGTCTTCAGGTTCCATTATCTATGGAAGATCTATGGAAGATCTCAAAGCAAAAGCTTTGAGAACTGTGAGGGAGACTGGGAAATAGCCTGCTAAACCCAACTTGCCCAAATTGGAAAAATGTTCAGCAACACCAGGGATAGTTGTGATCTGAATCCTACTTCCTGGCTGTTCTCCAAGGAAATGGCAAGACCTCAAAGAAGAATGGCTACGTGGAGTACCTTGGGAGGCTAGACTGTAGTTACTGGGGGTTCACAATCAACAGAGACTCTCATACCCAAGCTTGACCAGAAAAGCAGTAATGTCATAGGACTTGAAGCATGAACTTATTCAATAAGGGTATCAGTCCATGATGGTGATAACTGCAGACAGGTGGGCCCATCTCCTATTTGTTTTCTTTTTTTTTTTTTTTTTTTTTTTTTTTTTTTTGAGACGGAGTCTCGCTCTGTCGCCCAGGCTGGAGTGCAGTGGCCGGATCTCAGCTCACTGCAAGCTCCGCCTCCTGGGTTTATGCCATTCTCCTGTCTCAGCCTCCCTAGTAGCTGGGACTACAGGCGCCTGCCACCACGCCTGACTATTTTTTTTTTTTTTTTTTTCTTTTTAGTAGAGACGGGGTTTCACCGTGTTAACCAGGATGGTCTCGGTCTCCTGACCTCATGATCCGCCCGCCTTGGCCTTCCAAAGTGCTGGGATTACAGGCGTGAGCCACCGTGCCGGTTGATGTTGAGCATTTTTTCACGTTTATTTGCCATACAAAAATCTGTTTTGTGCCGGGCACAGTGGCTCAAGCCTGTAATCCCAGCACTTTGGGAGGCCGAGATGGGCGGATCACGAGGTCAGGAGATCGAGACCATCCTGGCGAACACGGTGAAACCCCGTCTCTACTAAAAAATACAAAAAAACTAGCCGGGCGAGGTGGCGGGAGCCTGTAGTCCCAGCTACTCGGGAGGCTGAGGCAGGAGAATGGCGTGAACCCGGGAGGCGGAGCTTGCAGTGAGCTGAGATCCGGCCACTGCACTCCAGCCTGGGCGACAGCGCGAGACACCTCTCAAAATAAATAAATAAATAAATAAATAAATAAATAAATAAATAAATAAATTTTTAAAAAATTCTGTTTTGGTAAAGTGTCTGTACTTCTTTGGTAAAGTGTGTGCTCAGATCTTTTGCCCATGTTTAAATTGGGTTGTCCATTTTCTTATTTTAAGAGTTCTTTGTATATTTTGGCTAACATGTTTTTATCAGATATGTCTTTTGCAAATATTTTCTCCCAGTCTGTAGCTTGCCTTCTCAGTTTCCTGACAGTGTCCTTTGCAGCGCATAAATTTATTTATTATTTTATCATTTTATTATTATTATTTTTTGAAACAGGGTTTCTCTTGCTCTGTCACCCAGGCTGGAGTGCAGTGGTGTGATCATGGCTCACTGCAACCGCCAATCATTGGGCTCAGGCAATCTTCTTGCCTCAGCCTCCTGAGTAGCTGGGACTATAGGCATGCACCAACATTCCTAGCTATTTTACATTTTTTATAGAGATGGGGGTCTTGCTATGTTTGCCAGGCTGGTCTCAAACTCATGGCCTCAAGCAATCCTCCCGCTTCAGGCTCCCAAATTGCTAGGATTATAGGCATGAGCCACCATGCCGGCCTTGAAATATTTCAAAATTAAAATACAACACAAGCATGTATCCTAATTTTTACCTAAGTATAAATTTTCCCCTCTGCAGTTTAGAATCTGTATAGTTTGGCACAGAGCCTAGTGCATTTCTGTGCTCAGTCTTTGTTTTATAGAAAGATGTAAAACATGGCCAGGCACGGTGGCTCACACCTGTAATCCCAGCACTTTGGGAGGCCAAGGCAGGCAGATCACTTGAATCCAGGAGTTTGAGACCAGCTTGGCCAACATGGCAAAACCCTGTCTCAACTAAAAATACAAAAATTAGCCAGGCATGTTGGCATATGCCTGTGATCCCAGTTATTTGGGTGGCTGAGGCATGAAAATCACTTGAACCTGGGAGGTGCAGGTTGCAGTGAACTGAGATCATGCCACTGCCTCTCCAGCCTGGGTGACAGAGCAAGACTCTGTCTCCAAAAAAAAAAAAAAAGAAAAAAAGAAAGAAAGAAAAAGAAAAAAGAAAAAAAATGCAAAATATAATAGAAAAACTGATTATATGGTTCAATATATGTTCCTTTCCAAATAGAGCAGCTTCATCCAAAGGAAAAAGAACCAACAAAAATAGAGATCATGAGTATAAAATGTGGTATAAAATGTGTAACTATTTCCATTTCGTATAGTCTGCAATTTTTAATTAAGAAAGACTCATTAAAATGATATATATCTGGCCAGGTGCAGTGGCTCACGCCTGTAATCCCAGCACTTTGGGAGGTTGAGGTGGGTAGGTCACAAGGTCATGAGTTTGAGACCAGTCTGGCCGAAATCCCGTCTCTACTAAAAAAATACAAAAATTAGCTGGGCATGGTGGCGTGCACCTGTAATCCCAGCTACTCAGGAGGCTGAGGCAGGAGAACTGCTTGAACCCGGGAGGTGGAAGTTGCAGTGAGCCAAGGTTGCATCACTGCACTCCAGCCTGGGCAACAGAGCAAGACTCCATCTCAAAATAATAATAATAATAATAATAATAATAATAATAATAAATCCATTTGCAGAGAGGCTTACTGATTCATTCATTTAAAATTTATTTAATTTCACCAGGCACGAGTGGCTCATGCCTGTAATTCCAACACTTTGGAAGGCTGAGGCGGGCAGATCACCTGAGGTCGGGGGTTTGAGACCAGCCTGATCAACATGGAGAAACCCCATCTCTACTAAAAAAACAAAATTAGCTGGGCGTGGTGGTGCATGTAATCCCAGTTGCTCGGGAGGCTAACACAGGAGAATCACTTGAACCGGGGAGGCAGAGGTTGCGGAAAGCCGAGATCACGCCATTGCACTCCAGCCTAGGCAACAAGAGCAAAATTCCATCTCAAAAAAAGAAAAGAAATTATTTAATTTTAACTATGTGTTAGTCCCTGTGTTAAGTACTAAGGATACAGAAGTAAATGAGAAAAGGTCCTTGCCATTATGGAGCTCACAGTTTAAAGAATCTTGGTAAAGAATTAACACAAAATGTGAAAAATATTATACAAGGCATGTACAAAGGGATATGAGATAATACTCAAAGAGTATTTAAGAGAGCTGGGAAAGGTTTCTGAGATAGGATAACATCCAAGCTGGGAGCTGAATAGTGAGAATACAACAGATAGAAAAGAGATTAAAATGCATTCCAGGCAGGAATGAAAAAACATTCATGTATATATATATGTGTGTATGTTTATATACACACATACATACAGTTGATCCTCATTATATGCAGGGTCTGTATTTTCAAATCCACATAGTCACTAAAATTTATTTGTAACCCCTAAGTCAATACTTTCACAGTCATTCATGGACATGTACAGAGTGGCAAAAACTCGAGTTAACTGAAGCACAACACATTCCCAGCTCAGGTCAAAGTGATGTTTGTTTCGCCTTCTTGTTTGAGCTCTCATAGTGTCCTTTTCTCTGTCTCTTTCACGCTATGTTTTTCATATTTTTATGGTTTGTGCTGATAACTTTGCTGCTTACAACGTTCCCCATGCATAATGCTGATATGCTATCTAGTGTTCTGATGCATAACAAGGTTATGAGGTGCCTTATGAAAAAAAATAGTTGTGTTAAATAACCTTAACTCTTGGCCTTGAGTTCAGTGTTAATGAATCAACAATAGATATTTAATAAGGTATCTTTAAGCAGAAACACACATAAAACAAGGTTGTATTGACTGGTTGATAAAAACGTCATGAACAGAGGCTCACAGGAACCTAACCCTCTATTTCCTCTAGGAGCAATGCTTCTATATTCACTGATTCAGTGTTTGTGGTAACTTTATAGAACATAACTACTGTAAATTGAGAAGCAACTGTGTGTTTATTTACTAATTAACACGTTTCGTCAAATACAATTTATTTACAGAAACCACTGATTACTTTGATTAGATACACATAGCATATTACCTCATCCTGAATAAGTAATGAATAATCAATTATACTGAAGATAACTGACATCTTATTACGCATAGCCTTTAAAACCATCACTTTCAAAATAAGCATGGATGGCCGGGCGCGGTGGCTCAAGCCTGTAATCCCAGCACTTTGGGAGGCCGAGACGGGCGGATCACGAGGTCAGGAGATCGAGACCATCCTGGCTAACACAGTGAAACCCCGTCTCTACTAAAAAATACAAAAAACTAGCCGGGCGAGGTGGTGGGCGCCTGTAGTCCCAGCTACTCGGGAGGCTGAGGCAGGAGAATGGCCTAAATCCGGGAGGCAGAGCTTGCAGTGAGCCGAGATCTGGCCACTGCACTCCAACCTGGGCGACAGAGCGAGACTCCGCCTCAAAAAAAAAAAAAACAAAATAAGCATGGTATTATGAGGTATTTTGAGGTTTCTAGTAAGGGCAATAATATCTCACATAAAGATAGTTATATACTTGCAACCATATAAGAGTAGAGTAGAAATATACAGAAGCAGATGTGGCACAATTTTAACAATTTAGTATTTCTACTAAGTATAATTGTGGATAGTGGCAAAAGCAGTATGGTAAATTACAACTGCAGTAGAAAAAAATCTAAAATGATTATTTTTGTTTTGTTTTGTTTTGAGATGGACTCTCACTCTGTTGCCAGGCTGGAGCGCAGTGGCACGGTTTCAGCTCACTGCAACTTCCGCCTCCTGGGTTCAAGCGATTCTCCTGCCTCAGCCTCCCAAGTAGCTGGGACTACAGGCACATGCCACCACGCCCGGCTAATTTTTATATTTTTAGTAGAGATGGAGTTTCACCATGTTGGCCAAGCTGGTTTTGAACTCTTGACCTCGTGATCCGCCCGCCTCAGCCTCCCAGAGTGCTGGGATTACAGGCATGAGCCACTGCACCCGGCCTAAAATGATTTTTAAAAAGCTTTCCTCAATCAATTAACAGAACTGAACTGTCATTTTCTGAAAGTGATTCCAATGAACAAATACCATATAAACTCCCACACACAGACTTGCTCATTATAATGAAAAAGAAGCAAGTAATATCCTTAAGAAGTTAAGCTGGTATAAGGTTAATCTTTATAGAAAAGTAGAACAAGCAAGTTATACAATTTAATATTAGGTCTTGATAAAGACTTTTTAATATTAACACTTCCTGTTATAATGATTCTAATAACTTCGAAGAACATAATTCAAAATTTCACATTTCCTTTATATTAAAATAAAGAAAATTAAAAAAAGAAATGAATCTAAGAAAACACATAGACCCTGAAGTCATGATTGAGAACGATGCCATAAACCCATACCTGTCTAAAATGTTACATTTTAAATTCATAATGACACTTCTTCTATCTCTTGCTGAATGGCCTGCACCTCTTAAATGACATTCAACTATCTAATAATAAAGAGCTACATATTATGAATTTTAAATATCCATTTGTAGTTTTGGAAGATAATTGGCAGAAACTGATGAGGTTGACAATGCCAAAAGTCTTCTGCTGATTTCAAATACTATTTTAAAACAGGAAATAAATGAGGGTGAAAATCACTGTTTAAAGAGAAGAGTCCTGACTGAGTGTGGTGGCTCACACCTGTAATCCCAGCATTTTGGGAGGCTGAGGCAGGTAGATCTCAAGGTCAGGAGTTTGAGACCAGCCTGGTCAAGATGGTGAAACTCCGTCTCTACTAAAAATACAAAAATTAGCTGGGTGTGGTGGCGGTGCCTGTAATCTCAGCTACGCGGGAGGCTGAGGCAGGAGAATCACTTGAACCCAGGAGATGGAGGTTGCAGTGTGCCGAGATTATACCACTGCACTCTAGCCTGGGTGACAGAGCAAGACTCTGTCTCAAAAAAAAAAAAAAAAAAAAAAAAGAGAGAAGAGTCCAAAAGGGAACAAGACATCAACATTCCATAATGCAAGGAAAAAAAAAAAAAACAGAAGAAGTTTCCATTGTATGTATTGTGTGTAATTGTAAAGCCAGTTCCATGGATACCATTTACTTATAGCCAATGCTTAAATTTGTATCTTCCAGTCATACTGCTCTTCTGAACTTCAGGTTCTTATATCCAATCATACATGCTCAATATTTCCACTTGAATAGGCAATTTTAAGGGTCTAAAACCAATCTCTTGATTTTTCCCTTTAAGCTTGCTCTTCTCCATCTTAGTAAATGGCAATTCCATTCTTCCAGTTGCTCAAGTCAGAATCATTGAATTTATCCTTCCTTGTTTCTTCCCTTCATATACACCACATAAACAAATCCTATTGTTTCTTCTCTCAAAATATATCCAGAACCTGACCACTTATCACTGTCTCCAAGAAAACTTCCCTGGTCTAAGCCATCATTATTTCTCACCTGGACAACTAACTACTACTAATTCTTTCCCCTTTTCTACCTTCTTTCCTCCTACTCTAGTCTCCGCACAGCATCCAGAGTGATCCATTAAAAATGCAAATCAGATCATGTCCTTCCTCTGCTCAAATCCTCTATTGCCTTCCCATCTCACTCAGGGAAAAATTCAAAATCCTGACCATGGCTTACCAGACCCTACTTGATCTAATACACTGCCAGCTCTCTGATTTTGTTTTCTAATACTATTCTTTCACTTTTGTTCCAAGTCACACAAATCTCTCTGTCATTCCTCAAACCTGCTGAGCCTTCTCTTACCTGTTTCTACACTTATTGATTCCTCTGCCTAGAAAGCTTTTCACCCAGATAGCCACATCATTCACATGTTCACTTATTTCAGATCTCTACTTTTAAGAATAAAAATCAGGCTGGGTGCGGTGGCACATGCCTGTAATCCCAGCACTTTGGGAGGCCGAGGTGGGCAGATCACCTGAGGTCAGGAGTTCGAGACCAGCCTGGCCAACGTGGCGAAACCCCGTCTCTACTAAATATACAAAAATTAGCCGGGCATGGTGGTGTGCACCTATGATCCCAGCTACTTGGGAGGCTGAGACAGGAAAATCACTTGAACCCAGGAGGTGGAGGTTGCAGTGAGCCAAGACTGCACCATTGCACTCCAGCCTGGGCAACAGAGCAAGACTACATCTAAAAAAAAAAAAAAAAAAAAAAGGAAGGCCTCACCTCACTTAGGAGGTATGAGGTCAATAAGCCTAAATCCCAATAATTTAATAATTAAATGCTATAGTAATTGTGTTTAAATTTGCTACCTAGGATGCACAGAGCTTTATATATGCAGTGGTAACATTTTTATAATTTAAAGTGTAATTCCTATTTGAGGACATTTAAAAAAATATTTTTAATAGACTTTTTAAGAGCAGTTTTAGGTTCACAGCAAAATTGAAGGAGAAGTACAGAGAGTTCCCATATACCCTTTGCCCCCACACATGCACAGCCTCCCCACCACGAGGCATCCCAGCCTCAGGCAACTACTAACTTGCTTTCTATCTCTATAGATATGCTCGTTCTGAACCTTTCATATGTAATCTTTTGCATGTGGCTCTTTCACTTAGCATAATGTTTTTGAAGTTCATAGATGTTGAAGCATGCATCATTTGTTCTTTTTAATTGCTTAGTAATATTCCACTGTATGGATGTTTAGAGTGTACCAAATGGACCTTATCTTTCTTGTGTGTCAGAAAAGAGGAATCCTCAATTAATGCCAGTAATTGAAGCTAGTAAAGGCAAAAGAGGAAATAAAAAAAAATGGAATTGTGGCTGAGTAAAGTCTGTTTCTAGCAGAGATGGGGAAAGTCAAGCTCTAGAACATTAACCATAGGTAGAGGAACCTGCCCTGGCTGTGGGAATTCAAACTCTTTCCACAGGATCCTGTGACCTGAGTTTGTTCACTACAACTTGCTTGTTATAAAGAGGAGGGTGTGGTCATGGCAGCCAGACTCTACATCTATATGAACAAATCTGGCCTACTTTTTCCAGGTGTACTAGGGAAAGACAGTTCCTTATATAATTAAATAGTATAGTTAAATGCAATAATATTTTAAAGTAACATTCATCTGATGACTTCTGTCAAAAAGAAAAGGAAGATCAAGCATATGTGTTTCTCCACTCCCCTAATAAAATGATGGCAACATAATTTAAAAGGTTTAAATTCTCAAGGACAATCAAACAGAAGATAGAGTACATAGCATGTTTTACAGTGGATAACATATTTTTGGAAAAGGGAGAACAAATGGAGGAGTGGTATCTGACTTATTACGGTGGAGGAAGCTATAATCTCAGGAAATTACAAAGGGGGACACTGGTGAGAAGAAAGCCAATTCGTCCCCAAAGAATCTAGGAAAGCCTCTGACCTTGGAAGTACCAAGTGGGTGAACAGGAAGCACAAAGTGAAAACCCAAGATAAGAGTCTGTGTATGTGAACAGTTGATTCTCCTCCCTACTCCCATGTGTAGAATGCCAGCAGCTAAGTGTACACACCCCTGACTTGGTTGGAGAATGGCAGTTTATCCTCTAGAGAAATAGAAGAGGCATGTTGCAGACTTGAGGACACTAGGCAGAATAGAGAGTAGACGTAGGACAGATAGATAGAAAACAAAGGGATTTCTTTAAACACCAAGGCGTGGGACTTAATTCCCCTACCCACTCTCCCACTCCACCCCACCAATGACCCAAAACACTTGCACTTTATTGCCCAGGCCAGAAATTGTAAGTCTTTTTGGAGGCACTGCACAATCTGAGAGAAAAGATCCTCTTCATAATAATAATAATGTCCATCCTAACACCCAGAAGGAAGGCTTATTCCATACTTACTCCACAATTAGTTGTATTCCTAAAGAGCTTTTAATCTATTTAAAATAAATATGCACAAACTACCAAAGGTCATCCGACATGTGAGAAAATCCCTTAACATGAAAGATTAAAATCAGATATCAAAAGAGCTATTTGATATTTAAAATAAGATTGTTGGCTGGGTGCGGTGGCTCACGCCTATAATCCCAACACTTTGGGAGGCCGAGGCGGGCAGATCATCTGAGGTCAGGAGTGTGAAACCAGCCTGGCCAACATGGTGAAACCCCGTCTGTACTAAAAATACAAAAATTAGCCAGGCGTGGTGGCACGTGCCTTTAATCCCAACTACTCAGGAGGCTGAGGCAAGAGAATTGCTTGAACCTGGGAGCCAGAGGTTGTAGTGAGCTGAGATCATGCCATTGCACTCGAGCCTGGGTGACAGAGCAAGACTCCGTCTCAAAATAAATAAATAAATAAATAAATAAAATAATATTGTTAAAATGAGACATTAAGCAGAGGTTACAAGAATTCCCAAGAAAGTATAACTACACATGAGATGAAAAATATGAAAGAAAAATAAGATACTTCAAGGATAAATCTAAGGAGATTAATATTTTACTAACAGGAGTTCTAGGAAAATAAGACAGAGAAAAGAGAGGGAAGATAATATTAATAATGAATATTCATTAAGGGTATACTCTGTGTAAGGCATTGCTCTAAGTCCTTTACATAAGTTAATTTTAATTAACTTATTAATTAATTCTCTGGTCACCCAACAAAGTAGGTATTATCCCCCATGTTACAGATGAGGAAAATAGGAATGTAGAGGTTAATCTAATAGCTAGTAAGTGGCAGAGTCAGAGGTAAAACCCAAGCAGTCTGATGCTATAACTCATACTCTCAACTACTATGTATTGCAGCCTCTCTATCAAAGAAATAACATAAGAGACTCCCAGGGTAAGAGGGCAGATTTAATATGTACATTCAATGTACTCCTTTCAGAAACCCTACTAAAACAAAAATTAAGACAAATTTTAAAATACATAATCCCAAAGGATGAGGAGGAAAGGAGAGGAAGAAAAAAAGCAACAGATTTTTGTAAATCAGAAAGTAGATGACAGAGTGGTAACTGACTTAGCAGACCAAAGAGAGCCAAGTCCTAAACTGGCAGTGAGGAAAGCTGAGTGAGCCAAGTCCTAAACTGGCAGTGAGGAAAGCAATATATACCACAGAATTTTCTAAAGGCATAAGAATTGGCAAGACTATGGACCTGTAGAACTGGGGGTAAGTGGGGAGTGGAATGGATAAAATAAGAAAAATTGGATGAAAGATATTTAAGAAGCTGTTAGATCCTTAGATTTCCTTCCTCCATTCCACATCTCCAGGTAAGCATCTCTCCCTAACCAATCAATCATAGCAGAAGTCTGCAACTTATTCCCTGGAGAGGATAAAACAGGGCATCTCTTGATTAGAGGACACCAGGTACAGTAGAGGATGCAGGTATCATTCTGAAAAACAAGGAGACTAAGTGACCTTATGCATAGGTGAATGCTGAATTCTAAGATCAGAAGCCCTCTTCCCCCACTCTATTGAGCCCAGTAGATTAGAAAACTTTTTTTTGGTAAATTCGGGTTGAAGCCAGAAGGTTCCCTAACAAATGTGTTCTAACCAGGTCATCCTACAGTAAAACTGAAAATCTACAAGCCCCATCCATGAAGTACATGGCTTCCCAATCAGCTTTTATTAACCTATTCTTACTTAAGAACA
Source organism: Chlorocebus sabaeus (assembly GCF_047675955.1). Taxonomy (NCBI): domain Eukaryota; kingdom Metazoa; phylum Chordata; class Mammalia; order Primates; family Cercopithecidae; genus Chlorocebus; species Chlorocebus sabaeus. The sequence continues at coordinate 39,516,982 of NC_132919.1, forward strand.
GGCAGCTAAGAATTACTAGATACCTAAAGAAAGCCTGTTATTTGGAAAATAGAGACGAAAATTATCAAAAGAAAAGAAAGCAATCTGGTAGAAAGAAACTATGCAGGCAAAGGAAAACATTAGGAAAAAAATTATTTCTAAGAGATATCTGTAACAAACAAAATTAAAAAAAAAATTCAGCACACAAAGAAAAACTTTTATAAATTAAAAAATGTAATAACAGGCCGGGCACGGTGGCTCATGCCTGTAATCCCAGCACTTTGGGAGGCCAAGGCAGGCGGGTCACCTGACCTGAGATCACGAGTTCAAGACCAGCCCTGGCCAACATGGTGAAACCCTGTATCAACTAAAAATACAAAAAAATTAGCTGGGCATGGTGGCCGGCACCTGTAATCCCAGCTACTTGGGGAGGCTGAGGCAGAAGAATTGCTTGAACCCGTGAGGTGGAGGTTGCAGTGAGCCGAGATCACACCAATGCACTCCAGCCTGGGTGACAAGAGTGAAACTCCATTTCAAAAATAAAGAATAAAAATAACAAAAACGGAAATCTTAAGAGAAGGACAAAGTTGAGGAAATCTCAGAAAGAACAGAATAAAACAGAAAAAGAGAAAAAATAGATAGGAGAGGAGAAAATCTGAGAATTGTGATGACAAACAGAAAACCTTAACTGTCCATCAGTTCAGTATGGTTAAATAAACCTCTGTGGAACATTATGAAGTGATTATTATAGTTAAATAGCAGTACTGCTACGGAAAGACCTCTACATTTCATTAACTGAAAAACAATGCAGGCCAGGCTCAGTGGCTCACACCTATAATCCCAGCACTTTGGGAGGCTGAGGCGGGCGGATCACTTGAGGTCAGGAGTTTGAGACCAGCCTGGCCAACATGGTGAAACCCTGTCTCTACTAAAAATACAAAAATCAGCCAGGCGTGGTGGCATGCACTTGTAATCCTGGCTACTCAAGAGGCTGAGGCAGAAGAATCATTTGAACCCAGGAGGCAGGAGTTGCAGTGAGCCAAGATCGCACCACTGCACTCCAGCCTGGGCGACAAGTGCAAAACGTCGTCTTCAAAAAAAAAAAAAAAATGCAAGTTGCTGAAAATATAGACAGTATGACCCCACTTATATAAAAGGAGGAAAAACCCCTGCAAACCATGTTTCTTTATATGGAAATAGTATGTAAATAAACAGAAAAAGATTTTGAATGAAACATATCAAAGTAGTGATTTCTGGAGAGGGGAATAAGATAGAAGAGGAAAGGAAAAAGGTAACACTGCTTTTTATTATATTTCTTTCTTTTCTTTTTTTTGCTTTGAGACTGAGTCTCACTGTGTCACTCTGGCCATAGTGCAGTGACATGATAATGGCTCACTGCAGGCTCAACCTCCCTGGGATCGGGTGATCCTTCCACCTCAGCCTCCCAAGTAGCTGGGACTACAGGCACAGGCCACCAAGCCCAGCTAATTTTTTTTTTTTTGTAGGGACAGTGTTTCACTATTTTGCCCAGGCTGGTCTCAAACTCCTGGGGCTAAAGTCATCCAACTGCCTCAGTCTTCCAAAGTACTGGGATTACAAGCATGAGCCACCATGCCTGGCCTATATTTCTTTTCTTTTCTTTCCTTTTCTTTTTTGAGACAGGGTCTGGCTCTGTCACCCAGGCTGGAATGCAGTGGCACAATCTCAGCTCACTGCAACCTCCGTCTCTGGGCTCAAGTCACCCTCCCACCTCAGCCTCCTGAGTAGCTGAGACTAGACTACAGGTGCACACTATCATGCCTGGCTAATTTTTCTTTTTTTGTTTGTTTTTGAGATGGAGTCTCACTCTGTCACCAGGCTGGAGTGCAGTGGTGCGATCTTGGCTCACTGCAACTTCCACCTCCCGGGTTCAGGCAATTTTCTGCCTCAGCCTCCCAAGCAGCTGGGATTACAGGCACTCGCCACCATGCCCAGCTAATTTTTTGTATTTTTAGTAGGGACAGAGTTTCACCATCTTGGCCAGGTTGGTCTTGAACCCCTGACCTTGTGATCCACTCATCTCAGCCTTCCAAAGTGCTGGGATTTCAGGTGTGAGCCACCGCACCCGGCCAATTTTTGTATTTTTTATAGAGACAGGATTTTGCCATGTTGCCTGGACTGGTCTCAAACTCCTGGGCTCAAGGCGATCCACCTGCCTCGGCCTCCAAAGTGCTGAGATGACAGGGATGAGCCACTGCGCCCAGCCTTCTGTATTTGGAAGTTTTTGCAATGACAGGGTTTTCATGTATGACTGTGTAAGTTTTAAAAGAGAAAGAAAAAGAAGGAAACAGGAAAGTGAAAAGCAGAATAAAAAGGATTGGTATCATCTCTGGATAGGAAGTGAATATTATCCTTAATCAGGATTACAAAAACAAAGCAAGACTAAACTAAACGAAACAATAATGACTTTACTTGCTGTGTAACACTCTACTTGCTGAGTAGACAAAGTTACCTCCAAAAAACAACATAGAATAAAATATATAGGAAATGAATATTGCATGTTGTTTATATACATTATTGATATATACACAAACTTAGGTATCACAAGTTGTGAACCATCACCAGCTTAAAAAAAAAATTGCTTAAGCTCAGGAGTTTGAGATCAGCCTGGGCAATATGGCAAAACCCCATCTCTACAAAATATACCAAAAAAAATTAGCCAGGAGTGGTGGCATGTGCCTGTGGTCCCAGCTACTCAAGAGACTGAGGTGGGATGATCACTTGAGCCCTGGATGTCAAGGCTGCAGTGAGCCGAGATCGTGCCACTGCACTCCAGCCTGGGTGACAGAGGAAGATCCTCTCTCAAAAGAAAACGAACAAACAAACAAACAAACCCTTTTACAACAGAATCAGAAGAAAAATTTTTCTCCTTACCATCATACTTTTTAAGAAGTCTGTGAGTCTAGCCAAAAGATTACATACATGTTCAGGAGATATCGTCAGATTTTCCCTGAAAGATTGTTTCAGACTCTCACTGCCCTATTCTGATAAAGTTCATATGTTTATACATCTTTGTAGAATTCTGCGGGAAACTTCATATTCCCAATCGTTTCAAGAAAACATGAATCTTCCATTTAAGCTGAAGGAGTTAAAAACATACCACTCTGACATATTGACTATTTTGAATTAAATGCACTTGAAAAGCAGCAGGTGCAAAAAGATCCTTCTAGCCTCTTTTCTGTTTCTTAAAAGCAGGAGATGAAATTCCATGTGAAAGACACCCTCCCTATACCAAAAGGAATAAAATATCCTTATCCTCTAGGATGAAGATGAGACCAAAAGAATTCTGTACAGACCTTGTTAAAATAACTCTTATCTTTTAAGCCTCCCCACACAATTTAGCTGCTTTTTCACAGCTACTATTTTGTACAATTCAGTATACCAGTGATTGACTCTAACTGCTTCTTTGGGTCTTCACTTCCTTACGAGGGCTCCCATGCCATGTAAAATTTGTATTAAGTACATTTGTATGTTTTTCTCCAGTTAATGTCTTATGTCTTATGTCAATTTAATTCTTAGACCCAGCTGGGACCCTAAAAGGATGGAAGTGGAGTTTTGCCACTCCTACAAAGCCCAAGGGTTCTGGAAATGTGTGTGGGAATAAAGTTGAAGCCAAAATATTTTAAAAGTAAATCTCAGCACCTGATCTTTTGTTCCTAAATGATATCCTCATTTTAGGTTTTAACTTCATGGTGAAAAATACAGAGTAAACAATTAGCCAAGCACAGTGGTACATACCTGTAGTTCAAGCTACTCTAGAAGCTGAAGTAGTAGGATTGCTTGAGTCCAGGAGTTTGATCAAGTTCAGTCTGGAAACATAGTGAGACCATGTCTTTTATATACATAAAATATAATAAATATTACATATATATGTATGTGGAGATAATAACGCACTACAAGTAGCCTTTTGCTTCAAAGTTATTAAAATAATGTGTTCCTAATTCTGTGAGCAAACGCTGTGATGTACATTTTGTGACACAGAATATGAGATTAAGATCCTTCACTAAAAATTCTATTCAATATAGAGTAAATTGAGTAGTCTAAAGACTAAAATGCCTCCTAACTGCCAAATTCCAGTGTCTGGATTATTGCAGAGACATCCTACTGTCATCTCTAGCAAAAGTCCTGAACGACAAAAGGAGGAAAAATAAGTGGCAAGGTGAGGAAAATAAAATCATTGAAGTTTGGCATATCTTTTAGAAGAGCAAAAGTTAGTTTTCTTTTCTTTTTTTTTTTTTAGGGATGCAGTTTCGCTCTTGTTGCCCAGGCTGGAGTGTCCGCCTCCCGGGTTCAAGCAATTCTCCTGCCTCAGTCTTCCGAGTAGCTGGGACTATAGGCATGAGCCACCACACCCGGCTAATCTTGTGTTTTTAGTAGAGATTGGGTTTCTCCATGTTGGTCAGGCTGGTCTCAAACTCCCCACCTCAGGTGATCCGCCCACCTCAGCCTCCCAAAGTGCTGGGATTACAGGCGTGAGCCACTGCACCTGGCCAGCAAAAGTTAGTTTTCTTCATAATTTTCTAGGCTATATTTTATAATACTCTAAACTAATCTTCCAATTCATAAAATATTCTTAGCTTTTAAATGATCATCTATTCTGGTTAGGCATGGTGGCTCACACCTGTAATTCCAGCACTTTGGGAGGCCAAGGTGGGTGGATCACCTGAGGTCAGGAGTTCAAGACCAGCCTGGCTAACATGGTGAAACCCCATTTCTACTAAAAATACAAAAAATTAGCCAGGTGTGATGGCACGTGCCTGTAATCCCAGCTACTCGGGAGGCTGAGGCAGGAGAATTGCTTGAACCCGGGAGGAAGAGGTTGCAGTGAACCGAGATCGCGCCACTGCACTCCAGCTTGGGCAACAAGAGCAAAACTTCATCTCACAAAAAGAATAAACAAAAAAAAGATCATCTGCTCTATATTTGCCATTTGTTTCTTTCCCTAGCTGTTAGATTAAGGTTTTTTACTGAATTTAGTAAACTAATGGCTTACTTGACATTTATCATAACAAATACAAACAAGTAAGTAATGCAAAGCCACTCTTTTGTTATTTGGAAGTTTAGTCACAAGAAGCTATTTCCCCTTTCATGCTTTTATTTTCTATTTTCTTATTTTTATTTTTTACTTTTTTTCTTTTTAAACAGAACCATAGCTTATATTTTTTTACTTTTTAAATAACAGCTTCACTGAGATATAACTCACATTATCAAATTCTTATTATTTATGGATCCTCTTACCATAATCCCTCTTTCAGCTGTACCTAACCACTCAAAGAAAATTTCTCTCATTGTTCCATATGTGAGCTATTAATCCCAAGAATAGTAGTGCATTTGCAAAAGATAGTGGGGAGTTTTGACAAAAAATTAGAAGTAGTTTTTGAAGTCAATTTTAATGTATCCAGAAGTCCTCTTTAGAATTTCCATACAAGTTTCCCAATCCTGTGATCTAAACTACCTACTTTCCTTAAATTGCCAGCATTAAATTCAATATAAAAATCTTTAAAACAAATCTTTACTCCTCACTACTTTATGGGTTAAAAATACTTTTGTGGACTTGCCTAGGAACCTACCATTTATAATTCTTTCTGTGGAAAAAATATATCAAAAATTCTAAAATACATTTTTTTTTTTTTGAGACAGAGTCTGGCTCTGTCGACCAGGCTGGGGTACAGTGGCCGGATCTCAGCTCACTGCAAGCTCCGCCTGCCGGGTTTACGCCATTCCCCTGCCTCAGCCTCCCAAGTAGCTGGGACTACAGGTGCCCGCCACCTCGCCCGGCTAGTTTTTTGTATTTTTTAGTAGAGACGGGGTTTCACCGTGTTAGCCAGGATGGTCTCGATCTCCTGACCTCGTGATCCGCCCGTCTCGGCCTCCCAAAGTGCTGGGATTACAGGCTTGAGCCACCGCGTCCGGCCCCTAAAATACATTTTAAAACAAACTTTTAGAATACAATTTGTTTAGAAATTGAGGTTTTTTTGTAAATATGGACCAGAAAACTCCTAGCAATCTATAAATCACTGTAAAGATGTATTTGCTTCTGTGGCAGGGAACTGATAAATTTAGAAACATAATATGTGAGCCAGCTATCCTCTGAAAAATAGGAATTAAATAAGATAATTTTAAAAGCAGTATATTATTTTCCTTTTTGCTCTTTTTTAGGGAAACTTATCCTTTTCATTAACAATGAGGAAAAAACTCCACTTTACCTAATGAGGTACCAAGGCTACCTGTGTTGGCTATGCAAATAGTTTTATTACAGTGTAAAATCTTAAAACAAAACATTTTATGTATATTTGAAACATCATCTTAAATTCAAATGCCATAGATTTTAGAAATAATAAGTAACTATTTAATTCAACATGCACATTTGTCATCTGACAGGTATATTTTATACAACCACTTCCTGAAGACATCTAATAATAATTTTCCAAGGTCTTCTTTAGCTACTTTCCCAATATTATAATGTTTTAATTATCTTCAGTCTTCTGATTTACTATCAGTTTCTAATTTACCACTCCATAAATAAAATGTTTAAGTTTTAATTCCTTACATTTCAGGAAGAGGATCAGAAATAACAAGTAGCCATAAACAAGTATTTTTAGTTTGTCAGTATTTCCATTTCCTATAAAAATATCAAAAAATACATCTTTATGTCATTATGGCAGATTTCAAAATATCACTCTCGGGTTGCAGAATTCCCTACTAATTGACATTTTGGTTATCTTCAAGAAAGCCAAAAACTGAAAGCAATATAGAGATTAAATACAGGAAAATGCTTCCTAATCTACTGATAAAATTAAGGCTATAGTCTTCTGCCTATTAACACAAAGAAAATACTCTAAAATCCAATTTAAAAGTTAAGCATAACAAAAGTATAACTCCTTTAAAAATTAATCAAGATCATAAAAGTTTTACTACTTATGTACAAATATAAGAAAATTTTTATCCTTGGAGATGAAATTTTATAGAGCATGCTACAAATCACAGATATACTACCAGTGAATGAATAGCATTTTAGGTTCCTCCTTAAGCCAAAAACAAAATTTTAGATGCAAAGAAAAAATTACGTTCATAATACATTTAAATCACAAACCATAGTACTCATTATGCAGTCAACGTAACAAGATAAAACATTCAGGCACCAGAAAAACATAAACTCTTTTTATTCTTTGAAGAGATGTAAAGTCATTGATACTCCATGAAGTCATCCTTTTCAGATGAAGTCTCTGTACTGTACCTCTCATTAATGATAGTACAGATGTGTCAACATCCTTGGGATTTTTTTTACTATGATTAAACTAGCTATATCCATCTCATGGGTCTCTTCTTTGATGAGCTGTATTTTTCCCCTTTCCTGCATTATCCACAGGGTTAGTAATGATTAGAACTAAAACAGACTTAATTACAGTACCTTTCAAATAGTTACTAAATATAGGTTTTTGTTCATAAACTGTGATTGTCCATGAATCATAGGAGTATTTAAAACAAGGTGCATAGGATTCTAATAAATTATTGCTGGGACTTAAGCTTTTTATGTAGGTATTTATAAAACAGAAGCAACTTATATTTGGAGAATAAATTAAACTTTTAACAAACTGAACTTTGTTTTGCCACACTGGTGTCAAATTGGCAATACTTAAAACACTGAGATTGACAAGTATAGTATATATATTTGCCCATTCATTTTGAAACAAAGAAAAAGCATTGCTTCTGTAGGGGCCAGGCAAAAAAAGATCAAAGCAAACTTGAGACCTAGCTATACTTTCAGTCAAGATCAAGAGGAAACTCTCTGACTCACTTTTTACACATTTCACAAAGTGTCAATCTGTGCTTTCTTTCATTGGTTCTTTTCCCAAAATTCTCCTTCTTCCTTCCTTGAGAGACCTAGATGCCTGCCACTAATTAGATCTATTAATACCAATACAAAGACAATATGCTATTTGACATAGAATATATGTTACTTGGTTGAATTACTTGGTGAATAATGTTATGTTTTTCAGGCTTATTATCATAATTCACTAATCTGAAAGAATCTAGAAAGTAAGTCTTTCAAACCTTCCACATTTGTGTTTATAATTAGTCAAGTAAGGGCAATTACATTGTTTTTAGAAATAATGATTTTATGAGTTAAAAGGACACACACCAAATTCAAGAGAGGTTGCCTCTTACAGGAAGAAAGGGGATAGAAAATGGGGCAGGAGGGGAGAGGATAAAGGATACTTCAGCTTTATCTATTGATGCTGTATAATTTTTATATAAAATACTTGTATTTGAAAATTTCTCAAAATAAAAATTTAATTTAAAAAACTGTAGAAACTTAAATATAATCTTCATCACTGCCAACCAATTTTCTCTATAGAAAATTGCAATGTGAGGACTTTCTAATGGTGATATGCTAGTAACTTTCTTTCTTACATCTTTAAAAGTCCCAATTATCCAATAAGTCATGGAAAAAATGCCCAATCTTTCTGAGGTAGTCCAAATCAGCTTATAATTTCTCAAAAGACCCCATAAGTACGTATTATTTATTATAACTGATATATCTTTGAGGTCCAGAATCCACTTCTACCTGTGTAACAAGAACTTTGCAAAGATATCTTACAGTATTAACATAATTCATCTTATATTCTCAGACATGAAATATTATTTCCATCTGGGAAGATTTCTGTAACCATTAGAATCTTAAATCTCTCAAAGCTACATGAATATATTCTTCCATTAAATTATAAAACACAAATCATTTTTATTTGTTCTTCAGTAGTGAGATATTAGAGGACATATAAATGGACAATGACCAGACCATACATGAAGACAGAACTCTGACCTATAATCTCTTCAGCAACCAGCCTGGAAATCCAAATTACAATCTTGGCAGCAATCACCCCAGGACAGGGAGGATTGGATCAATGACTGCCAGCTTCTCTATTTTTGTGCCCCAACTCCTACATGCTTTCAACTCAAGGCCAACCAGAGAAAGCCAACTATGTTTCCTGAATTAATTCCTTTAGATGCTCTGCTTTTAGATAGTTGGCCTTCAACTTCCCCATGCCAACAACCTCCAATTAGAGCATACTTTAACATCTTTTTTTCACTATAAAACTTGCCTACTCCTTTTTGAGTCTGCCCAATGAAAGTGATGTTGGCTGACTTCCTTGTTATTACAAGATTTGAATAAATGAATTCTGTTGATTCTCATTTGGGTAGCCTTTGCTTATTTTCATAGTAGTGTAAAAATCATGCAAAAAGAAAATTAACGCTAGGCTGGGCACGGTGGTTCATTCCTATAATCTTAGCACTTTCAGGGGCTAAGGTGGACAGATTCCTTAAGCTCAGAGTTGAAGACCAGCCTGGGCACCATGGCAAAATTCCATCTCTACCAAAAAAAAAATTAGCTGGGCATGGTGATGCGGACCTGTAGTCCCAGTTACTTGGGGGTGCTGAGGCAGGAGGATCACCTAAGCCTGGTAGATCAAGGCTGCAGTGAGCTATGATTGTGCCACTGCACTTCAGCCTGGGTGACAAAGTGAGACCTTGACTCAAAAAAAAAAAAAAAATTGTAATAATACTATGAGCATTTTGAGCATTTTGTTCCACTCCAACCAAGATCAAGTTTCAGTCTGGCTACCTCTACATAGCTCTTGTTCTGTTTGCCAGCTACCCCATCTGAACCAACTTGCTTCATTAGATACACGGTTTTCCACTGCTTAGAAAATAAATTTTATATTCTTCAATGTTTGATATTTCAGACTCAAATTGGTGTAGTTTCTTCCTTGGGAACTGAGACCATTTTAAAACAAAGAAAAGATTCTGCTTTATTTTAGAAAAACAGTAATGTTGATAGTATAATATAGAACTAAATAGTGCAATAAAATATTTGCCATCAATCTGTGTGTATATATATGCAGCAAACATCAGGAGGTAATTCCTAAATTTCGTTAATATTAAAGAGATAAATCATATCAACTTACAAAGAGTTATGAAAATTTATCTATATTACATTGAAGTTGCTTTGAATAAAATGTGAGCTTAGGCCTATGATGGTGTGAAACTGAATAATTCAAATTTAAAGCTGGCAGAATTTTAGATTATTTTGAGCCTTGAGAGGAATGTGGTTACATGACCTGAGTCAGTAGCATGCAGCGGCAAGTTCTGCTTTTTCCTGTGACTAGGAAAAGCCTTGCAGCTCAAGATCTCTTCAGATTATCACCCCTGCTCACTGAATGTTAAAGCAGTCTTCCCTGAAATGTAACACACTGTAACTAATACTTCTTGAAATGTAACAAACTATAACATATAACATATGGACTGACCTTGCATGGAAAAATGTTACAACCCTGTTAACTGCCTATATAAATGCAACCTCAACTTCCCCACTTTGGAACACTTGCTCCCTTGTGTTTGGGGTCTGTGTTTCCCAGGTGGCTGTCATTTTTTATTTGTTTTTAGTAGCAAGGGACTGGAGGATATACAAATGGACAATGACCAGACTATACATGAAGACAGAACTCTGACTCTTCAGCAACCAGCCCACAAAAACAAATGGACAGTGATCAGACCATACTTTGTGTTTAAATAAACTCTATACTTTATCATATTTTCTGAATCTCATTATTTAAGGTTGACATTTTGGTCACCACGAAGGGACTCAAAGCAGACCTCCAGTGATATCTGTCACTTTGCTGACAACCGGAATGCTGGTACCAACACAAATGACTTTCATTCACCCAATCTCGCTGGAGTCAACGGAAATCTCTGGTAAGGCATCTCTCAGGGTCTGAACCTCCCAGCTTGGTAGAGTTTCAAACATTATTTTTAAATTTATTTATTTTTCTTTTACTTATTTTTTGAGACAGATTCTCACTTTGTGGCCCAGGCTGGAGTGCAGTGGTGCAATCTTGGCTAACTGCAATCTCCGCCTCCTGGGTTCAAGCAATTCTCCTGCCTCGGCCTATGGAGTAGCTGGGATTACAGGTGCGTGCCACCATGCCCAGCTAATTTTGTATTTTTAGTAGAGACGGGGTTTCACTGTGTTGGCCAGGCTGGTCTCAAACTCCTGACCTCAGGTGATCTGCCTGTCTCAGCCTCCCAAAGTGCTGGGATTATAGGTGTGAACCACCATGCCTGGCTTCATTAGAATTTCTATAACTTTTTATCTCATTTGAAACTTTGGTCAGGGAGAAAACAGTTTATCTTTGAAAAGAGGAAATGAATCTTTGTGACTTAAGCAAAATTTGTAATTTTAAAACTAACCAGATTCTGAAGCTCGGTTCAACTGACAACTGACAAATATAAATATTCTTCTTCCTCTTTTTTTTTTTTTTGAGACAGGATCTCCCTTTGTTGCCCAGGCTGGAGTGCAGTAACGGTGATCATGGCTCACTGAAGCCTCAACTTTCCAGGTCCAGATGATTCACTCACCTCAGTCTCCCAAATAGGTGGAACTACAAGTGTGCGCCCCCACACCTGGCTAATTTTTTGTATTGTTTGTAAAGACAGAGTTTTGCCATATTGTCCAGTCTGATCTCAAACTCCTAGGCTCAAGCAGTCCACCCGTCTCAGCCTCCCAAAGTGCTGAGATTACAGGTGTGAGCCACTGTGCCTGGCCTAAAGTTTCTTCTTGAGTAACTAAAATTACAAAAGGCTCTTTATGAGGACAAAATAAGTCCCAAAGATGAGAGACACTGTTCTTGCCAACTGGAAGGCGCTTTAGGCTACTGAGGTCTTTGTGGGAGTGTTGGAGCTCATTGTTCACAATATGAAACAGTCTTACAGGAAATCCCTTAAGAAGAGCATACAGAGCCAAGCACCGTGGCTCATGCCTGTATCAATCCCAGCACTTTGGGAGGCCAAGGCAGAAGGATTACTTGAGCTCTGAAGTTTAGGATTAACCTGGGCAATATAGTGAAACTCCATCTCTACAAAAAATAAATAAGAAATTACCCAGGTGGTGTGCACCTGTAGTCCCAGCTACTTGGGAGGCTGAAACAAGAGAGGATCACTTGAGACCAGGAATTCAAGGCTGCGGTGAGCTGTGATCACATCACTGCACTCCAGCCTGGGTGACACAGCAAGACCCTGTCTAAAAACAAACGAACAAAAACCATAAAGGGAACCTTGCTTAGTTAAATGAGCACACATAACAGCTGATCACCTACTGCCTTAAGCACCCAAGCCTCTTGGGATCACCAAAACACATAAAAGGGAAAAACCAACTCAAGGGTGCCACCTGGAGGGGCTATTCCCACAGGCAGCACACTTAATCCAAAATATCTCCCACCTAAGTTTGGTCGTTCAAGAGGAAAATCTAAAGTCTGGGTAATCATGCATCTAAAACCAAGTATTCCTCCTCATGAAGAGATCCACCACTAGAAATGTAAGCTGGATTCATGTTTAATACTTACGGCACATCTTCATGTAAATATTTAGAAAATTGGTCATGCATAATTTGCAATGACCCCAAATTACAGTGGCCAAAATGGGGGTGCCTTTGAAATACCTAAACTAGTTTTTCCACATACTCAATTTGTAAAAAGCCAGCTTTCATTATCCTAAGTGAATTAACACAGGAATAGAAAACTAAATACTTCATGTTCTCACTTATAAGTGGGAGCTAAGCATCAGGTACACATGAACCTAACAAGAGGAAAATTAACACTGGGAACTATTTGTGGGTGGGCAAGGGCTAAAAAACTACATATTGGGTGCTATGCTCACTACCTGGGTAATGGGATCATTTGCACCCACAAACTTCAGCATCACACAGTATACTCATATAACAGGTACTCCCTGAATCCAAAATAAAAGCTGGCTCTAAAATAAAACAAAATAACTGGGAGAGTTATTTTCAATGGTACTTAGAAGCTTGATAAAGTCATTTCTTTGCAAGAGGAAATGAAAAAGTTGTCTGAAATAATTTTGAATTGAAAAACCCTGCTGACATTTCTTCTTCTCCAGCTCCTTCTTCTCTTTGTCCCTCATTGTCAGAACTTCCTTGTCTATCAGCCTACCTTCCCTTCCTCTTCCTCCTGCTGTACTGGCTCCATTTAGGGAATACCCTGTGTCTAGTAGTAGAAGACAACCTACTTCTTTTATCAACCACGCTCAAAGGTAGAACTTAAAGGTATAATTAAATAATTTCCTGATCCTCTTCAGGATTCTACTGGATTTGCTAGAGAATTTGAATTAAACATTTAAACTTTCAATCCCAGATTCTCTGACTTATATCAATTCGTTCATCTTTGATAAAGCCAAATAGGATAGCAAAGGCACATTAGAGAAATCCTTTAGAGAACTTCCACAGATTTTGAAGCAGATTGTGAATGGGCCTGCGACACTGCCAAAGTTTTACTAGATGCTATCACCTTAGTTTTTCAAAAAGTGGTTGATTGGGACAAAATACAACATCAACAAAATTTTCATGAGCCTTATCTTAGTCTGTCTTTGTGTTGCTATAAAGGAATACCTAAGGCTGGGTAATTTATAAGAAACGAGGTTTATTTGGTTCACAGTTCTGAAGACTGTACAAGAAGCATGGTGCCAGCATTTGCCTCTGGTGAAGGCCTCCAGCTGCTTCCACCCATGGCAGAAAGAGAAGGGGAGCTGGTGTGCAGAGATCACATGGCAAGAGAGGAAGCAATTGAGGGGAAGTGCCAGGCTCTTTTTAACAATCAGCTTTTCAGAATGAGAACTCATTCATCACTGTGAGGATGGCACCAAGCCATTCATGAGTGAGCTGCCCCCATGAGCCAAACATCTCCCACTAAGTCCCTCCAACATTGGGGATCAAATTTCAACATGAAATTCAAATGGGACAAATATCCAAGCTATATCAAACCTTTGATGTCATACTATGAAAGATTTGGGGAAAAAACATTTAAAAATATTCAGGTCTATCCGAATAAAGTTATACTAACCACCAAAATGATACTTTCTGTAACTTAAACTTTTGTTGTTGAGACGGAGTCTCACTCTGTCACCCAGGTTGGTGTGCAATGGCACAATCTTGGCTCACCACAACCTCTGCCTCTTGGGTTCATGTGATTCTCATGTCTCAGCCTCCTGAGTAGCTGGGACAACAGCTGGCACGCCACCATGCCTGGCTAATTTTTTTTCTATTTTTAGTAGAGACAAGGTTTCACTGTGTTGGCCAGGCTTGTCTTGAACTCCTGACCTCAGGTGATCTGCCCGCCTTGGCCTCCCAAAGTGCTGGGATTATAGATGTGAGCCATAGTGCCTGGCCTTGTAACTCAAACTGTATAAATGGATTAAATTAAGAATTAGCAATTATAAAAAAGAAATAATGCACCAGTTAGTTATCCTTCAAACTCATTATCTAGTTTATTTTGCTGAATATATGTCCCATACCCTAACCAAGGAAGAAAAGGAAAGGGAAGTTAAACAGGGAAGGAAAGCAAGTAAGGTCATGAGTTTACAATTAAAACAACTGTCCAACCAATTATAACCCCTAAAAAGCCTTTTTGAACTCCAAAACTACCCAATCTCCTGCACTGCAATGACTGCAAAAAAAAAGCCGGGACATTTCACAAAGGGTTGTAGAAAATTAAAATGGAAAGAATGAAAACAGGCCAAAGAAAAGGAAGAATAGGAGTGCCCTGAGGAAATCAAAAGAGGGAACTTCCCTCTTCTCCTCACTAATACCTTAGGAGTAACTGAAATAATTTTAAGTGGAAAACAAACCAAGTTCTTTAAAAATTAAAAAAAAAAAAAAAAAAGTTTTTTGAAAAATATTGTTAGCGAGGGCCTACATTGTTTTTGTTTTTATTTGTTTTGTTTTGTTTTGTATTGAGACAAGGTCTCATTCTGTCACCCAGGCTGAATTGCAGTAGTGCAATCTTGGCTCACTGCAACCTCCACCTCCCTAAGTCAAGCCTGAGCCTCCTGAGTTGCTGGGACTGCAGGTGTGCACCACCATGGCTGGTGTATTTTTTGTAGAGACAGGGTTTTGCCTTTTGTATTTTTTGTAGAGACAGGGTTTTGCCTTGTTGCCCACGCTGGTCTTAAACTCTTGAACTCAAGCGATCAACCCACCTTGGCCTCCCAAAGTGCTGGGATTACAGGCATGAGCCACTGTGCCTGGCCCCAAACACAAGCTCTTGATGACACCAGAGCTACATTATCAACAATAAATCCCACCTTCTTACAAAGTCTCATTCCTTGGAGTCAAAAACCAATACAGATGGGGGTATAACAAATACTCCTATAACAGCATATAAATCTCAACCTATAGTTTTTCAGTTAGGTTCCCTAGAGGGAACACATGTTTTCCTCTTAGTTCCCTCAGCCCCCATGCATTTGATAAGGATACATATTTTAAATTATATAATATCCGTATCTCTTCTCAAAAGGGAGAAGTGTATTTAGAATCAGAAGGTAAAATAAAATTGTGAGACACAAAAATTTTTCCAAATCTGATCCTTTCAATTGCAATTTGTATTGCCATAGAGGATACTAAATTGTTAAATAATAAAGAACTAGAAGCACTGTTAAAAGTAGTGCCTGATTAGTTGTAGTCAAAATTCTCCACTGATACCAGGAAAATTATCTTAGCTCCTCCAATCAAAATCCAGATAGAGCCATCAAAATCTTTCCCAGACCTTAAGCAATACCCTCTAAGATTGAAGGCCTTAGAGGGAGTAAGATCTGTAGTTTTGGATTATATAAAAAGAGGCTTGATTATTCCTTGTACAAGCCCATGTAACACTCTAATCTTTCCCATAAGAAAATCTAATGGTAGAGGTTAGAAATTTGTACAGAATCTAATAGCAATTAATAATAAAGCTATTCTTCAACATCTGGTAGTAATAATTTTGAATAACATGATTTTTGCCTTTTGAAAAGCTTAAAATCCAGGCAGGGCATGGTAGCTCACGCCTGTAATCCCAGCACTTTGGAGGCCAAGGCGGGCGGATTACGAGGTCAGGAGTTCAACAGCAGCCTGACCAACATGGTGAAACCCTGTCTCTACTAAAAATACAAACATTAGCCGGGTGTGCTGGCACATGCCTGTAATCCCAGCTACTCAGAAGGCTGAGGCAGGAGAAGTGCTTGAGCCCAGGAGATGGAGGTTGCAGGGAGCCGAGATCACGCCACTGCACTCCAGCCTGGGTGACAGAACGAGACTCCATCTCAAAAAAGAAAAAATAAAATTCCCCCAATTTGGCTCCTCTAAGATTTATTTATCAATTTCCTTCTACTTCTGTTCCTCCTTCCTTTTGTCATCTTTGATATCAAATGAAGAAATCTAGAGGAGACTTCTAGTGGTCCTGAAACCCCTTAAGGAACACAGAGAAAGGTACCGCACACCCACCTTTTGGGGTCTTTTGCTTTCTTTATGGAGTCCCAAGACCTACGGAAGGTTTTTCTCAGGTCTAAAAAGTTGCTCTCTCTCCCTTGTCTCTTTGGCTTTTGGGGATACCAGGGATTATTTTCTACTATGAGAGAACATGACCTTTGAGTATGCAATAGCTGAAAGTCACTGGTGAGGACTGCAGCTACGGAGGTAGCTGAGCAGCTGACAGCATTTACAATGAGCGGTTATTACTGCAGGAGACTACTCATTTCTTCCTGCATATAGATAAGAAAAGAGTGGTTTTGACCCTTAGGGTCTACGGAAACAGTTGCCACTAAGGCGTAAGACTCCCATGGAGGATGGGCTGATCACAGAGTAGCTGATTAATGTTGGGCTACCCACCAGTCTTGGGGGAATGTCCTTGCAGCAAGGGGCACTGTAGAAGCATTGCACTGTCCAATCCTGTGGCATTTCCCTAGTTTTGAAGACCTAGGATTCAATGTAAAAATGAGTTCCTTGATTTGAGGGGATCTACGTGTTCTGCCTTCCAGCTGTGTCTAATTTTCACATATTTAAATATATGTCCTATAAACTGCAGGCTTTCTTTGACCTATTCATTTAAGGGCTCCACCCTGAAGTTAGTAATCTAATCAAGAAAAAAGCTAAGTTGAAAGGGCTACCTATCTAACTAGATTGGTTTCCAAAATACAACTTTCTGGCATTTAGCTGGCTATTTAGAAACTCTTTGTGAAAGAGATCTGCATTTATAAAGAAAATCTCCATGTGTAAGGATATCTCCCTCTCTGCATCTAAACCACAAGAAATGGGGAAGACATTGGCTTAAAGTTTACATAAGAAACCTTACCTCTGTTTAAAACTACCTGGCAATCTTGTCTTGTCTGGCCCTTTACCTATGGCCTTCTTTGTCTCAGCATATAATGGTGTTTAGATCTAAGTTCTGTGCCCTAGGGATGTAAATTTTCACCTAACAATCATGCCTTTGAAAGTGCACATTTGCTGTTGTCTAGCTAACAACTATTTACCATAATATAATAGGCAATTAAGAGACTGATAGTCTAAAAAGGGGAGATAAACTATTTGAAAACTGACAAAGAATCTTTGTTTTTTTTGTTTGTTTTTTGAGACAGCGTCTCCTTCTGTCACCCAGGCTGGAGTGCAGTGGCTGCAATCACGGCTCACTGCAGCCTCAACCTCCCAGGCTTAAGCAATCCTCCTGCCTCAGCCTTCTGAGTAAATGGGACTACAGGTGTGCACCACCATACCTGGCGAATTTTTGTAGAGATGGGTTTCACCATGTGCCCAGGCTGGTCTGAAACTCTGGGCTCAAATGATCTTCCTGCCTTGCCTCTGCCTCCCCAAGTGCTGGTGAAAGAAATCAGGCACATTCCTCAGCCCCGGGCTCAACACAAACAGGCCCAGTACAAACACATCCCACCATATATCTCTCAACACAAACAGGCCCAGTACAAACACATCCCACCATATATCTCTCAACACAAACAGGCCCAGTACAAACACATATATCTCTCAATTTCCTGAGCCCAGTACAAACACCACCTGGAAAATCTCCGATAAGGACACAGCCGTTTGTAGTTTTACTGAAAGTGCGGGAACCAATAAAAAAACTACTAAATGTATAACTTAAAATGTAAACCAATTGTAATGCTGTAACCAAAAGAATTCCTTTGTTCCTCTGTAACTTTACTATCCTATCTACCTCAGGCTATAAAAGGCAAGCACTCGCATTGTTCAGGGCCCTCTTGTATGCTGTGGAATGAAGGGACCAAGTTCAAACTTGCAGTAAAGATCCTTGCTGCTTGGCTTTGACTCTGGACTCTGGTGGTCTTCTTTGGGGAACAAACGGTCTGGGCATAACACTGGGAATACAGGCACAAGCCACCATGGCTGGCCCAGGATTGCATAATCTTTTTGGTTTTTTTTTTGAGACAGAGTCTCGGTCTATCTCCCAGACTGGAGTGCAGTGGCACAATCTCAAGTCACTGCAACCTCCGCCTCCCTGGTTCAAGCAATTCTCCTGCCTCAGCTTCCCGACTAGCTGGGACTGCAGACACCTGCCACTACGCTCAGTTAATTTTTGTATTTTTAGTAGAGATGGGTTTTCACCATGTTAGCCAGGCTGGTCTCAAACTCCTGACCTCAGGTGATCCACCCACTTCAGTCTCCCAAAGTGATGGGATTACAGGTGTGAGCCACCGCACCCAACCATATTATGCTATCGTATCTTAACTGAGGAAACAGAAAGTTCTCATCTTCCAAAAGCAACCTCAGCTCAATAAACAGAGTTAATAGCATTAGTTAGAGCTTGTCATGGACAAAAGGAATAACTGCAAATATTTATACAGGCAGCAGATATGCTGTCAGAGTAGCTCATGACTTTGGAGTGGTATGCAAACAAAGGTAATTTTTTTTTTTGAGACAGGGTCTCACTATGTTGCCCAGACTGGTCTTGAATTCCTGGGCTCAAGTGATCCTTCTGTTGATATGCACAGGAGGCAGGGAAATACTGGATAGAAAAGGGTGGGGTCCCTGGCAAGGGTTTCACCCTCAAGCCTGGACCTGCAGCCCTAAATGAGAACTTCACATCCCCATTTTCCCACCTGAATGTTCCCTTTTAGCCCATCACACCCCCTATCCTGTGTCCATAAGAACCCCAGACCCCAAACTTAGCAGACACACAGAAGAGAGAAGCATCTGAACATTGAGAGTGGAAGAAGTAGCTGGACATCAGAGACTACAGTCAGAGAGGAGTTCAGCTGGGGATGGTGGGAGAGGAGTTCGGTCAGGATGCCTGAACTCCAGGGGAAGACCACTTTCCCACTCCATCCCCTTTCCAGCTCCCCAGCCCACTAAGAGCCACTTCCTATGCTCAATAAAATCTCTGCATTCACCATCCTTCAAGTCTGTGACCTCATTCCTCTTGGGCACTGGACAAGATCTTGGGACACACTGGGTGCAGGAACCCAAAAATGCTGTCACATTGGCCCTTTGCCCTCATTGGCAGAGGGCAGCTGCCCCTCACAATGAGGCAAAAAGCCTACTGAGCTAGTGACATGCCCTCTGGGGCTCTAGGGGTTGCCGGCACTCCCTCCCAGATGGCAGAGCTAAAAGAGCAATGAACACGCTTGGATCCTGCTATGGGGCCCGCACAGGGCCTGCTCCCACTGGAGAGAAGTGGCCGGCTGGTACCAGCATTCGTTTGCCCTGGCTCCTGCATCCGTTCACCTGCATGCTCTTACTCCCATGAAGGGCTCAGAGCTGCAGGCTGAGAAAACAAGCCACCCCTTCATGAGTCTCACAAAGGTGTCAAGGGAACTCTTGTGTTTCATTGCCTCGGCCTCCCAAAGTGTTGGGATTATAGGCGTGAGCCATCATGCCCAGAAAACAAAGAGGATTTTTAACCTCTTCTGATCTGTCCATTAAAAATGGACACCATGTTTCAGAATTATTAGAAGCCATATTATTGCCCAAATCATTAGCCATTATCAAGATCTGAAGCCATTCAAAGTCAGACATTCCAGAAAGTAAAGTACATCATTTAGCAGATAATGTAGTAAAAAGGGCTACTCTAAGTGTATTTGAATAAGAAAATCAACCCATTTTTAGCTTTTAAGAAAGCATTTGATTTTGACATAAAATTAGCTCAACATAAAGCTCCAAAAAAGAACAAGAAAATTGGGAAACAAAAGGGGAAACATACTCCTCCAAGACTGGGCTATGGTATGGACCAAATGATCTACCCATACTTCCAACCGAATTACAGTCAACTTTCTGAACTTATGTACATGATTTAACTCATTGGTGCCCTAATAAAATGATTATTTGGGGAAAACAGTATTATTGGAGGCCTTCCCCAACTGTGGATTGGTATCTAGTTATACAATCATTGCCACATCTGCCCAAAACATAATCCAGGGAAACCTTTACATAGCAATCAAAGTCATTTTCTTCTATCTGAAAGCCCCTTCAAGGTAGGACAACTATATTTTATTCAGCTACCACCATCACAAGGATACAAACATATTCTAGTAATGAATTATATGTTTTCTCCTTGGATAGAAGCATTTCTATGCAGAAGAGCAACAGCATTAGCAGTAAGTAAAATTCTTAGGGAAAATTATTTCAAATTGGGGAGTTCCTCTAGATTTTCATAGCAACAGGGGTACTCATCTTACCGGACAAATAATCCAGTCAATATATAAAATCTAACCTATTCTCCAACATTTCCATTATGCATATTGCCCCCAGTAATCTGGGTTAGTGGAACACACAAACAGAATAATCAAAACTAAATTGGCAAAATTAACTGAGGCTTTTAAAATTCCTTCGCCAAAAGCTCTTCCATTGGTTTTGCTTAGCCTAAGATCAATCCCTTTTGATAAATACTAGCTGTCTCCATTTGAAACAGGCAGACCTATGAAATTGACTCCAGGAAACTGTGAATCTATTGTATTAAAAGGATATATATATTTTTTATTGTAATGGCCTTGTAAGGCAGCTAACTAAAAACTGTAATTGAGTAAAAGTTTCCACTGTGAGCTCCTGGAAGACAAAGAACCTAAGGACCAAGGACTTCAACCAGGAGTCTTTGTCTATTGGAAACAGCAGCTTTTTATTTATTTATGTATTTTTTTTAAGCATCTCACTTTGTCACCCAGGCTGGAGTGCAGTGGTGCAATCTAGGCTCGCTACAGCCTCACCCTCCTGAGTTCAAGCGATTCTACTGCCTCAGCTCCCTAAAAGTAGCTGGAACTACAGGCACATGCCACCATGCCTGGCTAAGTTTTTGTATTTTTTATAGAGATGAGGTTTCGCTATGTTGCCCAGGCTGGTCTCGAACTCCTGGGCTTAAGTGATCCACCCACCTCGGCCTCACCAAGTGCTGGGATTACCGGCGTGAGCCACTGTGCCCAGTCAGAAACAGCATCTTTTAAAGGACTCCCTCCAACCAAGGTGAAATGATCTTATCAAGTGCACCTAACTAACCCTTGTACTGCTAAACTAAAAGGAATCAATTCTTGGATACTCATCACCCATTTAAAGAAAGTCACTTTGTCAATTTGGACTTCATCTCAAGCCAGTGATCTAAAATTGAAATTCTCCAGAGCCAACAAGGACAAGAAAAAGACAGCATCTGAGGTAGTCAGCTTTCCCAAGACACTGAACCAGGCCTGTATCTAAATGAACTCTTAATATTGATAATCATAATAGATGGAGAAGATCATCCTTTGCAAGTTCCCACTAAATTTATTTTCATCCCTTGTTCTTATGTTTTGTTGTTGCTATCACCAGCTCTTGTCTATGAAGCAAACGTCTTCTTGCAATGGGCTCAAGACCATGCTGATAGATTACAGGAAAACATTTGTTGGATACGTAGCCTCAGGCACCTTTCCAGTGGATCTGGTCAACCATGGTGGAATTGCCTTTCCAAGGACAAGATGGAACAGAAGACCAGAAATATATCCGTGCTTCTCAAAAACAATCATCAGTGCTTAATACTTAGTATGACTAAGGATAACGTACATCACTGGCCTATTGATAATACTTTATAAAGCAAGGGGCATGGGAAGAGATTTTTCAGTAGATAAAACCAGTATGTTAGCTTTTCGTTTTTGTTTTTGTTTTTTAAGACAGAGTCTCCCTCTGTCGCCCAGGCTGGAGTGCAGTGGCGTGATCTCGGCTCACTGCAACCTCCACTTCCCTGGTTCAAGCAATTCCCCTGCCTCAGCTTCCTGAGTAGCTGGGATTACATGCACACCATGCCTGGCTAATTTTTGTATTTTTGGTAGAGACAGGGTTTCACCATGTTGGTCAAACTGGTCATGAACTCCTGACCTCAGGCTGTCTGCCTGTCTCAGCCTCCCAAAGTGCTGGGATTACAGGCATGAGCCACCGAGCGTGGCCTAAAGCCAGTATGTTAGCTTTAATGCTAGTGCTGCCCCAACTGAAATCAAGTTGTCAACTGAAAAATGAGACAACTTGAATTGGGGATGATACAACACGAATTTGGGACTGTTTTATCTGGCATAACCTTCTCTTTTGGTCAGCTTCATCAGCTTTCTCCCTTATGTTGAGAACAAAAGGAGCAAACTGAAGATACATGGCCCAATAATGAAACCACCTTTGCCACTAGAAATACAGGATGGAAAACTAAGGAACACTGTATGCACATCATTATATTACAAATAACTGATTGGCATGCCACTGAATGGGCATTGTGTATTTACTGGCTAGCTCCAAATGAACTATATTGGCTGTGTGACATCAATCCATGGCCATGGTTACTCCCAGGATGGTTAGGACAGTATTCTTTGAGCTATGCCTGGGCATAAGGTCTAATAGTTCATACCCTTTCAAAGTCTGCAAATCTTCCTTATTTACAATCTCATTGAATTGTTCTGAATTCTACTGTTAAGATTATTTAGTTTCCATCTTTCTGCCACAACTGGGTATTGAGGATGTCATCTGGCATATAGAGACCCTAACCAATTACACACACCAAAAGGCCCTAAATGAGAGCCACATAAGTATCTCATTATTGAACAATGAAGTTGGTCCTATGAGAAAAGCTGTATTGTGGAACCATATGGCTTTAGACATACTGCAGCCCAAGGGGAAGCCTGAGCTATCATAAAAATTGAGTCTTATGTCTATATCCCAGATGAATCAGAAAACATCACTAAATTAATGGCTGATATGAAAAACCAAAAAACCAACCTTTGAGATCCAACACTTCTCTGACCTATTGGCCAGGCAGCTGGTTTGGATCTTGGGAAACATGGTAGCAGAAGTTGTTACTTATTCTAGGAATTATCATTTGTTGTGTTTTGTCCTGTTTTTGTCTTACTGCTACTTTGGCATTTGTTTGTAATGGAGTCAACACACAACTAAAAAGACTAAAAAAAAGGTTGCTCAATGAATTACTTTAATTGAAGATGCAGCTGTGTAGCCTGACTCAAGTCACAACGTCACCTCCTTGCTCTACATGTGGCCTATACTCCATTTGCTTTATAGTCCAACAAATTCTCCTTGCCATGGGACATGACTGTCTAGCAATAAGCCTTCCTAGCAATGGAAGACTGAGCTCCTGAAAATAAAAGAAGCCAAAACCATTTGAGTTTACCTATGATGGTTTCTTTAAATGATATTGATCAAAAGGGGAAAATGCAAATAATTTAAACTTAAAGCTGTTGTAACTTTAAATTATTTTGAGCCTTGAAAGGACTGTGGCTATGTGGCCTGAGTCATGTAGCATGCAGTTGCATCTTCTGCTTTTTCCTGTAAATGATCAGGAAAGGTCTTGTGGCACCAGAGATAAGATCCCCTCAGATCATCACCCCTTCTCACAGAATGCAGAACTGATCTTCTTTGAAACGTAGCAAATTGTAACCAATCAAATTGCCATAACATAGGTACTGACCCTGTATGAAAAATGATGCAACCCTGTTAACCGCCTATATAAGTGAAACCTCAACTTTCCCACTTTGGAACACTAACCCCATTTCTTTGAAGCCTGTGTTTCCTATGTGACTATCCTCAAGTTTCACACTTGAATAAATGCTATACTTAATCACATTTTCTGAATCTCATTATTTAAAGTTGACAATGACATAACTAATGCAAATAAAAAATGTAATGGCTTTTCAGCCAATCTGGACAACAATATGGAGGTTCCTCAAAAAGTTACAAATACAACTACCATATGATCCAGCAATCACATTATTGGGCATTTATCCAAAGGAAACAAAATCAGTATGTCAAAGAGGTATCTGCACCCCATGTTCATTCCAGCACTATTCACAATAGCCAACATATGGAAAAACATGATAGCCAACATATGTTGTTGCGTCCAACAATAGATAATAAAGAAAATGTGGTATATATACACAATGAAATACTATTCAGCCTGAAAAAGAATAAAATCCTGTCATTTTTGGCAACATGGATGGAACTGGAAGACATTATGTTATGTGAAGTAAGCCAGGAACAGAAAGTTAAACACTGCATATACTCACTCATATTTGGATGCTAAAAAAAATTGATCTCATGGAAGTAAAAAGTGGAACAGAAAATATTAAAAGTTGAGAAGGGGAGGAGAAAGAGAGGGATAGAGAGAGATTTCTTAAAGGATACTAAATTACAGCTATATAGGAGGAGTAAGTTCTAGTGTTCTATATCACTGCAGGATGACTATAGTTAACAATAACATATAGTTTCAAATAACTAGAAGGAGGATATTGAATGTTTCCAACACAAAGAAATGATAAATGTTTGAAATGATAGGTACACTAATTACCCTGGTAAGATCACTATATATTATATGTATCAAAACATCACTATATATCCCATAAATATGGACAATTATGTGCTGATTAAAAAGCTAAACTAAAATAAAAAGTATAAAAAAATAAGGATTCTGCAAAATACTCTAAAAACATTTAGTGGCTTTATAAAGAAGGTTAAGGAGGAATCAAGAGCATTATATTCTCAATCACACCTATTGAATTTGGTAACAGTGATTTTTTTTTTTTTTTTTTTTTTTTTTTGAGACGGAGTCTCGCTCTGTCACCTGGGCTGGAGTGTAGTGGCTGGATCTCAGCTCACTGCAAGCTCTGCCTCCCGGGTTCACGCCATTCTCCTGCCTCAGCCTCCCGAGTAGCTGGGACTACAGGCGCCCGCCACCTCACCCGGCTAGTTTTTTGTATTTTTTAGTAGAGACGGGGTTTCACCGTGTTAGCCAGGATGGTCTCGATCTCCTGACCTCGTGATCCACCCGTCTCGGCCTCCCAAAGTGCTGGGATTACAGGCTTGAGCCACCGCGCCCGGCCTAACAGTGATATTTTTTATGGAAGTGAAAACACTCCAAAACATTCTCAATTCTTTGGGTGACATTGTTTATATGCCTGAGAAAAGAATGAAAAAATTTTCAAAATATTTGTTAGTGAACAAAGTATAGTATGTAGGGAGTAGCAGTTTACAGTAAACACATTGGATGGAATTTTACCTATATTATCTGCTTTGACAGAGTAGTTTCCTGCAATTATTAAAATAATGGAAGTTTTATGAATTAATTTTTTTAAACCAAAGGTGGCTAGAGAATTGAATGATCTGCTGACATCATCTCTAATTTATTTATCTTTTTAAAATCGTCTGTTGTGTGCTGTTCCAGGAAGTTTCACTAGAGAGCTTCAAAGTAGAACTTTAGGTATTGTTTTCTGACGGCAAAAGAAAGCAGCAACATTTCATTGTTAAGCCTATAGGAAAAATTACTGCCTAAAAAAGGATTTGGATAGATAATAAAAATCCTTAATATATGGCAAGTACTTTACTAAAAGCTGTTACATATTTTTTCATTTAATTCTCTCAATAACCCTATTAACCTTACAGGTGACGAAACTGAAGCACAGAAAGGTTAAATAATTTTTCCCAAGATCAATCAACCAAGCAAGTAGAGGCAGAATTTAAACTCAGTCTGATAAAACTGCTACCCACATAGTACTGCCACTGAGCCATTATGCCCCAGGAAAACAAATTAAAACAAAGAAACAAACAAAAACCACTATGTTATTGTAGCAAAACCAAAATGAAACAAAAACAACCTCAGTGATTCAAAGTAAAAAAACAAAACAACAACAAAAAAACTTCCATTCAATGTGGACAACAGATTTAAAGTACTTTATCAATGTTACATTTTCTGAAATTAATAAATGTACTGTGGTTATGTAAAAGCATGTCCCTATTTTTAGGAAGTGTGTAGTGAAGTATTTAGGGATAACAGGGCATAGTGTATTTAACTTATTCTCAAATGGTTCAAATTATATATATATATATATGAATAAGCAGAGAGACAAAGTATAAAGCAAATGGGGCAAAAAATAGGTTAAACTGAATAAAGAGTATACGGGTGTTCTCTGGACTATTGTTGCAACTTTTCTGTAAATTTAAAATTATTTCCAAATTTTTAATCTTAAAAAAACTTCCATATAGAGAAGAAAATTTCCCTATGGGGAAAATTACTATCATTACTGTATTAGTTTGCTAGGGCTGCAATAACAAAGTACTACAGACTGGGTGACTTAACAACAGAACATTTTCTCACAGTTCTGGAGATGAGAAGTGCCAGATCCAGATGTCATCAGGATCGATTTATTGAGGCCTCCATGTTTGGCTTATAAATGGCTATCTTTTCCCTCTGTCTTCATGTGGTCTTTTCTCTATTTGTGCCCTAATCTTTTCTTCTTGTGATAAGACCAGTCATAATGGATTAGGACTCACCTTAATGACTTCATTTAACGTTAATTGCCTCCTTAAGGGTCCTATATCATTCTGAGGTGCTGGGGATTAAAACTTCAATATATGAATTTTGTGGAGACAATTCAGCCCATAACAATTACCATTCAGTAGTGCATTTTCTCTTAATTGTTGGAAGACACAAAATGAACATATATCGTGACCAGCCTGACCAACATGGAGAAATCCTGTCTCTACTGAAAATACGAAATTAGCCTGGCGTGGTGGTGCATGCCTGTAGTCCCAGATTCTGGAGGGTGAGGCAGGAGAACTGCTTAAACCCGGAAGGTGGGGACTGCAGTGAGCCAAGATCGCACCATTGCATTACAGCCTGGGCAACAAGAGCAAAACTCCATCTCAAAAAAATAAAATAAATAAAATGAACACACATTACTAAACATTAGAATACAGAACTCAAGATTAATATTTTCCAGAGAATTATTAGCAAAATGAAAAAATATTTCACAATTAGCACTTAAATGGAGTAAGTTTTTAGATACTGTGATATCTAAATACAAACAAGTTTCACAGATAAGATATACCTCAAAAGTTTGATTTCACTGGAAATACCAAAGTTCAATTTCCATGACCATATTAAGTAAATTACTGATTTTGGCTATTTGTTTATTCAGCATGCTATTCATAACAATTTTCCCTATATATCTTCTACATATTGCTTTGGTAAACCCGTATAGCAATAAACATCTAGTCTGTGTTGTCTAAAAGAATTCATACTGCACCATAGGAGAAGACTCACTGGGCTGGTACTAATGTCCATCAAGCAAGAATTAGTAACCAAAAAGATTAATTCTAAAGGACTCGGTAATACTGCAGATAATTTGCTTCATAAGCTGAGAAATGTAGGATGCTTTGTTACTATTATGAACTAAAATTCATCTATAATTGAAATTTCTCTATATATTTAAAAAATTTATCTTTAAGGTCCTAACTTATAAGTAGGTCCTAAAACTTGCTACAAAATTTCTGATCTGATAATTCCAACATCCCTGCCATATCTAGTTATGATACTTGCTCTGTCTCTTCAAATTGTGTTTTTGCCTTTTAGTATGTCTTGTAATTTTTCTTAATAGCCAGATATGATGTACTGGGTAAAAGGAATTGCTATATATAGGCCTTTAGTAATGTGGTAGCAAGATGTGGAGGAAGGAAAAGCATTCTATAGTCCTATGATTAGGTTTCTGTCTTTCATTGAGCCTGTAACTCCAGACTGTGAACTTCATGTTGCTTCTCAGCCTACCCCACTCCTTAGCCCTTTGTTGGGGCAGGATGTATAGAGTGGACTGGAGCTGGGTATGCAGCTTATCCCAGGTCAGTTAGGCTCTAACAAAACCCTAGCAGGTTAGATTCTATTTAATTAACTAGCTTCTCCTTAGGGGAGACCTTGTTAAGAAGAGCAAAGTGTTCTGGTGTATTTCCACATGGTTCATTTTCCCCTTTCCCTTCCAGAAGCACATGGGGATTTTTCTTTGATATTCACTGTGAGAATTTGATAGAGCTCTTGGAGGTAAAACTCACAAAAGTGTCAGAGCAGCCATATGACTGGGTTCCCCTAAAGTTTTAACTCTCAGAGTTGTCTGCACTTGAGTTTCCAGGAATACATCAATTACAATTCAGATTTCCCTACCTTGATACTGGTACCTGCAGAGGTTGCTACTTGTGGGTTTCTGCTTTACTAAGCTGTGATTCTCTATTTTCACCTGTTGGTATCTCCAATTCTGTGAGCAGCAGTTTGCCCTGTGACCTCATGTTATACCATTTTAAATAATTTATCTCACTTGGTTGAAAATTGTGAACCATGAGACAAAATACTAGAAACAGAATTCAGCAGCATATTAAAATAATTATACACCATGACTCAATGGGACTTATTCCTGAACTGTAAGGATGGCTCAACACATGAAAAATCAAACAATGTAATGCACCACATTAACAAAATGAAGGGAAAAAATCCACATGATCATCTCAATTGATGTTTGACAAAATTCAAAAAACCCTGTAATGATAAAAACACTAAAAAAAACTAAGAATAGAAGGAAACTGCCTCACTATAATAAAAGTCATATATAAAAAAGCCACAAAAAGCACTACATTCGATGATGAAAAGACTAAAAGCTTTTCCTCTAAGATTGGGAACAAGGCAAGGTTGCCTGCTTGTCTACTTCTATTCTACGGAGTACTGGAAGTAATAGTCAGAGAAATTAGGCAAGAAAAAGAAGTAAAAGGCATCCAAATTAGTAAGAAAAAAGTAAAATTATCTCTTTATAGATAATATGATCCTATATGTAGAAAATCCTAAAGATTACAAACACACACACACGTTAGAACTAACAAATTCGGCCGGGTGTAGTGGCTCACACTTGTAATCCCAGCACTTTGGGAGGCCGAGGCGGGCAGATCACCTGAAGTTGAGAGTTCAAGACCAGCCTGACCAACATGGAGAAAGCCCGTCTCTACTAAAAATACAAAATTAGCTGGGCATGGTGGCTCATGCCTGTAATCTCAGCTACTCGGGAGGCAGAGGCAGGAGAATCGCTTAAACCTGGGAGGTGAGGTTGCGGTGAGCAGAGATCATGCCATTGCACTCCAGCCTGGGCAACAAGAGTGAAACTCCGTCTTAAAAATAAAAAACTAACAAATTCATCAAAGTGGCAGGATACAAAGTCAACACACAAAAATCAGTTGCATTTCTATTCACTAAATGTGAACAATCTGAAAAGGAAATTAAGAAAACAATTCTATTTATAGCAGCACCAAAAAGAATAAAGTACTCAAGTATTAACCAGAGAAGCAATACAATGAAAACCACTAAACATTTTTGAAAGACATTAAAGAGGACATAAACAAAAGACATTCCATGTTCATGAATTGAAGGGGTTAATATTGTTCAGATGTCAATACTATCCAAAGTGATATGCTGATTTAATGCAATCTCTATCAATATCCAAATAATGGTTTTTGTAGAAATAGACAAACTCATCCTAATATTTATATGAAATTTCAAGGGACTCCAAATAGCCAAAATAATCCTGAAAAGGAAAAACAATGCTGGAGGAGTCACATTTCACATTTCTTTTCTTTTTTTGGGACGGAGTCTCACTCTGTCATCCAGGCTGGAGTGCAGTGGTGCGATTCGGCTCACTGCAACCTCTGCCTTCCAGGTTCAAGTGATTCTCGTGCCTCAGCCTCCTGAGGAATAGCTGGGATTACAGACGTGTGCCATCATACCCAACTAATTTTTGTATTTTCAGTAGAGATGGCGTTTCACCATGTTGGCCAGGCTGGTCTTAAACCCCTGACCTCAGGTGATCCACCCACCTCAGCCTCCCAAAGTGCTGGGATTACAGGGGTGAGCCACCATGCCTGGACACACTTTCTGATTTCAAAAGTTACTACAAAGCTACAGTAATCAAAGCAGAATAGTACTGACATAAAGACAGACACATACGTAGAACAACGAAATACAATAGGGAGTCCAGAAATGCATCCTTGCATATACGGTTAAGTGATTTTTGACAAGGGTGTCAAGACCATTCAGTGGAGAAAAAGACAGTCTTTTCAACAAATGGATCTGGGAAAACTGGATATCTACATGCAAAAGAATGAAATTGGACCTTACCTAATACTATATGCTAAAATTAACCCCAAATGGCTCCATGACCTACATGTAATACCTAATACTATAAAATTATTATTTAAAAAAACATAAGTCAAGAAAGAAGAAAGCAAAACCTTGGATGCAGCAATGCTTTCTTAGATATGACACCAAAGATACAGGCAACAACAAAAAAATAGACAAACTGGACTTTATGAAAATTTAAAAATTTTGTGCATCAAAAGACACTATCAACAGAGGAGAAAGACAACCCACAAAATCAGAGAACATATTTGCAAATCATATACATGACAAGGAGTTAATACAGAACTCAACAATATAAAAACCAAACCACCCGATTAAAAAGTGGGCAAATGACTTGAATAGACATTTCTCCAAAGAAGATATACAAATGGTAGGCTGAGCGTGGTGGCTCATGCCTGTAATCCCAGCACTTTGGGAGGCCAAGGCAGGCTAATCACAAGGTCAAGAGATCGAAACCATCCTGGCCAACATGGTGAAACCCCATCTCTATTAAAAATATAAAAATTACCTGGGTGTGGTGGCATGCACCTGTAGTCCCAGCTACTCAGGAGGCTGAGCCAGGAGAATCGCTTGAACCCAGGAGGTGGAAGTTGCAGTGAGCCAAGATCATGCCACTGCACTCCAGCCTGGTGACAGAGTGAGACTCTGTCTCAAAAAAAAAAAAAAAAAAAAAGATGTACAAATGGTCATAAAGCACATTTTAAAAAAAGTTCAATATCACTAATCATTAGGAAAACACAAATCAAAATTATAATGAGGTACATACTAACTAGGATGGCTACTATCAAAAAAACCAGAAAATAACAATCATTGGCAAGGATGTGGAGAAATCAGAACCCTGTGCACTGCTGAAAATGTAAAATAGGGGTTCCAAGATGACCAAATAGGAACAGCCCCAGGCTGCAGCTCCCAGAGTGAGCAACACAGAAGATGGGTGATTTCTGCATTTCCAACTGAGGTACTGGGTTCATCTCACTGGGGCTTATCAGACAGTAGGTGCAGCCCACGGAGCAGGACAGGGCATCGCCTCACCCAGGAAATGCATGGGGTCAGGGAATGCCCTTTCCCAGCAAAGGGAAGCCGTGGGGACACTACCAGCCTAATACTGTGCTTTTCCAACGGCGTTAGCAAATGGCACACCAGGAGATCATATATCACGCCTGGCTTGGAGGGTCCCACGTGCATGGAGCCTCACCCACTGTAGCACAGCAGTCTGAGATTGAACTGCAAGGCAGCAGCAAGGCTGGGGGAGGGGTGTCCGCCATTGCTGAGGCTTGAGTAGGTAAACAAAGCGGTTGGGAAGTTTGACCTTGGTGGAGCCCACAACAGCTCAAGGAGGCCTGCCTGCCTCTACAGACTCCACTGCTGGGGGCAGGGCATAGCTGAACAAAAGGCAGCAGAAACTTCTGTAGACTTAAACGTCCCTGTCTGACAGCTTTGAAGAGAGTAGTGGTTCTCCCAGCATGGAGTTTGAGATCTGAGAACAGACAGACTGCCTCCTCAAGTGGGTCCCTGACCCCTGAGTAGCCTAACTGGGAGACACCTCCCAGTAGGGGCCGACTGACACCTCATACAGCTGGGTGCCCCTCTGAGATGAAGCTTCCAGAGGAAGGATCAGGCAGCAACATCTGCCATTCTGCAATATTTGCTGTTCTGCAGCCTCTGCTGATGATACCCAGACAAACAGGGTCTGGAGTGGACCTCCAGCAAACTCCAACAGACCTGCAACTGAGGGTTCTGACTGTTAGAAGGAAAACTAACAAACAGAAAGGACATCCACACCAAAACCCCATCTGTACATCACCATCGTCAAAGACCAAAGGTAGATAAAATCACAAAGATGGGGAGAAACCAGAGCAGAAAAGCTGAAAATTCTAAAAATCAGAGTGCCTCTTCTCCTCCAAAGGAACACAGCTCCTCGCCAGCAACAGAACAAAGCTGGATGGAGAATGACTTTAACAAGTTAAGAGAGGAAGGCTTCAGATGATTCGTAATAACAAACTACTCTGAGCTAAAGGAGGATCTTTGAACCCATCGCAAAGAAGCTAAAAACCTTGAAAAAAGATTAGATGAATAGCTAACTAGAATAAACAGTGTAGAGAAGTCCTTAAATGACCTGATGGAGCTGAAAACCATGGCACGAGAACTACGTGATGCATGCACAAGCTTCAGTAGCTGATTTGATCAAGTGGAAGAAACGGTATCAGTGATTGAAGATCAAATGAATGAAATGAAGCGAGAAGTTTAGAGAAAAAAACAGTAAAAAGAAATGAACAAAGCCTCCAAGAAATATAGGACTACGTGAAAAGACCAAATCTACGTCTGATTGGTGTACCTGAAAGTGATGGGGAGAATGGAACCAAGTTGGAAAACACTCTTCAGGATATTATCCAGGAATACTTCCCCAACCTAGTGAGGCAGGCCAACATTCAAATTCAGGAAATACAGAGAATGCCACAAAGATAATCCTTGAGAAGAGCAACTCTGAGACACATAATTGTCAGATTTACCAAAGTTGAAATGAAGGAAAACATGTTAAGGGCAGCCAGAGAGAAAGATTGGGTTACCCACAAAGGGAAGCCCATCAGACTAACAGCGGATCTCTTGGCAGAAACTCTCCAAGCCAGAAGAGAGTAGGGGCCAATATTTAACATTCTTAAAGAAAAGAATTTTCAACCTGGAATTTCATATCCAGCCAAACTAAGCTTCATAAGTGAAGGAAAAATAAAATTCTTTACAGACAAACAAATGCTGAGAGATTTTGTCACCACCAGACCTGCCTTACAAGAGCTCCTGAAGGAAGCACCAAACATGGAAAGGAACAACCGGTACCAGCCACCACAAAAATATGCCAAATCGTCATCAATGTGAGGAAGAAACTGCATCAACTAACGAGCAAAATATCCAGCTAACATCATAATGACAGGATCGACTTCACACATAACGATATTAACCTTAAATGTAAATGGGCTAAATGCTCCAATTAAAAGACACAGAGTGGCAAACTGGATAGAGTCAAGACCCACCAGTGTGCTGTATTCAGGAGACCCATCTCACATGCAGACACACACATAGGCTAAAAATAAAGGGATGGAGGAAGATCTACCAAGCAAATGGAAAACAAAACAAAACAAAAAAGCAGGGGTTGCAATCCTAGTCTCTAATAAAACAGACGTTAAACCAACAAAGATCAAAAGAGACAAAGAAGGCCATTACATAATGGTAAAGGGATCAATTCAACAAGAAGAGCTAACTATCCTAAATATATATGCACCTAACACAGAAGCACCCAGATTCATAAAGCAAGTCCTTGGAGACCTATAAAGAGACTTAGACTCCCACAGAATAATAATGGGAGACTCTAACACCCCACTGTCAACATTAGACAGATCAACGAGACAGAAAGTTAACAAAGATATCCAGAAACTGAACTCAGCTCTGCACCAAGCAGACCTAAAAGACATCTACAGAACTCTCCACCCCAAATCAACAGAATATACACTCTTCTCAGCACCATATCACACTTACTCCAAAATTGACCACATAGTTGGAAGTAAAGCACTCCTCAGCAAATGTAAAAGAACAGAAATTATAACAAACTGTCTCTCAGACCACAGTGCAATCAAACTAGAACTCAGGATTAAGAAACTCCCTCAAAACCACTCAACTACATGGAAACTGAACAGCCTGCTCCTGAATGACTACTGGGTACATAACGAAATGAAGGCAGAAATAAAGATGTTCTTTGAAACCAATGAGAACAAAGACACAACATACCAGAATATCTGGCACACATTTAAAGCAGTGTGTAGAGGGAAATTTATAGCACTAAATGCCCACAAGAGAAAGCAGGAAAGATCTAAAATTGACACCCTAACATCACAATTAAAAGAACTAGAGAAGCAACAGCAAACACATTCAAAAGCTAGCAGAAGGCAAGAAATAACTAAGATCAGAGCAGGACTGAAGGAGATAGAGACACAAAAAACCCTTCAAAAAATCAATGAATCCAGGAGCTGGTTTTTGAAAAGATCAACAAAATTTACAGACTGCTAGTAAGACTAATGAAGAAAAGAGAGAAGAATCAAATAGACGCAATAAAAAATAATAAAGGGGATATCACCACCAATCCCACAGAAATACAAACTACCATCGGAGAATACTGTAAACACCTCTATGCAAATAATCTAGAAGAAATGGATAAATTCCTGGACACATACACCCTCCCAAGACTAAACCAGGAAGAAGCTGAATCCCTGAATAGACCAATACAGGTTCTGAAATTGAGGCAATAATTAATAGCCTACCAACCAAAAAAAGTCCAGGACCAGACGGATTCACAGCCGAATTCTACCAGAGGTACAAAGAGGAGCTGGTGTCATTCTTTCTGAAACTATTCCAATCAATAGAAAAAGAGGGAATCCTCCCTAACTCATTTTATGAGGCCAACATCATCCTGATACCAAAGCCTGGCAGAGACACAACAAGAAATTTTAGACAATATTCCTGATGAACATCAATGAAAAAATCCTCAATAAAATACTGGCAAACTGAATCCAGAAGCACATCAAAAAGCTTATCCACCATGATCAAGTGGGCTTCATCCCTGGGATACAAGGCTGGTTCAACATACGCAAATCAATAAACGTAATCCATCACATAAACAGAACCAAAGACAAAAACCACATGATTGGCCGGGCGCAGTGGCTCAAGCCTGTAATCCCAGCACTTTGGGAGGCTGAGATGGGTAGATCACAAATTCAGGAGATCAAGACCATCCTGGCTAACACGGTGAAACCCCATCTCTACTAAAAAATACAAAAAACTAGCTGGGCGAGGTGGCGGGTGCCTGTAGTCCCAGCTACTTGGGAGGCTGAGGAGAATGGCAGGAACCCAGGAGGCAGAGCTTGCAGTGAGCTGAGATCCGGCCACAGCACTCCAGCCTGGGCGACAGAGCGAGACTCCGTCTCAAAAAAAAAAAAAAAAAAAAAAAACACATGATTATCTCAATAGACACAGAAAAGACCTTTGACAAAATTCAACAGCCCTTCATGCTAAAAACTCTCAATAAGCTAGGTATTGGTGGGATGTATCTCAAAATAATAAGAGCTATTTATAACAAACCCACAGCCAGTATCATACTGAATGGGCAAAAAATGGAAGCATTCCCTTTGAAAACTTGCACAAGACAGGGATGCCCTCTCTCACCACTCCTATTCAACATAGTGTTAGAAGTTCTGGCCAGGGCAATCAGGCAAGAGAAAGAAACAAAGGGCATTTGACTAGGAAAAGAGGAAGTCAAATTGTCCTGTTTGCAGATGACATGATTGTATATTTAGAAAATCCCATCGTCTCAGCCCAGAATCTTCTTAAGCTGATAAGCAACTTCAGCAAAGTCTCAGCATACAAAATCAATGTGCAAAAATCACAAGCATTCCTATACATCAATAACAGAGAGCCAAATCATGAGTGAGCTCCAATTCACAACTGCTTCAAAGAGAATAAAATACCTAGGAATCCAACTTACAAGGGATGTGAAGGACCTCTTCAAGGAGAACTACAAACCACTGCTCAACGAAATAAAAGAGGACACAAACAAATGGAAGAACATTCCATGCTCATGGATAGGAAGAATCAATATTGTAAAAATGGCCATACAGCCCAAGGTAATTTATAGATTCAATGCCATACCCATTAAGCTACCAATGACTTTCTTCACAGAATTGGAAAAAACTACTTAAAATTCATATGGAACCCAGAAAGAGCTCACATTGCCAAGACAATCCTAAGCCAAAAGAACAAAGCTGGAGGCATGATGCTACCTGACTTCAAACTATACTACAAGGCTACAGTAACCAAAATAGCATGGTATTGGTACCAAAACAGAGATATAGACCAATGGAACAGAATAGAGCCCTCGGAAATAATACCACACATCTACAACCATCTGATCTTTGGCAAATCTGACAAAAACAAGAAATGGGGAAAGGATTCCCTATTTAATAAATGGTGCTGGGAAAATTGGCTAGCCATATGTAGAAAGCTGAAACCGGATCCCTTCCTTACACCTTATACAAAAATTAATTCAAGATGGATTAAAGGCTTAAATGTTAGACCTAAAACCATAAAAAGCCTAGAAGAAAATCTAGGCAATACCATTCAGGCCATAGGCATGGGCAAGGACTTCATGACTAAAACACCAAAAGCAATGGCAACAAAAGCCAAAATAGACAAATGGGATCTAATTAAACTAAAGAGCTTTGCACAGCAAAAGAAACTACCACCAGAGTGAATAGGCAACCTACAGAATGGGAGAAAATTTTTATAATCTACCCATCTGACAAAGGGCTAATATCCAGAATCTACAAAGAACTGAAACAAATTTACAAGAAAAAAATCAAACCCCATCAAAAAGTGGGCAAAGGATATGAACAGACACTTTTCAAAAGAAGACATTTATGCAGCCAACAGACACATGAAAAAACGCTCATCATCACTGGCCATCAGAGAAACGCAAAGCAAAACCACAATGAGATACCATCTCACACCAGTTAGAATGGCGATCATTAAAAAGTCAGGAAACTACAGGTGCTGGAGACGATGTGGAGAAATAGGAATGCTTTTACACTGCTGGTGGGACTGTAAACTAGTTCAACCATCATGGAAGACTGTGTGCCAATTCCTCAAGGATCTAGAACTAGAAATACCATTTGACCCAGCAATCCCATTACTGGGCATATACCCAAAGGATTATAAATCATGCTGCTATAAAGACACATGCACATGTATGTTTATTGCGGGACTATTCACAACAGCAAAGACTTGGAACCAACCCAAATGTCCATCAATGATATAGACCGGATTAAGAATATGTGGCACATATATGCCATGGAAACTATGCAGTCATAAAAAAGGATGAGTTCATGTCCTTTATAGGGACATGGATGAAGCTGGAAACCATCATTCTGAGGAAACTATCACAAGGACAGAAAACCAAACACTGCATATTCTCACTCATAGGTGGGAACTGAACAGTGAAAACACTTGGACACAGGTTGGGGAACATCATACACCAGGGCCTGTCATAGGGTAGGGGGAGGTGGGAGGGATAGCATTAGGAGATATACCTAATGTAAATGACAAGTTAACAGGTGCAGCACACCAACATGGCACATGTATACATATGTAACAAACCTGCATGCTGTGCACATGTACCCTAGAACTTAAATTATAATAATAGAAAAAAGAAAAGAAAATGTAAAATAGTACAGCCACTGTGGAAACAGTTTCCTCAAAGAGTTAAAAATAGAATTAGCAAATGACCCAGCAATTCTATGGGTATACACTCAAAAGAATTGGGTCCCAAAGAGATACTTATACATTTATAATCATAACATTTATTATCATAGCAGCACTATTCACAGTAGCTAAAACATGGAAACAACCCAGGTATCAACTGACTGATGAATGGATAAGCAAAATGTGGTACATATATACAACAGAATATTATTCAGCCTTAAAAAGGAAATAAATTTTGGCCGGGCACGGTGGCTCACGCCTGTAATACCAACACTTTGGGAGGCCGGGGTCGGCAGATCACCTGAGGTCAGGAGTTCGAGACCAGCCTGCCCAACACGGAGAAACCCCATCTCTACTAAAATTACAAAAGTTAGTAGGTGTGATAGCGCACACCTGTAGTCCCAGTTACTCGGGAGGCTGAGCTAGGAGAATCGCGTGAACCTGGGAGGAGGAGCTTGCAGTGAGCCAAGATCGCGCCACTGCATTCCACCCTAGCAACAGAGCGAGATTCTGTCTCAAAAACAAACAAACAAACAAAAATAAATAAATTCTAATATATGCCACCATATGAGTGAACCTTGATGAGGACATCATGTTAACTGAAATAAACTGGTCACAAAAAGATAAATACTGTATGATTCCACTTAAATTAGTTATTTATTGTAGTCAAAATCATAGAGTCAAAAAGCAGAATGAAGGTTGCCAGGGGTTAGGAGGAGAAAGGAATGACAAGTTACTGTTTAATGGATAGAAAGTTTCAGTTTTGCAAAATGAAAAGAATTCTGGAGACGAACGGTGGTGATAGTTGTACAATAATATTAATGTACTTAATACCTTAATACCAATAAATTGTATACTTAAAAATGGGTAAGACAGAACATTTTGTTATGCATATTTTACCACAATAAAAGAAACTGAAAAAAAAAAAAACCCCATGAACCATGAACAGAATTATAGAGGAATGAATCTGTAAAAGTAAATCCACTTGCTAGGTTGCTATATGTTACCCCTGGTTCCTTCCTGAAAATACTAATTGATGATTACAACAATATATCCAAATATTTACAATGTCAGAAATTTCCAGCAAATGTAGACTTGGTCACACATTTCGCATAAGTGATTAGCAACACTGTTAAGACTGGGCATTCAGACACAGGCAGAGCTTACTCTAATGGAGGAAAGTGACTGCAATTCCCAGACTGCAATACTATATGCAATATATATGAGAAGCCAGTGCCATTATCTAATGAAAATAACACTAAATAATACTTGAATAAATGGTTATCGATAGAAATATTTTAACTTTAAAAATTTGGTCTCTATGTCTCTTTAGTCTCTTAGTTCAAACCAAATTTTCTGTAAGCTCTTGTGATGTTCTTTGCTAGAAGACTGCTAGATTTCTTATTAGGGTACAAATACAATAGAAATCATGTTTTTGCAAAAGTCTACTACTCTAAAGATTGATTGCTTATATCTTTCTCCATGCAGTTTTATAAAATATATTGCCTCTACAAAAGACTCTAGGTAGAAGTAAGACTCAACCGTGAAATTCCATTAACACATTTTCATGGAAATAATTAGTTTAGTGACAACCTTCCAAAGCCCCATGTAGGGAGGTGGTAAATTGTCTTTGAACGCCCACCTCGGCTATTTACACTTGCCATTAATGAGGGAAACAGTCACTATTTCTTTACAAACTAAATAAGAGGCTGAAGAATGTACTCATAAAATCTAGCAGTCACACAATGTATATTATATTATTCTAGATAGTTTTTAATCTCTTCTGAAAAGTTATCCCTTTATATCATTTTTAATCTGTAAGCATTATGTTCTCTTCTTTATTATAATTTTATTTTCTTCCTTTTACTATTACCTTTATTATTCACTTTCACACCCATTTTAAATA
This sequence comes from Chlorocebus sabaeus, assembly GCF_047675955.1. Lineage (NCBI taxonomy): Eukaryota > Metazoa > Chordata > Mammalia > Primates > Cercopithecidae > Chlorocebus > Chlorocebus sabaeus. The sequence goes on from NC_132919.1 coordinate 39,556,501, forward strand.
TAAATTACAATTAGCTATTGTATTTTTTATACCAGAACTCCTTGGTAACTTTTAAAATCAACTCATCATATTAGAAAATCTTCACAATAAATTCAGATAATAATTCAATATATTTGTAAATATTTATCATGTTTGCTTTTAATCTTTGTAATAAGTGAAATTCTCTAATATCCCAGGACCTCCAGTCCTTCAGTAAAATGACAGTTGAAATACATTTCTCAAAAAATAGTATTATAATTCTTAAGAACTTAATTCCCAAAATAATATATCTCTGTATTTAACTCTATATGACGTATAGAAAGGTATGTGACAAAATTATAATGCTCTGCCTAAAGACTTGCAAAGCATACTCTGTACCCTCCTTTGAAGGTCAGATATTTGTTTACATTGTATGCTTAGGGGATCCCATTTATGACAAATCACTTTTTCATACATCATTTCCCCTACAATCACCATTGTTTCACAATTTTTTTTTCTTTTTTTTTTTTTTTTGGAGACAGAGTCTAGCTCTGCGCCCAGGCTGGAGTGCATTGGCATGATCATGGCTCAGTGCATCCTCAACCTTCAGGGTTCAGTTGATCCTCCCATCTCAACCTCCTGAGCAGCTGGGACTCTAGGCACACACCACCATGCCCAGCTAAATTATGCATATATATATATTATATATACACACACATATATATTTTATATATACACATTTTTATTATTTTTTTAGACACAGGGTTTCACCATGTTGCCCAGGTTTGTCTCAGATTCGTGGGCTCAAGCAATCCGCTTGCCTCGGCCTCCCAAAGTGCTAGGATTACAGGTGTGAGCCACTGTGCCCAACCTTATTCTACAGTTTTATTTTTCTTTTTTAGACAGGGTCTCTCTCTGTTGCCCAGGCTAAGTGGTGCGATCTCGGCTCACTGCAACCTCTACCTCCCGGGTTCAAGCAATTCTCCTGCCTCAGCCTTCCGAGTATAGCTGGGACTACAGATGTGCACCACCAAGCCCAGTTAGTTTTTTATTTTAAATTTTATTTATTTATTTATTTATTTTGAGAGGGAGTCTTGCTCTGTCGCCCAGGCTGGAGAGCAATGGCGCAATCGCAGCTCACTGCAAGCTCCGCCTGCCAGGTTCACGCCATTCTCCTGCCTCCCAGGTTCACGCCTCCCAGGTTCTCCACCTCCCAGGTTCACGCCATTCTCCATCCTGGGACTACAGGCGCCCGCCACCATGCCCAACTAATTTTTTCTGTGTTTTTAGTAGACAATTTCACCGTGTAGCCAGGATGGTCTCGATCTTCTGACCTTGTGATCCGCCTGCCTCGGCCTCCCAAAGTGCTAGGATTACAGGCGGGAGTCACTGCACTTGGCCTGTTCTACAGTTTTTAAAATTATAATTCTTTTTAAAATCAAAACATTCTAAACAGTTTTTGTTTTGTTTTGTTTTTGTTTTTTTGAGACAGAGTTTTTGCTCTTGTTGCCCAGGCTGGAGTGCAATGGCGCGATCTCGGCTCGCTGCAACCTCCACCCCCAACAGTCAAGAGATTCTTCTGCCTCAGACTCCAGAGTAGCTGGGATTACAGACATGCACCACCAAACGTGGCTAATTTTGTATTTTCAGTAGAGACGGGGTTTCACCATGTTGATCAGGCTGGTCTCAAACTTTTGAACTCAAGTGATCCACCTGCCTTGGCTTCCCAAAGTGCTGGGATTACAGGCATGAGCCACTGCGCCTGGCAAATGGGTTTTTGATTTACAAATTGAGCAGATAGTATAGCATTTTCATACACCCCCCAACATACACACACATTTTCCATTTTCCCCTATTATTAACAGCTTACGTTAGTATGGCTCACTCATTACAATTAATGAATGGATACTGAAAAGTTATTATTAACTGGTCCATAGTTTGATTTCCTTAGTTTTTACTTAACGTCCTTTTTCTGTTCCAATATCCCATTCAGGATGCCACTATATTACGTTTACTTGTCGCGTCTCCTTAATTATCTCTTAGCTGTGACTGTTTCTCAGACTCTCTTTTTGAGGATCTTGACAGTTTTACAGAGTTCTGGTCAGGTATACTGTAGGATGGCCCTCTATTAGAATTTGTTTTTCTCAGGCCGGACATGGGGCTCACGGCTGTAGTCCCAGTACTTTGGGAGGCCAAGGTGGGTGGATCACTTAAGGTCAGGAGTTTGAGACCAGCCTACCCAACATGGGGAAACCCCATCTCTATCAAAAATACAAAAATTGGCCAGGCACGGCCGCTCATGCCTGTAATCTCAGCACTTTGGGAGGCCGAGGAGGGCGGATCACGAGGTCAGGAGTTCAAGACCAGCCTGGCCAATATGGCAAAACCCCATCTTTACTAAAAAATAGAAAAATTAGCCAGACGTGGTGGCACACATCTGTAGTTCTAGCTACTCAGGAGGCTGAGGCAGGAGAATCGCTTGAACCCAGGAGACAGAGGCTGCAGTAAGCCGAGGTCATGCCACTGCACTCCAGCCTGGGCAACAGAGTTAAGACTCTGTCTCAAAACGAAAAACAAACCAACAAACAAACAAACACAAAAATTAGCTGGTTACGGTGGCGTGCACCTGTAATCCCAGCTACTTGGGGGGCTGAGGCAGGAGAATTGCTTGAACCTGGGAGGTGGAGGCTGCAGTGAGTCAAGGTTGTACCACTGAACTGCACTCCAGTCTGGGTGACAAAGCAAGACTCTGCCTCAAAAAAAAAAAAAAAGAATTTGTTTTTCTCATGGTTAGATTGGTGTTACAGACTTTTGTGACAAAGATCACAGAGATAAATTGCCATTTTAAAGTGCCATTTTTCATCATAGCATATTGAGGGTATATATGATATCAACATGATTTATGTCTGTTTATATTGACCATAATCACTTGGTTTGAAGGTGTGTTTGTCAGGTCTCTCCCATCAAGTTATTTCTTTCCTCCCATTCCCCACTTTTCATAAGGGACTCTTCAGAAGGAAGTCACTATGCACAGCGCACACTTAAGAAGTGGGGAATTATGCTCCCTGTCCTTAGGATGGAATATCTACATAATTTAATTAGCATTATTCCATACGGAAAGATTTGTCTATTCACTTCCATTTATTAATGTATCCAATTATTTATATATCAGTATGAACTCATTGTGGAGTCCTGAAAAGTTAGCAACAACAAGGGGGGTGCCCCAGGGTGGAGGAGAACAATTGTTCTGAGAAACAGCTAACTACAAACATCCTGTTTGCACAATATCCTGTTCCCAAATAACTCGTTCTACATGTAGTCCCTCCAGCTCCATCCTATAAAACTTTCCTCCAGCCCTGCCTCTTTGCAGGCAGCTTCTTCTCTGCTGTGCTGCCCAGTGCTTCCTTGCAATATACTTTCTCTCTAATACACTTACTTTCTTTAACTCAACGGCTGTTTCAGTAAATTATTTTACCACCAATGACGCTGGCCCAAATTAGCTGCAACCCACCACAATCATGAATATTTACGTTATACTTCAGGTTATAACACAATAGTATGGTATTCATTCATTTATTTTGCTCAAATATTTCTAAATTTTCCCATTGGGTGCTCTTTCATTTGGCTTCTTTTATATACCTCTCACAGTGATTTTTTTTTTTTCTTTAGCACTTTCTTACTTTCTGCCACTACAAGATGCCCAGGCTGGTTTTGTACATTTTCTACCCCATCCCTGGAATCAGCCATTTCTCCAAGGAGTCCTGGTTACTCTTACTGAAGAATCATATTAGAAACCAAGATCTGAGCACTAGGTGTACTTGTTACTACTGAATTGGTCTGGCTTTTGCTCTTGGCTCCAGGGGTGTATTCTCTAAGCCCCTGTAATGCCTAACTGAAAAGTGGGTCCTTGTTAACCTGGGAGCTTTAGGCCATGCCAGATAGCCTATGCTAACAATGTAATTAATGGTGGAGGTTTTGAGCCATGTGGTATCTGTAACAAAAAACAGCCATGTGAGTGGTCAATCATGTCTATGTGACCAAGCCCCAACAAAAACTCTGGACACCAGGGCTTGATGATCTTACCTGGTTGGTAATACTTCTAGCGTGTTGTCACAAATTGTTGCTGGGGGAAGTTACCACTGTCTATTACTCCACGAGGAGAAGAAACTGGAAGCTTCACATGAGGAATTCTCCTGTACTCTTCTCCCCTTGGCTGGTTTTATTATGCATCCTTTTACTGTAATAAACCATAACTGTAAATATAACAGCTTTCAGTGAGTTCTGTGAGTACTTCTAGGGAATTATTCAACCTGAGGGTGATCTTGGGGACCCCTAAACTTACAACTGGAGTCAAAAGTGGTGGTGGTGTTGTAAACTTCCAAACTTTATAGTATGTATATACTAACTTCTGCACATACCCATCTATAAAAATTTCCACATGCAACTATCTAACTATATATGAGCTCTTCTAGTATCTTCAACGCTAATCCATTACCATGGGTCTTTCTAGCTTCCTCCCTTGTTGATCTGTAAAATTTCCACTTCAACACTGAGAAACCTGGCTCCCACTATCTGCTGTCTATTTTCTTAGTTGTTCAATGTTAGTGTACAAGTATAGCAATAATGCATTTATTAACCTATAAACCCATGAAGAAAAATTGTATCAACTTGAGTAAGTCCTCTTATACAGTTCCTTTAGCCTTTAGTTTTACAGACTCCAGTCATTTTCAAAGTTATGGGAGCACTTTTCTCCCCATCCGTTTCGGTGAGGTTGTTTCATATATTTGTAATATAGTTAGATGCTCTTGTCACAGTCTGCTTTCTTTCCCAAATCCCATGACCTCCTGAATTATATTATTTTTTCTTAAAATTTTTTTTTTCTTTTTTTAGAGACAAGGTCTTGCCATGTTGCTGGACTTGAACTCAAGTCCCAAGCTGGACTTGAACTCTTGGCCTCAAGTGATCTTACCTCAGCATCCTAAGTAGCTGGGATTGCAGGCACAAGCCACCATGCCTACCTCTGAAAGCTATTGTTAAATTTGTACACACTGAGGTTGACTTTTTGTGCTGTAAAGTTCTACAGACTTTAACAAATGCATAATATCATGTATCCATCATTACAGTGCATACAGAATAGTTTCACCACCCTAAAATGCCATTCTGCTTCACCTATTCATCCCTCCCTTACTACTGTCCACAACCCCTGACAACCACTGATCTTTTTACTGCCATCATAATTTTCCTCCTCCAGAATGTTATATAATTGGAATTGTTAGAGTATATAGGTTTTTCAATTACTTAACAATATGCATCTATGTTTTCTCCATGTCTGTTCCTGGTTTAATATCTCCTTTCTTTTGATCACTTAATAACATTCCATTGTATGAATGTACCACAATAGTTTGGTTATCCATTCGCCTATTGAGGGACAATTTATTGCGTCCAGTTTGGGTGCAGTTATGAATAAAGCTGCTGTAAACATTCCTTTGCAGGTTTCTGTGGGGACTTAAGTTTACAACTCAACTGGGTATGTCTATTGCGCCTAGAAATGTGATTAATTGCTAGATCATATGGTAAGAATATGTTTATCTTTCTTGTAAGCCACTGCCAAACTGTTTTCCAAAGTGGCTGTATCATTTTGCATTTCCAGCAGCAAAGATTAGAGTTTCTTTTGTTTTTCATCCTCACCGGCATTTCATCCTCACCAGCTTTTCAGTTTTTAAATTTGGCCATTCTAACAGACTTTAATGGTATCTCATTGTTTCAATCTCCAATTCCCTAAAGACAAATGATGTTGAGCATCTTTTTATATATTTATTTGCTGTCTCTACATCTTCTTTATTGAGGTATCTGTTCAGATCTTTTGCTCATTTTTTAATTGGGTTGTTCACTTTCTTATTGTTGAATTTTAAGTGTTTTTTGTATATTTTGGATACTAGTCCTTTATCAGACAAGTGTTTTGTAAAGATTTTCTCCCAGTTTGTGACTTACCTTTTAACTCCCTTTACTGTGTCTTTCCCAGAACACAAGTTTAAAGTCAATTTTATCAATGTTTTTCCTCCACGCTATTTGAGTTGTATCTAAAACTCATCGCCAAATTCAAGGTCACTAGATTTCTCCTATGTTATCTTCTAGAAGTCTTATAAGTTATGCATTTTATATTTATGTGTATGATCCATTTTAAGTTAATTTTTGTGACAGGTATAAGATCTATGTTTAGATTCCACAGGACTCTCTTAGTTGAAAGGCTTCAAAGATTTATCAACATGTTATTGTCAGTGATCATCACCTTCTCTGGGACAGTCTAAGAGCCCTGGCTGGAGATGAGACAGAGTCAAGACTAACTTCTCCAATGCTGCCAACTTCTATAAACAGCATACTACATTGTCTAAATTAGCAAATGTGTAGCATATATAATTTATAAAAGCCTCATGGGCCGGTCGCGGTGGCTCACGCCTGTAATCCCAGCATTTTGGGAGGCCGAGGCGGGTGGACCACCTGAGGTCAGGAGATTAAGACCATCCTGGCTAACACAGTGAAACCCCGTCTCTACTAAAAAATACCAAAAATTAGCAGGGCACCTACAGGTGGTGGGCACCTGTAATCCCAGCAACTCAGGAGGCTGAGGTAGGAGAATCACTTGAACCTGGGAGGCAGAGGTTGCAGTGAGCAGAGATTGCACCACTGCACTCTAGTCAAGGTGACAGTGCAAGACTCTGTCTTAAAAAAAAAAAAAAAAAAAGCCTCATGATTTTAATAGAATTTCTGATGACCTTTTAAAACAATTTCTTAACATAAATTAAAAGTCCAATACATTTTTTCTGAGTAATCTTAAATAGAAATAAAATCAGTTTGTAACTATTAGGGATAATGAGAGATTTAATATATGTGTGTGTGTGTGTGTGTTTATTCTCATTCTATGACAGTTGTATATCTTGGGAATTCTTTTTTTATTTTTTAAAAATTTTTTAAGAGACAGAGTTTTACTCTGTTGCCCAGGCTGGAATGCAGTGGGACCATCATGGCCCACCATAACCTCCAACTCCTGGGCTCAAGTGATCCTCCCATCTCAGCCTCTGGAGTAGCTAAGACTAAAGGCATGCACCAACAAACCCAATTGATCTTAATTTTTTTTGTGGCCAGGCATGGTGGCTCACGCCTTGTAATCCCAGCACTTTAGGAGGTTGAGGCGGGCAGATCTCAAGGTCAGGAGCTCAAGACCAGCCTGACCAACATGGTGAAACCCCGTCTCTACTAAAAATACAAAAATTAGCCAGGTGTGGTGGCATGTGCCTGTAATCCCAGCTACTCAGGAGGCTGAGGCAAGAGAATTGCTTGAGCCCAAGAGGCAGAGGTTGCAGTGAGCCAAGATCGTACCACTGCACTCCCAGCCTGGGCGACAGAGTGAGACTCGGTCTTAAGAAAAAAAAAATGTTTTTCTTAAAGACAGGATCTCACTCTGTCGCCCAGGCTGGTCTTGAATTCCTGGCCTCATTAAATCCTCATACCTTGGCCTCCCAAAGTGCGGGTGTGAGCCACCACGCCAGGCCCCCTGGGAGTTCTTTGACTTAGATAAGAAGGCGGATGATGAAATATATTAATCTTAATATTTTATATAGTTCATTTTTTACTGAAAGAATTTTAATCTGGGTAACATAAAAGATAAAGTTAGTAGTCTTGTCACTTTTTGAGCAAAAACATATACCCAAAACTTAAAAAACAGTTGCTGCTAGAGTATATCAGGATGGTTTTGCTCTGGGCAGCATAGTATAGTGATTAACACCATGTTAGAGATTCTAAAGCCATACCTGGGTTTGAATCCCAGCTCTACTGTTTACCAGTTTTGTAATCTTAGGCAATTAATTACTTGACTGTTCTAAGTCTCAGTTTCCCCCTTTTTTTTTAAACTATAATATGTAATATTTGAGTGTCGTCCTTGTGCAGGGACCAAGCTAATCTTTTCTGTATCATTTTTAGTATATGTGCTGCTAAAGCGAGCGCCCCATTTGTTTTTGTTTCGTTTTGTTGTTTGAGACAGGATCTTGTTCTGTCACCCAGCTGGAATGCAGTAGCATGATCATCGCTCACTGCAGCCTCAAACTCTGGGGCTCAAGCAATCCTCCTGCCCAGCCTCCTGAGTAGCTGGGACTGCAGGCATGCACCACCATGCACAGCTAATTTTAAAAATTTTTTTGTAGAAATAGAGGTCTCACTATATTGCCTGGGCTAGTCTTGAACTCCTGGGCTCAAGCGATCCTCCTACCTCAGCCTCCTAAATGCTGGGATTACAGGTGCGAGCCACTGCATTCAGTCAAAACTATATGTTTTAATAAAATATAAAGCTATAGTGGGAAGGTCCAAAAATATCACAGGTAATACAATTTCCCAGATCATTTACAATAACACTAAAAAAAAAAAATTAAAATTTGGGTATAAATCTAACAAAACATGCACAGGATCTGTGTGCTAAAAACTACAAAATACTGATTATTTTATTTTATTTCATTTTATTTTGAGACAGGGTCTTGCTCTGTCACCAAGGCTAAAGTGCAGTGGCACAATCATGGCTTACTATACCCTTGACCTCTCAGACTCAATGTGGCACAATCATGGCTTACTATATACCCTTGACCTCCCAGACTCAATGTAGCACAATCATGGCTTACTATACCCTTGACCTCCTAGACTCAATCAATCACCTCGCCTCAGCCTCCCCAGTAGCTGGGACTACAGGCACGCACCACCACGGCTGGTGAATTTTCCTATTTTTTGTAGAGATGAGGTCTCACTATGTTGCTGAGGCTGGTCTCGAACTCCTGTGCTCAAGTGATCCTCCCACCTCAACCTCTCAAAGTGCTGGGATTACAGGCATGAGTCACTGTGTCTGACCAAAAAAAGGTTTTAACGACCTAAATAACTGGAGAGATGTGGCATGCTCATGGATTCGGAGGCTTTACAGAGCAAAGACGTCAATTCTCTCAAAATTGATCTGCAGTTGGTTTAATGCAATTCCTATAAAAATTCTAACAGATTTATATATATGAACAAACTGATTCTAAAATTTATATGGAAAGGCAAAGGAACTAGAATAGCTAAAAGAATTTTGAAAAAAAAAGAATAAAATAAGGGTAATCACATTAGCTTTTTAAAGACTTACTATAGACACATAGATCAATAGAACAAAAAAGAGTAAAAAATAAACTCACATTTGTACAGATAACTAATTTTTGACAAAGGTATAAAAGCAATTTAATGAAGCAAGGATAGTCTTTTTAACAAGTGGTGATGGCACAATTAGTCTCCTGTAGGAGACAAAATGGACCTTGATCTAAACCTCACAATTTATGCCAAAATTAACAAACTTCAAATGCATAATTTTATCAAATGTTGAACTATAAGATTCTTAGGGAAAAAACAAGAGAAACTCTGTGTGACCTAAATTTAGGGAAAATGTTCTTAGATATGACACCAAAAGTACCACCCAAAAAGAAAAAGTTAATAAATTAGACTTCATCATAATTAAAACTTTTCCTCTGTGAAAGATATTAAGAAAATGAGAAAAGAAGCCACAGATTGGGAGAAAATATTTGCAAATCACATATATTTGACAAATAATTTATATCTAGAATAAATAAGAAATCCCTAACCTCAACTGTAAATAAGTAAGCAGTCCAATTAAAAAGTGGACAAACAAGTCAACAATGCAATCCCATTTACAATAGTCATACCCCCCATCCCACCAAAAAATAAAAATAAAACAAACAAAATCATGACATCTAAGCAAGGAGGGCAAATGTCTCTACAAGAACCACAAAACACTTGCAAATGGGCAAAAGACATGAACAGACACTTCTCAAAAGAAGACATACAAGTGGCCAATAAACATGAAGAAATGCTCCACATCACTAATCATCAGAGAAATGCAAATCAAAATCACAATGAGATGCCATCTCACATCAGTCAGATGCCAGAATGGCTATTATTAAAAAGTCAAAAAACAACAGATGTTGGAAAGGCTGTGGAGAAAAGGGAACACTTATACACTGTTGGTGAGAATGCAAATTAGCTTAGCCACTATGAAGAGCAGTTTGAAGATTTCTCAAAGAACTTAAAACAGAACTACCATTCAACCCAGGAATCCCATTACTGTGTATCTATCCAAAAGAAAACAAATAGTTCTATCAAAAAGACATATGCACTCACATGTTCATTGCAGCACTATTCACAGTAGCAAAGACATGAAATCAACCTAGATGCCCATCAAATGTGGCCTGGGTAAAGAAAATGTGGTACATATACACCAGCCATAAAAAAAGAACAAAATCATGTCCCTTGCAGCAACATGGGTACAGCTGGAGGCCATTATCCTAAGTGAATTAATGCAAGAACAGAAAGCCAAATACCACATATTCTCACTTATAAGTGGGAACTAAACATGGGGTACTCATGAACATAAAGATGGCAACAATAGAAACTAAAGACTTCTGTAGGGGGCGGTGAGGTAACTGTTGAAAAACTATTGGGTTTCAAAAGGTCACATACTAGATGATTCCACTTATATAACATTCTCAAAGTAACAAAAGTATGGTGATGGAGAACAGATCAGTGGTTGCCAGGGGTTAGGACTGGGGTGTGACTATAAATGGCTAGCATATGGGAGTTTCTTCTGGAGTTCTATACCCCAAATGTGATAATGATCATATGAATTTATATATGTGATAAAATCCTGTAGAACTACATACAACTCCCGTTTGTTTTTTTTTTTTTAAAGGATTGTATGTAATAACTGGTGAAATCTCGTGAAGCTGAGGCAGGTGAATCACTTGAGGCTGGGAGTTCAAGACCAGCCTGACCAACATGGTGAAATCCCACCTCTACTAAAAGAAAAAAATACAAAAATTAGCCATAGCCAGGAGTAGTGATGTATGCCTGTGATCCCAGCTACTCAGATGGCTGAGGAAGGAGAATCACTTGGACCTGGGAGGTGAGGGTGCAGTCCTGGGAGGCAAGGGTGCAGTGAGCTAAGATCACGCCACTGCACTCCAACCTGCGTAACAGAGTGAGGCTCCATCTCAAAAAACAAACAAACAAACAAACACCTGGTGAAATCCAAGTAAGGTCAGTAGTTTAGTTAATAAATAGTATTGTATCAATGTCAGTTTTCTGATTTTGATAATTATACTGTGGTTATATGTCATTGGGGGAAGCTGGGTGAAGAGTACATCTGAACTCTTTGTACTATTTTGGCAACTTCTACATGAGTCTAAAAAATTTCAAAATTAAAGTTTAAAAATTCCTGTTATGTTATTATGCAGAACATCTTAATTCTCAACCTACACTCCAGATTATTTTTAAAAAGGAGCACCAATTGTTCTAATAAAAAAAAAAAGAAACCAAATCATTGTATGTTTCATGTCTCTCTATATATAGAAGTAGTAGAAGCTTTACATTTTTTCTTTAATTTCAAGCAGATAAAATTGAGAAACTCTTCCCTTTGCAGAACATACCAGTAGTGCTGGGTTTATTTATTTTTTTATCACAACAATATTTCAAAAGAAAATGATAATAATTTATTCTAGTCTGTGCTGGTTAGATTCTACCTGGAATATTGCTCTCAATTCTAGGTATCATACTTTAGAAGAGTTAATTCAGAAGTGAGTGACCACGATAGTGAAGAAATTTGAAACTATATTTTCTGAGGATCAAATAGAGGAACTAGGTTATGTCTACGCTAGAGAAGAAAAAGTACTGAAGTTCTAATACTGTCTTTAAGTCTATGAAAGGTCACCATGTGGAAGACAACAGATTTATTTGGAATACTCTAAGGTGTAAGAATTAGGATCAATAGTCCTACAGAGAAAAAGACTTTTTGAGCAAGATAAGCAGACACTAAAAAACAGTGCTTACCAAAGAGGAAATGAGCTGCCTTGGAACACAGTGCCTATCACAGAAACAATAAAAGCACTGGCAATAACGTTCTTTCAGGACTTCTGATTTAAAATAGCAGACTGCACACATGCATTTATCTCAGAAACCTCCTGAAATGTGAAATTAAAATAACAGACAGACACGGAAGAAATGATAGTGGACAAAAAAGATTAACAAATATTTGAAAGCAAGAAAGGGAATGAAGGAGTAGCAACCTTAGCACACCAGAACAGAGAAAGCTGAATCCAAACTGTCCAATGGGGGGATGACACCAATAATCTAGCTGGTTCTCATCAGAGAACTCCAGGAATCTAAGGAACTGGAGACACTAACTATCTCAGACAGCAGGTATAAGGAGAAGTGTTGGAAACATTGCAGCAATTCATTGAAATTATATAGAAGAAATACTTACGATACTCTTCTTCTAAATTCCCATGCAACCAAACAAAGGCACCTCCCTCACATGGCAGGAAAGAAAATGTTTATTTTCTGATTAATTGAAACAGAATAGCCTTATATTCAAAGATGCAAGGTATGTAGTGAGGGACTGAAGTAAATCACCTTACTGAAATTAAGAATACTATGTGAAAAATTACATATAAACAGCTGTATTCCCTTACTCAGTTCCCAAAATGCTGGCTAAAAGAGAAGAGACTAAAAGCTTTAAGATAACGTAAGTCTGCGATGGGTCACGCCTGTAATCCCAGCGCTTTGGGAGGCCGAGGCGGGTGGATCATGAGGTCAGGAGATCAAGACCATCCTGGCTAACATGGTGCAACACTGTCTCTACTAAAAATACAAAAAATTAGCCGGACATGGTGGCACACGCCTGTAATCTCAGCTAATTGGGAGGCTGTGGCAGGAGAATCACTTGAACCCAAGAGGTGGAGGTTGCAGTTGAGCCGAGATTGCACCACTGCATTCCAGCCTGGGTGACAAGAGTGAGACTCCATCTCAAAATAAAAAAGATAAAGTTAGTCACATACAGGTCAGGTGCGGTGGCTCACACCTGTAATCCTAGCCCTTTGGGAGGCCAAGGCGGGTAGATCACCTGAGGGTAAGAGTTTGAGACCAGCCTGGCCAATATGGTGAAACCCTGTCTCTACTAAAAATACAAAAATTAGCCAGGCATGGTGGCATGCATCTATAGTCCTAACTACTTAGGAGGCTGAGGCAGGAGTATTGCTTGAACCCAGAGGCAGAGGTTGCAGCAAGCCAAGATTGTGCCACTGCACTCCGGCCTGGGCGAGAGAGCAAGACTCTGTCTCAAAAAATAATAATGATAAATAAAGTAAACCACATACAAATAGGATCAGGAATCAGAATGCTATCATCTTTCTCAATAATAGCAGTTAAGGCTGGGCGCAGTGGCTCACGCCTGCAATCCCAGCACTTTGGGAGGCTGAGGTGGGCAGATCACGAGGTCAGGAGATTGAGACCATCCTGGCTAACACGGTGAAACTCCGTTTCTACTAAAAATACAAAAATTAGCCGGGTGTGGTGGCGGGCGCCTGTAGTCCCAGCTACTCAGGTGGCTGAGGCAGGAGAATGGCATGAACCCAGGAGGTGGAGCTTGCAGTGAACCGAGACTGCGCCACTGCACTATAGCCTGGGTGACAGAGCAAGACTCCATCTCAAATAACAACAATAATAATAATAATACTAACAGTGAAAGCTGAGGGACAATAGCCTAATGCCTTCGAAATTCTGTGGGAAAACAATTTTCTAACATAATTTTTTTGTTTGTTTATTTTTTGTTTTTTTAGACAGACAGTGTCTTGCTCTGATTTCCAGGCTGGAGTGCAGTGGTTCAATCAGAGTTTATTGCAGCCTCAAACTCCTGGGCTCAAGTGATCCTCCTCCCTTAGCCTCCCAAGTAGCTAGGACTATAGGCATGGGCCACCATGCCTGGCTAATTTTTCTTTTAGAGACAGGGTCTTACTATGTTAACCAGGCAGTCCTCAAACTCCTGGGCCTTAAGCAATTCCCCTGCCTTGGCCTCCCAAGGTACTGGGATTATAGGTATGACCCACCACGCTTGGCCTTTAACCTGAAATTCTGTACCCAACTACACTAACAATCAAGTGGAGGAGTGGAATAAAGATATTTCAGGTTAACAAAACCTGAAAAAAATTAACTTCCATGAATCTTATTTGTTTTTTTAAGATAACTAATCCTGCTTTCTAACCATGAATCTTTTATAAGAAGACTAGTAAAGGATGTCCACCAGCAAAATGAGAAAAGAAACCCAGAAAGAAATGAAAACCAGAAAACTGAGGCTTTAATGAAAAAGAAGCATCAGGAACCACAAGGATCATGGTAGAGCTCCTGAATGTCAGCTGTACATAAGGTCTAGAGTGCGTACAGTCTGGATTGGAACAGGTAGATGCAAAGTTCCAAGATGAAAGCCTTATAAAAAAAGATTATCCAAGATGTTTACCTATACTGATAGTGGTTTTTATGTTTCTACTGCAGAGTTCAGAAAATAAAGGACAATAGATACATAGAAAACTAAACAAATGGAAAACAGTAAATTATTAACTCCAGGAAAAACAAAAGGTTATACAAGAAAGAAAATGTAAACATGGGCCAGGCACAGTGGCTCATGCCTGTAATCCCAGCTACACAGGAGACTGAGGCAGGAGAATCACTTGAACCCAGGAGGTGGAGGTTGCAGTGAGCTGAGATCACACCATTGCACTCCAGCCTGGGCAACTAGAGTGAAACTCCATCTCAAGAAAAAAAAAAAAAGAAAGGAAAGAAAAGAAAATGTAAACACAGTATATAGTGGCTCAGTTGTAAACAATATATACATAATTCAAACAATGTAAACATTATTTTGCCTAAAGTTATGGTATGATTATACTGGGAGTTAGTGAGGGAAAGTAAGTGGTAGCAGGAGTTGTATAAGACTGTTAAATCTTTATCTTCTAAAATAAAAAACAGAGTTACTGTCTATAATTTAAAAAACAACAAACAGCAAATGAAACATTAGAGACAGGTAAATCCCAGAAGAAACAAAGAATTAAAAATAGGCCAGACACAGTGGCTCATGCCTGTAATCCCAACACTTTGGGAGGCCAAGGCAGGAGGATCACCAGAGGTCAGGAGGTCGAGACCAGCCTGACTAACACGGAGAAACCCTGTCTCTATTAAAAATACAAAATTAGCTGGGCATAGTGGCGCATGCCTGTAATCTCAGCTACTAGGGAGGCTGAGACAGGAGAATCGCTTGAACCCAGGAGGCAGAGGTTGTGGTGAGGCAAGATTGCGGCATTGCACTCCAGCCTGGGCAACAAGATTGAAATTCTGTCTCAAAAAGACAAACAAACAAAAAAAAGAATTAAAAACAGTTGCTTCCTGTGCTGTTGTGGTCCCAACGTAAAGAAAGAGAAAAGAGAAGAAGAGAGAGAAAAAAAGAAAAGAAAATTAAAATAGTTGTAATGAAGAAGAAAAGGGTAAGAGACTGTTCTTAGTATATGCTTTACAGTACACTATTTCACTTAAAAAAATTATATACATATTACATTGAATAAAAATAAATATTATTATTATTGTTATTATTATTTGAGACTGAGACTCTATTGCCCAGGCTGGAGTATAGTGGCGTGATCTCAGCTCACTGCAACCTCTGCCTCCCAGGTTCAAGCAATTCTTCTGCCTTAGCCTCCTGAGTAGCTGAGATTACAGGCACCCGCCACCACACCTGGCTAATTTTTGTATTTTTAGAAGACACGGGGTTTCACCATGTTGGCCAAGCTGGTCTTGAACTCCTGACCTCGAGTGATCTGCCCGCCTTCCCAAAGTGCTGGGACTACAGACATGAGCCACGGCACCCGGCCAATTATTTTTAAAACTTACAGGTTCTCATGTCCCACTCCTAGACCCACTGTAACAGAATATCTGAATAGATCTACATATTTGAATGGCTTAAAAGATTATAACCAGGTAGTTAAGTTGGATAAAACACTGGGGTGAGATCATAGACTTTAGCCAGGTGTAGTGGCTCATGCTTGTAATCCCAGCACTTGGTATGGTGGCTCATGCGTGTAATCCCAGCACTTTGGGAGGCTGAGGCAGGTGGATCACCTAAGGTCAGGAGTTCGAGACCAGGCTGGCCAACATAGTGAAACCCCATCTCTGCTAAAAATACTAAAATTAGCTGTGCATGGTGGCGGGTGCCTATAATCCCAGCTACTTGGGAGGCTGCAGGAGGAGAATTGCTTGAACCCAGGAGGCAGAGACTGCAGTGAGCCAAGATCGTGACATTGCATTCCAGCCTGGGTGACAGAGCAAGACTCTGTCTCAAAAAAAAAAAAAAAAAGATCACGGACTTAATGCTGAATGCAGGCTTTTCTATATTCCACTGACTCAAAAATGTACCCTCAACCCTAGCCAGCAGATCTAAATAAGCATGCAACTCATTACAAAGAAGACCGAGAAAGAGAGTTTAAATGGGTCAACATGATCCATCATTCCTATAAGTAAAGCTCCTTAAAAGTATATAAAACCCACACAGATAAATTAGTAACAAAACTTTTGTACATCACGCCTGTAACCCCAGCACTCTGGGAGGCTAAGGAGGGCGGATCACGAGGTCAGGGGATTGAGAACATCCTGGCTAACACGGTGAAACTCCGTCTCTACTAAAAATACAAAAAAAAAAAAAAAAAAAAAATTAGCCAGGCATGGTGGCACGCACCTGTAGTCCCAGCTACTCAGGAGGCTGAGGCAGAAGAATCACTTGAATCTGGGAGGCAGAGGTTGCAGTGAGCTGAGATCGTGGCACTGCACTCTAGCCTGGGCGACAGAGCCAGGTTCCACCTAAAAAAAATAAAAAATAAAAAAAAATCTTTGTACATTAAAAATAGTAAGTTACATTGACATGTTAAACTAATTTATTGCTATCTAAAATGATATAAGCAACAATTTTATTGTTTAATTTGATTAAATGTACAGTTAATGTACCTCTTCCTTCAATATAGTTTATCTTTGAAGTTCTGCTGAATTTTAGTTGCCATAACAACCTGAATAAACCCTTTATTGGTGGAGATATCTGAAGCTATTTATAAATGCAACAGCTGTATCTGTCCAGCTAAATTTCTTTCATAATATAAGACATCAAAGCAGTTTTCTTTTTTTTTTTTTTTTTTTTGAGATGGTGTCTGTCTCTATTGCCCAGGCTGCCAGGCTGGAATGCAATGGCGCCATCTTGGCTTACTGCAACCTCCGCCTCCTAGGTTCAAGCAATTCTCCCTGCCTCAGCCTCCCAAGTAGCTGGCATTACAGATGCCCGCTGCCCACCACCACGCCCAGCTAATTTTTGTATTTTTAGTAGACAATGGGGTTTTGCCATGTTGGCCAGGCTGATCTGGAACTTCTGACCTCAGGTGATCCGCCTGACTCAGCCTCCCAAAGGTGCTGGGATTACAGGCATGAGCCACTGTGCCTGGCATAAAAGCAGTTTTCATTTGCTCTGAATAAATTTAAGAAAAATATCATGAACCATTAAAACTAAAACTATAATTTCTACATTTATATCTAAAATATTAAAATGTAGTAAAACTATATAGAATAAGGTAGAGAATGGGGCTGGGTGTGGTGGTTCATGCCTGTAATCCCGTCAGTTTGGGAGGCCATGGTGGGTGGATCACTTGAGGTCAGGAGTTTGAGACCAGCCTGGCCAACATGGTGAAACCAGGTCTCTACTAAAAATACAAAAATTAACCAGGCATGGTGGTAGGTGCCTGTAATCGCAGCTACTTGGGAGGCTGAGACTGGAGAATCAGGTTGAGGCTGGGCTTGAACCCAGGAGGTGGAAGTTGCAGTGAGCTGAGATCGTACCATTGCACCACAGCCGGGCAACAAAGTGAGACTGTTTCCAAACAACAACAACAACAACAGAGAATAAAAAAAAATACATTTTCATTTCATTGTTTCCTGGAAAAAAAAAAACCAGCAATATTAACACAAAGCTTTCTAAACTGTTAAGTTTTTTCAGAATTGAAAAACGCTTAGATATTTTATTCAGAAGTCTTTGTTTGTTTTTAACTTTTTGTAGAGACAGTCTCACTAATATTGTCCAGGCTGGTCTCGAACTCCTGGGCTCAAAGGATCCTCCTGTCTCAGCCTTCCAAAGTGTTGGGATTACAGGTATGAGCCACTGCACTCAGCCAGATATTTCATTCTATTTATTTGTGTGTGTGTGTCTGTGTGTGTGTGAATCAATAGGTCAAGCCTTCATTTTTTTTTAGTTTTAGTTTTACATAAGTTATTGGGGTACAGGTGGTATTTGGTTACATGAGTAAGTTATTTAGTGGTGATTTGGGAGATTTTGATGCACTGATCACCCGAGCAGTATACACTGCACCATATTTGTAGTCTTCTATCCCTCGCCCCACTCCCACTCTTCCCCACAAGTCCCCAAAGTCCATTGTATCAGTCTTTTATGCCTTTGCATCAGCCAGATATTTTAAATCAATTGCTTCTCTCCACAGTAACACAATGCAAGATAAAACACAAAGAAGCAGGCTGGGTGCGGTGGCTCACATCTGTAATCCTAGCACTCTGGGAGGCCGAGGCGGATGGATCACGGGGTCAGGAGATCGAGACCATCCTGGCTAACACAGTGAAACCCCGTCTCCACTAAAAAAAAAAAATACAAAAAATTAGCCGGGCATGGTGTTGGGCACCTGTAGTCCCAGCTACCCGGGAGGCTGAGGCAGGAGAATGGCGTGAACCCAGGAGGCAGAGGTTGCAGTGAGCCGAGATTGCGCCACTGCACTCCAGCCTGGGCGACACAGCGAGATTCCATCTCAAAAAAAAAAAAAAAAAAAAGCAAAAAAAAAACCCCACATACACAAAAAGAAGGAAACAACAACATTACGTAAAACAACATTTATTAACAGTTAAAGCAACCTAAATTCATTAATAAAAGTAGAATAAAGATTTTACAACTGAACCTTTCCTCTTTTCAAAGTGATTATTTGATTCCATTAAAATAATTAATAGTAATTAGACTGAAGAAATATCTATCTTCACTGATATAAGCTTTTGAGTACACAAAATTATAAAAATAAAAGGTTTATTCTGCAGTAGTGTAGCAGTTGATTAGCAGCTTCTCAGATAGGATCTGTGCCTATGTAGAGTCTCAGTAAGTATTGGTTCAATAGATTATTTAGATTAAGACTGCTATATTTAGGACAACCTACAGATTTTTTCTCATAGAAAAAAAGTTTTAAATTATATATAAATACACGTATTGACTGGTAATTGTTACATACATTTTCTACCTTGAATTGAGATACTCATCTTTGTGCTCATCTTTCAAACCCTTTCTCCAACCCTTCCTCTAATTCATGTTTTAAAAACATATATAATATCCTGTACATCCATATATTTGGGGATAGTCCATTAAACTTGTATTAAATTTAAATTTTGCACCTTGTCCATATTTAATTTAATCAATGTTTAATTTTGCAGATGTTTTTCTTTTTTATCTTTCCTGTAGTACAGATTAATTTTGCAGATATTTTACAATAATTAAAAATATACAAAACACAATTTCCTAAGGGAAAAAAAATAACTAAACAACAGGTGATTCAGACAGCAGCCAGCAATGTTATTTTCAAAGAGTAACTATAGATGCATAAGATCCATTCTTCTATATTCATTACTGTTGTATTTTGATATAAAACATATCTAATCATAAATAAGGTCTTTCCCCTTTCACTTAAATCTTTCAGAGAATAGCATAATCACAATCCTGAGAAACCACTCCTGTGCCTAGAATTTCAAGTAAGTCTGTCTTTCATGCAAATACCCACATGATTCTTTTCCTATTACTTTCACAGTTCCTTTCCTGCCCATTCCATTCCTTGAAAAATTTATGAGAAATGCCTACATGACAGGAATATGTCCATTTCAGCCTCTCTTAAACTAGAAACAATTCTTAGGTTATAGAAATGAAAACCTCATTTTCATATGTTGTCTTTATAGTTTAAAAAGTGCTCACATACACTATAATGTCTGACCCTACAATAACGCTTCCACTTGGATAAAATAGGTATTATTCTCATTTTGAAAATTAAAAAGAAAATTATGCTCAGAAGGGCTTGCCCCAGGTCAAACAAGAAGAGTAATAATCATCATATAAGTCAGCTCTCTTGACATATTTTTTTCACAATACTTTGCTGCCTCACTTACATATGACAAAGAGGAGAGAGTGGGGCAACTGACTTTGGCAGCCTTCAGTTGTCACCGACCCTGAACAACAGAATCTATTACAATCTATTCTCTCTCCAATAGCAAGTCCTGGCAGTATGGTAGACCTGACTGATAGCATAACTTTAATTATCAGCCAGAGGCTTAAACCTATGCTTGTTGTAATTAGAATTTCCCCACAGAAAAAAAAGCATATCATCTATTCCAGAAAAGAACTACCTATTAAATCCTAATCTTTACATTTTCAATTCACGGCCAACCAGTGTTTAAAACATGAATTATCTTAATAAAAGAGCAAGTTTACAAATGCCTATGGAGTACACCTTTGGGAATGTTATCCCATTCTATTTTTAGTAAACATTTAATCCTAGTATAAGACCAGAACAGATGGGCAATAGAAACTGGCTCCAATTTTCCAACATTCTACATACTAGCTAACAATATAGCAAACACCTAGAGGTTGTTCTAACCATAATTATCAGCTCAACCCGTAACAGAATCAGAAGTCGGCTTGTATTCCCTCTTGTTTTGGAGAAAGATATCTGGGACTCGCCAAAAAAAAAAAAAAAAAAAAAAAAAATCAGACTTAGCAATTTTACTTCTAGGTAAACAACCCACACTGATGCTCATATTTTATAATGCTTGCTCCTAGTCGCATACTTATTTCATTCAATGCTATGCTTCACTGCCTCCTTTTCTTTGGTCTCTTTTCACTTTTTTGGCTGTTGTTACTTGTTCAACTCCTTTACTATCTTCTTCTTTCCATCTCTCGTTTTGGTAATCCTCATCACTATCTGGGCTATCTTGTTCTTCTTCCTGCCAGATTCCTTCCTGAAGCTGCCAACTCCCACTTAAAGCTTTGTGTTCATCAACAATTTATGCTTTAAAATGATCTCTTGCTTTTTCCTTGATCACCTTTCAAAATCTCTTTACCTTGATATATCTCAGTTATTAGAAAAGCTACTTGATTAAACTAGTTTATACTGAAAGGAGCATAAGTGTTGAATAATTGGTCATTTTAGACAAGATGGGGGAGAAATTTGGGAAAGAAGAGTTTTCATACTTTCAGCCCACTCCCCTCCCAGCCTTTAGCAAATAACAAGAGTTGTAAGCCCAGGAAAGCCCTTACCCCAACCCCCTGGAGTCTCAAAATAAGTTTCTTCATTGTTAAAGAAGACTTCGGTGATTACTCTATTCCTGTGTCTTCCACTAGTTTTCCAGGGTCCTTGCTATCCAGTATTTGCTTCTCAATGAAAGGAATTGTTTCTATCATATTGGGCAAGTTCCTGCCCTACCATAAGCTAACTTAAACAACCAGAGTGTGTGTATCTATACCAAAGAATGTGTCATTATTCTGATCTCTGACTGGCGCCTATTGGAAAAGGGACTTGAATGTAGGAATCTTCATATTGAAATGAAAACACTTTCTTCTTTTTCTAGTCAACTCCTATCTCCTCTCCAGATAATTAGAAAAATACGAAGCTAAGCTGAAGGTTTATAATATTAATTATATATAATAATAATCACATGAACAACTTATCATTTATACTTTAAACATCATACATTATAACTGGAATTAGGTCCATGATTAAATGTTTCAGATCCAGTTATGTTTTACTTTATTATAACTGAATTTGGTATCTATTCAGTCTTCATAGTTAGTTGGTTAGTTGTTCATATAACACAGCAATCTGTTTATCTAAAATTTGTAGGACCATTGCTACTATAATCCTTAATTATGACTCACTCTCACAAGTAATTTATTTATGATATAATTTAAATACATTTATTTAAAAATATTTGTTTGCATATCTAAATAAGATCACAGCACATGGACAATAATTTTGTTGAGCTTCTAGCACCATTTGGACACTATAATGAAATAATAGTCATTGATGTATATTCAATCTCTACCTTATTCATTTTAACTTATTCATATAGTCTGTCAGTGTTTTAAAGTCATTTATGCACATATTTTCTATTTGTAGGTCCAATAAGCACACTCCTTTAGGACTTCAATCATGTCTTTTACAGTTGAATCTCAACTAATTTAAATCAAAAAACCAAAAATTCATTGTACATTAATGGGTCCTGCACATGGCTTAGCATATCACATATATTATTATTATCTTCTTTAATCCTGGCAGCAATCCTGTGAGATAGTACTATTATCAGTTGCATTTTCCTGAGGAGAAACTTAAGGTTGGAGAGGTTTCGTACCTTGCCCAAGGTCACACAAAATTAGTAAGTGGAGCCAGGATCAATTCTGGCTCTGTCTGATATAAATCAGTCTGATATAAATCAGGATCTGTCTGATATAAAAATCCATGCCCTTTATCATTGTTATTGATAGGTTTGGAACTCTGTCCCCACCCGAATTTCATGTCCAATTGTAATCCCCAATGTTGGAGGTGGGGCCTGGTGGGGGTGGATTTTTATGAATGGTTTAGCACCATCCCCTCGGTTCTCTCCTCACACTAGCGAGGGCTGGCTTAAGATATGTCCTTTATTTATTTTTCTTATTTATTTATTTTTTGTTTGAGATGGAGTCCGTCTCTGTCTCCTAGGCTGGAGTGCAGTGGCGCCATCTCGGCTCACTGCAACCTCTGTCTCCCAAGTTCAAGCCATCCTCCTCTGCCTCAGACTCCCAAGCAGCTGGGATTACGGGTGCCCACCACCATGCCCGGCTAATTTTTGTAGTTTACTTAGTAGAGACAGGGTTTCACCATGTTGGCCAGGCTGGTCTCAAACTCCCAACATCAGGTGATCCACCCACCTCTGTCTCCCAAAGTGCTGGGATTACAGGCATGAGCCACTGCACCTGGCCCCCACGTGTCCTTTAAAAGCGTGTAGCACCTCCCTCCTGCCCTCTCTCTTACTTGCACCACGCCAGAAGCCTTACTCCCCCTTTGCCTTCCACCATGACTGTACATTTCCTGAGGCCTCCCCAGAAGCAGAAGCCACTATGCTTTCTGTACAGTCTACAGAACCATAAACCAATTAAACCTCTTTTGTTTATAAATTACCCAGTCTCACGTATTTCTTCATAGCAATGCAAGCATGGATTAATACAGTTATAGTACTTCTTGTATATTCAAGAACAAAAAATGTAATTAGAAATATGACTATGGTGGGCTGGGCACAGTGGCTCATGCTTGTAATCCCAGCACTTTGGGAGGCTGAGGCAGGTGGATCACTTGAGGTCACGCGTTCAAGACCAGCCTGGCCTACATGGTGAAACCCCATCTCTACCAAAAATACAAAAAAAAATTAGCCTGGCGTGGTGGCACTTGCCTGTAATCCCAGCTATTCCAGAGGCTGAGGCAGGAGAATCACTTGAACGTGGGACGCGGAGGTTGCAGTGAGCCGAGATTGCACCACTGCATTCCAGCCTGGGCGACAGAGTGAGACTCTTATCTCCAAAAAAATAAATAAATAGAAATACGGCTGTGGAAAATTGGGGGGCAGAGATCAACAACCATATCAACAGTTATAATTTTGGATTTCATCATGTTATGTGATAAAGATTTATAAAGAGAAACAATATATGTATTCATCAAAATTTTTTCTTATTTTAGCCACAGAGCCCATGTTGTCCAGGCTGGAGTATAGTGGCTATTCACATCACTATCATAGAGCACTGCAGCCTGAAATGTCTGACCTCAGGTGATCCTTCCACCTTAGCTTCCTGACTTAGTTGCAGCTACTGGCACGTGCCACTGCACCTGGGTATTCAGCAAATACATATTGAGTACTAGTTATGTACCAAGCACTATCATAGACTCTAGCCCTTAAGGAGCTTACATAAAGAGATTTTTCCAGAAAGCAAGAGCATTTCAAGAAAGTAGGGGAGAAGCACTTAAAAATAATAAAGAACAGGCCGGGCGCGGTGGCTCAAGCCTGTAATCCCAGCACTTTGGGAGGCCGAGATGGGTGGATCACGAGGTCAGGAGATCGAGACCATCCTGGCTAACATGGTGAAACCCCATCTCTACTAAAAATACAAAAAAAAAATTAGCCGGGCGAGGTGGCGGGCGCCTGTAGTCCCAGCTACTCGGGAGGCTGAGGCAGGAGAATGGCGTGAACCCAGGAGGCGGAGCTTGCAGTGAGCCGAGATAGTGCCACTGCACTCCAGCCTGGGTGACAGAGCAAGACTCCGCCTCAAAAAAAAAAAAAAAAAATAATAATAATAATAATAAAGAACAAAAAGTATGTAGTGTCAGTAATAAATTTAAACCAAGATCTAGGTGATCTAATTATCATTGGTTCATATGTGGGTTTCTAGTACCTGAAATACCAAGCAAATAATGAACTTGGGGTCTATATTAAAAGTTTACACTAAGTAAAGCTTACATATGGGAATAAGTAGCCCCCAAATCTCTATAATTAAGGTCCAATTACCATTTTTTAGCTATGCCCTTACAACAGTAATATTAAGTGTTTTGGGCTCATCTTTATTGTAAACTCCAAAAGATAGGGATAAAGATCTATTTATTATTTTCATCAGTGCCAACATGTAGTCACTAAAATATGCCTGTAGACAGATAAAGATGTTCTGAATTAAATATGAATCTACTATTTGTTACTTGTGTGACCATAGGCAACTTATTTAACCTCTCTGTTAAACCTCTGTTGTGTGCCTCAAGTTCCGTACTTGTTAAATAAAGACAATGAGAGCTCCTATCCAATACGCATTGTTGTGAGGTTAAATTAATGTGCTTACTTAGCAGGGGGTCTGGCATATAGTAAATACTCCATAATGCTTAACTGCTATTAAGCACTCTCATTTTTTTCCTGTTGAATATTGTTTACTTTTCAAGTAAGGTACCCATAATGAACTAGATACAGTACAGATTTAACTTTAGAAAAAAACTAGAGTGTATTCTTTTTGAGAAATTCAAGCATTTTCTAGATACATAAGGAAAATCTAGTGTTTTGTTATCATACAAGTTTCAGAATGCTTGGGAATCCCAAGTGTTAACTATTAATAGTTAGAGAAGTAGCATGATTTATTTATAGCACATTTCACTCGCTTAATGCAAGGATCTTTTTAACTTCTCAGTGAATGTATGCCCAAGAAATCAGTATTTATTATTTCAAATTTGAAAAAATTAAAAAGTACTAAAAAGGCAAATAAAGAAACATCATTACCCCCAAATAACAATTTATGAAATTCCAAGACATTTTCTTATTTTAAAATGAAACAGTAAACATTTTAAATATAAGGTAATAAAAAGTCTTCCCAAACTATCTGTTAAAGCACAATGCATACCACTGTGAAAAAGTTTGGCAGTTCCTCAAAAGATTAGACATAGAATTACCATATGATCCAGCAATTCCACTCCTAGGCATATACCCAAAAGAACTGTAAGCAGGGACTCAACAGACACTTTGTATATCAATTTCTACAGTGGCATTATTCACAATAGTTAAAAAGGTGAAAATGTCCAAGTGTCCTTTGACAGATAAATGGATAAATCACATGTGGTATATACATACAATGGAAAATATTCAGTAATTAAAAAATGAAATTCTGAGGCTGGACATGGTGGCTCACACCTGTAATCCCAGCACCTTGGGAGGCCAAGGCAGGCAGATGGCTTCCACTCAGGAGTTCCAGCCCAGCCTGGGCAACATGGTAAAATCCTCTCTCTACCAAAAATACAAAAAAATTAGCCAGGCATGGTGGTCGTGTGCCCTAGGTCCAGCTAGTCAGGAGGCTGAGGTGGGAGGATCACTTGGGCCTGAGAGGTGGGGGTTGCGGTGAGCTGAGATCGTGCCACTGCACTCCAACCTGGCTGACAGAGTGAGACCTTGTCTCAAAAAGAAAAAAAGATTCTGATACATGCTACAACATGCATGAACCTTGAAAACATTATGCTATGTAAAATAAGACAGGCACAGAAGGACACATGTTATATGGTTACACTTACATGCAGTACCTAGACCAAAAATAGGCAAATTCATAGACATGAATAGTAGAACAGAGGTTACTAGGGGATGGTAGGGGATGGGGGAAGGAGGAAATGGAAAGTTATTGTTTAGTGGGTATGAAGTTTGATTTGAGCTGATGAAAAAGTTTTGGAGATGGATGGTGGTGATGATTACACAACATTGTGAGTATACCTAATGTCACTGAATTGTATACTCAAAAATGATTAAAATGATAAATCTTATGTTATATATATTTTATGGTTTCATATTTGAAAGTATTTCCTTCTCTTTACTCCATATAGAAATATTATATACAGGCTGGGCATGGTGGCTCACACCTATAATCCCAGCACTTTGGGAGGCCAAGGCAGGCAGATCACAAGGTCAGGAGTTTGAGACCAGCCTGGCCAATATGGAGAAACCCCATCTCTACTAAAAATACAAAAATTAGCTGGGCATGGTGGCATGCGCCTGTAGTCCCAGCTACTCAAGAGGCTGAGGCAGGAGAACTGCTTGAACTCAGGAAGCGGAGGTTGCAGTGAACTGAGTTCATGCTACTGCACTCCAGCCTGGGCCACACAGTGAGACTCCAAACTCCAAAAAAATAAAAAAAAAAGAAAGAAAGAAATATTATACACATTCTACCTGCATTATAATTAAAATTTTTTATTGTATCAAAAAGTTTATTATAACAATATTTTTATTTTATATTTTTTATCATAATGCAGGTAGAATGTATGTAATATTTCTATATGGAGTAAGGGGAAGGAAATATTTTCAAATATGAAAATAGGAAATCCTTTATTCCACAGTTAAAATGACAACTGTAAAAAATTTCTCTTATCATTAAGAGTAGGAGAACAGAATTATATATGGCAGTTCAATATCATAATCTTCTCACAATAATGATTAGCAGATAATATCCTAAAACTTGCAATTAGTTTGTTATTCCCAAACTAAGACTGAAAAGCAATGTCAAAATCAGCTCGAGAACATAATCAACATTTGATTTACGTAATCTGATATGAAAACTTCAAAGCACTGAGGGTAAAAACACCTTAGAAAATATTCTTTGAAAGGAACAGCAGTAACAGAGCTATAATAAGTAAGAGCAAAAGAATGTTCACATACTCCTCACTCTTTCTAGGTATCTCTAAGAGAATGCATACTTTTTCTTTCAATTATTAGCTATATTTCAAGAATGATGCAATGACAGTCTGACAAAAACTATGTGGTGGGTACCAAAATCAGGACCATATGCTAATTATGCTGAAATCTAAAACAATAAATATTCTCCAGGCAAAAATTTTAGCTTACAAATAGTAGCAAATCACATAAGACACCAAATAGTGCCATCAGTTTAGGCTTCAGGTTCGCTGTTACGTTGTAGTTAAGATTGCTAATACAATGGCACTCAGCTATAACAATGTCTTATAATTTCTAGTTAACATTGACTTTAAGGAATTCAAAACAACATTCAGCTATTATCACTCTAACTCATACACCTAATTACAGTTAATCCGGTAAAAGATAGTTTTATTTCCCTACTGAGAATTCTGAAGTAAATAGAGGCCAAAAGTTTAAGTGGTTTACCCAAGAATTCAATGGCAATAACTTTAAAAAGGAAAGAAAGAAAAGTATATAGACTTTTATCATTGAGGATTCACATGTACTAAGCTAGAAATATTTCTGTGCTATAAGTAATTTATTCCTTAAAACAACCTGTGTCACAGAATTGCACAACTCAAGGGTTCACCATTCACATCCTGGCGTATGTAGTCAGCAAACTTCAAACTGTGGGCCAAATCTGGCCCAGAATCTATTTTTATAAATGAAGTTTTATTAGAATACAGCCATACCCATTTGTGTACATATTGCCTATGGCTGTTTTTGTGCTATAACAGCAAGGTTGAGTCACTGTGAGAGCTATCTTATGGTTTATGGCCAGCAATGCCTAAAATATTTTCTATTTGGCTCTTTCCAGAAAAAAAATTGTCAACCCCTGGTCTGTGTGAACACCACCCCTGGAATAATGCACTGTAAAGTCTTTGCAGCAGCCCTGAAATGATTTACTGAAAAAGGTATTATCTGTATCTGGTAGATGAGAAAACTGAGACTCAGTAATATCAAATAATACTCAAGGTCATATAGTTTTTAAGTGACAAGGTTAGCCTTCAAATCTAGAGCCTTCCATTAAATTACACAGGACCATGTATATATTGGGGGTAGTAATACATAGCTCCCTTAGCTGTTGTTAGAAGTCTCAAATGTGTACATAAAAATATTATAGAAATGTTAATTATTATTACAGAGTAAATATTAAACACGGATAGTTTGACCTTATGTTCTCCTTTATCCTTCAATAAAATTGGTGTCTTGGCAATGCACACCTCCATACTTACTAGCTCCTCCAAAAAGATCTTCACACTCCTATTCCCATCTTCCAACTAACAAAATACTACTCTTTTTCTAGAATCAACTTAAAAGCCATATTCTTAATGATATCTTCTCTGATTCCCTAATCAATATTCAGTGCTTTTTCCTGTGTTCTTCTTTAGCATGTTATTGGAAACTCTGTTTAACATGTTTCATTCTATTTTCTATTACTTACTTATCTAATTCCATTTCCATTACATTATTATTTTACATTATTTAGGAGACTATTTCTTATTCATGCTTATATCCACCTCAACCACCCTCTCCCACTATAATGCCTGCCAAAGTTCCTTGTGCATAACAAATACCCACCAAGTTGGACTTCCTGACACTGTACACCTAGTTCTGCTCTGTGTTCCAATCTGTTGCTCATCACACCAAGCTAGGTTTCCTCCAGTACATCTGTCTACTTCTCAAAAAGGCAAGAGGAAAGTTAGAAACTCTTCAAAATGAAATATAGACAGAATTTTCAATTTCTACAATGTTCAATATATTTAATGCTTTCAATGTAAACTCCTCTGTATAACTCAGTAATTTTTAATCAAATATTTCATCAGTTTTATCAATATAATTTATTCCCCCATTTAATCTTTAAACCAAATTGTTCATGCTCAAATTCTCTCACAAATAAACACAATGTTCTAACTCAGCTGTTGTGGCAGAATGTGTTCACAATGAACAACCCCTACTATCTTGGCAAGAATTACAGAATTAGCTAATTACAGTACAGCCTCCTTTATCTGTTTTCATTGGGATAACGAGCAATCTGGATATATCAAAAAGCAAATGATCCAGAAAGACATCTTAGGGTCTTTCACTAAATATGGAAGTCCTATGAAGTCAAGTTAGATTGAGCTTTTTTCCACTATGTGCATACTTTTTCTATGAATAGTAAGAGAAATTCCAATGTGTGAGGTTTTCATAAGAGGCTAAAAAGATCCCATTGTACAAGGTAGCCAAGGCAAAAATGTTTTAAACAAGCTGTAAATTTATAGGGGCCTGAAGTTTGACAAAAAGAGGATAGAGATACATAAAAGTAGAAGACAGTCCCTGCCATAAAAGATCTTGGGTTTTCTTTAGGGGAGAAAAAATAAACATATGAAATAATTTGAGAACAATAATGAACATCATATTTTGTAGGCAGTGATTCAAAATATTTCTCTCATCTCTCACTGCCACATCACAAATTATTATGACTGCTGTCATAAAACAAACATGTATCACTGTTTGGGCCTTAAGACTGAGCCACAGAGATTGAAGGGAGGAAGAAGGATATTCTTTTTCATTTTTCATGATTTGTATTTCACTTGCTTCTGAAAAGACTTGAGGAAATCTACCAAATAAAACAGTGTGTGGCTGGGCACGGTGCTCCCACCTGTAATCCCAGCACTTTGGGAGGCTGAGGCGGGTGGATCATTTGAGGTCAGGAGTTCAAGACCAGCCTGGCCAACATGGCAAAACCTGATCTCTACTAAAAAACACCAAAAAAAAAAAAAAAAAAAAAATTAGCTGGGCATGGTGGTGTGCGCCTGTAATCCCAGCTACTCAGGAGGCTGAGACAGGAGAATTGCTCGAACCTGGGAGGAGGAGGCTGCAATGAACTGAGATCATGCCCCAGCATGGGCGACACAGCAGGACTCCATCTCAAAAAAAAAAAAAAAATAAAACAGTGTGTGCTATCCATGGTTAAAACAAAAATATATCCCTCAAACAATGTAAGAAAGTAAATACCTCTAGGCATCTGAGGTGATCGGATGACATTTGGACTAAAATTATGTGCAAAGACTTCAATCTCCTACCATTTTCTTATGACAGAACTACTATTAGACATATCTTCTGCTATGGATTCTATTATACAGTTGTTGAACAGACTATATTAGAAATCTCTATTCTTATTAGAGAATAAAAAAATACAATGGAATTCTGAGACATCTGTCTTGCATTTATTTTTAGTTCCTTATCTTTTAGGATTTAATGAGCAAGGTCTTATTTATTTATTTATTTTTTCTAGCTAAGGATATGAATTGCAAACACAAAATTACCATGAGAAACAGCACAAATTGGCCGGGAGCAGTGAGTGGCTCACACCTGTAATCCCAGCACTTCGGGAGGCCAAGGTGGACGGATCACGAGGTCAAGAGATCGAGATCATCCTGGTCAACATAGTGAAACCCCGTCTCTACTAAAAATACAAAAATTATTTCGGCGTGGTGGCGCGCGCCTGTAGTACCACCTACTGGGGAGGCTGAGGCAGGAGAATCACTTGAACTTGGGTGACGGAGGTTGCAGTGAGCTAAGATCCCGCCACCACATTCTGGCCTGGCGACAGAGTGAGACTCTGTCTCAAAAAAAAAAAAAAAAAAAAAAAGAAAGAAAAGAAAAAAGAAAAACAGCACAAATTAATTCACTTTGTACCTGTTAATAATTAGTAACATTTTATTGAAGCAGGTAAAAGGATACTTCACAGTCACATAGACGTCTACAGTTTAACATAACAGTTAACAATACAAAAGAAAAAAGTCTCCATTTTTTTCTACCACTTCTGTTCAGATTGCACAATGCATACAAATTAATAACAAATTTTGAAGATGTAATGTAATTTGGTTGCCAAGAAGATTGTCACTTTTGAGGCAATAGTGCAAAGAATAAATTCCAAACTTTCTACGTTAAAAGGCAGAGTCTTATTTTATGGTATTTTAGATATATTAGTTCACCCATTTTTCCCTAATGAATTAAATAAAAATATTAATATTTAACACCGTCCATTCCAGGCAAATAGAACACTAATGTACCCTGAATACCTTGCAACATGTCACCTAAAAATGCTAGCTAAAATATGAAAATCACCTTGAAATAAAGTACCAATGAACATAAAAAATGCACAATCCAAATTCACAAAACAAGGCCAGGTGAGGTGGCTCACGCCTGTAATCCCAACATTTTGGGAGGCCCAGGCAGGTGGATCACTTGAGGTCAGGAATTCGAGAACAGCCTGGTAAACATGGCGAAACCCCGTCTCTACCAAAAATACAAAAATTTTCCAGGCATGGTGGCGCACGCCTGTAATCCCAGCTACTCGGGAGGCTGAAGCAGGAGAATCGCTTGAACTCAGGAGGTGGAAGTTGCAGGGAGCCAAGACTGTGCCACTGTACTCCAGCCTGGGTGAGAGAGTAAGCAAGGCTCTGTCTCAAAAAAAAGAAAAGAGTAGAAAACCAACCATATAGTGGGCCATAACAATTCATGACAAAAAGAATAACTATGACAGAAAATGCTTCAGTAGAAGAACAACTGATGAGAGAAAATTTTTCTTTATAGAACAGTTCAGCTATTAGATGCAGAAGAAATGAAAGAATTACACAGTCACTATTGTGAATCACTAATGAAATATAAATCTAGCCAAAGACCATCAAAGGCAGCTAAAACCATAACGTGAAAGGCTGGGGCAGGTACTGAATGATTAGGCTGACGGCACTTGAACTTTTGGACCAATCTTAACGTTACAAAAAAGGAAATATATTATTTGCTTCCTGTTGAAATGCAATATAAAGTACACAGTGGCTGGGCACGGTAGCTCACGCCTGTAATCCCAGCACTTTGGGAGGCTGAGGCAGGCGGATCACAAGGTGAGGAGATCGAGACCATCCTGGCCAACATGGTGAAACCCGTCTCTACTAAAAATACAAAAATTAGCTGGGTGTGGTGGCATGTGCCTGTAATCCCAGCTACTCGGGAGGCTAAGGCAGGAGAATCACTTGAACCCAAAGGTGGAGGTTGCAGTGAGCTGAGATCGTGCCATTGTACTCCAGCCTGGTGACAGAGTAAGACTCCGTCTAAAAAAAAAAAAAAAAAAGTACACAGCACCATATATGAATTACTCTTGACAAAAACTCAAACCTAAAATCAGAGCGCTAGATCTCTGCTATCCAATATGGCAGCCACACACAGCTACTGAGCACCTGAAATGTAGCTACTTTGAATTGAGATATGTTGTAAATGTAAAATACACAACAGATTTCAAAGAGTTGGTACAAAAAAAAGACTGTAAAATATCTTACTAATAATTATGTACATTATGTGGTGAAATAATATTTTTAATATCTGGGATGAATAAAATGTGTCATTAAGATAATTTCACCTTTTTCTTTTTACTTTTGTTAATGCAGCTACCAGAAAATTTTAAATTATGTGACTTGCATTTGTAATTTGTATTTCTAACTGCACAGCATGTGCTGCTCTAGAACTAATCACCTTTTTACAGAAGATACGATATAAAAGCATATTAAATGATATCACAAGAATGCAACTAGCCAAGTCCAGAATGTAAGAAAGTCTACCAACAAATGATCTGGTTTCTTCAACAGACACGGAGCAATGAAAAAAACGAAGGGGGCTGGGCACAGTCTATAATCCCAGCACTTTGGAAGTCTGAGTCAGAGCACTGCTTGCAGGAGTTTGAGACCAGTCTGGGAAACACAGTAAGACTGTGGGAAAAAAAATAAACAAAAATCAGCCCAGCCTTGTGGAGCATGTCTATAAGTCTTAGCTACCTGGGAGGCTGAGTGGGAGGATTGAGTCTGGGAGGTAAGGCTGCAGTAAGCCGAGATTACGCCACCACACTCCTGCCTGGGCAACAAAGCGAGACCCTATCTCCAAAAAAAAAAAAAAAATTGTTGTTAATTTGGCCAGGTACAGTGGCTTACACTTGTAATCCCAACACTTTGGGAGTCTAAGGTGGGAGGATCGCTTGAGGCCAGGAGTTCAAGACCAGCCTGGGCAATATAGTAAGATCCTTCTGTATTAAAATATATATATTTTTTTAATTAGCTAGATGTGGTGGTTTGCACCTGCAGTTCTAGCTACTCAGGAAGCTGAAGCAGGCTTGAGCCCAGAAATTCAAGGCTGCAGTAAGTTAAGATATCACCACTGCACTTACAGCCTGAGTGACAGAGCAAGTCCCTATCTCTTAAAAAAAAAATTGCTAATCTTTTTTTTTTTTTTTTTTTTTTTTTGAGACGGAGTCTCGCTCTGTCGCCCAGGCTGGAGTGCAGTGGCCGGATCTCGGTTCACTGCAAGCTCCGCCTCCCGGGTTTGCGCCATTCTCCTGCCTCAGCCTCCCGAGTAGCTGGGACTACAGGCGCCCGCCACCTCGCCCGGCTAGTTTTTTGTATTTTTTAGTAGAGACGGGGTTTCACTGTGTTAGCCAGGATGGTCTCGATCTCCTGACCTCATGATCCGCCCGTCTCGGCCTCCCAAAGTGCTGGGATTACAGGCTTGAGCCACCGCGCCCGGCCAATTGCTAATCTTTTTAGGTGTGATAATGAAAAAAAATTACACTTCAATTTAAGAAGAAATCGTCATACCTTGGAGACACATATTGACATACTTATGGAAGAAATGAGACTTGTTTTAAAACAATCCAGGTGAGAAGTTAGAAGATTGTCTTATTGGTTGTTTGAGAGTCACTGTTCTATTTTGTCAACTTGTATTCATACTAAAAAGGCTTAAAAGAAGTTTTTTTTTTTTAACTACATTGGTGGTTTCCTGAGGCTAGGGAATGGGAACAAGGAGTGACTGCCAACAAGTGTGCCAAGAGTGACTGGCACCAGCTTTCTTTTTAGGGTGACGGAAATGTTCTAAAATTAGATTGTAGTGATCATTGCACAACTCTGAAGATTTACTAAAAATCATTGAACAGTACACATAAAATGAGTAAATTTTATGGTATGTAAATTGTACCTCAATAAAGCTGTTTTTTTAGTTGATGTTTAATTTTATACGCTTTTTCTCTCTCCTCCCTCCACTCCCCCTTTCCTCCCTCCCTCTCTCTATCTCACGAACACACAGACACACATACACATAAATACACAGGAAGAAATCTAACAAAAGACTATGAGAAGTTTATAAAGAAAATTGTAAAATTAGATTGAAAGATATTAAGATAGACCTAAACAAATGGAGAAACACATTTAGGAAAATTATTTTCAAAATGACCTATCAATTCAAAGTAATTCAATATAATTTCAATAACAATCCCAAAAAGACATAAGAATTGACAAACTGATCCTAAGGGTTATATGGAAGAGCAAAGGACCAGAAATAGCCAAACATCCCTGAAGAACATTCTAAAGAAGATGACCCTACTAGGCATTAAAACTTAAATCTCATTAGCAGTATATTAGTGTTCATGTTCCTTCACATTTTGTCTACTTGGGATGATCCAATTCTTTAATTTCTGTAAGTCTGGTATGTGTAAATGCTTGCTTCATCGAGGTTATAATTTGCATCTCTCTATCTCAAATGAGGTTAAGCATCTTTTAAAATGTATCTTGCCTATTTATGTTTTCTCTTTGTGAAATGTCCATTAGTTTTATTTGTCTGCTTATCTATAGGGCTGTCTTTTCCTTATCCATTTGTGAGAGTTCTTTTATGAGTTATTTGTGTTATAAGTATCTTCTCCCAGTTTATGACTTATCTTTGTATTTTTTTACACTGCCTTTTAAAAAATTGATATGTAATTCACATACCACACAGCTTACTTTTTTAAAGTACACAATTCAATGGTTTTTAGTACAGTCAGAGTTGCACAACCACCACTGTTATCTAATTCCAGAACATTTTCTCACCTTTATAGAATTCACTAAAAAGCACATTTTTCACTTTATATACTAACTGCTACTTAAGTATAACTTACATTTAAAATTAAGCAACTAAATATTATATTCAATTCAACTCAGATGTTTATTTAGTGAATGAGCATTATGTTAGGCACCCTGAAATACACAATAGTAATATACAAGATATAGTTCTGATATTCCAGGAATAAAGAAAGAAACTAGCAATCAAGAATGTTCACTAAAACATTTTCTTTTTAAAAACTCCCCAAAATCATTTTATTATGGAAAGTATCAAATATACACAAAAGTAAAGAGAATAGCATATTACATTTCATGTATCCAAGTTCAACAGTTATCATAAGACATTTTCTAATGCTGCTACAATTAGGAGGTATCAGCATTCACTGTAAGATTTGAAGACCTCTACTAAAAATTTTTTTTAATGTAACCATGACAGAGTATGAAGTAGAAAACACAAAACAAGGCCAGGCACAGTGGCTCACGCATGGAATCCCAGCATTTGGGAGGCTGAGGCAGGTGGATCACGAGGTCAGAAGTTCAAGACCAGCCTGGTCAATATGGTGAAACCCTGTATCTACTAAAAATACAAAAAAAAAACGAGCCGGACGTGGTGGCACACATATGTAGTCCCAGCTACTCTGGAGGCTGAGGCAGGAGAATCGCTTGAACCCAGGAGGCGGAGGTTACAGTGAGCCGAGATTGCGCCACTGCACTCCAACCTGGGCAATAGCAGGAGGCTCCATTTAAACAAAACAAAACAAAACAAGATAATTAGTTTATCCTGTTATCCTGTAGCAGCCACTTTCATATTCCTTCCACCTCATCCCTCTCTCTCAAGTCAAGTCTGTATTACAAATCCCCAAAGATCTAGTCTGACAAATGCTGAGCCCTTGTTGGAGAGAGGAGAAAAGGAAAAAATTGAATTAGTAAAGGTAGAACTATCATTAGCACATAGAGGAAGAGCAGAAGGCTGGAAACTCTCACACATTAAGTTTTTTACTATCACATTTTTTTTTTTTTTTTTTTTTTTTTTTTACCATTTATTGGTTAGAAAACAGATCTAATTATTCTTTCAACTCAATCCTTATACTGTTGACAACTAACTTTTTACATTCATCCCTTTCCCACATAGCTTACCCTTCTAATCATACTAATTTTCTCAACAAAATGATAGGTAATAATAGACTTTATACTCTCGCATTGATAAGAAAGAAAAAAACATAGACTTTGAAGTCAAAAGACCTAGGTTTGCTCCTACAAACTGCACAACCTTAAGCAAGTTATTTTAATTCCAGATGTTTGTTTGCTTATTTGTAAAACTGAGATCTCCCTACTTTCAGAAGAAAGTCTTCTTTTTATATAAATTGATCAAGTTAAGTTCCACAAGACAGGACACAGAGGAAAGGAGAATTGACAATACTTACTACATTTAAGTATCAAATGCTACATATATATATATATATATTTTTAGCAGAAGAGCCTGAACCTCATATTAAAATGCTACCAGAACTGGTCTGGATCCATATTGAAGTAAATCATACATTTTAGGTTTTCTATTCTTAACTATAAGTGAGATGATTTTAGATAGATACAAGGAAACATACTTGCTTTCTTCATATTACAGAAAAACAATATTTCCAGATCCTTGATGATCAGAAAAGGAAACCACACATTGTTTTCTAATTCCTATAATGCTACTAGTATGATGACTTTTTTTCCATTTAGGGCTATTTTAGTGAGGTCACATATTATTATTATGAAATATCTGAAAAAAATGATAGTACATACAAATGAATCTGTGTATCTATATAATGATAATGGCATCACTCAGTAATAATGGGGGATGAGGGATAAAAGACTACACATTCGGGCCGGGCGCGGTGGCTCATGCCTGTAATCCCAGCACTTTGGGAGGCCAAGGCGGGTGGATCACCTGAGGTCGGGAGTTCAAGATCAGCCTAACCAACATAGAGAAACCCCTTCTCTACTAAAAATACGAAATTAGCTGGGTGTGGTGGCGCATGCCTGTAATCCCAGCTACTCAAGAGGCTGAGGCAGGAGAATCGCTTGAACCCGGGAGGCGGAGTATGTGGTGAACCGAGATTGCGCCATTGCACTCCAACCTGGGCAACAGGAGTAAAACTACGTCTCAAAATAAATAAATAAATAAAAGACTACACACTGGGTACAGTGTATACTGCTCAGGTGATTGGTGCACCAAAATCTCAGAAATCACCACTAAAGAACTTATTCATGTAACCAAACACCACTGTTCTCAAAAATCTATTAAAATAAAAAAAAATCTATAAAAAAATAAAATTTTTAAAATGGCAATCTCAGGGAGGTAGAAAGTAGGATGATAGATACCACAGGCTGGGCAGGGTATGGTCGGGGGTGGGAGGGAGGTAGAGATGAAGAGAGACTGGCCAATGGGTATAAAAGTACTGTCAGAAGGCATAGCAGAGTAGGTGACTATAGTTAGCAACAATGTATTATATATTTCAAAGCAGCTAAAAGAGAGAATTTGAAATGTTCCCAACATACAGAAATGATAAATACTCAAGATGGATACCCCAAATACCCTGACTTGATCATTACATATCCTATGTATGCAACAAAATATGATATGTACCCCATTAAATAAGTAAAATGTTATATATCAATAAAATGCAGTGAACTTAATTAAAAAAATAATGGCAGGAAGATTCTGTGATAGAGTATATTTTAAATAATATTTTCTCAAATTTATTCATATCAAGTAACTATAACACCTGATCAAATGATTCAGAAACTATAAAAAATAGATGGAATATCTTTAACATTTATTATAATAATGAAACTTAAGTGAGTCACAACATGTAAAGTGAAAACTATTTTTATGCACTTGAATTGCCATCCCCCTTCCCTGACTATCTCCATGTCTTCCAAAAGTGTATGAAAATATTGAGAATCTATACTTATAATTCACTAAGAGCTGGGTGACATCTAGTTAGAGAATAATGTTTTGGCAAGAAGAAAAAAAGAGCATATTCCATTATCTGTTTTAATGTATTACTTTTATGAGTATAATAAAAACAAGGTTCAAAAATACCTTATGATAGATATCACTTATAATGATGAAAACATTAAAAATTTTTCAAAACCAATCACTTTAACATTTTAAATAGTAAAAGCAGCTTCATTTAAAGTAATATTTGGAGGCCAGGCATGGTGGCTTATGCCTGTAATCCCAGCACTTTGGGAAGCTAAGGCAGGAGGATTGCTTGAGGCCAGGAGTTCATGACCAGCCTGGGCAACATAGTGAGACCCAGTCTCTTCAAAATATTAAAAAATTAGCTGGGCATGGTGTCACAGGCCTGTAGTCTCAGCTACTCGAGAGGTTGAGACAGGAGGATTGCTTCAGCCAAAGAGTTCAAGGTCACAGTGAGCTATGATTATGCCAGTACACTCCAACCTGGGTGACAGAATAAGACTGTCCCTAAAAAAAATATGTAAAATAAAAAATTAGGAATATTTGGATTACATGTTTTAAAACACTACTATTAAACTTAAATTCACATTTACTTCTGAACAAAATGGCGAGGTAGTACTAGACTACCCTATTAAAAGCATAAATCCTGGCAGCCTAGAAGACAGTGATAGCAGAACACACTGATCTAGGAATCCATAAAGTTACTTCTACTCTTCAGTATACTTTTGTCCTACAGGCTACTGCTAAACAGTGGTTCTGACTGAAAATGATTTTGCTCTCCAGACATCTGTCTGGAGACATTTTAGGCTGTTAGAAGTAGGGAAAGGTACTACTGGTATTTAGTGGTGTAGGCCAGGTAGGCTGCTAAATATCCTACAAGGCCTCCAACAAACAAGAATTATCTGGCTTGAAATGTTAGTAGTGCCAATATCCCTGATGAACATAAATGCAAAAACCCTCAACAAAATTCCAGCAAACCAAATTCACTAGCACATTAAAAAGATTATGCACCATGATCAAGTGGGATTTATCCCTGAGATGCAAGAATTGTTCATCATATACAAATCAATAAATGTGATATACCACAATAACAGAATAATGGATAAAAATCATATGCTCATCTCAAGAGATGCAGGAAAAAAACTGAACAAAACTTAACATCCTCTTTTTGATAAAAACTTTCAACAAATTAGGTATATAAGGAATGTACCTTCATATAATACAGGCCATATATGACAAGCCCACAGCTAAACATCATACTCAAAGGTGAAAAGCTAAAAGCTTTTCCTTTAAGAACAGGAAGAAGACAATCATCCTCAGTTTTGCCATCTCTTCTCAACATAGTACAAAACTAGAACGTAGTTCTATTCAACATAGAACAAAACTAGAACTAGGAAGTCCTAGTTAGAACAATCAGGCAAGAAAAAGAAATAAAAGCTATCCAGACGAGGAAAGAGGAAGTAAAATTGACTCTGTCTGCAGATGGCATGATCTTACATATACGAAACCCTAAAGACGCCACAAAAGAATTATTAGAACTAATAAATGATTCTGCAAATTTGTAGGATTAAAAAAACACACAAAAATCAGCTGCATTACTATACACTAACAGTGAACTACATGAAAACAATGAAGATAAAAATCCCACTTATGGTAACATGAAAAGTAATAAAATAGTTTTAGGAACGAATTTAACCAAGGAAGTGAATATCTGAATTTGAAAAACTATAAAACATTGATTTAAAAAACGGAGAACACAAATGGAAAGATATCCTGTGTTTATGGATTGGAAGAATTAATATTGTTAAAATATCTATATAATCCAATGTGATCTACAGATTCAATGCAATCTCTATCAAAATTCCAATGGTATTTTTCACAAAAAATAGAAAAAACCAACCCTAACACTTGTATATTAATAGTACAACAAAAGATCCCAAGTAGCTAAAGCAATCTAGAGAAAGAAGACAAAGCTGGAGGCATCATATTTCCTGATTCCAAATTATATTATAGAACTACAGTAACCAACGCACTATGGCACTGGCATAAAAACAGACATAGAAACCAATGGAACAGAATAGAAAGCCCAGAAAGAAACCCACACATATATGGTCAACAAATCTTCAACAAAGGCACTAAGAAGATACAATGGGGGAAAGGATAGTGTCTTTAATAAATGGTACTAGGAAAACTGGTATCCCTATGCAAAAAACCATACATGAAAATCTACTCAAAATGGATTAAAAATTTGAACATAAGACCTGAAACTATAAAACTCCAGTTGAAAACACAGGGGAAAGTTCTTTGACAAACGGCCTTGGCATAATTTTTTGTCAATCATACCTCAATAAAACTGAAGGGGAGGCCAGGTATGATGGCTTATGCCTGTAATTCCAGGACTTTGGGAGGCCAAGGTGGGTGTATCACTTGAGGTCAGTTCAGGACCAGCCTGGCAAACATGGTGAAACCCTGTCTCTATCGAAAATACAAAAATTAGCTGGAGGTGGTGGCACGTGCCTGTAATCCCAGTGATTCAGGAGGCTGAGACACGAGAATAGCTTGAACCCATGCCACTGCACTCCAGCCAGCCTCCATCTCAAAAAAAATAAAAATTAAAAAAAAACTGAAGTGGGGCCGGGCACAGTGGCTCACACCTGTAATCCCAACACTTTGGGAGGCTGAGGCAGATAGCTCACGAGGTCAAGAGATCAAGACCATCCTGGCTAACACAATGAAACCCCATCTCTACTAAAAAAAAAAACAAAAAATTAGCCAGGCCTGGTGGCACGCGCCTGTAGTCCCAGCTACTCAGGAGGTTGAGGCAAGAGAATCACTTGAACCCAGGAGGCGGAAGTTGCAGTGAGCCGAGATCATGCCACTGCATTGCAGCCTGGGCAACAGAGCAAGACTCCATCTCAAAAAAAGAAAAAGAAAAACTGAAGGGGAAAAAGACAATATTATCAGAGATAAAGAGGGACATTTATCTAAAAGTAAAATGATTAATTCATAAGGAACAAACAAACAACAATCATAAATATGTATGTTTGTCAAATAACAGTTTCAAAGTATGTGAAGCATATTGACAGAATTAAAGGAAAAAGTGGACAAAATTACAATCATAATTGGAGATTTCAACACTCTTCTCTCACTTAACAATATCAATGAAATCACATACGAT
Source organism: Chlorocebus sabaeus (assembly GCF_047675955.1). Taxonomy (NCBI): domain Eukaryota; kingdom Metazoa; phylum Chordata; class Mammalia; order Primates; family Cercopithecidae; genus Chlorocebus; species Chlorocebus sabaeus. The sequence continues at coordinate 39,597,764 of NC_132919.1, forward strand.
CTGAAAAACTCTAACAACCAACATGACCTAATCAACATTTATAGAACATTATATCCAGCAAGGCCAGAATACACATTCTTTTCAAGTGTACATGGCATGTTCACCAAGATAGAATATATTGTGAAATAAAATAAACTTTAGTCAAAATAAAATAATTGAAATAATATAGGGTATGTTCTCTGACCCCAGTAGAATTAAATTAGAAATCAAGAAGAGCAGAGTAAACCCAGAGTAAATAAAAGGAAAGAAATGATAAAGAAGTGCAATCAATGAAGGAGAAATCAGGCAAACAACAGAAAAAATTAATAAAGCCAAAAAAGTTGGTTCTTTGAAAAGATCAGCGAAACTGATAAAGTCAACAAAATTTATAATATTCTAGCTAGACAGGTCAAGAAAAAGAACAGAGACCATCACCCAGGTGAGGAATAAAAGAGAATATCAGATCCTACAGACCTTAAAAGGATAATAAAAGACTATTATAAACAATTTTATCTCAATATGTTTGACAAATTAGATGAAATAGACAAATTCCTTAAAATACACCATTTATGAAGACTTGGATAAGATGAAAGAGAAAGTCTCAACAGCCCCTTGTTTATTAAAGAAATTGACTTTGTTATCAAAAACCTCCCCACAAAGAAAACCCATGCCAAGGTAGTTTTACTGGGAATTATGTCAAACACTTAAAGAAATAACATCAATCTTATACAACCTCAGAAAATAGAAGAGACACTTTTCAGTATTTCTTGAGGCCAAAATAACCCAATATCAAAGCCAGAGAAATTACAAAAAGAAAAAAAGGAAGAAAGAGAGAAGGAAAGAAAAATATTATAGGCTAATATCCTTCATGAACAAAGATGTAAATATGTACAACAAAATAGTACCAAATTGAATCTAGCAGTATATAAAAAGGATAACACATCATGACCAAATGAGGTTTATTCCAGAAATGCAATGTTGGTTTAATGTTTGAAAAAACAATTAATGTAATTACCACATTAACAGATAAAGGACAAAAACCATATACTCATCCAAATAAATAGATGCAGGAAAAAAAAAATTTGACAAAGTTCAACATCCATCTATATGTGTACATACATATTTATAATGTTCATGGATTGAAAGATATTTCAATAAGATTTACTTTCTTTGCTAATTGATTTATATACATAGTCAATGTAAACCTATTCATATTCCTACCAGGAATGTTGTAGAAACAGAAAACTTGATTTTAAAATTTATATGGAAATGCAAAAGATCTACAAAATCCAAAACAATCTGGAGAAACAAGGTTGGATAATTTGCATTACCTAATTTCAAGACTTAATGTGAGGCCAGGCATGGTAGCTCACACCTGTAATCTTAGCACTTTGAGAGGCCAAGGCCGGCAGATCACTTGAGCTCAGGAATTGGAGACCAGCCTGAACAACATGGAGAAACCCCATCTCTACCAAAATACAAAAAATCTGGCCTAGCGTGGTGGCTCATGCCTGTAATCCCAGCACTTTGGGAGGCTGAGGCGGGCAGATCACTTGAGATGAGGAGTTCAAGGCTAGCCTGGCCAACACAGTGAAACCCCATCTCTACTAAAAATACAAAAATGTAGCAAGGTGTGGTGGCACATGCCTGTAGTCCCAGCTACTTGGGAGGCTGAGGCAGAAGAATCACTCAAGCCCAGGAGGCAGAGGTTGCAGTGAGCCAAGATCGTGCCACTGCACTCCAGCCTGGGCGACAGAGCAAGACTCCATCTCAAAACAAAACAAAACATGTAACTGGGTGTGGTGGCACACGCCTGTGGTCCCAGCTGCTCAGGCGGGACCGAGGTGAGAGTATAGCTTGAGCTCTGGAGGTGGAGGCTGCAGTGAGCCCTGACGGCACCACTGCACTCCAGCCTGGGTGACAGAACAAGACCTCGTCTCAAAAAGAAAAAAGACAAGACTTAATGTGAAACTATAGTAATTAAAACAGCATGATTCTGTCATAAATAGACAAGTATATCAACAAAACAGAGAACACTGAAAAGACCCACACTTGCACTATCAACTGATTTTCAACAAATGAACCAAAGCAATCCAATGGGAAATTGTCTTTTCAACAAATAGTGCCAGAACAACTGGATATCTAGACGGGGAAAAAAATGAACTTTAATCTTTATCTCATACTATACACAAAAATTAATTTGCAATGGATCAGAGACCTAAATATAAAACTTCTATAAGAAAACACAGGACCAAGCACAGTGGCTCAATCTGTAAGTCCAACACTTTGGGAGCTGAGGCGGGCAGATTACTTGAGGTCAGGAGTTTGACACCAGCCTGGCCAACACAGTGAAACCCCATCTCTACTAAAAATACAAAAATTAGCCACGCAAGGTGGCGTGCATCTCTAATCTCAGCTACTCAAGAGGCTGAGATACAAGTATCACTTGAACCCGGGAGGCAGAGGGTGCAGTGAGCCAAGATCATGCCACTGTACTCCAGCTCAGATGACAGAATGAGTCTCCACCTCAAACAAAAAAAAAAAGAAAACAGAAAACACAGGAAAACATCTTTGCAATTTGGGGACAGGCAAAAGTTTAGTAGGGCAGGAAAGCAATAACAATAGAATAAAAAAATTGATATTCATCAAATTTTTAAATTTCTGCTGACTTAAGACACTATTGTGTAAAAAGAAAAAAAAAAAAGGGGGCTGGTGCGGTGGATCACACCTGAATCCCAGCAATTTGGGAGGCCAAGGTGGGTGGATCACAAGGTCAGAAGTTTGAAACCAGCCTGACCAACATGGTGAAACCCCGTCTCTACTAAAAATACAAAAATTAGCCGGGCATGGTGGTGCCTACCTGTAATATTACCCAGCCACTCAGGAGGCTGAGGCAGGAAAATCGCTTGAACCCGGGAGGTAGAGGTTGCAGCAAGCTGAGATTGCATCACTGCACTCCAGCCCGGGCAACAGAGCAAGACTTTGTCTCAAAAAAAAAAAAAAAAAAAAAGCCAAAATTGACAAATGGGATCTCATTAAACTAAAAAGCTTCTGCACAGCAAAAGAAACTACCATCAGAGTGAACAGGCAACCTACAGAATGGGAGAAAATTTTTGCAATCTACTCATCGCACAAAGGGCTAATATCCAGAACCTACAAAGAACTCAAACAAATTTATGAGAAAAAAACAAACAACCCCATCAAAAAGTGGGCAAAGGATATGAACAGACATTTCTCAAAAGAAGACATTCATACAGCCAACAGACACATGAAAAAATGTTCATCATCACTGGCCATCAGAGAAATGCAAATCAAAACCACAATGAGATACCATCTCACACCAGTTAGAATGGCGATCATTAAAAAGTCAGGAAACAACAGGTGCTGGAGAGGATGTGGAGAAATAGGAACACTTTTACACTGTTGGTGGGATTGTAAACTAGTTCAACCATTATGGAAAACAGTATGGCGATTCCTCAAGGATCTAGAACTAGATGTACCATATGACCCAGCCATCCCATTACTGGGTATATACCCAAAGGATTATAAATCATGCTGCTATAAAGACACATGCACACGTATGTTTATTGCGGCACTATTCACAATAGCAAAGACTTGGAATCAACCCAAATGTCCATCAGTGACAGACTGGATTAAGAAAATGTGGCACATATACACCATGGAATACTATGCAGCCATAAAAAAGGATGAGTTTGTGTCCTTTGTAGGGACATGGATGCAGCTGGAAACCATCATTCTTAGCAAACTATCACAAGAACAGAAAACCAAACACTGCATGTTCTCACTCATAGGTGGGAACTGAACAATGAGATCACTTGGACTTGGGAAGGGGAACATCACACACCGGGGCCTATCATGGGGAGGGGGGAGGTGGGAGGGATGGCATTGGGAGTTATACCTGATATAAATGACGAGTTGATGGGTGCTGACGGTTGATGGGTGCAGCACACCAACATGGCACAAGTATACATATGTAACAAACCTGCAGGTTATGCACATATACCCTAAAACTTAAAGTATAATAATAATAAAAAATAAATTTAAAAAAATAAAATTAAATTAAAATTAAAAAAATAAAAAAATAAAAAAAAATTGAGGTAATTCACACAGTAGAAGAAAATATTTGCAAAACACATATCCAACAATGACTGATATTCAGAATGTGTTAGGAACTCCTATAACTCAGTAAGGAAAAATATAAACAATTTAAAAATGGGCAAAATAGTTGGACACTTTACAAATGAAGTTACGTAAATGGCTAATAAGCACATGAAAAGATCCTCAAAATCATAAGTCATCAGGGAAATGCAGACTAAAAGTACAAGATACTATTACATGCCCATGAGATGAGCCATACTTTATTTATTTTTACATTTGTCCTCAATACACAAGTGCCACTTGCCAAGAGAATAGCCAAAAATTAAAAGACTGATCACATCAAACATTGGTGAAGAGATGGAACAACTGAAATTCCCATACATTTTTGATGGCCATATAAAATGGTATAACAAGTTTGGAAAACATCAGGTAGTTTCTTAAAAACTACATGTATATGTACCTACCTAATAATGATCCAGTATTTCTATTCCCAGATATTTACCTTACATAAATACATGCCATGTCCACAAAAAGACTTGCACAAGAATGTTCATAGCAGCTTTATTAATAGTATCCAAAAAAATGGGAAATGGCTCAGATGTTCATCAACAGGCGAATAAATGAAAAAGCTGTGGTACATTCACACAATCAAATACTACTCAGCAATAAAAAGAAATAACTGAACACATGCAATGACAAGAATGAATCTCAAAAAACATGCTGCCTGAAAGAAGCTTTCCACAAAAGTGTCTATACTATATGATTCTGTTTACATGGGATTCTAGAATAGGCAAAATTAATATATGGTGAAAAAAGGAGTAATGGTTCCCCTGGGCAGCATGGGTGAAGACTGACTGGGAAAGGGTTTGAAGAAACCTTCTGGAATAGCAGTAATGTTCTAATTCTGATAGGGATATTAGTTAGCAGACACATGCGTCTGTTAAAATTCATCAAATGGCACAATTAAGATTTATGCATTGTATTGTACATAAATTTTACTTTTTAAAAAGTAAACAATTACTTGTTGGAAACTTGAAAAAAATAAACATTGAACTATAATAAATTATTTATTTTTCAGGGGCAAATTTGCAACTTACTTTATTGATTTATTTTTTGAGATGGAGTTTCGCTCTTGCCCACGCTGGAGTGAAGTGGCGTGATCTCAGCTCACTGCAACCTCTGCTTCCCGAGTTCAAGCAATTCTCCTGCCTCAGCCTTCCAAGTATAGCTGGGGTTATAGGCACCCATCACCACATCTAGCTAATTTTTGTATTTTTAGTAGAGACGGTGTTTCAACATGTTGGCCAGGCTAGTCTCAAACTCCTGACCTCAGGTGATGCACCTGCCTCAGCCTCCCAAAATGCTAGGATTACAGGTGTGAGCCACCGCGCCTGGCCACAACTTACTTTAAAATGCAACCAAAAACAAAATGGATAGAATGATGTATAAACGTATAGAAGATGTGACAAAGCAAATACAGTAAAACATCAATTGTAGAATCAAAGTTGTGGGTATATGGGTGTTCACTGTTCAATACCTTCAATTTTTCCATATACCTCAAAAATTTTATATAAATGCTGGAGAATAAAAACAAAAGTAAATAATAATTAAAAGATAAAGGTCAATGTCAAATTTAAGAGAAATAGAGTCTGAGCACAGTGGCTCACGCCTGTAATCTTAACATTTGGGGAGGCCAAGGCAAGCAGATTGCTTGGGCCCAGGAGTTTGAGACCAGCCGGGGCAACACGGCAAAATGTCGTCTCTACAAAAATACAAGAATTAGCCAGGCTTGGTGGCACATGCCTGTAGTCCCACCTACTGAGACCCTGTCTCTAAATAAATAAATAAAGTGCCGTGGGAAAAAAATCAAGCCAGGCAGGATGGCTCACACGTATAATCCTAGCAGTTTGGGAGGCTAAGGAGGGAGGATCATGGGAGGCTAGGAATTCTACACTAGCCTGGGGAACCGTAATAAGATGCTGTCTCTCAAAAAATTTTAGAATTAGCCAGGAATGGTGGCATGCACCTGTAGTCTTAGCCAGTTCAGAGGCTAAAGGAAGAGGCTCATTTAGCTCAAGGCTGCAGTGAGCCATGATTGTGCCACTGCACTCCAGCCTGGGCGACAGTATCAGACTCCAAAAACAATTGCAACAGAAAAAATTGACAAAAGGGATCTAAGTAAACTGAAGAGCTTCTTCACAGCAAAAGAAACTGTCAACAGAGTAAACAGACAAACTATAGAATGGGAGAAAATATTTGCAAACTATGCGTCTGACAAAGGCCTAATACTCAAAATCTATAAGAAACATAAACAAGTTCACAAACAAAAAACAAACAACATTTAAAAGTGGGTAAAGGATATGAACAGACACTTTTCAAAAGAAGACATACATGTACCCAACGAACATATGAAAAAATACTCAACATCACTAATCATTAGAGAAATGCAAGTCAAAACCCCAATGAGATATCATCTCACACCAGTCAGAATAGCTGTTTTTGTTTTTTGGGTTTTTTGTTTTTCGTTTTTTTTTCAAACAGGGTCTCACTCTGTCTCCCAAGTTAGGGTGCAGTGGCACAAACATAGTTCACTGCAACCTCCACCTCCTGGACTTGAGCAATCCTCCTGCCTCAGCCTCCTGAGTAGCTGGGACCACAGGTGTGTGCCACTACATCCAGTTAACTTTTTGATTTTTTGGTAGAGATAGTGTCTGACTTTGTTGCCCAGGCTGGTCTCAAACTCCTAGGCTCAAGAGATCCTCCTGCCTCAGCTTCCCAAAGTGCTGGGAATTACAGACATGAGCCCCCATGCCCAGTCAAAATAGTTATTATTAAAAAGTCAAAAAATAACAGATGCTAGCAAGGTTGTGGCAAAAAGGGAACACTTATACACTGCTAGCAGGAATCTAAGTGAATTCACCCATTGTGAAAAGCAGTTTGGTGATTTCTGAAAGAACTTAAAACAGAATTACCATTCGACCCAGCAATCCCAGTATTGAGTATATACCCCCAAAAACAGAAAACATTCTACCATAAAGACACATGTAGGTCAGGTGCGGTGGCTCATGAGTGTAATCTCAGCACTTTGGGAGGCCAAGGCAGGCAGATCACTTGAGGTCAGGAGTTCAAGACCAGCCTGGCCAACATGGTGAAACCATCTCTACTGTAAATACAAAGAAAATTAGCTGGGCATGGGGGTGGGCTCCTGTAATCCCAGCTACTTGGGAGGCTGAGGCACAAGATTTGCTTGAACCTGGGAGGCAGAAGTTGCAGTGAGCCAAGATCGCGCCATTGCACTCTAGCCTGGGTGACAGAGTAAGACTCTGCCTCAAAAAAAAAAAAAAAAGACACATGTACATATATGTTCATCACAACACCATTCAGAATATCAAAGACATGGGATCAAATAAATGCCCATCAACAGTAGACTGGATAAAGAAAATGAGGTGTATATACACTATGGAATAATATGCAGCCATAAAAAATAATGAGATCATGTCCTTTGCAGCAACATGGATGGAGCTAAGGCCATTATCCTAAGCGAACTAACACAGGAACAGAAAACCAAATATTGCATTTCTCACTTATAAGTGGGAGCTAAACATCAAGTACACATGGACACGAAGAAGGAAACAACAGACACTGGGGCCTACCAGAAGATGAAGAGTGGGAGCAGAGTGAGGACTGAAAAACTACCTATGGGGTACTATGCTTATTACCTGGGTGATGAAATAATCTGTACACCAAACTCCACAACACGCAATTTATCTATATAACAAACCTGCACATGCACCCCTGAACCTAAAAGTTAAAAATAACATAAAATACTTCAAACAATAAATAATAAATTGGGCCAGGCATGGTGGCCCACACTTGTAATCCCAGCACTTTGGGAGGCCGAGGCAGGAGGATTTCAAGCCCAGGAGTTTGAGATCAGCCTGGGCAACACACGGAGACCTTGTCTCTATAAAAAAAATTAAAAATTGGCCAGTCACAGTGGCTCCCACCTGTAATCCCAGCATTTTGGGAGGTTGAAGCGGGCCGTGAAGTCAGGAGTTCATGACCAGCCTGGCCAATATGGCGAAACCCCATCTCTACTAAAAAATACAAAAATCGCCGGGCGCGGTGGCTCAAGCCTGTAATCCCAGCACTTTGGGAGGCCGAGACGGGCGGATCACGAGGTCAGGAGATCGAGACCATCCTGGCTAACACGGTGAAACCCCGTCTCTACTAAAAAATACAAAACACCAGCCGGGCGAGGTGGCGGCGCCTGTAGTCCCAGCTACTCGGGAGGCTGAGACAGGAGAATGGCGGGAACCCGGGAGGCGGAGCTTGCAGTGAGCTGAGATCCGGCCACTGCACTCCAGCCTGGGCGGCAGAGCAAGACTCCGTCTCAAAAAAAAAAAAAAAAAAAAACAAAAATCAGCCAGGCATGGTGGCAGGTGCCTGTAATCCCAGTTACTCAGGAGGCTGAGGCAGGGAGAATTGCTTGAACCCAGGAGGTGGAGGTTGTAGTGAGCTGAGATTGGGCCACAGTGGTACATACCTGTAGTCCCAGCTACTCAGGACGCTGAGGTGGGAGAATCGCTTGAACCCAGGAGACAGAGGTTGCAGTGAACCAAGATTGTGCTGCTGCACTTCAGCTTGGGCAACAGGGTAAGACCCTGTCCCAAAATAAAATAAAAGTGGTATATACACAGTTTATATAGAAGTATTAAATTCTACTTATCAATGTGGATAAAATAGATGTTGAGACCTTATAAATATAGAATTGTTCAGATATAAACAAGTAATATTGTATTTAATGTAAAATTTATATTCCAGATCTGAGGTGTAGTTTAACTTTATCATTATATAAACATAATATTTTACAAAGGCATTAATAATATACTTTAAAATGTGATGTTAGTGTATTATATATAATAGTATATATCTTTGTGTGCATATATTATATTTACATATAGTAGAGACAGAAAGATCATCAGAATCAGCAAACAAGGAAATAACAAAGATTCAAGGTTAAAAGATGAAGAAAGGAGTATAACAAATCAGGAAAGTTCAAGAGGAATTAGAGAATCAAGTTCAAATGGAACAAAAAAGAAAAGCAGAGCATCTATCAAGCCAACATAATTATTAAACACCCACTTAAAAAGTAGTAAGATTCAGCTGGGTGCAGTGGCTCTCACGCCTGTAATCTCAGCACTCTGGGAGGCCGAGGCAGGCGGATCACGAGGTCAAGAGATTGAGACCTGGCCAACATGGTGAAACCCTGTATCTACTAAAAATACAAAAATTAGCTGGGCGTGGTGGTGAGTGCCTATAATCCCAGCTGCTTGGGAGGCTGAGGCAGGACAATCGCTTGAACCCAGGAGGAGGAGGTTGCAGTGAGCTGAGATCGTGCCACTGCACTCCAGCCTGGTGACAGAGTAAGACTCCGTCTCAAAAAAGAGTAAAATTCTTATAAAATAAAATGATCACTGTTCCAAGTATTTACAGCCATGTTACATAGGAAAGAGTTGAAAAATTATATAATTATGATATGGGCCAGGCACGGTGGCTCACACTTGTAGTCCCAGCACTCAGTACTTTAGGAGCCCAAGGTGGGCAGATCGCTTGGGCTCAGAAGTTCAAGACCAGCCTGGGCAACATGGTGAAACCCTGTCGCTAAAAAGAAACACAAAAATTAGCAGGGCATGGTGGTCCACATCTGTAGTCCTAGCTACTCAGGAGGTTGAGGTGGAAGGATGGCTTGACCCCGGAAGGCACAGATTGCAGTGAGGTGAGATCACACCATTGCACTCTAGCCTTGGTGGCAGAATCAGACTCTGTCTCAAAAATAATAGTAATCATTATTGCAGTAATAATAATTAGTTACAATATATTATACTTATTATTACTATAATAATAATTATTGTATAAGGCAAGATACAGTGAAAGTCATGTCTTGGGAACAAATAAGTAAAATAAAAGCTCAGAAAAGAGAGGCATATTTAACTTGAATTCTTCAAGGAAAGTTTCAGTGAAGTAGACTTAAAATGCCCCCAAAAGATTAAATTTACATGAGCAGAAAGAAAGAAAAATACCCTAGAAAATGGGAGAAACACATAATAAGAAAGACACAGAGATGGGAATAAGGATGGTGTATAGGGAAGAAATGGGCAAGGAAGAAAAGTGTTAGGTGTAACCTTGGAGGAGAATTACTCCCTGAAACACATTAAAATGAAAGAAATTAAGCAGAAAGTTCATGTGAGGAATAACGGGAAAAAGGGTTAAGGAATACAGGGGCTATTTATAGAATAACAGACTTCATCTGAGGCTTAGTTTTCTTTCACTAAGTAGACTCACCTGTGTGCTCCTTGGTCCCAGTCCCTCTCATTACCTGCATAACCTCCATACATGTGATGTGGCCCATTATGATTAAATCCCCAAAACTCAAAGGCATCACCTATAACTTCTGGCAGAAAAATACTGCCCTATTCACATGGATCCTGGGTGTAGGTATTCAGTCCAGAAAACCTGGAATTTTGTGCTTGGGTAGGATGTGGTATTCCTATATAAGTCGATAAAGAGGAAAGTTTTGCTGTTTATAGTGTAATTCTTAACCTTTTTGGAGTTACAGACTTCTCTGAGACACTAACAAAGGTCTTCATTATTCAGAAGATATTGAGCATATATGCCATGTGCTGGGGATAGAGTTAAAAATAGGACAGTATCTACTCTCACCAAATGCAGAGTTGCACAGAAAGACAAAACATTATTAAACAAGTGTAGGTCATCTCTGAATCATCTAAATTAGGTTTTCCTTTTATTTCTGTTCATATCCATTATAGCATTTATCATAATCTGATAATCTGGTAATTTACATTCTGGTTAGATAACCAAAATGTGTTATACTGCTGCATAATAAACCACTCACATTTAGTAGCTTAAAACAATTCATTCTCAGGCCGGGCATGATGGCTCACACCTGTAATCCCTGCACTTTGGGAGGCTGAGGTGGGTGGATCACTTGAGGTCAGGAGTTTGAGACCAGCCTGGCCAACATGGTGAAACCCCATCTCTACTAAAAATACAGAAAAATTAGCCGGGCAGGGTGGTGGGCACCTGTAGTTCCAGCTACTCGGGAGGCTGAGGCAGGGGAATCACTTGAACCCAGGAGGCGGAGGTTGCAGTGAACCAAGGCGGCGCCACCGCACTCCAGCCTGGGCAACAGAGTTAGATACTGTCTCAAAAAAAAAAAAAAAATTCATTCTCTCTCAAGATTTTGTGGATTGACAAAGCTTAGCTCTATAGTTCTAGATCTTCTCACACATGGATGCAGTAAGGTATTAGGGGGATGAAGTCATCTAAAGGCTGGATTGGACTGGAGGTACACAATGGCTCACTCACAGGACCAGTTGATTCTGGCCACTGAAGTTCAGCTGGGGCTATTGATAGGCATTACTTACACAAGGCTTCTCCATGTGGCTTAGGCTTCTTATAACAGAATGACTGGGTTTTAAGAGGGATTATCTCAAGAAAAGTATTCCCAGAAACCCAGACACAAGTTTTACAGCTTTAAGGTCTAGCCTCAAAAGTTCCAAAATGTTTATTTCTGCCATATTCTATTGATCAGCCCAGATTCAAGGAGAGGGGAATTAGACTCTATTTCTAGACATGAAAAATAGCATGCATATACACAAAGAGAAGGAATTGATGATGTCCATTATAGACCATCATAACTGGCCATGTATTTGTTTAATACCTGCCTTCCATAAACTTATGAAGGAAAGTTTATGCCTTTCCTTCATAAACTCAAGACAGGAGCTGTGCTGGGCACGGTGGCTCATGCCACCAGTTTTGGAAGGCCACAGTGGGAAGACTGCTTGAGGCCAGAAGTTCCAGATCAGCCTGGGCAACATGGTGAGACCCTGGCTCTACCAAAAAAAAAAAAAAATTAATTAGCTGGGCATGGTGGCATACACCTGTAGTCCTAGCTACTCAGGCAGCTGAGGCAAGAGGATCCCTTGAGCCCAAGAGTTTGAAGCTGTAATGAACTATGATCACGCTAAGGAACCATATCTGCTCCTTTTCAGTGCTACTTACATCACCACAGTGGCTGGAACAGAGTAAGCCCTCAATAAATGCAATAAATGTTTGCTCAACTAACTTATTTATTCAACAAAAATTTCGAAAATACATAAAAACTGCCAAAAATTGTGCTAGAATGAAAATCTTATAGTGCCTGCCTTCAAGAAATTTACTTTCTGGTGGCAGAATGAGATAACCGAAGCCTGATAAAATTAGGCTTCTTGATAAAATGAGATTATGGGACTAAACTACAATGCTTGCTGAATGTCTGAAACGGGCAACAGTGTTCTTGTGTGTCCCATCAAAAGGTAATAATAGGCAGGTATTTGCATTTTTTATATATATATATGTATATAGATGACTCTCAGATGTGATCCATATATATGTGCAAAGGATCACATCTGAGAGTCATCCAAGAAAGAATGAAAATAACGATGCCTTTTGTTCAAATAGCAGGCAGCTGTCAAGTGAGCAAGAAAAGCACTAGTGGATCATAGCTGATTCTTCTGATACTACATCCTATGTTAAGACAGAGATTAGCTAGTGAATTTTGCAGAGTTCCTGGGATTACCTCATGGAGACATGTGATGAAAGCAATGTAAATTTAACCTACTACTAGAAAGAAGAATGTAATCAGAAAAACAAGTTAGAAGGCAATGAGTAATGAAGACTGAACTGGGATGGCTGCAACAAGAATGAAGACTAAATCTGAGACAAGTTTCAAAGGAAAAAGTGACAAAAATGGATGAATAACTAAATAGGGGTGGGATGGAAAAGAATGAGGTATGAGCCTGAAGAAACCTAAAGAGGTGCTATTTGATGTGGAACAAGGCAGAATATTTATTGGATATACTGAAATGAAAAGTAAAATGTTTCCTATGTTCTTAGAATTATGAGCTCTGGTAACAGTGTGGAGCTGGAGGTGTAGAAGTCAGTATAAACAAACTTCTAGAGAAAAGATCACTTAACTGCTTTTATTAGTCAATCTTTCAGTCCAAAACAGATGTACATTTTATGTGTTAGGCTTGATAGTCCATTTTGTGATGTGCCATTATGAATATTCTCAATTTTGAGGATCTGAAGGCAATGTAACTGAAGCATCTGTCAATTCATTATTAGGATTAATTCAGCTGATCTGGCTGCTTAGGTGAGTTCTGGGTCACTGACTAAATTTATCAAAAATCATTTTAAGTAAAGGTCAAGTCACTGAATTCACTTATTTAACTCTTTAGTTGATCAGTTTCAATCTGCATAATAGCATGAAAAGGAATATTCAATTTGTCTGCCCTAATTCCCTGCTATTGTTGCTAGAGACTGAGGGGCAGAAAAAGGAAGAGGACCAGACTTAACGTCTTTAAATTCTGCACTGATAAAAAATACATTCATTGCTATTATATTCTTGACTATGAGAAATTATTTTCTGTCCACCTCCTCCTAAACAGCAGCAGGTAACTGGAGCAGAAACAAATTGAACATTCTTTTAAATGTTACCAAGATGAAGAAAACTGATCAACTAAAACTAGTTTAAATAAGTAAATTCAGGGACTTGGCATTTGGTAAAATGGATGGCTTCTGCTAAGTAAATGTACCTTCTTCCCTCACAATTGTATGTGAAACTATACCCATAGTGAAAGAGTACTGTTGTAGCAGACTGAAGTGACTCTTCTGTCTAGGGCATACAAATACCTCCAGGCACCTTGTTGATCTGTATAAACTCTAACTCTTTGGATGAAAATCAAGGAAAGAGTTTATACAGGGCCAGTACTTGGGAGGCCGAGGCAGGTGGATCACCTGAGGTCAGGAGTTCGAGACCAGCCTTGCCAACATGGTGAAACCCTGTCTCTAGTAAAAGTACAAAAATTATCTGGGTGTGGTGCCGAGTGCCTGTAATCCCAACTACTTGGGAGGCTGAGGCAAGAGAATCGCTTGAACCTAGGAGGTGGAGATGGCAGTGAACTGAGATCGGGCTACTGCACTCCAGCCTGGGCAACAGAGTCAGACTCTGTTTCAGGGGGAAAAAAAAAAAGAGTTTATACAGTTCGATGTGCTGAAATAGAAACCTGCAACAGGAATTTGTATAGAACTGGCATTTTCATGTTTTAAAGAAAACTCTGAACATGGCCAAAACCGTTTTTTTCTAGGCCATTACATTTCAAAATTACCATTTCTTTTTAGGCATCATTTTATAATTGTGATTTTTCTCTTCATATTTCAGGCTGTGGCAATAATTATGAGTTGTAGATAATTACTTCAGGCTGGGCATGGTGGCTCATACCTGTAATTCCAGCACTGTGGGAAGCCAAGATGGGAGGAGTGCTTGAGGCCAGGAGTTTGAGACCAGCCTGGTCAACACAGCAAGATTCCCCATCTCTATTTTCCTAAATTTTAAAAAAGATAATTATTTCAAATACTAAACACAGTTAGTAATTCTACAATTGAAATAGCTACTAAGTGCTGAACAGTATTAACTGAATATACATTTATAGGACCTAGATGTCTGGATCACAAATGCTACTATTGTGTATATTCTTCCCAACATACTAAAATTTATATCTTTAAGACATCAAGAAATTTAGAATTACATGTTGATATTAAAGACTCCTAATTCATTTTCCATTTCTTTTTTTTTTTTTTTTTTTTTTTTTTTTGAGACAGAGTCTCGCTCTACTGCCCAAGCTGAAGTGCAGTAGCGCGATCTCTGCTCACCGCAAGCTCCGCCTCCCGGGTTCACGCCATTCTCCTGCCTCAGCCTCCCGAGTAGCTGGGACTACAGACGCCCACCACCACGCCTGGCTAATTTTTTGTATTTTTAGTAGAGACGGGGTTTCACCGTGTTAGCCAGGATGGTCTGGATCTCCCGACCTGGTGATCCGCCTGCCTCGGCCTCCCAAAGTGCTGGGATTACAGGCGTGAGCCACCGTGCCCGGCCCCATTTCTTTACTAAAGTACTCGTAAGTGAAATAACTTCTGCATTGGTTATGTATACTCTCTAGACTCTTTGGAATGGTAAGTGCTACACATATGGAAATAATACAAAATGATTAGTCCACGGGGTCCAAGAATAACAAATTATTAAATCTCCAGAGAAATATCCATTTTTAGATTTCCATGTTTACCAAACAAATATTAAGCCTACCATGTTGGCTATGGGTTAAAAAAAAGAATAAGAGGCCAGGCACAGTGACTCACGCCTGTAATCCCAGCACTTTGGGAGGCTGAGGCAGGCGGATCACGAGGTCAGGAGATCGAGACCATCCTGGCTAACACGGTGAAACTCCCTCTCTACTAAAAATACAAAAAAAAAAAAAATTAGCCGGGCGTGGTGGCGGGCGCCTGTAGTCCCAACTACTCGGGAGGCTGAGGCAGGAGAACGGCGTGAACTCAGGAGGCGGAGCTTGCAGTGAGCCGAGATCGCGCCACTGCACTCCAGCCTGGGAGGCAGAGGGAGACTCCGTCTCAAAATAAATAAATAAATAAATAAATAAATACATAAGAAAAAAGAAAAATTTGGGCCAATAATGCATTACTACTTCAGTCATGTGTATTCAGAGAACTTCTGCACAAAATATTTAATCTAAGGTATTACTGTAGGAACCTTGCCATCATAACTGTTTACGGCCAATATGGGAGCCAGTGAGGTTTGGTAGTCACACAGCCCTGTATGCCATCTTTACCATTTACTAGTTATATGACTTTGGACAAGTTATCAAACTTTTCTGAGCCTTGAATTCCTTATCCAATACAATTTGAGTAAGAACTAAATATGATTGTATACTCACAGCTATTTGGCACATTGCCTGACCCACAGCCAGAGGTCAGTATCAGCTGCTGTTGTAATGTTAAATGGGCCAATTTATTCAACACCCCCTACTTCAGAATTTTCTTTTCTTTTTTTTTTTTTTTTTTTGAGACGGGGTCTCGCTGTGTCGCCCAGGCTGGAGTGCAGTGGCCGGATCTCGGCTCACTGCAAGCTCCGCCTCCCGGGTTTACGCCATTCTCCTGCCTCAGCCTCCCGAGTAACTGGGACTACAGGCGTCTGCCACCTCGCCCAGCTAGTTCTTTTGTATTTTTTTTTTAGTAGAGACGAGGTTTCACCGTGTTAGCCAGGATGGTCTCGATCTCCTGACCTCGTGATCCACCCGTCTCTGCCTCCCAAAGTGCTGGGATTACAGACTTGAGCCACCGCGCCCGGCCAGAATTTTCAAAATCAAAATTATGTAACTAGTCCCTAGTGGTTTTCAATGTAAGTTTAGAAGAAATCCTTTCAGAAATGTATCAAAGAAAATTACACAATAGAAAGCTAATCACTCATGCACAAAGATTATGATTGCAATGTTATTTAAGTAATAAATATTAAACTCAAATATTCAAAATAAGGGACTTATTAAATTATATATAACCTGCAGATGGAACATTAGGCAACAACAAAAACAATAATATGGAAGTTGTGTAAGGGTGGCAGAATTATGTTACAGTAGTCTCTCTTTATTCGTGGTTTTACTTTTTGAAGTTTTAGTTACCCATGGTCAACTGCAATCCAAAAATATTTAATGGAAAATTCTACAAATAAAGAATTCATAAGTTTTAAACTGCACACCATTCTGAGTACCCGATGAAATCTTGCATCATCCCACTCCATCCTGCCCTTGGTCCAGTGTATCTACGCTGTGCATGCTACCGGCTCTGCTAGTAATTTAGCAGCCAGGTTGGCTATCAGATCAACTGTCAGGTAGCATTATAGCAATGTCTATATTCAAGGAATTCTTATTTTACTTAAGAATGGTCCCAAATTGCAAAAGTAGTGATGCTGGCAATTCTAATATGCTAAAGAGAAGCCATAAAGTGCTTCCTTAAAAGTGAAAAGGTGGCCGGGCGCAGTGGCTCACGCCTGTAATCCCAGCACTTTGGGAGGCTGAGATGGGCGAATCACGAGGTCAGGAGATCGAGACCATCCTGGCTAACACAGTGAAACCCCATCTCTACTAAAAATACAAAACATTAGCCAGGCCTGGTGGCACATGCCTGCAGTCCCAGCTACTCGGGAGGCTGAGGCAGGAGAATGACATGAACCCGGGAGGCGGAGCTTGCAGTGAGCGGAGATTGCGCCACTGTACTTAAGCCCAGGCCACAGAGTGAGACTCAGTCTCAAAAAAAAAAAAAAAAAGTGAAAAAGTGAAAGTTCTTGATTTCAAGAAAGAAAAACATCATATGCTGAGGTTGCTGAGATTTATGGTAAGAATGAATCTTCCCCACTACCCCGTGAAATTGTGAAGGAAAAAGAGATTTGTGTTAGTTTTGCTGTCACACCTCAAACTGCAAAAGTTATAGCCACAGTCTGTGATAAGTGCTTAGTTAAGATGGAAAAGGCAGTAAATTTGTGGGTGGAAGACACGAACTGAAAGGTGTTTCAATGGATACAATCAGCAACTGGGTCTGGTACTATCTGTAGTTCAGGCATCCACTGGGAGTCTTGCAACACATCCCCCTAAGATTGGGGGCAGGGGTTACTGTACTTTCTCTCCTATCTTCCATAGTTTTATTATATTTTTTATAAAAAATAAAAGTTAATGGCTGGGCAAGGTGGCTCATACCTGTAAGCCCAGCACTTTGGGAGGCTGAAGCAGGAAGATCACTAGAGGTCAGGAGTTCAAGACCAGCATGGGCAACATAAAGAGATCCTGGTTCTACTATATATATATGTATATACATATATATATATATAATTTATATATATATATAATTTAGCCAGGTGTGGTACATCTAGCTACCCTGGGAGGCTGAGGCAGGAGAATTGAACCTGGGAGTTCAAGATTGCAGTGAACTATGATTATACCACTGCACTCTTGCCTGGGCAACAGAGCAAGACTCTGTCTCAAAATAAATAAATAATAAATAAATAAACAACAGTTATACTATTCTTTTAAAAATTTGAGTGCCGGACAATTCAATGAGGGAAAAAACAGTTTTTCTAACATATGGTGCTAGGATAACTAGATGTCCACTTGCAAAAGAATCAAATTGGACCCCAACTCCTCTATATACATAAATTATCTCAAAATAAATCTCAGACCTAAATGAAAAGCTAAAACTATAAAACTCTTAAGAGGACACATAGTAAATCTTCATGACCTTGGATTAGGCAACACCAAAGCACATGTGAAAAAATAAAATATATATAAATTGGACTATATCAAAATTGAAAATCTTTGGTTGCAAATGATACCATCAAGAAAGTGAAGAACTCACAGAATGGGAGAAAATACTTGCTAAGCATATATGATAAGGGACTTCTGCCCAGAATATACAGAGAACTCTTACAATTCAAATAATAAAAGATAACTCAATTTAAAAAATGGATATGGCTGGGCATGGTGGATCACACCTGTAATCCCAGCACTTTGGGAGGCTGAGGCGGGCAGATCACCTGAGGACAGGAGTTTGAGACCAGCCTGGCCAGCATGGTGAAACCCCGTCTCTACTAAAATTACAAAAAAAAGCAGCTGGGCATGATGGTAGTCACCTGTAATCCCAGCTACTCAGGAGGCTGAGGCAAGAGAATCACTTGAACCTGGGGGTAGGAGGTTGCAGTGAGCCGAGATCACATCATTGTACTCCAGCCTACGTGACAGAGCAGGACTCCATTTCCAAAAAACAGACAAACAAACAAAACCACTATACAAATATACTACTGCCTCTCGAAGCATCCTGTTTATTCTCTAGACAGTTCTAATCACTAGAAAAGTCTTCCTTCTTTTGGGCTTATGTCTTCCTGTAATCATTGGTCCCAGAGCTGCTTTATGGCTAGATTAAGTTTAATTCTTTTGCCACATGAGAAAGGGCTGATACTGCTGTCATTTGGACATACGCCAATTTTCTCAAAGGTAGTACCTAAATCTGGATACATGCCAGGTCCAGGCCTAACGAACCTTCCTTATTCAGAAAACTACAATAATTGACAATTCAATTATTCAAAATCTTATGGCTGATTCATAATTAATTTTATCAACAATAAAATTCCCTTTGTCATAAATGTTCCTATTAGGCTATTTATCCTTCATCAATTCTTCTTTCAACTGGTTTTTTCCAACCCAAATGCAGGATTATATATTTAGTTATACTTATTTAAACCAATCTGTTAACTCCTTGTTGCTACAGACTTTCAATTATTTTTACTGTTTGCATGAAGGTCCAACAAGCTTTGCCGTTTCTGAATGTGATCAACATGTTGTCAAAGTCCTTACTCATTGCTTACCTCCAATTCTCTGGCATTTTTCTATTCTCAATAATTTCTCAAAGTTGAACTTTCTTACCTACAAGTTCATAGCAATCTCAGATATAATTAGTTCAGGTTAGGAAACAAAGTCATATTGAGTTGTTAAGATGCTTTCTTAATTTCACCTATATTGGACTTTAATTCTACTTTACTAAGTGATTTGTTGTTGTTCTTACAGAATAAAGATTATTCTCCTTGATGGAAAATACGGAAACAAAATAGGAGATGTTAATATTAAAAAAGCATATATTTTCCATATTCCTGTTTCTGAAAATAATTGTAAAATCTTTAAAATGATCTTTAATATATTCCTCACATCTGTTAATTCTTAATTTTAATTATTCTGCCACACTTACATGTTTGTCACTTTTCTACATTCAACTTTTATAAATATCCTTTTAAAACCTGAGTTAAGGCCAGGTACGGTGGCTCATGCCTGTAATCCCAGCACTTTGGGAGGCCAGGCAGACAGATCACGTGAGGTCAGGTGTTCGAGACCAGCCTGGTCAACTTGGTGAAACCCCG
Source organism: Chlorocebus sabaeus (assembly GCF_047675955.1). Lineage (NCBI taxonomy): Eukaryota > Metazoa > Chordata > Mammalia > Primates > Cercopithecidae > Chlorocebus > Chlorocebus sabaeus. The sequence goes on from NC_132919.1 coordinate 39,617,730, forward strand.
TCTCTAATTTAAAAAAAAAAAAAAAAAAAAAAAAAAAAAAGCCGGGCGCGGTGGCTCACGCCTGTAATCCCAGCACTTTGGGAGGCCGACGCGGGCGGATCACAAGGTCAGGAGATCGAGACCATCCTGGCTAACACGGTGAAACCCCGTCTCTACTAAAAATACAAAAAACTAGCCGGGCGCGGTGGCGGGCGCCTGTAGTCCCAGCTACTCAGGAGGCTGAGGCAGGAGAATGGCGTGAACCTGGGAGGCGGAGCTTGCAGTGAGCCGAAATTGCGCCGCTGCACTCCAGCCTGGGGCACAGAGCGAGACTCCGTCTCAAAAAAAAAAAAAAAAAAGGCCGGGCACGGTGGCTCAAGCCTGTAATCCCAGCACTTTGGGAGGCCGAGACGGGCGGATCACAAGGTCAGGAGATCGAGACCATCCTGGCTAACACCGTGAAACCCCGTCTCTACTAAAAAAATACGAAAAACCAGCCGGGCGAGGTGGCGGCGCCTGTAGTCCCGGCTACTCGGGAGGCTGAGGCAGGAGAATAGCGTGAACCCGGGGGGCGGAGCTTGCAGTGAGCCGAGATAGCGCCACTGCACTCCAGCCTGGGGCACACAGCAAGACTCTGTCTCAAAAAAAAAAAAAAAAAAAAAAAAAAAAATTAGCCAGGCATGGTGGCACGCACCTGTAATCCCAGCTGCTTGGGAAGATGAGGCAGGAAAATCACTTGAACCTGGGAGGCAGAGTTTGCAGTGAGCCGAGATCGCGCCACTGCACTCCAGCGTGGGTGACACACCAAGACTCCATCACAAAAAAAAAAAAAAAAAAAAAAAAAACTTTAGTTAAGATTGTTGCAAGTGGAGTCACAGTAGTTTTAGTTGCACTTGCCTTTTAAAAAACACTGATTTCTATAATTTGTAACTGCATAATTATATAATTATGTTTTAATGTTTTCCAACTTTCCTAGTCTTAGCTCATAAGATCATGACTACTTATTTTTTGTACAATTTCTTTTAAAGCCTTCTTCCTACCATCTAGACAATATATGCATGTGGCTACTTCTAGAATTCTCCATCATAGCTATCACAAACTTTAATAATATGGTCACTTTGTCTCCAGACGTTTCTATCATTCCTACCCACCAAGCAATTCTTCCTCATTGGCTATAAATAGATACAGAGCAGCAGTACCTTTCATTAAATCCTTTATCTGTTCTATATTTACTAAACAACATTTTTTGTTAGAAAAGAAACTTAAAACATAGTAAGTTAAAAAGTTTTTAAAAATCTGAAATCTTACCATCCCAAGAAAAATCACTGTTTTTTATTTTATTTATTTATTTATTTATTTATTTATTTATTTATTTACTGAGATGGAGTCTTGCTCTGTTGCCCAGGCTGGAGTGCAGAGGCGCGATCTTGGCTCACTGCAACCTCTACCTCCTGTGTTCAAGTGATTCTCCTGCCTCAGTCTCCCGAGTACCTGGGATTACAGGTGTGTACCGCCATGTCCAGCTAATGTTTGTATTTTCAGTAGGGATGGGGTTTCGCCAGTATCGAACTCCTGACCTCAGGTGATCCACCTACCTCAGCCTCCCAAAGTGCTGGGATTACAGGCATCAGCCACCGTGCCCGGTCCCAAGAAAATAATTGTTAATAATTTGGTGTATATTCCTCAGGACTTCTCATACAAATATATTTTTTCCCTTATAATCTAAGATGAAAGTGTCAGCAAGGTAAGAATTTGTGAAATACCCATAGTTAAATTCAAATGAATCTGATTGGCCATGAAGACTGCTTAGAAATCTGCACTTTTCGGCCAGGCATGGTGGCTGACACCTGTAATCCCCGCACTTTGGGAGGCTGAAGCGGGTGGATCATCTGAGGTCAGGAGTTTGAGACCAGCCTGGACAATGTGGCAAAACCCTGTCTCTACTAGAAATACAAAAATTACCCTGGTGTGGTGGCGGATGCCTGCAATCCCAGCTACTCGGGAGGCTGGGGCAGGAGAATCGCTTGAAACCAGAAGGTAGAGGTTGCAGTGAGCTGAGATCACGGACACTGTACTCCAGCCTGGGCAACAGAGTGAGATTCCGTTTCAAAAAAAAAAAAAAAAAGAAAGAAATCTGTACTTTTATTTAAATATTTTCCTATCCAAAAAATATCTACCATTATACCAATCATTTATAATCTTTTTTTTTTTTTTTTTTGAGATGGAGTCTGGCTCTGTCGCCCAGGCTGGGGTGCAGTGGCCGGATCTCAGCTCACTGCAAGCTCCGCCTCCCGGGTTTACGCTGTTCTCCTGCCTCAGCCTGCCGAGTAGCTGGGACTACAGGCGCCCGCCACCTCGCCCGGCTAGTTTTTTGTATTTTTTAGTAGAGACAGGGTTTCACCGTGTTAGCCAGGATGGTCTTGATCTCCTGACCTCGCGATCCGCCCGTCTCGGCCTCCCAAAGTGCTGGGATTACAGGCTTGAGCCACTGCGCCCGGCCTTATAAATCTTATATTCATGCGTTAGCCAACTATTTTTACCATTATAGATTTCCAGGTTTCAAGTTAAGCATTTTGACAAAATTAGAACTCCTTTCACAAACTTTTCAATCTTTCTAATTAAAAGAATTATTTACTTATCAGAAGTAATAGATATGTCAATTTGAACTATTTATACATGATGGTATCTAGTACAAAAATTCCCAATAAACATAGAAAGCTATAAATATCTAGAGGAACACAGAAGACAGTAGGTAGGCAAGCTCATTTAGACCCTCCCTTTAAACATAATACGAATCCCAGAAGCCATAAAGAAAAAAATTAGCCAATGTGACCAAGTACAAAAATTTTAACTTCTATATAGAAAAAGATTCTCTTGTAAAGTTTTAAGACATCTTATAGACTGGGAGAAGCCATTTGTAACACATAATACTCAAGTGGCTAATATCCATAATACATAAAGATTTCCTACAAATCAATAACAAAAATACAAAAGTTCAAAAAAGATATAAACAAGTAATTCACAGAAGAAATATAAAACACCAGTAAGCATATGTAAAGATGCCAAGCCAATACATTCAAATCAAACACATTTTTTTTGCTCATCAGATTGGCAAAAATTAAAATGGAAAGTATCTACTGCTTGACCTCCCCAGGCTCAGGTGATCCTCCCACCTCAGCCTCCTGAGTAGCTAGGACAACAGGTGTGTGCCACTACACCTGGCTAATTTTTGTGGAGACGGGGTTTCACCATGTTGCCCAGGCTGGTCTCGAACTACTGGGCTCAAGCAATCTACCTGCCTCGGCCTCCCAAAGTGCTGGGATTACAGGCATGAGCCACAGCATCCAGCCTTTTTCTTATATTATACTATTGGAGTTGGAGTGAACTGATATAAATGTTCTGAACGATAAGTTGAAGAATTTAAGAAAAAAATTTTAAGCATGCATACCCTGTATTTCAACAACCTCAATTCCAGGAAAATCTATTCTACTAAAATATATGCAGGTATGCACAAAGATCTACATATATGAATGGCCACTGCAGCACTCTTTGTAATACAAAAAATGGAAGCAACACAATCTTCATTAATAATGGGAAAGTTAAATTATGATCCACCTGTAATGGAGTACTATGCAGCAGACAAAAGAATGGGGTAAATCTTTACACGTTGATCTGAAAAGACAGCCATGATACCCTTTTAAAAAATGTAAAGTTGCAGAATAATCACATTATGTTTAGGAAAAAAAATGTGTAAAGATAGATATTGACATAGAGAGTGAATGAATGCATACAAAAATCTGAAAAAATATACAACAAACCGATAAGACTTACATTTTAGTACTTTGGGAATAATTTATTACAGTCAGCCTTAATTACTTTTGTAAATAAGGTCACATACACTTTTAAATACATCTACTGGCAAAAATCTGAACCAAATTTGTCCAATAAAAGGGTCATAATTGAATCACAGAATATTCATACAAAAGACATTTTTCCAACTTCAGGCTGCAATCCATTAGTGAAATGCAAAATCAATTCAAAGGGATAGAACAAGCATATTTTAAAGAATAAAATACAACAGATAATATCAGAATGCAGGCTGGGCTTGGTGGCTCACATCTGTAATCCCAGCACTTTGGGAGGCTGAGGCGGGCAGACCACCTGAGGTCAGGAGTTCGAGACCAGCCTGGCACACATTGTGAAACCCTGTTTCTACTAAAAATACAAAAAATTAGCTGGGTGTGGTGGTAGCATGCCTGTAATCCCAGCTACTCAGAAGGAGCAGAATTGCTTGAACCCGGGAAGTGGAGGTTGCAGTGAGCTGAGATCGCACCTTTGCACTCCAGCTTGGGCAACAAGAGCGAAACTCCAACTCAAAAAAAAAAAAAAAAAAAAATCAGAATGCATTACCCATAATACTGTTTTAAACAATTACGTATGTGTGTGTGGCCTTAATCACAAAATAAAATATACCTCCTACTGTGAATTTTGAGCAAAATCACACTAACAACATTTCAACATTATGTTTTCAAGGAATGTTTAATGATTTACAAAAGTGCTCACTTGAAAGTGTTGAAGGGAAAAAGCAGGGCACAATACTACATGTATATATATGTATCATCTCAATTTAGTTATATTTGCATAGAAAAAAGAAAGAGAGAAAAACTATTCCTAAAAGATGGCTATTTGGAGTGGCAAAATACAAGTAATTTTTGTTCTTTTTATCTATAGTTTCAAAAATTCCTATAATGAGCATATGGCTTCCATCTAATCAGAACAAAATGCTACTTAAAACATAAATTAGGGCCAGGAGCTGTGGCTCAGGCCTGTAATCACAGCCTGAGAATCAGAGTTGTAATTTCAGCTCTGGGAAGCTGAGGCGGGCAGACTTCTTGAGCCCAGGAGTTTGAGACCAGTCTGGGCAACATGGTGAAACCCCATCTCTACAAAGAATATAAAAATTAGCCAGGCATGGGGCACATGCTTGTAGTCCCAGCTACTTTGGAGTCTGAGGCATGAGAACTGCTTGAACCTGACAGGCAGAAGTTGCCAAGATCGCGCCACTGCACTCCAGCCTGGGCAACAAAGCAAGATTCCGTCTCAAAAAAAAAAAAAAAAAAAAAAAAAAAACAGATAGCCAGCCATGGTGGCTGATGTCTGTAATCCCAACACTTTGGGAGGCCAAGACAAGTGGATCATCTGAGGTCAGGAGTTTAGGACCAGCCTGGCCAACATGGTGAAACCCCGTCTCTACTAAAAATGCAAAAATGAGCCAGGGTTGGTGGCGCGTGCCTGTAATTCCAGCTGCTTAGGAGGCTGAGGCAGGAGAATTGTTTGAACCTGCCAGGCGGAGGCTGCAGTGAGCCGAGATCAGGCCACTGCACTCCAGCCTGGGCAACAGAGCAAGACTCCATCTCAGAAAAAAAAAATAAAATAGCTGGGTGTACTGGCATACTGAGTCCCAGCCAGCTACTCAGGAGGCTGAGATGGGAAGATTGATTGCAATTGGGAGGCCGAGGCTACAGTGAGCCATGATCATGCCACCGTACTCCAGCCTGGGTGATAGAGCGAAATCTTGGTTCAAAACAACAACAATATCAAACCCATAAGTGATGTATATTTTGCCACTATAAAAAATGTGTTAAGCATATATTTAATCATTAAGTACTTTCCGAAAACCTTCTATGTCCTAAGCATTCAGTATTCCAGGTACTGAGGATAGGATGGTGAGCAAAAGAAAGTCTCTGCCTTGTGGAGCTTATATTCTAGTAGGAAACTCTATAGAATAAAGTGGATTAAATTCCTTGTGTAGTAAGATAAAATTCTGTTTGAGAAACAGGACACTATCATTCTTTCAACAGTTATTAGTTGCCCTATGTACACTTTTAGGTACTTGTTACCCACTCCCTCGCACTATGCTGAATCCTCGCAGTCATCAGGTAAAATGGTACTTTAATAACAATAAAATCTTCAGTTTACATTTTAAAAACTTAAACACCTTGGGTAAGTTTCATACTGGTGTCAAATTAAGAAAAGAAAAATATTTTGCTTGTAAAAAGTGATTCATTCTTTCTCTACTCTCAATGAAATGACAAAATATAGATCAAAGCAAAACAGTTCAAGAAATCTTTTCTTATGTAAAATATAAAATTACAGTGATCCTTTTTCCTTTGAGTTCCACAGATAATTCAATGTTCATAAAGTTTTTCAATTTACTAGATTACAAATTTGCACTGAAAATAAAAATATCTTAATTATGCTATTAAGAGCAAAATGTTTGGGCATACCTATGATTTTTTTGAGGTGGGGGAACAAGGTCTCACTCTGTCACCCAAGCTGGGGTTCAGTGGTGATTGAATGGCTCACTGCAGCCTTCAAGTTCTGAGCTTAAGGGATCCTCCTTCCTCAGCCTGCCAAGTAGCTAGGAGTACAGGCAGGCACTACCACGCCTGGCTGATTTTTTTTGTAAAGCCAGGGTCTTGCTATGTTGCCCAGGCTGGTCTCAAACTCCAGGGCTCAAGCAATCTTCCTGCTTCATCCTCCAAAGTGTTGCGATTACACAGTCATGAGCCACTGCACCCAGTCCTATAATCTTCTTATTAAAGATTCCTATAGCCCATCTCCTCTTTTTCTAACCCTTTATTCTAAGGGTTAAACTCTCCCTTATTTTTCATTCTGGGTTTCTCTCTCTAATTTAGCTCTTTTCTTCTGAGCTGTCCTGATTATAACATAGTCTGATGGTATTCAATTAAACCACTTAGGCAAGTCAATGTTTTGAAGAAACAGATTAATTTTTAAACATAATTTACATATTAAAACATAGCCCAATATTCATGAGTTCATAAGTTGGGTATTTCTACAACGTGGTTAATCATTTTCAGTATTTATTAAAATAAAGCAATAAATGACACCTAAAATGACCTATTTGGTGAATTTAAAATGAGGAAATGACAGAGATCAAGGACAAATATTTTATTCCTGTGTACCACGAGACATTAATTTCAAAATGCATTTTTGTAGAGAAAAACTAGTGCCTTTTATCAGAAAGAAATACACATTACTAAACATTTTATATATAATTTTTCAAAATTGGTATGCAAATTTATCTAGATTTTGTCATAAGAATCCATCATGTGTTCTAATAGCTTCGGAAAATTAAAATTACTGTATTTTCATTTGGGTCAATCAATGCTCCCTCCGCTTTTTTTGGAGACAGGTTCTCCTCTGTCATCCAGGCTGGAGTGCAGTGGTGCGATCATGACTCACTACAACCACAAACTCCTGGGCTCAAGGGATCCTCCTATCTCAGCCTCCTAAGTAGCTGGGACTACAGAGGCGCACCACCATGTCTGGCTAATTTTTAAAATGTTTTTGTAGAGATAGGGTTTCACTATGTTGTCCAGGCTGGTCTCAGATTCCTGGGCTCAAGCAATCCTCACAGCTTCGGCCTCCCAAAGTGCGTGAGCCACCATGTCTGACCTTTTTTTTTTTTTTTTTTTTAAGTTAAATGACCATCTATTACCATCACAAACACCAAAAATGGCAGGCGAAAACAATTCTCTGAAATCCAATTATTTTTTTAAGAAATCTCAATATTATTACATATAGTCAGTAAAAGTAAGAATAGCATTAAAAACAATTTGTTTTTTTTTTTTTTTTTGAGACGGAGTCTCGCTCTGTCACCCGGGCTGGAGTGCAGTGGCCGGATCTCAGCTCACTGCAAGCTCTGCCTCCCGGGTTCACGCCATTCTCCTGCCTCAGCCTCCCGAGTAGCTGGGACTACAGGCACCCGCCACCTCACCCGGCTAGTTTTTTGTATTTTTTAGTAGAGACGGGGTTTCACCGTGTTAGCCAGGATGGTCTCGATCTCCTGACCTCGTGATCCACCCGTCTCGGCCTCCCAAAGTGCTGGGATTACAGGCTTGAGCCACCGCGCCCGGCCTAAAAACAATTTTTAAAAGATATTGTTTAGATGTAGGCTGAATTTGTTTAAAATATTTACTTGAGGCCGGGCGCGGTGGCTCAAGCCTGTAATCCCAGCACTTTGGGAGGCCGAGACGGGCGGATCACGAGGTCAGGAGATCGAGACCATCCTGGCTTACCCGGTGAAACCCCGTCTCTACTAAAAAAATACAAAAAACTAGCCGGGCGAGGTGGCGGGCGCCTGTAGTCCCAGCTACTTAGGAGGCTGAGGCAGGAGAATGGCGTGAACCCGGGAGGCGGAGCTTGCAGTGAGCCGAGATCCGGCCACTGCACTCCAGCCTGGGCGACAGAGCGAGACTCCGTCTCAAAAAAAAAAAAAAAAAAAAATTTACTTGAAAATATCTGCCATGTAACTGCTGGAAGATCTGATAATGATTATGACAAAGTCAAATGAATAGCTAATTAAAAATACAATAACATTATTATAGAGTGGTTGAGAATGCTGACTCTGAAGCTATATTGTACTGGCTCATATCCTAGCTACTTATCAGCTGTGTAAACTTAGATCACTTAATCTATACCTCAGTTTCCTTACTTGGAATATAAGGATAATAACAATGCCTATCTTATTTAGTTGTCATGAGGATTAAATGAACTAATGTATGTAAAATACTTGGACCAGTGCTCTACATTACAAGCATTATTTTAAACATTTCCATTATAAAGACAGCTTAGGTTTATATAATTACTTTATCACACCTGTAATCCCAGCACTTTGGGAGGCCAAGGCGGGCAGATCATGTGAGATCAGGAGTTCAAGAACATCCTGGCCAACATGGTGAAACCTCGTCTCTACTAAAAATACAAAAATCAGCCAGGTCATGGTGGCGTGTGCCTGTAGTCCCAGCTACTTGGGAGGCTGAGGCAGGAGATCGCTTGAACCCAGGAGGTGGAAGTTGCAGTGAGCTGAGATCACGCCACTGCACTCCAGCCTGGAGACAGAGGAAGACTCAGTCTCAAAAAAAAAAAAAAAAAAAAAGAATTACCTAGATGAAGATTTATATTACTTGCTTGTTATAGCTTGTCTTAGTCTTTATCAATTCAATAATGCATAAGCCAAGATAAATGGCATTCAAACAACAATTTCACATTTTTAAAAAATCACAGATAAAACATTCACAAAAAAGAAAATCTACAAATAAATCTAACGATATAATGTGTTGTTACAGAAAAATAAGGAGCAAAATATGTTAAGTATTCTCTAAACTACAATATTTCTGATAGTACTATTAGTTACAAACTATTTTATAAAGAAGCATGCCCTAAAAGGCAATGTTAGCATATAGCAATATAAGGATGTGCAGATATGATGTCCAATATGTCTTTTCTTAGTCTTTAATTATAAAACCATGGTACTTTCACATGTATTCACAGGAAATAGCCAATATTCAAAATTATTTACATCTAAATATGCTTTTTTAGATTGAACTTTCCAAAATATTGAACATTGGTCCTCACTGTAATACAGAAAAATTTCCATTGAAAATATCTATTTATTCACTTTTTCTTATATTCTATACTCCACGATGTACTAAATGTTTATAATTTTTACCAAGATATACATCTGTCCTTTCACATAAATGTAACTTTAATTTGGATTCTTACATTCTCCCTAATGCAGTGGTTCTCAAACTTTAGCGTACACCATAATTACCTACAATGTTTTTTTTGTTTGTTTGTTTTTGAGACGGAGTCTCGCTCTGCCGCCCAGGCTGGAGTGCAGTGGCCGGATCTCAGCTCACTGCAAGCTCCGCCTCCCGGGTTCACGCCCTTCTCCTGCCTCAGCCTCCCAAGTAGCTGAGACTACAGGCACTGGCCACATTGCCCGGCTAGTTTTTTGTATTTTTTAGTAGAGACGGGGTTTCACCGTGTTAGCCAGGATGGTCTCGATCTCCTGACCTCGTGATCCGCCTGTCTCGGCCTCCCAAAGTGCTGGGATTACAGGCTTGAGCCACCGCGCCCGGCCTACAATGGTTTTTTTTTGGGCGGGGTGGGGGATGGAGTTTTCCTCTTGTCACCCAGGCTGGAGTGCAATGGCGTGATCTCAGCTCACTACAACCTCTGCCTCCCTGGTTCAAGTGATTCTCCTGCTTCAGCCTCCTGAGTAGCTGGGATTTCAGGCATGCGTCACCACACTCAGCTAATTTTTGCATTTTTAGTAGAGACAGGGTTTCACCATGTTGGCCAGGCTGGTCTCGAACTCCTGACCTCAAGTGATCCACCTGCCTCAGCCTCCCAAAGTGTTGGGATTACAGGCATGAGCCACCGCACCCAGCCAATTACCTACAATTTTTATTCAAAACAGATTCCTGGAACCCATAGAAATTCTTGTTCAGTAGGCGTGGGCAGGAGCACAGGAATTTGCATTTTTAACAAAACATTCGAGATAATTTTGATGTAGGTAATTCATGTTCAACACTTAAGAAACACTGCTCTAATAATTTAGTTTATAATATATGTGCTATGCTTTAATTCATTAAATATTAACTCGGTGCCTCATATGTACAAGGTTTAAGTGCTGTGGATCAAACATGAATTCGGCTTCAAGGAAGGTACAATTTAATAAAAGAGATAAGAAATGCATATAAATGACTTACAATAAAAAGGAAGGAATTACCAAATGTCTTTTGGTACAATACGGGGGTAGTTCATGGGAGGGAATGATACTTCCACTTGACCTCAGGGAAATTCTTCTAGTGAGACATAGCATTTGAAATGAGTGTTAAAGCCTGTCTCTTTAGACTATAAGGATGGAAAAAATAAACTAATAAAAACTTATCTCACTGAATGATAAATGTATCCATGAACATCACCCCTTCAAACCCCTTCAAACTCAGAAAAGTTATTCTCTACCTCCTAAGCTTTATACGTTGATTTATGGGTCATGGTCTTGTGTAGTCCTGTATACTACTCAGCAGCTCAGTATGCTTCTATCTCTGCAGACATGTCCTTGAAAGGATCTGTTTTAGTACTTTTAGTACATTTATCCAGTGTGATAAGGTCACACAGTGAATACTGATAAACAGAAACATACCTATCCTTTTACAAATCTTTAGGAAGTAAATAGGATTTTTTTTTTTTTTTTTTTTTTTTTTTGAGGCGGAGTCTCGCTCTGTCGCCCAGGCTGGAGTGCAGTGGCCAGATCTCGGCTCACTGCAAGCTCCGCCTCCCGGGTTTACGCCATTCTCCTGCCTCAGCCTCCCGAGTAGCTGGGACTACAGGCGCCCGCCACCGCGCCCAGCTAGTTTTTTGTATTTTTTTAGTAGAGACGGGGTTTCACTGTGTTAGCCAGGATGGTCTCGATCTCCTGACCTCGTGATCCGCCCGTCTCGGCCTCCCAAAGTGCTGGGATTACAGGCTTGAGCCACCGCGCCCGGCCGATAGGATTTAAGCATAGTTGAAATGGGAACAGTTTAGGCCGTCTTCAAGTTCTAAAATATCCACATAGCTTGGCATCAGGTAGCATGATGAGAGAAATGATCAAGGAAAAAAAAAAGGGAGAGAGAAAGAGATTTTACAATTTAGAAGGCATTGTTCTAAAAGCCAAATAAAACAAACTACAGCGCGGAAGATTTTAAGGCTCTTCTGCTTCCTGATTATGTTGTATGTTGTTTAACATGTGTGACATGTCTGTGACTTTTAGTTTAAAAATTCCAGTATCTTCCTAGAAATATAGCAAATACAGAGTCTACAGTGCCCAACAGTAACTGAATAAATGAATGAATGAATTACTTTCAGGTTATTCTCTGGTTTTCCTTGCAGGTTTACCCTCCTTTATTAAGAGAAATAAAAGTCAGACAAGTACCAAATGTGCTATGCTTTCTCATCTCCATGCCTTTGCACATGGTAATGTCTCTGGTGGAATGCTTTTCAGCTCCCTCTTCCTCTTGGCTAATTCTTACTGAGTCTTCTAAACCTCATTTAAGTGTCCCCTTCCAAAATCCAATGGACTACTTTGACATCCGTGTCTCAGTGTCCCCATAAAATCCTCTGCATCACTATATCTTTTATTTATTTATTTATTTTTAGATGGAGTATTACTCTACCACCAGGCTGGAGTGCAGTAGCATGATCTCGGCTCACTGCAACCTCTGCCTCCCAGGTTCAAGCAATTCTCCTGCCTCAGACTCCCAAGTAGCTAGGACTACAGGTGCACGCCACTACACCCAGTTAATTTTTGTATTTTTAGTAGAGACAGGGTTTCACCATATTGGCCAGGATGGTCTTGATCTCTTGACCTTGTGATCTGCCCGCCTTGGCCTCCCAAAGTCCTGGGATTACAGGTGTGAGCCACTGCGCCCGGCCTGCATCGCTGTACCTTAACTCTAATCAGTATATTGTACAGAGGCAGCAAGATAACAAGCTTTGGAGTCAGACACATCCGAGTTCAAATTCTGATTCTAACACTTATTGTGTGACCTTGGACAAGTTACCTAATGTCTCTAAGAATTAATTTCCTTACCTGAAAAACAGAGAATAACAGTGTGTAAGGTACTCAGTATATCACTTCATACATAATATTGAGTTAATAATAACATGCTCACATTGTATTGTACTTGCTGGTTAAGTTGTCTTTTTCTCTAAACCTCACACTTCTTGAGGAAAGAAACACATACATCTCTGAATAAGTAGCATTTAGCACAGTGTCTGGCATATGGTAAGTACTTAATTTTTGATGAGTAAATAAATATTACTTCCATTATAAAAAATTAATTTGCCACTTGAAATTCGTTCTGTAATGAGGTGGAAAACAAGTGAATAAAAAAATAAACTCATTGATGTCAGTGTTTTTTTTTTTTTTTTTTTTTTTTTTTTTTTGAGATGGAGTCTCGCTCTGTGGCCCAGGCTGGAGTGCAGTGGCGCGATCTCGGCTCACTGCAAGCTCCACCTCCCGGGTTCACGCCATTCTCCTGTCTCAGCCTCCCGCATAGTTGGGACTACAGGCGCCCAGACAATTTTTGTATTTTTAGTAGAGACGGGTTTCACCATGTTAGCCAGGATGGTCTCAATCTACTGACCTCGTGATCTGCCTGCCTCAGCTTCCCAAAGTGCTGGGATTACAGGCATAAGCCACCGTGCCCGGCCCTTACTGTCTTTAATCATATATTTTTCTTTTCTTTTCTTTTTTTATTTTCTGAGATGTAGTCTCACTTTGTTGCCAGGCTGGAATGCAGTGGCACGGTCTCGTCTCACTGCAAGCTCCGCCTCCTGGGTTCAAGTGATTCTGCTGCCTCAGCCTCCCGATTAGCTGGGACAACAGGCACCTGCCACCACACCTGGCTAATTTTTGTATTTTTAGTAGAGACGGGGTTTCACCACATTGGCCAGGATGGTCTCAATCTCCTGACCGTGTGATCCACCCGCCTTGGCCTCCCAAAGTGCTGGGAGCCACCGTGCCTGGTCTTACCATTTTTTTTTTTTTAGAATTTACTTTTAACTATACATATTATGAAATGTCAAACAACTCAATACTTGCTTTGACATGGCTGATCATATATGCATAGAACTGCATACCTATAATTTTTTCATAGTATATATTAACCACAAAAATTACCAAGCCAGACATAAGACTATCTTTATTTGACAACCACTTAGAAAAGTTACAGTAAAATAGCTGGGCGTGGTGGCTCACGCCTGTAATCCCAGCACTTTGGGAGGCCAAGGTGGGCGGATCACAAGGTCAAGAGATTGAGACCATCCCGGTCAACATAGTGAAACCCCGTCTCTACTAAAAATACAAAAATCAGCTGGGCGTGGTGGCATGCGCCTGTAGTCCCACCTACTTGGGAGACTGAGGCAGGAGAATCACTTGAACCCTGGAGGCAGAGGTTGCAGCACGCTGAGATTGCGCCACTGCACTCCAGCCTGGTGACAAAATGAGACTCCGTCTAATAAAAAAAAAAAAGAAAAGTTACAGTAAAATAAAAAGCTTCTTAAAACCAAGGGAATTCTCAATACAGAAAGCTTAATTAAAAATCTTTTACAGTCCTTGGGGAAGTGAGAAAAAATTCAGTTTCATGGTTTGATAATTTTGACCTATGTAAGAACATAAGGAGGCTGAGGCAGGAGAATGGCGGGAACCCGGGAGGCGGAGCTTGCAGTGAGCCGAGATCGCGCCACTGCACTCCAGCCTGGGCGACAGAGCAAGACTCCGTCTCAAAAAAAAAAAAAAAAAAAAAAAAGAACATAAAAATATCCTAATTACTTAATATAATATTTAATAGATTTTTCCATTGTGATGTTTAATTAGCTGGTTTGAACAACACCAAAGTACTAATTTTTGCTATTCATTTGTAAGGTCTCAATCTGAGAGAATGTTTTTATTTTATATTTGATAATCAATATATTTTACCTGTTTAATTTTAAAATGGGGTCTCACTATGTTGCCCAGGCTGGAATGCAGTGGCTATTCATAGGTGCAGTCATAGCATATTACGGCCTTGATCTCCTGGGTTCAAGTGATCCTCTTGCTCCTCCTCTGGAGTAGCTGGAACTAAAGGAGTATGCTAACATGCCCAGCTCAATTATATTTTAATCTTCAATGTATTTTTTACAGGCCTGCACTAAAGCTAATATCATTAGTCTTATTTCCTCCTCTTTTCCTTCATAGTCAAGGATAGTTTTACTTTAATATTATACTTAAACATAAATTGGGTATTTTAATATATAAAATGGAATTCTGCCTCTGAAAGATAATCTTTACTTTGAGCCATTTTTTAATTCATTATGCAAAGGAATAATGATTTTACAATGAGGATTCCAAAACTATGTTACAGTATATGGATACAACGGTGAGAGTTATAATCCATGACTCTTACAGAATACAAGTGATCAATGCTTTATGTCAATTTATAATCCACTGTTTTTTTGTGTGGTTTTTTTTGTTTTTGTTTTTGTTTTTTTGTTTTAGATAGTTTTGCTCTGTTACCCAGGCCGGAGTGCAGTGGCACAATCTCAGTTCACTACAACGTCCACCTCTTGGGCTCAAGCAATTCTCCTGCCTCAACCTCCCGAATAGCTGGGACTACAAGTGTGTACCACCATGCCCATCTAATTTTTGTATTTTTAGTAGAGATGGGGTTTTGCCACGTTGGCCAGGCCGGTCTCGAACTCCTGACCTCAAGTGATCTGCCTGCCTCAGTCTCCCAAAGTGCTGGGATTACAGGCATGAGCCACCACGCCCGGCCAATCCACTGCTTATATGACCCATATGTGTTTTATTGCTTCTAAAAGAGCAGATACTTAATATATGACATTAATACAGATTGCAAACTAAACAAAAATATTTCTTTTCATTTATATATGTATTTTTTGAGACAAGGTCTGGCTGTATCACTCAGGCTGGAGTGTAGTGGTGCAATCTTGATTCACTGCAACCTCCACCTCCCAGGCTCAGGGCAGCCTCCCGGGTTCAGATCATCCTCCCACCTCAGCCTCCCGAGTAGCTGGGACTACAGGCATGCACCGCCATGCCCAGCTAATTTTTGTATTTTTTTGTAAAGACAGGGTTTTGTCATGTTGCCCAGGTTGGTCTCAAACTTGGTAGCTCTAGCAATCCGCCCACTTTGACCTCCCAAAGTGCTGGAATTACAGGCGGGAGCCACTGAGCCCAGTCTCTCTTTTTACTTAAAGGGAAAAAAAAGACACAGGATTTCTTTCCAAAGGAGACATTTGTTGAGTAGATGACGGCTGCATTAGGAATTAAAATTATATAGAAGATAGGTATCTTCAGTTATTTAAATAATAGTGAAAATGAAAAATTTAAACAGATTGCAAGATTAGTCAAGTACTAAATGGAAAAAAATATCTCCAGGCATCTTAGTAAGTGAAAAATAATGTATTTTTAAATTTTTGCCATTGTTATAAGCCATATACCAAGTTGTGAACTATTTTTTTAGTCTATTGTTTAAAGAATTTCTGGATTCTAAATTATGTTTTTAATAAACAGCAATAGGCTGGGTGCATTGGCTCACACCTGTAATCCCAGTACTTTGGGAGGCCAAGGCAGGCAGAACACCTGAGGTCGAGAGTTCAAGACCAGCCTGACCAACATGGAGAAACCCCATCTCTACTGAAAATACAAATTTAGCCAGGCATAGTGGCATATGCCTGTAATCCCAGCTACGTGGGAGGCTGAGGCAGGAGAATCGCTTGAACCCAGGAGGTGGAGGTTGTGGTGAGCTGATACTGTGCCATTGCACTCCAGCCTGGGCAACAAGAGTGAAACTCTGTCTCAAAAAATAAAATAAAATAAAAATAAAAATAAACAGCAATAATTGTTAACTTTTTCTTTTCTTTCATTAGAGATAAAGAGTTTAGAGAAATATTTGGTGCAAAACCCTTAGACGGCTCTTTATCTACAGGTAATGCCTGAACAAGATACTTTTTTGAGTGGAAGATAAAATAAAAATCCAACCACCCTATCCGCCTCCAAAGGAAGGTTTATTCTAGTTAGTCAAGGAAGCGGATGCTCCTTGGAGAAGAAACAGCATCTACAAAGGCAGAAAGACAGGAAATAACATGATATCTTTAGAGAATCAGGGTAAGGGCCAGGCAAGGTAGCTCATACCTACAATCCTAGCACTTTGGGAGGCCAAGGTGGGTGGATCACTTGAGCCTAGGAATTTGAGACCAGCCTGGGTAACATAGGGAGACCCCATCTCTATTTAAAAAAATAGCAGGGCACAGTGGCTCATGCTTGTAGTCCTAGCACTTTCGGAGGCTGAGGTGGGCAGATCACTTGAGGCCAGGAGTTCGAGACCAGCCTGGCCAACATGGTAAAACCCCGTGTCTACTAAAACTACAAAAAATTAGCTGGGCGTGGTGGCAGGCACCTGTAATCCCAGCTACTTGGGAGGCTGAGGCAGGAGAATCGTTTGAACCTGGGAGATGGAGGCTGCAGTGAGCCAAGATCACACCACTGCACTCCAGCCTGGGTAACAGAGTGAAACTCTGTCTATAAGTAAATAAATAGGTATAAATTTTAGGCTGGGCATGGTGGCTCACGCCTGTAATCCCAACACTTTGGGAGGCCGAGACAGGTGGATCACCTGAGGTCATGAGTTCAAGACCAGCCTGACCAACATGGAGAAACACCATCTCTACTAAAAATACAAAATTAGCCTGGCGTGTTGGCATATGCCTGTAATCCCAGCTACTCGGGAGCCTGAGGCAGGAGAATCACTTGAACGGGAGGCAGAGGTTGCGGTGAGCTGAGATCGTGCCATTGTACTCCAGCCTGAGCAATAAGAGCAAAACTCCATCTCTAAATAAATAAATAAATAAATAAATAATTTATAGAAAGAACCACAGTGAGTTCAATAATGATGGAAAATCCAGTGAAGCTAGATTAAAAGGAAAAAAGACCAGTGGCAGGGAAATTTGTTGGGAGGCTACTAAAGTAAGCAAGGCAAGAAGTGATAAAAGCCTGAGCTAAGCAAATGGCAGTAATCAAAATTCAATTTCTACATTTGCATTGAAATTTTTCCCTGTAGGAAATGTTTGTAATGTAGCATGAGAATCATAAAATGAACATCATAATTATAATCTCTCAAGTCTGACTGCCTAGTCTTAATGTCCTGGTGACACTGCTGATGGTGAAAACTTGTTCTTTAAACAATTCTATGTGCCTCAGCTTTTTTATCTGCAAAACACGTTAATGATAAAAATCTTTATCATATATTTTTATGGTGATTAAAAGAGGTAATAAATATAAAACAATGCCTAAAGAAGTTTATATAGTTTAGTACAATATAGTACACAGCAGCAAGAGAAACAGGAACAGTTATCTACTATTCATACTTGTACAATTGTTATTTTGGGTGTAGACAATGCTGACCTTCTGCAAGTTTACATTGTTAACTATTACAGAAAGATATTTATCAATCCAAGATCAGAAAATACCCTGGGCAAAGGGTTTTTATTATAGATGCAAAACTGTTTTTGTTTTAAAACACTGAAAATTTTTTCTAGATGTATAGTTAACTTCCACGTGACTCCGAAAAAGTTGAAAATATTTTTGTTTCTATGATTATATATAAGTATATTGTGAATAATAGGACCAATATCTTTCCAAGTAATAAACGAAACTATTTATAAGCTGCCTTAAACCAGTTTGAACTAATTAATATTCAGAGTTGTCAGAAATCAAATCCCAGAACTTAAGAGATCATTCCTTTTGCAAAATCAGTGATAGCTTAATTTAATGATTGTCATCTCATATTTATGTAATAACATGTTAGAGTCCATAAAGAACGTGTTTACAACCTAATTATTGCCCTTTAGCATTTTAGCCTTTTAGTATTTTTAGTATGTGTGTGTATATAGATACACGCATATACACAAATATATACACATATATTATTTTTTTCTAAAAACACATATCACCTTAAGGACTTATATTTTATTTTTTGTTTTTCTTATGCAAAGGTGGAGGTTAGCTACAATATACTTCTCAAAAAAAAACAGGCTTATTAGTATTTTAGTTTTTGTATTTAGATTCACAACATAGAAAAAAATGTGAATAAGAAATTACAGGCCGGGCACAGTGGCTCACGCCTGTAATCCCAGCACTTTGGGAGGCTGAGGTGGGCAGAACATGAGGTCGGGAGTTCGAGACCAGCCTGACCAACATGGTGAAACCCTGTTTCTACTAAAAATACAAAAATTAGCCAGGCGTGGTGGCTCGGATCTGTAATCCAAGCTACTCAGGAGGCTGAGTCAGGAGAATCACTTGAACCTGGGAGGCGGAGGTTGCAGTGAGCCAAGATCATGCCACTGCACTTCAGCCTGGGCAGCAGAGTGAGACTCCATCTCAAAAACAAAAACAAAATAAAACAGAAATTACAAAAATAGGCTGGGTGGAGTGGTTCGTGTCTGTAATCTCAGCACTTTGGGAGGCCAAGGCGGGTGGATGACGTGAGGTCAGGAGTTCTAGACCAGCCTGGCCAACATGGTGAAACTTCGCTTCTACTAAAACACAAAAATTAGCCAGGCATGGTAGCGCACACCTGTAATCCCAGCTACATGGGAAGCTGAGGCGGGAGGATCACTTGAACTTGGGAGGTGGTGGTTGCAGTGAGCCGAGATTGGGCCACTGCACTCCAGCCTGGGTAACAGGATACCCCATCTCGAAAAAAAAAAAAAAAGAAATTACAAAAATATCAAAGACCAGAGGTTGTCCTTTGTGGCAAAAAGCAGTTTAAATACTTTAATCCATAAAAGACGATAATAGTAATGTTTCTATAGTTATCTTAAAAATCATTATGGAATCAAGTCACCAGGAAAAAAGCTATCTTTGATACTTCTAACCAGGCAATTATTGTTTTGGTTCTTTTTCTTTCTTAAACTACGGTAGGTAGTAATGAACCAGTCTTTCTCAGAGCTATACACCAGAGAGTATTAAGTGAAAATATACATGAAAAATTAAGGATACTCTCAATCTTTTAAACAGTTCATTACTCTTCATATCGTATTATTCTTCAAACTTGTCATTGTTCACAATATTCTCAAAGAATTCATATGAGGATACTCTTTTAAATCCATGAAAAATGGCCAAGTGTGGTGGCTCACACCTGTAATTCCAGCACTTTGGGAGGTCAAGGCAGGAGGATCACAAGGTCAGGAGTTCGAGACCATCCTGGGCAACATGGTGAAAACCTGTCTCTACTAAAAATACAAAAATTAGCTGGGCATGGTGACACATGCCTGTAATCCCAGCTACTCAGGAGACTGAGGCAAAAGGATCACTTGAACCCGGAAGTCGGAGGTTGCAGTGAGCAGAGATCGTGTCACTGCACTCCAACTTGGTGATAGAGCGAGACTCTGTCTCAAAAAAAAAAAAAAAAATGTTCATTACAAAGTTTTGGAATGCTAATCAGTAATAAGAATTGCAAACATTTCTATAGCTAATTGAAAATGTTAACAAAGCAAAACAAATGCACGAACAAAAATATAAAATAAGAAGCCAACCTAAAGGGATGTGGGAATGGAATACTTTCTTCTCTTTCTTCCCTTATCCTCTACCTTTCATGGGAGAGCAGAAAAGGAAAATAATAATAAAGAGAAAGAAGATGATGAGAATAGGCCTATAAAAACCTGGAAAGAAAACAACCAGTAGGCTGGGCGTGGTGGCTCACACCTGCAATTCTAGCACTTTGGGAGGCTGAGGTGGACAGATCACTTGAGGCCAGGAGTTCAAAACCAGCCTGGCTAACACAGTGAACCCTCATCTCTACAAAAAAATAGAAAAATTAGCCGAGCATGGTGGCATGTGCTTATAGTCCCAGCGACTCAGGAGCCTGGGAAGTCAAGGATGCAATGAGCCATGATTGAGCCACTGCATTCCAGCCCGGGTGACAGAGCAAGAGTCTGTTTCAAAAACAACAACAAAAAAACAAAATAGAAGAAACTAGCCAGGCATGACAGCACACACCTGTAGTGCCAGCTACTTGAAAGGCTGAGGCAGGACGACCCCTTGAGCCCAGAAGTTTGAGGCTGCAGTGAGCTGTGTTCACGCCACTGCACTCCAGCCTGGGCAACAGGCTGGCTCCCAAAGTGCTGGGACTACAGGGGTGAGGCACTGTGCCCAGCTAAGTGGCTCTGATGTCAATATGAAATGCCAGTCTCTAATGTAATAATGAAATGTTGTATTTCCTCATTAATTTTAAATATTAATTAAAAATTGTTAGATATGTGTTATGGAATTAAAGTTTTTGTTGTTGTAATTGTGGTTTTCTTAAAAAATAGCAAATCTAAACCTAAATTGTTTGTTATGGTAGCCATTAGCCCCATATAATTATTAAGTATTTGAAATGTGATACACCAAATTGGGATGTCCTGTAAGTGTAAAGTACATACAGGATTTTAAAAACTTGGTATAAAAATATAAAATATTTTATTAATAATATTTTAGGCTGGGCGCGGTGGCTCAAGCCTGTAATCCCAGCACTTTGGGAGGCCGAGATGGGTGGATCACGAGGTCAGGAGATCGAGACCATCCTGGCTAACACGGTGAAACCTCGTTTCTACTAAAAAAAAAAATTACAAAAAACTAGCCGGGCGAGGTGGCGGGCGCCTGTAGTCCCAGCTACTCGGGAGGCTGAGGCAGGAGAATGGCGTAAACCCGGGAGGCGGAGCTTGCAGTGAGCTGAGATCGCGCCACTGCACTCCAGCCTGGGCGACAGAGAGAGACTCTGTCTCAAAAAAAAAAAAAAAAAAAAAAATTTTAATATGGATTATATGTTGCAATAATAATATTTTGGATATATTGAGTTAAAATACATTTTAAAATTAAATTAACCTGTTTCTTTTTAATTTTAAAAAGGTAGTTAACAGAAAATTTTAAACTATATGTGGCTCCTATTATATTCCTACTGGACTTTAGGCAGTTTAGACCTTTAGGCAGTTTCCCGTCTTCTAAAATGCCCTAAATCAAGATTATACTCAGCTATAAGCATTCTTTCCTACATGGTTCAGTAGCAATAATGGCACACAACTGGGTTAAAATACAAGCTTCACGGTATGGCAGTTCAAATGATAGCAAGAACTTAGAGGAACCAGACTCCTCATACAGTACTGCTGGACAAAACAATCTGGCAATGCCTAATAAATTTAAAATGTACTTATATCAATCTGACATTTCCACTTCTAGAAACATATCCAAGAAACCTATGAACATACGCACAAGGAGACATGTCCAAACTAGCATTATCTGTAGGGCAGAGGCCACCAAGCCACCCACCAAGATTTTGTACTCTTTTTCCATAATGTAGAGTTGTTTCTTGGAATTAACTGCCAAGTCAGCAATTCATTTCCCAGCTCCCTTTTTTAGGAAATGTAGGTCCCAGGTTGTGTCATATGACTTGAATTCTAGCCAATGGAAAATGAACAGAAGTGATATATGCCACTTCTAAGGACTGGCCGTTAAAAAAACCTCCAAACACCATTCTCCACTCTCTTTTGTTCGCTGGATGAATGTTGACACCTAGAGCAACGTTGGAAACCACAGGTTAAAAATGACAGTCTCCATCAGCCTGGGTTCCTTAATGACTTCACAGAACACAGCTCCTCCTTCTCCACTGAAGGAACTCTATATGGGCAAGAAATAAACTAAAATTATGTTAAGCCTTTGAGATTTTGGGATGTATCCATTAGAGCAGTCAGTATTAACTTAATATATGTGTAAAAATTAAAAACAGCCAGGCGCAGTGGCTCAAGCCTGTAATCCCAGCACTTTGGGAGGCCGAGATGGGCGGATCACGAGGTCAGGAAATCAAGACCATCCTGGCTAACACAGTGAAACCCTGTCGCTACTAAAAAATACAAAAAATTAGCCGGGTGTGGTGGTGGGCACCTGTAGTCCCAGCTACGCAGGAGGCTGAGGCAGGAGAATGGCGTGAACCTGGGAAGTGGAGCTTGCAGTGAGCCGAGATCACACCACTGCACTCCAGTCTGGGCAAGAGAGCGAGACTCCGTCTCAAAAAGAAAATAAATAAATAAATACAAAAAAATAAAAATAAAAAATAAAATAAAAAAATTAAAAACAACTGACATGTCCATCAATAGGAGATTGGATAAATCATAGTATAATCATACTATAGAATGATATATAGTAGCTACAATGAAAGAACTAGATCTACATCTATCAACATGAGTTTTTTTTTTAAGTTTAACCTCAAAATAGCTAGTTACCAAAACCAATTTTTAAAACACATATGTTGACCATACAAATTCATATGTAATAAGTAAGGGTGGGAGAATTATAAGCTCTTAACTTTTATGTTTCTTACACTTGCATTATCAATATTATGTTTAACCCATGATTTTGTCATAGAAACTTTTTTTTTTTAAACAAGGTCTCACTCTATTACCCAGGCTGGAATGCAGTGACATGATCATGGTTCACTGCAACCTCAACCTCCTGGGCTCAAGCAGTCCTCCCATCTCAGCCTCCTGAGTAGCTGAGCTAAGTTTTATACTTTATTTGTAAAGATGAGGTTTTGTCATGTTGCCCAGTCTGGTCTCAAACTCCAAGACTCAAGCAATCTGCCTGCTTCAGCCTCCCAAAGTGCTGGGGTTAGAGGAATGAGTCACCAAGCCTGGCCATCTTCACAGGAACTTTTAAAGCCAATTTTCCATTTCATGAGGGTTAATTTTGTTAAAACCGCAAAATATAATCCATAAATCCATTACTCAGGTACAGATAAACTATAATAATAATGGCCTAAAAATTGGAGAAAGGATGCCACAGTCAACCCCCATGAGCTGTGGAATTTGCACTCCCTCAGAATACCTCACTTACTATGCTTCACATGAAATCAGTCATCATACAGAACAAGTTGCCAATCTCAATAAATATGTCAAATATTAATAGCACTTAATTTCGTATGTTATATACAAATAAACAGATTCTTAAGTTTTCTTCCTTTGCCCCAATGAAGTATTTTAGGTGCAATTCACTTTGGAGACCTCTGGTCTAGTGACAAGAGATATAAATATTTTTTGACAAAAAATAATAAAATAAACCAAGTACTTACAAGAAGAATGGCATTGGGTATTACGGAAAGGAACACAGAAGGGACCCCTAACTCATTATGAGTGTGAGGACGGTAAACAAAGGCTTCCTCAAGGAAGAGTGTTAGAGAACTAAAAAATGGGTAAGAGATTGGATTGTGTTGGGAGTGGCTTTTGGGGGAACACAGTATTCCAAGTATATTCCAAAATATACTATGTGCAAAGGTACAGAGGCAAAAGAGAACACAATACATTCAAACAAATACATTCGTTTAATATAGCTGAAGTGGAGTTTCTGGAGGAGTAGAATTGGGATGAAGTGGGTGGATAGTGATTCCAGAAATAAGATTAATGAAGTAAGATTATAAGTCCTTACTTTTGGATTTTATCTAGAGGGCAAAGGAGAGATAGGTGATGAAGGATATGTAGTAAAAAATTTAACCTTGTCCAAAGAGAGGTCCAGATGTTGCCTCCAGCTCCTGGGAGGTAGCCTCTAAACCCCTGGAATTTCTGGAGTAATATGAGTACTCTTACTATTCACGATGGGTCTCTTGAACCCCATAGTATGAGCCTAACCTCTGGAGAGGGTAGACTGGAAACTGAGTTCAACCATGCAATCAATCAATAAATCTCAATGAAAACTCTGCTGAGGTAAGAGGATCATTTGAGCCAGGAGTTTGAATCCAGTGTGGGCAATACAGTGAGACCCCATCTCTTTAAAAAACAAAACAAAACACAAACTCTATACACACCAAAGTTTAGGTGAATTTCTTGGGTGGGCAATACCCTGTATATATTTCCATACATCCATACATTCATGCTGGGAGGGTACGGAAGGTATGTTCCCTGAGAACAATAGAAGTTTCATATCTCCAACAACTCTCTTCGACTATACCCTAGGCATCTTTCTTCCTTTGACTTGTTCTAATTTGTAGCTTGTCTTTGTAATGAACTGTATCCCTAAGTATAATAGCTTTCAGTGACTTCTATGAGTTTTTCTAGTGCATTACTGAATCTGAGGATGGTTTGGGGAAACCCCCAAACAGGAAGTTGATGTCAGAAGGGAGGATGATCTTATGTAGCCTCTTCATTTGAAATTTGTAGTTGCACCCTAACCCCTTACAATAGGATCAGAAGTCTTGGGCAGACTTGGCAGTGTGGAAGCCTGTGCCCTTAACCTTACAGTTTGGCTAACTCTGGGTAAAGGGTACAAATGTTTAACCAGTGTGACAATTAAGCATTTTGTCTACACTGGGGAAAATATATTGCAGAAGGGTAAGACTGGCAAGAGACAACAATGACAGTGGGAATGGAGAAAGACATATTTAAGAGATATTTACAAGGTAGAATTAACAGATTTGACTGAATGTGAGAGATGAAAGGAGAAGTCAGGGATGGACCCACCAGAAAGAGTATCAGGTTTTAGTTTTGTTTGTTTTGGGGGCAGTAAAGAGGGTTGGAGGACGGAATTCTGTTTTAGACAGTTTAATCTGAGGAAATTTTGACATCTAGGTAAAGCTGTTCCAGCAATCAAAGCAAGGATGAAGATAGAGTCAGGAGCCTTTAGCATAACTACAATAACTGAAGTCATGTGAGAGACTGATATTGACTAGGGACAAATAAGTCAGCCAGACAAGAGAAGGTCAAGGACAGAACACCAACATTAAAGGGGTAGGCAGAATATTAAAAGCTCACAGAGAAGAAGTGGGGTAGCCTGAGAAGCAGGAGAAAAACATGGAAAGCATGATTAACAATGAGTGGTATTTTTCCTCTTTTTGCTTATGTGAATGTTCTCCACTCCTTTATTTAAATGTGAATGTTTATTATTTTTGAATGAGAAAAAATGTGCAATTTAAAAATAGGTATTATATAACATGCATCCATATATTTTCCCATTTATATATTTGTAAATTAGATAAAGTTTAATGATTTTCTGACCTAATCCAAAGTCATTAATGATTCACACAATTCAATGTAACTGAATTATTAGCCTCTATAACCAGCGATTTTCTTTTCCAAGACATGTTTAAAGTGTCCATCCTCATTATTACTGCAAGCCATCTGGAACTACTTAACTTTGCCAGACTCTTGGGATACTGGTTTCCCCCTTGGGAAATCCAACTCAGACTAAATGAATAACTGAGGAAACAACTGTTCTGAAAATATGATGACAATATAGCTCTAATAACGACTTCATCTTCCTCTCATAGTCTACTGGTAAAAAATGGAAAGAAAAAAGACTTCAGGGCCGGGCGCAGTGGCTCACACCTGTAATCCCAGCACTTAGGGAGGCCAAGGCGGCTGGATCACAAGGACAGGAGATTGAGACCATCCTGGCTAACACGGTGAAATCCTGTCTCTACTAAAAATACAAAAAATTAGCCGGGCATGGTGGCAGGCGCCTGTAGTCCCAGCTACTGGGGAGGCTGAGGCAGGAGAATGGCGTGAACCCAGGAGGCGGAGCTTGCAGTAAGCTGAGATCAAGCCACTGCACTCCAGCCTGGACGACAGGGCGAGATTCCGTCTCAAAAAAAAAAAAAAAACTTCAGAATATTTGTTTCTTCTGGATTAAAACAAATATGTTATCTCTAGTATTGTACAGAGAAATTAAATACAAAATATTGACCTATATAAACTAGACAGATAGCCCTATATTCACATCTCCTGTAAGATCAGTTATACCCTTATTTACAAATTATCTCAAAGTTATAAAATCTCTCGCTTCCACCTTTTCAAAGGACAGTCTCTCCTTAACCTCAGAAATTTTCAGATTGTCACTGAAATTATTTTAATCTCTTGGGGGATTTAAATTTGGAGAAAGGAGTAAAACATAGGTACCTTTTTTTTTTTTTTGAGACAGAGTCTCGCTGTGTCACCCGGGCTGGAGTGCACTGGCTCAATCTCGGCTCACTGCAACCTCCACCTCTCCGGTTCAAGCGATTCTCCTACCTCAGCCTCCTGAGTAGCTGGGATTACAGGCGCGCGACACCACGCCCAGCTAATTTTTGTATTTTCAGTAGAGACGCAGTTTCACCATGTTGGTCAGGCTGGTCTCGAACTCTTGACCTCATGATCTGCCACTTCGGCCTCCCAAAAAGCTGGAATTACAGGAGTGAGCTACTGCTCCGGCCACTTACCCCTTCTATATGAAAAAACACGTATCCCCTTGCCACCATCTTTAAATTTAAGTTTCATTTAAAAAAAAAAAAAAAAAAAAAACCTTCTTACATGGCAAATGTTCAGGGTTGTACTAAACTAATGACCTTATTTGGACATTCTCTAAAGTTTGAATTGTGTTTAATTCTGCAAACTGCATTTGTAAAGGTAAGAATTAACTGTCAAGATAGAGCTAGTCTGCTGCTAAGATAAATTCCTTTAATAAACATTTCCATTTTATTTTAAGCAGGAAGCTTTATCTTTAAATAGTGTAAAAAATTACATCTCAGAAGCCCTTTTCTATGATAGTTTACAAAGACCAGATATACTCTAAAATGTTAATACTGTTTATCTCTGGGTGGTGGTATTACACGCCATTTTATATTTTACATTTCTCAAAAAGCATTATTACCTTTCTAATTGAAGGTAAAACTGTAATTGAACAGTATTTAGAAATTAAATTTTAGATACCTTATATTCTGAGACATCAACACAGTCCACTTCTATAGAAGATTTGTTAAATGATTTTCCCCTATTGATAAACTGCTGCTTTAACAGGAGAATGATTTGATCAGGTGTCTATTAGCTTGGATGAAGACAAAACAGGTTTATTTTCCAGGCCCTTCTTTTATTTAGGCTTTTGAGAAAATCCCAAAAGTGAGTTTGAACTTAATTACAGTGAATCTTGCAGTAGTAAACTTTTTGGGTGGCCAGAGTAACACCTTTCATTACAACTATCAGCTGAATGGCAAAAGACTTCTCAGGTTTACCAATGTTTTCAGAGACTTACTAGTATTCTCCTCTGTCATTATTTAGCAATTCCATTAAAAAACGCAATTGTAAACCGTTTCTATTTCAGGCCTATAAAAACCAGAACTGGGATGAAAGGCAAAGCCTTGACCTTTCTATTTTAGACTTTCATCTGTGTAGCTAAGCCATCTGCTTTCTCCCCACCCCACCCCATCTACTTAATGGACTGAAAATACTGCACCTAATTGCAGTTTAATCAAAACAGCCTGACTTTTCCACTTTAATGAATTACGGCTCTTTCACCCGAAGGCTCGCTTGCAAAATTTTGCTTACCCTTCCCTCTCAACTCCTTCCCACCTCCCTCAATTATGAAATGTCAAATGTCTAAACTAAGAGACTAGGCTCCCCTGTATGAAAATATCTAAAAAGCCCTTCGCTTTCAACATTGAGCACCTGACGGAAAATCTACTCCAGTCTCTTATCTGGATATGGGGCCGGGAAAATCATCATTGTTGTTGCAGTTACGCAGGAGGCACCTCGCAGCTCAGACTAGAAAGGAGTCGCGTCTCTGCCGCCAAACAACAAGGCACTCTGCCCGGGAAAAGACAGACTGGGGTGGGAGGAAACCTCCGGGAGAAAGAAGGGAGCTGGGAAGAAGAGGGAACTCAAGCCTGGGAGGAAGGACCTTTCCAGTCAGGAAAGGGAAAGGTTGTGTGAAGTGGAGCTAGACGCTGGGGGCCGAGGTGAAGGGGGATGAGGGGCCCGGGCCCAGCGGGAAGGCGCGGGGGCTCAGGAGAGCGGCTCCAGGGCCAGGCAGGAGGCGTGGGGGCCGAGGCGGGCGTGGGCAGCTCTCAGCCGACCGCCCGGGTCCGAGCAGCGGGGGCGCTTTCAGCGGCGGCAGGCGCGGGTGCGGGGGAGACGAGCAGAAAAGAGAGCAGTTTGAGGGGCCGAGGGAGCCGCGTCCGAGGCCGGCGCGGTGGGGACAGCGGGCCCACCCCCAGCCGAGCCCAGCTACTTAACTATTTGTAGAGCTGCTGCAGGCACAGGTCCAGGCTCTCGCCCTCCACCTCCTCGCGGGTGATGCGCTCTGACAGCGGCCGCGGGAGCGGGGGCAAAGGCGGTAGCTGGGGCTGCGGCGGCGGCGGCACGGCCGAGTGCCCCGGGGCTGCCGCCGCCGTCGTCGCCGCCGCCTCCTCCTCCACCTCACCCTCAACCGCCGCCACCGCCTCCTCTTCCACCGCCTCCTCCTCGGGCTCCGGGTCTTGCTCCTGGTCCCCCTCTTCCGTCGCGGCTATTGTGGCCGCCTCCTCCCCGGGTTCCTCTACCGAAGCCTCGGCCGCCTCAGCTTCTACCAGTTCAGGTTCGGGCTCGGACTCGGACTCGGGTTCGGGTTCGGGTTCGGGTTCGGGTTCGGGTTCGGGTTCCGGCTCCGGCTCGCCGCCGCCGCACGGTCCGCGAAACTCGCCCAGGAATAGCTCCAGGAAGCGCCGGTAAGTTTTCTCCTCAGGGATGCAGCCGGCCATCGCTGCTCATGCCCCGGGACAGACCGGGAAAGGGGTTGGGGGAAGCTCAGGAAGGGTAAGGGGCTGTTTTTGAGCCTCGGGCTCCCGCAAGGGCGGTTAACGGCCGCACCGGCACGAGCGATCAGCACTAGGTTGCCTGGAGAGGGCTCCCGCAGGCGTGCGCGCCGCCGAGCACGGACGTGCGCGGCCCGGGGGTGGAGCGCGCCGCCCCTCTCGGATCTGGAGGGAAAGTTGGTGGCGGGCGCGCGCAGGGTCCAGCGGCGGCCCACCCTTTATTCCTACCGAGAGCTCAGCCCACGCTGCCTAGAGACTGTCGCCATGGCAACCGGTTCTAATTAAGCATTGCAGGGTCCCTCCCGTCGAGTCCGCGGAGTCGAAAGGACACTCCACTCGCCCGCTCTCCAACTCTGAATGTCTTTATTGGCTGGATACCCTACCCTCACGTGGTTAAGGGTGAGCTAAGACATCTCCAAGTCTAGCTGTTGGTTCCCACTTGGGTTGCTTGGATCCCAGTTGGATGTACTTCCGTTTCCTTATCTGTTCCTTGCCTTAGCGTATGTTTTGAAAGACACCAGACTGTGAACACCTTTCGTTGTAGACAGTCTTTGAATAAGTAGTTTTCGGGCAGAGGGAGCCTCAAATACCTACCAAGTGATAAGTTCCTTTGTATACGTTCTCTCACTTGATTCTGTGAAGAAAGTGGTGTTACTCTCATTTCTTAAAAGGGAACTGAAAATTATGATATTAATAGTAATTTACTTGTTTCAAGGTCTCCAAACTTCCAGCCTTGGCGTTGGAGAACTCGGGTCGTTAGTCGCCAAAGCTTTCTGAAAGTGCATTTTTCCTTAACTCTGTCTCTGGAGATTCAACAGTGCAATTGTCTGTATAACACCTTATTTCTATTGGGCTTCATAGTTTATGCATGGATTTCACCCCTTTAATCCTTACCACAGTTCCTTGAGGTATAGGACATTACCGTTATGATTCCTTTTTTTTTTTTTTTTTTGAGACAGTCTCGCTCTTGTCACCCGGGCTGGAGTGCAGTGGCGCGATCTCAGCTCACTGCAACCTCTACCTCCTGAGTTCAAGCGATTCTCCTGCGTCAGCCTCCCAAGTAGCTGGGATTACAGGCGCCTGCCACCACCCCCGGTTAACTTTTGTATTTTTAGTAGAAACAGAGTTTCACCATATTGGCCAGGCTGGTCTCAAACTCCTGACCTCAGGTGTTCTGCCCGCCTCAGCCTCCCAAAGTGCTGGAATTACAGGCGTGACCCACCACGCCAGCCAATTATTCCATTTTATAGGTGAGAAAACTGAGCCTTAAAGACATGGTGACTTTGCTCAAGGTCACATGCAAGTGATGCAACAAGGACTCAATCCAGGTCTTTTCACTGGATTCACCCACTTCAATGGATTTGACCCATTAGTTTTCAGGTAACCAAGACTCCCCTCTTTAGTCTCTGCATAATGCATATTATACTTTTTTATATATTACGGTTTTTTTTTTTTTTTTTTGAGACGGAGTTTCACTCTTGTTGCCCAGGCTGTAGTGCAATGGCACAATCTTGGCTAACTGCAACCTCTGCCTCCTGGGTTCAAGTGATTCTACTGTCTCACCCTCCCGAGTAGCTGGGATTACAGGCGTGTGCCACCACGCCTGGCTAATTTTTTTGTCTTTTTAGTAGAGACACGGTTTCACCATGTTGGTCAGGTTGATCTCGAACTCCTGACCTCAGATGATCCGCCTGCCTCGGCCTCCCAAAGTGCTGGGATTACAGGCATGAGCCACTGTGCCCGGCCAATAATATGTACTTTTTCTATATTTTGTTTGCTCTTCTTCTCCATCCCCCCAAGTCTCTTTTTTTCTTTCTTGGGTTGGAATTGAAATGACTTTAAGTGATTCTAATTTTCTTACCAAACTACACACAAACCTATTATTTTTAAGCCTTACTGAGGGAGTGGGAGAGAAAGAAGCTGTGTTGTTATACAGCTGTATAGATGATAGCATCATTACTGCAAACTGCCATGTCCATGGCAACATATAATTCAGTAAAAACATAGTGATTCTTTCTCTACTTTGAAAAACATGTTCTCACAAATTATCCACCCCATCCTCTCCATGTATTGCTTCTGGGTTTCAGTTGGATTTAGGGTCTGAAATATTGTTTCCAGTTATTAATGGCAGAAGAGGGAGTCTCTCTGCCAACTGTTTTCATATAATACTGTATTCTAAATCCCTGACCTGATACTGTTATTTTAAGATTAAGTGGGTTGAGCTCACTAATGTACATTATGGCATCATGTAAAACAGAGTTCCTCTCCTAGTTTGAGATTAAATAATACATGATAGAAAGAATATAGTAATTGCCTTGAGTCCTCTATATTTTTTTTCCCAAAGATAAATGGAAAGATCCAATAAATCTGCTTCCAGAAATGCTGAATGTATTTATATGTGTTTTGTTTAAAACATAACCAGTGTAGAGCAACTTCTCTATGAGGTGCCAAGAAAGTCTTTAAACTCCTCATTTGTCTTTGTTTTCAATCCACCTGTTCATTTCCATTTCAGAATGTCTAGAAAAGATTGACAAAACTTTTTAGACTGCAAACCTAAATGTCCACAATTTTACATTTCAACAACTGTTTAATATCTCAGAATTTGACATAATGACATTTAGTTCAAGAGTACTTAGCTGTCAACTGTAACAATTCATATCAAGCTACGCCCTCCTACTTTGTAACATAGTTGCCTCCCTCATCTAGATGACATTTATTTGTGACATTAATTTATGACTCAGCCCACATTTCAAAAGAAAGTGATATATGTTGGGGAAACAATACTACTAAGAGCAAAAGAAAAAGCCCACACCTCTACATTACTATAAATGAGAGGCGTGTTTGCTTATATTAATAAAGATATTCCTTCACAAAGATCAATATGGATCCTATGGCATCCATTTGACAAAGTAGCTTTGCCAGAAGGTAGCTGACAGCAGTGCTGAGAGCTCAGAGCAGGTGTGTAGGATGATTTTGCACTGTCAAGAAGTCTTTAGTAATTATTTTGCATCAGTTTGCTTTCTTTTTCAGTTCCTTTCCTATTACTTTCCTAATCCCCTTTCATACTACTAAAAAAAATATTGAGGGCTGGGCATGGTGGCTCACGCTTGTAATCCCAGCACTTTGTGAGGCTGAGGCAGGAGGATAGCTTGAACTCAAGAGTTCAAGACCAGCCTGGGCAACAAAGAAAAACCCTGTCCCTAAAATATATTTTTTAAAAAGGAAAGAAAATATTGTTATGAAAAGCTTAATATATTTTTAAGGTATCAATTTTTTTTAGTTTTTTTAAATTTTTTTCTCATAAAAATTATTCTCTCTCTAACCCTTTGTTCTTTGGAGGAAATGTACAGTGTCCTTTTGTGGACATTTATAGTAATGATATTTATAAGGTTAAAAAGAATTGTTGAGTTCGGCGGTTTCTTATATGAAACAACAATTCCTCTCCCAGATATTTTATTCATGAGAAATAACACATGTCCACCAAACACACATGTACTTGCACATACCCCAAACACAAAAAAACTTGTACATAACTATTCACATAAGTTTCATTCATAATAGCTCAAATCTAGAAGCAACCCAGATGTCCATCAACAAGTGAACAGATAAAGTAGTGTATTCATACAATGGAATACTACTCAGCAACAAAAATAAATGAACTGCTGATAAACACAACATGGATGAATTTCAAAAATATACTGAGCCAAAAAAAATCCAGGCACAGGTCGGGCACGGTGGCTCACGCCTGTAATCCCAGCACTTTGGGAGGCCGAGGCAGGTGGATCACGAGGTCAGGAGATCGAGACCATCCTGGCTAACACGGTGAAACCCCATCTCTACTAAAAATACAAAAAAATTAGCCGGGCGTGGTGGCGGACGCCTGTAGTCCCAGCTGCTGGGGAGGCTGAGGCAGGAGAATGGCGTGAACCCGGGAGGTGGAACTTGCAGTGAGCCAAGATTGCGCCACTGCACTCTAGCCTGGGTGACAGAGGGAGACTCTGTCTAAAAAAAAAAAAAAAAAAAAAAAAAAAATTCCAGGCACAAAAGAGTACATACTATATAATTCCATTTGCATAAAATTCCTAAACAGGCAAAATAAACCTATATAGTGAGAGAAAGCAGATTCCTGGTGGCCTGGGACTGAGATGGGATGGGAGATTTGTGGCAAAGGAGTAAGCGGGAACTTTGTGAAGTGATTAAAATGTTCTGTATCTTGACTGGTTGGTCATATGGGTGTACTCATTTGTCAAAAATTATTGCCAGGCGGGGTGGGATGTGCTTATAGACCCAGCTACTCTGGAGGCTGAGGCAAGAGGATCGTTTGAGCCTAGGAGTTCAAGGCTACGGTGTAATATGATTGCACCTGTGAATAGCCACCGCACCCCAGCCTGGGCAACATAGCAGAATCCATCTCAAAAAATAATTAAGTCTGCATTTAAAATAAGTATATTGCATATAAATTACACCTCAATAAAGTTGATTTTTAAAGTTAAAAAGAATTGATTACTGTGTCAGTCCTTGTCCATTTTGCCCTCATACTGATTCCTTCTCCTCTCTAGCCCTGCTCTGTATTGTAGGAGAGCTGACCCTTTCAGGCTGTATTCACTAGGCTACTGTGACAGCTGACTTTCACCTGGGATGTGTCCAGTGGTAGGCACTGTCAAGAAATTGGAAGACGGGAGGAAAGGAGAAAAGCTCTGTTCCCTAGCTCAGTCCTGAGGCCTGATGCATTTCCTTTGTAGCTTTCCTCCCCGTGAATATGTTCATTAGGATTCTAGCTTTTGCCAGTGACCCTGTCCCCTGAGCTCCAGAACAACATCTTCCCCCATTTGTCCTTTAGCCTAGGGATAGTAGCAGCTTTCAGCTTTCTAATCTTTTAGGACTTAGAGAAGTGAATCTTTCCTTTCTGGCTTTTTAGCTCTTTCCAAAATTTGTGTAACCAATGTCCTGGATTCTCTTTTTTTGTTTTTGTTTTTTGAGATGGAGTCTCATTCTGTCGCCAGGCTGGAGTGCAGTGGCGCGATCTCAGCTCACTGCAACCTCTGATTCCCTGGTTCAAGCGATTCTCCTGCCTCAGCCTACCAAGTACTGGGATTACAGGCACACGCCACCATGCCTAGCTAATTTTCGTATTTTTAGTAGAGATGGGGTTTCACCATGTTGGCCAGGATGGTCTCAATCTCCTAGCCTCATGATCCACCCACCTCGGCCTCCCAAAGTGCTGGGATTACAGGTGTGAGCCACTGCACCCCATTCTCTGTTTCCTTAACTAGATCCTGACTGACATAGTAACAAATAATACTTAAGAAATGATAAAATGGATTGTATATATAAAAGAACTATAAATAAGTTAAAGTTAAAGCAAGCTTAGGTCTCCAAAGGGGCTACTGGAACACTGAGTTTACTTAAGTTAGCAGTAAACAATTTCCTGGAATTAGAAGAATAGGTTGCCAGGGGTTCCGGGGGAGGGAGGGAAGAATGAATAGGTAGTGAACAGGGGATTTTTAGGGCAGTGAAAATTATTCTGTATGATACTGTAATGGTAGCTACATATCATTATACATTTATCAAAACCCATGGAATGTTCAAGAGTGAATCCTACTGTAAACTGCAGACTTTAGTTAATAATAGTGTATCAATATTGGCTTATCAATTGTAACTAGTGTACTGCAATAATGCAAGATGTTAATAATAGGAGAAAACATGTAAGTGAGGGGAGAAGGCATATATTGGAACTGTCCTTTCTACTTTTCTGTAAGCCTAAAAACTGCTCTAAAAAGTCTATTAATTTTTTTAAGTTAATAAAATATTTGAGACATAAATAATTGCTGCTTATAACTAAGAAGTATATCAAAGCTGATTTTAAAAAAACCAGTCTAGGCCGGGCGCGGTGGCTCAAGCCTGTAATCCCAGCACTTTGGGAGGCCGAGACGGGCGGATCACGAGGTCAGGAGATCGAGACCATCCTGGCTAACACGGTGAAACCCCGTCTCTACTAAAAAATACAAAAAACTAGCCGGGCGGGGTGGCGGCGCCTGTAGTCCCAGCTACTCGGGAGGCTGAGGCAGGAGAATGGCGTGAACCCGGGGGGCGGAGCTTGCAGTGAGCCGAGATCGCGCCACTGCACTCCAACCTGGGCGACAGAGCGAGACTCCGTCTCCAAAAAAAAAAAAAAAAAAAAAAAAAAAACAGTCTATAACTTTTCAGTTTATCTTCAATTAATATTAGCTTGGGGCCAGACACAGTGGCTCATGCCTGTAATCGCAGCACTTTGGGAGGCTAAGGGGGGAGGATCGCTTGAGCCCAGGAGTTTGAGACCAGTCTGGGCAACACAGTGAGACTTCACCTCTACAAAAAATAAACAAAATTAGTCGAGCATAGTGGCACATGCCTGTAGTCCCAGCTACTTGGGAGGTTGAGGTAGGAGGATCGCTTGAGCCTGGGAGATCAAGGCTGCAGTGAGCCATGTTCACACCACTGCACTCTGGCCTGGGCCACAGAACAAGACCCTGTCTCAAGAAAAAAATTAGCTTGATTATGCAAGTCTAGAATATTCTGTCTATTCCATTCTAAAGTATGCCTGTTTTATCTATAGGCAGAAATAGAAATACTATTTCCAGAAAACCCTCAATTTTGATTTGCTACTTGTAAAAAACAATTGATTTGAAGCTAATATCATATCTCAAATAGTAAAACATAGTTTACATTAACGTAAAATATTGGCATTTTATATTTCAGAGAGAGTATAATAACAAATTACATATAGCTCATATCCCAAGGCCTAAAAATTAATGCTTATGTAAATGTTTAACGCTAGGCCTAATAAGTTGCAAATATTGATAAGCTGCAAATATTAAAATGTATATTTTAAATTTATATTTTAAAAACTGAATGGAAGGATAACTAATATGTAAATCAGGGGTGTGCAATCTTTTGGTTTCCCCAGGCCACATTGGAAGAATAATTGCCTTGGGCCACACATAAAATATACTAATGATAGCTGATGAGCTAAAAAAAAAAAAAATAAGTCCATGCATAAACCTCATGTTTCAAGAAAGTTTATGAATTTGTGTTGGGCTGCATTCAAAGCCGTCCTGGGTTGCATGTGGCCCATGGGCCACAGGTTGGACAAGCTTGATATAAAGAGTTTTATTTATTTATTTATTTTTTGAGATGGAGTCTCACTCTGTTACCTAGGCTGGAGTGCAGTGGCGTGATCTCAGCTCACTGCAACCTCAGCCTCCCGGGTTCAGGCGATTCTTCTGCCTCAGCCTCCTGAGTAGCTGGGACTACAAGTGTGCATCACCATGCCTGGCTAATTTCTGTATTTTTAGTAGAGACGGGGTTTCATCATATTGGTCAGGTTGATTTTGAACTCCTAACCTTGTGATCTGCCTGCCTTGGCCTCCCAAAGTACTGGGATTACAGGCCTGAGCCACCACACCCAGCCAATAGTTTTTAAAATATTAATTTGACTATGTTGTCAAATTGACTAGTAGGAAGCAACAGAACATCTGACAACTGAAAAAACTGAGTAACATAGAAACGTTTTCAAAGAGAAACTTCTTCCTCTTCTACATCCCAGATCAATAATATAAAAATCATCCCCATTTGCTGCCAAAAATACTACTGCTATAATAATTTTTTATTTCTTTTTTGTTGCTGGCTAATATGGTCATATTGCAGCAATAATTCAAAGCTGTCAAAATTAAAATTCACATCAGGTAATAACTGGCCCACATGCACTATATTTTACTAGTTTTAAAAAACAAAGAAGTAAATCCCCAAAACAGATTCTAACCTTTATTCTTGTTTTAACCATTAACAAAAATCTTTTTATCTAGCATGGTTCTTTGAGGAACCAAAATTATTTATTATGACATACTTACAAAAGAAGACGGCAGTGCTTGATGGTAATTTGATGATGGTGCTATAAATGGCTAACATGTTGTATGTTCCTTCTATAATAAATGGTTCTTCTAAAATAAATTGACACTGTTTTAAAAATCCACTTCAACCTTTTGCTACTAGTTTTCACTTTACAAAAGAAAAATGCTTTATGGTGGTAAAAACTTTACCTTTATTATCATCTAATTTTTAACTATCTTTATATGTTTATTTTAAATAAATACATGCAAGAATTCAGAGTGATACTGATCATGTCCTATTTTAGTCAGCAGATGCCCATTCTTCACTCTGGAACATGCATCAAAAAAAACTAGCTTTTAAAAATGAAAATCAAACAGTCAACTAAATATGAAAACTTCACAAAGGTGTGTTCTTTGCTTAGATAGTACGGAATATTTTATTCTTAGTTGAGCTGATGGAATTGAGCCACAATGACATTTGTGACTAGAAGGGAAGATGGAAATGATTCCATTAACCTAGAGTGCTGTAGCATATGGTAATCATAGGTGGTAGAATAGCTGTGTCGGACAAGGGTAGAAGAAAGCCATGTGGCACAGACATTATCAATTACCACACATGGTAACCATGCTGACACAATGTATCTTTTCCAGAAAGAAAATGATTTGGGCATAGGAAGTAGTTTGCTGCCTTATGAAAGAGTGATCTATAAATGACATATCTGGCACCGATATAGCACACACATGGTTTCCAGTAATTCTGCAAGCTGAGGATTAAGATTTGGTGAACCTCCATATACCTAAGTAATAATACAATACATTGCAGTTATTTGCACAAAGGCAGCAAATCAAAATATATATGCAAATTGAAGTTGGGTCCTTCACACATGAAATTATTAATTTATAAAATATCCTTTTAAATTGTCATATAAAATTCTGGAATTTTGTATAGCTGGAAATACATGCCAATAATTTCAGGACTCTTTAAGGTTATAAAGCCTATGGGCAAAAGTTCAAGATTAGATCTAGGCTGTAGTGGGAAATGGAACTGCAATTATTTGTTCTAAGTATTGACAAAAATACTGAATTTAGAAAGAAATATAACCAAAACTGTGTTTTCAGAAAATTTAATATGCAGACATTCTTTCAGATGAATGCAGGATGGATTGAAGAAAATTGAAGGCTGGAATCAGTTGGGCAATTGGAGATTATGAGAGTACAGAAAAGAATGGTGTCAGCAGAAATGAAGATGAACAGAAAAAGCTAAAAAACATTGGACAGGAAGATCTGAAATTCTAAGAAGGCACCTAAAGACACAACTTGGGAAGATCTTGTACCTCACCCAGAGAGGCTCTCAGGCAGCTGTTTCACTTATCTGTTGCTATAAAACAAACTACCCCAAAACTTAGTGGCTAGAAGAAAAACCATTTTACTATATCTCACAGCTCTGTAGGTTGACCGGATTCAGCTAAGTGGTTCTCACTTGAAGGTCTGAGGAAGCGGCAATAAGGTAGCAGTTGGGGAGAGTATCTGAAGGCTCAACTGGGCTAGATGTCCAAGATGACTTACATTATATCTTTTCATTTATATTGAAAAAAATTGAGTTGATAATTAATATGTAAATATTTTTCAAGATATTAATTTGATTGTGTTGCCAAACTGGCCATTGATGCTGGCTGTTGACTGTTAGTTCAGTTAGGGCTGTCAACTGTAATGCCTACACATAATATCTCCGGCATGATGGCTTTAGGGTAGTCAGACTTTTTTTTTTTTTTTGAGACGGAGTCTTGCCCTGTCATCCAGGCTAGAGTGCAGTGGTGCGATCTTAGCTCACTACAACATCCACCTCCCGGATTCAAGCGATTCTCCTGCCTCAGCCTCCTGAGTAGCTGGGACTACAGGTGCCTGCCACCAAGCCCGGCTAATTTTTGTATTTTTAGTAAAGACGAGGTTTCACCATGTTGGCCAGGCTGGTCTCGAACTCCTGACCTCGTGATCTACCCACCTCAACCTCCCAAAGTGCTGGGATTACAGGCACCTGCCACCAAGCTCGGCTAATTTTTGTATTTTTAGTAAAGACGAGGTTTCACCATGTTAGCCAGGCTGGTCTCAAACTCCTGACCTCGTGATCTGCTCGCCTCAACCTCCCAAAGTGTTGGGATTACAAACGTGAACCACTGTACACAGCCTAGGGTAGTCAAACTTCTTATATAGTAGCTTAGAGCTTTAAGAGTGAGTGTTCTAGTGAATAAGAAGATGCGTAGCCTTTTATGACCTAGTCTCAATAGCATTACTTTTATGGTACTCTATTGATCAAAGCAGTAATAGGCCCATTTTAGATTCAAGAGAAGAGGACATAATACACATAATACACCCCACCTCCTAATGGGAAAAGTGTCAAATAATTTGTTTTAAATTACCATAATGACATTTACCTTCATGAATTTATGACAATTTCAGCAACTTGAACTTGAAGGCTCAGAAATATGAGTGCTCCAAATTTAATTAAATGGAGGGATATTAACTAATGTAAATCTCACAAGAGTATATCAAAATCACAATAACAAAGGAATTTACAGTGAGAACTATTAATTCCAAGGAGACCAGACATTTGTATTGATCTGGCTATACCCAAAGTATCTGGGGAAATCCAGTTATCTACTGGTTGATAATTGGTATGCATAGAACCAGATGAGTTCATTACGATTCAAATACTTAATGGCAGCCAGACACAGTGGCTCATGCCTGTAATCCCAGTACTTTGGGAGGCCGAAGTGGGAAGATCACATGAGCCCAGGGGTTCGAGAGCAGCCTGGGCAACAAAGTGAAACCCTGTCTCTACAAAAAATAAAATAATTAGCTGGGCATGGTGGTACATGCCTGTAGTCCCAGCTACTCGAGAGGCTAAGGTGGGAGGATTGCTTGAACCTGGGAGATCGAGGCTGCAGTGAGCTATGATTGTACCACTGCACTCCAGCCTGAGTGACAGAGACCCTCTCAAAAAAAAAAAAAAATTAATGGCATGAAGCTGACATAGCCTGATGCAACCAAGAAAAATATAAAATCATACTATGAGATGTCATTATAAAAAAAATTTATCAAATTGTTAAAAAAAAAAAAGATAAAATACAGTGTTGTCAGAAATGTGAGAAATACCACCCTCAAACATCACTGGTGGGCCGGAACAGTGGTGTACATCTGTAGTCCCAGCACCTGGGGAGGCCCAGGGAGGCAGATCACTTGAGCCCAGGAGTTCAAGTCCAATCTGGGCAACACGGTGAAACCCCGTCTGTACCAAAAATACAAAAAATTAGCCATGCACGCCTGTGGTCCCAGCTACTGGGGAGGCTGAGGTGGAAGGATTGCTTGAGCCTGGGAAGCGGAGGTTGCAGTGAACCAAGATCGCACTACTGCACTCCAGCCTGGGTGACAGAGTGAGACTCTGTCTCAAAAAATATATAATAAAAATTAAAAAAATCACTGGTGGAGGTATAAACTGGTGACTGGAGAATAATTTGGCAACATGAATCAAAATGTTAAGTCTGGGCAACATAGGGAGACCCCATCTCTATCAAAAACAACAACAGCAGCCAGGCGCGGTGGCTCACGCCTGTAATCCCAGCACTTTCGGAGGCCGAGGCGGGAGGATCACGAGGTCAGGAGATCGAGACCATCCTGGCTAAGACAGTGAAACCCCATCTCTACTAAAAAATACAAAAGGAGAGGCTGAGGCAGAAGAATGGCATGAAGCCAGGAGGCGGAGCTTGCAGTGAGCTGAGATCGTGCCACTGCACTCCAGCCTGGGCAACAAAGCAAGACTCCATCCCAAAAAACAAACAAACAAAAAATCGCCAGACTTGGTGGCTGGCGGCACACACCTATGGTCGGGGCTACTTAGGAGGCTGAGGTAAAAGGATACCTTGAGCTCAGGAGGTCAAGGCTGGAGAAGGCTAGGATTGTGCCACTGCACTTTAGCCTGGGTGACAGAGTGAGACCCTGTCTCAAACAAAACAAAACAAAATTGAAATACATATACATTCTGATCAGTTCCTCATATCCTCATAAAAAATTGAATTAACCTAAATAGCCATCAATAAAAGTGATTAAATAATAGGATATTAATTCAATGGAATGGCATATGCACTTATTTATTTTTAGAGAGACAGGTCAGAGTGCAGTAGCCCAATCATAGCTCACTGCAGCCTCGAACTCCTGGGCTCAAGAGATCCTCCCACCTCAGTTTCCCGAATAGCTGGGACAACAGATGTACACCACCATGCTGGCTAATTTTTTAAAATTATTTTTTCTAGAGATGAAGTCTCCCTATTTTGCCCAGGCTAGTCTCAACTCCTGGGCTTAAGAGATCTTCCCACGCCTCCTCCCAAAGTGTTGGGAACACAGGCATGAGCCACCTTGCCTGACCAGCAGTTTTTTATTTGAGAAAATTATACATGTACTGATACAAAAACTAGTTGCAGAACACTGTGTATCTTATTTGAGTATTGAAGAAAAAATGTATTTATATTTTAGGTACATAGAATAGCTCTGGGAGGTCATACAAAAAACTGGTAATAATGTTTGCCTCCTATAAAGAAATTAAGGAGGGCCAGGCGCGGTGGGTCACGCCTGTGATCCCAGCATTTTGGGAGGCTGAGGCGGGCGGATCACGAGGTCAGGAGATCGAGAATATCCTGGCTAACATGGTGAAACCCTGTCTCTACTGAAAATACAAAAAAATTAGCCGGGTGCGGTGGTGGGCACCTGTAGTCCCAGCTACTCGGGAGGCTGAGGCAGGAGGATGGCGTGAACCCAGGAGGCAGAGCTTGCAGTGAGCCGAGATCACACCACTGTGCTCCAGCCTGGGCAACAGAGAGAGACTCTGTCTCAAAAAAAAAAAAGAAATTAAGGAAAGTGACTCAGAAACAGGAGACAAAATAAAACATACTTTTCATTGAATTTTAAGTCCTGTGCTTTTAAAATTTAAATCCTGTACAAATATTACCTAGGAAAAAAATTTAATTAAAACACAAAAAAACAGCCAGAAAAAACCTTTTTTCTTGAAAAACTGACATACTTCCTATTAGACCAAGACTACTATATAACCAATTTTTTATTCTTTGAGTTGGTTTGTAAGAATTCCTGATACAAATTCTCATTAATTAGCTCCTCAGCTTTTGTCTTTTATCTTAATTTTTTATTTTCAAAGTGAGTAGAACATAATTTCTGTAAAATTTCTCAAGCCCTTCTGAAGTGAGCCCAACTTTTAAATCATCATAAAATAAACTACACATGAAATCACTCTCAGAGTCATGGTAGCTAAAAACTTACATCTTAACTACACATAATTGGAGTCAAATGGATAATTGAAACATAAAAGGACATCATCAGATATCAATGGTACACAAAAACTGACAACAAGCAAAGGAATATACTGTGGTCAAAAATACATAAAATGTTGTCAACATATTTTATGCCAAAATCAGTTTTGAGGGACCAAAATGTTCTGTAAATTTTGACAGTAACAGTAAATTTAGGCACTGATGTTAACTAAAAATACGTATTATGAACAGCCAGGCTCTCTTCTGCAACTCAATGTTGTTATTTTTTAAAGCAATATAACATTTCAACATTAGTCTCAAAACCGAAATGCAATGTATTATATTGGGATCCCTAATATTATTGATTTTGAAAATAAAAGTGTATAAATGTCACTCCTTTCCATGTTTCCAGTATTGATCATTTAAAGTGAATATTTAATATTGTCTCTACAAAAGCAAAACCCATAAAATTTAGACCAATGAATTTAGCAATCATTTAGTCTTATCTTGTTTGAGAAATAAGGTAAAGACATGAAAAAATAAAGGTGCCCAAACTGGCATGGCTTGGTAATGTCTCACATGCAACTAAAATGCACATCTTCCAACTCTAGTCCCATGTTCTTTGTACCACATTATACTGTAATTTTATCACTAGTTGCAAACAGTTTAGTAAGAAGGTTATCAACAAGAAAAGTAAAATACAATAGAGAGAAAAACAATAGCTAATATACGAGCCAGGTGCAGTGGCTCATGACTGTAAGCCCAGCACTTTGGGAGGCCAAGATGGGGGATCACTTGAGGTCAGGAGTTCAAGATCAGCCTAGCCAATATGGCAAAACCCTGTCTCTACTAAAAATACAAAAAATAGCTGGGTGTGGTGGTGCGTGCCTGTAATCCTAGCTACATGGGAGGCTGAGGCATGAGAACCGCTTGAGCCCGAGATAAGAGGTTGCAGTGAGCCAAGATCGAGCCATTGCACTCCAGCCTGGGTGACAGAGTAAGACTCTGTCTCAAAAAAAAAAAAAAAAAAAAAAAGGTGGCTCACGCCTGTAATCCCAGCACTTTAGGAGGCCGAGGTGGGCAGATCACCAGATCACCCAAGGTCAGGAGTTCAAACCAGCCTGGTGAAACCCCATCTCTACTTAAAATACAAAAATTAACCAGGCATAATGGCAGGCACCTGTAGTCCCAGCTACTCTGGAGGCTGAGGCAGGAGAATTGCTTTAACCCGGGTAGTGGAGGTTGCAGTGACTCGAGATTGTGCCACTGCACTCCAGTCTGGGAGACAGACCGAGACTCTGTCTCAAAAAAAAAAAAAAAAAAAAAAAAAAAAAGTGGTGATGTGCATTTGGGAGGCTACTCTGGAAGGAGGGCTACAGCCCAAGTATTGAAGGTTGCAGTGAGCTAGGATCACACTATTGCACTCCAGCCTGGTGGCTCATGTCTGTAATCCCAGCACTTTGGGAGGCCCAGGCAGGGGCACTGCTTGAGCCCAGGAGTTCCATACCAACCTGGGCAACATGACGGAACCCCATCTCTACAAAGAATACAAAAATTAGCCAGATATGGTGTCATGTGCCTATAGTCCCAACTAGTTGGGAGGCTGAGGTGGGAGGATTGCCTAAGCCTGGGAGGCTGCAATGAGCCATAGTTGTGCCACTGTACTCCAGGCTGGGTGGCAGAGCAAGACTCTGTGTCAAAAAACAAACAAGGCTGGACCTGGTGGCTCGCGCCTGTAATCCCAGCACTTTGGGAGGCCGAGGCAGGCGGATCACAAGGTCAGGAGTTCGAGACCAGCCTGGCCAACACGGTGAAACCCCATCTCTACTAAAAATACAAAAATTAGCCGGGCATATTGGTGGGTGCCTGTAATCACAGCTACTTGGGAGGGTGAGGCAGAATTGCTTGAACCCAGGAGGCGGAGGTTGCAGTAAGCTGAGATCACGCCACTGCACTTCAGCCTGGGCAAAAGAGCAAAACTCTGTCTCAAAAACAAAACAAAACCAATCTAAATGTCCACCAAATGTCCATTAACACAGTGGTTCCCAACGTTTTTGGCATCAGGGACTGGTTTCATGGAAGATAATTTTTCCACAGACCAGGGGCAGGGGGGATGTTTTTGGGATGATTCAAGCACATTACATTTATTGTTCACTTTATTTCTATTATGACATTGTCATATATAATGAAATAATTACACAACAATCAGTGGGAGCCCTGAACTTGTTTTTCTCCAACTAGATGGACACATCTTGGGGTGATGGGAGATAGTCACAGATCATCAGGCATTAGATTATTATAAGGAGCACGTGGCCGGGCGCGGTGG
Source organism: Chlorocebus sabaeus (assembly GCF_047675955.1). Lineage (NCBI taxonomy): Eukaryota > Metazoa > Chordata > Mammalia > Primates > Cercopithecidae > Chlorocebus > Chlorocebus sabaeus. The sequence goes on from NC_132919.1 coordinate 39,662,197, forward strand.
CTCAAGCCTGTAATCCCAGCACTTTGGGAGGCGGAGACGGGTGGATCACGAGGTCAGGAGATCGAGACCATCCTGACTAACACGGTGAAACCCCGTCTCTCCTAAATATTACAAAAAACTAGCCGGGCGAGGTGGCGGGTGCCTGTAGTCCCAGCTACTCGGGAGGCTGAGGCAGGAGAATGGCGTGAACCCGAGAGGCGGAGCTTGCAGTGAGCCGAGATCTGGCCACTGCACTCCAGCCTGGGCGACAGAGCAAGACTCCGTCTCAAAAAAAAAAAAAAAAAAAAGGAGCACGCAACCTAGATTCCTTGCATGCGCAGTTCACAATAGGGTTCAGGCTATGAGAATCTAATGGCACTGCTAATATGACAGGAGGCGGAGCTTGAGCAATGAAGGGTGGCTATTAAATACTGACCAAGCTTTGCTTTCTCCCCCAAAACTCACCTCCTGCTCTGCAGCCCAGTTTCTAATAGGCCACTGACCAGCATCAGTCTGTGCCCTGGCAGTTCGGGTCACATGCATTAACAGAAGAATGGATAAACAAAATGTACAGTAGTAGTCTCTCCTTACCCGTGATTTCACTTTCCACAGTTTCAATTACCTGAGGTCAACTGATATTTAAAAATATTCAGGGCCGGGCGCGGTGGCTCAAGCCTGTAATCCCAGCACTTTGGGAGGCCGAGACGGGCAGATCACGAGGTCAGGAGATCGAGACCATCCTGGCGAACATGGTGAAACCCCGTCTCTACTAAAAAATACAAAAAACTAGCCGGGCGAGGTGGCGGGCGCCTGTAGTCCTAGCTACTCGGGAGGCTGAGGCAGGAGAATGGCGTGAACCCGGGAGGCGGAGCTTGCAGTGAGCTGAGATCCGGCCACTGCACTCCAGCCCAGGCGACAGAGCGAGACTCCGTCTCAAAAAAAAAAAAATAAAATAAAATAAAAAAAATAAAAATAAAAATATTCAGTGGAGAATTCCAGAAATAAACAATTCCTAAGTTGTAAATTGTGCAATATTCTGAGTAGCATGATGAAATCTTGCACCATCCTGCTCTGTCCTGCCTGGGACATGAATCATCCGTCTGTATATGCTACCTGCCCCATTAGTCACTTAATAGCTGGCTCGGTTATCAGATCAACTGTTAGGTGTCAGTATGGCAGTGTTTCAGTTTAAATAGGCCTTATTTTACTTAATAATGGTGCCAAATTGCAAGAGTAGTGATGCTGGCGAATACGATATGCTAACGAGATGGCATAAATTTCTTCTTTTTAGTGAAAAGGTGAAAATTGTAGATTTAATAAGAAAAAAATGTTATGCCAACATTGCTAAGAGCTATGGTGAGAACAAGTCTTCTGGCCGGGCGTAGTGGCTCACGCCTGTAATCCCAGCACTTTGGGAGACTGAAGCAAGTGAATCACCTGAGGTCAGGAGTTCAAGACCAGCCTGGCCAATATGGTGAAACCTTGACTCTACTAAAAATACAAAAATGAGCTGGCTGTGGTGGTACATACCTGTAATCCTGCTACTTGGGAGACTGAGGCAGGAGAATCGCTTGAACGTGGGAGGCGGAGGTTGCAGTGAGCCAACCTGTGCGAGAGAGAGAGTGAAACTCCATCTCAAAAAACAAAAACAAAAAACGAGTCTTGACTGGGCGCGGTGGCTCACACCTGTAATCCCAACACTTTGGGAGGCCAAGGTGGGCAGATCACGAGGCCAGGAGATGGAGACCATCCTGGCTAACACGATGAAACTCCATCTCTACTAAAAATACAAAAAATTAGCCGGGTGTGGTGGCAGGCGCCTGAAGTCCCAGCTACTCAGGAGGCTGAGGCAGGAGAATAGCATGAACCCAGGAGGCGGAGCTTGTAGTGAGCTGAGATCGCGCCACTGCACTCCAGCCTGGGCGACAGAGCAAGACTCCATCTCAAAAAAACCAAACGAACGAACAAAAAAAACACGAGCCTTCTATCCATGAAATTGTGACGAAAAAAATTCATGCATTATACATATAGAAGTGCGGTACTACCTTTGGTTTCAGGTATCCACTGGGGGGTCTTAGAATGTATCCCCCTTAGATAAAGGGGGACTACCGTGATATATACATGCAAGGAATATTATTTAGCAATAAAAAGAAATGAAGTTCTTATATATGCTACAACATGGATAAATACTAAAAACATGCTAAGGCTAGGTGTGGTAGCTTATGCCTATAATCCCAGCACTTTGGTAGGCTGAAGCAGGCAGATCAACTGAATGTAGTTCAAGACTAGCCTAGGCAACATGGGAAACCCCATCTGTACAAAAGATACAAAAATTAGCTGGGCGGTGGCCTGCGCCTGTAGACCCAGTTACGCAGGTGGCTCATAAACACCATCCTAGTCATGACCAAATAGTATTTTCATCTGACCATTTGAAAAACAGAATTTGTTCATATCACATCAGGGTCACCAAAAAAAAACAAAACAAAAACAAAAACAAAACAAAAAAAAAAACGGAAAAAAGAAAAAAACACACAATGTATTCAAAATCTTATTTGAAATATTATTTCAACAAGTGGTTAAATGTGTGTTAGGCACTGAATGGATGGAAGGAAAGATGAAAAGCAGACAGGCTAGCCTATCACATCCACCTTACAGAGCTGCTAGAAGCATCAAATAAAATGATGTAGAAGTGGTTTTTGTTGTTGTTGGTGTTGTTCTGAGATGGAGTCTCGCTCTGTCACCCAGGCTGGAGTTCAGTGGCGTGATCTCAGCTTACTGCAACCTCTGCCTCCCAGGTTCTAGAGATTCTCCTGCCTCAGCCTCCCAAGCAGCTGGGTCTACAGGCATGTGCCACCACGCCCAGTTAATTTTTTAGTTTTATTAGTAAAGTAGGGGTTTCACTATATTGACCAGGCTGGTGTTGAACTCCTGATCTCAGGTGATCCACCTGCCTCGGCCTCCCAAAGTGCTGGGATTACAGGCATGAGCCACTGTGCCCGGCCAAAGTGTGTCATAAATAATAAAGAACTATATAAATATGTTTTAAGTTGCATATCACAAAAATTGAAGCTAAAAATACAATTTATTTTTTCTAAGAAAAAATACTTCTGAGCTGATTTGCCAAACTAACCACAAGATGAAAACTGGATGCAATCATTGGTTTGCCAGAAAGTTGAGACTTTAACCAATTTACTGGTGTAGCATTAGGTGGCAAGCCTATATAAAGTGTGGGACATAGGTGTACTATCATATCCTCAGTTAAAACCAAGTAACAAAAAATGCTAAGGGGCCTGGGCACAGTGGCTTAAGCCTGTAATCCTAGCACTTTGGGAGGCCAACGTGGGCGGATCATGTGAGATCAGGAGTTCGAGAACAGCCTGGACAATATGGTGAAACCCCGTCTCTACTAAAAATACAAAAATTAGCCAGGCGTGGTGGTGTGTGCCTGTAGTTCCAGCTACTCAGGAGGCTGAGGCAGGAGAATCAACTGAACCCAGGAGGCGGAGGTTTCAGGAGCCAAGATGGTGCCACTGCACTCCAGGCCAGGTGACACAGCAAAAAGAGCGAAATTCCATCTCAAAAAAACAAAAAAAATAGCTGGGCATGGTTGTGCATGTCTGTAGTCCCAGGAACTCAGGAGGCTGCATGAGAATCACGTGAACCCTGGAGGTGGAGGTTGCAGTGAGCTGAGATTGCACCACTGCACTCCAGCCTGGGCAACAAAGCAAGACTGTCTCAAAATAAATAAATAAATAAATAAAATACAGTACAGTGTTATGATACTTTATAATAAGAGATTCTGGAGGCCAGGCCAAATGGCTCACATCTGTAATCCCAGCACTCTGGAAGGTTGAGGCAGGAGGATCACTTGAGCCCAAGAGTTTGAGACCAGCCCAGGCAATATCGTGAGACCCTGTCTCTACAAAATAAAAATAAATTAGCCAGGCGTGGTGGCGCATGCCTGTACTTTCCAGTCTGAAGTGGAAAGATCATCACTTGAGACTGGGAGGTCAAGGCTGCAGTGAGCAGTGATCATGCCACTGCACTGCAGTCTGGGTGACAAAGACTCTGTCTCAAAAAAAAAAAAAGAGATCCTACATTATTTCATCTGATGCTTGGTAACACTGATATTTATCACTTATAACGCCCTCATACTCCTGATTTTATGATTTCAGAAGACAGAATATAAAGTGATAGGTATTTGTTAAAATGATGGCATCAATTATAATAAATTATATGCTTTGAGGCCCACAAAAGAGTGTCACAATTAGTCATTCTATGTTAGAGAAGTGATTTGAAGTTAGTCTTGGTTTATAGCCTCTGTATTGGCATAATTGTTAGCAGTGCCTGCTTTCACTCTCAAGTCCTGGTAGATGATGGCTATTCTATATAATCAATTGCAGAAAAGAATTACACTGACGTAATTTTATAAATTTACTGTTTAATCTGGGATAGGAAAAAACACCTATCACTAAAATTTGGAAAATATTGCTGCTACAGTATTTAATATTCAATTATTCAAATAATTTTGCAGTCATAAAAAAGAACAAGATCACGTCTTTTGCAGGAACATGGATGGAACTAGAGGCTATTAGCAAACTAATGCAAGAACAGAAAACCAAATACCGCATGTCTCACCCACAAGTGGGAGTTAAATGATGAGAATTTATGAAAGCAAAAGAAAAAAACAGGCCAGGCACAGTGGGTCATGCCTGTAATCCCAGCACTTTGGGAGGCCAAGGTGGGTGGATCACGAGGTCAGGAGTTCGAGACCAGCCTGGACAACATGATAAAACCCCGTTTCTACTAAAAATACAAAAAATTAGCTGGGTGTGGTGGTGTGTGCCTGTAATCCCAGCAACTCTGGAGGCTGAGGTGGGATAATCGCTTGAACCCGGTAAGTGGAGGTTGTAGTGAATCAAGATCCTGCCACTGCACTCCAACCTGGGTGATAGAGCAAGATTCCATTTCAAAAATAAAAATTAAAAAAAAAAACAAAAAAAAAAACCCCAAAAAAATCAGACACACACTGGGGTCTACTACCTAAGGGTGGAAGGTGGGAGGAAGAAGAGAAGCAGAAAAGGTAACTATTGGGTACTGAGTTTAATTCCTGGGTGATGAAATAATCTGTACAATAAACCCGTGACATGAGTTTATCTATGTAACAACCCTTCACATGTACCCTGAACCTAAAACAAAAGTTTAAAAATAAATATATAAATATGGTTGGGCACGCCGGCTCACACCTGTAATTCCAGCACTTTGGGAGGCAGAGGTGGGCGGGTCACTTGAGCCCCAGGAGTTCAAGACCACCCTAGCCAACACAGAGAAACCTGTCTCTACTAAAAATACAAACTATTAGCTTGGCATGGTGGTACATGCCTGTAATCCTAGCTACTTGGGAGGCTGAGGCACAAGAATCGCTTGAATCCTGGAGGTGGAGGTTGCGGTGAGCCAAGATTGTGCCTCTGCACTGCAGCCTGGGTGACAGAGCGAGATTCCCCACGGGGAACCAAAGTAAATTTTGTGAGTAAGTTGAAAAGTACGAAGAGCCAGGCGCCAAAATATTTTTAGGTGATTTTGAAACCATCAATAATTGAAATCTTTAACTTTTTTTTTTTTTTTTTGAGACGGAGTCTCGCTCTGTCACCCAGGCTGGAGTGCAGTGGCGCGATCTCGGCTCACTGCAAGCTCCACCTCCCGGGTTTACGCCATTCTCCTGCCTCAGCCTCCTGAGTAGCTGGGACTACAGGCGCCCGCCACCTCGCCCAGCTAGTTATTTTTTTTTTTGTATTTTTTAGTAGAGACGAGGTTTCACCGTGTTAGCCAGGATGGTCTCAATCTCCTGACCTCGTGATCCGCCCGTCTCGGCCTCCCAAAGTGCTGGGATTACAGGCTTGAGCCACTGCGCCCAGCTGAAATCTTTAACTTATTTAAGCAAAGTTAAGATTATTTAAAGAAAAATCTCAACGTAACAACTAGAATTCTAGAATGGATCATACCGTGTTTCAAAATATAGAAATAAGGCCAGGTGTGGTGGCTCACATCTGCAATCCCAGCACTTTGGGAGGACAAGGCAAGAGGATCGCTTGAGCCCAGGAGTTTGAGACCAGCCTGGGCAACCTTGTTTCTACAAAAAAAATCCAAAAATTAGCAGGGCATGGTAGTGCCTACCTGTAGTTCCAGCTACTCAGGAGGCTGAAGTGAGAGGATTGCTTGAGCCCAGGTCAAGGTTGCAGTGAGCTGTGATCATGCCACTGCACTCTAGCCTGGGAGTGAGACTTTGTCTCAAAACAAAACAAAACAAAACAAAAAACGTAGCAGTAAATGATTGTGAGCTTATCAACCTATGCTGGAAGATATATGTTCCAAACAATCTCTAGAGGAGATAACAGCTCCAAAGTCCTCCCTTTAACATTATAAAACATCATTAAATGCTAAACAAATGGCTTAGATTTTAGGATTGAGGTCACTAAAATCAGTGTGGTCACCTAAAATTTGTATCTTACCTAATAAAACTGAACAGAATGATATGCTGACTCATGGTGCTGTAGGTCATTTTAAAGAATTATCAAACTTACATTTAAAAAGAACATGGCTGGGCACAGTGGCTCACGCCTGTAATCCCAGCACTTTGGGAGGCAGGGGCGGGCAGATCACCTGAGGTCAGGAGTTCAAGACCAGCTTGGCCAACATGGTAAAATTCCGTCTCTACAAAAATACAAAAAAATTAGCCGGGCATGATGGCGGGTGCCTGCAACCCCAGCTACTCGGAAGGCTGAGGCGGGTGAATTGCTTGAACCTGGGAGGTGGAGGTTGCAGTGAGCCGAGATTGCAACATTGCACTGCAGCCTGGACTACAGAGTGAGACTACATCTCCAAAAAAAACAAAAAAAAACAAAAAAACAAAAAAACCCACCACAATAAGAATATGAAAAAATCTTTTCTTCCTAAGATTTTCTAGGCAACTAGGAAAGAAAGGGGTAAAAACAGTCTGAATGGTAAATTCAAACTAGCCACATGAGATCAGCTTTCCCCATTTGTGAAATATAATCATCATCTCTACTGAATGTTACTGAAAATGAAAACAGGGTAAAATATAATTGCAGAATACTGCTTTAGAAAAACTTTCACAGAATCATATTTAGGTATTTTTCCCATTCACTTCATATAATCTGGATTCATTCATGCCATAGTGTTTATTTATACTTTAAAGTAACAAGTCCACTTGTACACATTGGTTTCACAGCATCAATAAATTTGTACACTTTGAGATTTGTTTCTGGGTTATAATTCTTCCTCTGGTTGTCGTGACCGTTTGCGAGTGCTCAAGGAACCTTCTGTTTGCAATGAACATGCAGAAGTAACAACAGTATCTCTAAATCCCTGAGGCTGAAAGATAAAAAATACATATACAAATATGATTTAAGAACATTTGAAGACTGATCTTAGAAATATTTTTAAGTAATTAATAAGAAAGCTACTTTATTCTAGGGCCAGGTGCGGTGGCTCACACCTGTAATCCCAGCACTTTGGGAGGCCGAGGTGGGTGGATCACAAGGTCAGGAGTTCAAGACCAGCCTGGCCAACATGGTGACCCCCATCTCTATCAAAAATATGAAAATTAGCTGGGTGTGGTGGCGCACACCTCTAGTCTCAGCTACTCTGGAGACTGAGGCAGGAGAATCACTTGAACCTGGGAGGCGGAGGTTGCAGTGAGCCGAGATTGTGCCACTGCACTCTAGCCTGGGCGAAAGAGCGAGACTTCCTTTCTAAAAAAAAAGAAAGTTCCTGAGATAGAAATTTATCAACCACTGTGAATGAAGAAGATAAATCTCACGGATAGGTGCCTAAGCCCGGGTTATATTAAGAGTATTTTATATATACTTATTTATACACTTGCATACACACACACAGAAATAACATTGCATTATAAAAATGTTCTGTAAAGGACAATCCTAACAAACTTTACGATAGCTTTGTTAGAAGAAGTAAAAGGAAATAACCTAAGTCTTAGGTACTTTACAGATTTATTTTCATAATTAAATACTCTAGTTTTCCAACTAGGATATTTCTCTTTTTTTTTTTTCCAACTAGGCTATTTCAAATACACCTGGGCAGTGCAAAACTAAGTGGATAATTCCATTTCAGAATCTCTATTTCTGTTTATGTCCTTAAAAAATGAGATAAAGCCTGGCCCAGTGGCTCACGCCTGTAATCCTAGAACTTTGGAAGACTGAGGAGGGCGAATCACTTGAGGTCAGGAGTTTGAGACTAGTCTGGCCAACATCCCGAAACTCCATCTCTACTAAAAACACAAAAATTAGCCAGGTGTGGTAGCATACGCCTATAATCCCAGCTACTAGGGAGGCTGAGGCAGGAGAATTGCTTTAATCAGTAGGGCAGAGGTTGCAGTGAGCCAAGATTGCGCCACTGCACTCCAGCCTGGGCAACACAGAGAGATTCCATCTCAAAAAAAAAAAAAGAGATGCCAAAAATATATTTGGCTCAACACTATTGATAAATATGTATATTTCAGCCAAAAAATGTGTGTTCTATGATGTAAATTCACAGAAAAATTAACATCTTAAAGTGGGTTATATTTGGTGGCTACAATAGATCTATAATACCTACAGACCAAAATAAATAACATTAGTATTTTTTCTTTTCTGGAAATCTTCAACAACTTTCACTTTAAAGATGTTTAATATCCTGACATTACATATGGCATGGAACACACTACCCCAAAATAAGTATTTCCTCTGTTCTTAAGAATAAATTTCAGTCCATTTGTGACTACAATATTCTGTATACACTACTATTTTGGGGACAATGTTCTAAGCATCAAAAGCTGTCCTCAAATATGCTTGCTGCCTACAGAAGTTAACAGAAGCAAGTTGTAAATTCTCTCTTTAGATAATTACTGCCCATCAATATCAAAATCCCACTCTAATCAAGTAACACTGACTTTGATTTGAAACAGTACTGTGGATTCCTTCTGGCTGGGTGACTTGTACAATGTTGCCAACCTGCTTAAAAAAAAAGAATACATACAAACACATGAACTTAATTAATTAAAAGTTCAGATGACCAAACTCATAATTTAAATGTTTAGGCTTATTATATTAATAATTATATTATTTTTTCTCTGAGAACACAAAAACGAGAGAAATATTAAAAATACACCCTTCGAATACCCGTATGTATGTGTTATAAGAAATTTTAAAGCAACGTAAAAGTCCAATGACTGATTCAAATAAATTATTTTATATATGATGAGATATTACTTATGCTAAAAACTAAAGGTGGGAGAAAATATTCAAAGAGATAGGAAAGTATTAATAATATACTAAATAACAGTTATACCATATAATCCCATATTTGTAAGTATGTATACACACATCTAAAAAAATTGATAGAAGACTACAATCAAAAAGTTAATAGTTGTTATCACGAAGTAAAGGTTGCTTGCTTATATTTTCCAAACTGTCTGCAGTAATCATGTTTTTTTCATTATTGCTGAAGAATTATGTTAATTTCTTATACTACAAATGAGAAACAGTTACTCATATTACACCAATAAAAATAGCTAGGAAGACATTGTTTTAAAATGATGCAGCCAGGCATGGTGGCTCATGTCTGTAGTCCCACCTCTTTAGGAGGGCAAGGCATGAGGATCACTTGAGACCAGGAGTTTGAAGCCATCCTGGGCAACATAGTGAGACCCTCATCTCTGTAATAATAATATAAAATGATTATGTCCCAAAAATAAGTCATGACAGAACAAGATCTGCTTAGGTGGGATTTTACTCTCTCTCTCTCTCTCTCTATATATATATTTTTTTTAAATTATTTATTTATTTTGAGACGGAGTCTCGCTCTGTCGCCCAGGCTGGAGTGCAGGGGCGCAATCTCGGCTCACTGCAAGCTCCGCCTCCCAGGTTCACGCCATTTTCCTGCCTCAGCCTCCCGAGTAGCTGGGACTACAGGTGCCTGCCACCATGCCCGGCTAATGTTTTGTATTTTTAGTAGAGACGGGGTTTCACCGTGTTAGCCAAGATGGTCTCGATCTCCTGACCTCATGATCCGCCCACCTCAGCCTCCCAAAGTGCTGGGATTACAGGCGTGAGCCACCACGCCCGGCCGATTTTACTATGTTTTATACAAAGTAATATAAAACTGAAAGCTAAAAGTAGCTGAGAAATAAAATTCTAAGCTCTTATTAACTATATTCAAGTACTGTAACAGCAACAAATATAAACAAAAACCTTTAAAACTGCTTTCTGGCTGGGCGCGGTGGCTCACGCCTGTAATCCCAGCACTTTGGGAGGCCAAGGCAGGCAGATCACCTGAGGTCGGGAGTTCGACACCAGCCTGACCAACATGGAGAAACCTTATCTCTACTAAAAATACAAAATTAGCAGGGCGTGGTGGCACATGTCTGTAATCCCAGCTACTCGGGAGGCTGCGGCAGGAGAAATCGCTTGAACCTGAGAGGCGGAGGTTGTGGTGAGCTGAGATCACACCATTGCAATCCAGCCTGCAGAAAAAGAGTGAAACTCCATCTCAAAAAAAAAAAAAAAAAACAAAAAAACAAAAAAAAAACCCCACAAAAAACTGCTCCTAAGAATTACTTTAAAACTGATACACTGTAACTTATTCACAATAGCCAGAGGTAGAAGCACCCAAGTGTGCATCCACAGATGAATAAACAAAATGTGGTATGTACATACAATAGAATATTCAGACTTAAGGAAGAAAATTCTGACACATGCTACAACATAAATGAGCCTTGAAGACATTATACTAAGTGAAATAAGCGAGTCACACCAGAACAAATATTATATGATTCCAATTATATGGGGTAGATAGAGGAGTCAAATTCAGAGACAGAAGGCAGAATGGTTGGTGATTGTCAGGGCCTGGGGGTAAAAAAGAACGAGGTTAGCATTTAATGGATACAGAGTTTCAGTATGGGAAGATGAAAAAGTTCTGAAAATGGATGATGATGGTTGCACAATATGAATGTACTTAATGCCAGTGAACTATATGTAAACATAAAGTGGTAAATTTTATGTTATACATATATTTTAGCACAATGTGATAAAACTGAAATAAAAAATACAGATTCTAACCTAGAGGAAAATAAGATTCTTCTCAGAGTTATAAGTGTCATTTATTTACACAAAATAGAATGATTTGTTTTCAAAGACAATTCAAAAAGGACATTTTGGCTATGATTTGTTACTCTCTTAATTTTGAAATTGCCCCTCTTCTCAGACACAATTCAAAAGAAAAACAGAGACCAAAATATAGCCGAATCCAAAATGTCCTATAATCCATAATTGCAACTTTAAACATAAACAAAATAGCTGCTAATATGTAATACAAGAATAGCTATGTTGAGGCCGGGCGCGGTGGCTCACGCCTGTAATCCCAGCACTTTGGGAGGCAGATCACGAGATCAGGAGTTCAAGACCAGCCTGGCCAACATGGTGAAACTCCGTCTCTACTAAAGATACAAAAAAACAAAAAAATTAGCCGGGCCTGGTGGCACGCACCTGTAATACCAGCTACTCAGGAGGCTGAGGTAAGAGAATCACTTGAATTGGGGAGGCAGAGGTTGCAGTGAGCCAAGATCGTGCCTCTGCACTCCAGCCTGGGAGACAGGCCGAGACTCAGTCTCACCAAAAAAAAAAAAAAAAAAAAAAGAATAGCTGTGTTGAGTGGAATTACAAACTTTTATAATTCTTTAGGGTTGATAATCTATCTTTAATGGAAAAATTCACAGAAAAAGAGAGGCAAGGTGTATTTTAACCTGCCTTAATAGGAAACGATTTTTTGAACGACAAAAATCAGCTAAGTTTCTGAAAAACTGGTATCTAAATCACCTCATATCAACGGTATGTCCAAATAAGGTACCTAGTACATTTATCCTCAGGAAATTATTAAAAAGTGATAAGCTTTTAAGAAGCATTTACATGCTTATTAAGAATTCTAAAGTCGGCCGGGTGCAGTGGCTCATATCTATAATCCAGCACTTTGGGAGGCTGAGGTGGGCAGGTCACTTGAGGTCAGGCATTCGAGACCAGCCTGGTCAAAATGGTGAAACCCTGTCTCTACTAAAAATACAAAAGTTAGCCAAGTGTGGTGGCGCATGTCTATAATCCCAGCTACTTGGGAGGCTGAGGCAGGAGAATCGCTTGAATCAGGGAGGTGGATGTTGCAGGGAGCCGGTATCGCGCCACTGCACTCCAGCCTGGGTGACAGAGTGAGACTCCATCTCAAAAAACAAACAAAAAAAGAATCCTAAAGTCAAAGGGGCATTAATTATTCAGGTTGAAAATCATCCTCAGGCCGGGTGCAGTGGCTCACACTTGTAATCCCAGCCCTTTGGGAGACCAAGGTGGATCACCTGAGGTCGGGAGTTGGAGACCAGACTGACCAACATGGAGAAACCTCGTCTCTACTAAAAATACAAAAAATTAGCCAGGCATGGTGGTGCATGCCTGTAATCCCAGCTACTTGGGAGGCTGAGGCAGAAGAATTGATTGAACCCAGGAGGCCAAGGTTGTGGTGAGCTGAGATCACGCCATTGCACTCCAGCCTGGGCAACAAGAGCGAAACTGCATCTCAAAAAAAAAAAAAAAAAAAAAGTCCTCAAATTTCTAGGTAAAAATACCATTTTTATGCATCATGTCTCTTTAGAGATCTTTTTAAATGAAAACTAAACCAAAGAATCACTTGGCTCATGGCCCCAGTTGAGATGTAGCTTAACATATGGCTCAACTACATAGCTTGGGTCAGGAAGAAATAAGACAGAAGCACAATTTGTGCTCTAAAACTGAGCACACATATGAAACACTGTGTGGGGGTGTTGATTTATTACTCCACTCTACCACCAGATCGTCTTGGCAAAGAGTAGTGTAATTCTGAATAATCTTGGCCTCGTATAATCATGAATATGCAAATTGGAGGAAAACCCACATAATATAAGGACACAGACAAAAGTATTTCTTTTAATAACTGTTGGAATATTATTCCATCATTAGTCTAAGGGTAAAAATCAGGTATTACTGGTGAAGGACAGGGGCTGGGGCATGAAACAGTACACCTAAGTTCAATTCCTAATATAAATTTGGCTATTCAAGATTTTTAGTTTCTGGACGGGTGCTGTGGCTCACACCTATAATCTCAGCACTTTGGGAGGCCAAGGTAGGTGGACTGCCTGCCTGAGCTTACGAGTTTGAGACCAGCCTGGGCAACATGGCGAAACCCCATCTCTACAAAAATTTGCTGGGTGTGGTGGTACATGCCTGTGGTCCCAGCTACTTGGGAGGCTGAGGTGGGAGGACTGCTTGAGCCCAGGAGGTTGAGACTACAGTGAGCTGAGATCGCACCACTGCACTCTAGCCTGGGCAACAGAGTAAGACCCAGTCTCAAAAAAAAAAAAAAAGATTTTTAGTCTTCCTCTCCAAATGAAAAATATTCATTTTTATAACTATTTTTCACTAATAATGAATTTCTATTTCCATCCTTTTAAAATAAACTAAAATTTAAAAAGCATAAAAGCATACAAAGTTGCACCCAACTTTGTTTTTTTTTTTTTTTTTTTTTTTGAGACAGAGTCTCACTCTGCTGTCCAGGCTGGAGTGCAGTGGTTCAATCTTGGCTCACTGCAACCTCTGCCTCCCAGGTTCAAGCGGTTCTCCTACCTCAGCCTCCACAGCCTGGAAAAAAAAAAAAGTTTGAAGAAAAAAGATTTTACCTAAAAAAAGGAATAAGCTACATATTTGGATTGGCTGACAATCAACGCAATACAACAATTACCTTCTAGAAACAGTTATCATAGAAGAAAAGAAATGAACTCTATTATAAAGTCAGCTATGGCTGGATGCGGTGGCTCACGCCTGTAATCCCAGCACTTTGGGAGGCCAAGGTGCGAAGGTCATTTGAGGTCAGGAGTTCAAGACCAGCCTGGGCAACATAGAGAAAACCCGTCTCTACTAAAAATACAAAATTAGCAAGGCGTGGTGGCAGGCGCCTATAATACCAGCTACTCGGGAGGCTGAGACAAGAGAATCACTTGACCCCAGGAGGTGGAGGTTGAAGTGAGCCAAGATCTCACCATAGCACCTCAGCCTGGGCAAAAAGAGTGAAACTCCCTCTCAAAAAAAAAGAAGTTTATAAAGTCAGCTATAAAATGTAGATAATACTATTTCAGCCTATAGCCATACCACCCTGAATGTGCCCGATCTCATCTGGTAATACTATTTCAAAGAATTATGTGGAAAATAAAATAAAATATATATACATACACATACATATGTGTATGTACATATACACATATATACATATGTATACATACATGTATATATATACGTATACATACAGTACTTTGCACAATAAAGGACAGTTAATAAATATTCAATAAATAGTAGCTATTATTTAATACTTATTCAGTTAACCTTTCTGGGCCTTGGTTTTCTGACTTTTAATAATAATCGGTATAGGTTCTGCAAATAATTATTGAAAACATTATCTGAAATGTTGTATTTAAAGTGCCTAATAAAATACCTAGTACAAGCAAGCACTAAAATGACAGTATGAAAAATAAAAATTAAAATTAAAAAATGATCTTATGAGATGTAGAAAAAATATTATAGAACAGCAGATTTCCCCCAATCTATCTATATTCAATGTTGGTGTTGTACATCATTTTCTATTTTTTGGGGGGACGGAGTCTCACTCTGCCACCAGGCTGGAGGGCAGTGGCACAATCTTGGCTCACTGCAACCTCCGCCTCCCGGGTTCAAGTGATTCTCCTGCCTCAGCCTCCTGAGTAGCTGGGACTAAAGGCATGTGCCACCATACCCAGCTAACTTTTTATTTTTAATAGAGACAGGGTTTCACCACATTGGCCAGGATGGTCTTGATCTCCTGACCTCATGATCCACCTACCTCAGCCTCCCAAAGTGCTTGGATTACAGGTGTGACCCACTGCGTCTGGCCATGTATTTTATTTTCTAATTTCTTGGGAAGGATTTGTAAGAAGGTGAATTCATGCCAGGCACGGTGGCTCACACCTGTAATCCCAGCACTTTGGGAGGCTGAGGCGGGCGGATCACGAGGTCGGGAGATTGAGACCATCCTGGCTAACACGGTGAAACCCCATCTCTACTAAAAATACAAAAAATTAGCCGGGCGTGGTGGTGCGCGCCTGTAGTCCCAGCTACTTGGAGGCTGAGGCAGGAGAATGGCGTGAACCCAGGAAGCGGAGCTTGCAGTGAGCCGAGATGGTGCCACTGCATTCCAGCCTGGGCGACAAAGTGAGACTCCGTTTCCAAAAAAAAAAAAAAGACGGTGAATTCATAAAAGGTTAACTCATGGTAAGCAAGATTTTCTGATCTCTTGGGTACCTCATCAATGTTAACTTCTAGAACTTGACAAAGAAGTCAAAGTTTTCCTCCTGATGAGTTCATAAAAAGATGAAATATCTTGCTCTGCTCCTATTATTTTTCTTCTTAAATGCATTTTATTAGTGAATATTTAATTATAGTCTGAAGAAGACTACTGTATACTAGCTCAGGTGTAATTCCTATGAAAAAATAAATGGTGGAATGTGCTTTACAGAATAACCTAAAACTGGGAAAGTATAAACAATATGTTCAAAAGACTCTCAGCTGCAGAACTGTTGCCAAATCTTTACAATAAGGTTTGGTGCCAAGAAAAGAACTCCTTTTGTGGCTCTAGTATACAGCAACTTAACTTACAAAACTAGGGGAACTCTCTCAAATTGTGACCATAGAAAAAAAATTAGGGGGAGGATTTACCAGACATATTGGTTTAAAGTAAAAAATTTGTTTAAATTAGGGGGAGACAGTCAATAGTAAAGCACTATGTATTGTGGGGAAAAAAACGTTACCTGAGCTCTTCGCAAATACCATTTTTAAAGAAGACACAAACTGCACGATCAGTTGCAAAAGATACATACAGAAGTGTAATCGATTCTGTTATGAGCTTCGGGTCCACAAAACCTAACTTGGTCAGGCAAGATTTTTTTCAGTTCGTAAAACAACAAAGAAATATAGATTAAAAAATAGACGATTTCACTGGCTAGGCCCAATATGTATTTAAGTGACCCTTTATTCCATCTTTACCCGCATGCCTTTTAATTTCTCCCTTTATTAGAGCATTTCCAAACCAAGACCTCTAGGTTATACCAATTAATCACAAAGCAGAGAGGCTAGTATAAATCTGACATTTTCTAGAAGTGTAGAAAAGACTTCCTTGCTTTCAATGGCCTATTTTCAAGAAAATAAAAGCTGGTTTGTTCACTTGCTCAGCAGCTTTAAAAACAAATACAAAGATTTCATGCTGCCATACTTTTAAAGAACAATACTTGTGAAATGCAGGTAAGTAACTGGATAATAAAAGCCGGAGAGCAAAATACAAAATGAAAAAAAAAGACACAATTTCATACAAGAAATACACTAAGGAACTAAGAAAAACCATTGTATGTTCCAAATAAATTAATTTTAAAGCTAACCTCAACAATTTTCCTTTTGTCCTGATTTTGTTCTTTTTTTTCAATCTCTTTCAGGAACACAGAGTACTCACCTCCTTCTACATGGCTAATAAATTACTTCAAAGAGCTTTAGAAAATGGCATTCCTTGGCCACCTACTCATTTCGGGTGCATGCGCCCCATCATTTAAATATTCCAGAGAATTTCCTATGTAGCTAAATATGCAGTAATAACAGCACATTTCTATGTTTGCTCTAGGTGATATCAGACAAGGCAACAAAAGTGTTACTTCATGGGTCACTGTATATCTCATCCACAGGACTAGCTCTAAGAAACCTGTAAGTGTTCATTCAGTGTAATTAACCCAATATTCAGAATTATTAACTTGTTTCTATACTGACCTTTGCTTTCGGTCCCAATGAAAGATTAGCCGTATTGTAGCAGCATGTCCCCAACTTTCCCCTAAGAGTAAAGAACATAATAACTGTATATTGCCTTACTGACTTGGTTATACATTTCTCAGAATGCCTCTGATCAAACATAATCTTACTTTATTTAACGTAACAAAAGTTTACTTGCTTTCAAAAAACCTGGAAAATGAGTAACATCCTGAGATTACAAGATTTTTACCAATCTAGGGAAATAATGTAAATCATTATTCTCTATTTGCTTTTAGAAAACTTTATTGTCTGAGTCCATATGTGTGTCAATTTTCCATATCATCAAGCCTAACATATTTCTGACCTCCAGAAGAAAAGTAAAAACTCTGGTAAAATATTCTTTTTTTTTTTTTTTGACATCAACAGAATATGTAATTAAGTTGTGGCATATTCATGTCATGGAAATGAACTACACTGTCATACAACAACATGGATGAATCCAAAAATAATAATGAGCAAAAGTTGTCAGTCATATACAGTATAATTCTATTTATATAAAAGCTATAAATAAGCGACTCTTGGGGATATACAGACAGTAAAATCTATAAAAGCTAGGCGACAATTATACAAAATTCAGGACAGTGGTTGCCTCTTTGGGGGAGAGTACACAAGGCTCCTGGGGTGTGGTAATGTTCCATTTGTCAGTGTGAGCAATGGGCACCTGGACATTTATTATTGTTCTTCTAAATACACATTTTCATTTGTATATTCTATTTCACATTAAAAATAAAAAAAGACCCAAAAAAAGCATTAAGTGTAACTCAAGATTTAAACAATGGTGCTTGGGAGTATTATCGTATCATGCAGACACAGTGCAAGGAAATGAAAAGGTGGATATAATTTGTGAGGTAGAGATGATGGGCTCAGGATTGGACAAACTGAGCTCCTGAAACACAAGACTTTTATTGTTAGTCATATTAGGTGTGAAACTGCCCTGAGATCACCATTTGCTTTTATGCTAGATTTGGAGGGCAAAGAGGGCAGTTGAACTCAGCAATTTATGTGTCCAGCACTGAAAATCTTCATGGTAAACAATTACTAATAGGTTATATGTTAGGTTACTTCTTGGTCCCACTCAGCTCAAAGGGTTTGTCATTACCCTACTGATTTGCACTTCTAAGTCTTCTGCCTGTTGCATTCTGATGATCCATTTCTATGCAAGACACAGAATCTAAAGCTGAGACATAGCAATAGAAGACCAAAGAACAGACACAGCAACAAAGTTTGCATGAAGCAAATCAGGAGGGTAGGAATGAGATTTTGATGTGCATCCTGGCCAAATTCCAGAACTAGCAAAGAGAGGTCCGCTTTCTAATTCCAATCACAGCAAATTCAGCCATCTTATTTTCACACAGAAGTGGTCTACGTTGATTTTTAAATCTCTTTAAGGGATTAGGGAGCCTCTGAAATATAAAGGAAACTAAACTGATAGTAATGTAAAATGAGCAGTGACCCATCATACCAGCAAACACTGTCAAAAACAGAAAGCTAATGGTGGGACTGAAGTCTAGAACACAGGAGTTATGTTTATCCAGTGCTGCACTGTACAACAGGGCAGTCACTTGCCACATGTGGCAATTTAAATTTAAGTAAAATTCAATTAAATATTCCATTCCACAGCTGCACTAGCCACATTTTAAATGCCTCAATAGCCACATGTAGCAAGGGCTACTGCACTGAAGAGCACAGACATAGAACATTTCTATCATAACTGAAAGTTATATTGAACAATATCCTAGCAATATCCAAGATAAAGGGTGTTCTGCTAGTAAAGTGAGGTCGGCATCAGAATTACTACAACTTAAGCATAACATTCCTGAGGGCATCCATTTCCATTTATTTGCTTCTCTGCTCACCAACTCTGAACCCCTGCTTTCCCAACTTTCTGGTATCTGGGGAGAAAATAAACTGACTAGAAAACATAAATTTCACTCTGCTTGACAATTGTAATTCTCACTAAATTTATAAATTTCCTTTCTGATTTATCATGGCGTGCTGAAAGAATGAGTTTGAGAAAGGCTGAGTTTGATTACCCCTGAGTGGATCAAAACATTAGGAAGCTCTTAATTAAATGGGTGATAGAAAGTGACAAAAAGAGCTGGAAGAAACATGAGAGACTATTACACTCCCTTCCCTAACCTTCCTCCTTTTCATCCTGCTCACCTGGGCCAGGTTAGAATCTGTCTTTTGTACAGTACCCTGTACCTTTCTATTGTAACCTTTACGACATTATCTGTTTATAGAATGATCTATGCCATTAGTTGGAAACTAGTCCAGGGCAGAAACTTTTTTTTTTTTTGAGACAGAGTTTTGCTCTTGTTGCCCAGGCTGGAGTGCAATGGCACAATCCCAGCTTACTGCAACCTCAGCCTCCCGAGTAGCTGGGATCACAGGAATGTGCCACCGCACCCAGCTAATTTTGTATTTTTAGTAGAGACTGAGTTCTCCATGTTGGTCAGGCTGGTCTCAAACTCCTGAGCTCAGGTGATCCACCTACCTCGGCCTCCCAAAGTGCTGGGATTACAGGCATGAACCACCGTGCCTGGCCAAAACTCTGGTAGAATATTCTTTAAGATTTTAGTGGGGGCCGGGCGCGGTGGCTCACGCCTGTAATCCCAGCACTTTGGGAGGCCGAGGCGGGCGGATCACAAGGTCAGGAGATCGAGACCATGGTGAAACCCCGTCTCTACTAAAAATAGAAAAAAAAATTAGCCGGGCGCAGTGGCGGGCGCCTGTAGTCCCAGCTACTCGGGAGGCTGAGGCAGGAGAATGGCGTGAACCCGGGAGGCGGAGCTTGCAGTGAGCCGAGATTGCGCCACTGCACTCCAGCCTGGGCGACAAAGCGAGACTCCGTCTCAAAACAAAAAAAAAAAAACAAAAAAACAAAACAAAACAAAAAAAGATTTTAGTGGGAATAAACCTTGAAGCATTGCATTCTAACAAAACCACGATATTCACTGTAATGCGATTTGTATTTAAGTGTATTCACCCTTCCTTCTCTCTAACACTGGGAACTCCCTGGGGGCAAGAATTTTGACACAATAGTTGCCAGACAGTAGATACGCACTTTTTTAAGTCTTACTCTGTCCCCCAGGTTGGAGTGCAGTGGCACGATCCCAGCACACTGCAGCCTGCGCCTCCCAGGTTCAAGCAATTCTCATTCCTCAGCCTCCCAAGTAGGGGGGATTACAAGTGTGCGCCACCATGTCCGGCTAATTTTTTGTATTTTTAGGAGAGACAGGGTTTCACCATGTTGACCAGGCCAGTCTTGAACTCCTGGTCTCAAGTGATCCGCCTCGGCCTCCCAAGGTGTTGGGATTACAGGTGTGAGAGGCTGTGTCTGGTCACTCAATAAATGTTAAATAACTAAAAGGAACAGCCAGTATTTAAGGGTACTGTGCTTAGTGCTAAGATTAACCAGTGAACAAGACAAATACAGTCTGCTTTCATGAAGCTATAGTATTCAATGAGAATCAAATGAAAGAGATAAGAAAAACTGTGATTAACTAAAATGTTTATCTGGAAAATCAAATGAAAGAGTTAAGAAAAACTGTGATTGGCTGGGCGTGGTGGCTCAAGCCTGTAATCCCAGCACTTTGGGAGGCCGAGACGGGCGGATCACGAGGTCAGGAGATCAAGACCATCCTGGCTAACACAGTGAAACCCCGTCTCTACTAAAAAAATACAAAAAAAAACTAGCCGGGCGAGGTGGCGGGCGCCTGTAGTCCCAGCTACTCAGGAGGCTGAGGCAGGAGAATGGCGTGAACCCGGGAGGCGGAGCTTGCAGTGAGCTGAGATCCGGCCACTGTACTCCGGCCTGGGCGACAGAGCGAGACTCCTTCTCAAAAAAAAAAAAAAAAAAAAAAAGAAAAACTGTGATTAACTAAAATGTTTATCTGATTAATTACCCACCTAATGCAGGAACAAGCAAGGCCTGATTTTTATCAATCTTTGTTGTCATCTGATTGGTTAAAATTACCTACAAAAACAAAATGTAAGAAAATTAGGTGAGTCTCCTTAAAAATTATCAAGTAGACCAGCCCAGCCAAGATTGTGAAACCCCATCTCTACTAAAAATACAAAAATTAGCCAGGCATGGTGGCATGCATCTGTAATCCCAGCTACTCGGGAGGCTGAGGCAGGAGAATAACTTGAACCTGGGGCAGGCAGAGGTTGCTGTGAGCCAAGATCAGTCTACTTCACTCCAGCCTGAACAAAAGAGCGAAACTCTGTCTCACTAAATAAATAAATAAATACATACAAAAATAATTAATCAAGTAAACAGTCTTGTGATTTTAGTAATCTGAAAATAATCTACCTATTACAGACAGCCATTTAAGTAATACAAATTTTTCTGATAAAAAATTTTTAAAATATACTCATAAAAAGATGTAGTTATCTGAAAATATGATTCTACTGATCATAAAATATTTTATTTTCATACTTTAGAGATGAGGTCTTGCTATGTTGCCCAGGTTGTCCTTGAAGTCCTAGACTCACATGATCTTCCCACCTCAGCCTCTTGAATAGCTGGGACTAAAGGTGTTTGCCAAATCTAGCTCATAAAACTCTTTTTTTTTTTTTTAAAGAGACAGGGTCTTGCTGTGTTACCCAGGCTGATCTTGAACTCTGAACTCCTGGGCTCACACAATCCTCCTGCCTCAGCCTCCCAAAGTGCTGGGATTACAGGCATAAGCCACTGTACTTGACCTATAAAAAACTTTTAAAAAAATTAGCTGGGCATGGTGGTGCACAACTGTAGTCCCAGTTACTCAGGAGGCTGAGGTAGGAGAATTGCTTGAGCCCAGGAGGTTGAGGCAGCAGTGAGCCACGATCCTGTCACCGTACTCCAGCCTGGCGAACAAGTAAGACCTTGTCT
Organism: Chlorocebus sabaeus; assembly: GCF_047675955.1. Lineage (NCBI taxonomy): Eukaryota > Metazoa > Chordata > Mammalia > Primates > Cercopithecidae > Chlorocebus > Chlorocebus sabaeus. The sequence goes on from NC_132919.1 coordinate 39,684,022, forward strand.
CAAAAAAGAAAGATTGAGTCTCGCTCTGTTGCCCAGACTGGAGTGCAATGGTGCGATCTCAGATCACTTCAATCTCCGCCTCCCAGGTTCAAGCAATTATCCTGCCTCAGCCTCCCAAGTAGCTACAATTACAGGTGCCTGCCACCATGCCTGGCTAATTTTTGCATTTTTAGTAAAGATGGGGTTTTAATATGTTGGCCAGCCTGTTCTAGAACTCCTGACCTCAAGTGATCCACCCACCTCAGCCTCCCAAAGGGCTGGGATTATAAGCATGAGTCACTGTGCCTGGCCTGAGTCCATGTTCTTTATCATTATTGCCTCTCTAGAATATTTTTATTGAAAGGAATATGAAATCCTTAATAAATACCTCAGTGTTTATACTTTTAGGAAGGAGGCAAATATAGTATTACTGTTTATAATTTTACAGGAAAAAAGGAAACTGAGGCAACAAATTATGAGAAGAGACTTAAAACTCATTTAAAAAAGTACAATATAAGTAGATGAACTAGGAAAAAAAAAATCCTAGTAGTCAGGTCAAATGACTCCAAATTATGATTATGCTAGTTGGCTAGTAACAGCCACAGGTGTTGCTTTGCAACTCACAGATGGCCCTCCAGGTTTCATATTGCTAATTCTCTTTGTATAAATACTGACCTACAAAAAAGGTTCCAGGTTTTGAAAGACAGTAATTTTAAATAAAAGCAAGGAAAACAAAAGTGTTTAAGGTTGACTTAACACAGAAGTCAGATCTGTTATCTTTCCACCCAAAAATCTCCAGAAATGGTTACTTTATATACTCTTCTAATACATATCTTCCCTCCAGAAAAAAGAGTTAATATTGCAAACTAAAACTGATAACGAAATTCTTTGAAAAGCAGTAAGAAAAAGGTGTCTGCTCTGAAAATGAGTATTTTACATAAGAAAACTGAAAAACAGCCCAGGAGCGGTGGCTCAGGCCTGTAATTCCAGCACTTTGGGAGGCCAACGCAGGCAGATCACCTGAGGTCAGGAGTTCGAGACCAGTCTGGCCAACATGGCGATACCCCATCTCTACCAAAAACACAAAAAATTAGCCGGACATTGGGGCGGGCACCTGTAACCCCAGCTACTTGGGAGGCTGAGGCACGAGAATCGCTTAAATCCAGGAGGCGGAGGTTGCAGTGAGCCAAGACTGTACCACTGCACTCCAGCCTGGGCAACGAGAGCAAGACTCCATCGCAAAAAAAAAGAAAAACAAAAAGAAAAAGAAAACTGAGAAAGAAACAAAAGGTTGTTTGGCTGTTCCCACTGCAGTGGTAACACCCTAACATTTCTGTTTGGCCACAAAGGAGAAATCTGTGATCCACCTAGATCTCAATTAGAAACCAAGTAGATGACAAGATTTTCTTCTAGTTCCCCTCCCCTTACATGCCACAGGGCATTCTCCATTTGTTACCTCTCACTAGGCACCTTAGAAAAAGCTAAGCAGGAATTTAAATTGGAAGCTTTTCTTTCTTTCTTTTTTTTTTTTTTTGAGACAAGGTCCCATTCTGTTGCTTAGGCTGGAGTACAATGGCATGATCTTGGCTCACTGCAACCTCCGCCTCCTGGGTTCAAGTGATTCCCCTGCCTCAGCCTCCTGAGTAGCTGGGATTACAGGTGTGAGCCACCACGCCTGGTTAAGTTTGTATTTTTAGTAGAGATGGGGTTTCTCCAAGTTGGTCAGGCTGATCTTGAACTCCCGACCTCAGGTGATCCGCCCACCTTGGCCTCCCAAAGTGGTAGGATTACAGGCATGAGCCACCACACCCGGCCGGCAGCTTAAGAGTATTTTTTAGAAATGGGGTCTCACTCTGTCACCCAGGCTGGGGTGCAATGACACAATCATAGCTTACTGCAGCCTTGAAGTCCTGGGCTCAAACAATCTTCCTGCCTCAGCTTCCCTAGTAGCTAAAACTATAGGCAAGCACCACCATGCCTAACTAATTTTTAAATTATTTGTAGAGACAGGGTTTGGCTATGTTGCCCAGACTAACCTCGAACTCCTGGCCTCAAGTGATCCTCCCACCTTGGCCTCCCAAAGTGCTGGGATTATAGGCATGAGCCACTGTGCCTGGCCCACATGTAGCTTTTAAAAGTTAAATTAGCCGGGTGTGGTGGCTCACGCCTGTAATCCCAACACTTTGGGAGCCGAGGTGGGCAGATCACGAGATCAGGAGATCGAGACCATCCTAATACGGTGAAACCCCGTCTCTACTAAAAACACAAAAAACTAGCCAGGCGTGGTGGCGTGTGCCCATAGTCCCAGCTACTCGGGAGGCTGAGGCAGAAGAATGGTGTGAACCCAGGAGGCAGAGCTTGTAGTGAGCTGAGATCGCGCCACTGCACTCCAGCCTGGGCAACAGAGCGAGACTCCATCTCAAAAAAAAAAGGCAAATTAGAGGCCAGGTGTGGTGGTTTATGCCTGTAATTCCAGCACTTTGGGAGGCTGAGGCGGGCAGATCACAAGGTCAGGATATCGAACCCATGCTGGCTAACACAGTGAAACCCTGTCTCAACTAAAAATACAAAAAGTTAGCCGGGCGTGATGGCATGCGCCTGTAGTCCCAGCTACTCGGGAGGCTGAGGCAGGAGAATCGCTTGAACCTGAGAGGAGGCTGCAGTGAGCCAAGATGGTGCCACTGTACTCCAGCCTGGGCGAGAGAGTGAGACTCCATCTCAAAAGAAAGAAATAAACAAGTTAAATTAAAATTATAAAGTCAGCAGCTCAGTATTATTAGCTATATTTCAAGTGCTGAACAGTCATGCAGCTACTGTACTAGACTGTACATTTTCATCTTTCCATCAGATCTACTGGACAGTGCTGGTTTAGACAGAGTAGTTTACCCATTATGTACCTTCAGGAAAATATAAATCAAACTACTGATTTACCAGGTATTCAACATGCCAAAATTAGAATTTCCAATTATTAGCAAATATTTATATAGTAATTATATTACTTTTGCAAAACGATTGGCCCCTGTGATACAACTGAAAATTATTATGTGATTATGCTAAGCTTCTAAAAAATAGTTTTTTGTTTTGTTTTGTTTTGTTTTTTTTGAGACGGAGTCTTGCTCTGTCGCCCGGGCTGGAGTGCAGTGGCCGGATCTCAGCTCACTGCAAGCTCTGCCTCCCGGGTTTACGCCATTCTCCTGCCTCAGCCTCCCGAGTAGCGGGGACTACAGGCGCCCGCCACCTCGCCCGGCTAGTTTTTTGTGTTTTTAGTAGAGACGGGGTTTCACCGTGTTAGCCAGGATGGTCTCGATCTCCTGACCTCGTGATCTGCCCGTCTCGGCCTCCCAAAGTGCTGGGATTACAGGCTTGAGCCACCGCGCCCGGCCTTTTTTTTTTTTTTCAGACAGAGTCTTGCTCTGTTGCCCAGGCTCAAGTGCAGTAGCACAACCTCGGCTCACTGCAACCTCCGCCTCCTGGGTTCAAGTGATTTTCCTGCCTCAGCCTCCCAAGTAGCTAGGATTTCAGGTGCCCGCCACCAGGCTTGGCTAAATTTTGAATTTTTAGTAAAGACAGGGTTTCACTATGTTGGCCAGGCTGGTCTCCAACTCCTGACCTCAGGTGATCCACCCAGCTCGGCCTCCCAAAGTGCTGTGATTACAAGAGTGAGCCACCATACCGGGCCAAAAATTTAAAACGTAAAGTAACAATCACTTGAAATTATGAACTTCAGAGCTTTAAAAATATTTCTGCCATCCAATGTCCTTCAACCAATGAACAGATAAACAAAATGTGATATATCTATAAAATGCAAAATTATTCAGTCATTAAAAAGACACTGATAGGTGCTAAAATACAGATAAACCTTGAAAACATTATGCTAAGTGAAAGAAGTCAGACATAAAAGGCCACATACTATCTGATCTGCTTATATAAAATGTCAAGAAAAGACAAATTCACAGAAACACAAAGTATACTAGTGGTTATGAGCGACTGAGGGAGGGTAGAATGGAGAATGACAGTTAATGAAAAGGGTTTTGGTTTTTTTTGAGACAAGAGTTTCGCCCCTGTTGCCCAAGCTGGAGTGCAATGGCACCGTCTTGGCTCGCTGCAACCTCTGCCTCCCAGTTTCAAGCGATTTTCCTGCCTCAGCCTCCAGAGTAGCTGAGTAGTAGGTGGGCACCCACCACCACAACCGGCTAATTTTTTTGTAGTTTTAGTAGAGAAAGGGTTTCACCACGTTGGCCAGGCTGGTTGCAAACTCCTGACCTCAGGTGATCCATCCACCTTGGCCTCCCAAAGTACTGGAATTACAGGGGTGAACCATTGCGCCCAGTCGAAAAGAGGGTTTTTTTTTTTTTTTTTAAATCTGGAACTGTGTGTTTCCCAGAACCAGAATTACTTTCTCCATAGGGTACAAAGTTATAGTTGACCATAAGAAAAATTTGCATGAGATTTGAAAAGTGACAGTCAAGGAGCAAACACTTTAAATATTCTGAAATTCATTGTGAGGTGGTTTCTTTTTTGGGGTGATGGAAATATTCTAAAATTATACAGCGGTGATGTCTGCAAAACTCTGTGGATACACTGAAAATCACTGAATTGTACATGTTGCAAGGATGAATTTTATGGTATAGGGATTATGTCATTAAAGCTGTTTACAAAATTATGCCAATAATAAAAAAAAACACATATTTTTAAAGGACTTTCCCCATATCGATTTGGCAAAGATTTAGAAGACTAGTACCTGGCGGGGCGTGGTGGCTCACGCCTATAATCCCAGCACTTTGGGAGGCCAAGGCGGGCGGATCACCAGGTCAGGAGATCCAGACCATTCTGGCTAACACGGTGAAACTCGTCTCTACTAAAAATATAAAAAATTAGCCAGGCATGGTGGCACGCGTCTGTAGTCCCAGCTACCTGGGAGGCTGAGGCAGGAGAATCTCTTGAACCCAGGAGGCACAGGTTGCAGAAAGCCGAGATCGAGCCACAGCACTCCAACCTGGGCAACAGAGCGAGACTCCATTTCAAAGACATAAATAAATTAAAAGACTGGTACCCAAAGTTGGTAAAGATATGGGAAAACAAGAGTTCCCATTCATTGCCGTAGAGACATACTTTGGAGCATAGTTTCTGAGGGTAATTTTATAATATAAAACAAAATGTTCAAAAATCTATCCCTTTGGCTTAATATTTTCACTTTAAGAAATTTATTCTAGGCTAGGTGTGGTGGCTCATGCCTGTAATCCCAGCACTTTGGGAGGCAGAGGAGGGTGGATCACTTGAGGCCAGGAGTTTGAGACCAGCCTGGCCAACATGGTGAAACCCCACCTCTACTAAAAATACAAAAACCAGCCAGGTGTGGTGGTGCATGCCTGTAATCCCAGCTATTCGGGAGTCTGTGGAATGAGAAGCTCTTGAACCTGGGAGGCGGAGACTGCAGTGAGCCAAGAGTGTGACGCTGTACTCCAACCTGGGTGACAGAGGAAGACTCTGTCTAAAACAGGAAAAAAAAAAGAGACAATCAATAAGGAGGTAGTTAAAAAAACTACGCTACAGGCTGTGCACAGTGGCTCATGCCTAGGGAAGGTTGAAGCAAGAGGATCCCTTAAGCCCAGGAGTTCAAGAACAGCCTAGGCAACATAGTGAGACCTCATCTCTACAAAAAACTTATTTATTTATTTATTTTGGAGATAGAGTCTCACTGTGTCTCCCCAGCTGGAGTGCAATGGTATGATCTTGGCTCACTGCAACCTCCACCTCCTGAGTTCAAGTGATTATCCTGCCTCAGCCTCCCAAGTAGCTAGGACTACAGGTAAGCACCACCATGTCCAGCTAATTTTTGTATTATTAGTAGAGACAAGGTTTCAACATGTTGGCCAGGCTGGTCTTGAACTCCTGACCTCAAGTGATCTGCTCGCCCTGGCCTCCCATAGTGGCGGGGTTACAGGTGTGAGCTTCCATGCCCAGCCTCTACAAAAAATTTTTAAAATGCCTGGGTGTGGTGGTGTGTGCCTGTAGTCTCAGTTACTCAGGAGGCTGAAGTGAAAGGATTGCTTAAGCCCAGGAGATTGAGGCTACAGTGAACCAAGATCATGCCACTGCACTCTAGCCTGGGTGACAGAGCGAGACTCTGTTTCAAAAAAAAAAACCCAAAAACAAATACAAATACAAAAAAAACCTATGCTACAGTCAAACAACAAAATACTATGCAGTTATTAGCGCAAAGCAGACTTATAAGTAGTGTACATAGAAGAAAAAAAAGTAGTGTACGTGGAAAGATGTTCACAATATATTAAGTGAAAAACAGAAAACTGCTTTGCATAATAGCATGTATAATATGACCTCATTTTCATTTCTTTTTGTGTTTTTGAAGACAGGGTCTTGCTCTGCTGCCTAGGCTGGAATGCAGTGGTGCGATCTCAGCTCACTGCAACCTTTGCCTCCCAGCCTCAAGCAATCCTCCTCCCACCTCAGCATCTCAAGTAGCTAGGACTATGGGTGCGTGCCACTATGCTTGGCTAACATTTTTTAAAAAATTTGTAGCAATGAGGTCTCACTATATTTCCCAGGCTGGTCTCAAATTCATGGGCTCAAGTGATCCTCCCACCTTGGCCTCCCCAAGTGCTGGGATTACAGGCATAAGCCACTGCGGTGGCATGACCTCTTTTTTTTTTTTTGAGATCGAGTCTTGCTCTGTCGCCCAGGCTGGAGTGCAGTGGCGTGATCTCAGAACACTGCAAGCTCTGCCTCCTGGGTTCATGCCATTCTCCTGCCTCAGCCTCCCAAGTAACTGAAATTACAGGTGCCCACCACCACGCCCGGCTAATTTTTTGTATTTTTAGTAGAGACGGGGTTTCACCATGTTAGCCAGGACGGTCTTGATCTCCTGACCTCATGATCCACCTGCCTCAGCCTCCCAAAGTGCTGGGATTACAGGCGTGAGCTACCACGCCTGGTCTATGACCTCATTTTCTAAAAAGTAAGTTTGTGGGCCGGGCGCGGTGGCTCACGCCTGTAATCCCAGCACTTTGGGAGGCCGAGGCGGAAGGATCACGAGGTCAGAAGATTGAGACCGTCCTAGCTAACACGGTGAAACCCCGTCTCCACCAAAAATACAAAACATTAGCCGGGCGTGGTGGTGCGTGCCTGTAGTTCCAGCTACTCGGAGGCTGAGGCAGAAGAATGGTGTGAACCCAGGAGGCGGAGCTTGCAGTGAGCTGAGATGGTGCCACTGCACTCCAGCCTGGGCGACAAAGCGAGATTCCGTCTCAAAAAAAATAAATAAATAAAATAAAATAAAATAAAAAGTAAGTTTGTATATGTGTAAATTCTGCAAAAATATTTACACCAGACAACAATATTTACACCATCTCTGAGTAATGAATAATCGCTTTCTACATTTCTTATTGTTTAGATCTTTTTTTTTTTTTTTTTTTACAAAAAGCATACATAACTTAAAATTTTTCCTTTTTTTTTTTTTTTTTGAGACAGAGTCTTACTCTCTTACCCAGGCTGGAGTGCAGTGGCGCGCTCTCGGCTCACTGCAACCTCCGCCTTCTGGGTTCAAACGATTCTCTTGCCTCAGCCTGAGTAGCTGGGATTACAGGCGCGCACCACCAAGCCTGACTAATTTTTGTATTTTTAGTAGAGATGGTTTCACCACGTTGGTCAGGCTGGTCTCGAACTCCTGACCTCATGATCCACCCACCTCAGTCTCCCAAAGTGCTGGGATTACAGACGTGAGCTGCTGTGCCTGGCCAATTATTCTTATTTTATGTAATTTTTTTTTAGAGATGGGATCAGGCTTTGTTGTCCAGGCTGGCCTCAAACTCCTGGCTTCAGGCGATCCTCCCACTTTGGCCTTCCAAAAGTATTGGGATTACAGGTATGAGCTACCACATCTGGCCTTAAAATTATAAAATACATTATCAAAAGCCATACATGTTATATATAAGCTAATTGGGAAAAAAACCTTCAAGCAAAGAAATTATAAAGAAAGGGAAAGTGTGTCCCTAACCCTACAAAATTCCATCCTTTGAAGTAGCCAAGGCCGGGCACAGTGGCTCATGCATGTAATCCTAGCACTTTAGGAAGCTGAGGCCGGCAGATGATCGCTTGAGCCCAAGAGTTCATGACCAGCTGGGCAACATGGTGAAACTCCATCTCCACAAATAAATAAATAAATAAATAAATAAATAAATAAATAAATAAATAAATACAAGGTGGGAGAATCACTTGAGCCCAGGATGTCGAGGCTGCAATGAGCCCTGACTGCACCACTGCACTTCAGTAAGATTCTGTCTCCAAAAAAAAATAAAAAAGAAGTAGCCACTGTTAATGTTTTGGTCCTTTCATTTCATTCTCTTCATATATACAAATATAAATGCATACATATAATTTTTTCTCTAAACTGAGATTACACTAAATATATTTTATATACAACCTAAATTTCTTCTCAGTAACCTATATGTAAATATCTTCTTCCATGTTAGGACGTTTATATTTACATCACTCTTCTTAAACACTACCTGCTATTTGATGTTATTGTTTGGATTGCTTTTTTAGTCAGAAAAGAAGCTATTTCTGTTAAAATAAAAACATAACTATGCAACCCATTAGTCTTGAGTGCCCCCTACTGGAGGCTCTTCACTGATATTAACAAAAGGCTAAATTACGATTAATTTAAGCAAGAAGTAATTCAAACACAGGGCACTACGCTTTTCAGCATATGGTAAAAAATCTGGAAATTAAAAGAAAAAAGTATGCTTTAAAATTATTTTACTGAGAAAGTTCTTTATTTACTTATGATGCATTACAGGTATGTGCTAAAGTCTCTCCAATTAAGGCAAAGACAAAGAAACCAAATTTAGCAGTTTGACCTTATATCTTACTACCAGACAAATGTGTGTATTTGTGTCAGTGGTGAGATGGGGATTCAGGGTGGGAAGTAATGGGGAACAGGTACTTAAAGAGGAGTGAGGTAAAACTTTAAAAAAAAAATCTCTTCCCTTCTGAACTGATATATACTTCTCTCCTCACATTTCAAATCTTCAAGAGGTATTCAGCTCTACCTCAAAGCACCTAGGTTGTTTACACTAGGTAATGTTTCGATCCATCTGAATCTGTGATTACATACCACATAATAATCAAAGACTCAGAGTAGAAGAAAACCAGCGATATTGGAAGAGTTAACCTGAAAAACATCCAAAGTATATTTAAACAAAGAAGACACTGCAATTAACAAAGGTGGCACTTCTTTATCAAACAAAATCCTTTTTTTTTTTTTTTCCCTCGAGACGGAGTCTTACTGTTGCCCAGGCTGGAATGCGATGGTGCGTTCTCCACCCACTGCAACCTTTGCCTCCTGGGTTCAAGCGATTCTCCTGCCTCAGCCTCCAGAGTAGCTGATTACAGGGGTGTGCCACCACACCCGGATAATTTTTTGTATTTTTTTTTTTTCAGTAGACACAGGGTTTCACCATGTTGGCCAGGCTAGTCTCAAACTCCTGACCTCATGATTCACCTGCCTTGGCCTCCCAAAGTGCTGGGATTACAAGCGTGAGCCACTGCGCCCAACCACAAAGTCCATTTTTAAAAATGACATATTAATTATGCTTGTTTTCCAGAAAAACTGACACTTATGACCAGAATTTTTTAATAGAAACCAAAACCAAACTGAAACTTTACTCAAAACTGCATGTCTATATTATTTGTCAGGCAAATGCTATTTTGATATTTCTAGACATTAACATTTTATACAGTCTTGACTTTGTTCTAAAATTCTCTTCACTAGTTAATACTTACAGCTAATCTGTAATTATTTGCAAGGCTGATCATTTGCTGGGCTAGGCCATTTAATAACCGAGTACGAAGAGACAGGTCATCTAGGTCATGACGAAATGGAAAAGCAATACCATCCACTATCACTAGTCGAACCTAAATACAGAAGAGATAATATTAGATTTGGTATCAAAAATAAAATAATAAAAATGACATCCAAAAACCATAGTCCGTTACAGGAAAAAATCTTAAAATCCAGGGCTTTATTTCCAACTGTCTAAAAAATGGCTTTCTTTTGAAAAGTTACAAAGCTATTCACCCAGTACTTTCTGCGGTAATCACTAGAAGTTAAAATGGACTCTGCTTTGATAATTTCTTAACTTTAAAAAAGTAATTCAAAGGCCGGTCACGACGGCTCACACCTGTAATCCCAACACTTTGGCAGGCCGAGGCAGGTGGATCACGAGGTCAGGAGTTCAAGACCAGCCTGGCCAAGATGGTGAAACTCCGTCTCTACTAAAACTACAAAAATTAGCTAGGCGCAGTGGCAGGCACCTGTAACCCCAGCTACTCGGGAGGCTGAGGCAGGAGAATCGCTTGAACCCTGGCAGCAGAGGTTGCGCCACTGCACTCCTGTCTGGGCGACAGAGTAAGACTTTGTCTCAAAAAAAAAAAAAAAAGTAATTCAAAAAGAAAAAGGAATAATTATAATTTTCTTTTTTCTTTTTTTTGAGACAGAGTCTCGCTCTGTAACACAGGCTGGAGTGCAGTGGCGTGATCTCGGCTCACTGCAAGCTCCACCTCCCGGGTTCACGCCATTCTCCTGCCTCAGCCTCCTGAGTAGGTGGGACTACAGGCGCCCGCCACCACGCCCGGCTAATTTTTTTGTATTTTTTAGTGGAAACGGCGTTTCAGTGTGTTAACCAGGATGGTCTCGATCTCCTGACCTCGTGATCCGCCCACCTTGGCCTTCCAAAGTGCTGGGATTACAGGCATGAGCCACTGCGCCCAGCCGAATAATTATAATTTTCTTATAACTTGCCACTGTACACAGTCTTTACTGATAAAAAGCACATTTAAAGTATTCACAAAACATTCGGAAAAGGGGTAAAGAAAAAGTCTTGGTAAAACAACAAATTTGTCAATTAAACACACCAATTTTACCTTGAGAGTTCCTTTTATGTTTCTTGAGAAAAAAAAAAAAAAAAAAAAAAAAAAAAAAACCCTTCAGGCTGGGCACAGTGGCTCAAACCTGTAATCCCAGCACTTTGGGAGGCCGAGGCAGGTGGATCATGAGGTCAGGAGTTTGAGACCAGCCTGGCCAACATGGTGAAGCCTTGCCATGTACTTCAGCGTGGGGAACAGAGTAAAACCCTTTCAAAAGAAGGCCCTTCCAAAGCAAAACATAAACAGCGAGGTTAGAAGAATAAACCAATATATAAACCTTAACATCACAAAATCAAAAAGCATCTAGAAACTAATCGAAATGTAAACGAACAAAAAACCCCAATGCTGTTTTTTTTTCTATCTAGTGAGGGCTAGATTAAAGAAGAGGTTTTTATGAAGCAATGTCTAAGTAAGTCATTTTATTTAAAGTATTTGTTTCTTCATTTAGAAGTATTAACTGACACATCCTTTCCTATGTGCTAGTTACTGTTCCAGGCATTGGGGATGATATAGTAAATAAGAGATAAGAATATAGTAAATAAAAGAGAAGGTTCCTGCTCTCTTGAAGTTTATGTTTTAGTGGAGTAAGATACCATTAATATGCAAACAAACACACGAATAAGGTAACTTCCAATAATTATAACAAAATAAAACTGGACGAAGTGATGAAGAATAGTTGAACACTAATAAAAAGCACAAAAATGCAAAAAAAAGTGGCATTATAAAGACTGTGAAAAGGACACTTATTTACAGTATGACAGCTGATATAAAAAGGCAGAACATGACCTTGTTCATCCTTAGCTGGGAATGTGTGCACAGGTTGATTCGACTTTTCATGACTCCACACATGACCAATGCTCTTTGTCCCCCCAATATTCGGAAGTTGAAGCCCTATCTCCCAATGTGACAGTATTCGGAGAGAGGGCCTCTAAGGTAGGAATTAATGTAAAATGAGGTCATGAGAACAACATCCTGATTTGAGAGGATTCGTGTCCTTGAAGAACAAGACACCAAAGAGCTCACTCCTCTTCCTTCCTCCCCATAAGGACACAGCAAGAAGGTGGCCATCTACAAGCCAGGGAGAGAGCTCTCACCAGAGACCAATCAGCCAGAACCTTGATCTTAAGGTTCTAGTCTCCAGAACTGTAAGAAAATAAAATTTCTGTTGTTCAAGCCACTCGAGACTATAGTATTTTTGTTATGGTAGCCTGAGGTGACCACAACAGATTTTAGTATAAAGATACGAGGTATGGTGGGTTGAGGGGTGAGACAAGTGAGATACTACTATAACAAATACCTAAAATGTGGAAGTGATTTTGAAATTGGGCAATAAGCAAAGGCTGGAAAAGTTTTGGGGCACATACTGAAAATATGGACATTAAGGGCAATTCTGGTGAGGCTTTTTTTTTTTTTTTTTGAGATGGAGTCTCGCTCTGTTGCCCAGGCTGGAGTGCAGTGGCATCATTCTCAGTTCACTGCAACCTCCATCTCCCTGGTTCAAGCAATTCCCTCGCCTCAGCCTCCCCAGTAGCTGGGATTACAGGCGCCCGCCACCACGCCCAGCTAATTTTTTTGTATTTTTAGTAGGGATGGGGTTTCACCATGTTGGCCAGACTGGTCTTGAACTCCTGACCTCAGGCACTCTGCCCGCCTCAGCCTCCCAAAGTGCTGGGATTACAGGCGTGAGCCACCACGCCCGGCTATTCTGGTGAGACTTTATACAGAAATGAGGAACACGTTATTGAAAACTGAAGGAAAGCTGGTGCTTAGTATAAAGTGGCAAATAACTTGGCTGACTGTGTTCTAGTATTTTATGGAAGGTAAAACTTGTGAGAAATGAAATTGGCTATTTATCTCAGGAGATTTCTAAGCAAAGTGTACAGGAAGTGGCTTGGTTCCTCCTAGATCACTTATAGTAAAAATGAAAGAGGAGACAGATGAATTGAAGAAGGAATTGTTCAGCAAGAAGGAACCAGAACTTAGAGAAGTGGAAAATTCTCAGCCTATCCATATTGCTAAAAATAAGAAAGCTTGCTCTAGAGAGAAGACCAAAGGTAGGGTTGAACAATCACTCTATAAATAGATTATCCATGATGTTAATCAGCCATCTCAGCAGATGCCAGTGACAGATAAGGGATTATAACAGCAGAAACACTGCTAGTTTGAAGTAAAGAGGACAGAGAAAGTGGGAAAGAATGAAAGAAGACTGTTGGACTTCCTTGATTCCACAAGACAAAACCATTAGCTACTTGACTGTGAATGTGCCTTATTCCTCAAGAAAACGAAAGAATGATGCCAAAGGGGATCACAGATCCTCAGAGCTGCCACCCTTTACATATGCCCAGGGGGCAATGCTATGTTTTCCTTGGTTTCAGAGGGTGGGGCCCTTGCAGAGAGAGGAAGGGACAGGGTCACCCCACAGAGCAGTAGGGTGACTCTGCTACTGCAGTGGGCCTGGAAGGCAGAGCATCAAAGCAAAGGATGATTCTTTTTATTATTATTTTTTTTGAGACGGAGTCTCACTGTCACCCAGGCTGGAGTGCAGTGGCATGATCTCATGTCACTGCAACCTCCTCTGCCTCTTGGGTTCAAGTGATTCTTCTGCCTCAGCCTCCCGAGTAGCTGGGACTACAGGCACGCGCCACCATGCCCGGCTAATTTTTGTATTTTTAGTAGAGATGGGGTTTCACCATATTGGCCAGTGTGGTCTCAAACTCCTGACTTTGTGATCCGCCTGCCTCAGCCTACCAAAGTGCTGGGATTACAGGTATGAGCCACCGTGCCTGGCCAGCAAAGGATTATTCTTGAGCCTTATGGTCTAATGAAATTTGCCTTGCTAGGGACCCATAATCCTTTAGGGAATGTTCATCCTATGCCTCTCCTACTATTGTATTTTGAAAGCATGTAAGTTGCCTGATTTCAAACGTTCACAGCTGGAAGGGAATTTCACCTCAGGATGAATTATAACTTGAGTCTCACCAATCTCTGATTTAGATAATATTTAGATGAGGCCTGGAACTTTTAAGAGTTGATGATGGAACCAGTTAAGACTTTTGGGACTGTGTGGATGGAATGGATACAAGAAAAACATGAATGTGGTGGGTGGGGGGCAAGGGGCCAGGGGCAAACTTCTGGGAACTCAATTGTGTCCACTTAAAATTCGTATGTTGAATCCCTAAACCCCAACGTGAATGTATGTGGAAAAAGGACTTCTAAGGAAGTAATCAAAGTTAAATAAGTTCATAAACATGGGACCCTAATAGCCTCCTTGTAAGAAGAAACATCAGGGTCCGGGCATGGTAGCTCATGCCTATAATCCCAGCACTTTGGGAGGCTGAGGCGGGCGGATCACAAGGTCAGGATATTGAGAACATCTTGGCCAACATGGGGAAACTCCGTCTCTACTAAAAATGCAAAAATTAGCCAGGCACGGTGGCATGCACCTGTAGTCCCAGCTACTCTGGAGGCTGAGACAGGAGAATCGCTTGAATCCGGGAGACGGAGGTTGTAGTGAGCCGAGATCACACCATTGCACTCCAGCTTGGGCGACAAAAGCAAAACTCCGTCTCAAAAAGACAAAAAAATTAAGAAAAAAAAAAAAAAGAAGAAACACCAGGGAATTCACTCTCTCCTTCTATTCCTCCCTGTCATATGAGGACACAGAGAAAAGATGGCTGTCTGCAAGCCAGGAAGAAAGCCCTTGCCAGAAACGGAATCAGCTAGAACTTTGATCTTGAACTTCCAGGCTCCAGAACACCAAGAAAATTAATTTCTATTGTATTTATTTATTTAATTTTTATTTATTTATTTTGAGACAGTCTCTCTGTTGCCCAGGCTGGAGTGCAGTGGCACAATCTCAGCACACTGCAACCTCTGCTTCCCAGGTTCAAGCGATTCTCCTGTCTCAGCCTCCCAAGTAGCTGGGATCACAGGCGCATGCCAACACACCAGGCTAATTTTTGTGTTTTTAGGTAGAGATGGGGTTTTGCCATGTTAGCCAGACTGGGTGACAGAGCAAGACTCTTGTCTCAAAAAAAATTAATTAATTAATTAAAATAAATAAAATAACAAAGAGATGGCATTTTCCATGCAGAATCCTGGCAAAAATATTCATAAGGTCAAGGTGATGGGTAACAGGCATTCTCATATATTATCAGTAAGAGTAGAAATTGGTGCAATCTTTCTGAAGGGCGATTTGTGTTCAAGAAAAAATTATTCTAACACTTCTTAAAACAGTAAGGAGACCATATTCAAGACTATTCCAATAGGGGTATCACAATAGAGGAGAGAGATTGGGTTCAAATCAGAATACAAAGACAAGTGGGGATTCACAACCAAGAGCAAGGCGAAGGGGTCAGTGAATTAACAATTACTAACAGTGAGACATCAAGGGTAGGGAAATTCTTGCTAAACTGACCGAACACGATTCTTACTAAAGGCAGGCCAGCCAGGTGAGTAGCCTGGCCAACATGCAAAACCCTGTTTCTACTAAAAATACAAAAAAAAAAAAAAAAAAAAAAAATTAGGCGGGCATAATGGCGCATGCCTGTCATCCCAGCTAGTTGGGGGGCTGAGGCAGGAGAACTGCGTGAACCCGGGAAGCAGAGGTTGCAGTGAGCCAAGATCGTGCCACTGCACTCCAGCCTGGGTGACAGAGCAAGACTCCATCAAATCAAAAAAAATAAATAAACAAAATGAAGGCAGGCCAATAAGGTGGGGAATATAAATATCAAAGGTGGGGAATGAGGAACGTGATCAGATATCAAAAGTGCTCAGACTATCAAATGTGAGAGATTCTCTATGAAGCTTAGCAGGTTTCTTTGCTAAGACTGGGCTGGGTAGGCCAAAGACAGGATGGGGCCAAGTTCGGTCAAAGACAATCTTTGTCACTGACAATGTTTATCAAAATTAAAGGGACAGGCACAGTGGCTCATGCCTGTAATCCCAGCACTTTGGGAGGCCGAGGTGGGAGAAGCGCTTAACCCTAGGAGTTGACTCCATTTCTACCAAAAAAAAAAAAAAAAAAAAAGGTGATACATGATGGCATGGTAGCTCAATGTAGCCTTGAACTGCTGGGCTCAAGCAATCCTCCCACCTCAGCCCTGCTCCACCCAGCCCTTGGTGTAGCTAAGACTACAGCTACACCACACAAGGTTAATTTTTTTTTGGTAAAGACAATGTCTTACTATGTTGCCCAGGCTGGTTTTGAACTACTGGGCTCAAGTGATCCTCCCACCGTGGCCTCCCTAAGTGCTGGGATTACAAGTATGAGCCACTGCACCTGGCCAATAGTGATCAACTTTGGGGGGAGGCACTAGAAAACAGTAGCAGAAGGAAGTTTTTATTCTTCATTTCATACTTTTCTATACAATATGGTTTGACAGGAGCTATTCCACTATTACTGGAAATGAAACTTCTGTACTATTTCAATTTCTTACTCTGGGCATAAAATATATATACATATACATATACATACACAAAACAAATATAAATATAAATTGTAGGTCAAGGAAGGAAGAGGTCTTCTCAATTGGCTTTGACTTTGATTTTATGCTATTGTACTGGTTATTTTTTCATGCTTATCAAACACCTCAAAAAACTGTTGTTTAATTACTTTTCAGTAGTCTGACTCATACCTTTGAGTGTTCTGAAAGGAAATCTGGAAGAAGATAAACTTGTGCCAGTAACTCTGTGTAGTCACGACAGCGAAAATAATAAATATGGGAAAGAATATTATCAAGAGTGAAATCCTCCAAAGCTTTTTGGTGTTCTGAAACAACAAAACAATCTTAATTAGTTTTACCTGTTTGGATGTGCTGGCAATTGTAAGAAAACAATACTTTTTAATAACAAAATGTTCTCCTTTGTATAACAAAATTCTTTAACAGAAAGATGACAAACTGTAGCAAAATTACCATAAACTATCAGTTCACAATTTCTGATCTCTCTCTTAATTTGTTTAGAGGTAAGGTCTCACTCTGACGCCCAGGTTGGAGCACAGTGGCACAATCATAGCTCACCGCAACCTTGAATTCCTAGGCTCAAGGGATCCTCCTGCCCTAGCCTCCCAAAGCACTGGAATTACAGGCATAAAGCACTGTGTCCAGGCCCTTGAATTTTTTTTTCTTTATCCAGATAAAGTCTCACTCTGTTGCCCAGGCTGGAGTGCAGTGACATGATCTCGGCACACTGCAACCTCTGCCTCTTGGGCTCAAGCGATTGTCCTGCCTCAGCCTCTTGAGTAGCCGGGATTATAGCCACTCCTCACCACACCTAGCTAATTTTTGTATTTTTAGTAGAGACGGGGTTTCACCATGTTGGCCAGGCTGGTCTTGAACTCCTGACCTCAACTGATCAGAGCCGCTTCAGCTTCCCAAAGTGCTGGGATTACAGGCATGAGCCACCACACCCAACCTGATCTTTTACTTTCACATTTTCCACTGTTTCCTATTAGGCAATGTAAAATTATTTATAAACATATATAACCAGTATTTTAATGCCTGCCTTTTCATATTTCTAGTCACTGGCTTCATTGAACAGAAGTAACATAATGGAAGTTTCTCTTTCTTGTTTTTTTCTATAGGACTACAAATTAAGAGTTAATGGCAGCCTGGACAACATGGCAAAACCCCATCACTGCAAAAAATACAAAAATTAGGTGTGGTAGTGTGCAACTGTGGTTATAGCTACTCAGGAGGTTAAGGTGAGAGGATCGCTTGAGCCTGGGAGGTCAAGGCTGCAGTAAGCTGTGATAGCCACACTGTACTCCAACCTGGGTGACAGAATGAAACTCTGTCTCAAAAAAAAGAAAAAGTTAGGAAAAAATGTTCAAATGAAGCATTTTTTCTCTTGAATGCTGTAGTACAATTTGATATTTAATAGCAACAATTATATAAAATCTTTCTTAGCTTTGATGTTTAAAACAAACAGTTTGAGGCCGGCAGCAGTGGTTCATACCTGTAATCACAGCACTTTGGGAGGCTGGGTGGGTGGATCACTAGGTCAGGAGTTCGAGACCAGCCTGGTCAACATGGTGAAACCCCATCTCTACTAAAAATATAAAAATTAGCCTGGTGTGGTGGTGCACACCTGTAATCTCAGCTACTCAGGAGGCTGAGGCAGGAGACTTGCTTGAACCCAGGAGACGGAGGTTGTAGTGAGTCAAGATCTCACTATTGCACTCCAGCCTGGGCGACAGAACAAGACTCTGTCTCAGAAAAAAAGAAAAACAAACAAACAAACAGTTTGGTTTTGCATCTATTTCAGAGAAAAACCAATAGAGTTACTGCATTTTTTCTTTTCTTTCTTTTTTTTTTTGAGACAGTCTCCCTCTGTCCCCCAGGCTAGAGTGCAGTGATACAATCTCAGCTCACTGCAAGCTCTGCCTCCCGGGTTCATGCTATTCTCCTGCCTCAGCCTCCCAAGCAGCTGGGACTACAGGCACCCGCCACCACGCCCAGCTAATTTTTTGTATTTTTAGTAGAGACGGGGTTTCACCGTGTTAGCCAGGATGGTCTCCATCTCCTGATTTCGTGATCTGCCTGCCTCGACCTCCCAAAGTGCTGGGATTGCAGGCATGAGCCACCGTGCCCGGCCAGTTACTGAATTTTAAAATGTACTTAGCCAGGCACGGTGGCTCATGCCTGTAATTCTAACACTTTAGGATGCCAAGGCAGGCAGATCTCTTGAGCCCATGAATTCAAGACCAGTCTGGGCATCATGGCAAAATTCCGTCTCTATAAAAAATGCAGGCCGGGTGCGGTGGCTCAAGCCTGTAATCCCAGCACTTTGGGAGGCCGAGACGGGCGGATCACGAGGTCAGGAGATCGAGACCATCCTGGCTAACATGGTGAAACCCCGTCTCTACTAAAAATACAAAAAACTAGCCGGGCGAGGTGGCAGGCGCCTGTGGTCCCAGCTACTCGGGAGGCTGAGGCAGGAGAATGGCGTGAACCTGGGAGGCGGAGCTTGCAGTGAGCTGAGATCCGGCCACTGCACTCCAGCCTGGGCGACAGAGTGAGACTCCGTCTCAAAAAAAAAAAAAAAAAAAAAAAATGCAAAAAAATTTAGCTGGGCATGGTGGTGCCCACCTGTAGCCCCAGCTACTTAGGGGGCTAAAGTCAGAGGATCATCTGAGCCCAGGGAGGTCAAAGCTGCAGTGAATTGTGATCATGCCACTGCATTTCAGCCTGGGTGACAAAGTGAGACCGTTTCAAAAAAAGTAAAATATTAAAAATAAAATGTACTTAAATTTTAACTCTCAAAAAACAAGAAGCTATATTTTAGAATGGAAAATATTTCCTATTGCAAATATACATGTAACAAGAGTCAAATTTTCACCAAAACAATGCCAACTTAATCAATCTCATATCAATCATTTAAAAACTTTAGGCCAAGTGTGGTGGTTCACGCCTGTAATCCAGCACTTTGGGAGGCGAAGGCAGGTGGATCACGAGGTCAAGAGATCGAGACCATTCTGGCTAACACGGTGAAACCTCATCTCTACTAAAAATACAAAAAATTAGCCAGGCATGGTGGCAGGCACCTGTAGTCCCAGTTACTCGGGAGGCTGAGGCAGGAGAATGGCGTGAACCCGTGAGGCGGAGCTTGCAGTGAACTGAGATTGCGCCACTGCATTCCAGCCTGGGCAACAGAGTGAGACTCTGTCTGAAAAAATAAGTAAATAAATAAATAAAAATTAAAACTTTACATCCCAGTGCTATACCTACTCTATTTATGGTAAGGTTTTAAGACACTAATACAAACACACATAGTGGCATGGGTAGCTTTAAGGTATAGGGGAAGAAAAATTTTTTTCCTGCCACCCTCTTAGGTTTCTTGGCTGGAGCCCTGTAAATCGGACTGACAAAAGATGGATTAACAAGAGAAAAACAGTTTATTAATCATGCATAGTGCATGTAACAACACAGGGAAGTCCAGAGATTAGTAACTCAAAAGTTTGGTTAGATTTGGGGCCGGGCACAGGTGTTCACACCCATAATCCAAGCACTTAGGGAAGCCAAGGTAGGAGGATCACTTGAGGTCAGAAGTTTGAGACCAGTCTGGCCAACATGATGAAACTCTGTCTCTACTAAAAATACAAAAATTAGCCAGGTATGGTGGCATGTGCCTGTATTTGCAGCTCCCAGCTACTTGGGAGGCTGAGTCAGGAGAATCACTTGAACCTGGGAGGTGAAGGTTGCAGCAAGTCAAGATTGTGCCACTGCACTCCAGCCTGGGCAGCAGAGCCAGATTCCATCTCAAAAAAAAAAAAAAAGATTTGAGCTTATCTTCCCGAAGGTACAATAAATTTTTAGAGAAGTAACAAGACAAAGGAAAAGAACCATGAGTCTCTAAAGGCAGCAAATATTGAAACTAATTGGAGATAAAAGATAGCTAGTAAAATTTGTTATGTACGCTGATAATGGTCTAAAGTTGTCTGCGGTGATTAACTTTTGTCTTCCTGGTAAGAGAGGGAAGATGGGACTCTTCTGTACATTTATATCCTGTATTTAGGAAGGGCAGACAGATTTATCTGTTTCTTCTCAATTGCCTTCAGCTCAAAATAATCCTTATGCCAAAGTGGCATATTTTGGGGTAGCATATTCTGCTAGGGCCCAAAGGGCTTTCAGTAAGCATGCCAGTCATCAGCAAAATGGGACACTTAGTACCTTCATTAAAAAAAAAAAACAAAAAACCAGCTGATTACACTCATTTAAAGGAAATCTTACGAAAAGCATTTTTTTTAAAACTTCTGGAGGAAAGAATAAAGATCGCACATCCAAAAAATAAAACAAAGAAAAAGAAAACCTGTAGCTCACGCCTGTAATCCCAGCACTTTGGGGGGCCAAGGTGGGCAGATCACCTGAGGTCAGGAGTTCAAGACCTGACTTGCCTACATGGTGAAACCCTGTCTCTACAAAAAATATAAAAATTAGCTGGGTGTGGCCGGGTGTGGTGGCTCATGCCTGTAATTCCAGCACTTTGGCAGGCAGATCACGAGGTCAGGAGATCAAGACCATCCTAGCTAACATGGTGAAACCCTGTCTCTCCTAAAAATACAAAAAAAATTAGCCAAGCGTGGTGGTGGGTGCCTGTAGTACCAGCTACTTGGGAGGCTGATGCAGGAGAATAGCGTGAACCCAGGAGGTGGAGCCTGCAGTCAGCCAAGACTGCGCCACTACGCTCCAGCCTGGGCGACAGAGCGAAACTTTGTCTCAAAAAAAAAAAAAACTAGCTGGCCTTGGTGACACATGCTTGTAATCCCAGCTATTCAGGAAGAGGCTAAGGCAGGAGAATCGCTTGAACCTGGAAGGTGGAGGTTGCAGTGAGCCGAGAGCATGCCACTGCACTCTAAACTGGGCGACAGAGTAAGACTCTGTCTTGAAAAAGAAAAAAAAGATTGGCCGGGTACAGTGGCTCACGCCCGTAATCCCAGCACTTTGGGAGGCTGAGGCGAGAGGATCACCTGAGATCAGGAGTTCGAGACCAGCCTGATCAACATGGAGAAACTCTGTCTCTACTAAAAATACAAAATTAGCTGGGCGTGGTGGCACATGCCTGTAATCCCAGCTTCTCAGGAGGCTGAGGCAGGAGAATCCCTTGAACCTGGGAGGTGGAGGTTGTGGTGAGCTGAGATTGTGCCACTGCACTCCAGCCTGGGCAGCAAGAGCGAAACTTCGTCTCAAAAAACAACAACAAAAAATTGTTTTACAGTCACTTCATTTTCACATAACTGAAGGGGTGGCCTGCCCCTCCACACCTGTGGGTGTTTCTCGTTAGGTGGAACGAGAGACTTGAGAAAAGAAATGAGACACAGAGACAAAGTATAGAGAAAGAAAAAGTGGGCCCAGGGGATCGGCGCTCAGCTTACAGAGGACCCACGCCGGCACCGGTCTCTGAGTTCCCTTAGTATTTATTGATAATTATCTTTACTATCTTAAAGATAAGGGAGTGGCTGGACAATAGGATCATTGTAGGGAGGAAATCAGCAGTAGACATATGAACAAAAATCTCTGTGACATGAATAAGTTTAAAGGAAAATGCTGTGTCTTGAGATGCATATGCAAACATCTCCATAAACCTTTTAGCAGCATTGTTTCAGCCTATCACATGGGGAGAAACCTTGGACAATACCTAGCTTTCCTAGGCAGAGGTCCTTGCGACCTTTGGCCTTGTATGTGTCCCTGGGTAGTTGAAATTAAGAGAATGGTGATGACTTTTAACCAGCAAGCTGCCTTCAGGCACTTGTTTAACAAAGACACATCCTGCACAGCCCAAAATCCATTAAACCTTGAGTCACCACAGCACATGTCTCTTGCAAGGACAAGGTCGGGGGTAGGGTCACAGATTAACAGCATCTCAAATACAGAACAAAATGGAGTCTCTTATGTCTACTTCTTTCTATATAGACACAGTAAGAAGCTGATCTCTCTTTCTTTTCCCCACATGTAACAAGCACCAAAAAATACCTCCCAAACACTTTAACAATTAGTGCAGTTATGAAATCAGCTATATAATCAAAGCCCCCAAGTCAATCTGCTTAACAATTCAAACATTTCAGACGTGGTTTTCTTTTTTTTTTTTTTTTTCTTTTTTTAAGAGGCAGAGTAGTCTCACTCTGCTGCCTAGGCTGGAGTGCAGTGGCGCAATCTGGGCTCACTGCAACCTCCGACTCCCGAGTTCAAGTGATTCTCCTGCCTCAGCCTCCTGAGTAGCTGAGATTACAGGCATGTGCCACCACACCTGGCTAATTTTGGTATTTTTAGTACAGACAGAATTTCATCATGTTGGCCAGGCTGGTCTCGAACTCCTGACCTCAGGTGATCCACCCGCATCAGCCTCCCAAAGTCCTGGGATTATAGGCATAAGCCACTGCACCTGGCCTCAGACGTGGTTTTCAAAGCTACTTTGGTTTTTGGAAAACCAATATGGAAGGTATTATACGTTGAAACGCTTTTAACAACAGTTGCTTATATTAAGGTGTCCAAAACCATTAAATTACACCTGATAAGATGCAGTATGATGACTGAAATACACACATAGGTTTTGTCCCAAAGCTCCTACAGGAAGAAGTGAGGGCCATAAAAGGGGAAGGAAAAAAAGCCAGTCCAGGCTGTGGCATTTCTCATTTTGCAACAGTAGTAAAAGAGTTTAACACTAGTTCATGGTTGAGTCATTAGGCTTCACATTCCAAATGGTCTGTTGCTAAGGTCTGAGATGGGCACAAATGCAAATTGCTTTTACTAATACAGAAAAAAAGAGGATCATTTGCTAACTTACCCTCTCCCTTGTGTTTTTCTGCTATAAGCTGAAGGTGCTGAATGCAGGCAGTAGCAAGGTCTACCACTCTATCAACCATAAAACTTCCCTCTGTATCAATAAAAACTGCTTCACCTGCCACTCCTCCAAAACATTCTGGTATCTGCACATCTACTGCCAACTGCATACTGTCAATAAAAAGATGACAAATAACCAAATCATCATGATGATCTAAGGCAGTGTTTTTGAAACTCTAGATAATAACAAGTTAGGTACCACTAAAGTTTTATAAATGCAAATATGTTCCCCAAGGCAACAGAAATGTCTAACTCTTCATGACTCCAGATATAATGTGAACCAATCAACCATATGTGAATCAACTGGATTGGGGGACAGCATGCCTATAAAACCAAGATTAAGGACATTTTATTTTATTTTATTTATTTTTATTATTATTATTTTTTTAGACGCAGTCTCGCTCTGTTGCCCAGGTTGGAGTTCAGTGGTGTGATCCCGGCTCACTGCAAGCTCCACCTCTTGGGTTCATGCCATTCTCCTGCCTCAGCCTCCCAAGTAGCTGGGACTACAGGCGCCCGCCACCACGTCCAACTAATTTTTTCTATTTTTTAGTAGAGACAGGGTTTCACCGTGTTAGCCAGGATGGTCTCGATCTCCTGACCTCGTGATCCACCTGTCTCGGCCTCCCAAAGTGCTGGGATTACAGGCATGAGCCACCACGCCTGGCCGATTAAGGATATTTTAATTATTTCCAGGCCTCTCAAAATGGAGCTCCTTATTATACATAAATCTACTTACAGAGTCTTGCTCTGTCACCCAAGTTGGAGTACACTGGCATGATCTCAGCTCACTGCAACCTCTGCCTCCTAGGTTCAAGCAGTTCTCCTGCCTCAGCCTCCCGAGTAGCTGAGACTATAGGTGTGCACCACCATGCCTCGCTAATTTTTTGTATTTTTAGTAGAGACGGGGTTTCGCCATGTTGGCCAGGCTGGTCTCGAACTCCTGATCTCAGATGATCCGCCCGCCTCAGCCTCCCAAAGTGCTGGGATTACAGGTGTGAGCCACCACCCTCAGCCTTTTTTTTCTTTTTTTTTAAGATAGGGTCTCACTCTGCTGCCCAGTGATGTGATCAAGGCGCACTGTAGTTTCAACCTCCCCAGCTCAAGCAATCCTCCTGCCTTAGCCTCCCAAGTAGCTAAGACCACAGGCACACCACTCTTGGCTAATTTTTCATTTTTAGTAGAGTCGAGGTCTCACTATGTTGCCCAGACGGGCCTCAGACTCCTGGACTCAAGTGATCTTCCTGCCTCAGCCTCCCAAAGTGCTGGGATTATAGGCATGAGCCACTACCCCAGCCATAAATCTACTTTCAAACATCTGACTTTCAAATATCGTCTCAGGAATGAATAAAGCAGAAACTTACCGTTTAACCTTAAGACTGCACTACAATTTGCAAAAGAAACATTTTTTTCACATCAAAATAATTGCATCAATTTATCAAGAAGGGATACTGAAGTAACACAAATAGTAAGTTAATTTTTGTTTAATGCACATACACACTTAAAATTAACAGCACATATATACCTTATTTGGTTTCCTGACTGTAAACCAACAGTACAAAATACTGCTTTCATAATATGTTATTAAACCCACCCTTAAAAGGAGAACACTTTATTTTACCATAATTGTGTTTTTCCAACACCTGGTGCACCACAAATTTCTGTTGTTTTCATTAAGGGTACTCCACCCCCAAGAATATCATCTAGTGCTGAACAGAAGGTAATTATGAAGCCCTGGGTATGCTCCTGCTCAAGAAGTTCCAATGCTGTACACTTCTTGCCTGACTCAGATGTACCAGCGTATCTTGGTTTATTTGTGAGACATTCTCTTCTGATAATTTGCAGAGTTTCTAAGGCTTCCGCTTTAGATATCCCAACTTCTGAAAGTAAAATAAGAAAAAAAGAACCCTAATTTCAGAGATTTAACATGATAATGGCTTGTCTTCATTAATTTTAATTTTTAGACAAGAGTGATGCTAGGAGTAGAGAAACATAAAAATGCAACATTCTATCAACCATTTAATTTTTCAGTTTGGCTGGACACAGTGGCTCATTCCTATAATCCCAGTACTTTAGGAGGCTGAGTCAGCTGGATCACCTGAGGTCAGGAGTTCAAGATCAGCCTGGCCAACATAGTGAAACCCCGTCTCTACTAAACATACAAAAATTAGCCGGGTGTGGTGGCATGCATTATAATCCCAGCTACTTGGGAGGCTGAGGAAGGACAATTTCTTGAACCCAGAAGGTGGAGGTGGAGGTTACAGTGAGCAGAGATCGCACCATTGCACTCCAGCCTGGATGACAGTGTGAGACTTGGGTTCAAAAAAAAAAAAAAAAATTCAGCTTAATAAAGGCATTTGTTGCCTTAGTCATCACATAAAGAATTATCTATTACCTCAGAAACAATTCAACTAAAGCATTTCTGAGTACCTACAAGGGTCTCAGGAAGCAGAAATAAAAATGTACTCACTATTACCACACTTTTACTATCTCTTTTGGTCTTATGAAGCCATAATTATCTTGCTCTCATAAGGTATACAAATCATTTTTCAGACGAGAATGAAAACAGATTTTTTAACTGCCTACAACAAGGTACAACTTTAAGAAGCAAATATGCATATATTATTTATAATAAAAACTTTTCATGGAAATAACTGATGTAAAAAATTCATATATCACTCCAAACTAATGAGAATATCCAAAGCATAAGCATTTTAAAGAATACATTTATGCGTCCTCGACTACACAATTTCACCCATCTGACAGTATGGCCTGAGAAGAGAATATGGCAATTACAAAACAAGCTGGTAAAGAAATAATGATGAGGATGACATCACGTATCAGTTTATCAGTGCTTGATCTGGTAAGAATATGAGCCATAAATACGGGGCTAATAAAAGACAATGGTGATGACAGCATTTAGGAAATGAAAATCCTATCCAGTTCAAGAGCCTGAATGCTGGAATCAGATTGCCTAGGTTTGTAAATCCTGGCACCACTTACTGCGTGACTTTGGGCAAGTTACTTCATTTTTTCTTTTTTGCTCAGATTTTTTTCTTCTATAAAATGGGAATGAGACGATACATGTAAAAAGCTTAGTAGAATATCAAGGCTGTCTAAAATGGTCAACAGTTGTTAGTGATTATCATTATTCAGAGTCTCATATTTCTTCTTTGAAAAACCAACTTTAAGAAAAAAGAGCCCATCAAATTTTGGGGGACACAGTCTGCGTGCGGTATGACTCAAACAGTTAAGATTGGGTCTACAAGACTTATTCTTTAGAGATAAATCGAAACCTCCGTATTTTCCATCATTAAGGGCAGTAATTTAAAATTCTGTTCCATCTTCTTCAGGGAATAGCACAGGTCTGGACATGTCATAGTGTAATGTGCACGAGTGACCACGCCAGCTTCATATTTGTATACCTCGGGATGCAGTGGTTCCCATCTGCAGTGCTCTGGAATATGAGGTTTTGGGTGTTTCAGTGAATTACGCAAAAGGAGAATATTCTTTCTACCGCTTCCTCAAGATTCCGGGGATTTTACTCCCTTTCCCATTCTTAGTGTCTCTAGTCCTACACAAATCCTGCATTTCTGAAATTTAACCCTTACCCCTTGGATCTTGGAACAGCAAAAATTAGACAACCAATTCTGACTCCACCATTTCCTAACCCACTTAGCATAAACCGTTACCTAACCTCCGCAAGATACCAGTTCTCTCATCCATATACTGAATAAAATAATCTACGTAAGCAGGTTGAGGGTTAAATGAGACAATCCTCAAAGCATTCAGCAGGCATTGCCAGAGGAAAAGCAATTAGTAAATGTTTTCACGACCACAGTTCTCCTAACCATTCAGACAACTTGTAAGTGGAGTCGAGTAGCTGTTTCACGTTGTAAACGCGGACGTGGGAGGCAGCAGAATCTAACGGAGACTGGGCGGAAGCCCGAGGCGAGAGAGCGAAGACTGAGACGGCGCTGACGGCGTCCGGTGTGCCTCAGCTTGCCATAAGGAGTCGTTACCTTTGCTAAGCTCGGAGGGTTTCACCTCTAGGAGTTCCTCAGCAGTCTGGAAACCCGCAGACACCAGCTTCACTCGCACCGCTGGAGACAGCGGGAAACTCACCAAATCCCGCTGCATTTCAAAGCCAAAAGTCTTGCCGCGCAGTCGCGCGAGCTCAGGGACCAACCGCGGAGCAGCCAAACTGCGCACGCCCTCGCAAGGGCGTGCGGCGTGACGTCAGACGTAAAGCGGAAGGGGCCGGCTCTGTGGCCTCGCTGCACGCGGCTCTGGGCCTTGCAGCTCTGCGCAGGCTTGTAAATTTTCACACTTGTGCACTATTCCGTTATGATTCCCCAAAGTCCCATTTAGAGATTCCCCATCAAATGTACACCCTGACTGTAAAACGATGGACGGGAGACCATAGGATGGACAGCCAGGCCCAGTGGGTTCTCCACACATTTCCTTGCCTCCACTGTGGCCCGTTAGTTGAAGCCTCATAGTTACTAATAGGAATGATTTCGAGTGGGAGTAGTGAGTGTAACGAGCACACACTAGCCAGTTTCCATTATTTTGGTGTGAAAAGCTCAGGGAATTAGGAGTAATCTGCGTCCTCATTGTAGAGTTGCAGTCTCTTGGCTCTTCCCGCTGACCGTCCCCCTTTTCTGACCCCCCCCCCCCGCGCCATTGCTTTTCCCGCTCTCGCAAGGGATTGTGGGCCAGCCCCCAACGGCCGTTGGGAGGGATCGCTCCCCATTCCGCGCACCCACCCACACCTACCCGGGAGTCGAATGTCTAGCATGGGAGTTTCTGAGACCGTTATTTCTTCATGGCCTGCCTAACTTAAGCAGTATCTGGAAAAGTAAGCAACTGACGTCCCTATTAGTAGGTCTGGGGTCCTGAGAGGGAGGGACTGGGCTGCACAAGAGCTCCATTTGTGGTACAGAGTTGGGAAGGGGCGTTCAAACCGTGGTAGTGGCCACTTCTAAATTACAGAACTTTGGGGAGGAAGGGAAGCAGTTTAGAAGGTGGTTTATGAGATCTTTCCTTGTCTCAGTGAGTGTAACTTATTTAGCAGGGGGTAACTTATTTCCTACCTATTGGCGATGATTTTTTTTTTTTTTTTTTTTTTTTTTGAGACAGAGTCTCACTGTGTTGCCCAGGCTGGAGTGCAGTGGCGCTGTCTCAACTCACTGCAACTTTTGCCCCCCGGGTTCAAGTGAGTCTCCTGCCTCAGCCTTTCGAGTACCTGGGATTACAGGTGCATGCCACCATGCCCGGATAATTTTTGTATTATTATTAGAGAAGAGATTTCACCGTGTTGGCCAGGCTGATCTTGAACTCCTGACCTCGTGATCCGCCTGCCTCGACCTCCCAAAGTGCTGGGAGTACAGGCGTGAGCCACCGCGCCCGGCCCTGTTGGCGATGATTCTTAGTCTTGACTTTTCTTCCTAGCTTAGAGAAACTTTCTAAATATTGCAAATCAGAGTCCTCTACATACTTACATCTAAAAAAGGAAACAACGTATGTTGAGAGCTTTAGCAAATCCCACACATTTCAAATGGGCATAGCCATGCCAAAAGGAAGATAAGGACATAGAAGCTCAGCATATATAATATCAATTTTGATGAAAGAAAGCTGGCCGGGCGCAGTGGCTCATGCCTGTAATCCCAGCACTTTGGGAGGTCGAGGCGGGTGGATCACCTTGAGTTCATGAGTTTGAGACCAGCCTCGACAACATGGCTAAACACCGTCTCTACCAAAAGTACAAAAAATTAGCCAGGCATGCTAGCATGTACTGGTGGTCCCAGCTACTCAGGGGTCTGAGGTGGGAGGATCCCTTCAGCCTGGGAGTGAGCCATGATCGCACCACTGCACTCCAGCCTGGGTGACAGAGTGAGACCCTCTCTCAAACAAACAAACAACACCTCAGCACGGTTTTCTTAAAGCCAAGATTCAAACCTAGCATCCGTTTTACTACCCTGAGCTATTAAAATTTTGAGTCCCTACTGGTGGGGAGAATACAAGAAGCATTTATACCCCATTTGGTAGGTTAGAGTAAGTCTTGTAGGACTGACCAAAATCTGGTTGGCCACTCAACCCATTGCTTAACTTCTAATATGGTCTATATTTGAGCACTCAGCACATAAATACTATCCTCAGGGAGAATTCACGCTTATGCTTATAAACCACCCAGATTCTCGGGTAAAGAAAAAACATGGTATTACCACATTCAACAATAAGTCTTCAGTTAGTTTGGTCAAACTCAGTGGAATCGGTCATGTTTAGAATTTCTTTCATTGACAGTGGAAAGTTCAGAACTACTCTGGCCTGGCACAGTGGCTTAAGCCTGGAATCCAAGCACTTTGGGAGGCCTAGGAGGGCAGATCGCTTGATCTCAGGAGTTTGAGATGAGCCTGAGCAACAGGGCAAAACCCCATCTCTATAAAAAATACAAAAATTAGCCAGCATGGTGGTGCATGCCTCTAGTCCCGGCTACTTGGGAGGCTGAGGTGGGAGAACCGATTGAGCCTGGGAGGCCGAGGTTGCAGTGAGCTGAGATCGCATAACTCCACTCCAATCTGGGCGACAGCGAGATTCCATCTCAAAAACAAAACAAAACAAAAACACACTCAACTCTATAGCTATACAATTAAGTGCTGTTAATATCTTTTGCGGATCACAAGGTCAGGAGATCAAGACCATCCTGGCTAACATGGTGAAACCCCATCTCTACTAAAAATAGAAAAAATTAGCCGGGCATGGTGGCGGGCACTGGTAGTCCCAGCTACTTGGGAGGCTGAGGCAGGAGAATGGCCTGAACCCAGGAGGCAGAGCTTGCAGTGAGCCTAGATCGCGCCACTGCACTCCAGCCTGGGTGATAGAGCGAGACTCAGTCTCAAAAAAACAAAAATCTTCTGGCCCTTGCCTATAATAATAATTTTCATCATTATTCTTAAGAGGTCTTTAATGCAATTTGCTTTGTAGTCATGCTTTCAAACTGGGATCCAGGTTTTTGAAGCCAGGCACTAGGAACTAAACAAAGCTATGGGATAAATATGGAAGGTGCACCTTCTTATCACTTTTCTCAAAAAAATATTTCAGGGAGGGAAGAGTTAAATGATTTACCTGGTAAGTCATTTGAAATGGTTTATATTAAGCAAACATTACGTCTGTGTAGTATGGATAAATCGTTAAAAATTTTGAAAAAGAAAAACATTAATAAAATGTGGGGTAGCCGGGCACAGTGGCTCACTCCTGTAATCCTAGCACTTTGGGAGGCTGAGGCGGGTGGATCATGAGGTCAAGAGATCAAGACCATCCTGGCCAACATGGTGAAACCGTTTGTCTACTAAAAACACAGAAATTAGCTGGGCGTGTTGATGCGTGCCTGTAGTCCCAGCTACTCAGGAGGCTGAGGCAGGAGAATAGCTTGAACCCGGGAGGTGGAGGTTGCAGTTAGCTGAGATCGGGCCACTGCACTCCAGCCTGGCAACAGAGAGAGAGTCCTTCTAAAAATAAATAAATTGGCCAGGCACAGTGGCTCACGCCTGTAATCCCAGCACTTTGGGAGGTTGATCTGGGTGGATCACGAAGTCAGGAGATTGATACCATCCTGGCTAACACGGTGAAACCCCATCTCTACTAAAAATACAAAAAATTAGCTTGGCGTGGTGGTGGGCACCTGTGGTCCCAGCTATTTGGGAGGCTGAGGCAGAAGAATGGCGTGAACCTGGGAGGCAGAGCTTGCAGTGAGTCGAGATCACGCCACTGCACTCCAGCCTGGGTGACAGAGCGAGACTCCATCTCAAAAAAAATAAATAAAATATACATATATAAATAAATAAAATGTGGGGGTAAAATGCAAATATAAAAATAAAATTTAAGCCGGGTGCAGTAGCTCACGCCTGTAATCCCAGCACTTTGGGAGGCTGAGGTGGGCGGATCACAAGGTCAGGAGATCGAGACCATCCTGGCTAACACAGTGAAAACCCATCTCTACTAAAAAATATAAAAAATTAGCTGGATGTGGTAGCATGTGCCTGTAGTCCCAGCTACTCGGGAGGTTGAGGCAGGAGAATCACTTGAACCCGGGAGGTGGAGGTTGCAGTAAGCTGAGATTGCGCCACCATATTCCAGTCTGGGTGACAGAGCTAGACTCCGTCTCAAAAATAAATAAATAAATAAATAAATAATGGAAAAAAATAAAATTTAAGAGAAAAGTATGAGCTCAGAGACACATCAGGCTTAAACTGGATACTTCAGTAATCTCCCAAACCCCCCTGGGAATATGTTTTGGTTTTTCTTGCAACTTGAGGTTACCTCTTAAAAAAATTTGAGAGACATTCGTATGGACAAACCAGCATGGGCTGCGGAGTCATACAGATTTGGATTTGTATCACATGTTTGGAAGTTACCAACCATGTGACCTTCAGCAAGTTACTCAGTCTCCTCAACTGCAAGTAGAAAGTATTATTTCCTGGGGTTTGGTCAAGATTAAATTAACACATATACAGTACTTATCACAAAAAAAGGTACATAATCTGAGTCTGTTTCTCAGTTTTTACAGTATTCTAATGCGCATATTCAGTTGGAATAAATCCTTATAGAATACCTAGCTCAGCAGAATGCTAATGCTAAGACGTTTTTTAAAAATGTTTACAATTAGGCCAGACACAGTGGCTCACACCTATAATCCCAGTACTTTAAGAGGCTGAGGCTGGCAGATCACTTGAGGTCAGGAGTTCAAGACCAGCCTGGGGCCGGGCGCGGTGGCTCAAGCCTGTAATCCCAGCACTTTGGGAGGCCGAGACGGGCGGATCACGAGGTCAGGAGATCGAGACCATCCTGGCTAACACGGTGAAACCCCGTCTCCACTAAAAAATACAAAAAACTAGCCGGGCGAGGTGGCGGGCGCCTGTAGTCCCAGCTACTCGGGAGGCTGAGGCAGGAGAATGGCGGGAACCTGGGAGGCGGAGCTTGCAGTGAGCTGAGATCCGGCCACAGCACTCCAGCCTGGGCGACAGAGCGAGACTCCGTCTCAAAAAAAAAAAAAAAAAAAAAAAAAAGACCAGCCTGGGCGATGTGGTAAAACCCCATCTGTACTAAAAACACAAGATTAACTGAGGGTGGTGGAGGGTGCCTGTAATCCCAGCTATTCAGAAGGCTGAGGCAGGAGAATCACTGGAACATGAGAGGCAGAGATCGCAGTGAGCTGATATCACGACACTGTACTCCAGCCCGGACAACAAGAGGAAAACTCAGCCTCAAAAACAGAACAAAACAAAGTCTACAATTGTAAAAGTGCCGAAGTAGAGTACTTTTATATATTTTATTTTCTTTGACTTGATCCACAGTAATCCTATGACTGGGGTCTCCATTCAGGATTAGCACTCTGAAGATTGGATCACTAAAACAAGATTAAATACTTATTAATTGCTGGTTTTGTGCCAGATGACAGGGTAAACAGGACAGATTCTCTGCCCTCGTGGAGCTTATAATCTATCAGCATCTTTATTATTTCTGGCATGTTGCATTTCTGACTTGTGTAGCTATCTTGATGTAATTCTAAGGGTAGGAAGGAGCTATTGCTGCTAATATCTGTAGTTAACCTGCCAGAGTATTCCAATAACAAGACATTTTCAGGTTGACTGGGCTGTTTCTGGAGATGTAGGAGAGGAATAATATGAATACTTTTGTTATAGCTGGGGAGAAGTTTATTTTTTTTTAGTTTAAGAACATAGAACTTTAAAAAATGGTAACCACAGCTGGGTACATTGGCATACGTCTGTAATCCCAGCATTTTGGGAGGCTTAGGTGGGTGGATCACTTGAGGTCAGAAGTTCAAGACCAGCCTGGCCAACATGGTGAAACCCTGTCTGTACTGAAAATACAAAACTTAGGCGGGTGTGTGTAGAGCACCTGGTTGTGTCGCTGATCAGGGCACCACTATGTAACCCACACAGACCTATGGGCTGAACAAAGGAGGGCGAACGTGGGAATAAAAGACAAGAGACAAAAGAGTATATTTGGAAGAAGGGGTCAGGGGGCACCTTGCCTCTAGTGGACAAGGGCCCTGAGCTTTACACAGCCCTCTGTATTTATTAGGTAAAAGAGATAGTGAGAAGGCGGGTGGAAGAAAGGGTCAGCTGCTCAGTCCAGAGTAGGCTTGCAAGATGTATTCTCTAGATGTTGCAGTAGATAACCTCAGTGCCAGGGAGTGATTGCTTCCAGCAAATCTTCTGTCAGCAGGAGCAGTCATGAGTTTGTTCACATCCTGCATTCATGGTTAACAGTTTGCTGTTTGATCATAGAGCTTCCAGTGGAATGCTGAGTTGGTCACATCCCACGGACCTTCAGCTCCCTACAGGTGTGGTGGCGGGCGTCTGTAATCCCAGCTACTCAGGAGGCTAAGGCAGGAGAATCTCTTGAACCCCAGAGATGGAGGTTGCTGTGAGCTGAAATTCCGCCACTGCACTCTAGTCTGGGTGATTAAGCTAGACTGCATCTCAAAAGAAAAGGTAACCTTTCTTGTTCAAGTGGATTTGGGAATAGGAGAAAGAAGTGAATGTTGTTCAGACTGAGGGGGAAAAAAAAACACCTCTGAATCAAGGCATAGCTTTAGAGGTGGTTATGATAAAGCTTCCTTCTTTAAGGCCTCAGCCATATATAGTAGCAGTATCAATTTTACAAGACCTTATACATAATAGAAGCACAATATATATTTGTTGTCCATAGACTCCTTGAAACATTCTTCTTAGTTGGCTTTTGTAATGCCACACTTCTGATTTCTTTTGTACATGTTGGGCTTTTCTGTTTCTTTTACAAGCACATCCTCCATAACCTGGGCATGGCAGTGACTCTGAAATTTGTATTTCTAGCCCTGACCCTCTGTCCTCTAGATACAAAAATCTAATTGCCTGCTGGACAATTCAAAGTCTCCTCCAACTCAGCCTATCTTAAATCTAACTCATTATCTTCACCCCACTCCCAGAACCTTGCCCTCTTCCTACATTTCCTGCCTCCATGAACCACATATCCATCCTTCCATCTGCATAAACCATAAACCTAGAATCATCCTTGACACCTCCTTCCCTTTCACTCTGCATGTTCACTGCATTCCAGTCATGGAGTGCAGTGGCATGATCATATCTCACTGCAACCTTTAACTCCTGGGCTCAAGGAAGAGGTACTTCTGCCTTTGCCTCCTAAGAAGCTGAGACTAACAGGCACATGCCACTGTGCCTAGCTAATTTTTAAAATTTTTTGTAAAGACAAGATATTGCACAGACTGGTTTTACAAGTCATCCTCCTGCCTCAGCCTCCCAAAGTTCTGGGATTACAGGTGCAAGACACCATGGTCGTCCTGGCATGATCTTTTTACAGTACATTTCAGTTATGTCACTCTTTATTTTGCTCTTTTTTTTTTTTTTTGAGATGGAGTCTCGCCCTGTCGCCCAGGCAGGAGTGCAGTGGTGTGACCTCAACTCACTGCAACCTTGACCTCCCAGGTTCAAGTGATTGTCCTGCCTCAGCCTACTGAGTAGCTGGGATTACAGGTGCACACCACCACACCCAGCTAATTTTTGTATTTTTTTTAGTAGAGACGGTGTTTCCCCATGTTGGTCAGCCTGATCTTGAACTCCTGACCTCAGGTGATCCACCCACCTCAGCCTCCCAAAGTGCTGGGATTACAGGCATGAGGCACCGCACCGCATCTTATTTTGCTCTTAGGATAAAGACCAAATTTCCTAATAAGGCTTAAAAAAAGCCTTGCATGTTTTGGCCCCTGTTTTTCCTGTTTAGCTTCTTCCTTTTCCTCTCTCCCATTTGCTTCCTATACTCCTGCTACTTTGCCCTTTTCTTAGTTCCTTGCGTATGCTAGGCCTCATCCCTCAACAGTGTTTGCAGATGTCTATAATATTACCTCTCCCTCCTTCACCTAATTAACTATTTATCTGTCAAATCTGAAATTCTTTTTTTTTTTTTTTTTTGGACACCGAATCTTGCTCTGTTGCCCAGCCTGGAGTGCAGTGGTGCGATCTCGGCTCACTGCAATCTCCACCTCCCAGGCTCAAGCGATTCTCCTGCCTCAGCCTCCCAAGTAGCTGGGATTACAGGTGCCTGCCACCACGCCTGGCTAATTTTTGTATTTTTAGCAGAGACATGGTTTTGCCGTGTTGGCTAGTCTAGTCTTGAACTCCTGACCTCAAGTGATCCACCCACCTTGGCCTCCCAAAGTGCTTCAAAACAGGTCCTTCAAAACTAGGCCAAATCTAAAGTATTCAATTTTTGTATTCTGACTTTGGTAACATGTTTAGAAGGTCTATACAAAATTATAAATGGATTTTTCATTTGTATTATTTCTACATATGGTTTAGATCTACATGTGAATCTTTTTTATTTTTTTATTTTATTTTCTAACGACCCATTCCTTCAACATTTGAATATTTTAATTTATATGATTTTTTTTTAGCCTGAGTTTTGCTCTGTCACCTAGGCATGATTTCTGCTTGCTGCAACCTCTATCTTGAGGGTTCAAGCAATTCTCATGCCACAGCCTCTTGAGTAGCTGAGATTACAGGTGTGAGAAACCAGCTTATTTTTGTATTTTTAGTAGAGACAGGGTTTCGCCATATTGGCCAGGCTGGTCTCGAACTCCTGACCTCAGGTGATCTGCTCACCTCTGCCTCCCTATTAATCTATATGATTTTTAAAAAAATAAATGGTAGGAGGAAGGAAACTTTTTATTTATTTATTTATTTTTGAGACAGGGTCTCACTCTGTCGCCCAGGCTTGAGTGCAATGGCACAATCTCTGCTCACTGCCACCATTGCCTCCCTGGTTCAAGTGATTGTCCTGCCTCAGCCTCCAGAGTAGCTGGGATTCCAGGCCTGTGTCACCATGCCTGGCTAATATGGAAGCAATTTTTTTTTTTTAGACCGAGTTTTGCTCTTTTTGTCCACGCTGGAGTGCAATGGTGTGATCTCAGTTCACTCCAACCTCTACCTCCCGTGTTCAAGTGATTCTCCTGTATCAGCCTCCTGGGTAGCTGGAATTACAGGCACCCACCACCACGCCTAGGTAATTTTTGTATTTTTAGTAGAGATGGGATTTCATCATATTGCTCAGTCTGGTCTCATGCTCCTGACCTCAGGTGATCCACCCACCTTGGCCTCCCAAGGTGCTGGGATTATAGGCTAATGTGAGCCACCATGCCCAGCAGAAGCATTTTTTTTTTCTTTCCAGTTGTGACCTAATTTTTGGAGCAGTCTTTGAAATAATCAGTTCCTTCCCTATCTATATGAAATGCTACCCTTATCATATACTTTTATATATGTAGGTCCTATAGTCCTGGAATAAGACCTCTTGAGTAATTGTGTCTCATTTATTTAATTTTTTTTTTCTTTTTTTGGAGACGGAGTCTCACTCTGTCACCAGGCTGGAGTGCAGTGGTGCCATCTCGGCTCACTGCAGCCTCCACCTCCCGGCTTCAAGCAGTTCTCCTGCCTCAGCCTCCTGAGTAGCTGGGATGACAGGGATGCGCCACCACGTCCAACTAATTTTTGTATTTTTAGTAGAGATGGGGTTTCACGATGTTGGCCAGGATAGTCTCAATCTCTTGACCTCGTGATCTGCCTGCTTCGGCTTCCCAAAGTGCTGGGATTACAGGCGGGAGCCACTCCACACGGCCAAGTGTCTCTCTTTTTTTTTTTGAGCCAGAGTCTTGCTCTGTTGCCCAGGCTGGAGTGCAGTGGCATGATCTCAGCTCACTGCAACCTCCGCCTTCCAGGTTCAAGCAATTCTCCTGCCTCAGCCTCCTGAGTAGCTGGGACTACAGGCATGAGCCACTATACCCAGCTAATTTTTGTATTTTTAGTAGAGACAGGGTTTCACCATGTTGACCAGGCTGGTCTCGAACTCCTGATCTCAGGTGATCCACCTGCCTCAGCCTCCCAAAGTGCTGGGATTAGAGGTGTAAACCACCGCGCCTGGCCAATTGTGTCTCTTAATAATGTACTAGATTCAGTTTATAAAGATTTTGTATGTTTACTTATATTAGTATTTAACAAACATATTTCCTCTTTTTTTTTTTTTTTGAGACGGAGTCTTGCTTTGTCACTCAAGCTGGAGTGCAGTGGCATGATCTCAGCTCACTGCAGCCTCCACCTCCCAGGTTCAAGCAATTCTCCTGCTTCAGCCTCCCCAGTAACTGGGATTACAGACACGTGCCACCATGCCTGGCTAATTTTTATATCTTTAGTAGAGATGGGGTTTCGCTATGTTGTCCAGGCTGGTCTTGAACTCCTGACCTCAAGTGATCCAGCAGCCTCAACCTCCCAAGTGCTGGGATTACAGGCGTGAGCCACCGTGCTCAGCCTTTCCTCATTTTTGTCTTTTTTTTTCTTCTTTTTGAGACGGAGTCTCACCCTGTCGCCCAGGCTGGAGTGCAATGGTGCGATCTCGGCACGCTGCAAACTTGGCCTCTTAAAGTGCTGGGATTATAGGTGTGAGCTACCACACCCAGCTCCTCATTTTTTTCTAATCAAAGAAATGTGGCTCTTCTCAAAGGGTATTATGGTATGCAGGGCCTCTGTGAGGATTATAACAGTAGCATTTTTTGTAACTTGCTTAGAGTTACAAGACAGTGGAGGACAGACATCTTTTTGCCTAAGGCTGACTCCCCTGAACAGATACTTTGATAACTAGGCCAGTAACAGTGAAATTTTTGTGAAATATTGAAACTGGGACTTGTGAGGATTCACGGGCCACTTAAGACTCTGTAGGCTGGGCAGCCAGGCATGGTGGCTCACGCCTGTAATCCCAGCACTTTGGGAGGCTGAGGTGGGCCTATAAATTGTCAACATTTTGTTTTGTGAAATAAAACACTTTGAAATCTGGTTGGAGGAGTGGTCGCGGTGGCTCACACCTGTAATCCCAGTACTTTGGGAGGCTGAGGCAGGTGGATCATTTGAGGTCAGGAGTTCAAGACCAGCCTCGCCAACGTGGCAAAAACCCATCTCTACCAAAAATATAAAAACTAGCTGGGCATCGTGGCACATACTTGCAATCCCAGCTACTCAGGAGGCTGAGGCAGGAGAACCGTTTGAACCCGGGAGGCAGATGTTGCAGTGAGCCAAGATGGTGCCACTGCACTCTATAGACGACACAGCAAGACTCTGTCTCAAAAAAAGAAAAAAAGAAAGAAAGAAAGAAAGACTCCGTGGCCTGGGCATGGTGGTTCCATGCCTCTCATCCCACCTGTTTAGGAGGCAGAGATGGGTCGACTGCTTGAGCCCAGGAGTTTGAGCCTGGCCTGGGCAACATGGTGAAAATCCCTCTCTACAAAAAGTACAAAAATTAGCCAGACATGGTAGTGTGTGTCTGCAGTCCCAGCTACTCAGGAGGCTCAGGTGGGAGGATCGCTTGACCCCTGGGGATCAAGGCTGCAGTAAGCTGTGATGTTGCCACTGTACTCTAGCCTGAAGAAGGCACTGCTAGTCACAAATCTTCTGAAACTGGCATTTTGGTTGTTTAAGAACTGTTTGGTGGTAACAGCAGTATAGTTCACATACATCACCTTTTCCCTTACATGAGTTGTTCCACCAGATTTCTTTTTGCTTTTCTGTTTGAGACAAGAGCTTCCTGCTATCACCCAGGCTGGCGTGCAATGGCATGATCTTAGCTCACTGCAACCTCTGCCTCCCGGGTTCAAGCGATTCTCTTGCCTCAGCCTCCTGAGTAGCTAGGATAACAGATGCGCACCACCAGATATTTTTTCCAAGTAGCTATGCAGGCACGTGCCACCATGGCTGGCTAATTTACTCATTCAGGTTACGTGCATAGCAACTTGTTTAACTGTGCAAGAAACCAGTGCACGCCTGTTTTCACAGCTGCTGGGGAAGGCTGAAGCTGGAGGATCCCCTGAGGCCAGAAGTTCGATAATTACTGCACCCCAGCCTGGGCAACAAAGCAAGACTTTGTCTCTGGGAGGGGAAAAAAAAGAAAAGACACCATAGTGACATCATTAGCACCAAACCCTTAAAGGCAGGAGCTAGTTTATGTTATTTATCGTTTAATCTGTAGAGCATTTTTGAGTTTTATGTCAGTTATGTCAGCAAGCATACTAGGAAAGGACATGCTGAATAAGATCATCAAAAGGGGTGTGGAGTATGTAGATAAGCGCAGTGACTGCTGGCTATTTGTACCCTAGGCTTATATTTCCTAAGATTTTGAATAGCCAGATATTAAAAATATAGCTGCTGGATTATTGTAATTTGGAAAAAAATCTTTATTTCAGAAATTAGGGGGTCTGAAGAGCACATGAGAAAAATGACCCTATATTTAGAGTGGTTTGAATCTAAGGGTTAGCTCCCAGGCAGGCTAGGGGACTTACATTTACCTGGCAGGGCAACTATTGTAATTATAAAAGTGGTTTTCCCAGGATGACT
Organism: Chlorocebus sabaeus; assembly: GCF_047675955.1. Classification (NCBI taxonomy): domain Eukaryota; kingdom Metazoa; phylum Chordata; class Mammalia; order Primates; family Cercopithecidae; genus Chlorocebus; species Chlorocebus sabaeus. The sequence goes on from NC_132919.1 coordinate 39,723,734, forward strand.
GCTTGTGTATTGTACTGTGGATGTATGTCTAACTTGTGGTAGTGAGGACTGCATTTGTACTCTTCTGTGCTCTGGCTTGTTTGTGAAAAACATTCCTTGCATCCTTACTTCTTAGGTTCTCCTGTATTGTGTTGTAATCTCCTGTGTTATGTCACAATTCTTGCTTTGGAATACCCAGAGATTGATGTCTGAATGGCCAATTTTCTGGAGGCTCTAAGGGAGTGTTACTTTCACATTTTCCTTGTTTGTAGCCCTCAGGGAGTGTTACCTTCACATTTTTCTTGTTTGTAGCCCTTTCCTTTTCAAAGCTAACAATTTAGCATCTTCTGACTTTTCTTCTGTCTTTATATATTTTTGTGAACCCCCAGAGTCCTTCTGCTTTTTTTTTTCTTGGAGACCGAGTTTTGCTCTCGTAGCCCAGGCTGGAGTGCAATGGAGTGATCTCAGCTCACAGCAACCTCAGCCTCAAGGGTTCAAGGGATTCTCCTGCCTCAGCCTCCTGAGTAGCGGGGATTACAGGCATGCGCCACCACGCCCGGCTAATTTTTGTATTTTTAGTAGAGATGGGGTTTCACCATGTTGGCCAGGCTGGTCTCGCACTCCTTACCTCAGGTGATTTACCTGCCTCAGCCTCCCAAAGTGCTGGGATTACAGGTGTGAGCCACGGTGCCCAGCTGCAGTGTCCTTCTCTTTGTATTATTATTATTATTATTATTATTATTATTATTATACTTTAAGTTCTAGGGTACATGTGCACAATGTGCTGGTTTGTTACATATGTATATATGTGCCCATGTTGATTTGCTGCATCCATTAATTCGTCATTTACGTTAAGTATTTCTCCTAATTCTATCCTTCCCCCATTCCCCCACCCCATGACAGGCCCCAGTGTGTGATGTTCCCTGCCCTGTGTCCAGTGTTCTCATTGTTCTGTTCCCACCTATCAGAACATGCAGTGTTTGGTTTTCTGTCCTTGCGATAGTTTGCTCAGAATTATGGTTTCTGGTTTCATCCATGTCCCTACAAAGGACACGAACTCATCCTTTTTTTATGGCTGCATAGTATTCCATGTTGTATATGTGTCACATTTTCTTATCCAGTCTATTGTTGATGGACATTTGGGTTGGTTCCAAGTCTTTGCTATTGTGAATAGTGCCACAGTAAACATACATGTGCATGTGTCTTTAAAGTAGCATGATTTATAATCCTATGGGTATATACCCAGTAATGGGATTAGTGGGTCAAATCATATTTCTAGTTCTACATCCTTGAGGAATCGCCACACTGTCTTCCAGTGTCCTTCTGTTAAGGACCCTGTGATTACATTAGGCCCATCTGGATAAGCTTTTCATCTTAAATCAATCACATCTGAAAACTTCCTTTTTTTTTTTTTTCTCGAGTTGGAGTCTCGCTCTGTCGCCCAGACTGGAATGCAGTGGCGCGATATCTGCTCACTGCAAGCTCTGCCTACCAGGTTCAAGCAATTCTCCTGCCTTAGCCTCCTGAGTAGCTGGGCTTACAGGCACCGCCACCACACCAGGCTAATTTTTGTATTTTTAGTAGAGATGAGGTTTCACCATATTGGCCAGGCTAGTCTCAGATCACTCCTGACCTTGTGATCTGCCCGTTTCAGCCTCCCAAAGTGCTGGGATTACAGGTGTGAGCCACTGTGCCCAGCCATTTCTGGCTCTTAAACTTTGGAAAAGTCTTTATCTTCTAAGTGGCAGGCTAGAACTTATGCAAGGAGAGTGACCCTATGTGAAGAGTGTTTTGAATCTGAGGGTGAGATGTCAGGCAACAACCATGCCTTCCACTTACCCATCAGGGAAGATACCCTGACCACAAAGGTGGTTTTCCCAGGGCGAGTTTCACTCATTGCATTCTGTTTGCTGGCCCCTGTGATTTCCCCAAATGTGGGAGACTCAGCTGCCTAATTTGTGGTAGTGGGCGACTGTGTTCACGCTTTCCCCTGTGTTATTCTTTGTCAAATGGGAAGTAGCCAGTGTGATTGTCAAGTGGCCGATTTTGGCTTCTCCTTGCTTGTTTCTTGTGAACTGTGTCTTTAAATTTCCATGGAAGTGAGAAGCTGTACTACTGTTTAGTCTGTGATAGTAACAGGCTTCCTTGGTGTTTTCTCTTGTCTGTGTTCCCTTAATCCAGCATAAACTTTGTACACAGTGAGTACCACATATATGTTGACTGAGTCAAATGAACTGGAAATCAAACTCAGGAAGGATTTCCTCTAAGCATTTTTATTTTTAGAGACAGGGTCTTGCTCTTGTCTCCCAGACTGGAGTACAGTAGTGCTTGATCACGGCTCAAAGCAGCCTTGACCTCCTGGACTCAAACAGTCCTTCTATCTCAGCCTTCCAAGTAGCTATGCAGGCACGTGCCACCATGGCTGGCTAATTTTTTTTTTTTTTTTTTTTGAGACGGAGTTTCCCTCTTGTTGCCCAGGTTGGAGTGCAATGGTTTGATCTTGGCTCACAGCAGCCTCTACCTCCTGAGTTCAAGCAATTTTCCTGCCTCAGCCTCCTGAGTAGCTGGGATTACAGGTGCCCGCCACAATGCCTGGCTACTTTTTTGTATTTTTTAGTAGAGACAGGGTTTCGCCATGTTGGCCAGACTGGTCTTGAACTCGGCCTCGGGTGATCCACCTGCCTCGTCCTCCCAAAGTACTGGGATTACAGGTGTGAGCCACCACACATGGTCAGCTGGCTAATTTAAAAAAAAAAAAAAAAACTTTTTGTAGTGATAGGGTCTCGCTACGTTGTCCAGGCTGGTCTGAACTGTTGGCCTCAAGTGATCCTCCCACCTCGGCCTCTCAAGGTGCTGGGATTACAAGCATGAGTACCATACCTGGCCCCTAAAGGATTTTAACCTGCTTTTAACAATGACTATAGAATTGAAATTCATTTACTGCATTCTAAAATGACTGTTTTGAATGGATCAGCTTTAGGTTCTGACATAGTAGTAGTTTTTTTTGTTCTGTTTTTTTGTTTTGTTTTTTTGAGATGGAGTTTTGCTCTTGTTGCTCAGTCTGTAGTGCAATGGCATGATCTTGGCTCATTACAACCTCTGCCTCCCAGGTTCAAGTGATTCTCTTGCCTCAGCCTCCTGAGGAGCTGAGATTACAGATGCTTGCCACCAAGCCTGGGTTTTTTGTTTTTTTTTTTTGAGATGGAGTTTCTCTCTTGTTATCCAAGCTGGAGTGCAATGCTGTGATCTTGGCTTACTGCAACCTCCGCCCGCTGGGTTCAAGTGATTCTCCTGCCTCAGCCTCCTGAGTAGCTGGGATTACAGGCACCTGCCACCACACCTGGCTAATTTTTATATTTTTAGTAGAGATAGGGTTTCACCATTTTGGCCAGGCTAGGCTTGAACTCCTGACCTCAGATGATCTGCCCTCGTTGGCCTCCCAAAGTGCTGAGATCACAGGCGTGAGCCACTGCTCCCGGCCGACTAATTTTTGTGTTTTAGTAGAGATGGGGTTTCACTGTATTGGTCAGGCTGGTCTTGAACTCGTGACTTCAGGTGATCCATTAACCTCAGCCTCCCAGTGTGCTGGGATTACATGTGTGAGCCACGGCCCATAGTAGTTTTAAAAAGGGAAAAGTTTACATATTACTGTGATCTATCAATTTAAAAATGCAGAAAGTCCAGGCTCAGTGGCTTGTGCTTGTTTTGTAATCCCAGTACTTTTGGAGGCCCAGGTGACAGAACAAGACCCTGTCTCTAAAAATTAAAAACATGTTTAAAGGAAATCCTTTTGGAAATGCTTCCTGAGTTTGATTTCCAGTTCATTCAATTCAGCCAATATATAATGGGGTACTTATTGTGGATAAAGCTTATTCTGGGTGAGGGGAATGCAGATACCCTTGGAACATAGTCCTTGTCACAATCGGGAGTCTGTCTGGGGAAGGGAGATGGGGAAGCCATCTATTAATATTATACCATACAATTCACCCATTTAAAAGATAGTTTGATTTTTAGAAAGAGCCAGAGATTGTCTGGAGACTTTTTTTTTTATGTGAACATAACCTCAATATTTTATTGTCTTCATTATAAAACAAAAGATGACACTTAGAACTGGATATCATTTGGCCCTTTCTCTTCTCATCTCCTCCCACTTCAAAATGCTTACATCTCTTAATACCCAGCATTCTCTTTGTTCTGCAGTTGGACTCAGCACACTCAAGGCTTGGCACAATCTTCTTCGTAGTTTTAGCCTTTTTCGGGAAAATCAACTAGTTTGCCCACTCATAGCCAGATACTTGTCATTTCGATTCTAGCAATCATAGTGAGGGTGAAGTGGTATTTCGTGGTGATTTTGATTTGCATTATCCTGATGGCTAATGATATTGAGTATATTTTCATGTGCTTATTGGCTATTTGCATCTTTTTTTTTTTTTGGAGATAATTTCCCTCTGTCACCCACGCTGGAGTGCAGTGGCACAATGTCAGCTCACTGCAACTTCTGCCTCCCAGGCTCAAGCGATTCTCATGCCTCAGCCTCCCGAGAAGCTGGGATTATAGACATGCATTACCATGTCCAGCTGATTTTTGTGTTTTTTGTAGAGATGGGGTTTCGTCATGTTGGCCAAGCTGGTCTGGTCTCGAACTCCTGGCTTCAAGTGATGCGCCCACCTCTGCCTCCCACAGTGCTGGGATTACAGGTGTGAGCCACCACGCCCAGCCTACCTGCCTTTTTTTCTCCAAAGGCCTCACTGAAGAGAAATCTTTTTTTTTTAACCACTTTATTGAAGGATGATTGACATACTATACTTGTGCTTTTGATGTCATATGTAAGAAATCATTCCCTAATTGGAGGTCAAGAAGATTTACACCTATGTTTTCTTCTTAGTATTTCCTTTTGTTTTCTGAGATGGAGTCTTCCTCTCTCACCCAGGCTGGAGTGTAGTGGCACAATCTCGGCTCACTGCGACCTCCACCTCCCAGGTTCAAGCGATTCTTGTGCCTCTGCCTCTCAAGTAGCTGGGATTACATGCCTGAGCCACCATGCCCAGCTAATTTTTGTATTTTTAGTAGAGACGGGGTTTCGCCATGTTGGTCAGGCTGGTCTCGAACTCCTGACCTCACGTGATCTGCCCGCCTTGGCCTCCCATAGTGCTAGGATTACAGGCGTGAGCCACCGTGCCTGGCCGGATTTTCATCGTAAAGAAGTTATTCTCACTCCTGTGAAAATGATGTGGGTGCAATAGGATTAGTTTGTGGTTCTCAATTCTGTCAAATCAAGTGTTTCTTTTTTTTCTTTTTTTTTTTTTTTTTGAGACAGGGTCTAGCTCTGTTACTCAGGCTGGAGTGCAGTGGTGTGATCTCGGCTCACTACAGCCTCCACCTCCCTGGTTCAAGCAATTCCCCTGCGTCAGCCTCCCGAGTAGCTGGGATTAGAGGCGCATGCCACCATGCCCAGCTAAATTTTTTGTATTTTTAGTAAAGACAGGGTTTCACCATGTTGGCCAGACTGGTCTCAAACTCCTGATCTCAGGTATTCTGCCTGCCTTGGCCTCCCAAAGTGCCAGGATTACAGGTGGGAGACACCGTGCCTGGCCCAGGGTTTCCTTTTATAACAACTAGTAACATTCCACTTACTACCCTGAAGATATTCGTAGAAAATACAAACTACATATAGTTACCCCACAGATAATATGTCCTAACTATAATATGAGGGAGAGAAGCCTCGTGGAGTGGCACACATCTATAATCCCAGGACTTTGGGAGGCGAAGGCAGGAGGATCGCCTGAGCCCAGAAGTTCGAGACCAAGCTGGGCAACATGGCTTAACCCCAACTGTACAAAAGAAAAGAAAAGAAAAGAAAAAATTAGCTGGGCATGGTGGTGCATGCCTGTGGTCCCAGCTACTCAGGAGGGTGAGGTGGAGGATCACCAGAGCCCAAGAGGTTGAGGCTGCAGTGAGCTGAAATTGCGTGACTGCACTCCATCCAGCCTGGGTTACAGAGCAAGACCCTGTCTTAAAAACAAAACAACACAAATATAAAAGAGAGAGAAAAATAAAATAAGTTACAATACATTTATTTATTTATTTGTTTTTGAGACAGAGTCTCACTCTGTCACCCAGGCTGGAGTGCAGTGGCACGATCTTGGCTCACTGCAACCTTTGCCTCCCGGGTTCAAGTGATATTCCTGCCTCAGCCTCTCGAGTAGCTGAAACTACAGGTGTGCACCACGCACACCTGGCTAATTTTTTATATTTGTTATTTTTTTTTTTTATGGTTTCACCATATTGGCCAGGCTGGTCTCGAACTCCTGACTGTATGTACCGCCTGCCTCAGCCTCCCAAAGTGCTGGGAATACAGGCGTAAGCCACCGCGCCCTGCCCTACAGTACCATATTTTAATATGTAAAAGTTTGGCATGACTATACAGGGAAACAAAAACATCCCCACAGAATTTCGAAATTTCCCTTTGGGAGTGGCTCCACTGTCACGGAGAACCACTCAATTGTGGAGAACGTTTGAAACAGCTGGGTAGAAGAAATTGAAAAAAAAAAAAAAGTATGTATAAAAGGAATGCCGGCCGGGCGTGGTGGCCCACCCCTGTAATCCCAGCACTTTGGGAGGCCGAGGCTGGCAGATCACTTGAGGTCAGGAGTTCAAGACCAGCCTGGCCAACATGGAGAAAACCCATCTCTACTAAAAATACAAAACTTAGGCATGGTGGCGTGCATCTGTAATCCCAGCTACTCAGGAGGCTGAAGCAGGAGAATCGCTTGAACCCGGGAGGCAAAGGTTGCAGTGAGCCGAGATCATACCGTTGCACTCAAGCCTGGGTGACAGAGCGAGACTCCGTCTCAAAAAACAAACAAAAAAAGGAATGCCAACTGGGCGTGGTGGCTCAGGCTTGTAATCCCAGCACTTTGGGAGGCCAGGGAGTTTGAGGCCAGCCTAGCCAACATGGTGAAACCCCATCTCTACTAAAAATACAAAAAATTAGCTGGGCCTGGTAGCTCCTGCCTATAATCCCAGCTACTCCGGAGGCTGAGGCAGGAGAATCGTTTGAACCTAGGAGGCAGAGATTGCAGTGAGCTGAGATTGCACCTCTGAACTGCAGCCTGGGTGATAGAGTGAGACTCCAGCTCAAAAAAAAAAAAAAAAAAAAAAAAAAAAGGAATGCCAAGCAGCAGTGAGGATGTAGTTGCAGTTTGCATAAATTTGGAGTATTTGGAGTAAGAATGCTGGAAGATTCTGCAACTTTGTTTCTCCAGCAGTGCTGGGGAAATGGGAGTAGAGGAGATTACTGTTGGTTGGCTCTAGGACCAGTTAGAGCAAGGGATTCCAAACCCCCGGACCGTGCATGGTACCAGTTGGTGGCCTGTTAGGAACTAGGCCACACAGCAGGAGGTGAGCGTCATTACCACCTGAGCTCCACCTCCTGTTAGATCAGCAGCCACATTAGATTCTCATAGGAGCGTGAACCCTATTGTGAACTGAGCATGCCAGGGATCTAGGTTGCACACTCCTTATGAGAATCTAACTAATGCCTGATCAGCTAAGGTGGAACAGTTTCATCCTGAAACCATTCCCACCCACCCCCTATTATCCGTGGAAAAATGGAAAATTTGTCTTCCATGAAACTGGTCTCTGGTGCCAAAAAAGTTGGGGACCCATGAGATAGAGGAAATACGCTGTGGTGCAGCATGAAGTAGGTGAGAAATTGGGCTACGGGCCTAGTGAGTGAAACGGCGTGGAAAGTCTAAAGGATCAGATGAATTGAGGGATAAGCTTCTCTGGCAGTGAGTAGACCTGAGGTCCAGGGAAGGCTTTTCTAAGCTCAAAATATATAAAATGTTGAGAAAATAGAACAAGAAAATGAGTTTTTAAAATAAATTCCTGATCTAGCAAAAAGAGAAATCCACAGAGACCCAGAGAAAGAAAACAAATCCAGAAAGGAAAGGCAGGGATGGACCCTGTGTATTTCCTGAGGACATTGGCCATCCTCAGAAGCTCTGGATCTGGCTTTTAATGGACCACAGGCAGGAGACAAAGCCTGGGGCCTGATCCAGGTGGGAGGTCTGACTAGAGAGCCCCTCCCTATTCTATAAAGCGACTACCCCAGAAGAAGAACACCCTCAGTTCTGAGGAATGCCACCTCCCCAAGAGAAAGATGTTAGAGATATGTGCCTGTCTCAGCCTCAGCCTGAGAATGGGAAGGGGCAGAGAAATCTTTACCACTATCTCACAACTCACAGTCCCTCAAAATGGGCCAGAATTCATACTGCTATATGTATATGTTAGGGGATGGCACAAAAAGTTACTTTAAATTAGCCTGGCTTGGTAATGCCCCAGGCACCAGGTAGAAGCAAAAGGAAACCCTCTCTAGTCTATTCATTTCTCAAAATGAAAGTACAATAATTGAAATAATAATTGTAGTGAATGGGTTAAGCAGCAGACACTGCCAAAGAGAGAATTAGTGAAGACATATCTGAAAAATTACCCAGGATGTAGCTCAAAGAAATACAGAGATGGGAAAATGCAAGAAAGTTTCAAAGAGATAGAAAATAGAATGAGAGGGGTCAATATAAATGCAATGGGAGTTCTAGAAGGTGGAGTGAAAGCAATATTTGGAAAGGTAATGGTAATCAGTGTCCCAATTGTATATATTTATTGTGTACATGTTGTTTTGAAGTATTATACATTGTGGAATGGCTACAGGGAGCTAATTAACATATGCATTACCGTATGTACTTGTATCATTTTATTGTGGTAAAGATGCTTAACATATGCTCTCAGGAATTTTCAAGAATATATTAAGTATAGTCACTTTTTTTTTTTTTTTTTTTGAGAGGGAGTCTCACTCTGTAGCCCAGGCTGGAGTGCAGTGGCGCAATCTCAACTTACTGCAACCTCTGCCTCCTGGGTTCAAGCAATTCTCCTGTCTTGGCCTCTCGAGTAGCTGGGATTACAGGTGCCTGCCACCACACCCGGCTAATTTTTATATTTTTAGTAGAGACGGATTTCTCCATATTGGCCAGGCTGGTCTCAAACACCTGACCTCAAGTAATCCACCTGCCTCAGCCTCCCAAAGTGCTGGGATTACAGGAGTGAGTCACAGCGCCTGGCTGATTTTAGTATCTTGGTCCTTGATCCTTATTCTTACCTTCCCAATTTTTTTTTTTTTTTAATCTTTTCAAAGTTTATTCAGGCTTCCCACACTCCTTTTCTATCACATTTCTCAGCTTTCTAATCATTATACACATGCATCCTATAGACAGATGGACAGGCAGAAATATAGGTAGATAGGTATAGATATCTTCCATGCAAGGTACTTTGCTAGCCTGAGACTCCAGCAGTGACAGATGAAAACTCTTAGGTCCTTGGACAGTCTGTAGTCTAGCCCAGGAAACTGACTGATAATCACACAGTGGAATAATGAATGGATTGGAGATGTGATAAGGACTAAAAGAGAAATTAAAGGACTCTTACTATGATAACAGAGGGAGCTCAGCATGAGAAGTTAGATTTAGCAGGAGAGGCAGGGTAAAAACATTTTAAGCAAGGGGAACTACACAGACAAAAGCTCTGAGGCTGGAAGGAGGCTGCAGCTGTAGCTATGGCTGCCACTGCAGCATGGTGGACAGTACAGGCAGGCTGGAAAAGCTGTGGAGCCAGCCCATGCAGAGCCTCAAGGAGCATGGGATGGAGTTGGGGCTTTATCCAGAGGACAATAAGGAGTATTGAAGGGCTTTGGGCAAGGGAGTAACATCAGATTAGAGCAGCACCAATGCTCCTTCCTGACATCTCGTTAACACATATTCACATGAGGGTGCTTCTTGCTAAACCTCAATCAAGTCTCAAGCTGTTGCTGGCTTTTTTTTTTTTTTTTTTTTTTTTTTTTTTTTTTTTTTGAGATGGAGTCTCTCTATCGCCCAGGCTGGAGTGCAGTAGCATGATCTAATCTCACTACAACCTCTGCCTCCCAGGTTCAAGCCATTCTTCTGCCTCAGCCTCCCCAGTAGCTGGAATTACAGGCATGCCCCACCATACCTGGCTAATTTTTGTATTTTTAGTAGAGACAGGGTTTCACCATGTTGGTCGGACTGGTCTTGAACTCCTGACCTCAAGTGATCTGCCCCCCTCAGCCTCCCAAAGTGCTGGGATTACAGGCGTGAGCCACTGCGCCTGGCATTGTCTCTCCCTTTTTTACACAATATAGATGTATCCCTAATCCTCCATTCATACAGTGTTGATAATTGCCAGTTTCCATTTTTTATGCTTACCTTAGAACAGTGGTTCTCAGCCTTTTTTTCTAATTTGACATATACCCAGAACAAATGATACTCACTTGCCAGAAAGTTTCCACCCTACAGCTTCTCAAACTGTGTGATGTAATATATTGACCCCCCAGTCCTCAGGGTCTTTGGGTGGGATGTGAGGGTGAGTGACTAGAGCCCTTGGGCCGGTTACCTCACATAGCAGTTCACCTGGGATGCCACATGCTTTCTGGGTGATCCAGATTGTTTTCTATAGATGTCACCCTTGTCTATGTGTGCATAAAAATAAAAAAGGAAGTCCTCTCTGGGGATGTCTATGTGGATTTTAATTCCTTCTCTGCCACTTGGGCACATATCAGCCTCTCTTGGCCTCAGTTTTCTCATCTGCAAAATGGAGATATTGTCTACTCTGTAGAATTATTGAGTGGATTAAATGAGTTAAGGTGTGTGAAGTTCTTCTCCTTGTGCTGGGAGCACCATGAGCCTTCAGTGAGCATTGGCTAAGATGATTCAGTAGACAGTCATGACTGGACCCAGGCTCTAGTTACTTCCTCCACATTTGCAGGGGTTTATAGTTACTATAGCTTCTCCAGGCACATCAGTAGAAGAGGCTTTGGTAACTGGGAGAGGTGAATTTTTTGCTGTAAGGATGACTTTGTTTAGGACCATCAGGATAGGTATAGGGACCACTGCAATGGAGTCTTATAGTAGAGGAGAAAGATTGGGCACAAGTCCAAAGTATAGCATGGGCAAATAGGAATTTATAGCCAAGGAACAGTGTGGAGGTCAGTGGATGGAAAATTACCAAGAGGAAACATCAGGGGTAAGAGGAATTCTGGCTAAACTGATCTAACAGGATTCTTGCTGAAGACAGGCTGGGGTGATCAGATATCACCTGGGGGGGGTGGTGCAGGATGAGGAACCTGATCAGATTTGGAGAATCTGGGTTTCAGCTAAATTGAATTAGTAGGGTTCCTTTACTAAAACTAGATTTTACAAGAACATGCACAGACTGGCCTATGAGAAGATTCAGAAGCCTGACTAAGGTTTGGCCAAGCAAACAAGAAAAGAATTTTTTTTTTGAGCCAGAGTCTCGCTCTGTCGCCCAGGCTGGAGTGTGGTGGCGTGATCACGGCTCATTGGCTCACTGCAACCTCCGCCTCCCAGATTCAAGCAATCCTCCTCCCAGATTCAAGCAATCCTCCTCCCAGATTCAAGCAATCCTCCTGCCTCAGCCTCCCGAGTAGCTGGGATTACAGGCGCGTGCCACCACACCCAACTAATTTTTGTATTTTTAGTAGAGACGGGGTTTCATCATGTTGGCCAGGCTGGTCTCGAACCCCTGACCTCAGGTGATCTGCCCGCCTGGGCCTCCCAAATGTATTGGGATTACAGGCATGAGCCACCTCAGTCGGCCAGCAAAGAATCTTCGTCATGCCTCAGGTTCTTTATCCATGAAATGGGGATGATTCCATTTCCTACTTCAACGTTGTGAGGATTAACCATAAAGTCCAGGTGCATGGTAAACAGTAGATGTTAGCTGTTAGTATTTCTTGGTTTGCTTTAGGGTTTTTATTGGATTGCCTGACTCACATGTTATAATTATGCTTTAAGGTTTAAGCTATTCGTTAATTTATTTGGTTTAGTCTTTACAAGAACTCCTCCAAGGACAGTAATGCAGGTTTTACAAACTGAGGAACAAGTTGAGGCCATAAGCTCATCGAAAGTCTTGCATTGTGAACACTAGATTGCAGTCCAGATCTTGGATTCCAAAACCCTCCACTCTGCAATACAACCTGCTAGCATGCCCTATTCCCCTTCTTGGAATAAGAGGAAATGATGCTCGGCTGGTGCATAGCGTGGGTATCCCGCGACTAAAAGTTCATTCACGTCTGTTTGCTCAAGGAAACTCTCCATACTGGGAGATCCGAAGGCCTTAGGCTACGCCAAAAGTAGGGAGGTGGTGCGTTTTTGTCAGGAAAATGGCCTGACAGACGTCACTTGCATTGACACGAGCGGGAGGAGGAACTGGTGGTTGGAAGCGGGCCCAGATGAGAGCGCAGCTATGCTCTCTGACCAGCCAGGCCTACGCATGACGTCACGCCAGGAGGTGGAGTAAATTAAAGACTGCATTTTGGAAGGGCGTTCCTTTTTGCACAACTCTGTCGCCAACACTAAGATATAGTATAAAAATCTGTTTATTTTGTTCACAATATGTGGACAAAGTCCAATTAGAGTCATTTCAGGAGTTACACGCACTTTACAATGATGTGGGTGGCACCGGGGATTGCTGGGGTCTGGCAAGTACCTCATACTTACCTGGCTGGGGAGATACCATGATCACGAAGGTGGTTTTCCCAGGGCGAGGCTCATCCATTACACTCCAATTATGCTGACCCCCGCTGCTTTCCCAGATGTGGGAAACTCGACTGCATAATTTGTGATAGTGGGGGCTGCGTACGCGCTTTTCCCTTGTTGTGGTGGTTGAAATGAGAGTTTTGTTGTGTATTTGCTTTTGCTTTGTTTTTTGCCGGTGGAAGGATTGTTTGGCTTTGTTTACCTAGGCTGGAGTGCAGTGGTGCCCAGATTCATGCGCCCAGCTTTCTTTGGTTGTTTTAGGTTTTTGCCTTATTTTGGGGGGTGCACAGTCTTGCTGTTTCCCAGGCTGGAGTGCACTGGAGCAATCTCGGCTCACTGCAGCCTCCACCTCCCGAGTTCCAGCTATTCTTGTGTCTCAGCTTCCCGAGAAACTGGGATTACATTACAGGAGTGTACCACATGCCTGGCTAATTTTTGTATTTTCAGTAGAGATGGGGTCTTACCATGTTGGCAAGGCTGGTCTGGAACTCCTGTCCTCAAGTGATCCACACCTTCGGCCTCTCATAATGCTGGAATTACAGGCGTGAGCTATGGCACCTGGCTTTTTTTTTTTTTTTCGTTTGAGACAGTGTTTTGCTTTTTGTCACCCAGGCTGGAGTGCAATGGTGCAATCTCAGCTCACTGCAACCTCCGCCTCCTGAGTAGAGCTGGGAATACAGGCACCCGCCACAACGCTTGGCTAATTTTTTGTATTTTTAGTAGAGACAGGGTTTCACCATGTTGGTCAGGCTGGTCTCTTGATGTCAGGTGATCCACCCTCTTCTGCCTCCCAAAGTGCTGGGATTACAGGCGAGAGCCACCGTGCCCTGGCTTTTTTTTTTTTTTTTCATTGTTTCTTTTGGTTCTTAATGCTTTTGGGGTTGCAGGGTTGTTACCGTTGCTTACTGTTTAAAGCTGTACCTTGCTATCATTTAATGCTTAGGAACTTTAGTAAGGTAAATGCAATGATTTGTGGTTTTTTTTGGTTTTTATTTTTTGTTTTTTATAAGACAGAGTCTCACCCTGTTGCCCAGGGTGGAGTGCAGTAGTGTAATCTCAGCTCACTGTAACCTCCGCCTCCCAGGTTCAAGCAATTCTCATGCCTCAACCTCAGAGTAGCTGGACTGTAGCCATGCATGACCACAATAAGCTAATTGTATTTTTGGTACAGGCAGGGTTTAGGCAAGTTGGTCAGGCTAATCGTCAACTGCTGGCCTCAAGCCATCCGGCCTCAGCCTCCCAAAGTGCTGGGATTTTAGGCATGAGTCATCGTGCCCAGTCAAAACATGATAATAAAGTTAATTTCATGTGGGCCTGGCCTGATGACTCACACTTGTAATCCCAGTACTTTGGGAGGCTGAGGCAGGAGGATGACTTGAGACCAGGAGCTCAAGACCAGACTGGGCAGCATAGCGAGACCCTCATCTCTATAAATAAAAAATAATAAAAATAATAATATAGCTACTAAAAATGTTCAATTGAATATGTTGAATGTTGCCCACACCATATTCCACTGGAGAAGCATTGCTCTACTTAATCTGTTTCGTTATTTTAAAGTTTCCAGACAGCCTTACTGTATTATTTCCATAAACTTATATGCCTGCTCTTCCTGGAATGCACTTCCCTGCCCTGCTGTTCTTCATCTACCTGGAAAACTTGTACTTCAGCCCTTCCAAACTGCCTGGGATCCACTCAGTGCCACTGAACCCACCTAACCTTATCTGTTAGGTACCATAGGCACAGGGCCTAGGGGCACTTCTTTTAAAAATCAGAAGAAAAAAATGAATTTTTAGCTGGAAGAAAATGTCATAAATAATAATATATTCATGTTTTAATCAATGCAGTCATAAGATAGCATTTTTAATATACATTTTAATGGAAATATGTATATTTTAAGAGGAGGCAGGCACACAAAGGCAAAAGTATGGGCCCTTCAAAATCGTAATGTGGCTCTGACTGAACTTTTTATAGTCTGGCAAGTCTGTTTTCCCTACAGACTATGATCTTATTTATTGCAGGCAGACTCGGTCTTTGCATTATTCCTCTTAGTATCCCCAGAGGCCAGGCCAGTGGACTGGATCTTGAACATTTTTAAGTGGCTGTGAGTAAATGAAAAGTATGCACTACGTGTAAGTAATGACTTGAGAACAGGTGTTTTTCATCATTAGCAGCACTCAAAGAAATTCAAGAATACTTTATGAATGGTGAAAATACTGGAGTAGACAATGTGGTCATCAGAAATGAAGTTCTCCCAGCATAGCAAAAAGGGTCTGTTAGTACCTGTGATATCAGAGCCATGGGGGGCACAAATAATCATAGAGGCCTCAGAGCTGTTGTCAGCCTGGCATTCCTGGATACCATTGAAAGCAGCCAAAGTATTACTTTCCTGATGTGAAATCAAACCTTCTGGAATAAAATTAGGAAGATAGTTCAATAATGAGATTATATAGTATAACTGAGGTGGGCTGGGTCACACTTTGTGGATGAAGGTAATCCAGCAATTGTCCTAAATCAGCAATTGTACTAAATAGTGTGGAGTTGGTTTTTTGCTGCTGTTGTTGTTTTTTGTTGATTGGGGAGCGGTTAAGACAGGGTCTTACTCTCACTAGGCTGGAGTGTAGTGGCACAACACAGCCTCAATCTCCCCAAGCTCAGGTGATATCAGCACCTCGGCCTCCCAAAGTGATGGGATTACAGGCATGAGCTACCGCCCCTGGCCTAAACAGAGTTAGTATGGTTTTTATTGCAGAGCTTTGTGGCTGAGAAATGCCGCTTCAGGGCCAGTGTGTTTCAGGAGTGAATGGATTTGGCTCTCCACAACTCAGAGTGTTGAGTAAGACATTTAGTGGCCAGGCACAGTGGCTCATGCCTGTAATCCCAGCACTTCGGGAGGCTGAGGCAGGCAGATCACCTGAGGTCAGGGGTTCGAGACCAGCCTGGCCAACATGGCGAAACCCTGTCTCTGCCAAAAACACAAAAATTAGCCAGGTGTGGTGATGCATGCCTATAGTCCCAGCTACTCAGGAGGCTGAGGCAGGAGAATTGCTTGAATTCAAGAGATGGAGGTTGCAGTGAGCCAAGATCATGTCACTGCACTCCAGCCTGGGTGACAGAGTGAGACTCTGTCTTAAAAATAATAATAATAATAAAAAATTAGATTCAGTCACATTGGCATTAATGACTTTTTTTTTTTTTTTTTTTTTTTTTGAGACAGAGTTTTGCTCTTGTTGCCCAGGCTAGAGTGCAATAGTGTGATCTCGGCTTACTGCAACCTCCGCCTCCCACGTTCAAGCAATTATCCTACCTCAGCCTCCTAAGTAGTTGGGGTTACAGGCATGTGCCACCACAACTGGCTAATTTGGTATTTTTAGTAGAGACAGGGTTTCTCCAAGTCAGGATGGTCTCAAACTCCTGACGTCAGGTGATCCAGCTGCCTCGGCCTCCCAAAGTGCTGGGATTACAGGTGTGAGCCACCACGCCTGGCCAACATTAATGATGTTTTAACAGCCACAATTGCTCTGTGAACTTATATGACAAAACTCAGCTTTTAAAAACTACTGAGTATATATGGCACTCTCATATTTCTGAGCATCAGCCCTTCCTTCCTTGACCCCCATGAGGCTAAGGGATGGTTGGAAATTCAGAGATGAGGTGAGACTCACAAACTGAGGGGCATGTCTTAGGACAGCACACCTGAGTTGGCAGGAACAGCCATGATCTGAGATTAATAGGTGTGCCCGTGTTGCCCTTCCCCACGTGTGAGGGAACTCTCCAAATAACATTCTGTATTGAGGGGCTGTTTTTCTCCATCTCAACTTATTTGGGGCCTTTGGTTTAGTCATGATTTGGTCATGTAGTTGGTTTGATTCTGTGTATGTGTGTGTGTATGTGTAATATATGTGCTATATATCTGTACATACATAATATGTATTATGTACAAGCAATTCTCCTGCCTCAGCCTCCTGAGTAGCTGGCATTACAGGCGCCTGCCACCACGCCCAGCTAATTTTTTGTATTTCTAGTAGAGATAGGGTTTCACTGTGTTAACCAGGATGGTCTCAGTCTCCTGACCTCGTAGTCCACCCGCCTCGGCCTCCCAAAGTGATGGGATTACAGGTGTGAGCCACCGCGCCCGGCCGCTCAGTAATTTTTAAAAACTGAGTTTTAGGCCAGGTGTGGTGGCTCACGCCTGTAATCCCAGTACTTTGTACATCATACATACACAGATATACACATATAAGCGCACTCAGTTTGTTACCAAATCCAGGCCTGATGCTACTTGCCTGTGTGGCAGGAACTGCAGATACTTGAATCTTGGCAAAGTCAGTTTGGGGGTTCCAAAGTACAGGGGGCAGCAGTCGAGGGGCAGAATAGCCTGGGTTGGGGGTCGCCGCATTTTAAATGCATTCTCTTATTCAGTCCTCACAGAAATCTTGTGAGCCAGGCAGGCAGTATGATTCCCACTTTACAATTTTAGGAAACGAAAACAGAGAGACAAAGTTCGACGAAGACCCAGAGTGGAGCAGCGATTCAGACCCGGCACAACCGACTCCGTTGCCTTCCCCTATGTCTCCCCATCGCCACCGCCTGCCTGAATGCCCTGCTCGGCAGCGCCCGATTGAGACTGGTTGTTAGAAATCCACGCCAGAATCTTTACGTGTGTCCAGAAAGGGAAGGAATCAACATTACACGTCAGCCTTCCCAAGATGGCAGCTGCTGAAGACGAGTTTCTGCCGCCGCCGCGGCTCCCCGAGCTGTTCAATTCCAGCAAACAGCTTCTGGAAGAAGTCGAAGGAGCGACTGAACCCACCGGTTCCCGGATAGTCCAGGAAAAGGTGTTAAAGGGCCTCGACCTCCTTCAGAAGGTTGCCAAAAAGTTATCGCAGCTCGACTTGTTTAGCCGAAATGAAGATTTGGAGGAGATTACTTCCACCGACCTGAAGTACCTGATGGTGCCAGCGTTTCAAGGAGCCCTCACCATGAAACAAGTCAACCCCAGTAAGCGTCTAGATCATTTGCAGCAGGCTCGCGAACACTTTATAAAATACTTAACTCAGTGCCATTACTATCATGTGGCCGAGTTTGAGCTACCCCAAACCAAAACCAACTCAGCTGAAAATAACACTGCTATTACTTCCACGGCTTATCCTAGCCTCGTTGCTATGGCATCTCAAAGACAGGCTAAAATAGAGAGATACAAGCAGAAGAAGGAGTTGGAGCATAGGTTGTCTACAATGAAATCTGCTGTGGAAAGTGGTCAAGCAGATGATGAGCGTGTTCGTGAATATTATCTTCTTCACCTTCAGAGGTGGATTGATACCAGCTTAGAAGAGATTGAGAGCATTGATCAGGAAATAAAGATCCTGGGAGAGAAAGACTTTTCAAGAGAGGCATCCACTTCGAACTCATCTGGCCATGAGAGGCCTCCAATAAAACCCTTCATTCTCACTCGGAACATGGCGCAAGCCAAAGTATTTGGCGCTGGTTATCCAAGTCTGGCTTCTATGACAGTGAGTGACTGGTATGATCAACATCAGAAACATGCAGTGTTACCAGATCAGGGAATAGCTAAGGCAACACGAGAAGAATTCAGAAAAGCCACTCAGCAACAGAAAGATCAAGAAAAGGAGGAAGAGGATGATGAACAAACACTCCAAAGAGCTCGAGAGTGGGATGACTGGAAGGACACCCACCCTAGGGGTTACGGCAACCGACAGAACATGGGCTAATCTTCCCACAACACGGCAGGACTGCAGGGTGCACACCTTCCCCGCCAAGCAAAACCATGCAGCCTTCCCCTCCCTGGGCTCCTGTACAGCTGTGTACAACGAAGGCAAAGATGCTTAATGTTGCTTTGAGTTCAATAAAGTGTTAAATTATTATTATTGTTATTATTTTTTGAGATGGAGTTTTTTACTTGTCGCCTAGGTTGGAGTGCAATGGTGCGATCTTGGCTCACTGCAACCTCCACCTCCTGGTTCAAGCGATTCTCCTGCCTCAGCCTCCTGAGTAGCTGGGATTACAGGCGCCTGCCACCACACCCAGCTAATTTTTTGTATTTTGAGATGGGGTTTCACCATGTTGGTCAGGCTGGTCTTGAACTCCTGACCTCAGGTGATCCACCCACCTTGGTCTCCCAAAGTGCTGGGATTACAGACGTGAGCCACCGTGCCTAGCCTAAAGTGTTAAATTATTAAGCATATATTTGTACTGCAGATGATGTGAGCCATCAATCTAGTTTTGGTATCATCATCCTCATCGTGGTGTGTTCCAATTTCTTAAGTGGAATGAAAAGAACACTGAGGGCCAGGCGCAGTGGCTTATGTCTGTAATCCCAGCACTTTGGGAGGCCGAGGTTGGCGGGTCACCTGAGGTCAGGAGTTCGACCCCAGCCTGGCCAACGTGGTGAAACCCCATCTCTACTAAAACTACAACAATTAGCTGGGCGTAGTGGCAGGCACCTGTAATCCCAGCTACTCGGGAGGCTGAGGCAGGAGAATTGCTTGAACCTGAGAGGCGGAGGTTGCAGTGAGCCGAGATCACGCCATTGCACTCCAGCCTGGGCAACAAGAGCGAAACTCCAAGGAAAAAAGAAAGAGAGAGAGGGAGAGAGGGATAAAAGGGAGGGAGGGAGGGAGAAAGGGAGGGAAGGAGAGAGGGAAAGAAAGAGAAAAGGAAGGGAGGGAGGGAGGGAAAAAAAAAACACTGAGAAATAGGTCTGGATAATTAATGGCTGTATGAATTCTCTGAAAAAGTAACAAAGGTTCCTTCTATTATATGAGCCTGTGCAGAAAAAAGGAAAAAAAAATTTCTTATCACACAATGCGATTTCTTTTGAATCTTTGGGAGCGGTAGCTGAGAGTGAACCGATCTGGAAGGGAATTCAGACAAAGCGTAAAGAAGCAGATGGTGACGTCACTATTAGAGGCGGGCATATGTAGATAGGGGCGCAGTGATTGCCGGTTCTAGTGCGTTCTTCGCGCGGAAGAATTTTTCTAGCGAATATCAAAGAAGGTGTAGTCTGAGTTGTGTCATACGAAGAAGCGGTGGTTTCGAAGCGATGCCTAAAAACAACTCACAATACAATTTGCCATGACTAGGTAGTGTGTTGAGGACGGTGGTGAGGTAGCTAGTAGTAACTAACCACTCATACTTTCCTGGCAGGAGGAATACCATGATCATGAAGGTGGTTTTTTTTAAGGCGAGGCTCGTCCATTGTACTTTAGGTGTACGTATTGATGCCTGCGATTTCCCTAAATGTCAGAAACTCGACTGCGTAATTTGTGGTAGTGGGGGACTGCATTCGCGCTTTTTTCTGATTGCACAATGTGTTTGGAAAAATAGCATGTGTGCCGTTGTTCTCATAGTGTCGCGGGTTTGGAATTGTGGTTGTGAGCTTAGGTTTTATTCCGCTATGTCTTTTTTCTGTTTCAAGTTTAATTAGGCGCTTTTTTATGCACTTTCTATGAAAGGTGGAAAAATTAAGTCAGATTCTCGGGTGGTGGTGTGCACTGGTGCTAGCTCCTCAGGAGACTGCGGTGGGAAGATCATTTGATCCCAGAGGGAGACGTTAATGAGCCAATATCGTGCCACTGCACTCCTGTCTGAGCGACAGAGACCCAATCTCAATGAAGAAAGAAAGAAAAAAAATTCCTGGGTCTAAGAAAGAAAAAAAATTCCTGGGTCTTCAGGTGGGAAGTTAAGTACCTCATCCCTTGTAGTTCAGTTTTTCTGTGCAGATAAATTTACCAGTTTCCTGTGCAGATAAATTTACCTTAGCCTTTTCTTCTGGTGGGATGAATTGCTGAGGGTGGCTCAAGCCTGCAATCCCAGCACTTTGGGAGGCTGAGGCGGGTGGCTCACTTGAAGTCAGGAATTCCAGACCAGCCTGGCCAACATGATGAAACCCTGTCTCTACTGAAAATACAAAAAAATTAGCCAGGCATGGTGGTGCACATCTGTAATCCCAGCTACTCAGGAGGCTGAAGCAGGAGAATCACTTGAACCCAGCAGGCAGAGGTTGCAGTGAGCCAAGATCACACTACTGCACTCCAGCCCAGGTGACAGAGTGAGTCTCGGTCTCTAAAAAAAAAAAAAAAAAAAAAAAAAAAAAAAAAAAACCCGCCGGTGCACAGCTGGTACACACCAGGAGGTACAGGTGGTGCATGCCTGTAATCCCAGCTACTTGGGAGGCTGAGGCATGAGAATAGTGTAACCACCCAAGGGGTTCACCTTGCCTGCTGCCTAGACAGAGCCAATTCATCAAGACAGGGGAATTGCAATAGAGAAAGAGTAATTCACACAGAGCCAGCTGTGAGGGAGACCGGAGTTTTATTACTCAAATCAGCATTCGAGGAACACAGTTTTTAAGGATAACTTGGTGGGTGAAGGGAAGCCAGTGAGCCAGGAGTGCTAATTGGTTGGGGAAGAAATCATAGGGAGTCAAAGCTGTCTTCTTGTGCTGAGTCAGTTCCTGGGTGGGGACCACAAGATCAGATGAGCCAGTTTATTGATCTGGGTGGTGCCAGCTGAAGTGCAAGGTCTGCAAAATATATCAAGCATTGACTTTAGGAGCAGTTTAGGAAGGGTCAGAATCTTGTAGCATCCAGCTGCATGACTCCTAAACCATAATTTATAATCTTGTGGCTAATGTTAGTCCTACAAAGGCAATCTAGTCCCCAGACAAGAAGGAGGTCTGCTTTGGGAAAAGGCTGTTACTGTCTTTGTTTAAACTATAAACTGTAAACCAAGTTTCTCCCAAAGTTAGTTCAGTCTACACCCAGGAATGAACAAGGACAGCTTGGAAGTTAGAAGCAAGATGGAGTCAGTTAAGTTAGATCTCTTTCACTATCTCAGTCATAATTTTGCAAAGGCTGTTTCAATTGCTTGAACCCGGGAGATGGAGGCTGCTGTGAGCCGAGATCGCACAACTGCACTCTAACTTGGGTGACAGAGCAAGACTCTGTCTCAAAAAAAAAAAAAGGCATTTCCTGTATTGCTCAGATGAAATTATACACACGACAAAGACACAAACACCAGTTACTCCCCTCAGTATCTGAGTTTTAACGTGGCAAAACAGACAAGAGGTTCCCTCTGAGTGAGGTCTGCTGAGCTTCTGCTAGTGATTCCTTCAGGATTCCACCCCCGACACACAGACAAGAACAAGCACAAGCCTTCACAAATCAGAATTCTAAAACCAGATTTGGGCCCAGCATGGTGGCTCATGACTAATTCTAGCACTTTGGGAGGCTGAGGTAGGAGATCACTTGAGCCCAGGAGTTCAAGATCAGCCTGGGCAACATAGTGAGACCTCATCTCTATTTTTAAAAAATAATAATAAAAAAATAAAAATAAAACCAGACTTGGCCAGCATGGTGGCTCACACCTATAATCTCAGAACTTTGGGAGCCTGAGGCAGGAGGATTGTTTGAGGCCAGGAGTTGAAGACCAGCTTGGGCAACATAGCAAGATCCCACATCTAAAAAATTTAAATAAAACCCGATTTCTTTTCCTTTTTTTTTTTTTTTTTTTTTGAGATGGATTTTTGCTCACTTGCCCAGGCTGGAGTGCAATGGCATGATCTCAGCTCACTGCAACCTCCACCTCCCAGGTTCAAGTGATTCTTGTGCCTCAGCCTCTTGAGTAGCTGGGACTACAGGTGCTTGCCACCACGCCTGGCCAATTTTTTTTTTTGAAACGGAGTCTTGCTGTCACCCAGGCTGGATTGCAATGGCATGATCTCGGCTCACTGCAACCTCCGCCTCCCAGGTTCACGTGATTCTCCTGCCTCAGCCTCCTGAGTAGCTGGGATTACAGGTGCCCGCCACCACACCCAGCTAATTTTTGTAGTTTTAGTAGAGATGGGGTTTCACCATGTTGGGCAGGCTGGTGTAGAATTCCTGACCTTGTGATCCACCAGCCTCACCCTCCCAAAGTGTTGGGATTACAGGCGTGAGCCATGCACCTAGACTTTTGTTTTTTGTTTTGTTTTGTTGAGACAGAGTCTCACTCTGTTGCCCAGGCTGGAGTGCAGTGGCATGATCTCGGCTCACTGCAACCTCCACCTCCCAGGTTAAAACGATTGTCCTGTCTCAGCCTCCTGAGTAGCTGGGACTACAGGCGCCCGCCACGACACCCAGCTAATTTTTGTATTTTTAGTAGAGATGGGGGTTTCACCATATCAGTCAAGCTGGTCTTGAACTCCTGACCTCAGGTGATTCACCCGCCTTGACCTCCCAAAGTGTTAGGATTACAGGCGTGGGCCACTGTGCCTGACTGCCCGGCCAATTTTTGTATTTTTTGTAGAGACAGCATTTTGCCGTGTTGTCCAGGCTAGTCTCAAACTCGTGACCTCAGGTGATCCAGCCTCAGCCTCTCAAAGTGCTAGGATTACAGGTGTGAGCCATTACGCCCAACCAAAACCAGGTTTCTGAACTGAGACTTGAAGGGTCCAGGAGTACTTCCCCAAAACAGTGCCCTTTATTCTTCCAGTGGGGAAAAATGCCTTTAATAGGTCCCTTTCTATAGGTTAGGGAGGGTTAATAGGACCCTTGAAGAGTTTACATGGCCTCTGAGGAGGCCAACAGATCAGGAGAAGGGAAAGGGAGGATGGATTATGCTTGGGAATAATCATCAGAGACTTCTTCTAGAATCAGAAACCATTTCTCTGCTGCAAGCCAGTTTACGCGCCTAAAGTCAGCAATGTCCCTGCCTACAAGGGAGGTGCCAGACATGGCCCCTGGCTTAAAGGAGGGCTCGTCTCAGGGTGCTGAAATGTCAGGGTGTCCCAGAACAGAATGAGGTCCAGCTGCTTGTTCTCACAGTCCAATAATGAGATCCAAACTGGGAAAGAAGGGAGTTTATTGGCCAGGCGCGGTGGCTCACTTCTGTAATCCCAGCACTTTGGGAGGCCGAGGCAGGCAGACCACCTGAGGTCAGGAGTTTGAGACCAGCCTGGCCAACATTGTGAAACCCTGTCTCTACTACAAATACAAAAATTAGTCAGCCAGATGCGGTGGCTTACGCCTGTAATCCCAGCACTTTGGGAGGCTGAGTTGGGTGCATCATGAGGTCAAGAGATCGAGACCATCCTGGCCAACATGGTGAGAACCCATCTTTACTAAAAATGCAAAAATTAGCTGGGCGTTGTGGTGCCTGCATGTAGGCCTAGCTACTCGGGAGGCTGAGGCAGGAGAATAGCTTGAACCCAGGAAGCGGAGGTTGCAGTGAGCTGAGATTGCGCCCCTGCACTCTAGCCTGGCGACAGAGCGAGACTCTGTCTCAAAAAAAAAAAAAAAAAGAAAAAATTAGCTGGACGTGGTGGCGGGTGCCTGTAATCCCAGCTACCCAAGAAGCTGAGGCAGGAGAATGACTGGAACCCAGGAGGCAGAGGCTGCAGTGAGCCAAGATCACACCACTGTACTTCAGCCTGGGCGACAGAGCAAGACTGTCTCAAAAAAAAGACTAAAAGAAGGGAGTTTATTTCTGCAACTGGTTACAGGGAGAAGGTCAGAGTAACTCACCAGACCAACTAAAAAAGTTAAAAGTTTTGGCCCAGCGCAGTGGTTCATGCCTGTAATCCCAACACTTTGGGAGGCCTAGGTGGGCAGATCACCTGAGGTCAGAAGTTCGAGACCACCCTGGCCGACATGATGAAACTCCGACTCTATTAAAACTACAAAAATTAGCTGGTAATGATGGTGGGCACCTGTAATCCCAACTACTCGGGAGCCTGAGGCAGGAGAATCGTTTGAAGTCGGGAGGCGGAGATTGCAGTGAGCTGAGATCATGCCACTATACTGCAGCCTGGGCAACAAAGTGAGACTGTCTCAAAAAAAAAAAAAAAAGTTACAAGTTTTTTTTTTTTTCCCCCAAAGTTTATATACATTCAAGGTCCATGCCGATATGCGGGAGTGCACCTACAAGGTGGGATGTTTCATTCAATCTATATCGAATCTTTTTTTTTTTTTTTTTTTTTGAGATGGAGTCTCGCTCTGTCTCCCAGGCTGGAGTGCAGTGGCGCGATCACGGCTCACTGCAAGCTCCGCCTCCCGGGTTCACGCCATTCTCCTGCCTCAATCTCCTAAGTAGCTGGGACTACAGGTGCCTGCCACCATGCCTGGCTAATTATTTTTTATATATATTTTTAGTAGAGATGGAGTTTCACCGTGTTAGCAAGGATAGTCTCGATCTCCTGACCTCGTGATCCGCCCACCTTGGCCTCCCAAAGTGCTGGAATTACAGGCGTGAGCCACCACACCAGGCCTATATCTAATCTTTAACTAGGATCTAGGGTCTGAAAAGCTTTCTCTAGAGTCTTGGAAAGTTTCTTATCTTAAGTGGTTCCCTGGTACAAGGTATATGTATAAAAATGCTATTATTATTTGATCAGACTTTAGGACCTGAGAAAGGCCAGATGGTGTCTTAATGGGTTTGTTTTTGCATTCCAGCCCTTGTACTCAGGCACCAGTTTCTCCAGTTCTTTAATGTTTAACATATGCATTCATCACAATTATAGTAAAGGGTTGGTGGAACCAGATTGTTCTGGCTGCTGATGGAAACCTGGACTGCCACAAAGGGGTCACTAAGCCATGGTTAAATGCCCACAAAGGGCATCTTTTCATAGGATCACTGTTAAATTGTAATCCCACGTGGCAAATCAGTGTAGTGAGACACTGGGTTGCAGCAGAGAAAAAGGTTTAATCATAGGACCGCAGAACAAGGAGATGGAAAGAAACCTCAAATGTCTCCCAAACTCATCGTTTTATAAGGAACCCACTCCTGCCATAACTACCTACTTCCTTTATAATGACAGTAGCACTAATCCATTCATGAGGGTGGTGCCCGCATGACCTAAACACATCTTAAAGGTTCTACCTCCCAACACCTCCATATTGGGGATCAAGTTTTCAACATATGGATTTTGGGGGGACACATTCAAACCATACCAGTAGGTACACCACAGACACTTGATTGTAAGAATGATGGTCAGATGTGGCTGCCACGTATGGAAAGTTAAAATTTCTCTGCATGGGTCTTATGCACAGTAACATCTAACAACTACAGTGAACTTGTTTGGTGCCAGGTACTATGCTAAGCACTGCACACAAATTAGCTCCTTTGAAACTCTCAGGCTGGGTGCAGTGGCTCACGTCTGTAATCCCAACACTTGGGAGGCTAAGGCAGGCGGATCACAAGGTCAAGAGATCAAGACCATCCTGTCCAACATAGTCAAACCTCATCTCTACTAAAAATACAAAAAATTAGCCGGGCATGGTGGTGCGCTCCTGTAGTCCCAGCTACTCAGGAGGCTGAGGCAGGAGCATCGCTTGAACCCAGGAGGCAGAGGTTACAGTAAGCCAAGATTGCACCACTGCACTCCAGCCTGACGACAGAGTGAGACTCCGTCACATACACAAAAAAAGAAACTGAAACTCTCAGCAACCCTCTGGTTATTATTATTCCCATGTTACAGATGAAGAAATTGAGGCCTATCAATGTTAAATAATTCCTCCAAGATCACACAGGGAGGTGACAAAGCCAAGACAGTTTCAGAGTCTGAACTATGAACCTAAACCACTATGTTATACTATCTAGCTTTACATAATGACTGCATTTGTGTTCTAACCTTTCAAAGTCAATACTCTCCAAGTTATCTTAATGACACAATAAACACATGTATTTAGAATTTTACTTCCTAGAAGTCCTCACTTTTTCAGTCCTGGGAATTAGTGACAAATATTGTATTTGTCTGTTGTTGTGCTGCTAAAAAAGACATACCCAAGACTGAGTAATTTATAAAGAAAAGAGGTTTAATTGACTCATAGTTCTGCAGGGCTGGGGAGGCCTCAGGAAACTTGCAATCATGGCAGATGGGAAGCAAACACGTCCTTCTTCACGTGATGGCAGGAAGGAGAAGTACTGAGTAAAAGAGGGAAAAACCCCTTTTAAAACCATCAGATCTCATGAGAACTGACTCACTGGTCACAAGAACAGCATGAGGGTAACCACCCCCATGATTAAATTACCTCCCACTGGGTCCCTCCCATGACTTGTGGGGATTATGGGAACTACAATTCAAGGTGAGATTTGGGTGGGGACATAGCCAAACCATATAAAGTATATTCAAATATATATATTTTTACTTGTCTCTTCTCATCATTCCTATATTCAACAGTATATTGAAGTTCTTTAATTTCAGCGATAACACTGAGGAAAAACATTAATTCAGAGTTTCAATAATTGTTCCCTAATCTTCATTATTAATGAGGGTGGCTGTACAGGTTTCTAAATGTGAAAGAATTAAGTTGTTTCCTTGCATTTCTGGTTCAGTTAAAATAAGCATACCGCTCTCTTTTGGAACAGGATGTCTCGGGCTGTTCCTCTTCCACTCCCCTGTCCTGTTCAACTTGGTACCTTAAGAAATGACTCCCTGGAAGCTCAGCTTCATGAGTATGTCAAACAAGGGAACTATCTGAAAGTGAAGAAAATTCTTAAGAAAGGTAAGCACCATGTTGAGATGGCAGATGCACCTTGGTATACATTTCTGAATAGCGTTCAGAGAAAAAGGAATGTCATAAAGCTATGAATGAGTCCTTGGGGAAATCCAGAAATTAAATACAGAAATTAGATGTTCTCTAGCAGTGCAGTCAAGAGAGGTGCTAAATTCTTATTTTGAGGATGTTTTGCTTTGTTTTGTTTTGTGCTGGGGAAGCAACCACAAGCGCATCCAACTGCTACTGCTAGGCTCCTAAGGTTTCTCTGAAGTCACCCACCTTTGATTCTGCCTGATTCCTTTCCTTCAAATCTGCTCCATCCATTGAGTTCTCTGACACCTGTGGTTGACTGAGGAGACCAGTGTTCACAGCTGTCCCCTTCCTTGCTCCTTACTTCCACTTGGTGGCCTTTTTCCAGGGTTTTCTTGCTGAAGAATACAGGCAGACGTGGCTCAATGGCTGAAGCAGTCTTCAAAAGAACCAACAAACATGCCATGTGAATTTGGTCTGAGGAAACAAACCAAAGAACCAATGAACAAAAACCCATACACAAACAGAACCTTTTCTGGTGTTTGGCTCCTGATCTAGGGACCCAGACCTGCTTTTTTTTTTTTTTTTTTTTTTTTTTTTTTTTTTTTTTTTTGAGATAGAGTCTCACTCTGTTGCCAAATGCAGTGCAGTAGCATGATCACAGCTCATTGCATCCTCGACCTCCACGGGCTCAGGTGAATCTCCTGCCTCAGCTTTCCAAATAGCTGGGACTATAGGCGTAAGCCACCATGTCTGGCTAATTTTTGTGTTTTTTGTTTGTTTGTTTCTTTGTTTGTTTTTTGTAGAGATGCTTTTGCCATGTTGCCCAGGCTGGTCTAGAACTTCTGAGCTCAAGTGATCTGCCCACCTCAGCCTCTCAAGGTGCTAGGATTACAGGCATGAACCCAGACCTGCTATTTTCAATGTGAGCAGAGGTCCTGCTGGATCCCCCCTCTCTTTCCTTAGTATTGAAGGGGAGGCTTCTGAAACTTCTCTTTGCTGATTTGTGGAATAGTCAGGGTGACCTGGTTTTTCTCCACTTGCTTCAACAGCATTCCTGAAGATGTCCAGAAGGGTAACCCCAATTTTCCAACTATCCCACTGAATAGTTCCCTCATAAAGTTCTCATGGCTGGCACAGTGAATCCCATCTATCTGTAAACCCAGCACTTTGGGAGGCTGAGGCAGGAGAATTGCTTGAGGCCAGGAGTTCAAGACCAGTCTGAGACCAGCCTGGGCAACACTGTGAGACCCTGTCTCTACAAAAAATTTAAAAAAAATTAATCACTAGTTGATACTACAAGCATGGTAGTGCATGCCTGTAGTCCACCACACCAGGAGGCTGAGGCGAGACCCCATCTCAACAACAACAAAATAAGTTCTCAAACCTTTTCATGTGCTGCCCCTAGGGTCCATAGGTGAAGTAGCTCACACTGAGCTCAATCATTTATTTGAAAGGTTCTGGGTTTTGTTTTTTTTTTCCCTCAAAATTTTGCATTTTACTCCATAACTATCCACATATGTTTTAAAATAAAACGTTGTAAAACTCTGCTTCTCGGGCCAGGTGTGGTGACTCACACCTGTAATCCCAGCACTATGGGAGGCCAAGAGGGGTGGATCACCTGAGGTCAGGATTTAAGACCTGCCTGGCCAACATGGTGAAACCCCATCTCTACTAAAAATAATTAGCTGGGCATGGTGGTGGGCGCCTGTAATCCCAGCTACTTGGGAGGCTGAGGCAGAAGAATCGCTTGAACTCAGGAGGCAGAGGTTGCAGTGAGCCTAGATCGCACCGTTGCACTCCAGCCTGGGCAACAAGAGTGAGATTCTGTCTCAGAAAAAATAAAAAATAAAAAAAAAATAAAACTCTGGGCTAGGCACAATGGCTCAAGCCTGTAATCCTAGCACTTTGGGAGGCCGAGGTGGGTGGATCACCTGAGGTTAGGAGTTTGAGACCAGCCCAGCCAACACAGTGAAACCCCGTCTCTACTAAAAATACAAAAATTAGGCTGGGTACGCTGGCTCACGCCTGTAATCCCAGCACTTTGGGAGGCCGAGGCGGGCGGATCACAAGGTCAGGAGATTGAGACCATCCTGGCTAACACGGTGAAACCCCATCTCTACTAAAAATACAAAAAATCAGCCAGGCGTAGTGGCAGGCGCCTGTAGTCCCAGCTACTCAGGAGGCTGAGGCAGGAGAATGGCGTGAACCTGGGAGGCGGAGCTTGCAGTGAGCCGAGAACGCACCACTGTACTCCAGCCTGGGTGACAAAGCGAGACTTCGTCTCAAAAAAAAAAAAAAAAAAAACAACTTAGCTGGGCGTGGTGGTGGGCACCTGTAGTCCCAGCTATTCAGGAGTCTGAGGCAGGAGAATCACTTGAACCTGGGAGGTGGAGGTTGCAGTGAGCTGAGATCAAGACAGAGTGAGTCTACTCTGTCTAAAAAATAAATGAAACTCTGCTTCTCACAGTGAATGGTATGGATAGACAGTCACTAGAAGTCATAGCATACCTATATTGAACATCAGTTTTTTTAGTGAATATCAGAGTATTATGACATTTATTATCTCCTAGACATCGCCTGAATATTCTGCATCTTCAAATGCTTGATACTCAGTTAGAGTAAGGGATGGGGTTAACAAGTGTACCTGGATATAGAACAGGACTTCATCTGTGTCTGGGAATTCAATCTGAAGCCTCAGAGTGCAGAATAAGGGACAGTAAGTTCTCCCACTGTCTAATAGAGGGCTTCTTAGGAGATGATCTAAATGATCACTAGATTCTTTAAAAGGTATTCACAGGGCCAGGTGTGATGACTCACTCCTGTAATCCCAGCACTTTGGGAGGCTGAGGTGGGTGGGTCACCTGCGGTCAGGAGTTTGAGACTAGCCTGGCCAACATGGTGAAACCCAGTCTCTACTAAAAATACAAAAATTAGCTGGGTGTGGTGGTGGGTGCCTGTAATTTCAGCTACTTGGGAGGCTGAGGCAGGAGAATTGCTTGAACCTGGGAGGCAGAGGTTGCAGTGAACCAAGATTGCGCCATTACACTCCAGCCTGGGCAACAAGAGCAAAACTCCACCTCAAAGGAAAAAAAAAAAGAAAAAAGAGGCCAGGCGTGGTGGCTCACGGCTGTAATCCCGGCACTTCAGGAGGCTGAGGTGGGCAGATCACTTGAGGTCAGGAGTTCAAGACCAGCTGGCCAACATGTTAAAACCCTGTCTCTACTAAAAAATACAAAAATTAGCTGGGCGTGGTGGCGCATGCCTGTAGTCCCAGCTACTTGGGAGGCTGAGGAAGGAGAATTGCTTGAACCCGGGTGGCGGAGGTTGCAGTGAACCAAGATCACACCACTTCACTCCAACCTGGCGACAGAGCAAGACTCTGTCTCAAAAAAAAGAAAAGAAAAAGAAAAAAAGATATTCACAGGATTAGAAAGCTGTGGCTTTCCCCATCCTTGCCAGTCTCAAGACAAGAGGCCCTTCAGACAAACCTCGGAGAGAATTGTAGTGCTTGCAGGCAGGAGAGATGAGACCTGAGTCCCAGCCTGCTATACAGTTGAAGTATGTCAGCCTACCCAAGCTGCCACCAAAGTGACATGCCAAGAAGCTGCAGTGTTCCCTGGAGTTGAGGAGGCAGGAAGACTGGTATCTGTCTCTTACTTGGAGCAGTCCTTGATGGGTGGGTGAGCATAAAAGGCTAGCAGTAATTAGTCACACTTGCACCAGCTGGTGGAACAAGTAGACTCCACAGTGGGTGGCTGAGCCATCTAAGGGGATTCTACCTGTGAAGGAGGAAAGAATCCCAACAGAGAGGCTGCAGGTAGGGCTCTAGAAGGAGGGAGTTGGGTGGTGGGCAAGAAGCCAGCAGAAGAGAGCACTGGCCAGTGTGGGATTCTGCACAGTGTGGTGGAGGCACTTGAAGGACCCACTGGCACCTTCCACAACAGGACAGGCTTTAGGATGAAGCCAGAAGCTACACAGGGCATCAGCTGAGTATGAAGGCCATTGCCTCATTTTGTTTCATTGGTTCTCCCCCTTGCCTCAGCTCTGGAGTTGCCACAAACAGCGTTGAGATCAGAGGAAGAGTGGAGAAGCAAGGAGAAGGACAGTTAACAGAGCATTGCTGCATCCTGCAGTGTAGAGGAGGGAAGAAATTGGAATTGGCCTGGGCACGGTGGCTCACGCCTGTAATCCCAGCACTTTGGGAGGCCTAGGCAGGTGGATCATTTGAGCTCAGGAGTTTGAGAACAGCCTGGCCAACATGGTGAAACTCTGTCTCTAATAAAAATACAAAACTTAGCTGGACTTGGTGGCACATGCCTGTAGTCCCAGCTACTTGGGAGGCTGAGGCCTCCCAAAGTGCACCCGTCTGCAGAATCTATTTTTTCTGTCACTTTAATTGTGCCGTTCCAGGCTGGGCGCAGTGGCTCACGTCTGTAATCCCAGCACTTTGGGAGGCTGGGATTTGGGAGGCTGATGTGGGCGGATCACCTGAGGTCAGGAGTTCCAGACCATCCTGGCCAACATGGTGAAACCCCGTCTCTACTTAAAACATAAAATAGGCGTGGTGGCGCAAACCTGTAATCCCAGCTACTCAGGAGGCTGAGGCAGGAGAATCACTTGAACTCGGGAGGTGGAGGTTGCAGTGAGCCGAGATGGTGCCATTGCACTCCAGTCTGGGCAACAAGAGCGAAGCTCTGTCTAAGAAAAAAAAAAAAAAAAGAGTGTGCTTGAGGCTAAGTTGTCTCCTCATTGTATCCTACTCAGTTTAGCTCATTCAGAAAACCGATTGTTACAGATTATGACTGTGCCCTTTGGGACCATAATCTAACAGAAGAAACAGACATAAATTGGGAGCTGAAGTGTACTGACAAGGGCAGGAAGTGAAGTGAGCACACAAGATTCATCTGAGCCTCCTTTTCTATGGGGTAATCAAGAGAAACTTCTCAGAAGAAGTGTTGTTTAGGCCAGGACCTCAAGGAAGAAGAGTTGACTAAGCCGGGTGCCTTGGCACACACCTGTGGTCCTAGCTACTTGGCTGACTGAGGTGGGAGGATCACCTGACCCCGGGAGTCCAACCTGGGCAACATAGTGAGATTCCATCTCTGAAAAAAAGGAAAAGAAAATGTAAAGGAGTTGATCAGGTAGGAGTTGAGCTCAGGATGGAGAGGAGCTAGAAAATAAAAGGGTCTGGTTGACATGAGTTGAGGGGAAAACCAGTGGGGTGGAGAGAGAGATGTGAGATGAAACTGGCGAGGGAGGCCTGGGCTGGACCAGTCAGAGCCTTGTGGGCTATTGGAAGGATTTTGGTTCGATTTAAGAACTCCCATTTTATATTGTTTTGTGTTTTACCCTCTATTTTTGTTTCGTCTCTTTCCTGCCTTCTTTTGTGTTAATGAAATGTTTTAGAATTCCATTTTAACTTATGATAGCGATTGGCTTTTAAGCTATACCTCTTTACATTTTTTTTTTTAGAGATTGCTCTAGTTATTTCAATACAGTTGAGACTACTTATCTGTGGGTTCCCCATTTGTGGATTCAACCAACCAAGCATCAAAAATATTAGGAAAAAGGAAACAATTAAAAAATAACAGTACAATAAAAAATACAAACAAAAATGAAGACTAACAACTATTAACATAGCATTTACATTGTACTAGATATTATAAGTAATCTAGAGATGATTTAAAATATACAGGAAGATTAGATAGGTAGGTAGGTAGGTAGATAGATAAGATAGATTATATGCAAATACTATGTTATTTTATATAAGGGACTTGAGCATCTGTGGATTTTACTGGTATGGGAGGAGGGTCCTGAAACCAGTTTCCCATAGGTACCCAGGGATGACTGTCTATATCTTTAACTTTTAACAGTTTACTTACAGTTAATGTACCACTCACTTCACATAAAAGATACAAACTTAAAGGTTCATTTCTCCCTTTCTCTTATCCTTTATATTATAGAAGCCATAATATATCTATGAGTACTGAATCCTACAATATAATTTTATAATTTTGTTTTAAAGACTAATATAGGCTGGGCACGGTGGCTCACGCCTGTAATCCCAGCACTTTGGGAGGCCAAGGTGGGTGGATCACCTGAGGTCAGGAGTTCAAGACCAGCCTGGCCAACATGGTGAAACCCCGTCTCTACTAAAAATTCAAACATTAGCCAGGCGTAGTGGCGGGTGCCTATAATCCCATAATCCCAGCTACTTGGGAGACTGAGGCAGGAGAATCGCTTGAATCCGGGTGGCGGAGGTGGCAGTGAGCTGAGATCTTGCCACTCTAGCCTAGGCAAAAGAGCGCAATTCCGTCAGAAAAAAAAAAAAAAAAGTCCGGGTGCAGTGGCTCATGCCTGTAATCCCAGCACTTTGGAAGGCCGAGGTGGGTGGATCACCTGAGGTCAGGAGTTCAAGACCAGCTTGACAGCTTGACTAACATGGTGAAACCCCGTCTGTACAAAAATACAAGAACTAGCTGGGCTGGGTGGCATGCGCCTGTAATCCCAGCTACTTGGGAGGCTGAAGTGGAAGAAGTGCTTGAACCCAGAAGGCTGAGTTTGCAGTAAGCCGAGATCGTGCCATTGCACTCTAGCCTGGGTTACAGAGCGAGACTCTGTCTCAAAAAAACAAAAACAAAAACAGCCAAAAGTAAGAGATACCCAGGGTTTTGTGTAGGTATAAGGGGAGGGGCTTCCATTCCCTCTGGTGGCATTCTACCCTCCCAGTTCTTCAGTGTGTTCACCATCCCAGAAGCTCTCCAAACCCTATTTGTGGATTTTTATGGAGGTCTCATTATGTAGGCATGATTGATTAAATCATTGGTCATTGGTGATTAAATTCAATTTCCCACCCTGCTCCTCTCCCTAGAGGTTAATGGTAGGGTAGGGTATTAAAGGTCCTAAACCTATATCATAGCTTGGTCTTTTTGGTGACCTACCTTCATCGTGTAACACAGGTATGAATAGATTTGCATGTCCAAATGGCTGCTCTGGCTATAGGAGTCTATGAGGTAGGTGGGGGGAGAGATAAAACACTAAGATGACTTAGGCTCCTTTTTTTTTTTTCTTTTTTTGAGACAGAGTCTTGCTCTGTCGCCCAGGCTGGTAGAGTGAGGTGGTACGATCTCGGCTCACTGCAACCTCCACCTCCTGGGTTCAAGTGATTCTCCTGCCTCAGCCTCCCTGTTAGCTGGGATTACAGCATGCATCACCACACCTGGCTAAATTTTGTGCTTTTTTAGTAGAGATGGGGTTTCACCATGTTGGCCAGGCTGGTCTCAAACTCCTGACCTCAGGTGATCCGCCTGCCTGAGCCTCCCAAAGTGCTGGGATTACAGTTGTAAGCCACTGTACCTGGCCCTAGGTTCCTTTTTTTTCATTTTTGAGACAGGGTCTTACTATGTTGCCCCAGACTGGACTTGAACTCCTGGGCTTAAGTGATCCTCTCACACAGATGGGAGGACAGACTCATGTGCCACTGCAACTTTAGGCTAGGTTTTTGTTTTGAGCAACATGGTTGAGAGTGATATTATTCCCTAAAAGAGAAATATATTTGGGAGGAAGCTGATCTAAGTCAACTTGGGTAGGCTGAATTTGAGATATCTGTGATTCATCTAAATGCAATGTCAAGTAGAAGCTGGATATCTGAGCCAGAAGCTCAGAGGAGTGATATGGACTGCACAGACATATTTTGAAACCAAGGATAGGCAAGAGGAGAAGGCCAGGAACCCTGCTGACATGTTCCTCACTGTATTTCAGACAGGCCAGCTTTATTGGGGGAGGAGTAGAATAAGAAGGAAGGGAAAACCAGGTGGTTCCCAACAGGTCAGTAGCAGGACTTGAGGGAAGGAATTCATCATTCATTCAGTTAGTCAGCATTTACTGGACATCTGCTGTGCCACGCAATGTGCCGGAGATACAGAGATAAATAAGACATGTTCCTGCTTTTAAAGAGCTCACAGTTTAGTAAGGGGAAGTAAATGTATTTGGAATTCCAGAGTGAGCTATGTAGAAACCTATACAAGGATGATTAGGGACACAAAACACAGAGTAGTGGGCTGTGTTATTTGCAGAGGTCAAGGAAGACTTCCAGAAGAGGTGACATGAGCTAAGTCAGAATTTACTGGAGTGATGGTCACACCCACGTGAAGTTGGAGAAACTGCTCACAGGAGGCCAAGGGATGGCATGGTTGGTGAGAGGTTTCCAGAAAGATTGGAGGAATAGAGAATGGAGAATGGGCCGGGCGCAGTGGCTCACGCCTGTAATCCCTGCACTTTGGGAGGCCGAGGCGGGCGGATCACAAGGTCAGGAGATCGAGACCATCCTGGCTAACACGGTGAAACCCCGTCTCTACTAAAATACAAAAAAAAAAAAAATTAGCCGGGCGCGGTGGCAGGCGCCTGTAGTCCCAGCTACTCGGGAGGCTGAGGCAGGAGAATGGCGCGAACCCGGGAGGCGGAGCTTGCAGTGAGCCGAGATGGTGCCACTGCACTCCAGCCTGGGCAACAGAGTGAAGACTCCGCCTCAAAAAAAAAAAAAAAAAAAAAAAAAGAGAATGGAGAATGGAAGACAGATATAGAAGGGCCCAGACCAGAGATAGGACCCTGGATGAAAGTGACCGGAAAGTACTTTATAAATTCAAAATATACTAGGTGGGAGGCTGAGGCAGGAGAATTGCTTGAACACGGGAGGCACAAATTGCATTGAGCCCAGATGGTGCCATTAACATTCCAACCTGGGCAACAAGAGCAAAACTCCATTAAAAAAAAAAGAGTATATATATAAAAATATATATAAACAAATGTATATTTATATATAAATATAAATAATTTATTTATAAATAAATATATTTATATTTCTATAATATATAAATACATTTAATGTTATATATTTATTTATATTTATATATTTATATATAAATACATATATTTATAAATATTTAAAATATTTATATATTTATTTATAGTTATATATTTATATATATATGGAACTGCTCTGAAACCAAAAGATACGTCCCAGACCTGGCCAGATTGCCCCAACATTGTCCCTTTTTCTGAAAAAAATTAAGTACGGAGCATTTGGCTGTCTCTAAAGAGAACTGTCTGTGAGGAGATTCTATTAGGAGAGGCGGTTGAATAAGATGACTGACTGCTAAGCATCTTTACAACCTGATGGTCATATTTGTGATGCTGCTATAATGCAATTAAAAGTGTGGTTGAGGCCGGGCGTGGTGGCTCAAGCCTGTAATCCCAGCACTTTGGGAGGCCGAGATGGGCAGATCACGAGGTCAGGAGATCGACACCATACTGGCTAACACGGTGAAACCCCGTCTCTACTAAAAATACAAAAAACTAGCCGGGCGAGGTGGCAGGTGCCTGTAGTCCCAGCTACTCGGGAGGCTGAGGCAGGAGAATGGCGTAAACCTAGGAGGCGGAGCTTGCAGTGAGCTGAGATCCGGCCACTGCACTCCAACCCGGGCGACACAGCGAGACTCCATCTCAAAAAAAAAAAAAAAAAAAAAAAAAAGGGTGTGGTTGATTAGAATACTGTGCCATGTGAATGTCCGTGTGACCCTGTGCTTCCTGGCATGAAATTTACAGTAGGAAGTTAAGTGACTAAAACAGTTGCACATCATCTATCTGAGATGTGTTAACTGAGGTGAAATTGAGGCTAACTTTTCCTAGAAGTAAATGGGTAGGCTTCCTCAGGGATTTAGAAGCCAGGAAGATGAGTCATTCAGACCTAACTTTGAAAGATTATATATTTAATGCTTCATCAGAGAACTGAATTGATTGGAGACTAGACTTCTGAAGAAGACCCCTTCAGCTTACCAGAAAGAACAGGGACTTGATTTAGTGCCAGACAGGCTTAGGTTCCAACAGTGGTTCCTTCAGGAGTGGGACAGATGCTATACCCAGCATCTGTGAAAGGAGAAATAATCACCTATTCTCCTTCAGTTGTTTAAAGGATTAAATGAGATAAAGGATTAAAACATCTATCACCGCTGGGTGCGGTGACTCACGCCTGTAATCCCAGTACTTTGGGAGGCCAAGGTGGGCGGATCACGAGGTCAGGAGATCAAGACCATCCTGGCTAACACGGTGAAACCCCGTCTCTACTAAAAATACAAAAAAATTAGCCTGGCGTTGTGGCGGGAGCCTGTAGTCCCAGCTACTTGGGAGGCTGAGGCAGGAGAATGGCGTGAACCCAGGAGGCAGAACTTGCAGTGAGCCGAGATCGTGCCACTGCACTCCAGCCTGGGCTACAGAGCGAGACTCCGTCTCAAAAAACAAAACAAAACAAAACAAAACAACAACAACAAAAAGCATCTATCACTTGGCTGGGCGCAGTGGCTCACGCCTGTAATCCCAGCACTTTGGGAGGCCGAGGCAGGTGGATCGATCACAAGGTCAGGAGTTACAGACCAGCCTGGCCAACGTGGAGAAACCCTAAAAATACAAAAATTAGCTGGGTGTGGTGGTGCATACCTATAATCCCAGCTATTCGGGAGGCCAAGGCAGGAGAATCACTTGAACCTGGGAATGGGAGGTTGCAAGGAGCAGAGATCAAGCTGCTGCACTCCAGCCTGGAGAGAATGAGACTCCATCTCAAAAATAAAAATAATAATAATAATAAATAAAAGAGAAAGAAAGAAAAGAATGGCTACTTCATAGGCACAGCTGCCTGGTTGGCTACTTTTTTTTTTTTTTTTGAGACGGAGTTTTGCTCTTGTTGCCCAGGCTGGAGTACAGTGGTCAATCTCGGCTCACCGCAACCTCCGACTCCCAGGTTCAAGCCATTCTCCTGCCTCAGTCACCCGAGTAACTGGGATTACAGGCATGTGCCACTACGCCTGGCTAATTTTGTATTTTTAGTGGAGACGGTGTTTCTCCATATTGTTCAGGCTGGTCTCGAACTCCCCACCTCAGGTGATCTTCCCGCCTCGGCCTCCCAAAGTGCTGGAATTATAGGTGTAAGCTACCACTCCCAGCCACCTGATTGGCTACTTTTTAATCGTTCAAGTCTTGGCTTAAATAACCTTTGAGTGGTTAGGGAAACCCTCTCCTTCCCTAACCTTTCAAATCTAAAGTAACCACCGATAGGCAGGGTATGGTGGCTCACGCCTGTAATCCCAGCACTTTGGGAGGCTGAGGCTGGTGGATCAGTTGAGCTGAGAAGGTCGAGACAAACCTGGGCAATGCGGTGAAACCTTGTCTCTACAAAAAATACAAAAATTGTCGGGACTTGGTGGCTCACACCTGTAGCCCCAGCTACTCAAGAGGCTGAGGTGGGAGGATGGCTTGAGCCCGGGAGGCAGAGTTTGCAGTGAGCTGAGATTGAACCACTGTACTGCAGCCTGGGTGTCAGAGCAAGACCGTCTCAATAAATAAATAAATAAATAGCCACCAAGTCTCTCTGTTTCAACAATGTTATAATTATCTACATGCCTCATTATTTATCATTCACTTGTGCATTTGTTTCTCTTTCTCACACAAAGGCCGCCCTTTCCTTAAATTGTCTGGGACCAGGCACCTTTACCAGAACCGTGGAACCTAGCTGCAGGTTGTGACTGGCCCTCATTCAGTATTATGTTATTTATTTATTTATTTAATTAATTCATTTTTTGAGACGGAGTCTCGCTCTGTCGCCCAGGCTGGAGTGCAGTAGCGCAATCTCAGCTCACTGCAAGCTCCGCCTCCCGGGTTCACACCATTCTCCTGCCTCAGCCTCCCGAGTAGCTGGGACTACAGACGCCCGCCACCGCGCCTGCTAATTTTTTTTGTATTTTTAGTAGAGACGGGGTTTCACCGTGTTAGCCAGGATGGTCTCGATCTTCTGACCTTGTGATCCGCCCGCCTCAGCCTCCCAAAATGCTGGGATTACAGGCGTGAGCCACCGCGCCCTGCAGTATTATGTTATTTAAACGTAGCCGTTTAGATGTTTATGATTAAGCCATTTTTTAAAATTACATTTCCACTTAAAACGGTAAATGCGTTAAGTGATAGTATTCGAAAAGACTGTATGGCAGAGCTGGGGTTTTTTTTCCCCCTAGTGGAACCGAAATGGGGAAATCTATAATAACTAACCATCAGGTAAAAGTGTGCGGCCACAATAGACCCAGCAGAGGCGGCCGATAGATGGTTAAGACTATACTTTTAGGAATCATTTCTATAGTTTGCCACTAGAGAAGCTTTTCTGGACGTGTGGAGCACCGGCAACTGCGAGGAGACGCAGTGTTCTCTCCTGAGCCTGAAACCTGCAGTTGGTGTTGCTTTGTTGCAGCTGCTGTTTGCCATTGATGGATGATTCTTCTCTTCCTCTGAGAGAGCAAGCGGGAGAGGACGCAGTCTGAGTGGTTTCTCTTGTTCTTCCGCTTAATGGAAGAGGAAGCTGCTTCACGCAGTTGTCATTTCTAGTATTTCTGTGCTTATGTTAATTATTGCTTTACGCGTCTTCTTTTCTTTTCTTTCTTTTCTTGAGATGGAGTCTTTCTTTGTCGTCCAGACTGGAATGCACCGGCCCTATCTTGCCTCACTGCACTCTCCACTTCCCAGGTTCAAGTGATTTTCCTGCCTCAGCTTCCCGAGTAGCTGGGATTACAGGCGCCACCACAACGCTCAGTTAGTTTCTGTACTTTTAGTAGAGAGGGGGTTTCACCAAGTTGGTCAGGGTTGTCACGAATTCGTGACCTCAAGTGTTCCACCTGCTTTGGCCTCTGAAAGTGCTGGGATGACAGGCGTGAGCCACCGCGCACGGCCAATTTTGTGTTTAATGAAGTGATTTGGTTGTCAAATAGCAGCCTGCGTTTTGGTGTTGGGGATAGGATTTATGTAGTTTTGCTCTCCACCTAATGTCAATACGTATCTGACCTATTTTTCAAGCATTTGCCATGTTCTGCTTTTTGAGCAATGGGAGTTGGAGCCTACATTCTTAGTTACTTAGGAAAGCAGTTGGAAGTGGTTTTAAATGTGCTTTTAATATTTTCTTGCCAGGTACGGTGACTCACGCCTGTAATCCCATCACTTTAGGAGGTGGAGGTGGGAGGATCGCTTGAGGCCAGGAGTTTGAGACCAGCCTGGGCAATATAGCCAGACCCTATGTCTACAAAAAAATTGTAAAAGTAGGCCAGAGTGGCGGCGCCTGCCTGTAGTCCCAGCTACTCAAGAGGCTTCAATGGGAGGATGGCTTGAGCTTCTGGGAGTTCAAGGCTTCAGTGAGCCCTGATGGCACCACTGTTCTGCAGCCTGGGCAACAGAATGAGACCCTGCCTGAAAACAAAAGTTTTCTTAATCACTTAAATATTTTTTTCCCCTTCAGTACCATACTTATTTCTCTTGTTTCTTTAGTAAAATGGAGTTTAAAATTAACCTGTTGGTGTTCTGGTTTTCATTTTCTCTCTCTCTCTTTCTTTCTCTCTCTCTCTCTCTCTCTCTCTCTCTCTCTCTCTCTCTCCCCCTCTCTCTCTCTTTCCTTCCTTCCTTCCTTCCTTTTTTTTTTTTTTTTGAGATGGAGTCTCAGTCTGTCACCCAGGCTGGAGTACAGTGGCATGATCTCAGCTCACCGCAACCTCCACCTCCTGGGTTAAAACGATTCTCGACCGGGCGTGGTGGCTCATACCTGTAATCCCAGCACTTTGGGAGGCCGAGGCGGGTGGATCACCTGAGTTCAGGAGTTCGAGACCAGCCTGGACAACATGGTGAAACCCTGTCTGTACCAAAAATACAAAAATTAGCTGGGCATGGTGGCACACGCCTGTAATTCCAGCTACTCAGGAGGCTGAGGCAGGAGAATTGCTTGAACCCGGGAGACAGAGGTTGCAGTGAGCAAAGATAGTGCCAAAGCACTCCAGCTTGGGTGACAGTGTGACTCTGTCACCAAAAAAAAAAAAAAAAGTGATTATCCTGCCTCAGCCTTCCAAGTAGCTGGGACTACAGGCGCGCGCCACAAGCCCGGCTAATTTTTGGTACTTTTAGCAGAGATGGGATTTTGCCATTTTGTCCAGGCTGGTCTCGAACTCCTGATATCAGGTGATCCACCAGCCTTGGCCTCCCAAAGTGCTGGGATTACAGGCATGAGCCACCGTACCTGCCCTCTTTTTCTTTTTTCTCACTTTCTCACTTTCTTTCTTTCTTTCATGTATGTATGTATATATTTTTATACAGGGTCTCTCTCTGTAGCCCCGGCTGGAGTGCAGTGGCATGATCTCAGCTCACTGCAACCTCTGCCTCCCGGGTTCAAGGGATTTTCCTGCCTCAGCCTCCCAAGTAGCTGGGATTATAAGTGCCCACCACCATGCCTGGGTAATTTTTATATTTTTAGTAGAGTTGGGGTTTTGCCATGTTGGCCAGGCTGGTCTCGAACTCCTAGGCCCAAGTGATCCGCCCACCTCGACCTCCTAAACTTTTGGGATTACAGGCGTTAGCCACCATTCCTGGCCTCAATACAACACTTTTGACACAAGATATATGGGGGTTGTTTCCCCACATATGAGGAAGTTCTCCAGCAGACACCGTGCCTGGCCCTCTTTTTTCACTTTCCTTCTTTTTTTTGTTTTGTTTTATTTTGTTTTTCA
Organism: Chlorocebus sabaeus; assembly: GCF_047675955.1. NCBI lineage: Eukaryota > Metazoa > Chordata > Mammalia > Primates > Cercopithecidae > Chlorocebus > Chlorocebus sabaeus. Next base: position 39,765,446 of record NC_132919.1, read on the forward strand.
GACAGGGTCTCCTGTTTTCCAGGGTGGAGTGCAGTGGTTGCATTCTCAGCTCACTGCAGCTTTGCCCTTCTGGGCTCAAGAGATCCTCTTGGGCTGGGTGTGGTGGCTCATGTCGGTAGTCCTAGCACTTTGGGAGGCCAAGGCAGGTAGATCACCTGAGGTCAGGAGTTCAAGACCAACCTGGCCAACATGGCAAAACACCATCTCTACTAAAATTACAAAAATTAGCTGGGCATGGTGGCACATGCTTGGAATCCCAGCTACTGGAGAGGCTGGGAAGCCAAGATCAGGCCACTGTACTCCAGCCTGGGCGACAGAGCAAGATTCCCTCTCAAAAAAAAAAAAAAAAAGATCCTCTTGCCTTAGTCTCCTGGGTAGGTGGGACTACAGGCTTGTGCCACAATGCCTATTTTTAAAACTTTTTTGTTGCCTGGCTGGGTGCGGTGGCTCACCCCTGTAATCACAGCACTTTGGAAGGCCGAGGCGGGCAGATCACGAGGTCAGGAGATCAAGACCATCCTGCCTAACACGGTAAAACCCTGTCTCTACTAAAAATATAAAAAATTAGCCGGGCGTGGTGGTGGGCGCCTGTAGTCCCAGCTACTCAGGAGGCTGAGGCAGGAGAATGGCGTGAACCCAGGAGGTGGAGCTTGCAGTGAGCCGAGATAGTGCCACTGCGCTCCACTGCTCTGTTTCAAAAAAAAAAAAAAAAAAAATTTTTTTGTTGCCCAACCTGGGCAACACAGCGAAACCCAGTGTCTTAAAAAAAAAAAAAAAATTATCAGGTTCCTCCCATTTTCATTTATCCATCTGGGTTCATGATACTTAAGAAAACTCCAAAAGAAACATTTTCTCCTCAGGAAGTGTCTACACCACTCTTCCATAGATGGCCCTTCCTTAAATTTTTTTCTACTAAAAATGTTTTTACTACAAAAGTAGTATTGTAGCAGGACAAGCTGCAGACAAAACCCCTCAGACACCGAGTTAAAGAAGGAAGGGCTTTATTTGGCCGGGAGCTTCGGCAAGACATATATCTCAAAAAACCGAGCTTCCTGAGTGAGCAATTCCTGTCCCTTTTAAGGGCTTACGACTCTAAGGGGGTCTGCAGGAGAGGGTCGTGATCAATTGAGCAAGCAGCAGGCACGTGACTGGGGGCTGCATGCGCTGGTAATCAGAACGGAACAGAACAGGACAGGGATTTTCACAATGCTTTTCCATACAGTGTCTGGAATCTATAGATAACATAACGGGTTAGGTCAAGGGTTGATCTTTAACCAGACCCAGGGCGCGGCACTGGGCCGTCTGCCTGTGGATTTCATTTCTGCCTTGTAGTTTTTACTTTTTCTTTCTTTGAAGGCAGAAATTGGGCATAAGACAATATGAGGGGTCGTCTCCTCCCTTGGTATGAGGTAACTTAATAGTGGAATCCACCAAAGAGATGTGTGTGTGTGTGTTTTGAGACGGAGTTTTGAGCCCAGGCTGGAGTGCAATGGCACGATCTCCGCTCACCGCAACATCTGCCTCCCAGGTTCAAGTGATTCTCCTGCCTCAGCCTCCCAAGTAGCTGGGATTACAGGCATGTGCCACCATGCCTGGCTAATTTTGTATTTTTAGTAGAGATGGGGTTTCTCTATGTTGGTCAGGTTGGTCTTGAACTCCTGACCTCGGGTGATCCTCCCACCTTGGTCTCCCAAAGTGCTGCAATTACAGGCGGGAGCCACCACGCCAAGTCAAGAGATATATGTTTTAAAGTTGCTAATATGCCTTTATAAAAGTGGTGTTATGATATACACATTTTATAACTAATTTTTTTTCCCATTTAACAGTGCATCCTGTCTATCTCTAAACTAACTGATATAGATTTAAGTCATTCATTTTCATAGCTGCTTTTTTTTTTTTTTTTTGTATTTTTAGTAGAGATGGAGCTTCACCATGTTGGCCAGGCTGGTCTCGAACTGACGTCAAGTGATCTGCCCGCCTTGGCCTCCCAAAGTGCTGGGATTATAGGTGTGGGCCACTGCACCCAGCTTAATTTTTTCATCTGTATATACCATAATGTACTCATCTGTACCCCTACAGATATTTATTATTTTTCCATAAGTTATTGGGGTATAGGTGGTATTTGTTTACATAAGTTCTTATTTATTTATTTGAGATGGAGTTTCGCTCTTTTTGCCCAGGTTGGAGTGCAATGGCTTGATCTTGGCTCACCACAGCCTCCACCTACCAGGTTCAAGTGATTCTCCTGCCTCAGCCTCCTGAGTACCTGTGATTATGGGCGCCCACCACCATGCCTAGATAATTTTTTGTGTATTTTTAGTAGAGACGGGGTTTCTCCATGTTGGTCAGGCTGGTCTCGAACTCCCGACCTCAGGTGATCTACCTGCCTTGGCCTCCCAAAGTGCTGGGATTACAGGCATGAGCCACTGTGCCTGGCCAACATGAGTAAGTTCTTTAGTGGTGACTTGTGAGATTTTGGTGCACCCATCACCCGAGCAGTATACACTGGCACCTTATTTGTAGTCTTTTATCTCTTGCCTACCTCCCACCCTTCCCCTCAGCTCCCCAAGCAAGATCATTGTATCATTGTCATGCCTTTGCGTCCTCATAGCTTAGCTCCCACATATCAGTGAGAACATAAAATGTTTGGTTTTCCATTCCTGAGTTACTTCAATTAGAATAATAGTCTCCAGGCCAGTTTCGGTGGCTCATGCCTGTAATCCCAGCACTTTGGGAGGCCAAGGCGGGAGGATCACTTGAGGTCAGGAGTTCGAGACCAGCCTGACCAACATGGAGAAACCCTGTCTCTACTAAATATACAAAAAATTAGCCAGGCATTGTGGCGCATGCCTGTAATCCCAGCCACTCGGGAGGCTGAGGCAGGAGAATCGCTTGAACCTGGGAGGTGGAGGTTGTGGTGAGCCAAGATTACGCCATTGCACTGCAGCCTGGGTAACAAGAGTGAAACTCCGTCTCAAAAAAAAAAGAATTATAGTCTCCAGTCTCATCCAGTTTCCTGCAAATGCCATTAATTCATTCATTTTTATGGCTGAGTAGTATTCCAATGTACAAATACACCACAGTGTCTTTATCCACTCGTTGATTGATGGGCATTTGGGTTTGTTCCATGATTTTGTGATTGTGAATTGTGCTATTTTGCATTAAAAATTTTTTTTAATTTGTTGTAGTAGAGACAAGGTCTCACTGTATTGCCCAGACTGGTCTCGAACTACTGGGCTCAAGCAGTTGTCCCGGGTTTGCCTCCCAAAGTGCTGGGATTACAAGTATGAGATAGCATGTCCAGCCTATTTTTGCAGTTTTTAATAATCAGAAACAATGCTTTGATAAAATACCTTGTAATATATCTTTACAGGCCAGGCACAGTGGCTCACGTCTGTAATCCCAGCACTTTGGGAGGCTGAGGCAGGCGGATCACGAGGTCAGGAGTTCGAGATCATCCTGACCAACATAGTGAAACCCCGACTCTACTAAAAATACAAAAATTAGCCGGGTGTGGTGGCAGGTGCCTGTAATCCCAGCCACTCAGGAGACTGAGGCAGGAGAATTGCTTGAACCTGGGAGGCAGAAGTCGCAGTGAGCCAAGATTGCACCACTGCACTCCAGCCTGGGCAACACAGCAAGACTCCGTCTCAAAAAAAAAAAAAAGCAGTAGGTTGTAAACCTATACTTCTTATGATTGACTATACATTGGGTGTTCCCACAACCCACTCCCCAGGTTTGATTAATTTGCTAGAGTGGCTCATAGAACTCAGGGAAACACTTTACTTAGGTTTACCCATTTATTGTAAAGATATCACAAAAGATACAGATGAGCAACTGAATGGAAATGATGTCTAAGGCAAGGCACGTGGGAAAAGGCTCGGAGATTCCATGCCTTCCCTGGCCCACCCTCCCTGAACCTCTCCATGTTCAGCTGTTCAGAAGCGTCCCAACCGAGTCCTTTTGGGTTTTTATGGAAACTTCATTACGTAGGCATGGTAGATTAAATCACTAGCCATTGGTGATAAATTTAACCTTCAGCCCCTCTCCCCTCCCCAAAGGTTGGGTGGCAGGGCTAAGAGTCCCAACCCTCTCATCATGCTTTGGTCTTTCCAGTGACCAGCTGTCATCCTGATGCCATCTGGATGGGCCCAGTCACTAGCTACAGTCAGCATCAGCATACAAAAGATACTCATCATTCCAGAGGTTCAAAGAGTTTTAGAAGCTCCATATCAGGAAACAGGCATGAAGACCAAATGTATATTTCTTGGGTTTTTTTGGTTGTTTGTTTGTTTTGTTTTGTTTTGTTTTTTTGAGACAGAGTCTCACTCTGTCACCTAGGCTGGAGTGCAATGGCACGCTCACTGCAACCTCTGCCTCCTGGGCTTCAAGCAATTCTCATGACTCAGCCTCCCAAGTAGCTAGGATTACAGGTGCCCACCACCATGCCCAACTAATTTTTATATTTTTAGTAGAGACAGGGTTTCACCATGTTCGCCAGGCTGGTCTCGAACTCCTGACCTCAAGTGATCCATGTGCTTCTGCTTCCCAAAGTATTGGGATTACAGGCGTGAGCCACCATGCCCAGCCCCAAATAAATCTTTTTTTTTTTTTTTTTTTTTTTTTGAGACAGAGTCTCGCTCTGTCACCCAGGCTGGAGTATACTGGCATGATCTCAGCTCACTGCAACCTCTGCTTCCCCAGTTCAAGCAATTCTCCTGCCTCAGCCTCCCAAGTAGCTGGGACTACAGGCGCATGCCACCATGCCCTGCTAATTTATGTAATTTACTAGTAGAGACGGGGTTTTACCATATTGGTCAGGCTGGTCTCTAACTCCTGACCGCAGGTGATCCACCTGCCTCGGCCTCCCAAAGTGCTGGGATGACAGGCATGAGCCATCGCGCCCGGCCCCAAATATATGTTGCACAATATCACAGAGACAGTGGTATAGTGCATGGACTTTAGAACCAGACTGGTTTGTGACCTCTGGCAAATTGATCTCTCTCCATTTCTCCATCTACAAAATAGTGATAATAATAGTTTCTTCTTCCTGTTGTAGAGTTGTGAGGATTAAGTGAATTAAAAGAATGATGCCTGGCATACATTATTGTTAATATCAGATATTACCTCGTAGGAGGCCCAGAGGTTAGGTGAATGACCCATCTCGAGGCCCTGGGCTAATGAGGGTGGTATTAGGATGTCAACATTTGAATCCAGGTCTTTTAACCTTTTTGGTCAGTCTTTGTACCAGGTCATAGCTGCCTCTGGTCACTTCTTGTGGGACTGTTTTTAGTTACCTTTATAGCAGCCACAACATGGGTACAATGCTGGCCTAAAATAATTATTTGTTGAATGAATAAGTGTTATTTTTTATTAGGAAATCTCCAAAGGGCATGTTTGCTTAAGTTGTAGGGACAGAGGTTTTCACCTATTTTTCTTTCCAGCCACCTGTATCCCCTCAAGATTTGTTGCTCAGTGCCTTCCCCTAAGTGTTTTCTGATCCTTAGAGAAGCCCTTGGAAGGCTGGGCGCGGTGGCTCATGCCTGTCATTCCAGCACTTTCGGAGGCCAAGGCAGGTGGATCTCTTGATGTCAGGAGTTTGCGACCAGCCTGGCCAACATGGTAAAACCCCATATCTACTAAAAATACAAAAATTAGCTGGGCATGATGGTGCATGCCTGTAATCGCAGCTATTCGGGAGGCTGAGGCAGGAGAATCACTTGAATCTGGGAGGCAGAGGATGCAGTGGGCCAAGATCATGCCACTGCACTCTAGCGTGGGCTACAGAGGGAGACTCTGTCTCAAAAAAAAAAAAAAGAAAAGCCCTTGGAGGCCTTGGTTGATTTAATTTTTTGCCTCCCTGGGCCCCAGGAGGGGCTTCCCTGGACTGTAATTTCTTCTTGTCAATAACTATAACTTCTTGTCAGCCTGCTTCCCTGGACTGTAATTTCTTCTTGTCAATAACTATAAATAGTTTCAGATTTGATAAATTAGATTGCTACAGGTGTGTGGATGAGATTCTTGGGGTCATAGATGAATGATGGTTTATAACTCATAGCAATAGCAGTAGCCAGAATATCAGTATTTTTTCCTTTTAACCTTTCTTTTTTTTTTTTTTTTTTTTTTTTTGAGACAGAGTTTCGCTTTGTCAACCTAGGCTGGAGTGCAATGTTGAGATCTCAGCTCACTGCAACTTCCACCTTCTGGGTTCCAGCAATTCTCCTCCCTCAGCCTCCTGAGTAGCTGGTATTACAGGCGCCCGCCACCATGCCCAGCTACTTTTTATAGTTTTAGTAAAGGCGGAGTTTTACCATGTTAGCCAGGCTGGTCTCGAACTTCTGATCTCAGGTGATCCGCCTGCCTCGGTCTCCCAAAGTGTTGGGATTACAGGCGTGAGCCACCGCGCCCGGCTGGAAACATTATTTTTATTATACTGGATGGTAAGCATGTATTCAATTTGCTATGAATGTAGATACTATCTGTCTTCCAAAGTTCATTATACAAATATCTTCAAAGAGGTGCCCTGAACAGGTTAGTGCCTTGCCCCCGTAACATGCATAACTGAGAGATCCATGCAGAATTGTCCTTTTTCTATTCTCTGCTGTTCTTCTCTACTCTTAGGCTGGCTTGTGTTGGGCAGATAAGTGAACAAGGCACTGAAGATAGGGGAGATACACTGGGCAGTTCCTACCCTCTAGTGTAGGAAAAACAGTCTGGTAGAGGACACAAACATACCACAAATTTTTGTAACACAGCAAGTCCTGAGCAGTAAGATGTGTGAACCCCTCTAGTAATGCTCTCACCATGAACACTGTTTCTTTTTCTTTTTTTCTTTTATTTGAGACAGGTTCTCACTCTGTTGCCCAGGTTGGAGTGCAGTAGCACGATCTCAGCTCACTGCAACCTCTACCTCCTGCCTCAGCTTCCCGAGTAGCTGGCATTACAGGCACGTGCCACCAAGCCCGGCTAATTGTTGTGTATTTTTGTATTTTTATTAGAGACAGGGTTTCAGCATGTTGGCCAGGCTGGTCTTGAACTCTTGGCCTCAAGTGATCCACCCACCTCAGCTTCCCAAAGTGCTGAGATTACAGGTGTGAGCCCCCACACCCAGCCCAATTTCTTCTTACTAGATGTCTCAGGCTTCGATACTGTTGACTGATCCTTCTTTTTGAAACTTTTAACCTTCCTTGTCACTTGTGACCCATGTCTTCCAGGTTTTCCTCTAATCTCTGCCTACTTTTTGGCTTTTTTCGTTATTTGCTTTTTTTTTTTTTTTTTTTCTGAGACGGAGTCTTGCTCTGTCACCAGGCTGGAGGGCAATGGCGTGATCTTGGCTCACTGCAACCTCTGCCTCCTGTGTTCAAGTGATTCTCCTGCCTCAGCCTCCTGAGTAGCTGGGACTACAAGCACGTGAGCACGTGCCACCATGGCCAGCTGATTTTTGTACTTTTTAGTAGAGATGAGGTTTCACCATGTTGGCCAGGCAGGTCTCAATCTCCTGACCTTGTGATTCACCCGCCTCAGCCTCTCAAAGTGCTGGGATTACAGGCCTAAGCCACCGCGCCCAGCCCCCGGCTAATTTTTCTGTTTTTATGGTAGAGATGGGGTTTCTCCACGTTAGCCAGGCTGGTCTCAAACTCCCGACCTCAAGTGATCTGCCTGGCCTGCCAAAGTGCTGGGAGTACAGCCGGGAACTACCATCCCTGGCCCTAGCTTGCCTCAAGATGGTAGTGGACCTCAGGGTTCCAGCTGTAACCCTCTGCTTTAATTTTCGATTTCCCAATAAATAAACTTTCTTCCCTTTCATGGGCTGACCCTTCCTCTACATTCTGTTTGCTTATTGTGACCTAGATGCATGAGCTGTGCGCTTTGTTACGTTTGCAGGCTGGCCGCCAGTACTTAGATTTATTATGCCTTGAAAATGGACCATTTAAAATATTTTCTCACAGAAGTATGTAGAGAAGTTTTGTTTCTACCTCAAGAAATGGGAAGCTACTGAAGCTTAAACCAGGGGAATATGTTGTCCTGCTTGTTTAAACACAGCAATGACTGGGTGTGATGGCTCACGCCTGTAATCCCAGCATTTTGGAAGACTGAAGTGGGAGGATCGCTTGAATCCAGGAGTTCAGGGCCATCCTGGGCAAGAGTGCGAGAACCAGAAAAAAATAAACACAGCAATGCCATGTAGAATAAAAACTCCCTGGTTTGGGGGGAAGAAATCCAAAATATTTATGTGTCTGGAATTTTGATCACAGTATAAAATATAATAGGGCGCGCTATGCGAATATCACAGTTTTGAATTATCACAGGCTTTGAATTATCGCTTTCCCCTTCACTCTTTGGTTGTTCTCGAAGGGCCTCCTCGCTTCCGATTATCGGTCCAAACTGGGCAGCGTCGTTGAAGGTTTCTGGAGCTCTGGCGCGCTTTGTAGTCGTCAGCCTTATGTGTGGAGGAAAATGGGGCGGGGTTAGAAAATAGCGAGTGATTGGCTGTTTTGCTACCATATGTTAATTACCGTGATTGCCTAAAGTAGCTTCGAAATTTTGAGCTTATTTTAAATGCTTTGTCGAACTTTGGTAATGGAAAGATCGTTTTTGGAAAAAAGCACGTACTAATATTTTCCAGGGGAAAATGGTGCTCACGAAAAACTCACCATCAGCGAAATATTTGTGAGTTTCTTTCGCATCGGGGAGGCGTGGATTTGTTGGGTAAGATTATACTTTCAGAGATTATTTCTGAAGTTTGTTATTAGAGAAGCTTGTCTGAACGTGTAGAGTACCGGAAACCACGAGGAAGAGGTGTAGTGTTCTCTTTTGAGCGTGAAGTTGGCATTTGGTACTCTTTTATGGTGTTTGGTTTGTGCTATTGATGATCGTTCTTCTAGTGCAATCTGAGTGGTTCCGGATATTTTATTTGTGTATTAAAAGTAGTTCGTGTGTCAACTAATCAGCGATTTTTTCAATTAATTGTGGCTTAAGGGAATGCTCATTTTTCTGTTGTTATTTGGACACTGGTTAAGTGTGTACATGTGCTGTTGTTTTTTACTTTTTTGAGTTAGGGCATTGTTCTGTTATTTTACACCTGAGTGAAATGGCCCGATTTCGGGTCCTTGCAGCTTCCGACTTCTAAGTAGGTGGGATTGCAGGTTCGCCTCTATTCCCCGCTAGTTTTTGTACATTTAGTAGAGAGGCGATTTCGCTTTGTTGGCCAGGGTGGGTTCGAGCTCTTAGCCTTAGGTGATCCAGTCGCCTCAGCTTCCCAAAGAGCTGGGATTACAGGCGTGCGCGATTGATTTTTTCTTGGTAGGTAAGATGTGTTTTCTTTATTTTTTTTCTTGGTCGTGTTACTACTTTGGCCTTTTTCTTTTTTTTCAGTCCCTTTTAATTATTCACAGCCTCATTGTTTGATAGTACTGGAAATTGGTCTGTTTTGTGTATTTTGTTTTCCCTTGTCTAATTAGTCTTTATACTTTAGTAAGATCTTTTAGGTGAGGACTTGTAATTCCAGTGAGCTCTTTTTATGTTATAGCCTTCCTTCCAACACACACAGTATCTTTAGTCCCTCCCTCATCCCTTCCCATGATTGAGAACCATTTTAATCCATTTTGTAATACACCAGAGTGTGGTGAACTAAATGCTTCAATGCAACTTTCTGTAAATATTTTTGATGAATAAACACTGAGTTTGCCTTCCAGTATATCTATGTGCGACTAATGAAGGCCTTCTTTAATCTCCCCCCCCCACCCAGTTCCATCTCAGGAAATTTTCTGATATTTGCATTGATTCTGATATTTCCTTTGCAGGAATTTATGTTGATGCAGTTAACAACTTGGGCCAAACAGCACTTTTTGTTGCGGCATTATTGGGCCTTAGGAAATTAGTTGATGTTCTGGTGGATTATGGATCAGATCCAAATCAGTAAGTACAATAATACTGATGTCTAGAAAATAGGGGTTGTGCTATTAAGATGAGTTGGGGTGTTTAGAAACTAATTTGAAGAACCATTGGCCGGGCGCGGTGGCTGACGCCTGTAATGCCAGCACTTTGGGGGGCCAAGGCGGGCGGATCACAAGGTCAGGAGTTCGAGACTAGCATGACCAACATGGTGAAACCCTGCCTCTACTAAAAATATAAAAAATTAGCCAGGCGTGGTGGCGCATTGCCTGTAATCCCAGCTACGTGGGAGGCTGAGACAGGAGAATCATTTTAACCCTGGAGGCGGAGGTTGCAGTGAGCCAAGATCGTGCCATTGCACCCCAGCCTGGGCAACAAGAGTGACACTCCATCTCAGAAAAAAAAAAAAAAAAAAAAAAGGGTGACTTTTGCCTGACTCTTATAGCTGTGGTTTAAAAGAATCGGAGTTTAGGCCAGGCATGGTGGCTCACGCCTGTAATCTGTGAGCCACTTTGGGAGGCCGAGGTGGGAGGATCACCTGAGGTCAGGAGTTTGAGACCAGCCTGACCAACACGGAGAAACCCTGTCTCTACTAAAAATACAATGCTGGGCGTGATTGCGCATGCCTGTAATCCCAGCTATGCGGGAGGCTGAGGCGGGAGAATCGCTTGAACACGGGAGGAGGAGGTTGTGGTGAGCTGAGATCTCACCATTGCATTCCAGCCTGGGCAACAAGAGCGAAACTCCGTCTTAAAAAACAAACAAACAAACAAACAAAACACACTAAAAGAATTGAAGTTTAATAGTTGGTCTAAATTTTAATATGGAACAGCAGCACAATGAATTAGTGACAGGTGAACATCTACTATTTTTTTTTTTTTTTTTTTTTTCTGACACACGATCTGGCTCTGTCACCCAGGCTGGAGTGCAGTGGCATGATCTTGGCTCACTGCAGCCTCCGCCACCCGGCTTCAAGCAATTCTCCTGCCTTAGCCTCCTGAGTGGCTGGGATTACAAGTGCGCACCACCATGCTTGGCCATTTTTTTGTATTTTTAGTAGAGACAGGGTTTTGCCATGTTGGCCAGGCTGGTCTCGAACTCCTGGCCTCCATCCACCTTGGCCTCCCATAGTGCTGGCATTACAGGTGTGAGCCACTGCACTTGGCCGAACATCTCTTTTTGTGAAGCACTTCGGCTTTTCCTAGGGCCTTCCCAAATGTTAGCTTACTTGACACCTTGATAGAGAAGGGAGAGTGGTGGTGGATATTTTTTCAGTTCCCATTAAACAGAACCAGAAACTGGGGTTTTGAGCACTTAAGTGATTCTAGCTGATTTTCACAGGAACGCCAGAATATGAATAATCATAAGTCTTTCCCATCTTACTTAAAGAGGCTGTGTTTAATGTACCTACTTAAATTATTGATATTGGAAGTTTTGTACTTTTTTTTTTTTCTTGTGATGGAGTCTTGGTCTGTCACCCAGGCTGGAGTGCAGTGGCGCTACTATGGCTCACTGCAAACTCCACCTCCTGGGTTCAAGTGATTCTCCTGCCTCAGTCTCTCAAGTAGCTGGAATTACAGGCACCTGCCACCATGCCTGGCTAATTTTTGTATTTTTAGTAGAGACGGGGTTTCGCTATGTTGGCCAGGCTGGCCTTGAACTCCTGACCTCAGGTGATCCGCCCACCTCGGCCTCCCAAAGTGCTGGGATTACAGGTGTTAGCCACCGCGCCCAGCCTGTTTTACCATCTAATCATTCCTCCCACAAGCAATAAGAAAGCTGGATTGGGAGAGAGATGATATTATTTCTCATTTCTCATGAATGCTAAGAAGGAAAGGAATAATGATTTATACCCAGCTAAGCTTACAAGAGAATCCAGGTCTACCTGGTATCAAAATGTGTACTATCATATTTATTTATCGTAAAGCCTAAAAACTGGAGTCTCTGGCTAGCCAACTCAGAAGTTTATTTGGTACACACAGTGTTCAAAAAAAATTGAAATAGGGAGATTTTATTTATTTATTTATTTTGAGAGAGTGTCTTGGTCTGTCACCCAGGCTGGAGTGCAGTGGCGCGATCTTGGCTCACTGCAGCCTCTGCCTCCTGGGTTGAAGAGATTCTCCTGCCTGAGCCTCCTGAGTAACTGGGACTACAGCACCCGCCACCATGGCCGGCTAAATTTTTTTGTATTTTTAGTAGAGGCAGGGTTTCACTATGTTGACAAGGATGGTCTTGATCTCCTGACCTCGTGATCCACCCACCTTGGCCTTCCAAAGTGCTGGGATTACAGGTGTGAGCCACTGCGCCCGGCAACATTTGGGAGATTTCAAATTAAAAACTGGGATTTCTGGCTCTTGGAAATTCGGAATATCTGGCTTTCCTGGCTCCCTTTCCTGGCTCCCTTTCCTGCCCAACAGCAATAGATCCCTGACCCTCCTCAGAGAAAGCCTAAACCCAGTTACTTGGTCCAGCAGGCATCTGATTTGTGACTTCAATAGGTCCAGTCCATCACAGCATTTCCACTGCGCATATAATAGGAATAAAACCTCCTGGCTGGGTGCGGTGGCTCACACCTATAATCCTAGCACATTGGGAGGCTGACGTGGGTGGATCATCTGAGGTCGGGCGTTCGAGACCAGCCTGGCCAACATGGTGAAACCCCATCTCTACAAAAAATACAAAAAGTAGCCAGGCATAGTGGCGTGTGCCTGTAATCCCAGTTATCTGGAAGGCTGAGGCAGGAGAATTGCTGCTGGAACCCTGGAAGCAGAGGCTGCAGTGAGCCAAGACTGTGCCACTGCACTCCAGCCTGGGTGACAGAGCGAGACTCCATCTCAAAAAAAAAAAAAAAAAAAAAGGAAGTCTCCTGGCTGGGTGTGGTGGCTCATACCTAAAATCCCATCACTTTGAGAGGCTGAGGCAGATGGATCACCTGAGGTCAGGAATTCAACACCAGCCTGGACAACATGGCAAAACTAAAAATACAAAAATCAGTCAGGTGTGGTGGCGTACGCCTGTAGTCCCAGGTACTCAGGAGGGTGAGGCAGGAGAATCGCTTGAACCCAGGAAGCAGAAGTTGCAGTGAGCCAAGATCGCACCACTGTACTCCACCTAGGAAACAGAGGAAGACTTCATCAAAAACAAAAAAAGGAATAAAGCCTCCTCCCAGAAATTCCCCTTCACCTTGATCAGATAAAAACATTTTTAAAACTTTTTTTCCTGGTACCTCTATGCAGCTAATCATCAGATATTTTTTAAGTCACATGAAAATGTTCCTAACAACAAAATAACCAAGCCATAGGGGTTTGCCATCTTCTCTTGTTCTTGTCCATTTCCACTTCCTTCCTGGCACTGCCTGGCATTACAAGTGGCCTTCCTGGATACTTGAAAGAGGGAACTTCTTTAAACTCTGAGGTCTTCAGAAGCTGAGCTCCTTCCTGGTCTCGGCTGTGTCATTACTACTATGCACCATATCATGGGCTAGTCTCAATTCCCTGATCTTGAAAATTAAAGGTTTGAATGGTTTGATCTTTAAAGAAATCAGCTTTAAGCCTGGACAAAGCAGTTGTAAATGCAGATGACTATAAAATATTTCAATTTTTATCTGTATTTTTTTATACAGGCTTTTTTTTTTTTTTTGAGACGGAGTCTCGCTCTGCCGCCCAGGCTGGGGTGCAGTGGCCGGATCTCAGCTCACTGCAAGCTCTGCCTCCCAGGTTTACGTCATTCTCCTGCCTCAGCCTCCCTAGTAGCTGGGACTACAGGCGCCTGCCACCTCGCCCGGCTAGTTTTTTTTTTAGTAGAGATGGGGTTTCACCGTGTTAGCCAGGATGGTCTCCATCTCCTGACCTCGTGATCCGCCCGTCTCGGCCTCCCAAAGTGCTGGGATTATAGGCTTGAGCCACTGCGCCCGGCCTTATACAGGCTTTTAAAAAACAGTTTATGTTTACTAAACACAGTTTTACTGTCATACAGAATATGAAAGTGATGATGGTCATGACTATTTCACTCAAGGCGTTGTTCATACACCTTGTTCCAGTAATTAAAAGAAGTGGGAAATAGCGGGGCTTGGTGGCTCATGCCTGTAATACCAGCACTTTGGGAGGCCGAGGCGGGTGGATCACCTGAGGTTGAGTTTGAGATCAGCCTGGCCAAGAAGGTGAAACCCCATCTCTACTAAAAATACAAAAATTAGCCAGCCGTGGTGGTGGGCGCCTGTAATGCTAGCTACTCAGGAGGATGAGGCAGGAGAATTGCTTGCACCCAAGAGGCGGAGGTCGCAGTGAGCGAAGATCATGCCACTGCACTCCAGCCTGGGTGACTAGAGCGAGACTATCTCAAAAAAAAAAAGTGGGAAAAACTGAAGAAAAAAGATGTTGCATTTTTGCTGAAGAACTGCAGGCTGTCCCAATATGGCCTCCATACAACACGGGTATATGCAAATATCAGCTGAGCCAGTCCCCATGCTGCTTTTTTTTTGGTATAGACAGGGTCTCTGTTGCCCAGGCTGGTCTCAAAACTCCTGGGCTCAAACAATCCTCCCACCTCACCTCCCAAAGTGCTGGGATTACAGGTGTGAGCTACTGCATCTGGCTGACCCATTTCCTTCCGGGCTTTGAAATTAAACAATACAGTAGAGACAGTAGAGCGTGTGTGAATCTAGAAAAATTCTGGAAGGAAACGCAACAAAATATTCATTGTTTTAAGTTAGCTCTGGTTACTTAATTCTCATACTAATTGGCTTTTTTCTTTGTACTTTTCTAAGCTTCCAACTTTTCCTCCCCTAAGCAATCTTATAACCAACCCCTCTACAACACACACACATTAAATACAAAAGCTGCCAGGCGCAGTGGCTCGCGTCTGTAATCCCAGCACTTTGGGAGACTGAGGCGGGTGGACCATGAGGTCAATAGTTCGAATACAAAAGCTGCCAGGCGCAGTGGCTCGCGTCTGTAATCCCAGCACTTTGGGAGACTGAGGCGGGTGGACCATGAGGTCAATAGTTCGAGACCAGCCTGGCCAACATAGTAAAACCTCGCCTCTACTAAGAATACAAAAATTAGGGCGGGTGCAGTGGCTCACTAATCCCAGCACTTTGGGAGGCTGAGGGGGGCGGATCATGAGGTCAGGAGATGGAGACCATCCTAGCTAACACGGTGAAACCCGTCTCTACTAAAAATACAAAAAATTAACTGGGTGCAGTGGCACACGCTTGTAGTCCCAGCTACTAGGGAGGCTGAGGCAGGAGAATCACTTGAACCCAGGAGGTGCAGATTGCAGTAAGCCGAGATTGTGCCACTGCACTCCAGCCTGGGCGACAGAGTGAGACTCTGTCTCAAAAAAAAAAAAAAAAAAAAAAAAAATTAGCTGGGTGTGGTGGTGCGTACCTGTAATCCCAGCTACTTGGGAGGCTGAGGCAGGAGAATCTCTTGAACCCAGGAGGTGGAGGTTGCAGTGAGCCGAGATTGCACTATTGCACTGCAGCCTGGGGAACAAGAACGAGACTTCGTCTCAAAAAAAAAAAAAAAAAAAACCCAAAAAACAAAAAAGAAGATGGTAAGACATTATACAAAGCTGTTTTTGCAGCAAGGAGGATATTGTGGTTCCCACAATGGACTGTACTGAACTGCTTCTCTGCCCAGCAGTGGGAGAGAGCCTGCAGTGAGAACCAATGGGATCAGTGGTTCCTATATGCCTGGGTGCAGGCAAGCCTCATTAGTATCACCAGGGGAATTTGAAAAATAAAACAAAACCAAACCACATTCCTGGGTCCTGTGCTTGCAAGTTTTGTTTCAGTCAGTGTAAGGTATAGTCTGAGAATCTGTGCTTTTGACAGATATCCCAGCGGCTAATTTTTTTTTTTTTTTTTTTTTTTTGAGATGGAGTCTCGCTCTGTCACCCAGGCTGGAGTGCAGTGGCTGGATCTCAGCTCACTGCAAGCTCCGCCTCCCGGGTTCACGCCATTCTCCTGCCTCAGCCTCCCGAGTAGCTGGGACTACAGGCGCCCGCCACCTCGCCCGGCTAGTTTTTGTATTTTTTAGTAGAGACGGGGTTTCACCATTTTAGCCAGGATGGTCTCGATCTCCTGACCTCGTGATCCACCCATCTCAGCCTCCCAAAGTGCTGGGATGATAGGCTTGAGCCACCGCGCCCGGCTGTGGCTTATTAACTAAATTATGATACACCCATTCATTGGCATACTATGCAGCTGTTAAAAAGAATGGAGGTGCCTTGTAGTTTCTCATATGGCAATTTCTCCAAGATAGATTCTTAAATGAAAATACATAGGCCGGGCACAGTGGCTCACGCTTACAATCCCAGCACTTTGGGAAGCTGAGGCGGGTGGATCACCTGGAGTTCGAGACCAGCCTGGCCAACATGGTGAAACCATGTCTCTATGTCTCTACTAAAAGTACAAAAAGTTACTGGGCGTGGGTGGCGGGCACCTGTAATCCCAGCTACTTGGGAGGCTGAGGCAGAAGAACCACTTGAGCCTGGGAGGCGGAGGTTGCAGTGAGCTGAGATCGTGCCATTGCACTCTAGCCTGGGTGACAAGAGCAGAACTCTGTCTCCAAAAAAAAAAAAAAAAAGAGAAAAGAAAATATGTAGATACAGAAGAGTTTGTATAGTGTATTCTTATCTATACTTGTATATACCTAGAACATTTCCAGAAGGATACAAAAACTTGTAATAGTAATTGCATCTTGGTAAGAGAACTGGGTGTCTGGAGTTGGAGGACTTTTTTCTTATCTTCTCTTCGTCATCCTTTTATTTTCTTTCTTCCTCCTCTTTTTCTTCTTCTTCCTCTTCTTACTCTTCCTCTTCATCCTCTTCCTCCTCTTCCTCTTCTTCTTTTTTTTTTTTCCCTTCCCCCCTCCTCTTATTTGTGTTTCTTTTTCAGTTAAAGAGAGAGTTCCCCGGTGATTCTCATGTGTAGCCAGGTTAGGAAACTAAGGCTATACATCATATCCTCACTGTATCCTGGACACATTAAAGGCTGTCACTTCATGCCTCAGAGAGTTTACTGGCTTTGGTGAAATTTTTCTGAGGTGAAATTTTTCTGAGGTGTAGATCCTTGACTGCGTTGCTAATGCCAAGATTTTGTGGGCCTCTACCACAGGATCTTTTTGGGGGACTGTGGGGAGACATTCTCAAATGAGAGAGCTGGCACCTTGTTAGGCTGTGCTTGACTAGCCTGATCCCAGGACACTGCAGATGTGAAGACATTGTTTCCGTGCAGCCAGTATCAGGGTACTGGGGAAAGAAAATTGGATTTGGAACCAGGTCTATGCCTGGGAATGAACCTCAGCTTTGCCATTTTGTTTCCTCATCTGTAAATTGGGAAATGATACTTCCTTGAAGGGTTGAGTGAAGGAGGGAAAAAAAGGTGTGTGTGTGTAGAAAGTTCCTGTGGTCACAGACGGGCTTCACAGATGATGATGTTATATTCCTCGTCATCAAGGTTGCCTTGTAGAATGGGAGCTATGTGTTGCACACTGAGCCCTGCTCCATGGAATGCAGGAGCATTGCCATGGACATCCATTGTACCCATCTCCCTCCCCAGCCGCTGCTTTGATGGGAGCACCCCTGTCCATGCAGCAGCATTTTCAGGCAATCAGTGGATCCTTAGTAAACTGCTGGATGCAGGAGGTGACCTGCGACTCCACGATGAGAGGGGTCAAAACCCGAAGACTTGGGCTTTGACAGCAGGAAAGGAGCGTAGCACCCAGGTAAGGGTGGGTCCCACTCTGTAGCCATGCCCAGTAGAAGAGCACTGGACTGAGAGTCAGGCTCCCAGTGGTCAGCACAGAGCGTGCAGTGGCCTTAGCTTTGGCACTGGACTCTCAAGCTTGGATCAAAGCAAGTTAGCCAGCTGCGAAACTTCCAGCAGTTCTAGTGAACCTTTCTACTCATCCATTCTGTGGGAAAGGCAAACAACTGTAACTTTGTCTGACCTATTTAACTAGCACTTACCATGACTCAGATGTTGTTTTAAATGTTTTTTATATATTAAGTCACTTTAATCTTCACAGCCACCTCTCAGGTAAGTACTATTATTGTCCTTATTGTACAGGTGGGGAAACTGAGGCCCACTGACATTAAGTAACTTTGCTTGGCAGGTGGAAATTTTTTTTTTTTTGGGGGGGGTAGGGGGAAGGAGTCTGTTGCCCAGGCTGGAGTGCAGTGGCATGAGCTCAGCATGAGCACACCAACACACTCAGCTTTTTTTTTTTTTTTTTGAGATGGCATGTTGCTCTGTCACCCAGACTAGAGTGCAGTGGTGCGATCTTGGCTCACTGCAACCTCTGCCTCCTGGGTTCAAGCAGTTCTTCTGCCTCAGCCTCCTGAGTAGCTCGGATTACAGGCATGCACCACCACACTCAGCTAACTTTTGTATTTTCAGTAGAGACGGGGTTTTTCCATGTTGGCAAGGCTGGTCTTGAACTCCTGACTCAGGTGATTCGCCCGCCTCGGCCTCCCAAAGTGCTGTGATTACAGGCATGAGCCATCGCGCCCGGCTGGTGTGATGTGTTTTAATGAAGACTAAATAACATAAATGTAAAACTCAAAGGGCAGGTACAGTGCCAGGCCCCTCTGTGTGCAGTCTCCTTTCTGGGGCTCCTGCTTATTAGCTGTTGGGCCTTGGACCAGCAGTTTTACTCCTCTTGGCCTTGGTTTCCTCATCTGTTGAAGGAGGGAGTTGGAGGAAATTGTTGCCCTAAATCCTGTCCCTGAAAACATTCCATACCTTTAGAAAATCACCTGGGCCCTTTCCTTTTGAGAGATTTTTCTGTTGGGGGCTCTCAGTTCCTCGGACCATTTGTCTTCACACCCAGGCTTCCATTCCATTGAGAACTGGTGTGCCCGCATTGGGCGTCTCTGATGTTTTGCAGGTAGTGGAGTTCATGCAGCGCTGTGCCTCACACATGCAGGCCATCATCCAGGGCTTCTCTTACGACCTCCTGAAGAAAATAGACTCCCCGCAGCGGCTTGTCTACAGCCCGCCCTGGTTTGGGAGCCTTGTGCAGGGGTGAGTACTGCCTCAAGCAGAGTGGGATATTCTCCATCACCCAGCCTTCCTTGTGGGAGCCCTGCAGCATGGGTTGCCTCGGCTCCTCCACATCAGTGCCCTCTGGCATCTGGCCCATCCAAAGGGGCGTGCTTGGAAAGAAAAGGCTTGGCCCTGATGAAGGAAGGCCAGAGGATCACCTTTGGCCCTCTCTTCCCTCTCCCCAGAAGGTCTGAGAGGAATGAGTGTGGGCTCCAGTGGAAACTACCCTGTGTTTAGCAGAAGGGGAACATCTCAGGTCTGAGGAGCCCAGCAGAAAACCCTTACCCAGCAGGACACCTTTCTGGCTTTTTCGTCATCTCCTGAACAATAGAAAGAGTGTTCCTTTATTACTAAGGTTGCAAAAGACCACAAATGCTTAACTTACAGCTTCTTCGGCTATTTTCAGCTGATATGAGAGACTTGCTGCCAGCTGGATGGGCAGCCCCTCCTTCTTCCATCACAGCTGCAGGAGGTGGGCTCCGTGCTTCTCTCCGTGCTCAGGGTTAAGCTTGGAAGGGAGGAGTGTCATTTCAACTTCTCTGGGATTGGTTGACTTAGGGTTTGTATGTAGAAAATCCTTCCCGTTTGGCTTTTCTCTGATGGCATCTCTTTCTGTAAGCAGGGTAGGTGGGCTCACCACACTTTTGCAGGCTTCCTTGTCCTGTCATTCATGCACTTCAAGTCCTGACTGTCCTCTGATGATTGGATACTCCTGGCTCCTCAGGCGAGATGAGTTCATGATCCCGTTAACTCCTAGCTGCTGGGCTGCCTGCCACTCTGACCAGTTTTGGCTCTTTACTCAGTATCCAGAATGACCTTTTAAAAATGGAAATCAGGTAGCTGAGTGCAGTGGCTCACACCTGTAATCACTTTGGGAGGCTGAGGTGGGCGGATCACCTGAGGTCAGGAGTTTGAGACCAGCCTGGCCAACATGAAGAAACCCTGTCTCTACTAAAAATACAAAAATTAGCCGGGTGTGGTGGCATGCACCTGTAATCCCAGCTACTCAGGAGGCTGAGGCAGGAGAATCACTTGAACCCAGGAGGCAGAAGTTGCAGTGAGCCAAGATCGCACCACTGCACTCCAACCTGGGTGACAGAGCAACACACCATCTCAAAAAAAAAAAAGGCCGAGTGTGTTGGTGTGCTCCTCATAGTTCCAGCTACTCTGGAGGCTGAGGTGAGATAATCGCTTGAATCTGGGAGGTGGAGGTTGCAGCAAGCCAATATCATGCAACTGCACTCCAGACTGGGTGACAGAGCGAGATCCTGTCTCAAAAAATTAAAATAAAATAATCAAACAAAAAATAAAATAATAGAAATCAGGTTGTACCACTCTGCTAAAACTCCTTAAGGACCTTCCCTGTGGCTATTAGGTTAAGTTCAGAAATCCCTTATCTGGCCTTGGAGGCCCTGCCTCATCCAAGCCCTCCCACTTCATCTCCTCCCTCTGCCCCTGGTGCTTGTATGGAGACCCCTTCTTCAGAGTTCAGAGAATTGTCATAGTTTGCAATTATTTTATTTGTATATGTTCTTCTCCAGTTTTCAAATTAAATTGTGAATTCCAAGAGGGCAGGGGCTGTGTCTGTCCTCTTCATTGCTACTAACCCTTAGCTGCTTGGTGCATGGTAGGGCTCTGTAGAAGGAGAAGAGGCTCATGAGTGAGCCTGAAAGGAAAACCCAAGTGTAAGAATGGGTGAGCTTTACAATCTTACTTATCTAGATACAGCATCAAGTTTAGAATTAGATGAAGCATTCTTATGGGGTTAATGGAATGTTTACATGGAAATACACTCCTCTTCCCCGACCTTTTTTTTTTTTGAGACTGAGTCTTACTCTGTCGCCCAGGCAGGAGTCCGTGCAATCTTGGCTCACCACAACCTCTGTCTCCTGGGTTCAAGCAATTCTCCTGCCTCGGCCTCCTGAGTAGCTGGGATTAATATAAAATTAGCACACCTGGCTAATTTTATATTTTCAGTAGAGATGGGGTTTCACCATGGCCAGGCTGGTCTGGAATTCCTGACCTCCAGTGATCTACCCGCCTCTGCCTCCTGAAATGCTGGGATTACAGGCGTGAGCCACCGTACCTGCCCCCCTTCTCTTAATGTAAAAAACCACACAAATTCTTGAAATTAGAGTTAGCCTTTGAGATTTGTGAGTGGTACTATGTCAGATAAGATTCCTCACACGTGTGTGTTTGCACAGAGCTTGTACTGGGAAAAGAAGAAAAGCACTGAGTTGAGGACCAATGGCTGTAGATGGCTGGAGTTAGTTTTTTCTCCCCTTAACCCAGCCGAGTTTAGTTATATAGATGTGTGCTGAAAAATTTAGGTAGGAGAGCAGGAAATGTTGATCTGAACTGCAGTTGTTGTCCAGGTCACTGTTTGAGAACACTCGGCTCTTTTGCTTAAAAAAAACTCTCCGCTCCAAAGAGCCACGTACTGCCCAGAGATCCCAGAGTGGAAGGCAGGAGGCCTTGTCACTGGTTACCCCCAGTTCCACTGCTGCTGGAGGCTGACACCGTCACTGTCAGCACAAGTTCTGTTCCCCTGGGCAAGAAACGGTTCACTGTCTCTTAGATCTTCTGAGGCCTAAGCACATAAGCCTTATTTTAAGAAGAGGCTGATGATTTGGTGTAGAATAGTGGCCTTTTTCTTAGGGCCTGTCTACTCAAGTGAGAGTGACCATATAGCTTATTATCTGTTGGCTGTTTCCAGAGTGAAAGGGAGACTATCAATAATGGTGCTGAGATACCAGGTGTAAACTGGGATGCTCAGTTTATCTCAGTCTAAACTTCAGAGTCTTCTCCTCAATAGCATAGCAGCTTAAAGCAGATACGGGACAGCTTGGCACTGATGAGTTGCTGAGGAAATAGAAAAGAAGTAAAGCGTTTACATGTGTTCTCTAGTAGTGGCATGTGGGGCCTCACAGACCTGAGGTAGGCTGGCCCTGAATATGCACCGTCCCCCAGCTCCTTTGCCATTTGCCAAGAAAAGGAAAGTGCCTCTGGTGGTGGTAGGTTGTTTTTTCCTTCAGTCTGAGCTGAAAGTACTCAACTGGCAAGCATTAACTGAGCACCTACTGCATGGCACATGCCAGATTCTGGGAACCAAAGAAATACGAGGCATCACCCCTCCTTCCAAGACAACTTCAGTGAAGGGGTACCCTGATGCACAGGTGATGGTTTGGGTATGGAATGTGGGAAGAACAGTGGCTGGAATGAGCAACATCAGGGTCTGGTCACTGCTGCATTTTATGACCTCAGGCCAGCAAGTTTCCTGTTCCTGGGCTTCATTTTTTTGCCTATAAAATGAAAAAACTGAACAAGATGTGCTTATGGTTATTTCCAACTCTGACCATCTGTATTTGTTATCTATTGCTGTGTAATGAATCACCCCCAAACTTAGCAGCCTCAAACAACATTTTTATCTCGCACAATTTCTGTGGGTCAGGAATCAGGGAATGGTTTAACTAGGTTGTTCTGTCTCAGAGTTTCTAATGAAGTTGCAGTTAAGATGTTAGTTAGGGCTGTATTCATCTGAAGGCTTGACTGAGGATGGACAGTTCAGTTCCAAGATGGCTCGTTTACATGGCTGGCAAATTGGTGCTGGGCATTGAGCCTCCCCCTAGGGCTGCTCATATCATGTCCTCATATCATGGCAGCTGGCAGAGCAAATGATCCAAGAGAGATCAGGGCCAAAGCCTTGGTAGATTTAGCCTCAAAGTGACAGACCATCACTGTTTTGCACTGTTAACAGTCAAAAATGAGTTAACAGGTCAACCCCATCTGACCTGTGAGCGCCTACACAAGGTTATGCATACTGGTAAGTGAGAATCATAGAGGCCCTCTCAGAGGCTGGCTATTACATCGTCTCTAGTTTTGTAACAAAAAGTCTAACAGTAAAGACAAAATCAACTAGACCTTCTGAAAACTTGGCTTAGCATTATTCTTCTGGATATGAGTGGTTAATTGAGTTTTTTTTTTTCCTCTTTTAAATATTTCTAGAAACCCCAATGGCTCTCCTAACCGAATGCTTAAAGCTGGAGTCATTTCTGCTCAAAATATCTACAGCTTTGGTTTTGGGAAGGTAAGAGGTTGCCACTGACAGCCAGTGTTTGCAGGACTAACTGGAGAATCATCGGGCCCCATCTCCTACCTTTGTCCAACTCCTGCCTCCTTATCCTTACCAAAGTGGTGTTCTTTTCTTTTTTATCCCTATTGAGGGAAAGGTATCTCTTAGTGTTGCTGTCTTACTAACAAATTGTGAAACCCCCAGAGAATTCCCTTGGATGACCCTGGGCTAGACTTAAGTTTAGAAAATGATCTTTTAATTAATTAATTAATTTTTAGTTTTAAATTTAAAAATTTTTTTTTTTTTTTTGAGATAGAGTCTGGCTCTGTTGCCCAGGCTGGAGTGCAGTGGCGCGATCTCGGCTCACTGCTGCAACCTCTGCCTACTGGGTTCAAACAATTCTTGTGCCTCAATCCTCCCAAGTAGGTGGGATCACAGGCATGTGCCACCATGCCTTGTTACTTATATTTTTAGTAGAGATGGGATTTCACCATGTTGCCCAGGCTGGTGTCGATCTTCTGGACTCCAGCAATCCACCCACCTTGGCCTCTCAAAGTGCTGGGATTACAGGCGTGAGCCAACTCACCTAGCCCTACTGCGCGTTCTGTTTGTTGTGCTAAGGCAGCCTTGGGGGGGCAGGGAGGAGGAATATCTGATTTGGCCGCACACAATCCTGGGGGCTGTGGGGGCCACAGTGGGCTTCTCAAGTCCCAGCCATGGCACTTGAGGCATCTGACTTCTTTCTATGAGCCTCAGTTTCTTCACAGAAAAGAATAAAAGGGAAATAATAATACAACCTTGAAAGTTTTTAGAAATATTAAAGATAATATAAAGAATTGTGGTGAGGCCTGGTGGCTCACGTCTATAATATTAGCACTTTGGGAGACCAAAGTGGGTGGATCACTTGGGCCCAGGAGTTTGACACGCCAGCCAACATGGCAAAAGCCTATCTCTATTAAAAAAAAAAAAAAATTAGCCAGGTGTGGTGGTGCATGCTTGTAATCCCAGCTGCTTGGGAGGGTGGGGTGAGAGGATCGCTTGAGCCCAGGAGGTCAAGGCTGCAGTGAGCCAAGATCATGTCATATGCCGCAGCCTGGGTGACAGAGTGATACCCTGTCTCAAAAAAAAAAAAAAAAAAAAAAAGGGCCTAGTGCACAGGGGTATTCAGAAAGTTGATAAATAGCAACTATCATTCTTTTAGCTGGCTGATAGGATTCTGGATGTGTTCTGCTTTTCCTCCCTTCTCCCCCTAATTTGAGGCTATGCCTTGGTTTCAGTTTTATCTCACAGGGGCAACACAGATCGCCTATCTAGGATCTCTTCTGGTCATTGGAGAAAAGGAAGTGATTCAAGCTGACGATGAGCCCACCTTCTCTTTCTTCAGCGGTCCCTATATGGTCATGACCAAGTAAGTGGGGGCTGGCCAGTGGGAGGTCTGATTGAGTTTCAAGGGAAGAGTGTGGGCTGCATGTGACTTCCTTATATGTGGGGAGTTTCTACTTAAACACAGGGAACACATTAGAACATCTGTCTAAATCAGGGTTTCTCAGCCAGGACACTATTACCATTTTTGGCCAGATGATCCTTTGTTGTTGGGAGTAGTCCTGTGCATTGTAGGATGTTTAGAAGCCCCTGGTCTCTACCCATTAGTGCCAGTTACAGTCCCTTACAGCCCCCACAGCTGTGACAACCAAACTGTCTTACAGACATTGCCAAATGTCCTCTGGGGGAGAACCACTGCTCTGAAAGATTACTCATTACAATATTTAATGTCTTTGCTTGCTAAAGAATTAGAGGCAGCTTGGTAGTGACTATCTTGCCTCTGATACAGGCCAAGGGTAACGAAGCCCCTATAGAAGCTGTGTTATTGCTACTGCCTTTGCCCAAGTCTTTACCATCCCTCACCTGGACTGGTCTCCTAACTGGCTTCCCATTCTCTGGACCACCCCTCCCCTACCCATTCCCCACACTGCCGGTACCATTGTGCTTTTGAATACAAACCTGATCAAGTCACTCCCTCCCTTGCATTCAGTGATGACTTCCCACCACCTATACCTAAGTTCTCCAAGGTGCTTTAGTACCCGGGGGTAGTGGGAGGGAGGACCCAGTAGTGCCCAGTGGGCATTGCAAGTTCTGTGTGGAGACCACTTTTCTTCCTTGCTTAGGAAAGCTCATTCATTGAAGGAGTAAGTGGCTGCTCACTCCCTTCTGCTGAAACTCTTTCCTGTCCTTGTAGCCTGGTATGGAACGGGAGCAGGGTCACAGTGAAAAAGCTGAATCTCCCCACCCACCCACACTGCAGCAAGCTGCGGCTGGCCGACTTGTTAATTGCTGAACAGGAACACAGCAGGTGAGAAGGAAGCCCAAGGCCCAGGCCCCTTATAGGTCTAGGTCTCTCTACAGACCCAGGTTCTGGGCTATTCAGCTCTGTGCCTGGGATAGGGAGCTCCAGCCCCTCTCAGTCTCAGCATTTCCTGACTGTTGAAATTGACTGACTTGACTTACAAGGGCTGCCAAGAAAGAGGAAGAGAAATTAATGAGTAGCCTGAGCAGTGGGGACAGTGGTGGTGAGGGCCTGTGTCTGTCAGCTGCCCTGTAACCCATGTCTCTGAATGCGGCAGCCTCCATGCAGGCCCTTCTGGTTATTATGCTACAATCCCTGAGTCCCACCCTCTTTGGGCCCTGTACCCATCAGGACAACATGTGGCTATCCTGTTTTCATAGAGAAATGGCTTGCTTAAGATCCAGATGTCTGAGGACATGTCTCATGTCCATTGCGGACAGGCTCATGGATCTCTGGACCTTAGGACTCCTGTGGCTCCAGAGTTAGGTCCTTCTGCTCTTGCTAGGACAGGGTCTTGATTCATTCATTCAGTGGACCCAGAGTTATGTCATTCTGCACTTGCTAGGACAGGTTCTTGATTCATTCGTTCAGTGGACCCACGCTCATTGAGCTCTCTCCTGAGAAGGCTCCTCAACTCCTGCAGGAGGCATGTAGAGGGGCTACATTCTTTTTTTTGTGGAAATCGACTTGAAGGGACCAAAGGAAGCTTTAAGAAGGAGCCTGGGCAGCATAGACTTTGACATGAGACTGAGTCGGGTGTGCAAACTTGGATGAATTCCTGACGTTTCTTCCTTTTTTTGGGGGGGGTGGCGGTGGGGATTGAGTCTCACTCCGTCACCCAGGCTGGAGTGCAGTGGTACGATCTAGGCTCACTACAACCTCCACCTCCTGGGCTCAAGCGATTCCCAGGCCTCAGCCTCCTGAGTAGCTGGGACTACTGGCATGTGCCACTACACCTGGCTAACTTTTGTATTTTCAGTAGAGACAGGGTTTCATCATTTTGGCCAGGCTGGCCTCAAACTCCTGATTTCAAGTGATCTGCCCACCTTGGCCTCCCAAAGTGCTGGCATTACAGATATGAGCCACTGCACCAGTCCCTGACATTTCCTTGATGTTGGTCTCCTCATCTATAAAATGAGTATAATGATACATTTCTTGCAGGTGGTTGTTAGGATCTGAGATGATATATGCAAAGAATACAGGAGCTCTTAGCCACATTGTCATTGTTGTCATTGATGGCTCTAAGCTCTCAGGGTCTCATCAGTTAGGACCACAGATTCCAACAGAAACCGTCACCAACACCTCATCCTGTTTTCTTAGAAAACATCGTATACAAAAGGCCAGGCGCAATGGCTTATGCCTGTAATCCCAGCACTTTGGGAGGCCAAGGTGGGTGGATCACCTGAGGTCAGGAGTTCAAGACCAGACTGGCCAACATGGCGAAACCCCATTTTTACTAGAAATACAAAAATTAGCCGTACATGGTGGTGGTCACCCATAATCCTAGCTACTTGGAAGGCTGAGGCAGTAGAATTGCTTGAACCCAAGAGGCGGAGGTTGCGGTGAGCCGAGATCACGCCACTGTACTCCAGACTGGGCAATAGAGTGAGACTCGGTCTCAAAAAAACAAAAAAAAAGCCGGGCGCGGTGGCTCAAGCCTGTATTCCCAGCACTTTGGGAGGCCGAGACGGGCGGATCACGAGGTCAGGAGATCAAGACCATCCTGGCTGACAAGGTGAAACCCTGTCTCTACTAAAAAATACAAAAAAAAAAAAAAAAACTAGCCGGGCGAGGTGACGGGCACCTGTAGTCCCAGCTACTCGGGAGGCTGAGGCAGGAGAATGGCGTAAACCCGGGAGGCGGAGCTTGCAGTGAGCTGAGATCCAGCCACTGCACCCCAGCCTGGGCGACAGAGTGAGACTCTGTCTCAAAAAAAAAAAAAAAAAGAAAAGGAAACATCGTATACAAATGGTATTTGTTTAGAATGTGTTCAAAAGGCCTACGCCCATTTTTTCATTATGTCCTCCTCTCCCCTGCCTTTTCTGAAGCTTCTTTTCTTTTGCAGCAAGCTACGGCACCCCTACCTGCTACAGTTGATGGCTGTGTGTCTGTCCCAGGACCTGGAGAAAACTCGCCTTGTATATGAGCGCATCACTATTGGCACATTGTTCAGTGTCCTTCATGAACGAGTAAACCGCTGTTTCCATGGATTTTCCATTGCTGCCCTCCCAATTTCTTCCTTCCTTACCCTCTTACCCCAGCTGTGGCGATCCCATTGCTGTATGCGTGGAAGATAAATATCTTTATTCTTTTGCTTTATAGGGGCTGTGTAACATGCTATTTAAGGCTGATAAGCACATGGTCAGAACTAGTATGGTTGTATTATTGTCAGTTCTGCTTTTTTTTTTTTTTGAGGGACAGAGAGTCCCTCTGTTGCCTAGGCTGGAGTGCAGTGGCGCAATCTTGGCTCATTGCAACCTCCACTTCCTGGGTTCAAGTGATTCTCCTGCCTCAGCCTCCTGAGTAGCTGGGATTACAGGTGCCCAACACTGTGCCCAACTAATTTTTGTATTTTTTGTAAAGACGGGGTTTCACCATGTTGGCCAGGCTGTTCTCAAACTCCTGACCTCAGATGATCCACCCACCTCGGCCTCCCAAAGTGCTGGGATTACAGGCTTGAGCCACTGTGCCCGGCCTGTCCTGCTTTTTTTGAGACGGGGTCTTGCTCTATTGCCCAGGCTGGAGTACAGTAGTGAGATCATAGCTCACTGTAACCTCCAGCTCCTGGGCTCAACTGATCCTCCTGCATCAGCCTCCAATGTAGCTGGGACTACAGGTGCATGCCACCATGCCCAGCTAATTTTTTTTTTTTCGAGACAGAGTCTCCTTCTGTCCGCCAGGCTGGAGTACAGTGGCATGATCTCTGCTCACTGCAACTTCTGCCTCCCTGGTTCAAGCAATTCTCATGCCTCAGCCTCTGAAGTAGCTGGGATTACAGGCACCCCCCCACCACACCCAGCTAATTTTTGTATTTTTGGTAGAGATGGGGTTTCACCATGTTGGCCAGGATCATCCTGAACTCCTGACCTCAGGTGATCCACCCGCCTCAGCCTCCTGAAGTGCTGGGATTGCAGGCTTGAGTCACTGCACCCAACCCCCACCCAGCTAATTTTTTAAATTTTAGTAGAATCATGGTCCCACTATGTTGCTTGCCCAGGCTGGTCTTGAACTCCTGCCTTAGCTTCCCAAAGTGTTGGGATTACAGGTACGAGCCACTGAGACCAGCCTAGTCCTGCTTCTTTATCAGACATCTAAGAGTGCAATGGACCCAGAGAACACAGACACCTTTTGACTAACTATAATCCAGCAACCACTGGCTTTATTTTCCTACATTTTCATTTGTGCTCTCCCAGTTTTTTCTTTAGAGGCCTGTATCACTCCCCTCTCACCTCTCAAGTTTCCTTGGGGTTGGGAGACATCTTTCCTGGCTTGTATAGAGTCCCTGGGAAGGGTGCTTTGGCCTGAGATGTGGGTTTAGAGAGCTCTTGGAGTATTTAGGTTTTTTTCCTCCATAACTTTGTTCTAAAGATTCTAGATATAAATAAGGAGACCCCAAGAAGGGCCCTTCCCCCAAATGGCTTGCCATTCCTTCTGCCTGAGGACATCCTATTCTGTTTTTTTGTTTTTTCCCCCTTGAGTGAGGGTATTACCTTAAAGACCATTTCTCTGGGGGAGAGACCCATTAAGACTTTAGTCAGCCAGGTGCATTGATGTGAGTGACTTTCTGTCCCCTTAGAAAGCACTTTCTGGCTCATCTGACTGGGGTAGGACTGAATTGGTTATCTGTATCCTGCAGGGTCCTTTGAGCTTCTAGGTTCTCCCCAGCAGCTTGGGCTTGGACAGGGAGGGGACAGGGCAGGTTTACTGGTGGTATGGGGGGACCTCCCCTGTCAGTTTTCCCCTGGCCAATCCTGGATGCACATAACAGACTTTGAGAAATTTATTTTCATTTTTTGTGGTATGAAGCAGCTCAGCTGAGGGAAAGGAATCCAGGTTTGGATCCAGGGGGCCTGAGTCATTGGGACGTCAGGCCTTTCACTTAGCCTCACTGAGCTTTAGGTTCTCCATCTCTAAAATGGGGATCCTTGGTAGCCGTGAGGATCATATGGAAAGACTGGAAATCACAAAATGCTACAGTGTCAGGGCCCCAGTCCTTTTTTTTTTTTCTTGGCATTTTATCTCTTGCTTGCAGCGATCCCAGTTCCCAGTGCTGCACATGGAGGTGATCGTGCACCTGCTGCTCCAGATATCTGACGCCCTGAGATACCTGCATTCCCAGGGGTTTATCCACCGCTCCCTCAGCTCCTATGCTGTCCATATAGTCTCCCCAGGTGAAGCGAGGCTGACCAACCTGGAGTACATGTTGGAAAGGTGGGCACAACATGGAGTGGGACTTTGTCCTGAAGGCAATCTCCCTTGGGGACCTCTCCTGTAGAGATAGAATCTGATCTGGGTGGGACTCCTCATTGGTGAGATGAACCTGCCCATCAGTTGATGAACCTGTCCCAAATGCCTTACCCTGTCTGCCAAGGCTAGAGGAATTTGGAGACATTTTAATAAACATTTAACAAGTATGATCTCGTATTAGCTAATGTATAAATTCTATAATTATCCACTCCAACATTTTTAGTGGATTTTCTTTTATTTATTTATTATTATTATTATTATTATTATTTTTTTGACGAGTCTTGCCCTGTTGCCCGGGCTGGAGTGCAGTGTCACAATCTCGGCTCACTGCAACCTCCACCTCCCGGGTTTGAGCGATTCTCTTGCCTCAGCCTCCCGAGTAGCTGGGATTACAGGTCCTCACCACCACACCTGGCTAATTTTTGTGTTTTTAGTAGAGATGCAGTTTCACCATGTTGGCCAGGCTGGTCTTGAACTCCTGACCTCAGGTGATTCGCCCACTTCAGCCTCCCAAAGTGCTAGGATTACAGGTGTGAGCCACTGCGCCCAGCCCTTTCAGCAACTTTTAACACAACAAGGTGTATTTCTTACTCACATTGCAATCCAGTGTGTGTTGGAGGCAGGGACAGTGTTCCCTGTCACTCTAATCTGTAGCTTCACCACCTTTCAGACCTTGATCCCCCACTGCATTCTTTGCATTGCCAGTCAACAAGCAAGAAAGAACATGGAGGGGACACAGTGGGGTTTGGGGCCAGTCTGAAATGGTTATGTTACTGCCTCCCACTTTGCAGTGGCCAGAGACCAGTTAGCTTCTACTGGAGGGAAGCTGAGCTGTCCCTTAGCTGTGCATCCTGGAAGGAGAGAAGGTGATGGGTGCTGATGAACCTAATGGTCTGTCACACCTACATCTGGGTCAGGCACTGGCCTGGATAGACATGGAGGTCACTCTCTGCCCTCAAGGGGCTCAGCACAGTGAGAGAGGCAGTCAAAATTCAGGAATTGGTAAGGGGGCTTAGTTTCCTGTTGGCAAGAGTCAAAGTCCTCCTGAGAGCCTCCAAGCTTTGAGAGGCAGAGGCTCTCCCCTGTACTTCCTTACTGCCATCCACAGCTCTGAGCCTTTGGGCCAGTATTGGTTCTGCTCTTCTGTGAGGCCTTGGCCACTGGGCAGACCCCTTGCCTAGACCCACCTACTTCCTTTTACCCTTGTCTGCCACCTACCCATCACTGATGCTTTGTTTCTGGTCTCTTACCAGATCTTTGCTTGTCACATACTCTGTAACTTCTCTCAAAGATGAAAAGCTCCATGAGGCAGAGATTTCTGTTTTATTTACTGCTATATCTCAGATGCCCAGAACAGGCCTTTGCATTTGTGCCCTGAACATACGTTTTTTGAACAAATGAAACAAAAAGGCTCTCACTTCCCCAGACCTGGAGTGCCTCTTGTCCCTCTGCATGGAGAGGAGGCAGAGGTCAGGTTGTGCTTGGCCTTGTGGGCCCTGGTGAGGAGTTTGAATTTTATCTTAAGAACACTGGGCCGGGCGCGGTAGCTCAAGCCTGTAATCCCAGCACTTTGGGAGGCCGAGACGGGCAGATCACGAGGTCAGGAGATCGAGACCATCCTGGCTATCACGGTGAAACCCCGTCTCTACTAAAAATACAAAAAAATTAGCCAGGCGTGGTGGCGGGCGCCTGTAGTCCCAGCTACTCGGGAGGCTGAGGCAGGAGAATGGCGGGAACCCGGGAGGCGGAGCTTGCAGTGAGCTGAGATCCGGCCACTGTACTCCAGCCTGGGCAGCAGAGTGAGACTCCGTCTCAAAAAAAAAAAAAGAACACTGGGATGTGTTCTTAGATAGGCATTTTTGAGCATTATAGTGTCACGGATGATTTGTAGGTTAAGATCCTTCCTCTTGGCTGGGCATGGTGGCTCATGCCTGTAATCCCAGCCCTTTGGGAGGCTAAGGTGTGTGGATCACCTGAGGTTGGAAGTTTGAGACCAGCCTGACCAACATGGAGAAACTCCATCTCTATTAAAAATGCAAAATTAGCCAGGCATGGTGGTACATGCCTGTAATCCCAGCTACTCGGGAGGCTGAGGCAAGAGAATCTCTTGAACCCGGGAGGCAGAGGTTGCGATGAGCCGAGATTACACCATTGCACTCCAGCATAAGCAACAAGAGCAAAACTCCGTCTCGAAAAGAAAAAAAAAAAAAATCCTCCCTCTTGCTCCTGTGTATGGAGAAGGGGCTGTGATGGGGCAAGAGAAAGCAGGGGAGCCGTTAGGGTATGACTGGAGCCATGGCACTTTTCTGGATGAGAACAGGCAGAGGCCAGATAACTGTCACTAGTTGAGCTGCTCAGCTTCATATCTGGTCCATTTTTAATCTGAGTTAAAAGCTTTCAGGGTCTCATTATTGCCTGCAAGATTAAGTCCAGACCCCTTTTCAGGGAGTAGAAGCCTTCCCAAGTGGGACTCCACCCATACTGCCAATCTCCTAACTGCCCTGCTCCCTCCTGACCATCTGAAGGCACTTTCACTACACTGCTGTCTGCATCTGGAATACCTGGCACATGCCAGTTTAGCCTTTTAAACTCACTTCAGAAACAGTCTCCCAACACTCTCTGTGAAGTCTATACTGATGCCCTTATCCCCTGAGGCACTTTGCATATTCCTCTCCTCACATGCGTCATGCAAACGTACCACAGTCATTTCTATACAAGTGTGTCTGCCCCACCAGATGGGGAGTTCATCACCAGCTCTGGGCCTGCCACATGTGGTAAGTGTTCAGTAAATATTTTTCATTTTTTATTTTTTTGAGACAAGATCTTGCTCTATCGCCCAGGCTGGAGTGCAGTGGCACGATCTCAGCTCAGTGCAACTTCCCAGCGTCAAGCGATCTTCCTACCTCAGCCTCATGAGTAGCTGGGACTACAGGCACATGCCACCATATCCGGCTAATTTTTGTATTATTATTATTATTATTATTATTTGAGGCAGAGTGTCGCTCTGTTGCCCAGGCTGTAGTGCAGTGGCGAGATCTTGGCTCACTGCAAGCTACGCCTCCCAGGTTCACGCCATTCTCCTGCCTCAGCTTTCCGAGTAGCTGGGACTACAGGTGCCCACCACCACGCCTGGCTAATTTTTTGTATTTTTAGTAGAGATGGGGTTTCACCATGTTAGCCAGGATAGTCTCAAACTCCTGACCTTGTGATCCGCCTGCCTCCACCTCCCAAAGTGCTGGGATTACAGGCGTGAGCCACCGCGCCCGGCCAATTTCTGTATTTTTTATAGAGATGGGGTCATGCCGTGTTGCCCAGCCTGGACTTGAACTCCTGGACTCATGCGATCTGCCTCCCAAAGTACTGGGATTACAAGTGCGAGCCACCACACCCAGCCTTCTTTTTTGGGGGTGGGGACACAGGATCTCTCTCTTTTGCCCAGACAATAGTACAGTGACTCACTACAATCTCAATCTGCTGGGCTCAGGCAGTCCTCCTGCCTCGGCCTCCCAAAGTACTGGGATTACAGGCGTGAGCCACTATACCTGACCAGTAAATGTTTCTTAAATGATTGGATGACCTAGTTGAAGGAAGAATTTCAAATGGTTCAGAGCAGGGTTGACCTCTCTGGCTATGTGTGTTGAGGAGCAGTGGAAGCTAAGGGGTGTGCACTTTTGTCAGTGATGGAGCGCCATCTGATGTAGAGAGAAAGGTCCCACAGTTTCTTCTCCTTTTGCTCTTCAATAGAAATGTGAATCCTAGAATGAAATGGAACTTTGGAAATGGCCCAGCCCAATGCTGTCCTTATATAGTTGAGGAAACTGAGCCACCCAGGGGTGAAGCAATAGTGTGAAGTTACCCAATTGATTGGTTAGAAACATAGATGGGCCTTAACCAGATGGCAGAGGATGTCTCCAGGACATAGGGGCAGAATGGATTGGAGGTTGAGGACAGGAACGCCAGCCAGGAGACCATGAGACAGGGCCTAGTGGTGACCATGGAGCCAAAATGGGAGGGAATAAAGTGAAATGCATGGAGTTGCTGGGGTCAACAACTGACCAAGTGAGGGGGTAGGAGGTAACCAAGGGTCTGTGAATGTCTAGGAGTGACCTCAGGATGGAACTTCAGGTAGAAGTGTCAGAAATGTCAGTCAGCAAGCCATTGCAGGTGAAACAACATACCCTTCTTTGAAAGCTGATAACATGAGTTGATTATTCACCAACCCAAAATAGCCTTCAATCCCACATTTATTTTTGGTAACACTCTACTAGGGCATATCAGTTTGTTGAATGTCATTGTCAAGGATGGTGTTCCATCTCTTGGTATAAAAGTGATACAACAGTTTCTCCTACCCTTCAGCTCCTTCTTTTTTTTTTTCTTTTTTTTTTGTGATGGAGTCTTGCTCTGTCTCCCAGTCTGGAATGCAGTGGTGCAATCTCGGCTCACAGCAACCTCCACCTCCTGGATTCAAGTAATTCTACCTGAGCATCCCGAGTACCTGAGATTACAGGTGCGTGCCACCATGCCTGGCTAATTTTTGTGTTTTTAGTAGAGATGGGGTTTCGCCATGTTGGCCAGGCTGGTCTTGAATTCATGACCTGAAGTGATCCACCCGCCTTGGCCTCCCAAAGTGCTGGGATTACAGGCATGAGCCACCACACCTGGCCTTTTTTTTTTTTTTTTTTTTTTTTTTTTTTTTGAGACGGAGTATCACTCTGTTGCCCAGGCTGGAGTGCAGTGGCTCAGTCTTGGCTCACTGCGACCTCTGCCTCCCGGGTTCAATATATAAATATTTATGTATTAAATTTGTATGCATATCCACACTGTTCACACTATACCAGGCCATAGGTGACTTTTCAGCAATACAACTAAAGTAGCTTTTACACCTTCATGACTTCATGAACTGACTGCCCTCTATCCAAAGAGTTACTGGAAGAAACTTTATTTAGGGAAGTTTGCTCAAATCTGAGAAGCCCATCTCATCCTCTAAAATCTGTCCTTTTTCCAGACTAACAAAAAACTTGCTGTCACTTGCTTTTTAAAAGCTTAATTCTTAATTATCAACTGCCAGTCATTAAGTCTTGACTGAATGCCTCCCATAATATTCATACTAATTCTTTACATGAAAGAGCACTTTATGGCTCACCAAGTGTTTCTACATCCATGATCTCATTTGATTGTCATGACAGCTGTAGGCTGAAGTCAGTGCTGAGTTTACCCTGAGGACTCTTGCTGGGCCAGAAGACATTTAGGATGCTCTGACTTAGCTCTTAAGGAGTCTGGTTGGGAAGATGAGTTATTTAAGCCTATGAGTGAACCCTTGAATGCTAAACTGAGAGGGCGCATTCTCAAAAGGGCAGGAGTTCAGAAAAGAAATAATCATGAGGAGTTGGAGAAGTCCCAGATGGCTTTGATAAAGCAGATGGGGGTTGAGGGGGCTCTTGAAAGAGTTTGCATTCATTTATTCAACAGCAAGCATCAAGGCCCTGGTGTAAGCCCAGGAGTACAGTGATAAAGGCAGATGAGGTACTTACTCTCATGGAGCTGACTCTCTAGAATGGAGGGGAGACAGATAATAAACTAAATAAATGAACACAAATTCAGATAATAAGTGCTCTGAAACCAATAAAACAGGACTACTTTTGGCAGTCAGGGAGGGCCTCCTTGAGGAAGTGACTTTCAGACAAATATCTCAGTCACAAAAAGTAGCTGGTCACCCTAGGATCTGTGGGCAGGGCATACCTGGCAGAAGCTGCCAGTGCAAAGACTTGAAGGGCTAATGTGCTAGGTATGTTGGAGGAACTGAAAGAAGGCCCCTGTGACTTGAGTGGAGTGGGCGAGCAGTAGAGTTGCCAGATGAAGTTGGGGGAGAGGGCCTAGGTGGAACAGTAAGGAATTGCAGGTGTTGGAACAGCTCTGAAGCAGTGTGGATTAGCTCATTGTCTAGCAAGGTTTCCAGGAGCTCAAAGAGGTTGTCGGCCTTCAGAGGCAAAGTTTTCACAAATGCAGTATGTTGATTAAAAGACCCACGAGCCTGGCCAACATGGCGAAACCTCATCTCTACTAAAATACAAAAATTAGCCGGACCTGGTGACACACACCTGTAATCCTAGCTACTTGGGAGGCTGAGCAGGAGATTCGCTTTAACCTGGGAGGCGGCAGAGGTTGCAGTGAGCCGAGATCACGCTGCTGCTCTCCAGCCTGGGTGACATGGCAAGACTTTGAATGAATGAATGAATGAATGAATGAAAGACCCTTTAAGGCATGAGCCCTGACTTGTGTGTTTCCTTCCCTAGCAAGGACAGAGGTGAACAGAGGGACCTGACTCGAGTGCCCCTTCCTACCCAGCTATACAACTGGGCCGCACCAGAAGTGATCTTACAGAAGGCAGCCACAGTGAAGTCGGACATCTACAGCTTTTCTATGATCATTCAGGAGATTTTAACAGGTAGATCAAGATCATTAATGGTTGACCAAAGTCCCTATTCTTAGATTGTATTTTTCTCCCCCAACAGGAGTTACTTACTTGTATGAAAATACCAGACTTACTAAAAAGAGACTTCTTGGCTGGGAGCAGTGGCTCACGCCTGTAATCCCGGCAATTTGGGAGGCTGAGGCGGGTGGATCACCTGAGATCAGGAGTTCAAGACCAGCCTGGCCAACATGGTGAAACCCCATCTCTACTACAAATACAAAAATTAGCTGGGCATAGTGGTGCATGCCTGTAGTCCCAGCTATTTGGGAGACTGAGGCAGGAGAATCTCTTGAACCTGGAAGGCAGAGGTTGCAGTGAACTGAGATAGCGCCACTACACTCCAGCCTGGGTAACGAAGTAAGACTGTGTCTCAAAAGAAAAAAAAAAAAGGACTCAGCAAAGCCCATCCATCTGCTTATCAGTGACAATGCATTTAATCCAAACAAAAAATTTATTTTTATTTTTTAAATTTTTTTATTTTTTACTTTTTTTTTTGAGACAGAGTCTTGCTCTGTCACCCAGGCTGACATGCAGTGGCTCGATCTTGGCTCACTGCAACCTCTGCCTCCCGGGTCTGAGCGATTCTTCTGCCTCAGCCTCCCGAGTAGCTGAGATTACAGGTGCACACCACCACACCAAACTAATTTTTGTATTTTTAGTAGAGATGGGGTTTTAAAATATTGGCCAGGCTGATCTCGATCACTTGACCTTGTGATCCACCCGCCTCGGCCTCCCAAAGTGCTGGGATTACAGGTGTGAGCCACCACGCCCAGCTGAACCAAACTTTTTAACCTGAATATTGGTATCAGTACTTACGATCTTTGTGAGGTATCCCTTGAGAACTTGTAAATTAGGGGGAAAGACTAGCCTCTGAGAAGTAAACTATGAAATTAAACACACCCTGGGTCCATTAGATGTATGAACAGTGTCACTTGAAAGAAATGGATGTACTTCCAAACCCACTGCTCTGATGTGGAGAAAGTAGTCACATATCTGAAGATGGAAAGAATCCCTCAAGAGGAAGATGTACACACACAGTAAAATCACATTCATTAAGGGCTGCTTTTTTTTTTTTTGACGGAGTCTTGCTCTGTCACCCAGGCTGGAGTACAGTGGCGGGATCTCGGCTCACTGCAACTTCTGCCTCCCGGGTTCAAGCGATTCTCCTGCCTCAGCCTCCCAAGTAACTGGGACTACAGGCGCATGCCACCATGCCCGGCTAATTTTTTGTATTTTTAGTACAGACGAGGTTTCACCATGTTAGCCAGGATGGTCTGGATCTCCTGACCTCGTGATCCGCCCACCTCAGCCTCCCAAAGTGCTGGGATTACAGGCATGAGCCACCACGCAAGACTTTTTTTTTTTTTAAGATGGAGTCTTACTCTGTTGCCCAGGCTGGAGTGCAGTGGTACGATCTTGGCTCACTGCAACCTCCGCCTCCTGGGTTGAAGCGATTCTCCTGTGTCAGCCTCCCAAAATACCTGAGATTACATGTGCTCGCCACCACACCCAGCTAATTTTTGTATTTTTAGTAGAGATGGGATTTCACTGTGTTGGCCAGGCTGGTTTCAAACTCCTGACCTCAGGTAATTCACCTGCCTCAGCCTCCCAAAGTGCTAGGATTACAGGTGTGAGCCACCGTGCCCGGCCAAGGTCTGCTTTTGTATGGTGTTTGCAGTCCCAGAGGCAAAATGACAATATATGTGAGATGAGTATTGGGCTCCTGTGCCAGCGGGGAGCCCATATGTACATGTTGCTGACACTGTTGTTTCCTATCTCTGTGGCAGGGATCTCCCTGGTAAATGGGTAAAGTGGCTTCTCACTTATGAATTGACCTTCCAGGTAGTTTTTTTGTTTGTTTGTTTTTTGTTTTCTGTTTTTGTTGCCAGGCTGGAGTGCAGTGGCACAATCTCAGCTCACTACAACCTCCGCCTCCCAGGTTCAAGTGATTCTCCTACCTCAGCCTCCCGAGTAGCTGGGAGTATAGGCGCCGGCCACCATGCCCGGCTAAGTTTTGTATTTTTAGTAGAGAGGGAGTTTCACCATGTTGGCCAGGATGGTCTCAATCTCTTGACCTCGTGATCCACCCACCTCGGCCTCCAAAAGTGCTGGTACTACAGGCGTGAGCCATCGTGCCTGGCCCCTCTGGGTAGTTTTCCTACAGAAGGAAATTAATATATAAAGCAATGAATTGTTTCTAAAGTACAGTGGGTTAGAAAAAAAAATAAAGGAGTTAAGTAACTTGCCTAAGGTTACCCAGCTTCATCTAATTTCTTTTCCCCCCACTCTACTCTCTGATTTCCTAATGTTACTCCTTTGTATGACTTTTTCCTTACAGATGACATACCCTGGAATGGCTTAGATGGCTCAGTTATTAAAGAAGCCATAGTCTTGGGGAATTATTTAGAAGCTGATGTGAGGCTTCCGAAACCTTATTATGATATTGTTAAGTCAGGCATCCACGTCAAGCAGAAAGACCGAACTATGAACCTTCAAGATATCCGGTATATTCTGAAGAATGATTTAAAGGCAAGCCCTGAAGTTGTTGGGAGTTTATTTCTGCTTACCTAACTCAGGAAAGTAGGGAGTTAGAGACTAAGAAGAAGCTGGAGACCAGGTTATAAGAAATTTTTGAAATTCTCATTTTATTACACTATTTCTGTGTTCTTGAGAATAGCCTAACTGCTTAACTTGGTGAAAGCAGCATGGAACTGAGGAAGGGAGCTAGGGAGGTTCAACACATAGGCATAGTAGGGGCACACTGCAGGCACTTAGTGGAGATTCTATGAATGGTAGCTATTATTATTGCTTTTAAGGTACTGGCAATTACAATAAACTAGTTAATTAGGACTAAAGTCTGTCTACCCAACAGGACTAAGAGGGAGTTTATCAGATACTTAGATGGTTTCTAAAGCACCAGTGACATTCAGGATGACTGAGACTATGTCCTTGACAATATTTCCTGTGTTAAAGGATTTTACTGGAACCCAGAGAACTCAACCAACCGAGAGCCCCAGAGTGGAGAAATATGGACTCCATCCTGATGTCAATGTCTATCTAGGACTGACTTCAGAACATACCAGAGAGACCCCTGACATGGAAATCATAGAGCTAAAGGAAATGGGTATGGCCTTAATTCACAGGTTGTGTTACTTTGACACAAATGTGTTCTGAGAGTCACATGAGCTACAACTAATTGACTCCTCTAAACTGTAGATATAACTTGTTTGTTTGTTTTGTGAGATAAAGTCTAGCTCTGTTGCCCAGGCTGGAGTGCAGTGACACAATCTCAGCTCACTGCAACCTCCACTTCCTGGGTTCAAGTGATTCTCATTTCTCAGCTTCCTGAGTAGCTGGGATTACAGGTGTGTACCAGCTTGCCTGGCTAATTTTTGTTTTGTTTTTGTTTTTGTTTTTTTGAGAGGGAATCTTGCTCTGTCACCCAGGCTAGAGTGCAGTGGCGGGGTCTCAGCTCACTAAAACCTCTGCCTCCCAGGTTCAAGCAATTCTCCTGCCTCAGCCTCCTGGGTAGCTGGGATGACAGGGGCATGCCACCATGTCTGGCTAATTTTTGTATTTTTAGTAGAGGCAGAGTTTCTCCATGTTGGCCAGGCTGGTCTCGAACTGACCTCAGGTGATTTGCCTGCCTCGGCCTCCCAATATGCTAGGATTACAGATGTGAGCCACTGCACCTGGCCTAATTTTTGTATTTTTAGTAGGGACAGGGTTTCACCATATTGGCCAGGCTGGTCTCGAACTCCTGGCCTCAAGTGATCTGCTTGTCTTGGCCTCCCAAAGTGCTAGGATTACAAGCATGAGCCACCGTGCCTGGCCACTGTAGATGCAACTTATACTGGGAAAAGATGGATGCCTTAGGAAGAAAATCAAGATCCTTGAAATTATTAAGGTAAACTTTTTGGGCTCTCTATATATATACCTAGTGTGGATCTAGAACTAAGTCATAATAATTGAGTTTATTTCTAGCATGATTACTCTTAAAATTTTATCTAATTGTTTCACAAATAAAAATGCTCATTATAGAGAATTTGGAATAGTTTAAAGAAGAAAATTACCATTTTTTTTTTTTTTTTAAGAGACAGGATCTTACTCTGTCGCCCAGACTGGAGTATGAGGCACAGTTATACCTTACTGCAGCCTCCAATTACTGGGCTCAAGCCTCTCGAGTAGGCAGGACTATAGGTACATGCCACCATATCCTGCTAATTTTTTTTTTTTTTTTTTTTTTTTGAGACATGGTTTTACTCTGTTTCTCAGGCTGGAGTGCAGTGGTACAATCATAGCTCACTGCAGCCTCACTCTCCCAGGCTCAAGTAATCCTCCTGCCTTGGCCTCCCATGTAGCTGGGACTACAGGTGTGTACTACCACACCTAGGTAATTGTTTTAAATTTTTTTTTTTTTTGAGATGAGTCTCGCTCTGTCGCCAGGCTGGAGTGCAGTGGCATGATCTCAGCTCATTGCAACCTCCGCCTCCCTCGTTTAAGTGATTCTCCTGCCTCAGCCTCCCAAGTAGCTGGGATTACAGGCACGCACCACCATGCCCAGCTAATTTTTGTATTTTTAGTACAGATGGGGTTTCGCCATGTTGGCCAGGATGGTCTCGATCTCCTGACCTTGTGATCCACCCACCTCGGCCTCCCAAAGTGCTGGGATTACAGTCATGAGCCACTGCGCCCAGCCTAATTTTTAAAATTTTTAGTAGAGACAAGGTCTCACGATGTTGCCCAGACTGGTCTTGAACTCCTGAACTCAAGCAGTCCTCCTACCTGTCCTCCCAAAGTGCTGGAATTACAGGCATGAACCACCACACCTGGCCTAAAAAAGTTTTTTTTTTTTTAGAAATGAGGTCTCATTATGTTGCCCAGGTTGGTCTTGAACTCCTGGCCTCAAGTAGCCCTCCCACTTCAGCCTCCCAAAGCACTTGGATTACAGGTGTGAGCCACTTTGCCCAAGCAGTTTTACTACATTTTAGTACATTTGAAAACCTTAGAATTTAGAACTGGAAAGGACCTTGCAGTCATCAGGATTAATGCCTTCATATTACAGATGAGAAAACTAAGGGTCAGACAGGTTGTAACCTGTTCAGGATCACAGAGAATTTGTTATAGAACTGGAACCCAGGCCTTCCAATTCCAGCCAAATGACCATTCACTCTGACTCTCCGTCAGCAGTGCTGGAGGCCTCCAGGGTGGCCCCGTAACCTCATTACTTGGGCTGCTTCATCCCATTCTCTGTAAGCTGTACACCTGTAAACCAGGGGTGGTGTGTGGTCAATCCTAGCATTATTTTTTGAGTTTTTTTATTACTCCCATAATGTAATGGCTCCTTGGGTGGTATCTAGGCTACTTTTTTTTTTTTGAGACAGAGTTTCACTCTTGTTGCTCAGGCTGGAGTGCAATGGCGCAATCTTGGCTTACTGCAGCCTCCGCCTCCCAGGTTCAAGAGATTCTCCTGCCTCAGCCTCCCAGGTAGCTGGGACTACAGGCATGCACCACCATGCCTGGCTAATTTTTTGTATTTAGTAGAGATGGGGTTTCACCATGTTGGTCAGGCTGGTCTTGAACTCCTGACCTCAGGTGATCCACCCGCCTTGGCCTCCCAAAGTGTTGGGATTGCAGGCGTGAACCACTGCGCCCTGCCCTAGGCTACTTTTATCAGATGCTCACCAAGAGCATAACTTTAACTGAGAAATAGTCAAACTCTTTTGTGTGGAAAGAAGGCTATGAATGTGGTCCTTAAGATTCAGGGGAGCTGGGCACGGTGGCTCACACCTGTAATCCCAGCACTTTGGGAGAGTTAGATGGGAGAATCACTTAAAGCCAGACATTTGAGAGCAATCCAGGCAACATAGCAAGACCCCATCTCTATAAAACAAAACAAAACAAGATTCAGGGGCCTATAATTCGCATGTCCTGGCAGTTACGCATGTTTGGGCACACAATAAAGTTTAGAATATTTCTTCCATGGCTAGACCCCTGCCCTGACAACAATTTCTGCCTCATTCCATGTTAAAATAGGAGCTTTCACCTAGGTGACACATACTCCCTCACCTTTTGTGAGTGTATCCAGTAGTCTTCCACAACTGGGAAGGTGATGGGAAAATAAAAAGCTTTTTTTTTTTTTTTGACAATCTTTGCCTCTTGAACAAACCAAGGCTGCTTAGCGGCCAAATATGTTCATTTTAATGAGTTGAATTTTGCTGTTCTTTTCAATAGGCAGTCAACCTCATTCACCAAGGGTTCACTCTTTATTCACCGAGGGGACACTAGATCCTCAGGCCCCAGATCCATGTCTGATGGCCAGGGAGACTCAGAATCAAGATGCTGCTTGCCCTGCTCCATTTATGGCAGAAGAGGCCAGCAGCCCCAGCACAGGTCAGGCAAGCCTCTGCAGTTTCGAAATCAATGAGATCTACTCAGGCTGCTTGACTTTGGAAGATGACATAGAAGAGCCTCCAGGAGCTGCTTCATCTTTGGAGGCAGACGGACCTAACCAGGTAGATGAATTGCAATCCATGGAAGAAGAGCTGGATAAGATGGAGAGAGAGGCGTGTTGTTTTTGCAGTGAGGACGAAAGCTCTTCAAAAGCTGAGACAGAGTACTCCTTTGAGGACTGGGACTGGCAAAATGGTTCACTCAGTTCACTTAGCCTTCCCCAGTCAACCAGAGAAGCCAAGAGCAATTTGAACGACAGGTCCATGGCTGAGGAGTATCTCATCAGTAAGTGTGTGCTGGATCTAAAGATTATGCAGACAATAATGCATGAGAACGATGATAGGCTGAGGAATATCGAGCAGATATTAGATGAAGTTGAGATGAAACAGAAGGAGCAGGAAGAGCGCATGTCTTTATGGGCCACTTCAAGAGAGTTTACGGATGTCTACAACTTACCTCCAGCTGTGGGCCCTCCATCTTTAAACTATATTCCTCCTGTCCTACAGCTTTCAGGGGGTCAGCAGCCAGACACCAGTGGCAAGTGCCCAACCCTACCAAGATTTCCAAGAATGGTAAGAGACTTTCAAGGGGGACATTTTGGCAAAAGATCCAGGAAAAGAAATGGTTATGGCTGGAAACCTTTCACCCAAGTCTCCGAAGTAAGCACTGGGGATCAGTCAGAGATGAGCCATCAGGTAACCTAAGTGGGAGGAAGGGGCAGCCTAAGCAGGAACCCAGTGCTGGATTTGACATTGCCCCTAACCTGTGTGGAGGGACTGATGTATATATGCAACCGACTCATAGCAAGGTGCTCTTAGCTTTAGGAAATCAGTCCTCCATGATGGAATTTCAAGGTAGATACTCTCTGCCTCCCAGTCCAGACCCAACACACAGCCCATATCCTTCTCTGTAAATTCATATGTATCAAATTGACCCATATTAAATTGCTGTTTTATTAGTTAAAATGGTCAATATTGGCAATTTTGCATGGCTCAATTTACTGAATAAAGTATCTTGGATAGGTATTAATCTCCATTCTAAGTTGCTTATTCATTCATTCATTCATTCACTCATTCAACAAACACCTGCAGAGCCAGAGGCTATCTAGACTCTGGGTTTGGTTTTTTTTTTTTTTTTTTTTTGAGACAGAGTTTGTTGCCCAAGCCGGAGTGCAATGGTGTGATCTCGGCTCACTACAACCTCCACCTCCGGGGTTCAAGTGATTCTCCTGCCTCAGTCTCCTGAGTAGCTGGGATTACAGGCTTGCACCACCATGCCCGGCTAATTTTGTATTTTTAGTAGATATGGGGTTTCTTCATGTTGGTCAGGCTGGTCTCAAACTCCTGACCTCAGGTGATCCGCCCGCCTCGGCCTCCCAAAGTGTTGGGATTATAGGCTTGAGCCATTGCACCTTGCCTAGACTCTGGATTCTGATGATGAATAAGCCACAAACTCTGCCCATAAGTAGCTCAAATACCAGTTAGGGACTGAGGGACCTGGTGGATCAAAGAAAACCCCTCAGAGGAGGTGAGCAGACACCATAGGAG
Source organism: Chlorocebus sabaeus (assembly GCF_047675955.1). Classification (NCBI taxonomy): domain Eukaryota; kingdom Metazoa; phylum Chordata; class Mammalia; order Primates; family Cercopithecidae; genus Chlorocebus; species Chlorocebus sabaeus. The sequence goes on from NC_132919.1 coordinate 39,809,747, forward strand.
CTGGCTGGGAGGTATAGCCTGCAGAGAGGCTCATCCTTAAGGACAGGGCTGTCGTCTGACTCCTCCTGTGTCCCAGCACCTAGCATGATGACCAGTACATAGAAGGAACTCAATAAATGGTCAGTGAAGGAATGAGGGGATGAATGAATTAATGAATTTGAACAAGTTCACACTCAGAGAGCTGGCTGCCTCTTGAATTATAGAATCTTAGAGTTGGAAGATCCCTTAGACATGGATTAGCCTGTCAATTTACAGAGTGTGACGCTTAAGCCCAGTGATGTAAACTTCCTGAGGCCCAGCGATGTCAAGATGCGAGTAGGGTAGGAGAGGTCTGCCCCATTGGAAGGTGGATGTTATTACTGGTATTATTTAGAATATCTGGCCCATGATGATAAAATGCAGGCCAGCTTTTACTGGATTTTGTTACTGTTTTAAAATTCTCTGCTTAACAGTTATCCTCTTTTTTCATTTTTTATTTTATTTTATTTATTTTGAGATGGGGTCTCACTCTGTTGCCCAGGCTGGAGTACAGTGGCACAATCTCTGCTCACTGCAACCTCTGCCTCCCAGGTTCAAGCAGTTCTCCTGCCTCAGCCTCCCGAGTAACTGGGACTACAGTCACGTGCCACCATGCCCAGCTAATTTTTTGTATTTTTAGTAGAGACAGGGTTTCACCATGTTGGCCCAGCTGGTCTTGAACTCCTGACCATAGGTGATCCACCTGCCTCGGCCTCCCGAAGTGCTAGGATTATAGGTGTGAGCCACCATGCCTGGCCATATCACCCTTTTATTGCCTATACAGGGCAGAGAGCTCTCCCTGCCACCCCTCAACTTGTGCTACAACCAAGGGCCAAGTTGGTTAGGGGCAGGGTCTCCTGATTCCTGGTCTGTTGTTCTTTCATTGTACAATGCTGAATCAAGCATTGGCATTTATTTTTGCTGGAGTGAAGTGGCACTATCATGGCTCACAGCAGCCTCAATCTTCTGGACTCAAGCGATCCTCCCGCCACAGACCCCTGAGTAGCTGGGACTACAGGCTGTACCAGTACACCCAGCTAATTTTGTGAATTGTAGAGATGGGGTCTCAGCACGCCCAGCCAGTATTTATTTATCTTTTTTTTTTTTTTCTCCATAGAGATGGGGTTTCATTATGTTGCCCAGACTGCTCTCAGACTCTTGAGCTCAAGCAATCCACCTGCCTTGGCCTCCCAAAGTGTTGGGATTACAGGCAAGAGCCACCATGTCCAGCTGTCATTTGTTTTTATATAAAGAGAAGACACAGCCAGGTGCAGTGGTTTACGCCTGTAATCCCAGCACTTCGGGAGGCCAAGATGGGTTAATCGCTTGAGCCCAGGAGTTCGAGACCAGCCTGGACAACATAGCGAAACCCTGTCTCTATAAAAGATATCAAAATTAGCTGGGCATGGTGGCGTGTGCCTGTAGTCCCCACTACTCGGGAGGCTGAGGTGGGAGGATCACCTGAGCTCAGGAAGTTGCGATTACAGTGAGCTGAAATCATGTGACGGTACTCTAGCATGGGCAACAGAGTGAGACCCTGCCTCAAAAACAAAAAAGGCACAAAAATTTTACTTATATCCTAATATTTCTGTTTCCATAGAAAATTAGAGTTTGCTAGAAAACTATTAGAAATCACTTTTTTTTTTTTTTTTAAAGACAGAATCTTATTCTGTCACCCAGGCTGGAGTGCAGTGGCACCATCTCGGCTTACTCCAACCTCCGCCTCCCGGGTTCAAGTGATTCTTCTGCCTTAGCCCCCCGAGTAGCTGGGACTACAGGTGCGTGCCACCATGCCCGACTAATTTTTGTATTTACTCCTGATCTCGTGATCCGCCCACCTTGGCCTCCCAAAGTGTTGGGATTACAGGTGTGAGCTACCATACCTGGCCTGAAATAACTTTTTTGTGTATTATGTTTTATTATCTATTGCTGCATAACAACAAAGCCCAAAACCTAATGGCTTAAAATAACAATAGTTTATTATTTCTCACAATTCTGTGGGTCAGGAATTTGACAGGGTTCCCCTGAGTGGATCTTCTCTTCCACATGGCCACTGGCTAGCATCACTCACTTGTTTGCAGTCAGCTGGAGGTTGGACTGGGCAAGAAGGTCCAAGAAGCCTCTACTTACATGTCTTGTACCTTGAGCTCCTCCAGGTGGCCTCTCTTTGCACTTGACTTGTCATCATTCAATAAATAGTCTCACCCAAGCTTCTCTACAGCATGGCAGCTGACTTTGCAAGTGAAAGGTAAAACTACCAGACCTCTTAAAAGTTAGTCCTGACCCTAGGATTGTATCACTTTTCGCTGCTTTCTGTTGATCAAAGAAAGTCACGAGGCCAGCCCAGATTCATTGGGCGGGAAAATAGACTCCAGCTCCTTATAGGAGGTGTGTCAAGGTGGACAGAAGGGAGGGAATTGATGGTGGCCACTGCTGGAAACCATCTATTAGTACATAGGATATAAAACAATGATACCATATTTATTTTTTCCTTAAAAACGTCACCATCCTTTTTTAGCATTAGAGAAAAAGCCATCTCTATCTAAATGAATTTTTCAGACAATTGAAGTTTTATTTCTTTCATTTCTTAGTTCTTAAAATTTTAATTATATTGAATGAAAACATTACAGACTTCATGATATTCTAAATATCTATTTTGATTATATTCTAAACATATTCTAACCTTGGTGACAGTGGTATTTTTCTGAACACCTGTTATGGTGAAGCATCATGATACAGTGCTATCTTAAGCTTCTGCTAAGGAGTGTTTGCCCATACAAAGGCCTCTGGATCTTATACTTCAGGGAGCATGTAGTAATTTTTTGTGCCTCCTTCTCACTTTTACACATCTTGCTCCCATCTCCAAATTCCACATTTGTTGCTTTAATTTGCTGTAGGCTAGGAAATATAATTAACTAAGTTTGTTAGAATTATGTTAAACTTGGGATAAGTAGAGCCAATAGTCTCTTGAATAAAGAGCATAGACTTTCACTTGTTTTACTTTTGCTATTTCCTAAGTATTGTAACCTTTGTTGTAATCTATTTTATTTTCGTAGCATCCCCAGTGGTAGATATTATCGTTCTTATTTTATGGATGAGGAAACTGAAGTGCAAGGTTCTCTTAGTGTTAGGGCGCAGTGTCTCACACCTGTAATCCCAGCACTTTGGGAGGTCGAGGAGGGTGGATCATTTGAGGTCAGGGGTTCGTGACCAGCCTGGCCAACATGGTGAAACCCCATCTCTACTAGAAATACAAAAATTAGCCCAGTGATAGTGACACACATCTGTAATCCCAGCTACTCAGGAGGCTGAGTCACGAGCATCTCTTGAGCCTGGGAAGCAGAGGTTGCGGTGAGTCGAAACCATGCTACCACACTCCAGTCTGGGCAACACAGTGAGGCCCTGTCTCAAAAAAAAGAAAGAAAGAAAAAAGAAAAAGATTATCTTAGGTTAGTCTGAATAACACTTAGACTGGAACCCAAGGGCCATGACTCCTGCCACAAAGATCTGCTGTCTTCATATTCATATAGGACGGGGAGAGTGGATTTTTAAAAAATTTCTATCTTGTCTGCTTATTCTCCACTTGTACCCCGTCTGGGGTAGGTTCCTGGAGACCAACATTTCTGGGTAAAGACCTTAGATAAGCTGGGCACAGTGGCTCACACCTGTAATCCCAGCACTTTGGGAGGCTGAAGTGGGTGGATCACAGAGTCAAGAGATCGAGACCATCCTGGCCAACATGGTGAAACCCTGTCTCTACTAAAAATACAAAAATTAGCTGGGTGTGGTGGTGCGCGCCTGTAGTGCCAGCTACTCGGGAGGCTGAGGCAGGAGAATCTCTTGAACCCAAGAGGCGGAGGTTGCTGTGAGCCAGGATCTCGCCACTGCATTCCAGCCTGGCGAGAGAGCCAGACTCTGTCTCAAAATAAAAACAAAACAAGAAACAAAACAAAAAAAAAGACCTCCGGATAAGAGGTGGGTTAGCAAATAGGAAACATGTAAAGGGAAATCCTGGTAGGTCTGGTTATTTCTATATATTTAGCAGGAATAGCTTTGAAAATAGTGTGAGAGTGAAGAGAATGGGAATTCTCTCATCAAAGTACTGAAACATGTTTATTGCTTTTTAAACTGCCGACTCTTTGTGACCCTGGAAAACAGAACACAGATGAACAATTTCAGGGCACTCAAGGAGTCAAGGACAGTTTGGAAAGAAGCAGGATCCAAAATACCAGTAGGTGGGTCAACATTTTGTTGTTCTTAATGTCACTATGCCTTTAGACTTCTGCGTGTCTCTGAGGCCACTCGGTGATCTTCATATGTCTAGTGACAAAAGGGGACTGTGAGTGATGAAAAAGAGCAGCATCATAGGAAGTTGAGGAGACATCAAAGCCCAAGTGACTGACAGGTTAATCAGACAGAACTCATCAGTTGTTAGAAGCAAAGCATCTTGCCTTTCCACAACTGCCCAGATAGTTTTTCTTATAAAAACAAACACCAGTTATTCCATTTACCAGTGCTCCAGAAACCAAACTTCTTGGAAACCAAGGTTGTTTAAAGTGTCACTGGCTCCAGAGGGAGAGTTGAACAATGTCACTATCACCCTGGGGTGTGTGATTTCCAGCCAAATGAATGAAATGAATTGACTTTAGCACAAATTACTGGAAGAAGAGTGTATGTATGTTTGTATATATATTCATACACATATGTGTATATAATATATTCATATATGTATATATATTCATGCACACATATATGTATCTATGTATTCATGCAAATATATGTATATACACATATTTATGCATATGTATACATACATATATTCATACATACACACACACACACGCTGAGTTTTAAAGAACTTAATTAAAACAGGCCGAGTGTGGTGGATCACGCCTGTAATCCTAGCACTTTGGGAGGCCAAGGTGGGCAGATCACTTGAGGTCAGGAGTTCGAGAGCAGCCTGGCCAACATGGTGAAACCCCGTCTCTACTAAAAATACAAACATTAGCTGGGTGTGGTGGCGGGCACCTGTAATCCTACTTGGGAGATGGAGGCTCAATAATCGCTTGAACAGCCAGGCGCAGTGGCTCATGCCTGTAATTCCAGCGCTTTGGGAGGCCGAGGTAGGTGGATCACGAGGTCAGGAGATCAAGACCATCCTGACTAACATGGTGAAACCCCATCTCTACTAAAAATAGAAAAAATTAGCTGGGCGTGGTGGCAGGTGCCTGTAGTCCCAGCCACTCAGGAGGCTGAGGCAGGTGAATGGCGTGAACCCAGGAGGCGGAGAGCTTGTAGTGAGTGGAGATTGCGCTACTGCACTCCAGCCTGGGTGACAGAACAAGACTCCATCTCACAAAAAAAAAAAAAAAGAATCGCTTGAACCTGGGAGGCAGAAGTTGCAGTGAGCTGAGATGGTACCACTGCACTCCAGTCTCAGCAACAGAGCGAGACTCTGACTCAAAAAATAGATAAATAAATAAAGAACGAACTTAAGTAAAACAAATTTATTTGGTGTGTGGGAATTTTTTTTTAATTTTAAAAAAATTTATTAAAATTTTTTTTTGGTTTAAATTTAGTTAGGTATTATAAGTAAAGGAATTACTAAAGGGGCAATAAATTTTTTTTTTTTTCTTTCTTTTTTTTTTTGAGACGAAGTTTCACTCTTGTTGCCCAGGCTAGAGTGCAGTGACGTGATCTTGGTTCACTGCAACCTCCGCCTCCCAGGTGCAAGCGATTCTACTGCCTCAGCCTCCCAAGTAGCTGAGATTACAGGTGCCCATCACCACGCCCAGCTAATTTTTTGTATTTTTAGTAGAGGTGGGGTTTCATCATGTTGGCCTGGCTTGTCTTGAACTCCTGACCTCAGGTGATCCACCTACCTTGGCCTCCCAAAGTACTGGTGGGATCGTAGGCGTGAGCCACCACGCCCAGCCAATACATGTTTTTCAAGGCAGACTAGTATATCACTTTTAGGGTTTTTTTTTCCTATGGATAAATGGTAGCACTCATCCACAACTTTGAAGTCAGTTCTGGAAAAAAAAAACCAAACTTTTTATTCCTCCCCCTAGTGGTGATTGAGACTAATGACGAGTTTGCTGTTTCATGTTGGCAAGTATGTACATAAGGGAGAATGAAGGAAAATGTCCAGAGATTTTATTTATTTATTTTTTATATTTTTGTAGTGGAGTTTCACTCTTGTTCTCCAGGCTGGAGTGCAATGGCGTGATCTCGGCTCACTGCAACCTTTGCCTCCCAGGTTCAAGTGATTCTCCTGCCTCTGCCTCCCAAGTGGCTAGGATTACAGACATGCACCACCATGTCTGGCTAATTTTGTATTTGTTAGTAGAGACAGAGTTTCTCCATGTTGGTCAGGCTGGTCTCAAACTCCCAACCTCAGGTGATCCGCCTACCTCAGCCTCCCAAAGTATTACAGGCGTGAGCCACCGCATTCAGCCAGATATTTTAGATCAGTGTATTTTATTCCTATGAAGGGAATAATGAAGAACTACCTAGCTGGCATCAGAGTATTTGGCACTTACACCACTTATAGAAGCAGATGGGATGACATAGCCATTAGATGACAAAGAAAAACCCGTAATTGTTGTGGCTTCCCCTGCTTGGCACCCTCTTCCCTCAGAAGTACAAAAAACAGACCAAAGAAAAGTTTAACATTTTTCTACCTGTTCATCTAGTCTTTTTGTATGCTTTAAAAAAGTGACAATTATGATATGTGTAGGCAATTTTATATCCTGATTTTTCACTTTACATTAGAATGTAAGCATTACTCTATGTTATTAAAAAAAAGCAACAACAACAACCTGTAAACTTATTTTGAAATTGATGGGCTGGGCAAGTTGGCTCCCACCTGGAATCCCAGCACTTTGGGAGGCCAAGGCAGGCAGATCACTTGAGCCCAGGAATTGGAGACCACCCTGGGAAACATGGCAAAACACCATCTCTACAAAAAATTAGCCAGGCATGGTGGTAAGTGGCTGTAGACCCATACCCTCCCCTACTTGGGAGGTTGAGGTGGGAGGATCACCTGATCCTGGGGATGTCAAGGCTGCAGTGCCATGATTATGCCACTGCATTCCAGTTTGGGTGACAGAATGAGACTCTGTCTCAAACAACAACAACAACAAAAATAGTTGGATTTCACCTATGGTTGAATTTTAGGTTGCTTCATTCTTTATTCTATTATGAATAGGGACACAGTTACTTGTAAATAATGCTTCGTTTTTGCATTTTGGATTATTTCCTCAGGATAGATTCTCAGAAGCAGAATTACTTGGTCAAAGGTTTTGAAGATTTTAAGGATAAGGATTCTTTTTTTTACCCCCCTTTTTAAGACAGGGTCTCACTCTGTTGCCCAGGCTTCCTTGCAGTGGCGCAATCTCAGTTCATGTTTTGTTTTGTTTTGTTTTGACACAGAGTATTGCTATGTCGCCAGGCTGGAGTGTAGTGGCACAAACTCGGCTCACTGCAACCTCCGCCTCCGGGGTTCAAGTGATTCTCCTGCCTCAGCCTCCTGAGTAGCTGGGATTACAGGCGTGCACCACCATGCCCAGCTAATTTTTGTATTTTTAGTAGAGATGAGATTTCACCACGTTGGCCAGAATGGTCTCAATCGCTTGACCTTGTGATTTGCCTGCCATGGCCTCCCAAAGTGGTGGGATTACAGGAATGAGCCACCATGCCCGGCCAATCTCAGTTCACTTTACGGGGCCAATGTGGGAGGGTCGCTTGAAGTCTGGGAGTTTGAGACCACCCTGGGCAACAAACATAGTGTGACTTCATCCCTACCAAAAATACAAAAATTAGCTGGCTGTGGTGGCAGGTGCCTGTGGTCCCAGCTACTTGGGAGACTGAGGTGGGAGGATCTCTGGAGCCCGGGAAGTTGAGCCTGTAGTGATCTGTGATTGTGCCACTGCACTCCGGCCTAGGTGACAGAGTCAGACCCTGTCTCTGAAAAAAATTTATTTTTTAAAAAGGAAACTGATCAGATCTGCCCTCTCTGATTCAGCAGTCTCTCTGCTTTCTAGTCCAGCTGGGGAATAGGACATTCTGGATAACAGGGAATTCATATCTATGCCACAGAGCACACACTCTTTTTTCTTTTTTTGTTTTTTGAGACGAGTCTCGCACTGTCACCCAAGCTGGAGTGCAGTAGCCTGATCTTGGCTCAGTGCAACCTCTGCCTCCTGGGTTCAAGAGATTCTCCTGCCTCAGCCTCCTGAGTAGCTGGGATTACAGGCGCTCACCACTACACCCAGCGTGTTTTTGTTTTGTGGGTTTTTTTGTTTTTGTTTTTTGTATTTTTGTATTTTTAGTAGAGACAGGGATTTCACCATGTTGGCCAGGCTAGTCTTGAACTCCTGACCTCGTGATTCACCTGTCTTGGTCTCCCAAAGTGCTGGGATTACAGGTGTGAACCACTGCACCCAGCCTATACTTTTTTTTCTTTGGAGATAGAGTCTTGCTCTGTTACCTAGGCTGGAGTGTGGTGGGGTGATCTCAGCTCACTGCAACCTCCGCCTCCCAATTTCAAGCAATTCTCATGCCTCAGCCACCTGAGTGGTTGGTATTACAGGAATGCACCACCATGCCCAGCTAATTTTTGTTTTTGTAGTATAGCGTTTTCCCCATGTTGGCCAGGCTCACCTCAACTCCTGGCCTCCGCCTACCCTGACCTCCCAAAGTGCTGGGATTACAGGCCTGAGCTACCGCGCCCAGCCAGATCATGCATTTTTGAAAAGTTAATTGAATAGATGATAAAATGTACATGTTCATGAGATATTTATAAACTTTATTTTTTTTCTGGAGACAGGGTTTCACTATGTTTCACAAGCTGGCCTTGACCTCCTGGGCTCAAGTAATCCTCCTGCCTCAGCCTCCCAAATGGCTGAGATTACAGACCTGAGCCACCATGCCTGGCTAGTTATGGGATATTTAGAGGAAAAAAAGACTCCCTTATGTTGCAAATGAGGAAGCCTTGGCCTAGACAGATTGATGTTTGCCAAAGTCAGATAGTAACCTAGTGGTAGGTCAGGTTCTAGAATTCAGTAGGACTAGATTGCAGGTTTCTGAATGTTCTTCAGGATCTCTGATGCCTTAAGACTGTTTTTAACAAATCAGCCGGGCATGGTGGCTCACACCTGTAATCCTAGCACTTTGGGAGGCCGGGGTGGGTGGATCACTCAAGATAAGGAGTTCAAAACCAGCCTGGGCAATATGATTTTCTACTAAAAATGCAAAAATTAGTCAGGCATGGTGGTATGCACGTGTAATTCCAGCTACTTGGGAAGCTGAGGCATGAGAATCGCTTGAACCCAGGAGGCGGAGGTTGCAGTAAGCCGAGGTCGCACCACTGCACTCCTGGGCAACAGACTGAGACTCTGTCTCAACAACTACAGATGTTGATTGTGTTGTCACAGATATGAAGGTGGGCCTGTTACCAGAGAATTCTGATGGAAGGGCAGGAGCAGAACCCTCACCTGAACCATCATCTGTGATTTGTGGCATTTGCAGGGGAGGCTCTGCAACAGCCCAGGGATTGTCTTGTGAAACTGCGCTTGAACTGTGGGTTTCTTCTACCTCTGAAAATCTCCCAAGAGCACTTTTATAATCAAAAAATCTAAACTTAGAAACTAAAAATACTCTTAGAGATCTTATAGCTCAGTCCTTTCATTTCTTAGCCGAGGAAAACCTAGAGAGTCCACTGCCCAAGCCAAAGCCACACAGTTTGATAGTGCACTCTTCACTCTGTCAAGCCACTGGCAGGGACCTTCTGCGTCACCCAACTCTCACTGGGATTCTACCAGGTAGGGATCCTTGCAGGCTGGAAAGTGGTGGTGGGGCAGGGATGGGGGCGGGTTCTGGCACCCTCTGCTGGTGCAAAGGGGTCAGTGCAACTCTAGGAATGGCTCGGAGAGTAGGAAACAGGTCCTCTGGATGGGCTAGTGGGCTTTCAGTTCTGTCAGGAACTTGAGCAAACTGATGTGTTTGTGTCCACCCTGCTCCCCCTACCTCCAAAAAACCCATGCAATTCAGGATGAGTGTGGATCCTGTTTCTTCTGAAATCTATAATGCAGAGTCCAGAAATAAAGATGATGGAGAGGTACACTTAAAATGGAAAAGTGAGTATAAAGTCATGGGTTTTGTTAGACAAAATGAAATTTAAAGTATATTTCTAATGTGGTTGATATTTCTAAGTATATAACCTATGTTGCACATTTAGAACCATAGCAATGTCCTTTGAATTTTTTTTCTTTTATTGTATTTCATTTTAAAAGCAGGGCCCTTCTGACTATAGACTTCAGAAGGGAAATACTTTTTTAAAAAATTTCTAGACTTTATAGGAAATATTCTTATTATATAAATGTATATTGTATAAGAAATGTAATAAAACAGTACGCAATACAATAAGTCCTATTAATACTGTTAATAGGAAACAACAGTGACTTTAAGCAAACTACGACTTTAAGCAAAACGATGTATAACAAAACCAATTTTACCATGGGCTAATTGATATAAACAAGAGTTAAGTTCCTACAGCATATTTCTGGTCACAAATACATCACCATACTTCCAAATAAAGACCAGAACACTTCTAATATTAAACATTGAAATAAATGTGAGCTACGTACACATTTAAGAGAGATTAATAAAAACAGGTAAGATAAGTAATTACCCATTTATTCTAGTTCAGGGTCACAGGTGGCTAGAACCTGTCCTGGCAACTCAGGGTACAAGGAGGGAACCAGCCCTAGACAGACAGCATTCCATTGCAGACTACTCACACACTTCCACTCACACAGACCGGGGCCATTTCGACACACTAGTTCACCTAACGTGCACATCTTTGGGATGTGGGAGGAAACTGGACTACCTGGGAAAAACCCATGCAGATATGGAGAGAATACTCAGGTGCCACACAGACAGTGGCCTCAGCTGGGAATTTTTTTTTTTTTTCCTCATCAGAGTTACAATGAAACAATATTGAATAAAATGACATTATTTGAGGAACTGCTACATAGATATTTACTGTATAGCATTATTAAAGTGGAGAGTACGCAGTATCACTCTCATATCCTGTGGGCATTATCCTTTGTATCAGTTTTCTCTTATAGGCTTAAAGGATATAATGTCTATTTTTAATACTAGTCGTAAGTGACATTAGCAGAAGTGTTCCACAACTTTTGAAATGAAAACATGCATGTATGTATGCACTCCAAAAATATGAGCTCAGTGTAGTCTGGAAAGACTAGACAAACTCAAATAGAATCCTTTCTATTATTACACACTGGGAACTTTAGATGTCATTTTTCCTGTTAAAATTTCACAGGAAGAGGGTCTATCTGTAAGTTTTTTGCTGTCTTTCACCCTGGAAGTCAGCAACAAGGGTTGTTGTTTGGGATGACTAACTGAAATTCCCTTCTCTCTGTCATCAATTCTCCCCTCACCTCCCATTCAAGCCAAACAGGGCAAGCTAAGGATGATACAACTGTAAAAAGGCAATTATTGTTACAGTATGAGTTACAATAGTATTGTGTATTTCTTTTAGATGAAAGCCTGTGTTTCCAGTGTTTACAGTGATGTTTTAAATGCTGTTTTCTCTTGTGCCCAGTGGAGGTGAAAGAAATGGCAGAGAAAGCAGCTACTGGACAACTCACAGTACCTCCTTGGCATCCTCAGAGTAGTTTGACTTTAGAGAGTGAGGCTGAAAATGAGCCCGATGCCCTGCTGCAGCCACCCATTGGGAGCCCTGAAAACACAGATTGGCAGCAAGTTATTGAGTATCATAGGGAAAATGATGAGCCCAGAGGAAATGCCAAGTTTGACAACACGGGCAACAATGACTGTGACAGTGATCAGCATGACAGACAGCCCAGGCCTGGAAGCTTCACCAGTAAGTTCACTTGCGGGAATCAGGATAGGTAAACTCAATCAAGTATCAGTCTGGCGAGGTGGCTCAGCCTGTAATTCCAGCACTTTGGGAGGTGAGGCAAGCAGATCGCTTGAGCCCAAGAATTTGGGACCAGCCTGGTCAACATGATGAAACCTGGTCTCTACAAAAAAAAAAAAAAAAAAAAAAAAAATTAGCTGGGCATGGTGGCACACGCCTGTAATTCCAGGTACCCAGGAGGCTGAGGTGGGAAGATCGCTTGGACCTAAGAGGTGGAGGTTGCAGTGAGCTGTGATCACGCCACTGCACTCCAGCTTGGGTGACAGTGAGACCCCGTCTCAAAATAAAAGTAAAAAAAAGTTATCAGCTCTCAAAAAAGTAAACCTTCCAGCATATTTTTTTGGTTTGGTCGTCTCTACTTTCCTACTTTTCTGGAAACCCTGAATTCCAGGGGAAGGCAGTATAGCCATATATCTCATTGCATTTCCCACAGGCAAACAGATTCAGACACTGATCAGTTTTTATATTACTGAAACAGGCCCCTTTGTCCACAGGAAGTAAAATAATCACGTACTGACCCTGGTTTTGGCAAGGAATTGAGCCTTCTTTACCTGGGGATAGAGGTGGGCCACCACTGCCTACTGCCCATGTCTCTGCATTGTATTCTAAGCTGGAAATAAATTCTCCCAGAATTTATTTAGAATGTATTCCAAGCTGGCATTAAATTTTCCCTCCAGAGAGTCTATGCTGGAGGAACCTAGAGACACATGACATTTATTGTCATCAGTTTATAGATTTACAGGTTAAAAAAAAGAAGGCCATATATTTTCAGCTGATAATTTGCTTACAATCAGGGCATGGGATATTGTTTCACAGTTGTTTATAAGTTAAAGAAAGATACATCTGGCCGGGCGCGGTGGCTCACACCTGTAATCCCAGCACGTTTGGAGGCTGAGATGGGCGGATCACGAGGTCAGGAGATCGAGACCATCCTGGCTAACATGGTGAAACCCTGTCTCTACTAAAAATACAAAAATTAGCCGGGCACGGTGGCGGGTGCCTGTAGTCCCAGCTATATGGGAGGCTGAGGCAGGAGAATGGCGTGAACCCGAGAGCCTGAGCTTGCAGTGAGTGGAGATCGCGCCACTGCACTCCAGCCTGGGTGACAGAGCGAGACTCTGTCTCAAAAAAAAAAAAGAAAGAAAGATACATCTAAAATTGTCATTTGTCTTAGGCAGAAAATCTATTGACTTGGGTATTGTTTGTATTTAGAATCTCTTTCTTGTCAAGCATCACTCGCGAATGGGTGGGCAGATGATCCAGGGCTGCATTTTGGTGTCAGGCTAAACTAACAGTCTCTACTCTCTGGACTGAATGTAAGGTATGGGACATGGCCACTCTTGGCAGAATATGTATACATCTCTTCTCTCATGCCACCTTTATGCTCTTCCATGTTGTCTGAATATCACTGAATAACTTTGGCCCTGACTGTGTTACAATTATTAGGTATCAGGCACCCATCTCCCAGACAAAAGGAGCAACCAGAGTATAGTGAAGCCTTTCAAGCAAGTTCTGACGCATTGGTGGCTGTTGAGAAATCTTACAGTGTAAGTAATACTGCCTGGAAAGCCAAGTTGAACCCAAGGATCTAATAAGATAGATCTGAGTTGTTATGTGTTATGACACCAAAATAATATCTATAGTAGTTATTTTTGGCTGGAGCATGTGCCTTCATGTCACTGACATGAATAAAATAATCTTTCCTCCTGTCTGATACTTTTTAAAAAGTCAGTTCAACTCAGTGAATTGTGTATCCTGGAGATTGGGAGAGTACAGAAAAGTGTCAGATTCAGCTTTTGCACGTGAGTTTCTGATATAGTTGGGTAAACAAAACTGGAGCAAAGCTCCTTCCCCAGCAGATGACTGAGGTCAGTTAGGAGTAGGAAAAGCAAGGGCAGGGTTGCTATGGGAGTACCTTCACCTGGAATATCCTCTGAGGGCCAGACTCAGCTCCCAGCTCAGTGGAAGTGATGTGTTTGTGCCTGACAACTGCGCCTCAGCAGGATCCATTTGCATTTCCACTGCAGTTACAGCCTTGCTTCAGGGGTTTAACACACTCTAGGCCATAGCGCAGCCAGACTAAGAAACCAAAATTTTTTTATTGTCATTGATATGGGATTGCAATCATTTAAAGAATATAGACAGCAATTGAGAATGATACAATATATGAATACAATAGTGATAAAATGTAAGGTCTTTTGACCTATTATATTTAATCATGGCATATGAACCATTCATAAGATCAGCTTATTCTTTCTCTGACTTGAGGGCTGGAAGAACAGTCATATTAAGCATACTGGCTGAGCTGGAGAAGCAGGCCTAGGCAGAAAAGTGGGGAATGTCTGCAGGAGGCCAGGACTCAAATTCAGTTTGATGAGAGGTAAAGAGGAGCAGCTGTTAAGTGCACAGGAAGGGAAGCGTGTGGCAAAAAGCAGTGTCCGAGGAAATTAGTCACAAAATCTCTGCCAAGAGATCACTGAAGGTTGGGTGTAGTGGCTCACACCTATAATTCCAGCACATTGGGAGGCTGAAGCAGGAGGATCGCTTAAAGCCGGGAGGTCAAGACCAGGCTGGGAACCATAATATGACCCTGCCTACAAAAAATGTAAAAATCAGCTGAGCACAGTGGCTCACTCCTGTAATCCCAGCACTTTGGGAGGCCAAGGTGGGCAGATTGCTTGAGTCCAGGAGTTCGAGACCAGCCTTGGCAACATGGCGAGACCCCATCTCTACCAAAGATAGAAAGGTTAGCTGGATATGGTGCATGCCTGTAGTCCCAGCTACTTGGGAGGCTGAAGTGGGAGGATCACCTGAGCTTGGGGAGGTTGAGGCTGCAGTGAGCCATGATCACACCACTGCACTCCAGCCTGGGGGACAGAGTGAGACCCTGTCTAAATAAAATAAAATAAAAATTAACCAGGCATGATAGTGTGCACCTGTAGTCTCAGCTACACGGGAGGCTGAGGCAGGAGGATCACTTGAGCCTAGGAATTCGAGGCTGCAGTGAGCTGTCATTGCGCCACTGTACTCCAGCCTGGGTGACCAAATGAGACCCTGTCTCAAAAAAAAAAAAAGACTGAAGTGAGCCGTTTGTTTGGCCATATGGTAATCAGGTCCTGAATATTGCAAAATAAGCAGGAAAAAAGGGATGGAACAGAGATGCTATAGAAATAAATTTGCAGGCAGGTCGCAGTGGCTCACCCCTATAATCCCAGCACTTTGGGAGGCCGAGGTGGGAGGATCATTTGAGATCAGGAGTTTGAGACCAGCCATGCCAACATGGTGAAACCCCATCTCTACTAAAAATACAGAAAGTAGCCAGGCGTGCTGGCATACACCTGTAATCCCAGCTACTTGGGAGGCTGAGGCAGGAGAATCACTGGAACCCCAGAGGCAGAGGCTGCAGTGAGCCAAGATCATGCCACTGCACTCCAGCCTGGTTGACAGAGGAAGACTCTGTCTCAAAAAGACACAGAAATTTGCAGGCTGGGCATGGTGGCTCACACCTGTAATCCCAGCACTTTGGGAGGCTGAGGCAGGCAGATCACAAAGTCAGGAGTTCAAGACCAGCTTCGCCAACATAGTGAAACCCGTCTCTACTAAAAATACAAAAATTAGCCGGGCATGGTGGCACACACCTGTAGTCCCAGCTACCCAGGAGGCTGAAGCAGGAGAATCACTTGAACCTGGGAGGTGGAGGTTGCAGTGAGCCAAGATCATGCCTCTGCACTCCAGCCTGAGTGATAGAGCAAGACTCCGTCTCAGAAAAATAAATAAACAAATATAAATTTGCTGCTTTTTACTATTTTATTTTTATTATTGAGAGTACATTGCTGTTTTTAAAATGCTTCTTCATTTGCCTTTAACCTATAATACGCGAGGGACTCACAGGTTCTGAGTAGCCGCAGCCTCTTCATCTGTAAGATGATGCCAACACATGGGCTATGTCTCTGCCTATGAGGGATCAGGGTGTTTAAATTCAGTACTCAACTTGAGTTGACTAGGGCCTTTCTCCTTATTTAGAATATTAGAATAGGACGGTCACCTCGTCTCCACCCATTCTGCAGATGATGCTGCTGAGGCTCAGGATTAGCATTCCTTCATGCTACTCCAGGCAGTTCACAGCTGCTTTTCCCCACCAGGAAGGGAAGGCAGAGGCACATGCACAAAGAGGTAGGGAGAGTCAGCTCAGAGTGTCACACTGACTGCTGGGTAGTGTTAGGTAACCCCGTTGTTAACACTGCATCCAACTATAAAGCGATTTGGTTACAATGAACAGCAACTTAAAAGTGATTTCCTACATTATTAATAGCATCAGTCCATGCAATCAACTTGTTCACCAGAGTCTTCTGAGGACATAACAGATGAATTTTTAACTCCAGACGATGAATATTTTTACTCCTCGACTGCTCAAGAAAACTTAGCTCTAGAGGTAAAAAACGCAGTTCAGGGTAAAGTACATTTTCACCTTTCTCCATTGCCTTATTTCTTTTATTGAGAAAAATAGCTTACATATCAAAGTATATAATGTATACCAGGGTTTTTTATACCTTTTTTGATGTCAGGAGTGTGATATGAACCTATGCGCTCATATGTGTTTTGAAAAAACGTCTGAAAGATTTTTTATTTTTGAGGATGGGAGGTCATGTGCAGTTTCTCCCCAAATTTGGTTACTGCATTTATACAGCACTTTGTACTTTTTTTTTCAAAACATTTATTTATTTTTTTAAATTTTTTGAGACAGTCTCACTCCATCACCCAGGCTGGAGTGCAGTGGTATAATCTCGGCTCGCTGCAACCTCTGCCTCCCAGGTTCAAGCGATTCTCCTGCCTCAGCCTCGTGAGTAGCTGGGATTACAGGTGTGCACCATCACACCCAGCTAATTTTTGTATTTTTAGGAGAGATGGGGTTTCACCATGTTGGTTGGACTGGTCTTGAACTCCTGACCTCGTGATCCGCCCGCCTCGGCCTCCCAAAATGCTGGGATTACAGGTGTGAGCCACCGTGCCTAGATCAAAACATTTTTATTCATGCTACCTAATTCACATATTCTTCCTATTGGGAATGGACGAGGCTATCACTCCTGTCTCTGAGGAAGACTGGTGTTCTGCAGATGTACGGAATTAATTAACTCCAGCCTGACAAGCTTTAGTGATGGGAGAGCCAAGATTGAGGCAAGGGTTCAGCAACAAATACGAGACTGTCCAATATACCAAGTTTTCTTGGGAATCTGCCTAGCTTTTACAAGAACCTGATGTACAGAGTATTTTCATTTCTAAAATGAATTTTGTTGGATTCTCTTATTTACTTATTTTCTACCCTACCTCCCTGCTAACCTGGCACCTTTTTGGGATCTTTTACCAATATGAAAGGTGGGGTGGAGGAAAGGGAGGATTGTATGTCAATCACAGTATTTGACTGATAAGAATTCTAGGATGCATCAAAGATATAATTTCAGGCCAGGCGCAGTAGCTCACGCCTGTAATCCCAGCGCTGACTTTGGGAGGCCAAGGTAGGTGGATCGTGAGGTCAGAAGTTCAAGACCATCCTGGCCAAGATGGTGAAACCCCATCTCTACTAAAAATACAAAAATTAGCTGGGCGCAGTGGCAGGTGCCTATATTCCCAGCTACTCGGGGGGAGGCTGAGGCAGGAGAATTGCTTGAACCCGGAGGTCAGAGGTTGCAGTGAGCTGAGATCATGCCACTGCACTCCAGCCTGGGCAACAGAGTGAGACTTCATCTCAAAAAATATATATATAATTTCAGCTTGGTGTGGTGGCTCATGTCTATAATTACAACACATTAGGAGGCTGAGGTGGGAGTATTGCTTGAGCTCACGAGTTTGAGAACAGCTTGAGCAACATAGCAGGACCTTGTTTGAAAAAAAGGAAATGAAACATTACTAGTCCCCAAAAGACCCCTTGTGCTTCCCCCATCCAGTCACTGCCTCTTCCAAAAGGAACCATCATTCCGACTTCTTACCTCATAAAGTAGTTTCGCATACCAGGCCAGCTTTTAAACCTTATTTATCTCTTTTGATAAAGCTCCCAAGAACCAAAACATCTTTGTTGGAAGATTGGGATGAACAGGGATAGTGATATAAGGTGGGGGAGTCACATAATTCCTCTTCACAATGGGAGGTGAGGGAGGACTTACTGAGGAGGGACATATGGAACAAATAAGTACTTAATGTCTAGGAAGCAAGTTTGTACTTTTTCTATAAAGACGCAGGGATCTTATGAAGATTTTCAAGATTTAAGAACATCAAGAAATTATTGACCTTTTACTATGTCTGCCTCCAGTGAACCTCCTTTCTTTTGTTCATTTTTAGACCTCGAGTCCCATAGAAGAGGACTTTGAAGGAATACGAGGTGCATTTGCCCAACCTCAAGTCTCTGGTAATAAGCCCTTACGGAAGATTCCTTGAGAATCACTTCCCTTCACTTTCTTCTGTTGGATCACAGATGTTTAGAGCTGGGGGGATCCTGAGGGACAGCCTCGTCCAAACCTTTCATTATAGGGTTGAGAAAACCAAGGTTCAGTGATTTCTCCTCAATAGAACAAATCCCTTGCTCCTCACCAACCTCATGACATCCATGTGTTGTATTATTTATACCTCCCCTTGCATTTTTATAGCATATGTTGTTGTAGTCACTGCTTTTTCCCCCTTTGGTCTCTCAAGCTTTCAGGCTCCTTGGTGTGCCACATAACAAGTGCACAGTTATCTTTGCTAAGCTGACCTGGGGGATTTGCCCAAGCTACATAGCTACTTTTTGACATAACAAAATTAGAACTAGGTTTCCATGTATTTCTTCTCCCCAGAAGGCAGTGTCACCAGCATTTTCCTTTGCTTGCTTAGCATCTTAGCAAAGAGTTAGTAACAGCTAACAATGCAGATTCAACTTAACATCTACCACTTGGGAGGCCTTGGGTTCTGTATAACTTAGCAGGGGCTTTCTATTAGGTGAGAAGGTAACCTTGGATCCGTAGCCAGGGATGTGTCACCAGACAGACATAAGTTAACTGTTGGCTTTGTTACATTTTTAGAATTGTGTACTCTTGTTCTTTTAAGGTATGCACTCATCTATTTTAAAACTAGGGTTATCCACCTACCAACCTGTGTAACTGTCCATGGTCATGTCTCAACCCTGTAAACCCAAAGAAGGTGGGGTTATGAACTTACTCGCTTCCTCCACTGCATACTCCAGCTTCCAACTGTAACCTTGTGTAGGCCCCTGCCAGAGTTGGAAGTGTTTTAAGAAGCTGTAAGCTTTTAGATGAACAGTTAAAGTCTCAGCATAGTATGTATTGAAAGTCTCCAGAGCCTTGGGTCACCCACCTCTTCCTGCAGAGCCTTTTTTGGACCTGCCTTGTATGTGGCCACTTAACTTGTATTTGGAGGTGAGTTGAGTGGGATGGAAAAGTTTAGGGCAGACAGGTCAGATAACCAGAGTTAGTTTGATACAGACATCTAAAGTATGTGAAAAAGTCTCTGATTTCTACTCCATTCACTTCTTTCTGCCGCTCTCTACCCCCTTTTCCATCTAGTGCTCTGATGTATATCACCTTCCACATCAGAGGATACAACAGGGGTACAGGATGTAGTGTGCTAGGTTCCAAGCCCCATTCTGCCGCTGACTTTTTCTGCATAAACTTCAGCAAGTCACTTCACCCCAGGTCCCCACTTTCGCCTGGTATAAAGTAAAGGAGAGGGTCTGACTCTAAAGTCTCTAAGCTCTAAATGTTGCTTATTAGGAATTAGTTTATGCTTTCTGGATATTTATCATTTTAAAAGAGGGTCAGAGGAAGAGGAACCCCTAATGTCTCTCCACTGGTGGAGTTTCAGAGCTACTTGGTAGCTGTGAAAGGTGGCATTGTTCTGGTGGGCCTTTATAGTGTCTACCAGACCACCTGGACCTAAGGAATGGGATGGGGGTGGGGGAGTCATGGGCATTTGGAAACAGGGCTAGATGCTCCATCTGCCCCCTTCTTTATTAACTAGGACAGTACAGTGGTGGAAAGGAAAATGGATACTGGCCCTGCCTGCCTGGAGGTCTGCAAAGCGAAGGATGCTCCATCTGCCCCCTTCTCTATAAGCTAGGACAGTACAGTGGTGGGAAGGAAAATGGATACTGGCCCCGCCTGCCTGGAGCAAAGCATCTTACTGAGAATTGGGGAGGTGTAACTTCAAATAACTTGATGCCAAGGAGAACAGAAGACTGCTGAATTAGCTCCTCAGTACTCAAGACTCCACCCCCGCCCCTACTCTTTAGGTGGTGTTTGATGGCCAACTGGCATAGTTAAAGTTCGGGACTGTTTAGTTAACAAACAGTTCTTGTTTTCAACGCCCCCTGCTGTCTGTTCACAGGAACCCGGTCAGTTTGCCTTCTTAAAAGGACAAAACAACGTTTGTCTCCAGAAATAACTGTGGTTATAACTGAAAGGCCAGTAAATAACTTGATTGTATTCTGAGTGTCAGAATACAGTTCTGTGCTCTGAGCAAGGAAAATAAACTTTCAGAGCAAAAACCTCTTCTACAGCACTCAATCCAAACCCAATTAGGGCAGCACTTTGTTTATCCGGATTATTTCTAATTCTGGACCAGACAAAGGGACATTCTAGGGAATGATGATAATAATTTGGGTTGACAAAGATCAGTTAAAAAAAAAAATTACTTTATGCTTTCAGGTGAGGAAAAGTTCCAGATGAGAAAAATTCTTGGAAAGAATGCTGAGATTTTGCCCAGGTCTCAATTTCAACCTATACGAAGGTATGGGCTGTTTTATCTTATGCGGTTTCAGACTCATAGTTGTGGTGTTAAATGGTGATAATGCCCCGTGTTTATACATTGCTTGTCTTCAAATGTATTTACTATCTTATCAAAGTTAGCTTTGGGCAGCTTAGCTTTGTTAGGACTTGTGCAGTACAATTTGAGGGGTAGAGTCATCACCTTTACTTAGATCCTGACTCTGACCTCCTGTTCATGTGACCTTGTCAAGGTTCTCAGCCACTCTATTCTATTTTCCCATCTGTGAAGTAGGGATAAGAATCCTTACTGAGAATGTTGACAATAGGAACTTAAAGTAATAATATAACTCCTGGGCATTTATCCCAGAGAGATAAAAATTTACATTTGCACAGAAATACATATGGGAACGTTTATAACAAATTTATCCATAATATCTCCACACTGGAAACCCAGATGTCCTTCACCAAGTAAATGATTAAACAGACTTTGGTACATCCATACCATTGAGTGCTACTCAGCAGTGAAAAGGAATAAACTATTGATACATGCAACAACTTGGCTAAATTTCCAGAGAATTATGCTGAGTAGGAAAAGCAATCCCAAAAAGTTATTTACTGTGTGATTCCATTAATATAACATTCTTGAAATGACGAAATTATAAAAATAAAGAACAAATGAGTGGTTGCCAGCGGTTAAGGAAGGGGTGGGGAAAGGAGGGAAGTAAGTATAGCTGTAAACCAGAAATATGAGGGTGGTAGAAATGTTCTGTATCTTGACTGTATCAATGTCAATATCCTGGTTGTGATACTGTCCTATAGATTTGCAAGATGTTACCATTGGGATAAAGTGGGTAAAGGGATTTTTTTTTTTTTTTTTTTTTTTTTGAGATGGAGTTTCACTCTTGTTGCACGATCTCAGCTCACTGCAACCTCCACCTCCCGGGTTCAAGCGATTCTCCTGCCTCAGCCTCCCAAGTAGCTGGAATTATAGGTGCATGCCACCACACCCGGCTAATTTTGTATTTTTAGTAGAGATGGGGTTTCACCATGTTGGCCAGGCTGGCCTCAAACTCTTGACCTCAGGTGATCCACCTGCCTCGGCCTCCCACAGTGCTGGGATTACAGGCGTGAGCCACCACACTCAGCCGGTAAAGTGTATTTCTTGCCTGTGACTCTACAATTACCTCAAAAGAAAAGTTTAAATTAAAAAATTCATAATTGATATAAAGTATCTGGCACAATAACATTCAATTTATTTTCTTCTCTCTGGGCCTCAATTTCCTTAATTATAATTATTACAGCTAGTATTTCCTAAATATCTAGCATATGCCAGGCACTGTTTCATTGTCTAATTTAATCCACATTAACAACCCCGTGAGGCACATACTATTGCCTCCATTTTGTCAATAAGGAAAGCAAAGTTCAGAAAGTTTAAATATTTTTTTCTAAGGTCACACAGCTAGTCAGTCAGGATAGACTAGATTATGCTATATATAGTAAACAACTCCCAAATTTTAGTGGTTTAAAACAGATTTCTTCTTTGCTCCTGCTTCATTTCCGTGGCTCATGGCTTGGCCAGGAATGTTCTGTGCTGTATTACCTTCTGTCAGACTTAGGCTGAGGGAGGCCCCGTTTTTGTGCTTCCTTGATTGCTAAGGCAGGAAAAATGGAAAATGGTGAGTTGTGCACTGGCTGTTAAAGTTTCTGCCCAGAAGTGACTCATCGCTTTCACTCGTATTTTATTGGTTAAAACAAGTCCTGTGGTCATTTATGTAAATCAAGAGGGCCAAAAAGTGCTGTTCTATTATGTGCTTAGAAGGAGAAACAAACATTTTTGGGAACAGAATAAAGTCACAACTCAACCCCAAATCCGTGATCTTTCATTTATATCATTGGTCTCACAGCATTTTTGCAAGGATTAAAAATGTGAAGGTCAGGCACGGGGGCTCACGCCTGTAATCCCAGCACTTTGGGAGGCCAAGGTGGGAGGATCATCTGAGGTCAGGAGTTTGAGATCAGCCTGATCAACATGGAGAAACCCTGTCTCTACTAAAAATACAAAAAATTAGCTAGGCGTAGTGGCGCATGCCTGTAAGCCCAGCTACTTGGGAGGCTGAGGCAGGAGAATCGCTTGAACCCAGGAGGCGAAGGTTGCTATGAGCCGAGATCGTGCCACTGCACTCCAGCCTGGGCAACAAGAGCGAGACTCCATCCCCCCAAAAAAAAAAAAAAAAAGCGAAAACATATGGAAGGATTTAGCATGGGATCTGCCTTATAGTTAATGTTCAGTGAGTACTGAAATTTAATCTTAAGTATTGGTTAAAGTAGAAACGGGTCAAGTTTATCTTCACTAGTCTGGCCATTTTTTGGTACAAGCCTCTCTGGCCTCTCCTAGTACACTATACCAGGAAGCTTCTTACAGGTGCTAAGGCCTCGTGGCTGTGCCCCTTTGCTCCAATATCTCACCTCCCAGCAAAGTTCCTGTGCTCTGTTGATTTTCTCATGAACTTGCTCATGGTCGTATAGTCTTTAACTGATTTCAGAGCTGACCCTTAGAGAGTATTTATTCAATCTCTGGAGAGAAAATTGAGGCCCAGGCCCAGACACGTCAGAGAACTTACAGCTAGTAGTATAGCCAGAACCAGAACTCACACTTTTTTTTTTCTTTTTCTTTTTCTTTGGAGATGGAGTCTCACTCTTGTTGCCCAGGCTGGAGTGCAATGGCGCGATCTCGGCTCACTGCAACCTCTGCCTCCCGGGTTCAAGCGGTTCTCCTGCCTTAGCCTCCTGAGTAGCTGGAACTATAGGTGCATGCCACCACGCCCAGCTAATTTTTGTATTTTTAGTAGAGACGGGGTTTCACTATGTTGGCCAGGATGGTCTCAATCTCTTGACCTCGTGACCCACCTGCCTTGGTCTCCCAAAGTGCTGGGATTACAGGCATGAGCCACTGTGCCCAGCACAGAACTCACACTTTCTACTCCTGAGCTTAGTGCCCTTTCCTCTGCGTCTCACACTGGGCTGATCAACTGGTTCCTTGTACCAAGTTAGTGTACTTTGTTCACAGAGGGGATTTATGTAATGCTCTTACTTTCTTTCTCACAGTACTGAAGATGAACAAGAAGAGACATCAAAAGAGTCACTAAAGGAACTGAAAGAGAAAGACATGTACGATCACCAAAGAGAGTGTCTAGGGATGCTTGTGTAAAGTCTTGGTTTTAAGGGAATAGTATATTCTTGTTTGTAAGAATCTTTCCATTTTTATGTGTAGACTTAATGTGAGTATGCTGCTTCTTTCACCAAAAAGTTGTTATCAAATTGGTGATGTGATTTATAACTAATAGCAGCTTACATTCAAGGAAATGTAGTGACGATAATAATAAGTTTACGCTTAAGGTAGGTTAAATCTGTTTTCCACATAAATATCCTGGAAATATGGAATATTTCATCTATGTAAATAGTTTATTTTAAGCTGCTGATATGTTTAAAGTTACAATATTTGGCAAAGAAAGTCTCTATGGTGCCAGGTGTGGTGGCTCACGCCTGTAATCCCAGCACCTTGGGAGGCCAAGGCAGTCTGATCACCTGAGGTCAGGAGTTTGTGACCAGCCTGGCCAACATGGTGAAATCCCATCTCTACTAAAAATACTAAAATTAGCCAGGCGTGGTGGCACATGCTTGTAGTCCCAGCTACCCAGGAGGCTGAGGCAGGAGAATCACTTGAACCCAGGAGGTGGAGGTTGCAGTGAGCCAAGATCGTGCCATTGCACTCCATCCTGGGTGACAAGAGCAAAACTCCGTCTCAAAAAAAGAAAAAAAAAAAAAATCTCTGTGGTAATAAAGAATATTAAAAAAAAAGTTACAATCTCTTTTAAATATGTTCTCGAATATTCTCTTTAAGATATATAAGATGTTCTAAGATATTCTCTAATTCTGGCCTATTGCCACATAAAAATTTTGCTAAGAATATACTTAAAAAATACCTGTCAAGAATATATTGTTTGATTCTTCTAGCCATCTTCTCATCATTATTGTGTGCTCTTAATTCTTTAGATCATTGACAGACATTCAAGACCTGTCTAGTATCTCCTATGAACCAGACAGCTCTTTTAAGGAAGCTTCATGCAAAACACCCAAAATAAACCATGCACCTACCAGTGTCAGCACTCCACTCAGCCCAGGTAATCACAGGGAAAAGAAGTGTTTGGGGAGAAGAACTTACAGCCCCAGCCCATTGGCTCTGGGAAGCCAAGCTGTGGGATCACAGCTGATGGCTGTGTTGTCACAGTGCAAAGGTTTTTCCTTAGGGCCAAAGCTGGGTAATCCCATTGTAGGCCAAGGGGGCAGGGTGATGGTGGTGGTGATTATTGGGCAGCGGTTAGGTTTTGGTTAGAACTGCAGTGGTAAAGCCATGCAAATACTAGGTCTTCTCTAAGCGCTACTGAATTTAGAACAAAAACATTGAGCTTTGTAGAGTTTGCAACTTAAAACAGTACCTTGTGCTTAAATTTTATATAGTTCTTAAGTCCTGCAACCACATGCAACCAGCATCAAATATCCTGTCTTTAGTGGCCTTACTTCCGATATATTTGTGGTTTAAAAAATCTCCCTTTATTTTATTTTGATAAAGTGTAGAGGACAAGTTTAGAGACTTTTTTTTTATACCATGAGGAGCTGTGTCAATGATTATTTCAGTTTTTTTTTTTTTTTTTTTTTTTTTTTAAGACAGAGTCTCATTCTGTCGCCCAGGCTGGAGTGCAGTGGTGCAACCTCGGCTCACTGCAAGCTCTGCCTCCCGGGTTCACGTCATTCTTCTGCCTCAGCCTCCTGACTAACTGGGACTACAGGCGCCCGCCACCACACCCGGCTAATGTTTTGTATTTTTAGTAGAGACGGGGTTTCACTGTGTTAGCCAGGATGGTCTCAATCTCCTGACCTCATGATCTGCCCCCCTTGGTTTCCCAAAGTGCTGGGATTACAGGCGTGAGCCACCGCACCTGGCCTTATTTTAGTTATTAGCAATTTGGAAAATCCTTAGTATAGGTATAAGTTTGTGGGTTTGGATGTTTTGTTTTGTTTGTTTGTTTTTTTAATATAAAGGATTCATTTCTGCACATCATATTGGGGCAGAAAAAAACAAAAACGAAGGGAAAAAGGGAAAAAAGAGAAATAATATAAAGGATTCAGACAGTAACCTCCTGCTTTTCTCCAACAGGGTCAGTTTCTTCAGCTGCCAGTCAGTATAAAGACTGCATTGAAAGTATCACATTTCAGGTTAAGACAGAGTCTGCCTCTTGCTGGAACAGTCAAGAATTTATTCAAACTTTGTCTGATGAATTTATAAGTGTCCGAGAGAGAGCAAAGAAACTGGATTCTCTCCTTACTGCCTCTGAAACTTGCCCTTCAAGACTGCCTGGTCTTGTAAGTATATCAATTCCACGTTACAAACTCATGGAGTCAGCCCAAAGGGCCAGTGACCCAAACTGCCAAGATTTCTCCAAATTCATTAAGAAGGGAAGAAATAAGCTGGGTCCTCTCCTGGGTTCCCTGGGACTCCTCTCTTGAGTCTATATTATGGGAGGCTTAAGTTTTGCTTCCTCCTTAAAGCCTCTCCTGGTTACTTCCCTGAGAGTTTTGATCGATCTCTACTGTTCCCTGAACTCCTGAACTAATAACCTGCAGGAAAAACACTTAATGGTATACTGCCTTCTTCTCCTCTTCTACTTCTTCCTCCTTTTTTTTTTTCTTTTCCTCTCCCTTTCTCATATGTGTAGCCTCTTCAGGAAAACTACAAGTTCTGGCCAGGCACGGTGGCTCAAGCCTATAATCCCAGCACTTTGGGAGACCGAGGCAGGCAGATCACTTGATTTCAGGAGTTTGAGACCAGCCTGGGCAGCATGATGAAACCCTATCTCTACGAAAGATACAGAGAATTAACCAGGACATGGTGCCATGTGCCTGTAGTTTCAGCTACACAGGAGGCTGAGGTGGGAGGATTACCTGAAACCAGGAGGTTGAGGTTGCAGTGAACTGCGATTGCACCACTACACTCCAACCTGGGCAACAGAGTGAGACCCTGTCTCAAAAAAAAAAAAGAAAGAAAGAAAAGTACAAGTTCCTTTATGAAAAATTGTCAACTTTTTTGGCATTTGGCTCAAAAAAGGTCTCACTTTGAAGTAGGGAAATGACAAGGAATTTTATGTGTTCATTTAACAAACCGTTAATTGGGGAGATTCTAAGTGCCGGGCACCATGTCAGGCCCTCTTCAAGGCATCCCAGTGTCAATAAGACATAATCCCTACCTCTAAGGAACTCACTGTCTAGTGAGAAAGACAGGCCTGATGTAACACAGCGGTAAGTACTGAGTGCTTAGGAGGCAGTCAGGGATAAGAAGGCTTCCCAGGCTGGATGTGGTGGCTCACACCTGTAATCCCACCACTTTGGGAGGCTGAAGTGAATGGATCATTTGAGGTCAGGAGTTTGAGACCAGCCTGGCCAACATGGTGAAATCGCGTCTCTACTAAAAATACAAAAAAAAAATTGGCTGGGTGTGGTGGTACACACCTGTATTCTCAGCTACTTGGGAGGCTGAGGCAGGAGAATTGCATGAACCCGGGAGGTGAAGGTTGCAGTGAGCTGAGATTGTGCCACTGCACTCCAGCCTGGGCAACAGAGTGAGACTCCATCTCAAAAAAAAAAAAAAAGAAGGCTTCCCAGAGGAGGTGACATGTGAGTTTGACTTAATCAACAAAACAACTAGAAATGACTGAGCTGCATATGCCTTTTTAGCTCAACACACATGACAGTTACCATGTTTATCTCTTACTTATAGAAAAGATTGTCTTCATTTATTGGGGCTGGATCCTCCAGCCTTGTTAAGGCATGTGACTCATCACCACCCCATGCCACCCAGAGAAGGAGCCTGCCTAAAGGTACCCTGTGTTTAATATCAAAATAGAAGTTTATAATCAAGGAGGCTTAAATTGATGCTTATCAATCTTTGATGCCACAATAGGTTCAGACAGAAATGCTGTTTTCCCCATGATTATAAAAGTAAAACACACTCATTGTAGAAAACTTGGAGAATAAATAAAAGCTTAAAAAAGAAGGTGACTACACTTTTTTAACCTCACGTACTTTTTTTTTGCATATCTTTTAAATATTTTTATAAATATATAATAATGTGTTTTAGCATAGTGAGATCATATTGTGTATCAGTTCTGGACTGCTTTATTCCCTTGATATATTTTGAGGCTTTTCCCTTGTTATTAAAAATTGCTCATAAATATATATAGTAGTTATAGTCCATTCTACTTGTTGCTTAACCATTTTCTTACGTGTAAGATTTATATCATTTTCCACTTTTTGCTCTTTGTACATAATTTTTTATCTGTACCTCTGATCCTTTCCTTAGGATAGATTGTTAGAAGACAGTTTCCAAATCACAAGGTCTGAGAATATTAGCAGTCTTGAGGCATATTACCTTTATTACTTTAATTTTAACGTCTTCTGTCTTTGATATAACTCTTGGAATTTCCCTCAGGGGGATAGAGATTTTGTAAATTATGTTGAGGTATTTTGGTTAATGTTATAATTGAGCACTTGGGGCAAGACCCAAAGTATGATTGCCTCTAAATCCCCTGGCCTGATAATATTTAGTTAAAGGCCTCCTACTTTGTGCTTTTGTTCATTTTGGCAGGTCCAGAACCTCTGTATTCCTCCAGCAGCCCTGGTCCAGATTGAGCCACTTAGTAAGAATTTGTAAAATATCCTTAGGAAGAGAGGGGCATAGATCAAGCAGTACCAGGGTAAGGGCTGATGTAGGAAAGGAAAGGGATTGGGGTAAAAGTGGGGAGTAAAGACCATTCACATGTTAGGAGGTCTCTACTGGAACTATTATGTAAGAAGTTTCCTTCCTCCTTAGTTTGTTTCGTCATTGAGAGAAATCCTCAGTCAAGTCTATGTGAGAGCCTAGAAAAATTCAGTTCAGGTCCAGAGAGGTGTTAAGACATTTTCCCTTTTGCCTTTTTTAAGAACTAGTAGAAGCCTTCTCACAGCATCACATTGATGAGCTGCCGCCACCATCTCAGGAACTACTTGATGAAATTGGTAAGAGACGTTCAACACAGAATATACTTCTCGGCCCTGTTAGTTATGTCACTGACCACAATATGGTGTCTTTGTCTCAAGTATGAACAGTAGTATCAAAGGCTCTGTGACGGCCTGGTTGAATATAGGAAGGGACAGTTTTCCAAAATTTAGGAAGGGGCAATTTTCCAATAAAATGAGCCACAGCCTGGCCAGGATGATTGGCTTGTATTGGTTGTCATTTTGTTACTTAAAGGACTTATGTTGATGAATCTAAGGGGAAATAACATTCAAGGGGTTTATTATGATGAATTTCTTTTATTAAAGGAGTTCTTTTTTTTTTTTTTTTTTTTTGAGACGGAGTCTGGCTCTGTCGCCCAGGCTGGAGTGCAGTGGCCAGATCTCAGCTCACTGCAAGCTCCGCCTCCCGGGTTCACGCCATTCTCCTGCCTCAGCCTCCCGAGTAGCTGGGACTATAGGCGCCTGCCACATCGCCTGGCTAGTTTTTTGTATTTTTTAGTAGAGACGGGGTTTCACCGGGTTAGCCAGGATGGTCTCGATCTCCTGACCTCGTGATCCACCCGTCTCGGCCTCCCAAAGTGCTGGGATTACAGGCTTGAGCCACCGCGCCCGGCTAAAGGAGTTCTTATCTCCTTTTCAGACCAAACCAGCCATTCCTTTGAGGCCTGAGGTCTGGCTGCTCAGGCCAAGACACCTGTGCTTTCAGTTTTGCCATTAGCTGTAGGTATTAAAGGTATTGAAATTGTGAATAAATCCCCCTCCTAAGAACAGGGAAGTCAGTGGCACAAAACCTAAAGATACCAGAATTTTCAGGCAGAGACTGAGCAGTACCAACCAAATTTTTTTTGCAGCTGATTGGCTGGCCCTGTCCAGCTGATCTGATGCTGAAAGTAAATGTTGCATGGTTATGGAAACTGGGGGCAGGTGGTCTGTTTTCCTAGGAAAGACCTGACTGCTCCTTTTTGATAGCCTGGCCAACCAGCCCTTCACCCTCAGAAAATGCATCTCATCAGACTCTGGATAGTCCAGTTCTTGTTATGGGACCTATATAGAATTTCCTGAGGGGCACCCCTTGGTTTTCAGGGTCTCTGAGGTTTTGTGTTTCATAAAGGAGGAGGTAAATCAGAATTTTCAGGTCTGACTCAGTGGACAGCTCTCTCCAGGCTTATTGTCATAACCCTTAGCTCCTGTCCCTTGGCCTGATGAATGTGGGTGGAGCCAGTCAGTGCTGTCAGACCTTCCTTGGTTTCTTTCTTTTTCCATGGTCATAGGACCTTTCTTGCTTCACTTTACCCTTCCCCCAGTGCCACAGTGTTGTAGAGTCACAGAGTTGTTGGGTCAGGCTCTTAGAGCCCACACTCCCACCCCTGCTTTCCATATCTGGGATTCCCCAGGCAGTCCTTGCAAATTTCTCCTTTCTGGTTGCTCTCCTTAAAATAACAGTACTGCTGAGAGTGGAGGTCACTCCACACGTGTTCTGCTCAGGTAGATTCTTAGTATTATTTGTTCTTGGTCGTAGTTTAAGGCAGTATTGTAGGCTCCTTTGCAGTTTGACCATAGCTGATACTTTTTCTCTGGATCCTGCTGTCTTCCCTCTGTAGTTGCTGTATAAACCTTCCATTCACCTCCTCCATTTCAGCAGCTGTGTTACCAGACTTTGTCCTGGACTCTGGCCTCATGGTGCTGCTGCACCCCAGCACAGTCTGCAGAAGCCTTCCCTCATTTCACTTATGGGAATTATCTGGGCCTCATTTAGCTTATGGGTTTCTAGGTGATGTCTGCACTTTGAGATGGGTCGGTAATTTTGCAGAAGGACAAAGGGCAGAGGGCACTTGAGTAGTTTCTTCTGATAATGGGCTTGCCCGCCCAATTACTATGTATCATCACTCTGTTGTTTCCCCTAAAGAGACATTTGGGAAGTTACTGGAACTCTCAACTGCTATTTTGGAGGGCTCACATCCAAAGCTCTAGGCTCCTGACAGGTGCACAAAGTGGAAGATTCTTTGGAACTAGGATACAGATGATTGTTTAAGATCTGCACTACTTTTAACAAGGACAAAAATGGATTTTTAAAATTTCAAATTATATTAAATGATCTTATGGGGACCCTTGACACCCATGGCTGCCAGGTAGGGCTGCTTCCTGCACTGCAGGAAGGGAGAAGACCTGCACCAGCACTGAAGAGGACCATACCAACGAGCTCAGGGTGGCTTGTCTATGCTGCCTCCCAGCTTGCTCTGCTTCGCAGAGCACTTTGAGGATAAAGCAGCATACTGAGTTAGCAGATGCTTGTCTTAGTCTAGTGAGTATTCCTTGCTTTGCCTTGCCTTGCCTTTTTCCTTGCCTTGCCTTTTTCCTTTTTCCTTTCCTTTGACAGGGTTTCACTCTTGTTGCTCAGACTAGAGCACAATGGAGCGATCTCAGCTCACTGCAACCTTCATTCACCTCCAGGGTTCAAGCAATTCTTCTGCCTCAGCCTCCTGAGTAGCTGGGATTACAGGCATGAGCCACCATGCCCGGCTAATGTTTTGTATTTTTAGTAGAGATGGGGTTCACCATGTTGGTCAGACTGATCTCAAACTCCTGACCTCAGGTGATCCACCTACCTCAGCCTCCCAAAGTACTGGGATTACAGGTGTGAGCCACTGCTCCTGGCCAGACTGAGTATTTCTTTAGGAACTGGAAATGATGGATATTCTTTGCTTTCCATCTTTTCTGTTTCTTTTCTTTTTTTTGAGACAGAGTTTTACCCTATCGCCCAGGCTGGAATGCAGTGGCATCATCTCAGCTCACTGCAACCTCCACCTCCTGGGTTCAAGCAATTCTTGTGCCTCAGCCTCCTGAGTAGCTGGGATTACAGATGTGTGCCACCATGCCTGACTAATTTTTGTGTTTTTAGTAGAGACGGGGTTTTACTATGTTGGCCAGGCTGGTCTCGAACTCCTGACCTCAAGTGATCCACCTGCCTCGGCCTCCCAAAATGCTGGGATTACAGGCATGAGCCACCATGCTCAGCCTGCCTTCTGTCTTTTCATAAACCAGGTAAAAAATATGAAATATAGGCGAATAGAGATGGGAAAACATTTAGATTGTTTTGACGTTACTTTTTGAGAGACTATAAAACAGAGATTAAGAGCATAAACCTTAGAGCTAGACTGCCTGGATTCAGTTCCCAATTTTACCACTTACTCTCTGTGTGATTTTTAGGCAAGTTCCTTAACCTGAATTTCCTCATCTGCTAAATAGGAGTAACAATAACACAGTCTATCTCAGAGGGTTGTTGTGAAGATTAATTGTGAACATTCATCCTGAATTAATGTACGTGAGTGCTTAGAAACAGAACCTGACACCTAGGGTTCTGCAAGTGTTATGTATGATCATCATCATTTCTATTTTGAGTGTCGTGTGGGATTTTGTCATGCTTGAAGAATTCCTTTCAAACCTGGAATGCCCTAAAGCAGTGGTTCTCAAATTTTATTAGGCATCAGAATCACCTGAAGGGCTAGTTAAAACACACATTGCTAGATCCCCAGAGTTTCTGATTCAGCAGGTCTGAGATGAGGCCTGAGAATGAGAATTCCTAACAAGTTTCCAGGTTATGTTAATACTGCTAGTCTAAGGATCACCCTTCGAGAACCACTGCTCTAGAGAATGGCAGGACATGCAAGGGAGGAAATGTTTCCTTTGGCTTTTGTGTTGTGACAGAGCTCTTGAAACAGCAGCAGGGCTCATCCACGGTGTTGCATGAGAACACAGCAAGTGATGCAGGAGGCACTGCAAATGGTAAGCGAACTACCTAGATCCTTTTCATCAGGTTCTTGTAACGCTGTCCCTGGCAACACAGTGGTACATATAGGGAAGTGTGACCTTGAGGTCAGGCACAACTCCACCTCAAGTCTGACTTTATAGTTACTTGTATGGCAAGCTGTTTTACTGTTTCTGAGCCTCAGTTGTCTTAATCTGTAAAATGGGGACAATAATTTCTGTCTCATGAAGTACATATTAGCTCCATGTACAGAGTCATGTACAAGTACTAACATTTTCAGATACTTAGCAAATGTTAGTCCTCTTCCCTTTATAGGACTGCTGGCAGGATGGAATGAGATAGCATATGTAAAATACTTGGCATACATTAAAGAGTACATCCCTTCCCCACCCAAATTCCTTTCCTGGAACTCCAACTTAGAAACATCTAACAAGTGGAGAACAAGATGGTCCCCAAAGTAAATTTGTGCGTTTTGTTTTCATGGTTGCTTGCCTCCTGTTTTATGTGCCCTTTCTTTCTTCTGCTTCCTCTGTCTCCCTTGAGCCTTGGCACAAGCAAGGTTTCCTGTAGCTTCATCTGGCACTGAAAAGCTTCCAAGACCCCAGAAGCAGCTGTTGCAAATACAGGTGGCCTGCAGACTGCCACCTGGCCCCCTGCTCTCGTGGGAAGAGGGGAGCTAATGCATTGCACACTTCAGGGACCACTGATTGGCCTTAATTTTTGAATTCTATTTTAAAGGCAACCTTTCTCAAATTTTTTTTTTCGTTCTAATAAAGTTAATTCTTTCAACTGCTTTTAGACCAAAGGCACTTAGAAGAACAAGAAACTGACAGTAAAAAAGAAGATAGCAGTATGCTTTTGTCCAAAGAAACTGGAGATCTCGGAGAGGACACAGAGAGGTAACAGGAAAAGCTGGACTTTTGAAAGGATTTGAAAAATTGTATTAGTTTATATTAGTTTTTTTTTCTAATATTGACAAATAAGAAATGAAAAAAGTGGTCCTCTTTCATACTATCCTAGTGGCCCCTATTCCTAAAGGGTTGCTTTTTTTTGCTTTAAAAATGTTTAATTGTGATACAGTGTATATAACAAAATTTACCATCTTAACCATTTTTAAGTGCAAGGTCCAATCACATTAATAAGTATATTCACATTGTTGTGCAAGTAATGTCCCAAACCTTTTCATCTTGCAAACTGAAACTCTATACCCATTTAAAAACTCCCCATTTTCACCGGGCGCGGTGGCTCACGCCTGTAATCCCAGCACTTTGGGAGGCCAAGGCAGGCGGATCACAAGGTCAGGAGATCGAGACCATCCTGGCTAACACGGTGAAACCCCGTCTCTACTAAAAATACAAAAAATTAGCCGGGCGTGGTGGTGCGTGCCTGTAGTCCCAGCCACTAGGAGGCTGAGGCAGGAGAATGGTGTGAACCCAGGAGGTGGAGCTTGCAGTGAGCCGAGATGGTGCCACTGCACTCCAGCCTGGGCGACAAAGTGAGACTCTGTCACAAAAAAAAAAAAAAAAACCTCCCGATTTTCTCTTCTTCCCACACCCTGGCCACTACCATTTTGCTTTTTGTTTCTGAGTTTCACTACTGTTGATACTTTACATAAGTGAAATCATACAGTATTTGTCTTTTTGTGACTGGCTTATTTTAACTTAGCATAATGTCCTCAAAGTTCATCCATGTTGTAGCATGTGTCAGCGTTTCCTTCCTTTTTAAGGCTGAGTAATATGTTTCATTTATCCAGTCATCTGTTGATGGATATTTAGGTTGATTCCCCTTTTGTTATGGTGAAGAATTCTACTGTGAACATGAGTGTACGGATATCTCTTTGAGATCCTGCTTTCAATTCTTTTGGATATATACCCAGAAATGGTATTACTGGATCATATGGTAATTCTATTTTTAATTTTTTGAGAACTGCCACACTATTTTCTATAGCAGCTGTCTCACTTTACAGTCCCACCAACAGTGCACAAGGGTTTCAGTTTCTCCATATCCTTGCCAACACTTGTTATTTTCTCTCTCTTTTTGTGGGGGTGGAAGCTTTTTTTTTTTAAAATATAGTAGCCATCCTAATGGGTGTGAGGTGGTGCCTCACTGTAGTTTTGATTTTCCCTTCCCTAATGATTAGTGATTTTGAACATCTTTTCATATCCTTCTTGGCCATTTGTATATCTTCTTTGGAGAAATGTCTGAGTTCTTTGCTGTGTGTGTGTATGTATGTATGCATATGTGTGTGTGTGTATACATATATATGTATATATATGTATGATCTATATATATACAGGTATATATGTATGCATATATGTATGATATCTATATATACATATATATGTATGATCTCTCTCGCTCTCTCTCTCTCTCTCTCTCTATATATATATATATATAAATTAGAGATGGGCTCTATGTTGCCCAGGGTGAACTTGAAGTCCTAGGCTCGAGTGATCTTCCTGCCCCATCCTCCCAAGTTGCTGGGATTACAGGTGCAAGCCACCATGCCTGGCTCTTTGCCTATTTTTTAATAGGGTTATTTGTTGTTATTTTCTCTTGAGTTGTTTTTAGGGTTTTGTTTGTTTATTTTTACTTCATTTTGTTAGGCAAACACAGTTTCAGTCTCTTTCAAAACATTTTAGTTAGAGGCCTTAGATGAGAAAATGGGGGCAGTCATCCAGACAATTCAGTCTAAAAGTACAAGGTTGCCTCAAGAAACCTGACTTTGTTCCTGATTTGGAGCTCTCTTTTTACCTGTGTTGTAGGGTAAACTACTTCAGCTCACCTCCTCTGCCTTATTATCCGGGGCCAGGACTAGGTTAAGGTGAGCTCAGGAGATACACTCCTTGGATACAAAATTGAAGGGAGCAACAAAAAATCTCAGTAGTCAAGATAAGTAATATTTTAGTGCAATTTTTTTTTTTTTTTTTTGAGACAGAGTCCCACATTGTTGCCCAGGCTAGAGTGCAATAGGGCATGAACACCGCTCACTGCAGCCCTGACCTCCTGGCCTCAAGTGATCCTCCTGCCTCAGCCGCCAAGTAGTTGGGTCTACAGGCTCATGCCAACATGCCTAGCTAATTTTTGTATTTTTTGTAGAGATGGGGTTTTTGCCATGTTGCCCAGACTGGCCTTAAACTCCTGAACTCAAGTGATCCATACACCTTGAACTCCCAAAGTGCTGGCATTACAGGGGCTGGGCACAGTGGCTCACACCTATAATCCCAGCCCTTTGGGAGGCCGAGGTGGGTGGATCACTTGAAACCAGGAGTTCGAGGCCAGCCTGGCCAACATGGCAAAACAGCGTCTCTACTAAAATTATGTTTTAAAAAAGTTAGCCAGGCATGGTGGCACACACCTGTTTTCCCAGCTACTCAGGAGGTTGAGGCAGGAGAATCGCTTGAACCTGGAAGGCAGAGGTTGCAATGAGCTGAGATGGTGCCAGGGCACTCCAGCCTGGGCAACAGAGCGAGATTCTGTCTCAAAAAAAAAAAAAAAAAAATTAAGCTCTTTCTACGTGATCAAAAGTTAGCTACTGTTATTGTCGTCTCTTCCTTTTCCAAAAGGGCCAGCAGTGCTGACCACAGATAGATGCTCCACAGATGCTTAGTCATCTCAGTGCTGTGAATGATCAATCTAGGCACCAAGCCAGAGTGGAAGATATTTTTTCAGATGGGCAGGATTTTCAGGCCTTCTTAAAATACTCTACCCTGCATCTTCTAGCCTTTTCTTGGGAAAACATGTAGGAAAGCATGTGTAGTTCTAGCCTCAGGTAGAAAAGTGACTTAGTGACCTAGAATTGAGAACAGAGTCTACCATCAGACTTCGGGAAGCAGTGATCTTAATAGGTGCTGAGGCTTTTTGTCAAGGGGTTAAAGGACTGCTTTAGTGCATATTTCTTCTTTCTTTCTTTTTTCTTTTTTTCTTTCTTTCTTTCTTTATTTATTAATTTTTTTTTTTTTTTTGAGACAGAGTCTTGCTCTGTTGCCCAGGCTAGAGTGCAGATCTCGGCTCACTGCAGCTGCCACCTCCTAGGCTCAAGCTATTCCCCTGCCTCAGCCTCCCAGGTAGCTGGGATTACAGGTGCATGCGACCATGCCCAGCTGATTTTTGTATTTATAGTAGAGATGGGGTTTGACCATGCTGGCCAGGGTGGTCTCAAACTCCTAACCTCAGGTGATCCACCCACCTCGGCCTCCCAAAGTTCTGGGATTACAGGTGTGAGCCACCGCGCCCTACCAGTGCATATTTCAGTCAGATCTAAGTGACCTCTGTGACTCCAGACACAATCTCACTGAACTCATTTTTTCATACATATAGTGAAAGCACAGGTTTTAAGGTCCCTTTCTACTCTAAAGTGTTATGCATCTTTGTCAAGGGAGATGGGAAATGACTGTTGTCTCCATTCTCTTCACTTGTCCTTGAACAGAGCTCACTCTACTCTGGATGAGGACCTGGAAAGATGGCTGCAGCCACCTGAGGAGAGCATGGAGCTACAAGACCTTCCCAAGGGCTCTGAAAGGTTATTGTTCCCCAAGAGGGAATCCTTTTTTCCTTTTCGGGAAGTGGGGCTAAGTTTTAGACTTCTTGGAGAATGAATGCCTGGTGATGGCATTACATTGATTTAGATAAGCCAGTCCTGACTCCACCTGTCTGCACTCATATTTGCCCCTCTTCCTCTGACCACCCACAGTACTCAAGATATTGATTAGCACATTCATGTCAGTATAGACAGAGGCTTCTAAGTTTGCTGTATCTTGGCCCTGCTACCTTTGACATTTTCATCAGTCATTTGAATTAAATCAGAAAAGGCATGCTTATCAAATTTTTAGATAACACAAATCTAGGAATGAATGCTGATGTGATGAGTAATAGTCTGAGGATTCAAAATCATCTTGACAGGTGGAAATGTTAGATTCTGTAAAAGATAAAGGTCAAAGATCCAAAATTACAGAATGTGTGAGACCTGGTCTAATTGAAGTTTTCATCAGAAGCTTCTGCTCACTATAATTTTACTGAGGGCAAGAAGTATGTCTTATTTTTGTGTGCCCAGTACTGAGCCATGCATCTTGAGACACGATGAGAAGTCAAGAAATTCTTCCTGAGAAGGCATGGGCAATGACTCTGTGAGGCCTGTTTGATGAAGTGCTGAAAAGGTCAATGCAGCACTGATGCTGGATATATAGAAACGTACTGTCCAGATGATGGTAATGTGCTGCTTAGAGGAGTCCTAGGACCAATGTGGGGCTCCATTCTGGGCATCACATTTTAAAAGGGATATTAACAAACACAAGAGTGTGACCACAAATCAGAGATCTGGAAACCATGTCATACAAGAACAGCTGAAGGAGCTGAGAAGCTCAGCCTGAGAAGAGCAGATGGAATGGAGAATTTGATAGCTGCCCTCAAATACCTGAAATATTGTGAAGTAAAGAGAGTCAGCTTACTTTTCTGCCCCAGAAGACTGATTAGTGACTAGAAATTGCAGAGTAACAGATTTTTATTCAGTAAAGCACAAACCTAATAGCCACAGCTATCTGATAAAGGGAACAGCTGCCTGCCTTTACACTTACTTTAGTAATGGTTACTGCTGCTCAGGCAGTGGCTGGATGATTCCCTGTCTCGGGCATTTGAACGGGGGTGGAAGATAACCCAAAGGCCTCCTCCAACTCTTGAGCCTGTGATTCTATTAGTGTGAAAATATTAAGAGGGGAAAAATCCTTTTGACTGTAGCTGGCTTTATTTTCTCTCTCATTTTACGTATTTTGTTTTGACTATCCACCACATGAAAACAGAATAATCCCTAAACAATGTTATTTTGGTTCAACCAGCATCCACCGAGCACTGACAATGTCCAAAGCACTGTGCTAGGGGCTGGAGGTACCACGAAGAGGGATAAGATGGCTCCGCCTATAAGGAGTTTCCAGTTGGGTCAAGGGGATGGTTTCTGCTTAATAGATTGACAAACGTGGTCTTAAATTTTGAGGTACTTAAATTATTTACATATTTCACTTAGGAGAGAGTTTCGGGAAATGAAGATAAGATGATAAAATAAATGATGGTTTTGAAAAGGACACCCATGAAAATTTAAGTAAAATGCCTTTTTTTTCCTTTGAGGCAATGTAGCATAGTGGTTGAAAGCAGAGTCTAGGGCAGACTGAGTCTGAGGTCAGATTCCAGCTCTAGGAATTATTAGGTGTGTAATTTAACTTCTGTGTGCCTCAGTTTCCTCATTGCTTAATGGGGATGGCAGTGGTAACTACCTTATATACTTATGATAATTAAATGAGTTAAATTATAGCACTTAAACCAATGCCTGGTCCATAGAGAACACTCTTGTTAGTGCTAGCTATTATATGGTTTTTTTTGTTTGTTTGTTTTTTTGTTTTGAGTACAGTCCTGTTTTCTTGGCTGTTGCGCATATGTTTTGATTCCCCAAATCGTTGTTACAGGGAGATAAATATCAAAGATCAAGAAGTTGGTGAAGACAAGAGAAAAAGGGAAGATAGCATCACGCCAGAGAGAAGGAAATCAGAGAGTGTTTTAGGGACTTCTGAAGAAGGTATGAATTAATGAGTATTTATAATGTAGTCTGTAGTCCTTGGGCTTTGATGTGCATCAAAGTTATTTAGAAATGTTTCCCAGATGCTATACATAATCCTCCTGCCTTTGATAATTTATTTTTCCCTGCAGTTCAGCCCAGGTATTCTGTTAATTGCCAATCATAGCTTTATCACAAAAACAGTAATAGCATCCAATTCTATTTCCAAAGCAAGCTTTTGCCCAGTCTCATCATCATTATCTTGCACATTGCCTGGAGAGACGTTTGCTTCTTTTTTTTTTTTTTTTAAAGACAGTTTCACTCTTGTTGCCCAGGCTGGAGTGCAGTGGCACGATCTCAGCTCATCGCAACCTCCGCCTCCTGGGTTCAAGTGATTCCCCTGCCTCAGCCTCCCCAGTAGCTGAGATTGTAGGTGCGCGCCACCACATCCAGCTGATTTTTGCGTTTTTAGTAGAGACGGGGTTTCACCATGTTGGCCAAGATGGTCTCAATCTCTTGACCTCAGGTGATCTGCCCACCTCGGCCTCTCAAAGTGCTGGGATTACAGGCGTGAGCCACTGCATCCAGTCGATGTTTTGCTTCTAATTGTCCAACGTCTTCAAAAGAGTTTTAAATTTAGCTCACATAGATGCTTCAAAATCCAATAAGAAATCACATTTATGGACTTTAAATGGAGCCTACAAGTAATGTAAAAATTATAAATTAACCTTAATTTTAAAACTATTTTGATAGAGCTTGAAGGCTTCTGATATGCCCTTTACAATGATGCTTTCCCATATTTAAGTTCTTCCTACTTAGGGAGGTAAGAGACATTAACTCTTTCAGATCATCTGGTATTCCTTTCATCCCTTCCTGATTTCCTTCTCATTCTCCCCATCTCTGCCCTGCTTTGTGCCCCAGAATGCTGGCCCTAGTGGACTGCATCTCCTGGACTTCCTGTTTGCCAATGACAGGCCCCAGCAGAAGATTAAGGGGGCTAGAGAGAAGTTGGGGTATTACTTTGCCTCCCTGCTTACTTCAGCACCTTGTACCTGGTAGAAGTGGTGTCCCTCCACAAGTGCAGCTTCTGTAGGCAGCCCATTCATCCCAATTCCAGCTCTCATTAGGCTCTGGTAACTGACCTCTTATCTCCAACACTCAGTTCCTTCAGACTTAGGCTTCCCACTGCTGCTAATCACTGGATGCCTTGACATTCCTTGTTTGTTCCCTTAACTCTAAATAAACCTCTGTATGTAGTCACTTCATTAAGGATCTTTATTTGAACCAGCCATGGGTACATTCTGTTTCTTCCAGAACCCTGACTGCAACAGGGCCTACAGCATGTAGACATTTAGCTATTAATAGTATTGATTTCACTGAGAAGATAATACAGGGACTTTGTGAATTAGTGTCATTAGTGTCCATTGCTGTGGCAGAAAACTATAGAATGTTAGGAGGGGAACCCATTAACTGTGTTTTTAGAAAGTCTATCTGGCAGAATATAACAACCATTGTAGGTAAAACAGTCTACCCTAAATGAGAGGGAGCACTAATATGAATACTGGCACCCTTTGACCTAGAAAATAATCATGTTGTTTTTTCCTTCCTCTTATATTTCATCAAGATGAACTAAAACCCTGTTTTTGGAAGCGACTAGGTTGGTCTGAATCATCCAGGTAATGAGATACGAGATGTTTGTAGATCAAAAGTCATATGTATAGACAACAGAAGCAGAATTAAAAACATTTACCAGTGTCTAAATACACATTAATGACAAAGACTTGAATTTAGACAAAGTCACTCAATTTTTAAAATGTTAGTGTTTATAGTTAATTAAAATGTAAAGTGAAATTAATGCCAACTTTGATTAAATAAGTGATAGAGTCAGCATAAGAACAGTTTTAGGCCGGGCACGGTGGCTCACGCCTGTAATTCCAACACTTTGGGAGGCCTAGGTGGGCAGATCACCTGAGGTCAGGAGTTCAAGACCAGCCTGGCCAACATGGCGAAACCCTGTCTCTACTACAAATACAAAAATTAGCCAGGCATAGTGGCAGGTGCCTGTAATCCCAGCTACTTGGGAGGCTGAGGCAGGAGAATCACTTGAACCCAGGAGGCAGAGGTTGCAGTGAGCCGAGATCAAGCCATTACACTCCACCTGGGGAACAAGAGCAAGACTCTGTCTCAAAAAAAAAAAGAACAGTTTTAATATGGAGAGAATACAGAAGATGCTGCTGTGAATTGCTTTTTCGTCATTTTGCCTTTCCATGACACACTGTTGGTCATAATCGCCCTTGATTATAAAGACCAAAATCCCTTTCCCTTGAATTTAATTGAGTAGAAAGAAGATGTGATTTGTGTCTTTAAAAAACATACACACCAACTTGAAACTTCCTTTTTTGTTCTTTAAAAAACATGTGCATAGGATAATCGTGCTGGATCAGAGTGACTTGTCAGACTGACTGTAATCGGATCGTAGATGGACTCCTGGCCTGAGTTTTAAGTGTCCTGGTTGTGAGCTCCTTTCTTGTCTTTCTGCTTCAGTTGCTATCAGGGCAGCAGTTCCAGTTCTGTAAGTCTCCCTTTGTTCAGCTGCCACAATGGACATCATCGTTTGGCCCTCTCTGTTAGCAGCACATTCAACCATTTGTTTTCAGTCAGATTTCTGAAAAGTGAGAGGTAGTTTTGATTGTAAAAATTTTTGGTTGTGCCTAGAATGGCTTTGGTTTTATTGATGTTAATTTTCAAAAACTTTAACTCTTGTTATATAATAAAATGTTTACTTTTAATAACAGATTTCGCTGTGTAAGATGTATTTCTGAATTTGAGTTATTGGGAGTTGTGGGGAGAACTGCCACCCAAAGAGGCTTCAATTTCTGACAAATATGCAACTACTGCTACCACTCATTATACATACTGGTACCAGTCATCTGTGTCTCATAACAGAACTACAGCTGAGAGTGCCATATTCCCATTCCAGCTAGAATTGGCTCACACAATCAAAGTATAGGTAGTGGCCAGATGTGGTGGTTCACGTCTATAATCCCAGCACTTTGGGAGGCCAAGGCAGGAGGATTGCTTGAGCCCAGGAATTCGAGACTGGCCTAGGTAACAGAGGGAGTTCCCTGTCACTATAAAAAATTTAAAAATTAGGCAGACATGATGGTGCATGTCTATAGTCCTAGCTACTTACAAGGCTGAGGTGGGACGATCACTTGAGCCCAGGAAGTTGAGGCTGCAGTGAGCTGTGATTACACCACTGCATTCCAGCTTGGGTGCAGAGTGAGACCCTGTCTCAAAAAAAAAAAAAAAAAAAAAAAAAGTAAGTACAGGTAGCAATAAAGTCCTAAGATAGTTTGAACTCGTTAAGGTGAACAAATATTATCTCCATATATTTTGTATTGTACCACTAAGATCATAGCATTGTCTCTAATTTAGCCTGTTGTGACCACTGGCCAGATGCACATGTGCAGTTTTTTTGTTTGTTTTTATTTTTGTTTTGAGACACAGTCGCTCTGTCACCCAGGCTTGAGTACAGTGGTGCGATCTTGGCTCACTGCAACCACCAACTCCCGGATTCAAGCGATTCCCCTGCCTCAGCCTCCTGAGTACCTGGGACTATAGGCGCATGCCACCACACCCGGCTAATTTTTTTGTATTTTTAGTAGAGATGGGGTTTCACCGTGTTAGGCAGGATGGTCTCAATCTCCTGACCTCATGATCCGCCTCCCTCGGCCTCGCAAAGTGCTGGGATTACAGGCGTGAGGCCTGGCCATGCAGATTTTTTATATACCTTTACCAACCTCCAGTTTGGAATCTTCATGATGAATAAAAACATTTTACTTTCTTTTTTTTTTGAGACAGAGTCTCACTCTGTTGCCCAGGCTGGAGTACAGTGGTACCGTCTTAGCTCACTACAACCTCTACCTCCTGGGTTCAAGTGATTCTTGTGCCTCAGCTTCCCGGGTAGCTGTTATTACAGGTGTGCACTCCCACAGTGCACACTATCACACCCAGCTAATTTTTGTATTTTCAGTAGAGATGGAGTTTCACCACGTTGGCCAGGCCGGTCTCGAACTTCTGACCTCAAATGATCCGCCTGCCTTGGCCTCCCAAAGTGCTGGGATTACAAGCGTGAGCCACTGTGCCTGGCCATGAATAAAAACATTTTCTTAGAAGCTATGTGCTGTTGTGCAGTACTAGTAAGCTAACATTTTATTATTCTGTCTTGGTGAGTAAATAGTAGGTCTTTTGTTTGTGAAAACTGAATAGTTCTTATTGTAGATGGTTATATTCATACTTCTTTGCACTCAGAAATTTTAGCCTGCACAGATAAAATGAGAAGGTATAAATCTATGTGACCATTTTAAAGTAAGGAAACAGTTGCTTGCTGTTGTAACCAGAGAAAAAACACCCAAAAATGAATTAGTTTATAAATAATACTAGGTGAAGAAAAGTTTGATTTTCTTAGAGGCAGGATCTCACTTTGTTGCCTAGGCTAGAGTGCAGTGGCACAATCATGGCTCACTGCAGCCTTGAACTCCTGGACTCAAGCGATCCTTCCACCTCAGCCTCCCAAGTAGCTCGGACTACAGACATGGGCCACCACACCTGACTTTTTTTTTTTTTTTTTTTTTTTGAGACGGAATCTCTCTGTTATCACCTGGTCTGGAGTGCAATGGCATGATCTCGGCTCACTGCAACCTCTGCCTCCCAGGTTCCAGCAATTCTCCTGCCTCAGCCTCCCAAGTACCTGGGATTACAGGTGCCTGCTACCACACCTGGCGAATTTTTGTATTTTTAGTAGAGATGGGGTTTCACCATGTTGGTCAGGCTGATCTCGAACTCCTGACCTCAGGTGATCCACCCGCCTTGGCCTCCCAAAGTGCTGGGATTACAGGTGTGAGCCACTGTGTGCGCCTGGATTTTTTTAAACAATTTTTAGGAGAGATAAAGTCTCCCTACGTTGCTAGGTTGGTCTCAAACTCCTGGGTCAAGTGATCCTCCTGCCTCAGCTTCCCAAAGTGCTGGGATTACAGGTGCGAGCCACTGCTCCTGGCCTGGATGAAGAAAATTTAAAGGATACAAGGATTTAAAATACGCCATTTTCCTCTCATAAAAGGTATTCTAATCGATGAGACAAAACCAACATATGTACAAATGTAAGGACCAATAACAGACATATCATGATAAATGATGAGCTATATT
Organism: Chlorocebus sabaeus; assembly: GCF_047675955.1. Lineage (NCBI taxonomy): Eukaryota > Metazoa > Chordata > Mammalia > Primates > Cercopithecidae > Chlorocebus > Chlorocebus sabaeus. Next base: position 39,854,107 of record NC_132919.1, read on the forward strand.
ATTATGGCATTAATTATTAGTATTCATAAAGGCTACAAGTCCTAGTATACAAGTTCCTGCTGATAAGGACTGTAATCTCCTTTATTCAGAGTAGACTCTTCTGTCTGGCCAGTGACTGTAATATTGGCCAATATTAACATTTATAATATTGGCAGGTATTATTTATTGGTTATAGAGCAACTGTGATGTGCCATTTACCTTATAAACATTAATCCTTTTCTTGCACATAGCAGTCCCACTGTGTTTTCTTTTCTTTTCTTTTTTCTTTTCTTTTCTTTCAGATGGAGTCTCACTCTGTCACCCAGGCTGGAGTATAATGGCACAATCTCGGCTCACTGCAACCTCTGCCTCCTGGATTCAAGCAGTTCTCTCACCTCAGCCTCTGGAGTAGTTGGGATTACAGGTGCATGCCAGCACACCCAGCTAATTTTTGTATTTTTAGTAGAGATGGGGTTTCACCATGTTGACCAGGCTGGTCTTGAACTCCTGACCTCAAGTGATCCACCTGCCTGGGCCTCCCAAAGTGCTGGGACTACAGGCGTGAGCCACCGTGCCCAGGTACTGTGTTTCTTTAGTATGTGTCTTCTCCCACTCTCATCATCTATTTCAGACTTCCATCCTTCACTTTGCATAAACTCTTAACAGATGACTTTACCTCCAACTTTACAGAAAAAAATGGAAGCCATCAGATGGGAATGAACTCAGCTGCCTGCCACCAAACCAAAACTACTAACATGGCCACATCTATCTGTGTAGAAAAAAACAGTTGTAGGTGAAGCAGTCTGCCCTGCACTAGAGATGGACTTATTCTACACCTATTCTTTTCACTTTCCTTCCTGTTATACTGAAGGAGGTGTCTCTCTTCCTGTCCTTGGCCAATATCATCTTTTTTCCACTCAGGGTTATCTTTCCCAGGTTATCATTTCTCTTTTTAGTAGCTTCAACCCACCCCTCATTTTTTTTGAGACAGAGTTTCACCATGTTGCCCAAGCTGGACTCAAACTCCTGAGGTCAAGTAATCCTCCTACCTCAGTTTCCCAAGGTGCTGGGACTACAGGCTCTTGTCACTGAGCCTGGCTTCTTCTTTTCTTTTCATCAGCATTAACACACTTGGATTTTCCTATCTTTAAAAAGCATTTCCTGGATCTCACCTAGTTTTCCAGCTACTGTCTCATCTCTCTCCTCCCATTGCAACAAGAGTTCTTGAGAGAGTTGTCTACACCTGCTATCTTTAGTGCCTTACCTCCCACTACCTCCTCAGCCCATTAGAATCTGAATTCTACTTCCATTCTCTAGCAGTCATTTAAGATCACAGTGACACAGAGCCGGGCGCCGTGGCTCATGCCTGTAATCCCAGCACTTTGGGAGACCAAGGCAGGTAAATCACCTGAGGTCAGGAGTTTGAGATCAGCCTGGCCAACATGGCAAAACCCTGTTTCTACCAAAAATACAAAAAAAAATGAGCTGGCTGTGGTTGTGCATACCTGTAATCCCAGCTACTCAGGAGGCTGAGGCAGGAGGATCGCTTGAACCCAGGAGGTGCAGGTTGCAGTGAGCTGAGATCCTGCCACTGCACTCCAGCCTGGGCAACAGAGCTTGATGGTGTCTAAAAGAAAAAGAAAAAATGAAAAAAATCACAGCAACTCTTACTCGTAAATCTGATGGACACTTTGGCCTCCTTGTCATTTGCTCTTTATTCCCTTGGCTTTCCTGATGTCACACTCTGGTTTTCCTTCTATCTCTGTTGATTACTCCACCTCAGCCTCCTTTGGGGGTTCCACCTCTATCTTTTCTCACTGCAAGTTCTTCTCCTAAGAGACCTTGTTCACTCCCATGGCTTCAGTTAGTGTCTATATATATATACTGACAGCTCCCAGATTTGTGTTCTAGTCTAGGACTAGATTCTCTTCTTAGCTCATATTACTACCCATATATTTGATTTCTCCATTTGGACTGAACTCATAGTCTTAACTTTCTCCACCTCCAGCATTCCCCTTCCAATCAGTGGTTTTGCTGTCCAGTCAGCCACTCAAACCAGAAACCCAGGAGTCATCCTTGACTCTTCTCCCATTCCTTTACTCCTTATTAAAAAAAAAAAAAAATCAGGCCGGGTGCTTTGGCTCATATCTGTAATCCTAGCACTTTGAGGGGCCAAGGTCGGGGGATTGCTTGAGGCCAGGAGTTTGAGACCAACCTGGTCAACATAGCAAGACCGTGTTTCTATAAAATATTGAAAAATTAGCCAGGTGTGGTGGCATGCGCCTGTAGTCCTAGCTACTCGAGAGGCTGAGACAGGAGGATTGCCTGACCCTAGGAGTTCAATGCTACAGTGACCCATGATTGTGCTACTGTACTGTAGCCTTGGCAACAGAGCAGGACACTGTCTCAAAAAAAAAAAAAAAAAAAAAATCAATCATTGGCAATGCACAGTGGTGCACACCTGTAGTCCCAGCTATTCAAGAGGCCTCCAAAATCTATGTCCTTTATGCCCATTTCTTTCCATTTCTATTGCCACTGCACTAATCCAGACTATAATTAATTCCTCCCTGGACCATTGCAACAGCCTCCTGAAGTGGCTGCTTCCATTCAGTCTCACATTCAACAGATATATTTTGCATGACTCCTGTGTTCCACGTACTACTTTAGGTGCCGGGGTGATAGCGAACAAAGCAGAGTCCCTGCTGTCCTGAAGTTAAATGAACAAATGGTAAAAGCTATGAAGAAAACAAATAGGTTAAAGTGATAATTGGGTCGGGGAGCAACTTAACATTAGCTGGGGCTATTCAAGGGAAAGTTGCTCTGAAGAAGTGACCCTTGAGCGTTGATTGGAATGATGACAAAGAGCCAGTCTTGTGACTCTGGGAGATGAACATGCCAGCAAGGGAATGGCAAGTGCAAAGGCCCCATAGGAAACACCGAATTAGAGCAGCAGAAGGCCGGTGTGATGGTGGAGGGTAATCCGGGGGGAGGCTGGTAGAGTAGAATAACCTGTAGGGAGGCTGATAGGAGACGAAGTGAGGCTGGAGACTGAGGAGGGTAATTATAGACCATGGCAAAAAGTGGAAATCCAGTGGAAGGTTCTAAGTAAGGGGACAGAGTGGGATAAAACAAACTGAGCTACATTTTTTAAAGATTTCTTTAATACTCTCTCTTCTCTACTTTTTCTCTACAATGATCTTTTTATCATGAAAAAATAATTGTTTTATTTCCTTGTTAAGATCTTTGCCCATAGCTCTTAGACATAACTGGATTCCTCTCAGTTCTTCAAATACATCATGGCACATGCTGTTCTCCCTGCCCAGAATGTCCTTCCTCATAGGGACCTCATTTTTCAGTTCTTAAGTTATTTACACTTCACTTCCTCGGGGAGTTTTCCTGAAGTCTATGAACCTTAGAGTAGGTTAGGGCCCTCTGTAAGATACTCCCATTTTTCGTTGCCTGCCCTCTCCCTGCCAACACACATAACCACTTTTTTTTTGTTGTTTATTTCTGAGATGGAGTCTTGCTCTGCTGCCCAGGCTTCAGTGCAGTGCCACAATCTCGACTCACTGCAACCTCCACCTCCTGGGTTCAAGCGATTCTTCTGTCTTAGCCTCCCAAGTAGCTGGAACCACAGGCGCGTGCCACCACACGCAGCTAATTTTTCGTATTTTTAGTAGAGACAGGGCTTCACCATGTTAGCCAGGATGGTCTCGATCTCCTGACCTCGTGATCCACTAGCCTTGACCTCCCAAAGTGCTGGGATTACAAGCGTGAGCCACTGCGCCCAGCCCATAACCACATTTTTATTTCATAGCATATAGCACACTTAAAAGCCAATAGAATGTTCTACCACCACCTGTGGAACTTACATACAACTGTAAGTTCCACAAGGCCAGGGATCATGTCTGGGTTGTTCATTGAGGTATCCCCAGCTCCTGGCACAGAACCTGCACATATTAGGTGCTCAACAAATATTCGTTAACTGAGTATTTTTTTTTTTTTTTTTTTTTTTTTGAGACGGAGTCTTGCTCTGTAGCCCGGGCTGGACTGCAGTGGCCGGATCTCAGCTCACTGCAAGCTCCGCCTCCCGGGTTTATGCCATTCTCCTGCCTCAGCCTCTGGAGTAGCTGGGACTACAGGCGCCCGCCACCTCGCCCGGCTAGTTTTTTGTATTTTTAGTAGAGACGGGGTTTCACCGTGTTAGCCAGGATGGTCTCGATCTCCTGACCTCGTGATCCGCCCGTCTCGGCCTCCCAAAGTGCTGGGATTACAGGCTTGAGCCACCGCGCCCGGCCATTAACTGAGTATTTTTAATCTTCACAATTAGCACTACTTACAAAAGAAGAGACTACCCAAAGAGGGTTCCATGACCTTCCCAAGATCATACTAAACATTAATTTGCATACTTACAGTAAAACACAGTAGCTTATGTTGGAGTGTCAGACAAGCAAACCCTGCCTCAGCCCTTCCACCAACAGCTTACCCTGAGATTATAGTTTAAGAGTGCCCTAAGCAAAGTTTCAGGATTGTGAAAGTGAACCAAGGGCCAACTTCAAGTTAAAACTTACTGCTATGGTTTGAATGTTTATCCTCTTGAAACTCAGGTTGAAATTGAATCTCAGTGCACCAGTATTAGGAAGTGGGCCTTCAAGAGGTGACTGGGTCATGAGCACTCAATCCTCTTGAATGTATTAACCCATTAATGGATTAATGGGTTATCATGGAAGTTGACTAGTTATAAAAGCCACTTTGCTTCTCTCTTGTGACCCCCTTTTGCCCTGTGATGCCTTCTGCCATGTTATGATGGAACAAAAAGGCCCTCACCAGATGTGGCCTCTCGACCTTGGACTTCCCAGCATCCAGAATTGTAAGAAATACAATTTTTTCTTTTCTTTTTTTTTTTTTTTTTTTTGAGACAGAGTCTCACTCTGTCGCCCAGGCTGGAGTGCAGTGGCGCTATCTTGGCTCACTGCAACCTCCACCTCCCAGGTTCAAGTGATTCTCCTACCTCAGCCTCGTAAGTAGCTGGGATTACAGATGTGTGCCATCATGCCTGGCTAGTTTTTGTATTTTTAGTAGAGACGGGGTTTCACTATACTGGCCAGGCTGGTCTCAAACTCCTGACCTCAAGTGATCCGCTTGCCTTGGCCTCCCAAAGTGCTGGGATTACAGGCATGAGGCACCGTACCTGGTCAAATGCACCTTTTTATTGCCTATACAGGGCAGATAGCTCTCCCTGCCATCCCCCAACTGGATGTGCTACTACCAAGGTCCAAGTTGGTTAGGGGCAGGTCTCCTGACTCCTACATTTCTTTTCTTCTTCTTCTTCCTTCTTCCTTCTTCCTTCCTCCTCCTCCTCCTCCTCCTCCTCCTTCTCCTCCTCCTCCTCCTCGTCTTCCTCCTCCTCCTCCTCCTCCTCCTTCTCCTTCTCCTCCTTCTCCTTCTCCTTCTCCTTCTCCTTCTCCTTCTCCTTCTCCTTCTCCTTCTCCTCCTTCTCCTTCTCCTTCTCCTTCTCCTTCTCCTTCTCCTTCTCCTTCTCCTTCTCCTTCTCCTTCTCCTTCTCCTTCTCCTTCTTCTTCTTCTTCTTCTTCTTCTTCTTCTTCTTCTTCTTCTTCTTCTTCTTTCTCCTTCTTTCTCCTTCTCCTTCTTCTCCTTCTCCTCCTCCTCCTCCTTCTCCTCCTTCTCTTCTCCTCCTTCTCCTCCTCCTCCTTCTCCTTCTCCTTCTCCTTCTCCTTCTTCTCCTCCTTCTCCTTCTTCTCCTCCTTCTCCTTCTTCTCCTTCTCCTCCTTCTCCTTCTTCTTCTCCTCCTCCTTCTCCTCCTCCTCCTTCTCCTCCTCCTTCTCCTCCTCCTCCTTCTCCTCCTCCTTCTCCTCCTTCTCCTTCTCCTTCTTCTCCTTCTTCTCCTCCTTCTTCTCCTCCTTCTCCTTCTTCTCCTTCTCCTTCTTCTCCTCCTTCTCCTTCTCCTTCTTCTCCTCCTTCTCCTTCTTCTCCTCCTTCTCCTTCTTCTCCTCCTTCTCCTCCTTCTCCTTCTCCTTCCTCTCCTCCTTCTCCTTCTCCTTCTTCTCCTCCTTCTCCTTCTTCTTTTCCTTCTCCTCCTTCTCCTTCTCCTCCTTTTCCTTCTTCTCCTTCTTCTCCTTCTCCTCCTTCTCCTTCTCCTTCCTCCTCCTCCTCCCCCTCCTCCTCCTCTTCTTCTTCTTCTTTCTTCTTCTTCTTCTTTCTTCTTTCTTTCTTCTTTCTTCTTTAATAAATAACCGAGTCTTAGGTTTTATTACAGCAACAGAAAGCAGACTGACACTGTCATGACACGTCCTTTATGAACTTCATCCCAATCTCCGTATCTATTCTATGGCTTTTGTGCCAAGTTTTTAGAATGTACTAAGTCCTTCAAGATGAGAAAGCAGAGAGAATATGTAGCAAGTTCTAGACCCACAGATGATTTATAAACATTGGTTCACTGTTGAATGAAATTACTAGAGTACCCTTGGAAAGTTTGCATTATTAGAAATTTTCAGAATAAGGCCGGGCACAGTGGCTCACGCCTGTAATCCCAGCACTCTGGGAGGCCAAGTCAGCTGGATCACCTGAGGTCAGGAGTTCGAAACCAGACTAGTCAACAGGGTGAAACCCCATCTCTACTAAAAATACAAAAATCAACCGGGCATGGTGGTGCACGTTTGTATCCTACCTACTCAGGAGGCTGAGGCAGGAGAATTGCTTGAACCTGGAAGACAGAGGTTGCAGTGAGCCTAGATCATGCCACTGCACTCCAGCCTGGGCAATAGAGTGAGACTCCGTCTCAAAAAAAAAAAAAAAAGGAAATTTTTGGAATAAATTTCAATTGCTCTTTTCCAAATACATTACTTTTGGCTCCTTTCTGAATGCTAATGGTAATGTTATGTACTCGTATATGTTGGTATTGGAAGTGGGTTATAGTGAGGTGCCCCCCGAGAGCTCAGAAATAAGTTGCTCCTGTGGGAGTTAAGTAAGTAAAATCCACTCTCCTACTGAATACTACTAATTGTATAGTGGAGTAAAATTAAAGGACTTTTAATAAATGCATGGATGAAACAATGCTGTAAAAGAAGTCAGGAGGAAGGACTTGTCCTACCATATATTAAGGTATAGTATAAAGCTGCAATAAACAGAGTATGGCATTGGCATAAGAATGGAAAGAATTATAGAACATAATGGAGAGTTTCTAGCCTGGGCAACATAGTGAGACCACATCTCTACAAAAAATTTAAAAATTAGCTGGGTGCAGTGGCACACACCTGTGGTCCCAGCTACTCAGGAGGCTGAGGTGGGAGGATCATTTGAGCCCAGGAGGTTGAGGCCACAGTGAGCTGTGTTCACACCATCATACTCCAGCCTGGGTGACACAGCAAGATCCTGTCTCAAAAAACAAAAAATCCCGAATAGTCCAAAAATCATACCAAAGCATAAAGTTTGGGAATTAAGAATGTAAAACTTCTTTACTGCAAACAATGCCTGAACAAGGATAAAGTCAACAAACGAGGTGGAAATAATTGCAATATATTGTATAAACAAAAAGTTTATATACCTAATATACAGAGAGTTCTAATAACCTGTAAGAAAAAGACAAACACCTTAATAGAAAAATAGACAAAGAACAATTCACAAAAGAAGCTGTACAGATGGCCAATTAGCATATTAAAAGATGTTCAGTTTAACTTGTAATTAAAGAAATGCAAATTAAAACACGGTTGTTTTTCACCTCACTGCAGAGGACAAGTATTGATAATATCTAAGGTTGCTGAGAGTATGGAGAAATAGACATCTTCATTCTCTATGTTGGGTATAAATTGGTACTACCTCTCTGGAGGATATTTGTCAGTATGTATTTTAAATGTGATTATTTTTTGACCCAGAAACTCCATTTAGACCAGTATGACATAGATTTTATTGTACATATGAATCACCTGAGGGTCTTGTTAAACTACTGATTCTGACGAAGTAGGTCCAAGGTGGGGCCCAAGCTCCTGCAGGTCTAACAAGCTCCCAGGTGGTTCTGATGACTCTGGTCCCTGGACCACACTTTGAGTAGAGAGGATTTAGAGAACTTTATACCCTGGTTGCACATTAGAACCATCTGAGGCATTTTAAAAAAATACCGATGCTCAAGCCTTACCCCCAAATTATTTGATTCATTTTGTCTGAGGTGGAGGCATGGGCTTTGAAAGATCTACAGGTGATTCTAATGTGCAGCCAGGATTTAGAGCTATTATCCTGAGGAGAAAATTGAACTATACACAAATATATATTTATAGAAATGTATGTTTATTGCAACATTGTTTATAATATTGAAAAATTAGAAACAACCCAAATGAGGTGGGCTACTCAGTAGGCTGAGGCAGGAGAATCACTTGAGCTCAGAAGCTTTGAGGCTTTAGTGTGCTGTGCTCAGGCCTGTGAGTAGACACTGCACTCCAGCCTGGGCACCATAGCAAGAAAAAAAAAGAAACAACCTAACGTCCAGCAGTAAAGGACTCATTTAAAACATTCTGGAACAACCGTAAGTAGGTTAATTAGAAATTACATCATAGATACAGACTTATTGACAGAAAGGTATTCATACCATGTTATGGAATAATGCTGGTACTAGGATGCTGGGAAGTTTATAATGGGACTATGTAAATTTATAAATAAATATATACTGTAAATGCATAGAAAGATATGTGGAAAGATGCTTATTAAAATAGTAAAGGGGTCCTCTTAGATGATTTCAACTTTTTATAATTATTTATAAAGCTGTCTAATTTTTAAAACTATTTATTTATTTATTTGATAGAGATGGGGTTGCCCATGTTGCCCAGGCTGGTCTCGAACTCTTGAGCTAAAGTGATCCGCCCACCTCAGCCTCCCAAAGTGTTGGGGTTACAGGCTGGGCCACCGCACCTAGCCAAAGCTGTTTTCATTTTGGGGAATAGAAAGGGTTTAGAAATATTTAAAACTGGCTGGGCACTGTGGCTCACACCTGTAATCCCAGCACTTTAGGAGGCCAAGGTGGGTGGATTATCTGAGGTCACAAGGTTGACACGAGCCTTACTAACATGGTGAAACTCCATCTCTACTAAAATACAAGAAAATTAGCTAGGCGTGGTGGTACGCACCTGTAATCCCAGCTACTTGGAAGGCTGAGGCAGGAGAATCGCTTGAACCCAGGAGGCAGAGGTTGCAGTGAGCTGAATCGTGCCACTGCACTCCAGCCTGGGCGACGGAGTAAGACTCTTATCTCAGAAGAAAAAAAAAAAGGAAAAAGAAATACTTATAACTTAGGCCAAGTGCAGTGGTTTACACCTGTAATCCCAGCACTTTGGGAGGCCGAGGTGGGTGGATCACTTGAGGTTAAGAGTTTGAGACTAGCTTGGCCAACATGGCGAAATCCCATCTCTACTAAAAATAACAAAAATTAGCCAGGCATGGTGGTGTGTGCCTGTAATCCCAGCTACCTGGGAGGCTAAGGCATAAAAATTGCTTGAACCCAAGGAGGTGGAGGCTGCAGTGAGCCAAGATCGTGTCACTGCACTATAGCCTGGGCAACAGGGCAAGATTCTGTCTAAACAAAAATAAAATATTTAAAACGTAAATCAACAGGAGGCAGGACTAGAATATCACAATTAATAGCTAAACCTAATCAATTTTATTATAGCTCATTTGAGGAAAAACTGTTAACAGAAGAGAATGGGTCAGTGTAGAGCATAGAAAAATGAAGCTGGGGCCGGGATTACAGGATACAGGCTCATCCCTGTAATCCCAACACTTTGGGAGGCCAAGGTGGGCAGATCGCCTGAAGTCGGGAGTTTGAGACCAGCCTGACCAACATGGAGAAACCTCGTCTCTACTAAAAATACAAAATTAACCAGGTATGGTGGCACATGCCTGTAATCCCAGCTACTTGGGAGGCTGAGGCAGGAGAATCGCTTGAACCCGGGAGGCAGAGGTTGCAGTGAGCCAAGATCGCGCCATTGCACTCCAGCCTGGACAACAGCCTAGGCGGAGTTTATTTGAAACTCCATCTCAAATAAAGAAACAAACAAAAAAAGACATAAGAAAAATAAAAAAAGAAGAAAAATGAAGCTGACCATCCTATAATCTCAATGACCCTTCAGAGTTCATAATAGAATATTGAATATGGCAGAGTCTATGTCTAAAAGAGAGAGAGAGAGAAAGTGCATGTGAAAGGGAGAGAAGTTGACAGAGTCTCCTCTAAAATGGTCATCCAAATTGGAAAGTCACTCGTCAAGAGAGAACCGGAGTCCAGCTGATTGGACAGGTGACCGGATCATGAGAAAGGACATTAACATTTGTTATGTGACACCCATGTACCAGGCAGTGGTTTCCAGGTGAAGAAACCAAGTCCCATGAAAGTCAGGTAATTTCTCCTAGGTACATCACTAGTCATTTATGATGAAAACCAATGACTAACTCCAAATGCCTTCTTTCTTTCTTTTCTTTCTTTCCTTCCTTCTTTCCTTCCTTCCTTCCTTCCTTCCTTCCTTTTCTCTTTCTCTTTCTTTCTTTCTTTCTTTCTTTCTCTTTCTTTCTTTCTTTCTTTCTTTCTTTCTTTCTTTCTTTCTTTCTTTCTTTCTTTCTTTCTTTCTTTCTTTCTTTCTTTCTTTCTTTTCTTTCTTTCTTTCTTTCTTTCTTTCTTTCTTTCTTTCTTTCTTTTTCTTTCTTTCTCTCTCTCTTTTTCTTTCTTTCTTTTCCTTCTTTCTCTTTCTTTCTCTCTCTCTCTTTCTTTCTTTCTTTCTCTTTTTTTTTTTTTTTGAGATGGAGTCTTGCTCTGTTGCCCAGGCTGGAGTGCAGTGGCACAATCTCAGCTCACTGCAGCCTCCATCTCCCAGGTTCCAGCGATTCTCCTGCCTCAGCCTTGGGGGTAGCTGGGATTACAGGCACGTACCACCATGCCTGGCTAATATTTGTATTTTTAGTACAGTCGGGGTTTCACCATGTTGGCCAGGCTGGTCTCAAACTCCTGACCTCAGATGATCTGCCCACCTCAGCCTCCCAAAGTGCTGGGATTACAAACGTGAGCCACTGCACCCAGCCCAAATCCCTTTTATTTTCTTTTTATTTATATATATTTTTTTGAGATGGAGTTTTGCTCTTGTCACCCAGGCTGGAGTGCAATGGTGCAATCTCAACTCACTGCAACCTCCACCTCCCGGGTTCAAGCAATTCTCCTGCCTCAGCCTCCCGAGTAGCTGGGATTACAGGCACCTGCCACCATGCCTGGCTAATTTTTTGTATTTTTAGTAAAGACGGGGTTTCACCTTGCTGGCCAGGCTGGCCTCAAACTCCTGACCTCAGGCGATCCACCCGCCTTGGTCTCCCAAAGTGCTGGTATTATAGGCGTGAGCCACCTTGCCCGGCCCCAAATCACTTTTATTTATTTATTTATTTATTTATTTATTTACTATTTATTTATTTATTTATTTGAGATGAAGTTTCGCTCTTATTGCCCGGGCTGGAGTACAATGGCGCAATCTTTACTTAATGAAACTTCCGCCTCCCAGGTTCAAGCGACTCTCCTGCCTCAGCCTCCCAAGTAGCTGGGATTACAGGCATGCACCACAACACCCAGCTAATTTTGTATTTTTAGTAGAGATGGGGTTTCACTATGTTGGTCAGGCCATCTCAGACTCATGACCTCAGGTGATCCACCCACCTCGGCCTCCCAAAAGTGTTGGGATTACAAGTGTGAGCCACTGCACCTGGCAAATACCTTTATTAATAAAACACCAAACTCTCCTGGACCAAGAATGTGAGAATTTTATTATTTGAGCAACCTGGATTTTTACCCCAGGAGCAATGAAACCATCCATGAGACCTGGAAAAAGCTGAAGCTCTTTTTTTTTTTTTTCTTTTTTTTTTTTTTTACTTGTATACAGTACAGTTTCAAACAAAATTGGGACAACTTTGTACTTTGTACCTTATTAAAACTGGGGCTTACACAGTGTGTTTGGTTTGACCTTGTCTTCATAGGATCTTCTGACTGATTCCTTCTCCGGATAAGTCTCTGAGAATTTCTAGAATCTGGGGAGAGTAAAGGAGGGTCTGGAGCCTTCTCTATATACAAGGAAATCCCAGTTTTGTTAAAAACTTGCCAAAGGCTTGATGATATAACTCCAAAGAGAAATCCACAGATTCCTTTCAGGTACTTCTTTGGGATTCTGTAAAGAATTGTGACTGTACACTAGGATGTTTAATAGGAAGGAAACTCTTTCCTTTATGACATCACCAGACAGAGAGGTAGCTAAGGGGACTAGTTGAGACACTCTTAGAACAACAGCCACTTTTGTGGGAGCCCAAGAACAGCAGCTTTAAAACAGGGTAAATATTCAGGCATCATTAGGATCCTGAATACAAGCGAGCCAGTAAAATATGGGATCTACTCAGAAAGGCACAATCTATCAGATGGTCAAGACAAATAAACCTGGGGCCAAGGTAGCAGTTTCAGCACAGAGAGGGTCTGAGGTTACTACTAACACATCCCCTCAGCGGGGACATGGGTACATTCTTGCCTCAAGCCATCGAAGTGCTGCAGTCTCCCTGAACCCTTCCCACGGAAGATCAGAAGCTGCACATCCCACCACTCCCTATTTGGCATCAGACTATCCTCAATCTGTCTCCCTCCAGTCAGGGCCTGGACACTATGCGGTACCCACTCCTCGGGTAACCGAGACTGGACCAAGAACAGAATCATCCCGCCATTCCTCTCCTCCTAGAAAGAACCAGCAAACTCAGACACTGGCTTCCCACGCTTCAAGCAGACTACGGAATGTTAGTCCACCTGGAGAGGAAGCAGCACGAAGAGGCGGTGAGAGCAAGTCAGGGCGCGAGGTCGGCCATCATGCCTCATCAATCCCAGATGCCAAATCTACTCGTCGGTTGAGTTTTCAAGATCAGAAGGATAACTTACAATCACAAATCTTACAAGATGACCCACCATCGAAGGTCCAGAACCCCCAAGGAGTCAGAGTTCCCCGTAGGATTTTGACTTACCCAAAGGATGAAGCAGTACAAACTGAGCCCATCCAAAGGATTACGACTGCTGGCGAGATCAGATCTCCAAGGAGTCCCTCTCTCCCAGAGCACAGAAGCAGCTGTGTCTCTGCAGACTATCAGACAGCCCAGAGAAAGGTCCCTGTAGAAGAATCAGAAACAGGTCCTTACAGTTCAATTCCTTCAAAACCCAAGGCCTTGTATAGGAATATGAACTTGGACTCATCACTCAAACTCTCTGTCCTTAAAGATTCTGATGGTGTACACCGAGTTTCTGCACGAGTAGACCCTGAGTCTCTTCACAAGTATTCTGTCTATCCTGAAACCAAGCCCTCCACAAAGGTCTTAGTATCATCACAGGTGGAGTCCAATGTGAGGGCCCCAATCCGAGGAAACAACGAGGTTGGCCGCAGGGTCACCATCTCCCCAGGGGTACAGTCAGTAGAGCCAACTCACCGTGTGACAGCTCAATCAGTGACTGAGGGCTCCCACAAGTCATCCATGTTTGTCACTCCAGAGCCCATCTATAAACAGCAAACCCCAAAACCCCCAGGAACTACCTACATGTCCCAAGGACCTACACCCAGGTATCCAGAACTCTCGCAAAAGCCCTCCATCCATGCAGAACTGGAACTGACCCCTCGGCCCTTGCCTCCTCGGTCCTTACCTAGGTACGGACCTGACTCCTCATGGTGGCCCTTGCTGAATCCTGAAGTTGAAACACCCCAAAGCCAGCCGACAACACCTGATTTTGAGCTTAAGTGTTCTTCTTCCCTAGATCATTTATTGTCTGGTTTTAAAATAGACTCTAGCCCTTTCTGTGAGGATCTGAAGTTCCAGAGAGAGAAGGCAAGCCTATCACCACCATCATCACCAAAGGAGTTTCCAAGTTGGGCACCACTGAGTAAAGTGCCACAGACCCCCAAGCACACCTGCAAACAACCCATTCAAAGGTTTAGTGCTTTCTTCCTGGGTATGTGAAGAAGCAGACTGCCCAGGTGCAGCCCCAATTTAGTGAGATGGGATGTTGGGGTGGGCAGAAAAGACCACCTCTTCATTCTGGGAATAAGGGCTGCTCTCCTGCCAGTGCCAAAGCTAGTCCTATCCTTGAGCCTATTGCTCCATTCCTTCCCTGCCAGCTTCTCTGTGCTCCAAGCTAATGACATCGATGATGATGCTTGGGCCGGGCGACAGGCATTGACTCCTCCAGGCAACACTGCTTACCTTTTCAATTGAAGGTAGTAGAGAGGGCTTGCAGGGTTGAAAGCTGCTTCCTGAGTGGGGATGAAGAACTGAGCTGGGGTGAGGGCCGGTAAGGGCTGTTAAATAGAATAAGGGCCTCAGGTAAATACTCTGGCTACAAAGTGGAGAGGGTGGGGTGCAGATGAGCTGGGATTCTAGGAGGGGAAAGGCATTCACAGTGGCACAGAGAGAGGGTGTAAAAAAGGGAAAGGGAGAATGGGAATATGATATATAGTCCTAGGCTGGAGGAGCTTCTTGGAGAGGACCAAGGGCTGAGGGCACCTTTGGGTGGAGAAATGTGGAGCTAGAAAGGGAGCTGCAAGTAGTGGAGGGTGGGATGTGCATCCCACAGAGAGAAGAAAAGCAACCATCTCTCTGTTACTTTCAGATGTCTCAGAGGAAATGTACAATCGTGTCATCTGGTGGCTGAAAGGTCTGTGCTTTTCCCTCCTATGGGTCCACTGTGGGAGCTTGGGGGATGGGAGGACAGGTGAGGAGTGGCATCTATGTATCTACAGAGTTGGGTCGTTTAGGAGATAAATGCTGGGATTTTGACCTGAAGAAGCAGAGGAACTTCTCATCTTGCTGAAAATTTCACCATTAGAGTCATTTCTTTGGGGCTTGGAATCTTTTCCATTTTCAAGAGTCTCCTTTTAACAGGAAGTTACTTCTGGAATGGAGAATAATTTAAGCCTCATGGCCTTTTCAGCTTAGTTGGTCACCTATCACATGATTTTAAAAAAAATACACCAAAGCAAACCGCCTGCTTCACAGTCTTGCTCAGAGTTGACTTCACCCTAATTCAGGCTGGGGACTCTTCTCATGTGTTTCTCGGGTTCTTCAGAACCCTCCTCATGCCCCCACTCTACCACCTGGGGTACTTACTGGTGCTGCCCAGGCAGGATCTTCAGAGATGTCTGGGCCTCCCCCTTGAGACCGTCAGTGTGTCTTGCAGCTCTAGAATCCTTAAGAGAAGTGTCCCCAGACCTTGTGACCCTCCGTTCCCTTTATACTCTTGGCTTCTCTGGGGGCAGGGGAGGGTGGGGACCAGCCCTCAAGGAGTAAATCTTGGCAGCAGGGACCTCTTGCTGTGAGCATTTTGGCCCAAAATATACTCCAGCCCTATGAGCATGACAGAGGCCAGGGCTATGGATAAAGCAGTCCCTGGGGAGGAGAGAGCCCTGGGAATGCCATCCAATCCCAACCAGCATGAGCCCTCCTAGTGATGGTCAGCAAAGAGCAGAGAAGGGCAGTCCTCCTCAGAGGGAGCAAAGCTCTATAGAGTAGCGGCACAGTAAAGTACGAACTCGAGTTATCTAACTGGATTTGGGCCCTGGGTCCACTATTTTCTGACTGTGACCTTGGGTAAGTTATTTTACCTCTCCAAGCATCAGTTTCCTCATCTGTTAATGAGAATAATGGCTCCCTCTTAGGGTTATTGTGAGGATTATTACAAGCTATTACTGAAAAAACACTTAGCACGGTGCTCGGCAACAGTGAGCATTCAGTAAATACTAGCTGCTGTTATTTGGGCCACTTGCACTAGGAAGGGATTGGGCCAGGTTTGCCCAAGTCCACTGGGCGTCTTTAGTAAATTTCTCTTTTTCCCCTCCTATTGGCACTCTCTGAATTCCATTTGCTGCCCCCTGGGAATGCCTGGCTTCTACTCTGTTATGACAGATGAGGAGGTAAGAATGCCCCTGGGAGGTTACTCCCAGTCTTCCTGGGCCCACCCTACAATCCAAATCCATCTCCTGTCCTGTAATGGGAGTAGACATGGAGGGAGACAGAGCTGCTCCCTATGGTTGAGCAGATTGTTCACTGCACAAGAGCACTGGGTGGAGGGGGTAAGTGGGGGCCGAAATCTAACCTGTGTTCCATTTGCCAAGCTGTGCACCTGTGGGGCTGCATCTCCCCAGAGGGGGATTTGCACAAAAGCACTGTATGAGCTAGTTGCAGTCCTAGAAAGAACAGACCTTTTGGCAGATGATGAATCTTGCCAAGTGCTCTGTGGGAAGGCTGTCTAGGTAGCCGTTGGATCAATCCCCGCCTGGTTCTCCTCTTTTCAGCCTGGGGCATTCTAGAAAGGGGTCGCTTTTTTGGGTTACACACTATTTGGGTCCTCAACTTGGAAAAACTCAAGGTGGACTCTGCTCTCAGCAGTCCTGTGTCCTCATTTTGGCAGTGTCCTGATTTCACTGCATTGTTCCCATAAGTACTTTGGCTATTCTTGGCCCATGTTTGATAAGATGGTCAAAGCTCTTCCTACTTCCATTATTTTCTCTTGCCGTATTTCTCTATTACCCAAAGCCTAACAATGGCCTCTAATGGGTCCCATTCATGGGCTGACTCAGGATGGACAGTTGGCCACAGATAGAAAGCAAACGAGTGCATAGTGGGGGTCAGCCTAAGCTCAGATAATGGAACAGCTGAAGGGGAGGTGACCAGAAACAAGGCTGCCACCTCCCACTGCCATGGGTTCTTATCCAACCCTGAGCTCAGCTGTAGGTGGGAGTGGCTACTTTCAGAGATTATCTCCATGCAAGACAGTAAGTCCCTCCCTCCCTTTCTCGCTTCCTTCCTTCGTTCCTCCCTCCCTTCTTTCAATGGACAATTTTTATTCAGATGCCTAGCACTCTACTAGGCACTTTTAGGGGAAGCATTGAAGTTTCACAGCACACACGTTCCTTGGCCTTGAGAAACTTGCCATGATATGGTTGGGGAGATAAAACACAAACAGGAAACATTTAAACAATAATATGAAATAGTTGGTGCTGAAATGTCAAAATAGATGGAACAGACTGAGTAAGTGCTCTTGGAGGGTCTTAGGAGAGAGGGAGTTCGCAGGGATATGGGTAGGGGGTCAGGGATATGGGTAGGCCCTCCTTCCCAAAGCCAAGGGATGGTGGTGTCTTAGCTAGCTTTTTGCTCACCCCTAGATGCAAATCTGTACCTTTGGGAAGGGGTTAATATTTTCCTTCAGTCAAGATTTCATGTTTTTGAGCAAGCTCCTCCCTGTTCTCCCCCATCCTCACCCCCTTTTTCTGTGCATCATGTTTTAGTTTAGTAAGTCAAAAGCCTTGGCAACAGGATGGCTCCTTCCTAAAATAGCTCTTATCCTGTCTCAATAATTACAGCTCTCCAGCCCTGTTCAGCAACAGAGCTGCTCCCCAGAAGCCGAGAAGAGAAGGCTCCCAGGCAGCTGGGCTGCTGATCTTCTCCGACATTCTGGAGGTAGGATGGCATGGAGGTGGGCCAGGTGCTCTCTAATGCATGAGAGAGCTAGGCTCTCCCCAGCCTGTCCCCCAGCCAGCATGGCCCCATGCAGCCTCAGGATGGAGATGCTGTGGTGCTGGTGTCCAAGGCCTCTGATTCCTCTAATCTGGGAATGGTTGACCATAGAGTCTGTTCCAGATTCCATTCCTGGCAGGGATTCTCTGGTGGCCTGGCCATGATGCCTGGCTTGTGGAAGGCATCATGTTTGTTGTTGAGCTTCACAAGCTTCTCTGGGTGAACAGCTGGGGATGGCACCTGATTCAGCCCATCTCTTTCTCGTGTCAGTCCCTTCCCAAATGGCCCTTCAAGGCCCTTTTGTCTAAGGAATGGGGTGGACAGATGCTTCTCATCCTTGGATTGGGACATTAGGGGCTGGAGTCTCCCCAGAGGAGTTTGTGCTGGACTGAGGGAAGCATTCCTGATGGGGTTTTTTTGGGATCAGAACTAGCAAAAGCTCAACAGGAAGGTCCTGAGGGTGCCCTAATGGGTCACTGGGGGCTGTCTTCTCACATAGCCCTGGGGAGTTCCTGAAAATAAAGCAGTTCTGATGGGAGGGACTGCAATGCCTTTGATGGACAGGGTGTGTTAGCCCCAAGATCCTGTGTCCTCAAGGCATCTGACCTACTCATCCTTAAATGTGACTTCTCAGGCTGTCATAGGGCAAGGTGGTTTACTCTCTGCTCTATCAATTATGCAAGAAACCAACTCTGGAAAATAGGCCAGGAATCAGAGGAGGCCATCTCACTGATACTTAAGGCAGACCTCAGTGTCTTTTGGATGACATGTCATGTGACCCCTGAGGGATAGGATGATCAGCCTCCTGTTGTCTTCTGAATCACAGGAACATTTTGCTCAGGTTGGTTTCCTTTACAAAGAGAAATCCAAAGCCTTTGAGGAACTCAGGGAGTTTCCACATTCATGAGGATGTTCACAGAATCCTAGGTCATGGGCTATCTGAAAGGAACCTTCCCTCGCTTTTTTTTAAAGTGCTCTGTTGCCCAGGCTGGAGTGCAGTGGTGCAATCCATAGCTCATTGTAATCTTGAACTCCTGGGCTCAAGTGATTCTCCTGCCTCAGCCTCCTGAGTAGCTGGGACTATGGGCACCAGCCACTGTACCTGGCATTTCTCTTGCTTCGGGTAGAGGTTCATAGTTGAGAAGAAAGAGAATCGTTGAAAGAATGGAGCAGAACTGCTGAAAATGGGGCAAGGCATCTCGGGAGGCTTTTTTTTTTTTTTTTTTTTTTTTTTTTTTGAGACGCAGTCTCGCTCTGTCGCCCAGGCTGGGAGTGCAGTGGCATGATCTCGGCTCACTGCAACCCATGCCTCCCGGGTTCAAATGATTCTCTTGCCTCAGCCTCCTGAGTAGCTGGGATTACAGGCACCCACCACCACGCCCAGCTGGTTTTTGTATTTTTAGTAGAGATGGGGTTTCACCAAATTGGTCAGGCTGGTCTCAAACTCCTGACTTTGTGATCTGCCCACCTCAGCCTCCCAAAGTGCTGAGATTACAGGCATGAGTCCCCACGCCTGGCCTTGGGAGGATTTTTATAGCAGTTTGACCATTGTTGCACAGCTTCTTAGGAAGCAAGCATCTTACCCCGTCAGATGGCACTCTGTTCATTTCCAGCTACCCTGGGCAGCCAATTCCAGAGCAGGATGGAAGACTGGTGACCTCTGGCTAAAACTTGCTAATTTGGGGACAGGCTAAGTTGAGCAGCTCATCAGGGTTTGCCTGGGACTTTGCTGGTTTTAGCACTGAAAGTCCCATGTCTCAAGAACCCCCTCAGTCCTGGGCAGACCAGGACAGTTGGTCACCTAGTACAAGCTGTGGTGCAGTCTGCCTGGAAGCACAGAGTGAGGGGACACTGTCCTGGCTTCACAGTGATACATGGGCAGGTTACTCCCTCTGCCTATAAAATGGGGGCAGGAAAATACGATACTTTTCTCTCAGACTTGATAGCAGAGCTGAGGCCAGACTCTCTTCTTAGTTCTTTGTTTTACCCAGAATAATCCCACATAGGGAAGAATCTGCCACATCCATCGTGGACTTTTTGGTGTATTTTCAGAAGCTGTGTGGTGACTGCAACCAATCTCCAACATCACATCTTTCTGCAGAGTAGTTTGGTGCTGTTTGAAATGGTGGATTTTCCAAGTAACAGAAACAGTGGGCCTGGGTAGAGTAGGGAGCTTGGCTTCACAAGCCAGGGTGCATACTTGGGTGAGGAAGTAAATCTGTAACCGAGGAGCCACCCTGACAGGTGCTCAGCCAGAGGCAGGCTGTCCTGAGAAGCAGAAATGGCCGTGTCCCTTACCCTCCTCTGCTCAGCTGCCTTTGGCTCAGCTGCTGTTAGGGGAGCAGCAGGAGACAGCTGCACCTTGAGGGCTGAATGAAGCCTGGAGGAGGGGGACAGAATGTGAGGCAGTTCCTGAGGGAAGCTCAGGCTGACACTGTGGGTGTCGCTTCCTTGGCACACCCACTGCCGGCAAAGCCATCTAGTTCCAGGGGTCTCCACAGTGGCTGTTTCCGGGAATTTGGGTCGGTAGGTCTGAGACCAAGCACTAGCTTTCTAGAGATGGTGTCTAGCTGGAGAAGCTGACTCCACAGATGGTGGTGGCTTGGTCATTCCAATGTCACTTTAATTTAAGGCATTACTCTGGTATTCTCTGTCCTCCCATCTCTCTACCCCTATTACACGTGCACACTCCAAATCCTTTGGAGGGAAGGCATTTGAAATAGTTGACAGTTACTGGTTTGATGTTGATAATTTTCTTATTAGTGGAGATAATAGCTACCATTCATTTAGTGATCACGTTAAGTGCATTAGTGGGTTTTCATAGTAGCCTATGAGTGGATTTATTCTCCCTATTTCACAGATGAAGAAACTGAGGCTCAGAGTTTGTTCATCAAAGCTGGAAGCATTTTAAGGAGCAGTCTGTGCCAGGGAGTCAACTATATGGTATAGAAACCCTTCTTCTATAGCCACGTCTCCCTGGAAAATACTTCTCAATATTTCAGCAGCACCTTTAGGTATCAAGAATTGTGAAGGGAAAGGTTTTAGTGGGAGTAACATCTGTGTCCTTGCATGTGAACCATAAGGCTGGGAGGTGGGTGTGAGCTTGTGAGCAGCCAGGATGAAGGGCAAGTGAAGGGTCAATGAAGCCCAGAGCCTCAAGGCTTGTCTGGGCTCTAAAATCAGAATGGAAAACTAATCAATGAGTCCTTTTAGTCAATCCATATTGATCAGCCATCTCCTGGGGGCAGAGGCCTGGACACCCAGACAAACATCACATCACATGTTTGCTGATTTGAAGTGAGCAGAGGTTAAAAGAGAAGACATACTCCCTGCCCTTGAGGAGCTTGTGGTTAATTTGGTAGAGAAAAGTATACAGATGGGTCACTTGAAAGGGTGTGGACATCAAAGGACAAAGCAAAGTCCAATGAAATGAGTCAGCAAAGCTTCCAGCATGGAGGCATATGGAGGGTAAAAGCCAGGGAGAGACAGATATTGGCACAGTATAGTGAAGACTTTGGTAACTTGGCTGCCCAAAGGTTGAAGGGCAGTTGTTTAGAATCAGTGAGTTTTTGGCCGTTGGAGGTAGGTATTCGAGCAGAGGCTGGGAAGGCAGGGGAGCCTTCAGACATCTGGTGAGTAGTCACATCAGGAGGTTTGTAAGTCCTTTCCAACCCTGAGCTCCTATAGCCCTGCCCTGCTCACGGAGGGTGTTGGAAGGACTGTCTGGCTTCTAGCACTCCACCAGCTCCGGAACTGCCCCTCTTTGCAGTCATTCGGCAGGTGCCAGGAAACACAGTGTTCCCCAGCCTTGCCACCCACACCTTATGCCTGCCTCCAGGATCATGGGACACGTGGCAGCAGCTGGGGGAAGATTTGGGCTTAATGTATTTTGGTTTATTGCCTTTGTCCACCACAGACCTTGTTGGACAGACTTGCTGAGGTTTCCTTGAAAGACACAACCCAGTGATAGCCTTTGGTCCGAGGGCTCTCTGACTATATCATCAGTGACTCATCTATCTCACTGGGGAAGGGATGTATGATTAGTTCTTGCACCACTTTAGGGAAACTTAGCTACTGAGAGGCAGAAATGACCATTGCTAGTTATGCAGATCTGAAATCCTGATTTCCTATGGTAATTGCTGTTTATTATCGGCTTTGAACTTGGGCCCTGGGATGGCCCACATGCAGCCTCCTTGCTTAGGTCCTGTGCCACACAACCTGCACCTATGGGTGGGCAAGAAAGACCTAGTGGAGGGGGCCAGGACATACCATGTTGGCCTGACCTAAGCAACGGAGCCCAGGACAGCAGGCTAGAGCTATGGTAGCTGAGCTGAGTTTCCCAGCTAGACACTTGGCTCAGATACCGTGCCCTAGCAGTGCCTGGGGAGTTGTACTCTAGTCAAGGCCATCAGTGCTTGGTGGGATATTGAATTTTGAGGGAGAGCTAGCGCTCCAAGAGCTGAGCCATGCTGAAGCAGAGTTGGCCAGGCCACCTGCTGGCTGGAGATGAGGAAGAGCACTCAGTAAATTGCCAGTGACTCACGCAAGGGCTGCTGTATTAGACTCTAACTCCCTCACACAGAATGTAAGAGCTGGAGTTGAGAGAAGTCCAGTCTTCTCTTTCAGTGGGGGAAACAGAGGCCCAGAGAGGGCAAGGGACTTTCAGGCAGTAAGATAGCCAAGTTAGCATAGGACTTGTGGCCAGGCCAAGTTCTCTCAGAGTCCTCCGAATGCTGTGGTAGGTTAGCATGCAGGGCTTGTGCAGGCGGGATGGCTCAAAGTCAGTCTTCAGCTTTTATTTCACCCAGCATGCCTCATGTTAGGCCTGTGGTACAGTGATTAGAAAGAGATTAGACCCCAATATTCTTGGCTTAGAGCTAAGCTCCGTGGTCCCAGCACTTGCTTGGGGCCTCACTTTCCTCAAGGCAAGCTGGTACCAACCTTCCTCAGGACACACAGGGCCCTCTGGCGCCTGGGCAGCAGGTGCCAGAGAAGAACTGGGATTCCAGCCACAGCTGAGGATGAGCTGGCTGGGCTGCCTTTTGAGATGTGTCTGTGTCCACACTTGGAATTCAGCTGAGATCAGGGGAAGAGGCATGTTATAATAGTGGAAAGTAAGGGTTTCTGCTGGGTCCTGTCTTCCCTGATGTAGGCTTTCTCCTCACCCCAGGCTACAGGACTCTGGAAGCATGTAAGAGGTATTCTTAGAGTGCATACATGAGTACTGGAGGCCCAGGGCTTTGAAGAGTGGGGCTTTGTATAGCCCAAGCTTGACATTTGGGGCTGATGGTAGCAGCAGCTGCTGCTTCTGCAGACTTCCAACTGCCATTGGTTTCTCTCTTTATGTCTTTGTTTTCCTGAGTACAGCTTCGGATCCTCTGATCTACCCCAGGCCTTTTCTGGGAGCCTCTCTTTACCTTTAGAGGTTCCCTTTCAGGGGAGCCAAGCTGCTGCCCCCATTCTATACATTCTCCCCCTTTTCTCAGATCCTGGGCCCTCTCCTGAATCACTGCATGGCCAACCTTTCTCCAGCACCTCCTGCTGCTGCCTTGTTCTCTTATCTTCCTCCAAGGCCTATAGTAGCATACAGCATATCCTCCTTCCCCCACTGCATCCACTTTTAGAAGGCCAGAGCTGCAAGGAAGCTTAGAAATCATCTAGTTTAATCCCCTCATTTTCAGCTATGGAAACTGAGACCCTGACGGGTGAAGCAAGGCCACCCAACTAGGAAGGTTTCTCCTCAACCTGCTGGCTCGTGAACACCCTGCCATCTTCCAGTCCACCAGTGCCAAACAGCCAATAACAGCTCCAGTAGCAGCCCCATTGTTTTTCTCAGCTTGATCTTACCTGCTGCCTCAGGCCCTCTTCCCTCCTCTAGCTAAGTTCTAACTGGTCCCGACCACTGCTACTGGTTCACAGATCAGACTGAAATACAGCAGGCAGGCCTCTGGCACTTCTACCAACAGGGAGGGCCGTGCCTGTGGGTCTTAGTTTTGTCCAGAGTGTATTCAGGCAGAAGCCAATCAGCCTGCCATTGAGAGAGGGGTCTTGGGGGTCAGGACGGAACATGCTTCTGGAAACTTCCACAGGAGCCTGACCAGCTCAGACCCTACTTAGCTCAGGGAATCCCTCACCAACACCCCACTCACCAAGCATCTGCCTTCCCCTAGCTGCTGCTCTGACCCTTCTGAGCCTCTAATGCCTCTAAAGCTTCAGGGGCATCTGTCCCCTCAGCATCTCACCTGCTTGTGGGAGGAAGAGTGGCCCAGCTGGGCCTGGGTCACGCCTGGGTTGGCCTCTCCTGAGGCCCTCCCCACTGTCCTCAGCCACAGGCAAGGCTCCACCGCCCTGTTAAAGCCACTCAGCCTCTCCCTTCCATCCTTCCGGCAGATGATCCCTGCAGCAAATCCTCTTTAATCTGTAATCTGCGGTACTGCACGAAGGGAACCTGTCTCTAACCTGCCCCTTCACAGCTCGGGTGGAGGTGGAGAATATCTGACATTCCCCTTTAGGAGGTGTGGTGATCAGTAACTTGGGCATCAGTCGGCTTCACTTTGTGAAAACCTTGCTGAATCCGTGCGCTAACTAACGGTTTCTCTCCAACTCATGGAGCAACTCCCCATCCCTTCCAAAGGCGGCGTCTTCTGGGGATGCCAGGTGGGGCGTTCGGTTTTCTTTGGGAACTGGTTCAAGCCCCCGCGGTGCTTCTGGAGCTGAGTAAAAAAGAGCCAGGTGTCCAGTGCTGCCCGGGGACGAGGAGCTGAGGCTCCCCGCTCTGTCCTGGGTGACCCTATGCTCTGCGCCTCCGGGGGTCGCGGGCTGCGAGGCCGGCCCTAAGGTGGGCACCCCGACCCGGCTCGCGCCGGCACGCCTAGCAGCTGAGGTACAGGCCCCGCCCCGGGGACGACTCGCTCCGCCCCCGCCACCGGGCCCCTCCCCCAGCTGTCCGCACTCGGGTAGGCGGGAGGGGGACCGCGGTGCTGCGAGGTCGGCGCGCAGCTCCGCAGCGGGTCGCTCGGGCGCTGTCCAGGCGGAGCCGGCCCCGCCCGGGCTGCAGCCATGGTAAGGCAGGCAGGCAGGCAGGCAGGAGGGCGGGCGGGCGCGGGTCAGGGCCGGGGTGCGCAGGGCGGGTCGCTCCCGGGCGGCTCCAAAGGGACCCGCGGCGCCGCAGCCGCGGCTGTGCAGGGTGGGAGGCGCCGTCGCCGGCCGCGGGCACAGGCTGGCACTGCTGTCGAGCGGCGGTGCGTCGTTGCTCCCAAGTTTTTCCCTCTGAGCAGCCACAGAGTGGGCCCCGACCCCTAGATAATGCCTGCGGTCTAGGATGAAGGGGTGGGTCCGTGCTGAGGGAGGTGCCCGCTGGTGGAGACGCGCATGTTGGGGTGGGGAAGGCGCATCAGTGGTGAGTGGAGGTGAGGGTCCCCCTCCTCGCCTGGGTCAGCTTTTACCTGAGTAACCCCTCCTGACCCACCTACCCTGGGCACAGGGGCCAGTACCAACTTCATCTGGAAAACACAGAGGAGGCCCACAAACACTGCCTGCCTCCCCAGGAGGGATGGTGAGACGCTTGGCCCCTCCTTGCCTCAGCCTGACAAGGGGCAGTCCCTGGGCCTTTCTCAAAGGGACTCCTGAGAGAGAGAGGCCCAGTCCACCATCCTGCCCGATGGGATTAGCTATATCCTTCTGCCCCCGGGGACAGGAACCATGGGAAAGCTTCCTCTTGCTGCATCTACCCCCTCCCTGCCCACCAGCCAGGTCCCTCTGCAGTGTGTGGGGGTGGGGGCACCCATCCCTGCCACCTGCCTGTAGTGGGAAGAGAAACAGTAACCCCAGCCAGCCTCCCTGGAGGTGCCCAGGTAGGAAGTTTTGATGCTTGGCTCTGAAGATGTCATCTCTTCTCCTGACATTGTTGCCAGAGCCTGCCACAAATAACATAAGGATGTCAGGACCTCCAGGCCACACACCGTCCTCTCCTCCCAGTCTGGAAGCCCTACAGCCTTTGCCCTCTGCATTGGGGAACACGAACTCTTTACAGCAGTGGGGGATCCCTGACTAGCCTGTGGGGCGAGATGGTGGCTGTGGGCAGCCTCCAGAAGGGAACTCCCTGGGCCCCCTGGGATCAGAAGCTTTCAGGACTGGTAGGGCCAATCTTTTGGGCTCTTGTCTCTCAAGCTGTGTCCAGGCAGAGGCCCAAGCCTTGGCCAGGAAGTCTTGGTGACCCTGTGACCTTCCCCAAAGGGGGGTTCCTGGGAGAGGCCTGTCCTTATTCCTGTCCCCCACTTCTCCCCACATGGTGGATGGATGGACCGATTGTTCTAGGGATGGAAGCCTAGGGAAGTACTGATTATCCCCAGTGCCAAGTCCAGCAGGGGCTAGAGGGGCTTTTTCTGCCACATACTAAGTTCAGTTCAGCTGAGGTCTTGATGCTTTCAGCTTGTCTGAGGCCACCCTGTTCTTCTCTAATTAAAGACACCCCCCCACCCCAACCACCACCACCAAAGTCCCCATCCTCAGGCCCCTGCCCTCAACCAGCCAAGTTCTTAGGCTGACTGGTTCAGACCAGACTCCTCTATGAGGGTCTCTTTGTCAAAGGAGGTCAGTGTCCCAGCTGCTTTGGGAATCAGTGGGGGAGACCTCTCCAACCCAGGTGCCCCAGGGGGTTTAAATTTACATGTGAAAAGAAAAACAGGCCAACATTAATGACTATCCTGTGACTTGGGATGCGCCTTCTCTTCTCAGGTTCAAAGCAGTTTAAGGAATCTATCATTTGGGAGTGCTTTCTCTCCCCAGCCTCCCTGGGAGGCAAGGAAGGGCCATTCACAACTGAACATTAAGGTCCTCAAATTAAGACACTATCCAGACTCACAAAAGATGTTTCCACCCAACCAGAAACAGTGGCCCCCTGACTCCTAGTTGAGTGTACACTTCCAACCAGGCCCCTTAATTTGTCTCCCACCTAAATGGCAGCTCTGAAGCTTCTGGGCTTCCAGCCTCCCCATTGCATTGAACCCATGCTCCTTAGAGACCAAGTGCTAACAGCTCCCCTGTTGATGCTATGGAAGTCATGGAGTGATGGAATTGATACAGGTTGCCATGAGTCAGAGGTCAGGTGTCCTAGGGTAAGGGGAGTCCCTGGAGCAAAGTACCCTCTGTGGCTGGTGCTCCCTGCAGGGAAATCTAGGAGCATATTTCTGAAGACAGTGATGTTCCCCACTGGGGAAAAAAAAAAACAACAACGAACGCTTGGGAAGAAGTGTGGGACCATTCCCATGAAAACCTATATGGGGACGTATAGGACATCTCATCCTACTCCAGCACTGCTTAAAGTTAAGATGAAAGAGAGAGATTGGGGGATTCAATTCCTTTGGGAATGGGTATCCTGGGTGACTGTCCTCATGTGCTGATGGGCCAGGTCACTTGGGGACAGCTCATAGTCCTCAGGCAGACCACAGTGTCCTTGGGGGTTAACAGGAGAGGTCAAATGGATCAAGAGCCTGTGCTGCAAACAGACATTGGGAGGTTGGTGCTGTGCCCACCAGGGTAGGCAGCAGGCAGGCGTCATGGGGCAGCCAATCAGAGGAGGAGGGGACTGCAGAGGAACCAAGTGATCCTGCTGCAGCTGAGCTGTCCTTGGAGGGTGGGAGCCAAGGGAAGGGGAGGAGAAGAGGGGTGGGGAAGGACATTCCACAGGCTTTTTTGGCCCCTGCCAGAGACAGAAGGAGGTCAAAGAGAAAGGGAAAGGAGCAAGCCAGGAAGCCAGACAACAAGAGCATCAAAACAAGACTGTTTCTGTGTGTGAGGAACTTTGCCTGGGAGATAAAATTAGACCTAGAGCTTGCTGACAGGGAGTCTGAAGCGTGGGACATGGACCGTTCACTGGGATGGCAAGGGAATTCTGTCCCTGAGGACAGGACTGAAGCTGGGGTAAGGTGCTGCTCTGGGAGATGGGTGGACATGACCTGTCTTCCCCCTGCCTTGGCTGGGATTGGGGCTGAAAGTCAGAAAATGATTTGGTCACTGGCAGAGCTGGGAGTGGGCATGAACAGGCAGAAGGCAGGGACCCTGGTGTCCTGACTCCTTGTCTAGAGCCCCTGTGGCCCCCTCCATGCGGATGAGCAGCCAGGGCTGGCAGAGACAAGGATGGTGCTGGGTTCCTGGAGGCTCTGCTGGAAGATCGTGGGGGCTAGGGATCTTCATTAGGGCCTTCCTTTCTCCCATCCCTGCCCCTCCACTCAGTGCCCCTGGGAAACCAGGTGAAGCACAGCTTTCTCTGTCCCACCCTTGTCCTGACCCGCAGACCAACTGCTGGGTCATTGTGGATTTGTGCAGAGAGGCAGGATTTCCTGGAATTCCCCAGACTTACTAGCTGCCAGACAACAAGTCCTGCTGCCCCCCAGTCCCACCCCTTCTCTGTTGCCATGTAATTAATTGTCCAAGCTGGGACACTTTGAGAGTGAAAGGGCACAATTAATCACGATGCCAGGACAACAGGCATAGAATGGGATGTATGGTCGCCACTGGACCTCACAAATATCATGGATGAGAAAAGCCTTGGGTTAGGCTTGCCTCAGGATAGCCTCTTCTGGTCACCCAGCCTCCACCTGCTGGTTCCAGTTTTGGGCTGAGGGGCCTCTTTTCCTCCCCTCTGTCCAGGCAAGCACTGGAGACTATGGCTATAAGCAGGTGTGAAGACTTGAGAGGCAACAGCCTGGCAGTAGCTCCTAGCAGACTTTTCCCTCTAACCTCCCTATCCCAACCTCTTCCCTCTGGCATACACCTGGCAGTATGCATATCTGCCTCCCTCAATTCTTCCCTTTGCAGGAAGACTGTGGCCATCTTATCTCCCCCACTCTAGCTGGGACTCCACAGTGGTCTGGGGTAGTCCCCACTGGCTTGGCTAATCCCCAGAGAGTGAGTCAGCCTCTGCAGCCGGCCCTTGTCCATTGTCTGGGGGTGGCACGTGGGTATTGTGAGGCAGAGCTGAGCCCAGCACTGCCAGGCACCCCACAAAGGAGGCTGACCCCAAAGAAGAGGAGAATCTTTAGGGTCTAGAGCTGACAATGAGAGTTGGGGGAAACAGTCCCTCTTCTGAACTGGGGATGGGGTAGAACAGGCTTCTACAGAGCAGTCAATCCATTCTCTGCCTTCCACTCCCTGTGGGTCATGGTTTAGGCCAGCCCCTCTCCTGTACTGCTGGCTCTGGGCAAAGCGGGTAAGGAGATAACTGAGGGTGCTTCCCCTTGTATGTCCGTCACAGTTGGGGGCTGTCACAAGCTCTGGAGGCCCAGCCGTCCTTCAGCCTTCCCCGGGCTCTTCCATCCTCCCTCACCTGGTCTCTCCCAGCTGCCTTCCACCCACAGTCAGCATCCACTGGCAGGTTTACTCTTCTCTTCCAGGGCCCAGGGTCAGATTTGGGTGTGGCTCAGTGTTACTCTTCTCTTCCAGGGCCCAGGGTCAGATTTGGGTGTGGCTCAGTGTCTGGAGTAAGGGGTAGGATCAGCTGTACTGAACGCTGGTCTGTGAACCCTGGGAATTGAGCACCGGCAGTAGAATCTGTACCCCAGTCCCCCAGCTCACTGACCAGTAGTGACAGGAGGTACAGAACCCCCTGCTGGTTGACCTGCCTGATGCAGGCAGCTTTCTTCTCCCCTATCTACTTTCCTCATGTCCCTGCCCCATTCTTATGCACTGTACTTTCCTTCTGGGTTTAATGCCTCTGTCTGCTCTATCTTAATCAGTCCAGCCTTACTTCCTGGCGTGAGACAGTCCCTGGCTAGACCAGAACCCCAGGAAAGGCAGCCCCCAAAAACATGCTGCTGAGAAGGAGACCAGAACTGGAGTTCCTCAGTTCCCTAGAGCAGTTTCCAGGGCTCTGGGGGTGCCCAGGGCTCTTCTTGGACCCTGGGGCCCTGCCTGGCATCTTGGATTGGGGAGACTTGTGAGCAGGTGAGGGAGGGATGGTGAGCACTTCCTCTGGCTTGGCTGCAGTTTCTTTCTCTTCTAACCACAAGTGCTTTCCCTTTCCCTCTTGCCTTCTCTTGTCTTCTGTCTCCTTCCTCATTCTTCCCTTCCGGCTCCCTTCCTGGCACCACCCATCTATTCCACCCACCTCGCTTCCCCCAGATCAAGCGTTTCCTGGAGGACACCACGGATGATGGAGAACTGAGCAAGTTCGTGAAGGATTTCTCAGGAAATGAGAGCTGCCACCCACCAGAGGCTAAGACCTGGGCATCCAGGCCCCAAGTCCCGGAGCCAAGGCCCCAGGCCCCAGACCTCTATGATGATGACCTGGAGTTCAGACCCCCTTCGTGGCCCCAGTCCGCTGACAACCAGCAGTACTTCTGTGCCCCAGCCCCTCTCAGCCCATCCGCCAGGCCCCGCAGCCCATGGGGCAAGCTTGATCCCTATGATTCCTCTGAGGTAGAGCCTCCAGCCCTGCCTTTACCTTTCAGTGGGCTGCTGCAGGAAGATCAGGGGGCAGGGGGCAGTGTATGTGTATGTGTGTGTGTGTGTGTGTGTGTGTGTTTATCTGGGACCTCTTTCAGTCCTGTGTAAGCCCTATCTCCATGATATCTGCCCCCAAGGGCACTGGAAATTAGCAGTTTCAGCAAGGGCAGGAGGCCCAGCTGGTGGCCTCAGATGGGAACCCAGAGAAGTCTGGCACTGCTTCTTTAAGGCTGGGGCAAAGGCCTGAAAGGGAGAGAAGATCAGCGCTGGGTGCCAGGGCCCCTTTGGCTTCTCACCTTGATGCATTCTGCCTTCTTGTCTACTAGGATGACAAGGAATATGTGGGCTTTGCAACCCTCCCCAACCAAGTCCACCGAAAGTCCGTGAAGAAAGGCTTTGACTTTACCCTCATGGTGGCAGGTAGAAAAGGGACAGGGCTGGGTTGGGCAGGGTGTGTTTCAGGTGGGGATAGTGTGTGTGTCCATGAGTGGGAAGGGAGTATAGGTCAGAGGGAGCAAGCAGCGAGTGGCTGTACTGTTTTGCAAAAAAGCCAGGAGTCATTGGTCTGTGAAAGTGTATGTGTGTGGGGTGGGGTGGGGGTGGGTGTACGAATTGGTTGCAAAGAGCATCTGACCAACAGTTCCCTAGCATTTGCCT
Organism: Chlorocebus sabaeus; assembly: GCF_047675955.1. Taxonomy (NCBI): domain Eukaryota; kingdom Metazoa; phylum Chordata; class Mammalia; order Primates; family Cercopithecidae; genus Chlorocebus; species Chlorocebus sabaeus. The sequence continues at coordinate 39,884,749 of NC_132919.1, forward strand.
CTTTTTGTGTGACCTTGGACAATCTCTTGCTCCCCCAAGCCAATCTCTGCTTCCTCCCAGCTCTAAAATGCTATAGTTTGGTTAGTCTAGTTCTGATTAGATAAGAAAGCAGTTCCCCCTAAACCTTGATCCAGTGGAGTTGCTTTTTGGCTATAGATCTTACCTTCTGATTTGGTGCCTCTGTCTTCTCTCCTCTCAGGAGAGTCTGGCCTGGGCAAATCCACACTTGTCAATAGCCTCTTCCTCACTGATCTGTACCGGGACCGGAAACTCCTTGGTGCTGAAGGTAAGGAAAGGAGAGAACAATCAGGCAGACTTGCCTTGGGAAATTAAACTCACTCTAGAGTCTAGGGGATGGGGCTCTCCCCGACATGCAGGAAACCATGGCTTCCTAGAGAGACTGACAGCAGCTCTCCATAGGCCTATCTGCCTGGCAGCCCACCAGCCAGCTCCCTAAAGATTTGGGTGCTGAAGCAGGGCAGGGACCAGAATCTTGCTCTCTGAAGGAGTCTCTGACTCCCAAGGATTCCAGGAATCCAAGAAAAAAACCGGGAGCAGAGAAGAGGCTGGGGCCAGAGCCAACAGCCACCGGCATTTCCTGTGTTGGGAAATGTACTCCTTGCTGGTTCCCAGAGAACAGTCCCCCAGGCAGCTTGGGGGTGGAGAAGGGGGCAGTGTGGATGAGGCAGTCTGGGCAATGAGGCTGATTGGGGTGGGCAGTTCATCCTGACTGGGCAGGTCCCTGCCCTTGCCCTGGCCTCAGTTTCCCCCTTCTCCAGAGCGGATCATGCAAACTGTGGAGATCACTAAGCATGCAGTGGACATAGAAGAGAAGGGTGTGAGGCTGCGGCTCACCATTGTGGACACACCAGGTTTTGGGGATGCAGTCAACAACACAGAGTGGTATGTCTGACTAAGTGCAATCCCAGCTGCCCCTGAGCCACCCTTCTCCATACACAGGTACACACATAGGCCCAGATATATCCATACTTATCAGGAAGAAGCTGTCTATGACCTTGAGCATGTGACTTCCCTTACTGGACAGCCATCTTCTCCTTTATAAAGTAAGAGGGAAAGGATTGGAATAGATTATTTTAAATGTTCCTTCCAATTCTGCCCCATGATTCTATAATGGGGTAGGGACGTAAGAAAGAAGAGGCTGAGGCAGAAGGATCGCTTGAGGCCAGGAGTTCAAGGCCAGCCTGGGCAACATAGTGAGATCCCATCTCTACAAAAAGTTTTAAAAATTAGCTGGGCATGGTGGCGTAGGCCTGTAGTCTCAGCTACTGGGGAGGCTGAGGCAGAAGAATCACTTGAGCTCAGGAGGTCGAGGCTGCAGTGAGCCGTGATTGCACCACTGCACTCTAGCCTGGAAGACAGAGTGAAACCTTCCAAAAAAAAAGATGAGAAGAGCCTCAAAAAGCAAACACATGTGAAGTGTGAAAACATGTAGCACAGAGTTTGATTACATAGTAGTTGCCCAATAAACTGTCACCCTTTTTCCTTTCACTAGCAACATTTTAGGTGTCACAAACAAGTCTTGTTGAAGGGCTGGGCATGCATGGAGGGAGGGTAAAGGTGAGGAAGAATAGGCAAAGGGGAAAAATGGTAGAACTTTGTTTAAACTCCAGGCACCCTCTAGGCTACCTGCAGAAAGAAAAGTTGGCTTTACCACAACCCCCTATCATTCAGGCTTGAGGGACCTCCCTCCAGCTAATGGTCAGTAAGTCTGACCATTACCTCCAGCTTAGGTAATGGTCAGACCTAAGTGAGTAGATGAAGAGGGGAATGGATGAGATTGACAGGAGAAAAGGTGGTAGCTTTGATGAAGAAGTTAGGCAGGCGGTGCTAAGAGTGCTAGACAGAGAGTTCAAATCTTGATTGGCATTTAGTAACTTCATGATCTTAAGCAAATGATCCCCTTCAATCAATTTACCTACTGTCTCTTACCTTCCATAATACTAATAATTTCATTTGCCAGGCACCTCACAGTTTAAAGTGCACCTCCATATATACTCATTTTGTCAGACATTTATTTAATTAAAATATACCAGCACTTACCACCTCTCCAATTGATCTGAACATCACCCAACATGACGCATGTGCTCTGAAAAGTGTAAAGGGCTATTTACAGCATACTCAGGGATTTTAACAATGATAATTGCAGGACCAGCAACATAATTTGTTGGGCCCAGTGCAAATGAAAATGGAGGGCCCATTTTTCAAAATTTTTAAGAATTTCAACATGGCAACAGCAGAGCATCAAATCAGGTAGAATGTATTGAGCACATACTAGATGTCCAGCCTGTGCTGGACATTTTAAGGGATTCAGAACAAACATGAATGATTCCTATCCCTGTGAGGCTTATAGTCAAGTGGCAACAGGGAAGCAGGGGAGGTGGGGGCAGTTCTCTAACATGTTTCAATCAGATAGCAACTTAAATTAGTAAATGGGTCAGGCAAGGTGTAGTGGCAAGTGCACTGAGCTATAGGGGCTCAGGTGGGTAGAGAATTTACTAGCTAAATGACCTACAGAAAGTCTTTTTCCTTTCCCTTTCCCTCTCCTTCCTCCTTTCTTTCTTTTCTTTTCTTTTTTTCTTTCTTTTTTTTTTTTTTTTTTTTTTTTTTTGAGACAGGTTCTCACTCTGTTGCCCAGGCTGGAGTGCAGTGAGCTGATCACCCGCCTCCTGGGGCTCCCTGAGCTCAGGTTATCCTCCCACCTCAACCTCCCAAATAGCTGGAACTACGGGTGTATGCCACCACACCCAGCTAACTTTTTTGTATTTTTTGTAGAGATGGGGGTCTCACTACGTTGCCCAGTCTGGTCTTGAACTCCTGGGCTCAAGTGATCCACGCACCTTGGCCTCCTAAAGTGTTAGGATTACAGGCGTGAACTACCACACCTGGCCTGGAGCAAATCTGTTAGCTGCTCTGCATCTAGTTTCTTCATGTATGAAATGATAGTGATGATGATCATAATGCATAATGTCAACCTGTCAGGGCAGTGAGGATTAAACAAGATAATAGAAGAACAAAGGATATGAAAATTGAGGTTCTTGGGGGAAATTTATTTGTTTTGCTCTGTAGTGAAGACAAGGGGGGGAGCAGTGTGTATTGGTATAGTAAAAGGAGCCTTCATGGAAGAGATGGTTCTTAGGGCCTTGAAGGATGGAGTGGGTTTGGAGAGGTGGAGGAAAGGGTAGAAACACATGAGCAAAGAGGTTCTGAGGTTACACTGGAAACCTGAATTAGAGTTTCCCTGGCTTCCAGTTGGTATTTGCCTGCAGCCACCTTGCTATTCTTTTTTTTTTTTTTTTTTTTTTTTTTTTGAGACAGTCTGGCTCCATCACCCAGGCTGGAGTGGTATGATCTTGGCTCACTGCAACCTCCACCTGCTGGGTTCAAGCAATTCTCCTGCCTCAGACTCCCGAGTAGCTGGGACTACAGGTGCACACCACCACGGCCAGCGAATTTTTGTATTTTTAGTGGAGACGGGGTTTCACCATGTTGTTCAGGGTGGTCTCAAACTCCTGATCTTAAGTGATCCACCCGCCTCAGCCTCCCAAAGTGCTGGGATTACAGGGGTGAGCCACCGTGTCCAACCTATTCTTACTGCTTTGTTTGATCACCTGGGCCCTTTCCCTCTCATCAAGCTAGCATTTATTAAACTTTCCTGAGTACTCAGTCTAATTTTGTATCAGGACCTGTGAGATACACCCCATCCCATTCAGGAATTTCCCTAAAGATTTAGTAAAGTAAGCCAGGGAATAACAATGTCTTAAAAACACTGCTCAGAGAGTGGGCTACTACTTCTCTGTAGTCCCAGAGCTCACTAGGTGGCTCCCACTCTCACAGTTTCTCTGCTTGTCTGTCCCTGCCCCAGCTGGAAGCCTGTGGCAGAATACATTGATCAGCAGTTTGAGCAGTATTTCCGAGATGAGAGTGGCCTGAACCGAAAGAACATCCAAGACAACAGGGTGCACTGCTGCCTGTACTTCATCTCACCCTTCGGCCACGGGTATGGTCCAAGCCTGAGGCTCCTGGCACCACCGGGTGCTGTCAAGGGAACAGGCCAAGAGCACCAGGGGCAGGGCTGCCACTAGCAGGTGGTCACAGATTCCTGTTCCCCAGGCTCCGGCCATTGGATGTTGAATTCATGAAGGCCCTGCATCAGCGGGTCAACATCGTGCCTATCCTGGCTAAGGCAGACACACTGACACCTCCAGAAGTGGACCGAAAGAAACGCAAAGTGAGGGAAGCTGGTGGTGGGAGGGCATCAGGTGGGCTTCTAGAAAGGACGTGGTCCCCAGAACTGTGGGCCCCTCATCTGTTTGTCAGATCCGGGAGGAGATTGAGCATTTTGGAATCAAGATCTATCAGTTCCCAGACTGTGACTCTGACGAGGATGAGGACTTCAAATTGCAGGACCAAGCCCTAAAGGTGGGGCCACTCTAGGGCATCCCCTTCCCATCTTGTTTCTTCCGGGTAGAAAAAGGGAGTAGAATTCTATATTCAGGCTATCAGGGTGGAAAGGACCCTGGCTTCCTAGAGTGAAGCAGAGAAGATGACGATACAGGTGGAAAGAAAGAGGTGAGAACAGAGGGTGCTGACAGGCACCCCTAACCTCTTCCAGGAAAGCATCCCATTTGCAGTAATTGGCAGCAACACTGTAGTAGAGGCCAGAGGGCGGCGAGTTCGGGGTCGACTCTACCCCTGGGGCATCGTGGAAGGTAAAGCACTGAGCCTGTAACCAGGGTATCTCCTTGCCCTCTGTGGCTCTCCCCTACCTATGCCTCTGGCTGACCCCTAGCCTTGCTATGCAGTGGAAAACCCAGGGCACTGCGACTTTGTGAAGCTGAGGACAATGCTGGTACGTACCCACATGCAGGACCTGAAGGATGTGACGCGGGAGACACATTATGAGAACTACCGGGCACAGTGCATCCAGAGCATGACCCGCCTGGTGGTAAAGGAACGCAATCGCAAGTATGACCAGAAGCCAGGACAAAGCTGGCAGGGGGAGATCCCAAGCCTAGCCTTGGGTGAGACCAAGCCCTACTTTTGTTCTTCTATAAGCCCTGGGCTTAATCTAAGTGGGTGCTGGAGTCCTCCTAGCCTTATCAACCCTTTTCTCCCCTTAGCAAACTGACTCGAGAGAGTGGTACCGACTTCCCCATCCCTGCTGTCCCACCAGGGACAGATCCAGAAACTGAGAAGCTTATCCGAGAGAAAGATGAGGAGGTGAGAGCAGTACGGGTAGGGGAGGTCCCCTGTTTGATCACCAACGTTGGTATCTCTTTGTTTGGTAATAGAAAGATCCCTGGCTCTGGTGCATATTTGGGTCCTAGATAGGTCAATAGGTGGTTCTGTCCAGAGTCTCTATCACACCTCACGGCTACCAAGGTTCTGGCTTAAGGGATTAGAAATTTGGGGCACTTCCTCAACACTAAAGGACTCTTCAGAAGGCCGCATTTTGATGCCTGTGCCTATTCCAGCTGCGGCGGATGCAGGAGATGCTACACAAAATACAAAAACAGATGAAGGAGACCTATTAACTGGCTTTCAGCCCTGGATATTTAAATCTCCTCCTGTTCTTCCTGTCCATGCCGCCCCCTCCCAGCACCAGCTCTGCTCAGGCCCCTTCAGCTACTGCCACTTCGCCTTACATCCCTGCTGACTGCCCAGAGACTCAGAGGAAATAAAGTTTAATAAATCTGTAGGTGGCTTCTGGTGTCCCTGTGTGTATTTTTATGACCTCCTGGAGATCAAGGCCCTGGGACCCAGTTTTGAAAGGCTAATGGGAGAAGATGCTGGTTTCTGGCTTTTAGTAGGGAAGGGAGAGTGGGGAAACTTTCCACTTCGTTTCCCCTTCTAAGTCCCTGCTTAGAATCCAGCCTGGCTTCTCCATCTTAACGATCATATCTATCATGCCTCTATTATCTGGGGTCTGGGTCTCTCTCCATCTTTCACACATACAGTACCTTTGGTAATAGAAATATCCCTGGCTCTGGTGCATATTTGGGTCCTGGATAGGTCAACAGGTGGTTCTGTCCAGAGTCTCCATCACACCTTAGGGCTACCAAAGTCCTGGCTTAATGGATTAGAAATTTGGGGCACTTCTCCTGGCTAACACAGTGAAACCCCGTCTCTACTAAAAATACAGACGGGCGAGGTGGCGGGCGCCTGTAGTCCCAGCTACTCGGGAGGCTGAGGCAGGAGAATGGCGTGAACCCGGAAGGCGGAGCTTGCAGAGAGCCGAGATTGCGCCACTGCACTCCAGCCTGGGCGACAGGGTGAAACTCTGTCTCAAAAAAAAAAACAAAGAAAGAAAGAAAAATAAATTTGAGGCACTTCCCTAATACTAAAGGACTCTCCAAAAGTCCCCATGCCCGGCTAATTTTTTGTATTTTTAGTAGAGACGGGGTTTCACCGTGTTAGCCACGATGACCTCGATCTCCTGACCTTGTGATCCGCCCGCCTCGGCCTCCCAAAGTGCTGGGATTACAGGCGTGAGCCACCGCGCCCGGCCCAAAAGGCCCCATTTTGATGCCTGTGCCTATTCCAGCTGCGGCGGAAGCAGTTTTGGATTTGATACCCGCCCTTGGGAAAACACAAGGTATTAACTGCGTGCAACCTCCTGACTTTCTATTTCCCCTGATCTGGGAAAAGGGATAGGCAGGCTAAGCTCTACACTGTAGAAAGCCTGTGATAGAGCTTTGAACAAATGCTGCAGGCATTGTAATCACCAAACACTATAGTAAGTGTTGGGAATGAATAAAAACACAATCACCGCCCTACAGGAGTTCAGTATTTAATTTAAAAAATTACAGCATCTGCTAGGTTGCAGGCTGTTCTAGACCCTGGAGTTAAAGTAGTGCAAAGTGCCTGTCTTCCTGGAACTTACCAACTGTACTGAAGTTTCAATGTTCTATAAACAAAGATAGGTAAGGACCCATTGGCCCCGGGGCTTGGTATTAAAGCGCTCAGGCCCACTCCAGACCTGAGAATATCAGCTGAATCTGAATCAACTATTCTCCATTTCTGTCGGTTGGTGGTATAGCGGGGCCACAGCGACCTCCAGCGGCCACCCTCCGTTTTGTGGTCTGTTCTGGGTCCCCGGGAAAGAAAGGCAGGGGCGATAAGCCGGGTCCTCGGGAGCGCCCTGGTCTCCCTTCCCTTTACAGACTAGGAGGCCGCAGCTAGCTGGCAGTCTCAAATCCAGGTTTCCCATCTCTGGGATGAGAGTTCTTCACTCAGGATTGGCAGCACAATGCAGGTCGTGAAGAACGGCAGGGTCGTTTATCCGTACAAAGTGAGTGTTGGAGGAACCCATCAAGACACACGAAGGCTGGGAAATCCCAGCGCTGCCAGTCGGAGACGACCAAGACTGAACCTCAGGCCCAGCCCTCCTTTCTCTCCTAGCCTGCAGGTTTTTCTCCTATTCTGGCGTTGGGACCGGATGACAGCTGCGAAACCAAAACGGGAATGGATAAACTGAGGTGCCACTGGGGATCTGTTTGAGAAGTACCTCCAGGGCGGGACCATCACCGGAAGTGGCTTAAGGCTTGTACCCTACAATGCCCGCCTCTAATTGCGCTACCAGTAGGCGACGAGCCGCCTCCACTTCCGGTCCCCGGAGCAGTAGCCAGCAGCCCCCTCTTTACTGCTCTCCTACTGGCTGCCGCAAGGACGCGCTGTGATTTCCCATTGGTCGCGTCTCCTCTCCGGCGCCGCGCCTCCTTCCTCCAGGTATAGTCTTGTCTTCCGGTATCCGATTGGCTAAAGGCTGGGAGGGCGTTTGCCCGAGTCGACCAATGAGTGGGGTCGAGAGTGAGGGCGGCGGCTGCGTGATGGGGGCAGGGCGGGACTTGGCGTGGCCATTGGCCAGGGCGGGTACAGGCTAGGGATATGATTGGTTCAGGAGAGGGGCACCGTGGTGGGGTCGGGACTGCGCGGCCTCAGCAGCTGCGGGAGACGGAAGTGGCAAGAGCGCGGCCTCAGAGGGTCGGGCGGACACCGCCTGGGTGAGTCACCGTGCCCCCTGCACTGCGAGCCTGGGAACCGCAACGACCGCGTCCTGCCCGGCCCCGCCCTGGTCCCCACCGGCTTTCCTGAGTCCCGCCTTCTGTCATTTGGGGCTCCGCCTCCCAGTCTTTAGGCTCCGCCCCTAGAACCTGGGCACCTGGGCTCCCCTGCCAACCTGGCCCGCCCTCCGGGACCAGATCCCCTAGGTCTGAAAACCTTGGGCCTCCCAGGCCTGATCCTTGTCCCTCCTTCCCTCCCTTCGTTCCCTGGGGCTGCTGCCAGTGGGCGGTGAGGCAGCACCTCTGGCTTGTCTCTTGCGGGTTTCCCCATGAGGGAGAATGGCCTAGGGAAGAGGATACTGTGAACAGGGAGGTAGGCAGGACCACAGATGGAGGCTTTTATCCCCGCAGCTTCCCGTAGGGCTCTGCTGCACTGCCCGAGGATAGCAGGCATGAAGGAAAGTGTCAGTGAAACCTGGGCCTGGCTCGCTAAGTGAGCCTAGGAGGCCCTATCCTGAAATCCCTGTTACTTGGGCTCATTGGACAGCTGCTGACTCCAAGGCCTGGATTGGCCTGATTCTGTCCCTGTTGTGTGGCCTCCTCTCCATAACCTCCACCCCACTTGGTGTCAAATATACTCAGCAGGACCTGTGCAGCCCTGCTGCCCTCTGATCACAGGTTGTGGTCCCCTCCCTCTTGTCCCACTCTGGACTCTGCCCCCAGTAAACAGGTCACGTGGGTACTACTCCCAGACTCAGAAACTGGCAAAACATTCCTGTGGACTCATGCTCCTTCCGCTACTGCCACTTCACCCAAAGATTCAGGGCCCAAAATGAGCCCCAGTTGGGCAGCCTGTGTCTCTTCAGAGTTGGCAGTTCTGCTCCCCCACAAAGAAGTGTTCTCCCTCTGCGTCTGGGAATCAGGACTCCTGAATTCTGCCGAATAATCTTGGATGACACTCATTCCTGCTCCAGAACTTCGTGGCTGACTTCATGCCCTGCAGGATCACTTGTTGCTTTCTCCCCATGTAGCTCCCATTGCCTCTCTCTGGCATGGTGACTTGTGGAGAGACTGGAGTCTCTGCGAGGGAGAAGAATAAGAGTTGTAGAGAAGGTCAGGGGTAGATGTGTGGCATGTGTTGATTCTATGGTAGTGTTAATGGGGCCCTTTACTTTTATGTTCCCTGTCTCCTTACAGTGAGAAGCAGGCAGCCAGGACTCTTGCCACGGTAGAATGGTGAGTACCCTGTCTTTCCTCAGGCCATTGTGTTTTCTGTAATCCTTGTGTCTTTCTCTGTGAAGCTGCCCCACCTCTCCTAGACCTTGAGCTCCAGGCTACCCTGTTCAGCTCCTAAACAGGTTCATCTGCCCTGGAGATAAATTAGGGTTTCTTTAGATTACACAACATCTGCCAGAATACAGCACTAGGACTGGAAGCTTCTAGAAATCATTTTCTGCATGTGCTATGCCCCATACTTTCCTCATACTCCCTACCCACCACTGGCTCTATTAACCCTTCATAACAGCCCTCTTCTTGCTTTTCTTGGGTGCCCGGTAGAATCTCTGTGTTCTGGTCTGAAAAGCCAGGCTTTCTTTATCTCAAGATCCTTGGACTTCTGGTGGGTCCTTTGAATACTGTGGATGCTATATCAGGAGTGACTCCACCAAAACTGTGGGGCTTCTCCAGTTCCAGGGTGCTGCTGTTAAGCCACTACAGATGACAGCTGACTGAATATCTAGCAGGATAGCATCTTCCAGGGTGCCCAGAATATCACCAGAGGTGGTTTACAATGATCCTATTAATTTTCCATTAACTGTAACGGCCCTTCTCTCACCCCAAGTCCAGGGAAGCCCTTAACTCCTGAGAGCTAGGAGGAGGCAGTGAGATGGGAAAGGCCTAGAGAGCTGCAGGCCCTGGCCCAGACTAGGCCCTTAACCTGGTGGTATCTCTTCAGTTTCTTTTAGGTGTCCCTTGTGTTTAGGGGCAGGTTAAAGAATTCAGTAGATGAGAGGATTTTCTCCTTCCCTCCCTTCCTTCCATAGACATGTGGATTTGGTGTGTGCACTATTGGTTCAGTCTCTTCTCAGAAAGCCTGCTGGGTTTGGCCCCCACCGACAGATAGCTCCTCTTTTTCTCTTCTGGGCTACCCTGAAAAGAGCATGGGCTTCAGAGTCAGCTTCATCTAATTTCAAATCCTAGCACCATCACTTAGGTAAATTACATACTTTCTCTCTAAGCTTGAGTCTCACCAGTAAGACAAGATAAGGTTTACTTCTTGGGGGTTGAAAGGTTTTAGTGAGATAATGTTAGAAACTCGCGAGTTCATTGTAGGTGCTTAATAAAATGTCAGGTTTTCTTTTATTACTCCCTTCTCCCCCAAACAAGACAAAAGCCCTGGTGTCTGAAAGTTACCAGGTGCAGGAAGTTTGGGGTTCCAGTCAGCTCCCTCTGTGACTCTTGGTGACATTTTGAGCCCCTTATTCCTGCTCCCCTTGGCCCTCTACCCAACTCTCTACTCCGCTGCTCCTGGGTTTCGAGTATCAATTTTTTGTATACCTTCTGTGGTCCATACTTCTAGCTCTTCTCTTTCCTAGACTGAGAAATCCCTTCTCCTCCAAGAAGGACTTTATTACGCAGAGATCAGAATGTGAAACAAGGAAGAGATGGAGCTGAAGGACTAGTGTTGGGTAGGGGTGTTGGATAAAAAGCTCATTTCCCTTTCCAGGAGCGTGGAATGACCAACCTGGCACCATTCTAAGGGGAAAGAAGGGTTTAACGAAGTCACAGGATTGAAGGACCCTGATGGGCAGGGGCATGGTGGGTAGTGGTTTTGGAGGGAAAGGAGGAAGCAAATGGGTAGCGGGCAGGTGAGCGCCACCTTGGGATCCAGAGCAGGCGTCGGGGGAGCTTAGGAGGGGAGGGCGTGGGGATGGTTTTGTAAGAGGGCACGGGGTAGCTCACCTGGGAAGAAGGGAAATGAGAAGATGTGGGCGGTCCCGTAGCCCACGTTCCTGAAAGCTCCTAAAGGTCCCTGGAGTAAGGTACGCCCTCCTACGAGGCCCAGGGTCAGCGGGGAGGGAGGAGGCTGGACTTGTGGGCGGGGCCCGCGGAGCCGCCCCGCCCCTGCCTCCGCCTTCCCGCCGCGGTCCCGGGCTCTCCTCGCGCCTGGCTCCCCTCCCTTCTGCGCTCGTGCGGGAGGGCGGAGCTGGGCCCGCTCCATTGTGGAGAGGAGGGGAGAGGCGCGCGGGAGCCCCACGGAGGCCCCGCCACCAGCACGCTACCCTCTTGGCCGCCGCGGCTGCACCTGGCGAGCCCCGCAGCCGGGATGCGGCCGGCGCTCGGGGCTGGCGGGCAGCGCAGCGGCTCCGGGGACATGTACGCTCGCCCAGACCGCCCGCGACCATGAGCCTGACCGCCCGCGTCTCCTGCTCCATGCTTAGCTGCTTCGTAAGTGCCCACCCTGCCTTTGGGGGCCTAGGAGGCACCCGCAGCCCCGCCCAGGGTCAGCCTTCGATTTCAGCCCATCCCCCTTCCCGAGGCCCCTGGCCCGGCTCCAAACGTTTGGGGCGGGGAAGGTGGGTTAACCCGTTTATTTTTTGGACTTGCTTCTATCTTTGGGTGCCGGAGATGGTCGAAGGCCAGGAATGGAAATTCTGTGGTCCATCCTGGCCCCGCAGCCGCTGCCCTTGACTGCAGATCTCTAGGCCCCGCCCTGCAGGGGTACATCTCTTTACCTCCGCCTCTCCATCTTGGTCCCACCCGCTGAATCCTTGCTTGGAGATGTGGGATGTGGCCAGTAGGCTGAATGGGATGTTAGGGAGCTGGTCGGGGAGCACGGGATGTCTGTGAGCTGGCTCGGGGCTCCAGTCCCTTCCCTCTTCCACCACTCCATCCCTCACCTGACATGCCAGCCTTTTCTCCTTGACTGTCCCCCAGACAGCCTCTCTTCTCCATCTTCCCTGTCTCTGCAGGGTTCCCTACCTCTGCATCATTCCCGGTCCTCCCCTCCTCCCGCTCTGGCTGATGCTCCTTCCCAGCTTCCCCCATCTGTCCTCTCAGCTGTCCCCCCCCCCACCTTCCCCGTGGGTGTCTGCCAGGCCTCCTTTCTCTCTCTCCTGGCTGTCCTTGGGTCTCCTGGCTCCTCCCAGGCGCGTGGATCCCCTCAGGTCCCCTCCCTGGTGGTTGGGAGGGGAGTTCCTTCTGCTTGCTGTGGGTATTCCTCAGGAATTCCCCTCTGATTAGCAGGCAGGGCAGGTTACTTGGCAGGTAATGGGGGCTTGTCAGCAGTGTGGGTCTAACAAGAAGATAAACCCAGCTCCCAAACACGTCTTCCTTTTGAAAGCATCGGTGAAGGCCCTCTAGAGGCGTGGGGCTGAATCCCCCCACCAACTCCTCTTTGTCTCCTTCACCCACCAGATTGAAGCTTCAGTGGCTGTAGGCGCCTGATTTCCCTCTTCTCTAAAACTAGCTGCCACACCTGGCTCCTTTTCCTCAGGACAGCACTTTCCCATCCCCACTCCTACCTTACCCTTACACGAGTCTAAGGAAAATAGTCTTTCTTTTCCTTAGTTTTCTCTCCTCCATTTTTGAAATGTTGGTTCTGTAGGACAGTCTCTCTTTGAAGAGTACAGATTCCCAATTCCTCCTGGGGCCTCACTGTTTCCTTAGGCTTAATAGGCTGATACTCTCTCCATTTCACCCTTCCCTGTGTCCAGCCAAGTCAGATCTCTTTTCCCTTCTCTGGTGACCAGAACCTTTAGAGGTGTGTTTGTGGTTATCTGTGGATTTCTTGGTGGGGAGGGAAGCAGAATGAGCCTGATGGGCTAAGTGGAGCTTGGTGACAGGACTGTGGCCTTCCTACAGGGTGAGGAGGGGCCCCCCAGCCTGGAGTACATCCAAGCCAAGGATCTGTTCCCCCCCAAGGAACTAGTGAAGGAAGAGGAGAATCTTCAGGTAAGGAGGATTTGGGGGCCAGGATAGATGCGGCTCCCTGCCTAGTTAAAAAACACCCTCCCTTCTCCCAAAAATCCTCAAGGGGATCTGGTACCAGAGCTCTGGCTTCCTGTTCCCTGGTCTCTGGAGGAGGAGGGTTTGTCTGTGTATCCTGGAGCCTTTGACCCTGGGGAAGGAAAGGGAGCTTTCCTGTACAGCTGTTGCCTGGTGCTGTTACTGTGGAGAGAACTCTCCTCTCTGGCCTTGGTCCGCCGTTTCCAGAGGGGATCCCACAGATCAGGGGCTGTAGAGGAAGATAAGGTGGTCACTCACTTCTGGACTGAAGGTTTCTCTGCCCCTTGACAGGTCCCCTTCACAGTGCTGCAGGGTGAGGGAGTAGAGTTCCTGGGCCGGGCAGCCGATGCCCTCATTGCCATCTCTAACTACCGGCTGCATATCAAATTCAAGGACTCTGTCATCAACGTGAGTTTCTGTATTGTTCTTCTACCCCTAAGCTAGAATCCCTATGAGGTTCTAGCCTGGTGGAACAAGGTGGGATTGTTCTAAAGCTCTCCTTGATCATGTCGTTAAAAAAGTTGGAGGCCGGGTGCAGTGGTTCACGCCTGTAATCCCAGCACTTTGGGAGGCCAAGGTGGGCAGATCACTTGAGGTCAGGAGTTTGAGACCAGCCTGGCCAACATGGTGAAACTCTATTTCTACTAACAATACAAAAATTAGCCGGACTTGGTGGTACGCACCTGTAATCCCACCTACCCGGGAGGCTGAGGTGCAGGAATCTCTTGAACCGGGAGGTGAAGGTTGCAGTGAACCGAAATTGTGCCACTGCTATCCAGCTTGAGTGACAGAGTGAGACTACATCTCAAAAAAAAAAAAAAACTTGGGGATCCCTTCTCTTTCTCTCTGACCTCATGTTTTCCTGCCTCATTTTCCTAGCTATAGCTCTGTTTCTGGCTCATTCTCCTTTCTCCTCTTCTCTCTTTCCATTATTCTATTACTGGCCCTTCTAAGGAGCACAGTGGCATTGTTGGAAGAACACAGGCTTTGGAGTCAGACAAACCTGGGCTCTTTTCCTGTGTTGCCACTGACCAGCTGGGTGACCTTGGTCAAGTCACCTAACTGAGGCTTGATTTTTCTCCTCAATAATATGGGCTGAAAACACTTGCCGTGCAGGGTTATTGGGATCATTAATTGGGATCACATATGCAGAGGACTCCGTACAGTTACCAGGTGCTTAACAGACCCTTAGTAAATGTTGGTTTCCTTCCTGCTATTGATACATCAGTGCCTAGGCTAGGGTGAGGGTAAGGAGTGATACCCAGTGGGGAGTCTGAGCTTCAGTTTGCCCTTCCTCTAAAGGTCCCCCTCCGGATGATTGACAGTGTGGAGAGCCGTGATATGTTCCAGTTGCACATTTCCTGCAAGGACTCCAAAGTGGTGAGGTGAGAACAACGGGGCCTCACTCAGGTCCCCTGGCCCTAGTTTTGTCTAGATCTCTGTGCTGCAGGGTTTCTCTGGTGCGAGAGAGGAAAGATCCTGCCTCACTTTCCCCAGTTGGAAGAAAAGGTGAAGACCATGTTCTGGGTTGGGAGGTCAGTGTACTGACCCATAGTATCTTGACCTGAAAAAATGGGGGTAATGCTTAGTTCATGGAGTCATCGTAAGGATTAAGTGAGATAATGTGTATGTGTATGAAAGCACTGAGGACAATATCTGGCACAGAGCATTCACATTATTGTTGGTTTATTTATTTATTCGTTTGATATACATGTATTGAGTACCCTACTCAATGCCAGACTGTTTTAAGCCCTGGGGATATAGCAGGGAACAAATAGACAAAATTTTCTCTTCTCATAGAGCTTACATCCCAATGAAGAGATACCAACCGTAAGTAATAAGTAAAATTTGTGAAATGATAGTAAATGTAAAGGAAAAAAAATAAAGCAGTGAAAGGGAATATGGAGTGCTATGAGGGTGAAGATTGTAAAACAATTAGGCTGGGCGCGGTGGTTCACGCCTGTAATCCCAGCACTTCGGGTGACCAAGGTGGAAAGATCGCTTGAGCTTAGGAGTTCAAGATCAGCCTGCGCAACATAGTGAGACCCTGTCTCTACTAAAAATAGAAAAAATTAGCCAGGTGTGGTGATGTGTGGGAAGATTGCTTCAGCTTAGGAGTTCAAGATCAGCTTGGGCAACATGGCGAGACCCCATCTCTACTAAAAATATAAAAAACTAGCCAGGTGTGGTGATGTGTGCCTGAAGTCCCAGCTACTCAAGAGGCCTGAGAAGTTGAGGCTGCAGTGAACTGTGATGACAGTACTGCACTCTGGCCTGGGTGACAGAGTGAGACCCTGTCTCAAAAAAACAAAACGAAAGTGATCAGAGAAGCTGCACCAAAAAGGTGGCAGTTGAGTAAAGACTTGAAGAAAGTGGCCATGTGAGTATTTGGGGGAAGAATGTGCCAGAGAGAGAATGGCAAGTGCAAAGGCCCTGAGGTGGGTGTGTGCCTGCATATTGGAAGACTGGCGGGGAGGCTGGTGTGGTTGGAGTAGAGTGCCTGTGGGTGAGAGTAGTGGGTTACAAGATCTGAGAACAAAGCGGGGTGTCAGACATTTTGTCATGAAGACTGGCTTTTACTTTGAGGGAACTGAAAAACCACTGGAGGATTTTGAGCAAAGGCGTGATGTGATCTGATTAATGTTTCGTAGAATCACGCTGGCTGCTCTATTGAGACTAGATGAAAGAATGGGGGCAAGAGCAAAAGCAAAAACTGGGAGGCTAGTTAGGAAGCTATTGCAGTTGCCCAGATGAGAGATCATGGCGGCCTGTCTGAGGTGGTAGCAGCCAAAGCGGTGAGAAGCAGTCAGATTCTGGGTGTATTTTGAAGGTGGAGATGACAAGATTTGCAGACAGATTTGAAATGAAAGAAAGAGGAATCTGGGATGACTCCAAGGTTTATTAAAAGGATACCCACTTTAGAGCCTACCATGTGCTCAGGTCTGTGGGGCATTCAGAGGAACATTCACATTGCTCTTTCCCTCAAGGAGGCTAAACTCTAGCTGCTGGAAGACCTCACATGTGGCAATGCTATGGGAAAATGTGGTGCTTAGTACTCCAAGCAGGCCAGGCACAGTGGCACATACCTGTAATCCCAGTACTTTGGGAGGCTGAGGCAGGAGGATCGCTTGAGCCCAGGAGTTCAAGAATCAGTCTAGGCAACATAGACCCTGTCCCTATGAAGAATTTAAAAAGTTATTGCACAATTATGGTCTCAACTACTCAGGGGACTGAGTTGGGAGGATTGCCTGAGCTCAGGAGGTCGAGGCTGCAGGGAGCTGTGATTGCGCCACTACACTCCAGCCTGGGTGACAGAGCAAAAGCAAGACCCTCTCTCAAAAAAAAAAAAAAAAAAAAAAAAGGTGTGTATATATATATATATATTCCAAGCACATTAAGAATCAAGAGAGGAAGGAGTTTCTGGAATAGAGTAGGCTGGGAAGGCTTCAAGGAAGAGGTGAGACCGAAACTATCTTCAAAGAATCAGTAGGATGTGGCTAGGCAGAGAGGAGACATTATCAAGCAGAAGATAAACCAAGGAGATGGGAAGGATGTGAGCAGGACTTCCCGCCTGAAGCAGAAGGTTTGAGTTAGGGAGTCATGGGAGATAACACTGGTCCATTAGGGTAGGGACAAGGAGTGCAGACTTTCAGGGCCACGTGGTAGCATTTAGATTTGACACAAGAAACAGTAGGGCCCCATTCGAGAGGATAAGTATGCCTCAAACACAGGAGTTCCTGGGAAGAGAATTATCACAAGAGACAACTTCTGTTGGGTGCTGGCCAGTGTCCCTCATTCCCCCACCCCGGGTCCCCACTGCTTTACCTCTTGCTTTGCAGCCTCTCTTCACAGCCTTCCTGTGGCTGTGTTTTTGACCCTGATAGCTCCATGGCACTTTGCCTCACCCAGGCCTGTGGCTTCTTGCCTGGCAGGTGTCACTTCTCCACTTTCAAGCAGTGCCAAGAGTGGCTCTCACGGCTAAGCCGAGCCACAGCAAGACCTGCCAAGCCTGAGGACCTCTTTGCCTTTGCCTACCATGCCTGGTGCCTGGGGCTGACTGAGGAGGACCAGCACACTCACCTATGTCAGCCAGGTGAGGCCAGTCTATTTTCTTTGGGAGGCTGCTTCTTACCCCTTGGTTCTCATCCCTCCTCCACTCCTGCACATCGGTGCTCTGGGAAGCTAACCATCATGGGGGCTCTGTTGCAGGTGAGCACATACGTTGTCGGCAGGAGGCAGAGCTTGCAAGGATGGGCTTTGACCTGCAGAACGTCTGGAGAGTCTCACACATCAACAGCAACTACAAGTGAGAGGGTTGGGGACCAAAACTCCTTCCACACCAAACGGCTTCAGTGTTTGGATAAAGCGTGGTGGGCACAGCTTCTGAGTCTGTGAGGGAGGAAGGCTTCTGGTTTCTCTTCCCACAAGGCCATCCCCAGGGATCCTGTCGTCACATGTTTTAGACCCAGTGCGGTGACCCCCACCTGGTCTCTTTTCAGATTGTGCCCCAGTTACCCCCAGAAGCTGCTGGTTCCTGTGTGGATCACTGACAAAGAGCTGGAGAATGTGGCTTCCTTCCGCTCCTGGAAGCGGATCCCCGTGGTTGTGTATAGGTGAGGCAGTGGGGCCGGGAAGTAGGGAGGCCATTTCTTTTTTTTTTTTTTTTTTTTTTTTTTTTTTTGAGACGGAGTCTTGCTCTGTCGCCCAGGCTAGAGTGCAGTGGCCGGATCTCAGCTCACTGCAAGCTCCGCCTCCCGGGTTCTCGCCATTCTCCTGCCTCAGCCTCCCGAGTAGCTGGGACTACAGACGCCCGCCACCATGCCCGGCCAGTTTTTTGTATTTTTTAGTAGAGACGGGGTTTCACCGAGTTAGCCAGGATGGTTTCGATCTCCTGACTTCGTGATCCGCCCGTCTCGGCCTCCCAAAGTGCTGGGATTACAGGCTTGAGCCACCGCGCCCGGCCGGGAGGCCATTTCTTACGCAACAAGGAAAGAGTCAATATTGGAGGTTTTGGGTAACCTAGTTGACTGGGAATTGACACTATGGGGAAGTATAAAATAATTTTAAAACAAAAACTATCTTAGTTTTTTCTCCTAAGAATAAGGCTGTTAGGGAGTTTATTCATTCCCCCCCTTTTTTTAGAGAGAGAGAGAGAGAGAGAGAGAGTGTGTGTGTGTGTGTGTGTGTATAAACATTGGTACACGAGTTGGCAAACTGGCCTGCAGACAAAATCTGGCTCATAGTCTACTATATAAAACAGCTTGTAAGCTGTGAATGGTTTTTACATTTTTAAAGGGCTATTTTTAAAAAAACAAAGAAGAAATACATGACAGAAACTGGTTGTGACCCACAAGGCCAAAAATTTGTTGTCTGACTTTTTACTGAAAATGTTTGCTGATCTCTGCACTAGAATATTGTAGCTAAAATAGAGTAAGACAGGAAGTAACCCTGAAGTTTGGAATTGTTCCTGTTCTTGGCTCAGCCAGGCCTTGTTCTCCTGCTGGGTGTCTGTACCTGGAGCAGTTGCTGTGCATATTTGATGAGTCAAGGTCACTTTGGGCGTACAGAGCCCATTTGAGAAAATATGTGTGATGGTGCTTTGTAAACTGTGAAGCCTGCTAGAGATGCTGGGGCTTTTGGTTGCTGTTACGGCCTGGATGAGTGGGTAGCCCCTGCTGGCTCTAGAGACTTTGGTCTAACCCCCTGAGGTAGGCCTCTGGAGGCTTCGAATGCCAAGGGCATTACGGTTTCTTCTGTTTTGTCAGACACTTGCGCAATGGGGCTGCCATTGCCCGCTGCAGCCAGCCAGAGATCAGCTGGTGGGGCTGGCGCAATGCTGATGATGAGTATCTGGTCACGTCCATCGCTAAAGCCTGTGCCCTGGACCCAGGGACAAGGGCCACTGGGGGCTCCCTCAGCACCGGGAATAATGATACCAGCGAGGCGTGTGATGCAGACTTTGGTAAGATGTGGATGATGCTAATCCCCCAGGGAGCAGGCCCCCTCCTTGACTTGATTGGCTCCCAGGGAGTCCTCAGTGAGAATCTGGGAAGATGATCGCACACAGGGTGCTGGGGTCCCTGCCTTGTCAGAAGCTGTGGAGTGTGAGGGGTCTGTAGTTGCATGTTCTGCCTTCTGAGAGGGAGTACCAGAGGGCCAGCAGGAGGCTGGGTGGCTGGCTGACTCAGGGGCTCCTTGCTGCTATGTGTTTAGATTCCTCTCTGACTGCATGCTCTGGAGTGGAGAGCACAGCAGCCCCCCAGAAGCTGCTGATCCTGGATGCGCGATCCTACACAGCAGCAGTGGCCAACCGGGCCAAGGGTGGAGGCTGTGAATGCGAAGGTATTGCTCTTATCCTGGTGTCTGTAACCAGCCTGTGCTGTGGGTGGCTTTGGTGAGGAGGGGGTTAGGGGCCGTTTGTATAGTGGAAAGAGCCCAAACAAACCTGGCTTGGAATCACAACTTTGCTACCTACTAGCTATGGCTATGACTATGACTATGCTGAAGTTGCTTAATCTGTCCAAGCTTTATTTTCAGTTTTACAAGAAGGGGGTGTTACAAACTTTGCAAAATTGTTGGGATGGTTAGAAGTTGCCTATGTAGGCTGTGCCCAGTGGCTCACACCTGTAATCCTAGCACTTTGGGAGGCAGAGGCAGGCGGATGACTTGAGCTCAGGAGTTCGAGACCAGCCTGGGCAACATGGCGAAACCCTGCCTCTATCAAAAATACAAACCATTAGCTGGGCATGGTGGCGCACTCCTGTGGTCCCATCCCAGCCACTCAGGTGACTGAGGCATGAGAATCGCTTGAAGAGGCAGAGGGTGCAGTGAGCTGATATCATGCCACTGTACCGTAGCCTGAGTGACCATGAGACCCTGTCTCAAAAAAGAAAAAGAAGTTGTATATATAAAAGTGTTGCTGCAGAGCAGCTACTATTTATTGAGAATTTAGCATATATTGTCTTTCTAAGTACTACTATCATCTGTCATTACTGTTACTATTATTAGTATATGGCACCTGAGTCTCCAGAGATACAAGTGTGATTCAGATTTCAAAACTGTATTTAGTTCCCATGCTGGAGTGCTCTGCCTGGCCAGGGAAGCTTTGCCCACCAGGGATCACTCTTGTCCTGGATGCCTGTTTCCAGGACGTGCTTTTTTTTTTTTTTTTTTGAGACGGAGTCTCGCTCTGTCACCCATGCTGGAGTGTAGTGGCGCGATCTCGGCTCACTGCAACCTCCGTCTCCCAGGTTCAAGCAATTCTCCTGCCTCAGCCTCCCAAGTAGCTGGGATTACAGGTGTCCACCACTATGCCCAGCTCATTTTTGTATTTTTAGTAGAGACGGGGTTTCACTGTGTTAGTCAGGCTGTTCTCGAACTCCTGACCTCAGGTGATCCACCTGCTTTGGCCTCCCAAAGTGTTGGGATTACAGGCGTGAGCCGCCACGCCCAGCCTAGGACGTGCTTTTACGTCCCACTCTCCTGTCATGTCTACAGAGTACTATCCCAACTGTGAGGTCGTGTTCATGGGAATGGCCAACATCCATGCCATCCGGAACAGCTTTCAGTACCTCCGGGCTGTGTGTAGCCAGATGCCGGATCCTAGCAAGTAGGTGTTCCCTGCTCGGATTCCTTCCAGTCTCATTCCTTACCCAGTACCTCTTATTCTTGGAAGATTAGATGGGGAGATGAGAAGTTCGGAGCGCAG
Organism: Chlorocebus sabaeus; assembly: GCF_047675955.1. Lineage (NCBI taxonomy): Eukaryota > Metazoa > Chordata > Mammalia > Primates > Cercopithecidae > Chlorocebus > Chlorocebus sabaeus. Next base: position 39,905,488 of record NC_132919.1, read on the forward strand.
GAGACCTGAGGGCCTGGGTGGAGTTGGGTGCCATGGGCTAGTTCCAAGAACCCTTCCACTTCTCAGCCAACACTTTGGCGTGGTCACAGGACATTGAATTCCTTTCGTTTGGATCAGTTGTTCTACTCAAAGAACACAGAGAACTGGGCAGAGAAAATGGCTGAGTGCGCATGTGATGCTTCCCAGTTCCTCTTTTGAGCCTCAGAAGCTCTTATGTGCTGCAGGTCCTGTCTTCCCTATCTTCCTGCTAGATACCTCTTGTCCAAAAGGCCCTGGGTTGTACCTCTTTGTTTCAGTTCTCACTGGGGACTTTGTTGGGTGGGGCTGGCTGTGGATGGAGGAGAGACTGTTGTGACCTCAGCTCCCTTTGTGACCGACTTGATTTCTGCTCTTGTGTAGCTGGTTGTCGGCATTGGAGAGTACCAAATGGCTGCAGCACTTGTCGGTAATGCTAAAAGCAGCTGTGCTGGTGGCAAATACAGTAGACCGGGAAGGCCGGCCTGTGCTGGTACACTGCTCCGATGGCTGGGACCGCACACCGCAGATCGTAGCCCTGGCCAAAATATTACTGGACCCATATTACAGGACGTTGGAGGTATTGAGAGGAATTGGGTGGGAAGACAAGAGGGAATGTGGGAGGAGGGAAGGTGTTGAGCCCTCTGGATCTGTCCTAGGGATCTTTCAGTAGAGGACATTGGTGGCTCTCTTTTTTTTCCTTTTTTTCCAACTCCCAAAGCTTTGGAAAATTGGTGGCTTTTAGTCCTCTTCTAGGTCCAGTCCTATTTTTCTTTGAAGCTGCCAGCTCCCTGCTTTGGGCAGTTCCCGGGAGAGCAGCACATCAGCGTTTCCAGAGAGGCCCTATGTTTGAATAGTTTCTTTTTTTGCAGGGCTTCCAAGTGTTAGTGGAGTCTGACTGGCTGGATTTTGGGCACAAGTTTGGAGATCGCTGTGGCCACCAAGAGAATGTGGAGGACCAAAACGAACAATGCCCTGTGTTCCTCCAGTGGCTTGATTCTGTTCATCAGTTGCTTAAGCAGTTCCCCTGCCTGTTTGAATTTAATGAAGCATTCCTGGTAAGTCCTAAACCCTGTGACAAGAGGGATGGGGGGAATGACAGCCCGAGGCCCCCAGGTGCAAGCTCTCTCTGCCTTCTAGGTAAAACTGGTGCAACACACATACTCCTGCCTCTATGGCACCTTCCTGGCCAACAACCCCTGTGAGCGAGAGAAGCGCAACATCTACAAGCGGACCTGCTCTGTGTGGGCGCTCCTTCGAGCTGGCAATAAAAACTTTCATAACTTCCTCTACACACCCAGCTCAGACATGGTGAGTCTCAGCCCTTTTCCTATAGGTGCTATTTAGAAACCTATAGGGAGAAGAAGCTGAATCAGTAGGGAAAATGTAGAGTCAAGGGCTTAGGGAAAGAAAAGGGACCAGAGACTCTTGACAAAGCACTAGTATTGGGCTGCTTCCCTAGGTCCTGCATCCTGTTTGTCATGTCCGGGCCCTGCACCTCTGGACGGCTGTTTATCTGCCAGCATCATCTCCATGCACACTTGGGGAGGAAAACATGGATCTTTATCTTTCCCCAGTGGCCCAGAGCCAGGAGTTCTCTGGCCGCTCTCTGGACAGGTAAGAAAAGCCCTTCTTCCTTTCTCCTCTCTCCACTAGGAAAGCAATAACTGTTTCCCATCTCATCTAAATGTTCTCTATCTTTCTTTCTTTCTTTTTTTTTGAGACGGAATCTAGCTTTGTCGCCCAGGCTGGAGTGCAGTGGCGCAATCTCAACTCACTGCAACCTCCATTTTCCAGGTTCAAACGATTCTCCTGCCTCAGCCTTCCGAGTAGCTGGGATTACAGGCGCTGACCACCACACCCAGCGAATTTTTGTATTTTCAATAGAGACGGGGTTTCAGCATGTTGGCCAGGCTGGTCTCGAACTCCTGACCTCAGATGATCCACCTGCCCCGGCCTCCCAAAGTGCTGGGATTACAGGTGTGAGCCACCGTGCCCGGCCTCTTTCTGAGGTATTTAAAAGCAACTTCTTGAGTCATTTGCAGGAAAAGCTTGGCCAAGACTTGTAGCCAGCCTGGAGTGCACTCTGTGTATTTTCAAGGTCCTCTGAAGATAAGGTTGGATACTTTTTTTTCCTGAAGGAGCTGCTATCACCCTGTATGATATACCCAAGCAGGGGAGAGAACAAAACAGAAAGGACTATTTTAGGAAGGTTTGTGAGAATGGTCTTGATTTTTGTTCACTGGTACAGGGCACGGAGAGCTTGCTATATTAGTAGCAACTTTTGTTGTGTCCAGCATTAGCTTCTAGAAACATCTGACTCTCAGGGAAATGGGTTCCCAGCAGGGGGATGGCCTTATATTACTCCGTCAGAAAAAGGCCAGAATTTAAAAGGGAGACATAAAATTAGTTATCTTCTGGCTGAATGTTTGGGGGGAAGTGAGATGGTGTTGGTTAAATTATGAGAGTAGTACCTGTTTCTTGTTTTTAAAAAAATAGTCAGTATAAAAGTAGAAAATCCCTTAGGATCCTTGTCCCCACAGGTGTCCACTATTAACATTTGTTATGTGTCTTTCCAGATGTTTATCTCTACATAGGTAAATCCACACTCATGCTCTCATATGGAAACATTTTTATAAATAAAATCAGAATATTTTTACATACCCTTTTTACTTTTTTGCATATTCTGCAACTTGTTTTTCCCACTTTGTATTAGATTGTCTTCTCCTAACAGCACATCTAAATTTCTTTTCTTGTTTTTATTGGCTTCAGAGTAGTCCACAGTTTATATAACCAGATTCCTATTCATCATTTAGGTAATTTCCATTTTTAAAAAAATCATTACAGGGAGTGCTTTTGTGAACATCCTTATATGTGTAACTTTTTAAAAAATTGTAAAATACAGGCTGGGCATGGTGACTCACGCCTGTAATCCCAGCATTTTGGGAGGTCGAGGCGGGCAGATCACTTGAGGTCAGGAGTTCAAGGCCAGCCTGGCCAACATGGTGAAACCCTGTCTCTACTAAAAATACAAAAATTAGCCGGGCGTGGTGGCAGGCACTTGTAATCCCAGCTACTTGGGAGGCTGAGGCATGAAAGTCGCTTGAATCTGGGGGACGGAGATTGCGGTGAGCCAAGATCGCGCCACTGCACTCCAACCTGGACAACAGAGTGAGACTGCGTCTCAAAAAAAAAAAAAAAAATTGTGAAATACACATGCTATTTACCATCCACACCATTTTTAAGTACCTAGTTTAGTAGGGTTATTTTGTAGTTTTGTTTTGTTTTTTTAAAGACAGAGTTGCGCTCTGTTGCCCAGGCTGGACTTCAGTAGCACAATCTCAGCTCATTGCAACCTCTACCTCCTAGGTTCAAGTGATTCCCCTGCCCCGGCCTCCCGAGTAGCTGGGATTACAGGCATGCACCACCATGCCCGGCTAATTTTTGTATTTGTAGTAGAGACGGGGTTTTACTATGTTGGTCATACTGGTCTCAAACTCCTGACCTCAAGTTACCCACCCACCTCGGCCTCCCAAAGTGTTGAGATTACATGTGCGAGCTCCTGCGCCTGGCCAGTGGGGTTACTTTGTATGCATATTTTTGCATTTGTGCTAGTATTTTTGCCAGATAAATGAAAATACTATGCTCAAAGGATATATATATCTCTCTCAAATTTTGATATTTGCTTATTGGCTGAGAGCTTTTTTTTTTTTTTTAAGAGGCAGGGTCTTGTTCTGTCACTCACGTTGGAGTACAGTGGCACAATTATAGCTTACTGTAACCTCAAACTCCTGAGCTCAAGTAATCCTTATGTTTCAGCCTCCCAGGTAGCTAATTAGCTCATTAGGCATGTGCCAATTTTTATTTTTTGTAGAGACAGGGTCTGTTGCCCACGTTAGTCTTAAACTCCTGGCCTTGAGTGATCTTCCTGCCTTGGCCTCCCAAAACACTGGAATTACGGGTGTGAGCTACCATGCCCATCCTGGCTAAAAGTTTTTAAAATATGACATATGTTATTGATTGAGTATTATAAAGGAAAACAAAAAAACCAGCATCCCAAATTACTGGTTTGAGGGTCTTTTGAACTAAGTCATTGTGAGGGGACCATGATAGGTTTCAGGAATTCAGTGATTTTTTTTTCCTTCCCCAAACTATGCAGAATTTGGCTATAGGTTCATAGGTTTACTTTTCCTGGGAGAGGGGTCATAACTTTTAATCAAATTTTGAATAAGCTCTGTGACTCATTTAATAATCATTTCACTAACTTAGTATCTGATTTATCAATTCAACAAATGTTTCTTTAATACCTACAAGTTGCCTATTACTGTACTAGGTTTTGTGGGCTACACCAAATAAATAGAAGATATTGGTTCTACTTTCAAGATAATTTTAAGCTGTAAGATAAGACACAGAGCAACTAGAGAACAATTCCTTTTTTTTTTTTTTGTGATGGAGTCTCACTCTGTCACCAGGCTGTAGTGCAGTTACGCAATCTTGGCTCACTGCAACCTCCACCTCCTGGGTTCAAGTGATTCTCCTGCCTTAGCCTCCAGGGTAGCTGGGACTACAGGCATCCACCACCACACCCTCATTTTTTGTATTTTTAGTAGAGACAGGGTTTCACCATGTTGGCCAGGATGGTCTCAATCTCTTGACCTCGTGATCTACCCGCCTCAGCCTCTCGAAGTGCTGGGATTACAGGCGTGAGCCACTGCACCCGGCCAACTAGAGAACAATTCTAAGCCAGCATCTAAGCAGATAAGAATGTGTGTAGTTTAGGCTGGGCGCAGTGGCTTATGCCTGTAATCCCAGCACTTTGGGAGGCCAAGGTGCGCAGGTTGCTTGAGCCCAGGAGTTTGAGACCAGCCTGGACAACGTGGCAAAACTCCACCTCTACAAAAAATACAAAAATTAGCCAGGCATGGTGGCGTGCGCCGTGATCCCAGCTACTTGGCGGGCTGAGGCAGGAGCATCGTTTGCGCCCAGGAGGTCGAGGCTGCAGTGAGCTGTGATTGTGCTATGGCACTCCAGCCTGGGTGATAGAGCAAGACCTTATCTCAAAACAAAACAAAACAAAACAAAACAAAACAAAACAAAAACTTGTATAGTTCAAAGCTTTAGAGAAATGATGTGTGTTTTAAAAGGGTCATTTGGTGGCTGTTTTACTCAGGAAACTTTCATGAAGGATCAGACAAGAACTGTGGGTCTGTTTGTGTTCTCTGTATCTGGCTTAGAATCTGGCACATGATAAGTAAATTTAAATAAATTTACTCAAGTAAAAATTTACTTAAAACTGGACAAACGGCTGGGTGTGGTGGCTCATGCTTGTAATCCCAGCACTTTGGGAGGCCAAGGCGGGCGGATCACAAGGTCAGGAGATCAAGACCATCCTGGCTAACATGGTGAAACCACATCTCTATTAAAAATACACAAAAAAAATTAGCTGGGCGTGGTGGCAGGCGCCTGTAGTCCTAACTACTCAGGAGGCTGAGGCAGAAGAATGGCGTGAACCTGGGAAGGTGGAGGTTACAGTGAGCTGAGATGGTGCCACTGCACTCCAGCCCAGGTGACAGAGCGAGACTCTGTCTCAAAAAAAAAAAAAAAAACTGGACAAATGAATGAAATAAAGGTAGTTGTGAGCTTAGTAACAAGGTTAGTGGAGAGGGGTCCAAAGGAAGTAGATACATGAGAGGTAGGGTTTTTTTATGAAATGGAGCCTTGCTCCATTGCCCAGGCTGGAGTGTGGTCACATGATCTTCTCAGCTCACTGCAACCTCTGCCCACCGTGTTCAACTGATTCTCCTGCCTCAGCCTCCTGAGTAGCTGGGATTACTAATTTTGTATTAGTAATAGTAGCTGGGCTAATTTTTGTATTTTTAATACGGGGTTTCGCCATGTTGGTCAAGGTGGTCTCGAACTCCTGACCTCAAGTGATCTGCTCACCTTGGCCTCCCAAAGTGCTGGGATTATAGGAGTGAGCCACTACGCCTGGGCGAGAGGTAGTTTTTTTTTAAAAAAAGAACTTCTGTGGCTGGCAGGGGTTGAGAAGGGGCTATTTTAAGGAATAGAAAGAAATATAAGACAGGTCATTGAAGGCATTGAAGGCTTTAAACATTACAGTAAAGAGTTTATTTTGATTCAGTTGTCAATAGGAAGTCACTATAGGAAGTCACTGTGATCTTCTGACAGTGGGATCCTTGGAGAACTAATCAGTGAGTACAGGGTAGCTGGAGGCACAGAGACCAGCCAGCACTGCTGTAATAGTTTAGGTATGAGGGGAAGAGTCCCTGGCAAAGAGGAAGGATTAAATTTAGAAGCACTATAGAGAACCACTGGCAGGCTACAGAATTGATTGAAAGTTGAAGAGTAGAAGTGAAAAGTACTTTGGGTCCCAAGTATCTGAGCTTAGAAAGTAGGAGAATATTAGTACTGCTAATAGACATTGAAAAGTCGAGAAGACAAGCCAGTTTGGGGAGAAAGCGGAGATACAGGGAAATTGGGATTGAAATATTAGTTGACAGCAAAGAAGGAGGTGTGTTGTAGGCAGCTCAAGATGGAGAGTGGATTTGGAGAAATAACTGGTATAAAGATTTTAAAGGGACTGGTCTCTGTAACAACTGACCTGACTTGCCTTTGATTCTACCTTTCCCTAGATCAAAAATGTCCTACTGTCTTTCTTCTTATCCTTCCATTAAAGTCATAAACACATTCTTCTATACCCATCTCAAATCCTACCCTCTCTGTGTAGCCTTCCTTGACCACCTAGCTGGATGAGCTCTCTCTCCTTGTTCTAAACTCAGGTATTATTATCTCTGTCAACATTGCTGATTAACCTTTGGTACACATAGAATGAGTTGTGGAGGATGGCAGTTATTTGAATTGGGACGAAGAACACATCGGAGTTAATTATAGGCTTCTATTTGTTGTTGTTGTTGTTTGAGACAGTCTTGCTCTGTCACCCAGGCTGGAATGTAGTGGTGCGATCTCGGCTCACTGCAACCTCTGCCTCTTGCCTCCCAGGCTCAAGCGATTCTCATGTCTCAGCCTCCCAAGTAGGAGCTGGGTTTACAGGTGTGCACCACCATGCCCAGCTAGTTTTTGTATTTTTAGTAGAGATGGGATTTTGCCATGTTGGCCAGGCTGGTCTGGAACTCCTGGCCTCAAGAGATCTGCCTGCCTTGACCTCCCAAAGTGTTGAGATTACAGGAGTGAGCCACTGTGCCCGGCATATTCTTTACTTCTTTTGTATGCTTGAAAGTTTCCATAATAAAAAATAAAATGAAAAGAAAGAAGTCAGCTGTGGCACTTAAAAGAATACAGATCACTGGGCCTCACTCTTGGCCGTTCTTATTTATTAGGTCTTGGGTGGACCCTGGTTGTCTGGATGTCTAAGAAGATCCACCAAGATGCCTGATGTATATCACACATTCAGTTGGCACCTAGCAGTGGAAAGTTGATGTGGTATTTTGAGCTCATTCATTCATTTCTCAAGTCATTTGCCCCTGGTAGTGTGCTAGGTGCTGGGGATTCAAATAAGAGTCCTGCCATCAGCACACTTCAGCAGAGGGAGTTAAACAAGTAAACAATGAAGTGCAATAATGTGTTATAGGAAGCACTGAGCAATGTGCTTTGATGTGGATTCTTTTGTTTAATCTTAATAGCTTTAAGAGCTAGGTACTTTAACCTTTATTCCATAGATGAGGGATCTGAGGCTTAGAGAAGTTAAAGTCACACAGCAAAGATGTTGTTAAATTGGGATTTGAGCCCTGCCTATGGGACTCCAGGAACTCTAATTATAACGACTGTTTTTGCCTTCCTGGAATTTCATACCATTAAAAAAAAATCAAAATTGGTCATAAAAGTTATATCAAATATGTATAAAACATTTAAGTTTCAAACATCAATTACTTAAAATAAGCTGCATTGTAACTCTGCCTTTGGGGGATTTTTCCGCATGGGCTGAACTGACTGAGCCATCTAAAAATAGGAGGCCAGTGAAGTCTCTACTGTTTCCCTGGTGAATTTCCCTCAAGTTTTCGTTGCTCTAAGGACTTTGAACTGCATTAATAATCAGGATGGCCATTCTTGAAAATGTCCCTTAACCCATCTGGTATATATGAATGCCTCTAGAACTCTGAGGATATACCAGGGGAAGTTTCCATGGGGCCTTGGGAATCAGAGGAGCACACTGCTGCTAAGTGGTTATAAAGAGCAGTGCTGAGGGAGTTGTGTTGTCCTAATAAAGTTTGTGGTTATTATGTTTGTGGTTGGTTGCCTATATTTTGAATTCTCATAGCATCTCTACAAGGTATGATTTATTATCATCATTGTATAAAGGGAGAGACCAAGTATCTGGGAGGTTAATTTACTTATTTGTAGTCATGTAGCTAATTAGTGTCAGAGCCAATATGTTCTAGCTCCAAAACCCATCTTCTTTCTGTTTTATTGTGATGGAGGCAATGGGATATTGGGTTTGAGTCTCAGGTATAGTCCTGGCTGGAACAGTAGATTCAGAAGGCATTGGCATAGAAGGCAGCTGAAACCATTGTAGTGGTTGAGATTGCCCAGGGAGACTGGTAGGTTGAGTGCTGACAAAAGCTGAGGATAGATTTTTGGGTTCCGGAGGACAGGGTCCATATCTTACACTTCTTTTACAGAGCAAACTTTCAGTGAACATTGGTTATTTGTGATCTTAAGGGTCATTATTGTTAAACTTAAGTGTTCTTAAGTGTCATTATTTCTAAACTCTGGCTTTGATATTGATTTAGCTCCATATATTATATCGCAAATGCCCATCTCCTGACCTGGAGGTGTTATATTTGTCATTCTAGATTACCTAAAACCAGATCCATGGATGATCTTCTTTCTGCCTGTGACACAAGCAGCCCCCTGACTCGTACATCCAGTGACCCTAACCTGAATAACCACTGTCAGGAGGTCAGGGTAGGCCTGGAGCCCTGGCACAGCAATCCTGAGGGATCAGAGACAACCTTTGTGAACTCTGGGGTAGGAGGTCCTCAGCAGACTGTGGGAGAAGTGGATCTTCCTCCTCCTCTGCCCAGCAGCCAGAAAGACTACTTGAGCAATAAACCTTTCAAGAGTCACAAAAACTGTTCTCCAAGTTACAAATTGCTTAATACCGCAGTGCCTCGGGAAATGAAGAGCAACACCTCTGATCCTGAGATCAAAGTCCTGGAAGAGACTAAGGGACCAGCTCCCAACCCTTCTGCCCAGAACGAGGTGGGTAGGACTTTAGATGGCACAGGGGAGCCACCTGAACATTGTCCTGAAACAGAAGCTGTCAGTGCACTCTCCAAGGTCATTTCTAACAAGTGTGATGGAGTTTGTAATTTTCCTGAGTCTTCCCAGGACTCTCCTACAGGTGCGCCCCAACAGGCCCAGCCAGACTCCATGCTAGGTGTGCCCTACAAATGTGTTCTCGATCACAGCCTCAGCACCCTTTGCAACCCACCAAGTGCTGCCTGCCAAACTCCTCTAGGCCCAAGGGCTGACCTCCTCAACCAAGATCCCTCAGGGTCTGTGGCAAGTATCTCCCACCAGGAGCAACCGAGTTCTGTGCCAGATCTGACTCATGGGGAGGAAGACATTGGTAAAAGAGGAAATAATAGGAATGGGCAGTTATTGGAAAATCCTCGCTTTGGGAAAATGCCATTGGAATTGGTCCGGAAGCCAATTTCTCAGAGCCAGATTAGTGAGTTCTCTTTTCTAGGGTCCAACTGGGACAGCTTCCAAGGGATGGTGACTTCATTCCCAAGTGGGGAGGCCACCCCTCGGCGGCTGCTTTCCTATGGCTGTTGTAGCAAGAGGCCAAACAGTAAGCAGATGCGGGCCATGGGGCCCTGCTTTGGGGGCCAGTGGGCTCAGAGAGAAGGTATGAAGTCACCTGTCTGTTCTAGTCATTCCAATGGACATTGTACTGGCCCAGGAGGAAAGAACCGGATGTGGTTGTCCGGTCACCCAAAGCAAGTCTCTAGCACAAAGCCTGTTCCACTGACCTGTCCTTCTCCAGTGCCTCCTCTCTATTTGGATGATGATGGACTCCCCTTTCCCACGGATGTGATCCAGCATAGGTTACGGCAAATCGAAGCAGGGTACAAGCAAGAGGTAGAGCAGCTACGTCGACAGGTGCGTGAGCTTCAGATGAGGCTGGATATCCGTCACTGCTGTGCCCCTCCAGCAGAGCCTCCCATGGACTATGAGGATGATTTTGTAAGTAGTCACCAACTGCCATACACCCATTATTTAGTCTGTTCATCCAGCCTTCCCTCCATTCAGCATTTATTCGTTGGGTACTTGCTGTGTGCCACTGAGTTAGGTGCCTGGACTATAGGATGAAAAACAAGTAAGCAATTAGAATGATGTTTTTAAGTGCTATGATTGAGGAGGCGTCGGGTGTTAGAGGGCTGGAATGGAGTGAAATGTCAAGGAAAGGCTTTCTTGAGAAGGTAATGCTTGAGCTGAGTGCTGAAGAATGTGTGATATTTAGCTAGGTAGACAGTGAAAAGGAAACACCATTTGCAGAAGCATCGTGGCAATAGGTACTCCAATGATATGGCTTAAAAGGATGGGACATGTGAGTGTATATGTGTACATGCATGCATACACACTTACACTGGGGCTGTAAGAGACAGATAGGGTGGTGGGACCTGACATTGGAGAAGTAGGTGGAGATTAGAAGGGTCAGCTTGAGTGCCCTTCTTGTTTGGATTTTACCCTTAAGGCAGTAAAATTTTAAGCCAGTGCATAATATGATCAGAGTTGTACTTTAAGAAAATGACTCTTGTACTCTTGCAACAGTGTACAATTTTTTTTTTTTTTTTTTGAGATGGAGTCTCGCTCTGTCGCCCAGGCTGGAGTGCAGTGGCGCGATCTCAGCTCACTGCAACCTCCGCCTTCCTGGGTTCACGCCATTCTCCTGCCTCAGCCTCCTGAGTAGCTGGGACTACAGGTGCCTGCCACCACGGCCGGCTAATTTTTTGGGTTTTTTTTTGTATTTTTAGTAGAGACGGGGTTTCACCGTGTTAGCCAGGATGGTCTCGATCTCCTTACCTCGTGATCCGCCCACCTCAGCCTCCCAAAGTGCTGGGATTACAGGTGTGAGCCACTGTGCGTGGCCCAACAGTGTACAATTTTAATGAGGCAGCTGAGACCCAGATTGGGAGGCTGGTAAGGTCATTTTGGAATAATCCAGGTGAGAGATGAAGACTATGTAGGCTCTGCAGTGTTGGGCAGCCTCAGGTTCTGGCACCATAGTCCTTGGGGAGCTTCTAGGAGCCAGCTTCCTCCTCATGGTATCTTGCCATTTTCAGACACTTTCCTTTCTTCTATTAAGGTGCTCCCCACTTGCCTGCTTCTCACTTCTCTGGTGCTTTAAACAGTAATCAACAAACCTTTTTTTTTTTTGTAAAGGGCCAAATAATAACTATTTTAGGTTTTGTGGGCCATACAGTCTATGTTGCAACTACTCAGCTCTGCTGTTGTGCAAAAGCAGCCATAGGCCAGGCACAGTGGGTCATGCCTGTAGTCTTAGGACTTTGTGAGGCCGAGGTGGGTGGATCGCTTGAGCCAAGGAGTTTGAGACCAGCCTAGGCAACATGGTAAAACCCCATCTCTACGGGAATTACAAAAAAATTAGCTGGACATGGTGGCGGATGCTTGTGGTCCCAACTACTCGGGAGGCTGAGGTCGGAGGATCTCTTGAACCCAGGATGTTGAGGCTACAGTGAGCCGTGATCATGCCGCTGCATTCCAGCCTGGGCAAAAGAGCGAGACCTTGTCTCAAAAACAAAACAAAAAGCAGCCATAGACAGTATGTAAATGAATGAATGCAGCTGTGTTCCAACAAAACCTGATTTACAAAAACAGGCAGTGGGCTAGTTTGGCCTGTGGGCCGTAGCTTGCCAACCCCTGGTTTAGAACGTAACGAGTTTCTATGCTGTAGTGTAGCATATTGGTAAGAGTGTAAGTCTGAAGCCACAATACTAGGTTCAAATCCCAGTTTTACCACATATCAGCTCTTAACTTTCTCTGTGGCTTCATTTTCTTATTTGTAAAATGGGGATATTAGTAGTATACGTTGTAAGACTGTCATGAGAAATAAGTTCATGTATGTAATGCACTTAGCACAGTGCCTGACACATGGTAAACACTAAGCGTTAATGATGATGAAGATAATGTTGTCTTTGCCTTTTCATCAGACATGTTTGAAGGAGTCAGATGGCAGTGATACTGAGGATTTTGGCTCTGATCACAGTGAAGACTGCCTTTCAGAAGCAAGCTGGGAACCTGTTGATAAGAAAGAGACTGAGGTATGTTTAGGCACATATGTGGTGGGTACTTATGTGAGCCAGTGAGTCATCATACTTCCCAGAGATGAATGACATGCTGTAGACTGAGCTGTCTCCCAGTGGAGTGTCAACCTGGTAGGCAAGTGGTAGCCAGTTATGAAGATAAGCCTTGTCACTTTCTCCTGGGATGCTTTCCTTATTGCAGTGTTGCTCTTCCAGTCTGTCAGCAAGGACCAGGAATTTTTCCTTGTGCCTTCTATTAGGTGACTCGCTGGGTTCCAGACCATATGGCATCACACTGCTATAACTGTGACTGTGAATTCTGGTTGGCCAAACGAAGACACCATTGCAGGTAAGATGTTTTGTATGATTTAGTATGACTTAAAAAACAGTGCAGGCTGGGCGCAGTGGCTCACACCTGTAATCCCAGCACTTTGGGAGGCTGAGGCACGCGGATCACGAGGTCAGGAGATCAAGACCATCCTGGCCAACATGGTGAAACCTGTCTCCACTAAAAATATAAAAATTAGCTGGGTGTGGTGGCGTGTGCCTGTAATCCCAGCTACTCTGGAGGCTGAGGCAGGAGAACAACTTGAACCAGGGAATTGGAGATTGCAGTGAGCTGAGATCACGCCACTGCACTCCATCCTGGCAACAGAGCGAGACTCTGTCTCAAAAACAAAAACAAAAACAGTACAATACATATGTATAGAACTAAATGGAATTCGTTTGGAAGTGGATACCTCTTTATAGAAACTATTTTTGTTTGTCCCCAACTTTTCATTTAGTATCACTCATTCTCAGTATATTGGCATTTCTTAATTAATTTTTTTTTATTAGTGATGAGGTCTTGCTATGTTGCTCAGGCAAGTCTCAAACTCCTGGCCTCAAGCAATTCTACTGCCTCAGTCTACCAAAGTGCAGGGATTACTGGTGTGAGTCACCCTGCCTGGCTAGCATATTGGCATTTCTGATGAACTCTTCCCTCTTCGTGCTTTGGCAGAAATTGTGGGAACGTATTTTGTGCTGGATGCTGCCACCTGAAGCTGCCCATTCCTGATCAGCAACTCTATGACCCGGTTCTCGTCTGTAACTCCTGTTACGAACACATTCAAGTCTCTCGTGCCAGGGAACTCATGAGCCAACAGCTAAAGAAACCCATTGCTACAGCTTCCAGTTGAATGCCAGGGAGACGACCTGTCCAACTTTAGCAGGTTTGAAGGGAGGATCTGCTTCAGTTGTAGTTTGGAAGGTTCGTTGGTGTGGCTCATGAAATCACAGAGCTCAGAGATACCATCTTGAGAAATCCTCCTTGGTATCATGAAACTGGAGCAGAGGAATTGCAATTTGGCAGGAGGTCCTCTACTGGTGAGACCCTCACCTTGGGGTAATGGTCCTAACCCAGACCCAGGGTCTGGAAGCTTAATGTTGAGTTGGTGACTCCAGCCTCTTTCTCCTGGAGGTCACAAGATGATGATTGCATAGATGTTACCTGGTGCAAAGTGCCCCAAACAGCAATAGAATGGCATACGTATAACCAAACTCCAAGTGATAACCAGACCCATCTCTCCTCCACCTTGACAAAAGCAGATTATAGTATACAAGATAGGAATTCCTGTCCTATTTGAGATGAACTATATCCTGTACCTCTGTGCTCTGTGTCTGTGCATGAAGGCTCAGTCTTTAGAGGCACTCCCTCTAGTTGCATTAGTACTGTCTTTCTGTGGAGTTTGGTTTGAAGACTGGTTCAGCAAGTGGAGGTTTCAATGTATTTTTCAGTTGGCTCATCAGCCAGCGTTGGTGAATATTCAGTTTAGGGGGACAGTTTAGGGAGCGAGCCATTTTTGGGAGCAGAGGAAAACTCGGCTGATTGAGTTATTTTGAGCTGTGAAGGCAGTCATCTCTGTTACACAGTGGCAGCTCTTGAGTTACGCACTGTGAAGAATGAGAAGGGAAAAGTAAAAATTATCCTTGTGAAACATCTGCTGATTGTGCCCTACCCTTTGCGCCTGACTTTTCCTAGTTGTCCTGGTGCTAACACAGGAGCTATACCTTGATCCTCTCCTGGCATGAAAATAAAACAAAGGTTTTCGTTGTTGTTCCATTGCCCGTTTCCCCCATGTTGTCTTTCCCTTGGCTGCTGCCTCCTCTGGGTCACATTGCTTCTTATCCTGAACACTTGACACCTTGAGGGTAGAATTTAGCGTTTGGTTTTTACCTCCTAGCATATGCTGTTTGGTATGTGAGGGTTTCAGTACAAATGCTGCTGTCTATTTCTGTGCACTTAACAATGGAACCCAAACAGAAGAGACTAAAGCCTTGATACCAAAATCGGGAGAGAACATGTGTCCATTTGGACCAAACGTTGTTGGTTTTTTAAAACTTTTGTTTTTTTTTTTTTTTTTTTTTTTCCATCTTAATATGTACCAGTGGCACTTAACCAAAAGCTACAGTGATATAGCCATGTACTGTGGGTGGGACAGATACAGTCTCCTTGGCCTATAATGAAACCACTAGGACTTTATACATTTTCCTTAATTTGTTGACATATAAATGGTGAATTACATTTAGGCTTATCCTGTTTTGAAATGATGGCAGTCATCTTTCTCACTGCTACTTTCATGTTGCTTTCTAGAAAACAGCATTTCATTCCAAAATAACTAGGATCTGCATTTAGAACAAGAATCGTTATTTCCCTGACCTTTTCAGTCCTACGGAGAAGCATCTGTGGTTCTTTTGTACTTGCCATAGATGTAACCTAAAAAGTTTTGGCGTATTTAGGTCAGCCTAGCGGAACTTTTTTTTCATTTAAATGGAGCTGAATAATGGATATTTTGTGTCTGCAAAATTCCTGAGATCATTGAAAAAGTAACAAGCTATTCCTTGTTTCTGATACATTAGAAAAATTATTTTAAGCATTTTATCAATCATTAAAATTTACTGCCAGTTGTGAGTGGCTCTTTAATTAACTTGACTTTCATTGCACTTCACTCTGCCTGTTTTCAAGGGGAGTAAGATTGGTAACATTTGGGGAGACTGTATCTGTCTACTTAGTGTGGCTATTTTGAGGGACTGTCCCATCAGTGAACAAACTGCATGGCCTTGGAGAGAGACTCTGGGCTCTTGGCTCAGATGTGTTCATTAAATACTCCTTTCAGAGCTGTTGTGGGTGTAAGTGACATGATGTGGCCAAAAATCCAAACTGTGCAGTTGCGTTGTGACAAAAATGCAATGTGCTGTAAAAATTCAATACAGGTTAAATAAAATCTCTATATTAGTGCTGCTTTGTTGGGTTGTTTTATTTTCATTTCTAAAAAACCTTAATATTCACTTATTCTATGACTATGAGAAGAGTAGAACATTGTACCCCTTTCTCCCAGCAATTTCCAATTTATTTATTTCGAGATGGAGTCTCCCTCTGTTCCCCAGGCTGGAGTGCAGTGGTGCGATCTCGGCTCACTGCAACCTCCGCCTTCTGGGTTCAAGCGATTCTCCTGCCTCAGCCTCCCGAGTAGCTAGGACTACAGATACGCTACCACGCTGGCTAATTTTTGTATTTTTAGTAGAGTCGCGGTTTCACCATGTTGGCCAGGCTGGTCTCAAATTCCTGGGTTCAAGCAGTGCACCCCGCTTGGCCTCCCAAAGTGTTGGGATTACAGACGTGAGCCACTGTGCCCGGCCAATTTCCATTTTCAAATGAACCTCTCTTTTTGAATCAGTATAGCTCTTGTTACATTCTTATTTATTGATTGGCTAGGGATCGATTCTTATGGATACCGTAGAATTCTATCCCATCTTATCTTTCATGTCTAAAATGCCACCAGCTGGTTGGGCAGGCACACAAGATAGTACTTAGATTCTTGTGATTCCCTCTTCCCAGGGACCTCAGTTCTCGTCTAACCTTGGGTAAATAGTCTTTAACAAAATACTGGCTTAAAAGAGTGTATCTTAAAAAGATACAAAAGGCTACTATCTAAAAGGTGAATTCGTTTACTCAAGATATTATACCTCCAGTAGCATCATTTTTGTTTGAGAGGTGGGCAGTTCCACTTAGAAAGATTACAGACCAGACCCTTTGGTCCCCAGAATGACCGACTCTGCTGCCTAACGCACACTTTCTCTGCATTCCAAGTCCCCACTAGTTGGCTGGGCCGAAACACACGCCTCTTGGTATTCCACGGTGGATAACTGGGCTTCTCTCTTCGCAGGACTTAGAACTCCCCGGCGGGCAGCCTTCCCAACCTCAAGTCTGGGAACGCCTGGGGAAGGGGCGCCTGCCCGGGTCCCGCAGGCGTCTGGCGGGCCTGGCCGGGGCACGCGGCCGCCGAGGGGGAGGTGCCCACGCCGCGTGGCGGGAACTCGAGGCCCCATTGGCCGTGCTGGGAGGCGCCGCAGGGCCTCGTGCGCCAACGGTCCCTTGTACGCGGCGGACGGGCGCCGGCAGGAGCGGGCAGGGCGAGGCGAAGGCCGGGGAGGGATCGAGAACGGGGTGGGAGAGCTAGGCTCGGGGGGCGAGGCCCGGGCCCGTCGGGGCGATGGAGGAGGCGCTGCTCTCCACCCCCATCAACCCCAACAACTTCCCTGCCAAGCTGTGGCGCCTGGTGAACAGCCCGCGCTACCGCTCTATCCGCTGGGACGGCCGCGGCGAGGGGCTGCTCATCGACCAGCCGCTCTTCGAGGCCGAGCTGCTCAGCCCGCCCGGGCCGGGGGGAGGCGGCGGCGGGGCTGCGGGGGCCGGGGCCGAGCCCGAGCTCTTCAAAACCACCAACTTCACCAGCTTCATCCGCCAGCTCAACCTCTACGGCTTCCGCAAGGTGGTGCTGGGCGGGCCGGGCGCGGCGGGGCCGGGGCCGGGGCCGGGGGGCGGCGGGCCGGCAGGGGACGGGCAGCTCCATCACTTCCACAGCCCGCACTTCCGCCGCGACCAGCCGCAGCTGCTCGTGCACCTCAAGCGCCTGACTAGCGCCAACAAGGCCAAGCTGGCGGCCGGCCTGGAGGTGCCCTGCCGCCCGCCCAACCGCTTCCAGCGGCTGCTCATCACCTCGGCCTCCGCCTCCGCCGCCGCTGCCTCGGCGGCCGCCGCCGCCCAGTTGCAGCACCAGGAGCCGCCGCCACCCGCGGGGCCCCGGCCGGAGGCTCACGGTGAGTCTGGGCTGCCCGCGCCCTCGCCCACAGCGGGCACATGGGCGGCGGGGAGCAACCGCCCCTCGAGGGCGCGTTTTCGCACGTCCTCACGCTGGGGGAGTCCGAAAGGCGCCCAGGACCCATTGTCCACCGTGCTCCCAAAGACTGAAAGTCCCGCCACTGCTACCGCCACCATTCTCGGCACCAGCACGGTGGCCACCGGCCCTCCCCTGGAGGGTCCGTAAGCATTCAGCCCCTTCTGAGCCCACTGGCAGCAAAAGGGACCTCCGCCTCTTAGGCTCCCTTCTACTTGTCCCCGGTTTGAACCCCAGGAGTTACCTGGTTGTAAGCCTCCGTTTACCTTCCTGAGACCCACACTGTCCACTGTAAACATGTAGACTAAAGAGTCCTTCGTTGAAACATTGGGTCTGCAAGAAACACAGAAGGGGCTCCTTTGCTCCCGTGGGAAGCAGAGTGGAGTCACCCTACAGGTTAAGGCGGGACGGAAGAAAATCATAGTCAAGAGAACTTAAAACATTACGGTTGGGCATGGTGGCTCACGCCTTAGCACTTTGGGAGGCCGAGGCGGGTGGATCACGAGGTCAGGAGTTCAAGACTGGCCTGACCAACAGGGTGAAACCTCGTCTCTACTAAAAATACAAAAATTAGCCGGGCGTGGTGGTGGCGCACGCCTGTAATCCCAGCTACTCAGGAGGCTGAGGCAGGAGAATCGCTTGAACCCAGGAGGCAGAGGTTGCAGTGAGCCGACATAGTGCCACTGCACTCCAGTCTGAGCAACAGAGCGAGACTCCGTCTCAAAAAAAAAAGAACTTAGAACATTACAATAGCAGCCAAGGGAAAGTTTTGGAAAAGGTGCCTGCAGTGGAAATTTGTCCTTGAAGAGGGCTGCCACCTTCCACCTATTGGCACATCTAAGAAATCTTAGAAGAAATGTTAAGACAATCATCAGATTTAGGGTTCTGGGTGATGTGTAGAATGGTAGACATTGTTTATATACCTTAAGATCAAAAATACAACGATACATCGTGGCTTACAAGATATAGTTCCTATGTAGAATGAATTGGCTACAGGCGGGCGCCTGTAGTCCCAGCTACTCAGGAGGCTGAGGCAGGAGAATCACTTGAACCCGGGAGGCGGAGGTTGCAGTGAACCGAGATCATGCCATTGCCCTCCAGCCTGGGCGACAGAGCGAGACACCGTCTCAAAAGAAAAAAAGAAATCTGGGTTATTTTTGAGTTAATGAAAAGTTTAAATATACAAATAAAATAACACTATGTTCAACTTAACCCAGGGTTATGAGTGACAACAGTACTTGGTTCATTTGGAATTTAGAAGATAAGGAACTAGGTTATGTGTCCACTGTGGAGTTTAGAAGATAATGGATTAGGTTAAAGTTCCAACAATAAGTTGAAAAAGCAGCAGTGGCATAAGAATGTCCTAAAGGAATATTAGCGCACTTCCATGTGATGGCCATTGATTTTGGTAGGGAATGGTAAGGGGCAAGGCAATGGAGACAATATCATGGCATACATTTGGCAGAATCTCTGACATAGATTTTTTTTTTTTTTTCAGGTTGCATGTTTGGTGGGCATAAGGAGAAAAGACTAGAAAATGTGTTTTTTGGGAGAAATGGGATAACCACTTCAAACAAAGAAACATACATACATACGCACATACATAAAAACCAACACTTGCTCTTTTCTCTGATCTTTTTCCCTCAACTATCTTAAACCCAGTTATATTTTAAGGATAGTCCATTTTAATTAAAGAAATTCAGGGCCATCTAGAATCTGATTTTATTCACTTATAGTTCAGTTGGTCAGCATTTAAAGATTACTGTTTGTTGAAAAACCTACATTCATGCTGTTTCAGTATAGATTATATGTCAATCCATGTATAACTAAGTTATTGTTTTGATGCCTTTCCTGTTTGATGTTTTTTGTTTGTGTGTTTGTTTGTTTTCCTTACCATTCTACCTGTTGGTGTGTGCAGAAGGTATGTCAGATGTGGACTGTCTATACCATAGGTTTGGTTCACCAGGGAATTGTGTTACTGTTTCAGGTGGAATGTAATTCTGCTATAAGTTCAAGCATACTAGAACTTGAATAATTGAACAGAGTTGTTGAAGAATACAACTTTGTTTTGTTCTCATTCCATGTTCTAAGTCCTTCGCTCTTCTGTTTTTCCTCATCTCATTTTTCTTCTTCTCGAATCTTGCCTTGGTTGTGTGCCTGACTACACTGCTACTGCTTAGTCTCCATTTTTTCTGTGTTCTATTTCTGTGTATGGGTTGAATACTTCTCTGTCTATAATAGAATCCTCTGTTTTAGGACCTAGTTCTTTTATTTAGAGCCACTGAACCAACTGTAGTGTTCACTTTCCAAGAGTCTACTTAATAAGAAACGTGAGATTGCATGTTTTTCCTTTGTGCACTTTTGTTATTTTGTTTTTAGGAACAGTTTATTTTACGATATTTGTTAAAATATTCTAAACTAAGTAACACGTCTGAGAAATGGATAACCTGTTTTTGCCTGGGGATACCATGCTCTCAAGAGGCAAGTTTTTGGATTCTTTCCTGGGAATTGATCAGATGCACTTCCATAAAAGAAATAGAATTTTTAAGAACATAATTTCATCCTGCCCTCTATTTCCAGAATTCTGGATTAAAACTTTGCCAAATATATCTTAAAGATATTTTGAGGACATATAGGTGATGTAATGTTGATCTGAATTGACCACTATGAGGTAACCCTTAACAGAAGAATAAATAAGGGCTGAACATGTCTTGGTTCTTTATTTTAAAAAACAGACTTAAAAGAATGCCCTTCTAATCTCGACTGTGTTCTAATTTTAACAGCATCTAAAATAGTTAATTGGCCATCACTCCAAGTTTATCGTGATAGAAGTAGACAGATATAAAACAATTTAAGGTCGAGAATTCTTTAATTAGCTGCTGAAGTTATTGACAGCCTGAAAATTCGCCAACAGTTTATCCCCAAAGAGGGCAGAGCTGTTGTACTCTGTAGGCAGTATGTAGTGTTGGCATGTGAGCATCCCAGGAGAAATCAAGCAATGGGTAGTTTTGGACATGGAGAAACACCTCTTGTGAAGAGCAAAAAAAAAAAAAACAAAAGGAGGGGTTGTCAGTGGTAGGTTCAAAGTGTGTGTACCTGCGGAATTGGTAGTCAAGCAGCATAAAAACTGTTTTATGCTTTTTTTAAATTTAATTTTATTTTTTATTTTTATTTTTTTTAAAGACAGAGTCTCCCTCTCTCACCGAGGCTGGAGTTCAGTGGCATGAACATGGCTCACTGCAGCCTTGACCTCCCAGGATCAAGTCATCCTCCCACCTCAGTCTCCTAGCTGGGACTACTGGGGCATGCCACCACACCTGGCTGATTTTTTTTATTTTTTGTAAAGACAAGATCTCACCTTTTTTTTCTTTTTTCTTTCTTTCTTTTTTTTTGAATTGGAGTCTTGCTGTGTTGCCCAGGCTGGAGTGCAGTGGCGCAGTCTTGGCGCACTGCAACTTCCGCCTCCCAGGTTCAAGCTATTCTCCTTCGTTAGCCTCCCAAGTAGCTGGGACTACAAGGTGTGCGCCACCATGCCCAGCTAATTTTTGTATTTTTAGTAGAGACAGGGTTTCTCCATGTTAGTCAGGCTGGTCTCGAACTCCTAACCTCAAGCGATCTGCCTTCCTCAGCCTCCCAAAACGCTGGTATTACAAGCGTGAGCCACCATACCTGGCCAGGATCTCACCATTTTGCCTGTGCTGGTCTGAAATTCCTGAGTTCAAGCAATCCTCCCACCTTGGCCTCCCAAAGTGCTGGGGTTAGAAGGGTGAGACAGGGTTAGAAAAAATAGACAGGGTCTATTTTTTGTACTTTAAAGGAAGAAAGGAAAAATAGTTTTTAAGAGATCTGTTATTTGAATACATTTAATCTTCTAAAATAGGATTTTTTTCCCCACATTAGATAAAGCCTCTTGATTTCCAGGGCTCCAGAATTTGTGTTGTTCATACGTATGTATTTTTTTCTTTTTGGCATTAGTGCTTTATTTACTTGTTTAAGTATTTATTTTTAAGAGACAGGATCTCACTGTCACCCAGGCTGGAGTGCAGTGTCATGATCATAGTTCACTGTAACCTTGAACTCCTGGACTCAATAATGCTTTATTCTCTCTTTTTAAAACAGGGTCTCACTGTGTCACCCAGGGTAGAGTACAGTGGCTCAATCTCAGCTCACTGCAACCTCCACCTCCTTGGTTCAAGCAATTCGCCTGCCTCAGCTTCCCAAGTAGCTGGGATTACAGGCATACACCACCATGCCCAGCTGATTTTTGTATGTTTTGTAGAGATGGGGTTTCACCATGTTGCTCAGGCTGCTCTCGAACTCCTGGACTCAAGTGATCTGCCCGCCTCAGCCTCCCAAAGTGCTGGGATTACAGGCATGAGCCACCATGGCTGGCCTGCTTTATTCTTTAAAGGAAATTAAACCACAGAAATAGAATGACAGATTTGTAACTTGTTGAATGGGTTTACAATCTAATTATTTGGAAAAGCAGATATTTGAGTGTCAGCTTTCAACGTGTAGTTTAATACTTGAGTAGCACATAATAGGTTTTCCCTCTGTTTTACAGATTAGCTTAATAAATTGAAAGGAACTTGTGAATCAGTCACATGATTTAATGCAAAACTTTCCTTAGGAATAAATTAGGCTGGCTTTGTTTATGTTCAAGAATCGTAATTTATAGTTCTGCACCATTTATATTCTCTTGTCCTTCATTACATACTGTTGCCCTTTCTCTATCTTCCTTATCTCCATTTTTTATTCCTTTTTACATTGCTAATGAAGAGAAGACAAGTATCAGAATCTCTGGGCCTGGATTTGTGGATTTTTAACATACTCTTCAGGTGATTCAGATGTAAACCAATGTTTGAGAGCCACTGACATCTGGGAAAGGATACTACTGGAAAGACTCTGAAGAAAGAAAAATCATGGAAAATGATTGATTGATTTAAGGAATGAAGGAGGAAACTAAGTCAAACTTTTCAAGCCTGACTTTTCTACAAAGATTATCATTTTTAAAAATTTGAAAGGGAGGGCAAGACATGGTGGCTCATGCCTGTAATCCCAGTACTTTGGGAGGCAAAGGCAGGAGGATGCTTGAGCCCAGAGGTTCAAGACCTGCCTGGGCAACATAGGGAGGCTCCTGCCTACAAAACAAATTTAGCCTGGTGTGGTGGTGCATGTCTGAACTCCAGCTATTCAGGAGGTTGAGGTGAGAGGATTGCTTGAGCCCAGGAGTTCGAGGCTGCAGTGAGCGATGTTCACACCACTGCACTCCAGCCTGAGCAACAAAGCAAGAATCTGTTTCTAAGAAAAAAAAAGAATAAAACATTAATGCCAAAAATAAACACATACACACGATGCAAATTCTGGAGCCCTGAAATCAAGAGGTCTTTAGTAGGGGGAAAAAATCCTACTTCAGGAGATTGAATGTATTCAAATAATAGGCCTCTTAAAAATGATTTTTAAAAAATGATTTTTCTTATTTTCCTTTAAAGTACAAAAAACAGGCCAGGTACAGTGGCTCATTTCTGTAATCCTAGCACATTGGGAGGCCAAGGCAGGAGGATCGCTTGAGCCCAGGAGTTCCAGACCACCCTGGGAACGTGGCAAGACCTTGTCTCTACAAAAAGTAAAATAAACAGTGCTTGGTGGTGTGCACCTATAGTTCCAGCTACTCAGGAGGCTGAAGTGGGAGGATTGCTTGAGCCTGGAAGTTTGAGGCTAGAGTGAGCCGAGATAACATCACTGCACTGCAGCCTGGGCGACAGAGTGAGATCCGGTTGGTTGGTAGGTAGGTAGGTAGGTAGATAGATAGATAGCAAAGAACGTTACATTTATAAAAATCTTGTTATATGTTCCATACCCATTTCTTTTATTTTTTGGTGGACAGCTTATTTTTATGTCTATTATTAATGTTACAAAATCGTTTGAAAGACTGAATGGAAAACTTTTAGGAAGTAGCTTACACATTGGAAAAATCTGGGTCAGGCAAATAAAGCGAAAGGTAAGATGGCCAAATCATGTATAAAAGGCTTTTAATGTTGAATATTTGATTTAACATTTGATTTAATGTTAGAATTTAGGCACTTTATCTTTTATGACTATTACACTGAGAAAACAAAGGTTTATTCAATTCTTCTTTCAGCATTATATGTCTCATATTCTTGATTCTGAATTTGTTTTTACCAAAACTAAACTTCTGCTGTGTTAAAAATGGCTGATAGGTGAAGAGTAGTATATTTTATGACCTTTGGTTTACTATGTCTGGTGGTGTAATGCAAAATTAGTAAATGTGCTCTTCCTCTTTTATGCAGGACCAGTGGCTGTAGGACAATTTCACCGGTCATTTCGGCGAGATAGTTTGTCTCCTTACTCCTACGTATCAACTCCGTCCCATGACCACAGTACTTTCCCTCTGAAAGGTTTAGATCGGACCCCAGTTCCTCACAGGATATGGCAGAACTCCCTTGGAATGCACCCTGGACAAGTGGAGACATCTCCCACATTTTCAGATAAAGGGGTTCCATTTCCTGTACTCCAGAGGTTTCCAGCTGAGGTTACCTATACGCTGCAGCCCAGCACCACATCTGTCCATGTTCAACAAGGTCCTCAAACAATGGTCAGCTCCTCCCAAAAATACAGTAACTACACACCCTCAGCACAGTACTCGCAAGCCTACTATCCAACAGGTATGACAAATTCAGGTTCATGGCCTTCTATTTAAGGTTGTTTATAATGAGCATATATATAGTTTAAATGCATTTTATTGTCTCTGTGCTTTAACACAAAGAGTAGGAATGTGCATCTAAGAAATGGCAAAGATTTCTTAGCAGGAGATATTTTTAAACAATATATAAAATTTCATTGTGTTTTTAAGGGTTGTGAAAATTTCGTTGGGTGTATAAAGGTGTGTATTGTTAGTGAAACTTGTATAC
Organism: Chlorocebus sabaeus; assembly: GCF_047675955.1. Classification (NCBI taxonomy): domain Eukaryota; kingdom Metazoa; phylum Chordata; class Mammalia; order Primates; family Cercopithecidae; genus Chlorocebus; species Chlorocebus sabaeus. Next base: position 39,929,962 of record NC_132919.1, read on the forward strand.
TGAAAATGTGTCCTAGTTATGAAATTAAGACTTAGTACCCCAAGGGTGGATGTGGTGGCCCATGCCTGTAATCCCAGCACTTTGGGAATGTGAGGTGGGTGGATCATTTCAGGTCGAGTTCGAGACCAGACTAGCCCACATGGTGAAACCCCAACTCTACAGAAAATACAAAAATTAGCCAGGCACAGTGGCAGTCGCCTGTAATCCCAGCTATTCAGAAGGCTGAGGCAAGAAAATTGCTTGAACCTGGGAGGCAGAAGTTGCAGTGAGCGGAGATCACTCCACAGCATTCCACCCTGGACGACAGAGTGAGACTGTCTTAAAAACAAAAAAACAAAAACAAAAAAACCTTAGTACCCCAGAACCTTATTTTAACTCTGTCCTTGGTGCCGCAGTTTTTTTTTAAATATGTCTATTATATATTTAATATGGTTTAATCTTAAGGTGAGATTACCTCATAATGAAATCATTTATCTCAGTAATGATATTTAATAAAAAAAAATACTCTCTGAACATTAAATTCTTTAGTAAAAACCTGGTGAACAGTGGGATCTCCACAGTGTTATTCCTAGGCAGCTAAGAACTGGGGAGTAGCAGAGAGAAGGAGAAACCTGACAATGACAACTGACCTGGAACTCAACCAAGGGCACTGAGAACATGCTGGTAGATCCCAAGCCACTAATTGGGAATGCTTATGATAGTTATCATCTGTTTTGCTTCTTGGGGGGAAAAAAAAGTTGTGGTTTTTTTCCTTTCTTTTTTCTTTTTTTTTTTTTTTTTGAGATGGAGTTTCACTCTTGTTGCCCAGGCTGGAGTGCAATGGCACAATCGTGCCTCACTGCAACCTCCGCCTCCCGGGTTCAGGCAATTCTCCTGCCTCAGCCTCCTGAGTAGCTGGGATTACAGGCGTGTGCCACCACCACGCCCAGCTAATTTTTTGTATTTTTAGTAGAAACGAGATCTCACCATGTTGGAAGGGCTGGTCTTGAACTCCTGACCTCAGGTGATCCACCCACCTTGGCCTCCCAAAGTGCTGGGATTACAGGAGTGAGCCACTCTGCCTGGCCATTTTTTTTCTTTTTTAATAGAAAACGTTTTGCAATATAATCTTATCATTTCACTCAAATGTATTTTCTTCTTCTTTTTTTTTTTTTTGAGACAGAGTCTCACTCTGGTGTCAGGCTGGAATGCAGTAGTGCAATCTCGGCTCACTGCAACTTCCACCTCCTGGGTTCAAGTGATTCTCCTGCCTCAGCCTCCCAAGTAGCTGGGACTACAGGCGCCTGCCACCATGCCTGGCTAATTTTTTTTTTTTTAGTAGAGACAGGGTTTCACCATGTTGGCCAGGCTGGTCTTGAACTCCTGACCTCGTGATCCACCCACCTTGGCCTCCCAAAGTGCTGGAATTAAAGGTGTGAGCCACTGCGCCTGGCCTCAAATGTATTTTCAATTTTGCAAAAACATGATAGCAAAAACACATGATGATGTATTTCATCATGTGGTATGTTTTTTACACAATGATGAAATGAGGCAATAGAAATAAGACAAGGATCAAAGCTTTAAGAAAAGACCAGAAAGAGAAGAAAGGGGGCATTCCAGAAAAGACCAGAAAGAGAAGAAAGGGGGCATTCCTTACCCTGTGAATTAATAATCTAGGATCTTTAATTTTTTCAGTTATGTAAATCCGGAAGCAATTTCTGGAAGTCTTTTGTTAGACCATTTCTCCCAGGTGGCACTAAAGGGAAAGCTAAAATATTTTTTCATTTTAAATATTTTTTTAAAAACATATTTACTTAAAGTAGAAGAAATGTAAATTAGAAAAGGGAATGGAGTGGCCGGGCGCGGTGGCTTACGGCTGTAATCCCAGCACTTTCGGAGGCTGAGGTGGGTGGATCACGAGGTCAGGATATCGAGACCGTCCTGGCTAACACGGTGAAACCCTGTCTCTACTAAAAAAATACAAAAATATTAGCCAGGTGTGGTGGCAAGCGCCTGTAGTCCCAGCTACTCAGGAGGCTGAGGCAGGAGAATGGCGTGAACCCAGGAGGCGGGGCTTGCAGTGAGCCGAGATCGCGCCACTGCACTCCAGCCTGGGCGACAGAGCGAGACTCCGTCTCAAAAAGAAAGAAAGAAAGAAAAGAGAATGGCGTAATTTGTTGCCATTTAAAAATTATAAATCTGGGCCTGGCGTGGTGGCTCACACCTGTAATCCTAGCACTTTGGGAGGCCAAGGCGGATGGTTCACGAGGTCAGGAGTTCGAGACCAGGCTGGCCAACATAGTGAAACCCCGTCTCTACCAAAAAAATTACAAAAATTAGCCAGGCATGGTGGCGGGTGCCTGTAATCCCAGCTACTCGGGAGGATGAGGCAGGAGAATCACTCGAACCCGGGAGGCGGAGGTTGTGGTGAGCCAAGATGGCGCCATTGCACTCCAGCCTGGGCGACAGAGCCAGACTCCGTCTCAAAAAAAAAAAAAAAAAAAAAAAAAAATTATAAATCTGGGCGAGGGAGGCGAGCCGCTGCCGCGCCGCTGCCGCCGCATCCCCTCGGCGAGCAGGAGCCCGGACCGGGTCCCGCATGCAGCCCTAGCCGGTACCTTGTAGTCAGGCCGCGAGGGCAGCGCTGGGAGGAGGCGGCTGGACCCGCGCGTGTGCCGTGACGGGGAAGCCGCCTGCCAGTCCCCTTCGCCTTCCCTTCCCCCGCCCCCACCTTCCAACCGCGCCACATCGGCATCCGCCGCCAAAGTCAGAAAGGAACTCAACTCCAGCCACTACAGGGCCGACGAGACCTCAGGAAAATAGCAAGAAGCAATGGAACACATTGATGAAATCCAAAATGAAACAAACAGACTTAATGAACAAGCCAGTGAGGAGATTTTGAAAGCAGAACAGAAATGTAACAAACTCCGCTAACCATTTTTTTCAGAAGAGATCAGAATTGATCACCAAAATCCCACACTTTTGGATAACAACATTTATCAACCATCCACAGGTGTCTGCACTGCTTGGGGAGAAGGAAGAAGCGGCACTGCATTATTTGAGCAGAGTTGAAGTGACCGAATTTGAATATATTTAATCAGGTTACAGAATAGATTTTTATTTTGATCAAAATCCTTACTTTGAAAATAAGGTTCTGTCCAAAGAATTTCATCTGAATGAGAGTGGTGATCCATCTTTAAAGTCCACTGCAATCAAATGGAAATCCGGAAAGGATTTGACAAAGCGTTCAAGTCAAACGCAGAATAAAGCCGGCAGGAAGAAGCAGCATGAGGAACCAGGGAGCTTCTTTACCTGATTTACTGACCATTCTGATGCAGGTGCTGATGAGTTAGGAGAGTTCATCAAAGATGGTATTTGGCCAAACCCATTACAATACTACTTGGTTCCCGATGTGGATGATGAAGAAGGAGAAGAAGATGATGATGATGAAGAGGAGGACGGATTAGAAGATATTGATTAGAAGGGGATGAGGAAAATGAAGAAAATGAAGATGATGATGAAGGGGAGGAAGGAGAGAAGGATGAAGGAGAAGATGACTAATAGAACACTGATGGATTCCGACCTTCCTTTTTAAAAATTTTCTCCAGTCCCTGGGAGCAAGTTGCAGGTTTTTTTTGTTTTGTTTTTTGTTTGTTGTTTGTTTGTTTTCCTCTTGTGCTCAGTCGCCCTGTTCTTGAGATCTCTTTTCTCTGTATCATGGTTCTCACCTTATTTGGGGGAAATACCTTGAGCAGAATACAGTGGGAAAAGAGTCTCTACCCCTTTCTGTTCGAAATTCATTTTTATCCCTTCCTGTCTGAACAAAAACTGTATGGAATCAACACCGCTGAGCTCTGTCGAAAAAAAGAAAAACCTGCTCCCTTGTCTCTGCTGGAAGCTGGAAGGTGTGAGGCCCCTGTGTGGCAGTGCCCAGAATTCTAGCTTTTTTACTCCTTTTTCTGTATATTCAGCTCAGAGAGTACACTGTGTCTCTGTGTGAATATGGACATTTAGCATTTACCAACATGTATCTGTCTACTTTCTCTTGTTTAAAAAAAACAAAAACAGAAAACAAAACCTTAAAAAAAAGGGTTTATAGAAGGTCAGCACAGGGTGGGTTTGAGATGTTCGGGTGGGTTAAGCGGGCATTTTGACAACATGGCTTCTCCTTTTGCATGTTTAATTGTGATATTTGACAGACATCCTTTGCAGTTTAAGGTGACACTTTTTAAAATAAATTCTCTCCTAATGATGACTTGAACCCTGCCACCCAATGGGAGAATCAGCAAAGCCTGTAGGATCTTATTTGAAATTGACATTCTCTATTGTAATTTTTTTCCTGTTTATTTTTAAATTTTCTTTTTGTTTCACTGGAAAGATGAGGCTCAGTTTTTAAAGGTTAAAAGTGGACAAGTTGCTTTGTTACAATAAAACTAAATGTGTACACACAAAACAAAGTTATAAATCTGGTGACTGTAATAGTACTCGCTATTTTCTAGCTGTATTAATATCCAACTGTATACTTGTATCATTGGCTTATTGCACCTAAATATAGCAGTGAAAGGGATTATTTTCCCAAAATGCTTTAATGATATTAAATCATCTAGATTGGGTTTTATAGATTTTCAGAGCTGTTACTCTTTTGGTGAATGGAGTTGGAAAAAAAAGGAGGGAATTACATGAAGTAAGGATGATTTTGCACTTTTAATCATTTTGCCTATTAGAAATTAAAAAAAAATTTTTTTTACCATGTTACATAGAAAATGGTTAAGGCCTAATTCTTCCCCGCATATTTGCCCAGCTACTTCTTTGAAGAATCAAATTATCTGTACAATCTTTGAAAACAAGATGGCCGGGTATGGTGGCTAACACGTGTAATCCCAGCAACTTGGGAGACTGAGGTGAAGAATTGCTTGAGCCTAGGAGTTTGAGGCTGCAGTGAGCCATGATTGTGCCACTGCATTCCAGCCTGGAAAATGTATTCCAAGTTTCAAGCAATCCTCATGGAAACTACTAGCTCTAAATTTTATGAGAAGAACTCATATATTATTCACTAACACCACTACAAATATTATAGTTAATATTCATTATAGAACTGCTATTTGTTAAATTATTATAATTTTGGACATGGTGTTTTTAAAATATTTTATTTTAGCTTGATGTAAATTATAAATTGGGAGTTGTCTCCAAGTGTTTAAGGTAAGAATTAGGAAGGAGGCATTAAAAAAAGAACAAGTAAGTGTCACTGATATTTTTATAGTGTACAGTATATAGATAACTTTATGTTAGCTGAATTTTTGTTTTGTCTTCTTTAATAGGGATAATTGAAATGACTAAAGTTTCTGAGATTATGAGAATAAGAAATTTCATGATGACTTCTAGTACATAATGTAGGCAAAACTGCTTTGAACATCGTGAAGTACTTTATAAATGAAAAGTTTTGTTATTAAATATGAAAAACTTGCAATGGAAAAGAAAGTGCCATAAAAATACCCTACAAGTGCTTAATACCTCCAAATTATGGGTGAAGGAAATAAAAAGTAGTGAACAATTTAACCAATATTTATTGAGTACTTATTTATTAACAGTATTACAAATGACTTTACCAAAATTAAATAGAGTATCATTCTCATGAGGCAGGTGGATCACTTAAGGCCAGGAGTTCCAGAACAGCCTGGCCAACATGGTGAAACCCAGTCTCTACTAAAAATAGAAAAATTAGCTGGGTGTGGTAGCAATACCTATAGTCCCAGCTACTTGGGGGTTGAGGTGGGAAGATTGCTTGAGTTCAGGAGGTTGAGGCTGCAGTGAGCCGTGATTGTGCCTTTGCACTCCAGCCTGGCCAACAGAGCAAGACCTTGTCTCAAAAAAAAAAAAAAAAAAACAGTTATAAAAATAAACTTGGATATGGTCTTCAGATAGTATAACCAGTAAATGTTGAATTTTATAACATTTCATAAATTATTAATTTCTCTAGTAAAGTCAAACACTGCAACTAAAAAGTTGCCATCAGACTAACTCATAAAATGACTCATTGGAATCATTTTTTTTCTTTCTCACATTAGCAGCAGACTGGAGTTACTTTTTATGTTTGTTGTTCCTCCCTTTAAGTGTCAGTTTTCCATTCTTACCACTTCTTCAAAGGCAAAATTTTGTAGATCTAGCATTAGTTGACTCTTTTTATTCTTGCCTTATCTAGAATTCGGTTTTTCCTCTGATGTTATTTTTGGTCTACAACTGCGATTTAATTTTCCTCTTTTATGAAAATCTTCATTTTAAACCTTTTAATTTTACTTGTTCTCCACTATATATTTGAACATACATCATCTTTATATATAGAATCCTATAATGAGAATTGTTTTTCTTTAACACTGAATAGACTCAAAATCAACTTTGCCTTTTTTTCAAAGTTTTAAACTCAAGGCAATGATTAGTAAATTTGTAGCTGCCCTTCATCTCTTTTTTTATTTAACACGTATTTATGTAGTAATCACTATGACCAGGCACTGTTCTTAGTACTCTTTAAATATTCACTCATTTAATCCTTAAAATACTCTTATAAAATAGTGTAATTATCCTCACTTTATAGATGAGGAAACTGAGGCACAGCTAGGAAGCTGTGGGCTTGGAAACAAATCCAGACAATCTGACTCAAGAGTCTGTTCTTTTGGCCACTGTGCTCGCCTGCCTGCCTGCCTGTCTGCCTGCCTCTCATGAAGAGGGTCTTTTGTTTTTTAGCTTTGTTTTTCTTCTGAGACAATTTTTGTCTGGTATATCTCTTCCTCAGAGTTAGTTCTAGGGTAGACAACAGCAATTGGTAGGGGAATCTACCTTTGTATGCTGCTGGTGGCATTGTGATTGCTCTGGGTTATTGACTCACCCTGTCCAAGTAGAGAGAATATACTTCAATTGCTAGAGTGGGAGGTTCAGTCTGGGGGTTCTGGGGGGTGGGGCTGCCTCTAACTCATTTCTGTATCCCCCTACGCCTACCATAGTTCTTGCTGTAATGGGCCCTAAGTACATAATTTATTGAGTGGAATGAACTAGTTCTAGTCCCAGCTTTGCGGTTAATCATTGGATATGAACTTCAGTGGATTATATCATGTTATGTGGCCTCAATTTCCCTTTCTATAAAGTGGCCATAATAGTTTGAGTGAGGAATTAAATAATATATGTGAATTGACTTTGTAAAATTTAAACACTATTTACATGTAAAGGATCAAGTGTTTTAAAAGCTGTGCTTAATTTTATTTTTATTATTTTTTAAGAGACAAGGTCTCACTTTCTCACCAGACTGGAGTGCAGTAGCATGATCATAGCTCACTGCAGCCTGAACTCCTGGGCTCAAGCTATCCTCCCACTTCAGCTTCCCAAGTAGCTAGGACTACAGGCACACACCACCACGCCCAGCTAATTAAAACACAATTTTTTTTTTTTTTTTTGGTACAGCTAGGGTCTTGCTTTGTTGTCCAGACTGGTCTCAAGCTCTTGGCCTCAAGTGATCCCGCTGCTTAGCCTCCTGAGTTGCTGGGATTACAGGCCTGAGCTACTGTACCTGTCCAACAGCTGTCTTTTAAATGGTCCTAGAAGGCTGGGCACGGTGGCTCAAGCCTGTACTTCCAGCACTTTGGGAGGCCGAGGCAGACAGGATCACTGGAGGTCAGGAGTTTGAGACCAGCCTGGCCAACGTGGTGAAACCCCATCTCTACTAAAAATACAAAAAATATTATCCAGGCATGGTGGCGCACACCTGTAGTCCCAGCTACTTGGGAGGCTGAGGCAGGACAATCACTTGAACCTGGGAGGCTGAGGCTGCAGTGAGCCGAGATTGCGCCACTGTACTCCAGCCTGGGCAACGGATCAAGACCCTGTCTCAAAAAAGTAAATAAGCCTAGACATTAACACTTTAAAGGCTAAATAAGAGAATTTATAAGAATATAAGCTTTCCCCCAAGATATGCGTGATATTTTTAATTTTTATTAGAAAATATATATCTGGCCAGGTGTGGTGGCTCATGCCTGCAAACCCTGCACCTTCAGAGGCCAAGAGGCAAGAGGATTGCTTGAAGCCTGGAGTTTGAGACCAATCTGGGCAACAGAGCAAGATTGTGTCTCAAAAAAAAAAAAAAAAGAAAAGAAAAGAAAGAAAAGAAAAGTAAGAAAAGGAAAAAAAGAGAAAATATCCATCTTCGCATATTTTCTAGGTTAAAAAATATATATATGGGTGTATATATATGTGTGTGTGTGTGTGTGTGTATCTCCTATCATTTAAGATTTTTCTGAATTGGCCCTTGGGCAAAAAGAGTTACTGATTGTTGTTTTAAAGTACATTTAAATTCTATAGGTGTGATCTTTAGGCTTCTAATCCTACATTAATGTACATAAATATAGAATATAGAATTATAAGAGGTTTTTGGTGCTGTTACTCTTGTTCTCAGGCAGTCTGTATTGCTCCTCTGAAAGTACTTCATTTTGTGCTTATGGGAAAGAGGCACTTAGCACCAGGAATCTCTCTGTCCTCTGCCAGAAGAAACTAAGCGAAAATACAATCATATTTACCTTTATAAAAAATTGTGAAACAATATACGTAACATAAAACTTAACCACTTTAACTATTTTTCAGGGTACTGTTTTGAGGCATTAAGTACATTCACCATCACCACTGTCTATCTCCAGAACTTTTTCATCTTCCCCAACTGAAACTCTACCTGTTAACCACTAACTGCCCATTAGAGAATGCCAACCTGTCCCTGAGGTGGAGAGGTTGTCCCTAGCAACTACTGTTCTGTTTTCTGTCTCTATGAATTTGACTATTCCAAATATCTCATATAAGTGGAATCATATATTTAATATATAAATTTACCATCTTTTTTTTTTGAGATGGAGTCTCACTCTGTCACCCAGACTGGAGTGCAGTGGTGCGATCTTGGCTCACTGCAACCTCTGCTTCCCAGGTTCAAGTGATTCTCCTGCCCCAGCCTCCTGAGTAGCTGGGATTACAGGCGTGTGCGACCACGCCCAGCTAATTTTTGTATTTTTAGTAGAGGCGGGGTTTCACCATCTTGGTCAGGCTGGTCTCAAACTCCTGACCTTGTGATCTGCCCGCCTTGGCCTCCTAACGTGCTGGAATTACAGATGTGAGCCACTGCGCCCGGCCAAATTTACCATCTTAACCATTTTTAAATATACAATTCATTGACACTACTTACATTCACAATATCGTGCACCCCTCACCATCGTTTCCTAAACTTTTTATCACCCAAATGAAACTCGGTACCCATTAAGCAATAGTTTCTCCCAACCCCTGGTAATCTCTAATTTATTTTTTGTATGTATGAATTTGACTATTCTAGGAACCTTACATGAGGAATCGTATAATATTTGTCCTTTTGTGACTGGCTTATTTCACTTAATGTCTTTAAGATTCATCTATATTATAGTATGTGTCAGAATTTTCTTCCTTTTAAAGGCTGGATAATATTCCATTGTGTATATATAACACATTTTGTTCATCCACTCATCTGTTGATGGATACTGAGTTGCTTCTATCTTTTGGCTGTTGTAAATTCTGCTATGGTGAACATGGGTGTACAGATATCTTTTCAAATGCCTGCTTTCACTTTGAGGTATAAACTCAGAAGACCTTTTCTTTACCTCACCATAAATGAGGAGATACTGGGGTTCTAGTTGCTGTAGGAACTTATCTTGAAATTAAATATACTATTATGTTTTTTTTCTTTTGAGCATTTATATTATGGGGTATTTTCTCACTGTTGACATTATACTATTCTGGAGTAGATTCAAATTTGAAATATTTTGATTCTATATTTGAATCACTTCCGTAGGATAAAGTACATTAACTTGTTTGCCTCACCTATAGCAGGAGCAATAATTTTTAGTAACTCTGACTTAACATTTTTATTACTTAGAAATTTTTTGAAAATGTCATTAATGCCTATATTTATATCTGAAATGGAATTCTTTTAATTATTTTCAGTTTTTCTTTCTACATGGAATTTAATGCCTCAACTGAACACTGCCTTCAGGAAGACACTGAAAGTTCTTTATGCAGATGAATGTATCTTAGGACATAGTGATAAACTAAGTTTTATAAATGTCAGTGCTTTCATAATGCACAGTAGATTATTTTTTCATATACTAGGCACATAGTCAAATTTCTATGCCTAAGTTTTCATATTCAGTAAACTTACTAATACCTTTGTTCTATTTTGTTGACTATACAAAATAGGACTACAGTGGTAAGGAATAGCCATTGAGGAATCTTTTTGGAGTGTAATCTATTGAAGTCCTCATTTTCTTCATACAGGTACTGTTTTGCTTTCCATTTGTTACTGGATAGTTTAAAGAACATTTACTTTTTTGCTGTTTCCTGAGAAACCAACTCAGCTATCAAGCTATCAAAAATATATTAACATATTCTCTGTTATACATTGTAGTTGATTTCTCTGAGAAATTTATTTTAAAGTACATTTTCATACCTATTCAAAATGTGTAACCAATGGAGTCAGAAACTTCCAAACAATAAAACTAACACCTTTTATTGATTTATTTGTAACAAAACACTGCTTTTTGGTACCCTGATGGAATGGACCTGCAGCTCCCAAGTCTTTCTCTACCACTAGGTGGCTAGATTTTCCTTAGCTGCTGTAACTCTAGGGGAAAAAGAATTTTTTTATTTTTCCCTTCCGCAGTTTTGGCAAGCTCTGCAGATCTTGCTTGGTGTTTAGCTATTTGGATTCAGTTGATTTCCTAGGATATTTGTGCTGTCAGACACTTTGGGAAATCTAATTCAAATCCAAAACATTTAATATATATATTTGAATAACCTTCAAAGGATCAAGTCTAAGAACCTGTTCTGCTAACCTATATTGGAAATGATAACAACTTGAATTTTATGAGGCAATCTTAGTAATATATGGCTTTTTAAAGTCACCAAAATTGTTAAAAAATATGTCATCCAAAAAATAACCTTTATGTTTATGTCTGAACTATAATTTTGCCCATTATTTCAAGTTTTCTTTCTGTGTGCAAAATTTAGTGGTTAAATTGCTCATGATACAAAGAGAAAATATTTATTTCTACTGTATCTTCATGAACTTCTGATGTTTTAAAAATCAATATTCATGGAGAAATAGGGAAGCATTTTGGTTAATTTTTTTATAATCCTTAGGTCAATTTACCTTTAAAGATTAAATAATGAGATTAGTAATTTTATTAGCACACTCAAAATATGAAAAATGTGGACATAAAAAGGGAGAGTTGCCACCTTATTGATAAAGACACCTTTAAAGATATTCGGCAAGTAGAATTCTAGTAAAACTACAAATGTTACATTTCAGGAAGAGAGTTTAGCTTAGGGAATTATCGTGAGATATATACAATTTTTTTTTTTGGACATAGGGTCTTACTCTGTCACCCAGGCTGGAGTAAGGGGCACAATCACAGCTCACTGCAGCCTCTACCGCCTGGGCTCAAATGATCCTCCCACCTCAGCCTCCCGAGTAGCTGGGACTACAGACATTTGCCGCCATGCCTGGCTGATTTTTGCATTTTTTGTAGACATGGGGTTTCACCATGTTGCCCAGGCTGGTCTCAAACTCCCGGGCTGAAGGGATTCACCTGCCTCAGCCTCCCAAAGTGCGGGGACTACAGGAGTGAGCCACCATGCCTGGCTGTATTGTGGTATATTAAAGAGCGTGTGCTTTGGAGTTTAATTACTGACTCTGTCACTTCCAGCTTTGTGACTTTTGGCAAATTACTTAATGTCACTGAGCTTTAGTTTACTTGTTTTGTAAAGGCAATATATGTAAAGCATTTACTACTGTGCCTGAAACAGGATAGGTGCTCAACATACATCATTCTCCGTTTAATCCACAGTTGTGCTATTAATAACTAATTCTCACTTATACTGGAGAGTCTCTACAAAAAAGCAGACTCAACCTATTATTAAGACTGCATCTGCAAGTAACTTTGCTAATACCAAGAGTTCAGGCTTTTCACAGTGTCCTGACTATAAAGGGAAAGTTTTGAAAATGTGTTTCTTCTGTTAAAATAATAGCAGCTAACACTTATTGATTGCTTACTGTGTACTAGTACTCTTCTAAGTTCTTTATGGATATTAGCTCATTTATTCCTCATAACAACCATATTTGGTAGGTCCCATTATTCTGTTGTTATCTCTGTTTTAATAGGATGCAGAAACTGAGGCACACAGAGATTAACCTTGCTCAAATTTACACTGGGCTGTAAAGCCAGGCTGGTGGAGGTGGGCTCCAAAACCAGGCAGTCTGGCTCAATGATCTGCATTCCTAACCACTTGCCTAAATGATTAAAACATTTTTGTATACATTTATACTGGATGCATTGTTTAATGGTGGAATACTTGGAGAATATTTCGTACTTATTTTACTCTTTTAAAACACTCCACCCTCCAAATAGTGGTTACTGTTGAAATGATTGAAATACTTATTTTGGAATTTCAATATATTCCTCTATTTTCAATAAAATGAAATTACTTTCAATTAAAATATATGGTTAGAAAGATAACAAAATGCTTAGGTGTTAAATCATTTACAAAAATAGACATTAGACATGAACCTTTTAAAGGCCTTTAAAATTATTTTGTTACTGTGTTGTTTTCAATAAATAACACCACCTAATTGGACTAAATATTTTGTTAGACATACAAAGGAAGTTCTTCAAATTTGGATTTCTTTCCAGGTTGAAAGAGGGGAGCTCCTTGAATGCTATAGAAGTGTATTGTGGTTGATGGCTTTTCTGTGTTTGAATTTGTTCCAGCTGTGCTACAGTGCTGTTCTCCTACCCACATGGATGCTCTAAGTAGTTGTGTCACTCCCACTGCCTCTTCCTATGCACACTGCAACTACTTCCAGGTAGGAGTCTTGCAACCGTGGCCATGCTCTGCACTTCATGTGCGATTTTATCGACCTTGCAAAATTTCAAAGTGTAATTTTATATTAATGAGTAACCAGAAGTAAGTTGTGGATTAATGGGCTTTGTTTTCTCAGTTCTTAAAAAAAAAAGGAGAGAGAATTGATGTAAATAATATCTCAGAATTCTTCTAGGCCAGATCTGTTCAGTATAGTAGCTACTAGCCACATGTGGCTATTTAAGCTAATTAAAATTACATGAAATTTAAAAATTCCTCAGTTATACTAGCCACATTTCAAGTACTCAATAGTTTCATATGGTTATTTAAATTAAAATTAAATAGATTTAAAAATTATTCCATACTTAAAGTAGACACGTTTTGAGTGCTCAGTAGTTTCATATGGCTTATGGCTACTGAATTATACAGCACAGATCTAGAACATTCCCATTATTGCTGCAAGTTGTTTTAAAAAGTGCTGTTCTGGATTTTTCCAAGGTAAAATGAATACCAGATAAACTATACAAGTACATAAGTCATCAAATGACAGATTCTTCCAAGTTGATACAGATAATTAGACTTTTCTTTTTAAGGAGAAAGGAGAAAAATGTCAAAAATGAGAAATTTAAATGGTGGCCTGCTTTATTCATAGCCCATATGTTGTAAACACCATAGTGGTTCAGCATCCCGTATTCAAAATGCTTGGGACTAGAAGTGTTTCAGATTTTGGATTTTTTCAGATTTTGGAATATTTGCAAAAACATAATGAGATATTTTAGGGCTATGACCTGAGTCACATAGTTTAAAGGTAATTTCATACAATATTTTTTGTAACTTTGTTCATGAAACAAAGTTTGCGTTAAGTGCTTTTGTGCTGGAATTTTCCACTTGTGGTGTCATGCCAGCACTCAAAAAGTTTCAGGTTTTGGAGTATTTGGGATTTTGGAATTTTGGATTAAGGATGCTCAACTTTTACTTCAAATATCTTCTCATTATTTCTTAGGAGACACTTGCTTGGAGTTGAATATTTTATATAGCTATTTTAAGGATACTTTTAAATTCCATGCTTTGTATTTTTGTGCTATAACTGCTAAAGATTGGAATTGCGTGTTTGCCTTGGATAAGCATCTAGCCAAGATAGTTTCAGTTCTTAAGAGAATATCTTACTAGTGGCATTAGGGTACTCAAAAGAACATTCCTTTTTTTTTTTTTTTTTTTTTGGAGAAAAATCTACATAGGAAGTCAAATTATAATCAGGTTGTTGTTTGAAAAGTATAGGATGAGGTCAAGGGGACTTAGCTGGCCCTTTTCATGGCTGATATGATCAAGCATGATATCCCAGTCCATTCATCTTCACTGGAGGGACACATCTATCCCACAGTTAGATGCTCTTGTTTGTGGGTCCAGGCACTCTCTTCTCTGGATCATACTGGAGATACTATGACAGTGTTTATATCTTGATTATGTTGTATGCTAAATGAAACATTTTAATAAAGACCTTTTCTTGTTATAGAGACAATATATGGCCATGTGTGGTGGGTCATGCCTTATAATCCCAGCTCTTTGGGAGGCCATGGTGGGAGGATTGTTTGAGGCCAGGAAATTGAGATGAGCCTGGGTAACATAGTGAGAGCCTCTTAAAAAAAAAAAAAAAAAAAAAAAAAAGAAAGAAAGAAAGAAAAAGGAGGAAGGGAGGGAGAGAGAGAGGGTGGGGTTAGTTGGGTGTAGTGGCGCGTGTACCTTTCATCCTAGCTTGGGAGGCTGAGGTGGGAGGATCAAGCGATCCTCCCACCTTGAGGAGTTTGAAGAGTTTGAGGCTATAGTGAGCTATGATTGTGCCACTGTATTCCAGTCAGTGCAACACAGTGAGACCCTGTCTCAAAAAAAAAAAAAAAAATCTGCCAGGTGCAGTGGCTCATGCCTGTACTCCCAGCACCACTTTGGGAGGCTGAGGTAGGTGGATCACTTGAGATCAGGAGTTCAAGACCAGCCTGGCCAACATGGCGAAATTCTGTCTCTACTAAAAATACAAAAATTAGCTGGGCGTGGTGGTGGGCACTTGTAATCCCAGCTACTCAGGAGGCTGAGGCAGGGGAATCGCCTGAATCTGGGAGGCGGAGGTTGCAGTGAGCCAAGATTGTGTCATTGCACTGCAGCCTGAGTGACAAAAGTGAAACTCCGTCTCAAAAACAAAACAAAAAATTTAAAAAAGAAGACAATACATGTTCATCATAGGAAAATAGAGATAAGCACACATAAAATTTTGAAATAGAAAAATGGGAAGGTGTTTCAGATTCCAACCTGAAAATAAATGCAATTAGTTTAGTTGGACTGTAGGTATGGGCGAGAGTGTGCATGCACGGTCAGTACGTTGTAATGTTTAAGAGCAAGAGTTCTTGAGTATGGCAAACCTAGGCTTGAAACCTGGCTCTGTCAGTTATTTCATTGTAACTTTGGGTAAATTAGGAAGTTTCTGGACCTCAGTTTTATTATTTGAAATGGAGATTATCACATTTCACCAGGCTCTTTTGAAGGTTGGATGAAATCTATATAAAGCACTTTGCGTGTGCTTGGCACATAGTAATAACTCAATAAATGCTGCTATTGGCTATAGTCACTTAGTGCTTATACCATTTGAATTTACATTATTTGGCATTAGTGGCCTTCCGAAAATCATTGACAATCTTTGTTAATGAGTGTGTTTAGCAACATCAACTCACTGCATACTTTCTTTAATCATAGCTCTTCTGTATTTTAAGTTTATAATCTGATGTATCAGATATAATCTGTTTATAATCTGATATAATCAACAAACATTTATTGAATGCCTACTCTGTGCGAAGCTCTTCATTGGGCAACATCAATTCATTTCATGTTTTATTTAATCATTCTTCTGTATTTTATGTTCACAGATCTTTATCACCAAACATGTATTAAATGCCTACTCTCTGCAAAGTAGTATATGTAAGAGAATATCTCTTAAAGATGTAAATCTAAAAGCAACAGCCATTTTAGTCTATTGCTTTATTATTATTATTATTATTATTTATTTTTTATTTTTTATTTTTTATTTTTTATTTTTTTTAGACGGAGTCTCGCTCTGTCGCATAGGCTGGAGTGCAGTGGCCGGATCTCAGCTCACTGCAAGCTCTGCCTCCCGGGTTCACGCCATTCTCCTGCCTCAGCCTCCCGAGTAGCCGGGACTACAGGCGCCCGCCACCTCGCCCGGCTAGTTTTTTTTGTACTTTTTAGTAGAGACGGGGTTTCACCGTGTTCGCCAGGATGGTCTCGATCTCCTGACCTCGTGATCCGCCCGTCTCGGCCTCCCAAAGTGCTGGGATTACAGGCTTGAGCCACCGCGCCCGGCCTGCTTTATTATTAAAAATAAATAATCCCAGGAAACAAAGGGCATTTGATACTCCATCCATTTTTCCCCATATTGTTTGGAACAGAATATTAATACCACTCCCTGAATCTGTAGAAGGATTGGTAGACTTTTGAGCATCCTGTGTTTGAAATTTCCTTACTGCATTCCTAAAACAGTATATGATAGATACAAATTATGTTTTTGTCTGTCAGCTTTTATGGAAGAATTTGGTGTATAGATGCTTTCTCAGCAAATAGGTATTTGGGTACTATAGCTTTTGATTTTGTATAGTTTAACCCTAAGAATTATTGACCCATTGAAGTGTTAAACTTAGCAGAGTGGTTGACATGTAGTACATACTAAGTAAATGCTAACAGTAGATTTGAAGCTACTATTGCTGAAAAGTAGATTAGTGTCTAGGTTTTCTTAGTGATCTTTAAGTTTAATCTACTTATGTTTAGCACTCATCAGCCTAAATATTGTAGCTTTCCTCCTTAATCTCATATTTGATTTTCTATCCAAACAGTTATATTTTTTCTTTTCCCAGAATCCTTCAATGCAATCCTCCTATCCAGTTGAATTTTTGCCTTCCAATTGGCCCTGCAGTACTACTGATGAAAATAAAAAGACAGAAGTAAACCTAGAGGCTGTCTTTCAGATAGTAGATGAATTGCATTCCTCCCCTAAATTGGAGATGGTAAAGGTGGAGCCTGTTGAGAATCAGTGCCCAACATCTCAATCTAACAGAGGCCAACACATTCTAGCTAATTCTAACAACAGCAATCCATGTTCTGCAAGTCAGGCTAGCCAGCTGGAGCCACTTACTCCTGTAGGCTCAGATATTATGTCTTTTGTGGTTGGAACAGAACAAGCAATTGCCTGCTCTCTACCACAGTCACCTGAGTACATCTATACCATCCACACAGCTCAGCCTGTTGAAAATAGCACAATACAGGAATCTACAACCATCCAGCAAGCTCATGTCAAACTGAAGGAGCACCTAAATCATAATCCATCTCCATCTTCAGTAGTATTTGTGCAGGAAGGGCCACCATTCAGCACACACCAGGTAAGGGGGCAAAGAAAAAATCTTAATAAAGCTTAAAGTACCTAGTGCTTCTGCTAAAGACTATTCTAGTGGAGAGTTTGTTCAGATTTTATTTGGGTTTAATACCAGTTCATTATGGTTTCCAGGAGGATCATGTCCCAGTGCTTCTGCACAAAAGATTCAGAAAGAAGTTACCTTAACCCTTAAGCATCCTCTCATTGTATTATGCATGGTCTGAAGTCAACCTCTAAAGAGAGGTTGTCTAATTGAGCTTTGTGGTATGAAGCTTATTTTCATGTTATAAGCATCCCTTGAGTTTTTGCTTCCTATCTTAATTCGAATAGATTAGATATGCCTGGCCGATAATTCTGTTACCCAGGAGGGATGGTTTATTTGACAGACATTATGAGGACTTTCCTAGCCATTTGTAGCACAGAGGTAAGGAGATGGTTGGAGGTCTTTTCTAACTTTATTACAGCATCATTGAACTGTAACTTGTGAGCATACTGTGTTTGAATTTCCTCACTAATATCTGCACTCCTAAAGCAGAAGGTAAAGGCTAATTCCTTTATTGCCACTAGTTTATTACAAGAAAATGAATAAACTTTAATTTTCAATAATTAGTAAGAATAATTCATCAAAAGTACATCCACAGAAACAACGTCAAATAGCACCTGTTCTCATTTTATAAGTGGAAGCTAAATAATGTGTACACACTGGACATACAATGTGGAATAATAGACATTGGAGACACTGAAGATGTGGAAGGGTGGGAGAGTAGGAGGGGGAACAGAGATGAGAAATTACTTAGTGGGTACACTGTACACTATTCACTCAAAGCCCAGACTCCACCACTATGCAGTATATCCATGTAACAAAATTGTGCCTGTACCCCTTAAAATAATACCCAAAAAAATCCAAATTAAAAAAAAATTTTTTTTGAGATGGATTCTCTCTCTGTCACCTAGGCTGGAGTGCAGTAGTGCAATCTTGGCTCACTGCAGCCTCCACCTCCTGGGTTCAAACGATTCTTCTGCCTCAGCCTCCTGAGTAGCTGGGACTACAGGCGCCCACCACCACGCCAAGCTAATTTTTTGTATTTTTAGTAGAGACGGGGTTTCAACATGTTGGCCAGGCCGGTCTTAAGCTCCTGACATTGTGATCCACCCACTTCAGCCTCCTAAAGTGCTAGAAGTACAAGTATGAGCCACCACGCCCAGCCTACAAAAAACCTTTTTAAAAATTAGCACCTGTAGTCCTAGCTACTCAGGAGGATCACTTGAGCCCAAGAGCTTGAGGTTACAGTGAGCTATGATTGTACCACTGTACTCCCACCTGGACAACAATGTGAGACCCCGCCTTAAAACAAAAAAAAAACACACACACACAAAAAACCCTGCACTTTTGTAAGTTAAAAAAAAAAATCAACAAGCTTCATGGTAAATATTTCTCTGATCATAAGTAAATGTTTTAGCTCCATATACATTTTAGTAGTTTGTGAGAAAGGTATAGTATCATTTATAAGAATGAAAAGCCTTATAAGCTTGTTTGTTGGATCATGTTCCTATAATAGAACTCCTCTGATAAAATATCTTAACTTTTAGCATATATTTGGAGGAAATCTCAATTAATGAATGGGTTTAATATTTTAGGTGGATGCCAATATAAAATGCCAGACCAGTTCACGTGAGAATATCTTGCCTTCAGAACAGATGGGATTCCTCATTTCAGAAATGGGGCCTGCTAGCAAGCCTAGCAAAGACACAGGTTTAGCCACTCCAGCCAGATACAGAGAGCACAGAAGCAACTCACAACAAGGAAAGTCCCCTGGTAAGGATTATTGTGCTCTAGAATGCCAGAAGTAGAATCACGCTGTAGAATTAATATATGAATGACAGTTTTTCTGGGTCTCCATTTATTATTCATAATTGTATTATACCTGTCACATTGCTATTTTTACATAGCTATAATTTTAACTCTATATTTGTTCTTAGTTATCTTTGTAAAGTATGTAATAGTTATTTTCCTAGTATTACATATAATGATTTGGGCTTTGAAAAATTTAGAACATATTAAGAATAAGCAAAAGAATTTAGATTATTTAACTTGGAGAAGGCAGGGATGAAGGATGATTTAATAACTATCCTAGATGCCAGACTTTGAAATCGTAGTTGTAGTTGTTCTGTTATTAACAGACTCTAGGACAAGAGGGCATGTACTTATATTGTGACAGGAGAAAATTAGATGGAAATTTAGGATATTATCCTGAGCGTATGATAAAGGTACCGTAAAGTACGACCCTATACCAATGGTTTGTTATTCTTGCAGTTTGTAAGAACTCAGAGTAAGTGATTGTTTTAGGGACATATAGTTGCTTCTAATATGACAAAATCATGTTTTTTGAAGAAAATAGTAACATCTAATAAAACGTGTATTTTGTATGATCCAAAAATCAGGTTACCAGAGTCTGCAATGCACAATTTTAATATTCTAGAATTACGTGCATGTCAGGGGCATGCAGTGCAGGCAGAATTAACCAGGACAAACATATCATTTTAACCTACAGTAATTTGAAAAATGTTGAGGACTTCTGTGAGAACTTTTCCAAAAAGTAAATTAATAGTGATATGATCATAGATCATAGTGTAGCTCAGATTCATAGGGTTCTTTCTGCAAAATGTCTTTTAGGCTAAAAACTATTCATCATTTGTTCACTAAACTTAGCTTGCACGCTTTTAGTTGACTATGTTTTCCAATCCATCATTAAAGATTAAAGATTTCTCACCACTGAAGATGTTTAACACAATGGCATGAGCCTTTGAAGGCAATTTAGATGAGAGAAGGGCAGGAACTAATATTTACTGTACCCATTTTTATGCCATACGACAAACTTAGAGTAAGTAACTTGTTCAAGGTCACATATAAATTTGTTTTCGTTTTTCATTTTTTTGACACAGAGTCTTGCTCTGTTGCCCGGGCTAGAGCGCAGTGGCACGATCTTAGCTCACTGCAGCCTCCTCACCTCATGGGTTCCAGTGATTCTTGTGCCTCAGCCTCCCAAGTAGCTAGGACTACAGGCATGTGCTACCACACCCGGCT
Source organism: Chlorocebus sabaeus (assembly GCF_047675955.1). Lineage (NCBI taxonomy): Eukaryota > Metazoa > Chordata > Mammalia > Primates > Cercopithecidae > Chlorocebus > Chlorocebus sabaeus. The sequence continues at coordinate 39,950,364 of NC_132919.1, forward strand.
AATTTTTGTATTTTTAGTAGAGATGGGGTTTCACCATGTTGGCCAGGCTGGTCTTGAACTCCTGGCCTCAAGTGATCTGCCCACCTCAGCTTCCTAAAGTGCTGGGATTACAGGTGTGAGCCACCATGGCTGGCCCTTTTTTCTTTTCTTTTCTTTTCCTTTCCTTTTTTTTTTTTTTTTTTTTTTTGAGACAGAGTCTTGCTCTGTTGCCCAGGCTGCAGTACAATGGCACCATCTCGGCTCACTGCAACTTCCACCTCCCACATTCAAGCGATTCTCCTGCTTCAGCCTCTTGAGTAGCTGGGATTACAGGCACACTCCACCACGCCTGGCTAATTTTTTTTGTTTTTAGTAGAGACAGGGTTTCTGCTGTGTTGGCCAGGCTGATCTCAAACTCCTGCCCTCAAGTGATCTGCCTGCCTTGGCCTTCTACAGTGCTAGGATTGCAGGCATGAGTCACTGCGCCCAGCTGCCTTTTTTCATTTTTTATGGAGACAGGGTCTCACTATGTTGCCCAGGCTGGTCTTGCACTCCTACACTCAAGCAGTCCTCCTGCCTTGACCTTTCAAAGTGCTGGAATTAAACAGGCGTGAGCCACAATGCATGGCTAGTCTTGTATAAATTAATATTACTAATATGCTACCCTAAGTTGTCTCCCTATAGAGCGCATATTCTTTCCTTTTCATTTTTTATTGTGTTGAAGAACACGTAATATAAAATTTATCATTTTAACCATTTTTATTTTTAATTTATAATTTAATTTATAATTTAAATGTAATTGTACATATTTATGAGGTACAATGTGATTTTTTGACACATATATACATAGTGTAATAATCAAACTGAGATAATTACCATATCCATTACTTTAAACATTTATCATTTCTTTGTGGTGATAACTCTCTAAACTCTCTTCTAGCTGTCTTGAAATATACACTACAGTGTTATTTGCTACAATTATTCTACTGTGTAATAGAATACCAAAACTTACTCTTCCTATCTAACTACAACTTTTGACCAACTTCTCCCAATCCCCCACTTTCCTACCTTCCCCAGCCTCTGGTATTTACTATTCTACTCTCTTCTGTGAAATTAACTTTTTTAGCTTCTGTATATGAGTAATATTATGCAGTATTTGTCTTTCTGTGCCTGACTTATTTCACTTAACGTAATGTTCTTCAGGTTCACCTATGCTGCCAAAAATGACAAGATTTCATTCTGTTTTATGGTTGAATCATATTCCATTGTATGTGTAAATATACACACACACACACACATATACATACATATACAGTGGAATACTATTCAGCCATAAAACAGAATTAAATCTTATATGTTGAAGAGACATCTCCACACCCATGGAGAAATCAGTATGTTGAAGAGACATCTCCACACCGGTGTTTACCACAGCACTATTCACAATAGCCAAGATATATATATACACACATATATACATATATATGTATTTATACACATATATGTATACATATACATACACATATATGTATATACACATATGTATATATGTATATATGCATATGTATATATTTATGTATATATACATATATGTATGATATATGTATATATGTGTATATATGTATGTATACACATATATATATCACATTTTCTTCATCTGTAGATGCATATTTAGGTTGATCCATATCTTGGCTATTGTGAATAGTGCTGTGGTAAACATCGGTGTGGAGATGTCTCTTCAACGTACTGATTTCATTTTCTTTGGAGATGCAACCAGTAGTGGAACTGCTAAATTATATAGTGGTTCTATTTTTAATTTTTTAAGGAAACTTCATACTGTTTTCTATAATGTTATCCTAACTTACATTCCTACAAATAGTATATGAGTCCCCTTTTCTCTGCATCTTTGCCAGCATTTGTTATTTTTTGTCTTTTTGGTAATAGCCATTTTAACTGGGATGAGGTGATATTGTGGTTTTGATTTGCATTTCTCTGATGATTGGTGATATTGAACATTTTTCCATATATCTGTTGGTCATTTGTGTATCTTCTTTTGAGAAATGTCTATTCAGGTCTTTTGCCCATTTTTTATTTTTATTTTATTTTATTTTATTTTATTTTTTTTGAGGCAGAGTCTCTTTCTGTCGCCCAGGCTGGAGTGCAGTGGCCAGATCTCAGCTCACTGCAAGCTCCGCCTTCGGGGTTCACGCCATTCTCCTGCCTCAGCCTCCCGAGTAGCTGGGACTACAGGCGCCCGCCATCACGCCCGGCTAGTTTTTTTTTTGTATTTTTTAGTGGAGACGGGGTTTCACCGTGTTAACCAGGATGGTCTCGATCTCTTGACCTCGTGATCCGCCCATCTCGGCCTCCCAAAGTGCTGGGATTACAGGCTTGAGCCACCGCGCCCGGCCTGCCCATTTTTTAAATTAGACTGTTTTTGTTTTTGTCTTTGTTTTGCTTCTGAGTTGCTTAAATTCCTTATGTATTCTGCATATTAACCTTTTGTCAAATGTGTAGTTTGCAAATACTTTCTCTCTTTTTGTAGGTTGTCTCTTCATTGTATTGTGTCTTTTGCTATGCAGAAGATTTTTAGTTTGATATAATCCCATTTGTCCATTTTTGGTTTTGTTGCCTGTGCTTTTGAGGTCTTATCCAAAAAGTCCTCAGCCTCCCAAGTAGCTGGGATTACAGGCACCCACCATCATGCCCGGCTAACTTTTGTATTTTTAGTAGAGACAGGGTTTCACCATGTTGGCCAAACTGATCTCAAACTCCTGACCTCAAGTGATCCGCCCACCTCGGACTCCCAAAGTGCTGGGATTACAGGTGTGAGCCACTGTGCCTGGTCTCCATTATCATTTTTTATTGTTTTTTACTTAAAGTCCTTTTTTTTTTTTTATTTTTTGAGATGGAGTTTCGCTCTTGTTGCCCAGGCTGGAGTGCAATGGAGTGATCTTGGCTCACTGCAACCTCTGCCTTCCAGGTTCGAGCAATTCTCCTGCTTCAGCCTCCCGAGTAGGTGGGATTACAGGCATGTACCACCACGCCCAGCTAATTTTATATTTTTAGTAGAGACAGGGTTTCTCCATGTTGGTCAGGCTCGTCTTGACCTCCTGACCTCAGGTGATCCACCTGCCTCAGCCTCCCAAAGTGCTAGGATTATAGGCGTGAGCCATTGCGCATGGCCTTAAAGTCCGTTTTATCTGATGCAAATATAGCTACTGCTGTTCTTGTTTAGATGATTGAAAAGATGGAACACTCTTCTCCATCCCTTCACTTTCATTCTATGCATATCTTTTTTTTTTTTTTTTTTTTTGAGACAAAGTCTCACTCTGTCACCCATGCTGGAGTGCAATGGTGCGATCTCAGCTCACTGCAAACTCTGCCTCCTGGGGTCAAACGATTCTCGTGCCTCAGTCTCCCGAGTAGCTGGGATTACAGGTGCATGCCACCAAGCCCAGCTATTTTTTTTTTTGTATTTTTTGGTAGAAATGGAGTTTCACCATGTTGGCCAGGCCAGTCTCGAACTCCTGACCTCTAGTGATCTGCCTGCCTTGGCCTCCCAAAGTGCTGAGATTACAGGTGTGAGCCACCACACCCAGCCCCATTTTAACCATTTTTAAGTGCACAGTTCAGTAGTGTATTCACATTGTTTGAAACAGATCTCTAGAACATTTTTATCTTGCAAATCTGAAACTCTATATCCATTAAACACAATTTTCCTTTTCCCTCTTCACTTGCCCCTAGTAACCGCCATTCTACTTTCTGTTCCTATGCATTTAACTATTCCAGGTACCTCATTTAAGTGGAATCACGCAGCATTTGTGTTTTTGTGACTGGGTTATGTTTTCAAGGTTCATTCATGTTGTAGCATGTGAAAAGATTTCCTTTCTTTCTAAGGCTGAATAATATTCCCTTGTATGTACATATGACATTTTGTTTATTCATTTCTTAATAGACATTTAGGTTGCTTCTGCCCCTTGACTATTGTGAATAGTGCCACTATGAACTTGGGGTTGGAAATATCTGTTTTGTTTTTCTTTTTAAGAGATGAGGCCTCACAATGTTGCTCAGGCTAGACTCAAACTCCTGGACTCAAATGATCTTCCTTCCTCAGCCTCCCAAGTACTGGGACTACAGGCGTGTGCCAGCATGCCTGGCTCCAACTATCTCTTTGAGGCCCTGATTTCATTTGCATATATCCAGTATTGGATTGCTGGATCATATGGTTAATCCAATTTTTAATTTTTTGAGGACCCTCCATACTATTTTTCATAGCTGCCATACCATTTTATAATCCCACCAACATTGCAAAAGAGTTCTAATTTCTCCACATCCCCACCAACACTTATTATTTCCTGGATTTTTTAAAGGATGGCTTCTATAAGTAGCCATCTTAATGAGCATGAGCTGGTAGATACCTCATTGTAGGTTTGATTTTTTTTACATTTCTGTGATAATTAGTGATACTTAGTATCATTTGTATACTTACTGGCCATTTGTATATCATCTTTGGAAAAATGTATATTCAAGTCTTTTGCCAGTTTTTCATTTGGTTCGTTTGATTTTTGGTGTTGTTCAGTTGTAGGAGTTTTTAAAATATATTCTGAATATTAACCCCTTAGTGGATATGATTTACAAATATTTTCTCCCATTCTGTGAGTTGCCTTTCATGATGTTTTGTCCTTTGACGAGCAGACACTTTTAAGTTTGTTGTAGTCCCATCTGTCTATTTTGCTTTTTTTTTTTTTTTTTTTTTTTACCTTGTGCTTTGGGTGTCATATCCAGGAAAGCATTGCCAAGTCCAGTGTCATAAAGTTATCTCTCTGTGTTTTCTTCTAGGATTGTTATAGTCTTAAGTCTTACGTTTAGGTCTTTAATCCATTTTGAGTTAGTTTTCATATATGGTATAAGAGTTTAACTTCATTCTTTTGCATATGGATACCCAGTTTTCCCAATACCATTTGTTAAACAGAGTGATTGTCCTTTCCCCAATGAGTGGGCTTGGCACCTTTGTTGAAGGTCATTTAATAATATATGTGAAATTTATTCTATTGAATATTCATTGATATATTTGGCTGAATTTATGCCAGTAGCACTGTTTTGATTACTGTAGCTTTGTAATATGTTTTGAAATCAAGAAGTGTAAGTCCCTTAACTTTGTTCTTTTTCAAAATTGTTTTGACCATTTGGGATCCCTTGAGATTCCATATGAATTTTAGGATGAAGTTTTCTATTTCTGTAAAAAAAAATTAACTGAGATTTTGAAAGGCATTGTGTTGAACTGTAGATTGCTTTGCATGGTATAGATATCTTAACAATATTTCCAGTCCATGAACACGGAATGTGTTCTACTTATTATTGTCATCTTTAATTTATTTCAGCAGTGTTTTGTAATTTTCAGTGTAAAAGTCTTTTGCCTCATTTGTTAGATTTATTCCTATTTTATTCTCTTTGATGCTATTGTAAATGAAATCTTTCCTTTTAACTTTTAATCTCACAAACAGTGCACAAATACATTCTCCTTGTAAGAACTACTAAGGCCAGAATTCCCTTTGACTACTACCTCCCCATACTGTTCCCTTTATGTCTTCCCCAGATGTAACCACATGTTTTTTCTACATCATCTTAGTAATGGCACAGTCACTCAAATAAGCAGATAACCTTTTCAGATAATACTCTGGAGGGAAAAGTTTCTCTTATATAAGCTTGGGTATATTTGTTAAAAATTATTCTCATTACTTTATGGTTACACATACTAGACTCTTGAACTAATATAACAAGAGAAACTAAAAAGAAAGTTAAAGGATAGATACCTCTGATTATGCTTTAAGAACAGTATATTCAAGGGTCCAGAAACAAGATGATTTATTGAGTGTATACAAAGGAAGAGATGCTTGAGACTGAAGGATGGGGTTGTTTGGTAGGGGATAGGTTGAGGCAGAGGGCTTGAGAGCAGGCAAGTTGATTAACAGGTCATATATAGAGTAGTTAACACATCCACATATCCTTGCCTCCTGAAGAGTGTTGGTAGCTAGAAATTGGAGGTTTCTCCTTTAAAAAAAATTGAAAGACAGGTGTGGGACTTAGAAATCTCTGTTTCAGCAACTGGCACCTTGGGGAACTAAGAATGAAAGGACTGGCCGGGTGCAGTGGCTCACACCTGTAATCCCAGCACTTTGGGAGGCTGAGGCAGGCAGATCACAAGGTCAGGAGTTCAAAACCAGCCTGGCCAATATGGTGAAACCCCATCTCTACTAAAAAATACAAAAATTAGCTGGACGTGGTGGTGCATGCTTGTAGTCCCAGCTACTCAGAAGGTTGAGGCAGGAGAATCGCTTGAACCTGGGAGGCGGAGGTTGCAGTGAGTGGAGATCGCACCACTGCACTCCAGCCTGGGCGACAGAGACGCCATCTCAGAAAAAAAAAAGAATGAAAGGACTAACTAAGTCTAGCCCATCTCTTCCACCTGTGAGGCAAACTCTACTTGGTTTGTCTGAGAAATACAAGGCTTATTTTTCAAATGTCAAACAATGTTATTCACCATGTTAACAATATAAACAAGAAAAACTATGACCATTTAATAGATGCAGGGAAAGCATTGGACAAAATTTTTACACTATTTTATAGTAAAAACTCTCAACAAACTAGGAATGGTAGAAAATTCCTCAAACCAATAAAAGAGTATCTATAAAGTATGTACACTAAAGATCATAATGGTAAAAAACTAAACCGTTTACCCCAGAGACTGGGAACAAGGCAAGGATGGCCACTTTCCCCACTTTTCTTCAACACTGTACTGGAGGGCCTCACCCTTGAAATAAGGTGAAAAGTTACATACATCATGTATGTTTACCACCCTTTGGCTTTGATCACATAGCCACAGCCAATTAATTGTAGGGTAGTTTTGGAAAAGAAATCTTTGGCTAGGTGACCATGTACCCACCTAAGCATTCCACCACCATGGAAGAAGAGGTGAATGACTTCTGGGGGACAGCCTCTGCCAGATCCATTGCTTTGACTACCCAAGTATCAGAGCACACCCATGTTAGTATACATAGAACATGCTCACATTCTCCCCGAGAGAGACAATGCCAAAGACCCATACAATTACGGCATCCTGCTTAGTCAAGATCTCTAAGTATTATACAATTCTTTTCTGTTAGATGGCTCTTCTTTGTCTCGTAACATAAAAAACAAGTTATCCATCCTCCCCCCTCACTCACACATACCCAAATTAGAGTATTAGAACAGGATATGTAACAAGTAGAACTTTCACTCAAAAAAGAGAAAAATAGGAAACATACAACCGTTGCTGTTTCACAGCATTTATCAAATCCTGCTGGACGAAAACTGCAAAGATTTTCTGCCTTGACAGTAGGATAAATTCCTTGGTTAGCCCATCAGTGAAGCCCTGCTTTTGCGTTCTGGGAGTATTTTTCTGTTTGTTGCCTCCATCACCTCTGGCGTTCCCTTCCAAGAGGGCTTTTCCTGGTTCACTATCCTTCATGGACTCATCTGAAGTGGTCCCTCAGGGGTATGCATTTTTTTTGGAATGATCGAGTTTTTGTTGCCTCTTTTCAAAGCCAACTTTTGTATTTGTTAATTTTTTCCATTGATTTCTACTCTTATCTATATTATTTGCTTTCTTGTATCACTTTGGGTTTACTTTCCTCTTCCTTTTCTGGTTTTTTAAGGTGGAACTTCAGGTCACTGATTTTAGATCTTCTTTTCTAAGATTAGCATTTAAAACTATACATTTCCCTTTAAACATTGCTTCAGCTGCATCCAGCAAAGTTTGGTGTTGTATTTCCATTATCACTCAGTTAAAAATATTTTCTTTTTCATTGTGATTTTGTCTTTGATTCATGCATTTTTAGATTTATTCCCAGATATTTAAATACATTTATATTTATTTCCAGATATTTGAAGTTTTCCTAGTTACTTTATTGTTATTGACTTCTAATTTAATTCTGTTGTGGTCAGAGAATACATTTTGTATAATTTTGATCCTTTATGTTTATTGAGACTTGTTTCATGGCCCAGTGTATGGTCTATCTTGGTGAACATACCATTTGCACTTGAAAGTAATGTAATATATATTCTGCAGTTGTTAAATATAGTGTTCTATATCTGTCAATTAGATTAAGTGTTGATTATGATGTTCACATCTTTCCTACCCCTGAATCCCCTATGTCTTAATTTTTTTTTTTTTTTTTTTTTTTTTTTTTTGAGACAGAGTTTCACTCTTGTTGCCCAGGCTGGAGCGCAATGACATGATCTTGGCTCACTGCAACCTCCGCCTCCTGGGTTCAGACGATTCTCCTGCCTCAGCCTCCTGAGTAGCTGGGATTACAGGCACCCGCCACCATGCCCGGCTAATTTTTTTTATTTTTAATAGAAATGGGGTTTCACCATGTTGGCCAGGCTGGTCTCGAACTCCTGACCTCAGGTGATCCACCCACTTCAGCCTCCCAAAGTGCTGGGATTACAGGCGTGAGCCACCTCATCCGGCTTGTCTTAATTTTTTTAAACCTCTCATATTTTTTTTCCTCCACATTTCCTTTTTGAGTTATTTCTTCTACCTTCTTGTTCACTCTTTTATACTAGGTCTAATGTGCTGTTTGACTCATCCACTGAGTTATTAATTTGATTATTTTTCAATTCTAGGATTTCTGTTTGTTCTTTTCTCCAGACCTTCTGGTCACATTTTTGAGTTTCTAGTTACCTGCCAAAATTTTTCAAGCTTGGAATTTGCCTCCTTGAAATAGTAAGCATGGTTGTTTTCTTGCTGGATTCTGATAATTCCAGTATATGGTGTTTCCATAGGTCTCTTTCAGTTGTCTCATTTGTGTTGGTTCTCAACCATAGTGGCTAATCCCTCATGTAACTGGTTATTTTCACTGTATGCTGAACATAGTATTTGAAGAATAGTATTTGAAAAATTTCTTGTAAAAATAATTTAAGGCCTAGGATGACATTATCTTCCCCAAATAAGATTTATTTCTACCAGGTAATTGGGGTCACTGGCAATTAGGGATCACCTTAATCCAGTTCAGAGCTTGAGATTTTTCTGACCACAAACTGTGCAGTGGCTTGTTTCATCCTCTCCTGGGTGCAGCCTATAGAGATCCTAGCCATCAAAGTGGAAATCTCATCAGAACTCAACCTTTGACAAGCCCAGTCTCTGACATTTGTCCCTCTAGACCCAGAAGGCAAAGTTCAGCCTCTCAATCTCCTACAGATGGCAAATGTCACAAAGGCAAAAGTAGCCTCAAGTACCAGGCTTATCTCTCTGGATCCCCACGCTCACCTGACACTCAGCCCAGTCATTGTTTACTATCTCATTACCTTTTGAGACTTTTAAAGAATATTGTTTCTATAGTCTGTCCAGGTTTTTTAGTTGTCTTCAATGGGAACGCTGGTCTTAATTAATTACCAGTTCTGACATTACCAGAAGTGGTCATATCATTTAAAAAAAAAATTCTTACCTCTTTACCCGTCTATTTTTCCTATTTTTTCTTTAGTCCAGTATTGGATATGCTGAGTTGAATTTCTCTCTCTGTTTTTTTCTTTCAAATTTTTTATATTTTTGTCTTTTTTCTATTTTGTGGAATGTTCCTCAGATGAAACTTTCAACTATTTAGTTTTAAAAATTTGGCTATTAAATTTATAATTTCCGGCCGGGCGCGGTGGCTCATGACTGTAATCCCAGCACTTTGGGAGGTGAGGCGGGCGGATCACCTGAGGTCGGGAGTTCGAGACCAGTCTGACCAATATGGTGAAGCCCTGTCTCTAGTGAAAGTACAGAATTAGCCGGGCGTGGTGGTGCATGCTTGTAATCCCAGCTACTCTAGAGGCTGAGGCAGGAGAATCGCTTGAATCCGGGAGGCGGAGGTTGCAGTGAGCCAAGATGGCACCATTGCACTCTAGCCTGGGCAACAAGAGCAAAACTCCATCTCAAAGAAAAAAATATATATAACTTCTAACAGTTCTTTTTTATTCTATAATCATTCCTTTTTTGGGGAACTTTCTGTTCTTTTATATGGATGCAATATCTTCTCATAGCTGTCTGAGGATACTAAATGGAAGGGCTGGTTTTGAAGTTGTTTTCCCATAGCATGTGTCAGTTTCCTCTACGTTCTGTTTTTTTTTTTTTTTTCCCCATTGGCTTTCTTCCCTATTCAAGAGCGGAGCTTTAAAAAGTTTATCAGAAGCTCTGTTGACAAGATTCGTCAACTGTTGGGCTTAGCTTAATATTAATCAGCATGTACCACCAATTTTTTTTTTTTTTTTTTCTGAGGCAGAGTCTCACTCTGTTGCCCAGTCTGGCACGATCATAGCTCACTGCAGCCTTGATCTCTGGGGTAAAGTGATCCTCCTGCGTCAGTCAACCAACCCCTAGCCCCCAAAGAAGTAGCTGGGACTATAGGAGCATGCCGCCATGCCTAGCTGATTTTATTTTACTTTTCAAAGAGATGGAGTCTCACTGTGTTGCCCAAGCTGATCTCCAACTCCTGGCCTCAAGCAATCCTCCCAACTTAGCCTCCCAAAGTGCTGGGATTACAGGTGTGAGCCACCATGCCTGGCCTAAAGGCACTTCTTAGTGCAACTTCGGGTTGGGATATTGAAGCAGTTGGATTCATGACCCAGTTACTGAACTCTAGTCAATAAGTTGTCAACCACAGGCAGACAAATACTCCCTTCCATCTCTGCTTGCACACTACGTACCTCTAGCCTGAGTTTCTCTCTTCTTTTAGGGCTTTGCTGAATGTGTCAAGAAATAGTCAACACATTGTGATTTTTGTCAATCTTTTTCCCCATGGTTGTATGTTCACTTGGTGCCTGTGATCTGACTTCCATGGTATCACAGGTGATGATTTTACCAAATGTGTTGGCGTGGATAACAAAGATCACCAACATTCTAGCTTGCTGTGTCCTAACCATGTGCTGCCTGACTGCAAAGCCAGTAGCACGTATAATCATGAATCCCTGAATGACAGGAATATATTCTGAGAACTATGTCATTAAGTAATGTTATTGTTGTATAAACATAGTGGATTGTACTTACACAAACCGAGATGGTGTAGTATAGCCTATTGCTTCTAGATTACAAACCCTTACAGCATGTTACTGTATTGAATATTGTAAGCAATTATAATACAGTGGTATTTGTGTATCTAAACATAGCTAAGTATAGAAATGGTACAGTAAAAATAGAGTACAATCTTATGGAATCATCATCATCTGTGTGGTCTGTCATAGACCAAAATCAACCAATTATTATTTTTTTTTGGCAATTTGATTGGCAAAACTTTAACTGTTGATAATATCCAGCTTTGATAAAGGTATGGAGAAAAAGGAACCTTCTCTATGCTGTAACTGGAATGTAAATTTGTATAGCCCTATAAAGGACAACTTGGCATTATTATTATTTTATTATTATTATTATACTTTAAGTTCTAGGGTACATGTGCACAACGTGCAGGTTTGTTACATATGTATACATGTGCCATGTTGGTGTGCTGCACCCATTAACTTGTCATTTACATTAGGTATATCCCCTAATGCTATCCTTATCCCCTACTCCCTACCCCCTCCCCACAATAGGACCTTGTGTGTGATGCTCCCCTTCCTGTCTCCAAGTGATCTCATTGTTCAGTTCCCACCTATGAGTGAGAACATGTGGTATTTGGTTTTCTGTTCTTGCAATAGTTTGCTGAGAATGATGGTTTCCAGCTGCATCCATGTCCCTACAAAGGATACGAACTCATCCTTTTTTATGGCTGCATAGTATTCCATGGTGTATATGTGCCACATTTTCTTAATCCAGTCTGTCACTGATGGACATTTGGGTTGATTCCAAGTCTTTGCTATTGTGAATAGTGCCGCAGTAAACATACGTGTGCATGTGTCTTTATAGCAGCATGACTTATAATCCTTTGGGTATATCTCTAGTAATGGGATGGCTGGGTCAAATGGTATTTCTAGTTCTAGATCCTTGAGGAATCGCCACACTGTTTTCCACAATGGTTGAACTAGTTTACAGTCCCACTAACAGTGTAAAAGTGTTCCTATTTCTCCACATCCTCTCCAGCACCTGTTGTTGCCTGATTTTTTTAATGATTGCCATGCTAACTGGTGTGAGATGGTGTCTCATTGTGGTTTTGATTTGCATTTCTCTGATGGCGAGTGTTGATGAGCATTTTTTCATGTATCTGTTGGCTACATAAATGTCTTCTTTTGAGAAGTGTCTGTTCATATTCTTTGCCCACTTTTTGATGGGGTTGTTTGTTTTTTTCTTGTAAATTTGATTGAGTTCTTTATAGGTTCTGGATATTAGCCCTTTGTCAGATGAGTAGAAGCATTATAAATAACTAAAATGCTTATGAGTTTTGACTCAGGGACTCTACTCCTGAGAATCTCTCCTGTAGAAATGTGTATGTTCCCAATGGTACTAAAAATAAGTTTGCTATAGTGTTATTTATAATAGCAAAAATTTGGAAAAAGCGTAAATGCCTGACAGTGGGGAACCAGATACGTTATGACAAATCTACATGATAAAATACTGTGCAACCATTTAAGAAACTAAAGTAGCTTGGTGTGTTGTGACCTGGAAAGACAGTAAGTGTTCATAATGTGTTAAGCAAATGAGTAAGTTCCAATACAATATGTCTAGCACAACTCCCTTTCTAGAAAGAAAGAAAAGAAAGTATATGCTGTAAAACTGTAGAAAAAAGTCTAGAAGTATATGATATAGCTGATAAATATAACACTAGTTACCTCTCAGAAGATAGAATGTGCAGGTGCAGGGGTATGTTTAACTTCTCAATTTGTGTATGTATATGTAATAGGATTATGGGAAATTTTCACTGTCTGTATTCTATGTTTTTAAAATTTAAAAAAATCTAAAAATACTAAAAGTAGTTTAAATACTTGAAGTGTTCCTGTAGCATGAATATAAAAGCCTTAAAGTAATGGAAATGAACAATTTCAGAATGTTTTTTAAAAATATTTATATCCCAGATAGTAAACTGACTTTTGAGGTTTAGACATGATTGACTCAAGATAAACTTACTTTATACCAAGAATGCCTTTCCAAGATTTCTGAGAATTTCTAGGGTTCACAGTAGCTTTTATTTTTGAGTTTCTGCTTAAATGTAATTCCAGAGTTGTCCATATCTGACTTTCAGGGCTGTTCTTATCTGTCTGATCCATGCCATACCAGATGCAGAACTTGGCCCACTTTCTTTGACCTCTTCCTCCCTTTAAGCATTATGCTAGGCATTTGTATGTGTAGCACACTTTTATGAGGATACCGGGAGGTAGAAAGGGTTTACATTTAGAACACTGCAAAAATGGAATTAAAAGGCCCCCAGTCACTTTACAGCATCTTTCCTTGTCACTAGTCAATATGGTTCTCTGCCATGTTGCTTTCTTTCCTTGTACTAGCGCCAGACGTTCATTTCTCTGTTTTGTTGTTGTTGTTATTGTTGGGTTGTGGTGTTTTTTTTTTTTTTTTTTTTTCCTGCTCTTTCCTCAGGTGCTGAATTTCTGTGTTTTACTTAGGCAAAGAAGGTTAGGCATCTCTTCTATTTTCTGATGTTTTTAAGGCCTCATTTTTCCCAACCAGAACAATCTATCAAGATATATTCCTCAACAAAGACAATTACCTCCCTGAGAGGAACTCTGGTGCCTGCTGTTAAAATAATAATTTCCTCTCTTTCACTACATGTTATGGTTGTAAGTGTAACTGATAAAATAATTAGCACATTGATTACCTTTGTTAACTCTTCCTGTTGTTTTTTTTTCTAAGTAAAGCCTTATCCTTTGGTCAGTGCAGTTAATAGATGAGTCTTAATTGATGTTGGCTTCCTGCTGTGAAACGTAAGAGTTGTGAAATCTTGGCATCATTATGACACTTAATCACATTTTCATTTTATTAGGGACAAGAGGAAAATGAGTTATGAATAAGCTAGAACCTGTCTGCTAAAAAATAAAAATAATAAAAATAAAGTTAGTTTAATTAAAGTGTAAGCAGAAATACAATTCATGAAGTTGTAAATGCTTCCTCTCTGATAGACCTTGGCCTGACAGTTGGTCTGTGAAAACATGGCTGTATGTAAGGTTGCATGGCATTAAGAGGCCTTAACCAAGGTCAATGTGTGAGATTAATATACTGCTCATTAGAAACAGTACAGCATAACAGATAGAAAGAAAGCTTTTGGTATTAGAAAAACCTACATTAAAACCTGGATTCTGCTCTTTACTGTGTGACCTTGGACATGTTTACCTAACTGAGCTTTGGTTTCCTCATCTGCAAAATGAGGGATATGGATTATAATGATATAAATCATAGAACTGGCTTAGTATTATGCTGGGTTACATAGTAAGTAGTCGGTACACAGTAGCAATAGAATTTTAGCAATAATTACTATTATCTTTATAACATTTACTATTCTTATGTTGATTACCACTGGTCATTTTTCAGATGGCTAGTCTCTATTTATTTATTTATTTGTTTATTTGTTGAGCTGGAGTCTCGCTCTGTTGCCTAGGCTGGAGTGCAGTGGTGTGATCTCGGCTCACTGCAACCTCCCCCTCCTGGGTTCAAGCGACTCTCGTGCTTCAGCCTCCCAAGTAGCTGGGACTACAGGCATGAGCCGCCACACACAATTAATTTTTGTATTTTTAGTAGAGATGGGGTCTTGTCATGTTGGCCAGGTTGGTCTTGAACTCCTGACCTCAGGTGATGCACCCACCTTGGCCTCCCAAAGTGCTGGGATTACAGGCATGAGCTACTGCACCCGACCTTAGTCTCACTTTCAATTCACATAGGCTCTCAGTGTTGCAGTAGTCCTATAATATTTTTCTAGTCAATATATTCCCCATTCTCCAAAGCCACTCTATTATATCCTGTCCTCTCTGCTCCATTTCCAGTACTTCTCCTCTCTCTTCATTCATGGCTGTGACCCTGTTTGTATCTTACTGAGAAAATAGAAGCAACTAGAATAAAGATTTCATATCTTCCCACCAACATATCTATCAGTCTACTTCCAGTTGTAACCCTACACTCTCTCTTTCCTCCTGTTATAATGGAAAAGGGCCAGTCCTTTCATTTGTATACAGAATCCTGTCCCCTTTTGTGTACTCACAGACTTAGGGCCTACTGCTGTCGCCCTTACTCTTCAGTAATCACATTGTATCTTTGTTTTTGCTTTCCCCCTGAGACAGGGTCTTCCTCTGTCATCCAGGCTGGAGTGTAGTGCTGTGAATACAGCTCACTGCAGCCTCGACTTCCTGGCTCAAGCAATCCTCCTACCCCAGCCTCCTGAGTAACTGGGACCACAGGCTCATGCCACCAGGCCCAGCTAAATTTTTAAAATTTTTATAGAGACAGGGTCTTGCCATGTTGCCCAGGTTGTCTTGATTTCTTGGTCTTAAGTGATCCTCCTGCCTTGGCCTCCAAAGTGCTGGGATTATAGGAGTGAGCCACCGTGCCTGGCCATATTTTATCTTTTCTTTTTTTTTTGAGACAGAGTCTAGCTCTGTTGCCAGGCTGGAATTCAGTGGCACGATCTCGGCTCACTGCAACCTCCGCCTCCCAGGTTCAAGCAATTCTTCTGCCTCGGCCTCCCAAGTAGCTGGGATTACAGGCACGTGCTGCCATGCCCAGCTAATTTTTGTATTTTTAGTAGAGATAGGGTTTCACCATGTTGGCCAGGATCATCTCGATCTTCTCCCAAATTGCTGGGATTACAGGCATAAGCCACCACGCCCGGCCTAACATTTTATCTTTTATGTTAGATAACTCCCATCAGCAAGCAAACATGTCATCATAGGATCTATGTTTAAAATATCCGTTTGGGCCAGGCGCAGTGGCTCACGCCTGTAATCCCAGCACTTTGGGAGGCTGAGGCGGGTGGAACACCTGAGGTCAGGAGTTCTTGACCAGCCTGGCCAACATGGTGAAACCCCATCTCTACTAAAAATACAAAATTAACCAGGCGTGGTGGTATGCACCTGTAATCCCAGCTACTTGGGAGGCTGAGGCAGGAGAATCACTTGAACCCAGGAGGCAGAGGTTGCAGTGAGCCAAGAACGTGCCACTGCACTCCAGCCTGGGCAACAAGAGCGAAGCTCCATCTCAAAAAAAAAGAAAAAGAAAAAGAAAAAAAAAATTTCCTTTGATCTTTCCTTCGTATTTCCAGGTAGCTATTCCTGTACTTTTTCTGCTTTCCTTAGAGCAAAGCTCCTTGGAAGCATATCCTTACCTCAACTACTCCAAGCAGATTTTTCTTTCTTCTGCTCAACTGAAACTGCATTTGTCAAGGTTTCCAATGACTGCCACATTGCCAAATCCAGTAGCCAATTATCAGTCCCTGTTTTATTTGACCTTAGCACCGTTTGAACAGATTATTTCAACCTTTCTGAAATGCTTTCTTCTGGCTTATGGAACATCTCCCTTTCCTAGTTTTCACTGGCCAACTCTGTAGTTTCTTTTACTGAATGCTCTTCAACTTTCCTAATTTCTAAATATTTATGAACCCCAGAGCTCAGTTATTTCTCTCTCTCGGTTCAATTCCTAGGTAATCTCAACCAGTCTCATGCTTTTATTATCATCTTTGTAGTGGTGTCTCCAAAACCTGTATCTAAAGTCTCAATCTTCTCTGACCCTCACTTGCATACCCTACTGCCTACACTATGTCTTTGGATGTCCTGTAAGTGTCCCAAGCTTAATATATTCTACCTTTTCCCCAATTTTACTTATTTACTTATAAATAAATAGTATTGGCCAGGCATGGTGGCTCACACCTGTAATCCCAGCACTTTAGGAGGCCAAGGCGGGCAGGTCACTTGGGCTCAAGCAAGACTAGCCTGGCCAACATGGTGAAACCCCAACTCTACAAAAAACATGTGTGGTGGCATGTGCTTGTGGTACCAGCTACTTGGAAGGCTGAGGTGGGAGAATCGCTTGAGCCCAGGAGGCAGAGGTTGCAGTGAGCTGTGATTGTGCCACCACACTCCAGCCTGGGCAACAAAGCAAGACCTTGTTTCAGATGAATGAATGAATGAATGGTACTTCTAGTCATCTGGTCCACCACAGCTCTTGGAGTCTCCCTTGACTCCCTTCTCTCACATGTCCAGTCCATCAGCAAATCTTATCTGCTCACTGTAGATGCACATCTAGAATCTGACCATTTCTCACCTCCTTTACTTGGTGTTACCATAGTCCAAGCTACTACTTTCTCTTGCCTGGATGACTGCATAGCTTCTTAAGGTTTTTCTGCTTCTACTCTTGGCCCCTACAGTCTTTTTCTGCCAGAGTGATCCTTTTAAATCAGTAATTATTTTTCTTGCCTAAATTTCTTTAATAGTTTTCTATATATATGTAGAAGAAAATCTGAAAATCCTTACTGTGGTCTTCAAGATGCAGAATGATTTGGTACCTGGCAACTGTTCTAACTTCATCTCCTACTACTTCCATCTCCCTCATCTAGTCCAGCCCCAGCAGTTTCTTCACTATTGTTTGAGTATACCAAGAATTCTCCAGCCTTTATACTTGGTATTCTCTCTGCCAGAAATGTTTTTCACCCATATTTTCACATGGCGTGTTCCTTCATCTCATTCAGTCCTCTGCTCAGATGCCAGCTCAGCATAGAAATCTTCCGGACCGTGCCATCTGAAATGGCACCCTGTTCCCCATGTCCTGCCTTCCTCCAGTCCCTTTATTCTTCTTTGTTTTTCTTCTGCAGTGCTTGTTACTACTTGCTATTTTTCTATAATTCCCACCCCTACTCTTTCTAGAAGGTTAGTTCTCTGAGGGCAAGGACTTTGTTTTGTTCATTGTTGTATCCCCAGAACCTAGAATATTACCTGTGGCACTCCTTGTTGGATAAATAAATGAATGAGTTGCTTTTTTTCTCCATATACATTCTTATCTTACTAATGTACTTTTTAAAAATTTATGGAAAAATGCAGTCTTTTAAAAAATTGTGATAAATACTCATAAAATTTACCATCTTAACCATTTAAAAATGTACAATTCAGTTAATGCCACTGCTACCATCATCACTATCTCTCTCCAGAACTCTTTTCATCTTGCAGAACTGAAACTCTGTACCCATTAAACAGTAAGTCTCCATTTCCTCTGTCCCCTGAATGCTGGTAGCCACCATTCTACTTTCTGTGTCTGTGTCTATGTCTGTGTTTTATCTCTATGAGCAGTCTTTTAGTTAACCACTAAGAGGTAAGGTTTGAATATATGGGGAGTCAAACCACCCTCAGGTTTCTTTTAACAAGCACTTATTGAATACCTGCCTTGGGCTTGGTACTGTGCTAGGTTCAATATGGTTACACAAGGGGTGTCCTCTACAGGTCTCTTCTGCTGGAAACAAGAATTGTATATGTTTTACAAAAGATACCATTCCATATCTCATTACCATGCTCTGATACTGAAAACTAAGATATGTTTTGGTATGTGTTTTAGTCAGGGTCTTCCAGAGAGATAGAACCAATAGGATATATATGGTCAAGCACGGCATAATGACATTTCAGTCAGTAACGGACCACATACATGGAACAGTGGTCCCATAAGATTGTAACACTGTAGTTTTACCATACCTTTTCTATGTTTAGATACATAAATACTCGCCATTGTGTTACAGTTGCCTACAGTGTTCAGTATAGTAACTTGCTGTACTGGTTTGTATCCTAAGAGCAATAGGCTATGCCACATAGCCTTGGTATGTGTATAAGTCCATTTTCACACTGGTGATAAAGACATACCTGAGACTGGGCAATTTACAAAAGAAAGAGGTTTAATGGACTTATAGTTCCACATGACTGGGTGGCCTCACAATCATGGTGGAAGGTGAAAGGCACATTTCACATGGCAACAGACAAGAGAAGAGAGCTTCTGCAGGGAAACTCCCCCTTATAAAACCATCAGATCTCATGAGACTATTCACTGTCACGAGAACAGCACGGGAAAACCTCAGCCCATGATTCAATTACCTCCCGCCAGGTTCCTCCAACAACATGTGGGAATTCAAGATGGGATTTGGGTTGGGGACAGCCAAACCATATCAGTATGTAGTAGGCTATACCATCTAGGTTTATGTAAATATACAATATGATATTTGTGCAGTGACAAAATAACCTGATGACACATTTTTCAGAACATATCCCCATTGTTAAGTGACTCATGACTGAATATAGACATATGAGAGGAGATTTATTAGGGAAATTGGCGTATGCTGTTATGGAGGCTGAGAAGTCCCACACAAGCTGTCTGTAAGCCGGAGACCCTGGTAGTGTAGCTCAGTCCAAGTGTAAAGGCCTCAGAACCAGGGAAACCAATGGTGTGACTTGTCCAAGACTAGAGCCTGAGAGCCCAGGGGACTCCTGGTGTAAGTCCCAGAGTACAAAGGCTGGGGAGTATAGAGTTTTGATGTGCAAGGACAGGAGAGGAAGAGTGTACCCCAGCTGCAGCACACACTTGCCTTTTCTCTGTTTTTGTTCTCTCTGGGCCCCTGGCTGACTGGATGGTGGTGTCTACCCATGTTGAGAGCAGATCTTCCCCACCTAGTCCACTCAGACTCACATGCTTATCTCCTCTAGAAACACAGAGACATATTCAAAGATAATGCTTTCCCAGGGCAGGTACAGTGGCTCACACCTGTAATCCTAGTACTTTGGGAGGCTGAGGTAGACAGATAATCTGAGGTCAGGAGTTTGAGACCAGCCTGGCCAACATAAAAATATAAAAATGAGCTAGGCATGGTGGTGGGTGCCTATAATCCCAGCTACTCGGGAGGCTGAGGCAGGAGAATTGCTTGAACCTGGGAGGCAGAGATTGCAGTGAGCTGAGATCATGCCACTGCACTCCAGCCTGAGAGACAGAGTGAGTGAGACTCCGTCTCAAAAAACAAAACAAAACAAAAACAGTAAAAAAAAAAAAAACAAAGATAATGCTCTACCAGATTTCTAGGTATTTCTTAATCCAATGAGGTTGACAAAGTCAACCATAACTATGAATTTTGTGCTTTATAGCCATATCCGGCTTTCCCCTTCTTTTTGTCTGGTCATTTCAAATTGACAGGAAAATATACCTTTTTTTTTTTGGTAAGGTGAAATTAACATAGAATTAAACATTTATTTATTTATTTATTTTTCTGACAGAATCTTGCTTTGTCGCCCAGGCTGGAGTGCAGTGGTGCGATCTCGGCTCACTGCCCTCCGCCTCCCGGGCTCAAGTGAGTCTCCTGCCTCAGCCTAAGCAGCTGGGATTACAGCTGCCTGCCACAATGCCCGGCTGATTTTGTATTTTTAGTAGAGATCAGGTTTCACCATGTTGACCAGGCTGGTCTCAAACTCCTGACCTCAGGTGATGCACCCACTTCGGCCTTCCCAAAGTGCTGGGATTACAGGTGTGAGCCACCATACCTGGACAAACATTTAATTTTTTAGTTTTTATTTTTTTAGATAGGATCTTGCTCCGTTGCCCAAGCTGGGGTGCAGTGGTATGATCTTGGCTCGCTGCAACCTCTGCCTCCTGGGCTCAAGCAATCCTCCTGCCTCAGCCTCCTGAGCATCTGGGACTACAGGCGTGGGCCACCATGCCCTGCTATAAATTAAACATTTTAAAGTGAACAATTAAGTGGCATATAGTACATTCATAATGATGTACAACCTCCACCTCTATTTAGTTCCAAAATATTTTCAGCACCCCAAAAGAAATCCCCATAACCATTAAACAGTTGTTCCATATTCCCACCTTTCCCCAGCCCCTGGCAACTACCAATCTGTTTTCTGTCTCTATGGATTTACTTATTCTTAATATTTTATATAAATGAAATAATGCAATATGTGCGTGACATTTGTGTCTAGCGTATTTTACTTAGCATGTTTTTTAAGGTTCATCCACACTATAGCATATAAATCAGTACTTCATTTCTTATTATGACTGAATAATGTTATATGTATATGCCACAATTTGTTTATCCATTTATTTGCCGATGGACGTTTGGGCTGTTTCTATCTTTCACCTATTGTGAATAGTGCTATGAACATGCATGTACAAGTATTTGTTTGAGTACCTGTTTTCAGTTCTTCGGGGTGTATACCTAGGAGTAGAATTGCCAGGTCACATGGTAATTCCATGTTTAACTTTTTGAGGAACTGTTAAACTATTTTCCATAATGGCTGAACTGTTTTACATTTCTGCCAGCAATGCACAAGGGTTCCAGTTTCTCTACATCCTCGCCAACACTTGATATTTTCCTTTTTAAAACATTGTTATTAGAGCCATCCTTGTGGTGTGAGGTGGTACTTCATTGTGGTTTTTTTTTTTTTTTTTTTTGAGATGGAGTCTCGCTCTGTCGCCCAGGCTGGAGTGCAGTGGCGCAATCTGGGCTCACTGCAAGCTCCGCCTCCCGGGTTCACGCCATTCTCCTGCCTCAGCCTCCCGAGTAGCTGGGACTACAGGTGCCCGCCACCATGCCCAGCTAATTTTTTGTATTTTCAGTAGAGACGGGGTTTCATCATGTTAGCCAGGATGGTCTCGA
Source organism: Chlorocebus sabaeus (assembly GCF_047675955.1). Taxonomy (NCBI): domain Eukaryota; kingdom Metazoa; phylum Chordata; class Mammalia; order Primates; family Cercopithecidae; genus Chlorocebus; species Chlorocebus sabaeus. The sequence continues at coordinate 39,971,909 of NC_132919.1, forward strand.
TCTCCTGGCCTTGTGATCCGCTCGCCTCGGCCTCCCAAAGTGCTGGGATTACAGGGGTGAGCCACCATGCCTGGCCTTCATTGTGGTTTTGATTTGCATTTCCCTGATGACTAATCTTTTCATGTGCTCGTTGGCCATTTTTATATCTTCTTTGGAGAAAATACATTGTTTTGAGAACCATAATAACAATATTCAACTTGATGAAATTTTTTTCCTGTTTTCCTTAAATTTATCTTGATTATACCCATAGTGTGTGCTATTAGAAGAGGAGTTAGTAAACTAAGTCCTGTGGATCAAATCTGGTTTGCTGACAGTTTTTATATGGCCTACATGCTAAGCATGGTTTTTACATTTTTTAATTGTTGGAGGAAAAAAATCCAAAGAATATTTCATGATACATGAAAATTATATGAAATTCAGATTTCAGTGTCCATAAGGTTTTATTGGAACACACAGTCACACCCATGCATTTATGTGTTGTCTATGACTGCTGTCGTGCTACAATAGCAGAGTTGAGCAATTGCATAAGGACCATATGGGTCATAAAGCCTAAAATATTTATAATCTGGCTCTTTATAGGAAAAACGTTGCCAACCCTGTATTAGATGTTCTTGTTTCTTGTTCTTAGCTTCTGATATTTTTGCAGCCCTGATCATTGATGGACAGAGAAGCCTTTAAGAGAGTAAGGAAGTACCGCTTGTGGGGAGAGCTCAAAATGGAATAGCATTCAGTTTAGTTCTCATAGATGACCAAATGTTTTCTATCTTGATAGATACTAAATTCCAAGGTTAAAATATTAATGATAGGAACCAGATACAAAATTCCTAAAATATCATTTAAATGTCATCTGTCATTATCATTAAGAGTATCTCCCATCAATACTGTTCCAACTCTTAGCATACATTATTTATGATGAATGTAAGAGAATTTCATGAAATCCTCCTCTAAAGACTCCTTTGGCCCCAAATTCTGAAATACTGTAATTCTAACATTAACTATTAGAATATCATTATGTTGCTCAATATCACATTGAACAGGGACATCTTACATTCCAGAACTTATCAGTGCCCTTCTGTAACTAAATTATAAAAATTTAAAAACTAAATTAAAATTTTCTTTAACCTGTGTAAGAAGGGACATCTCACACTTGAAGCTTTATTTGACCTTTTTTTTAAATTTTACTTTATTTTGAGATAGTATCTCACTCTGTTGCCTAGTCTGAGTGCAGTCGTGTGATCAGCTCATTGCAGCCCTGACTGCCTGGGCTCAAGCTATCCTCCCTCCTCAGCCTCCTGAGTAGCAGGGACTATAGGCACATGCCACCACACTTGGCTTATTTATTTATTTATTTATTTATTTATTTATTTATTTATTTTGTAGAGACAGGGTTTCACCATGTTGCCTAGGCTGATCTCAAACTCCTGGATGCAAGCAGTTCACCCACCTCAGCCTCCCAAAGTGCTAGGATTATAGGCGTGAGCCACCGCACCTGGCCAACATTTTTTTTTTTTTTAATTTATTTATTATTATTAAACTTCAAGTTGTAGGGTACATGAACATTTTTTTTTAAATAATAGACTTCGAATTGATTAGGTGTCCAAACTGTAGTGATTTCAGTGATGTGTATTTTGTTAGGAGGAGGTTGTTCATTCCAGCCACTGGCATGCTTTGTGTAGGTCTTTTGAGTACATGCTGACTTAAGGAAATACCTTTTAAATAAAAAATACCAAGAGGTAAAGAATATTAGACTGAATCATGTTCTTCTGATTTCTACAATGGGTATTACCCTAAACCACATGTACCCAAATATTAATCTTATTGTGGAAACTATGCTCTTATATTCTGATAGTATGTTTAGTTTTACAGTCAAAGGAAACTGAAAGTTTAAGAGCAAAGTTCACTTCATTCCTGAAGAAAAAACTTCCCATTTTACAGCTATTGGATTATAGATGAGATTTCATTAAGGTAATAGCCCCAAAACCCTAGAGGATGCTCTTGGTAGGAATGATCATTCCCAAACAAGTAGATGCAATGCTCTTGTCTCTTGGGGCCTTTCACCTCTCAAGCCTGTGATTCCCAAATATTTATCTTCTCTGATCAGTATGCAAGTTTATCTTTTGAGTGAAGTCTTATAAACCTCTAGCAACACCAGGCTAGTCTATGTCTTTTTGTATTTTTATTGATTTCTGTACTCCTTAGCTCCTTGATTGGCAACTTTGTTAATGAAGGAAGCTTGCTTTAATAAAATTATGTTTAGATGCTTGTTATTAGAAGCTGTGTGCCAAACGATATTTTAATGCCCAATCATTAAAATTCAGTGGGTTTGTTGCTACTGTTCTTCAGTCTGCCTCCCCATTTGAGATCTGTAGTTGCTTTAACAGTCATTTCCTTTGTCCTTATCAACAATTCCTACTCTGCTTTCAAAGTAGGGTTACAACTGGGTCTATTCATATTCCAAATCTTATTTTAGTGTTTTCTACCATCATATGGTCTGTCCTTTAGGGAGCTAGTATGTCTCTATAGGTTTAGAAAATGATCATAGTTAGGTGTTATTCTTTTTGGTCAGCTTTCAAAAATCCTGATGCCTGGGTTGCATTCCACACCAATTAAATTAAAATGTCTGAGGGTGGGGGGGGCCCCAAGCATCAGTATTTTTTAAAAAGTCCCAGGTAATTCCAATATGCAGCAAGGTTTGGAAACCATTGGCTTTACTAATTGGCCAAATGGCTTAGAGGCTCTTCCTCCTAGTTATCTACTCACTACCCAGGATTAATTAGATGACCTTAACACAATGCATTTAGCTACCTGAAAAAGAGATGTTATGTAAATGTATTACTGTTATCATTATTATCGTTATTATTTAAACTTCAGAGAAGCCATTTTGTGGTAAAATGTGCATAACATAAAAGTTACCATTTTAACCTTTTTTTTTTTTGAGATGGGATCTTACTATGTTGCCCAGGCTGGAGTGCAGTGGCTATTCACAGATGCAATCGTAGCACACTGCAGTCTCAAATTCCTGTGCTCAAGTAAATCTCCTGCTTCAGCCTCCCAAGTAGCTAGGACTAGAGGTGTGCATCACCATACCTGGCTCATTGTAACTTTTTGTTTGGGGGGTGGAGTTTCACTCTTGTTGCCCAGGCTGGAGTCTAATGGTGCAATCTCGTCTCACTGCAACCTCCACCTCCCAGATTCAAGCGATTCTTCAATTCTCCTGCCTCAGCCTCCTGAGTAGCTGGGATTACAGGCATGTGCCACTACACCCAGCTAATTTTGTATTTTTAGTAGAGACAGGGTTTCACCATGTTGGTCAGGCTGGTCTTGAACTCCTGACCTCAGGTGATCCATCTGCCTCGGCCTCCCAAAATGCTGGGATTACAGGCGTGAGCCACTGCACCTGGCCTCATTGTAACCATTTTTAAGTGTACAGTCCAGTGGCATGAAATACATTCACATTTGTGCAACCATCACTACCATTCATCTACAGAACTCCTTTCATCTTCCCAAACTGAAACTCCACACCTATTAAACAACAGCCCCTGGCACCTACCATTCTGTTTTTTGTCTCTGAATTTGACTATTCCAGCTACCTCATATACCTGGAATCATATAGTATTTTGTCTTTTTGAGATTAGTTTATTTCATTTATCCTAATACCTATTGTTGTAGCATGTGCTAGAATTTCTTCCTTGTTTGTTTGTTTGTTTGTTTTTTTGAGACAGAGTTTTGCTCTGTCATCCACACTGGAGTGCAGTGGTGCCATCATAGCTCACTGCAGCCTCGAATTCCCGGGTTCAAGCAATCCTCCTGCCTCAGCCTTCTGAGTGAGTAGCTGGAGCTACAGGCATGTGCCACCACTCCTGGCTTTCTTCCTCTTTTTTTTTTTTTTTTTTTGAGATGGAGTCTCACTCTGTCGCCCAGGCTGGAGTGCAGTGGCGCCATCTCGGCTCACTGCAACCTCCACCTCCCAGGTTCAAGCGATTCTCCTGCCTCAGCCTCCTGGGTGGCTGGGACTACAGGCACGTGCCACCATACCTGGCTAATTTTTTGTATTTTTAGTAGAGACGGGAGTTCACTGTGTTAGCCAGGATGGTCTCAATCTCCTGACCTTGTGATCTGCCCACCTCGGCCTCCCAGGTGCTGGGATTACAGGCGTGAGCCACCACTCCTAGCCCCGCTTTATTCCTTTTTAAGGCTAAATAACATTCCATTATATGTGTATACCACACTTTGTTTATCCATTCATCTGTTGATTTCTTCTCCCTTTTGCCTATTGTGAAAAATACTGCTGATTATACTACTATGATCATGGATGTATGAGAAACTCATTTTAAGTGATAAACTGACAAACTCTCCTTCCACAACATGCTTATGTGGCTAAATTACTTGCTCTATATGGCTAGATTATAGTTCACCAGATGAGTAAGCACCTGCCCCTGGTGACTAGTCTATCTTTTACAAAATATGGCAAAAATTAGGTACTATTTCAAATACTTTCTAGATTTTCTACCAAGTAGTAATAGAATTCCATTTTATTTGAATCAGCTATCCTGCTCGGGCTGTGGATCAATCCTGTAGAGGCTGTGTTCCAAAAATGTAGTGACAAAAGTCTTTGTATGTTGAGAATGAAATAAAGGGTTTGTGCTGTATACTTTAACTCACAAATGCTAAGGCAAAGTTGTAAGCTTCAAAACCAACCTAAAAATGCTCCCTGGGCTGGGCACAGTGGCTCACGCCTGTAATCCTAGCACTTTGGGAGGCCAAGGCAGGCAGATCACGAGATCAGGAGTTTGAGACCAGCCTGACCAACATAGTGAAACCCCGTCTCTACTAAAAATACAAAAAATTAGCGAGGTATGGTGGTGTGCACCTGTCATCCCAGCTACTCGGGAGGCTGAGGCAGGAGAATCGCCTGAACCCAGGAGGTGGAGGTTGCTGTGAGCTGAGATCGCGCCACTGCACTCCAACCCAGGTGACAGTGCGAGACTCTGTCTCAAAAAAAAAAAAAAAAAAATCTCCCTGGTCATGTTGCTGTAGAAATTGTAAGCTCATTAGGTTGAAGCTAGAAGCCACGTTAAGATCCTTTTATTGCTGCCTGTGTTCCTCTGATAGACGTTTTAGCTCAACTTCTACACATGATCTTAGCTTTTTTGTATTACAGAACCTAATACCTAATTTGCATTTTTACTTCTTTCATTCTTAATGAACCACTGTGTGAGGATATGCTTTCTTTTTTATGGACAGTTGAGCTAGGTGTTTTTATAAGAATTCTGCTGTGTTAGTCAATAAGTGGGAATTTTACAGAGTCAATCAACTTTGGAAAAATTCACTTTGATCCCTTTGACACTTTTCCTTACTTTTTCACTTATAATAAAAGGCAACTGAAGGCCAGGCACCATGGCTCACGCCTGTAATCCCAGCACTTTGGGAGGCCAAGGTGGGTGGGTCCTGAGGTCAGGAGTTCGAGACCAGCCTGGCCAACATGGTGAAACCCTGTCTCTACTAAAAATATAAAAATTAGCCATGCGTGGTAGTGCATGCCTGTAATCCTAGCTACTTGGGAGGCTGAGGCAGGATAATCACTTGAACCCAGGAGGCAGAGGTTGCAGTGAGCCGAGATGGTGCCACCATACTCCAGCCTAGATAACAAGAGCAAAACTCCATCAAAAAAAATAAAAAAAAGGCAACTGAGATGAAAAGAGTCTTGGCCATACTGCTGAAAAGAAGAGGTACTAAAATTTGTTGGTCTCTTTGGGTTAACAACTAGGCTGTATCAGTATGCTTTAGAGTTATAGGAATACCCCAAAATTGAGAATCCGATGGGACTATATAATTTTAGAGCCAGTTCTACAGGTGAGACATAGACAACTTGTTCTGCTTTTCTGAAAACTTGTCTATAGAACTCTACAGAGAGGATAAGAGGGAGTAAACAATCCTTTCTTTCTAGATCTTCATCTGCTGGTGGACGTGGCCTGCAAGCAGGAGCACTTTCCAAAGGAGGAAGAATTAAAAGAGTGAGGCATGGATGACAAATGTGACATTGTGCACTAGCTGTAGCTGGAGGCAGACTAGCCTTGCACGTGACAAACTGTTGGGATTTTTTCAGTTCTGTTAAGGAAAAAAAGTATTTTTTGTTTCGTTAATTGAGAATTTTGTTAATTGAGAATTGGGAATTTGCTATGTACTACAGCGGTTCAGTTCAGATTATCTGCCTTGACAAACTAGTGAACATCTAGCAGCCATGTTTTTTGGCTGCCCAGATCCCTTTTAAATGAAAAGTTCTGACCTTCTGTTATAGTCAAGGAGCATCTAAAAACTGCTCCATCTATGGTACTAGAGAATAATCTGTGTGTGTGCTGATTTGTCGTCTTGCCACTCAAACTGTAGTCAGCACAACTTTAGTGGGGAATTCAATCTCTGAGATTCAAGTCACAGTGTGATCCTTTTAGAGGAGATCGTGTGAGAGACAAAGGCATGTGAGGTCACCAACATCACAGGTCCAAATGCATCAGGAATTCCAGGGAAGAAACTCTGGAGAAGAGCTAATTTTCTAAGTGATTAACCAGGAAATTCTCTTACTTCCTAACCTAGCATTCTGTTTTAAGAGCAAGGCATCCGGACTTGGACCATCTATCACACTTAACACTCCCTGATTCTTTTATATTAATGGAAGCATTCTTCTATTTTCATATCTTTCTTTCATTTTAATGATACATTATCATAAATGGTAAAAAGGTTTTATTAATATATCACTTACTTAAATGTCTTTAAAGAAAGTATTTAACTTGCTTTATATAATTGTATTTATAAATGCTGATAGATTTAAAGGTTTTAAAGTTTTATATTTTTATTATTGCAGGATAGAAGGATAAAGGATGCATGTGTAGTATTTTTATTTTGAAGGGAAAATGTACAATGTGTGAACAAAAACATTAAGAGATTTAATACACTATTTTCTTATTTTAGATTTTTACATTCAATAAGTATAAATTCTCATCTATATAAGGTATTGTGTGCAAATGTGGGGAAAAACTGATTAGTAGTCATTTAGCAGAAGCTATGCCTCTGATTTTTAAAAAATGGTTTCGATCTAAGCTTCTGAGAGAATTTTGGATAGTGGGATAGAGGGTAACATTTTTTTCTTATCCCTGTTATAGGATTATAGATTTGTGCAGTAGGATTGTGGGACTTTGTTTTAGGAGAGAAGGATGTCTTGGATGTCCAGTTTCTGTGGTTGATCCCTTACTTTCTTACCCAGTGACAGCAAGAAACTTTCTGATTTAAAGTCTTTCGATTGACCAGAACTTTCTTATTGGATTCTGCTTCAGTTCTCCTATTAAGCACTGCAGAAACAAAAGGAAAGCCTAGGAATATGAAACTAATTAAAAAGGCACTTGGTGATATGACATAGTACTATGCTAGCCACTGTGGATGTAACAGTTCATTTCTTATACTGCACTGTGCCTTCCCAATGATGTCAAACCCTAGAAATATTACAGAGATCTACTTTTCTGGAAAAGGGTGAGCTCTGTGTTGATCTGCAGTGACTCTGTTTAGATATTAAAGTAGATTCTGAAAAGCGACCTATGTGGTCCATCTGATTAGATTAGATAATGTCTATGTGATGGGCATTTATTTATCTTCATTAGCAAGGTTTAAAAGAGCAAATTATCAAGACACCTGTATCTTTTGGCCAGACTATATAATATTTTGTCAGAGTATGTGAAGAGGAGACCCAATTTCCAAATGAAGGAACTTTGCTTTTTCTCTGTCATGTTGAAGAGCTAATATACCGTGTAGATGATATTTTCCCCTAAATATGGCTTTCTTAGCTTTATATATGTTGAGATAATATCTTTTGAGGAACACATGTCAAGCAGGAACCTTGGCATAGATTTGGTTTCAGTTGTTTTAAGGCTTAATTAATGAAATGCCTTATTCAGCTTTCCAAACATTTTTATATATGAATACAGCAGACCAAGGAGCTGGATCTCCTGCTATCCTTACATGCCTTGTATCTATCAACTAAAGCTGTCATTAATGACTTGGGCAAAATGGCAAGAGGTATAATAAAATCTTCCTGTGAATTAGCCAGTAGGGTCTGACACAACTAGTCAACTAACAAGGTTCCTGACTAGTACCTCAGTATTTCAGTACCTTAAGCACTGATAAATTTCAATCAGTCAACAATAAAGTGAGTGTTCCAACTAGACTTGTTGTCTTGCTTGTTCTTACTGTTTGATTGGTGATTAATAGAAAACTCAGTCATTATGACAGTTAATAGTATAATTCAAATGAGATTGTACTTTGTTTTTCAAATAATCTGAATTTTAAAAGTTTTTTTTTTTTCATTTAAATAGCAATGGAATTGTTTAAATGCCATTAAGGATAAGGACAATTCTTAGACATGTTTTACAGAAACCTACATTTTTGGAAAAGGATGAATGATGTTTAATAAATTTAATCAATCCAGAGGTGAAAGTAGACCCTGAAGGATGATCTGTCTCATGTATAAGATTAGCTAGTAGATGTCATTGAGACTTAGGCATTTCATTACAATAGTGATGGCATCTTTATGACATGTCTAGGAAAATGTTGTAGTATATCAAACCCAGAGGGTAACTCCAAAACTTTGAAGCTGAAGAATAATTGCTCTTGCAATTCTGGTGACCTAAAACAGTGAACTAAACTACATAGAACTGTTTGGTTTGATTCTGAGTTTCTCCAGGTCTCCAGGTTCATGATGCATATCATCATCATTTCCAAATCTCAGAGTTTCCTCAAGAGAGGGCAACCACATTTGTATCTGTCTTCTTTCTGTCAATTAAGTGTGTGTATTAATTACTAGGGCTAGGTCTCTTCATTCCTTTGCACATTTTAAGCAGGAATAGATGAGGCAAAGCCCATTTGTAGGTTATTTTTTTGGTTTAGTTTAACTTTAAAGGTATTTTTGCATATATCATGTATAACAATGTATATGTTGCATTATTTATGCTATACAATTACATGGCATACACAGAATAAAATCATAAACCATGACAGATTTCAAAAAATTATCTCCAGCAGAATTAGAACTCTTCCTATCTTTTAGGAAAGGCGCTACAAAGGGTCTATATAGTTGGCCTTCCATATCAGTGGGTTCCACATCCATGGTTTCAGTTAACCTCAGATTGAAAAAGTTTGGGAAAAAAGATTCCAAAAGTTCCGAAAAGCAAAACTTGAATATGCCACAGGCCATACACTTTAAATCCGTGAGAATTAAGGAATGTATAAGCATTGTTTTAGGTATTACAAGTAATCCAGAGATGATTTAAAGTATACAGGAGGATGTGCATAGGTAACATGCAAATACTAAGCCATTTTAATAAAGGCCATGAGCATCCTTGGATTTTGGTACTCAGTGGGTACTAGAACCAGTCTTCCATGGATACCAAGGGATTACTGTAGTACCTGCATTCTCTTCCTTTTTTTTTTTTTTTTTTTTTTTTTTTTTTGAGGCAAAGTCTTGCTCTGTCGCCCAGACTGGAGTGCAGTGGCACCATCTCAGCTCATTGCAACCTCCACCTCCCAGGTTCAAGAGAATCTCCCACCTCAGCATCCCAAGTAGCTGGGATTATAGGTGCATGCCACTGACGCCCGGCTAATTTTTTGTATTTTTAGCAGAGATGGGGTTTCGTCATGTTGGCCAGGCTGGTCTCGAACTCTCTAGTGATTCACCCGCCTCGGCCTCCCAAAGTACTGGGATTACAGGCGTGAGCCACCATGCCCAGCCAGCTGTACCTGCATTATATTCTTAAAGTCCAAACAAGACAGAAAAAGTGCTACATTAAGAATTTATTTTAGGCCTGGCATGGTGGGTCATGCCTGTAATCCCAGCACTTTAGGAGGCCTAGATGGGAGGATTGCTAGGGCCCTGTAGTTCAAGTTCGACTTGGGCAACATAGGGAGACTCCATCCCTACAAAAACGTTTGTTTTATTTAATTTAATTTAATTAATTAATTTATTTATTTATTTATTTGAGGTGGAGTTTCGCTCTTGTTGCCCAGGCTGGAGTGCAATGGCACAATCTCAGCTCACCGCAACCTCTACTTCCCAGGTTCAAGCAATTCTCCTGCCTCAGCTTCCCAAGTAACTGGAATTACAGGCATGCACCACCATGCCAGGCTAATTTTTTTTTTCATTTTTCGGGTTTCTCCATGTTGGTCAGGCTGGTCTCAAATTCCCGACCTCAGGTGATCCCCAAACTCGGCCTCCCAAAGTGCTGGGATTATAGGCGCGAGTCACCATTCCTGGCCCAACAAAAAATTTTTTCTTAAAATTTGCAGGGTGTTGGCTGGGCACGGTGGCTCACGCCTGTAATCCCAGCACTTTGGGAGGCTGAGGTGAGTGGATCACAAGGTCAGGAGATCGAGACCATCCTGGCTAACACGGTGAAACACCATCTCCACTAAAAATACAAAAAATCAGCTGGGCGTGGTGACAGGCGCCTGCAATCCCAGCTACTTGGGAGGCTGAGGCAGGAGAATGGTGTGAACCCGGGAGGCGGAGCTTGCAGTGAGCCAAGATAGCGCCACTGCACTCCAGCCTGGGCAAAATAGCAAGACTCTGTCTCAAAAAAAAAAAAAAAAAAAAAAGAAAAGAAAAAGTTTGCAGGGTGTGGTGGCACGCACCTGTGGTCCCAGCTACTCTAGAGGCTGAGGTGGGAGGCCATGAAGGTCAAGGCTGCAGTGAGCCATGATGGCACAACTGTGCTCCAGCGTGGGTGACATAAGACCCTGTTTCAAACAACAAAAATAAACAAAAAAATTATTTTCAAATTTGTCTTTGATCTAGGTTAGTTATTAGGTCTGAAATTCTGAAACTACTCTCATAAACCTTATCTACAGGGGAAACAATGTTGAAGGTCAGTAGACTACTCATCCTTTTTGCTTTCAGAGGCATTATGTCATTTAATCTTTACAACAGACCTATCGTAATTATTATCATTGGCATTTTACAGATGATCAGAGATTCATTTGTACATGAGGTAAGAAACACATAAAATTTACTACCATAACCATTTTTAAGTGTACAGTTCACTAGACTTAACTATATCCACATTGTTGTTCATTTGTATAATTTTGAAAGTTTATGGCAGCAGTTCAGAAATAAAATGTCTCACCACGTCAAATATAATCTGGTAATTTGAAACGTCAAATGTTATAAATGTATTAGAAACTGTTGTATTATTTCTAATGGCAAGGTAGTAATAAGGATTGTAGTTCATGAATGTGGTAATTAGCCAGGAATTCATTTTCTTTTTGCCTATGCTTTTCTCATTAATCATATTTTACCCTTTTGCTTGTATTTATGACATGGACTTATTTGGAGTCTTACATTGAAGGCATAGGTCTGATCCATAGTATTATTTCACCTCTCAAAGATTGAAAAGAAAATAACAGTTGGATTCCAGACCTCCGATATGACCCTGATTTGAAAGTTCCATATAGGCACAGTTTAGACAGAGCTACTGAATTTAAATTAGGAAGAGCTGAAGAAAAGCTAAGCATAAAATGGACAGAGCCCTTCCCAGGGTAGCAGACATAAGTAGCAGTAAATCAGTAAGTACTAAAGCACAGGATCACTTTATTCTGGCTTTCTGCCATTTATAGACACTCAAACTTGGAATGAGCAGAAATCCTTTTGAATTTATATTTGCAAAACCTTGTGTCCATTCTTTTCTGGATTACCTTTATTTTTTCTGTTTATTTCCTCATACCATCATCTATGCTCTGTTGGGTGCAGAGTCTGCTTAGATATGTTTGAGTGGCCCTGATTTGCATGTGGTAGCTTGCGTACCCAGAGAGAGGTACTGGGGATCAAATTGGATGCAGTTTAGCTGTGGCTCAATAGAGGGAGTAGAGGAGCTGAGGGAGGGGAGAGAGCAAAAGAACGTGTCTGATTAAGTAAGTGTTGTGTGTGCGCACCAGGAGGAGGGGGGCAGGGTGGGGGGTGGTTGCCTCTAGCAGCTCCACCCTCACTTTGTCAGCAGGTAGAGAGCGTGATTGCTGTCCCAGGGGAGGGAGTCAGAGCTAGAACACCAATTACAAACCACAGGCTTCCTGCTCTAGGGAGTTGATCCAGAATTGTCTTTCTGAAAGGAAGCACTCGAATCCTTCCGAACTTTCCAAGTCCATCCATGATTCAGAGATACTGCCTTCTCTCTCTGGGATTTTCTGTGTTTCTGATAGTGAATTGTTGGTGTATTTGCTACTTTGCTCCTTTTCTCTTTCAAGACTTGGTCATTTTATATGCTGTTTGGAGAAAAAAAGAACTTTTATTAGAAAGGAGGTTTCAGAAATGATTTTGGATTTTCTGTGTTTAATCTAGTTCTTGGGGACAGCATCTCTCATCCTGGAGTAAATTTCTGCCTTTGACCTGCATGGATTATTTTTTCAGGCTGCGGAATTTCTCGGCACCTACCTGTAGTATGGGGCACTTTGTTTGGTTGCAGAGTAAGAAGGTGGAAGAATGAGCTGTACTTGGTTAAGCAGTTGAAACCCTTTTTGAGCAGGATCTGTAAAAGCATAATTGAATTTGTTTCACCCCCGTGGATTCCAGTGGGCCCGACAGCGCAACAGGTTTGCAGATTTCTTTTGAAATTCTTTTTTTCTCCCCTCCCTCTGCCTCAGCAAAAGAAACGAATCTATATAACAGGTTCATGTTGTTCAATTGCTTGGCTTTTCAGCACTTATTCTGAAGACTTTGTAATATTTTTAAACTTGACCTTGGAACACAGAGGGCTTTGTGGGTGAAGTGTATTTCTATTTACTTAAGGGTGCACATTTTAAAAATCTTATTCTGTGTTTGTACAAAGACCCAAATTTTCATAGTGCCTGGAAATAGCACAGATTTATTCTACTCAAGCTTATTTGTATTTTTTCAGGGTATTCTACCTAGAGCCTGTGGTTAATCGCCTCCCTGCTACCCCTACCTTTTATTCCCCACCCCCTCAAGGAATTTGAAAACATGTTAGGAATAGTCCTTTGTTTTTCTTATGAACCTAGAAAATTACAGATCATAAAATCTGGATATTAAAGTAGTTTCCAAAAGCATCTCATGGGAGATCAAAGTGCTCGGCATTTCCGAGCTGGAGAATAAAATCAGGAATCCTTAAGAGAGAAAAGAAAACGGAGATAGAAATATGAATTTTAACTGGAAAAATAATTGGAAAGCTAACCTTTTCAAATACTCTAATTATGAAAGTTGGAAAAGGTTGTGATGCCCAGGATTATCCTGTAATGTGTGAAGATACATAAATTAGCACCTAATTTATAGGCAAATTTTGGTAAAACATAAAAAATTATGGTATGTCTACGTTCATGAAAAGTATGTAAATGCAGTGGGCCTAGAACCCTGGCTACACTGAAATACAGTTTAATGTGGAAATTTTTCTAATACATGTTGTAGCATCTTTGGACATCAACGTGTGGCCTGAAATTTTTATTGTTCCCTCTTCTCCTCCATTAAAAAAAAAAAATCTCCTTGTGGTTTTTAGTCATTTACCATTGACACATATTATGGCTTAAAAAGGGCCATCTCTTCCTTTTCTGAGTTGGAGTTCTTCACTCTCACCTTTGATGCATGGCCGTAGCTGTTTACTTTGCCTTGTTTTGTTCATGAACGTTGGGTTTAGTGCCTGGCAACTTGATGCATATGGAAGAGCAATGCCAAGTGATCTGACATAATACAAATTCACGATGTGACATTCAATCACAAGCAAAGTTGGAAATTCCAAAGAAAAGTGGTGAGATCTTTACTAGTCACAGTGAAGATGGGAGAAAATGACATACCTGCCGCAGATGTGGGCTGAAAATATCCTCTTCTCTGCCCAATCAGGAATGCCACCTGCTCTTGGGAATAAACTTTAGAGAAAGGAAGGGCCAAAACTACGACTTGGCTTTCTGAAACTGAAGCATAAATGTTCTTTTCCTCCATTTGTCTGGATCTGAGAACCTGCATTTGGTATTAGCTAGTGGAAGCAGTATGTATGGTTGAAGTGCATTGCTGCAGCTGGTAGCATGAGTGGTGGCCACCAGCTGCAGCTGGCTGCCCTCTGGCCCTGGCTGCTGATGGCTACCCTGCAGGCAGGCTTTGGACGCACAGGACTGGTGCTGGCAGCAGCGGTGGAGTCTGAAAGATCAGCAGAACAGAAAGCTATTATCAGAGTGATCCCCTTGAAAATGGACCCCACAGGAAAACTGAATCTCACTTTGGAAGGTGTGTTTGCTGGTGTTGCTGAAATAACTCCAGCAGAAGGAAAATTAATGCAGGCAAGTATAACTTTATTATATTTCACTTTCCATCTGTTTGAAATATGCCTTTCTTCTTTTGTCTCCCAAATGAAATACCATACATGGGCTTCTACTGCTTAGCTTTCTATTTCATAGAAAGAGTAGATACTGCCTTATTGGCATTCTAAAGCAAATTCTTATTTTATACTCTGGAAGAAATACATAAATCCTATATTTTAGAAGATTATCTGCTTATTTTTAACTGGTATTGCATAACTACTTAGATACACATAATACCTTTTTTTAAGTGATATATTCTGGGCTCTAATTTTTGATAGATGAAGTATATGAGCTTGTATTTAATTGATGTGAGGATTGTACTTTACATCCTGTTTAAATTGAAGTAAGCACTAAGAAGGTTGATTTTAATGGTCAGCAGCACCTGAAATTCTGGAATGCCCTTGGAGCATATTTGATTACTGTGTCACTTAAAATTCAGTCAAGCTCGAATGCTATGGCTGGCCTTACACCACGTGTGGCACCCTATTGCCAAGCCCAAAATGGAGAGGATTGGATTACAAAGTGGACACAAGGTGTAAACCTGCCTCCTGATCACTTTGGCCTCATCCACACATAATTTTATAATTTTGAAGAATTTAAATTTAACATATTTTTTACTGATCTGCCAAGTTTTTCAGACACAGATTCTTAGGCTTTCAGGCTGTGAATGTTGCCTGTAACTCATTCATACATGAAATGACTGGGGCCATAGCATTTCATAGACCAATTGCTCATTCCCCATAGTAAAGACAGAACCTAGAGGGCTGTACCTTTTTAATGGTCTTTCCACTGTCTTACTCCATAAAATGATGTTGCTTATTGATTGAAATTTATCATATAAAAGAACAATTCTTGCTGTAGCTACTGGACACAGGTTAAAATATTCTTAAATGTGATCCATCTTAGCATCCAAACTCAAATTTTAATTTTGTGATATGAACAGACTATGAACAGAACCAATTTATTGTATGAATTTTAATTTTTGTCTACTTAGAGAAGATAGAAAAATTTAACAAATTATAGAACTTATTCCCAAACATGTATTCTTTAATATATGGTTTAGTGTTTATTCATTATCACTTCTTAGGCAATATTTTGAAGCTGGGATAAATGAAGTAGAAGGAGAATTAGGTGAAAATGGAAGGCTTTGCTATTTAGAAAAATAGGAAAGAAGAGTATATCTGGAAAAATGGCATCAGATTTTTTTGAATAAGATAACTTGGACTCTAAAATGGAATTAGGAATACTTAAAAGCTAAAATCATAAATCATCTTGAATACTACAGCAATTGGAAAGGAAACTTCCTTCCTGGCCTTGCCTAGTTAATACCCTAAAGCTTGAATTGTGTGCTCCATTTTAGTTTTTACCGTAAGTAATTTTACTAGTCATATTTTGATATCACTGAAGTTTTTGAGAGCCATACGTGCCTTATTGATATCCTGTGATAGCGTGTTCAGTGGGCTAATTATGTGGTCCATAAAATGTATTCTTTTAAGTTCTAATCTTATTATCATAAAGCTCTACATAAAGTTTGTGTTTTCATAAAGGAAAAAGTAAACAAACAGCACCAGTTGGCATTCTCTTTGCCGTTCATTATTTTATCAATCTTTATCATATCTTCCCTTATTCTATCCTTTTTCTCACTCTGGCAAATCTTACCAATCTTTTTTGTTTTTTAAACTATTACCTTTGATCCTATCATTATACATTAAGTATTGTTTTTACTTTGTGAAGAGGGAATTTCATCATACCTTAGCAAAGACTTTCAGGCTTTACAGTAGATAGTTTTATGTCACTGGCAATTTTTTAGTCTTCACCTTTCTGTCCACATATGCTTCTTTTAGGTCTTTAAATAAGCTTTTTCACTAGCTTAGTATTCATTTCTGGATACTTTCCATATTGGTTTTGGTTTATTGTCTGTTAATCAATTTTTAATCTACAACAGTTGTTAAAGTTTCTCAGTAGCCTCTTATGAGAAACTTTATTTTTAAAAAACAAGCTTCTGAATTATACATATGGTTTTCTTTATCCATTTTTTGATTAATTCTTTCAAAGAACTCTAGTGTGTTAGGGACACATGGTTTACACTTCTGGAATCCATGCTGTTTGTTCCTTATCAGATTACACTGCAACTCAGGTTTACTGAACTGTGGTTAGCCAAGCCTTCCATTTAACTGAAGTTCTGTTTATATCTTCTAGAGATGTGCTTTGCTGTACTTTAACTTTCTTAGTGGAGAGCTGTACCCTGGTGTCACAAATCTAAAAGTACCCTGGTGTCACAAATCTAAAAGGAGTCTTCTCTTTGGTTTTGAGGAATTCTGGATAATTCTGTGAATCCTTCTACCTACGAATTATTCTAGTTGCCTGTTAAGATTAGTTGTCTCCAAAGATTGCAGTCAAATCTTTTTAAACTTGAGGATGCTATGTGCCAAAAAATGTACAGTTATGAGAACAGCGATTTAAAAAAAAATGTTGTTATTTCTGGAATTCTCAGGTAATTTCTGAAAAGCAGACATTTCTTTACATTTTGCTCAATTAATTCAGCATATAGACAATTTCATAAGGACCAAACTAACTGAATTTTCATTTGTATTATGATTTCAATTTTTCTTAGATAAAAGGAGACCCCTCCTTGACAATGTGCCCCCAATTTGTTAAATAGTAAAATAGATTGTAGAATTGCCTCTAAAAGAATTTTGTCTCAACTTTGTCTGATGGCTGTATGTACAAGGGCATTGAAAGTCAAGTTTTGATGATTTTTTTTCTAATTCTTATCCCTCACTGTTTGTGCTTAGGTTTTTCCTTGCCAATAGTAATGATCTATTTTACAAGGTACATTCAAAATTATAAATTGTAATATTCTTCTAAAAGCGCTAGAATAAAGTCAAAATAGAAGAGGAAGTGTTGTTGCCTTTGCCCTTCTATTTCTCAAGTCCTCTCTTTTCGATTTCGGAACATCTCATTTTAGTACTGTCCAAATTTTATTATTTTCCTTTCTATTTTGCCCAAGAGTTGCTTCTGTATATTACTGTATCATTCCAACTCTTTGTCATTGTCTTTAAAGTGTCTAATTCTTAGGTTTCCCCTACATTTGGCAAAATATTTGTCTCTTCCTCTTCTCTGATTTCCTTCCACTCTTTTATTTTTCTTTTGTTTTCCACTGAATTTGTACATTTAGGATTACCTTCCACTGCTATTCTGGATCCGTATTTTAATAACCATCAAAAATCCAGGTCAAGGAAACTTTTCAGATCTCCTAATTACCTGGCGGTGACTGATAAAAAGGACTAAATGATAGTGATTACTTCTTACTGTTTTTATTCACATTGGAATATATTCTTTCTCTCCTGTTTTATACCATTATAGAAGGAAAAGTGTTGGAGCTGATTCATTGTCTAATTTCCACTTTTCTGGTTTGGTTACCTCTTATCAATGTTTGTTTCTATTATTTCAAGGAATATTATTGCCACCACTTCTAAAAATGATTACAGTCATATTTTATTTCTCAATCCTGTTTATTATTTATAAATATTATTTCAAGAGACAACTCAAAATTATTCTTTCTTCTCAGAGCAAAAGAGTAAGAGGATCTTAGTGTAGCACAAGAGATGTCACCAATTCTCTAACTGTCACACTCTTCCTGCTCAGCTGGTTGTCCTGGATTTTCTTAGACTCCAGGATAAAGTTATGATCAAGATTAAAATGTATTCCCCTGAGGCTTCAGACCTACCATGGGAGCAGCGGTAGTTTAGCACGTGGCCAGTAGCAGTGAACACTTCCTGGAGAAATTCCCCTTTGCACAATGTCTCTGCTTGCCTCTTCATTTTACCTGTTAGTCAGCACATAGTTATCCCATCCTTGCATTTTTACATTATTTGTAGGCAGGGCCTGAAACTTTAAGTTTTTGGCCAAAGCTAGAGAGACAGTCCTATGTTGCAAACTATAGTTGGCAAAGTATCTAAACTGTGACTTGGAGGACTTGACTTTTAGTTCTACACACAGAGGAATATGCTGCCACTATAAAAATTAATAGTTGTGTGATTTGGGACAAAATAGTTTTTACCTTTCTAGGCTTCAGATTTCCAGTCTGTGAAATTGAGGAATTAAAATATAATACTGCCAAACTTCTGCTATGCACTTTACATGTATTAGTGCATTGAATTCTCATAATAATTTCATGAGAAGAAATTCAGTACTTTTTTTGTTTACATTTTACAGATAAGCAAACTGAGGAATAAAATGTTAATATCTGTCAAAGTATTAACTATTATTATCTAATAAGTGGTGTTGCTGGAACTTGAACTGCAGAGCCCATGCTTTACCAGCTCTAAAATACTGTATATGTAAGAATGCCACAGATGAAGAGAACATCAGTCTAGAGTTTGTATAAAAAATTTATTTCCAGAGTAGAAAGGAATGAAAATGATGAGTACTATTATCTGAGATTGATGTAGAATGCATCATATCCTGCTACCTTCTAATAATCTCTGTATTTCTTCTATTTCTCTCATTTTGTGTTTCATTTGCAAAGATATTAGTAAATCACAATGTCTGTTTACTCAGTATCTCCCTTATAATGTAACATATTTTGTCATCTTTCTCTTCATTTTAAAAGTCTAGGTTAAGTTATCTAATATAGGAACCTGAAATAATAAACATTGAAATAGCATGCATTTAACTGACATTGCTCAAGTTAGAGTTCCTTCCATGCAGAAATTTTAAAATAGAAATTTTGTGATTTTGTTTGATGCCAGCCTTTAAAAGAAGTATAGAGTAGATATTCAAAGTATGGTCAACTCTGTTATTTATGTAAATGAAGGTGCAGAAAATCCAATTAATTAGTAATTGACTTTGGAATGTAGTCAGGAGTATACCATCAGACACAGTTCCTCTGTGCTCACAAACATTCTTAGGTGCTTGCCTCCTATGATCCCAGCTCAGAGCCTTCCTGACATGGCTTTCGAGTCTTCTATTCTAGACTTGGCTTTGTTGTTAGAAGCCTGGCACCCAGGAAAGAGAAAGAAGCTGCAGAATATTTTCAATGATAATTTTTAATAAGTTCTCATCAAACAGATTTGTATATATAACAGTTCTGTACTTCAACAAAAATTTGTATCCAACAAAAATTTGTAAGTTCAGCTTCATACATATCTGGTTAATAGGAGGTAGTGAATGAAGTATGTCCCTGGCTATTGCTCCCATCAGGTTATTTAGTATTCATTTGGCAGACTCTTGGTTGGCAGGGGGTAGGGGGTGGGGGGAGGGGGTAGGTATTTCCTTGGGTTTTGTATTATAGTAAAGTGTGTATGTATATATGTGTGTGTATTATAATTATCCCAAAACTAGCCATAATTTACTTTACTTTTTTTGTTTGTTTGTTTTTTGAGATAGGGTCTTGTTCTGTCTTCCAGGCTGGAGTGCAGTGACGCAGACACGGCTCACCGCAGCCTCGATCTCCTGGGCTCAAGCAATCTGCCCACCTCAGCCCCACAAGTAGCTGGGACCACAAGCACGGAGCACTATGCCCAGCTAATTTTTTAATTTTTTTGTAGAGACAGGGTTTTGCCATGTTGTCTGCATTATTAAAGGTATTGCTGGACCAGGTGTGGTGGCTCACGCCTGTAATCCCAGCACCGTGAGAGGCTAAGGTGGAAGGATCACTTGAGCCCAGGATTTTTTTTTTTTTTTTTTTTTTTTTTTTTTGAGACGGAGTCTTGCTCTGTAGCCCGGGCTGGACTGCAGTGGCCGGATCTCAGCTCACTGCAAGCTCCGCCTCCCGAGTTTACGCCATTCTCCTGCCTCAGCCTCCGGAGTAGCTGGGACTACAGGCGCCCGCCACCTCGCCCGGCTAGTTTTTTGTATTTTTAGTAGAGATGGGGTTTCACCGTGTTAGCCAGGATGGTCTCGATCTCCTGACCTCGTGATCCGCCCGTCTCGGCCTCCCAAAGTGCTGGGATTACAGGCTTGAGCCACCGCGCCCGGCCGAGCCCAGGATTTTAAGACCAGCCTGGGCAACATAGTGAGACCCTGTCTAAGAAACAAGGTATTCCTGGAGGTCATGGTTTTGCTTGTTTGTTTTTGTTCTATTAAAAAGCCTTTACATTTTGTTAATTGGAAAGAGTTTATTGGATTTTTAAAATGTTTTCTTCCCTTTTATCACTTTCAAATTGCTAATTACAGTAGATTTTTAAAAATGTTATAAATGAGTAATATCCTGTTAGGAACCAGAATTGGTAGCAGGGTATGGTTAGAGAAGACTGTGAGAATGATATTCCATTAAATTTATGTAGAAATTTTCTTCCAAGAAGCTTAAAATGATTCACCATACCTGGAGCCAGGTAAGAACAGGTGCTATTAACTCCATTTTACAAAAAAGGAAATATACTGGGAAAGAGAAAGAAAGTAAATCATCTAAGAACAAAGTTGCACAGAGACTGAGCCAGTCTGGTTTGCAGGAGATAGGAGAGTAATCAACTTTTAAGGAATCTGAAGATGTGGATTTCTCAGAGGTCAGTTCTACTGAGTGGAAATCCTAAAGGCCTTTTCCTATTTACCCGAGGACTCCTATTCTCCTTTCCTGCTGTATTTTTCTTTACAAAATTATTGATGTGGCATGCTATAATGTTTTAGTTTTGTAGTTGTCTATCTCCCCACAGTAGAATATGAGTTCTGTGAAAGCAAGGATTTTTGTCTCCTTTGTTCAAAGCTGTATACTTAGCATCTAAGTATACTTAGTCCTTGGACATGGTGGGTCCTCAGTAAATATTTATTAATGAATATAAGGAATATTGTAGTACCGAGTAACTCTGATGGCTGGGAGATCACTCTAGAATAAAACATGCTTATCACATTTTTAAAGTATGTTATAAGGTAGATTATTTTGAGTGTGTGTGGTTTGATATAGCAGGCTATGTTCCTTTACTCTTCTGACTTCTTGTTAGTTCAAAAATCATAAATGTGGCTGTAATCGATATGTTTAAGGTGCTCCTTTACACAGGATTTTAGAATTTTTTCTTTAGTTTGATAGCTTAAACCTTGCTGTTTAGGATATTCTGGTTTTCCAAGAAAGATTATTCAGGTCCTGATTTTAATAAACCTTTGATTTTAAGATATTAGCGTGCAACCAAAGGACCTTACCTTCTTAGTACTTAAATTTGTGATTACCAATTCTGGTTTTTAGATACCCTAAAGCAGTTTTTAATCTTGTCTGTGCGTGCCACAGGCCCTTTTGAGAATGTGATAATCATTATTGACCATAGGCACAAAATACACACAAATACTTAACATACACAATTTTGCATAAAATCTCAGTGAGTTGAGAGAGTCTGTAAGACATATCTAGAGATCTAAGGACTCCAGATGAAGAGCAACTATCCTAACATAATCCCAATTATTTCAAGAAATTAAACCAAATTCTCAAAACAAATTTACCTTCAGTTTACTTAATTTGAAAAGTACTTATATATATTACTTGAAGTCAGACAAACAACAATATTATGATGCAGTTATAAGAAGGTGGCCTGACCTTAGGTGAAGGAACTCCAGAACTAAAAAATGATGTCTGACAAAGATCTTCTTATGTGTAAAAGTGAATTCTGCTCTCCAAATATGAAGTGGAACTGCATCAATTCAAGAAATGCTTATAATCCCTTCACCATGGCAGTTCCACTGAAAGGCCCTTAAGAATAATGGATATTTTACTCACATGTTTTGAGATTAGTAAAACCATTGTGGCTTTATGTGTCTATTTAGTTACTACATTCAGAAAACTGAGGGTATAAAACAAACTGTAACTTTTTGTTTTCTTCTCATGTCTTTAGTTTCCACTCTTTAAGCTCCATTGCTTTCCATAGGGCAGGGTTCTTTGGGCCCTTAAATTTCTATTTGCTCTAATGGAAAACTTTATATATTTTTTAAAGCCAAGATTTGTTGTCGCTTGCTTGTTTTGAATGACAGATAAGCTACTTTACATACCCTTTTTATCTGGGTTCTAAACTTTACAGTTCATAGATAAATTTTATTTTGTGCTATACCTTTTAATATATTGGAATCTGTGTTTAATTTACAAACTTGGAAACACCAGAGCAACCAAAATGATTTAAAAACTAAGGTTTTTAAAAAATTGTAAGCACAAAGGCCTGGCACATCATTCCTCAAGATAAGAAGTTAGACTACAATATTTAGAAATTCTCATCTCTAGGCCAGGTGCGGTGGCTCACGCCTGTAATCCCAGCACTTTGGGAGGCTGGGGCAGGTGGATCACTTGAAGTCAGGAGTTTGAGACCAGCCTGGCCAACATGGTGAAACCCTGTCTCTGCCAAAAAATTAAAAAATTAACTAAGTGTGATATTGCACGTCTGTAGTCCCAGCTACTCGGGAGGCTGAGGCAGGAGAATTGCTTGAATCTGGGAGGCAGAGGTTGCAGTGAGCCAAGATTGTGCCACTGCACTCCCACCTGGGTGACAGAATGAGACCCTGTCTCAAAAAAGAAAAAATAAAAAAATTCCGGTCTTTGAATCTAAAGCAGAGGCAGCATAACTATCTTCAAGACTCCTGTTTGTTGTTGTTGCTTTAAATCTAGAATACCCTGTCATGATGGAAACTGACTATAATACAACTATAATTTTAAATAGCACATTAAATTATTATGTACTTTTGTGCATGCTAGTATATCAAAAAGGTATTGTTGTACATACATAAATATATGACATTTGAGAAACACTGTTGGTATTTTACTTCTGTAGAATAATTTGGATGAGACTAAAGGCCTTATGTTTTAAGTCTACTTATTTTGCTATTTTCTAAAAATACAAAACAAAAAGTATAGATTTCTATTCATTTTTTCCCCCCAAACCATTTTCTACAGTCTTATGTATTATCTACTCTAAAACAACGAAAAACATCTTTTATATGATCTGGGCTTTGTGTTCCCTTATTTTAATATCTTATACCTAGAATTATATTGATGATCTGACTTTAAAATTCTTGTGGTCAAGTTTCTTTAACTTTTGAAGGAGTATATTGGCCCTATATTGGAATTAAGTCCTATTCAGTTTTCCATTCCTAGAGTAAAATACAGTTTTGATGGAGGGGAGGGAAAAGTGGCAGAAGATTCCATTTGTGAAATATAATCATCAAATTTCAAGCCAGAAAAAAACAGTCAGTCCAGTCTTCTCATTTTATATATGAAGAATTGAACTCAGATTAGGGCTTATCAAAGAATTCCAATCTGTTGCTGTATCTTACTGGCCAATATTTTTAGCACTGTTTATTTATTTATTATAAACCTTTTGGGGTCACTGCAGGGAAATTAAAAAGCAGATGTCAGCAGAGATTTTCCCCTGAACATTCCATTAAGAAGATATAGACTGCCGCAGGGTCTCTTTCCTCTTTGATCCCCAGTCGACTACAAGGCATACTTTAAAACAAGTGAGCAGACAAAAAATACCTCACCGCAGTCTAGCAATACTTTTATGTGGTGCTGTGTCATTTATTCTGCCACAGAGTCACTGCACATCAGGTGGTCTGTAGTCCTGGATCTTCGCAGAGCAATATCACGTCTTTATAAAGTCTAGGCTGAGAATCTTACCAAGACTGGAAGATGTGCTGGATTCCCTAGATGCCTTATAATGTGGTTTTCCTATTTGTACCAGATTCTGTGACAGATACTATAGTAATTCAAAGAACAGCACCTTAGCCTAGTCCACCTGAGGATAATCAACTTAAGTAGCAGGAGGCATTGTGTATTGAATGCCAGATGTAGTTGTAGGCATAAATGCATTAGAGTGCTGATTTATTTTCTGTTTCTTCCTTTCTTTTCTTTTCTCTTTCCTTTTCTCTTCTCTTCTCCTTTCTTTCCTTCCTTCCTTCCTTCCTTCCTTCCTTCCTTCCTTCCTTCCTTCCTTCCTTCCTTCCTTCCTTCCTTCCTTCTTTCTTTCTTGTCATTAGAGACAGAGTCTTTCCCTGTCACCTCTCTCTGTCACCCAGGCTGGAGTGCACTGGTACCAGCAGAGCTTACTATAACCTTGAACTCCTGGGCTCAAGCCATCCTCCCACTTCTGCCTCCCAAAGCTCTGGGATTACAGGCATGAACTACCGTTTCTGGCCTAGGTTGCTGATTTTCATTTTTTCAGGAGTCATTCAAGTGATTGTGGTAATTCTGTCTCAGATTCCCTATGATTAAAGAAAAAACAAATGAAAAAATATTAAATTTTAACCCAGGCAACTTCAAGTAGCTTAAAGTTAGAGAAAAAAGTACTACAACCCAGTCATACCTTCTAACCTTTTACTGTTATCAGTTAATTACAGGTTGTTATATTCCTATGTGTATAATACTCATCTTTATAGCATTGTCTTTAGGAGTCTAGAATGACTAGACACCATGGCCTTTTTTTCAGGTTGCAATCTGACTTTCTACAATGTGCCAATCAGTCCCTGTTAAATTTTAGTTAAAACAGTAAATTTAGCTTTAAACAGAATTCAACATATTGGAAGTTTTGTTAGAATTTATCTCAACTAGCTTGATTTTAATTCTTCGCAAACTACATTCCATAAGGGAAGAAATAAATACTAAGACCCTTTATGTAGAAGGTGAAGAGTATTTGAATATCATCTCTATTTAACAAAAATTGTTTTCAGCACCTTTTTTTATTATTGACTTTAGTCATAAATGTGTTATTCATGTTCCCTAAAATGTGTTGATTTTAATATAATGTGAGGCGTATAGAGAACCATTTAAGAAGAATGTACCCATCCACTATGACATTAGGTTATTTTACTCTAAAGTTAGTGAACTCTATGACACACATTAAACATTTAAAAATTATCATGAGTGAGTATTTGGGGTTACTAGGTTGCCCCCTTGGGGTGTATGAAAAGTCCATAGGCACCTTATGATCATTTTAAGTAAAAGCAGGTCACTTTATCTTTCATCTGTTGGTGTAGGGTTGGGGGAGAACTAAATAATCTTTAAGATCCTTTCCAGCTCTAAACTTTTAGAGTTTATGCTTATTCTAGAAATAGATTTCATATATTAAAGGGACATGTATCTTGCCTATTTAGTTCTTTTTCTTTGTCCTTAGTTGTTGGACATCAAAGACAAAATTTGTTTGGTAGGTGATATCTGACTAAATTAATGTCTTACAATAAATAGGTAGCAGAACTAAGCATGAGACTCAGTTGTACTCCGAGTCTTCTGGTCCTGTACTGTCTTTACATTCCAGTTAACGCACACAAAA
Source organism: Chlorocebus sabaeus (assembly GCF_047675955.1). Taxonomy (NCBI): domain Eukaryota; kingdom Metazoa; phylum Chordata; class Mammalia; order Primates; family Cercopithecidae; genus Chlorocebus; species Chlorocebus sabaeus. Next base: position 39,997,480 of record NC_132919.1, read on the forward strand.
AAGGAGCCTTTCTCTGGAGTTTCATATTTTAAAATATCTGTAGTGGATTGAGGACCCTTATTGTAAATCCTTCGTTAAGGCTGTCCCAATGATCAGAGCACACTGACTTCAATCACTAACCTGCACCTAAGTGAATCTAACCTTTGGAAAAACCTGAAAGAGCTGGAGACAACCTAGAACCAGCCTGGGCCATGAAAGTAAAAGGAGTAGGATGCTTCTGATCCTAAGTACTCTGTGAAGTGAATTGTTAGAGATAAGCTGAATAATTATACTAAAAATAAGATTTCAGAGCAGCTAGTGGGTGTTCACCCATGGGGCAAGGGGGATAGAGCTCTAGTATGTAAGCATCTGGAGGCAACTAGGAGGAGTGGAAATGGGGCCATCTGATTAGTAACTATGCCTTGTTATTAAACCGTGACTTTCTGCATTGTGTATTCCCAGAGTTGGAAAACTTCCGCTGGCAAAAAAAAAAGAGAAGGGCCGCCGTGCTGTTGCTGAGGGCCATACAGTAGACACAAAAGCGCCTTCTTAGAGGCCTTCAGCAGAGGCAGCTTGTACAGGCAGGCCTGTTCCTCTCAAAGACTGGGAATCAGATTCTTTCCCCAGGGGGTTTCCAACTAGTTTGCACTTCAGAAAAACCTTTTCTTTCTCCTGCTGTTCACGCCCTGCAAAGAATTTTCTTCCAACCAAAGAAATTGTTTTATAATCAAAGATCCTTGTCCTTAGTTGTTGGACATCAAAGAAAGTTTGGAGGAGACTGGGGGATTATGTGAGTGCCTAGAATTTATTTTGAATGCAAACTTGCAACATTAGCAAGTCCCCCAAAGAATATGCTCATCTCAGAGCTGGGAGAGAGCCTAATATAACTAAATCTTTTTTCTTCCTTGGTTGGATGTGCCCTGGTAAGATACAAATGACTTGAATTGCCCTGTCTGGACTTGATTCATGTATGTTTGGTTCTTGAGGTACACACTTACCGGAAGAGGTCCCCCTAACTTATCTTCCCTTTTAAAACTGATATTTGGAAACATCAAACACTATTAATAAACTCAAAACAACAACCTCCCCCCTCTGCCCCCCCCAAAAAAACTTTTTTAAACCAGTGTTTGACTCTTGGGAGTTTGGGGTTATTCCCAGGACAGTTGATGGTATCACCAAATGTTGGGAACCACATTCCCTGCATTCCCTACTGTCGCTGAGGTGTTGATGATGTCATTTTCTCCCACAAAGGAAAACCTCAGCACCCTGAGGGCCTGAACTCAGGTCTTGGCAGGTAAATCGAGGAAGAACTTACTTTTGGATTTCAACTGATTGAGTCAGGCCTGAAGAGACACAACCACCACGTTAAGTATTAGCATCACAGCCTCATCTCTGGGGCCTGAATAGACAATTTATCATTCCAAGAAAATTAAGACTATAACTTTAAGAAATTATCTTCTTGGGTAAGAACAACGATTCATTTAATATTTTGGTTCTTACACTTTGGGACATTTATAGGGCATTGTTCTCAGAGATTTTGGCTCCCTCTTAAATAACTTTCTCTGAATCCACAAATTTTCCAAGCCTCTCCGGAACCTGTTTGTAGATTATCTAGCTTTCCTTCCTCGAGCAGATTAACAACAACATAAACAAGAATTAGGGGAGAAAAAAGATGGATAGGGCAGATTTAGGCAGAGTTATGCCTTGGGCAAAGTACATTCTTGTTATTTTATCTTGGTTCTGTGGTTATGAACTGAAGAGAGCATTTGCTCTAGAAGATTTCCAATCTCTTCCTATCCCTTCATCACAACCACAGAGTAGTGGTTGGAAATAGATTCCAGGAACACCAGAAATGCTCAGTATTTCCAGTGGTGACAGCTAACAGTGCCCTCACAGGGATCCTTTGAGCATTCTTCCTCTGAGTCTTCTCGTGGTGTCCTTGTGGTCAGGAGACATATCAATAAATCACAAAGACTTGCCCTGGAGACAAACCTGGTAAAAATAATCAATTGTCTATCTTTTCCACTAGAAACAATCCTTTTGTTTTTACTTGGTTCTGAACAAACATGCTATAGTTTTTTAGAGAAAGATCATCTATTTCACGGAATCATCAACTGACTATTCTCAAAAATTTGAGATGTGCTAGTTTGTACTAGGAAGGTAAGGTAGGATCTGGGAAGTAAGTAGGATTTGCCAAAGGTTTTTATTCTACTCAGCAGTGCTAACTTGCCTGTGTTACTTCTATGCAGGTATTAGATCATAGGGTTTTTTTTTGTTTTGTTTTTTTTGTTTTTTTTTGTTTTTTATGCTAGGAATGTATGAATAAAATTCACTGAAATGAAAGTGTCCCTTAGGTTATATAGGGGAACAGGGAATTGAATTTATAAGGAAAGAGCCCAGCCTGCAACTGACTTTTCATAGTCTTATTTCTCTTGAGTTGATGTAGGCTTAAAACAAATGAATGTATTATATAAAATGCCCTAGTTTTTCAAGCAATGTCAATCTTCAGGGTATGGAATAGGATTTGGCATTTTGTTTCCATTTTTATTGTTTTGTTTTCTAAAGGGAGGTTTGAGTTAGAGCCTGTCTGGCAAGATTCCATACTTCTAATATACCACCTGTCCTGGCAGAGACAATGGAATCAAAAGTCAAGTTCTTTATGACTGCACCTGCCTTGTAAGTGCTGCCAGAAGATCTGATTTTCTCTTGTAGCTAAACTCTACACAGAAGCTAGTGCTTGGCACCCAAACAGTGGGTGCATACCCAAACACTTGGGTGTCCCAACATCAGGAGGATTAGTACCACTAGTTCTTCAGTTGAGTTGTAAAATAGTCTCTGGCATGACATTCAACAATTATTTAATTTATCAAATGGAGGAGAAGTAACTTTCTGGTTTACCTGGTTTTCAAGACTTTTGTGAGGATCTATTAATAAGCATGAATCATTTGGTAATTATTATTTGAAAATTACCTGTACAGTTCTGCATCTAGTGAACATGAAGGAGAGTATATTTTCCTCAAAATAGATCAGGAACATATCTTTGAAGTCAGACCACCATGCAAAGTTCCTAAGGTGAGAAACTACCATTTCTCCCAGTCGCTTTTTCCTTTTCCAGAAATGTAGGTTACCCTACGGTCACCAGCATTCGCTCTGTGATTAGGCAGTTGTTTTGTAGGCAATCTGACATCCTAGATAAGAACTTCTTTCCTTTTGAATATCAGAGTGTTTCTTGGGTTCCCTCAGGGCAGAGTTACTTCAATATCTTCTAACTTATGTATAACTGGATGCCTTCTGACCTAGGAACATAATTTCTATCACCAATCAAATAAGACAATATGCCCACCAAATGGTGCTCTTTGCACAGGATTCATATATAATGATATAATATGATAATAAGGCATAAAAAGTATTCTAAAATGAGGAGCAACATCCTACAGTGAAAAATGTTCTCAGTAGACTTGTATTTTAGTCTCAGTGCTGATCCTTCTTAGCTTTATGACCTAAAGGAGAATTGCTTAACCTCTTTGAGCTTGTGGCTTCCTGAGTAAAATGGGAATAATAGTAATAAATGGCCTGACTACCTGAAATGAAATAATGTATGAGTGTTGTCTTTGAAAATGGCAAATGTTAGGTATTATTATTAATAATAATTAATAATAATAATAAATAATAATTAAACTTGAGCTATTCCTTATTCATCTAATTACTATCAGAAATATTACTAAGTGTGAAGGTTATTGATTTAGGCTCAGTTAACCTATTTGCATTCAATTTGGCATCAGCTTAACACAACTAAGCAAGACTATATTTTTAATGTAGCCAAAAGGACAAGGCTTTAGCTTCAAAATTTTGTGGGTCAAGGATGTTGATTAAATATTACCATAATGTAGTACAGGTAGCCTTAGTGGTTTAGAGAATGACTAATAGTGTATGAGTTCTGGGGTGGGAACTTAAGACCTGTTACTGGCCTTGCTTGTGGTACGGTGAATCACTTATCTGCCCTGGACCTTTGTATGAATGCCTATTCCATATCGGTAACCCCATTGGCTTCCTTCCATGATCAATGAGGTGATCACTGACACAAAGCAGCTGCTTTCTAAGTTTTTATTTATCAGATTCTGAGGGATCCTAGAATCACATTATATATCACTCTTACATCTTCCCTTTTTGAAATTTTAGAGTATTTTTAAAATTGCTGCTATTGGCTGGGTGCAGTGGCTCATACCTGTAATCCTACTACTTTGGGAGGCCAAGGTGGGTGGATCCTGAGGTCAGGAGTTCGATACCAGTCTGACCAGCATGGTGAAACCCAGTCTCTACTAAAAATACAAAAATTAGCCGGGCGTGGTGGTGCACAACTGTAATCCCAGCTACTCAGGAGGCTGAGGCAGGAGAATCACTTGAACCTGGGAGGTGGAGGTTGCAGTGAGCTGAGATGGCGCCACTGTACTCCAGCCTGGGCAACAGAGTGAGACTTTGTCTCAAAAAAAAAAAAAAAAAGAAAAGAAATTGCTGCTACTCTGGTACAGTTGCTCAGAATGCTGATGCTTCAACTTCTGGTGTGTAGCTTGCAGCCATGTTTTTAAGGACCAGAAGGGAAGGAGTTCAGGATTGTGAAGGGGACTGCTTTACCCAGTTCATTATACTGTGCTGGTCCCAACATGTTTTTTGAAACTCAGCAGATACGATTCTATAGCCTGCTTGGAAATTATCCCACAAGTCTCTGAGACTCTCAATTCCCTATCTGAGAACAATCGGATCAAAGTAAGAATAAGCAGAGTTTTTGTCATAGCATCTATCAAATATTTGTGTCCCTGAAAAAATTTTCAGGTAAAGACCATCCTTTGAGCCTTCTCAGAAACTAACAGTCTACAGTATAAAAAAAATTTGTGTTCAGTGTTTTGTAACTTTACCAATTTGAAGTCTCTTCCCAAAATAAGTAAATAATGGGATAAAGGTAATTACGGGTTTCCTCATCTTTTCTACTTACCTGTTCCCTGTTATGATTAAACACACACAGCTTATAACTCTTTTGGAAACAAACTGAATTACCATTATTATCCTTTCAACACTTGCATGGTATTATAATTCATTTCAATCACCAGTACAACACAGTGGGAGCTAGGAGACCAGTGGGGTGGCGGGCGGGGGTAGGGGAAGACCTGGAGAAGGGCAGACATTTTCCTTTTTATTGGCTTTGGGAAGCCTCCTTCCTCTCCGAAGGCACTTCTTGAGGAAAACTGTTTTCTTCCCAAAGCCTAATAAAGATTAGTAAGAGATGTCTGCAAAGAATTAGAAGCTTTTTGAAATGAAGGCAAGGATAAACATTCAATATCACTGTTATTATCATTAAAAAGGAAAGCCCAGCATGTGATGTTTTGGGTCACTTCCAGCGGCCTTGTTTGATGTTCATGGTTCCTTTTTTGACCTTTACCTCTTGATATCTTTATACATTTATTGAGGCTATTGGACAAAGTCTTGAGATACTAAGCAATACAGTGCTAAGAATGAATGATTGCTAGACTCCATTTCTATGGGTGGAATTTCTGAAAATGTGTTTTTGTCCTCAGATACCCCGTTGTTCCAGTTTGGCAATATTGGTGGCAAAGTTAATTTAATATCTGATCACTTGAGTTTTTATTTCCTATTCTGTACCTTAGGCCAGAACCAAAGTTCTATAGGATACTTTTCATTAAATAACTAATAACTGGAATTTTTTTTTTTTTTTTTTTTTTTTTTTTTTTTTTTGAGACGGAGTCTTGCTCTGTTGCCCGGGCTGGAGTGCAGTGACCGGATCTCGGCTCACTGCAAGCTCCGCCTCCCGGGTTCACGCCATTCTCCTGCCTCAGCCTCCCGAGTAGCTGGGACTACAGGCGCCCGCCACCTCGCCCGGCTAGTTTTTTGTATTTTTTAGTAGAGACGGGGTTTCACCGTGTTAGCCAGGATGGTCTCGATCTCCTGACCTTGTGATCCACCCGTCTCGGCCTCCCAAAGTGCTGGGATTACAGGCTTGAGCCACCGCGCCCGGCCATAACTGGAATTTTTCTGTACTATGCTTATTAACCAGAGATACATCAAAAAAGAAGCAGATGTAATGAACCTAAAAAGCAAATAAGAACTTCCCAGGGACATTGTAAGTTTAGCCCAGTCTCTTATACTTTAGTACATAAATTATTTCATGCCAAAAATGACCATAATGATATCCTTGTAGTGCAGACACCAAGTAAAGGCTAACTTTTGTTCAACATGATGTATTTAGGCAGGAAAGTGTACCAATACATTGAAGAAAGGATTTCAACAGTACAGATTGAATTTATAAGGACTTCCTGGTCTTCAGAAAGGTAAATAAATCACTGTCAACCTAAAAGGAAGAAGCTGAGGCAAAATTAATATAAGTGGAGAGCTTATTTGAGCCAAGTTTAAGGATTGCAACCCCAGAGCCTAGATTCAAGTTGCCCTGAATATACACTCTGATTAGCAGCAGTTACAAGTGGATTTTTAGTTTTATTTTATTTTTTATTTTTTTTCCGTGAGGCATTTTATATGTAAATATATGTATTACATCCCTAGAAAAAGAATCCCAGGATTTTCCCTCCTGTGTGTTTTCATCTCGCTTCTTCATGGTCCATGATGCCAGCTGAGGTTGTCAGTAGAATGAAACCAAACTGGCGGGATGGAAGCAGATTATTCTGCCATTTTTCTAGATCTTTGAGTTGCACATCAAATCTGGGACTAATCACTCCACACTTGTTTAGCCTGCCTGTGAGGTTCACAACAATTTTCCCAGGTCTGTGATCAGTGATTTCAAATTCGCCAATGTAACCATGCTTCATCATCACAGTGAGAAACCGGACGATGACTTTGGAGCACAGCCTAATAAGCACCTGGCGTTTGCCTCTCTTTTCGGCATTGTTGATGCTCTTGAGAGCATCAGCCAGGACATCCATGCGCACCATTGTGGCGGCGTGGAAAGATGGCGGAAAGGGCACAAGTGGATTTTTAAAAGCAAAAAAGAGGGATAGGGAGTGGGCTAATACCAAGTTGTTTGTCAGGAATTCTCATTGGTTTACAGAAATAACATTGATTAGTAATTGGCTATACATTGTTAAGCTATAGGGTATGGGTTATAGTGTCTGCTGTGGCATATTAGATTAATCTATAGCTACTTGTGGCAATAGCAAGCAGTTTCAAGAGTTGAATAACATAGCCTAAAGCGAGAAGTAGGACTTGATTGCGGTCTCATTTTAATGTCTCTCTGGGCCTGATAATTAAAACAACTTGCATTCCTTATATAAAAGCTATTTTCTTTTCTCATCACAAGCTGTTTGTTTTGTTGTTTTTTTTTTGAGACAGAGTCTCAGTCTTGTCACCCAGGCTGGAATGCAATGGCACGATCTCAGCTCACTGCAACCTCCGCCTCCCAGGTTCAAGTGATTCTCCTGCCTCAGCCTCCTGAGTAGCTGGGATTACAGGCGCCTGCCATCATGCCCAGCTAATTTTTGTATTTTTTTAGTAGAGACAGGGTTTCACCATGTTGGCCTGGCTGGTCTCGAACTCCTGACCTCAGTTGATTCTCCCGCCTCGGCCTCCCAAAGTGCTGGCATTACAGGCATGAGCCACCATGCCTGGCCAAAAACTTTTATTATTACTTAACGACCTGTGCTAATCAGAATATCCTATTCTGTAATTGACAGTTGTATTTGAGAATTAGGTAGAATTATCTCGTTTCTTTTAATGTTTTTGGTCTTTCCTTTTGAGTTTGTGGGGTTGCTGTGTTTCATAAAAAATGGCACATTCTTCATAATCCTAGTTGATGAATTGTTTCACATTTTAAATGTTTATCCTGTAATAAAATTTGCTTGTACACACACATTTATTTTTCACCCTCTAGGTTTTCAGTGTTTTTTTTTTCTTTCTTTCAATCTCTACCCTGATTTCTGCATTCCTGCACACACACAGTGTTTTGTTTTTTGTTTGTTTTTTAATTTCTAAGCTTAGCTATCATCAAATAAAGGTAGCTAGAAAATCAAAACCCTGAATCTTTCCATCAGAACTAAAGGAACTCAGCAAGTTCTGAAGGAAATTGAAGTTGAAGATTGTGTATGTCATACCAACCACTGATAGAGAATTATTTGAAATTAACATCATATTTGATTTTATACAAAAGCAACTACTATGGTAGAGTAATGTGTGTGTGTGTGTGTGTGTGTACATAAAGGATAAAAAATGTTTAGGTTAGAATGAATATATCTATATATTGTATAGATGTATTCCATACATATATACATATTCCATATTGTATATATTCTATAGAGAGAATATTCTAAATCCTCATTTTCAATCCTTTAGAAGAAGCTGCTAACTCTAAGCAAACCTCAGACCAGTCTCTAAAAATAGCTTGCTTTGAAGACCCTGAAGCCAAATTAAATATGTAACCTTTGAAATTTTGTCTGTTGAGAGCATGGTTACATGTAAAATGGATAACCTTAGGACTGTACCCGCTCTGTTTTTCCCCCTCAAGTCCACTCTTCCACTCATTATTTTAGTTAATTGTACTTAGTGGAAAACAGTTAAGTTTGGCCTCCTCACAGACTGACTTCTTTCCCTCTGTTTCAGCCTTGTCTAAGGCTTGTCTGTTTCAGCATGTGGGATCTGAGTTTTTTTCCTGTTAAATGGTTGCGGGCTCATCTCTCCTCAGTTGTGTTGACTATGTTGCCCCTTAAGAATTTTAATCTGGCTGGGCGCGGTGGCTCAAGCCTGTAATCCCAGCACTTTGGGAGGCTGAGACGGGCGGATCACGAGGTCAGGAGATCGAGACCATCCTGGCTAACACGGTGAAACCCCATCTCTACTTAAAAAATACAAAAAACTAGCTGGGCGAGGTGGCGGGCGCCTGTAGTCCCAGCTACTCGGGAGGCTGAGGCAGGAGAATGGCGTGAACCCGGGAGGCGGAGCTTGCAGTGAGCTGAGATCCAGCCACTACACTCCAGCCTGGGCGACAGAGCCAGACTCCGTCTCAAAAAAAAAAAAAAAAAAGAATTTTAATCTACATGATGGTCCTTCTGTTTTTTGTCTCTCATTTTCATTTTTGGGTTATTTGAAAATCCATGCCCACTATCAAGTCAAACATTTCTTCTATCAACAGTTGTTATCATTTCCGTATCCTCCATATCATGTCAGTCTTTTTTAGGTTGGGATTTTGATGAGCAGGCCTGTTCCCTCCTATGTCATATGCTACACCAGGTTCACTGTCTATATTTCAATAAGTGTGATAAAATAATCATCATTTTGTTGAATAAGTTGGTGTATTGCTGCTGCTGTTCCTCTGAAGACAGTTTTCTGCAGGCTACATTAACAGGCAGTGGAAATACATGCCAGGCTACATCCTAACGGTTGTGTCTTCCCATCAGAAAAAGATCCTTTTTTCCCCTCCCTGTCAAATGAAGGCTTAGATTTTAGAGACAATTACAAATTACAGAAAATGAAAGAGAAGAACTGAAATCACAGCATCTGTGGTTTTTCTCTATCCTTAATAGTGAGGCAGCTTCTTAGACGATTTTATTGTAATATGTTGATAAAATGTTTATAGTCATCCCTTTGCAGTTTGTTTAGAAAGTAGTTTCTAAGCAGCAGTTCCTGCATCATCTATAAACTTTTAGCTAGAGAAACCACCTTTCTTTTTCTCAGGCTGCAAAAGCAGTCTACTCTTTTCTTTTAGTTTAACACCTGATCTTTATAGTGAGGGACTAAGTTACATGATCTTTCTTCTAAAAGAATATTTCTCAGATTTTTGTGTTCTATAGCTTTCTGAATAAATTGCCATAATAATAGAATTACTTATTACTCAGTCACAGGGAACTCAGTCACAGGGAACTGTGAGTATTTCTAGGAGTTCAAGTATACACAATAATAAACTGTCCCTCATAAAGAGGTGTAAGGGGTAACTTCATAGCTATTGCTATGGTAGTGGATTTGGATACATCTGACTATGGAACCAGATCTCTGATCAGAAATAGTTTGAGTTTGTATATACATTTAAAGCTAGGGAACTTAACATCACATTATATTGCCTTGTATTGACAATCATGTTTCCATTTTCTTTGGATAAGTAAGACATGCTTTGACAGACTATTTGGCTGTCTCAAAGTCATTACCTTATATTTTTTTCCCAAAGGAATTTCAGATCCTGTTTAATATTTGCTAGTTTTGCTAGGTACTGAAGGCAGAAAGGGGTTGTAGTGGTATCTTGTGAGGAAGGAAATCAGTGTTTCTTATCCATTTTCCATATACTGTCAATCTGTCCAAACAGACTTATTATATGGCAAACCGATAAAGAACTTTGTTTTCCTCTCTGTATACTTGCCTGCACAGCACCATGTGCCACTTTGGAGAGCTCTGTGGTGGAGTTTCAACTCTCTAGATAAGGTGGAATAGCTGAACCATTGTGCCTCCATAGATTTTCACAACCCTGAAAGTAACAGCAGTTGGGAGGATGAAAGAGGGCTATTTCCCACCCACCCCAAGAGTCCTAAAGTTCAAAGACACAGCTGGTGTTTCAATGGAGCCAGTGCATCTGGAGCAGCCCAGTTACTAGAGAGGTAACTATTGCGGTACCCTTCTTGTTGTTATTCTCGAAAGTATTCATCTAGGTGGCCCTTGCCCTTCCCTGTGAATCATCTCCTCAAGTCCCTCTACCTTTTGTTGGCCTGCTTTGAACTTCTTGTGTGTTAATCTCTTTTACAAAGTAAGACCTCTAAGCATAGGATAGGAAGTGCTCCAGGTGTACTCTCACCCACGCTGTGTGAGGATTGTTGAACTATCTGGTTTCTGCATATTTCAGAAGTGCAGTGATATGTAAGTTCTTACTTTACTTGATTTCTTCTGTTTCTCTAATCACCTTCTAGATTATTTCTCTTCATGTGCATAATATTCAGTGCTTTACTTTTCTTCATTATTCTACTTGATATCAAGTCATAGATAAGCCAAAGACATGTTCTCTTCTTTTTTTAAGGCTATCTTCTAGAAGAGCATGCGGCCACATTCTAAGAGATTCTCTGGAATTTCTTCTAAAATTCACCATCAACGGATAGGGTTTCCTTTTGTAGTTTTACCTTTCAAAGCTTACCACTGACTCACATTCTTTCTTTCATTTTATTGCAACCAAGATTTCTAATTGTGTTCTAAAAATCAAACTGAACTCTTGTCTTTCCTCAGGAGAGAAGGGTATCCCCAGTAGAGAGGAGTCTAGGGAATGCTGGGAGCACTTCTCTGAAACAACCCAACCCCATCCAATTCTGTTTCTTTTGGAGATGGAGTCTTGCTCTGTCACCCAGGCTGGAGTGCAGTGGTGCGATCTCGGCTCACTGCAAGCTCTGCCTCCTGGGTTCATGCCATTCTCCTGCCTCAGCCTCCCGAGTAGCTGGGACTACAGGCGCCCGCCACCACGGCCGGCTAATTTCTTTGTATTTGTAGTAGAGATGGGATTTCACTATGTTAGCCAGGATGGTCTCGATCTCCTGACCTCATGATTCACCAGCCTCAGCCTCCCAAAGCGCTGGTATTAGAGGCGTGAGCCACCACGCCCGGCCCTCCAGTTGTGTTTCTATTTAGGGCACTGCCCAAGTAAAATGCACATGAGTTATGATCTGTTGTAGAAAGCATTACAATGAATCTCAAATATTAAATTAGTCAGTTTCTTGACCTACATTATAATCAAAATAGTGCAGTTGACTCTTGAACAACACAGGGATTGGGGCACTGACTTCCTGCACGTCAAAAATCTGCATATAGGCGGCCGGGTGCGGTGGCTCAAGCCTGTAATCCCAGCACTTTGGGAGGCCAAGACGGGCGGATCACGAGGTCAGGAGATCGAGACTATCCTGGCTAACACAGTGAAACCCCGTCTCTACTAAAAATACAAGAAAATTAGCCGGGCGTGGTGGCAGGCGCCTGTAGTCCCAGCTACTTGGGAGGCTGAGGCAGGAGAATGGCGTAAACCCGGGAGGCGGAGCTTGCAGTGAGCCGAGATCGCGCCACTGCACTCCAGCCTGGGGCACAGAGCAAGGCTCCGTCTCAAAAAAAAAAAAAAAAAAAAAAAAAAATCTGCATATAACATATGATACCCCCAAAACCTAACTATTAATAAGCTACTGTTAACTAGAATCCTTACTAATAACAGTAGACTAACATATTTTGCATGTTTTGTGTATCATATACTATGTTACAATAATGTAAGTTAGAAAAAGAAAATATTACTAAAAAAATCATAAGGAAGATAACTTCTTTTTTTGAGATAGGGTTTTGCTCTAGATGTCCAGGCTGAAATGCAGTGGCGCCATATTGGCTCGCTGCAACCTCCGCCTCCTGCTTTCAAGTAATTCTCCTGCCTCAGCTTCCCAGGTAGCTAGGACTACAGGCATCTGCCACCATGCTGGCTAATTTTTGTATTTTTAGTAGAGATGGGGTTTCACCATTTTGGTTAGGCTGGTCTTGAAATCCTGACCTCAGGTGATCCACCCACCTCGGCCTTCCAAAGTGCCGGGATTACAGGCATGAGCCACTGCGCTTGGCCCAAGGAAATGTATTTCCTATTCATTAAGTGAAAGTGGATCATCATAAAGGTCTTCCTTCTCCTTGTCTTCACCTTACTAGGTTAAGGAGGGAGACAAGGGGTTGTTCTTGCTGTTTCAGGGGTGTCAGAGGCAGAAGACGATCCACGCAGTTCAAACCCATGTTGTTTAAGGGTCAACTGGAATGTCAAGTGTACCTCCTCCTCAAGGTAGATAACCCAAAGAAGAGTCTTTAACACGAGGGCCTATCCCCTACTATACAGGGTGGGTCACCAGCTGCTCCATAATAGCAATGTTAACCAGCAAGTTAGGACAAGAGAATGAAACAACCATATCCAATTGAAGCTTCAAGGAAACACAAGGTACTAATGATTATTATATTCGCATATGGATAAAAGAGCATGAATTACATCCATTGTTGCCAGAGTTTCTTGGGAGAGCATTTTGTGCTAAGTTATATGCTGTTCTCTACCTTAGGCCATGTATGGAGATAAAGAAGCCATATAACCCCCTCCCTAGGTTTTGAAGACAGGTATTCCGCTTTGAGAGAGCTGTTGTAGTGATAATAGTTTTGGAATGAGTGTGTAACTGTCTTACATGTTGACTTTAGATTTATATGTCTTAGTTGTAGGGACTGCCATTTATTTCCCTTCCATATGTATTCCAGAGGTCAATGGGTACTTAATACATAAGAAGTAAAAATTACTATTATCCTAAGCTTTTCCAGCATTATTTGATGATAAGTTCATTTTTTGGTTATTAACTAGCTGGCTTCCCGTTATATCTCATGATTAATATGAAGTATGTATTTGTGCAAAAAACATTTTGATAGTTCTTAAACAGATGCTGTTTAGTCTCTTGGGATTCACCCCAAAAAAGAGGTATTTTCTTAACTCTCTCTACTTTATTTACTATTATTTTTGAAGTTTCCTACTCTGGTCCTGCTCTGTCCTGTCCTTAAGGTGATATTCTTTTACAAATTGTGTGCATATCCCTTGGGGGGAAAATATACTTTCCTCCCTCCTCTGATCACTGCCCCATAATAGTTAGTCCATTCTTCCAGATCCACTGTCTTAGGGGCTGCTTGTTCTATTATGTGGTATAGATTTCTGTTTCATCTTGAGGGTCGTTTTTCTACCCCCATCCTTTAGCTACCAGCTGCAAAGACTCTTACATACACCTCCTAAATTGCTTCTAAAGGAATCTGGTTCTGCTGGCCCCAGTTCTGACCTTGACCCTCTCCCCAGTCCTGCGTGGTCCTGGAAACTCAGTGTCCCCAGCACCTAATTCATGCTGATCCTCTGACTTTCTTGCTTGGCCTCTGGAGAGACAGAGAGCACATTCTGAACACTCCTCCTTTTGTGTCGGCATCTCTGTGAGGTGCTTTGGAAGGACTCCAGCCAGGCATGGAAGGGCTCTTTGATAATATCTGACGGGTGGGTAAGAATTTCGGGCACCTGGCCAAGATACACATTGCCTGTAATCGTTAACTCAGCCTGTAAACAGTTCAAACGGCACTGAGAGGCCGTCAGTTATTACATTAGAAGAAGCCTTTCATCTCTCTTGCTCAGAAGCCAGGGCGGCCAGCATTGGCCCCCACTGTGGTGATTGGAGCCATGGTACTCTGTGCACAGCCACCAAAGCCCAAGACATGCAGGGACACACAATGGAACCTGCTCCGAATGACTGACTTTCAAACTTTCAGCATTGGAGCAATAACTAAATCATTAATTTCCTTTTGTTCTGCACCTGGCTGATGCTGGAAGGAAAAAAATGTGTTGGACGGTGGGGAATGGGGGTGGTGGTGGAGAGGTGGGACCCCTGACTAGGAATAAACAGTGACGAAGGAATTTTCTGAATTGGAAATTTAATTTTTCAGCTCAATTTTCCAGCACACACTCATGTCTGAAAGCTCACCCCTCACCCTTTTTATTTGTCCCTCTGCTTTACGATCTTTCTAGGTTTGGTCCTTACTGTACTCCGTATCTCCAGTTGGCTTCACAATTACTTAGTATTACTAAACCCTGGAGCAGGGCACAATACTGGGCCCCGGAGAGGACCTGAAGGGGAGCATAAGATAACAAACATTCCTGCCCTCAAGGTGCTTACTAACGGAGCCCTTCAGATACTCTAGATACATACTAGAGAACTCTACCTTGAGAGTATACAGTGAGTTTCTACAGAACTTTACAATGAGAAAGAACAGCAGCGTGGACAGAAGTGATCAGGGAAACTTCATTCCACAAAAAACAAAAAGTTTCAGTCCTTTGTTTAAAATTTGCTTCTGTTCTTTCATGTTTCTCACCCATTTTCTTTTGCCTTTTTCATTAAATTGCTACTTTTGCTAAGCAATATTGAGTATTCTAGGCACTTAGTAAATGGGATCATTAAACCTCTTTTAGAATTTAGCTGAGGAGCTAGAATTTGAGTGTTCTGGTATCAAAGGATGGTGCAGGAAAGCCAAGTGCAACTTATTGTAAGCATCTTAATTTCAGAAGACCCTTTCCTGGTTACTATTTCTAAAGATGTTCATATGGTTTTAAGGCTACTGTTGCTGAAACAGTGTAGATTAGGCCATAGGTTTTAAATAGCAGGTGAAATAAAATCCTACACTCACCAGTATTCAAGGTGAGCATCAAAGTTGCAGGTTTTACCCTTTACACCAGAATCTCAAGTGTAAAGCAGCTCGAGTTTTTTGCTCTACAAAACAATACCTTAACATTTGCCTCACTTTCTTCAACTAAAGAAAAATGATAGGGCCATGTGACATTCTTCTAGAAAATTTAAAAAAGAAAAAAAAAGGATCTGCCTTTTATAACTTGACTGGGGCCCTCATAACTTATTAGTTAGAAAGCTCTGACCTCATGCGTTTTGTTTTCTTTGTTTTATATTCCGTTTTGCTCAGCTTTCGGGGGCACTGTTTTATTCCCTTTACATATTCTGGATTTGGGGTTTGTCTCGTTCCCACCATTCACATTTTCTTTGCTGATTCTGAATGTAGCTTTGGAGGAGCATGGATAAAATAAAAGAGTGCAGAGCTTGAGGATGAGGACATGCCGCCCTGCAGTCCGTTAAGTGCTCTACTTCTGATTTACCAACTGCAGAGATGAGCAGTGTATCCTTTTTTTCATCTAAGACAAGTAATACTTTCTTCCATGGAAAAAGCAGTAGTTCAATCTTAAAAAGAAATTAGGTCCTTTAGAAGAATTGAAGCACTAAGGCAAACTAAATCAAATTTTGTTACCATTTTGTGCAGCATTGTTATTTGTTCATGGTAAACAGGAGAGTAGTAATTTGAAAGCATGTGTTAGATCATATTTATGTAGTAGAATTATAGACATACAGAATTTATAAGATACAAGAAAGCTTTGAAGCTTCTGCAGATGTTTCAGATCCACTCAATTCAATGCCCTGGTTAATATTGAGATCATATGTAAATTTAATATGATGGGGAAATAATGGAGGAAGCCTCTGTTCTTCTACCTGAACATAGAGCCTATCTTTTGGGAAATGACCAGTTTTGCATATTGGCCTCCCACTCTGGTGGCTTTCATTCTACATGTAGTAAGGAAACTGCCTAGAATTGTTTTGAACCCTGTTAATCAATAGTTAGCAAATTTTAGCATATACCAGAATCAGTTTCAGAAGGCTTGTCACTCAAACTCCAATTCCTATTTCAAACTGCCTTTAAGATTTAAATGTTCATTCCTCATTTAGTATATCAAGACTGACTTAAATTTTCCCTACCCTAACTTCTTTTTCTAATTTCCCCATTTTGTTAATGCAACATCTCTTTTCCAATTCTCCAGGTTTAGAACTTTTAACTTCTCCATTTCCTTCATCCTTGTACTCCAATCTGTCAAGTACTTTTAACACTTCCTTCGTAATTTCTGTGATTCATTCCGTCTCCTTTTAACTATTACTACCAGAGTTCAAGCTCTCATCATGCCAGTACTAGATTACTGGAACTCTCTAACTGATTTTCCTACCACTAATTTTATCTTCATTGCACTGGTTTACTCTGCTATTAAATTGTTCTTCTTACAGTACTGTTTTGATAATGAGATCCTCTTACGAATTTAGGATGATTCCTTTTTTGCGTATGAGAGCAAGCTTTAACTCTCATCTTGGCATGCAGTAGTAGCCTTTGTAATTTGATCCTACCTCAGCTATCCAAACTATCTTTGCAGATCTATTTTTTCAGTCAGACAAGTCTTCCTGTACCTTGAGAGAAACTGCTCAAGAACCTTACTTTTTCTCTCACCTGGCTCCTGGTTTCTTCTCAAGTAAGCTCAGAAGTTTGAAAAATCCATTTGACAGATGCCAATGGACTAGATCCTGTGGCTATTTTTCTCCTGTCCAAATTCTATCCTCTTTAAGGGTGAGCTTAAGATCCATCTCCTCGACAAATCCTGTAGGTCCTACTGGCTTTACCACACAATGTGGCCTTTGATAAAATGTCATTTTGTACCACCATTTACTTTGTGAATATGTTATCTTCCCAATGAGATTGTACTGCCTGAGTTGGACCTAACAGTTTTGGGAAGAAGATAGGTGCTCATCAAATACTTGCCAAGTAAGAGGCAATATTTCAGACCCATTCTGATGTACCTATGAGGGAAATCTCTGTGCATGCCCATCCAGCATTGCACTCAGTGGTCACATGAAGTGAGTCTCTGTTTCTTGACAGGGATCACTTGGGAGCCATTGATCTGCCCTGTCACAAAGGGTTTGGGGGAAACTATTGCGGCTGTCATTTTAGGGAGAAAGATGACTCCAGAAACAGGTCCGATAATGCCCAGGCAAGGAATCAACTTAGTAATAGACGGCAACTCTAGTAGTTAGGTATTTGGCTAGGAAAGGGGCTTAGCCTCTGAAGTATTTCAGGTAGGTGTTGGCTTAGCAATTACATATGCTGCTACTTTCTGAGTTAAACCTGCCTAAAAACAAAAGTATGGCCTGATGACTGGGTGGTTACTCCTGTACCCTAAGAACTCATTTATAGGCATCTGCACAGAGGTACCCACCCGAACAAACATTAAGAAGAAGCAAAGGAAAGTGCCTGAAGCATAGTCACTGTGTCAACAGAAATATCAGATAAGGTGGTTTTATGGAGGGGGTGTGTGTGATGCGGGGAAGAATTGATGCACCTGTGGTTGGTGATTCAGAAACTTGGTGCCACATTATATGGCACCAGGAAGCCACCTTATGTCCCAGCCACCCCATGGTGGCTGATGTCATATAATTACCCATTTGCTAACTGGGCCAAGAGGAAATGTACTGGATGAAAGCCAGAGTAAGATAGTTATATCTTAGCTGAGCCATATTCAGAACTATTCAGAACTTTTTGGATCTCCTTTTGTTTCCAGTGAAGCCATTGTCATTGTCAATCTAATAGTAGTTGACTTTTATAGGTGTCTTACACTTTTTTTGTTTTGTTTTTTTGTTGTTGTTGTTTTGTTTTGTTTTTAAGACGGAGTCTGTCTCTGTCACCCAGGCTGGAGTGCAGTGGCACAATCTTGGCTCACTGCAACCTCCGCCTCCCAGGTTCAAGCGATTCTCCTGATTCTCCTGCCTCAGCCTCTTGAGTACCTGGGATTACAGGCACCTGTCACCATGCCTGGCTAATTTTTGTATTTTTAGTAGAGACAGGGTTTCACCGTGTTGGCCAGGCTGGTCTCGAACTCCTGACCTCAAGTGATCTGCCTGCCTCGGCCTCCCAAAGTGCTGGGATTACAAGTGTGAGCCACCACGCCCAGCCACGTGTCATGCACTTTGGTGTACCCATTCCTAAGACAAATACATTCTCGTGTAAATGTATTCAAATGAGTTCCCATGGCTCACACAAGCTGCCAAATTATGATATCTCCTCAAGCAGGAACAGAGTCCAGACAATTCCTTTTGGCTGAACTAGGACTAAACTTAATCCCAGACTGACTCAGCTTCTCTGTTAACATTGTTTGAAATTCTGATATCCCTCCAGAGGTTGTTTCTAAAGAGTGCTTAGTGTGAAGTACAAATCACAAAGAAATGGACCAAAATGGACCTGGGAGACCAAATATTTTCTTTTTTTTTCTTTTTTTTTTTTTGAGATGGAGTTTCGCTCTGTCACCTAGGCTGGAGTGCAGTGGCCGGATCTCAGCTCACTGCAAGCTCTGCCTCCCGGGTTTACGCCATTCTCCTGCCTCAGCCTCCCGAGTAGCTGGGACCACAGGTGCCCGCCACCTCGCCTGGCTAGTTTTTTGTATTTTTGAGTAGAGATGGGGTTTCACCGTGTTAGCCAGGATGGTCTCGATCTCCTGACCTTGTGATCCGCCCGTTTCGGCCTCCCAAAGTGCTGGGATTACAGGCTTGAGCCACCGCGCCCGGCAGAGACCAAATATTTTCAATATTAATTTAGCACACATTTATTGACTGCCTTTTACGTTAGAGCATTGTGCTATGCGGGATTATAAAGAAACCCCTGCCCTCAATTTAGTAAGTAAGAGTACAGGCCAGGCATGGTGGCTCACACCTGTAATCTCAGCACTTTGGGAGGCCAAGACAGGAAGATCACTTGAGGCCAGAAGTTTGAGACCAGTCTGGGCAACATAGCAAGACCCCATCTCTGTTTATTAAAAAAAGAAAAGAATATAGAGCAGAAGATGAAAAGTACCATATGTACATACAAACAAGATGTTTGGGGCATTTCAGATGAAGAAGAGATTCTTCATGAAAGAGGTAGCATATGAACTTGCCGTTGAAGGATATATAGGATTTTAATAAGTCACAGAACAGAAATAATAGGCATTCCAAGAGAATGTGAGAGAATAGTGAGTAATCCAATTTATTTTGGACGAGTATGATGCATTGAGGAGAGAGGTGGGGATGAAACTGAAAAGATAGAGAAGGGAAGAAACACATACTTCTGAGTGATTACTATGTGCAGGAACTGCTGGTACTTTAAATATGTTACTTCATTTTATTTCTGCAATGATCTTCTTGCATGGTGTTTTTTGTTGTTTTTGTTTCATTTCTTGTTTTTTTTAGGGACAAGGTCTTGCACAAGCTGGAGTGCAGTGGCACAGTCATAGCTTGCTGTAGCCTCGACCTCCTGGGCTCAAGCAATCCTGCAGCCTCAACCTCCTGAGTAGCTGGGATTACTGACATCTACTAGCGTGCACAGCTAATTTTTAAAACATTTTTTGTAGAGATGGGGTCTTGCTATGTTTCCCAGGCTGGTCTTGAACTTGTGGACTCAAGTAATTTGCCCATTTTGGCCTCCCAGAGTCAGGGGATTACAAGCATGAGCCACTGTGCCCAGCCTCCATTTTTAAAAGAAGACTCAGAGAGATTAGGTTAACCACAGCTTGGAAGTGATAGAGTTGAAATGCAAAACCGAGTTGAAATTTAAAACCAACTTGTCTGATTCCAAAACCAGTACAGAGCACCGAGGCCTTGATGTGACAGGCTATGGGGTTTGAATTTAATTCAGAAGACAGTGGACAGCCACTGATAGTATTTGAACAGGGCAATGATAGGATCAGTGCTGTGTCTAGGAAGATTGTTCTTGAAATGACAGAGAGCTTTAGAATGGTGAGGGACTAAAGACTAGTTGGAAGTCTGTTGTAATGGTTCCAACTCCAGAGACATAGAAAAGGTAGCTCTCCAAAGACAAGTGATGGCATAGTCTTTGCAGTTACTAGGAGGAGGAATCATAATGACTGTGAGGTGCTCAGCCTGAGTCTCTAGGAAAATGGTGGTGCCGTTACCTGAAATAGGTAAGTTAAGAGAGGTTATTGGCTTAGGATGGAGTGTAGGGAGAATGTGATATTTAGGTTTGGTATATTTAAGTTTGAGGTATCAGGAGAACTACAAAGAAATAATATTTAACAAGCATTTTGAAGTACAGAAGATTTGACTTCAGATACCAATTTGGGAGTCATAATTAAAGATACTGGAGTGAATAAGAACTTCAGAAGAGAGATAATAGAGATCAGAGAATACATCTTTAGGAAACATATATATTTAAACAAGAAGGAGAGGAAGAAAAATAAGAGGAAGAGGCAATAAGTGAGGACAATCAGAGAAGTGGAAGAACTAGAATAGCATTATGTCATGAGCAACCTGTGAAGAGTCAAGAAGCGCGGATTCATTGGGTCAGAAGTAATTTAGGGCTCTTTGTCTTGCTATAGTATCAGTCCCTTTCTTAGGAAACAACTGACACCATTAAGTTCAAACACATTTATTTTTCTATGTCAACTCTGTTAGGGAGGAAATTCAGCAATCAAGAAAACTGTTTTCCTATTAAAGATGTGTTTGGTGGTCATATTTTTCATTTAAGTAGTGAGAGCTCTCAATTTTACTACCAGCAAAAGAAAGCAACATTTTGAAGTATTTCACTATGTCATCGGAGGTTTAGTTCCCAAGAAAGTTCTTGTTATGTCCGTGCTTCTGCCCTTTTACTCTGTGCTTCTTCCTGGGGTCTGTCAAGTCTCCCTTCATTAGATTTAGTACCTGAAATCAATGCCCAGAAGTCAGGTCACAAGCCCAATATGCATTGCATTGTCTCTTCAAGCCTCAGTTACCTAATTTGTGAAATGAGTGGTATTAATAAAGAGAGTAAAATTGCTAATGAAGGATTATAAAGCACTTTGCTAATATAAAATGCAACATCAAAGCTGAATAATAATCTTAATTTAGGGTGAAGGGTTCCATTAGCAGAGTAAAAATAAAAAGGACAAAGGGTAGTGTTGCTTTGTACCTTGATAACACTGTACAAATCAAAAGTGCTGCTATTGATCCTCATTGCCCTGTGAACTCTCAACCCAGGAATTTGGCTCCCCTCCCTAACTCTCTAAGTACTTCCCTTACCCACTCAGTGTGGTGATGGTACCTCCCTGAATCTTCTGACAGATGTGAACAGGAAATTCTATTCAGCAGAGCCAACTTGATAACTGAGAAGATTCCTCTCTCATTTATCAGTACTTTGATTATCTTTTTGTGTCTCTTACAATTTGTGCTTAGCAAGAAAAATAAAGAGGTTTGAACAATTAAGAAGTAACAAAGAGCTCATAGTTCATAAAGAACAAGTCAAAGGATGTCTGGAATATTTGAACATACAACTGCCTTTGGCATGAGGTGGCCTACATACGTTCTCAGAGGCAGGATAGGCTAGAGAGCTGATCAAGCTGCTGGGAAGCTGAAACAAAGGCGGGGTGGTGGAATCAAATGTCTCTTTAACTGAAGTCTTTAAAACTTGGGCTTTAGCTGGGCACGGTAGCTCACACTATAATCCCAGCACTTTGGGAGGTCAAGTCAGGTAGATCACTTGAGGTCAGGAGTTCAAGACCAGCCTGACCAACATGGTGAAACCTTGTCTCTACTAAAAGTACAAAAATTAGCCAGGCATGGTGGCACATGCCTGTAATCCCAGCTACTCAGGAGACTGAGGCAGGAGAATCGCTTGAATGCGGGATGTGGAGGTTGCAGTGAGCCGAGATCATGCCATTGCACTCTAGCCTGGGCAACAGAAAAAAAAAAAAAAAAAAAAAAACCCTCCAAAAAACAAAAAAACTTGGGCTTCAGCTGGATGCAGTGGCTTATGCTTATAGTCCTAGCCCTTTGGGAGACTGAGGCAGGAGGATCGCTTGAGGCCAGGATTTTGAGACCAGCCTGGGCAACACAGGGAGACCCTGTCTCTACCAAAAATGGAAATCAAAAACATTAGCCAGGCTTGGTGGTATGCTCCTGTATTCCCAGCCACTTGGGGTACTGAGGTGTGATCCTTCCAGGTTTGGGCCCAGGAGGTCGAGGCAGCAGTGAGCCATGATTACAGCACCACACTCCAGCCTGGGTGATGGAGTGAGACTCTGTCTCAAAAACAAACAAATAAACAAACAAAAAACACTTGGGCTTCAGATACATCCGCTTTTCAAGGAATAAAGGAAAGAGAAAAAAATGTAATTCATCTCTCATCCCACCAAAGGTAAGAAAAACCCACTCAGAAAAAATTATGGAATATTATCGGGAGTGAACTGCTTCTAAGTTTTCCCAGAACTTTTCTGTGCAGATCTCTGGGCCAAGTCCTCATAAAATTTTGGTAGGGACTGAAGTTCACTGCAGACAGCTGACACTATGGCCTGAAGCCAGTGGGGAGCAAGAGTTTCTTTCTGTCAATACTGCAGGCATTTTTTTTTAATTGTTTGTAATAGTCTCTAAATGGCTTCTCTCAAAAAATAACCTCTCAATAAATCTGGGAGAGAGACTGAAGGGCCCAAAATGACAAGAGAGTACTTCCAAAGCCATACAGCAAGAGCAAGTTAGTCCATTCATTCCACATTCCCCCAGTGTTTATGTGCTGTGCGCTGTGCATTCCCATGCCCTGTGTGTTGTCTAACGAATGGCCTTAAGACCCTGTGCATTCAGCATGTGTATACACTGCTGTAGCCTACAGTCAGGTGTTACTCTCCTGAGAGCAAGACTGATTCCTTTGGGGTGGGAGACTGTTGCTTTCTTCCCCATTCAGGGTTATGCATAACTTAGCAGTACATTGATACTGAGAGGAGACAATAAAAGAGTAATGGGATGGGTTATTAAACAGGAAGATTCTCCAGAAACAAGTGAGTTTTGTTCAGTGTTGTGGAGGAGAGCTAGGCATGATGGTGGAAAGGAAAGAAGAGAACTCCGCCTTGTGATGAGGTCAAGATACTCTAAAGCTGACTTTGAAACTGAAACTTACAGGGAGTATGCAGAAAGTTTCTGAAGAGAAAGCAGAAATCTGAAAATAATCATATCCTGATAAAATGACAAGGCAACCACCAAATTTATTTTACATCTGTTTATTAAAACGGATGATTCAACATGCATTTTTCTTAACATCTACTGTGTGCATGGCATGATGTAAGTGATGAATAAGACCTAGTCCCTGACCTCAAGGAGCTCAGATTCTACTTTGCAGGAAGGAGGAAAGAACTAATGTTTCATTGCCCTAAGAATCAGGCATTCTGCTGGAGGAAATAGGTAAGAGGGTGGGTCACAATGGAGCACTGACCTACAGTAAGAGGTAAGTGTCATTTAAGAATTTTGAATAGATGGCTTTAGGGGAATATATGAGGGAAAGTATTTAGTTCTGGGGACTGAGGGCTGGTCAAAGGATTAGAGAAGGGCCCAATTTGGACTGGCATGTAGAGTCAAGGGCAAAAAGAAGTAGAGAGCTATAGGATTGGAGTTCTCACAGTCTTTGGCTCACAGGGGATAGGAGAGGTGCCATTTTTTTTCTGTATAGAACCAAAGAAATAGGGAAACGTCCATGGGAAGAGAAAGGAAAAAGAATTTGTCAGAGAACCAAACTATCTTCCCATCATACGTTTTCTGTAAAAGACTTCTTAGGAGCTAAGACAACGTTTTTCTGCTTTCATTCTCTTTAATGCCTAGAATTCTGCCATAAAAGGCTATTTATATATCTTACTTTTTAGCTCCTAGGAGCACAAGAGATGCTACTATTGGGAATTTCTAAAATATTCAGAGGATGGAAATACCAGCTGGCACCAATGCTGAGATATCCAGGCACCATCCATAGAGACCCAGTGAAATGCTAAGCCCCAAATGGCAATCCCTCCCAGACTCTCCCAGAGCCATCTCACTTTTTCTTTTATCCCCTGCCTGGAAGGCTACACTGTGGGTGGGAATAAAAATCCACTCTCCTGTTGCATCTAGGCAGCTGCCAGCAGTCTGTTTGCCTAGTTCTTTGCTGGCAAATCATTAAACAGTCCCCCCAAAGCAGGCCTCTTCCCTAGGGCCACCCCATGGACAGAGATTCAGAGCTGTGGTCAAAGGGCTGTCAGCAGTCAGGCTGGAGGCCTTGGGCTATCTCCAACACAAGCCCTTCCTGGCTGTTGCCTCTTCTGAACAGAAACCTCCTTGGCCTAATGTCAACCCCCCAATGGCTTCTAAGGAGAGACTCTGGGCATCTGAGTTGGCTGGTGACTTGAATAATTTTGTCCTTTTCCTCCTGATGTAATTTCTGAGTGCAACTACCCCTGTGATCCCTTTATTGTTTCTTTATTGAACCCCAGGCCCATCCTCCACATTTTTCCCACTTTGCAATGTAAATACAATATTGTGTGTTACTGCCTAGGAACCGGGGACTGGGACCAGCTGAGCAAGCTTCATAGCTTCATTCCATCCCCACTTGCATGGTGCCAACGCAAATCTCAGCATAGAAGATTTCATTGAGCCAGCTAATTTGGAGATAGTATCTGCCCTCAAAGGGCTTCTAAGCCCCAGGGCAAGCCAGTTGTGGAAGACAGCAGTATGGAGCAGAGTTTGCAGGACACCTTGAAATCCCTACAGCCTCTGAGCAGGAGACTGAGCCTGAAAGACCTGGAATATGTGTGAAGTAACCATGTTAATGAAGCTCTTTCACACCCTTGCACTGAAATCACCAAACTTAGCAATGCTTAAGTAGCTCTGCCAGTAGTCCAGATGGGCCTCTGGCTTATTTAAACAAATGATCTGGTTTCCTTAAGTTTCATTTCTTTGGTGTTTTTCACAGGGACTGTCTGGCTTTAGTCTTTGGCCTTTTAAGCATTGAAATCTTAACCTAAATAATTACTCAAAAATAAACACTTATCTGCTTCTAGTAAGTTTTCAGATTCCTGCCATCTCTGGCATGAGTTTGGCTGGAACAGGAACCGCAAAATCAAATCATAAAGCAAACTCTGTCAAGGCTGTTTGCAAGTAGCACATTGGGTTAGGTGTGAGAGTTCAGTTAACTACTTTGTTGTGGCAAGAGTTAAGACCATGCCTCAGAAGGGCCCTGGACAAAGCCTTTATAGACCTTATCCTGGGCATGTGGGAATTAGATATTACCCCTAGCAATACTTGCCATCTGTGTCAAGACCTCAGCCTTTCAGCAGAGGAATTCTTTGAATAAGACCTAGCTAAACAAGGGGCCTCAGTGGTACTCCCTATAAGATGGAGGTCAGTGAGGGTCACAGGATCTTTCCTGGGACAGTGATCAGAAGTCAGCTGACTTCCCAGGACCAATTAGTATGATTTTTGGATGGTTGAGCCCTGAGTTCCTCACCTGGTGGAGAAAAGGAGTCCAGAACACATGACTGGGTTATCTTTTAAGGTCTTGATCTTCATAGGCTTCAGAACTTGGTATTCTATTTCATGGCCTTGCTTCTAAAGATCCCTGAGGTAACTAACATGATATTTGATGGGCTCCCTCTTCTTTGCTTCTAACTTCATGAGTAGCTTCCTAGTACCTTTGTAGCTAGAGGTCATTCTGACTGAGTCAGGACCAACCCTGTTTCTGTGTGAGAATATAATGATATAAAAGTTCTACTTCTTGGGTGGCTGGGATTTTTCCTCCTTCTCTCTGTCTGATTAGTGCCAAATAAACTTTCTTCTCTGATATCACTTTATTTCAAAAGCAGCTCAGATAATTAGCTCTTCTTCTCCTTACCTTCTTCCACTTCCTTAGGAGTGCACTCATGATCTGTGAATCACCATACAAAGATGCTAGGCAGAGTGTGGGGTCAGGAAAACCCTACCATGGGGGCTGTTTTCATGTAAAGAAGTCCAGTTGCATCATGGAGCTCCAGCACAGTCTGAAATGAGGATAGGTGAATTTGGAAATTGAAGAACAGCATCTGTAATGTGGGGCGAGGCAGAGGAAAATGGCAGTCTGGCTGAATGACCATTATTTGGGTCTGAGCTTCTGTGACCTCTAATTTCAGGACACACCTTTCTCATCCTAAACCAACAGGGACGTTTCACTGGGAAAGTGTCTCTGAGCAGCGTCTGGGTCTGGCTGCCTTTGTTTTTTGTTTGTTTGTTTGTTTTGAGACGGTCGCCCAGGCTGGAGTGCAGTGGCCGGATCTCAGCTCACTGCAAGCTCCGCCTCCCGGGTTCACGCCATTCTCCTGCCTCAGCCTCCCGAGTAGCTGGGACTACAGGCGCCCGCCACCTCGCCTGGCTAGTTTTTTGTATTTTTTAGTAGAGACGGGGTTTCACTGTGTTAGCCAGGATGGTCTCGATCTCCTGACCTCGTGATCTGCCCGTCTTGGCCTCCCAAAGTGCTGGGATTACAGGCTTGAGCCACCGCGCCCCGCCTGGCTGCCTTTGTTGTGGCTAGGAGAGGAGATGAGATAAACCCTAGAGGAGAGGAAGGAAGCCGAGGCTTGGAGGCAGAGCACAAGGAGCAGACAGATCCTGCTTCTGTCTTGTTAAGAATGATTCAGGTTTGAAAATTCTAGAAATGGGGACCCTGAAGCCTTCCACTGTGATCCCAGGCATTATATTACAGTACTCACCTAATGTTTACCATGCCACAGAACACCTCCCCAGCGTGCATACCCGGAGGCAGTGTGGGGTTGAATTTAGGGGACCTCAACCTCCTTTAACTAGGCGTTAACTAGGTTAACTAACTTCAACTAGGTGGGCAATCTGTTACTTGAGTCTTGCTTTCTTCAGCTGTAAAAGACAAATTCTGAAGGTTCATTATGGGTGTGAACCAGGCTCAGCTGTTAGCAATTTACATCTCTTTTTATAAACCACATGGCAACTGGATTCAAATCAAGTTTTACTCATTCTTTCACCAAACACTAAGGGCCTATGATACGCAGAGCCCCAAACTGGAGTTTCAGTGAGCTCAGTTTTTCCCTCAGATTTTGCCACCCTGCTTCCTATTAGATTCCGGAACATCATTTCAGTTCTATCTTGTCAGCTCTCTTGCTCACCAGCACCCCTGTGTCCCCAGGGAGGTTTCCTGAATCAAGTGAGAAATCATGGCGGCCTCTTCATCCATGCCCTGCTAGTGTGCACTACCATCAGGTGGCCCAAGGTTATGCTTCACCCTCCCCACCATTATTTTCTTTCGTAGCTTAAAAAAATTACACGAAGCAGGAATACACTTCTCTTGTAGAATAATTTTTTAAAAATAGATAGCATGCTTGTAATCCCAGCACTTTGGGAGGCCAAGGCAGGAGGATAACTTGAGCCCAGGAGTCCGAGACCAGCTTGGGCAGTATGGTGAAACCTTGTCTCTACAAAAAATACAAAAATTAGCCAGGCTGGTGAGGCATGCCTGTAGTCCCAGCACCTTGGGAGGCTGAGACAGGAAGATTGCTTGAGCCCAGGAGGTTGAGGCTGCAGTGAGCTGAGACTGTGCCACTGCACTCCAGCTTGGGTGACAGAGCAAGACCCTGTCTCAAAAATAAACAGAGTAAAATAAAATAAATAGATAAAGAGAAACTCCTCTTGACAATTCCCCAGCATCCCAGCTTGATTCATGGAAAAACTCAGTCATCCCAAAGAGATAGTGACAAGTTTACATAAGGTTTTGAAAGAGGTCTTGAGGTTCCCAAATCTAAGCCCTGAACAATAACCATTAGGATCTAATCTGTAGATGTGAGCCTTGACTCCCTTCAATACAAGGCAAGGTGACTAAGCTGGGCCTCAGTGGTGGGCCTATTCTGGTGCTGGGATTCGGAAGCAGCAACTTCAGGCCAACCTGTTTTTTTCCCACCCCCATATCTGCAGGAGCTTTACTTTATGATGTCGGTGTGTCCTCCTACCTAAGATAAAAGTTCAGGTAATGGAGGTTGCGCAGGAAAGGATGATTGTAAAATCTGAAAAGAGGAAATGGGGAGAATGATGCCTTTGATGCCTGGCCAATGTTCTTGATTACAAAGGCAAAATTGTAGCAAGCAGTAAAGTTACCTGTCCAAGGCCTAGTTGAAGGTCTGTACGTGGAATCAGAGAACTAAGAGAGGATTGCAGCAGAGGTCGGTGGCAGGGAGGGGGAGGAGAGTGCCCGGGAAACAGGAGACAGTAAAGAATTGCTTGCAGAAGCACACACCCAAAGAGGAGGAGATGCCATGGATAAAGGGAGACCAGCATTAAGTTCCAGGCCCAGTTGAGCCCTGAAATGCCCTTTGTGAGGAGGTAATGAGATCACATGGCTTCCTTCATGGGAAGGAGGCAGGCTGAGAACTGGAAGAGCTTGTTCAGTGGGGTTTGGAGGTCTGAGAACAGGAGGGAAGTGACTGTGGATAATGAGCTGTCCCAGACTGTGCCTTGCCGAACACTGGCATTTAGAGGCACTGTTGATTACCAAAGGAGGGGGAAGTTCAGAAAAGGCTTTGTCCCTTCCAGGAATAAGAAGGGACTTTAGTATTATAGATGCAGTAATAAAAACAGCTGCCATTAAGTGAGCACTTACTAAGCGTCAAGCTTTGTGCTAGGCACTTCTATCCATTATCTCCTGTCTACACGAAGCATTTTTGTTCCCATTCCAAAGATGAGCAATATGAGGCTCAGAAAGATTAACATGCCCAAGGTCACACAGGTAAATTGTGGGGTCAGAATTTGAACCCTAGGTTTGTCTTGGGAGGGAGGGGAAAAAATCAGAACAAATAAGGAGGACAGAGGGAGAATAGACTCAGGAATATGAAATAACAACACATACCACCAAAGGACAGTTCACATATC
This sequence comes from Chlorocebus sabaeus, assembly GCF_047675955.1. Taxonomy (NCBI): domain Eukaryota; kingdom Metazoa; phylum Chordata; class Mammalia; order Primates; family Cercopithecidae; genus Chlorocebus; species Chlorocebus sabaeus. The sequence continues at coordinate 40,026,510 of NC_132919.1, forward strand.
TTTACACAGAGGGTATAAAATGTGTATGCAAAGCTGAATTCTGAGTCAGAATGACCTAACTCATGCTTGAAAGCAAGTGCCTCTTAATTTGCCCCTCATGGCAGCTTGTGAGACAGGGGTGTCCTAACTCCTGGCCTTTGAGGAAGTCAAACTCACCAAGTTTCTCTAAGCCCTCCACAACCACACCCTTCTCAAATCAGGCAAGCTCATTTCTCTTGACCCCCTGGTGTCACTGAGGGGACAGGTGGCCCAGTGTAGAAATCATGTTTGCATCTTCGTGATTAGGAGACCTTGCATTCCAAGGAAACAAATGTATTTGCATCTGTTTTCTCAAGAGCCCGCCTCCTGGCTAAAAATTCCTTGGAGGAAGGGCAAAGACAGCCCCTGTGTTATACCCAAGGAATGCCGATGCTGTCTTTCTTGCTAGGTGCTGAACTGAGTCCTAGTTCAAATGGCTATTATTTGTTTTTAATTTGAGAATACTTGAACAGCTGTCATTGTAAAAGAGTCAAATCATACAAAAATATAATGAGTGTGATTGTCATGCCACAGATATCATTGTACTAGAAAGATCATGTTACTTTATTTTCTTTTTATCAAATCTAACACCAAGGTCCTATCCCATTAGCTGTGTAGACATTTGTTTTCAGAGGCACTTCTCCTCCCAGAGTAGAACAAAAGTCCCAGAGTTTTAAGAAAACCAAGATATCCAAGGGACCCCTCTGACATTTATCCATGCTGGCCACCACAGATACGTTCCTTGTCGAATCACAGGCATTCCCTTGAAATCCACGCAGGCACATAATCTCTCCCAGGGCCCAGCCCCCTGGGGTCTAGTACTCAGTCCTTCTCCAGGGACCCACTGCTTCTGGGGCACAGGTTGCAGCTTCCCACTACTCAGCCTGGCTCCAGACCCCTCACACTGGCTCCAGACCCCTCCTTCCTGCCCTCCCGGTTCTGAGACTTTGACCCCTCCCTTCACCACAGACCCTTCTGCCTTCAGGACACTCATACTTCCTCAGTGAGTTCAGTTTTTTCTGCAAAAACCAGGAAGGGAGGACTTGAAACAACATTTGCTTTTGGCAAATGCCCCTGAGGCAAGGAAATAGAAGGTGAAGCCATCTCCTTGGAAGGGAAGGAGGGAAAAGACATGGAACAAAATATAAATAGCTGTCATTCCTTTTTATTCTACAACAGCAAAAAACAAAACTCAAATCTCATGTATTATCCTGTGATCAAAGTATTCAAAGCAAAACACCAAAGTCCCTCTTTACTACCCCCTCTCAAATTCCTCTCCCAGAGCAACCATTATCAGGATTTGGGTGTGCTCTGTCTTGTCTTCATAGTTAACTATCGTCAATTATCTGGTTGTAGACTTTCAACATTTAATCAACAAATATTGAGTGCCCACAAAGTAACAGGCAGTGGGGGGCAGGCTAGATTCAGTCATCATCTGGAGAAGAGAGGGAAGTAAGCTGACAATTACAATGCCGTGGGGTAAGTGTGTGATTAGGGAAATGCCGGACAGAGCAGCAAGTGTCAAAGGTGTTTAGGGAAATGAAACAAGTTATTATTTCTGGAACATAGGTCACAAGGCGGGAAGAGATATAGGAAGGGAACGTTAAGCCATGCAGCAGGGCCCAGACCAGGCAGAGCCTTTTAAGCTATGTTTAAGAGTACAGACTTTATATCAGGAGCTCTGAGGAGCCTTGTAAGAGCTGTAAGTAGAAGAGTAACATGCTCAAGTTAGCATTTTAGACCACTTTGGCTGCAATATAGAGAACTGAATGGGATGAAGTGACCCTAGGGAGTAGGTTATGTCAGTAAATAGGGTTGGCAGTGATGGTGGCCTGGATTAGAATAGCGATAGTAAGAATGGAAGAAAGAATAAAATAAGACAAATATTTAGGAGGTAGAATTGTTAGAATTTGGTGATTGATTGGATATTGGTGGTTGGAGTGGGGGTGAAGGAGATGTAGGCTAGGAGGACAACAACTCACTTGGGTAATAGATGGATGGTGGTTCCAATCCCTAAGACAGCAAACACTGGAGGAGCAGTTTTGGGGATAGAATGATTTCAGTCTTGAACATGCCGAGTTTGAGGTGTTCTATTTAAGATTATTAAGGTAGAAATGTCTAGGGGGCTGTTAGACTTAAGGGTCTGGAACTCAAGAGAAGACCAAGACATATGTAATCACTGACCTCTGTGTGGGCACCGTGGCCATGGGATTGGCTGCAGTCACCCAGAGAAGGCATCAAGAGTGAAAAGAGGGGGCCGGGCGCGGTGGCTCATGCCTGTAATCCCAGCACTTTAGGAGGCCGAGGCGGGCAGACCATGAGGTCAGGAGTTCAAGACCAACCTAACCAATATAATGAAACCCCATCTCTACTAAAAATACAAAAATCAGCCAGACATGGTGGCAGGCACCTGTAGTCCCAGCTACTTGGGAGGCTGAGGCAGGAGAATCACTTGAACCCAGGAGGTGGAGGTTGCAGTGAGACAAGATTGCGCCACTGCACTCCAACCTGGGCGACACAGCGAGACTCTGTCTCAAAAAAAAAAAAAAAAGGAAGAAGAGTGAAAAGAGAAGAGGGTCCAAGAATCCCAGGGGTCACCACCAACATTTTAGGGACTTGTATTTGGGCCCTTATGCTTTAGTAAGATAAATTTTCTTAGTAAATGAGTTCAGGGAAGGTATCATGTTTTCAAAATAAAATGTAAATTGTTCTTAAATATTTTTTTAACCTTATCCTACTACTACTTTCCTTTTTTTTCTAATCTCTACCACTTACTAGCTATGTAATCTTGGGCATGTTATTTAACCTTTTAGTGCCTCAGTTTCCTCATCTTTAAAACGGGGACAATAAAAATATCTACCTGATAGTGTTGTTATGAGGATGAAAAGAGTTAATATGAAAAAGTGCACAGAACAATCACTGGCTCACAGTATTAACCCAATAAATATAAACTGTACCGCCCTCATCCTGACTATCATTAGCATGGAGATGGATGGAGGGTTGATGCTGTGTTCATTTGGAGCTCCATGGCTCCAACAATGGAGTCAGACAGAGTTGAGTTCAAATCTTACGTGACTTTGATTTCTCCCAACCTCAAGCTTCTCTTCAAGTGGCTGTGATGGGGTAGTGGGGAGATGGAGATGGTTAATGGGTTTAAAAAAAAAAAAAGTTACAATGAATGAATAAGGCCTAGTATTTGATAGTACAACAGGGTGACTATAGTCAACAATAATTTTATTGTACATTTAAAACTAACTAAAAGACTGTAATTGAATTGTCTGTAATACAAAGGATTAATGCTTGAGGAGATGGATATTCCGTTCTCCATGATATGATTAGTACCCATTGCATGCCTGTATCAAAACATCTCATGTATCCCATAAATATATACACCTACTATGTGCTCATAAAAATTAAATAATTGTTTTTAAAAATGGCTATCACACCTACCTTATAGTGAAATAATGTCTAAACGCCCTGGCACACAAGAGGCCTTTAATGATGGTTAATTTCCTTCCATTCCTTCTTCCGTAGTTGTCAGTTCAGAACCAGGCAAGTTTGGTGACTCACACCAGGTCTTTTTTCCCTTCCACCTTGTCAGAGGTGTCCTACAATGCAGCACTGAGCTGTAGATGCTGGTTCCCTGTTAAAACCTGGGGAAGAGTGCTGGTTAAATATCTGCAGACACACTGGAGGAGCTTCTCCAAAGTGACTTTCCTCTCCCAGGTGGCCCTCTGGTCAGTGAGCGGCATCTTGGAGTCATCAGGAGAAGGCTGGACCGTGTGGGGAGGGTGGAGGAGCAAGCAGAGCAGAGCCTTCTGTGGCTGCGATTTGTCCTTCCTCAGGGAAGGCCTCCATCTTCTGCTCTGGTAGAGCAGCTGCCTTCGGACTCCCCACCACACCAGACTGTCCTCCACAGTCTTCAAAGAAATTGGTCTCCAGTGGAAATCTGTGGTCCCAGCTCTGTGGCCCGACTCTTGCGGATCCTTCCAGCCTCATGTCCTGCCTTCCCTTTCATGCCAGACCTCACTGCCCGCAGTCTACCTCAGCCTCATGCCAGGCCTCCGTTCCTTGGTGCAGTGGCTTCCTCTGCCAGGAATGTGCCTCCCCAACCCTGCTCCCTTTCGTTGGTCCCTGAGGTGAACACATACCTAGTTAGCCTTTCAAAGTAGCTCTCCAGTCACCTCTTGTGAAAACTGCTCTGCTTCCCATATGTATTGTTAGCTGCCCCTCTTTGTGCCCTCCCATAGGCCCTTGTGTTGTAACATCACAATGTGGTTGCATGCTTGTCTTTTGAGCTGCTTTAAGGCAGGGAGCCTCTCTTACTCATCATTAGCTCCTCACTGCATTGGACAGAGCCTGATACCAAGGGGGCCTTCTGTGTTGGCAGAACAAAGAAATGAATGGACGCATGGACAGACGGAGAGACTAATGCAGCTTGTCGAGACAGGGGCTACAGCTTCACTGATGTGAGAACAACTCCACCCTCATGCCCCAGCCTTTTTCTGGGGCAGGGGCACATAATAACCTTTTTTCCACACTAAACCTTGCTCACTACCAGACTAGTAGGCCTTAAACTCTGGGAGCAAGTATGGAAATCCCTCCTATTTCAACACCCACTGCCCAGAGATTTTGATTCAAAGCAAGGTAGTACATATTTATTGAGAACCTACTATGTTCAAGGGACCACAGTGACCCAGTGAGAGGAAATAGCCTGACAGTACTTTCAGAAAGTGCACTTTTAAGTCCATCATTGACATTATCTTCATAAACATCTTTATAAATTCAAGATTCTCTGTGGTTCCTCTGACGGTTCTTTCTGGAAGTCCTCCAGACTTCAACAGTAGTAGAGGGGGAAGTGCGGGCAGCTCTCTAATAATAAATCTCTTTCTTGCCAGGATACATGGGGTTTCTACTATATAGGAGGCCCTGGCCCATAGGATTCTTCAGGGCCAAATAAGTCATACTTCGTTCTCATCGCACTCTGACATTTTGTTTAGGGAAAATTAGATTCGAATGGGTGTACGAATCGCCATGAATGAAAAGAGACAGTAAGGCAGTCTCATCCCTTTGATGAGGAGAGCCTCAGATTTCTGTCGGCACATTCTCCTTTGGTCATTGTTCAGCACCAGCTGGGCTCAGAGGCACAGGGTCTTGGACAGGATCTGCCATACCCTTAGAGCAAATGGGCTGGGCTGGCTCCACCTCCATGGCATCATTCCTGGGACCAGAGTGAACTGTCAAGGCTTATGTCTTAGCCAAGCCTCATTGCAAGATAGTCTCACCTCTCTGTCAACACCATGCTTGATCCCAGGATGGGCACAGGGCAGAGGCAAAAAAGGGGCTAGTGAGAGAAGCAAGGCAGCACCGAGTGAGAAGACCCAGCCTCCTGAGAAATGGGAATCTACAGGGCAACAGTTGCCCGGGGGCATCCCGAGGAGGGCAGGAGGCACCAGCAGCACCCAGGACTGTCCATGGGGATTCTGAAAGCACCAATACAGACACACATGGATATTCTCTTAGTCTGGGGCTTGGGAAGCAGGTAGGAGGATCAGGAGGTAGTGAGTCTGGGGCCAGGAGAGGAGTCCTCTGCATCTGGCTAGTTTAGAAAAGTAGGATTGTTGGAGTTGAAGGTTGTTAGAGTTGCTTTGCAGCAAGCTCTTCATTTAGGCCCCCTCTGGGACACCCTCTCCCTCCTGTCTGCCTCCACTACCTGTGCCCTTGGCCCTACCATCTCTGAAGTGACAAACAGTGGTCACTAGCTTACTATGAGTCAATCCAATCATAAGGCATACTCTTTTGTGGCACCAAGAGACCTGCCTGGTACCTCCCTAGAACAATGGAGAGGTGTGTGGCTCTCACAGCTCACTCCTGCTGCCTAAAGCCTCCCTAACCCAAATCTGTCTCTCTCTGCAGTCCCACCCCCTATACCTGTGCAATGCCAGTGATGACGACAATCTGGAGCCTGGATTCATCAGCATCGTCAAGCTGGAGAGTCCTCGACGGGCCCCCCGCCCCTGCCTGTCACTGGCCAGCAAGGTAGACTCATACTTCACCCTACACACACCCAGAACTTCACCCAGCTCTGGGCTGTGAGAAGACCCTGTGCTCTCTTGTTCCCATGTTTCCTAAGAGTGATGTACCTGATTCCCTTGGGTTTCCCTAACCCATGACTGGTATGAGAGAAGTGGAAATTCACACCTCTGTTCTTTCTCCTCTGACTAGCACCAGCAGGACTTTTTGACCTTCATCCCAGCATGTTCCCCATCCCACCTCCTTCCCATCACTTGGGAGTTCCTGAGTCCCTTCCCCTGCTCTGCACCAGAGCAAAGAAGGGATCAATTGAAGGGATTTCTTCTTTTAGAAATACACACTGAGCATGTGCAAGAACAGCAGAGATAGAAATCATTGCCCCACCTTTAAAAAGTTCACAATTTTCCCCTGAGATTGCAAACTGGTGGCCCATAAGCTGGGTTTGGCTTGCAGACACGTTGTGTTTAACCCTCACAGTGACTTTTCAATGTGTAACTTAATTGCCACATTTAAAAATTAAAAATGTTTATATAAAAGCTCAGATTTTCGCCAGGCACGGTGACTCACGCCTATAATCCCAGCACTTTAGGAAGCCGAGGCGGGTGAATCACGAGGTCAGGAGATCGAGACCATCCTGGCTAATACAGTGGAACTCCGTCTCTACTAAAAATACAAAAAATTAGCCAGGCGTGTTGGCAGGCACCTGTAGTCCCAGCTACTGGGGAGGCTGAGGCAGGAGAATGGCGTGAACCCAGAAAGTGGAGCTTGCAGTGAGCAGAGATCGCACCACCGTACTCCAGCATGGGCAACAGAGTGGGACTTCGTCTCAAAAAAAAAAAAACCCTCAGATTTTCAGTTTCTCTAGAAGAAAGCTGCAAAGTACATTGCTGCAGGCCATGGTTGGTAGGAACTGGGCTGGGGCTGCCCCTTTTCCACAGCTGTGGGCCTTCTCTTTTGCTATGCTCCACCCTGGTCTGCTACCTCACAGGACCTTTAGACCTTTGCCTGTGACTCCTGCTTTAACTAATAATAGCAGTTACTGTTTTCTGTGTGCTCACAATGTGCCATGTGGACATGGGACAGATTCTTTGTATGTATGATCTCATTCACTTTTCAGAACAATCCCAGGAAAGGTAGACATTATTATTCTCAATTTGACGTATGAGACAAGTGAAGATCAGAAAAGTCAAGTAACTTGCTGGATGACACAATTAGGAAGGAATGGAGCTGAGCTTTGAATCCAACCCTGTCTGTTTCTCCAAACGAGGCTTAATCTATCTGTGGCCTCCCTTCTAGCTGGAAAACTGAATATATGTGTGGAGTGTAGTTAGATTGTGTGTGGCACACATGGGTATGCCCCCAAGGGTGGTAAGAGAGGAGAGTGACACTCCCGGCCTTTGTGCTAGCTTGTTGTCTCAGGCCCAGATCCCTTGTGGATATCCTTGTGGGGGCAAGGAAACAACCTGGATTCTTACCTCATCCCATGGAAGGCAGGGATGTGGGCAGGATTCTGAATGTGGGTGAAGATATTCACCTGGCCTGGTGACTCCAGAATGCTGACAAGGAAGGGGACTCCAGAGATGGTGGGAAGCAGGGGGTCAGGATGCACTTCGAGGAGCTGGGGAGTGTGGCATCTCTGCAAGGCCGTGAGCCTTCATGGCAGCAGAGTTGTTAGGCTGCAGCACCTGCCCTACTTCTGGATGTTTCATTTCTCTTAACTTACAAAATGTGGGCAAATGGCACTCATTTATTCATTTGGTAAACAAGTTCCCAGTGCCTGTACTACATTACATAGTGAGTGTGTGTGTGTGTGTGTGTGTGTGTATGGTGAGGGGGGGAAGAAGGGTTCCGAGAAGCTTTGCTGCTATTGGTGGGAGCTGGGCTGGGGCTGCCCCCTTTCCACAGCTGTGTGCCTTCTCTTCTGCCTGCTGCACCCTGGCCTGCTACCTCCCAGGACCTCTAGACCTTTGCCTGTGAGTCTTTGAGCTACCTCCAATATTTCAGAGGTTCCACGGGCTTACCTCAAATACTTGGTTTTGTTTTGGCGGGAATTCTATTAGTTCAACATGTTAATACAAGTTATCTCATAAGAAAATAAATTGTAATAAATATAGTTAGTTTGGTAGAACATCTGTTCTTTTGAGACAGAGTCTTGCTCTGTCGCCCAGGCTGGAGTGCAGTGGCTCCATCTCGGCTCACTGCAACCTCCGCCTCCCAGGTTCAAGTGATTCTCCTGCCTCAGCCTCCTGAATAGCTAGGATTTCAGTTGTGTGCCACCATGCCTGGGTAATTTTTTTTTTTTTTTTTTTTTTTTTGAGACGGAGTCTCGCTCTGTTACCCAGGCTGGAGTGCAGTGGCGCAGTCTCGGCTCATTGCAACCTCCGCCTCCGGGGTTCAAGCAGTTCTCTACCTCAGCCTCCCAAGTAGCTGGGATTACAGGTGCCTGCCACCACACCCAGCTAATTTTTGTATTTTTAGTAGAGACGAGGTTTCACCATGTTGGCCAGGATGGTCTCAAACTCCTGACTTTGTGATCTGCCTGCCTTGGCCTCCCAAAGTGCTGGGATTACAGTCATGAGCCACCATGCCCAGCCTAATTTTTGTATTTTTAGTACAAACAGGGTTTCACCATGTTGGCCAGGCTGGTCTCAAACTCCTGACCTCCAGAGTTCTGCCTACCTTGGCCTCCCAAAGTGCTGGGATTACAGGCATGAGCCACTGCTCCCAGCCGAACATCTGTTTTTCTTAAAATGTGACTCATGAGAGGTATAAGGGAAAGATGGGGTCTTAGGGGAGGAAGAATTTGGAAACCACTGATCCCCTGCAGCTCTGCTTTGGCTTTTCCTATTGGTGCCAATGGTATTGTCACCAATGACAGAGCTGGGGCTCTCAAGCCAGATAGCCCTGGGCTTGGAGCCTGGCTCCTCCACTTCCCCTCAGTGTGACCTGGACTTTTTAAGCTCACCTCTCTAAGCCTCTATTTCCTCATCTGTAAAAGGGGAATAATAATGGGACTTATAAGTAGTTAGGAGGATTTAATGAGAAGCTTTTAGCCCCATGCCACGTACATGGTAACCACTCAATAAATGATTGCAATTATCATTACCGTCATCATCATTGGCATCATCATTCCGTGCTTTTGTAGTTAACAAGGTTGGGGTATTTTTACTTCCATTTGTTTTGTCGCTTATTCTTTTCTGAAACCCTCACCATAATTCTTCTGGAGGCTTCCATTCTTGTCACCACCCCACTACCCCCTCCACCCTCTGTCCAGTCACCCAGATTGGTTTCTGTTTCTTTATTAGCAGCTCCACAGCCATCCTGGTGATAAGCCGGAGTCTTATCACCTTATGCCTGAACTCGTGCAGTGGCCTTTTGCCTGCTAGAAGGAGCTAGATCTGGAGAAAAGCAGATGGGTGCAAGCCCTGCCTCTCTTACCATGGAGGCCACTACCTGGTAGTAAAGAACAGGCATTCTGAAGGCTGAGGTCCTGGGTGCAAATTCTGCCTCCACTGCTTCTCAGTTGGTAACCCTGGGGAAATTATTCAGTTTCTCTGAGGCTCAGTTTCCCAACTCAGAAGTGGGGCTGATGACTGTCTTATAGAGTTGAGGAGTAAATGAAATCACATGTAGGAAATATGTAGTATTAATAATAGTTAACATAAGAGCTGGGTGTGGTGGCTCATGCCTGTAATCCCAGCACTTTGGGAGGCCGAGGCAGGCAGATCACAAAGTCAAGAGTTTGAGACCAGCCTGGCCAACATGGTGAAACCTCGTCTCTACTAAAAATACAAAAATTAGCTGGGTGTGGTGGCACACGCCTGTAGTCCCAGCTACTCGGGAGGCTGAGACAGGAGAATCACTTGAACCCACGAGGCGGAGGTTGCAGTGAGCCGAGATCACACCACACATCACTGTATTCCTGCCTGGCGACAGAGCAAGACTCTGTCTCAAAAAAAAAAAAAAATTAGTCAGGCCTTGTGGCGTATGCCTGTAATCCCCGCTACTTGGGAGGCTGAGGCAGGAGAATCTCTTGAACCTGGGAGGTGGAGATTGTAGTGAGCCAAGATTGCGCCACTGCACTCCAGCCTGGGCAACAGGGTGAGACTCTATCTCAACAATGATAACAATAATGATAATAGTTGATATAATAATAACTAATAGTTAAGCAACACCATGTGCCAGGCACTATTATAAATGCTTTGTGTGGATTCGTTTATGTAGTCCTCATAACAACCCTATGGATTAGGTCCTGTTATTATCCCAGTTTACAGGAAAAAAAAAAAAAAAACCACAGAGTAGTGAAGTGACTTGCCCCAAGTCTCACAGTTAATAGTTGGTGTCAGAGCCAGAATTCAACCCTAGGCAATCTGGTCACTGGATCTCAACAAAGGTTATATTCCTTCTCCTTCCTTTCATCCTTCACTTTCAAGCCCAGAGGAATCTCACCTTTGCTACCGAATCTTTCCTGACCAGCCCAGGCCCAGCCAGCCCAGTAGGAGCAGAAATCCCTCCCTGGGGGCATGCCTCCAGCAGGTAGGGTGTCTGTGCATGCTTTCAACACCATCTAATGCTAAGTCTAGGTTTCAGGGAGGCACATGATGGGTGGAGGGAGAGGCCAAAGGTCCTTCCTGTCCCCACCCCTACCTCAAAGTAAGCAGCCTCACTTTTATCTGCTTTCTATATTGAACATTTGTGCCAGATTGTGTGTGTGTGTGTGTTGGTGGAGGGGATAGTAGAGGGGAGAGCCTTCTGGAGTGAAAAAAGGTGTGGGAAACCTCTGTTTCTATTCCTTTGTGCTCTAGAATATTATTATCAGCGTTATAGCTTTATGTATTTGCCTTGTCTCCACAACTATATTATGAGCTGTTTTGGAGGGCCTGGCTTTTCCTGGCTTGGTGGCCTGGGCACGGTAGGTGTTTCAGTTTTGATGAGCAGAAAATATATAGGGACTTTTGTCTGGAGAGGAAAATCTAAGGCCCAGAGAAATGCAGCAGCTGACCAGTGAGTCCTGCAAGTAAGAGGCAGAATTGCCAACTCACTCACATTGTTCTCTCTGTAATGGCTCCTGTTGCTAGAGGCTGTGGCAGCCTTGCCTGCTGCCCCTAGGGCTGGCCAACTCTGAAGCTTCCAAAGAGCTCTCTGGATTCTTTCTAAAACTGCCTTCCTGTCCTGAGGGCCTGCCTATCCTCTCTCTGCTTTCCAAATTCCAGTCCCCAAAGAAGTACTTTTTTTCCTTTTTGCCTCCACTTACTTTCTCCTGCAGGTGGACAGGAGGCATAGATAGCCCTAGATTGGACTGCTACCTGTCCCAAATCTTGCTTTTTATTCCTAGAATTCTGGACACAGGGACCCACTGCCTGAAAGTCCTGTTTGTTTTCCCCTGTTGGCCAATGCTCTGGGCTCTTTGATCACTTTTACAACTTTGTAATTATGGGCTGTAATGGGCTGGAGTGTTTGAATGTCACAGTAATTGCCTTCCACTGTTCCTACCCTAATTCTTCAAAGAGAGAGGGGAAGGGAAATAACAAAATCTCCAAAGAAGAAAATCTTTGCCCTTCCTCATGCTCTTCCAGGCCAGGGTGGGTCCAGGGTCTTGTTCTAGGGATGTGAAAACCGAGGCCTGGGAGTCCCAATTCTGTGACTACTGGGGTGACCCCTCCTGTCCTTTGGCCAAATCCCTGGAATAGGAGATCACCAGTAGGGTTCCCTATCAGGGCTTCCTTTTCCCCTGTTACTTCTCCCATACCCTTGTTAGGAGGGTTCTGAAGATTGGAAAGTCTCTACCTGCCTGGAGTAGCTTAGATGGGGTGAACTTCCTGGGAGGAAGTGAGTAGGGAAGATGGAAGCCACGAACCTCTCAACTCCTTCAGCACTTCCATTCTGGAATTGACGGGTCCTGTGAATTTACAGTCAAGTAGCCTGGTAAGCCTGGGCCCTAGGCTGGGCCTAGCTCCTGGGGGAGGAAGGAAAGTTACCCTCCTGACCAAAATGGGGCCCCACTTGAGTGCCTCTTCTGCCTGCAGGCCGTGGGCTCTGAGTGGCCCCCTGGGCCCTGCCACTGTCTGGGGAGTGGAGAGCAGGGAGCTGGAGCAAGGAAAGGAGCTGCTCCCAGCCTGCCTGGCAGGAGACCTGCCCTGACAGGCTCTCCCTGGGAAGACAGGCAGAGATCAAAGTGCTGAGCCTGTGAGTAAGTCCCAGCACTGGCTCTTCTTGCTGCCACCACTACTTGCAGGAGGGTTAACTCCTTCAATGCCTGTGGGAAGACCCCAGAGACTTTGGAGGGTGGGGGCAGTGCCCAGGGATGTAAAATCACAGCCTGACGCCATTAGAAGATGAACCTTTGCCCTAGGGAGGAAGGCTGGAGGGTGGCTGTGCTGGGCTGGGAGGCCCCAGGCCAAGGCCATGAGCAGCTCCTCACAGTGCCTGTTAGTTGTTTGCTGTTGTGCGTCCCCCCTCCCCCCACCTTTAGCTCTTATCTTCCTTTCCTTACTCCCCTCCCCACGCACACCCCCTGGATTCCTGCTTTTTGTTCTCTTTCTGGCACTGCTATCTGTTCTGCCTGGTTGGCTAGATTCTGCTTCCTCAAGCTGGCTCTTGGAGCCTTTGGTGAACATGCACGTGTGCCTGTGGGCACTTTCCCCCTGTAGCTGCAGCAGCCTCTGGGGCTGACCTGGCCAGTGGTGTTGATCTGAGACTAGCCCCTCGAGTCCCTCCCCACTTTTGTCTCTAATGGTGCCCTAAGGGAGAGGACAAAAGATAAACCACTGGACAGGGACTCCTCTAAGTCCTTGAATTAGAGCCAGAGAAGGACTCAGCAAAGTAGAGTGTGGCAGGGAGAGGGAGCCCATGAGATGGGCTGAGCCTGGGGCTTTGTGATGGCGGCCTTGGGTGAGAGTGCTGTCCCAGGCTCTTAGACCTTTGCCTGAGCTGGGGAGATGCCCTGCAGGCAGGGCTGGGCCCTGGAAAGCCCAGCTCCCTCTGAAGGAGAGCTCTACTTCTCTGCTGTCCCCTTCTTCCTCTCTCTTCTCCTTCTAAGGGGTGCAGGTCACTCCTGCTCTTGGTGCTCACACCTCTTAGTGAAGGCAGGCTGATTGTACCCTGAGGGCAGGAGCTGTGTCTTATTTGTCTTTTGTCCTAGAGCCAGGTCCACCACCTGGCACCCTGTAAACCCCCCTTAAGGATTTGTTCTATTACAAAAGGAAAAACTGAAGGCAGTGGGGACCTGAGTGAGCTCAGGAGGCAGAAGAGGAGATCCTAGACCCACTGATGCCTTGCATAGGTAGATATGAGTGTGCAGAGGTGTGGTGTGGGCAAAATCCTAGGAAGGGATAGATGTGTGATGGGTGAGGCTAGACCGTGGGTGGGCTCTATCCTTCCCTGACCTTAGCCCAACCTCTACTGTGTGCCTCTGCAGGCCCGGATGGCGGGTGAGCGAGGAGCCAGTGCTGTCCTCTTTGACATCACTGAGGATCGAGCTGCTGCTGAGCAGGTACCCAGGGACATTTGCGTGTTCAAGGAGGGGGCTGAATAGAGGAAGATAAAGCTCTCAGGGGAGAGGGAAGGGTAGGGAGAAGTCACAGCAGCCCTGTGGGCACTTTCCCCCTGTAGCTGCAGCAGCCGCTGGGGCTGACCTGGCCAGTGGTGTTGATCTGGGGTAATGATGCTGAGAAGCTGATGGAGTTTGTGTACAAGAACCAAAAGGCCCATGTGAGGATCGAGCTGAAGGAGCCCCCAGCCTGGGTAAGCACACTAGACCTCCAGACCTTGCCCTGCACTATCCCTACTTTGTCCTGTGGCAACTCCCACCAAAAGCCCTTAGACTCCTGGAGCTGAGAGAGATCCTGGAAACCCTCCAGTCCAACTTCATCCATCAGCTGTGTGCCTGTGGGCAAGTTTTCCCCATCTTTGGGCGTCACCTACAGAATGAACAGATCAGGACAGATGAGTACTAAAGTTCTTTACAGCTCTGTGGCTTCATGGCATGGAATAGCAGAGCCAGAATGAAACCCTGGTCCCCTGAATCCATGAGCCCTGGTTGGGGCTTCTCTACTGGCCAAGAACCTCTTCCAGCTGCTCACTGGCAAGAAACTCCCACCTTGCAGAGGAATCCCTTTCTCTTTTTTCCCCCAAGCACATGGGTTTTGAGATAGTACTTCTCCCAGCTGATATCCGGAAGACACCACTCTCTGAGTGCCCTTGGGCAGGGAGGGCCCACCTAATCCCACTTGCAGGTTCCTCCCTATCCCCTCAGATGGAGGACTCAAGGGAACCTCCAGCTAGCTATGTGCCTCCCAGGCCTCTGTGTTTCCTCCCGAATTGGAAGTATGACCCTCTCTTCTCCTCCTGGAAGTATGACCCTTTCCCTCTCTGCTCACTCCCCAGCCAGATTATGATGTGTGGATCCTTCTGACAGTGGTGGGCACTATCTTTGTGATCATCCTGGCTTCAGTGCTGCGCATCCGGTGCCGCCCCCGCCACAGCAGGCCGGTGAGCAGTGTGGGGTCTTTGGTGGTGGTGAACGTCTGCGCGTGTGTGGGTGGGTGGGGAGAAGGAATGAATACGTGAGGAAGGCACCTTTATACCTGTGAAACCATTTACATTGAAATACCCAGCATCTGTCTTTGTTGATTTCCAGCAGCCTCTCCTTATATTACTCATCCATTCAACAAGTACACCAGGCTCTATTATGTGTTGGGCACTGTTCCAGGTGCTGAGGGTAGTACAGTGAACAAGATGACAAAAAACCCTACCCTCAAAGAGCTTTTATTCTAGAGGGAGAAAACAAACAATAAACAAACTAAATAAGTAAAATCTATAATGTTTTAGATGGTGGTGTGTACTATGGAGAAAAAATGATAATGCTGACAGCAAAGTGGGAAGGGAATGCAAGGGAATAGAGTTAATTTTTTTTTTTTTTGAGACAGAGTCTTGCTCTGTCACCCAGGCTGGAGTGCAGTGGCATGATCTCGGCTCACTGCAACCTCCACCTCCTGAGTTCAAGCAATTCTCCTGCCTCAGTCTTGTGAGTAGCTGGGACTACAGGTGTGCGCCACCATGCCCAGCTAATTTTTGTATTTTTAGTGGAGATGAGGTTTTACCATGTTGGCCAGGCTGGTCTCAATCTCTTGACCTCGTGATCCACCCTCCTTGGCCTCCCAAAGTGCTGAGATTACAGGTGTGAGCCTCCGCGCTCAGCCAGAACAGGGTTCAGTTTTAAAGTCCAGGGAAGGCCACATTGAGAAGATGGCATTGCAGCAAAGATCCTAAATGGGAGAGGGAGTGATCTGTACAGGTATCTGAGGAGAAAGGGATCCAGGCAGAGAGAACAGTAAATGCAAAGGCCTTAAGGCAGAAATGTGTCTGGTGTATCTGAGGAACAGCATGAAGGCTGTGACTGGAACAGAGTGAGACGGCAGAGTAGCTGATGGGGGCCCAGTTATATTGGACTGTTGAGGCCATTTATTTTTTACTGTGGGTGAAACAGGAGCCACTAGAGTGTTGTGAGAGAAGGGGCATCACGATCTGACTGAAGTTTTAATATGATCATTCTTGCTGTTGTAATGAGAATAGACTACGGGGAAGCAAAGCTGGAAACAGAGACACCAGCTAAGAGGCTATTGCAGGAATCCAGGTGACAATAATGGTAGCTTGGATTAGGAAGGTGGCAGTTAAAGTGATGAGCAATAGTTAGGTTCTGGGTACATTTTGAAGGCCAAGCCAACCGATTTAGTAATGGATTGATTGTGGGGTGTGAAAGGACTCAAGGATGGCACCAAGCTTTTTGGCCTGAGCAATTAAAAGAATGTAATTGCTATTTGCTGTAATGGGGAAGACGGGGAAGACAGGTATGTGGTCGGAGATTAACCCATGGTTAATAGGATGAGGCATATAAGTTTGAAATGCCTATTAGATATCCAAGTTGAAATGTCAAGCAGCAGTTGGATAAAAAGTTTCTCATGGGTCATCAAAGGAAGAAAAGGTAATGGTATAAGCAGGTGGGTGGCCTGCACCACCATACTCAGCTAGTTTTGGGAGGGCTTGGCATGCTTGGCAGAGCCACATATGAGCTCCGAGGAGACGAACTCCCAAGGATGTTCAACTGGCCATGTAATCTACCTGAGTGACTGGGAACAGAGTCCAAGCTGGGGTCTAGAGAGGGAGGGAAGGGGAGCCCATGCCCCGATCTGACATGCCCCAATCTGAGCCTCATTCCTCTTCCCAGGATCCACTTCAGCAGAGAACAGCCTGGGCCATCAGCCAGCTAGCCACCAGGAGGTACCAGGCCAGCTGCAGACAGGCCCAGGGTGAGTGGCCAGACTCAGGGAGCAGCTGCAGCTCAGCCCCTGTGTGTGCCATCTGTCTGGAGGAGTTCTCTGAGGGGCAGGTAAGGCAGGTCTTGTGATTCACCTCCATGACCAGCCTGGGGAGACTGAAGCTGGGGGAGGGGTGGGCAGGCCTAGGGTCTGGTATGGGTACCCTGGCTACATCTGTTTTCCCATGTATCCTGCATGAGGCAGAGATCAGGGACCAGCCTGAGGTTTGGTCACTTTTCTGACCTTCCAGTGAAAGAGCACTATTTTTTGTTGAGAGTGTACCACCTGCCAGGCTGCAGTGGTGCTTTGAATGCATTATCTCATTTTAGACCCATGGCAATGAAGGGTGGGGTTCGATTCATTTATCTTCATTTTACAGCAGAAAACTGTCTGTTAAGAAACTTGCCCAAAGTCATGCAGCTAAGTGCAAAATCCAGGTCTATGTGATACCAAAGCTCATACCATTCCTATTCTACTGTGAGGTCTTTTACAAGTAGATAATAGCAAGAAGGAGAGGCCTAAGGGAGTTGGGGGATGTTCTGATTCTTGGCAATTCCTATGGCTACAGAAACCTTTGGTTTGGACCCCCTCTTTTTCTCCAGGAGCTACGGGTCATTTCCTGCCTCCATGAGTTCCATCGTAACTGCGTGGACCCGTGGTTACATCAGCATCGGACTTGCCCCCTCTGCATGTTCAACATCATAGGTAGGAGGTGGGCCAAGGGCTCCCCCATGTGTAGGCAGACAGGTCTAGAATGTGGCTTCCCTTTGGGAAAGGGTTGCAGCCGTGAAGCTGGGGAGAAAGCGGAACTGCCACCATAGTTGTATACGCTGTACACTGCTCCAGAGTGCCTCACTTGAGGGGAAGGGTCATTCATAATGTAAATTTGTTTGTTTGTTTGTTTATATTTTTTGAGACGGAGTTTCACTCTCATTGCCTAGGTTGGAGTGCAGTGGTGCGGTCTCGGCTCACCACAACCTCCTCCTCCTGGGTTCAAGCGATTCTCCTGCCTCAGCCTCCCAAGTAGCTGAGATTACAGGCATGCACCACCATACCCGGCTAATTTTGTATTTTTAGTAGAGATGGGGTTTCTTCATGTTGGTCAGGTTGGTCTCAAACTCCTGACCTCAGGTGATCTGCCCACCTTGGCCTCCCAAAGTGCTGGGATTACAGGCATGAGCCACCATGCCTGGCGTGTAGATATCTTTATTATTGTAAAAATTATTTGTATTTCATGGCAAGTCTGTTGATTCTAAATCTGGCGATTTGTATGTTTATTATTCCAATTTTCTGGCAATAAAATATCCTATTCTAACAAAATCAGTATGTTAAGATAATTTTATGAAAGATGAAAGTGAAATAAATATCTTGAGAAAAGAGACCCTTTTTCTAAGGTACCCATGGGTGCCCTATGGGCTGGCAGTGGCCCTCGGTGAAAGAGCTCCAAATGGCTGATGGGAGGATGAGGGATTGATGCGCACAGTGGCCCTCCCCGGGCAGACAGCCTGACTGGAGGGAACGAAGGAGTCCCAGAGCACAGGCAGGTTAGGCACGTTCTTGGTCCCCCAAACTCTGAGCTCACAGGCTACCCAGGGTCAAATAGATTAGCTACAGCCATGTCTTTCTGTAGGTTTGTAGAGTTAAACATCTGTGCTCTTGGTTCTTTTTTCCAGAGGGAGATTCATTTTCCCAGTCCCTGGGACCCTCTCGATCTTACCAAGAGCCAGGTCGAAGACTCCACCTCATTCGCCAGCATCCTGGCCATGCCCACTACCACCTCCCTGCTGCCTACCTGTTGGGCCCTTCCCAGAGTGCAGTGGCTCGGCCCCCACGACCTGGTCCCTGCCTGCCATCCCAGGAGCCAGGCATGGGCCCTCGGCATCACCGCCTCCCCAGAGCTGCACATCCCCGGGCTCCAGGAGAGCAGCAGCGCCTGGCAGGGGCCCAGCACCCCTATGCACAAGGCTGGGGACTGAGCCACCTCCAATCCACCTCACAGCACCCTGCTGCTCGCCCAGTGCCCCTACGCCGGGCCAGGCCCCCTGACAGCAGTGGATCTGGAGAAAGCTATTGCACAGAACGCAGTGGGTACCTGGCAGATGGGCCAGCCAGTGACTCCAGCTCAGGGCCTTGTCATGGCTCTTCCAGTGACTCCGTGGTCAACTGCACGGACATCAGCCTACAGGGTGTCCATGGAAGCAGTTCTACTTTCTGCAGCTCCCTAAGCAGTGACTTCGACTCCCTAGTGTACTGCAGCCCTGAAGGGGATCCCCAGCGAGTGGACATGCACCCTAGCGTGACCTCTCGGCCTCGTTCCTTGGACTCGGTGGTGCCCACAGGGGAAACCCAGGTTTCCAGCCATGTCCACTACCACCGCCACCGGCACCACCACTACAAAAAGCGGTTCCAGTGGCATGGCAGGAAGCCTGGCCCAGAAACGGGGGTCCCCCCATCCAGGCCTCCTATTCCTCGGACACAGCCCCAGCCGGAGCCAGCTTCTCCTGATCAGCATGTCACCAGATCCAACTCAGCAGCCCCTTTGGGGCGGCTCTCTAACCCACAGCGCCCCAGGGCCCTCCCTGAGCCAGCCCCTGGCCCAGTTGAAGCCTCCAGCATCTGCCTCAGTACCAGCAGTCTTTTCAACTTGCAAAAATCCAGCCTGTCTGCCCGACACCCACAGAGGAAAAGGCGGGGGTGTCCCTCCGAGCCCACCCCTGGCTCTCGGCCCCAGGATGCAACTGTGCACCCAGCTTGCCAGATTTTTCCCCATTTCACCCCCAGCGTGGCATATTCTTGGTCCCCAGAGGCACACCCCTTGATCTTTGGACCTCCAGGCCTAGACAGGAGGCTACTACCAGAAACTCCAGGCCCCTGTTACTCAAATTCACAGCCAGTGTGGTTGTGTCTGACTCCTCGCCGGTCCCCGGAACCACATCCACCTGGGGAGGGGCCTTCTGAATGGAGTTCTGACACCGCAGAGGGCAGGCCATGCCCTCATCCACACTGCCAGGTGCTGTCGGCCCGGCCTGGTGAGTTTTCAGGGGGAAGTGGATGTGGTAGGGAGAGGAGACTAGAGCTGCATATTTCAGGACAGGTGAAGTCAGCCAACAAAGGGTTGATGGAAGCTGAGAAGGATACAGCAGAGGTGACAACCAAAATACTTAACCATCAGGACAGCATATCATGCTGACTAGAGTGCAGGAACACCCCAGCTCTGCCAGGTGCTACCCCTTTAGTTGGCAGATCACAGAGAAGTCCCAGGGAGGTGCTGGTGTGGCTGAGGCATCAGAAAGGCACTTGGAAGGCTGGGTGTGATGGCTCATGCCTTTAATCCAAGAACTTTGGGAGGCCGAGGTGGGTGGATCCCTTGAGGCTGGGAGCTCAAGACCAACCTAGCCAACATGGTGAAACCTGGTCTCTACTAAAAATACAAAAATTAGCTGGGCATGGTGGCGGGCACTAATAATCCCAGCTACTCGGGAGGCTGCTGGGAGCTCAAGACCAACCTAGCCAACATGGTGAAACCTGGTCTCTACTAAAAATACAAAAATTAGCTGGTCATGGTGGCGGGCACTAATAATTCCAGCTACTCGGGAGGCTGAGGCAGGAGAATCGCGTGAACCTGAGAGGCGGAAGTTGCAGTGAGCCAAGATGGTGCCACTGCACTCCAGCCTGGGTAACAGAGTGAGACTCTGTCTCAAAAGAAAAAAAAGAGGCACTTGGAGTGGTCCGGGGTAGCAGCTCAAACATAAGTGTTTCTATATTTTAATAACTGGTTTAGTTCTACCAATGCTCACAGCTCAGTATTAGTTCTAAATACAAAGAAGGCCAAGAAGTGTTCCTTGGGGAGAGCTATGGTAGAAATAATTACATATAACCATAATACAAGGCTATATAGGAAGAGCTATGTGAGTAACGAGAAAAAAGAGAGAGAGAGAGAAACCACAGGTGGTCCCCAGCAGCCCTGTACGGCCTTAGGTTTTCTTCTCTTCCCCTGTGGTAAAACAGCAGGAGGACTTCCCTTTGACGCATCGTGATTAATAAGACTGACCTTAATTTCTTGGGGATTCAGTGCATCCCTATATTATAACAAATGGTGATCATGTAAATTCTCAACTTTAACATGGTATTTACTTGCCCACATATCTCTCTTTTCCACCCAGGACCTTCCACCTTCTACTCTTCCCCAGCTTACCCCATTGTGCAGATGACACAGTTCTTTGTATACAGCCTTCACTAGAGCCCTTCCACCCCAGGAGGTGACCCAGAGGTCCTGAAATATTCTTCAGTGTAGGAATGCTTCATGCAGGACCTGGGAGCTGCTCTCATCCATTCATTCATTTATTTGTTTCCTTCCTCCTTCCCTCCTTTTTTTCCTTCTGACTATATGCCTGCTTTGTGCTAGGTTCCAGACTAGGCTCTGGGGACATGGAACTTGCCAATCAGGACATCCAGGTCCATGGGGAGAGAGCCATGTACTACAAGCTTTGGCTATGTGTTTGTGATTCCATTCGGACCCTATCGTGTGTGTACTTTGAGTGCTGCCAGTACCACACCACTATCTCCCTTTTCTCTCAAACTCAGAACTAGTTTCAGTGCCTCTCTTTTTCTTGCCTCTTACATCTAATCAGTGCCAGATTCTGTTAACTGTATCTTAGCTAGCTTTATCATGTTTTTTCAAGTCCAGTACTTACGGCCCTGCCAGTGTCTTAGGTATACCCTAAAGATCCATGCAGGAGCCTCCCAGCTCTTTCCTTCCCTCTTACAGGGCCTCGAAGACTGAGTGCTGCCCATCCAGTATGTCCCATAGAGTTGTGCGCCACAGCTCCACTGCTCACCTACCCTCCCTATTGCTGCCAGCGTCATCTGCCTTACAGTAAACTGTCCAGAAATCTTCAAATGTTCTGTTTTGTCCACAGAGAGGAAAAATCCAACCTGCTTTGGCCTCAAAGGTTCCTGCACCAGCCAGCCCCCAGCTTCCTTCTCAATCTTATTTTCTACTCTCTTCCCTCCCTTCCCCAGGCCCATGCTTTAGCCAAACTGGGTAAACGATTCTTGTAGTTCCTGTAGCCCAGAATATACTCCTGCCTCCTCTATTCCCATAAATCTAATTCTTACCTATTCCTACAGAATCAGCTCATTTATCCCCACTTCCAAGAAGCCTTTCCTGATCGCTGCACTTGGACCTGGTCTCTCTCCTTCCTTAATGCATCTCTCATGACTCCTGTCCTGTCCCACTGGCGTAATGGCCATTTGCTTTCATACTTTCTCTTCAAAAAGGTTACCAGGTCCCTGCTTTTTCTTTTTGGTCTTCTATTTGGCACATGGTAGTAGACCAAATTCACAACGAATGCTTAATAAATATTTATTGGGTGAATAAATGAATAGTAAGTATTGGTAACACACTGGTTGCTATATATATTTCTTTAGATTTGTTTTTCTCTCCCCTGTGTCCTAACTGGGGCCCCCTTAGCTTTCAATCTAACGACCCTTTCCAGACACAGTCTCTCCTCCTCCCTCCCTGTAGTCCCCTCCCAGCCACACTCTGCTGCAGGTGAGAGAAGCAGGTGCCTGACCTGACCCTCAATGACCTCTTTCCTCCCCTCTCTCTAAATACAGGCTCAGAGGAGAAACTCGAGGAGCTGTGTGAACAGGCTGTGTGAGATGCTCAGGCCTAGCTCCAACCAAGAGTGTGCTCCAGATGCGTTTGGACCCTACCTGGCACAGAGTCCTGCTCCCAGGAGAAGAAAGGACCACAGCAAACACCATTCTTTTCGCCATACTTCCTAGAAGCACTGGAAGAGGACTGGTGATGATGGAGGGCGGGAGGTTGCCGTTTCCTGCTCCAGCTCCAGACCTTGTCTGCAGAACACATCTGCAGTGCAGCAAATCCATGTCCAGCCAGGCAACCAGCTGCTGCCTGTGGCGTGTGTGCGCTGGATCCCTTGAAGGCTGAGTTTTTGAGGGCAGAAAGCTAGCTATGGGTAGCCAGGTGTTACAAAGGTGCTGCTCCTTCCCCGAACTCTACTTGGTCTCCCTCACCCCAGGCCTCATGTTCATACCAGCCAGTGGGTTCAGCAGAACTCATGACACCTTATCACCTCCCTCCTCGGGTGAACTCTGCACACCAGCTTTGGCCCCTCCACAGTAAGGCTGCTACATCATGGGCAACCCTGGTTCTACCATTTTCCTTTTTGCCAAAAGGACCAGGACCATAGGTGAGCCCTGAGCACTAAAAGGAGGGGTCCCTGAAACTTTCCCACTATAGCGTGGAGTTCTGTCCCTGAGATGGGTACAGCAGCCTTGGTTCCTCTGGGGGTTGAGTAAGAACAGTGGGGAGGGGGAAACTCCTCCTTGAAGATTTCCTGTCTCAGAGTCCCAGAGCAGGTGGAAAGGAGGAATTTCTGCTGGACTTCCTCTGGGCAGAGGAAGGATGGAATGAAGGTAGAAAAGGCAGAATTACACCTGAGCAGGGACAACAAAGAGTTCTTCTCTGGGAGAAGTTTTGTCTCAGAGCAAGGATGGAGAATGGGGACAACAAAGGAAAAGTAAAGTATGACCCTTGGGTTTGGACAGCCCAGAGGCCCAGCTCCCCAGTATAAGCCATATAGGCCAGGGACCCACAGGAGAGTGGATTAGAGCACAGGTCTGGCCTAGGCCACTTACACTGAGTGGACAAGAGCTGAGGGGCCTCCTCAGGGTGACATTCACCCCAGGGCAGCCTGACCACTGTTGGACCCTCAGGCATTATCCCATTTGGAATGTGAATATGGGGGCAAAGTGGGCACAGGACCCCACCTGGGAACCTTCTTCCCTCAGTGAGTGGGGAGACTAGCACCTAGGCACCCACATGGGTATTTATATCTGAACCAGACAGACGCTTGAATCAGGCACTATGTTGAGAAATGTATTTATTTGCTAATATATTTATCCACAAATGTGGTCTGGTCTTGTGGTTTTGTTCTGTCATGACTGTCGCTCAGGGTAACAACTTCATCTCTTTCTACATCAAGAGAAATAAATTATTTCTGTTATCAGAGGCTAGGCTCCGATTTATGAAAGGATAGAGTAGAGTAGAGGGCTTGGCAAGAAGAACTGGTTTGTAAGCCCCTAAAACTGTGACTTAATGAGATCAGGGAAGGAGAAAGCATGACTAGATTCTCACTGTGATTCAGTCATAATTATTATACCGTTCACTTCACACATTACGATGCTTCAGTGACTTAGACCTTGGGCAAATACTCTGTGCCTCGCTTTTTCAGTCCATAAAATGGGCCTACTTCATGGTGGTTGCAGGACTTACATGAGATAATCGAGTATAGAAAACATGTTCCAAAGTGTAAAGTTTTATTCAGTGATAGAAAACATCCAAACCTGTCACAGAGCCCATCTGAACACAGCATTGGACCGGCAACAAGAAGCAAGCCTGCCCGGAAGCAGCTCAGTTTCAATCAGGAGGCTGGGCTGGAAGGATAGAACAGCGGGGCCTGAAACTATTTATATCCCAAAGCTCCTCTCAGATAAACACAAATGACTGCGTTCTGCCTGCACTCGGGCTACGGCGAGGACAGAGAGAGCTGGTGCTCCGCTGGCATGAAGTCCCCAGGGCCAGAAGGGGCCTCTGTCGCTTCCTCACACGGCACAAGTTCCCCTTCTGCTTCCCCGAGAAAGGTTTGGTAGGGGTGGTGGTTTGGTGCCTGTAGAACAAGGCTTTTCGCTTCCTATACGGTGAAATGAAAGGGAAGAAAAGGACACCTAATCTCCTACAAATGTTCTTTAGTAAAGGAACCGTGTCTAAGTGCTAAGAACTGCGCAAAGTATAAATTATCAGCCGGAACGAGCAAACAGACGGAGTTTTAAAAGATAAATACGCATGTTTTCCGCCGTAGCTCGCAGGCCAGCATTCCTGTGGGAAGCAAGTGGAAACCCTATAGGGCTCTGGCAGTTAGGAAGGAGGGGTGGGGCTGTCCCCTGGATTTGTTATGGGTCTCTGCAGAGATAATCCAGAGGGAGACAGTGGATTCACTGCCCCCAGTGCTTCTAAAACGGGAAGACAAAACCAAACAAAAAACAAACTTCGGGTTACCAGCGGGAACGGGACCGGCGCCCCAGTGCCAGCAGCCCAGATCAAACGGCCCGCGTCGCGGCGCTGCGGCTCAGGCCGACGCACTCCCGCGCAAGCGCAGCCACCCACCCCGCCCCGCCCCGCCCCTCGGGGGCCCGCTAACTACCCTACACAGCCTCCGCCGCGCCCTCGGCGGGCTCAGGTGGCGGGGACGCGCCCCCGCCCAGGTGGCGGCCGACCGCCCCGCCTCCCCGCCTGCCGGTGGGAGAAACCATCTCCTCTGGCGGGGGTAGGGGCGGAGCAGGCGCCCGCCCACACCGGAAGAGGAAGTCTGAGCGCCAGAAGTGGCGGGCATTCTGGGTAACGAGCTATTTACTTCCTGCGGGTGCGTAGCCTGTGGCAGTGTATCTCTCTGTTGCTCTTCCCATCGGAGAAGATGGCCCTGGAGACAGTGCCGAAGGACCTGCGGCATCTGCGGGCCTGTTTGCTGTGTTCGCTGGTCAAGGTGTCAGTCGGGGACTTGGTTGTAGGGACCATGGGGGACCAAGGTCGGGGAAAGAGGGCGGAACGGGGCTGTGGGACAGTAAAGTGAAAAGTAAGGTCCAGGACTCAGAGGTGGCAGGGGGAGTGAGAAGCCGAAGGAGGCCATCGTTTACCTCGTAGGATCGCGGGCAGGTCTTGCAGCTGAGGGCACGGGGGGTCTTACATGCCTTTGAATCCTCAGCTCTTAGACATTAGGTGAACTTACGTTGGAGCCGAAAGACGCTGGGAGTCAGAGGCGGGTGGGGATTCGCCAGCTGAGTGAGTAGTCGGAAAGGGTGCCTGACCGTGAGCAGACTAGAGAAAGGAATAGATAAAACGGAATTGGGAACAAGAGAGGACGGAGTGGGAGGGTGGGACTTAGGAATGGAGCTTTGAAAGTAGTAGGTGGGGAACCTTGGGAGACAAAGTCAACATAGGGAAACAAGAAACTGAGCAGGTCGAAGTATTGAGAAAGCTACTTTGTCTCTTGGTCTTGTTCATGCTTATCTCTCCTTTTCCTTTATTTTTCTTCACTCCTAGACTATAGACCAGTTTGAATATGATGGTTGTGACAATTGTGATGCATATCTACAAATGAAGGGTAACCGAGAGATGGTATATGACTGCACCAGCTCTTCCTTTGATGGGTAAGCTGCTTCAGATTCCGTCATTCCCTTCTGCATTACCCAACCCGCACCCAGGAGAAGTAAATGCAGGGCAAGTGTTAATCCTAGTTGGTCCCAGCCCTTCGTTTTTGGGGGTTATCTTGTGTGGGGTTGTTTTTTTTTTTGAGTCAGGGTGTTGCTCTGTGGCTCAGGCTGGAGTACAGTGGCATGATCATGGCTCACTGCAGCGTGGAACGATCCTCCCACTTCAGCCTCCCAAAGTGCTGGGATTATGTGTAAGCCACTGTGTCCAGCCTCAACAGTTATTTTGAGACATACTAGTGCTA
Source organism: Chlorocebus sabaeus (assembly GCF_047675955.1). Classification (NCBI taxonomy): domain Eukaryota; kingdom Metazoa; phylum Chordata; class Mammalia; order Primates; family Cercopithecidae; genus Chlorocebus; species Chlorocebus sabaeus. Next base: position 40,052,416 of record NC_132919.1, read on the forward strand.
GGCATCTAATACAGTAACCACTAGCCACATGTACCTACTAAGCACTTGAAATGTGTCTAGTCCAAATTAAGACATGCTTTTAAGTATAAAATATACCCCATATTTCAAAGACTTAACATGAGAAGAAAGAATGTAATCTTAATAATGTTTGTTAAATGCATGAAAATTTCTTTTGAAAATGAAGGGAAGGGAGGTATAGTAATGGTACATCATTGCCCAAAAGCTGTTGCTTTTTTCGGGGGGACAGACTTTTCGCTCCTGTCACTCAGGCTGGAGTGCAAAGACGCAATCTTGGCTCACTGCAACCTCTGCCTCCTGGGTTCAAGCAATTCTCCTGCTTCAGCCTCCTGAGTAGCTGGGATTACAGGCGCCCGCCATCACACCCAGCTAATTTTTGTATTTTTAGTAGAGACGGAGTTTCACCATGTTGGCCAGACTGATCTCAAACTCCTGATCTCAGGTGATCTGCCCACCTGGGCCTCTCATAGTGCTGAGATTACATGTGTGAGTCACCATGCCCAGCCCATTTTAGTCATTTTACTTATTTATTTATTTGAGATGGAGGCTCGCTCTGTCGCCCAGGCTGGAGTGCAGTGGCACAATCTCAGCTCACTGCAACTCCACCTCTCAGGTTCAACCAGTTCTCTGCCTCAGCCTCCTGAGTAGCTGGGATTACAGGTGCCTGCCACCACGCCCAGCTAATTTTTGTATTTTTAGTAGAGACAGGGTTTCACCATGATGGTCAGACTGGTCTTGAACTCCTGACCTCATGATCCACTCACCTCGGCCTCCCAAAGTGCTGGGATTACAGGAGTGAGCCACTGCACCTGGCTGCATTGGCGTGGTCTCAGCTCACTACAACCTCCACCTGCCAGGTTCAAGCGATTCTCCTGCCTCAGCCTCCTGAGTAGCTGGGATTACAGGCACCCACACCATGCCCAGCTAATTTTTATCCTTTTTTAGTAGGGACGGGGTTTTGCCATGTTGGCCAGGCTGGTCTCGAACTCCTGACCTCAGGTGATTCTCCTGTCTCAGCCTCCCAAAGTGCTGGGGTTACAGGCGTGAGCCACTGTGCCTGGCTGCCATTTCTAAATACACAATTCATTGACATTAGTGCATACTCATTGTTGTGCAGCCATCACCACCATCCATCTCCAGAACTTTTTTTGTCTGTACCCATTAAACACTAGCTCCTCATTCTCTCCTCCCTCTGGTCCCTCACAACCGCCATGCTTTGTCTCTATGAATTTGGCCACCTTAGGCACCCTTAGGTACCTATGGGCTCATTCAGTAGCATTTTGTAGCTTCTTTCACTTAGCATAATGTCTTCAAGGTTCATTCATATCGTAGCATGCAACAGAATTTCCCTCCTTTTTTTGAGCTGAATAATATTCTCTTGTATGTGTATAGCATGTTCTGTTGCCCATTCATCCATCAGTGATATCTTGGGTTGCTTCTGCCTTTTGGCTATTTGTGAATAATCCTGCTGTGAACATTGGCATATAAATATGTGTTCAAGTCCCTCCTTTTCATTATGTTCAGTACAGATACTCCTCAACTCAAGTACAGAGTTACAACCTAATAAGCCCATCATAAGTTGAAAATATAAGCCAAAAGTGCATTTAACATACCTAACCAGGCCGGGCGTGGTGGCTCAAGCCTGTCATCCCAGCACTTTGGGAGGCTGAGACGGGCAGATCACGAGGTCAGGAGATCAAAACCATCCTGGCTAACATGGTGAAACCCCGTCTCTACTAAAAATACAAGAAACTAGAAACTAGCCGGGCGAGGTGGCGGCGCCTGTAGTCCCAGCTACTCGGGAGGCTGAGGCAGGAAAATGGCGTGAACCCGGGAGGTGGAGCTTGCAGTGAGCTGAGATCTGGCCACTGCACTCCAGCCCGGGCGACAGACCCAGACTCCGTCTCAAAAAAAAAAAAGAAAAACCACCTAACCTACTGAATATCTTAACTTAGCCTACTTCAAATGTGCTCAAAACGCTTATGTTACAGTGGTTGACCAGAAGCTGTGGCTCACGGCTGCTGCACAGCATCATGACAGAATATTGTACTGAATTGCTAGCCTGGAAAATAACAAAATTTAAAATTTGAAAACGGTTTCTACTGAATACATGTCACTTTTGCACAATCATAAATTTGAAAAATCATAAGTTGAACTAAGGTAAGTCAGGGATCATCTGTATATCCACAAGTGAAGTTGCTAGATATATGATAATTGAGTGTTTAATTTTTTTGAGGAACTGTCATACTGTTTAGCAACTGCACCATTTTCTGTTCCCACTAACAGTGCCCAAAGGTTCTAATTTCTCCCCATCCTTACCAACACTTATTATTTATTAATAATAGCCATCCTAATGGGTGTGACTTTGGTGTCCCATTTCCCCAATGAAGGGTGATGTTGAGCCTCTTGTGTGCTTATAGCCATTTGTGTATCTTTGGAGAAATGCCTATTCAAGGCATTTACTCATTTTTGACTTCAGTTTTTTTTGTTGTTGTTGGGTTGTAGGAATTATTTGTATATTCTAGTGCATATTAGGTCTTAAAGAGTGGGCAAATTGAAGATCGGAGGAGGGCTAGATGACCTCAACCAAAATTGGAAGAGGTAGTACTTTCCTCTTAAAGAAAGAAGCTTGGGATTTTTGAGGAAGTTGAGGTGAGAGAGAGAGAGAACATTCCAAATAAAGGGAGTGACTAGAGCAAAGGCATAGGTTGGGGAAAACCAGGATGTGTTTGGAGAACAGTGGGAATTCTGTTTAGGTTAAATCATATGGTTGGGCTATAGGGACCCTAAGGCTAAAAAGATAGATTGCGAAGGACAGAGAAGAATATACTTGTGGTCAGGAGGATGGCCTGCATCGTGCCTATCTCCCATCAGGCTGCAGGGCTAAGGGCTAGTGTTCTGCTTGTCAGCCCTGGAGGTAGGGTCGGTTCCACTTACAGTGCATGGCTGATAATGTAGGATTTGGATGAGAAGGGAATCTTCTTAAATAAGAATCCAGGAGTGTTACTGAGAGAAGAGGGGAGGCATATTGAGGAGGCAGTCAACAAATGTCAGTGCTTAGACCCAACACAATAGGCAGGCAGTAAGCATTTCATTGAATGCTTTGAATGACAAAACTGCTTATCCATCTTGCTCAAGCAGCATCTTCTAGCCCTTGAATAGCCTTACCATTTTTCTGGAATCACAGCTACCTGGGAAGGACGAGTAGGATAATGAGGAGAGCTAATGCTTATTTAGCACTCTGTGCTAGTCTTTGTGCTAAGGTGTTTTTCATGTATTATCTCAACCTTTGAGTCTCAGCTTACTGATGAGGTTCTGAGAAGGGAACCCCACATGTATAGGTCATTAGAGGAAGAGCTTAGCCAAGTTGAACTCATTTCTAGTAGGAGGATCCATTGTTCTGACTCACCCTCCTCTTTGCACTAGGCGCTAGACCCCTTGTAGTTGTGTTAGTTGTAACTATTGACCCTCTAGTCCTAAAGCCGTCTCATTTTCTAGGGAATCTGTAGGCTAAGGATGTTTGTGAGCTGAGTGAGAGAGTCTTTTGGGGATGGAAACTAACCTGTGGCTGGCGAGCCAAGGACATAAGAACAAAGAACGTTTGTCGTCCTAGCTTTGAGTCAGCCTCATCCCAACATCAGAAGGCAGTTTTCCCAACTTTGCAGTGGAGACTCAATACTTGGCTTTTTCCTAGATTTCTCTCTCAGAATTGAGCTCAGGCCCAGGGGAGGCTCAGGCTGACTCTCCATTTCTTTTCCCTCCCTAGAATCATTGCGATGATGAGTCCAGAGGACAGCTGGGTCTCCAAGTGGCAGCGAGTCAGTAAGTGTCGGCCTTTCTCCTTTTGGCTTAGTTGTAGTATTGTTACTGTTCCTCAGGTCCATTAGGGAGTCTGAAATCAGCAAGGTGAGTGACCTCAGGGTGGGAAAGATGGGGTTGTAGGGAAGACAAGGAAGCAGCGTCCTGTGCCTTATCATTTAACACTTGTAGCCGAAAGAGGGGATAGTTCTGTTGGAGTTGCATCACTTCTTTAATGTTTAGCTTTAGCTTCCATTTGATCTTCAGTCTTAACTCACTTCACTGTAATCTTGTATCTTTTTTCTTCTCTCTCAGGTAACTTTAAGCCAGGTGTATATGCGGTGTCAGTCACTGGTCGCCTGCCCCAAGGTAACAATCATAACAGCCAATGTTCATTTACTCTAAAGCTCTGCAGAAGTTTTTTTATCTGAATTAATGCCAATTCTCACAACTCTTGAAGTTCAGCATTTTACAGATGGGGGGAACCAGGCACAGAGAGGTTAAATCACTTGCTGGAGGTCAGCTAGTAAATGAGGAGCCAGGACTGGAATCCAGGCATTCTGGCTCCAGAATTTTTGCTATTTCTGTTTTTTATTTTTTTAGAGACAAGGTCTCGTATGTTGCCCAGGCTGGACTCTTAACTCCTGGGCTCATGTGTTCCTCCCACCTCTGCCTCTTGAGTAGCTGGGACTACAGTTGCCTGGCCTAGAACCTTTGCTTTTGATGACTACATGTATCCCTCTTTTTCTTCTCATTCTTACCGAACACTTACCTGGGTCTTCACTGGTAATGAGTCAACTAAGCAGGACCTTTTTTTTCTTTTTTTTTTTTAGTTTTTTGGAGACAGGGTCTCACTCTGTCACCCAGGCTGAAGTGTAGTGGCGTGATCATAGCTCAGTGCAGCCTTGAACTCATGGACTCAAGAGATCTTCCCGCCTCAGCCTCCCAAATAGCCGGGACTACGGGTGCAAGCTACTACGCCTGGCTAATTTTTAAAAAATTTTTGTAGAGATGGGGCCTTGCTCTGTAGCCCAGGCTGGTCTTGAACTCCTGACCTCAAGTGATCCACCTTGACTTCCCAAAGTGCTGAGATTACAGGCGTGAGCCACCATGCCTGGCCAAGGAGGACTATTGATAAGTGGTCTAAGAACTCCAGTTTACTTATAGTACCCCCTCAGGGTGGCAGCTGAGTGGCCTATCTTACCCTTCTGAATCTTACCTCACAGAACAATTTCTTTTCCTGCTTCAGGAATCGTGCGGGAGCTGAAAAGTCGAGGAGTGGCCTACAAATCCAGAGACACAGCTATAAAGACGTAGCAAGATGCAGGGCTGCCAGCATCTTTGCTCTCCTGCCTCTGCTTATTTCTTGTTCTGGAACGAAATGAGCAGAACTTCAAATACGTCCTACCCTCCAATTCAGACTCAGCTCACTGTTGAGAAAGCAGCACATCATTTTATCTTCTTTGGACTACAAGTGGGGTGGGAGGGATTTGGGTTGGTGGATTAACAGATGGAATTGAGGAGAGAGTAGGATACTGATTTTCCTACCCATGGCCCAGAGCTGTGCCTTCCCCATGCTGAGGACTCTAGGTCAAATGTCAATAAATATGAACCTCCTCTAGAAAGTTCTGAAGGCCATGACACCTGCCTTGCCTCCCTCTTCCATTCTCTTAGGCACAGTAATAGCTTATTTTGCCCTATAAGAAGCTTCCCAGAGCAGCAGAGGCCCTTCTACTCCCTTTTGACTGTCTCAGCCTCTGGGATTGCAGCCTTTCTAGTGTGCTTCCTTGCTTCCTATCAGAAGGTGGTGTCCAGAGGCTTGGTAACCCCATCAGCTTGGTGGCCCTGGTGTCTCGCGGATGTATCCTCCTGCCCTCGAGACCTAGCACAGCAGTACCCCTTGAAGAAATCCTGCGGCTTTGTAGTGCTCCTTGACCATGTTTAATAATTCTTCCCTCCCCTGCTCTTCCTATACCTTAGGCCAGTCTCAAGCACTTACTGGAGGCCCTTGGGCCTTGGGCGACCACTGGGTCCTAGTCTGCCTTGTTTGTGCCCCTGTAGGAGGTAGGTCCTTTTCTCCTCTGGTCTAGTAGGGGACCTTGGGTAACATCCCATTTTTCGGCCAAGGTGAGTTACTTGTTTTAGGATAAAAAAATTTACCACGAATTCTCATTTATTTAAATTTCCACAGAAATCCCCATTTTGATTTCCCTAAGTTCCTTGTTCTCCCTCTATAAAGAGAATGATTACACTCTGCCTGTTTACCTCAGGATTGTTGTGATTGTAGAAACGAGGCTATGTGAAAATTATATAAGTATTATAAAGGTGAAATCCTTTTGCTGTCCTTTTTGGGCCATTTTTCAATACATAGAATATGTGCACGATCAGCCAAAAGAGTGGGGGAAATGCTGAGATCCACGACTGCAGGGTGAGCTGTGGGTCATTAGCAGAGCTGCCTGTGCTAGGGCTTTGTGTCTCAGCCACCTGGTGTTGCTCTTGAGTTGATTTTGCTTGTTACCTGTGGGCTGGAGTGTGTGGGAAGGAGGAGAGACGCTGACCTGACTCTGATTAGTTTGATTAGTTTGTCTACTCCCCTTCCTTGTCTTCGCCTAGGCCCACGGGAGGGAAACTGGGACTGGCCGGGCTGCTCATGTCCACTCATGGTCTTCAAACTAGAACCATTTTCTCTGGTGCCTTGAAGCTCTCAGAGAATGGTCGGATAACCCCAACTCCAAACTGAGTTTCTCAAGGATTTCCCCAGCCCAGCAAACAGAAAGCTCCATGAGTGGTGATTTCTGTTCAATTTCAACCTGAAAGCACCCCTGCCGGCTAGAGCTTACATCCTGGATGGAAGAAGTGCATTTCAGCAAGAGTACCCAGGCTGTGTAGCCAACACCCAACTTTCACTAGCTTCTCAAAAAGCCCCTTGGAAAGCCCCAGCTGCTGTCCTGGGTGTCTGACCCGGACGTGGCTGCTTGGTGAGAATGGAAACAGTTGTGGGGAGGGGAGGCAAGAGGAGCTTGCACAAATAACCACACTTGGGCTGCCTCAGCCTCACACTGAACTGAGCCCTAACTGACAGTCTCACAGGAAGCCAAAGACATAGCATAGGCATTGATGCTTGTGGGGGAAGGGCGGCCTGTTTTCCTTCCTGGATTCTACAGACTGTGCCAAGTGGGCTCTCCCTGGGAGCTGCTGCTGAATTAGCTTTCTTGCTTTCTCTGGTACTTGAACATGCAGGTGGTGCCACTCAGCAACCCAGACAGGCAGAAAGGTGCTGGAGTCCCATCCTCTACTGGGAACCCAAAGAAACTAAGACAAGGACTTGGTTCACAGCTCCCTGGGAGGGCGCAGTCCGGTCTTGGTACCACTGCCCTGCTTTCCATGGCTATGAGGGTGGCCATGAGAGCTGTGTCCTGCCCACTGGCCCATGTGTCTGTCAAAGGTTCAGTCCCATTCTGGCTGCCGAAGTTCTGAGTGCACAGCATCTTAAGATCTCTCCTTGTCTTGCTCAGTGATGTGGCTTCTCTCCTGAAGAGCAAGCCTCCTCCCTAGCTCAACAAGGACAGATGCAAGTCAGACGGAGACTAGGAATGGTAGCCAGGCTGCCTTCCCCTTGCCTGCCTGTGCCTCATTCTCTGCTTCCTCCCCGTCACATGCTGTGGAATTAGGGTCTCCCAGAGCACTGAGGAGCTCAGTGGCAGTGCATTGATAATGCAGCCTCCAGCTCGAGAAAGGACTGGTGGCTGATAGAGCAAGGGTCAGGATGGTCTGGTTTTGGAGGGGAGCAGTTTCACCAGGGTCCGGACTGAGGCTTTGCTCTTGGTGTGGCTTCTGCCTTGTCACTCCTAGTCTGTCTGCAGCCCGCTACTTGTTCCTCAGGTCCCCTCCCTGACATCTGGTCTCTATCAAAGAGGCAGGTAGGTCATGTTTAAGAACAGACTAATAATAACTTTGGAAGTCTGGTTCATGTTTAGTATCAGTAAAGCCTTTCATGTAAATATTTTTACAGTTGACAAAGGTGCTGGGTGCTGTGGCTCACGCCTATAATACCAGCACTTATGGGAGGTCAAAGTGGGCAGATCACTTTGAACCCAGGAGTGTGAGACCAGCCTGGGCAACATGGCAAAAGCCCATCTCTACAAAAAAATACAAAAAATTAGCCAGGCATGGTAGTGTACACCTGTAGTCCCAGCTACTTGGCAGGCTGAGGTGGGAGGATCCCTTGAATCCGGGAGTTTGAGGCTGCAGTGAGCCATTATTAGCACCACTGCACTCCAGCCTGGGTGACAGAGCGAGACCGTGTCTCATAAAACAACAAAACAAACCCAAATACAGTTGACAAAGGGCTTTCACATCCACTATCTCATTTGATTCTCACAAAAACCCTGGAACTAATTAACATCCTTATTTGGTGATGAGGAGACTGAGGCTCAAAGAGTTAAAGTGTCTTGACTGGGCGCGGTGGCTCACGCCTATAATCCCAGCACTTTGGGAGGCCAGGGTGGGTGGATCACGAGATCAGGAGTTCAAGATCAGCCTGGCCAAGATGGTGAAACCTCGTCTCTACTAAAAACACAAAAATTAGCCAGGTGTGGTGGCATACGCCTGTAATCCCAGCTACGCGGGAGGCTGAGGCAGGAGAATTACTTGAACCCAGGAGGCGGAGGTTGCAGCGAGCCAAGATCGTACAACTGCACTCCAGCCTTGGCGACAGAGCAAGCCTCTGTCTCGGGGAGGGTTAAAAAAAAAAAAGAGTTAAAGTGTTTTAGCCATAATCAAGTAGTGGAGCCCCAGCTCAAGAAATATAATGCCCACACCAAGTTTAGGGCTACTAACTGCGACATAGTTGTCCACAAATACAGCAAGTTTTTTTCCATCTGTAAGTGTTCCACAGAACGAGTATGAGGCATTAGCTTTCTTCTGAGTGAAGTTATTGTAACACGTTGTCCTTACATGTTGAGCCCACCAACCACTCTAATCCCACCACTCTAGTCTTTAAGTCTAAAATTAGCCAAAGAGATGGAGGCAGTGGGGCGATGGCCCGGGGAGGGGATCCTTGGGATTTACTCAAGGATCCCTGTGCAGGGCGTTGGGAAACCAGTCTAGCCCTTCATGAGTTACCCCTGGCTGCATTTACTCTTCCACTCCAGCAGCTCTTATGCACCTGCTGACCTCTGCCTCACACCTCCCAACCTCTCTTTTTCCTCCTCACCTCCCTTTATCTGCAGACTGATGATGGCACCGTCACACCCCACTGGAACACTGAGAGACTTGTGTGATGAAAATGCATGTATCTAACTAAGGGCAGAGTCTTGGCCCTGCTGCCTCCACCAACCACCAACTCTGTGACTTTCCCAAGTTGCCTCTAAAATGAAGTTTCTTGTCTGTGAAGTGCAGTTGACAAAACTATGATCTTAAGTGGTAGGATCGTGGTGAACTGAGATAGGTGGGGGTGGAGGAGGGCATGAGAAGCACCTAAGGTGCTGGTTATATTTTGTTTCTTTTTCTTTTCTTTTGCTTTCCTTTCCTTTTCTTTTCTTTTCTTTTCTTTTTTTTTTTTTTTTTTTTTTTGAGACAGGGTCTCCCTCTGTCGCCCAGACTGCAGTGCAGTGGCAGCATCATGGCTCACTGCAGCCTCAACCTCCTGGGCTCAGTTGATCCTCCCACCTCGGTGCCTCAAGTAGCTGGGTCTACAGGCATCCACCAGCACATCCAGCTAATTTTTGTATTTTGGTAGAGATGGGGTTTCGTCATGCTGCCCAGGCTGGTCTCGAACACCTGGGCTCAAGCGATCCACCCACCTCGGCCTCCCAAATTGCTGGGACTACAGGCATGAGCCACCACGTCTGGCCTTTTATCTTGATCTTGATGCTAGTTATGTAGGTCAGTTCACTTTCTGAAAATATATTGTTATATACTTAGGATTTGTTCACTGTTATACTTCAAATAAAAAGTTTGCTTTGGCTGGGTGTGGTGGCTCATGCCTGTAATCCCAGCACTTTGGGAGGCTGAGGTGGGTGGATTGCTTGAGCTCAGGAGTTTGACATCAGCCTGGGCAAAATGGCGACACCCTGCCTCTACTAAAAATTTTTTTAAAAATTAACCGGGTGTGGTGGCACATGCCTGTAGTCCCAACTGCTTGGGAGGCTGAGGCAGGAGGATCACTTGAGCCCAGGAGGTCAAGGGTGCAGTGAGTCCTGATTGTGCCACTGCACTCTGGCCTGGGCAACAGAGCAAGACCCTGTCTCAAAAAAAAAAAAAAAAAAATCAAATACAATAATTTAGGGAAAAGCAATTTGAGAGTTGTAAACTAAGTATGTAAGGAATTCTCATTATCCAAGGTTGTCTATCTCTAGGTAAGTTCTAGATAGGTGTGACAAGAATTTCATCCTTCCAGCATTGTTGGGTAATAGGTGTTCCACTACATATATCATACATAAATACATCAAAATTGAATCAAAACAGAAACATTTTCCTTCAAGCACCAGGGCTTTTCCCCCCGCCCCCCAAAGACAGGGTCTTGTTCTCTTGTTCTGTTTCCCAGGCAGGAGTGCAGTGGCACGATCGTAGCTCTCCGAAGCCTCCAACTCCTGGTCTCAGTCAATCCTCTCACTTCAGCCCCCAGAGTATCTAACAATACAGGTGCACACCACTCCACACAGCTAATTTTGGGTTTTTTTTTTTTTTTTTTTGGTATTTTTTGTAGAGACAGGGTTTCAAATTCCTGGCCTCAAGTGTTCTTTTGGCCTCAGCCTCCTAAAAGGCTAGGATTATATGAGTGAGCCACTGTGCCTGGCCAAGGTTTTTTTTTCAATTTTAATCTTTATGTTCTCGTTTTTTATAAGATAAAGTTTTGGTTTGGGTTTTTGTTGTTGTTGTTTTGTTTGTTTTTCTGTGGTTCTTTTTTTTTTTTTTTTGACAGGGGACTCACTGTGTTGCCCAGACTGGCCTTGAATTCCTGGGCTGAAGAGATTCTCCCGCCTCAGCCTCACAAGTAGCTGGGACTACGTGCATGTGCCACTAACACCTAGCTTAAATTTTAAAAAATGTGTTATAATACTTCCTCGCTATTTGGATACAAGATTCTGAATGTGATTTAACCTGATTTGGCTCAAAGTCGTTGTAAACCTCCATTTTTGTATCATGTGGTGAAATGGTTCCGGGACTCTTTTTCTACCTCTTGGATTCATAGCAACCTGTCAGCTGTCACTTCTGTTGCTCACGTGTGGCTGTCCCCCTTCCAGTCTTGTCTGAACTAGGAGAACAGGCAGCCACACTTGGTAAAAATTGCTATAGGTTGTGCCAGTAAGGTTTAGACTGGAGAGAAGAGCACATGGCTGCCTGCCTCAGTCTTGGGGTTTCAAGGCCTTCGCCAGTGGGAAGGTGAGATGCTGAGTCTACAGAAGAGTGAAGGCAGACCACAGAACATTGGGACTGGGGGAGTCATGACTTAGGCCAGCCCCTCACTTTATAGGGGAGAGGACTGAGCCCCAGAGACTGGTCAGCTTGACTTCAGGAGCGGGTCACTGCTGCTCTGTATGTCCTATACCGCCTAGCTCAGTACCTCTTGTCTAAAGATGCTGTGTTTCTCTGCCATAAGATCCCAGGAAGCGGGAACTGAGTGCAGAGAACACTCTGCCTTATGCTGCTGGTAGATCCTCTGAAAAATAGGATGGAAAACATTTCCCCTCTATGCCTTGGCACTCCCCCGTTCTCAACCCTCTGCCTTCCGGGTAGAGGGCAGACATTATGTTGTCCCAGATAGGGAACTTGAAGTCCAAGGAGCTTTCCTTGGGGGTCTATCTATGGTGGATAGAGGCCTGCGCCTCTGAGAAGTCAGGGAGCTGGCCTAGCCCATTTCAAAAGCTCCTGTGTGCTGCTCCCGGCCTATGCATTCTTCCTGCAAACTGAGCTCTTGTGTTACAGAGTGAGCGTGAGGGAAGGGAAGGAGCAACTTCAGACAGCAGGGTAGGGGGACCTCAGTTTCTCTCCAAAATGGATCCCTCATCCCCTTTCAACCCCTTGCACCCTTTCAACCCCTTCCCCCATCCCGGAAAATACCTGGAAGGAAGTGAGCGCTCTGGGGCCACTAGCAGGAAGTGGGGGGTTAACTGTCACCTCATCCCTGGGGGCTTGAGTAGCAGAAGGCAGAGGGGGGAAATGCAAATCCACGCTTGGGAGGGAGGAGAACTCCTGAGAGGAAGCAGGTGGCAGCCAGAGCCCAGCCTTCCTCCTGGGCCAGTGGTCCCAGCAGGGGCTGGGGAGGCCTGAGGCAGGGGAGTTATCACAGGCCCTGAACAAGCCAGCGGCCGGCGCACCCTGTGCAGGCAGCTGCAGCACTTTCTCTGGTCAGCTGAGTAGACTCACTTCCTCTGCCCTGCACCCCAGAGAGGCCAGGAGATGGAGGGCGGGGTCTCAGGAGGAGGGGTGGGGCATGGTCTGGATTCATGGAAGGTGAGGAGATGCAGGAGAAATGAAGCGGGGGATATGTCCCTGTCCCTGGGGAATCAGCTGGAGGCGGGCAGGGATCAGTCTCTTCTGCTTTTGCTTAGGGACTAAGATTCAGGAATCCCTGTGGCATCTGCACCTCCGCCTACCTTGTTCTAGACACCAGGGGCCAAAATTGAGAACCACATGGTGTCCTTGCAAAGGGATATTTTATAGCAACTGGAAACAAGAATCTAAGAAGCAGCCTTTGGCCTTGTGCCTCTACACTAATCATCTATTACATCCCTATGACAATTTCCAGATTCAAAATGGGCCACTTCTATTATTGCCTTTGGCCCTCAGTGCCATCCCACGAGGCAATATTATTCCCCTTTCACAGATAAGAAAACTGAGTTTCCATTACATCTCTTGCACACAGTCAGTGGCCTGGTGAGGCTGCACTGGTGCTTCAGCCTTTCCCCCTGCACAACACTGCTGTCCCTATGGCCTCCCTTCAGTTCTGCATGGCAGATGGGGATCCAGGGCCCGTAACTGGGGCAGGGGCATGGGGGGGTCCTCCAGGTTTTCCTTTTTCTCCCTTGAGCCCCACCCAGCCTGCAGGTGGACTCTGCGGTTGCAGGTCCACTGACCTTAGTGTCAAAGCCTCCTTGGGGGTGAGGGCTTCCCTGCCTCCTGTATTCACCCACCCTGGGACCCCTTCGAGAGGGACTGGGCCCCCTGACGCCCGCCCCCATTTTGGCCCAGGCGTCTCACCTCCCCCTCCCCAGAGCCACAGCCCCATGACGCAGCCAGCCGCTGGTGCCCCATTGGCCCGCCCTAGTGCATTTGCCCTTATTTGGCCAGGCCGGCTCCAGGCTGGGTCTCCACCCCGGCCCAGCCCCCGCAGGCCTGTCTCTCTCACTTCGTCTTTTTGAGGTTTGGCTCTGGGGCTCTGGGGCCCTGGCGGGCGTCACTTCAAACGCACTTTCTGGTTGAGTCACTTTTTAACGGCTCCAGTGCTGAGAGCTGCTGCTGCTGCTGAGTCCCTGGCCTTGGGGGCCAACCCTCCCCCATCTGACTGCTTAATAGGCTCTGAAGGAAAGGGCTGGGGAGGCCATCTGCTGCTGGAGAGACTCTGCAGACCACCTGGCCACCCATTTAGGCCCCTCTGCCCCCCTCCCCGACAAGCCTGGGCCAGAGGGTCCGCCCTGGGTTGCTCCCACTGCTTTTTCCAATGGGGTTGTGAGGGGAGAACAGGTCCTCACAGAAGACCTATTCCTTTGGGGACTTTGAATTGAGCTCCCTTGGGGGAACAGAAACAGGCTACCCGATTTTCAGGAAGGTGAAACTTAACCTCGCTGAGTTTCCGGTTCCTCATCTCTGAGATGGGGATACCATCACTTACCTCACTGGGTCAGCATGACGATCAAGCGAGATTCAGATTGAGTGTGTTTCATCAAGTTCTCTGGCTGCCTGGGCTGCCTCCCTTCCCCCTGCCCCGTGTGCAGAACGTGGAGGTGGATGGGATGAATCCAAGCAGGTTGACAGGGCAGTCCTCACTGAGCAGTCTCTTTCCAACTCTCACCGCCTTTTCCAGCTGGGCCTGGGATGTGAGGAATCCTGTTGGGGGCAGGAGGATGGCAGGAGGAAATAGATAGCCCTTTGCCCCTTGTTTCCAGAGAAGATAAGGGGAGAATTCTACTAGAGCCCTTCCTAGCCACCCTGCCTTCTCTACATTTTGGGAGGTGTGCCCTCAAGCCAGCTGGGAAGATTCCATGGCTGCCCCGGGGGCTGGGAGGATTTGGAACACAGACACTGCTGCTTCCTCCTGCGAGTCCCTGGGCTTCTATGCTCTTGGGGACTTCCTAGAGCACAAACAGGTGTTTTGGTCAACTCCCCATTTTTATAGGTGAAGAAACAGGCTGGGTTTAGGGGATCGATTCAGTGACTGACCCAGAATTGTACCACATATAATCACAGGGTGAGGACTAGACCCCTAGTTTCTTGACACTGAGTTTTATCCTCTGCTTGGTGATCCTGATGTTGGGATAGGGAGCTGGGCTGATGAGGGATCGTAGTGGGTTTCAGGCAGAAAACCAGCTCTTGGACCCCCTCCCCGCCCCCGCCACACACACACACAATTTATTTGCAGCAGTTGGAACTGGAGCAGGTGCAGCTATGCAAGTTAAAGCCGGCACCTGTGTGTGGAGAGTCCAGAGGGAGCTTTCTCTCATTTCTCCACTTGTGTCCCTAGGAGATCCCAGAGGAGAAAGCTTCTGGTTTCATGGCCACTCCCACAGCAATGGTCAGGGTAGACTTCCTCACACCCACACCCCCTTTCCACCCAGCCCATCCTGCCTTTTCCCAGATGTTGTGGAAAGAACCCAACTTGGCCCTAACTTGTTTTCTGACCTCAGGCTGCTTTCTGCCTCTCTCTGGGCTTGCAGCTCTGTTTCCTGACTTGGGACCAGTTGCTGCCTAACCTTGCTGCTTAAAAGTCCTTGGATCTTATGATCCCAGGAGATCTGAGCCAGAACCCTGTCCCAGTGCAAAGTGACCTCCTAGTGTGGGCCACTGTGCACTGGAGCTGCCCCTTGCCAGACAGAGTAGAGCAGGAGAGTGTGAAATTAAACCTAGGGGAGTCTGGGCTGACCTGGCAGGAGCTGAGAGCCAGCCACCTTGTCCGCCCTCCTTGCCTGGAGGCCCTTCAGCACTCCTTGTGCTCCCAAGGCTCGGAGATGAGACAGAGATCGTCTGAGGTGCTGAGATGACCTCTGTAGGGGACATGGGCTGTCTTAGGTTCTTAAGGCACTTCCCTCTCTTGGCACCTTCTTCCCTTGGTTGCCCCTCCAGGGAGATGGGGAAGGGTCTTGACATTTGGGACTATTGACTCCAATTTGCTCTAGCCCCATTTTGCAATGCTAGGGGCTCAGTTTCCCTCCTTTGTGGCCAGGCCTGTTCCCAACCGTAGCTTACTGGAGGGCGGGCCTGCTCCGCCTTCTGGACTTCCTGTTTGTGAGTGGTTAAGTCTGTGGCTTCTCTCTTGTTGTCTCTTCACAAGGCAGGTTATCTGGGCTGCCATCTCCCACTGGCTGCTTGCCTGCCTGCCTGTGAGTGAGGGCCCCAGGCCCATGCAGATGGCAGGGAAGGGTTGGTTTTCTTTTCTGCCTTCATGTGCGGACAATGAGCTCGTGTCATTTCTTCCACCCTCTGGGCCTGTTCTCCTTACAGGCATTAGGCTTTCAAAAGACCATTTTCTCCCTGTTTCTCCTCCTTGCCCAATCTCTTCTTCTAAACCCTCTTCCACCTGTACTCACATTCTCCAGCAAGCCTTCTCTGATGGGACTCCTGTGACTCTAAGGTTGCCACTGCAGCATCCAACATCCCAACCCCCTGGGCCCTGGCAACCCCCACCTGGGATGGCCTTGTGCCTGTTGCTGTTACTCTGTTAAATATAGATGTGTGTGTCTACTTTACCCTCAGATTGGCTCACTGGAAGTAGGAGCCAAGTGTCCCCATCAGACCTGAAGCTCTGCCCCTGCTTTGGGTACAAGACACTCACTTGCACTGACACATACACTCTTACACACTGCCTGTCAGGCTGGGAGTGCCCAAGGACAGGTCCTGTGTCCTTTTCTCTGCTGGCTCACCTTTGCCTACCCACAGCCTCAGCTTGGCACACAGAGATGGTTGTCCCCGAGGTCAGTAAGGTGGGAGTGGGAGTGAGGGACCGTGAGCCTGGAGCCCTCCAGGATTCCAAGCCCAGATCCCTCTATCCTGGTGAAGGGCTGTTCCCACCTTGTTCCTGCCGCCCCCACCCCTATTTCCTCTGAGCAGGAATCTGTCAGAACCAGAGAGTGCCATGAGGGACTTTTGACAGCAAGTCCAAGTGAGCCGAGGTTGCCCAGTGACAGCCTACTTGAAACTGCACTGGCCGCCAAGTGGGCAGAGTTTGAAGTATCAACTTGAATTCCTCTCTCCTGAGCAAAGACGTCAAGGGTCTGGTTTTTCGAATTCTGGGGAATTCAGGCAACAGGTGGCTTTGGGGGCAGGAGTGGGAGCCAGGCCACTCTCACAGAGGTACCTGTGTTCTGAATCCACCCCCAACTCCTTCCAGTCACTCTGCCGAGCACTGGCGCCAGATTCCCAGGTGAGCCTCCCTGTGTCTCTTGGGGAGGAGGCAGGTGTGTCCAGGAGCGTGGATAGGCCTTCCTCTAGGTGTGTGTGCAGGCCTGCAGGGTGCGTCAACGACAGCGTGTCTGTGTCTGAACGTTTTGGGCCGCTGTGCGTGCATGCGTGTTTCCACGCAGGCACTGGCTGCTCTTCCCTCAGGCACCTGCTGGTCAGTCACACAGGCCACGCATCTGGGTGGTGGCAGCCTACATCAGGCTTCCAGTCCAGCAGCCTTCTTCCACTCACAGGTGGATGACCCATTCCATGTATCAGGCATTCTCACAAAGTTTCTTATTGTCTCTGTATTCTTATTTTAGACTCTGCCCCTTCCCCTGTCCTTGATTTTGTCTCTGGCCCTGTCCCATTTCTTCTGGTTTGAGGCCCAGCAGAGCTGGGAGTCATTGCTGGGCTGGGGAAAGTCCAGGTGCAGGGACCCCTAACCTCTCCTCATTCCATCCTTCTTCAGCCCCAGCCTCGGGATGGGAACCAGCAGAGGGCCCAGGCTCTCCAGAAATCCCCTGACCCCAGAAGCGCCATCGACAGAGAAGCTGGATCCTAAGCTCTCTTCTCAAAAAAAGAAAATAGATAAATAAAAATAAAAACTATTGGTGATCTTTGGGCATTGAGGTTGTACAGAGAAAATCAGTCTCTATTGTCACAGGGCAGTAGGCATCAGGGACACCTCAATCTGCTCAGGACAGGAGAAAGGCTAGATTGGAGACTGTTGGAGCAATGTGTGTCCCTGGGAACCTCAGCTCTGACTTGCCGCAGGTCACAAGCTGAGGGGTCTATGGCATAGCTGGGCCCAGAAGCCGGGGGCCCTGGGTCCCATTCTGTGACTCTCTTTTGCGGGGACAGGACGCCTCTGAAGTGAGGGCTATGGAGGCATCAGAAGCAGGAGAAGGAGTAAGATGCTCTCAGGGGAGGAGCCCTGAAGAATGGGGGTCCAGGAACCCAGGTTACTGCACAACTTTGATATTCTTATCCTCTTATCGCCTGGGGCAGCCACTTCCCCTCCACCCAGGTCGGAGGCAGCGGTGGTCTCTTAAAGGAGTATCGCCTCATTTCTGGCCAGCTGGGCCTACAAGGCAACCCTCCTCACCACTTTCTCTTTAGACTCAAGGGGGTGAAAGGCCCTGTTTCCCCTTTCTCTGTCCCATTTTAGGGACCCGGGAGTGGGGCAACTTTCCAGGTTGAAGGACCCCCTTCCTGGAGGGAAGGATGTGGGGCTGTCTCCCTCCCCGCTGCCCCCATGCCAATTCTCTTCTAGGCCCTGAATCTGACAGCTCCCTAAGGTCTGTGTGGGCCTAAATGGAGGACCCAGAGAAGAGGTCCATGGCCTTCTGGGAAGGAGTCACTGGGTGGTTTTCTCTCTACTGCTCCTACCTTCCCAAACCCATTCCTCTTGCTTCCAGAACCAAGCCCATCGAGAGGCTTGGAGAATGCTGGGGGAAGATGGTGTGGGCCGGGCTCAGCCCACCCTGCCCACTGCCCACCCCCACACCCTACTCCTCTCCCCCAGCCAGGGGCCCTGGGCTGGGCAGCTTCCTGCCTTCCCCATGGGGAAATCGGGGGTGGCATGCAGGTGGGTGGGCCCCATGCCCACATCCGGTGGCCGCCAGAACCTTCCCTCGAGCCTCTTTCCCTCCAGTCCTCCAAGCCCCCTTCTCTCCCTGTAGCACCTGTGCCCCACCTTAGGACCTGGTCCTCTGCCCTGCTCTCTTGTCCTCATAGGCCCCAAGGAGAGCATGAACACCTAGCCTAGTGTCATCAGGCCCACTGGGCCTGAGAGTGCCCCCCGCACTGTGCCCTGCAGGCGGAGGCTGCAGGAGGGGTGCCTTTGTGGGGTGCTGAAAACAACAGCCTCCATGGAGGGTGTGCTGGCCCCAATGCCCTTCATGCATCGGCACCTCCACGGCCCCATGGGAGCACACGCAGAGGAGCCAGGGTTTGGCCTGAGTGTTGGGAAGGGAAGGGAGTTTTCTGGGCTGGGGTCAGCAGCGGTGAGGCTCAGAGAGAAGGTCCTTTTCTTGTGCTGGAATTCTGGACTCCCTGTTTTGAGCACTCACTGAGGGCCCTGTCGAGGAGCCCTGTTCTTCTGGGGACACCCTCAATGCCCTGAGAGTCCCAGGCTCCTGAGCCATCCCTTGGAGCTGGTGCCATGGGGGGAAGGGCAGCTGGGGCCGGAAGCCACCTGCCCAGGGCATGAGAGAGGGTCCCCAGCCCTCCCGCGGGCCCACCCTCTGTTTCCTGTCAGTCTGTCCTCCCCAGGGAGGGAGGGAGGGCGCTCATCCCCTGCGGGCGGGGGCGGGGCGGGCTCTGAGACCGTTGGGCGCCCTGAGATCTGGCCCACGTGGCCTCGGGGTTATAAGCCCTGCCCTCCCTGAAGGGAACCCCACTTCGGAGCCTGGAGCACAGGGCGAGCCCTCCTCTGCTCTGCAGCCTCAGGTAAGGACCCGGACCTTCACTGCTGCCCCAACTGGAGCTCCTCAGCTCGGGGCCTGTAGGGGCTTGGGCTGCTGGTCTGGGTGGAGGCGCAATGGGGGTGTTGAGGAGCTTGGGTGGGAGCCCCATGCAGGAAGCTCAGGGCAAAGCGCCTTGAAACCTTCTCTAGTGAAGGAAGGTAAAATGGCTCCTGGACCCCAGTGGGGGAAAGAGGTGTCCAAGGAGGAGGGCTGGAGAGTGGGGTGGGGATGGCAGAGGGTGGGCAGAGACTGAGAAGTGAGAACGTGTCTCAAGGGGCACCAAGCTCTTCCTCCGCCCAACATGGCCACCATTTTTGTTGGGATAGCCTTGGGCTCCTGCCAGGGGAACAGCAGGGCAGTGAGGGGTTCAGGACTTTGGGTTGGTGGGGAGCTGAGAATCAAGGCCCTGGGGAGGCAGGACTTTGGGGCTGGTGGGGAGGCTGAGGACTGAGGCCCTGGGGGGGTCAGGACCTTGGGCTGCTATGGAGGCCGGGACTCAGGCCCTGGGGGCGTCAGGACCTTGGACTAGTGGGGAGGCTGGGAATTGAGGCCCTGGTGTGTTCAAGACGTTGGGCTGGTGGGGAGGCCAGGGCCTGAGGCCCTGGGGGGTCAGGACCCTGGGCTGGTGGGGAGGCTGGGGACTTAGGCCCTGGGGGGTCAAGACCTTGGGCTGGAGGGGAGGGTGGAGGGTGGGGACTGAGGCTCTGGGCAGTCAGGACCTCAGGGTTGGGGTCGGCTGGAGGCCAAGACCTTGGCAGGGGAGCTGTGGCTACCACGTTTGGACGCTGGAGGGTGGGTGGCATGGCTGGGAGCGGCCAGCCAAGGAGTCACAGAACTGGAGGTGAGTCCTCCAGAGGCCCTGGTCTCTACCTGAGTGTCCCTAAAACTGGGGGGATGGGGTGGAGCCTTTAGGGGGAAGGGAAGAGGGAACCAAAGAGGAAGTGGGGGAGGGAGGTAGAGGAGGCAAGTCTGGCGCCATGCTGAGTCACCGCCCACAGGCCCAGTAGGGGCCCTGGCAGGGTTGGGGTGATCTTAGGAAGCCACGAGGAGGGCTGGGGGGCTCTTGGAGCAGAAGTGAGGAGGCCCGGGCGGCCTGAAGAGTACACGCCGACGGACAGACAGACAGTGCAGTCACCCATAAAGTAGAAAGCACTACTAACAGCACTGGAGGGTGTAGTGTTTCCTACTTTATGGATGAGTGTACTGTGGGCTTCGGAGATCACACCACCGCCGCCGCCCGCTGCCCGCCACCATCTTCCCCGGCGCTCGTTCGGGGACCTCTTGTGACAGGTGAGCACCTCACAGCCCCTCCCTACTCTGCCCAGATGCCTGAAATACCTCCATGGCTCTCCCACCCTTCCTGGTTCCGGACAGCTGGGGAAAGGCCACAGCCGCTCCTCTGCTGCCCTGCAGTCTTTGGGGGCGGGGAGGGCTGGACGTGTGGAACCCTGATGCAGCCGCAGCCGCAAGGACGAGGAAGGGGTGGGAAGGGAGGGTACATGGAGGGGAATGGGTGGTGGTGCCAGGGACCCAATGCTAATAAAGACTGGACTGTGCTTCTCTTTTGTCTGAGACTCTGTTGCTGGGGTGGGGAGATGAATGCGGGCGGCAGGCACACAGACAGTATAGGCACACGGAAGGGCTGAGAGGGAGAACCTCTGTCACTCCTCTGAGAGATACGGGTTTGGCCCTGCCTATGAGATTAGAAGAGGGCTCTGGGCCTGGCCAGGCCACAGCTGGAGGAGAGAAGGGCCTGGGCTAGCTGCAGAAAGGGGCAGGGATGTAAGGCATCCTCTCACCTTCTACCCTAGCTCTGGCCCTATCCTGCCCCCCACTCACTCTCTACACGCCCAAACTGAAAGCTGCCTACATCCAGTTGTAATCTAAGAAAGTCTAGGGGGTCCTAGTCCTATAAAAATTGGGCAAAATCCACTGTGGCACATACACAGCATCTTAGACAAGGGTGCAGACACTCATGTACAAAGCACACACTGAGATGCAAATGCATTTACACATAGAGGCCCCATGCAGGGTGCCACTAACACACACGCAGACACATGTGACATGACTGGTATGACACACACGGATTACACACACCCAGGGCACGTACATATTCAGTAGTACACACATGCAATGATAGAAACATAGGACGTGTCTTACACATAGAAGAGCACACACATACAGTGACATTCACATAATAAACACAGTGGCTCCATACACATACATAGAGACACGTTCACAGACCATGATAAATACAGAATACATAAATAGATACATGGTGATATATATATATATACACACAAATCAAACCAAGTCATTATGCATATTTACATGACTATATGAGCATATCATATATTGTGTAATCAATTACTATATTGTGCCATATAGTAGCATCCATATCTATATATATCATGATGTGTTGCAATTTATAAACTCACGCAATGATTGCCTCCCATGCACATAACATAGACGCAGTGGCAAACAGACATAGATGCAATGACACAGAAACATACATACAAATACACCCAATGTGTTTTTCTTGTTTTATTATGTGACCCATAGACACATAATAGCACACACATATACACACAATGGCCCCTTCACATATGCAGAAATAGAGATATGTCTATTCTCGATATGCATACTATACACATGCCTGTGCATAACGGCATGCATATATACTCTGACCTAAACATCAGCAACACATCATGCAGTGGCGTGCGTGTCGACCTACACAGTGCTTTAGGGAAGTGAATATGTCCACTCCTCCCCATGCACCCGCTACCTCCAGTTCCATTGGCTCTTGCCTGGGTGGAGCCCACAGTCAGTCAGGGGCTCTAGGGTTCAGTATCACTGCTGCTATTCTGTGGGGGTGCCACACGAGGGCCCCCGACCATGGCTGAAACTGGCTTGTCTAATGAGTCCCGGGTTCAGAGGGGAGAGGGGCTGCCTCTCGGGGCTTCTCCCAACACCCCTGTCTCTGGGGACTCTGTCTAGAGCCCTGCCCCTGTATATAGGCTGACTCCTGGCTGGGGGGATTATCACGTCCTTGTCCCCCAAATTATTTTTTCATAGCAACAAGGTCTAAGGCTACACAGAAGGTGAACTTCCAGGCAGTTCAGGGCAAAGCCAACCCAACAGGCCATGTGGGCTTCCCTGGTGGCCTGGGACAGTCAGGTTGCCCACCAAGTGCAATCTGCCAGGAGGAAGCGGAAGCAATTCTCTCCGTCTATTTCTACCTGTCTCTTTGCTTGTCTTCCTGGTTTCTTTCTCTTGGTTTCTCTCTCTCTCTTTGTTTCATCTCAAGTCCCATCTTTTCTAGTTCTGCCCTTCTCTGTGGCTGGATCTCTGTCATACCCTCCGCCGTTCTGTCTCACCCGATGTGGGGAGGACCATCTGCACCCCGCTCGCCTCTGTACTCCGGAAGGTGTGAAAATGTGTGAAGATGAGGGTGGGAGGCCACATGTGGGAGCCCTGGGCTGACATCCCGTGAGAAACCTGCTCTTCCTTCTGTCCCCCGACCCTGTCAGCCGGTTCAACCCACCAGTCCAGCGCCATCACCATGGAAACCAGCAGCCGACTTCCTATTGGTGGGTGGGAGGGGAGGAGGAGGAGGAGGGGAAGGCTGGTTCTCCCCGGCTCACCCCCCCCAGTTCTGAGGCTCAGCCCTCCTCGGAACCCACCATCTCGAGGCTCCCGGACTGTAAGGGACCCCTGCAGTCCCCAGAGCTGAGGCCAGCAGGGGCTGAGACTATGAGGCAAGCAGCCCATCGACCCAGACCTCCTTAGGACCAGCCCAGTCACCCAGCAAGCGAGAAAGCAGCAGCGGAGAGCAGAGCCGGAGATAAAGGACCACAGCAGACCACTGGGGATCACCCCCAGCAGCTCCTGAAGACCCTGGCCGGGCTGAGGGGTTGCGACGGAAGGCCAGACCCACAGACACTGACAGACACACAACGACAACGATGCACACAGCTGCACGACACTGACACACTCAGATACAACCAGTGACAGCATCACATACTGCCACAGCCCTGCAATACAGACACCCACACACACACAGAAACAACTGGCAACTCTGAAATGGGCAGACAGTGACACACAGCACCACCCCCCTCAACACACAGAAGTGGGGGCACCCATCTTCCCAACACACGAGACAACATTGACCTGCACGGACAGACCTGGAGACACACACACGCACCCTCACCCAGGCGTAGCTGTCGGTGGCCTCTGCACATCCTCCCCACCCCCACGGGGACACCCTCGCTCCTCCACACACTCGCGCACACACACAGAGCCACCAGCAAACATAGCTCACATACCCCTGGCTCCAGCTCCGGCAGCCCTGGCGCCTTCTGCAGCCTCCTTTGTAGGTGGGGAAGAGCTCAGCCAACCCTGGATGGAGTGTCGGTGAAGCAAGAGCTCAGAGGGGAGCGGGGCTGGCCTGGCATGACCCTTGCCAGTCCCCCCACCTGGCTGGGTGATGTCCCCTGGCCCAGGTTCTGGGGACCCTTGGCAGTACCATGGAGCAACTGACAACCCTCCCACGGCCTGGGGACCCTGGAGCCATGGAGCCATGGGCACTGCCCACCTGGCAGAGCTGGACTCCAGGTCGAGGGGGTGAACCTGGCAATGCAGCCCCAAGTGTCGCTGATACTCCTCCAGCAGCTCTGCAGCTTCCAGAACTGAGGTCTGAGGAGAGTTCCGAGCCCAAAGGAGCCAGGAGCTCTGGGCCCATTGGGGGCACTGACCCTGAAGAAGCAGAGGCTTGTCTGCCCAGCCTGGGCCAGCAAGCATCGAGCTCTGGACCCACCTGCCAGAGGCCAGAGGATGAGGAAGTAGAGGCTTTCCCAAAGGTAAGGGATCTGTGGATGGCTGGGGTCTGCAAGGTGGGGTCTCTCACCGTGTCCTCTAGCCTGGCCAGGAGGTGAGGCGAGGTGTGCATCCCTACTGCCCACCTCTCCTCTCTTGGCCCGTCTGTGGGTCTGTCTCTGTGGCTATCTGTCCTCTCTTCATCGAGCAGGAATCTCAGGGGCTCCATTTCTTTCGTCATTTGCCTGTCCTTCTGACCCTCTTTGCCTGTCTGTCTAGATCTGGCCCTGCTGCTGCCCTGTCCCTCTCTGTGCCTACCCCTGACAGTGTGTCTGTCTGTCTGTGTCTCTTCCTCCATGAGTCTGTCTGTCCTTGGGGGCTGGGGGGTACAGGGTGAGTGTGGAGGTGCACGGAGAATCAGTGCAGAGGAAGTAGAATGAAGGGAGGGGGCTCGGTGCTGGGCTGAGCCAGGGTTGGGGTGGGTGTGAGCAGGCTCCTGTAGAAGAGGGAAGGAACAGGACTTTGGGGGAGGGCAGGGGAGTCTGGAGGGATGGGAGTGGGAGCTCTAGCTGGCACGTCCCTGGAGGAGAAGATGGGCAGGAGTGGGACGAAAAAGGGAGGAGCAGGAGGGTGCCAGGGTTGGGGGCGCCTATGTGGACAGGAAGGACTGGACAGTTCCTTCTCCTAGGCCTCCTCTGCTCCTCTCTGAAGACCTGGGATGTGGGGGAAAACCGTTTCATCTCCACATCTCCTTGGACCATGGATGGGGGATGCTTCCACATGGAAGGTTCTGGCTGGGTCACATGGGTTTCTGAGGTGCTGTCCTTGGTCCTTTCCCATGCCAGGCCAAGCTGAATATGGGCTTTGGGGACAGGCCCAATCTGGAGCTGCTGAGGGCCCTGGGGGAGCTGCGGCAGCGCTGTGCCATCCTTAAGGAGGAAAACCAGATGCTGGTGAGGCTTGGAGACTGGGGTGCTGCATTCTGGTTGGAGCCAGGCCCTCTGCCTCAGTGTCTTCCTCACCCCATGAACATCTCTCCAAGTGGGGGCTCCATGGAGGTGACAAAATGCTGAGACCTAGAGAGGGTGAACCCCTGCCTAAAGTTGCCAAGGACCCCACTGTGAGCCTAGGGCTCTAACCCAAGACCTGGGTCATTAGGACTGGGTCTGTGGGGTGCTCCCTACATGCCCCAATTCTGCCTGACCCCTTGTCAGAGGAAGAGCAGCTTCCCTGAGACGGAAGAGAAGGTGCGGAGGCTGAAGAGGAAGAACGCCGAGCTGGCGGTCATTGCCAAGCGCCTGGAGGAGAGGGCCCGAAAGCTGCAGGAAACGAACCTGAGGGTGGTGAGGACAGGAGGCTGCTGGGCGGAGGCTGGGCGACCAAGGAAGAGGGGAGCCAGGGCTGTGCTTGAGGGCTGTCTGTAGCTTGGGAGTCAGACTCAGCACCCAGGAAAGCAAGAATCTAAGGGATAAGGTGCAGGAAGGGCAGAGGCTGGCCAGGCAAGGAGGCCAAAGGTTTCTGGAGCTGTAGTGGGGAGGTTCCTGAGCAGGCAGGGAGCAGGGTTCTGGATTACCATGTGCTGGTGCTGGCGGCAGCTCCTGCTGAGCTCATCTCAGGGTATAGAGCTGGAGTGGGGGCAGGGATGAGACCCGTCACAGTGGCAGCCCCAAATTAGCAGCATCCTTTGATCCTAAACTCAGATGTAGAGTTAATCCTTTCCGACTGCTGGGATGGGGTAGAGTGAGGCTGCTGGCTTTCTGAGACCCCAGTCGAGGTGGAAGCAGGTGGCCGCTCCCCTAGGTTTTCATGCTAACTCCTCCTTTGGGAGGAAGGAGATGAAGAGTGGGAGAAGTGCCCCAGCCCTCAGGTGACCATTGGCCTTACCCCTCCTCTGGCTAGGTGAGTGCCCCCTTGCCCCGGCCGGGGGCCAGCTTGGAGTTGTGTCGGAAGGCCCTAGCCCGCCAGCGAGCCCGGGACCTCAGTGAGACAGCCAGTGCACTGCTGGCCAAGGACAAGCAGATTGCTGCCTTGCAGCGGGAGTGCAGGGAGCTGCAGGCCAGGCTCACCCTGGTGGGCAAGGTGCGAGGAGGCCCTGGTCACCTCTTCCAGCTCAGCCCTGCACAGGGCTATCTGCCTGTTGTGGGATGCGGACAAGACGTTAATAAGATGCAAATGAAACGGGAGGGTGGAGGTTGCTGGGAGTAGGTTCCCCTGGCAACGGCCCAGGTGGGAGAGGGGAGAAGGGGGTGGAGCCATGACTCCCAGACCTGGGCATTTCTGTGCTCCAGGCTTGAGGCTGTGTGCCAGTGGGTCTGGCTGTATGCATCCACACATCCCCTGTAAATGTTCACAAGGCATTTAGCACAGTGCTGGGCACATTGAGAGCACCCAAGAAATAAGTTACTCAGAATGTCCGCACAGGGGCTCGCGGGAGCATGTGGCCACACACGCATGCACATGTAACCAGGCATGTACGCTTGTGAGGGTGTGCACACTCCCGCGCATTGGAGTCCCTCCAGCAAGGCGAAGGGCTCTCCAGGGGATGGCATGGGGCGGGCAAGGGTTAGGCCTGACTCCCCTCCCTGTCCCTGTCCCCCAACCTCAGGAGGGTCCCCAGTGGCTCCACGTGCGGGACTTCGATCGGTTGCTGCGCGAGTCCCAGCGGGAGGTGCTGCGGCTGCAGAGGCAGATCGCGCTGCGCAACCAGCGGGAGACGCCCCCGCGCCCGCCGTCCCGGCCCCCGGGCCCTGCTCTCCCGGCCAGAGCAGAGGCGCCGGCTCCCGGGGCCCCGGGAGAGGTGAGCGCCGGCGCAAGGGCAGGTGTGTGGGTGCGTGCAGATGGCGGCGGGGAGCGACCACCGGGATCTCCCCTGCACCGTGCTCAGAACCCCAAGGACCCAGTGGTGGTTTGCGCACTCCCAGGGACTGGGGAGCTTTCCCGTCCTGGTCAGGGTCCACCTCCAAGCCTCCCGCGCTCGTACCTGCGCCGTGCCCTCCCCTGGGGGCTCCAGGGTTCCGCCCTCCATAGGCCTGCGCCCAGTGGGGCCCGGCCGGCCGCCCCTGCCGCGCTGCCAGTGGTACGGCCCAGCCGCAAATCCCTGGTTGCCCTGGCAGCCGCCCGGGGCCCAGCCCGCGCCGCCTCCTCCCGCCGCCGCCGTAGAGCGGGGACGCCCCCGTCAGCGTCCGCCTGGCTGGCCAGGCCTGGCCCCGGCTACCCGGGGGCGGCGGTGCGTCCGCCTCGGCTCCAGGTACAGGCAACCCTCACTGAGCGGGGGACTTAGGCAGCCCCTGATTCAAGGGCCAGGGACCTGCTCCGGACCCCCAGAACTTAGGGGTCTGGCTTCTCTCCATCATCCTAGGTGGGCAGCAAATAGGTCCTCCTCCTTCTGGGAAGAGAGCTGGGAGGAGAGACCAGGTAGTGATCTGATAGTGACCAAGACCTCCGGGTGGGGGGAGGCTTCTTGCTCAGATTTTGTCCCTCTGGCTGGCCCTGGAAGGGAGATGCACCTCCCATTAAGACCTGTCCTCCCCCAAAGTTTGTATGGATAAACAGAAGGTGTGGCAGGGTGGGCTTTGGGGAAGCCAAGAGAAGGGTCTGGCCGGGCTCGCGCTGCTCTAGGCCAAGCCCAGATTTGGATGATACAGAACTCCTGTCTTGGGGAACACCACTTCCCTGGGGACCCAAGCAGCCTCCTAATTCTCTGCCAGTCGCTGAAGGACACCCAGGACAGTTATTGAGTGCAGAGCAGGGCTGCTGCTGGAAGCTAAAAAGGGAAAGCTTTGGCCTGGATAAAGGACCCATCTCCCAGGGCACACGTGGGTCCCAGGATCTCAAAGCACTTACAGCTCCAGGACACAGGGGTGCAGCCTTTGTACTTATACATCAGCTGGAGACAATGGGAGGGGATGGGCAGACAGTACCCCTCTGTGCTCTTCCTAGGCAGGGATCTCTTGCTGGCTGAATGATGGGGTGGGAACCTGCTCTGGGCAGGCTGGGCTGGGGCAGGCTGCCCTGGGGCCCTGTTCTCCGGTGCCAGCCCTTTGCCCCTGGGCATTTCCAGGCCACACCCCAGGAGGATGCAGACAACCTACCCGTGATTCTAGGGGAGCCAGAGAAAGAGCAGAGGGTGCAGCAGCTGGTAAGTCCTAGGTCAAGGGCTGGAGGCAGCCTGCTGTGGGCAGATGTACCTTCCCACATGAGGAGCCCTTGGTTCTGACCCAACAGGAATCGGAGCTCAGCAAGAAGCGGAAGAAATGCGAGAGCCTGGAGCAGGAAGCCCGGAAAAAACAGAGGCGATGTGAGGAGCTGGTGAGCTCTTGAGGGCAACCCAGAGGCCAGCTCCTCCCTTTGCCCTGGCCAGCCAGGTGGTGGGCTCCCTCTCAGCTCTGCTCCCGCCCCTGCTGCCCTCAAGAACACATTTTCCCTCCTGCTCCTCGGTGCTTTCCTTTCCTGGCTGGTGCAGGTTCCAGCAGGGGAGGAAGGCCTTGCCTGGGAGGAGGGCAGGGTCCTCTGTGCGGGGAGAGGGGAAATGTGGGTGCTGGGCCCCCTCCTGAGAGCTCCTCTGCCTGCTCAGGAACTGCAGCTGAGAGAAGCGCAGAATGAGAATGCCCGCCTGGTGGAGGAGAACTCCCGGCTCAGTGGGAGAGTCACAGAGAAGGAGCAGGTACCATTTCCACCCAAGTGCTGTGGAGACCTGTGCTCCCACCAGAGCCCCAGTCCCCAGCCAAGGGGCTTTCTCCTCCACCCCTGAGCAGGGGTAGGGGACTGTTCCCGCTGTGAGGGCTCTGGTGGGTCAAGGCTCACCCACCCAACTCCCTGCCACTGCCCCCTCACTAGGTGGAGTGGGAGAATGCGGAGCTGAGGGGCCAGCTCCTGGGGGTGACACAGGAGAGGGACTCAGCCCTTCGCAAGAGCCAGGGCCTGCAAAGCAAGCTGGAGAGCCTGGAGCAAGTGCTGAAGGTGAGGGGATGCTGCAGGTTGGGTAGGGTGCTGGGCCCTGGCACAGGGAGCAAGTGGGACAGCAGAATATGCTTAGGGAGGGGCACTAGCTCTGAGGGCTGGACCTGGAGCTGCAGCCCCTTGCCGTCTCCAGACTCAGTTTCCTTTGTAATAGAGGAATCTGGAGCAGACAGTGTTCGAGGCTTCCTCATCTTAGATCTTCTCTAGAAATGGCCAAGTGGGGGCTCTGGCCTTGACTTGGATCTTGTGTTTCAGCACATGCGGGAGGTGGCCCAGCGGCGACAGCAGCTGGAGGTGGAGCATGAACAGGCTCGGCTCAGCCTGCGGGAGAAGCAGGAGGAGGTCCGGAGGTTGCAGCAGGTGGGGCGGCAGTGAGGGAAGATGGCAGGCTGCCGGACACCGGTTTTGCTACTCACTCATCGCACAAGCATTTACTGTGTGCCTGGCACTGTGCTAGGCATTGGGGAGACTGTGGGAAACAAAGACCAGGTCCCTGAGCAGTCAGCAAATTAGCAGATCCATGAGTGAGCTGATTTCAGACACTGATGTGCACAGTGGTGGAGAGGAACAGGGTAATGTGACAGAATGACTGGGATGGGGTGAGGAGCCACTTCAGAGGTCATCAGGGAAGGCCTCCCTGAGGAGATGACAATTGAGCTTGCCAGGCAGGAGGCGTAGATATGTACATGCTCTGTGGCAGGGAAGAGCTGGAGAAGCCTGAGACCAGTGTGGCTAGAATACAGCAAGGGATGGGCAGCATGGTGGGAGCAGGCAAGAACCGGATCCTGTCGGGCCTTAACAGCCATGTGAAGAGTTTGGGTATTTTGCTTTGTGAGTAGTTAGAAGCTCCTGAACGATCCTAAGTTGGGGAGTGGCATGATCTGAGTCACAGGATCACAAAGACCAGGTCCCTGAGCAGTCAGCAAATTAGCAGATCCATGTGTGAGCTGATTTCAGACACTGATGAGCACAGTGGTGGAGAAGAACAGGGTGATGTGACAGAGTGACTGGGATGGGGTGAGGAGCCACTTTAGAGGTCATCAGGGAAGGCCTCCCTGAGGAGGTGACAATTGTGGCATTGTGGAGGGTGGATTATGGGAGTGGGCGTGGAGCAGGGCCTGGGCAGTAGCCTGGGAGGGAGATAGTGGCTGTCTGGACAGGGATGCATGCAGCGAAGGGGGAGACAAGTGCCCAGGTTTGAGTTATGTTTTAGAGATAGAACTAACAAGCTTCTACCCGGGCATGGTGGCTCACGCCTGTTATCCCAGCACTTTGGGAGGCCAAGGCGGGTGGATTACTTGAGGTCAGGAGTTCGAGGCCAGCCTGGCCAATATGGTGAATCCCCGTCTCTACCAAAAATACAAAAATTAACCTGACATGGTGGCATGTGCCTGTAATCCCAGCTACTCAGGAGGCTGAGGCAGGAGAATCATTTGAACCCAGGAGGCAAAGCTTGCAGTGAGCTGAGATTGCGCCACTGCACTCCAGCCTGGGCGACAGAGCAAGACTCCATCTCAAAAAAAAAAAAAAAAAAAAGAATTGACAAGGCTCCCTGTGGGATTCCAGTTGAACCCCTTCTCTGTCAGCCATTTGCTGTATAAACTCTGGTGGAGGTGGGGCTCTTCCCGCTCTGCGAGGTGAAGGATGAAGGGGCAGCTGATCAGAGAGGTAGGGCATCCCAAGTGCTAAGTTCCATTCAGGCCATGTCTGAGCTACGTGTTAAACATTCAAGGGGAACTGTCCACAGGCAGCTGGATACATGAGCCTGGGGTTATGGGTAAGTTGGTCTTGGACATATTTGGAGCCATCAGCGTGTTCAGTTGCATGAGTAGATGGGAGCCCTAGGGAGAAAGTAGACAATATAAACTGGGCCAGCACTGGGTCCAGGGGAACCCTAACATTCAAAATGGAGGGCAGGAAGCAGGCAAAAGAGGCTGAGAAGGAGCATCCAGAAAGGTAGGAGGGAAACCGGGAGGATGGTTGCTCAGGAAAGAGGGGAGCAGACTCAGCCACGCTCCTCCTGGACCCCTTTGCCTTCTGGTCTAAGTTATGGTTCAGGGTGGGTGTTCAGGAGGGAGAAACTCTTCAGCCTCCCCCTTCCCTATCCCTCTTCCCTCTCTCCCTACTCTTTTCTTTCTACTGGCTTCTTCCTCCCCTGCCTCTGTCCTTTCTACCCTCCCTCTTTTGCATCCCTCTCTACTCCACCCCATTCCTTCTCCTTCCCTCCAGCATTTTGGTTCCTCCCACCTGTAGGCCCAGGCAGAAGCCAAGAAGGAACATGAAGGAGCTGTGCAGCTGCTGGAGGTAGGGCGCCTGGAAGTGGCCCCCAGTTCCACCGTCTTGGGAGGAAGGCAGGGGAGCTCCAGATAGAGCTGGAATGGACTATGGTGGTGGGGAGAGGGGTTGCAAGAGGGGCCCTTAAATGCTCCAGGGCCTGGGGGAGTCCCCTTCACCACTGGCCTATTTCTCAGGGTGGGCATGGCTGGGCAGGGGGCTTCTAAGTCTGGTGGCAGCAGTCTCCCATTGCTGCCACCCCCAGGTGCCTTTACCCTGAGATATCCTTCTGTTTAGGAACTGCCAGTCAGTCCAGGGAGCTGACTGGGTGATGTCCACTTAGGCCCCCTTCTCCCCCTCCCTCTCTGGGTTAGCAACCCACAGTGCTCAGGGTTCTAACCTGTTCTCGGCTTCCTTTCCTGCAACAGTCTACCTTGGATTCCATGCAGGTAGCGCCTCGTTCTCTGCTTCCCCACACCTCTCTAGGCTGGCTGGGTTGCATCTCCTCCCTCAGGGCCCAGGCAGTCCCACTCTCTCATCCAGCAGAGGGGGTATCACTGGGAGCAGACCTGAGAATCCAGAGGGGATGGGGTTCCCACAGGACATGTGCAGCTGTCCCCTCGTCCCAGGCCTGCCGCCATGTCTGTCAGACACTGGGCCTCCCCTCTCTAGACACCCTGATCATGAGGAAGGTCATCGCCAGTCTAACTTAGGAGCCTCGCCATAGAGGCCGGAGAGAGCCCCTGCTATTGGGACTCTCCTCAGACCTGAGAAAACTTCCCGGGCATTGGCCCATTCCCATCATGAAGACATCCCTGGCTCTCCTGTGGAATTTCCTGCCCACCTCTCTCAGGGAAGGGGTTTGGGTTGCTGACTATGGGAGGGTGATGAGCGGTGGAGCTGAGAAAACTCCTGTGGTGATGGTGGTGATGATGGGGTGGGAATGATCCCTGTTGGCCTAGAAAGCAGCCAGAGGCAGAAGTGCCATTGCCTAGGGCCTGAGGGTTGGTGACTGTGTGGCAGGCCCCGGCCTTGGCTCTGGAGGGGGCTGGGGTGAAGATGTCCCAGGACACAGCCCAGGACTTCACCCTCAGCTCTGATGCGTTAAGGGCCGTGTGGTGGCCAAGGCAAGGCTGGTGCCTAGGTCTGGGGCTGGGTGGATGGATGTGACCTGAAACCCAGTGTAGGGCTGTGTAGAGATGGCACAGGCTGGCACTGGGCAGCTTTGAGGGGCCTGGTGGCTCATGGTGGGTCTTGGCCCAGGCCCGGGTTCGAGAGCTCGAGGAACAGTGCCGCAGCCAAACCGAGCAGTTCAGCCTCCTGGCACAGGAACTCCAGGCCTTCCGCCTGCACCCGGGCCTCTTGGATCTGCTCACATCTGCCCTGGACTGCGGGACCCTTGGAGACCGCCCACCACCCCCCTGCTGCTGCTCCACTCCCCGGCCTTGCCGGGGGTCTGGCCCCAAAGGTAAGGTGGACCCCAGTGGCACTGGCCTGGAATCCCCAGGCCTGGGCTTTTGTATAGAGCAGAGAGTTCAGGATCAGAGAAGGCCAGCAACTCATCCCAAGTCCACAGCAGGTTGGGGCTGTGCCTGGCTAGAACCAGGTTCTGATGGGGGAAAATAAAGCCCGGGGGAGTGACTGTCCCAGAGTCTGGCCCAGGCATCGTGGGCCACTGCTCTTCTCCTTCCAAAAGGACCTGAATGATCAGGGCTGAGGGCTGGGCACTAGGAGTCAGTAGCAGGCAGTGTGGTCTTGTGAAGAGTGGAGGCTTGGGGGTCAGTCAGATCTGGTGGTCCCAGCTCCGCTTACTTGACAGTCACTGTGAATTGAGAATGCTGCTTAACCTCTCTGGGCCATAGTTTTGTAAGCTGTAAGACAGGAATAATTAAATGCATCTTATCAAGCTGTTTTGACGATCATGTGAAATAGTATTTGTAAATCAGCTATACCTCTATTTAGTAAGTTTCTCTCTAAACATTTCCCTTTTGGTAAGGAAGCCCGGCTATGGAGGGCCTGGCCCCCATATCCAAGAAGCACCACCCTATCTCCTGGTCCCTCCTCAGGCCACAGACCCCAAGCCCACGTGCCATCTTCTCTTTAGACCTTGACCTCCCGCCGGGCTCCCCTGGGCGCTGCACCCCAAAGTCTTCCGAGCCTGCCCCTGCCACCCTCACTGGGGTCCCTCGAAGGACAGCCAAGAAGGCAGAATCTCTCTCCAACTCCTCCCACTCCGAGTCCATCCACAACAGCCCCAAGTCATGCCCTACACCTGAGGTAAGTGCTAGGGTGGGGCCTGAAGTTCTGGCTTTGGTTTTGGGCAGGGTGCAGGGCAGGTGGCCCTGACTTCTTCTGGGGTCCCCAGAAGTTGGGTGGCGATTTTTGGGGTCCCAAGTTGGGAGGTGAGAGGCCTGCGGATTCCTCCTGTGGGCGAGGGGCTCGGGTGGAGCCGTTCCTGCCCTCCGCCGCCTGCCTGCAAGCCGCACCTGGGGCCACCCCAGCCCACTCCTGGGAGGCCCAGGGAGGCTCTGGAGTGCTGGGCTGGATGGAGGAGACACTTGGGCACCAGGATCTGCATAAAGAGACTGTTCGTAAGAGCATCTGTAGTGAAAGCAGGTGGTTGTGTGAGAAAGCACATGTTCCAGGATTCAAATCCCAGCTTTGACTTAGGCAAGTCACTGAGCCTTTCTGAGCTTCGGTTTCCTTATCTGAATCCTGGAGCTAATAAAACCTGCCTTCTAAGCTTGTTGTGAGAGTTAAATGAAAAAGGAACATGCCTGTCTCAGTGCGGGGCACAGAGGATGTGTGCTCAACGGGCGGGGGTGGGGGGCAGCTGTTATTATTACTAAGTTCCTGGGCATCACTCATAGCTCTGGTTGTCAACTCATCCTTCTTTCTACCCACAAACCCCAGAAGGTGGAGGGGGCAGGTCAGGAGCAACTCTGTGAGCCAAACATTCAGAAAGTGGTAGAATGAAGCCCCGGGCCTCTACTGCCCCCTCGTGGGATAGAAGGGTGGTGTCAGCTTTGGATGTGGTCATGGAGAGGTTGCCCACTTGGTCCCCTTCTCCCAGGCACTGGCAGAGAAGAGAAGGCAGCCTGTTACCCAGGCTACCCCAGCAACCTCAATGAGGGTCAGTGAATTGGGGTGCCCTGAGGTTGGGGTGCCCTGGGCTGTGGGCCAGGCAAGTAGACAGGAAGTTCTGAGTTCCAGAGCTGAACGGCAGACACACTGTCACTTGGCTAGAAGCAGGGACCTCTCAAGCTCCTTCTGCCTCCTTGCTTCCAGCGATTTACAGTTGGGGTGCTTTGCTGAGGTGTTTCTTTTTTCTTTCTTTCTTTTTTTTTTTTTTTTTTAAAGACAGGGTCTCGCTCTATCGCCCAGGCTGCAGTGCAGTGGCACAATCTTGGCTCACTGCAACCTGCGCCTCATGGGTCCAAGCGATCCTCCCACCTCTGCCTCCCAAGTAGCTGGGACCACAGGCGTGCACCACCACACCCAGCTAATTTTTGTATTTTTAGTAGGGATGGGGTTTTGTTATGCTTCTCAGACTGGTTTCAAACTTCTGGCTCAAGCAATCTGCCCTCCTCAGCCTCTCAAAGTGCTGGGATTATAGGCATGAGCCACTGCACCTGGCAACTTTGCTGAGTTTTTACTTTAAGGAACCAAACCAAATTTCTGTTGACACCCACGCCCCACACCAGCATGGCCTGCACCCCTCTGAGATGAGGCAAGTGGCTTTATTTCCTGTCGGGTGCAGTAGAGGCTCAGGGAGGGATCTGGGTTATCCCCACTGCCCCTGCCCAGGGTAGCTGGGCTCTGCCAGGACCTGTCTCAGGTACGGATTTAGAGAGCATCAGGGAGTTCTTGCCACTGGTCTTGTGCAACAGGTGTGTGCTCAGTTTCCCTCCTCAAAGCAATAGGTCCTCTGGCTCAGCCTGGAAACCTGCCTGCTTAGTGTTTGGCCCCAGGCCCTGAAGAGGAACCAGCCCTTTCTGTTTGCCCCCAGGTGGACACAGCCAGTGAGGTAGAGGAGCTGGAGGCAGACAGTGTCTCCCTGCTCCCAGCCACGCCAGAGGGCAGCCGGGGAGGAGCCAGGATCCAGGTCTTCCTAGCTCGTTATAGGTGGGTACCTCACCCTCACTGCCCTGGAGCCCAGCCCCAGCATTTGGGGTGTATGAGGGGGCCGAGAGGAGATAGAGACCTCTGGAAGTGGTGGGGGCGGCACAGGACACAATGGACCTATTCTCATAACCTAGTTGGGCCAAGGTGGGTGCAGTGAGGACTGTGCTTTGCTAGTGGTGGACAACCACAACCAAGTCTCCATCCATAAAGGCTCAGTGCAGTGGGAGAGAGAAGACGGGACATGGAAGTGGAGTGTAGGTCACTCTCTTCCTCCTCCTCCTCTGTGCCTCCCCCAACAGCTACAACCCCTTTGAGGGCCCCAATGAGAATCCAGAAGCAGAGCTTCCGCTGACAGCTGGCGAGTACATCTACGTCTATGGCAACATGGATGAGGATGGCTTTTTTGAAGGTAGGAAGGTAGTAGGGGGTCATTCTGTCCATTCCCCTGCCTTTGAGTCCATGTTCCCAAAGACATTCATCCATCCATCCATCCATCCCCTCTGCCCAGCGTGCTCAGCCCACCTTAACTTTTTGGTTTCAGCTAAAAGGCATACAGAGATCTAGTGGCCATTGGGGAAAGAGAAAGAAGGGGGTCTGGCTCCAGGCAGGACAGGACAGCATAGTCCAGATGGTGGACAGAGTGTCACAGGAGATTTTGGCTAGATTCATTTTTGTGCGGATGGTCAGGGCATGGCAGTGTTTCACACTAGTGACACCTGAGGTCAGGTATGCAGCATAGATTTGATGCTGGACTCCAGTCAGGTACGTGAAGGAGGAATCAGGGTAAAGATCCCAGGGGAAGGTATTCGCAAGTGGTTAGCAGCTGTCAGGGCCCAGGCAGGGTGTCCGCTTCAGGGAGGTTCTGCAGCTCCTGTAGGTAGTCAGAGGGCTGACCAGGCAACTAAAGGCAGATGCCTCACTGAGACTGGGTACCATGGGCCTGCGGAAGACATGGCCTTGGGAGACTCTCTCAGGGTGGCTCTGGCCTGGGCACCACCAGGCTGAGTCCATCAGCAGCAGAGAGGTTGGCACTGTGTAGAGAATTGGATGGGGCATGGACAGGGCAGGGCGAGAGCCACAACTGTGTATAGAGATTCAGGAATGGGCTTAGCTCTGAATCTGTAACCCTGGAAGTTTGGGAGCCTGCTCAGATTCTTCTCCCTGGGTCCTCTGCCTGTGATTTGAGGAGCTGCTGGGACCCATGGTACCTGGCTTTGTGGCCTAAACAGTTAAGCTTCCTGCAGGGGTAGATTATGAAGATCAGAATTAATAAAAAGGTTTCAGGAAAACAATACTTTATAAATGAAGAAAGAAAAAAAAACCCACCCAAACCAAAAACCAAAACCCAAACACCCTTTTTTTGGAGGCAGGCAGCAAAGGCATAACTATTAACTAACCACAAATGACTAGAATTTGAACTCTGCGATCTGGGATAAATTGGGATAGATGTAGAGGCACGTAGACCACTGGGGGCAAGATGCCATATTCCCTGTCCAACCGTAGCTAAAGGGCTGCTTCCTCTACGTCTGGGCCACCTAGGCTATTCTCAGCTGTGTGGGCTTCTGGAGCATGTGCCTGACTCTGCCCCAGGCTCCACCTTCAGCCCTGCAGGCTGGAGATCCTCTTACTGTGAAGATTCCTGCCTTTGTCTCCCACTCCACAGTGCTGGAGCTTATGATTGTTTCCTAGGGCTGCAGGAACAATTACATGGAGTGACTTGAAACAATAGACATTTATTCTCTCACTGGCCTCTTCTGGAGGCCAGAAGTCTGAAGTCAAGGTATTCACAGAACTGCATCCCCCGTGGGGGCTCTATGGGAGGTTCCGTTCCTTGTCCCTTTCAGCTTCCGGTGGCTCCAGTTGTTCCTTGGCTTATGGCCGCCTCACTCCAGTCTCTGTGTCTGTGGTCACCATCGCCGCCTCCTCTTAGTGTTTCTCCTCTGCGTGTCTCTTATAAAAACACTTGTCATTAGATTTAGGACCCACCTGGATAATCTAGGATGATCTCATCTCAAGATCCTTAACTTAATTACGTCGGCAAAGACTCTTTTTCCAAATAAGGTCATGTTCACAAGTTCCAGGGATTAGAACATGGACATGTCTTTGGGCGGCCACCATTCAACCCTCTACAGTGCTTATTCTATCGGCGAATTTATTGACAGTCCCTCTTGTTTCTTAAAGTTCCTTACTGTTTTTTTTTTTCCTAGCACAGGCAGAGAGAGAGGGTGGAGGTGGGGGGCACAGATGACTGTTGGGGGAAACTCCAGGCCCCACTGCAGCTCAGACCTGCCTACACTCACCCCTCTCCCCTAAGCCTTGGCTCGTGCTCCCCCTTCCTCCCAATAAAGCACACCAGCTGCCAGCTGTCTGTTTCCTGAGAACTTTTTTCTTCTTTAAATTGGCCGTGACATGACATGTTAGGTGCCCAGCTTCCCTGACATCCCTCAATCAAACAACAACAGCAAATGTTTTAAAACACTCTCTTGTCAAGTCTTCAGGAGAACCGACGCAGGTAACAAAACATAACCATTTGGTAACAAAACATAACCATTGGTGGCTGCCTGGATTGATTGCTGTCAGTCATGCTCCTAGACGCAGGCCTGCTGGGGGTCCTGATCCTTCTAGAACTTACAAGTGACTCTTTTCACTAGCACTTACTTCATTTGTGTCTAAAGATTCCTTCCCTTACTCTGCTGAGTTGGTTGTCTCTCTCTCCCTCTGTGGATGTCTGCTGTTCACAAAGGGAAGTTGAGGGGCACCCTGGCCCCTGTTCCTCAGGCCCAGGTAAAACCCAATCAGCAGAATTTTTTTTTTTTTGGATACAGCATCTTGCTTTGTCGCCCAGGCTGGAGTGCGGTGGCGCTATTACAGCTTGTAGCTTCTGCCTCCCGGGCTCAAGCAATCCCTCCACCTCAGGCTCCTGAGTAGCTGCAACTATAGGCGTGCCACCACTCCCAGCTAATTTTTGCATTTTTTGTAGAGATGGGGTTTTGCCATGTTGCCCAGACTCGTCACAAACTCCTGGGCTCAAGCAATCTGCCTGCCTCTGCCTCTTGAAGTGCTGGGATTACTTCATAAGTCACCATGCCTGGCCAGTTTTCTCATCTTGACCTGCTTATTTTTTAAAACTTTAATAGGAAATTATGAAATTATTACTGCAATTTTTAACACAAAAGTGTTCGAATGTACAGAATACATTTGAATACTTACATACCCAGCACCTAGATTCAACAATTGTTAAAACGTGGGCATATTTGCTTTATCTGTATGTAAGTTAAAAATGATTTTAAAAGCATTATGATATTTTACTTTGAAATACTCAATGTGCTTATTTAGAACATGATATTCTCCTCCGTCCTCACAGTCCGAGTGTCACCTGGTAGCTTATTAGAATCACAGGATCTCAGCCCCATCCAGAGAGTTAGAATCTGCGTTTTAACAAATATCCAGGTGATTCGTATCCAAGTTAAAATTGAAGAAGCACTGTCCTGTAGAACCAAAATACTATTATCAGACCTATCTCTAATCCAGATCTTTACAGCTCTTGTCTTTTAGAAGAATTGACAGTTAAATGTTGATTTGAATCAAATGCTGAAGATCACCCACTAGCAGTTGCTAAAATACATTTACTATACCATTTTTTCTTTATCTCCTCTCTGTCTTCCCCTGCCCTGCCCTTTCCTGTCCTCCTCCTGCCAGGAGAGCTCATGGATGGCCGAAGGGGCCTGGTCCCTTCCAATTTTGTAGAGTGTGTGTCGGATGACGACCTCCTGACCTCCCTCCCTCCGGAGCTGGCCGATTTGTCCCACAGCTCAGGCCCTGAACTCAGTTTCCTGAGTGTGGGTGGGGGTGGCAGCAGTAGCGGGGGCCAAAGCAGCGGGGGACGGAGCCAGCCCAGACCTGAGGAGGAGGATGCAGGGGACGACCTCAGTGTGAGCCCATCACCGGAGGGCCTGGGCGAGCCTCCCGCTGTGCCTTACCCCCGCTGTCTGGTGGTCCTCAAGCAGCTGGCCCACAGTGTGGTGCTGGCCTGGGAACCCCCTCCTGAGCGAGTGGAGCTACACGGTTTCCATATCTGTGTGAATGGGGAGCTGCGGCAGGCCCTGGGGCCTGGGGCGCCACCCAAGGCTGTGCTGGAGAACCTGGACCTGCGGGCCGGGCCTCTTCACGTTTCTGTCCAGGCCCTGACCAGCCGGGGCAGCTCCGACCCACTGCGCTGTTGCTTGGCGGTGGGTGCCCGGGCTGGAGTGGTGCCCAGCCAGCTGCGGGTCCATCGGTTGACAGCCACATCTGCTGAGATCACCTGGGTGCCCGGCAATAGCAACTTGGCCCATGCCATCTACCTCAATGGGGAAGAGTGCCCACCTGCCAGCCCCAGTACCTACTGGGCCACCTTCTGCCACTTACGGCCTGGCACACCCTATCAGGCCCAAGTGGAGGCTCAGCTCCCACCCCAAGGGCCCTGGGAACCAGGCTGGGAGAGGCTGGAGCAGCGGGCTGCCACCCTGCAGTTCACCACACTCCCAGCAGGTATGTGGGCTTGGGCTCTGTTGTCCAGAACACCCAGGAGGCCAGGCCATGGGTGATGGAAGAAGGGGACCCTGATCTTATTTGCATTATCAGAGAAATGGCAAATTGGGCAGGTATCTCTGATAGGGAGCATCCTGCATCACTGGGTCTTGTGCCTCTCTGCCCCCAGGCCCGCCTGATGCCCCTCTGGATGTGCAGATCGAGCCTGGGCCCTCCCCTGGAATCTTGATCATCAGTTGGCTCCCAGTCACCATCGATGCTGCTGGCACATCCAACGGTGTCCGGGTCACAGGCTATGCCATCTATGCTGATGGGCAGAAGGTATGGCCCTGCCCACTGTACCCTGGGAGTGGAGGTGGATCCCTTCTTGCTATGCTCAGAGACTAAGGCTCTCTGACCTGGCACAGAGATGCCCAGCCCCTGGCATTTGGGCACCATGAGGCAGATGGGTTAAGAGCATGGGCTTTGGTAGCACGTGATGGATTTTAGAACTGTTCCACCACTGAAGCCATGTGGCCAGGAGGATGAAATGAGATAGGCCATGCAGAGGGCTTAGCACAGTACCTGGCATAATGCTAGCTGCCACTGCTGTCAGTACATCCTCACACTTGGCTGTCTCAGCCTCTGCTTCCCATCCTGTGCCCCCTCCACCCTACAGATCATGGAGGTGGCCTCGCCCACGGCAGGCAGTGTGCTGGTGGAGTTGTCCCAGCTGCAGCTGCTGCAGGTGTGTCGTGAGGTGGTCGTGCGTACCATGTCGCCCCACGGGGAGTCGGCGGACTCCATCCCGGCTCCTATCACTCCCGCCCTGGCTCCAGCCAGCCTGCCGGCCCGAGTCTCCTGCCCCTCACTGCGACCAAGCCCAGAGGCCAGAGCACCCCTTGCTTCAGCCTCCCCAGGGCCTGGAGACCCCAGCTCTCCTCTCCAGCACCCTGCTCCCCTTGGAACTCAAGAGCCCCCAGGAGCACCCCCTGCAAGCCCTTCCAGAGAGATGCCAAAAGGGTCCCACGAGGATCCTCCAGCACCTTGCTCCCAGGTACCCTGTTCGGGGAGAGGGGAGCAGGTGCATGCTGGGAGAGGGACCTGGGCTTGGGTCCTTCCTCAGTGCTCTCTGTTCCAGGAGGAGGCTGGGACAGCAGTGCTGGGCACCTCAGAGGAGAGGACAGCCAGCACATCCACCCTGGGTGAGAAGGACCCTGGCCCCGCAGCTCCCTCACTGGCCAAGCAGGAGGCCAAGTGGACTGCAGGAGAGGCCTGCCCGGCCCCCAGCTCCGCCCAGGGAGCACTGGCCCAGCAGGCGCCAAATACCGAGGCGTGCCAAGGAGGAGACCCAGGGTCTGGGCTGAGGCCCAGGGCTGAGGTAGGGTTTGGGGACACACTGTCACTTCAGAGAATTGGGGCCTGCCTCCCTATCTTCTGCCAGCCCAAATCCAGTTGCCTTCTCTGCCTGTCCTCTGCTCTGGTCCTGCTCTCACACCTTTGGCTGTGCTGTGTGTCTGTCTTTCTTCTAGGACTTCTCTGTCCCATGTGGCTCCCATCTCCCTTCTCCCACCCTGCCCCTGACCCATGGTGTACCTCCCCGATTTAGGGCATGGCTCTTTCTCCCTCTGCCAAAGGACCCTTGTTATTGTGGCTGGGGCTGACCCTGCCTGGATCCCCCTGTGCCCCTCACTGTCCTTATCTCTCCTGCTTTGCCTCACCTCTTGCAGAAGGAGGACGCGGCAGAGCTTGGGGGTCATCTGGTGAACTCCCTCGTGGACCACAGCCGCAACTCAGACCTGTCAGACATCCAGGAGGAAGAGGAGGAGGAGGAGGAGGAAGAGGAGCTGGGTTCCAGGACTTGCTCCTTCCAGAAGCAGGTTGCTGGCAACAGCATCAGGGAGAACGGGGCCAAGGTAACAGGGTACGGATGGGCTGCTGGGCCCCAGGCCTCAGTCTCTGGGGCCTCCCAACCGTGTATCAGCAGCTGCTCTGACTGCCACTGAGTGCCAGTAACATTCTAGGTCTGTGGCCTGGGCCCTGTCCTAAGCAGAAGATAGTAAGTGACCCAGGATTGGCCTCTGCCCTCCTGGAAAGAAAGGGGAAGAGGAGGAACTCATTTCTGCACCTTCTCTCCCTCCAGCTCACCAGAGACAGCATCCTGGCCAAGGGAGGCTGGTGCCACCTAAGATTCTTGTGCTGGTAGCTTTTGGGGAGGGGATGGGGAGGTCTGCTTCTCAATGCTCCTGTTCCACAGGGCTGGTGACAGTTCCTAGAGTGTGTTCCCTAATTCTTCCTTTGGCTCTCACTGGATATGTGTGCGACTTTGGGCCAGCCACTGTCCCTCTGGTTCCTTCCTCTCGGAGGAAGCTGTGGGAGGGCTGTGGGGTTGTCCGTAACCCCTGCCTTCGTTTGAGGGCAAAGATCACAGCTCTCTCTCCTCTTCCCCACACATCTCTCTTCCCTGCTGTGTTCTACTCCCACCTCCCCACCTCCACCAGTCCCAGCCCGACCCCTTTTGTGAGACTGACAGCGATGAGGAGATCTTGGAGCAGATCCTGGAGCTGCCCCTCCAGCAGTTCTGCAGCAAGAAGCTCTTTAGCATCCCCGAGGAGGAGGAGGAGGAAGAGGAGGACGAGGAGGAGGAGAAGCCAGGGGCAGGCTGTTCTTCCCAAGAGCCTGGCCCGCCTGAACCTGCATTGCTGGGGCTGGGCTGTGACAGTGGTCAGCCTCGAAGACCTGGCCAGTGTCCCTTGTCTCCTGAGCCCTCCAGGGCTGGAGACTGCCTGGAGGACATGCCTGGATTAGTTGGTGGAAGCAGTCGGAGGAGAGGAGGGGGCTCCCCTGAGAAGCCCCCAAGCCGCAGGCGGCCT
Organism: Chlorocebus sabaeus; assembly: GCF_047675955.1. NCBI lineage: Eukaryota > Metazoa > Chordata > Mammalia > Primates > Cercopithecidae > Chlorocebus > Chlorocebus sabaeus. Next base: position 40,094,855 of record NC_132919.1, read on the forward strand.
CCAGATCCCCGTGAACACTGCAGCCGACTTCTCAGCAACAATGGGCCCCAGGCCTCTGGACGACCCGGCCCCACGCGGGAGAGGGGTGGCCTCCCTGTAATTGAGGGCCCCAGGACTGGACTAGAGGCTAGCGGGAGAGGGCGGCTGGGCCCTTCCCGGAGGTGCTCCCGTGGCCGGGCGCTGGAGCCTGGCCTGGCCAGCTGCCTTTCCCCCAAGTGCTTGGAAATCAGCATTGAATATGACTCGGAGGACGAGCAGGAGGCGGGCAGTGGGGGCATCAGCATCACCAGCTCCTGCTACCCTGGAGATGGGGAGGTCTGGGGCACAGCAACCATAGGAAGGCCCAGGGGGCCTCCGAAGGCCAATTCAGGCCCCAAACCCTACCCACCCCTCCCAGCCTGGGAGAAAGGGGAGCCAGAGCGGAGAGGCCGCAGTGCGACGGGCAGAGCCAAGGAGCCACTCTCCCGGGTCCGTGCTCACTCCCCGCCCTGGGCAGCCCCTGCCTGCTGCTGCCTGGTGGCCCTGCTTGCTGCCCACCAGCAGCTCCCATTCCACGCTGCCGCCTCCATCAGCAGAGGTGGGGCCGGGCCTCCGGGCTCCCTCACCTGCCTCCTCCCACCCACATTCCACTGCTTTGCTGCTTCTGCTGATCAGAACTGGGATGTACAATATTCTATCACTAGTCACCTGTTGCGGCCTTTGGGCAGGGTCGCCCTTTCCTCTGCATAGCTAGTTATGGCTTCAGGACGCTGACTGTGATGCCATGTCCAGGGTCACCTGCCCTGATGCTGATGGGAGGCCCTCCTCTCACAGGCTCCTCAGCCAACTCTAGTCCCCTCTACTCCACTCATCTACTTGGGGGCTGGGGCTGGGGCCTCCCCTCCTGCCCGCCCTCCCACTGTGGGAGTGTCTGAGGTCTCCAGCAGGCCAGGCGAGACTCCAGGAGAGGACTGCTGTGCTCCTGCGCTGCTGTGCTGCTTACGCTGATGGGGCAGAGCTGGGGAGCACGGGCCCACCAGAGGGATGGTGTGTTACTTCTGCCATCTGTTGCCCTCTTTTTGCAGGCAACAGAGACCAGAGAAGCCAGAGGGCAGGACAGCTCTGGGCGGAGAGGCCCCCAGAAGAGAGGTGCCCGAGTCCCCAGGCCAAGCACTGCAGAGCTAGGTGAGCATCTGATGGGGGTTGAGCTAGAACCCCTCGGCCAGAGCTCGCTGCATCACCGCCCTCTCCACTGTCTCCACAGTCCCTGTGAGGAGCCCGTCAGAAGCATTGGCTTACCAGCACCTACCCGTCAGGATCTTTGTGGCTCTGTTTGACTACGACCCCGTGTCAATGTCGCCCAATCCTGATGCTGGAGAAGAAGAGCTTCCCTTCCGAGAGGGTCAGATCCTGAAGGTGACTGATTTGCCATCAGGGCTCAGAGCTCCAAACACCAGCTAGGTCTTCCCTCCTCCCTCCTTTCCTCCACTGGAGGTAGCACAGAATCATGGCGGAGAACACAGCTTCTAGAGCAGATGACGTGGGTTTGGACCCTGACTCTGCCGCTTCTAGCTGTGTAACCTTGAGTAGATTACCTAGGCCCTCTGGGCCTCAGTTTTCTTATTGGTAAAATGGGGATAATATTAGCATCTACCTCACAGGGTGGTTTGTGGATTAAATGATCCAATGTACATAAAGTGCTTAAACTGCCTGACACATAGGCAGCACAGTCTAACTATCTGCTGCTGACATTGCTATTTTTATTATTCCTCCAAGTATTGATTGAAGGCATTTTGCTATTGCTCTGAGATTAAGGAGATCCACTCTGGGGTGGGCAAAGGGCATGACCGTGTAGACAGTGAATGGGGTAATACAGAAAGGGCTGTTTTCTCCTGTTCCTCTGATCCTGTTCTTTTCTGTTTTTCCCCTTTTCCCATTCCATGGCCTACGAAAGGGAGAACATTCTTCTGCATTTCCAAGTGGGGTGTTGCTGGGGTTCGGGGCCTGGGGCACAGGGAGAGAGCAGAACTGGCTCAGACCACTGTTCTGTGCCTCCAGGTGTTTGGGGACAAGGATGCCGACGGCTTCTACCGGGGCGAAGGTGGCGGCCGGACAGGCTACATTCCCTGCAACATGGTGGCTGAAGTGGCTGTGGACAGCCCTGCCGGGAGACAGCAGCTGCTCCAGCGGGGTTATTTGTCCCCAGATATTCTCCTCGAGGGCTCAGGTATGACCTGCTGCTGTCCCTCACCCCCCTCCTACCAGCCCTCTTCCAACTCCACCTGACCCTGAGCAATTGTTGTGTCTGGGGTGCCCCCACTTACCCAGACTCTAGCAGAGCCTTGGAGCCTTGAGAACCCTGTGGCGTGGTGGTCAGACTGCACATGGGCTGGCCACATGGAGTGGGCGTCTGTTGCGGAGGGGAGTACAGTCATGCAGCCAGGAATTTGGGGTCCTGGAGGTTGGGTGGGGCTCTTGTCAGGGATGGGAGATGAATGCCCTCATGAAACAAGCTCAGTAAGCCAGCACGGCCCTGAGAGGAAACTCCAGAGTCCCAGTCCTGTCTCTCCCACCTCCCCTGCCTCGCTTTCTCTCTGCTTTCCTGGATCAGGGAATGGTCCCTTTGTGTGCTCCACAGCCCGCACAACTGGGCCTCCTCCCAAGCCCCGCCGCTCCAAGAAAGGTGGGTGAGACCCCATTCTCTCTCAGGTGCTGGGAGGGTGTGTGTGCGGGAGGTGGGTGAGACCCCATTCTCTCTCAGGTGCTGGGAGGGTGTGTGCGGGAGGTGGGTGAGACCCCATTCTCTCTCAGGTGCTGGGAGGGTGTGTGTGCGGGAGGTGGGTGAGACCCCATTCTCTCTCAGGTGCTGGGAGGGTGTGTGCGGGAGGTGGGTGAGACCCCATTCTCTCTCAGGTGCTGGGAGGGTGTGTGTGCGGGAGGTGGGTGAGACCCCATTCTCTCTCAGGTGCTGGGAGGGTGTGTGCGGGTGGGGTGGCGCTGCTTGGCTGGCTGGGGAGGCACCTCTGGAGTTTTGAGCAGGTAAAGGGAATCAGGGCAGACCACCCACATCCCCTGCCTCCCCCTGTGGGGGGCTTTTATCCGGTGGGGATGAGGGATGGTTTGTGGAGCTCTCTGTCCCCACAGGCACCTGACTGTAAAATCCACGAACCCTGGACATGCCATTTAGCCTTTCTGGGTGTTAGTTCACCGCCACACCAAAGGGCTGGGGAGATGCGCCCTCAGCAGCCTTCCCTGCCTGCCTCCTTGTGTGTGTGTCTGGCCTGCGCTGCAGCACCTGCAGCCTGGGCGGGCAGGGCGGGGTGGGGCTCACAGGCACATTCTCTCCACAGCTGAGTCGGAAGGCTCTGCCCAGCCCTGTCCAGGTGAAGGAACATCCCTGGGCCCGGGAGGCTGGGGAAGGAGATAGGGTGGGTGGCCCCTCTGGTCTCGCCCCAGGGGCTACAACTAGTGGGGAGGTGGTGACAGGGGTTCGGCAGGGGTCCAGGGCAGAAGACAGGATGGAGTATAGGGCTCTCCAGAGAGTCCAGAGTCTTCTCCTCCTCCCCCTGCAGGCCCCCCTAAGCTGGTCGCCTCCGCTGAGCTGAAAGCTCCCCACTCCATGGTGGCTGCATTTGACTACAACCCCCAGGAGAGTTCCCCCAATATGGACGTCGAGGTGAGGACCCTCAGACGGAGCCCAGCAAAGGGGGCGGTGGCAGAGCCTTCCTGGGCCTGATGCCCTCCTCTTGTTTTCCACAGGCAGAGCTGCCCTTCCGGGCAGGGGATGTCATTACTGTGTTTGGGGGCATGGACGATGACGGTTTCTACTATGTGAGATTTTATTGTTGGGGAGGGTGTACCACACCCCAGCCCCCCAGACTTCCCAGGGAGGGCTCTCCCAGAGCCGGGCAGGGGGATGGGCAAGGAACCCTCAGGAAGTCTGGTGGAATGGAACGGGTCACCTCCCTGGACAGTGGTTTTGGCCCCAGCTATTCCCCAGGGGCATCAGGGTCGAGGGGCAGAGCTAGAGCCTGTTTCCTGATCTCAGCCTCACCAGCCTCTCCTCTCCAGGGGGAATTAAATGGACAAAGGGGCCTGGTTCCATCCAACTTCCTGGAGGGCCCTGGGCCTGAGGCAGGAGGCCTGGACAGGGAACCCAGGACACCCCAGGCTGAGAGTCAGGTCAGTGAGGAGCTGGGCTCCCAGCTTGGCAGGGCGGTCTACCCTACTGGTGGGGTGGTAGGGCCAGGGCAGTGTTGCAGCAGGGGTGCAGCTGGGGTGGTCATGCAGGTAAGCACTGTGTCCAGTGCAGAGCCACTAAGTGACCACCAGAGGGGAGCCCCACCAGGCAGCTGCCCCCAAATATGTGCCCCTCTCTGCAGAGGGGTGATAGCTGTGACCCTGACCCTCAGGCCATTGGACCGGCTGCCAACACCTGGGGGCTGACGCAGGTGAGGGGCCCTGTGGAAAAGGACCCCTCTGCCTCACGCCTGTAGCCAATCAAAGTCCCTGTTTCAGGATACTCCCACCCTGGGTGGGGGGGGGTCTCCCTACCTCCCAGGTGCCTTTGGAAGCCAGTTGCCCAGCCAGGCCCAGCTTCCTGGGTTCTCATTCCTAGAGCTTACCTCTTCTTGGGGTGGGTGGAATACAACTAAGCCTCCACCCTCAGAGGGCAGGGAGAGAGGGTAAAGAGGCCAAGCCCCAGCCAGAAAACTCAGGGCTTCCATGTGTAAATGCAAAGGCCTTGGAGAGCAGGGCCCACCAATGTACAGGGCCACCTGGCGGCCGGGTGGAGAAGATGTGGGTCTGTCTGTAACCCATCTCCTCTCTTTGTTCCCTGTCCTCAGAGAACGAGGAGGAGAAGAGTCCAGTGCTAGATGGAGATAGATATATGTAGAGAGAGCAACATGTAAGTGGGGGGACTGCCCCGCTGTGTGACCCCTCACGCCCACTTGACCATAATCAGACAGCGCTCCTTTGTCTCAAATACTGGAGCTGACCCAGCTTTCCCACTGTCGTCCAGGGAATGGCAAAGGAGAGCTTGCCATGAGCCAGATTTGCATAGAGTCATCCCTCCCCCTCCCTGCTCCCCTTGCCTTGCCTTTACCTAGGGCAGTGCCAGCTGTCATAGGATTACATGTCATGTTAGTGTGTGATGTCCCATATTAGCTGATGCCTGCTATTCTATAACACATATGGTTTATAGAACATGACGTGGCATCCATAGTAGAACTCATCAGTGGTATTATGATACTGTGCGGCTATGGTATTATAATATTGTAATTATTACTGGTGCCAGGGTGACACTGTAATGCCACCAGTAATAATAGGCTTCCCACCCTTGTCCTCTGCATCGTGACCTGTTAGGGTGATCAGATGCATGATTTACCTCAAACTCTCAGTTTTCTCTATTTGGGGGATAAAAGGGGAAGTTTGGCCAGGTGCGGTGGCTCATGCCTGTAATACTAGCTACTTGGGAGGCTGAGGTGGGAGTCACTTTAGCCAGGAGGTCGAGGCTGCAGTGAGTGGTGATCACGCCACTTCACTCCAGCCTGGGAGAAAAATAAAAAAAATAAAGGGGAAGTTTGAGTAGTCCAAATCCATAAATAACCCCAAACCATTATTCTCGGGAGCCCAGAAACCTCATCCTTTTGTTTCCCTGACAACTTCTCCCTCCTGGATGTTTCGGAAGGAGCCCTAAGAGGGAGTGGGAAGGGTCTGGGGCTCCCCAACTGGCTCTCAGCTCTGGCTGGTTGGTGGTAGATGCTTTGGCCTCTGTGGGCAGCCCTGCCACATCACCACAGGCCTGGGGCGGGGTTGGGGCCTCGGCTGTGCACCCACTTTCCTTGCCTCTGGCCTGGGCTCTATAGTTGGTTCTGGCTGGGAGCCTGCCAGGCTCTGGGCAGCGAGTGGGAGTTTGAGGAAAGGAAGAAATGCAGGCTGGCAAGAGCTGACAGAGCTGTGCCAGGTCCCGGAGGTGAAGGTGGGAACAGAGGTGTGGGGGGCTTTCTGGTGGCTTCTCTGTTCTCCCAGCTTCCTGGCCTTAGATCACTAAGGAGCGCCGTCTGGGTGGGCTCGAGGCAAAGGGAGTGGAATTAGGAGGAGATTCAGTAAGGGAGAAGATGCTGCAGCCTCCAGAGCCTGTGGTTGGGGCTGAGTGATGCCCCCAGCTGTGAGTCCCTCTGGGTCCTTGGCCTCCCCACAGTCCTTTTAGGGCCCTTAAGGTAGAGTCCCAATCTTCCTCCCCATGGAGTGGGTACTGGCTCCATTCCCTGAAGGCCTGGGGGGGCCACACCTGCTGAGTTTGGGGAGACGCTCCTGTCTACGAGGGGCTGTGGAAACTACCTTCCTTGGCAGTGACAGCTGCTTCTAAGCAGTCCTTGTCCTTGCACTCTGTTTTTTGGGAGAGAGGTGACATGTGAGAAGTTGGGGGCACCCATCCCGAGGGGCAGCTTCCAAGAACTCTTGGGCCTTGTCAGCCCTGCATCCTGGAGGGAGAAGGGAAGGGACCTGGCAGGGTCACAGGTGAGCAATCCAGAACCAAGACTGCATCCCCTGGGACTCCCAGCTCAGTGCTCCCTCGGCATCACCCTCCCCATTCACCGCCTGTGCTGTGTGTGTCTGGCAGTGCGTGGTGGGAGGTGAGGCTCTGGTTCTCACCCATGGTTCCATGACATGGGAGGCTGTAGGCCGCTGAGGCTGTGGAGAGAAAAGTGGTCAGGGGGTCGGGAGGGAATCAGGCCCTGACCTTGCTCCTTCTGTCTCACATTTCAGGACTGGGGCTGCACCACACAAGGGCCCCCCGGGCCCCCAGGTGGGCCCTGTGCTCCCAGCCCTGACAGCGCCCCCAGGATCGAACGTGGGGAGCCCCAGGGCAGAAGCGAGAAGGTGTGGGGTTTCTTCTCCAAGGGGAAACAGCTCCTCAGGAGGCTGGGCTCTGGGAAGAAGGAGTGAAGCTGTGGCCCATCCTGCAGGCAGAAGAGGCCCTGAGAGGCCCCCAGACCACCATCTCTGCTGAGCAGGGAAGGCTCAGACTGGGCCCAGAGCCCCTGTTCTTCTGCATTAACACTGTGGCACTCAGAGGATCAAAGAGCCTCCGTGAAGTTCAGAGCTAGATGGCTCCTTAAGGATGAACTCTCTAGAGAAGCACCTTCCTCCTACAGTAGGGGAAACTGAGCCCACAGTGAGTATGTAACTCGACCAAGGTCACTGAGCCAGGACTGGACCCAGGACCCTCGCATCCTGGTCCACCCACCTCGTCTACTAGTGTCCCACAGTGCTGCGCTAGTCCCTTCTGCCACCCTCCCCAGTCCCAGGATGGGCCCTGCGGGGAGAAAGGAGCCTGTGTCCCCTGATGGCTTTGGCTGTCCTGATCATGTCTTCCCTCCCCTGAAGGAAAGTTTGCACTGGATTTTCTTGGAGCCCCACCTCCCCAGCGGGCAGGCGGGCGGAGCCGTGTATATATGTACATACTCAGTGCCTCAGTTCAGCTTCTTCCACCTCGCTTCCACTGCAAGGCCCCGGAAGGAGAAAGGCCAAGCCAAAGCAGGCCCCACCCCGCCCCCGTCGTGCTCCACCCCTCCTTGCCGGGGCCTCCTGGCCCTTGTATGGTCCCGCCCCCAAAGACCCTGGGGCCCGCGGGGCCGAAAGCGGAGTTGGGTTTGCCTTATTTTGCTCATTGGATTCAAGTTCTTTTGCATAGTTTTCTTTTAACCCCTGTTGGAGTCCAGGGGCTGGAGAAAAGGACAGATTTATGCAACTATTTTCATACATTCCCCGTTCAGAGTGGGGTAGGGGGTTCTCCACCCTTACCCTATCCACTCCATCCCCCACCCTCTGCCGGGTGAGTGTCTCTTTGCATGTTTCCTTTGCTGTGGTGGGAGATTGTTTGACTGAACCCCCATTCCCACCTTGGTCTCCAGGGGTGTGGAATGGTGGGGGAATTTGTTTAAAAAGACATTTTATTATAATAAAGTCTATTTTCACAAAATCTATGCTGGACTCTACGTGGGCAAAGGACTCCTTGGAGGGGGTGGGGCAGCTGGGGTTTGGACTCTCGACTTCAGACCCCAGAAGTTACATCCTAGGGGTAACGGGCAAAAACCAATCAACACCACGAACTTTCGAATTCTTTTCCTAAGAAAAAGATTTGATAGCTTCCTGAGCCCTTGGTCACAGGGCCAGGTATTTGCTACTGGGCGGGGTTGTGGAGGGAGATGGGACAGAGGGAAAACATCAGTTTCAAGATGGTGGAGCGAACACACACTGCAGTGTATCTCCTCTATACCAAATGCATAGAAATAATAGACATGAGAGAAACAGAACAAACAAACACTATACACAGTTCCATTTGAAAGCAAGAAAGGGGGCTCTCAGTAGACTAGAAACAACAGGATTCTGGAAAAGACAGAGAACAGATGGCAGATTATACGGATGAAACTCGAGAGTAGGGTATATATATGTGGGAGAGCTCTGCACATTGCCTCTGGACTAGAGGCGGTGCAAACAGGGCAGAAGAGACCCTAGGGGCTACCAATGGTGTGGTTAGTTGGGGTTTTTCTTTGATTGATTGTTGCACATTCTCCTTCTGCCGTGGGCCAAGGGCAAAGGTGAAGATGTCTGCCTTTAGATGACAGACTTAGAGAACAGTAGGGGTTGCAGCTTGGATCAGAGACCAGGTGGTACTTTAGGTAACTGGCCACACCTGGCAGAAACAAGATGTATCACTGCCCAGGTGAGAAGGCACCAAACTGCAGCATACTGTGGCCCTTCCCTCTCAACCGAAACCCTCAGAATCATGGCAGCAGTTCCCACCTAGCCATCCAGCAGAGATTCCCAACCACAATGGCAAGGACACAGTAAAGACTCAAAAAATATTTGAGGAAAGCCAACTTCACTAAGAGAGATAACACATGGAAATGGAAAAATATACACAAGTCAATAAAGCATTAGGAGAAAACTTTAAAAAGTCTGCAGTTATTGTTGGAGAGATAAAGGAAGGAATTACATATGGGAAACAAGAACAAACAGTTATGAAAAAGATCCTAATAGAGATCTTGCAAAAAATACATCTTTTCTTGTTAAAAAGGACCCAATATATGGGTGAAGAGCATATAATTCATAGTTGGATAAAATTAGCAAGCTTGAAATTTGAGGTAATTCCCTCAGAGTGCTGTACAAAGGGATAGAGAGATGAGCAAAATGAAAGAAAAGTTATACATGGAGGATGGGGTCAAATGTTTCAGTATCTATTCATAAGAATACCCCGGGGTTGGGAAGATGTGGGGAGCAATAGAGACCATGAGTGATAGAACAAATGATGGCTATAAATTTTGTAGGACTGAAGAAAGACACAGATACTTAGATTCAAAGGACTTACTGCATGTGAAGCTGATAAATAAATTACAAGCACAGAAAAAAAGAGAGGCAACCCAATTCAATTTTTGAGACTTGTATAATCTTGTCACCCAAACTAGAACAGGACAAGAAAACATTATGACAGATCTATCTTGTTTATGAACACAGAATATCCTAAATATAGATTTAGGAAATTAAATATACATCATGGCTGCTGCATTTTTAAATTTTTTTTTTTTTTTTGAGACAGGGTCTGTCTTGCTCTGTCACCTAGGCTGGAGTACAGTGGCATGATCACAGCTCACTGTAGCCTTGACTTCCTGGGCACAAATGACCCTCTCACCTCAGCCTCCTGAGTACCTGGGAGTATAGGCACATGCCACCATGCCCAACTAATTTAAAAACAATTTTTAAGAGATGGGGTCTTGCTATATTGCCCAGGCTGGTCTTGAACTCCTGACCTCAAGTGATTCTCTTGCCTTGGCCTCCTAAAGTGTTGGGATTACAGATATGAGCCACTGTGCCTGGCTTGTAGCATTTGTTTTAATAAGGCAAAAGTGTTTCACCATTTTATTATTAAACTGATTAATTCTATTATTCTATATTAATAGAATTCATTACTCTAACAGATCAAAGGAGAAAAACCACATGCTCACTTCGAGATGTTGAAAAATCATTTAATAAGTGAAAGCATCCCTTCATAGTTTCTAAATATATAGCAGATAAGAAAAATAAGGAAATCGGGTGGAATCTTATCTGCACGTACCCCATTTGCACTGCAGCTGTGGGACTCTGGAAGACAGCCTACTCTGGGTTTTATACCTCAGGAGCATCAGGACTCTCTGGGATAAAGCCTTGAAGGACATCTGTCTTCTGTAGAGGGACTGGAAGAGAGCCCAGGCTGTTCTGGTCAGTTCCTCCCTGTCTCAGGATGTTGTATTCCCAGCAAGTTTTACAGTCATTCTTGATAACTACAAACAACAAAGTGGGAGAACTAGGTTGGTCTAAGGCTACCTGGAGAACTGTTCTGCAAAGAAAAAATCTAGGATGAAGAAATACAATTGAGTTTTGTATACTGATTTTGTATGCTGCAACCTTGCTAAACTCACTTAGTTCTAGTAGCTTTTTTCTTGGTCGCTTTTTGGAATTTTTAAAGCAATTTGTCATCTGGGAATGGAGACAGTTTTATTTCTTCCTTTACAGTTTGTATGGCACTAATTTTTTTCCTTGCCTATTGCACTGGCCAGGACCTCCAGTACAGTGTTGACTAGGAGTGGTGAAAACAGATATCCTTGCTTTGTTTCTAATCTTAGGGGGGAAGGCATTCAGTTGTTCACCATTAAGAATGATTTTCATTGAGTTTTTCTGTTTTGTTTTTATAGACGCCCTTTGTCAGGCAGAGAAAGTTCCTTTTGTTTTTTCCTAGACTGCAGAGAGATTTTATCAAGAATGGATGTTAAATTTTGTCAAATGTTTGTTCTGCATCTATTAAGACGATCAAATGTCTTTTTTTTTTTCTTTAGGCTGTTGATAAGCTGAATCAAATTGATTTTTCAAAAGTTGAAATAGGTTTTCATTCCCAGGATAAACACCACTTGTTTTGATTTTTTTTATATTGCTGAATTCAATTTGCTCCTATTTTGTTGAGGAATTTTGCATGTGTTTTCATGAGTTATCTTGTTCTGTGGTATTCTTTTATTATAATGTCCATGTCAGGTTTTAATATCAGTACAGTTAGCCTCATAAAATGAGGTGGAAAGTTTAAAGTTTCTTTCACATTCTATATCATGTAAGAGATTGTGTAGAACTAGTATTATATCTTTCTTTTTTATTTTTATTTTTTTTTGAGACAGAGTTTTGCTCTGGTCGCCCAGGCTGGAGTGCAATGGTGCAGTCTCAGCTCACTGCAACCTTCACCTCCCAGGTTCAAGCAATTCTCCTGCCTCAGCCTCCTGAGTAGCTGGGATTACAGGCACGTGCCACCACACCCAGCTAGTTTTTGTATTTTTGGTAGAGACAGGGTTTCGCCATGTTGACCAGGTTGGTCTCAGAACTCCCAACCTCAGGTGATCTGCCTGCCTCGGCCTCCCAAAGTGCTGGGATTATAGCCGTGAACCACTGCGCCCAGCCTGCAATATATCTTTCTTAAATGTTTGATAAAATTTGCCAGTGAAAGCATCTAGGGCTGGAGTTTTCTTTTTGTGAGGCTTTTACTATGAATTTAATGTCACTAATAGATACAGGACTTAAATATAACTATTTCTTCTGGAGTGAGCTTTTGTAATTTGTTTCAAGGTATTTTTTATCCTAGTTGTCACATTTATATTCATAATGTATATAGGGTCTGTGGTAATGTTCCCTCTTTTATTACTGATGTTTGTAAGTTGTCTTCTTTTTTCTTGGTCAGTTTAACTAGAGGTTCATCAATAAAATTGATCTTTCAAAGAATCATCTTCTTGGTTTCATTATTTTTTCTCTATTATTTTTCTGTGTTAAATTTCATTGATTTCTGACATTTATTATTTAATTAATTTCTAGTCTTTATTATTTTTTCCTTCTGCTTGTTTTGTTTACTGTAGTCTTCTTTTTCTTTTTTAACAAAGCATAAGCTTAGATCACTGATTTGAGACATTTCTTTCTTTTCTAATATAAGCAGTTAATGCTATAAATTTCCCTCTATGCATTGTTTTAGCTGTATTCCACAAATTTTGATATATTGTGTTTCAATTTTCATTCAGTTCTATTTATTTATTTATTTATTTTGAAACAGATTCTCACTCTGTCACCCAGACTGGAGTGCAGTGACGCAATCTCTGCCCACTGCAACCTCTGCCTGCTGAGTTCAAGTGATTCTCCTGCCTCAGCCTCCCAAGTGGCTGGGATTACAAGCATGCGCCACCACACCTGGCTAATTTTTGTATTTTTAGTAGAGATGGGGTTTTACCACCTTGGCCAGGCTGGTTTCGAACTCCTGACCTCAAGTGATCTGCCCACCTTGGCCTCCCAAAGTACTGGGATTACAGGTGTGAGCCATTGGCCCTGCCTTAGTTCTCATGTTTTAAAAAACATTTCTTGACTTGGGTTATTTAGAAGTGTGTTTTCTTAGTTTCCAAGTGTTTGGATGTTTTCCTGTTATCTTTCTCTTATTGTTTTCTAGTTTGATCTCATTATGCTTAAAGAACATACTTTGTATGATTTTAATTCTCTTAAATTTGTAGAGACTTGCTTTATGGCCCAGAATGTGGCCTGTTTTTATGAGTGTTCCATGTGCACTTGGAAATAATGTTTATTCTGCTATTATTAGGTAGCATTTTGTATACATATAAATTGTTTCCATTTGGTTGATGGTGTTATTCAGTTCTACATCTTTGCTGATTTTCTCTCCATTCGTTCTTTTTTTTTCTTTTCTGGCAGCACAACTTTTATTTATTAATCACAATGTTGGAAATGTTGTATGAGGTAAAATCATCCACAATAAAATAATCACTACATTTTCTTTTCTTTTTTTTTTCTTTTTTCTTTTTTTTTTTTTTGAGACAGAATCTCACTCTGTTGCCCAGGCTGGAGTGCAGTGGTGCGATCTCGGCTCACTGCAACCTCTGCCTCCTGGGTTCAAGCGATTCTCCTGCCTCAGCCTCCCGAGTAGCTGGGACTATAGGCATGCGCCACCACTCCCTGCTAATTTTTGTATTTTTAGTAGAGACAGGGTTTCACCATATTGGCCAGGCTGGTCTTGAACTCCTGACCTCCTCCTGATCCACCGCCTCAGCCTCCCAAAGTGCTGGTATTACAGGCTTGAGCCACGGTGCCCGGCCAATGACTACATTTTCTAAAACAATATAAATGTTAGCTCTTGGTTGAACAGTGATGCCAGGTTTCTTCTCATTGCAGTTTCTGTCTTCACTCTTTAAACAGATAAATAAAGTCAATTTCATTCTTTCTTGCTTCTGCTGTAGCAACTAGAAAAATTGTTTATTTCAGTTATTCTACTGCCCAGGTGTTCACAAGAGGTTTCTATCTACTTTCAATGCACAGTGGGTTAGACTACTTTATATCCCCCGTTCATTACTTACTTACAAGCCAGAGAGGCTGGTGTGCTAGCCTTTTACCTTCATAACACTGTAAAAAGACAGCATTTAATAAACAAAGGGACACAAAACTGGTGGATAGGCAGTCAGAGTTCTCCAGCCACTTGTTGTGGGTAGTATTCTGTGTTACCTTGACAAGTTTCTTACGATGCTCTAACTTCATCTTTCTAGTCTGTGAAGTGAGATTGTTTAGCTAAACTGTCTCTAAGGTCACTGACATTCCTAAAATCTTTGATTCTAATAATAATTTTTTTGATTCTATTGCTTATCAATAGAGCAAAGGAATATTAGGTTTTTTATTTTAGTTTGTATTACAAGAATATTTTTATTGCCATAACTAAGCTTTTCTTTCTGAGTAAAATAAAAATTCCATGTCCTAGTTAGTTAGTTATTATTTATGAGGGATAATAAGCAGTAAAAAGAGGTGAATAATTTTAAATATTTGTATTTAGTTTTAGAGTACATTTGCCTTTTGATCTGTTGACACTACAAATAAGAAGGAGGAGAAGAAATTAAGCATCTGTTTCACTAGGGTGACTTTGGGATGTGATATTATAATGTAAGAGATCTTTCCTTACTTGACATTAACCTTTTTTGAAGATTGGATGAAACTTTTTTATTTCTTCTCTTTACTTAGAGATCTGTGTCTGTAGAAGATGCAGTATGGAGAATTGGAACAGTGTGGATGCTGACGCTCAGTTGCAGAGGTATCATCAGAATGCACTAGACACAATCAGGTTGATGCTCAGCCTGCGCTCCACGCTTGTCGCCCCACTTCTGGATCTGGGTGATTGGTATTGACTATCAGTCTCTTTACTTCTTTAAGATATGCTTGACTTCAAATCCTTTCTATGCTTTTCAAAAAGGCTAATGAATTGCACTATACCACAGTATTTAAAATAAGAAGCATATTCAGGGCTTAATGTTAATATACTTCAAAATGTTGCAGCTGACAGGAATCACTGGGGAAACTGGGTCTATCTTTGCATGACTGAGATTCTGATTCTTCTTATAATTCATCTGATTGGTGTTGCTTCCTCTTTCATAGCCTGTAAAAGAAATTGGGCCAGGCATGGTGGCTCATCCCTGTAATCCCAGCACTTTGGGAGGCCAAAGTGGGAGGATTGCTTGACGCCAGGAGTTTGAGACCAGCCTGGGCGACATGGCAAGACCCCTATCTCTACAAACATAAATAAATAAATAAATTAGCTGGGCTTAGTGATGTTCCCCTATAATTCCAGCTACTCGGGAAGCTGAGGTGGGAGGATTGTGTGAGTCCATGTTTGGAGTATCAGAGGAAAGGAAATGGAATCTCCATTGGTTCTATTAATTACTGAGGGAGAAGTGTAAAAGCCTCCAACTACAATTGTGAATTTATTTATTTTCCCTTTTAATTTTGTCAGTTTTGCTTTGTTCTTCAAAGGCCTGTTGTTAAATACATATAAATCTAGAATTGTTATGTCTTCTTGGAGAATTAACTCTTTCCTGCTTTACCATTAATTATTTTCTTTACTTTGAAGTATTTTTGTTTGATACTAGTATAGCCACCCTAGCTCTCTTTTGATTTATGTTAGCATGGTATATCTTTTTCTATCCTTTTGCCTTTAACCTACTTATATCATTATATTTGAAGTGGGCTTCTTTTAGACAATATATAGTTGAATCATTTAAAAAGTCATTCTGGGCTGAGCATGGTGGCTCACGCCTGTAATCCCAGCACTTTGGGAAACTGAGGCAGGTGGATCATTTGAGGTCAGGAGTTCAAGACCAGCCTGGTTAACATGGTGAAACACCATCTCTACTAAAAATACAAAAATTATCCAGGCGGTAGTGGCGTGTGCCTGTAATCCCAGCTACTTGGGAGGGTGAGGCAGGAGAATCGCTTGAGCCTGGGAGGAGGAGGTTGTAGTGAGCTGAGATTGCACTGCTGTGCTCCAAATTGGATGACAGAGTGAGATCCTGTCTATAATAATAATAATAATAATAATTCTGACAATCTGTGTTTTAACTGATGTGTTTAGACCATTCACTTACATTCAGTGTGATTATTTATATTTTGGTTTACAATTATATTGTTTTCTGCTTGTTCCCTCTGTTTTCTCTTTCTTGCTTTCTTCTGGGTTGTTTGAACAATTTTTGGTATTCTTTTAAATGTTATTGCATTTATATATACATGCACACACATTATATGTATATATACACATATATATGACTTTTTTAGTAGTTGCTTTAGGTACAATAGCATATATGTTTGACTTTTCATTACGTAAATCAATATTTTAGCACTTTAAGTGGGATTTAGAGATTTTACCACCAAATATTTTCCTTAGTCTTTCTCCCCAGTTACCTTGTGTCTCTACATACATGAAAAATTTCATTGGGCAGCATTATAATTTTTGCTTTCAACCAGAAAATAGGTTTTAAAAAACTCAAAGGAGAGAAATAGTCTATTATATTTAACCCAGATATTTAACATTTTTGTTGCTCTTTCCTTTTTTTATTTCTGATGTCCCAAGTTTCCTTCTGGGGTCATTTCAGATAAATGGTGACAGTGAATTATCTTAGTTTTTCTTCAACTGAAAATGTCTTTATTTCACCTTCATTCTTGAAGGATATTTTCATTGGATAGAGAATTATGGGTTGAAAGTTCCTTATTTCAACACTTTAAAAATATTGTTTCCCTTCCTGCTGTCTTATAATCTCTGATAAGAAAGTCACAGTCATGCAAATTGTTGATTCTCTATAGTAATGTATCTTTCTTTGGTTTCTTGCAAGATTTTTGTCTTTGTCCTTTGTTTTCAGCAGTTTGTGTTGAATAAGGGTTCCTTTATGTTTATTTATGTTTATTCTATTTGGGGTTTGCTGAGCTTCTTGATTCTATAGGTCTTTGCCAACTTTGGGGAGGCTGGCCAAATTTGAAGTTTTCTTCAAATATGTTTCTATACCACATTTTTCTCCCTCTCCTACTGAGACTTGGATGATGCAAATATTAGACCTTTTGGTATTGTCCTACAGATTCTTTATAGGATTGCTTTCCTGAGCTCCTCCCTTTCTGTCATCTCCCTGATGCATTCTGAGTCCTTGAGATTCTTGATCCCTCAGCCAAAAAGCTTATTGACCTTGAACTCTGTGATGTACTTCCTGTGACCATGCCTGCACTGGGGCGGGGCAATGGGAAGACAGAGAAAAGAAAGAGTATCAGGGATTCATTCCACCTTCCTGGGAGCATAGCTCCTCTGACTGGAGAGGAAGGTTGCCCTCCCTCAGAGTTCTAGGGTCTCTCTGGCCCCTTCTCCTGCTGCTGCCGCTATTACCAAGGATTGCTTGGAACTGGGGTGCAAGATAATGGAGAAAAGAAAAAGAGAAAAGTGGGACATCTCTGTACTCTCTGAACATTAGGAGATCTCTTTCCTGCGACTTAAGCCAGATCCAGAGAGTTTTCTCCTGGAGCCCCCTCTGTCCCCATAGATTCCCATATTGGGTTTTGGGCTGCGTTGAATTCAGGTTGGGGGATACCTTAGGAAAAAATACAGTAAACTCACTGCTACTTGGGTGGTATGTTCAAGTATATTCTTCTTCTCCAATCTGCCTGCGTTGATTTACTTTCAGAGTCTTTATATAGTTGCTCCATGCACTCTGTACAAAATTTATAGCTGCATTCATTGTGAGAGAGACAGACAGTGTGGAATGTGTTTATTCTATCTTACCTAGAACTGGAACTTCTTATTAATATCTTGATTGTGATTGCATTGAATTATAGATCAATCTGGGAAGAATTGACATTTTCACAATATAGAGTCTGCTGACCTATCAAAAAGCATATCCTTCCATTTATTTAGGTCTCCTTTAATTTCTCTTAGCAATGTTTTATTGTTTTCGGTATCAATCTTGTATCTCTTTTGTCAGATTTATCCCGGTTTCATATTTTTGATGCTGTTCAAAGTGGTATTATTATTTTTATTTCAATTTCTGATTTTTTTTTTTTTTGCTAGTATATAGAAACACAGCTAATTTTTGTATTTTGGCCTTGTAGATTTCTTTACGTAGATTCCTTAGAATCATATATATATGTGTGTGTGTGTATCTCTGTGTGTGTATGTATATATGTGATCATATTGTATATAGGCAAAGACAGAATTCAAATTCTGATCCCTTTAATTTCCTTTTCTTGTCTCATTGTACAGCACAGACTCTTCAATACAATGCTGAATAGAAATGGCAGAAGCAGACATCCTTGCTTCATTCCCAGTCTCAGGGAGAACGCATTCAGTCTTTCACTATTAAGTATCAAGCTAGTGATATCTTTGTTTGTAGATATCCTTTGCCAGACTTGAAGAAGTTCCTTTTCTTCTTAGTTTGCAAAGAATGTTTTAGTTGGTTTGTTTTTGGTTCTGGTGTTTTGAGACAGAGTCTTACTCTGTCACCCAGGCTAGAGTGCAGTGGTTCAATTTCGGCTCACTGCAACCTCTGCCTTCCAGGTTCAAGCAACTCTCATGCCTCAGCCTCCTGAGTAGCTGGGATTACAAGTGTGCGCCAGCATGCCAGGCTAATTTTTATACTTTTAGTAAAGACGGAGGTCCGGGCGCGGTAGCTCATGCCTGTAGACCCAGCACTTTGGGAGGCTGAGATAGACGGATCACCTGAGGTTGGGAGTTCAAGACCAGCCTGACCAACATGGAGAAACCCCATCTCTATTAAAAATAGAGAAAAATTAGCTGGGCATGGTGCTGTAATCCCAGCTACTTGGGAGGCTGAGGCAGGAGAACCACTTGAACCTGGGAGGTGGAGGTTGCGGTGAGCCGAGATTGCACAATTGCACTCCAGCATAGGCAACAAGAGGGAAACTCTGTCTCAAAAAAAAAAAGAAAAAAGAAAAAAAAGGAGTTTGCCACATTGACCAGCCTGGTCTTGAA
Organism: Chlorocebus sabaeus; assembly: GCF_047675955.1. Classification (NCBI taxonomy): domain Eukaryota; kingdom Metazoa; phylum Chordata; class Mammalia; order Primates; family Cercopithecidae; genus Chlorocebus; species Chlorocebus sabaeus. Next base: position 40,113,192 of record NC_132919.1, read on the forward strand.
CTCCTGATCTCAAGTGATCTGCCTGCCTTGGCCTCCAAAGTTCTGGGATTACAAGATTGAGCCACCACACCTGGCCCAATGCTACCATTTCAATCTTTGTTAGTGTCTGGCTTCATATTAGTAAACCAATGTAAAAGTAATCCAAACCTACTGATTAAGTAAAACCAAAGTTTGCTACTTTGTGGGATTGTGGTGGAGGGAGAGATTTTTAGTTCTTTCATGATAAAATTATTTATATTTTCCTTGTAAAACTTTCAGAAGAGCACTGAGTATGAAGCAAAAGGCTCTTGTTCCTCAGTCCTTTCAGTTCATTCCCCAGATGTAACCACTGTTAATAGGCTTTTGTGCCTGCTCTCAGAATCTTTATGTGTATGTAAACGCATGTGCGTGTGTGTGGTGCCTGTGCACATGTGTGTCAGTGTGTTTTGTATGAATTGCAACATGCTGTATATAATGTTTTGTAATTAGTTATTTTCTTTTGGCAACATTTCTTGCCATTTTCTTCTTTTTCTTTTTTTCCAATCAGTTTTCTCAGGTTGAATCTTGCTATTTTACTACAAATAGATCTCCCTTTGTTTTAAAGCCTGCATAGAACACATTTACCAGGATATACCACAACCTGGCAAAACTTTTCTGATGGACATTTGGCTTGCTTCCAGTCTTTTGGTTGTTGCAAATGAGGCGGAAATGAACACACTTGGGTAGGTATCTTTATGCTTTTGTAAGAATGTGTCTGAAAGATATATTCCTACCTGGAAGTAGAATTGCTGAGTCAGAGCATTTTGGAGTTTGACTGACATTGTCAGATTGCCATCCCATGGCATGTGGCCAAGCTACACTTATTTTTTTTCACATCCTGACTGGCACTGGGGTTTTCAGTCTTTTCTATTTTAACTAATCTTATTGGTGAAGACGCTGTTTAATTCTTGTTCTTTGAGTTTAATGTTGCTTGTTTTTAGTGTCTTTTTTAGAACTTTGATTAATGGAAGCTTACCCCCTCCCCAAATAACCACAAATATAAAGGGTGGAATAACTGAAAAACCATTAAGCATTTGTTGTAAAATCACAGAATTTAACTTGTCTTAACTTTTACAGTACTGACCTAAGCATATTTGAAAACTGAATTTGAAACTAAAAAATTTTGAAAATTCACTTTTTTTTTTTTTTCTTTTTGAGATGGAGTCTTGCTCTGTCACCCAGGCTGGAGTGCAGTGGCACGATCTCAGCTCACTTCAACCTCCGCCTTCCGGGTTCAAGCAATTCTCCCTCTTCAGTCTCCCAAGTAGCTGGGATTACAGGTGTGCACCACTATGTCAGGCTAATTTTTGTATTTTTTCAGTAGAAATGGGGTTTTGCCACATTGGCCAGGCTGGTCTCGAACTCCTGACCTTGTGATCAGCCTGCCTTGGCCTCCCAAAGTGCTGGGATTACAGGTGTGAGCCAGCACGCCTGGCTGAAAATTCACTCTTTAAAAAAATATATCTTGGCCAGGCACAGTGGTTTATGCCTGTAATCCCAGCACTTTGGGAGGCCGAGGCAGGTGGATCACGAGGTCAGGAGTTCAAGACCAGCCTGACCAACATGGTGAAGCCATGCCTCTGCTAAAAATATAAAAATTAGCATGGTGTGGTGGCATATGCTTGTAATCGCAGCTACTCGGGAGGCTGAGGCAGAAGAATTGCTTGAACCTGGGAGGTGGAGGTTGCAGTGAGCTGAAATCATGCCACTGCACTCCAGCCTAGGTGACAGAGCAAAACTCTGTCTCAAAACGAACAAACAAAATATTGTATCTTCATCAAATAGAGAATCTAACCTTTCTGGAAAGGTCGGTTAGAAATGTACAGTGCTTTTCACATAAATGAATCTACCTTCTATATAAAACTAAAAGAATAGAATCCCATTACATTTCGTTTTCTTTAAGAATACTTACCTTAGCTGGGAACAGTGCACACACCTGTAGTCTCAGCTACTCAGGAGGCTGAAGCAGGAAGATTGCTTGAGCTGAGGAGTTCAAGGTTGTAGTGTGCAATGGCTGTACCTGTGAATAGCCACTGTACCTCCAGCCTGGGCAACATAGTGAGATCTCGTCTCTATAAAAATAAAAATAAGGGCTGGGCACGGTGGCTCACGCCTGTAATCCCAGCACTTTGGGAGGCCGAGGTGAGTGGATCATGAAGTCAGGAGATAGAGACCATCCTGGCTAACATGGTGAAACATCATCTCTACTAAAAATACAAAAAATTAGCTGGGCATGGTAGCGAGCACCTGTAGTCCCAGCTACTCGGGAGGCTGAGGCAGGAGAATGGCATGAACCTGGGAGGCGGAGCTTGCAGTGAGCTGAGATTGCGCCACTGCACTCCAGCCTGGGCGACAGAGCAAGACTCTATCTAAAAAAAAAAAAAAAAAAAGAAAAGAAAGAGAAGAAAAAAGCTTCCTTTGAATGTTTTTAAGGTTAAACAAAAATACTTGTAAGATGTTGCAAGTTCTGTAGAGAAACTTAATGACCAAATTTTCATTTTTCAAAAAGGAAGTGCTGAGGAACAAACCTAACAAGAAACAAGCAAGCCCTATATGGGTAAAACAATAACATTTAAAGGAAAGATACAAAAGAAGACAAATGGAATGACACATTAAACTACTCAAGAATGTAAACTCCATGGGAGCAAGTAGTTGGTTAACTGCTGTATCCCCAGGACCCAGAACAGTGCTGGTGCATGGTAGGTGCTCAGTACATATATGTTGAGTGAATGAATGAATGTACAGGGATAAGAAGACAGTATCATACCGATATCAATTGTTACCAAATTTATGTATAAATTGAATGCAATATCATTAAAAATCTCAACAGGATTTTTTAATGGAACTAGACAAACATTCAGAAATTCTTAAGCAAGAGTAAATATGTTAAAATTCTAAAGATTGTTTTTAAAAAGAATGAGGAAGGCTAATTTATCTCACCAGTAATGAAAACATATTAGAAAGTTATAGTAATTGTAATGATTAGGTATTGACATAGGAATAGATAGACTACTAGGCAGGTAGAGTAGAACAATCAGGCATACATACACATTTATGGTCAGTGACAAAACTAGTATCTGAATTCAGTGGAGACATGACAGATTATTCAATTAAATGCATTGGGACAACTGATTATCTGTTGGGGAGAAAAAAAAGAGATGGCTCCCTACCTCATACACCTCATACCATTCACACACACAAAATTCCAGATGGATTTCAGACCTAAGTGTAAAAAGCAAAGTGTTAAAATATTATAAGGATGTACAGGAAAATATGTTTGTAATCTTGAAGAAAGGAAGAACCCCTTTAAAAAAAAAGCTGAAAGAGCGAAATACAAAATAAATAAATAAAACAAAATCAAAATCCTTAAAAAAAGATTGATACATTTGACCACCTCAAAATTAAGACACTATAAAAAACATAAATGAAAAGCGACATACTAAAAAGAAATTTGGAATATACATAACAACTGAAAGATTTCAGTGCTTACCCAGAATATGGAATACTTGTTACAAATCAATAAAAAGAGTGACAACACCATAGAAAAATTAACAAAACAAAACACAGGAAAGTTGCAGAAGATGTAATTCAAATAAAAATATGCTCAACCTCACTATTAACCAAAGAAATAAAAATTGAACCAATAATATGATTCCATTCTTTGCCCATGAGATTTTTATAAAGTTTGGAGGACAGTTTAGCAATATGTTTCTGTTAATATTTTATTTATTAGATACAGGATCTTGCTTTGTCACCCAGGCTGGAGTGCACTGGTGTGATCATAGCTCACTGTAACCTTGAACTCCTGGGCTGAAGTGATCCTCCTGCCTCAACCTCCCAAGTCGTTGGGACTACAGGAGCATCACCACGCCCAGTTTTTTTTTTTTTTTTTTTTTTTTTTTTTTAGAGACAGAGCCTCATTATGTTGCTCAGGTTGATCCCAAACTCCTGGGCTCAAGTGATCCTCCCACCTCAGCCTCCCAAAATGTTGGGATTATAGGTGTGAGCTACTGTGCCAGGACTTAAATTTTTTTTTGAGATGGAGTCTCACACTATCGCCCAATTTGGTGCCATCTTAGCTCACTGCAACCTCCACCTTCCGAGTTCAAGCAATCCTTGTGCCTCAGCCTCCCAAGTAAGCTGGGATTACCGGTGTGCACCACCACACCTGGCTAATTTTTGTATTTTTAGTAAAGATGGGGTTTCATCATGTTGGCCAGGCTGGTCTTGAAATTCCAACCTCAGGTGATCTGCCCACCTCGGCCCCCCAAAGTGCTGGGATTATAGGAGTGAGCCGCAGCGCCCAATGTTTTTATTATTATTATTTTTTTGAGACAGAGTCTCACTCTGTCGCCCAGGCTAGAGTGCAGTTGTGCAATCTCAGCTCACTGCAGCCTCGACCTCCCAGATTCAAATGATTTTCCCACCTCAGCCCCATGAGTAGCTGGGACTACAGGTGTGTACCACCATGCCCGGCTAATTTTTGTATTTTTTGTAGAAGTGGGGTTTTACCATGTTGGCCAGGCTGGTCTTGAACTCCTGACCTCAGGTGATCTGCCTGCCTTGGCCTCCCAAAGTGCTGGGGTTACAGGCATGAACCACTGCATCTGGCCTTAAAAATTGTAAATAAACAAAACCTGTGGTCCACTTCATTTTTACCACGGAGAACACTTGTGTATATGTACAACAAGGTCTCTCAAGGCACTGTTTTTTTTTGTTTTTTTGTTTTTTTTTTTTTTTTTTTGAGACAGAGTTTCGCTCTTTGTTGCCCAGGCTGGAGTGCAATAGCAGTGGCACGGTCTTGGCTTACTGCAACCTCTGCCTCCCAGGTTCAAGTGATTCTCCTGTCTCAGCCTCCCGAGTAGCTGGGATTACAGGTGCCCGCCACCATGCCTGGCTAATTTTTGTATTTTTAGTAGAGATGGGGTTTCACCATGTTGGCCAGGCTGGTCTCAAATGCCTGACCTCAGGTGATGTGCCCGCCTTGGCCTCCCGAAGTGTTCGGATTACAGGCGTGAGCCACCATGCCCAGCCAAGGGATTGTTTTTAATAGTGAAAAAAATAATGTTAAAATGTCAACTTCCATTAATAGAGGAATGGTCACAAAATGGAGAGACAGGCCAACTAAAGAATATCACGCAAGTTAAAAAAGTGTGATCCTACTCACGAGGCTGAGTCAGGAGGATGGCTTGCGTCCAAGAGTTCCAGGCTGCAGTGTGCCACTGCACTCCAGCCTGGGCAACAGAGAGAGGCCCTGTCTCTAGAAAACACCAAAAACCAAAAAACTTAAAGAAAGTGAGATCACGCTCTAAGTGATACATGATAGATCTAAAGATGTACTGAGTGAAAGAAACACATAGCAAAACAATACGTATAATGTGATATCTTTTATGGAGAAAAACCAGGAAAAAGAATATTTCTCACAGATCCATAAATATGAATGAATGTAAAGTATCACTAAAAGATTTGGAAGGTCAAATACAAAAATGTCAACAGTGTTTACATCTAAAGAGTGGAGGAAGGGGACTGGAATTGGGAATGACGCAATAACCTAATCTAAAAGGAGATTTAGCCTGGTCTGTAACTTTACATTTTATTCCAAATATATCCAGGTATTACCTGTCGAATTCAAAATTAATTAAAACCATTATAAAAAGAGATAAAACAAGATCTATGGGCTGAGTAAAACTGGTGTGTCTAAGCAGCCGCTGCCTCTCCCCTCTCCTCAGCTTCCATAGCCTTCTGGGGGTGCCTCTTTCTCTCCAACCACACACACAGGAAATCTGGCTGAAATCCCAACTGAATTGTGTCCTAAACAGCATTAAGAAAGAACAAGCTGTTTTGCAAGCAGTAGCAGAAGAGGGTCCGTTATCCCACCAGCAGTTGGGCTTCACCCTGGGGGTGGGGATATTTGGGAAATCTAAGTGGGCAGAAGAGAGGGCAGTGGGGTGTGTGTGCGTGTTGGACGCGGGGAGCTCCCTCAAATGACTATAGTCTTGAGATGTAGCAGTTCCAGCAGTGCCCTCCAGAGGCTACCCCCAGGAAGGGGAGCTGGCGGGTAACTTACAGGGGGTAAGGCTTATTTGAAATCCCTCCCACCCCCTGGAGCTGCATTCTCCTGGTTACTCTGTGTGCTGAGAAGCCCTTTGAGCCTCAGACATACCCCGCCTGACAAACAGGGCCTAGATGAGGGAATGACAGAGGTGCAGACAGGACAGGCTGACCACCTTGGGGTGACCCAGGTGGGTCATTATCAATTGGTTGGAAACATGTCAAGTCACAGAACATCTCTAGCCCTGGCACACACTTGTGCACCCCCAGACCCACCCCCGGGCCAAAGGCAGGGGCTTTGGGGAATCTACATCTTGAGAGTGTTCTCACCTCTATATGTGGGTGGAGCACTCAGGGAGTTTAAATGTCATTGTTGGAAAAGTATTTTCAAACATCCCTGGCCTGATTGCTGCCTGTGAGGAAGCAGAGCAAGCCTCTTAACAGGCGAATCACTGACATGCTGCCTGCCAGGTCTCCATGTCTGGGCCTGCCTTTCCAGTGCACTGTCCACACTGCAGCCCGAGTGGGTGAGCTCTCTAAAGTAACTTGGACCATGCACTCCCGCTTCACACACCTCATGACTCCCTGGGGCTTCGGGACAATAATTCCTCAGTAGGTCTGCGAATATGTTGTATCCTGGGCCTCTGCCTGGCCCACCAGCCTCACCCTGTCCACCCTCTCCCTGTGTTGGAACTGAGTGAGGCCGACAGTGTCATTCTCTGGGCCCAGAATGCTCTTCCCTCTCTGTGTCTACTTGGTCAGCTTTGAGACATTCTTCAAGACAGTCTCCAGAATCAGCTCCTCAAGAAAGCCTTCCTTGACCTCCCCCAGTTGATCCAAGGCTCTTTGCTGCTCCCTAAGATCCCTGCAGGGGCTCTTGGGGTGCCATTTGTTTGCCTTTCTGCCCCCCTCTGTGAGCTCCTTGAGGATAAGGCTCATGCTCTGCTCAGTGGAGAATGCCCAGTGCCCGGTGCAGCACCTGACAAGGGCTCAGTAAATACTTGTTGAAGAAATCATTGAATGAAAGGTCAGGAACAGGTGTCCAGGGGCTACTGGGTAAAGAGCACTGGTTTGGAAGTCAGGGGACCTGGCATGGGGGTTATTCTGAACTGTGCCACACTGTTGACCTTGGTCAAGCCGTTTCCTTCCCTGGGCTCCTTCTTTCTCAGCTCTGCAATAAGGAGCTTGCATTAAATGTCTCTCCCCTCTTGAGACTTGACAATTTCCTTAGAAGAGGAAAAGGACACTCAAGGATACTCAAGGTTGACAAGGGTGACAGGGGACAGGCACTCTCATGCATGGCTGATGGGAGGATGAGGTATAATCTTCAGCAGGCCATTTGACTATCAATATTAAAAAGCCCTAAAACACGCATACCCAAATACGCAGGAATTTTACTTCTTGCCTAAGGAAATAATTGAAGATGTGGTTAGAGATTTAACTCCATGGATGCTTATCCTAGTACTACTTATAATAATGAAAATCAGAACCCTAAGAATCTAACGAGATAGAATTAGTGAATAAATCATATAAAATAGTTATATGAAATATTATACAGACATAAAAATGAAGCAAACCTATGTTTATTGACACAGGGAGATGCCCAGACTAAAATTGTTAAGTACCAAAAGAAGATGGTAAAACAATATTTAAAGTTCTTCTTACCAATATTTAAAAATATATGTCTACATATAGGATATCAAAATCTTAAAAGAGGTATTGGTGAGTGGTGAGATTATGGGCAATTATTTTCCTTCCTACTGTTTATTTATGTGAAGACAATGATAAACCTTGAAAGAAAAAAAAGTACCCACAATCTCACTTGATGTTAAGTAATTTTGATTTATTTTTATTTTTGCATACTCATATTCTCAAACTTTCCAGCAATGAAAATTATATTACTTAAAGGACAGAAAAATCATTTCCAAAAGCCTATAAAATTCTAGAGCCTGATTCACAAAGAGCCACTTGACCAATTGCACACACAGCAAGTCACTGGTAGGGCAAAAACTGGGTTCCCCTTCCCAGCAGGGGACAGAATCCCTGGACACACTGGGAAGATGTTCTGGGTGTTGCTGTTCCTTGTCCCTTGGCCAAGAGGTGGTCTGGGCATAGAAGACAAGAGTGGGCTGGTTGCGGTGGCTCATGCCTGTAATCCCAGCACTTTGGGAGGCCGAGGTGGGCAGATCACAAGGTCAGGAGTGGTGAAACCCCATCTCTATTAAAAACACAAAATACTAGCTGGGTGTGGTGGCAGGCACCTGTAATCCCAGCTACTTGGGAGGCTGAGGCAGGAGAATTGCTTGAACCCGGGAGGCAGAGGTTGCAGTGAGCCGAGATCGCACCACTGTACTCCAGTTCAGCTGACAGTACAAGACTCCATCTCAAAAAAAAAAAAAAAAAAAAAAGAGTGGGTGGCATGTTGCAGGAAGCCAGGGACCCCAAACAGAGGGACCGGCTGAAGCCATGGCAGAAGAACATAAATTGTAAAGATTTCCTGAACATTTATTAGTTACCCAAATTAATACTTTTGTAATTTCTTATGCCTGTCTTTACTGCAATCTCTGAACATAAATTGTGAAGATTTCATGGACACTTATCACTTCCCCAATCAATACTCTTGTAATTTCCTATGCCTGTTTTTACTTTAATCTCTTAATCCTGTCATCTTCTTTGTAAGCTGAGGAGGATATATGTTGCCTCAGGACTCTGTGATGATTGTGTTAACTGCACAAATTGTTTATAGGGCATGTGTGTTTGAACAATATGAAATCTGGGCATCTTGAAAAAAGAACAGGATAACAGTAATCTTCAGGGAACAAGGGAGATAAGACTTGGAGCCTGACTGCCAATGAGCCAGGTGGAACAGAGCCATATTTCTCTTCTTTCAAAAGCAAATAGGAGAAATATCTCTGAATTCTTTTTCTCAGCAAGGAACATCCCTGAGAAAGAGAATGCACCCTGATGGTAGGTCTATAGACAGCCTCTTAAGGTGACCACCTTTTACGGTCGAAGCTGAAGGGATGAAATAAGCCCTGGTCTCCTGTAGCGCTCCCAGGCTTATTAGGATGAGGAAATTCCTGCATAATAAATTTTGGTCAGACAGGTTGTCTGCTCTCAAACCCTGTCTCCTGATAAGATGTTATCAATGATAATGCATGCCCAAAACTTCATTAGCAATTTTAATTACGCCCCATCTTGTGGTTCTATGATGTCTCCCTGCCTCCACTTGCTTGGTGATATTTTTACCCTGTGAAGTATGTGATTTCTGTGACCCACACCCTATTCGTGCACTCCCTCCCCTTTCGAAAATCGCTAATAAAAACTTGGTAGTTTTACAGCTCAGGGAGCATCACGGAACCTGCTGACAAGTGATATCTCCTCTGGACACCCAGCTTTAAATTTCTCTCTCTTGTACTCTTTCCCTTTATTTCTCAAACAAGCTGAGACGCTTAGGAAATAGAAAAGAATCCATGATAAATATCGGGGATGGGGTTTTCCCCGACAGTGGCAGGAAGGTGGCTGAAGGTAGGAGGGGGAACCTAAATGGGACATGGGAGGCATGGTTGGCACGAGCTCAGCCTGACCAGGACTCAGAGAGGTACACTGATTTGGTCAAAAGTCGTAGTACTTTTCCTGCCTGAGATTGGTGGCCCTTTTGCTGGGCTTTCTCAAGCAATAAATATCCTCTTCTATTTCAGAATGATTCTGGATCATTAACCCAAGTCCTCCCAACTGCACTGATCTTGTCCCAGAGAGGCCCTGGGCTGCATTACCCAACTGATCACTAACCACAACCAGCTCTGCTCTCTCCTGGTTCCTGAAATCCAGGAGCAGATGGTGGTGGGGAAGAGGAGTTTGGAGACAACCCTCTACCAGAAGCCAAGAAAAAAGGGGAGTGAGGAGGAATAGAGGAAGTTATCTTGGTCCTGCGCCCACAGCCCCCAGGGTCCTCTTTCCTGTGAAGTCCAACGGTCTCCAGCCAGATTTCCTGTTCCCTTAGCCCCACCAAGAACCAGAGGCTGCCCACCGGGGTTGGCTGTAGAATGCAGGTTACTGTTGGAGTGGGGGATGGCCAACTGAGGCCAATTGGGTAATTTTTACTCCAGGTCTCCCTTTCATCCTCCTGTCTTCCCTGGGGGCACTCTATTCCCCGCAGTTCCTGGGCTACCAGTTCCTGACTTTTGTTCCTTTCAAAGGAACCCTGGATAACCAATGTAACCAGAATTTCAGAGGGGTTAGTTGTGTGTATCCCCTGGGGACAGCACTGGTATAGGCACACAATGGTGAGCTGATAAACTTGGGTTGGAAGTGCTAAACTCAAAGGCTGGGGACAGGCTGAGCCCAGTGGCTCACACCTGTAATCCCAGCACTTTGGGAGGCTGAGGCGGGTGGATTGCTTGAGGTCAGGAGTTCAAGACCAGCCTGGTCCACATGGTGAAACCCTGTATCTACTAAAAATACAAAAATTAGCTGGGCATGGTAGTGGGCACCTGTAATCCCAGCTACTTGGGAGGCTGAGGCAGGAGAATCGCTTGAACGATTGCACACCAGCCTGGGCAACAGATCAAGATAACGTCTCAAAAAAAAAAAAAAAAAGACGGGACAATGCTGGTCCCTCCTTTCCTGCCTCTTCCCCCCATTTCAGGGGCCCCTCTGTGTGTACCTTCCAACCCCAGTGGGGGAGGAGAGAGAGTTCAGTCTCCAGGATCAGACCTTCCTCTCCCTCACCCCGCCCCCAGCTTACAGGACATAAAAGCGCAGATTGAGCTAAGAGGAGCTGCCAATATCAGGTGAGCTGTGGAGGTGGCGTCCTTGGAGACTGGATGACAGCAGCTGGAAGGGGATAAGGGTGCAGTGAGCCCCTCCCTCAAGGAAGTCTGGCTTTATCCAGAGACAGGGCCCTCTGAGGTGGGGCTGAGGTACAAAGGGGGATTGAGCAGCCCAGGAGAAGAGAGATGGGGGTTCCCATCTTCCCTTCTCTCAGATGCACGGTGGACTCAGGACCTTGCTGGGCTGGGGGTATCACTGCAGAGATGAAGCTGCTTCTGGCCTTAGCAGGGCTCCTGGCCATTCTGGCCATGCCCCAACCCTCTGAAAGTGCTTCTCCAGGTAATAGTTCCCAAGGTGGGAGAAGATGGTGTGTTGGGGTGGTTGTGTTCCAGAGACCCCTTTTCTCAGAGCAGGCCTTCTTAGCTCTGGGGCCTGATAGGGGGTTGGGGCCCATTCCTGACTCTGTGATCCCTGCTCTGGGCAGCTGTCCTGGGGGAGGTGGATACCTCGTTGGTGCTGAGCTGTATGGAGGAGGCCAAGCAGCTGGTGGACAAGGCCTACAAGGAGCGGCGGGAAAGGTGGGGCACGAGGCACTGCCCAGCTCTGGGCAAGGCTGTCCCAGGCCTTGCAGAGAAGGAGCAGGCAGCAGGGAACTTGATGGTGGGAGAGGGAGATTACGGGGACCCACGTGGACTCCCTTTCTGTATGTCTGTCCCTGTGTCTCTGGATGGTAGAAAAGATTAAAAGCCATCCTTCCCAAAACCTTGCCTGTCTGGACACCCAGGTCCATATCCTTTTTATAAAAGGAAGCCTTCCTCCCACCCGTGGGCCCGTCTGCATGGTCCTGCATGTCTGCCCCTGGGCTGGGGCTCTGCTGGGTGGGTCTGCACCCCTTCTCTGGCCTTCACTCCTCCTTTCTCCAAGCAGCATCAAGCAGCGGCTTCGCAGTGGCTCAGCCAGCCCCATGGAACTCCTATCCTACTTCAAGCAGCCCGTGGCAGCCACCAGGACGGCGGTGAGGGCTGCTGACTACCTGCATGTGGCTCTAGACCTGCTGGGGAGGAAACTGAGGTCCCTGTGGCGAAGGTCATTCAACGTCACTGGTACTGTTGTCCATCCCACCCCAGGCCCCTGCTCCACTAGTGACTCCTCCTAGGGACCACAGCCGTCTCCCAGTGATCCCCTCAACTTCTTCCTCCAGGGAGTCTCAGGGGTCTCCAGGGCTCCTCAGCCTCAGGTTGCCTGGGATAGGAAGTGAGGCGGCTCAGCTTCCCCATTGCTCTTTCCCTTGACAGATGTGCTGACGCCGGCCCAGCTGAATTTGTTGTCCAAGTCAAGCGGCTGCGCCTACCAGAACGTGGGGGTGACTTGCCCGGAGCAGGACAAATACCGCACCATCACCGGGATGTGCAACAACAGGTGCGGCTGGCAGGGGGTGGCTGCAGGACCCGGGCTCAGAGAGGCGTCCTGGATGCCTCAGGCCTCCCGGTGTCAGCGCCCTGTCATCCCCTTGCAGACGCAGCTCCACGCTGGGGGCCTCCAACCGTGAATTTGTGCGCTGGCTGCCGGCGGAGTATGAGGACGGCTTCTCGCTTCCCTACGGCTGGACGCCCGGGGTCAAGCGCAACGGCTTCCCAGTGGCTCTGGTGAGCGCGGGGAGGGGGCGGGGGTCAGATGGGGCGAGGCCCAGCCACGTGGTGCGCGGACCCAGGCGCCAGCTGACTTCGTGTCCCATAGGCTCGCGCAGTCTCCAACGCGATCGTGCGCTTCCCCACGGATCAGCTGACCCCGGACCAGGAGCGCTCACTCATGTTCATGCAATGGGGCCAGCTGTTGGACCACGACCTCGACTTCACCCCTGAGCCGGCCGCCCGGGCCTCCTTCCTCACTGGCGTCAACTGCGAGACCAGCTGCGTGCAGCAGCCGCCCTGCTTCCCACTGAAGGTGGCCCTGCTTCCCGCCCACTGCCTGGGTGGGGAGAGGGGAGATTGTTTCCGGAAGGGGCCATCTCCTTTCTGTGCCCAGGTTTCCTTTCCCAGCCGCTGAGGAAGGCTGGCCCTGCCTCCCCTGTGTCCAGAAGCACTGGCTGCTCAGCTGTGACCTGTCTCCTTCCTGTGCCTGGGCTCAGCCAGCTGGCAGCCAGGGCCGTCCATTTGCTCACTGCCTCTCGCAGGCCAAGGGAGAGACGGTTGTTCCTCCCTGGCTGACAGGAGTCCTGTTGGTGGAATCACTGGCTTTTTGTTAGGTTGGGAGAGGGTTCTGGGAGGAGGACCTTCCCAGTGCCCCCCAAGCCTCCATGCTCAGTCCTGTTTCCTCCCCACTGAGGGGGCAGCCCCAACCCCCATCACAAAGAAGGAGAGAGTCTGGGGGTCTGGTGGGTGCCGTGGGATAGGGCTGGGAGTGGGCAAGGTAGTCGAGGCACTGCTGGGTACGGAAGGAGGAGGAGAGAAAGGAGAGAGCGCCTGAGAGAGGGAGACGGACAGGAGAATGTCAGGGCCAGAGGGAGAGCAGGCACAGCAGAGAGAAGGGGAGAGAGACAGGTGAGGCTTTAGTGAGGAAGGGTCGGAGGCCTGGCGGTGCCCAGACCCAGGGGCTGCCCAGGTTCCCAGTTCAGTGTTCTGCTCATTAACCCTGTAGCTCAGAGGCTGCTGCTGGTGGCGCCCTAGGCAGCGATCCCGTTCGGGCCTCCAGAGGTCTCTGCAGCTTGAGGGTACCAGAGGTCCTGAGGGCAGGGGAAGAGCCACTTCTGCCTGGGCACCTTCCCTGCCCTTGGTGAGCCAGTCTAGCCTCTCTCTGTGCCTCAGATCCCGCCCAACGACCCCCGCATCAAGAACCAAGCCGACTGCATCCCGTTCTTCCGCTCCTGCCCGGCCTGCCCCGAGAACAACATCACCATCCGCAACCAGATCAACGCGCTCACCTCCTTCGTGGACGCCAGCATGGTGTACGGCAGCGAGGAGCCGCTGGCCAGGAACCTGCGCAACACGTCCAACCAGCTGGGGCTGCTGGCCGTCAACCAGCGCTTCCAAGACAATGGCCGGGCCCTGCTGCCCTTTGACAAGCTGCACGATGACCCCTGTCTCCTTACCAATCGCTCAGCGCGCATCCCCTGCTTCCTGGCAGGTCAGCGTTGGGGTGGGGACCAGGGGTGGCATAGGAGGTGTTCCCTGTTGGAGCCACAGTGAGTCTGTTTGTGAGCAGCTAGTGGGTTTGTTCTTAGAGAGACTGTTCTCACCAGCCATTACTATCAACTTCGTGATATTAATCCAGTTGCCTTGGTAACAAGTCAGATGGAGCTAGAAAAGCAGAAAAGCAAACAACCTCTCCAACCCTAAGATGGAGACCCAGGGATGGACGAGGAGCCTCTGTCCATCAGTCCGTTGCTTTCTCTGTCCCTCTTTACCCTTCTGGACTCTGGAAGAGAGGAGAGTTGAGTCCCTCAGGAGCGGGGAACTAAAGGACAGAGAGGGCTATGGTGCCCTTGCCCTCTAGAGCCACACTATCCAATGTGGTAGCCACTAGCTGCATGTGGCTATTTTAATTTTAGTTATTTTAAGTTAAATAAACCCCGTTTCTCAGCGGTGCTAGCCACATTTCAAATGCTCAGTTGCCTTACAGTCTAGCGGCTCCCCCTAATGGGTGGCACAGATGTAAAATATTTTCATCATCTCAGAAGGTTGAGTTGGACCACACTGCTCCAAAATATCCCCTCCTGCGCATCTTAATTGCCCATAATAAGAGATGATGGGATTTTAAATGTAAACAATTGGCAGTTTTGGAGACATGATTGGGGCAGTGATGGCAGCCAAGACCAGATATTTTCCAGTGTTTGTTTTTTTTTTTCCCCTAAGATGGAGTCTCACTCTGTCACCCAGGCTGGAGTGCAGTGGCACAATCTTGGCTCACTGCAACCTCTGCCTCCTGGGTTCAAGCGATTCTTCTGCCTCAGACTCCTAAGTAGCTGGGACTACAGGCGCCTGCCACCATGCTTGGCTAATGTTTTGTATTTTTAGTAGAGATGGGGGTTTTACCATGTTAGCCAGGCTGGTCTCAAACTCCTGACCTTGCGATCCACCTGCCTTGGCCTCCCAAAGTGCTGGGATTACAGGTGTGAGCCATTGCGCCCGGCCATTTTCCAGCATTTTTATATGTAAGCCCAATAGGGGACCTCAGGCTCTTTCCTCTGGCCTCCCTCTGCCTCCTCCTAATGGTTCCTGCTGGTCTCTCCCTGGCTGGGACCCTGGGAGGAGGATCCAGGTCGGACTTTCTATAAGAGAGGCTCTTCTGGGCTAGTTAGGCAAGGGCAGCCCTCTTAGCCAGACTCAGCTGCCCCCAGCCTGGCTTTGATGAACCTCATGTCCCAAGCCTGGGTCATTTTGACCTCTAGCTGCCCATGGATGGAGATGCTGCTCAGAGAATTTCCTTTCCACCAGCTTCTAGAGTTGGCAAGGACTGACCCTAGTGTCCTAACCCTAGCCCTCTGGGCCCTGCAGAGAAGAGTTGTGGGAAGACTAGGGGAACCAAGGGGGATCTGCTTAGTTTTCTTGAACAGTCTCAGGTGTGGACGCCACACATCTCATGTCCTAGCCCCCTCCCCTGGAGCAGGCTACACCATTGGCATGTAGTAAAGGGCAGGGCTGACAACTCTGTTGAAACGGTAGTGGCTTTCTGGAGTCCTGTGTTGAGAAGGATTCTGAGGTGGCATCCAATTTTAGCAGGAGAGTACTGTGATCATTAGCTGCATCAGACATGGGCGTGGACGTAGGCTGTGCTGACAGGCATGCTTCTTCCCAGACACTCCTTGGAATCAAGAGAATCAATGAACCAAGCAGTGTTCATAAGTCTCATACTTTGTACCAGGCACTGTGTTAAGCCCCATGTATCCATATGTGTGCTAGGAGGGAGGGTAAAATATAAAAAGGCACAAGCCTTAGTCCTGTGCTCAAGGAGCTCCCCGTTTCAGGTACAGGAAAGTGGCACATCATGTGTTGGAAGTGATGCCTATTGAATGAGCATCCCCAACCAGCAGTGCCCCTGAGCTGAGGCAGAAGCTATTATTGTGGACTGGGGCATCAGGTCAGGCCTCCTAGAGGAGTGTAAATTGGGGATGGTGTGAAAAGATGGATGGGGAGGAGGGTTGAGTAGGAGGCATTTCAGGCCTTGGCTGGGGAGGGGGTTTCAGTGGAGCAAATCTTTTCTGGGATGGAGGACTTAGGAATGACAGTGGCTTTTGCCTCCCTAAGGGGACACCCGTTCCAGTGAGATGCCTGAGCTCACCTCCATGCACACCCTCTTACTTCGGGAGCACAACCGGCTGGCCACAGAACTCAAGCGCCTGAACCCTAGGTGGGATGGGGAGAGGCTCTACCAGGAGGCCCGGAAGATTGTGGGGGCCATGGTCCAGGTAGGCTGTCTTGAACACTGGGCACATGGGATCCAGATGTGCCCCTGCAACATCCTAGCTGTGTGACCTTGGGCAAGTTCCTAACCCTCCGGAGCCTTGCCTTCTTCATCCGTGAGGCTATAAGGATTATAATACATATATGAAAACACCTTTCAGATAGTAAGTGCTCGACAAAGGCTTCTTCCCTTCCCTGTGCTTCGCAGGTTTGCTCCCTGCAGTCTTCTTTCCTGTGGGTCTGTTGTTGGTGTTGGGAGGGTTGAATGTTTGACTTAGTGCCTGAGTAGCTGTTCAGTAAATTCTTCTTCCTTCCATCTCACTGTTGCTCTTAGCTCCTTTACCCACTCACATCTTCTTTCTAAAATTAAAAAAATTAGAGGGCCAGGCGCGGTGGCTCAGGCCTGCAATCCCAGCACTTTGGGAGGCCAAGGTGGGTGGATCACGAGGTCAGGAGATCGAGACCATCCTGGCTAACACAGTGAAACCCGGTCTCTACTAAAAATACAAAAAATTAGCTGAGCGTGGTGGCGGGTGCCTGTAGTTCCAGCTACTTGGGAGGCAGAGGCAGGAGAATGGCGTGAACCCGGGAGGCGGAGCTTGCAGTGAGCTGAGATGGTGCCACTGCACTCCAGCCTGGGCAACAGAGAGAGACTCTGTCTCAAAAAATAAAAAAATAAATAAATAAAATTTAAAAATTATTATTATTATTTTATTTTTATTTTTTGATACAGGGTCTTACCCTGTTGCCCAGGTTGGAGTGCAGTGGTGCAATCTTGGCTCACTGCAGTCTCCACCTGTCAGGCTCAAGCCATTCTCCCATCTCAGCTTCCTGAGTAGCCGGGATTTCAGGCACGCGCCACCATGCCCGGCTAATATTTGCATTTTTTGTAGAGACGGGATTTCGACATGTTACCCAGGATGGTCTCAAACTCCTAGGCTCAATTGATCTGCCCTCTTCGACCTCCCAAAGTGCTGGGATTACAGGCATGAGTCACTGTGTCCGGCCCACTCACCTCTTCTTTTTGGCTCTGTCATAATCCACCCAACGTCCTTAGCCTCATTTACTCCTGGGGCAATGTTCCCGGTTCTGTCTCTCAACATCTGGTGCTTCATTGCCCCCACCATCTCCCTCAGAGGCAGATGCAGACACACACACACACACACACACACACACACACACTCCTAGATTCTGGAGGAGAGAGTTTCCAGTGCTAAGGGTGAGTTTTTGATTTGCACTAAGAACTCAAGTGAAATTCATTTACACTCCAAAAGAACTTCTAGAATCTAGAATGTAGAGTGAGACTGTTCCATGTCTTCACTTTTCACGGGAAAATCATGCCAGATGGTCCTTCATTCCTTCCTGCCTCCCTGCTTTCCACAAACCTAAACTGAGCCTTACTGTGGGCAGGCACTTGGTGGGCACTGTGAAGAATTTCAACAACTTCAATTTCCCTTGCTCTCAAGGACTTTATGAGATAGTTGCAGAAATGACAGATTAATAACGTGCAGACAAGGAAGTTATCACAATGACAAAAAAAGTGATTTGCTATTTAGTCCTCTAAGGCAGAGGGCAATATAATTATCCTTAATGTACATTTGAGGAACTCACACTCAGAGAGGTTAATGACTGGTCCAAGGTCACCCAGCTAGCAAGCAGTAGAACTCTATTTATGCCTCTCAGTGCCACTCTGTTAGGGCCAGTTCCGGTATTGTGGGAGGTTATTCCCTGACCATAGAGGGATGGGAGGGATTCCCCAAGCCAAGAGCAGGCAGAGACTCTGGCCCTCCTGTGCTGCCAGGCGGCATTTGCAGTGGAGGAGTGGGTAGAGAGGCCATTCCAAATGACTTGTCTTTAGATCATCACTTACCGGGACTACCTGCCCCTGGTGTTGGGGCCAGCGGCCATGAGGAAGTACCTGCCCAGGTACCGTTCCTACAATGACTCAGTGGACCCACGCATCGCCAACGTCTTCACCAATGCCTTCCGCTACGGCCACACCCTCATCCAACCCTTCATGTTCCGCCTGGACAATCGGTACCAGCCCATGGAACCCAACTCCCGTGTTCCCCTCAGCAGGGTCTTTTTTGCCTCCTGGAGAGTAGTGCTGGAAGGTAAGCGGGACCTAGGCCAGGAGCGAGTGGGCTGGCAGCTAAAGGTGGGGTGGGGATCACCTTGGCTCTAGGGAGCTAGGGTGGGGAAATCTGCTTTCCTCCCATCTTGGAGATCTGGTCTGACTCTCCAGCCTCAGTTCCCCTGACTCTGCTTCTATATCTGATAATAAAGAGTGGGGGTGGGGGTGGCTCTCAGGGGTAACTGGCTACTTCCTATGTGTTGTGGCTTGCTGTGACCCAGGATGCCAGGGCCTGGGAGCATCGCAATCTTGCAAGTCTGAATGGCATAATCTCCTGAGACCTATACGCCCCTGGATCATGTCGTGACCAGTGAGGACCTGCTCACTGGAGCCACCTTGGTACCAGGCACTGCATGTGCCCAGCCCTCTTCTCGAATACTCCTGACCTTACCTGGACTTGTCCCTGACTCCAGTCTGAGCTCTGATACTGATCCAGATACTTCCTTCCTCTGAGCTGGCTCCTCTGGTCCCCAGGTGGCATTGACCCCATCCTCCGGGGCCTCATGGCCACCCCTGCCAAGCTGAATCGTCAGAACCAAATTGTAGTGGATGAGATCCGGGAGCGACTGTTTGAGCAGGTCATGAGGATTGGGCTGGACCTGCCTGCTTTGAACATGCAGCGCAGCAGGGACCACGGCCTCCCAGGTGAGGGGCTGCAAGAGTCTCCCCTGACACTCTCCTCCCCTGAGCTGCCTCCTAGGTAGCCCATCACACCTCTTCCCACTCTAGGGCCCCTGCCCTCTCCAGAGCATATTAGAGGCACTTTGCTCTCAGGAAGTAGTCTGAGACCCGGCCCCTGCCTTTCCCTGGACCCATCCGATCAATTTCCAGCTCCTCTCAGTCTCCTTTGCATGCTGTAATTCTCATCTTAGGGGCATCATCATCATAATGATAACCCACAGTCTGAAAATCTGTCTCTGTCATCATTTCATTTTGCTTCATTGTACGTTAACTCTGGGGGAAGAGATTATTGTTGCCTTCATTTTACTGATGAGGCAACTGAGGCTTGATGAGATTCAGAAGCTGGACAGGTTCTTTAGTCAAGTCAGTGGCAAAGCTGACATTTGAAGCCAGATTAACCTAACCCCAAAGCCTGTGCCTATGTTATGGGGTAGCGCATGTGGCTGAGGCTCCTAGACACACTTCACCTCTCATGGGTCAGAGACAGACACGTTGTGCTGCTCTGGAGGGGGACAAGGAGATGTCCCTATTCTTGGACCAGCAGGAACTGTGGCAATTTAGGGTTTGCCTTATGGTAGGCGGGCAAGAGAAAGACAGAGATGGTCCCAGAGAGGCCCAGTTGTGCTCCTTGTTCTGAGCCAAAGGTTCAGGGTTCCCTGATGTGAGGTCCTTCCCTCCATGACCTTGGTTGTGTTGGGAAGGTGGGTTTTCTGGGCTGCTGGCAGATATGTGAATCTTCCCGGCTGTCTCCAACGACCTCCCCACCTTGAGGCAGAGGGACCTGCCCACAGCCACCTGTCCCCTCCCCTACGCAGGGTACAATGCCTGGAGGCGCTTCTGTGGGCTCCCGGAGCCCAACACGGTGGGCGAGCTGGGCACGGTGCTGAGGAACCTAGAATTGGCGAGGAAACTGATGGAGCAGTATGGCACGCCCAACAACATTGACATCTGGATGGGCGGCGTGTCTGAGCCCCTGGAGAGCAATGGCCGCGTGGGCCCACTCCTCGCCTGCATCATCGGCATCCAGTTCAGGAAGCTCCGGGATGGTGATCGGTGAGGAGGGGCAGGTGGCGTGGGCCGCTGGGTGGCTGTGGGCCTATCCCTGACTCTCTCGGAGCCCAAATTTCCTCCTGTCAGGTGAAGGACTGGAGGGAGTCAGTGATTTTCCAGTGTGTTCCAGGAATCTTCCAGATGCCCTGGAGTGCCTCTAATGTGCCCTGAACCTGTTGGGGGTGCAGCAAGGAGAGACCTGGACTCCTGGTTGTAAAGGGAGGAAGATAGAAAAATGCCACCCTTAGCTACTTATTCCCATGGGTTTCACTGTGCAGCCACGGGCGTGTCAGCCACCAGTGGGCAGTCCCCTCCCAGCTTTCCCACAGCTCCCCTTAGTGTCATTTCATTGTGGTCCTGACGTCTTCATGTCTAGTTCTTGCTTAGCCTGTATTGCACCTTTGAGAAAATTAGAAAAAGGTGCCCCTCTCTGGGTGGACAAATTATAAACCACCTCCAAGATTCTCTCTCACTCCTATGGATGCAACTCCTGGCCAGGGCACAGGGCTTCAGGAGTGTGTGTGGGCCCGGGTCCCCCTCCAGCGTGGTGCCCTGGAGGCCGCCGGGCTAGGGATAAGGGACAGGCCACCGGGCAGCTGTGCTTTACTCTGCATAATGAGTGGAACATCACTTGTGTGAAAGCCCCTGGACTGCCCAAGGGCCTGGGGCCCTCCTGTGCTGCCAGGTGGCATTTGCTGTGACCTTGTTATATCCAGGGAGCAGCACAAGCCCACCGATGCCCTGCCAGCCCAGAATATCCTCAGGCACAGTGTCCATGGGTGTTCCCCATGCAGGTTTTGGTGGGAGAACGAGGGTGTGTTCAGCATGCAGCAGCGACAGGCCCTGGCCCAGATCTCCTTGCCCCGGATCATCTGCGACAACACGGGCATCACCACCGTGTCTAAGAACAACATCTTCATGTCCAACTCGTATCCCCGGGACTTTGTCAACTGCAGTACACTTCCTGCATTGAACCTGGCTTCCTGGAGGGAAGCCTCCTAGAGGCTAGGTAAGGGGGTGCAGCAGTGAGGGGTATATCTGGGCTGGCCGATTGGAACCACGGAGATCTCCTTGCCCTAGGTGAGCCCAGCCCTGTTCTGGGTGCAGCTGAGAAAATGAATGACTAGACATTCATTTGTGTGCTCATGTATCTGCAAAGTATATAAATTGGCATTTCATGTGTGTGTGTTGTCTGAACATGGGGAGTGTTTCATGGGTTATGTGTATGTGCCATTTATGTGAGTGTGTGTTTGTGCCGATGAGAATACTGAGTATGTGGAAGGCAGCAGAACGGACTGGTGAGGCGCACAGCTCAGGAATTAGACTGCCTGGGTTCCAATCCTGGCTCTGTGGCTTGCTAGCTATGTGAGCTTGAGCAAATTACCCTCATTAAACAAGAGTTTTCTTCCTTGCAAATTACATCTGTCATGGTTTCTTGGAGGGCCCACTTGTATCCTCTTGTTCTTCATTTATTGAGCACCTACTACATGCAAGGCACTGTACTGGGCATGAGAAACATATAGAGGCAAGAAAGAGATACCAAGATGCCATCTGTGTCTCGGTTAGCAGAGCTGGACCAGTGGTGCCCTGGAGGGATGAGCCAGCTGCAGCTGGGCTCTGTGGTTGACTTATGGGCCCAGCCAGCCAGGATCAGGCCATGGCTCCCCTTTTTCTTCCTCACCCTGATTTCTTGCTTATTCACTGGAGTCCTCCTGAAGAGGAACTGGGCCTGTTGTACTTTCTGTACCATTTATTTGCTCCCAATGTTTATAGTAATAAAGGCACAACTGATGGGGACCTCCACTCTGTCCATGTCTGAGGAGGAACTGGCGCTTTTGCAGAGACTTACTCTGGGCTCTGAACTTGAACCAGTGTGGTCTGTGCTCAGGGCCCTGTGTTTCTGAACTGAGGGTAAGGGTGTCGGGGAGTTTTCCTTTGAGATCTGTATGTGGAGGGCAGTCATCTCTTGGAAACATGGAGGGCAGGGCATGCGGTGCAGATCCTCCTCCCTCACCTCCACCCCTGCCACCCTGCAGGGAACTGTGGTCACCAAGCCCTCATGTTTGTTAATTGTTCTAGCAAACGTTTGCTATGTGTTCACTCTGTGTCAGGCCTGTGCCAAGGGCTAGGAAGTGGAGGGGACAAAATGCTGTGTGGTAGGAGAGAAAGTGCAGGGACCTGGTGAGGAGGCAGGCCCTTTCCCAACGAGAGGGGCCTCTGCATCCTGCATCCTGGCAGCCTGGCACAGGGGTTCAGAGGCCCTCAAGACAGTGGACTCCTTCTCACTCATGGTGCACATGGCCCCTGGAGCAGTGAGAGCAGATGGCTGGGCCCAGAGAACAGGGCCAGCACTGAGGGAGGGGAAGGAGTGTATTTCCCTAGTAGTCTTGCCTGGAGCTTGAACCCTGCATCTGACTGGAGGACTCCCTCCCTCTCCCCTTCCTTCTCAAGTGTGGGGAGGGGCCGGAAGTGGTGTAGGATGGTGGAGTCTAATGTACTCATGGGGCCCTTGGTAACGTTAGGACCTCACCATGGTAAGCAGCAGCATAGATACTGCTTGTCCTCATTTCCACGATGAGGAGAGGGCTGCTCAGAGGGGTGAAGCAACTCGTCTGAGGCCTTGAAGAAGTGGGGGGCAGTGCTAGGCTGCAGTCGAGGTCATCTGGCTCCTGGGCTCTTCCCACAGGATGACTGGGTGTCTCCCACTCCCACCCCACCATTCAGGGGATCTGGAGGCCCTGGTTGGGCTAATCTTTCCCAGGGGGTCATTTTAAAAGAAGAACATATGAATATGTATTGGGCAGAAGCTCAAGGAATGTTCTGGAAGTGCTCCTTCAGAGATATCACAGGATCCAAGGATCACTCTAGAAGAGAGTATTTCTCAGAAGGGCCACTGGAAGTGATATTAGCTTCAGCTGTGGGGGACCCAGGCTTGGTTTTCCTTCCTGTTTTATCCCTTGGCACTGCCACCTACCATCCCCCCCACGCCCTCTCTCTTGCTACTCCACAGCCAGTGCTTCTTTTCCCCAGAAGCCCCCTGCCTTTTCTTTGAGAGCTCTTAGAAATCCCACCAAACCATGCCCTCTCACCCCAAGACCCATGCACACGCCATCTCAGTGGTAAGACATGTATGGCCTATAAACATCTAGTTACTTATTTGGCAGTTATTCCAAAGTCCGCATCTTTAGTCAGTCATCAGATGTTTTTGAGCACTTCTAATGTGCTGTGCACCGTGCTAGGTGCCACGGGGAACCCTCGGAGGCAGGCTGACGTCCTGGACTAGGGAGCTTACAATCTAGGTGAGAGGACAGGAGGAAAGATAAAGGTCAAGGGCCAAGACTTGTGGAGGGAAGAGGACAGGTAACATCCAGCAAGCTGGAGCAGAAGCGCACCTCAGAGGGGCTAAGTCTTGACAGAAAGAAGCCACAGGAGCCGAGTGTAAGAGCTGGGAGGGCTGAGGCAGCCACCTTGGGGCCTGAGCAAGCTGTTCACCCGGGGGTGTAGAGAAGCCCAGCTGCAAAGAGGGGCTGGGACTTGGGTGTGGAGCTCTAAGGGACCAGGTCATTGAACTTGCTTGAAATGGCCGTGTGGACCACAGGAAACTTTCCTGTGCAGCGCAGGCGGTATTGGAGCCCAGGCCCCTAATTCTTCACTGAGGCCCAGGGTGACAGGTCCAGCTTGTCGATGGCTGAGCAATCCACGAAGTCATAGGGGTAGCTGTTGGCCCGGAATGGGTCCCGTGGGACCTTAGTGATGCGGGTGTTGTCACAGACAAGGCGTGAGAAGGACATTTTCCATAGAGAGTCCTTCTGCTCCTTCGTGAAGACCCCAGGGTTTTCCCACCAGAACCTGCAGAGACAGAAGTAGAGTCACTCCACAGTCTGGCTGTGGGCCCCTCCCCACCCTGTCACACGGGAAGGAAAGGGTCACAGGAACCATGAAAAGCCCTACTCACGCTGAGATCTGGAGTCAGTGCTCATGCAGGACATTGGGATACCCCTCTTGGAGAAGGGACCTGCCCTTCCCTCCCTGGCTGAGGACGCACTTGCCTGTCTCCATCGCGGATCTGCTGGAACTGCTTGCCCAAGAGGCAGGCCAGGAGAGGCCCCACCCGACCCCTTTCCACCAGCGGCTCAGCAATGGCCCCTATCCAGATGTCGATGTTGTCAGGGGTCCCGTAGAGACCCAGTAACTTCTTGGCCAGCATCTTGTTCTTCAGCACTGTGTTCAACTCCTCTAGTGTCTGCGGCTGTGAGAGGTCGCAGAAGGCTCTCCAGGAATTGTACCCTAGGGTGGAGAGGCTGAGGCTGTCTCATCCGAGGGACTTCCTGTTCACAGCCCCCTTTGGAGCCATGTCCACTCCAGCTCTATCAGCCCTGGAAAGTCTGGTCTTACAGCCTTTGGGATGGGGAAGGAGGCAATCCATTGTTTTTTATTTGCACTTCAATCTTGAGGGGGCTAGTTGGTTAAGTCCTATGTAACCACTAAGTAATCATGAAAGCTATGTGGTACTTACTATGAGTCCAGACACTATTCTAAGCACTGTGCAAATATGTAACTGAAGAACAGGAATGTTAACTAATTTGCCCAAAGTCCTGTAACTAGTAAATGACATAGGTGGGATCTGAACTCAGGCAGTCTGGTTCTTAATTAAATTGCCTTTCATGGGGACAAAAGAAAGGTCCAACAGTCACTGGTTTCTCTCTACTGTTTTCTTAATGTTTTCAGGGCTTTTAAACTGTTTTTAAAGTTGGTTGGTGATCTCTTTTTCATTTAAGGAATGCCAAGATAGTACCAGATATATGCTCTTTTCTCTGCATTAGGGGAAATGGAAGATTCTGCTTCATAGAGGAACAAAGTGGGTTTTAGAAATGGCCTGGGGCTGGACATGGTGGCTTGCACCTGTAATTCCAGTGCTTTGGGAGGCCAGGGTGGCAGACTGCTTGAGGCCAGGAGTTCGAGACCAGCCTGGGCAACATAGCAAGACTATGTCTATATTAAAAAAAAAAAAAAAAAAAAAGCTGGGCATGTGGCACACCTGTAGTCCCACCTACTTGGTAGTCTTAAGCAGGAGGATTACTTGAAGCTAGGAGTTTGAGGCTTCTGTGAGCTATGGTCGCAGCACTGTACTCTAGCCTGGGCAACAGAGCAAGACCCTGTCTCAAAAAAAAAAAAAAAAAAAAAAAAACCCAAACAAAAAAAAACTGGCCTGACTTTTGTTTCAGAATTGATCTGATGATCAGATCCTCAGGGTTATAGAAGAGAGTCTCCAGGAGTCCTAGAAAGTTAGCTAAAATTTCCCCGGTGCAGGCCAGACTTCAGACCCACTCACCAGGTTGCCCGTGGTCCCGGCAACGCTGTGTGTTGATGGCAGCCAGGTCAAAGCCATGGATCCTGTGAGTTGGCTGGAAAAGCTTGTTGCGCAGCTCTCCAGTCATCATTTTATTCTGTTTCATCAGCTTGGATTTCTTGGCCAGCAGGCCCCGCACCAGAGGATCAATTCCACCTGTCAAGGGAGACCCAGAAGCCATGCTTAGGGTGGGGGTAGGGTGGGAACATCATCCATGGCTTGCCTCTGCCTCCACCGGACATTTTCTCTTGGTTGAATGCAGTCAGCTGGACATCCCAGGCTGGAAGGTGGGAGAGAAGAGCACAGTGCAGCCTGAAGGGTATGCTCAGGGAGACGGGGGCATCCAGATTGTCTGCTCTGGGGGTGGGCAGAAAGGGGCATTCATGGGATGATGGCATGAATATAAACATTGAGATTTTTTTGGCCATGCATGGTGGCTCATGCCTGCAATCCCAACACTTTGGGAGGCCAAGGTGGGAAGATTGCTTGAGCCCAGGATTTTGGGATCAGCCTGGACAACATGGCAAAACCCCGTCTCTAAAAAGAAGGCAAAAAAAATTGGCCGGATATGAGGGCATGTGACTTGTAGTCCCAGCTACAAGGGAGGCTGAGGGAGGAGGATCACGTGAGCCCAGGAGGTCAAGGCTGCAGTGAGCCGAGATTGTGCCATTGCACTCCAGCTGGATGACAGAATGAGACCCTGTCTCAAAAAAAAAAAAAAAAAAAAAAAGATATTTTTAAAGCTCTAGTTCATGGAGTCAGCTTTTTCTTCCATATGTTCTGCTGAGGAACATTGCATAATGGGAAAAGGCTGCATAAATCTCAAGGAAATGGCCTTGACTTGTTAGGTTTTAAGTAAAGTTAATTTCAACACAACATAGCCTAGGGATAAAGGAAAGTTGGGTCCAACCTCTGGCACCTCTATGAAGTAAAAAACTCTAGAGGAGATAAAAGAGCAATGTATTTACCAAACCCATGAACTCTTTCTGTAGGAGTCAGAGAAGCCTATGGCAGGGGAAGGAGGTAGGGAAATCCCAGTCACCTTAGAGGCCAAGAGGAAAGAAAGAATAACTAATACTTATTGATCACCTCCTGTGTGTCAGGAACCATTGTAGGGTGCTCGACATGTATATCTCATTTAATGTTTTGGATAGCCTCGTGAGATGGGTACTATTATTGTTCCCATTTTATAAATGGGGAAACTGAGGCTCAGTGAGGTGAATTCACTCACCCAAGGTCATATAAAAGTGCTTGGAATCTGACTTCCAAGAGAAATTTCCCTACGATAAACTGCATAGTGGGAGACCAAGGTGACAGCACTTCCCTGAAAGGGCATACCATCTTTGACCATCCTCCAGGTGTTGAAGAAGAGGGTGTGGAGGGGGAGTTCTGGTTCTGGCCCCCATGGCTGATAATTCTCATCCAGGCGGAACACAGAAGAGGGGACCTCCAAGTGGCCAAAGCGGAAGGCGAAGGTGAAGACATTGGAAATTCTGGGATCCACAGATTCATTGTAGCCTTGATATGGGGGTATCCACTTCTGCATGTGGTCACCTAGCAAAATGGGTAGGTAGTCCCTAAAGGTGATAATCTGGAGGGAGAATAAAATCGAGAAGAAAGGGTGTAAGAAGGCTGAAACCTCTGCAGAGGGAGGCTGTGAAAGAGCTGCAGCCAAGAGTGATGAGCTGTTGAAAATCAAGGATGGCAAATGGATAGCATATGTGCCCAGTTCCCATTCCTATGACCATAGTAGACATTGCTAATCAATCATGACATTTTTTCTGTTGATCTCTTACGATTTGTCTCAACATAGGCTCTACTAATCAGTCATTCAAATTTGGCATATGAAACGTACTCTCTTTGTCATCTTTGCGCTAAGTTTATGACCTTGATGCTAAAGTGACAGTCTTTGTGTGTCACTTTAATGTAACAATGTCAGGGCAAAAGGAATGATAAACCACAGGAATGATTCAGGGGCAACTGAGGAAAGTTCATCTGGTCTCCAATTCTGAAAGAAATACAGCAGAATGGAAAGACTGGTTTCTGGTTTTCTTTTACATAAAAACACAATGAACTAACACAAATAAAAAATCTTCAGAAAAGAAAAATGCCTCCACATAACCTAATAATTATATTAATTTTTATTCTTGTAGTCTTTGCCTATATGTTACCCACTTTTACATAGTTACAATCCTACAGAATGCATACCTGTGCATTCTGCTTTTTCACTTCACGTTTTCCACATTTCTGTCTAGCTTTCACAGTGAAGCCCTGTGTCTCTTTGCTCTTAACCCAGTGCCATAAGGAGCTCAGGTGCAGTGGTTCCTGTTCCCCTAGAAGGTTGCTCAGCAACAGCAGGCAGTCAGGGAAGTACTTTCCTGCCTTGCAGACAGCACCAGCAGGGATTGAGTGGGAAGCCCCCAAACACCAAAAGAGTGAAGTAGACCAGAATAGTATTGCAAGGCTCAGGAAACTAAGGTTTGGTGGACCTAAAGCCCTAAAGTCCAGAACCTACATGCTAAATCTAAACAGGGTAACTATGTGCTAAAATAGAAGTGCTTTTTTCTTTCTTTTTTTTTTTTTTTGGCAGGGTCTCACTTTGTCATCCAGGCTGGAATGCAGTGGTGCCATCTCGGCTCACTGTAGCCTTGACCTCCCTGGTTTAAGTGATCTTGCCTCAGCACCCCCAACTAGCTGAGACTACAGCTGCATGCCACCAAGCCCTGCTAATTTTTGTATTTTTAGTAGAGACGGGATTTCACCATGTTAACCAAGCTGATCTTGAACTCCCGACCTCAGGTGATCCACCCGCCTGGGCCCCCCAAAGTGCTGGAATGACAGATGTGAGCCACTGTGCCTGGCCTAAAATAGAAAATTTAAATAGGATCAAGGGTCTCCTAATATAGTAACCAAAATGTCTAAGATACAAATGAAAATCACTCAAAATACCAAGAACCAGAAATGCCCGTTTTGAGTAAAAAGGATAATCAACTGATGCCAAGGCTGACATGAATCACATGCTATAATTATCTAATAAAAAAATTTAAAGGCAGCCATTATAAAAATGCTTTAATAATCAATTACAGATTCTCCTGAAACAAATACAATATCACAGCAAAGAAATAGAAATTATAAAAAAGAAACAAATAAAAATTACAGAACTGAAAATACACTAACTGAAATTTTTAAAAAGCTTGAATAGACTCAGTAACAGAGCGGGAATGACAGAGGATAGAATTGGAGACAGATCAACAGAATTTACTCAATCTGAACAACAGAAGGAAAATAGACTTTAAAAATTGCTCAGACAAACCAGAACCTCCGGGTTCTGTGAGACCATAACAAAAGATCTGGCATTCTTATCAATGGAGTCCCAGAAATAGAGGAGAAAGGGGGTGAAACTGAAAAAAGCATTTGGATAAATAATGCCTGAAAATTTCTCAAAATTGGTGAGAGGCACACATTTACAGATTCAACAAGATGAATGAATCCCAAACAGGATAAACATAGTGAAATTCACTCCAAGGCATATAATTAAATTTCTGAAAACTAAACATAAAGTATTAAAATAGTCAAAGAGAAATGACACAGTACCTATAAAGAAACACCAATTCAAATAATGGTAAAGGGCTGGGCGCAGTGACTCACGCCTGCAATCCCAGCACTTTGGGAGGCTGAGTTGGGTGGATCACCTGAGGTCAGGAGTTTGAGACCAGCCTGCCAACATGGCAAAATCCTGTCTCTACTAAAAATACAAAAAGAATTATCCAGGTGTGGTGGTGCGCATCTGTAATCCCAGCTACGCGGGAGGCTGAGGCAAGAGAATCGCTTGAGCCCGGGAGGCGGAGGTTGCAGTGAGCTGAGATGTCACCACCGCACTCCAGCCTGGGTGACAGAGCGAGACTCCGTCTCAAAGAAACAAAAACAAAACAAAACAAAAAAACAAATATCGGCGAAGCTCTCATCTGAAACCATGGAAGCCAGAGGAAGTGGTGCCACATTTTTCATGTGCTGAAAGACAAAAACTGTCAACCCTGAATCCAATAGCTGGTGAAATGATTCTTCAGGAATAAAGAGGAAATAAAGACGTTCTCACACAAAGGAAGACTCAGAGAATTTGCTGCACACAGACCTATCCTTAAACAATGGCTAAAGAAAACTCTCTAAACACGAAGAACGGTAACAGAAGAAGGAAAGGACCCTCAGAAAGGAAAGAAGAACAAAGCAATGGGTAAAAATAGAAGTAAACATAAATTCTTTTCCACCTCATGATTTTTTTTTTCATTATATTTTATGGTTGACGCACCATCTGATGTGGTATAAAATGTACGTAGAAGAAATGCTTCAGACAATTATATTTCAAAAGTTGGGAAGGTGAAGGGACCAAATGGAAGTAGGTTTTCTACATGTCACTTGAAATGATAAAGCATGACACCAATAGGTTGATACGTCGTAAATCCATATCTCTATCTCTATCTCTATCTTTATTTCTATATCTGTCTACCTATCTATCCTGAGAACAACCACTAAGAAAATTATACAAAGCAATATGTGATCAACTGGACCTTTAAAAAATGTTCAATTAACCCACAGGAAGGCAAAAAAAGCAATATTAGAGGAACAAGAAACAGAAGGAACAAACAGAAAACAAATAACAAAATGAGAGATATGGGAAATTTAATACCTAACATGTTAATAATTACTTTAAAGATAATTTAAAAGTAATGATTACTAAAGGTCAGAGATTGGCAGAGTATATTTCTTTTCCTTTTTTTTTTTAAGTGATCCAACCATACGCTGTCTAAAAGAAACTCACTTCAAACATAATGACATAGGTAGGTTGAAATTGACGGAATAAGAAAGATCATGGAGACATCAATTTTTAAAAGCAGGGGTGACTATATTAATATCAGATAAAATTGACTTCAGAGGACAAAAGTGGAAATTACATAATGAGAAAAGGATCTATCCATCAAGAAGATGAAGCAATCCTAAATTATATGGATCAAACAACAGAGCTTTAAAGCTTTAAAATACATGAAGCAAAACCTGACAGGACTGGAAGAAGAAATAGGCAAATTCTCATTTATAGCAAGGGATTTCAATACCTGACTCTTAGTAAATGGGAGAATTACCAGACAGAAAATTAGCTGGAGTACAGAACTGAATAGCACCATCAACCAACAGATCCAATCGACATTTACAGAACATTGCATTCAACAACAGCAAGATACACATTATTTTTAAGAACTCATAGAATAGTCAACAAGATAGTCCACAGCAGGGTTTTATAAAACAAATCTTAACAAATTTAAAATAATTGAAATCATACAGAGTATAGTTTCTGATCATGATGGAATCAAACTAGAAATCAATAACAGGAAGGCAACAGGAAAATCTACAAACACTTGGAAATTAAATAACACACTTCTAAATTATACATAGGTTAAAGATGAAGTCTGAAAGGAAATTTAAAAAATACATACGAATGAAAATGAAAACACAATGTATCAAAATTTGTGGGAGGCAGTCAACTCAGTGCTAAGAGGGAACGTTATAGCACTAAATACATTAGAAAATAGAAAAGATTGCAAATCAGTCATCTAAGTTTGTACTTCAAGAAATGCACAAAAGAAGAGCAAAATAAATCCAAAGCAAGCAGAATAGCCTAAAGGATAAAAATCGTACGATCCTATCAATTGATGCAGAAAAACCATTTGATAAAGTTCAACATCTATTCATGATAAAAACTCTCAGTACACTAGGAATGGAGCAGAACTTCCTCAGTCTCATAAAGGGCAACTACAAAACATTTATAACTAATATTATACTTAATGGTGAAAGATTGAATACTTTCTCGATTGGGAAGACAAGATGCCTACTTTCTTACTATGTGCATTTAATACATTATTGGAAGTTTGAGCCTCTAGGAAGTTCTAGGAATTGACACGTAATAAGGCAAGAAAAAGAAAGAAAAATCATATAGATTAGAAAATAAGAAATACAACTGTCTTTTGGCATATTACATGATTACCTGTGTAGAAAATGTAAGCAATCTCCAGCAGAATGCCTAAAACTAATTGAGTTTAGCAAGGTCACAGGATACAAAATCAACACATTAAAAAAAATCAATTATATTTTCATACACTGATAAAATAAGTAGAAACTGCAATAAAGTTGTAATACCATTTATAATTCCTCCAAAGAAAATGAAATACTGGACCAGGTGCAGTGGCTCACGCCTGTAATCCCAGCATTTCGGGAGGCTGAGGTGGGCGGATCACAAGGTCAAGAGATTGAGACCATCCTGGCCTCAGAGATGGTGAAACCCCATCTCTACT
This sequence comes from Chlorocebus sabaeus, assembly GCF_047675955.1. Classification (NCBI taxonomy): domain Eukaryota; kingdom Metazoa; phylum Chordata; class Mammalia; order Primates; family Cercopithecidae; genus Chlorocebus; species Chlorocebus sabaeus. Next base: position 40,144,989 of record NC_132919.1, read on the forward strand.
AAAACTACAGAAATTAGCTGGGCATGGTGGCAGGCACCTGTAATCCCAGCTACTCAGGAGACTGAAGCAGGAGAATCACTTGACCCTGGGAGGATGCAGTGAGCCAAGATCGTGTCACTGTACTCCAGCCTGGTGACAGAGCAAGATTCTGTCTCAAAACAAAACGAAAATGAAATACTGAGGTATAAATCTAACAAAACATGTACAGAATCTGTGTGATAAAACTACAAAATGTTGACTAAAGAAATAAAAAAATCTAAAGATTGGGGAGACATACTGAGTTTATGGATTGGAAAACTCAACATTGTAAAGATGTCAACTCTCCCTAAATTTATATATAGTTTTAATGCAATTTCTATCAAAATTTCAGTAAGGTTTTTTGGTAGACATACACAAACTTAATAATATGTATGGAAAGCGAAAGATCCTAGAATATCCAAAACAATTTTGAAAAAGAAGAATAAAGTGTTTTAAGGCTTACTGTATAGCTACAGTAATTGAGCACTGTGGTATTGGTAGAGGAATAGACATATGTGCAAACCAATTGAAGAGAATAGACAACCCAGAAATAGATCCATGTAAATATGCCCAAATAATTTTTGCTAAAGAAACAAAAGCAATTCAATGGAGAAACAACAGCCTTTCAATAAGTGATGCTGGAGCAATTTGACATCCATAGGCCAGAAAAAATTAAAAAAGCATCTTGACCTAAACCTCACACTTTAGGCAAAAAATTTACCCAAAATGGATCATAGACTTAAATGTAAAACATAAAACTATAAAACTTCTGGAAGGAAAAAGCAGGAGAAAGTCTTTGGGACCTAGGACTAGGAGAAAAGTTCTGAGACTTGACACCACATGCACAATCCAGGAAAGGAAAATTTGGTTAAAAGGACTTCATTAAAATTAAAAGGTTTTGCTCTACAAAAGACCTTCTTAAGAGGATGAAACAAAAAGCCCACCAAATTATAGACTGGGAGAAAATCTCTGCAAATCACATATCTGACAAAGGACTTGTGTCTAGAATACATAAAGAACTCTCAAAACTCAACATTACAAGTCAAATAGTCCAATTTGAAAATAGGCAAAATATATGAACAAGTATTTTATTGAAGAAGATACAGAAGTGGCAAATGAGCACAGGGAAAGATGTTCAACATTACTAGCCATTAGAGAAATGCAAATTAAAACAATGAGCTATTACTACACACCTACCAGAAAGGATAAAACCAAAAATGGTGATGACACCATCAGGATGCTAAGAAATTGGATCATGCATACATTGCTGATAGGAATGTAAAATGGTACAGCCACTCTAAAAAATAGTTTGGCAGTTCCTTTTAAAATTAAAAGTAGAAGACTTAGAGTAGCCAAAGCTATGCTAAGCAAAAAGAACAAAACTGGAGGAATCACATTACCTGACTTCAAGTTATACTACAGAGCTATAGTAACCAAAACAGCATGGTACTGGCATAGAAACAGACACAGAGACCAATGTAACAGAATAGAGAACCCAGAAACAAATCCACACACCTACGGTGAACTCACTTTCAACAAAGATGCCAAGAACATACACTGGGGAAAAGACAGTCTTTTCAATAAATGGTCCTGGGAAAACTGGATATCCACATGTGGGAGAACAAAACTAGATCCCTATCTTTTACCTATACATAAAAATCAAATCAAAATGGATTAAAGACAAATCTAAGACCTCAAACTGTGAAACTACTACAAGAAAACACTGGGGAAAGTCTCCAGGACATTGGTCTAGGCAAAAATTTCTTGAGCACTATTCCACAAGCATAGGCCACCAAAGCAAAAATGGACAAATGGGATCACACCAAGTTAAAAAGCTTCTGCACAACAAAGGATACAATCAACAAAGTGAAGAGACAACCCACGGAATGGGAGAAAATATTGATATTTGCAAACTACCCTTCTGACAAGGGATTAATAACCAGAATATATAAGAAGCTCAAACAACTCTATAGGAAAAAAATCTAATAATCCAATCAAAAGATAGGCAAAAGATTTGAATAGATATTTCTCAAAAGAAGACATACAAATGGCAAACAGGCATATGAAAAGGTGCTCAACATCACTGATCATCAGAGAAATGCAAATCAAAACTACAATGAGATATTATGTCACCCCAGTTAAAATAACTTATATAAAGAAGACAGGCAATAACAAATGCTGGCAAGAATGTGGAGAACAGGGAATCCTTGTACACTGTTGGCAGGAATGTAAATTAGTACAACCACTATGGAGAACAGTTTGGAGATTCCTCAGAAAACTAAAAATTGAGCTGCCATATGATCCAGCAATCTCACTACTGGGTGTATACCCAAAAGAAAAAAAATCAGCATATCAAAGTGATATCCGCACTCTTATGTTTGTTACAGCACTATTTACAATAGCTAAGATTTGAAAGCAACTTGTGTCCATCAACAGATGAATGGATAAAGAAAATATGATACATATACACAATAGTGTACTATTCAGCCATAAAAAAGAATGAAATCTAGTCAATTGCAACAACATGGATGGAAGTGGAAATCATTATGTTACGTGAAATATGCCAGGCACAGAAAGACAAACATGGCATGTTCTCACTTATTTGTGGGATTTAAATATCAAAACAATTAAACTCATGGACATAGAAAGTAGAAAGATGGTTACCAGAGGCTGGCAAGGGTAGTGAGGGGCTGTGGGGGGCGGAGGTGGAGATGATTAGTGGGTACCAAAAAATAGAATGATGGCTGGGCGCTGTGGCTCATGCCTGTAATCCCAGCACTTTGGGAGGCCGAGGTGGGTGGATCACTTGAGGTCAGGAGTTGGAGACCAGCCTGGCCAACATGGTGAAACCCCATCTCTACTAAAAATACAAAAATCAGGAGGACATTGTGGCAGGTGCCTGTAACCCCAGCTACTCAGGAGGCTAAGGAAGCCTGGGCAACAGAGCAAGACTGTCTAAAAAAAAAAAAAAATTAAAAATAAATAAATAAATGAATAAATAAAAGAGTAAGACCTACTAGTTGATAGCACAACAGTGTGACTATAGTTAAGAATAACTTAATTGTACATTTTAAAATAAGAGTGTAACTGAATTGCTTGCAACTCAATGTATAAATGCCTGGAAGGATGGATAACTCTTTTTTTTTTTTTTTTTGAAGTGGAGTCTCACTCTGTTGCCCAGGCTGGAGGGCAGTGGTGCCATCCTGGCTCACTGCAACCTCCACCTCCTGGGTTCACACTGCAGCCTCCACCTCCTGGGTTCAAGCGATTCTTCTGCCTTAGCTTCCTGAGTAGCTGGGACTACAGGCACGTGCCACCACGCCCAGCTAATTTTTGTATTTTAGTAGAGATGAGGTTTCACCATGTTGGCCAGGATGGTCTCGATCTCTTGACCTCATGATCTGCCCACCTCGGCCTCCCAAAGTGCTGGGATTACAGGCATGAGCCACCGCACCCGGCGGGATACCCCATTCTTCATGAAGTGCTTATTTCACATTGTATGCCCTTATCAAACCATCCAATGTACCCCATACATATAGACGCTTACTATGTACCCACAAAATTAAAAACATTAAAAAATTTTTTTAAAACCCTAAAAATGGACTTACCATGTGACCTAACAATTGCACTCTTAGGCATGTATCTCAAAGAAATAAACATTTTTTTTCATGTAGAAACTTATGTTTGAATGTTTATAGTAGCTTTATTCATAACAATCTCAAACTGGAAACTATCCAAATGCCCTTCAAAAGTTGAATGGTTAAACAAACTGTAGTTCATTCATACCATGGAATACTACTCAGCAACAAAAAGGAATGAAATACTGATATACACAACAGCATGGATGAACCTCAAAGATACTATGCTTAATGAAAAAAGCCCATCTCAGATGGACACATGTCGCATAATTCCATATATATAACATCTGTGAAATAACATAATTATAGAGATGAAGAACAGATCAGTGGTTGCCAGGGGTTACAGATATAGGGGTGAGGGTGGATGTGGCTATGAAGAGATAGCATGAGGGAGTTTTAGGGGGACAGTACAGTTAAGAGTCTTTATTGTGGTGGTTACTTGAAGCTACATATGTGATAAAACTGCATAGAGCTGTGCAGACACACACACACAGAGATGATTGCATTTATAACTGGTGAGATCTGAGTAAGCTCTATGGTTTATATCAATGTTAACTTCCTGGTTTTGCCACTGTATCTTGGTTATGTAAGACATTAGCACTGGAGGAGACCGGGTGAGGGGTGCATGGGACCTCCTTGTATATATTTTTAAGATTCCTGTATAATTCTTAGAATCTAATCATCTGCAGGGAGGGAGGCCCAAAAGCCCTGCCACCGGGGCCCACCTGGCTCCCACTCCTGGCTCTGCCCTCTGCTCGCTGCTGCGCCTCCAGCTACCTTTTCTCTTCCCAAACCTCTGTTTCCCCCGGCCTCTCTGCTGCTTCTCTCCTATTATCTCATCCTTTGAAGCCCCCCTCCTATTGCAATATATTAGAATCTATAATTATTTCAAAATAAAATGTTTAAAAAATATATGCATGGTTAATATCAACACATCAACCTTTGTAAGTCTCTTCTAGTTAGTTGATCAGCCAATCAACAATATCTGTTGAGTATGCCCATGAGACGGGCTTAGATGTAGACAATTAAAAAGGAAGACAATCAAATCAAAATAATCCAAATCACTGCGGTGTAGCAGTCCCGGGAGTGAAGGAGCCTACAGTCCCAGTGATGGCACCGGGCAGGCACACTGAAGGGACCAACGCACAAGTGACTTTCCAACACTCCGAATCCAGAGATTCATTTTGAGACAGAGAAGCTGAAGAAATGAAAGGAGGGGGGATTTCAAAGGATGAGACAACAGGAGAGAAGCAGCAGAGAGGCTGGGGAAATGGTGTGGGAACAGAAGAGGGAGCCGGAGGCGCAGCAGTGAGCAGAGGGCAGTCTGGAGTGGGAGCCAGGTGGGTCTGGATGACAGTGCCCCTGGGCCTCCCTACCTGCACGAAGGCTCCCAGGATTTTCCGGGCTTCCTGGTAGAGCTTCTCTCCGTCCCACTGAGGGTTGAGTCTCTTTAGTTCCCTGGCCAGCCGGTTATGCTCGCGGAGAAAGAGGGTGTGGGACGTGGCCAGCAGAATATGCTCTGAAGCTCGAGAATCTCCTGAAAGCCCAGAAGACAGGAAGGTAGATTCTCCCTAACAGCCCCAGGACCCAGTAACCTGCACAAAGAAATGATGGTGCCCCACAGGACCCCCCCATCAACAAGCCCTCCTTCCTGTCAGGTGGAGAGGGATGGGGAGGGGGTGCTGAATCACAGGTTTGACTCTTAGTTCTATATACACACTTTTTAGCTGTGTGACCTTGGACAAGTTACTTAACACTTCTGAGCCTCAGTCTTCTTACCTATGAACATGAGAATAAAGCCTATCATAGGACTGTGACAAAGGCTAGTGGTGACACACTACACAGTAACATTTTGCTAATTATAACCCAATCGCCTTCTAGGAAGGGGGGCTTCGAATGAATGAGGAGCTTTTTACTTCACAGAGCAACTTTGAAGGTTTTAGGAATGCAGGTTTGAGGTAAGGAGCTTGGGTAAGGCTGAGTTCCTCTGGGTAATAAAGGGAGAATAATCTGGAGATGGAAGTGTATAGTGGGAGGGAGAGAGGAGTAAGGATGGGGGAGCAGTTAAATGGCCAAAGACCAGGTGTCTCATAAGGGGATAAGGAACTTCTCCCTGTGCCCTCTAATCTTTAGGGGAGTCTATCTATTATCTATCTATCTGTCTATCTATCTATCTATCTATCTATCTATCTATCTATCTATCTATTATCTATCTATCTATCTATCTATCTATCTATCCATCTATCTATCTTAGACAGTCTTGCTCTGTTGTCCAGGCTGGAGTGCAATGGCATCATCTTGGCTAACTGCAGCCTCAACCTCGTGGGCTCAAGTGATCCTCCTGCTTCAGCCTCCAGAATAGCTGGGACTACAGGCATGTGCCACCATGTGTTGCTAGTTTTTAAATTTATTGTAGAAACAGGGGTCTTGCTATATTGCCCAGGCTGGTCTTGAACTTGTAGCCTCAAGCAATCCTCCCACCTAAGCCTCCCAAAGTGTTGGGATTACAGGCGTGAGCCACTGCACCAGGCCAGGAAAGTCTATTTAAAATTGCAAATTCTTGGTGTGAGTGCATATTTTTATGAAGAACAAAAAAGAACTCAGTTTTGTGTGTGGATTGATGTGGGTATATGTGAACGCAAAATCCAAAACATCTGTAAAGGTATCTTGGCCTATGAGCTGGCCTTCTGCAATGTCACGGTGGCCAGGGGGTTTGTCCTAAAAGAGAGGATGTTTGAGGGTGAGATGGCCCCTAGAAGCCGGAAACAGAGGGGACCAGGAGGGCACCTGGAATGAACAGAATTGGCAGGGCTTTGGTCATGCACAGGCTGTGTGGAGTGGGGGGTTTGTGCCCAGGTTATAAAAAGCTTTAAAAATATACATTCCTCTTCATCTAGAACTTCCTCTTCTGGGAAATTATCTTAATAAATGTATCAAAAATGAGAACAAAGATTTATCAGTGAAGATATTCCTTACCTAAACAACAGCAACAAAACACAGAAAAACTGGAAATAACTAAATTCCCCCAAGTAGGGTAGAGAAAATGAATGGTGGTAACATGCGTCATGCAATACTAGGCAGCCATTAAAAATCATGTCATAGAAGAACAGTTAATGGCATGAGTAGATTAAGTGAAGACGTCAGGTTTTGGAGCATTATTTATAGTAGGACCCAATTATGTAAAACAATGTAGAACTGTATCTGTGATAGGAAAAACACTGGAAAATAAGCATTAAAATGTTAATGATGATTATTGGTGGGTAGCGGGATTGTGTGAATTTTTTTGTTTTCTTTTCTTTTTTTTTTCTTTTTTTTTTTTTTTTTTTGAGACGGAGTCTCGCTCTGTCGCCCAGGCTGGAGTGCAGTGGCCGGATCTCAGCTCACTGCAAGCTCCACCTCCTGGGCTCAAGTGATTCTTCTACCTCAACCTTCCAAGTAGCTGCGACTACAGGCGCCCGCCATCACGCCCGGCTAATTTTTTGTATTTTTAGAAGAGACAGGGTTTCACCATGTTAACCAGGATGGTCTCGATCTCCTGACCTCATGATCTGCCCACCTCGGCCTCCCAAAGTGCTGGAATTACAGGCGTGAGCCACCAGGCCTGGTACTTTCTATTTATTTTCTTTGTTACTTTTCTGGACTTCCTGATGTTGTTTTACAGTGAATACATGTTCTTGAATTCTTTATTCATCTGGGCCTTTCTGCTAGTCCTGGACCAGGACCTGGCTAGGGACAGCGATGGCTCAGTGTGCATTTTTCCAGAAAGATGACAAGAAGGGGGCAGTGGTAAAGCTTCCCTGGATAATCCCCTTGTCCTTGGGCCCTTCTGTTCCCAGGCTAGAGACTCACCTGCCAGGAAGCAGGGCACACGGGCTGTGGTGTTGATGAACTCACAGGGGCTTGGCTTCTTGCTATCATAGGGCAGGTAGGGTAGCCCATGGTCTGAGACCTCCTGGTTGACAGCCATGAGACCCAGGGGGCTGCTGAGGTTGCGGAGGCGGCTGGCCAGGCTTGGCTCGGAGCTGTACACAAAGCTGGCATCCAGGAAGGAAGTCAGAGCATTAATCTGCTCTCGGGCCAGGGACTTGTAGGGTGGAGTGGGGCAGACAAATCCAGCTCGGAAGAAAGGCATGCATTTCCCTTGAGTCCTCGCCTTGGGGTCATTGGGTGGGAACTGCAGAGAGATTGGGCATAAGTGACTGGGCAGGGGTGGAACAGCTGGGCCCTGGCAACCTCTCCCCAGGGCAAGTCTGGATGCAAAGATGCTGATGGCGCCCTCCTGGGACCCTGGTACCGGACACTGACCCCAGACACTTCTTGCTGACATTACATACCCTGGGCTCATAATATCTTGAAGTTCATTACATCCTGTTGTGTGAAAGAGCTGAGGGTAATCATTCAGTCCTCACAGTGAGGACTCCAAATTTTTGGTGGGGAGGGAGTCCTGAGCTCCCTGGACAGGAAAACAGGACATGAGGTGGGAACAGATTTGTTAATAATTACTATTAAGGACAGCTGCCATGTATTTATTTTGGGCTTACTATGTGCCAGGAATTATGCATACTTTAACTCACCTCAGTCCTCGAAAAAACCCTGTAAGGTGGACAATTCAGTTCCATTTTATAGATGAGAAAACTGGGGCTCAGAAAAGTTAAGTAAGTTACCTAAGAACTTACACACTGGAAGGGAAAGATGTAGGATTCAGATCATTGGCTTCATTCCACAGTTTATGCTCTTTATACCACAGCACATAGCCTCGATTTATTCTGTGAGTGAATAAATGACTCTCCAACTGTAACACCCACGAATAATAGGAAAAGATGCATTGCTGCAAGCTCCTCTCCCTTCCAGATGGAAATTCCTACAAATCCCTGCTGCTCACTCGGATTCAGCCAGGTTTCAGGTCCTTCTGAGTGGAGTTGAAGTCATCCTCTACAATGATGCACAGCAGCATAAACTTTAACTGCATAAAATGAATCTCTGGGGATCTTGGCAAAAATGTAGAATCTATTTCCTAACATCTTGGGTGAGACTTGAGATTTTGCATCTCTTTTTTTTTTTTTCTTTTTCTTTTTTATTTTTTGAGATGGAATCTCTCTCTGTCACCCAGGCTGGAGTGCAGTGGCGGGATCTCAGCTCACTGCAACCTCTGCCTCCCAGTTTCAAGCGGTTCTCCTGCCTCAACCTCATGAGTAGCTGGGATTACAGGCCTGTACCACCACGCCAGGCTAATTTTTGTATTTTTAGTAGAGACGGGGTTTCACCATGTTGGCCAGGCTGGTCTCAAACTCTTGACCTCAGGTGATCTGTCCACCTCAGCCTCCCAAAGTGCTGGGATTACAGGCGTGAGCCACCTCTCCCAACTGAGATTTTACATTTCTAATAAGCTCCCAGGTGTTACCAATGCTGCTAGGTCGGGGATGTAGACAACCTTCGCCAGTGTTCCCATTCTGCTATCAGTAGTTTACTTGTCCAATTCCCACGCTGGCCCTTTGTTCTTGAGAGCTGGAGCAGTGTCCTGTTCCCTTTGGAATCCTCAGCATTTAGTGCATTGCCTGGTATGGGGTGGTCAATGTCTGTTTACTGAATAAATGAATGAGTGAGGCATGGAAAACTACCAAATCAGTATCCATGATCTATCCAGAGATCCTAGCTGATGAGCTGGGAATGTCTGCTACATCAGGGTGGGCAAGGGGCTAGCTAGTCAGAGACGCCCAGCTGCAGGGCCTTACCATGATGGGGAAGCAGTTGTCTCCCTGGATACAGTACTCATCACACTGGGCTTTGGAGTACTCACTACTCCCCAGCTCTGTGTCAGGGGCAAAGTCCAGGTCGTGATCTACAATCTGACCCCACTGCATGAAGAACAGGGACCTGTTTTGGTCCAGAACACCCTCCTCATTCAGATAGCCAACAATCTTGTTAGATACCTCCCGGGCCTACAGATGGAGACAGAAGGGGAGGGCAGATTAGAGGAAAAAGTGCTTTGAGGATTCAGATGCAACTACAGCTCATTAACTACCTACCATGTTACAGTACACTTAATCCCTACGAGGAGTTTGTGAGGTGGGTAGCATTAGCCTCTTCTATAGAGGGGGAGATTGAATCCTGGACAGGTAAAGTCAGTTCTCCAAGGTCCTGCTGCTACAAAGGGACAGGGATGGGATTGAACCCAGATCCGTATGACTTGATGACTTGCCAGGCCAGTGCCCTTTCCACTAAGAGAGGGAAAACAAGGACAGGCTGCCTCTGAAATACAAGCTACGAGCTAGGGAGGTGCCAGGTGTGGGGGAATAGAGAGGGGCTCTGGGTAGGGGCTGCCAACTCCCATAAGGCCAACAAATAGGACCTCCAGGCAAACAACAGCTGATGCACTCCAGGGGCGAGGGTTGGGGTAAGCGCCAGCGGGATGGGGCAGGGAGGCCATCTGCCTGGGAGACCCCAGGGTATCTGGCCTGCGGCGACCGGGACGTGACCACCACGTGGCTGAGCTCCGGGCTCCGAGCTCTGCTGCCCTCTAGCGGCAGATGGGGGTCTGTGCAGATCTCCATCGCGCACCCCTGCTGCCCGCACCGATTTCTCCTCCTCCTTTCCCTGCGAGCATCCTGTCCCCTCTGACTCCCATCCTTCACCCCCGCCCAGCCTGCCCTCACCAGCGGGAGAGCGAAGCCGTTGCGCGTCTTCCCCGGCGTCCAGCCGAAGGGCAGGGAGAGCCCGTCCTCGTACTCCGCGGGCAGCCAGCGCGCCAGAGCCCTGTTGGCGGCGCCCAGCGCAGGCTTCCTCCTGAAACCAGCACGATCCTCGCTGAGCTTCGGCAGGCCGGCTCCGGGGCTTCAAAGCCCAGGACCTCATGGGGCAAGGAGCCTCTGCTCAAGGCGGAGGGGACGCAGAGAAGGGGGCCTCTCAAATGTGCGGTCTCTGAACTGCGACCACCCCCTGAAGGCGCGGGGCTCCCCCGCCCCCGGGAAAGGTGCCGCTTCCAGAGACACACAGTGGGCTAGCGGGAGAGGGCTGGAGACGCGCGATCTTGAGAAGATGGGGAAGGTGGGAACGCCAGCCCAGGTGGGCAAGGCAGTGGCAGATCTGCCTGGAGTGCCCAAGGAGCAAAAGCCTTGGCGGGGCGGGGCGGCGTGGCTGGAAGGGTCGGCCCCCACAGCCCAAGCCCCGCCACCTGTTGTTGCAGTCTCCGGTGATGGTGCGGTAAGGGCTGCACGGGTCGCATCTCACCACCGGAGCAGGGGCACCACAGCCCACCTCCAGAGACAGCGAAGTCAAGTCCAGGCTGGGGTCTGAAACAGAAGGGACCCCAAAGGGACTGAGTTCTTTTTCCATTCGCAGGCACCCGTGGGAGGCAGAAAATGGAGACCAGAGGTGAACCTGCATGTTTTGGAATGCATTCCATTGTAAGTAAGCGTTTCTCAAGTGGTTTCTCAATTAATCTGACAGCACATTAAGGTAATAAATTTTATTCCCATTTTACAAGGAAGAAAATGAGACTACAGTGTTCAAGAGACTTGCCCAAGGCCACACAGAGTAACTGGTAATGTTCCCAGAATTGCTAGTAATTTCTGATATACCAGGTCCAGATTCATTTGAATTGACAGATCTTTCTTTTAGAATGGAAATACCCCTGGGAGGTTAAGCATATGTTAGCATGAGTTAGTGTGATAAGACCGCTTTCTTCTAAAGCTTCATTTACATCTAAAGTACCAAGCAAGCCGGGCGCGGTGGCTCAAGCCTGTAATCCCAGCACTTTGGGAGGCCGAGACGGGCGGATCACGAGGTCAGGAGATCGAGACCATCCTGGCTAACACGGTGAAACCCCGTCTCTACTAAAAAGTACAAAAAACTAGCCGGGCGAGGTGGCGGGCGCCTGTAGTCCCAGCTACTCCGGAGGCTGAGGCAGGAGAATGGCGTAAACCCGGGAGGCGGAGCTTGCAGTGAGCTGAGATCCGGCCACTGCAATCCAGCCTGGGCGACAGAGCCAGACTCCATCTCAAAAAAAATAAAAAATAAAAAAATAAAGTACCAAGCAAGCAGGGACATAGCGAGGACAGACGTTGGGAAGGGATAGGTAATTTTTCAGTGAGGGGCAGGGGTTGTGGGAGGAGTGACAGAGTAGAGGGGCTTTAGGCATCAGAGGGTTCAGTGGGGGCACAGAGTGGAGAGAGATGCCCACTTCTGAACACATACCCTCATATGCATACCTCATCCACCCTGGCGTCTGCAAGAACAGGGAGGTGAGGGAATCTGGCTCATGGGGGCTTCTTTGGGGGGCCATCTCTGAAAGGTGGCAGGATTTCAACTCTCAGAACCTTTTGGATTTCAGAGGTCAAAGTGTTTCCTACTTTTTACCCTGTCTCAGTTTCCTTTTTTTGGAGCTTTGGAATTTGCCCAACTCCTAGGCTAGGTTTCCCCCCTCACTTGATGTTTTCCCAGGGAGAACCTGTAGCCTCTTCCTCCTGTCAGGACCAAACCCCTTCCTCATGACCCTCTGTGGGCTGTGGCATTTGGTTGGGGATGAGAATGGAGGGGATGGAGGAGGCCATGACCAAGCCATCAGTTAAGTTCATTTACTGATAGCCCCATCTTACCCAGAACACGATGGAAATCTTAGCTCCTGTGACATTATTCCAGTAAATCCCCCTGACACAGGTGGCTTAAATATCACCTTTACTAGAGGAAGTGGTGACACTGTGGTTTAGGACAAGGAACCCATGTTTATTGACTTTAGCACTTCCTTTGGGCAGAGGCCTTACAGATAGTGTTATACAAAGAGCACCAATGTCCTCTCACTTGGAGTTGGCAATGTGAGCTTGCTAGGTCTCAGTTCCTTCCTCTGCAAAAAGAGCATTGCCCTAGCTGTCCTCTAAGCCCCTTCTTGCTCTGCCAGTCTCGTCTACTGGTCTAAGAAGGGAGAGACGGGAGTGTTCCCCTGAGTAGATCGCTCTCAACAGGAAGTGCAGCTTTGGGTGGCCTCTGCTCTCTCCTGTGGGGAGATGACCCCTTCCTGCCACAGAGGGCTGGCGGGTTTTCTGTACCTGTGACATTGGTCAAGGACGCCTTCTGCCTCAGTCTCTTTAAAGACTCCTCCCACACCTGTCCGTTGCGGATGGCTGTACGCGTCCGGCCTTTGGCATGCTTGAGGTATTCTGAGAGCTGTCGGCTGGTGGGAGTCTCAGAGCTCATGGCGGTCTTCAGCCTACAATGGAGGGAGATGGGGATCATGGCCTGGACCCTGTAGGAAGGGGGCTGGGGGCCGCTGGAGGGGTGGCAGGGGATGTGTGTACAACATGGCCTCATAACCCAGGCTGCTGCACTGTCCAATACAGTAGCCACTAACCACATGTGGCTATTTAAATTGAAACTTATTAAAATGAAAATTAAAAATTCAGCTCCTCAGCAGCACTAGATGCACCTCAAGTGCTCAATAGCCAGGTGTGGTTAGTGGTGACTCTGTTGGGCAGTGCAGATAGAGAACGTTGCATCATCCTAGAAAGTTATCTTGGACCCTGCTAGCCTAAAGTGGGCATAGAGCTGGACGGACACAGGGGTGGATCTGGGTTCCACCAGGATTGGTTTAATTACATGACCTCTGAGTGACTTCCCCTCATTTATGAACTGGGAATCACAGTTTTCTCCCATCAGAGACTTATGTTTGGACTTTGGGATAGACTGACTGGGACTGGCTCCTGACTGCCACTTTCTAGTTGTGTGCCTTTGAGGCAAATACTTATGCTCTTTGTACTCAGTTTCCTTATTGGTATAATGAAAATAATGATAGTAACCTTAGGTTGAACCATGCTGTTTCATCATTTTTGACCTTGAAAATAGCTGTTTTCTACAGTTCGATTGAGTACTTCCTAGGATTTTGGGGAGGAATGAATGTAGAGCCCCCAGAGCTGTATCTGCACAGAGCACACACTTGCATGTGCGAGCATCACTGTTACCATCAGCCGGGTCCCACAGGGGCTGCTGCAAGGTATTAGAGTCCCTGCCTCACACCATGAACAAAGGCAGGCAGGCCGCTGGGCCCCCGTGGGCTTAGCCTGTAAGATCCCATCCAAGGTTCCAGATGCTCCTTCCTTTCCCGCCCCGCCCTGGGCTCTGCATGCTTCCCCTGCCTGGACACAGATTTACCAGGGACTCACCTCCTGCTCTGCCCTGGGGTTGGGCTCTGTCGGGGGCAGGCAGGTCTTGGAAGGACCTCTTTGCCATCTCCACAGTCTCTACCCCAGTCCTAGCCATCATCCTCTCCCATCTAGACAGCTCTTACTTCCACACCTGTCCTCTTCCCATTCGTTCTCCACAGGGCTACTGGAGTGATGTTTTTAGCATAAAAATCAGACCATGTCATCGCTGATTCAAGTGTTATAATGGCTTACCCTGGGGCAACACACCTCTGCTCTCACCTTATGTGTGATCTTCCTTGCCTCCTGCCTCCACTGGCCTTCCTTTTCCTGAGCACCGCACAGGCTTTCCTGCCTCAGACCCTATGCTGTTGCAGTGCCTGGAACGCCACCCCCATGCCCTCTGCCTGGGTGGCTCCTTACCATTCTCCAACAGGCTTCCCTGATCCCTGTGCCTAGAGTGGTATCTCTTGCCCTGTTTATTTCCTTCATTTTCCTTATAAATTGTGAGTCACTGCACTGTGTGTGTACTTGGGTAATAGAATGTTTAAATGTGACTCGTTCTGTCTCTGAGTGAGGCCCCTGAGTCCAAGGACTAACAAGCGGGGAAGGGCTCCTCCACATTTCAAAGCAGGGCAGTGGTTTGCCTGTGCAGGACTTGCAAAGGAGGTGTATGAACACCAGTTTTGTGGCTTTCATGCTGTCCCCCATCGTGTGGCTATAAAGGGAATGAATTCGAGGAGGGAGAGAGAATTTTCCTTTGGAGACATTTGCAGAAATACTGGTCACTTCCCTCCCACCACCATGAGGCTCTCCCTTTGCCAGTTTAATTCTAGGGAGAAAGGTCTTAGGAGGAGGGCTTGACTGTGTGTCCTGGAGTCCTGGCTGGGGTTTGACACCTGCCTGAAGAGCAGTGTCCTGACAGCACAGAGAGAGGGGCAGGGCAGCCCCGTCGCAGAATCCGGAATCTGCACGGCCCCCACAGCAGGGCGAAGCTGCTAGTATTCTGGAGGCTGCTTAAAAGGGACCTGCCCCAAGACAGGGTGGGGAGGGGTGAAGGAGTGGGCCCGATGCTCCCAGGCAGAGACGGTTAGAGCTGGGAGTCACTGGCCAGAAAATTTTCCAGATCACAGAGTTGGCAGCAGAATCTCTCTCTGAAACCAGGAAGGTACCCAAGGGGAGACAGAGAGAGAGCTTCCGGCCCCTTGAGGACTGAGCTGTTCAGGGGATGTAGACTCACCACCCCTTTTTCCTCCCTCCCTCAGCTTAACCAAGGAGCAGAAACCCAGGCTGGGAAGGAGGAGCCCCAGAAAGAGGGAGAAGGAGACTGCACTCTCTTCTCCTGCCAGAGGCCTCAAGCAGTTCTGAGCTGAAGGAAGAGAACAGGTCTGGGCTTTATCTTCTTATGCTGACATTTTAATTCCTGAGATAATCCTGGTCTGGGGACTAGAAGCGTCCAGAGCATGTTTTATCATCTAAGTCACCAAAAAAGTTATCTGATGGCTTGAGAGTTCATTCAAGGGCCAAGGAGGAGTGAGTGGTGGCCCAGGTCCAGTGCAAAGGGACAGCGAGAGGAAAGAATAAGGTTACTTTTTTCTCAATGTCTGCCCTTTCCCTAGAGTGTGCGTTTCCTGAGGGAAGGTGCCCATGTTGCCCCTGCACAGGATTGGAGGGTGGTTGACTCTATTGGTGCCCTGTGGGCCCTGGGCTCTTCCCCTTGCTGCCACGGGTGCATCTGCTGCAAGCTCACTCCAGCAACCTTGTAGGGCGCCTGCTTCTGAGCCACTGGAGTGGCCTGGCTGGGGGTGCCAGGGAATTCCACAGGTGTGCCACAACACTTCTCAGCCACCTGCAAGCCTGCAGCCATGTCTGACTGACGTGGGCAGATGAGGGCTCTGCTCCCTTGCTCCAAGATGGGACAGGCTCTGAGGAGCAACTTCTGCTCCAGGTTTCCCTGTAGGGTCAGGCTGAGGCTAGACCTGAAGTCACTTTATTTGTCCAACCTCCCCCTTTGCTTCTCCTGCTTCTTCACCCCGTCACAGCTTCCCTGTGAGCACTTGTGTAATATGTCACTGGCATCTGAATGCAGGGCTCGGATTTGGCTTCTGGTGGACCTGGCCTCAATTAGTCCATATCAGTTGGATGAATAAAGAACTTTTACTGAGAGGCTTTCTGGAACTCTGGAATGCATGGCCCAAGGAAACATTGGGCCACGTGGAAGAAAGTCCTTCTAGGCTGGGCGCGGTGGCTCACGCCTGTAATGCCAGCACTTTGGGAGGTCAAGGCGGGCGGATCACGAGGTCAGGAGATCGAGACCATCCTGGCTAACACAGTGAAACCCCATCTCTACTAAAAATACAAAAAAATGAGCCGGGTGTGGTGGCGGGCACCTGTAGTCCCAGCTACTCAGGAGGCTGAGGCAGGAGAATGGCATGAACCTGGGAGGTGGAGCTTGCAGTGAGCTGAGCTCACGCCTCTGCACTCCAGCCTGGGTGACAGAGCAAGACTCTGTCTCAAAAAAAAAAAAAAAAAAAAAGTTCCTTCTAGGGTTAGATTAGATGTCCTCTTCCAGGTGATGTACAGGCTGGGGACTTTAGGAATGTGGGCTATTGCTCCTACTTGTCATGTACTTGGAAGGCTGGGAGGATGGAAAGGCAAGTTTTATCATTGTTCGCCTCACTGGCTCATCGGGGCTGGCCTAGATGTGCTTGTCATGAACAGGAAGCCTGTGAAGGGAAGTGTGTGTGTGTGTGTGTGTGTGTGTGTGTGTGTGTGTCTCACGTACCTGGTTCGGGAGTCCAGGAAGGCCTTGTTGACTTGGACCTTGGCCTGACTCACGGCATCGGAGATGGCAGAGGTTCTGGTGGTCTGTGCTTGGAGTTGGAGTGGGGAGCAGGAAGTAGGTTGTCAGACACCACTCCTTTGCAATGTCTTCTGCTTCTGTCTCCCTCTTTCTCAGCCATCACCCCCACCCCGCAAATCTGGGCAGGCAGGAGATCAAGATTAGGAAAGTTTCATAAGAGTCCTTAAGGGGAAAAAGCACAGAATGGGAAGAATACTCTTGGATCTTCAATAAGATGTCAAAATTGCTCTTTGAGATCTCACTAGAATGCCCAGAGATGGGATGAAGAAGGAGTGTGGCCACTCAGGGTGGCTTGGGCTGCTGGGCTGTGGGGATTTGTTCATTAAAGAGGACCCACTGATCACCAGGACCCTGATGTAGAGAAGGGGATGGCATGATAGTAATGGGATTCCCTGTTCCCTCTTGTATTGGTGTCTGGAGCATGGAGGACAGGATCTGTTTTCTCAACAAGGAGAGCATAGTGGGTTAAATAATGGCCCTCCCAAAATTCACATATGAATGGAACCTCAGAATGTGACCTTATTTGGAAGTAGGGTCTTTGTAGATGTTATGAATTAAAATGAGGTCATACTGCCTTAGCATGGGCCCTAAATTCAATGAATGGTGGTTTTTTGAGAAGAAGAGAGGACACACAAAGAAAAAGGCCACACAAAGACTGAGGCGGAGATTGGAGTGTTGCAGCTACAAGCCAGGGAACACCAAGGATACCAGAACCACCAGAAGCTGGAAGAAGAAAGGAAGTATTCTTCCCTAGAGCCTTCAGAGGAAGCACAGGCCTGCCAACACCTTGATTTTGGACTTCTATCTCCTGGACTGTGAAATAATACATTTCCGTTGTTTTAGGCCACCTAGTTGGTGTGCTTTGTGACAGTAGCCCCAGAAAACCCATAAAGGGAGACACTCACCTCTTGTGGCAGATGCTGCAGCCTGAAGCAAGATGAGAGAAGCCAGGAGGGCTGGGAGATGGAGAAGGACCCCCATCGCTGAAATGAGATGCAGGATCACTCTGTGAGCCTCTCTAGAGCCCAAGTGGGAGGGTTTTTTTTTTTTTTTGAGACGGAGTCTCACTCTGTCGCCCAGGCTGGAGTGCAGTGGCCGGATCTCAGCTCACTGCAAGCTCCGCCTCCTAGGTTTACGCCATTCTCCTGCCTCAGCCTCTCGAGTAGCTGGGACTACAGGCGCCCGCCACCTCGCTCAGCTAGTTTTTTGTATTTTTTAGTGGAGACGGGGTTTCACCGTGTTAGCCAGGATGGTCTCCATCTCCTGACCTCGTGATCCGCCCGTCTCGGCCTCCCAAAGTGCTGGGATTACAGGCTTGAGCCACCGCGCCCGGCCCAAGTGGGAGGTTTTGAATCACAGAAAGCAGAGAAAGCCCAAGGAACGCCAGACACCCTAACACTGGAACAGGGAAGGAGAAGCCACATTAACGAATGAAACATCTACTTTATGCACAGGCCTGTGCTAGGTGCTGGGAGTGATGGAAAGAGGAGAAGCCGTGGTGGAAGGGAAAGAACTCAGGCTTCAGGATCGAAGGCCCTGATTTATCATTCTGCATTTGCTCCAAATAGCTCTGTGACCTTAGGCAGGTTACTTAACATCTCTGGGGTCCTGGCTTGCTATGGGAGGAGGTGAGACCAAGTGATCCAGAATATCCAATTCTGCCCTGACAGCCTGTGGTCCTGAGATGCTGTGCCTGTCTTGTCACAGGTGTGAGAAACGCTGTTACCAAGCCTGGAGCCTGCCTTTGAGCTCTCCTCCCTCCTTCCCTCCAGGATGCACGCCTCCCTGCAAGCCAGTTTCCTCTGGCCCAGCCCCAGGGGAGAGTGCCTGAGAGGTAGACACTCAGCGCCTCCCTTCGGAAACCTGGCAGGGGCTTCCCCATCCCTCAAAGTGCCAACTTGATGGCACTACTGAAAGTTATGACAAAGCTCAGAGCTCCCCTGAGCCCACAGCTGTGCCCCAGCCTGCCTGGGAAGATTCCAGCTCATGGATTAACCCCTTCGCCATGAGCTTTAACTCGAACGCAAGTCTTTAGAGTAAATTTTGTGCAGCTTTGTTTTCTGATGAGGGTCTTCATTGGGCTTAGTGGAGCAGACCCCGTATGTCTTCTGAGGAGATTCTGGCTCCAGCCTGGGGAGATGGAATGATTGTGTGTGTAGAACATGGTCCTGAGAGGCTCCTCAGTTTTCACAAGAGCGCATGGGCTCTCCCTGCAGCACGGCATTCACTGGTAGAATCCAGAAGCACACTAGGGAGAGCAGCCTCAGGTTGCCCCCCCGCCACGTCTCCCCAAGGCTCAGCTCCCAGAGAGAAATTCTGGAGCTCTGCCTGACAGATTTCCCCACTTGTCTTGCAGACCCTCTCCAAATCATCTCCCCTTGGAATAGGCCAGACCAGGAGAACTCTGTATCTGGATCAGGTCATTTCAGCCTCTTTCACCCCGTCTGCCTCCAATTTTTCCCTTGAATAATTTGTATCTTGTTGGATGTACTTTTTGTAAGCTAACTCTAGAGAAAAGGCAAGGCATGAATAAATACCTCTCTGGCCAAGATTCTCTGTTACTTCTCCCTACCCCAAGATGAGTTCTCAAACAGCTTGACCTCTCAGTGGGCTCTTGTCCTTAGAGTTGTATGGCCCCCAGGAGAAAGATATTCTGTGACCTCCTATCCCTCTGTCACCATATTTTGCAGCTTCAGGGGACCCATTGCAGGGTTCATTGAGTTAGCAGAAATCTGCCCTTCAGACAAACAGAGATGATGATTTTGGAGGAAAAGGTATCATTGACTTTAAAAAACAAATTGTGATTAAAAAAACATGGCCAAGTGTGGTAGTTCATGCCTGTAATCCCAGCACTTTGGGAGGCCAAGGTAGCAGATCACTTGAGGTCAGGGTTGGAGACCAGCCTGGCCAACATGGTAAAACCCTGTCTCTATTAAAAATACAAAAATTAGCCAGGCGTGGTGGCATACACTGGCAATTCCAGCTACTGGGGAGACTGAGGCAGGAGAATTGCTTGAACCTGGGAGGTGGAGGTTGCAGTGAGCCAAGATTGCACCACTGCACCCCAGCCTGGGTGACAGAGTGAGACTCCATCTCCAAAAAAAAAAAAAAAAAAGAAAGAAAAAACCAAAAACCCAAAAAAACCACATAGCATAAAATTTAGCATCCTAGTCACTTAAACTATGTAGTACTATAATGTCAGGTATATTCACATGTTGTACAATGGATCTCTAGAACATTTTCATCCTGTAAAAACTGAAACCCTATACCCATTGAACACCAACTCCCTATTTCCCCTTCCCCCCAGCTCCTGGCAACCACCACATCATTGATTTTTTTAAGACGGCTGTGGGCACAAGCATTCATTATGTTGTTCTTTGAATGACTAATGCATTTCATAATAAATGACAAACACAAGGTAAAAAATTAGTCCATTTTTAAAAGAGGCATCATCTGAGACAGCCTGAGGAAGACAAGATCATAGAAGAAGATATGAAAGTTGAGAAAATTAAACAGGAACTAGTACTTAAGTACTCATTTCTCCTCTCCTCTTCTTTGGGACCCCCTTCATGCTCTCCTCACTGGAAAGTGGAGGAGTGGGGACTTCAAGGCCACAGATAAATTATTTTCCCATGTCTTTGGCAATGTTCTGGGTGGGTGTGAAGGAAGGGTGTGAATAAAAATCAGAGCCAGGTACATACAAGGTCATGTCACTGAAAAGGGGGTGTGCAAAAAGGTTCTAGAGGGACACTGTCTGCAGCCAGAACCACGCAGGGCAAGAGGGCATGGAGCTTCACAGTGTAAACGGCCAACAAGAGGCTTCTGTGATGTGTGGATATTTATCTGCATTCTTATCAACATGGTGAGTGCAGAAACCATTTCCCAAGCCCTTTGGTTTGCAGCAAAGCCTGGAGCCTTCCCTGGGACATGAAGCACTATCTGGAGACAGAGCCACAGCCTTTGCCCCTCAAATGCCAGGCCGGTCCACAATCCCATGCCTCCACTCATGCTCTTCCCCATACTATACCCTCTCTGCCTAATAAACTCCTATCCATCCTTCAACACCCAGACCAAATGCCACCTTCTCTGTGAAGTTTACCAGTTTTCTCCAGGAAAAGTTAGATCGTTCTTTTTTCTGTCCTCCCACAGTATTTCATCCATATCTCATATTACGGTCTTCACATCTGTTTCCCCTATCAGGCCATGAACTCCCGAAGGGCTCCATCTTATGTATTTGTTTTCCAGGACCTAAGTATGTCAATATATAATAGGTGTTGGGTGCATGCTGAATGAATGAAACTCCTAGAGCAGAGAAGTTCGGCATCTGGAGGTTGCAGAGGGAGAGGGCAGAGATGGTCTCTCGGCAAGCCTCTCACACTGTAATGTGCCTACTAATCACCTAGAGATTGGGGTAAATGCAGATTCTGACTCAGAAAGTCATAGGAGGGGCCTGAAAATCTGCACTTCCCGTAAGCTGCAGGTGATGATGATGTTGCTGGTCTGTAGACCACACTCTGAGTACCAAGGCCTTCCAGACTTTGGTTCTCAATGTTGCTGAGCAGTCACCAAAGAGATGGGGGAAGGCCTGAGAAGGGATGAAGTCAGTGAGATTCTCTTCCATGACTGGAAAGAGCCCTGTGGAGGGTGGTGGAGTGAGCCAACAGGAAAGCCATAATTCTTGCCCCATCACCCATAGGAACACTCTCTTGATCTTTTGAGTGACTCCAAGATCAGGATGAGAATGAAGAGATAGCTCTTATCAAGCCCTCTAGAGCAGAAATAATCTACTTCAACCAAAAGATTTGAGGCACACAATTGCATCAAAAACAAATATGATTTAACCATCCCATTCTCCCAAAATGAAGCCTGCCTAGTACTGCTGCAAACAGGTCACACACCTGCTTGAGAGCCAGGTGTCCACAGGGCACTTCAGACAGCTAGGACTGGGAAAACTAGATGGCCGGATCTGCTGCAGATGGCAGGCATGAGATGCTGGAAATGAGATGAAGACCTGACAGCTCCGGCTCAGGGAACCCCTTAAAACACTGCAAAATGTCCATTATAGTGGAGAGGCCAGATTTCATCAAACTGCCTCAAGAATAGCACAGGGAGCACCATTTTGTCAATGTTTTTCCCCAAATTCCCATATGATTCTGGACACATTAAATTGCTTAGATCTCAGTTCCTAAGCAGGGTGGATAAGAGAGGTCTATGGTACCTTCCAGCCCTAAGAGTCTATGATTCTGTGACATAGTTTTCAGACACAGAAAAGCCTTTTTCCCCCACAGTGGTTGGGGGAGGCTTAATTACATTCTCTCATATACCAAACAAGGGGAGTGTGCCATGGGGTGGCTAAAGCTGGCACCAGAAAATGCCTGATAGAGCCAAGTCCAAATCCAGTGCTAAGCTTTCTGAGAATACATTAGGAAATTTCATCATTAACTTTGCAGAAACCAGGAAAGATGAAAGTTGAAGAGTCTTACCTGCCCGGTGCCTTGTCTTTTCGCAGCAGCCAGGGAGTTGCTCTGCTTGGAGGAGCTGGTCTTTTATACCTTCCAGCAAGAATGTACTTCTGGGAAAGGCCCAGACGGAAAAATTTTGGTGTGGCTTGGAGGAGACGCTGAGGCTTAGCAGGAAACACCATGTGACTCTGGGCACATGCACCAGGAAACTGCAGAATGGCAGGGATTGGTTGATGCAATACCACTGACTGTGGGTGAAGCAACTCCTCTTTCCATCTTCCAACTTAAATGCATGATCCTGATCTAGTCCTGGAAGGCAAAGCTGCACACCCTGAGCACATTTGTCCCTCTTAAACTCCTAATGGGATCCGAATAGCTCTTAGAATTATGAACAATTATCAGGTAGATGCAAAAGGAATTGCAAAAACCGCAATTACTTTTGCACCAACCTAAATGGTTCTCCTCCCCATTCATATATTCGCTGCCCTTTGATCCTTCCCTTACTTTCCACCCAGTTTACCATGGAATCCAATGGATTCATCTTTTGGATTTAAAATGATTAATAAACATTAATTTTTTTTGGTCAAAATTTCAAAATACTTTTGGCCACCAAAGGGTGAGAAGAGCCCTAAGCTTGTCATTAGAGGTTACAGTCCCTGCCTCTGCCATTGTATGGCTCTAGGCAAGTCACTTCACCTTCTGGTGTCTCAAATTTTCTAATAGTGAAATCAATGGTTGGTTTTGGTGATTATTATGATTTATGACTTCATGCCTTCTATAGGGTGGCCCATTAAAAAACTCCAGTATCTGGGAGGCCAAGGTGGGTGGATCACTTGAGTTCGAGACCAGCCTGGTCAACATGGTGAAACCCCGTCTCTATTAAAAACACAAAAATTAGCTAGGCATGGTGGTGCATGCCTGTAATATTTTAGCAATAGCTACCTGGGAGGCTGAGGTAGGAGAATCACTTGAACCTGGGAGGCAGGGGTTGCAGTGAGCCAAGATCATGCCATTGCACTCCAGCCTGGGTGGCAGGACGAGACTCTGTCTCAACAAAACAAAACAAAACAAAACCACCACTATCCTATAAATTATTGACCTAAAGCTCAAGTATAATGCTACATACCTTTCCTACCTCAATGACTTTGGAAATTTAAGCTCATTAGATTCATACAAGAAGGAAATAGGAAGATTCTGAGAAAACAAAATTTCATGAGAGTGTATTTTACAGACAGACAATTTAAAACATAATAAGCCTCTTTACGAAATCATACTCTGAGTTGAAAATACTCTGGGAGCAACTGTCAAAAATGTATCAACCCCAAACCAAACTTCTTGGTTCACCTTCAAAAAAGTGATATTTCCTTTCTCTAGATGATGGAATATATCTAAAAACTGCTTCTCTTGTGATGAATCCAGGCAAATGAGCTGGGCATCTCAGAAGAAGGCAGGTGTCCAGGAGAGGTGTGTGAGACATCAGGCTCTTCTTGTTTTCTTTGAAACACACTTCATCTCCTTAGCCAAGTATTGTTTCTTTGTCTGATCATTCCCTGAACTTTGGCACATGCTTCTCAAGGTTCTTGCCTCTGAGTTTTATGCTTAATGTGTTCAGGAAGTTGTGTCATTAGGCAGATCTTGACCTAGTTGGTTCTGAATAATTTGAAGATGGAACTTCCTTTTAGAAGACCCTATGGGATAACATTGCTTCCTATGTACAAAATACAGTGAGTTATGGAGTCAGGGTAACAGCAAAATACAGGTCTGATCATTCCTGAGTTTTATCATGTTATGACATGATACAATATGTCCTAGATTTGGTCTTTCTGTAATGGGTCAAATAGGATGGGGCAGTGTCAACTCCAGCCCAGTAAGATCCTTCCTTGATATTGGCGTGAAGCACACCTGGAGGCAGTCAATCTGACAGTGACATGCCTATTGTCCTATAGCTAATTTTTATTTTAGAGCTTTGCTGACATGTGATGACATGTTGTCATGGGTTTATCTCAGTCTAGTCAAATCTGTAGCACAGGTAGATGTCTTCCCATGTGGGAATGGCAAATTGGCCTGAGAAATGAAGAATGGAAGGCAGAAAGTCCAGGAGAAAGCCAAAAAGGCCAATAGCTTCTCATATGTCAGTGCAGAGTCCAAGATATTTTAGCAATAGCAGCAGCAGCAGGGAGTACCCAATGAAGATAAGGTCTATTGCTGGCACATGGCAGTACACACATCCACACACATACACAAACATGCATGCACACTTCCCAGAAACACAGTTTATAAATGAGACTGATTTTGGACATAGCTGGCTCACCTCTGTCGCCTTCTAGAATTAGAATGCTGCACGCTGCATACACAACCTTTGGTTGATCCAAAGGATACTCGTGGTCAGTAACACAGCGACCGATCTGTTTGTGTAAGGTGATTGTAGCTCTCACACTGGGCCCATGTCAGGTGCCGTCTCCCATGGGCGCGCAGCTAGTCCCTTCCTTAGCTGTCTGTTTTCACCCTTGTCTGCTGGCTTGGCTGTCATTCATAGCTGGGCAGGGTTTTTTTTGTTTTGTTTTTTTCTTTCCTGACTCAAATGCATTTCCTTTTGTTGGTTTCCTAGAACACCAAACAAACACTTCTTGTCCCAAGGATGGCTTTATATGCCCATGTTTACCCCTTTTGGGATTCATCCACTAGTTCTACCCCAGAGAAGGGAGGAACCCAGGCACTCTGGCTTAAGCTGTCCCTGGTCTCTGGAGGGGTGTGCAGATGGCAGAGCTTCTCTGAATGGTGTCCCGGGGCAGCATGAGCTGTTGGAAGGGATGGGGACATTGCCAGGCAGCCCCCGTTGGAGAGAGGAGGGATTTGTAGATGAGAAAAGAAATATTTGGGATGGGTTGTATGTCTCCCTAGCAGACAGGAGGAGGCTGTGTTATCTTCTCCTAGTTTTTTCTTTCTTTCTTTCTTTCTTTCTTTCTTTCTTTCTTTCTTTCTTTCTTTCTTTCTTTCTTTCTTTCTTTCTTTCTTTCTTTCTTTCTTTTTTTTGAGACAAGGTCTCACTCTGTCACCCAGGTTGGAGTGCAGTAGCGTGATCACCAATCAGTGCAAGGGCTCAAGCCATCCTCCCACCTCAGCCTCCCAAGTAGCTGGGACTACAGGTATGTGCCACCATTCCCTACTAGTTTTTAATTTTTTGTAGAGACAGATGTTCTCTACTAGTCCCTATGTTGCCCAGACTAGTCTAGAACTCCTGAGCTCAAGTGATCCTCCTGCCTGGGCCTCCCAAAGTGCTAGGATTACAGGCATGAGCCACCGAGCCCGGCCTCCTGGTATTTTTTAGTGGTAGAATTGATCTGATGCTTGGTGGCTTCTGAGATTGGCATAACATAAGGGTTCCAACTGGCAAACCTATGATCAATGAATTTTTCCAATTAGCCACAGCATGCCGGGACTGAAGGGCTTCCCTGGGAACCAGCCTGGTGGGTGGGCAGAGTGCTGTCTCTTCCTTCTCTTCATTAATGGAAAGTCTTTTTTTTTTTCAGTTAACGCCATTCACCCATTTCCCCTCAGTGTTCCCTCTTTCCCTGTTCCTCTTAAATACTCACTGAGCACCTAATAGTATGTGCTTCTGATTTTTTTCTTACTCCTAATCCTCTCTCTTCCTAATTAGTTGATAAATTATGAATTTTAATAAGTTTGCTTAAGCAAAAAAGCTGTCAGATCTGTTCCCTGCCTTGGCAGGGTAATGTAGGCATAGGGCTGGGAAAGGGGACAGACCCCAATGGAGCAAGACAATCTGACCCAGAATAAATCCTGAGTTGCTCAGAGTAGAGATGGGGCAATAAACCAACTCCCACTTAAGCTACAAATAAACACAGTATTTTAAACAAAAAACAATCTTGATTGCTATTGTTATTCTGTGAGTGGTCTGATGATATGCTTTGTGATACGTCCATAAAGAAAATATCATGCCAATAAATGCCCTGTTTCTCAAGCAAGCAATCATGTATATGTGTGTGTGTATGTGTTTGCACATGCACGTGCATACAGATGTGACAAAGCGACTAGCAAAAATGCAAGGAGCACTGGATTATTAAAACTCAGCAAGCCTGGCTCTAGTCCTAGCTTGCTAGTCAGCAGCATGTGACATTGGGGAAATTACTGTTTATTCAGAGGCCTCAGTTTCCTTCTCTGGAAAGAGTAATGGGTCCACTAAGTAATTGTGTTGGTTCCCTTGGGCTGTGATGTTTAGAATTCAATTGTGGATCAGTAGACCTTGTAGGTCCCAGTGCCGGTCAGCTTCTGCCTCATTGTACAGTCTTGTACACATTACACACCCTCAGGTTCTCTTTATATAAAAGGGGGATGAGAATCCTATGTTCTCACTCTTAGGACCAGCTGGGATGGGGTAGGAGGACAACTATCCCAAAGGCTGTTTCTTCTTAGTTCTGAGGGACAACCAGAAACAAAAGAACAAGAAAAATCTTGTTGAGAAAGAAGAAAAATTCTGCTGGGAATGTGATCGTTCTCTCAGTCACTCAAGTTGGAAACCAGGGAGACACCCTGGGTACTTTTCTTTTTTCTTTTCCTCTTTTCTCTTCCTTCCTCCCATCTTCTTGGTCACCGAATCCTGTTCATTTTTCCTTCATAAATCTCTTGCAACTGTGGCTTCCTTGACTTCCCCACATTCTGGTTCTGCCCTGCCCTGAATTTCCCCCTTTTTTTTTTTTTTTTTTTTTTTGAGACAGAGTGTCACTCTATTGCCCAGGCTGGAGTGCAGTGAAAATATCTTGGCTCACTGCAGCCTCTGCCTCCTGAGTTCAAGTGATTCTCCTGCCTCAGCCTCCCAAGTAGCTGAGACTACAGACTTGCGCCACCATGCCCAGCTAATTTTTTCTATTTTTACTAGAAACAGCGTTTTACCATGTTGGCCAGGCTGGTCTTGAATTCCTGACCTCAGTTGAACCACCCACCTTGGCCTCCCAAAGTGCTGGGATTATAGGTGTGAGCCATTGCGCCCGGCCCCAATTTCTGTAATTGCAAAAAAATTACAATTATTTTGCTCCAATGTCAGCCTTCTCACTGGTCTTCCTGAGTCTGCCCCAAAACCGCATGTCCCTTTACGGTAGTTTTCTGTACACAGCACCCCACTACCCATAGGACAAGGTCTTAGGTATTAGCCAAGGCCCTATATTGCCTAAGCCTGTATCCATCCCAGCCTATCACATATTGCGCCTTTACCCAAGCTTTTTGTTGCAGCCAAGTAAACTATTCATTCCCTGACATGCCATGCACATTCCTGACCCTCTGTCTGTTCGTCTGCCATTCTCCATACCTGACTCGTTTGCTCCCTTCTTGTCCAAGTCCAATATCTAGCTCAAGCCTTCTCTTCTCCATGAAGCTATCATTGTCTGCCAAGCTCCAGAAAGCATTGCACACTAATTCTTTTTCTCCCCTTTGCTTTTCCTATTTATTGTCTCTATGCATCTTTCCTCTTACCCAAATTAAATCGGAAACTTCTCAAGAGCTGTAAATTACATTGTGCAATCAATAAGATTTGCTTTGATGGTAAAGATGATGACACTGGTGTAAAAATTTCCTTGGCTTAATTCAGTCATTCAAGTCCAAGTTCTTGACTGTCAGTTCTAAAGCTGTCTCTGAAGACCGTTTTCTAGCCTGAATGAAATACTGCACTAAAGTGTAGCTAGGGCTGGGTGTGGTGGCTCACACCTATAATCCCAGTATTTTCAGAGACTGAAGCAGGAGGATCCCTTGAGGCCAGGAGTTCAAGGTTACAGTGGGCCATGATAGTGCCACTGTACTCCAGCCTGGGTGACAGAGCAATACCCTGTCTCTTAAAAAACCTTAAAAATAAAATTTAAAAAAATGTAGCTAGAAGGAATAATTTCTGAATTTTTCTCTTTTCTCTTCTATTTTCCTTGATTTAGAGCCCCCACTGCCCATCACAAGCTGGAAAGGAACAGAGAGAGCCAAGAGATCATAATGAACGACTGAATCTTGTCTCATTTACAGTTGGGAGAAAATAGCAGTTCAAGCCCCCTTTTCCAAACCTAAGATGGAACTTCAATGCCTATTTCCCAGATGCTGAAAGAATCTTTTAGAAGCAACAGAACTCATGCTTGCTTCGCGCCCAGGCTTGCGAAGCTGCCTTCTTAGGTGTCTATGCTGGAGGGAGGCTGGGGTCCTGAGTAGGGGCCCCAAGAAGGCGTCCTGCCCTGCTTGCTGACTAACCCACAGGTCGGGGCAGGCTGCAGGGTATGTGCTCCCTAGGACTTACTGTAAATGGCTGAATTCTCACTACTTCCCTCCTGGGGCTCCGCCCTGATGATTTTGGGGTACATGAGGATAATAGATGCTCTGGAAGATTGTGGTGGAGGCTGGAATGGAGTGAAACGCTCAAACAGTCTCTGTCTGTGATGGGATTCCTTCCACTCTGGTGGGAACCTGGGGAGGGTGAAGTGGTAATTGCCTCTCACTCTTCTCACAATGCTAAGAAGGGGACAGAGGCCGGGGAGAGGAAGTGAAAGAATCTTCACCATCCTACTCTCTTCAAATGAATACAGGCTTTCCAAGAGGCCGAAAGAGTGCACTGTAGAATGTGCTTCCACTCAGTGAGCAACACGGTCTCTGATATGCCTCTAACAAAAGATAATTGTGACCAGGTACCCCTGAAGGAAACTGAGATTCTAAAATTTCTTTGATATCTTACTTTTTTAAGAGAAAAATTTTTATTTTGGAATAATTTTGGATTTATCATATTATTACAAAGATAATACAGAGTTTCTGAACACTCCATACCCAGTTTCCATTATGATTATCTTATTTTACAATGGTACGTTTGTCACAATTAATAAAGCAATATTGTTACATTATTATTAAGTAAAAGGTCAATATCTTACATTTTAACTTTCAAATTCATGCTTTTATGTCCCACTCAATAACTTATCTGTTTGCTTTTATACAAAAATTTAAAATTTACTTCACAGCAACCTACAATGGACACTCCAGGAACGTGAGCCAAATGTAACCTGTGCTCTGTGTTTTCTGGGCCACTACGGTGTTCGCTGGGTCCAGCTTGGGCCACCGAGAGTGAGTTCAGAGTGGAGTTGGAAGGAAATCTCATAGTGCCCTGATGACTCTGCTCGGTGGCTGTAACCCCAAGGGTCACTCAGTCTCTGAGCCTCGGCTTCCTCTTCTGGCAAGTGGGAGTAGGAGCAGCAGCCTGCCTCACAGGATGCCATGAGGATAAGCTGGGCTCAGGCATGCCGACACGTAGAGCATGATTCACACAAAGTGATTAGCATCAGGAGCATCCCTGAGACAGGAAGGTGAGCAGTGACTTCAGCACGAGCTGGTTCTTGAGACGTCATGCTTTCACCCTGCCAGCCTCCTCTGAATCTCCACTTCCAATCCTGAGGAGGGTCAGAAGCTGAAACTGAAAAAGGAAATGGCTTCAACCCCACGTCCTCATGGCTGGGTTGCATGCCACAGACAGGGGAGACAGAAAGGAAAAGTTTCTTTTTTTGGCTTCTGCTGCTGGACATTCTCTCTGTCCTGGTGACTGTGTGGCTCTGCAATGAGCTGCTTGCTATCTAATGGGAAGAAAAAAGGAGGTGATGGGGGCCATGGCACCACCCTATCCCCCAAGGAGCCAGCTCTAGTTTTGCCCTCTTTTGGTCACATGGATTTGAAATAGTCCATCTTCAGCCTGAGGACAGCAGCTGGCCCAGGCAGGGTTTCTGCTCTTGAACTCGGCAACCTAGGCTAGTTGCTCTCACCTCTCTGAAGTCCCTGTGGACCCGGCTACTGCATAGCTGATGATGTTTGTCTGCTGAAATAAAGCCTAGCAGAATTTTCTAGCCTGACAGCTGAAAACCAGCCTACATTGCTTATAGTAACTCATGTTTTTTCTTTTCCCTTCTTGCTACAGATTTTAGGAGGCCCATTTTGACCTCAGTACCTGGCCCCACATGAGGTGATGGCCCCACTGTTAGCTTTCCGTGTCTAAACTCTGAAAATTTGCCCTGAATTTGGATCCAGTGCCTGAGGCACTGCCACTCCTGGCAGTTTAATCATGGTCCTTACTGGATTTCACATCCTACAAATTCAACTGGCCCTTCTAACCCCTGCAGTGGGGTAAAAGTCCAGCCTCTCCCTCCAGCCCCAAGTTCTAAAACCTGGCGCCGGCCCACCTTCATGAACCCTCCCATTTGCGGCTATGTCAAAAGAGAAAATGATGAATGGGCAAGAAAAACAGAAACTGATTAAATCTGCCTGAGATTCTGACCTCCTAGAACTTATAAAATCTGTGGCAATAAAACTTTACAGCCTCAGATTAGGGATCTGCAATTCCCTGCTTACAGCTGCAATGAGAGCAAGAGACCATGACCTAACAGACTCAATTGGGACGATTCCCGTTTGTGGGATGTTTTCGATGCATCACACAATCCTAGATTTCCTTGCTATTTTTATCTTTTGAAACATTCTCCAAGAAATCTAATGTGGAAGTTCCTTTTTTTTTTTTAACATAATTATGTTGTTTCACTTCAAGTTGATGGAGTTCTAGAAATCATTAATTAGGCTACTGTAAGAGGGCAATGTAATTCCAATCTGCAAAAATACAGGAAATGTTAATTCTCTAGAAATGGAGTTAAGCATAGATCTAGGACTCATAAATAACAGGGCAATGTTTTGACCCTGGTGATATTTGCCAAGTAAATACAGCAAGGGGATTTTAGTCAGCCTGGCTTTGCCTCATCCTGATTTATATTTGTCTGATTCTTTAAAAAAGTAAGCTTAGAGTTTGAACAACATTTAAGAAGCCTCTGGTTCAGTGATTCCCAAAGGCTAATCTGAATCAGTGGAAAGCTTGGGAAAAATACAGGCATCCAGACTCTGCTCCTGGTCTACAGAATTCCAGCTCTGGCATTGGAGTTGGAGAACCTTTATTTCTAATAAATCTCCTGGGTGAGTCTGACATACAGGCAGATTTGGAAACTACTAATCTAGCTGAACTTTCTACCCTCTGTAGGATTCCCCACTACATCTTTGTTCCTCGAGGTGTGGTCCAAAGTCTTACAGCATTGGAATATTCTGGGAGGTACTCAGAAATACAGAATCTCAGGCCCCACCCAGATGTACCAAATCAGAATCTGCATGTTCACAAAATCCCCAGGTCATATTTATTTACATTAAAGCTGACAGATGGTCATCAAGTCACTGCTTGAACACTTCTGGGGTTGGGGAGCTCAGTATTTACATGGCAACCTGCTTCACTGCTGGGAGGCTCTAATTATCCAGCTCTTTCTTATATTAAGTTCACTCACTCATTCATGCATTCATTCTACAAATATGGGCAGACTCTAAAAAGTTGACCAAGATGACATAGTCACATGATCATATTTCAGCCATTTTTAAATTGCAGTTCATAGGCAGAGAGAACCCTTTTTTTTCTTTTTCAGACGGAGTCTTACTCTGTCACCCAGGCTGGAGTGCAGTGGCGTGACCTCGGCTCACTGTAACCTCCGCCCCCTGGTTCAAGCAATTCCCCTGCCTCAGCCTCCCGAGCAGCTAGGATTACAGGCACCTTCCACCGCGTCCAGCTAATATTTGTATTTTTAGTACAGACGGGGTTTCACCATCTTGGTGGTCTTGGCTAGGTTGGTCTTGTACTCCTGACCTCGTGATCCACCTGCCTCAGCCTCCCAAAGTGCTGGGATTACAGACGTGAACCACCATGCCTGGCCAAGAGAGAACCTCCTTTAACAGAGATGTATTTTCTTCTTTGTTTTCACATAGCCCAGTGTGAAACTAAGGGCCTGTCTCTTGTAGAACATTACTGAGGGCTGTAAGAAGTTGGTAACACAATCCAACATCCTGAATTTTCCCCACCATCCTCCAAATGCAACAGCCTGCATAGTATATGGTCCCCATTCCCAGGCACATCAGCGTAACTCCTTGATATCCGAAGTGTGGTCCACGGCTCAGCAGCAGTGGCATCACCTGGCATCCTAACAAGCCTGCATTCTCTCAGGAATGCAGACTGTTAGGAATGCAGACTCTCAGTTCCCACCAAATCAGGATCTTCATTTGAACAAGATCCCCAGGTGATTTTTTTGCACATTAAATTTCAAGAGGCAGAGAAACCAGTTCTATTTCACAATCCTTAAACAGGATCGCTAACTTTCTAGCTCAGGATCAAGCCCTATCTCTTCAGCCAATTCCATCAAGTATAAGCCTGTTAATTGCAGGATGCCTACTTCCAGGCACACATTCCGTATTACTTAGCATGTGTTTGCTGCGTCCAGGTCACCAACAAACTAGCTTAAATTGGCTTAACTAATAAGGCAAATTTCAAATTGAATGCTGGCCACATGGATGGTGATTATACGATTTGTTCCATATTTGTGTTGCTGTTGTTGGCGTAATTTTTTTTAGTCGTGGTAAAATACACATAATATAAAATTTACCATCTTAACCATGTTTAAGTGTACTGTTCACTTTTGCCAAGTATCACATTGCTATGCAACCAATAATTGTTCCATATTTTTTGATCATTTGAAACAAACAAACAAAAAAAACACACCTCTAACAAGAATCCAGGGATAGGATAGACTTCAGGGTTGACTTACTTCAGTGGGCCTGGCTTCCTTCACCCTACAGTTCTCCTGGCTTTGCCTCCTCTCAGCTTCAACTCCGTCCTTCCCTTGCAGGCAAAATGACACACAACCCTCTGCAGGGGAAGGCAGAGAATCTCACAGAAGAGAAAGAGTAGCTTTCCCAGAAATCCTGGCAAGCCTTTTCTTACATCTCACTGGTCTGAATTGGAACATGTGCCTGTTCCTTAATTGGCAAAGAGATTTTATGGGTCATCAGATTATTGCTCTAGACAGATCACTTGGCTTTAGGGTGGGGAAGAGTTGGAGGGTAGGACTGGAGAGAGGAAGGTCAGGAGGCACCCTGTTGCAATGATGAAGGTAGGAACTAATGGTATCCTGGAACGAGGTAGTCCTGGTGGTCCTGGAGGTGGAGACAACAGCTTGGGGCCACCAAGTGCGGGTACCCAGAAAGGTTGTCACACTGGCCCTTTGCCCTCACTGGTGGAGGGCAGCTGCCCCACGTGATGAGGCAAGGGGCCAACTGAACTGTTAACACATCACTGTCCGTGGACGGTGGAACTAAAGGAGCACTGTAACAACCCTCTGGGCCTTTGGGATTTTGGGCATCCTTAGTTGGGTGCCTCTGTAGGCCCTGCATGGAGGTTGCTCCTGTGTTGGCACTTGGAGTGGCTGGTTGGACCCCACACTCACTCACTCATGTGCTCCCTCCTGCAAAAGGTTGAGCATGGTGGGCTGAGTAGAGGGGGTACCCCTGCCGTGAGTCCAGTGAAGGGGCTGAGAAAAATCCTGCATCAGTTTTAATACAGTTGAGACAAAATACACCCATGCCCCAGCACACAGCTTTGCATTTCCTGTTTCATCTGCCTGGAATGCTCATTCTCCAGATATCCACATGGCTCATTTCCTCACCATCTTTGAGTACTTGCTTAAATATCACAGTCTTAGTTAGTGTTTCCAGATTTCCCTTTTAAAAAATGTCAAACTCTTCTTTTTCTACAATACTTTTTTTGCTTTTTTGAGACATGGTCTCACTCTGTTGCACACGCTGGAGTGCAGTGGCACGACCATGGCTCACTGCAGCCTTAAACTCCTGGACTTAAGCAATCCTCCCACCTCAGCCTCCTGAGTAGCTACAACTATAGGCATGCACCACCATGCCTGACTAATTTTTTTTTTTTTAATTTGTGTAGAGACAAGGTCTTGCCATGTTGCTTAAGCTGGTCTTGGCCTCAAGCAATCCTCTTGCCTGGGCCTCCCAAAGTGCTGGGATTATAGGCGTGAGCTACTGTGTCTGGCCTTCCTCTCATAATTCTTATTATCTTTGTTTTCTGTTGCTTATAACAGAATGCATGAAACTGGGTATCCTTATAAAGAAAAAGAGTTTCTTTCTCACAGTTCTAGAGGCTGAGAAGTCTGAGGTTGAGGGGCCACTCTGGTGAGGGCCTTCTTCCTGGTGGGGACTCTCCTTAGAGTGGTGCAGCGTATCACATGGCGAGGGGCTGAGCGTGCATGTGCCAGCTCAGGTCTCTCCCGGTTCCCCTCCCATGATAACCCATTAATCCATCAGTTGATTAATTCATTAATCCACATTGGGGATTAAATTTCAACATGAGTTTTGGAAGAGACATTCAAACCATAGCATTATTCTTCCTTGCTTTATTTTTCTTCGTGGAACTGACCGCCATATATTGTACTATGTTTTACTTTTTTGTTTGTTTACTACCCCAACCATAATGTAAATTTCATGAGGTCAGAGACTGTTTAGTATACTACATATTCCAAGACCATCAAAAAACAATTTTTTGAATAAATTAAGTGAATTAATTAATGAATTATGGCACTAACTCTTAACTACCACATCTTGTAGTCTCTGACAGGATTGCTGAGAATTCTTACTCAAAGCAATTTCAATGAACCACCTAATTTCAGTTCTAATAGCTGGAGCCAAATGATTCTTTTGAGACAAGAGCCAAAATCTTGACTTAAAATTATTGGGTAAATATGAATGTATACTTTCAAAATCTCACTGACGATTTAGAAAAAGTCAGTGGGCTATAATGAGATCAAACTTGAAAGAATCTTATAGTTGGTGGAAAGTTCTGGAAAAAGAAAAAGAGAAGACTGGCTTATTAGAATTTGCTGAAGAGATTAATTTCTTTGTGATTTCCAGGAGAATACCCAAGAATGGGAGGACCATGGAAGGTGGATTGTAAAATCCCTGCATTTCTAAAAAATTGAATCCTCTTCTTGGAGGGGGAGGAGCCATAGGAGCCAATATTATCAGTGTCCTACTATTTAAAACACTGCTATTGACCCAAGTCTTGACACATCACTGAAGACCTGAGCTAACCTGTTGGACACTGTAGGGAAAACAGGGCTGCCCAAGATAAAGCAATTAGTTATCAGAAGCTTAGTATGTTTCTCTGGAAAAGACATTTGAGATCTGGCTAGGATATACAAGTGACCTGCTTCAGAGGCTCAGTTCCTGGGTAATGCTGAACTATTTTATTCTCCTACTGATTCTGGTAACGTCAACATGGTAGTCTCACTTGTTCTACCTGTTGACACACTGCCTGGAAGGGGCCTGGGAATAAGCAGGGATACTCATGATTTTAGTGCCTAAGTTGGCCTAAGTTTAGCCCCACTCCCATCCAATGCTCCCTGGGATCACCTCCCCAAAATGTACTTGTAGCAGATGCTGTTGGTGTCCTGTCAAGATCTTTACCAGCTGCTAAGTATGTTGACTGTTAACAGCACATACCCGTACCCATATCAGGATTGTTCTTGGCTGATGGGAGTTACCTAGCCAATAAGTGTCTAAGAGGTTTCATTTTGCTGCTTCTCTGGGAATCAATCAATTCTCCAAGGAGCCCTGATTCTTTTGTAGTGGAGAATGGTCTTTAGAAACCAAGGTCTGGGCACTAGGTATGCTCATTTCTATTGAGAAGTGACTGCTTCTGGGCTGTCTTAGTAGACAGAGCTAGAAGTTCCATGTGTGGATACTAATTCATGCATACACACACACACACACACACACACACACTTCTGACTCTGTCTTTTACATATATTTTTAAAATTTCGTTTTCTTTTCTTTTCTTTTTTTTTTTTTTGTGATGGAGTCTCACTCCGTTGCCCAAGCTGGAGTGCAGTGGCACGATCTTGGCTCACTGCAACCTCCACCTCCTGGGTTCAAGTGATTCCTGTGCCGTAGCCTCCCGAGTAGCTAGGATTATAGTCATGTACCCCCAACCTGGCTAATTTTTGTATTTTTAGTAGAGATGGGGTTTCACCTTGTGGGCCAGGCTGGTCTTGAACTCCTGACCTCAGGTGATCCACCTGCCTCAGCCTCCCAAAGTGGTGGGATTACAGGCATGAGCAACCGTGCCTGGCCTATTTATTATTATTATTTTTATTTCTTAAAAAAAAAAAACTCAACCAAGTGGTATTTATACATATATTTTAAAATATCCATGAATTTTTACTGCTACCTCCAACTCTGATCTAGCATCACAGGGTCCATTCTTGGCTTCACCCCTTTCCTTATTTATAACTTCCTTCTCAGACACAGAAGTGGTACTCATTATCTACCACATATTTGCTTATTTGTTTAGTGCTAGTACGTACATAAGGTAGCTTTAGAATTGCTCACTCAACTCCTCTGAGGAACAAATTTACCCACTAGAGTACAGTGTTTGTGGACAGACCTTTCTGTCTTCATCCTTCAACTTTCAGCCAAAATAGTTTTCCAAAGTTACTTAGGTTGGCTTTTTGCTTCCTCACTCCCTTCAGCATGGTTAGGTGAGTCATCTATAACAGAGTCATTTGTCATAGTCTGCATTCCATTTTAAGTGCTCCTCACAGCTGGGAAACAGCTTAAAATTTACATACAGTAAAATTCGCTCACTGATACGTACTTCTGTAGGTTTTTAGCAAACGCAACAAGTTGTTTAGCATCACCACAGATATAGAACAGTCTCATCATCCCTAAAATTCCCTTACACTGCCCTTTATACTCAATCCCTATCCCCACACCCAATCCTTGGCAAGCACTGATCTATTTTCCATCTCTATAATTTTTCCTTTTTAAAGAATGCCATATCGAATATATTGTATAGTATATAGTCTTTTATGTCTGGTTTCTTTCACTGAGCATAATGATTTTGAGATTCATCCATGTGGTTTTATGTCTCAGCAGTTACTTTGTTTTTATTATGGAGTAGTATTTCATTGTATAAATATTATACAAATTATACAATTTATTTAAACATTTACACATTGATGGACATTTGGACTGTTTCCCATTTTTACTATTATAAGTCGTTATGCACATTTACATATGGGCCTTTTTGTGGACACATATTGTCATTTTTCTTGAGTAAATACTTAGGAGTGAGATGGTTGGATCATATGGTATGTAAATGTTTCACTTTATAAGAAATTTCCAGTTTCCCAAAGTGGCTGTACTATTTTGCATTCTGATAAATAATTATGAGAGTTTCAGTTGCTCCACATCCTCACCAGCATTTAGTATGGTATAACTTTTAAATTTTAGCCATTGTAATAGGTGTGCTGTGGTATCTTATTGTGTTTTTAATATGTAATGTTCTGATGATTAATGATATCAAGTATCTTTTCCTGCGTTAATGTCATTCATATATATTCTCCAGTAAATTGTTCAAATCTTTTGACCATTTAAAAAATAAGATTGTTTGTATTATTATTACTGAGGTGTAAGACTATATATTCCAGATATAAGTCCTTTATCAGATAGGTGTTTTGCAAATATTTTACAGTGTGTCTTGTCTTTTTATTTTCTTGACAGTGTCATTCGAAGAAAAGAAGTTTTGCATTTTGATGACAATTGATTTTTTCTTCTATAGTTTGTACATTTTGAGTCCTAAGAAAATATTCACCCAACTCAGGATCTCAACGATCTGTCCCTATGTTTCTGTCTAGAAGTTTTATTGTTGTAACTATTACTTTTTAGGTCTATGATCCATTTTGTTTCAATTCATTAAATTGTGTAGGGTAAGGAGTTGAATTTTGTTGATCTTTGTATTTGTTTTGCTTATGGATTTATTATTCCAGCATTATTTGTTGAAAATGCTGTCCTTTCTCCATTGAATTACCTTGGGACCTTTGCCAAAAATTGATAGGCTATCTATGTACAGATCTATTTTGGACTCTTTTGTTTTTTTCTTTGAGACAGTCTTGCTCTGTCGCCAGGCTGGTGTGCAGTGGTGTGATCTCGGCTCACTGCAGCCTCCCGGGTTCAGGCAAGTCTCCTGCCTCAGCCTCCGGAGTAGATGGGATTAGAGGTGCATGCCGCCACGCCCAGCTAATATTTGTATTTTTAGTAGAGACAGGGTTTCACCATGTTGGCAAGAATGGCCTTGATCTCCTAATCTCTTGATCCTCCCACCTCAGCCTCCCAAAGTGCTGGGATTACAGGTGTGAGCCACATTGCTCAGCCTATTTTGGACTCTTTACACTGTTCCATCAATCTATATGTCTGTGTTTATGACAATACCACATTGTAGTGATTACTGTACTATTATATTGTCTAGAAATCAGGTCATATAAGTTCTTTTTTCTTTTTCAAAATTC
Organism: Chlorocebus sabaeus; assembly: GCF_047675955.1. Lineage (NCBI taxonomy): Eukaryota > Metazoa > Chordata > Mammalia > Primates > Cercopithecidae > Chlorocebus > Chlorocebus sabaeus. The sequence continues at coordinate 40,183,335 of NC_132919.1, forward strand.
TTTTAACTATGTAACTCCTTTGGATTTCCATGTAGATGTTGAGTCAGCCTGTCAATTCTACAAAGAAACCTGGTGGGATTTTTACTGAGATTTAGATCATCTTGAGGATAATTATTTTAATGATATAGATTCTTCCAATCCATGGACATGTTATAGTACTCTACTTTATCCAGGTCTTCATCTTACCAATGTTTTGACATTTTAAGTGTACAAGGCTTGCACATGTTTTGTTACTTTTCTGTTCTGTTCTTTTTGATGTTACTGTAAGTGGTTGTGATTTTTAAAATTCAAGTTCAAATGGTTTGTTTCTAGTATATAGAAATATCATTGATTTTTGTATATTGACCTTGTATTAGTTCTGCTGGCATTTTTGTAGATTCTTTAGGATTGTTTAGGTTCATATTGTATGTAGATAAACACAATTTTACTTCTTCCTTTTAAATTATGTTCATTGCAGCCTCAACCTCCTCGGCCCACTTGATCCTCCCACCTCAGCCTCCCAAGTAGCTGGCACCACAGGTATGCACCACCAAACCCGGCTAATATTTTATTTTTTATTTTTAGAGACAGGGTCTCCCTGTGTTGCCCCGGTGGGTCTAAACTCTTGGGTCTAAACTCCACTGTGCCTGGCCCAAGCCATTCTTGGTATCAGGGTACAAACTCCTTTGAGAATATGATAAAAGCTATGAACTCTTTCTAGAAAAATCCCCCATTCAGAATTCTAGGATAAGGATTCATAGACTTCTTGAATCTCACTCATGGACCTCAGTTTTAAGAATCCTGGTTCATGCAAATCAAGACCACAGTGTGATACCATCTCACACCAGTCAGAATGGCAATCACTAAAAAGTCAGGAAGATTGTGGTGAGGCTGTGGAGAAATAGGAACACTTTTACACTGTTGGTGGGAATATAAATTAGTTCAACCATTGTGGAAGACAGTGTGGGTATTCCTCAAGGATCTAGAACCAGAAATACCATTTGACCCAGCAATCCCATTACTGGGTATATACCCAAAGAAATATAAGTCATTCTACTATAAAGACACATGCACACGTATGTTTATTGGAGCACTAATTACAATATCAAATACATGGAACCAGCCCAAAAGCCCATCAGTGATAGACTGGATAAAGAAAATGTGGTACATATATACCATGGAATACTATGCAGCCATGAAAAGGAAAGAGATCATGTCCTTTTCAGGGACTTGGATGAAGCTGGAAGCCATCAACCTCAGCAAACAAACACAGGAACAGAAAACCAAACACTGCATGTTTTCATTCATAAGTGGGAGTTGAACAATGAGAACACATGGACACAGGGAGGGGAACAACACACACTGGGGCCTGTCGCAGAGTGGGGGGCAAGGGGAGGGAGAGCATTAGGACAAATAACTAATGCATTCGGGGCTTAAAACCTAGGTGATGGGTTGATAGGTGCAGTAAACCACCATGGCACATGTATACCTATGTAACAAACCTGCACGTTCTATAGATGTATTCTGGAACTTAAAAGTAAGAAGAAAAAAAAAAAAAAAAGACATCCTGACACATGCTACAATATGGATTAGGTATCTAAAGTAGTCAAATTTCATAGAGAGAAAATGTAGAATGGTAGTTGCCAGGGGCTGGAAGAGGGGGATCAGGAGTTACTGTTTAATGGGAACAGAGTTTCAATTTTCAAAAATAAGAAAGGGTGATAGATGGTGATGATGGTTGCAAAACAATGTAAATGTACTTAAGACCAGACCAATAAACTGAATATTTAAACATAAAAGGATCCTGATTCATAGAAATCAGTAAACAAAATATGAAAACTTAGTTTACCTATATAAAAATAATACTAATTATGGTTGCTTACTTGACAAATAACTTATATCTCCATACCATGTGATATAGAAACTATTTTGCATATAATTATGTCAGATTAGCTTTGTTATACATTGGATTTGGTTATAAAATTAAACTAGAATCAAGCTCCACTTTATCAGCTGTTGTGCATGTGGCACAGATTGCCTACTCACAAAAGGAAACATTAGAGAGACCATTTCTTAGGAGCTAGAAAGATGCCTTTTAAAAATCTGTTAAAATTATTATTTTCCAGGTTGGAAATGTGTGCATTTATGGAATAAATTGGTAGGTGAGAGGCCATGAGGCAAAGTGGAAGGTGGTTAGGCTTCAAAACACAGAAGAACTTGGGCTGGAATCCTAGTACTTTTACCACTTCCAAGTTTAACAAGTCCTTTAAACCCTGGCCTTCACGAACTTCACTCTTAAAGTGAATAAAAATACCTTCTTGAGAGGCTTCTACAAGGATTTGGGACGATGAAAACAAAGTGCTGAAGCTGCACTAGATCCTAAATAAATGGTGCTATTTATGGTGAGTTGGTGTTACACAACTAGTGGCTATGGCACCCAGAGCTTCCAATGCCAAATCATCAAACTAGCATGAGATCCTGAGTTCAGGGGACAATTGCTTACTTTGTTGGAGGAGGACCAGATGTGAAAAAGCCTGATAAATGTTGACATTCCCAAGACGCCAGGGCGCCAGACGTGAGGTTACAGCATGTCCTTCCTTTGCTAGTCCAACGAAGCATGACTTGTTAATGTCACTTTTTTGGCTTTTCAGGAAGCCCGTGCAGTATCTAAAGTGGTTTAATGATCCAAAACTAACACACACAAGGTAAGAACTAGTTCAATAATAACATCTTTTCCTTCCTTACTGTTGACTTCCTTGTTTTTTCTTTCTTTGTTCAGTGAATATCAACACAAAGACTAATAAATCTTCTGACATACTTTTTTGTCTTCCAAGAATGTATTTTCTTGTTTGGCTAAGAAAATCACCTTCCTGCCTCCTTTGGGAATAATGGGTGCATTTCTTACAGTTATATCCACCGATTTTTCAGGCCAAAGTTTTCACGCGTTCAGTGGAAGGCAGTGTGGCATGGTGGAAAAGGTAGAGGGCGAAGACTCAGATCACCTGGTCTCCATCATCATTTCTGCATCTGGCTATATGAGGTGGGCTGATGGCTGTGCCAGTTTCCTCATTTGCACCGCACACGAGGTCCCGCTTTGGGTGAGCTTTTCTCGCATACGTGGTAAGCGGTGATTGGCAGGATCCCGGAGCCCTCTTGGGCGTTAGGCTTGGGCTGCACTTGCACTGGGTGGCCTACTGCGACTGTGGCGCCGTGACGAGGACGGCGGGTTGCGCGCGCAGCACCTCCGTCGCCTCCCGATCCAGAGTCTCTGTTGCCAGGAAAACAGAGCGGCGCGCTTTCCGGCGCAGTCGCGGCGCGTCGCAGCTGTCATGGCGGAGACCGTCTGGAGCACTGACACCGGGGAGGCAGTGTATCGCTCCCGGGACCCCGTGCGCAACTTGCGCCTCCGGTAGTCACACCGCCCCAGCCCCGAGGCCCCATGGTTTTATGTCCTTAGATCATTCCAGCCTGAACTCGGTGTTCCGAGGCCCCCACTTCTGCTTAGAATCCCGACCACTTCTTCTCCGGGCTCCCCACTTCTTTCACTATCCGTACCCTCATCCACTCACAGCCTCCAAGAACCCCTTACAGACCCACCCAAGTCCATTCACGTCCTTGTTGCTCCCAGTTTCTCAGAGCCCTGTGTCTCCAGTACACCCTCTCACCCTCACTCTTCCCCCATAGGACCGCGCACCCACCCACCTCCTCTCCGTTGTCTGCACCCAGCACACCTTGGCAACCCCACCTCCTCTGTTTTGTTTCCCCAATCCTTGCTTTGTGTTCATCTCCCGGTTGCGTGTCTGGTAACAAATATTTTGGGCTTTTCTTGACAGGGTTCACCTGCAAAGAATCACATCAAGCAACTTTCTTCATTATCAGCCTGCTGCCGAGCTCTGGAAGGACCTCATAGACTTGGCCACTTTTAGGCCTCAGCCAACTGCCAGTGGGTGTTATGGTGACGATGTGCCATCTACTACTAATTCTGATACTAATCAGAATTGTGGCCAAATGTAGTGAGATAACAAGGACTATACTTCTGATATGTTATAGATTTGCCTGGCAATCTACATTCTATTTGTGGCATTTTTAAAAGACAAAACGTGTCCCAAACTCTAAATACACATATAAACACTTTAAAAAACAATTTTTAAACTGGGGACTGCTTGAAAAATAAACATATAATGTGCATATGAAGATCAACTGTATTCTTGTGGTTTTCCTTATCTGGGAAACCGAAAGAATGAGGAGGAGAGGACAGAGTGGTTGTGTCAGGTCACTAGTCTGTCTGCCTTTATTGTTTCTCTTTCTGTTCAGAGCTGTTCCTGGGCAAGAGTGTGGGCTTGCGGGTGGTGAAACATGTGCCTCTGAAAAAGGCATACTCAGCCAGCCAAGAGTGTATTAGATTAGTTTTGTTTTCTTTGTTTTTGTTTGTGTTTTGTTTTGAGACAGAATCTCATTCTGTTACTCAGGCTGGAGTGCAGTGGTAGGATCATAGCTCACTGTAAACCTTGGTCTCCCAGGCTCAAGCCATCCTCCTGCCTCAGCCTCCCAAGTAGCTGGGACTACAGGCTCACACCATCACACTCAGCTGATTTTTTAAAAGTTTTAGTAGAGAAAAGGTCTTGCTATGTTGTCCAGGCTGGTCTCAAACTCTTGGGCCCAAGTGATCCTTCCACCTTAGCCTCCCAAAATGTTGAGATTACAGGCACGAGTCACTGCGTCCAGCCAGATTTGGTTCTGTTAAAAAATCATGTATTTGCCTTCACTGTCCTCTCCTGACACTTGGCCTCCTAAATTTCAGTGTTTGTGATACTACATATATGGCTTTAGAAACAGTAAAGATAAAAATGCCAGGGTTATTTTCTAGCATATGCAGACAGTTTGGACTGCAGAAGGGCTGGCTATTCAGCTTATATCTAAATTTCAGTTTCTTATATCCAGTTAGATTAGATATTTCCTGGAGGAGGCTGGGCACGGTGGCCCACACTTGTAATCCCAGCACTCTGGGCGGCCAGGGCAGGTGAATCACCTGAAGTCAGGAGTTCAAGATCAGCCTGGCTAACATAGCAAAACCCCATCTCTGCTGAAAATACAAAAATTTGCCAGATTGGTGGCGTGTGCCTGTAATCCCAGCTACTCGGGAAGCTGAGGCAGGAGAATCGTTAAACCCAGGAGACAGAGGTTGCAGTGAGCTGAAACAGTGCCACTGCACTCCAGCCTGGGTAACAGAGTGAGACTCCACCCCCCCCCCACCCCCCCAAAAATTCCTGGAGGGTATTTTCTTTTACTCAAATTAGAGTAGTGATTAAGACTTCTTGGGTTGTAATCTTGGCTTCTACTCATACTAACTCTTATATACAGCCTCTCTAGCATTTCTCTAGGTTGAGTGCTTAATAAATTGCTGAATTCCAGCTGGTTTTTGTGGCAAATATAAGAATAGGAACTCTGGTTATAATCAACCACAGAGCAAGAAGTGGTGCTGATTCGGCTCAAGCATTTGACTCACTCTGTTGTCTTTGGAGGTGGACACCGCCCAGAGGAAGACGAAGAGGAGGAGATTGTGATTGGGTGGCAGGAGAAGCTCTTTAGCCAGGTGAGCCAGTGTCTTTTGTCTGCTCTGTCTGTTCCACCTGGTCTGCCCCCACATGACTGGTGATACATATTGCCAAAGTGATTTCCAGACAGGTTGTAACAGTTTATACTTCGCCCTGTTGTGTTTAAAGGGCAGTGTAACAGGGATTGCCACTACTCAGTTTTATGATTCTGGGTGAGGCACTTTTCATCTCTGGGCTATCTGCCGTCTATAATCGCAGACTTGGATTAGACTATCAGTCTGATTCCTTTTAGGTCTAATGTTCTTGGTTCCCCTGCCATCCATTAGTTTAGTGTTGGTTATGAAAACGTGTCAGGTAGCATCAGCTCTGTAGGACTGATTTGATTAAATAGTTACAGAAGCAAAAGTTTGCTGTATTATAATGATGTACACATCTCTGTTTCCTTATGGTAACCTCAGTTTGAAGTAGATCTGTACCAAAATGAAGCAGCCTGTCAGAGTCCTTTGGATTATCAGTACCGTCAGGAGATCCTGAAGCTGGAGAATTCAGGTGGCAAGAAGAACCGACGAATCTTTACCTACACTGACTCTGATAGATACACCAATTTGGAGGAGGTATTGTTCTTTCCAGGGTCTCATAGCTTCCCTCTTTGCTTCCTCTAGCTTTTTTGCCTCACTGGATTCTTGTGTTATGTCAGAAGCCTAGTAAGGGGAGACAGGTAGCCTGTCTAGGAACCGCTGTGAGCTGCTGCTGCTGGCAGCCAGCCTGCAATAGAATGGGCACAGCCTACAGGTGGTGAGGCTGCTGCTCCCTTCTCTGCCTGCTGGAGGGCCTGGAGGAGCTGCCAGTATCTCTGATTATACGCTTGCAGAGTGCATACTGGGAGAAGTAACCATTGGGCTTGACTTCCTCCATGCATCATGAAAAAAGACAGGTGGTGGAGTCTGGAACAATCTAGGTAAAATTCATCAGGGGATTCGGCCCAAACTCTGAGTATATGGGTTCGAAGAAGAGTTCAGTATAGCTGTGGAAAATGACTTCTGTCCTCAATTTGCCAATGACAAAAATACCCTTGTGACCTTGTTTTGCATTTTCTTCAGTCACTGCATTTCAGTTGCTTCTGTCTCAGTAAGATTTTAAACTCCTCGAGGGTACAGCCTATATTTTTTTATTTTTGTCTATGACTCTGTAGGTCTCTGCAAGGAACAGGTATTCAATAAATGTTTTTGAAAGATTGACATGCTTTCATTAGCAGAGCTGTGGATTGATAACATTAGCTGGTCATGGTGGCATGTACCTGTAGTCCTGGCTACTTGGGAAGCTGAGGTGGGAGGATCACTTGAGCCCAGGAGTTGAAGGTTGCAGTGAGCTATGATAGCAGCACTGCACACTGCAGCCTGGGTGAGACACTGTCTCTTTAAAAAATAATATCAATTAAATTAACTTTGGGTTGTCTGTTTTGGAAAAGCAGATGAAAATGCAGTTAGTGCTCAGTTACCATGTGAGGATTTCCCACAAAATACTTGTATCCCATTTGGCATTTTCTAACCATCTTGTTTAACTTCAACATCTACCAAGCAAACTAACCCAACGTTTTGTTGGTTTGTGCTCAGAGAATGCAGACTGATTTTAATATTAACATAAATAACTAATTTTTAAAATCCAAAGGCACACCACGATGTGGTAGAAATCTTCTTTGGGTTGTTTGGCCACTGCTTCCTCCGTTAGCATGTATAATTATGAGGTGGTGGAACCTGCAGGGTTCAGGTCCTGGATGAGGTTTCAGAAGGCAGACTTCCCTTCAGGTACTTGGCCCCATGTGGCCCTAACCAGATGGCTTACGCAGGGCTACTTGCTTTTCCCAGCACTGTCAGAGAATGACCACTGCAGCCAGCGAGGTGCCTTCATTCTTGGTTGAGCGAATGGCAAACGTCAGGCGGCGCCGGCAGGACAGACGAGGGATGTGAGTGCGGGCATGGGATGGGGGGAAGCTTTTATTTTTTATTTCCTAAAGTTGTGTAGTTTTGCATTTTTATCAGTGGTTATATATAGTATTCAGGTATTACTTTATGATTAATTTAAAAAATAAATATGCTCGGGTGCAATGGCTCACACCTGTAATCCCAGCACTTTGGGAGGCCGAGGCGGGTGGATCACCTGAGGTCGGGAGTTCAAGACCAGCCTGACCAACATGGAGAAACCCCGTCTCTACTAAAAATACAAAATTAGCCAGGCATGGTGGCGCGTGCCTGTAATCCCAGCTACTCAGGAGGCTGAGGCAGGAGAATCGCTTAAACCCAGGAGGCGGAGGTTGCGGTGAGCCGAGATCGCGTCACTGCACTCCAGGCTGGGCAAAAAGAGCAAAACTCCATCTAAAAAAAAAATAAATAAATAAAAATAAATAAAAATATAAAATGTCTTCCTCACTCTTCATGTGGACATTTTTCCAAAGTGCCTCAGAGAGAGGGAAGGGATGTCATTTCTGTTTGTCAAATATTTTGACTCTTAAAAAAACAAAGCAGTTTGTCCACCAACTCAAACTTCCCATTCTGCCATGGCTCTCCACTGGGGTGTGCTCCATTGGGGTGTGCCAGGGAAGTGACCTTTTTGCGGTGTCTCCCAGGGAGGGCGGCATCCTCAAGTCACGCCTTGTCACCTGGGAGCCCTCAGAAGAGTTCGTCAGGAACAACCATGTCATTAACACCCCTCTTCAGACAATGCACATCATGGCAGACCTGGGGCCCTATAAAAAGTGAGTGGCGCTTCTCACTGCCAGCTTAGAGCCTCATCCTTTTCTCCTCTCACCAGCTCTCCCCTTCCTGTTATTATCATCCTGGGTCTCCTCTCACCAGCTCTCCCCTTCCTGTTATTATCATCCTGGGTTATAGGGGAGGGAGGGACTTTTTCTTCGTTTTGTTCTTAGTTGCGAGTGAAACTTCTTGCTGCCAGCTCAGATCCTCATCCTCTTCTCCTCTCACCAGCTATCCCCTTCCTCTTATCATCCTGTATTAAAGAAGAGGGAGGACTTTTTCTTCCTTTTTTTCTTAGTTGTATGTGGAAGAAAGTTTTACCATGACAGCTCTCCCTATAGCCTCTGTTCTCTCCCCTAAAGTGGGCTCAGTATCTCTTCCTCTTTCCCTGGAGGACCATTGACCTCAACCTTGGTGTTTTCCTGATTTCTAGGCTTGGCTATAAGAAGTATGAACACGTCCTGTGTACTCTGAAGGTGGATAGCAATGGTGTGATCACAGTAAAGCCTGATTTCACGGGCCTCAAAGGACCCTACAGGTAAGGAGAGGAAGAAGAGGGTAGTGGAGACTGACATTCCTTCCCTTGGTTGCACTTCTTGTCCCTAGTCAACTAGACTGTCAGAAGGTCCTTCATCTGTTCTAACTTTTACATTCCCAGGCAATGGTTCATATTCTGTTCCAAGTCATGGACCTTAGGAAACCGGGAACTCCTTTCTCAGAAAATGTACAACTGCACCAATTTGAAAGGGATCACTTCAGTGGTACATTTAAGTGACAGTGATTCTCCGTGCTGCTGAATGTAGGACCTGACCAGAACAGAGTGGGGTGAACTCAGCCAGGCTTTTCCTGTGGGCTCACTGTTCCTCATCTCTGTATCTTGGAAATGACAGAAGTGTAAATTAGAAATTATCTGGACCAACCTGTCCATTTTTCAGGTGAAAGAACTGGGTGGCAGGAATGTTGTGCCTTATGGTTTGACTATAACTTCAGGCCAGAAATGGGCCCAGAACCTATACTGTCTGAGTCTAGTCTGGTGCCCTCTCTGCTTTATCCTTTTGTTTCTCTTTCCTGGTCATCAATACAGCCATTTTTATCATCATATACTTCAAGTGAGGTGTATGGCCCCTGATCGCTTATCCCTGGGCTGGGAGCTATCCCCAGGCCCATCTCTCATTATTAGAGTCACTCCTTTCTGTGGCTTTGACCTTACAGGATCGAGACAGAGGGAGAGAAGCAGGAGCTGTGGAAATATACAATCGACAATGTTTCCCCCCTCGCACAGCCAGAGGAGGAGGAGCGGGAACGGCGAGTGTTCAAGGATGTGTGTGCGAGTTCATTCCAAGTATTGAAGGGATGAGCCTCAGTGCCTGGAGCTGAGACTGTTTCTGGACTTGATGTCAGCAGTTGCTTGGGAAAAGCCTTGCCCTTCATAGCCCCTTCTGACTTAGGCAGCATTGCTGACATATCAGAAGTTTTTGATCATATTATAATAATAACAATAACCATTTATTTGAGCATTTACCATGTTCTGTGCTAGTACTTTACATACCTTATTTCCTTTAGTCCTTACAACAACGCTTTGAGGTGAACACTTTTCTTATTACCACCTTGTAAGTGGGAAACCGAGATTGAGGAGCTAAGTAGTCTGCCCAAGGTTACATAGCTTGTAAGCACGAGAGTCAGGATTGTGCCCCAGACCAGCTGACTCTAGGGCCTCTGCTTCACAGTAAAATGGCGGTGGGTCAGGGGCTTATGCCTCCAGCTCTTGGTGATCCTTCCCACTATTGCTTTTCTTCTTCCCGTTCAGAACTGAACTTTGGTCTAGCTTGGGTTGCATCTTGAGTTTTGGTTTGGTTTGTTTCCTCAGCTTTATGGCCGGCACAAGGAGTATCTCAGCAGCCTCGTAGGCACTGACTTTGAGATGGTGAGTAGCTTGGCTTCCTGTAGCACTGTGAGCTGTATTTAGCCGGAGCATTCTGACTGTGGATGAGTTACAGCACTTCTCTTAAAGGCCTCCAAGGTATACTCTACGGTGTGAAAAGGAAGTCAAAGAATAGCACATATAGTCCTTGTTACGTGTTTTGCAACATTACATGTTGATAGAGAACTGTTAATGCCGAGAAAAAGGCCTGAAAGGCTACGCATATGCTGTGGGTGGCTTTTTTGGGGAGGGTGGGATTAGATGTGGTAGATGGGTAGTGGGTGGTGAGAGGGATATATCAGGGATTTTTGCTTTTTATTCCCTAAACTCAGGTAGTTTTGAATTTTTATCAGTGGTAATGTATTTATGTATTACTTCATAATTAATTTAGAAAATAAATATAAGGATGAAAAATGTCTTCTTCACCTTTCATGTGGATATTTTTTCAAAATACCTCATAGAGAGGCAGGGGTGCCATTTCTGTTTGTCACATATTTTGGCTCTTAAAAAATATAGGCCCGATGTGGTGGCTCATGACTATAATCCCAGCACTTTGTGAGACCAAGGTGGGAGGATCACCTGAGGCCAGGAGTTTGAGACCAGCCTGGGCAACATAGTGAGACCACATCCCTACAAAAATAAAAAAAATTAGCAAGGCATGGTGATACATGCCTGTAGTCCCAACTATGCATGATGCTGAGGCAGCAGGATTGCTTGAGCCCAGAAGTTTGAGTTTGCACTGAGCTATGATCACACCACTGCATTCCAGCCTGGACAACAGATCAAGACCCTGTCTGAAAAAAAAAAAGAAAGTGGTTTAGTTCAGCTATTCTGTCGTGCTGTTCTTTGTCTTTTCTCGTTCTAAGTGTTCCATCTCTAGACCTGGAAACAAGGATAGAATTACTGGTCTCCCTCTCTTTCTCTGAAAAATTAACCTTCACTGTTTCCATATTGCATAAGCAACAGATATTCAGTATTTAAAAGTTAGATAAGACAGATGCACAAATAATTAAAAAAGAAAACTCCCTGGTTTCTTGACCTCAGCTGTGTAAAGGGAACTGGGCATTCTGGCTTCCTATTGCACACCACAGGGCAGTTGCTGTTGCTTGGCTAATTTCTCATAGTGCATTGTCCTTACTGCCATTTAAATTATGTACTTTCCCCTTACATTATGTATCTTAGGAATGAAGGAAACAGATCTGTGGAGAAGTGTCAGGGTGGGGAGAAAATGCAGTAGCGACACCCAGGGTCTGACCCCCAGTGTCAGGTTGTCTGCAGATTTGTAGATGGGGCTGGAGGAGAAGTGCCAATTCCCTTCAGGCCTGCTGATCCTTTCCCACTTCTCTTCACCTTAGACTGTCCCAGGTGCCCTCCGGCTCTTTGTAAATGGAGAGGTAGGTAAGTGTCTTGCTAGCATAGATCTCTTGATGCTAAGGCACGTGCCTAGATGTAGCTGTGAATAGTCTCCTCCACCCTGGTAGAGGCCTTGTCTGCTGTACTTGGGAAACTCAGTGGTGAGTCTTTCCTGGAAATGCAGAGGGTTCCTGGCCCTCAAAAGACTTGCTCTCAGGGTGTGTTGGCCCCTCAGGACTGGGTTGGGTGCTAAGGGTGGTAGGATAAAAAGCTAAAATAGCTTCCTGTTTTCTCTCTTAGTTTCAGCCCAAGGCTATGAGTATGACAATCTCTACGTCCACTTCTTTGTGGAATTGCCAACTACTCGTAAGTAATATTCTTAAGTCTCTCCTTTTATACCCATTCAGACAGATGTAGAGGCATTTGGTCAGGCTTCCTTTCCCACTCCTCTGCTGAAACTGTTACTGTTCTTTTCAAGGTTGTAGATCACATCCACTTTGCCAAACCCAGTGGGAACTTTCCTGCTTTCACCTCGCTTGACCTTCCTGAAGCATTTGCCAGAGCCCACTGTGCTGCATGACACACTTCTCTGGCTTCTGGCTCCACATTCTCTCTTCTATCTCACTGGTGGCCCCTCACCTTCCTTGGGTAATGCCTTCTCTTCTGTTGATCTTACACCGTGAGGGTACCCCTGGCTAAGCCAAGGCCTTCTGTTACTCTCTGTCTGCAGTCTTCCTGGGTGACCTCATCCATCCCATGGCTTAAATACCATCGATGTGTCTCAGACTCCCAGGTTTCTGCCTCCAGCCTTAACCTTTCCCCTAGACGCCAGACTCGTATCCAGTTACCTCTTTGTCATTTCTGTCTAACATGATCAAAGAGAACTCTGGATTCCTCCTCTTCCCTCAAACCTCTCCTCCCTGGTATTCCCCATCCTAACAGAATGGCAGTATCTGAGTTGCTGATGCCAAAAACCTAGGGGACATCCTTGATCCCTCACTTTCCCTAGCTCCCTATAGCCAGCCAATCTGTCAACAGTTCCTGTGCGTTCTGTCTTCGAAAGCTGTTGTGAACCTGTCTGTTCTCTCCAGCACCCTACACCAAGCCACCACCATCTCTTGTCTAGGCCAATGCATTCAACTTCTGACTTATCCCCCTGCTTCCTGCCTTGCTCCCATTTGCAGTTCATTTGCCACAGACACCAAAGCCAAGTTGAGTTTTAAAAAATGTAAACAAGTTATGTCCCTTTTGAGCTGAAAACCCCCAAGAGCTTCCCCTCCCACTTAGAATAAAATGTAAACTCAATACCCTGAGTGAGCGTCTGCCTATCTCTTCCGTACAACATTTCAGTCATTCTTCCCAGCCAGGTTCATTCCCCTCTTAGAACCTTTTAAGGGCCATTTCCTTTGTCTGAAACCCTTTCTGCCATATCTTAGCATGGCTGGTTCTTTCTGAGTTTAGGTCTCAGTCTGTGTCGCTTCTGAAAGGCCTTCTCTTACCACCCGGCCTAAATGAGCCTCCCAGTCACTCAGTCCCTTCCCGTTTTGTTTGAATAGAGCACTCATCACTACCCAATAGTCTCTTGTTGGTTTGTTTTTTGTCTCCCTGCTTCCCCCAGAATGTCAGCTCCATGAGAGATGGGGATCTTTTCTATCTAGTTACCAAGATACCCCTAAGATATACTAGCACATAGCAGGCACTCAGTAAATGATAAATGAATGATAGATTGTGTGAATAAATGAATAAAGAAACTTTGTCTTTTTCTGAACGACTTGCTTTCCTCCCAGGTGAGCTTACTATATTTGTTCTTTGGCTTTCAGACTGGTCAAGCCCAGCATTCCAGCAGCTCTCAGGAGTAACACAGACATGCACCACCAAGTCCCTGGGAGTGGTATGGAGAATGAGAGCGGGTATCTGGAAGGGAATGAGATCTGCTCCTGGGATGGCATTTGAGGTTTTGTCAGGCCAAGTGCTGTGCACCCTGGGGAGGATTCTGAGTTGGGTGACTTGTATGTGGGTTCTGCAGGGCTACCTGGCCCGGAGGTCCTCTCTGCCTTTTTGAGCATGGCAGCAGCTTGTCTTTGGATGTCCCTTTGCATCTCAGACTCCTATTTCCCACCTGGGTGATAATTTTTCTTTTTCCCTTGTGAAGATAACCTTGTCATTGGCCACAAGGAGAACAAATTCCAAGGGAGGGCTTGCCCACCCTATGACACTCCTTTTTATAGGACAAGGTGGCTCACTTCTCCTACCCATTCACATTTGAAGCCTTCTTCCTCCATGAGGATGAATCTTCTGGTGAGTAGCTCAGCAGTTGATCCTGGGCCTTGGTTCCCCTCAAGCAGTGCTGTCTTGGTGAAGGCCCGCCTGTGACCTGGCCGCTTCTCTCGTTTCTCCCAGATGCACTCCCGGAGTGGCCTGTGCTCTACTGTGAGGTCCTCTCGCTGGACTTCTGGCAGAGGTACCGTGTGGAAGGCTATGGGGCTGTGGTGCTGCCTGCCACTCCAGGTAACCGCTTGTCCCCGCCCTTCCATGGCTCACATGCCCTAGGCCCTATGAGCAAGACTAACACTCGAATGCTTCTGGTGAGGGGTGGGGATAGCTGGGAATTAGAAGCATTTGGCTTGAAAGAGTTCCTGCTCCTCTGAGGACTTTCTGCCCCACTCCACTAGAGACAATAACGTGGCCTTGGCACTGACTTCCTGACAGTCTTGCCATGTGCTTCATGCTCCTCTGATTGGACTCAGGGTGAGAAGCTGTATGGCAAAATTGGCTCATAGCATGTGTGTATTGAATGAAGCAGCATTCATTTGGGAATAAAAGCATCTGTCTTCTACTGTGTGCCAGGCATTGTGCCATACTTCTCACTTAATTCTCCCAGCCACTCTGTGAGGTGCAGGTGGTATTATTTCCATTTTACTAGATGAGGAGAATGAACTTCAGAGAGGTTAAGAAACTTGTCCTGGGTATGCAGGGAATAACTGGCAGAGCAGAAATTTGAATTTCTCCCTGATTGACTTCCAAACAGGTGCTATGGGTAACCATGATAACCTTCACCAGAGGCCAGGTCATCACCAGACCAGGTGTTTTAGCGAAGTCTAGGCCTGTGTCATTGCTGGGGAGTCAGTGAGGGGCCACATGCCCTTTCTGGACCCGGCCCCAGTCTCCTCTTCCCTTGCGCAGGCTCACACACCCTGACAGTCTCCACATGGAGACCTGTGGAGCTTGGCATGGTGGCTGAGCTGAGGAGGTTTTTCATTGGCGGTTCTCTGGAACTGGAGGACCTCTCCTATGTGCGGATACCAGGATCCTTCAAGGTGACTTTTGTCTTTGGAGCAACTTCATGCTGGGAACTTATGGTCCTGTCCTTCTGTTCTGTAGGAGGTGGGATCTGGGTCAACACCCCTTAGTTGTGCATAGCTTCAATATTAGCCCCTTCCTTTCTATGGCTTAAGCTGAAAGTCATGACCACATTTTGAACCAGGTTCCAATATCTACACTGCTATCATAGGAGGTCTCTAGAAAATAGTATAGTTAGAGATTTCCCTTGGTCCCCATCAGAATAACGGGCTCTTTCTTTCCCCCGTCACTGAAGGCCTCAGTAATCAGATGTGGGAAGGATTCACAGTAAGCATGTAAGACCGCTGCCTCTCAGATGAGGTTGGAATGTTCCCTGGTGTAGTTGGGGGAGCCCAGTAGCCCAGTATTAGCCTTGAGGTAATAGAGTCTGAGTGATGGAATAAGGTTTCCCCAACAGAACTGCGCTTCCTAAGAATGGGAATAAGAACAGGGGCAAGTCCAGCATACTGCGGGGGTGTCTAGAGATGGCGGAAACCTGATGCTCTCCCAATGGCATGCCGCAGGGGGAACGCCTGAGCCGCTTTGGACTCCGCACGGAGACCACAGGCACCGTCACCTTCCGCTTGCACTGTCTGCAGCAGTCCAGGTGAGGGACCTGGCCCTCTGCCTCGGGGCACCTTATCCCTGAGGGGTGGAGAACAGCCGTAACCATGTGGCTGGCTTCCCTGCAGGGCCTTCATGGAATCGAGCTCCCTTCGGAAAAGGATGCGGAGTGTGTTGGACCATCTGGAAGGGTTTAGCCAGCAGAGTTCCATTCACAATGTGCTGGGTATGTCCCCTCCCCAAGCTGGCCACCCCGGGTCAGCATGGGCCTGTTTGGCAGCCAAATACCATATCTCCTTTCCTTACAGAGGCCTTCCGTCGAGCCCGGCGCCGCATGCAGGAGGCCCGGGAAAGCCTCCCGCAGGACCTAGTGAGCCCCTCTGGAACCCTGGTCTCCTAGCTCACAGCAGCCCTGGGCCACAGTGCAAGAGGACAAGATGGGGGATATTTGAGGCCAGTGCTCTCCTGCCTCTTCGTCTGTCTGATTAGAGACCACGCTGGTCTGCTGGGAACCAGAAGAGCTGGGAAATTCCTAGCTGGCCCCTCTGCCTAGCCTTCTGCAGGGTCTTCTCCCTACCCTGTGGAAATAAAGCCAGAGACCCTGTGGCCCCCCCCTTCATGTTTGCAGTCACTGTAAATGGGCATCACAGCAAGGCAGGCTTTTTGGTCTGAAGCTGTTTGGGGTGACCCCATAGTGAGTGTGGCCTTTACTCACTTTTCTGGCTTGTCTCACAGTAGCAGGGGGATGCAGGGATCTGCTGTTCTCCAGCCTTTAAAAATGGAGCCTTCCTTCTTGCAAGACCAAAGAAGGAAGGAAGGTGGGTGGTGAGAGGGGTCTTAAATCCCCAGCCTGTGAGTCTTAGCCTCCTCTTTCCAGGGCAGCCTCATTCTACTCCTTGGGGCTTGCTGAGGTTGAGATATGAGTTATTTCTGAGTAGGTGAAGGTTGAAGGCAGTGCCGAGTCCTTTATTCTAGCTGGTTGGTATCTTTTACTGTGTTCTTTTTGTTTTTTGGGTTTTTTTCCATAAACCCCTTTTATTTTGACTGATGTTCCGTTGGCTGTTTGTCTGCTCAGGTTGCTGGTATGGCTGGGGTGTTCTTCTTAATGTCAGGGCCCCTCCCATGTGTGTCCTTCCCCTTTTCTGCCTTTCCCTACTCCACAGTGTTTCTTTGGGCTCTCCTAATTCAGCCCCCAGGAGAGGCTTAGATGGTTGTGCCAGCGTGCGTGTTAGCAGCACTTCTCTTCAACACCTGGAGCAAAGCATGGAACTGAGGCCACGTCCTCCCTAGCCCAACACAGAAACAGCAGCCCCTGCCCTTAGCAGTGCTTTATTGGTAGAAGCAGAGCATGCTGCCCAGCCTCAGGCTCAGAGGAGGACTGTGGGGTGTCTGGAGGCTAGGACTGAGTGGTCTCTCAGTCACGGTGAGGGAGGGGAGGGAGGGCTGGGAAACAGTAGAAAGTGCTGTAAACCCTCCAGCTGACTTTTCTTGCTTGGGGTGCAAGACCACATAGCTTGGCTCCCAAGCCTTTGCACGTGGCACTGATTCATAACCTAATACCTAAGAGACTCCCACGGCGGGAAGGTCCATTGCTGCTAGGAGTCCCCAGCTCTCACTCCCGGCTGGGGAACCCAGCTCTGAGCTGTAGCCAGCAGAAGCGTCAGCAGGCTGCAGTTGCTCCAGGGGGACAAGGCAGCTTTATGGTCCTCCCCTTCTCCTTGTCTCCAAAAGTTGGAGGCTTGGGATAGACTCCTGTGGAAGTAACAGAACGGATAAGTGAGGAATTTACTGGACATTTAGAAATGGAGCTGTTTTGGGGTATTAGTGACCAAACTGAGGATAGCTGGATGCTCCTAATTTCCTCGCCAAAGTCCTAGGGCCTGGGATTGACTGTCGGTCCAGAAGCTAGTACATTGGGAAGCCACTTGGAAAAAGTACTGTATCCCTCGTGACAAGTTCTGTTTTCTCTGCTTAGAGACCTAAGAGGACTCAGCCGTCCATCCAGGGAAGGATATGAGGGCCTAACCCAGCCCAGGGTGCTGGAGGTGGCCTCCCCTTACCTGCAGAAGCCTCATGTCCCCCGCCAGGCTGACAGGTTCAACCTGGGGATACGGCTGCAGCTCACAAAGCCCCGGGGATAGATGTTGGCTCTGAAGATGTCCCTTGAAACCATGGTGATACCGGTATTGTCACATATAATTCGAGACAAGGAAATTCTGCTCAGGGCCTCGCGCTGTCTTTTGGTGAAAACCCCTCGTTTCTCCCACCAGAACCTACCAGGCAGTCAAGAGATGTGGGTGAAGGTTGGGGAGGAATTACCTTGTAATGAGCACCTGTTGTGTGCCAGGCACTTTACATATATTATTCCATTCAGTTCTCACAAAATTCCTGCAAGATTGGAATCTTAGAAATGAAACAAATTCAGTGGCCAAATAAATTGCCCAGTATTCAGTGCACAGTAATTTAAGTGGCCAGGGCTGGATTTGAACTCAGGCAATACCAACTCCAAATAAGGAGTCAGGTCTTAAATCACAAACTTATTGGAGGGAAACCAGATTTCGCCCTTTCTGCTCATGTTTTCTGGGATCTACCAACCCAGAACAGCGAGGCTGCCAGGCTACCTCCTGGGTTTAAGGTGACTCTGGCTCAGGCAATGTGGGCCTTGCCTGGGTCAGTGTCTCTCTTCCTTTAACCCAGCTTTCCAGAGAAGAGCCTCCTGATTTCAGATCCTGTGAACTTGGAAGAAATGATATTAAAAAGAGCAGTGATCTTCAATGTTTAGTCTTGAAATGCTAGTGTTTTTCCGCTCTGCCTCTGGTGCTAATGTCTTTTATGATAGGGTCACTTACCTGTCTCCGTCTCGGGCTCTTCTGAACTGGTTCTCGAACAGACAAGCCAGAAGAGGCCCCACTCGAGCCCCCGGCAAAAGAGGCTCAGCGATGGCCCCAATCCAGATGTCAATGTTGTCAGGTGTTCCATACAGATTCAGGAACTTCCTTGCCAAGTCCTGGTTTTTCAGCACCTGGCTAAGCTGTGCCAAATTCCGGGGCTGGGAGAGCCCACAGAAGCGCCTCCAAGCATTGTACCCTGCAGGGGAACGGGGAGAAGCAGCTTCAGTCTTGCTGACCTCCCATTAGCTTCTGCTTCTCTCCACCAGTCCTCTGGGAGGAAGCTGTGGCCAGTCAATATTGGGCAGACCCAGAAGATCCTGCTGGCAGAAGAGGCCCTAAACCTTCCAAAGACCAGGTTTCTGTCCTCTGATTGAAAATGTGAGTGGACAACCATGCTCAGTGTGCATCAGACTAAGGAGTGTGTCCTAACCTAAAAAGCTGTTTTAACCCAAAACACATAACCACAAATCCGACACTTAATGATACTATTACTGGGCTCGAGTGCATTCATTAGACACAAGTAAGACGGTACCCAGAACATAAAAGACTCTCCATCAGGATTGTAGAATGAATGAATGAGTGAATAAATGAATGAACAAACCAACAAGTGGAGAGCGTGGATAAAATTCATCTACTCAGAAAAGGATGGCACACTATGATTCCTTTGATATGAGAGGTCCTGCATAGGCCAATATAGAGACACAAAGTAAATTAAGAGGTGATTGGGGCTGGGGTCGGGATGGGGATTGACTGTTCTTACAAGGTTTCTTTGGGGAGTGGTGGAAATGATGTGATATTAGATCATGGTGATGGCTGCATAACTCTAAATACACTAAAATCATTGAATTGTCCATTTCATATGGATGAATTTTATGGTATATCTCAATAAAGCAGTTTTTAAAAAGTTTTCAGAAACTTCCAAAGACCAGCCGTACCAATTTGTCAGCCATCAGGATCCCACACAGGACCAAGCCACATCATAAGATGTGACAATCAAGGTAGGAGATAGCTTGGCCATGTCCCAAAGGGACACCAGCCCAACATCATCCATTGAACCACAACTCACACACACCATCCCCCAGCGGAACACATGAAAACCACATAGGGTTTTACCATACTGAGCACTGTTGGGTGAATATCTCAGGACCCTCACAGCACCTTTGTGAGGTACTTTTATGGCATGCTAACTATATCTACTATGTTTACTAAAGTTGAGCAACCATGGACTTCAGGGTCACTTTACTGTTCAGTGGAGCTCAAACCAGGTTGTCCAGTTCCCAGTTTGATGTTGGACTTGGGAAGGGATTAGAGGAGATTGTAAGAGCTAGTGTCAGGATAATATTTCTGGAGGGCACAGCTATTGCGGGGAGCAGAAACTCACAGTGTGGAAACTTGGGTGGCTAGCGATCTCAGCTCTCCAGCAGGGAGCGCCCACAGCTCCTTAGCTGCCAAGAGCACCCAAGTTTAAGGAAGGAAAGAAGCTCAGGTTTCTCCAGTGCCTGCTGTGCTCTACCAGGTGCCGTGTGAAGTGGGGTGGGCAGTAGGAGGTGCCACCACTGCTTCACACATGGGCACATGGGCCTTCAGGTTCTTTCTAGACAGGGAGGTAGGAGGTGGGAAGGAGAGAGGAGCAAGGCAGCGGCCAAAGCCTTCCCCTACTGGGGTTGAACAGGGGGAAGAAAGGAGAAATTGTAAATTTAAATTCAGATTTTACTACTTCTTATTTATGTGACCTTGGGCAAGTTACTAGCTGTCTCTGAACATAGTTCCTCATCTATAAAATGACTGTAATCATTGCTTCTCAAGGTGATTGGGAAAACAAATTAATGTACATGAAAGTGACTAACAAAGTGCCTACGTTTTCTTCTTTCCTGGGATAAAGTCATTTGTGCCCTCACCAAACAGTCACTGCAGACTTAGTTTTATTCCACCTATTCCCTGCCTCTAAGACTCTTTGCCTTTCTCCACTTAGAGCAAGGAACGTTTCTGTAGCTCCGAAATTTTAGCCTTCCTCCTTGGAACTTGCCAGAGTGTTGGGAATGGAGCAGTTCTTCCCTGCCTTTGAAGCCTATTGCGTTTTTTTCTACTTGGAAAGTTCAAGCCTCCCTTTTTCAGCTCCTGGGCCTAAGTCCTGGTCCTGAGGTGGACCTAAAGCTGGAGCCCCTACAGTGGATGGGGAACCATGGCAGGACAACACTTGGTGTTCCAGGGGTGCTTTGGGAAATCAACCTTGGCCTTGCATGGCTTTGCACCCCTGTACATCCTGTAGATAGTCCCAGTCAGAAGGGAGGTACTAGGGTCTTCCCAGACCCCTTGAGCAGCCTGGCCTGCGCAAAGCTGGGAGAAGAGGCGGACAGCGCCCTCACCTGGAAGGCCATGGTCCCGGCTTCGTTGCATGTTGAGAGCTGCCAGGTCCAACCCGATCCTCCTCACTTGCCGAAATAGCCGGTCCCGGAGCTCATCCACTAACATGGCATCCTGACGGTTCAGCTTGGCGGGGGTGGCCATGAGTCCCCGGAGGATGGGGTCGATGCCACCTGGTGGCAGGGAATGTGAGCAGCACAGATTGGACCAGCCTCTGGGAAGCTACTTGGGTTATCACATGATGCCAAACTAGCCCGGAGCTGGACAAGCCAGCTGGGTATGTTCAGTAATGTTTGTCAGGAAACAGAGCTCTGCAGAGGCAGGAAGCAGCTGGAGCTGGGAGATACTTCTTGAGTGGAAGGTGAGCTCCCCATCAATCTGACATTAGCCTCCACCCCTTTAAAAAATCCTCTCATTCCACAGAGGATGGGAGGCCTGTGACTGAGGGTCTTGCTGGCACCTGCCTTGTTTCCACTGTCCTGGGGAGATTTTAGCAGTGGCCTCTGCAGCAGCCTGGCTTCCTGGCAGTCAGCTTGTCCCACCTAGGGGAGGGCATGCTCCCCACCCTTCCCCCCATTTGCCCCCTGGAAAACCTGGTCACCTTCATACACGATCCGCCAGCCGGCAAAGAAGGCAGAGCTAAGTGGGACGTGCGAGTTGGGTGCAGAGGCCCGGTACTGTCTGTCCAAGCGGAACATGAAGGGCTGGAGCATGGTGTGGCCAAAGCGGAAGGCCAGGGTGAAGACATTGGCCACTCGTGGGTCCACATTGGAGCAGTACCCCCTGTAGGGTCCCAGGGTTCTCCTGGCCCGGGCCTTGCCCAGAACCAGGGGCAGAAAGTCTCGGTAGGTGATGATCTGGAAGAGAAGACAGGAGGAACATTCCCTAGAGGCCACTCACCCACACCCTTGCCTTTTCAAAGGGTGGCTCAGACATATTCTTTATTGTCATCATGTCAAATGTGACAATATTAATTTCCTATTAGTGGGTGGAGATACAAAGCCCAGAGAGGGTGAGTGACACAGACAGGGTCACACAGAGTTAGAGGCAGAATCGGGGGAAGAGGACAGATCCAGGCGCACCGCCAGTCACCCAGACCCAGCTGGTTTTAGGCACATCCCCAAGGATGTGTTAAGGACTGCTTCTCATGCCAAGCTTGTCATCTGGGGGATGCTGGGATGCAGAGCTCCTTACCTGGACCATGGCCCCCATGATCTTCCGAGCCTCATTGTACAGCTTGTCTCCAGTCCACCGGGGATTCAGGCGTCTCAGCTCGGTGGCCAGCCGGTTGTGCTCTCGCATAAAGAGAGTGTGCATGGCTGCCAGCTTGGGGGTTTCCGTTGATCGGGTGTCACCTTGAAAACCCCAAGCTCAGATTTACTGCAGCCTTTCCCAGAGCAATGTCTTTCTACTAAGGCAGACCCAGGGCTGGGGACTGGAGAGACGGGGTGGGCCACACTCCTGGCCCTCACTGGACCTCCATCTCTTCAGCTGTGCTGAGGCTCCTCATCGCCACTCTGCTCCCTAACACAACAGGTCAGGAGCAGAAGGACCAGGGGTTCCTAGGAGGCTTGGGTTAGGTGGGAAAGCACAGGGCAGCTGCTAGACTCAGGCAAGGGCTTCTTTGCCTAAGGATTCTACTCGGACAACCAGATCCATAGCCCGGACCAGCTATGGGCAAGGGCACCTTGACTTTGGGACTGCGAGCCCACCTGTCCATGAGCTGCCTCTGCCTACATGTTCTCTGCCAAGGGCTGGTGTACCTTTTTCCATCTTTGGGCTTCATATAATACTGCTCTTCCCCGTGAGCCGGAGGGAAAGAGGAAGAGAGGGAGGGTTGGGCAGAGACTGTTCTTAGGAACAGACCTTCTACTACAGGCAGGGAAGGAAAGTTAATTCCATCATTTGCTTGCTTTTAACTAAACTCTTTTGCACAAGGTCTTAGTTCAGTAGACCTCTCCTGAAGGCACACGCTGTTCTTCTCAGGACACACAAATATACAATCCTTCAAAAGAGGGGCTGGGGCCGACTGCCTGTGAGGAAAACAGTGGAATAGAGTGGACTGGGCAGAGACCTGGAAACAATACCGACTGTGTTCTCAAGTGGACTCTGCCATTTGAAACTAACTGTGTGCTCTTGGGCACATGATTCACCTTCCCTGAGTCTCAGTTTCTTATCGTAAAATAAGACCAATAATATTTCCCTCCTTTCAGGGCTGTTGCAAGGTTTAGAGATGGCACGTTTAAATATCTTAATAAGGTTGGGTGCGGTGGCTCACGCCTGTAATCCCAACACTTTGGGAGGCCAAGGCAGGTCAATTACCTGAGGTCAGGAGTTCGAGACCAGCCTGGCCAACATGGTGAAACCCTATCTCTACTAAAAATACAAAAATTAGCCAGATGTGGTGGCAGGCGCCTGTAATCCCAGCTACTCGGGAGGCTGAGGCAGGGGAATCACTTGAACCCAGGAGGTGGAGGTTGCAGTGAGCTGAGGTCGCACCACTGCACTCCAGCCTGGGCGACAGAGTGAGACTCAGTCTTAAAAAATAATAATAAAATAAATAAATATCTCAATGAGAAATGACTACCATTATTTTTGTAACCATGTACACGGGGCAAAAGACCCTGAGGAGAGCTCAAATTATGCTTCCAGAAGAAGATATTAACTGTCTAGCAACAGGTGGGGACAGGGAGGAACTAAGGAAATTTATCCCAGAGAAGAGGAAAAACATGGAGATGGAAGTAACAGCTACTTTGAGGTATTCCTGTGTGAAAGAGAGACAGGGTCTTTTCTGAGGTTCCAGAAGCATGATTAAGGGGAATAGGTGAATATTTGATCAAAATAAGGAGACCTTTCTAACAGTCGGAGCTGCCTGTGGCTGAGCTGGGGCACCATATAGGTGGTGAGAGCCTTCTCACCAGAGATGGTTAAGCAGTTATCTCTGGGCACACACAGGGAGCTTGGAAAGGGACTCCAGCGTTCTGATTCTGTGATGACTGTGCACAGATCTATGCCTATTGTGTGCCTAATACTGAGGTCCCAAACCATGTACCTTCACCACATCCCACCATGACTTCCCAATCGGGACCCCAGGGATGGCTGTTTCCTGGGAAGACACCACCTTCCTCCCAGTCTGACCTGCCAGGAAGCAGGGGATGCGCGCCGAGCGGTTGGTGAGGAGACAGGGGTCGTCACGCAGGTTGTCGAAGGGCAGCAGGGCCCGGCCGTTGTCTTGGAAGCGCTGGTTGACGGCCAGTAGCCCCAGATAGTTGGTCCGGTTGCGGAGCCGCAGCGAGAGGGAGACCTCACTGCCATACACCATGCTGGCGTCCACGAAGGAGGTGAGCGCGTTGATCTGG
The DNA here is from genome assembly GCF_047675955.1 of Chlorocebus sabaeus. Lineage (NCBI taxonomy): Eukaryota > Metazoa > Chordata > Mammalia > Primates > Cercopithecidae > Chlorocebus > Chlorocebus sabaeus. Next base: position 40,207,410 of record NC_132919.1, read on the forward strand.
TTGCGGACTCTGTTTTTGTTTTGGGGGCATGAGGGTGCCGAGCGGAAGAAGGGGATGCAGTCACGCTGGTTCGTGATGCGGGGGTCATTGGGTGGTATCTGAGATGGAAGAGAAGCCAGTGACATGGGGCGCCTTCAATAGTAGACTCACTTCTCTCCCTCATGTCCCACCTCTCTCAAAACCTTGCTTAAAACTCCCTCCAGGAGGCCCTCCTTGACTCACCCAGGCTCATGCTGCTCATCCCTTCAGTCTGAGTGTCCTTAGCATTTTGTTTCATAGAGTCTCAAAAGGTTAGGAATGAATGAGGCTTTGGAAACAATCTCGATCCTCATTTTACAGCAAGGAAAACAGCCTCAGAGAAGGGAAGTGACAACTAGTTTGCAGGAAAGGTGGGATTAGAACTTAGTTCTCTTGACTCTTAGGCTTGAGCTTCTTTAATTCTGTTCAGTTTGACAGACCTTTTCTAAGCCCCTTTCTTGCTTGGTGCTTTGGAGACTATGAAGGTCAAAAAACACAGGACAGGTTGCAGGAAGCTGGCAGTTCAGTGGAAAAAGACACACACATGGAGTTAAGAAACTAGGTTGAAGTGGCATCTGCTGTGCTTGATAGAAAAGCCATATGTGGGCCGGGCGTGGTGGCTCACGCCTGAAATCCTAGCACTTTGGGAGGCCGAGGCAGGTGGATTACATGAGGCCAGAAGTTTGAGATCAGCCTTGTCAACGTGTGAAACCCCATCTCTACTAAAAATACAAAAATTAACCAGACATGGTGGCGCGTGCCTGTAATCCCAGCTACTCAGTAGGCTGAGGCATGAGAATTGCTTGAACCCAGGAGGCAGAGGTTTCAGTGAGCTGAGATTGCACCTCTGAACTCCAGTCTGGACAACAGAGCGAGACTCTGTCTCAGAATAATAGTAATAGAAGAAAGAAGAAAAGAAAAAGAAAGAAAGAAAGAAAGGAAGGAAGGAAGGAAGGAAGGAAAGGAAGAAAGCAAGAAAGAAGAGAAAGAAGAGAAAGAGGAGAGGGGAGGGGAGGCCATGTGTTAAAAGTATAAAAGGAAGATCTGAGAAGGCTCCCCAGAGGAGGTGCCCCTAAGCCAGGGATTGAGGAATAGATAAGATTGCTACAGGGAGAGGCCATCCAGAGGCCCTCACATGTCATCCCTCATGAATGTGGCCCCACCTATTAAGGGTGACTGTGTGTGTACGTGTGTGTATGTGAGAGTGTGTGTGCATGTGTGTCAACCCTATGTCCCTAGCAGAGACTCTGCTCCTTGGATTCTATCTTTTCTTTCCTAGCACCCCACGCTGTCCTTGCCTTCTAGCCTGAAGGTTAGGACCCTACTCACAGTCCAAGCCCAAGAAGTTGGCAAGAGCTGCAGGGCCCTTAGACCACTCTGGGAAGGAGAGAAGGGCAAGAGCTAAGAGGCCCTTAGGTTGCCAAAAGCAGGGGCCCAGAGGCTTCCCCTGTTGGATTCAGACCCATGGGTCAAGACCTATCTCGAGGGCTTCCCACCCCATGAAGCCTGACCTGAGCCTCCTGGAAGATTGCCCTACCCCCACCTCTCAAACACACACGGTGCGGGCTCTCTGCTCAGCTGTGTTTCTTGTGTCTCTGTCTCATACCCCAGCTCCACAGGCAGCTGCTTAAGGATGGTGCTTCAGTCTTCCAGATCCCCATCCCCAGCACCTTGCCTTTGGGGGAGGCCACACAGGGGCGTGGGGGATTGGCTGAGGGTACCTTGATGGGAAAGCAGGGGGGCAGCTGGGCACAGGTCTTCTCACAGTCGACACCCTCAGTGAAGGCTACTCTGGCCGGGGACTCCGGGGAGAAGTCCAGGTCATGGTCAATGAACTGGCCCCACTGCATGAACATGAGGGCCCGGCCACGGTCGGAGGTCAGTCTCTCGCTGGGGAATCGCACAATCTGGTTGGAGACAGCCCGGACCTGGGGGGGAAATAACGTCAGCACAGGACATGGGCTCCCTGACCCCACAAGGTATTAGAGCCAACCCAGGACTCAGGGAGCAGCAGCTGCCCTGCTGGAATTGACAGCCTCCCCTCTCTGCCCTCCATGCCCCCTTTGTCCCTGGAGATGTAGCCACCTCCTGCTCTGATTCCTAGAAGGATGGTTTCTGGCTGGGTTCCTGAGGATTCTGGTGGTAAAGAGAAGGAGAGGGCCCAGGTTGACTGGCTCAGACCTCACCAGCTCTTCCAGAGGGGAAGGCAGATCAAATAGATAGATCAATTTATGGACTGATAGCTACCCAGACGATAGCACTGACTCACAGGTGCACGGGCTGGTTGCCAGGTGATGGATAATGCATGTAGGGAGTACTGAGTCAGTGGATGGAAGGATGGATAGAAGAAAATTAATTAATAGATGTTGATAGATGGGTAGATGATAGACCGCTATATTGATATATCAATAAAAAACTGATGACTTGATAAATGTGAAACAGATCAATAGATAAAGTCAGATTAAGGTATAGAGCTGTTTATATTTAGCAAGACTTGACACTAATTTTCTCAGAAAAAACTCTACAACACCGTAATGGTTAGCATGAATAGAACACGTCCTATATAGCTATTTATACCAAGGACTTCCATATTCACACAATATTCTACGAGGTAGGTTTTAGGGCCATTTCACAGATGAGGACACTAAGCCTCAGAAAGCTGTATTATTTGCCACAAGTCACTGCGCTGGTCAGTGGAAGGGCCTGGGTTCAAGCCCTGCCTGGCTGACTCTGGGCTGTGTTTTACTCCCCGAATTTAAGAGATCAAGGAACCTCCCACGCCCTCAGCCCCAACTCACAAGAGGGAGGAGGAAGCCGTTGCGCCTCCTGCCGGGGGTCCAGCCAAAGGGGAGCGACAGCCCATCCTCATACTCGGCGGGCAGCCAGCGAGCCAGAGCCTGGTTGGAGGCCCCTAGCCAGGGTCTCCTCCTGCAGCCGTGGGTGGGGTAGGTCAGCAGTGGGCAGAGCCTGGAGATGGCTCAGCATGGAGGGAGAGGGTGGGTGCAGGAAGGGAGGGGTCCCCAAGCAGGGGCAGCCCCCCGCACATACTTGTTGTTGCATCGTCCAGTGATGGTGCGGTACTTGTTGCTGCAGCGCTCGGCCTGGTCCTGGAGAGCACAGCCACTGGCCTGGGACAGCAGCCGCAGCTGTGGTTCTGTTAGCACATCTGTGGGAAGGCAGGTGGGCAGGCCTGAGTTGGCCTGCTCTGTACCTCCCATCCCTTTACCCTCTCTCCTCCCCGCACCCCAAGCCTGTGCACCCTGCCTCCCTCTCCTGGCTTCCTTCTACTCCAGGCCACGGCAGGCCCAGGGGGCTCAGTGGGGATCAGAGTACCAGTGACATTGAAGGGTCCGGACCGCTGGGGTTGTAACTTCTCTTCAAGCAGCCCCAAGGCCACATGCATATAATCTGCGGCCCGAACAACTGTTCTGGTGGCTGCTACCGGTTGCTTGAAGTAGGACAGGAGGTCCATGGGGCTGGCTGAGCCGCTGCGAAGCCGCTGCTTGATGCTGCCCAGGAGAGGAGAAGTGAGGGCTGGAGAGAGGGTGCAGACCCACCCAGCAGAGGCCCAGTCCTGGGGGACAGTCAGGACAGGGCAAGCGGACAGAAGGATGGATGGAAGGGAGGCTCTACCAACAGGAGAGGTTCATGGGGTCCAGAGGTGGGTGATGGGTGAGAGGACCTTGGCTGGGGCCCATGCCCCTCACTGATCCTCCCAGGCCCATGCAGCCCCCAGACCCAAGTCCACCTCTTCTGGGTCCAATTGTAGGCAGCATCCACCCGCAGCTTGGCCTCTGCTATGCAGTCGCGCAGGACCGAGGTCTCCACTGCCCCAAGAGAGTCTGTTCAAAGAGATGGGGACTCAGGGTTCAGCGAGCCACAAGACCTCCATCAAATCCCAAGTGCTTCCCCTTCCATTTCCCTTCCCTCCTCCTTGGCTGTCTAGGGGCTATTACCTGTGTCAGTGCCCTCACAGGGCTGGGCAAGGATGAGTGTGGCCAGGACTCCTGCCAAGGCTGGAAGCAGATGCATGTCTGCAGTGAGGCTTCACCAGCCGGGATGTGAGTGACATTCACAACCTGCGAGGGAGGGTCCCCTGCTCCCCTCTCACTGTGAGGACCCCCAGCTGACCTCTCACCTCCTCCTGCTCTTCTCTGGACGTAGCTTGGAAGGGACTTTTATAGCCCATTCTAGGGCGGGGGAGGGCAGCTCTGGGCCTCAGAAACCCAGCCTCTTGGGTGGAGTTCTGGAACTTCCCTCTGGTTTTCAGGGGAGTTTTGAGACTGAAACCACCCCCTGCCAGCCTGGGGACATTCTTCTTGCCTACCCTTCACTCCGTCCCTACCCTCTACTGCCAAGCCCACTGATGCACTTCTCCCAGGGCCCGGAGCAGCGCCTGGGACACAGGTGTTGCTCAATGGATATTTGTTGGCTGACAGGAGCGGTGCACCTCAGTCACCACCGCCTGGCTGCATGGCCTTGGGCAAGCCACTTTCCCTCTCCAGGCCTCAGTTTTCACATCCCTAGAATGAGAGCTGGGCCAGATCATTGGCAAGGTGCCTCTCCTCCCACAGCAGGGCAGAAACTGAATCTGCCTTGCTGTTATACACACCCCCAGACCCAGCTCAAAGCCCAGCATTTAGTAGGTGCTTAGCAGGTGTTTGTTGAGTGAATGAACGATCTGTGATGAATGATTTGGCTCCTCTCCTCATCCCCTAGCCCTACTCACTCCCTCCAAGGTGCCAGGGAAAGTGTGAGGCTGTGGCCGAGGCAGAGCCTGGCAGTGAAATCCCTCATGGACCATTTTGGGGACACAGTGAGATGTCACAGGTGAAACACCCAGCTGAGTGAGCTGCTGTGGAGCCTAAAAGTAAGCACCCACCGTGGGCTTTATTCTCTTGGCGTTTCTTCAGTGCCAATCAGTAGTAGGTTTACTCTGAGAAGTAGGTTTCAATTCTGAGTTCCTATTGGGCTTGGTGAGAAGTAGCTTCTTTAGAGGTAGTGTGCTGCACCAGGGTCTGATTGGCCTGGGTTGAATCCAGCCCTGTCACTAGCTTCATGACCTTGGGTGAGCCTCCATTTGCACCTTAAGTGCAGAATGCATCCCTGTTGGCCTTCTGACAGGGCCCATCCTCTCTGCACCTAAGCCTTCCTCCTGCAGTTCCCTGCCCTGGATGAGCCAAGTTCATCCTTTGCCTCTGACCTCATCCCGGCTGCCTGGAGAGCGTGTGCTCATCCCTGAGACAGTTCCAGAGTCACCACCACTGCGGCCAGCAGCCTGCGTGCCCTCGTCCCTTCTTCAGGAGGACACGTCCATTCCTTCCTCAATGTGGACCCCATGCCTGCTCCAGACTCCCAGGGAGGCTGTTCCAAGTGTCCTTTCTCCTCCCCAACCCCCACACCCCTACTGAAACCCTGCCCAGTGCACTCCACAGCCTCCTCCTCCCACAGCAATGCTACCAACCCAACAGTTGCTCTTGAAACAACCACTTCGCTTTGGCAACCCCTTTCACAAGCTCCAGTTGATGGCCTGAGCCCTCCTAATCTTATCTCCTTATCTTTAGCAGAGGTCCCTCTCCTGTGACAGGGGGCCTGGGTAGAAGTCACTGTGTAGTAGCTGAAAGCACACACTGGGTTCCTTGATGCCGACCCACTGCGTGACTGGGTAAATCACACACCTCCATGGGCCTGTTTCCAAACCTGTATGATGGGGACAGGTAACCTCGTGGAGGAGAGAGATTGTATAAATCACAGAGCGCTCCTCAGCTGTGTGTCACCTCCTGGCCCTTAGGGAGTCAGGTGCTCCCCAGGAGGAACCAGGTGGAATGCATGTACCCCAGGTTGGAGCTGGATGGGGTGTATGTACCACAGCTTGGAGCCAGGGTAGGGTGTATGTAACCCAGGTTGGAGTTGGGGTGGGCTGTATGTACCCTAGGTTGGAGGCAGGGTGGGGTGCATGTACCCCAGGTTGGAGTTGGGGTGGGCTGTATGTACCCTAGGTTGGAGGCAGGGTGGGGTGTATGTACCACAGCTTGGAGCCAGGGTAGGGTGTATGTAACCCAGGTTGGAGTTGGGGTGGGCTGTATGTACCCTAGGTTGGAGGCAGGGTGGGGTGCATGTACCCCAGGTTGGAGTTGGGGTGGAGTGTATGTTCCCCAGGTTGGAGGCAGAGTGGGGTGCATGTACCCCAGGTTGGAGTTGGGGTGGGGTGTATGTAACCCAGGTTGGAGCCAGGGTAGGGTACATGTATCCTGGTTGCTGTACTTCCAGGGTCCCCAGCACTCAGAGTGAGCTCTGCTCTCCCTGCAGAGGTTCTTCAGCAATAGTGAGCAGTGCAAAGGTTTCTCCACAGCCATGGGCTGCTGTGGGTTATTGGGACAAGCCTGAGAAAGAACCCTGGGCTCTAAGCCCAGTCCTGCCTTTGTGGCTGAGCTCTTTAGGATTTGGGCCTATTGATTGCTCAGGGTGGTGATGAGAGGCTGCTGCCTGGCTGTCCTGGACTCTGACTCTGGATGTCCCCTTAGTCTACTTTTTGCCACGTTTCCCCCACAGGACCCTGCCCCTAGGCTCCAGTCATCCTAACCTTCCACATACAACTTCCACCTTTTCTCTCCTTCCAAGCAGCTCCTAATTCTGCTGGAAGCTTCCCCTTCCTTGTAGGTCCCTTTGGGAAGCCATTTCTGGATCACCCCACAAGTTGGGCTAGGTGCCTAAGCCACAGTACTTAGCAGGCAGGAGCTCCTTGAGAGCAGTACAGGGAGGTGGCTACAAACTGACCTGGGTCCCCATTCCAGCACCGTCATCCACTTGAGCAGGCTCCTCAACCTCTGAGCCCACCTCCTCACAGTCAAATCCACTGCACCCACTGCCTCCACCCTTCAAGCCAATGGCAATTGCTGCCCTTGACAGACAGCCTCAAGGGACCTCAATAAAGCAAGCAACAATAGGGCAGAAAAACAAGGTATGTTCAACAACACTTTTGAGCGCCTGCTATGTGTCAGGCATGGTGCCTCCGAGGTAGACTAGGAAAACCTCCATTTGACTGTGAGGAGGTGGGCTCAGAGGTTGAGGAGCCTGCCCAAGTGGATGACGGTGCTGGAATGGGGACCCAGGTCAGTTTGTAGCCTGCTACAGTTTGAGGTGATGTAGAGAACGAAGAGCCTTAGGGTGGGCACCAGGTGGGTCCTGAGGCCATCTCCAGTGCAAGGCTGGCCAGGTGGTTGGTTAGAGCGGGTGCTGTCCAAGGGAGGTGAGGATGGACAACCCACTGGACATGGAGGCCACCTGCTGGAGACATCACTTGGGACACCTCCCAGAGCTGGGCGTGTGGGAAGCCTAGCTCCCTTCAAGGTCTGTGGGAGCTCTTCCCTCAATAAGTGGAGTCCAGAACCCGCTGCTGGGCCTGGGCCAGACTCCCTACAAGCCTGGGACCTGGTTGGACCTCAGAGGCTGGGGAGTTGCGTGGGAGAGCTTTTCCCTAGAAAGGGAAATGGGCAAAAGAAACGTCCAAGACCGAGCCACGCAGGAGGAAAGGTTTCTATTGAGACCCATCAGAAAGACCGCTCTTGGGGTGATAGGAGAAGACAAGGCTGCTTGGAGACTGGGAATGAAGAGGACAGAGAAAGTAGAGGTGTTTTTGGCAACAGGGCCCTGACCAGCCAGCCATCTGGTTGCTGCTGTCCTTCCCTCCCTGGTGGCTGTGGGAGTACAAGACCTTGGGAGATTTGGCACCACTGGCCCCGTAAACACCCAGTCTGCTCTGCTGCGGTTGCTCCTAAGGAAAGGGAACCTGCAGGGATTCGCACAGTCTGGCACCTGCCACTTTCCTCTCCAGTGTCCCATCCCCTCACCCTCTATTCCTCTGCCCTCTGAACCCACTGGCTTTTGGTCCCCAAAACAGGCTTATTTCCTTTCTGCTTTGGGTCATAACCATGAAGCCTCCTCCGTCTGTTTGCCTGACCAACTCCCATTCATCCTCTGGGTCTCATCCACAGGGAGCTTTTCTGTCCCACCTCCATAGTCTGGTCCTTCCCATTCCTTTTGTAGCTCCTTTCCTAGACAGTAACATCATTAAACACTTATCTCTAGGGTTGGATTCGAGTGATCTCCAGTCCCTGCAGGTCTGTGAGTGTCACAGAAAAAAGGTGTGTGCCTGTTTTGATGCTCACTGTAACCTCATTACCTAACACAATGCCTGACGGAGGCTGAATATGTATTTGTGGAATGAACACATTTGCTGTCATGGCTCTTGAATCAGGGAATAGATTGTACCTGTACATCCATCAGGATCCAGTGCCTTTTGTCAGGGGCATTCTTCTTCCGGGGCCAGGCCAGCCCTGGGTCAGTGGATGCTGTGGCAGGCCTGGCCCTCCCTGGTCGGTATCCACACCCCAGACCATGAGGGAGCTTTCCTTCCTGGGCATCTTTCAGCTGCAATACTCAAGATCCTCCACACCTGCCTATCCTCTACTGGCCAGCTCTAAACCTCAAGCTTCTGCTTTCACAGGAACCGTCCATGGTGGAGCTGCTGGCCACAGGCCTGATTAGATCTCTTTATCTGCTCAGCTCCAACGGCCCCCACTGAGACAGCAGGGACTGGCCAGAGTGCAGGGCCTGAGGGGCCTGCTTCTGCTCCCAGGGCTTCCTGAGAATGAGGTCCTAGGCCCTATTTTCATGAGAACACTGAGGGTGTGCGGGGAGAAGGGTTCTGGATCAAACTGCGGTGGCCCCACACTGTACCAGAGGCGGAGGCAGGCCAGGAGTTTGTGCACATGTGTGCATGTGTATGTGTACACTTGTGTACATGTGTGGTCCAGAGCTGGGGACTCTCCTGACCAAGGAAGCTCTCAGTCCTCTGCCTTTAGCAAGGCTGAAGAAAACTCAGTTCGGGGACTTGGAGAACTGGCCTGGGAGTCTGGCACCACTTCTGACTGTGTGACATTGAACAAGGGTTTGGCCTCTCTGATCTGCTAGTAAAGTAACTAAAAGCCAAGAAGAAGATTGCGGGGGCAGGAGGGCTCTCTGGTGAGCACTTAGGAGGTGCACAGGTCCACGCTAGAGGGCCAGCTGAGGGCAAGCGCCTGGCCCCTCTCTCCTCCCTCCTGTCTTGGCCTGATGTGAGAGTTTGTACCTCACCTCCTCTATCAGACTAGGAGCTCCCAAGGGCAGGGCCTGGGGCATGGAAGGGCCTGGGGCATGGAAGAGAGTTTGTGGGCTTGCAGAAGAGACAGACTTTGCTTTAGCTCAATGAAGTAATGAGTGGGAAGGCTCAGTGGGGCATGTGACCCATGGGGCACTGCCAGTGTGACTGGAGCCCTGGTAGTGCTGGACTCTAGCAGGAGGGGGCATGGCTGACCGGGGCGATTCCTTGTGCCTTGCCCCTTGCTGTATGCCAGCCTGGTGCCCTGTGCTTTACTGCTGTTACCTAAGTCCTTGTAACAACCCTCTGAGGCGGGAGCTGCAGACTGGGACTTGTTGGATGGTTGAGGCAGAGAGAAAAGAATGTGCCATGATCTTGGAGCCAGGAAGTGGATCGCAACCTGGGACTAATTCTAAACCAAGCTCCCAGATGCGACCCAATGGAGGGAAGCCACTTCCCAGAGGTTGGGAGGATGCCTCAGGCCTGAGTAGGCCAAGGCAGGCCTGGTGTCCCCTGCGTGGATACTGTTCTTGAGTGGAGTCTTACAGGTGGTGTTGGCTGCACCAATTGTACTGACTCTGCAGCTAGCCAAGAGGGTCTTCCTGGGATCCCCTCCTGGGTGAGGCACGTGGGCTGGTTGCTCCTATCCTGAGGAGGATAGAAGCTACTCAGGAGTGGGGGACGCAGGGAAGGGGAAGGAACACAAAAAACGCAGGGGCTGGCAGATGCCTGGGAGGGAAGGCTGCACCCCCACCCCAACCTCACTTGACTGGCACACTTTTTTTTTTTAATTTTTTTTTTTTTGAAGGAGTCTCATTCTGTCACCCAGGCTGGAGTGCAGTGGCAAGATCTCAGCTCACTGCAACCTCTGCCTCCCAGGTTCAAGCCATTCTCCTGCCTCAGCCTCCCAAGTAGCTGGGATTACAGGCGTGCACCACCACGCCTGGCTAATTTGTATATTTTTAGTAGAGATAGGGTTTCACCATGTTGGCCAGGCTGGTCTCAAACTCTGGCCTCAAGTGATCTGCCCTCCTCAGCCTCCCAAAGTGCTGGGATTGTAGGCATGAGCCACAGGGCCTGGCCTGACACACTTTAAATACAAACCCAACACAGTCTCTCCACGAGAACAGGCCCATGCTGCTGCATTTTTGCCTCTTAGCATCTCAATACACCTAGAAAGAATGAAGGCCTGAAGGTTATAGGGATCTAGACACCCTGTTGAATGAAACAGTCTCTTGCCTGGGCACTCAGAAGGCTCAAAAATGCAAAACAGCAATTTAAGAAAGTATGCAGTGCCCCACCCCCAAGTCCCCAGCCACAGCTTCCTCAGTGTCTCTCTGACGGTGGTGGTGAAATGGGAGCAGTGATCTTGGCAGTCCCAACCTCTCAGCAGCCCTGGAGATGGTTGCAGCCAGTGCCCAATGTCAAGGGCAGGAATCCCGCTAGCTGGGGCTCTTTGTGCTAGGGAGGGCTGCTCTCTCTCTCCACTCCTCCTGTTCTGCCCCCTACGGTGTCATCTTCTGGTAGGTGTCATGGGAAAGGGAGAGGCTCCCCTCGCCCCTCCTCACTGTCCCTGGAGAGTGCGTCAGCCAGCCATGAATGTGCCACTTGGTGCTGCCTGTAGTCCCCAGAGCAGGCTCTCCTGGGTCTGCCACCTATGCTGGGCTCTGGGCAAGAGCTGGCCTTACTTTTCTTTGTGTCTCTCTGAGCAGTGGTGATGGTTCTGAATGAAATCAGACCTCATGGACTTGAATTTAAGATGGGGCATGGAATTATTTCAGAAGAGATGGAGCCCAGAGCCTCCCCAACGTTCCTCCCTGATGCTACCCAGTTCCTCAAAGCTTGTTGGGTTGGTGGGTACACTCCAGATCTGGAAGATCAGAGAAGTTTGACCTCAAAGACTAACGTAGGGTTCACAATATTATATGTTTGTTTACTCTTTCAACAGATATTTGTGGAAAGCCTCCATATGCCATAGCCCATGCTGGGTACTAGGTACATGGTGGTGAGCAACAACAGGCACCTGATAGAGAAGGACATGAAACAAACACTTTCCTGCAGGTCTTAGGTAAACCCTCATATAAATGCAAGAGAGTATCCCTACACCCTCCCGTGTTAGGAGACTTTCCCAGGGTAACATAGCTAGCTAGTGCAGAAACTTGTACTTGAATCAGGTCTCCTTCTACAAGTCAGATTCTTACCCTGCTTCATTAGGCTTGACCTCTATAACCCATTCTCTGCCTAGCAGCCAACAGGACCTTTGTAAAGCATAAATTAGATTATGTCACCACTCACCACCCCAAACCCTTCAATGACTTTCCATTGCACATAGAACAAAATTCAAGTTTTTAAAAATGACCTGGCTCCTGTCTTCATTTGTGGTAATTTAAAAATATGTCCACAAATTCTTTGACATGCCTCACTTAAAGTGTGAGGTCTGACTCCTCTTTCTTGAATGTGGGCTGGAGTTGATAACACACTTCTTTCTAACAGAATGTAGTAGAAGTGAGGCTATGTAACTTCTGTGGCTGAGTGGTGGAAAGGATACTGTTGCCACCTGGCTCCTATCTCAGGATACTTGTGCTTGGAATGTGGCTACCATGCAGTGTGGAATCCCAAGCCACATGGAGAGATCAGTTAACAGTCCCATCTAGCACCCAGCCGACATCAACATCAACACTCAGATTGAATGACCACATGAAACTGCAAATGATTTTATCCCTGGCCTTTGAATCTTCTGGCTGGGGCCCAGGAAAGACATCATGAACCAGAAATAAGCTGTCTGCTGTGCCATTGGAGTTACTGGTCCATGGCATGCATGAACGATGGTAAATGATTACTTTCTTTTAAGCTTCTAGGTTTTGGATTGATTTTTTTCTGCAGTGGCAGATAAATAATGCAATATTAGACTTCACCTCCTCCCAAGATCCTCTTTGCTCATTACACACCCATTACAACAGCCTCTTTTCTTTTTCCTTTAACACCAAGCTGATTCTTACCTCAGGACCACTGTACTTGGTGTTTCCTCTGTCTGGAATCCTTGCCCTTCTTTCAGATCTTTGCCTGACAGGCTTCTTCTCATTGCCCAGGTCTTTGCTTAAACACCTCCTCCTCAGAGATTGCTTCCCTGACAACCTTTCATGATGCTGCCCACCCTACTAGTCACATGACTCCATGCATCTGCTCCACAGTTCTTGTTAGAAGAAATTATTTTTCCATTTGTTACTTGTCAGTCTCCCCCATAGACCATATACTTTATGAAGGCTGAGCCCTTGTCTGCTCAGTTCAATGCTTTATCCTTGGTATTTAGAGCCGTGCTTGGCACCTAGAAATCGTGCAAACATTGTGGGTAGAACTAACACGGTGGTGTGTGGCCTCAAGGCAGCAGGAGCTGTTACAACTGAGGCCGTCCCCGGAGAGGCTGGCCATGGAGCTCACTTACGAGTGGGAAGAAAGATCCTGATGTAGGAAATGTGGCTATGGGAGAAAGCAGAGTTGTGTCCATCTAGACGCCAAGACAGAGTTAGAAGAGGGCAATGTCCATGAGAGAAAGAGCAGAGAGGGCAGGCATAGGCAGGGGACGCCTCCAGACTGCAGCACAATCCCAGCGCCGGTGAACAGGAGGGAAAAGGAGTGAGGAATGGGCAGGAAGAGTCACAGACCATGGTGGGGCTCTGAGAAAGCTCCAGCCAGACTAGTGAGGAGCCCTGGCACAAAGACAGCCAGAAATGGGGGGCACTTCACCCACTGCCGTGCTCAGTCATCAACTGGGGCTGCCTGGGAAGTGTGTGGCCTTAGCTCCAAAGCTGGGGCAGCCCCTGATGTCACGCTGTCAGCTGATCCTGTCAGCTAACTGCCTTCCTTGTGGGGACATCGGAGTGGCACCCCTCCATGCCTGCCACAAGGGTACAGGGAGGGAAGCAGGCTATCCCTTCTCTGGCTGGTGACTTGCCAATCCAAACCAGGAGGGCACTTCTCTGTAGCACCCTGGGCCTGCAAGTACTTGTATGTACACAGGTACAGCTACATGTATTAGGCCACTGCTGTATGCCATTAACTGTATGAAACATGTTATTTACATCAGCCCCATTGGCCTCATGAAGACTCCATGACAAAGGGGTCATCATTCTTATTTCACAAATGAGACTTAAGGAAAGATTTAACTAACCAAGGGCTAGTAAGAAGCAGAACTGAAGTTTCAACCTTGGCTGCCTTGTTCTAGAACCTTGTGTTGTTTCTACTATACCTGCTTCTTTCCCACGGGGACACAGTGAAGGGATTTGCAAAAAGTAGGACCTCCATAAGCTTTGTTGAATGAAAGGATGAATGAATGAATGAATGAATGAATGAATGAAACATCTTTTCCTTCAGGGGCAACCAGGACTTTGGACTAAGCTTCCACGAAGGCAGAGAAAGAAGGCAGGGGAACGTTTGTCAAGCTTACAGATGTCTCAAACGTATGAAATAAAAAACTACCTTTCTACATTCCAGCCATGTTGATCTTTTTCTGTGCTCGTTTGAACATATTGTTTCTGCAAATTAAGCACTGCCCCAGTGAACCTGACTGAGAGCAGGTGTGGGGGCTGAAAGCCAGCCTACCTTATACTCCCCACGCTGTGTCCAGGTATTGGGTTAAATCAGCCTGGTGAAAGGGCTGCCTTTTTCTAGTTCCTATAAAGGCACTGAGTGTGCCATCCATAGCCCTGCCACCATGTTGGGTGACAGAATCAAACTCAAAAAAAGAATTCTGCTTCTGCTTTGGAGGAAGAAAGTCACAAGGACATGCACAGCTCCTAACAGAATAATAAGTAAATGCAGGGTAATCTACACAACGTAAACATTTTACAAGCCTATTGGAGAGATGAGGTCACAAGGCAGCCAAATGAGCTGAATTCTAAAGGGTCACCAGCCCCTTTAAGAGAAACGAGATACACAAACTGCTTCACTCTGTGTATTAGTCAGGGTGCTCTAGAGAGACAGGACTAATAGAATAGATGTATATATGAAGGGGAGTTTATTAAGGAATATTGTCTCACACAATCACAAGGTGAAATCCCCCAATAGGCCATCTGCAAGCTGAGGAGCAAGGAAGCCAGTCTGAATCCCAAAACCTCAAAAGTAGGGAAGCCACCAGTGCAGCCTTCAGTCTGTGGCTGAAGGCCCAGGAGCCCCTGGCAAACCAATGGTGTAGGCCCAAGAGTCCAAAAGTTGAAGAACTTGGAGTCCAATGTTCGAGGGCAGGAAACATCCAGCGCAGGAGAAAGATGAAGGCTGGAAGACTCAGCCAGTCTAGTCCTTCCACGTTCTTCCGCCTGCTTTTATCCTAGTGGTGCTGGCAGCTCATTAGATGGTGCCCACTCAGATTAAGGGTGGGTCTGTGTCTCCCCATCCACTGACTCAAATGTTAATCTCCTTTGGCAACATCCTAACAGACACCCCCAGGAACAATACTTTGCATCCTTCAATCCAATCAAGTTGACACTTAGTATTAACCATCACTCTGGGAGAGCAGGGGAGGACAACCTGGCTGGGTGTTGGCAGGGCCTCAGCAGGACAGACCTGTCCCTGAGGTGGGCATCCTGAAGCCTGCATTCAGAATGGGAGAGGGAATTTTGGTGGCCACCTTCCAGGATGATCCATCCCTCCTGCAGCCTCAGAGCTCTCTAGTTCTTCTCCAGCTGAAGTCACATAGGGTTGGCCTTGAGAAGGGAAAAAATATCCTGGGGGGTGGGGGTAATATTGGAATAAATTCAGATCTTGGGACTGAGGATGGGCTAAAAGAATGCTGGGAGCTGTGAAACAGTGTTCAACTTGTTGCATAAAATCATCCACACCCTTTCAGAGACAAGCTGGAGGCCAAAGTACTATTTACAGAACCAATCATACCACTTCGGAGGAGCCTAGAATGAAGGACTATGATCTGGAAGGAAAGACCCTTAATCCTTGATAAGAATAACATTGGCCTGTAGACAGTGATTGATCTCGCAGTCCCTTTAATGTGTTCAACTAAGCATAGAAAAATCCAAATAAACAATTGTGTGTGTGTGTGTGTGTTTTAAACAAGTAGTCACACAGTTTCAGTGTCCAGGTTTGTAGTTGGGTTTACAATACAGCTGGCCTCAAGTAATCCTACCTATTTATTTATTTTGAGATAGAGTCTTGCTCTGTCACCCAGGCTGGAGTGCGATGGCGCGATCTCAGCTCACTGCAGCCTCCGCCCCTGGGTTCAAGTGATTCTCCAGCCTCGGCCTCCCGAGTAGCTGGGATTACAGGCGCCTGCCACCATGTCTGGCTAATTTTTGTATTTGTAGTAGAGACGGGATTTCGCCATGTTGCCCAGGGTAGTCTTTAACTCCTGGCCTCAAGTGATCCACCCACCTTGGCGTCCCAAAGTGCTGGGATTACAGGCATCAGCCACTGCGCCCAGCCTAGTCCTGCCTCTTTAAAAAATGCTACAAATAATAATGCTTTGCTGCCTTCAGCACTGTCTGAATGAAGGATCAGATGCAAAACGAGGTGGTGGGAAAACTGAGTGCAAACACAAGACACGTGGCAGAATGAAAATGCCACATTCAAAAACATTCCCAGATCAGTAGTATAAATCTGTTGTTAGTGAATTGGGTTTTTGTTTGTTTGTTTGAGATGAGTTTCGCTCTTGTTGTCCAGGCTGGAGTGCAGTGGTGTGATCTTGGCTCACTGCAACCTCCACCTCCTGGGTTCAAGCGATTCTCCTGCCTCAGCCTCCCGAGTAGCTGGGATTACAGGCGTGTGCCACCACGTCTAGCTAATTTTTGTATTTTTAGTAGAGGTGGGGTTTCTTCATATTAGTCAGGCTGATCTCGAACTCCCAACCTCAGGTGATCCACCCGCCTCAGCCTCCCATCTTGCTGGGATTACAGGCATGAGCCACCGCGCCTGGCCTGAATTGTGTTTTGTGTACATTTATTTGCTTTTGTGGTCCCAGAAGAGAGAAGAATGAGAAACTTGTACATAACTTTGTGTTTGAACATACTTACCATCACAAAAAGATTTTAAGTCAGTGGTAGAAATCCACAATACATTTTAAATTTGTCTTTCCCCATATTACTCAGGTTTAAGAAACACGATGTAATCCATTTAACAAGGTGTTGCTACTCACTGAGGAACAAACAAGAAAAAATTCTTGTTTTCTCAAGACTGCTCCCAAGGTGCCTTGTCACCCCTTCTTCCTGCTAGGTGACTCTCTCCCTTCACAACAGCTCAGTCCAGTCCTATACACTTTTCATCACTTTTGTTTATTTCAACAGTCACCAGTTTCATTCCAGTTTTTAAGACTGTCCTATTTAGTGAAAATGCGCTTCTCACATTTGACTTCAAGTCCTCCTTGTCCCTCAGCTTGGGAGGCCTCCGAGGGTGGAACGTGGTTGGTGGTACGGGACTCTGCTCTCTAACACTTCCTCCTTCTTTCCAGCACCTCTTGCCTGGTGTCTGTGTGGGGAGGAGGAAAAGAGAAAGCGATGTCTCCTTCCCTCTGAGCTCTCACTGCAAAGCAGCCAGCCTCCAGGTCTTCACGGCTTTTCTATCAGCTGTGGGGTCAGGCCTAAGGGCCCGTGGGCCCCATTTCCGAGTTTCTGGAGGGCTGTCCAGGGGCTCCCCCTATATACTCCCTGTCTTCAGAGGCTGGGCTCCAGTTCAACCTCCTCCCCCTCAACCTTAACCTCAGTGGTCACTCGCAGTCTCGCTGCTCAATTGACACCTGTTCAGTGAGAGGGCACAGAGCCCCTCTCCCCATTGCTCATGCTCCCCTCTATTGGCAGGCCCCTGGGCTTCACCCCTCCAATTCTATTCTTTCCTTGCTTTCTCAGATCCCCTCTGAATCACACACACACAGCTCATGAACAGCAGGGCAGTGGGAGCAAATCCACAAGGCAGGGAGAGTATTTTATCTCTAACATTGCCCGGGCATGGTGATCGTAAAAATCCATTCTAAATAATTGTTGTTTTTACATTCACGGAAAAAGAACCCCCTATGGGCTGCACAGAATTTTACAAATGGTGCTATAAAAATGGGTATGGATTAGAAATTGCCCTTGGGGTCTGGTTGGTAAAATTAAAAAAAAAGAGGATTTAAGTTTCTAATATAATATACAAACATTTTCCCACCTATTACATTGCCCCAGTTGAAAATTTTTTTTTGGAAGAAATCAAACAAGTTGTCTCTGGTGCTGTGTGAGAGAGCTGTCCGTTGTGCTGAAGAACACTGAACAATGAAACTTGAAGTCAGCAGTCTCAAATTGTGGCCCCCAGATAAGCAATATGAGCATCACCCAACAACTTGCTGGAAATGCATATTCTCGGGCTCTACTCAAGACCTACTAAGTCTGAAACTCTGCATTGGGTTTCCAAGTTTTAGCAAGCCATCTCGGTTGATTCTGATGCATGCTCACACATGTGAACCAGTGTTCATTTTCTATAGGTCCTTCCAAAATTTGTTTCTTGTGAGGATAATTTTGTCCTTTCTGATCTTGACCTGCTAATCCTACATTTCATAAATCTCTGTGATTTTCAATGTCTTTGGTAGACCTCTCTAATGGTAAGTGTTTTGAGAGTCTTAGAAACTTCTTAACAAAGTTAAAATAATTAACTGGGCATGGTGGTGTGCACCTGTAGTCCCAGCTATTTCAGAGGCTAAGGTGGGAGGATTACTTGAGTCCAGGAGGTCAAGGCTGCAGTAAGCCATGACTGCACCACTGTACTGCAGCCTGAGTGACAGAGTAAGATCCTGTTTCAAAAAAAAAAGTGAAGTTTGAAATTTTTTTCCATACATAGAGGTTCAAATCAGCATTTTATTGCCTCACTCTTAAATGTAGCTAACCAAAGATCACTGGGAGTTTAAGAAAGGTCTCCAACACAAAAGAATAAATAAATAAGAAGAAAACAGAAGTGACATAGAAAGCAAAAGAAAACTTGAGAAAAACCTTCAGCTTATGTAATTAGTATCATTTGAGAGAAGCAAGAAAATATAATATCCACAAAATAAGAATAGAATGGCATAAAAAGGAGAACATGCAAGAGTTCTTGAAAACTAAAATTTGATTGAAAAATACAAACTTTAATAAAAATATTGGAAATTACAGTTGAAGAAATCTCCTGTTAATGTAGAACAAAAACACAGTATGAATAAGGTGTCCACAAGATGTGGCCCAGCATGGGTTGCCAGAGCCTGGGCGTCCACTCCTGTGAGCTGCCCATTGTGGGTGTTAAAGCAAGGTGAAGAGGGTATCCCAGCAAGGGCTGACTCACTATGAGGAGTCAGAGCATGGGAGGGCTAAGAAATGCATCCACACAGAGGTACAGTTGAACATCAGGTGCTGGAGCTCAAGCAAAGTAAGGAGGAGCATGGAAAGTGTCCTAATGTGGGATGCTGGAGCATGTGTGGGGTAAGAAAAGTGGCTGGAAAGGGTGCTGGCCTGAAGCAGGATATCAGAGCCCAAGTGGAGTGAAGAAAGTGTCTGGTAAAGGAATGGAAACAGATATGGAGCTACTAGGAAAGACTGGTTGCACAGAGAGAAGTGAATTAAGTAAATTAATATGTTAAATATGATGATGTCATAAAAATAGCAGTCTGGGAATCCAAGGGCTCATCTCTCCATAGAAATGCAAAAAGAAACAAAACAAGACAAAACAAAAAAAAGCAGAAGTGATCAGAATCAACCTTGTTTGAATTCTGGAAAATTATCAAATAAAATAGTCAAATAGCAAATAAATGAACTTTGTTTCAAAAGATGACTGAAACACAATAGGAAAACTTTGAACTTGTAGTTGTTCCACATTCCTCCCAGCTTGGTGGTCTTGAAGATGGCAATGTATGTTCCTGGTGTGAGACCCTGGTTCCAGAAGGAGCAGAATGAACCTTGTTCCCTAGGATTGTATTGTCTGTTTTGAAATGTTTGGGGATTCCCTGAAGGACTGATGTGAGAAGTTTGCCTTTGTTTTACCTAACTCAGAATTCACTCTGGCCAGAAAAGGGGCTACATAAAAAGTATTCCTCAAAAATACTGAAAATCAAATGAACAAGCCTCTGCCACCTGGGCAAAAAATTACAGCTGGGGCAATCAAACACACACCAAAAGCTTGGGAGGAAAAGTTAGGAACAGAGATACTTCGGTGAATAAGAACTTTGGAAAGTTCCTGTATACACTATGAAATCTAGAGTGCCACATTCTGCATATAAGGGCAGGATGAAAGCACAGACTTGAGACAGTCCTTTGATATAAGTTCTGGCTAATCTTTAGGCTCAATGCAAGCAGAAAGTGAAGGCTAAGGCAGAACTGTAAACATCCTTGTTAAGTGTTGAGGGAATATCCAAACACAGAGCCAATCTGGAAAAACTGGGAGAATATATTCTCTTTCTTTTTATTTTCTTTGTTGTATTAGTTCATTCACACATTGCTGTAAAGAAATACCTGAGACTTAGACTGGGTAATTTATAAAGAAAAGAGGTTTAATTGGCTCATGATTGTGCAGGCTGTACAAGAAGCATGATGCTGGCATCTGTTTGACTTCTGAGGAGGCCTCAGGAAACTTACAATAATAGTGGGAGATGAAGTGGGAGCAGGCACTTCACATGGCTAGAGCAGGAGGAAGAGAGAGTGAGAGGGAGGTACCACACACTTTTAAATGACCAGATCTCATGAGAACTCACACACTATTGTAAGGACAGTACCAAGGGAGGGATGGTGCTAAACCATTCGTAAGAAATTCATCCCCATGATCTAATCACCTCCCACCAGGCATCACCTCCAGCACTGGGGATTATAATTCGACATGAGATTTCATGGGACACAGATCCAAACCATATCATTTGTATCCAGGCACTTCACAAAGTTACTGTAAAATCATTAGCTGACTATGAACTAAGGAAACAGAGATTTCAGAGGTCATATTTGACAAAAAAAGTTTTACAAGTCACTAAACAAACAACTGCAACTCACAGCAAGGAAAAACAACAAATATTAGGAAGGGGGAAGAAAACTATTTCCACTCCTACCACATTATAATATTTAAAATGTGCAGTTTTCAACAAAATATTATGAGACATGCAAACAAACAAGAGAGTATGGCTCTTTCAAGGGAAGAAAAGAAATTAGCAGAAATTTCCTGAGAAAAAGCAGACATTTGACTTAACTAGACAAAGACTTTACAGCAACTTTCTTGAACATTCTCAAAGAACTAGAGTGAACTATGGATAAAGAATTAAAGGGAAGAAGAGGAATGTTTTACATAGAGAATATCAAAAAAGAGAGAGAAATTGTTTTAAAATAAGAAATAGTCTGGACCTGAAAAGTACAGTTAAAGTAACTGAAATGAAAAGTTCACAAGACAGTTTCAATAGCAGGTTTTGAGTACGTAGAAGAAAGAATCAGCTAGACTTGGTGGCTCACGCCTGTAATCCCAGCACTTTGGGAGGCCAAGGCAGGTTGATCACGGGGTCAGCAGTTCAAGACCAGCCTGGCCAACATAGTGAAAGCCCATCTCTACTAAATATACAAAAATTAGCTTGGTGTGGTGATACGTGCCTGTAACCCCAGCTACTCAGGAAGCTGAGGCAGGAGAATTGCTTGAACCGCGGTTGCAGTGAGCCAACACCACACCATTGTACTCCAGTCTGGGCAACAGAGTGAGACTCTGTCTTAAAAAATAAAAATAAAAATAAAATCAATGAACCTGAAGATAGGTTAATTGAGTTCCAAGATTTCTCTTTGACATTTTGGAATCATTTCGATCTCTTTGTTAAATTTCTAAATTGCTTTTCTGTGTTTTCTTGGAGATTAGTGAGTTTCCTCAAAACTGCTATTTTGAATTATTGGTCAGAGAGCTCACAAATCACCATTTTGTTAGGATCAGTGACTGGATTTTTGCTTTTTCCTTTTGAGGAAGTCATGATTTCCTGTTTGCTGTTGTTTCTTGTGGGTATGTATCCATCTTTGCACTGAAGGATTATTTATTCCAGTTTTCTCTGTACAGCTTGTTCTGGTTTTTATTGAATACATTTGTTTATTGAATCTTCACTACTAGGTCACTGCCTCCTATTTGGCGCTAGGTGGTGCCTTAAGCCCAGGTTCACCTCAGGACTAGTAAATGGTTGAAGCACTTCCTGTCTCAAATCAAGGAGATCCCAAAGAGATTATTCTGGCAGTGTGGGAAGGCTGGCTAGGGGTTTGTGCCCAGGGGACTTGGAGAACATGCCTCCTACAGCATGGTGCTGCTGGACAGCAACTCTGAGTTCGTGTCTCCTTTGACTGAGTTACAGAGCAGAATTTCTCTGCCTTTCTTCAGGGACATTTCTTCTTTCAGGCAGTCATGATGCTATCTGTGGATTAAGGCAAGAACAGGTCTCCTGCCAGGGAACCCAAGGAGGTAAGGAAAGTGGTGGGTGGCCCCAATTTCAGTTTTTCCAGTGTAGAAACTGTAGTTGGGAGGAGATTTTTTGGCACTTGGTGCTGGACAGAATGGGGAGGAGGGATGTCCCAGATGTGGAAGTCTGATTCTCCTATTAGCTGCTTGGAGTTTTTTCATCTCTCTGTGGCCCCAGGAACTGTCTCACTCTTATACTTGAGCTCTGGGTTGTTTCTGGTGTAGATCTCAGTGCTATATATTTGTTTTTGGCTCTGTGGAAATGCGGAAGTGAATCCAATTTGCTCTATGCTGGCATTTCGGAATCAGAAGTCTAGACATATTATAGGTCAATTGAAATCATCCAGTCTAAGGAGCAAAAAGAAGAATAAAGGAAAATGAACATAGGCTAAGAAGCCTGTGAGACACCATCAAGGATACCAAGACACACACATAATGAGAATCCTGGAAGAAGAGGAGAGAAAGGGTCAGTAAAAATAGTTTAGGCAATAATGGTCACAACTCCCCAAATGTGATAAAATACATGAATCTACACATCCAAGAAGCTCAAGGAACTCTAGTTAGAATAATTCAAAGAGATCCACACTAAGATACCTTATAATATACAAGGTGCTGGAAACAAAACACAGAAAGAATCTTGAAAGCAGCAATAGAAAAGTGACTCATCACATACAAGAGATCCTCACTAAGATTAACAGCTGATTTCTCATCACAGAGATCAGATTCATAAGATGATACATTGAAAGTTCTAGAGGAAAAAAATTATC
This sequence comes from Chlorocebus sabaeus, assembly GCF_047675955.1. Lineage (NCBI taxonomy): Eukaryota > Metazoa > Chordata > Mammalia > Primates > Cercopithecidae > Chlorocebus > Chlorocebus sabaeus. The sequence goes on from NC_132919.1 coordinate 40,229,730, forward strand.
CATATAAATTCAATATCTGGCAAAAATGTCATCCAAAATTGAAGAGTAAATTAAGATATTCCCAGATAAATGAATGCTGAGGAAACTCAATATTAGTGAACCAACTCTGTAAAAAAATGGTAGAGGGAATCCTTCAGCTATAATAAAAGACTACTAAATAGTAAGTCAAAACCATACGAAGAAACGAAGAACACTGGTAAAGATTATATAGGTAAATAGAAAACCCAGTATAATTATATTTTAGTTTGTAACTCCTCTTTCCCTCTATGACTTAAAGGACAATGCATAAAGCAATAATGATAATCTATGTTAATGGGCACACAACACATAAAGAAGTAATTTGTGATAATAACAACATAAATGGAAGGGGTTAGAACTGCATAGGAGCAGGGTTTTTTAAAATATTACTGAAACTGAGTTGCTATTCATTTGAACTAGATTGATATGAGTATAAGATGTTAATTGGAATCCACAAGAAAATTATTAGGGGATTTTTAAATCTACTGAAAAGGGAATAAAAATGATATACTACAAAACCAATTAAACAGAAAGAAATCATTAATGGAAGAATCGAGAAACAGAAAAGAGATAAAACATACAGAAAATAAACAGCAAAATGGCAGAAAGAAGTTCTTCCTTATCAGTAATTATTTTACATATAGATAAATTAAATCCTCAATGTTAAAAGATAGAGAACAGATTGGAAAAAAAAAAACATGGTACAACTATGTGCTGTCTATAAGAGAGTCACTAGATCCAAAGACACAAATGGGTTGAATGTGGATAGTGGAAAAAGAAATTCCACACACAAAAAAGAGAGAGAGATTGAAAGATTTCCCCTTAAGATCAAGAAAAAGACAAGGATGCCCACTTTTGCCAGTTGTATTCAAGTTCTATTCAGTTCTTATTCCATTATACTCAAAGTTCTAGCCAGAGCAATTAAGCAAGAAAAAGATATCAAAGGCATCCACATCAGAAAGGAAGAAGTAAAACTTTATCTATTTGCTGATGACATAATTTTACATGTAGAAAATCCCAAAGAATCCACAAGAAAACAAAAAGCTAATAAAAACATTCTGCAAATATTTAGCATATAAGATCAACATGCTAAAATCAGTTATGTTTCTATACACTAGCCATGAATAATCCAAAAAGGGAAATTTAAAAAGTGATTCAATTTACAGTAGCATAAAAAAAAATAAAACAGTCACAATAAATTTAACCAAGGAGGAGTAAGACTTGTACACTGAAAATTACAAAACAGTGCTGAAAGAAATTAAAGACCTAAGCAAATGGAAAGACATCCCATGTTCATTGATTGGAACACTTAATATTGTTAAGATGGCAGGACTCCCTAAAGCAACCTACAGATTCAGTGCAATCACTATCAATTCCCAACAGCATTTTTTTGTTTTGTTTTGTTGCAGAAATTGGAAACATGATCCTAACTCTCATATGGAATTGTAAGGAATTCAGAGCAGACAAACTAATCTTAAGAAGAACCACAAAGTTGGAGGACTCACATTTCCCTATTTCAAGGTGTACTATAATGCTACAGTAATAAAGGCAGTGAGGTACTAGCACAAGGATAGGTATGTAGACCATTAAAATACAATTGACAGTCCAAAAATAAACTCACAAGTCTATGGTTAATTGATATTTGACAAGAGTGACAAAATCATTCAATGGGAGAAAAATGGTCTCTTCGACAAATGGTGCTGGAACAACTGGACATCCACATGCAAAAGAATAAATTTGAGCCACTACCTCACACCACATACAAAAATTAACTTAAAATGGTTCAAAGGCCTAAATATGAGAACTAAAACTATAAAACTCTTAGAAGAAAGCATAAGGGTATATCTTCGTGAACATGGATTTCACAACGAATTCTTAGATATGATATGAAAAGCATGGGCAACAAAATTGATAATAGATAAATTGGACTTCATCAAAATTTAAACTTTTGTTTATCAAAGAACATTATCAAGAAAGTAAAAAGACAACATAAAGAATGGGAGAAAATATTTGTAAATCAATATCCAATAAGGGTTAAATATTCCGAATACATAATTAACACTTCAAATCAACAACTAAAAGACAAACAACCCAATTTTTTAAAATGGGCAAAGGACTAGAACAGACATTTCTCTAAAGAAAGTAGACAAATGCCAACAAACACATGAAAAGATGCTCAACATCATTAGTAATTAGCAAAATGGAAATAAAAACCATAATGAGATACCAACCACTTCACACCCAATAGGGTGGTAATAATAATGATAACGATAATATAGGTTGAGTATCCCTTATCAGAAGATCCCAACCATGAAAAATGTTTTGGATTTAAAGTTTTTCTGGATTTTTGAATATTTGCACGTACATAATGAGATATCTTGGGAATAGGATTCAAGTCTAAATACAAAATGTATTTTTCACATACACCTTATACAAATAGCCTGAAGGTAATTTTACAAAGGATTTTTAGTAATTTTGTGCATGAAATGAAGTTTTGACTGTGACCCATCACATGAGGCCAGTGGAATTTTCCACTTGGGGGTGTCATGTTGGTACTCAAAAAAATTCAAATTCTGGGGCATTTTGGATTTTAGATTTTTGGATTAGGGATGTTCAACCTGTAATAATCATAATAATAATGAAAAATAACAAGTGTTAGCAAGGATGTGAAGAAATCGGAACCTTAATGCATTACTGGTGGTGATGAAACATGGTGCAGCTCATGAGGGAAAAAGTTTGGCAGTTCCTCAACAAGTCAACTGCAGAATTACCATATGACTCAGCAGTTCCAGTACCAGATCTATGCCTAAAAGATTTGAAGACAGGCACTCAAACAGTTGTACACAATTGTTAGTAGCAGCACTGTTCACACCAGGTTAAAGATAAAAACAACCCAAATGTCATTCAACAGATGAATGGATAAACCAAATGTGATATATTCATATAGTGGAATATTATTCAGCTATGAAAAGGAATGGAGTATTGATACATGCTACAATGTAGATTAACCTTATTAAACACTATGCAGAGTAAAAAAAAAAAAAGCCAGGCACAAAATGTCACATACTATATGATTCCATTTACATGAAATGTACAGAACCGATACATCCATAAAAATCGAAAGCAAGCAGATTAGTGGTTTCCAGGACCCAAGAAGTGGAGGTGGGGGACTGCTTAAGGAGTATGGGGTTTTCTTTAGAAGTGGCAAAAATGTTTTGGAACTAGATAGGGGTGATGGCTGTACAACATTGTGAAAATACTAAAGGCCACTGAATTATACACTTGAAAGTGGTTATTTTTGTGTGAATTTCATCCAAAAAATAAAGATATTAAGAATTATGGGAGTCAGCTTGCTCACCACCAGAGAAAGGAGTTACGTGTAGAAAGTGGAAAGCAGAATGAATTCTGTGGTGTTGGACTGGAATTGGAAGTGACTCTGTGAACATATGGTTAACACTACATAGAGAGGGTCGGGTGCAGTGGGTCACACCTGTAATCCGAGCACTTTGGGAGGCCAAGGCGGGCAGATCACCTGAGGTCAGGAGCTCGAGACCAGCCTGGCCAACATGGTGAAACCCTGTCTCTATTAAAAACACAAAAATTAGCTGGGTGTGGTGGTGCACACCTGTCATCCTAACTACTCGGGAGGCTGAGGCAGGAGAATCGCTTGAACCCAGGAGGCAGAGGTTGCAGTGAGCCAAGATCACACCATTGCACTCCAGCCTGGGTGACAAAAGCAAAACTCCATCTCAAAAAAAAAAAAAAAAAATTACATAGCTAGAGAAAATAAATATAGATTGATCGTGTTAATGTATGTTCATGTGCACACATGTGTGGATAGATACATAGCAATGAGCACATTCGGCACCCAGATATTGACTTCTAAATATCATTCTCCACTAAAAGGAACCAGGACTCTAGAGAAATCATTCATTCCAACCAGGAGCACAGAAAGTAAGCATGGGACATTTCATTGTGTCACAAACTAAGGAAGTGTTAAAAGAGTAAAAAGAACACAGAAGCCAACTTGAAGAGACTCCTGCTGGCAAAACCTTGGACATATTGTGCAACAAAATTAATAATAATAATGGATTATAACTCAATGACTAAAAGAGGAGCACATGAGTTTGTACAGATATAAGTAAGTAAATAAATAAATAAATAAATGGAAACTGATAAGAAACCAGATAGTCTCCAAGTACTTACCCACAAAACGTTTATTAATATCCAAGGGAAAATGAGTCACCTAACAGGTAAGAAGCCTAACATTTCCTTCGTCTAGTAACCAAAGGGATGAAACATCAGTCATGGCACAAAGCAAAATCACATACTTCATAGGATGCAATGAGAAAAACACTGCGTAATTTCTATGATATCCCTGACAAAGATGCATCGGCAAAATCCAGTCACCGTAAAACATAAGACAAACCTAAACTGAAGAACATTTTACAAAATAACTTATCTGTAATCTTTGAAAGTGCCAAGGTTATCAAATTTCAAAAGAAACCCTTTCAAGGCTAAATGAGTCTAAAGAGTTATGACTACTAAATGCGAGAAATGATTCTGAACTAAATTCTCTCTCTGTAAAAGACTTTACTGGGGCATTTGACCAAACTAGAATAGGATCTGAAGACTGGATACTAGTAATGTATTGACGCTGTAACAATTTTGATGACTACGTGGCAGTATTGTAGGAAAAATGTCTTTTTAGAAAATGTACAATAAAGTATTGAATGGTGGGTGTCAGACTGTTGACTTACCCTCATACCTTCAGGGAAGAAAATGTACTTTATACTATATTTGCAATTTTTTTTGTAAATTTGAGATTTTTTAAGTAATAAAAGAATTATGTAGAAGAATATCTTTATGCCCTCTGGGTAAGAAACAACTTCTTAAAATTAGATCCCAATAATATTTTATACTAAAGTAAAATATTGATATGTCTGATTACATTAAAATTAATGCCACTAATAGAGAAGACAAACCACAAACTGGGGAAAGGTATTGTAATAAATATAACTGACAGTAGATTAGTCACTAAATTATATAAGAACTCCCCCATCAATTAGAAAAAGCCAATAGAAAAATGAACAAATGACATTCATGAGAAACCAGAATACTATAAAAACATGGAAAGAAATATTAGAGAATAGAGAAAGGCAAATTAAAACTACAATGAAATATCATTTTTTACTCACTAAATTGGCAAAAATTATGAGGTCTCACAATATCAATTGTTAGAAGGGTGTGAATCAATGAGAACACGTAAACTGCTGATGAACTTGTAATTTGGTACTACAACTTTGGAAAACTATTTGGCACTATTTTGTAAAATTAAATCTTTGAAGACCTCATGCCTTAACAATTCCTCTTTCAAGTGTACTAACCAGAACACTTCAACATAGCAACTAGAAACAACTAGAGGAAGTTTTTGAAAAGCACTCTTTGGGCCGGGTGTGGTGACTCACACTTGTAATCCCAGCACTTTGGGAGGCTGAAGTGGGCGGATGGCTTGAGGTCAGATGTTTGAGACTAGCCTGGTCAACATGGAGAAACCCTGTCTCTACTAAAAATGCAAAAATTAGCTGGGTGTGGTGATGAGCGCCTGTAATCCCAGCTACTAGGGAGGCTGAGGCAGGAGAATCACTTGAACCTGGGAGGCAGAGGCTGCAGTAAGCTGAGATCATACCACTGCACTCCAGCCTGGGCAGCAGAGTGAAACTTCATCTCAAAGGAAACAACAACAACAAAAAAAGCACTCTCCAGTAGCCAAAACCTGGAAACGACCCAAATAAGTTTATTCTGACGGTGAAACATTCTACAGCAGAGCAAATGAATGAATTACAGCCAAACATGAACATGTGGAGCTTAGAAACAAAACGTGGAGTGAAAAAAGCAAATCCCAGAATATTATGTACAGTATGAAATTTTTATAAAACTCCAAAGTAGCAAAACAATATACTGTTTTTATAAAAAATGTGATAAAACTATTTTATACAAGCAATGAAATGATAAACATGAAATTCAAGAGAATGATTTCCTCTGGATAGGAATCCAGGTGAACGTAATAGAGAGGACAATACAGGTGAATGCAAGTTATTGGTAACTACTGGTTCTTGAGTTGTGTAGTATATACATGAGCATTCATACATAGTGACATAATGTTTCATAATGTGCACGCATTCCCCATGATCTTTTATTTACAATTAGTATATTACATTAAAATGTAAATATAGAGACATAAAGCTTGAATACTCAATAATTTCATATTTGAAAATAAAATACAGTCATTTTTAAAAGCTTGGAAGATAACATATAGTTATATGATTTATTCGTTGTTTTATCATAAAATTTTTTGTTTTGAATCTCATAACAAACCTAGAATATTTTAGGGACAGATACTAATTTAAGAAAGTTTTGTGAGGGAGAAACCATGAGGCCAAGAGAAGCTGGGCGGCTTATTCAAAGTCATCAGTTTGGTCAATGATGGGTCAGGGCCTCTAATTTAGAGCTTAAGCCTCCAAATTCTGTGCTGTTCCCAACAACCCAGACTCACACCAAAAGGGAGTATTGGGAAGAGCGCTCAAAATACTGAAAATAGAAATGTTCTCACAGGGGAAATGCTGTCAACAGGAAACTGTCTACCAATAAGGGGAAAAGGAGGGCGTGGTTTTCAGGGGCCGTGTGAACAATTTTCATTGTTGCGCGTGTGTTAAAACTCTTTATCACAAACCTTAACCACCAAAGAGGATCCTTTCTTTTTTCCTAAAACACGAAGTTGCTTAGTTTCAAAATTCATTCCCTGCTACGATGACTCTCAACACACTATGAAGACAGCAGATGTAGTAGCTCCCTCTCCACTTCACAAAGGGAAGAGAAAGCCAAAGAGAAGCAACCTACCTTTGTCACTGTCAAACCAGCCAGTGTCTCCCTAATCTTCTCACTGCTGCCTGCATGTCCTGGTTCCTCAGGGTATAGATCATGGGATTGAGCATGGGGGTCATGACTGTGTGGCCGATGGACACAACTTTGTCCATAGGGAATGGGGTGAAGGGCCGGGCGTAGAGGTAAATGCTTGGAACAAAGATCATGGAAACCACAATGATGTGGGTGGTGCAGGTGGAAGCTGCCTTCCTTCTTGCCTCCCCTGGATGCGACCTCAGCATCACCAGGATGAACAAGTAGGAGGTCAGGAGGAGGAAGAACAAGATGACATCCAGCAGCCCACTGTTGGAGATCATGAGGAACTCCAGGAGGGAGATGTCAGTGCAGGCAAGTCTCAGTACTTGGGGAACATCACAGTAGAAGTTATCCAAAATGTTGGGGCCACAGAAGGGCAGTGGGAGCATCAGAGCCAGCTGGACAATGGAGTGGGCAAAGCCTCCCACCCAGGCGGCCACCACCAGCCCCACACAGAGCTGACTGTTCATGATGGTGACATAGTGGAGGGGCCGGGAGATGGCAATGAGGCGGTCAAAGGCCAGCACTGAGAGGAAGAAGACCATGGCACCTCCCAAAAAGTGGAAGAAGAAGATCTGGCCCATGCAGCCCTGGTAGGAGATGGTTTTCTTCTCAGAGAGGAGGTCCACTAGCATTTTGGGCTCAGTGACTGAAGAGAAACAGAGGTCTAGGACAGCCAGGTTTCGGAGCAGAAAGTACATGGGTGTGTGGAGCTGGGAATCAGAGGTCACTGTGATGATGATAAGGATGTTTCCCATAACAGTGGTGATGTAGACAAACAGGAACATTAAAAACAGGAAACACTGGACCTCCCGAGTCTGTGAGAGCCCCAGGAAGACAAAATCTGATGCCCATGTGAGGTTCCCTTGTTCCATGGTGTTTTCTCCATACTCCTAAAGAAAATGAACCACAGACACAGATCCATGAAGTCACTACTTTCCCTTTCAGGGCTCAGGGGCTCAAACCAAGGTTTTGGGCCCATATGATGAGCATCCTATGTGTAGACTATGATACTAGGTGCCGTCCTGTCTCTGGGGAGTTTACAGGTGGGTGCTGGGATACACATTCCTGAAATCTTAACGTCATCCAGAAATATATGCAACCTGCCTTTCAAAGATTCATATAGTGGTAGGAAGCCACTTGGAGTCAGATACATCTGAAGTCAAATTTCAGGTCTTTTGTTTCATTGTGATTTGACCATGAGTAATTTACTTAATCTTTCTGGGCCTCAGTTTTCACTTTTGTAAGGTAGAAATAAAAATACCTGCTTTATAAAATTTTCTGAGGGCTTAAGTAGAATGATAGATAAAAAGTTCCTAAAACGGTGCATGGAATAATCAATGGCAATTACTCACCTCTGTGAATTCTCTTAATCTAAAGATACCCTCTCTTCCAGTCTCTACTAAGATTCTTTGCCAATTGTTTTTCACATGACAGTTAATACATCATCATGTTAATGGATTTTCCTGTGTCTATTTTTTCCCTCCACAATTCAACTATTAAGTCCAGAGGCTATATCTGGATCTCACAATTTATTTGCGCCCTGCAGTACCCATTCTTAATGATAGTCAACATTAAAAAGCACGTGGTGTTGACTGCTGGGTGGGTGAATAGCTATCGGGTGTACAAGTTCAGCACAAGGAAGACACTGGATGCAGTTGGATGCCTGAGACATCCAGTAGTTCTGCCCATCACAGTGGGCAGCCTCTTATGAGTGAGGCATATGTGGTGTGTATGCTGAGACAAGAGGGAGAAAAGGGAAGGAGAGTCATTGGATTGAGAAACAGATGATGAATATTGTATTAAGGGGACTCAGCTTCTGAATGAAACAGGAATTTGACAAGATGTTACTGAATCCAAGGGTAGGAGACAAAGGAAGTTGTTGAAAGAAAACAAATAGAAATAGACAGAGGAGTAAAGGGAGATGAAGAAATAAAGCAAGTGAAGGTAGGGGAAGTGGAAAAGTGCTGGGGAGATGGAGAAATGGGACTAAAGGGACAGAAGAAGATGGAGGAGCTGGGTGAGGTGGCTCACGCTTGTAGTCTCAGAACTTTGGGAGGCTGAGGCGGGTGGATCACTTGAAGTCAGAAGTTTGAGACCAGCGTGGTCAACATGGTGAAACTCTGTCTCTACTAAAAATACAAAAAAATTAGCTGGATATGGCGGCACACACCTGTAATCCCGGCTACTTAGGAGGCTGAGGCAAGAGAATCGCTTGAAGCTGGGAGTTGGAGATTGCAGTGAGTAGAGATCATGCCACTGCACTCCAGCCTGGGCGACAGGGTGAGACTCTGTCTCAAACAAACAAACAAAAACAAACAAACAAAAACCAAACAAAAAAAAGGAAAGAAAAGAAGAAGATGGAGGGTGACAGGGTAGGGGGTCAGTGGTCTCCTCCCTCCCCTTGCCCTGTCTCAATCTCTCCTACCCTCTCTTACCTGGCCTATTGCAATCTATTATCTACAGTATTAGAGGTTGTTCTAATCTTATTCTGCTCCTTCAGTTTACTTCCACTCCAGGACACCTTCTACACAGCTGTCCATGAGACCTCTCTGACTCAGACGTGGTCATATTCCTCCTAGTTATAATATTTGATTGGCTCATAGCTTAAAACTCAAACTCTCAGAAGCCATCTAAAATGCTTTGTGGATAAACTCAGGGTGGAAGAACATACCTACATAGGTGCATGCAACTCTTTCTCAGCATTTCATACGAGACTGTAAAATATAGCTTCTCTATACCTTTCTATTCAGTATCACTATAACCTAGGAACCGACTGCTGTTCAAAGAAATTCATAGCTTCTGTGTAGGCAGTCTACTTTATTGTTTTCATATCTTTGGTAATAAATCCTGTTTCCTGAAATGCCTTTTGCTACCTTCTCAACCTAGAGGCAGCAAGAGAAATATCACTTTCCCTTTGACTCCTCCCCCCATTTCTCTCATGCAGAATTAATTCCTCATTTCTCTGTGTTCCAATAGCATTTGATAAATACCTCCATTATAGCATTTATCATTTTTTCTATTGCTCCATTTAACTAGATTGCAAATTAAATAACTTAGTAAGCCCAGAGTCTATGACAGTATCTCTGATTTAGCACTTGCTCAGAAATGTTCACCAACTTAATATATTAGCAGGTAAATGTGACTTTGTTTTATATGACAATGTTGAGAATCTTGTGATTTTCCTCATCCTTGATATCCTTTGCTGTGAGCATCCCCCTTCTAAGTCTCGTAGGGAAAATTCTGTGCTTTGTTGTTTTCATATGTAACCAGAGGCATCTGTTTTCAACATTACATTCCCCCTGCAGTTTTTCTTGAGTCTCTGCTGATCCTTTAGACTTACTACCATCAGGTCTATGTCACTTGTTTATTACTCCCACCCTCTAGCAGGTGTTGCAAGATCTTTCTTACAGCTGATCTATGTGCAGCTGAGGAAACACTGGTCTCTCACCTCCGTTTAGCCCAGAATGGCGCTTCAGCCTACATCTTCTTGGAGATCCTTTGCTTCAGCCTCACAGTTTCCTAGCCCCTGCCCTTACTTCATGTATAATACCATGAGTGAGACCCCAGGGGAAGGGGGAATATCCTTGGGGAGAAACTATTGGACAGAGCTCAGGAAGCTGAGCTGTGCTGATTATCACTGGGGCCAAGGGAGCAATGGGAGTTGTTGAAAAGTTTCTAAATGTCTCAAAAGCACACACTCTTTGAGAGGTCTTCCTTGGGGGGCTCAAAGTACCAAGCACATTGAAAATTTTAGAGATTTGAGGAATGGATAATATTCAGGCCAAGATCCAAAAGGACAAGAGGGTCTTCAAAAAAAGGGAGACTCTGAAAGTTTTAGAAGAACCTATTTCTTAGACCAGTGACTCTTACCCTTGAGAGAATTACCTGAAGGCCTTGTTAAAAGGCAAACTTGTGTTCCCAGCCCAGAATTTCTCATTCAGTACATCAATGGTAAGACCAAGAATTTGCATTTGTAACAAGTTCTCAGATAATGCGGATGCATCTGTTCCAGGGACCGGACATTGAGAACCAATGACTTGCTCATCAGCACAACGGACAGTTCTCTTTTGTGGCGCCGTTAAGATAACTAGTTTGATTTCTTCTCCTTTTAAACTGAATTGATGTTTACGTAGGCAATGTCATGGATGGGAAAATGTTTGCATACTAAAATGAAAACTTAATTACCCCATAAATCTTGTTCTTCATCTTGTCAACCATGCCCTCACAGTTGATTCACTACCCATATCAACTATACTCACACCATCTACAAAGTGCTTGCATTCTTCACATGTCAATTATTACTCCCTTTAATACAAGGATTGGCACAAGAAACCCATATATTTTCTAATTATGAGAAACTGATTAAAAATTGGAATTAACCAACATTGTAACCTTGATGTGCTATAAAATCTGTGTGATTTCTTACAGCTCTCTGATCCACATGAGGTTCTCAGGTTGATCTGAATTCTTTCATTGCAAATGTTTATACTTGGCAAAATAAAGAATCTGCCTCTGGGGATAAGAGCACGATGTGAAGTTCTTATACATTCAAGAGATGTCAATTTAAAAAAACCCAAATTATTCCCATTATTTGGAGCTTTAGTCCACTTTAAAATTGAGCTACTCAGAAAAGTAGTCTAGATTGATGGTGGGAATGGGCAGGCCTTGTTAATGTTATTGACTCTCAGATGGGTGATTCTGAATTACCTGGATTAATTCTTTATGATTCCAATTTAGCTTTCAGTAATAGAGACCTGGTAGATTCCAGTTTATGTATTTCCCCAGTCAAGGTACACGTAGGTGTGTAAAAGCTCCATCAAAGCTCATCTTTACTGCAACCACTAGCCAATATAATAGTTGCCAGTGTATGAATGGCCTGGATGGAGTAATTATGCTAAAGACTCAGTCATGGAAAATTGAGCTGAGAAAATTATTTCCATATGTATCACATTCTTAAGAAAATAAATGTTTGTCAGACTTAGCTACTATTATAATGTCAAGCCATTAAATGGATACAGGACACATGTAGAAGAAACATCATGTAAATTCTCATGCAGGAAGCCCAGCACCATTGATAATTAATCATTTTCCCTTTGTGATGGTCAGTATCATGTGTCAACTTCATTAGGCGATAGTTCCCAGTTATTCAATCAAACTCTAATCTAGGTGTTGCTGTGAAGGTATTTTGTAGATATAATCGATGTCTATAATCAGTTGACTTTAAGTAAAGGAGGTTATCCTAGTAATCTGGGTGTGCTTGATTCAATCAGTTGAAAGAACTAAAGAGAAGAACTGAGGTTTCCTGGAAGGAGGAAAATTCTGCATGTAGACAGCAACTTCAGCTGATGGCCTGCCCTACAGATTACATACTTGGCTAGCCAGTTTCATATCATGTAAGCCAAGTCCTTGCAATAAATGCCTCTCTCTCTCTCTCTCTCTCTCTCTCTCTCTCCTCCCCCCCACAGAGAACATAGCCTCAGCAAGAGATGCCTTAAAGGCATAAATTCTCATAAATATAGCCACATTCATTTTAATGGGTGCATATTCAACAAATTCAATTAAGCACCTGGTGTTGTGGAATAACCATGTGTAAGATAAATCTGGAAGAAATTTTACTTATATTCCTTCCCTTTGTGTCAGTGTTGTAGATTATAAGCAGCTTTTCTGTGCTGCTTATTACTTTTAGGATTGATATTCTGAATCATATACAAGTAAGATTTTTATAAACTAAAAAGTGGCCCAAGACAACTTTAAAAAAATTAAATGAATAAATGACTTCCGGTTATAAGAAAACAAAGGTTTTTCTTTTTCTCTTCCTTACTGGAAACAGAAGTCTTACCTGCAATAAAATTAAGACATGTTTACAACTCAGATGACAACAAAACCCAAAATGAACCATGAAGGACTATCAAGTACTGTGAAGAGAGAGAGGCTTCTGCCCACGACAACTCCTGGACAATGCTGGCAGAGTTGGCTCCTAAGTAGGTGGTATACGATGAAAGATAAAACAACCACCTTTGTGTGGATGGACCAGATCCGGGCACACAGGCTGGCTGCAAGAGCTTCCTTAAGTGGTATTTAACACCAAAAAGGGATTGAGAGGCTGGGCTTATGCCACATTTATAACTGCACTATCCACTAAGATAGAGAAACTGTGGGCTATGGGCACCCCTGCGTTTGCTGATCTTTACCAGCTGAAGAGATAGGCTAAATTCGCTCACACACACACACACACACACACACACACACACACACACACGCCTCTATCATTCAGTGTTCAGCGCTACGCTGTGAGCCCAGGACAATTAACCAGAGCACTCCCTGGCCTGTCTTCACTACCATCACCACCACTTTTTATTTTAACACATAACTAGTTAAACAAATTGCTTCTTTAAGAATGTGTAACAATTAAAAAGCAACTTGCAGGGTCTATAAAAAATAAGTCAAAAAGGAGGAAAGAAGGCAGGTGAAGAGCACAGAACAGAAGAGAGAAGAAAATTTTTATTGATGAGTTTTTCAAGAATGTAGATAACTCAGAAAAAAATGAATCAAACTTCTATCTATTAAGAGCTGAGAGCAGAATAATTAAATCTTAAGAAATAAATGACAATATGAAAACAGAAATGGAAAATTTAACTGGCAGAGATTAGGAAAAAAGAATAGGAAGAAAATAAAATCATCACAAAAAAATGGAAACAGTGAAAATGAGAATAGTCACTGCTTAAAATACAGTAAGATATCTGAAAGACAGGTTTAAGAGAACTAAACAAAATGAATGGAAAAGGGTGCACATTTAAAAGGATCAGTAAGAAGTGTGTATATATATGTTTGTACATGAAATATAGACAAAGAATATCAGTTTAATTAATAGTTGGATGTCCTTGAAGAAGACATATAAATAATTAGAGCAAAAAATATCCAAAGATGTTAATTCAAGAAAATATTCCCGAAAATGAAATAAATGGAATCAATAGATTGAAAAGGCAGATTGTGTGCCAGGAAATGTGATAAATGTCAACCAATGCTACAACAGAACTGAATAAAGTTACAGAACTCCAAAGATAAAGAAAGAATCCTAAAAGCTGCCATGGTAAAAGATGAACCCGTCTATAAGAAGAAGGCTAGCTTCAACTTCTCAATAGCCCGAGAAAACAGAAGAACAACATCTACAAGGACCTGAGAAAAATAAAAAGTATTATCCAAAGGTGCTTATTCAGTGAAATTGTCATTTATATATAAAGACAACAGATAAATAGTTTCATTTAATTCAGAAAATATAGTTCTCATAAATCTTTCTTGAAAAACCTACCTGGGGACAAATGCCGGTCCATCAAGATATTAATAGAAATGCAAATGGCCTCTCCATGTGGCTACTTGGGTTTTTTCCTAGCATAGTAGCTTGCTCCCAAGAGTGGGCATTCCAAAGAGACCTAACTGGAGTCTGTATTGCCTTCTACGACCTGTCCTCAGAGATTACATGGTGACACTTTCACCAAGATCACAAACCCTTTCAGATTCAAGGGTAGTAAACAAAGATCCCACTTCTCAATTTAAAAAATGTGAAATTCATATTGTAACGAAGAGCATGTGAAATGGAAGATATTGATGTGGTCATCTTAGAAAAATACAATATACCACAAACATATCTTTAGTTTCCAAGAATTTTTTTCTCATCCTCTTATTGTACCTTTCTAAAATAGCATCCTAATCTTGTTTCGTGAATACAATGACTTATCTTTTCTGGATATTAATGATAGGATTTTAAAACATTTCCTGTTCTGTGTCTTGATTGTATCAATGTTAATATCCTTGTGATATCATACTATAGTTTTGTAAGCTATTTCTGCCTTAGCCTATTTGCACTGCTATAACAGCCCACCATAGACTGGGTGGCTTATACACAACAGAAATTTATTTCTCGCAGTTTTGAAGGCTTGAAAGTCCAAGACAAGATGCTGGCTGATTTGGCATCTCATCAAAGTCCACTTTCTAGTTTACGGACAGTTATCTTCTCACTGTCCTCACATGGCAAAGGAGCAAGGGAGCTCTCCAGGGACTCTTTTATAAGGGCACTAATCCCATTCATAAGGCCCCTGCCCTCATGACCTAATCGTCTACCAAAGGCCCCACCTCCAAATACCATTCCACTGGGGTTTAGGTTTCAACACATGAATTTTGGGGAGACATAAACATTTAGCACATGGCCGTTACCATTGAAAGAACCTGGGTAAAGAGTACATGAGATCTCTATTATTTCTTACAACTTCAAGTAAATCTACAGTTACCTCAAAATATAAAGTGAAATTTGTAAAAACTTAGAAAGTTTTCTTCTATTACTTGAATTTCTTCTGTTTACTTGGACTTGTCTTTTTTTCAGTTTTGTTTTGTTTTTGTGTCTGCCTTCTATATTGGAAATTTTCTTCATCTGCCTACTGGTCTCCAGCTAAACATTGGTATTTAAAATCAAATCACTAAAATGCTGATTGGAAGCACTATGTATCTGAGTAGGGCTTGAGAACTCTAAGGCCTCTCCTAGGATTATCATGTCAGCTGTTTTGTCAATTGGAGAAAATAGCCTGGGACTATTTATTTGGGGCTGTTTAGTATCTCCAAGTAAAATCCTTCCAATTTTTCTGTAAGGACTTAAGTATTGGAATTCTGCATTAGGGTCGAAGAGAAGACTTGAAGTAGGATTTCCTCTTTTATCTGGATGAGGACCTCCAGTTCCCCTTAGTTTGCACTGGGCCCACTTAACTTATTCATGTTACTTGTCACCTTCTCTAGTAATTTGATTTTATGATCACTGCCCATGACAGAGTTTTCTTATCAACAAGATTTTTCACTCAAGCCAATTGTGTGTCTTCGTGCTGCCAGGGGCTTACACCTACATGGCAGACAGTGTTGCCATTCCCAATCCCTTTTTCCTGGCTGAAGAAACCAGACATTCACCTTCCCATTCCTTTTTGCAGACTAGAGTGACAATATGATGCAGTTCTGGTCAACTGCGTCATATGATAATTCTGCTGGTGTGGTTCTTTTCTCCCCTGGTAAAAAGAAAAAACAGCACATGGATGCCTTTTGTTATCCTTCTTGCTGAATTATTTGAAATAAAGGTGTGATGCCTGAAGCTTTGACAGCCATATGGCTACCATGAGAGAAAAGGCAAGGAATTGAAGAGCAGCCAACCCAGAGTCCTAAAATATTTAAGTTACTGAATTAACCAACTCTGGAATTGTTTATCCTTTAGTCTTCTATTTAAATGAGATAATTTCCTCTCTAGTTAAGCCACTGTCCCTTGGTTATTATGCTACTTGCAACTAAAAGCATTGTTATGGATGTATGTTTCAGAGGAGAAAATAATTTTTTCCCAGAGAAATTACAGCCCAGTGCAGCAGTGTCATATGGTGAGCATCACACCTTAAGAGGGATGTTGTCATATAAGAGTAAATACAGAAGAGATGCCTGGGGTGGTGGAATCAGCAAACCTGTCACAAGAGGAACAACTATAGGAAGGCAGATGCTGCACATGGAGAAGAGACAAATTGGAGGATGTGAAAAGTATCATCTGATATTTAAAGGATCTTAACGTGAAAGAGGAAAATGCCATTCTAAGGGGCCACAGAGATCAAATAAGACAGAGTCCATTTTACCCTCCCCTCATTTCCAAAGGTTGAGTGTGAATATGGAGAAATGTGTGAAATGGAAACAAGGAGGAAGAAGTGAAAGGATAGACTCAGAGTTGCCATGATGGCTTCAAGAGAAACCAGGAAGAGCCTCTGATTTTCTTTTTTTTTTTTTAGGCAGAGTTTTGCTCTTGTTGCCCAGGCTGGAGTGCAATGGCAAGATCTTGGCTGAAACCTCCGCTTCCTGGGTTCAAGTGATTCTCCAGCCTCAGCCTCCTGGGTAGCTGGGATTACAGGCATCCACCACCATGCCTGGATAATGTTTTGTATTTTTAATAGAGATGGGTTTCACCATGTTGGTCAGTCTGGTCTCAAACTCTTGACTTCAAATGATCCACCCGCCTCGGCCTCCCAAAGTGCTGGGATTACAGGCGTGAGTCACCGTACCTAGTCTCTGACTTTCATTTCTTGGATGGGATGGTTGTTGGGAGAGAAGGGGGAACAAAAAGCTTCTGCATTATCTTTTTAACTTTGGGTCCATATTACACATTGCCTGAGACTTTTACAAAATGATGCACACCCCAAGGAAGATGGAAGAAATAAATATACAGAAATTGACAGAGGGAAAGTATAGGAAGCTGGAAAAATGTTAAAAAAAGAAAAAAGTAAAAATGTTTCCTCTCTCTGTCAGGTACCCTTCAGGTGCTGGGAGGATTTAAAGATGAATAATGCATGGCACCTGCCCTCAAGAAGCTCTCATTCCACTTAAAGAGAAATGCAGAAACACACATGAAGTAGTAGCCTTGGAACTGATTTCACTACCCCAGATTTGGAACACTAGTAGGCATGGCCCTGCCCTCTCTGGCCTTGGTTACTCAATTATACTATGCCATCCTCCTCTCAGCCATACTATACAAATGATGGAAAGATTGTGTCGGGTAATGTCTTAGTTTGTTTGTGTGGTTATAATGAAATACCACAGACTGCATGATTTGTAAAGAACAGAAATTTATTCTTTTGCAGTTCTAGAGGCTGGACAGTCCAAGATTAAGGTGCCAACAGGTTCAGTTTTCTGGTGAGGGCTGTTCTCTGCTTCCAAGATGACAGCTTGTTGCTGCATCCTCCAGAGGGGAGGAATGCTGTGTCCTCATATGGCAGAAGACCAAAGGGTTAGTGAGCCTAATGCTGCATGAAATCTCTTTTATAAAGGCCGTAATCCCATTCATAAGGGAGGAAGCCTCATGGCTTAATCATCTCTTAAAGGCTTCGCCTCTTAACACCATCACATTGACCTTTAAATTTCAATACCTGAATTCTGAAGGGGACATATTTAAGCCATTTCAGCTAAGTAGCACAGTGTGAAGATTATACAAGGAGTATTTAGTAAAGAAGTAACAAAAACAAAGGGCAAATGCCTTTTGGGGAACTATTTAGACAATGCTAAAAGTGAGATAACTTTCTTTTCTTTTTGCAATAAAACAAATGTTTAATTTAATTCAGAATGAGATAATAATTCTTCAATAAAATATATAAAATTGTACAAGGCATCCTTTCAAAGGGGTAAAGGCATACTGGAGGGAAGGGAGAGATGGAGAGGAAGGTGAAATATCAGGGAGCTTAATGGGTTGTTTGGCAACTCCATTTTCACCAAGTCAAAACATGGCTTTATTTTCTGCCCCCAACATGTTAAAAATTATCCAAAAGTTTCTAATAAGTTTAGCACATACAACAGGTACACACACAGAGAAAGCATATTTTTTTTTCTTTCTGGATCTACTAATTGTTCAAGAATATTTAGTACATAGGTAATGACTACAAGGCACCCACTTTTTAAGCAGAAAATTACTATACCCTCCCACCCAAATCACCTTTGCAATCTGTGAGGATGGGTGTACCTAGTGTTTCTCAGAAACCATCAATTCCTCCCAGCAGGCTTTAACTTTTTACTCTCCAATTATCTGAAATGAAGTAAAGCAACAGCCTTGAGAAGAATTAGGAAATATTTCTAATTTTCTATGTCACCTCTAGGCATTCTCAGGATTCTTCTCATCCCAGTTATTGGTCTTACAAAAAAATTCTTTAAAAAGGTAAAACTGTGAAAATGTGTGTGTGGTGGGGTGAGGGTGGGAAGAGATAGGAACAAATACGATAGTATATAAAAAGGTTTCTTTTAGTGCAAGCAAAATGCAGAAATGTGATGTGTCACCTTCACTTTGAATAATCTCTCCATATCTAATACTTTCTATGTGCATTATATCCAATTCTAATATTTGTTTTCCATAAACAGAAGTCAATAATCCCATCAAAATCATTGACTTTATCAAATTTTGCAAATAATTTGTCTCCCTCTTTAAGAAAATACAACAAATGGACTTACACAGTCTCTTTAAGAAGGTGATATATAGAAAAAAAGCACATATGTATATAAATGTTGCCTTTTAAAATAATTTGAATTTTTACACCTACTGTATAAAAATGTATTATATTTTATTATATACATTTATACATAAAAACCATCAGAGCCTTTCTTTGTGAAAGGAGAAGGGGGCATCTGGAAGATTATACCAAGAAAACAAGGCTTGGTGCCTCCGCCTAAAGAACAAATTTCAACTATGTCGTGTGGCCCTGTCGGCCTAGCCGCTTAGGGTGGTGCACGCAGGGTGTGCAGAGCAGGAGTATTGGCTGGTCCTGCCTTCTTGGAGAGGGAGAGGAAACCCTTTGAAACAAACATCCATCACGGAATCTATTGATCTGGTCTTCCTTAGGACAGGCGGTACATGCCATATCCCACTGGCGTGGCATAGAGTCTCACGGGCGGGATGCGAAGCACAGGTCAATGGAACGGGTAGGATGCTCGGTATATGGACGCTGCCTGCCGGGGCGAGCTGATGGAAAAAGGGAGACTGAAGCTGGAGGATAGCATGGGTTTTGCAGTCATTTTCAGCTTTTCCAATTCGGACTCCGGCAGTTTTCGGTTCCGGAACCAGATTTTGACTTGAGTCCCTGTGAGGTTCGGAGAGCTGGAGAACTCCGCACCCTTCGCAATGGAGAGGTACTGTTTCTGGCGGAACTTGCGCTCCGGAGCGAGGAGCTGGGACTTGGTAAAGCTGTGCGCGGCTTCGGATTGGTCTAGAGTTTTCTCAGCGTGCAGGTGGTAGGGCTCATGTGTCTTGGCGGGGCGAATATCCACCGGGTTCCTGCATCCACGCCTCTCGGTCTTAGGGAGTTTTCCGACTTGACCCAGGCGGTCTCCAAGGGCTTCATCGGCTGCCCGGGGCTGTGCGCTTCCCCAGCGCGGTGCCCCAGCAGCAGCAGTGGCCGCAGGGTGGCCCCGGCCCAGGCGCTTTCGGCCGGCATTGGGGATGCCTCCTTGGGCGGCTTTTTGTCGGACACCAGCGCGTCCACGCTGTAGGGCAGGCTGGAGACCTTGACGCGGCGCTCCTCCGCGGCCGCCTGGGCGTCCTCAGGCCCCGGACCCGGCCCGGCCCCCACCGCTGGGCCCTCCTCATCCGACGAAAACAGAAGCCATGCCTTCCCTGCCCTACGTAGCTCCCGACGCGCGACTCTGCGGGCAACCCAGGAGCGGCGACTCAAACTTTTTTGCGAGGGAGACGGGAGGGCGAGATAACTTTCTAAATTCCACAGTGGGGAATGAGGCAGGGAGGTGGGGAGTAGAAAAGAATGTAACTGTTCCAGAGTTAAGATGAAGCAGTTGACCATTCATCACAGATACTTCTCTATAGATAAAGACCTCTCTAGGTTTTCTTTTGTGGTCGCAGGGAACTCTGAGTTTCAAATCCCATTCCTATTTCTTGCCTCTGAACTTGGAGTCAGAAGCACCAGGTTCCAGGGCAAGCTCTGCCACTCACTTACTGTTCACCTTTGAGCAAGTCACTTCTCTCTGAGTTTTCTCATTTGTAAAAACTGTTTAATTTAACAACGATAATAATATATCTACTGTCGGTTTCATTAAAAGAATGAGATAAAAGTGTGGAAGTGTTAGGCCGGGCACTGTGGCTCACGCCTGTAATTCCAGCACTTTGGGAGGCCAAGGCGGGTGGATCACCTGAGGTCAGGAGTTCGAGACCAGTCTGGTCAATGTGGTGAAACCCCGTCTCTACTAAAAATACAAAAATTAGCCGGGCATGGTGGTGGGTGCCTGTAATCCCAGCTGCTTGGGAGGCTGAGGCAGGAGAATCACTTGAACTCGGGAGGTGGAGGTTGCACTGAGCCGAGATTGCACTACTGCACTCCAGCCTGGGTGACAGAGCAAGACTCTATCCAAAAATAAAAAAAAAAAAAAATAGCGTGGAAGTGCTTAACACAGTACTTGACACAGCAGTAGGTCCTTAAGAAATATAAGTGTAATCTGATTTGTTATGCTTTATAAAGACTTTCCTCCATTTTTCACGTGGGAAAACAAAAATCCAGAGAAATTTATCATTTGAAGTCAACTTACTTAAAGTTTACTCCCTGCAAATCACTAGGCACTTTCCTAATCTCCTCATGGCTGCTTTCATGTCCTGGTTTCTCAGAGTGTAGATCACGGGGTTGAACATGGGGGTCATGACCGTGTAGCTGATGGACACAGCCTTGTCCATGGGGAATGGGGTGAAGGGCCGGGCGTAGATATAGATACAGGGAATGAAGATCATGGACACTACGATGATGTGGGTGGTGCAGGTGGAAGCTGCCTTCCTCTTTGCCTTTCCTGAGTGGGACCTCAGCATCACCAGGATGACAGTATAAGAGATCAGAAGGAGGAGGAACCAGATGATAACTAGCAGCCCACTGTTGGAGATCATGAGGAACTCCAGGAGGGAGGTATCAGTGCAGGCAAGTCTCAGTATTTGGGGAACATCACAGTAGAAGTTATCTAGGATGTTGGGGCCACAGAAGGGCAGTGGAAGTATCAGAGCCAGTTGGACAATGGCGTGGACAAAGCCCCCCACCCAGGTGGCTACCACCAGCCCCACGCACAGTTGAGTGTTCATGATGGTGACATAGTGGAGGGGCTGGGAGATGGCTATGTAGCGGTCATAGGCCATGACTGAGAGAAAAAAGACAGTTCCACCTCCCAAAAGGTGGAAGAAGAAGATCTGGGCCATGCAGCCCTGGTAGGAGATTGTCTTGGTCTCATGGAGGAAGTCCACCAACATCTTTGGAGAGGTGACTGTGGAATAGCAGAGGTCTATGAGAGCTAGATTTCGGAGCAGAAAATACATGGGTGTGTGGAGCTGGCAGTCAAAAGTCACTGTGACCATGATAAGGAGGTTTCCCACAATGGTGGTGACGTAGACAAATAGGAACAGAAGGAACAGGAATTTCTGGAGCTCCTGGGTCTGTGAAAACCCTAAGAGGACAAACATTGATACCTGTGTGGTGTTCTGTGGTTCCATAGGATCTTCCCCCACATGCCTACAGAGAAACCATTGAAACAAACAAACAAAAAAGAAAATTCAGTCATTTTCCTTGGACAGTCAGGAGTGAGTTGATGAAAGTCATTGTTGAGTGCCAATCCAAGATGTAGCTTAGGAAAGCCCTCCATAGGGAGGATGCTCCATATGTTTTCAATGGTTCCACAGACTTATTTCCCTGACCATGCCCTACGGTATATTAAAGGAATCTGGGTCTTTTTTCCCTTTGGCCATACTGTCCTCATCCACAGGTTTCATGTCTGATTCTTTTTCATACCTGCTATGCCCAGCATAGTGTCTTGTGAACCATAGGTTCCATAAAGCTAGTTGAATCAATCAGTGAATAAATAAACATGTCAGCAAGTACCTGTGACCACAAACACCATCAACCTATGTACATAAATCTTGATAGGATGTACAGTTGAGAATAATGATTTTAGATAAACAAATAGATGCTTCTTTATGGTGGGAATTTGAGAGGCTGTTAATTGCTGGAGAAAGAGAGGTTACATTAGAAGAAAATTGTTACGTACAAAATCAGAGGTAAATGTGAAGAAAAACAAGCAGATAATCTTGGTTGTAGTGAAGCTGGGATGATTAGTGTTTCTCAAACGTTTCCCCGTAGGTACTTCTCTAGTAGCATTTGTTGCCATGGGCCATCTCTGGGGGCAATTCAAAGAAGCCCAGGACAAATGCACTATCTCCTTGAACTCTCATGTTTTAACTTTTAAAATTTATGTGAATTTTCTATTATACATATATCCCTAGACAATCTTTGGCAGAGCTTTTAAAATGTAACTATTATGGTTCATAAAACTTGACGAGACCAAAGTGTTATTAAAAAAAAAAAAAGAGTGTTGGCTGGATGCAGTGGCTCATGCCTGTAATGCCATTGCTTTGGGAAGCCAAGGCAGGAGGATCACTTGAGGCCAGGAGTTTGAGACCAGCCTGGGCAACATAGCTAGACTCCCATCTCTATAAAAAATTTTAAAATTACCCAGGTGTGATGGCATGCAGCTGTAATCCCCAGCTATTCGGGAGGCTGAGGTGGGAGGATAGTTTGAGGCCAGAAGTTTGAGACAAGCCTGGGCAACATAGTGAGACCCCATCTCTACAAAAATTTTTAAAATTACCTGGGCATGGTAGTGCATACCTGTAGTCTCAGCTATTCAGGAGGCTGAGGTGAAAGGATTGCTTGAGCCCAGGAAATCAAGGCTGCAGTGAGCTGTTATGGCCATTGCACCCCAGCTGATCTTATCTCTAAAAAGAAAAAAAAAATTAGAGCATGGAGGGAGACATGATTCTTTAGTAAGTGAAAGTTCTAGAAGACATTAGCTTGAAAAATAAACTGAGTTCTTGGTGTTAAAACCCATTCTTTTGGGTTATATCTTTCCACAAGTATTTTCTCTAATTGTTCAGAAAAATTTGTCACAAGGCCCCATCCAGTAAAGACAATAGAACATAAAAAGGTCTCTTTTCCCTGATTCCCATCTGGCACATGTGCAGGGTAGCAGCAATTACACTGATGCTCTTACACAGGAATTGAATGAACATATTTGGAAAGATCTCAATAAACCTATATGGACAAATGTAACAGGGTTATCTCAGAAATTATCTGTGAGGGATTTCAATACTCAAAATATTATCATATTTGTCTTCACATAAAATTAACATTTATCCTCAGATATTTGTACAAAAATGATACTCCAGGAAGATGTGCTATGTTTGTTCTGTGGCTTCACCAACTCCCAGCCTAGGACTGTTTGAAAAATGTCCCCATGGGCAACTGAGAACCCTGGCAAGCTCTTCAGCAGGAAATGATGTGATAAAACAAGGTTAGAATGGGCTTATCCCAGTGCACCAGGGCAGGAGGCTCTGAGACAGGCAAGGGTAGTACACACCTTTCCTGGAGCATTGTTGCAGCAACCACAACAGAGGGTAACACATTTTGGTCTCTGACTTTGTGTCCTTTCTCTATCACATGGTGTCGAGGTTAGACTGCATGGGCGGCCATTTAAATGGCATGGTTTGGCCTCTCTGGGAAAGCCCCTGACCCCTAATCCTTCATCCCCAGCTCCAACTCTCACACCTGATTACTGATTCCTGAAATGTTAACAGCATACTTCGTTATTTTATTGTAAGATCTTTATCCCTACTAAGATTACACCCACCACGCTTTTTCTTTTTTTCAGACAGGGTCTCGCTCTGTCCCCAAGGCTGGTGTGCAGTGGTACGATCTCAGCTCACTACAACCTCCAGCAGCCCGGCTCAAGCGATGCGCCCACCTCAGCCCCCCAAGTAGCTGGGACCATAAGCACACATCACCATGCCCGGCTATATTTTTGTATTTTTAGTAGAGACAGGGTCTGTCATGTTGTCCAGGCTAGTCTCAAACTCCTGAGCTCAAGCAATCCACCTGCCTCTACCTCCCAAAGTGCTAGGATTACAGGTGGGAGCCACTGCAGCCAGCCTACCACCCCCATACATTTTTATATGCTTTTATCAGTCAGAGATGAACACTGAAGTTTTTATGGATGTAAAGAAAAGGTGTCTTGGTCTTGCCTTAAAATACTTTATTAAAGGGAAGAGGAGTATGTGAAGTAAGACTGGCAAACTGTTGGTAATTGTGGTAGTTCTGAAAATGGTGATTCTCTCTACTTTGTAAATATATACAAATTTCCATGATAAAACATAAGATGAAAAGCCTCAGGGATACTCTAGTTTTGATCCTGATGTCTTTGTGTTATTTGGATATTTTTACTTTGAATGAACTATGTATAAATCATGATGGAAGGAAGGAATTTTAAAATAAAATAACATGGCTGTGTGCAGTGGCTCATGCCGTAATCTCAGCACTTTGAGAGGCCGAGGCGGCCAGATCACCTGAAGTCAGGAGTTTGAGAACAGCCTGGCCAACATGGTGAAACCCCATCTCTACTAAAAATACAAAAATTAGCTAGGCGTGGTGGCAAGCACCTGTAATAATATAATAATAATTCAAACTTATCTAGAATTCACTAATTATCCAAAAAGTTAAAGATAAAATATAGTAAGGAATAATTTTTTAAATTATATTAACCATGATCTTTTAAAAACTTGTAAGACTCAGCATTATTGAGAATTTAGGGCAATAGATAAATAACTGGGGGTACAATCTTTCTAGAAGACAATTTGAAAATGTGTGCCAAATCCATACATTATTTATACTCCCTGACCCAGTAATTTCTATCTTAGGGATTTGTTTTAAAGAAACAATGAAAACTAATTTTTAAAAATGTATGTTTAAGGATATTCATCACATTATTATAATATTGATTAACTAGAAACAACTTAAATGCATGACTATGAGACATTGGTTAAATAAAATATGGCTCCTCCATGTGATGAAATATTAGTTAAGAATAAACATATATCCTAAAAGGAGGTTTAACTATATGGGATTTTATTTTACCATGACATATGGGAGGGGCAGCAGTGATTGCACTGATGCTCTTATAAGGGATTTGAATGGATACATGTGAAAAGATAGCTGTATTGATCAAGTCCTTTGCCGGGACCTGGATGGAGCTGGAAGTCATTATCCTCAGCAAACTAACGCAGGAACAGAAAACCAAACACAACGTGTTCTCACTTATAAATGGGAGCTGAACGATGAGAACACATGGACACAAGAGGGGAAACAACACACTGGGGCCTGTCAGGGGGGTGGCGAGGGGAGGGAGAGCATCAGGAAGAACAGCTAATGGATGCTGTACTTAATACTTAGGCGATGGGTTGATCTGTGCTGTGCAGCAAACCACCATGGCACACGTTTACCTATGTAACAAACCTGCACATCCTACACGTGTACCCCTGAACTTAAAATAAAAGTTGAAGAAAAAAAAAACATCTCCATCAACCTCTACAGACAAATATACACAGGATTATCTCCAAAATTATCCATGAGGGGTTTTAAGACTCAAAGTATTGTTGTTTTAAAGAGAGAATTACAAAATATTTTGATAAAATGGACATGAAAAATCAAGATGTTACCAGGTGTGCATAGTGGTTATCTCTGGTTGATGGGATTGATGGAATGTATATTTTTTCTTCTTTACAAATTTTGTTTATTTCTTGTAATTTATAAATTGCCATAAAATTTTAATCAAAAAAATAAAAGCAAAAGAAGTATTATAGTGAGACCAAGAAAGAGAAAAGGTAAGAGCTGAAAAACTTCTTAGCATGAGCACTGTCGGGGCAAAAGACGACCCCAGGTGTGCAAGGGGAAGGCTCTGGGGAAGGAGAAACCTCAGAACACTGAGGAAAAGGGAGAGAGAAAAAGAGGAGGAGATGCAGTGTGGGAAAAGGGAATGCTCTCCTGTAAAAGAGAGGAGAGAAGGAGACTGTGATTCCCAGGACTGTTGCAGAACCACCAGATCCCTCCCCTCATCATAACCAGCTCTCCTTCACAGTTCGAGTGTCACTGTAATGGCTAAATCCAGTCAGTAACTGTGGGTTCTTTCAGCTCCATCTGGCACTGTGAGCTGCCTGTCATTATTATGAAATCATTCTTGCTACTTCTTTACTCCAAACCCAAATACCTCTCTGGCTCTCCTATTTCTGTCTGTTATCCCCTCACCCAGCTAGACTTCTCCCTTGCGTTCCACGTGTATTGTCACCAAGGCATATGCGTTCTTCCTTCGAAATTACTGGCCAATTATTTTTCCTATCTGGCTTATTGCTGTGGGCCTCCAAGTGGGTTCTTGCCTCCAGGTTTTGCTCCATTTTAATCCACACGGTGCAACATAGTACATACATAAACTTCCTCAACAACATCTTCCCCCTCTATTTCAAGAGGTTTTCAAAAATTTTCCATGGCTCTTTATTGTCTACAGGAAGGAATTTGCATTTAGTTAGGGCTTCAGGGGTTTCCACAGAAACAGGCTCCTACCTTTCTTTCCAGGTCCATCTGCCCCTTAATAGTAGTAGTAGTAAGCATTTATTGTAATTATAGTAATAGTAATAACTGTGGTAGTAAGCATTTATTGTTGTAATAGAAGTAATTGTCATCGTAGTAAACATTCTTTGAGTGCTTAGTATGTGATAGACACTATACTAAATATTTTGCTGGCATTATCCTTTTTAATTCTCATATATTATTCTCATGTTTGTAAGTATAGTAAGTACTATAAATTATCTGCATGTTACAGATAAGTAAACTGTGGCTTAAATAGGTTAAATAATTTGTCCCAGATCATATGGAGAATAAGAAGCAGAGCTAGGATTCTGAGCCAGGTCTGATGGACCCAGAATTTGCACTCCTAACCACTATTCACCTTTTACCTGCTCCGCCCTAAGAAGATTCAGCTTCGACCAAACTTATCCCTTCCTTGGTCCCTCAGGTCTCAGTGCCTTCATCCAGTCAGTGCCACACCTGAATTGCTTTTCTGTCCTGTTCACCTGTCTGAATTCTACCCTTCCTTCAAGGTTTAAGACTAATTAGCTCTTCCATAATGTTGCTATGCCTTGGTATTTTTTCATGAGGATGACTGTCTCCTCACATGTGTTGTAATTTCAGTGCAAATCCAATAAGTTAAGTATTATACAGTACGTGGTACACACAGACCCTTTCTCATAGTTGGTTTCCAAAAGAATGTGTGATTGCTTAATGGTGGACGGGGTGCTGGGATGGACGGGATGCTGGACCGCTGTGAGAGCTGGGAAGAAAGAGAGAGTAGCCACTGGATACAATGCAGTTTAAAGGACCTCAGAGAGAATCCAAGAATCCTAATTCCCAGCATCATCAGATTTACAATCCTAGAAGCATCATCTTAGCATGGCCCAATTCTTTCCACAAACCCATCAGAATCTTTGCAAATGCTTCCTCCCTCTACATGCATAGAAAATAGATTTAGAGGGATTCTAGATAAGAAAGAAAATAGACATAGGGAGGGACATGGATCTGTATGGGGAAAGGGGAGGATTCTAGACCTCTTCTGTTGTTACTCAATCTTCTCTCCCATCTGTCTTTGCTCTTAGAAAATCAGCCCACACAGGACTAGGAGAGATGAGGGGAGAAGGAATAAGTGGGTTCCCAAACTGGGGGAGAATCTAGTCTGTGGTCATCCAGGGAGCATTAACAGATATTATTTAACACAAGGTTTAAGAAAAGAGAGGATAAGATGGAGGGAGAGCAATAGAGAAGGGATGAAAATCCGGAGTGAGAGAGCAGCAGACAGGAGAAGGGGGAAGAGGGAGGAAGATGAGACTTAAAAAGGAACGGTAGAGGGTGGAAAGTGTGAGAGCAAGACCTGTTTGTGTTTTCTCCTAGGTGTGGGAAGAAGCTGTGGTATGTATGTGGGAGGTGGGGGAGAGAACAGTGTATGTCTATATTCCGCTCTCCCTCCCACCCTGTGTTCTAAATTCCACCCAGCACATAAGCCAATACAGACAAAAGTCTTAAAGCTAGATAAAATCAATGTTTCCCAAATTCCATTCCTCTTGCGTTAATGCCCAATGACTTCCCCCATGCCTTCTCTCCACTCCGTGCTTATCTCACGATAGGCTTTGTCGGGAGCCTCCTCAGTGCTGACTTGTCCATGGGAAGGACACTGGGGCCATCACCTTCCTCCAGCCCACAGTGGCCAAGAGGACTTAGAGCCCCCCATCTCCCAGATCACTCTTCTCCTGTAGCTCCATTCTTCTCCTGGCCTCTCTCAGACCAGGAACACATATAGGATTGGCCTTAAGGAAAGGGAAATTCCTTGGGGAGTAAAACTTAGGCTTAATTCATAAGATGAAGCCTGGCTCAGGCTGCTGAGGGCAAATGAGCAATGGGAGTTATTAAAAAGTTTGTGAGATGTTGCATCAGATACACGTAATTATTAGGAGACTGTCTTGGGGCCAACATTTCAGAGGTACTGATCACAGGACCAAGAGAAAGAAGGATAAGAACCCTAAAGAGAAATGAATTCCCAGGAAGGTTTACAAGAACCAAATCCCTCGAGGTCAGCACCATGGGCAGTGCAAGGCCTCCACCCTCTCCTATCATCACTGTAGTTGGAAAAGTGCGTTATGTCCTACGACGCAGTTCAGGTCACCTCCTCTATAAACACCAAAGCCTTTTTCATATGTACAGTCATTAAGGTACTATCTCTCATCCCAATCTCTGATCTGCTCTTCTCTCAGCTAAAGTGAACTTCTCAATGTAAACTGGCTAAGTTCATCCTCAAGATATAATTCAAATACCATAAGCTTCACAATTATTAAGTGATTTTAACCATTCAGTGGTTTTTAGTATATTTGCAAGTTTGTGTAACCATCACCACTATCTAATTCCAGAACATTTTCTTCATTCTGAAAAGAAATTTCATATCCTTTAGCAGTCACTACCCATTCTGTTCTCTCCTCAGTCTCTGGAAACCACTAATCTACTTTTTGTCTCTGGATTTGCCTGTTCTGGACATTTCCTAAAAATTGAATCATATAACACATGTATGATGATATATGGCTTTTGTGTCCTGCTTCTTTCACTTATGTTTTTAAGTTTCATCTGTATTATAGCATGTACCAGTACTAGTCATATACAAGTCATTCCTTTTTATGACTGGATAATATGACACTGTATGGATATACAACTTTTGCAAATCAATCAGCTCTTGGACATTTGAGTTCTTTCCACTTTTTAACTATTATGAATAAAGCTGCTAGGAATATTCATGTATAGGATTTTGTGTGTGTGGATGTATTCTTTCATTTCTCTTTGGTATATAGCTAGATGTGGAATTGCTGGATTTTATAGCAACTGTGCCTAATCTTTTGAGGAATAACCATCTTACTTAGAATAGTGAGAGTGAAGTAGCATCTCATGATTGTAACTTGCATTTCCTTAATGATCAATGATGCTGAACATCTTTTCATGTGCTTATTGGCCATTTGTATATCTTCTTTGGAGAAATGTCTATTCAAATCCTTTGTCTATATTTTAATTGAGTTGTTTGGTTTTTTTGGTTGAGTTGCCACCGTTCTTTCTATATTTTGGATATTTCACTCTTATAAGGTGTATGATTTACAAATATTTTCTTCAATTCTGTAGATTATCTTTTGATATTATTAATAATTTGCTTTGATGTATGGAAGAATTTAATTTTTATGAGGTCCAATATATTTATTTTGTTGTTGTTGCTCAGGCTTTTGGTGTCAAATTTAAGAATCCATTGCCAAATATGAATTGATGAAGAATTTCTTTTCTAAGAGTTTTATGGTTTTAGCTCTTACATTTAAGTCATTGACTCATTTTGAGTTAATTTTTGTATATGAAGTGAGGTAGAAGTCCAACTTCGTTTTTTTGTTATTTGTTTGTTTGCATGTGATTATCCAATTATTTCCTCACCATTTGTTGAAGAAACTATTATTTATTCATTAAATGGCCTTAGCACCATTGTGAAAAATCAATTGGCCAGATATGTTTTGGTTCATTTTGAGACATCGAATTATATTCCATTGGCCTCTATATTTATTCTTATGCTAGTACCACATTGTTTTGATTATTATAGCTTTGCAGTAAATTTTGAAATTGGGAAGTACAAGTCTTCCTGCTTCGTTTTTCTTTGTCAGTGTTGGTTTGGCTAGTTGGGGCTCCTTGCAATTGCATATAAATTTGAGAATTGGCTTACTAATGTCTGAAAAAAAATGGAATTTTGATAAAAATTCTATGACTGTAGATTACTTTGGGAAATATTTCCATCTTAACAATATCAAGCTTTTTAATCCATGAATGTGGGGTGTCTTTTCATTTATTCAGGTCTTCATTCATTACTTTCTTTCATTAGTGTTTTGTAGTTTTGAATGTACAAGTCTTTCACCCCTTGGTTAAATTTTTTCCTAGATATTTTATTCTTTTCAATGTTACTGTAAATGAAATTGATTATTTACCTTCCTTCTCTGATTGTTTTTACCAGTATGTAGAAACATAACTGATTTTGTGTGTTGATCATAGACCCTGCAACTTTGCTAAATTTATTAGCTCTAAAAATTTTTGTGAATTCTATGGGATTTCCATATATAGAATCATGTCATCTGCAAATAGAGATAGTTTTACCTTTTCCTTTATAATGGGGATGTCTTTTTTTCTTGCTTAATTGCTCTGGTAAGGACTTCCAGTACAGTTGTTGAATAGCAGTGGTTAAAGGGGCATTCTTGTCTTGTTTCTGATCTTAAGGGAATAGAGAAAAGCTTTCAGTCTTTCACTATAGAGTCTTTCACTATGAGCTGTGGGTTTTTCACAAAGCCTCCTTTTGATTCCTAATGTGCGGAGTGTTTTTATCATAAAAGAGTGTTAATTTTTTTTTCAAATGCTTCTTCTGCTTCTATTGAGATGATCATGTGACTTTTTCATTTGTTTTATTAATGTGGAGTATTAGATTGATTGATTGATTTTCTTATGTCAAACCACTCTAGCATTTCTGAGATAAATCCCAGGTGGTAATGGTGTATAATCCTTTTAATGTGCTGTTAGATTTGGATTGCTAGTATTTTGTTGAGAATTTTTGCATTTATATTTATAAAGAATATGGTCTGTAGTTCTTTTCTTGTATCTTTGTCTGGCTTTGGTATCAGGATAATGCTGGCCTCATAGAATGTGTTAGAAAGTGTTCCCTTTGCTTCTATTTTTATTTTTTTTTTATAAGAGCTTGCATAGTATTGCTGTTAATATTCCTTTAAATGTTTGGCAGAATTCACCACAAAAGCCATCTGGTACTGGACTTTTCTTGGTTGGGAGGTTTTTTAAACGCTGATTCAATGTTTACTTGTTATAGGTCTGTTGAGACTTTCTATTTCTTTTGAAATCAGTTTTGGTAATTTGTGTTTCCAGGAATTTTTCCATTTAATCTAAATTAGCCAATTTGTTGGCATATATTGCTCACAGTACTGTCTTATAATCCTGTTAATTTTTGTAAGGTTGGTAGTGATGTTTCTGATTTTATTCTGATTTTATTTATTTGCTTCTTCTCTTTTTTCTTAGTTTAGCTAAAGGTTTATAAATTTCATTTATCTTTTCAAGAACTAACTTTTGGTTACATTGATTGTATCTATTATTTTTCTATTCTCTATTTCATTTATCTCTGCTCTAATCTTTATTATTTCTTTCCTTCTATTGGCTTTGGTTTTAGTTTGCTCTTCTCTTTTAGTTCCTTAAAGTGTAAAGTTAGATCTTTGATTTGAGACCTTTTTCCTTTTTTATGTAGGATTTTACAGCTGTAAAATTCTAAGTATTGCTTTCACTGTACCCTGTATATGTTGTGTTGTGTTTTTGTTTGCATTCACTTCAAAGTATTTTCTGATTTCACTAGTGATTTATTCTTTGGCCCATTTGTTGTTGGAGAGTGTGTTGTTTAATCTCCACAAATTTGTAAGATTTCAAGTTTTTCCTTTGTTATAGATTCCTTCATCCCATTGTAGTCAGAGAAGATACTCTGTATAATTTAAATCTTTGAATATTTATTGCAAATTTGTTATGGCCTAACATATAGTCAATCCTGAAGATTGTTTCATGTGCACTTGAGAATGATGTACATTCTGTTGTCTCTGGGTGTTCTGTAAATCTCTTTTAAGTCTAGTCGGTTTATATTTTTCAAGTCCTGTATTTTTTTATTGATCCCACTCCAGTTTTCTTTTGGCTACTATTTGCTCAGAATATCTCTTTCCATCCTTTTACTTTAAACCTATTTTTGTCTTTGGATCTAAAATAAGTCTCTTGTAAGCAGCATATAATTGGATTATGTTGTTTTAATACAGTCTTTCAATATCCATCTTTTGACAAGCTTAATCCATTTGTATTTCAAGTGATTACTGATAATAAAGGACTTGCTTCTGCCATTGTGCTATGCTATTTGCTTCCTATATGTCTTACATTTTTCCTCCTCAATTCTGTCAATATTGCCTTTATTTAAGGCAAAACTTACATTCAGGTGTTTTGGCTTTCTTTATTCAAGTGTACTATTTTGATTTTCTCTTTTTTCCTTCTCTATATTTGTTTAAGTTATTTTCTTAGTGGTTACCATAGGGACTACAGTTAACACCTTAAATTGATGACAATCTACTTTGAAGCTAGTCTGAATCTAGTTTATTAACAACTTAGCTTCAATAACATACATTGACACTGCCTATATTTCACTCCTTCCCTCCACCTTTATGTTGTTACTTTCATAAATTACTTTTTTATATATGTGTGCATTTTAACATAAACTTATAATTATTATTTTATGCATTCATCTTTTAAACCACATAGGAAACAAAAGAGGACTTATATACCAAAATACAATACTACTAGCATTTATATTTACTGGTATAAATATAAAAGACTTTTATATTTGCATAACTCAAAGCCACACAAAGATATAAAGATCACTTTTACTAGTGATCTTTTATTAGTGATCTTTATATCTTTGTGTGGCTTTGAATTACCATCTATTATCCTTTTGTTTCAGCCTGTAAGGCTCCCTTTAGCACTTCTCCTAGGGCAGGTCTATTAGCAATTAACTTCTTTTGCTTTTGTCTGTCTCAGAATATGTTTCTTACTTTTTCGTTTTTGAAAGATAGAATTCTTGGTTGACAGGTTTTTTTCCTTTCAGCACTTTAAATATATCATCCCACTGCATTTTGGCCTCCATGATTTCTCATAAGAAACTGGATGTTAATTCTATTGAGAATCCCTTGAATGTGATGAGTCACTCCTCTCTGGCTCCTTTCAAGATTCTCCTTTTGTCTTTTGAGAATTTGATTATAATGATCCTAGTGTGGATCTCCGAGTTTATGCTATTTGGAATGCATTAATCTCCGATGTGTAGATTCATATCCTTTATCAAATTTGGGAAGTTTTTGGCCACTATTTCTTCAAAAAAAGTTTTTGCCCCTTTTTTCTCTTCTTCTTCTGGGACTCTCAGAATGTGTATGTTAGTCTGCCTGGTGACTCTCCGTAGGTCTCTTGGGCTTTGTTCATTTTTCTTCATTATTTTTTTCTTTCTCCTCCTCAGACTAGGTAATATCATTTGTCCTGTCTTTGAGTTCACTAATTCTTTCTTCTGCCTTATCAAACTCCTATTGAACTTCTCTAATACATATTTAATTTCAGCTATTATGTTTTTCAGCTCCATATTTTCTATTTTGTTCCTTTTTTTTTGGTGAGACAAGGCCTCACTCTGTCATCCAAGCTGGAGTATAGTGGTGCAATCATAGCTCACTCTAACCTATAACCTCAAACTCCTGGGTTCAAGTGATCTTTCATCTCTTTCCTGAATAGCAAGAACTATAGGTGTGTGCCATCATGCCTGGCTAAATTTTAAATGTTTGTAAAGAGGAGGTCTTGCTATGTTGCCCAGGCTGGTCTCAAATCCTGGCCTCAAGTGATCCTCCCACCTCAATGTTCCAAAGTGCTGGGATTACAAGCATGAGCCACTGTGCCTGGCTGGCTTCATTTATACTATTTCTGCCTCTTTATTGGTATTACCTACTTGTTCATATATTGTTCCTCTGATTTCACATAGTTCATTTCCATGGTTTCCTTCTGCTTATTTGAGCATGTTTAAGACAATTGATTTGAAGTCTTTGTCTAGAAAACTCAATGTCTGGGTTTCCTCAAGGACGATTTCTGTTGATTTCTGTTTTTCCCCTCTATATGAGCCATATTTTCCAATTTTCTTGTAGCTTTGTAAATTTTTGTTGAGAACTGGACATTTTGAATATTGTATGTGATAATGCTGGAAATCCATTTGCAAAGATTGATGTTGTTACTTGATGAAGGCCACAGTCATCCATTTCTTTGGTAATTTTTCCAAACTATCTTGCAAAGACCATATTCCTTGTCTTGTGTGGTCACTGAAGTCTCTGTTCCATTATTTCCATAGTCAGCCAGTGACCTTACAGAGATGTCCTTAAATGTCTGGATCCAATAAGATAAGAAAAGGAGAAAAAAAGAATGTCTGTCTTTTTCCATTCCCTCCAACCAGTGTCACTAGAGAAGCCACTTCAGCCTATGGGGATTAAAACAATGGCCAGCCTTTATTCTGTCCCCCCAGTGATAAAAAGCAGCAATCAAAATGTACAACCCCAAGTTCTGGAGAACAATGTTTTTATTACCCACCCTGACAAAAGCAAGTCACACCAACAGTGCAGGCTGCCACCCCATAGCTGCCTGCCATCAGGGTGGGGATGGGGAGGGTAGCCATTCGTGTAAACCCAAAAAATTTACTAAAATTTTCCTACCTCTTTTTTTAATAAAGCACTTTCCAGAATTCTGCAAGTGTTTGACTAGACTTAGGAGTTCCAAAATAGTTGCTTCAGTTATCTTCCATGATGTCATCCCACTAGTTATCTTTATGTTATAGATTTCTAATTAATTCTGCTGTGGTCAAAGGATACGCTTGGTATGATTTCAGTGTTTGAATTTGTTGAAATTTGATTTCTGGCCCTAGCACATGGTCTATTTTGGTAAATGTCTCATGTGCATCTGAAAATGATTTTGATGTCTGGAGGCAGTATTCTATAAATGCTAATTAGGTCAAATTTGTTAATTATGTTGCTCAAATCTTTTATATCCTTCTTGTTTGTTTATTTCTCTCATCCTATCAGTAGCTGAGAGAGACCTCTTTTAATTTCCTACCATGATTGTAGATTTGTCTATTTTTCTCTTGTACCTAGTTTTACTTCTATCATCTTATTTAATGAAAATTATCTAGCTTTAAGGATTCTTTTGCATTTTATTTTTTACAAAAAATCTTTCTTTTTATGTTTTCTTATCTATTTATAAGCATATATATATATATATATATATAAAATCAACTGAGACAGTATCTATTGACTATCCATATTAAAATATTAAAAAATTAGAATGTTCCCTTTTCTCAGCTCCCTTCCCTCTCCTCTGTTTTATTCCCCAACTTTGGTTGTTTGTACAATTTTTATTAGTTGGTCTAGTGGTACTATTAATTATTTATAAAATGTAAGTTAAACTCATACCTCCATTACTTGATTCATTAGCTTTAAACAATGAGAAAGGAAGAAATTAGTGTGCTTAGATTACTT
This sequence comes from Chlorocebus sabaeus, assembly GCF_047675955.1. NCBI lineage: Eukaryota > Metazoa > Chordata > Mammalia > Primates > Cercopithecidae > Chlorocebus > Chlorocebus sabaeus. The sequence continues at coordinate 40,265,812 of NC_132919.1, forward strand.
CTCATTTTTTTTTCTACCTTCCAACTTTTACTGATTCTACCTCTTTCTGGTTTGTAACATTTACATTATATTTGGAAACCAAAATTTCTTCATGTGTTTGACTTTAAATCTACTTTAAATAGGTTTAATGCTTAGCATCAATACCTTTGGCATAGCCTCTTATTTATCTTTTGATAGACTGAAGTTTGTTCCTGTATTTTCTTTAAAGGAGTTGACTGGGAACATATTCTCCACATCCTTGCATATTTTAAAATACCTGTTTCCTTTAGTTTTGAATGGTAGTTTTCCTGGATGTAAGCGTAGCATAACACACTCTTTCTCTAAGGACGATATAGGCATTGCCTCGTTGTCTTATAATATTAATTGTTGGCCAGGCGTAGTGGCCCAGTCATGTAATCCCTACACTTTGGGAGGCAGAGGTGGGAAGGACCGCTTGAGGCCACGAGTTCACGACCAGTCTGGGCAACATAGTGAGGCCACCCCCCCATCTCTACAAAATACAAAATAAAAAATCTTAGCCAGTTGTGGTGGAGTGCTTCTTTAATTCCAGCTACTCAGGAGGCTGAAGAGGGAGATCACTTGAGCCCAAGAGTTCAAGGCTGCAGTGAGCTATGATTGCATGACTACACTCCAGCCTGGGTGACAGAGCAAGATCTTATTGCTTTTTAGAGACAAAAAAAAAAAAAAAAAAAAAAATCACAAAATTAAATGTTATTGTTGGAGGCCTAAATCCAGTTATGTTTTTGTCCTTAAAGGTGGTTTGATTCTTCTGCATGTCCTGAAAGCCTGTTGTTGTCTTTGGAGTTCTCAACCTTTACTGGGATTCACTTTATTTTTGATCCTTCTGCATCAGATTTCCCTGGGATTATTTTAGGGACATAATAGTGGTGGCATCAGTATAGTCTCTTATTATCCCAGAATCCCCATGTTAAAATAGCAAAGCAGCAATATTCTGTGTGTAATCTTACACTATGATTTAACAAAATATCACGGCTATGGTTTTAACATGTTCCCCTAATTTCATGTGTTAGAAACTTAATCCCCAATGTGGCAGTATTAAAAGGTTGGGCCTTTAAAAGGTGATTGGATCATGAGAATTCTGCCCCCATTAATGGATTAATCCATTCAAGGATTGATAGACGAATGGATTAATGGGTTATCATGGGAAGAGAACTGGTGGCTTTAAAAAAAGAAGAGAGACCTGAGCTAGCAGGTTAGCATGCTCAGTCCCATCACCATGTGATACCCTGTGCCACCTCAGAACTTCTCGAGTCCCCAACAGCATGAAGGCTCTCACCAGATATGGCTCCTCAACCTTGGACTTCTCAAGTTTTCATATCTGTAAGAAATTCCTTTTCTTTATGAATTCCCCGGTTTCGGGTATTCTATCGTAAGCAACAGAAAATGAACTAAGATAGTTACCATTTGAGAAAACGAGGCAAAGTATACAAGAAGTCTCTATTATGTCTTACAACAGCAGGTCAATCTATAATTACTTCAATAAAAATTTCAATTAACAACAGCAACAACAATAACAACAACAACAACAACAAACACCAGACCAGGATTCAGAAAATGTATGTGCAAGTATCAGCTCTACTACAAATAAACGGTGTGACTGGCTGGGTGTGGTTGTTCACGTTTGTAATCCTAGCACTTTGGAAGTCTGAGGCAGGTGAATTGCCTGAGCTCAGGAGTTCGAGAGCAGCCTGGACAATATGGCGAAACCCCATTTCTCCTAAAAATACAGAAAATCAGTCGGGCATAGTGGCAGGCATTTATAGTCCCAGCTACTTGGGAGGCTGAGGCACGAGAATTGCTTGAACCCGGGAGGCAGAGCTTGCAGTGAGCCGAGATCGCGCCATTGCACTCCAGCCTGGGAGACAGAGCAGGACTCTGTCTCAAAACAAAACAAAAACAAAACCAAAAAACTGTATGACCTTTAGAAAACCACTTAAGCTTTCCCAACTTCAGTTGCACAATCTCTAGAACTAAAGAATTAAACTAGAAAAAACGAGCAGAGAAGTAAATAGCAAAATTAAAATCTATGGGCAGCATTTACAATAAAACTAAATAACAAGGTATCCCCATGGGCCCCAACAAGAAAGTGGAGAAGATCCATGCACAAAATCTTACTCAGTGGTACCAACATCTGTGGAAGCAGCAGAGGGAAGCAACAGGGTGCCTGACACGTCTGAAAATAATAAAATAAAAAATAGCCAACAGGTATCCTCTGAAATGCATGGCAGGCCAGTTCAAAAATGGTAGTGGTTCTTCCAAATTCAGTGGAAGATAAGTAGCCAGGCGTTGAAACTGAAGGACTGGAGGAGTCTAAGTCACAGAAATTCTCGAAACTGATAAGCCAGAGCCTCCTTTCAGCACAAACTCCACACTGAAGAGGGAGGATTAAAATTGATCCAGAGACATACTATCAAGACAAAGAAGGTACAAATAGAAGGTATACATAAAAAATGGTGAGGCAGATAGAGCTAGAAAAATATCAGAAAGCAAGTCACCATATTTTTTTTTTGTTTTGTTCGAGATGGGGTCTTGGTATATGTTGCCCAGGCTAGTCTCAAACTCCTGGGTTCAAGCAATCCTCCTGTCTAAGCCTTCCCAGTAGCTAGGACTACAGGCACATATGACAGCACCCAGCCATATTTTTGAATACTACATAAAAACAACTGAAGAGGGAAATGTGTGAATCATGTTCCCTTCTAAAAGTTCAGTAAAACTACTTTCACATGAAAATGAGCCACAAAAAAATACGGAGGGAAAATTTCGTACAAGGTTGTTACAAGGAATAAGAGACTAAAGAGCAGAATAATTTCTGAAGATACTATGGTCTGAATGTTTGTGCTCCCCCTAAATTCATATGTCGAAACCTAATCACAAAGGTGATGGTGTTAGAAGGTGGTGCCTTTGGAATGTGATTAGGTCATCAGCACTCCACCTCCATGAGTGAAATGAATACCTTTCTTAGTTCATTTTATGCTGCTATAACAGAATAACTGAGACAGGGTAGTTTATTTTGAAAAACACAGAAATTTAATTCTCACAGTTCTGGAGGCTGAGAAGTCCCAGATCAGGCACCACCATCTGGTGAGAGCCTTCTTACTGTGTCCTCTCATGGTGGAAGGCAGAAGATAAGAAAGAAATCAATTTCCCCTATCAAGCCCCTTTATAAGGACACCTGAGCCCATTCATGAGGGAGGAGCTCTCATGGCCTAACCACCTCTTAAAAGTCCTATCTTTTTATACTGTCACATTGGCAACACGTGAATTTTGGAGGGGACGCATTCAAACCACAGCAATGCCCTTATAAAAGAGGTCCCAGAGAGCTGTCTTACCCTTTCACCATGTCTCTTGCCATTCATTTTCTTTCAGAGAGTCTCTGTTTCCCAGCCTCAAGAACCGTGGCCAATAAATTTATGTCATTTGAAATGACCCGATCTAAGGTGTTTTGTTATAGCAGCCCAAATGGACTAAGACACAAGGACAATGAGATCACACCAGAAAGGCATGCCCACCAAACAAATCAATGCTATAACCTAGGGGTTCTACAATTCCACCCAATTTCTCCCACCTATTATAAATAAAAACTAAAGAACTCTGGAAAGTAAGTAACAGCAGTGTGAGGAAGGAAGTCAACACTTTAATGTAACCAATATCGTGGTTAGTTTTCTGATTCTTTTTTTCCTTCCGTGGCTACTGGCTTAGACCCTGGGCGGGGGTGGGGGAAGTCCATAATATATTTTCTTTCTCTTTACTTTCACCACTTTACCCCGAGACAGACCCAGTCATGAAAAGTTTGTGACAGTAAAGGGAAGCTAAAACCCCAGCTTTGTAGCCAGAGCACCAGAAAAAGGGGCCCCTAGGAGCCAGACAGTATGGAGTAAAGGATAGAAAGGAGGCAGCTGTAGAAAGGGGTCCTTAAATCTGTGCGTGTGTAGAAATGACTTGAAGCAACATCGCGAAGGCTTTGGGAACTGAAATATGGTGTAAACCACCACCCGGGTCCCAGACTGGCCCCTAGGTGGCACACGCATGATGCAGACCCAAACGGCACTGCGAAGGCTTCAAAAAGTGTGGACATTGGAACCGCATACCTCACTCATGGCGGGTCAGGATTTAACAGGGTTAACTGACAGCTAAAACAAACAAAACCAACACTCTGCAGAGGACATTGACAGGATTCAAAGTCTCACAATATAATATTCCAAGACACAATCCAAAATTATGCAATATTAAAAAAAAAAAAAAACAGGAAAAGTCCAACAAATTGTAAGAGAAAAGACAATAAAAAAAACCTGACATCATGCTGATTTAAAAATTATCAAAGACTTAATAGTAGCTATTACAACCATGCTGGATGAGGCAGAACTAAACACCCTTGAAACATCGAAAGATAGCAGCTCTCAGCAAAGAAATGAAATCTGCAAAAATAAACCAGGTAGAGATTTTAGAACTGAAAAATACAAGAATGGAAATTAAAAATTTACTGAAGAGGTTTAATAACAAAATGGGGATGACAGAGGAAGAGTCAGTGAACTCGAAGACAGATCAGCAGAACTGGGCCGGGAGCAGTGGCTCACACCTATCATCTCATCACGTTGGAAGGCAGAGGCAGAAAGACAGCTTGAGCCCAGAACTTTGAGACCAGCCTTAGCAACAGAGTAAGACCACCTCCACAAAAAATTAAAAAGTTAACCAGCGTGGTGGTGAGCACCTGTAGCCTCAGCTATTCAGGAGGCTGAGTTGGGAAGATCGCTTGCGTCCAGGGGTTTGAGGCTGTAGTGAACTATGATCATGCAATTGCACTCCAGCCTGGGTGAGTGAGACCCTGACTCTAAAGAAAAAAAAAAAGATTGAATTTGAAACAGGGAGAAAAAAGATTACAGTCAGGGCTGGGTTCACACATTCACACATGCTCAGAGTTCACCTGGGAGATGATGCTTCTGGGTCTCCTGGTGATCTGAACTCAACATCTCCCCATCTCTCCAGGTCTCCCCTCTGTGAGTGTGTGCATGTTCCCTTCCCTTTCCTACTTTGTCACCCTCTTCTTGCTGGCATAAGTGGGAGTTAACAGGATCTCAAGAGCTCTGTGGTCTCTCAGCTTCCCTGAGTAATTGTCCCAGATTACTTTTCCTTATTCAAAGGCTCAGCTGATTCCAACTTTAACCTTGAGGCTATTTAACAGGTTCTCAAAGCTCTCGTATCTGCCTTTAGTTAGGTGCCTCTCCTGTCTCCTTCCCATACATTCTCTTTCAGAGACATCTCTGCTTATGGAATCAAACTTACTTTTATCTCACTTTTTTTTTTTTTTTTTTTTTTTTGAGACAGTATCACTCTTGTTGCCCAGGCAGGAATGCAGTGTCATGATCATGGCTTATTGTAGCCTCAACCTCCCAGGCTCAAGTGATCTTCCTGCTTCATTTTTATTTATTCGTGTGTGTGGGGGTGTGTGTGTGTGTGTATGTGTGTAGGGACAAGGTCTCATTATGTTGCCAAGGCTGGTCTCTAACTCCTGGGCTCAAGCAGTCCTGTCTTAGCCTCCCAAATTGCTGGGATTATAGGCATGAGCCACTATGCCCAGACTTATCTCACTTTTTAAAAAGCTTCCTTCTGTCAAGGTTGTGAATATGTGACATAGTTTGGATGTGTATCCCCTCCAAATCTCATGTTGAAATGTGATTCCCAATGTTGGAGGCGATTGGATCACGGCAGAAGGTAATTGGATCATGGGGGCGAATTTCTCATGAACAGTTCGGCACCATCCCCTGGGTAATAAGTGAGTTCTCACTCAGTTGACAGGAGATCTGGTTGTTTAAAAGTCTGGGACCTCCCCTCCTCTCTCTCTCGTGCTCCTGCTTTTGCCTTGTGAGATGATGGCTCGCACTTCACCTTCCACTATGATTGTAAGCTCTCTGAGGCCCTTAGCAGAAGCCGAGCAGATGCTACCACCATGCTTCCAGTACAGCCTGCAGAACTGTGAGCTAATGATATCTCCTTTCTTTATAAATTTCCCATCCTCTGGTATTTTGTATAGCAATGCAAGAATGGACTAATACAATACGGGACCAAATTTTATTCTCTCCTCATCAAAAATGCTCTTAAAAGTGACTTGGTGGCTGGGCAGTGACTCACGCCTGTAATCCCAGCACTTTTGGAGGCTGAGGTGGGTAGATCCCCTGAGGTCAGGATTTGAGACCAGTCAGGCCAACATGGTGAAACCCATCTCTACTGAAAATATAATAATTAGCCAGGCATGGTGGTGCATGCCTATAATCCCAGCTACTCAGGCTCAGGAGGCTAAGGCAGAAGAATCACTTGAATCTGGAAGGCAGAGGTTGCAGTGAGCCGAGATCACGCCACTGCACTCCAGCCTGGGCAACAGAGCGAGACTCTGTCTCAAAAAAAAAAAGTGACCCGGTCACTTTCCCCAAGATCATCACTTATGCCCTGGATCATTCTTCCTTATGACCCAGATTTAAGTGCAAAATGTTTCAACCATGTTTGTTTGTTTTCATCTACCCTCTCCTCCCACCCGGCTCCCTTCTTATTCTACCTCTTTAGCAAAGTCTTTCTATTCCAATAATGAACAGAGAGAAAGGTATAATGAGTCATGGCATCCACTCATTCTGCTGAAAAGAGTTCTCATGGAGGAACTCACAGATTATTTGCTGAGTGATGGAATAAAACCTCGATTCTTGCCATGGGTCTGCCACAAACAAGCCAAGTAACCTTGAGCAGGACATAAAATCTTAGACGTTTGAAACTCTGTGGAGCCTTAAGAGGTCATCTAATCCAACTCTCTACTTTTACATATGCAGAAACTGGTGCCTGGAGACATGATATAACTTGTTCCAAGTCATGAGATTGGTTAATGGCATAGTTGGGTCTTACACAGAGGACTATCATAATAATGCTCTTTCCATCAACCCATACCAAGTCCCTCCATTTCGTCTACAAAATGAGCACAGTAAGAATTATAGATGAGATCAAATGTGCTAATGCTGATGTTGGAGTTTGGAAAATAGAAAATATTCAAATGAGGGGGTTATTTACTTTGCTGACAATCCCCACTGGAAACTGACTCACTGCTGTGCCACAATGGAAGGTCAAGTCCCAAGGGAGGTCTAGACTGGCTCGCCCACCTCTCTTGGGGCCTGCAAACTTTTAATGGCAACACAGCAGACAGCCATGGCCGCTGAAGCTAATGAGGCTCATAGGAACCACTTTCAAAGTTGTTCTGCTCAAATATACTGGCAGTAAATACCCAGATCTCAACAACAAATGTGTTAAGGGATGTGGGGTGAAGATGGGTTGTCTTCTTCCTCTATTTTACAAATTGATTGCAATGTTATTTATTGTTTTTGGTGTATAATACCTGGCCCATTGTGGATATTATGCACATTTTTATTAAAGATGGAATCAATACTTTAAAATTTAATTTCTTGAAGAGTAGGACAGCAGCAAGAGGCATGACCAGATATACCTCTATGCTCAATGCTGGGGATTCAAAAACAAGACATCCATTCTACTCTCAGAGAATTCACAATCTGGTGGGAGAGAGAGACCCAGAAACACATAAATGCACTAAAGACAGAAATGCCTCACCTAGAAAAATGCTCAAAGGCTAAAGGCAACTAGCCATGCTTGGGAGACAGGGGAAGCCTTCCTAGGTAAGGTGTCATTTGAAGAAAGGAGAAGTTCAGGTGTGTTAGGCAGACAAAGGAGGGAGAAGTGTGTTTCTGGCAAGAAGAACAAAGGCTCAGAGATGAAATGGTCCAGCATACACTTTATAATCCAGGAGCCTGGAGAGCCTCAGTAAGGCTGGAGCACAGGGGAGTTGGTGGGAGCTGAGGGTAGACGGCAGGCAGGGAGAAGATTACGCAGAGCTTTGAGGAACTAGGTTAATAAATATAGATTTTATCTTATAAGACATGAGGAACACGGGGAGGACATTATGCAGGTGAAGGTCAGAAATCGAGGCTTTCTGACCCCTTCTTCAGTGTTTATCCCATCGCTCTGCAAATAATCTGTGAGTTCCTCCATAAGAACTCTTTTCAGCAGAGTGAGTGGATGTCATTCTGATGAATGTGATCTGCCGAACTCGGCCTCCCAAAGTGCTGGGATTACAGGCATGAGCCACCGTGCCCAGCCACCAAGTCACTTTTAAGAGCATTTTTGGTGGGGAGGGAATAAAACTTGGTCCCATATTGTATTAGTCAGATGAAGGCCTCTATGGCAGCAAGGAAGAAGAAAGACGAGAGAATCTCATTTGGACATCTCTATTGGACATAGGGGGAGCAGCCCATTTGTTTATTCATATCCCATCTTGTTTCAGAAAAGACCTAATGAGAACAGGTAAGAGTTACAACTTTGCCTGTGTTCCATCCAAGCTTCAGACTCTTTAAAGATCTGAAAGAATGAGAGAAGAAGAAGGGGAGAAATAGAAAATGAGACAGAATATTTAATTACAAAGAAGGAAGATTTAAAAAATAATAATTAGGTAAATTCAGAGGATCAAAGTCAATGAGCCAGCTGTGACCCAGTGACTCGATGATATCAAAATACCAGTTCAGTGTATCTGTGATGCTCTTGTTTTTTTCCCTCATGATCCAAGATAGTTTCCATGGCTTAAATCATCATGTATGTCCTCATGCAATCTCATTCAATACTAGAAGTAAGGAAAGGAGTGTGGGCAGTGTCTTCCTACATCTTTTGCCTTTAATCGTGGAGAATAAATCTTTCCCCCAAACTCCCCAGTGGATGCCCTTATGTCTTACTGGTAATTACTGTATTTATCACATGACTACTAGCTGCTAAATGGTCTGGAAACATGAATACCTAGCCTTTTCAGGTAATTTAGCAGGAATCAGGCAAGGAAGAAGGAATTAGGCATGACTGCTGAGTAGACAACTTGCAATGTCCACCATGTTATAGTAAAGTATCTGACAACAGGAACGAACGTGACACGCCAAAAGCAGGAGACCCTTGAGAATGATGCAAGTCTGTCTTGAACGGAAAATTTTTTATAATATCAGGGTCACAGACTCAAATGTAGGTAATGTAAATGATTGAAGGACATAGGTGGGAACTTCCCTGACCAAAAGAAAACTGAATTTCATCTTCTTTCTTAATCCAGTGCAAAACTCTAGTATCTAACTTAAAGACAGGAAACCAGTATTTTCCCCCTCTGGAGAAACAGCAACCCCAGAAAAATAGGCCCTATATATTGGCACTTGGGGGTCCTCCAGTGAATCGCCAATTTTCCACCTGCTCCCCTAAAGTGAAGTCCATCAGCATAAGAGCTCTGCCTATACATAGAAGTTCTAATCTAATTTTAGCGCCTTCCTCCTAAATGGATACAGGCAACCAAAGATTACCAGGCATTTAAGAAAGGCTTTCAACGTTAAAAAGCAAAAACAAAATAAATAGAGAAATGGATGAGAAGAAAACAAAAATGATACAGAGAATGTAAGAAACCTTGACAAAAAACCCTCTAGTTCATGTAATTAGTATCTTTAGAGAGAAGCAAGAAGATATAATACCTAAAAACGAAGAATAGAATTATATTTAAAAACTAGAGAACAAAAAAAGAGTTTTTGGGAATTCAAATATGTTTACAGAAATTAAAACTTCAACAGAGGGATTGGAAAATCAAGTTGAGGAAATCTCCTCTGAATGTAGAATAAAAAATCAGGTAAACAACTGAAGAAAATACATAAGAGGCTTAGAAATTATTTCAATAGGAATTCCCAAAAGAATGGCAAATACAAAGGTGAAAAAATTATCAAAGAAATAAAAGTCTCTCAGATTGAAAAAAAAAAAACTTCATCAGAAGAAATTAAATCCACACTTAACACTTTTTCATAAAATTTCAAAACATTATGTATAAAAAGGTCCTAAAAGTCTCCAGAGATAAGGAATAGGTCACCCACAAAATAACAAGAAGCATAACAGGTTCAGATTACTCAAGAACAAACTGGATGCTAAAGGGAAATTAAGAAATACCTTCAGCCAGGTTTGGTGGTGTATGACTGTAGTCCCAGCTGCCGGAGGCTACGGTGGGAGGATCACTTAAGCCCATGAGTTTGAGGCTGCTGTGATCTATGATCACACCACTGCGCTTCAGCCTGAATAACAGAGTGAGACCCTATTGGGGGCGGGGGGGGGGGGGGGAGAGAGAGGGAAGGAAGGAAGGAAGGAAGGAAGGAGAAGGGGAAGGGAGAGAGAATAATGTAAGGACTCCCATTGACCTGTTTTTCAGATGGTTTCCTCAAATATGTAAAGATCCCTGGATAAACATTCATGTGTAAGATGCTGTGAGGATTGAAAAAAGCAAGGATGGCTACTCTCACTACTCCTATTCAACAACATACTGGAATTCTCTGCCAGTTAATTAAGGTAATAAAAAGAAATAAAAGGTGTATTAGTTCATTTTCATACTGCTATGAAGAAATACCCAAGACTGGGTAATTTATAAAGAAAAAGAGGCTTAAAAGGCCAGGCATAGTGGCTCATGCCTGTAGTCGTAGCACTTTGGGAGGCTGAGGTGGGTGGATTATTTGAAGTCAGGAGTTCAAGACCAGCCTCACCACCATGGAACCCCGTCTCTACTAAAATAACAAAAATTAGCCAGGTGTGGTGGCACACACCTGTAATCCCAGCTACTCGAGAGGCTGAGGGAGGAGAATCTCTTGAACCCAGGAGGTGGAGGTTGCAATGAGCTGAGATCGCACCACTGCACTCCAGCCTGCTGGGCGATAGGGGCTCTGTCTCAAAAAAAAGAAAAAGAAAAAGAAAGAAAGAAAAAAGAAAGAAAGAAAGAAAGAGAGAGAGAGAGAGAGAAAGAAAGAAAAAAAGAAAGAAAGAAAGAAAAGAAAGAAAGAAAGAAAGAAAGAAAGAAAGAAAGAAAAAAGAAAAGAAAAGAAAAGAAAGAGAAAGAAAGAAAAAGGAAGGAAGGAAGGAAGGAAGGAAGGAAGGAAGGAAGGAAGGAAGGAAGGAAGGAAGGAAGGGAGGGAGGGAAGGAAGGGAAAAAGAAAGAAAGAAAAAGAGGATTAATGGATTTATTAAACCAAGTTCCACATGGCTAGGGAGGCCTCACAATCATGGTGGAAGGCGAAAAGGAGCAAAGGCACATCTTACATGGCAACAGGCAAGAGAGTGTATGCAGGGGAACTGTCCTTTATAAAACCGTCAGATCAGCCAGGCACAGTGGCTCATGCCTGTAATCCCAGCACTTTGGGAGGCCCAGGCAGGCGAATCACCTGAGGTAAGGAGTTTGAGACCAGCCTGGCCAACATGGTGAAACCCCATCTCTACTAAAAATACAAAAATTAGCTGGGCATGATGGGGGGCACCTGTAATCCCAGCTACTTGGGAGGTTGAGGCAGGATAATCGCTTGAACCCAGAAAGTGGAGGTTGCAGTGAGCTGAGATCGTACCACTGCACTCCAGCCTGGGTGACAGAGCAAGATTCTGTCTCAAAAAAAAAAAAAAAAAAAAAAAGAAAGAAAGAAAAAAAAAATCAGATCAGATCTCATGAGACTTATTCTCTATCATGAAAACAGCACAGGAAAAAATCCACCCCCATGACTCAATCACCTGCCACTGGGTCTCTCTCATGACACGTGAGGATTATGGGAGCTACAATTCAAGATGAGACTTGGGTGAGGACACAGCCAAACCCTATCAAAAGGTATATAAATTATCCTTATTCTCAAGCAACATGATTATCTAGGTAGCAATTCCCAAACAATCTACAAAAATACTCCTAACAACTAATAAGTTTAGCAAGAGGGTAGGATACTAGCAATGAACAACTGAAAACCAAAATATAGAGAAAAATATTTAAAATAGCTCTAAAAGTGATGAACATAGGCATACAATCTAACAAAAATGTGTACTGGATCTGTATGCTGAAAACTGCAAAATATTGATCAAAGAAACAAGAGAAGACCTAAATAAATGGGAAGACATACCATGTTCATGAACCAGAAGTCTCGATGTTAAGATGTCATTTATCCTCAATCAAAATTCCAGGGCTTTTTGGTAAGTATTGACAAGAGGATTCTAAAATATATGCGAAATGACAAAAGAACTGGAATAGCCAAAATAATTTTGAGAGAATAATGTTGGAGGAATCACACTGCCTGGTTTTAAGGTTTACTATAAAGCTACAGTAATCAAGACAGTGTGGTATTGGTGAGTGAACAAATCAGCTGAATACAATAGACAGTCTAGAAATAGACCCACATAGTATAAATGTGGCCAATTGATTCTTGATAAAGGTGTGAAGGTAACTCAATGGAAAAAGGACAATTTTCTAAACACATGATGTTGGGGCAAGTGAACATTCATGTACAAACAGATGAACTGAAACACATACACACACTTCACACTTTATACAAAAATATATTTTAAATTAATTATAAATCTAAATGTAAGACTTTTAGAAGAAAACAAAGAAGAAAGTCCTTGTGACCTGAGGTTAGATATGACACCAAAGCATAAGCCATGAAAAAAAAAATTACAAATTGAACTTTATCAAAATTTGGGCCAGGTGCGGTAGCTCTTGCTTGTAATCCCAGCACTTTGGGAGGCAGAGGTGGGTGGATCACTTGAGACCAGGAGTTCGAGACCAACCTGGCCAACGTGGTGAAACCCCATCTCTACTAAAAATACAAAAATTGCCAGGCAGTGGCACATGCCTGTAATCTCAGCTACTCAGGAGGCTGAGGTGGGAAAATTGCTTGAATCTGGGAGGCAGAGGTTGCAGTGAGCCAAGATCATGCCACTGCACCACAGACTGGGTAACAGAGTGAGACTCCATCTAAAAAAAAAAAAATTTAAAATGTGTCCTCTGTGAAAAACCCTGTTAAAAAAACAAAAAGACAATCTCAGACTGGGAAAAAATATTTGTAAGTTACTTCCAACAAAGGATTTGTATGCAGAATATATTAATAACTTTCAAAACTCTACAGTAAGAGAAACCCAATTTTGAAATGGGCAAAAGACATTTCACAAAAAGAGAGTATACAGATAAACGATAAGCTCATAAAAGGATGCTCAGCATCATCCGTCATTAAGGAATTGTAAATTAAATCATAATGAGGGCACTCATGTGATTTAAATGCACATGTATTTAAAAGGTTGGCCTAGGCCGGGCTTGGTGACTCGTGTCTGTAATTGTAATTCCAGCATTTTGGGAGGCCGAGTCAGGTGTATCACTTGAGGTCAGGAGTTTGAGACCAGTCTGGCCAACATGGTGAAGCCCCTTCTTCACTAAAAATTTAAAAACAAACAAACAAAAAAAAAAGTAGCCAGGTGTGATGGTGTGTGCCTATAATCCCAGCTACTCAGGAGGCTGAGACAGGAGAATTGCTTGAACCCAGGTAGCAGAGGTTGCAGTGAGCTGAGATCACGCCACTGCACTACAGCCTGGGCAACAGAGTGAGGCTCTGTCTCAAAAAATGAAAATAAAGGGCCGGGCGTCATGGCTCATGCCTGTAATCCCAGCACTTTGGGAGGCCGAGGTGGGCAGATCACGAGGTCAGGAGATGGAGACCATCCTGCCTAACACAGTGAAACCCCACCTCTACTAAAAATACAAAAAATGAGCCAGGTGTGGTGGCACGTGCCTGTAGTCCCAGCTACTTGGGAGACTGAGGCAGGAGAATCACTTAAACCCAGGAGGCAGAGGTTGCAGTGAGCCGAGATCGCGCCACTGCACTCCAGCCTAGGTGACACAGTGAGACTATGTCTCAAAAAAAAAAAAAAAACCCACACACACATACTTAAAAATAGTAAAATACTGACAATACCAAGTGCTTACTAGGATGAGAAGCAACTAGAACTCTCAGACATTGCTGGTGGGATTACAAAATGATATTGCCACTCTGGAAAACAGTTTGGCAGTCTTATAAAATTAAATGTATTTTATAATATGGCAACAATTCTTAGGTATTTACCCTAGAAAACTTAAAAGCTTATTTTTGCACCAAAACCTGTAAAAAAATAGTTGTAATGACTCCATTTATAATTTCCAAAACAACAACAATGAATAACTGGAAACAATCCCATGTCCTTCAATGGTGAATGGATAAACATAATATTCCTCAGTGATAAAAGGCAATGAACTATTGATACATGCAACCACTTAGATGAATCTCAAAGGCATTATTGAATGAAAGAAGTTAGTCCTAAAATGTTACATACTGTATGATTCCATTGATATGACGTTCTCAAAAAGACAAGCCTACAGTGATAGAGAACAGATCAGTGGCTGCCAAGGCTTAGGGATGGGAAGGACAGTGCGATTACAAAGGGGTAGTATGAGGGAGTTTTCGGAGGTAATGAAACTCTTCTGTATCTTGGGGTGCTTACCTAAATCAATGTGTGTTAAAATTCATAAAACTGTGACCAGTCATGGTGGCTCACACCTGTAATCCTAGCACTTTGGAATGCCAAGGCAGGAGGATTGCTGGAGTCCGGGAGTTTGAGACCAGCCTGGACAACATACTGAGACCCTGTCTCTACAAAAATTTTAAAAAATGTTTTAATTAGCCAGGTGTGGTGGCAGCCTCCCAGTGACTTGGGAGGCTGAGGTGGGACGATCGCTTGAGCCTGGGAGGTCAAGGCTGCAGTGAGCTGTGACCATGCTACTGCACTCCAGTGACAGAGCAACACCTCATCTCAAAAAAAAAAAAAAAAAAAAAAAAAAAAAAAAAATTATACAATTGTCTACAAAGTCAACTTTACTGAATGTTAATTCAAAATTAAAATTAAAACAGAAAGCTGTAAAGGCAAAGATATTTTCAGTTATGCCAGGTTTTAAAAATTTGCCTCCCACATCCCCTTTCTCCAAAAGCTACTGAAAGATGTGCTTTTGTGACAGCATGATGAAGAGCATAAACAAGAAGAAGGAAAACACGGGATCCAGACATGAGAATCAACATAAAAGGAAAATGATGGAAATTTCTTGAGCAATGGTGAAGAGCAGTGCCAGGAAGATGGCTGTACTTCCAGGAAGACAGTGTGTCTAAGAAGTAACCTGTCCAGTTTGTAGTAGGATGACCTACTACTCCCAGAGGACCGATATTAAGAGAAAAGCAGAATTGATAGATCATTTGGGGTGTCCGAACAAAAATTCAAAGAAGACTTTCAATTCTGGTGGAAAATTTCAGAGTGAACTAGTATATAAAAACAACACAAACAAAAAAAGGAGGCAATTATTAACTTCAGGAAATTAAAAAGTTGGAATGTAATTATAGTACAGTATATGACTCACCTATCAATATTAATTGCATTATCTTGATAATATAAACACTGAACCAACGGCATGCCAAAGATGGATGGTGAGAGCAGTCTGCCTCAAGTGCTGGCAATAAGAAGTGCACTACTGAGGGTAACTTTAAAACAATCATAAAACTAGACGTCAGTCTGGTTTTCATTGTCGCTGTGCACTAGCAATTCTAAATAATGTCAATTATAAAATTCTTCTTTCCCCCCACTGAAAATTTTTTGTCTAATTTATAATTTATAAATAACTTCTGAAGTTACTGTTGAGCTTTAACATTTTATTTGCAAGCTTCAAAAGAACACATTCTTATTATTTATCCTTTAATAAACATTTTATATTTTACATGAAAGCTAATTGAGCAACTCCCAGTTGTACATTCCATCTCCAACACACACAAATTCAGCTACAGGCAATTGTTTGACAGTAAACTTATAATGGTTCAGAATCATTGTTCAGGTTCATTTCTAGTGCAGTTTATGTCTCCACCCCTGTGGTACCACACATTCCTGCTTTTAAACAGTAGATTAAAAATAATGCAAGCACAGTACTGTAATGACAAAGAAACAGATCTTGAGTTACTTCATCTTGTCATTCTGTGCAAATCACTTGGAATTTAAAATCATGAAGCAGTGCAAACAAAAAGGTACAATATAATATTTTTTGTTGATAAATGCCAGTTTTTGTTCATATATGATATGGTTTACTTAAGTTAAATAATTTAAAAAATTTTTTGAGATGGAGTTTCGCTCTTATTGCTCCAGCTGGAGTGCAATGGCGTCATCTAGGCTCACTGCAACCTCCCCCTCCCGGGTTCAAGCGACTCTCCTGCTTTGGCCTCCTGAGTAGCTAGAACTACAGGCACCCGCTACCACGCCCAGCTGATTTTTGTATTTTTAGTAGAGACAGGAATTCGCCACGTTGTTCAGGCAGGTCTCGAACTCCTGACCTCAGGTGATCCACCTGCCTTGGCCTCCCAAAGTGCTGGGATTACAGGGCTGAGCCACTACGCCCAACCTAAAATTTATTTATTTTTTTTAATTATTAGGGGTTTTTGTTGTTGTTGTTGTTTGTTTGTTTTGAGATGGAGTCTCACTCTGTCGCCCAGGCTGGAGTGCAGTGGTGAGATCTTGGCTCACTGCAAGCTCCGCCTCCCGGGTTCTTGCCATTCTCCTGCCTCAGTCTCCTGAGTAGCTGGGAGTACGGGCGACCACCACCACTCCCAGGTAATTTTTTATATTTTTAGTAGAGACAGGTTTCACCATGTTAGCCAGGATGGTCTCGATCTCCTGATCTCATCCACCCACCTCGGCCCCCCAAAGTGCTGGGATTACAGGTGTAAGCCACCGTGCCTGGCTATTAATTATTAGTTTTTTAAACTAAATAATGAATCCAGAAAAAATTAATGTATAATTGGTGTTATTATTAGTAATTTCCTAAATGGTAACCTTTGGAGACATTTGTTTTATGTTTAAAGATCACTTAATAGTTACTGAACAATTACTTACCTAAAATATTAATATATCAGATTGTAACTAAAGGACAAAAATTCTGTTAGGTAGAATTCTTTGATAAATAGTTGTGCTTTTTTGTCCTGCAGGGGCTTGGAAGAACTTGCAGTCATTTGTAATACTGTTGTGAAACCAGCAACTGATTCCATTTGTAATTACTCTGAATTTTATAAAGAAATTTGAAAACCATACTGACATGAAACAATATTAATCCAGTGGACTTCAGTAAGGAAAAAAATGTAAAAAAGCAATGTATGGCTCTATCTTGAAATATATAATACCTTCAACATTACATAAAGTTACTGAGAAAGCTAAAGAATTACAAGCTGGAGCACCCAAAGCACCTACACTAAAAACAACACAATATTAGGATGATTGCTTTTTCTTTTTTAGTACTGCAATATTCTTTTTTTATTTTTTACTGTTGTTATTATTTATATGAAGTTCAATAAAAGAAAAAGGTTCACTGTTTCTTTTCCTTACTATTACATATTTGTTTTATTTCATGATTATTATAAAGTTGTCATTTTTTATCACCTAGGAGGTGATACAGCACAGGTGTCACGTATGTTGGCAGGCTCTGCTCTGGATCTTGATTTAAAGAAAAGTGGTGATAATTATTTGTGGAGGATGAGAGGAGGCTGAGCGTATGTATATGTGTGTGAGGAGGGGTCTAGTAAATCATCCGAAAAGCTCAGCTGCCATGGCAAGAAGTCACTGATTGGGGGCTGTGAACATGACAGCAAAGGAGATCGTTGTAAGAGGTGGGGATTACTCCCTCAGAGCTGTGAGGTTTGGATAAGTGAAAATGTGGAGCAGAGAAATGCAGTTTTTCATTTAGGGCCAAGTGGTAAAACTTGACTTTTTAAACTATGTGCACATCTTACTTTGAAAAGATATCATTACAAAGCCAAAAGGACTTAAGAATGAAGAAGAGCCGGATGCGGTGGCCCACGCCTGTAATCCCAGCACTTTGGGCGGCGGAGGCGGGTGGATCACCTGAGGTCAGGAGTTCGAGACCAACCTGACCAACATGAAGAAACCCCGTCTCTTCTTTAAAAAAATTCAAAATTAGCCGGGCTTGACGGTTCGTGCCTGTAATCCCAGCTACTTGTGAGGCTGAGGCAGAGGAATCGGTTGAACCCGGGAGGCGGAGGTTGCGGTGAGCTGAGATCGCGCCACTGTACTCCAGCCTGGGCAACAAGAGCGAAACTCCATCTCAGGAAAAAAAAAAAAAAAAAAAGAATGAAGACAGTGCAAAAAGATTGGGAAGTCAGCTTTAGATACTAATTATAAATGCTAGGAATTAGAATTACAAAACAAAATATAAATAATGTAAATCCCAACAAGAGAAAAATCAACATAAGTAACAAAATTGGGAGATTGGCAAAGGGAGGAGGGAGGAAGTGTAACCGTGCTAACCATCTCACCTTTTATAGCGGGGGATCAATCAACACTGTCAGAAATCGAAATGTGTGGGGTTTTGAAAAATCAATGACTCCAACCTCTTTATGATTTTATGGTTTTCATAACCACTGGTCCTTAATCTTACAGAAATTCTTTTAGTAATTAATATCTCCTGGGGTGGAAACATTATTTAAAGTATAGCCATTCCTTCAGATCTACTTCAATTTATTTTTCTTCTGTTGAATTTCATTAAACTTTCAGAAACTTAATTTATATTTTTGATAAAATGTAGAGTAGGGATTAATTTTTACAAAATCATTTTTGTCTAACCTTATCTAAAACTTTCTCTTTCTATCCATCTATTCTTCTTTTTGTTTATAAGCATAGAAAGATATTTGAAATAATGTTTACCAGTTACTGTCTTCACCCATTCTAAAATACTGGTTTGTTTGTTTGTTTTTTGTATTTTTCACATGTAAACAACTCTGAATCTAGTGACCACACAATGGCTGCCAGGTGGCAGCCATGAAGTAGTTGTCATTGCTGACATCTTCTGGTAAGATCAAGCAAGTGCCAGCATCAAAACTTCAAACAGTGCATTGGAAATAAAGTCCAGAGACAATAGCTGAGCACTCTTTTTTTTTTTTTTTTGGTTTTGGTTTTTGTTTTTTTCTGAAACGGATTTTTGCTCTTGTTGCCCAGGCTGCAGTGCAGTGGTGTGATCTCGGCTCACTGCAACCTCTGCTTCCCGGGTTCAAGCGATTCTCCTGACTCAGCCTCCCCAGTAGCTGGGACTACAGGCACCCGGCACTACGCCTGGGTAATTTTTTGTATTTTTAGTAGAGACAGGGTTTCACCGCGTTAGCCAGGATGGTATTGATCTCCTGACCTCGTGATCTGCCCGCCTCGGCCTCCCAAGGCCTGGGATTACAGGCATGAAGCTGAGCACTCTTTCAAGAAATGCTGCATCACTGATACTCTTGATGCACAAAGGATATTGTATTCACACACACACACAAACGACTGAGTCAAAAAAAGGTGATTCAGAAGAGTTGAACGCTAAACGTAAAGATGTTTTAGAAATATATTGGACCAATTTATTTCTTATATTTGTCATTTATGTTTGTATATGAGTAACATGCTGTAAAATATATATTTATACAAGTTTAAAATAGTTCTTTTAATAAAAATTCTAGGTTATGTAAAGCATTTTGTTATGATTTAATTGGTAGATTTTTTAGTGATACAAAAAATGATTTGAAGTATAATCAAAACCTAGATTTGGTGAACTATTATAGTGGGTTTTTTTGAGGCAAAGTCTTGCTATGTTGTCTAGGCTAGAGTGCAGTGGCGCAATCTCAGCTCACTGCAATCTTTGCCTCCCAGGCTCAAGAGATTCTCTTGCCTCAGCCTCCTGAATAGCTGGGCTTACAGGTGGGCACCACTACGCCCAGCTAATTTTTGTATTTTTAGTAGAGACAGAGTTTCTCCATGTTGGTCAGGCTGGTCTCAAACTCCTGACCTTGTGATCCTCCTGCCTTGGCCTCCCAAAGTGCTGGGATTACAGGTGTGAGCCACCACACCTGGCCTGAACTATCATATTTCTGAGTGGCAGAACTGGGTAGCTTGTTTCTTCTTTAAACTTTTCCATATGGCTTAATTTTATAATGAATATGTTACGAAGAATATTGCATGTAGTGTATATTATCATTACATATAAAATATATACAATGTATTATATATGACATAAAATATGTAATTTACATATTATGTTATACATATTATGTAATGAATATGTGATAAATATGTAAAATTTTCCATATGGCTTAATTTTATTATGAACTCTTTGATATAATAACTAGTATTTCACTGGAGCCATCTTGATATTGCTCTCCCAATATTGTTCATACTCACTCACCTTTGCTTAGCCTCATGCAGACATTTCTCCCTATTCTTCAGCTTTACAGTGTTTTGGCCATGGTCTAGGTCTAGGGTGGTTTTCTTCATGGTGGAAATGAATACATATTAATATTTCAAAGCCTAAGAACTCCCTGACACTCTCTTGGGTCTGTGCCTTTCTAAGAGCCTCTGTATATTCTCTTCCCACTCGCATATCCTATATTCCTCTACCTTCTTCTTCCTTACCTATTTCAGGATCTTTGAAAGATGCTGGACACAAGTCACCAATGTTCTTGTGTTAGAAGAAGCATTCATGTCCTAAAGAGCAAGGGTGGTGTTTCAGGACCATGGACAGTAGCACATGGCTATGGATGCCTAAAAAGGCTCCCAACGCTCACCTCACCCTGCTCCAGAAGGGCTCATCAAGGTTGGCAGCGGACACCTTGTAGGTTAAATCCATGGTCTTCCTCCAAGTCAGGCTTAGAAAACTCTTCCCAACAAAATAGCACATAGTAGGAACTGAATAAATTTTTGTTCAATTAATTAACAAATTTATTACAGCAAAGAGTTATACTTATGTGCTCAATTCACGCAACAGATATTTATTTAAGCCCCTGTTGTGCGACATGCACGAACCTTTCAGGCAAGATGTTTTGTGACTGAGGCCCCTGTTTCATGGTGTGTAGCTGGTGTCTTATGAGTACGACAGTAGGCGCTACATGGGGCTGCCTCCTGCCTGCACCTCTGGTAGAAAGTGAAGTCTAATACAATTCTTCCTGTTTTCTTCTGTTAAAATTCTGGACCACTTGTTTGTCCATCAACATTTCTTCTTCTCTCCTGATTTCTGTCACTCTCCCTAGAGCCTAAGACATTAGAGAATGCAAATAAGGTCTTTCTCTCTCATCTACATTCGCAGCCCTACAGCACCATTTCAGATTTTGTACTGTGCAACCAAATATTTCCCCACTCCTACTCCCATTTCCGTCACTCTCCCTAGAGCCTGAAACATCAGAGAATGCAAATAAGGTATTTCTTCCCCTGTCTTCATTCCCAGCCCTGCGGCACCTAACATTTCAGATTTTGTACTGTGCAACCAAATCTTTTCCTACTCCTACTCCCACTTCCATCCCTACTCCTTAAACAAGTACTAGTCTTAAAGGAAAAACACCACTTTTTTGTCATTGTTTCTTCTGAAGTACCTAGCACAGAGCCTGGCTTGTAGCTGTGTGTCAGTAAATAAATGAGAATAAAAGCCCCATGAGGGTGGGGACTTCTGACTATTTTATAATATGTTATGATATGTTAGACATTCAATAAATATATGTTCAATTAATTGATTAATAAATTAACACATTTATCTGTGATAAATATCACAGGGAAAGGTTATGCTTATCTGCTCATTAATTCAACCAGCAAATATTTATTAAGCATCTATCATGTATCGTACACTAGGAATATAACAGGCAAAAATCTTCATCCTATTGGAACTTACATTCTAGTGGGGGAAATAGAAAAGAAACAAGTAAATACACAGAAAAACGGCATAATATAATTTGAGACAGTGGGTAGTGATATAAAGAAAATAAAACAACAATGAACAGTGGTGGTTATTTCGGGTCACATGGTCAGGGAAGCCCTCTCTGAAGGATGGCATCTGGGCAGAGACTTGAATGTGGTGAAGGAAAGGCAAGGATCAGGGGAAGAGGGTCTCATGGAGCAAATCAAATTTAAAGGCCCTGGGCTGGAATGAACATTTGAGCAACACAAGAATCCAATGTGGCTGTAGGGACTGAGAGTGGGGGAGGGTGATAAAAAATGAAGTCAGTGAAATTGCGTTAATTATTTACATATTAATTTACAGATCAACTCTGAACCACAAAACACACACACACACACACACAATATATATATAAAAGGGTATGTAGTAGGCCAGGCACAGTGGCTCATGCCTGTAATCCCAGCACTTTAGGAAGTTGAGGTGGATGGATCACAAGGTCAAGAGTTCGAGACCACCTGGCCAACATGGTGAAACCCCATCTCTACTAAAAATACAAAAATTAGCCAGGCGTGGTGATGCACGCCTGTAATTCCAGCTACTCAGGAGACTGAGGCAGGAGAATCACTGGAACCTGGGAGGCGGAGGTTGCAGTGATCCAAGATTGCACCACTGCACTTCAGCTTGGGTGACAAAGTGAAACTCAATCTGCAAAAAAAAAAAAAAAAAAAGGGTACATAGTAAAGTATCCCTCCAATCCAGGTCACCCTGCCACCTAGTTCCCTTTCTGATAGGCAACTAATGTCATCGGTTTCTTGTGTGTCCTGTGCATATATAAACAAACACGTATATTTATATATTAATGCCTTCTTTTACAGACCTAGTAATATACTGTACACTGTTCTATACTGTGTTCTTTTCTCTTAACATATCTTGAAAATCTTCCTAAATACTTTGTTTGCAACTGTGTGTATTGTGAGGATGACCTGTAACTTGTTTAACCAATCCCCTACTGGTGCGTAATTATATTTTTAATATTTTGCTATAATGAAAACCCTACCACAAGCCTTTAAACCTAAGGTTAAGGCTTTGAAGTAACATCAACCAGGTTCAAATTCTGGTTTTTAATTAGAAGTTAAGTGACTTTGGGATGCTATGTGGGCTCTGTTCTCTGTTTCCTCAGCTGAGGAATGAGGATCCTAATACTGTCATGACAACCTTTTGGGGAGATGTATGTGAAGTGCTCAGCATGGTACCTAGCCCAAGAGAGTAATATTGTCCTAACAAAATTCACCACATACTGAGTGCTGCTGTGTACTGGGCTCCAAGCTGAGAATTCACATGTTGTCTCATGTCATCTTCACAACCCTAAAAGGTAAGGACTACTATTTCCACATTTACCAAAGAGTAACTGAGAGGTTAACCAATATGCCTCTCAAGTCCTGGAGAAGCAGAAGAGGATTCAAACTCAGGGTTTCCTGACATCAGAGACCTGCTCCAAACCATCATATCCATCTGCTGGAGCTCAGCAAATGTAGTTACCATCATCATCACCATTATCATCACTGTCACCATCACCATCATCATCACCATCACCATCACCATCACCACCATCATCACCACCATCATCACTGTCATCATTGCCATCACTATCACCGTCATCACTATCACTATCACCATCATCATCACCATCATTATCACTGTCACCATCACCATAATCATCACCATCATCACCACCATCATCATCACCATCACCGTCTCCATCACCATCACCATCACCATCATCACTATCATCATTGCCATCACTATCATCATCATCACCATCACTATCACCATCATCATCACCATCATTATCACTGTCACCATCACCATCATCACCATCACTGTCTCCATCACCATCACCACCATCATCATCACCATCACCATCATCACCATCATTATCACTGTCACCATCACCATCATCACCATCGCCACCATCATCATCACCATCACTGTCACCCTCACCATCACCATCACCACTATCATCATCACTGTCACTATCACCATCATCGCCATCACTATCACCATCATCACCATCATCACCATCACCACCATCACCATCATCATCACCATCATCGCCATCACCGACACCATCTCTGTCACCATCATCACCATCATTATCACCATCACCATCACTATCACCATCGTCATCATTGCCATTACTTACTTTAGGCCCATTGATCTCTGACTTGGCCTGTGCCTGCCTTTGTCTTCAGATTCCCAATGAGTTGGTGCAAATTTTTCCAGAAACAATTTTTTTTTTTTTTTTTTTTTGCTAATTTCAGGCCATTGTTTTTTCTGACTTTGGCTACCTGTGCACGCATGTGTGTGTGTACGCACACACACACTCACACTCAGGCAGACCAAGGGGTCTGACCACAGACCACAGCATCTTTTGGGGATGGTCCACATGTCATCATTGCCTTGGCAACATCAATAGCTCAGGCCAGCTGAGCAAAGTGAAGTGAGTGGGGAGGGTGGTCTCAGATGGCTGTAGTCCATCTCTCCCACTCCCCACCCCACCACTGGGAATAGATATAGAAGAAAAAGAATAAAAATCAGCAACCAGCTAGTGAGTGTCCACCACATGAAAAGAAGAGTGTTTTATATGTGTTATCTCAAATCCTCAAGAGAGGTGCTCTCCACTCCCTTTTACAGATAAGGAACCTGAATCATAACAGAGCTAAGGTGAGTTGCCCAAGGCCAAAGTCAGTGCATGGCCAAGCCAAGATTCTAATCCAGGTCTGGGAAGATGGAGCATGGTTGTATTCTGGGGAAACAGTCAGTGTTATCATTCCCAAATCCTGAGAACTAGGGTCAACTGGAGAGAGGCAGAGAGCCAAAAGTAGTCTCTGTCTTCCCAGCTCCCTCCCCTCCCCTCCAGGTCTTCTCTGAGGCCGACACATGTGCCAGGAAATCCACCAAGGCTTTCTCTCCATTTTCCTTCAACTTCTGAAATCCTGCCCTCTCCAGGTGTACCTTCAGGATGGGTTCGTTATGTCATTGTAACAAATGAACCCCAAATCTCATGTTGGGCGTGGGAGGGCAGGTGGATCTGTTTATCTTCATCCCTCAGGAACCCAGGTTAATGAGACTTCATTCATCTTGTTGGGCAGGGGTTGTGGCAATTCAACATGGGTTCTTACAGCTCCCACCTAGATGTGACAGATGTCACTCATTCACATTCCATTAGTCAAGGTAACTGCATGGTCCACCTACCTCAATGTGTGCCTGGAGGGAAAAGAAATGTTCAGTAAGCAGCACTGGTGACTACCCTAACCAAAGGCAGTGCCCCTCATTGGCCCCTGGTCTGACCCCCTCCACACCACTTCCTGGCCTCTCCCAACTTCTCTGCTACCCCACTGGTGCATGCACGCTTAGCCTTTATGGGCACTCTCTCCCCTCCGCCAAGGTCACGAGGAACAGTGGACATAGCTACAGAGTCCACAGGGTGCTATTCAGCCACAGGGGTCCAGTTGCTTTGTTTCAGCACCAATCTTGAGCTAGAATTGCAGGAGGTCCCAGGAAGGCTCCCCGTGCCTCTCACTGGGCTTAGAGTACCACACAAAGCCAGGGAGTCCTCCCAATCCCCTCCCAGGCCTGAGCTTTCTCAGTTGGTCAAACACAAATGAGACAGTCTGTTCTCTCAGGAAGTTGGGGCCAGAATGAAATGATCAGACATCACACACAGCCTGGAGCGCAGGTAGGTGGTGCGGGAGGCAGGAGGAGTGGGTGTGTGGAGATGGAGGGAAGGACCACCCAGGGGCCGGCCCAGGGGGGCAAAGCCATGTCCCTTGACTCAGTTATGGAGGATATGAGCATGGGTGTTGAGAAATAAAGCAGAAAAGTAGGTTGGGGTGAGATCTTGGAAGGACTGGGTGCTGGGAAAATGAATTTAGTGTTTATCTAGGAAAAAAAATCAGAAGCCACTGAAGGACCAAGGATGGAAGAGCGCCGCCATCAAGCATGGACCCTCAAGGGCCCACCTGGCCTCAACCCGAGGTAGGGATGGGGACAGGGAAGCCATAGAGGCCACGAGGCTTTTGGAACACCCCAGGCAGGAGTAACGGAGGAGCATAGAGAAGAGGGAACTCACAACCCACAGAGGAACACGCTAGCTGGGGACATAGGTCATCAGCCCTGTGAGCTCCCCTATACACAGACACTGACACACAGATGTCTCCTTCAGTGTCCACAAGCTCTACAGGCCCTGACAGGAGGGGCCCAGGGCCATGGTTTTCTGTTTGGGGTCGGGAGTGGGAGAGTGTCAGGAAGGATCTGGAGCATGGGCAGCTTCAGGGAGTGCCTCACATCAGGGATCAGGGCCGAGGATAAACAGTCGATGGTGTTGAATACAGAATCACACACACACACCCCACCGGGCTCAGAGGCGGGCAGACCCTGGTCCAAATCCTGGCTTTGCTTCCTACTAGCTGTGAGATCTTATGCAAGTCTCTCAACCTCTCTGAGCCTCAGTTTTCTCTTCTGTAAATTGTTGATGATAAGATCAACCTCTGGCTTGTTGTGAGGCTTACAAAGAAATACTAGTAACTATGATAGGCATAGCAAAAATGGCTATGCATTTTTGCCTACCTGTCCCTATGCCCCTGCAGTGGGACAACCTAGTTCCTCCCATCAAGAGGTGAAGTCTATTTCTCTACCCCTTGGATCTGGGTGGATCACTGTCTTTGGACAGAGGGACAACAGCAAAAGTGATTCTAGAACAGACATGAAAAGTGCTCATCCCAGGGGCTTGCTCTCTTGTGCTCTAGGAACCCACAAGCCCAGGCTAGCCTGCTGGAGGAGGAGAGACAGGTGGCCCAGTTGCTTTCTTCACTCCAGTCAACAGCCAGCAAATGCCCAGCAAACAGAGCCACCTCGCTGACACGTGGCAGACTGCAGGCCCAGAAGTGAGCCCAGCCATGGCCAGCAGAACTGCTCAGCCCAAATCACCAACCTGCCAATCATGAGTAAATAGATGGCTGCTGTTTAAAGCTGTAAAATCAGTTGACATGCTTAGGCTTTGCCCAAGATGAAGTAACAGGAACCAGATTTATCTTCCTGCCTGAAACAGCCAAAATAAGCAGGCAAGAATCTGGACATGGGGTGGATCACAAAAGATGGTGATGCAAGAGATGGGAAAACCACATGAACTCTAAGACAGCCCCGCTCACAGCCTAGAAAAATGTTTCCAGGCCACAGTACAGACAGGGGGAACCCAGGTGGAGCCAGGGAGCTTCTAAGTTGAGGAAACACAGCAGAGTCCCAGGAGATCAAGGTGGCCAGAGTTCTTAGGACAGAGTACTGGGGAGGAGAGAGTGGCACGGAGAGCCCCAGAGATGTGCAGAGGGTGCCCCTCAAGTATTCAGCAGTGTGCTCATCAGCTCGTGCGTGTGAGGAAACCACCTGAGGTCCTTCTGAAAGGAGGAGAGAACAGTGCCCAGGACTCACAGAGCCAGAAACAGTGCCCGCTGCCTCCAGCCAGACTGGAATTGAGTAGAATATGCAGGAAGGCCATGCCTCAGTAGTGGGGAATAATTGGTCCTAGACAGAACACTCCTCCGGAGGTCCCTAATAAAAAGAAGACCTAAAAGGATCAGACTGTTTCCAAATAATTGCATCCAAGAAAAGCTGACTGATGTAGAAACTAAAACATATGAGGGCTCATTATATTCCAACAACTTTAAGTATATGTAAGCATTTTACATATATTACTACATTTATACTACTTTATTTACAACAATGCTCTGAAAGAGCTGCTATTATTATCTCCTTTCTACAGATGATAGTCTGTACATACAGAGTACCTGGCACATAGCGTGTTCAATAAATGAATGTTTTTTCCTTCAACTTGCCATCCTTGCTCCCTGCCTGCAACCATTAATAACCAAATGACTTTTCCCGAGTTGTACATCCACTACAAAGATTATGGCTTTAGGAAGGCAAAAACTTCAGCATTCAGGAGGAAAGTGGTCCCTGGAATTCTGAGAGTCCTGGATGAAGAGTCAGGAGTGATGACTCCAGCCTGGCCCTGCCACCACCTTGCAGGGTGACCCTGAGCCAGCCTTAACCTCTTTGGGCCTGATTCGCCACATTGCAGACAGGTGAATTCAGATCAGGTTTTCCCCAAAGCAAACTTCTCACTCTAGAGGCCAGGATGCCTCAACCATCCTCAAGCTAAAACTCTGATAGTAGAGGATGGCAAATTGAGGAAAGAGTGCATTCATCTTCACTTGAATACACATGTGCGCACGCTCACACGCACACACGCACAAGCGCGCGCATCCACACACACCCCTGAGATGCCAGCCTCTAATTGAGCCGCTCTCTGGCCCTGTGCAGCATTACCCAAGTCAGCCAGAAGATGGTGCTGCTTCTCCATGCGCGTTCAACTGCATGCGTTCAAAACTTAATGGTTGAGCACCTGTGCCCAAAACGTTGTGTGAACACAAAGGGGATTACAATAGGAATCTCTTTTTCCAGAACTTTACACTGTAGTAACAAACAACCAAAGGTACTATGAAATGAATCGGAACTTTGCTGGGACGAAACTAAACATTACTGAAAAGTGCCAGGCATGGGCTGCTTTACAACCCTTCTTTTTAAGACTAGGGGCTCTTTCTGCAATATATACATATATCAGAACATCATGGTACACATCATAAATATATACAATATTTATTTTTCAATTAAAAAAACATTAAAAATAAAAATAGGTGGCCGGGCACAGTGGCTCATGCCTGCAATCCCAGCACTTTGGGAGGCCAAGGCAGGCGGATCACCTGAGGTCAGGAGTTCGAGACCAGCCTGACCAACATGGTGAAACCCCGTCTCTACTAAAAACACAAAAATTAGCTGGGTGTGGTGGCATGCGCCTGTAATCCTAGCTACTCAGGAGGCAGGAGAGATGCTTGAACCCAGGAGGTGGAGGTTGCAGTGAACTGAGATCACGCCACTGTACTCCCACCTGGGTGACAGAGCAAGACTCTGTCTCAAAATAAAAATAAAAAATAAAAAATAGGCCAGGCGCAGTGGCTCACACCTGTAATCCTAGCACTTTGGAAGGCCAAGGCAGGTGGATCACCAGAGGTCAGGAGTTCGAGACCAACCTGGCCAATATGGCAAACTCTCATCTCTAGTAAAAACACAAGAATTAGCTGGTTATGCTGGCAGGTACCTGGAATCCCAGCTACACAGGAGTCTGAGGCAGGAGAGTCACTTGAACCCAGGAGTCAGAGGTTGCAGTGAGCCGAGATTGCATCACTGCACTCCAGCCTGGGTGACAGGGGTGAACTCCATCTCAAAAATAAATAAATAAATAGATTAATTAATTAATTAATTAAATAAAAGTAAACAACAACAAAAACCCCAGGGGCTCTAACTTTTAAGACGATAAAAGTACAAAGCTGGTAAATGTTTATTTGATTTCCACTCCTCTGTGGCCCTCACAGCACAGGGCTCTTGACTGATGATCAGGAAGTTTGCGTTGATTGATTGATTGAATTATAACTGCCGATGGAAACCTAAAGGCTAAGCCAGTGAGGCAGGAACAAAGAGAGCCCTCAGCCCAAATGCTGAAATTCCTAGATGAAAAATGAGGCCCAGAGAGAGAAAGGAAGAAAAGTAATGTGCCTGGCCCAAGGGAGGTGCTCCCTAAACATTTGTTAAATTCGTAAAGTGCTTTTGCCTATGTCATCACTTACTCCTCGAGGTAACAGTTTTTATTCCTACTTTCCAGATGAGAAAACTGAGGCTGCCACAAGGGATCTGGCCAAGTAACAATGTGACTTCAAAGTACTTTGTACCCTTCCTTCTAAGCATAAAAGTTTACATTTTGAGTGTGCTTGATAGTTTGGCAAGCATTTTCATAGACACACTTTCATTTCCTTTAATCCTCTGCTAAGGAACAGAGCAGAAAGTGAGGGCCGCTGCGTCAGAGACAACTGCTTTTCTCCTATACCAGTTTATTTTTAACTCAGGTGTTCTTGGGGGTATAAGAATGATTAAAATAAATTATTTGGCGTTTTCATTTGCTGTATTTTTAAAAATGAATTCAGGGCTGGACACGGTGGCTCACACCTGTAATTCGAGCACTTTGAGAGGCCAAGGTGGACGAATCACCTGAGATCAGGAGTTTGAGACCAGCCTGGCCAACATGGTGAAGCCCTGTCTCTACTAAAAACACAAAAAATAGCCGGGCGTGGTTGCAGGTGCCTGTAATCCCAGCTACTCAGGAGGCTGAGGCAGGAGAATTGCTTGAATCCAGGAGGCGGAGGTTGCAGTGAGCCGAGATCGTGCCACTGCACTCCAGCCTGGATGACAGAATGATACTCTGTCTATGGCCGTCTTAAAACTAAGAGCTGCCTCCCAGTTCCAGTGGCCCCATTTGTATTTATTTACCTGTGACTTTGGCTACTTTAATTATTCAGAGCTAATGAGGAGGGAAACACACACACACACACACACACACACACACACACACACACACAGAGAGAGACCTGATACCTAAATGATGTGCTCACACCACGGGGAAACCAAATGACCCCAAGATGTGTTGTTAGAAGGGAAGATTTGTAAGGGTTCAAATCAAGGGAAACTGGGGAGAAGTGAGTGACCCACCTGGCACGCCCCAGCACAGCAGGTCCAGGAAGAACCTGTGCTCTGGCTGGCGGGTGCTCATTCCTGGCAGGAGGTGTGACTTAGATACAAAAAGAAAAAATATACATTTGTGTTTTTTCATTTGAATTTTACAGGTTTTGCAATTCTGTGTGTATTTAGTTTGTAAATTTGCTTTGAGTTTTATAGTCACATAAGAGCTATATGCATGTAGTTATACGTGCTTATGTACTTAAGTAATATTATAACAAAATTGACTGGTCAACACCGGAGTCCTTGGGAATTTTTTCCCATTAAAAGGATTGCACACAGACTGGAGACACACTGGTCGTATTTCCTTCCCTTGAGGAAGGGACAGGAGTCACAGACATTTTTTCCTCTGAATGGGAAGAAGCCCTCTCCCGAGAGAAGGGCTTCACTCCCAGCACAGAAGCAGAGCAGGAGAAAGGTAATCCCTTCTTTCATACCCAAGCCTTCCCTGCAGGCAGGGCTGGGAGCTGTTTGCTTTGAGGCAAAGAGAGGGTTCCCTGCAGAAGATGGGTAACTGGAATTGTCAACTACTGAATTACTATGCATCAGCTACATAAATAGTTACTAGTTATATACTAGTTACATATTGTACAACTAGTATTTACATAACTCTATGCTATGGACAAGGTGATGGTACCCTAAGAGGAGAAGATGTAGATTAAGGGGTGAAGGAGTGTGTATGTGTTTCATGTCCTCTTCCTCCAGAATAGACAGTGGGTGACCTGAGGCTGCTGTGTCCAGCTGGGGTGAGTGCTGAGGTCCTGCCCTTGTGCCCTTCTGCTCCTTGTCCTGGGTCTCCCACAAGGGATAATCTCTGGAACTGGACACATCTTTTCCACTCATACCAGACAATATTGATCATGGTGTCCTCTTATGTGCTAGGCATTTCTCTATATTCCTTTATTCACACCAATATTTACAAATCCACTGTATTGGTTACATATTGCTATGTAACAAATTACCCCAAAATGTAGCCGCTTAAAGCAAGAAACATTTATTATCTCACAGGTTTTATGTGGTGTTTTATTTCTGGCTTCTTTCACTTTCCATGTTTTCAAGGATCATCTATGTTATAAGCATGAACAGTTATAAGCATGAAATGCTGTATTGTATTGTAAGCATTTTCGTGGCTGAACAATACTCCATTGTATGGAATACCACATTTGTTTATCCATACATCAGTTGATAGACATTGTTAATATTTGGATAGCATGTATTTTTCCTTCCTCACAATTACACTAGATAGATAGATAGATAGATAGATAGATAGATAGATAGATAGATAGATAGATAGATAGATAGACAGACAGACAGATTAGGTTGCCCTAAACTCCAACCCCTAAAGTCAATCCTTTCCCAGAGGATTAAAGTTTATCCAAACCTCTCTCTCTCTCTTTGTTCATGTATTTAAATGCGTACGTGCCTGTGTTAGTTATCTATTGCTGCATAAGAAATTACTCAAAAACTTAGTGGCTTAAAACAGTGATAAATATTTACTATTTCACACAGTATCTGGGGGATGCGGGATCAAGAATTCCAGAGTGGTTTAGCTGAGTGGTTCTGAGTGGTTCTGTCTTATGAGGTTGCAGTCAAGATGTTGGCAGGGAGCCAAGCATGGTGGTTCATGCCTGTAATTCTAGCATTTTGAGAGGCCAAGGCAGGAGGATTGCTTGAGGTCAGGAGTTTGAGACCAGCCTGGGCAACATAGTGAGACCCCATCTCTACAAAACATTTTTTAAAATTAGCTGGGCATGGCAGTGCACAGCTGTAGTCCCAGCTACTTAGGAGGCTGAGGCAGGAGGATCGCCTGGGCTCAGAAGTTTGAGGTTGCAGTGAACAATGATCACGCCACT
Source organism: Chlorocebus sabaeus (assembly GCF_047675955.1). Lineage (NCBI taxonomy): Eukaryota > Metazoa > Chordata > Mammalia > Primates > Cercopithecidae > Chlorocebus > Chlorocebus sabaeus. Next base: position 40,297,969 of record NC_132919.1, read on the forward strand.
GCACTCCAGCCTGGGCAACACAGTGAGATCCTGCCTCAAAAAAATAATAGGCCAGGCACAGTGACCCACGCCTGTAATCCCAGCACTTTGGGAAGCTGAGGCAGGCAAATCACCTGAAGTCAGGAGTTTGAGACTAGCCTGGCCAACATGGTGAAACCCTGTCTCTACTAAAAATACAAAAATTAGCTGGATGTGGTGGCACACGCCTGTAATCCCAGCTACTCGGGAGGCTGAGGCAGAAGAATTGCTTGAACCCCAGAGGCAGAGGTTGCAGTGAGCTGAGATTGCACTACTGCACTCCAGCCTGCGTGACAGAGCAAGACTCTGTCTCAAATAAATAAATATATAAAAAAGAATGCAGGGACCACAATCATTTGATGGCTTGACTGGGACTTTCCAAACGTCCCACTTACATGGATAAAGAGACAGTCATTGGTCATTGACAAACCTCAGTTCCTCTCCATCTAAGGTTGCCATATTTAGCAAATAAAAATACAGAATAGGCAGCTAAATTTGCATTTCAGATAAATAACAAATACATTTTAGTATTAGTGTATCCCAGATATTGTGTGAGACACCATCATACTAAAAATACAAAGAAATATGACTTCTTATTAGGGCTGCTTGAGTACACTCACATTGTGGTAGCTGGCTTCCATGAGCACAAGTTGCCCAAGAAAGCATAGCAGAAACAAAAATGTCTTTTGTGACCTAGCCTTGAAAGTCACACACCATCAATTCTGCAACATTCTTTTGGTTACACAGGTCTGTCCTAATCAATATGAGTGGGAACAATATAAAAGGATGAATGCTAGGAATTGAGGATCACTGAGAGTCATTGTAGGGTCTATCTACCACTGTGTTCATAGAAAATAATATTGTTTTTGTGTGTATATATGTATGTTATGTATTTTTCAACAAGAGAGTAATTCTGTATCCATTTGTTCAGCAACTTTTTTTCACTTAGCAATACATTTTGGGGCTCTTTACATATCAGAACATGCAGTATTACTTCATTCTCTTTGCTTTCTGCCTATTATTTTATAATATAGATTGTCATATTTAGCCATTCCTCTATTGTTGTACATTTAGGCTGTTTCCAAAAGCTTACTACTACTTTATATACAATGTTATAACAATCAGTCTTCTACGTACCTTATATCCATGTCCATACATTCAAAAAGTTAGAACGAATATTGAGAATATTAGGTGGAGACATAGAAGATATAAATAAGACCCATATTAACTTCTATAGGTAAAAACTACAATATATAAGATAAAAAATACATTTAATGTGATCAATAACAGATTAGACATTGCAAAAAAAAAAAAAAGATTAGTGATTGAAGACAATAGAAAATATCCAAAATAAAACACAGAGAAAGGAAAAACTGAAAAAGATGATAAGTAAAGATAGATGTAGGACAGTTTTCAGCAATCTAAATACATGTAATTGGAGTCCCTGAAGGATAGGAAAGGAGAGAGAGAACATATATTTAAAGAATAATGGTTGGAAATTTTCCAAAGTTGATGGAAACTATACAATCACGAGTTTTCTTAGCTCAAGGAACCTCAACACAAGCAACATGAAGAAAACTACATCATGATGTATCATACAGAGATAAGATTGATAACAGACTTCTTGACAGAAAAATGAAGCATGTAGATAGTGGAACAGTATCTTTAAAGTACTAAAAGAAAAAAAAAACTATCAACCTAGGATTCTACACCCAGAAAATGTATCTTGCAAAATAGAAGATGAAAGAAATATTTTTCCAGAGATACAAAAGCTGAAGTAAATCATCACTAGCTGATGGCCCCTAAAAAAAAAAAAAAAAAGTTAAATTATGTCCTTTGAGCAAGGGAGAAATAATACTAGACTGAAATCTGGATACAGGCAAAGGAATAAAATGTTTGTGTGTTTGTGTCTTAGTTTTAAACCAAAATTTTAAAAAGTAAAAAGAAAAAACATAACCATGTGGGTATACACAAAAAAATTTTTTTTTTCTTATTTAAATTGCTTGACTGGGTGTGGTGGCTCATGCCTGCAATCCTAGCACTTTGGGAGGCTGAGGCAGGTGGATCATGAGGTCAGGAATTCAAAACCAGCCTGGCCAACATGGTGAAATCCTGTCTCTACTAAAAATACAAAGATTAGCTGGGTGTGGTGGTGCACCTGTAATCCCAGCTACTTGGGAGGCTGAGGCAGGAAAATCACTTGAACCCAGGAGGCAGAGGTTGCAGTGAGCTGAGATGACACCACTGCACTCCAGCCTGGGCGACAGAGCGAGACTCTGTCTCAATAAATAAATAAATAAATAAATAAATAAATAAATAAATAAATCTTTAAAAGATAATTGGCTATTTAAAACAAAAAAATACAAATATATTGTGGAGTTTACAACATATTCAGAAGTAAAATATATGACATCAATAGCATAAACACTGGGATGGTTTTTCCACTACAGTTACGGGTCACTTAGCTTTCAGGAGACATACAGAGAAATGCATCATCAGGCAATTTTGTCATTGTGTAAACCTCATAATGTGCTTACTCAAATCTAGATGGTGTAGCCTACTACACACCTAGGCTACATGTTTAGCCTATTGTTCCTAGGCTACAAACCTGTACACCACGTTATGGTACCAAATACTATAGGCCATTGTAACTCAATGGTATTTGTATATTTAAACATATCTAAACATAGAAAAGATACCATAAAAATATGATATAAAAGGTTTTAAAAAGTGCACCTATATAGGGCAGTTACCATAAATGGAGTTTTCAGCACTGGAAGTTGTTCTGGGTGACACAGTGAAGTTAGTGGTGAGTGAATGTGAAGCCCTAGGATATTACTGTACACTAGTGTAGACTGTATAAATACTGTACACTTAGGCTACACTAAATTTATTCTTAATGTGTGTTTTTCTCTTTTTTTTTTTTTTTTTTTTTTTTTTTTGAGATGGGGTCTCACTCTGTCACCCAGGCTGGAATGCAGGGGTGTAGTTATGGCTCACTGCAGCCTCGATTTTCTGGGCTCAGGTGATCCTCCCACTTCAGCCTCCTGAGTAGCTGGGACTACAAACACATGCCACCATGCCCGGCAAGTTTTTTGTATTTTTTGTAGTGATTGGATTTCACATATTGCCCAGGCTTGTCTCAAACTCTTGGGCTCAAGAGATCCTTTCACCTCAGCCTCCCAAAGTGCTAGTGTTACAAGCAGGAACCACCATGCCCAGCCATATTTTTCTCTCTTCAGTATAAATTAACCTTAGCTTCCTGTAACTTTACTTTATAAACTTCTTTTTTTTTTTTTAACTTTTTGACTCTTATAATAACATAACTAAAAACAAAAACACTTTGTACAGCTATACAAAAATTATTTTCTTTACATCCTTATTCTATAAGTATTTTTCAATTTAATTTTTTTCTTTTTCTTTTACTTTTTAAAATTTTGGTTTAAAACTAAGACACAAACACACACATTAGCCTAGGCCTACATAGGGTCAGGATCATTGATATCACTATCTTCCACTTCTATATCTTGTCTTACTAGAAGGTTTTCAGGGGCAACAACACACATGGTCATCTCCTATAACAACGCCTTCTTCTGGAATATACCTCCTGAAGGACCTGCCTGAGGTTGTTTTACAGTTAACTTTTGATATAATTAGAAAAAGTATACTCTAACAGTCAAAAGTATAATATAGTAAACACATAAATCAGTAACACAGTCCTTTATTATCAAGCATTGTATACTGTACAGAATTGTATTTGCTATACTTTTTATAACTAGCAGTGCAGTAGGTTCCACCACCATCATCACAAATATGTGAGTAATGCATCACATAACACTGTTTCAGTCAATGATGAATCGTATATACAATGGTGGTCAGCTACATGATAATTTTATGGGACCACCATTGTATATACGATTCATCATTGACTGAAACAATGTTATGTGAGGCATGACTATATATGTGACGTGAAGTGTTATCACTTGAAGTTGTACTGTGGTAAGCTAGAGTTGTATACTATAAACTCTAAATCACTAAAATAACAAAAGAAAGAGTTGTAGATGATACGCCAGTAAACTACAGACAGTCCCCAATTTAGGATGATTCAATTTATGATTTTTTGACTTCAGGATGGTGTGAAAGTGACAAGCATTCAGTATGCTCCTCAAATTGCAATGGGGCTATGTCTAGATAAACCCATCATAAGTTGAAAATACTTAAGTTGAAAGTGAATTTTCAACTTATTGAAACATAACTCCATCATAAGTCAAGAAGTATCTGTATTTAAAATGGAATCATAAAAAAATTATTAATCCAAAAGAAGGCAGAAAGGTGGAAAGAGGGAACAAAGAAATGAGACAAATATAAAAAAGAAGCAAGATTTAATTGTGATCATCTCAATAATCACATTAAACATAAATGTTCTTAGCACAATTTAAAGAAAGATAGTGTCAGATTAAATCAAGAAAAGCAAGATCCAATTATATGATGCTTACATATATGATGCCTACAAAAAAACCACTTAAATGTAAAAACACAAATAGGTTAAAGGCAAAAGGGTAGGAAAAGATATACCATGCTAATAGTAATCAAAAGAAAGCTCTGAAGACCCAATAGACTTCAGAATAAAGAATATTACCATGAATGAAAAGGGTCATTTCATAATGATAAATAATAAATTCATATAGAGGATATAATAATCCTACATACATGCAGTTTCAAAATACATAAAGCAAAATAAATGATAGAAATTTAAGAAAAAGGGCCGGCCACGGTGGCTCACACCTGTAATCTCAGCACTTTGAGAGGCCGAGGCAGGCGAATCACGAGGTCAGGAGTTCGAGACCAGCCTGGCCAAAAAATTAGCCGGGCGTGGTAGCGCATGTCTGTAATCCCAGCTACTCGGGAGGCTGAGGCAGGAGTATTCCTTGAACCCAGGAGGTAGAGGTTGCAGTGAGCCGAGATTGCACCACTGCACTCCAGCCTGGGCAACAGGGTGAGACTCTGTCTTAAAAAAAAAAAAAAAAAAAGAAGAAGACATTTAAGAAAAAAATGACAAATACATAATTTATGGTTGGAAATTTCAACACTTATTTCTGAATTTCAATTATTCAGAGGACAAGTAGATGGACGATCATAAGGATATAGAAGACTATCAACCAAATTGGCCCAAGTGACTTTTATAGAACATGCCACCAATAGCAGTAGTATATGCATTATTTTAAACATTATTTTAAACATTGAAAATTTACCATGACAGACCAAATTTTGGTCCATAAAACAAGTCTAAATACATTTAAAAGGATTCAAATCATATAAAGTATGTTCTGTAACCACAATGGAATTAATAATAAATCAATAACAGAAAAGCAACTGGAAATCTCCCAATATTGGCAAATAAATAATTTACTTTTAAATAATTCATGGGCCAAGGAAAAATCAAAAAGAAATTAGAAAGTTGGGCCAGGCACAGTGGCTTACGCCTGTAATCCCAACACTTTGGGAGGCTGAGGCGGGTGGATCTCGAGGTCAGGAGTTTAAGACCAGCCTGGCCAACGTGGTGAAACCCTGTTTCTACTAAAAATACAAAAATTAGCTGGGCATGGTGGCACATGCCTGTAATCCCAGCTACTCCAGAGGCTGAGGCAGGAGAATTGCTTGAACTGGGACCCGGGAGGTGGAGGTTGCAGTGAGCCGAGTTTGCGTCACTGTACTCCAGCCAGCCTGGGCTACAGAGTGAGAGACTACATCTCCAAAAAAAAAAAAAAAGAAAAAGAAAAAGAAAAAGAGAGAGAGAGAGAGAGAGAGAGGAAGGAAGGAAGGAAGGAAGGAAGGAAGGAAGGAAGGAAGGAAGGAAGGAAGGAAGGAAAGAAATTAGAAAAAAACAATATATCAAAATTTATAGGGTGCAGCTAAAGCTTAGAGTAAAATTTTTATCACTGAATTCCTATATTCGAAAAGGAGAAATATCTCAAATCAATAACCTCAGTTTCCACCAGAGTAAGAAGGGCAAATTAAACTGAACGTAAGTAGAAAAAAGGAAATAAGGGAGATTGGAGTAGAAATAAAATAGAAAATAGAAACATTGAGAAAATAAATGAAACTAATGTTGGTTTCTGAAAAGATTAGCAATGTTAATTATTAATAACTTCTAGCAGAACTAATAAGGAAGAAAAGAGGGAAGATGCAAATTACCAGCTTTAGGGCTAAGAGACAACATCACTGTAGATTCCACATATAATAAGAAAATATTATGAACAGCTTTATGCCAATCAATTCTACAAGTTAGATGAAATAGAGAAATAACTTTATCTAAGTTGACACAATACCAAACTTTACTCAAGAAGAACTAGACAACCTGAACAGCCCTAAATCTTGAATTTCCAGTTAAAAACTTTTGCACAAGAAATTTTGAGACACAGATGGATCCACTGGTGAATTTTATCAAGCATTTAAGAAAGAAATAATACTAATTCTGCAGAAACCCTTGCAGAAAATTTAAAAGGGGTGACTAATTCCTAACTCATTCTATGATGCTAGCATTATTATAATAATAAAATCAAACAAAGACATTACAAGGAAAGAAAACTACATAAAAATATCCATCTGCAAATGTGTGCAAAACTTTTAAACAAAATTTTAGCAAATAGAATTCAACAATATAAAAAAGGATAATTATCATGACCAAGTGGAGTTTATTCCAGTAATATAGGTTGGATTTAACTTTCAAAAATCAATCAATGTCATTTCCCATATTAATAGAGTAAAAAGAGAAACCACATGATTATCTCAGTAGATATAGGAAAAGCGTTTGACATATTTAAACATCTATTCAAGATAAAAACTCTCAGAAACTAGGAGTAAAAGACATCTGATAAAGAGCACCTATGTATTTTTAAAAACACAGTTGCTTGCAGTGAGCTGAGATCACGCCACTGCACTCCAGCCTGGGCAACAGAGCGAGACTCTGTCTCAAAAAAAAAAAAAAAAATACAGCTGGGCACAGTGGCTCATGTCTGTAATTTCAACCCTTTGGGAGACCAAGGTGGGAGGATTAATTGAGACTAGGAGTTCAAAACCAGCCTGGACAACATAGCAAGACCCTGTCTCTAAACATCATACTTAATGCTGAAAACCTGAATGCTTCCTTTTTGCTATAGAAAAAGATGTTGTGCCCACTGTGCCCACCCCCCAAAATTCATATGTTGAAATCCTAACTCTCAATGTGATAACATTAGGAGGTGGGACTTTTGGGAGGAGGCCGCACCTCCTAATGCCTGATTCACAAGGGCTCTGGCAAAGGCTCTGCTTTGGAAGGTGGGACCTCTAGCAGAGCCCTCGTGAATGGGATTAGTGCCCTTATAAAAGAGACTCCAGGGAGCTCTCTTACTCTTGCCATGTGAGGACACAAGGAGAAGACAACCATCCATGAACCAAGAAGCAGGTCCCCACCAGACACCAAATTTGCCAATGTCTTGATTTTGGAATTCCCAGCCTCCAGAACTTTGATAAATAAATGTTGTGGTTTAAGCCACCTGGTCAATGACATTTTTGTTACAGAAGCCTGAATTAAGGCATCCTGTAAGATCCAGAAGCAGCATGATGTTCATGTCCACCACTCCTATTCAATATATATTGAAAGTCCTACCAAGTGCAGGGAAGGAAAAAAGAGCATACAGAAAGGAAATAAATAAATAAAACTGTTTCCATTTACAGGTAACATGATTTAATATGTAGAAAATTCCACAGGATGTACAAATAAGCTCCTAGAAACTAAAAGTGAATTAGCACAGTCACACACAGAATACAAAGTTAATATACAAATATCAATCATATTTCTGTATACTAACTGAGCAATTGGAAATCAGTAATTTTTAAAAAATTTAAAATTGCTATTAACAATAGCATTTGCTATTAATGTTTAGAAATAAAACTTAGAAATAGTCAGAAATAAATCTAACAAAATGTGTGCAGAACTTGTATGCTGAAAATTATATAACAGTCACAGAAAAAAAAAATCAAAGAAGACAAATAAATAGAGAGATATACCATGTTCATGGATCAGAAAACACAATATTGTGAAGCTATCAATTGCCACCAAATTGATATATAGATTAAATGTAATTCAAATCAAGATCCCAGCAAGATATTTAAAAAATATCAATAAGTTGATTCTTAAATTTATATGCAAAGAAACCAGAATAGTTAAAATAATTTTGAAAAATAATAATAAAGTTGGAAGATTCACATTACTCAAATTCAAGACTTACTATAAAGCTACAGTATTGTATTGGTGAAAGGATAGAAACATAGATAAATGGAACAGAATAGAAATCCAGGAATCCACAAATATGGCCAACTGATTTTTTACAAAGATGCAAAGATAATTTAATGGAGAAAAAAGAGTCTTTCAAGAAATGATATTAAAACAATTGGATGGGATGACAATATACAGAGAAACAGGAAGAAAGGAATGAAGACAAAAGGAAGGAAGGAAGAAGGGGAGAGAAGGTGAAAGGGAAAAGAGAAGAAAAAAGAAATAAACCTCACAAAAGAAAAGCAATGAAAGTAATTATATACTTTTGAGATCAATAATGAATGAAGAATTAAAAAGTGAGCTAAAATAATTGTGGAATGCAATAATAATATAAATTATGATACAATCCCATAAAACATACAAGTTGGAAGGGGATAAGTGGAGTTTAAAAGTGTTTTTAAGGTCCATATAGGTATTAATTATAGACATCGATATAGTAATGCATATGTTGTCTTTGAGTAACTGCTAAAAACATAAGAAAATGTAGTTTCCAAAACGACAGAGGAAAACAACAGAATGATTAAAAAATTGATCTATTCAAAAGAAAATTCAGGCGCAGTGGCTCACGCCTGTAATCCCACACACTGGAAAGCTGAGATGGGCACATTGCTTGAGCCCAGGAGTTTGAGACCAGTCTGGGTCTCAAACTACATCTCCACAAAAAGTTAAAAAATTGGCCAGGCATTTTGGCACATCCCTGTAGTCCTGACTACTTGGGAGGCTGAGGTGGGAGGATAGCTTGAACCCAGGAGGTTGAGGATACAGGGTGCTGTGATCATGCCAGTGCACTTCAACCTGGGTGAAGGAGAGAGACCTTGTCTCAAAAAAAAAAAAAAAAATACTCCAAACCAAAACCAAAACAACAAAAGAAAGCCACAAAGAAGAGAAAAATAGGTAAGACAAATAGAAAATGTAACTGATCACATATTGTTATCCCCAATTCAGCAGTTGAAAAGTACAGATTGGATTTTTAAAAAGCAGAATATATCTATAATTTGTTTACAAGATAGATATGTGAATGATCATGAATAAGTATTTACCTATACATTATTTTCAAAGTTAAAATTGAAAGGTGTGTACATGTATATCCTTGTATATTTTGTTCCATTTTCCTAATTAACCTATGTCATGAGCATTTCTCATGCCAAGGATATTTTACATCCTTGAAACAGAGAGGCATGGTGCCTCATGCCTGTAATCCCTCATAAGGCAGGAGGATCTCTTGAGGCCAGTAGTTCAAGACCAGCCTGGGCAACAAAGCAAGACTCCTATCTCTACAAAAAATTTAGAGATGAGCTAGGCACAGTGGGATGCGCCTGTAGTCTCCACTACTTGGGAGGCTGAGGCAGGAGAACTGCTTGAGCCAGTAGTTAGAAGGCTGCAGTGAGGTATGATGCTGCCACTGTACTCCAGACTGAGCAACAGAGTGAGACCTTGAGACCTTGTCTCTAAAAATTAAAAAAGAAAGAAATATCTTAAAAAAAAAAAAAAGCAGAAAAAACAAGAAAGAAACCTTGATTGATACCTCACATCATGTACAAAAATTAACTCCAAACGGATCATAGAGCTAAATGTAAGATGTAAAACTTTAAAACTCCTAGAAAAAACATAGGAGAGAATCCCTGCCACCTTGGGTTATGCAAGATGTTCTTAAATATAACACCAAAAGAAAATTAAGAATAAATTAGACTTCGTAAAAATTTAATACATTTTTGCTACACAACAGATAGTTAAATGAATGAAAAGACAGGCCACCAATTGAGAGAAAATATTTGCAAATCATATATTTGATAATGGACATGTATCCAGAAAATATGGAGAATTCTTAAAACTCAACATTGAGAAAACAAACAACCCAGTCAAAACATGAGCAAAAGATCTTAATCAAAGATACATACATGGCAAATAATCACTTGAAAAGATGCTCAACATCATTAGTCGCTTGGGAAATGTAAATAAAAACTACAATGAGTGGGGGAAGGGAGGGAGAGGCAGAGATTTGTTAAAGGATACAATATTACAACTAGATAAGAGGAATAAGTTCTAGTGTTCTATATCACTGTAGGATGACTATAGTTAATAATAATATATAGTTTCAAATAGCTAGAAGGAGAATATTGTATGTTCCCAATACAAAGAGATGATAAATGTTCGAGACAATGATATGCTAACTAACCTGATCTGATCACTACATGTTATACATATCAAAGCATCACTATATATCCCATGAAAATGTATAATTATTATTTGTCATTTCAAAAATAAAATTTTAATTTAGTTTGTTGAGACAGTGTCTTGTTCTTTCACCCAGGCTGGAGTGTACTAGCACCATCGCAGCACACCTCGACCTCCCGGGCTCCAACAATCCTCCCGTCTCAGTCTTCTGAGTGGCTGGAGCTGCAGACACACCACCATGTCCAGCTAATTTTTGTACTTTTTGTAGAGACGGGGTTTCGCCTTGTTGCCCAGGGTGGTCTCAGATTTCCTGAGCTCAATTGATCCACCTGCCTCAGACTCCTAAAGTGCTGGGATTACAGGTGTGAGCCGTTGCACCCAGCCAATTTAAATTTTTTAAATTAAAAAATGTGGTATTTGAAAAGCCCACAGTGAGATACCATCACATACTATTCGAATAGCTAAAATTGTAAAAACATAAACTGACAATGGCAAGTGTTGATGAGAATGAGGAGTAACTGAGAGTCCCATACATTGCTGGTGGAAATGCAAAACGGTGTGGCTATTCTAGAAAATAGTTTGGCAGTTTCTTATAAAGTTAAACATATGCTTACCAGAAGATCTAGCAATCCCACTCCTAGTTATTTATCCAAGTGAAATAAAAACCTACAAAAATCTGTATGTAAATGTTTATAGCAGCTTTATTCATAATTGCCAAAATGGAAACCCAAATGTCCTTTAATTTATCTGTTTAATTGAGGAACAGATAAATATACTTTAGTATATCCATACAGTTGAATACTACTCAGCAATTTTAAAAAGGAACAAACTATGATACACAGAAAAACAACATGGATGAATCTCAAAATAATTATGCTGAGTGAAAAAACCAAAGCCTTAAAGAAGTACATACTGTACAATTTCATTTCTATAGGAATCTGGAAAAGTGGACATGGTGGCAGGGATGGAAGGTATTCAGGTGCTCGGCAACATGGACTTCCACTCAGTAAGGCCAGCCTGAGTTCAGCCACTGCTGAGTGCCCAGTCTGCCTATCTGCCAGCAGCAGAGACCAACACTGAGCTCCAGCAACATTCCCTGGGGTGATCAGCCAGCCACTCCTTCCATCATGAAAGGGCAACACTTTGTTCTTGCTGGAACAGACAGTCTAGATTTGGATTTACTTTCCCTGCATTTCATGCTCTGCCAACACTATCATCTGTGGACTTCCAGAATGCCTTATCCACCACCATTTTTCCACACAGCAGTGCTTCTGATGAATAAACCCATTTCACAGCAGTGCAGCAATGGGCCCATGCTCATGTCTTACCATGTTCTCCATCATCCCGAAGCAGCTGGCCTGATAGAAAGACGAAATGGCCTTTTGAAGATCTAGTTACAGTGCCAGCTTGGTCACAACACCTTGCAGGGTTGAGGCAATGTCCTTCAGGAGACCACATATACTCCAACTCAGCATCCCACATATGGTGCTATTTGTCACATAGCTAGGATTCATGGTTCCAGGGATCGGTAGTAGAAATGAAATGGCACCCACAACTCACTATTACCCCTAGTGGTCCACTGGCAAATCTTTGCTTCCCATCCCCGTGGCTTTATGCTTCGCTGATCTGGAGGTCTTCATTCCAAAAGGAGGAATGCTTTCACCAGGAGTCACAATTATTTCATTGAATTGGAAGTTAAGACTGCCATGGGTCATTTTGCAATGAAGAGTTACTCCACTGGCTGGGGTGATTCCTCCTGACTACCAAAGAGAAATTAGGCTGCTACTAAACAATGAACGTAAGAAAAGTTATGACTGGAATACAAGAGATCCCTTAGGATATGCCCTATGGTGATTAAAGCCAGTGGAAAACTATAATAACCCAATGCAGGTAAGACTTCTAATTTCCCAGACCCTTCAGGAATGAAAGTTTGGGGCCCTTCCCCAAGGCAAAGAACCACAACCAGCTCTGAGTTTTGTGAGGAAGGCAAAGAAAATATGGAGTAAGTAGTGAAGGAAAGTAGTTATACACACCAGCTATAACCAGTAATTTTATAATACCAGTAGTTATAAAACACATCAATGTGAACAGTTGAAGTGAGTACTATAATTATGAGTATTCATTATTTTGTTATGAATGTTTGCATGTTTATGTATATATTTTTTTCTTCCCTCTCTTATCCCCTTGTCATCCAACATAAAATTTATTAAAATAGCTACATTTACATATTATTAAAGTTACTGGATTATCAAGGATAAAAGTGAACACCAGTCAAGGACTGTGAATTCTTTCCCAGGAAAAGAGCATATTTTCAGTTGTACACAGGTTAGCTGTGTCACGACAGGCAGAAGTTTTACTTTGTTATTGTCTTTATTGGGAGATTAAATGGTTTAAGGACATGTGTACGGGTGCCAAGTTAACAAGACATGGACTGTGGTGATCAATTGTACGTGTTGACCTGGCTATGCTGTAATACCCAGTTATTCAAAAACTGGCCTAGGTGTTGCTGTGAAGAAGGTATCTTGTAAATGTAATTTACATCTACACTCAGTTAACTTTATGTAAAGGAGATTATTCTGGATAATATGATTGGGTCTGATCCACTCAGTTGAAAGCTGAGGTTTCCCTGAAGAAGGAGAAGTTCCACCTGTGGACTGCAATGTCAGCTCTTGTCTGAGAGTTTCCAGACTTCCCTTCCATATAGCCTGCCCTGTGGATTTTGGACTTGCCTAGCCAGCCCCTACAACTGCATAAACCAATTCCTTGCATTAAATCTAAGTAGATGACAGATACATGGATATGAAGACAGAGAAGACAGAACATATCCTACTGGTTGTATTTCTCTGGTGGAACTCTGACTGACACACAAATCATCTGAGAAAATCTTGCATCTCTTTAGAGTCAGAGCTTGTTTTTGACCCAAAAGGGATCACCAAGTTTTCATCAGACATGGCCCCAAAATGACTGGGCAAATCTCAGGAGTTCAAAAGATTATTCTGATGGAGGAGTCAGATTAAGCAGGTCAGTGCAACACCCCTCAAATAGTGTTCTGTCTTTTAGGGTGTACCTTCAGGTATGTCAGTTTTTTTGTGTTGATTAAACTATCTGCAACACATTGGAATAGTATATAGCCACTTTAATGCTCATTATTAACTGCATCTAAAAGGAAACACAAAATCTCATAACATTAATTCCTTCTAAGGAAGGTAACCCAGTAGCTGGAAGACAGAGGTGGAAGGGAGAATTTTTGCTTTTTGTGCCTTTAGAATAACGTATCATGTGAATGTGTCATTTAGATTAAGGGCTGGTATACTATGGTCCACAGGCCCAATCTGTCCCCTGCTTTTTAAAAGTTTTATTGGAACATAGCTATGCTCATTTGTTTACGTATTTTCTATGGCTGCTCTCACGCTGGAATGGCAGAATTCAGAAATTGTAATCTATATACATATGTCATATGGACTACAAAAGCTAAAATATTTACTATCTGACCCTTTACAGAAAAAAAATTTGCCAACCTGTCTAGATTTTTTAAAAATAGAAAACTGACATTAAAAAAAGATGCTCCAAGAGAATTGAAAACATGTATCTACGCAAAAATTCGTACATCAATGTTCATAGCAGCACTAATCACAATACTCAAAAAGTAGAAACAACCCAAACGTCCCTCAACAGATGAATAAACAAAATGTGATATACCCACACATTACTCAGCTAGAGAAAGGAATGAAGTACTGATAAATGCTACAGCACAAATGAACCTTGAAAACATCCTGCTAAGAAGCCAGAAACAAAATGCCACATGTACAATTCCATTTATATGAAATGTCCAGAATAGGCAAATTCATAGAGATAAAAGGTAGGTCAGTGGTTTTCCAGGGTTGGGGAGAAGAGGGAATGGCAAGTGACTGCAAACAGGTACACAATTTCTTTTGGGGGTGATAAAAATGCTCTGGAATTAGATAGTGGTGATGGCTGCACAAGTTTGTGTAGATGCTAAAAACTGCTGAACTGTACACCACCACCAAGTACAGGGCAATCCACAGTTCAGTACGGGGCTCAGAACCTAGTGAAAAATTAGTCCTCTCTGCCACTGCAAATCAAAATCAAACCCGGCCTGGGAGTCAGATCAAGTTCTGCATCCCAATTGTTGCGAGCATCCATGTGACCTTAGACAAGTTTCTTCCCTGTTTCCTTCCCTATAACATGGGTATGACTGAGCAGGGAGGGAGAAGGCTGATGGTGGAATAGGGTGTGAGGGGGGATTTTGTTCTTTCCCCAACTTTATTAGATACCCTAATAATCAGTATTCATCATCATCATCATCACCCATTTTTAAGCATTTTCACATACATGATGTCATTTGATCTTTCCCTTTAGAAAAGACACATATTGTTTCCATTTTACAGATGAAGAAATCCAGGATCCGAGAGATCAAGCAGCTTGTCCACGTTCATCCAGTGGGTAAGTGTTGGAGCTGGGATTTGACTCCAGGTCTTCCGATTCTAGATCTTGTTCTGCCTACACTACCACACTGTTTTTGCATGTTTGCATTCTCTCTAGAAAGCCCAAAACAGCAGTGTCCAGCAGCCTCACCACAAACACTGTACACCTTTATCTGGGCAAAGGGAGGAAGGAGAGGCAGAACCTGGCGTTCTGCTGGTTCTCTTTTATCTTTCTTATGAACCTCTATATTGGCACAGTAGCAGTCTGTGGGTATGATTCATGTACATTGGTGTGGACACCAAGCCCACATACATCACAAAGATAGACACACAGGTACACCTGACCTCAACAGGCGACAGGTCATACTTGTTACTAGGGTAGTGAAGGGGCTACGTTTTTTGTTCAGGGGAGGTCTAAGAGGTCAGAACTCTAGGCGTCTGCTCTCCCTTCTAAGACCAGAAGACCCATCTCTCCCAAAGGCCTTAAGGAGGAAGCGGTGGTTCCTCAATCCTTAGTAGAGAGGAGTAAGGAGGAGGGAGAGAGGAAAGTATCCTCGCTGTCCTTGCTAAACCAGAGCCCCAAGAGAGGGAACATCAGGGATTCACTACTAAGAGATCTGGGCCCACATCTTAAAGAGTATCCATGAGACCCCTACTGTCAAACCCAGTTAAGCCCTTGCGCTTCACAGTGCTAAGCTCTAGTAATGCCACCAGCTACATGAGCTTTGCCATTCACCTTCTCTGATTCAGTTTGCTTATCCAAAAATGCGGCTAATGATTACTGAGTCTAGCTCAGGGGGGTGCTCTCAGGTTTCAGCAACATAAACTGAAATGCTTTAAAAATAAAATGCATTTTATGAACACACTATTTCATCCTCCCATACCGGCAAGCAAGAGTGGCTGAGGCTTGAATACACTTGGGAGTGACCTCTCAGGCCTTTCAAGGTGGCAAGGCTTGGGCAGCAAGGAGAGCCATGCCAAAGGCAGCCATTCTCTTCACAAAAGGGAAGGCTGCCCTGGGGCACCAGGCCTGCCCAGGCTTGCTTGCACCCTCCTGTTTTCATTTGACCAGTCTGTATGTATCAAGCACTTCCTACAGGACAGGCACTGTTCTGTGTTCTTGAAGATAAGCAGTTAAGAGAAAAATCCTCTCACAGAGCTTATATTCTAGTTGCTGGAGGCCAGAAAGTAAACAAAAAACAAGTATGTCAAGCGTTGGCAGATGCTATGTGGAATTAAACTGGGTAAAGTTAATAGTGATGGGGGAGAGGCACTATCTTGCACAGGATGTCAGAAAGACCCTCTGATAAGAAGATGTTTGAGCAAAGACTGAAAGGAGGTGAGAGAATAATTTAGTGGGGAGACTAATAAACCTAGTCTAGAGGACACTAGAGTTCAGGGAACAGAGATCGACAGCGCCACAGCGACAAAGAAGATTCCCTACCATGCTGGTTATTATCCATTTGCCTCCCTTAGATTGTCACCACCTTGCTCTTTCCTGCTGTTCCCTGTGGGAAGGGGGACTGAACCCTATAGACTGCATCTTGGGTCTGCCTTGTCATCTGCCATCCGGTTGGGTTCAGTCAAAGGGGGTCCCCAGAAGACTGAAGAACAGGATACAAGAAGCAGGGATATTGATGCTCCTATGGGCACAGTTCTAATAATGGCTGCATTCTTCTGAGAGAATTCCACAATTTCCATCTGCTTTCCACAGTCCCTTCAGTGACACATGCTCATATACTTTCCCATCCTGGGCCCCAAAGAGTGGAGGCTCATCTCCTCCAGGAAGCCCTGCAGGATTAGCCTTCCAGATGAGCACTTCCAGATGTGCACCTACCTATCTGTGCAGAAATGTGTTGTTCACAGATCCACTTGGACTGCCTCTTTCATCAGCGAAGAAAGATGAGTTCTGGCTCTGGAGACACTCATTCCTGATGAAATGTGAACCATGGCCTCACTCTCCCTCCCAAAGCTCCAGCTCTGTCAAATTACTCATGACAGCTAAGGCAGTAACAGAAGTTCGGGCTCTCTAGAGCCCCATCTTAATCTTCTCTCATCTTAATCCCTTAGGACTTCACTGCCCCAAAGGTAGAGTTTCTCCCTAAGACCAGCCAACCACCTTCCTAACTGGAGGAACCCTATCTACCTACCTCCAACACTCAATAGCTCATTGCCCAGTTCATTTCCTTGATAACACATTTATCACTATTGGAAAAAAGTTGATCAGTGTGTGTATGTCTGCTCTACACATAAGAATGTGTATGTCATAGAAGCCTAGAAGAACTTGCCTGTTTCATTCTATGTGAACAGCATCCTAGGCCCAAGCATACAAGAACTCTTCAATGTTTTTGAGTAAATAAATAGTAATACAAAGAGGGCAAAGCACCTCTGGCTCCCTAACACCTCCACGAGGATTGCAGTCACACGACGGTGTAGAGTCAGGGGTTGGAAAACACTCTCAGAAATCTTGGCACTGCTGATTTAAGTTGTGTGTCTGGGCAATAGAGGATTGAGAGAATCACTTAGGTTCCACCAAAAGAGGCTCCATCTTTCTCAATATCCCCACCTTTCCATTTTGGAGTGGCCAGACCCTTTGCTAAATAGTCTCCAGATCCAGGGAAGCCAAGAAGGGAGGTGTATAAAAAGATAAGAGCTTTGGGCAAAAGTTGAAGCAGCAAAGCTCAGGCAGGTCCATGATGGCAGCTGGGTAGGCAGCAGCTACTATCCCAAAGACACAAAGTATGACTCACCTGGCCATCACCACCAAGGAAGGCAAAACCCAGGAGCCCTTAAGGGTGAGTGCTGCTGGTTAGTTTTCTTCTACTTAAGGGGAATAAGCCTAGGCACAAATAAGTGCGGCTACAGGCCAATCAGTATCTAGTGGCTGGTCTTCTCTTCAGTCCCCATTCTACTCCACCCTGGATACCCTCCACCCTCACCCCCCGTGTGGCACCACTGCCACCAGGCCAACCCCTCATCCCCAAAGAGACCCAAAGAGCGCAGAAGTGCATCAATCAACCTTTAATGTCCAAAAGAGGCGTGGATGCAGAGCATAGGAGATGTGGCAGGGTCTCGGGCCCTGCTCCAGAAATGAGGGAGAGATGAACACAAACCAGACACTTTCAACTGGCCACACAGTCTGGGAGGGCAGGGTGAAACACAGATTTGGACATTCATAAAAAAATAAAACCTAAAATCAAGCACTCAATTTTGTGCCCACTGAAGGGTTTGATAAAGGGAACTCAATCACCACCCAGGTCCCCCCTCCCCTGCCAACATCACAAAGCAAGCTCGGCACACACTAAGGGCTGAGGGAGGGGTATTCTCCTGCCTCCCCACTAGCCCCAAGAATGGACTTGAAAATAAAAGAATAAGCTAGATCCCCCACCCCCCACATTGTCAACCCTACATGAGAGTTTTGAAGGCGACTCATGAGAATCAGCAGCTCAAACGGCAATGACCACCCCACCCCAAACCCCACCCCACTCCTATTTCATTAACAGACAAGATTTCCCCTGCATCCTCCTCAGAATCTCCTCCTCTCACGGCCCTGCTCCATATCCTGCTATCTGGCTTCATCACTGCAAGACTGACCTCCTCCAAGGCTCCCAGAAGCTCCTCTTAGCTCTTTATCACTTCTATCCTCACCTCCCACCAGAGACTGCAACGATCCACAGTCACTGTCCCTCTGCACTGAGACCCAGCTCCAGAGCAGATGGCAGCATGGTCATCCTGTCCTGGGTGGTCCTCCTAAAGCCTTCCCAGGGAGCAGACAGCCAGAGAGCAAGCAGAGTGTCTGGGCTAGATGACAGCAAGGAGGGGACACCTATCTTTATTTCCAAAACAGATATCCCCAGAGGCTTTTAACAAAGGCCCACTTAGAACTAACTGTACCCCCTACCTACCCATACACCCTAGAGATTCCACACTGTCCTGCCCCCTCCCTCCCCTCTACCCCAAACCCCACACACACATACACACACATATACACACATATACACAGAAGAATCAAGAGACACATCGATTTGGTTTGATTGCTAAGACCTAACTAAGGAACTACAGTCACCAGAAATTCCCTTGCCAGCCAACTAACAACAGGGGCTGCTCTAAGAGAACTCCAGAGGAATGAGAAAACTGAGGGCTAAGCAGGGAGCAGACAGGAGAAGAATGTAAAGAAAAAAAAAATTCAAGCTAATCCTACCCCCAACATCCTCCTGTCATGATCTCTGGCGGGAAGAACAAAAGAAGGTAATCCACAAAGACACAGCCCTTACTTAGAAATTCTGACAAAGACAGCAAGACAAGTCTGCTCCCCACTCCCACACACCACAGACAAACACATCTCAGGGCCCCCTAAAGAACGCATCCCCACCCCACCCTCTGCCCCAAGCCATAGAATCACAGTTCAGTGGAATATTCTCCCTGGTACTAGATCAATCCCTCCACCTTCCTTCCTATCCCTTTCTCCTTGACAATCCCAACACTGTCCCCCTGCAGCCTCCCTGGCCCTCCCAAAGCAGCATCCACCGCCAGGAAGAGGCAGCTGCACAGTTTTAGTTCCACCTCCAGAGACCTATTTCTTTTCCTCAGCCCTCCTAGTCTTTCGGCTGCCTAGTCTTTGTGGAGGGCCTTTTATTTTGTATAGGGAAAGAAAAACAAAAGGGAGAGGGTGGGAGAGATTTCCTAGTGCAATACAACCGAAAAATATTTTTAAAGTCTTGAAAAATAAACATAAAGCAGCCTTCTTCCCCCAGGCAACTAAACAGAAAGAGGTTTGGTTTTGTTTACTGCGACATACACATGAAATCGAGTATACAGTCCATGCAGTAGCACAGCCATTGGAGAGGACATCCTGATGCTGGCCCCAGTGCAAAACAGTCCCAGCAACGCCGCCTGCTTGCCATCGCTGCCGCCGCCACTGACACCTTCACCACGGCCACCTAGCCTGACTTGAAGAGGAGGATTGCAACTTGACCCAAGTAAAAATAGATGAAGTGCTTTGTCTCGTGTGTGACGTAGCTGCCAAAATTTCGGCCCACGATACAATGCCAGGTAGGGTTATATTTCTTGTCAAATTCCTAAAAAAGAATAAAGGCAGAGAAAAAAGTAATTAGGGTAGCTGGAGAAGGAGAAATCAGAATGGGAGTCTCTCCCTGCAACTCCAGCACCGATACATGTTTAGTTGTTATCACCCCTACCCCATCCCTCAGCCTGGGGTTTCCTCCCTGAACCTCAGAAGCTCAGGTTTTAAAGCTGGCCAGGACACTCTTCCCCTCATTAATAATGCAACACCACAAAGGCTCCATTATTCATCTCCCCTGAGCCTCCAGCACTCTACACCCTGATCATCTCTCCTCCCTCTAGCTACCCCACCCCCTCACGCCACCCCTAGCCCACCCTGGGATTCTTCAGCAAGGGAATCAAGAGGCCAGTGGAATAAAGGACCATTTGTCAAACAGCATGACACAAATAGGGAGCCACCACCCACTGCCTCACACATTACTAAACCAGCATTTCCAAATGCTGAACACTAAGGCATTAAAGCAAAACAAGACCAAGCATCGGGAGTACCAGGAGGCGGTACTATATAAGACAACATTAAAGGCACTCCCGTGTGCCATGCACTGTGTGGGCTGTATGTACCAGGACAAGGACCTCCACCATGAGATCAAGGCAATTCCCTCAGGGGCACAAGTTCACCATCAAAACCACAGGAAATCTTTAGCGCTAATCAGCTCCCTACTACCTTGTGGCTCAGCCTGCAGACTCAGTTCTAGAAGCATTCTGCCGTGGCCATGAAAGGGCAGCAGCCCTCCACCATGGGCCCACCAATGCTGCCAACTCTGGGGTTCTATCCCTCAACATGCTCAACATACAACTTGTCCGGTCTCCTCACAGCCCCCTTACCATACAACTCTCCAAGTACTAGGAGAGTAAAAACCAAACCCAGCTTCAACATTGGCTCAAGACTATGTGTAATATAGGAGAGCCAGTCACTTTCCTGGTTCTCATTTCTCCATCAGCAAAATAAGAGCACTGGACCAGAAAATCTGGGGATTCTTCTGGCTCTCAGAGTACAGGACAGCAAGAAGGTGGGCTCCCAGATGGCTCTGCAACCTTTGACTCCACACCCAAAAAAGTCTCTCAGGACACTAGGACACTAGGAGTTCTTCTTTTCATTCCACCCATTTGGGTAGGAAAACACAGTTCTGTAAAACTCAGAGAGACCCTACCACTTCAATGGACCAGACTGCTACCATTCTTACACACGTTCTTGGGATGCCAGAGCTGAGAATATCAAACACTGGGATTATGTCTCCAATGGATATGGGTCCTGACTGGGAATCAGGGGGCCCCAGTACCCCTTTTCTTACTTTTGGCACAGCTGCTTCCTCACCATGTTAACCATATCCAGTCACGAATTCACTCGGGAATTTTTCAGGGACCAAACCTATGGCCCCATTATTGCTCATCCATTTCTTAAAAATTATATATTTGAGCCCACC
The DNA here is from genome assembly GCF_047675955.1 of Chlorocebus sabaeus. NCBI lineage: Eukaryota > Metazoa > Chordata > Mammalia > Primates > Cercopithecidae > Chlorocebus > Chlorocebus sabaeus. Next base: position 40,319,430 of record NC_132919.1, read on the forward strand.
CTTTCATTAAGAATGTAGAAAGGGGTGATGTAGTACTTGAGTCCTTTTCAAGGAAAAGAAAAGGAAACCTCCTACATGATGAGGATTATTATAGGCATACCCACTTTAAATGATGTAGTTCCCTCAAAATTTGTACATCTTATTCTTTCAAATATCCTCCATCTTAATTTTGAATAGTTCTGAACTGGGCCAGAAATATTTAATTCTGAAGTGTATCTGCATACTCTTATCCTTCCCCAATGCCTTGCAGTAGCATAATTATCTGTAAAAGTAAACATACACATACACACCTAGCAGAGCTATTAACAACTCCTAAAGTGAATGCTTGGGCAATTCGGAATCACTCGCTAGTTTGTCTGCTTTGCAAGTTCCTAGGGTTTTGTTTGCATAGGATATACAGGCTTTCTTATGTCCCCAGCTCCAGATCTCCCTGGAGGTTAGCTCAGCTGTCAATCCCCACCCATGGCCATCAGTCCCAGCTGTCCCAGCACACCTTCTTGATATAGGCAGCAATGTCCTTCTCTATATTGTACTTCTCCATGGCCTGCGTGGCACAGTCAACGGCATCCTGTTGCATGTCCTCAGACATGTCTGCGTTCTTGATCACTGCCTTCCGGTCAGACATGGTGACACTACAGAAGGAGCAGAGAGGTAAGGCTGACAACTCCATGCTCTGGGCAGTGAACATTAGCTGCTGGGTGTGGGGTCTCAGTGAGAGAGGGGAGTATAGAAGGTGAGGGCAACAGAAAACACAGATGTGAAGCATTAGGAGAGGGAGCTCCTAAGCTTTAGCAGAGACATTGTTCCCACGCTGGGAAATATAGGGCCAATAGGACATAATAAATCATCAGTTTTTACCATAGGCAAAATGAGGTTTTTCAACTCTAAAATTTACTTCCGATATTCTGAACAGCACCAATAGTCAAGATGATATTACCGTGTATCATCTACTAGCTGTGTCGTTGGGCAAGTTACTTAATCTTTGTGTTTTTATGTCATCATCTGTAAAATGGGGACTACAGGGTTGTCCTGAGAATAAACCAGGTATCCTAACATTTGAACAGAATAAGTCCCTGATTTAATGACCATTCATTACATCATTGGCATCAATGAAGAAAGAAGCTGGACTAGGACTCAGTAGGCCTGACTCCTGGTCCTGAGTTTATGTCTTGTGGTCTTAAGACAAGTCACTTGGCCTTCCTGCATTTGATTATTTTCATTTTAGCAGATGAGGATAGCTCTCTATCGCGAGTTGTTGTAAGGATTAACTAGTTATATGAGAACATCTGCAGACAAGGACAGTCTACAAGGGACTGTCCATCAGTCAGATCCAGCCTACCACCTGTTTTTGTAAAATAAAGTGTTGCAGGAACATGCTACGATGGCAGAGTTGAGTAGTTCCAAGAGACTATTTGGCCTGCAAAGCCAAAAGTATTTCCTATCTGGCCCTTCACAGAAAAATGCTGCCAACCCCTGCCCTATAAAAAAAAGGGTAGGGTATATTCCAGGCCATCAATGCCCAGTAGTGCAGAGATGATAATTATGACTTCTCTCAAGTACTCCAGGGTGAGATGCCCCTTAGAGGTAGAGAGGGTGGGAAGGCAACCTCAGACTTGGCCGGTCGGTCACACAGACATGGGACATGTCTCTGTCCCACCCTCCCCTCTGCTTCCCCACTCTCCTCAGTACAATGTTCATTTTTTAAAGCTCAATATAATTTTTGAAAGCCCTAATTTTGGACCCAGCTTCAACACTGATTTGTCATTCCTTTGGTGTGTTGCTTCCTCATGCCAAATGTATTCATTCAAAAAGTACTGACCTATTAGGTGATGTGAAAGGTATTATGTTAGGGGACAATATCTTATTTTCCTCAAAGAAATGCTGAAGCCTTCCTTCTCTTAAAAAACCAGAGGCTTGGGAAAAACCTGGAGATAAAGCATTTTAAAAAGGTGCCTAAGAAAGGTAAAGAATTACTATTTTAATAGCCTTGTTTCATATCCCTGCTGTCAGGGCCATGCCATTCAACCCATAGCAACCAGAGTTCCCCGGCAGACCCTGCATGGACCCTTCCTGGGACAAGAGGAATCTCAGGAACTGGCTGGCAAGTGGCCTGTGAGGTACTATGCAGGAACAGAGGGGATGAGCCCTTTGTCCTTGACCACAGTGCCAACACATGGAGCAGTAACAATCTCCCCCCCATCGTCCCACCCCTAAAAGCACCACTCTGTGGCCCAGCCCAATGGACAAGAAATGCTGTCATTCCAGCTCTATCTGATACAAGGCTGCACAGGAGACTGCCTGCTCAAGGGCAGATCCTTGGTATCATTCCAGGCCACCTTGATCTCTGAGTTCACATTAGCCTGTGGGCTAGACGGCTGAAAGGGAAAACAGAACTCACCACCACCATCTGAGCCTGCACCACATGCAGAGAATGCACACATGCCAGCTGCCTGCCAGACAGCCCTTGACCACATCCAAGGCCCCTTCATCTAGATAGCACTGTCAAACTAAGCAGGGCTGGTTCCACTTCGGCAGAAACTAGCAAAGCAAAGAGGTAGTAGACCAGCACCCTCTGCCCCCACATTCTGGAGAGGAAAAGTCAGAGCCTCAACTGGAGTCTGTGAGCACATGGTGCTGAGGAAAGATTCGGAGAACACTGTTCAAGGAATGACTAGTTACGTGACCTTGGGCAAATCAACATCTTCATTTTAAATACCAAAGGTTGAAATGAGATAAATGGGGCAACCTCAATGGGTCTGAGCAAAGGTACAACAGCAGCACAGGGAGAAAGGTTCTTATAAGGCTCCGTACAAGTGAAGAAAAACTAGTGTCACCTGGTGGCCTATTCCAGGTTACCACTCAGAAGGGGGCACTGTTTACAAACCCAGGCGTGGGGGTGGGGCCTGGTTAGACAGCAAAGTGAAAGTATGAAATTGGCACCATTTTGCCTGCAAGCTCACCTGCTCCACTGCCTCATTCCCAAAGTCCAAAGGGGCAACTTTGTTACAGTAATTAAAAGCCACTTTACTCTCCAGGAGACAGCCTCCGGTTACATAATATTGGTCTTGTGACTACAATGGCACGATTCTTCACCCCTGCCCCCCAGGCATCTGAGAGAGTTGAAGCCCAACCCCTACCACCCCTGTCCAAGGTGCCGGTGAGCAAAGCAGAGGAAGGTGTCCAGTCTAGCCCCTCCCTCCTGGGGAAAAAGCAAGGGACCTGGGCCTCCAGATAAGAGGAAGATGGCCAGAGGGCCCCAGGCCAGCCGCCTCAGTCACGAGCCAGGGCTCCTCTGAAAAGCGCAAAGGGCAGTCCAGGACAGCTCCCATCTTCTATTCTTGGTTTTGCAACCCAAAAAAAAGGCTAAATCTCCGAATGACACGGACCACCATCCCCACCCGCCAATAGACACACACTTCTACTTCCCTCTTCGGGCTCTCCAAGGGGGCCGTATCCCTCCACTATCCCATCCTCCAGAGCGCTGAGGTCCCGAAGGGCAGCACCTGGGGAACGAGGAAGCATCCTCCTCCCCCCAACCTCCCGCCCGCGCCGCCGGCCAGGTCCGCAGGCTCCGGCCGGTTGGCCGCCCTCCCCCGCCCGGCCTGGAACAGCGCCGGAGTGACTGGGCGTCCTCGCTGCAGGAAGGACGCCCCAGAGGGTGGCGGTGGCGGCAGGAGGAGCCGCGTCACGCCCGAGCCCTCTCCACCCCCTCTTCCCCGGCCCCTGACATCAGGGGCCTCCACGCAGCGCAGGGAGACTCCCCGGGGGGGCGGGGGCAGCGGCAGCTCCACAGCCCAGGCCTCCAGCAGCGCCACGAGGGTGGACAGGGCAGAGGGTGGACAGGGCAGAGGGTGGCGCAGCCGGGGCTGCGCCCAGAGGGAGGGGCAGCGGGGGCGCGCGGCGCTGCCTGGACCGTCAACGCCAAGGACTGCGGGGCCAGCCTTGTTTCAGGCCTTGGGGCCAGTTGAGGAGGCCGCAGGGCCACCTCGGCGAGGGCCGGGGCGTGTGGAGCCGCACGCGACGGGCACAGGCCCGCCACCCGGGGGACGCCCCCACCCACCGCTCACCTTCACGGAGGCGAGTCCGCACGGGGCCCTGGGGAGCAGCGATGGCCCGAGGCAGAGCACAGGCAGGGGCGGTGTCCCCTGGGCTCCTCCTGCAGCCGCCGCCGCCGCGGTCTCCGGCTCCCGCAGCCCGGGGCCGATCGCTCCCTGCCGCGGTCCGCCCTTGGGAGTTTCGCCGGCCGCCCGCGCTCCGCCTCGCGCCGCCGGCCCGCCCGCCCGCTCAGCGTTGGCGACTCACAGCTCCGCTCCGCTCTGCCGCTGAGCGCGGCCGACGCGCGGCCCCCGCTGAAATAGCGCCCCGCCCCCGCCCCCCCGCCGCGCGCGCCGCCGTCCGCGCTCCCCATTGGCTGCGCCCGCCCGGCCCCGCACTGCGGGCTTCTCCCCGCGCCGCTCTCGCCCCACATCTTGTTTCCTCCCACAATGCCTCGGGGCGGAGGGGGGGGGTGGGGAGGAGGAGCTGGAGCGGGTGGGGGAGGGAGCCGTGGCCTTAAGAAGGGAGAGGAATGCGGACCCCTACGCCCGGGGCTGGAGAGGCCAGGCCTGAAAAGGAATAAAGAGACATGGTCCTGAGAGAGGAGGAGAGGGAGGGGTGTGGAGACCCCAGTTCCAAGGAGGAAAAGGGGAGAAGGGGATGGAGATTTCAGACCCAGGGAACAGATGGGGCTGAGGTAGAAACCCCAACCTTAGAGAGAGGAAGGGGAGGAGATGAAGTCATCAGCCTCAGAGGAAAAGACAGGACACTCTCTCCTCCCGTATCTGTGGGAAAGAGAGGGACAGCCAGCCCTATGGAGAGGGAGAGGCATAGGAGCCCCAGGACTCCCTCACCTCACCTTCCGGGACGGTCCCTTCTTCCTCCAGCTCAGCCTTTGTTCTTTGAGGCTGAAGAACCTAAACTCCCAGCTGGGCCCCCAGCCAGTATTTATCTACAAGAGCAATGGAGACAGAGCCGAAGCAAAATTGATGGTGGGGTGTCTTTGGTACGCAGGCCTCTGCTGTCCTTGCACATTTATGGCCTTGGGGTCCTGGGATGGGGGTGAGAGTGAGCCATTTCTTGTCGTCTGTCCCTGCCTGTCCAGGTAGACAGGACTGGAGGAGAGTGAATAGAAGCCCCTAGAAGTGGTGCCTGTCAGAGCTGTGAGGAGCCTTCAAAAACCACCCATCCACACCCCTCACTTTATAAAGGAGAGAATCCAAGTGCAGAGAGGGGAGAGCCCTGCCGGATCCCGCAGGTCAGGCTTGACTCGCTTCTAGCTGAAAAGCGGTGCACCCAGGCAGCAGCCCCTCTGGAGGCTCAAGAGACTCCTGGGAGGATGGGTGTGAACGTGCGCGTTGGGAGCCTGCCTGCCGTCACTCCACCCCACTTCCAGGAAAGATCCTCAGGCCTACGGTTTTCTTTCTGGTCTGTTTTATACGAAAGTGTCTACCTCAAGGGCTGATGAGCCTTTATTGGGAACCAAGCATTTTGGCCATACCGTCGGGTTTAAGAAGCTGCCAGGGATAGCTCCCATTCCTATCTTTTTCCCTTCGCCTCTCCAAACCATGTCAGGAAGTGAGACTTGCCCTGGCCCTGGCCTGCTCTGGTTTGAAGCATCAAAAGTTAGTGTTCGTTATGTGTCAGGGGAAACCTGGAAAAATCATTCCCTCTGGTTTCTGCTTTCCACAGTTCTGTCCTCTAACAACCTCAGCTGGGGGATTTCAGAGAGCAGTTAAGGCCTGGGGTATCCCCTCACACTAAGGGTATTCTGATGTCAGTCTTTGTGTTCATGAATGGGAGGCGTGGCCTCTATGGGAGGAAGGGCGGGGGATGACGAAGGATAATTTATACACTTAGGGCTTGTGCCAGGCTAACCGCCTGGACTGCTTGGAGAAAGAGAAGCTAGTACCCCCTTTCTCCAATAGTCATTAGTTTCCAGGGCCTGAAGGTCAGATTTGCACGTATGGTTGCACAGGTCATTCACTGCACAAGAGTATCCAACCAAGGGAGCAAGTGGGTGCTAAAATACAGGGGGCACACTGCTTACTAAGCTGTGTGTCACGGTGCAAGCCAGTGTCCAACCAGAAGATGACTTCTTTCAAGTGTTCCCAAGGGTTACTTGGAGCTAGCAGTGGCCCTTCAAAGGCCATGCTGCCAGGGCATAAATCCTCCCTCTCTCTGCTCCCCTTCCCTGAAGTACAGTAGGGATAAAAGCTTGCTCATTTCCAGGCTGTGGTGAGGTGGACACCAGGGCACAAAGAACTTCAACTAACAGAAGTCAGAGCCAAGGGTTTTCACTTTTAGGAAATGTGAATATCAGTGCGCGCGCGTTTGTGTGTGTGTGTGTGTGTGTGTGTGTGTGTGTGTCAAGGACTAAACTGTAGAATATCAGGGAGATGTGTTAATAGTATGGTTTATAGATAATAATAACTATTCCTCATGAATCCCTTGCTGTATATCAGGCTCTATTCTAAGCGTTTTAAATGCAATGCATTCCATTTAATCCCAGGAGCTGCCTTTTGAAGTGAATATATTACTATCACCCTGTACAGATGAGCAAACTAGAGCTTAGAGAAGTTCACTAACTTACTCAAGATTGTCCAATTTGTCAGTAGCAGGATTCAACTCCAGATTGTTTCCACTGCCTACAATCTTAGCCATTATACTGTACTGCCTCCTAACAGAGAAAAGAGGAGAGGAAGTGTAAAACAGGGTTTGGCCCTCTATCTAAATTATACCAGCATTTCCTAAACTTACCTGACTCCAAAGCCCTTTTTTTATCCAAACATTTATTAACATCTCTGGGAACTACTACTCCACAGGACACAGTTTGGGAAACTTGTGATATAATAATTACTGCTATTTATGTAAAATGCTTACTGTTCAGGATAATTACTATGCAACATAGTCACTGTTATAATTAATATGTCAGCTTAACTTGGTGAATGTTTTTATTTGATACAGCTACAGTATTTGTGATTGCCCAGTTTCCTGTTGCCCAGATAACACGGTCATGTCTTCTGACTTAAAAATCAAAATCAGACTGTTGTTTTTGGCTCTTTGGCGGACCCCTTTCCATCTGGCTACTTCTTTAACTTCAGGGTTCCCCAGGGCACTTTGCTTCCCTCACTGCTCAACTTGGAAATTTCACCCACATTCATGGTTTTTACCATGATCGGGGCCCCGATGATCCCCCTAATGCCTGGACCTCTCCACTGTGGATGCCCCACAGGCCCTTCAGACTCTTTGCACACACACATATAAAGCAGTGGGCCAGAGTGCATGGATTCTGAACTTTTTCCACCACTCTAGCAGCTGTGCAGATTTGGCTAAGCTATTCAACATTTCCAAATTTCATTTTCCTTATCTGTAAATTGAGAATCATATCCACTTCATGGAGTTAAGAGAAAATGCATGGAGAAGTCCTGGCACCGTGCCTGGTTAATATACGTGATTAATAAATGTTAGCCATTGCCAACATCTCCGTCCCAGACTTGCTCCCTTTCCCCATATTTCCTATCTCCGTTTGGCCCCATTATCCACCCAGGCACAAGCCAGAAACCCTAGATTTGTGTCTCTCCCTCACCCAGCATGTCTCCATCACTGCTCATCTCTTGGATATTTTTCCAATCCATGCCTTATGAATCCCCTGCGTCAGATACTCATCATCTCTTCCAGTTGGTTCTCTGTCTCCGTTCTTGGCTCCTCCACCTTAGATCTACACTGCAGTGATCTATCTAAAATGCAGATCTCCTCAGGCATACCCCCCTTTCCTGCTCAGAATAAAGAATAACTCCTTTCCCGTAACTTACCCTCCACACGTGCACACCTGCTTCTCTGCCTTATGTCACCACACTTTCCATCTCATTCTTCCTGCTCTGGTAACACCATCCACTGCCTGTTGTTTCCCTACATGCAGATTCCACACCTGAGTACATGCAGATTCCATACCTGAGCTCTTGCCTATGAGACTTGGAGCTTTTTTCCTGGCTAACTCCTTTGTTTGGATGTCGTCTACCAAGCCCCTGAACCCTAGAGGGAATGCACACCCCTCTTCTGTGCTCTCTAACACCCAGGGGTTTTCACTGACTGCTTACCATTAAATATGTCAGTCTTATGTTTGTCTGTACTTCCTTTCAGGTGAGAATCACGTCTTACTTATATGTGGTTGCAGGACCTAGCATAGTTCCTGAAACATGGGAAGTTCTCTGTAAGCATTGTATAAACTGATTGTGCCTATCAATGACTGAAAAGTACAGCTTGGAAGGACACTGTTTGTCCACCCCGAAGAACAGTGTCCAGGCTCTCTCTGCCAAGAACCAGCAATGCATACTATTTACACTGGGCCCTTCCTGCCCAAAACAAGTTGCCAGCTAAAATAATTCACTGTTAGCCCTAGGGAAAGTCCAAACCTGGTTTCTCAATTGACTTCCTCCTCACACTCTCTGCTGGGTATTTGACTAATGTCCTTACAGGTAAAGACAATCCAACTCCAGCGGACTGGATCATCTAGAGGAAAGAGACGGTGGAGGTGACAGAAGTCATTTTGCCTAGCCGTTTAGTATTGACCTGCTTCAAGATCTCCAGGAAATTGTAGAAGGTTGGGAAAGATACACATTGACATGCCTATTGCAAGGCAGACCCTGGTGCCAGTCCCCCCGTCAAGTCCCACGTGACTAGAACTGCTGAAATTCACCTCAATTCTTTGCTGATTTCTTGGGTGACCTTGCAAAACATATTTCCCTGGGCAACTATTTACCAAGCCCCAAATATTGTCCATCCTTGGCCGGGAGCAGTGGTTCATTCCTGTAATCCCAGCTCTTTGGGAGGCCGAGGCAGGTGGATCACAAGGTCAAGAGATCGAGACCAGCCTGGCCAACATGGTGAAACCCTGTCTCTACTAAAAATACAAAAATTAGCTGGGCATGGTGCTGGGCACCTATAATGCCAGCTTCTCGGGAGGCTGAGGCAGGAGAATCACTTGAACCCAGGAGGCAGAGGTTGCAGTGAGCCAAGATCGCACCACTGCACTCCAGCCTGGGCAACAGAGTGAGACTCTGTCTCAGAAAAAAAAAAATTGTCCCTCCCCTCTCCAAACTCCCTGAGGAACCAGCCAAGTTCAACCACTTGAACTAGTGAGATAAGCACTGGACTAAGAGTCAAGGAGGAAGTCCCAAGCCATATTCAGCTGCTAGTCAAGTCATTTCGCCTCTCAGACTCTGGATTTCTTCATCTGAAAGATGTAGGACTGGTTGATCTGTAAGGTCCCCAGCAGCCCCAAAGTCTGCGATTCTCTATTTCAATAACCCCATCACAAAGGATACCTTCTCTGATCCACTCAGTCAGAATTCACACCAAATGAGTTCCTTGAGAGTTGCGATATCATTTTGCTCATCTTTGTATTCCTCTAAGAAACAACATGCTTTGATCTAGTTTAGATTCAATGAATTGTTTAGAGCTTCAATTAAAATATTAAAGCAAATGATCACCAAGTAGGAACTAAAGAGAAGATGCCCAGTGGAAGCGTGGTGTTCGAGTCATGACTCCTCATAATTTAAAAGTTTTTCTCCCTCATTGTCTGGACAACCCTGAGAAACCCTGTCTTTGCCATCAAGAGAGAATCAAGATAATGATATGGAAATGACTAGCCCTTGAATATCTGAAAAGACCAAGTTAGTGTTCTTAGGTGCAAGAAATACCTGAAGGAAAACAAACAGGCCTAGAATAGCCACCCTGACTCCAGGGAGCAGCAACTGGGGAACAGTTGCCTCAGAGCATCCCAGTAAGGCAAATCTGCTGTTCTCCTGGAGTCTCACCACTCTCCACTCAAATTCCCAGTGAAGTCACATGTCCACCTTTTGATCACAAAACAGGAGGGCAGAAAGCCTGATTGACAGACCTTCTGAGATCGAGGAAGGAGGAGCTGACAGAGGGAAGGTCCACCAGTGGTTATAAGAAATAAGAAGCCACCGATGTCCACTCTCTTGAGAACCTCAAAAGAGGGAAGCAGAGTCACATATGAGGGAAATCCTTGTCCCCACCATCATAAAAATGTACACTATAGTCTTTCACCATTGGTTCCTGACAGTGAGGTGGGGAATGGGGGCAGGGAGCCCTACCAAATGAGACTGGTACCCAGTCCCAAATCCTTGGCAGTCTCTCCCTTATTTCTTCCAATTCCTACTAGTCTACTTTCTGTCTCCATGGATTTGCCTATTCTGGACATTTCATATAGACAGAATCATACAATATATGGTCTTTTGTGATTGTGACTGACTCATTTTACCTCAGTATATTTTCAAGGTTCATCCATGCTATAATATGAATTGGTACTTTATTCTTTTTATGGCCAATTAATATTCCATTGTATGGGTATACCACATTTTGCTTATCCACCAGTTGATGGACATTTGGGTTGTTTCCACTTTTTAGCTATTATGCATAATATTGCTAGGAACATTCATGTGCAAGATTTTGTGTGAATATATTCTTTCATTTTGTGGGGCAGGGGGGAATATACCTAGGTGTGGAATTTCTGGGTTTTATGTTAACTCTATGCTATCCTTTTGAGGAATGGCCAGACTGTTTTCAAAAGTGCCTGCATTTTATATTGCTACAAGCAGTGTTGGAGAGTTTCAATGTCTCCTCATCCTCACCAACACATTATTATTTGCCTTTTTTATTATAGCCATCCTAGTGACTGTGAAGTGGTGTCTCATTGTGGTTTTTATTTGCATTTCCTTAATAACTAATGATGTTACTCTAATAACTAATGATGTTGGTCATCTTTTCTCATATGCTTATGGACCATTTGTATATCTTTTGGGGAGAGATGTCTATTCAGATTCTTTGCCCATTTTTCATTGGATTTATTATTATTATTATTGAGTTCATAGTGTTCTTTTTGTATTCTGGATACTAGACTTCCATCAAAGATTTCATTTTGCAAATGTTTTCTCTGTTCCATGGGTCTATATTTTCACTTTCTTGCTAGTGTCCTTTGAAGCACGAAAGTTTTACTTTTGGTGAAGTCTAATTTGTCTGTTTTTTTCTCTTGTCACTTGTGCTTTTGACGTCATGTCCAAGAAACTGTTGCCTAACCCAAGATCACAAAGATTTACTCCCACATTCTAAGAATTTTAGCTCTTGCATTTAGGTCAGTGATCTATTTTGAGTTAACTTTTGTGTATGGTGTGAGGTAGAGTCCAACATCATTTGTTTTACATGTGGATACCCAGTTGTCCTTCATCAATGGTTGGAAATGCTATCCTTTCACCACTAAATTGTCTTGACACCATTATAAAAAATCAGTTGCCTATAAATGTAAGAGTTTCTGAACTGCCAATTCTATTTTAATGATCTACATATTTATCTTTATGCCAGTACCGTACTGTCCTCATGACTGTAGCTAAGTAGTAAATTGTGAAATCTAGAAGTGTGAGTCCTCCAACTTTGCTCTTATTTTTCAATATTTGTTGTCTATTCTGACTCCCTTGCATTTCTATGTGACTGGTAGGACCAGCTTACCAATTTCTGTTAAAAATCCAGCTGGGATTTTTGATAGGGATTGTGTTGAATTGTAGATCAATTTGGGGAGTATTACCGTCTTAACAATATGAAGTTTTCCAGTCCATGAACATGGATGTCTTTCCATTTAGTTAAGTCTTCTTTAATTTCTTTTAATAATGTGTTCTAATTTTCAGTGTACATGTTTTGCACATCTTTCACTATATATATTCCCTAAGTAATTATTTTTGATGCCATTTTTAATTGAATTGTTTTCATAATTTCATGTCCAGATTGTAATCATTGCTAGTACATAAAATACAATTGAGTTTTGTATATGCATTATGATTTGTAACCTACAACCTTTCTGAACTCATTCATTAATTCATAACAATGTGTATGTGTGTATTTCTTAGAATTTTCTATATACAAAATCATGTCATCTACGATAGTTTTACTTCTTCCTTTAAAATCTGGGTGCCTTTTATTCCTTTTTCTTTCCTAATTGTCCTAGATAGAACCTTCAGTATATTATTCAGTTGGGTTAGTGAGAGCAGTCACCCTTGTCTTCTTCCCAATCTTAGGGGAAAAGCTTTCAGTCTTTCACCATTAGTGTTGGATGTGGGAGGTTTGTAGGTGCTTTTATCAAGTTAAGGAAGTTCACTCCCATCCCTAGTTCGTTGAGTGTTTTTATCATGAAATCAAATTGTCAAATGCTTTTTCTGCATCTACTGACATGATCATGTGGCTTTTGTCCTTTATTGTTAGTATGGTGTATTACATTGATAGATTTTCTTTTTTCTTTCTACTTATTTTTTACTTTTTTTGAAAGGGTCTTATTGTGTCACCCAGTGGTGTGATCATGGCTCACTGCAGACTTGACCTCCCAAGATTAAGTGATCCTCTCACCTCAGCTTCCCAAGCACCTGAGACCATAGGCACATACAACGACACCTGGCTAATATAATTTAATTTTTTTTTTATTTGGTAAAGTCAGGGTCTCACTATGTTGCTTAGGCTGGTCTTGAAATCCTGGACTCAAGCTGTTCTCCCACCTTGGTCTCCCAAAGTGCTGGAATTACAGGTGTGAGCCACTGCACCTGGCCTACTGATTGATTTTCAAAAGTTAAGCCAATTTTGCATTCCTGGGATAAATCCCACTTGATCATGATGTATAATCTTTTTTATATGTTGCTATGTTCATTTTGTTAGTATTTTGTTGAAGATTTTTGCATCTATATTCATAAGTGATATTGAGTTTTCTTTTTTCTTTTTCTTTTCTTTTTTTTTCTTGAGATGGAGTTTCACTGTTGTCACCCAGGCTGGAGTGCAATGGCACAATCTCGGCTCACTGCAACCTCCACCTCCCAGGTTCAAGCAACTCTCCTGCCTCTGCCTCAGAGTAGGTGAGATTACAGTCGCCAGCCACAAGGCCCAGCTAAGTTTTGTATTTTTAGTAGAGACAGGGTTTAGTAGAGACGGCCATGTTGGCCGGGCTGGTCTCGAACTCCTGACCACCCACCTTGGCTTCCCAAAGTGCTGGGATTATAGGCATGAGCCACCATGCCCAGCTGATAGTTTTCTTATGATGTCTTCATCTGATCTTGGTATCTGGGTAATACTGAACTCATGAAGTAAGTTGGAAAGTGTTCCTATTCCATTTTTGAAAGAGTATAAAGGACTGATTTTCATTCTTTAAACATTTAGTAGAATTCACCAGTGAAGCCATCAGGGCCTGGAATTTTCTTTGTGGGAAGTTTTTGAGGGAGTATAATGCAATCTCTTTTCTTGTCCTATTCAGATTACCTGTTTCTTGAGATAGTTTTAGTAGTCTGTGTCTTTCTAAAACTGTGTGTGTTTTATCTAGGCTATCCACTTTGTTCATAGTATCTCCTTAAAATCTCTTTTACTTCTTTTTTAAAATTTTTATTTTAGGTTCAGGGATAGATGTGAAGGTTTGTTACGTAGAGAAGCACGTGTCACAGGAGTTTGTTGTACATATTATTACATCACCCAGGTATTAAGCTCGGTAATCAGTAGTTCTCTTTTCTGCTTCTCTCCCTCCTCCCATCCTCCTCTGTCAAGAAGACCCCAGTGTTTGTCGTTTCCTTTTTTGTGTTCATAAGTTCACATCATTTAGCTCCCACTTATAAGTGAGAACACATGGTATTTGGTTTTCTGTTCCTGCGTTAGTTTGCTAAGGATGGTAGCCTCCATCCATGTTCCTGCAAAATACGTGATCTTGTTCTTTTTTACGGCTGTATCTTTTTTATTTCTTTAAGGTTGATAATAATGTTCCTCCTTTCATTCCTAATTTTAGTGTTTTAGTAACTTGAGTCTCTTTCACCTTCTTCTCTCTCTTTCTGTCTCTCTCTTTCTCGCTTTGGTCAGTCTAGCTAAAGATTCGTCAATTTTGTTCATCTCTTCAAAGAACCAATTTTTCGTTTCATTATTTTTTTCTATTGCTTTTCTATTATTAAGGTGGTTCTTGATACAAGCTACTTGAGTCAGGGAAACACAGACTAGGACAATTTCTTTGAGCAGCAGGATTCAAACTCAACATGTCTATTTTCCTCCATACCAGGGTTCTCTATATTAGTGTCTCCCCTATCACCTCTACCCCTAGAATACTATGACAAAGAAAACAGAGATCACACTATTACTTGGGGTCTGTGGGAGGACAATAGTTCCATTAAATCCATAGACATTTCTGAAACATCTCTAACAAGCTCTGCGGGAGGCACCGAGGGAGATGGAGATGAGTAGCTAGAAGCAGTTATGACTGCTCAGACCCACAGTATCACTGGGGAGACACATATATGTATGACCAACTTTATTAGCACAGGTCAGAGTATAGTGATGGCTGTGACCAAGAGTGAGCAAAATGCTCTGGGAACATGGGTTAGGGGTAATTAATCTGTATGGAAGAATTAGGGAACAGAGGAGTTAGCATTTGAGGTAAGTCTTGAAGAGTGGGTAGAATTTTGGAAAAAATCATGAGCCAAGGCAGGGAATGGTGGGAAGTCAAGTCTGGCAGGGACGCAGTGTGCTAGGGAAAGGAACAGGCTGGACAGAAGAGTTAGGGCTAGACTTTGGAGGGACCCAAAGGATCTGTGAAGGAGCTAGAACTTCATCCTGAAAAAACTAAGAATCCACTGAAGGGCTATGAGCAGAAGGATGACATGACTAGTCTGTTGGGATTTGGGACAGCAACAGAACCCTAAGTTGTGTTATTCAGACCCTGTCACACTCATAGAAGCAAGCAGAGATGGCTGCTTTCTGTTGACAAGTCCCTCCTTGGGACTCTCTCCTCCCTAGCCTTCCATAGCGTAGCACTTCCCTGGTTTTCTTCCTACCACTCTGGCTATTCCTTCTGTCTCCTTAGCAGGCTCCTCTTCCTCTGCTCATTCTTTAAATGTTGGTGTTCCTCAGAGTTTTGTTCTAAATCCTTTTCTCTTCTCACTAGACCATTCTTCCTTGGAGATCTTATATGTTGCTATGGCTTCAATGACCAACTATAGACTGGTAATTCCCAAATCTATATGTAGCCTGTTCAGGCCCCTCTCCTTAGCTTTAGACCCATAAGATCTAACTGCCCTGTGAACATCTCCATTTAAGTGCTATATTCATTAGAATCCCTTTCCTGTGAATAAAAGGAAATCCCAAATAAAATGGCTCAAACAAGATAGGAGTGCAGAGGTATTAAGTCCAGGCCTGGTGTGATGGATCCACAGTGTCAGGGTCTCAGGATTCTTCTACCTATAATTCTGTCACCCTCAACCCTCAACTAATCCAGGATGGCTGCTCAGGCTCTAGCAGGAAGGAGAAAGCAGTGACAGAGCATGCTCTTTCTCTTCCAAGACACGTCCCAGAATTCATAATACTTGTGCCTATATCCCTCTGGCCAGAACTTAGAGGTTCACACATGGTTTTTATTCTGAGTGACCATGTGCCCAGTCAAAAAACTGGAGTGAAGAAAAACTATCAAACAGAAGTTCTGCAGATGCCCCACAAGCACCTCGAATGCAACATGTCCAAAACAGAACTCCTCACTTTCAACGACTTTCAACCCTTCCACATCCACTCACCCCCAGAACTCTTCCTGACTTCTCCATCTCATCATGGCCCTAGCATCCAACTAGCTGCCCAAGGCAGAAACCCGGGAGTTGTAACTCTGAAACCTGTCTCTATCCTCAAGTCATCATGATCTTCCATGTCAACAGCAACAGTTTCATCCCTTGTCTCCTAATACCCATTCTTGCTTCGTCAAATCATTCTCTACATCTGCATTGTCCAATATGATAGCCTCTAACTGCATGTGGCCTGGAGCACTCAAAAGGTAGCTAGGCCAATTCAAAATGTGCTGTAAGTGGCTGGGGGCGGTGGCTCATGCCTGTAATCCCAGCACTTTGGGAGGCTGAGACGGGCAGATCATGAGGTCAGGAGATAGAGACCATCCAGGCTAACACGGTGAAACCCCGTCTCTACTAAAAATACAAAAAAATTAGCCGGGCGTGGTGGCGGGCGCCTATAGTCCCAGCTACTCGGGAGGCTGAGGCAGGAGAATGGTGTGAACCCAGGAGGCAGAGCTTGCAGTGAGCCAACATTGCGCCACTGCACTCCAGCCAGGGCGACAGAGTGAGACTCTGTCTCAAAAAAAAAAAGTGCTATAAGTGTAAAATACACACCAGATTTCGTAGACTTAATATGAAGAAAGTAAAATATCTTAGTATTTCTATGTTGATTATATGTTAAAATAATAATATATTTATATGTTGGATGAATTTATTTAAAATTAGTTTCACTTGTTTCTTTTTACATTGTTTATGTGGCTACTAGAAACATTTTAATTATATATGTGGCTCCCATTCGTGGTTCTCATTATATTTCTATTGAAAAGTGTCAATCCACACAAAAGCAAAACAATCTCTTTCTAAAATGTGCATCTGAACATGTCACACATCTTAAAAGCTTTCAGTGGCTTATTGTCTGTAGGATAAAGTTCATTCTACTCAACATGGTTTTCAAGCCCTCCTTGACCCAGTCCCTGCCCCACCCTCCAGCCTCATCTCTTACCCCCTCTTCCCTCCATCTGCCCCTTGCATGCTACACTCAGGTCCTGTGTGCTTCTTTCAGTTCCTTCAGTGTACTATGGGTCTGTAGCCTCTGGGCCTGCACACATGCTGTTCACTGTGCCTGGAACACTCTTCCCCCTCTTGGCCTGCTTAATGGTCTGCTCATCTTTCTAGTCGCAGCATAGACACATGTCTTCCCTGAGAGGCCTTCTTAGCTATCCTGCTTCTCTGAGCTCTCATTACTTCTCTATCCTGCCCACCCACCTCACCCCCAAAAACAGTGTGCCAAAGAACTGTGTTCTTTTCTCAGACTGTTTGGAATCTTGCCTGTCATGTTCACTGTGGTGTCACCAGCACCTCCAGCAAACATTGGTGCATAGTCAGCCATCAATATGCATTTGCTGAACAAATGAACGAATCAATGCATAACATCCCAAAGTCACATAGACAAAGTTTCAGATGGAGGGTAGAGCCAGGCTAGATGACATCTTAGTCTTAAAGAGGTGGCCATCCAGTGATCATTAGGTTACCCAGTCTGGGAGGTGAGGCAAAGGGAAACTTGAAAGACATCACCCTGTAACTACTTAAATCATATCCCTGAGTTTCCTTACATGTCACCCTGTCTTCAGCCCCTCTCCAGGCCTGGACAGGCCATTTATTGGGACCCAGGCCACCACTGCCTTTTCCTCCTTCCTAGGAAGGACAAACAGCACTGGCTCTCCTCCCAGGAAAGCTCCCTGGCATTTACCACACATTTTCAGCAAGAGCCTATTGAGGATTGTTGCTGGAGATGAGCATCTTCTTAAGTGGGGGTGGGGGTGGGTAGAAATGGAGGAAGGAGGTAAGGAGGAGAGAGTAAGGAGGGTGCCAGTTTTGAGTTGCTTTTAACCCAGGACCAGGAGAATTGATGTGCATGTTACTAACGAAGCGTGAGCTTCTCTGTGAAGATTTCCTTTCAGGAGACAGGTGGGTAGGGACCTAGAACTGAAGAAGGAAAAGAACTTGGTGTTAGGAAGCCAGAGCAGGGAACCCTGGGGCTCCATTGCTAATTTGCTGCGTGACCTGAAACAAGTCACACAGCCTCTCTGGGCTTCAGTTCCTCACCTATAATAAAAATAATCTTTGCTTTCTGTACCCCTGGAGGGGCTGTTATAAGAATGGAAGCAGGAAAATGGGTGTAAATGGGCTCTGAAAATACAAGTATCAGAGTAAAAGTCAAGTGAAGTCATGTGAAGGCAAGTGTTTTGAGACTGTTGTTTGGTTTGGGCAGGAAGTGAACAGGCAGTTGTGGAAAGGAGGCTGGGAATGGTGGGTGGGAGTGCACCTTCTCTCAACAAAGGTGGATTCATATCAAGGCAGAGTCCTGTTCTCCTAGCCATGGCTCAGGAGCCAGATTTGCCTGTTCTAAACCTGCACCAGAAAAGCTAAATATTGAACAGAACCTTGGAGAAAATAGACCCACCAGGGAACCTCAGGGCCCTGAAAGGACAGAGCACAGTCCCATTTTGGGCACCCTCCCTTAACTCAAGCAAGTGTGAACACAGACACACAGACACACAGACACACACACACACACACATACACACACACACCTCCTTTGCAGATGAGGCTGACACTTCAGGTCCTCTCCCCAGAACTTTACACCTCACCACCTCCTGCAACCTCTTCCCAACTTGGAAGGTTTCCCAGTGAATTGACACTGCCTTAACCCAGCCAGAGACCACCCTGCCCTGGGCTGCTCCATGTGGAGACCCTGCTCCCAAAAGGGTCGAGCACAGACGAGGTGGCTAGATTCCCCTCTGCCCTACCAAAAGCGGGTCTCAGTGGTGGGGTGCACACGCAAGGCCCTTGCTCCTGGAGCAGGCCCTACAGCTGGCAAGGCCACTGCTCGGAGGTTTTATTATCCCCTTCTCTCTTTTCCTTTCACAGCCACGTCAGATCACACAAAGCAATCAGTAGTACCAGCAGTTCCCAACCTGGAGGATTGAAAACACGTTCCCCAGCATGCTGCCAACAGCAGCCAGCATCAAGAGGTTCTGTAATTACAGACATGCAGGGGTTTGTGCTCCTGCTCTCACTCATCTATGAAACTCTTCCATTCTCCTCCTTTCCCATGGTGCCTTTAAAAAGGCAATGTGAGGCTGAGGCCTTCAGAAAAGCAAGTTCCAACTCCCTATTCCACCGTGGACAGACTTCAACCCTCACTACAATTCAGATTCACTCAGTCATGTGTGTTCATTCATGTGTTCATTCCTTCATTTGAAATGCAGTTAATTAAACCTGTCTGCGCTAGCGCTGGGCCTGGTGGTGGGGACACCAAATGTCACCTAGCCCTTACTTTTGAAGAGCTAGTGGTCTAATAAGGAAACTAAGGGATATGATTTAAGTAGTTACAGTAAAAATCAAAAAGTGGTGTGTGGTAAGGGACGTGCCGATCAAATCCTAAGTCAGAGAAAGGTAATGTTGGGAACGACACCTGTTTCATAAGAGGCAATATGGTGTAGCGGCTGCAAATATGGACTCTAGAGAACACAGGCCGGGGTTCAAATCTTGACTTTGCTACTCACTGTATAACCCTAGGAGAAATTGGGAGAATTTTGAGGCCACTGTGAGGAAAAGGTGCAGTGCCCAGCATATAGTAGATGCTCAATAAACATCAGCTGCTATAATCAGGGAAGGTAGCTTATAACATGAGTTTTCGACTTGTGTGGAGCAAGAAGGTAGGGCATTATAGAACAATAGGGATAAAGGAAGAAAATGCAGTGCTTGTATGAAATTCCTTTTGGCTATAGCATAGCCTGTAGGAAGGCAAGAAATATCAAATAAAAACAGTAAGTTGGGCTGGGGTTAAACCCTGGAACAATGAATGGCAAAATGAACTTAAGGAGAGGTACAGGGACATAGACAATCTTTTGTTTTTATGTTAGTCTATTTTTTAAAGAGATATAGTCTTGTTATGTTTCCTGGGCTGGCCTTAAACTCTTAGGCTCAAGTGATCTTTGCACCTCAGCCTCCCGAGTAGCTGGGACTACAGGTGCATTGCCCCTGCATCTGACATAGACAATCTTGATAGGGCCAAGTGCCCACCCAGCCCTAAGTAATGACCCTCATCTTTAGACCCACATCCAATTAGGCCAAGATTCAAGGTCTCCAATGTTGGGGAGACAGCCCTTGGGGCATGGTGCAGTGTTGGCCAGTATCCTAGATTCTGTCCATCTGGGCAGGCCTCTTCCTGCCTCTGCCAGGAGCCTGAGCTCTGCAATCAGGGCCAAGAGAGAAGAGCCATTTCTGTTCACAGGAACTAGTGGACATGGCATCTCCACCCACCAGAAGGCTAGTGTTGGGGCACAAAGGCTGGAAGCGGCCTCAGGAAAGGTGGCCCATGGAGAAGGCAGAGGGAGAGGCCAGGCGAGGCTGATCAGGCCTGTGGTCATTATCACCACCCTCTGTTTTGCTCTAGGGTTAGCAGAACCTCCTCTATTCTCCTTGGGAGTGGTGCAGACTAAGAGCACAGATGTAACCAAGTGCAAAACAAACCAAGGAGAGGCCTGCTGGGAGAATGCCAATGAGAGCAAGGGCCCCCGAGAGTGATTCCCAGCTCAGGGGCACCCCAACCCTGGACTGAGGGGGAAGAGTGGGCATTAAGGTTCTGTCTGGGGGTTCACTTCAAGTCAAAGGGGCCCTATTGGGAGGTAGCATGGTAGAGTGAAAAAGATCGTCACCTGGGGGAATCAAGAGGCCTCATTCTTGTCCAGGTTGTGCCTCTCACCTTGTGTGACTTGGGAGAAATCACTTCTCCTTGGCCTCTGTTCCTCCTCAGTAAAAAAGAGTTTTGCTTGGAAGATCTCAGAGGCCTCTCATAACTGAGAAATCTTTCATCTATTCATGTGGAGCACACAACCTGTGCTCTCAGGATTTGGAGTATTGGAATATGCCCTAAATATTGGAAAGAACCCAGAACAGCCAAACCCGAGAGACCAGAGGAACTCTCTGGAGCCTCCATCCTTCAGGGTGTGCAGAGGTGAGGGCTGCAGAGGGGTGGGGTGAGGAGAGAAAACCACCAGGGAGGGAGGGAGGCAGCCTATCTGAACACCTGACATCTCCAGAACAGAGAAAGTGAACTGGTAGGAGGTTTCTTCTCCCAACTCGAGCTGCCTCAGGATCCTGTGGAAAAGCTGCATTATAATCGATAGCCTCGTAAATAAATAAATAGTCAATGCATCCTGTCTCCAGCTCAGGGCTTCTTCAGGAAAATTGAACCTTGACCCACTTCTGCATACCCATTTTGGCTTCCTCCCAAGGCCTCCAGAGGGAAAGAGCTCTCTCACAGGTCATCCGGGGCATCCTCCTGCCTCTGCACTGGCCTGCCATGTGCCCCATCCCAGGAGGTCAAGCACTGGGGAGCGTGCCCTCTTTCCGCCACCCAGTCCCGTGGGGTTCTCTCACAGGCAGGCAGGTGTCCACACCCTATAGCTCTTGCCTTGACCTTAATTTTCTCATTCATGGTCAACTCTGCCCTCTGCTTTCAGCTCCGGCTCTTTGCTCCTCACCTCACCTGGTTTCCTGCCTTTCTTCTGACTGCTGCTTGGCACCACATTGAACCAGCAGCGGGAAGCAGACAGTTGTTCTTCACTCCTCGAGAGAGTCTCCCGCTACACCCACCCCTCAGACGATTTGTCATGTATTGTGAATGAGCCCCTCAAGGTCCAATAGAGTAAATGCATTTCTGGGCACAATAAACTAAGACCCTTGTAATTTACTTTACAGAACAAGCGTGTGCCAGTGAGTTGACGATAAGGCATTCTTTTCTCTTTCTGGGTTCTGTCACAACACTGGAAAAAGCAAATCTCCAACAAACCGAGTTGAATTTTTTTTTTTTTTGGACAGGATCTCATTCTGTTGCCCAAATTGGGGTCCACAGCATGATCATAGCTTACTGTAGCCTCAAACTCCTGGGCTCAAGGGATCTTCCTCCTTCAGCTTTCTGAGTGGCTGGGATTACAGGTATGTGCCGCCATGCCTAGCTAACTTTATTTTTTATTTTTAGTAGAGATGAGGTCTTGCCATGCTGCCCAGGCCAGTCTTGAACTCCTGGGCTCAAGCGATTCTCCCACCTTGGCCTCCCAGAGTGCTGGGTTTACAGGCATGAACCCAAGTTGAATATTTTAGATCCCAGAGACTAAGATGGTGGTCAGCCTGTGTGGTGATAGGCAACTGCCTTCTATGTGTGCCTTGAAACATCTCAGGACCTCTCTTCTACTTTGGCGCCTCCGTTTCCTTTCCACCTCCCTGGCCCAGGCAGAGTACTCCCATGCCTAAGGAGTCTTAAGTGCTGCTTGTGTAGTGAGCATGGTA
Source organism: Chlorocebus sabaeus (assembly GCF_047675955.1). Classification (NCBI taxonomy): domain Eukaryota; kingdom Metazoa; phylum Chordata; class Mammalia; order Primates; family Cercopithecidae; genus Chlorocebus; species Chlorocebus sabaeus. The sequence goes on from NC_132919.1 coordinate 40,341,404, forward strand.
AAGGAATTGTTGGGTTGTGACTGTCCATTTTGTTCATAATTTTAAAAAAAAATTAGAGATGGGGTCTTGCTATATTGCCCAGGGTGGCATGCAGTGGCTATTCACAAGCACAATCATGGCATACTGCAGCCTCAAACTCCTGGCCTCAGGTGATCCTCCTGCCTCAGCCTCCCTAGTAGTTGAGAATACAGGTGCACACCACCATGCTCAGCTGTTTATAATTATTGACCGTCATGTTCTAGCTGATCCCTATGGAGTGAACATTCTTTTAATTAAAAGTTTCTAACTAGAAGATACTATATCCTTGCTGTGTCTGTTCTATAATATTTAGAATATTCCATTTCCTTCTGAGTTCATAGCAGAGTTTTAGGCCCAGCTTCCCAACCCTACCTGATCTCCTGTCATCAGTTCTTATGTGATGGAAACGGGGAAGGGGGGTGACTCTGTGGCCAACATACCCACAAAGCTTCACAGCTTACATAAACAAAACAGTGTTGTTCTGAGGTGTCCACACTGCAGTTCCTTTCCCCCACACAAATGCCTGATGTTTCATTGTCCCAGAGAAGAATTCAGGCTGAGGAAGCAGTCAGTAATCCGGGCTCCTGGCTGTGGTTTTGCTATCTCCCAACTAACAGGAAGTAGCTCTGGCCACCCAGAAAGTGGCACAGGATTCTTTGTCTGGCACCTGACAAGAGGTAAGGGTGGCCAGTAGCACAGTTTAGTGAGCTTGTAAAGCTGGTTACCAATTTGCATGGCTGTATTAATGAACCTCCCAAAATTGAGAACATGTTGATATGATGGATTTCCTACCCTAGAAAGAGTCTATGCGGCCGGGTGCAGTGGCTCACGCCTGTAATCCCAGCACTTTGGGAGACCAAGGCAGGTGGATCACGAGGTCAGGAGATCAAGACCCTCCTGACCAACATGGTGAAAATACGAAAATTAGCTGTGCATGGTGGTGCACGCCTGTAGTCTCAGCTACTCGGGAGGGTGAGGCAGGAGAATTGCTTGAACCTAGGAGGCTGAGGTTGCAGTAAGTTGAGATCACGCCACTGCACTCCAGCCTGGTGACAGAGTGAGACTCCGTCTCAAAAAAAAAAAAAAAAAAAAAAAAAAGGCCAAAAATAGAGTCTATGCATACGGCACACCAACCTTCAGTCATCACTCTTACAGCCAGAGTCTTCCAGACATTATGTGGGCCATGCCTATCCCGTCAAGTGGCCCTCAAGGCCCAGCCTTGCAGTAACTGACCCAGGCTCTCACATAGGGCACTGGGGTCCTGCCCCAGGCTCCAGGCTCTACCCACAGCACAGGCTGGGGCTTGTGCTGAGCAAATGGGTTGTGGCTGTCGCCAGAGAGGAACTGGCAGCAGACACAGCAGACTATGTTTTCTTTGCAGGCTGAGGGTAACTGGAAGAAGCCGAGAATTCCTCTACTCTGCCTTCGGGAGGAGGGGATGAGAGAAGCAGGGAAGGCCAGCAGCAATCTCTCTAAAAGAGAAGTTCCTCCAGCTCCTAGGATGAGCAAGATAGTATAAACAAAAGATGGAGAGACGACAACCTAGGACCCAGGGAGTCCCTGGTATAGATATCAGGAGCCTAGGTCCCCTGTCTGGAACTGGCTCTCAGGGAGTCATGATGATAGCTAACATTCATTAAATGTTTGCTCTGTGCCAGGCACCCTGCTCAGAGCTCAGTTGCACTGTGAAGACAATTTGTACAGGGGCTGAGAACATAGGCCTAAGCGACACACTACTAGGTTCAAATCCCCAACGTGGCTACTCATTAGCTCTGTGACACTGAGTAAGCTACTTACCCCCCTGTGCCTCAGTTACTTCATTCATAAGATAGGAATACAAATAGTACCCATCTGATAAAGTTTGAAGATTAAATGCATGCACATACAGAAAACTCTTAGCACAGTGTCTGCCCTGGAGTAAACAGGAGACAAATTTTTGCCATCACTACTTTATTGAATCCCCACACAAAGCTTTAAAGTAAATATTATTAATCTCTAAGGTTCAAGGGATTCAAATACTTGCCCAAGGTCCCAGGTTCGTTTGATTGACAGAGCATGAGTACCCTCCTAAGTGCCCCTTGAGGTCTCTGTGTTTAGGAGGAAGCAGCTTCAGAACTCTAGTTCCTCACTCCAGGTCCATTCCAGTTTAGAAACTCCACAGCCACCTCAACAGCAGGAGCGAAGGTGGGTCTCTGTCCTGCCTCTGGGGCCATTTCTGGAAGACTCTGGCTGTAAGAATGATGACTGAATCTGGGTGATGACTTCAGGCCCAACCAGAAGATCCCTTCCACCCACTCAACTCTAGCAATACCCACATCACCAACCCTGGGTCTCCCCACAGAGCCTCCACCTTCTAGGAAGTCTCCCTCCCTCCTACAAGATGCTGGTGGCTGAGACTGGAGGGACCCTTTCAATTTCAGGATAAACAAACTGTCGTTCTGGCCCAGCCCTCTGCCGGCTTGCTGCTTCCCACCCCCCTCCATCCGCAGTGCACAGTCGCTCTGTTCTCCTGCCAACTTGGCAGCTCATCGCTGCTGTTACTATCAACACCTCCAAGGAAAAAGGGAGAGGAGTCAGCTCTGATCGCCTGGCGCACTGAACAGCAAATTCATGTCAGAGCCAGCCTTGGAATGTCTCCCAAGCTCCCAAGGCTCCTGGTGAGGAGGAAAGGTGGGACTCATGTTGCTCAGGACAGATGGGGCTGGGGAGTGGCCCTGGGCCTAATTAGAGCAGACTCCCAGCAGAGTCACTCGCTAGTCCTGGCCAAAGCTGCAAGCCCCCAGGAGCAGATGGCTCTGATAGAAAGCACTGCAGAAGGATACTTTGGGGACCTTGTAAATGTGTAGGAGAGGACTTGGGGGGTCTGAGTCTCACCCCAACTCTTGCCACAGTCCAGGGCAGTTCCCAAGGTGGTTGGTCAGAGGTCTGTGGCCAGGATTGGGAAAAACAGGTCTTTCCCTGTCCAGTCTGTGAGCTCCTAGAATCTCTGGCCTGTGCCTTCTTTCCTCCATCTTTCTTGGACTCCATGTGTGCAGAGGTCTTGTCTCTCCTATCATATTGGATTGAGAGCCCCTAAGGGACCACACTTTCTCTGCCAAATGGAAACGTCCCATAGACAACCTTTTCCTATTCCCAACTCCCTCCCCCAGCCTCTTAGGCCCCACCTATTGGCTCTATAAAGCAACTGATGCCCTTCTCTGGCTCCTGCTGTGGCTCCTGGAGCCTGGCTGGGAAGAACAGAGAACCTGTATCTTCAAGGACCCAGTGTCCCTCCTGGAGCATAGCCTGCCTGCTGCACAGGGTCGTGGTCAGTCATCCACCCTGACAGGACTCAGGGGAGTCAGCGTGCAGCATCTCCCAGGAGGAATGGCCTCTTTAGGTTTCTCCCTGCTTGTCAAGAGAAGGCCTTTGTTCCCTGCTCTAGGGCTTTTGGTGTCAGCCAAAGTGGTGGGTTCAGGGGAAGCTTCCCAATCCTTGCACCACTGGCCATCTAGTCTACCCAAGGATGTGGTTGTTAGCTCCCCTCTGGGTGCTGCCAGCCTGTTTCCTTCTCTGTAACACAGGGATAACCTTGGGTACCTCACTGGGTTACAGCCTATGGTGATGAAGACATGAAGGTGATGCCTGTGCGCTCCTTGGGTCACTCCTGGCACTTAGAATCAGTATGTTTTCCTTCCTTCCCTCCTTTTCTTCATTCTTTACCTCATTCATCTCTCCACTCTCTCCAGGAGCCTTTCTCCCAGATGTGAAACTGATCCTAAGACCCCCTGTAATTTCCTGCTGAAAACCTCCTCCAAGAAACACAGCCACAGCCACAGTTCTTCCCGGTAAGAAGCCCCAGGGGCCAGGCAACAAGAAAAGCGAGCTCATTCAGCAGGCTGGGATGTAAATAAGCCACAAGAGGCTGTGCCATTCTGGGTTGCACCTGTGAGCATCACTCAGCTGAAGCCCCGTCAGCGTTTCCATGACAAACTCGTATTTCCGGATGCCTTTCTTCCAGCTTGAAGAGCCTGCCTCGTGGTGAGACTTGACACTGAAAATGCTTCCATATTTTTTTCCCTAAAAAAGCTTGCATGCTCTAAAACTCCACATGTTTATTAGATGTGTTTGCTCTTCATTCTGAGAGTTTTGTTGACATTATATGTGTATAGTATACATCAAGCAGGTAATACACATGTGGGAAGTTCTGTGGTGGAGAGCCATCGTGGCAAATACACAGCTACCACACATCCTAACATGATGTCTTCCTTCCCCAAAATACATTCTGCATCCATTTGTCTGCCTCAAAGCCTGAAATTCCACCATTAGAGACTTGCTACTTTTGAACTTGAACGATTGCCTTTTTTTTTTTTTTTTGAGACAGGGTCTTGCTCTGTCACCCAGGCTGGAGTGCAGTGGCACAGTCTCTGCTTACTGCAACCTTAATCTCCCAGGCCCAAGCGATCCTCCCACCTCAGCCTCCCGGGTAGCTAGGCCACAGGTGTGTGCCACCCTGGCTAATTTTTTTTTTTTAATTTTCTGTAGAGACGAGGTCTTTTTATGTTGCCCTGGCCGGTCTTGAACTCCTGGGCTCAAGCTATCCTCCCACCTTGGCCTCCCAAAATGCTGAAGTTACAGGTATGAGACACCACACCCGGCTGCCCATCTTTTAAGAGTCCGCTGTATCAGTGCACCAACCCCTGCAAGGGCCAAATTCTAAAAATCTAGATAGTCTTCAGGCTCACTTGGGATGCTTCCAGAAATGCAAATACCCAGGCCCTGTCCTAGACATCCTGAATCAGAATTTCTAGAACTGGTATGGAGCCCAAGACTCAGCATTTTAAAGAAGCAGCCGGGTGATACTGATGATCAGCCAGGTTTAGACTAACATAGGGCTTAGTGCACCAGGTGAGGAGACAGAATACCTGAATTTCATTTACAGCATCACCATTCATGGAGAGACCCTGGGCACTTCACTCCCTGAACCTGGGGGAAAATTGTGATACCCAGCTCCCGTGGCCTGTATGAAGACCAAATGAGGCAATGTTATGAAATACTTGTTGGAAACCATCAGACAATGCAAATGTTAATTGTTATTCCATATACATACATGACATGCAGCATATATGTTCATGTGTATCCATGTACCTGGATTTCCTACAGAAAGGACATGTCTGACTTTTGTCATCCTTCTTCATCTATGCTCCTGGCTGTCTTCAGTTTCAGATGGACTCTCTCACTTCAGGACACGCCTGGAGTCCTCTCGCCATAACTTGGCACTGTCTGATCATTTAAAAAGGATGTTTTCCATCTAATAGGTTTATCCACCCTCTATGATCTTCCAGATGTTCATCCCTTCTGGAGAGTAAGAAGAAAAAGGACTAGTCACTCCTGTCTGATGAGAAGGAGAAACGGAGGCAGATGGGTTTAGAGAGCCATATACCATTTAAACATAGGGCAGTAATTCTCTCATTTTGAAAACCTGGTGAAAATGCACATATACAAAATTCTTCATACAGTTTCAGGGTTTCTTGGACTTCCTGACACTCTTCCATAGAAACCCTAGGAGTCCAGGAACCTCAGGTAAAGAACACCTGCCCACGTGGATCTAGCAGCCCAAGGCCTCTAAGCCCCCAGAGCATCACGTTCAAGCACATGAGGCATCCTTTCAGCCATGCCTTTGCCAGATGACCTAACTCACCACTCCTTCTCCCCAGGCTGCGAGATGAACTTGCCTGACCTCCCTGCCACCCACCGAAGAAAGAGCAACACATTACCTGCATCAGGACAGAATCTTCTCAGACCAAACTGTGCCTTCCTGTTACTGAGCCTGCAGCATGGAGAATCTGAGCTGCCATAAGGTATCAGGATAATGGATAGTTTTTATTGCAGTAGCATAAAGCACAACTCAAACTGGCTTAAACAATCAACCTATTGGTCCTTGACAATTAAAAAGAAGTTTTGAGGTGGGGTGGGCTTTATGCAAGGTCTGATCCATCTGCTCTATGCTGTTTCTTTTTGTCTTTCCACTCTGTCTTCCATGATGTCAACTTCATCTTAAAACTCTCAATCCTCTAGGTTGCAACGTGGTTGCCAGCAGCAACCAAAGCTGTCTGCACCTTTGTTCACTCTCAGGAGAGACAGCAAGCTGCTTTTAAAACAGTCGTCATGGAAGAAAGTAGAAACTTCTTTCCAGAACCCCTCAGTCAATGTCTCTCCACATCTTATTAGCCCAGATTGAGCAATATCTCATCCGGATCAGAGCCCACATCTGACACAGTAAGCTGCATGGCTGGGAAGTTCAGATCATGGTATAGTCATGCCCCCATGCTCACAACCCCCAAGTCCTAGTACTAGGGCTTAGTCTCCTGCCCCTGCACACTTTAAACTGCTTTCAAGAAAGGAATTAAGAACTAAAGGAATGATTTTGTAAAGGCTCAGAATCTGGTCTTATCCCACAGTCCCTTGGTGAAAACCTAAACCAAGCAGGCCTGAGCCTTCTCAGGAAAGAGAGGGGAGAATTTTCATTTCCTAGAAAGGGAAAGAAACAGAATTTGCAGCCAGCCAGCTGAGCAGAACACAGGCCACACGGAGTCCAGAGACCTGGGTTATGTCTCCTTGCTTCTATAGCTGACTTACTGAGTGACTAACAACTTGTTTACCTGCTCTGGCTTCTGTGCCAAAGGTAAAATAATCATCCCTTCCATTTTGCAGCAATCATTGGGTAAGGTTACAACCCCTTGGAAGGAAACTACGTCCTCAGAAGTTTCCAGGCTTGTGTGCTAAAGTGCAGAGGATAGAGGATGAGGTGTGTGGAGTGCTTTCTGGCCAGTCCTTGGTTGCCAGAACCATCCAGAAGATCTTGTATTGTGACTCCAATAAGACTGGAGGCCCCATATGGCCCAGACTCTGCTTGGAGGCTCATAGAAAGGAACATAGTTCAGCAACTGAAAGAAATCTTAAAAGAAATTCCAAGTATTTATTGTGTCTTTTGAAGAGATAGAAACACTTGGCAATGTTTTTCTAAAGCCACTTTTTCCTTAATTCTCTCACAGCCAGCTACTTAAGGGCTTTTGACATGCTCGAAGCTCCTATACTCTGTCCAGCACCCAAATATCCCCTTCCTTCTGAGCTCTTTATTATATAGGGTGATATTACCTCTTGTGTCAGGTCCTTCCCTCTTCTCCCAGTCTCTCTTCCCATCATTCTCCCAATTCTGTACCCCAGGCCAGGTGCAGTGGCCTGTAATCCCAGCACTTTGGGAGGTCCCAAGGTGGGAGGATCGCTTGAGGTCAGGAGCTCGAGACCAGCCTGGGCAACATGGTGAAACCCCATCTCTGCTAAAAATACAAAAATTAGGCTGGGCACGGTGGCTCACATGGGTAATTTCAGCACTTTGGGAGGCCAAGGCAGGCAAATCACGAGGCCAGGAGATCGAGACCATCTTGGGCAACATGGTAAAACCCCGTCTCTACTGAAAATACAAAAAATTAGCTGGGTATGGTGGTGTGTGCCTGTAATCCCAGCTACTCAGGAGGCTGAGGCAGGATAATCGCTTGGACCCAGGAGTCAGAGGTTGCAATGAGCCGAGATTCAGCCTGGCAGTGGAACAAGAATCCATCTCAAAAAAAAAAGAAAAATTAGCCAGACATGGTGGCACATGCCTGTAATCCCAGCTATTCGGGAAGCTGAGGCAGGAGAATCGCTTGAACCCAGGAGGTGGAGGTTGCAGCGAGCCAAGATCGTGCCACTACACTCCAGCCGGGGCGACAGAGCAAGACTCCATCTCAAAAAATAATAATAATAAAAATAAATCTGTACCCAGAAGATCCAGATATTAGATTATTAAGCTAAAGTGTTCCTTAGAATACTCACACTTTAATAAATCTTATCCTTGTCACATCAGCATCATCAGGGAACAGACTTCCAGTCTCATACACATGAAGGTTATTTTAGTACCCCATCTGGAAGCATAGAACATCAGCTTTAGTTGTTTTTGCTGCTGGAGACAACAGTCCATGAACCAGCTACCTTAAGAACATTGCCTTCTCATAGCTTTGGACCCTGGAGTTGTAATTCTGAACAAGTCTGTGGGATATTCTCTGTTGGCTCCTTCAGCTGTACTCTTCAGCCTTCTCCACGCTTCTCTGAGATCCAAGAGGTTGCCTTATGTTGTCTATACCAATAGGCTCCCTTGCCATCCAGTTCCTGGTTGGGTTTGGCCAATGGGAAGCATTTACAAGAGATGGAAAGGACAAAGAGAAGGTCAGGATGTTCATTCTCTCATCTCCCACTCTGCCGGGCTGATGGATGGCCAAGGCTCCCGTCACAGGTAGCTCTCCAACAGCTGTGGCTGTCCCTGGAATCTGATCAGTGCTCCCCACCTACACTTTCAGCCTAGAGGCAGTAGTGACTCCCTGTTGTTGCTGGCCCTGGGTGCTTCCCTTCCCAGTGTTGCTTCCCTCGGCCCTGTAAATTGCCCTTGTCCAACTCGCCTCACTTCCTTGAGTGACAGGACCTTGACTGATCCAGTGCCCCAGGACTTCCACAGCTTTGTCACCTCATTGACTGTCACTTTATCACGGTAAACTAGAGAGGGCATGGGGGAAAGATTGTACTCTTATTTATGGAAGTTCTGACTTTTGAAACTTTTTTAAATGATTCAGTCAAATGTCAAGGTCTAACTTTGAATCTTTAGGCTAGACGATGCGCCAATTTTTGACCAAGTTAAGGGATCAATCAGTGACTGAAGAATAGGGTCTCTCTGTGAACAACTAAGTGGAAAATGAATCCGCAGCCTATCACTACCCTGGTCTAACCACTGGACTAACACCACCAGGCAGCCAGCACTAAAACTCAGGGTGGGGCTTTTCCAAGCAACCCAGGCATTCTATTTCATCTTGGCCATAATAACACCAAAAAAGACAGAGAAAACACCAAGAACACCCTACAGAAAGGCTGAGTCTGTGATCAGCTTGATTTAAGCAATTCTAGAAAAGTTTCTCGCCCTCAAAAATCCACACCCCATCCCCCCATTTCCATCCCGGGGCTGATTAGGATTAAACCGTCTATGCACAGATCTGAAATTTCACAAGTAGAGAGGCATAACTTTGCCTTTAGGCCAGATATGAATATTGTTCCCTGAAAGGAGTAATTTAGTTACATTTGATTAATATTTCCATTATGTGCAAGGCAGTGTGCTAAGCAGTAGGTAATGTTTTAATCCTATCTATTACCCTTGAGTATGAATAAACTGGGTATCAGAAGCAAGGAAAACCACTGAGAGGTGAGGAGAGATGTGCCAAAAAGGGAGGAAAATGAACACGAATTTTGCCTTTATTCATCCTGGGCTCAAGTGAGACGCTCTAGATTAGGGACATAAATAAGAGGTCTGTGGCATGTGGATGGTGTTTAAGGGACCACATAAGGCCACCCAGAAGGAAGGGTACAGAGGAGAGGAAAAGGGAGCATAAGGAAAGGAAAGAGAAGAGAGCAGAGGCTATTCAAGAGCTAAGGTCTAGACCATTCCAATTTTACAGGTTGTAAAAAGTGAAAAAGCAAATCTAAAAAAGACAAATGGAGAAGGAACAGCTAGTGAAATCAGAGGAAGATTGAAAGACCCTGGTGTCCTGGAAGCAACTGAAGAAAGTGTTTCAAGAAGAAAGGAGTGATCACATGACTTAAAATGCTACCGATGGGTCAAATAAGAACAGAGAATTGACCATGGAATCTGTCAACACAGAAGTCATCAGTGGCCTTGATAAATGTAGTTTCACTGCCATGATAAGGATAAAAGGCTGATTGGAGCCTGTGACGGAGACTAGGAGGTGAGGAAATAGAAACAGTAGTTTTGCTCTGAATGGTTAGCAAATGGTGAAGTAACTGGAGGGAATGTGGGGTCAAGGATATTTTTTAAAGCTGAGAGTTGTTACATCCCATCAGTATGCTGATGGGAATGATCCAGTTGAGATGGAAAATTTGATGCTGCAGATGAGAGAGTGGATAATTGCTGGAGTGATGCTTTTTAATAAGCAAGAGAAGAAGGGATCCAGTGTGCAAGGGGAGGGGCTGGCCTCAGACAGACACATGGACGATTCATTCATCATGAGAGGAGGAAAGGTGGGGCACGTGGGCACAACTTCTGGAGGTTGGTATTTTTGGTGGTGGGAGGATGTGATCTTTTTTCTTTTCTGATTTCTTTTTTTTTTCCTCAGTGGGGGAAAAATGATGTCATCAGCTGAAAGTGAGAAGCAAGGAGAGCTGCGTGCAGGCCTGAAAAGAAAGGAGGCGTGATGCAGTCATCTGCCAGAGGGAGTAGGAGAGGCGATTTGCCTGGGGAAAACAGTGTAGGATTGCTGGGCAGCAATATGGCAGCAATGTGTCCTCCGAGGTCAGTGGTGATGAAGTTAAAGGGAAACCTTTCAGTACAGCTCTGTGTTTTTATCCAGCCACCTTTAACACCTGGAGTGCAGGCATGAAATAGCTAAAAGTCAGATTTGACAAGTGTTGATTTTGCTAGGCCTATAGGTTGGGAGAGAGAAGATCAGAATGGTTGTAATTGTTATCTATTACTGTGAAACACATGACTCCAACACAATTACCCCCAAACAACAAACATTTATTACCTCCTGGTTTCTGTGGGTCACAATTTGGAATTTGGAAGTAGCTCAGGCTGGGCAGTTCTGGCTTGGGGTCTTTCACAAGGCTGCAGTCAAGATGTTACCTCAGGTTACAGTCATCTAAAAGCTTGTCTAGGGCTGGAGGATCTGCTTCCAGGGTGGCGCACTCACATGGCTGGCAAGTCAGTAGTGGTGGTTGGTGGAAAACTCAGTTCCTCTACAGGAACCCTCTATAGACTGCCAGAGTGTACTCATAGCATGACAACCAGCTTCTCCCAGAGCTACCAGTCCAAGAGGGAGACCTAAGCAGAAGCTATCCTTCCTTGACCTATGCTCAGAAGTGACATTGCATTACTTTTGCTGCATTCTATTTGTTAAACGCAAGTCACTAAGTCAAGTCCCCATCCAAGGGGAGGAGAATTAGACCCCACCTTTTAGAGGGAGTAGTGTTGTTACAGACTGAATGTTTATGTCTGCCCCCACCACAGATTCCTGTGTTGGAGCCCTAACCCATAGTATGGCTGTATTTGGAGATGGGGCTTCCAAGAAACAAATTAATGTTAAGTAAGATCATAAAGGTGAGTCTCTGATCCAATAGAATTCATTTCCTTTTAAGAAGAGACACCAAATAGCTTACTATCTCTCTGTCTGTGCCCAGACATCAAGGAAGAGCCACGTGAGGACACAGCAAGAAAGTAGCCATCTACAATTCAGGAAGCATCCTCACCAGAAACCAAATTGGCCAGAATCTTAGTCTTAGACTACTAGCCTCCAGAACCGTGAGAAAAAAAAAAAAATCCATGCTCAAGCCACCCACTCTAGAGCATTTCATTATGACAGCCAAGCTGATGAGTACAAGCATCAAAGAACTTGCAGACATATTTTAATGTCACTACAAGGCCCCAGGGTTTATGTAAGTATATTTATTGTTCTGGACCATGGATTATAAGCTGAGCAGTGAGGGAGGTGATAGAATGGAGGAATGAATGAGTGAAAGGACTGGGGGGCCAGTGTGTGGAAGGAAGGTTTCTGGGGGGAAGAGTGTAGGAGTGGGTGTACAAGGGAAGCAAGTTGAACAGATATGAGGTAGTGGTCCAAGAAAGCTACTTGAAATGGAGATTTTGGACATGGCACAGTTACTGCTGGTGATAAGATCTAGCATTAGATCATGGGAGTGGGCAGCGGAGGCAGGCAGGGAGGGACAGGTCACTGGTGGTGAGAAAGTTAATTAACTGGAGGCAGAATGTTGGAGGGGTCATCTAATAGACACAGACCAGGAATGATGCTGACTATAGTGATGAACAGAGCGATAGTGAGCCAGGTGCTCAGGTCTTTCATGAATGGGGGAGTGATGGGGACAGAGTAGATGATTGCCACAGGGAGCAGTAGCAGGACAGAGCCTGAGAGCCAGTGGGACAAAGGGACAGTCCATGTTCTAATCTGGGGGGTGGGAGTTACTACTGGGTTGGCTATTAAGGAGCCACATGCACAACCACGTTAAGAGGAGAAGCAGAGGATCTGAGTGCATGTGCGTGCGCGCACACACACACACACACAAATGCACATGCATGACAGACGGTAATAGCATGTATCTCATAGGGCTGTTAAAACGACCAACTGAGCTAATACTTAGTGCTGAGACAGTGCCTGTGTGGGGTGTTTTCTGACACCAACCAACTCTCCAACACCAACTGGGTGTCCAGCAATTCAATTCAATTCAGTTCTGACACTACCGGGAGTTAGCCTCAGTTCCCACAAGTTAAAGGGATCAATCCCTCAAGACTGCCTCCCCCCACTTCCGGTGGCAGCTGCAAATAACAAGCTAACCACACTTCTGCCCAGATGACTACAAAGGTAGGCATCCCCACACCACCCCCGAAGAGGTTCAGTAATTTGTTAGGACAACATACGTTTATTGGTTATAAAGGATACAAATGAACAGCCAGATAAAGAGCTACACAGGGCAACATCTGAATGGGTGCCGAGTGTAGAAGCCTCTGTCTTCTGCATTCACCAACCTTGGATCTCTTTGAATTTCTTTGTTCAAAAGATTTTCTGACCCAATCTCTAGCCCTCCTCCACCTCCAGGAGTTGGGGGTGGTGGGGAGAGTGAGGCTGAAAGTTCCTACCCTCTTCCCTCTAATCGCGGTCTTTCTGGTGGTCAGCCCTCATCTTGAAGCTCTCCAGGGACCCCATCCTGGCCATCTCATGAGCATAAACTGAGGTGTGGTTAAAAGAGGCTCCTTATCAATAACAAAAAATCACTCTGGAAATTCCAAGAGTTCTAGGAGCTCTGTATCAGGAACAGGACATGAAAACCAAATTTTGTTTTGTTTTGTTTTGTTTGTTTTGTTTTGTTTTGTTGAGACAGAGTCTCACCCTGTCACCCAGGCTGGAGTGCAGCAGTATAATCTCAGCTCACTACAACCTCCACCTCCAGGGTTCAAGGGATTCTCCTGCCTCAGCCTCCCAAGTAGCTGAGACTACAGGTGTGCACCACCACGCCTGGCTAATTTTTGTATTTTTAGTAGAGATGGGGTTTCGTCACATTGGCCAGGCTGGTCTGGAACTCCTGACCTCAGGTGATCCACCCGCCTCGGCCTCCCAAAGTGCTGGGATTACAGGCATGAGCCATCGAATCTGGCCGGTTATATTTTTTATTATACTGTCTGCCACTTAGTAAGTTCTATGTGATAAAAGCTAGTAATATCCCCTTGTTACAGATGAAGCCACACTTAGGTCACTTGCCTGTGGGCACACTGTAAGGACCAGAGTTAGAGACTAAAACTCGGTATTGGGTCAAATGAGAAAGAAGCCAGTCTACTGAGGAGCAGCCAGTCCAGAGGTATTTTAGGCGGGCCTCCATTGAGACTTAATTCCCCACATCCAACAATACCTGCTACTATTTTTTAAAAAAATTCTTCTTGAGATAGCCTGAGTTGATTTTGTTATTTACAACCAAATGCTCTGACCAGAGTAACTACACCAAGGGTCAGAACAGCCTACGCACCGTGTGAATGATGCAAGCTGAGAATGACTAGAAAAGATAGTTTAAGAGCTAATGGCAAAATTCCTCTGTGGGACAGAATTGTTGGAATCTAAAATATAGGCTTAGGGCATAAACCTGAAGTAGAAGAGGGGACAAAAGGAGAGTTGAATTGCTTGGCTTAAAAACTGGGTGGGGGCTGACCACCAGAAAGACCAGCAAGAAATTTGTTTTGTTCATTCAGCCTCCTAAGAGAAAATTTGGGGTTGACACCAATTTAGCTTTATTTATTTTATTTTGAGACAGGGTTACCTTCTGTTGCCCAGGCTGGAATATGGTGATGCAATCCTGGCTCACTGCAACCTCAACCTTCTGGGCTCGAGGCCTCCTCTCACCTCAGTCTCCTGAGTAGCTGAGACTACAGGCACGTACCACCATGCTCAGCTAATTTTTAAATTTTTTGTAGAGATGAGGTCTCACTATATTGCCCAGGCCGGTCTTGAACTCCTGGGCTCAACAATCCTCCCACCTTGGCCTCTCAATGTGCTGAAATTACAGGCATGAGCCACTGCACTCATCCTCCAGTTTGACTTTATTATGAAGTTGTAATAAGCAAGCAAGCATCCTTGTACCCCAAACTTTTTTTTTTTTTTTTTTTTTGAGACAGGGTCTCACTCTGTCTTCACCCAGGATGCGGTGGCTTGATCATGTTTCACTGTAGCCTCTATCTCCTAGGCTCAAGTGATCCTCCCACCTCAGCCTTCCAAGTAGCTGAGACTACAGAAGCACACTACTATGCCCAGACAATTTTTTTATTTTTGTAGAAAGGGGGTCTCGCCAGGCACAGTGGCTCCTGCCTGTAATCCCAGCACTTTGGGAGGCCAAGGCGGGCAGATCACCTGAGGTCAGGAGTTCAAGATCAGCCTGGCCAACATGGTGAAATCTCTACTAAAAATATAAAAATCAGTGGGGTGTGGGGCATGCACCTGTAAGCCCAGCTGCTTGTGGGGCTGAGACAGGAGAATCGCTTGAACTGGGAAGCAGAGGTTGCAGTGAGCTGAGATCATGCCACTGCACTCCAGCCTGGGTGACAGAGCAAGACCTGGTCTTAAAAAAAAAAAAAAGAAAAGGGGTCTCACCATGTGGCCCAGGCTGGCCTCGAACTCCTGAGCTCAAGCAATCCTCCTGCCTCAGCCTCCCTAATTGCCAAAACTTTGATCGTATCTCCGATTATTTCCTTAAGGCCAAATTCTAAGAAAACAGGGCATAAGGTATCTATGCCCTGTGACCAAACAATTTAAAACCTGGAACCAAACTTCCCCACCAGAAAGACTGAAACAGTTTAGATTTCTGTCAGCAGTAAATGAAAGTGCTTGGTTTCTCAGGGTGTTCCTATGGTGTTAAATCCTTGAGAAATAGGTGAAAATTCCTTTAGTTTGTATTTTGTTATTACTGGTGAGTCTGAACTTTTTTTTTCATATATCTATTGGCTGTATCTATTTTTCTTCTTTTAAAAATTGCCTTCTCCAGGCCTTTGCTCTCTCCCCTGTCTGGTGCTTCCCATCTTTCTTGTGCACAAAAATCCTACCTCTTCCCTGCCTTCTCATATAGCTCATAATAGCTTACTCATCACAATCCATCACAAAATGACCAGTTTGCTTGGTCTTAAACCTGAAAGTCCCACGTGCTGGAAACGCTCTCAGTCCCTGGCACACTGGAACAGTTGGTCACCCTACTGCTGGGCCTTAGATTGCTTTTCCCCCGCAGCAAAATGAGGACCAGATGTTCTCTGGTGTTACTCCCAGCTCTTCATTCATTCGCTCCACAAATACACACCATGCTATCATGCTGTACTGCTCTGGGCAGTCATTCTGCTAGGGAGACATCAAGGACTCCTCAGCAAACAGGACCCAACTCTCCCTAACCATCCATGATGGCTCCCTGGAGGAATAATATCTTGATGAATTTGCAACAAAAACCTTAATGTAATTGGCTGATGGCAGATAAGGAAGCCCTAATAGGGGGCAGGAAGAATGTCCCTTGGGTACACCAGAAGGAATTTAGATGCCAGGAAGCGTGAGAGAGAGATGAAGGGACCAAAAGATAAATCTGACTGACTTTGAAGTTTGGCTGAAGATCAACCCAGAAATAGCTGTGTGTATTTCCCCAGAACCAGAGGCAGATGTCCCACCATCTGAGGCTGTCTTTCCCCTCACACCCTTCCCAGATTCCTGAGCCCTCAATATAGGCATTTCAGAATCTCCTTCTCTGGGTTCCAAGGCCTGTAATGTCTTATGCATTTCTTATATTGGCCCAGGTATACATTCTCCACGATTTGGAAAGAGTTTCTCTCCCTGGGACAAATGAGCACCATCAGAGATCATTTATAAAGAGCAAGCACTTTTGTGCCTCCATATTATCGAACGGCAGAAAAAAAATTTCACAAAGCCCAAGAAAGGGCCTCAAAGAAACTGTCAAGTACACAAAGCTGAGCAAAACCTCTCTTCTCAACGCCACAGTCGTGCCTGGCTTTTAAAATTCTAATTAAGAGAAAACGAAGAGGGCGAACTCACTGAAGGCAAGAACAGAGGCCTGGCTGTAATTCCACCCGCTCCCCACCACCCTCAAGCACTGAACCCAGAGCTTGTACACAGTAGGAGGTAAGTAAATACTGATGAAATTGAGTGGAGCTGGCCCAGAGCAGAGGAAGCGGGAAAGGGAGGAGGGAGCTGGAGCCCAGGGCTCCTGCCGTCACCGCCTTCAGGCTGCGAGGAAAGTCGAATGAAAAGCCTGCCAGACCTCTAACGAGTGCTCCACCGCCAGCAGGCTGCAATTGCTCATTGTGTTTGGTTATAATTAGCAGCATATTCTGCGATGGCAAAGCAGGCAGCGAGCAGGAGCAGGGCTGGGAACAGGCTGCCACCCTCGCAGCCATCGGTCCGGGGGCCTGGGCTGCAGAACTTGGGCTCCTTCACTTCCTGGCCCTGCCTGCCCTGGATCCAGTCTGGGCGTGGGCTGGCAGACCTCGATCGGTGATGCTGGGCCAACACCAGACCCCAAAGAGGAACTATTTGCTGTGATTGCATGAGAGCATGGGCTGAAAAATTGGGCTCACCTGGGGTTAAGACCAAGTTTTGTTTGCAATGTACAAACAATGTGTCCACAGGCACGTGAGCCTCAGTTTCCCCATCTATAAAATGGGTCAGTAATAAAAATACTAGTACTCCTCTTTCTTATGGTGTGTGGTGAGACTTGAAACGGACAACTCATCTAAGGCACTTGGCAGAAGGCCCTGTGTGCTGTTGGCACTCAGTGTCTTGCAGCTGCTATTGCAAAAGTGACAGAAGTGGCTTCTACTCTGGCCCTTTCCTCTCCCCTCTCTGCAATGTTTATCTCACCCCTGCACAGGTGCTCAGCAGCCTGCAACTTCTTTCTCCACCCCTATGGAACCAGCTCTCAGGGGAGGGTCTGCCTTAGCAGTGTCAGTTCAGTGTAAACAGAGAGAACTGTGTGACCTCTCCTAGGGGAGTGGCCTCAAATTTTTTAAACTGTGATCCACAGGACAAAATACATTTTACATAGTGACCAAGGACACACATACTTATCAGTAAATAAAACAGAAACGTAAGTTTCATGAAACCACACTTACACAAACCAAGTGCAATGCATTCTGATACGTTCTGTTCTCTTCCCTTCTCTCTTCTATCATATTCTATTTATACATAGTCTCCAATTTTTTATAGTATATATTTTAATTTATATTATATATGTTTATATTATATAATTTATATTTTATATATTCTTCTAGTATATATACATATATGTATGTATATATGTGTATATACATACGTATATAGCAGTGTCAGTTCAGTGTATATATATACACTGTGTATATATGTATATAAATATGTGTATATAAATATATATGTGTATATATATTTATATAAAACAGTTTTAAAATTTTGCCAAAGGTCAGGATCCAGAAACCTTCAGTGTGAAACACAATGCCCCAGGAAGAGGTAAGTTAGCTTTCATCTCTTACTATGAATTCAAAGCCTGTGTTCTCCATTCTTTTTTTTTTTTTTGAGATGGAGTGTTACTCTGTCACCCAGTTTGGAGTGCAGTGGCACAATCCCAGCTCACTGCAACCTCCCCCTCCCAGACTCAAGTGATCTTCCCACCTCAGCCTCCCAACTGGTTGGGACCACAGGCACACACCACAACACCCAGCTAATTTTTTGTATTTTTGGTAGAGATGGGGTTTCACCATATTGCCCAGGCTGGCCTCGAACTCCTCAGCTCAGGCGATCCACCTGCCTTGACCTCTCAAAATGCTGGGATTACAGGCGTGAGCCACTGTGCCAGGCCTCTGTTCCTGTTAAAGGGATTTTTTTTTTTTTTTTCAATCAGGGAGCTATTGAGAGAGAGAGAGAATTCTGGAAAGCTGGAAGCTTTTCTCTAAAGCCACAGAGCCATGAGAATGGGTTTTTGCATAAGTTCTTTTTAGGGGGGCTTCAGAATTAAGCTATTTCCCAAGAAACATGGAGGCCACCCATCCTTTGCTCCTATACTAATTTACAAGTTAACTTTTCCTTAGCTGGGATTCCAGAAAATCTTCCAAATGCCACTATGCCTAGGTGCCAGGGAAGGGCAAGATTTATGTAGACTCAGTCGGACAGGAAATACTCTGAGCTAGGATTGTACTTAAGGGTTTTTTCCATAACAAAATCAGGGCATGTGGCCTCACAAGTACCTATGAGGACAATAGGATAAAATATTTAAAACCGGAACTGTCCTGGAAAGTCTCCAACTTGGGACTGCACGGTTACCATGAGAAGTGGAGAATCTGATGCCAAGAGAATCAGAAGGAGGGAGAAATCCTCTCTCCTATGCACCCAGGTCTTGCCTTCTGGTTTGGGGGAAGGAGCCTTGGGTTTCCAGAACCTTCTGGAATGCCAGAACTCTCTCCTAATACCCTTGAGCATTGTATTAGTCTATTCTCATGCTGCTAATAGAGACATCCCAGAGACTGGGTAATTTATAAAGAAAAAGAGGTTTAATGGACTCACAATCATGGCAGAAGGCAAAGGAGGAGCAAAGTCATGTCTTACATGGCAGCACGCAAGAGAGACAGCATGTGCAGGGCAACTCCCCTTTATAAAACCATCAGATCTTGCGAGACTTATTCACAATCATAAGAACAGTATGGTAAAGACCCACCGCCATGATTCAATTACCTCCCACTGGGTCCCTCCCACGACACGTGGGAATTATGGGAGCTACAATTCAAGATTTGGGTGAGGACACAGCCAAACCATATCAAGCATGTTCAGTTATTAAATACTTTAGTGGATTTATAGGAGGACTGGATCGTGACTGGTAAGAGGAGAAGTAGAGAGAGTAAAGGGAAATGGGAGGCCTCCAAAGTTTTTCCTAATTTCACTTACAGCTGCTTGAGCTCCCAACTTCTTGCTCCCCCTGCCCTGCTCCAACCTCCCCTCAACTCTCCACCACATCCCCAGAGTGCCCTCAGTTGTCTCTGCCATTAACAACTTGACTGTGGTCAAAGAGGGGCTGGGCTGGGCTGGGCTGAACTTTCACAATTGACTGTTTTCTTCATGGATCAGTTCCACAGTAGGAGAGTGATGTAATCAGAGACGCTTAAATGCTTGGGTTCCTCCCTTCTACACTAGGACCCAGGTTTTGAAGCTTGAGTGGGAAAACAGACCTGTGGGAGGGTCTAAGGACACCCTCATCCAATCTTCCCTACCCACAATTTCTTCTACTTTCAGCCCTAGCTACATATACTACCCTCATCTATATTTCCCAGTAATATACATATACATAGCCACAGAGAATGGTCATCTCCAAGCCTGAGTCTTCTGTGAGCCCCTCAGAATGGTCAGAGCAGAACCACGGAAGGGATGTTGATTGCAGCATACACTCAAGAGCCTGATTTGCATATAACAATTTTCAGACTCTCTCTCTCTATACACACACACACACACACATATATATACACGCACACACGTATGTAAAAAGAGCCTGATTTGGACCCCAGGGTGCAAAGCCAGATGAGACAATGGAGAACCTCCTCTAAGAACCCTCTCTGAGAATTTCCTCCCCACAAGTTCCAAGGAGAAGAACCGAAGGGGAAATGGAGTCACCTTCCAAGACCTCTTTCAATCTCTATTGGTACCAAACAATCCCAACCCCGCACATGAGATCAACATTTGCCAGTCCCCAGCCTCAATGCCAGAAAATAAAACTCAAAGTCTCATTAATCATTTACCCATTTGCCTTGTTCCAAGCTCCAACTCCACTCTTCCTCAGCCCTGCACTTTCTGAAAACAGTGCCTTGAATGAGAACCCCCCCAATTGCTGTTGCTTTCTGCCATCTGCCTCCTTTGCCTACCTGTTTCCTATGTCTATGTTCCTAGGAGACTAATTGTGATTAAATTACAGGGTAATACTAATAGAGGGGTGAGAACCCAGCTAATGGCTTACTGTTCCACTAGGCAACAATTGTAGTAATCACCAAGCTGAAGGCTCCTGTGCATTAGCTGGGGGTTGCTGGGGTTTCCTGGCCCACGCTTCCTCCACAGCCCTGTCTGAGCAAAGGAATGCAGTTCACAGGGCAAACTGAAAACCCAGAGGCAAGTGAAGATGCAAATGACATGATTGAAATAATAAGAGGGAAAGCAAGAAAGCCCTTTCAGGAGTAAGAATTTGAATCACGGCAAAAGCAGAAGCGAATTGTATTGGGTTCAATGTTTCAAAAATATCTTGGAAAATGAAACTAAGTAATCCCATAAATTATTAAAGGAGCTTTGACTTGGGTTTTCCAGGATGCAATGAGGCTGGTCCTTAACTCACTTTTTTCAGATTTGACCTGATGGAGGTATGTGTAACATAAATATGTAGCTCTGCATGGCAAATCCACACCCCAAACCATTTTAGACATGTGGCAACAGCATCACAAGCCCGTCCAAAAAATTGTGCTCAGCCGGGCATGGTGGCTCACTCTTGTAATCCCAGCACTTTGGGAGGCCAAGGCAGGCGGATCTCTTGAGGTCAGGAGTTCAAGACCAGCCTGACCGACATGGAGAAACCCCATCTCTACTGAAAATACCAAAATTAGCCGGGCATGGTGGTGGGCACCTGTAGTCCCACCTACTCAGGAGGCTGAGGCAGAAGAATCACTTGACCTGGGAAGCGGAGGTTGCTGTGAGCCGAGATTGCACCATTGCACTCTAGCCTGGGCAACAGAGCAAGACTCTGTCTAAAAAAAAAAAAAAGTTGTGCTGACATTGGGATGGAAGGAAAACAAGTCATGGTCCCTGACTTCAGGGTCCTCACAGTCCAAGATGGGAGATGAAATCAAATTTAACTGTTAGTACCTATTGCTGACACTTGTGACCCGCTTCTCAATTTAGGAAGCACTTCACAGGACCTCACAGGATCTCATCTGTGAGGATCATAGGGACTATTCACATTCTACGTGGAAACTGAGACTCACAGGGATTAAGTGACTTGCTTGAGGTCCTATACAGCCCAAATTTCTGAATTATTTTGACTCTTGCCTCTTCCCAGCAATGTCTCATTCTGCTCTTGAAGAAGTCTGTCCTTGCACACTCACACTCCTGGAGATGCTATAAAACAGGAAGAAACAGCTCTCTCCCCTCCAGGGTCAGAATATCATACAGAGATGCCCCAAGGCCTTATAGAGTTTGGCCGAAACAGTGGTGCTCTCTCTTTTTAATTAGAGTTCCCTCTCTCTCGCTAAAACCCAGACTTGGATGCACTGAGCCCTAGCCTAGGAAATACATCCAAATGGTAGACAGTATCTTGTGCTTGAAAAAAAAAAAAGAAGTAAATGTCATGTTAATGCTCAGCATTCAGAAAATAGAAGCATTTGAGTTCAAAATGTGTCATAAATCAAATGTAATCAGATGTTAAAATAGGAATTTCAGCTGAATCACAAATAGATACCAAATTCCAGAGTGAAGTGCTAGACCAGGATTTACAAAGTAAGTGGCCAAGAATAAATATGGTACAAAAGAGTTGAGGGGAGGATTTAGATGAGAATTTCTTTGGAGAGAGCTGTGCTGCGAGTCCTACCCCATCCCTACCTCAAATATAGGTGTCAAGCCTGAGAAACCAAAATGGCAAGAAGTACAGCAGAGTACACATGGGAGGTACACATGAGGGTTACACATGGGAAGTGACTGTATTCACAGCGTTGTTGGGGCAAAGGTGTGAGCCATGACCAAGAGAGGGGATTGGCCTGGTGTGTTCAGAGAACGCTACTCTAGAGAGTAACCTGGAGGGACAAAGAGATCTTAGCCAAGAGAAGCTGGGAGGTGTGGCCAGATTCCTAGGGATGTGGATGGAGTAAGCAAAGAGCCTGAGGAAAGCATATCACTTGAATTGAGAGGTCCCCAGCAATGGGGGAGCTGAAAGCACCCACAAAAGTGTCAGCATTAAATACTTGCCAAGTATAGGAAACCTCCCTGCCAGATCCTCACACCAGGGCCAATCACATGGAAGCTTTCCTGCTTCTTCCCACTGCAGGGATCAGAAATCACGGTTTAAAAGAAGAGAGAGAGGGGACAAAAGTGCCCCCTCCTCTAAGTGCCCACCCTGAACTGAAGGAGAGGGGAGAAGCCTCAATTTTATGTCATATTTGGAGTCTTAACGACTATATAAACGTTTTAATCACTGAGTTGAGAACAGACACAAGGTGACTAAGAACAGACCTAGAAAGTCATGAGATCTGGCTCAATTTTTATCCAGGTACAGGCGACGTGCCAGCTCCACCAAATTTAAAGGGTTAATGAAAGAGGAAACTTGAGTTTCTTTAGAAATACATCCCATGAGTTATGCTTGTTTAATGTAACAGTTGTTCAAAGAATGTACTGATTTGTTAAATTGCTTTGCTACGAAAGCTAGAAACAGTTATGCCATTTATAAATAGACCCCGCTCCTGGGATGATGTTCAGCTTTTGGGAGGAGACAGGCCAATGAGAGACAGACCTCCACTCTCGACGTCACTGCCTTGAGGGAAGCGTCCAGGCAGGAGCAGACCTGCTTCTACGGTCCTGGGGAAATTGTTACCCAAGGTCAGGCCTTCATCATGGTCTGCAGCTGGTGGAACACCACCGGCCTGTTCTGAGGATGCCCTGAGACTCGAGACTCTGCCAGCTTGCCTTGGACAGGAGAGACAGAGAGAATTATGTGGCTGAGCCTCAGTGCAAGAGGATCCATGAGCACAGAATCTGCTCCATTTGTCCAGATGGGAGAAATTCTACCCTGAGCTGGGTCGAAGGGGGTGTGGAGCTGTTGGTGCCACTTGCTTCTTGGTTCGCAGTGTGCCATCAATAGCCTCTTTGTACATCTGACTGCCTGGTGTAAGCACACTCACTTCAGCTGAAGCATGCTAGTGGGCAAGGGAGGATGGAAATAGAGAATGTGGAAATTACTCAAGGTGGCTCAGAGGTCACGCATCTGGAAGGCACCCCAATGTGCTCATCAGACATGTCCTAGCAAGTTTGAATTCAAGCTGAGACCTAACCCCCAGGGCCCTTCTCCCTGCCCCATCACATACATACACACTCATACATGCAACATTAGGAAGTAAAATATGAAAACACCAAGAGTGAAACCCAGGACTTCTGACACACTCCTGCCCACTGCAATAGTGTCCCCAGCGGCCTCCTTGCCTCAAAATTTTCCTCCTCAAATGCGGCCTGCACACCACCACCAGATTAATATCCCCGAATCCCTGTTTTAACCTTTCCTGTTTCTCAAGTATGGATCTTCCTGCCCCGGGAGGGCTCAACTCATCTACCTTCTTGACCTTCTCTGGGGCTTTTCTCCCATACAGCCCTCCTTCTTCTGTGGCTGCACCTCTCTCTTTACTGGCCCTGGACAGGCTTCAAGTTTCCCTCTGACCTGTTCACATGCTTCCCCCAGTGCACAGAATCCCACAAGCCTCAGGCACATGGGCCAGAGAAGCTGGCAGTGGACTGACACTGTGAGACGTAGTCACCTCTTCTGACTCTGACACTCCACTCTTCAGACCTGTGTCCTATAGGAAGCAGCTTCCATCTCTAGGTCTCCTTTCTTCTATCACAAAATTATTAGACTGGATAATTTTGAAGTTTTCTTCTGTAGCTCAAAAATTGTATTACTGCCTCAGTCAGCTTATGTCTGAATACAGTCTCAACTCAGTAACTAAAATGTTTATATAATAATTATTGTCTCTCCTTCATCTCTGCTGAAAACCCAAGGAGTAAATCATATTTAGAGGGTAGCACAAAAGATAAAATGATCTGTCATGGGATTTAGGTTCACTTGGGTCTGGAATTACCAATTCCATGACCTAAATCTCATGACCTAAAAGGTTATTTCAGACCCAAGTGAACCTAAATTTTAGATAATTCCAGACCCAAGTGAACCTAAATCCCATGACAGATCATTTTATCTTTTGTGTCACCCTCTAAATATGATTTCTCTCCTTGGGTTTTCAGCAAAGACGAAGGAGAGACATATAATGATTATATAAACATTTTAATTACCAAGTTGAGACCGTATTCATACATAAGGTGACTAAGAAAGATCTAGAAAGTTATGGAATCTGCTTGAATTTTTATCCAGGTGCAGGTGACGTGCCAGCCCCACCAAGTTTAAATTTGCTTTTCTTTTGAGCATCTCCACCAGCAAAGGAAACTTTGTCTTTTTTTTCTTAGCATATTCTGGGTCTCCAAATTTGTGTTTTTTAATGGCAACAGCTTGACTTGAGGCCCTGCTTCAAATGGTTGAAGGATTTTAAAGATTCTGCTGTCCAAGCCTTAATTAGACACAAAAGTTTCTGGGTTCATTTGGGGCCACAAGAATGGATTTTTTTTTTTTTTTTTTTTTTTTTTTTTAAGAGAGACAAGGTCTTACTCTGTAGCCCAGGCTGGAATGCAATGGCACAGTCTCGACTCACTGCAGCCTCAACCTCCGGGGCTCAGGTGATTCTCCTGCCTCAGCCTCCCAAGTACCTGGGACTACAGGTGTGTGCCACCATGCCTCACTAACACAAGAATAGGATTCTAAAAGAGAGAAAGGGCAGAGGTTTAGCTGCAGTATTTTCTGACTAAATTTTCATCACTCAGGAAAGGCTAGAGGCTACTACATAATAAGAACCTTGCCAAAGACGTTGAGATTTTGCCTGCTTATCTGCTCTTGGCAACTGCTCTGCTTCCACTCTGGGGATCAAGGATCACAGTGCCTACCCTCCTTTTCAATCCTAAGTCCATTTGAGAAACCCATTTAGATGGACATAGGAGCATCAAAAATGCAAAACATTTGCATTAAGGACTGGGTTCCCTGGATACCAATCCTAGACAACTGTTCTATTAGTTGGATGACCATGGGCTAGAGTCTAAACCTTTCTGTGCCTCAGTTTATTACCTATAAAATGAAAAATAGCAATAGGATTATCATGAGGATTAAATAAAATAATGCATGTGAAGCCCTTAGCACAATGCTTGGCAAAGGTGATTCATAGTATAATAAGGTATATATAACCACACTAAGTGCTCACAGTCACTCAACTTTGTGCTCCTGAGAGTGAGGTTTGATAATGAGAGAACACAGAGAATGCAAGGGTCCAGGGTCTAATCCTTGTTCTCCTCATCTCCTTGCCTTTGACATGAGTTCCAAAGTATCCTTCCACCTACCTACCCTTCAGCACCATGCTACAAAAATAGGAAGTAACATGCAGGCAGCAAGCAGTATAATGAGTGACCCTTAGCAGGACATAGGCATGGGCAAGGACTTCATGTCTAAAACACCAAAAGCAATGGCAATAAAAGCCAAAATTGACAAATGGGATCTAATTAAACTAAAGAGCTTCTGCACAGCAAAAGAAACTACCATCATAGTGAACAGGCAACCTACAGAATGGGAGAAAATTTTTGCAATATACTCATCTGACAAAGGGCTAATATCCAGAACCTACAAAGAACACAAACAAATTTACAAGAAAAAAAAAAACAAAAAACCCCATCAAAAAGTGGGCAAAGGATATGAACAGACACTTCTCAAAAGAAGACATTCATACAGCCGACAGACACACAAAAAAATGCTCATCATCACTCACCATCAGAGAAATGCAAATCAAAACCACAATGAGATACCATCTCACACCAGTTAGAATGGCAATCATCAAAAAATCAGGAAACAACAGGTGCTGGAGAGGATGTGGAGAAATAGGAAAACTTTTACAATGTTGGTGGGACTGTAAACTAGTTCAACCATTGTGGAAAAGAGTGTGGCGATTCCTCAAGGACCTAGAACTAGAAATACCATTTGACCCAGCCACCCCATTACTGGGTATATACCCAAAGGATTATAAATCATGCTGCTATAAAGACACATGCACACGTATGTTTATTGCAGCACTATTCACAATAGCAAAGACTTGGAATCAACCCAGATGTCTATCAGTGACAGACTGGATTAAGAAAATGTGGCACATATACACCATGGAATACTATGCAGCCATAAAAAAGGATGAGTTTGTGTCCTTTGTAGGGACATGGATGCAGCTGGAAACCATCATTCTCAGCAAACTATCGCAAGAACAGAAAACCAAACACCGCATGTTCTCACTCATAGGTGGGAATTGAACAATGAGATCATTTGGACACAGAAAGGGGAACATCACACACCGAGGCCTATTGTGGGGAGG
This sequence comes from Chlorocebus sabaeus, assembly GCF_047675955.1. Classification (NCBI taxonomy): domain Eukaryota; kingdom Metazoa; phylum Chordata; class Mammalia; order Primates; family Cercopithecidae; genus Chlorocebus; species Chlorocebus sabaeus. The sequence continues at coordinate 40,367,748 of NC_132919.1, forward strand.
GAGAGGTGGGAGGGATAGCATTAGGAGATATACCTAATGTAAATGACAAGTTAATGGGTGCAGCACACCAACATGGCACATGTATACATATGTAACAAACCTGCACATTGTGCACATGTACCCTAGAACTTAAAGTATAATAATAATAAAAATAAATAAAAATAAAAATAAATGAAAAAAAAAAAGGCTTAAGAGGGCCAGCCATGGTGGCTCACGCCTGTAATCCCAGCACTTTGGGAGGCCAAGGCGGGCAGATCACTTGAGCCCGGGAGTTCGAGACCAGCCTGGCCAACATGGTGAAACTCTATCTCTACTAAAAATAGAAAAAATTAGCCAGGTGTGGTGGTGGGTGCCTGTAATCCCAGCTATTTGGGAGGCTGAGGCAGGAGAATCACTTGAACCCGGGAGGCGGAGGTTGCAGTGAGTTGAGATTGTCCCACTGCACTCCAACCGGATGACAGAGTGAGACTCCATCTCAAAAATGAAAATTTTAAAAAAGCTTAAGAGAAGGTGAAGGTAAAATGTAAGAACTGGGGCAGGGCAGGGGGGTGAGAGGACCTGGACTCCATTCACCCTTAAATTCTCTCTTTATAATAAGCAAAGGAAAATCCATAGAGTAATAGTGAATCAATGGTAAAACTAATTCAGGGAGATCTTGGTAAATGGCAGACCCAGGGAAGTAGCGCTAAGTCAAGTTTTAGGAAGCTGTGAAGAAACTGGTATTAGTTTTTGCCATTAATTGCCATTATAATTGCCATTTAGATTTATTGCCTAATAAATCTAAACCATTTTCATTAATACCCCAAAAACTCTATACCTACTGGCAGTCACCCCCGATTTTCTCCCAATTCACACCCTAGGCAACCACTAATCTACTTTGTCTCTATGGATTTGTCTAATTAGCTTATTTCCCTTAGCAGAATGTCTTCAAGGTTCATTCATGTTGTAGCATGTGTCAGTACTTCGTTTCTTTTCATTGTGAGAGACTATTCGGTTGCGTGGGTATACATATTGTGCTTATCTACTCATCAGTTGATAGAAACATGCTGTTTCCACCTTTTGACTGCTGTAAATAATGCCTCTATAAACATTCACATACAAGCTTTTGTGTGGCCATGCATTTTCATTTATTTGAGTGGAAATGTCAGATTATGTGATAACTCTGTTTGTTCATGTGACGAGCAGCCAGGTTGTTTTCCAAAGTGGCTGCACCTTTTATACTCCTACCAGCAGGGTATGAGGGTTCCCATTTCTTCACATCCTTACCAACTTGCTACTATCTGACTTCTATTATACCCATCCTAGTGGCTGTGAAGTGGTATCTCATTGTGGTTTTCGTTTACGTTTCCCTGATGGCTAATAATGTCTAACATCTTTTCAAGTGCTTATTGGCCATTTGTATATCTCCTTTGGAGAAATATCTATTCAGATCTTTTGCCCTTTTTTTTTTTTTTTTTTTTTTTTGAGACGGAGTCTCGCTCTGTCACCCAGGCTGGAGTGCAGTGGCCGGATCTCAGCTCACTGCAAGCTCCGGCTCCCGGGTTCACACCATTCTCCTGCCTCAGCCTCCCGAGTAGCTGGGACTACAGACGCCCGCCACCTCACCCGGCTAGTATTTTTGTATTTTTTAGTAGAGACGGGGTTTCACCGTGTTAGCCAGGATGGTCTCGATCTCCTGACCTCGTGACAGCCCGTCTCCGCCTCCCAAAGTGCAGGGATTACAGGCTTGAGCCACCGCGCCTGGCCTCTTTGCCCAATTTAAAATTGAGTTGTTTGTCCTTTTATTTTATATATATACACATATATACACACACACATATACACACATATTTAGAGAAGGGTCTTGTTCTGTTGCCCAGGCTGCTATGCAATTGTGCAGTCTCAGACTGCTGCCTCCAGTTCCTGGGCTCAAGCGATCCTCTCACCTCAGCTTCCTGAGTAGCTGGGATGACAAGTGTTCACCATCATGCTCAGCTAATTTTTAAATTTTTTACAGAGATGGGTCCTCACCATCTCACCCAGGATGGCCTCAAACTCCCGGGCTCAAGCAGTCCTCCCAGCTTGGCCTCCCAAAGTGCTGGGATTACAGGCATGAGCCACCACACCCGGCCCTGTCCTTTTATCATTGAGTTGTAAGTGTTCTTTATATAATCTGGATACTAGACTGCCATCAGAGAGATGGTTTGCAAATCTTTTCTCCTATTCTGTGTTGTATTTTCACTCTCTTGATGGTGTCCTTTGAAGCCTGTGATGGTTTTACTTTTGATGAAGTGCACTTTGTCTATTTTTTCTTTCGTCACTTCTGCTTTCGGTGTCATATCTGAAACACCATTGCCTGATCCAAAGTAATGCATATCATTATTTGCCTCTCCGGGCATTTTGTTAGTGTGCAGCAATTTTGGGTGAATTATAAAATAACGATGTTTAATTAATAAATTATATTTTATTCCATAAGATTTATTTTATTGTCTTTATTTCAGCAATATCACCAACTATGTTGCTATAATCTAGAGTCTTCACATAATTTACATTCTATTGATCTAAGGGGTCAGCAAACTATGACCCACTGGATAAATTCAGCCCACCACATGTTTTCGTAAAGATTTATTGGCACATAGTTACACTCATTCATTTATTTATTGCAGCAATCACCTATAACCGCAGAATTGAATAGCTGTGACAGAGATCACATGCCTAAAATACTTATTATCTGGCTCTTATTACTTATTATTACTATCAAGCTCTTTAGAGAAAAGGTTCACCAAGCCCTGATCTAAAGGATTAAAAAATAAAATGTAATTTTGTTCAAAAGGTATACAATTTAAATATATTTCATCAAAAATGTACATTAAAGGGCTGGGCGCACTGGCTCATGCCTGTAATCCCAGCACTTTGGAAGGCTGAGATGGGTGGATCACTTTAGGTCAGGGGTTTGAGACCAGACTGGCCGACATGGTGAAGCCCTGTTTCTACTAAAAATACAGACTGGGTGCGGTGGCTCACGCCTGTAATCCCAGCACTTTGGGAGGCCAAGGCGGGCAGATCACAAGGTCAGGAGAGCGAGACCATCCTGGCTAACACGGTGAAACCCCGTCTCTACTAAAAATACAAAAAATTAGCCGGGCGTGGTGGTGGGCACCTGTAGTCCCAGCTACTTGGGAGGCTGAGGCAGGAGAATGGCGTGAACCCGGGAGGCGGAGCTTGCAGTGAGCCAAGATCGCGCCACTGCACTCCAGCCTGGGCGACAGAGCGAGACTCCATCTCAATAAAAAAATAATAATAGTAATACAAAAGTTAGCTAGCTGTGGTGGCACGCACCTGTAATCCCAGCTACTTAGGAGGCTGAGACAGGAGAATCACTTGAACCTGGGAGGCAGAGGCTGCAGTGAACCAAGATCGCCTCACTGCACTCCAGTCTGGGTAACAGAGTGATACTGTCTCAAAAAGAAAAAAAGTACATTAAGGTCAGTGTCAAATATTGAAAAATTGAAATTATATTTCTGTTATTAAATCTTAAATTGCCTATTAAAATTAAGACAAAATTCAGACCAGGCATGGTGGCTTACACCTGTAATCCCAGCACTTTGGGAGGCCAAGGTTGGTGGATCACCTGAGGTTAGGAGTTTGAGACCAGCCTGGCCAACGTGGTAAAACTTCATCTCTAATAAAAATACAAAAATTAGCTGGGCGTGGTGGTGTGCACCCGTAATCCAAACTACTTAGGAAGCTGAGGCAGGAGAATCACTTGAACCCGGGAGGTGGAGGTTGGCGTGAACTGAGATCACACCATTGCACTCCAGCCTTGGTGACAGAGTGAGACTTCATCTCAAAATAAATAAATAAATAAATAAGACAAAATTCAAGCTATCAACAAATAAATATCAGCATTTTAAATCAAAATAATTTAAGGCTGTGTACGGTGGCTCACACCTGTAATCCCAACACTTTGGGATGCCAAGGCCAGCAAATCATTTGAGGTCAGAAATTCTAGACTACCCTGGCCAACATGGTGAAACCCTGTCTCTACTAAAAATACAAAAATGAACTGGGCATGGTGGTGTGTGCCTGTAGTCCCAGATACTTGGGAGGCTGAGGCAGGAGAATCGCTTGAACCCAGGAGAGAGAGGTTGCAGTGAGCCAAGATGGTGCCACTGCACTCCAGCCTGGGTGACAGAGCAAGACGGTTTCAAATAAATAATTAATTAATTAAATAAAATTGACACTTTAATTTATTTTTGGACACTTTAATTAAATCTTAATATTTTTATTAAAATAAAACTAATCTCCATTTGTCTTAGTCCCTTAAGACTGCTATAACAAAACATCTTAGACTGAGTGCCTTAGAAACAACAGAAATTTCTTGCCTACTGTTCTGGAGGCTGAGAGGTCCAATATCAAGATGTCGGCAGATTTTATGTCTGATGAAGACCCACTTCCTTGTAGATGGCACCCTCTAGCTGTGTTCTCACATGGTGGGTGGAAGGAGTGAGTGAGTTCCCTTGGGCCTCTTTTAGAAGGGAACTAATCCCATTCATGAGAGCTCTACCCTCATGACCCAGTTACTTCCTAAAAGCCCTACCTCTTAATACTATTACTTAGTACTATTATACTTAATACTATTATGCTCTTGGGGGTTTGGTTTCAACACATGAATTTTAGGTGGTGCTGTAGTTTGGATGTTTGTCCCCTCCAAACCTCATGTTGAAATTTGATCCCCAGTGTTGAAAGTAAGTCCTAATGGAAGGTGTTTGGATGATGGGGGCAGATGCCTCTTGAATAGATTAATGACCTTCCTTGAGGGTGAGTTCTCATTCTATTAGGTCTCTGGAGAAGGGGTTGGTAAAAAGAGACTGGCACCTCCCATCTCTCTTGCTTCCTCTCTTGCCACGCAATCTCTACGCATGCTGAATTCCCTTCCCCTTCCACCAAGAGTGTAAGCAACCAAGGTCCTTACCAGAAGCCAAGCAGATGCCAGTGCAATGCTTCTTGTAGAGTCTGCATAATCATAAGCTAAGTAAGCCGCTTTTCTTTACACATTACCCAGCCACAGGTATTCCTTTATAGCAAAACAAAACAGACCAAGGCTGGAGACACAAACATTCAGACCATTGCACAATTCTAGTATACAATGTTCATCTAGTGACCAAAATAAAGAACCTGTCTCATGCATCACAAATCATGTTACCTACACTTTAGACACATTTAAGACTAATATGAATTGTTCAATATTGCAAAATATTCCTCAGTCACAATGTGAAACTTTTGCAAATACCACATTAATTAGCATGAGCCACAAATGGAACAAAAAGAGAAGCAAGAAAATAGATGTGTGGTACTCCTGGGAAACAGTGCTTCATTATGCAAGAATCTATTGCATTCATGTTATCTAAGAGAAAGGATTTGACAAGTTAATTTGTCTTTTCTCTTACCTAATCCCCCTGATGCTCAAATCCAAAGCATTCTGTCACCAGCACAGGCAGCAGCCACAAACCATTTTGTTTCATGGATACTGGGCACAGGCAGTGAAAAAGCATTGCCCTGGGGCCTGAAGAGCATTCATCATGAGAATGGATGTTTAGGATGATAGGTCATGTTGGTTCCATGCCAAGCGTAGAATTCAGAATGACAAAGGCATATGTTGTTTTTTAAAATAAATGTGTGCTTGTGATACAAAGACCTACCTATAAAGCATTGAACCCAGTGCAGGGGTCACTCTTGCCTGCATCTAAAGGTGGTATTTCCAAGACTGTTAGAAGGAACTGGCATGAAAACCTGGGGTTTAGGTAGAATCATCTTGGAAACAGAGCTAAGAACCAATATTTTAGTACAGAATATCTTACTGTAACTCAAATCTGTAACTATATTGTGGTACCGAGCCTTTGACTAAATAAGCCTAGTTGGTTGGCTTCTCTTGGATAAGGGACTTTATCTCGTGAAGGTAGAGAGGTAGATGTTTGAAATGTCTTAGAAAATTTAAATTCTCTAAAATGTTAGATAATTTATTATATAAAATTTGTTATTTCAATTTGAAATGTTTAATGTCTTTAGGCATGATATTTTTAATTTTTTTTTTTTTTTTTTTTGAGACAGGGTCTCACTCTATCACTCAGGCTGGAGTGCAGTGGCACAATCACGGCTCACTGTAGCCTTGGCACCTCCTGGGCTCAAGTGATCCTCCCACCTCAGGCTCCCGAGTAGCTGGGACAACAGACACATGCCAGCACACCCATCTAACTTTTTTGCACTTTTTGTGGAGACAGGGTTTTGCCATGTTGCCCAGGCTGGTCTTGAACTCCTGGCCTCAAGTGATCTGCTTGCCTTGGCCTTCCAAAATTCTAGGATTACAGGTGTGAGCTACCACAGGTGGCTGACATTTTAAAAACCTTAATCAAAGTTCTCTATGCTTAGGGATGTAAATATTTTTGTTTGTTTGTTTGTTTGAGATGGAGTCTCACTCTGTCACCCAGGCTGGAGTGCAGTGCTGGCTCTCAGCTCACTGCAACTTCTGCCTCCCAGGTTCAAGCGATTCTCCTGCCTCAGCCTCCTGAGTAGCTGGAACTATAGGCACGCGCCACCACTGTTGGCTAATTTTTAGTATTTTTAGTAGAGATGGGGTTTCACCGTGTTAGCCAGGATGGTCTTGATCTCCTGACCTCGTGATCCGCCCGCGTTGGCCTCCCAAAGTGCTGGGATTACAGGCATGAGCCACTGTGCCTGGCTGTAAATATGTTTTTAAAGATAACTTAAAAAGTGAAATGAGGGGGCCGGGCACGGTGGCTCAAGCCTGTAATCCCAGCACTTTGGGAGGCCAACGCGGGCGGATCACGAGGTCAGGAGATCGAGACCATCCTGGCTAACACGGTGAAACCCCGTCTCTACTAAAAATACAAAAAACTAGCCGGGTGAGGTGGCGGGCGCCTGTAGTCCCAGCTACTCGGGAAGCTGAGACAGGAGAATAGCGTGAACCTGGGAGGCGGAGGTTGCAGTGAGCTGAGATCTGGCCACTGCACTCCAGCCTGGGCAGCAGAGCGAGACTCTGTCTCAAAAAAAAAAAAAAAAAAAAAAAAAGTGAAATGAAGCCGGGCGCGGTGGCTCATGCCTGTAATCCCAACACTTTGGAAGGCCGAGACAGGCGGATCACGAGGTCAGGAGATCGAGATCATCCTGGCTAACACGTGAAACCCCGTCTCTACTAAAAATACAAAAAAACTAGCCGAGCATGGTGGCGAGCGCCTGTAGTCCCAGCTACTCGGGAGGCTGAGGCAGGAGAATGGCGTGAACCTGTGAGGCGGAGCTTGCAGTGAGCCCATAGTGCCACCGCACTCTAGCCTGGGGGACTGAGCAAGACTCCCTCTCAAGAAAAAAAAAAAAGTGAAACGAGCTGGGTGTAGTGGCTCATGCCTGTAATCCCAACACTTTGAGAGGCTGAGGTGTGCAGACTCAGAGTTCAAGACCAGCCTGCGCAACATGGTGAAACCCCATCTGTACAAAACAAAACAAACAACAACAACAAAATTAGCCGGGTGTGGTGGCACGTGTCTGTAGTCCCAGCTACTTGGGAGGCTTAGGTGGGAGAATGGCTTGAGGCAGGGAGGTTGCAGTGAGTTGAGATGACACCACTGCACTCTAGCCTGTGCAACAGAGTGAGACTGTCTCAAAAATAAAAAATTTAGAATGAAATAATAATTTAAGGCTTAACAACAACAACAACAAAAACCATAGTTCCCCATCAGTTCCCAGTAGCATGTATTTCCAATCTTTTAGTTCCTCTAGTAATTACTTCCATATTTCTATAGCATATTGCTCTCTTTCATTTCATCAATTGCAAACAATATCTATGACTTCCTATTATGGTAGATGAGAATGTTTAACTCTCTTATAGCCCCCATCCAATTTCCAAATATACTTATATCACAATTTTGCTTGGATTCATGTTTTACTTTTTTTTTTTTTTTTTTTTGATGGAGTCTAGTTCTGTCGCCAGGCTGGAGTGCAGTGGCGCGATCTTGGCTTACTGCAACCTCCGCCTCCCAAGTTCAAGCAATTCTCCTGCCTCAGCCTCCTGAGTAGCTGAGGAGCTCAGCCTCCCGAGTAGCTGTAGGTACTACAGGCACGCGCCACCACACTTGGCTAATTGTTGTATTTTCAGTAGAGACAGGGTTTCACCATGTTGGCCAGATGGTCTTGATCTCTTGACCTCATGATCCACCTGCCTCAGCTTTCCAAAGTGCTGGGATTACAGGTGTGAGCTACTGTGCCCAGTCCATGTTTTACATTTTAATTATGATGATTATATAAATATTGCTCAAGGTTGAGCCAATATTTTACTACGATTTTTCTTCATTTTTTGTAAACCTATTTGGTTCTCTTAGAATCAACATTGCCTCATTGTTAAAAATAAACTTTCAAAATTTGAGAATAGTTTTAGTTCACAGAGTTGTTGAGAAGATAAAACAGAGAGATCCCATATACCCCACACCCAGTTTCTCATATTACCTTAATGGGTATCTCTGTCACAATTAATGAAACACTAATGATACATTGTTATTAACTAAAGTTAATACTTCATTCAGATTTCCTCAGTGTTTCCCTAATGTCCTTTTTCTATTCCAAGATCCCAAGCATGATACTTTGTTACATTTAGTTGTCATGTCTCTGTAGACTCCTCTTGGTTATAATAGTTTCCCAGACTCTCTTTGTTTTTATAACGTTGAAGGATTTGAGGATTACTGGTCAGGTATTTTATAGAAAGACTCTCAATCAGGATTTGTCTGATGTTCTTCTTGTAACTAGACAGGGGTAACATTTTTGAAGAGGAAGATCACAGAAGTAAAGTGCCATTTTAATCATGCCATACCAAGGTTACATGTTATCAATATGACTTATCATTGTTAATGTTAACCTTGATTGCCCGGCTTAATGGAGTTTATCAGTTTTCTTTACTCTAAAGTTACTTTCCCCTCTTCATTTCTGGTTTTGTTTGTTTGTTTGTTTGTTTTGAGACAGTGTGTCGCTCTCTTGGCCCAGGCTGGAGTGCAGTGGTGTGATCTCGGCTCACTGCAACCTCCGCATCCCGGTTCAAGCAATTCTCCCTGCCTCAGCCTCCCGAGTAGCTGGGGCTACAGGTACCCACCACCACACCACACCCGGCTAATTTTTTAGTAGAGACAGTGTTTCGCCATGTTGGCCAGGCTGGTCTTGAACTTCTGACCTCTGATGATCCACCTGCCTCAGCCTCCCAAAGTGCTGGGATTACAGGCATGAGCCACCACACCCTGCCTGCCCCCTTCATTTCTATACTGTACTATAAAAGAAAACCACAGGCTGGGCTCCTAATACATTTAATCATGTATTTATATCATTTATACTTTGGTGATACTCCAATTCTACTTTGTGTACTTTTTTTTCTTTGTTACTTCTCAGATTGTTTTAGCTTGGGCCATTGGGTGCTCTGTCAATTGGCTCCTATATCCCTTAGACATATCCCCATTATTGTGGTGTTTTTTTGTTTTGTTTTGTTTTGTTTTTTGAGATAGAGTCTTGTTCTGTTGCCCAGGCTGGAGTGCAGTGGTGCAATCTTGTCTCACCGCAGCCTCCACCTCCTGGGCTCAAGCAATTCTGCCTCAGCCTCCCGAGTAGCTGGGATTACAGGCATGCCCCACTACCATGAGCTACCACAGCTGGCCTCATGGTGGGTTTTTAGTTTGGTTTTGGTTTTGTATGTACTTTCTTACTTTATGGCACTAAAAGATGCTCCAGACTCATTATGTATATTTCCTCTCCCAGTCCTACAATCAATCATTTCTCCAAGGAACGCTGGCTCTTTTATTGGAGAATGGTATTATAAACTAAGATCTGGGTGCTAAGTGTGCTCATTGCTACTGTGGTGTCTTGCTTCTAGGCCCTCTCAGCTGATAGAGCAAGAAGATATATGTGTGTAAACTAACATGTGTGTATATATATCTATATATATATTTATATGCATATTTATGAATATCTATATGTAGGCATCTGTGTTAGTCAGTTTTTGCATTACTATAAAGAAATACCTAAGGCTAGGTAATTTATCAAGAAAAAAATTCAATTGGCTCAAGATTCTGCAGGCTGTATAGAAAGCTTGACACTAGCATCTGCTTGGCCTCTGGTGAGGCCCCAAGGAGCCTTTACTCATGGTGGATGGTGAAGTGGGAGCAAGCATGTCATATGGCAAGAGAGGGAGCGAGAGAGAGAGAGAAAGTGGGAGGTCCTAGACTCTTTTTTTTTTTTTTTTTTTTTTTTGAGATGGAGTCTTGCTCTGTTGCCCAGGCTGGAGTGCAGTGGTGCAATCTCGGCTCACTGCAGCCTCTGCCTCCTGTATTCAAGCAATTCTCCCTGCCTCAGCCTTCTCTGGGTGGCAGTGGGGCTTCTTCCTGGCAAAGAGCTTTAGGAGTTCTTTTATCAGATCCTCATGGTTTTGTTTTTGTTGTTGTTTTTGAGACAAGAGTCTTGCACTGTCACCCTGGCTGGAGTGCAGTGGCACGATCTTGGCTCACTGCAATCTCCTGGGTTCAAGCGATTCTTCTTCCTCAGCTTCCTGAGTATCTGGGACTACATGCACACGCCACCACACCTGGCTAATTTTTGTATTTTTAGTAGAGATGGGGTTTCACCATATTGGCCAGACTGGTCTGGAACTCCTGACTATGATCCGCCTGCCTCGGCTTTCCAAAGTGCTGGGATTATAGGCACAAGCCACCACGCCTGGCCCCAGGCTCTTTTAAACAACCAGATCTCGCATGAAGTAACTAAGCAAGAACTCACTCATTATCACAAGGACAGCACCAATCCATTCATGAAGGATCCACACCCAGGACCCAAACATCTCTCTCCAGGCTCCACCTCTAACATTGGGGATCTCATTTCAACATGAGCTTTGGTGGAGACATACATCCAAACCATATTAAGGTAAACATGAGTTCATGCTGATTTCTCTAATTGTAATCCATTACCACACAGATTATTCTAGCCCTTGCCCCTTGCTTGTCTGTAAGCTTTCCTTCTAACAAGGAGAGCCCCACTTTCACCAATGGCCATCCATTTTCTTAATTGTTCAATTCCAGTATACATGTATAATGATTTTGGAATTCTTAACCTGTATCCCTGTGAGAAACAACTAGGATTTTTTAAAAAATTAACTAGTGTATTTACAGTGTTTATATAGAATAACTTTTGCCTTATAATTACAGACTCCACTCATTTCCAAAGTTACAGAGGTCAGACCCTTATTCCCCCATCCTCTCTAGACAGATTGCTTTGTATGTTTGCAACACATTTAGATTCCTTTGTCACATTCCGAATTTCATGCTGAGTTCCCCCAACCTCCTAAATGATTTAAATTTTCATACATTAAACTTTACTCTTTGTATGGTAGTTTTAGCGATTTAAAAAATGCCTAATGTCTTGTGTTCACTATAACAGTATCATGCAGAATCATTTCATCTCCCTAAAAAATCCCGAGTACTTCACCTATTCAACCCTCCTCCTTGAGACTTTGTTGACCACTGATCTGTTTACCATTTCAGTAATTTTGCCTTTTCCAAAATGTCATGTAATTGAAATACATCATGTAGTTTTTTTCAGATTGGTGCTTTCACTTAGCAATATGCACTTAAGATTTATCCGTGTCTTTTCATGGTTTGATAGCTCATTTATTTTTATTGCTAAGCAATATTCCACTGTATGAATGTGCCAATCCCATTTTTCATGCACTTAGATTACCTTAAACTTATAGTTAAATCTTGCAACACTACCCAACATTGAAGTGTTTTCATGCAAGTTTTACATGGTCAGTTGGTCAATGCTGTCAGATGATCTACCAGTTCCTTCTCTTCCCACCTCCTGCCCAGAGATACCACACCTGAAGTTTTCCATTGTTCCTGCTCCAATCTAAACTAGCAGTCCTTGGCCGGGCATGGTGGCTCACGCCTGTAATCCCAGCACTTTGGGAGGCGGAGGTGGGCTGATCACCTGAGATCAGGAGTTTGAGACTAGCCTGGTGAAAACTGTCTCTACTAAAAATACAAAAATTAGCTGGGCTTGGTGGCACGCGCCTGTAATCCCAGCTACTCAGGAGGCTGAGGCAGGAGAACCACTTGAACCTGGGAAGCAGAGGTTGCAGTGAGCTGAGATGGCACCACTTCACTCCAGCCTGGGCACCAGAGTCAGCGCTGTCTCAAAAAATAAAATAAAATAAAATAAAATAAAATAAAATAAAATAAAATAAAATAAAATAAAATAAAATAAAATAAAACAAAGCAGTCCTCTAACGAAGCTATGGAATCGTTGTCCTGGATCTGTTCCTTGACATCATGCTGAAAATTCCTTTGTCTCTCTCTGTAAACCTCTTGTTCCCTGCATCCAGTGTTTTCCTTTTTCATGGTTTATTTCTTTATTTTAGTGGAACATATCCTCCAGCAGCTTCCGGAGAAATAGTAAATGGAAAATGCACTTTAATAATAAGAGCAAAAATGGGCAAAAGTCACAGATAAGCAAAAAAGAAGGAAAGAGAGAGAAAGAAAGAAAATAGAAAATGCACCACTGAAAGTTGTGGCTTCACTCACAATTGAGAGTTTGGCTAGGTTTAGAATTGAACATTAAAAATAATTTTTACTCAAAAATGTAAAGAAATTGCTCCATCATTGTTATTGTTGATTTTACCTCCCCACATTGTTGAGAAATCTAATGACATCTGATTCCTGTTTTTCATATTTAAAGGTTTTTAGGATATTTTCTTAAGCCGTTGTGTTCTAAGATTTCACGGTGTTGGCCCTTATCAGTTTGAAGATTAATGTTCTTCAGTTCTGGAAATGTTTTGGGCTCTTTAATAATAATATTTTCTCTACCACTGTGCTTTTTTGGAGTGCCCATTTGTAGTTTTTAGACTTCATGAATCTTTTTTTAAATCTTTTTTCTCCTTAGTGGTATCTATTTAGTTTTTCTGTTCTAATTTCTAAGAAGCATCCTTGATTTTATCTTCTAACTCTTCTGTTTAGATTTTCTTTAATTTTTTCTATCATATTTTGAATTTCAAAATGTGCTTCTGTCTTATTCCCTGATTTTTAATATATGTACATATATATGCATGAATGCATGGATGTGTGTGTTAGTGTGTATACATATGTATAAAAGATAGATGATAGATAGATAGATATTCCTGTTACTAGTTTGTAGAGATGTATTATCTTTTATCTGTTTGGGGAAACTAATTATAGTTTCTTTGAAGTTTTTTCCTGTACCTCACATTGTATCTATTTTCTCTGAACCCTCTTTTTTTCCTGTGTTCACTTCAGTCTCTCTCATTGGACATTTTCCTTAAACACCTAGCAATCCTTGGCTGGCTATTCATATTTTTAAGTAAGGCATTAAAAGTTGATTGAAAGCACCATATATATGGGTGAGACTTCACTGAAAGGAAATCTCTGACTGTAGTCTTTCTGCTTTTTGTCAAATGAAACTTTTCCAGAGATTTTATATTCTGTGCTAGTCCCACCTACCCAGGTACCTAAAATCTGTTTCTGAGCCTTTTTTGGGTTTTGAGAGAGAACCAGCTTGTTATTCAGGGTGCCCACATTTGCCCTTCTGTGACTCTCCCAGCTTGCCAAGTCATCTATCACTTCCCAATCTGCTTTCTATTTTCCTTTATGGCTCAAGGCCTCAAGTGTCTTCTTGTTTTCTTTACTTTCCTTTTTCTTTCTCTTTTTTTCTGCAAGATAGGGTCTTGCTCTGTTGCCTAGGCTGGAATGCAGTGGTGGCAGTGAAATCATAGCTCACTACAGCCTCAAACTACTGGGCTCAAGCAATCCTCCTGCCTCAGCCTCCCAAGTAGCTGGGACTATAGGTGTGTATTACCACAACCGGATAATTTTTTTTTTAGTAGAAATGAGGTCTCACTATATTATACAGGTTGGTCTCGTCGAACTCCTGGGCTCAAGTGATCCTCTCCGGCCTCAGTCTCCCAAAGTGCTGAGGTGTAAGCTACCTCACCCAGCCAATATTTGTGATTTTAATTTTTAAAAATTAAAGACAATTTGGTTAATTTTATTTAATTTATTTATTCATTCATTTTTTACTTTATAGCCCAGTGTAATGTTGAAAGCCCTTTTTGTTTTCTTCTGTGGGTAGTGGAGTGGAGGGGAGGTGTGGGATGGGGACAGTGTCTTGCTCTGTTGCCCAGGCTGAGTGCAGTGGTACAAACATAGCTCACTGCAGCCTTGGATTCCTAGGCTCAAGCAATGCTTCTGCCTCAGTCTTCTGAGTATCTGGGACTACAGGCGTGAGCCACCATGCTGGCTAATTATCTAAGTTTTTTGTGGAGACACATTCTTACTATATTGCCTAAGCTGGTCTTGAACCCCTGGGTTCAAGCGATCCTCCCACTTCAGCCTTTCAAAGTGCTGGGATTATAGGCATGAGCTATCGCACCCAGCTCCTAATTTTCTTTTCTTTCTTTCTTTTTTTTTTTCCCGAGACAGAGTTTCACTCTTCTTGCCCAGACTGGAGTGCAATGGCACAATCTTGGCTCACTGCAACCTCCACCTCTCAGGTTCAAGCGATTCTCCTGCCTCAGCCACCCAAGTAGCTGGGATTACAGGCATGCACCACCATGCCCAGCTACTTTTGTATTTTTAGTAGAGACAGGGTTTCTCCATATTGGTCAGACTGGTCTCAAACTCCCAACCTCAGGTGATCCACCCACCTCAGCCTCCCAAAGTGCTGGGGTTACAGGCGTGAGCCACCACACCCGGCCAATTTTCTAAATATAATTATGTTATTATTAAATTGGTAAGCAGTGTTACATTAGGACATTTTTCTTTATATCAGGTTTACGTGATGGCCATGAGTGCCATTCCCAACACACTTGTGCAGCTAGCATTCTGGGTGTAAATTAAGTTACACCAATTAGATCTACAGGTGGACTATGCAACAAACTAAAACTTTCAGCTACAGCCAATGACTACCAAACATCTACTATCCACAGCAAAATAGCTACTTAGTAATGTCTGCAATGGATGCCTCTGTTTCTAATTGGAATTGGAAGTGCCAATGGAAGTGACCCAGTTATCCTTTCCCATTTCAATAGTGCTTTCTGTGTAAGCTCAGGTTTGTTTTTGGTTGGTGTACCGAAAATTGAGCTAAAGAGTCTGGAAGATGAGGATAATCCATCAAAACCCAAGGCATCAAGATGACAGTATCAAAATAGAGAATACCCAACCATCAGAGTCCATTTACTGAGCAACTTCTGTTTGCCTGTGCCTCGGGCTGAAAGCTAAAAAGTCATAACACCTTTTCTCATGGAGGTTTCAGTTCACTTAGCCAAATCACAACATGTATATGAGCAACAATTACCAAACAAGACAGTGGAGAGAAAAGCAGCAAGGTCCATCTTCCTGACGCCCTGCAGTATGTGGTGCTTGTGAAATTTCGGCTTCAGTCTCTCTCTTTGGTGTTGAGAAGCCATTGCAGCAGTGGCAGCCAGATAGCACAATTCAGTGATGAGACAGTTGTGGTTGTGGCTTCTACAGCTTCCTGATCCTAGCTTTATGATCTCTGAATGGCATTTTGATCAGTATGCCAGGGATCTTTTGATCGTAGTAGTTTACTTTTGGCCTCCTGATCTCCACTTTTCTGTCTGTGGCAAAGGAAGCATCATTCTTGATAGACCAGTTCTGCAACATTCTGGGAGTCATGCCAGAGGTATGCCTAGAGCCCACCCCTCCATCTCTTCCAAAAAGTTTCTAAATATCTAATCTAATCTACTGTATTTAACCCCTTTCTGCTTAAAATACCTAGAGTAGACAGAGCGAGGTGGCTCATGCCTGTAATCCTAGCACTTTGGGAGGCTAAGGTGGGCAGATCACCTGAGGTCAGGAGTTCCAGACCAGCCCGACCAAAATGGAGAAACCCCGTCGCTACTAAAAAAATACAAAATTAGCTGGGCGTGGTGGCGCATGCCTGTAATCCCAGCTACTCAGGAGACTGAGGCAGGAGAATCGCTTGAACCCGGAAGGCGGAGGTTGTGGTGAGCCCAAGATCATACCATTGCATTCCAGCCTGGGCAACAAGAGCAAAACTCCATCTCAAGAAAAAAAAAAAAAAAAACTAGAGTGTTTATGTTTCCTGCATTGAACCCTGACTAATGAACTTTGTTAGGAATTTGAAGTGTTTGAGAGAATAAGATATATTAAATTTTCAATTACTTGAAATATTTAATAAAAACTAATGAACTACTTATATAATACGCTAAATGTTTAGGGATTTAATTTTTTTTTTTTAAGACAGAGTTTTGCTCTTGTTGCCCAGGCTGGAGTGCAATGGTGCAATCTCAGCTCACTGCAACCTCCACTTCTCGGGTTCAAGCCATTCTCCTGCCTCAGCCTCCCAAGTAGCTGGGATTACAAGCATGCACCACTATACCCGGCTAATTTTTTGTATTTAGTAGAGATGGGGTTTCACCATGTTGGTAGGGCTAGTCTTGAACTCCTGATCTCAGGTGATCCATCCGCCTCCGCCTCCCAGAGTGCTGGGATTACAGGCGTCAGCCACTGTGCCTGGCCGGGATTTAATCTTTTACATATAAGTATTTTAAAAAATATAAGTATTAATTGAATATTAATCACAGAACAAGTAAAAATAATGAATCTAATTTCTTATATAATATAGGATTAGATTAATAATTATCAAGATTTGTAAGTTGAGTTTAAAGACTTAAGAAAAACTACTGGGTTTAGTGGCTTACACTTGTAATCCCAGTGAATCAGGAGCCCAAGGCAAGAGGATCATATGAAGTCAGGAGTTCGAGACCAGCTTGGGCAACACGGTGAGACCCTCACTACAAAAAACACAAGTATTAGCCAGGGGTGGGACATGGTGATGCACAGCTGTAGTTCCAGCTACTCAGGAGGCTGAGACAGAAGGATCATTTGATTCCAGGAGTTTCAGGCTGCAGTGAGCTATGATCACACCACTGCACTCCAGGCTGGGCAACAGAGAGACTCCAATTCTAAAAAAAATTAATGTTTTTAAAAAAGAAAAACTAGGTGGGGCATGGTTGCCCAGCCTGGAGTGCAGTGGCACAATCTCTGCTCACTGCCTCTCGGATTCAAGTGATTCTCCCACCTCAGCCTCCTGAGTAGCTGGGATTGCAGGCACACACTACCACGCTTGCCTAATTTTTTGTATTTTTGGTAGAGACAGGGTTTCACCATGTTGGCCAGGCTGGTCTGGAACTCCTGACCTCAAGTGATCTGCCTGCCTCAGCCTCCCAAAGTGCTGGGATTATAGGCATAAGCCACTGCACCCAGCCTCACAGTATCTAGTTAGTCATAAGACAGACTGACTTAAATTTCACATCTTATTTCTTCTGAAGAAGAGTAAAACTGGCTGGGCGCAGTGGCTCACGCCTGTAATCCCAGCACTTTAGGAGGCCGAGGCGGGCAGATCACGAGGTCAGGAGATCGAGACCATCCTGGCTAACACAGTGAAACCCCGTCTCTACTAAAAATGCAAAAACTTAGCCGGGCGTGGCGGCGGGCGCCTGTAGTCCCAGCTACTGGGGAGGGTGAGGCAGGAGAATGGCGTGAACCCGGGAGGCGGAGCTTGCAGTGAGCCGAGATCACGCCACTGCACTCCAGCCTGGGCGACAGAGCGAGACTCTGTCTCAAAAAAAAAAAAAAAAAAAAAAAGAGCAAAACTGATCAGTCTAACTACACATGTTGAAAAAGCAAGGGAATAGGTTTTTGCAGCCTTAATAAGAAACACTGTTTATTATGGTGCAGGGCACAGAGTAGTGCAGAGTATAGATCACTACTATGTGCAGGGCACTCGACGACTAGTTGATTTCCATGTTATTTCATTTAATCTTCACAACAGCTCTGTAAGTGTTATTATTGACCCCATTTTATAGATGAAGAAATAGAGGCTCAAGCAGGTTAAGAGAGTTGCGCAAGATCACACAAGTAAGAAGTGGTATTGGGGATTCAAACCCAAATCCATCTTGTTCAAAGCCCATCTTTCCACTGCACCTTCATGCCTTTTAGCGATAAGATACACGGGCCGTGCCTCTGCCAACTCGTGGCTGCCAATATGTAACATAAGCAAGAAGCAAACCTTAGTTATTTTCTTAAGCCACTGGTACGTTTGGAGTTGTTTATTACTGGAGCCTTATCTAACACAAGTTGGCTGATAATAGGTATCTTTATTTTCTATGTACAGCAGTGTAAACCTTGGAAACTGTTTTAGTATTAATAACTTAGTACAGTGCAAAATATGCTTGGTGAGAACCTCTATTAATTTACACCATCCCCAAACAAGTACTTTTTCTTTCTTTTTTTTTTTTTTGACAGGATATCGCTCTGTCACCCAGGCTGAAGGGCAGTGGTGCAGTCTTGGCTCACTGTAACCTCCACTTCCCAGGTTCAAGCGATCCACCCACCTCAGCCTCCTAAGTAGCTGGCACCACAGGTGTGCATCACCATGCCTGGCTAATTTTTGTATTTTTTGTAGAGGCGTGGCTTCACTATGTCGCTCATGCTCTCAAACAAGTACTTTATTTAGACAAATGCTCAACAATGATTGATGCTCTCTGGGGAAGACAATTAATCCGTTGGGGGCATGGCTTTGGCATTCAAATTTGTGGCAACATAAATTCCTGTATAAGTATCTAGAGAAGTATATTTTCTTAAGAGCAACTAGAAAATTTTAAAACTATATTGTCAGATGGGAAATATAAATAGAGCCCCATATTTTCCTATGTGTATTTGCAAAGTAATTAAGAATTTATAAGAAACTTACTAGAATTATGACATAACATTATTAACAAGGTGCCCAGGCAAATGCCTATAATTTTTCCTACCCTGGATTTAGTTGAGGCTAAGAAAATGTAAACTAAGGTGATAAGCAGTTATTGTATCTATAGAGGTGGAAAGCCTGAATAATTCTTTAGAATAGACTGTTTCCTTTGTGTTAGGAAGTCTGCCTAAAGGGGCTCTTCAGTTGCACAAATTTAAAGCAACACTCGCTTGTCTTGGGAAAAGTTATAAAGCTTTTTTCTGAATGCAAATATATATATATGTGTGTGTGTGTGTATTATATATATATATACACACACACACATACATATTTTGAGACAGAGTCTCAGTCTGTCGCCAGGCTGGAGTACAGGTACAATTAGAGCTTACTGCAGCCTGGAACTTCTGGGCTCCAGTGATCCTCCCACCTCAACCTCCTGAGTAGCTAGAACTACTGGCATGTGCCTCCCTGGCTCTGTGTGTGTGTGTTTGTGTGTGTGTGTGTGTATCTATAAACAGGGTCTTGCTGGTCTCCAAAAAACTGGAGACTCAGAGCCAGGGGAAAGAATTTTTTTCTCCCCTGGAGTCTTAATTTGATGGAGCAGAAATTAACCTGGAGTGAATTGCAGCTGGTGAGCAGAGTGGCTCCTCGTCACATGGAAACAGATGGGAGGCAAACAAGGAAGGACACCCCGGACATGGGTCTGGACTGTAAACTGTAAACACATCTAGTAGCCTCCTGGGGACAGGGTGGTGGTATCAGCAGCAGCCTGAGAGTGAGTGATCCCAGTACTGTAGAAAAACAATATGAACATTTTGGAAATTTCACCTGCAAATTCCATAGTGAGTGGACACTAATATTTACTTAGAACAAAACCTGTCATGGACTTATTGTGTGCCACATTACTTCAATGCAAGAATGGTTACAGAAACCTGCCATCATTGAACAATTTTGATCAACTAGACTGAAATACAAAAGAAGGAAAGAAAGAAAAAAAAAGATATCAACTGCAGTAGAGCAACACCTCCTCTTCTAGGCTGGGCAGATGGGCAGGATAATTTCTTTCCACCAGTTCTCAGTACCTTATTACTGAACTGTAGTAGTGGCTGATCAAACACGTGTTAGCTACCTATCACTTGAAAAGGTTTATTATTTATGTTTACAACTAATAATATATTACCCATGACAGAAGCATCTGCAAGAGGAAAAGGACATGCATGACAGAGCTGAGTATTTGAATTAGTTAAGCACAAATGACAAATGCAGGTTATTATTTTCCTTTTGGTAAGGGGTTGACAAACTTTTTCTGTAAAGGGCTAGACAGTAAATATTTTAGGTTTGTGAGCCATTAAGTTTTTTTTTTTTTTTTTTTTTTTTTTTTCCTGAGATGGAGTCTTGCTCTGTCGCCCAGGCTGGAGTGCAGTGGTGAGATCTCGGCTCACTGCAACCTCCTCCTCCAAGGTGCAAGTGGTTCTCCTGCCTCAGTCTCCTGAGTAGCTGAAACTATAGGCACCTGCCACCACACCCGGCTAATTTTTTGTATTTTTAGTAGAGACGGAGTTTCACCGTATAAGCCAGGATGGTCTCGATCTCCTGACTTCATGATCTGCCCTCCTCAGCTTCCCAAAGTGCTGGGATTACAGGTGTGAGGCACTATGCCCAGCAGAGCCATGAAGTCTTTGTTGAAACTACTCAACTCTCCTTTGTTGAATGAAACCAGCCATAGACAATATGTAAATAAGTGGTGATGGCTGTGTTCCAATAAAACTTAAATATGGACACTGAAATTCGAGTTTCATATACTTTTCACATGCACAAAATATTATTCTCTTTTTGTGTGTTTCTTAACCACTGAAAAATATAAAAAACATTCTTAACTCATGGGCATTCCAAAAAACAGGTCATGGGTCAGAGGTCTGTAGTTTGCTGACCCAGTGCTCTCAGTCTAATAAGCTCTGCGATGGTCCTGCAAGTAAATATACAAAAGTAATTCTGAGAGATTTTTAGCGCACCTAATCTGGAATACCTTTTACAACAGTAAAGAGGAAAAAACTGTCACATACTCAAAATTTCAAACTAAAAAATTTGTCAAAATTAATTTTCTAACATACTTGATAGTAGTAGTAGCATAGAATACCACCATCACTATTAATAAAGAAAGCTAACATTTATATAGGACTCACATATTTGTGATTTGTATAAGAATCACAAAAACGGCCAGGCATGGTGGCTCACGCCTGTAATCCCAGCACTTTGGGGGGCCGAGGTGGGTGGATCACCTGAGGTCAGGAGTTCAAGACCAGCCTGGCCAACATGGCGAAACCCCGTCTCTACTAAAAATACAAAATTAGCTGGGCGCAGTGGTGTGTGCCTGTAATCCTCGCTACTTGGGAGGCTGAGGCAGGGGAATTGCTTGAGTCCAGGAGGAGGAGGTTGCGGTGAGCCGAGACTGCACCATTGCACTCCAGCCTGACAGAGCGAGACTCCATCTCGAAAAAAAAAAAAAAAAATTACAAAAACAAAGGTAGCATTTTTAGCAAATAAAGTATGCCTGCAATATGTTTTTATAGGATCTTAAAGAGCCACTTACTCTAATTAGGAAATGTACAATTTGAATTGGAGTCTGATTTTAAAAAGAAAGAACTAGATAGAAAGAGGAGACATAAAGTTAGAGTAGTAATAGGAAAAGAAAAACATGGTGAAAATACATCTTTTCATCATCTTTTTTTTTTTTTTTTTTTTTGAGACAGAGTCTTGCTCTGTCACCTAGGCTGGAGTGCAGTGGCACGACATTAGCTCACTGCAACCTCTACCCCTCGGGTTCAAGTGATTCTCCTGCCTCAGCCTCCTGAGTAGCTGGGATTACAGGCACTTGCCACCACTCCAGGCTAATTTTTTGTATTTTTCTAGAGACGGGGTTTTGCCATGTTGGGCAGGTTGCTCTTGAACTCCTGATCTCAAGTGATCCATCTGCCTCAGCATCCCAAAGTGCTAGGATTATAGACATGAGCCACTGCGCCTGGCCCATAATAGATCATTTTAAGAGCTGTTTCCTGTCAAAATCATATTCTATTATTATCAATAATGGGACAATAAAGATGGAAAGAATTAGCCAAAGATGAAACAAAATGAATGAAAGAATGAGGTGGGCAAGTCATGAAATAAGATTACTAAGACTGTATTATTAGATGAGTTATTTGGGCTTAAAAGGTGGCCATCCTTTTTATACCATGAAATAAAGAAACAGGCTGGGTGCAGTGGCTCACGCCTGTAATCCCAGCACTTTGGGAGGCTGAGGCGGGTGGATCACGAGGTCAGGAGTTCGAGACCAGCCTGGTCAGCATGGTGAGACTCCCATCTCTACTACAAAAATAAAAAATTAGCCAGACGTGGTGGCACACACCTGTAATCTCAGCTACTCAGGAGGCTGAGGCAGGAGAATTGCTTGAATCTGGGATGTGGAGGTTGCAGTGAGCTGAGATTGCACCATCGCACTCCAGCCTGGGCAACAGACTCTGTCCCAAAAAAAGAAATAAAAAACAATCCTTATACCCATTGTGTGTATTCACTGACAGTAACATGATGAAGTTTCCATGGAAACAACATTCTGCTCACCTAACTTCCCACCTTTTTCAAAGAGCAGTCAGTAAACAGTCAATAATATTCATTTTAACAGATAACATACTGGTAATAAAGGGAGTTACAGCAGAAATCTGTCCTCAATATAATTTACTAGGGAAGATGAGACAAATATAAATGAAAAATTAAAAGACATGGTTTCTTTCCTTTTCAGGGAATATTTATCCCTGAATCAAGTGGAGTAAGGGAACAGAGAATCTTGCAACTGAATTGTTTCTGGAAGTAAACTCCTGTACACAGTGGAATCGAGTGGTAAGCCTAGCCTTTCTAAGTGTCTTTTTACCTAGTAGTAAAAATAAGAATTATCCGTTCAGAAGACAGTAGGGATTGGCACAACAAATGTTGGAAACAGAGTTTCCAGATTAGGAAAGCCATATTTCAGTACAAATTACTCTTAGACTTCCCCCACTCCCAATAATGCCTTTCGAGGACTGGTACTGAAGAGAGATTTTTCTGACTGTGGAGATACAGAGGTATTTTTTCCCCCAGTCATTTGAAAAAAAAAAAAAAAAGTTACTGAGTTATAATTTACATACCATACAATTCATCTGCTTTAAGTAGACAATGCCATGATTTTAAATATATGCACAGTTCTGTAACTATCACCACAGGTGGAGTTTTGAGTAGTAAGCAAATCACTGAAAAATTGTGTCTCGTGATTTCAGCTCTTACAGCAGTTAACTCTTTGAATTTCTTTCTTCTCCCACCCCCCAAGTAATCATTTCCAGGATAAAGTATGATGCTGACACTAATATGAGGGAACTTCAAGAAGTCTATGGAAAAAAATGGTATTAAAAAATAAAAATAAAAACTTTATTTCTCCATATAAGCTCCATCAAGCTCAAGACACTTCTGTAAGTAGAATACCAGCCATTTAGTCCACCCCTAAAGAACTCCAGGTCCTGGGAATTTAACCATGTCAGCGTACTCTTTCACTTAAAAAAAAATTTTTTTTTTTTTTAGATGGAGTCTCACTCTGTCGCCCAGGCTGGAGTGCAGCGGCGCGATCTCGGCTCACTGCAACCTCTACCTCCGGGGTTCAAGCGATTCTCCTGTATCAGCCCCCCGAGTAGCTGATTCCAGGCGTGCACCACCACGCCTGGCTAATTTTTTGTATTTTTTGTAGAGACAGGGTTTCACCATGTTGGCCAGGCTGGTCTTGAACTCCTGACCTCAAGTGATCCTCAAGTGATCTGCCTCGGCCTCCCAAAGTGCTAAGATTACAGGCATGAGCCACTGCGCCAGCCCCTTTTCACATTATTATTATTATTTTTAAAGGGTGTCATTTACACATTTTTAAAGATTAAGAAACAAAAAGATATCAGAAGGGGTCACATAAAGACTGCAAGGTGAATGCCTAATCATTTCCCATCAAACCTCTTGCAAAATTGCCCTTGCTTGATGAGAGGAATAAGCAGGAGCATTGTCATGGTGGGGAACTCTCCAGTGACGCTTTCCTGGGCAGTTTGTTGTTATTGTTGTTTTGCTAAAGTTTTGGCTAACTTTCTCATAATAAGCCTATCTGCTTATTTTTGTAATAAGCACAAATTATCATTCTTTGGCCCTCCAGAAAGTCAATAAGCAAAATACCTTGAGCAGCCAAAAAAACTGCTGCCATGATCTTTGCTCTGGGACTGGTCCATTTTTGCTTTGACTGGACCACTTCCACCTCCTGGTATCCATTGTTTTGATTGTGCTTTGCCTTCAGGATTGTACTGGTAAAACCATGTTTCATGTCCTGTTATAATTCTTCAAAAAAATGCTTCAGGGTCTTGATCGCACTTGTTTAAAATCTCCATGGAAAGCTCTGCTCTTGTGTGCAGCTCATCTGGGTGTGCAGTTTTAGTAACCTTTGAGTGGAAATTTTGCTCAGCTTAAATTTTTCAGTTAGAATTGTGTGAGCCAAACCAATTGCAATGTCTATAGTACTGGCTTTGGTTTCTGCTATTGTTGGTCATCTTCTCTGAGAGTATGTGAGAAACAAACTTACCCATCCAAACCCAAAGAATGGACTCAGAGACCCAGAGAACTGTGAAAGTGAGACTTTTAATGACACTCTTGCAAGACTGGGTGTCTGATAGACAGGCACACCCAGCACAGTTTTTTATTTTATTTTTTTGAGATGGAGTTTTGCTCTTGTCGCCCAGGCTGGGGTGCAGTGGCACGATCTTGGCTCACTGCAACCTCTACTTCCCAGGTTCAAGTGATTTTCCTGCCTCAGCCTCCCAAGTAGCTGGGATTATAGGTGCCTGCCACCATGCCCAGATAATTTTTATATTTTTAGTAGAGATGGAGTTTTGCCATGTAGGCTAGCCTCAAACTCCTGACATATGCTGATCCACCCGCCTCAGCCTTCCATGGTGCTGGGATTACAGGTGTGAGCCACCACGGCCAGCCCCCAGCATAGTTGGTTTTTTTGAGACGGAGTCTCACTCTGTCAACCAGGCTGGAGTGCAGTGGTGTGATCTCAGCTCACTGCAACCTCCACCTCCCAGGTTCAGGTGATTCTCCTGCCTGAGCCTCTCGAGCAGCTGGGACTACAGGTGACCGCCACCACGCCCAGCTAATTTTTGTATTTTTAGTAGAGATGGGGTTTCACCATATTGGCCAGGATGGTCTCTTGACCTCATGATCTGCCTGCCTCAGCCTCCCAAAGTTCTGGGATTACAGGCGTGAGCCACCATACCTGGCCCCCAACATAGTTTTAACAAGCAATTTATCCCCTAGTATGCAGGTCCCTCCCCCGGTTTCTCATAGGCTGAGTACTATGGGGTCACAATCTTCCCAGACATTGCCTATTAATTGTTGGGTAGGGGCTTTAGGTGTTTTGTTTTGTTTTGTTTTTTGCGGGGGGGGGAAGGTGTCTTGCTGCATTTTATTGCAGCCCACAATGCACTGCAATCCTAGTTAGCTCAGGGGCTTTTCAAGTATTTAACTTATGACCTAAGTAGCTAGGCAGGTTGATAAGAGAAGACAAAGTGAGCTATTTTGCAGACTAGTAAACTTTCATCTTAGACTAAACTTTTTCGGTTTGGGTGAAGGCAACTAAAGGGGGAAGGAGAAGTGTTGGGGAAGAGGGAGGGCGACAAGCAGGCATCAGCTATCCAAGCAGCAGCCCAGTATGTCCTGTTTCTTCTGTAGTTTGCTGACCTATGCCCATGTAAGGCATTTTGTCTTGAAAACGGGCCACTGTATACGTTATTGCCTTCAAGCATGAAAAGATTATTTTTTTCCTTGCAAATTGATGTGGGTAGGCTACCACTGCAGGCTTCCTCTTCAACACTGTCTCATCCCTTCTTAAAATTAACTCTCTAATTATAAAATACTGATATCTTTGAGGCATTGTGCCCATAAACTTTTTGTAAAGAATTAGTGATTTCACCATTCTTTCACCCAAGTTTCATCATAAATTTGATGTTCATCCTTGCTTCAATTTTAACAGAATACATGTTGCTCTGATAGGGGCTCTTTTCAAACATATGTCTTATTCTTTTTAGTACATCAAACTAGATGCTGTTCATACGTGTTATAATAAGTTAGTACGAGTTTATTTTGGTGTAAAAAATTTTTCAAATCCATGCATGATTGTTCATAACACATTTTCCATGAACTTTTAAAAGTCTCCTCCTGAGATTACTGGATTGAATCAAAAGTATTTAAAAAGTTTCTCTTGGTCGGGTGCAGAGGCTCATGCCTGTAATCCCAGCACTTTGGGAGGCCGAAGCAGGCGGATCACGAGGTCAAGAGATCGAGACCATCCTGGCTAACAGTGAAACCCCATCTCTAATAAAAATTTAAAAAATTAGCCAGGCATGTTGGTGGGTGCCTGTAGTCCCAGCTACTTAGGAGGCTGAGGCAGTAGAATGGCGTGAACCCAGGAGGCAGAGCTGGCAGTGAGCCAAGACCTCCACTGCACGCCACTGCACTCCAGCCTGGGTGACAGAGTGAGACTCCGTCTCAAAAAAAAAAAAAAAAAAATTTCTCTTGGAGGAAGTAACTTTTACTAAACAGCGATAGTGTTAAAAATTAGGTTGCTTCCGACAATGAAGTTGGTAAAGTTCATGCTTAATAAATCCGCTGGTTGTGGGAGCAATTCATAAAACTGGCAGTGAATGTATAACTAAGGAGTTTAGAAAACCCTCAAACTCCAATTAAGATGAGGATGTAATCTCAGGAGGCAAAACTGGAAGTGGTTGTAATTTGCTCAGCACAAAAGGAATCAACCATCTAGTATACTGTTTAGAGAATTGTGTGAAGATTAGTCTGTAGAAAGATAATTGCCAGTCTTTACCCAGCACTGTCCAGGGTACAGAGACACAGAATTCAGGTGCTGTGAATTTATCTGTCTTGGAGAGAAATACTTCGTTATGGGGGCAGGGATCATTTATCAGGTCTCAGGATCTGAATGAAATATCCCTCAAAATGATTCACCTTGTTTTGTTCTTATTTCCAAATAAGTTGTTTATTTGCTTTTTTGATGTTTTACTCTTGTGGACTGAAATATGTTAACTCTGGTTAACTGGTAATATCCTTAATTGTAATCATCACCAAGCTAACGCCATCCTGGGAGACCTGATAAAACAGCCGTCAAGACTCTTCCTACCATATACTGACTTCATCATCAATTCCAGAACAGTTGGTTACATTCAAATACAAAAAAAGATGCCAGTGGAGAAATAAGAATGTCCTATTCACTCTCAATTAAGTTCTACTTTGTATTGTGCTGAACTGAACAAAATCAGAAATTACTGCATTAAATTAGACAGACAAGAATAAATCAAAGCAAATTCAGGTTGGGTGTGGTGGCTCACGCCTGCAATCCCAGCACTTTGGGAAGCCAAGATGGGCAGATAATTTGAGGTCAGGAGTTCGAGACCAGCCTGGCTAACATGGTGAAACCCCATCTCTACTAAAAATACAAAAATTAGCCTGGTGTGGTGGCATATGCCTGTAGTCTCAGCTACTTGGGAGGCTGAGGCACGAGAATCGCTCGAACCTGGGTGGAGGAGGTTGCAGCGAGCCGAGATCCTGCCACTGTACTCTAGCCTGGATGACAGAGTGAGACTCCATCTCAAACAAACAAACAAAGCAAATTCAGTTATATTTTTCTGGAATGAAAATACCTTGAAATTAAAAGTACCTATGTATTGTCTCATTCCTTCTTAAAATGAACTATTCAATTATAAACTATGGATTTCAGTTATTACTTCAGTTATCATTGACTTATCATTAACAGAAACTTTGCCTGCATAAATTTAAATTGATGGATAAAAGAACATAAATGTGTTCAGCAAATAACTGTTGAATGAAAGAATCAACAGGCTGCAAGTTTTTAAAAACTCTCCTCTTTTCTGCCACTCACTTAATAAAACAATGCTAGAAACAGTAGATTTGTTGAAATAGTATCTTTTTTGGTCACTTTCTCATTTAAAAACATATCAGGCTCTGGCCAGGCAAAGTGACTCATGCCTGTAATCCCCCCGCTTTGGGAGGCCGAGATGGAAGGATTGCTTGACTTCAGGAATTCAAAAGCAGCCTGGGCAACATGGCGAGACCCCATTGCTACAAAAAATACAAACATCAGTCTGAAGTGGTGGTGCATACATGTAGTCTCAGCTACGTAGGAGACTGAGGTGGGAGGATGGCTTGGGTCCAGGAGGTCGAGTCTGCAGTGAGCTGTGATTGCACCACTGCACTCCAGCCTGAGTGACAGAGCAAGACCCTGTCTCAAAGAAAAAAATTGGCCGGGTGCGGGAGCTCATGCCTGTAATCCCACTACTTTGGGAGGCCAAGGCCAAAGGATCACTT
Organism: Chlorocebus sabaeus; assembly: GCF_047675955.1. Lineage (NCBI taxonomy): Eukaryota > Metazoa > Chordata > Mammalia > Primates > Cercopithecidae > Chlorocebus > Chlorocebus sabaeus. The sequence goes on from NC_132919.1 coordinate 40,396,020, forward strand.
GAGGCCAGGAGTTTGAGACCAGCATGGCCAACATGACAAAACCCCGTCTCTACTAAAAATACAAAAATTAGCTAGGCATGGTGGCATATGTCTGTAATTCCAGCTACGCGGAAGGCCAAGAAACAAGAATGGCTTGAGCCAGGGAAGCAGAGGTTGCACTGAGCTGAGATCACGCCATTGCACTCCAGCCTGGGTGACAGAGGGCAACTCTGTCTCAAAAAAAAAAAAAAAAAGAAAAAATATATATACACACACACACACACACACACACACACACATCTATATATATACTTGAAGGATGGTCTGAAGGATAGGCAATCTATCCCTCCCTTGACAATTTTCAGAAGTTCTTTTCCCTTTTGGGATCTATGGACTCCTTTAAGAAGTTGATTAAAATTTCAAATCCTCTTCCCAGAAAAAAGTACGCACATGCATATAATTTTGTACATGCATACATGCATATAATTTTGGAAAACATTACAGAAAGCTCAAGGATTACCAAAGGTCATCTGTGGATATACTGAGGATCTTCAGACACAAGACCAAGCATCCCTGCTCATTTCAAATTGAATATGTATTTTGGGGTCACCGAGAGACATTTGTAAAATACATTTCATCAGCTTTTAGAATTAAGAAAACATGTCCTTCTCCTGAATGACCTATTTATTTTTATCCCAAAGGCACTTTGGATTTTGAATACGCAATACTGGTGTACCCTTCTTTACCGCGACTTCTGCTAAGACTAAAGTAAAATTTGCAGTCTATCTCAACAAATTCAACAGGCTTTCACTGCAGGCATTTTGTATAGTAATTTATGCTTATTTCATTTAATCCACCCCTTATTTTCCCATTCCTCTAGTTTTTGTGTGTGTGTGTGTGAGATGGAGTCTTGTTCTGTCGCCCAGGCTGGAGTGCAGTGGCATGATCTCCGCTCACTACAGCCTCCACCTCCTAAGGGTTCAAGAGATTGTCCTGTCTCACCCTTCCAAGTAGCTGGGATTACAGGCATGCGCCACCATGCCCGGCTAATGTTTTGTATTTTTAGAAGAGACGGGTTTCGACATGTTGGTCTCAAACTCCTTACCTCAGGTGATCGGCCCGCCTCGGCCTCCCAAAGTGCTGGGATTACAGGAGTGAGCCACCACGCCCAGCCTCATCTACTTTTAATAATGTTTTATGGTATCTCTGTAAGTTGCCTCACATCCTTGCGGAGAGGGACTGCTGTAAATAACATGAAGAAAATTATCCCTGAAAATCAGGGTGTAGATCTGTTATCGCAAATTTATAACTGCAGGATTTGATTTTGCTGTTGTTTCCCTCTCCTTTTTTTTTTTTTTTAGGAGGAGTCTTACTCTGTAGACCAGGCTGCAGCGCAATGGCGCGATCTCGGCTCACTGCAACCTCCACCTCCAGGGTTCTAGCGATTCTCCTGCCTCAGCCTCCCGAGTAGGCTGGATTACAGGCGCCCGCCACCAAGCCCGGCTAATTTTTTGTTTTTTCAGTAGAGACGGGATTTCACCATGTTGGCCAGGCTGGTCTCGAACTCCTGACCTCAAGTGATCTGCCGCCTCTACCTCCCAAAGTGCTGGCGCAAGCCACCGCGCCCAGCCTGATTTTAATTTGAATTCATTAGCGACGTTTAAAAATCCCAGGATTTCACATAAAAATCCAGATTGCAGATGTCGAAAAAAAAAGTAAAATGTTATCTCCCAATGCCGCAGGCAAATAGGATCACAGTCCTGAATAGCAACCGCGGTCTCTAGTGGTTACGGCTCTCATCCATTTCGCTCCATTTTATTACCTGGGAGGACTGGTATTTTCAATTTCAGTAACTTTTAGAGGAAACTTTTGAAAAAAGGACTGCACACACGCACCTTTTCTTCCTTCTCGTTCTTTAAAAGGAAACAACGGAAACAATTCATTCTGCAGGCAATCTGCGCTAGTCCCACGGATAGGCGATTAACAAGAGATAAAGAGGTGTGGGTCCCAGAAGCAGTACTGTTACCCCTTCTGGTTGGCGGGTACCACGTTGAAAGGTCGGGGTACGGGCCCACTGCGACTAGCACAAGGAGTGCTGAACTCAGCTATGCAAAGTTCTGACGAGAAGGTGGAACGGTTCTTAATGAAAAGGATTAAGGAATCTAAATCGGTTTCGCTAAATTAGACACATCTGTCTAAGCAGCCACAGCCTGTTCGCAGCAGGGGCGGGAAGACAAACCAACGACCCAGCTCTCCATTCAGTCACCGGCATCTCAGCTCTGGACTAGACGCACTCTACGAAGATATCCGGGTTTCCGGAGCAACCGCCCGAGCCCTCCCCCTTTAGCCCCGCCTCCGAGTCTCTTTCCCGCCAAAGGCCGTTATCGCCGCAGAGCATGGTGGGACAAGGCTTTAGGCTAGGTTTCACCCAGTCCTTTGAAGGCGCCCAGTTGCTTTCAAAGCTCCTCATTCCTGGGGAAATTGACTGTCCTTCAAGACCCGACCTGGATGACTAGCTCCTTTAACGAGAGTTCTTTATTTAACTTTTACCAAACGGCTGCTCACTCTATTCGCAAACCACCCCAAGAGGGGAACGCGGGGGACTTTTTTTCCCCCTTCGTGCGGAGGGTGACGTCGCGCGTGCGTGCGCGTGCGTTGCGCGTATCCCTCGCAGCATCCGTTGCGCTCCCGCGCGTGCGTGTTGGGGTCGAATCGCTGTTTCCTTCCGCTTCTCTTCCTCTGTCTCCCCCCCATATCCGTGCGCCGAGCTGATAAAGGCGCCATTTTGGAGGGGCCGCGGGAGACGTGGTGCCGCTGCGGGCTCGCTCTGCGGTGCGCTAGGCTTGGTGGGAAGGCCTGTTCTCGAGTCCGCGCTTTTCGTCACCGCCATGTCGGGAGGTGGTGTGATTCGTGGCCCCGCAGGGAACAACGATTGCCGCATCTACGTGGGTAACTTACCTCCAGACATCCGAACCAAGGACATTGAGGACGTGTTCTACAAATACGGCGCTATCCGCGACATCGACCTCAAGAATCGCCGCGGGGGACCGCCCTTCGCCTTCGTTGAGTTCGAGGACCCGCGGTGAGGCGGCATGGGGCTTGCAGCCTTGAGGAAATAGGTCCGAGTAGTCGGGGAAGGCTCCAAGGCCTTAACGTAGAGAACGGGGAAGCGGGGGCTCTTAGAGAGGTTGGGGCGAGACTGTATCGCCCATGCAGGAGTCGAGTAAGGAGCTGAGTTGGTGTGGCTTCTCTGGCGCCTCGCCTTGGACGTCCCCGGAGCCCATTCGCAGGCTGGAGCGGGAAACTGAGGCGCTGAGGGCTGGTGTAGTGGTTGGGAGCCTGGCGTGTTTCTGGGTGGGGGAGGGGCCATTCCTATTATGCGGCGCATGTGGGCTCTTCCACGTTGGGTGCGCATGTGCGGGGGGTTCCCGACTGAGCGAGCTTCTCCTCCTGGTCTTTCTCATGCCTTTTACTTTCTGCGACCCTGCAGAGACGCGGAAGACGCGGTGTATGGTCGCGACGGCTATGATTACGATGGGTACCGTCTGCGGGTGGAGTTTCCTCGAAGCGGCCGTGGAACAGGCCGAGGCGGCGGCGGGGGTGGAGGTGGCGGAGCTCCCCGAGGTCGCTATGGCCCCCCATCCAGGCGGTCTGAAAACAGAGTGGTTGTCTCTGGTGAGTGTACTTGGTTGTGTGGATTGATGTGAAGGGACGGAAGCTACCTAAAATTTTTGTCTTGCATGACCGGTTTAACAATTGCAAATTTTTCATGCTAGGTCTTAAATTGCTTTAGTTTTTGGGTGAATTTAATAAACGAGGATTGCTGCTGTGGTGATTTACCAAATTAGGTTGCGGTACTAGATACGAAGATCCGTTACAAATAATTTTGGACTCTGGATCCCAGAATCTTACCAACTCTTTACCTGGTATCACTTAAGTACACCTATTAAGTATTTTAAAGTACTCTTTGTCCTAATGCACCTTACCAGCTTAACGTGAAATTTAAGATAATTGATACTAAGAAAAAAAATCACTTTTTCAGGACTGCCTCCAAGTGGAAGTTGGCAGGATTTAAAGGATCACATGCGTGAAGCAGGTGATGTATGTTATGCTGATGTTTACCGAGATGGCACTGGTGTCGTGGAGTTTGTACGGAAAGAAGATATGACCTATGCAGTTCGAAAACTGGATAACACTAAGTTTAGATCTCATGAGGTAGGTTATACGCTTATTCTTTTCTTTGACCAGAATTGGATACAGTGGTCTTAACAGTGGAATTTGAAGGTAAGAATTCAGGCAAGGGTGTCCAAGTAAATTGCCAGATTTCTGGTTGTAGTTACATTGTATGCATTCAGCATGCCTGAAGATAGATGAAAGCTTAGATCTTTCAATGGAAAGTTCTGTCTATCCAATAGGGAGAAACTGCCTACATCCGGGTTAAAGTTGATGGGCCCAGAAGTCCAAGTTATGGAAGATCTCGATCTCGAAGCCGTAGTCGTAGCAGAAGCCGTAGCAGAAGCAACAGCAGGAGTCGCAGTTACTCCCCAAGGAGAAGCAGAGGATCACCACGCTATTCTCCCCGTCATAGCAGATCTCGCTCTCGTACATAAGATGATTGGTGACACTTTTTGTAGAACCCATGTTGTATACAGTTTTCCTTTATTCAGTACAATCTTTTCATTTTTTAATTCAAACTGTTTTGTTCAGAATGGGCTAAAGTGTTGAATTGCATTCTTGTAATATCCCCTTGCTCCTAACATCTACATTCCCCTCGTGTCTTCGATAAATTGTATTTTAAGTGATGTCATAGACAGGATTGTTTAAATTTAGTTAACTCCATACTCTTCAGACTGTGATATTGTGTAAATGTCTATTCTGCCCTGGTTTGTGTGAACTGGGATGTTGGGGGTGTTTGTGGTTATCTTACCTGGGGAAGTTCTTATGTTTATCTTGCTTTTCATGTGTCTTTCTGTAGACATATCTGAAGAGATGGATTAAGAATGCTTTGGATTAAGGATTGTGGAGCACATTTCAATCATTTTAGGATTGTCAAAAGGAGGATTGAGGAGGATCAGATCAATAATGGAGGCAATGGTATGACTCCAAGTGCTATTGTCACAGATGAAATTGGCAGTATTGACCTTATACTAAAAGGCAGGGGTTAAAAATGATTATATACATTTTCCTTAAAACACTTGCAAACATTTTATTCAGTTATCTTTAGCTACAATTGCTTTGCTCTTTAAACCTTGGCAATTGTGGCAAAATTGTATTGCCCATTTTGTAGCAACTTATTTTGCTCCCTTCCCCCCATTTTTGTTTTAATAGGGACTAATGTGGGAAGAACTGGCTAATTTGTCACAGTGCTTAGTTACAACTGTTAATGTGTGACCTGCTGTTGGTGTACATGTGGGTACAGGGTGTCTTTAAATCCAACAAGATAGAGTATAATATCAATACTGCTAAATCTGCATGTCCTCTGTGTGACTGATAGAGCGTTGCTATTTCATTTTTTTAAGACAAAATGAAAGCAAAATATAGAGTTCCAATGTATTGGTGTAGATAATCTAGTTGGGAATACTTTTTTTAAGTCTCACCTTCCCCTTTAAACTAATATTCATAATTGATTCATATGTTTAAAAGACTTTAATTTACAAATTAAATTGCAAATGGGAGCATTAGATATAGTTTTAGACTTAGGTGGGTAGCAATGCCAGTAAACTTAAATTACGTAACTTCTTGCAACCACGAAACCTGTAATACGCTGTACAGTAACAAGTGTTGGCATTATCAGTTGAACTGTAAATACAAAATGCTTCTTCCAGTTAGTCTCTATGATGATTAAGTTTCTAAAATTTATCTGAACACCATTCAGAAACTTGTTTTGGGGAATTTGATAGTTATTGATGTGCATCTGTTAAACTGATGACAGACATAACTCATCATTCCCCAGAAACCTTTTTTGATTACAGTATCTAACATTTTGCCTCCTCTTTTTTGGTTTTGCTGGTTATAAAGGTTTGGATTGGAGAGGGCTCACTGGATCCCAATCCTTGGAGCTGGATCATTGGATTCAAATCATAATGTGGATAGGATAGGGAGGATGAATTACCAGGATTCATGGAGCGGGATCAGATTACCAGGAACATAGGAGTGGATTCCTGCCCCAACCAAACCGCATTCGTGTGGATTTTTTTATTCAACTTAATTGGCTATTCCAAAGATTTTTTTTTTTCCTATTTTTGACGATTGGAGCCCTTAAGATGCACGATGGAATTGTGTTTTGCGTTTTTTGGTAAAAGGAGCAAAGCGAGGACCTGGAGATAAACGCTGGAGCAATCTCCTTGGAAGGATTCAGCACGAGTAGATGGTAAACATTTAAAGGGGAAAGGGGGGGTTTGTTTAAAATAGTAAATCAGTAAGTCACTTCTAAATTTAAAGAAAACAAAATTGGAGTTGAAGAATAAGTAGGTTTCCAATTGGCTATTGCCGTTTTTCTTTGAAAAAATAAACATTTTTTAAAAAACTATGCATGGTTGTCCTTTTTCCTCTTCATGTAAGATTCTAACTGGGTCTATCAGTTAATCTTTAAATTGTTAAGTAAGATAAGATTTTGACTCTTGTATTAATGTGTTAGCAAATTAAAAGTTCTTAAAAGGCACTATAATGGTATTAGCCATCTTTTATTGTTAATTGTAAAAGTCTTCAGGGGAAGGCAAAAGGGGAGAATAAGGCATTTGTGTATGTAACTTGGTAAATGACGGTGGGGGGTTGGATCTAGCATCTGAAAGATAAGCTTCTCTACTTTGTTATAAAGTGGTTAAAAAACTGTAGATGCTGCTTATTTTCTGGTGGTCATAGACAACAGGCTTTTGTGCAAAGTTGGTTGATGGCTAGTAAATTAATGTTCACTTGGAGATAGCTTTTGATATTTTCAATGAAACTCATCTCAAAAAAAGGTAAGTATTAAATGTTAACATCAGCACAGAGGTATTAGAACTGTTTTTTGTTTTTGAGACAGAGTCTCGCTTTATTCCCCAGACTGGAGTGCAGTGGTGTAATCTGGGCTCACTGCAACCTCCACCTCCTGGATTCAAGTGATTCTCGTGCCTCAGTCTCCCGAGTAGCTGGGATTACAAGTGTGTGCCACACTTGCCTGGCTAATTTTGTATTTTTAGTAGAGGTGCAGTTTCTCTGTGTTACCCAGGCTGGTCCCAAAACTCCTGGCCTCAAGTGATCTGCCTGCCTTGGCCTCCCAAAGTGTTAGGATTACAGGTGTGAGCCACCATGCTCGGCCTGTAGAACTTTTAACACAAGTCACGTTTCTTTTTTGAAAGGGAAAGTGTGTACAAGATTAACTGCTTCTTTGGATGAATCGTTGCTAATAAAAAGCTGGGCATTTAGAATTTTGCCTTATAAGCCCTTCTCAACCATAAGATTATTTTGTACCTAAAACTTTGGTGTTCTCTACCAAAGCAGTCGTTAAAAACTTGTAGTCTGCTACTTTTTGTATTTGTCTACTGACAGCCCCCGATACTATTTAGGTTGGGGGAGGGGACCTAAAATAAGTAACTAGACTTTAACATTTCCCTCGGGTGCTAATCATAGTTGGAAGTTGAATTTAAGGTGATTATTCGGGTGACAAGTAAAAACCTAGGGAAAACCAGAAATCTTGGTAGTGGAAGAAATGTGTAAGGTTACCCCAATCAGATTTTAATGAACGTTGTGGAATGTTGGGAAGAGGGGATGTTGAATGCAGAATTTCACTAAGTAAAGTACTTAGTTTAAATTTATTAAGGATGTAGCTCTTTTTATGTAAGAATTTAATATAATGGCTAAAAGGCAGATTTACTGTTTAAAATTTGAATAATTTTACATGACATTCTTAAAGTTCTAAATTCTGTTTTATGTGTAGAACATTTTAATTCAGATTATTAAAGGGAAAATAAATGATTAATGATCATTTTGTAAGGTTAATGTGAGCTAGACTTAAGCAAACTTTGGTTCATTTGTGTTCATTGAATGTTTTGGAAACCACCAAAAAATGTAAATGGCCTTCACTCAAGTTTGAGTGTTTAAAGTTGAAAGATGTGCTCTACTAAAAGTTACAGTAATTCTAACTTCACATTGAAATGAGACAGCATTCCTTGTTATACAGGCTGAATTTGAAGATTAGAGAGGACCTCATGTTTACTTACGAAAGGTAAAGGGGCATAGATTTTGTAGTTAAGATGACCAGACAGCTAAAAGCTGTGATGGGAAGTATGGACTGCTCCTATTTATAGTCTCAGAAAATGGACCTTTAGGTCTCTATCCATATTGGCAATTATTAAAGTCACACCCTTTTGAAACTACAAAAGCTGTCTTGGAATTTCCCCTTCTTCTCCCTATTTATGTCCCCTTAGAATGTTTTAGGGAGCCTATAATTATTTTCTAACCAAGGAAAAACTTAAGTCTCTTTAAGAAGCAATTACTTTTCATAACATCAGATTGAATAACCCACCTTGCTGTTCAGCCCACATCCTACTGGAAACAAAAGGTAAGAAACCCATTTTCTGGTTCCTGATTGTTTGGGTCTGAATTTTGTTTTTAAAACGAAGCTAAGTTTAATATTTTTAAAAATGCTGTTTGGAATATGTGAATAGATTCCCCATAAAATGGTTTTTCCTGTTTTATGCTTTAGAAAATATTCAATGCTCACGTCTGCGCATCATAGTGCTTGCATTTAATATGATTTATTGTAGAATCTCAACTTTTCTTGGTGTTGCCTTTGAAACATTGTCTTGGTCATTAGGGCTGGTGTTTTCACATTTCTGTGGTCAAGGTGAATTTCTTATGTGTGCCTTTTTGCTTACTTTGTATATGAATTTTGTAATTTAAATTGCAAGTAAGTTATATATATGTATTTACCATAAATAGTATTAAAAGATGAGAAACTGTTAGACTGAAGTTCTGTTGTAACATAACCACTCTTATTTCCATCACAGTATGAAGAGTGCAAACGCAGAAAACAGATTACAGTCTCTTATCCATTTTTTGAAATCCAAAAACTATATGAAAACGAAAGATTTTCTGTTGTTGAGCTAATTAAATGTGAAACCTGACCAGAATTGCTGCCTTCATTTTGCACTTAGTGTGACTAAACTGTTTCCTGTTGAACTTCATTATTCATTGCACAGTTGCCACAGACTTTGCTGAGGGTTTTATGTAATACAGGGTATATATGTACCTCATAAAGTGCATACAGCTCTGAATCCCAGATATGTCTGTCTCCAAAGAGTTCATATAAGGGAGTGTACTAGCATACACAGGCCTAGTGCTTTTGTCTGTAACTGGGGTGTCTTGGCTGAAAAACCTATTGTGAATCCTTTATTGATTGAATTTTAAGTTCCCCCATCTTTTTAGGCTGAAGCAGCCACAAGAAAAAAAGGTACGGCCCACATTTCTTTACATTCTGTTGTATTAGTGGACTCAACAGTTATATCCCATTGAAGCAAATACTCAGGCATCCTAGAGTGTACAATACAACATTCTTTTGAGTTATTGTGTCTGTATCAGTACTTACAGGAACACTGACCAATTAGATCCTATAGGAAAAGCTGGGATTGGCATGAAGTAAAGAGATTATAAGGAAACATCTGTTCATTGTGTCTATTGTGATTGTCTATTGAATAAATAGTAATGCTACCAAGGTAACTTTTGCTTTAAACATGGACCCCAAGAGATTATATATAGTATACTTAAACCAGTACTTATTCCTGTTATTGAGACCTTTGGAATGCTTCTTGGTAGCTTTGAAAGCTAATGCCTAACAATCCTGAGGGTGGTTGTGAGCTTGTAGTGATTAAAGGAAGGATTTTTTTTTATTATAAAAATCATTCCGTGCTTCATTAATGCACAGAATAAAAATTGAATAAATGACTCTTTGTCATATATAAGTTAACTTAGGCAGATACAACATTTGTAGTTTACAACATTTTAATAGGTGCTAGGCTGGGATTTCAGGGGGTGAAAAGTCATATATGACTTTTCATAAGAAGTTTAATAGGTAAGCAAAACAGAGCACTTAGTTCAGCTTGACACTCAAGCATCGGGTTAAAAAGCATCAAACTTATGTCACCAGACAACTTCTAAGTGCCAACTATTGGTAGAACTGTGGACATGGAAATAGTGGAAACAGCTTTTCTAGGATACTATACTCATCTCCACCAATTGCACTTTGAACAAAAACAACTTGTAGAAATATGTCTTTATTTTTTTAACAACATGCTGTACTGCTCTCCATTGGAGTAAGTGCTAGGGAAAATCACTTAGCCACTAGAGGGAGCTATAACACAAAATTAAGCAGGAAATAATCCCCATTGTAGATAGGTACAACAAAGTGGAGACCAGCTTAACTACCTTGATCCTCTGTATCAGCTCTAAAGTTAGTTGGTTTGGGTAAGTTTTCTTGTAACTTTACCTTTGTCTTCCCATCTTTTGTGCAAAATTCTTCCCCTTTTCAGCTTTTGCATCCATTTAGGTTTTCGGTAGAGTTTAACTTACAGTCACTCATTTTGTAACGGAAAAACCTAGGTTCTGGGACTAAGAAAAGGATGAAGACATAAGTCTGCTTGTTTTTCTGCCTACCTTGTACATCAGGTATGGAGTAAGAAGGCCTTGAATGTGAGAATTGGCAACAGGAGTTAGGTGTGCTGGTGAAAAAAAATCTAGACATAACAATTTAGTTATGAACTGGAAGAAATGAATATGCTTTTAGAGACCTGTAGTTTGCTTTTACCGTGCGACAGTTTCAGGCGTGATGATCTTATTTCTCAGTATTACTAAGAGGTTCTTAAAATTTGCCTTAAAATTCTACTTACGTGTCAACTTAGCTGTTTGCTATTTTCTAGGCCTCACTTAAGTAGGAAGTTGTCTTGTGATCAGAAAGTCAGTACACACAGTAGTTAATGCCATATTAACAGCTGAAAATTACTGAGAATTAAACACTTTAGTATTTTAGTATTTAGTATTGACTAAACACTTTAGTCATTTCCATCATCCCTTTCTCCCCAGGTTTCTTCTATAAAAATGGGAAGGACACAAACTTATCTCCTGTTTAAAGTATGAATTGTCATTGAGAATACTAAACCTTTTAGGCCCTCATGATGGGATTTAGTCGTCCAGAAGACAGGTGTGGTACAACTGGCCTTAAAATTAATTTTAGAAAGTCGATCTATTTCAAAAATAAGGCACTAAAAGTGGACAAAGTGGACTTCTTGTGGGGGAAAAAGGAATCAAGTTTACACAGTAGGGATTTCCCTGCCTGCTTAGTTAACACTAAGTAGCAAGGAAGGCTACAGAAAGTAGTTACTGTTAACTAGCAGTCTTGCTGCAAATTGGATTGACAGCTGAAAGGGCACTAGCTAGATTGAAACCTGTCTTTAATCCTGTAGATGTTAGCTCTGGTGTGCCTTTGATAATTTTTAAATAAGTTTTGAAAATGCACTCTGAAGCCACAAATGAGGCAAATGAAAATTCAGAATTCTCTTTGTAGAAAGAAAAGTGCTAAACCTGGAGATTGTAAAGTGCTAAGAAAAACCATGGTAGAATTATTCCCTCAGGTGCTGTGTATTAGAGGAGTCTTTATATGTCATTTTGGGATAAGCTTTCAACAGTTATTAAGGCTTAATACATAGGACTATAGGATCAGTCAAACAAAAGGGAAGGTATAGCCTTTAGATAGGACTGGGAAGTCCTGGGTGTATCTCTTCTGCCCTTAATGGTGGCATGCCTAGAAATTTGAACTACAAAATAATAACCACCAAGAGTGACTTTCACTTTTTTTGGGGGGGGGGTCTGTTTTTGACACAGGGTCTCTGTCACCCAGGCTGGAGTGTAGTGGTGTAATCTCAGCTCACTGCAACCGCCGCCTCCCGGGTTCAAGCGATTCTCCTGCCTCAGCCTCCCAAGTAGTTGGGATTACAGGTGTCCACCACCACACCTGGCTAATTTTTGTAGTTTTAGTAGAGACGGGGTTTCACTATGTTGGCTTGGCTGGTGTCTGAACTCCAAACCTCAAGTGATCCACCTGCCTCGGCTTCCCAAAGTGCTGGGATTACAGGCATGAGCCACTGCACCTGGCTGACATACACAACTTAAGGCTAGAAATGTAAAATGTTGGTTCGCAGTGCAATGAGCACATTCCAAAGAAAACTCAGATGGCTCCTTTGTACTCTAAAAACAGTAAATTTGTAGCAAGATGATAGTCAAGTTCTGTGTCTTCAGGGTGTCATTGCATCTATGATTTAGACTAACCTAGAGATTTGTTTACTTGCCAAATAGAGTTCAAGATGCTGTTTGGATTTGTCTTCCCATCTCTAACTGCCATATCAGCATTTTTGTCTGTACCCAAATTCATATTACTGAAGTGTTAGAGCTGGTTTCAGTGACTCCAGTTTCTTCTTAAAACTTGTCACTCCCATAATATGAGTTAACAATGGGTTATATTCTACCTTTCCAATTTATCCTGTTCTCAATTACATCTTCCCCTACCCTGGTTGGTTTGGTAAATATATATTTTTTTTAACTCTACAGACCCAGGAACTTGAATATATTTATATTTCCCAATAAGCTAAATGCAATGCTGACAGTTTAATATTGATTGGCGAGATGGAAAGAACTTAATACTCCCTAAAAGCAAAGCGTTGTAGAAGTCTGTCTCACAAGCTGTTCGTTAACTGGGTGGATTATTGGAGAAGGTATTTTAATACTAATAACTCCTCAGATGTGAAGCCAGAAATTTTGAATTAATTTAAATGCTAGCCTAAGTCCAAGTATAATGGATAAGTAAATGTTGCTCCCAGAATTGATCTTGCAAAGTAAGACCAATTGTAAGACCAAAGTAAGTGGTTTTGTTGTAAGCTATGCACACTTTCAGTACAGATCACCAAGAACTGATGACATTGTCCCCAAAAAGACTAAGTAGTTGCCTCCTAGGTATCCTTTTTCAGTCATTCTCTTTTAAGCTTCTTACAGAAGAAGCTTTAAGTTGCCTCTGAATTTAGTGGTACTGCCTCAATGAGAATTTCTGCATATTTCTCTTTGGGATAGAATCCTTTTAGTTCTTTTTTGTTGTTGGTAACTATATGTAAAGAGATTAATACACAATGATGTATTGTGAAGAGACTAGTGTGTATGTATATTATTCCTTGGGTTGGGAGTCTTAAGCATTACTTTAGGACCCTGACCCTGGTCTTCAGGTTTATAGGATCAGCTAGCTTAAACAATGCTCTCAAAACCAAGAGACCCAGCATTCATACATTTTAACACCCCACACCCTAAATCCCATAAGCAGCCCTGTTCCTTTTGCCATTAAAAATCTCAGTCCTTCATGATTACACCTAATGACTGAAGCATTCTTGAACTAATTGCATTGTTTCTGCTTTGCTTCAGCATGTTTTAAAAAGTGTGCTACACATGCATGCACATGTTGACTTTAAGCTGTTCTCTAGTTCAACATGTATGTTTTGTTTCCCTCAGCTACATAGTAAACCGGGAGCAAAGGCTGTGTTTTTTTTGTTTTGTTTTTTGTTTGTTTTCTAAATGGCGTCTTGCCACTGTCAACTGGGCTGGAGTGCAGTGGCGCAATCTCGGCTCACTGCAACCTCCACCTCCTGGGTTCAAGCGATTCTCCTGCCTCAGCCTCCCAAGTAGCTGGGATTACAGTTACCCGCTAGTTTTTTGTATTTTTAGTAGAAACAGGGTTTCACTATGTTGGCCAGGCTGGTCTCAAACTCCTGACCTCATGATCTGCCCACCTAGGCCTCCCAACGTGCTGGGATTAGAGGCATAAGCCACCGCGCCTGGTCCCCCAGAGGCTATGTTTTTAACTTTTTGACATTTCTTCTAAGATGTCCAGAATGCTAGTACCTATACCTTAATAAATGTTGGTGAATAAATATATTATTGAAATCTTAGGCTGGTGTGCCACGTAGCTTAAATCTGAGACACTGTTCTTCAGTCAGATCACGCATATTCCTAGAATAGTAACCTCAAATTTGGGTTTATGCCCTTGCTACCTTTTATATATTTTTTGTAGAGATAGGGTCTTGCTCTGTTTCTCAGACTGTTTTTGAACTCCTGGGCTCAAGCAGTCCTCCCACCTTGACTTCCTAAAAGTGCTGGGATTACAGGTATGAGCCATTGTTCCCAGTCCTGATACTGTGGCTCATATTAATCCTCATGTAGTATTTAGTCTCATTTTGCAGTTTGAGGAAATAGGCTCAGAGATGTTAAAGTGGCAGGCCCAGAACTTGAATCTAGGTTTTGTGATGAGAAATTCTTGTTTATTTTACTACCAGGTTGTTTTTTAAAGCCAGCCTGCTTTTTCCAGTTGGGAGGCCTTGGGGAGAAAAGTCTGACCCAAGTGAAAAACACCTGTAATATCTACCAGATGCCAGCAGGGTGTCCCATGGTGCTGTCTTTGATCCACATTCTTAACCTGTGTACTGAGGGTTGTTCTAGAGTAGGACTACATCTAGTCACAGTGGCCATGGTCCAGAGCCTGGCAGCAAGAAAGTGGGATGCCTAGCTCCTTGGCTTTCCAGTGTGCAGTGCATAACCAGCTCTCTCAGAGAAGCCCTTGCCCTCTTTTGACCTCTACCATTGAGGCTGGCCCACAGGAGTACAGCTGGTCACACAGTGGCCGGGGCGTGGTAGCCACTCAATAACTATGCAGCAGCCCCACAAAAAAAATCATAGAAAAGAACCTGTGAAAGGGTAAATGTTTGAAACATCTGCATTTGTGTTGATAGCTGAGTATACACTTACATTTGTATTAGTAACAGATCCACAAAAATGACCCACTCTAGGAAGATGAGTTTTAAAAGCCAGTGTGTGGTAACTTCCAGTTTCCAATAAAAATGTTTGCATTACACTTAGCATACGCATACAACCTCTTAGGTATCAGTTTTTGTATTCAGCAACCCTAGTTGGTAATCTACAGTGTCAAAACTATCATGTGAAAACAAATGAGCAAATAGTCCTTTTAAAATTTCCTTTCCCAGTGCTCCTTAAACACTGTACAAATGTCTGTAACTGTTTTATAATTATTTCTTTGCAAGTCTTGGTTTCTTCACTAGAGAATATTCTTAGAAGTATCCCCAGTGACAGTACAGCTCCTGGCATTTAGTAGGTGCTCAGTAATTATTTTACTGAAATACTAATGCTTTCATAATAGTTCTGGGATAATTCTACACACGAGCCATTTTTCTAAGGAGAGTTCACATTAGAGAGGTCTTTCTTTTGTATTCAAGATGATTAATTATGAACTGGGAAGTTAGTCCCTGGGGTGTCCTGGCTGGCCTTTGGAAATCGTCACTACATCTTTCTGGGTTGGAATTCTCACCACAGCTTTAATGTGGGGCTGTATCTGAGCTGTCTCTGAGTGCTGTCTGTCTGATATATCGAGGACTGGGTGTTTACCAGGGCTCTTCAAGCCATTGGGAGAAACAGCTAAAGAGTAACCTACTGATTTGAGATGTGTATTTGTGCCCCATCCCTTTCTCCTCCCTGTTTCCCACAGGAGTTTTATCTCAAACTCCTAAGTCATTTTTAAGGAGATCACTGGAACAAACTCCAAACCTACCCTCTAATAGTCAAGTTTACCTGAATTTTCTTAGTTCTCTCGGGAGAAGACTAATCATGTAGTACCAACTTGGACTTTTCATGTGCTTTTCTTAACTGATTAGAGTAACGCCTCAGCTACAGTGTATAGAACATACATGGGGCTTCCTCAGGCTTCAGAATCAGCTTCACTAGGTGTGCTATGTAGGAGGCCACGGAAAAATTACTGTAGGAGTAAAAGTTACCAGTTCTGATGCAAACAATCCTCTCATCCCCAAGAAGTATCACTAAGGGATTTTTTTGTCCCGTATTATAAATTGGCCTGAAAATATCCTTTCATATGTGAGGAATGAGTATATGATGACTTTCTCCTTTAAAGTATGAACTGCTAAAGGACAGAGATAATATGTATTCTGTATTCCAACACCCACTGTGTGTTTCTGGTCTTTGTACCAGGTGCTCAGGAAGTGTTTTCACTGGCTTGGGTTGACTACTTGCCATCTGCTCTCTGAGCATTCATTTCTGAATGAAAAGGGAGAAAGTGAAAGGAGTGGTGGGAAGAAAGAGGAAGCTGGAGAAATAAGAGGAAACAGCTGGAGGAGGGAGGTGAAACTGAGGAGGTGGAACTTATGTAAGGTCAGTAAAACAAAAAGCTAGCAGAGGGCAGGGTCAGGCCCTGGGGGTAGAGGGCTAATTAACTTCTGTCAGCTAGTTGAATAGAGCCTTGTGTGCTTTGTTAGAGACCAAAGGTACTTCAAAGGAAAAAATCTAGATTCTTCCCTGTGTACCTTAATAATTGTTCATCAGGTCAAAATCTGTCCTGTCCTCTAGGAATTCTGGTCTTCCCTCAGGCCTAGCAGAGAGCTTTCTGCCACTACTCAGGCAACCAAGGGTGAAGTGCTTCAAGTAGTATTTGTGGACAGCAGCAGGTAAGCTTGGTGTGTTATTCACAGCTTAAAGAGTAAATGCTGAGTACAGCTGTTGTCCATGTGTAGAGCTTTTAACAACCAGCTCAGCAGGCCCCTTCACCTGCTTTTATGCTGGGACCAGATGACTGAATGTGGAACTTCAGGCACTTTTTTTTTTTTTTTTTTTTGGAGGTGGAGTCTCGCTTTGTCACCCAGGCTGCTGGAGTGCAGTGGCACGATCTTGGCTCACCATAAGCTCTGCCTCCTGGGTTCACACCATTCTCCTGCCTCAGCCTCCCGAGTAGCTGGGACTACAGCCTCCTGAGTAGCTGGGACTACAGACACCCACCACCATGCCTGGCTGATTTTTGTATTTTTAATAGAGACAGGATTTCACCGTGTTAGCCAGGATGGTCTCGATCTCCTGACCTGGTGATCCACCCGCCTCGGACTCCCAAAGTGCTGGGATTACAGGTGTGAGCCACCATGTCTGGCCCTTTAGGCACTTTCTACTTCTCAAAGTCAAGAAACATCCTTTAAAAAGTTAATTCCCTTTTCTGGAGTCTAAGCCAGATCTTATCTAAGCCTTGTGTTGCCATCTGTTGGCATTGTTTTCTAGAATGGAGCAGCTTTCTCAAAGTTTGGTCTTGCTAGACATAAGGTCATGTCAGTGTCTTAGGTCACTGCTGCTCACCTTCCTTACCCAGGGAGCATACTGCCTAGGTTTCTGAACACCTGTTTTCATTATTCACTGTTCTTCTCACTACCAAGAATGGAGGGACCCTCAGATGAAGATCAAATTGACTCTGAAGAAAAACTGGAGATGTTTCTCTTGGAGTTTGGATAGAGTATTGATAACATGTTTTTGCTCTGCTTTGCTCTTCAGAAGAACATTGGGCCAGACATTAACAATTAGTAATTTTTTTTTGCATATGAACAGTATTTTTTTTCTGGTGATGTAGATAGGTGCACATGACACTAAACAATGCTGTTTAGTGTCATTATATCCCTCTTAACTGGTGGGATGTATTTGGGGTGGAGGCTATAGCCAATGAGAAGAGGTTCACCTCTGTACCCAATAAACTTTGTATAGGAATTTATTTTTTGACTATTAGCACAATGCTATAATTGAGCTAATCTTTGTAGTTTGGTGCAGGACCACCAAGTTTGTGTGACCTATTACCTACTTTTCCCATGCTCAGCCATTACGCTGTCCTGGGGCATCTGAGGGCAGTAAGGAACAGGTGTCCAAAGGAGGAATGTTGGTGCCTATGGTATGTTTTCCAGTTGTATTGAATTTCTTACTTGGTGTATTTTTGACTTGTCTTAGTTTCTTTCCTTGTGGTCTATGCTATTTTACTTGCTATTTGTTGGATATTCTCCCCTGTCATTAAAAGGGAGTTATAAAATGGAAGTTAGTATTTCTATGCAAATGCCTAGGTTTAGCGTTGATTTTTGCAGGTGTCCTTCAACAAGTGTGAAGGTGATAAATGTATTTCCATGGCTTTAGACTCATTTTTGAAGTATTGGATTGTGTGAACATTCTTAGAAACAATAGAATGTTTTAATTAAAAGCCCTCGACTACCAGTTGAACTCAGTGTCTACTAGGAAAATGGGTAGATTTGTTACATTGTCCCTTTGCTCTCTATGACTTTGTTCCAGTTGTCAAGGAATTTAAATGGGTATTCAGGGAAAAAGAATTCTTGTTTCCCTTTCCTCACTTTGCCAGTTAAAACAAATAACTCCTGGTGATACTTCAGGTGGTGGAATTGGAACAAAACCTGACTTCTGACCACATGGGTCAAAGGCAAATGGCTTCATTTGCCTTTAGTGTGGTTATCCAGTTTGGGTAGTGAGGAGATAACTTCTGCTTTCCTCCCTGAGGAGTTTGGAGTATTTAAGCGGGGAAGGGGGGGAGGTGTCACTTTGAAAATATGTTGCTTTTTCTCCTGATTGTATTGAGGCTGATATGGAAGGGTTATTTCTTTCTGGCCAGTACTTTTTGGTATTTGTAAATATTGCAATTTTGATTTTTACTATTTGTTAATTGTCAGTTCTGGCTTTTTTTTGCATAAGGAGTTGGTCCATTAACTTGTCAATTTGAAGCTTCTAACTAGATATTCCCTACTGAAAGTTTTGGATTTGTTTTTAGTTTGTGGAGCAGTCTTAGCTGGGGACAGGTAATTAACAACAGCAGAGATACTTCCTTTTCCTAGGATTCTAAGTCTGTAATCCACATCCTCAGTGTATTCACAGGACTTTAAAATTCTCTCCAAATGAGGAAGGAAATATCCTGTTGCTTTCTAATGTTTACTAAAAGTTGTGTTTAGAACAACAGATTTTAATAGGCATCTTCCTTTGTTATGTGTCATTAGCCCTTTGCCCGTTTACCTTAGGGTTCTTTGAAGGAGAAATGGATGGGAGAAAACCTGTCACTTGGAAAAAGTAAAAGGAATAATTAACTGACTCAGAGCTTATGTGCAGAGTTCCCAGCCTCAAAGTTAATCTGGAACTGCTTGATAGCACCAATAAAAATATTTATTTCACATCTGTTATTTCTGGAAAATGTTCTAAGCATCTTACATATATTTCTCATTAAATTCACAGGTGGCCATTGTGAGGTAGATATTTTGTTCTCATTTTCCAGATGAGGAAGCTGAGACCCTAAAAGGTTAGGTGACAGGTTATACAACTTGGAGTGTGGGAGGAGGAGAGAGGAACCTGAACAGGGCAAGTTGGGGATCTGACTTTTGTTTGGGTGGGTGTAGGCACATTGTATTTTTGGTTTAGACGCTTTATTCATCATGGCTGAAGGTAATACCATTTACTCACCGAAAACTGTTTACAATAATCAAGATGAATTTACTGTCTTTGAACATCTGTCTTTTGACTGGACCCCAGTAGATAGTCTGTGGAAATTCACTTAAGGAGAGGGCTCCTTTTTGTTTGGTTAGAGAAATTGTCTGTCCTAAAGGTAGAAATAGCCCCTTCTAGGTACGGATGGAGCATTTGATCATACTGATTTCATTATATTCCTCTAACAGTTGGAACCGATTGTTTTTGAGTACTTGTTTCAAACTTCTGAATATTTTCCTTCTGGAAAGTAGCTCAGTGTTTAAAATTTATATGAACTTAAAAAGTTAATTTTCTTTTTAAAGATGTTTGAGGAGCAATCAACAATTCTGGTTTTGTCCTATGGATAGAAATAGAATTAGCCATTTTCCTCAAGAAAAGTGATTCTTCTGAATCTTAATTCTTCAGTAATGAGAACTGTACTGTTTTCACTTGACCTCTGTTTCCTGTTAGTGGGAAACCCCTCCCCAGAGGTGCTGTGTGAAAGATTGCTGGGGAAAGGGTTTCTAGATCCCAGCATAACAAGTTGAAAAGAGCCCAGTGATATTGTCATTAGAATAATGGTCTTCATTAAGTACTGGTTTTCATAATCTTGAAGCTTCATTTTCACCAATTTGAAAGGCAGTAGCTAGGGAGGAGAAGACTATGCAGGGAAGAAGGAAAACTCAGGAGTGCATCACAGACCTTGAGTTAAGGCAGGGAAGAAGCAGATTTGCTGTCCACTGAATGAAAATAAAAAGAATTCCATTGTCCAAGGTCAGAGCAAGAACATAAAGGTTTTAGTTTACTTAGTTAATTCCTTAGGTTTGGACATTACAGGAGACATGGGGGTCACCCATAGCAATTTAGCTGATAAATGTATCAGAAACTCTTTCATCATTTTCTGTCCCCTCCTGTCTTAGGCTGACCGGTTCCCTGATGTGTTACCTGCTTCTGCTACTGATCCAAACTGCTGAACTTCTCCCCCAAGGCCTCCAGGCAGTATCCAATGGGGAATCAGCTCTAAAAGGAACCAGACCAACGTTTTCCAGCCCCTTCATTCTGGTGACTGAGGGGAGGAAAGAATGGGAGGGGGTATTCTTGTCTAGTGGATGGAAAGGAAACACACTGTCAAATTATTATATCTCCTTGGTTTTCTATTACAGTAGAATTCTCCAGCCATATTTTTATTGTCTATGGGGGAAGTTGGAGATGGTGACCTTGATTAGAAGTGTCTGGAGGGGGAAAAATGGAGGGGATAAGATTCAGCTGGTTTTGGAAAATGTTGAAGTCTTAATGCGTCCATCTGAAGAATGTTTCCTAAAAGCAGAGTTTATAAAAATATCACTGATACAGCCTGCCCCCTCATTTCCCTGCCACAGGAGATGTCTTGGACTAGAGACACTTGTTTAATAATAGCTTGTCTCTGATATTCCCAGTAGCTACCCTCTGTGTGAGGAAAGGATAGAAATGTTCAGGACATCATCATACAGGCTCCTCATCTACAAAGTTCCAGTAGCAGTGACGCCTACACGGAAGACTTGGAACTGCAAACAGAGGCTGGGGTCACCTCAGTGACATCTCCTGACGCTGTCCAACCAGAAGTTCGATTTTTGTTCTGGGGGTGAAGGAGGAAACAGACTGTACTAAAGGACTAAAATAATTTCTTGTCTATACTATCTCACTTGTTTTTATTTTTGGCGGGAGAGGAGGGGTGTTGGGATAGAATTTCACATCCTATCTTGCAGTGAAGGGGAGGATGGGGAGGCTCAGCCCTTCACCCAAGAATAACCCAGTAATGACATCTCTACGCGTGGGAAGTGTTTCCCTCCACACTGGGAGGATCTGAGGCTGCACCCCAGTGGGATTCCCTGCTCGAGTTGGAAGGCCATCTAGCCATGAGATGCATATCATAGCGAGAGCGCGGAGGGCTTAGCCGACCGGGGAGGAAATGCCAGAGGGAAGAGACACTCGAAGTCGAAAGGGCTTCCCCCAATTTGGAGGTGGGGACCATGCTGTGCATGAGCGATTGAAGAGCCGGGTGTCCGCTGTGGCCTGTGCCCTCCGCTGAGGATCTGACAGGGACGCTACGGTGCTGGACACCGTGTCTGAGTCACGGGAGACGGCCCAGCTGTGCCCAGCGGGCCAGCGCCAGACCCTGGCGTCCTCCATCTTCTCTCCTGAGCTCCCCCTGCTACAGCTGCCTGAGCCACGGACCGCAGCACCACACACCCCCGCGGGGGGGGACGCCGCGCCCCATCCCCGCCCCGGGCCCCACCCCAGCCCCCCCGCGGGGGCCCTGACCCCACCGCCAGCGGGCACTAGCTGAGCTCCGAGGCGGCGAGCCGGCAGCGGGGACGCCCAGAGGGGGTCCGGGCGACTGGGGGCGGCGGCGGCCGGGCCGGGGCTCCCCCCCCGCCCGCGCTCGCCGCCGCGGTGGTGCGTCCCGGAGGTTACCGGAAGTGGCCGCGCTCGGCGCTGCCATGTTGAGGAGCCGCCGCTGCCGTTGCCGCCGCCGCCGCCGCCGCTTTGTTGTCGCCTCCTCCGGCTGAGGAGGCTCCCCGAGCGGGGGGAGTGGGGAGGAGGGGGGTCGGCCGCCGCAGCCATGGAGGCCAACTGGACCGCGTTCCTGTTCCAGGTACTGGGGGCCCCCCCCGGGGGGGCACGGGGGGGACAGGGGGGCCGGGCCCCGGGCTGGCGGGCGGGCGGGCGCTCCTCCTCCCCTCCCTCCCGGCTCCGCTCTCCGGCCCGGCCTTAATCCCCCTTTGTTTTTCCGCCCGCCCGCCCGCCCCGGCGGAGCGGGGCTGCTGAGGTGAATGGAGGCGGCCTCACGGGGTGCGGGGGAGAGAGCAGGCCTCGGGGTGAACCCGGGGGCCCCCCAGCACACACACGCACACACACACACTCACACACACCCTTCCCTCCCGCCCTGAAGGGGAAGGGAGGAGGCCGGTCGCTGTCACCACCCCGCGGCCCAGAGAAAGGAGGGCGCCGGGCCGCTGGATAGCGCGGGCTGCTGGGCCACTGCGTGCCGGCCCGGTCCGGCACGGTGGGGTGAGGAGGTCGCCAGGTCCTGCTCTGAGTCCCCTCCCGCCACTTCATCCATCTTTCGCTTGTTCTCTTTTCACCTCCCTCTTCTTTTTGTGTGTGTGCGTGCGTGTGTTGACTTTCTGACCCCCTCCCGTGTCCCCGCGAATAGCGGGTATCCCTATGTTCCCCGCCACTCCCCCTCACCGCCACCACCCCTCTCGTGTTTACCCAGTTGGGGGGGGGAGGATGTTGTGAGTGTGTATCCCCTCCCCAAACTTTTTCACTGGATTTACATTTTTTCTTTCCCAAGCCTCAGCCGAGCCTTGGCAGCTGACACCTTCTCTCTCTGTCCAGCTCTCCCGCCGTCCCATTGAGCCCGGGGAATCCCCCAGCCGGGCCGGCCCGGGGCGGGGGGAGCGGTGGGGGCCGGGACTCCTGGAGGCCCGACCTTCTCCCGAAGCGCTTTTCTTTCTCGGCCCACCTCGAACGTTTCCTCCAAGTGGAGAGAGCAAACAAAGTCCGCTTACAAAGCCCCCAGATGAGTCACTCTCTGGGATGTTGGTCTTCGCTTTTTTGCAAGAAACTTGAAAGTGACTGTAGCCGATCTGTTTTGGCAATTCTCTTGCCCGCCCACTTTAGATGGGGGACCCCTCTTTGGCAGATCTAGGCTGGAACTTATTTTTTTCCTACTCCTTTCTATTTGCAAACGAAGCATTTAGTGGGCAGTAGCGATGAGCTCACGAGGAAACTTCGGAACTGGAGGAGGTTAGGAAGCTCGTCACTTTTAAGTGCGTTCTTCCCGCCTCTCTGAGTTATTTTCCTTTGAATACTTGGTGAAATCCCAAACGCGTAGCTGGGGCGCTTGATACCTTTTGGAACTAACAGGAACGGATGCAGAATTTTCAAAAAATTATTCTCCCAGCCACTGGATTCATCCTAGTGGAGTTAATGTAGGGATTTGGATAACTCAGAAATTACCTATTGTGTAGACTGGCCTTTTGTTTTAAGACGTATTTTTTCACATGTGGACAATTTGATCTTTAAGTAGTTACGAAAATATATTTGGGCTTCTTAAAATTGAAAATACCCAACATTATGGAATTCATGAACTTCCCCCTTTTCTCATTCTGGTCAGTGTTGTTTTATTGTACTTTGATGAGCTTGCTAATAATGTGATAAACCAACTTGAAAATGCATTGGAAAAGAAATGATATATAACTAGCATGCATCCAGGTTGGTGTAAAGGTGGCACATACTTTTCCCCAGAAAAAAGCTCAAATAGTCATTTTAAAATATGGGATTGATGGGCCACTGAAGTGTTTTTCTTATGTGATTAAAAACCATATTAAGCATGGTGTCTATACAGATTGAAAAAAAAAAAAAAAAAGTTCTTCATGTAAAGGAAAAACCCATAACGCATCTTTGGAAAGCTGGTTGAAAAATCTTTTGAAATACTTTTTAAAAATTATTTTTTCCCCTGGATAAAACAAATGCCAAGCGTTTATTGATCAACTTTTTAATTGGATTTTATATTATTTAATTTTTTTCAGCTATTAAAATCTTTTTTTCCACCTGATGGAGAAGTGTGAAAACAAATATTTGATCCTGGGCTTGGCAATGTGTGCAGTGAAATTTGTTGGAAAACTTAAAATTTAGAGCCGAGAGCAGTTGAATGGGTAAAGAGAATATTTCAGTCTTTTCTATGGAAAGGTATGAATAGACTTAATCAGTTCTGGTTTTAAGTAATTTTCACTGGGGATATGGAGTTAAGTTATCTTGTTTGTTTCCTGGAGCATCCTGTTGAATTTATATTTTAAAAGAATTTAATACCTGCTTGCTTTCCAGATAACTTGGTGGAAAGTGAAAGCTATAGCTATTAAAATGTTTGATGGATGATTCTTCTAACAGGACATTCAAGATATGACTCACCGATGTTAATTTGTTCAGTACAAAATCTTTTACCCTCTGGCACTGGAGATTTCATGGTGCCACATCCTACTACCCTGGGTGATGAAATAACATTTCTGTTTTGTTTCTTGCCAGCCCCAGGAAAAAGAAAGCTTGAGCAGGGTTAAAAAGCCTTGCAGTTGAAAGAGATGGGATATAAAATTAAAACTTTGGTTTGATAATGCTAGTCAAATAAAAGCCTACCCAGAAGTTATATTTTTAAAATAAATCACTTCACTGAAGGCTGGCTGTGGTTGTTATTTTACTCTGTCTCTCCCCCAGAGAACAAGTTGGGAAAACCCAGTTCCCCCTTAGAAGGCTTCATGTAGAAGTGTGGGGATCCTAGGAATCCTCAGAGAGTGATTCCTGTAGTGGTTCTACAGCATTTCACCCAAGAAGCAGGGACCTGGTGTGACCCTCGTGTGAGAGTGAGCTTCAGCAATGCTGTAAAAATACTTTATGTTGCCACAGACATCTGAATTGGTAAAATGGCAGTAAGTGCTTTTAGTACTCCATCGTACTAATGGTTGTTTAGAGTTGAAAAATGCCTCTAAATGCTATAAGTCTGAACTTTGTCCAGAAGATCTGCATTCCCTATTATCTGATCTGTTAGCCTTTGAAATTGTATATCTTCAGCTATCTTCAGCTATTAACTATTTGTATACTGTATGGAAACTTGAGTATCCTACAGCCAGGTTGGAAAAGGGATTACGACTGGAGTCCAAATTCTGTAAGTTCCTACTGATGTCACCTGGGTTGATAGACCCTTGCATTTACAGGAGCTTCACAAATTAGATTAAAAGTGGACTGTAATTTGCTAGGAGCAGTAAGTCCAGAAAGAGACTCATAAGTAACCACATAATTTCTGAGAATGCTTCCAGGACTCAAAGGGTGATTACATCAAAATTATTAAATTGAAACTGAGCACTCTGGATGCCACACCTCCTAATCATTTGGGGGAGACTGGTTCCAGGCTTAACTGTTATGCTGCCACCAAGTAAACATAGAGCAACGTGTGGTAGATGTTCTTACCCATCAGAGGAGGAGCTGTGAGTGAGTGTGTGCGTTTCTCCTTGTTTTTTCGTCCTTAATCAAGTTAGCTGTGGGACTTGTGGTTATAGAGTAAGAAGGGTAAATAACTGTCTAAAGTGTCTAAGATGATGGGATGGGCCCCTAGTAGGACATTGTATGCTTACAATATTTGAAACTCCTCTTGAGTACATGCATCCTATTAGGATTACAAAACTCAAAGCATAGGGGCTTGGGCTCACTGTCAAGAGTTTCAAAAATAATGTTGGTAAAGAACAACATATTAGGAAGAACTATTTCAGGAATTTTTTCCATCGTTTCCTAAATGTTTATCAGTATGGAGAATTTTGAAAGTATCAGAACCAAGAGAGGAACTACTCATAAATGCCAAGAACCTGATCCATGGTGAAATTTTGGTTTCAGTGCAGCCAAAAGAATTTACAGTGTGCAGCCTCCAGTTTTGGGAGTGGAGAAGCACATCATAACAGCAAATGTCTAATACTTTATTGAAACCTACAACTGCTGGAAGAAGATAAATATGAAAGGAATATAAGTGTTTATAGTTTGTTTTTCTCATTAGTCTGTCTTTGAGAGTTTGGGATTTGAACAGCTAGTGTTGCTGAAAGATGCAGACTTCAGTATACAATTAAATAACCTGAGAAACAACTGACAGGTGTTTTGCTATGGGCTACCTTCACAGATGCCTTCCAGGTTGCTTAATAGCAGATTTTGTTTCAACTAAACCTTTTAGTAGTCAAGTGAAAACTTAAAGTTAACAACTAGCAAATGTGTTTAGAGAACTAGATTTCTTTCATCACTTAGCAACAGCCCCTTCCTCAATCTGAGTTTTCTGATAGACATGATGCTTTTCTTCTGGGTGATAGACAAATAGATGATTATGTTATTGTGTGTATGTGAGTGTGTATGTGTGTGTTGCTGCAGTAAGGTACTATTACATACTTAAATCTGGAGTGTTTTGGTTTTTTTTTTAATATGTTATTTAAACTTGGTTTCAGCACTGACAGACTAATGCAAACTGATTTCATCAGCTGGTCTGTCTCTTATGAACCAGGATAGTGTGTAGTTTAGTCAGCTGTTTAAAAGCAAGATCACTGTCAGCAACTTAGTTGCAAAAGTTTTGTGTCTGCACAGTGATTTTTCAATGCTTTGTATTGTGAGCTCTTAGAGTAACTAGGTGGTTGCTGGATTACCACTGCAGAGTAGCTGATAGGTTCTTTGACTGTTTCTTCTAGTCTCTATTGTCTGGAGCATGTTGAATTTCGAAGGCCTTTGTGAGAGGCTGAGTTTCTGAAGTGTAAATGTTTGGTTTTAGGCCCATGAAGCTTCCCATCACCAACAGCAGGCAGCACAGAACAGTTTGCTGCCCCTCCTGAGCTCTGCTGTGGAGCCCCCTGATCAGAAACCCTTGCTTCCAATACCAATAACTCAGAAACCTCAGGGTGCACCAGAAACATTAAAGGATGCCATTGGGATTAAAAAAGAAAAACCCAAAACTTCATTTGTGTGCACTTACTGCAGTAAAGCTTTCAGGGACAGCTATCACCTGAGGCGCCACGAATCCTGCCACACAGGGATCAAGTTGGTGTCCCGGCCAAAGAAAACCCCCACCACGGTGGTTCCCCTTATTTCTACCATCGCTGGGGACAGCAGCCGAACTTCGTTGGTCTCGACCATTGCAGGCATCTTGTCAACAGTCACTACATCTTCCTCGGGCACCAACCCCAGTAGCAGTGCCAGCACCACAGCTATGCCGGTGACCCAATCTGTCAAGAAACCCAGTAAGCCTGTCAAGAAGAACCATGCTTGTGAGATGTGTGGGAAGGCCTTCCGAGATGTGTACCATCTCAATCGGCACAAGCTCTCCCATTCAGATGAGAAGCCCTTCGAGTGTCCTATTTGTAATCAGCGCTTCAAGAGGAAGGACCGGATGACTTACCATGTGAGGTCTCATGAAGGAGGCATCACCAAACCCTATACTTGCAGTGTTTGTGGGAAAGGCTTCTCAAGGTACTGCATTTTGCTTTGCTTTGCTTTGTTTCATTATGGTATCAGTGTACTTCAGTTTTGTCTCCATGTGATCTAGAATTTTTATGTGAGAACAGATGTGGACAGACCTGTGTTATTAGAGGAGACTGGTGATAGATAAAGAAGTATTAACACCTTCAGGTCTAACCCCAGTTTGGTGTGATTGACAAGTGGTGACATAATGATTAACCTGTTTTTTTCACTTAACAAGTACCTCGGTGGACTCAGGCTTTCATTTGGAACATGAATACTTATCACTGCAAAACCACCAGTTTTCAGTTCAGTTGGGGCACTAGACATGAGGGTCATTGTGCAAATTAAAGTAACATTTCTTGGAAGTTGGTATGACCTTGGATGCTCTTAATTAAACTTTTAGACTGTTTTTTCATTTTTCTGAAAGCACCAACATTTCACTAATTTTCATTTTTTAAAGTTTTTAGAGTTAGTATAGTGGTAGCTGTTTCTGGCAGGTGTTAAGAGTAAAACTTAGGTATTTTGTGATTATAAAGAATCAAGACTATGTGATCTGATGTTGACTAGGAGAGAAAATTAACAAGTAGAGGCCTAAGACTTTGTTTATGGTAAAAGAGGGAAGGAGACTTGCACTGGGGGAGGGAGGTTGGTAATTCTGCTAGCTTTCTGTAAAATGCACCCCCTCCCAATCTGCCAAGCATGTAAGCATCACATAAATAGCATTTCTCTGTGTGTTCGATTATATCTTCTGTTGAAACTCTCTTTTTCACAGGCCTGACCACTTAAGCTGTCATGTAAAACATGTCCATTCAACAGAAAGACCCTTCAAATGCCAAGTAAGAGTTAAAATGACTTATCCTTAGTGTAGCACTTATCCAGAAGGTCTGAACCAGTTGAATCTCACCAGTCTTGAATAGTCTTAAAATCACTGACCTGAGTAAATGTGGCCCTATTGACTTCTAGTTTTATAAAATATAACTGACAGCCTCTGCTTCTGTAAAGCAAGATCATTTAAAAATTTAAGTGTGTTGTTTTTGTTAAGCTATATTTCCCTTTCTTTGGGCAATAGTATTTTTTGTTAGGAAAAAAACGTTACGGTCTTGCAAAGGTGGTTGTGTATTTGAAATGAATAAAGGAATAAAGGGCTTTAGTTTCTGGGTTGATTATTGAAGTTGTTTTAACTGTAATAGGAGAAAATAATGAATTTTTCTCCCAAATGTTATCACTTACCGGATTTTTGTCTGTTATTACCAAATTGGAGCACTTACTAGTTGTTTAAAAATCCATTCCAGTTAATGATTTTATTTGACATCAGTTATAATAATGAAAAGATTAAGAATTTTGCTAAATCAAATGACCGTTTTAGGCATTGGTAATTCTAGTTGTTGCTGGAAGTCTTTTAGTGCACCTTTCAGTTAAGTTTGTTAATGACTGATTTTATTAAGTAAATGATTTGAATTCTAAGAAAGATCTAATTGGAGGAAGGAAGCTAGTGTCATTGAGTGAGTGCCTGCTATGTATACCAGGCTCTTCTTAATCCACTAGTAATTTTGTGAGAGATGTTATTATCCCCATTTTACAGATGAAGAAACCTTCAGATAGGTTAACCAACTTGTTCAACATTATGCTGTTTAGTAAATTGTGGAGCTCAACTTAAACCCAGGTTTAACTTACCCCAAAGCTTACATTTTTTGTGCTACTCTGTGTTGATGTATTTTCTTCCTTTAAAATGGAAGAGTCTAAAATTTATCAAGTGTTTTATTATGATTATGATTCTAGGTAACATATGCAATTAAAATTAAACTAGTTGTCAGCTTGCATATGTGGATAGGGTAATGCATAGAATATAATGTACTTTAAAATGAGTAGAACAGGATAGTCTATATTTAAAAAAAGTTTTCCTCCCTCATGCAGACATGCACTGCTGCCTTTGCCACCAAAGACAGACTGCGGACACACATGGTGCGCCATGAAGGCAAGGTATCATGTAACATCTGTGGGAAGCTCCTGAGTGCAGCATACATCACCAGCCACTTAAAGACTCATGGGCAGAGCCAAAGTATCAACTGTAATACATGTAAACAAGGCATCAGTAAAAGTAGGTGGTGCTTCAGATTTTATTTCTTTTATATTTCAGATTGGTGAAATATGCATGTTTTCATAATATATCAAAGGTATTAATATGTTTATATGTTTCCTCCTATTGCCAACATGTGCAAACAGGCAACAATGGACAGAATATATTTGTGTCAGAACTATGCTTTACTTTCATGTATGCAAACAGAATTGATAAGCTGCTAATAACCTTTAAGGTGAAAGCAGTGTTAATAAGCGTGCTTTTCAAACCCAAATCTGTAGAGAAATGAGATATCATATCCACTTGCAGGTTTAAATGTTTTGTTTGCCTTAAATTCAGAGTTGAAGATAGAATACTTGCATTTACCCAGGATTTTTCATTTAAGATTACCCTAACCACTAGAAGAAGGCATTTTCCTAATCCTTTATTCTATTATATATGTATTTTATGCAGTAGAAACATCAAATTCTCAAAAAAATAGGTGGCCACAGGAGAATGGGGAAGAAAACTTAATGTGTGTTATATCTATCCATTTTTGCTTCTTTGTAAGTACGTTGGGTTTGTTATCTAGTGTGTTGTACTTTATAAGCATTCACTTCTTTTTTTTTTTTTTTTTGAGATGGAATCTTCGCACTGTTGCCCAGGCTGGAGTGCAATGGCACGATCCCGACTCACTGCAACCTCTGCCTTCCAGGTTCAAGTGAGTCTCCTGCCTCAGCCTCCCAAGCAACTGGGATTACAGGCGCACACCGCCATGCCCAGCTACTTTTTTTGTATTTTCATAGAGACATCATTTCACCGTGCTGCTCAGGCTATTCTCGAACTCCTGAGCTCAGACAATCCACCTGCCTTGGCCTCCCGAAGTGCTAGGATTACAGACGTGAGCCACCGCACCCGACCTATAAACATGCACTTTTAGTGTACATTGTTGTGGTCAAGTAAAAAATATTTTGTTGAATGTTGGTTAGTCCTATATTAATATTATCAAACTTCCATTTTTAAAGACACTTGGTTTGTTTTTTTTTTTTTGACACTTGGTTTTTTTTTATAGCAAAGATTCCTTTTCTCTTTTATATTGTTTTTCGCTAATTCTCTAGACTTTTTAGTGCTTGTTTATTTTGACCAATGTAGACACAGCAATAGAAAAGATGCACTTACTAAGAGCTATCAGGTTAAATGGTTAAGATCACAGAAGCATGAGAAGTCAATTTTGAAAAAAAAAACGGCAACAGTTTTACAGGTAAATACAGTGTTTTTGGTTTGTCTTTGTAATAGCATGCATGAGTGAAGAGACCAGTAACCAAAAGCAGCAGCAGCAGCAGCAGCAGCAGCAGCAGCAACAACAACAACAACAACAACATGTGACAAGCTGGCCAGGAAAGCAGGTAGAAACACTGAGACTGTGGGAAGAAGCTGTTAAAGCAAGGAAGAAAGGTAAGGCACAGCTTCCAGTGTTGAAAATATGGCTAGAGAAGTGTTTTCATTTAGTATGCCAAGTGATCAAAGTAGAGAAGCCACAGTTTTAGGAAATCTAGCTTAATGGAAACATGGAAATAGTGCATGCTGGGAAATATCTGGTAAAGTATAGTTATTGGCAGATAAGTTATTACTAGGAATTAAAAGTTCTCAGTACTTCTATCATGTCCTTTCTTTTGATTTACTTTTTGTTACAAACTTGGAGCCAAAATTGGTCCTTTGCTATGCCCAGAGTTGCATTTTTATTTTCAAGTTGATGTCAATCTCCATGCATTGTGGGTTTTTTTTTAACCTTTCTAAAATATTCCCACTTTTAGAGGTGGATATCCTTGTGTGTACATAAGTTCATTTTCTTGCAACTGAGCTATTTTTGCTCTTTAGTGTTCTTTTTCATTGTATTGTTTATTACATGTTTCAGATTCTATAGTGTTGATGTCTTTTCTCTTGGTCACACCCTTAAATCTCCTTCAGTCCATCACTGTGGCTGGCCTTAACATACCTAGTCTTCTGCTGCTGAGGACTTTACTGTAATTGCTTAAAAAATTTTAAATGATTTGCTTTTCTCTCGTGTATATCTTCTAACAAATCAGTTGGAATATCAGTTTTCAGTGTACTTTTCAACTTACTAGTACAGCTTTGGCTTCTGGACTATTGTGCAGCCATTTCAAATGAATCATTTTGTCAATGTACCATGAGCCAAAGGGCAGATTTGTAAACTCCTTCTTCCTCCTCCACCTCTGCAGTGTCTTACTATGTTAAATGTTAAGGAATCCTCTATCTGTGGGCTCCTCTGTATGTAATTCCTTTTCTGTGTAGTTTCTTCCATCTTTTGCTTCTTTGCTTCGTGTAGCGTGGCCCTTAGAGTGATCCCTTCTGTTTTTTTAGACAGTCTCTCGCTCTGTTGCCCAGGTTTGAGTGCATTGGCGTGATCTCAGCTCACTGCAGCCTCCACCTCCTTTGTGCCTCAGCCTCCCGAGTAGCCAGGACGACAGGTGTGTGCCACCACACCTGGCTAATTTTTGTATTTTCACTAGAGACAGGGTTTTGCCATGTTGGCCAGGCTGCTCTTGAACTCCTGATCTAAGTGATCCACCCACCTCAGACTCCCAAAGTTCTGGGATTACAGGCATGAGCCACCGCACCTGGCCAGAGTGATCTCTAAACCTCCTATACCTGGATAAAAATAAAAGGAATAGCATTCTTCTTTTTTTTTTTTTTTTTTTTGAGATGGAGTTTTGCTCTTGTTGCCCAGGCTGGAGTGCAATGGCGTGATCTTGGCTCACCGCAACCTCTACCTCCTGGGTTCAAGCGATTCTCCTGCCTCAGCCTCCCGAGTAGCTGGGATTATAGGCATATGCCACCATTCCCAGCTAATTTTGTATTTTTAGTAGAGACAGGGTTTCTCCATGTTGGTCAGTCTGGTCTCAAATTCCCGACCACGGGTGATCCGCCCGCCTCGCCCTCCCGAAGTGCTGGGATTACAGGCATGAGCCACCAGGCTCAGTCAGCTTTCTTTTTCATACATTTACTGGCATTGGAAGAAAAGAGTACAGCAGTCCATATAGGCTTTCTACCATTCCTCAGGTGCTGCTTGTTCCTAGCTTCCATTTGAAGATTTGTCATTATTTTAATAAAATGTTTTGGCCAGGTGTGATGGCTCACACCTATAATTCCAGCACTTCAGGAGGCCAAGGTGGGAGGATCACTTGAGGCCAGGAGTTTGAGATCAGCCTGGGCAACATGGCAAGACCCCATCTCTACAAAAACTCAAAAAAAAAAAAAAAAAAAATTTAGCCGGACGTGACAGTGCGTATCTATAGTCCCCGCTACTCAGGAAGCTAAGGTGAGAAGGTCGCTTGAACCCAGGAGTTTGAGGCTGCAGTGAGCTACAATTGCATCACTGCACTCCAGCCTGGACAACAGATTGAGACCCCCATCTCAAAAAAAAAAAACAACTTTTGTGTTAGAATGGGGAGAGGGGACTGGCAATGGGGAGGAAAAAGTGTAGTGCTATGGTAATTGTATAGTGCGTTGAAAGTATATTATGAAGGGTATTTTACTTATATAAGGAGTAAAAATGTTTAAGTCATAGTAAAAGGTCACTTGGATTAAAAAGAAAACACGGAGGAGGAGGTAAGGGGGTCAGCAAATAAGAAAGTAAAAATTCTTTGGTGAAAGCAGGCGGAGAATATCCTCAGCAATACTCCCAGCACCTTAAAGTGAATTGGTTTTCTCTCATTCTCTCTCTTGGTGTACTCCTCTATTTGGTATTGTATTTCAGTTTGCTTGCACAATAAGACTTGATTGTTTAGCTCATCTTCTGACTTCCATGAAACAAAATGTTATTGTATTCCCATTCATAGCGTGAATCTCTCTGGAAAAGACCACTGATGTTAGAAACCTCTGTATTCATATTAGTAAATGTCACATTTTAGGGGAGAGGAGACTCCTGACCTGAAAACCTAAACTTGAATTTACAGCATCCCTTTAAATATTAGGCCTAAATAAGCTAACGTAAGTTTTCAAACCTGATCGATGATCATATCATCTGGGAAGCTTTTTAAAAATACACATTTCCCAGGTTGCATCTAAATTATCTAAATTTCACTATTGATTCTCCTGGAGTCCTTTTTTATTTTTTGAAGTCCTCTAGATAGTTGATTTTGATAATCACCCAGGTTTGGGAATCCCTGATAGGGAGAATGGTGTATGCCAAAGTTACATTGTATTGCTCAAGTAAGGGCTGCTTAACTCAAGGGTCCCCCTGCGGTGATAAGACCTTTGTGGATCACATACAGATCTCTATTGTTAGTTCAAGTATGTTTCTCCATTTTGACAGCCAGGTCACAGCTAGCCTACCCATCATTTTACTGCTGTTTTCTGGTGCTGAATTTTGTTGAGGGGTGGGTTGGGGGTGTTACCTTGAAGGGAAGTATTTTTTAAGAAGTGTGTAGACTTGGCTGACACCTTAATCCCAGCACTTCGGGAGGCTGAGGTGGACAAATCGCTTGAGCCTAGGAGGAGACCAGCCTGGGCAACATGGTGAAACCCGATCTCTACAAAAAACACAAAAATTAGCTGGGCATGGTGGTACACACCTGTAGTCTCAGCTACTTGGTAGACTAAAGTGGGAGGATTACTTGAGCCTTGAAGGTTTGTGGCTGCAGTAAGCCATGATCATGCTACTGTACTCCAGCCTGAGCAACAGAAGGAGACCCTGTCTCAGAAAAAAAAGTGTTCAGGTTTTGTTGGGTCAGAAGGACCAGGGACCCCTAACTCACTGCAGGGTCTCCTTGCCTAGCTAGTTCTCTTTAGTGTGTTTGGTGGTATGTGTAATATGTAGAGTTAAAGATACTAGGCATAAAATAGGTGATTGTATCAACATCAGAAACAGAAGAAGAAATGGGAGTGAGGAGAACATGAACTTATTGAGGAGTGTTTTTTTTCTTTCCTAATGTAGTTAAGAGACATAACCAGAAAGAATAAGATTATTTAACTGAAACATATTTCTAAAACTGAAACAAACAGATGATACTAAAATAGCTTGTTTATCGTTCCCCAGTTATGCATTTTTAAAACCTTAACAGAATGTGACTTCATGTCTCAGGCTTTAACATACTTATTGAGTATGCACACCTCTCTCTGCTAGTTACAGTGTGCCTTATGAGAAGATTTTTCTGATTATCTGTTATTGTGTAACCATTGGCCCAGCTCTGTGTAAACAAGCTCTTTAGCCTGGCCTGCTGGAGGTTGGCTCTTCCCAGGAAAGTTTTTAGAACTCAGAGGAACTGCATGAAGTAGTAGTGAGAACACTTAGCCCTGCACTGCAGAAGTTAACTGATCCTCTCAGCATCATTGTGAGGTAGGTAAGTAAATCTGAACTTGAAACCTAAAGTGCAAGGCTAAACAAGTTGCTTAAGTCCTTACAGGAGGTATAGCATCAGAAGGTGATTCATACACTGGGATCCCTGGCCCCCAGGCTTGTGCTCAGAAAGACCCTCTGTTCTGTTGACCACTAGATAGAAAACTGGAATTTGATTAAATGTTTGACATTTTTAATGAAAAGAAATTGATTCAGAAACTGTTTGTGAATTTTGATCACTGTTTTGAGAATCTATTTTGTCTTCTTATTTTAGAAGCTGCTAACCTGTGCCAAACCTCCACGGCTGCTACGACACCTGTGACTCTCACTACTCCATTCAATATAACATCCTCTGTGTCGTCTGGAACTATGTCAAACCCAGTCACAGTGGCAGCTGCAATGAGCATGAGAAGTCCAGTAAATGTTTCAAGTGCAGTTAACATAACCAGCCCAATGAACATAGGGCATCCTGTAACTATAACCAGTCCGTTATCCATGACCTCTCCTTTAACACTCACTACCCCAGTCAACCTCCCCACCCCCGTCACTGCCCCAGTGAATATAGCACACCCTGTCACCATCACATCTCCAATGAATCTGCCCACGCCTATGACATTAGCTGCCCCTCTCAATATAGCAATGAGACCTGTAGAGAGCATGCCTTTCTTGCCCCAAGCTTTGCCTACATCACCGCCTTGGTAAACAGTATTATAAAATCAAAATATGGGTTAAAGTAAATATTTACCAGCAACTTAACTTTTAGTTGATTAAAGCAAAAAGTAAACCATGAAATTGGGAGATTTTGTTATATTAGTTAATAAGAGTGTAGTAGCATTTTCCTCCAATTTGGCTGGGATTATTCAAAGTAGGGTGTGTATGTAACTTATCACTGGACCACTTTAGTTTAATCAGAAATTCCTTTTAGCTGACAACATTGCTTAAACAGGATAGTAGTTGGCAAGATGAAATGCCAGAATTAAAACCAATCATAAATAAGTAGAACCCACTTCAAAATAAAAAAAAAAAAACAGCATTACTGTTTCTAATCCCAAGGAATCACTTTATTGTAAACACTAGCAGAACTCTTCTCCGTATACAAGGTGGATGGCTGATTTTAACCTGAAATTCTAAATCCACAGATTGAGAGCTAGTGTAGAATTGTCTGTGTTTATTGTTTTTATGAGTAAATACATGCATTGTCATAATAAAATGCATTTCAGAGAATATGCATTTTACCTTTGGGAATATGTTAATTTCAGGCAGCATTCCCTATGGGAAAGGTGATACCAGCTCTGATATGCAAAGCATATGATAATTTATCATTCTAACTTCAACATATAATAGGGATTGTGACCTGATATTTGGAGATGTAAATATTGCTCAGCATATTAATCCCGATGGAAAATAGCATTGTAGTTGACTTTTTAAAAAAAAAATTTAAAAAAATCTACAAATTGTGTTTTGCTAAGAAAAGCCTCAACTGACAGAGGAGAAGTCAAGTGTGTGGACAGGCAGCCTCCTAACAAACAGAGGCCAATGGGACTCCTGTTTAGGAGCCAAGGAGTACTTTGGAACAGTTCAAATATATTGCTTTAAATTGGAAGACGCTGGAGGCACTGGGATGTGATATGCCCCTCTCTCTCCCAATCAGAGCCTGTTGATGTTACAACAGGGACAGATGTGTTAGTTGCTCACTAGAGTTTATGTCTTATATTAAATTGTATACAGTTTTTATTCTAACCACTAACTAGGTAGTATATGCCCCTTCAGAACATGCAGAGTGTATCTTTTTTTAAATTTCTCCTTCCGTTTCTTAAGTATTGCTCAGATTTGTTCAACTTTGTAAATATGGACATCACTTTTTTTTTTTTCTTTGAGAAAACACTTGTATCAGCTTTGTGGTGGTTTCAGGGAGACAGCTGTCTGCACTCCCTGTAGAAACCCAGCAATGATTGTGCACGTTGAGACATGTGCTTTTTATTTCTTAGCAGGATATTTTATCTCTGTACATAAAGTAGAAACCAAAAGCTAGGGAAACAGATACTCTTTACACCATCATGCCACACATTGTTTTTAAAGCATTGTGTTAAAAAAAAAAAAGTTAAACCAAGACGCTGTGATTTTTTTTTTAAGTTGCAATATGTTTTTGGTTTTTTTCATTTTTTAATCATTGCAGTTAAGAGAAATGGAAATTAGTTGTGTTAATCTTGCAGAATGTTTGCAGGACTGACTATCAAACTGGATGATTTCCGTTTATACCCTACTGTGTCAGTTCAAGCATCAAAATACCTTGCATCCGAGGCAGACTTCCTACATCAGGGACAGGTATCTGTGTGTCATTATACAAAACAGTTCTAGGGGGTTGAACTACATAGTAAAAAAAATAAAATAAATAGTACTTAGTGTAAAATAATTTTATAAATGATCTTTTGTACTTTAGGACATTAAATTGTACAACTTTTGTATATATAAAAGCTTAGGAACTTTCTGTTTAGCAGGAAGGCAACACATTCCTACACTTTTAATGTATATGTTTGTTATAATGTCCATGTAAACATGCCCTATGTTTGTGCCTTTTAATTAGTTTGTCTCAATAAACAAAATGTAGAGAAAAATATGTAGCTATGACTTTGTTACAACTGTTCTTATCCACAGTACAAAAATGGTTTGTTTTTAATATGTAGAGCATTATGTGTGGACTACTGGAAGGACTCGTGTAGGGAAAGCCCAAGAATGACCCTGCTGAGGCCTGAATTGTGAGGCACAGTGGCTACATTTGGAGGAAGTCCACATTTCCTGGCATGCAGACCCAAAATTGGGTTCTGGCTCTGCC
Source organism: Chlorocebus sabaeus (assembly GCF_047675955.1). Classification (NCBI taxonomy): domain Eukaryota; kingdom Metazoa; phylum Chordata; class Mammalia; order Primates; family Cercopithecidae; genus Chlorocebus; species Chlorocebus sabaeus. The sequence continues at coordinate 40,433,619 of NC_132919.1, forward strand.
TGCTGGGATCTGTTATCTCTGATGGGCTGGCAATCATAATCCACAATTCAGACAGCCCAGGCTTCCTCCACAGTGGTCCAAGGAGCAGTCCTCAGTGGGGGCAGGTGTGGGCCCTACCCCTAAGCTAGAATGTGGTTGTCAGAACCCTGAAAGTATTAGTTCTAAAAAAAAAAAAAAAAAAAAGATATATACTAGAAATAATTGTTTTATCAATTCATTGTATAATAAACAGGAGTGAGACTTCATTGTATGACTTCAGTTAAAATGCTATTTTGTATGCATTCTTTATTCACTTAAGAAGCTTGTCTGCAATAATAAAGCCACGTCATGTCTTCTTTTGGGAGGGAGAGAGTCGATGGCAGGAGGGGGTTGTGGGTGGGCCACTGAAAAGGGGGACCGAATAGGTTGTGTGGTGAAATTCTCCTGTGTCTTGGAACTGGAATTGAGTTTCGATGTTGATGAACTGATTCAACCAGGTGTTGAAGGCACGACGGCCACTGCTCTACGAAAAGGGAGAGTATGTTTTTCCCTTCTGGTTGTAACCTGGTTAAGAGCTTCCCCTTTATCAGATTGGCAGCTAAACAGTTGTATTAGATAATCCTTAAATTTGACATCCAGCCTGTTATGCTCTAGGTTTTGCTGCTTGGCCTGCATTTGCTTTTTATTGTGTATCCATTCCCCTCCTACGGTGTGCTCCTAAATGAAGGTTTCTATGTAAGCAGATGATGATTTTACCTGTCAATACCAGCACTGTATTACTAACATGCAAAATACTGCAGATTTATTTTGAAAATTAAAGTTAACCGGTCACAAATGTTATGATGGATTGCTTAATACCTCAGAAGCTTCATCAGTTTGCTCTGATAATAGAAAAATTTTTCAAGTACTATCTTTTCAGGTGTGCACATCTCAGTATTGGGTTGGAGAGAGGAAAGGTCCAGTATCAGGCTGGTTGAAGGGTGGAAGGGCATCAGACTGCCCTTGGTAGGTGCACCCTCCCAAGCAGCTTGGGTAAGGCCCAGGAAGCCAGGACTGGAGGCAGTGGCCACAGGTTTAGGTCCCTGTCCTACCCAAAAGAGAAGATGGGTTTAAAACATTTCTTCTCATGCTCTAGGACCCAATTTCCTTAGTTGAAAGGGGTGTTAAGCTGAGTCCCTTGCCCATTTGTGTTCAACTAGATTTATTAGATGTCCACTGAGGACCAACAATGTCCCACACACTGTTAGGCACTAAGGGGCATGAAAAGTTGATTAAGACATGGTTGCTGCCTACGACGAGGCTGTTAAGGGAGATATGACGAGTGATGGTATCACCAGAGAGCAAATCAGGATGAATGTGACACTTCAATGAAAAAGTTTTGGATACCTACATCTGTTTTATATAGAATTGAGGCTTTCCAAACTTCCTGTGATAATTGCTTTAGTCCTTTAGTGACTCAGTGAACACAGCTGGAGGAAAGTGTTCTTCGTGCTGTTTTTGTCCTGGGAACAAGGGAAGTGTTAGTTCACCGAGTTGCTAGTTAATCATTCCAGTTCTGGCTGTTTAGGTGTCCCCACTCATCTCAAGGGGCCCTGTAGTTTGGTCCTCTCTGAACAGACCTGGGTTTAGGATGTAGAGGGGATAGTGGAGGTTTTCACTTCAGTGTCCTCAAGGATCATTGGACAAAAAGTCCAATCTGTTCATGGGACAGTAATCAATTTTTCCTCCCTGCCCTAATAGTCTTGGCCATCAGTCTTGCACTTTTTCCACTTCCTCCTTAAAGAGTCTTGTATCCTGAAAGAATGCCATTTGTCCCTGGTTTGGGTCTACAAATCTCCCCCACAGCTGGCCTGACATTGGCAGATTACTGGAAAATCTCCCCTTGTAAAAATAGGGGGCTAGGCAGGGTGCGGTGTCTCACTCTGTAATCCCAGCACTTTGGGAGGCCAAGGCAAGCAGATCACAAGGTCAGGAGATGGAGACTCCCCTGGCTAACACGGTGAAATGCTGTCTCTACTAAAAATACAAAAAATTAGCCGGGCGTGGTGGTGGGTGCCTGTAGTCCCAGCTACTCGGGAGGCTGGGGCAGGAGAATGGCATGAACTCAGGAGGCGGAGGTTGCAGTGAGCCGAGATCGCACCACTTCACTCCAGCCTGAGTGACAAAGCAAGACTCTGTCTCAAAAAAAAAAAAAAAAAAAAAAAAAAGGGGACTGGCCGGTTAGTGTGTAAATGCCAGGGCAGAATACTGACTGAGTTTATGCATTAGTCCAGATTCCAGCTTCTCTTGGTTGCCCACCTCTGAGCAATCTAAGGCCCATGTAGTTCCCAAAAAAGGAATGGTCACGAGCTTTCCTTTGAATCTTTGCATGAGGTAGCCCTCTCCTTAGACCTACCCATTAGGGGTTGGCTAGTTAGCCTTCCTCTTCGCAAGATAGGCACTTGACCCAGATCTTGGCCCTGGACCATGAAGGTCAAGTACACATCACTTTACAAACCCACCCTGGATCACTTGAGGCAAGGATTTGAAGACCAGCCTGGCCAACATGGCAAAACCCCATGTCTACTAAAAATACAAAAATTAGCTAGGTGTGGTGGTGCACGCCTGTAGTCCCAGCTACTCAGGAGGCTGAGACATAAGGATTGCTTGAACCTGGGAGGCAGAGGTTGCAGTGAGCTGAGATTGTGCCACTGCACTGCAGCCTAGGCAACAGAGCAAGATGCTGTCTTAAAACAAACAAATGAACAAAAAAACCGCCCTGATAGTTTTTGTTGTTGTTGTTGTTTATTTGTTTGTTTTTGAGATGGCGTTTTGCTCTGGTTGCCCAGGCTCGAGTGCAGTGGTATGATCTCGGCTCACAGGAACCTCCGCCTCCCGGGTTCAAGTGATTCTCCTGTCTCAGGCTCCCAAGTAGTTGGGATTACAGGCATGCACCACCACGCCCAGCTAATGTTGTATTTTTAGTAGAGACGGGGTTTCTCCATATTGGTCAGGCTGGTCTTGAACTCCCGACCTCAGGTGATCCACCTGCCTTGGCCTCCCGAAGTGGTGGGATTACAGGCGTGAGCCACTGTGCCAGCCCTGCCCTGAGAGTTTTTACCATGACATGGTAAGAGAAGGAAGTTTTATACTTCAGATTCTCTATCACTACTGACTTGCATCATAATTTCAGAAGTCTTCTTCATCTCTAATTATCTTAAATTGACATCCCACCTCCCTCCTAACCCCTAAATATCTCTTTCAAAATTACATAAAATAAGAACTTAAAATCATGACTCCTTTGTAATGTATGTAACTGCTAACCATGTAGGAAGAACTCTCATTAATGGAGTTTCCTCAAAGTGAGGTCCACCTGTATCTGGCTGTGTCAGAAACTAAACAAGCACATTTGAGGAAAATATTCTGTTCTGCCAATGAGCTATTCCTTTGGCATGACAGCTGAGAGAATGAGGAGATCAAGGGCAATGAAAGGGAGCAATATGCCCTTCCAATGACTGGTCCAGCAGCTCTCTCTTGCTCAGGCAAGGCTGGGACAGATGCACCAATTCTAGAGGCTGCCCATGGAGAAGAGAGCCATCCTCAAAGACTGGGATGAGAAGCCAGGTCTTTGCCAATCTTAGGGACAACTAGGTACTGCCAGAGGCTTATTATCCCTACAGAGTCAGCCAGAAAGATGTGTTTTGAAGGAGCTTGGGTCCCCAAGGCCCTTGCCTGTGAACCAAGGAATTCTTATATTTGTTAGTGGCAGGAAAAGAGCTAGAGAGAAATCAGTCTTGCATGTGTATGGAGGAAGAAAAAGGGGAGTCTTGGAGGTTAGGAAGAGGCTAAGCAAGGGAAAAGAGATATTTTGGAGGAAATGTCCTTGTGCTACCTGTGGTATCACTCCTACCCTGACCACCCTCTCCATGCACCTGCCCTGGACTAGACATGATTACTCAGGGAACTTGGAGACAGGCTGCTATTCCGAGCCAGCTGTGATGATTTTTTTCAGCCAATAGGCAGGAAAGAAGACATGCTTTTCTTCACCAGATAAAGGAGAAAAGGCCAGGTGTGGTGGTTCACACCTGTAATCCCAGCACTTTGGGAGCCCAGTGCAGGCGGATCACGAGGTCAGGAGTTTGAGACCAGCCTGGCCAATATAGTGAAACCCCATCTCTACTAAAAATACAAAAATTAGCCAGGCATGGTGGCGCGTGCCTGTAATCCCAGCTACTCGGGAGACTGAGGCAGGAGAATCACTTGAACCCGGGAGGCAGAGGCTGCAGTGAGCCTAGATCACGCCATTGCACTTCAGCAGCCTGGGCAACAGAGTGAGACTCCGTCTCAAACAAAAAAAAAAAAAAAAAAAGGAGAAAAATCAGTAGCTGAAGAAACAGGCAAGATTCAAGTAATTAGGAGTGGGGACCTGTGAACCGCTTCTTGCTGGAAGAAGTGGGGTCCCACCCTTTCCTGAAATCCCAGAGCTCTGTCCCAAAAGAGTAGGTCCTGATTCCAGGGTGGCCTGTCAACGTAAGGGAAGTTCTGTCACCTTGTCAACACCAGAGATTCTGTGGCTATCAGGCACCTCTGAGGGAGAATAATGGGGAGGAGGGAGTCTTTGGGAAGAGAGAGAGAGAAGGAGACAGTCATTGCTTCTGCTGTTTTCTAGGCCTAGAATGCTCTCCCCATAACCAGCCCTCCAACATTCTCTCTCCACGGTGAACCCCTAGACATGCAGAAAGTGTAATTTAAATGTTGCTTCCTCTGAAACCTTTCCCTGCCTGAACTAACGTCAGGCAGTTAGTTTGTTCTTCCTTGGTATAACAGGAATAGGTGGGAGATATCAAAATAAAGGTGGAGGCAGTTTAGCATCCCCAGAAGGAAGGCTAGTTTCCAAATTGGATCGTAGCTTCCAAAAGTTTTGCTACATTCCTAAATCTCTGATTCCAAATCAGTGGATTCATGGCAGCCTGTGATTGTTGCTGATTTTTCCCTGTATTGATGAATCCCAATGTCCAGGAGACCTGAAACGCAACAAGGAACCGAGTACCAAGGACAGAAACAGGAGTAAGCACCAAGGTAAGTGAGGAGGGACCGCAGGGGATCCAGAGCAGAGGGAGATTTGGCATAAGGAACAAGTGGGAGGTGCTGTAATTTAGGGTTATGATCAAGAGCAGAGACTTGGCATCTGAGAGGCCTGGGTACAAATCCAAGCTGTGCCACTTGAAGCTATGTAACCTTCAGCAAGCTATGGAGCCTCTCTGCCCTCTGTTTCCTAAGCTGTAAAACAAGCATGACAATAAATCCAACCTAGTAAAGTTTCGTTTTGTTTTGTTTTGAGATGGAGCTTCACTCTTGTTGCCCAGGCTGGAGTGTGATGGTGCAATCTTGGCTCACTGCAACCTCCGCCTCCTGGATTCAAGTGATTCTCCTGCCTCAGCCTCCAGAGTAGCTGGGATTACAGGCACGTATCACCACATCTGGCTAATTTTTGTATTTTTGGTAGAGACAGGGTTTCACCATGTTGGTCAGCCTGGTCTTGAACTCCTGACCTCAGGTGATCCACCCACCTCGGCCTCCCAAAGTGCTGGGATTACAAACATGAGTCACTGCACCTGCTCCTAGTAAAGTTTTAATCTGAAGCACGTAAAGTTCTTAGCCCAGGGCCTGGAACAGAGGATGGAGCCTCGAATTCAATGTAGCCCATCTCTATCTGGTCCTCCTATTTCCAGTTTGGGTCATGGCAGCATCATTTTGCTCAAAGGCACCAATTGCATCCTCTGACAGACCTGCAAAGGAGCTGAATTGCCTTCCTGCATTGCTTTCTCACCTCAGATTTTGGGGGTTGGCATCCAGCATGGGGAACAAGCTTCATCCGAGGAATGAGAAAATGAGACGGATGGCACATCTTCTGAAAAGCAGGTAACTGGAGGCTAGAGAGGTGTGGCAGGCCAGAGGTGTTCAGATTAGACCAGGGAAGAGTTACCAGGCTGGGAGACCCTATATGTGCCTATCTGGGGATGGTGCATCCTGCTTCAGAGAGGTTATTCCACCTCCTTCATTCTCCACATTCACTATAGCCAGAGAAGGCACCTGTACAGCTTCCCCTGTCAATCTCACCGTCCTGACAATCAAAGAGTTCGTTCGTCCTTCTCTAGCTGCAAGCTCAGCACAGGCCAGACCTCCTCCTTCCTTCCTAAGAAGAAAAGGAACACCACCACCTAGCCAGGTGGGATGAAGGAGAGAAGCCCAAATCCTTCTAGCCCGCTCAGTCCAGAGTCAGCCCTCGAAGCTCCAACTCCGCTCCCTAAGGTGTCGGGGACTCACTTATCCGAGAGAGGAACCAGCTCCACAGGGTACAAGGCAAATGTGAGTGTTGCCACGGCTGGATCGGTCACCTTGCTGTGGAGCCCAAACTGGCTCCACATTGGCCTGGCACTTGGTGCCCCTCACCATTTGGCCTGATCTACCCTGCCGACCTCCTGGCCTCCTCTCTGCCTCTTTCCTCCAACGGTAGGGCTGGAGGAGACCCGAGACAGACAAACAACTCTTGGGCGTGTGGGCCCTGCCCGATACTAGAGCATCGGTGGGCCGGGATTGGCTGATATCTCCCGTGTTCTGATTGGGCAGGCGGCGGCCTGAATCTCATTCACAGAAAGCATTGCTTCTCTTCTGCTGGAGCTTGGACATCGAATGTTGCTTCACTTTTTGCACTTTGCACAGTAGCTGTACCCATTCGATGTAAATAGATACAATTCAGCTATATGGTTTCCGCAGATGACGTGCCCCCAAATGCAGTGTTGGCCCCTCAGGGATGGCTGAATCTGTCCGTTTATTGTATCCCATGTCCAAATCACAGCTGTACGACTGAATGGGACCAGGCTTATGGGAACTGTGGGGGCTGCATTTTGCATACCCAGGTGAGGCCACGGTTTGTTTTGTTTTGTTGTTTAGACGGAGTCTTGCTCTGTAGCCCAGGCTGGAGTGCAGTGGCCGATCTCGGCTGACTGCAACCTCCGCCCTCCCGGGTTCAAGCGATTCTCCTGCCTCAGCCTCCCGAGGAGCTGGGACTACAGGCGCCCACCACCACGCCCGGCTAATTTTTGTATTTTTAGTAGGACGTGGTTTCGCCATGTTGGCAGGGATGGTCTCGAACTCTTGACCTCGTGATCTGCCTGCCTCGGCCTCCCAAAGTGCTGGGATTACAGGGGTGAGCCACAACGCCTGGCGAGGCCACGGTTTTATCCGGTGAGACCTTTGGCTGGGTTAGCCTTTCACCCACTTTCACCGGCAGTCCTTTCTACCATTTACACTTGTATTTCATATTTCTTTGTCTTTAGTCATGCTGTTCCACATACTAGGAAAGCTTTCTTCTCATTCACCTACTTTTAAAATGTGGCTAAAGTTCCTGCTCACTAGGACTCTTGGAGAAAAAGCCGATTGCAGGACTTGGACAGGGAAAACACAAAGTGAGCCTGGAATATTCAATATATATTTAGAAACAAAAACTTACAAAAAGTTGCAAAAGTGAAAATAGTACAAGAAATACCTATATACCCTTTACCCAAATTCACCTATTACTAACATTTTATCCCTTGCTTAATCACCTTATGGGGCTTTATCCAATTTTTTTTTCTGAACCATTCCAGGGTTTCATACATCAATTAGCTCTTACCCCTAAATATTTCTGTGTGTATTTCCTAAAAATAGAGATATGCTGTTACACCACAGCACAGTTAACTTTATACACTTACATTTATATAATATTTGTATTTAATCTACCATCCTTATTCCAATTCTGTTAGTTGATCTAATTATGTCCTTTTTCTTTCTTTCTTTTTTTCTTTTTCTTTTTTTTTTTTTTTGAGACGGAGTGTCACTCTGTCACCCAGGCTGGAGTGCAGTGGTGAGATCTCGGCTCACTGCAACCTCTGCCTCCCGGGTTCAAGCTATTCTCTTGCCTCAGTCTCCCAAGTAGCTGGGATTACAGGCGTGCACCACCACGCCCAGCTAAGTTTTGTATTTTTAGTAGAAACGGGGTTTCACCATGTGAGCCAGGATGGTCTTGATCTCTTGACCTCGTGATTCGCTCGCCTCGGACTCCCAAAGTGTTGGGATTACAGGTGTGAGCCACTGAGCCTGGCCCTAATTATGTCTTGTACAGCATTTTCTCCATTCCAGTAAAAGATCTAGTCTAGGGTCAGGTTATTCCATCTCCTTCATTCCCCACATTCACTACATCCAGAGAAGGCATCTGTACAGCTTCCCCTTATAATCTCACCGTCCCGACAATCACAGTTCATTCTTCTCTAGCTGCAAGCCTGGCACAGGCCTGACCTCCTCTTTCCTTCCTAAGAAGAAAAGGAGCGCCACCCACCTACCCAGTAGGGTGAGGGAGAAAAGCTCAAATCCTTCTAGACTGCTCACTCTTGAGTTGTCATGTCTCTCTAGCCTCCATAAATCTGGAACATGTACATAGCTGGCATTAAAAAAAATACAGACCCTGCCTTATTTTGTTTTTAATGGAACGTTCTCCATTTTGTGTTTGTCTGACTTTTCCTCATGATCAAGATGAAGTTTTGGCCAGGCATGGTGGCTCACGCCTGTAATCACAGCACTTTGGGAGGCCGAGGTGGGCCGATCACGAGGTCAAGAGATTGAGATTATCCTGGCCAACATGGTGAAACCTTATCTCTACTAAAACTACAAAAATTAGTTGGGTGTGGTGGCACGTGCCTGTAGTCCCAGCTACTCAGGAGGCTGAGGCAGGGGAATCACTTGAACCCAGGAGGCAGAGGTTGCAGTGAGCTGAGATCGCGTCACTGCACTCCAGCCTGGTGACAGAGCGAGACTGTCTCAAAAAAAAAAAAAAAAAAAAAGAGAGAGATGAAGTTCTACATTTTCAGCGGGAATACTGCATAGGCCACGTGTCCTCAGGATATTACATTGTGTGGAGACACACAATGCCCCTCTGTCCTACATACATGATGTTAACTTTGATCATCTGGTCAAGGTGTTACCCATTTTCTCTACCACATAATTACCGTCCCCTGCCCTTGCAACTAATAAACAGTCTGTGGGGAGACGTTTGAAGACCATCTATATATCCTGCTCCTCAACAAAATTTCGTCTTAGATTTAGCATTCATTGATGATCTAATTAAATCTTTACCACAATGGTTGAAATGTCTCTTTGCACAAGAAAGTAAGGAAGTGCTCAAAGAAGAGGAGGATTCAGCAGCAGAATGCCAGGAGTTGGCACATGGCCAAGTCCGAAACACTCTAAGCCAAAATAGATAAGGATAATAACAAATTATACACAATCGAAGGAAAATAGTAATCCATGAATTCATAAAGAAATGAGTGACTACATCTTCCTGCTCCCTTAAATCTCAGTTCAGCCTTCTTGTCCCTCAGTGGTAGATGTGCCCCTCTATGATACCATCTCCTGCTGTGCTTCTCAACCTGCCACAATAATGTGACACTTTCCTGACTGTAGAATGGAGCTGAACTGAGTCCTGGGCTCTACCTTCCCTACCCTAAAGGGAGCAGGCTCTACAGACTGGAGTGTGAGGCCTGAGGCTGAGGGTCTGGCTCCTAGGAACTCAGTCTTGCCATAGCTTCAAGGTCTTCTTGCCCCAGAGGCTCAGCCCTGCCTCTAGGAGGAGGTTTCTCTTTTCTCTTTTTAAGAAATAAGTTACTCTGAAGTCAGCTCTCTATAGGGTCCTCCACCCACCACTTTGCTGTGCAACCCAAGTGAGGCTCTTCCTCCAAAGAGTAAAACATTGTTGACATTTCAGCTAGTGCCCAGAACCCTGTTCAGGGGTCAATGATTTAGTGCCAGCTTTCTCTCTCCTCCTTCCCTGACCATGTGCTGGCCCAGCAGAGGTTCCCTCCCTCCAAGAAGGGAGGATTCTTCCCCAAGACACCAGGGCCATGCGGCTCCTCCACCTGCAGCACCTGCTCCCAAGTCCCACACAGGAATATTCATCCTGCTCCACCCCGCAACCTCCTCTAGGGAGCTTCATTTCTGGGAAGAACCAGATCTGAGCATCTAGACCAAATTGACCTCAGGTATCCTTTCTTGGAATTGGAAGAATGACAGTAGGAAAAACAGGCAACATTCATTGAGTATTAGAGTGATGAGGAGCAAGCCAAGGTGATGCTGGTGCGCACCTGTAGCCCCAGCCATTTGGGAGACTGAGGCGGGGGGATCACTTGAGCCCAGGAATTTGAGGCCAGCCTGGGCAACAGGAGGCAGAGGTTGCAGTGAGCCAAGATCGTGCCACTGCACTCCAGCCTGGGTGACAGGGTGAGACTCTGTCTAAAAAAAAAAAAAAAAAAAAAAAAAAGAACTTAGGTTAAGAATAATTATGGAGGAAAGTCATTTATGTTTAACTTTCCTCCTTCCAATTATAATGATTTTGAAGGCTAAATATAGACATATATACATAATCGATTATAAAGCAATGTATGTACAATGTAGGAAATTCAGAAAATCCAGAAAAATACTAATAACAAAATAAAAGTTATCTTTAAACATTCATCTAATGTTGTTAATATTTTGGCATATTTTCTTCAAGTCTTTTATGTTTATACTTTTATTTTTACCAACTAAAAATAAATAGGATCACTGCATTTTGTTTTGTAACATTCTTTTCCCCAACACTGTATCATTTTTTACATTCACTAACTGTTCCTTTCTTTTTTTTTTTTTTGAGACGGAGTCTCACTCTATCACCCAGGATGGAGTGCAGTGGTGCGATCTCGGCTCACTGAAACCTCTGCCTCCCAGATTCAAGCAATTCTCCTGCCTCAGCCTCTCAAGTAGCTGGGATTACAGGCACGCGTAACCATGTCCAGCTAATTTTTGTATTTTTAGTAGAGACAGGGTTTCACCATGTTGGCCAGACTGGTCTTGAACTCCTGACGTCGTGATCTATCTGCCTCGGCCTTCCAAAGTGCTGGGATTACAGGTGTCAGCCAACGCACCTGGCCTCACTAACTATTCTTTAAGAACAATTTTAATTATTACATGAGATTCCATTTATCTAGGTCTAATCTCCACCCCACTGCCTTGTAGAGGACAAGCTGGCAGCCTCTGTACAAAGGGGCAAGATCCCTGGAACCTCACAAACTGTTACCAACCAACGGGAAGACAGTGGTTTTTATAAAGGCAAACAGGGCATGTCTCACTCGCCTGTTAGAATTCAGGCCTTTGGCAAATATTTACTCAATCTCGTGGGGTGCAGACACTGACATAGATGGAAAACACCCCTTACCTCCCAGGAGTTCATGAAGAGACCAACTGTAATGGCACACACTCCGTCTCTCTATAGGCTGGTGGGATGGACACAGGGACTTCAAGGGAACAATTCCTTACACAAGGGAAGAAGGGCTCACAGGAACTACCGCAGGCATGATGTTGGTGCTGGCACCCTGGGGAAGGGGTGAAAGTCCCCAGAAATCCTTTCAGATAGTCATCAAATTGGCAAGCCCACAGGCAACCATCTAGCTATTATCTCACAAAGGAGTTGCTTATTTATTTATTTATTTTTTACGACGACTTCCGTGGTTCACCTGTGTGTTCTTTCAAATCCCCAAGTGATGTTACCAGTTCCTTAAAAGTTTCCTGGGCTGGGCCGGGCGCGGTGGCTCACACCTGTAATCCCAGCACTTTGGGAGGCCGAGGCGAAAGGATGGCTTGAGCCCAGGAGCTCGAGACCAGCCTGGGCGAGATGGCAAAGCCTCACCTTTACAAAAAAGTTTTTTTCTTTAAATAGCCGGGTGTGGTGGTACAGGCTTGTAGCCCCAGCTACTCAGGAAACTGAGACATGAGAATCTCTTGAGCCCAGGAGTTCGAGGTGGGAAGTTTCCTCTGAGTTCCTTGGTTAAATTGGTCAGAGGGAGAAAGGGAGAGGATTATCCAAATTACTTGGATGTTTACACTACTTGCTTTTCTACCTCTGGCCTTCTTAAGCTGTCTTTGGTGGTCCTAGGAGGAGGGGTGGGTCTCAGGGTGACAGGGGCAATGTGGTTGGTTGCAAAGCTGCTCTTCTTATCAACCATTCATGCCCTGGCATTCGCCCTGGGCTGGGGGAACTTCAGAAGGGAAATGTCCTGTTTTCCCCACAGTCCGATCAGAGCTCACCATTTCCAAGCCTGAGCCCAATGGATCTCCATCAACCTCATTCTCACAGTAGATAATGCCATATGCTCCAGTGATCTGAGCTTCATACAGCATACAGCCACAGACTTAGCAAAAGGCTTCTATCACCTTCATATTCAGTCTGTGGAAACAGCAAGTGTTCTTGGCTGGTTCTGTTTGTTTGTTTCTTTGTTTGAGTCTTGCTCTGTCACCCAGGCTGGAGTCAAGCATGATCTCGGCTCACTGCAACCTCCACCTCCCAGGTTCAAGCAATTCTCCTACCTCAACCTCCCAAGTAGCTGGGACCACAGGCGCCTGCCACCACCCCTGGCTAATTTTTGTATTTTTAGTAGAGATAGGGTTTTACCATGTTGGCCGGGCTGGTCTTGAACTCCTGGCCTCAAGTGATACACACACCTCAGCCTCCCAAAGTGCTGGGACTACAGATGTGAGCCACGGTGCCTGCCCTATTCTTGGCTGGTTCTAGCCTGGGAGTGGGTGGGTGGCATGAGGACAGAAATGGGAGGAGCTGGAATGGAAGTTAAGTGCACCCTGGGAAGGGCCTCTCTTAGGAGTTTAAATTTTGTTCTCGAAGCAGTGGGAAGTCATCCACCCTGTTCAGCAGGGCAGAGACATCACCAGTTTGTACTTTAGAAAAGTAACTGCTGGCACTGAAGAGGATGGATTGAAAGGCAGGGCCCTGGCAGCAGGGCCTGAGCCAGGGCAGAGGAGAAGGGGCAGATTCCAGAGAAACTCAGAAGCAGAAAGCCCTGAGTTTACTGAGGGGGTTGAATGTGGGAGGGGAGGAAGGCAGCATGTAACATCTGCAGCTTGAGTGAATGGGAGGCGCTCCTTATCCAGGACAGAGGATAAGGATGTGGAGATGATGGGCTCCAGGCTATCCACGCTGAAGGTGCAGTGGCTGTGGGACAGCTTGTCCAATGGCAGTAACACATGCCAGTCAGGGCTTGAGAGAGGGAGTGGGGTGCTTGGATAGGTCATCAGCACACTCCACTAGGAGCAGAGGGGGTAATATTAATAACATTTGGCTGGCCATGGTGGCTCACGCCTGTAATCCCAGCACTTTGGGAGGCCAACGCAGGCGGATCAACTGAGGTCGGGAGTTTGAGACCAGCCTGACCAACATGGAGAAACCCCATCTCTACGAAAAATACAAAATTAGCTGGGTGTGGTGGCCCATGCCTTTAATCCCAGCTACTCGGGAGGCTGAGGCAGGAGAATCGCTTGAACCTGGGAGGTGGAAGTTGCGGTGAGCTGAGATCGTGCCACTGCATTCCAGCCTGGGCAACAAGAGCGAAACTATGTCTCCAAAAAAAAAAAAAAAAAAAAGTAAATAAAATAAAATAAAATTAAAAAAAAAAAAAACAAAAAACAGCTGGGTGCGGTGGCTCATGCCTGTAATTCCAGCACTTTGGTAGGCCAAGGTGGGTGGAGGTCGGGAGTTTGAGACCAGCCTGGCCAACACGGTGAAACCCCGTTTCTACTAAAAATAAAAGAATTAGCTGGGCATGGGGGCGTGCACCTGTAGTTTCAGCTTCTCAGGAGGCTGAGTTGGAAGAATTGCTTGAACCTGGGAGGCAGAGGTTGCCATGAGCCAAGATCGCGCCACTGCACTCCAAGCTGGGCAACAGAGTGAGACTCCGTCTCAACAACAACAACAAAAAATGTTAGCAGTCTGCAAGTGGAGCCATGAGGGGTTGGTACCTGCCCCACTCTATTCCCTCTGTGAGAACATCTGGAAAGAGGGGTTGGTTAGAAAATTAGAGGACTCAGCCTTGGAGAAGCCCCTGGGGCAGGCAGAGCTGAAGAAATGAGGGAGTGGGTAGAAAGATGCAGAGACTAGGAAGCCATGAGGGTGGGAGGCATTAACAATATTCAGGGCTCCAATGGAGTGAAGGAGTAGGACAGGGAGGAGGCCCATAGGTTGAAGCAAAGAGGAGCCTAAGGGTGCCTCCCTTGAAATGGTATCTTCCCCTAGGATGAAGGGGAAGAAAGCCAGATTGCAGGAAGTTGAGGATTGAATGGGGCTTGAAGAAGCAGAGAGTGGGTCTGGTTGCTTCTTAGGAGAGGCCTACTGATGAATGCAGAAGAGAGAAACAGGACAATGACTTGAGGGCAGGGTAGGGTTGGGGCCAGGTTCCCTTAGAAGGGGGTATCCTGAAATGTTTGTGGTTTTGAGGCAGACGGGAGGAGAAAGAAGAACTAACAGAGTCTCCTGAAGCCTACACAGAAGGTTGGGCTGGAAAGCAAAAGGGACATCTCATCTTTGGAAGATCAGAGACAATAGGGCCTGAACCAGGCAGAAGTGGAGGAGTGGGGTGGGGAGAGAAGGAGAAATGAACAGGATCTGATAACCAGTAGAGTGCCAGGGAAGATACACAGAAGGCTGAGGCTTCCAGCCTCTGAGCCAGAGGCGGATTCAGGAGAGTAGGAGGAGGTGGCTTCGGGAGGGAAGAGGTCTCAGTTGCCTTTAGCCTCCTTGAGTTTTAGGTGTCTGGGAGACCCACAGGTGGCCCTCTGTAGGCAGCTGGTGTGAGGGGCTGGAGCCCTGGGGGCTCAGAGGCAGTGGTGGGAATGGGTGGAGGTGTCCGGGGGTGGGGAGGTTGTGAGAGGCAGGGAAAGGGTCTGAGAAAAAGCTTCCAGAAGAATAGACCCAAAAGGAGGAGTATGTTAGCAAAGCCCAAGAAAAGTGTGCTTCAAGGAAGAGTGCCCATTAGAGCAACTGGTTTTATTAATGACTATAATAATAATGTATTTAAAAATTTTATTAGCCGGGCATGGTGGTACCCACCTGTAACCCCAGCTACTCAGGAGGCTGAGGCGGGAGAATCGCTTGAACCTGGGAGGTGGAGGTTGCAGTGAGCCGAGATCGCGCCACTGCACTCCAGCCTGCGCGACAGAGCGAAACTCCATCTCAAAAAAAAAAATAATAAAAATAAAATAAAATAAAATAATAAAAAAATGTATGAGCAATCCACAGGTAAGTGCAAATGGAAATCTCCAAGTTTGCAGATGCATTTTCCTGCTCCTGAAGTGCCAAGGTGACAGGGATGAACTGCAGAGGGATCTTGCAAGTAAGCAGAAAAGTGACAAATGAACTGCACTAAGTAAGTATAAGGTAACACACTTGATAACATAATCTAGACTATATTGGCCAGGAGGACTAATCCTGAGCTCTCAGTTACAACCTCGGAAAGGAGCCAGGAGTCAGTGTAGACGTATGGGTTAGTCCCTCCGGATTAAGAATCTTTAACCTGTGGCCTGAAAACCATCTTCTGGGATTTCAAGCACCCTGCCTCCCCCAAATTGAGAAGTGTGGGGAGAGAGGAGCAGGAGAGAGGAGATCCTCAGAGGGGTTTGGAAACCCAGTCCTGGAGTTCCGTTCAACATGCTACCCTAATGTTGGGCCTCCCGAGGAGGGTGTGGTTCTGAGATTTCTCCCCCTCCCAGTTTCCCAACTTGCTGAAGAAACTTACCCTTGACATGCAAATGATGGAAACACATTGGTGTCTGGGGCACTTTGGTTTGTGGTTTTTACCATCAGCTGTCTCTGAGGCTGAGCGTGTCGATCTAGTCTCAGCAAGGCTAGCAAATTGCAAGCGCTCAGAAGGGAGAGAGGGGGCTATTCCTGGGGTCTGGGCCCAGATGGGCAAATGGGTCTGTAAGGCAGACTTTTCCAGGAGGAGGGTGCAGACCCTTTGCAAGTTGTTTGGGGACATAGCTTAGATTGCATCTGGCCTTCACCCTCCTCAGATCCCCTAGGTAGCAGGGTGCTTGGTGGTCACCACCTGATCCAGGCTACCCACTCCCAAATTGGAGTCTGAAACGAAAGCACGTGGGAAAAGAATAGCAAAGGTCAATTTCCTATTTATTAAACAAGTTCTTCCATGGAAAATCTTCCCAGGGCTCAGCAGCCCTTGAAGTGATCAGGGATGCAGGGGAGGTTGGGGGAGAAGAAAATGGGAGATGGCAGGTGTAGACGAGTGATAGCTTTGATTTGTTTCCCCTTCCCACCATCTCCTGTGGCCTCAGCATTCGATTTGGTTTCCTTTCCAGGGCCCTAATTCCAGGGAGCTGCCCCTCCTCCACACCTGTGTCCCAAGCCCCAGCTGTGCGTCCTCACCCTGGGTTCCTGGCACTGACCTGGAACCTGTCGGGCAGCCCTACTCTTAGCTCCCCGCGGAGTCTCGGAGGTCTCAGGTCTCCTCCGCCCACCCTCTCCGCAGCTGGGAGTGGCAGGATGCCCCGCATCCCGCTCTGCGCGGGAGGTCGAGGCGCCCCGCTCACGCCCTCCTGCCCACAAGCTGGGGAGTCACTGCGGCCCGGGAGGGAGGGACACGGAGGGCATTTTTCCAGTCTTCACCGGGTGCTCCCCTCTCCACCCCCCGCAACCGTGTAGGTTTCCGGACCCCCAGGTCCGCTTCCCTCCTCGCTGGAAAGGGGCCGGCCATCGGGAAACGGCCCGGGGTCGCCGCAGCCTGGCCCCCACCCCGCCCGCAGCCCCGCTCCTCCCCGCGCGGCCCCACTTGTGGCCCTGTCGGCAGCCGCGCAGGGACAGCTGCATTTCTCGCCGTCCGCCGCTAGGAAGCCGGCCTCGCCTCGCTTTCTCCGCCTCCCCGCGCCCCAGCCGCGCCGCCGCCGCCGAGCCCGGCCCCGCCGCCGCCGCTGCGGATTGCAGCCCCTCCCCCGCCCGGCCCGCGGCCCGGCCCCTGCGGCCCGCGCGGAGCGGACGCGCGTGGCGCTGCCCGGTAAGACCCCCGCGCTCCCGCGGCTCCCGCCCGGCCCTGGGCGCGGTCCTCGCCGGCGCCCCGAGCGCAATCCCGGCCCCGGCCCGGCGGCCCCACCTTCTCCGGACCCGTTGCCCAGGCGCCGCCGGGAGGGCCGGGCCGTCGCGAGTTTGATTCCCGGGACTGTCGGCGCGGCTCCCCGGGAGCTCCGCGTGCGGCAGGTCCCCGCCCGCCCTTCCTTCCCGAGCCCCCACCTCATCCCGGGCCCCGGGCGCGGGGGGCGTGCGGGCATCTGGGGGGTCGGGAGCGGGGCGCGCGATTAGACTGGGGGGGCGCGGGCCGGCGGCGCAAGGAAGGGAGACGAGGCCTCCCGGAGCCGGCGCCGCCCGAGTCCCCTCTCCCGCGGCTCCCTCTTTTGTGTGGGCGCCCCTCCCTGCAGTGCCCGGGCCTGGGGGCGCAGGCTGGGCGGCGACGGCAGGCGGGGGCGCCTGATGGGAGCTGAGCGCCTTTCAGGGGGAGGGGAGCTTCGCTTCCTGCCCCCGCCGATGTCACAGGTCGGCTCAGCCTTTTTTGGTCCCTCCCGGTCCCCTGGGAGCTGTATCTCCCGTCAGCTCGGCCAGAGAAAGTTGGGAATGCGCTGTCCCCGCCCCTGCTCCCCCGCCCCGCCGGCTCCTGTGCCCCGGGCTCTGAGCTCCAAGGGGCTGGTGTCGGCGTTTATTCATTCCGCCCTCTTCCATTTCTCAGTCGCATGGTCGCCTTACACCCAGCACTGCCCTGCCCATTTCTTTTCCCCTTAAAAAAAGTTTTAGCTCCGAGAAACGTGCACTGAAATGAAATTCCTGAGAAGGAATGTGTTTTAAGGGGAGACAGGGTTTAGATTTTCCTTTTTTTGGTGGGGCAGAAGGTGAGGGGACTCCCTGGGAGTTTAGAAACAGGATGTCCTAGAGGCGATAGATGCAAGAAGACCATCCACCGTGCTCCCCACCTGATCAGCAGGCAGCGTCTTGTAGCCAGAGGAACGAACCTTCCCTGGGTGATCCCGAAGCACCTGAGCCACCTGGCCCAGGAGAAAGGACTCAGGGAGATGTTCTGGGCCTCTCACCCCTTTTCTTTATAGCCAGCTGTGCCTGAAGGAGGTGAGGGGCCCCAGGAATTCTCTCATGGAGGAAGTCATGTCACCATGCGGTTGGGCCCCTGCTGGATCAAGTGTGAAGCTGGGTCCTCTCTGTTGTTGGGGGTCAGTCCCACTGGTACCTCAATTTGAATGGAGGGTGCCATCTCTGGGATGGAGAGGTGCTGCTGGGAGAAACCTGGCTCGGGCCTCCAGGAAGCTGGAGCCTGGGCAGGAGAGCTGGATGTGAAACCTCCCTGTCCACTTTCTGCAGCTGGAAGGGTCAGGACAAAGGAAACAGGATACTGCTACCGACCTGGGCACATCCTTGAATAGAAGAGAGACCCTGGACAGCAAGGATAGCCCAGGGATGTTGATATGACTAGAGCTGTATCCCCAGCTCCTGGGTCAGGCCAACTAGGGCCAGAGGTTGGAGTCATGGGCCCATTTGAGAATCTGGTGAAAGCTCTAACTCCTCTCCCTCCAAAATGCACGTGTGTAGGGAAACACTTGTATTCAATACGAGACAGTTAATATACCCCCTTGGAACTAGGACCTCCATTGAGACCCCTGCCCTAGAGTTACCGGCCTGACTTGGGCTATCAGGAACAGTTGTCACCTTTTTGGCTGGTCAGTGAATAATCCCAGGGTTCAAAGAGCAGACTGCTTCTAAGGTCTTTTCTCATGACCTCCCTATGCAACTCTGGGCTTGTGGCCATGGAGACCTGGAGTGTCTGGATGGATCCCAGCTCCCTACAGCTAGCTAGAGGATGGGGGCAGATGAGGTAGCCCTTTTCCCGGGGCTCATTTTGCTGTCTGTGTGGTGACAAGGCCCTGGGCACTGGGCTAGGATCACTGAATTAGAGGTAAATGGATTTGGGTGGAGGTGGATATTCTGGTGTTTCAGCTGGGTGTGAGATCCAGGCCTTTAAGAGCTCCAGCTTGTTCTTGGGGAAATGGGGTTGAGGTGCTTTAGTAGAGAGTGTTAAGTGTGAAAGATGCCTCTTAAGGAGGTCTTGGGGCAGAATTGTCCAAGGCTATGATCTGAGTATTGTCGGTTCCTTAGATCCCTTCGGACTCTTGAAGGCAAGTGGGGCCAGAGGGCTGCTGTCGCTATCCCCAGTGCAGCCCAGAGGAGGCCTGGCCTGCCTTTCCTTTTTTGGCTCACTAGGCCCTGGGCTGCTGCATAGGTGTTTGTGGCGTCTACACTTGCTAGGGAGCTGGAAGAGCTTTAGGAGGATCTGCCATTTGTGACTTCTCTACCTTGGCATTCAGAAGACTTCCTTAGGCTCAAGTTCCCCACAGAGACCTGTAGGGGATTTTTCTTTGTTTAAGTAGAGAGCACAGTGTTTGGCATATGGCACCACTCACACTGGTATTCTTCCTTTCGTGATTCCTACATTTGCTCTGGTAATAAGCAACAGAGGCAGGAGCATTCTAGAGCCTTGGGCACAGGAAGCTGGGTGTCTGACAGGGGTCACCTCTGACTATCCAAGGTGAGCTGGAGGAGGTGGTGCTTCCGTTTTACTAGCTCTTGCACTTACAGGAAGTAAGAGCTATAAAAGGCATTGGAGGCCGGGAAGTAAGAGCTATAAAAGGCATTGGAGGCCGGACTCAGTGGCTCACGCCTGTAATCCCACCACTTTGGGAGGCTGAGGCGGGTGGATCACGTGAGGTCAGGAGTTCCAGACCAGCCTGGCCAACATGATGAAACCCCGTCTCTACTAGAAATACAAAAATTTGCTGGGTGTGGTGGCGTGTGCCTGTAATCCCAGCTATGCAGGAGGCTGAGGCAGGAGAATCGCTTGAACCTGGGAGGCAGAGGTTGCAGTGAGCTGAAATTGTGCCATTGCACTCCAGCCTGGATGATAAGAGCAAAACTCCATCTCCTAAATAAATAAATAAATAAATAAAATAAAATAAAATAAAATAAAATGAAGGGCATTGGAGACCCTAAAGGGTTGTGGTCCAGTGGTCCTTGACTTGGGAATTGAAAGTCTCTTGGTGGCATGCAAAGATCCTTGTTGCAGTGTCTGAGGATTCACCTTCCCCAGTGGCCATGACTTCTCAGTCATGCTGTGGCCCTGGCTACCATGGGTTGGCGAGTTCAGGATGCTAGCTGTGTTGGCTCACTCAGTACTCCTCTGATCCCCTTGGCTTCCAGGCTCCCAGAACCTCTGATGTGTCAGAGCATTATCACAGACTCTTGATGATGCAGCTAAATGTCTTATCTTTAAAGCAGGTCATAAATGATAAATGTGATAACAGTCCTTGTAAACATAAACTCCCTTCTTATAAATGTGACCATTTCATTTCCATTGGGGCAGCACCAAGGGTCTTTGAGGAATTCTTGGTAGGATAAAAATGTTTAGGCTGGGCATGGTGGCTCCTGCCTGTAATCCCAGCACTTTGGGAGGCTGAGGCAGGTGGATCACCTGAGGTCAGGAGTTCAAGACCAGCCTGGCCAACATGGTGAAACCTGTCTCTACTAAAAATACAAAAAATTAGCCAGGCATGGTGGTGCGTACCTGTAACCCCAGCTACTTGGGAGGCTGAGGCAGGAGAATCACTTGAGCTCGGGAGGCAGAGGTTGCAGTGAGCTGAGATTGTGCCATTGGACTCCAGCCTGAACAACAGAGTGAGACTCTGTCTCAAAAAATAAAAAATAAAAAATAAAAATAACTAAAAAAAGTTCCAACTCCATTGGCCTACCTTCCACCCCCAGGAAGCAACTGAGTTATTTTTGCACATTTTCATCATAGCTTAGTTGTTTAGAGTGTAAGATCTGAAGTTAGGCATCCCCAGGTAGAATCCCAGCTCTCCATCTTACTCTAAGACTTTGCAAGTGCCTGAGTTTCCTATATTTAGAAAGAGTTAAAAGAGATGTCACATGTATGCCAGACAAAGAGGAAGTGTTCATTACATTGAAGCTATTATTATTATTATCATTTCTGCACAGGGGTACACAAATTCTGAGGCTCATTATTAAGGAAATCTTTGGTAAAAACTGTAGGGGCTGAGGATGGTTTTTGGAAGAGTGGGAGGGGTTGGGGTGAGGCGCTTGAATGATGAGCAGAGAGGGCCGCACACTGGAGGCGGGGGTGGGGAGACTGAAATGTCATGGGTGACAGCTAAGCATATTTGGGGGCAGAATGACTCAGCATCTGTAGCCCTGCTGTGGAACCAACTCTTCTCCCTTTTCTTTGGAAAATTTGCCCCAAAAGCTGGGGGCAGGGGTGAGGAGGCATAACCA
This sequence comes from Chlorocebus sabaeus, assembly GCF_047675955.1. Taxonomy (NCBI): domain Eukaryota; kingdom Metazoa; phylum Chordata; class Mammalia; order Primates; family Cercopithecidae; genus Chlorocebus; species Chlorocebus sabaeus. The sequence continues at coordinate 40,454,836 of NC_132919.1, forward strand.
GTGAGGAGGGTTGAATGGCATAAAATTAATGCTAACATTGGTCCAGAGGAACAGGGCAGAGTTCCCTGGAGGAAGGGAACCTAGTGAGGGGATGGGGGCAGGCCCAATAGACAGTCAAGAGTGCAAGCTGGCAGGGCGTGGTGGCTCACGCCTGTAATCCCAGCACTTTGGGAGGCCGAGGCGGGTGGATCACCTGAGGTCAGGAGTTCCAGACCAGCCTGGCCAACATGATGAAAGCCCGTCTTTACTAAAAATACAAAAATTAGGCCAGGCGCGGTGGCTCAAGCCTGTAATCCCAGCACTTTGGGAGGCCGAGACGGGCAGATCACGAGGTCAGGAGATCGAGACCATCCTGGCTAACACGGTGAAACCCTGTCTCTACTAAAAAATACAAAAAACTAGCCGGGCGAGGTGGCGGGCGCCTGTAGTCCCAGCTACTCGGGAGGCTGAGGCAGGAGAATGGCGTGAACTCGGGAGGCGGAGCTTGCAGTGAGCTGAGATCCGGCCACTGCACTCCAGCCTGGGTGACAGAGCGAGACTCCATCTCAAAAAAAAAAAAAAAATACAAAAATTAGCTGGGCGTAGTGGTGGGTGCCTGTAATCCCAGCTACCCAGGAGGCTGAGGCAGGAGAATCGCTTGAACCCAGGAGGTGGAGCTTGCAGTGAGCCGAGATCACGCCACTGCACTCCAGCCTGGGCAACAGAGCGAGACACCATCTCAAAAAAAAAGAAAAAAAGATGCTGGGCACAGTGGCTCACATCTGTGATCCTAGCACTTTAGGAGGGCGAGGCAGGAGGATTGCCCGAACTGAGGAGTTAGTTCAAGACCAGCCTGGGCAACACGGTGAAACCCCCATCTCTATTAAAGTACAAAAAATTATCCAGGTATGGCGGCAGGTGCCTGTAGTCCCAGCTACTTGGGAGGCTGAGGCAGGAGAATCGCTTGAACCCAGGGGGTGGAGGTTGCAGTGAGCCAAGATTGCACCATTGCACTCCAGCCTGGGTGACAGGGTGAGACTCCATCTCAAAAAAAAAAAAAAAAAAAAGGTGGAAGCTGTGGGGGCCAAGGGTTTCTGTGAAGGAATAGGCTTGGGAAATAACCATTGCGGCACTCACAGAGGGGTCGGACCCTTTCCAAGTGCTTCACATGGATCAGCTCGTTTAATCCTCGCAGGACCTATGAGATATTATACCAATTTTTCAGGTGAAGAAATAGAGACATAAGAGACATCAAGAGTTTAAATAACTTGCCCAAGATCACATGGCTAGAAAGTGGCTGACCCAGGATTTGAATTCAGGAAGTCTGGCTGCAGGCCCACACCCTTAGAGAAACTGTCAGAGAGAGCTGGGTGTGGTAGTTCATGCCTGTAATCCTAGCACTTTGAGAGACTGAGGCTGGTAGATCGCTTGAGCTCAGGAGTTCTAAACCAGCCTGGGCAACCTGGTGAAACCTCATCTCTACAAAAATTAGCTGGGTGTGGTGGCATGCATCTGTAGTCCCAGCTACTCAGGAGGCTGAGGTGGGAGGATCGCTTGAGCTTGGGAGGCCGAGGTTGCAGTGAGCTGAAATTGCACCACTGCACTCCAGCCTGGGTGTCAGAGCCAGACCCTGCCTCAAAAAAAAAAAAAAAAAAAAAAAAAAAAAAAAAAGGTCAGAGAGACCCCTACTGAGCTCAGGGAGTGGTCGTGGCCGGGGACGGTAGAGATGGGGGGTTGTGGGGTTTGTGTCCTGCTTGAAGGGCTGCCAGTGCAATGTCCAGCCATCACTGGAACATGCCTGGAGGGTTCAGCTTAACAGAGTCTGCTAAGAACCACAGGCCAAGTGCCAGATACTCTGCTGGGGCCCATCCTGGAGCACAAAGATCACCAAGCCGTGGGCCCTGCCTTCAAGATGCCTCCTGTCTAGTAAGAGAGACAAACATGTTAGCCTGGAATTTCAGTTGCTGTGGCAAGTGCTGCGATAAGACAAAGCACTGAGGAAGGGGGCACTTTGCCAGCCAGAAGAGGAGTTAGGGCAGGGAAGGCTTCCTGGAGGAGGGGCCGTCTGAGCTGAGTGAGGACAAGAAAAAGTGGCTGCTGCCTCCTGGGCTTTTGATCTGGCATGGGAGCACATTGTTCTCCCCCTTGGTGAACTCTGAGTAGAGCTAAGTGGCCAGCGTGTGGGTTTCAGAGAAGGGTCAGGTTTTCTGGATTCTGTAGCACCATTGCCAGGGTGAGGCAGGAACTGGGCAGTGTGGTCAGCTTTCCTGATGCCTTTGTGGTTTTTAATAGCTGAGAAACACTGCCACCTCTTGTAATGCCTGCAGTGAACGTGGTGAAAAAGACATAAAAGTCTCTTAAGAGTCATTGCTCAGAACGCAGTGATTCAGTCTTGTCTCTCTGCACTTAGAAACAGAACCAGAGGCAAATGAATTTAAACTACGGAGGGAGGATTCAAGTAAGGTATGAGGAAGACATTCCAGATAGGATGTGAGATGTAAGAAAAGTGACTCATAGGCACAGAGGGGAATGGCCTCCCCTGAAGGTCTTCAGAAATGGGAACAAGTTTCATTTGTCTTTGTGGTTTAAGAGGTTTCGTCTGGAGACAGGAAGATGAAGTAGAGGCCCCTAGAGGTCCATGTCAACTTGGTGATCGGAGGATAAAAGGAGCTGGAATTTTTGAGCTAGAAGATTACTTAAATCTGGCCTAACCTCGCCTTTGACTGTTGCAGTGATTGAAGAATGCCTGATAACACTGAGCAGCTCATCCATTAATGAGTGAGCCAAGGCACAAACAGAGTCTGCCCAACAGCTGGGACCCTTGCCTGCAGTGTTCCCGGTCAGCGTCAGCGGGGGTGCTCACTGGGAGGGACCTACAGCTCTACGGGATGGAGTCCAAGCCTTGTGAGGAGAGCTCAGGAAACCTGGAAGTAGTGGAGCATTTGTCTTGGTATTGGAATACAGAAAGCATCAGCCCCTATATACACCGTGTTTCTGAGAGTGGCACTCTCAGTTGGAGCTAGTGGGTTATCTCCTAGATGCACCTAGAAGAGTTTTAGACATATATATGGGGCCCTCAGTAAACTTTGTTGGATGAATGAGTAAATAACAGATAATCCAAGACTTAATCTCTCTTTGACCATACCATGCCCTTGTTGGACCAGTGCACTTAACCCTTCTTATTCTGTTTTACTTAAGCTGACATTAGGCTTTTTTCGTAATACTGCCCAGTCATAAAGAAAGGTGCCCACAAGTATGCTGGGGGCAAGGGTAGGAAGAGAAAACACAGGTTAGGATCCTTCTCAATATTTATACTTCTTTGAAGGATCATCAAGACCTGACATTATGTTCAGTCATAATGGCTTTTTCTTTTTTCTTTTTTATTGTTTCAAGTGCAAAAGTGTTTTTATTTTTTATTATTTATATATTTATGAGACAGGGTCTCGCTCTTTCACCCAGGCTGGGGTGCAGTGTGGTGTGATCTCAGCTCACTGCAACCTCTGCCTCCCAGATTCAAATGATTCTTGTGTCTCAGCCTCCTGAGTAGCTGGGATTACAGACATACACCGCCACACACAGCTAATTTTTTTGTTTTTAGTAAAGACGGGGTTTTACCATGTTGCCCTGGCTAGTCTCGAACTCCTGAGCCCAAGAGATCTGCCCGCCTTAGCCTCCCAAAGTGTGAGCCACCGTGCCTGGCCCAAGCACAAAAGTAAAAGCCTTCATTTTTCAAATTTAGGAAAAACATATAGTATAACAGTCTTAGCCACATTAGAGCACGATGGTTACAGGGATCTCAGAAGAGAACAAAGCTTGCTCTTGGAAGATAATCTGATTAAGAGTGAACCAAATATGAACGGATGCTGGACAATGAGTTTAAAAATAATACCGGGTGGTGAACTTTAGCTCATGGGGTGAACTGAAATAGACTTGTACAAATAAGAAGTAGCAGCAGCAAACATGATGGCAAGAACTTTTGCTTCCTCCTTGAATCCCATGATTCCCTATTCATTAAGAAAGTATTTGGTGTTAGGAGGGCACTGCAGAGCCTTTTTTTTTTCTCCTGGTGACCAGCAAGCTGGATTTGGAGCTCTGTTAAGGGGAAGCCTCTCTGTGGTCATGTAGGGTGATCAGGCTCCTGAAATGATTTCACTTTGCTCTGGTCTGAGATTAGTTTCAGTTTCAGGCTGTACCCACAGCTGGGAGAGAGCTAGTGAGCTCCAGGGAGGGTCAACTGGGGGAGTTTCACTGTTGGCTGTGTCAGCCGATGGCAAGGTACGTGAACAGGGAACTCCTGTGCCGAGCAGAGAGAGGAAGAAGATGCGTCTGAGATGGAATTTGGGAAGGCAGCACTTGTGTGTTCGTGTGTCCAGAGACTGGGCTGGTGATGATGAGGAGGAGGGAGCGTATGAAGTATCAGATGTGCAAAGGACAAAACCCCCACCCATATAGGACCACTGAGCCTCGGGCTAGGGAAGTCTTAAAACAGATTGCCTGGGCTGGGTGGATTTTCCCTGAGCCGGTGTACCCCTGAGAGGAAAGCAAGTGTAAGCATGCCACAGAGTCAACATACATCTTGTACTGGCATCCTTAAGATCAGCCTCTACGGTGCAGCATTTTCTTGCATATGAGTTTCCTCAAAAAAAAAAAAAAAAAAAAAAAAAAAAAAAAGTCAAATTAAAGTTTGAGAACTGATAGTTGTGAACTTGCAGACCATTGCATGTTGGTGGATTCTCTAAGAATTTCAAATTGTCATTTTTCCTGAGACGGCTTGAGGCCAGTCTGGTTGGTTCACAGGGCATCATTACCCTAGAAAATCAGCAGTTTTCCTCCCCTGACTGGTTCTGGGTGAGGCATACACAGATGTTTCCTTCCCTCTTAGCAGTACTAGAGCATCATTACATTTTATTTCTCAAAGTTATAAATTCATTTGATTTTGAAAAGAGAGAATCACTGAATTTTACCGCCGGAAAGGATTCTGAAGACTGCTTGCTTGGTTGCCTTCTGGAGGAATCTGAGGTTCTGGGTCGTTAAGTGCTTTGAAAAGACCGATGGTATGTAATTAAGAATACTGAATCAGAATGCCTGTGCTTCATCCCAGCCTCTGCTAGTTACTGCCGCGTTCTTGGGGCAAGTTACTCAATCTCTCTGAGTCTTAGTTTCCTGATCGACACAGTGGGACTGATAATATTACCAAATGGTTTCTTGGTTGGTGGTTTTTTTGTTTTTTGTTTTTTTTTTTAATTTTTGAGATGGAGTCTTGCTCTGTCGCCTACAGCTTCCACTCCCCAGGTTCAAGTAATTCTCCTGTCTCAGCCTCCTGAGTAGCTGGGATTACAGGCGCCCACCACCACACCAAGCTCAGCTAAATTTTGTATTTTTAGTAGAGACAGGGTTTCACCATGTTGGCCAGGCTGGTCTTGAACTCCTGACCTCAACTGATCTGCCCGCCTCAGCCTCCCAACGTGCTGGGATTATAGGTGTGAGCCACCATGCATGGCCAAAATATTACATAATGGTTGTTAATTAGTACCAAATACTTGTTAAGCCCCTAGCACAGTGTTTTGCATATTGTAAGTCCTCATTAAATGTTAGCTGCTACTGTTATTGTTATTATTTTCATTTTGTGAAATCACACAGCTACTTGGCGGTAAAGCCAGGGCTACAATGTTAAATTCTTTTTATTCCAGTTCTTTTCAGCATGGCCAAAAGAGTTCATCACAGTCTTGAAATATGAGAAGACCTTTACGAAAATGTTTTTGCAGATGTCTTCTAATGAATGTTCATAATAGAGCTAGAAGAAACGGGCTTAACCTATTTATTAGATGTAGTTAGACTTTGGGCATGAGGGCATATGTCTACCAAATAATTTGTTTCCACAAATATTATTCACTCGTGTTTAAAGGTTTCCTGAATGCCAGATTTGTTGCTTCTGCTGGAAGATTGGGGTGTTTTTAGATGTTTTCATTGAAGAGTTCTTCTCAAGTTGGAAACATCCATTTCAATGAGTTGTGGTGGCAAAGCAGGCTTTTGTGTGTAAGGGAAATATTTCTGTAGCCTGGCTGCTATTTATCAAGGGTGAAGACAGTGCAGATGTTTTGAAAAAATATATGGGCTTGGCAGAAGTCCATGTGTCTTAGGCCATGCCTACACAAATCCGTTCCCAAATGATCTGTACTGACCTTTGGCAAATCGCTGACAGCCTTGGAGCCTCCCAAGGGAGCCGTTTTTGTCTGAAACATTGTTGAGGCCAGTGTGAGCGCTGGCCTTGCATGGTCCTTGACACCTCTGACGGGGTGCCACCCTCTCCCTAAGGCAGCTTTGGTGTGTTTTCTTGGACTATGAAGAAGAATGGAAATGAATTTCGTTTGGTGAATCCTGAAATACTTCCTGGAGATACTGTCGCTCTCTAGAGATTATGGAATTGAAATCTGGTTTTGATGCTGATCCGTGGGACTTCTCAAATTTCCATGCCTGAAGGAGACAGTGTGTTAAAGTGTGAAATGTGTGAGTGTGCAAATTGGAGTTGACGACTGGAGTTCCAGTCTTAGCTCTGCTGTGTGTGGGCTGTGTCATTCTGAGCAGGTCACTTAAGCTTTATTTGTAGTTTTCTTGAGGCCAATCTATTATTATACTCCACAACAACACATGGCTATTGACTACATATGTTAAATAGAGCTGGTAAGAATAATCTCTGTGGCACAGGATTCTCGCGATAGTCTAATAATAGCTAATGGCCGGGCGCGGTGGCTCACGCCTGTAATCCCAGCACTTTGGAAGGCCAAGGCAGGTGGATCGTCTGAGGTCAGGAGTTTGAGACCAGCCTGACCAACATGGTGAAAACCCGTCCTTACTAAAATTACAAAAATTAGCCGGGCGTGGTGGTGGGCGCCTGTGATCCCAGTTACTCGGGAGGCTGAAGCAGGAGAATCACTTGAACCCGGGAGGCAGAGGTGGCAATGAGATCATACCACTGCACTCCAGCCTGGGTGACAGAGTGAGAGTCTGTCTCAAAAAAAAAAAAATAATAATAATAATAATAAATAAATAAATAAATAATAGGCTGGGCATGGTAGCTTATGCCTATAATCCCAGCACTTTGGGAGGCCAAGGTGGGCGGATTACCTGAGGTTGGAAATTTGAGACCAGCATGACCAACGTGGAGAAACCCCATTTATACTAAAAATACAAAATTAACCGGGCATGGTGGTGCATGCCTATAATCCCAGCTACTTGGGAGGCTGAGGCAGGAGAATCACTTGAATCTGGGAGGCGGAGATTGCAGTGAGCCGCGATTGCACCATTGCACTCCAGCCTGCGCAACAAGAGCGAAACTCCGTCTCAAAAAAATAAATAATAATAATAGCTAACATTTATTGCATGCTTACTGCATGCCAGTAAGCTTTCTAAGCATCTTGGGAATATTAATTTATGTAATCAATCCTAGATGAGAGAGTAGTATCATCACTTTATGCAGGAGGAGACCGAGGCACAGAGAGGTTAAGTTAACTTGCATAAGATCACACTGCTGGTTAGCTGAGGAGGCAGGATGTGAGCTCCAAAGCCAGGAGGCTGAGTCCATAGATGTATTTACAAAAGTGCTTTATAACTTTGTAGTGTTAGGATTCTTATTATTTGACTGTTACTGTTCTTATTTGACAATCCCAGGGAGGGATAAACTGAGCCTAGAGGTAGATTAAGTGTACAGATCACAGTGTTGGAAAGAATGAGGGATGGAGCATATGAGAGTTTTTTTTGGAGTTCTGGGGAAACAGCTGTTTCTAAGTGTGGGGCAGAGCTGAGGAGATCTGGCAGAGACAGAGAAGGATTTTTTTTTTGGATGGATTTTTACTTTCTGCTTTGAGGGTTGCATGTATGTGGATTTAAGAGCCATGCGAGTCTTGCCCCTCCTATCCCATTTTATTTGGGTACTTATCTTTAAATTCCAACTCACCTCTCCTCCCTGGCAGCCTTAGAAACTTAGAAAACTGCCTCTCCTCCCTGGCAGCCTTAGAAACTTAGAAAACTGCCATGGATGGTGAATTCTTGAGACATGAAAGGAAAGGTGAAGAGTGGGGTTCTTAGTGGAATTTCTTCCTTGTGGTAGCATTTCTATTAAGTGCATATGGGGAATGGGCCATGGGGTGGCTTATGTTTGGTGGAGAGAGGTATGGGAACTCTGGTGACTTCCCTTTTTCTCATGAGCTGATTTAATAAGAGAATGAATCATCCTAATAGCTTTAATTCTGGAAAAGAAAGAAAGGAGAGGCAAATGAGTGAGATGGCATTTGACTGAAGCCAGAAGCCTTCCACGTCAGTCTCCTAGGGCGGGCACTAGGCTGACACCCAGGGCCCTGGCAGTTCGTGCCAGTGGTGAGTTCCCTCCAGGGGCTTTGGGAAGGGCACCCAACTTCTGGTCACTGCCACTGTCACCATCAGCCCTCTCATCCTTGTGAGGCTCTGGAACCTAAGGCCTTGAAGGGAAATGAATAGGGAGGCATGTCAAAAATAGACTACTGGTAAAATTCACATATAGTAGTGATCATTTTGAAGACGTTAACATAAAAATTCATCTCATAAAACTGGACAATTTGGCCGGGTGCGGTGGCTCACGCCAGTAATACCAGCACTTTGGGAGGCTGAGGCGGGTGGATCACCTGAGGTCAGGAGTTCAAGACGAGCCTGGCCAACATGGTGAAAGCCCGTCTCTAGTAAAAATACAAAAATTAGCTGGGTGTGGTGGTGCACGCTTGTAGTCCCAGCTACTTGGCAGGCTGAGGCAGGAGAATCACTTGAACCCAGGAGGCGGAGGTTGCAGTGAGCTGAGAGCACACCATTGCACTCCAGCCTGGGTGACAGAGCAAGACTCTGTCTCAAAAACCGAATCAAACCAACACCCCCCCCCAAAAAAAAAAACAAAAAGCAAAAAATTAGACAATTCAAAAATAGTTTTTGACCTATGGGGATGTGAGTGGGCTATTCACACCCCATGGAGGTGGCAGGTGTCCTCTCTGTGCTAATGGCTGACCTCCTGGAACATCTTAGGAAAAGTCCCGTTCTCTTTTAGGACTTCAGATGTGAGCACTCCCAGGCCAGCCAGCCCCACCTCCCAGCTGCCTAGCCCTTCTCTGAGTTTGCCGGGAGGCTGGGAGCACATCCTTTTCTAAGCCACTCTTTGTGGCCTTTCTGTGGATCACTGACCTTAATTTGGATTCTGAGCCAAGCCTGGGGTCCCCAGGGAAGTGTAAAGGCTGCTAACGAAGAAGGGGTTGCATGAGAACTCCTTCAGACCAGCCCTGCCCCCCAAACTCAATTTAGGAACATGAATAGGGTGGTCGTATTTTCGGACTCTGACTTCTCGGCACACATTTCTCAAAGGCTTGCTTTTTTAGACAATGTCCCTCTGTCCCCATTCACCTCGTTTTCCTTCCTGGCCCCAGCCATCAGCAGTGGCTACTGTTAATAGTTCCCATTTGTAAGAGGACTTGCTCCATGTCAAACATGCTACTTATGTAATTTAATTTAGTCCTTATGCTGACCCTAGGAGCCAGGGATTATTGTCTTTTTGGATGTGGGAACTGAGGCTGAGGGTTAAGTAACCTGGCCAAGTAACACACCCACTCACTTGGTGGGGTGTTTATTTGGTTTTGGTTTTAACCTTTTACTGTGAAAAATGTCAAAAATCTACAAAAGTAGAGAGGTTAATATAGTAACTTCCCTTTGCTGTTATGGAGAAGCCCTGGCTCCAGTTCTTCTGTGGCATACAGCAGACACCTTTGGGTGAATTAGAAGAAGGTGCCCTTCCTCTAGGGCGCACAACTTGGTAAGCAGAGTGTAGGCTGGATTCCAGCTCCATTTGCCCCTTTGGATGGGTGCATTGTAGTGAACAGCCTGCATAGCTGTATATGGCAACCCTGTCTACCTAACTTCTTATCTAGCTTTTGGCGTAAAGAAAGGAGACTATACCCAGACACCAGTTCCTGACAGAGTAATGACTTCTCTGCTCAGTCCTCAGCTATGTGGGGTAGGGGGAGAAAAACTCAATCATGGGGGACTTTTCCAGTTAAAATGAAACAGGGAGATGATTCCCAGAGGAGATATTTCTGCTGCAGAGGAGGGTGGGGAAGATGAGCGGTGTCTTTTGCTGCTTCTGTTTTCCATCAGCCACCTGCTCTCTTGACGAATCCTTCTTGATGCCCGCTCCCCTCTGTATGTGCCCAGAGCAGGGGAAGCACTTGTAGAGTTGGTAGAGCCTTGGGTGTGAAAGCCTGGTGTGAACTCACTCTTGGCTGCCACCCTCCTGGAGTCACTACGACAAGCTGTCTTTGCCTGGCAGCTTAGCTTCTATGGGGCTCAGGTTAGCCAGGGGCTGCGTGGGAGTTCTGCTTTGCACCTGTAGAACTGTTTCTTTTAGTCCCAAGTGGGGCTTATGAGTCACCAGATAGGGTGCTGCTTAAGGGTAGCTATTGTATTTTTTAAAAAATGACTGTGCCCTTGATTATACCCATGACAGCACCTGGCACTGGTGCTCCAGAAATATTTGTTAGACAGATGAATGTTAAACAAATGAATGCAGCATCCTGCTGAAGGGCCCAAGCTGAAAAATTCCTGTGCTTCAGTCAGGAGAGGCTGGATTATGCTGCAGGAATAATCAAATCCTGACATCCCAGGGGCTTGACACCATCTAGGTTTATTTTTTGCTCATGGAAAGTCTTGTGGGTCGGGCAGTCCACCTCCATCTGTAGCCACATCATCTGGAATATAGGACCTTCAAGGTTACTGCGGGAGGGAAGGAGAGAGATGGAGGAAACTGACACCTGTTACTTCCATTCACATTGCCCAGAGCTGGTCATGTGGGGCCGACCTCACTGCAAGGAAGGTTGGGAAATGCAGAGGAGAGAAGAGCTGTCTTTGCAGTTCTAAAGAAGAGGATTTTGAATTTCTTGTTTCCACCTTCAATCCATTGGAGTGCCTCTGGCTGAATGGCTTACTGTGCCACCATTTTTTTTTTTTTTTTCCTTTTTGTGGAGAACGGGGTCTCACTATATTACCCAGGCAGGTCGCGAACTCCTGGGCTCAAGCTATCCTCCTGCCTCTGCCTCCCTGAGAGCTGGGATTACAGGTGTGACACCATTTTTTTCTAAGCACTGACAGAAAGGGAATACCTGCCACTCCCTTTAATCCAGGGAAGGAGGCATGGGATGGCACTGAAGGAGAGTCACATGGCAGGGTTTTTAATGGTTCCTTTATTACATGTTGACTATATGACGTTCATTTAGTCATCTCTAGAGCCTCTTTCCTCATCTGTACAGGGAGGATAGTAATGCCAGCTTGTTTCTCAGTTCAGACTCTACTGAAGGCAAGTAACAGAAACCAGCTTGAGCTATTTGAAGCCATGGGGGAATTGAAGACTCAAAGGAGGAAGTGCCTGGTCTCCCAAGTGCCGGGGGTGTGTGTGGGGGTGGTGGGGGTGGCTGGCACAGCTGTTCTCAGTGAGTCTGCATGGTGCCCCTGCAGGACGCCGCTGCTGCTGTGGACATGCACCAGGTGGTGTGGCCCCTCAGCTCCCAAATACACCTGTCTGCTTTCCAGTAACCCTCAGAGACTGAATAGCGTCTGAATCTTGATGTGAAATCCTGAGGAGAGAGTCTGATGGGCTCGTGTGGATCAGCTGTCTACCACTGGGCCAGTCAGCTGGGACCAGGAGGGCATGATCACACAGCACCATGGGGTAGGAGCTTTCCCCTGTGAATGGGAGTGGCGGTGGTCCTCACAGGAGGGATATGAGCTGGTCAGACACCTCCAAAAGCTGTTCAGGGCAGGCGAAATGGTTCGCCTGTAATCTCAGCACTCTGTGGGGCCAAGGCGGGAGGATCACTTGAGGTCAGGAGTTCGAGACCAGCCTGGGCAACATAGTGAGACCCCATCTCTACACATAATTTGAAAAATTAGCTGGGCAGGCATGGTGGTGTATGCATGTAGTCCCAGCTACTTGGGAGGCTGAGGTGGGAGAATCACCTGAGCCCAGGAGTTCAAGGCTGCGGTGAGCTGGGATTGCTCCACTGCACTCCAGTCTTCACCCAGACTGAGATCTTGTCTCAAAAAAATAAAAAGCTAGACAGGGCATGGTGGCTCACGCCTGCAATTCTAGCACTTTGAGGGGCCAAGGCGGGCAGATCACTTGAGGTCAGGAGTTCAAGACCAGCCTAGCCAACAAGGTGAAAGCTTGTCTCTACTAAAATACAAAAATTAGCCAGGCGTGGTGACACACTCCTGTAGTCCCAGCTATTCTGGAGGCTGAGACAGGAGAATCGCTTGAACCCAGAAGGTGGAGGTTGCAGTGAGCCAAGGTCATGCCACTGCACTCCTGCTTGGGTGACAGAGCGAGACTCCCCCTTAAAAAAAAAAAAAAAAAAAAGCCCAGGCACGGTGGCTCATGTCTGTAATCCCAGCATTTTGAGAGGCTGAGGCGGGCAGATCACCTGAGGTCAGGAGTTTGAGACCAGCCTGACCAACATGGAGAAACCCCATCTCTACTAAAAATACAAAATTAGCTGGGCGTGGTGGTACATGCCTGTAATACCAGCTACTCAGGAGGCTGAGGCAGGAGAATTGTTTGAACCCCGGAGGTGGAGGTTGTGCTGAGCTGAGATCGCACCATTGCATTCCAGCCTGGGCAGCAAGAGTGAAACTCTGTCTTAAAGTAAATAAATAATAATAAATAAAATTAAAAAACAAAATAAAAAGCTGTCGTCCGTGTTTAGCTGGTTCAAGGTTGCTGAGCTGGCTGGGTAATGTCTGTAAGAACACCTTGAACTGTCAGGTATTGCATACATGTGCTCTGGTATGGTGATGCCAGGTCTCTCATTAGGAATCATGGAGATTGCACCGCCCTGAAGGTGCATGGGAAGGATTATAACTCTCTGAGGGAGAATTTAAAAGTCTTGGTGGAGGCAGGTGAGCTGTTTGTTGGAAGGCCATGGAGCAGGGATGGGAGGGAGTGGTCAGGGCCAGGGCCAGCACAGGGCATTGCTGGGGTTAAGCTAGGTTTATAGGGTGTTAGGCCATGACATCATAAACCAGAGAGTAAATGTGTATTTATCACCTGTGTAAGTACAGATGCTTCTACACTTGAAACTGTGTCATGGAGAAAGGATGTTAGTCCGGATATGGCACTTTGGTCCCTAGACCAAAATCCATGTCCCCAGACTGTCTCAACTGGCTGTGTGCCTGTGAGCAAGTTACCTCATCTCTCTGGGCTTGAGGATCCTGTGTGTGCAGCCTGTGTCCATATAGCATAGGGGTTAAGGCCTGAAGACTGGGATTAGGCAGCTGGCTTTGAGTCTTATTCTTCACTCTCTGTGTGATCTAGGCAGATTATAACACATTTTTTATTACAATTATTTTATTATATTTTTTGGCTTCTCATGCTTATTTCCTACCGAGGCAGATTTTTAGATTTATTTTTTAGTTTTTCTTGAGACAGGGTCTCTCTCTGTCATCCCAGCTGGAGTGCAGTAGCACCACCGCAGCTCACTGCAGCCTGGATCCCCTGGGCTCAAGGGATTTTCCCACCTCAGCTTCCCTGAATAGCTGGGACTACAGGCACTCACCACCATGCCTGGCTGATTTTTAAAATTATTTGTAGAGACAGGGTCTTGCTATGTTGCCCAGGCTGGTCTTGAACTCCTAGGCTCAAGTGATCCTACCAACCTCCTAAAGTGTTGAGATTACAGGAGTGAGCCACTGTGCCCAGCTTCTAGGCAGATTTCTTTTCTGTGTTTTTGAGACAGGGTCTCACTTTGTCACCCAGACTGGAGTGCAGTGGCACAATTTCGCTTACAGCAACCTAGACCTCCCAGGTTCAAGCATCCTTCTACCTCAGCCTCCTGAGTAGCTGGGACTATAGGTGCATGCTGCCACACCTCACTAATTTTTGTATTTTTTTGTAGAGATGGGATTTCACCATGTTGCCCAGGCTGATCTTGAACTCCTGGACTCAAGCGATCCTCCCACCTCGGCTTCCCAAAGTGTTGGGATGACAGGTGTGAGCTACTGCATCAGGTCTCTGGGCAGATTTCTAAACCTCCCTGAGTTTCAGTTTCCTCATTTGTGAAATGAGGATATTCATAGTACCTGCTTTATGTGGTTATTGTGAGGATTACATGAAATGAATGTGCAATCAAATATTAACTAATATTATTAATAGAAGCTGAGGCCAGGCTGATTCCAGGGACCCATGGCAGGGTGCCCAGGCCCTTTAAGAGTATGAATGAGGCCCGGACGCAGTGGCTCACACCTGTAATCACAGCACTTTGAGAGGCTGAGGTGGGCGGATCACAAGGTCAAAAGATGGAGACCATCCTGGCCAATGTGGTGAAACCCCGTCTCTACTAAAAATATAAAAATTAGCTGGGCGTGGTGGCACGTGCCTATAGTTCCAGCTACTTGGGAGGCTGAGGCAGGAGAATCACTTGAACCCAGGAGGCGGAGGTTGCAGTGAGCCGAGATCACGCCACTGCACTCCAGCTTGGTGACAGAGTGAGACTCCGTCTCAAAAAAAAAAAAAAAAAAAAAGTGTGAATGAACACGGAGGGCTGTGTGGGGGCAGGATGGGCTGGGGTGCAGGAAGAAGCCCTGAGAAAGGATAGACAGGAAGCTGGAGTGGCAGTGGGCAGGAGAGTGGAGCTGCTGACAGAGGTGGGTCTGAGCCTCACCCAGGTTGTGGCTCAGGTCTTTCTATTAATCCAGTTCTGCCAGCACAGTAGTGTCATGCTCTATGGAAACAGCCCTGGAGCCAGCACTGCCTCCTCTCCTCCCACTGCCCATCTGCGTACCAGCCACTGTCCCTGAGGCCTCAAGATGTGTTGAACCATAGGGACGAGTCTGCAGAGTCCTAGAAGTTGGGTGCCTCCTTCTCTGCCATCCTAGGCCGGGGGCTTGAGAGGCACCTGGTTGTGAGGGCTGGGATTAGAGTGCTTCCATTGCGAAACTGTGGAGCCTGGAGAGTGAAAAAATAAATGAAGAAGCTCTGACCACAGAGCAATTTGAGGGCTGAATTATTTAGAGCCTCTGCTCCCTCTGGCTTCTCCTGGGGAAGGGCCAAAGGAGGAATGTGGAGCCCGGGAGGGCTGAGCTTCCCTGGCCAGGCTTGTGCTCTCTGGGGCCCTGGGAGTCCACACTGTCCCGCCCGCCGTGTCCTCAGCCGCCTCTGTCCTTGGGTCACAAGGCCCCTGTGGTTTCCCGCAGCCCACAGGGCCTGACAGGTTCAGGTTGAGGCTGAGAGGAGAGACCCCCGCTTTCCTCTTTGCCCCGCCCCCGGTCTGGCCTCCCCTGATGCTGCTTGGCTCCAGGACATAGCGATAATGAATGACATAAATAAGTCATTCTCATTAGCAGTAGGTGGGTCACTGGCCTAGGAGACAGGACAGCAGCAGTGGAGGTGGATGTGGGCAGGGCTGGTCAAGTGCCCTGGTCTTTCTCTCAGGAGCCCCAGAGGGAGGCTTAATCCTCTTTCAGTCTCTCCAGGATTATGTTTTCAGCTTGGGGGACTTGATGAAAATCCATGCTTCTAGCAGTCAAGGGGGCCCAGGAGAGGGGTGCCAGTAGGGTCCCCTAGGAAGGAGTTGGGGTGGGACGGCCAGGCGCTGAAGCTGCTCCAGGCAGGCCTGGCCCGCCAAGGTGGACCGTGGCCATGGCAACCCCTGGCTGCACCCGGGGTAAACACAGGCTTTCAAAGGGGGCCTTGTTTTGTTCCCTGTGGAAGCCTTTCAGTTCCAGCCTGCTGGGGCTTTTCAAACCTCAGGAGAAAAGGGAGGGCAGCGGGGAGGGGGCGGGCCTGACTATGAGGAAATGTCGGTCCTGGACCCCCTTCACCCCGGCCCCAGGCATATTTCCTGGAGGCCCCAGTTTCCAAAGCTCCTGCTTCTGGAGAATGAAAAGAAGAGTAAGCACCAGGAATGTGTCCAGTCTCTAGGCAACAGGGTGTGTGTGTGTGTGTGTTGTCTAATGGAAGGGAGGGAAGCTTAAAAAAAAAATCACTGTCACACTGGTCACTCAGGATGGAAGCCTTCAGTGCTCTACACTGATTTCAGCAAGCTAGCCGGGGCCGCCTGAAGCAGATCTTTAAGGATTGCTCATCCTGTTGGCATGGAATATCAAATAAGTAAAATCTCAGAGAAAACGCTAAACCATTCATTAAATGTAAGGTAAACAGATTGGCAATTTGCATTCTTGTGTATTAGCCAGTGAGTTTTAGTGAGAAAGCCGATCGCGGGTACTTGAATAGCCTTTGCTGTCTTGGGGAGCTTGGTCCCTGGATTCTATCCCCATCATTTTGTCTGTAAGCTTAACCCAAGTATAAAAATCGGGAACGGGCTGGGTGCAGTGGCTCATGCCTGTAATCCCAGCATTTTGGGAGGCTGAGGCAGGTGGATTACCTGAGCTCAGGAGTTTGAGACCAGCCTGGCCAACATGGCGAAACCCCGCCTCTACTAAAAATACAAAAATTAGCCAGGCATGGTGGGGCACACCTATAATCCCAGCTACTCGGGAGGCTGAGGCAGGAGAATTGTGTGAATCTGGGAGGCGGAGGCTGCAGTGAGCCAAGACCGCACCACTGCATGCCAGCCTGGACAACAGAGTGAGATTCTGTCTCAAAAAAATAATCAGGAAGGATGGCATGTCTGCCCCTCTAAGGTATTCTGTATGTATCTGTTAAAAAATGAGATGACAAATGCACTTCCACTTCTTAAAAAAGATGGGAGTTCATATCCAAATATTGTCTTCCTTTCCTTTTTTTTTTTTTTTTTAGAGAGACAGGGTCTTGCTATATTGCCCAGGCTGGAGTACAGTGTCACAATAATGACTCACTATAACCTGGCATTCGTGGGCCCAAGCAATACACCTGCCTCAGCCTCCCAAGTAGCTGAGACTACAGGTGTGCACCACCATGCCCGGCTATTTTTATTTTTATTTATTTATTTATTTTTGAGACGGAGTCTCGCTCTGTTTCCCAGCCTGGAATGCAGTGGCGTGACCTCGGCTCACTGCAAGCTCCAACTCCTGGGTTCAAGCCATTCTCCTGCCTCAGCCTCCCGAGTAGCTGGGACTATAGGCACGCGCCACCACGCCCAGCTAATTTTTGTATTTTTAGTAGAGACGGGGTTTCGCCATACTAGCCAGGCTGGTCTTGAACTCCTGACCTCATGATCTGCCCGCCTCAGCCTCCCAAAGTGTTAGGATTACAGGTGTGAGCCACCGCACCTGACCTTTATTTTTATATTGTAGAGAAGAGGTCTCGCTATGTTGCCCAGCCCAGGCTGGTCTCAAACTCCTGGGCTCAAGCAGTCCTCCAACCTTGGCTTTAAATATTCTTTCTTGACACTGCATTCCTCTTTGCCTTGTCTGAAGAGGTGGTGAGCAGGATGGGGAGAGGAGCAGGAGGCAGACATGACTACATTTGTTAACATTGGGTTGGCCTCTCTCAGCCAGGTCCCCAGATGCTCTTAGGGATTCTTGAAGGAGGTGTGGGGATAAAGATCCCAGCCCATAAGTCAGGCTCCGAATAGAGCTGTTCTGGGCCTGCGTTCATTTGTTCTCGAGTCACTGTCGGCCTGGGGAATGCAGCATCCGATCTGGTAGATGGGAGTTTACTGCTGAAGACCCCAGCCTCATGCCTCCCAGTCTGGCCAGGAGAGGTGGGGCTCAGGAAGTATGAGTATACCTAGCCCAGCATCCCGGCAGCTCAGCAAGCTTTCCCCACAGCTGGAAGAGAGCACGAAGGGTCTCATTGCAAGGCCACATCAGGTGGCTGGGTCCTCCTGGATTCCCATCTCTTCTGTCCCTTCCTCCCTTTGCAAATTCTCCCTTGTCATATGCTGTTGAACTAGGAGAGATGAAAGTGGCTTCTTCATCTGAGGGTGGGGTGGAGGGGGGCTCATGAACTTGCCCAGCTTTTTTGATTGGTATAAAATAAGAGGCACTGCAGACAGCTTTGTGGAGGCAGGGAAAAACAAGATACGGTTCCTGCTTCTGGAGAGATTTGGTCTAATGGAGGGACCGACCAACACATTAGAACATCAAGGCTATATAAAATTACAGACATTGTTGTTTACTTGTAGAATCTTAGACCGGCTAAGAGGTCCAAAATGTCCAGAGCAGCTCTGTTCAGTGGTTCTCCACCTTGCTGCCCGTGAGGCTGTCTGATTCTGCTAGTGCTGGGTGGGGCCCAGGCATCCGTAAGTTTTATGCGTTGCCCAGGTGTTTCTGTTGGGCAGCCAGGGTTGAGAACCATCTATCTAGTGCAGTGGTTCACAAGTGGGGATGATTTTGCCCCCAAGGAGGTATTGTCAGTGTTACAACAGGGGGTGATGTTACTATTGGCATTTGTGGGTAGAGGCCAGGGATGCTGCTAAACATCTTCCAATATACAGGACAGCCCCTTACTCTCTATTACTCTCTAGCCCCAAATGTCAGTTGTGCCTAAGGTTGAGAACCCTTGCTCTAGCGCCTGGACGAGACTTTGTTTTTTGTTTTTGTTTTTTTTTTAATAACAGAGTTTCGCTCTTGTTGCCCAGGCCAGAGTGCAGTGGCACAATCTCGACTCACTGCAACCTCTGCCTCCTGGGTTCAAGCGATTCTCCTGGCTCAGCCTCCCAAGTAGCTGGGATTACAGGAGCTCACCACCACACCCAGCTAATTTTTGTATTTTTAGTAGAGATGGGGTTTCACCATGTTGGCCAGGCTGGTCTGGAATCCTGACCTCAAATGATCTGCCCACCTTGGCCCCCCAACAGACATTTTTGTCTTTTTTCAGACAGAGTCTCGCTGTCGCCCAGGCTGGAGTGTAGTGGTGCGATCTCAGCTCACTGCAAACTCCGCCTCCTGGGTTCACACCGTTTTCCTGCCTCAGCCTCCTGAGTAGCTGGGACTACAGGCACCCATCACCATGCCCAGCTAATTTTTTTTGTATTTTTAGTAGAGATGGGGTTTCACCGTGTTAGCCAGGATGGTCTCGATCTCCTGACTTCGTGATCTACCCATCTCGGCCTCCTAAAATGCTGGGGTTACAGGCGTGAGCCACTGTGCCTGGCTTTTTTTTTTTTTTTCCCCAGACACAGTGTCACTTTGTTGCCCAGGCTGGAGTGCTGTCACGCGATCTCGGCTCACTGCAACCTCCACCTCCCGGGTTCAAGAGATTCTCGTGCCTCAGCCTCCCGAGTAGCTGAGGCATGCACCACAACACCCAACTATTTGTGTGTGTGTGTGTGTGTTTAGTGGAGACAGGATTTCACCATGTTGGCCAGGCTGGTCTCGAACTCCTAACCTCAGGCAATGCACCTGCCTCGGCCTGCCAGAGTGCTGGGATTACAGGCATGAGTCACCGCTCCCAGCCTAGAGATACATTTTAAGCAGAATTCTGAAAGAGGGAAGGACACAACTGGGTGAGAGGAGCAGGGATGGGGGCATTGTGTAGGGAAGCAGCACATGGCAGGGTTTGGAGGTAGGAGAATACGATCTGATATTTGCAAAGAAGAAATAGGCTCGTGGTTTCATGGGGGTCCTCTGCAATCCAGAGGAGGCTTGTCAGCTGGATCCTCCCTGGATTCACAATTGTGTCTTGTTGAGACACCTTTGGTCAGGACATGAAGCCCCTCTGACTGTGTTCCTTTGTGTGTTACTAACCCTCAGGCCTTTCTTGGCCCTCTGTGAGTAAAGTGAAGGAGATCTGTCAGCCACCATCAACTTCAATACCCAGTCCCACCCTGGGGCAGGCTTTCCCTGAGTCCATGCATATGTGAGAGCTTCTGCCCAGCAACTCCATTCCCCCCGCACCCCCACCCCTCCACCACTGCAGGAACAGCAGTGCCCTTTGACTTAGTTAACGGCCTCATGACCCGTTTATTGCTTATTCCCCACTTCTTTAGAGGAGGGTAAGGAGAAGGCCCCAGCCTGTGCCTCTGTGCCCACTTCCTGACAGTGCCCGGCATGTGGCAGTGGCTTCATCAATGTTTTTGAATGAATGAGCGACTGCCCTGAATGAATGGGAGATCTGGGGTTTTTCCTGCGAATTGCACCTCTCCCGCTTTTTTTGTTTCTTTTCTTTTTTAAACAGGATCTTGCTTAGTCACCCAGGCTGGAGTGTGAACACAGCTCACTGCAGCCTTGACTTCCCAGGCTCAGGCGATCCCACACTTCAGCCCCCAAGTAGCTGAGATTATAGGTGTGTGCCACCACCTCCAGCTAATTTTTGTATTTTTTGTAGAGACATGGTTTTGCCATGTTGCCCAGGCTGGTCTCAAATTCCTGAGCTCAAGTAATCTGCCTATCTCGGCTTCCTAAAGTGCTGGGATTACAGACATAAGCCACCGCACCCGGCCAGCCCCTTTAATAAGTCCTTCAGTCCTTGTACCAGAAATGGAACTAGGAGAGACTGAGGTTGGCACTAACGAAGGTTTTTAGTGTCAAGAATTTCCAGGGAGTAGAGCAGGTCATGGGAAGGTTACCTGCAGGAAGTGGGGACCGTTCCCCCTTTGGAGTTGGACTGTTGGTGGCTCTTTCTGGCTACAGGAGTGGTCACAGACAGGTCATTTCTGCCCTCCTGTGTTGACCACAGCACATCCCTTCCTCTGAGGCTTCCAGCTTTTAATTAGATTTCTCAGCTCTCACGATAGATGTGGATATCTTCTTCTTTTTAGGAAGTAGAAAGTGCTGTCCAAACACATGTGTGATTTTCCCAAGCCATCACTGTCTGAGACCCAGCTTCAGTCTGGCTTGAGCAGAACCAAAGAAGTGGGCACAGTTTTCTCAAAATGCTCCCTCCTCTTGGCTGTGGTTGTGGGTAGCGTTCCTCACAATGTTTGCAAAGGCTTCTGAGCTGCTTTTCTCTGCCTTCTGTTAAACCCCTGGTACTGAAAGGGCTTTGGTTTCTGACTCAGGATAAAAGGGCCCCTGGGCATCCCAGATGCAGCCTGGAGTTGGGGAAAGGTATTTGTGAGGGCTACCTTCTGGCCTCCTCACAGCCGGTGCTAACTGGTGAGCCTTTGCTGGAGTCCGACTTGTTTGCCAGGTGAAGTTCGCAGCATCAGCCTCGTTGGCTCCGGTCTGCTTGTACAGTTGGAGACTTGCTACCCAAAGTCAGGTCCCCAGACCAGCAGCGCTGACATCACCTGGTTAGAAATGGAGAATTGCGGGCCCCACCTTGAACTTCTTGAATCTATCTATATTTTAGAAGGTCCCCAGTGTTTGTGTGCACATGACAGTCTGAGAAGTGACCGTGCGCAGTGGCTTACGCCTGTAATCCCAGCACTTTGGGAGGCCAAGGCAGTGGATCACCTGAGGCCAGGAGTTCGATACCAGCCCCACAAACATGGTGAAACCCTGTCTCTACTAAATACAAAAAAAATTTGCTGGGCGTGGTGGCGCCTGCCTGTAATCCCAGCTACTCGGAAGATTGAGGCAGGAGAATCGCTTGAACCCAGGAGGTGGAGGTTGCAGTGAGCTGAGATTGCGCCACTGCACTCCAGCCTGGGCAACAAGAGCAAAAACTCCATCTCAATAAAGAAAGAAAGAGAGAGAGAGAGAAAGAAAGAGAAAGAAGAAAGAAAGAAAAGAGAAAAGAAAAGAAAAGAAAAGAAAGAAAGAGAAAGAAAGAAAGAAAGAAAGTAAGTCTGAGAAGTGCTGGGCTACAAGACTTTGGATGCTGCAGGGACAGCTGGGGACGTGCTGAACCTTGTTTGAGTGTCTTCTATGCCCCATCTTTGCAGTGCTTTAAAACAGTGCTTCTCAAAGTATCTGAGGTGAAGGACAACGTGTTCTGTTCCTTAGTTCAGGGACCGATGAGCATGACCAGTCTGAGCCAGTCTGAGAACATCCAGACTGGTCTATACCCTGTTCTAAGAGGGAAGTCCACAGATCACATGCTTGCATATTGTACTAATGTCAGATTGCTATAAACGTTTTAAAATCCTTCCTTCCTTTCTTTTTCTGTACTTATTTGGTAAGGACCCACAACTTAACAGTTTGCAGGTGGTCTGTGGACATACTTTTAGGGGCCCTGGTCTAGAGCCCTGTCTTTCGGGTCAGATAGATCAGGTTTGAATCCTGGCACTGTCACTGACTTGCGGTGTGTTCTTGGGCAGCTGTTTAACCTCTCTGGGGCTTAATTTTGTCATCTCTGAACTGGAGATGATAATGCCTCTGCCTCATAGGACTGGAGTGAGGATTAAATGAGATAAGTTTGGGTAAAGCTTATCATTAAGAGCCCAGCACACAGAATTTGGGCTTGATAATATTGGGTGTCAAATGTTGGCAGCAGCATCATTGTCATTGTTTGCTGTCTTGGAGCATCTGGAAATGAGGACAATGGCCTCAGTTAAGGAACACCGTTGTTTTTAGACAGACGGTGGCCTTTAAAACTGTAGCAAATTAGTATGGAATGGAAACTTTTTTCCCCGCCTGCTAATTTCTGATAGTTTGGGGCTGCCCTAATGAATTATTTTTCTCAGTGTGGATCCAAGTAAAACCCAGGATCAGAATTGGGACAATGTTGAAACTTGTTTTTAAGTGATGGAAAGAAGTAATAAACACAGTGTAGGAAATCTTTTAATCCCGCAGGACCTGACTGTTAACCCTTTCCCTCCCGCTCCCCACCCCGAGTATATATCCTGGATACTCTCTCCCAGTCAGGCTGGGTGGACTGTCAGTGCCAGGTGACTCTGATTCTCGAATGCCAGTCTATTCTCCATTTCTGGAGAAACTCAAGTTGCCCTCTTCGCTATTACTTGATAGCAAAGAGGTGGCCTGAAAAAGTAGAGGACTCAAATCGGAAGATCTGTGTTCTAGAATGGACTTCACAAGGCATCGGAATGTTGCTACCTTATTGGCCCTAGGTTCTTAAGCTTTTGTCTGGTCCCAGATTCCACGGATAATCTAAAGAGAACTTTGACACCCTCCCAAAAAGCATAGGCACACACAAACACATTAAATTGTGCATTTGATTTTGGGGATGAGGGGTTCCGTAGACCTCACAGAAACCTCACAGAGCCTTTGCTAAGAACCTTGTGCCAGGCTGTAAGCTTCACAAGGCATGTTTCTACTGCCCAGTGACTATCTGAGTGCCCCGTGGCATAGAATAGGGGTTAAATACACAGGCTTTGGAGTCAGGATGCCAGGGTTTGAATCCCTCCTCTGCTACTTGTGGGCTTGTTGACCTTGGGTACAGCTATTTATCCTCTCTCAGCCTCAGTTTCCCCATCTGTAAAGTGGAGGAAAGAATAGTACCTACCTCACAGGGTAGTTGTGAGGTGAGATGGGACAATATTTTTAAAGGCTTACATTGCATGAATTGTTTTGCCTACAGAATGTCCATTGCCATCCGGAGGAGTCTCATGTTGGTAGCAAGAACTTGTACTGTCTTTGTTGCAGAGCAACAGGTTATTGGGCTGTAGGTTAATGTGAGGCTTTCTTTGGATGGGTGGGGTTGGGGGGCAGACCCCCAGACATACCTCTTGGAAATATGAGGGGTTGGGAGCTTTGGAGCAAGGCTCCTAGAAGCCTGCTAGACCCAGCTGCTCCTGTTCAGTAATTTCCATGTGCTGTTGTTGATTTTGGCTTTAGGCATGGAGAGCCCTGCCTTGGGAGCTTCCTTGAAACTGGATGCCCCAACCCAGAGGGTGTGGGCAGGAGGGAAGCCTCAGTGAACACTGGAGAAGCAGACTTTTTTCTCTCTCTAATTAACGCTGGCATTTTTTTTTCCCCCCCTCTCTGGTCTTTCTGCAGCAGCCCCAGCAATTACCAGGAGTGTTAACCCGGGTCAGGGCAGTGGCAGGGCTTTGGGAGACTCCCGGGGGGCAGTGGGGAGGAGGAGGAAGTGCCTCTCAGGCACCCTGGAATGAGGGCTTCACCTCCTGCTGCCCAGGCCCTCCTGCCCCTGAATGCCCTTTTAACTGAGCTGCCCAGAAACCCGTTGGCACCATCCATAACAGCCCCACTCTCTGTCCCAGGCGTTCTGTGAGAATGGCAGGGAGTTAAAGGACTCTCAACATTGGCCCCCACCAAGCCCTTAATTACATTAACACACAAAGCAGCAGGGCCGGCCATCCCTGTGAACAATTGCCGGCCTGTTTCCCCCAGCTGCGCCTCCCTTTCATCTGGGCCTCTTTCCCAGAGATGCCGGGTTCCAACCTCCCTACTTTTCCTCCTGTTTCATTGGTTTTGTCTCTTCCTTTCCCTCTCTGAGTCATTCCTTTCCCGCTTTGGTCCAAGAGGCCTGGTGTGGCACCAGCCGCTGAGCCCCATTTCCTATGTTCCAGAAGCAGCCCATAACTCTGTTTTACAGTGGATACATGAGTGGTCTGAAAAGAAAACAATGCAGTTATTTTTTTTTTTTGCCTCTAATTTGCATATTGTCCTGAAAGAGAAGCAAAATGCCTTCACTTTATAATGACTTTCCATGCATCTTAATCACACTTTCCATTTGTTTCGATTTTAACAGCTTTACATTTATTTTTTATTTTAAAATTTGTAAATAGAGACAGGGTCTTGCTATATTGTCCAGGCCGGTCTTGAACTCTTGGCCTCAAGTGATCCACTCACCTCAGCCTCCCAAATTGCTGGCATTACACAGGTGTGAGTCACTGCACCTGGCCAGAATTTGGTTGTTTTTAGAAGTCCCATCTCATACATTTCTCACCGATCTGTAAATGTTTTGATGTAGTGTCTAGGATGGGTATCACACCTATTTCAGGGGGTGAAGGGGCTTGAATGGGGACAAGATCCGGCTAATCTGACTGCTAGGCCAGTGCTCTTTCCTCCTGCCCACCTTTTGGCTTGGTGTGGGCCTCTTTGGGTCCTCTCCAGTGTCTCAGCAAAATGCCAGCAACAGGAGGCCATGCAGAGGCACCTTTGGTGATGGTGAACTTGAGCTCCTTGCTATGAGTGGCAGGTGAGGGACCCCTGGAGAACGGGCATTTTTCACCTCTGCACTTGACTGTGCCCCTCCCGCAACTTCAAGGGATGAATACTTCACTTTTTTCCATTCCAGTGTTGGTGGGTCTCTAACATTTCCAGAGAAGGAAGTTCTCTAGTTATCCCCACGTTCCAGGGTCTCCTGGCACAGGGCCCCTGACCCTAGGATGAGGACATCCCAGTAAGCTTGGGGCCTCCCCACCCAGCTTGGGGAGCCATCAGGCCTGCAGTCCCAGCCAGACCACCCTTGCCACCTCTGGGCCAACCACAGGCGGCAGAGAACAGGCAGTCGAGGACAGGCGGCCGAGGACAGGTGGCCAGGTGAACGCTGAGCTTGAGAGCATCTTTGCTGGCAGTACCAGGCCTGACTAAGGCAGGACGGCCCTGTAATTAGTGTTCTTTTAGAGACAGCTGCTGCAGCTCCTTCTCTTTTGACCCTCTTCCTCCTTCACATTTGCACATGGCTTGGGGACCTGCCATTCTCCCTCATTCAGGCAGGCATTCCCAGGAGGTTCCTGCACCCCAGATGGTGAAGCTTATCTCTTTTATATCCTCATGCTTGGGGGTGGCAGCGCTGGCAGGGATCCTCATTGGCTGGGGGTCTCTAAGGGACACTGGACCCTGCAGTGGCAGCTGTCTTCTGTCTCTTTGCCTGGGGCAGAGCACCTGAGCAGGCTGTGTTTCACTGCAGCATCTTTGCCAAACTCCTTTAGAGTACTCCAAGGGCTAACGGGCTTTTGGTTATGTTCCCTGGAGAATTTCTGCCCCTGGGGAAGGGTAACCCACTGGCTTGCTTGTTTAGGTGTGACCACAGCAGAGCCCTGAGGGCCTCCAGATTGCAGCTGTGCCTGTCCCATCTCATTGCTGTGGGCTGCCTGGAGGGGTTTATGCCATCCCAGCAGCTCTTCATCCTGACTTCTCAGACACACGGGTTTTAGTCGGAATGTATTCCCTTTGCCCTCTGGGTAGTTTACGTGCTCGTTAAAGGAAAACTGGAAAACGTTTAATTTCCAGTAAAATCGATCATTCTGATAATTTCAGTACTACTGCTGAAAACATTTGGTTGTATTTCCCTCTGTTCTTTTTTTTTTTTTTTTAATGTGCACAGGTTTGAAAAACTAGTTGTGATCTTACTGATTTGCATACCTTTGAATCTAGCTTTTTGGTGTAACACTACATAATGAGAATTTTGAATGGAACGATGTGGTTTTAAGACACTCTTTTAAGTGGCTGTACAGTGTTTCATCCTGTGGCTGTACCACTGCTGACTATTGTTGACACCCCCTCCCCTCCAAACTCATCTTTATTTTAAGCCTCAGAACTTTATGGAGCGTGAAAGTCAGGAGCCATTTGTTTGGGTTCTCTTGGTGTAATATTAATCCAGAGTTGGGGCCTCTCCCCGCTTGCCAAAGCGCTAGCAGGAGGGACGTGGCTGTGGTACAGGTCTGGGGCCTTGATAGGACAGCGGCTTCTAGCATGGCCTCTTTAGCCCTCAGCTCCATAGAAGTGGGATGCTCATTTGCGCGCCCTTTGACAGCTTCAGGAAGCTTCTTGTGGCTTATACAGGGGTGGGGTGATGGGACCCAGGCTCAGGTTGGCTCTCGGTCATTCATAGAGTCTCATTTGCAGCCCTGGGCCTGGGGCTGGGTGCCTTGCTTAGCCACGCAACACATGGGATAGACACCACTTCCAGTTCTATTGATTTACACACTTTCCCCTTTCTTCTCTGCCCCAAATGAAAGGGTAAAATGAGTCGCAGAGATTTTTAAGAGTTTTGAGCAGCAACGTAAAGAAGCAGGAAGAGGCCAGGCACAGTGGCTCATGCCTATAATCCTAGCACTTTGGGAGGCCGAGGCAGGTGGATCATGAGGTCAAGAGATGAAGACCATCCTGGCCAACATGGTGAAACCTTGTCTCTACCAAAAATACAAAAGTTAGCTGGGCATGGTGGCGTCCGCCTGTAGTCCCAGCTACTTGGGAGGCTGAGGCATAAAAATCACTTGAACCTGGGAGGCAGAGGTTGCAGTGAGCTGAGATCACGCCACTGCATTCCAGCCTGGCAACAGAGTGAGATGCTGTCTCAAAAAAAAAAAAAAAAAATTAAAAAAAAAAAAGAAGAAGAAGAAGCAGGAAGAATTGGAGCACAGTGGTGTGTGCCTGTAGTACCAGATACTTGGGAGGCTGAGGCAGGAGGATTGATTGAGCCCAGGAGCCCAGCCTGAGCAACACAGCAAGAGCTCATCTCAAAAAAAAAGTAGAAGTAGGAAGTATTGGACAGGCTTGAGTTTCATTTCTGGCTCTGTCCTGTGTAAGTTCCATTGTTACTTATCTATCGAGCCTGTTTCCTCAGGTGTACAATGAAGATGATGGTGCCCGCCTTGCAAAGTTGATGTGATTATCAGATGAAAATATTTATGTAACATTGTCTGGCACATAGTAGGTGTCCAGTCAGTATTGTTTTGTTGATATTCAGGGTCACAAAATGCACCAACCTCAAAGCCAGAGGGGCCTGCCACCCAGCTCCCCACCAGCTCTTGTTTCATGGGAGCCCATCAACTGTGCCTTTACTTTGCCAGCTCCTGGTGGGAAGCTTTCCTGGTTGGCTGATCAGAGGAGTCTGGTTGACCAGAGTGGCCATTGTTTCAGCTCCTTCTGGCTGGGACATCCAGCCAAGGCAGGCCATGCTCTCTTATACCCTGCTTATCTGAGTGAAAATGACCAGGGCCCTTGTCTTCTGACTCTCCCTTGGATGATCTTGAGACGGTAACTCTACGTGAATGCAGGGTGTGGCACCATGATTAATTTGCTAGTGCATCTTTGTGGCCACACTTGTCTGCAGCTCTTGGTAGAACCCAAAAAGCCAACAGGAAACCAAAGAGAGAGAGAGAGTCACCTGGGGTCAAGCTTTGGTTCTGAGTCTTCGTGCCCCAATCATATAGTTGACTGTCTGCTTCCAGGAGGTAGTGCAATCTAGCTTGGCTGGACAGAGGTGGCCTTTGAGACTGTCCAGGGATGAAGATTCATACAGCCTTTCCAGGCATCTGCCCAAGATGTTGAGTCTTGGGTGCCATGGACCAGTGGCATTGGCATCACCTGGGAGCTAGTTGGAAATTGGTAAACAAAAAATAAAATTCACAGCCAGATGCCGAGGCTCATGCCTGTAATCCTAGCACCTCAGCAGAGGCCGAGGTGGATGGATTGCTTGAGCTCAGGAGTTTGAGACCAGCCTGGGCAACATGGCAAGACCCCGTCTCTACAAAAATTCAAAAAATGAGGTGGGAAAATCGCTTGAGTCAAGGCTGCAGTGAGCTATGTTCGTGCCACTGCACTCCAGCCTGGGCAACAGAGCAAGACCCTATTAAAAAAAAAAAAGAGAGAGAGAGAGGGAGAGGGAGAAATTCCCTAGGTGATTCTAATGTGCAGCTGGATTGGAGAACTGATTTAGACCCCTGTCTTTGGGATGGATGGTCTGGAATGACAGTGATCATGATGGTAATAGTTGCTGTTTATTGAGCTCTTACTATGTATGAAGAGCTTTATCCTTATTTGTAATCTTCCTTTTAAACTGAAAAGTGGTAGCACTCTTCCTGTCTTGCATATGAGAAAACTGGAGGCTCAGAGAAGTGAATCAAGTCACCTAAGGCCACTTAAATAGTGAGTCTGGAATTGTCTGCCCTGAGGCGTCCTTTGCCATTACTTTACCGTAATGAAAGCTCATACTGGTTTAGACAGGTCTGGTTCTCCATGGAAAATCTGGCTGGGGATTCTCTTCTGGGTCAGTTTAATGATACTTTCAGACTATGTGGTTTTAGGATTGTTCTGTTTGAGGAAAAGCACAGCAACTTTTAATCCCCGGATTCATGTCTCCTAGAATGAACAGAGGGGTGAGGTCAGTGACAGACAAGTTGCAAATGAATGATAGACAAGTCTTAAGGAAAGGAGGTTATTTCCAAAGGTCATAGAGGAAGCAAGGATAAAGAAGCCTGGACTTTGGGGCCAGCGAACCCCACCCAACTCTGTTTGTTTTAAGCCGGCTGTATGAGTTTGAGCAAGTCACTTTATCCCTCCATATTCAAACTCCACACCCTCCAGATGAGCGAGGGGTAGCATTTGCTGCTCTTTCTGCAGATCTGATTTCTTTTTGTTTTTTGAGACGGAGTCTCTTTATGCCCCAGGCTGTAGTGCAGTGGTGCGATCTCGCTCACTGCAACCTCCACCTCCTGGGTTCAAGTGATTTGCCTGCCTCAGCCTCCCGAATAGCTGGAACTACAGGCACATGCCACCACTCCTGGCTAATTTCTGTATCTTTAGTAGAGACTGGTTTCACCACGTTGGCCAGGCTGGTTTTGAACTCCTGACCTCAAGTGATATGCCCATCTTGGCCTCCTAAAGTGCTGGGATTACAGGTGTGAGCCACTGCGCCTGGCCAAGTCTGACTTCTAAGATAAAAAGTGGAAAACAGAGGCAGCGGTGAGAACTGAGCCGAACCACAGACCCCAAGTCTTTTGCTCTAAAAGCAACTGAGAGGCAGCACTGGAGACAGGTGCTGGTAGAAAGCCATGAAAGCAAAGGAGAGGGCAGCCACTGTGCCCAGACAGGAAGCACACAGAACACTGGGACAGAAGCTCCCCAGACTCATGAGCCTGCAGAGAAACCGGGAGAGAAGCACAAAGCAAATGGGTCAGACATTGAGAAATAGCCCTTTCTTTTCATGTTTTGAACCACGTCCAAGCCTAACTTCTAAGTTCGAATAAGGATTTGAAAATCAGCCTGAGGCTCCCACGGAATCTAAATCCAGGTTACTCTGTATATCTTCCTTATAAAGTCATGGGATATCTGTATTTGGGGAATGGAATGAGTGAGGGTGAATGTTTCACTGCTCTTTTTTTTTCATCTCTTTTCTTTTCAAGAAAACACTCGGCCCTTACATTGCCAAGCACCTTGCAGTTCACGAGGAACTTTTATGCCTTTCACTGCACTGTAGGTCCCTAAAAGGGGAAGGGGATTCCCCCCATTTTATAGCAGAGGAAACACAGGCCCATGGAGGAGAGCCTCACGATCGCACAGCAAATCAGGGGCAGAGCCTGGAGTGGAGTCTTCCAGCTCCAAGCACAGCGCTCCTTTTGTTCCACCAGTACCTCCCTGCTAACTCCCTACCTTGGCTTTCCAGAGTCTGAGGCCGGATAGCTGACAGTAACCTTGGATAGACGGAGCTCATAAAATACAGCTAATTCCCAGTGATCTGTACATGTGTTTTAAAACATGCTTTCCTTTTAAATTATATAACCTATTTACAACTATACCCTGTTTATTAAACATTTCAGCTGGGCATGGTGGCTCACGCCTGTAATCCCAACACTTTGGGAGGCTGAGGTGGGCAGATCACCTGAGGTCAGGAGTTCAAGAACGACCTGGCCAACATGGCAAAACCCTGTTCTCTACTAAACATACAAAAGTTAACTTTGCATGGTGGTGGTGGGCTTCTGTAATTCCAGTTACTAAGGGAGGCTGAGGCAGGAGAATCACTCAAACCTGGGAGGTGGAGTTTGCAATGAGCCGAGATCGCACCACTACACTCCCACCTGGGTGACAGAGCAAGACTCCATATCAAAAAAAAAAAAAAAGAGAGAAAAGAAAATAAAATTTAGATAATAAAAAGCCGCCTTTGGCTCCTCCTAATCCCCCCATCGCATCCCATTTCTCAGAGGTAACCACTGATGACAGTTTGATGTAGATCCTCTTAGCCCTTTTTTAAAAATGCATTTTGCATGTGTTGCTGATGGATTATTATAATCCCTGACCATCTTGCTTGCTTTAATTGCCAGCTGTGTATGTGTGTGTGCATGGAGAAAGCAAACATTACATTACCTTCAGCAAGATAAAACCAGGATGGTAAAATCAGCCAGACTAGAGGTTTAGAGCAGTGATGATTCTCAAACTTGGATGTGCATATGAATCCGTCATAGATTTTGCTAAAATGCAGATACTGATTCAGCATGTTTGGAGTAGCTCCTGAGATCCTGCGTTGCTCATAAGGTACCAGTCTCTGTTGATGCTGCTGGTCTCAGGCTGCACTTTGAGTAGGGAGGGTTTTTAGAGCACAGTCACTGGAATCAAAAAGACCTACTGGGCCCTTAATTGCTGGCTGAGTGAGTTGAGCAAGTCTTTAAGCTTTCCATGCCTGTGGATCAGGAGTAAGAATGGTACCTTTCCTGCAGGGTTGTTGTGAAAACAAAATGAGCCAGGGCCTGTGAAGCACTTAGTCCAGTGCCTGGCACGTAGTGAGCGCTCGATAAATGTTAGTTATTAATATTGTCTAGAGACAAATACCAAGTTGTCCAAGTCAAACAGAAAACGCCTGCTGGTTGGCTATTACTGGGGGCTGTTTGTGCTGATGCCCTTTCTCTTGTTCATTTAATGTCCTCCTTGTCATCAGGATTTTGAATATACCTTGTATGGTATTATCTCCATGTACTTAGGGAGAAACTGAGGCTCAAGGAAGATGGGTGACTTAACCTTCTGAGCCACACAGCTAAGAAGTGGCAGAAATAAAGTTATACCCAGGTTTCAGGTCTAGTGCTTGTTATATACACTGTAGCTACCTTCTCTTGAGAACTTACTATGTGTATGACTTAGTGGGTCTGTTGGTATGGGAGCTTAAGCCTTTGATC
The DNA here is from genome assembly GCF_047675955.1 of Chlorocebus sabaeus. Classification (NCBI taxonomy): domain Eukaryota; kingdom Metazoa; phylum Chordata; class Mammalia; order Primates; family Cercopithecidae; genus Chlorocebus; species Chlorocebus sabaeus. The sequence goes on from NC_132919.1 coordinate 40,486,455, forward strand.
ATGGCTCCAGGGAAGGAAAGCAACAGGCTTCAAACTTCTTTCACTCCTATACCTCAAAAGAATTTTGAACAACTGTGTATCCCCTCATATATTAAAACATTGGCATATATTGCTGGGCACACGCCTGTAATCCCAGCACTTTGGGAGGCCAGGGAGGGAAGATCACTTGAAATCATGAGTTCAAGACCAGCTTGGCCCACATGGTGAAACCCTCTCTCTACTAAAAATACAAAAATTAGCTGGGCATGGTGGTACATGCCTATAATCCCAGCTACTTGGGAGGCTGAGGCAGGAGAATTGCTTGAACCCAAGAGGCGGAGGTTGCAGTGAGCCGAGATCACGCCATTGCACTCCAGCCTGGGTGACAAGAGCAGAACTCTGTTTCACAAAATAAAAATTAATTAAGAAAAAAAAATTGACATATATTTGCTGGATGCAGTGGCTCACGCCTGTATTCTCAGCAGTTTGGGAGGCCAGGGCAGGAGGATCATTTGGGGTCAGGAGTTCAAGACCAGCCTGGCCAACATGGAGAAACCCTATCTCTACTAAAACACAAAAATTAGCCAGGCGCGGTGGCGGACGCCTGTAATCCTAGCTACTGGGGAGGCTGAGGCAGGAGCATCGTTTCATCCCGGGAGGTGGAGGCTGCAGTGAGCCGAGATCACACTACTGCACTCCAGCCTGGGTGACAGAGCGAGACTCCGTCTCAAAAAAATACAAATAAAAATTGACATATAAAATGTTTTATCATAACTTTAAGTGGAATGTATTTCCAGGCCTATTGTATGCCATATACTTGCTTCAAATTTATTTTTGTCAAAGCCTTAGAACGGCAAACCCAGCCCAGGCAGTTGTGGAAAACGTCCACCATAATTCCTAATTGCCCAGGCTGGATCTTGTGGTTAGACCAGCCAGCCAAATCATACTTTGTGTCGGAAAAACTCTGACTCCTCTTTTTAATTCAAATATTTATTAAGCAGGTTAAACAGGTGTCCCTGTGTCAGCTTCCTAATTCTAATCCTAAAATAAACAGATGGGTAGGTAAGATAGATAAGGCCCCCTTTCTCAACGTCTGAAGGAAGTTCTTTGTCCTGCTGGAACTCCTCCCATGAGGGCTGCATTCTTCCGTTGTCTCTTTGTTTGGTGGCTTCTATAACCCAGGGCAGGATACCAGGGTGAGGCTGGGATGGCTGGGGGTAGGCCTTTCTTTTGGGAAGAGTTTACGAGGGCCTTGGTGAAGAGAGAACTGGCAGACACAGAGGGTTCCCAGCTGATCAGTTTTAGGAAGAAGCACAGGAAGTGGAGCTTTTAGAAGTTGATTCGCTGGAATGCATCCATGTCTGAATACCCCTGGGAAGTCCCCAGGCTCCCTGAGGGTTTTGCACATGTACTCTGGTGGGAAGACTGTTGAGTAGCGGCCTGGAGATGCTACCTAGGGTTTTGCTCTGTGGACATTACAGAGCTTGTGGATCTTTGTGACTGAGCCTGCTTCTCCCACCAGCTCGCTAGTAACACCTTGAATGCACACCCCATGTTTCTTCTCAGCTCCTCTCCATGAGACAGCAGGGGCTCACACTCTTAACGATGCCACCTTGTTGCAGGGGGTAAACTGAGATCCAGAACAGGAAAGTGACTACACAGAGAAGTCCACATACACCACCAAGAAAGCCAGCTGGCATTCCTAGAGGAGGCCTCACAAGGCAAAAAAGCCTTGGGGTGGGTCAGGAGAACTGGTCTTCAGAGTTCAGCCTCTGCCTCAGTGCATGTCACCTGCCTTCTCTCAGCCTCACTGTCTCCACCTGTTAAATGAGGCTGATGTGGCAGGTGTTGAGCCTGCTGTTCACAGGCTCTGAAGTTGGGCAGACCTATTTTTGAATCCTAGCTTTGCCAGTTACTCGCTGTGTGACCTTGGGCGAGTTATTTACCTCTCTGTGCCTGTCTCCACATCAGTCAATGGCGAGAAGAAAGGCCTCTCTCTCATGGGTGGTTGAGAGGATCAATGAGACAAGTGTTAGCGTCAGGCCCACACGGCATGCTCAGTAAATGTTATTGTTATCCTTGGTTTTTGTTCCCTGTAAGAATTATAGTCAGGAAGAGACTCAGTGGAGTGAAGGCCTGGTTGAGACTCTCCAATGGCAGGGTTGTGTTGGTGCGTGGCCTTGCCTCTTTGTCCCAGGATGACCACATGTGCTAAGTGGCACTTAGTATGTGTCACCTGATGAACAGTGAGTGCCAGTCAAGAGGCCCTTATGACAGCCTCTGAGCCCCGGCCATCTGCTGGGCCTCCTGTTGGCATCTTCCTCCAGCCTTCACCCGGGGAGGCATCAAGCCACTGGCCTTCTCGTTGCCCTGGGGGAGATTAGGCTGACCCCACATTTCCTCATAGCCCAGTGGCTTTGAGAGCGCCTGTGTGCCCTGGTGGGACCTGTGGCAACCTCAGGGACCTAGTGGGACACTTGTTGCCGCCCAGCCTTCTCTGCTGTTCATGTTCCCATGTCCTCCCTATTGGATGGGCCTCAGGCACTCAGCCTGCTCACCTTTCTCTTCTAAAGCTGCCACGTCTCCATTTTCTTGTGGGCCTCTCCTAGGAGATGTTTTATGAACAGAGTCCAGTCCCTACCCCTCCATCCCCTCATCTCTTCTCACAAACTTTCCCCTGGAAGTTACTCCCTTGGCCTCTTCCTCCTCCTGTTCAGAGAAGTGAATACTGAAACAAAACAGACAGTGCACTCCAGGTGGGATTTTGCTGCTTGGAGGAATCCCTTAGTCAAGCAAGGAATCCTTTTGTAAAGTAAGTGCTTGCTGTGGATTTCCGTCTGGGACTTTTTGCGTGGACTGGTTCTCGAGAGTGGCGCCCAGGCGAGTTTGCGGGCCTGGGGGTGGGGGAGGCTGCTGGCCTCCTCTCTGTGGCCTGAAAGGGCTCCCAGTGTGGCTTCTAGATCCACTGATTACCTTTCATCCTTCCGCTGTCTTCCTGTCAGGGCTCTGGTCCGCCAGCATCGATCACACTGGCCTGGAAGGTGGTGACGGGTTTGTGTTTCTCCCTGTTTTGTTCCCTTGCTTCCCCGTCGCATCTCCATGGAAACAGGCGCAGCCTTTGTGTTGCCTTTGCTTTGGGCGAATCGATGCCAAGTGGGGACTTCTCTGGACTCTCCAACCCCTCCCCTCTTTGAGATCAAAGCCGGAGGAGGGGGCAGTGCAGGGCCTGACAGGAAGCCTTTTGGGGGCCTGGAGGGCCTGGGGTGGGAGACCCTGCTGCATGGCTGCTGTCCTGGCCTGCCCTCATGCCTCAGGCATCACAAGGCCATCGGGATGGAGCAAGAGTGCTGTGATTTATAAACACTCTCAGCCCCCCTCGGCCTTCTGTGTTCTCAGAGGCAGCTGCTGGCCACCTGCGGCGGGTTGCTGGGTAGGAGTCGGAGAGCTGGCACCAGCTCGGATTCTTTGGTGGGACCTTAAGGGCGAGGCCTTTAACCTTTCCGGGCCTTGGTTTCTCCTGAGAGGGTGGAGAGGTTTTGAACTCGTGAGAAGATGAGGCTTCGGTAACATGACTCCTCTTTTACCTTAAGGAAAACCTACATCTGGGTAAACTCTGCAAAGTTTTTTTCATATGGTTGTTCTACGGTGAATAGTAAATTCTGTATTTGATGCAAACCGGCGAGTTGCTTGGCAGGAAATGAAACCTTCGGCTTGGGAGCGTGTCTTTAGACAGCCTCCTGAGGCCCCTCCTCCCTGCTCAGCTTGTTCCACCTTCCCAGGCTCATAACAACCTATTAGGGAGCCTTCTGTTCCAGGCCAGAGCTCAAGTGTTGGCCCAAACAGCCGGGGGCAGCGGCAGCCCTGCCTTGAGTCCCCAAGGTCCTACCAGCATTTTAGCTGTGGCACGTGGGCGAGGGTGCCCAGGCAGGACAGGGCTCTCTAAGGCCAGGCGCCAGTTTTCTGCCTGAGCTGTTGCTCAGTCCCTGCTGGTTTGATAAACTGCATCATCCAACACTCATGTGCTAACTTTAACGTAGCCACAGTAACCTCATTGATGACACTGGCAAACTCCAAACCCTGCCCATTCATTAAAAGAAGACTTCATTTTAATATTTGAACTCTATGCCTATCTCTTTGTTAAATTTAGCAAAGGATGTGTTTCACTTTAGATTTTGCATTGTCCACAAGCCTCACTTGAGATGGGAGCTAGAGCCCAGTCACCTGAGGGGACCCCTGAGCATGCCTGTGGTGGTAAATGTCAAATTGTCCAGTCTCCTGCCTGCAGAATGGGCATTTGATGTGGTTGCATCTTTCAGGGATCTGTCCTAGGAAATGAACTTTCTAATACCTCTTTACAGTCAGGAAGGTTTTTTTGGAATCCAACCTAAATCCCATTTTATTTTGTTCTGTCTTTAAGAAAGATAGCAAATGAAGAGTAAGAATCCTTAATGCTTTACTTGAAGACCCTTAAATCTCTACTTGGCCTTGGCCAAACACCCCCAGGTTTTGAGGGTTGCCTCCTGGACTTCTCTCCTTCCAGCAGAACAATGCCTGAGTTTCCTGTTGGTGAAACAAGGAGAATAGTAGCTGCCTCGTTGGGTTGGTGTGAAAATTAAATCAAGACTGTGGGGACGCACCTTGCCAAGTGCCTGGCATATGGTTCATTTTCAATTACACTAGCTGACTCTGAATACATTTTATTTCCTGCCTACTTTAATGCCACTCAGAGTTCCTGCTTTTCTTCATAGTCTCCCTTGAGTAATGCACCCAGGATTAGTGGGCCTCCTCCTGCCTGGTCTGATCGTGGCCCCAGAGAGGCCAGGTGGGGCAGGTGCAGGCCACACCCCTCTGCTTCTCTCAAACCATCAGGCTAGGAAACTTGGAAGCCTTCTCTCTCCCCTGGGAGTCTGGACATGGGAAAGAAAAGCCCTTTCATGCTAAGGCCCCAGATAGCATTATCCTGTCCCTTTTCTAAATTGAGCTCCAGGAGCTCCCAGTTGGGACAGCTGACTCCCAGACCCTCCCAAATGGATGCAACAGGATCCCTGGTACCTCACTGAGAGAGACTTCCTGCAGAGATAAATTGCTCCTGTCCCTGTACACAGCAACCTGAACCTCTGCTTTATCCAAAGGGTGAAGTTGTAGAGTCACTGTGACCTCTAAGGCACAGGGAGCAAGGACTTCAGAGGTAGCTCCTCCTGACCCCCCAAGGTATAACTCTTTTTCTCTTTGAAGCAGAGATACCCTGTGGACTATTCACCACCTGTGTCTCAGGCTTCTCTCTCTGGCACACAGGACATGCTAATATAAGTATTTGCTATAATTTTCCTACAGTTCTGAAAAATGTGCCTAGGAGAACTGTTTGATTTAAAATCTCCTCCTCTCCCTTTCTTCTGATCAGCATAAATAGACATATTCCTTGCCTGCTCTATGCTGGGCACTGAGCAAGGTGTTGGGGACCGAGAACTGAATGAGATCCAATAAATCCCGCCTTCCAGGTGGGCACCATCTGTTGGGGCTACCAACGGGCACAGTGGCAATCATGAGAACATGTGACTCGTGCTGCCACATTGATGGTGGAGGAGAGAGAGGGTTCAACAGGCTAAAGCCACGTGGGAGTGAGCCAAGAAGAGCATGTGAGATGACTTTCTGGAGGAGGAGATCTACAACCTGAATCCTTGAAATAGAGAGTTGCAGTTGGCCAGGATGAGGCTTCTGGGATCAAGGAGTTAGAACCCAGGGCCAGGGAAATATGCTGGGGTGGGGTGCTGGCCAGTGGTGGCCAGAAGGAAGAGTGGCCCAGGACTCAGCCATGCATTGGATGAATCAGCAGGTCCCTGGAGGACCGGTCAATCCAGATAAGGATGGTATTTCCTCTCTAGAAATCCCCAGATGGGGGGCAGAAATGAGGGGTTCTTCAATGTTGACCTCTCCTCCCCAGAGTCCCTGGGCCCTGTCCCTGCTTTACAGCTCCTGCAGCCTCTGCTCCTCCCTGCACTCCTCTTTGACTTGCTTGGGGTCTTGGGGATGGCGTTTGGGTGCACCTCAGGAAATTCTGATTCAGTAGAATTGACAAAGACACCTGGGGCTTTTTCTCTGAAAAGCTCCCCAGAGGCTGGCACAGTGGTTCATGCCTGTAATCCTAGCACTTTGGGAGGCTGAAGCAGGAGTACTTGAACCCGGGAGATGAAGATCAGTCTGGGCAACATAGTGAGACCCAGTTTCTTTTTTCTTTTCTTTTCTTTTCTTTTTTTTGAGATGGAGTCTTATTCTTGTCTTCCAGGCTGGAGTGCAATGGCATGATCTCGGCTTACTGCAACCTCCACCTCCCAGGTTCAAGTGATTCTCCTGCCTCAGCCTCCCAAGTAGCTGGGATTACAGGCACCTGCCACCACATCCAGCTAATTTTTTTGTATTTTTAGTAGAGGCGGGATTTCACCATGTTGGCCAGGCTGGTCTCGAACCCCTGACCTCAGGTAGTCTGCCCACCTCAGCCTCCCAAAGTGCTGGGATTACAGGTGTAAGCCACTGTGCCTGGAGACACCCAGTTTCTACAAAAAAACTGTTTAAAGTTAGCAGCTGGACCTGGTGGTGTGTGCCTGTAGTCCTAGCTACTCTGGAGGCTGAGGTAGGAGGATCGCTTTTGAGCCCAGGAGGTCAAGGCTACCATAAGCTATGACTACACCACTGCACTACATACAGCTTAGGTGACAGAGTGAGACCCTGTCTCTGAAAAAGGCAAGAAAGTAAAAGGCTCCCCAGAGATTCTGATGCACCCATCCAGTTGAGAATCAGTGCGCCAGGGAGGCCTTTATTCTTCCAAATGGTGTCTTTGTTGTCGTGTGTGTGTGTGTGTGTGTGTGTGTGTGTGTGTGTGTGTGTGGTTTTTTTCTTGACTTTACTACTTTTTTTTGAGTAGTAAATATTAGTACATAGTGAAACTGAGGCACAAAGAAGTAAAAAGTTGTCTAAGATCACAGAGAAACTAACATCTACCTTCCAGAATCTATGATCTCTTCAGCCTGCTCCAAATGTCTCGCCTGGCAGAGGGCGTAAGTGTCCGGAACCCCAGATATTTGAAGAAATGGAACAGGAGTCTGTTCCTCCGACATTTACCGCCTATTAATTAGGAGGTAGTGTCTTCTTGACTCCCTCCAGCGGGTCCCAGGCCCGCCTGCCCGAACATCTGTTCTCCTAACAATGTCTGCCCATAAATCCTGTCCCTGAGTGCAGGGTGGCTTAGCTGGGGAACAATGGAGCCTATGATGGCAGCCAAATCCTCACCATGGTTACATGAGGGTGTGACTGCAACTGTGTGTGCTTGTTGGCAGGCACCAGCACCTGCAACTGGGGCCAAGGTTGTGTGTGTGTAGTGGTCTCCAGGGCCAGGGGTGGGGGCGTTGGACTGCATTTGGGAGGGATCCTCACAGAGCACCTTCTGTAGGCTTCTGCTGCCACTCATGCTATTGTAATTCTTGGCCTCTGTGAAGAAAAGAGGGTTTTATTTTGCATATCCTGACATACAGTAGGTGCTCAGTAAGTGTTTTTTTGGACTGCCAGTGAATGAGCGAGTGAATAATTAGAAGTCTGTTTGTGAATGTCACTGGGGTGCCTGAGAACGAGACAGATTCAGTTCACCTGGGACATGAGGAATGCCTCCTGGGTAATGAGGAGTCACTAAAGAAATGTCTGTCCCAGTCTGCCCTTAAGAGCTGATAGGGGACGGGCACGGTGGCTCATGCCTGTAATCCCAACACTTTAGGAGGCCGAGGAGGGCGGATCACTTGAGGTCAGGAGATCAGTTGAATCAGGCCTGGCCAACATGGTGAAATCCTGTCTCTACTGAAAATACAAAAATTAGCCAGCTGTGGTGGTGCGCGCTTGTAATCTCAGCTACTCAGGATGTTGAGGCAGGAGAATTGCTTGAACCCAGGAGGCAGAGCTTGCAGTGAGTCAAGATCTACCACTGCACTCCAGCCTGGGCGACAGAGCAAGACCCTGTCTCAAAAAAAAAAAAAAGAAAAGAAAAGAAAAGAAAAAGAAAGAGAACTGATAGGATGAAGGAGAGCCAGCCACACAAGACAGCAGGTGTTGAAGTGCTACACTGCCCCTGATTATGGCCGCTAAGTGCTCTCCCCAGTTACCAAACCACCCTTAAGAGGAACAGGTGTTCTGGGAGGGCAGAGAGAGATCAATATTGGCTGAAGTTCTCAGAGATTGCCTCATGGGACAGGGGAACTTGAGCGAGGTCTTGAAGGATGGACAGGGCTTGTTTAGGGAGAACAGGTGTGGTCCCTAGACCAGTGGCGTCAGCATCACCTAACAGCTTGTTAGATAGCAGATTCTTGGACCTCACCCCAGACCCAGGGAATCAGGAACTCTGGGGGTAGAGGCCAGCAATGTGTGTGTAACCAGCCCTCCAGGTGACAGTGATGCTCACTGAGCATGAGGACTGCTGACGCAGAGGGAGGGATGTGATTTTTTGTTTGTTTGTTTGTTTGTTTGTTTGTTTGTTTTTTGAGACAGAGTCTCGCTGTCTCAGGCTGGAGTGCAGTGGCGCGATTTCAGCTCACTGCAAGCTCTGCCTCCCAGGTTCACACCATTCTCCTGCCTCAGCCTCCCAAGTAGCTGGGACTACAGGCACCCACCACCATGCCCGGCTAATTTTTTGTATTTTTAGTAGAGACGGCATTTCACCGTGTCAGCCAGGATGGTCTCGATCTCCTGACTTCGTGATCCACCCGCCTCGGCCTCCCAAAGTCCTGGGATTACAGACGTGAGCCACTGTACCCGGCCTGGATGTGATCTTTACATAAGAGACCGAGAAGTTTGGAAGGGACCTGGCCTGCTCTTCTGTTGGTGGCATAGAGAGAAAATGGGAGGGAGATGGCAAGAGGAGCTTAAAGGCATCAGGGAAGCAGGCTTGGGAGGCTGAGGGTCTCAGCTGGATTGGTGGTAGCCATGGTAACAGAGCAAAGCCACGGGGTACTGTGAAGGCCTGGTGATACACTGGATCTCATGCCATACTTTAAGGGCACTCTTCTTTGAAATGTTTTAAAGAGAACTTGTCACCTCATGATCACATTATGATATGCCAATTGTGGAAAAATAAAGGAAGAAAAAGGGGGTGCTCCCAAAATTTCACCATCCAGGACAGTTATTGATATATTTGGCATATTTCTTTTCTTTTTTCTTTTCTCTTTTTCCTTTCCTTTCTTTCCCTTTCCCTTTTCCTTTTCTTTCCTTTTTTTTTTTTTTTTTTTGAGATGGAGTCTTGCTCTGTCACCCAGGCTGGAGTGCAGTGGGGCGATCTCAGCTCACTGCAAGCTCCACCTCCCGGGTTCACACCATTCTCCTGCCTCAGCCTCCCAAGTAGGTGGGACTACAGGCGCCCGCCACCATGCCCGGCTAGTTTTTTTGTATTTTTAATAGAGATAGGGATTCACCGTGTTAGCCAGGATGATTTCCATCTCCTGACCTCGTGATCTGCCTACCTTGGCATCCCAAAGTGCTGGGATTACAGGTGTGAGTCACTGCGCCCAGCCTGCTTTCCTTTTTATAAGAGACAGGATCTCACTGTGTTGCCCAGGGTGGTCTCAGACACCTGGGCTCAAGCGATCCTCCTGCCCCGGCCTCCTAAAGTGCCGGGATTACAGGTGTGAACCACTGTGCCCCACCCTAGCCATAGATCTTTTTGATCCTTTTCTCTATGCATTTTTTTTCTGTAGTTGAAAACATAACATATATATGTCAATTTGCATTCTGTGCTTATTTGCATCTTGTGTTCTTTGCTTAAACTACCATAAGCATTTCCCTATGTGCTTTCAGGTGTATTTTTTATTTTTATTGTCACAGGAGCCCCATGGGTTGAGCAGAGGAGGTCACTGAAGTTTAGCAAGAAAAAAAAAAAAAAAACTTACTCCATGAACTCCAGTCTGTGGGGAAGGCTAACATTGAATGGCCTGTGTTCTTTAACACAGAAGTTGTAAGGAAAAGAAAGGGATGGAGGGAGCTAGGCATGGTGGCGTGTGCCTGAGATCCCAGCTACTCGAGAGGCTGAGGCAGGAGGATTGCCTGAGTCCAGGAGTTTGAGGCTGCAGTGAGCTATGGTCCTGCAACTGCACTCCAGCCTGGGCAACAGAAGAGAGAGACCTCATCTCTAAAACAAAACAAAACCAAACCAGAATCAAACACCCAGTCATTGTGTTGCTAGAACCTCTTTCAGTTATTTCCTTAGCCTGACCATTGGGTTCTCTTTAATGTGCACTTACCCGCTCTCTACCCTCACACACATACATATCCCCGCCTCAGCTGCCCTTTTTCTCTAACTCCTTCCCATTGCTCTGGAGAAGCCCAAGAAAGCAGTTTTGCATTTGCACACCCAGGACAGGGAACAGGGGAGGAGCCTAGGGATGCTAAGACATCCTTCTCCCTGGTGAGGCAAACTGGGAGAGCCTTTCTGAGCCTGGTCCTCGGAGGCCTGGGCCCTGCCAGTATGGACATCAGAATTTAGGCTCCCAGCTGGACCCCTGCTTCTCTCTGCTTGGGTGTCAAGTTTCACAGGAAACAGCCAGTGCTTTGATCTCGGATGAGGCTGAGGACTCAGTGATGAGAGGACACAGAGCTCATCCCAGCCGTGTCTGCCCAGGAGATATGGAGGGCTCCTCTGCTGGGGATTGACCATCCGTAGTCCTTGGTCTCCCCCAGAGAGTCATAATAAAGCCCTTCCAGTTACAGTGAATCAGGGCTTATGTTCCAAAATACGTCCTGTTCAATATCATGGCCATTAACCATAATGGCTGATGAACACTTGAAATGTTATGGGATGACCAAAGAACTGCATTTTACATTTTATTTAATTTCAGGCCAGGTGCGGTGGCTCACGCCTGTAATCCTAGCACTTTGGGAGGCTGAGGCAGGCAGATTAAGGTCAGGAGTTTGAGACCAGCCTGGCCAACATGGTGAAAACCCGTCTCGCCATAACAGAATGAGATTTCTTCTCCAAAAAAAAAAAAAATTAGTAAATACATATTAATTAATTTTAATTAAAATTAAAATTTTTATTGTCACACATGACCAGTGGCTACCTTATTAGACAGTAAGTTCTAGAAGAAGTAGGTCTCTGAGACAGCCATAGTGGCTACATTATGATCTTTCTTTTTTTCTGAGACAGTCTCACTCTGTCACCCAAGCTGCAGTGAAGTGGCGCCATCTTGGCTCACTGCAACTTCCCCCTCCTGGGTTCAAGGGATTCTCTTGCCTCAGCCTCCTGAGTAGCTGGGACTAGAGGTGCCCGCCACCACGCCCAGTTGATTTTTTCTATTTCTAGTAGAGATGGGGTTTCACCGTGTTAGCCAGATTGGTCTTGGTCTCCTGACCTTGTGATCCACCCGCCTCGGCCTCCCAAAGTGCTGGGATTACAGGCATGAGCCACCACACCCAGTCACATTATGATCTTTCAAAACTGCCTGTCTTCTTTCTAATGCATGTAGACACACAAATGCACACATGTAGAGACAAATAATACCTGGCATGTTTCAGAGAGCCCCTGGATACAACATCCTTTTGTTTAAAAATCTACTCTTTAAATATCCTTATCTCAAGTGAGGCAGAGCTGCTGCTGACCACAAATGTGCTCCATGCAAGGCTTCTCTTAGTCCTTGCGTGATTGGAGATAAGTGGCTAAACCTCAGGAAACCATGCCCCTGGGAAACCTGTCTTGGCATCACAGTTCTCAGCATGCGGGGCCCTACTTGGGTGTGCCCAAGCTCCTCTGTGCTTCTCTCCTTCAAGAGGAACCTGATGGCCAGGAGTGGTGGCTCACACCTGTAATCTCAGTACTTTGGGAGGCCTAGGCAGGTGGATCACCTGAGGTCAGGAGTTTGAGACCAGCCTGGCCGACATGGCAAAATCTCGTCTCTACCAAATATACAAAAATTTGCCAGGTGTGGTGGTGAGCACCTGTAGTCCCAGCTGCTCAGGAGGCTGAGGCAGAAGAATCACTTGAACCTGGGAGGTGGAGGTTGCAGTGAGCTGAGATCACGTCACTGCACTCCAGCCTGGGAAATAGAGCAAGATTTCATCTCAAAAAGAACCTGATGCCTGGTGGCTGGCCAGTGGGCACACGTGTGAACAAGGTCCAGTCACAATGGTGTTCAGCTCACCCTGGTAGTTTTCATCTTATTCCCTATTCTGGATCCTATGGCTTGGCCTCAAATCACAGGAATTTGGGCCTTCTGCAAGAATAGGGGGGTGGGGTGCACTGGCAACTTTTTCATTCTCATTTTAGATAGGTACCATATATATATATATATTTTTTAATTTTTTTATTTTTTTTGAGACAGAGTCTCACTCTGTTGCCCAGGCTGGAGTGCAGTGGCATGATCTCAGCTCACTGCAAGCTTCACCTCCAGGGTTCAAGCAATTTTCCTGCTTCAGTCTCCTGGGTAGCTGGGATTACAGGCGCCTGCCACCACGCCCAGCTAATTTTTGTATTTTTAGTAGAGACAGGGTTTAGCCATGTTGGCCAGGCTGGTATCGAACTCCTGACCTCAAGTGATCTGCCTGCCTTGGCCTCCCAAAGTTCTGGGATTACAGGCATAAGCCACTGTGCCCGGCCCAGTATGTATTTTTGAACAAGATTTGTGGCGATACTGAAGATGTACAGAGGTATTTACCAGATGTAAATAGGGTCCTCTTATCCCTTACCCCCACTTTCCCACTACCCTGAACCTGGGAGCGTGCTCCTGTCTGTGGAGTGAATGATCCAGCCTGGCTGAGGGCCCTCTAGGACAGACTGTCCGCGGATGCTCTTCTCCCAGCCTCTCCTGCCCGCTTCCTCCAGCATCTCTCTTCCGTAGTCCCCTCCTGGCCAAGGTTCCCTGATGCGTGCTTTGTTTTCCAGCACACGAACCTTTTAAAATAACTGTTTCCTAGCGTATCATAACCCAAGGATTTCAAATGTCTGGAAAGTATCCCTGCAGTGCCGTCTCCCCCAGCCTTGTGGCATACGTGACTCTGCAGGCCATCTGAACAGCCCTCATCAACAGCGGTGTCATTGTCTTCCAGCCCACTCCATGCAGATGGGGACAGAGCCCCTCTGTGCAGGCCAGGATTTCCTGTGTGCTGGCTGCCCTCTCTCTAAATAGCCCAAGTAGTGCCCTCTTCTGCCTGGTGATGGTGATTCATGATGTTGTCTTTTTTTTTTTTTTTTTTTTTTGAGACGGAGTTTCATTCTTGTTGCCCAGGCTGAAGTGCAGTGGCACAATCTCGGCTCATTGCAACCTCCACCTCTTGAGTTCAAGCGATTGTCCTGCCTCAGCCTCCTGAGTAGCTAGGATTACAGGCACCCGCCATCATGCCCAACTAATTTTTATATTTTTAGTAGAGATGAGGTTTCACTATGTTGGCCAGGCTGGTCTCGGAACTCCCTACCTCAGGTGATCCACCCGCCTTGGCCTCCCAAAGTTCTGGGATTACAGGCATGAGCCACTGCGCCCGGCCTGACTCATAGTGTCTTCTACAACCTGGTGCCTTATTTGTCTTTCTCTCTTGGTGGTAAAACATACTAAATGTAAAACTTACCATTGTAACCATTTTTAAGCGTATTATTCAGTGGCATTTAGTACATTCACATGATTGTGCCACCATCACCACTATCCATTTCCAGAACTTGTTTACCATCCCAGACAGAAACTCTATGCCCATTAAATAACAACTCCCCAATTCTCCCCCTTCCCTCAGTCCTTGGAAACCTCTATTCTACTTTCTGTCTCCATGAATTTACCTATTGTAGGTTCCTTATATAAGTGGAATTATACAATATTTGTACTTTTATGTCTGGCTTCTGTCACTTAGTATAATGTTTTCAGGGTTCATCCGCATTGTAGCCTATGTCAGCATTTCATTCCTTTTTGTGGCTGAGTAATATTCCATTGTTCTAAGTATGTAGAGTACGTTTTATTTATCCATTTATCTATTGATGGACAGTTGGGTTGTTTCCAGCTGTGGACTATTGTGAATAATGCCACTATGAACATTGGTGTACAATGACCTATTTGAGTCCTGTTTCCAATTCGTTGGGGTATATACCCATGAATGGAATCACTGGAGCATATGGTAATTCTGTGTTTAACTTTGAGGAACCACCAAACTGTGGTTTTTCACTGTGTTTCACTATCTTTTTCACAGTGGCTGTACCATTTCACATTGCCACCAACAATGAACTTTATTTTGTTTAATATCTTATTTTAGACTGCAGAAATAATGCATATTTCTTGTAAGAACACCAAAGGTTGCAGAGGTACATGAAGCAAAGAGAAGTTGCCCCCATGCAACCCTTCCTCTTAGGTAACTGCTGCGTGAGATTTGGTGCATATCCACCCAGACGTCTTTCCTGTGTGTACCCAAGTATACACATGGACATCCAGACATTTGAACAAAAATGGTATAGTGTACACATGGCCTAGTCACTTGGTTTATTTCATGCGATCCTATTTGGCACTGGAAGGTGTCAGCTGCATGTGGTCATGCCCTGTGTTGTTTATTGCATATAGGGTATTGAGAGACAAGTGGGTGGTTCCCCATTTTAGCTCTGCATTTATGGCTTTGCACATTTGGGCCTACCTTTCACCAGATCACAGCCTGTTTGGGGAATGTGAGCTGAGCACGCACTGGGGAGGCCCTCCAGCCCAGAGCCAACTTCCCCACCAGCCTCAGTCTTTCCCGAGTTGCTTGCCACCCCCAGTGCAGCTAAACTGAGCTGAGCTGTGAGCTTCCTTGTGAAGGAGGGCCACCCACCTGGCCTCAGCATGCAGGCAGTGCAGCCAGGCATCCCCTCCCCTCTGGGAATACCGGAGTGACTTAGAGCTGGGTGGAGAGTTGAGCAGCAGGCTGGAGTGTGTGTGTGTGTGTGTGTGTGTGTGTGTGTGTGTGTGTGTGTGTCAGAGAGAGAGAAGCCGTCGCCATTAGCCTGCTGGTCTCTAGTGGTACCGGGTGGCACTGTTCTTCGTGGTGACTTGTAGGGCCCTCGAGGCGTACAGCCCCCTCGCTCACTCAGGAAGGCCCAGTTAGGCCTGGCAAAAGGCCACCTGTAAAGCCAGGGACCAGCCGGTCTTTCTCCAGCACCTTTTTCTGCAGAGCCCGGGGCAGCTGGTGGGAGAGTACAAAGGGGCCTGGAAATTCCATACACTGCATAATCAGCCCCTGCATCTTGGCCGCTTGACTCTGTTTATTGCTTCCTGTCCCCAAAAGCCCTTTACAAAAAGAGCCGCTTTGGTGAGGGGTGAGTTGGACCTGGTGGGTGGCCTGCCCCTGTGGTCCCAGCACGGACGGAGCAGGCAGCTTCCCTAAACAAGCCACCTCTGCTGCAGCCACCCTGCAGAGCTGAGGAAGGGTGGGAATGAGGTCGCCCCCCACCACCCCCCTGCCACGGTAGCGAGATCCACCCCCACGCCGGGCCCCTAGGGCCATTTACTTTGTAATTGCCAAAGGACAGGGTTCTCGTTTCTCCTAATTTCCTCGAAGGCCTCAAGGTTAAGCTCTCATGAAGTGCAGGAGGGGAGCAGAGTGAAATCTTAGCCTCTTGATGACCCCTGTGAAATGGGACAGGAAGCAAGGGCCCGTTCCCCGGGAACGAAGGACAGGCCTGGGCCCCAGGGCTTATGAGGCTTGCTCAAAGCCTGTTTTTTTGTTGTTTGCATTATGTTTTTCGAATCAGATTTTTCCTTGTTGACTGACTTTTTTCCTCTGGTGACCATATTCCCTTCCTTCCCTCCCACTTCCCCAGCCTTCATCCCTCTTCTCCAGAGTTCAGCCTTTCCCACCACTCCTGGTGAATGACGTGTGACTTTTTAAGGGAACAGCTGCAGCTCTGAAAAGTTGCCCGAGACACAGTGTTTCAGGGTTGCTGGGTGCCCGTGAGGACAGTTATGGGTGTTTTCCTCGCCTAGGAGATGCGGTGGGGTTGGGGGGCCAGGACACCTGCATGGTTGGAGGAGAGGTGCCATCTTTTGGCAAGGGGGTGTAGGAAGGCAGCCTTTGTAGAGCTGGGGCTGCCCCCTGCCAGCCGGGGCGAGGGGGTGTCTTTCATCTCTCCCAGACACAGGGCTCCCACTGGGGTCTGGCTGCGCAGTCCCATCCTTCCCTCTGTGGCCGGCCTTGTGTCTCCTTCACTTGGTCTCCTTGACTTGGAACACCTTTGACCACAAAACCCTGATTTTTATCCCTGTTGGAAATCCTCTCTGATTTCTGTTTTTGAAACAGGGTCTCTCTCTGTCACCCAGGCTGGAGTGCAGTGGAGCCATCATAGCTCACTGTAGCCTTGAACCCTGGGCTCAGGTACTCCTCCCATCTCACCCTCCTGAATAGCCGGGACTACAGGTGTGCACCACCATGCCTGGCTAATTTTTCCTTTTGTATAGAGAAAGGGTGTCTATGTTGCTCAAGCTGGTCTGAAGCTCCTGGCCTCAAGTGGTCCTCTCACCTCAGCCTCCCAAAGCACTGGGATTATATAGGTTTTCATATACTGTGCCCAGTCTCTGATTTAAAAGACAGTGGAGATGAGTTGGCCTGTACTTTCTCTGTGGACCTGCTATATGGGGCCGTGGGCTGGCCTGCACTTTTCTGCAGGTGGCCTGTCTAAGCTGACTTCCACCTGGGACCTGTCTGTGTTTGAGCCTGTGCTTTGATTGTGCAATTCTGAGCCTGCCCCACCCTCCTAGCTCCTTCCTGAAAGTGAAATGCTACAGTCTTTGCTCAAGAACAAAGGCCTCAAGCTCAGCCCTGCATGTTAATAATTTTCAAGTGTGGTCACTTCCTCTTGCCTGGCCTGACTCACCCTGGCTGCTGCCCGTTGTGGCTGCCATGGAAATACAACTCGACGAGAGCCCAGACCAGGACAGGGAGGCCATGCTGTGGGTGGCAGTGGAGCCTGGCAAGGTGCCCTCCTGGCCTGGGACTGCTGTGGCAGACAAAGCATGTGGTGGGGCCTCACCTGCCCAGCTCAGAGCTGAGGTGCCCCATTGCTTTTTTACCTCCCTGCTGCCTGGCTGGCCCACTGCACCTACACACTCAATGCAGCGGCTTCGCTCCTGCTCCTGGATGGCTGGAGGTGGGATCATTGCCAGGATGGCCTCATGTGCCCAGGTCTCCTGGAAGACTCAGTTTCCCTCTTTGTCCCATGCAGAGGTGCAGAGGTTCATTATTGTAAGTGGGGTGACAGCGTGGTGAGGGGTTGGAGTGTGGGCTCTAGGGTGGAATCCTGACCTGGTTACTCCTGGCTGCGAGGCTTGGGGCAAGGTATTTAACTCCTCTGTACCTCAATCCCCTCCTCTGCAAAATAACAGTCCCTGCTTCATAGGATTGTTGTGAGGATGGCATGGCACCCAGGCCAGCTCTCTGCTATAGGGTTTGTGCCCAGCCTGGAGCCTGGCTGAATGCAAAGGGTTTGGGGACTTTCCCGCAGCATCGTAAGCTGTTGAGTGCTGTGCACACATAAAGCACAATCATTGTGGATAGTCAGTGTGGTCAGAGTGAGAGGATGATCTCTCTTGGGATTCTCAAATGGCTAGGATCAGCAGATCCTGGCTACAGTTCACAGATGCTTCCCCTGTGGAAGCTGGGTTTTCATCCTTGCCTTTCCTGTTCATCCTTCCTCTTTAGTTATTTTGTACATGCACACAGGTTCACCATACACAAAGGTAGCATGAATCTCAGTTCATCCCGTGTCTGGGCTGTGGGTCTGATAATCCCCACAACTCTACTGTTAGGGATCCACAGACCTTGAAGAATGAGGCAGTCATATGTTTGCCACCAGCAAGCAGTGTTCAAGCCCTACCTGAATGCATCATGGTCTTCTTTTTGAGACGGAGTCTTGCTCTGTTGCCCAGGCTGGAGTGCAGTGGTGTGATCTCAGCTCACTGCAACCTGCGCCTCCTGGGTTCAAGCACTGAATGCATCATGGTTTTTTGTTTTTTTTTTTTTTTTTTTTTGAGGTGGAGTCTCACTCTTGTCTCCCAGGCTGGAGTGCAATGGCGCAATCCCAGCTCATTGCAACCGCTGCCTCCCTGCAACCTCTGCCTCCCGGGTTCAAGCAATTCTCCTGCCTCAGCCTCCCGAGTAGCTGGGATTACAGGTGCCTGCCACCGTGCCTGGTTAATTTTTGTATTTTTAGTAGAGATGGGGTTTCACTGTGTTGGCCAGGCTGATCTTGAACTCCTGACCTCAGGGGGTTAGCCCGCCTCTGCCTCCCAAAGTGCTGGGATTACAGGTGTGAGCCACCATGCCTGGCCAATGCATCATGTTTTAATGATGATCATCAGAGGAGCCAAGGGACTGAGAAATGTCTAGCTGCTTCTGGAAGATTCTAGCAACTGCTGGCTGCTTCTCATGCTGTTTTCTCACATCCCTTAAGTCTGATTAAACTTGTAACCCATTTGTAGGCTAGGGCCGTTTCAGCTACATCCTCTATACAGCCCAGTCCCTCAAGTCCATTCTGTGCTGGGAGAGGGGGAGCACACCATTCACACCTCCCAGGTGGCTGCTTCCCTGTGACAAACAGAGTAGGTGCAAGTTTGGGCTTGTGAGGTGATTTGGCAGTGCCTTTGTTTGATGACTGTTGACTAAGCCCAGGTGTGCAGACTCAATGTTTACAGAGTCCTGGTTGGCTCACGGCTGGGGCTGGAATGAAGAAAATAAATATTTAGGGGAGGGGTAGGTGGCATGGATGATCCAGAAGTCATCTGTTTAGGGCCTAGAGCCAGAGGTAAGGTATTTTTGCAGGTTTCCTTAAGTCAACCAGACAGGAAGTTTTTGTCATGAGTATCTACAGTGTGTGCTGGCTGCTATAGGGACCGAGCAGTCCGTGAAACTCAGTTTATATACCTGTGGACCAGCTGGGAACCTAGAGTGGACACAGAGGATGTTGGAGGTGAAAGGAGTCTTGGAGATTATTTAGTCCTACCCTCCCATTTTCCAGATGGAAACCTGGAGGCCCAGGAGGTAAAATGATTTGTCCAAGGTCACTTGGCTAATTAGTGATGGGACCAAAACCAGCATCCAGGTCCTGAACTGCATCACCTTGCAAGAGAGTGGTCCTCACACTTTCCTGTGCATGGGAATAACCCAGGGAGCTTGTTAGAAAGCAAATCCCCAGGCCATGTCCTCAGAGATTCTGATTTAATAGTGGGTTAGAGAATATGGGGAGTCTGAGGAAGGTGGTCGCCACCACCCTCTGAGATACACTGCTGTAGTGCAAAGAGCATTTGACTTCTTAGACTGATGGAAAAGCTCATTGCATTTCCTGAAGCCTCATCAGTAGCAGTGAGCGGAACAGGCAGAGATGCAAACAATTTGAGAGATGGGAGCATGAGGGATTAAACCCAGGCTTTAAAATGCATTGCAAGTAACTGGTATGTCAGGAGACTTGACATGTACATGCAATTTAAATGTGGCGCAGTCCTGGACAATCTCTAGGTCACACACGACTCGGTGTATCTATCTATAAAATGGTCATGATGATGGTGGAAGGTAATAACCTACAGTACTACATTGTCACGAGGATTAAACGATGTGATGCATGAGAAGCACTTTGCCTAGCACTCGCTAAATGGCAGCTTCTCTGATTATGCATAATTGCTGGGGGTGGATAAGGGCAGGTTTCTGTTTAATGCCTTTACATAATGGACTTCTGCTGAGGGTTTCATTTGAAGAAAGGGGTTCCGGTTCTGTAGCTAAAGAAAGTGTACAGACCCTTCCATCCCTGGGGGACTAGGATGCAGCAGGCTGTTTCTGCAGGGGACTCATCCCAGTTTGCACCTAGAAAAGTGGTACCTTTCTCTGGTCCTGACCTACTCCGCCAGCCCCCACCTATATATCCCTGGAAGATTTCAATGATCAGACCAAACAGGGACTGTTTCTCTCCATTTTCTAGAAGTAGAGATTGAGACCCTCGGGAGGCAAAGGAGGCTGGTTATGGGACCCCTAAGAGCTCTTGTTCCCTTCCCCTGATTGTTAGATTTGGGGCCGAGGTTACCAGCCCCAGCTGGCCTGAAGTCCTTCCCTGCGCTGCCTTCTAGGAGCTGGGCCTGCAGGGAACCAGGAAGCTGGTGTCTTGGCCAGGGTGTGCCACTTCCTGGTTCTGGCCAGTTTTGCTGCCAGTCAGGTCAGCCTGACCTTACCAATGCTGTAAAATCCATTCTGGGTGCAGATGGGGGAAGAGAGGGATCCCAAGGCCTCATCTGGCCCTGCTATTGGCCTAATGAAGGGGGTGGCTTGGAGGGTGGGCTGTGGGAGGGCTGAGGGTGCTGTCAGTGCACACTAGTGAGTGCGTATAGAAGAGTGACTGTAATTTTAGCTTCAGAGTTGGGTGAAGAGGGGAGTAGTACATTGAGTGCCTGGGCTGTGTGGGACGGTTCAAGAAAAACCCTAAAGCGGTGTCTGTGTCCTCTGGCTGCGAGGGCCTGGGAGGAGCATGTGGCACTGTGCAAGTGAATGGGGTTGAGGGAGCTGGTGTGTGTGGCAATGAGTGGGAGCCTGTGAGCACATGCATGGGAGCTGTGTGCTGGCATGTGTTGCTGTGTGTGCCCATACAAGGAGAGAGCACTGGCCAGGAGTCTCACGATCTGGGTTCGAATCCCAGTGCTGCAGCCACTGGGCTCTGTGACCTTTGGCAACATGCACCATCTGGAAGTGAGAACATGAGGTTTCTCCTGCCTCCCTAACCGTGGCAGCTCCAGAGTATATGTGTGGGCACGTGGGTGTGCGGATGGGCAGGAGAGGGGACCTAGGCAGCTGGCATCTGGGCGCTCCTGACTGTGCAAGGGGAGCTCTGCTGCTACACAGGCAGAGCAGGGGCCGAGGCCGGGCAGAGGGAGCAGTCTGTGGTTGGGGGGTGTAGTTGGCCCAGCAGTAAGTGGCTCTAAACTATCCCATCTGCTGTCTGGGCTGGGCCCTTCTCACTCTGGGTGGAATTTCTGATGGTGTCCCGGCTGCCTGAGGCGGGCAGCCTCCCAGCCGCAGCTGCTGCCTGCTCTTCTGAAGCTCAGCCCTGGGCCAGCCACCCCTCCCTCCCAGCCTCTGTTCCTCTGCCCTGGGCCTGCATTCCTCAGCTGCCAGAGAAGGCATTTCTGAGAGGGCCGCTCTGCCTGTGCTCCTGCTGCCCAGGGCCCATGGAGCCCCTCCCCTGGGGGGCAGTTCCAAGCCACCTCCTTCCCCTGGGTAGGAGTGGGCACCCTGCATTATTCCAATCACTTCTCCTACCCTTGGAAGCTTAGCTGGAGGGCAGGGTATTGGCTGCTGGCCCAGCTCCCTGCTCTTCCCTTAGGGTCCCTGAGCTCTCCCAGCCGGAGGTTGTAGAGGTCCCTGAGTAGGGAGGCCTTTAGGCTGCACATTCGCTCCCTTCAGGGCTGGACTCAAGGTCATATTCCCAGGCCAGACGTCTGGGCCAGACTCGAGACTCAGCCCCTTGGAACTATATGGCCTTGGGGTGCTATGGCCCGTGCTCATAGAGTCTTACCAATAGCTGCCCCTGACTGACAGCTTCCCTTGTGAGGTGCTGTGCATGCCACCACAGTGAATCCCCTGCAGGAGCCCCATCTGAGAAGGTATAGGTATCCCCATATTACAGATAAGGAAATATGCTCAGAGCAATCCTGCTTGCCCAGTAAGCTGCAGGATCAGGAGGTAAACAGAGGACTGCCCAACTCCCGACCACTCAGGCTAAAGCCCCACTCCTCACCACTCAGCTCCATGGCTTCCTACCCCAGACATAGCACCAGTAAACATCAACTTGTGGTTTCCCCTCCACCAGGAGTTTCCTGGCCAGACCCCCAGCCCTGCTGTGCCCCAACAGTCCCTCCACACCATGGTTCTACCTCTGAAACAGCTATGCTATGAGTCAGCACTTTGCCCACTCAACCCTCATTCCTTCCCTGCATCCCCAGCAGGAGGCAGGTGGGTCCCTGACCAAGGTTGGAGGGTGCCCCACGGGGGTGCGGTGACTGGAGAAAGCCTGCCTAAATGATCAGAGCAGGAAAGATTGGGTTGGGATTCTTAGGATTGAAAAGGTTTAAAGCCCTGGAGCCTCTGGGGTTTGCTTCCTTAAGATTTTTTCTACCATAATTCAGTTTTTTTTTTTTTTTTAGACCTAGTCTTGCACTGTCGCCCAGGCTGGAGTGCAGTGGTGCAATCTCGGCTCATTGCAACCTCTGCCTCCTGGATTTGAGTGATTCTCCTGCTTCAGCCTCCCAAGTAGCTGGGATTACAGGCCCCTGCCACCACACCCAGCTAATTTTTTGTATTTTTAGTAGAGATGGGGTTTCACAACATTGGCCAGGCTGGTCTCGAACTCCTGACCTCGTGATCCACCTGCCTGAGCTTCCCAAAGTGCTGGGGTTACAGGTGTGTGAGCTACTGCACCTGGCCATAATTCAGGCTTTTAAAAATTTTGTTTCAATTAGAGAGTAAAGACATTCTAGAAAAACTTTTAATTAGAGACACTATAGGTTGGAAGTTAAGCAGATTGTGGACTCCGGGGCCAGACTGTTTGGATTCCAAATCTGGCTCTGCCACTGACTGTGTGACCTTGTGTAAGTTATTTAATCTCTCTGAGCCTTAGTTTTCTTTTCTGTGAAGTGGATGCTGTACTGTGGGGATTCGATGAGATAATGCATGCCAAGTGTATAGAAAATACACGCACCTAGCAAGTGCTCATAGATGTTTGCTGTAATTATTATTAAATAGTAACTTATGTCTGTTGTAGATAATAGAATATGCAAAAGACATGACTGGGTGCGGTGGCTCACACCTGTAATCCCAGCACTTTGGGAGGCCTAGGCAGGTGGATCATCTGAGATCAGGAGTTCGAGACTAGTCTGGCCAACATGGTGAAACCCCGTCTTTACTAAAAATACAAAAAATTAGTTTGGCATGGTGGCACGTGTCTGTAGTCTCAGTTACTCTGGAGGCTGAGGCAGGAGAATCACTTGAACCTGGGAGGCAGAGGTTGCAGTGAGCTGAGATCACGCCACTGCACTCCAGCCTGGATGACAGAGAGAGACTCCATATCAAAAAAAAAAAAAAAAAAAAAAAGCAAAAGATATAATAATCACTGGCAATGCTATTAATGTTCTCAGTAATCCAATAATAATGGATTATTTGCATATTTTATTTTTAAATTAATAAATGAGTATCAATCAAAATTTTAAAGGTATATAGGAATCTATAGTGGAAAAGTTTCCCTGATCTATCTCTTATGACCCAGTTCTCCCCAGGGGAAACATGTAAGTTTCTTGTGAATCCTTTCAGAGTTCATACACACACACACACACACACACACACACACACACACACACCCCATAATGCACTATAGTAGAGTGACTATACTCATTGCTTTGTACCTTGCATTGTTCCCTTAGGTCTTGGGCTAAGGAGGCATATTGAAATCCCTCATTTTTGTTTGTTATTGAATAGCATTATATATAGAGAGGAGGATGCTGATAATGTATCATATTTTCATCAGCCTGCTACTGGGTAGACTTGTAGAGTGTTTCCAGTCTTCTGCTGTTACACTTACAAGGAATATCCTTATGCACATACACAGTTGCAAACATATCATCTGTAGGTAAATTTCATAGAAGTGGAATTCCTGAATCAGTAGGTCGGTGCAAAGTGTGCCTTAGTGTGGAGGGTAGGGGCAGGGGTTGGGAGTTCTGTTTGCAGGACCCTCCTCTGCCCATCCCGAGCACTCCTTTCTAATCATGGGTTCCTTGGCCTGGATTACCTGGGCATGTTCAGATGCTACATTGTGGGGCATTGATTGCTGCCTGTCCCGGGGGCCCAGAGGTGTCTCCTGCTGCTGTCCAGACCTCAGCCTGTTGGAGGACTTCAGCCTGACTGCCTATAGGAGAAGCCCAGGGAGGAGCAGCTGACCCCTTTTCCCAAGAAGCTGGGCCTGGTCCAGTATGAGCTCATGCCTGGAGCCAGCCCAGCTTCCTTGGCCGTGCACCTGAGTTACTGGTGGCCTCCTTCCTCCAGCATGGGCCCTTTGACTTGGTAGCATGAACGCGCATGTTCCTGCTAGCCCAGTGGGGTCCCCTAGAGCTGTGGCACCTGTGGGGGGGGGCAGGGGGGAAAGTAACCCCCCTCATCCACTGAGGTTTGATCTCCTCCCAGGCACCTGAGTCGAATATCTTGGCTGAGCTGGTGGCTTTTGTTTATGGAGAGAGGGACTGTTGTGGAGATAGTCCCCAGCCAGTCCAGGTTGTGGTGGAAAACAGTTGGTTGCTCAGGCAACTTGACAACTTCAGTAGGGTGGGAAAAAGTGTTTGTGAGGAAACTGCCACAGTGTTGTCTTCTCCCTTGCTTCCTGGACATAAGCACCATCCCTTATAGCTCCAGCGGCACCCAGGCACCCCCAGCCTCTCCAGGGGCAACCCTGCCCTTTAGAATTCAATTTAACTCCCAGTTATTGGGTTCTTGCTGTGTGCCCAGCTCTGTGCTTGGCTCTAGGAAGTATGGAATGGTGATCAAGCCCAGTGGATACAGAGCGTGAAATCTGGAATCGGACCTTCTGGGTTCAAATTTCAGCTTGGCCGCTTAGCTGTGTGACCTTGAACAAGTTACTCAACTCTTCTACACCTCATTTTTCTACTATAAAGTGGAAACAGCAGTAGTAATATGCACCTCATAGAGCTGTAGAGAGGATGAAGAGAGTTAACATGCAATAAGGCACTTCGAGTCGTGGCTAGCATATAAGGAAGAAGGCAATAAGTGTTATCTATTCTCATTATGACTGTTATGACCATTATCTTGCTAAGATGAACCAAACAAATAACATGTTTCTCTGCTGAGGAGCCTCATCTTGGATCTTTTTCACTGGAAGGCAGTGTTGGCTTCTTAATGGTGCCTTTTGTGGCAGCCACGCCTGATATTTGGGCCTCAGGAGCAGAGATGAATGATGATATCCTTAGAACTGAGGCTCTGGGACCAATTTGTCCATGAGGGACCTCATTCACCTCCTCTGAAACCTCTTGCCCTCGTCCCTGCCCCACATCTCCCATTGGCTACAGACATGGCCACAAGTGTTGAGGCAGGAGAGAGAAAAATTAGAAAAGAAAAGGTCTTTTTTTAATCTTTTTTTTTTTTTTTTTTTGAGACAGAGTCTCACTCTGTTGCCCAGGATGGTGTACAGTGGTGTGACCTTGGCTCACTGCAACCTCCGCCTCCTGGTTCAAGTGATTCTTGTGCCTCAGCCTCCCAAGTAGCTGGGATTACAGGTACGCACCACCACACCAGGCTAATTTTTGTATTTTCAGTAGAGATGGGGTTTTACCATGTTGGCCAGGCTGGTCTCGAACTCCTGACCTCAGATGATCTGCCCACCTCGGCCTCTCAAAGTGCTGGGATGACAGGCATAAGCCACCAAGCCTGGCCTTTCTTCTGATTTTTAAAGGTTAAAAACAAATCTTAAAGGAATGCCCCACCCTTACAGATCTAAGTGATAGGGGTGGGGGTGGCCAAGGCGTCATGCCATGCCCAGCCTGCACAGCTCATGGGGTAGCCTTTGGAAGGCAGGGGCTGCCCCTAGCCTCACCCCTGCCGGCAACCCTCCTGGGTGGGCATAGAAACCAGGTGTCGTGTTTCTCTGGGTGACAGTGGGGCTTCTTGCTGGCAAAGAGCTTGAGGAGTCCTTTCATCGAATCCTCATGGTTTGGTTTTGTTTTGTTTTTGAGACGAAGTCTTGCTCTGTCACCCAGGCTAGAATGCAGTGGCATGATCTTGGCTCACTGCAACCTCCACCTCCTGGGTTCAAGCAGTTCTCTGCCTCAGCCTCCCAAGTAGCTGGAATCACAGGTGCCTAGCACCATGCCTGGCTAATTTTTGTATTTTTAGTAGAGATGGTGTTTCACCATTTTGGTCAGGCTGGTCTTGAACTCCTGATCTCCTGATTCACCTGCCTTGGCCTCCCAAAGTGCTGGGATTACAGGCATGAGCCACCACACTCTGCCAAATTCTCATGTTTTACAGATGTAGAAGAGATCAGTGGTCCAGAGAAGTACCCAAGGTCACACAGCAGCGCATGACAGCATTGTCTGTCTCTCCCCTGCTCCTCCTCCTCCTCCCCTAAGGTCCAGCAGTCTCTTTTCTCCAATGGCTGTGCCCGAGGGTCCTCTTTGCCCTTCCTGGCTGTCTGGGGGCGGGCACAGGTGTGGCTGCCCAGCAGCTCTGGGAGCCTCGGGAATGAGGCTGGCTTTGTTGCAGCCCCAGCAGCTGTGGCCATTTGGGTCGAGTTTCCATTAAGCCTTTTCCGAGCCTTGGGCAGGAGCAGGAGGCTCAGCATTTAAAGGTCACTCAGCTTTTGAAGCTGCAGCGACATTAATAGCTTGGGAAGAAAACAAGCCTGTGCAGGGGCAGGAGGACAAGGCGTCTCTGTCAGGGCTGCCTGACACACACACACACACGCACGCACGCACGCACCCTGAGAGCCTCTATCTGTCTCTTGCTCTCCTCTCCCCTTCCTTTCACCCCCTTTTGGGGCCTCTTCAGCTCTGAAGCCAAGAAGCTCAGGCAGATTTCCCTGCACCCCACCCGCTCTGAGGTGACAATTGGCCGAGGATGCAGCTGCCCCAGCCCAGCAGCCTCTGCCATTACCCACTTGAGGTTTCCGCAGGACTCAAGCATGGTTACACAAGCCTCCCAGGGTCATATGACCTCATTCTGGCCCCACTGGCTTTTGCAGCCTGGATTCCTAATGAGACAGTGAGCCTGGGCTGCGTCTCCCCATACGGGAAATGAGAGCGCTGGCAAGTGGGTTGTCTTGCATGCCAATTCTAATCACTTGGTCGTGACTTGTGCAGAGGCCGTGTTGCAGAGGGTTCTGAGGTTGTGTGGGTTCTGTAGGACAGTAATACCTGGATGGATTAGTGATGTCTGCCAAGGACGAGGGCTAGAAGGTGGTGGCACATGTGCCACAGATCTCCCGCCTAGGACTAAACGATTTGACAACTCTGCAGGTCTTGGGTACTAAGACGCCTGAGGCAATTGGGTAGTTCTTCTCCCTTTTAATCAGTCCAAGGGTGGGGGTGGGGCACATTCTTGGGTTCTGAGAGAAAAGCCACTCTGGCCCTTTCCCTGGGAGCTGCCCAGGCCTGAGTTCTGGGACACCACCTAGTGGCCTGGCTTGGCAGTGCCACTGGGCTGGGCCCAGATCTTAGGCAAGAAGCAAATCCCTCTGCAGGTAGGCATCACGACAATCACAGATGGACACAGGGTCTGCTCCTTGGTGATTTTCAGAGGAGGGAGGCTGGGGTGTGCAGAGACAGAGCTGGTCTGAGGAGTCCTACCCTCCTTCCAGAAGAGTGACCTCTGGGTGGGGCACAGGAAGGTGCTGGCCGTTGGGACCTGTGGCTTCCTGTTCTAACTCCCACCTTTCAGGGTTGGGCCCTGATCCTCTTGGGGGGCAGAATGGAAGGTCAAGTCAGATCTAGGAGGGGGTCGACCTCCTGCCCCCGGTGCTGGCATTGGCTTGGAAAGGGGCAGCCTGCCATCAGCCTTGTGTCCATGTCACTGGGCTGCCTTGGCCCCAGACCCCTTGTCTCTGAAGTGAGATAATAACACATTTCCTTATATATCTTATAGGTTTGTTGTGAGGAGTAAATGAATGTGTGGGGGAGAGAGGGCTTTGGAAACTGAAAAGCCCCCCGCCCACCATTGCTGTGAGCCAGAGGAGGAAGGGAAGGGAGGGAAATGCACAGTTATTGCACTCCTCCATCTTTCCTTCCCTTCTTTACTCATTCGCCTAATAAATACCTATTGACCATGCCAGGCACCAATTCGGGCACTGGGGATACCACAGTGAGTATGGCAAAGCCCCTGCCCTCATGGAGCTTACATTCTTTTTTTTTTTTTTTTTTTTTTTGAGACGGAGTCTTGCTCTGTCACCCGGGCTGGAGTGCAGAGGCCGGATCTCAGCTCACTGCAAGCTCCGCCTCCCGGGTTTACGCCATTCTCCTGCCTCAGCCTCCCGAGTAGCGGGGACTACAGGCGCCCGCCACCTCGCCCGGCTAGTTTTTTGTATTTTTAGTAGAGACGGGGTTTCACTGTGTTAGCCAGGATGGTCTCGATCTCCTGACCTCGTGATCCGCCCGTCTCGGCCTCCCAAAGTGCTGGGATTACAGGCTTGAGCCACCGCGCCCGGCCGGAGCTTACATTCTAATGGAGAAGATATCAGTGACAAATGTATAATATCCATGGTGGTCTGTTTCATGAACAGGACAGGTAAGCCTAAAGGGTTAGGAACACTGGGATGTTGGGGGGTGGACTTGCCTCTTTGGTCCCCACTCAAGGTGATGGTTGAGTAGGGACCAGAAGGAAGGGAGCCGTGCAGATACGTGGGAGCAGAACATAGCAGGTGGTGGAAAAAGTAAGTTCAGAGGCCCCTGGGTGGGAGTGTGCCTGGCTCATTGGTGGACTAGCAAGGATCCAGGTAACTGCCGAGAGTGAGGCTCTCTCCATATGTGTGCATGCATATTTGACAGCAGGGTCAAAAGGTGTCATGGGCAGGACCATGTGGGTTGGCCACAGTAAAACTCTGGGTATTCTGGGGACATGGGAACCACTGGGAGGTGTGGAGCAGAGGAAGGGCATGACCCCTGCGATGAGGGGTCTCTAGGCTGGCAAGTGGGAGGCAGGGAGCTAGGGAGGGCGTGGTAGCTGTGGAGGTGGTGAGGAGTGGCCAGATTCAGAAATCATTTGGAAGAAGGGGAAGACAGGCTTTGCCATAGATTGGACACAGAGTGTAAGAGAATGAGAGCACTCCAAGATGGCTCCAAAGGTTTTGGCCAAAGCCAGGGAGAGTTGCCATTAACAGAGATGGAGAAGGCAGGGGAGGAACAGGTTGGGGTTGGAGGGAATCACAGGTCGGATGGATCCATGTTGTTGGAGCTGCTGTTGGGTGTCCAAGTGGAGGCAGCAGGAAGGCTGTATGAGTGTGGGGTTGAGGGGAGTGCCCACAGGAGAGGCTAGAGCACATGAGAGCCAGTGTTCAGTATGCACATGGTATTCCAAGCTGTGGGCTGGATGAGATTGCTCAGGGAGTGAGTCTACCCCAGGAAAAGGTCCCAGGCCTGTGCCCGAAGCCACAGCAGCCTGTCTCATTGGGTGCTTATTATGCTCCAGGTACCCATGTACGTTCTATTAATACTCCTTCCAAGGAGGTGCTATCCCTATGTCTACAAATGAGGTAGCTGAGGTTCAAAGAAATGAAACAATTTCCCCAAGTCACACAGCCTTACTAGGGTCAGAAAGTGCACCCAGGGCTCTGGCTCCCTGGCTCTCACAGCCCCCATGCAGACCGTCACTGGCCTTGATGCACCAGGCAGGAGGCTGGCTGGGATGACCTTGGGCAAGGCCAGATGAACTGCACTGGGGCAGCTTGCCCACCTCTGTGGGCCAAGCCGGGAGTGACTCAGGCCTTGGCTGCGTGCTCATGCTAGGAGAGGAGGTTGGCTGTTTGCCGCCCCTGCCAGGCCTGGATTCCTTTACAGGGGAGGTGGAGAGCCACTCTGATCCTGGCTCCCTGGGACCTGGAGGAGGACAGGTGTGGGGTTTCTGCTTCCCAGGCCCCAGGTCATCCACAACCAGGAGTTCGGGGGAGCCTTTGAGTCAGCTTCCGAGAGGTCTGATAAGCCCCGTGGGTTGTTTGCTTCCTTTTTCAGAAGCCAGTCAGGGGTTATCTCCCTCTGTTTCCCTACCAGTGCTCAGCAGCTGGGGTTCTGAGAGGTAGTATGGTTTCTCCAAGGTCACAGATCCAGCTCTGGAGCAGAGCCAAGAGACCTTGCTACCACGCTGTCTGGGTCATGTTTCCTCTGCCGAAGTGTCCTCTGGGCTATGCCCAGTCTCCTGAACCTGGGGCACACATGGCTGAATTTCTTATGCTCCTTGGCTCATAGCCCTGTGAGCCTTACTTGACATTTTTTGCCTCTTAGGAAGTGGGTTCCTAATTCTGGCCTCTCCACATACTGGCTGTGTGACTTTGGGCAATTTACCTAACCTCTCTGAAGTGGTTCCCACAGCTATGAAATGGAGGCAGCAACACCTGTCTCATGGAGTTGTGGTAAAGATTAAATGTGAAAGCACGTGGCACAAGCTCATAAACCTGTCGCCTACTTGCCTCAGTCCTTTCAGGTATTTTAAACTGCTTTTCATTTGAGCAGTGCTAGTTGCAAAAAGCAGCCTGGCAGGGACAACGCTGACCCTGCTCCCAGGCACACCACAGCCATGGCCTCAGACTCTGCCCTGAGCTTAGCCAGGGGGAGAAAGGGAAAGTGCTCTGAGAATTGGGAACCTCTATAGTCCACCTGGTTCTATAGGCAGCCTGGGAGTCTCAGACCTTATAAAGTCTTGTGGAAATGGTGCTTCTGTAAATCAAAATGTTTCCCATTACTGTTTCTGAGCCACTCTCCTCATCTACAGAACCACCCTTTAATAGAAAAGTCTAGACTTTGCCTTTACTCACTGTGTGTCCTCAGGCAACTCCCTCCTAGACTTGGGTCTCAGGCTCTTCACCTGTAATGTGAGGCGGGGTGTGGGCCCGGGCTGGAGTTGTCAGTCCTTTGCATTTTGTGGTCCCCACAAGGATGCTTTCAATGCTTTGCACCTGGGCCAAATGGAAGCGGCTGCACGAGCTGCTGTGTCTCCAGTTGTCCAGGCCAGCCCAGCCTCCCCCGGGGCCGTGAGGATCGATATTTCCTTCCAGAGGCCTGAAAGAGTTCCAGGGATTGACATCCAGGTGCTGGGGAAAACTCCCCTAGAATTTCCCTACCCCATCCCCCTGCGGGGGCGCTTGGCCAGTTTACCCACTGCTCCTGGCTCTCTACCAGCCTCCTGGGGCAGTGATAACTCGAATGCCACCTTCTAGGCAGTGTGCTGAGGATTATCTTATTTCATTCCCATTGAAACCCCCTAAGGGGTGCATCGAGATGAGGACATAGGGCCATGGAGAGGATGGGAGACTTGCCTGAGGCCCCACAGCTGGGGAGTGCGGACGGGGACCTGCAGCCCTGTCTGAACCGGTGTGCGCTTCCTATAAGTGGCTTCTGGAGCTTCTCAACACTCAGAGAGGCCCAGAACCCGAGGGAGCTGTCCAGAGGGCTGCTAATGGGGAAAATGTAGGTCTTGCCATCTTCCTTTTTCCTCCCCTGAGCGTGACCCAGGTCATCTTTCTCTGAGGGATTGCCTTTGGCAGAGTGAGAGCCAGGTCCCTCCATCTCTCTCAGTAAATTACCGGAGGGGCAGGGAGATGATTGATGGTTTTACTCCAGAAGGCCTTAACACAAGTCACTGACCCCTGTGTGTGATGACACTAGGGCAGCAGACAGTAGCCCAAGGCATCAGCTTCTGGGGCCTCCTGGCCCTGAGGTCTGTGTTAGAGACTTGAGGGCAGGTCCCCAGAGCCCAGGACAAAGGCAGTGGTCAGGGTGGAGCCCTGCCTGGGAGGGCATTTTGGCTGAGGCGAAGCTGCATACTCTTCTGATGTATGTGGGTTGGTGGGAGATGTGGGTGTGGGGGTGTTGGGGTGTCTAAAGCCAGCTATGGGAAACCATGTCATACTTGGCTACCTTCCTGTGTTCCTTCTCACAGCAAAACTGTCTTGGACTGATCATTTGAGGTGTCTCCTTGTGAAATGACTTTGGCCCCTCTGGGCTCTGACTTGCTCATGTGGGAAGAAATGGGGTAGAGGGAGTTGGATAATAAATCATGCTTCACTCAGTCAACAGAATACTATTCAGACACTAAAAATGATGGCGTAGCCCTACATATTCTGACATGGGAAGATGGCCACAATATCTTATGTGGAAAAAACTAGTTGCATAGAATTTATGGTTTGATTACATTAGTAAAATAAATTCATTTATGGTGATATATGCCAAAAAAAAATAATGCCAGGCGCAGTGGCTCATGCCTGTAATCCCAGCACTTTGGGAGGCCGAGGCAGGTGGATCACTTGAGGCCAGGAGGTTGAGACCAGCGTGGCCAACGTGGTGAAACCCCATCTCCATTAAAAATACAAAAATTAGCCCCAGGTATGGTGGCGCATGCCTGTAGTCCCAGCTACTTAGGAGGCTGAGGTGGGAGAATTGCTTGAACCTTGAAGGTGGAGGTTGCGGTGAGCCAAGATCGCGCCACTGCACTCCGGCCTGGGCTGGAGCCAGACTCCATCTCAAAAAAAAAAAAAAAAGAAAAGAAAAAATGAAAAATTGAGATGTAGACACACCAGAGTGTGAGTAGGTTTTCTCAGGGGTTGATGTGCTCACGAAAACATCTTGGCCAGGCGTTGAGGCTCATGCCTGTAATCCCAGCACTTTGGGAGACCAAGGTGGGCAGATCACTTCAGGTCGAGTTTGAGAACATCCTGACCAACATGGCAAAACCCCATCTCTATTAAAAATACACACACACATTTAAAAAAAAAAAAAAAAAAAAAAGGCCGGGTATGGTGGCGTGCACTTACAGTCCTAGCTACTTGAGAGGCTGAGACAGGAGAATTTCTTGAACCTGGGAGGCAGAGGTTGCAGTGAACCAAGATTGCACCACTGCAGTCCAGCCTGGGCGACAAAGGGAGACTAAAAAAAAAAAAAAAGAACATTTCTATATCAGCTGTTAAGATTGTGACTCCAAGTCCTAGAAAAGTGAAGACAAGTTTGCACTTGTTTCATCAAACTCAAGAATATTATTTGATGGAATGGTCTCTTAAAATCTGCCACTTTTCTACAATTAATGAAATTACTGTAAGGCTTGGAGCAGGCATGAAAAAGTCAGAGTTGGTGTTTTTAGGCACACTCTCTTCCCAGTGGTCTGTGCTAACAGAAATGCAACCTTGGCAGTGGTTTACATGCGTAGGTTTGAGTGGGCCAGGCAGTTTTCTGTGGCAGATTTAGGTCGCTCATTGTGCTTGATATTCAGTTCCACCCATACATGTTGTCAGGACACTGTGCTGACCCTGGGGGCTGAGGGACACACATTGGCTGGGGCAGGGGAACTGGGCGTGGTGGGGATAACAGAATTTATGATGTATATGGTTTCTCAAGACAACTTTGAGAAAAAACTTCTGGGATTTTAAAAAATATTTAGGGACACCGAGTGTTCCACAAGAACAAACGTGTCTGTGATATAAATAAAACATGTCGGCCTGACATTGGGGTGAGGATAATGAATTCCAGGAGCTGACAATGGCCTTGCATCTCTCTGTTGGGCTGGTGCTTCTCAGGGGAGCGGACTGAGTTTTAGGACCTGACATGAGTTTACCAAGAGTGGGAACTGGGCCTCCCCATCAGCCCGAGGCTCTGCAAGGATGGAACCCTGTTTCCTCTCTCAGGCCAGAAGCTCCCGGTGACACTGGAGGGTCCTGTTTCTCATCACTGCTGTCCCTGGGGTTTGGTGGAGCTCTGCACAAGATGCCTGCCCTGGTGGTGGGACCACGACGTTGGGGCAGTGATGTGAGAAGATGAGAACAGGGACTAGAGATCAGAGAGGCAGGACATCTTTAAGAGCCCCTCCTGCCTCAGTCAGCTCTTCAGGGGTCCTTGGCAGTATGTGTAATGGTAGAGACCAGTGGCTTGGGGGCCATATGTCCCAGATTCAAATCCTGACTCCTCCACTAACTCAGCATCTATACCTCACTTTTTCCATCTGCAGCATGGGGATACTAGTACCTACCTAACAGTACTGTCATGAGTTGGCCCCCATAGAACGCTTAGGATGGTACCTGGGTCAGAGGAAGCTCTTGCAGTTCTTTACTAGCTGTCCTGTGCTAGTAAAGAACTGCAGGGATTTCATTATTGAAGCTGGGGAGAAAGCAGGAGGAAGAAGCAAGTCTCCCTTGAGCATGGTAGGGGTCGCGCCTCCCTGCCCTCATTTCTTAATAGCCCTTGGCCTGAGCTCATGTTTTGCTAGTCTCGGCCCTGACTCCATCTCCCTCGGTTTCAGGTGGGACCATCCGTGAAGCTGGTGCCAGGATGCCCCGGGGGTGTGGATGACCGGCCGCCCAGCCCCAGCACGGCCCAGTCCCGCATGCCACCGCCCCGCGAGGACCACTCTCCGAGGGCCGCCTGGGGCCCCGCGCGCCCGTAGTCTCCTAACCCGGAGCCCTCGGCAGCCCATTCCTGCCTGGCCACCCGGGGCGGAGGAGGCGCTGGAGTGAGCCGCCCGAGGCCGCAGAGCAAGCAAGTGGCTGACCGCGGAAAGACCCCAGGGAAGGGGCTTTGCGGCCGGCTAGAAACATTTTCTCCAAGAGGCTCCGCAAAATGACCAGCCTGTTCCGCCGGAGCAGCAGCGGCAGCGGCGGGGGTGGCACAGCCGGGGCGCGCGGGGGCGGGGGAGGCGCGGCCTCCCCCCAGGAGCTCAACAACAGCCGGCCGGCCCGCCAGGTGCGCCGCCTGGAGTTCAACCAGGCCATGGATGACTTCAAGACCATGTTCCCCAACATGGATTACGACATCATCGAATGCGTGCTGCGCGCCAACAGCGGTGCTGTGGACGCCACCATTGACCAGCTGCTGCAGATGAACCTGGAGGGCGGTGGCGGCGGCGGCGGTGTCTATGAGGACAGCTCCGACTCGGAGGACAGCATCCCTCCGGAGGTAGGGGCGTGGCCCAGGTAATTCCAACCACCGTTGGAACCTCTAAGAAGACCTGGGTTACTCCGCTGTCTGGGTTCTAATTAGCAAGCAGCCTTACTTCCCCTAGGGAAAAGTACCATCCGTCAGTGACCTTATTTTATGGGCAGAAATCATGCAGTCATTCAAAAACACTGAGCACCCACTCAGTGGTGTGTGAGACGTGGCAGTAGACCCTGAGTCAGGAGGCATCACAATCAAGGTGCTTGTTACAAATGCAGGTGCCTGGGCCCCACCCCAACATACTGAACTCCACTTCCAGGCCTAGAGTCCGCTAGTGGCCACGTTAGACCAGGTTTCTGCCCTCCTGGAGCTCAGAGTCCAGTGTGGACTAGAAGCGCGAGTCCCATACTGACGGCCAGAGTGGTAAGTGCTCGATGGAGACGTGGAAGCAGCAGAAAGGGGTGGCTTCCCAGAGGAAGAGATGGCTAAGCCCAAACCCTGAGCGGAGACCCAAAGGAAGAGTGAAGCCGGGGGAAGGGTGTGTAGGCAAAGGGAACAGCTTGTGCAGAGGCTGGGAGGTGAAATAGTGTCTGACTGACTAGGGAACTGGCAGCAGGACCATCTGTCAGGGTCCTAGAGTGAGGACCCTATCAGTGAGGTTGACAAAGCCCTGACGCTGAGAAAAAAGAGTGTGGCTGTATCCTGGGAGCATAGCCATGGAAAGGTAGTGAGGAATCAGACTTGCCAGTTAAATCCCTCTGACTGTGGCCTGATGGAAGCAGTAGTGAGCCATAGCCAAGCAGTCTCTCCAGGGAGGTGACTGGAGAGAGGGGACCTGCGTACTGCATCAGTACCCATCTGCTGGAGGTTGTGAGTCCCACCCGAGTTCAGTGGACATCTGGCCTGCTAGTATCAGCAGAGCCTGAGGTGCTTGGTGCAGAAGGGTGAGGCACACAGAGCCTGTTAATCAGAGGGGTGCTGTCCACAGGGCCATCTGGGACTTGCAGCCATGGACAAGACCAGGACCCAGCAGGTGGAATTTAACTCCACTCTTTATTGAGTCCCGACCCATGCCAGGCATCATCCTAAGTGCTTTAGATGTATCATCTCTACTTTTTTTTTTTTGGGTGGCGGGGGACAGAGTTTTCCTCTGTCACCCAGGCTGGAGTACAATGGTGCGATCTCAGCTCACTGCAACCTCCATCTCCCAGGTTCAAGCGATTCTCCTGCCTCAGCCTCCCGAGTAGCTGGGACTACAGGCATATGCCACCACACTCGGCTAATTTTGTAGTTTTAGTAGAGACAGGGTTTCACCATGTTGGCCAGGCTGGTCTTGAACTCCTGACCTCAGATGATCTGCCTGCCTCGGCCTCCCAACGTGTTGGGATTACAGGCATGAGCTGCCGCACCCGTCCCGATGTGTCGTCTCTTCTAATCCTCACAAACTTTGTGCTGTGGCGTTATTATTACCCTTGTCCCTGTTCTCCATCAGTCATCCTGCAAGGCGAAGTCTCCTTGCTTTTCCTCCTTAGTGTGTGCTGCTGAGACTTCTCCTGGGGGTGGAGAAGCTCTGTTGGCAAAGACATCTGGCTTATACCTGTGTCATCTGCAGCACCCAGGACGATCCAGGCACATAGCAAGCACTTGGGGAGTGTTTGTTGAATGAATAAACGCTGCTGCTGTCTTTGTACAGTTTTCCATTGTCTCTCTCCTTGGGAGACCACTCCTTCCATCTACTTGGAGTAGGTGGTGGAAGGAGTATGGGAAAATATGGATCCTCTTTGTAGAAAGAAGGAGAGAGAGAGTGAGAGTGTGCGTGTGTATGTGTGTGTCTGCAGATACAATTGACCATTGAACAATGCAGCTGTTAGGGGCAGTGAATCCCCCCATGCAGTCAAAAATTCACTTTTTAATATAACTTTTGATTTCCCCAGAAATTGACTACTAATAGCCTATTGTTGACCTCAAGTCTTACTGGGTTTTTTTGTGTGTTTTTTTTTGTTTTTTGAGACGGAGTCTCGCTCTGCTGCCCAGGCTGGAGTGCAGTGGCCGGATCTCAGCTCACTGCAAGCTCCGCCTCCCGGGTTTACGACATTCTCCTGCCTCAGCCTCCTGAGTAGCTGGGACTACAGGCGCCCGCCACCGCGCCCAGCTAGTTTTTTGTATTTTTTAGTAGAGACGGGGTTTCACCATGTTAGCCAGGATGGTCTCGATCTCCTGACCTCGTGATCCGCCCGTCTCGGCCTCCCAAAGTGCTGGGATTACAGGCTTGAGCCACCGCGCCCGGCCAAGTCTTACTGTTAACAGAAACAGTTGATTAACATATATTTTGTATGTCATATGTATCATATATTGTATTCCTACAATAAAGTAAGCTAGAGAAAAGAAAATGTTAAGAAAATCATAAGCAAGACAAAATATATTTTCTATTCATTAAGTAGAAGTAGATCATCGTAAAGGGCTTCATCCTCATCGTCTCACATTGAGTGGGCTGAGGAGGAGTGAGAGGAGAGGAGGGGTTGGTCCTGCTGTCTCAGGGGTGGTGGAGGTGGAAGAAAATCTACCTGTAAGTGCACCCATGCAGTTCAAACTCATGTTATTCGAGAGTCAACTGTATACGCTTTAAGTGTGAACTGGAAAGAAAGCTCTCTGCAAGCTCTGACCCTTTCTGCAGTCTGATTTGCCCTGACAGTCTGGCAGGTAGGGTAGTATTTCCTCCTTTGTCCAAGGCCCCCACAGCCCTATAAACCTCTGCAAGGCTTCACCACCCCCTAAGTAGGCCCTTGCTGTATGTGCACTTCTGTTTTTCTAAGAATCTTGCTTTCCAAATTGAGCCCCCTCCCCTCCCTTGGCAGTCTCCCCAACCCCCCACCTTTGGAACTCTGCCTGGGCCCATAGGCAGGCAGCTCCTGAGCCAGCGGAAAGTGCTTCGGAAAATTTATGAGCCACAGCTGGAATGACAATAACTGCTGAATGGAAAAAAAAACCTTTCTGGGGGCTGATGGATGGTGGGCTGGCCCGAGGGGTATCCTTGCCATGGAGAAATATCTCCTGTCAGATAAATGGCCTACACCCTGCCCCCCTGGAGCACCTGGCAGGCATCCATCACCCACAATGAGTTAAGCCAGAAGGCTGAAAAGCCCAAAATTTCAGCACCTTTAGAGCCAGAAGAACAACCTCTTTGTGGCTGGTGGCAGTGGGAGGGAGAGGCCAGGGGAGACCAGCGGCGCTGCTGGGGTTATTCTCCTTGAGACTCAGGCCCTGCATTCTGGAGCTTGCCTGGCCGGCCATCTGCCTTCTCTGTGTTTCCCAAGTCCTCTCCAGGAGGCTCTGATGAATGTCTGTCTGGTCTTGCTGCCCTGGGAGGCTGCACGGAGGAGCTATGTGGGGGGGCCTCCTGGTGTGGCTGGGGAGGCCTGATTGCCCTGAGTCTGGGGGGCTGACTGCCGCTGGCCACGGTCAGAGGAAACCCCAAGCAGCTTCCTTTAGGGGACAGTTTCTACTGAGCTCTCCTCCCCTCCTCAGCCACCTCACTCCGACCCACATCAGTGGGAACAGCCCAGGCCAGTCACCCAGACCCAGCACTGCTAGCCTCAAGGCCGCAGCCCAGAGCCCTATGCCTCAGAGCAGAGGGGTCTGGGAAACAGGGTGTCGCGGCTGGGGGACAGCAGCAGCAAGTTCTCTGAATGAGCCAGGTACTTGCGGGGCCACTGTCCTGTGCCAGGCACCAAAGATTCGCCAGGGAACAGGAGCAGTGCTTACAGTGTTCTCTTTTTTCCTTTCTTGTGGAAATTTAGGGTAAGCAGAGCAGTGGCCTGCCAAGTGCTACATTCTTCCTTTCCTGCAAAAGCATCTGTTTAAATACTTTCGGCCTCAAAGAAAAGAACGTCAGTGCATTCCAGGGCGCGAGGCCTCCTTGGGTTGAGCTAGCTGTGTATGCGCAGAGCACTGCAGAGAGCACGTGTGCATATGTGTGCATGTGCGTGTGTGTGTGGGTATGTGTGTGTAGGTGTGCTCACACGCACAGGCTCACCTCCCTACCCACCAGGTGCCCCTGGGAGGCTGTGTGTGCTGGGCATGGCTGGTCTCAGAGCAGAGATATACCAGTGCAGCCTGGCCCAGCCCAGGCTTATACAGGCAGCATGATTATGGTGACTTCTGCAAACTCACTTGAGGTCTGGGGGCTCTGGGGCACCTGAGAGTCACAGCCTCTCTGAGCTCCTCCCATGTTCTTTGATCTTGGAGGAGATGGGAACAGAGTTGTGGGGAGTGAACGGGAGGTGAAGGTGTAGGCCAGGTTGGGCTGTGTGGTGAAGGATCTCCCAGTCAGGGGCCGCCTCCTGTGGTGGATTACTTGAGGTCAGGAGTTCAAGACCAGCCTGGTCAACATGGTGAAACCCCGCCTCTACTGAAAATACAAAGATTAGCCAGGGGTGATGGTGCACGCCTGTAATTCCATCTACTTGGGAGGCTGAGGCAGGAGAACATATACTTTGATGTCTGTGGAGTGTGCCAGAACTGGAGGGTCAGAGGTAGCCATGTGTTTAGCTGCCCCAAACTCCTCTCTGGGCCTCTGGGGAAGAATCTAGGTTGGTCAGTGGAGCAGGACCCCAGACTTTGCCCAGTCCTTGGCCTCTCCCTGGCCCTCTTCTTGGCTCCTGGAGAATACAAGGGCTTGGGAAGGAGAGCAGGCATCCTGGGCACTCCCCTTGCTACTCTCCACCCTGAGAGTCCAACCTGAGTGTGCAGCCAGTGTGCCTGAGGGAGGGATCCTTGTGGTCCAAGTTGAAGACTCTGTTCTAAAAAGCATGTGGCTTTTGCCATGTCACTTAGCCTAGGCCTGAGTTTCCTTCTGTGTCAAATGGGGTAATGAGCCATATCCTACAGTACCAGGTTGTTCGAGGTTAAGGTGACATCAGAGACGTGGAGGTACTTTGAGAGAGGGTATGAATGATGTTATCATCAAAGAATAGCGTGGGTACAGGAGCACATGAGTCACACGTGTGCAGCTCAGTGGAGTTTCACAGCGTGAATAAAACACATTATCAGCACCAGCTCAAGAGCCATCATCCCCAGAACCTGGAGTGCCCCTGGTGTCCATTCCCACCCTTACCCGCCCCACAGAGGGCACATCGCCCTGACCCTTACCACTGTGTGTTTGTTTCTGCCTGTGTTTGAACTGCACATGGAGGGAGAATGCTGCTGTGAACATTCTTTTGGGGACGTATACTTTGATGGCTGTGGAGTGCGCCAGAACTGGAGGGTCAGAGGTAGCTATGTTTAGCTTTTTCAAAAAGGCAGTTTCCTAAAGTGGTGATTGTATCGATTTACACTCCCACTAGCAACACACAGAGTTCCTTTATTATACCTGCCCTCCCACACTTGATTTTGTCTAAATGGTATTTAAATTCAAGGAGGGATGATTAATATTTCTTTCTCTGTTGCCTCTGATTTAGATCTTGGAAAGGACTTTGGAACCCGATAGCTCGGATGAAGAGCCACCGCCTGTGTACTCCCCACCAGCCTACCACTTGCACGTGTTTGACCGGCCCTACCCTCTGGCTCCCCCGACTCCGCCTCCCCGGTGAGAATCTGTCATGTCTCAAAGCACAGGGTGGTAGGGAAGAGGATCAGTGGCTGGGGCTGTGTACAAACAACAGGAAACTTGGCTGGACCCCTCAGTATATTCTCCAAGAACAGGCTTCTACTGCAGCAAGAGGCGTTTTAGCTAGATACCAAGGAGAACTTGCAAAAGGTAAGGATTGCAAGAGCAAACATTTCCTAAATTCCTACTGTAGGCTAGGCGGTGTGTCTCGTACCATATGGGACACAGAGTTAAGTAAAGCTCAGCCTCTGCTTTCTGGGAGCTTATAGTCAAGGGAGATGCCAGAGTAGGAATGACAAACAGGGAATGTGTACTGACACTTCCCCTCCCAAGCCCACAGCAAACATGACTGATTCATCACTGTGCTCTTTCCTGCTGAGTCAAGACAGAGCCTCAGATCCTCCTCAACACAGAACACAGCCTTCCCAGCCAGTCATCAGTAATTGATGGAATGGCTAGCTGCCATCCTTGGGCTAGGGATGTTGTGGGGATTTTTAAGCAGTGAGAGCAAATCTCTTTCATTAAGGTAGTTTGATAACTGGAGGCAGGGAGGTAGACTGCAAGGTCCCTGGAAACTTCTTCCAGGTTAGAGACTCTGTAATTTGGAAGCTTAAAATGAAGCTAGGCTGGGCACAGTGGCTTACGTCTGTAATCCCAGCACTTTGGGAAGCCAAGATGGGTGGATCACTTGAGGTCAGGAGTTCAAGACCAGCCTGGGCAACATGGTGAAACCCCATCTCTACTAAAAATGCAAAGAAGAGCCGGGGGTGGTGGCGCACGCCTGTAATTCCAGCTACTTGGGAGGCTGAGGCAGGAGAACCGCGGGTCTCTGGGGTGCTTGTTTTTCTGGGCTCCACGTTTGTGCTGGGGCTGCTGGAGCTGGGGTGTGGCTTCTTTGCCCTAGAGCTGCTGTTTCTTAGAATGGCTCAGGCCTGGAGTGGTAAGGGGGTGCGGAGATGATGGGACAGGGCACCTGCCGCAGTTGGATCTTCCCTTCTCCCCAGAACAGCCCTAGAGCAGTGGTGAACTCTGTTATCACACAAGTATAGCTAGCATTGACTAAGCACCCTTCCAATGCCAGAAGCAGAGCAGGTTCTTTACCTACACCATTACATTTAACGCAGAGGCGGGCACTGTTGTCATCACCCCTATTTATGGACGAGGAAACTGAGCCTTGAGAGATGCCATAACTTCCCCAAGACTAAGAGCTGGAGTTTGAATCCAGGTCATTCTGACTTAAAGCTAATCACTCTTCACTGCTGTGTCCTGTCACCTCCCGAATGAGAAAAATCTCTGTGATTGCAGCTTAGGGAGCTCATAGAGTCAGTCCTAGAAAGTTACTGAGGGAGGAGGGAGGGAAGTGTTTTGAGTCAGGGACAGGAACAGAGCTGGGATCTTTATCACGAATGGTACCAGGAGCTGGCAGGCTGTACTGGAGTGGGAGGTGGGGAGTGAGTGAGTGGGTCTGGGTGAGACATAGGCAGGACTTGCAGCCTGGGATGGATCACAGAGCCCCGGGCTAAATGATTTTCCTTTCTTTGACTTTTTGTTTTTTTGAGTCGGTGTCTCACTCTATCATCCAGGCTGGAGTGCACTGGCATGATCTCTGCTCACTGCAACCTCTGCCTCCTAGGTTCAAGTGATTCTCCTGCCTCAGCCTCCCGAGTAGCTGTGATTACAGATGTATACCACCATGCCTGGCTAACTTTTGTATTTTTAGTAGACGGGGTTTCACCATGTTGCCAGGCTGGTCTCGAACTCCTGATCTCAGGTGATTCGCCCATCTTGGCCTCCCAAAGTGCTGGGATTACAGATGTAAGCCACTGGACCTGCCCCGACCCCCACCTTTTTTTTTTTTTTTTTTTAATATTCCAAGATACTTTTGCAAAAAGTTCAGTTTCTGCTAGGCAGAGTGGTTCCACCTATTTTTCAGAAGGGAAAACTGAGGCCATAAGAGAAAGGAGTTTTTTTCTTTAAATAGAAACAGGGTCTCACTATGTTGCCCATGGTGAATTTGAACTCCTGGCCTCTAGCAGTCCTCCCGCCTCAGCCTCCCGAATAGCTGGGATTACAGGGCATACCATCATGCTTGGCTGAAAATCCCAGTATAAATGTGGTATGGATATCCATGCCACATCCTCCCTCGCTACTCTGGCTGGGTGTTCAGCCTGCTGTGGGGGCGGGGGGGCAGGGTGGTGCAGTTCAGTGATGGGAGTCCCACTTGGGGGCAAGGTAACCTCAGCACTAGACCAAGGCTCAGGAGACCCCGTGGGCTTTCGACAAGTTACTGCTCTTGCTTGAGGTTCTGGAGCCTGACTCAGGAAATGAAGGCTTTGCTGGGTTGGGAGTGGATGTACTGAGGAGAACTTGACTAGTGGAGTCAGACAGAAGCAGTCTGTTTTCCCCACCCCTTCCTTCACCTGCCTAGCTTAGAATTCTCCAGGCACCTTTGCAATGTGGCCTTTGGCTCATTGCTTGACCTCTCTGAGCTTTGTCTGCCTCCCCTGAAATGGGAATAGTAATTTCCACATTAGCACTGAGGAGGATTGAATGAGATGTGTGTGGAGCACTTAGCACAGTCCCAGTTATAGACCAGATCTATAATCAGTGGTTTACTGCTCCCTCCTGTCCCCCAGCTACACTGGCTGGCCTCTGAGTTTAGCTCTAACATTGAACATTGAGACCAGAGGCGAGGCTTCCCCCAGGGGCCAGTGTTCAGTAGAGGCACGGGTCCCTTTGCCCCAGGATGGCTCTGCTAGACCTGGGCCTCTAGGCCATCTCCAGTGCCTTGTCCAGTCCCTCTATCCAAGACATTCAT
The DNA here is from genome assembly GCF_047675955.1 of Chlorocebus sabaeus. Classification (NCBI taxonomy): domain Eukaryota; kingdom Metazoa; phylum Chordata; class Mammalia; order Primates; family Cercopithecidae; genus Chlorocebus; species Chlorocebus sabaeus. The sequence goes on from NC_132919.1 coordinate 40,529,473, forward strand.
TTCCAGCATTGACTGAATTGCCTGCTGTGTATGCAGGTGCTGAGCCATGTGTGTGATGAGGTGGTGAGCACAGCACTCCTGAACCATGTGTGTGAACCATGTGCTGAGCCATGTGTGTGATGTGGAGGTGAATACGGTGCTGCCTGTTTCCCCACACACTGCCAAGGAGATCAGGGTCTAGGGAAGCCCAAGACACAGGGGCAGGGAAGGCTGCCAGGAGAAACTGATATCCAGGCTGTGACCTGGAGGTCACATTGGCAGTAATGTGGAGAAGCAGAGGACAGGGAGGCGCTCAGGCAAAGGAAGGAGCACGTGCAGAGGCCTGGAGGCAGGAAAGAGGGCCCATCTGGGGACCTCCTGGAAGTATCTACCGGTGGGTAAGGCTGGAGAGGTAAGCAGATCAAGGGCCCTGTGGCCTTCCAGGGAGCTTCCATCTTTTCTTGCAGCCAGCCAGGGAGCCATTCAAGGGCCTTAACCTGGAGAGCGACACAATCAGGTTCATGTTTTAGGACTCTTCCTCTGGCTGCTGAGGGAGATCAAATTTGGGTGGGGGAATGGCCTGGCCCCCTTCTGCTACCTCCAGTCACTGGGGTGCCGAGAACCTGCAGATGGGGCAGAGTTTGGGAGCGTGGGCATTGGCCTGCTAGGGCAAAAGAGGCAGGGCCACCCCGGGGAGCATGCTTCAAATGTCATGATCCCTGGGCCCAGGTTTTGCCTGGATGATGTGTGTGTCCTGGGACATGGCTTGAACCACCTCTGGACTTCAATGTCCAGTTTTTACCAAAAATTTTACCTGGAAGGCCTGTCTCTGAAATCCCTTTCCATCAGGTCTGATGTTCCATGGGTAAACCTGGGGGTCTGATGGGGCTTGAAGTTGTAGTTTTGGGGTCCAGAGTCAGAGACTCTGGGCTGGGAAATCCTCCCGCCTCTCTCCTTCCCCTCCCCCAGCCTGTCCTTCCTTCCGTCTGTCTGAAAGAAAGACAGTCTCTGAAACCCAGGGGACCCATCCACACAGGCCGCCTGCTGTTTTTCCGTTAAAATTACAGCCTTGGAAGTTTTTTTTTTATTTGCGTCTCAGCTCATTTCTGACATTCCTTTCCGACCACAATGGAGTTGCCTGGGCTGCCTGTACTCAGGGCCCCCTGGCTCACGCAGCTGTGGGCTGACCTCATCTCTACCAGTGCCAGGCAAGGGGCCGGGAGGGGGCTGGGCCTGGCCTTCCTTCAGGACCACAGGCCCAGCAGCAAGGAAACTCAGCTGAGAACAGGGGCCTCCTCCACCTTGTCCCCTTCTGCACTTGGAGTCCTCATGGCTAGAGGAATCCAGATGCACCTCTGAGGTTCTCCCTCCGCTGCTTTCCTGGGTGGCTCCGAGGTGTGGTTAAGTTGGGGGTGGGCACCCGTGTCCCAGATGAAGACCCTGAGACCCCAAGAACGGGTAATACCCCTGGCAAGGGTCCCTCCCTGCTGTAGCCTGGGGTGGTCTGCGAGTCCCTGAGAGATGGGCTTCCTCTCTCCCCATCTCTGGCCTTTGGAGAAAAATGAAGCCTCCAACAGTGGCAGAAGGTGGCAGTGATGTAGAAAAAATTTGGCCTAGGAATGGGAGTCCCGGGTTGTGATGCAAGCTCCTCTCCAGACCATTCCCTCTCCCCTTGTGTCTGTGCAGCCAGAGGGTGGACGAGGCGTGCTGGGGTTCCCTTGGCTCCAGTCTGCAAGAGCTGAGCTCCCACCAGGCACTTAGCAGCTGGTTATCCCGTCTGCTGCCGCCCCCGCCCCTTCCCCTCGCCCCCGCCGCCGGCCACCCGCCCAAAATAGAAAAGGAAAGGAAGTTATTTCCATAGTCAGCTGCAGCCCGGAAAAGCTCCCCTCCAGTGAGGGGGCGGGCGGGATTCCTAGAGCTGGAGACCAAATCAAAGCCAGGCCCGAGAGAGCGAGAGCGGCCCCCACCGCCCGGCCCTCGGCTGCCTTCTCAGTGTGCCGTTTCCCTGACTCAGCGGAACACGTGTCCTGCGGTTGCCACGCTGCAGGCTGCCATGGAGCTGTGGGGAGCTCCTGGCTGGGCTCCGAGCTGCCCTCAGGCCCAGGGCGGTAGGGCGGGAGCCTGAGGGTCAGGGAGGGTGTGTGTGCCACCCCCTCTTCCTCTACTGCCTTGCCCAGCTGTTGGCTCTGCCATGGCACAGAGCTCCTGCCACACACACAACAGGCCTGGAAAGAGTGGTCCCAGAGCACCCTGAGAGCAAGATCCCTTCCACACTCACCTCTCCACACACCTTTTCAGAACATTGCTCGGGACACGGCCTCCTGAGGGGCTCCCCAGCACCTGGGCAGGGAGGCAGCAGTTTCTAGCTAAGGAAACCGAGCTGGAGAGGGGAACAGGGGCCCACCTAAGACTACCCCGTCGGCTGGTGGTTAAGCCAGAACTGGAGCTCGAATCTGCTTTACCCTCTGTATGGATCCTGGCGTCCCCATATGCCCCCTCTTCAGCAAACCAACATGCAGCAGGCTGTGCTGTTGGTGGCTTATGTGTCTGTTCCTTTGGACCATACCTGCCACTCAGCACCGTGAGCCTGGCACTGTGTAGGTGCTAGAAGCATGAAAGGATACAATCCCTGCTGTCTTTAGGGCACATTTGTAAACATCTATAGCTAGATCCACAGAGTTCCACGTGTGCACCATGGACAGACGGCGCTGAAGGTCTAGAGACCTGGGCGGGCATGTGACTGGACAGCATGAATGGCTGGGGAGTTCGCTGAGGCCGGTGGAGACATCTCCAGTGATGACACAAAGTGACGGGCCTTTGTTCTGGGGGCAGTGGAGGCCATGGGAATCTCTGAGCAGGATCTGACCTGCCTGAGGACCTGGTGTAATGGGGCCAGGAGACCTGGGGTTGGGCTTAATGACTCCCTCTTCCCTGTCACCTCCCATCCCCTAGTATTGACGTGCTGGGCTCTGCAGCCCCTACAAGCCAGAGACGCTATCGGAACTGGAACCCACCACTACTGGGCAACCTCCCGGATGACTTTCTCCGCATCCTCCCCCAGCAGCTGGACAGCATACAGGTAACGGGCCGCCCCCGCCTTCCACTCCCACCTGCCTGTCCAGCATCTCTCTTTGCCCACACAATTTGTGCCAGCCAGTTTTACTTCCTGATGTTTAAACCCAGGCTGAGCTATTTCTGTTGCCCTGGGTTCGTAGGGAAGGAATGCTGAACTGAAAGCGTCACTTCCTGCCTGGGTCTGGAGGTTTCCTGTTCTATCCAGGGAAGGTGACAGCCTAAGGAAGCTGTCTGCTGCAGCAGTCACCTCAGGCTGGAGAGAGGCGGGCATGGGGTGGCCAATGGTGGAGGGCCAGAGCACCCCCCTTCCTCCCTTGGGAAAGGGCCAGAGGCAGCTTCTCGATAGATGTTGGCATGCCCCAAGGTGCCCCACAGCGGGGCAGGTCCACCCTGAGGCTGCTGGTGCCGGGAGAGGGTTGAGTTTGGGAATCCACGTATAGGCTGTTCCACAGTTTGCAGATTTCTTTTCAGGATTGTTCAGGTTGTAGATGAAGGTATGAGGTGGTCCGTGGCGTGGAGGAAAAATAGTTTTTAAGCTACTGCTGTGTCCCCTGCAGTGAGGGCTCTGACCTGTCCATTGGATTTTGGCTCGCCACCAGGTTCCATTAGGAGGTGTGAGCCTCAGGTGAGGGCTAGAGGATGTTGGACAGGGCGTGTGTGCAACCAGAGGGATGTGGATGTTTGTGCAACATGTATCCTTGTGTGTACACGTTCAACATGCTCGCCCCCCTCCTCAGGGTAATGCTGGGGGCCCCAAGCCTGGGAGTGGAGAGGGAGGTCCGCCTGCCATGACTGGGCCAGGGCCCCGAGACCAGGAGAGCCGCTGGAAGCAGTACCTGGAGGATGAGAGGATCGCGCTTTTCCTACAGAACGAGGAGTTCATGAAGGAGCTGCAACGAAACCGCGACTTCCTCCTTGCCCTGGAGAGAGGTGGGCAGTGCCTGCAGCCACTTCTCCCTGGCTGAAGAAGGGAGGTGATGCTGGCTTTAGCCTTGGGGCTCAGAAAAGCACTGAGCTGGGGGCTGAGGGGCCAGGTGCTTTCTGTCCTACTGAGCCTTGACTCCTACCAAGTTATCACATGGGAGCCTCAGAATTTTGCCTATGGGGACCTGGGTCACTAACCCACCCCTTTCTCCCTCGGGACTCAGAGGAAGAAGGGTGTGCACTCTTAGGCCTTCTTCCCTTTGCATACCTGCTCTGTGCCAGGAACTGGCCTTGGCACAGGGCAGCAGGGAGAAGAGCACTGCCCCTCCTCACAGAGCCCCAGCCCCAAGGCAGGCGTGATGTGTCTGGAGCTCCGGGAACAGAATGACTGGGTTCGTGAACGCCAGGGTTGGGGAGGCTCTTGAGTGGAAGACCTTAGAGCAGGGGCTCTGGAACTTTGCAGGTATTTGGGTTGTCTCTGGGTTGGAGACCCTGCTCCCCAGCCTGGCTACCTTTTCCCTGCAGGGTGGGAGTACGTTTGGGATAGAGGAAATGAGAGGGCAGTGGAGCTCTGTCCCTGTGATGGCCACAGCGTGAGAGCTTGTGTGTGTAACTGATGGTGTGTTGGTGGGGGAGGAGCAAGTTGTCAGGGAGAAGGCTGGGCTGAGGCCCAAGGTTAGCCCCAGCTCTGCAGCAAAGGTGCTGGAAGGCTCAAGGCCTTTCCGTTTATTTTTTATTTATTTATTTTTTTGAGACAGAGTCTGTCGCCCAGGTTGAAATGCAGTGGCTCAGTCTCGGCTCACTGCAACCTCCGCCTCCCAGGTTCAAGTGTTTCTCCTGCCTCAGCCTTTCAAGTAGGTGGGATTATAGGCACACACCACTGCACCTGGCTGATTTTTGTATTTTTGGTAGAGATGGGGTTTCACCACGTTGGCCAGGCTGGTCTCAAACTCCTGACCTCAGGGGGTCTGCCCGCCTTAGCCTCCCAAAGTGCTAGAATTACAGGCATGAGCCACCGCCCCTGGCCGAGCCTTTCCTTTTAAATGAGGGAGTTTGGACTCTACAATCTCTCCGAGTCTTTTAATTCTGACATTTGAGATGGCTGTCAGGCAGTAGTTTCTCTTACTGCTGGTTCTTTGAGAGCTGGTAGATGTTGTGTGCACTCATATTTTGGGTGCCTGTGTGTGCTCATGTGCGATTCTGGGGACTTAGCCTCTAGCAAACTACTGTGTCCCAGCCCAGCCTGCCCCTGGGAGCCCAGGAGCTAACCTCCCTGACCTATGAATGTGGTCCTTTTCCAGATCGATTGAAATACGAATCCCAGAAATCTAAATCCAGCAGCGTGGCTGTCGGAAACGACTTTGGCTTTCCGTCTCCTGTCCCAGGTAACTTTGCCTTCTGGGGAAGGAAACCTAGAGGCATGGGGGGCTCATACCCAACTTTGCTTTGCATATTTGGAGTTTGGGAGTAGGGGGAAAAAACAGATTGTGGAAGGGGGCGTGGGCCTCCTCAACAGGCTGTTGGGGCCGCTTCTCCCCCCACCTCCATATCCACTCCATTTAGCTGCTCTGGGGTCTTTCCAATCCATCCACTGCTGGGCTTCTGAGCCCCCATTTGTGATCAAATAACATAGGCTGGCTGAACTCTCAACCTATGCCTTGAGTATAGGCTAGTCAAGGACACATGGCCAGGTGCAGTGGCTCACACCTGTAACCCCAACACTTTGAGAGGCCGAGGCAGGTGGATTGCTTGAGCCCAGGAGTTCAAGACCAGCTTGGGCAACAAAGTAAGTCCCCCTGTCTCTACCAAAAAAGTACCAAAAATTAGCTAGGCATATTGGCATGTGCTTGTAGTCCCAGCTACTCAGGAGGCTGAGGTGGGAGGATCACTTGAGCCCAGGAGGTTGAGGCTGCAGTGAGCTGTGATTATGCCACTGCACTCCAGCTTGGGTGACAGAGTGAGACCCTATCTCCAAAAAAAAAAAAAAGAAAAGAAAAGAAAAGAAAGAAAGAAAAGAAAAGGACTCCAAAATGCCTTATGGTAGGACTCAGAGACTGATAACTGTTGGTCTGTGTCCTGAGGAAGTTTATGGTCTTGTAAGGAGAAATGCCCAGAAAACAGGTAGAACGAACTAGCAAAGCTGAGGACTTATTGATTTTAGCAAATGCATGGAAAAAAAGGAGGGCAGGATTAATCTGGGGAGTTGACTCATTCATTCATGACGTAGCTGGAGAATATCTCCCATCTGTTGGACCCTGCCCTAGGTGTTGGAGGAAGAGGAATTTCTAGCTTTGTGTACAAGGTGGTGGGAAGTAAGAATTGCTGGTAAAGAGGGCCAGGCTCTTCTGCTTAGAAGCTCTAATGGCTGAAGGAGGGTTGGATGGGGGTGAGGGGTAGCAGTGCTCCTGGGATACACAGACTACTGGGTGGAGCCACAGCTGGGAATGACGACCTGGTGCCTGTGTGCGAACAGTGGCCCCTCGTCAGTCAGTGCCCCCTGCCCCACGCGTACACAAGCCGCCCGCCTCGCAGAAAGGCTCTTGCCTGGAATAGACCTTGCATCATGCAGTGGAGTTGGGGGTGGAGGAGCAGAGGGATGGGGAGCTGAGCTGACCCCAGCTTGAAGGGAGAAAATCCTGTGGAACTGACTCATAAGCAGCAGGCTGGGCGCTTAGGCCTCAGCAGATGTGCAGCTGGGAGTTTTAAGCAGGAGCCTCTTGTCCTTGATCCTGAATTAACTAGAGATACCGGGGCTGCTGAGATGGATCAGAATGACTCAAAGGGGACTTAGCAGGCAAGGTGACTGGGGATTAACCAAGTTGCGGGACAGAGAGCAGGGGTTTCAGAAAGGCAGCAAAAGACCCAAGCGGATGCTGAGCGAGCCCGGGAGACCGCGTGGCCGGCAGGGTTCTGACTCCAGGACTAGTCCCATTCTATTCCTACTCATTGTCTAATAGCCAGAAACCCTGTGGCTGGGAGGGAGCAGTGGATGGGCTTACCCTGGCAGGAAGGACAAGGGACTTGCTACAGTTGAATGCCAGCTCTGAACCAGCACCTCATTTGACCGTCACATGAATGTCGGGGTGCAGGAGGCCCCTCATGTGCTGGTGAATGTTTCACAGCCAACTCTGGGTGCAGCAGGAGCCTGATATGTAGTGCTTGGTGACCTCCGTGGTGGAAGTACTTCCAAGCTACCACAGTGATGTCATGAAACATGGAGTTGGTCAGAGCGTGGACAGTTGGGAGCAGACACGAGCTGGCTCTCTGCACATACAGTAGACCACTAAACCCTCCCCATTTTTACGGAGGAGGAAACAGAGTCCACAAGGGGAAAGAGGAGCTCCTGGAACTCCACATCCTCCTTGCTTTAAACTCCCTCCTGGTCAGGGAAGAAGCCTGCTCGCTCTTTGCATTTGTCCTCAGATGGGTGGGTATGGCTGGGACAGCGGCCATGGCTGGCCACACTGGCCGGCCTTCAGCAGGTGTCTCCTTCCAGGAACTGGCGACGCCAACCCCGCTGTGTCTGAAGATGCCTTATTCAGGGACAAGCTGAAACACATGGGAAAATGTGAGTCCCTCAGGCCCCGCTTCCCTCCCCAGCTTTTCTGAGACAGGCCCTGTGGCCTCCCAGGAGTAAGGGAGCCCTCTAGAATGTGTAATGCAGCTGACTCTTGGTGAACCAGTGACATTTTCATCACAGGCTGGCTCCCTCAGCCTTCCTACCTCACTTCCCTCTACAGCTGAGTCTAGAAACAAATTAAGTTTTAAATCCTCTTGAGCCAGATGTCTACAGAAAAATAACGTGCCGCACATGCTCTCACCACAGTCCTCATGTTCACATTCTCTGTGACTTGAGGAGGCTTGGCTGGAGCTGACTGCACAGAGAGGCCCTTGCTAAGCCTCTGTGGGGGTGGAGGACCTCTTTCCACAAAGTCCTAGCAGCCTTGAATGCCCCCTTCCCTCCCCCTCACCTCCCCGCCACACAGACCCACAGCCATGTGTGAATGAGGCTGCGATCCTCTCAGGCTCCATTTCAGGGAAAATCTCGGATTAGTCATGGAAATCCCAGAACCAACTTTGGAGGTGGCTAGGGGAGGGGCGGGAAGGCGGTGGTGGTGGGAAAGCGAGCCAAGATGCGTTGCAGTGTGTTGCAGCTGGGGAGGGAATACTCAGATCTTGAGCCGCCTGCAGTCCCTGGACCTGGCTCAGGGTGTCCTGTGCTGCCCCTGCAGGCTGACCCAGGATGCAGCCTCTCACCCCTGGGGTGGTATCCTCAGGGATCTGTGATTCCTGTCACCTCTCCCTCCCAAGGGGTCTGGGTCCTCCCCTGGCCTTGCCCACACCTGGGAGGAGGCCATCTGGTGTGCTGGCTGGCAGGAGAATGATTGACAGGTCTCTCTGCCCCCAGCCACCCGGAGGAAGCTGTTTGAACTTGCCCGAGCCTTCTCAGAGAAGACCAAAATGAGGAAGTCAAAGAGGAAACACTTGTTGAAGCATCAGTCGTATCCTTTCCAGCCTGGCACTGGTGGAGGTGGTGGAAGCCAAGGGCTACGGAGCAAGACCCCTGCTGAACTCCCTGCAGCTGTGCCCTCCCCTGGGAGTGGGACGAGGCTCTGTGGCCTCCCCTTCCTCCTCCCCTTCCCTCCATGAGCTTGGCCACCAGCCCAGTGCCCATCTCTCATTGCCAACCAGGGACCAGACCTAGGGACTAGGGCAGCAGCTCCTATCTCCCTTCTGTAGGCCCAGAAGTTGTCCTATAACTTTTTTTAGTCTGAGGTCATGTACTTCTTGGGAGAAAAAGTGGTTCTTCCATCAAAATCAAACCTTCCCCTCATTTCTCTAGTTGAACTAGTGCACGAGTCCTCCTCACTCCAAGCATGTTGGCCCTGCCTTCCTCGAGTAGAAATACGGCTTTGCACATTTTTACCCGAACTCCTATTCATGCTTCTCAAACAGGGCCTAGCATAGCAGAGACTCACAGCCAGAGGGAAACAGGGAGGAAGCTTTTTCTCCATCCCCAGAGATGTAAGCGGGGTGAGAGTGTCAGGGCCTGGCCACACCACTGACCTCAGGAAAAGGAGCCCGGGGGACAGTACTAGGGGTGTGGGGGGTCAGGTGGGTGTCCGATACCTCAGAGCCTTGAGGGGTGGGGCAGAGAGTGGGTGCGACTGGGAGGACTAGGGCAGTGTCCTCTCATCCCTGGGACGGTTTTCCTGAATGGCCTGGCAGGCTGGGGGCTGCCGCGTCAACAGCCAACCTCCTGGATGATGTGGAGGGCCATGCGTGTGGTGAGGCTGGAGGGGAGTCGTAAGCTCCAACTTCTCTATGATTGGTGATCTCCCAGCGGAGTTCCTGGGTGTTTTCATGGGAGCACCCACCCTGTCCCTTGGAGGAGCACACTGCGGGTTGGTGGGCAGGTGACCCAAAGAAATGGATCCCCCCGACTTGGTCGACATCACCTCTCCCTTCCTGCAACCCCCGAAAGGGGACCCTCCCCTACTTCCATGTAGATGTGTACCTGTAGCATGAAGTGCCAGGCACTGTTTCTGGGGAATATTCTCTTGGGTGTGAAGTGGCAGACAGGCCTACCCCCTTGGGGGACCCTCGGCCTGAGAACCAAGCACTGGGCAGCTTCCGTCTGTGGGCCCAGAGGCTTCTCAACTTTCACCCAGTCCCTTCCAAAGGCCACGTGGGCCAGAAGACTGCCTCAGACCCTACTGGGCCCCCAGCTGATCCTTGATCCTCACGCCACATTCGAGGGTCAGGAGGCATCCAGAAACAAGGACCGGAAGGGCCTTGGAGGTCATCTAGATAGTCCAGCTTTTCCATCCGTTTTATAGATGAGGAAATTGAGGCTCAAAGACGAGGGGAGAACTTGTCCAAGGTCTCAGAGCTCAGTGGTGGACCCTGGCCAGCACCTGAGTGTCCTGCTGCCTCTCTCCCTGGACCCATGCATCATCCACCTGGGGGGATCTTCATGGGCCCCAAATGAAGGGGGCAGAGAGAGTTGGGTCAGCTGTCTTGGCCAGTCTGGGGGCTGTGCCTGAGCGAGGCCCTGCGGGGTAGAGGATGAGGCAGCTTCCCTCTCCTTTTCAGACGAAGACTTCCGGGGACGGCATCAGGAGGTGCCCAAGGTGGAGGAAGGCCTGCGAGAAGGACAGTAAGAGGTAAGGCCTGGAGCCATAGCTACCCAGGGACTGCCCAAGGCCAGGGCCCCCCACACTGTGCACCCCATGTGTCGTCCCAGGTGTCCAGAGGCGCTGGGTTCAGGCAACTGGGTAGTACAGGCCCCACGTGTCTTCCCTTATAGTTGCGGCAGGGACACGGGAATGGGAATTAGTCCATTGCATGTCTTTTTTGGTTATTTATTCATTTGACAAAAGATAAGCACACCTGCCTATGACAGATGTTGAGAACAGGAAAATAAAATCAGCTTTGACCTTGAAGAGTTTATAGTCCAGTTGAGAAGACAGTCCAGGACACACATAGCACACTGAGAGGACAATTTAAGAAAAACTGGCTGGGCACGGTGTCTCATGCCTGTAATCCCAGCACTTTGGGAGGCCGAGGTGGGTGGATCACCTGAGGTCAGGAGTTCGAGACCAGCCTGGCCAATATGGTGAAACCCTGTCTTTGCTAAAAAATACAAAAATTAGCCTGGCGTGGTGGCATGCACCTGTAATCCCAGCTACTTGGGAGGCTGAGGCAGGAGAATCACTTGAATGTGGGAGGCGGAGGTTTCAGTGAGCCCCGAGATCGCACCATTGCATGCCAGCCTGGGTGACAAGAGTGAAACTTCATCTCAAAACAACAACAACAACAAAAATGAAACAAAAGAAAAACTGCGGTGGTCTCAACCCGGCTATGCACACACAGAGCTCTTTCCAGCCCCCTGCTTGGGTTGGGTGGGCTGCGATCTGCCACACCAGGATGAGGAAACCCCTCCTGAGGCAGCGGTTTCTGGCTGAAGCCCCAGGCCTCCAAGCCACTTCTCCTCCTCTCTTCCTGTGCACCCTGTTGGGGAGAAAGAGAAAATGCCAAGGCCTCCTCCAGGACTTGGCCAGGACAGCTGTCCCTCTTCCAGCCCCCTTTCCCATGGGAGAGGGGAAGCTGCCCGGCCTTCCCCAGCCACTGGTCTGGTCCCAGTGGGCAGCATCTACAAGGCTTTCTTGAGTTGATGGCGTGGCAGGCATGGCCCTGTGGCAGACCGTGGAGAAATACTCGCCTGCCTCAGGATAGTCACAATGGAGAGAAACCAGGAACAAGTAAATACAAGTGTCCTCTCCCCTCTGCCTGGGCAGCTGGCCCCCACACCTGTTCCACCTGACTCCCTACCACATCTACCAGGCACTGCAGCCCCTTCCATTCCCCTCAGGCTTTCCTCAAGCACAGAGCCGCAGCCCACTTCCCACTGTCCTGGAATGCCCAGAGAGAGCCTGCCAGGGAAACGCCTCCACTGTCACCCCACGCTGCTACTGTCTCCACGTCCTTCTCCTTCCTACTGGTCCCCAGGGAAAACAGGTCCTGTCCAAACCATGCCTACATCAGAACCTTGCTCATCATTCATTCATTCATTCACTCATTCATTCATTCATTCATTCATTCATTCTGAGATGGAGTCTCCTTCTGTGGCCCTGGCCAGAGTGCAGTGGCGCAATCTTGGCTCACTGCAAGCTCTGCCTCCCGGGTTCACGCCATTCTCCTGCCTCAGCCTCCTGAGTAGCTGGGACTACAGGTGCCCGCCACCATGCCCAGCTAATATTTTGTATTTTTTTAGTAGAGACGGGGTTTCACCATGTTAGCCAGGATGGTCTTGGTCTCCTGACCTCCTGATCTGCCCACCTCGGCCTCCCAAAGTGCTGGGATTACAGGAGTGAGCCACCATGCCCGGTTATTTATTTATTTATTTATTTTGAGACAGAGTCTCACTCTGTTGCCCAGGCTGGAGTGCAGTGGTGCAGTCTCAGCTCATTGCAACCTCCGCCTCTCAGGTTCAAACAATTCTCCTGCCTCAGCCTCCCTCGTAACTGAGATTATAGGCACCCACTATCATGCCTGGCTAATTTGTTTTTGTATTTTTAGTAGAGAAGGATTTTCGCCATGTTGGCCAGGCTGGTTTCAAACATCTGACCCCAGGTGGTCCGCCCACCTGTACCTCCCCAAGTGCTAGGATTACAGGTGTGAGCCACTGCACCCAGCCTCATCTATTTCTGTCCTAGGACTTCCAGCTTGTCCCTTTCCAGCTCGTTCCGCAAGTTGACATCCTCTTCCTCCTCCCCTTAAACACCAGGGGTCCTCAAGTCTCCCTTGCTATCCTCCTTCATCCTCTACAGGCTAACAGCCCCTCCCATCATCCAGATTGACTCGGAGGTTACCCAGCAGCTCAGGGCCTTAACCTATTCTGCATTCTTCTGGTGCTCTTCTACACACCCTCCCCTGATCTTTCCCGAAACTGCCCTCCTTTGGCTCCTGTGACCCCACGAAGCCTGATTCTCCTTCCTCTGACTGGCTCTCCTTGTTGCTCTGCCCTTGACCCTCTGTGAAGTCTCCTCACTGCCCACTCTGGCAGTGCCTCCGCCCTCTTTTATAGCACCAGCAACACTTCTGTGCATCTGGCTCCTACATCTGAATCTCCATCACAGTTAGGCTTCCAGAGCTGCTTCGTGTCCCCAGCTGCACCCAAGATTTTCTTTTCAGCCTTGGGTGGCAACTCAGTCTCTCCTGCTGACTGCCCCCTTTCATTCTCTTTTCTGTTCCTTCTATTACCACCCTGATTGATGCTCATCACCTAGGTCACAGCCCTGCTCTCTTCACTGCCCCTAGCTACTCTGATTATCCCACCACCAAAACCCCACTTTAGTTCCATTTCTCCTATGCTCTTTGAATAAATCCTTTTTTTTCTATTTTTTTTGGGGGGGAGGGATGGAGTCTTGCTATGTTGCCCAGGCTGGAGTGTAGTGACGCAATCTCTGCTCCCTGCAACCTCCCCCTCCGAAGTTCAAGCCATTCTCCTGCCTCAGCCTCCCAAGTAGCTGGGATTACAGGCATGCCCCACCACGCCTGGCTAATTTTTGTATTTTTAGTAGAGACGGGGTTTCACCATGCTGGTCAAGCTGGTCTTGAACCCCTGACCTCATGATCCGTCTGCCTTGGCCTCCCAACGTGCTGAGATTACAGACGTGAGCCACCGTGCCCAGCCTGAATGAGTCTTCTGAGTAAAGTCTTAGGATCTCTTCAGCTTGGTGTCTGAGGCCTACCAGGTTCTGCCCCCAGTTTACTTTTTTCCACCTACAGATCTCTGTGGCCTAGCTCTCTTGAGCTATGACATATTAGAATGGGCCAGGTACCCTCCCACCTTGAAGCCCTCCCCTATAGCTGCTTCCCCCCAGGATTCCATTCCTCTACTCCATCTCCTGCTGCCAGAGTCCCTGCAGCTCCGCAAGCTGGAATGGTTCTAGGAATTCGAATGGCGGGGATGACCCAGGCAGAGTTCTACGGTTGACCTCGAGTCCCTGGAGAAAGGGGAGGGCTTAGGTCTTTGGTAACTTCTCCCAAAACTGTCTCTCCAGGAACCAGTGACCAGGAAAGACCATTGGGCTCCTTTGAAAAAGACTCCTCCCATCCCCTTTTTCCCTCTGCCAGATGCCAGCAGCTCTTCCTTGCCAGAGATGATCTGAACCGGTGGGGGCAGCTGGAAAGCAACACTGGCTCCCAGCTGAAGGGCCCAGCTGCAGCCGGACAGATGGTGCTTGAGAACCGAGGCCCAGTGATCCTCCAGCCACAGTCCAGCCCAACCACTGCCACTTTCCATGGGACTTAGAACTTCCGAGTTGCTGCCTTGCAATTGGAGGAAGGACCTGGGGCCCCTAGAGGCAGCAGCCAATTACAGCTCCTTTTGTAGCCAGGCGTTCCTATGGTCAATGAGTGGAAATGCAGGAACCAACCTCCCTTGAAAAAAAAAAAAAAATCCAGAAAGCAGATAAAAATTGGAATATGGAAAAGGGCAAGATGACCCCACCAGAGGCTCTTTGGCCAGAAGGTGGAGTCCCTGCCTCCCTCCGTTCCCTATCTGTCCTGTCACAGACTCTGCCTGACCCCCTGTCCACTTCCTCAGCTCCCTCCAGGCACTCCCTTCCAGGGCCTCCCATATCTCAGCCTTCCCCCAGGGCTGCTGGCCCAGCACACAAGCCCTGCACCCAGCCTGAGTGGGAGGTCCCCGGCCAGTCCCGCAGGCACTCTGAGGCGCTATGGGCTGCTGCAGAGAGCATCTCTTGACTGCCCCATCTGGCCTCATCAGGCTGCTGCTGTTGGGGATGGGCTCACTCCCAGCAGCTCCCCATCACACAGCAGGGGTGGGGAGGGTGGCCACCCCAGGGTGGCAGGGTCTTTAATTCGGCAGCAGACAAAAGCCAGGTCTGGAGTCACACCACAGTGGAGGCTCACAGGGGCTCTGACTCCCCAGCTGGACTGGAAGCCCAGCTGTCCGAGGGTGGACAGCAGTGGGCCCTGGAGTGACCCCTTTGAGCAGGTAGCAGGGCTGAAGAGCAAGGCGGAAAGGCCGCCAGCCTGGGTGGGAGCGCCTAGGGCAGAAGGGCTTGCTGGGTGCCCCTGAGAAGGGCGGGTGATCTGAGGAGGAGAAGTCTGATTCTAGGAAGGCTTACAGGGCACTCACCACTGCCACGGGGAGGGAGGCTGCCCAGCCCGTGGCCCCGCCCTGGACATGGGAGCGCGCAGACCTTCTGGAGAGCCGGGAAGCCTGGGCAGGCACGAGGCTTCGGCGCGGCTTCGGGAGGTTGGGAGTGGGATCCGATCCTTGGCGCGGCCCTGGTGGCCTCAGTGACCCCAAGATCACAAGGGCGTAGCGAAGGCGAGCCGGCGATTGCACCTCGTCCCACCCACCCTGCCCGGACTCCCGACGCCGAGCTTCCCCTCTCTGGGGAGGGCCGGGACGCGCCGCCGCCGCCGAGCGTGACCAAGTTTGGAAACGCGCACGGCGCTGGGACGCTGGCTCAGGGGCCCTGCCGAGGAGCAGCTGCCCCCTCCACTGCGCCTCGCGCCAGGCCTGGGGTCCTGGAGGGAGGGGAAGGTCTCCGAGGAGTGCCTCGGGTCCCCAGCTCGAGTTCCCGACGGGTCTCTGAGCCTTCCCCGCGCCAGGACCGGGCGCGCTGCGGGGGAAGCCCCAGCCCCACGTCTGTGAGTGTTGCTTGTTATTTTTTTTCCTCCTATGTGTGGGTTTTTTCTTGGAGCTGTTTCATAGGAATTCCTGTAATAAAGAGTTGGTGTTCTCTTGGTGCTCTGATGTGGCCAGCGGCGTGGGCTGGATCCTCCTGCTCCCTCCTCCCTCCCCGCCTGGGGCAGGGTTTGTCCCCTGGAGCCCCGCATCGCATTCCTAGGGTACCCCTGCCTAGCCTCGCCCATTCACCCGCAGCGCTCTCCGACTGCACTCTCGAGGTGACACCTGCGGCACCGCTGCACCGCTGCACCGCATCCTTGCGGACCGGCCGTTTATGTCTAGCGCTGTCGCCTTCCTGTTTGGCCCAGGACAGTAAACCGCTTGCTGATAGGCAAGGGAAACACCCCTATGGGGAAAGCCAGTCTGTTGCGAAAGCTCCAGACGGCCACCTCCCTAAATAAACAGCTTCTGGATTAAAGGCAGACTGGAGGCTGCAGGGAAGTGCAATTGCAGACTTCAAAGGGAGCTCAGAGATTGCCCAGTTGATACATCTCTCCTTCCTCCTCCTCTCCAGCTCAGCTGGACTACCCCCCATCCTCCGCCACAGGGACAGGGCCGTCGCTGCCAGAAGAGGAAGCTGGTGCCGTTTCCAGACAGGGCAGTTCTCAAGGTCGAAGTTTTTCCTTGTGTTGAGCCAACGGCCTTCTAGGGCTTCCAACCACACGTCTTGCTCCTGGGCTCTGGGTCACCGTTGCCAAGGCTGCCTCTCTTGCCCCTGATGCCATGTTTCAGCTCAGTGACCTCACCCTCTCTCTTCCCTGACAACTCATCTGCTTCCTGCACTCCCTGCGGGGGCCTCCCCACCCATCAGGGTCTGGCCCTACCCCCAGTCAGACCCAGGGGGCTTGTAAAGTGGCACACCTGCGACAGGGTGATGCTCCACATGAGCTGTCCTGAGCAAACCAGGATTATCCTCTAGCCCTGGTTCTCTGCATCGTATTCATTGCCTGGGAAGCTGTTCCAAATGCCAATTCCGAGACCTACTTAGTCAGAAACTCTGGGGGTGCAGCCCAGCAACCTGTGATTCTGATGTGCACCACGGTTTGGGAATCATGGTACCAGGCCAGTACCTAGCACTGGCTGTACAGAATTACTTGAGTAGCTTTAAAAAAAATCCTGGGCAAGACTAGGCTCGGTGGCCACACTTATAAACCCAGCACTTTGACAGATTGAGGCAACAGGATCGCTTGAGCCCAGGAATTCAAGACCAACCCGGGCAACAAAGTGAGACCCACCCCCGCAAACCCCCACATCTCTACAAAAAAAAAAAAAAAAAAAAAATAGCTGGGTTGGTGGTACACACATGTAATCCCAGCTACACGGGAGGCTGAGGTGGGAGGATCGCTTGAGCCCAGGAGGTCGAGGCCGCAGTGAGCTGTGATCATGCCACTGTATTCCAGGCTGGGTGACAGAGCAAGACCCTGTCTCAATTAAAAAAAATAGATCCTGGCCAGCCCTTGTGGTTCATGCCTGTAATCGCAGCACCTTGGGAGGCCAAAGTGGGAGGATTGTTTGAGGTCAGGAATTTGACGTTACAGTGAGCTATAATTGAGCCACCGTACTTCAGCCTGGGTGACAGAGCAAGACCTCATCTCTATTAAAGAAAAAAAAATCCTGATGTTCAGTACCCTAGACCAATTAAATCAACTATGGGTTTTTTTGTTTTTTGTTTTTTTAAAGCTCCCAAGGTAATTAAATTTGCCATCAAGTTTGAGGACCAGCCCACTTGGCAATCTGTTAGGTGTTTTATATTAGCCCATTTGATCTTGCCCAGTAACGATCACTTTACAGATAGTATAATTACAGTTCAGAGACATTAAGTAACTTATCCAAGATCACAGAGCTAGAATGTCATGAGGCCAGAAAAGGAGGCCGAGGGCTGCCTGACTCCAAAACTTGTGTTGCCTCCTCTGCACCCCTGCTGCTCAAAGTGTGCTCTGTGGACCAGCAGCATCGCCATCCCCTGGGAGCTTGTTAGGAATGCATATTATCAGGCCCCATTCCAGATCTGAATCTGAAACGGGCGTGCATTTTAACAAGCCCTTCAGATCATTCTGATACATGCTTAAGTTTAAGAACCACAGCTCCACAATCTGACTACTCACAGCTTGGTCTATGGACCAGCAACATTCTTTATTACCTGGGAGCTTATTAGAAACACAATCTCAGGCTCTGCCCCAGCCTTACTGGATCAGAATTTGCATTTTAACAAGCTCTTCGGGTGACTTCTATGCACATTGAAGCTAGAGAAACACTGCTGTAGAACACTGGTCCTCAAACTTGCTGTACATTAGAATCATTTCTGATGTGTGGGTCTCATTCCCAGAAATTCTGATTTAATTGGTTTGGGATTTAGCCTGAGAATCAGATTGTAAAATCCCAGGTGCTTCTAATATGCAGCAAGTTTGAGACCCTTACACCATTTTGTCTGTTAGTGTAGACGACACTGGAGATGACTATAATCAGAGAGAGAAAGAGAGGGAGAATGCTTACCAGGTCTACCAAGGAGTGCAAGAGATGAAGCCTCTGCTGGAGCCCCTGACTCCTGGTTAAAGATGGCTGTGGGTCCGGGGATAGGGACAGGCTGGACCAGATGACTGCCTTAGCCACCTACCCTCACGCTGCTTGCTCATCTGCAAGTGCTGAGCTCCTGGTATCCACAGGTGATACCTGCAGATTTATCCTCTGCAAAAATGCAGAGCTGGACTATCTGAAGTCTGGTCCAGCCAGGTCCCCTTCCCCATCTTGAGATGCTTTGATGTCCTCAGGGATCAACCCCAACTTGAAAGGCGATCATAGGTCTGGAAAATGCTGTGCCCACAAGAATTGGCCTGGTTATTACCAGGCTGGGGTCTCAACCCTCCCTCTGTTTTCTTGAAGCAACTGGTTGGAGATAGGGTCTGGGGGAAAAACAGGAGAATTTGCTGAATTTGCTCTGAAGAATGAAGGAGGCAGGCAAGGTATGGTGTGATGAAGATGGTAGCTCTTTATCGAGTGTTTATTGTGTGCCAGACACTCTCCTAGGGTACTTTACATGCATTATTTCACCGAATCCTTCACAACAATTATATGAAATCAGTATTACTACTTGTGTTTCGCACAGAGATGTTAAAGGCCTTGCTCAACATCTACCCTCAGTAACAGGTGGTAGGACCTGCATATGAACCCAGGCAGCTGAGCTCCCAAGATGATACCTAAACACTAAGCATGGTGGGGTCGGGTTGGGATGCAGGGGGATGGGGTTAAGATGCAGCACCCCTGCACAGATGCAATCTGTGGAGCACAGAAAGGGCCCACTTGCTCAAAAACGTCACCACAGTGATCCGTGATCCAACAGAGTGCCTGGAACGCCTCCATTAGCATTCTTTATCTAGTTTTAAAACCAATCTCTTAGCATTTCCATTAAATGGCAAATATGCTATTGAGAGAGAAGCACAGGAACTCCTTACACCCATTATCACAGCATAGATTAATTTGTTGGATTAATGGGCTGCACCGGCTGGAGGAAGAGTTGGAAATTTCTGGAGGTGGCCAGGTGGGAGAGGGCGGGCATGTGAAAGGGGCTGTGTGAATCGACTGCCACCTGGTGGTCATCTTGCAGAAGTGGCAGTCACTGGCCACTGAGACACCCAGAATGATTTTCCCAGAAGGAAGATGTGACCACCTGTTTGACCTTAGGCCAAAGAGACAGAGGGAAATGTACTCTGTTCACATGGTCATATGTTTTGTAAAATTTGCAAAACAAAGATATTTTCTTTTTCTTTTCTTCTCTTTTTTTTTTTCTTTTTGAGATGGAGTTTCGCTCTTATTGCCCAGGCTGGAGTGCAATGGCATGATCTCAGCTCACTGCAACCCCCGCCTTCCGGGTTCAAGCGATTCTCCTGCCTCAGCATCCTGAGTAGCTGGGATTACAGGCCCCCTGCCACCACGCCTGGCTAAATTTTTGTATTTGTAGTAGAGACGGGATTTAGCTATGTTGGCCAGGCTGGTCTCGAACTCCTGACCTCAGGTGATCCACTCACCTCGGCCTCCCAAAGTGCTGGGATTATAGGCCGTGAGCCACTGTGCCTGGCCAGATTTTTTCTTTTTCTTTTTTTTTTTTTTTGAGACAGAGTCTCGCTCTGTCGCCCAGGCTGGAGTGCAGTGGCCGGATCTCAGCTCACTGCAAGCTCCGCCTCCCGGGTTTACGCCATTCTCCTGCCTCAGCCTCCCGAGTAGCTGGGACTACAGGCACCTGCCACCTCGCCCAGCTAGTTTTTTGTATTTTTTAGTAGAAACGGGGTTTCACCGTGTTAGCCAGGATGGTCTCGATCTCCTGACCTCGTGATCCGCCCGTCTCGGCCTCCCAAAGTGCTGGGATTACAGGCTTGAGCCACCGTGCCCGGCCAGATTTTTTCTTAAGAGAGCCACTAAGATTAGATAAGCTTCAGGCCCCACAAAACCAGCATCTACCCTGAAGAGCTGAGGCTTGGAGTCAGGTGTCCTTTCCAGAGAGTAAAGGGTCACAATTCTTTATCAGGACAAGAGGATTATTCCAGGGACTCCAGTAGGAGGAACTGTGAAGCTCAGTACAAACAGCACGTGCTTCTTTGCTCTGACCTTGCCATTCAAAATGTGGTGTGTGGATACAGCGACCAACTGTCCTAGTTTCCCTGGATGCAGAACTTTCAGTGCCGAAACTGGGAAAGTCGTGGGCATACTTGGGTGGGTTAGTTATCCCAACTGCAGATTTGCAGCATTGGCATCAACCTGGAAGGTTGCTAGAAATGCAGACCTAGACCTACTGAGTCACACTGCATTTTCCAAGATCTGCAGCAAATTCATGTGCATATTAAAGACTGAGTTGCTGTGACTTCCCCAGGAAGAGAAGGGCCCACATTGGCCCTGAAATGTATGCCTTCAAGGGGTTTGGTGGGCTGCAAAACCCCACAGAGTGATTCCAACTGGCTTTGAATTCCAACAATAAAAGGCCAGCTTCTTGCTCCAGGCCAAGCTGGCCCCTTTTCCCCTGGTCACAGTGACATAGGCCCCCCAGGGCGTAAAGTACTTATTTCTCTTCCTGAACTGGATTCTTCCTGGAGGCAAGCCCAGGTTTGGTGAAGAAAAGAGTGGGTGGCTAAATGAAAATAGTTTGTAGGCTGGGGGCACGATGGCTCACACCTGTAAATCCTAGCCCTTTGGGAGGTCGAGGTGGGTGGATCATCTGAGGTCAGGAATTCGAGACCAGCCTGGCCAACATGATGAAACCTGGTCTCTACTAAAAATACAAAAATTAGCTGGGCGTGGTGGCGTGCGCCTGTAATCCCAGCTACTCAAGAGGTTGAGGCAGGAGAATCACTTGAACCCAGGAGGTGGAGGTTGCAGTGAGCCGAGATTGTGCCGCTGCACTCCAGCTTGGGTGACAGAGCAAGATTCCATCTGAAAAAAAAAGGAAAGGAAAGAGGAAAGGAAAATAGCTTGTATGTTGTTAGGTGAGTTATTTTCTTTTTTTTTTTGAGAGAGAGTTTCAGCTCTGTCACCCAGGCTGGAGTGCAGTGCCACAATCATAGCTCACTGCAGCCTTGACTTCTGGGGCTCAAGCGATCCTCCCACCTTAGCCTCCCGAGGAGCTGGGACCACAGGCTCCTACTACTACGCCTGGCTAATTTTTTGATTTTTAATAGAGACAAGGTCTCTCTGTATTGCTCAGGCTGCTCTCAAACTCCTGGGCTCAATTGATCCTCCCACCTCGGCCTCCCAAAGTGCTGGATTACAGGCATGAGTCATGGCAGCCAGTCTCAGGTGAGATTTAATTCAAGGACATTGTTGCTCTTAAACGTAGTCAGAAATTGCCATCACTCGTATTTATTGAGTAGTTACCATACACGGGATACTGTTTTAAGCACTTAACAAGTATGAACCCACTGGTGCCTCACTACAAACCCTCTGCTAGGTGCTATCATTATCCCCACTTTACAAATGAAGCTGAGGCCCAGGGACTGTAAAAGAGAACTACCTGTCAGTGAGGCACACAGGACAGTCAGACCGGAAACGCTCACGATGTGCAGTGAATGGTGAGGTAGGGGATTATTTCCGTTCATCCACAGCTCTCTCCCTATCTGTGTATCTGGGGAAGGCCTCAAAGGAAAGCTGGGCTTGGGAGGGGCGGAGGGAGGGCTGGGTGTGGACAGGCAGTGAAAGGAAGGCGGAGATGACAGCATCCTCATTTGTCCTAATTTGGCTTTATTTATCCATGAGGTTCACTAGAAAACTCTAAGTAAGAGCTGTGGGCCAAGCACCAGGCCTGGTGTGGGGAGGCAGAGCTAAAAGTCCTAGTTCCTGCCCTCAAAAAGGCCCCTGTAGCCAGACTCAGACAGGTAAACAGACTTCCAACACATACAGAGCCCTGAAAGAGATAAGCATAGGGAGGGAGGGAGCAGGTCTGGGCACTCACTCGATCTTACTGAGTGTGTGCTGGGGGCCAAAAGCTTTCCCACCTGAACTTGACAGTTCCTTGAAGCCTAGGAATGGGGTCTGAAGGGGAACTCTCAGAATAGGGGCACAAGCCCCGCAGCCGGAAGAAAAGAGAAGGCACTCTGCCTCCTTTTTTTTTTTTTTGAGATGGAGTCTTGCTCTGTCACCCCAACTGGAATGCAGGGGCGCGATCTCAGTTCACTGCAACCTCCACCTCCCAGGTTCAAGCAATTCTCTTGGCTCAGCCTCCCAAGTAGCTAGGATTGCAGGCGCCCACCACCATGCCTGGCTAACTTTTTGTATTTGTAGTAGAGACAGGGTTTCATGATGTTGGCCAGGCTGGTCTCGAACTCCTGACCTCAAGTGATCCACCCACCCCAGCCTTCCAAAGTGCTGGGATTACAGGCTTGAGCCACTGCGTCTGGCTGCCTCCTCCTTTAATAGCCCTCCCTGCCCTTCATCCTCCTGGTCCTCAGACTCATGAAGCCTATAATTATTTATTGATTTATTTATTTTTAACTGATCCTGATATAATCCTCTCTCTCTTAAAGTTCTCACTTTGTCACCTAGGCTGGGGTGCAGTGGCACAATCATAGTTCACTGCAGCCTCGAATGCCTGGGCTCAAGCAATCCTCCTCTCTCAGCCTCATGAGTAGCTAGCACTACCAGCTTGTGCCACTGCACTGGCTAACTTTTTTCTTTCTTTTCTTTTCTTTTCCTTTTTTTTTTTTTTTTTTTTTTTTTTGTAGAGACAAGGTCTCGCTATGTTGGCCAGGCTGGACTCAAACCCCTGGCCTCAAGTGATCCTCCCACCTCGGCCTCCTAAAGTGCTGGGATTACAGACATGATCCTCCACAGCTGGCCTGATATAATTCTTAAACTGCGTATTGAATATACTGTATTGCTTTTCTCCCTTTAAAGCTAATTGCTCCCTGATTTTAGCTGTCTGCCATAGATGAGTAGCAGCATTCATGATTTCATCAATATGCTGGGAGTTTCACAAAGCTGTTCCACTATTGGGGATGATGCTGTTCCTCATTTTGTCTGACAAATTCCCACACACTATTTATTTATTTATTTTTGAGATGGAGTCTTGCTGTGTTACCCAGGGTGGAGTGCAGTGGTGCAATCTTAGCTCACTGCAACCTCCGCTTCTGGGGTTCAAGTGATTCTCCTGCCTCAGCCTCCCAAGTAGCTGGGATTACAGGCGTATGCCATGACACCCGCCTAATTTTATTTATTTATTTATTTATTTATTATTATTTTTTATTTTTAGTAGAGACGGGGTTTCGCCATGTTGGCCACGCTGGTCTCAAACTCCTGACCTCAAGTGATCCACCCGCCTCGGCCTCCCAAAGTACTGGGATTACAGGCATGAGCTACCACGCCTGACCTCCACGCACTATTTAAATAAGGGCATTGTCACAAAGATGCAGGCAGAGTGATGGGAAGCCACAAGGGATGGCCTAGACCCCATGGTTAATAACAGAGGGGCACAGCTTGCCAACTATGTCTAGGCTTGAAGGGGCAGGAGAGGGACAGTGGCTGGAACCTGGTGAGAGAGCTGTGATTTTGTGTTCTAGAACTTTATGTTCCAGGAGGGAGCCAGTTGGCAGTACCAACTGGAATCCAGCCAGAAGCAGAGGGCAAGGAGCTGGTGGATGCAGGCCACAGAAGCCAGCCTCCCGAGGCACAGAGCAGGGCGAAGGACGGCAGAGAGTGGGTGTGGAACTGCTTGGGCAAATGGGAACTATTCAGCACTTAACTGATCAATGTTAGGGGCTGAGTTGTGTCTCCCTGAAAATCGTATGTTGAGGTCCTAACTCTCAGTACCTCAGAATGTGACTATAATAGGAGGTAGTCTTTGAAGAGGTAATTAAGTTAAAAATGAAGTCAGTAGGGTGGACCCTAATCCAGTAAGACTGGTGTCCTCATAAGAAGAGATTAGGACAAAACCTTCCCACAAAGAAGAAAGACCATGTGAAGACGCAGGAGAAGAAAGCTGTCTCCAAGGCAAGGAGAAACTAGCCATGTGCACAATAAACTAAACTTGCAGACACCTTGATCTTGGACTTCTGGCCTCCAGAACAGGGAGAAAATAAATTTGTGTTTAAGCCATCCACTCTGTGTGCAAGTGGTGTTAGGGCAGGCCTAGCAAACTTCATACAATCAATACGCTATTCAGCACATAACTTAATATGTATGTATTTGCCTCTGTCTTCCCTACTGGACAGTTGGATTCTCTAAGACTCAGAATAGTCAGGGACGTGTTTACATGCTTCTGGAATGAATGGATCATCTAACAAGAAAGTAAAACAGTAAGGCAATCTATGAAATATTATCAAAATGCTGCAGTCCAGGTGGCAATGGGTGGATGACACAGCACAACAGCAATAGCGATGCCATTACAGTCACCAGGCGTGTCGCTGCTCACAGGCACTCACTATGTCCCAGGTGCTGTGAATAGTGCTTTACATGAATGATCTCTTTTACTTTTGCCACAAGCCACGAAGATAGTTGACACTGCCATCCATATTATTATTATTATTATTTTTGAGACAGGGTCTCAGCTCTGTTGACCAGGCTGGAGTGCAGTGATGTGATCATGGCTCACTGCAAGCTTGAACTCCTGGGCTCAAGCCATCCTCCCACCTCAGTCCCCTGAGTAGCTGGGACTATAGGCATGCACCACCACACCTGGCTAATTTTGCCCAGGCTGGTTTTGAACTCCTGGTTTAAGCAATCCTCCCACATTGGCCTCCCAAAATGTTGGGATTACAAGCACGAGCCACTGAACCCAGCTCCACATTTTAACTGTTGGAGAAACAGAGGCTTGAAAAGTTACATAACTTGCCCAGAGTGATGCAATTAGTGGGCACATCTACAATGAAACAGTGGGATTAATATGAGGCTGAGTGGTGGTGTAGTGGAAGGAACATGGCCTTTGTGAGCTTACAAGCACCACTTCCTTACCTGTAAGATTATCAGGACATTACCTATGGCAGCATGTGGTTGAACAACTGAATGAGACACTTGAGGTTCCTTTGTACCTCCTGCGGCACGGTAGTGCATGGTGTAAGTGCCCCAGCCCCTCACAGCCTTGGGCGGCTGTGGTCCCTACTCAAGAAGACAGCCTCAGATGTCCATTCTGCCTGCCTCCTGCTGCCCAGCAACTCCCTCCTGTATTATGAATGAATGTTTCTTGGGTGTGTACTTCTTATGCAGCCTCGGAAGGCTGTTATCCCTAAAGTACCCACAGTCTGCCCATCAATATTCTGCTCTCAGTCACAGAAGCAGGCTGGAAAGGCAAACTTCAAAGGCTTGGAAGAGGAAGGGACTACCCCAAGATTAGAGAGAACATTTCTGCCTTGCAGTTCTTCCCCTATTGAGGGTTTGCGTCTTTGTTCCCCCTCCTTGTTCTTAGAATAAACCCTTTAACTCTTTAGCTGCAGTGACTGCACTAACCTACAGTAGCAGTTCCTGGTGGGAGAAGAGAAGTGTGCCTGTAATCTGGGCTGGCAGATAGTGCTGGCTGGGACAGAATTAGAAAGTTGTTAGGAGGCCTGGGAAGACTATATTTAGCTGGGAGCATGTTTACTCTCCCCAGAGCATGGCCTTTTAGACCTCCTGAGGGCTGGGAGACTACAACCTTTACACTTGGCCTGGGGCCAGAGCTGTGCTGTTTCTTCTCTGTTCCAGAGGATCTGGAGGCAGCAGTGAAATCCACCACAGGTTAGCCCTGGGCCTCAAATCACTGGATTCCTGCTCTGTGTGTGTGTGTGTGTGTGTGTGTGTGTGTGTGTGTGTTGTGGGGAGGGGGGCGGGGGAGCAGCCTTCTGCTGGACTCTTGAGCCTACCAGCCTCCAGCTTTAGGCATAGCTTAGGCAGCAGTGTGAGGTCTTGGAAAAGGCCCTGTCTGCCCCGCCCCCCCAGGCTGGCTCTATCAGTTGCTTATCAGACAAGTTTAACTTCCTGAGGCCTTGCTTTCTCATCTATAATGAGGATGTTAATAGCTACCTTATGGGAAGGTATGTGGATTCAGTAAGATAACACACACAAGTAGTAAGTACTCATCAAACAGTCCCTTCCTCCCCCTCACCAGCCTCTGAGTGGGAGGACTCTAGCATGACTTGACTAGGTTCCCAGGAGACATTGTGTGTGATTCAAAACATTCATTGGATTAAAAGTTCAAATATGAATACCATCTCTTTACAAGTCAAACTCTGAAGCACGTATAAAGGAAGAAAAAATTCTCCCTTCCCTGCCTGCAATTTCACTCCGAGATACCCAATGTTCACAGCCTTGGGTGTCCTTCTGCAGAATTTCTATCCTCAAACACAAACATATATAGAGGTGTTTCTTTTTCTTTTTCTTTTTTCCTAACATGTTGAGATTCCATTAAACATGTTTCTTTGCCACTTCGTCTTTCATTTAAACATAAGTCGTTTCTTTTTCTTTTTTCCTAACACGTTGAGATTCCATTAAACATGTTTCTTTGCCACTTCGTCTTTCATTTAAACATAAGTCATGTACGTTAACCTAGGTAAATACATATGGATCTAGCTCATTCATTTTAATAGCTGCATAGGGTTTCAAAGAAAGTATGAACAATAATTTTCCAGCCATTTCTCATCTGATAGATTTTTTTCCCACTACAAACAATGCTGCAACGATGATCCTTGAGCAAACATCCTCATGAATTGATGTTTTAATTTCTACGGGATTCTTTCCCCGAAATCTGATTACTGGGTCAAAGGGTATACGCTACACACAGTTTATATTTTTTTTACAGTTTAACACTGAGAGATGACTTTCTGCAGATTTTTTCGTTTTCTTCTCGGCGTTTGTTTGTTCCGGACACTTTCACTTTTCGAGTTCCAAGGAGGAGGTAGCCCGCAACGCCGGCCGCGGGAAACACGAGTTGCAGCCAGCATCCCAGTTAGCGTGGATGCAGGTGGCACTCCGGGGACGAGGGGCTTAGTGGGAGCACTACACAGCCAGAGGCGGAGGCCCGAAATCTAGCACGACGCTGGGCAAGTGACGGCCCCTCTCCGGCCTTCGTTTTCTTCTGCGTAGTCTGTGACTCTGAACAACATTAGGCTCAGCCTGGGCCTAGAGCTGGTGACCTCAAATCTCGGCCTTTGTTGGCTTCCCCAGGACCGTAGGCTGCGCCTCACCCCTACTCTGCCCCACTACTTCTCCTCCGCGTGGCTCCACCTTTTCAGAGGAGTTGGCTCAACAAGTCGATAGAGAGTAAAGCAACCACCATAATGAATCCCTCCCCCAGCTCGGTCATTTATTATTTCTGTCCGGCTTTGGCTCGCTCCCTCCCTTTTGGCTCTGCTATCGAGTGCTCCTGCCTGAAACTGGCAAGTAACCTCGGAGCGCGCCCGTTCGGCCTATCACTTGCTTCTGCCTGCGCCGCTCTCCCGCAGGGGCTGTGGTGAAAGCACAGTGATCCTCGGCTCGGCCAGCAACTTATGCGCCCTTTATCTGAAGCAGCCGCTTCCGGTTCCGGTAGCAGCTAGTCACGCTTGATCCCAGGCGCAGATCATGGCAGGCAGCCGGCTGGAAACCGTAGGGAGCGTCTTCTCGCGGTGTGTGCTCCGAGCCACGGTGGGCTGAGGGTGCTTCCCCCAGGCTGGGGTTCTCAGCTGGTCACGCTCTTCCTTGGGGCGGACCTGAGCAGGGCGAGGCGTTCTGCAGGGTGCGGGGCTGAGCTGGGTGAGATTCCCATGTTTTCTTCTGGCTCCGAATAGTTGTGCCTGAGGATGCCTCTCCTTGAGTTTATGTGTCACGTTAAAGATTATTGCAGCCGCCTCTCCCCGAGTGGAGGTCTCTGGGAAGAGGAAGGGAGGAAGAGCCCGATGGGCCTGACTAGACCGCTCTTGCATTTTTCCGTGACCGAACGTGGGTGGGACGCACAAAAGAAGATAGAGGGATTTAACCCCTGAGCGTTGTTAGTTTGGTTTGGGATGTGGACAGACCTTCCCTGTAGGTGGGGAGCAGTCCTCCCCCGATCTGTGTTGCAGACCGCGTAATACCTTTAATGTCCCAAGCTGTGCTAGACTGATTCAGGGGCTTTGGCAGGCTACTGCAAGTGACCCAGTTTCATTCTGTTTCCTCTCTAAGGACTCGGAACCTGATTCGGGCCGGGGTGCTGAAGGAGAAACCTCTGTGGTTGGACGTATATAACGCCTTTCCCCCGCTGAGGGAGCCCGTCTTCCAAAGAACCCGATTGCGATATGGCAAAGCCAAAGCTTCCATCCAGGACATCTGGTACCACGAGGATCAGATTAGAGCGTGAGTGCTCAGCCCTGTAGTGGACAGGAGGCAACAGAACTTAAGAAGGGGAGGTTTCGGTAGCAGTCTGGGAATTCAAATATGAAATTGAGTCAGGGGCTTGCCCTGTGGAGAAGACTTATCTAGCCAAATTAGGGAGTCAGCACCCCTTCCCCATAGTGAAACTGAAGTTCTGAAAACTGGAATCTGGAGCCCAGCAACTGAAAGATCATTGCAATTATAGCTGCCTGTTTCTGGGCATCTGCTTTGGGCCAGGAACTGTACTAAGCTCTTTGCAAGCATTATCTCATTCTCTAAGGCCTTACTCTAACTTGTAAGGAAGTATTGTTGTTTCCATTTTATTCAAGGAGAATGCGAAGCTCCAGGAAATTAGCTAACTTCTAGTAATTACTAAATACATAGGAGGGTGGCAGATCTGAGAATCACATCTCTGACTCCAAGCTTATGGTGATCATTATGCCTGCCTTCTCCAGGAGTAGAGATAGGAGGAACGTGGTCTATGGATCTAGTAGTCCGGATCTTTGAAGCCACTCAGATGAAAGGATGCTTAAAAGTCTAAGAGAGGCCGGGCGTGGTGGCTTACGCCTATAATCCCAACACTTCGGGAGGCCAAGGCGGGCGGATCACCTGAGGTCAGGAGTTCGAGACAAATCAGACCAATATGGTGAAACCCCGTCTCTACTAAAAATACAAAAATTAGCCGGGCATGGTGGTGGGTGCCTGTAGTCCCAGCTACTCGGGAGGCTGAGACAGGAGAATTGCTTGAACCTGGGAGGTGGAGGTTGCAGTGAGCCGAGATTGCACCACTGCACTCCAGCCTGGGTGACAGAGTGAGACAAATCACTAGGAATTTAAAGGAAAATCATGTGTTCTTTGTTTATTTTTTTTAGCATCCCTTTTCTCTTTTTTTCTTAAGCTCAGTGGCAAGAGTATTTCCTCTTTTGTTCTAAAAGCAACACATGCTACTTACAGAAAATTTAGATACACGAGGAAAGCATAAAGAAGAAATCACAGGCTGGATGTGGTAGCTTGTGCCTGTAATCCCAGTGCTTTGGGAGGCGTAGGCAAGGGTAGCTTGTGCCCAGGAGTTTGAGACCAGCCTGGGCAACACAGCAGGACTTGTCTCTACCGAAAAAAAAAAAAAGGGTTGTCTTAGTTTACACTCTGATTAGCAGTTTCTGAGAGTTCTTACTTTATCCTTGTCAGTATTGGTAATGATTATTTAAGAATTTTTTTTTCTGAGCCAGGTATGGTGGCCCATGCCTGTAATCCTAGCACTTTGGGAGGCTGAGGCGGGCAGATTGCCTGAGTTCAGGAGTTCGAGACCACTTTGGGCAACATGGTGAAACCCTGTCTTGACTAAAATACCAAAAATTAGCCAGGCATGGTGGTGGGTGCCTGTAGTCCCAGCTACTCTGGAGGCTGAGGTGGGAGAATTGCTTGAACCTAGAAGGTGGAGGTTGCAGTGAGCTGAGATTGCACCACTGCACTCCTGCCTGGGCAACAGAGGGAGACCCTGTCTCCAAAAGAGACAGGATCTTGATCTAGGTAGGTTTTTTTTTTCTTTTTTTTTTTTTTTGAGTCGGAGTCTCACTCTGTCTCCTAGGCTGGCGTGCAGTGGCGCGATCTTGGCTCACTGTAAGCTCTGCCTTCCAGGTTCACGCCATTCTCCTGCCTCAGCCTCCCGAGTAGCTGGGACTACAGGCGACTGCCACCATGCCTGGCTAATTTGTGTATTTTTAGTAGAGACGGTGTTTCACCGTGTTAGCCAGGATGGTCTCGATCTCCTGATCTCATGATCCGCCTGCCTTGGCCTCCCAAAGTGCTGGGATTATAGGCATGAGCCACTGCACCTGGCTGATCTAGGTAGTTTTAAAATAATAACCCCAGCACTTTGGGAAGCCCACGCAGGCGGATCACGAGATCAGGAGTTCGAAACCAACCTGGCCAACATGATGAAACCCCGTCTCTACTAAAAATTAAAAAATTAGCTGGGTGTGGTGGCCCGGGAATGTAATCCCAGCTGCTTGGGAGGCTGAGGCAGGAGAATAGCTTGAACCTGGGTGGCGGATGTTGCAGTGAGCTGAGATGATGCCACTGCACTCCAGCCTGGGCGACAGAGCAAGACTCTGTCTTGGAAAAAAAAAACCAGTAATTGTGTCTAGAGATTTTAATTTCTGTTTCTTTGACAGGTTTCTCTACTTTCATGATTATTGGCCATTTGAATTTATTTTTGAAATATCTGTCTTCTTTACCTATTTTAATAATTGTTATTATTGATCAGTAAGAATTCTTTATTGAATTGAATATACTAAGTCTTTGACATACACTCCAGACATTTATTTATATGTTATTTGTTATTAATAATGCTTGTTTAATTTATAGAAGCTAGTTATTTCATTCCACTAATTTTTTTGGTGCCTTCTATGTGTTAAGCATTGTGCTAAACATTGTGCTAGGCACTGAAGTATTTTATGTATTCAAATCTACCCACTTTTTCTTTTTGCTGGCTTCGTTGCCTTTAGGCTTAGCGGGTTTGGGAAAGTCTTTTTCAGTAAACTCAACTTTCTTTTTCTGAGTTATCTTTCAAAGTGCAAATGAGGGGTTGAAACTAGTAGAAGCATTCATTCCTTAATTTTCTTTCCTCCTTCACTCTCCTTTTCCCAAAACTTAGTCACAGAAAATGTGCTTCTAATGGTTTCCTAGCAACATTCTTTGTTGTTGTTGTTTTTGAGATGGAGTCTCGCTCTATCACCCAGGCTGGAGTGCAGTGGTGTAATTTTGGCTCGCTGCAACCTCCACCTCCCGGGTTTAAGCAGTTCTCCTGCCTCAGCCTCCTGAGTAGCTGGAATTACAAGTGCACGCCACCACGCCTGGTTAATTTTTGTATTTTTAGTAGAGATGGGGTTTTACCATTTTGGTCAGGCTGGTCTCGAACTCCTGACCTTGTGATCCTCCTGCGTCGGCTTCCTAAAGTGTTAGGATTACAGGTATGAGCCACTGTGCCCAGCCTTCTAGCAACTTTCTTAAAAATGTCTTTAAAGTTCTCTATTTTTTTCATACTAAAAAAAAAAAAAATAGATGTCACAACTCTTTTGGGACTACTTTTCTGCTGCCAGTCAGTTTTCATGTTTCCCCTTTTGCATGCCCTGAGAGCTTTGTTCATACTGCCCCTGTTGTGGCCTTAGCTTGTCTTTAATAGCTCTACATTACAAATGCCCTGTCTTTATTCAGTAACAAACATTCATTAAGCACTGTCATAGGCCAGGCATTGTCACATTCATTCCTGTAACTTTAGTGCCTAGCCCAATGTGTGGCATATAAGTTGCTTATTAATTGTCTCTTGAATGAAGAAGCTAATGGATTAATGAACAGATGAACTACGAGGCTGGTAGAGAGAAATGCAAGAAAATTCCTTGGAGAGGAGTGGTGGAGGGCCAGAACTGGGACTGTTTGGAGAATGGCCATCGGAATTTTATTAGTTTTCTGAAACAATTTCAGGAACAGTAGGCTGGAAACCACTTCTGTGGCCACATTTAGCATCCCTATACATTTATCTGAGATCTAAATAAGTGGTAAATCTCTCACTAGGAGTTTACTGACAAAGCCCCTCCCCTTGAATACATGTTAGCTTTTAGTACCTAGATTTGTCTAGTTCCTTTTTCTCTTAAATATTTAGACCAATGAATGTGCCTAATTGACTTTGATAATACACATCCGTTATTCTTACTGTTATTTCAGGATGCTAGAAAATGGAATTTATAAGGTCATTATGTTCTGAATTGGGGCCCAGGCTTCCCCCTGGGACCCCTAACCCCAGCATTCTTTTAAGGTAGCAGAACAAGTATGTTCTTGCTCTACTTGGAAATTTTCGGCATAGGACATGAGATCTTTAAGGAGATTAAATGCTTTTTCAGCACCTTTCTTCTCAGACCCATTGCATGCACTTTGTGGTTCACTGATACATTAAAATCATTTGTGCTTTGCTCTCAGGTATAATCCCGGCACTTTAGGAGGCTGAGGCGGGTGGATCACTTGAGGTCAGGAGTTGGAAAGCAGCCTGGGCAACATGGTGAAACCCCATCTCTACTAAAAATGCAAAAATCAGCCAGGCGTGGTGGCGTGCACATGTAGTCCCAGCTAATCTGGAGGCTGAAGTGGGAGGATTGCTTTAACCCAGGAGGTGGAGGTTACAGTCAGCTGAGTTTGCACCACTGCACTCCAGCCTGGGCAACAGAGCAAGACTCCGTTTCAAAAATAAAGAAATAAAAAAAAAAATTAAAAAAAAATCATTGTGCTTCTGCTCTAGATAGCATTGGAACTGGGTGATAAATGATTGGAGAATGTGGAATAGTTTACTGGTCTCTCTTGTTAAATACTACCTTTTTTTTTTTTTTTTTTTTTTTCGACAGAGTGTTGCGCTCTCTCTCTCTCCCAGGCTGGAGTGCAGTGGCTCAATCTCAGCTCACTGCAACCTTCACCTCCTGGGTTCAAGCAGTTCTCCTCCTTGGCCTCCCGAGTAGCTGGGATTACAGGCATGTGTCACCAGGCCCGGCTAATTTTTTTTTTTTTGTATTTTTAGGGAGATGGGGTTTCACCATGTTGGCCAGGCTGGTCTTGAACTCCTGACCTCTAGTGATCCACCCACCTCGGCCTCCCAAAGTGCTGGGATTATAGGCATGAGCCACCATGCCCAGCCTGTTAAATATTATTTCTTTAAATTCTTTTTTTATTCTTAAATTTTTTACTATTGTCAGAACATATAAAAATTATTTCTATTAATGCCAAAATATTATCTTGTATTTATATAATTTATTGAAGCTCTTTGTGGCCCTCTTTTTTTTTATTTTGGTGTTTTTGATATTTAAAAAAGCTTATAGAGTGGTTGTACATGCCAGTAGTTCCAGCTACTTGGGAGGCTGAGGAAGGAGGACCATTGGAGTCTAGGAGTTCAAGGTTGTAGTACACTATGATTGTACCTGTGAATAGCCACTGCACTCAGAACAGCCTGGCAACATGGCAAGACCCATCTCTTAAAAAAAAAAAAAAAGAACTTACTTACAACAAAATAAATAAAATAAAAAGATGTATTAAAACCTAAGTGTAAAAAGTGAGATCATAACAGTACTGGAAGAAAACATGGGAGAATTAAAAAATCATCTGAGTGATAAAGGTCTTTTTAAGCATGATATAAAACTCCGAAGCCATAAAAGAAAATGTTAAAATTTTCTGTATAAAAAAGTACCATAAGCAAAATCAAAAGACAGCCAACAAACTGGGAAAGATCTTTGCAATGGACTTTTGCAATATGACAAAGGACTAATTTTGTATGTATGTGGCTACAAAGTTTGCTTAGAAATCATTAAGAAGAGACCACTGTCATAGTTTGGGCTGCTATAACAAATTACCCTAGACAAGGTGGCTTATAAACAAACGAAATTTCTTTCTTATAGTTCCAGATGCTGGGAAGTCTGAGATCAGGGTGCCAGTAGGGTCAGGTTCTGGGTAGGACTGTCTTCCTGATTCCTCACATTGAGAGGAGCAGAGAGTGGAAGCAAGCTCTCCTATCTCTTATAGGGGCACTAATCGCATCACGAGGGCTGATTACCATGACCTGATTACCTCCGAAAGGCTCCATCTCTAAATAACATCACATTGGGGATTAGGATTTCAACATACTAATTTTGGTGGGACACATTTAGTCCATAGCAGCCATCAAATCAAAAAGCGGACAAAGAACTTGGACAATTCACAGTAAAGGAAATTCAGTTTGCTTTTAAACTCGAAAAGATGTCCAGTCTCTTTCAAAAGAAAAGCAAATTAAAACTATAAAGAGTTCTGGTTTCTTACCTATCAGGTTGGCTAAGATCAAAAAGTTGGAGAACGTGTGTGTGTGTGTGTGTGTGTGTGTGTGTGTGTATTTTCTTTTTTTTTTTTTTTTGAGACAGGATCTCACCCAGGCTGGAATGCAGTGGCACCTATCATGGCTTACTGCAGCCTTGACCTCCTGGTCTCAAGTGATCCTCCCACCTCAGCCTCCTGAGTAGCTGGGACTACAGGTATATGCCACTATTCCTGGCTAATTTTTAATTTTTTTGTAGAGATGGGGTCCCACTATATTGCCCAGGCTGGTCTTGAACTCCTGGCCTCAAGTGATCCTCCTGCCTTGGCCTCTCAAAGTGCTGGAATTACAGGCATCAGCCACCACACCTGGTCTAAATATATATATATATATATTTTTTCACTGGGATTACAGGTGTGAGCCACTGCACCTGGCTCGTGTATGTGTGTGTGTGTGTATTTTTTGTTTGGTTTTGTTTCTTTTTCTTTTAGAGACAGGGTCTCAGGTCTCACCATGTTGCCCAAGCTGGTGGTGAGCTTCTGGCCTGAAAAGATCCTCCTGCCTCAGCTTCCCAAGCGGGTGGGATTATATGTATGAGCCTCTATGCTCAGCTGGACAATGTCATTTGGTCAGGGTGTGCGGAAATAGGCACTCATATATTACCGATGTGAATGTAAATTGGTGCGGCCACTTTGGAAAGCATTTTGGCAATTTGGAAGGCTTAATTACAAAGGCATATACCTTGATCCAGTAATACCACATTTGTGAATTTATGCCACAGACTTATTTACGTGGTGTGCTAAAATTATAAATAGAGATAATGATTGCAGCATGGTTTAGAGTAGCAAAGGACTGGAAACAATCTCCATGCACTGATAAGGCAAGATGTAGGGAGGAGAAATGGGGAGTGACTGCTCAGATACAGTGCCTCCTTTGGGGGTGATGACAGTGTTTTGGAACTAGATAGAGGTGCTAGTTGCACAGCTTTGTGAGTTTTCTACATGTCACTTAATTGCACACTGAAAAATGTTAAATTTGGGCTGGGGACAGTGGCTCATACCTGTAAGCCCAGGATTTTTGGAAGCCAAGGTGGGAGGATCTCTTGAGGCTAGCAGTTCAAGACCAGCCTGGGCAACATAGTGAGACTGTATCTCTACAAAAAAATTTAAAACTTAGCCAGGCATGGTGGTGCTGCGAACCTGTAGTTCCAGCTACTCAGGAGGCTGAGGCAAGAGGATTGCTTGAGCCCAGGAGTTTGAGGCTGCAGTGAGTTATGATCACAGCACTGCTACCTGCCTGGGTGACACAGTGAGACCCTGTCTCTTTGGGCCGGGGGGGGGGGGGGGGGGAGTTAATTTTATGATGTGTGAATTTTATCTCAGTTTTTATTATTTATTTTTATTTTGTTGTTATTTTTTGACACAGAGTCTCGTTCTGTCACCCCGGCTGGAGTGCAGTGGTGCGATCTCCACTTACTGCAACCTCCGCCTCCTGGATTCAAGCGATTCTCCCACCTAACCCTCCCAAGTAGCTGTGACTACAGGCATATGCCACCATGCCTGCTAATTTCTTTGTATTTTTAGTAGAGATGGGGTTTCACCATGTTGAACTCCTGGTCTCAAGTAATCTGCCTGCCTCAGCCTCCCAAACTGCTGGGATTATAGGCAAGAGCCACTGTGCATAGCCATACCTCAGTTTTTAAAAAGGCAAGATGTAGAGCAAGGTTTACTATTCTTTGGGTTAAAAATGTGGCTGGGGACAGGGAATGATAGTGCATATGTACTAGTATATTAGTGGAATATTTCTGGATGGATATACAAGAAATTGGTTAGTGTTGCTTCCTGGGAAGGGAACTGGGGGGGCTGGGGTGCAGAAATGGGAGGGAGTGTTACTTTTCACTGGCCACCCTTTTGTGCTATTTGATGTATTTACCATGTGCATGTGTGCATTACTTATCTAAAAAAACAAAACTGTTCAGCTTAGGCTTTGTGGGTTGTACTGTACTTAACTCTTCAGGAACTAGCACTTATTCTTTCTTTCTTTTATTCCATTCTCATTCACAGTCTATAATCAGAGATTTATATTATGTTGTTTGCATTTTCTAGGAAGTTTTATTCAGTGTATGGGTCTGGTCAAAGAGCTTTTGATCTGTTCAATCTAAACTTCAAGTCTACCTGTCAACGGTAAGCCATTTTATAAGTCCTAGGCTATTCGTATTATTTTTTAAGGATTTCGTTATCCATTTGATACTGTGTAACAGCGTGTCTTAACAACACTTACAAACAGACCTAAAATGTGACTGCTTGGAATTACAGGTTTGTGGAGAAGTACACTGAGCTGCAGAAACTTGGAGAAACAGATGAAGAGAAGTTATTTGTGGAAACAGGGAAGGCTTTATTGGCAGAAGGTGTCATTTTAAGACGAGTTGGCGAAGAAAGGACTGTGAGTAGTTCATTGTTAAAATTGTTACTGGGTTTATAGTTGTCCCTCAGTATGCACAGGGGTTTGGTACTAGGGCCCCTGCGGATACCAAAATTCACGGATGCTCAAATCGCTTTTATAAAGTGCTGTAGTTTTTGCATATAACCTACACATATCCTCCCATATACTTTAATCATATCTAAATCACTTACATAACACAATGTAAATGCTATATAAGTAGTTATACTCTATTTTTAAAAATTTATATTTTTTATTGTTATTTTTTATTTTATTTATTTACTGCTAAAATATTTTTGATCTGTGGTTTGTTGAATCTGCATATGTAGAACCTGCAGATGCAGAGGGTTGACCAGAGTTGCCAATCTGATGGAAGTTAAAGAGAGACTTGGTTTTCTTTCCCTAACCTTGGCTTATGTTCTTAAACCCCAGGTCAAATACTGTTACACTGAATATACTAGGATTTTGTGGTAATGAGTGCTACTTGAAACAAGTGAGTCGTCATTAGGGCTTTTGAAATTGTGGTTCTATAGACTTTTTAAAATCATGTTTACTATTTGTTATAGTAGAATTGGATCTGAGATATTAGTGCTAAATTTTTCACTCAGTGATAGAATATGCCTAGTTATATATCTTTAGCCAATTAATTGAGTGAAAATATAACACCTGTGTGATACTTACATCTGGTCTTTTAAGCAACATGAAGGTAGTCACGATTCCTGGAAATTCGAACACTTGAGTGTCAGACCACAGACTGCGGTGGAAGAGAACGAGACTCAGAAAGAAGTTCCACAGGACCAGCATTTGGAGGCACCTGCAGACCAGTCGAAAGGTCTCTCGCCTCCCTGAAGGACCTGTATACCGTGTATGCTGGCATTCACGCTACTCACTGGCTGAATGTTGAGCTATTTTTAAACAGTTGAACTGTGTAAATGTTTCCTGATCTCTAAGGTATTATGTTTGCCTTCTCTTAGTTATTTCTGGGTTGTCATAAAGCTCGGTATCATGGTTTGACAGAAGCAGTTATGCGAACTTTTATGTTAGGACATTACTAAATAAAGAATTCCCTAGCTGCTTATAAAGTAAATTTACTTTGAATTGTAAATAACATGAAGAAACCTTTATAAAGATTGTTCAAATGGGACTCAGTCTGACTAGGCTTGCTTTGATGTTTGTTAGTATGTGGGCTGGCTACATTTGATTCCCTGGTACATATTTCTTCTGATCCATCAAACTTCTATATGTACACATGGTGTGATCCCTTGGCTAACTGGTTTTGTCTGCAGAGAATCTTTGTACTTCTTGCTATAGAATGATTATCTCTCCACTTGAGAGGCCAAGCTGACTTGCGCTTTGTGGTAAGAGTGAGGACCTGTCATTGCTAATGCACAAAGGCCAAAACTGTAACTTTAATGTCATGGATTGAGTGTGCTGGAGACAGTTAACATAGGTCTGCACAGACTAGGCTGTTCAATAAATACTTGCTGAATGAATAAGTGAATGAATGGTTATATCCAGCTAAAGACTGGATTCATATGGTGTAGATAACAGGATTGCCAAGAAAGGAGGCAGCTAATTTAGGTGATGCTCTCCACCAGCATCCACCTGCCTCCCTGGGGCCAAGGTGTACCTACAAGTCTTTATCAACTGCCCTGCCTTCCTCATTTCCCTAGGTTTTACTAAATACATGAAATATCCCTCTGAGATTGCAGCCTTTGTATATGTGGTCAAGCCAATGGTTTTCAGCTGTCAGTAGTAAGCTGCTTCAGAAATTCCCTATTTTAAAACTCATGTAGCTTTTCTATCCAGTGGTTCTTTGTGTGTGGTCTCGTCTCTCCTGGTACGCTGTGAGGCAGGTCCACATCTCACAGTCTGGACATGGTACACAT
The DNA here is from genome assembly GCF_047675955.1 of Chlorocebus sabaeus. Classification (NCBI taxonomy): domain Eukaryota; kingdom Metazoa; phylum Chordata; class Mammalia; order Primates; family Cercopithecidae; genus Chlorocebus; species Chlorocebus sabaeus. The sequence continues at coordinate 40,567,610 of NC_132919.1, forward strand.
CCATGCACGTGGGTGCTCAGTTATGCAGGTGAATGAATACATGAGGCAAAAGCAGCTCTCAGCCATGCTGCTTCCCCCTCGACCTTTATCACTGTTTCACAATTGCTTGCATTTGGAGAATGCTTTACTTTTTGGTAGGGAAGTAAAGTTCATCCATTCAAAGACATTACACAACCATTGAGACCAAACATCGGGCCAGACCTTGGGAAGAGGACTTAAAAAGCAGATGAAAGACACAGTCTGTTCTCAGAGGAACAAAGAATTGAGGGGTCACTCATCTCTTTAAACCTTAGGTTTCTGGGTTTTTAAGGGCGGGGTTTTTTTTACCACAATGATGAAGGCTTAAAAAAATTTTTTTCCTTCATGTCTGGGTTGATGTCCCATTTTTGTTTGTTTTCCTCCTCTTGTAGATTTTTAATTTTTTTTTTTTTTTTTTTTTTTTTTTTTTTTTTAGCGATGGAGTATCACTCTGTTTCCCAGGCTGGAGTACAGTGGCGCCATCTTGGCTCACTGCAACCTCCGCCTCCTGGGTTCGAGCAGTTCTCCTGCCTCAGCCTCCCGAGTAGCTGGGATTACAGGTATATACCATGAAGCCTGGCTAATTTTTGTATGTTTAGTAGAGACAGGTTTTACCATGTTGCCCAGGCTGATCTCAAACTGCTGGCCTCAAGTGATCCACCTGCCTCAACCTCCCAAAATGCTGGGATTACAGGCGTGAGCCACCATGCCTGGCCTTACATTTTTTTAAAATTTTAGGAGATGGGGGTCTCACTGGGTCACCCAGGCTGGGTGCAGTGGCGCATATGCTGCTGCAGTCTTAAACTCCTGGGCTGAAGCCATCCATCCTGGCTCACCTCCCGAATAGCTAGGACTACAGGCATGTGCCACCACGCCTGGCTCTTTAACCTTTTTTTTTTTTTTTTTCGTAGAGATGGAATCTTGCTATGTTGCCCAGGCTGGTCTGATCTCAAACTCCTGGCCTCAAGCGATCCTCCTGTCTCAGCCTCCCGAAGTGCTGGGATTATAGGCCTGAGCCACTGTACTGGGGCTGAAGACTTTTAAAGAAGTTATTTGTTGCATAATTCTTTTAAAAAATTATACATGCACATGGTTCAAAACTTAACAGTAAAAAGCTAGTCTACCACCGCTGTTCACCAGCCACCCTTTTTCCCTTCCCTGAGGCCACCACTGTCACCATTTCCTTGTGTGTTCTTCCAGAAATATTTTGGGCATGGATGGGACACTATGCATACTGTTCTGTACTGTGCTTTCTAGTTAATATGTCTCAGAGATCCACTGTGATTTAATCAGTGCCCGACTGAAGAAAGTGTTCTTTGTTTTACTGTGTTGCAAATGGGCTGCTAGAATTACGGGATGCTGGATCAAGGAGTAGATCATTTTGAGTTTGCAAATCTTCGTCCATAGAAATTGTGCTTAACTATACTCTCATAGCAATGTATGAGAATGCATTTCCCTACACATTCTGATCTTGTTAAACCAGACTGGGACTCTGGACCAGAAGGGAAAGACCATCCCTGCATAGCAAATTTCTGGATGGGGAAAAAAGCTGCTGTCACTCATTGACTTCTTTAGGTTGAGTCTTAGTGATCAAAACATAGTGAAAGGTATGAAGCTTACTCTGGAAACTCAGAACTATTCCCACAGTTTGGGCAAAAGCCATCATCAGATCCCCATCACATTTTGGAGAGAATACTGCATTCTTGGCTTTAAAGAGCTTAAAATCAGGCCGGGCTCCGTGGCTCACGCCTGTAATCCCAGCACTTTGGGAGGCCAAGGCGGGCGGATCACCTGAGGTCAGGAGTTTGAGACCAGCCTGGCCAACATAGTGAAACCCCATCTTTACTAAAAATACAAAAGAATTAGCTGGGCGTGGTGGCGTGTGCCTATAATACCAGCTACCTAGGAGGCTGAGGCAGGAGAATTGCTGGAACCCAGGAGGCAGAAACTGCAGTTGAGCTGAGATCGTGCCACTGCACTCCAGCTTGGGTGACAGAGCAAGACCCTGTCTCAAAAACAACAACAACAACAACAACAACAACAAAAGCTTAAAATCGAGTTGGGACCACAGGAGTGACTTGTGAAACAGCAAGATGAACAGGAATCCTTTTAAACTCTGATAGAAAAGTACAGTAGAGGTTCAGGGGCAAGGAATCAGTTCTGGATTTGTCTAGGAATACTGCATGAGACCCTGGAAAGGCAGTGGGATGGACATGTACAGGCAGTTCCTTTGGCCAGGAACACCGTCCCTTCCACCATGGTCTGTAGGAATTGAACCTTCCGTGCCCTTTTCAAATGGTGTCTGTGCTCAGAAACTACATAATATCAAGTCCCTTACTGAACCCCCTACAGATTGTATTCATAAGGTGCTTCACTGCTGTTGGTCTACCTGGTCTACTGTTTGTACTCCTGCCTCATTTACTGTGGCCTTCCTTCAAGTAGTAATGATTCTGTACCTATTAAGAGTATAGGGTGGGTGTGGTGGCTCATGCCTGTAATCCTAGCACTTTGGGAAGCCAAAATGGGCAGATCACCTGAGGTCAGGAGTTTGAGACCAGCCTGGGCAACATCATGAAACCCTGTCTCTACTAAAAATACAAAAATTAGCCAGGTGTGGTGGCAGGCACCTGTAATCCCAGCTACTTGGCAGGCTGAGGCAGGAGAATCGCTTGAACCCAGGAGGCGGAGATTACAGTGAGCTGAGATCATGCTACAGCACCCCAGCCTGGGCAACAGAGGAGACGCCTTCTCGAAAAATTTAAAAAAAAAAAAAAAAAAAAAAAAGTAGTATAAAAGAGGGCAGACATTCCTTTTTTTTTTTTTTTTTTTTTGAGACGGAGTCTCACTCTGTCACCCAGGTTGGAGGGCAGTGGTGCGATCTCACTGCAAGCTCTGCCTCCTGAGTTCACGCCATTCTCCTGCCTCGACCTCCCGAGTAGCTGGGACTACAGGCGCCCACTACCACGCCCGGCCAATTTTTTGTATTTTTAGTAAAGACGGGGTTTCACCGTGTTAGCCAGATGGTCTCAATCTCCTGACCTCATGAGCAGCTCGCCTCGGCCTCCCAAAGTGCTGGGATTACAGGTGTGAGCCAGCGCGCCCAGTCAGGAGGGCAGAAATTCTTATTCTTTTAACCCATTGAAACATTAAACAGCCTTTCAGGAGCAGACCCTCCTACGGGTTTGCTGAATCCAAGGTGCGAGGAAGGTATATATCCAGGTTACAGCGAAGTTTGCACCAGACAAGTAAAGAAGATTTGGGTTCTAGATCTAGATACTCCAGGCAGTTTTTACTGTGTGACCCTGTGCCTGTCACAGTATTTCAGCCTGTAAAATATGGACACTGTTTGCCTTTTTGGCTTCCAGTTAGTGGTGTGAGGATTAATTGAGATATTGAGTGCAAAGCTCATTTGTAATGTGTGGCAGGTGGTTTTATTGCTATTTTGAGCAGTGGTGGAAAAGCCCACTTGAACAGATAGGATGAGATAAGAGCACGGTGGCCTTGACAACTACCTGGAGGAGCCAGTTGGGTATGGGGAGGTTTGAGCAGGGAAAGAATGTAGTGAAAGCAGTGTCAGGTCAAAGAAAGGTTTGCCTAGGAGTGATATAAAGAATGGGATGGAGGAGTGGGCAGGGAAGGAGGAAAGAGGAGACATGTCAGAGGGACCAAAAAGGAGGCAGCAAGTCCAAGGTCACAAACCTGATTAGAAAACTTAGCAGCATCACTAACACCCAGTTGGTGACGTGGAACTGGTGCTCTCCGGGGAGAGAGCTTCAATTCTCAACCAACTAAGTTGAAGGTGATGGTACCATGTAAGTGGCAGACAGAGATAAGGGATAGGTGTCTACAGGGGTAAGATTTGGAGCCAGGAGAATAAACGAGCTCTCCAAGGGTAGTGGAGAGAGACCCAGGATGTGGGGGGCTGGCAGGTAAATGCTTTAAGTGATAGAATAGGAGGAATGAGAAAGCTAGCAAGAGAAATTCACATCCCACATCTTCCATCACTTACATGTCCAGACTTGTTGAAGTGGTCCCGGATTCACCAAATTTTATAGAGCTCTGCCTTTGCTTTTATTGGGTAGGCCTGATTTTTGATGGTGTCCTTAAAAGGCTAGCCCGATTCTTCTTGTAGTTTTGTAGAACACTTTGTATCGAGAGTTCTCTGATAACGAAAGTAGTATTACAGAATAATCTGCTCCCGAAGGATTCCTGATTTTGTTAAAGTGATACCTTTCTCTGTAAATAAATGATGGTGTGCCACTTAAAAACCTTCAGCAGATTTCTTTTTTTAAGCAAAGCCACTCAAGTGGGACAGTAAGATTTTCTCTGAGGCTGGCACTGGTGCCTGCCTCTGCTCCAGGGAATCCAGACGTGGCACACCAGAGTTGGGCCTCATCCATCCTCAGTTTTCATCTGTGACCAAGCCTGACTCAGAATGGGCTGGCAGTTTTCCTGAGTACATGGGAGTTAGGGCAGAGAACACGATGTGGTGCTGATAGTCAACGCAAACTGGCGCAGCCTCAGCCAGAAGACTGGAGCTCGGAGCAAGCAAAGGCGAGTAGAGGAGGGGATGGGGAAGGCCAAGGCTGTTTTCTTCCTGGCCTCTATGTTCCTGAGCTCAATTCCAGAACAGCCGAAAGGTGGGAGCCTGACTCGGGCTAAGTTAGTCATGCGTTCTGAGCCTTTGACCATGCTGGGTAAGATGAGGGATGGCTGAGCAGGTTCAGTGAGCAACTTGGTCGGGGTCACCTTGGCTGGCAGAGGAGGGGCACCTGCCCTCCTGTGGAAAAGACAGGAAATGGCTTTCATGTCACTCCTAGGGTAGCGCTCAATGTGGCAGGCGGGTCCCTGATTGGATGAGCCCAGCCCTGAAGCAGTTTCTGTGGTGATGCTGAACCAGACAAGTGGTTATTGCTGCAGCACGAAAAAGAAAAGGTTGCTAGGGGAAGGCAGAGGAGGCAGGAAGTTAAGTGTTACGTTCCCTGCAAAATGTTGCCACTGCCAGCCACCACCACCACCACCACCCGCCATCCATGCAGATTACAGATGGGGTTTCTGGGGAATACTAGCTGACAATGAAAATACATTTCAAGTATCATTTTACCCTCAACAAACGCTTTTCCTGGACTGCAACTGAAATAAATGTCAGTCACCTGACCTTCTAGCTGCTCAGTTCTTTTAATTAAAAGATAGTTCTAAGCAAGATCCAATAGTGGTCTATTTATTATTTATCAAGCATTTTCCTTCCAGCAGTTAGTGAAAGGTCAGTGGCTTCAACTGAGCTTTGTTTTTGGTGAGCAGCTTAGATGAAAAAGATATACAATCAATCTCTCCTGTTTGCTCATGGGCAGGACACTGTTGAATAGTCATTGTGGCATTTAGGATCGCAGGCCTCTGAAACATGCAGAAAAGTGCATGTGCCCTTGCTGCTGAACATTTCTCCAAAAGTAAACATCAGGTTGTGATTATGGTTAATAATGAGATATTGATTGTTTGAAAATGTCACTGCCTGGGACCTGTTGGTTTCAGCACCACTAGATGGCGCTGCACTCTCATGCTGTTCAACTACAGTCATGTCATTTCCTTGCCTCGGGGTACCTTGCCTTTCAAGGTTGACGAGTGTCCTTGTAAAATAATGTTCTGGCTGAAATTTAGGAAGCTGAGGTCCTGGGGTGCTATTGGGATGGGGTAGAGATGGAGGGGACAGGCCACGGGACAAATGACAAAGGCCTGCCGGGGACAGCGGCACTATTTGTACCATAATAGGAGCTGGAGAAGGAGCTTACTGTGCTGAGCCCCTGGAGACTCTGCCCAGAGCAGTGTTTCCTAACCTTCTCCAGTCAATGACACATCTGTGAATTGGCTGTGGAGGACAGCGGGAGAGAGAACAGTGCAGGCAGGGAGGCGGAGCAGCGGAAAAAACCCAGGCCTTGGAGAACAGACCTGGATTTGAAACCCTGATCTGTTGCTTTGTCTGGTGACATTAGGGGAGTTAGTAAACAGTCTGAACCTCAATTTCCTTATCTGTAAAACAAGGGGTCTACCTCACTGAGTTGCTGTGAGGACTGAATGAGAACATGAACAAAGTTCTTGCCGAGTACTGTCTTTGCTGTCAATGCCTAGAAGGCTTTCAGCCACTGTCTTGGGCGGGGAGGGATTAACATGTGCTAGGTTAACACGGAGAAGAAACAAGAAGGGGTATTGTGTCCCCTTTCACCAGCCACTCGTCTAAACACAGCTTTCTGTGTCCCTCACCCCTAGTAGATACTCTGTCCTTTATCTCCTTCCAAACTTCTAGCACCAAGTAAATGAATCAAATTAAAAAAACACCACCAACAACAACAAAGGAGGAAACTAGAGAACATCTTGGGAACTATCCACTTTTGGAACTTATCCCATGCTGGTAGGTTTCACTGGAAAATGTGCATTTATTTAGTAACTTCTTGGATTGTGTATGGGCGTGGGCAAGCGTGTGTGTGGAAACTAGCATTTTAAATGACACTCAATGACACTTGTTCTGTTTCTTCTTTCCTGCTTCCTTTTTTAAAAAATAGGGACAAAGTCTCGCTCTGTCACTCAGCCTGGGGTGCAGTGGTGCAATCATAGCTCACTTCAGCCTGAACCTCCTGGGCTCAAGCAGTCCTCCTGCCTCAGCCTCCCAAGTAGCTAGGGCTGCAGATTCATGCCACTATGCCAAGCTAATTTTTAATTTTTAATTTTTTTGTAGAGATAGGGTCTCTATCCTGTGTCGCTCAGGCTGGTCTCAAATTCCTGGCCTCAAGTGACTCTCCCACCTTGGCCTCCCAAAATGCTGGGATTGCAGGCGTGAGCCACCATGCCCGGCCCTTTTCTGCCTCCTTGCTGCCCCTCTGCACTCCCCCCCACTGCCTTCCTTTCAGCACACTTTTCTGCTTTCTTCCTCCACCCTCTTTGCCCCAGATGATGGAGGAAAGCCAGAGGGTCACTACCTAGAGGCCTGGCCAGGGAAAATGGGTCCAACGTCAGAGATGTTGTTTTGGGGATGTGGGGCTAGTCAGCAATTAGGGAGGAGTTTCTGAAACTCTTTCTGGAGCTTCTCCCTATGAAGGGCACGGGGAGGCAGTGGGTGCCAGGGCAGAAATGATGGGCAGGGTGGGGGTGAGGCCTGGAGGACCAGAAAGATCTATCCATGACCTTCCTGCCCTTCCTACTGTCTCATACCCTCCCACTCTATTTTGCTCTGGTGGTCTGCAGGTGTATGGTGAGCCCCTCTGCCTTGGATTACCTGGGTTGTGAGGCCAGAGGAGCACAGAGCTAAGGGTGCCACCCAGGTGGGTTACAGGGGAAGGGCTCTGACCTCTTTCCTCTCTCAGTCAAAAGGACTGGGTTCAAACCAGTCCTTTGTGGCCATGGCTTTGGAGAAATCACTTGACCATTTTGAGCCACATCCAGCCCCAGGAGAGAATCTGGAACCTAATAGATTTTTGGAAGTACATTTGTCCAGTGAACAAATGAATGATTTCCCTGTTTTTGACACAGGGAAAATAATATTAGCATCAAGTATGTTTTGGGGTGCAAAACCCAAACAAGATGCTGGCCGTGCAGAACTTTGTAAACTCTCAAGCCTTCTACTGTTACACAAAATAACAATTCAGAAAAGAAGAACATGGCTGTGGGGCGGGTGGTGATGCTACTGGCCTTCAACCCAGAAGCAGTGTAGCTTCCAAGATGAGGGCCTCCGGAGAGGGAGTGTGGCAGGATGAGGGACAACTAGTGGAAAAGTTCAGCTTTCTAGTCTCTGCCTCCTAGAAAATTCTGCAGGAAATGCAGGATTGTTCTACAAAGCCTCTCCTCTCCCAGGTGCTCGGTGGAAACCCTAGGTGTGCTCAGGGTTATCTCTGGAACATTCAGTGCATACGAGGAGATCCTGAGCTTTATCATCAGCCCCCACTGGCTCCCGCCCAGTGGGGTGAAATGGCCCTGCCCCTTCTCTGCAGCTCAGGTGACCTCCTCTGCCCTCCCGGAGCCCATTGCCTTCTCGGGTCTGGCTTCCCTCTGAGAACCAGGCTGGTACAGATGTCACTTGACTGGCTCCTCAAGGCTTCCAGCCCCCTTGAGTGTGACGTCAGGGACAATAGGCTGGCTTTGCCACTACTGCCAGCAGCCACAGGCTGACTCCCATAGCATGGGCAGGGGCTCCATTTTCAGATGGGAAAAGGGAAGGCTCAGTGCCCGGGATCCAGGTCACCTCGGTGAGTGTGCCTGAACCACATCTGGTTTCTCTGCCTATCCACTCTCCTAGGGCCCCCAAAGTTAGAACAAGAGGTAGTGGGCTTAATCCCAGAAAAATTCCAACTTAAATATAAGAGGTAAAGCCTGTCTTTGGCAACTTTGCCCCATCCCCAACTTTCCTACTTTTGTATGTGAGAGAAGACAAAAGCGCTGTGGGAGATGGGCCAGATAAGGAGGAGGGTCTGGCAACCCAAGCTCCAGGCAGATAGAAGGCACCAGAATGTCCACAGTCCTGTAGCATTCTGACCAGGCCCCTTCTGGCTTATTGGGCAACCTAACCTCTGATACTTGGGACTGTTTATTTCTTCCCTTTTGATTATTGAAATGGGCCTAGACTGGCTTTTTTTTTTTTTTAATTTTAATTTTAATTTTAATTTTTTTAGACGGAGTTTCAATCTTGTCACCCAGGATGGAGTGCAGTGGTGCAATCTCCAGTCACTGCAACCTCCACCTCCTGGGTTCAAGTGATTCTCCAGCCTCAGCCTCCCCAGTAGCTGGGATTACAGGCATCTACCACCACACCAGCTAATTTTTGTATTTTTAGTAGAGACAGGGTTTCACCATGTTGGTCAGGCTGGTCTCGAACTCCCGACCTCAGTTGATCTGCCAGCCTCGGTCTCCTAAAGTGCTGGGGTTACAGGCATGAGCCAGTGCCCCCGGACTTTTTTTTTTTTTTTTTTTTTTTTGAGATGGAGTCTTGCTCTGTAGCAGCCCAGGCTGGAGTGCAGTGGCGTGATCTTGGCTCACTGCAACCTCCGCCTCCTGGGCTCACGTGATTCTCCTGCCTCAGCCTTCCGAATAGCTGGGACTACAGGCATGTGCCATCACACCCAACTAATTTTTGTATTTTTAGTAGAGATGGGGGTTTCACCGTGTTGGCCAGGCTGGTCTCGAACTCCTGACCTCAAGTGATCCACCCTCCTTGGCCTCCCAAACTGCTGGGATTACAGGTGTAAGCTACTGTGCCCGGCCATAGACTGGCTTCTTAAAAGAACCACTTTAAACACCTGTGAAGTCTAAGAAGGTCAAATTTAGGAAAATCTCATCTGCAGGACTGAGGTCCCCTGAGCCACTGGCCACTTGTAATTAATATTAATGAGCTCTAGATGACAGATGTTTATTGCTCGACTGACACATGCTTTGCCAACCCCCAAAGGAGTGCCTCTAAGATCTAAAGGACTTGAATATACCTCACTGTTATGTTGAAGAGAATAAAACTTTCAGGGTATAGTCAGGGTTTGTTTTTTACGTATGAGATCCCAGTGACCCATGGGCAATGTCTGCCTTAAGAAAAAAAGAACTGAGCGTACTCCGGTTGCTTATTGACATTTAAAAATAGCTCCTTTTGTCCAAAAATGAGGCAGACGTGAGACTGTAGACAGGACACTGGGTAAGGCTCCTGGAGACCCCAGCCTGGCCCCAGCTCATCCACTTGTTGGCTGTATGACTTTGGTAAGTCTTCAAACCTTTTTAGCCATTGGTAAGATGAGGGGGTAGAGCTACAGGATCCCTGAAGTCCTGTTCTTTGGGTCCATAGGTCCAAGCGGAGCTCCAAGATGAACAGAATCAGCACCTTCCAAGATTTATTAAATACTTATTTAAAATCTTTTCAGACTGGGCACGGTGACTCACACATGTAATCCCAACACTTTGGGATACCAAGGTAGGCAGATCACTTGAGGCCAGTCGTTCAGGACTAGCCTGGGTATCATAGTGAGACCCCATTTCTACAAAAAAATTTTTTAAAAATTAGCCAGGCATGTGTGGTAGTGTGTGCCTGTAGTCCCAGATACTCCAGAGGCTGAAGTGGGAGGATCCCCTGAGCCCAGGAGTTTGAGGTTTCAGTGAAACCTCGATCTGTGATCATGCCACTGCACCCCAGGCTAAGGGACAGAGCAAGACCCTGTCTCAAACCAAACCAAACCAAAACAAAACAAGCCCATTTTTTAAATTTGATTATGGAAGCATTCATAAAAGTAGAGAGAATTGGCTGGGTGTGGTGGCTCACACCTGTAATCCCAGCACTTTGGGAGGCCGAGGCAGGTGGACTACCTGAGCTCAGGAGTTCGAGACCAGCCTGGGCAATATGGTGAAACCCCGTCTCTACTAAAATACAAAAAGTTAGCCAGGCAGGCATGGCAGCGTGCACCTGTAATCCCACCTACTCGGGAGGCTGAGACAAGAGAATTGCTTGAACCTGGGAGGTGGAGGTTGCAGTGAGCTGAGATTGCACCTCTGCACTCCAGCCTGGGCGACAAAGCAAGACTCCATCTCAAAAAAAAAAAAAAAAAAAAAATCATATAAAGATCCTCCATATGTTTATCATGTAGACTAAGCCATTATTAATATTTTGCTATTTTTGCTCATCTATATTTTTTCTGAAGTGTTTTTTGTTGTTATTTTTTGTTTGTTTTTTTGAGTCAGGGTTTTGCTCTATCACTCAGGCGAGAGTACAAGTGGTGCAATCATGGCTCATTGCAGCCTCAACCTCCTGGGCTCAAGGGATCTGCCCGCCTCATTTTTTGATTTTTTGTCGAGACAGGTTGTTCAGGCTGGTCTCGAACTCCCGGACTCAAGCAATCCCTCCAGTTTGGCTTCCCAAAGTGCTGGGATTACAGGCATGAGTGATAGCTTCCAGCTTTTCTAAGGTATTTTAAAGCAAGTTCCCGCAAAACCTCTCTCACCCAAGGCTTCAGCCTACTTCTCTGGAAAATAAGACCCTTTCTTGTATCAATACCACACCATTATCAAACCCAACACCATGGCATTTAACAGCCAGTTTTTGAAGATTTCCTCAAACTCAGTCCATTTTCAAATTTCTCCACAATTTTCTGAACAGGCTCTCCACCCCTCCGACCCCAGGCCTGTTCTTGGGGTCAACTAGTTTTAACCATTTCTGTTTTTAGTGCATCTGGTGGGTACCTTTACATCTCTAAATAATCAGCTTTTTTTTGTTGTTGTTTGAGACAGAGTTTCACTTTTGTTGCCCAGTCTGGAGTGCAATGGCACGATCCCATCTCACTGGAACCTCCGCCTCCTGGGTTCAAGCGATTCTCCTGCCTCAGCCTCCCACATAGCTGGGATAATAGGCATGTGCCACCAGGCCTGGCCAATTTTGTATATTTAGTAGAGATGGGTTGGTCAGGCTGGTCTCGAACTCCCGACCTCAGGTGATCTGCCTGCCTTGGCTTCCCAAAGTGCTGGGATTACAGGTGTGAACCACCGCGACTAGCTGGCTCCCTCCTTTGTAAGATGAAGGTAAGAGCCAACGGTTTCAACAGACAGCTGGATGGACTCAGGGTCCAAGAAGTCTGAGTGATCACGAGAAGAACTAAACAAAGGGTGAATGCTTTCAGATCCCAGGACTGTAGGATATCCTGATGACTGGTCTGCAGCTACGGGTCCCAGGCCCCTGAGCAGGAGTCTGAAGGAGGGTCCTTCCCAGAGTTAAGGCTGTGTCAGTCCCCAGGCTACCGTGGCCAAGTCGGCCCGCTTCCCTCTTTCTTACGAAGGTCTGTTCTCTCTGGAAATGTCCCAGAAGCTGGCAATAAAGACAGTTCCCCTTATAGAGCAGCTTCTTCTTTTTAAAAATGTAATTATTTTTATTTTTTCTTTTGGAAACAGGGTCTTGCTGTGTCACCCAGGCTTGAGTGCAGGGGCATGATCAAAGCTCACTGTAGCCTCAACTTCCCAGACTCAAGTTATCCTCCTGCCTCAGCCTCCTGAATAGCTGGGACTACAGGTGTATGAGACCCTGTCTCATTTTTCAATTTTTTTTTTTTGTATAGATAGGGTCTTTCTTTGTTGCCCAGCCTGGTCTTGAACTCCTGGGCTCAAGTGATCCTCCTGCCTTGACCTCCCAGAGTGCTGGGATTACAGGTGTGAGCCACCTCGCCCGGCTGAGCCGCTTCTTCCGAACGCTGCTTTGGCATTAAGCCATTACAATGCATCGAGGGATGCTAGGAAATGGTTGTAGGAGGCAGACTTTCGTTTTTTTCTATAGGAATGTTATTGCCCATTTTTTCCTCTATGAAGGCCCATGGGAGAAATATCTTTCACACTTTAGCTTAAGAAAAACAAAAACTGTGTTGCTTTTGAACAACTGGGGTGGTTTGCTTCTGTGGTCTTGGCAAATTTGGCATCTTAGTTTCCCTTTTAGCTTTGGCTGTGGGTAAATTCAGAGCTTAATTTACAGTTACATCCAGCTCTGGAATAGGCACTGAGATGGCACTGTTTTTGATTATTATGAAATACTTCAGGCATTCAAAAATTACAGAGACTATACACAAATATCCACGTACCCATCACCCAGGTTAAGACATGAGCCTCTTGTATCCATTCGTGATCTCTTTCTTCTTATCCCTACTCTTGTGGTGGATGTTTTCCTGGACTTGGTATTTATCTTTCCCATTTAAAAAATGATAATTTTTTTCTACAAACACATGCATCTATAACAAACATACAGTATTGTTTACACATTTTAAAATATTATAAAAGTGGCTTTATACTGCCTGTATCCCTCTGTAATTTGATCTTTTTACTCAAGAGTTTTCTTTTGAAACCCACCTGTTTTGCCACATATAACTCTAGTTAATTCATTTTCACTGCTGTATAGTAATCTATTCTAAGACTAGATGTATGAATACATAGGGTTTAAGAGTACGGCTCTGGGGCCAGGCTGCCTTGGTTCAAACCCCAGCCCTGCCACTTACTAGTTCTGTGACTTGGGCACATGACTTAACCTCCTCCTCTTGTGTCTGTTTCTTCATCTGTAAAATGGGGCTGATGATACCACCTGTCTAACAGAGGTGAAAATAAATGATTCAATAGGTGAAAAGCATTTAAAGTATTCCTGGTATGTAGTGTAAGACTTGGTCTCATAAGCACTAATGGAACATTCTTTTAAGAAATGCCATATCACTAATGTCCTTCATAGAATAGAACAGGAAGGTATGTAGAAAAGCACAGACATCAATGACACTGAGTCCGAAAGGGATTCATACATGTCAGACTGAACAGGAAGATGTTTTAAGACCACATTAATAAACTTAATTCACCTGTAGCTTCTATTTTTATGTATGTAGTAGAATGAAAACACTATGTAAATAAATTAAAAAGAGTTCATAATTTAAAAATAAACATTAGAAGTAATTTTTGGCTGAGCATGGTGTCTCACACCTGTAATCCCAGCACTTTGGGAGGCCAAGGTGGGGGGATCACCTGAGGTCAGGAGTTTGAGACCAGCCTGGCTAACATGGCGAAACCTCGTCTCTACTGAAAATACAAAAATTAGGCCGGTATGGTGGCGCATGCCTGTAATCCCAGGTACGCAGGAGGCTGAGGCAGGAGAATCACTTGAACCCAGGAGGTGGAGGTTTTGGTGAGCCGAGATTGCGCCATTGCACTCCAGCCTGGGCAACAAGAGCGAAACTCTGTCTTAAAAAAATAAATAAATAAAAATATAAATAAATAAATAAAAACAATAACAACAACAAAACGATTAGCCTGGCTTGGTGGTAGACACCTGTAGCCTCAGCTACTTGGGAAAATCCCTTGAACTGCAGTGAGCTATGATTGTGTCACTGCACTCCAGACTGGGCGACAGAGCTGAGACCCTGTCTCAAAAAAAAATTGATTTTTCAAAAAGAGAGTTGGTTATTATTGTTATATATTTATTTTCATCTTGGTGGAGGTTTAAGTTGTTTATTTATTTATTTTAATTTTTTTTTTTTTAGACGGAGTCTTGCTTCGTCGCTCAGGCTGGAGTGCAGTGGTGCGATCTCGGCTCACTGCAAGCTCCGCCTTCCGGGTTATGCCATTCTCCTGCCTCAACCTCCCGAGTAGCTGGGACTACAGGCGCCCGCCACCACGCCTGGCTAATTTTTTGTGTTTTTTTTTTTAGTAGAGACGGGGTTTCACCGTGTTAGCCAGGATGGTCTCGATCTCCTGACCTTGTGATCCGCTCGCCTCAGCCTCCCAAAGTGCTGGGATTACAGGCGTGAGCCGCCGCCCCCGGCCAAGTTGTTTATTTTTATTTTTATTTTTGCTGTCCCTAGGATGTTGCAGGGAACATGATTATCCCTGTTTCTTTGTACATGTGTGCAGGGAAGAGTCCCTGTGAGCCAGGGCATGCCATTGGGAGTGAAATTGCTGGGCGGTAGGGCTCATCTTTGCCTTTCTGGGTGATGCCAAGTTGCACTCCAGAGTGGCTGCACTGACTTGCTCCCACTGGAGGGAATGGGTGTGCCCGTGACCCCACGCTTACTGATTCTTGGCATTGTTTTTGTACATTAATTTCGCTTCAACTTCATTTGATCTTTCTCCCCCTTTTCCCAGATGTCCCCATTTCTTTATATTCATCCTATTATGTATTTCCATAAGCACCTTTTTTTTTTTTGAGACGGAGTCTCGCTCTGTCGCCAGGCTGGAGTACAGTGGCGGGATATCGGCTCACTGCAACCTCTGACTCCTGGGTTCAAGCGATTCTCCTGCCTCAGCCTCCCAAGTAGCTGGGATTACAGGCATATGCAAGCATGCCCAGCTAATTTTTGTATTTTTAGAAGAGACGGGGTTTTACCATGTTGGCCAGGATGGTCTTGATCTCCTGACCTCGTGATTCGGCTGCCTCAGCCTCCCAAAGTGCTGGGATTACAGGCGTGAGCCATTGCACCTGGCCCCATAAGCACCTTTTTATCTACTCTCCCCCTTTTTTCTTTTGAATGAAGCAGCATATAAATACATAAAAATTAGACAGCATCCCCCAGAATGAAGAACACAATCTCTAGGGGCAGCCCGCTACCCTAGGCCTGGACCTAAAGGCTTCCTGGCACTCAGCATTGTGAAGGTAGCTATTAGAAGAGGCTAACATTTGCTGTGTGTTTATTACATGGTAAGTGCTCTACAAACATTACCTTATTTAATCTCACAGCAACTCCATGAAATAGGACTGTTATTCCAGGAATTTTGATTCAAACAAGGCAGAATGATGCCAGAGTCTATGCTTTTAACCATAGGTCTTCCTACAGGGCTGCCATGTGGGGTGACACAGGCCGCACATTGCACAATTCCAGGGGGCACCATTTGCACAGACTACAATGTGAATGGCACCCTCTGGGGGTGTGCGTTGCAGTGGTCCTGGCCTTCTACTGAGTAGGAGCTTAAAATGCTTAGAAATGACAGGCTTAGAAGAGTAGGCCCCACTACACACTGAGGGGCCTTTCTGCTCTGGATTTATGGTCCTTTCTGAAGGTCATGGTTCTTCATGTTTTAAAAGCCTATTGGCATGAGAGCCCTCCCACCTATATAAACATTTGTTTAGGAGGGGAGAGCCCAGCGTGGGTCCTGTGCTCTGACACCAGCCGTGTAAGGGCACAGACTCGGCCACTGGTCGTGGCTTTCTCCCTTGGCCACTGCAGACTTATTGAGCAATATATTATGAGTGTGCCTCACTCTGATGATGTGTTATGGATAAATCATTAAGGAGGCAGCTCACCGCGGTGATGTATTGGTGTAATAGATCATCAGAGTGAAGTCTTCTACCGACATACGGGCTGGCTCAAAGGGTGGTGTCATTCAGGGAGGAATTAGCCCAGCAGCAGATCTGGCTTAATTACAGGATAAAAGGTTTGTGAATGATAGGCTGAAGTCTGCGGCACCAGCATTTTGATTCTTGATGTAAAAATATAATTGGGCTTCCTGAGGGAATTTTTGATTATTTTCAAACAGCCTTCGCTTTATCATAACAGCACAACTTGCCACGTGGCTGCAGGGGGACCTTTTATCCGGGGGGATCTCCAGGCCCTTTCCCCATCTGAATTATTGTCCTCCTTTCAATTTGTAGGTCACAGAATGAGTTAAGGGAGATAAAACTCAGGAGACCTGCCTTTCAGGCCTTCAGAATAATGTCTTTAGCAACTGGACCATTGGAATCCAGTGATTTATTCAAATCATCATTAACTAAGGCAGTGGTTTCCAACTACTGAACTAAGACTGTGAGCATCTGTGGGGGAGAGGGGATGGTCTGGTGAGTGTGTGTCTCAGGCCATCAGCACCTTAGGGATAATAATAATACATGTTTTTCCAACACTTAACAGGTGTTGTTGTGCTAAACGTTGAGCTAAAGGCTTTGCATGTATCATTTAATTTCATTCAATCCACATGACAACATTGTGAGACAGGCATCATGATTTTTTTCTTTTTTTTTTTTTTGAAACAGTCTCTCTCTGTTGCCCAGACTGGAGTGTGATGGTGCAATTTCGGCTCACTGCAACCTCTGCCTCCCAGGTTCAAGCAATTGTCCTGCCTTAGCCTCCTGAGTAGCTGGGATTACAGGCGCCTGCCACCACACCCGGCTAATTTTTGTATTTTGTATTTTTAGTAGAGACAGAGTTTCACCATGTTGGCCAGGCTGGTCTCAAACTCCTGACCTCAGGTGATCTGCCCACCTTGGCCTCTAAAGTCCTGGGATTACAGGTTGTGAGCCACCGTGCCTGGCCTATGATTTTTATTATTCCCATTTTCCAGATGAGAAAACCAGCCAAGAGCTGGCCTTATTGGCCAAGGTTGTACAACTGCTCAGTAACAGAGCCGGTGCACCTGAGGCTGTGGGTGATTCGTGTGCACTTCCCTTCCCACCCCCAATGCCCCCTTTCCTTTGAAGACCCTAAACCAGTGCTTCTGGAACTACAGGCCTCAGTAAGCAGAAAGATGTGTTTGTGAAAACTCAATTATTTTGTTTTAAAACACATACATCAACTTTAGGTCTTTCTTAACACCTATTAGTAGGGTCCCCAGTTTGGCCTGAGTTGGTTATTTCTTGAGAAGCCTATAGGGTGAGACTTCCTAGCAATGGTAGGCTAAACTATGTGGACCAACTCTCCCACTGAAGACAAATAACAAAGCTACATAAACTATTTTTTAGAAATCTTCAGTAGTATAAAATTGCTGACAAGATAGAAATGACTAGGTCAGGCGGGGCGCGGTGGCTCACGCCTGTAATCCCAGCACTTTGGGAGGCCGAGGCAGGCAAATAATGAGGTCAGGGGATCGAGACCATCCTGGCTAACACGGTGAAACCCCATCTCTACTAAAAATAAAAAATTTAAAAAAAAAAAAAAATTAGCCGGGCGTGATGGCGGGCGCCTGTAGTCCCAGCTACTCCGGAGGCTGAGGCAGGAGAATGGCGTGAACCTGGGAGGCGGAGCTTACAGTGAGCCGAGATCGCGCCACTGCACTCCAGCCTGGGTGACAGAGGGAGACTCCGTCTCCAAAAAAAAAAAAAAAAAAAAAAAGGAAATAAATGACTAGGGCAACAGGGAAGACAGAGGGAAGAGAGAGAATAGGAACCAGAGAGGTGAAGGAGCACCAAAGCTGTTTTTGCCCGGCAGGTATTTGCTGGTCCTCTGTGGGGAACTTCCCAGGATAGGCTGCAACCTAGCTGGAAATGGAAGCCAGGAGCCAGCCAAGGAGAGGCGGCCCTCCTACAGTACACTGGGACTTCCCAGGATATATCCTGAGCGGGGAGGGTGGCTAGAAGTGGAGCAGCCCTCTTGAAGAATCATAACTCAGGTTCCAATTATTCAGATTGTCCAGGTCCAGGAAATCTCAGGCCTTGGATTTGGCTTAAGGTGGTCCCAGACTGATATGACCCCAACACGTTACAGAAGCAGATCATCTCCGGGTATATCTACACCCAGAGGCCTCATGTTATTCCTATACATGTTTAAAATACTAGAATATGGTCAAAGATAACCAGGTACACAAGGAAACCAGATGGAATAGAAACAGATCTATAAAGATGTAAGCTATTGAGATTATTGAACTACAGACAATAGGTGACTTTTCTTGCTTATTATGTTTAAATAAATAAAAGATAAACTTGAAGATATCTTCAGAGAACAAAAAAAATTGTAAAATTTATTATGGGACAAATATGTCACTAACAATCTTGTTCTTACCTCCCACTCTGCCTCCCCAAGGCAGAATAAAATTCTGGACAGAAAATGTATTTATTTATTTATTTATTTATTTATTTATTTATATTTATTTTTGAGATGGAATTTCACTCTGTCGCTCAGACTGGAGTGCTGTGGCATGATCTTGGCTCACTGCAACCTCTGCCTCTTGGGTTCAAACGATTCTCCTACCTCAGCCTCCTGAGTAGCTGGGATTACAGGTGCCCACTACCACGCCCAGCTGATTTTTGTATTTTTAATAGAGACAGGGTTTTACCATGTTGGCCAGGCTTGTCTCGAACTCCTGACCTCAAGTGATCTACCCACCTCGGCCTCCCAAAGTGCTGAGATTACAGGCGTGAGCCTCCGTGCCCAGACTGGACAGCAAAATTTAGTATGAAAATCTCACTTGGCTCAGTATTAGGCAACTACAGAAGACATTGTCCTGTCCTCAGTATGTTTATTTTTAACAAAGAAGGTCAAACATAGAACTTTCTTTTGGCTTTTACTTGTGACTCTTTAAAAAATTAGAATTTGAAGCTGGGTTTAGTGTCTCATGCCTGTAATCCCAGCACTTTGGGAGGCCAAGGAGGGTGGATCACTTGAGGTCAGGAGTTTGAGACCAGTCTGGGCAACATGGTGAAACCCTGTTCCCAGCTACTTGGGAAGCTGAGGCAGGAGAATCGCTTGAACCTGGGAGGTGGAGATTGCAGTGAGCCAAGATCACTGCACTCCAGCCTGGGTGACAAAGTTAGACTCCATCTCAAAAAAATAAAAAAAAAAAATTAGAATTTGCATTTTATTATTAATATGGAAGTAAGAAATACCTTTAAATAAATTGACTAAAAAATCTTGAGAAAATACAATAGACAATATACCCATACAATAGACAATACTCCCATTCCCCAAAAAGCGGGGAGGAAATACAACCTGAAAATTTTAAATCATTGTAGAAAATATTCAATTTGATATATAAGTGTTGAAGTATGAAACGTAAGTGGATGTGATGTTATGATGTATAGATGACATGGCCAAAAATACTTAGGATATTGGAGTATAACGTCATAGTTTAAGAACACAGGCTCTTCATCAGACACACCAGGTTGGGGTCCAGCTCTGACACATTTTGGAATCTTGGGCAAGTTATTTAACTTCTGAGAGCTTCAGTTTGGTTATCTGCAATATGGGGATAATAAGAGCATTGCCCCTCCTTCTTGGAGTTGTAAGGAGTCAAAAGAGATTCTGGATGTTAAGAATTTGGCATTCTGCCAACGTGAAACTTGCCACTGTGACTTTAGTTTCTTGGAGAAGCATTACTGCATCCAGATGAAAGTGGCATTTACATTTTGCTTGCACTTCAAATCCAGGAAAGTTTTATGTGAAGAGAGTGATTGCCTATGTGTAACTAGTCAGAAAAACTCTCTTACCATAAAAAGTTGATAAAATTTGGTTCCTGAGGACTGACTCAGGGCCGCTCAACTTGGGCATTGACAGTGAGCCTTTTGACAAAGAAGGCACTTACTCTGGCCTCTAAAATCAAGGCTATCTCCTTGTGAAGGGTAGAAATCTAGGCGAGATAAGAGTGATAATCCTGTATTACAGAATTTATTAAAGATGTCCAGATTAAAAATTGGGTTGTCTGTCAATCAATCAGCCTGTTTTCTACATTTTTCTCTGTCATTTACAAAAACTATTCCTGTATAACACTGAATTCCCTGTGGACCTCATCAATGCTAATAGCCCTTCCTCTTTCATTCAGAAGGACAAGCTTAGTCATGTTTCCTAGCAGAGGTCCCTGGGTTTGTCCTTGTCTTGCTGAAGGCTTCACTATTACTATTTAAAGTTTTTTCAGTTATTTGGTTTCAAGTGGGGAAGGGAGGGCACATGAATGGACATGACCATTGAAGTGTGGTATAGTCTGGATTCTTTTTCTTTTGGGTAATTTCCTTGAATCCCAGTGAGAGGGGACAGGTTGGAAACAACCAACCTGAAGACCAGTCAAAGGCTCAACTGTTGATTGGCAGATCACTGTGTAACTGTTTGGGTCCCTTGAGTCAGGGGACTGAGTCAGTATCATTTGTGTTTCCCAGTATCTCAGCCTGAGTTTGGGAGATGCCTGAGGTTGGGCTCCCTGGAAACAGACTCTGAGATAGAGAGCTGCATGCAGAACATTAATTAGGAGTGTTCTTGGGAGATGTACTTGTAAGGGGGCAAGGGAGGCAGGACGGGGCAGAGGGAGAAGCTGCCCCACAATGTCCTGGCCATGGAGACCTCAGTTAATTCTACAGGGAGCTCTGGAGCTGGGATAGCCCTCCAGAGTTGTCCTACTGTGGGAGAGCTGGGCCTTTGCATCCCCCATCAGCCAGTCATTGACTAAGGCTCTCCCCCAGGAGGGGATGTGCCTTGGGTCATGCATTTCCCAACGAGGGATGAACCTCTGAGCCATTAGCAGCCCCTATTCTCAGTAGCTAGGGGATGGGTGTGTGGGCCCTGAAAAGGGATCTGGGTGGGCAGTGTCTCTGACAGACGACCCTCCGACGAGTGGCTCTTTTCTTCCTTCCTGTCTGTCTGTCCTTCCTTTCTTTCTTTCTTTCTTTCTTTCTTTCTTTCTTTCTTTCTTTCTTTCTTTCTTTCTTTCTTTCTTTCTTTCTTTCTTTCTTTCTTTCTTCTTTCTTTTTCTTTCTTTCTTTCTTTCTTTTCTTTCTTTCTTTCTTTCTTCTTTCTTTTTTCTTTCTTTCTCTTTACTTTCTTTCTTTTCTTTCTTTCTCTTTTCTTTCTTTCTCTTTCTTTCTTTCTTTCTTTCTTCTCTCTCTCTCTCTCTCTCTCTCTCTCTCTCTCTCTCTCTCTTCTTTCTTTCTTTCTTTCTTTCTTTCTTTCTTTCTTTCTTTCTTTCTTTCTTTCTTTCTTTCTTTCTTTCTTTCTTTCTTTCTTTCTCTTTCTCTCTCTCTTTCTTTCTCCTTACTCTGTTGTCCAGGGTTGAGTGCAGTGGCGAGATCTTGCTGCAAGCTCTGCCTCCTGGGCTCAGATGATTCTTCTGCCTCAGTCTCCCAAGTAGCTGGGATTACAGGCACCTGCCACCATGGCAAGCTAATTTTTGTATTTTTAGTAGAGACGGGGTTTCACCATGTTGGCCAGGCTGGTCTTGAACTCCTGACCTCAGGTGATCCGCCAGACTCGGCCTCCCAAAGTGCTGGGATTACAGGCGTGAGCCACCGCGCCTGGCCTGGGAGCTACTTTTCAATGGGTGTGTAGTTTTTCTTGCAGAGGGCACGCCCTGCTTCAGAACTCTAGGCATCTATAATATTATTTCTTATTGGGGGTCACCAGAAACTCCATGTGGTGTTTCTTCCTCCACAAAAAACACAGAACCTTTAGTACCACAGAGTCTGCCGAGTCACACAGTGCAGGAGGCAGGGCTTTCTGATCACAGCCTGAACCTGCTGCAGAGTCCTTTCCGGCTCTGGGTTGCTCAAACACCCGTGGGACACTAATAGCAGGAAATCATAGGAAGTTCAGTTTGGCTAGGAGAAACTTCATGTCTCCATGAAGACAGACTTTTTTTGGAACTGGTGGAATGATGTGTTGGACAGCATTGTCCTAGACTATTTCCTTTCCACTTCTCTGCAGGGGACCGGGAAGGTGGACACTAGAGAAAGGTATCACCTGTCACTACTGCCAAAAAATTCAAAATACCTTTCCTATCCCATCAGTTATTCTATGACTTTATTTTTCTGAGCCCCATGGTCATCTTTGTGTTATGGAATGAAGTAAAGGAAGGAGTTTAAGCTAGAAAATTTTGAAATTTCCTTCTGTTATTATGGCATTGAAGATATTGTCTAATCCTGATCCTACTGGCCAGCTTCCGTGGGTAGAACCAGCCTGGAAGCATCAGGTCTCACCGGTATGAGGGGGTGGATTACACAATGGCCAAAAAAGAGAAGACCAGCCATGCCATTCTGGGAGAGGAGGAGATGATTTGAAGGCTAGAGACACATAACTCATAGGCAAGTAGGAATTAGAATTAGAGCTTGTTATGATCTGAATGTTTGTGTCTCACCAAAATTTATATGTTGAAACCTAACCCCTGAGGTGATGGTATTAAGAGATAGGGCCTTTGGGAGGTGATTAGGTCATGAGGGCAGCATGAATGGCGTTAGTCCCTTATAAACGAGGTGGAGTGGCTGGGTGTGGTGGTTCATGTCTGTCATCCCAGCACTTTGGAAGGCTGAGGTGGGTGGTCAGGAGTTCGAGACCAGTCTGGCCAACATGGCGAAACCCTGTTTCTACTAAAAAATACAAAAACTAGCCAGACATGGTGGCGGGTGCCTGTAATCCCAGCTACTCGGAAGGCTGAGGCAAAAGAATCACTTGAACCCGTGAGGCATAGGTTGCAGTGAGCTGAGATCATGCCATTGCACTCCAGCCTGAGTGACAAGAGTGAAACTCTGCCTCAAAAATCAAATCAAATCAAATCAAAATAAATAGAAGAGGTGGAGCCTGTTTGCCCCTTCTGCTGTGTAAGGATGTAGCAAGAGGTGCCATCTATGAAGAATGGGCCTCCACCAGGCACTGCATCTGCTGGTGCCTTAATCGTGAACTTCCCAGCCTCCAGCACTGTGAGCAATAAATTTCTGTTGTTTACAAATTACTCAGTCTAAGGTATTTTGCTGTAGCAGCCCAAATGGACAAAGACAGAACCCAATGGGAAGAGAGAACAGGAGGTGAATACAGAGCAGGCTGAGTGAAGTAAGACATGAGTGTGGGGCTAGATCATTCCTAGACTGGCCCTGAGCACACTGAATTCTGGTCACGGCGTCCAGTGTATGTGTGGGCATCCATGGATAGTTTTGTCTTTCAGGATCTTGGGCTACCTTTCCCAACTTAATATATACAACTGAAACATTTCTAATCAGTTTTCTCATTGCAGTTTTTACTTTTAACTTAACAATTTGATAATAAAGTTTAACTGGAAGGATAAAATTAGCCAGAATAAAACTTTGAAATATAAGCATACAATATTATGTATATAATACTAGTTATCAAATGTGTTATAAAGCAACAACCATGAAAACAGCATGGTACATGTATAGGAATAGGCAATTAGACCAGGGGAATATGTACAACAGGGAGTCTAGAAAAAAATATGTGTATATATGATAATTAAATATATGACAAAAATAGCATTTCACATCAGTGAGAAAAGGATGGTTTATTACAGAAACAGTGTTAGGGATAGGTTGTGAATTTCAGAGAAAATTTAAATTTGGTTCCTGTGCCCATTTTCTGGTTCCATACCTGAAATATATCCGAAATGGATTAAAGGTCTAAAAATAAAAATTAAAACGATAAAAGTGCTAGAAAAAAAAAATAGGTCCTTTTTGAGCATGACACTAAAACCAGAAGACAGCAGGAAAAGAACAACAGTCCTAACTACATAAACAAACAAACAACAATAACAACTTCTGTATGGTGAAAAATGCCACAGACAGGTTAAAGAGTGGAAGAAAATATTTTAAACATATGTAACTGATAAAAGTGTAACATTCATACTATACAAACATGTCCTACAAATCAGCGAGAAAAAGAAATACCATAGATAAATGAACACAGGTGACATCCGGGCAATTCACCAAAGAAGAAACACATGTGGCATAGAAAGCAGGAAATGATACTCTAAATTAGCAACAAAATACAAAACAACACAACTAAAACCGAAAGAAGATGTAGTTTCCCTCTCAAAATTAGCCAAAATTAAACAGATTGCTAGTACTCAGTGTTTGGAAGGATGCAGATAAAAAGGCATCCATAGCTGACAAAACTAAAACTTGCCGTAACATTTTTGATGAAGAGTCTGGCAGTTGCAGTCAAATTTAAAATACATTTTCCCCACTGAGCCAGGAATTATGCTTTTAGGAATGTATCATACGGAAACCTTCTTCAAGAGAGAAGAGATGTATGCTTAAAGTATGTTTACTTAGCATTCTTTGTTATAGAAAAACACTGCAAATAATTCTTCAGGGTAACAGAAGTTGGATAAGTTGTAGAAAATTCGTACAATGGAAAACTATTAGAAAGAACAGCTGTGCAGACATGGAGCTATGTGCACAAGTTGTTAGTTTTTTTTAAAGAGTAAACTGATGAATGGCACATAAAGCAAAATTCCATTTTTTAAAAGTTAAAAAAGGTAAAACAGTAGTCAAAAATGTAAGCTACGATTGTAGTTTTTGTTTGTTTGTTTGTTGAGACAGAGTCTCTCTCTGTCAGCTAGGCTGGAATTCAGTGATGTAGTCAGGGCTCACTGCAGCCCTGAACTCCTGGGCTCAAGCAATCCTCCTACCTCAGCCTCCTCAGCAGCTGGGACTACAGGTGCTCACCACCATGCTGGGCTAACTCAAATTTTTTTTTTTCTTTTGTAGAGACGGGGATCTTACTATGTTGACCAGGTCAGTTTTGAATTCCTGACCTCAAGGGATCCTCCTGCCTTGACCTCCAAGTGTTGGGATAATAGGCATGAGCCACTGTACTTGGTGTATTGTAGATTTCTTTTTTTTTTTTTTTTTTTTTGAGAAGGTCTCATTTTTTCACCCAGGCTGAAATGCAGTGGTGAGATCCCGGCTCACTGCAGCTTCCACTTCCCAGGTTCAAGCAATTCTTCTGCCTCTGCCACCCCAGTAGCTGGGACTACGGGCATGAGCCAACACGCCCGGCTAATCTTTGTATTTTTTGTAGAGATGGGGTTTTGCCATGTTGCTCAGGCTGGTCTTGAACTCCTGACCTCAAGTGATCTGCCCTCCTCGGCCTCCCAAAGTGCAAGGATTATAGACGTGAGCCACCGCCTGCAGCATTTTAAAAACACATTAAAAGTAAAAAGTATAGTGTATGAAACTCCATATCTCATCACCTGGTTGCAAATATATATACATTTTATATATATATATATATATTTTTTTTTTTTTTTTTTTTTTTTTTTATTTTTTTGAGACAGAGCCTCATTCTCTCGCCCAGGCTGGAGTGTAGTGGTGCGATCTTGGCTCACTGCAACCTCTGCCTCCCAGGTTCAAGCAATTCTCCTGCCTCAACCTCCCGAGTAGCTGGTATTACAGGCGTATACCACCACGCTCAGCTAATTTTTGTATTTTTTTTAGTAGAGACAGAGTTTCACCATGTTGGCCAGGCTGGTCTTGAACTGCTGACCTCAAATGATCCACACCCTAGGCCTCCTAAAGAGCAGGGATTACAGGCGTGAGCCACCGCGCCCGGCTGGTTGCAACAATTTTAAGCTCTTGGCTATTATTTTTCCATCCCATTCATTGCCTCCTTCACCCATGGATTAATGTGAAGCAAATCTCATATACCCTAACATTGTACCCATAAATAACCTTGGGGCCATTTTCACATTTAAAGGATGGCTCAGGCAGAGAAGAAAGGCTCAGAGGATACACACCCACTTGATGTTAGTGATCATCATTGGGGAGTAGGATTGAGGAGTATGAGTTTTTATTTTAAACACTTTAGATTACTAAATATATAATTTATTTTTGCATCTCTTTGTTTTTTAAAAACTGAGATTTGTAAGCACGAAAGTGAGAGGCTGGGTGAGGTGACTCACACCTGCAATCCCAGCACTTTGGGAGGCCAAGACAGGTGCATTGTTTGAACCCAGGAATTCGAGACCAGCCTGGGCAACATGGTGAAACCCTGTCTCTACAAAAAAATACAAAAGTTAACCAGGTGTGGTGGTGCGCATCCATAGTCCCAGCTACTTGGGAGCCTGAGGTGGGAGGATCACTTGAATCCAGGAATTCGAGGCTGCAGTGAGCTACGATTGCACCACTGCACTGCAGCCCAGGTGACAGCAAGAGTCTGTCAAAAAAAGAAAAAAAGAAAAATAGAAAAAAAAAAAAGAGAGACCTCAACAACTATCCTTCTTATCTATATAGAAACCCCTTTTAAACTTTAAAAACAGCAAACAGAATTATTCTTACTTGAGTTTTTCAAAAGCCACCTCAATCTTTTATGGAATGGTTTGGGAATTCATCAGTAAATATATTAAAACTTGAATACACAATCAATACCTAGAATATCCCGTTTAGGTCAAGTTTTTGACAGTTGAGTTGCAGCCTTTATATGTGCATGTCCTGTATGTATATTATAATATTGGGAAGTGCTTATACATCAATCTGTACGTGTATGACCGTTTTGTAGAAATAGCTCAGTGGCTCACCTGCAAAGTTTCCAGAGGAAGAATTTGATTGGCCCACTTTGGGTCAGCTGTTCACCCCGTCCCAATCAGCTGTGACCAGGGGCCAGGGAAGGTGGGGCATCTGCAGACTGAGTGGACTTCTTACTTCTTCTACTACTTCCTGTACATGCCTAGCACCAAGTAGCCCCTAAGCTCCTCTTTATCATCACGTGTGAGCCTGGGCTCTTCATTCGTTCAAGGACGTGCTCCACACATACAGTGTGGAGGCCTGGAGTTGCCACAGCACGGGCCCTGTCACTGCAGACCATGGGCGAGGGCCTCCTCCTTTGCCTCCATTTCCCTACTCTGCTCCTCCTTTGCCTCCATTCCCCAGCCCAGCAAACACTGTTTTCACGACAGGGCTCCTCCGTGCTTCCCCTTGACCTTGGAGTTCAGCCCCCCGGGTGCTTCCTTACAGGCCTCGCCTTCCTGCTCAGGCCCATCTCCCCTCACCACAGGCCTCTCCACAAACCCACTCGGATATGAGCTAATGCCATTATCTTCCTGAAATTAAAATCAAGCCTCAACCTATAATGTTTCACAGAGAGGGAATTGGGGTTGTATATTCCTGCGCTGAGCGGTATTCTATTTCAGTCATAGCATTTAATTACGATTGGTATGTTAGTGCCCATCGGAGCATAACAAATTGTCATTATGTTATTCTGCTGAGTCTAATTTAATTGGCAAGTTGTCACAAAAGCAATTATCCATCATTTATTTTGTTGCCATAACCACATCTCGAAGAGCACCTGCTGTCTGCGAGGAGAAATGCGCCACAGTCTCTCAGCCCTGGATCCAGGCCACGTATCTGACACAAAGACATTGCTTCCCCCTTCTGATTTAAAAATATGTTCCTCATTTCCTGCTGCGGTTTCATGAATCCTCCTGGGGGAGCCTCAAAGTGCCAAAGGAAATTCATGGTCTGGGAAGTTGCCCGAGAGGTCTGCCCTGCCCTGTCAGGGGTGGGTGGGAGGCAGCGGGAGGACGCAGACTCCCGTGGAGGGCCCGGGACCCGACTGGGTCAGGCTTCACTCCGTCAGCTGTTTCAGCTGCCACCTCAGTGATGGATTTATAAATATTTGTTGCTCTTTTCTCCCCGGGCACGCCGCGTGCTCGCTCCCTGGGAGGCGAGATCGTTCGGTCATTTCACAGAGAGAGAACCCGAGGCCCAGGGAACTGAAGGCCCCAGGTCGTGAGGAAAGTCTGGAGAGCGGCCAGGACCCCAGCGAAGACCTACGGAGTCCAAAGGCTTTTTCCATTCTTTGGATCAAACATGTGCAGGCAAAAGCTAGTTACTTTAGGCCTGCCAGAGTTCCAGACTGTGCCTTTGGGTGCAGGGGGGACCTTTCTCTGTCGTCCTAGGTCTAGATCTCATTGGCCCCATTTCCCATGGAAGCATCAGGCTGGGAGCTCATGATAGCACGCGGCACAGTGACTGCCCAATCTCCCTGGAGCCTCTGAGCCTAAATCTCTGGGAGGCCCTTTTATCCTGCTCCTACTTGGCCTCTCCGTGCCTGGACCGTAACCCCCACACCCACACGCAAGCCAAGGCAAGCAACATTGTCATATGATTTTTTTTTTCCCCCTGAAGCAGGGAAGATAGTCAGTCCTAGGGGAAGATAAAGTCTGCAGGTCTGTCTCCGTTCTGGGGGCTGGAAGTAGGTGAAAAAACTATCGATGTTCTTGCTTCCGTGATGGTTTTTTTAAGCATAGTCACCAAAGAACTCGTTAAAAACAAAAACAAAACAACAACAACAAAAAACACACCACCAATAAAACAAACCAAAAACCTACCACTGCATCGCAAAGGGGAAAAATGAACCAGACTTTTAAATAAACCAGTTTTTTCCTTTGGGTCAGTCAGGTACAATTTCCAGGCTTTCTATTTGAGGGCAGTGGAAGATGACCAGCTCCTTGAACAGGCAGATCATCTCTTGCAACTCCAAACAAACAAACAAACAAACAAACAAAACCCTCTCATTGCAATTGCTGATAAAATAAACTAGGGATGTTCAGACTCCTCCCTCCTGGACCAGCATTATCTCTAAAGAATATTCCTTGTGGCTACAGAGAAATCACTTCTTCTACCACAACACAATGTTTGGGATCTCTGCTTACTGCGGAGGGTCCCACTTGAGCCTGAAGTTATGCAGTCGATATTGGAGCAGGAAAAAGTTGAATGTGCAAGGAGGGAACTGGGCATGCGTCCCCTGCTGGGCCCAGTTGTGGCAGAGGGTGGTGCTTTCCCACATCATGAGTGTGTAGATTAGTGCAAACTCTGTGGAAAGTAAACTGGCTAAATGGGTGAAGAGCCATACAAAATGTGCGTCATTTTTGACTCATTAATTTCATTTAGGATAAACAAATTTCATCAAAAACAGAAGAAAGATGCTTGCTCTAGTGTTATTTATTTATTTATTTTTGAAATGGAATCTCACTGTGTTGCCCAGGCTGGAGTGCAGTGGTGTGATCTCAGCTCACTGCAACCTCCACCTCCCAGGTTCAAGTGATTCTCCTGCCTCAGCCTGCTGAGTAACTGGGATTACAGGCGCCCACCACTGTGCCCGGCTAATTTTTGTACTGTTAGTAGAGACGCAGTTCCCCCATGTTGGCCAGGCTGATCTCAAACTCCAGACCTCTAATGATCCACCGCCTCGGCCTCCCAAAGTGCTGGGATTACGGGTGTGAATCACCGAGCCTGGCTGGCTCTAGTGTTATTTGTAATAGCAAAATCAAAGTCTGTGCTAAAGAGCAAACTGACTTGGAGCACACGGCTACAAGCAATGGGTGTAGATGGAGTTCGGTTTTTGTTTTCTGGGAGAGATGTTGAAACAAGAGGAATTCTTTTTTAAAAAATAATTTCAACTTTTATTTTATATTAAGGGGATACATGTGCAGATTTGTTACCTGGGCATATTGTGTGATGTGGAGATTTGGGTATGATTGATTCCTGTCACTCAGGTAGTGGGCACTGAACCCAATAGTTAGTTTTTCAGCCCTTGCCTCCCTCCCCCTCTCCCCACTCTAGTAGTCCCCAGTGTCTATTGTTATCATCTTTATGTCCATGAATACTCAAGGGTTAGCTCCCACTTATAAGTGAGGACACATGGTATTTGGTTTTCTGTTCCTGCATTAATTGGTTTAGGATAATGGCCTCCAGCTGCATCCATGTTGTTGCAAAGAACATGATTTCATTCCTTTTTAGTGATTCATAGTATTTCTTGGTGTATATGTACACCATTTTCTTTGTCCAATCCACCATTGATGAAACACCTAGGTTGATTCCATGTCTTTGTTACTGTAAATAATACTGTGATGAAAATAATTATTTTTGAGGCAGGGTCTCTTCTCTCTGTCACTCAGGCTGAAACGCAGTGGCAAGATCATGGCTCACTGCAGCTGTCAACCTTGTGGGCTCAAGAGATCCTCCTGCTTCAGCCTCCCATGTAACTGGGACAACAGGCATGCACCACAATGCCTGACCAAATTTTTTTATTTTTAATAGAGATAAAGTCTTGCTATGTTGCCCAAGCTGGTCTTGATACTCCTGGGCTCAAGCAATCCTCCTGCCTTGGCCTCCCAGAGTGCTGAAATTACAGGCATGAGCCACCATGCCTGACCAAAAGGAATTCTTTATGTAATTTCATAAAGTAAGCATTTACTGAACACCTCAATTTATTGTAGCCAGGTTATGCATGTATGTAAATACAGACGAGACATATACACATATAGGTCCCTCCTATGTTAGTTTCCCATTGCTGTTGTAACAAATTACCTTCCATTTAGTGCCTTAAACCAGTGGTCCCCAACCTTTTTGCCACCAGGGACTGGTTTTGTGGAAGATAGTTTTTCCATGGATGGGAGTGGGGTGGGGGGAGATGGTTTGTGGATGAAACTGTTCCACCTCAGATCATCAAGCATTAGATTCTAATAAAGCGTGTGCAACCTAAATCCCTTGCATGCGCAGTTCACAATACAGTTCACTCTCCTATGAGAATCTAATGCCACCACTGATCTGACAGGAGGCAGAGCCCAGGCAGTAATGCTTGCTCGCCTGCCGCTCACCTCTTGCTATGCGGCCCGGTTCCTAACAGGTCACTGACTGGTACTGGTCCATTGCTTGGGGACTGGGGCCTCCCTACCTTAACCAATACCAATTGTCTTATGGTTTTCTGGGTTGGAAGTCCGAAATGGGTCTCCTGGGCTAAAATCAAGATGTTGGCAGGGTCATGTTCCTTTCTGGAGGCCCTGGGGGGAGCCTATCTCCTTGCCTTTTCCAGCCTCTAGAGACCCCAACATTCCTTGACTTCTTGCCTCCTTCATCCATTCTCTTTTTTGTGTTTTTGAGACGGAGTTTCACTGTTGCCCAGGCTGGAGTGCAGTGGTGCAATCTCGGCTCACTGCAACCTCTGCCTCCCAGGTTCAAGCAATTCTCCTGCCTCAGCCTCCTATGTAGTTGGGTTTACAGGTGCACACCACCACGCCTAGCTAATTTCTGTACTTTTAGTAGAGATGGGGTTTCACCATGTTGCCCAGGCTTGTCTGGAACTCCTGATCTCAGGTGATCTGCCTGCCTTGGCCTCCCAAACTGCTGGGATTGCAGGTGTGAGCCATGGCGCCCAGCCTTCCTCCATTCTCAAAGCCAGCAATGTTGAGCCAAATCCTTCCCACTGTGTCACCCTGACCTTCTGTAAGCACATTTCCCTCTGACTCTCTGCTTCTGTTCCACTTTGAAGGATCCATGTGATTACATTGGGCTCACTCCAATCACCCAGATCATCTCCCTGTTTTAAAGTCAGTTGGTTAGTGACCTTAATTCCAGCTGCTAGCTTAATTCGTTTTTGCCATGTAAGGAAACGTATTCACAGGTTCCAGGGATTAGGTTGTGGACATCTTTGTGTGGGGGTGGGGGGTGGGGGGGAGTGGCATTATTCTGCCAATCACACTCCAGACCGACCAGAAGCCCTCAATTGAGTGGGAGAAACACGTGAACACATCTTTGGCGTACATGGCAGAGCGCCATAATCAGCTCTTGGAATCTGGGAGGCAATATGCATATTTATACATAATTCAGAAATTCCTTGCCGGGAGGCTAGATGCTGTCCAACTCAGTTTTCCTCCTCTTCCCAGCACAAACTCTCAGTTCTGGTCACTTCAGTCCCTCCACTGTTTCTAGTACTTAAATATTATAGAATATTATGGAGGTACTGAAGAATTCTAGCTACGGAGGAGGCTGATGCGGAGGATCACTTCAGTCCAGGAGTTTGAGATTTCAGTGAACCATGATAGTACCATTGCATTCCAGCCTGGATGATGGAGCGAGACCCTGTCTTTAAAAATAACACCCATACTTTTGCCCATTTCCCTCTTACCAGCTGCCTTCACCCTCTGTCCAAATCCCACCCACCCTTAAGTCCCACATCCAGACTTTGCCCACATTCAAGATCCAAATCAAGTCCCACATTCTCCATGATCCTTTCCTGTGCCCCCCTCACATAGAGCCCAGGCCTTCTGGAACACATGCATTCTCAATGACATAATAGTCTACTTCAATGTCATTGCTTTCACAGGCTGTTGTTTCAATGTTAGTGTGTTCTTACGTCTCAGCTAGTTTTTGATCTGAGATCAGGGGTCATGTGCTGTAGTCCATCTGTCACCTCCACGGCACCTGGCACAGTGCTGCTGAAGAACAATTTGCTAAATTTGTTCAAGTCCTTTTTTGAATACTCTCAGAGGGGCTAGACCCTGAGGGTGGCACTGTGCTCCAGGGGGTGTCCTGCTGTAAAGGAGCACTCCGTCTGAAAGGGAGACCGACAAGAAACTGGCGGGTCAGGGTGTGATGTGACAAGTGCTAGAATAGAATTACGCACAGAGGGGTCTTCAGGTCAGCTTGTGGGTGGATCAAAGGTGGCTTTTCAGAGGCAGTGATGTTTGAGCTGGGTTTTGAAGGATGAGTAGGAGTGAGCTGGATAAAGGGATGTGGGAGAAGGGTTCTATTTGCTTAAGAGGAGGTCCATTTAAAGCAGAACAAAGAGATTGACTGAATTCTGGAAAAGCTACTTACCTCTCTCTATCAGCTGTGAGTATTATAGGCCAAGCATGATGGATAAGCTCTAGAGATCTACTGTACAACATTGTAACTGTAGTGAACAATAAGGCATTGTATACTTAAAACCTTGCTCAGAGGGCAGATCTCATGTTAAGTGTTTTTACCATAATAAAATAATAAAATAATTGAACAGAAGAAAAGACAAAGAGTAGTATAGATGCCAAATCCTGTCCAACTTGGTTTTCCCAGCCTCCTGGAGCAAACTCTTCTCTGATTACTTCAGCCTCCTCTCTATTCTATGGTTGTGGCCTGCCTCTTCCCAGTCCCATATCTTTGCCTGTTAAATTAGAAAAAATGGTGAAAGTTGACATTCACAAGTGAAGCTGAGAGGGAAGGGACAAAAATCATCCAGTCACTCTGAGTCAAAAGATTAATGACAATACATATGACAGACAAGAAACAATATTCCTAATATGTAACCTGATAAGAAGAAAAGATAAAGCTTTTTAAAAAAATGGACAAAGAACATGAACAAACTTTTTCTTTTTCTGTCTTTTTTTTTTTTTTTTGAGATGGAGTTTTGCTCTGTCGCCTAGCTGGAGTGCAATAGCGCAATCTTGGCTCACTGCAACCTCTACCTCCCAGATTCAAACAATTTTTGTGCCTCAGCCTCCTGAGTAGCTGGGATTACAGGCATATGCCACCACACCTGGCTAATTTTTGTATTTTTAGTAGAGATAGGGTTTCACCACGTTGCCCAGGCTGGTCTTGAACTCCTGACCTCAGGTGATCCGCCCGCCTTGACCCCACAAAGTGCTGGGATTACAGGTGTGAGCTACTGTGCCTGGCCTATGAACAAACATTTTACAGATGAGAGAATACAAATAGCTGATAAGTACATGAAAAGACACTCAACTATATTTGTAGTCAGGGAAATGCAAGATAAAACAACAATTAATACCATTTTCACTCATCAGATTGGCAAAAATTAAAGATTGATAACATCCAATGTTGTCAAGGGTTTGAGTAAACAGGGACTCTGGTACATTGTTAATGGATATATGAATTGCTAAATCCTTTCGAGAAAGCAATCACACAGTGACTGTTAGAATTAAAAATGAACACATCCTAGCTGTTGGCATACATCTGTAGTCCTAGCTACTTGGGAGGCTGAAGTGGGAGGATTTCTTCAGGCCAGGAGTCTGAGACCAGCCTGGACAACATAGAGAGACCTTGTCTCTACAAAAAAAAAAAAAAAAAAAAAAAAAAAAAATTAAATTAGTCAGGCTTGGTGGTGTGTGCTTATAGATCTCTACTTGGGAAGTTGGGGTGGGAGGAACACTTGAATTCAGGACTTTGTGTTACAGTGAGCTCTGATCATGCCACTGCACTTCAGCCTGGGCAATGGAGCGAGACTTTCCTTGTCTAAAAAAAAAAAAAGAAAAAGAAAAAATCCTTTGGCGCAGAAATCCCAATCTGAGAATGTATTTTAAGGAGATATAGACATATAATATTTATTGCAAGGTTGCTTCTAGTAGCAAAAACTGGATAGAATCTGAATTTCCATGAATAGGGGAATTTTAGGTAAATTATAGTACTTAAATATTATAGAATATTATAGAAGTATTGAAGAGTGCATTAAACCCACACATGCTGACCTGGAGGAATCCCCATGCTACCATGATATAACGTTAAGCAGCAAAAGCAAAAAGCAATCAGCAAGGACAGTGTCATAGTGTGCGAGGCGGGAGGGAGAGACATACGGGGAATGGCTGTGTACTATTAAATGATCTCAAAGAAAGATATAGAAGGCTACATACTCTAGGACGTTAACAGTCATTACCTGAAGTGACAGGAGTGGGAGCTAAAGAAGGGAAGATATTAACTTTAAAAGTCTGTGTTGGTCCAGGTGCAGTAGCTCAGTGCTTTGGGAAGGTAAGTCAGAAGGAGTCTGAACCCAGGAGTTCAAGGTTACAGTGAGCCATGATTGCACCACTGCACTCCAGCCTGGGTGACAGCATGAGACCCTATTGCTAAAAAGTTAATTTGTAATGACAAATATTGGCCAGGTGCAGTGGCTCATGACTGTAATCCCAGCATTTTGGGAGGCTGAGGTGGGTGGATCACGAGGTCAGGAGTTTGAGACCAGCCTGGCCAACATGGTGAAACCTCGTCTCTACTAAAAATACAAAAAAAAAAAAAAAAAAAAACTAGCCAGGCATTGTGGTGGGCACCTGTAGTCCCAGCTACTCAGGAGGCTGAGGCGGGAGAATGGCGTGAACCCAGGAGGCAGAGCTTGCAGTGAGCCGAGATCGTGCCATTGCACTCCAGCCTGAGTGACAGAGTGAGACTCCATCTCAAAAAAAAAAAAAAAAAAAAAAAAGATAGATATTAATAACATGGAAAAAAAGTACTGAAAAAAGAAAGAATTGAATGAGGTCTCAATGTTCAGGGGTGGGCAAGTTCCTGAGTTCAGGGCTATTTACCCCTCCCTGGCTTCTCTTCTATTCAACTATTCAAATGAGCTAATTCAACAAAAGTGAGGTAGTTTGCATTTCCTTGGTTAAATGGGTTTAGATCCTGGGATAAAAACAGCCTCATTTACATATGTAGTTTGACCCTCTGTTGATATCAGTGAGCTCCAATAATGAATTAGAGCCAGTCAGTCCCAACTGCCTCCCTGAGGGTGACTTTCTTTTGGTGCAGGCATCTGTCTGAACTAGGATCAGGGCGAGTGTATTGTTAACGCCTCTACCCATGAGTAGCAGGGTGGGCCCAGAGTCAGTTGTGCTGCATCTGAAGATGGTCCAGCACTTTCCCCACACACACCTTGACATAAACTCGTTAAACCTCTGCCCACTGACTGAAGAGAATGCCATTTGTCTCTCTGTTCCCTGCTTCTCAGCCACCCTGGGGAAAACCCATTCTTCTGAGCCTGAGCTACCCTGGAGGTCACAGTCCCACAGTCACCATGGCAACTCCCTTCAGGGTATGATGGAGGGAGCTGAGGAAAAGAGTCAGAAACTTACCAGGAGGCCCCAAGAGAAAGCTACTTTCACAGAGAAAAATTTCAAAGTCTCAATGATTGGGTTGGTATACGGGGCACTGTCTCGTATGGGATATGTTATTTCTGGAAAGTTGCCCTATGTCATTCTTTAGGGTAAAATTTTGTAATGTTACTTTAAACATACACTAGAGTTCCCTATATTGGGAACCTTGTTGTGAATTCTTTTGCAAAGTGAATAAAAACCCTCATTATTCTTTGAATGCAAGCATAGATATTCAGATGTCAACTGGTTTTGCAGTTCAGCACACCAGTGCTTTTGGATTTGGAAGGTGTTGGGTAGTAAGAGTGTGAGTGGGGCTTAGGAAGGAATCTACTCTGAGTGATGCTTTGGGTGTTATCTGGATGCTGTCTTAAGGTTAGTTACTGCCAAAAGAAAAGCCTGGGCCGAGGAGTCCGTTGTAGGTGATTTATAGAGGAACTGCTCTCAGGAGAAATCTGTAGGATGGGAGAAACAGGATAGGGAAAGGAAAGAATCCAGGCAAAGGTCAGATATCAGGTCCCAGACTCAGCCTGATCCCATGGGGAGTTCTGGGGTGAATTACACCCCAGCATTTACCACCTTGAATCAAAGGAGCTTGGGCTTTATACTCTCAAATTAGTCAGTTATTGCTTATAGGTTTCCCAGGATAAAGTGTAGAATTTTCAGAGGGAAGCAGCTTTGGTGCCCCCGGTCAGTCCTCTGAAAGTCATCAGTGCAAGCTGTTAGCAACAAAGAACACAGAGGTGGAGAGTGGGCATGTGGAGCTGGTGATAGGGATTTCAGGGGATCTGGGAGGGCTTCAATAGAGTCTACTATAGGTGCCAAATATGGTACATAAATGACTCTCCAAGGGCTCTACCTTAACAACAAAAAATCAGTGAAATTAATTAGCTTCCCACAACACAGTATTTAGAACCGTGTTTTAGAAGAAAGATAATAGTATATGTAGGCAGATACAGAATTGGTTGAGTGAATATTTCTGAAGAATATGGAAGGAATGGCTGTCGATTGGGTATATAGCTCTAGAAGTAGAACACAGGACTCCACCTAGGGCTTGTATTGTGAAATATTTATATCTACATCTTAGAGCAGATGGAGAGCTCTTGCCAAGTGTATCTGTGTATTCTCCTAAACTGAGAGGAAAGCTAATAGAACAAACGACAAAAGAGTTGAATGGAAGATTCCAATGAATGAATAACTGTAAGATTAACATTAAAGAAATAAATGTAAATGTAATGTGAAGTTAATCTCATTATGATCATCCACATAATGGAATATTATATAGCCACTCTTTTAGTGTGTTCTTGCATTGCTATAAAGAAATACCTGAGACTGGGTAATTTATAGAGAAAAGAGGTTTAATTGACTCACAGCTCTGCAGGCTGTACAGAAGGCATGGCAGCATCTGCTTAGCTTCTGGGGAGGCCTCAAGAAACTTACAATCATGGTAGAAGGTGAAAGGGGAGCTGGCATTTCACATTGCTGGAGCAGGAGGAAAAGAGAGAGTGAGGAGGTACTACACACTTGTAAACAACCAGATCTCATGAGAAATCACTATCCCCATTCAGTCCTTCTAGGCCTCAAGGCCTGTGATGGGTGGGGCTACCAGGAAGGCCTCTGAAATGCCTTCCAGTCCTTTTCCCTATTTTCTTGGCTGTTTACAGTTGGCTCCTTCTTTTCACTTATGCACATTTCTGCAGCCTGTTTGAATTCCTCCGCTGAAAATGGGATTTTCTTTTGTACCACATGGTCAGGCTGCAGATTTTTCCAACTTTTGTGCTCTGCTTTTCTTTTTAAATATAAGTTCCAGTTTTAGATTATTTCTTTCCTCATGCATATGAGCACAGGTTGTTAGAAGCAGCCAGGCCACCTCTTCCACATCTTGAACACTTTGCTGGTTAGGTGTCATAAATCATCACTCTCAAGTTCAAAGTTCCACAGATTCCTAAAGCAGGGGTGTAATGTAGCTAGGCTTTTTGCTAAAGTGTAGCAAAAGTGACCTTTACTCCAGTTCCCAGTAAGTTCCTCATTTTCATCTGAGACCTCCCTAGACTGGACTTCATTTTCCATATCACTATCAGCATTTTGGTCAAAGCCACTCAATAAGTCTCTAAGAAGTTCCAAACTTTCCCTTATCTTCCTTCTTTTCTGCCCCTTACACTCTTCAAACCTCTGCCTGTTGCCCAGTTCCAAAACTGCTTCCACATTTTCAGATATTTTTATAGCAATGCCCCACTCCTCAGTACCAATTTTCCATATTAGTCCATTCTTCCACTGCTGTAAAGAAATACCTGAGACGAGGTAATATATAGAGAAAAGAGGTTTAATTGTCTCGTGGTTCTTCAGGCTGTACAGGAAACATAGTGGCTTCTGCTTCTGGGGAGGCCTCAGGAAGCTTCCAATCATGGCAGAAGGTAAAGGGAGAGGGAGGCACTTCACATTGCCAGAGCAGGAGGAAGAGAGAGAGAGAGAGAGAGAGAGAGAAGGTGCTACATAGTTTTAAACTAGCAGATCTCATCAGAACTCGTTATTGTGATGACAACACCAAGGAGGATGGTGCTAAACCATTTATGAGAAACTGCCTCTGTGATCCAATAACCTCACACCAGGCCCCACCTCCAGCATTGGGGATTACATTTCAATATGAGATTTGGGCTGGGACACAGATCCAAACCATATCAGCTGCTAAAAATAATGTCGAAAAATAATAATGACATGGAAAAATATTCATAATTATTTGGTTATAAAAGGCCATCACAATATGCATGGAAAACATTTTCAAAGACATTCTAAAATGGTGTGATTCTGTAGGTGGAATATAATTGATTTTTGCTCTCTCATTTTGCTCACTTCTATTTATATATTTTTAAAGATTATAAATTGTGAAAAAACCAAGTAGCAGTTGTTTTTGGTTGTTTTTTGTTTTGCTATATGGGGAAAATATAACTAAAAACAAAAGACGTAATTCTAAATCTGAATGCATTCATTAACAGAGTTTCAAAATGCACGAAGCAAAAATTATAGAGCAATGATCAATAATTAATAGAAGGCCAGGCACGGTGGCTCACGCCTGTAATCCCAGCACTTTGAGAGGTTGAGTTGGGCAGATCATGAGGTCAGGAGATCCAGACCATCCTGGCTAACACGGTGAAACCCCATCTCTACTAAAAATAGAAAAAATTAGCCGGGCGTAGTGGCGGGCGCCTGTTGTCCCAGCTACTCAGGAGGCTGAGGCAGGAGAATGGCGTGAACCAGGGAGGCAGAGCTTGCAGTGAGCTGAGATTGCGCCACTGCACTCCAGCCTGGGCAACAGAGCGAGACTCTGTCTCAATAATAATAGTAATTAATAGAAAAACTAGACAGAAAATCAGTAAGGCTATAGAAAACTTGAACACCATCAACCAAACCAACCTAGTTGACATTTGTAGAACCTCTTCTGCCTCTGCCACCCCTGGGACAGCACGACCAACACCTCCTCTTACTCCGCTTCCTCAGCCTACTCAATGTGAAGATGATAAGGATGAAGACCTTTAGAATGATCTGCTTCCACTTAATGAATAGCAAATATATTTTCTTTATTTTGTTTTTAACATTTTTTTTTCTCTAGCTTATGTCACAGTAAGACTACACTATATAATACGTATAACACACAAAATATGTGTTAATCGATTGTTAATGTTAGCGCTAAGGCTTCTAGTCAAGAAGGCTATTAGTACTTAAGTTCTGACTGGGGGAGTCAAAAGTTATACACAGATTTTTTAACTGTGTGTGTGTATCAGTACTCATAACCCTACATTGTTCAAGAGTGAATTTTATAGAATAACATTCCTCATGAACATCGATGTAAAAATTCTTAACAAAATATTATGAAATCAAACACAGAAGTATATAAAAAGGATAATGCATCATGACCTAGTGGATTTTATACCAAGAATTCATGATTGGTTTAATATTTGAAAACCAATGAGGCCAGGTGTGGTGGCTCACGCCTGTAATCCCGGCACTTTGGGAGGCTGAGGCAGGCAGATCACCTGAGGTCAGGAGTTCAAGACCAACCTGGCCAACAAGGTGAAACTCTGTCTCTGCTAAAATGAGAATATACCAAAGGAAAATCTGCATTTACATAAAAGAATGAAGAACACCGGAAATAGTAGTAAGTATGTGGAGAAATATAAAAGACTTCTTTTTTTTCTTTTCTTTTTTGAGACAGAGTCTCCCTCTGTCACCCAGGCTGGAGTGCAGTGGCATGATCTCGTCTCACTGCAAGCTCCGCCTCCCAGGTTCACGCCATTCTTCTGCCTCAGTCTCCTGAGGAGCTGGGACTACAGGCGCCTGCCACCATGCCTGGCTAATTTTTTGTATTTTTTTTTAGTAGAGACGGGGTTTCACCGTGTTATCCAGGATGGTCTCGATCTCCTGATCTCGTGATCCACCTGCCTCAGCCTCCCAAAGGGCTAGGATTACAGGCGTGAGCCACCACACCCAGCCAAAAGACTTATTTTCTTATTACTTAAGCCACCTTAAGAGATAATTGATGGTTTAAAGCAAAAGTAACCTGGCATGGTGGATTTTCTAATCCATGTAGAAGTAAAACGTATGACAACTATAGCACAAAGGCCAGAAGAGGGGAAAGGAAAGTACAGTGTTGTAAGATTCTTATACTGTACGTGAAGTGTTATAATATTTCTTGAAGGTATATGTGATAAGTTAATGTGCATTATAAATCCTAAAGCCATCACTAAAAGAACAAAACAAAGCAGTTTAGCTAATAAGTCAATAAAGGTGATAAAATAAAATCATAAAAAGAATACTCAATACAAAAGAAAGCAGTAAAAGAGGAAAAAGGAACAAAAACTAGATGGCAGAAACAGAAAACAAATAGTAAAATGGTACACTGAAATCCAACCACATTGGCTGGCCGTGGTGGCTCACACCTGTAATCCCAGAACTTTGTTAAACTGAGGTGGGTGGATCACCTAAGGTCAGGAGTCCGAGACCAGCCTGACCAACATGGTGAAGCCCTGTCTCTACTAAAAGTACAAAAAAAATTAACTGGGCATGGTGGCGCACGCCTGTAATCCCAGCTACTCGGGAGGCTGAGGCAGGAGAATCGCTTGAACCCAGGAGGTGGAGGCTGCAGTGGAAGACTTTCTCAGTGTATAGAATTTTATGGTTTGTTTCCCTCTAGTACCTTAAAGATGTCACTCCATTATCATCTCATTTTTTTTTTTTTTTTAATTTTTTAAATGAGACGCAGTCTCACTCTGTCTCCCAGGCTGGTGTGCAGGGGTGTGATTTTGGCCCACTGCAACCTCTGCCTCCCGAATTCAGGTGATTCTCGTGCCTCAGCCATCCAAGTAGCTGGGATTACGTGCGTGCGCCATCATGCCTGGCTAATTTTTGTATTTTTTGTAGAGATGAGGTTCCGCCATGTTGGTGGAAAAATAAATTTTTATTTATTTATTTATTTACTGAGGCGGAGTCTTGCTTTGTCGCCCAGGCTGGAGTGCAGTGGCGTGATTCCAGCTCACCACAGCCTCCACTTCCTGGGTTCAAGAGATTCTCCTGCCTCAGCCTCCCAAGTAGCTGGGATTACAGGTGCATGCCATCACGCCCAGCTAACTTTTTCTATTTAGTAGAAACAGGGGTTTTACCATGTTGGCCAGGCTGGTCTCGAACTCCTGACCACTAGGCTCGGCCTCCCAAAGTGCTGGGATTACAGGCATGAACCACCGTGCCTGACCGAGAATGCTTGTAAAAATACTTCATCTTTTAGATTTATATACAGTGAACTCTTTATGAATAAAATAATGTAATGTTTGACATTTACTCCCAAATAATTGGTGGGGAAGAAGGAAGTGGGTGGGAATGCCGATGAAACAAGATTGGCCATGAGTTGGTAATTACTGAATCTGGGACAAGGGTATATGGGGTTTATCATACTCTTAAATTTTCCTTATAACAGTGAAAAAATTGTTTAGCTCTTTGATTGGCTGAACAAAAGATAAATGGCCAGGAGTGAGATGGGTGTTCAGGATGGGGAACAGTGTGGAAGAGAAGGAAGTTAGAGGTTTCAAAGATGCAGGACCCTCCAAGAAGTTGCCTGGAGGCTACCAAACCAGAGCTGTCTCTGACAAAATGAGGGGGCTTCTGACAGTGGTCCTTTTGTTTGTTTCCTTATGCATTTATCTACCAATCTCTTTCCGTTTCAAAAACAGAATACTCACAATTAAAAGGTGAGTCTAACAGGCTCTCAAGCAGTATGCAAAAAACAAAAAACAAAAAAACAACAAAAATAACGCCCACCCCCTACCTAACTCCTAGCTCATTCACTCTGGAGCTCCCTCGAGACCTGCTGATTCTGCCTTTACAGGCGGTGTCAGCCCTTTGGGACAGAGGTGCAGGTGGTGCTGCTTGGGCTTCCTGCCTGGTATCCACCCAGGTATTCCCTGAAGTAGTTCTGTGTCTTTAGGATTCAGGATGCTGCACACAGGTCACTGTGATTAGTTGTTTCTCCTTTTCGCAGGGGTTGCTGGGGGTGGGTGGGGAGGACTTCTGAGTGGCCCTGGCTCATTCCACAGTTCACAGCACACAGGTTCTGGACTGTTTCGGCAGGCTTGAAGGAAATGGGTTCGCACACTCAAACTCTTCTTCCTCCTTCATTTCTGGGGTCCTCTCATATCTGTGTCTGCAACACAAAAGGCGGGTATTCCTGAAAGATCTGCCTGGGACTGCCTATAAACAGATGCAGTATTTTAGGTAAATCAGGTCATCTGGTGCAAGGCTTTATCCTAACTTTCCTGGGGTGTTCCTGCGTAAACAGCAGTCTATAGTTGGCCGTATATACCATAATTGCTTCTGCCCCCACTCAACATCCCTCCTGTTTGGAGACAAAAGCTCAGAAAGCATGGGTATTTTCAGGGAGCACAGATGTGTTAATACACTTCCAGTGGCAGAACCTGAGAGTTTGTTTGGAGGTTCTAGCAAGGGAGCGCAGCTACTCATATGCCCTGACTGAAGATTGGTCCTCCTCTATCAGGGATGGTCATCCTCTTCAGCCTCGGGAGGGTCGCACGTGGAGTGGTGAGGGAGGAAGGGAACACCCACCTAGCCAGCCAGATCCGCCGAATCAACCCTTCCGATCAATGGAGTGACAGATGTTGCAGCCAGATCGCCCTCACACCCAGAACTTGCAAGCCAATAGACTTTTCAGTGGAATGAAAGAAATTCTGGAAAAATGACTTCCATGAAAAACTTTTCATTTTGAGGTTAGAACAAAAACTTTTGATGGATTTTCTAATTTGAAGAGACCCATACTTATTTTCCACTTTAAAAGCAAAACACCTCATCAAAGAACTCTTGAAAAATACAAAAGAAAGGGAAAAAAGAAAAAAAAATCTAGCCATAGTTCTGGATAAATCCATTTTCATCTATTTCATTCTGTTCGTTTTCTTTTGAAGTGCACTGTCTCCACCATCTCCAGCCAACGGTTGAAATTCTAGCACACAAATGTTGGTGTAACTGTTGTTTCCAGCCTTGTTACAAAATGTCTCCATGTTTTCATGTACTCTTGGTAACAGACATGTTGCCAGATGGTTTCTCAAGGAGCTCCTCATGATTTTTTTCACCCTTCCCCTATAAATGGGCAGATGGGATGTTTCCATTTTTGCCCCATAGCAGATATATTTTTCTGTATTTGGAGTGATTTCCTTAGGATTGAATGCAGGAGTGAGAGTTCTGAGTCAAAGATAACGGATATTTTTATGACTCTTGACTCATTTGGCCAATTTGCTTTTCACAGATTTTGCATAAACTTACACTCCCACGAGAGTTCGGATTTGAGTCTTTAAAGTTTGAACATTGTTCCATGTACCACACCTTCTGTAGTAAATATTTTTCTGCTCAGATACAAACTTTAAAGTTTCTGACACCAGAGACAGTATCCTCTCCTATGTAAAGCCTTCAGCTCTTTTTGAAAGATACTGTAAAGCAGGCTTGTGGTGGAGGACATGCTTAGAGTCTGTCCTTGTTCTCCGATTTCTCACCTTAGACCATTGGTGTTTATTCCTGCCTTTTCCTCCTGGGAACAGTTCCCTAATCGGAATGTCCTGTAGCAATTCAGAAACCATTCTCCCAGCTAGACCCTGCCTGGTTCCTACTAGTCTGTGGTCATGTTGGCCACTCCCTGGTTCGGGGTCCTTCTAATGCTTCTCAAAGTCCTAGTGGAGGTGGAGGGATTAATGCTAAGGGGTTAAGAGCTCAAATTCTCTGGTCAAGGAAT
This sequence comes from Chlorocebus sabaeus, assembly GCF_047675955.1. Classification (NCBI taxonomy): domain Eukaryota; kingdom Metazoa; phylum Chordata; class Mammalia; order Primates; family Cercopithecidae; genus Chlorocebus; species Chlorocebus sabaeus. Next base: position 40,611,471 of record NC_132919.1, read on the forward strand.
GCAACATTCTTAGCCCCCTTCGATATGCAATAAAGTTGTTGGCAGGTTTTGCCAATTTAAACTCCACCCAGGAGAAAAAGATACTCCCTGCTTCTTTTGATATTAGGAGAGAGAGAAAAAAGAGAGATTAACATATTTACAAGTAGCCAATCATCCCCCCCCCCCCCCCACTTTTGGAAGTCAAGTATTAGAGGAAAACAGACAGACATCTGTGAGCATTTAGAGAGTGGAAAAAGAAACAAGCAGGTTTCAACTGGAGCCAGGCAGGTGGTTGGCAGCGCCCACCCAGGGCATGGAGTTTCTGTCCTGATTATATTGTTTCATTTGGCTGTGGATGCCGCAGAAGCGGAGTGCTGGGGGTGCCGAGGGAGCCATCTCCATGTTTAATTCAGCTTACTTTGAGAGTAAGTTAAAGTCTTGCGGCAAAGAGTTCCTCCACAGCAGAAATTTGGGAATCTAAAAAATGCCAGAAAAATAAAGCTTGGAAAGATGGGAGACTGTGCATAGACCTAGAGCAGAGGAGCCAAGAACACACGGATAGCTCCTTGAGGTGGGAAAGAAGCACAGTGGTTCAGGATGGACGGTTGGGAAGAAATGATGACCATAATGACAATGACCATAGCTAACATTTCTTGAGTGCTTATTATGTCTCAAGTACTATCCAAAACACTTTACACATATTAACTGTTTATTCCTCACTGCTAACTTACGTGGAAACAACTATTATTGCTTCCATTTATGGATGAGGAAACTGAGTCACAGAGAGGGTGTGTGATGAGACTGGTAGGTTGGAGCTGTGAGTATATTGGGGACAATTACACGGGCTGGATCCTGAAGATAAGGAAGAGAAAGGAAAAAGGGGTGGCAAACAGTCTTTCTGGGGATGTGGATGTCTAGTTATCTGCACCCAAAAGCTGGGAGTATCCCTGGACTTGCCCCTCTCCCTCTTCTCCAGTTACTCCTGTAATTTCCCTGGTTTGGTCTATCCCCAGCACCGTCCCCACCACTCACAGCTGCTCTGCCAGTGTCTTGCCTGGGCTATTGCAGTGACTTCCCAACTGGTGAGCCACCTTCAGCCCCCAACCCTAATCCATCTTCTAGATTCTTTCCCCACCCAGTAATCTTCCTCTAGGATTCCTTGGCACCTTATAAAATATCTCTATTTAGTATTTAGCACACTAGTAGTAACTGAATTTATATCAGTTTATCCAGTCCAAGTATTTGTTGAATGAAAGAATGAGGTCATATTCAAGGAGAGGAATTAACATTTGAAGGCTGAGGGGTAAACTTTGGACCCATAGAGAAGGGACTTTGCATTCCCAGGGCCCAAGAGCACCAAGAAGAAGTGAATCAGACCTTAGACTGAAAAAGGGTGAACTAGCATGGGAGGCTAGGGATAGAACCAAGTGGATCAGGGGGTTACTGGAAGATGTCAGTGCTTTGCACCTATGCCCATAGATATTAATAATACAAGACATGATTCTGATAAGTTAAAAGTACCATGAATATCAGAAGCAGGATCTTCTGCATGGTGGCAGCTCAAGGTACTCCATAATAAACAGAAGTGGGAGCCAGTTGAAACAGCTTTTATTTATTTGGAGATGTCTCACTTACCCAAAGGCATCCCCATCTAGGCAAAATGAACACAGGAAAGTGATATTGCATGTGGCTGGGAAGTTGATAGACTCTGGGAGGGTGCAATTTGTGGAAAAGCGCGGATTTCTAAGCCACTCTCCTTCTGTCAATTTTTGAGTATATTCTTGGTCTTTCTTGCAGCGCACACAATTCTACAGTTGATCTTTAGGTGAAATAGTTGGGAGATTTAGATTTAGAAGCATTGACCCTCTTTCTCCCGAAGATGCTACAAGGTCAGGTGCATTTCTGCTTTTTTTAAGAGTGTGATTAGAAACAGCCAGGGCCATCCCGGACCCAGCTGGCATTTCCCTGAATGTTCATTATTTTGAATGTATCACTAGGACAATGAGTGATAGAAGTGATGACATGATGTAACAGAGAGAAAATCTGGGGTGAATTATTTCACAAGTTTGTCTCTGCTCCTGTGATGGGAAAAAATGAAATCTGATTGTCCAGCCCAGAAGTGGAAGATATCATGTTATCTCACAACCTTTAAAGGTTTTACATAATATTTTTGAGACCCAGAAGGCTAAGGCATTATTGCTCATGTTCTAGTTATAGGCCTATCTAATGGGTTATTGGTGAAAGACAAAGCACAGAGTCATGAATATGTCTCTGAAGTCAGTGCTGAGGCTGCCCTTGGATCTTTTGCCTCCTAACCAGGCAGTGGGGGGTTGCCAGTATGGACTAACTCATTCCTGTAGTCACACTTTTTTTTTTTTTTTTTTGATCAGAGTCTCGCTTTGTTGCTCAGGCTGGAGTGCAGTGGCACAATCTGGGCTCACTGCACTCTCCACCTCCCAGGTTCAAGCAATTATCCTGCCTCAGCCTCCTGAGTAGCTGGGATTACAGGCATGCACCATCACACCCGGCTAATGTTTATATTTTTAGTAGAGACTAGGTTTCACCGTGTTGCCCAGGTTGGTCTTGAACTTCTGACCTCAGGTGATCCAACCACCACGGCCTCCCAAAGTGCTGGGATTACAGGCATGAGCCACTGTGCCTGGCCAGTCAACACATATTTATTGAGCAGCTGCTATGTGCCAGGCACTGTACTAGGAACTGGGGATACAGCAGTGAATACAACAAAGTTCCTGTTCTCATGGAGCTTACAATCTAGTTGGGTGAGACAAAAAATAACTATTAAACTTATACTATGTCAAGTGATGATACATGCTATGAAGAAACACTACACATAGTAAGGGGAAAGGGTGGGGTTTCTATCTTACAGAGAGTGGTCAGGGAAGGCCTTGCTACTGCAATGAGCACAGACTGACTGGAGTGAGGGAAGGAGCCTGTGGTTGTCTGGGATCAGAGTGTTACAGGAAAAGAGAGTAGTAAGGACAAAGGCCTTGGGCGGAATCATGCTCGGCACACTCCACCAATGGCAAGGAGGCCAGTGTGGCCAGAGTGACGTGAGCACGGAGAGGGTACGAGATGAGGTTGGAGAAGAAGCCTGGGGCAAGACCACATGTGGCCCTGGAGTCTGTGCAAGGACCCTGCATCCTCTTCTCTTAGTGAGAAGAGAAAGCTTTGGAGAGTTTAAACCAAGGAGTGACACAATTCGGCTGTTGTCATAAAAGATTCTTCTCTGCTGCTATGTGGAAATGTCCACAGAGGAAAAGGGTGAAACCTGGGAGCCCAGCCAGGAGATGGCCATGGCTGGGACTGAGTGTAGCAGTGGAGATTTCAAGAAGTGGGCAGATTCTAGACACATCTTGAAGGTGAAACTGATTGGATTTGCTGATAGATTAGTGGAAGGTGTGAAAGAGAGACAAATAAAGATAAACACTCTGTTTGACCTGAGCAACTGGAACTGTGAAGTTACCCACATTAGGATGGGAAAGATTTCTCAGGAGAAACCAGTGAAGAAAAAAAAAAAACGATGGGAAAGACAGGGAGGAGAGAGGAATCAAGAGCTCTGTCTGGATATGTTAAGTTAGATGTCTATGTTAGATGTCTACGGGGCACCCAAGTGCAGATGGCGAAGGCCCTGCGGGATATGCACATGTGGAGTTCACGAGAGGTGCTCAGCTAGAGATATGCATGTGGGCAGCGTCGGTGTGCAGCAGTTAAGGCATAAGGCTGAGAGGACGAACAGATACAGCAGAGGCTGGACACTGAGCCAGAGTGTCCTGACATTTGGGGGTTGAGAATAGGAGCTTAGAGTCAAAGGTGACAGAGAAGGACTGGCCAGAGAGGTAGGAGGAGAACCACGGGTGAGTGGAAGGAAGAAGTGCTTCAAGGAGGAGGAAGTTGCTGCCCATCAACTACGTCAATGTCACTGATGGGTGGAGGGATGAGGCCTGAGAATGGGCCACGGGATGAGTGGTGTGGGGTCATGGTATTTTTGACAAGGGCAGGGAAGGTGAAGTGGGCACAGACAGTTGATTAAGTGGGTTCAAGAACTAACAGGACAGGAAGAGAGTCACTGAGCATGTTTCAAGAAATGTGGCCCTCTAGGGGAGGAAAGAAATCTGGTGTAAGGGGCTAGCTGGAGGGAGATATGGTGCAAGGGAGTTTTTTTGTTTGTTTGCTTTCTTACATGGGAGATGTTTCAGCATGTTTGTAGTTAACAGACGTCCAGCGAAAAGAGGGAAGATTTGAGAATGCAAGGCCAAGCTGCCCTAAACATAACTTTCTTCCCTTTTCTTTATTGTACAGCTTAGAGCATTGATCAATGTGTTCCGTAATTGTTTGTGGTTGATGTTTCTGCGAATATCTCTGGCATTTATTTCCCCTTTAGGCAAAGTTGCTTCCCTCAAATATGCCCATGCGACCAGATCAGATCCATTTAATGATGAAAATGCTTTGAAAAAACAAATCTCCTGAATTTTGTCCACCAGACCCTTTCAGTTGTTCTCTTATCGCTTAGTTGTAGAGGTGTCAGCTGAATCAGTAATAATAAGTTACTATTACTGAAAGTTTAGGATGTGCTTTACATGAATTATCTCTGTAAAACATCACTGTGATGCGGGTACAACTGATGATCTCAATTTAATGATGAAGAAACGGAAGCTTCAGAGGTTAAACCATATGTCCATAGTGGGGCAGGCAGTGCATTGGTAAAGCCAGGTTCCCAACCAGCCCCCATTGACTTAAGCAAGACGCCCTAGAGAACTGCCCCCCAACAGGGGCTGCTGCAAGCCTTGGCCACTGCAGGCAGACGTCGGTACCGAGAGACTGCATCCTCTTCCCGCCCTGCTGGCAAAGCAGCTCCGCCCCCCTCCCAGTCCTGGCTGTGCGACACCACTCGGGCTCGGGCAGCAGGGGGCGCTCTGCTGTCACGAGAGGCGGACCCAACGCACCGAGAGCCTGGCTCCTGGACTGCGACGACTTCCTCCCCCGCCACCCAAACCACCAGGCTCTCCCCTTACCCATTCTGCATCAGAGTTTGCTGCTGCTGCTGCTAGCAAAGCCATCTCTATGGAGATTTGTGAAAAACCTCTGCTCTGGTGAAAGGGTCCTGGGGTAGGGCCGGGGTAGAGGTGGGGGGTCCTGGCCCATGGTTTCAGGGTGTTGGTGTTAAAATAGTGGGGACCCGGTGGGGACAGCAGGCTAAAGCCCTCTGCTATGCCCTGGGTCTGGCTGGTAGTAGGTGTCTCGCTCAGCTCCTGGAACAGGTAGATCCGCTGCGGGGCAGGCACTCAAACATCGATTTGTTTCCTAAGTTCTTTCTGAGCAGGCTTCTTTCTAAGGTCCCAAGCACTAGAACCGCTGAATTACAAATTCCTAGTTGGGAAAATCAGATTCCCGTATCTGCAGGGATGCAACAAAGAAGGGCAGCAGTGTCCTGTAGCTTTGAAGTGCATGTCACATGAAGCAGGGCCAGGAGGGAAGCAGGTGGCGTTAGTCCTTCCCCACCCTCCTCTGCCCCTTCTCTGAGGACACCACTGGCCATTTGCTGCCCTGGTAGCGGGGGAGGCGCAGCTGGCCAGGGAGGGCCCAAATCAAAAGGAAGCCATGTCGGCCGGGTGCGGTGGCTCAGGTCTGTAATCCCAGCACTTCGGGAGGCCCAGGTGGGCGGATCACGAGGTCAGGAGTTCGAGACCAGCCTGGCCAACGTGGTGAAACCCTGTCTTTACTAAAAATACAAGAATTAGCCAGGCATGGTGGCAGGCGCCTGTAATCCCAGCTACTCGGGAGACTGAGGCAGGAGAATCACTTGAACCTGGGCGGCGGAGGTTGCAGTGAGCCAAGATCACACCAGTGCACTCCAGCCTGGGTGGCACAGCAAGACTCTATCTCAAAAAAAAAAAAAAAAAAAAAAAAGGTAGCCTTGTGGTAGGTGCCTGAGCCTGACACTACCACAGCTGATGGCTGCATGTGACAGCTCTGGTCCTGACCAGAGGGCCTCAGGTCGCAGGGGAAGGAGTGGGTGGGCACACAGCTGCTCCCACCAGGAGCATGGCACTCCTTAGCCCAAGCTGGTACCCATAAGCCCAGACCAGAAGCAGAGATGTGAGGGAGGAGGGGCCGGATGTTCCCTCTTTCCAAAAGATTCCAGAATTGGCTTGGCTGTGTGGCCCCTTGCCCCTGCTGGCAGCCCCCACACTTCCTGATTAAGTCTGGCTTCCCCAGGTGGCTGCTGCCCAGGACTCCCAGATGCAGCTGTGGGTGGCAGGAAGCAACCAGTGTCCTGGCATCACCCCAGACACAAACCTAGTCCCTGATTTGACAGCACTGCGCTGCCCTCCACCCACTGATGTGGTTAGAGCCACACATTGAGTGACACAGAAAGTCCCCTCCTGCTGCGAGTTCTTTGCATTTTGCCTTTTCCCCTTGGAAGCCACCAGTCTCAGAGCTGTCCTGATCTGTTTAGAACTACAGCTCTTCCACCCTGCACCTGCCAAGTGTAGCTGTACTTCGTGTGGACTAGATCTAAACAAACACAAAAATTCAATGTGCAACAAGTATCAATCACCTACTGAATGCAAAAAGTAAAGGAAGCACCTCACCCTCAAGGGACTTGTAATCTAGTTGAAGAGATGAGACCCAAATACATGGGGAGTTCAGTATCTGGGAACAGTGAACATATCAGTTTTGACTACAGAAGAAGAGATGTCACAGGTCCCTTCGTGATTAATTATCAAATGAGTGGTTCTGACAGTGAGTGCTCTCCTTGTCTAGGGGAGAGAGGGCGTGCTTCAGGCTTTTGTGGTCAGGAGCACTGCACTGGGGCGGGGGGCAGTGATGGTGCTGATGGGAGGGAGGCCTGGGTTTGAGTTGCTTCTTGAAGGCTAAATGCATCAGATCCTATAAATAGAACTCATGATTCTTTTTGCTTTGGAAAACATACAGACTAACCATCCTTTCTAGATTAGTGCCTGATTCCAGTTTACTGCCCTCCCATCATCAGGGTGCTCAGAAAATGTAATTCGATAAGTAAAAATGACCTTTGATGAGCACCTACAATGTGCCAATGATTGCACAATGCACATTACAAAAATTATTTCTGGTATTTTTCAGCAACACTTATTGGATGGCCATCCCCTACCCTCAACTACAAATGAAGCAAATGGGGCTCAGAGAATGTAGGTGTCTTTCCTGAGGTCACACATCCGAGTCAGGCATGGTGAAGCTAGAGTTCAAGGCCTGTTCTTTCATACCCCGAAGCCGTGGGGCTGAGATTTGCAGAAGGGTCTGTAGCTGTTTTCCAAGGGGTTTCCCATATAGATGCCAAATTTCCCGCCTTCAAGCAGACCTGGTCTCTTGGAGCCTTCCTAACATACTGCGTGGATGGAGGACCCAGCTTTGATATTACTTCTTGCCTTTTTTTTTTTTTTTTAGGATAAGGGAAGAGAAGCCCAAACAAATAGTGTTGCTACAGATTTCAGAATTGAACTGAAGGTTTGAACCAGAGGAAACTTTTCAGAAGGCAGGGATCCCAGTGATTCAAAAGTCCCTTGAGAGAAAACGGATGCCTCCCCCCTCCCCTTGTTCAGCTTTTTTTTTTGTAAGACAGAGTCTCACAAGACTGGAGTGCAGTGACACTATCTTGGCTCACTGCAACATCTGCCTTCTGGGTTTAAGTAATTCTCCTACCTCAGCATCCTGAGTAGCTGGAATTACAGACACCCGCCACCACACCCAGCTAATTTTTGTATTTTTAGTATTTTTAGTAGAGGCAGAGTTTCACCATATTGGGAGGCTGGTCTCAAACTCCTGACCTCAAGTGATCCGCCCACCTCAGCCTCCCAAAGTGCTGGGATTACAGGCATAAGCCACTGTGCCTGGCCCCTGTTCATCCTTGACTCTCTCTCCTCTCCCTCTCTGTTGATGAGCTAGACCACCCTGCTCCTGGAAGAAGCTGAAACCTCAGTCTGTGGAGTGGGGAGAGGCTGGCCCTTTAAGCCCCTACCCACCAGGCTCTCAGCAGTGGAGGATGGAGCAGGGTGAAGGAGTATGTGGTGAGGCTATATCCACAGAGCACGCTTCTGGCCTGTCAGTTTGGTGGAGTGGAGTGTAAATCTCTCCCTTCCCTCTATTTGCTTTCCTGACCCTATAGAAATGAGGTGATTAACACCCACCTTCTCTTTTCTATTTTCACAGAATCTCTGATCAACTTGGCACCTGTCTTAGTCTGTTTGGGCTGCTGTACCTTAGATTGGGTGGTTTATAAACAACAGAAATTTATTTCTCACAGTTCTGGAGGCCGGGAAGTTCAAGATCAAGGCCCTGGCAGATTTGGTGTCTCATGAAGGTTGGCTTCCTGGTTGAGCGATGGCCATGTTCTCACTGAGTCCTCATGGGGAGAAAAGATGATGGAAGTCTCTGGGGCCTCTTTCTAAGGGCACTAATCCCATTCATGAGAGCTCTACCCTCATGACCTCAGCAACTCCTAAAGGCCCCACCTCCTGATACCATCACACTGGAGGTTAGGATTTCAACATAGGAACATTCAGTTCATGACAGCACTCTTCGAAAACCCCTAGAATTCAAGATGACATGCAGGTTCCCCCTCATGAAAATAAAACCAAAATGTTCTAGAACAAAAAATGTATATGAGTATAAAAAAGAAAACCAAATCATACACTCCTCTGAAGATAACTATTGTGCTATTGTGACATTTGGGTATTCTCTGGTTGTAATATTTCTTTTAATACAACTGTGATGAAACTACATATGATTTTATATCCTATTTATTCACTTAGCATTTCCCCAAATTATTTATAAACTCTTTGTGAACATCATTTTAGTTACTATATGTCATATGGAAGTATCATAATTTGTTTTTATTTTATTTCAGTTTTTGAGATAGGGTCTCATTGTCTTGTCCATACTGGAGTGCAGTGGGGCAAACTCGGCTCACTACAATCTCCACCTCCTGGGCTCAATCATCCTTCCATCTCAGCCTCCTGAGTAGCTGGGACTTACAGGCATGTGCTACCATGCCTGGCTGATTTTTTTTGTTTTTCGTAGAGATGGGGTTTTGCCATTTTGACCAGGCTGGTCTCGAACTCCTGGGCTTAAGCAATCCACCTACTTTGGCCTCCAAAAGTGCTGGGCTTATAGGCATGAGCCACTGCACATGGCCTCATAATTTATTTAACTTCTATATAACTAACCATCTAAGTGGTTCTAGCTTTTTGCTACTAGCAGTCATATCACAACTGATATATTTGTGCATAAAGATTTTTGACATTTTAGTTTATAACCTTAGGATGGATTCCCAGAAGTGAAATTAGGGGCCAGGAGTAGGAACATGTTTAAGGCTCTTGATACATTTTTCCAAATTGCTTTCCAAAAGGGTTATATTAATTTATGCTTTATTAGGAATCTATAAGAGTGTTAAACATGTCACACTCTTTCCAACCATCAATATACTCTTTTAAAAATTAGTTTTTAACTACCTAAGTCTACTATCCTTATAAAACAAAGCATAACAGATCAGGCCAAGGTTGGCTTTGCCCATTCCTCATTCTGTTCCACTCCTCTTCTCTCTGTACATACCCACTGCTAACTGTCGCTTTCAGTTCTTCCAGGCTCTTCACTTTAGCTTTACATACGTCATCCAGTCTACTGTTTGATTATGTTCCCCTGTTGATATTTTTAAACATATGTTCTTTTTCTCCTCCTAGAACAGAAATTGGCAGACCTTCTTTGTGAAGAGCCAGAGAGTAAGAATTTTGGCTTTGTGGGCCATGTCTGCTGCAGTACAAAACTCTGCTACTGTAGTGTAACAGCAGCCACAGACAATATATAAACAATTGAGTGTGACCATTTTCTACTAAAACTTTATCTGCAAAAATAGCTATCAGGCTAGATTTTGCCAGCAGGCTATAGTTTATGGATCCCTGTTCTAGGTTGTAACTTCCTTGGGGCAAGGACCAAGTGGATTCCCCAAGCCCCTGGACCAGGGTTATGCACAGTTATCCCTGGCAATGACTACAGTAAGAGGGCTGGCATATTTTTTTTCTTTTTTTTTAAGGGACGGTGTCTCACTATGTTGCCCAGGCTGGTCTCAAATTCCTGGACTCAAGCAATCCTCCCGCCTCAGCTGGGATTACAGGTTTGAGCCATCACACCCGGCCTGGCATTTTCAATACGAACTTGGGGCTTGAGATGGATAAAAAGGACACGGAGACATCATTCTGCATCACCTCCTCTGTCCTCTCTTCTCCTTGTCCCTCTGGTGGGAAAAGGGAGAGGAAAAAAGAAGGGACATTCCAAAGTGACTTGAGTCCTTTAGGCCCTGGGAGTGGGAAATTAAAGAGATGCACTGTAACCTTTCTTCCCCACTCCCTTAGTTGAGCCCAAACGCAATTCTGCCTTTGGGCAAGGGTGTGTACCAGGCAGGGTAACAGTTGAGAGCATCAATAATGCCACTATAGGCAGAGGAATGACAAAAACTAGCATTTGTCAAGCACTTACCATGCGCCGGAGCACTGTAGCTTCCTATATAATCCATTGAATAATCAAACAACAATAGTATTGCTGACAATGAGGTCAGTACTGTGGTTACTCCGAGTATAAAGATGAGGACATAGAACAACAGAGAGATTAAGTAACTCATCCAAACTCTCCCACCTGGTGATTAGTGGAGCAGAGGATGGCATCTGGTTCCAGTGCTTCCAACTCCTCCTCACCACTCTGATTGCCTCTGTGGCAAACACTCTCAGTGGCTTTCCTGATATCCATTATACTCTTCTTCCTTCGTGTCAGGACCTTGGACAACATGCCCAGGTGACAAACTAGTTTCCAGTCTCCTTTGCCATTAGATGTAGTCAATTAAGTGGTAGCTCTTTGGCTGCTTCTCTTTCCTCCTGCTTGGAATACAAGCATGATGACTGGAGCTCTAGCAGCCACTGCGAAGCCATGGTGTGGATGGAAGCCGCGTGCCAAGGATGGTGGAATAGAGGCAAAAAGGATCCTGGGAGCTCTCAGATCAGCTCTGGGCTGCCTTATTCTGGACTGGACTCTTTCTTTTTTTTCTATAACACAAGAGAGAAATAAATCTCTATCCTGTTTAGACCACATCGATCAGATCTCTCTTACAGGAAGATAAATGTAATTCCTAAGTGTTAAAGCCTTAAAGAAGAAACCAGAGCTGCTCTTATAACACGCAAGAGATTTGTGAAGAGGAGTCCATCTGGCAGATTCAAACGCATATCTCATTCCCCATCCCTAAGTTCAGAGTCATCAAATGTAACAGGAAAAAAATGACTAAGATTTTTCCCAGGGAGTGAACAGAAGTGGAACCCAAAGGGAGGGGAGGAAGTGGGCTAAAAGGAGAAGAAAAAGCCCCAAGACAGGAGGAAAGGGTTTTTCTTACCAACTTTGAGAGGGGTGGCCACATGGAGCCAAGAGCTGAGGCTGAAGGCCTTGTGTCCTTTGAGGAGAGGGACCCCAAATTATCTGTGTCTTCTGAACAGATAAGACAATAAAATGTGGACCTCAAACAAGTAATTGTTGTTTATGGCCTGGATCTATGTGGGTCGACCATCAGTCAGGCTGCATGACAAGGACCTGCACTCTCCTTCCTTGCCACTGGCCAGTGCCTGAGTGGTGAGGTTACTTATCAAGAGGCTATGGTTTGGTGGAAATGAAGACAGCTGGCAGCCCAATATCTATGCACTTTCCCAGGGAGTGAGCCATATGCAAAGTCCATCCATCGCCAAAGCTGAGGGGGATTAGGGTCATTCAGTAAGGCCTTCCACTCAGAGATTTGGTTTTGGATCCAGCAATCCTCTTTAAAAAGAACAGATTTTCACCTGCCATCCTCCCCACGTTCTGATCTCCAGGAGGGGGAACAACGTAGTCAAAGGAGAGATTCTCTGATTCGAGAGCCTCAGGATTCCAGGTAGCAAAGATGGAACTTTTCTCTCAAACTTAGGTTGTTGGGTTCTGCTGGGAGCTCTCTACTGATACTTGCAGTAATCTGCAAATGGCACATTGGTGTCACAGGTAGGAAGCCTGGGGCTCAGGGATTCACAGGTCAAGGTGATCCCCGGCCAGGTGAGGGGGTGTGGTGAGGAGTAAACCTATTCCGTGGGAGGACAAAGATACAGAGGAAGGTCTTTTACTGAACTGAAACAAAGAGGAGGAGAATCCTTACAAAAGCCTCTGGAAGAGGCTTGCACCATGCGGTTAACCTTGAAAGAAAGTCACTGACTGAGGTTTCACACTTCATCCTTGTCCTGACAAGTCCAGCGTTTCCAAGTTTTCCCTCAGATGACTCCCTATCAAGACAATCTGTAGATTTTTTTTTCCAGTTGGCATATTGGCTAAAAAGATAATGTAGGTATTTTCAGTCAGCCAGGAGCAGGAGAGATAAGAAGGGAGAGAGCCAGGGAGAACTTGATGGAGTGACCAAGATAAATCTACTATACCACAGGAAATCGAAATGCAAAAATAAGGATTGGGAGCAACTGAAATATTTAAAAAGATAGAGAAGGGACTGGCGGTCTAAAGAACAGCCTTACCCCTTCATTGCCTGAGCTCCTGAATATTGCAAAAGAGAATAGGGTTGAAAAAGGACCAGAATAGAAACTAGCCATTAAGCGAGACAGAATGAAGAGTTTGGCTTACAAATGGGATTATAATTAAGAAAGGAGGAGAAATCAGAAGGGTTTGGGGTTTGTCTTCTTGGCCTCTGGTCCCACCTAGGTGACGCCTCAGACAGAATGCTTCTCTATATTGTGGTTTCTACTTCCAAGAAACCTTTCTCTTGCCCTCCCTCCCTGGGGTGAGAACTGCTGCCTTCTTGGTCGGGCGGCAGTGGGGGTGTTGGTAAGAAGACAGGCTTGGCTGCTGTAACCAAGAGACTCAACAGTAATTAAGTAGCTTATGTAGACAGTTTACTTCTCTGTTGGGTAACAGTTTGAGGTGTGATCCACAGAGTCCTTGAGGGGCTCAAGTTCCTTCCATCAGGCCTTGGTTTTGCCTATAGGTTGAGGCTTAGTTGCTGTGGTTCCAGCCACTGGGAAGGGAGAGAACGTAGAGAAGGCTCAGGCTTGGACGTGACACCCCTCATTTCCCCTCACATTTCTTTGAGGACATCTTAGTTATATGGCCGCCACCTAACTACAAGGGAAGCTGGGAGATGTAGTTTCACCATGTGCTCAGGAAGAAGGGAGAGCCATCTTCGGGGACAAGCAGTGTTCAAGGCCACAAAGAACTAGTGGAAGGAGGAACAGGAGAGGCTGAGGTGCTGATAAGTAGCAGACTGTGATGAGGGCTTGATAAATAAGAGAGCCACCCCATCAATCAGGGGCCTAGATGTCCTCCTGCTGGCGGGCACATCACAACCAACAAGCTGACCACATTCCACTCTCAGTACAAGTGGGCTCTGGCAGCAGATGTGCTTCTCAGTGAAGGTGTGGCGATATCTCTCCACATCTCCTTGCAAATGATCAGCTCTCACCTCCACCATGGCACCAACCTGGGCTGCAGGAAGCTGAAATGCATGTTGCCCCTTATCATGAATGGAAGCATCATCTTTGCAGAAGGTCTCCCTTCTTTATCCTTGCAAATTGAGAGTACAATCCAGGATGGAAGGAGACCACATTCAACCATCAGCATCTAGCGAGGGAATGAGTCCTCCTGAATTGAGCACTGGGCTCAGAAGGGGCCTGAAGGTCCACAAAGCACAGACCACGCTTTGCAATGAACAGCAAGGTGGGTGTCTCTTTCACAGGTGGAATGGGGTGGGGTGTTTCCATCTAGAGGGCCGCAATCAGCTCGAACCCAGCCTGCTCTTCTCAGATGGACTTGGGTTCCATGGGCGCCAATTATCAGGTACTGGCAACCTTTCCAGAGCCGGTAGCTTTGGATCAGTATTCACATCTTTTTCCCAGGGCCTCCACAGTCAATAGGCAGACATCATCTGGGGCTGGCCACTGGGCAATCCAGATCTGATGTTTCAGCCCTTCCAAACATAACCTAATTCCCCTCTCTATTTTTAAGGATAAAAATCTATGCATAAAGCACCTGAATGATTCAAAGGGCATAGTGTAGCTTATCCATTTTCTTCCCCTCATATCTTCAGCTTGGCATTTCTTTAAAACAAGGAAACTATTTTTTTTCCCTTAGATATGAAACGTGGCCTCAGAGACCCCGAATTGAAGTCAGAAGATCTAGAATCTCTTGAGGTCTCTGTAAAGAGCTCACCCAGGCTATGAACAATTCTCTCGCTGAGGTCACTCCCCTGTGTGACCTGAGAGCAGGTTGAGTGTTCATTTCTCAGGAATTTGCAAGAAAGAAAGTGTTTATGCTGGAAGAAGCCTTTCATATTCTAAAATTGCCAGTTATGCCAGTCTAAAATTGCCAGACTATGTTTTCTGGGGCAAGGTAGCTGGATCGCACTGTTGTTCAGGGTGGCTAATGTACTTCGGAGCTTGCTATTTAACTTGTTTTTGCTGAAGTCTGTAGTCTTATTTAGACACAAAACCTTGAAGAAACCTACTTCCCAATTCCCAGGCATATGCCTCATTTCCTTCCTCTCCTGGTCAACCCAGACTCTTATCAGGACGCTGTCTCATCAATCTTAAAACTTTGAAATGTAGAGTGCAAAGCTCTTTTCTTCTCTTTTAAAAATAGAGTTTATTTTTCATTCTCTCTGTAAGTCATGTCAGTTTAATATAAATAATGGAAAATATAAAGTAACCAGGTAAATGAATGAGTTGGGCTGGCTTGGTGGGGTGCAGGCAGAAAGCAACTCTACTTTTCCCCGGACTTGCCCTGCACACTGGCTCTGTGGATTCATTTTTCCTTTCTCTTGCTTTTTGGATACTCCCAGGTATTAATTAAGAGTCTTGTTCCTTCAGGTAATAAAATGTCAAGTCCCAGTCTCATATCCAACTTTCATGCAGTTTATAACTTCTGCCCTTGCTGAGCTTGGCCTGTGGGCACAGGCATGTATGTGGTCGCCCCTTCTCTGTTGTCTCCCTTGCGCCCCCTCTCGGTAGTAGGCTTCTGCCGCCTGGGCCAGTGTGGGAGGAAGATGGGGGAGAGGCTTAGGGGACCAGCAAAGTCTTGGTTGACTGGAACAGTTGTAACCTGGTATCCCGAGGGTGTGTTTCTCCTCTTTGTGCTCTTTAGGGTTCTTCGGAGACACCATCTCCCCGCTGGCTGAGGATTTTCCTGGACAGTGCTTCCTCTAGCTGTCTCCATACAACCGCTAATTTACAGCAATCAGCTCCTCTATTGTGGTCCCCTCACTTCTCCAGCAGGGAGCATTCGCTTCTAGGGGATCCATATCTGACCCATAGGCAGGCATTTTTCTCAGAGGAAGTCCATGTCTGGTCCATGGGGAGCGCACCTGTATCCTCGCACCACCAAACCTTACAAGTGCAGCGCTTCCCACCCCTGCCCTGCCTCTTGGCTGCCCATTCATGCAGGCCATCCCAGCTGGCCCTCTGTCTTTGATTTTGGAGCATAAGTCAGGTTGCATTCCTGCATCCTTCAAATTCTAGGGGCATAGAACAAATTCTTTGAGTGGTTCTAAGTGCCCCCGCCTTTGCATTCAACAACTAACTCTCTCTCTCTCTTTAAAGAAATCTTTACTCTCAATCTCTTCACCCTGATTCATGCATTCACAGTCTTCTCTTAAAACAGTCAATGATGTTTAAGTGCTGACTGAACTGGAGATCCTGCCATGCTGGCCCAGCATCCTCCTTCACTCTGCACCCATTATTTTCTCCTTTCAGGCCTCAGAAATGCCGAGACAAGAATCCCATTTTAGGCCGGGCACGGTGGCTCACGCCTGTAATCCCAGCACTTTGGGAGGCCGAGGCGGGCGGATCACAAGGTCAGGAGATCGAGACCATGGTGAAACCCCGTCTCTACAAAAAAAAAAAAAAAAATAGAAAAAATTAGCCGGGCGCGGTGGCAGGCGCCTGTAGTCCCAGCTACTTGGGAGGCTGAGGCAGGAGAATGGCGTGAACCCGGGAGGCGGAGCTTGCAGTGAGCCGAGATTGCGCCACTGCACTCCAGCCTGGGCGACAGAGCTAGACTCCGTCTCAAAAAAAAAAAAAAAAAGAATCCCATTTTAACATCTAGCACAGTAGTTGTAGTAGGTTTTTTATGGCTCCGGATTCATTTCAATCCAGGATTCTGACCCTTTGCAATACAGCTTTGCAACACCTCCCATCCAGAGGAGAAGTCTGCTTGTCTACGCCTTGCAATTTGGTTGGCTTTGAGACCAGCTTTGTCCACATAGAAAGGGGCAGAAAGCAAAGCTAGGCAACTTCTGAGGCTAGGCCTTATGAGTCATTGCTGCTTCCACCTTTGCTCTCCTCTAGGAACATTGCCCTGAGACTGACATCCATGAAGAAGCCTGAGATGAAAGACCACATGGAGAGAAAGGCCCACCAGCACTCTGCACCACTACCAATGGCATAAGGGAGGTTGACTTGGATCTCTGACCCCAGTTAACTCTCCAGCTGAGAGCAACTGCCTGAGTGAGCCCAGACGAAACCTGCTGAGGAACCTCCCTGCTAGCAAAGGGAATCAGGAGAAATAATAAAGAGTTCTGTTGTTTTAAGTCACCAGCTCACAAACAGAGTATAAGAAATAATCAATGGATGCAGTTTTAAGTCTCTGGGTGGTGGGATGGTTTGATATAACAATAGGTAACTGAAAGAGTAGAATATTAGAAAGAGAAAAAATAATTACCCATAATCCCATCACATCATCACATAAAGATGACTGGTTTTTTTTTTTTTTTTTTTTTTGAGATGAAGTCTTACTCTGTTGCCCAGGCTGGAGTGCAGTGGCACAGTCTCAGCTCACTGTAACCTCCGCTTCCTGAGATCAAGTGATTCTCCTGCCTCAGCCTCTGGAGTAGCTGGGACTGAAGGCATGTGCCACCATGTCCAGCTAATTTTTTTTATTATTATTTTTTATTTTTAGTAGAGATGGGTTTTCACTATGTTGGCCAGGCTGGTCTCGAACTGTTGACCTCAGGCGATCCAACTGCCTCAGCCTCCCAAAGTGCTGAGATTACAGGCGTGAACCATCGCGCCTGGCCAAAGATGACTGTTCTTAACATCTGTAAGCTTTTCCTTTCACTCTTTTTTTTTTCTACATATATTTTTCAACATTTTATTCTGAAAATTTTCACACACATAAAATGAACATTCCATACCCACTACTTAGATTCTACAATTATCTTATTTTTAGTGCATTTCAAAGCAATGAACATCAGTACCCTTCACCTATAAGCACTTTAGCATTCTGAATATGATATTTTAAGTAGTTGTAATAATAAAATGCCTAATATATAATGTTATATCCTGCTTCATTCAATTATTTTGATATTATTAATACACTTGAATGTTAACAAACTTTTTGTGAAACTTATTTTTAATGACTGATAATGTAAAATGAAGCAAGTATACCATCATTTGTTTTTTTCAATTTCCGACTGTTGGATAGCTATGATTTTTCTACCTTTGTATCTGTTAATGTAAGCTATACTTCAAATACTCTCATTTCCAGGTACAGAAAAGAGGCCAGTGGGGTTACATGACTCATCTGATTTGCTCTGGGATAAAAGACAGTGTGTTAAATCTTGTTAAGTAAAATATTTTCTCTGGTGGGAGAACATGTGTTTTGGCATCAAAGAGAGCTAGTTCCATCACTTTTCGATTTTGTGACCTTGATCAAATTCCACAGCCTCTTTAATCTTACTTTTCCTCATCTATGAAATGGGAGTAGTAATTGTAGGTACCTCAGCTGAAGAATCAGAATGAGATAATTCACATAAAACTCCTAGGACAGTACCTGACACGTCTTCTTTATCACCCTTAATATCCATATCCACGAAGTTTTAGAAACAAAGGTATTTGCACATACCAGTGTATTGTAAGTGGAAGTAAAATTAAACAAAACTTAATTCACAAACAATGCAAAAGCCAAATGTAGTCAAGAAAGTTCATGAACAGTACACTTTGATAGAACCCAAAACAATGCCTTCCTATTGATATCCAGACAACCAGGGCAGACATTTGACTGGCATGCAAGGGCACAGTTATTCTGGTTGTTTGCAACAGGTGTCCATTCTGGTTGGTCAGTGACTCTGCTTTTCTAGTTGTTACAATTTTTGGGTCCCACCTGCCAATAAAACCAAAAGCAGACAGAGAGCTAGCTCTCAGTCCTTGCTAACATTTATTTTGAAGAGGAAAATGATGCCAACTTTGAAGTTCTCCATAGGAGTTGCCTCCGACACTAGGGAGAAGACCTGAGCAAGGCTTATGGGTTGAGTACCAGAGCCAATGTCAGATCACGTCTAAGGAATCACCTCACTGGCCAAAGCTGGCAGTCTGTGTGCAAGAACGATCATCACAAAAGGGGTTGTAGGTAGGGAGACAAGGTGATTGGCAAGTCTGGGAACAGGCTATGGAGATGAGGTCTCAGTCAACATGGGAGATTGTTTCTGTTGAGCCAAGGCTAGAGGTGGATCACATGGGCAGTAAAGCTCCTCTTAAGGGGCCAGGCTGGAAAGGACTGCTGCATGTTGCTTTCCTCAGGCCCACTGGACTCTAATGATAAATCTTGACAATCTCATCAAGGTCATGGTCTTCATTATAGTCATGATCATCATTATCATCATGAACAACAGCATCCTAAAATGAGGGAGAACAATGAGGTTCTTTGAAGGACTAGGAGACCCTTGGGGGCAATCTTACCACCTGGATTACATTTGGCTATTTCCTTACCTTCTTCTTTCTCCTAAGGAAAGAAACATTCTGGCCCCAATAGCTCTGCTGAGTTTTTTCCTTAGAGAGTGGTAGAAAGCCTCTTTCCAATTAGCACTAAGATGAGAATTATCTCCCACCACTTCTCCATCCCCTTTGTCCTATATAAAAGGGAGAGAATCAACACAAGAGCCATGAACTCAAGATGGGATCCATGTACAAGACTAACTCACAGTTTGCTCATTGCTAAAAAGGCGGAAATGCTTCCCATCTTTGTCTTCTCAAATTTTTTGACTCACTTGATCAAGTCTATCACGATTCCCAAAGCTTTGGGGCTTAAGTAGCAAGAAACCCTAAACTTTCCAGAGATATTTATAGCTCTCAATTCAGAATTTTTTATTTCTTTTCACCCAGATTATTCAGGGAACAGAGTGGGGGTGGGTTAGGAAAGAGAGAGATCAATGTAAGTGTTGAGGCTGATGGCTAATGGCCTTTAGATTGCAAAGATTGAGTAAACAGATTTAGCACACTGATTCAACATATTAATTGTTTGTTAACCTTTGCATAACCTTTAGGAAGCCTCTGAATGTGTGGATTTAAAACCCAAAGTACACTCGAGGTATTCCCACAGCATAACCCACTTTTACAAGGTGTTAAAACTCATTAATTTTCTGTTGAAGCAGGGCAGGAAAGGGGGGTTTGGGGGAACAAAGCACACTAAATAGAGAACTAATCAAGCAAATTAATGTATGCAGAAGGCTCTCTCCCAGGCTTGCAGAAATATCCATTTGTTACCTATATAAACTATAATTACATAAAATGCAAGTGATAGCGAGATAGAGTGTGATTTAAGGGTTGAGAGAGCAAACATAATAACAATAGCGTAATCCTAATAGCCATCATCCCTCTAATAATGTCGGCCCTTGGCTAATGCCCTCGTTTAGGGATCTCCGGGCATGTTAGCAACATTAATTAATCCTCTCACTGTATGTCTGTGAGGGTTGCTCAGAGCCATTACCCCCTCACACCTCAGGTAAGAGAGAGGGCATCAGAGCTGGGAAGCTGGGAAGAGGTTGTGGAATCCTATTCCCTACCTCACTCTCCTGCCCCTGTGCTCAAGCAAGCTCCAAGCTGAAAGCCAGCTCTAGACTGGAAGGTCATGGCCTTGGTTCTATGACGCTTGAACAAGAAGAATGGATAGCCCATGCTATCCATTTAGTAACTGAACCATTCAAACAAATACTCTTGGTAGGGAGAAACCCTTAGAGGCCATCTTGTCCACCTCAAGGTCTGAAACCTTCAAACTCTCTCCAAAGACCATTGTCTACCCTGTCCTTCAAGCCCTGGAGAAACAGATTGCTGATTCTTTGGGTCCCCTGGGCTTCTCTGTTGTGATGTCTGGGACTGATGTTCTCTCTTTCAATTAAGTCCCATGGACTGTAACCCCAACTGACTTGAGGCTGTAAGTTCTCCCCCGAAGGAAGAGAGTCATTTTAACACTTCACACTGTCTCACACCAGTCTCTCCAAAGCTATAGAATTAGCAATCATCAGATTCTTTTTACTGAAGATGGGCCTTTGGAGTCTCCCCCAAATGATCTAGCCCCAGAATATGAGTGATCTTGCTCTGTAAATTGTCTCTGCAATCTTCCCTAATTGGCCATTCATCTTCATGTCAATCCACTTTTTGGAATGAACTGAACAAGGGCTTGGGCCTCTTTTCCTGTGCAGACATCCTGAGCAGTCCCCGAAGTCCCTTCCCTGCAGAAGCGTTCCCTGTCAATCCCTTTCTTTCTTGCCCTGGGGCCCCGTCTCTTCCTTTCTTCTCCTCTGCCCACTACCTTCTCCAATCAGTTGCATAAAACCCAGCTCAACCACTCTAGCTGTGTGACTTTGAGAATATTTCTCAGCCTCTTTCTGCCTCAGTTTCATCTCCTGCAAAACAAAATGTTTGGACAAGATGACTTCCCAGGTTGCTTCCAGCACACAGAGTAAGAGGTGAGATTCAATCTTGCATCCTGGCCCCACTGGGGGTGGCTGTGGAAATGAGAACCCTGCCCTCCTCTGTACAGGGTGGTAGGAAGAGGTGGGGCTTCCGACCCAGTCCTCAAAAGATGCAGCTGCTCTCTAGGCTTCCCGAACCTGGGGTGGGTCAGTCCAGCCTGGCATCTAGCAAACCTCCCCACCCACAGCCCCTCTTTCCCCCTGTTTCCATCAAGTGGACCCTCTCCCCTCACACACCTGACCGTCATCACTCTGTGCTTTCTCTACAGTCTTGGCTTTTGAGCTGCTCAGCCCACACCTAGGTTTTCAGGAGGATGACTTGGACCAACAGAAGTGATGGGAAGACATCAGCTTCTTAAAGTTCTGCCTTACCTCTTGGTTAGAAGCACAAACAAACAGCAACAACGAAAGCCAAAACAAAAAACAGAGAGAGAGAGGGAGCAATAGAGAGAAATAGAGAGAAAGAGAGAGAGAGAGACAGAGAGAGAGACAGAGAGAGAGAAAAGAGAAAGTAAAAAGAATCCCATCTTTCAAACTTATCAGAAATGTCTTCAACCTAGTCATGGAACAAGCCCTAGAGTGGGAACCTTGAAGCTGGGTTGTAGCTGTGGGGCCCTGGCAAGGCACTAGGCCTCCCTTCTTTCTGTTTCTCAGTGAGATGACTGGAAGGACTGCCTGCTGCTCCAGCAACAGATGAGATGTGCAGGAAACTGTACCCTCTTCTGTGTGGAGCGCTGTTTCCCCCAACACTCCCAGCAACCCTGTGAGGTCGGCAATAGGGTTGGCACCATTGGCTTCTCCACTTTGTAGCTGGGAAAACTGAAGCTCAGAGAGTAACTTTCCCTAAGTCACATGCTAGTAAGTGTCCTGGCAGAGATTTGTACCCAGGATCACTGATGCCCAATCTTGATGAGGTGGTTGTCTCCTAAATGTCATTACAGTTTGCGTTGCTGTCTCAAGCTTGCATTGTTCGCTTTGGGTTGGGGTAAAGAAAGATTCATGCCGTAGGTGGTGCCTAGAAACAGGAAGAGCAGCAAGCACAGCAGTGTCCTTCTTGGCAAAGCTCCGTGGGCTCACAGAGCTGGGTCCTCTGGCTGAAGAAGAGTTCCCTTGCTAGAGTTTGGGGGCTGCCCCTGCCCAGTGAGCTGGCCAGGCCTTCTCTGAGGCTCACACAACCTCAACTGTCATGGAATTGTTACTCCTGCCCCACCCCGCCTGAGTTTTTTCTGTCCTGGATGTGGTTGCAGCTCTTGGTTGACTCATTCCCATCAATTTCTAAAGCTCAGTTCTGTCCTATTCCACCCAGTGCCTAGCCTGACCCCCTGCTGCTGGGTCTCTTTACAAGTGTGCCTTGTACCTACCAAATCTTGAATTTCTTTCCTGTGCCTCCCAGTTTGCACCCACCCATCCTAGCTCCAACACACATGCACCCTGGCATTGCAGCCAGACACCTGAAGGAAACTGACTTGGCTAGGAGCCTAGAACTGCAGCACTAGCTGTTAGCTAGCCAGTACTTGCAATGTGCCTGGTCCTTGTTGAGATGTGCTGGAAGAATGAAATACACAGCAGAGTTTCAAAGACTTAGTATAAAACACAAAGATGGAAAATCTGTCTCTCTCTCTCCCTCTCTCTCTCTCTCCATCTCTTGATAGCATCTCACTTGGTTGCCCAGGCTCTAGTGCAGTGGGTGCCATCATAGCTCACTGTAACCTCAAACTCCTGGGCTCAATTGATCCTTCAGCCTCAGCCTGCAAAGTAGCTGGGACTATAGGAGCACACCACCACACTGGCTAATTTTATTTATTTATTTTTACATTTTTGTTTCTTTTTTTATTTTTATTTTTCCCACATCGACTAAAGCAAAAAAAAAAAAATTTTTTTTAGAGACAGGATCTCACTATGTTGCCCAGGCTGATCTTGAACTCCCAGCCTCAAGCATGAGCCACCATTCCCAGCCTCTCTCTCTCTCTCTCTCTCTCTATATATATATATATATATATATTTTTTTTTTTTTTTTTTTTGAGACAGAGTCTCGCTCTGTCGCCCAGGCTGGAGTGCAGTGGCCGGATCTCAGCTCACTGCAAGCTCCGCCTCCCAGGTTTACGCCATTCTCCTGCCTCAGCCTCCCGAGTAGCTGGGACTACAGGCGCCCGCCACCTCACCCGGCTAGTTTTTTGTATTTTTTAGTAGAGATGGGGTTTCACTGTGTTAGCCAGGATGGTCTCGATCTCCTGACCTCGTGATCCGCCCGCCTCGGCCTCCCAAAGTGCTGGGATTACAGGCTTGAGCCACAGTGCCCGGCCTGCCTATATTTTTAATATAGATTGTATGTTAAATAGTATTTTAGATATATTACATAAATATAATGTTACAATTTATTTTACCTGTCTCATTTTCTTTTTTGATATGGCTATGCCATGAGTTTGAATCACATATATGGCTCTTTTTATATGTCTCTTGAATAGCACTGATCTAGAAACTCAAGATCAGATTCCACCTGGGCCATTCACTTGCTGGGTATCTCTAGAAGAACTCTCACCTTTTCTGGCTTCAGTTTCCTCAGAATAAAATAGACACCCAAAGGGCTGCCATGCACATCTTTTCCAGTTCACTCTGAGTGGCCCTTCTGAGTGGACATCCAGGGACATGCCTGGCTTTCTTAGGGGTGAATCTCTTTTCTTTCTCTTTTTCTAATTTTTACTCAATCCTTTAACATGTATTTAATAAGCTCAAACAATATGAGTCAACCCCCTCTGCCTTCTCAGTTGATAGCCTTGGTGATCACTTTTCTAACCTAACAAACATTCTTTTGGGGACAGGAAGTCATTCTAAATGAGAGCAAATCCCCTTGATGGACAAGGACCCTAGAAGCCACAACCAGGGAGACAGCTCTTGGAAAAAGATGCGCCCTGTGCTTTTGTCATTACCTAGGGGTGATGGGACCCCTCATTTGACACTGGTCTGCGGGCCCAGAATTCAAACTTCTGTCTCTGTTACCTGAATTCACAAGGCAGGGAGGTAACGAGAATCCACCCAGACCTGTTGGTCCAAGAGACAAAGAGGAAGTCACACTAGTCAGTGAGTTCCTTTATGTCCTCAGTTTACAGATCATCCCAGGACCTTGGATATTTTTGAGACTTTTGCTCATTGGGTAATTTGGGCTCCTCTGTTGCTCTCCCTCCTTCCTTTCCCACTCCTGAGAGACACTTAGAGGCACTCGGTCTATAATACATCAAATGGTGCTATTTACTGAGCATTGAGGGTATATCAGGCACTGAGCTTTTATGTGCATATCTCATCTAAATCTTTCAACAACCTTGTAGGGTAAATACTATTACTACTTCTGGCCTACAGTGGGGGAAACCAAAGCTCAGAGACATACAACATGGTTCTGTTACAAACCATGCTGCCATGAAACACAAGCTCAGAGGACTTTGCCTGAAATCATAACCAAGAGAGAGATGAAGCCAGGACTCATGGCCTGATCAGACTTCAAGTTCATGCTTAAAACTCTTTGGTGTTTGTTGAATGTGTATTTTAATTTTTAAATTATGAATCATGCAGATTCTCTGTCTGTCTGTCTCTCTTGTTGCCCAGACTGGAGTGAAGTGGTACGATCTCAGCTTACCGCAACCTCCGCCTCCCTCCTGGCTTCAAGCGATTCTCCTGCTTCAGCCACCTGAGTAGCTGGGATTACAGGTACATGCCACCACACCTGACTAATTTTTATATTTTTAGTAGAGATGAAGTTTTACCAGGTTGGCCAGGCTGGTCTCGAACTCCTGACCTCAAGTGATCCACCTGCCTCAGCCTCTCAAAGTGCTGGGATTACAGGTGTGAGTCACTGCACCCAGCTGACATTTTCATTATAAAAATTTACAAGTAAAATGTTAAAGAGCTCCTTCACAAGCTTCTTCCTACCATCTCTTTTACCTAAACCCTCCAAAGGTAGCCACTGCCTGTGTATTTATGTATACAGATTTGCTGATGCACCCACATTTAGATATTGAGGTGGGTTTTTTTTTTTTTTTTACATAGTGTTATCATATTGTATGCATTGTTTTTTGACTAGTTTTTTTTTTCTCTTAACAAGCTGTCTTAAAAGTCTTTCTACATCAGTAGGTGTAGTCACTTCATTGTGTTTTAGTAACTGCAGAGTATTCTATCTTATGTAAGTACCACCAGTTTCCCTAATGAGGAATAGCTAAGGTTGTTTCTCTCTTTTTATTATGAACCATGTTGCCATGAACACCCTTATGTCTACAACTTTGCATACATCTGTGCTACTGCTGTAGGGTGGATTCCTGAGATTGCAGGGTGAAAGGGTGTGTACATTTACATTTTTTTTTCTTTTTGAGACAGAGTCTCACTCTGTTTCTCAGGCTGGAGTGCAGTGGCGCGATCTCAGCTCACTGCATCCTCCATCTCCCAGGTTCAAGCCATGCTCCCACTTCAGTTTCCCAAGCAGCTGGGACTAAAGGTGCACGTCACCACGCCTGGCGAATTTTTGTATTTTTTGCAGAGGCGGGATTTCACTATGTTGCCCAGGCTGGCCTCGAACTCCTGGGCTCAAGCAATCCACCCACCTCAGCCTTTCAGAGTGCTGGGATTACAGGCAAGAGCCACTGCGCCTGGCCATTTACATTTTAATCACTATTGGTACATTATTTTTGGAAAAGCCTTTACTCCTTCTCCTCTACCATGATCTGAGAGTGCCTGTTTCCCCACATCCTCACCAGAACTATGCATCTTCTGGCTTTATCATTTTTGTCTAAGAGGCTCTTTGTAATATCCACTAACCCTCCTGCCCCATTTCCCTGCCTCAGAACCCCTAACCCATCATGCCTTAAGTTTCGTGCTATATAGCCATAGTGACCACACCATAGTCCCAGTGTGGAGTCATCCCCTGGGTGACAATTTGTCTCCTACGGTGACATCTGGAGACATCACTACCATCCGCTGTTTAATATTTATTGGGAACCTGCTGTGTGTTGGGCCTACACAGCAACCAGGACCTTTGGGAAGAAAACATGCAGTGATCTGAAAGGCAGAGATTACTTAATAAAAAGCGACAGCCCCATCAGAGGCTACGGGGGACCACTGTTTCCCTGGGCTTCTGTGTGCTCCTGGTGAAGCAGGTGGGGGTGTGTTCCCCTCTGAGAAGCCACATTAATACGGCAGCTGGTCTCCTACAGGATGTCTGTGCAATTCGATGGAGCTCATCACTTTTCAGTATATGAGCAATTAAATTGTACCAGGAAGCCCTGTATCTTTATATCATCCCCTAATGACTTGGGGTGGGGAGAAAAGTGTGGACACAAAGAGCCCACATCCTTGGGTAATTGGCAAAGTTATCACATTTCTTCCGAGGCCAAATGTCCAGTGTATTTCCAATTCCTCTACCCCTGCCAAGACTAGAAAACAACTGGCTTTGTCCCTGGTGTGCACCTCTGGAATTAAATGTCATTTGCAAAGCCCATAATTGCTCAACGAGACAGCCACTTCTTTTTGTCTTTCTCAGGCTCTGATACCTTTAACCCGGCCCACTCCCGCTCCCCGCTCCGCAGACTTTTGTTTCCCTGAGTCCCATCCCAGGGCCTGTCAGATTACATTTTTTATTGCATCGAGACAAAAAGCCATCTGGAGCTCCTGGTCTCCACTGTCAGTGGGCTGCCATTCCCAGGCTCTCTTGCCAGGCCCCTGATTAGGAGTCGAACCCCCCCAGCCCTCAGTCTTTATGTTTCACCCCTCGCTCTGCCTCTCCTCGGCTGTGCTGCCTTTGTCCCCCTGCTGCTCTCGCCCTATCGCTGGGCTGCAGTGTACCTTGTTGTGGCAGAACAATGCAGGCTGTCAGCTCTTATTAAGTGCGTGGGGTGGGGAAAGCGCCACAATTTCAGGTGGCTGAAAGCTTACAAATTCTTCATTTGGTTCTACGAGCCCCGAGTTTCTCTCCTGGTTGCCAATAATACTTATTTTAGGCTGCAGCTATTCTTCTTTTCTTTTTTTCTTGCCCCTTAAACCTAAATAGCATTTCCGGTGAGAGCCTTTGTAAGGTCATCGAAGCCAAGGACACAGCCCTGGAAGTGGGTGGAAGACAAACTTGTCCTTCCTTAGCTGCAACAGCCCAGCAGGGAGCAGATCGATGGATGCCGGTGTAGGGGGCTGGGGGTGGAGGGGTCGTGAGGATAAAGAGAGGCCACGGCCCCTCCCCTGCAGGCTGGGCAGGGTACTAGGAATTCTACTTGTGGTTTTGTATTTGTGTGCGTGCGTGTGCGTGTGTGTGCATGAGTGTGTGTGTCTGTATTGCAGGGTTAAACCCCAGGCCCAGGTAACCTCTGGAGTCCCAGTGTGCAGGGAAAGGACCCCTGGCGGAAAGTGTAGGCCCCTGCCTATCATGTGTCTTTTCCAAGCAGAAGGGGAGTTTTGCCCTAAGGTGGGATGAGGTGCAGGTGTGGCTGCTGGGATTCTCTTGTGGGAGCACTGAGGGAATCAATGTGTTTGGGGAAACTGTGTGACCAGCAGGTAAGGGTGTGGGCGTCACTTGTACATAGCTCCCACTCTGCTCGGTGAGAGCCACGTGGCTTTTGGGCAGCACGTGTAACTTCTCAGTATTTTCAGCTATGACAGTAATCATATCTACCTCACAGGGCTGATAGGAAGCTTGGATGCAATACAGGGTTTAAAGCTTCAAGCATCGGCCAGGTGCAGTGGCTCACGCCTATAATCCCAGCACTTTGGGAGGCCAAGCCGGGTGGATCACCTGAGGTCATGAGTTCAAGACTAGCCTTACCAACATGGTGAAACCTCGTCTGTACTAAAAATATAAAAATTAGCGGGCTGTGATGGTGCGTACCTGTAATCCCAGCTACTCAGGAGGCTGAGGCAGGAGAATTGCTTAAACCCGGGAAGCAGAGTTTGTGGTAAGCCCGGATTGTAGCACTGCACTCCAGCCTGAGCAACAAATACTCCATCTCAAAAAAAAAAAAAAAAAAAGAAAGCTTCAAGCCTCATGCTTAGCTCAGAGTGAAAGCTCAATGAATGTTGGCTGTCATCGTTAGCTCTAGTTCAGGCTTCAGACTCCAGGCCCCCTACTCCCTCAGTTTTTATTTAGCAGTGGTGTCATTCACTTTGAACACCCAAGGTAGATAGTCATCCACCCTTGGGGAACTTCCTGAGAGCTTAAGGATAGGCCAGAGGTCTCCTGCATGGGATGTACCTTCTCAATATCCTCTCAGGGCCAGTACCTCACCCCACATTGGTGCTCAGGGAGATACCTCACAATTCTTCTCTCAGATTGCTTCAGGATGGTGAAAGGTTGCAGAAAGGTCAGTAAATCAAAAATAGTGTGCTTAAACTGAAACTCAGCCAGGACTCTGACTTCAGATACCACATCATCTCCAAAGAGGGTGCGGACTCTTATTTAAATAACTCAACAATTGGTCTTTAGATCAGAAGCCTAAACAGAAGCATAAAGCATGATGTGCTCATTGTTCTCCCCTCTCATTTGACATCAACCTAAATTTGGCTTTGAGCTGATTCATCCCAGCAGTTAGCAAGGGGCATCGTACAAGAGCTCCACGGTGAATGCCCGTCCACAGATGAACACTCGCCTCATCTTTCTAGAGGGGATGCGGCGGGCTGGGAGGGATCTCACATTTCCTGAGCACATACGTTTTTTCTTTGTGTTTAATTCTCACAAAGTCTATGAAGCAGGTTTTATTACCCCATTTCCCACACAAATAAATGGAGACCCAGAGAGTTTAAGAAACTAGCCCAAGGCCTTAAAGCCAAGTAAGGAGTCAGGATCTATCCCCAAATCTATCTATCACCAAATCTAGGCTTTTCACACAGTGCCACCACCGCCAGCAGCCTTTAATTAATCTGCTAATAAAGGCAGACATGATACCTGTCAAGGTTTGTCAACAGTTAACATGTTCAAGTGTTCAATTTTCACAAATGATCAACTGGTTTGACCTTAATGCATCAAACCAGTATGGAAAGACATACAGCATCTTTCCCAAAACATCGAAATTGCTTTGAGGCTCAGCCTTTCACTAATGATCACAAACTACCTTGGGGAACGATGATTTTTGAAAATGAAGCTGTTTATAAACTTGCAGTGGACAAATACAGCTCTGAGTCATCTCACAAATCTTTCTTTAATGAGCACAGCAGTGGACGTTATGCAGTGTTTGCTATGCTGACATTGCTGGAATATTTGGGAGTCTGAAGGCTTGTATGGCTTTGCTTTTAAATATATTTGTAGTAGAAACTTTCCTTATTTCCAATGGGGTTATGGCAGGAAAATAAAATGGTTGGCATAGGGCTATGCAAATGGTTAAAAGTGAACTATCGTCTGTAATTCCAGCACTTTGGAAGGCTGAGGCGGGCAGATTTTCTGAGCTCAGGAGTTCGAGACCACCCTGGTCAACATGGTGAAACCCCGTCTCTACTAAAATACAAAAAATTAGCCAGGGGTGGTGGCGCACCTGTAGTCCAAGCTACTCGGGAGGCTGAGGCATGAGAATCGCTTGAGCTTGGGAGGCGGAGGTTGTGTGCAGTGAGCTGAGATCGTGCCACTGCACTCCATCTTGGGCTACAGAGTGAGACTCTGTTTCAAAAAAAAAAAAAAAGTGAACTGTCTATGTAGGAATGCAGAGATTTTCACATGTGCCTGCTACAGAAATTAAACTATTTTGTATATTGGGACCCCGGCTTTTCTTTTTTTTTCCTCTCTTGAATAATCAAACTAGGAATGGTTTCTGAGGTTCCTTCCAGACTCAGCTTCCTATAATGTTGTGTCTCAACACCAGGCACTTTTGAAGATGGTATAATACATGATTATATTATATAACAACAATAATTTATAGAACACTTGCCCTGGGACAGGCTCTGTTTTATGCTACTTTTATTTATTATTGTTTTTTTAGAGATGGGATCTTGCTCTGTTGTCCAGGCTAGAGTACAGTGGCACAATCACAACTTACTCGTTCTATGCTACTTTTAATCTTCAGAACAATCTTCTGAGGTAGATATTATTATCCCCATTTCTGAAGTGAGAAAACTAAAGCCCAGAGAAGTTGAGTAACTTGTCTGAAGTCACACAGCTACTAAGTGGCAGAGAGTGGATTTGAAAAGGTAGTTTGGCTCCCCAGCTCCAGTGTTTGGCTATGGCTAAGTGGGTAACACACCTCCACAGAGCTGGCAGCCCACAGCATAACTGGAGGGCCACAAAGCAGCCCTTCCTGTCCGCCTGCCCCAGGCCGCTATAGCACCCACATAGAGAAGCACCCAGGGCTAGTTTTTTTTAGGTAGAAAAATTAAATGCTTATGATATCAAAGGTACAGCAATAATCACTTGAGTCTTGTCCAATTTAGTCTCTTCTCTGCTTTCACAGTGAAGGTGTGAAATCAAGGTTCTTTTCTTCATTCTTAGCTCTTTCGTTGCCCTCCAATGAGCTTATCTATTCATAATAATTGGTCACATATGTGCTTCCATATTCAGATCTGGAGCAGAGAGCACTGGGCTGGGAGTCTAAATCAGGCTCTTGCACTGGCCCTGCCAGATGTGTGATCTTTGCAGTTATCAGCCTCTCTGGGCCTCCTGGTCCTTACTGGCACCAAGGCAGGTGGATTCCAACAGGCACCAATCCCAGGCCGGGGCCAAACTGGACCCGCCTGTGGGTTTTATTTAGTATGCCCAGTGATTTAAAAAAATTTTTTTTGAATATGTTGCCAATGATTAAAATACAGAGTTTTTGTTTTTTGTTTTTTGTTTTTTTTTTTGAGACGGAGTCTCACTCTGTCGCCCAGGCTGGAGTGCAATGGCACAATCTCGTCTCACTGCAACCTCCGCCTTCCGGGTTCAAGCCACTCCCCTGCCTCAGCCTCCTGAGTAGCTGGGATTACAGGTACCCACCACCATGCCCAGGTAATTTTTTGTATTTTTAGTAGAGATGGGGTTTCACTGTGTTGGGCAGGCTGGTCTCAAACTCCTGAGCTTGTGATCCACCCTCCTCTGCCTCCCAAAGTGCTAGGATTACAGGTGTGAGCCACTGCGCCCGGCCTAAAATACAGAGTATTAACATAAAAACCTGAGTCTCCGGAATCTCATGGAACTGGAAAGATCTGGGGGATTGGAGCTCCCCTTCCCACAGTGTGGTGAGAGGGAACGGGGTCATTGCACCCCTGCAGGCAGGCTCGTGCAGAGCACTCTCTTGCTGGACTCCTCACTGCTCCCAGCGGGTTTCCCACAGCCCGCTTCCCTGGTTTACATTCCTTCCTGGGCCCTTGAGGCATCTCCATTTGTAGCCCCGGAGGCCACGGTCTCCAAGGCCCTGGTCCCATCTAAGTTGACTTAGGCATTTCATGTGCTCCCCGTGGTCTCTACACTTCAAAGGAATTAGAAGTGTCCCCTTCACTTATGACCCCCACAGGGCCTCTACTGGTGGGCTCAGTACCTGATGGGTGACTGTCTGAGTCTGTCACACAATCGGGAGACCCGGAGGGCTGAGGTCTTTGCGCTGCTCTGTCCTGGTGTTTTCGTTCTGTTCTGTTTTGTTGTTGCTGCAGCTGTTGACACTGGTTGGTAGAGAGTTAGGGGGAAGCTCGGAAGGTCGGTCTCTCATGCTTTTGCAGCCCCAGGCCTCCACTGGACTCTACTCTGGAAGAGGGATGAGTGCACAGAAAATGGACAGATCCCCGTTGTGTGGATCCCCAGAACCCGCTTTGGACACATTTCTGCCTGTTCCTTTGTACAAAGCCCCTGCTTTTCAGAGATTAATTGTTGTCAAATGCAACTTATTTTCTAATGCTTTCAGGCCCCATTTAAAACCTTCTGCTTTATTTTACCTTTTTTGATAGAGTCACCGAGGGTTTTTTTTTTTTTTTATGGATTTGCCAGTGATTGTCCAGTTTGACAAATTGGATTCTTAAAGCTGATCCTTTGAAGAAAAGGATGCAGTGTGACAAGACAAGAAACAGCTCATCCTCAAATCAGGAGGATATATTAAAAAAAATAAAAGCAACTCCAATCTCCAGCTTTCCTGTGACTCAAAGGGTGTCTCAGTTGTCACTGATAATCTAATCTTTCTATGATAGGTGAGGAGCAGGACAATGGCGACCCAGCCAGGCTGTGGGTACGATAGGCCTCTGATTAATAGGACTGTCCAATAAGCCCCCAGCCCCCAGGAAGAAGATTAATGACATTTGATGTGAACTCTGACCTCCCCCGGCAAGAGCAGAGGGAGAAAAGGGAGCCGCTCAGACAGAATGGGGCATGCTGCAGCCGTTGGTTGATTGATTCCTGAAGGCTTTGTTACCCGGAGGTGGTGTATTTGGGGAGGGAGCCTGAGCATCTCGCTGCCCGCTCGTGGGCTTTGACCGGAACCCTAGCCTAGCAGGGTTTTGCAGTTGACACCTCTCCCAAAGACCAGCCTTTTATTTGCCCCCAGGAACACTGTGTCTGAAAAGTAACAACCTCCGGAGCCTTGGCCAACCTCTGCTGACCTGTCATCCTCAACCGGTGGGATCACTTTGACCCCTCCCCAACCCCAGTGCTAGGAATCAAATGAAGCAGGCTTTAAAAGCCAGACTCGGCTGGGCGCAGAGGCTCACGCCTGTAATCCCAGCATTTTGGGAGGCCGAGGTGGGCGGATCACCTGAGGTCAGGAGTTTGAGACCAGCCTGACCAACATGAAGAAACCCCGTCTCTACTAAAAATACAAAGTTAGCCAAGCATGGTGGCACATGCTTATAATCCCAGCTACTCTGGAGGCTGAGGCAAGAGAATCGCTTGAATCTGGGAGGCAAAGGTTGCTGTGAGCTGAGATCGCACCGTTGCACTCCAGCCTGGGCAACAAGAGCGAAACTCTGTCTCAAAAAAAACAAAAAAAAAACAAAAAACAAGAAAAAAAACCCAGGCTCACAAGCCCTCCTTGGGGCTTTTTACCTCATTCTCTGGGTCTAGGATCAGGAGAAGTAACTGACTTTATGGCAAAAAATTGTTTCTGTAGCAGGAAGCAGCTGAGATGCTCCCAGCACAGAAACCAGAGGGAAAAGGGCATGAGGTGGGCATCTACCTGGCTACCAGAGGACATTCAGGGGGTGGGAGGAGAGAAGGAGACAGCCTGCTTACCTCCCACAGCTTGGATGCAAAACCGAAGTCAGGCTCGGCAGTGGTTGGGTCTTTTTGCCTTGCTCTGAGGCTGACTCTCCAAATTGCCTGCCCTTAACAGTATGGCCATCGCATAACCTTAAATGGTTTTTTTTTTTTTCCCGCTTAATGCCCTTTTCTGACTTTACTGCTTATCTCAACTATTGTATGAGAGGGACCATTTGGCATCCAGGCCTTGATTATAACAATGACCACATGATGATGGCCAAGAAAAGTATGAATCATGAGTTAGATCGACCACTGGAGTGTGTAGGCCAGTGACCACCCAGGAGCTGGAAGTGTGTCTGCCTGTGAGTGTGAGCAAGACCCAACCACCAGGGAGGCCCTGCTCCTGGAAGCAGCCTTGCTTGTTGGTAGACTGTAAACAAGGATGGCTGGAGGGGGCCCTCTGAAAGGTGCGCCCAAGACAAGACTCATGGCAGTGGGAGCCAGAGATCCACCGACCCCCTGACTAGAGAGGCAAGGCGGAACTTTGGTACAGCCCTCACTTTCTGATAACACACTTCAAAAACATTGAAAGCTGAATTCACTTTTTCAGAACCTTAGCAGACAGACCGCCCTCTCAGCTACCCAGGGGCTCTGCAGGCCAGTGGGTCCTTGTCGGCAGTCTTGCCAGCTTGCACCACACAACAGAAGTGGGGCAAGTGTTTGAATATTTTATGGCAGTTGGCTTTATTTGATACATTTGAGTGGGAGATGGGCAACATAAAGCTGCTATGATACGACTCATAAACCTCATTTCACCCGGACAAAGGTGAGCCTTGGCGGGCGTGCCTGGGCTGGTGACTCTTGACTTCAAAACATGATGCATATGGAGTCCCTGTATCTGGCACATAGAAAATGCTTTAAGGGTGAGAATTCATATTTTTTAAAAAATAAATGATTATTCACAACGTGATGCTCATTGGACGATCCTTTGACAGTGTGCTCAGTTGTAAAGAGGAAGATTCAGAAGCATATGTAAAATACTGAAAATTATTTTTGAAGAAATATTCCAAAGAAGAGGTGTAATTAGGGATTTTATCATTTCCTTTTTTTTTTTTTTTTTGAGATGGAGTTTTGTTCTTATTGCCCAGGTAGGAGTGCAATGGTGTGATCTTGGCTCACTACAACCTCTGCCTCCTGGGTTCCAGCAATTCTCCTGCCTCGGCCTCCCTAGTAGCTGGGATTATAGGCATGAACCACCACGCCTGGCTCATTTTTTGTATTTTCAGTAGAGGCAGGATTTCTCCATGTTGGTTAGGCTGGTCTCGAGCTTTTAACCTCAGGTGATCTGCCCGCGTTGGCCTCCCAAAGTGTTGGGATTACAGGCATGAGCAGCCACTGAGTCCGGCCTGTAACTTTCTTTTTTAATGAACTGAGAATGGGTCCCCTTGCAACATGGAGTCTGTTTTTCAGTTTTTGCCTTTAGACTACTAGCGGGGTTTGGAGTAACTCATTATGTTGAGAAGTAGGGGACTGCCTGAAGTATAAAAGGCCAGCCAAGGCAAGGCTTCCCTAGGAAGGAAGAGAAGGAGCTGCCTGGGCCTCCCCTCTTCTCCTCCCAGGCTGGCTGCCATGTAATGCAATGTCTGATGAATTGGTGAAGGGTATAAACACTCACCCAGAATTACTGGGCCAGGGGCATTGCCATGCACTCTCCTTAACTGTTGGGTTGACCAAGTTTACCTCCTGCCCTGGCCAGGCCTGACTGCAGAGAACTGCCTCCCTCCCCTGTCACTACCTGCTGTTAAATAACACGGGCCAGGAAATCTGGTCAAAGCATCCAACTAATGCAAGATTACCTGGGGAGGAAGGAGAAAAATCACTGAAGGTGAGAAGACATCTTGCTTTATTTCCCAAGCAATATAAAGAAGCAACTGAGACCTGGATTAAGATGAAAAGTTCCATCCAGAAGTTTCTCAGGTCTGATATTATTCAGAGTCTCAGGTATTGATTAGCTCAATGATTCTTAAACTTTGGCAATTATCAGAATCCTCTGGAGGGCTTGTTAAAATACAGACTGATGGGCCCTGGAAACTCCCAGAGTTTCTAATTCAGAAGGTCTAAGAGGGGCCTGAGAATGTGCATTTCCAGCAAGTTCCCAGGGGATGCTGATGCTGCATGTCTGAAGACCATATTTTGAGAATCACTGGATTAGCTAGATCGATGGAGGGCATCAGAATGATTTTGGGCATCTCATTAAAAATACTGATTTCTAGGCCCTTTGTTTTAATCATGATGTGTATGGCAGAAAATTGACAGAATATCAGACAACAGTTGTTTGATGAAGAAAGATATTTAATCACATATCGATTCTATTGGAGGTAGGTAATTTCAGGTTTGGTATAGAGTATCAATGATATTATTAAACAGTGGAGGTTCTTTTTATCTTTCTAGTTGTTTGTCCTTAGCCCAACTGAATTTTCATCCTTAGGTTTTCCTCATGATTGCAAAATGGCTGCCACAGTTCCAATCATCATGTTGTCACACAACCGCATCCAAGGCAGAAGAAAGAGCAGGCATCTCTCCTTCTCCCTCCCTCCCTCTCTGTCCCACTTCTAAACTTCAGTATCCTTTCCATAAGTTTTCTTTTTACAACTTATTGGCCAGAAGTGAATCACAGGCCTACCTTAAGTAAACCAATAGCAACAGGGAATGGAAATACTGAATGCACCCAGGTTTATCACCTGGGTCTGGGTGAAGGCTCACCTTCCCTAAGCATGTTACTGCCTCATCAAAATTGAGATTCTATAATTCAAGGAAGAAAGGAATGCCACTGGGCAGGGATGAACAGCGTCTGCCCTAGCTAGGGTGACCAACCTGTCCAGTTTTCCTGGGACTGTCCCAGTTTAAAAATGGAAAGTCTCATATCTGGGAAAATATGTTAATTCTGGGTAAATCAAGACGGTTGATCGGCTAGGTGCAGTGGCTCACACCTGTAATCCTAGCACTTTGAGAGGCTGAAGCATGAGGATTGTTTGAGCCCAGGAGTTCGAGACCAGCCTGGGTAATGTAGTGAGACCCTGTCTATTAAAAAAAAAAAGATGGTTGATCAGCCTAATTTCAATCTCCCAAGGCCTTCTGAATTAGAAACTCTTGGGAGTGGGGCTGAGAACTTAAAAATGATATTTTAACACTCTCCCAAGGTGATTCTAATGCATGTCAAAGTTTGAGACTCAATGGGCTTTAGTTACCATGAAGCCAAAAGGGGGACTCAAGGTTGACGTATTTCCAGCAGACATCAGAGCAGGAGGAAATCCCAGATGAAGTGATGCAGGTACAGCTTGAGACTGGGGATTCTCACAGGCTCACATAACTTGGAAGGACCTAGGCCTAGGATCCCAGCCTAGAAGGACCCAGAATATTTGAATTCCATCCCATCCTGCTCCTATCCTCACTGCCAGAAGGAAGGGACACTCTAATTTAGAACCCCTCCTCTGGGCCATCTTAACACCCTGTAGCCAAGTCTGTAAGGCTCCTTATCACAGAGTCCTGTGATGCTGGACTTGCAGGTTGTCTCCATGCGAGATGGCAAATCTCCTCAGGACAGGAGCCTCATTTGAGTGTCTTCTATCCTAAGCATTCAGCACCATGCCTGGCTTATCTTAGTCATTCAATAAATGTGTGTTGAATACGTGAATGAGTGAATGAATGAATGAATGAACCAATAAGGAGGCTGAATTCTTGAATTTAAAGATAAATTCTGGCCTCTAGACCCCAGATCAACCCTTGGAACAGATAAGTGCCCAGAGCTTAGAATCTTCCCTGCCTTATCAACAAGCTGGCAAGACTCTGGGTGGGGCTGGGGTGGGCATGGGAGTCGGGGTCAAACTCTGTCTTAGGACACTAGATGACTGTGCACTGGCTCCCAGGCCCAGGCTTCTGTGGAAGCTGTGCATGTCCCCAGCGCATGGTGCTGGGTAACTTTCCGATGGTTTGAGCTCATTACTCATCATTAGGAGGCCTTGTGTCTGGAGTTTTCCAGGTGATCAAAGCTTCTCTGTCTGGAGCAGCCAGGCAGGCCCTGGTGTCTGTCACCAGTAATCTCCCAGCCTTGCCAGGCAGACAGTTAAGTAACCCAGGAAGGAGGGGATTTGGTTTTTAAGCTCACATAATTCAGCCTGACACCCCCACATGCAGACAGTGGCTCTGGCTCTGCCCTGAGGAAGTTGTCCCTGGTTGGAGGGGTGCAGGCTGATGGGAGCAGTAGCTTGTCTGTGTGCAGGTTTATTTTAGAGCCCGTGGGCATCTCTCCTCACCCTGCTGTGCTTCGGAGGGCTGGGAGTGGAGGGAGAATTGGTACCCATCGCCTCCTGCAGCAATGCCTCTTCTCCCCACTGAGATGGGCTTCCAAATAGCCCCCCGACGCCTTGCTCTACCAGAACTAGGAACTCCTAATGGGGCTCTTCTTTGTCCCCGGTCTCTGGTTGGGCTCAGAGTCCAATTTGCCTCCCCAACCCCAAATCCCTCAGCACTACACACAATCTATGTCATTGCCCAGAAAATGTGCTGCAGGCCTAAAGTGCAGGGTGAGACTGCAGCATACTACACCTCTTCAGGTTCTCATGTTTCAATAACAATCACAAAATCCTTCAATCATAGGGGGAAAAAATAAAGGATGCTTAAAACAATTTTTAAATATTGCATCTTGTGATTTTTAAAAGTTGGATTGAAAAAACTGGCCTAGACATTTTTTTCTGATTTTGCGCAAACCATGCAAAAAACTTGCACACCCTTGCCCTCAACAATGCAGCCGCTGCCACTCTTCCTCTCAACATAGAAAGCAAAGTCTGAACAAAGAGTGAATTTGCAGAGTTGATTCGTCTGGAAAATGGAAATGGATTTGCTAAAGAGTTTGTGTAAATGTCCAGGTATCAGCGTCACAATATGTCGTTTAGAAAATTGAGAGTGGGAATAGAACAGTCCAACCCCTAAGACTGACAACTGGTGTGATGCCAAGTCCTTCCCAACATACTCTTAGGGTCACCGTGCTGGCCCGGGGACCTGCTGTGGCTTTCTTTCAAGCAAATGTTCTTGCCCTGTCTAAGTTCTGTGCTCAGTGGAGTGGCTGCTGGTGCATTTTAGACATCACCACTCCCCCAGACTGCTTCGGAGGGCCTTCCTGGCACAGCCCTAGCCCTCCCAGGCTGGAGAAGGGCCAGCTTCTGTCCAAGGCCTGCTCCTGTGTCTTCAGCTCCACTCCCACCAGGATGTTTTACATATTTTAATTAAAGTGCCGCCCTGGGCTGGCAGGGCCTCTGATGGATGGCTCTAATCCGAGTTGCAGAGTTGCAGAGTGTGAAACATGGCATCCAGCGATGCGCTCCTCCTGCTCTCGAGGAAGCTTTGGCTCCCACCTCTGGAGGCGGTCTGCTCGGTTCCAGGAGGAGCGGCGAACCGGCAGGTGGTGGCAGGTGGCAGGCACATTGGCTGGGCTCAGGGATGGGAGGAGAGCGAAGGTAGGACAGCGCCATGGATGGTTTCCGAGGACCAGCTGGCTAGTGGGCTGCGGATGAGTCCGATTCTTGCAGACACACAGCCCTGTGGACACTCCTTAGCAGTGTCAAATTATGACAAATGGCGTGGGTAAAAGTTGCTGGGTGGCAGCTGCTGCATCTCAGAGGGAAGCAGGTATTTTTAGCACCGCGCCTCGGGGCTCTGGTGCTGGGTTAATTAATCATAGAGAACAGCACCATGTTTTGTTCTTGACCCTGGTCCCCACCCCCCATCCCAGACTTGTCCCCATTCCCCTGACTGGCATACCAGCTGCAGAGGTGGAAACTGTGCACAGCTGGAGCAGCCCTGGATAGCCCTCATAACACTGGGGATACCACTCCTGCCTCCCCCAGCTAGGTTGCTGCACGGTCCAGCCCCTCCTGACCTTCTCCCACTGCTTCCCACTGCCGCCAGCCACACAGGCCTCTTCTGGGCTCTTCGAGCCCCTTCCTGCCCCAGGCCTTTCCACTTGCACTTCCTTCCTGAATATTATCCCCAGGTCTCCTCCTCCTTCCTGTCTTGCCCCAAATGCCGCCCACTCCCTAACCCCGACAAAGGCACTCCCTGAGCCCACCTCCACCCGACAGGCTATCACCTTCCACTGCTTATTTCCTTCAGAGATTTAGCACCAACCCAAATCATCTTATTTGTTGATTGCTTACTTTACTGGTCTCCTTCCATCAAAATGCTGCCTGCTTGAGAGCAGGAGTTTTTTCTGTCTTGTTTGTTCTCTTGAATTTCAGTTGCGTGGCTCTGTCTACACAGGGTAGGTACTCGATGATTATCATTGAATGAGTGGATGGATGGTTGGATGGATGAATGAATGGACAGGTGGAAGCCTGGCTGGATGGATAGATGGATGGAAGGCGGGATGGATAGCTGGATAGATGGGTGAATGGATGGATGAATGAATG
Organism: Chlorocebus sabaeus; assembly: GCF_047675955.1. Lineage (NCBI taxonomy): Eukaryota > Metazoa > Chordata > Mammalia > Primates > Cercopithecidae > Chlorocebus > Chlorocebus sabaeus. Next base: position 40,650,817 of record NC_132919.1, read on the forward strand.
GACAGGTGGAAGGCTGGCTGGTTGAATAGATGGATAGATGGATGGAAGCCTGGCTGGATAGCTGGATAGATGGGTGGATGAATGGAATAATAGATGGATGGATGAATGAATGGAAGGATGGATGAAAGACTGGCTGGATAGCTGGATAGATGGGTGGATGAATGGAATAATGGATGGATGGATGAATGAATGGAAGGATGGATGGAAGACATTTTATGGGGGCATCTGGGAAGACACTGATTGTATCGCAGTATCCTTGCCCAGGCCAGAGGAGGCACCAGGTCAAGGGATTCTGGGAAAAGAGTGGCTAAATAGGGCCAACAGCTGTCCTCTCTCTTTTAGAAATATCTAATCACATGTTCTTTGGGGTTTGGACAGATTGCTCTGAGTTCTGAGTTCCGTTTTTTTTTGTTTTTTTTTTAATGATTTTTTTTTTCCTTGGGGATAGGGAGAGATAGACTAGTGTTTTTTTTGTTTGTTTTTTTTTTTTGAGATGGAGTCTCACTCTCTCGTCCAGGCTGGAGCGCAGTGGCGCGATCTCGGCTCACTGCAAGCTCCACCTCCCGGGTTCACGCCATTCTCCTGCCTCAGCTGCCTGAGTTGCTGGGACTACAAGTGCGCCACCATGCCCGGCTAATTTTTTGTATTTTTAGTAGAGGCGGGGTTTCACCGTGTTAGCCAGCATGGTCTTGATCTCCTGACCTCGTGATCCGCCCACCTTGGCCTCTCAAAGTGCTGGGATTACAGGCGTGAGCCACCGCGCCTGGCCTAGATAAACCAGTTTTAAGAGACTCCCAGAAGACTGCTTCCCACTCTGCCTGGAAGCTCCCATTAGTAGTTCATTTCAGAGGATTTTGCATGGTTCTTTCACCGAGTCTTTTTAGGTCTAATTACTCTTGGTGGAAGACACAGTTGGTTGCCCATCCTCTTCGTCTCCCTTTCTTGCTTGAGAACAGAACCCCAATTTGGTTCTGGTATGGGAGGCTTGTGTTTCAGGGAGGCCTGACCCAGCCCCAGTCCCAGGAAGGGGCCTGTGATTGGCCTCAGCCAACTGTGGGAGCCCCACGCCTCTAGTCAGTGATGCAGTTAGAAGGGGCCCAGGGATGTGGTTCTAACTCATGGGATGTAAGGAGCTTCTAGCTTCTGAGCATTTTCCTCCCTTTAAAAAAGGTACACGAAGAAGGAGGGCCTCTATGTCATGTCCCTTTTCCCAGTCCCCAAAAGGACCAAGGCTTATTTCATTTGCAGAGACAGATGAAGGCATATGATGGGGTGGGGTCCTGGGGAAACCATCTGGCTCTCACTGGCAAGCCATGGGCAGGGTCCCACAGGAATGGTGCTCAGACCCAGTGATGCCCAACCTGGGGAACTATTAGAACATGCCCACTATTGAGTCCCATCCCATTCAGGTTTAATCTGATTCTCAAGGGCGGGACTGGGATCTCTGTGGGGCTGAGGTGCCCCTCTTGTCCCCCCATCATCCTGAGACATGAGGAGGCTGTAACCACTGAAATAGGCCAGGGACAGAGAAACCCATCTGACAGTGGGTTCAAGGCCCGGAGATGTTAGAACTCCTTTTCCTTGAGAACTTTAAGGGAACAAAGTGATTGGCTTCTTAGTTTCCTAGTTTATATGGAAGGAAATTTTGTGAGAAAGGCATAGTCCTTGATTATGAAATTTCTAGGAGGAGAACGTTCAGGAGAACGTGTGTATCAAGTTGCCCTGTTGAGGATGCTGCCCTGAAGGCTCGGGAGGCCACCAAGCCTGGGGTCTTCTCCTGACAGCACTCACTCACTTCTAGCTTCGGCTGTGCTCTTGTGGAAATACCGTCCTCCCCTCTGGTTCTGAGAAGCAAACTGCAATGTCATTTAAAAATAAACACCAGGGAAGTGGAGAAAATGCTATTCCACACACCTTTTACTACTTTTCTTTCACAGATCTGGTTACGACTTCCACCATTCCCCGTGGGAGGCAGAGAAAAAGAGGCAGAAAATAAAAGAGAGAGAGAGAGAGAAACAGAAAAGCACTCAGAGAATGATAGAGACTGACTTTTTGCTGATTCAAAAAATATTTATTGAGAATCTATTATGTGCCCAACATGCACATACTCCCTTAATTAAATACACCACAAGACCACATGCTGTTTTTATCAGTTCCTCAATCCCCATCTAGCGCTCTTAGGTAGTGGAATCAAGAGGTTGCTGTTTTTGCTAAGACCAGTAGGTGTCATCATGTCAGCGGGAAAGCCAGGGGTGCCCGGGATTTGACAGCCACCTGTGAAAATAAGTTTTATTTCATCTAGTTCTCTGAGTGCCAGTATATGCAGGGCACTAGGCAGGATGCTTGAGGGTACACAGGGTAAGAAACTCATGATCCCTGGTCTCATGGAGTTTACTGTGCCATCAGGGACCTGGAAGGACAAAGTCCTAAGTCACAAAAAGAGGGAGAAGATTGTAAGTGCCTCAAGAGAGGTTTAACTGAAGGACTGTGTGGATTCTTCAAACATCAGAGACATCAGAACAGCCAAATCCTGCCTTCTCACATTATGGTGGAAGGAATAGTTTCCGAGAGGGAAGGTGATTGACCTAGGGTCACACAGCAATTCCAGTCTCCAGATCTCCTGACTCCTAGAAAAATGGTCTTTCCACCATTCTGTCTCAATAATCGAAGTTGCTTTTTTCGTCTTGCCATTTAAAATTTCACCTTATTGCTTGATACTTTATTATGCTAAAAAAGCCCCACAAAATACCCCAGAAAATTTCACCTTAGTTTAGCCTTGAACCTTCCTGCAAAATGCCCTCTCTGATGCCAACTGCAAGGCTCCCCTGATAGGTTAATGTGCATCTCTCAGAGGAGGCACCTGCCCTCATCACAGGCCCTGTGGTGCAAGAGTCAGCTTGCAGAGGCTCATGAGAGCTGATTTTGTGCATCTCTTCCCAGTGACATCATGTTGGTAGCTTGAAATTGGCCATGGTGGGAGTATTTACACCATGGAAATTGGCAACAGCTATTAATATAAATCAGAGTTTTATTCACTTTTCCCCATAGAACTGCACACCATTGAATTAGTATTCCTACTTTATAGATAAGAAGATTGAGGCTCAGGGAGATGGGATAATCTGCCAAAGATAGGTAGCTTATAAGTGGAGCTGGGACTCCAACCCAGGTGGTTTGATGCTAGAGTGCTTGGCAATGGTAGATTGAATAGGACTTAGGGCCACTTTGACATGGAAGGGTCTAGATTGAGCCTAGGTTTCTTAGTCTATTGTGTGCTGCTATAGTAAAATATTGGAGGCTGGGTAATTTATAAAGAACAGAAATGTATTTCCTTACAGTTCTGGAGGCTAGGAAGTCTGAAATCAAAATGCTGGCATCTGGCAAGGGCCTTCTTGCTGTGTCATTCCACAGCAGAAGATACCCATGGTAGAAGGGCAAAGAGAGGGTGAGAGAGAGACATAAAGGGGCTGAACTTATCCACTTATAAGAAACCTGCTCCCAAGATAACAGCATTAATCCATTTATCTCTTAAAGGGTAGCCTAATCATCTCTTAAAAGTCCTTCCTCATAATCCTGTTACAATGGCAATTAAATTGCAACATGAGTTTGGGAGGGGACAAATTTTAGCATCACAGCACCAGTTGTCTTATGTGGGCTCTGGTGTGGGTGCTGTTCTGGGTTGCTGTCATTAATCTGACAGCAACACTGGAACAGGAACTGGTTTGGGTGAAGAGATCACCAATTCAGTTTTGGATGGTTTGAACTGGAGGCCCATTGTTGGGAAGACATTTAGATTTGGAGCCCAGGAGAAAGGTCTAAGCAAGAGACTGAGATGTGCAAGATGAAGGTTTGTTCCTGACTAAACCAAATGTAGATTAGCTGAAGTATTTTCCTTTGTTCTAATTATCAGGTAAAAAGTACAAGAATTACCTTTCTATGTGTTTTTTCTCACATTTGTCAACATTCAGGTATGTTGGAGGACCATGCACTCACTTGTTCCCTGATCCTAGTGTGTAGTGAGCACTTAGTACTTATTGGATAAATATGACTAACCCATTTTTACCCTGCACCTACTGAATCAGCCTGCTGTGGACCACACATCAAAATCTAAGTACATTTCTTGCAATTTTTAAAATTATCTGGAATTCTGGCATCATTATAGGAGTATGGATTTGGAATAAGAGATTACTTTTTTAGCATTTTAGAGCTACAAGTGGGATTAGGTATCATTTCTTACAATGTCTTTGTTTTACTAGTAAGGTACTAAAGCCCAGAGACCAGTCCAAGACCATGCAGGTCCCTTGCCAGTGTGGGAGACCACCCAGTCCTGGCAGCCAGTGAGCCTGGCCTGGCTTGCCTTGCTCTGGCCAGTGTACTTCCCTGCTCTGGGACTTGGTTTGTTCCTCAGGTTAAAGAAGAACCTGAGTTCTGGTTCTAGAAGGGTGATGAGTTAAGGATCCATATCTCAGGAAGGCAACTTGGTCAGATAAACAGACGAAGCTCTAGGTAACCAAGCAAGGAAGCTACAATATGCAAATGAATGGATTGTGGCTTTCTTTCTGGTTGGTTGAAGGGGCCCTGATGTCACAATTCTAGGGTTTCTCCACTCTGAATGATCGTGTCTCTAGCCAAAAATATTTATTGACCTGGCTGGTCTCTTGGCTTCCTCTCTTTGTCCAACGTAGAAGAGAGACAATGGAACCCCTCTACCAGGCTGGGTCCATTCTCATGACGGTGAATACCTTACAGGGGAAGAAAATGGTAGAGAGTGGCCTCCAGTCTGGAGACTTTTCCCTGTCCCAGTCATGGCCCTCCTGCCTCCCGCCACCTGCCGACTTGGAGATCCTGCAGCAGAAGGTGGCTGGGGTACAACGGGAGCTGGAAGACTTTAAGAAAGAGACATTGAAGTCCATCCATTACCTTGAAGACTCCTTCTGCGAGATGAATGGTGCCCTGGTGCAGCAGGAGGAGCAGGCGGCTCGCGTGAGGCAGCGGCTAAGGGAGGAGGAGGACCGTGGCATCGTGCGCAACAAGGTTCTCACTTTCCTGCTGCCACGCGAGAAACAGCTCCGGGAGCATTGCAAGCGGCTGGAGGACCTGCTGCTGGACAGGGGCCGCGACGCCCTGCGTGCCACCAAGAAGAGCCAGGCTGACTGAGCCTTGTGGGTAGCACTAGCCAAGCACCAAGTAGATGATTTTTTTTTTTTTTTTTTAATGGAAGGACAAACCCCAAGTCCCCACCCGCTTGCTTTCCTTTTCTCATTTCCATTGCTTCCCTTCTACCTAAATAACACCTTGCTGAGAGGCAAAAAGACTTCAATATGTTTTTTTGGTGAAATTCCATTTATCCAGCACTCTCAAGGAAGGAAGCACCCCACTACTAAGTCAGGCCCCTGTAACTTTCACTTGAACTGTTTTCCTGTTTGTAATGGTACTATTGCTCAATGTATACTTTTTTTTTTTGTACAGTATATTCTTAAACTGATTGTGCTGAACAGAGTCACCTTTTTTTTTTTTTTTTTTTTTAATGATTCAAGGCTCTCATAATTTGAGACTTAATGTGTGGTCAACTGATACCATGTCATGTAACTCATGATCTCCCCAGAGGGTTCAGACTGCTTGCCCGTGCACTAACACTACTCCAGATTGCTCTGTTTTTAGTATTCTAACCCTTGCCTGTATGGTCTTTCTGTCTCCCTTCACTGTTAGACTGTCACATCTCACTTTTCTTTGCTGTGTCTTTCTACCTCTACTTCCTTTCCTGCAGACTGGCCAATCAGAATGACAGAGCTTATTAGGACTGTGTGGGTGGAACTCGCTGAGCTTTAGTGACCGATAATGCAACACCTCTGAGATGGGACTAGGAAGTGGGGAAACTGATTTCTGTGTTTGATCCATGGAGCAGGAATTGTTGTCACAATGCCTGGCCATTTATCAGGCAATACAGACATACCATCCCACTTACCTCCATAGGCACTCATTGGAGGTGAATGTTGATTTTGCATGGTTCACACTGGGAGACTGGCCACAGGAAGGCAAGTCCAGTACCCAAGGTCTGCACCCCAGTAAGTGGCAGGGCCATGGTTTCAGTCCAGGTCAGCTGTGCTCATTTGCCTCCTGCTGCACCCCTCTCTGCTCCCCAGTTTTGGAACCACTTTAGGCTGTTCACGGACGTGTTCTGGAAGGCTGAGGCTATCACATGGGTGATTTGGGAGTTCATTAGCTGACACTATACCTTTTATTTCCAATTAGTCTTCTGTTTCATCAATTCATATATCTTCTCTCTGGCGGCCCAAATGCTGCCATGCAGCAGGGATTCTCCTCTAAACAGCAGAAGTGAGGTGCCTGGAGACGAGAGCCAGTGCCTGAACAGAGTCAGGTCTGTCTTTCCAGCTCTGAGCTTACAGCAGATTCCATATCATCTGATCTTCTGTGGCAGTCTCATCCTCCCTCTTTCTTCTGTCATAGAATCTCCCCAGATAAGATTTGAACATCTGGAACTTCCAAGCTGCACTTCCCAAAAGGACCCTGTGACCCGTGGTTAATTGTAATACCCATCCAATAGCCATCTACCACGAAGGGTTGCATCCCTACTCTAACTTTAGGCAGTTTTTTGTTGTTGTTGTTTGTTTGTTTGAGATGGAGTCTCTCTCTGTCACCCAGCATGGAGCGCTGGAGTGCAATGGCGTGATCTTGGCTCACTGCAACCTTCACTTCCCAGGTTCAAGCAATTCTCCTGTCTCAACCTCCCGAGTAGCTGGGACTACAGGCGCATGCCACCATGCCCAGCTAATTTTTGTATTTTTAGTAGAGTTGGAGTTTCACCATATTGGTCAGGCTGGTCTCAAAATCCTGACCTCAGGTGATCACCCACCTCGGGCTCCCAAAGTACTGGGATTACAGGAATGAGCCACTGAGCCCAGCTGCTTTTTTTTTTTTTTTTTTTTTTTTGAAGACAGTCTTACTCTATTGCCCAAGCTGGAGTGCAATGGTGTAATATCAGTTCACTGCAACCCGGCTTTCAACTGATTCTCCTGCCTCAGCCTCCCGAGTAGCTGGGATTACAGGTGCGCACCACCACGACTGGCTAATTTTTGTATTTTTAGTAGAGATGGGGTTTCACTATGTTGGCCAGGCTGGTCTCAAGCTCCTGACTTCAAGTGATCCTCCCACCTTGGCCTCCCAAAGTACTAGCATTACAGGCATGAGCCACTGTGCCCAGCCGTTAGGCAGTTTCTTTGGAGGATTTAGCTGAAGTATTAATAATGGTAATACTAACAATATGAATATTATTACTAATACAAGAGCTTAGTGTTATCAAGAATATAATATAGTCCAGGCACTATGGTTGGCCCTTTGAAGGTAAGTACTGCTGTGGTTTGAATGTCCCTTCCAAAACCCATGTTGAAGATTTTGTTTTTGGTTTTGTTTTTGTTTTTGTTTTTTGAGAGTGGTCTCTCTCTGTCACCCAGGATGGAGTGCACTGGCACGTTCTTAGCTCATTGCAGCCTCTGCCTACCAGGTTCAAGCGATTCTCCTGCCTCAGCTTCCCAGTTAACTGGGATTACAGGCGCCCACCACCACACTGGGCTAATTTTTGTATTTTTAGTAGAGACAGGGTTTTGCCATGTTGGCCAGGCTGGTCTCAACTCCTGACCTCAGGTGATCCACCCGCCTTGGCCTCCCAAAGTGGGATTGCAGGCATGATCCACCGTGCCCGGCCTCTCATGTTGAAATTTAATTCCAAATGTAACAGTGTTGGGAGGTGGGGCCTTTATGTGGTAACAGATTAACGCTATTATCACAGGAGCTTGGTTAGTTATCTCAGGAGTAGGCTCCTCATAAAGGGATGAGGTTGCCCCATCATATTTCCACTGACATTGACATTTCTTTGGCCATACCTGGGTTGCTTGCCCACTCTAAACCAATTATGAAAAGAGGAGAGCAATTGCCACAACTCTGCTCCTGGGCCTAGACACTTCAGTTACCCAATATCCAAAGAAAATCAAGGTTCCATTAATGAGGCTGGTGGTAACCAACCCCAGCTGCCACATCCTCAGTCTTATTTTTTCTCATGGATACTGAGGGCCAGGAAGAAGACAGCTCTGGGAGATGGCACTGGCTGGGCAGTGTTGTGCAGTGTGGGTGGCTGTTGCACGGCTGCAGGGAGCATGGAGTTAGGTCTGGGAATTGGGGAGATAGGCTGGGTCTAGGTGCAGGTACACCTCAGTGCTGTGGGTACAGGCCCACTGTCTTCAGTTGCTTCACCTTCATCTGCCTGATACCCAGCCTTCACCCTTGAAGTCAGAGGCTTGAGATGACCCAAAAGGTGCCAGGGAGACTTTGCGACCCCTTGGTCGTTAAAACAGGCAGCCACTCTTAGAGATGCAATCAGTTACCACCACCACCCAGGGTAACCAACCTGTTCCAGTTTAATTGGGATTTTCTAGCTTTAAAACAGCAAGTCCCTCAGGCCAAGATCTCTCAGTCCTGGGCAAGCAGGGATGGTTGGTCACCTGCACTAAACATAAACATACTGTGGGGTGATCCAGGTGAGGTTGTGGGTGGGGCAAATCACAGGAGCTCAAGGCAGGAAACAAGGATGGTAGAGGCCGTACATGCCAGGTCAGTGCATCTCTGCTGTCATTTTTAGCCAGAGGAGGCTGGCCTGTTCATTCTGCAGCTGGAAGAGCTTGTCTTTGTGTCCATTTCTCCTCCCCACTCTCAGATCCTTGCCTTCCACCTCAATCTGGCAAGAAAATTTGAGAGTGAGGCCTTTTCCGAGCAACTTTTGAGATCCTTCTGGGGACCCCTGAGATTCCTCATTAGGCCACAACTCACAGCTGCACCCTTAGTCCTGGAGGACAGAGGAAACCCATGGTGGATTAAAGAGCCAAGGAGAGACTGGGTGTGGTGACTTATGCTTGTAATCCCAGTGTTTTGGAAGGCCAAGGCGAGAGGCTCACTGGAGGCCAGGAGTTCGAGGCCAGCCTGGGCAACATAGTGAGACCCTCACTCTACAAAAATAAAAGAAATTAGCTGGGTGTGGTGGTACATGTCTGTAGTCCTAGCTACTTGGGAGGCTGAGGCAGGAGGATCACTTGAGTCCAGGAGTTCAAAGCTAGAGCGAGCTGTCATCATGCCACTGCACTCCAGCCTGACCAATAGAGGAAGACTTTGTCTCAAAAAAAAATACAAAATACAAAATAAATAAAGCCAAGAGGAGATAATTTTGCATTGTAGCTCTGGAAACTGGAGTGCCTCATTTCAACTCTTCTGCTCCCAACTGTGAACAATAAAGTTGAGCAGCCCAACTGCTCACTTTCCCTGAAATTCTAAGACAAATAGAAGACAAAAATAACAGATGGTTTTCTCCATGCCAATAGCCGTTGTTCTCAAAGGTTTTCTATAAGCTGCAAGGCTCTACTTGGTCCCCCTCAGCATCCACAGCAGTCAGAGTGCTGCTGAGATCCTAGACATATGGCTCCATCTTATGAAAACCACTGGTAGACAAGGGAGTCCTCCCTGGGACCCCAAGTCCTGTGTCCACTGCAAGCTGGGATGCTGGGGTGAGCAGCAAGGTGGCTGAGATGCAGGAAAGCAAACATGTGTGTGGCTAGGGGAGGGAACTCACCTAGTTGGCACAACTTCAGCCTTGTCTATTTAATTGATATGCCGTGCTGGGAAGAAGAAAGCACTCAGGGAGGAGCATGGCTAGGCAGAGTTGTGCAGTGTGGCTGGGAAGCAAGGGTTTGGATCTGGGCGTTGGATCCATTCCATATGCAGAACTTTGCCTCTTGATCTGACCCAATCCTTTTAGTAATCCGCCCAGTGCTAAGAGCAGTGAGCCTTGGGCATGTTTTTTTGACACTCACCAGGTGTCAGTCTAGAGTGACTTTCCCTGGATCCAGATGTATTGGGTGTGGCTCATGCAGCAGACATAGCAACTCTTCCAGAGTTAGAGGTGAGAAGGCAAAGAGGAACGCAGGGGTTTGTCCATCTCCTCTCCTATTCTCCTCCTTTTGGCTGCTTCAGAAGTGAATGTAGCTCACAATGAATGCCCAGCAAGGAGTAGCTGCTCAGGAAACATATGATGAATAGAATAGGAAGTGGTGGCATCATCTGTGCCTGTTTGTGTGAGTGGTGTTTATCAATATGACCTTTGAGAGCAGCTGACAGGAAATCTCTGGGCAAAGGCAGCATTTTGTGGCAGAGCACTGAGCCAGTGGTCAGAAGTTCTGCATTCAGATTCTAACTCTGCAGCTTCTTCGGTTTCTATTTAAGACATGATCCTTTATCTAACAAACATTATCTCTGTCACACCAAGACCTCTGTTTCCCCATTTGCAAATTGGGATTTGTGGGGCCAACTTCCCAGGCTTGTTTAAGAGGTAATTGAGATAAGGCATGTACAACAGTGCTAAAAGGAAATACATTAAATTATAAGAGATGGCAATCTTCTACTCCTAGTCATCTAAGAGAGCCAGCCCAATTTCTAGACTTTTTTGATGCAGAACTAAAGAGGGGAAGCTAAGGGTCTTGCTTCAGAAAGGGCTGAGTTTATTCATGGGAAAGAAAAAATAGACATAACTAGAAGGAAACAAGGAGAAGGATAAAAGTAAGAAAGAAAACCTGGCAGGCTCAGATTTTCAGAGAGAAGTCTTTTCAGTGTGTAGTTGAGAATGAGTCCTGAGAATGAGGTTGGACAGCAGAGGTATAGGAGAGATGAGGGGAGGCCAATGGGTTAGGGGAAGGAAGGCATTAAGAAGTGATGTGTATAAGAGCCAGAATCATAAAATCTTAGAAGAAAGTATAGGAGCAAATCTTAGATATGACATAAAAGGAACAAGCAAGTAAAGAAAAAAATAGATAAATGGGACTTCATCAAGATTAAAAACTTTTGTTCTGCAAATGGTACCATTAAGAAAGTAAAAAAGGCAATCGACAGAATGGAAGAAGATATTTACAAATCATTTATCTGGCAAGAGACTTGTATCCTAATAAAGGAGAAATAACTTTTACAACTTAATAAAAAGATAACTCAACTGAAAAGCTAGCAAAGGATCTGAATAGACATTTCTCCCAAGAAAATAGACAAATGATCAGCAGGCACACAAAAAGATATTCAGTATCCTCAGACACTAGGGAAATGTAAGTCAAAACCACAATGTGATACATTTCACCCCACTAATATGGCTACTGTCAAAAGACTAGACAATAACAAGTGTTGGTGATGATATAGAGAAATGGGAGCTCATTGCTGATGGGAATGCGAAGTAAAATGGTGCAGACATCTTGGAGAACAGTTGGGCAGTTTCTCAACATGTTAAACGCAGAGTTATCCTATGACCCAGCAATTCCACTCGTAGGTATATACCCAATACAAATAATAACACATCTCCACATAAAAACTTGTATGTGAATGTTCATGGCAGCATAATTCATAATAGCCTAAAAGTGAAAACAACTCAAATGTCCATCAACTGACGAAGAGACAAAATGTGGTATGTTTATATAATGGAATATTATTTGGCAATAAAAAGAACAACGTAGTGGCCAGGTGCGGTAGTTCACGCCTGTAATTCCAGCACTTTGGGAGGCTGAGATGGATGGATCACCTGAGGCTGGGAGTTTGAGACCAGCCTGAGCAATGTGGTGAAACCCCATCCCTACTAAAAATACAAAAAAATTAGCTGAGCATGGTGGTGCTCACCTGTAATCCCAACTGCTTGGGGGGCTAAGGCCCAAGAATTATTTGAACTCTGCAGGTGGAGGCTGCAGTGAGCTGAGATGGCGCCACTGCACTCCAGCCTGGATGGCAGAGCAAGATTCTGTTTCAAAAAACAAAAACAAAAAAACAAAACAAAAATGTTTATAAAATAAAGTGTAAATTCAAATATACAGTGAGAAAAATAAATGATACTATGATTGATCATTCAAATCCCATTTAATATTGAGAGATACAAATACAGACTGGGATTATCTTTAGTTGTTTTTAGTTTTTAGTTTACGGACATTCGGGAGCCACATAAGCTCCAGAAACTCTCTCGGTCACACATGTACAAAGTGCCTGAATTAGGTACTAGGCCATAGAAGGCATGTCATAAATGATAAATGGGTAAAAACTGGAGATCAGTGACCTTGATTGACCTTCACCATCTCCAGGAGGCCTCAGGAGCGTGGCAGGATGCACAAGGCATTCTTTTGTACCCAAATGTGTGCTTGACTCCCCTTCATCAGGGAGATAGGAGATAGAACTGCCACAGGGAGATCAAACCCCAAACCCCTCCAGGGCTGGAAGAGATGTCTGATGGAGCAAACTGCAGCATCATGACCAGGCACTGGTGACAGCTGTCATGTGACCAGGAGGTGGTCAAAAGGTCTTAAGCTTTTCAGATGTTCCCTCCAAAAAGCTTCACTCTAAGAGTGAGATTTCTTTGTTGACCTCTTGACCATCTCAACCCTTTCTTTTTGGATTCCTTTCAACATCAGAAAAGAGTAGCGGATAGACAAACTGGCCTAGCTGAAGTACCAGCTCTGCTGCTCGGTTTCTGCATGGCACAGGGCTGTTACTCTACCCTTCACGGTGCTGTCCGATAGGACATTCTGCAATGATACAAATGTTCTGTCATTCTGCATGGTCAATTCAGTCGCCACCATGCATGTGTGGCTACTGAGCATTTGAAATATAGCTAGTGGGATTTAGAAACTGAATTTTAAGTTTTATTTCATTTTATTGGTCATATGTGGTCAGTGGCTACAAACTTGGAGCCTCAATTTCCCCATATTCCTCATGGGGATAAAGACACTACCGGCCTCATAGGACACTTGGGTGAATTAACAGAGGGAATGCAGGTAGGGGAGGATAATTTGCTGAGATTTTTAATTATAATTCAGTTCCCTAACCCAAGAAGGTAGGCTATGTTCCTGGCCTTGGGGATTCTTATTTGCTAGCCCTCAAACAGATGTTGCCAGAGACCTAGAAGGGAACTTCGGCATTTGTGCTTGGAAGCCTGGATCATGGAGTGAAATTACGCTGGATCAACTCAGAGTGTAGGGTGATGGAAGCAGGTGATTCTGTGTGCAAGAGGTGGAGGAAGCCAGATCCAAAGGCAAGGCTGGATCAGGACCTCAAATCTTTCAATCCACTCTGTGTGCTGAGCTGGCTGTGTGGGACATAAGGGTCCTTCTCCCCAGGTTGGAGCAGGTCCAATCTCCTTCTGTCTCTCTCTCGCTTCTCTTTTGAGTCTAATAAGTGCAAACAGGAGACAGCCAACGCATTGTCAATCAGAAAGGCAATCAAGCCAAAGCTCATCAGGGCTGAGGTTTAGAACCAGGGTCCCTGTTCCTGGGCCAGAATCAGGACTTGAGGGAGGAGTTGCAGAGTCTGAAGGTTGGAACTTGGTCATGATAGCCCCAGAAACAGAGCTTGTTGGCAGCAAGCAGAAGAGGTTTCTGGGGTTTCCCATCGTGGGCCAACAGGCCTTGGGGTGGCAGATGGAGAGCCTAGCCTGGCCGGCACAGAGCGGACACCTTGACTTTCAGAAAACCAGCCTCCTGGGAAAGGTTTTCAGAGAGGTCCCAATAGTCTTGGGCGAAAGGGCTGCCTGTGTGAGAGCAGAAGGCAGGCCCTGTCCCTGAGACTCTGAGAGTGGAACGCCGCTGGTTCTGGTGCCCTTGGCTTGTCTGTCACTATCCTCAATGGTTATTGCTTTGGGAGGGGTGTGGCCCCATTTTCGAGTTTGACTGTTCTGGCGGAGTCAAACATGTCTCTACTAAATAAATTAGATCTCTCCAGGGCAGATCAATATTTAATGTGGGGCTTAAAAAGACCGACTCAGGAAATGAGTTTAAAAGTGGAGAATTTGCCTTAGGTAGCAATTTCTAAAATACAGTGGTATCAGGGGACAGGTTATTCAAACCCAAGCCTTGGATAATATAAAAACAGTTGAACGAACCAAGTTCTTCTTCTGGTCCATCGGTGATTCTGAATCCCCTGGTTTTCCGTGTGCTACCCCCAGGGGATTAGTTCAAGTAAGACACCTTAGAGAACATCTACCCCAGGGATGGCAAAGGCCATGGGCACTGCCTGCAGCCCTCGCAGGCGGCAGACATCAGTCATCCATCCCAACACTCTTCCTTCTTGAGTCAGAGGGAGGCTCATATTTTTTTCTAAACATCTCACTCCCAGGTAGCCACTATCTATATTGGTCAGAGTGGCACTTGAGGTGACATTTATTTCTCATATTCATCAAGTCCAAATTTCTCATTTAGCAGAGGAGACGTTCAAGGTTACATAGTGATTAGTGGCTGATACAGGACCAGTGCCCTGTCTTCTTGCTCCTAAAATAGACTTTCCCCCCAACAGGAAGGCATTAGAGGTTAGGGTTCCATCAGAGAGATTTTACTGACCCCTCTGTGGGCAACATAGGGCTTTCTCTGAGCAACATTTGTCTTTTTTTCTAGAGATAAATTAAAGCGTTTCAGAGCTAGAAAGCAGCTTAGAGATCTTCTCTTTCTACGCCCTCCATCACGGGGAAATGAAAACTCAGAGAGGCCAAGTGATTTGCTTAGAAACACATAACGGGTGGTTCTTTCCTCTGCAGCAACGACGTGCATTTCAATCCTGGAGTTCTCATTTCATGGCCTTAGACAAATTCCACAAATTTTCGGACTTCCATTTTCTGGTTAGAATCTCAGTAACTAAGACTTGCAAAAGGTGTGTGTTTTAAGAAGTGCATAGCCATCTACCGTTGCTATATTTTGATGTTTACAATACACTCCCGGATTTACTTTCTAATTATATTTTGTTTGGTTGGTACAAAAAATTGGTTTGTAGTCCCTAAACAAATAGTAGCTAGGAATCGAGATTTGTGCTGGGTCACAGAGGGAGGAGTCGATTTTGCACAGAAATCTTTGTAATGATTTGTGTGTGTGTGTGTGTATGTGTGTGTATGCATGTGTGAGCAGAAAATGACAGTTTCTAATACAGGGAAGACATTTTTTCTTTCTGGGGTGGGGGGGCAGGTAGGTGGCGTTTCAGTCCTGGGTTTCAGACCACTTATGTGGCCTCTATTTCCTCATCTATAAAATGGCGATAATGATACCTGTCCTCCCAACCTCAGAGGCAGGTTGTAAAGGTTGAATGGAATAACGTCTGCGAAGGAGTTTTAAAGAGTAAGGGATTATTGAGACTGGGCGTGGTGGCTCACGCCTGCAATCCCAACAGTTTGGAGGGCTGAGGCAGTGGATCACCTGAGGTCAGGAGTTCGAGAGCAGCCTGACCAACATGGAGAAACCCTGTCTTTACTAAAAGTACAAAAATTAGCTGGGCGTGGTGGCACACATGTAATCCCAGCTAATCAGGAGGCTGAGGGAGGAGAATTGCTTGAATCCAAGAGGCAGAGGTTGCAGTGAGCCGAACTCATGCCATTGCACTCCAGCCAGGGTGACAGAGAGAGACTCTGTCTCAAAAAAAAAAGAAAAGAAAAAAGAAAGAAAAGTAAGGGGTTACTGAGACAGGCAAAGGGGATGGAGCTAGTAGATTGTAGAGAGGGCAGTTCTCAGGAGTGGGGTAGTGGGGGATGCAGGGGAAGTAGATGTCGCCTTGACAATGGGATGCTGGCAAGAATTTCCATGCCCTCATTATATGAGGTGCTCCTGTCAGATTTAAACCAAGCCCTGCTTTACTGCTTGAGATGCTGTGATATTTTAGGAATGGCAGCCCAAAGACATTCTGTGTTTTTAAAAGGTCTCTTTCCTGAATTTGCCACTGGGTATTATTTTTATGCCACTGTTCTGTTATCCGACTTCAAAATATACATCATATTTATATTGCCTCTGCTAAGCATATATTTTTATTTTATTGCTTACCATGTGGGTGACATTCAGTTATTGAATGTCTGGAGAATTGGACCCGGTTGTTGTTTTTTATTCTTCCTTTCGTAAGTGCTTGCTCTGATGTATTAATCTTTACAAAAGCAATGAGACAGGGACACATGAGCATTCGCACTCACACACACACTAATCACATTGCCATTTTATCTCACTTTGCGGGTGTGTGGCTACATTTATAAGAGCCGACAGATCTGAAATAGGTGGTCTGAACTGATTCAGGTGGGGAGCAATGAAGCCAGCCGCCTCCTGGGGACTCAGTTAGGGAGGGAGGGAGAGAGAGCCTTTTGTCTTCTGTTTGTGAAGGACACACCAGGCGAGAACCAAGGAGGGAACCATTATAAGTCTGAGCTGGAAGGGACCCTGGGGATATATTTATATGTCTATAAAAATATAGGCATATGTTTTATAGATATTTTATATCATCTATATCCATGTATCTATCTAGCATCTCACATAATTCCTGATTCTGGGCTCAATAAATGGTTATTGAATGAAGGAACAAAAGAATAGTTATATACACCCTTTATTGAAGTCGTACTCTGTGCAAGACACTTCACACGCACTCTCAAAGCCTCTCAGCATGTCCACAAAGTAATCCATTTTGAAAATAAGGGAAACTGAGTTCCTCAAAATGTTATATGTAAAATTGTCATATGACCCAGCAATTCTACTCTTTTGGGGGGAATAGACCCAAAGGAATTGAAAACAGTTACTCAAACAAATATTTGTACATTAATGTTATCACAGCATCATTTGCAATAACCAAAGCATGAAAACACCCCAAATATCCAGCAATAAATGAATAAATCAGCAAATTGTGCCATGTTCATACAAAGGAATATTATTATGCCATAAAAAGGAATGAAGTGCTCATATATGCTACAACATGGATAAAACTCAAAAATATTACGTTAGGTCAAAGAAGCCAGACACCGTTCACATATTCTATTTATATGAAATATCCAGAATAAGTAAATCGATAGAGACAGTGAACAGTTTTGTGGTTGTCAGGGGCTGGAGAGGACGGAGGGGGAGATGAGGAGTACCTGCTTAATACTGTGAGGTTTTGTTTTACGGTAACTAAAATGTTGGAAACTTAGATAAAGGTAATGATTGCATAACATTGTGAATGTACCAATTATCACTGAATTGTGCACCTTAAAATGGTTAATTTGGTAGGGCACTGTGGCTCATGCCTGTAATCCCAGCACTTTGGGAGGCTGAGGTGGGTGGATCACCTGAGGTCAGTAGTTGGAGACCAGCCTGGCCAACATGGTGAAACCCTGTCTCTACTAAAAATACAAAAATTATCCGGGTGTGGTCGTGGGTGCCTGTAATCTCAGCTACTTGGGAGGTAAGGCATGCGAATTGCTTGAACCCAGGAGGTGGAGGCTGGTAAGCCAAGATGGCACCATTGCATTCCAGCCTAGGTGACAAACTGAGACTCTGTGTCAAAAAAAAAAAAAAAGGTTAATTTTATGTTATGTGAATTTCACCTCAATTAAAAGAAAATAAGGAAACTGAGCTTAAAGGGTGTGGTAGATTGATTACACTGACAATACTTATTACTTGCCTCCCTGTGATCCTGCCATTTGCCCTGTAACTTTACAGGCCTCTTCCATTCTGACTCCAGGTTCAGTCAAATGACTCTTTGGCCAATGGGATGGCAGAAAACTTAATGCAGGCATAGGCTTGAAAAAGCCCAGGTGTGTTTCCACTCACTCTCTTGGAAATAAACACCATTACGAGAACAAGCCTGGGCTCTCCTGGAGGATGAGAGACCATGTGGAGCAGAGCCACGTTATCCCAGCCAAGGCCATCCTAGACCAGCCAGCCCCCAGCTGATCTGCCAGCTGACTGTAGATGCATGAGTGACCTCAGCCAAGATCAGTCAAGTCTGGCTCACATCAGCAGAACCACCCAGGCTACTCATAGACTCATGAGAAATAATAACCGATTGTTGTTTTAAGCCATTAAGTTTTAAAGTAGCTTGTTTTTCTGTAATCACTACCTGACCTAGAGTGGTTGGATCACTTGTCTGAGGTCTCACATCTAGTAAGAAAAGGTAGAACAGGTTCCAAAGTCTGGTTCTAAAGGATTGTTCTATGCAGTTGTCACCTTCATTTCACAAGTGAGGAAAATGAGATTCAGAAAAATTGGGGATGAGTGTAGAAAGATGAAACAAGAACATAGTGTGTGTGTGTGTGTGTGTGTGTGTGTGTGTGTGTGTGTTCGTGCGAGTCCTCCTCCTCTGTCCTAGGTAATGAAGGAATGTCACTTGTAAACCCTCCCAGCCTTCCCCAAACCCTAACTCAATACTAGAAAGGTATTAAAATGCTGGCACTGACTTCCAATTTGAGTTTCCAGTGGCATCTCTGCAGCTTTCCATCAGTTCTGGTCAAGGTTGCTGTCCTGCACTGCACTGCCATGGGTACTGCCTTGCTAATGGACAGGTAAGAAAGATAACTCGTCAATGTATTGTTCTTTTCTCTTAGAGCTTTGTCTGAGTATTAGCATGGCTCTTTAGCAGATTTTAATTCTGTGAAGCAGTGAGTTGCTAGGATAATGGTTGCCTTAAGCAGCTTTGGAAAGAGTCTCAGGGAGAACATGCAGCTCATATAGGCCACACAGTTTAGTGAACCAGGACCCAAGATTCTCAAATGTGGTGCTATTCCCTGACATTCCTCTTCTACAAAGAGGATCCTGAAATTGCCATCCTACCCCCAGCCCCTATAAAAAAAATGGTTCCTTCTTGTGCAGAAAGGCCAAGTTATTCTACATCTTAAAGTGCTGGATGAGGTAGGAAGAGCAGAGGAGAATTTCACAAACTGGGAGCCAGGAGGAGCTTTTTCAGGGGATTGAGGAGAGTTACACCCAAGCAGCTGCAAGGAAAGAAGGAAGTAGAATGAACGAGATTTTAATAAATGCTGTTGGAGTCCATGGATCTGAGTCTCCTTTAGTGGTGCTAAGACAGAGAGTAAGGAATGGCATTGCATTGTGCTTCTTGGTCATAATAATTCTCAATGAGCCACATGAGTCCAGATTTTAGCAGGGTTACATCAGGCATGGGGCTGAGCCCATTGTGAACTGGAGAAGATAAATAGGAATTCTATTTTCAATTCAATGTTTTATCTACAATGTTCTGTCCATCAACTGACCATCTGAGTTTGGGAAGAGACTTAAGAATATGGGCTTTCCCCATTCACTGCCTACTTACAGGCAGTGGGGTCTGGACCATTTATAGGACTCTGTCCTCTCCTTGTTGGCATTCCTGAAGCTGAGCTCCCAGGTTACGGGGCTCTCAGTAGCTGAGAAAACGAAGAAAGTCTAGTTTTACTTTGATGGGGAGTGCTGAGCCCAAGCTCTCCCTTCCTGGGATGGCTGCTGCATCACTTTCAGGATGGGACTCCTTGGGTCTTAGTCTGTGAATCTTACTGCATGAGTAAGGTGCCTACAGAACCCAGGCTGAGCAGAGAAGCCAGAAGTGGGAATGAGAGGGGCTAAATCTCTTTCCTTCCTCGTGTCACAGATCACTCACCTCATATGTAACACCACACGCAAATGATCCCATACCTCACACCCTTTCACACACTGTGATCACACACATCATATCCCAGGCCACATGCATAACACATATCACATATATGCCACATGTGCTATAGAAACATACCACACACCACATAACAAATATACATCACATCATCTGCAAATCATACATACAGCAAAACCACACTTCAATGCACTACACAAAAATTACTCCCAGACATGTGCCCCCCATGAGACACACCCATCACACCATATACACATACATCACACCCATGCACACACTTTGTATGCTTGCCACCCCATGTCCCATACCCATACCCACACCCACACATCTCTCCTCTGCATGCCTCATAGCACACACATCTGCTGTGCCCCATGTCACACCCCCCTGCCAGGTTCCTTCTCACTCTAACCAGGGCAGAAACCTAAAAATGTCTTACTGATCATCTTCATGGCACAAGGCCCCATAGGCAAGGGGGAAGCAGTGTGGATGGAGTGGCTGCATGCAAGCAATTGCATTCTTTGGGCATCAAATAGGCATCTGGGTACAACAGAGCATTTTTCAAGCTGGTGGAATTTTTTGGAAACTTATTTAAGTCAGATGATCCTTTTCTCCTCCCTAAAAAGTAAGACCATAGGTGCTACCTTGAAGGGCTCACCATATGGTGGGTGTGACTGACAAGTAAGCAGGTTATAACAAAACCTTTCCAGAGCCCTGGGGGCCCAGAGCTCACTTGCCTCAAGCATGTACCTGGGGAGACCTTGTGGAGACACAGGGGACACAGAGCACCCTGTGTCTGCTCTGGAACTTGCAGGCTAACTCAGTGACTGGCATGGAAAGGCTGAGAATGCTGGAAGATCAACCTGCCAAGGAAGTGCAAGTTCATGGAGGTTGAAGACATGGGAGGTCCAAGGTAGCGATGGAGAGGTGGTCTCCATGACAGTTAAGGACTAGGCGTTGGTGCCACAGGCACCTAGGTGTGAGTTCTGCTCCTGCTGCTCAGTAGTGCCAGGGCCTCGGGCTTATATGATTTAATACTTAACCTCCCTGGAACTCAGTTTCTTTTTCTGAAATGAGGGACAATGATAGTACCTATAGTAAAGGGTTGTTCTGAGGACAAAATCCAAATGAGAACATTCATATGCCTGGTACAGATTAAGCGCTCCATGAATACCGGCTGCTATTATTCTTATGACTATTAGTATCGTTGTTTTCTTTGGAGTGTGGTTCCCCAGGTGATGGGAGGAGATGAGATCCAGGGCTTAGCAGAGGGGTCAGTCTTGGAGAAGAGGAGAAGGAACAGGTGGAAGGAGAGAGCCAGTGGGAGAGAGAGAAGTTGTGAGATTAGAGGAAGAAGATGTAATAAGAAAGATGGAATCTGAGTTGGTTGGTATGGACTGGTGGTTCTCAGCCTGAGCTGCCTGATGGAGTCACCCAGGGAGCTTTTAAAAATGCCCATGCTTGGGACCCACCCTGAGAACCCATTTAACTGGTTTGGGGAGAGCCCAGGTGTTGCTATTGAGGAGAACAACCCTGATGATCACAGTGTGCAGCCAGGGTGGGAAGCGCCAGGAGCAGGCAAATGCCAGCCCTCAGGTGGTCATCTCCAACAAAACCCCGGTGGGCCTTCACCATGCTTTTGGGGGGTATAACTTTTGGCAGTGCCCTGGCCACATATCTTTCCCCTGGATCTAAAGGGCCCCATGGAGCAGATGCTAGCTACAGGCTCTTCCCCTCCTTGGGAGTTCTGTGGCCTGAAGTGAGGAGGAGATTTTGTGGATGGACTGACTGAGGGGCCGTGGGTGGGAGACAGACGAGCTGCATAGACTTGGCCTATAGGGCCTGGGAGTGACATTGGATAGGGCTACATGACAGGTCCCTTGGGGTTCCTCTGGCAGCACATAGCCAGGAAAAGAACAGCACCCATGGAAGGGGAAGGGACCACAGAAGATGGGCCCAGTAGGGACCAGGCTCTGATCACCATGCTGCCCTTTGCCCTGGAAGCTCATCTGAGCTCTGCAGCCCTGGCTCCAGCTGCCTCCCCAGCCTCTCCTTCTGAGCTTGACAACACCACCCTCCTCTAATCCTCCAAGCACCACATGCTCTTTCCCAGCTCTGTGCCTAGGCCCAGTGCTGCTTTTGCCTTCTGCCTTAGGTCACACCACTCAGACCAGCTAACTCCTCCCTGTCCTCTCAGACTCAGCTCTTGTAGGAAGCCTCCTGCCCTGACCCTCCTTTCTGGCTAAATGCCCTGTATTTCCATAATACCTTTGCTTACCGGCATCTTGGCCTTTTAAACCCCATGTTGCAGTCACCTGTTTGCAGTCACCTGCATCATCAGACTATAAGCCCTTTGGAAGAAGTTTCTGAGTTACAGTCACATCCTACTATCCCCAGACCTGGTACACAGAAGACATTCAGCTGAATCTGGGAACAGGTGTGTAAGAGCTGGAAGATGGGTCCTGTTTCCCCAGAGTGCGTTCCCTTTATCCACCGTGTGTGTGCACAATCTTCCGGAGTGAGAGAGTGGCTTAGCTCCAGGGGCGGCTCTGCTGGACCTCAGGGACGGCTGGGGGCATCAAGTGTCTGAGGCTGCAGGGAGCTGTGAGGCCTCTGCTGGCCAGTCCCGGAGGAGGTGTCTTCCTGCCTTCTGCCCGAGATGGAGGAACACTCCTAGCTCTGTCTAGGCCTTTCCAACCCTGTGCCTCTTGGGACATCTTGGAAAGCAATGTGGCATCTCAATGAGTTTTTTCTTCCAGTATGCGCTGAATATGGAAATCCGTCCCGGTGTGCTGTAGGTCAATAAGCCTGCTCTTCCATCTCAGTGTCCCCTGAGTCTCCTGGCACGGACTGCCCTCCTCCTGCCCTTCCCTCCTCCCTCCTTCCTTCCCTGCAGCACCTCTCAGCCCTGGAGCAGCAATGACCAGGGTGTAGACATGTGAGAACCTGAAACAGGGGCTTGCTGCAAGGTGGCCAAGAGGACAGACTGTCAGAGGCCTCGGTCTCCCTGCTGAAGGCCAAGGTTAATTCAGCTGCTCACCCTGGCGAGGGGTGCTGTTCTTTTCCTCACTGTCCTGATGGCCAAGGATGGTGGTTGACCCCATTCTCTCTTGCCACCTCATCTGGGAGTCAAGAGGTGGGTCAGGTCTTGGCTCTGCCAAGTGTCTTTGTGTGCCCTTGGGCAAGTCCCTCCTCGTCTGTTGAACAACAAGTTGGGTCCAATGGTCTGAGATATTGTGACTTTCCCAGGAACTGGGGATAAATGTAGCCCTGCTGTCTGTAGGTGGCTCAAACATCGTGGCTGCCTTGCTCAGGGTCTGAACTTTCCCTCACAGTGAATCACATGGAAGCGGGGGGAGCTGAGTGGCACGCTCTGTTGCCACATTGGGACAATCTGGATGTGGGAGCAGTGAACCCCTAAGACTACCCTCCATCCTACCCTTCATTTCCTGGGGCTTGCTCCCTTGCCACTTGGTGTGGGAGGTTCTGCTTAGAAACAGACTAAGCTGCCCTTTTCTTTGCCTCTGACCCTGAAGGCAGAGCAGCCCCCTTCTGAAGCCTCTGGCGAGTGGCCTCAGAGCAGATGCTCCTCTGTGTCCCCGCCTCCTCCGAGGCCAAGAGGGCGCATCACTGCCCCAAACCCCAGGCTCAGGAGACCCTGCTTCCCTACCATGTTGACCCCGCCAGCTCCCCCCAGCATCTGTGGCACTCCTCAAGGCACTCTTGCTTTGGGACAAAGAGCCGGCGCTTCCTTTGGTCCAGCCAAGCCGAGGGTGGCAGAGACAGGTGGCAGTCCTCCTCCTGCCTCAAACAAATGCAATCAAGCCATCAAGCTGCCTTTTTCTTTTCTAATCAATTCCCATGACAAATGGGTCTGTGAAGGAGGGCAGCCTGCCCCAGGCATTCTGTACTTCAATCAGGACAACAGAAGGAGCTGGATTCATAAAACTATAATGCACCATTTGAGCATATTTCCCAGGAACCGGACCTAGACATAAGGGGGCTGCCAGCACCCTCCCTCCCATGACGTGAGGCAGCTTAACCCTTCACCCGAGCACAGATGGAGTGCTCCACAGCCTCCTCATGGGAACAGGGGTGGGTCTGTGTGCTTGGCTGATCAGAGGGCATTTGTGGGGAGAGGGACCGAACCGTTCAGAGTGAGCAGCAGCACAGGATCAGCGTGGGGACATGTGGGCTTTGGAGTCGTGCAAACCTTCACCCCTGCAGCTGCATGACTTAACTTCTCTGGTCCTCAGTTGTTCTTGTCTGTAAAGTGAAGTTTGTAATACCTTTCCTTCTGGGAGGTGAGGAATAGCAAGACGAAGAACACAGACCTTGAGTCAATGCCAGCACAAAGAGGGCACTGAATGAATGAACTGAGTCCACTGGACTCAACACATCACACAAGCCTTTTCCACAGGCATGCGCCAAGAAGGCGCTCAGAAGCCACCACTCCATCGTAATCACAAGTACAAAACTGGACAAACTGAAAATCGAGTCTTCTTATATCCACCACAGAATTGAGGCCACCGGGCAAACCACTGCACCCCAAATTGTAAATACAGACAGGTGGATACAGAGAATCACAACTTATTGGAGCAGAAATTTCCGTGGGAACCAGTTCCGGGGTAAAACATACCCTGTAATTGACAAATTCCTGGAGGCTTTGCACGGGCAAACCTGAGAAAGAAGAGCCTCGGGGGAACCCAGTCACCAGGCCCCCATGGCCCACCTGGTCATCACAGTGAATAGTACAGAAAAATCTAGTGGTGGGGAGGGGAAAAGAAAACATTTTGAAATACTCAGAGCATTCTATTCTTACCAAGTCTTGCCCTCAGGAGCCTAGCCTGCTGGAGGTTTTTTGTTCTTGTTGTTGTTGAGATGGAGTTTTGCTTTTGTAACCTAGGCTGGAGTGCAATGGCGTGATCTCAGCTCACTGCAACCTCTGCCTCCTCGGTTCCAGTGATTCTTCTGCCTCAGCCTCCCAAGTAGCTGGGATTACAGGCCTGTGCCACTACACACGGCTAATTTTGTGTTTTTAGTAGAGATGGGGTTTCTCCGTGTTGGTCAGGCTGGTCTCGAACTCCCGACCTCTGGTGATCTGCCCACCTCAGCCTCCCAAAGTGCTGGGATTACAGGCGTGAGCCACTGTGCTCGGTGTGGTTTTTAAAAATATATATATATATATATTTTGGACAAGGTCTTACACTGTTGCCCATGCTGGAGTGCAGTGGTGCGATCGTAGCTTGCTGCAGCCTCTACCTGTTCCCAGACCAAACTGAGGATTGGGCTGCTATTTCTTGTGGCCCAATAACGAGATGCAGATGAACTGGGGAGGAAGAGAGTTTTTATTTCTGCAACTGGTGATAGGGAGAAGGCCTGGAAGTTATTGCCAGACCAACTCCAAATTATAGAGTTTTCCAGAGCTGATATACCTTCTAAGCTATATGTCTATGCACAAGTGTGCATTCATCTAAAGACATAAGTGATTAATTTCTTTTAATATATAACCAAGGTCCGAGTCCTGAAGACCTTCCACTGGAGCCTCAGTAAATTTACTTCATCCAAATGGGTCCAGGTGCTGGGGTAATTACCCTTATCTTGTCTCCTGCTAAATCACTGAAGTTTGGGGAGTTCCTTCAGACCTCCAGTAAACTTATTTGTGGAGCCCTGGGGAGTTTCTTCAGACCCACAATAAAACTTATTTAATCCTAAATGGGTCCTGTTAAGAATTCCTTCGTTATTTTATCATGCTTTAAGGCCCAGGCAAGGCCTAGACAAAACTCTTGATGGGCTTTTGTTACATTCCAGCTGTTGTATAAGGGCACCGGCTTTTTATATTTAACTTAACCAAATAAAAATGTGAATTTTTATACTTAACCACTCAGTCAGTACTGACACAGTTGTTATGGAGGCCCACGTTAGTGAGACCTGGCCTGCCACATACCTGCAAGGTTTAAGGGATCCTCCCGCCTTAGCCTCCTGAGTAGCTGGTACCACAAGCATGCACCACCACACATGGCTAATTAAAAAAAAAAAATCTTTTGTAGAGGTTGGGTTTCACTATGTTGCCCAAGCTGGTCTCGAACTCCTGGGCTAAAGTAATCCTCCCACCTTGGCCTCTCAAAGTGCTGGGATCACAGGAGTGAGCCACTGTGCCCAGCCCCTGCTGGAATTTTATCAGAGCCCAACCTACCTAGAGGAAGAAAAGTACCCAACTCAAGCCCCTGTCTTCTAGCCTTCCTGTTCCACCTAAGGGGCTGAAAAAATTGAGAAGCATTGTGAAGCCCAGGGGCACAGGCCCACTAAAGGACTGAGACCTAATCATGGGGCCAAATGCCTCCCCTCCCATCACATTACTAAAGGCCTATATCCATGAAAGCCAAGGCTTACAGGGGTTCAGGGACCTGCTAAAAGCCCCACAACTAGCAAGATGGGAACTAGGATTTGGATCAGGTCCTCTCACTTCTAGACCACAAGCCCAACAAAGATGCTCTGCCCTTCCCCATCGGCACTGTACTTGATTTTTCTTGTCCTGGAGTGTCTTAAGGCTGAAATTCCTCTTTTTCCAAAGCAGGTGGAAACCTTGGTGATTCAGGTAATCCAAAGCAGCTTATTCCTGGGTGGCCCAGGGAGACTGCCAGCAGGGAGGCTAGTGGTCTCTGGGCCCTGTTGCTGGGAAGGGGTCTGCGTGGCATGCCCCATGCTCCTCTGGGTCACACTGGCCCCAAGTTGCTGATGTCCTGTTTTAAGCCTAACCCTAGTCCATTCTAGATGTCCCACTCAAGACTCAGGGGCTGAGGGATGTGAAGCTGCCCAGTGAGAGCACAGATCTCACGGTTAAGCTGCCAGGAGCCAGGCCTGAGCCACAGCTCCCCTCCCTGCTACCAGCACTGCAGCAGGCCAACCTGAGGACCAGATGCAAGGACACCCCCCCGACCCCTGACACTCACAGCCGACCCTGCCAGAGCTCAAGGACAGTCTGTCTCCGTCATGTGGGGGATGCCCTTTGTTGAGTGCTTCCAGAAACAATCTGTGCCCCTTGGCAGAAGGGAATGGCTAGAACTCCACGTTTGCCACCTCCTTATCTAGGTCCAAGAGTAAGGATAAGTATGGGCTTAGGAGCACAGGCTCTGTTGTTGGGCAACCTGGGTTCAAGGCCTGGTTCTAGCTGTGTGACCTTGAACAAACTCTCTAGTCTTGAATTTTGTTCATGAAAAGTGAGGATAATAATTACAAACCAATTCAATCCTGCCGAGAGGATTAAGTGAGATGGTTTACACAAAGCCTTAGCTCCTGGCAGCCAGAGAGGATCATAAACCGTTCCTATTATCATGGCTGGGGCCTGCCCTTCTGGGATGCTGAAGAATCAGAAAAGAACCTACAATGCTATGCTCACAGCAATGCAGTGCTTGCAGCTCTCCCTGCTCCACCAACTGTCTGCTGGGTGACCTTGCGTCAGTCACTTTGCCTGGCTGGGATAGGGTGAGGAATGGCGTCTGGCAGCAGCTGTCCCACCCCAGCAAGGAGTGACTCATTGGTGGGGCCTGGACTGGGAGCGGGCTGAGTGCTCAGGAGGCACTGCTCTGCCACAATTCAGGATATTATTGTTTGTGAGTTTGAAATTTCCTGACAGACAGAATGAGCCATCTGAAGCGAGAGTTTCATTTCCTTTGCCATCCTGCTCAGCCATCTCCCGGGGATGGTGCATGAGTGACAAGCTATAATTAAAGCCTCAGCGTAAGTCCTAGTCAGAGAAGGACGGTCTTGTAGTCAAGTGCACTGCTGAGGACAGACCTTTCCATCTGCGAGTCTTCAGGGATCCTCTCCCCGGTTGCTCTGTCTGTCTGCTGGAGCAGGCCGCCTCTCTGTCCTCGTGACCTTTACTAGCTTGGTGGGGGTTCCCCACACTCTCAGGCTTCAGCCTGCCTGCCCTTTCCCTGAGAAACCCTGTGGATCCATTCTGGGGCTCTGTAGAGATCTTTGTGCTGAGGTTCCAGGAAGCCACCTGCCTGTGGAAGAGGTGCTGGGGCAGAGGCCACCCGGGAGCTCAGGCCTGCTGTGGTGGGGATGGTGAGGCTGGGGTCTGGTGACGGGATTGCTCTCTCTGGTTCCAGTCTGCCTGCAGCTCTGCAGCACGCATGTGGCAAGGCGGGAGCCACTAGACTGAGGACTCATGCCTCCACTGTGACCTCTCTGGCTATTCCTTGGCAAGGAAGCAATATTCCTAGTTTACACCGAGGACAATGAGGCATAGTGAGGGGAGGTGGGAAGGTGTCCCTGACCACCCTGCCTTCTGCTAACCACAAGCACATGTCTTTCCTGCACACTGATTTCTTTGCTGCACATATCAACGTGGTTCTGCTTTCCAGGCATCTGTGGGCTCCTTGTGAAACTACAAGTTTCCAAAGGGTGGAAACTGTCCTTTCCATGTCTTTAGAGTCCCTTCCTCAACAGGCATGTTGGTGGGGCATGAGCTCCGGACATGGGCTTGAGTCTGTGCTGGGAGGTCTCCAGTGGCTCTCCCAGGCCTCTCCCCACCCTCCCAACCCATTCTTAGACCCAGGGTGCAAACTGCATGACCCTCACCCTGCAAACTGCATCACCTGCAAACTGCATCACCCTCGCCCTGTTGCCCACTGGCTCCCCGTTAGGTTTGACTGATGGGGGACGTGAGGGGAGACTTTGCAGGAGGAAAGCAGAGAGGGGTCAGGGCATTTGTTTGCTCAGCTTCCTCCTCAAGGAATGGTGACTGGCAGCAACAGGGTCACCCCTCCTGTCAGGCAGCCCCACTTCGGTGAATTCTGCTCTCCCTGGACTGCTACAACATGCTCCCTTGAGGCCTAGGGGTGCCCACTGTTGCCAACCTCAGTGTATTAGTTTCCTAAGGCTGCAGTAAGAAAGCCCCACAGTCTGGGTGGCTTAAGGGAACAGAGATGTATTCTCTCGCAGTTCTGGAGGCTAGATCTAAGCCTTGGTTTCTTCACCTCTGAAGTGGACATAATATTCCTCTCTGTTCTGCCTCCTTTGCTGTGTTGCTGAGGCCCCAAATGAATGCATGAGCCAGGTCGTGCTCCCTCCAACACTGTAGAGAACACTTCCTTGCCTCTTCCCAGCTCCCGGTGGTTGCTGGTGTCCTTGGAGATCCTCACTGGCAGCTGCACCACTTCAGTCCCTGCCTCCATTTCACATAGCCTTCTCCCCTCGGGTGTCTGCCTCGGTGTCTCTTCTCTTTTCATAAGGACACCAATCATACTGCCCAAGGCCCACCCTACTCCAGTGTGACCTCATCTTCACCAATTACATCTGCATCAACCCCATTTCCAAATAAGGTTACATCTGAGATACTGGGGGTTAGGATTGCACATGTCTTCTTTGGGGGACAGAATTCAGCCCATAACCTTGAGGGTGCTTCTCTGTTCATTGTTGGTTCCCTTGGCCCTGTCCACGGCTCTTTAAAGAATGTCTTCATTGAACGCTTGAGTGTGCTATTTGTTTGCTGCTCTGAAAGAGATCCCTGCTCTGACCTTCCTAGCTGTGTGAACTTGGACAAGGCACTTAACCTGAGCCTTGGTTTCCTCACCTCTAAAGTGGGAATAATATTCAAACCTGTTTTATTTCCTTCCCCGTGCTGCTGAAAGCTCTTTGTAAACCAGAAAGGCCCATAGCGATGGCTGAATCCTTACGTTTCTTTGTGTGTTGCAGGGTGCCATTGGAGAACGGCTGTGTCTACGTTATTCTCTGGATCTGGATCTGAACTGAACCTAGTACCATGTGCCAATACATGCTGAATAAATGCTTCTTGATATTGCTGATGATGGTCTTGCATTCATTCTGGCTGGATATCGAGCTGCTTCCTGGAATACAATTCACCCAGGGCTAGTTTCTTGGGGTCCTTTTGGTTTGGCCTCCAGCTGAGTCCTGACATCACAGACTTCTTCATCACTGGTCTTCTTGAGATATTTTAAGATGACTGTGTCAGCTGGGGTCAACTTCCGCTCGGCTATCGCTCGTGCTGTCAGGAGGAAAGAGGTTTCAGCTGTCCAGCGGGAGCCCATCAGTCACTCCCGACAGCCCTTAATCAGACAAAGGAGCCCTCACCATGGCGTTTCAGAGAGGGAAAGACTGTATTATTGTTCATGCTCAACAAATAATTTTCGACAGGAGATTTAAGCCTGTAAATAAGATCCCTTGTATCTTCCAAGCATTTACATCCCTAAGGTAGCGGACATCCTTCTTCTCAGGTTTGAGGTCTCCCACCTTTTTTTCTGGCATAACTCTCTCCTTTCCCAAAGATATTTTCTTTCATTCATTCATTCATTCATTCATTCATTCATTCATTCATAAATACTTGTTGGGCCACTTTGATATGCCTGGCCTCTGCCAGGTGCTAGGGACGCAGTACCCTGAGAAACCCATGCTCTTATAGAAGTGACAGGCTTATGAACAAATAATTCCAATGTCACATGAGAAGCACTTGAGCTAAGGTGGGTACAAAGAGTGGGGGAGCCCAGAAGGAGTGACCAACTCTCTCCCAGGGAAAGCTGGGGGCAAAGGCTTCACAAGGAGGAGACTCTGCTGGGCTCTAAGGCCTTCAGCAGGTGGACGAGGCGAATGAGGGCATTCCAGGATGAGACACCAGCAAGTGCAAAGTCACAGAAGTGGGAAAGAACATTCGGGAATTTTGAGTGGTTTAGCGGGTGGAGAGTGGGAGAATTTGAGGCTGGCAGGGTAGGGCTAGATCACAAAGCACTGAGAACTTGGGAGAGAACAAGCTCCACAAAGATAAGCATCTTGACTGCCTTGCTCACCACTGTCTGCCCTCCTCACCACTGTCTGCCCTACACCTAGGACAGTGTCTGGACATGGTAGACATTCAATAAATATTCATTGAGTAAGTGAAGGAATCATGAGTGCCTGGCAGGGAGGCCGGTGCTGAATCAATCCCTCTGTCACCCACCTTGATTTCATTGTTTTCCAGCATAAACATTCTTCAAATTCCCATCAGCCTTTCAATAAAATTCATATTCTCTGCTGCTATTCAAGGTTTTACTTAATCTATAGTATCTCCCACCACCTTCTCCAACTGCATGTTCTGAGTCAGAAATTGGCAAATTACAGACAGTGGCCAAATCTGGCCCACCATTTGCTTCTGTAAATACAGTAGTCCCCCCTTATCCACAGTTTCAATTTTTGCGGTTCTAGTTACCTGTGGTGCAGTACAGTAAGGTATTTTGAGAGAGAGAGAGACCACATTTAAGTAAGTTTTATGACAGTGGAGTGTGGTAATTATTCTACTTTGTTATGAGTTGTTAACCACTTACTGTACCTAATTTATAAATTAAACTTTATCATAGGTATCTATGTATAGGAAAAAACGTAGCATGCAAAGGGTTTGGTACCATCCATGGCTTCAGCATCCACTGGAGGTCTTGGAACTTATCCCCTGTGGATAAAGGGGAACAACTGTAATTTTTATTGGAATACAGTCAAGCCCACTTTTAATAAGCATATTGTCTATTGCTGCTTTTGTTCTATAAGGCAGAGCTGAGTAATTGCAACAGAGACCATATGGCCCACAAAGCTGAAAATATTTACTACCTGGCCCGTAATGGAAAAAGTTTCCCAACCCTTGTGCTAAGTCTTTGGACAGAGCACTTAACATAGTAGATGCTCAATCCATACAGTATTCAACATGTAGTTGTTGAATGAACGCATAAACAAGTGTGTGAATGACAAGTTAAATGAGTGAATGGAGCCCAAGTCTCACCTGGACACATTCCCCTTGTTTTCTGGCTCACACCTTGCCCTACATGCTGTTATCATCTCTGAGGCCTGGGCAAAGCACTGCCTGGTGATCTTTCAACAAGACAGAGCAGAGGACAGGGCTGGACACCCTCCATCCCCACCCCCAGCCCACACACAGGGCCAAGCAAGGTAGACCCCAGCAAGCTTGGGCCCTGGGAACAGAGGTAGGTCTGAGACCGCAGAGCTAAAGCAACCCACGGGCCCAGCTGTATGTGGATATGTACGGGACTCCAAATGCGGCCTTGCCAAGGCTGGCAGAGGCGACTCGCCCAGCCTTGGGTATTAGTCAGGATACATACAGGTAGAGTCTGACAGAAAACCCAAGCAGAAGGGGTTTGAACAATCAGGAAAATGGATCGTCTCCCAAGGAGAAGCCCTGGGTGGCCTTGGTTAGTTCAGTGCCTCTCCACCCCATATCCTCCACATCTGGCTGGTCATCTAATGCTAGATTCCTCGAGGTGCCCAAATGGTTCCTGCAGTTCCAGATCCTACATGCTGACAACACTTAGAGGTGGAAGAGGGGCAGGGACAGATGCTTCTTGGGCTTATTTTTAAGAAAGTAGAAAACTTTACTGGAAACTCCACCACCATATTTATCTCCATGTCTCATTGGCAAGAGGTAAATGACCCATTTTGAAAACCATTACTGGCGAGGAGAAAGGAATCATTGTGATTAACACAGATTAATCAAGATTTACTCCCTGAAGCAGGGGAGGGACAGAGTCTTAGCTCTGGAGACAGGAAAATGTGAGTTCCAATTCTGACTCTACCACTTTGTAGCTTAATGTGAATCACTGAATAGCTTGATGTGAATCATTTAATCAGGTAATGATATAATCGAGTCTCAGTTTCTCATCTGTAAAATGGGCTCAGTGATAATGTCTGGCCCATAGACATGGTGTGCAATAATTTAAAGCAAATAAGCCTGGCAACATAACAAGACGGCATCTCTACAAATAAGACATAAAAACGTTAGCTGGAAGCCAGGTGCAGTGGCTCACACCTGCAATCTCAGCACTTTGGAAGGTTGAGGTGGGAGTCCAAAACCAGCCTGGGCAAACTGGGTAGGGTGCTGGGAGTTCAGTCCCAGCACTTTGGAAGGCTTGAGCCTAGGAATTCAGGACCAGCCTGGGCAACATAGAGGGACTGATCTCATTTCTACAAAAAATGAAAAAATTAGCCATGTGTGGTGGTGTGCACCTGTAGTCCTGGTTACTTGGGAGGCTAAGGTAGGTAGGTCTCTTGAACCCAGGAGGTTGAGGCTGCAGTGAGCTATGATTGCACCACTGCACTCCAGCCTGGGAGACAGAAAGATACTCTGTCTCAGATAAATAAAAAAGCATCTAGTACAGTTTCTGATACACTTAGCAAATATTCTTTTCTTTTCTTTCTCCCTTCCCTTGATCTGCACACTAACCATGCCCCACTGGCTCCTTCCTAGCTGTCTTTTCTGCTTTAAGCCTTCTTTTTCATGTCTGATGTTTATTAAAAAAATTTTTTTTAAACCTAAATGCAGGAATTTACATTTATCCCTTTTACATGTTTTCAGCCTATTATTTCAACCTGTCAAGATGCTTTTGAATCTTGATTCTGCCATCCTTTCTGTTAACAATCCCTCTGGCTTTGTGTCAACTGCAAATTTGATAAGCACATCTTCCATTTGACTTCAGGCAAGTTGCTGAGAAAAGGGTTGAGGTGGACAAGGTCAAGGGCTGAGCCTTGGGGTATTGTTGGAGATGCCTGCTGAGCTGACATCGTGGCCCCACCTGCTTCCCCAGCACCTGAACCATTAGGTAGGCAACACTTCACCTTCTAATTCAGGGACCAAGCGGCTTTGACACTCGAATGGCCACACTGTGCCTTTTGCCAAAGGCACCCACTCATCCCTCCTCTCTTAGTTGTCCCTCCAGGATGGGAATCCAGTTGGGCACAGCTTAGCCTTGGTGAACTCATGCTGGCCTCTAGAGATTGTTGCTTTCCCTTCTGTAAGTCCTCATGCTTAGAAATTTACCAGAGATTGTTATCAAACTTGCCAGCCTGTTGTTACTGGGATTTAATGTTTTGTTTTCTTTTAAAAATCAGAGTATGGGCTGTCAATAATTCAGCATCTCTTCACTTGCTATCATCCCTCAAAGATGCCTGCCTGCCAGACGTTCTGTACTTGCTCCTGAGCTTCTTGCCCTGGGACCTTGTGTCTGGAGAATTGAACTCAGAAGTCCAGAGTTTCTTGGGCTTTACATGTGTTGAGTCCAATTCCCTTCCCTTCCCTCCCCTTCCTTCTTCCTTTCTGCCCTTTCTGCCTTTCTCTCTCTCTCCCTCCTTTCCTTTCTCCTTCTTTCTCTCCTGAAATAAAACTTTTGAGATTTTTTTCCCCAATATAACACAATAAAGACATATTCTTTGTAGAAAATTTAGGAAATATCTACCTCTGAGACATTACCTGATTTACAATTTAGTGTACCCTCCACCTATTTTCTACGTGTAGTCTGTGTTAGACTGTTGAGACATATGATAATACAATTTAAATATATCTTATAAAGATTTTCAAAATATTTTATACTACAGTTTTTCTCACACAAAGGTAATAAAATAAAAAGTAGTACATGCTCATAATAGAATGTGAACTGTCTAAGCAAATTTACATCCTGTTATTTAATAATTTATGTATGTTTGTATTTATTTGAGATGGAGTCTCGCTCTGTCACTTAGGCTGGAGTGTAGTGACACCATCTTGGCTCACTGTAACCTCCACCTCCCAGGTTCAAGTGATTCTCCTGCTTCAGCCTCTTGAGTAGCTGGGATTACAGGTGTGCACCAACATGCCTGGCTAATTTTTTTTTTTTTTAAATTTTTAGTAGAGCTGGGGGTTTGCCATGTTGGCCAGGCTGGTCTTGAACTCCTGACCCTCAGGTGATCTGCCTACCTCATTCTCCCAAAGTTGCTGGGATTCCAGGCGTGAGCCATCATGCCTGGCCTATTTATTTATTTATTTATTTATGTATTTTTTGAGATGGAGTCTTGCTCTGTCACCCAGGCTGGAGTGCAGTGGCACGATCTCGGCTCACTGCAAGCTCTGCCTCCTGGGTTCACGTCATTCTCCTGCCTCAGCCTCCCCAGCAGCTGGGACTACAGGTGCATGCCGCCACAATTTTTTTGTATTTTTAGTAGAGATGGGGTTCCACCGTGTCAGCCAGGATGGTCTCAATCTCCTGACCTCGTGGTCCCCCTGCTTCGGCCTCCCAAAGTGCTGGGATTACAGGCGGGAGCCACCACACTCAGCCTTTATTTATTTTTTACTTAACATGCCAGCATGCAGTTTCCAAGCTCTTACGGAGTCTGGAGGCGTTTTGATGGCTTTGTGAGAGTCTGTAGACTGGACGTTCCGCAGATTGTTTAAATTGTCTCTTGTTTGGGGCCCTCCTTTTGTTTCCGGTTTTTCATTAAACAACACTGTCATAATTTGTGCATGCCTTTTTTCTCTACTGAAGGTCCCTTTCTTTAGACAGAATTCCAGGAATGGATCAATTCTCTCTTAACTGTGTTTGATTGACACTTTTGGGTTTGAAGACCCTCCTCTGTGACAGAGACACTTGGAGCTCAGTGAAGAGGTGAGGTGTTTCTGCTTCCTCCCTACCACCCCGTCCCATGCCACCATCCGCTCCAGCTGGCAGATTCTTCTTGCTCCCAAGACAGATCAGAAGCCCTTTGGGTTGTGAACAACATGGCTATTGTGTGTTTTTTCAATCTCTCCTGACTTGAGTCTGGGTTCACCCTCTTCTGATGATTTTTCTCTTCCACGAAGACTTGTTTAACTAGTTCTTGTGAAGGCAGACTCTATTCTTTTCCACTTCATTCCCAAAACTCTTTTGTCAAAGAAAATAAAGATCTCGCCAAGGGTTTCCAGAGGAAGCTTGGGAGATGAAAAATAACTGAAGGCCTCTCTGGCTCCTGTCTCCTTTCTTAACGATTTTATCACCGTAGGGTAAGTTTAGGCCTTTCTGCCATTCCTTTGACACTGACACCTCTGATACCTTAGCTAGGGTCCAGCCACTGCCATCTTCATCAAGAAAAGGCTAAAATTATTTGCTCCGTAGCTTCTGGGTAGAATCAGAGGACTGTGAAGGGTGGTGGGGAGAACCCTCCTGGGTGAGCTGACCCAGACCACCTTGATGATGGTGAAGATGTGAACTTAGCTCATCTGTGTGGACAGGTATGGAGCAAGAGTTTTGTCCATAGGCTGGGGCAACCTGTCCCCAGTGAACGGGGCTCCCCTGATGCTAAGCACCACGGGGATGATGTCTGTGCTATCCACTAAGTTTTACGTTCTTCCTGCCAGACTCTTCTTCCTCTAACAGCACCTACCATTGGGTTTGTCCTTCTAGCACCAGGCACCTCACAGGCCAGGTCTAGTTCTACCATACCACATAGTCTGTGTTGTGCTTCTATGAGCTGTGCCAGGCATAAAGGCTCCAAGAAAAGGCACCTCCTAGACTGTCACTTTTAAGGAGTAATGAGGGAATTGAATGGGAAGAAGGGGTTTGGGGGCCCTTGAGTAAATGATCTGGAAAACTAGGGAGCCATCCAGTTCCCAGAATATAGGTCAACTGTTGGTTGGCAAAGACGGGACTCACCACATGCCCCTGTCTAAGGCAGTTTGGCATGGTGGGAGAAGACTCCCAAGAGGGGGTTAGAACGCCCGGTTCCTGAGCTTAGTAGCTGTGTAATTTTAGGCAAGTCACTTATTCTCTCTGACCTTCAAAAAAAGAGAGAACTTGACCTAGATAGGTGGTTCTCAGTGTTTAGAGTTTCAAGACTCTGGTGATGACTTATTCTGTTTTTATTATTCATTGCTTGAGAAGAAATGTCTGTGACTTTGGGAATGCTGCAGGTGTAAGCTTTGCTGGAAGGCATCCCTCATGCTGGTATCCTAGAGGTGTCTGAAGCAAGGTTCAGGGTCTGCAAGAACTCCAGGAAGGCTCTCTTCTCCTGCTTCCCCTTCTATTCTCCTCCAAAGACTATAAGTAAAAGGGGACAAGGGACTGGGGGGAAGGGAGATAGGGGATGAAGGGATAGGGGAGGATGGGGTAGGGAGATGAGAGGATGAAAGAATGAGGGATGAGGGGAAGGGAATAAGGAGCTGGAGGATGGGATTAGGGGATGAGGAGCATGGCTATGTAAGAGATAAGATGGTGTTGCCTGTCCTCTTTATCATCTTCCTTTTCTCATGTCCTTGCTTCATGGGATACGCTATTTTTGATATAATCCTTCAAAGCAATGCTATGCAAGGTGGCCAGAAAGGTTGTTGTCTTGTAGCTGTTCCCCTTTAAGGAGAGAGGGTCCACTAGCACCCATACCCACCACTCCCACCCCAGATGGGAATCAGGAGAATATCTCCCCAGTCTCAAACTCCAGGAGAAAATCTCAAAGACCAGATGGAGCTGGTTTCCTAGGGGCAGGAAGAAAGGAGAAAGGAAAAGGAGAAGTAGAAGAAACTCTCAGGCCCCCACCCGAGGCTGCCCATCACCCAGCCTGATGGCTCCTCCATATGCCAGGGCTCAGAAGACACTGCAGAGTCCCTGCTGAAGTCTGTCCACGTGCTGACAGATCAGGCACCAACAAGGCTGCGGCAGCCAGGAAGCACACAGACAGCCCAGATAGGCCTCCAGACAGGGCAGAGGGGCAGCAATTCCTTGGAAAATGGAGAAGCAGGGAAGGCAAACAAGTCTTGGTGGGGTTGTAGTGTAAAGAAAAGACAGGTAGAGGGGCAGATAAAAGGGAAGTAGGGGACACAGACAGGGGTCCTTAGTAGAACCTGGGCAGAAAACTCCCAACCATGAGGACTGCCAACCCATGAGCAGGGGTGGATGGGCAGCCATGCGTCCTGCCTGGATTCTAACCTGGGCTCCTGGAGTCGCCCTCTTCTCAACTTCAGGCATATCCATCCATTCTCTGAGCCTCAGTTTCCTCACCTGTGCAATGAGGAGGGGCAGAGATGCGGAGGTAGAGTCACCAGTCTGCAAAGCTCCCTTTGGCTCCATCTCAGATTCTCCCATGCCTGGTGGCCCCGTCTCTGTGTGGCCCCTGGGGGAGGCCCCCAGCCCCAGCAGGCTTGCAGCAGCCTAGGGACTAGCGCCCCATTTCCTAGATGTAACTACCCATTACATGGAGCCAATCTCTACCAAGCTGGGGCTCTGGCAGCTTTATTATAAGTTTATTACATGCTAATTCAAGCAAATAAATTTGCCCCAGCTGTGAAGCAGAGGAGATTAATAACCTCAAAGATTACTTTGCTGCTTTGATGAGTTTCTTGAGCAGAGTATATTTAGGAAGAGCAACTAGATTAGTCAAAACCCCCTTTAATTATTAGTGACACTGTGCAAACGACTCTATATGACTGGAATACCAACTACTTAACTCCCTGACCTTCGTATTCAAATAAACACATTTTATTATAGCAACATGCCTTCTGAGTCCACACACCATGGCAACTGCCGGCCTGAGGACCTGGCAATGGGACAGCTGGCATGTGGACTCCATTAAGGGTTGGATGATGGCCTTGAAGGTGTATGTCCCGCTTGCCCTGTCTTCATCCCTGGACTGGCTCAGGGCCAGAGGATGCTCTGGATGTCCTGGAGCTAGAAGAATCAATTCTCAAATGAGGGGAAATGACTTGCCTAAAGTCATGCAGTGAATCAGCCATATGGCCTCTATGGCTCTGCCACCTGGATCTTCCACTCCAAAATCAGTTTTGCAGCAAAAGGTTGGGTCTGCCTCCTGTAGAAACTATGAAGGTGATGAAGTTCAATTCCAGCTTCCTCTTAACCCTCACTCCTACCCAGGTATAGGAAGCTTTTGTGTGGCTCCATTTTAGCACTCTTCCTCCATGAAGCCTTGAGCTGTTTGGAAATCCCACCTACTCAGGCTCAGAGAATGAAGCGTAGAGGAGTCGTTTCACCAGGCCTGCTGGTATCTCCTGCCAGGGAAGGAGTGTCCCATATGTTAATCCACTGCTACACCAGAAACCCAGCAGAAGATTCTTACCCAGGTCCCATCTCTGAATTCGTTTTTTTTTTTTTTTTTTTTTAAATAATCTTAAAATTAGTTTATTTATTTTGAGACTGGGTTATGAGACTGGCTAATTTTTGTATTTTTGATAGAGATGGGGTTTTGCCATGTTGTCCAGGCTGGTCTTGAACTCCTGGGCTCAAGCAATCCACCCACCTTGGCTTCCCAAAGTGCTGGAATTACAGGTGGGAGTCACCGTGCCTGGCCCCCTTCCCTGAATTCTAACAAGCCGATGAAGGAGGCACTACCACTGTATTTTCTAGGTGAAGAAACTAGGGCTCAGGGGATGTAAGCAATGTGCCCTGAAAAGCTCTTCCCTCATATGTCTACCTGGAAAATACCCCTGGTCTTTCCTGGTTCAAGTGTGACTTCCTTTGTGATGTTCGTCTGTGTGCTGTTCCCTCCACACTATCCCGGCATGGGGTCTATTCAGTGGTGCTGACTTGCTTATGATTTACCTCCCTGATTCTATGGCCCCTTGAAAGCAAGAACTGGGTGGGTCTTTTTTATCTTCATCTCTTTAAATGCTGGCCGGAAGCCTGGTTTGTATAAGTGCTCAACCGCCATTGACAAAAACTTGAAATCGTTCTAGACAATCTTTACCATCTGGGTGTGAAACGCAACGCCACCTGTCCCAAGTCTGACCCTGCTGATTGGCAATTTGGAAGAAAAAACAACAGCCTTAGTTCCCTGATACTACTCAACAAAAATTTTACATGTAAAAGGAAAATATGATATGAAAAGAACTGTAGAAAATAAAGCTGAACATGTATCTCAACTCAACTGGAAAATGCCTTTTTCAGTGTAGAAACCAAGGCAGAATTCATAAGAGATAGATTTGGCTATCAGTGGGATAGAAATGGAAGTTGTGTGTGCAACTTCTAGGTCCTGCCCTTCCAGAGAGTTGGACTTCCTGTCCCCTTTTCTCCTTGCTGGCCGGTGTGGGGCTGGCAGGGCAGAATCTGGCGCAGCTGTCTAGATTACAGGATGAACACCATGTGTTGAGAGTACTGGAGAAAGAAGATCCGTTCGGAGCCATCACATCAGCCCTGGAGAGCTTATACTTGAAATATTAAGTGAGAATTTTATCTTATTGCTATTTTAGGGTCTTTGTTACAGTACAAAGCCTGTATTTGAATTATATCATATCTTCATATTGATATGAAGAACTGAGAATTGGCTAGAGTGTTGATATTGCAGAACATTAAGATTCCGGTGCCTACAATACTCTGGGCATGTTTAGGAACTCTTCAAATTCTAATAGAGGGAATTTGAAGGTCTCTTTTAAGATATCTTGTTTTGTAGATGTCACTGGAACCATGCAAAAACAAGTATCCTTACAGTTGTAAAATAAAATTATTTTTATAAAGTAATCCATAAATGTTTTTCTAAGAAGTCTAAATCATGAAAGCAAAATGAAAAAGAGAAACCTATGTATTAATTGGTACTATAGCATAATTACACAGAAATAACTATTTCAAGTGATTTAAAGACAAATTAGTTTGATTATCATCCCAAGTTGATATAGCTTAATAAAAATATCTGTGAAAAATTCTAGAACTGTTTATCAATATATGCACATTGGTGATGACAGTGCTGGTATTGTTAATCTGAGACTACTGGATATATAGTGTGATCAAGGAAGTAAACAATTATGTTGCTTTCATTGGGAATTGTGACTTTCAGTGTGAAAGAAAGGATATACAGATGTAAGACTGATGAAGCTAAGGATAAGCTCTGTAATCCTGAATCTAAATTGGTAGTATCAATATGAATTCAAGAGATATGTCATTATTTTCAAGTTCTGTCCATGGTCTGATTATTTTTTATTCCATCAAAAAGACTACGGAACAATAGCCAACCCAGTAACAATGAACACCAGCTTATGGCCTCTAACTACTGTTACCCCCCAAATGGGGATTTGGGCTTTTTGGAGAAATGACAGTTTCTAGTTTGGGGGTACAACACATACAAGATGAGCCTAGAACATCTTGTTATATCAGAAGCCATCAAAGATTACTAGGGAGTAGCAAGTTGAAGAGGCTCCTACTGGCCAAAGATAAGACAATTTGATCACCAGTAAAAATAAATGCACTGGACTGAAACACATCAAATATGTTTCAATCCATGAATTCATAATATTTTTTAAGAGGCAAAAGAAAAATCACTCATTGATCATTCCTGGGAGATGTTAGGGAACCTATTCATAATTTTGAAAACTAGAAAATAAGGAGAAAGAATCAAGCACCTGCTTTTCCTACATGAACCACAAAGTAAATGAATGGTTGATGAGAAGGAGGATCTCTTCATATGAAGAATGAGAAATACAGTAACATCATTTTACAACGCTTAATGAAATGATGGATAATTGGTTATCATGTACTATCTGGTGGAAGAACACGGCACTACCTATGAAGTTTTATTGCCAAGAAACTGAATCTGAATGTTATGAAACCTCTAGGTTTAACGATCAACTTCTTGTGAAG
Source organism: Chlorocebus sabaeus (assembly GCF_047675955.1). NCBI lineage: Eukaryota > Metazoa > Chordata > Mammalia > Primates > Cercopithecidae > Chlorocebus > Chlorocebus sabaeus. The sequence goes on from NC_132919.1 coordinate 40,691,616, forward strand.
GAGAAGGAAAAACATTTAAGGACACTGTGGAGATGCAGTCCACAAAATCCCAGCTGTGAAAAGCCTAAAAAACTAAGAACCCCACCTTTTCGATGAGCAAGGTAGATGTCTATGTTGGGGTAGGCTGGGGAGGCAGTGCCATGGGTGGCATCAGTCCAGCCTAGGATGTCAGAGACTGAGAGAAGAATGGTGTCCCTATGGGGGGCAGGTGGCAGCAACCTAGGGTGGCTGTCAGAGCCCAAGCAGTGTAAAGAGAGGGTTTACGAGCGTCTACATGGTGTGGCACAGGGGGTTAGAGTCCAAGGAATGTGAGGAGTGTGTCCACATGCGAGAAGCATCCTGGTGGGGGGATGCAGTGGAGCATAATGTGTTAGAGCCGGAGGGAGCTAAAGGGAGCATCTACATGGGAGGGGTGGTGACAACTGTGGCCTCATGTGGAATTTTACAGTCAAAGCAGGGTAAGGAGAGTGTCCACGTGAGGGTCCCCAAAGGTGATGGGAGATGGGTTACACATTTAGGTTCATTCTATAAGCAAATATGTTGAGGATAATAGGAGCCAGGACTCTCACTGTCTGAGAAGGAGTTACAAATATGGAAAAAAGGAACATAGGAATGAATTCTGTGGTGTTGGATTGGAATTAGAGGTGTTAAGTTGAATTTATAATTTTCTATATATGTTTATATATACATGGATGTAAAGGTGGGTATGAATGTGTATAAATACGTATCTAGGTAGTGTATGTGTGAGAGGGAGAGAATGTTGTGCATGTGTGTATTTTTTAGCTCTGTCCATTGAGAGGGCCTAAAAGAAGTGATATCCCAATACCAATGAGCACATCTAGTACCCATATCTTCATTTCTAAAAGCCATTCTCCACTAAAAAGAAGCCAAAACCAGGCGCCTGTAGTCCCAGCTACTCGGGAGGCTGAGGCAGGACAATGGCGTGAACTCGGGAGGCGGAGCTTGCAGTGAGCTGAGATTGCACCATTGCACTCCAGCCTGGGCGACAGAGTGAGACTCCGTCTCCAAAAAAAAAAAAAAAAAAAAAAAAAAAGCAAGCCAAAACTCCTTGGAGAAATGGATGACTTTGGACCCTGGGCAGACAAAGAATAAGAGGAGCTTAGAATATCTTGTGCCAGAAAAAAAGTACTCAAGAACTGATGAGGATGTGTTGAAGGGACACAGAAGCCACCTTGAGGGGCTCCCACTGGCTAAATCAGGGAATATTTAAATATAAAAATAAATAGTGAAAATAACCAATTATAATTCTTTAAATAATTCCCGAATCCACACTAATATAAAAAATAAATTTCCCTTAGAATAAAATAACAACTAATAAGTGTAGAAGAAAAGATGCAACTAGAAAATCACCATTTAGCTACCATGATAGTAATAATTCAGCTAGGGAGTATTCATTGATGCTAAACTTGGTCAGTGAAAGTTTGATGAGGAGTGGATATTTGTACACATAGTCTCAAAGTATCTCCCCAAAATATATTTACTAATCACAAGGAAAAAAAGAGTAAATTTGTCCTGATACAACCTAACATATTAAGTGATCAAAGTGAAAATCACTAGTAACAGGACAAATGGAAATTGTGTATCACCTAGTAAGACCAATGAGAAGAACACAGCCTCTCTTCTGTAATACTCCTGCTAAAAGGCACGGACTGATTCCGATCATGAGGAAACATCAGAAAACCCAAGTTCAGGGACTGTATTAGTCCATTTTCATACTGCTATGAAGAAATACCCAAGACTGGGTAATTTATAAACCAAGGAGGTTTAATTGACTCACAGTTCAGCATGGCTGGGAGGCCTCAGGAAACTTACAATCATGGTGGTAGGGGAAACAAACACATCCTTCTTCACATGGCAGCAGGAAGGAGAAGTGCCAACCAAAAGTGGAAAAGTCCCTCATAAAACCATGAGATCTCGTGAGAACTCACTCACTATCACAAGAACAGCATGAGGGTAACCACCCCCATGATTCAATTCCCTCCCATCTAGTCCCTCCCCGACACATGGGGATTATGAGAACTACAATTGAAGATGAGACTTGGGTGGGGACACAGCCAAACCATATCAGGGACTTTGAAAAATAATATCCCTATAATCTTCCAAAGTGCTAAGTCGTGAAAGTTAGTGAGGGTGATGAACTATTCCAGATTGAGGGTCACTAATGAGACATGACAATAAGATGTAATGCATGATCCTAGCTTGCATCTTTTGCTCTAAAGGACATCATTGAGACAACTGGTGAAACTTGAATGGGTCCATGGATTATCCAGAAGGAATGAATCAATGTTAATTTCCTAATTTCATGGTTGTATTATGATTATGTAGGAGAGTACACACAAGTATTATTTGCATGTTTGTGTGTACCTGGAGTTGCCAGTGGTGATGGGACATCATGCCAGCCATTCACTCTCAAATGGTTAAAGGAAAAAAGTCCTTTGTTACTATTCTTACAAAATTTGTTTGTAAATTTGAAATGATTTTAAAATAAAAAATATATTAGCATTAAAAAAGCAAGTTGTTCATAATGACCAAAAAGTAGAAACAGCCCAAAAGTCCATCAACAGGTGAGTGGATAAATAAAATGTGGAATATTATTTGGCAATAAAAAAGAATGAAGTACTGATCCATGCTACAAGATGAATGACCCTTGAAAACATTATATACAAGTAAAAGAAGCCAGTCACAAAAAAACACATATTGTATTATTTCATTTATATGAAATGTCCAGAACAGATATATCTACAGAGACCAGAAAATAGATGAGTGATTACTAGGGAATGGGGGAAGGGGGTAAATGGAGAATGAATGCTGATGGGTATGAGTTTCTTTTTGAGGAGATGAATATGTTCTAAACTTGATTGTGGTTATAATTACACAAGTCTGTGAATATACAAACAACATTGAATTGTATACTTTAAATTAAATGGGTGAATTATATGGTTATAGAAATTCAATCTCAGTAAATCCACTACCAAAAAAAAAAAAAAACTAGATACACATGATTCAGCAATATATATATTCCAGTGTAATCCTAATCTGTGAGATCTGGGGGGAAAATGAACCTTCTACCGAAATTAGTTAAATTCAGTATGTATTTGTTGAGCACCTTTTTTTTTCCCACCATGTTCTATGCTAGGAGCTTGAGATTCAGAACTAGGAAGCACATGGCATCTTTGCCCTCCAGGAGCTCAGGCAGTTCCACTGCTGTGGGATCGCTGCTGTCACAGAAGGAAGCACAGGGGCTGTGGGGGCCCAGGAGGAGACACTCCATCTGACTGCAGCATCCTGGTAAGCTTCCCCAGGGGATATGACTTAGAGCTGAGCCAAGAGAGTGAGGAGGTGTCTGCTGGGTGGAAGAGGCTATTGCAGGGAAAGGATATTGCAGGCAGAGAAAGCAGCATGAACCACAGGATAGACACCAGGCACTGCACGATGTATTTGGGAAATGGCAAGTGGTTAGGTTGGAGGGGTGGGGCAGGTGGGCAGGTGCCCCAGGATGGAGGCCATTGTGTGCCAAGGTAAAGGGAGGCCTTGATGGGCAGAATCCACCCTGTGGTCAGGAAAACAGCAACAGAAGGTCATTTTCAGCTTCCTGAATGCTAATAGTAGCAGGGAATTATGAGACAATTGACGGTGCCCATTGGAGCAGAGCAGAGGCCACAGTCCTGAGACTGTCTGTTCCTCCGTGGGTTAACTGGCCCTGCCCCTGGTGCCCTGCTGAGGTATCCAGGCCAAAGCCTCTTCTGTCACTATGGATCACCCCCCAGAATTTGGTCTCGCTAGCTCGGTTCCCTGGAGTCTGGCTGTCACTTGATTCCCCTGGAAGCCAGTTGCTGTGCTGTGGAGGAGGCGGGGAGCAGGGTTTCAGGGACGGATCTTCTTTGTGCAGAGCTCACATCCTGCTCCTGGCTCCAGATGGAAGTGTCAGCTCCCTCCCTAGCCAGAAGACGGGCTCTGAAGCTGTCAGGCCAAGCTGGCTCACCTCAGAGGCTCCTGGGAGGAGGGGAGGGGAAGAAGGGAGGCAAATACAGAGCCCCTCTGATTCTCTGCAGGAGCACAGCTCAAGGTGTCCCAGGTCAGGAGTGGGGTGGCGGGGAGGCTGCAGCGGGGCAGGAGGAGTTTGTATCTCAGGGCTGTTCGGCAGAAGATTTTGAAGAATATTTACCTTCTTATGCCTCTTCTTCCTCACAGCAAAGCCTGAGGGATTCTTAGAAAACCTACCCAGTCTCTGGTATAGTTGGCATTATAATTCTCATTTCACAGAAGCAGCAGCTGAGCTGGCACAGATAGGTAAAGGTCAATAACCTGGCTTTACACCCCAAGGGCAGCTGATTCCAAAGCCCGCATAGTGCAGGATACAGGACAGAAGAGATGTGAAGATCCTCCCAACTGAGGAGAACCAAAAGAAAGGTCACAGGAATTCTGAAAGCCATCAGCAGACCCTGAAGGTGCCCAGAAATGCTTCATGGTGGGTAAGCTGGGGTTCTACCACCAAGAGTGGGCTAAAGAATGGCTAGATGGTGCATTCATTCATCCATTGCATACATTTTTATTTAGGGCCTGCTATGTACCAGGAACTGTTCTCTGCTAGCCCACAGCCTTGCAGGGTTCCAGGTGCCAGAGATACAAACTTGAATAAGCTACTGTGTGTACTTGCCTGGAGGCTGGGAGGGAAAGGGGCAGGTAACCCCAAACCACAGTCCTGTGTTAGAAACTGCAGAAGTAGATGCAAGCACTATATTCAATGGGCAAGTGAGGGTGAAGGCTCCCCAGGGGAGGCAGGCAGGGAGCTCAGGTAGGTACTCACTGCATTCTAGAATGTATTCCCATTCTGGGCTTGGTCACACTTGATTTTGTCAGCACCCTGAGAGTAGATCCTTCTCTGCTCACTTATTGAGCACAGAAAATGGAGGGGCAACTCCAGAGGGCCGGCTCGTTGACATCATCCAGATCTACCTGGCAGGCCAGATTATAACCAGAAGGCTGCTTGGCACGTTTTCAATCAGAACAAGGGGAGCTGGATGGAGTAAATGTTTAACTGCATCAACGAAGGTCAGCAGGTGCATCTGCCTCCCAATAGGGAAGGTCTGAGCACAGGACAAGAATACTAGAAATCCATCAGCTGAGCCCTGCTTCTGTCTCCACGTTGCACACGCCCAGCCGACTGGCCGTGACACCTGAAGTTCATTATTTAAGACTCCTCTCCCCAGGAGACGAACGCTGGCCTGGAGCCTCTCCTTTGATCTTGCTTTCATGGCTAAATGACACTCCTCTCTGCCTACCTCCCATTTTATAGTTTGATTCCTCAAGAGAGATCTTGATCCCTTCATTTGCAAGCACTTTTAGGAAAGCCTCACAGTAACTAACCCTCCTATCAACACACCCAATAACCAATTCATCAAACGACCCACTCCACCAAAGTTACCAAATTTGAACTCACACACGTGCACACAAACCCCCCCAACCCCCCGCCCCCACAACTTGTTTCTTTTAGCTATGGTCTTTACTGCAATTCTTTGCAAGAGAAAATTATCCCACACCTTGTCTGTGACAGAACGGAGAACTGTTTGCATGACATGATCTACAGCCCTTGGGGGAGGTTAGATTTTTCTAGCACTGTTCCCTCGGTGCCTTTTCACCACACATTCCTTCATCACACCTGATCTAACAGTGTGGTTTAGACACCCTTCTCCTGCTTCTGATGTCTCTAACACAGAAGAAATCTCAGAACTGGCTTTCATGGAAGTAGCTCTTTTAATTGGCAAGTTTGAGATAAAACTCTGACAAGTGGTTGCAACCAACTCATCTGAGAAGTTGCTTTATCATCTCACGGGGTGGCAGAGCAGGCTCAGCAGGGCTGTGGGGATCTGGGGCTCCAGCGTTCTGGAGCCTTCAGACTCCTCTCACCCGTCATTCTCCCCAGTTTCTGCCTCCAGCCTCCCCATCCACCCCCCAATTTCCACCGCATGTGCCTTTAGTCCCACTACCACGCTGAGCTGTGTGCTGATCTGAAGCTGTCTTTCCTTAGCAGAGAGTCCCTATTTCTTCCCAGAAACCTCCATCTATTGTGAGGAAGCCAAAATAAATAAATGAAAAGTACATGACTACAACTCCACAGAAATCTTCCAAGGCTATTAAGATTGTTTCATTCAACACAGATAGCTGAAAACTTTTTAAATGATCATAAAAAGCAAGATTCTAGTGAACTCGTTTCTTTTGGCAGATTGGACATTTGGATGACTGGTCATTTGGTATAGTGGCCTGCCGCCACATGAAGTTGACAGACCCTGGATGGACATAGTGGGCAGGTGGGTGGGGAAGGCAGCCCAGAAAAGGGGCTGCTTGAGCTGAAGGAAGAGGAGCACGTCTATCTTGAGGCCACTTGGACTCAAGCTTTTTAACCCATGGTGTGCCTCTCTGTTGTGTCCCCAAATGTAAAGTGGTTTGTTGTGAAGAAGAGTTCAGGTACCAAACTGTATCATACCCATTTTACACATACACTATCACGGACATCATATGTGCCATACCTATACACTATCACACATATCACATATACGACACCTATACATATCCACTATCATGCGTATTATTATTTTATTATTGTTTTTGAGATGGAGTTTTGCTCTTGTTGCCCAGGCAGGAGTGCAATGGTACAATCTTGGCTCTCTGCAACCTCCGCCTCCAGGGTTCAAGTGATTCTCCTGCCTCAGCGCCTCTGGTAGCTGGGATTACAGGTATGCACCACCATGCCCAGCTAATTTTGTATTTTTTGTAGAGACGGGGTTTCTCCGTGTTGGTCAGGCTGGTCTTGAACTCCCAACCTCAGGTGATCCGCCTGCCTCAGCCTCCCAAAGTGCTGGGATTACAGGTGTGAGCCACCGTGCCCGGCCTATCATGTGTAATATATACACTATACCTCTATGCTGTCATATGTATCATACACGTATACTACAAGCTATCCTATGTGTCATGTACTATATCTGTACATGATTATATGTATCATATGTATCATATCAGGAGCAGCACTGTCATTCACTTGTTTTCCCCTGTGCCTTCCTGGGAGACCCAGCTGTGGAGTTCCAGCTCACAGAGGTGACTGGGTCCCAAGGTCAGGTGGGTGATGCCAACCTGTCCTTCTCTTGTGGGTGCTTTGTGTGAGGCGTAATAAAGGGTAAGTATGGGGGTTTTAGGTGGCTTGAGGCAGGAAGGTCAGCCAGTCGCACAGATGGTGAGACCTGTGCTGTATCCGTGGCACGGTTTGTGCTGGAGAAGCTGGAGTTCAAGATGCCAGGCTGGAGAGGTGGCAGGCAATGAGGCTGGAGTGCAGACAGGGCTGGATCAGAAGGAAGCCTTGCTAGGGAGACTGGCAGTAGCCTGTGAGCCTATGTTTCTCAACTTTATCAGACCCACCACTCCCTTTATATAAAAACAGGATGAAATGCCCCCTTTTCTATCTTGAAAGAAAATCCACAAATAACATAACTTATGTATACATGTATTTTCAAAAAAATCTGTATAATAATCCTTAATATAAAGGAGAAATGTAAATTATTTAATAAAATAATATGGCTTTTTGTTTTGTTTTTTGAGTTAGGGTCTCATGCTGTTGCCCAGGCTGGAGTGCAGTGGCATGATCACGGCTCACTGCAATCTCTGCCTCCTGGGCTCAAGCGATCCTCCCACCTCAGCCTCCTGAGTAGCTGGGACACAGGTATGCTCCACCATGCCCAGCTCATTTTTGTATTCTTTGTGGAGACAGGGTTTCACTGTGTTGCCCAGGCTGGTCTCAAACTCCTGGGCTCAAGCGTTCCACCTGCCTCGACTTCCCAAAGTGCTGGGATTACAAGCATGAGCCACTGCACCTGGCCTAATAAAATAATATGTATTTTAATATGTAAATATTTGGGAATGACTGTGCTAGGGGACATAATAAAGTAGTCAGATGCCTGTTCCTACAAGTGCAGTCACAGTGCATGTGGCATTCTAAGTGCAGACGGATACCAAGGGCCATTTGCTGTTGGTGACTTGATTTTCTGAAATGGCAAATAACTGTTGGTGATATTCTGAACAAAATAGAGCATGCTTTTAATTTATGTGGTCGTTACACTCCTGCTAAAGTCGCTGTATACTGAAATTATGCAAAAAATATTTTGAGTTGACTGTCAAATAAAATTGGGCAAAAGGCCCAAGTGATTATAGATTGATTTTTCATCTCCATGGATATTACGTGGGTCCCTTGAAGGGTACAAGGGACCCAGGACAAGTTGTCTTCATGTGGGATTGGCCCACACATTTTGGGCATCCTCATCTCTGGCCCTGCCCCTAAATGATGGCAGGGGTCTCCCATCATTGTGACCATCAACATGCCCCCAGAAACTTCCAAATGCCAATGTTGAGAACCTCTTTGTGGGTATGGGGAGCTAATAAAGGGCTTGAGGGGCAATGTCATGGTTGGGCTGGTAGTGCAGAATGCCCACTCTGGCAGTGGTGGAGGGATGAGTGGGGCTGGGGAGGACATTAGTGGCTATTGTGTCACTTGAGAGTTCAGCAGAAGGAGGGCACAGGGGTAGGCCCCCAATACGCAGCAGAGCCCTTCAAGAGTCCCCCACGATATCCATGTAGAGAAGAAACCAGTCTATAATCATGTGGGCCTTTTGCCTAATTTTATTTGACAGCCAATTCAAAGTGTTTTTTTGTGGTTGGGCATGGTAGCTCACGCCTATAATCCCGGCACATTGGGAGGCCGAGGCTGGAGGATCACTTGAGGCCAAGAGTTTGAGACCAGCCTGGGCAACATGTGAGACCCTGTCTCTAAAATAAACATTAAAAATATTTTTAAAAGTATTTTTGCATAATTTCAGTACACAGTGACTTTTTCAAGAGTGTAACTACCACATAAATGCAGGGAAGAGCCTCTGGGTTCCTCAAATCCTCAGACAGATGGGCCCTGGATAAGTAGAAGGGGTGAGGGGCAGTCAAGGATGGGGTAGGGGTAGAATTTGGGCAGGGGCAAACAGAGATAGTCACTTTGGCTTGCAATGCCACAGAGCCAGGACCACTGGTCCTTCAATAATGGAGCCTTTGGCCCTTTCTTTCTTTTTCATTTTCTTTTTTGAGATGGAGTCTCGCTCTGTCACCCAGGCTGGAGTGGAGTGGCACCATCTCGGCTAACTGCAATCTCCACCTCCCAGGTTCAAGCGATTCTCCTGCCTCAGTCTCCCAAGTAGCTGGGATTACAGGCACCTGCCACCACTCCCGGCTAATTTTTGTATTTTTAGTAGAGATGGGGTTTCACCATGTTGGCCAGGCTGGTCTCAACCTCCTGATCTCAAGTGATCCTCCCGCCTTGGCCTCCCAAAGTGCTGGGATTATAGGCGTGAGCCACTGTGCCCACCTGCCTTTGATCCTTTCCCTAGGTCTCTGCCCTGGCTGACTCGGAACAACCCTACCCCCATCCCGCCTTCTATCCCTAGTTCCAATGCACAACCTCCTTCCCAGCCTTCTGTCTCCTGGGGAGGGGAAAGGGGATGTGCAGTGGAGATAGGCTGGGCTATGCAGCTGCCCCCGTAACTCGTTTTTTATGTCTCAGTGCTGGAGGAGCTGCCCTGTGGTCCCACTAATGTCCGAATGTTTGGGCATCTCCATTTCTTCTAGTTGGCTAGGTTGGCAGGGCGTGAGGGCAGAGGTGCTAACCTCAGGCGGTTCTCAGGCAGACTTTCCAGGCTGGCCAGCACCATCTACTTGACCTGGCTGCTGGGAACCACTTCTGGGGCATACCCAGAGGAGAGAGTCTCTGGCCTGAATGGTACTATTCTAATAGACAGCCCTTCTTGTTCCCGACTTACTGCCCCACTTCCACATGGTGGTGTATTCAAAGAGGTTTCTACAGTCAAATATTATTGAAAGGTAATTTATGTATTTATTTTTATTTTTGAGATGGAGTCTTGTGCTGTCGCCCAGGCTGGAGTACAGTGGTGCAATCTTGGCTCACTACAACCTCCACTTCCCGGATTCCAGCGATTCTTGTGCCTCAGCCTCCTGAGTAGCTTGAATTACGGGTGCCCACCACCATGGCCTGGCTAATTTTTTGCATTTTTAATAGAGTCAGGGTTTTACCACATTGTCCAGGCTGGTCTTGAACTCCTGACCTCAGGTGATCCACCCACCTTGGCCTCCCAAACTGCTGGGATTAGAGGCATGAGCCACTGCGCCTGGCCCTTGAAAGGCAATTAAGTATTTCCCGAAGTGATTCAAAACATTTCAATTGGTGATTCTATCAAAATTTTCTCTCACCAGAGAGCTAGAGAGAGAGAAGGAGAGAGCAAGCACGTATTTGTTTCTTCAGACTGCTAAACCAGAATACCACAGACCGGGGGGCTTAAACAACAGACATTTATTTCTCACAGTTCTGGAGGCTGGGAAATTCAAGATCAAGGCACCAGCGGGTTCAGTGTCTGCTGAGCACCCACTTCCTGGTTCACAGACAGCACTTTCTCACTGTATTCTCACACGGCAGAAAAGGGGCAAGGCAGCTTGTTGGAATTTCTTTTATAAGGGCATTCTTCCCATTCATGAGGGCTCCACTCTCATGACCTAATTACCTCCCAAAGGCCCCACCTTCAAATACCATCAAATTGGGGGTTTAGGCTTCAGCATATGAATTCGGGAGGGTATGCAAACATTCAGTCCACAGCAAAGTATGTGGGCTTCTTAGATCTCATAACAACCTAATGGGGAAGATGCCATTATTCCCACTTCATGTGCACGTACACATGTATATTTACAACTGTGGCAGCTGCCTCCTAACACTCTACTTCCTTGTTCTAAACCCAGCTCTGGTCTCCCCCGACCACCTTACATATCTGTTCATTTCTCTTTTACCTATTAAAGGGGATTCTGTCTTGGGCTTTTGGGCTTTTTCTGGGGAGGACAATTCTCCTCTTTACTCTTCACTTCAAATCTGCTCCACTGAGGCCCAAGTTAGCAAAGACCAAAATCTCCTTGGGAGGTGTGGGAGCAGGCTTTTTTTTTTTTTTGAGACAGAGTTTCACTCTCGTTGCCCAGGCTGGAGTGCAGTGGTATGATCTCGGCTCACTGCAACCTCCGCCTCTCAGGTTCAAGCAATTCTCCTGCTTCAGCCTCCCAAGCAGCTGGGATTACAGGCACCTGCCACCACGCCCAGCTATTTTTGTAATTAGTAGAGACGGAGTTTCACCACATTGGCCAGGCTGATCTTGAACTCCTGACCTCAGGTGATTTGCCTGCCTTGCCCTCCCAAAGTGCTGGGATTACAGGCATGAGCCACCACACCTGGCCCGGCCTGACTTTTTGACAGGGTTATTCATTGCTTGTGGTGAGGTCAGCACTATCCCAGTTAGACCTCCTATCACACCTGGCTTCCACTGACACACGTGGTCATACCTGCACTCTCACGGAAGCATCCACTTATGCTGTTTCCTGCCATTTCCATCACTTAATTCTTTGATGAGCACTTTTATGCTTCTTCAATATCAAGTTCTGATATTCATAACCATGACTCTGATTAGTGCGAGACTTCAAAGCACCTATTGAATCATTATAGAAAAATTAAATTATGTTCAGAATAGCTGAGCTAATTCAGATTCTCTGAAAATTGGCAATACAATACATTTCTACTTTACACAAGCTAGCATATTCAGATTAAATCCACGTAAAAGCACAGCTGAGCTAGACCACTTTGAATAGGCTGTGAGTCCACAGGAGCCCATAAACACACAGGCACATCTGGGAATGAAGCAAAAAGCCAGAGTCCCATCCAGCCAAATGCTGTCACTACCCCGTAAATCTCCCGGAAATTCGAACAGCCGTTAACGTTTGCCGACATTGTGAGTGATGCTTTCATAATCACTCCCATCTATCTGGGCTTGGCCATGGACGGGGTCATTTGGTTAATGCAGGATTCCATCTTCATTGCTTTGTAACTAGTTTTTAATCAGCGATGATTACTGAGCTGGGATGCTGTGGGCTGGCCCGCCTGCTCCTTCCTCAGAGACTGCCCACTGATGTGTCCTGGCAATTAACCAGAGAGACCTGCGGGAGGGGTGGCGAGGGTGGTGAGGGCAGCAGGACAGCCAGGCTGGCTGATGTGGCCATGTGCCCCGTCCCCTGTTCCATGGGGAGGGGGAGGGTGGCTCCTTGGCCCTTATCCACCTTTGGAGGGTTGGCAAAGGACATCAGCAGACACAGGGATGCCCTCACAGAGGCATCCATTTGGACTATTGCTTTTGACTTGCCCAACAATTTAATCTCCCGGGGGGTAGAGAAAATGACCAGTGGATCAGCCACTCTGAAATCAATTCTGACCATCAAAGAACTGACCGGCCAACTGGAAGTGATAAGAATCTTGAGGGAAAGGGTATAATATTATACCCTTTATAACACTGCACGGAGGTTTAGCACGTGGAAGTATCTCTTAGACTTGAGGGAGGCAGAGTGCAAGACATTCAGAAAATAATATATAGTTATTCCTTCACACGACAAGATTCTGAAAGGGAGGATGGCGTGAGAAGGTGAGAAAGGTCTTACCAATGCACTTCTGATTGGGCCACTCTAAAATGACCCTAGTGAGGAAGAGGCGGAGAGTGTCCCTCACGGTTCCAGTGATGGCTGAATGAGCTTACGTATACACATACACACACACACACACACACACACACACACACACACACTCTCTCTCTCTCCCTCTCAATCTCTCTCTCTTCCTGCCTCTTCCTCATTAGGGTCATTTGAGAGTGGCCCAATCAGAAGTGCATTGGTAAGACCTTTCTCACCTTCACATACACGCATACACACACACACACACACACACACACACACAGTTCTTGTATCTAGTTCTAGAATCTTTTACAAGAAACTGAAGAGAACAATTGCCTCTGAGGAGAGGAACTATGCTGCTGAGGGACGGAGAGAGAAGGGAACTTTACTCCTTGTATCTTTTGAATTTTGAAACACATGACTTGACTGTATTACCCATTCAACTGAATACATAAAAAGGCAATAAGGAGTATTGATAGGAGATGGAAAGAGGGCCACAAACTCAAGAGAGCATGTAAGAGGGCAGCCTAGACCCATAAGAATAAACCCAAGATGGCGGAAGGCCCAGCAAGCAGTCATGGAAGGCGCACCCTGCACTTCACACAAAAGGCTTTTGTAGGGATATTCAGAGCAAGACAGAGATCAAAGGAAAAACAGGCCTGCTACTGGGGTCATGTTACCAGATGACACTGGAGGTGTCTTGGGAGCTGAGAGAAGGCAGAAGTGAAGAGAGGGAGGTTCAACCTCACACAGCAGAGGCAGGGATGCTAGGGAGTCACTGAGGAAAGGTGCTCCCTATTGGAACACCCACAGCATGTGGGTAGGGAAAGCGAGCAAGGGAGGGAGGAGGGTCCTTGACAGTAGATGGGACGTGTCTGCCTTCTTTGCTGCTGTACATTGTCCTTTTTTCACACCCAACCAGAAGCAGGCAGAGCTGTCCTGCTCAGAAGGTGGGTGGAGACAGCAAGTTCCTCCTGGTCTGTCCTCAGCCTAAGAGGCTGGTCCAGTGTCTGTTGATTTGCTGAGTGAGGAAGAGAGTCCTGAAGAAGAGCAGGATGACAGGAATGTGGGAGGGCAGAATCCTGCTGAGCGGTTGTCTGTGGGAGAGTGTGGCAATGTGTGATAACAGTAAGCAAGTGTGACAGCCTGAGTGTGGGAGGCAGTGAGGGAGGGAGTGAAGGCGTGTGGGTGGGTATGATTCAAAGTGGGCATGAGGCAGGGGTGCAGGTGCCTGAGTGATATGGTTTGGCTGTGTCCCTACCCAAATCTCATCTTGAATTTGTAGCTCTCATGATTCCCACGTGTTGTTGGAGGGACCCAGTGGGAGATAATTGAATCATGGGGGCGGTTTCCCCCGTACTTTTCTCATGGTAGTGAATAAGTCTCAGGAGATCTGATGTTTTTATAAGGGAAACCCCTTTTGCTTAGCTCTCATTCTCCCTTGTCAGCTACCATGTAAGATGTGCCTTTCACCTTCCACCATGATTGTGAGGCCTCTCCAGCTACGTGAAACTGTGAGTCCATTAAAACTTTTTCTTTGTAAGTTACCCAGTCTTGGGTATGTCTTTATCAGCAGCGTGAAAATGGACTAATACAGCAGTGACTGAATGATGGGTAGGATGACTTCAAGGGGGTGGGAGTGTGAGGGAAGCAGTGGGAATGTGGGAATGGCAGGGTAAATGTGAGAGCAAGAGTGTGAGAGAATGAGTGTCTATGAGTGAGTGGGAGAGAGCGTGGGTGAAGACTGAGCAGGAGTGCGTGAAGCTGTGAGAACGTGGGAGTGGGAGTGGCCATGGGTATGAGTGAGAGGGCTGAGTGGGAGTAAAGTGAGTGTGCATAGGGCCAAGTGAGTGTGTAGAGTGTGTGAGGGGTGTGAGTCTCAGAGGGTGAGTGTGAGACTGTGAGGGCACAAGGGAGTGTGGGTAAGTGTGAGTGTCGGAGTGTGCAAATGAGAGGATTTGACTGTGCATGTGTGAGGAGAGTGTGTGTGTGTGTGCGTGCGCATGTGTGTGTGTGTGTCCTGCTGGCGAAGATGAAGACAGGCTGTTGATGGGGTGGGTCTGACCAGGCACTTCCCATCTCACTCTCACCACATCCCCTAAGGACCTTCCATGGTCTAAACCTGACAACCCCTCCCTGGCTGACAGTGAAGCTGCAGAGATAGCTCTGGTCCCATGGAATATTCTCCTAAGCTCATCATGCTGCGTATTAAATTGCTAATGTATATCAAATGAGCAGAGAAGGTATGCAGTGTAAAAGAGGAGAGTCTGGGGTGTGCCAACAGTTTGGGGAAGAAGGATGGGTAGGACTGGGTGAAGGAAGAAAGGACAGCTGATCACATCACCCCTTTACTCAAATCCATATTACCCCAGTGTCCACTGACCAAATGCCGAATTCTTTATTTATTTTTAAAATTGTTTGTTTTTTAGAGATAAGGTCTTGCTCTGTGGCCCAGGCTGCAGTGCAGTGGCGCCATTGTAGCTCACCGCAGCCTTGAACTCCTGGGCTCAAGTGATCCTCTTGCCTCAGCCTCCCAAGTAGCTGGAACTACAGGCACCTGCTTGCATGCCTGGTTAATTTTTAATTTTTTTGTAGAGATAGGGGTCTTGCTATGTTGCCCAGGCAGCCTGGAACTCCTCAAGCGATCCTCCTGCCTTGGCCTCCCAAAACATTGGAATTACTAGCATGAATCACTGAGCCCAGCCCTAATTCTAAAACCTTTAATATGACTTTCAAGATTTTAGGTAATCCTGGGGAGTGAATGTGACTTTTACTATCTTACATAATAAGTACTCAATAAATGTTTGATTGCTCTGGTTCCATGGTCTGTCTTGGCTGGAGAGGGTTCCTCTCAGCTCCACACTCAGCCTTCCACATGCTGTGGATGCCACATGCTGTGACATTGCCACTTTGCCAGCTGGATCCATGCCAGGCTCTCCCAACATGGCAGGAGGAGGGAGGAAGGACATCCTTCTTCTGTCTACTTACTGTTCCAGGCAGCATGCCTCAGCAGTGGGTCTTCACCTAGTAGCGATAATAGGTTCCAGTCTCCAGCTTTTTTAGGGGAGTGTTAGGAACTGAATGTTCATGTCTCCCCAAATTCCTGTGTTGAAACCCTAATCCCCAGTGTGGCTGTATTTGGAGGTGAAGCCTCCAAGGAAGAAACTAAGGTTAATGAGGTCGTAAGGGTGGGACCCTGATCCAATAAGATTAGTGTTCCTATAAGACACCAGAGAGCTCTCTCTCTCTCTCATCACACACACACACAGTGAGGAGAGGTCATGTGAGGAAACAGTGGAAAAGGTGGTCATCTACAAGCCAGGAAGAGAGCCCTCACCAGAAGCCAGATCAGTCAGCGCCCTGATCTTGGACTTCCATTTTCTAGAACTATGAGAAAATAACTGTCTGTTGTTTAGGCCACCCAGGGTATGGTATTTTGTTATGGAAACCACAACAGACTAACATAGGGGGTATCCTTAGAATCACCCCTGTGATGCCCCTCAGAGGTTTTTAATCAAGTCCTTATGTTAATTTATCTCTGTTCACAGAGAGCTCTTCTTCTGGTTTCCTGATGAGACCCTGACTGATCCAGAAGCTATGGGAAAGACAGGAAGAGATGGTGCCTATACTAGACAAGGGCAGGAACCTTCAGGCTGAGGAGCTGCACTCTGTACCTGTTTTCTTTGCCTCACTGCATCGGGCTGTGCCCTGAGCCTTATCTTCAGAAAATGGAGGAAAGCAAGTCCTGGGTGACTGCAGGATCCCTGTAGCACAGCTCCCCCAAGGTCTTAATGAAGTGCCATTACACCTCTCAGCTAATATAGTTCCCAGGAAAGGGGCGGGGCAGATAGATGGCAGAGAGGGAGACTGAGTCACACTCACTAGCTAGGCCACACAGTTAGTTAGAAATAGAAGCAGGCCTGGGACTCTTCCTCCCAATACGCCACCCCCTTCCACAAAGACCCACAGGCTCCCTGCCTCCTCCCTACTTCTAATTCAAAAGGTAATCCTTCCCACATTATTAACTTGCTATGTGACCTTTCTCATGTTACTTTTCTCTGAGCCTTGGTTATCTCATTGGTTAAGGGAAGCAGGTAAACCAGATGTTCTCAAGGGTTTTTTTCAGTTATGACATGCTGTGTTTTGGTGATTTTTCCTCAATGAAACCAAAGGGTTCAATTTATCTCCCCAAAGATTTTCTATGTTCTATGCTCAGCTTTTGATTTGACATAATTATAGCACTTACGTTTAGTGCAAATTCACATACTCATTGCATGAGTTATTAATTATTCTTAAACATTGGCATAGTACTCGCTGAACCTGAGGATGTATATGTTGGTTAGGACCAGGGATGGGTTAAGCAACTAGATGTCTGGGACAGCAGTTAACCTATCAAGCCAAGAAGTTCATGGAACTTAAGTCTGGTTAAACCAAAAAGGGGCCAGGGATTCTAAGGCCATGTTGTGTACTGATGAGCTACTTTAGTCTGCCTACTCCTACAGAGTGTTGTACAGATCTTTGATAGGTTTAGCATGAACATACTTTCAATGTATGTCTTCATTTTATTTGCGCTTAGCCTTCTAAAAAAAGGTATTTTGCCAAAAAGTGGCAAAACTGTTAATTACTCCCTTCCCCAAAGCCTGGAAAAACATGGAACTTACACTGAGTTTTGTCCTCTATGTAACAAAAGCCTTACCTTTCAGGAGGAGGGAAGGAAACCATCTGGGACCAGACTAAGAGGAATCTCCTTCTGCTGGGAGAGGGGCAGATCACAACACCCAGGGACAGGACTAAGGCACAGGCACACAAGGAATGCCTAAGGCTAAGAGTGACGCAGAAACACTGAGAAAAACCCTCTGGCAACTCAGCCTCCACCTTAAGAATAAGAAAATGCTAGAGGAATTTAAAGCTGGTGGGGCACAGAAGACAAAACCCAAACCTAGAGCAGCAAAACCCAAATCCAAGTCAACTTCTGACTAGATCGACTCAACCACCCATATCAAGAGGCAAACTTTGTCTACAAAGGACCAGTACACAGCAAATATTTTAGGTGTTGTGGACCATGTGGGCTCTGTTGCAACTACTCAACTCTGCTGCTGAAGCATGAAAGCAGCTATAGACAATATGTGAATGAACGAACACGGTTATGTTCCAATAAATCTTTATTTACAGACACTGAAATTTGAGTTTTATATAATTGTCTTATGTTGCATAATTACTATTCTTCTTTTGATATCCATTTGACACATTTAAATATATAAAAACCATTCTTAACTCATAGGCCATACAAAAATAGGCAATAGGCCTGATTTGGCCCAAGGACCATAGTTTGCAGATCCCTTGCCTAGCAGAAAAAAAAGGCATGCATATTTAATACAGCCTTTACTGTTCTAAAGATGTTTTGCTTTCAATCAAAAGTCATGAGACACCAAACACAAGACAAACAACCCACTGTCAAGAAACAAAGCAGTCAACAAAACCAGATTCAAATATGACCCAGATGTTGAAGCCATCACATAGGAAACTTAGAGTAACTATGCTTACTATATTGAAGGCTAGAGTGGAAAAGATGAACAACATACATGAATAGATGTAGAATTTTAGCAGAGAGAGGGAAACTACAAGAAAGAGTCAAACAGAAATGCTAGGAGAAAAAAGTGACAGAGACAAATACTTTTAACTAGCTGATCCGTAAACTTGATACAATTTAAGAAGGAATCAGTGAACTTGAAAATAGGTCAATAGACTTTGGGAGGCAGAGGCAGGTGGGCCAGGAGTGTGAGAGCAGCCTGGCCAACATGGTGAAATCCCATCTCTACTAAAAATACAAAATTTAGCCAGGTGTAGTGCACACGCTTGCAATCCCAGCTACTTGGCAGGCTGAGGTGGGATGATCGCTTGAACCCAGGAGGTGGAGGTTGCAGTGAGCCAAGATCGCACCACTGCACTCCGGCTTGGTCAACAGTGAGACTCTGTCTCAAAAAAAAAAAAAGAAAAAAGAAAATAGGACAGTAGAAATTGAACAAATTAAATACAAAGAGAAAAAAAGAGTTAAAAAAAGAGTACCCAAGAGGTGTGGAAGAATACCAAATGGTCAAACATTGTGTAATTGAAATCCCAGAAAGAGAAGAGAAAGAGAATGGGACAGAGGAAATATTTGAAGAAATAATGGATGAGAATGTCTCCAAAATAACGAAAGACATGAAACCACAGAAAAAAGTTCAAAGAATCTCAAGCAGAATAAACTAAACAAAGAGATAAAACAAAGAGAAAAAAAAAAAAGCCCATGCATACATCTAGACATATCATAATCAAACTGTTGAAAAGCAAAGATAGGATAAAGAGAGATAGGGTAAAATTAAGAAAAAAATAACAGTAGATTTAGCATCAAAATTATGTGAGCCAGAAGACAATGGAGTGACATCTTTAAAGTACTGAAAGGAAACAAAACAAAACAAAACCTGTCAACACAAAATCCTATCCCGAGCAAAAGTATCTTCCAAAAGTGAAAGAGAAATGAATAGTTTTTCAGACAAATAAAAACCAAAAATTAATTACCAGCAGATTTGCATTACAAAAAGTGTTAAAGGAAGTTCTTCAGGTGGAAAAAATAAGATACCCAAAGAAAACTTGGATTTACACAAAGAAATGAAGATGACTGAAAATGGTTAAAATAAAGGTACGTATGAAAGGGTGTTCCCCTTATTTTCATTCCCTCTAAAACATAATTGATTGTCTAATATGAATTACTATTGGGCCAAAGGAAAAAATAATACTAATTCTATATAAACTTTTTTAAAAATAAAGAGAAAGAACTATTTCTCAACTCATTTTATGTGGCCATCACTACTCTGATACCAAATAAATTGAAAGAAAATAACAGTACAAAGTAACATAGACACAAACATCCTTAAGAAAATATTACCAAATGGAATCTAGTAATATATAAAAAGGATAATATATCATGACCCAGAGGGCTTATATTGGGAATGCAAGGCTGGTTCAACATTTAAAACTTAGTTAATATAATCACAATATCAGCAGATTAAAGTATAAAAACAGTACGACCATTTCAATATATGCAAAGAACATTTGACAAAATTAAACATCCATTTATGATGCATACACGCTCTCAGCATCCATACATGCTCTTAGCAAACTAGGAATAGGATGGAACTCCTTAACTCAATAAAAGATATTGACAAAAACTTACAGCTAACATCATACTTAATGATAAAAGACTGTCCACTTACCTCTAAGATAGGGAATGAGTCAGGGATATTTGCTGTTGACATTCCTGTTCAATATTGTACTAGAGCTCCTAGCCAGTGAATAAGGCAAGAAAAATAAATAAAAGACTTACAGCTTAACAAAAGACAGAAATGAAACTATTTTCAGACAGTATGATTATCTACATAGAAAGTCCCAGTGAATCTACAAAAAAGTTGCCAGAATTAATAAGGGAGTTTAACAAGGCTGAAGGTCAAAATACAAAGTTCAACTGTATTTCTATACATGAGCAATGAACAATTGGAATTTAAAAAAATTAAGTACCCTTTAGACTTGCACAGAAAAACATGAATTATGTCCAACAAATTATGTTCAAGGTCTATATGCTGAAAACTACAAAACATTGATGACATAAAGTTAAACAGAAAAATGTCCCTTGTGTATAGATTATAAAACTCCATCTTGCTAAAATGTCAATTATCTTAAATTTGATCCATAGATTTAACACAATTACAATTAAAACCCTAGCCACATTATCTTGTAAAAATCAACAAGCTCATTCCAAAATGTATATGGAAAACAAATGAACTACAGTGGCCAAAAACAACACTGAAAAAGACCAAAGTTGGTGGGTTTACTCTACCTGATGGCAATACTTAGTATAAAGATACAACCAAAACAGTGTGGTATGGCAATATAGATAGATATATAGGTAGGTATAGATAGATAGATAGATAGATAGATAGATAGATAGATAGATAGATAGATAGATAGATGGATGGATGGATAGATAGATAGATAGATAGATAGATAGATAGATAGATAGATGAGAGAGAGAGAGAGAGAGACAGAGAAAGAGAGAGAGAGAAATAGATTAGTGGTATAGAACAGAGAATTCAGAAAGACCCACGCAAAGAGTCAACTGATTTTTGACAAACGTACAACACAATTCAATTTAATAGAGAAAGGATATTCTTTTCAACAAATGGTGCTAGAACAATTGGAGTTCAATATGTAGAATAAAAGAAAAACCATAACCCATACCTCACACCATACATAAATGTTAACTCAAAATGGACCACAGACCTAAAAGAAAAATGCAAAACTATAAAACTTGTGGAAGAGAATACAGGATAAAATTATTGTGTCTTGAATTAGACAAAGATTTCTTAGATATGACACTAAAAGAACAATCCATTTTAAAAGATTTATAAATTGGATTTCATAAAAATTAAGAACTTTTGCTATTTGAAAAACATTAAGAGAATAAAGAGAAAAGCCAAAGACTAGGAAAAATATTTGCAAGCACATATTTGATAAAGAACTTGTATTCAGAATATATACTCTTAAAATTTAATATGTTAACAAGCAGTCCAATCAAAAAAAATGTAGAGAGACAGGGTCTTGCTCTGTCACCTAGGCTGGAGTGCAGTCGTACAATCTTGGCATACGGCAGGCTTAGCCTCCTGGGTTCAAGTTATCCTCCCACCTCAGCCTCCTGAGTAGCTGGGACTACAGGCGCACACTGCAATGACCAGCTAATTTTTGTATTTTGTTTGTAGAGATAGGGTCCACTATGTTTCTCAGGCTGATCTTGAACTCCTGGCCTCAAGTGATCCTCCTGCCTTTGCCTCCAAAAGTGCTGAGATTACAGGCATGAGCCACCATGCCCACCCTACCCAATTTTAAATTTGGGCAAAAGATTTGAGCAAATACTTCATCAAAGAAGATAACCAAATGTTGATAAGATGCAAAAAGATGCCCAACGTCATAACTCATTAGAGAAATACGAATTAAAATCACAATAAGATACTACTACAAATTCATTAGAATGACTAGAAAAACAAAAACCTAACAATACCAAGTGCTAACAAGAATACAAAGTAACCAGAACTCTGAAAAATGTCTAGCGGGAATGCAAAATATTGCAGTCACTTTGGAAAACAGGTTGGCTAAAGTTAAATACGTGCTCGTCATATGACCCAATGTCTTTGTCCTATTTACCCAAAAGAAATGAAAAATTATATTCACCAAAAACCTGTCCATGAATGTTTATAGTGGCTTTACATATAATTGCCAAAAACTGGAAACAAATTGGGTATATCTATATAATGGAAAACTAACTCAGCAATAAAAATAAGTATTGACACACAAAACATTGATGAATCTGAAAATGCATGCTGAGCAAAAGAAACCAGACACAAAGAATCCGTCCTGTTTGATTCAAGTTATATGAAACTCTAGAATAGGCAAAACTAAGCTATAGTGACTAAAAGTAGGTCAGTTATTGTCTGGGATCAGGGATGCCAGTAAGGAGCTCAAGAGAATTTTTGAAGTGATGGAAAGGTTCTCTATTTTGACTATGCAGGGAGTTAAACAGGTGTATAGTATACATTTGTCAAAACTCATGGCATTGTGCACTTAAAATGGATGCACTGCATTATATGTAATTTTATACCTCAATGTATCTGATTTAAAAGATGTATTATTGTCTTTGGAAGGTAGGAAGGATTGTGGCCGTGAACCTATTGTATTTAGTGCTTACATGAAACCAGGTTCTCCCAGAGGGATATCACTGTCCCTGCAGCTTCCTGACCACAGGACTCTTTTGGCATGCTCTTAGCTACCTTTCGCTCCTTCTATCAAAATCATTGCTTACCCTTTTCTTTTTTTACTAACTCAGTTCATATTTTATTATTTAAAAAGTGGAAATACTTTGTAAATGAAAAAGTGAAACATATTTTTTCTTTTAAAATCTAGAGAGAGAGAACGTACTATTAACAAGCACATGTACCCTGGAACTTAAAGTATAATAAAAAAAAAATAAGAGAAAACCCACATATCACTGCATACAATTGATTCTCTCTTCCCAGATGTTCTTGTATTCCCTTTTTTAGAAAGCTAATTTTAAAGTTAATTTTATCTCAACTGAATACACAAATTCACACTTCTTTTGAAAAATTAAAAAGGACAGGAAAAGCCAGAATTCTCTTTGACCACTTACCTCTTCCCCATTTCACCAGTCAAGATGTAATTATTATTACTGGAATGTGGATCCCAGCTCTTTTAAAAATACTTTTGTTTTAAAATTTTTATTTTCATATAGTCACACTTAAAATTTTTTTTAAATTTTATCTTACAGAATTTTCAGTGAAATCTTTAAACATGTATTTTTTGGCATGTCACCTCTTCCTATTCCCCTCTCCCACTTGTCTTATTTCTCAGCCCCACATCCCAGGAGCCCATGTAAACAACCTGGAGTGTACCCTTTTCTTTGTGCCCATGTCATCATACATGTGATGTATATACACATATGTATCTTCACATATATACATATGTAGGAGTTTTAATTTGTGTATGTGTACATTTATACATACACATACATATATATGTATTTTTCAAAGATATTTTACCTTATTCAACTGTGCTTCATAAATTTCTTCAAGCCACTTGTTAGAGTCTGGGGTTACCTGTTCTAATGGCAGCCTAATTTTCTATGATATGATGTATATTGATATGTTAGTCCATAATTTTCCTAGTGATGGGGAATTCAACCATTATTATAATGCATATACCTCTCTTATAAAGTTTATCCTTAAATATTTTTTTCCTATTTCCATTACTAAGTGCTTATTACTGGAGAGGAGGAGGCCTAGTGGTTTTTGTATATTTATCTTACATCCAGCCATCCTGCCAAAGTTTTCATGAATTTTAGTAGCAATTTTTCTGTATTCATTTTCTTTTACTGCAGTCTTCTAAAATTTCTAGAAATAAAATCATCTTTGTCTTTTCCTCCCAATGTTTATGTCTTTTGTTACCTTATTTTTTAGAAGGTTTAAGGTAATAATAGTGACAGCAGCACCACTACAACAAGTTCCTTATTTTAACAGAAATAGGTTTTGTGTTTCACAATTTAGAATAATTAATGTTGGTTTGGCAAATATTAATAGTCTTTTGGTAAACAGTGTTTTCTGTTTCAACTTTCCATGGTGTTATTGGAAAAAGCTGCTATATTTTTCAAATACTTTATCAGCATATATTATTATGGTCATATGGTTTTCCTCCTTTAGTTTGCTAGTAAAACAGATGTTGACAGATTTCCTGATGTTGAAGTGTCCTTGAATTCTTGAAAGAAGTCCTGCTTGGCCATATTAAATTACACTCTTGATATACTGTAGAATTCTACTAGCTAAAATCATATTTCAAAATTTTACATCTGAGCTCCTAAGTCTGTAGATACATTTTTTGTTTTATTACTGTATTGGATTTTGACATCAAAGCCATGTGTTTTATAAAACAGGAAAGCTTTCTTTCCATACTTCTCTATCATCTGGAATAGTTTAAATGGTACTGGAATTATTAGTTAGATAAAACTCATTTGGATCCAGTCTATTTTTCAGTATATCTTTATTTATCATTTCAGTATCTTTTATGATAATAAGTTTATCCTGGTTTTCCACTTCTTACTAGTTTTTGTAATTTACATTTGCTAGGAAATTTTCTGATTCCCCTGAATTTTTTGGTTTGTTGTCAATATTCATGCTTTTCTCTGTTATCTCCTTTCATATTCTTCATATTGTATATTTTTGCTCATTTCTCCTTTATTCAGAGGAGTTTGTCTATTTTATTACTGTTTATAAACATACAGTTTTTGGACTTATGTTTTCTATTCTATCGCTTTCAACTTTTATTTATCAATTTCTTTTTCTAGTATTTTTTTTTTTGGTTGCTATTTGCTACCTTATTAAGGAGAATAAGTAATATATTCCTTCACCCCCAAAAAAATTCCATCTGAAGGCATTTAAAGTTTACATTTTTCCTCTGAGTACAGCTTTGGCTATACGCTATCAAGTTTGGGTATAATGTGTGTTTTCTGTTGCTTTTTGGCAGTTTGCAATCTTCTTTAACTTTTCTCTCTGATCCAACAGAATGTTTCTTAATTTTTACACAGTTACAATATTTATAGTCACATGTTAATTATTCATTTCTAAAATTTTTTTGGGGTGGGGGTGCTGCTGGCCAAAATTTATTTGATTTTTATGTTCCATGAATATTAACCAAAAAAAATGTGCAACCTCTATTCAAAGAGCCATCAGATCAGGTTATATAGAGCCATCACATCAGGTTTACTAGTTGCATTATTCAATTCTTCTATGTCTTTATTTTTTGTCTATTGATTATATCTAGTTCTAAGAGAGGTATATTAATTTCTGTAATTGTATTTTTACTTTTTATCAAGTTCCCTGAATTTCTAGTGGCTTTTGATTTAAAGTATTCAGTTCCTCTGATAATTGGGACATAGAGTTTACTGCCACTATATCTTCTTAATAGATTGTGTCTTTTGTCATTACATAATATGCTGTGGAGTATTTTTAACCTTAAATTCCACTCTGATACTGACATTTCAATTCTCACCCTTGTTTTTTGTATTTGCCTATTTTCTCTTTGTCACCCCTTTATTGTTAGCCATTTTCATCACTTTAAGTGTGTTTCTATACCTAGCACATAACTGGGTTTTGTTTTTTCTAAACACATCTATTTTGTAATGATAGAAAATTCAACCCATTCATATTTAGATAACGGTAGATTCAATTGATCTCATTCTTTCTGTCCTACTTTGTGTATTATTTATTTTACATTGTTGTTTCTTCTTTTTCCTTCTAGTTTTTGCTGATTTGTTTTCTATTTTTTTTTTTTTCTCCGTGAAACATTAAAACAGGAAAGTTTGTTGTTCTCTAGCTTGGTATTGTCCTGCCTTTTTTTGGTGCATTTTGTTGACTCAGGTAGGCACTTAGGTTAGAAGACTCACTCCCACCCTCCCAGGCACACTCAACACTGATGCTGATATTTGTCACCAGGCTTGAACCCAGGGGCAGCAGGATGTATTGGAGATAGGGTTTCATTCTGCCACTTTGCAGTTGTACAACCATGGGCAAATTATCCACCTTATTTGACCGTTACAATGTAGATAGTCATGTGGCACATGTGGGACTAACCAGGGCATATGTATGATCCACTGGTCATACAGTTGGTGCTCCTGTTCCCTGCTCTGTCTCTCCTTAGGCTCCTGGGCTGGGTTTGGGCCTCCCCCTTCTTTGAGCTGAGCAATCAGGATGAGGAAGATGGCCACAATGGCCGGCCTCATGTGTCTGGCTCACTTCTCTCAGAATTCCTAAAAGGGATTTCTCACGTCAGCTCCCATTGGTCTTTCATTTCTGTGGGGCAGCAGGGATTATACTCTTCTCTCCTGCCCTTAAACAATGTAACGAGACACTGTGGAGGGCTGTCTGTGGACACATAGGAGGTGGACCTGGAACCCAGTGCTCCTGCCTCCAGCTCCAGATAAAGGAATGCATCTTCTACTGTCTCCTCTAGGACCCCAGTGTAGCGGGAATACCTTAAAATTGTTAGTGCTTCAGCTTTTTAAAAGAATCTTGTCTAGCTGGTTTTCTGGTTTTCACTGGAAAGCCCATTTTACAAAAAAGATAAATTTGTTATATGCAGGAGACAAGAAGTTGGAGGAGGGACCCAAGAAGGCCATGTCCTGGAGACTACAGCTTTCCTAGGGGCCTTGAGGAAGCAGCTAAGGGACACTGGCAGGCATTGTCCTTCATCCATGCTTCATCCCTTGCACACCTCTTGGCCTGGTGTTTCTCTCCAGGGCTTCAAAGCTGAGGAATCCACTGATTCAGAGCATGCTGTAGCTGTCAACATCAGGTCTTGGGACTTGCCCTCAATGTACTGGGTGTCAATTCTTTTGTATCCTCTCATTTGTTTGGTAGAGAGAGGGGTGGAAAGTATTGCAGATGATCTATCTCTACATCTTTAGTTTTGTGATTCTGATGATTTCCAGTAGGCAAAACTTTAAACTCCTTGAGGGCAGAGGTCTGATACCTGTTCAGATCCCTACTCAAGGGTCGTGGAATGTGGTTTGGTGCCTTCTCCCACGCACTGTTGATAACTGAGGGCAGCACCCCAGAAAGCCCCTTAGCTCCTTCCACCATCTGGGTCCTCTGATCTGCAGGACCTTTGGGGTTTATTCCCTGTCCACCCATGGGTTCTTCCACCATCTGGGTCCTCTGATCTGCAGGACCTTTGGGGTTTATTCCCTGTCCACCCATGGGTTCTGTGTGCCTTCTGCTGTTAATCTACTCCACTCTCCCATCTGCTCTTCCATCTTAGTGCTCTCTTGCCACTTCATAAAAATGGTGCCACAAGCTCCCTGGGGACAGGGCAGGGGCTTCTTCCCTGCTGGAGGCCTGTGGCCAACATTCATGCTGAGGGGTGAGGGTGGCAGGTGCGATTTGATGAGATCCTCTCCCGCTCAAGCAAAACAACAGGTCTCCCGGAGCCCAGCCCTCCTCTGCAAGCGAAAGAATACCAAACAACTCTGTTCAAAACAGTTTATTTTATTTTATTTTTTTTTTTGTCAGACAAACACATTGATTTCTGGACCACAGTAGAGGATGGAAACCTTTCACAAACTTATTTATTTGAAAATACAAATATAAAATTATACTTTCCACATCTGTGATGTGAGAGACTGCCATCCACATAGTAATTTTTTACAACAGGGCTTTAAGAAAGCCACACACAAAGACCTGAAAGATGCTTGAGATATATATATAGATAGATACATATATATGTATATATATAAAAAAAATACTCACTACCAAAGTTCTCATCAGTTTCATACTAAAGTATAAAAGTAAGGGTGAGGTCAGCCACAGTGCTAGGGAAAGTTTTATTTAGATACATTTATGTCCACATGAAACGCTTAGACTTGCATCCTATTACATATGGAATTCGGAGTTTACAATACACCATGAACGGCAGATTGGCTAGCCCACGCTACTTAAGAGGACACTCACAGATTCCACACGGGATGGTACATTATGTACAGAATACAGTAGTAGAGAACCTTCGAGGGAGGCTCTGGAACTTTTGTCTCTCAGCCTCCAGCCCCCTCCCCCATCATGCCCCTGCCTCCCGGAACTGAAATCCTGTCTGAGACAATACATTCTGATTATTTGATAGCCAGGTGTTTGGATTAAGGTTGCCCCCCCAGCCCCTGACAAGAGGGGTGGATTTTATTTATATGTTTTTGTGTTTTAGTTTACTTACTTTTTTTTGGTGGAAAAAAAGAAAAAGAAAAAGAAAACATATTACAGTATTAAAGTATTGCTTAACTTCCAGCGTCTCCTTGTGTAGTGTCTGTGCCCAGGACAGGGCTGAGCTAACATCTGCTAGTTTTCTGCTTTGGGGTGAGGGTGGGGAAACCCGCCAGTGTCTTTCTTCAATGTGCTTGCCTGCAGTCAGTCCCTCTGCTCTACCCACTGTCTGCCTCCCTTGGAAGATAGCCTGGCTTGTGAAGCACATTCAAGGGAAAAAAAAAAAAAATCTCCCTTCCCCCACCAGCCCCCCACGCTCCCTCTGTCCCTGCGTGCCACTTGCAACCGATAAAGAGAAGTATGAGTTAGTGTTTCTTTTGTAAACAATTTCATATGCAATATAATACAGAAAGCATGGCTGACCTTCAATAAAAAATGTAGTAAACGATATTGCTTTATTCTTGAATATGCTGCAGTGAGTGAATGGCAGAATGAAGCAGTGTGGAGGTGGTGGAGGAGGCTAAGTCCCTAGCCCTCGTTTGCACTAAAGATCAAAATAGGTTTTGTTTTTCTATTTGGAACCAAAAATAAATTTTTTCCCCCAAAATCCCCAAATGAAAAAGAACAACAAGCAAAACCCACCCCCAAGAAATCAAAAACAAAACAAAACCAAGAACAAAAACTGAACACCTTTCAGGTCATTAGAACCAACAATTACCCAATGATTTTTATACTAGTCTAGCAAGATGTGTGTAACATTCACTGGCTGTGATTGCTGTGCAGTGAAACAGTAAATTGACAGCAATAGAGCCATGCTACCTTAAAGTCCAAGCTACAAGTTCAAATTAAGATGAAGGTTATGAAGGATAAAAACGCAAAGGCCTGTTGGGGCTTCGTTTGAATCAAGCTAATGGGCGACTGGGATAGAGCGCGAGGCTGTTTGGTTTTCCCAATGGATATGAGGAAGGCCACGAGCCAAGTCTGTGGAAGCTGCTAGAGAGCAGACCAAGGCTTGGTCATATCCGTCAGCCCCATGCCCAGCTAGAACCGGGAATGGGTCCGGGAGCTAATGCCACTCACTCGCCTCTGCTTGGGAGGAGAGGAGTTCGGGGGTCTCAGGCAGATGGATCTGGAAGCCAGAAAGTCACCCGGTGGCTGTTTGATAATTCCGGGGAAAAGCCATCAGCCAAGAGGGTTTCTCCCCCAGGGAAGGCGAAAGGTGGTTCCCATGTTCGCCATTGAGCTTAACTGAAACAAAGACAAGGCTGAACATCAGTGCTAAAAGAATTTACAAAAATCTTTCAAAATGGACTTCTAGATGGATGGGGGGACTAACGTGAACCTTAAACCTAGGTAGCCACATTAAAACATATCGGATTTCCACAAGATTTGTGCTATGGGCTACTGGGTCTCTTCAAAAGGTATATAAACATCTAAAACATATTCACACAGATTATCAATTTCTTCTGAGCATTCTTAAAAAAATATTTTTCTCTTAGTAAAATCATTTTAATATACCATGCCTCCCTCTTTTAAAAAATAAATTAAAAAAATCCAGTTTTGCATATCTAGCATTAGCATTTAAGGTAGTATGGCACCCCTTCACAGTGGGGGGGGGGGGGGGGATCTACAAAACGCCGTAGAGTCTGCCGGCATTTTAACATGGTGAGACCTTGGGTTAGTTGAAACCACATCAGATCAGCTAAAATAAAATTAAACTTGAAATTGAAAAAAATAATTAAAGGAAAAAACTGCCCCAAAATTATTAGCTTTTTTTTTTTTTCATAAATAAGAGAAAGTTCTATCCTTACTGGTCCTAAATCTGAATAACTATGTCTAATTTTTTTAAACCTTAATTATGTTATACCTATCAATATGTACTAGAAGAAAGAGGAGAAAAAAAGTCGCTACACTAGTACCAGGACAGCACGCTTACAAGATAGCCATTTTATACATTATTAACATACAATGATCAACAAAGAGTCTTCTGTGAGGTGATGGGGGATGCAGAGAAAAGGAAGGGAAGTACAGTACGTCACCAACATGGACAAAATAGGAATTAAATTCCCTCGTCTAAACACTGAATTTCTGGGAATTTACTAATTTTTCTTTTTTTTTTTTTTTTTTAAATAAAACTTCTGTTTTGTTGTTTTACGACTTGAACAAGTTTTGATATTTTAAAAGCGCTCAGCATTTAATCTGGTTGTTTGGGGGAAAAGAAAAGAAACAAAGAAAGGAAAAAAGCAATAAAAAAAAACCTCACCAAACAACCTAACATTTTATTAGAAAAACAAAGAACATGATTTTTTTTTTAATTGAAAAAAAATGTTGTTGCTGTTTCATTAGAATTGAAAAAGGCTTTTTTCTTTCTTTCTGAGTTAGCATTTTGGAGTCTTTAGTTTGAAGATGCTTTTGCCCTACCATGTCTGTGAATGTCTACATTAGTCTACTTTGTTAGTAAAATTTATAAAAATAGGAGTGCAGCAGCTCTTTATAATAAATGTCGCATTCAGTGTCTCATACTGGCTGTGCCTTAAGTACCAAATTTATAAACGTAACAATTTAAAAAATATTAATAAAACGTCAATATCACATTTTAAAAAAGAAAAAATATATATCCACACTACAATATGTTTTAATGCCATCTATTGAGTTGTACTTCTATAGTTGCTGTTGCCGACCTATTACCAATATTTAAAAAAAAGTTAAATTAAAAAATATCCTTCATCATAAGTATCTTTCCCCAACCGAGGACCATATATTATAACAGCCAAATGTTAAACATGTGCAAAGAGGAAACTGTCAGTTTTTCCCACCAGTCACAGTGCAGTGATGTTTATACTTTTTATTTTTAAAATTCTGTTTACATCTACAATAAATTAAAAAAAAAATTCTTCCATAGCCTCTCTGGTGATACTTGCAGCACTGAGGTATTAAAAAAAATATATAAACCAAAAGGTTGCTTTCCTAATTTGTAAATAGAAAGTGAATGGAGAAAGGTTGTATTAATGCAGGCTTATCCACTCCTGGCCCATGGGCCCCCAGATCTGGGAGCGGGGTGGGGAGCAGGGGGAGAAGAGAGGCAAAGTGTCCTAGGAACCTTTGGAGGTGCTGAAATGATTGGACAATAGAAAATGATCAAATATTTAAAAATTAAGACTGAAAAAGAATATCCCCCCCACCCCACCCCTACCCAAGCCAAACAGGTGTGCTTTGAAACTTTAAATATGTTAAATATTAAAATTGTAGCTTTGTTTTTAAAAAACGTCTTGGGAAAAGCAGTTTTTCATATTTTAAATAAAAATCTAACTAGACGGTAACATTTGAAGCTGTGCACAGACAAGAGGTTAATAGGCTGGTACAACACTAATACAGTTCTTAGGTCTATCACACAGACAAAGGAGCTAAACAGTGCTCTAACTTGTCCTGGGGTGGTCCTGGCAGCTGGGCGATCTTCATCTCAGTAACTGACTTGGCCAACGTTCCCTTCCCGCCTCCTTCCACAGAGCATCAAACTGCCTGGGACCAACTCCCTCACAAAAATATTTTTGATTCTCTCTTTCTTAATAGTTTCTATGTAGTTAATGGAATTGTATTTACAACATTTCTTTTTTAGAATTCACAATTTCAAAAAACCTTATAATATCACCTCTTTCAACAGAAAAAAAGCACTTATAGAAAAGGAGGACACCCAAAACACTGTCGTCCTTACCTTATTGCCGAAAATAGATAGACTCAGATTAACAAAGAGACATCACAAAAAGAACTGCTAGAGAGTCTGTTAATTAGCTTACTACATCTCACTTCTTCTACAACGCAAAATAGAAAGCTCATGCCCACCTCCCGCCCCGCACTTCACAACTTTGCTTCAGTGTGTGCTCAAGTTCCACCTGAAAATTCATACAGTCTCAGAATTGGTACCAAAATAGGGAGAGTAATATTACCATCTCAGCATCCTTTAAAAGTGAGAACAGAACCAAAACAAGCAAAAAAAAATTTTTAAGAAAAAATAACTCCTTAATATAACAATTATACTATGGTTAGCTTTGAACTAGATATTAAAGCTATGTGACTACTGGACTAAGTCAAAATCACTACCAAATGTGATTCAAAGAGATTTAAAAGGAGAATGGGAAGAGAGGAAGGGAGAGGGAAACCATCAAGAAAAACAAAACAAAACAAACCGAAATCATGGGTTATATACACATTTAAAAGCTGTTGTCTTATATTACAGCAGATTCGTGAGATGATGAGATGTAGTCAACCCTCGATCCGAAGTGAGCCATCTCTGGTTGGGATGGGGAGTGAGGCTGGTGGGGGTCCAGGTCTGAGGACATCACCTAAACAAAGGGCCACTCAGAAACTTCGCCCAGTCTTGCCTGGACATCCAGGTATGCTCTGCAGGGTGGGGAAGGCCAGGATGTCCAGAAGAAAACATAAAATGGAGGGGAGAGGGGAGGAGAAAGAAGTGTCAGACAAGTATGAGATTTCCTCCACTGTTTTAACTAGAGTTTCAAAGATGGACTTCATTGCACTACTGAATATGTATGAAAATCACCTGGCTAAAAGCCTACTGAGATCACAGCTTTGGAAATCTGACACCTAAACCATGCCTGATACTGGGGAGAGGACAAGGTTACAACTCTTCTTGCTGATTTGATACAGTACCATAGGGTTCTTGAGGTAATGGTGGGAAATGTGGTCACAGGGGTTGCAGCCAGATGGGCCAACTGCCCATTGACCGGAGATACCTTTTTTCTGTTTAAACTTCTGTTTCCAAAGCTAAACGTTAAAAACAAACAAACAAAAAAAACCCCGCAAACTTTTGCCTTTATTAGATACCCATCAATAACTTTTAAATGCAAACTTACGCTAAAAGATCATACCACATACCAAAAACTAAAGGTCATGACACTAAAAATATACAACAAATAACCAGCTTTGGTTACAGGAAATAAAAACAGGCCCAGGATTCACAGATGTGTTAATTGAGTCTCCCTGAATTGACTGTGGGTGGGGGGTGGGGGGCGGGGGGCGGGGAGCGGGGCCTGGGCTCCTCTTTTGTGGATGGCGCTAAATGTCAGAGGGTCACCTCTGTTGGGGACAATATGTGTGTCTGACCAGTCCTTCCTAACTGCTGCGGTGCAGCCACGTGGCTCTATGAGTTCACCTAATCCATTTTGGAAGGGGGTGAGTTGCTATCACACTCTTGGCTACTTCGTCCTTCTCTGGAAATTGAGTCCTAGACTTAGACAAGGGAGGATGGGCTGGTAGCAGCCTCCCCCATCCCATTCTATCCCGCCCCACCCCTATGGAAAGGCTTTAGTGGCCTTGGGGGTACATGGAGCTGTGGGCAGGAAGCCCTACACCACTCCTTCTCTTCCAAGGGAGGTAAGGAGGGAGCACAGGCAGCCCCAGTGCCTGGCCTTTCAAGGGTCTGCTGTGCCTGGTAGTTGTTTAACCCCCTCTTCATGTGACTTCACAAAGGGCTGGAGCCATCTTCAGTCTCCGGAGTTCTTGGTGATATCAGTTGTCCCTGCTCCCAAAGAAACCTTACTTCCTCTGGGTCCCCAAACCCAGCTTAATTAGTAGCGAGTAGCTTTCCTTCAAACTGTTAGTGGCCTCTGGCTCTGGCCAGCAATGGCTGGGTCAGTGGTCAAGGGGAAGTGGAGGCGAGGGGTGGGGGAATTCAGACACATGGTTTATTTGGTTAACAGAGGCAGTTGCGTTAGTTGAGGTGATCCCTTAGCAGCAACATTAGAGAAATCCAAGAGATTTATGGAGCTCAACTCAACCCAGTTCTCCACCTGGTCCGACTCAGGAGCCAG
This sequence comes from Chlorocebus sabaeus, assembly GCF_047675955.1. NCBI lineage: Eukaryota > Metazoa > Chordata > Mammalia > Primates > Cercopithecidae > Chlorocebus > Chlorocebus sabaeus. The sequence continues at coordinate 40,725,379 of NC_132919.1, forward strand.
GAGCAATCCTTCTCTAGGAGAGAGGCATCCAATGAAGTGCAAGCCCGAAGTGGCCAGTTCATCTCCAGCCTTGTTTCTCCTACATCCCAACTCCAAGAGTGAAAGGCTCTGGTGCCCCTGTGGGATTTTCCTAGTGGAATACATTCCCTGGCCTCAGCTGTCACTCTCTTTTCCAGAGACAGATCCATGTTCCAGCCTCACAAACTTAATGTGCTAACACAGTACACATCTGGTGCTTTCACAAGGACAACCCCTCTCCCTTGCTGGTGTTCTTCCCAAGAAGGACAGATACTCATTTCCACAGGAGTGTGTGGCAAGGGGCTTCCTCACTGCCCCAACCTCCCTCTCCTCGCTTCCATCCCCTCCATAACCCCATCAAAGTGATTGAAAAAATGTTTAATTAACTTGAGCTCAGTTTAAAAGGTTAGGAAACTGGCAGGGATCCAAATCCACGTTACTCAGGTGATGTCGTTAATTTAATTTGCTTTTCGTGCAGTAATCTGGATAATTACTCAGTAGTTACTGGCAAAAATGTTTTCTTTTCACTAAAAGATGGAGTCTGACTGTTTGACTGCATGAACCCCATTGGCTGAGCCCCAGCAAGGCCTGGGGAGCTGAAGGGGCCCAGCAACTCACAGGGCCAGCTCAAAGGACCTCCAGGAGTGGGTGGCCCTGGTCCCCATCCCTGCTTCCAGGCCTAGCAGAAGCCCAGTGCTTCCCTGCCTCTATCCCCCTGGGACGGGCGCAGCACGAGATCTCCTTCCAGTTTCCCACACTCTTGATTGTATTTCAAGACAGAGAAAGATGAAGGGTGGGGAAGATACAGAAAAAGAATCCAATGAACCAAATTAAGAAAAAAAGAGAGAGAGTCAAAAAGGTGGGGGTCATGATTAAAAGCTAGAGGAAGGGATGACAGATTAAAAGACTGGATTTGTTTTTGCCCCCACCCTCCTGAAAAGGGGTCCAGAAAGAGGAGAGAGAGATGTGGATGTGATGAGACAGGGGCACGCACGTACATGTATGACCCGTGGACATACATGTACGGACACACCAGCAGGGCGGAGACACATGGCAGAGACGGTAATACCTCAGAGTGAGATGGCAACGAAAGCACCTGCTCAATGGTATCCATTTGTAAAGGCCGTTGCAATCAAAGGTCCCTAAAATTGCACAATTGTTAAGGTCATCAGTGTGCTATACATGGGAACAGATTGTCACATTCTGGGAAAGGAAATTATCTCTAGGACTAGTTCTGTGGTTGCCAGCATGAATATGTAATTCTGAGACACCGTGCCATGAGGGGCCAGGATGACATCCTCCTTAGCTCCAAACCCCTAGTCCCCACTCCCTCCGCCCCTACCAAGCCTATCTGCTTACCCAGGGAAAAACCAAAAGCCAGATTCAGAGGCGTGGGTGGGTGGTGGGAAACGGGGGTTTGTGTCCCCAGTGATGGGCATGGCTGCCCTAAATCCCAGAGTGCAAAGATAAGTCTCTGTCCACAGTCCCAGCAGCTCTAGCTGGGGAGAAGAAATCCCGGTGCAGACAGACTGGGATGCTTTCTGGTTATTTCAGAAAAACATCATAGCCCACAGGTCAAAAGACCCCGGTTTTCAAGAACAAATTGGGCCTGTGTTTCTGGATGCTGAATATGGAAATGAGTTGTGTTCTAAGTAGTGATAGATGGTCCCCTAAATTGAGCAGCTCTCAGGTGAATAATAATATTCTGGATTTGCTACCACAGTTGATCCGAGGGGATTAGATTCATTAACCTACTGACTTAAGTGATACTGGCTTGGGAGCAGGACTGAACAAGGACCCACCCTGCACAAGTAGGGCTGGCAGGTGTGTGTGCATGTGTGCGTGTGCGTGTGTGCGTCCGTGTGTGCGTGCATGCATGTGTGTGCGTGCATGGATGTGTGTGTGTGTGTGCGTGCATGTGCGCTGTGTGTATGAGGGAGGAACTCCCAATGCCAGGGGGCATGAATGAGGCCACCTTGGTGCCCTAGACTGTCTGCACGTGTTTTGTTCTCCGCAGCGTGGCCCCCAAGGCAGGGCTTGCCAGCTGTCGCTCAGAAGCAGAGTCTGACAGGAACGTGGCCTGGGACTGCAGACGCACTCATCTTAGCTCAAAACCAAGCTGCCTCCAAAATGCTGAGGCTGGCTAGGGCAAAGGTTGGCCAATTTTCTGTTTCCAAAATGGAAGGGACAGCGAGCAAGTGGGCTCAGGCACATTCATGCTCACACACACCGGGAGGGAGAAGAACAATACAATCTGAAAACAGCATGCAAATCTGTTAAGCAAATCTCCATTGCCTGGATTAGTCAGATTATAGAACCACAGAGCATTACAAATATCAAATGCATCTGGCCTTCAAGGGGTGGGGGCTGCAGCTAAAGAACGCAGATGGGAACTTACTTGGAACCTGGAAACTGTAAGAAACATTAGCAAAGAAAACTGCCTGGGAGAGGGCTTGGACCCCCACACCACCTCCCAGGCTCCAGCACTGCCACTGGACCTTAGATCAGGGGCTCTGTTGACTAAGGCTCCTACTCTGGCGGGGAGCTGGGACATTTCTCGGCTTTCAGGTCCCAGCCCACATGACAGTGTCCAGAAAGTGGGGATCAAGGAAGGTGGCCACTACTGAGGCCCTATTACGTGCCAGTGCGTGACATTATTTCGAATAATCCTTCCACAATCTTTGAGGAAAGTACAGAGATTCTGGTTTTGCAGTCAGGGAAATGAGATTCAGACAGGTTATCGAAGTGGCTCAAGGATGCACTGTGTGAAGGTGATGGAGTGGTGAGATCTGAACTGGACCTGTCCACGCTCCTTCCGCTCCATCACACAGCCACACGAGAGGCACTCAGGACATGTCTAAGACGATGGAGGCTTTAGCCCTCAGGAGCTGGTGTGATGGTGATGGGGACCCTCTGTCCTCTCCTCTGCCCCCGATTTTGGGCTTTCCTGGCACACCCACAGGCCACAAGGAGCTGGTCAGGAAGGAGGAGGCAGGAGGGCAAGGGAAGGCAGGTACTTACAGCTATGCCGTGGCCGAAGCCCGAGCCCGGCTGTGGGCTGGCCGCACTTATGTAATTCCCCACTCCGGAGTCCTGGCTGGCAGGGCCGTAGAGATCGGCGACAGGTCCTGGGCTGTTGGCCCCCGGGAAGCCTCCGGGCCGCGCCGGGTTGGAGCCTGCCGGGGAAGCGGGCGCGCCAAAATTCGGTTGAGCACTGTAGCTATTCAGGACTGGTGTGCAGAGAATAGAGCTGGGTATGAGGCCAGAAGCCAGGCATGCACCGGTCATTACAAGCCAAACACTTGAGAAAAACAGCTGAGGCCCAACTTCTAACACTCAACCAAGGCCATGCGAAAACATCAGCAGGGACTCAAGAATACTCAGCCCAGGCTACTACTAAGAAGCTTGGAGCTCCAAAAATATAGAGAATAAAAAAACAATCATTCAACACACTACGGCAACCAACCGGAGGTGCTTCACTGCCCACCAAATTATCACAATAGAAATAGAGATATATATGGAAGAAAGAGAGAGAGAGAGAAAGAGTTTTTTTTTTCACATCTGAATTGATGCTCATGCAGTCTTCTAGATCTGGGCACGTTGAGACAGCATTCACATCCCATGCAAACTACAAAGGAACTAGTTTTAGACTACACATTGTGTTAATATTGATATTAAAACGTAACAGGAAACAAAGCAATTTGTGTCCAGGAAAAAAAAATCTTTGCGGAGGGGATTTTTGATCTTTTCTTGTATGTGTGTTTCACTTTTTCTTTTTTGTTTTTGGATCCATTAAATGACAAATTTGTTTTGTTTTGTTTTTTAAAAAAAAAGGCAAAAAAGATCTCCATTCTCCATCCCACCCCCACCACTCCCCCCTCCCCACTGGCTACTCCCTCCCTTCCCACCCTTCCCACTCATAACCCTGAATGAAAGTCATCAATACTGAACGTGGTCGGAGGATGGGATATGTCATGGAGAGTTTGGGCATCTTGACATAACAGTAATGATGGCGGCAGAGAGTTTCCTTTTGGGGTGGAGAGAAGGGGATGGAAGGAGGGATGGGGGGGAATGGTAAACCTGGAGGCTGGGGCCAGAGCTGGGGTGGAAGCCAATGGTTCTACAGGACACCCACACACTCACCTCCTGCAGGAGAAGGAAAGGGGGGATTTAAACTTTTTTTTCCTTTTGTTTAAAAAAAAAAAGACAAAGAAGTATGAATGCAGAACATACCGACTGAACCAATTCATAGCTAAACCATAGCTGACCAAAATGCCTGCTTTCTCTTGGTTATCCTGCAGTGTCAACTCCAGACTGAGAACAGCAAGCTCAGGATGTATACAGAGAGGGGACTTGACACGCACAAATCCAGAGAGTGGTGGGGTTGCAGATCGGGGGGCAGCGGAAGGTGACACTGCCTCGGCCCCCCACCAATCTCATCATTCTGACCCTAATGAGGGCCGCAGCCTGTCAACCAGTTAACTAGGTTAATTTTGTTCACCTTTATTTCCCCTTAGTAGTTTAAACTTTATTTTCTTTTCCAAAATGGAAAACAATATATTTTTTTAATGGTAAAAGGAAGTTCTTATTGATTTTTAAGCCTCAAGGTGAGTCTGGGCTGGCCAACTTTGGTCTACGGCTAACCTGTATTAAAGAACCAGACATTCTGAGAGTCACACTTTCAGATCTTCGGCTCCAAAGCGCTGCTCCTGGCAACAATCACTTCTCCCTTCTGCCTCCCTTGGCCTCTCCCCCTCTTCCCTGTGACCAGTTGCCTTCAATGGCAGAGGCAAAGAACATCCATGCAGGTGGGGTCACTCCTGGCTTTGGCCCCTCCCTTGCCCAGGGACCTGTGGTTTGAGGCCCTCAGTTCTGGTGGGCCTGGAAGAGCCAGAAGTGGATTGATTTTTCACCCACTTGTCACAGGGATGGGAAGAGATTGATGAGGCACCCAAGGCACACTGGCAGGAGACTGAGACAGAGACACAAAGATACACGAGAGACCAAATCAAGCTGGGCCTGGCTCCTGACTCAGCAGAGAAAACAGAACTGTAGCCTCCGGATGCCCTTGGGGTGGGAAGCCCGAAGGTGAGCCCCTTTGAAGCTGTAGCTGAGAAATGAATAAACTGGCCAATGGAAAGAGCAGGTTAAAGAGAAAAAGAAAAAAATAAATTACAGAGGCTGAGAGCAAGTGAACGGCTGATCTGGGAATGCGCTGGCAGACAAAAGGATCAGAGATTTTTGAATACAGAAGATTCAACTTGCAGATAACACTTGGCCCTCTCACTCATGGAGGCAAATATCAAGCCGAGATATTCAAAAGGCGGTATTATCTTAGTCTAACACATTTTTTTCTTCTGAGCTCAGGAAAACAGAAGAAGCTTGGACAGTGGACTCCTGGTTTTGTCCAGGCAGCTGAAATCCCTCCCTATACAAATGAATTAATTAGCCTGTTCCATTTTAGGCTAATAGGATGGGGTGGGCATGAGGAGGCACAGTGGTTGACGGAAAGAAAGTTTTTTTGGCTTCTTTCTTGTCTGGCCGGATGTGAACCCAGGAAGGTGTTGGGCAGGCTCACCTAACTAGTGGGTGGGGAGAAGCAGGTTTAGAGTTCCGTTTCTTCCAACAGAAGAGCCACCTAGAGACTAACCTAGCCAGCAGAGGCAGTCTCGGAGACAGGATGTAGCATGCCCACAGAAGGGTGATGTCCAGAAATGCCCCCTTCTGCAGGCTTAGAAGACAGAAGGGCTGTTGGTATTATGCCCATCCTTGGCAACCTCTCCCATTCCTGTGTGCGGGGAGGCCTGTGGCTTCTGAGTCGGCCTGAAGGGAATTTCACAATAAGCAGCTCATCTTAGGTCTATATCACCCCTCCTTGCTCAGTCATCCTCCATCAAATGACACTAAAATCACCGTGGAGAAGACACTGTATTAGAATGCAGCTTTCAAATCCCAAGTCCTGTTTTATTATGCACTTGCTCATCACAATGCCGGAGCCTCAGCTCAAAGTCACCTTGCAGATGTCCCCCAGCCAGGGGTGAAAGACAGGGCTGCTGGGTTCCCACTAGAGGGCGCAGCCGGCAGGCAATAAGAACCCAGTTCTGGGCTGGTCCCATCTCCAGCTAGGCTTCTGGGCAGTGGAACCCGCACCCTTGAGGGCCGGGCGCACGGAAGAGAGGAGCCTCTATTTTCCACAGTCAACACTTGTGTGTGTCTGTCTCTGCGAGCAGAAGACCCAGGCTCCAGAAAGCATGTTAAAGTCCCCGAACAAGCCATCTGGAAACTCATGCATCTTTGAGAAGACTCATAAAAAGCAACGGCTCTGGCTGCTTAGGAGAGAATGGGGACTGCCACTTGGCACATAAACTTGTCAGTAGCTGTTCCTGCTGTCTGACAGTGGGAAGACATTAGGGACAAAGTAATTTTCTTCTTTCGCGAAGTCAGCGTAACTCTACATACTGAACACTGGCTGGCTACACAGGAAAGGGGCTCATCTGAGAACGCTGTCTCCCTCTAAGAGGAGACGTAGAGAGTGGGGTTGCAGGGGGTGGGGGGGGAAGGCATGAAGCCAAACCTCTGACCTGAGGGTGCTTTCTGTGGAAGTCATTCTCCAGTCGATTCTCAGTGATCTTTCTAAGTGAAGGGTGCCTTTTCCCCAGGCACGGAGACTTATTTTGGGGGGCCAGAATCGGTCCACATACCAGGATCAGCTCGGGAAGAGAAGATGGGACGTGGCTCTTAGTGGACAAGGGCACCTTGTCTACTGCTCAGCTAGGGTGTGCGTGTGTGTCGGGAGGGAGGGGCAGGGAGTACACTTTGTTGAATAAATAAACAGTGCTGAGGTTTATAAATTGGATATTATGACTCCTGTCCCAGAAGAGGACAATGTCTTGCAAACGTCTTGGCATTTTTGCAGCAGGAGCTATAAGCGTTAAGTGGCTTGGGATAAGCCCTGCTCTAGGATGGCAGTTTGGGGGCTCACTGTGGTGATCAGGTTCATTTCATTAGCAGCATCCATGGCAGCATTTTAATCCCAGGCAGGTTTCTCTTTGCCCTTCATCCTCACTCCCCAATATCCTCTGGGCTTTCCCAGTCAAGGCGGCACCCACAGAGAGGCAGCAATGATGTAGAGAAAGGGAGCACTGGACTCGGAGGCAGAAGACCTGACTGTGACCCCAGCTCTGTTCTTACAGTCAGGTGCCTTGGGCTAAGAAGCCACTCACAAGCCCAAGTCCTCATCTGTAGCAAGTGAGTGATGCTTTCCTTATTCAATCTGACTCATGGGGCTGCTTCAGGAATGAAAAACAGAAAGTGTTCTGTAACTTGTCAAGTTTAAAACAAATACACCCTATTTCTGAAATAGTTATGTATGCAGAGCCCAATAAGGCAGGTACCACCTGTGGATTTAGGAAAATCTGATATAGGAAAAAGCAATTCACTATCCATATGAATCAGGAGGTGACTTACAAAAATCCCAGTTTATCCATTTGGTGCATTTAATCATCTTGGGCCTGAAGAAAGAACTCCTGGGAATGGGGGTCAGAAAAGCGAGGACACCGAATCTCACCGAGGACGGCAAGAGGAGATGCACTTGAATGAAATTTGGTGGCATTTCACATGGGATAAAAGGAGAAACTTCCTGCCCATCAATAAAATACTCTGATGGCTGACCTGGGAAAGTCCGAGAATCTTATCCTGGAGATCTTAACAGAGACGGATGCTGCAGGCTTAAGACTCTCACCTGCAAGGGTTGGACCCAAAGCTACCGAGCATCTTTCCCTTACGGTTCTAAAATGAGATGGGAGAGATGCCTGCTGTCTGGCCAGCATGTGACTCTGCCCAACTGTGGTGAGAAGGGACTGGCCTGAGAGTGGAATTAGGCATGGAGGGTAGGGAAGTGGTAGGAGTCAGAACAGCCTCACCGTAGGTCTAGAAAAGGTATGGAAGTCTAGTCCAATAATTTTTGTGTTGTCCCTAAGTGATGCCACTGGACCTGAGGCAAAAAGCTAGAGCCAGGACAATGAGGGGGGCACCTCTCAGAGGGCACCTCTGGCTCTAAGGCCTGAAAATTGGATTATTACTGATCCAGAGAAAGGAACTGTTTACAAAATATTTTCCAGATGAGCTCAGTTCATATATTTGGGACAAGCCAGGGGTCCACCAAGTTCCAGCCCTAGACCCAGCTCCTAGTTTGGTGGGTCTCACATTTCCGCAAAAGCCAGGGCCAGCCCTCAAGACAATTTCGGTCATCTGCTTTGTGAATTATCTGCTGCTGCCAGGTTTCATTTCAGGCCAAAGACCGCAGTGGCCCCGGCACATTTCTGGGAGAAAGACCCTCCCCTGCCCAGCTCGTGCATGTGGCTCGGGTACGGCAAATGCAACGGAGGGCCCACCCTTGCCAAGTCCAATTCAGAAGGGATTTGGGCTGACTGGTGTCACGGCCTCCATTCCCAAACCCCAGTCCCGACAGGATGGAGGACTGAGAACAGGAGAGGTCATAAGCCTGTGTAATAGTCTATGAGGGCAGAGGCTGTGTTAATTCATCACGCTGAATTTTTAGGAGTTTTTGTTTTAGAGAAATTTAAAGAAACTAAATAAAGTTATCACACTCTCCAACACTCACCTCTACCTTCATCTTGTCTATATCATGCTTGTATCTGCCTTGATTTAAAACTCCACAGTCATAGGACCCTATCTCCCTTATTAGCAAGAAATTCCTCCAGGCAGGTGGGGAACTCCCGGGATTCTCAGGGAGCCCTATGTTCCCGATCAGAGAGCATATTCTCCAAAGAGCAATAGCAACCTTCTGCCATTCCTCAGTGGACACTGGCTCCACAATGCCAGGTGGCTGTCAACAGTGAGGGCCTGCGTGAGTCCCTCTGAACAGCCAGCTACTCTTTATTGGAGGGCTCTGAATTTCGGCAACTGGGCAGCCAGAGGCCTTCCTGGGGAACAGAACTGGGGATCCCATTCTGCAGTTTCCTTCCTGTGTCCTCTGAAAACAGTGCCCACTGTAAATAATTGCAGATGGTCAAATGCGAAAGGTAAGCATGAAAAGACAAAATCTATTTCTGATAATGGAAGGAGAATACTCGGTTATGAATTGGCATGTCTCGAGCAGAGCAAGGTAGGATTACACTCCAGGAGTCTGCCCGGCCAGCTATGTCCCAGCAATCCTTGGCTCAAGCTTTCCTTCTAGAGCTTAGCCTGAAGGTAGGAGAGACTGGTAGAGAAGATCAGCAACGATGTCCAACCTGGGAAAATTGTATGACATGCTAAATTAAAATCAAATCAGTTCAGGCACCCAGATGCAGGGACAGTCAATTTTATACACAATATAGTTTTAAAAGCTCTGCTGAAATTCAGGCTATTTCAGAAGGGAAGGGGGAAGACACTTTAAAACTGGGGGAGGATTAACAGAGCGATGTGATGGGATTTCTTTTTCACTGTCTGCATATACAAACAGATACATGACTGAGAGGTACACACTCAGCCTGGTGTCAACATCATGCTAGTCTTGATGTATCTGGAGTCGCCTGGCTCCTCTTACATGCTGCACGGGACACATGGTGAGTATCTGGGCATGCACTGGGCTGATCGGGCAGCCAGTATCACACAGACATTCCAAATGTCAGTGACAATGGCGCCAGTCTTATGATAAGTTGTAGTTTCTGCTCGTTCTCAAAACTTAACCTGATTCAGACCACTGAGGTTGGTGCTGATAATGTCTACTGGTTAATGTTGGCCTGTCTCAAGTAGCGAACTGATGGACATGAGCACTTAATACCTGTGAATTATTTTGTTGAAAGATCTTGGCTTCTGGTCAAGTCACACTCCCCTAAAACCCGCAGGAGACAGTATCATTATTAGCCAGTTCTAAAACTCTCCTATAACATATGAATGGTAAAGCTGGGGAAGCACACTACCATTCAGATCAGTGTAGGGAGAAAGTTCCAAACACCCAGAACCAACCCATCTGAGAAAGGCTTTCTGGCTAGGACCATGCATTTTCTGTTGAGATATAATCTCAACAGTGCAGTGGTGCAATCTTGACTCACTGCAACCTCTGCCTCCTGGGTTCAAGTGGTTTTCCTGCCTCAGTCTTCTGAGTAACTGGGATTACAGGTGTATGCCACCAAACCTGGCTAATTTTTGTATTTTTTGTAGAGACAGCGTTTCACCATGTTGGCCAGGCTGGTCTCGAACTCCTGACCTCAGGTGATCCACCTGCCTCAGCCTCCCAAAGTGCTGGGATTACAGGCGTAAGCCACCATGCTTGGCCCTCCTGATACGTTTTTATTATCAGCCCTGATTTGATTCTGTAAGTGTATCTCAAGCTCCAAAAGGGCCAGGCCGGGCGGGTTCTAGGCTGGTGGGTTGGGAAGGTGGGTGAGGGAGGATGGTTGTTAGTGGTTGACTGCTGTCTGCTCATGGTGCAAATTCTGCGGATGGAGCAGCCTTGAATGGGCTGTGGCCTTGTGGCCAGAGAAACTAGGCTTTTGTCATGATGCCAAGGAAAGAACTTTCTGGAGTTGAGGTCAGTTCCCATTTCTCTCAACCCCTAAGGGCCCTGAGGGACTGAGTTTGTTTGCAGGTTTCCAGGAGGCAAGCACAGAGGGCCCCGGGAAGGGAAAGGCCATGAGGCAGTCACTGGGGCCCTGTGCAGTGACCAGATGTCACTCCTGCCTGGCATTGGCACAGGGCTTGTCCTGCTTGTGTGAACTATCTGCCAGGCTTCACCAGACCAGGCTTCCAGCCTCAAACGTAGGATAGTGTTCCCAATCCCTCTCCACCGTGAACGGATGTTTCAACAACACCTTACCCTGAGCCTCTAAAGCGCTTCAGAAGAGGAGGGAAAACCAACCCGGGAGACACATGTTACGGTTTGGCTGAAGCAGGCGGTGTCTTAACACTAACATCCTGCTGCCTCTTCCTTAAATTAATTGGCTTCAGACTCCAGGCCCACACAGGTTAGAATCTGTAAGGACTAACAGACAAGGAGGCTTCTCGGAACCTGCAGCACCCATGCCATGCTGCATTGAGCCACCCAGCAGCTGAGCACGCAGCTGTGGGGAGGCGAGATGCCACCATCACCACTCAGCAGAGAAAAGGCAGAGAGGTGGCCCCTGTTGGGTGATACTAGAGCCCTTGCTTCCTCATCCAGCCCTCCCAGGTCTGAGACTCCAAAGGAAATAGGGAGTTTGCTGCCCGGAGACAACTCCCTATTCTCTCTTACAGTTTGGTGGCTCCAAGTTTCTACTAGTTCAGTCCTGAAAATGTCCTTTGCATTGCTTTGCTTTGATCCAGTGACTGCCTCTGTCCTTGAAGCACATGCGTCTCTTTTTTCAAAAAAGAAGCCAGTTTGGCTTTTCCCCACATGTCTCCAGCTACCCTCTCATGTTGCTGCTCTGTGGTGTGCTCGGGCACCAATTTCCAACCTGAAAACCACCTTCCTGCCTACTGCTGGCCAGCAGGCTCAGATCCTTCCTTGTGTCTTATAAGTGATTCCACTCACTGCAGGCCCAGTTTCTGCACGACAGACTACTGCTAACAGAAAACACTATGAAATCCAAGGCTAGGACCACAGACTTATGAGGCAGCCTAATGTGGTCTTCTCAATCATGATAAGAAGCTGTGTAAGAATTAGATGTCACTCTGCCCCGTTAGGCCTGATACTAGCAGGGACAAAACAGGGCCTGGAGGTGAAAACCAATGAGGCAAGAAGCACAAAGTTCTAGAAGCTGCGGCTTCTGCAGGTGTGAGGCTGGAAAGGGAACCCATACTTATGAGCCCCTACCGTGTTGCTAGGCATGTTGGTAGGTGTTTCACACCATCTTTTTTCATGCTCTGAACATCTTGTAAGAGCAGCTCTGTAACCCCCATTACAAATAAGGAGACCAAGGGTTTGAGCAGCTAGGAAATGTGTCCAATGCCACACAGTGTCTCAGACAGGACCAAATCTGGCTCTAACTTGAAGGCATATGCTTTTTGAATTATGCTGCTCAGGTGTCCCTTCTGGAATCATACTTTGACAAGGTTTCCTCTGTTTACTTGGCTCTTTCTTTGCCCCAGAGAAATTGCAAATTCAAGGACACAGAACAGATTCTCCAACCTTGAAGTAGAAGCTCCTGAGGGATGGACCCTGTTGCCCTTTCCAAATTGGGAGCTCCCTGGCAGTGGAAACATCTCTTCCATCAGGGTGGGGATTCCCTGAGGTCAGGATCTGACTGCCCCAAGAGATACAGGACTGCCTCTCTCCTGATGACTAGGTCACTCTCCCCTATGCCACAGACCAAAGAACAAGCAGACTTGCAGTACTGGTGGGGTCAGGCTGGAAGCAGAGAGGGCACTGCCAGAGCGAAAGTAAGCCCTGGTCAACCCTGGGCCCTCGCTAGAACTCCCCTCCCCAACCCCAGGAAGGTGCCTGGACCCAGGGGGCCACCCAGAGAGCTGATCTCAATCCTAAAAGACCACTCCATTCTGCTGAGAGCCAAGGCCTTTGGGGAGCTCGCATGCCCTAGGGCTGAACGGTATTTATTGCCCAGTCATATCTAATAGAAAACTCACTGCTGGGGCTCTAGCAGGCAGGGGGCAGGGTGAGGCGGGGAAGGTATCCCAGGGGCAGCCCCTTGAGGACCCACACAAAAGACTTTCCACTTGAGTAGCTCCTCTTTAATGATTATAAAGGCACAGGAGTCTAATCCATTTTTGATGTAAGCACTAATAGTTCTGTGTCCTTGAAGTTCAAAGCAAGCGCATACATGTCACTAATTAGCCAAGCACAGAGCCATTCAGCTCCCTCTCATGTTTCTAATTAGGTCTTTAATAACAAACAAACTCCGACCTTACCAAAAGGCGCCCATTGGTCAGTCAAGGAGGGTGGCTGCTTCTCTGTTTACGGTTGCTGCAGGCTGCTAGTTTTATTTGTACATGCCTTTAACCTCAGCGAGGACTGGCCTGTCCTCGAGAGAGACAGGAGGGTCCCTCTATGAGGACAAAAACTCCTTGGTCCACCCTAGAGGGTGGCCTTCCTGACCCTGCTGGGAAGACCCATGGAGGCAGGAGAGCTGTGGGCTCCACAGCAGCAGGCTAGCGATCCCAGCCCCACCTCCCCACCTCCCAGTTAGAGGAGGCTGGGGTACCAGTGACAGCCACAGAGATGTTATGGAGCTTTACATCCAGCAAGAACATGAGATACTTGAGCCCAGTGTTACACACTGCGCCTGCCTGAGGCTCAGCCTGCTAGATTCTGGTTTGATGGGTCTGTGATGCAGCCTGGCCACTGCACAGTTTAAAAACTCCCCGGGAGATCCTAACAGAGAGTAACGTTCAAGAGCCACAGCATTGGCCTCAGTCTCTGGGTTGATTTGCTCATTGACAGCAGCTATTTACAGGTCCACTATTATTCACGAATACCATCCACACAGAATCAAACCCTAAGAGATTTAATCAACCACACCCAAGGATGGAAGTCTGAGGACAGATGTGTAAAATGATACACAGTTCTGGAACCGCTTCTGTCCCTCCCATTGCCTTCATGCATTAAACAATTCATGGCTGACTATTTTCAAATTCCCACCAAGTTTTCTATCACCTGGAACCTCTTGGCTTTCTCTCCACTCACTTCTCTCAGATCTTTTTTCTTCCCCCCCGCCCTTTTTTGAGAGGGAGTCTTGCTATGTCACCCAGGCTGGAGTACAGTGGCACAATCTTGGCTCACTGCAACCTAGGCCTCCCGGGTTCAAGTAATTCTCCTGCCTGTCTCCCAAGTAGCTGAGACTACAGGCACATACCACCACACCTGGCTGATTTTTGTATTTTTAGGAGAGATGGGGTTTCACCATGTTGCCCAGGCTGGTCTCAAACTCCTGACCTCAAGTGATCGGCCGCCTGGGCCTCCCAAAATGCTGGGATTACAGGTGTGAGCCACTGTGCCTGGCCTGTGTTCTCAGATCTTAAGGCACTGTCACTGTCACTGTTCCTATCTCCAAGGAAAAGGGATTTCGAGCTTTGGAAATAGCAGCAAAACGGAGCTGTAGAACTGAAATGGCCCCCAAGGACCCTTTATCTGAAATCCTCATTTAGTAGAGGTGGAAGCAGGCCTGGAACCAAGTCTTCTGATTCCCTACTCTGCCTTCTATGCTGTTATGCTGCCTCTATTTTTTTTTAAGCTGTTAATCATCCTCACTGGAGTAATCAACAAGGCAACCTCTCCCGCTAGGAGGAAGAAGGGATAGAAAGCAAGCCTCTCAGCTGCTTTAACTTCGAAGGCCAGGGCATGCGGAGCCACGGGGACAACCCTGAACAGTGTAAACCTCCAGCAGATCATTTCCAAGCCTGAACCGAATGTGCCCTTTAAGCCAGACGGGAGGGGAGTCACTGGAGTCTTGGGGGCTACCTCCATTGAAGACTTAAAGATTATTTTACACACCTGGAGCTGATCAATCAAAGCCAGAAAACACAGAAGGACACAGCAAAACTGGACTAGGGGTCTTCTCTGACACTGGTGCATGGTGTCTGCTTTGCTGCTGTGCGTCTGTCTTTCCTCTGAAGGATGGTGACGCTGCCGCCACCTTTCCACCTGAGTCAGACACTGACCCCGACTCCAGGGCATCCTGGATCCCATGTCTGTCATGCTGAGCCCCTCCTCTTCTCTCCAAGGTCAGAAGCCCACCCTCTCCAGGATACAGTCAGAAAAAACTTTCCGAAAGAGAGGCAAGAGGGGCTGGGCTGCCTTTCCCGGCTATATAGCCTCTGCCACAGGCACCCAGGCATCAAATGTTTACCACAGACCTGGGCAGACCATTTTATTAATATTAATAAGTAACCAGGAACAAAGGGCCCCTTTATTTTTAGCTTTCTCTAATTGTGTAGTAATTACTCATCTACAAAACAAATGAGGCCCTGCTCGCGGTTGCCATGGTACCGGGTGCCCAGCCTCCCTGCAGAATGGTTGGCCAAGAAGCCCGCGGCTCCCGCCTTGGCCCCGCCCCTCCCCCCGCCACTGGCTCAGAGCAAAGCCCCAGCAACTGGGCAGCCAATCACCTCCCAGTCGTAAGGCCGGGCGGGGCTTCCCAGCGACCTTCCAGATGCGGTCCTCGCAGCCCACAGGAAAGAATGTTGACTCATCCCTACAGAGGACGTCTGTCTTCCCAGAGAAGCCCGCCCGTGCTCCATCGCCTAGTTTCTTCTGGGCATTGGCTAACTTCCCTCAGCCTTGTTTCAGCTAAAGGTTCCCTTCCAATAATTCTCTTCAGGCTGGCTTCCTCTTACCCGACCACGCCTCCTCGCGGCCTCCTTTGTCTGACATTGGTCTGAGTGCATTCAGTGACCAGAAACCTGATCAGAAATCTCAGCCAAAGCCAGGCAGGGTCTGCAACAGCAGGAGCAGGTGCAAAAAATATTTATACTGCCTCCTGAGGCCACTCGTAAATGATTTGGGGTTATCTCCTCCCCCAAGGATAATGGAGAATTGAGTTAAGAGCAGCTGTGGTTTTTTCTTGAGTGTCTGTTTTAAGGTTGTAGAGCCTGGCTCAGCCATCGCAGGGCTGGTGCGATGGAGCGTCCGCTGATAGTGGCTTATCCGAGGACAGAATGACGACAGGCTTAGGCTCAAATCCTGTCTCTGCCACTTCAGATAAGCTACTATCCTTTCCAAACTACAGTGTTTAAATCTTTAAAATGGGAATGAGAATGATAAGTGCTCACTTCATAGGGTTATGAGAATTAAATAGGGTAAGGCTGGTGGGTTTGACACGATACTTGGTTCATTCATAATACATGTGAGCTAGCATTATTAACATCTATTATCATTATTGTATTAAAATTGGCTAGGATGTGTCTCTAGCATTCTATTGACCACTTACAAGATACCTTTCCCTGGAACCCTTTTAGCCTATACCATGGAGTGGCTGCCATCGTGGTGTTCTCATCCCCTGACAGATCTAATTTCAACAGCCCATCACAGCTGTTCAAAAGCATTATTTGTCTGCTTCCTGTTCTGTAGGATCCCAAGCTGGGAAGGGAGACCTTTTTAAAAAAATTAATATTAATAAGCAACCAGGAACAAAGGGCCCCTTTATTTTCTGTATTTTCTAATTGCATAGTAATTACTCATCCATATGAAGAATAAGGACTAGGTTGACTTTGCCTCCGGGAGACCTGATGGTTTGCATTGTTGGGGAAAGCAGGTGCCACCCACGGATATATGCAAAATATCTTCCAAGGACCCATAATCCCACCTTTCATTCAGGAGAGCTCACCGATGAGGAAGAGGACTGAGGACATGGAGCAGAGGAGGGGGTGCCCCAGGTAGGGTGAATCAGGTATGGCTTCCTGGCACTTGGAGCCGAATTTTGACAGAGAGGGCAAAGACAAGGACAGAGGGAAGTGGAGTGGCAGAAAGAAAGGGGACAGTGGCCACCTCAAGGGCAAAGGAATGGGAAACAATAGCCCCAAGCAGGGAATAAATAACAACTTGTTGGCAGAAGCAAAGGAAAATAGGGGAACTAAGGCAGAGATTTGCCATGGAATGCCCTCCTGTGTCTGCTTTCTCAATGCTTCTCATTCCACACCCCTTGCCTCCAGGTCACAAGCCCAGCCCCAGACCCCAGGATTAGGGGTCAGACTGTTCTTTGTGGAGCTATAGCCAGGCTTATCTTCTTTAGATGGCTCTGTCCTTGCTGAGCTTCACTTCCACGAAGAATACGAACTTCTCTCTCCTATGACTATATCAACATGGCTTTCAAGATCTCTCAGAACCTTGACTGTCTCTATCTCTTCAAGCCCATATTCCCGCCTAGCAGACAGCTCCCACTCCAAATTCTCCAAGGCCTGTGTCATGTCTTGCCTCCTCTACCAAGCTTCCTGCCTGCTTGGTACTCTCTGACCATGTAGGAATCTATCCTTATTAAAGGCTAGCTCTCACATCGGTTGTATACTTTTGTCTTCCCTAGAAGCCGGAAAGTTGGCTGAAGGCAAGGACCATGCCATGGAATTATTCTGCATCCCACCCCAGCCCCTAGCGTGATCCAGAGTTAATCATCTTATGGATAAGAGCAAAAGGCCTACTGCTTCTTGAGCAGCTATATATTAACATCTATGGAGTGTTTAGAATGCACATGAATTATCTGTAACTCGTCCTCCCACCTCAGTCCTGTGTCTTGAATCCATCCTGGACAATATTGTCAAAGCTTGTCAAACATACAAATCTGATGTCAGTTCCTAGTTTCAGGCCTCCCATGGTCTCACGGGCCCTGCCCATGTAAATCCAGTCTTCTTAGCTTAGTACCAAGGGTTCCCTGCTCTGATTCTGCCGAGCTCTCTGGCTTTACCTACAGTTAGTCCCCTGTTGCATTTTATTCTCCAGCCAGAATAAAGCATCTGCAGGGCCTCCACCTCACTCCACTGTCCTGGGGTCTGGTGGCTTTGCCCATGATGTTCCCTGGCCCCCTGGGGAGCTCCTATTTGTCCTTTAAAAGTGGAAACATTCACTCCCCTGTGAAACGCTCCCTGACTTCCCAGGCAAAGCTAACCACTTCCTCCTCTGTGCTACTTCTGTATGTTGGATAGGCTTCTGTTACCCGGCTTACAGCATCCTATTGTAATTACCCATTAGTCTCCACACTAGGTTGGGAGATCTTCAAGGGCATAGAGACTCTTAGTATTTATCCAGGAAGTTCCAGGGCTGTAGTGGGCATCCACTGGTTGTCTCTCCAGCATCATTCTTCCATTTCCCCTCTTATCAGCACGCAGGTTTTCCTTTGGGAATCCATCCTTACCCCACTGTGTAAAGAGCCATTCCACTTAGAGGGTGATGGATCCCACCCTCAGTGACTGGTTTTGTAACCCAAGCCTTAGCCAAGCAGCACAAAGCTCTGGACTTTCCTAGAATTCTGGACCATCTGACTCCCCTCTTCTGGACAGGATGGTATGATGCCAGAAACTGTTGCAATCATTTTGCCACCATGAGGAAAACCAATATAAAGACAGTATTGAAATGAGAAGGAGGACAGAGCTAAGAGAATTGCAGAAAAAAGATCCCTGAACAATCCAGGCATGAAACCCACTCTTCTATGGAGCTTCCAGGATGTCAGTCAATAAATCCCCCATAATATTTAATTCCCTGTAACATTAACCTATAGTGTTTAATCAGTGTTGGGAGGTTTCTGATACAGTGAAAAGCACCCTTGAATCAGGCTTAGGACAATACCTACCACACCTACCACATATAACAATAATTACTACTGTTACACACTTAATAGATATCTGCCACATTCAACTCCATGGCAGATGTCCCCTAGGTCCAGTTCTGAAATCTACATCTGAAAGATCAGACTATGAGGTTTTAGGCCAGAGCCTGAGTGCTTGGCCTATATAGAGCTGGAAGCTGAGGCTACTTGGGCTATCCCTACACGGTCTTTATTCCTGCTTGTGCACGGTGTCCTGGGGGGCAGGTGTGTCCCTCATAAAAAACACGGCTTCTCCAGAGGGCTACTTAAGGGGGCCAAAGACCTGGATTGAAGTCCAGGATTCTTCACCTTTGACCAAAGCCTTGCTCCCCAGGTAACCAGGAGTGTGATGTAAAATAAGTCATGTAGCCATTCTGTAGCCCAGCTTTCTCACAAAAACAAAACAAAAACATGCTTGTAAACCAGGCCACAAACTTCTGCCTTCCTGACTGTCTCACAGGGTGGCTATGGTAATATACATCATGGTGTATATCTGAACGTCAAAACTCTGCAGAGGCCAGGCACAGTGGCCCACACCTGTAATTCCAGTGCTTTGGGAGGTCAAGGTGGGAGGATCATTTCAGGCCAGGAGTTTTGAGATCAGCTTGAGCAATATAGTGAGACCCTGTCTCTACCAAAAACAAAAACAAACAAACAAACAAAAGACCAAAAAACAAACACACAAAAAAACCAAAGCCGGGCACGGTAGTATGAACCTACAGTTCCAACTACTTGGGAGGCTGAGGAAAGAGGTTCACTTGAGCTCAGGAGTTCAAGACTGTACTTCACTCCAGCCTGGGCAACATGTGAGAGTCTGTCTCAAAACAACAACAAACCAACCAACCAACCATCCAAATAAAAAAAACCTCAGCAAAACACAAGCAACCATGAATGATACACCTGGGCACATGCTCCCTGGATGATTCTCACCAACCCGCAGGTTGACCAGCTTTAGGGGCTTCCTCGACCCTGCAGTACCCCCACCCAGCCCAGGGTGCAAGGAGCGGGTCTCTAGGCCCTTCTCTGTTGTGCTCTACATGCCCTTATGGAGCTACCAAGGACACCACCACACTTTCCACCCCTGCTCCAGACAGCTGGGCCTGAGCTCCTGAGCCGACACAAGAGCAACGACCAACCAGCTCAGGGGGCAGGCAGAGATGTGTCAACCACTGAAAATAATTCCACTGATTTAAAAGACCATTAACATTCTCCCACTCCATTCACTTTAGGATTAACTTATACTTAGGTCTGGGCTTCAAGGCTAGTCACTAATTGCACTAGAGTTGATTTATCAAGTGCACAGTATTTCTATTACAAAATTATTGATTAGAGCTGATGTATTTTATCCTCAACAGGGTTGGTCTGAAAGCCCTTGGAAAATGAATGAAGCTGAGGTCAGCAGCGGGCAGCTCTGAGCATTATTATAAATTCACTGGGGTTACTGAAATCCAATGCTGGACTCTTTATGGTGAAAAGTCCTGGCTGTCCCAGAAATGAACATTTTAATGACAAACTGGGAAATGAGGTGTCCATCCCTAGAACACACAGCAGTGGACTGAGAGATGTGTGTTCAGGTAAGATCCTCTGGTAAGTCTGGCTGGTTGTGGTGGTTGGCCCTAATGGGCCAGAGATTTGTTCTCCCCCTGGGCCACTACTGGCTCGATTCCATGGCCACAGATGTGGCTTTATCTTAGCACAAGGGTGTCCCCATGACCTTACCCACAGATGGACCATCTTGGGGTCACAGCCCCCAGAGGATGCTTGCTGCTAGCACAGGGAGGCTGGGTGAGAAAGCAGAGATGGCTGCACTGCATCCCCCACTTCGCCGCCCCCCCCCCGCCCAATGGATCTTGCTCATGGAAGCGCAGGAAAGCCCTCTTCAGAAATGAAGGCACACATTGATCCACTTTCCTTTTTTAAATGAAGCTGACAGTGGTCATTCTCAGGCCAGAAACAGTCCATTGTGGGAAACATGGACTTTCAGAGAACAGGACTAGAGTCTCAGGCCACCGAAGGCTACAAGTGCCATCTGTCTTTGTATTCCTTGGTGCTTGGCACAAAACAAATCCTTAATACATGTTGAAAGCAATACCTGGGAACCCTAAAGCTTATGGTGCAACTGACCCAAATAGCTCCAGGATCCCTCCAGCAAGTGGAAGAGTATATGTCAGATACTATCTTTCATGTCCCCCAGCCCCTAACATATATAAGGCAGACGCTTGCAGCGGGGACACAGAAAACATCTGCAAGGGGGATTGGGATGGGCATGACTACTTCTTGAGATCTATTCTCCTCCCTAGAGCAATTTCTTTTCTGGTTCAAGTTAAACTATTTATTCCATCCCCTGACTTGCATTTTACTTTTGCTCATTTTACCAACTGGAACTGGAGTTCTTAGAATTTCCAGCCACAGGGCAGCAAAGCCATTTTCCTAGCAGAACCAGACCTGGGATTTAGGCCAGTGGGAGGGGATTTTCTGCTCTCCCTGCCTTCTGTCCCTACCCTCTTCTCTTATTCCCCAGCCTCAGGTCAATTTGCAGCTTCAGCAGCCCTGAAGCCTGACAGTTCCAGCCATCTCCCTGTGCACCTCCCCCACCCGCATCCCCATGCAGGCCAAGCTAGAACAGCTCCTTCCAGATTTATCTTCCTGGGCCTTGGTGCCCTCATTCTGTTTGGGGGCAGACTGGCCAACTCACATTCAATCCTTGTTCATTCCGATTCTGCCACCAGTTTCCACAACTTGGTAGATTCTTTCCACAGCACTACCATTTTGCTTTATCTCTACGCATTCTCTCAGGGGACTTTATGGACTCTGACGTTTTCCTGGGCTTCTGTCTCCCACAGTAGATAACCTGCACCCTGAAGGTTCAGATCCCACCTGTGTTCCATCAATGCTCTTGCAGCATTGGGCAGAGCCACCACACCCTGACTGAAAGAGCAGGTTCCAGGAGGCAGGCACTACTCACTCGGCATCAACAAGTAAGGGGTGGGGACACCTCCAAAAGCTCTGAGAGACCTCTGGCACTCCCTTATGGCCTGTCACCACAAATGTAGGGAAGACAGTGTGTCCAAACTGGCTGCATGTGCTCCTGTTCTAAGGGCACAGGCTGCAGGACTGCTCCTTTCCCCTTTAGGGAGCCTTCCTGGGGAGTTGGAGGAAACTGGGGGTGGTTCCTCTTGGATGTTCCAAGCACACCTCCCTTCCTGTCTCCATGAAACGGTGCCAGTCACCTCCATGCTAAGAATGTCACCACTCTTACCCTACTTAAACTTCACCAACCTTAAAAACAAATGGCAATGATTCACCAGGACCAAGTGCATTCCCTGTCTGCAGACCAAGGATCTCAAGATCTCAATCCCTTCCTTACCGTGTCTCATTTCCCCTCCACCCCAAGAAGTAATCCATAGAGACGGGACTGCCACATAGACCTGTATCCCTGAAGGGCTGGCTGTGACCTGCCAAAGGACTCAAGGAGTAGAGGGGCTCGAAGGAGTCTTGCTGATAGGCCTTAAGAAATGAAAAAAGATCTGCTCTGTTCAAGAATAGTATGAGAAAGACAAGAACAAGGAAGACCTTTAAGACTCCTTCCAATCCTGGTTCCATTTTTGCACTATAATTGG
Organism: Chlorocebus sabaeus; assembly: GCF_047675955.1. NCBI lineage: Eukaryota > Metazoa > Chordata > Mammalia > Primates > Cercopithecidae > Chlorocebus > Chlorocebus sabaeus. The sequence goes on from NC_132919.1 coordinate 40,747,247, forward strand.
ACGATATCAACAGAGATCTCAGTGGGGAAGGCTAGAGCTGAGGGTGGTGACCCAGTTCTGGACCGGGGGAGTGGGGAGTGTGAGGGGAGGTGGTGGTGGCTGATGGTGAGAACATGGATCCAAGCCCCTTGGAAACATTGAAAATATGGAGCCCCTTCTCTTCCTGGTCCCCGCACTATCCTTCAGACGGCTGTGCTGTGCCGAGCCGTCAAAGACCCTGTAATATCAACTCAACAATGCATGTACTACAACTACAGCTACGGCTACCAGTACATCTACTACAGTGCATGCATTTAGTTCAGTCCCACAGATACATACAATCTAAGAACAGGCAGGGGAGGTGTGAAATGTTTTACTGGACAACAGGTGTTTTGGAGTTGTAACTAATAAAAAAAAAAATCAAAAACGAAAGTGTACAAAAAAAGACATTTCTTGAGAGTTGGATATGAGTTTGTTTCTTGAACTGTTTCATCTGAACAAGCAAAAACATGCAAACCAGCTGGTACTAACAGGAAGCTGGACACTGAGAGAGGATTAATAGGTGTGGACAAACCTTCCCGCTGAGCGTGCTCAGAAGAGTGTTTGAGAGGAGGTGTGCAGATCCTAGCGTAAGAGAGGCGGGAAAGTATGCCTCAGAGACACTCTCACCGCAGCCCCAACCAAGCAAGAGAAAAGACAACAGAAATATGACTGCTCACACTCACCACCACCATCAGGAGCTCATGTTACTAGATTGGAATAAAGCTGGCAAGTATAAAGTACAGTAAGGGGTCCTGGCTGGGACTGGGTGGGTGGGGAGAGGTGGGACGGGGTGGTACCAGGGGCTCAGAAGCTCTAAGATTGATACACGGACCCACCCATAATGTCACCCAAAACTAAAATACCCTGAATATCCAAACCACTTCCCTCAACTGTCGGGGGAGGCTTCTGTCAAACTAAATTGAGGTTTGGGTGGGACAGGATAGGGCCACTGGAACTGAATGAATACGATCAAAATAAACAAACAAACTCTCGACTGAGCACAAGAAAAGATGACATTTCAAACTACCAGGTGAAGGGAAAAGAAAAGTGACCACTGATAGTGAAGTTATCTAGGAGTCGGCAGGGACCTCACCTGGTGGGTTCGCCTGAGCCCTGCTCACCTCAGGTCCTGGGGGAATTAGGAACAGGGGGGCAGGCTGGCCCAGAGGAGTTGGCTGAGGTGGGCACAGACCTCAAGGCTCCCCCCCCGGACCTCCTACCCTGACACCATAGCCCTGATGGTTCCAAGTTGCCACCCTGAGCAAAAACGAAGCTGCCGTCCACCCCACGGCCCTCAGCAAGTGCTTCTCACCTCAGGAAGCTCCCCCTATAAGTCATAATAGAAGGAAAAAAAAACCTCAAACATTGGAGCTAGACAAAAATCAAAGACAAAAAAAGGGCCCTCCATAGGATGATGTCTGATCCTTGAACAAAGCCTGAGAACCCCTGGGGAGCGGAGGCCACGACTCCTACTGTTTGGAGTTGCCTGCCGGGTTTAGCACGGTACCAAGTTCAGGGTAGGTACTCAACAGACCCTCCCTGAATGTCTCCCTGTGTTTCCCTATAAGGGAATGCAGTTGAGCTCGTGCCGACCTGCAGTAGTTGAGGCTGCAGGAGCATCCTTTTCCCCTGGGGAGGAACTGGGGTGGGTAAGGCTGGGCTTCAGGAGCTGGGGAAGGTGAAACTAGGCCATCAACCCCCAGTGAGCCCTCTGTGGCCCAGACTGATGCATACACCCAAGTGAGTCTGTGTGGTCCCTTGAAATTCAGAGCAAAGAGCTTTTGCCACTGAGAGGCCACTCACAGGTAAATAATTGGCCCTCCCATTAGGCTTGGCTTCCCGAGCATTTCCTAGAGGGAGTGAGGTAACAGTCCCCTTACTGGCAGAATGCGTTAAAAGAAAGAAAGGCAGAGTGCTTCCTTTCCCAAACCTGTAACCCTGTTTCAGGTCCAAAGTGGGGCTGAGGAACTAGGGTAGCCTGGCTACAAACAGGCAGGTGTCTTCCTGCCTAGGCAGTGCTCTCACTGTGGTGGATACAGTCTAGTCATTGCCCTTGGGCACATCCCAAGCCCCTGACGCCCGTGCCCAGCAGCACTGTGGGGTTGCCCTGTAGCTTCTAGGCTGACCCTGCACCCTGTGGGGCGGGGCAGGCACCTCGGAGTTGAGGATTTACTCCTTGCGCTAACCCAGGCTGGTGTGGGCAGGTGGTCTGGGAGCACACTCCTGAATACAGTTCACTAACAGTGCAGCGATGAGCATGGCTGACCTAGAATGGGCTGGGAGAGACTTTGCTCCCGATGGAAATGGCTACAAATCAAACACCATTGATCCTGGAAAAAAAAAAAAATGTGTGGCTGGAGATGACCTTGGGGGTTAGGGGTTAGAGGGATGGGTGGGACTCCCGCCTGGCTCTGGGGGTCCATGAGAGGGTGGGGTGGCAGAAGGGGGCACAGACCGTGGGAGACGGCTACGGCTCTCAGATTCATAAAGAACCCCATGCTGCCCTTTAAACTTGCCATGAAGTCAAGGAGAACAGGGTGGGGTGGGGAGAGAGGCAGGGTTAATTTCGGGTTAAAGTTTAGTTTCATAATCCAAGTTATAAAAAGAAAGAAACTGAACGGAGAAAACAACAACCAACAACACTCAAAAATCTCGAGAGTTTTCTTTTATCTTTTCCCCAACCCCAGGCACAGGTAGGGCCGAGGCTTGTTTATAATGATACCAAAAAGCACTCAAGTTAAAAAACTAAATGGCACAGGGAGACACGAGGCAGCTGTGCACCCCGCCCCCAGGGCCCAGGGCTGGGGGGACCGAGGGACACTGGCCAGAGGGCAGGTGGGGCCTTTGGACACTGGCTGTGGTGAGCAGAAGCTCAGGCAGGGGGCCCCACTCTCTGGACCTGCCTGCCAGTCTGCCCACTTGCCAGCTCTCTGGCAAACTGCCCCTCGGCAACCCCTGAGAACTCCCTAGCCCCCTCCAAACAAAACCCCAGTGGATGATTCGGGGGAGTGGGTCCTTTGTAGCTCGAGGCAGTGCCAGTTTGCATGGAACGGATTTTTACTGAAGTTTTCTAATGGGCCTCACTGTGCCAACTTTTCATCACCCAGGGTGTGGGTTCTTGGCATTTGCCCTCTGGGCTTTTAATGCTCTATTTCCTGGTACCTTCACCAGCCCCCCACCCTGCCCAGCCCCACCCTCCTCAGAGCCCTGTGACATCAAACTAGGCGCTTCCCTGGGTGCTCCAGAGCCCTGTCCATGGGGTGTAGGGGGCAAGAGCTGCAAACCATGACCACTCAGTTCAGGGAGCAGGGGTGGGGAGGGAGCCCAGTGCACAGCGGAAGCCCTGCTCGCCTGGAAAGGCAGAAAGCATTTTGGGGAGAGGGACAAAAGGGACCCTGGACATCCTGGACATGTCCCAGCTCTGGCCTGACCCCATGGTAATGCTGGGATAGTGTTCCCATGTCACTTGAGGGGTTCCAGACATCTAAAAGGTTGGCTTTGGAGACCAAAGGACTGGAGCAACCACACGGGACAGAAGGCCCAATTCCCTTGGCAGCTGGAGCCCAGGAGTCTGGCTAAGAAGAGTCGGGGAGGCACAGCGGCTCTGGAAACAGCAGCTTCATTTACTGAGGCTCAGCGCTGACCCTATGGCTGCTTTCAGGGGCTCTGGGGGTTTAGCCAGAATCCAGCAAGCCCACCTGCCAGCGCAGCAGGAACCCAGGGGACAGCCTAGCATTTCTCTGGCTGGCTCAGGGACCCCAGGAAGGGAGCCTGTTGAATTAGCAAAAGCCAAGGAGGGAAATGACCACGGGTACCTGAAGCTAGTTGTCAGGTGACGGGACGGTCAAAGTCAAAAAGAAACTCAGGTTTTTGTTTTTTTTTTTCTAACAGAGAATAATAATCTGCCTTTGGTTTGCAGTCCCATGACCGTGACTGACCCCACTACAAGTGCCCTGGGTGGCCAGGCCTTGCCCGCGCCTCCCTGTCCACCCCCTCCCCGGGGCTGTGGTGAGAGTGGTGTTGGACAGATGCAGCCACACAGATTCGACAGGGCCTTGACCTCCCCCTGCACACTGGGGGCATGCCTGGGAGTCGCCTGTCCCATACACCTTCCTACCTGATCCTCTTGCTGCCGCCACCGCCGCTGCTGCCACTGGTCCATAAGCCGCTGCTGGAAAGCCTGGCCAGGAGAGAGAGGGGCCTGTGTCACGGAGGAATCCTTGAAAGGGCCAGGCACAGACCTAGGTCACGGGCCACACAACCCCCGCCCTCCACACAAAGACAGGCGTGGGAAGGGATTTTCACAGGGCATCTTTTGAGAGGGACACAGAGTAGTGGCTGTCAGGCTTCTAGAAGGCACAACATCTTTAGGTGCATTTGATTCTCACCCATTTGTCACCCCAGAAGCTGGTTCTAGAAGGCCTACAACAATAATTCAAGAATTGTAGGAGGAATTTTTTTCTTGAGAAGCGGGGTTGAGCTCCCTGTTGACCCTGCATTGACACACGGTGGCTCCCCTGGCGTTGTCTTCAGTAGCACTGAGCATGGCTGGGCTGGACCACCGCTCCTTGCAGAGATCGTGGCAGAGTGGTCAGCCCCGTGCCACAGGCAGGAGGCACTTGGGACGGCCTCTTGACAGAGGAGGCACCTTGGCCAGGAGCTGGCTTAATTCCAGCTGTTCTCTGAAGGCTCTGCAGGTTAGCGTGGCCTTTTTAACTCCAGACTTTTGTCAAAACATAAAGTCAGCAGCATCACAATCCCAGGCCCAAGGGTGAAGCATTTGGGGGTCCCAGGTGATTGCATACACATGGAGCCAGACGGGAAAGGGAGCGCGGGGCTGCAGGGGTCTATGTGGAGTGAGCCCTATGGCTTTATTTGATCTCTTAGTGTTTCAACCTCCTGAGGCAATTGTGGGAATTTAGATGTGGCTCTTCGGTCTGAGCCCCATGGACCAGATGAAACTGGCACTAGAGGGTTTCCTAGGGGTCCCTGGAGTTCTTCTTGATCAAGGCTTTATGCTATCTAAAAATGCACCAGGCAGCAAGGCTGTCCCAGCAATGGGAACAATAGTCAGAAGGCCAAGGTAACTTCTTGTAGCTGCAGATTCCAGATGAAGTATGCCAAGTCCCCCGCCCGCCGGGCTTCTCTCAGCCACCAGCACGTGCACACACAGCCTCGCGCTGGGACACACACAGATACACTCCCATACATATAAAGACAAACATCCTCTGCCATCCAGGCAGATGCTTGGAGGCCTGACCCCAAGACCCATTTCCAATGACTGTGGTTTTAAATGATGTGCCAGAAGCCAGCCGCAAACTCAATAAACAGCCCCCAGCAGGGCTGCTCAACTTTAGCCACTGAGCCTTTTAAACAAGGAATTTCTACAGGATGAGAGGAAGACATGCGCCGTCAAGGGCAGGGAGCAGAGGAGGGAAGAAAGCAGAGACAAAGCTCCCCCAAACAGAGCGAACTAGAAGCCCACTAAACTCTAAGACTATTGTCCTAGCTACACGGTACTACTGAAGGGAAAGAAGTTCAAAGGGGAACATGCTACTCTAAAAAGGTCAGGCTAAGCTACTTAAAATGTCAATGAAAAGAGACATACTTGCATTTAAATATGGTAATAGGGCTGTTGAAGGGGGAAAAAGAAAGATCCAGGTGAAATAAATGTACAGTTGTCCCTGGCTGCAGGTCTCCAAGCACCCATGGAGACCATGCATGGTGACTGGAGGCCCTCCCTTCCCCAGAAGGCAGCAATGAACCCAGAGGGAGACCAACGAAGGGACCCCCAACCAAGTCCTCTCCCCATTTCTTCCAGGCAGGATCTAGATTTCTGAAAATGAGGGTCCTGGCAGAAATTGCTGAAGAAAAATAAGGAAGAAGTCAAGTTATTTCTCTCTGTCCCAACCCCCAGGACACCAAGGCTTCTGCTGCTGTAAGAGCAAGGCCCAGGGGACGCTGGAGGGAGAGGATGCAGGCGAGTCATTCCTTTGCACTCCTTACCGTGCACTTAAAACAGCAGGTTTCCTCTGAAGCACAGAAAGACTTGGGGGAGGGGGAAGGAGGAACGAAGTGGGGAGGGGAGTGTAGTCAATAAAAAGACTTGTTAAAAAAAGGTCCATTTTCTGGAATTGAGTGCATTTTGGACAAAAAGTCTGAAAGAGGAAGAAAAAAAATACTTATCCAAGAAAGGAAATCCATTATCCTTAATCTCAGATAAAGGCTCCTGCTGGAGGTGGAGCATCAGACGTTGCTGAGGGCTGGAATTTTATCTCCACCCTGGAGACGGACAGTGTGAGAAGAGGGGCTGAAGAAGCAGGGCTGCCCGGTCTGTCCCTCACACAGCACGGGCAGCAGCTCCATAGTCACCACCACCACTGCCTCTGTGCCCTCCATCTGAAACACCAGGGCCATGCCGACACCTGGCCTAGCCCCTTGGGAGCCTCCTGGTGGGGAGGGGACGGAGCTTGCACCAGCATCCTGTACAGCGGTCCTCCTGGCCCCCTTCCCCTGCTCCTCATCATCCCCCTCCTGTTCTATTAGGCCGTCTAGCCTCACCAGTCAACCCTCACCTGCCAAATATGTTTTCCATATGACCTGGCAGACAGGCCCCTGATACTGAGTTCCCACGGTCAGGTCTCTTCTTGGTGGCTGGGCTTGTGGGAGATGGGCAAGCACAGATACAAGGGGTGTGTGTGTTGGGTGTGTATGTGTTAAGTGTATGTGTGTCAGGTGTGTGTGTAATGTGTGTTTGTTGGGTGTATGTGTGTTGGGTGTATGTGGATGTGTGTGTTGAGTGTATGTATGTATTGGATGTATGTGTTGGGTGTGTTGAATGTGTTGTGTACATGTGTTGGGTGTATGGATGTGTGCGTTGAGTACATGTGTGTTATGTGTAGTGCATATGTGTTGGGTATATCTGTATGTATGTTGAGTATATGTATGTGTTGTGTGTTGTGTTTGTTGAGTATATGTATTGTGTACATGTGTTGGGTGTATGTGGATGTGTGTTGAGTATATGTATGTGTTGTGTGTGTGTGTTTTGTTGAGTGTATGTATTGTGTACATGTGTTGGGTGTATGTGGATGTGTGTTAAGTATATGTATGTACTGGGTGTGTGTATTGTGTGTTGAGTGTATGTATATAGTGTGTGTTGTGTGTTGAATGTATTGTGTACATGTGTTGGGTGTGTGTGGATGTGTGTTGAGTGGATGTGTGTATTGGGTGTGTGTGTTGTGTTGAGTGTATGTACTGTGTACATGTGTTGGGTGTATGTGGATGTGTGTTGAGTGTATGTATGTATTGTGTGTGTTACGTGTTGAGTGTATGTGGATGTGTGTTGAGTGTATGTATGTATTGTGTGTGTTGTATGTTGAGTGTATGTATTGTGTACATGTGTTGGGTGTATGTAGATGTGTGTGTTGAATACATGTGTGCTATGTGTTGTGTATATGTGTTGGGTGTATGTGGATGTGTGTTGAGTGTATGTATGTATTGTGTGTGTTGTGTGTTGAGTATGCATTGTGTATATATGTTGGGTGTATGTGGATGTGTGTTGAGTGTATGTATTGTGTGTGTGTTGTGTTGAGTGTATGTATTGTGTACATGTTGGGAGTGTGTGGATATGTGTCGAGTGTAGGTGTGTATTGTGTGTGTGTGTTGAGTGTATGTACTGTGTATACGTGTTGGGTGTATGTGGATGTGTGTTGAGTGTATGTATGTATTGTGTGTGTGTGTTGTGTTGAGTGTATGTATTGTGTACATGTGTTGGGTGTGTGCGGATGTGTGTTGAGTGAATGTGTGTATTGGGTGTGTGTGTTGTGTGTTGAGTGTATGTACCGTGTACATGTGTTGGGTGTATGTGGATGTGTGTTGAGTGTATGTATGTATTGTGTGTGTTACGTGTTGAGTGTATGTGGATGTGTGTTGAGTGTATGTATGTATTGTGTGTGTTGTATGTTGAGTGTATGTATTGTGTACATGTGTTGGGTGTATGTAGATGTGTGTGTTGAATACATGTGTGCTATGTGTTGTGTATGTGTTGGGTGTATGTGGATGTGTGTTGAGTGTATGTACATATTGTGTGTGTTGTGTGTTGAGTGTATGTGTATGTGTGTTGAGTGTATGTATTGTGTATGTGTTGTATGTTGAGTGTATGTATTGTGTACATGTGTTGGGTGCACGAAGATGTGTGTGTTGAGTACACGTGTGTTGTGCATGTGTTGGATGGACTAGGGCCACCCCAGCTGGGGCTGCTGGAGAACAAAGAAGCATCCTGGTGGCCTGAGTTTAAGGCTGTGGTGACAGAGGGCATAGGCAGTCTCCAGGACAGGCCCTTCATAGGACACAGGAGGCACCTGAGGACCGGGAGGTCCCTGGTGGATACGACCCTCTGGGGCTGGACCTGGGAGGGCTGGGAAGTACAGGGGAGAGAAGCCTGGCAGAGTGGCCTCGTGGCCCTGTCTTCAGCATTTCTCCTCAGGCTCTGAGGAGGCAGGGGTCACCTGGGACAGGCTACTTCCTTGGGAAACCAGGGGCTGGGTTATCAAGTAGGGGACTGTCTCAGCAGAGGGTGCTGGTGGGAAGACTGCAGGGAACCAGGCAGGTGTCCTGGCAGGGCTCAAGGCTTCTTCACAGGGCCTCGGGCCAAGCAAAGATGTGGCAGAGCTCCTTGTTCCACAGGTGCCCACAGCTGCCCAGCACCCCACTGCTCAGAGTGGGAAATGATCACCCCTCCACTGCTGGAAATGTAGTGAAGTGGGGGGTCCCTCCTCAACATAGCTTCCCTGGCCAATGTGTGAAGGGGCCACCAGACTCCTCCTCCTGAGGCAGGGCAGCACAGCAAACAGCAGAGCACACAGACTTGGAGCCTGTCTGGGTTTGATGTCTGGCTCAGTCACTTACTAGCTGTGTGACTTTGGGCAAGATGCTTATGCTCCCTTTGCCTTGATGTCCCCAACTGTAAAGGAGACGACCATTTTAGTGCAGGATTAATATATGCAAAGTGCTTAGATGAATGCCTGGCAGTGAGTAAGCTTAACTGGTGAGAGCGCGGTGGCTCATGCTTGTAATCCCAGCACTTTGGGAGGCCAAGGTGGGCGGATAACTTGAGGTCAGGAGTTCGAGACCAGCCTGGCCAACATGGTAAAACCCTGTCACTACAAAAAATAAAATAAAATAAAATACAAAAATTAGTCAGACGTGGTGGCACATGCTTATAATCCCAGCTTCTTGGGAGGCTGAGGCATGAGAATCACTTGAACCTGGGAGGTGGAGGTTGCAGTGAGCCGAGATCGTGCCACTGCACTCCAGCCTGGGTGACAGAGCAAGACTCTCTCTCAAACAAACAAACAAACACTCTTTGGCCAGGTACAGTGGCTCACGCCTGTAATCCTAGCACTTTGGGAGCCCGAGGTGGGCAGATCACCCAAGGCTGGGAGTTCAAGACCAGCCTGGCCAACACAGTGAAACCCCATCTCTACTAAAAATACAAAAATTAGCCGGGTGTGGTGGCACATGTCTGTAATTCCAGCTATTTGGGAGGCAGAGGCACGAGAATCGCTTGAACCTGGCAGAGGTTACAGTGAGCCAAGACTGCACCACTGCACTCCAGCATGGGCAACAGAGCGAGACTCCATCTCAAAGAGAAAAAAAAATAGTGATGGCCGCCATTGTGATGAGGCCTACCAGGTCTCTGTCCAGCCATCAGCCCTGTCTTTAAGACAGGACTCTTCTCCAGGCAGAGGTGTTCCACTGTCTCCATGGTAGGAGCCATGGTCAGCTGGTAGTAAGCACACAGGGGGTCTGAATTTCTTTCTTTTTGCTTTACTTTTTTTTTTTTTTTTTTTGAGACAGTCTCACTCTGTTGTTCAAGCTGGAGTGCAGTGGTGCAATCTTGGCCTGCTGCAACCTCCACCTCCAGGGTTCAAGTAATTCTCATGTCTCAGCCTCCCAAGTAGCTGGGATGACAGGTGTGTGCCACCACTCCTGGCTATTTTTTTTTCCTTTTAGTAGAGTCGAGGTTTCACCATGTTGGCCAGGTTGGTCTTGAACTCCTGACCTCAAGTGATCTGCTCACCTTGGCCTCCCAAAGTGCTAGGATTACAGGTGTGAGCCACCATGCCTGGCCTGAATTTCTTATCGATAACAGTGGTCTGGTATCCTTCATAACGTCCCAACTTCATAGCATCATTTTAGTGGAGCTAACATAGCTCAAAATTAGAATACACATTCTGTTTAGCTCTAACAATGACAAGTGGGTCAAGGGGTCAGGCATGACCCTGGTGGCTTAATACCTACCATATGTTAGTAAATCCAGCAGAAAAGAGAAAATCATTTTGCTGATCAAATCTCAGAGGGCCTGAGAGCTATAGGTTGGCCACTTGGAACTTAGGTACTAGGAATGTATTATGCTCTTCCTGTTTGGGAACCTTATATTCAAGAAGAGGATGCCTGGGTAAAAAAGAAATTGCACTAATGGTGGAATTCCAGGCATGAACAAGCGCCACAGCTTGTAGAACTGTCATGTTTAATGGGAGTCAGACTCGAAGACCCATTCTTGCTAGAATGGAGTTCCTCTGCCCTTCAAGTGGGATAACAGAAGAATCACCTGGCTCGGCCTCAAAGCCCAGTTTTTAGCCCTGGCTGTCCCTGCTTTTCGGTGCAGTTGGACGCAACACTTCACTTCTTTGGGACCTGTGTAACTTTTCTCTGTTGCAAGGAGGTTGCAACAGATGACCTCTAGATGACCTCTAAAGTCCCTTCATCTCAGACCCTGCTTGAGCCTGTCTGTAGGGAGAAGGATGATAAACCCAAGTCCTCTGAGGTTGGTGCTAACACAGCTCTGGGGTTGGTGACTCATCTAAGTGAAAGATGCCACCCACCGGCTGACAGTGGGTGAGACACTTCGCTGGGCTTTTTGGAGTTGTGAAGATCTAGTGTAAGTGAGAAGTCAACAGTGCTTTTGGGTTTTGGGGGTTTTGTGACGATTATATGATACCACACTCACTTTTTATTGCTTCTCTGGCATTTACCAGCTTCTTCCTTACCTAAGCAAAGTTATTTTTGTGTGCATATCTTATTTCTCTTGCCAGGTGACAAACTCTTCTAGGGCAGGGACTCAATCACATGTCCCACTTAGGACCTAAGCCCAGAGTCTTCCCCACAGAAGGTTGTCAATGAGCATCAGTTGATGATGGTCAGGATGCTCTGATGCAGCAGATGAGGGTATGGGCTGGGAGTCACTGCTCTGGGTACACTGCAGCTGAAAGGCAGCACTGTCTACAAGCAGCAGCCTCCCTAGCCCCACGATCCTCCACCCCAGTGGGGGCACATTTAATGCCCCTGGAGGGGTCCAGAAGCATGATTCATCCAGCAGATGGGACACAACTATGGCAAATTGGAGCGCCCTGCTCTGTATGGGTGCTGATTCTCAACCCTGGTTGCTCACTGGACCCACCTGGGAAGCTTTAACAAATGCTGAGTTTTGGGTTCCACCCCTGCGATTCTGCAGAGCAGCCTTGGCACCTGGACCTTTAAAAGCTTCCCAGGGCCAGGTGTGGTGTCTTATGCCTTTGAGAGACCGAGATGGGAGGACTACCTGAGGTCAGGAGTTCAAGACTAGCCTGGCTAACCTGGTGAAACCCTGTCTCTACTAAAAATAAAAACAAGCTAGCCAGGCATGGTAGCGGGTGCCTGCAATCCCAGCTGCTGAGGAGACTGAGGCAATCACTTGAACCCAGAAGGCGGAGGTTGCAGTGAGCCAACATTGTGCCACTGGACTCCAGACTGGGTGATAGAGCCAGATTCTGTCTCAAAACAAACAAACAAACAAACAAAAAACTTCCCAGATGACACCAGTGTACAGCCCAAGGTTGTAAAAAAGTAAAATTGTGGCACACATCTTCAGTCTGCCAGCCCCTCCACTTTGCAGAAGCAAAGGCGCTCCTGAGAATACAGGGGTGGTGCTAACTCTTGTGGCCGGTCCCCTGTGAGAGCCAATGCGATGTCTCCACTCAGTGCAGTGGTCTCCGTCCAGCCTGGAGGAGCTTTAACCTTGGCCCCAACCCCGCCCACAGAATCGGGTGGGACCTGGGTCTCTGCTCTTTTAAAGGCCTTCCAGATGATTCTGATGCACAGTGTAGGCAGAGAACCCTTGATTTAGCGAAAGCTTTGGGGTCTTTGTTTTTAGTTACCACTGAAAGGGAACTGCCCTCTGTCCCATGGGCTGGGGAGTATTACGTCATGAACCCTTTTCTTTGCCTCCCATTGCCTTCTTGGTCTGAGAAGACACTGGTCTGGGAGTGGACTGCCTGGGGAATGGTTCTGGTCCAGTTGCTACTTATTTCTGTGATCTTGGATGAGTCAGTGGCCCCTCTGTGCCTCTCTCAAAGGAGGAGATGAGAGAATTCTGGCTCCAACAGGTGTGATTAAGGGGAATCTTTATAAAAGACTCTCTCGTAATATGCATCACCGGCCCTGAATGGTCCATTACGAAACAATTTTTCCTATGTTGTGCTTGCTTAAAGCACTCTCCACCCCCTTCCCCAGCACGCCCGCATCTCCCCAGCAGCAATTTCTATAGATGGTTCAAACATTCTTGGCTAAACCCAATGTTGCTTCACCGAATCCAAACACTAAAAAATAAGCAACCAAAAGAAGAAACTGTCACCCAGAATGTAGGAAACATGTCCTACGAGAGTTTGGAAACACCGCCATCTGTCATCCTGGCTGGCCCAGGATGCTCCCACCTCCCAGGCAGACCAGCCTGATGCGACAGGGCTGGTTCTTTCCAAGGAAATCCATAGCCCTGACTTCTGCGCAGAGAAAGACAGTGGCTGGAGGCTGCAAAGGGGCGAGAGTGGAAAAAAGGTGGATGGCACATGTCTGGAGTGGGAGGACCAAGGGACTCAGATCAGAACAGAGGGTATAAAGAGGAGGAACAATTGATAACCAAAGGGACACATTTACATGATCAGATTGTCACATTTTGGTTTGAAAGAAGATGTATTTCCATTTGAAGGAAAAAAAAAAAAAAAAACAACTTACCCTGGCGTCCTTGGCATTTAAAATAGGAATCTGTTTTAAACACATATTTTTCAGAGAAAGTCTGACATTCCCAAGGGTACCAACCCATCACTCCCGCGGGGACCCCCGGACAGAGGAGAAGGTTGGGGCTGCTGGTTGGGGAAGGGGGTGCTGGGGAGTGAGTGTATGGCCTGGAAATGCCTCACCCTCAGCTGTAGCTGGGAAAATGACAGGCAAGTGGAACCTGTCATCTGTCCCTCTGGAGAGGGGCCAAATGTGAAGGCCAGGCCTGTCTGCTGGGAAGGGTGAGAGGTTGGTGGCTCAGGTTGGTCCTGTTGCCTAAAGGAGAGAGGTCCCGCAGTCAAGAGCCCTAAGGGTGTTAGTTCCTAAAACACAGGAACTAAAACTGGGGCACAAAACTGCCCAGATAATTTTTAATACAACTGCTGTTTAGCTTAATTTTAAAAAAGATATGTATGTAACTCTTCAGACTGATAGGACTAAAAGGAAGGTGCACTGCAATGTCAAACCTTCGTGAGGTTTCAGAAAGTGTTTCTGTCTGGGCAATTCTGATGGGATGAATGGGTTTGTGGAAGCATAAAATAGAAGTTAGGCAGCACCCGTGGGAAGCAACAAAGAAATCCTCAGAAAAGGCAAGAGTGGAACCAGGGGGCCCAGCCAGGAGCGGAAGGTGTATGTCTGTCCACAGGTTCCCTGTGACTGGGAAGCACTCAGAAAGCGGAGTGGAGCACCTGTCCCATCCCCTGGACCCAGCAGAGGACCAGGAGAAGGGAGAGACCTTTCCCTGGCTGCCCACAGCGGGGCCTTTTGCAACGTTGGATCTTGTTTTTGGCAAACAGATTCTGCGGCTTAAGAGTGGGCTTTGGTCTCAACCTCAACCTGTCTCCAGAACAGAACGTGGAGTCGTGGGCCGTGGAGGGAGAGCTCATGCCTGTCCCCAGTCTCTCTGAGAGGGGGCATTTTCATCCCACCCCTAGGGGGTGCTCCAGGCTCACAGCCGAATTCCACAGCAATTCCTCCTGCCTCCCCTCTTCCAGGAGGGTACCTTTCCCACCTGGGCTGCACATAGAAATCCCCTGCGGAGCCTGAAAAATACAACCTGGGCCCTACCTCCAGAGATTCTGATATAATCTGTCTGGGGTGCAACCAGGGCAACAGAAACTGCCAAAGCTCTCCCAGGAATTCCAGCTTGCAGCTGGAGCTGAGAACACTGCAGTAGGTAGTTTGTGTCCTGCGACTTTCTCGGGAGGCAGGAAGCAGAAAGCTCTATCTGGGGACTTTGGCCCAGTATCCTTCTTCCTGGGCCTGTTCTACCGCTGAATCACTAAATCCCTCCCCAAAGAGGGCTGGGGTCTAGCATTCAGTACCTGCACTCACCCAGAATTTCCGCAGTGAGCCGCAGCAGAACTGATAACTCAAGACCCATTCTCAGCCCTGTGCCCTCTCCGTAAATACTGAGTGCCTACTACAGGCCAAGCTCAGTTATAAGCACTGGAATCATAGCAGTGAACAACACACACACAGTCTCTGCCCTCATGGAGCTTAGAGTTGCTAGCAGTGGACAGCAAAGGGGCTCTATTTATGGGACTGGGGTCCCAGGACAGGCTGCACACAGATCAACTGCCCAAGGAGAGACAACTGGCTAATGGTAAGCTGGGCCTGGGCTAAAGGAGGCCGTGGCTCACTCTTCCAGGAAGAAGGTGGGGGACCTGTGCCTCGGACCCCTCTAGCTTGGAACCAGGCATTGGCTGTGTCTGCTCTAGGGTCTTCTAGCTGAGCTCAAGGACCTGGGTGTGGCTACACCAAATGCCACTTGAAGACAGAGGGAGCACTCGGAAGACTCAGTCCTTAGGGACAAGAGTATAGGAGTGGCCATTCCAATGAATCCTTTTCTCCAAGATCAACTGGCAAGAGAGAAAGAAAATGGAGGTATTCCCATAGCTATGATCTTGACCTACCCCCAAAGGTCTCACCACTTTGATTCAATTCAGTTAAAAAAAACTACTGAGCTGGTCCCTGGATACATGACCAAGACACAGGTAATTCTTTCCAGTTACTACCCACTGAGATGAGGGCAGGGGACAGATCCCTGACTTCAGAGGCCCTGGAGAGTTTCAGCCTCAGGCATCATTGGCCTGACCATCCAGGGCCTTGGGGATGATGTGGGTTTCACTGCAATGCTGGCCAGACGGCTAGCATCAGGAATGGCTGACACATTACAAGGGCTCCGACGCCAGCTCCTGGCCCTACAAGGACACTTGGTTCAGCATCACTCTCTGGTCAGCGAGACTTCAAGGGAGAGAATGTCCACATGGAGTTCATTCCAAAGCCAGCCCTTGCTACCCTGTGCCAGCAGCCTGTGGTTCCTCGACAGGCCAGGGACACCCACTTCCCCACAGAACAAACATCTATCTGCCTGTCTTTCTGAGACCCAGACCGGGACCTTCAAGGTGAAAGGATTCCAGCTTCTAAAGAGGCATCAACAAACTATCTGGAGAGTTCTTCTTTCCCATCACAACTTCCTCTTCCCTAACTTCTCATAACAATGGCAATTTCTACTTTTCAGCCACTCTCTCATCTACCACCAATGGCTGTCAGAACAAACTGCGAATGTTCTGACCATTGATCCTTCCAGAGTTCCCTGTTCTGATGCTTTTTACACTTCTCCCTGTACCCAAAACTTCAGACACCCAATTGCCAGAGAGCGTCACAGTTTTGCTTCCTTTCAACAGGGTGTCTTGCTGAGACCCTGAAATCTTAAACTCTCTTTGGGTTCCTTCTCCACGCCTGCTTTCTCCCCAGCTTCGTGCTACATGCGCTTTTTCAATGAATCCGCCATAGCAGGATCCTAGACCCCCGTACAATGGCCCTCACCTCGCCCACCAGGACAGCAAACGCTCAAGTCTCGAGCACTCTGACTTTTGCAGGGAAAGGTCTGAGGCCAGCCCCACAGTTCCCTTAGTGGTACCTGCTTAGGGATTCTACAGGCTTTCTCCTGACCCCCAGGACCAGCTTTGAAGGTGCTGGGATTCAGGTAAGGCCAGGAGCACCTCTTCCCATCCCTCTGTGTCTATCCTGCCTCCTCCACCCATCCATCTCTCCATCCTTCCTTTAGGCGTTCAGCATATAGTCACCAAGCACTGTGTCACAGGCTCTGCCCTGGATGCAGTTTCCTACTTTGGCCCCATCACTAGCTCCGTGAGTAGATGAACATCTGTGATCTTAAATTCCCTCCCCTAGATGTTCCACCACTTTTGTCTCCTGAGTGACGATGTTTCAGATGTTGAAGGGCAGACACCACCATGCTGGGTACCAATCCTTTTACTGGTAGACTGTGGAGCAGTCAGGGAGTCTTAGGGGAAAGCCTAGCATGGTGGGGAGGCACTTTGGCTCAGGGCAGAATCCATTTACCAGCTAGTGTAGAAATATCTACAAACGTCAACAGCCAGTAGTTTATACCACTACCCTCCAGCCCTTGTTGAAAAGGTGGATGGGAGGACACTCTTCTCTATTCCTTACTTTCCTCACCTGTAAAATGGAAGGGCTCAGCTTTGATGATGAGAAAATAGTCATTACACTAATGATAATGCAACAGCAGCCACCATCTGAGCACTTTTCATGGCCATGGAGCATCCCTGCATCATCTCAGTCAGTCCTTGCTACAACACAACAAGGAAGACATGACTATTCCCATGTAATAGATGAAGAATTGTAGGTCCAGAGAGGTTAAAGAAAACAGTACACAATGGTGGTTAAATCCCATTTCCCACACTGACTAGTTGTTGGACCGAAGATCAGTTACTTAACTTCCCTCTCTGCCTCCTTTTCCTCCTCTGTAAACCCAGTTACCGATACCTCCTCCTAGGGCTGCAGTGAAGATCAGTGATTCAGTGAGATGATGGCGTTGGGCGCTCAGGACGGTTAGCTGCTGCTCGGTAAGTGGAATAATAACATTTATTTCTATTTTTATTATTATTGCCCAAGGTAATAACTGTAGCGGAGCTGAGAAATCCCTTTGGTGCCTTCCTATTCTAAAACCCTATTAATTTACATGGCATTTCGCATCCAAAGGGCTTTAATAGATAACATTGATAATTTGCTTGTGAGTGATGGGGTATGTCTTATCTGAAGTGCAGGCTTTACTCTGGTGGGTTAATCTGACAGCAGGAGGTGAGGGCTTGCGGGGGCCAGGGAGGAGCAGCTGGTGTGGCCATCGCCCCGTGAGGTGGTCACCGCAGGCACGAACGTGGAGCCCAGAGCCCCAGTGCTTGCACTGGTCAGCTGGACTGATGGTTCCCAGTGCCCTCCTGCCCTGATGTGCTGCCCTCGAAACAGGGTCTTGCCCAGCTCCCTCCATCTCCGCTGGACCAGAGGAGCCTTCCTGGGTCCTTCCACCGGAGTGGAATCCTGTTTGCTGCTCTGTCCCCAACGAGCAGGCAGGGGTCCACCTCTCATTCACCACTGTGTCCCCCGCATCCAGGGCAGGGCCTGTGACACAGTGCTTGGTGACTATATGCTAAACACCTAAAGGAAGGATGGAGAGATGGATGGGTGGAGGAGGCAGGATAGACACAGGGGGATGGGGAGAGGTGCTCCTGGCCTTACCTGAATCCCAGCACCTTCAAAGCTGGTCCTGGGGGTCAGGAGAAAGCCTGTAGAATCCCTAAGCAGGTACCACTAAGGGAACTGTGGGGTTGGCCTCAGACCTTTCCCTGCAAAACCAGGCATGCCCTGGGGGCAGCCAAGCACCTGCTCAGACTCGGGTGGGGCAGCAGGGCCTCAGTGGGAGGAACAGGAGGCTACACTTGCCTCTCCCTTTCCCACCTCAAAGGCAGCCAGCCCTGGCCAGCTGGCATCCAGAGCCCAGCGGGGCTGCACAGCCATATGCACCAAGGCTCCAGCAGGGGAACAGCCTCCTATGGCAAAGGTGGGGTCAGCATTCCAGGCTCACAAAGTGTATGTCCGGATTCCCTGGGTCTGGGAAGAGTGGCACTGGCTTCCCAATGCCAAAACCTGTGGTCTGGCTGTCTCAGCCCAAGTACTAGGACAGCCTCTCCCCCGATGGGAAATCCATGGAGGCAGGAATTCAAGGGAGGGAAGACACACTGTGTTTGGGCCTCCTGCTGGTCCTCGAGGTGGAACACCCTCTCCTCATCATCTGCCTAGGGAACTTCTATGTGTGCTCCAAAACTCGGCTTGGATGTTGCCCGCTATGGTCTGAATGCTCATGTCCCTGCCAAAATTTATATGTTGACATCCTCACCCTCAAGGTGATGATATTAGGAGGTGGGGCCTTTGGAAGGTGATTAGGTCATGAGGGTGGAGTCCTCATGATTGGGATTAGTGCCCTTATAAAAGAGACCCCAGAGAGCTGGCCACCTCTTAGACCATGTAAGGACAGAGCAAGAAAATGGCAGTCTACGAACCAGGAAGTGGCCCTCACCAGATATCCAATCTGCTGGTACCTTGATCTTAGACTTCTCAGCCTCCAGAACTGTGAGAAATAAAATTTTTATATATATATATATATATATTTTTTTTTTTTGAGACAGGGTCTCATTCTGTCACCCAGGCTGGAATGCAGTGGCACAATCACAGCTTACTATAACCCTGAACTCTCGCCTCAGCCTCCCAAGTAGCTGGGATTACAGGTGTGTGCCCCCATGCCTGGCTAATTTTTAAAATATTTTGCTGAGACAGAGTCTCACTATGTTGCCCAGGCTGGTCTCAAACTCCTGGCCTCAAGCAAACCTCCTGCCTTGGCCTCCCAATGTGTTGGGATCATAGGAGTGAACCACTGTGCCTGGCCAATTTATGTTGTTTATAAGCAGCTCAGTCTATGGTGCTCTACTACAGTCACCAGAATGGACTAAGTTCTTGTCCCTTCCTGAAGGCTGTTCAGCAGCAGAGTCAACGGCTCCCTCTGCATCCTGTGCAGCTGCTCCAATCACTCAGGAACACATCTGGCCGCACGTGGGATGCTCCTCCAGGCTCTGAATTCCCTGCACCCTTGCTTAGCATACTTGTGCCCCAGGAGGCCCTGTCTCGGGTCGGGTGCTGATGACCGTCTCCAGCTCTCTGCAGACAATGTGCCTTTGCCCCAACTGAAGAGACAGAGAGCAGAGGCAGTGACCCAGTTGGCTGGGATCTCTCAGGGGCAGGGGATCCAAGCTGACCAGGGCTCTGCAAAAAAGTCTCTGTGCAGGATTCCTTTCAGCCTGGTGAGGAGCGGGTGAGGGACACACCTTTGCCTTCTGTTTTGTCCTTGGCTGTCAGAAGGCACCAGCTGCCCGGACCTCAGGCCTGGCACTGCCCTTTGCCTAGAATTTCACATGCTGAGTAATTTACAGTTTTTTGTTGTTGCTTTGTTTTCTAAGTTGCAGCCTTTCACTTGCTTTTTGCTGATGGAAATGAAAACTGAAGGGCTTGAAGAAAGGTGATTAAGTTCCTGCTAGCAGACTTAATGGGGACTTTCTAAGGCTGGTGGTACAGGGACCTAAGCAGGTGGGGGGTGGGGGAAAATGAGATCTGGTGGGCACAAGGCCTCAGTCCACAGAGGACGAGGTGTGGGGTCACCTGCGGCCTCCCTCACTGCAACTGCTGCCATCCTGTCCTAGCTGGCGGGGCCCTCTGCTCCTTGGGCCAGGCTGCCTTCCTTGGTCATGATACTAACCTTTTCTAAAGCACTAGATCATTCCCAGTCCCATGAACCCTCTCAACAATCTGTGAGGAAGGATCAATAGCCCCATTTGACAGATGGGGAAACCGAGGTCTAGAGATGGCCTTATTTTCCTGGCAAGCTAAGGGCAAGAACTCAGTCTCCTGACTTCCCACCTGAGGACACGGGGCTCTGGGCTGTGCCATGGGGAGCTGAGCGCTCACTTAGTCACAATTTCCTTTATTTATGCAGAGGAGCTTCAAGAGGCACAGAAAGCTGATCGAAAGTGAAACCCGCAATTCTCGTCAATTCAGATTGCTCCAATTCATTTCTGCAAATGTTTATTAAGTGCCTATTAGGCACTGTGCTCTGCTTTCATCTGGGAATAGAGTCAACTCCTGATTTTCCACGCCGAGGGAGGAACGTGGCAACATATTCACAGCCCTGACGAGCTTCGTGCCGCAGCCGGTCTGGGTTTGGGGTGTGCCACTGAATTTTACTTCTCCGTCTTCTTTTAAAGCAGCAGACATGCTTTCCTGACTAAGCTTGCCTTTAATATTCAAATGAGAGGATAAGCCCCAAGTATACACAGGGCCAGGTGGTGCAGGAGTGGGCTGGCCACGAGGGAGCTGGCTTGTGATTTGAAATCTGGCTGTGGATCTAATCTGGGAAGGGGTAATCCCTAGAGACATGGCTCGAGCGCTGAAGGGATGTTCAGATTAGAGGGCTGGTGATGAGACAGATGTGTGGGGGCCGCTGTGTCAGTAGGGCTTTCCTTGACAGGGAGCATTTCTGTTTACAGTGCTGCAACATCTAGCTGGGGTCCCTGGACGCACAAGTCCATGCTTATGGCAGCCTACCTGGGAAACCGACTAGCCTGTCTTGATATTTCAAGATCTGTTTCCCACTAGCAAGAAACAAGCCATTGCTCACTGGTTGGGCTCCATTCTGGAAGCCAATCAGAGGCATGCACCAGGCAGAGCCTGAGGGTCTGTCAGGGGTCCCAGTGAGGGCATTTCTGGGGCAGGAGATGAGGAAAGAGCCCCTTAGAAACTGAAGCAGGAGGAAACAGGGAGTTTCAACTTACAGGAAAATGAGGGGCCATCCAGGCAAGCCTGGAATCACCTCCCCAGACAAGATGGCAGAGCCTGGGGAGGGGGCTCTGTGCTCTCACTGAACTGGGCCAGAAAGAGCAGGACACAGGAGACACCAAGACAGGAAGCAGCTCCCTGAGCGCACCCAGGGGTCTCGCCTCTCCTGAGTGGGGACTGACCACAGAGGTCTCTGCCACTTGGGTGGGCTAGAGGAGCAGGTGGATGGAAGGGCTCTGAAGTTGCCTCCCTTCGTGGCCCAGGTTACCATTCCCAGCCGGGGTCCTAGGCCTTCAGCATGGCAGCTGCAGCATTTTTGAATGTTTTGCAAAATGTCAATGACCAGACAGATCTGGCAAGTGGGTGACAGCAGGTTCAGGATGCAGCCCCTTGCCCATGACCAAGGCTTCTCTCTTGGTCACCTTGCTTATGCCAGCTCCTCCACCTCCTGAGAACTTGGGTTCCCTTCACTCTGATTTCCACATTCAAGCCCTACCCCTCATGCTAAGACAGACCACTAAGCCTCTGCCTTTGCTCAAAGACCCAATGACTTGACTGAAGCTTACCTTGCAAGCAGCCCTACAGACAATGGACTACAGCGGCTTCCCCCCAGAGGAACAGGATATCCCTGAGCTAGCGTATCTCTGTCCTCAGACACCAACCGTCCCCACTCCCCCGCGTATCTTTTAGAGTGATTGAAAATCACCTGGCACCAAAGAACCATCATTGGACAGGAATACAGAAGGCAAGCTATATGGCAGACAGGCCGTGAGTTCTTCCTGGTGCAGCAACTGGCCGCATCGCTAATCACAGCTGTCCTTTCTGCTGAGCTAGGACTTGGCCTCACCATCATTCTGAAGCCAGTGCTCCAGGAAGCCAGTACTCATCAGTCAGCATCAGCACCCAAGAGCAAACCTGTTTTCTGTTGCTGAAGAGGTAAGAGCACAAACTGGCACTTTGAGAACCAGAGTTCAAGTTCAGCAGGCTGGGGAAGGGTCTCCCTGCCTGGGGACCTGCGCTGCCCCTGCAGTTTGCACACAGTATCCTGGGAGGGAGGCTTGAGCACCAAGCCATGAGATGTTAGCTTGGCCTCCTGGCCACGCCGGGTGCTCTGTGGCTGAGGCGACTGTTGGTTGTCAAAATATTGGCCCACAGGCCTTTTGGCAGTTAGGGCCATATTAACTCTGCTGTCCCCAGTAGAACTGCAGGGCTCAAAGAACCCCTAGCTAGCCCCAGGCAGGGAGATAGGGATGGAGCCAAGAGAGGATGAGGCGGAGAGGAGGTGGGGTGCAGAGAGGAGAGGAGGTGGGGTGCAGAGAGAAGGGACAATCCTCCAGACTCACCCTCAGGCCCCTCACTTCTCCAGACTCCTCTGACTCACTATGGAAGTTCGACCACATCACTTCTGTATGTGAAATCATCTCTAAGCATTTCATATTCTTTAGGGATCAAATTTAACTTCCTAAACTTGACTCAGCAGGCCCACCATGGCTCCAGCCTTGTAGTTCTCCTCCCACCCAAGATGATTCTGCAAGCTCCCTGTGCACTGAACTACTCACAATCCCTGGGACCTGCAGTGCTTCCTCTCCCAGGTGTGTAGCAGAAATTGCTAAGTGTCTACTAGTAGCCGTTCCACTCTTCTTTCTTAGTACCAAAATCCTTTATTTTTAGCTGAGCACATGGCTACCTGGAAAAAAAAGACACTTCTGAGGTTTCCAGGCAGCTGAAACTGGTCATGTGACCAAGTTCTGACCAATGGGATTTAAGCAAAATGTCCTGCATGACTTCTAAGAAGCATTACTAAAGGAAAGAGATGTATTCCTCTGGGATGCATATGTGATGGCTGGAGTTTGAGCAGCCTTCTTAGACTATGAGGTGGAGTCTTACGCTGAAGAGAATAGAATGAGATCAGAGAAAAAACCCAGACCATGAGTATTATGGAGTCACATCCAGGCTTCTTTTACATGAGAGACAAATGAATTCTGATTTTGTTTAGTCCATTATTATTTTGTGTTTTACTACTTTTGTGTTTCTCTTCTTTCTTAAAACTATCTGATTCAATGTCTAAGCATGTCATTTCTCCATCTGGGTTATACTTCCTTTCCTTCTTTACCTGGTTAATTCTATTTGGCTTTTTGAGACCCAGTTCTGGTGTCACCTTCTCTAGAGGGCACTCTGGGCAAGCCGCCCACCCTTGCACCCTTACAGCATAGAGAGCTTCTCTCTCTCTCTCTCTTTTTTTTTTTTTTGAGACAGAGTCTCACTGTCACCCAGGCTGGAGTGCAGTGGCGCGATCTCGGCTCACTGCAACCTCCGCCTCCCAGGCTCAAGCAATTCGCCTACCTCAGCCTCCCAAGTAGCTGGGACTACAGGCGCCCGCCACCACACCTGGCTATTTTTTGTATTTTTAGTAAAGATGGGGTTTCACCTTGTTAGCTAGGCTGGCCTTGAACTCCTGACCTCAGGCAATCCACCCGCCTCGACCTCCCCAAAGTGTTAGGATTGTAGGTATGAGCCACTATGCCTAGCCAGACCTTCCTTCTCTCTAGCGAAGTGCCTGTCTTATGATGTTCAATTGGTCTTATCACTGCTTCTCTCGCCCTTGGCTGGCCCAAGAGCATCTGAAGGAGTCAAGCTTATTCATGTCCAGATGCCTGGTACCTATTTCAGTACCTGGTGATCAGCAAAATGGGGAAGGAGGGAAGAGAAAGGATGGGGCGTGAGGGTGGGCAGAAGTCCTAGCAAGTCTCTAGCTTCACGTAGGAATCCTGTATCATTCCTTTCACTGATGACAGATCCATCATGGGGGATAAAAATGGGAAAACCACTGTGGAGAGTTAACTTAGTAAGAACATCAACGCCCATTATTTCTACAACTTCCAATTTTATAGCACTTCCCAACTTACAAGGCACATTCATGCACATGTTATCCCTTAATTCTAACAGCTCAACTAACTAGGCACTTTCATTATCTCCAGGGCTTGGAGGGGTACCTGACTTGCTCAAGGCCACATGGCTACTAAGTGGCCAGGTGGGACCTGGAAACCAGGTCCTCCGGCTTCATAGCTAAGAACATTCCCACTGTACACTGGTGCCTCTTCCACCTGCAGTGCTCTGGGGAGTCAGGAAAGCAGGCCACGTGCACCACCACACGCAGGCCCGTGTGCGTGAGGGCAAGGGTATGCACACACCTAGTGCACAGACAGATGTGAGGGGCTCCAGATGCGTGTGGCATTTTCACTCGAGAGGGGAGCCATGGCAGAGGAAGGAGCATCGGGGCGATACCGTGCAGCTGGTGCATGCAGATGCTCTGCCACTCTGCTCAAGGACAGACCACCTCAAGCAAGTACAGGGGACACCAGGAAGCGGGGAGGGCTGGGAACAGGCGGCAGCCAGGGGGAGTCTGCATGCTTTTAGAAACTGCACTAGGGCTGTCATCGGTGCTGGTTATTCCGTGCATTCACCTCCCCCGGAGCGAGAACAGGACACTGTCAGGCTAAGAGACGGCAGCACACAGCATGTCCGTGGTAAACAATTTATTTTTCTACCGTGGTTGCTTACAGGGGAAAAAAATAAAACGTCATCAGGGAGAAGCACAGATGAACTATATACAGAGATGAAGAAAATTCACAATGGCTAAAACGTTTGTGAGGCAAGCATACTAGGACAAGTTCACCAAAGCGAAGCAATTCACAGCAAAACAAAATATGGGAGGGGGGAAAGCCATACAGATTTGTTCTTTGAAAAAAAATAATACTCATGGAAAAGCCTGTGGGAAAATAAAAGGAAACTAACCAATTATTACATCAAGCATCTTTAATGAGATGAGCCAAACTGCACATGTAGGGTCTCGAGGACAATGACATTCAAAGGTATGGATTCACTCACATCAAATGCATCAAATGGAAGCGTACACGCAGGTCACTTCTCACAAACTACCAGCACAAACAACACGGTGACTCTTGAGGGTCCAACTGAGCGGTATGTCATTAATCCAAGAGAGTGGGTGTATTTCAGTCAGGGAAATGGAGGGAGTCAGGCAGAAAAGATCCTTCCAAGGGTGATGGGCAGGAGTGCCAGCCTTGAGATGGGGCCTGATCAGGATGGGCCCCCTGTGTTTCACCCCCTCCCACCCCAATGGTGCCAGCATGGGCAGGGAGGCAAGCTGGGGAAGGCGGGGCCCACTGTGGATCGGTGCCCACCGTGCCTGCCATGTGGTAGCACCTGGGTGACTCCACTGTCCCTTCTCGAAGACAGACAGGCTTGTGATTATGGCAACAACCACTGCCCCAAAAGACAAAGATAATCAGATAGTGTTTCTATAGCTCCTCTTCCAGATTAGGTTTTTCACATTCTTAGAGAATAGTCTGTCTCTGTGTGTTCACCTTTATCGCTGTCCATCATAAGACACAGGTGCTCCAAGTCACGTATTTGCAACCCCTCTGGACCACTAGCACTTCAAAGTTCACCCCATGAAATGTCCCCAACAAGCCTGTTTGGTCATGACTTAAAAAAATTTGATGTCTTCTTCCTAGCTTCCCCTGAGGAGGCTCTATGAAGTTTGTGAGAAGTTTCCCTCTGGCCCCGTTACATTCTGGGGAAGTGGGGTTGGTCACAATGCACACGAGAAGCAAAGTGGGAGGGGACTGGAGAATATTTTCTCTTTTTAATTGAGTGAAGAAATGAGGACACGAGTCTTTTCCAAGAATTAAAAATGAGAAAAAGAACATTCATTCGAACAGGTAGTTAGGACAGACTTTCAGTGAGCACTGACGGGAGTGGGGGCGGCCCAGGCCAGGACTGTGTCCTCTCTCTCTAGAAATGGTTGCAAACCCCACTTTGCTATGCCTCTCTTAAGAGCTAGTTGATAAAAATTATGTCTTGTGAAATCGGCAAATAGTCTGCAAAGTGAAATAAGAACAGAAATTAACAGATTAAACTGAAATGAGAAGTCCAGAGCGGGGAAAAGAGAGGAAGCAGGGGAGATCCCTGATCACAACCCATAATAATTCAAGACGGGATCCTGATCCGAATTCCGGGCTGGGGTGGACACCTGGATGTGGGAAGCAGGAGCTGTTCCCAGAGTGGCTGGTCACCACCCAGCCTTTCTAGAAAAGAACTACTCCCCACTCTAAAAACTATCCAGTGTCTAGCCTTCTCTAGGAACATTACATTTATTCTCACAGAATTCTAAAGATGGACACAGCCAGGTGCCACTTGCCACCAGCTGTGTGGCCCAGGAAGGTCCCTGCAGCCCCATGTCACATGGCCAGAATGAGGCTCTACTAAGAGTGCTATTTGCACCCCCAGCCAGATGAGATGGATGTTCATAGAAAGGGTAAATCCAGGTGGAAAGGAGGACCGTTTATAAAGGGGATCAGACTGCATCTTCCTGAAAGGGGACCCAGGCTACCTGGTTTATGAGTGAGAACAGCCAGGATGAAGAGTCTCGGAGCTCTCTAGGACCTGGGCATGCTTTCCTTTCTCCCAGCTAGCTGTCTGGCATGGCCCTGCTAGGGGGACTCAGAAAGGGGCTGGGAGAGGTTTGGGATCCATGCACTGCATGAGGGGGGCCGGAGGTGGGAAGTGGGTAAAGTGGGCATACAGTGAGGACACTGAAAAGGAAGACCACAAAGAAAACATCAGGACAGTTGGGAGGTGACATGACTGCTGTGTGATGTCACGACGTCACAGGATCCCCAGGGTGTGGCAGGGGTCCGCAGAATCTACCTGATGGGGATGAGGAGAGGGCAGAGGGCTGGGCTGCCCCATTTCTGGGTCTCCCTTCTGTACCCCAGCCGCCTTGGCCAGATCCACCAGAAACCTTCCTTATTGGCATGAGGTGACAGATGGAAGTCAGGGCATCCCAAAGCTTCTCTGTAGCCCTGGCCCTGAGGCTGTGACTCCAGCAGACATCAAGTGTCTAGAGGGGCTCAGCTACTCCCTGCGCTCTCGACTGCAACGACACATGGACCTACCTAGGCTTTGTGTCTGGAAACACTCGGCTACTTGGGAGGCATCTGGGATAAGCACAGACACAACACTCCATAAGGAGCATCTCCTTTGGGAGGGGGTCAGGAGGGGAATAGACTCCGACTCCAGCCTGGCTCCTCAGATGAGTGGGGTGGGCAGTCCCAGCCACAGGGCCACCCTTCCCAGTTCAGGGCCACTCCACTCTTACCCTCCCTGAGAGCAGGCAGCCTTACTCTTGTGGCCACTGGTGGCTCCTTTCTGGCCATTAGTTAAAAGAACCAAGAGGTTTCCATAATGAGTGGGAAGGTGGGAAGGATGGAAAAATAAAAGTTCGATGGTTAAGAAAGAACAGGGCAGCTAACTCCCAAAGGTCAGGAAGCTGCTGTCTGTACATCGTAATGCCTGATTTCTGTCCCATTCAAACCCAGCTGATTGTATTAAGCTGTAGGGGCTGTGACGACAGATAGGCCCTGAGCATACACACTCCAACCCCACTCTACCCTCCTTTCCCCAGCTCAACCCTCCCAATTCCCAAAGCCTTGGCTTTGGTGAAGGGCTGGGCACCCAGGGGACCCTATCTCACTCTGCCCAGCCTCAATTTGGTCACTGCTGCATCCGTCTGCCTGGCGCAGGCCCAGGGATGCAGGCCATGGAGGCAGAGTTCTACCAGATGTCTCCTGAGCCCTGGGGCAGGCCCTCTGAGAGACAGGTGCCTTAGCATGGGGTCCACATTGATGCCCTCCCCCAATTATTCCATGTTAAGATCCCTCAATTCTAACCTCCTGGGACTAGCATCACACTCGGGGCAATGGCAGCCTGATTAAGCAGGGGGGCAGGTTGTGCAGGCTGAGTGCACAGATCAGTGCTGCACTTGGAGGCCCGAGATGCGTGAGCCTTTGTGCCTGTCATCCCCTGGAGGGGAAGCCAGGGGAGGAAGTGAGAGGAAAAGCTCCCCTTGAACCTGCCACCAGCTTCTGGGCTGAGCAGGACAGGCAGAGAATTAAGCACAGGGGTGCTGACCCCATGGGTCTCTCCAGGGAGGAGTGGTGTGCCATGTTTAAGTGCGTGGACCATGCATCTCCCAATAACAGCCCTCTTCCTTTCAGCACTGGAACAGTACCGGCCCATAAGAAATTTCCGCGGTGACCGTTCTACATTCTGTGCTGGCAATAGCCACTTGCCATACAGGGCTACTGAGTCACTGAAATGTGGCCAGTGTTTTTAAAGGAACTGAAATTTTCCTTTTACTTCTTCTTCTTCTATTATTATTTTTGAGACAGAGTCTCAGTCTGTCATCTAGGTTGGAGGATAGTGGTACAATCTTGGCTAACTGCAACCTCTGCCTCCTGGGTTCAAGTGATTCTCTTGCCTCAGCCTCCTGAGTAGCTGGGATTATAGACGCCTGGCACCACGCCTGGCTCGTTTTTATATTTTTAGTAGAGATGGGGTTTCACCATGTTGGCCAGGTGGGTCTCGAACTCCTGACCTCAAGTGATCCTCCTACCTCGGCCTCCCGAAGTGCTGGGATTACAGGCGTTGCCAACTTTAATTTAAACCTAAGTTTTAGTAGCTACTTGTGGCTAGTGTTATTGTACCAGACAAATGGACGCTAGGGAGATAGCGGAAGGTGGCGGTTAAGGTCCAGACTGCCTGGTCCAAATGCAGGTCCTGCCCCTTGCACACTGTGACCCCTTCAGAAGGAGTTTCTACCTCTGTGCCTGTGCCTGGTGGGGGTATCTGCCTGGAAATGGGAAAGTCTAATGACAGTGACTGGTTGAGTGCTGGCCTCTCTTGTGGTGGTCCTTCTTGCCTGTGCCCTTCCTTCCTTCAGGTCTGGGAACCTGTGGCCATCCTGAAGCAGCCTGCTGCTGGGGGGCATCTTAGGGGATGGCTTCCTCAGTGCAGGCCGAGGAGCCTTGCTGAGGCCCCTCCTAGATGGGGGAACCGCCCCAGCCCCAGGGGACACTGGTGGGGGAGCCCCCCGCACTCAAACTCCTCCATCTTGAACTTCTGCTTCTGTGGCTGCCTTCCCCGCACCCTCTGACCCACACAACCAGAGCGGGGCACAGACCCCAAAGACCATTCCTCATAGGCTCCCTTTTCCAAAAGAGAGAAGTAAGGCCCGAGAAGCTGAGTGACCTGCCCACGGCCACTTGGCCAGGTGGTGTCGGAGCCAGGACAAGAGCTTGGGGCTTCCACCGCTGGTTGAGGGATCTGTCTGCCATAGAGCATGGCTCTAGGTGCCCCCAAATGCCTCCTGACCTGCCCGCCCGCACCTTTCCCACCCCAATGCTTGCTCTGAGGCAAAGACCAGGCCAAGTCCTCACTCTGCCCTCCTGTCATCAGTGTCAGGGCGCCATCTTCCAGCGACACATCTTCACTCCCTTTGCTTCCTAATTAATCTCAGACCCTGACACTCCCAGACCTCCAGGTCTAGGCATGGCTACAAGGCAGGGGTGAAACTCCGTCTGCAACTCAGCTCCCCATGGAGCTTCCTCCCTCAGCAGAGAACCCACAGGGGACAAGACTGTCCCTAACACCTCCTCTGGAATCTGTCCTTTGCACATGGACACCCCCAAACACCCCAATATATTCTTTTTTTTTTTTTTTTTTGAGACAGAGTCTCGCTCTGTCACCCAGGCTGGAGTGCAATGGCGTGATCTCTGCTCACTGCAAGCTCCATCTCCCAGGTTCATACCATTCTCCTGCCTCAGCCTCCCAAGTAGTTGGGACTACAGGCGCCTGCCATCATGCCCAGCCAATTTATTTTTTGTATATTTAGTAGAGATGGGATTTTAACATGTTAGCCAGGATGGTCTCCATTTCCTGACCTCGTGATCCACCCGCCTCAGCCTCCCAAAGTGCTGGGATTACAGGCATGAGCCACTGTGCCCAGCCACACTCCAATATATTCTTATCTGTGCTCCAGATTTGAGAAAGGCTGGGGAAAAGCACACCCTGTAAAACATGGCTTCCTTCATTGTCCCTGCCCCATCCCTACAAGACCATGTGTCTTCTCATTGCTTCTTCCAGGTGAGCTCCCAGGCCTGCCAGCTGCCTGGAGCTGGAGCTGGAGCAGCCCTGGCATGTGGCGGGTATCACCACGGGCTCTGCCTCAAGTCTTGATACCCACGCAGAGGGAAAGGAGAATCTAAATGGCCCACCCAGATGGACGGCAGCCCAACCCCCAGCAGCTCAACATCAACACAGCCCAGAAGGGCGCCGAAGCCACAGCAGTCAGGACCGAGCGGGAGGAGGAGCAGTGGAGGAAAGGAAGGAAGGGCGGGGAGACATCAAACATTGGGCAGGCGAGGGAGGCCGGCAAGGGTGGTAGAGGGTGAAAGAAAGCCCCGGGCCTAGAGTTCAGTCCCCAGTGAGAAAAAACCTGGACGAGGCTTCAGAAAAAGGAGGTGAGCACAGAGAGAGGCCTCTTGCCTTAGTTCTCCTGCTTTCCCTTTAAAAGCTGCCATCCTCAAACACCCAGCACCAGTGAGTTATACTTGAGTTAATCAGAAACTCGGAGCTGCATCCTGGCCTTGAACTTCAATGGGTTTGAAATTTATCACGTATAGGTCATTTTCAAGTGGATGCATGTATGAAATGCATTCTTTTAGGGGTCCTCTCCCCTCCCCGCAAATGCAGCCCACCTCTTGTGCTTCTAAAGCCCTGGGAGCCCAAGCCACTCACCTGGGAACTGATAGCCATAGCTAGGAGCAAATCCGGGGTAGCCGCGGCCATAGGTCGCCACGAAGTTGGGGTATCCTTGAACACAAAGAGAAAAGATCAGAGTCCTGTTAGTACAGCCGCCTCAGGTCTGGGGTAAAATCTCACGGAGGGTGGCAATGAGGAACAGCCTGAGTTATTTTCCTTCACAGAATAATTTGTCTCCCATGAGGGTTTTTTTTTTTTATCAAGGGCCTGGGTCACCTCTCTCCCGTGGCCGGAGGCGCCGCTGTCAGCTGTTGCTAATTAACCCGTATTTGGGCAGCCAGACCTTGCAAAGCCCATGTACTTTCCTGAACCTTCAGAGTAAATGCCATGCATCAGCACCAAACACAAGACCTGCGCCTGGCTCTGACATTTGGAGAGCTTACCCTGCATGTACTTTACCTTAAAGCTATTGACAGTAGGAGATTAAAGTCCTTGTGTTGCCTCCTCCCAAGGCAGTGGACAACAGAGCCAGCACCAGACAGAGCATGGGAACTCAGGAGTCACAGTTCAGCGGCCAAACTCAGGGCTCACCCTGGGCCTCTGGAAAACGCTGGGCCTGATGAGCCATGGCCCACACTGCAGTTTTGACACTCCACGGAGGTGCCAGGATCTTTGGAGAACGGTGAGGGGCTGCGTGTGTTAAGATGCAAACCACAAAGTGTAGCTCAAACTCAGGAGCCCCGTGCGGTGTGACTGGATGGGCATTTCACAGCAAGCGTATTATTTCTAGACCCCTGTCTCAGCAGACAAGCTAGGGGGTGAGTGGTTCACTGAAAGATGCTTGCAGAAACTGCCACTGGGCTGGCCACTGGGCACACAAGAAACTCAGCTGGCAAGTCCAGGGGCCGGTGTGACCATCTCAGATCTGTCACTAACCCCCAGTGATGTGAGGTGTCATTCAGCTCATTGTGGCTGCTCAGGCCACTTCGTCCTTCACGTCCCTGCCTGATTCAGGCTAAATGAAGGCCACATGGGCAAGGCTCACTCTACCTCCCTCCACTCAGTATATGTGTAACCTCAGCACATTCATGCTCTTAAGATGCCACCACGGCCACCCAACCACCGAGAACATGCCTTTCGCTTTGACCTTGGAGCTGAATATCTGTGGTCGTTTTTTGGCTGCCCAGCCCCTGAGCCTCTCCCTGTGTGTGTCTTGGAGAGAGGCCCACCCCCCATCACAGAAGCTGAGAAGGCCTCCCTTCCGCTCTTCCTGGGGTTGGAGGCTAAGAGGCAGGCCCGTGAACCTCGGCTCGACAGATGGAAGCCCTCCTTGGGATCTGCCTCTGGAGCTGGTAGGGCAGAGGAGGAGGGACTGGCTCTGAATTTATTCTGGTGTCAGCAGCAGAATCTGGCATCCAGTGTTGGCAACAGTGGCCCCCTGACCAGGACATTCCTGAGTTGTCTCCTTGGCTAGGGCTGGGGCTCTGACCACCCAGCTCCCCCAGTTCCTGCCTGTTTTGAGTCCTGTTCTCCAGCCATCTGTCAATTCTCCAGCACTGCCCAAGCTCCTTCTAATAATCTCCTTGCTGCTTACAGCAGCCAGGGTTGTTTCTGTTGCTTGTGATCAAAACACTGGCAAACAATGACTTTGATGGCTGGACTTATGGCAGCCTCCAGGCTCTCCGGCAATTGAGGGCAGCAGTGACACTTTCCACGGCTGTCTCTGCCCTTCTACACGCCCCCTTTAAAACCATCCCTACACACAGCTCTGGGGTCTTACACCCACCTGCTCAGTGGCTTCTCACACATCACACTGACCACTTTGTGACCCTGCAAGTGAGGGCTAATGGAAAAGGATCACTTACTAAATTCCACTTTGCCTGCACTCGGCAACAGGAGTCACAGTCTGCTTGTCTTCCTGCTGCCTACTCAGAGCTTTTGTGCCTCGGAGATGGGCTCCACTGTCCCTCACTTCCTGGTGAATGTTGGTTTTGTAGCCTCTGCCTAGGATCTGTGGATCTGCCACCAGACCTAGAGCAGAAACTCGCGGGTCTGAAGTCAGGAGACCTGGGTTCCAGTCCTGCCTCTGGCCCACAACCATGCCTTTGGGGGTTGTTATGATTTGATGTTTGTTTCCCCCAAATTTCTATGTTGAAATCTTAACCCCCAAGGTTAAGGCCTTAGGAGGTGGGACTTTTGGGGTGTGATGAGGCCATGAGGTGGAGCCCTCATGAATGTGCCCTTAACAAAGATGCCACAGAGAGACCCTCAACCCTTCCAACATGTGAGGACACGGTTAGAAGGGGCCATACACAAGGAAGCGGGCCCTCACCATACATGGAATCAGCCAGCGCCTTGATCGTTACTTCCCAGCCTCCAGAACTGTGAGAAATAAATGTTTGCTGTTCATAAGCCACCCAGTCTACGATAATCTGTGACAGCAACACGACTTAACATAGGAGTCTTCCTTTTTCTCTTGGAGCTTAAGTCTTGTCACCTGTAGAAAGTCTTGCAACAGTGATGTGCCCAAATTCTCAAGTGAGATCAGCTGTGGCTCCTTTCCCTTGCTTCCCCCAGAACCTTCCCAAATGTGCAGTCACAGCCAATGGAACTGTCTCTGCCTCCACAGGGTCTTGCCGCCTGCTCCTCCCCGTGTGCTTATTTCCCAGCGCTTTGTGACTCACTGGCAGAAGCCTGTCCAAGCGAGGCAGAAGGACCCAGCAGCTCTGCACTGACTGCTAGCTAACGAGCAGGGGCCCGGTGGGATGCTGAGCTCAGGAACCCGATGGGGAAAGAAGGAAGGAAGAACGGCAAAGGCCAGGGCTCAGAAGCCTTACATGGACACATGCATACTGGTGCCTTCCTTCATATTTATTTCGTGGCTGGGTAGCTCAGTTCTCCTCCAAATTAATCACCTGCTAGCAAATCAGATCTCGTACTAGATTTCTTATACCATGATTTCAACAATATTGATAAACGGATTATATGCAAACAGCCAAGTCATGGCTGCCTAGGGGCTTTTCTGATGAAAAATGGCTCCTTTGCTTCTAACTTCAGAGCTGGGGGTCTTAAATATTTTAGTGTTAATCTGACAGCAAAAGCATAAGCCCATGTGTCACCTTCCCTCAGGGAGGGTGGGAAGTGGCAGAACAGCCAGTTTCTCCCTGCACTTAGGCGACCAATACAATGCCATGACATCTGCTTTCTTCCCGGCTTTCCCACAAGGCTCCAACAAGAAAGAAGAAAAGCATGGTCAAGTTCACCCCAACTTTGGGTCTCACCCCACTCTTCCTGGACACATCAATACTACAGTCTTCCAAACCACAAAGATGAGAATTCGGCATCTGCCAGAGTGGGGGATCTTATCTCCACCCCCCATCACCGAACATCCTCTAGGTCAGGCAGATGAAATCATAAATTTATAATACGACATTACTTCAATTTTCCTCTTCATTTACTGCTGTGCAGCCCAGCTCTGCTCGAATGGTTCACAGCCCCAGCCACACGGGGGAAATTGGCTGGCTGCATATCAATAGCACATTACAGCAGACCCGTGCAGACGCTCCATCAAGCCACATTACGGCGGGATGACCCAGCCACCACTTCCATTAGCAGCCAGGCCCCTCCCGCACTGGCCACTGCACAATTTATTTGCTCCAATACTCTGGACGCCTGATCAATCCCACAGTAATTATCTCTTGTCACTGAAGTCAAAAAAAAAAAAAAAAAAAAAAAAATCAAGGCTTCTGCCGGGGTGACCACCTCTCTCGCAGATCAGCTTTCCATTGTAGAAGCAAAATACAGAAATCAACAATAGAATTTGGATTTGCCAGTGAGCTCATCTTAAGCCCCCATTTTGGGGATGCTGACAAAGTTCTCAAAACTGTGGTTCTGGTTCTAGATCTTTGCTGCAACCCTAGAGATGTTTCCCTTCTAGACAGGTCCATGACTCATCCTCTCCTGGGCTCTGTTACTCAGCTACTCAGAGTCATGGAAAATGGCTCCCACCAGGCCCCAGACTTGAAAGAGACAAGAGACAGGGCTGTTTATCCAGGGAACTGCCAGAGTGTGACAGATCTGCTGCGATGTTTAGAGCACTGCCTGGGGCACCACATCGGCTCCATGAGGTCTGCAAACAGACTAAACACCAAGTGCCAAGAGTCCTTCCTAGGCAAGGATGTGAAGGCTAAAGTCTACAAAGATGCTTTGCCCCCAGAATCACTCTGAGTTGCAGGGGCTCCTCCAGACCTGTGCTGTCCAATTTAAATTTAATTAAAATTATCTAAAATGAAAGCTTCAGTTCCTCAGTCGCAAAAGCCGCAACTCAAGGGCTCAGCAGCTACCGTGCACAGGCAGGCAGTGATATTGGCCAGTACCAACAGGACCCTCCCTCCCTTGCAGGAAGTTCTATTGGACTGAACGGCTCTATAGGGACAATGAAGAGCTGAATTCTGAGTTTCCTCTGTCCCTCAGGAAGCGGCTAAACAAAGGAACACTTCCTTGAGAATAACCTCAACAGATATTTTTGGGAAAGCCAGATCCCAGTCGAAATTGAGTCTAGATGTGTGGTTTTAAGTTGCAGCCAATCTCCAATCTTTTGATCTGTTAGTGAACGCCAGCAGATCACAGCTTCCTAGTCCCTGTTCTCAACGATACTTTATTCATTTTTTGCCCGCATTTCAGAGGGGCTTAATGTCAGGGAACACTGAGTCAGGACTTCACGGGGCGCTTCTCAGTACGACTGCACCTAAGAATGTTTTTGGCTAATGTGCTTTAGCTGATCATCAGCATCTCTCTGTTTCTGAGCTGACAGGGTGAAGCTTTTCTTTAAGGGCTCAGCAATGTGCTATTTCTCTAACACTCGTATCAGCATGTTAAATAAACAGCATGTGCCTGATGAGGCCAAGAAAGTTAAAGGCAGTGAGATTATGTGGCTGAGGGCAGAGAAGGCTCAGAGAAATCAAATATATCAACAATCATCATGTGTTTGCTTTTATTAAGTTCACCTTCATTAAGAAAAATGAAAGAGATTCTATCACATTGAGCTGGGTAACTGCGGGCACTTCTTGGTGCTACAAGACTGTGCCACAAAGTCTGAGGGGCTGCAAAAGACCTTTTCTGTTTGTTTGTTTGTTTGTTTGTTTTTTAGATGGAATCTTGCACTGTCACCCAGGCTGGAGTGCAGTGGCATGATCTTGGCTCACTGCAACCTCTGCCTCCGGGTTCAAGCTATTCTTCTGCCTCAGCCTCCCGAGTAGCTGGGACTACAGGTGTGCGCCACCACGCCCGGCTAATTTTTGTACTTTTAGTAGAGATGAGGTTTCACTATGTTGGCCAGGCTGGTCTCGAACTCCTGAACTCAGGTGCCTTGGCCTCCTGGGATTATAGGCATGAGCCACTGTGCCAGCCTGCAAAAGACCTTTTCTAAGAACCTTAGGTGACTCTGCTTTTGTCCGGCTCAAAGGTGGGAGACCTGGCCTAAGGATAACGCCTCCTCTTCTCTTCTACATTCCTTTTAAGGAATTCCCATCAGGTCAATTATTCTGTGATTCTGTCAAATGCTGTAAAAGCTAAAACCAAAACAGGTGTAGGTTTTCCCCAAGGATGTCTGTAGCCATATCAACAGAGATCAAGATAGAATAACTGTGCAACTATACGCTTATCAGTCTCCCTCTGATGAGACCACCCAGAGTATGGAGAAAATCTTAAAGGATATTTAAAAATTAGTTCCACAGAGTCCAAGTCATTTACAGACCACTGTGCTGGTTGTCTCAGACTCCTCACTAGAATGTCAGCTCCCTGAAATCAGAGACTTAGTTTTCTGCTGCATTTTCAGCATCTAGAACGGTGCCTGGCACTTAGTAGGTACTCATTTAATAAATATTTGTTGAATGAATCAATTTTAATGTTTTAATGGTTTATAGTCTCGTTTCTAAAAAATCCCTAGAAGTGCCATTTAATTTTTCCACTCTTTCAATGATAAAGGTTTAAATCATGGAAACCTCATCTAATTGCATTGGTTAGTTAACTTTAAGAAAATGAAAGTGTTCTTCTGCATGAGTCAAGTTCATCAGCCAAACTGCTGTTGGTGAGGACGGGCAGTGCTTCCAGGACTAATGTGCAGGCATAGTGCACGGTGGAGATGGTGACCCATGTGAGTGATGGGGTCACGTCAGGCCACCCTACCAAAAGATTCGACTCTGCCTGGTGCCACACTACCACTTCCGAGGGAAGAAGCAAGAAGAAAGAGAAACAGTCTTTGATCACAGAGTCAAGGGCTTCCATCACAGCACGGCAAACGGCAGTCTCCTCACTCAGAGAGTTCATAGACCCAGAGTGCCAAGCTGCACCAAGGGGCAAAACCGAGGGCAGCCCAGGCAGTTCCCAGTGGGTGCATTACAGAGGGCTCAGGAGGAGGCTCTGTGCTGGCTGGGGAGGCCTGTATCTCCTCAGATACAGCTTGACACTGTATCTGATTCATCCCTTCTGCCTGGACCTCTGGCTGAGCTGGTTCCTGGCTGGGGGACATATTTTGGGACCTTTTAGGAGGCCCAGCTCAGTGCATATGGATGGCCTCACCACAGTCACTGGGAAATTCAGGAGGGCCCAGGGCTGATAAGACCTGGAATCCAGCACATAGATCTTTGTCAGAAGGTGGCTACTCAAGAATAATCCAAACTCCTTGGGCTGGAAGTCCACAAGGAGAAAGAGGCTGCAGTTGC
The DNA here is from genome assembly GCF_047675955.1 of Chlorocebus sabaeus. Taxonomy (NCBI): domain Eukaryota; kingdom Metazoa; phylum Chordata; class Mammalia; order Primates; family Cercopithecidae; genus Chlorocebus; species Chlorocebus sabaeus. Next base: position 40,784,413 of record NC_132919.1, read on the forward strand.
CACAGCACAGGTCACATCCGTGGGTCTAGCTAGGTTCTCAGCCATGGGTGGTAAGGAAGTCCAAGTGGTAGGGCTTCCTAGTGCCTTGTTCATAACAACTCCCAGCTTGAGTACATACTACGATACCTTGTTGATTTGAAGACACACATCTTTTCCACACTTTAACTTCTGTGAAAGTGGGATCTATCTTGCAGCCAATGTGATAAGAAAGCATTATGTAGTTTAATTAATAGCATATTTTTTCTTTCTGAAGAGTAAATGAGCATATATCTTACTAGCTATGGCATCTCAGATTAGACTACAGCATTTACCAGGCAAGATACAGTTTCATTTATCCTTCAACAACCCCATGAAGTAAGATTATTACCCCATGGGTAGGATAAATGAAGAACAAAGAGGCTAAGCCACTTGCCCCAAATCACACAGCGGATAGAGTGAAGACTCCAGGTTTGCTGATTCCAAAGTTCCAAGCTCTTGCCTCTGGACCACATGGCCTCCCTTGGTGGAGCCTTGCTCTGGCTACGGCTGACCCCATCCATTCCATCCAAAGGGTTCTCTGCTTCGTTAGAAGAGGACTAGTGCCTCTGTGACCTGGGGTTGGGCTGGATAGGGTCTGGGGTTAGGCACAACCACAGCTACAGCAGGCAAAAGGCAAAGGCCTTCAGCAGCAGGGTGGGGCTGGGAAGAGTGTAACTCAAAAACAATAGGCTCTGAACTGCAACAATATCTTCACCTAACAGCTCCTTCTTTACTGTGGCTTGGGGAAGTCATAACTTGAACTGTGAGTAGATGAGGGAAGAGCTGGGCAGATGAGCAAGCTCCTGGCAGGCATCACATATCCGTCCCCCAGCGAGCAGGCGCCGTTCAGATGCTGTCCAGACAAGCACAGGGACCAGTGCTGTCTCCTACCACCTCGGTAGGTGCTCTCAGGAATGGGCCACTCGGGTCTGCCCACAAACTGCAGGCAAAGCCAACCCTGGAGCCCCTTGGCCTGCCTCTCCCGCTCTTCCCACACACACATGGCCAGGCCGGTTGGCTCTCAAGGTCCCACAGTAGGGTCCTCGTGTTCCAAGTCTGTTTCTTCCAAATGGAAGGCCCCTGGCTTACTCATCCTTCGCATTTCTGCTGAAATGCCACCTCCCTGATTCCTAAGACTGGCTTCCACTCCTCAAGACGTGCTCTTCAACCACCCCCAGACTCTATGATGATCATTAGGCATCTGTGCAATGCACTGTTACACATTGGGCTCTCTGTATAGACCACAAGCTCACTGAGGGCAGGAACCACATCTGCTTGTGAAGCACCATGTCCCAAGGCTAGCTCAGGGCTGGTCATGCAGTAGGTGCTCTTGACCCACGCCTCCTGCCCTGCCTCCTCACCTGGGTTCCCATGATGAAACATTAGGTGCCCTTCTGTGCAGGGATCCAAGCTTGGGTGATTATGGAGATGTGGGCCTGAGCCTTTGCTTGAAGTCTGGGAGGCTGAGCACTCTTTGCTCTTTGTCAACTGACAGGAGCTGAGCTGGCTCCGCTTCACACCTCTGTTTCTCCCAGACGAAAACCAGTTCCCTCTTCCCAGCATGCAGAGGGTACCAAGTTAGACTCAGAAAGGTGGGAAATGTCCTGAAGATTTGGATCCTAAAGGTCTTCCATTTTATGCTGTAGGGCCTTTATGCTCATTTTAAATTCAAGACTGTAAAACCTAGTAGGTGGTAATAGGCTCAACTCTTTCTTATTTAATTTTTATTTTGCTTTTTTTTTTTTTTTTTTAAAGAGATGGGGTCGCCGGGCGCAGTGTCTCAAGCCTGTAATCCCAGCACTTTGGGAGGCCGAGGTGGGCGGATCACAAGGTCAAGAGATCGAGAACATCCTGGCCAAAATGGTGAAACCCCGTCTCTGGCTAAAAATACAAAAATTAACTGGGTGTGGTGGCACGCACCTGTAATCCCAGCTACTCGGGAGGCTGAGGCAGGAGAATTGCTTGAACCTGGGAGGTGGAGGTTGCAGTGAGCTGAGATCGTGCCATGGCACTCCAGCCTGGAGACAGAGCGAGAGACTCCATCTCAAAAGAAAAAAAGAGAGAGAGAGAGAGAGAGAGACAGGGTCTCACCATATTGCTCAGGCTGGTCTCGAACTCCTGGGCTCAGGCAATCCTCGGCTTCCCAAAGTGGTAGAATTATGGGCATGAGCCACTGTGCCTGGCCCCAACTCTTTCTTATTTTATATTTTTTTAGAAACAGATCTTTCTATGCTCTGTGCTGCCCCGGCTGTGGTGCAGTAGGTTCTCACGGGCACGATCCCACTCTGATCAGCACAGAGTTTTGAGATGCTTCATTTCCAACCTGGTTCTGTTCACTCCTCCTTAGACAACCTGATGTTCCTCCACTACCAGGAGGTCACCATCCTGATGCTAAATTTAGTGGGGACACCCAATCTGCACAGCCCAGAGTTCCTGGGCTGAAGCTTTCCTCCTGCATCAGCCTCCTGAGTAGCTGGGGCCACACGTGCACACCACCACACCCCACTAATGCTTATTATTATTATCATTATTATTATTATTATTATTATTTTGAGATGGAATCTCACTCTGTCACCTAGGCTGGAGTGCAGTGGCGCAATCTTGGCTCACTGCAACCTCTGCCTCCTGGGTTCAAGCGATTCTCCTGCTTTAGCCTCCCAAGTAGCTGGGATTACGGGCACGTGCTGCAGTACCCAGCTGATTTTTGTATTTTTAGTAGAGACGGGGTTTCACCATGTTGCCCGCGCTGGTCTTGAATTCCTGACCTCAGGTGATCCACCTGCCTTGGCCTCCCAAAGTGCTGGGATTACAGGCGTGAGCCACCGTGCCCAGCCTAATGTTTATTATTTTTTGTAGAGGGTGTCTCACTATGTTTCCCAGGCTCGCTCATAAACTCCTGGCCTCAAGTGATCCTCGTGCTTTAGCCTCCCGATTGCAGGCGAGCACCACTGTACTCAGCTCAACTCTCCTCCTTTCAGGTTTGATTTCACCATTTAAAAATACCAGCTTGGAGTTTCTTTTGATATAAAACATAAAGACCTAATAAGAATTATTTTTTTAAAGGAGGAGCTAAGTAATTATCTTGTAGTCAACCAGGAAATAATTATCACTGATTTTTAAAAACACACTCTTAAATATAGATATATTTAGTTTAGACTTTTTACCTTTTTCTATCAACTGGTGCATTCCCATGTACCATACTGTTTTAGTTACTGTAGCTTTGTGTTACGCTCTCACTGTTGGTCTTTTCTCACTCCTCTTTTTAAAAACATTTTCTCATCTATTCTCACTTGTTTCTTCTTCCAGAGGTAAGTTTTAGAAACATCTGGCCAATTTTTAAAAATTACAATAGGATTTATCTTTGAAACTCTGTTAAGCCTAAAAAAGTCATTTGAGGAGAATTAACGTCATGGCCATTTTTAATATTCTCCTGGCATCTTTTTCTGTTTCATAAAGTTCCTCAAAACAGTTTTACCTGCCCTTGTTATTTCCTCAGACAAGTAGATACAATTCTTTGTCAGACTACAAAAAGTTTTATAAATTTAAAATTAAGCCAGAAGTGATTTAAACAGCAGCAAATCTGAAAATGTAGAAAGGGCTTATCAAACAATATAGAAGTGGGACTCTTAGCCAAACCAAATGAAAACCCATTAACACTAGACAGCTCATGTGCTGAATGGAATTTTACCATTAACTACCATTTATCCCATTTAATTAGTATTTTCCTGACACACAATAACTTGCACTAAAATACCGTTCTCTCGCCTTTAAATTTCTAATTATTGTTGCGACCTACACCATTACGCATCTCCACTGCTTTCTCCATCTTTCATGCCATTTAAGCGGTAAGATTTTCAATTATCTACGCAGGACGGACAGAGATACCTTTAAGGAAAGGGGCATAATATGCAACTCAATTTCTCTAAAAGCCAGGAGAAATCATTTTTAGTCAGAACAAACACACTTTGTCTTTCATCATTTTTTTTTTGGCAAATAAAGAGTAAAACAGGCTATTTAAAACATCCATTTAAATGCAAATTTTGATATCCCAAGAGAAAAATGTTAATCATTTAAATAGACAGGATTATCGCCCACCCTTACCACTTCCCTCCTCTCCCAAGTTTTAGAAAATGTAGCCTCAGCCCACACAAGTTAAGTCAGCCAGGAGTCCTTACATCTTAAGAACTCCCACTCAGATGAGAGGGCTGAGGCAGACAGAGGGGGACTCTTCCTTCTTTTGAGGAAGGAGATGGAAAAGAGAGAAAATAGTCTAACATATCCTATAAGCCAGGCATGGGGCAAAATTATAAATACAAACACACACACACACCCACACACACACGCACGCACGCACACATACCTACACACACACTCAATCATCACAACTGTCTTGGAATGGGGAATGATCATCCTCATCTATACACAAGGAAACTGAGGCTCAGAAAGGTGAAGCAGTTTGCCCCACTGGTAGGTGACCCAATTGGGAGTAGAGGCCTCCATAGCCCTCCCAGTCCATGGTGACCTGCGGTCCTGTCTAGACTCACCCAGCATCCCCATGCCCAGCATGAACGCGTCCATGGTGTAGGGCAGTCCCCGGGCCCGGCCTCTTGTCCCAGGTGGGAACATGACTTCTTTCGGCTGAGCTTTCTTACATTCTACCTGTTAAACAGAAAGGCGAACAAATGAGATGCAAATGAATTCCACGTAAATGTCAAATGCAGAACTGATCTGGTTACGAGCTAAGTTATTTTTAGCCTTGATCCTTACCCACTGTAAAAACAGCCGTGCCGAGTAAATGGCCTGCAAAATAAATACTTAAGAACACACGCCACTTGTGCAAATCCTACTTCGGAAAAACCTACAAGGATGAAATTGGGTTCTGGAGGGGTGGCGAGGATGTAAGCCGAAGATACACACACAGATTGAAGCTCAGGTTGACAGTCGTGCAGAAAGCATGACAGATAAGGAGGCAGACAACAGCTGTTGGATGTGTCTGTGAATAATAACAACAATAGCAATAATAATAACCCCTCAGGATTTTTCAGCCTTTACACGTTTACAAATGTCCCTGACATTCCCTCAGGCCAGTAAGACTCTTCATGCCAGGCCATCTGATTCAAACTCTTATTAAATAGACAGACCACTTAGCCTTAGCCCCAGTTCACAGATGAGAAAACAGAGCATCAGAAGTTTTGTGTTGGCCGGGTATGGGGGATCATGTCTGTAATCCCAGCACTTTGGGAGGTGAAGGCAGGTGAATCAGTTTGAGCCCAGGAGTTTGAGATCAGCCTGGGCAACATGGTGAAACCCCATCTGTACTAAAAAAAAAGTACAAAAAACTAGGCAGGTGTGGTAGCACACACCTGTAGTCCCAGTTACCTAGGAGGCTGAGGTAGGGGGATCACCTGGGTCTGGGAGGACAAGGATGCAGTGAGCCATGATCATGCCACTGCACTCCAGCCTGGGTGACATGGCGAGACCCTGTCTTAAAAATAAAAATTATTGTGTAACATGCTGAAAGCCCTCCCCAACAGGTTCAGGCCTACAAACCAGATCTTTAGAATTTCTAGGTCAGCAATGCCACATTTCCACAAAACCTACACCACTACCACACTCCTGAGGGAAGTAATAAGATTAAATACTGATTCTGTTCATCTGGATTACTAGTTTCTCATTTGCAGCTACATTTTCAAGTGGTTGCTAATCTCCCCTTTCTGTTTCTCTTCCGACTCTAAAATTTCTTCATGCTAATCTGCTTGTATACCCAGAGGTCACTTATTTAATAACCTTAACTATGCCAAATACAAACCTCAGGGAATAAGTAAAACTGTGGCCCTTGGAAGTTCCTTCACTGTTTTATCAGAGCACCTTAGGCCTGTGCTTATTAGCACTTATTTGCTTTTTGTTTACAGAGAAATTTAACATGCATTGTTAGCCAGTAATCAATCCCACTGCTGATGAAGATGGGATGTTGCAGGGTAAAGCACGGATGGTTTTAACAGCCGAAAGGAACAGCATGACAGCCTGATAGTGATGGAGAAAAGACAAGAATCAGGTATCTTATTTAAAGAGCAGTCTGGGCCATATGGTATAGGAGCAAAAGCTCTACATAGTTCAACAGCTGCTGAGGTATCACTGTAACACAGAAAATTACTATTGTTCATAGTGTGCCTGAGATATCAAGAAAAAGTTAAACTGTGTGCATTATACATTGTTTAAATAGATACCTCTAGGCCGGACAAAGTGGCTCACACCTGTAATCCCAGCACTTAGGGAGGCTAAGGCAGGCAGACTGCTTGAGCCCAGGAATTTGAGACCAGCCTGGCCATCATGGCAAACCCTGTCTCTACTAAAAATACAAAAAAATTAGCCGGGCGTGGTGGCACGCTCCTGTAATCCCAGCCACTTGGGAGACTAAGGCAGAAGAATCGCTTGAACCCGTGAGGTGGAGGTTGTAGTGAGCCGAGATTGCACCACTGCACTCTAGCCTGGGCGACAGAGCGAGACTCTGTCTCAAAAAAATAAATAAATAAAATAAAAATAAAAAGGGACCTCTATGGGTTACCCGTTTTAGAGATAGTCTCATCTCAAATACTTCAATCAAAAAATATTTTAGTGCTCAACGTTAGGGGGATGCTATAATTACCTAAGATATAAGTCCCCTCTCTTCAAAGACACCCGATAACAGGTATTACTCTTCCTCTTTCAAGAATAACCACAAATGCCTTAAAAAATGGACAAAATGGTTCAACATTCATGACTAATATGCTTAATACAAAGAGTTCTATAGATTAAAAGAGATGAGCATCCCAAAAGAGCCATGGGTAAAAGACATGAGTAGACAATTCACAGACGGCTAATAAAGAACACATTCCCCAAGATGAAGCATATTTTTTGCCCACAGATTGACAGTGATGAAAGCATTGTTTGATGTAAGGGTTTCTGAGGGTATGGTGCGGTGGGGTGGAAACTGGCACATATTTTTCTGGAGGGCAACCTGACACTATATCAAAAGCCATAAATGTATACATACACCTAGTAAACTTACCTCTAGGAATTTGCCCTACAGGAATTAGATTATTATTATTATTTTTTTTATAAAAGGAAATACCTGAAATACAGAAGAACAGGGAATTAGCTGAGTCTGGTTTATCCACACTGATTGAATGCTATGCAGCTATGAAAAAGTGTGTTGATAATAATTATGCACTGGTACTGGGAAACCCCTCAGTCCCAGGCAAACCAGGATGACAGGTCACTCTAACTGCAGGAGGGAAAAAAGCAAATGTCACCGACTTTTTGAAAAATAAACAAGTGCATATATCATATAGGGAAAAATACTGAAAAGACATACTAAAATTGTCTTAGAGTTACTTTGTTTTTAAATTTTAATCGGGCATTTTGCTATTTATTTTCCAAGCTTTCTGCTAAGCAACAGGGAGCAGGTTTTTGTAAGATAATGCAACAGACTGTCACTGATAGGGCTATTAGAATGTTGTCATTGCAGGTAGGGGGGAAAAGGTGATTGAAAACAACAAACTCATCCAAATTGGCTCTCCTAAGCCCAGGGTTGAAAACTGACTTCGGGACTCCAGAGGAGCAGGCTGAGAAATCTCATTTGCATGAACCTGCCCCAAGCCTGGGGAGATGGGTGTGTCTTGCACAGGCAGACAGATAATTACCCAAAGCCAACACCAGCAAGGGGAATAATATCGCTAACCAGCTCAGTTCCTAATAGCCCTATCGGTGACAATCTACTGCATTGTCTTATGAAAACCTGCTGCCTGTTCCTAGGCAACCTGATCAACGGAAATCTCAGGTTTATACAATTTTCATTTAGGGAACATAAAGGTTAACTGACTGTAATGGGAGTGTTTTAAACAAACCCACCTACTCTTCCTCTCACTGAACAGGGCTGACAACTCGGTTTAATTCTGCTCTGTCTTTGCTGCTGGTGGTTTGGGCAGCAATGACTGTTTGAGTGTCAACCACCCGCTGGGTCAACGGTGAGTGTTCCCCAAGGCCAGGGGCCATGGCACACGCACTCTCGGGGGGACCCCGCCTGTCCTGGGCATCTGAACGACAGGGGAAGGCAGCAGGTAACAGTTACCAGCAGGGAACCTGGCCTGCCTGCCCTGAAGGCCTCTTGAAAGACTTCTCAGGACCAGGAAGGCTGTCCAGTCCCCTCCACCCCCGAGACTCAGCCACTTAATTCAATGACGTGGATGCAGAGGAACTCAACACGCCAGGCAAGTGCTAGGCTTTGGGGACCCAAAGATAAATAAAGAAAGCCTCTACCTCTCTGAGAGCTCTCACTGTACTGAAAAAGAAGAGGCTCTGACTGTCCTAAGATGAATGCAAGTACTCACACATCAACCTGCCCCTCGCTGCTTCTGCACTTGTCAGCCTCCCGAGCCTCTTGAGTTAGCAGACATCGGGTCACCTTCCCCTGCTGTCCTCCCCCAGGCCCTGCATAAGCCAGAGAGCTTGGCAGGAACAACCTGGGTTACGTTCAGAACCCAAACAGGATAAAAAGCAGGCTATCTTTTTGGTTCTAGTCATGTACTTAGGCTATCTGACCACACACTCTGTTGCAGGTATCTACTGCTGAGCAACAAACTGCCCCCAAACTTAATGGCTTTGAGCAACAATTTAACCATCCTTCCTCAGGGTTCTGTGGGGTGACCGGCTCAGCTGGGCTCTTGCGGGTGGTCTCATGGCACTGTGGTCAGGTGGTGACTGGGGCTGAAGCCAGAGGAGGCCTCAATGAGGCCGGAGGCCCAAGATGGCTCCTCGCTCCCATGGTAGGCAGCCACGCTGGTTCGGCTGGGCCTGCTGACGAGACGTCCACCACGACGCCTGGTCTTGCCACAATATGGCGGCTGAGTCCCAAGAGGAAGTGTCCCAAGCACAAGCATTCCAAGAGACTCAAGCAGAAGCTGCAAGGTTTCTTCTAACCTAGCCTTGGGACTCACAGTGCTTCCTCCAACACATTCTACTGGTGACACTGGACCAGCCTAGAGTCCGTGTGGGAGGGGGCTCTAGGGATAATCTTTGGAAACCAACAACCACATGAGGTTGGTGAAGGGCAGTGAGCTGACAAGGCAGCAGGAGGCACTCCCCACACTCTGGCTCTTGGCTGGCTGGGTCCTTGGAGCAGTGGGCATGTAGGGCTGCTCTCACCACAGGGCAGAGGGCAGGGCACAAGGCTCCCTTCCCACTGCAGCCCCACAGAGGCCTGCCTGGCTCCCCATAGTCCTCTAAAACAAAACAAAGGTGGTGCTCATGGGGACCAGGCCTCTTGCTGCAGGTGTTTTGGCCTCACCTCCTAAGACTTCCCCCTGAGGAAGGCCCACCTCCCAGTCTCAGTCCTTGAGACTCCTGCACCGACAGCTTCTCACAGTGGCTGCTGCTGCTACTGTTTCAAATAGCAACTGACCAGAGCAGTCTATTCAAGGGGCAAGAAATGCAGTGAGATGTTCCATCTGACTGAGCACTCGTAAGAAGCCTCAGAGGCCACTGATGACTGAAAGACCAGGTCTCTGTTTTCAAGGTGCACAGCTGGCAATGCCACAAAACACTCCCAATACCAGGGATGTGCCAACACCCCCCCACCCCAACAAAACTGATGGGATTTGTTTTGAAATTTTCTTTTCCCAATAGGCTGCTTTGTTCGACAAACTGGCCTTAGAAGACAGGGTGTGGCTTCCTCATAGTCCCCATGGTAATGGGCTCAGAATAATGACCTAGTCCCTGGACGCCTAGGGCAGCAGCATGTTCCTTTAGAGAACAAAACAAAGGCCTGATGGGAGTGTGGCCACTGTGGTCACTAACACTCTTATCCTTGCTGCCCACTGGGTTGGGTGCCTCCTCCCATCAGCATCCACAGCAACTCAGCAAGGAGGTTTGCAGTTTCCAACTCCTTGCTCAGGAATCATTTCAAATTCACAGAAAAGTTGCAAGGATGGTATCCTTTACCAGAAATCACCTACTGCTAGCATTTTGTTACTTTTGCCTTATCATTTGCACACACTCCTGAGCCCTCTATATCTGTATGTAGAATTTTTTTTTTTTTTTTTTTTTTTTTTTTTTTAAGATGGAGTCTTGCTGTGTCACTCAGGTTGGAGTGCAGTGGCATGACCTTGGCTCACTGCAACCTCCGCCTCCTGGGTTCAAGCGATTCTCCTGCCTCAGCCTCCCGAGTAGCTGGGATTACAGGTGCGTGCCATCACGCCCTGCTAATTTTTGTATTTTTAGTAGAGACGGGGTTTCACCATATTGGCCAGGCTGATCTTGAACTCCTGACCTTGTGATCTGCCTGCCTCGGCCTCCCAAAGTGCTGGGATTACAGGCGTGAGCCACCGCACCTGGCCGGGATTTTTTTTTTTTTTTTCCATTTGAGTGTAAGTTGGTTTGCATTTCCTAAACATGAGGGCATTTTCTTACATAATCATAGCACAGTTATCAGTCTCAGTATGTTTAACATTAATAAAATACTTTACCTTCCATATGCTTGTTTTGTCAGTGGACCCGATAATGTCCTTTATAGCTATATATCCATCCCACAGAGCAGGAAACTGAGGCTCAGACTCAGACATCTAACCTGTGGTCCAGACCCAGTACCTGTGTGCAGGGCTGGGATGTTAATCCCGATCTGCCTATAGCCCCAGCCCAAGCCAGGAGAGTGGGTGCTGTGGCCCTGTGTTACACCATCTCCCTAGTGGGGGATGCTTAGCACTGGCTTTCAGAGGAGGTGCTGGAGCTTCTGCAAGAACACCTTCCCTGCAGCTACTATGAGTGGCCACTCCTCCCCAGTGGATCCGAAGCCCTTGCTAAGGTAAGCTCACTGCCCTGGCATCTTTGGGGATGGTGGCTGGCAGTCTGAGAAGTATGCCAAGCTTTGGGAAGTAAGGGGCTTTTGTTTTTCCCTGGTCTCTGTACAAAAGAACCCAGTCAGCACGCGGCCTCGGGGCCCAGAGGAAAATCCAAGCGCTGGACCTGTGGCCTTGATGTACCATCCAGGACAAGGAAAGCCTGTTTGGCCTGAAGAGGCCAGTGTCTGCAGTTTCATTTCTCACTCCAAACAGGTCGTGTCTGAGACTGTTTAGTCCTCCAGGGGGAGAGGCCTATTTCAATGGATAAAATTCCCCAGTGCTCAGGTATCAACCTTGACCGTCTGACTGTCTGGCTAACAGAAAGGGGAGGGGAACAGAGGGAAGAAAGGGCTCAGGAGGAGAGAATATCCTGCAGTTTCTAGGGTGGGTACCTGTCCTTCCGTGGCGTTTCCTAATAGACGTAAGAGATCTGACCTGGTCTCGCCCCCGATCTGCTTGACCTCTTCCCCAGCCAGGTTCTGGTGGGTTCAAGGCCAACATTGTTTCTCTGAAGCCCCAAGCTGACCCTCTCCTCTGGCCATTAGGCCCTGAGCCCTGCCCAGGGAGATGGTGAAGAGGAGGGGAGATGCTACTCAAGTGTTAAGTGTCTTGCCTAGAGCCTGACAGCTACACACATCTTGCTACTGAGGCAGGAGGGGGTGAGCCTGGCCTCCAGAGACCACACGTCACACACACCTCCCCACACAGCCCTCCTTTGCCATCCAGCGGCCACAGCCTTTCTTCTTCCTGGTCGCTGCTCACTTGCCCCCTCTGCCAATCACAAGCCTTTTCTGGAGACCCCACAAAAAGCAGGACATTTTGTAAGGCTCTTGCAGGTTTATAATCAAGATTCGGGGAGACCCAACCTCAAGGAACTTGCAAAGCAAGGAAGATAAACACAAAACAAGCCCTTGATCGGGGTTCAACTCTCCTACTGTGTACCTGCACGGCACCTCGCCCTGAGTCAGCCTCATAGCAGAACGAACAGGGCCCACGGCCAAAAGACGATGAGGGGTCCTTTGTCCAACAATGACTAGGATTTGCAAGACAGCAACAAAGAGCAGAGCATTAGACCAGTGTGGGCGCCTTCTGAGGGCAGGGCCAAGCCGCAGCTCAGGTCTCATAGCCAGGAAGCTGGTGCTGCGGAGAGAGCTGTTGAATGAGTTGGAGAAAGAGGCTATGATGTAACAAGGAGAGGGGGTGGAACCCACCTAGGGGAGGTAGAGTGGCCCAGGGAGGGAAACGCAGGAACCTCGGCTCCCCCGCCATGTGCAGCTCCCACTTGAGATGGGCGTGTCACCATCACTCCCTGTACGACCTTCAGAGAGCCAGGTCACCTCTACTCAGTTCTAACATCTGGTCCAGGGTTTCAGTTCCACCCAGTTGCTTTCTTGCCCAGGGTCAGAGGCAAGATGGATTCCTGACTAGTGTGAGTATGTGGCCGGGTGAGGGCAAGGCCTTAAGAAGCCATTAAGGGGCTGGGGGGTTGGTGAGGCAGCAATTGCATCCCTGGAAATCCTGACAGCTGTGCTGGAAAGCCCTGGTCCTTCAATCTGGCAGGGCAAGGGTCCCTAACCACTCTGCAGTTCTTTTCCCTCACTGGTACGAGCCCTTCTGCCCTCTGCACACTCAGGTGGTCGTATAGTTTGGATATTTGTCTCCACCCAAATCTCATGTTGAAATGTACTCCCCAGTGTTGGAGGTGGGGCCTGGTGGGAAGTGTCTGGATCATGAGGGTGGATCCCTTGTGAATGGCCTGGGCCACCTGCTTGGTGATGAGTGAGCTCTTACTCGGAGTTGCTTAAAAATGTGTGGCACTGGCCAGGCGCGGTGGCTCAAGCCTGTAATCCCAGCACTTTGGGAGGCCGAGACGGGCGGATCACGAGGTCAGGAGATCAAGACCATCTTGGCTAACACGGTGAAACCCCGTCTCTACTAAAAAAAAAAAAAAACAAAAAAACTAGCTGGGCGAGGTGGCGGGCACCTGTAGTCCCAGCTACTCGGGAGGCTGAGGCAGGAGAATGCCATGAACCCGGGAGGCGGAGCTTGCAGTGAGCAGAGATCCGGCCGCTGCACTCCAGCCTGGGCGACAGAGCAAGACTCCGTCTCAAAAAAAAAAAAAAAAAAAAAAAAGTGTGGCACCTCCCTGCACTCTCTCTTGCTTGTACCTGCTTTCACCATGCGATGTGCCTGCTCCTACTTTGCCTTCCCCCATGAGTCAAAGCTCCCTGAGGCCCCCGCAGAAGCCCAGCGATGTTGGCACCATGCCTGTACACCCTGCCGAACTGTAAGCCAACTAAACTTCTTTCTCAAATAAATTCCCCAGTCTCAGGTATTTCTTTATAGCAATGCAAGAACGGCCTAACACAGAGAGGCTTCCCGGCTGGTCACTGTGGATACTGGAAAGTGAGCGGAAGAGACCCTCCCTTCTCCCTTCCCCAGACATCATTATCAGGCACTGTCCTTGTGGACAGGGACCAGAGTGTGGCCAAGCACCAGGAGACCTACTTGTACGTGATAACTTTTCTTGTTCTACTGCAAAAAGGTCCTCATGGATATGGGACCCGCCCATGCAGTCTACAGAGGAAAGGGTTACTATGCAAACGGAAATGGAGCTGCCAGCTTCGGCAGGGGAAGGCACGCAGCAGGAATGTCTACTTTCCAGGACACATGCATGTTATAAATGGCCCAGACCTGTTTGCAAAAGGCATTGAGAGACCTATTAGATTTATAATCTTGACTCAGTAGGGTTACTCTGGAGAGGAAGGCATGCACTGTTTATTGAGTGCTATCCATAACTAGGCACAGCCACAACATCCTCGTGTGTGTGTGTAATTTTCATATATTACATAACATATACACATAATGGATATAAAGTACAGTGCCTGGCACACAGAAGTCCTCAAAGAAAGTCCACGGTTGTCAATTCCCTCACTGCATGGAGCCTCATTTCCTCTGTGCGATGGCCTTATCTGCCTCATAGTTACAGCAGAAAAGGACACAGAGGTTCCGAGGAATGACTCGCCCAAGGTCACAAAGCATAGTCAGAATTCAATTGTAGACCCCCAGCTTCAAAACTTCTGCTCCGTCCTCTAGGTCTCTGGCTGCCAGCCCCACCCCACCCCTCCGCACACAGCCTTTCCCCACACCCTCCACCCAACCCTCAAGGCCTATCTGGGTCTAGTTCACAAAGCCTTTCCCGATGCTAGCTTCCACAACTGATCTCCTCACCACTTCCAGAACTAATTTCATCCACCGTTTCCTCTGCTCAGTGTTTTAATTACAATCAGTGATGGCAAAGTGAAATAGGTCATAAACCAAAAATAAACATTAAGCATCTACTATTTACCGAGCAGGGGCTGGGTGTGGACACAGAAATGAATGTGGCTGAGATGTGGCTCTTCCCTCAGAGGTCCTCAGAATCTAGGCAATGGGTAGAGAGGAGCTGGTCCCCAGTATCACCTGAGATGCACTCCAATAACTGCAGCCCCTGCCCTGCCCAGATCTGAGGGTGCCTAGTCTGTTATACAGCAGTCTAGCCTAAGGCTAGGGCTCCTGGCTTTAAATCTCTGTTCCACTTGCTGGCTCTCTGAGCTGAAACCAGCTGCCTAACTTCTTCGCACCTCCATGTTCTCATCTCTAAAACAGTGACAGCTGTGCCTACCCCATAGGGCTCTCGGAGCTAATCCTATAAAGTGCTTGCACTGGATAAAGTTGGTTGAGTCACACCTTGCCCTCTCCACATGGAGCCTAGGTGAGTGCCTTTGAAGGTGATGAAGTCAGTTCACATCTGTGTTCACTGAAATCCCAGACTGGGGAGTGAAGAGGAAGAAAGAGAGCAGCAGCCTCCGCAGCACAGCAGATTCTTAGCACACAGTCATTGCCCTTCTCCCTAACCCTCCCCGCACCTGTCAGCCAGGTAGGTCCCATCTCCCTGCTTTCATCAGCAGGATGTGTAGAGAGAGCTTCCCAGGCTGCACTATTTGGGGAAAAAGCTGATGGTGGCAGCAGCAGCTGTCCTCCTTTTCATTTCTGGGAACCTGCAAGGGCATTTCAAAGTGGAAAGAAACCTCAGCCTCCAGCAGGTGCTCAGGTTCCGCCACAAGGCTGGAGGAGTGCTTACCCCAGTGCACGGTGGGCTGGGCCAGAGGCCCTGCACGGGGCCTAACTTCATTTATTTAAGAGAGGGAGAAAATAAAAGGTATGGCTTGAGCCTTCTTTTCTCGGCAGAGCAGCTGAAAGAAGAGGGCAAAGGAAGAACCAGGGACAGAACTCCCAGGCCCTGGGGAAACTAGAGTGAAACTAGAAGAGAAATTGGCAAGAGTCCAGGCAAGAGACACGCTACTCTGGGCTTGGTCTCTGCAGCTGCATACGGGCGCAGACTGTTCGCGCCCTGCCTTCTGCGCGAGGAAGAGGCAGAAGAGAAGGGGGAGCAGCCCCTCCTAGTGGTCTCCATGCTCCCCTCTCATGACCCTGCGCCCTGGGGGTGAAGTAGAGGGACGCTGGTGGCAGCACGTTCAGAAAAGCCCAGAGGCACTGGGTGCTGAGACACTGAAGAGACAGACCACTGCCCTTTCTGGCCCTGCCCACACTGACATCACTAGAGGACAGATGGAGGGCAAGCGAACCACTCAGGCAATTGGGAGGCCGCTCCCTGCAGGCCAAATTACTTCTGCCTAAAGAGCAACAAACATTTACCACCGAACCACCCGGCCTCCCCCCACACACTAATCACTCTGCTCTCGTTAACACAGCCTGTACACAAACAGCATGTGCACGAGCTCGCCTGTGTGATGCGTGGGGGGCAGGATCTCTCCCTCTCCCACGTAAACACCAGATTCATTTATTAAATGCCTCTCTGGCATTTCCTTTTTTGCCTTCATCCTGCTTGTTTAATATTGCATTTGACATTCTCATTTTATAAATGGCAACAGAAGCAGAATGGATGGCTAAAATTAGCTTACGAGTGAGAATGATGCTACAAATAGGATCGCGAATACAGAAACCTAGTTAATTCCACCCACATTACCCGCCCCCTCCCCACACACAAATACACCCACCACTTTGGAGCTGTCTTCAGGGCTGAGGAGGAGCAGCTGGAGGGAGCGGGGGTGAGCCTAATCACCGGGCACCCTGCCATGTGGCAGGCCCAGAAGCCGACCCTAGCCTGGGGCTGGCCTCCATGGATGGGCTGGTCACAGCACCGCAGCCCTGAGTCCAAGAGGACACTTAAGGACTCTCCTCCCTTCTTATCCTCCTGCCCTTTCTTCCCTAGAATCCCCGGTTCCGAGTCAATCCTCCAGGTATGCCCTGGGCTGAAGGGTAGCAGGCCTGAGATCTCACTAGGCTTTGCTCTTAGAAGTGGATTTTTTTTGGAACCTTCCTAAATAATGAGGTGAAGAGTAGGACTCAGCTTTTCCAGAGCCTAGACAATCACATCTCTGGGCTCCTCCTGCTTTGGGAGGTAACGCCACCTCCTCTCCTAGGACCGTCCCCAGAGGCACTGAGAGTGCCTACCTCATACTCTCCATCCCTGCCCCGTAGACTTGGGACCCAGCCCTGCCCACGTCCTGCACACTTGCATTTTACTGACTTATAATCTGCTGAGGACCTCCTTACCTGCTAACTCCATATTTCCTCGGTAAAATAATTCTAAGAATGATGACGACGATGACAGTGGTGATATCACTCTGATAGAGCGTGCTATGGCCTGGCTCTGTTCCAAACCCTTATAAGTCTTAAGTGACAGCGCTCTCTGAGGTAGGCACTACCACAACTTGTTTTACAGAAAGGGGAACCACAGAGCCAAAACACGTAAGTAACTTGTCCAAGGCCACAAAGCTGGGAAGTGGAAGGGGGTTCAGCACTGAGGACTTGAGGCACCCTCTACCAGGAAGGCCTCCCTGGTTGACAGCACCCTGTTCTGACCATTGTGTCACTCCCCACCTGGGGGCTCCCCCAAAGAATGAAGGCACTGACACTTTCCATAGGCTGCTATCCCCAAACTCTGTGCCTGTTTGGGGCACCCCCTTTCTACTCCACCCCTAAAAATGTGTGCTTAATAGTGAAACTGGCTGACCATTTGGCTAAATGCCTTTCATTGGAGCCCCGTAGACAAGGAGTACCCTGAGTGGACCTGCTCTGAGCTAGATTAGTTTAGTCCAGGAGTCAACAAACTGTGGCCAGCAGGCCAAACCCAGCTGCCACGAGTTTTTGTAAATAAGCTTTATTTGCACACAGCCACGCCCCTTCATTTACATATTACCTTGTGTGTGCTACAACGGCAGAGCTGAATAGATGTGACAGAGACTCTGTGGCCCTTTATAGAAAATTTGCTGGCCCCTGGCTTAGGCCCAATGGGGGAAACTTGAAGTTATCAAGGGCTGATGCCTTCAAGGCTACCCAATTACATACCCTACAACAGAACAGGCTGAGACCTCCAGGTATCAAATCAGGGCTTTACATAAGCTGCAAAAGGCAGCCATCCTCAACCTTCTGATTTCCCCAAGGAGCAAACTGGTGCAGACAGGTAGGGCACTCGCCTGTGGTCACAGAAACACCAGCGGTGGACCTGGGATTGAGGCTCAGGTTCCAAAGCTCTCTTGGTGCCTCTAAGTGACCCAGCAGGTCCCGACTTGGGGACAAGGGCAAATGCACCTCACTCAGGAGAATCGAGCCCTTTACCCTAACAGATGCATGCCTCATGTGTCTTCTGCAAGCAATGTTCCAAGGCCTGCACCCAAAGGGAAAGGGCATGGTGAGGGGCGGGAGCAGTCCCTGGCACTGAGAGCTTCCTCCGGGAGATCTTTGGAAATCTGGTCTCTGTTTGACCACAGAGGGAGTATGGAGTGGTGCCAAGAGCACCAGACTGGCCTGGGGGCCCAGGTGCCAGGCCCAGCTTGGCCCTATTTGGCCTGGCTCCATGCTCCCTTCATTCCCAAGTCCCTTCCTTCTGATGATGGCTGGTCTATTTATGACCCACGACTCCCACATTCTCTGTCATTAGCAGTGGCCCTTGCCTGGTGCTTCTCAGACTTTAATGTGCACACCAATCACTGGGGATTTGTCAGCAGATTCTGACTCTCTAGGTCTAGGGTGGGACCTGGGACTCTGCATTCCTAACCAGCTCCTAGGGACTGCCGAGGCTGCTGGTACACAGACCACACTTTGACTACCAGCATCCAGACCTCTCATTCCAAGACAAGGGACAACCAAAGTAGCTGTATCCATGAGTTACTTAGCAAATTTCTGTAAATCCTATCACCTTAAAGGAGTGAGAAAAAGGACTATTTAAAGCACGGGTGTAGCCAGGTGCAGTGGCTGACACCTGTAATCCCAGCACTTTGGGAGGCAGAGGCAAGGGGATCACTTGAGGCCAGGAGTTCTAAACCACCTGGCCAACATGGCAAAACCCTATCTCTACTAAAAACACACAAAAAAATTAGCTGGGTGTGGTGGCGCATGCCTATAACCCCAGCTACTCAGGAGGCTGAGGCATGAGAATCACTCAAACCTGGGAGGCAGAGGTTGCAGTAAGCCAAGATCGTGTCACTGCACTCTAGCCTGGGTGACAGAACGAGACCCTGTCTCCAAAAAAAAAAAAAAGGCAGGGGTGTCCACTCTTTTGGCTTCCTTGGGCCACATTGTGGAAGAACTGTCTTCAGTCACACATGAAATACACTAACACTAAAGACAGCTGATGAGCTTTAAAAAAAAAAAAAATCTGCCAAAAAAATCATAATGTTCTAAGAAAGTTTATGAATTTGCATTGGGCTACATTCAAAGCCATCCTGGGCCGCATATGGCCCGTGGGTCATGGGTTGGACAAAGTTGATTGAAAGTAATCCTGTAGTAGTATTTGTATGACGCAAATAAAAACTCTTCTTGATATTCACCCATCATATAAATCCATATTTTTCAAATATTAGGTTTGCCTAAATGGGCAGCAAGGTATAATGAGAAGAACAGAGGGTTCGGAGCCAGAATGATACAGGTTCAAATCCCAGCTCTGCCCCTTAGAACTGTCCCACCACAGGAGATCCACTGCTACTGAGCTCTAGTGAACCCCTCTGTAAAATGAGATGAGGACCCCAGCTCAGGATGTTGTGAAGACAAAAGGAGACAGCGCGCACATAAAGCATGATCCTAGTGCCTATAAGCACCAATTCCTTCCTGTTGAATCAGGTGTGAGGAAATGCTCTACTCAAGATGCCCTCGTCCCAAGCATCTTTCAGGCTGTACCCACGCTCTCACCCAACGAGGGTGGTGATGGCTCCCCAACATCATTTCAAGTTCTAGGCTGTACTAGGCCTCTGCGGATGCCTGGAGGTGGCTCTTGTCAATTCTCACCTCCCTTCCTGCCACTGCCCGGCTCGTCAGGAGGCCGCTTGAAGGCTGGGCTCTGGCGACTCATCAAGCAAGTGTCCCTGCTGCTCAGGGGCTGCTTCAATCAGGGGGATGCTATGGGAGGCATTATTAGCTGCACCTGTACTGGGGCACACAGAGTAGCCAGGGAGGAGCCCCTCTCTGGCGGGTCACGAGGCGGCTCTGTGTATGTATTTGTGTGTGTTTATTCATAAAGAGCCACATTTGCATTTCGCTCTGGCTTGGAGAGCTTGTGGGTTTGGCCCTGAGCTTGGGTGGCAGGCAACTCCTGGTCCATGCTTGTCACTTATCTGTGCTTGTGGCAGTGGAGGAAGAGGCATGGAGATCTGGGACCTGTAAAACCCAAGCGTGGTTCTTCTCCCTAGCTGGGAATCTGGCTTGTCTCCTCCGCTCTTCTACTAGGAGAACGTGGAACCACATAGGCCTCAACAGAGCTGACTGGGAAAGGGCGGTCAGTGGCAGAGGGCCTGCAGCCCAGCCAGAGAGCCTTGAAAGTCCCTTTTGGCCTGAAGAGGGCACACAGCCTGATAGGTACAAACGTGAGCTCTGGAGTATAGCTTTCTGGGCTCGAATTCTGGGGCTGCCATTTGCTGACCACGTGACCTTGGGCAAACTGCTTAACTTCTCTCTGCCTTGCCTTGCCAGTCTGTAAATGTGTATAATGATTGAAGAGTAAGTGAAAATCAAATGAAATAAGATGCATGATGCATAAAGTGTTTAGCAGAGTATGTAGTTTGTACCACGCAATGTCAGCTACTTGTGGGATCTTTATGTGCGAAAGGGTGTCATGTGGGGTCTTTCTGGGCATCCTCCTGCCGCCCCCTCTGGAGATGACCTCCTTAAGGCAGGGCCTACACGGGGAATGAAGGGAAGGGTTCCTGTGATCCCCACTTCCCAGAGACTGTTATCCTGGTCCCCTGCAGAGTGGAACGACTCATTCCCGCTCCTGGCGCTTCTGCATGGTAGAGAAGGACCTCCATTTAAAAAAATGCCCAGGAAGCGACTCCCCAACCCAATTAGATGGGAGATGGCTTTAGGAACTATAAAGTGCCTCACAGACATGTGGTCCTTCAGTGAATCCTTTATTGAGTCCACAATTATTTATACAGGGTCTCCTAAGTGCCAGGCACAGAGATTGAATCAGAAGACCTGGACTCCAGTCCTCTGTCTGTGACTAATCTGCACTAAGACCTTTCCTATCTGCGAATATCAAAAACTCATGGTTCCAGTATGTACTGGGGCGGGGGGGTGGGGGCAGCTATCTGCCACTTCCTGCCAAATGCCCAGAAAGATCACGAGGGTTTGAGGAGATGGGTCTGTGATTTCACAGCACAGTCCTGTTTATGAAACACTCCTATACACATTCTAACAATCATCCGTGTTCCTGCTTGGCAGTCTCTGAGTTTTCAGTTTTCCCGGATATCTCATTTGAATTCTGTCCATAGACCAGTTTAAACTCATTTCCCTTTCTTTGGGCCTCAGAAGTAGAAACCAGTATCGCAAAAAACAAAACAATTCAGGATTCAGGCTTCTCTTCCAACACCCTTTAAATTCCATCCTTCTTCAGAGGAGGGGAACTGGCTGGAGAAATATCTCTCAATGACAGCACGTGGATGATGGCAAGGATGATGGCAAGAGCTAACACGGATCAAGCTTGCACCCTGTGCAGACACTGTGCTAAGCCCTTTGCTCATGGTATGTCACCCAGTCTCTAACAACCCAGTGAGGCAATATCATTACCAGCCCTGTCTTACTGGAGCTCAGCAAGGCCCAGTGGTGTTCTCCTCCAAAGTCCTCTCCCAGGGCCTCTAAACTCCCCACCTTGGAGCTCATAACTGTTGGGCTGTGCTGGGAACATGGACCAACACCTCCAAAGCCTGTGATCCTAATCACTCTGCCCCTACTTCTTCCTCTTGTCTACTTCCATCTTTACTCATTCTCTTGAAGAACAAGTACTAGCCCCAGATTCAAAGGCAAACACAAACCCTTACACTAAAAACCCGGTTATGTGCACCTGACATAGTCAACCTCCACCTGGGTGGGAGAGAAGGCGATAAACATGAAATGGGAAAATGGCTGCAAACCTCTTTGGCTTCAAGCCAGCCCCCATGGGTTCTTTTTCTGGGGCAGAAGCTCTACTTCCTGATTGCTGCCCAGGTCATCTGGGGATTCACCCTCCCACCCCCAAGCTCCAACAACTGTCTATACAGTTCCTCTGGCACCAGTAAGCTCAAGACCTATGCTCCTTCACTCTCTGGGTAGCCTGGGACCTATCCCCTAAGCCTCAGTTTCCCAAGATAAAGCCTTTCCCCATCTGTGTCTCAGGTTCACTTCAAAGCCTGTCAACAGTGAAGGGCTACACATACGCATTCAAGGTGACACACGGAGCAACGTCTTTCTGGTCTACATCTGGCCTCTCTTGATGAACCCTTAAGGCTTCAGGACAGGAATGGCATCTGCTGCTTCTTCTATTCCCCACTGCCGACTGCCTAGCAGCCTTAGTGGAGCCTGTCAGTGGCATGCTCTGGCTAGGATAAACAAGGCATCCGGGACTGGATGCAAGTTTCATTTAAGTCCTCTGTCTCTCTCTCATTTTAAAAACAGCTAATACTGGTCAGGCGCAGTGGCTTATGCCTGTAATCCCAGCACTCTGGGAGGCCGAGGCAGGTGGATCACTTGCTGTCAGGAGTTTGAGGTCAGCCTGGCCAACATAGTGAAACCCCGTCTACCAGAAATACAAAAATTAGCTGGCTATGGTGGTGCACACCTGTAATGCCAGCTACTTGGGAGGCTGAGGCAGGAGAATTGCTTGAGCCCGGGAGGCAGAGGTTGCAGTGAGCCGAGATCACACCACTGCACTCCAGCCAGGACAACAGAGCAAGACTCTGTCTCAATTAAAAAAATAAAAATAAAAATAAAAATAGCAAGTAGTAACCTACGAAGATAAAAGTACCAACTGTAAACTTGCGCTGACAATTGCGGAGCAGAGAAAGCCTATGATGGGACCTGTGTTATTCCTACACACTTATCTCCCCCCTACCATTTTAATGTCTGAGCTGATGCCTCCAACATACAGTATGCAAAAAAAGAGTATTTTCATTTCAGATGCATATGATGGCAAGGAACAATATGAACAATATTATTTTACTGCCCTGGGAAAAAATTAGCAAGTCAAATATTGAATCAGGCCTGTAGCACCACATGCTAAGCAGATTGCTTTGATCTTATCCACACTAAAAGCTCTATTATTGAATTTAAAGTTGGTGAACACATATCAGACCAATATACAATGCATGTCTGAATGCATGTTTCAGAAGCAAGAAATGTTTTGACAAAAGGAAGAAAATATTAAAGTTACAGCGGCAATTGAAACACAAATTTGCCCTCCCTCTTCTCTTGAGGCTGGAGGCTCTCATAGCCAACCAAAATGTTTTTGCTCCGAAGGACCTGCTGATGGTTCCAGAAACACCTGCTGAGCTTCTGTTTTTCTGGAGCCGACAAAGAAGGGAATTTTCACCCCCCACTCAATCTGAAGAAAGGAGTTTGAGACTCTGAGTGCGCAAATGCTATGCATGATATAGCACCCTCTGGTGGCCACTGATCTGGGAGGCCTCCATGGCTTCCCAAACTTCCAGTAATCCAACCTTCCTTCCTTTTGAGGCTGCTGTGGCAGAAAAAAGAACTTTAAAGAGCCAAAGAGAGGGAAGGAAGCAGCTGATCAAGAGGGCAGAAATTCATTGATGGCAAGGGAGGAAATGTTAATTTTCCAGCAGGACCCAAAGAGAAACACAGTTTGGTGCAGTAAACTTCCTATCTAGGATATACCCCTCAAAAGCTGCACAGCAAAAGAATATCCTAAGCCAGGTGTCAGCAAGTTACGACTCATAGGTCAAATCCAGCCCCTCTGCCTGTTTTTGTAAAGTCCAAGAATTAAGAATGGTTTTTACTTTTTATTTTATTTTTAATTTTTTGAGACAGGGTTTCGCTTTGTTGCCCAGGTTGGAGTGCAGTGGTATGATCATGGCTCGCTGCAGCCTCAACCTCCCAGGGTCAGGTGATCCTCCCACCTCAGCCTCCCGAGTAGGTGGGGCTACAGGCACACTGCGGCCCACTAATTTTTTTTTTTTTTTTTTTAAGAGATGAGGTCTGGCTCTGTTTCCCAGGCTGGTCTTGAACTCCTGGCCTCAAGTGATTTTCCTGCCTTGGCCTTCTAAAGTGCAGAAACTATAGGTGTGAGCCACCATGCTTGGCCTGGTTTTTACATTTTAAGTGGTTAAAAAATTAATATTTTGTGACCTGTGAAAAGTATATAAAGTTCAAATTTTGGTGTCCATAAACAAAGCTTTATTGAAACACAGCCCGACTCCTTCATGTATGCATTGCCTATGGGTTCTACCCAGCAGAACTGGGTAGTTGCAGTCAGCTGTATGGCCTGCAAAGATGAAAATATTCATGACTTGGCCCTTTATAGAGTTTGTCCACCTCAGTATGAAACAACTGCTACTGTTCACAGGACCAGACCCCGAGCATCTAGCCCCTCCCCACCCCTGCCCAGCCCAGCCCGATGATGGGCTGCAGCAGTCTGCAAGACGGGGTGTGTACGTAGAGGAAGGGGGCGTTCCATTTCAGCACAACCCCTACACACTTACCATTTTATTATTGATTTCATGGAAATGAATCTCACAGACTTTCTCCACAACATCTTCATTCTCAAAAGTGACAAAGCCAAACCCTAAAGGAAAAGAGAGAGAAGAAAAAACAAAGAGAGGTGGAATGAGTTCAGTTCTGGCAGGCCCACGTTTTTCTCTGACATCCTGAGGTCTTGACAGCCTCCTGGTCTGGGGGCAGGTGGGCGGATCCTTGGGAGGGCCTTGAGGTTGGAGGCAATGATTTCTAATTTGTACGGAGCACCCTTCCGACAGCGAGGAAAAGTTAATGATTTCACCCACATGCAGCGGGCACTGTGTAGTTTACATTTGCCCCGAAGCAAACAAGAAATTTACTTGTCTGTTATTTACAAGGGTCAGAGCCCCGCGGCTCTGTGCACCGCAGCAGGCGGGTGGGCTAACGAGAGCCTCGTGGATCACTGCGGGGCCACGCTTGCCCTTTCCGCGAGCAGCCCTGGCCAGCCCTCGGGTCGGCCTCCAGACGGAGGCGGTTATTTGTCCTTTTCTTCCTGAATTACTTCCTCTAATACCTCATCAGGACATCCTGAGGCCTGGAAGAAACTATTAAAAGTTTCAGGCCTCTGTTCCGCGCAGGCATCCTTTTTCTACTGCTGCTTCAAAAGCGCCGTGGATTTGGGGCAGTTTAAGACTGTTTGATGCCTGCTGTCAGCCCGTCAGCTATCCACTGTATTTACTCGGCTGGAGACTGGCTTTGCTAGACAAGCTGCACTGAAGAATTTTGGCAGGCGACTGCTGCTCAGTATCCTCAGTTCCTCTCCCTACCCTCCTGCCCCTTTCTTTCTTCTCCTCCCGCCTCTGACAGCGTTTCCAGCATGTGGCCCCATCTGTGACCGCACTCAGTAAGTGCTGCTTTACCACGTGGCCCCACGCAGGGTTGCACCCTCCTTGGATGGGATGCAGCTGCCACGTGGTAGCACTAACATGGTGAGGGAGCACAGGCAGTGGGGGCAGATACACTGATGGGGAGACTGAGACCTGGCTTCCAGTTCTCACTGTGCATCTACTTTAGGTTTAGTCTGGGGAAGCCCCTTCCCCTCTCTGAGCCTCAACTTTTGCATCTGCAAATGAAGGTGGTAGAACTGGACCCTGGGTTTCACACCTCCTGTCACAACCCAAATCAGGATTCGCAAGGCTGTCT
The DNA here is from genome assembly GCF_047675955.1 of Chlorocebus sabaeus. Lineage (NCBI taxonomy): Eukaryota > Metazoa > Chordata > Mammalia > Primates > Cercopithecidae > Chlorocebus > Chlorocebus sabaeus. The sequence goes on from NC_132919.1 coordinate 40,809,516, forward strand.
GCTGCCATCTGAACGTCTGTGGCCACCCCCCACTGCCCCCCACATCCCCCACCCAGATTCATGTTGAAATCCAAACTCCCAAAGTGATGGTATTAAGAGTTCAGGCCTTTGGGAGGTGATGAGATTGTGAGGATGGGGCCCTCATAAATGGAATTAGTGCCCTTACAGAAAGACACTAGAAAGCTTGTTTTTTCTCTCTACCATGGGAGGATGCAATAGGAAGGCAGCTGTCTGTACACAGGAAGGGGGCCCCTCCCAGAACTGACCGGGCTGGCACTCTGCTCTTAGACGGCCAGCTTCCAAAACTGTGAGAAATACACTGTTTTTCATAGACCTTGGTACTTCCTTATAGCCACCCCAACTAAGACACTCTTCTCCCAAAAGGTACGAACCTGGCTGAACACTAAGCTAGACACAACAAGCAGGAAGACAAAAACTGAATGGCTGTTCTATCACAATTATATTATGATAATTGTGTTTCCAGTCAATGAGTAAAATACAGATGCTTCCTTTTCAAGCTCTCTGTCTATTTTGGGTCTCTGCAACACAGGATGGAGAGGGAATTTCTCAGGTCCCTTCTGACTCTCCTGCATCCAACTCTAACACCACCTTCTTCTAAGGAACACCAGGAAAAGGGGAGCTGATAGGTGGAGCTCCTTTAGCATAGCTCCTGCAGGGACTAGCAGATTCTTCGGTATGAAAATAAAAAAGGCTACTCTCTGCTCTCAAACCATTTCCAGTAAAACAGAAGGCTAGGACCAGGAAACACAGCAATCGCGATCTTTATTATGCCATTTGCTACCACCACACACCAAATACCAGGCCAACGCTCCCAGCATACACAGTCCAGCCCGTTGTAGATACATAAGGCAGCATCAGACATACCATAAAGTGGACATGAGTGTCTGCTGGAGAGGCTCAAAGATGGCAAGTTTCTCCCAGTGTCACCCAGTAAAAGCTACGTTCTCAGTCACCTCAGAGGCCTGAAGCAGACATCCGACATGATACGTTGTTTGAAATGCCGTCCGACAAAAAAACCTTTGACCAGGTTTATACCCCCTGCCCGCTAAATCAGGTCCTTTGAGAGAAAGCTACTGGGAACACTATCCTATACCCTCTCTTTGGGCATCTCCTTCTCCTTGGCCCTTGGTCCCACTGGTCATTGCAGAGCTGGAGAAGAGCTGCAGCAACACCGTCCCCACGCCACTTCTCTTTGGGCTTTGGCGTATTTGTTCCCCAAGCATTGCTTTAAGCGCTTTCAGTTTCCTGAGGGCGTTCAGCTCACCCTACCGGGGTTTGTGTCAGGAATTCTGGGTTGGGAGGAGCCTTAAAAACATCAGGTTAAAACTCCCACCCAGTCAAGGACCCCTGAAGCACTCAGCCAGGGACTTAATCTTTTTGGTTAATCCCCTTCCCCCACCCCCACCCTCCTAGGGCCCAGATCCCAACTGGCCCCAGGAGAATGGATTAAGAGCCAGCGCCCTCCTGAAATTCCACAGGGAGGGAGGGGCGGCACTGCAGAGGCCGCAGAATTTGGCCAGCGTGACTTCAAGCCAGAGCACCCTGCAAGAGGGTGACGCTGGGGTCTTGTTCTCTGAGGGTCCTCAGGACGGAACAGGGTCCCTAACACACCCTAAGCGCTGAGTGACTGAATGAGCCTTTTCTGCTCCTCCAGGTTCTGAGCATCTTGCTAATCCACTTGAGTCACTGCTTTGCCTCAAGACTGATTCCGCTCTTCCTTCTGCATTTACCAGCTGCCACCTGTGCTAGGCATTGTGAAGGACGCCGAGATCAACAAGGCAATGGCCCTCTGCTTGCACAATTCACACACAGGCACGAGTCAGAGGATCTCACGCAGGGAGAGCCTCTCCCTCCCATTCCTCACTTCCAGCCTGCAGGGCACTCTGGGTCTCATCTGTCTTTGAAGGTCACCCCTCTGCTCCAGCCCCCACGCCCAGGCACCTTGCAAATAAAACAAGCCAGGATAGGCCAGTTTTCAGGGAACCTCACTGCTAATCAGGACAAGTGTAGCAGGTTGAATAGTGGCCCTCCAAACATACATCCATGTCCTAATCCCTGGAATTTATGAATGTGACCTTATTTGGAAAAAGAGCTTTTGCAAATGTAATTTAATTAAGAATCTTGAGAAGAGATTATCCTGGATTTAGGGTGGACCCTAAATCCAATGACAGGTGTCCTTAAAAGACAAACAGGGGATATTTGAGACACAGAGAAAGAGAAGAAGGCCATGTGAAGACAGAGGTAGGCAGAGAATGGAGTGGCACCACCACAAACCAGGAACACCTGGAGCCTTGAGAAGCTGGTCTTCCAGAAGGCAAGGAACGACTGTCTCCCAGAACCTTTGGAGGGAGTGCAGCGCTGGCTTCCAGAACTGTGAGACAGGACGTTTCTGTTGTTTTAAGCCACCAGGTTTGTGGTAATTTGTTATGGCAGCCACAGAAAACGAATACAGCAAGGTTCTAGGTTTCAGCCACCCCCATATCCCACACAGGGGGGCCGCACAGGACCTCCTCCCGCCAGGCCTGCTGACTTGGCCAATCATGCTGCTCTGGACTGAAGGCAGGAGAGAGTGGTTGAATGAGAAAAACCCATTCTGGCTATGGGGAAAGAGCATGAAGTCGGTGCCACCAGTGAAGGGCACCGCTCCACAAGCCAGAGGACAGCCTGGTTTAAAGCCACCTTGTAGCTAAGCAAACACACTTGATCCTAGAATACAGGCCAGAGTAAGTCAAGTCACCATGGCAGGCCATGGCTGAGTTCCCTGCCATGGGAGCGGCTTTAGAATACAGGCCAGAGTAAGTCAAGTCACCATGGCAGGCCATGGCTGAGTTCCCTGCCATGGGAGCGGCTTTCCTGTTGCAAACCAACTCCTTCCTGGGCCACTGCACAAATCACCTCCATACCATTCCGGACTCTCTGATGCCCCAGTTTCCCACTCTGAGATGGGAAGAAGGGCGACTGAGCTAGGAGACAGGAATTAAAATGCAGACTGTTGCACCAGGAAGGGTCGGGGCAAGACTCAGGGCATCATTTCAAATTCTGACTCTGATAGTTCTCCCTGCTGGTCCTTTTCCTAACCCCACAGGACTCAAAATTCAAGTATCACAAAAATGATTTTCCTGATTAGAGGAGATAGCCTGGATTTCAAGCCTATGTACCCTGAATGCATAACAATTCAGCGATGCCAAGACTCATTTGCCGTATTTTAAAGACCTATATCATTTCAACATCTCTGTCTGTTTGGCCCGAGCACAGAAAACAAACTTGATTATGTCTAAAATATTTATTTATTCCATTTGGGGAAAGCAAAGAAGCAACAGAACACTTAATTATCAATAAGTGTTATTCCTTAACATATAATCATTTTTATTTCACAGATGCATTAGCATTTACAACAAATTAGTAACTTAGTGGTGAATAACCCCCAAAATGAATTAAAATGAGCAGTGGAGGACAAAAACAATGGGGTCAGAAATTTGGGATAGAGTGACAGGTGGGAAAAATCCTTTTGAAATAAGTATTTTACTGTGGTAAAAATATACATAACATAAAATTTACCATCTTAGCCTTTTTTTTTTTTTTTTTTTTTTTTTTTTTTTTTTTTTTTTGAGACAGAGTCTTGCTCTGTCACCCAGGTTGTAGTGCAGTGGTGCGATCTCAGCTCACTGAAACCTCCACCTCCCGGGCTCGTGCGATTCTCCTGCCTCAGCCTCCCAAGTAGCTAGGACTACAGGTGCACGCCACCACACCCAGCTAATTTCGTATTTATAGTAGAGACGGGATTTCACCATGTTGGGTAGGCTGGTCTCGAGCTCCTGACCTCAGGTGATTGCCTGCCTCAGCCTCCCAAAGTGCTGGGATTATAGGCGTGAGCCAATGTGCTCAGCCATTGTAGCCATTTTTAATCACACAATTCAGTGGCATTAAGTACACTTAAAATGCTGTGCAGTCATCACCAGTATCCACCTCCTGACCTTTTCTGTACCTATTAAATAGCTTCCCCTTTCCCCCTCCCCCAGCCCTAGTCACCTCTATTTTACCTTTTTTTTTTTTGAGACAGGGTCTCAGTCCTCTGTCACTTAGGCTAGAGTGAAGTAGAACAATCTTGGCTTATTGCAGTCTCGATCTCCCAAGCTTAAGCAATCCTTTTATCTCAGGCTGTCAGGTAGCTGAGACTACAGGTGTGTGCCACTACGCCTGGCTAATATTTTGCAATTTTTTTGTAGAGATGGGGTTTCATCATGTTACCCAGGCTGGTCTCGAAACTCCTGGGCTCAAGTGATCCTCCTGCCTCAGCCTCCCAAAGTGTTGGGATTACAGGCATGAGCTACCACACTGGCCTATATTTTACCTGTTCTGACTATGAATTTTCCCATACAAGTGGCATCATATACTATATGTCCTATACTGTTGTGCCTGGCTTGTTTTGACATAGGTTTTCAAGGCATCATAGTCTTTTGAACAGTCTACTGGATGTACAGGGGATTTGGGAGAGCTGGAGGACAGGGAGTCGTGATTATTTCCTTCTCATTGTCCTAAAAGAGGGCCCCACAGAGAATCAGAAATGGAGACTCATGAAGGCCCATCAAACTGAGGTGTAGCAATCGGGTAAAAGACACACACAATTATCCTCACTCAGCAAGGGGCCAGATAACAAGCTGTGTGCCTCCAGAGAATCCCTTTGCCTCTCTGGACCTCTAAAAGAAGCAGGCAGAAGCAGGGGTCCTGCTCCAGCCCCTGGCAGGGTGAGGGCTCTAGTCCATGGTGAGTCTGTGAGGGCTGGCACTCCATCGGGGCCCTCTGGGTTACCCCGGTGAACATCCACTGCTCCCTTGGTCCTAAGAACCAGAGAACTTCTCCCTGGGTATTTAAACTCACTCAAGCCCCCACCCAGAATGGGGAGGAGATCCAGGGACTGACAACCAGGGGAGGTGGGGGAAACAAAGGGTCAGAACTTGGGGGACAAGAGGCTAGTTCACCAAATTGGCATCAGCAAAGTGGCACCTGCCCCCCTCTCCTAAAGCCCCCACCTTAACACTGCACCCTACACTTCCAAGGGGCTCCAGAAGTCAGCAAAGCTGGGACAAAGAAGGTGATGGAAAGGTTAACCCTAAACACCAGTGGTTTAAAAATGGATATTAATAGGGTAGCAGTTGACAGGGAGCATTTAAAAATGAAATTCTAGCATTGTCTTGAATGAAGCTATTATTAGAAACTAACAAGTGTGTGCTATTTAAGAGATAAGCATTTAACAGTCAAACCTTTTCCTCCTCTTTTATCCAAACGAAAAAAACTAAATATTCATCTGAATAATATAAGGCTACAAAAAAAAAAAAAAAAAAAAAACCCACATACACAGAAGAAGAAGATCGAAATCTGAAAACGAGATACCTCAAAATTAAAATGACCTGCTCCAAATGCAGTCACCGAGGAACATCGACAGTTAACTTACAAGAGAATTTTTTTTAGGTCAGAGAGAGAAAGATGGGAACAGCCTCCTCCTAGCCTCAAAAATAATTTTCTTCTCTTATCATATAGGTCAATGAACACTAATAGGCAATCATGTAGTATCTAACGCATCTTCACTGAAAATCAATGCAAGTCATGAGTTAACACACTTGGTTAATGGAGAAAAAAAATGAGGGAAGAAAAAACCCCAGATTGTCAAATTTATTCTGAGTATCCCACGAGAAATTAAAGGTATGTGTACTTAAGAATATTTATAACTCATGTAACTTCCCTCTCTTGCTAATAACCCAGTATTTGGGGAAAGCAATATTCATGGTTTGCTTCCAGCACAAACGAATCCCTTGGGTTTGGGCGTGGGGAGCACTTTCTGGTTTGAAAATCCTTTTCATCCATCATCCTACCTGGTCCCCAAGGCAACTCTTCGAGAGGCAGGGCAGGCTCTGCTACTGTCATTGTGCTCAGTTGTGCTGCACAGTTCAGTGACTCATCCATCGTGACATGGCCACTAAACCGTGTTTAGCAGGAGCTGAACCCAGGAGTGGTACCCCAAGTTACTTTCATATTCCCCGCTACTTTTCTGGAGCAGACTGTCAGGGTCTTCTTTGGATCAGTAAGTGTTCAGGGCTGGATTTGGTGGCCATATGGCTCAGAGACTGTGAGAGGGGCCGACCTGGCGAGGAGGCATGGTGGTCTGCTTGCATCATCACAAGTCAAGTCCCAGTTGGCTGTGTGTCCATTGGCAACCCCACGCCTCAGGCTGTCCCCAGCCCCAACGTGGAACATTTCTAGGTCACCTCCACGACCTGTGACAGGTTTGGCAAGTCAGCTGTCCTGCAACCCTAAACTTGGAAGGTCTGAGGCCCCACCTGGAAGCACGGAAGAGATGAGTAGTGTGCACAGATGCACGGCAGGCATGGGTAGGTGGCATCACATGGCTTGGCTTTGCTTGAAGAAAAATATAACTCAGAAGATCAATATGTTTCAAGGAAAAAAACAAGCTACCTTTTCAAAAGCAGCAGCATGTTTCTGATTACTGGCTGCCATGTTGGGAAATCACCGCACGACAGCTTGGTTTCAGTGAGAGCCAGTTGGGGTTGTCATTAGAGGTTCCTGGGCATTTTCAGACACTAGGTATTGGGAAAGGGTGGGTGACGATCAGGCTGTGTGTGCTTTCACACCCAGGTGCCAATGTGGACTCTGTAAGGTGGGAAGGGCTAGGATTCCTTCCATTACAACTCACATCTGTTTCCCAAAGGCGGTTATTGAGGATCAGTCCACATTCTAATAATAACGTTAAAAAGAGAAAGCTCATCTGCCCTCACCGAGCAGCCACTCTATAACTCAATCTTTATCCCCAGCCCCACCCTGGGCAGCATGAATAGAAATGATTGTTCCCACTTTACAGACGAAGAACTGAGGCCCCGGCAGCCCACCTTCTCTCCCCTGCAGCCCACCTTCTTCATATGAAGGCAGACTGTTCCATACTCATCAACTCCTACCTTGTCCAACAGCTGCACCCCTGAACCCTGTCCCTGCCATGTTTCCCTGTAAGAACATCTATGAAACAGGCAAAAGCCCTCGGTCCTCACAACCCGGCAGACGGAGGGCAAGGAGAGAGTGGAGAAAGATGTGGTCATCCACTCCAGCTCTCTGTTGGCTTCCCCTGCACCCTGAAGTATCTGATTTCTTAAACGTAAGAGCAGGGAAGGAGGCACTGGGGATGTTCAGAGATACACAGCAAAGAAGACCTTCACACAGAAAAACAGCTAGACCATCTCCTAAGCCAGTCTAACTAGGATGAGCACAACAGAGTGACTTCTCTGAACCTTTCCAGACCCCCAACCGCAGATGTACCTGAAGTAGGACTGGGATGCCAGACTCGATGCTAGAGGTCTCTTTGCAGCAAACTGGCTCTCAAATGAGTCAGCTGCCCTGGAGGGATGGACAGAGAAGTGCTCACTTCCCTAGCCTTATTAAGAAGAAAGAAAAGGGGCAGGCAGGCTGACCTGAGCTGTACACAGCACCCAGCCTCGGGGATGGTTAAGAACAAAGACTTCAGGTCAGGAGGCCATCAGAGGCAGATACTTGAGACTGCCCTCCTGGTGGCCAGTAAACAAGCCCACGATGGATTCGAGGGGTCTGCGGGCATGCCCTCTTAGCACAGGCCTCCCTCCTCCCCCATATCCTTCTTCCTCCCTCACTCCAGAATAAGCAGCCTCCCTTTGGGGTCCCTTCTGAACTGGCCCTCCTTCTCTGCCATGTCCCCATCCCCTCCAGGGTGGCATCGCAGCCCCTCCACTGTGGCATCCTTCATGCACCTGCTTCCTCGTTTACACCAGTAGTTTGGCAGCTGGTTGCTGTAAACTATAATAAAATGCCTTTCCAAAAAATGAAGGAATGTGACCAGACACGCCAGACATCATGATATTAAAGCCGTGTCAATTAATTTCTCCCCCTGCTTGATAAACGAGCCCCATTCCATCTCTTAATAATGAGGAGAGACACAAGAAAAGTTGACACTTAGTTTAATTTATTTTCTCAACTTGCCTGGTCATATTTCTTTCTGCCTTGCAGAGCTGGCTGGGGCTGCGGGGAATTACAAGTGGCTCGAGCACAGGCAAGGCAGAGATCGGCGTGAGTCGACACGGGTCTCCTTTATTCCCCAACACGCTTAATCAGGAGGGGGAAAGTGACTTAGTGAGCCAGCTCACACCTGCGCCTCTGCAGCCACCTTTGGGGCTGGGAGGAGTTGGGTGGGGGGCGGGGAGTGATCTCAGGTGTGTGAGGAATCAGATAACAGAAATGGCACTATCAGATTTCCAATCTAGTTCCATGGAACTGCACAAGACTGCATTCCCTAAATTAATATTAAGCTACATTGGCGGCTTTTGCCAGAGGGGAGCCAATTTCTCAACTGGAAAGGTGCTTTTCTTTCTTTTCAGCTCAGGGATGTGCTGGCCAACCCCTGACCTTGAAATGTGAGGAGAAACCTTCTAAAAGTCAGATGCCAACCATGAGCCACCAAGTGTTTCATTAGGCTTTAGTTACAAAGAGTTTTTTCAGTTGGCTACCATAACCTGGCGACCATTTATTTATGGACACTCCTAGACAATATATCAAGGTGGGGGTGAAGGCCAAGTGTGCTCCTAGACCAATGTTTCTGGGTGTGGTCCTGCAGCAGAACCTCTCATGGGGGAAGGGCTTGTCAAAAATGCAGATCCCTGGGCTCTGCCGGCTCCTAACATGGTCTCAGTGGGTGTCGCCCAGCAACTGCATTTTTACCCAGGTCTCTGGCAATTCTGATGCTGATGCAAGCCTGACTCTGCCCTATGCTTCCCAATTCAGGACAAGCTAAGTGGAGACCATATGGTAAAAGAGAATCCAGAACTCTCTACAGGAAAGAGAATTTTGAGGACCTCTTACATGAAGTGGGAAACCCTTTTTTTTTTTTTTTTTTTTTAAGAGATGGGATTTTGCCATGTTACCAGGCTGCTTTCGAACTCCTGGCCTCAAGTGATCCTCCCATTTTGGCCTCCCTGAGGGCTGGGATCACAGGCATGAGCCACCGTGCCCCTCAATAATGCTGTCTTTAAGAAGCCTCTGAAATCCAAGGCAGACCAGGGAAAGACAAAGCTGTTTTCTCCCAGGTTCAGGAATCCGTTCACACTAAAGTGTAAATGACAGATCCTGCTTCTACTCCCAGAGGTATGGGCAGGTTGCCCGAATCAAATCCTTATGCGAAAGCAATTAAGTTCCACTTTAGAATTTCAAACAGGCATCAGGCACTAGGAGATTTTTTTTAACTGATGGGCGCACCTCCCTGAGCTTGTGAAATTAGACAAATGTTTACAGAGCTGCATTTTATAAGGACAGACGGGGTGGGGGCATCCTAAAAAGAACCACCCAGGAGGGAAGAAAGGGAGGTTAGAAGGGAAAAAAGAGAGAGAGAGACCTCTAACCATCCTCAAACCATTTTTCTAAGAGAGAAATTTCTCATGAATACTGATAGTGTGATTTGAAAGTGCCTGCGGCTGCAGGGAAAGGGTGTCTCATCCCAGACTCTTGTTAACTGAGTGGGAAAAAGCACCTGTGATCCAGGCCAGACAACCCCAACCTCATTTAATTCCGAGTGCGCTCTATAGCAGTGATTCTGTGAATGACACTTGTCAGGGCAGCAGATTAGTTCACAAACCTATTTTTTGTGCGTGGTGTTCCATCTTGGTCGGGAAAATAGTCAGTTCTTGGCGAGAGAGAAACATATTACTGCTGTTAAGTGCCAATATAAACTCTGGGACGCAGTGGTAAATTCACCAAATTAAATTGCTAGACAACTGGCTCAGATCAGGACCCCGGCAGAAGGTGCCAGGACTGCAGCTCGCGCCCAGCGGGGCAGAGGAGGCTGAGGTCGTGCGCGCAGCTGGAGCAAGGGCACGAGGACGTGCCGCCTCCACGTCTGCTCTGGAAACCACAGAGCCTGAGGCGGCTTTGGAGAGCTCCAACTGCAGGAGTGTGGCCTTCAAGGATTCTCAACTCAGGGCTTTCTGAGCTCAGGGGAGATGGGGTACCAGCTGGAAGTTCTTCCCTCTGGAGGTGGGTATTTGGGTTGGTATCCCCAGCCACTCCACCAAAGAGTGGGTTTCAAATCTGTTGCCTTCTCTCACATTCATCCTCCAGCCTCATCCATGCAGCGAGCAACACACACACTAAGAGGAAGTTTCAATCTACTTAATGTCCCCACTGAGGTGGGGGGAAAAGGGCTTAGACTTTGGAGCTGGGTAGATCTGGGCTCAAATTCTGGCTCTAGCACAACCGGCTGAATGACTCTGAGCAGGTTATTCAACCACTCTGACCCTCAGTATCCTCCTCTGTGAGACAAATGATCCACCTCACCAGCCAGGATTGCTTAAAAACACCTGCACCTCTGAGACGATAACTAGCTCCTCCTATCAGTCACACTAGCCTTGTTATTTCTCTTCTAGCCCAATCTCTATCTCCACACATGCTTACTTTTGTCTCTGTATAGCCTCACTTGTTAAAATCCACTTGACATATCTGTAAGGTAGATGTTCATGGTGCTTTACCAACTGTCATGATGGGATAAGATTCAGGACAGGGAGAGGTAAAACGAGTCATACAGTGAATTCCTAGGTCACCTTGTTACTTTTAGAAGACCCTAAGAGGGCTGGGTGTGGTGGTGGCTCATGCCTGTAATCCGAGCACTTTGGGAGGCCAAGGCAGGTGGATCACTTGAGGTCAGGAATTCAAGACCAGTCTGGTCAACATGGTGAAACCCCGTCTCTCCTAAAAATACAAAAATTAGCCAGGAGTGGTGGCACACACCTGTAATCCCAGCTACTCAGGAGGCTGAGTAGAATCACTTAAACCTGGGAGGCAGAGGTTGCAGTGAGCCGAGATCACGCCACTGCATTCTAGCCTGTGTGACAGAGCGAGACTCCAACTCAAAAAAAGACCCTAAGGTGCATTCATTTAGGTTAAAAAATATCATCCATTAATCTTTGAGTGTCACCCTGTGCTGGCTGCAGAGGGTGTGGGCATGCTGGTCCCTGCCCTGTTGCATTCAGCTTCCCCAGCAGTCTTCTCAAGATGCCCACTCGCCTTTCTCCAACAAGTTCTCAGGGAATGGTTACCAACCGCAGATAAGGTTCCAAAGCTCCATCAAGAAACCACTACTTGGAAGCAGGTTTTCAGCGCTGCCACAAATTATATGACTTTTATTATGAGGTATGGTTTCAGAACAGTCCCACTGACAGAGCCCTGGCTGGGTGCCCACTGTTCCCTCCGCACCCCCCACAGAGGGGTCATTCCTGCCAGCATCTCCAATGACCCCACCCGGCTGCACTGCCAGCAAACCTGCCTGGAGTCTGTGGGCAGGCAGATGACCATCGGGTGCCTCTGACGAGTGGTTCACACGAGACACACATACTTATGCACTATGGGGTGGGGTCTGGCCTATTTTATTATATTCTTCCAGCTGTTAAGGAACTGTTCTTAACATCTGGAAGCCAGATTTCTCTGAGAAGCTGTGACCAGCAGCCCAGGCAGCGGGACTGGCATGGCGGCTCTGCCAGGAGGGAGCAGAGACTGCTCCCTGACTCTTCAGCAAAGGCCTGGGATGGGGAGAGGGAGGAAGGAGGTGAGGAGGCCACCGGAGACAGGGGGCAGCACAGTCTGGAGCTCATTATTTAGGGTGTTCTACCAATCAGCACATCCACACCACCAGAGAGCTGGTTGGAAATGCAGTCTCAGGCCCCACCCTGGACCCACTGAACCTGAATCTGCATTTTAACAGGTGATTTTATGCAAATTAAAATGTAAGATGCATCAGTCTAGAACACTGCTTCTCAATAGTGAGTCTTCCATCAGAGCCACTCAGGAAACAATTTTAAAATGCTGATGTCCAGGTCCCATCCTCAGAACTGCGTTAGGTCTGGGGTAGCACCCCAGCATCTGCATGTTTTAAAATCTCCCAAGTGATTCAGTTAGGGTTAAGAAACTTTGGGAGGTTGGGTTTGGTGGCTCATGTCTGTGATCCCAGCACTTTGGGAGACCAAGGCAGGCAGACTGCTGTAGCTCAGAAGCTTGAGACCAGTCTGGAGAGCAGAGTGAAACCACATCTCTACAAAAAATAAAATAAAATAAATTAGCCTGACGTGGCGGCACGTGCCTGTGGTCTCAGCTACTTGGGAAGCTGAGGGAGAGGACTGCTTGAGCTCAAGAGGTCAAGGCTGCAGTAAGCCAGCCAAGATCATGCCACTGTGGCCTGGACAAAAGAGTGAGACCCTGTCTCAAAAAAAAAAAAAAAAATTGGGAGAAGGAAAAAAGTATAATGCCTAATTTTTGTCACCTAGAAGTAATTCCAGCTTCACTAACATTTAACATATGACTGAATAATCCCAGTGCCTTCACATGTCCTTACGTCAGCAAGACACTTGTCCTTATTTTATAAGTCACTAAAGGAAAAGAGGAAATGCTTCCATGAGGGTGAGGCTAGAGTGGCTCCTCGTTTACTCACCCAAGCACAGTTGGTACCTTGTGCTGTTTACAGGTAACCAGTAAATGGAGGTATAGATTATGCGATCTGGCTCAGCAGTTTGTGAGACTGAGGCGGGCGGATCACGAGGTCAGAGATCCAGACCATCCTGGCTAACACAGTGAAACCCCGTCTCTACTAAAAATACAAAAAATTAGCCAGGTGTGGTGGCGGGCACCTGTAATCCCAGCACTTTGGGAGGCTGAGGCGGGTGAATCACGAGGTCAGAGACCGAGACCATCCTGGCTAATAAGGTGAAACCCCGTCTCTTCTAAAAATACAAAAAATTAGGCAGGCGTGGTGGTGGGCGCCTGTAGTCCCAGCTACTTGGGAGGCTGAGGCAGGAGAATGGTGTGAACCTGGGAGGCGGAGCTTGCAGTGAGCAGAGATTGTGCCTCTGTACTCCAGCCTGGACGACAGAGCGAGACCCAGTCTCAAAAAAGGAAAAAAAAAAAAAAGGAAAACCAACTCTTACAAAGTAGGTAACTGCAAAGAAAACACGGATTGGAGATAATAGTAATGATACAAGCATATGCCACCAAAAATAAAATGGTCAGCCAACCCTTTCCATACCCTTAGGCAAGACACCTAACCAGCCACATCTAACCCCCAAAACATGTCTTGATCAGATGGAACAAGTTGCAGCCAAGTGAGTGAGGAAGAACCTGATTTTCAACAGAAACTGGTGGCGTAGAGAAAGTGCTTTGAAAACAAATGTTTGGAAAATATTTCTATTGTTTTGTGTTTTTGTTGCTAAAAATGATGTAACTAGGTCATCTACAAAAGCTCTCATATCTGCAGACTTTTAAAATCCAGAAACAGAACTGTAAAGACTCATTTGGAAAAAAAAAAATGAACATTTCAGTGGATTTTGAACCCATTTGTTAAAAATATAAAAATGCAACACTTGATTAGTTTGCATGAAAAACTGATTGACATCAGGGAAGATGGAAATTTACAAGCTGAATTTCAACAAAATCCTTTGCATAATTGGAGGATGGGATTGAAAAATTAGTATCATGATTTAGCCAGCACAGTGAATCGTGCTTCCTCCGCTGGGATCTGTTTATCTTGTGAGGTATATTTTTCAGTTTTGCCAGGCATTAAAATCAAGTATCAAAATAAACTAAACTTAGAATCCGACCTTTAGAGTTGGATCATGAAGTGTTAAATCAAGAATTCTTTTTTAAAACCAGCATATTCAACGATATTGCTCTCTAAAGTAATAAAAATATTACTTTAATTATTAATAAATAAAATCTTAATGTATCCTATTATATTCCTATTTGTATAGGTTTTATAATATACATGAATATTAACATAGCGGTACATGCATATAAATTAAAAATTAGGTAAGATATATTGGGGGGCTGCATGCTAATTTTTTTTCTGCACAATTAAAAAATTTTGGAGACTCTCTAGGAGAAGGTGAGATGGTACTTCATGGTCTCTGGTTCTGAAGTTGCCCCTTATCACAGAGATTGCTAGAAGTCTGGAGGTAGGGTGGGACCAGGGACCTTCAGTGACTGCCAGTGGGTGTGGACCCCTCCCCACACCCACAATGGGATCTTTGCATGAGAAATTCACAGGAGTCAAGAACCAGTCAATTTCAGGATCTCCTGGGTCGTCCTGGCTGAGCAGCACACAGTGCTGAGAGGCACTGGGGAGGTTCACCCTTCAAACTGAGACTCTTGCCTCCTGCGTGTTAACGGCAGCCATACCTGAACTCGTCTCAATAAATTTTTCATAGCATCGTATCTTCATTAAAATTTTATTCTATTAGCATTCTGAATCCAAACCACTAAGTACATAATTGCTAAAACATGTGTTAAGCGACGACTTACGAAATGCTGGTTTTATCATATTGTTAATTAACAGAAAGTAGGATTAATACATTCACAGATCATTAGGAGCATTTGGTTCAATTTCACCAGCTCTTCAGCAGGGTGGGGGGCAGTTGTCAGTGGGCAGCCCTGGGGATCTGGAGCAAGAACACAAGTGTTCTTCGGGGTTCACCCTCAGCCCCTCTGCATGTTCTAAGACTGTGTCTGGGAGAAGCCCAGGAGACAGCGACTCAAGGTCTATTTTTGCTAAAGAAAATTGTTCTCAGATGTCACTCAGTGTAGCCTACTCAAAAGAACCTACACAGAAAGGTTTGGGTGAGGAGGAGGAGAAAACAACACATTCTTTTAAGACAGACCAGTGAGATTCCATGGACGGGGAGGATTTGAATCTCGGATCTGAGGACATGGTAGAAATCCTGGTTGTTTACTAGCTGTGTGATGTGGGGCAAGCCATCAACCTCCCTGATCCTGTGTCCCCACCTGTAAAGTAGGAATAAAGATGCTGACTTCGGCTAGGTGCAGTGGCTCACACCTGTAATCCTAGCACTTTGGGAAGCAGAGGCTGGGAGATCACCTGAGGCCAGGAGTTCAAGACCAGCCTTGCCAAAATGGTGAAACCCCGTCTCTACTAAAAATACAAAATTAGCCGAGTTGATGGCATGTGCCTGTAATCCCAGCTACTCGGGAGGCTGAGGCAGGAGAATCACTTGAACCTGGAAGGTGGAGGTTGCAGTGAGCAGAGATCAGAGATCGTGCCAGTATGCTCCAGCCTGGGTGACAAAGTGAGACTCTATCTCAAAAAAAAAAAAAAAAAAAAAGGTGCTGACCTCATGGGGCTGGCATGGGGATTAAATAAGATAATGCTAGTTCTGGTTATGCCTGCACAAGTCTATAGTTTTTATATAAGATTTTGTACCCAATATTGCTTGGAATGAATGGGCTACCAGTTGAGACTTGAAAATACTTTAGTTATTAATAAATGTTGACTGTGGTGATAAGAGCTTTAGCAGGGTCAACCCTGAGGTACCAAAGCCGAGCGATTTGGAAGTGTATTGGAACTCACCTTATTGTTCATCTCCAGTGCAAACTGGTCACAAGATTCCTAGGCCAAAGGGGTTTATTGAAACCTCTTCCCAGCCTGTCCCGGGAATTACAGAGGTATCCAGGCATGAAATGGACTAAATGTCTTCTCTTTTCCCAGCCGTCCAAATTGCTTTAGCCTGGCCTGATGGTGGCACTCCCAATTTTTTACGCTTAATAATGAAGCCGTCCGCCTGGCAGGGCAGCTAGCAAGACCAGCACTGGAAGCCAGGACTGGAAGAGGCACAGAAGGCTGGGGTGGAAGGAAGGGGCCAGGCCTAAGTGGAGGGCGTGGGAGGTAGGCCTCACCCGGGGTTTCCCGTAAGCTGGGGGCCAAGGCAAGCCCTGAAGTCAAATGCCAGGGGTCAAGGTAAAGCCAGGGTCAGAAATACAAAAGCAGTCAGTCAGGAAATGCAAACAGATGCTGCCTCAGCCTTCATCCATAAACTTCTGGCGGGGGCAGGAGCCCTTCCCCGAGGAAGATGAGTTCTGAACCAAGGCAAACTGTTAGGATATGATGATAAATGGGTTCACCTTGCTAGAGCTGGATACAAAAATCAGTGCTAAGGGAAAACCCCAGGAATAATGAAGGCAGATCAGCCTCTGCCAGGCCTAAGTGGGAATAGAGAGGAGAGAGTTGGTCACCTGTTTCCATTTTTTAAACATTTTTTCTAGAACATTCTTTCAAGGCCCCAGGTACCCAGTAATGTAAAGGTTTCCAATTTCCTGTGGTGAGGCCTTTTGAACATGTGGGTTATTATTCGTGGACCATGAATGGAAAGAGCCTCTGGATTTGTAGAAAAGGTTGTAAGTGGAAGGAATCTGGGCTTTGGGTTCAGACACGGGTTATAATCTCCATTCCACAACTGATTGGCTGTGTCTCAGCTTTCTCATCCTTCAAATAGGGACAGCAGCATTATAGGGTTATAGAGGGTTTAAGGAGAAAGTACACGAAAGCCTGGCACAGTTCCTAGCCCCCATCAGATGCTGAAGCACTCATGCCTCTCTAGAGGACCATTCTTCTTACTTATATTGACTTGCTGTGATGACTTAATAATTTGGCCCTGTGGAATGAGGGTTCCAGAAGACGGCTGCCTCCGAGGGGCAGCTGCTTAGGGTCCTTGCATTTATAGCAACAGCTTCCCATTGACCAAATGGGAACAAAGAGGGCTGGAGATGAGCTGAGGGGTGACTGTCTAGGGGAGAGGGGTCCTCAGATGTCCTGATGGCTGGTACAAGGCTGCCCTTGACCGGAGGCAGATGCGTCCACTACCCAGAGTGAGCCACAGGGCACACCTTGAGGCCAGGCAAGGAGGCAAGGCCTGGGTCTCCAACGGGAGCCACCGCCTCTCCCACCACCCAGCATGGGGGCCAGACCATCTCTGCATCCTCCAGAGAAGGCAACCGAGCAACAGCAGAGCTTTCCCTAACTTGAAAATCACCGTGCACAGATGTTACAGTGTTATGTTATGGCCATTCTGCCACTTGGCTGCAGAGACCAGTAACTTCAATTTGTTTGCGTCTGGGGCCTTAAGGAACCTCAGCTGTCATCCTTTCCTTAGTTTATTACCAAATTTCTAAAATATTACATCCTTTATTATATCCAAATTCACTTTATTGCACTTGACAATACAGATAATCACATACCATATGCTCTAATGTTTTGAAACCAATGCATGTTGACAGCGGTTTTTATTCATGATGCATAATTCCATCCCAGCTCACAATGAGGCATCTGAGCACCCAGCCTGGTGTTAAGACTTTTGCCTAATAACAGATTAACAATACAGCAAGTTTCCGAGACACACTCCCTCCCATGCCATTTTCTATTTACAATGGGAAAAATGTACCTGGGCTGAAAAGATGGGCTTATCAAAGAGGAGGGGAGGCGGGGTGGGGGGGGGGAACAACAACCCCGCATCACCACACACCCACCAGTCCCAGAGGGTTTATAATGATTTGTTATTGTTCCATGCTGATGAAACTTGATATTGAAAAGAGGAACTGGTCTTGCGCCAACTAGCAAGGCAACTAATCACACCAACCCACACTGCTGGCCCCTGAGAACTGAAAGCACAAACTGCCCCAAAGCTCTCATTAGGAGTCTCTCTTGTTTTTACTCTTGTTTTGCTATAAGCAAATATTTGTCACTCCTCTACCTTGGTGAGACCATCCTTCTCCCGTCCCCTTCCCCTCATCCCCTGGGCATCCTTCTGTTCCCAATTAGCCCCAAGCTTCCTGGTGAAATGAACACAGCTGGGGATGCATCCTTCCCCCAGCATCCTGGCACCTCTCAAGCAGAAAGGCCAGGCCAGTAGGCACTGTCTTTGCAGCTCCTTTGGCGGCAGAGCCCCTTGTTCTGTGGGGTGGCTGAAGAGAAAGGGTGGATAATTTAAAGATGATCCCCCAGCTTTGCTGTAGTGCCTGGAACGAACAATGCCATTTCACACGTCCCCTAACTAAGCGCTTTCATTTGCTTCAGAGAAGCACTCAAACAACTGTAAACCCATTAGATCATGTCAAACGTGGTGGGAAAGAGCTTGGGCTGTCACCAGCAGAGAATCAACTCAGATTTATAGATTCTTAAAGCTTTAATATATAGATATTCGTCTTCCCCCTGCAGATAGACAAGGGGACCAGGGTAGGGGCGGAGGAGGCAAGAAGAACAGCCCACAGCTCAGTGGCAGACAGATTGGAGTTTCACAATCATTCTCCCAGATAATGGGATTTCTCAACAAGGGGAGGAGGGGGGAGGAAGAAAAGCCAGGCCTTCACTTTGTTGAACACTTGGCTGTTTTTCCAAAGCTTTGCTTGGGGGTGGTGTGGGGGAGGAAAGAGATGTTATTATCAACAATGCCTCTGGAGTACCCGGTGACCTGCTGTGAACAAAAGCAAGTGGCAACCAAAGAAGGGCTGGAGTCCGAGGATGCAGAAACACTTACTCAGCCACCTACAAAGGAGGCCAAATGAATTAAGAGGCATCTTACTCCAAGTAATTGCTGTGCTTCTGAACAGCTTAAGTTATAACCTTTTTTCATAAATAAAAACCTACTTTCCCTTTGGGCTTACATCATGACTCCAAGAAAAGCTTTCTCTTTATTTCTTAATCATCTTCAGCAAGTAGGGGGCTCTTCCTACTACCTCAAAGGGTTTGGAATTTTCTTTTTAATTTTTTTTTCATTTTATCCTTTTCTCTTGCTTGTCTATCATCTATTGAGTATGGCAATAAGTAACTGGTAATTAAACCAGTATCTACTAGAGACCAGGGCTTAAAGATATAATTTTATAAAGAATCCTCCTGAAATATTACCAGTTGGTCTCTATGGGTCTGGAAATGAGACGGTTTGGACCAGGCTGGTCTTCCATAATGCAGGACCCACCAGTGGTTTGCAAAGCAGTCCCTGGCCCCAACTTGCTGCCTCATCAATTCTAGTCTCTGTTTGAATATTTCTGGGGAAAGGGGTATCACCCTTCAGTACTTGATAAAGACAGCTTGTTTGAGCCGGGCATCTTGAGGTGTTGCTAAATTCTTCAGCCCAAGGATCAGCCTTTCTCTTGGTAACTTCACACATGGCCACCCATGGTTGGGGAAGCAGCCTGGCCCCCCTTCCCAGGGGTAATCCTTCAAGATCTAGCGTGGCCACTTCATTTCTCCTTATTCAAGGCTCCTTGATTCCTCTGGAATTTCTCCCATAATACTGTCCCGGTCCCCATCAGACCTCTGATGTGGTCGATCTTGTCAATGCCCCTCTTAAAATAAATGCCTGGAATGGAATATTCCACATGGGGTCTGAGCAGCACATAATACCAGATACTGGACTGGACTTCCCTTTATGGTAGTGTTCTTAGCAGCTCCATCACCTGTTGCCTCAAAGAAAACTTACAGTCAACTAAAAAATCCCAGGCATCCTATAAACCATGTCAAAATCTCAGCCTGCCCAACCTTCGTTTTTTCTTTTTTCTTTTTCTTTTTTTTTGAGACAGAGTCTCACTCTGTCACCCAGGCTAGAGTATAGCGGTGCATATCGGTTCACTGTAACCTCCACCTCTAAGGTTCAAGCGATTCTTGTGCCTCAGACTCCCAAGTAGCTGGGATTACAGGCATGCACCACCATGCCCAACTAATTTTTGTGTTTTTAGTAGAGACAGGGTTTTACCATGTTGGCCAGAGTGGTCTCGAACTCCTGACCTCAGGTGATCCACCTGCCTTGGCCTCCCAAAGTGCCGGGATTACAAGTGTGGGCCACTGTGACCGGCCAATATGGATTATAGTCTTCTGATTATAAAAGTAACATTTATTTTAGAGTCTTAGGAAATACAGAAAACATTTATTCCTACAATAAACATTCATTGGATACCTACTATATGAAAGCAACTCAGCTGGGCCTTTAGGATACAATGGAGAGTAGGACCCAGCCCCTGTCTTCAAGGCTGTGAGAAGCACACAACCCACATTCCCCATGGCTAGAAGGCATGCAAGGAATGGAGTTGTTGAGGGTGAGCTCCAGGACTGCTGCAGGTTTTGTTCACCACCATATCCTCAGCCCCTGATGGGTGCCCAGCACAGAGCCAGCATTCAGCAAATAATTAGTACAGGAATCAATGGCTTTAAAGGATGGCCTTCCCACGGTGTCTGTCTTACAAATGATTCCTAAGGACTAAATCAGTTCTGACCAGAGGCAGGCAGTTCCAGACCAAGTTTTAAGTAAGAAAAATATGCCAGGGCTTCTTCTTCAATCCACCAGAGCCACCTTTCCCAATTTCCACCCAGAGCCTGGGCCAGGGGAAGTGGAATCTGCTTAGCTGAAGGTTTTAGGTGCAGAGGAGTAAGTGGACAGTGAGAAGAGAGAGCAGAAAGGAAGTCAGTCCTGGGATCCCCAGGCCGGGCCAAACAAAGCCATCTTCCTTGTCTGGAAAAGCTTATTTGCAAAGGCTTTGGTGAAAGTTCACATTTCTCCAGGCAGCGGCAGCTTGGAAGAGCCATGCAGCGACTGAAAGGTCAAACTGGAGATACGCAGCACCCCACTCCCATGGAACCGCCACCGAGAGCAGTGTCAAATTTGGTTTTGCCACTTCCACCGACAAGAGAGGACGTTTGAGCATCTAGGGCAAATGGTGCCACAGAAACTATAAGCCAGGCAAAGCCCTGGATCCCCCAATCACTTTCTCTCCAGGAATAAGCCTCAGTGTCCATGGGCTGCAGTGGGGGGGGATAGGACCAGCCAGGACAGGGATCTACTCCAGCTGGGGGGTGGCGGTGGGTATCTAAAAAAGAGAATGCGGCCAGGCACGGTGGCTCACACCTGTAATCCCAGCACTTTGGGAGGCCGAGGCGGGTGGATCACGAGGTCAGGAGATTGAGACCATCCTGGCTAACACGGTGAAACCCCATCTCTACTAAAAACACAAAAAATTAGTCGGGCGTGGTGGCGGGCGCCTGTAGTCCCAGCTACTCAGAAGGCTGAGGCAGGAGAATGGCGTGAACCCAGGAGGTGGAGGTTGCAGTGAGCTGAGATCGTGCCACTGCACTCCAGCCTGGGCGACAGAGCGAGACTGTCTCAAAAAAAAAAAAAAAAAAAAAAAAAAAGAGAGAGAGAACGCAGAATTTGTGTCTGTGAAGGCTGGCAGAGCCATCTGCCCTGCTCATCTCTTAAGACTGATGAACCAAAAGCTCCACGGTACTTGGTAGAAGATAGATGTCAAAAGCTAGGACAGTACCCACACTCAGAGAGAGACCCTTACCCTACAAAGGGTCATCTACTGCTGCGCCTGAAGGCTGTGCCCCATATGACACATCCAGCCTGGCACACATGCCAGCCTGACACATCCAGGCTGGAAGCCTTCTAGGAGAGACTGGGGGTGGCCACCAGAGGCTGAACCATGGGAAGACAGGACCCAGAATTGCATTCTTGACCTGGGCTCTGTGGACTGGCCCATGGGCTGGCTTCTCTGCCCCACCCCGCCCATGTACCATCCTTCTGAAGGAAGACATCCCCATCCAATGGCCTGTGCTACAGACTCATAAGGGCCTTGCACTCTGGTTCTTAGCTCCTGGTTTTCTGCCAACCAGAGGTATAATGGACCCTCTTATTTTATTTCATTGGCTTGTAAAGGGACATAACCAAATAGTGACGAGAAAGAAGCTGGCAGTGGTGGAGGCCTCAGCAGAGGCTGGAGAAAAGCCAGGAGTTAAGTAATGCCTTGGCCATTAGCTCTCCCCAGAGGAGCAACGGCATTGCTGGGGCTGGGATGGAGGATATGAGGGGTGAGGCTGGGGAGACACAGATGTGCAGGGGCTGGAGTTCCTTTCCCAACCTGGGACTGTCAAATCCTAGCCCACAGAGGGAGGCGCGGAGCTACCTCCTGACTTGTTCTCCTCTAGGATGAGCCTTATTCCTTTCCCCGCCTGGCTTTTCCTTGTTATTAGGTTGTCACCATTATTGTCACAACCACCACCATTTGCTTGTCTTAGAAGTTCTACTCAATCCCTTCATGTATATGATATCTAATCCTTCCAGCCTGCGCTCAAGGCAAGTAATGTTATCCCAGTTAGACAAATGAGGAATCAGATGCTCGGCAAAGTCACTGTCTGTGCCCTCCTTCCATTAGGGAGTCGCTGAGCTGGGATGTAAGCCCGGGTCTGTCTGTCCCTGAAGCCTGTCACTCTCCATCGGCCCCTGGAAGGGCAACCAAAATAAATGGAAGGCTTAGTGTTAACACAACCCTGGATAAGCTGCCATACAATAGAGGCCAAATGGCTGGCTGGTTATCCTTGCTGATAAATGCGGTGGCCCAGGAACTCAGAGGGTCTGGAGTGATGGGGGTTGACCCCCAGCCTCACGCTATGGGCTCTATCACCCTGAGCAACTCAGGTGACCTCAACAGGCTCAGCTTCCTCATTGAGGGCAGAGATTTCAGCCTGGGTGGTTCACTGCTGAATTCCCTGTGCCTAGAACTTGTTCTCAATACAAATTTGTCAAATGAATGAATGAACCTGAAAAATGGAAATCCCAGTAACGGCCTCCCTATCTGGCTTATTAATGAGGTAATATAGGAGGGCAATTGCACGGAGCACGACACATCCTAAGGGATCAATAAGCAGAAGTTGCTGGTCATTAATACTATTATTACATATTCTTATAATGCTATTATTGCTTTTCAAGGTCATTATAGGGATCAATGCATTTGGGAAATATAAATGTAAGGCAGTATCTTTACAGTAACGAGTAACCAGTGCTGACAAATAAGGGCAGACACTGACAGGTGGTCCCCATGAATACAGTACCGCCCAGCACAGAGGACATGTGCATCTGGACTCTATGAGAGGGCGGCGCTCCTGCTCCATCTTAGGTCACTGTGCCCATGTGGGATCCTCAGACAGAGTTGTCGGCCACGTCCACACTTGCACGTCCACGTCCAGCAGGAATGCGTCCTGTTACCTCTGCGTTGGTCACCTCATGCCCACAAGTTACAGCCATCTCAGCCTGATCTCTGCTCGGTTTAGTTAAAAATAGAGTTTACAACAGAAACCTGAATCCAGGCTCCTCTAAATCAGGGCAGCGGGGGAGCAGGTGCTACCCAAATGTGGCGCCATGCTGACGAATGGAGGTCGGCCGAGCTCGGCTCTCTGACCTGAGCTGGTGGGTGACAGCCTCCATAGCAGAGATGCCAGCTGTGGCAAAAGGAGGGCTCTTTACACAGAAGGCAACACATTCCCTCCAACGTGCTAGCCTCCTTCGATGCAATCAATATTGGTTTAGCACCTGCTTATGTGCCAGGAGGTACCTGAGGCTGCAGCCATGCCTCAAGGTAACAAAATGGACAGAGACAAGCAGACACAGAATATCTCGAATTCAGGACAGATTGCCTTAAGGAGAAAGGTAAACAGATTGGACTTTTAAAAGCAAATCGTCAGAAGCTAGAGTTCTGAGACCATGTCCCACAAAAATTACTGGGCACCAGCCTTGGGCTCTGAGGCTCTGCAAATTCCTCTAATCCCAGAGGCTTCTATGGCAAGTCCTCACTCTTTTCCAGGTTGCTGCTGCCAAATACCATCTTGCTTAGCGAACCCAACATTTCTGGAACAGGGTGAAGCCCAAAATAATTCTCACAGTTAGACTCACTGGGACCTAAATAGCTTTGCTGATTAAACCTCTGAATCCTTATCCAAACCTGCAACATTCCTCCTTGGTGATGCCAAATCCTTCATGCTTCCCAGCAAGCTCTGGCTTGAGGATCTGATTCTGCTGCACACACCTGTCAGGGTCACCTGTCCGGACTTGGCTACGATCCACTGATTTACTCTTTGGAACTGCTGCTCAGCTTTCTAGCTCCCCCACCACACCCACTGAAGCGCAGATGAACAATTAGTTGGCCTAATGATGAAGTACCCTTCCTTAGGGGTCTGGAGAACTAGGGTAGGCGTAGGTGGGATTGAGAGGACATGAGGGAAGTGGGCATTTGCAGAGAGGGAGGGTTTGGGACCCTCTCCTGGTGTGGGCGGGGGAGGTAGAGGCATGCAGTCAGCTGTAGAAAGTACTGGCTTTCCCATTTGGTGTAAGCTGCTCACCTGCCCAGCTGGGAACAGAGAGGAAAAAACTGAGGCGTGTCTGGATGTGCTCTCAAGGTGACATTATTATCATTATTATTACTTTCCCACTGTCTTTCCAAACCCATTCCTGCAGCTTATTTCACTTTATCCTTACTATCATTCAATGAAGCATCTCAAAAGAGATTATTACTCCATTTTAACCCAAGAGGAAACTGGAGCATAGACTGGGTGACCCTTGTTGTTGGCCACACCATGAATCCAAGAGGAGAATATTCAGAGAGGACAAGAACCAGAGGAGAATATTCAGAATCCAGAGGTACGTGAGGTAAAGGCAAGGTAAAACACCACCAGGTCCACCAGAAACCCATCTCCTGGGAGGAGGCAGGCTCCTTGGGGCCTGGTGGGGGCTGCCACATTCCCTCAGAGCATCTCCCCTTCCTGCATCCTCCCCTCTTATGGCTCTGAGGTGGTGAGGTCAGGCCCCTCAGCCTGAATTGCAGGGAGAGAAGACTTAACAAGTGACAAAAGCAAGTTGTGGACTGATTCTCCCCTTCCCAGGGCGGCCTGCCCCTCCTTTCAACAGTGACAGGCAGTAAAAGGTTAGTGGCATGCTTCCTGCCTCTAGTTCCTTGGAGCTAAATGATCAAATGATGTCAGGACTGGGCAAAAGCTCGATTCCTAGTTAGAGCCGCCACAGCTCCGGAGATGAAACTCGGCACAGCGTCTTTCTGCTCAGAGGATCTTCACTGGACCCCACACATCAACAAGGCGGCCCATTATGGCTGAGTGCCTGCTCCCGCCCTGGTGTTCACCCTGGCCCCACCTGTGACTCAGGCTTTGCTCAAATCTGCAGGGGGAGGAGCCTCAGAGGCTGTCACTGCTGCCCTGACTGCCTTCTTCCCATGCTGGTCTTTCTCCCACATGTCCTGGGAGGAAAGCCAACCCAGCCAGGACTCACACACCTGCCTGCCAGACCAGCCTGCCAGGAGCCCCCGTATTAGAGAGGGTCCAGCACGCTTCTGCACACCGTGCATCCCAAGCTGCCAGACTCTGCTGACCCTATGAACTCAGGTCACACCCATATGAGCAATGGCAGCGGGCGCCACGCTGGGCCTCCCCCTTTGTCTCATATAGGCTGTTTCTGGTTGTTGGCTTTTCTGATAAACAATCTGAATAGGCGTAATGGCCTCATCACCAAGAGCATGAAAATAAATCCCCAAATTAACAGAATCCCAAGGACTGGGGACAAGAAGGCAGGGAAGAGGGTTGCAGAGAAGACACTCGACTTGGGTCTCCAGCACTGTCCATTTTTTACCTGCTGGAAGAGGGCCCCGTTCTCATCATAGCTCCTATGCTCCCTGCAAAACCTTGGATAACTCACAAATAATTAAGGCACAGACTTCAACCCACCCCATAACTCCTCTACCAGAGAAAATCACTGGTGAAAGCGTGGCGAATTTCTTTCCTTCCATGAATAGTGCTTTACTGCAATCACTCTCAACCCAGCCTGTGCATCATAATTGCCAGGGGGGATTTAAAAGACAGGGATGTCCAGGCCCCACCCTCAGAGCCTCTGATTTACTTGGTCTGGGGTGGGGCCTGGGAGTTGGTCTTCTCTAAGAGCCCCCCAGGTGATTCTAATTCTAATATGATTCACAGTGTGTATAAATTTTATAGCTTTTTTGTGCAATATTATGTCATCGGCATTTCCACGTCATTTAAAAACTCTCTGTAAACATCATTTTAATGGATGTGTAATCATCCATCATATGAGCGTCCCATAATTTCCTTTCAGTTTGCTTTGTAAGTGTTCTCCTGAGTGTGTGTCAGCCGTGGCTCATGTCTACACTGACAACCTCCCTGCAACTCCCAAGGCAGATCTCACACCCCTCCCCGCTGACGGCAGATGTACTCAGGCCCAGGGAGTGGCCTCCTGTATGCCATCTTAGGATCCCGCACTGCACCCTAAAATTCTTGAGAAACTGGTCATTTCAGCCAGGAAGATAATTTTGGTTCTACATACCTAGAGCAAAGGCTTGTGTGGTTAGGTGAGTTCCATGTTAATTCATTCAGGGTCCAGTTTTCCCTGTGAGATCCTCATGGAATATCCACAAGGCTCACTGGTTTAGGGTAGTCACTACCTTAAAAAGTATTTTTGATCTTTTCACTTTGGACCAGAAATTAGGTCAGGAGCTGATTCTTCACCTTCCTCTTGCTTCTTCCTTTTAACATCTTGAAAAATCTGCATCTCTCCAGAAATAGGTGCCTTATTAGCCCAGGCTTGCAAGGTGCCCTGTTTTGGAGCCTCAGGCTCAGTCCTGGAAGTTTAAACTCTGAGGTGAACTCCTGCAAATGGAGGGCTCATTTCAGAAGATTATCATGACTCTCCTCATGACCACAATGTCCAGCTTTCAGAGCTCCATCAGCAAGACAGCTGTCCCCAAAACTCTAGGCTGGGGCAGAGATGCCTCTTCTACCATCCTCCTTCCAGATGTTCTAGGAAGGAGCAAACACCTGGCAGCAAACTGGAGCCCATTTCCAATTTGAAGCTACCAGTTTCCATCAGGGAACTATCAGGCAAGGCCCCTCCATTTCCCATTCTGGGAACATCTGGCGAGTAGATGATTAGAAGCACATGCTGGCAGCTACTAACATGCTTCTCAGCTAAATCTAAGCTTAGTCCCAGAGGCCCTATCTCCCCTCCTCTCTCTAATCCACCGTCCCACCCCATTCACCTCCCCACCCTAGCCTTGCCGAGCTTTACTGCAAAAGGGATGTTGCACCTGACCCAAGGTCTCCCAGGCACACGGCCAAAAGAATTTTTAAAAGAGGCTGCAACAGGAAACAATCTCCCCAAGTCCAAGATAGGTCAGGACGTTTCTCCCTCTGTCCCTGCTTCTCCCCTGGTACCAGCCAGGCCCAGGTGTGCTCACTTCTACCTGCCAACCTTTCCTCTCTCGCCAATAAACACCATCACAGCACTCCAGCCCCCTGGAGGCCCACCTTGGTGTAAAGCTTGTCATTTCCACTCAGCAGGCATTATGATAACCAGGCCACAGGTACTCCCCACTTGGTTGAGAGTCTATGGCAATTTTAACATGAAGGAATGTGCTGAAAAGCACCCTCTAGGAGCTTAATAACACTCATTTGCAGTCAACTGGCTTAGTGTGAAGGCCTCTATCAGGAAAAAGAATCAACAGGGAAGAAGGGGATTAGAGGTGGAGGCTAGGTGTTAAATGTTAGGACTTGAGACATTAATCACCAAGAAAGTTCTAGAATAAGAGTGATCTCACCACCGCCTGCTGTGAGGCCCTTTGGCGGTTGACCACCTTCTGTAGGCTTCATATCCTAAGGCGCTAGAGGCAAGAGAGTCTTTGTTCTTGATTGGGGCAAGATCTGGGGACTGGGACAGGATTATGCCACCGGATTATGCCATGGCCAGTATTTTCCCTAGGGGCTTCTCATGATCCCAATCTTGAGTCACTGTCTTATATTTTGTGCCCACCTTATAGATTATTCCAACTCACACCGAAATGTCCAAAGCAGTGGAAATATGGTTAAATAAAATTTGGCGAAAAACTAAAGCATCTTTCATTTTCTATGTGGCATCCTTGTGTGGACCGAGAGGCATTCTCCCAGCAACAGGAAGGTTCATGTTCTCACCTCCCCGCTCGGACAGCAGTAACTTCACGCCATTCTCCTGCACCTAGCTCCCCCAGCTTTTATTTCAGTTTGTTTCCCAGTTAGAGAAATGCTGAAAAGAACATAGATCTTGGAGTCAGATCAACTCATGTCCCAATCTCAGAGCCACCACTTATGGGATGTCATCAAATTCTGCTGTGCCTTAATATGTCCATCTATCAAACGGAGACAGTAACACTCCTCTAGTAAAGGTTATTGTAAGGATTCAGTAAAGGTATTTATTGTAAGCTGGGTGCACAGCAAGGTGCTTAAGACTTCTGCCTCCTCCCTTCCCCTTTCCATAATGTGTCATAACTGTAGACAGAGAAGCCTGCTAGGCCAAGCAAATGAGGAAGGATAAATACATTCCACCCTTCCATGGGGACAGGTAATCAGATCATCTCTGAGGCAGTGGCCCCATCCACCAGGAAGACCCCGACTTCCCAATGCCTGGGCAAGCACTGAGAGGAGCCTGGTCATTCTGCCGTCTTTGGGGCACAGCCCTGTTGCGAGAGGCATGCACACCCCTCTCCAGAGAGAGACTGGCAGTCGCCGGTTAACTGCCGGTTAAGGCAGCTGCACTTTACAGTAACCCAGCATGGACAATATTATGAATGACACTCGCAAGCTGCCAGCCCAGGGACTCATTACAGTCAAGGTACAACATGGCGGCCTGCCAAGCCCCCGGCTTTCACACTCGCTATGCCAGAACATCCACACACAATTTAATTGCATTATAATTTCAAAAGTGCTTTTCAAACTGGAAAAAGGCATTCACTGATTAACCAGCGAAGAGCAAAATTGTTTATGAAATTGAATACAAAAAGCTACAGAAATGTAATTGGGTCGTTCTAGCACCTAATTTTCAGGCCATTTTCCCCACTTATTTAATCACGAGATACAAAAGGAGCGACTGAATTGACTTCATACTAATTAGATTACTCCCTGCGATACTCTGGGCCTATATTCCAACTGGTTGATAGCAATGTTTTAAATGGAAACAAAAATGGTGCAGCAGCTTGTCTGCGGGACAGAATGGATTGTCTGGAATAGACCCTTCCATCCGTTAATAAGAATGAGCATTTGTCCCCCAAACCTCCCAAGCTCCCTGCTACAAGGAAGCATCCTTGGAGAAACATCACCCTCCAGGGCATGGATAGGAAGACTCATCGGGTCCTTCTCCTACACTCCCTGGAAGAATGGGTTTGAACATGCCCCTTCTATTAAATCCTGCCACCTCCCCAGCGGGCACGGCTGCTTCACAGGCAGGCAGAGAAAGCCACGCAGCAACTCTCCTAATTGGCTGTACGAGGCCCTTGGTGCGCCTCTGAACACTTTTCCTTTCATTGTTTCATAAATTGACTGGTGGCCCCAACCAGATTGGTGGCAGTCTCTCGGGCAAGCCCAGCTCTGTTGAGTTCTTTTCTCAGTTCTGCCTTGAGCTTCCAGAGACGAGCCAAATCCTCAATCTCTCAGTTACTGAGTGAATAAAACCACGTTCATCCCAGAAAGCAATGCTGCGCTGTATTCTGTGCCTTGAAATGATACCTCACTCTGCACCTGCCCTCTGCCAACACAAATCTAGTAAGCTATGGTGACTTCTGCACAGGTAAACACAGGAACACCAACATGTGACTCAGGGGGCCAGGGCTTCCTTACACTCATCTGGAGACCTTCTTTAGATACGTGGTACAGTCTTCTCATGGCTTTTTTAGCTCATTTTAAATTTTATTAGGAGAAACATAATTGATTATATAATCAAATGTAAAATGTACATTATCAAGATATCGCAGCACTTCACAGACCATTTAATCAAGATATCTGGAGCTGTGCCAAAAGGAATTAACTTACATTAAGCCTCAAGTATTTATTACTCTGCCGTATTTGTTTCCACATTTAAGATGGGTCTTGCTCCCTAAGATCGGGAGCACATCCTTCAAGGACTGTGCCGTACACAAGCTCTGGGTCTGAAGGTCCTCCGTGCCACTTCTCGATTTCTCCAAATGAGGAGAAAACCCAAAAGGCCGCTCTACCTCGAACTCTATCTGCAGATGTGACATCTTCACACAGCCCCCGATTTCTCTCGTCTGTGAGGATGTCTTTGGGGGTCTGCCCAAGTGCCCCAGCAATACACAGCCAGCCCAAAGAAGAAAAGGGGTTTTCGCTTCTGTTTGCTCATCGTAAATCGCTACTCTCCCTGGGAAAGTAAACAGATGTTATTTAGGAGGCAACAGGGGTGTCTCATGTCTACAGCCAATTTTCACCAAACCCAGGGAGCCCGAGAAAGAGGAGAATAGCAAGAAGGGGGCATCTGCCTGAAATGCCTTTCCTTCCTCTGCTTTCACAGCCTAGGCGGATACAGCTTCAACTGCTCCACAGAGCTGCTCCAACGAATGCATTCACTCAGTTACCGTCTGCTGAGCCCGGCTGACGTGCCAGGTATGGTGCTAGTCGAGGGGGTATAAGATAAAACATGTCTTCGTCTTCAGAGAGTACCCTGTCATTAGCAGGAGAGGGACAGGCAAACAATCCCAACACCAAACTGGTAAGGCTGTGATGGAGCAGGACAAAAGGAAGGAGGACTGTCTGCAAGAATGTAGGAAGGCTTCCAGGCAGGTGCCATCCACCTATTCTACATGGAAGATGAGGCTTCCAGGCACCAAAGGGGCAGGGACAGACATTCCAGGTGGAGACAAGGGCAGGTGCAAAGTCAGGGAAGCCTCCGGGAGCAATGAATGCACTGAGAAATTACAGGCAGGATCAGGTGACTCAAGATCAGGGAATGGTACAGTGTGAGGCTGGGAAGGCCGGCTGGAACTGAATTCAGATGCTGTGCTTATCCTACAGAAAAATGGGACATCCATCATGATCTCTTCCTTCTCGGGAAGCATCAGTGCTATCCAGGCACAGTGCCAGGCACTGTGGATTGTACAAAAAAATCCTTAGAAGCAGAGCAGGGTGGCACAGCCGAATACCAGGCACCCTGGCTCTCAAGTCAGACCACCTTTGATGCATATTCTGTGCCTTCAGCAAGTAACCATGTCTCTGAGTCTCAGTTTCCTCATCTATCAAAGAGGATCTCTGTGAGGATTAAATAAAGCAACATATGTAAGGTACTCAGGACAGCATCTAGCACTGTTAGGTGCCCCATAAACGGCTGTTGTTAATGAAGGTGGTGAAACAGATAAACATACAGAATGGTAACCAACAACCCAAGGCATCACGACTGCGCCAAGAGGTACTGTCCAATGGATAAAAGGCCGTATGTAAGTGCCAGTGAGTAGACAAAAGAGTGCAGCAGGGGTTCATAACTGCATTACTCAGTACCTACTATGTGCTCGCACCATTTATTGAATGAATGAGCAAAGGAAATACTATACAATTTAGCATTAACCACATACTTGATGAGACTCCCAATTCCGAAGGTCACTTTATACATCTGTGCACCATGCTGGACACAGGCTGCAAGCTCCATAAATGCCCTAAATAGTCTCCTATTAGGGCTGGAGCTCCCCCCACAGCAGCACGGTCTCCAGAACCCTGCCCAGGACTCAGACTGCAATACAGACTTTGAGTAGCCCTGAGATGGGTAGAATGGCCTCATCATCATCATCCCCCCAACCTCGTGTGCTTTCTGGTGGTTTCCAGGCCACCTCACGTGGACCCACTGAGGCCCAGAAACATCAGAGCTTCCCCCAAAGCAGAGGAAGGACCCAAATACATTCAGAAATGTCCCCAGTTAAAAGAAAACCCTCTAAGTGCACAAGGCAGAGGATGCAAGCCACGGCCAGACCATTGACAACTGGCTCCTCGGAGTCACGCGATGCCTGGTTACAAGGCGACCTTCTGGGCTGTCCTGGGCCAGTGCTCATAAATATGTTAGCTCCTGGGCAATTCTTAATTACTGCTGCACTCAAACCCAGCCATCTGTGCCCTGTTCCAGCAAGAAATCCACAAACACACGGCACGCCCTTCACACAGGCAGAGAGGATGGGGAGCCAGGGACACGGGGGCCTTTGTGTCTTGAGCACAACAGTATCGGCTGCACAGAGAGAAACACGTGCAGGGGGCCGGCCATAAAGGACGTCCTATTCATCAGGCTGCACTTGGGAAACAAGACACGCCTCAGAGGAGGCGCCCAGGCCCATTCTGGCTCAGGTGGGCTGTTCAGCAGAGCATGTAACAGGCCAAACAATGGGATCTTCCAGAACCCCTTCACCATAGCATCTTTAGGGAGGGCGGCAGGCCTGGGGACTCAGAGGTGAGGGACGAAAGGAAAATGCAAACTCTCCATTTTAGAGGCAGGGTCCATCTGTACAGAGGTCTCTGTGTGTGTATGTGTGTGTGTGAGAGAGAGAGACAGACAGACAGCCACTAAAATGGGGCCATTATGGGTATGTTAAATGCTGGAAGGTGAGAGTCCACGTTAGGAAGGACTGGAGATTACTGACATGGATTGTGCTTTATCCAACATCATTCACTATTTTGGGGATAGAACGGAAATGGGCCTTGGGGTTCTGAAGCTGGGTCCAGAGCCCACTTCCCAGCGTGGTGCTAGCTTGCCTGGGATCTTGGGCAGTGGCCTACCCGCTCTCAGGTTTTTCCATCTGTACAAGGGTCCCTATCTCACAATCTTACAGGGCTGTGGGAAAGCCTGAGTGAGTATAAATGGTGCCCAAGTGTAGGGCTGGAGAGAAATAGAACTTTCCATAGGAACCAACAGGAGAAATAATTAAATCACTAAAGAGAGCAAGCCTCTAAGGCGTGCAGCCATGGGTATGAAAAATAGTCCACGTGGATGGGGTAGGTGATGAGAAATGACTTAATGGGTATGATGTATGTTGTTCAGGTGATGGATATCCACAAAACCCTGTTAGACCACTATGCAGTCTATGCATGTAGCAAAACTGCACATAGACCCCACAAATCTGTGCACATTTTTTTTTTTTTTGAGACAGAGTTTTGCTCTGTCACCCAGGCTGGAGTGCAGTGGCATAATCTCTGCCCCCTGCATCCTCCACCTCCTGGATTCAAGTGATTCTCCTGTCTCAGCCTCCTACGTAGCTGGGATTACAGGCACACGCCACCACACCTGGCTAATTTTTGTATTTTTAGTAGAGATGGGGTTTCGTCATGTTGGTCAGGCTGGTCTCGAACTCCTGACCTCAGGTGATCCGCCTGCCTCGGCCTTCCAAAGTGTTGGGATTATAGGCGTGAGCCATTGCACCTGGCCTGTACACTTTTTAAAAAGAAAAAAAAAATAGTCTGTGTGCAATTCATACACCAAGACTTATCTCTCCATCAGTACAGTCCCTGAGGATCTGATTTGTTAGCCACCGGTTTGCCTGTCAGTGTTTGCAGTGACTACATTACGTTGGTGAAATAAAAACAGAAGTATTTTTTTTCCCAACATAGTATTTTTAAAAGATGGCTCTCCTCCACCCTCTAGAAAGCTGGCCAACAGCATGTGCAGCAGTGGGTGCGTTCTGCTGGAGAGCTGGGACCCACTGTCGCCTGCTGACAGCACAGATCTGAGGAGGGCTGTGTTATGCAGCTCTGAACTTCCAGTTACCTAGAAGAGCGAGATCCCTGGTTTCAGGCCACAGGCAACACTACTGTCCAGGGTAGGAGTTGCTTGGGACCGGCAGGCAATGCCTTTGCTAAGAGAAGAATGCTTCCTCTGTGTATGAAAGTACCATGAGAAGAGGCCTGGATAGTATGGCCTTAAAGATGTCTCTAGACACATCAGCTTCTTGGCCAGGATCCACTTCTGAACATCTTGGGATGCCACAGCACTTGGCTTACCAATCACTGTTTACAGGATGTGTGGATGGGTGAAGGGCTATAAGGATGGATGGATGGGCAGATGGATGGGGATGGATGGATGAATGGGCAGATGGAGGGATAAATGGAAAACAACAGCTGCTATTTATTGGACACTCCTATATATCAGGCTCTTTATATATGTTCTCTCATTAAATCTATAGCAATCACCTCTGAAGAAGTGATCTTATCCCTGTTTTACAGACGAGGAAACTCAGAGAGGGTCAGAGAGGTTAAGTAGCTTACACACATACTAAGTAGAAAGAACCAGAATTTGAATCCAGGCCTGCTGGGCTCCAAAGCTGCAAATTCGAATAATGTCTGAACCAATCCTCTCTGGGTGTCAGTTCCCTCATCTTTAAAATGGAGCCACTGCCATCTGTTATTGCTTAGGTAGGCACCTTCCAAGGTCTATAAAGTTCCTCATTAAACATTCAGCCGATCCCCTCTGGATAAAGGGGTGCTGCTTCAAGAGGGGCAGCAGAGACTGCTCTCAGGCACATGCTACTGCTTCTTGGAGCACCTGGCTGCGAGTTTCCTACCTGTCGTCCTCACAGCTCCCCTGCCTGTGGACTTCTGGCCCATGTTTCCTCACTAGCACAGCCACCTACCCCAAAAGGGGCCCAGAAGATCAAAGCAGCAACTGGGCAAACAGTTCTTATTGCTTCCTGTTTGCAGTCTGGATGAAAGGTCAGGTGGGGGTGGAGGTGGGAGACAGTCTCTGACCCGCTAGTTCAAGCACAATTCACACAGGATTTCTCAGAATAAACTGCACAGAAATGGATATGCTGGGGTTGGAAAACAGCAAGACGGGAGAGCAAGAGCGGGGATTTTTGTGATATCTGGGGCCTGTCTGGGGCTAACAGGCCTCAGGGACTGAGATGTGGGTGATGCAACTGCAAATACAGTGTGTTCCAGGCAGATGGACAAAAATATCAAATGCTCCCACCCTCCACCTAGGCAGAGCCCTGTCCAAAGCTCCCAGACCCACCCACACCACCATCTCCCCATCTCAGGGCTGTGGTTTCATCACTTCGCTTGGTTTCTTCTGGGTCGTGAGGTCTTTTCATCATTGCTCAAGAACAGACAGTATAAGAACAAGAGGTTTCCATACTTGACTCCCTAAATGTGCACATTGGCCTGGGCAGAGGGCACCGACCTCACCGCCATTTGCTTCATCAGCTAGGTGGGCTCCAGAAAGTCACCATTCCCCCAAAGCAGGGAGTAGCTCCTTCGGAGTTGGGAGGATGGTGGGCTTTCCACCCTTCCATCTCTGCTCCTGCCCCAGTCCCACTGGGGCAAAACTGGCTTGCCTCCTTTCCTGAGATGCTCACAGAACAGAAACCCACAATGCATTACTTGGCAAAGATTAAATAACCAAAACCAACCTGCAAGGCATGCTTGTGCTGGTGGCAACCACCAGCTTTACTGAGCTCTGAGGAACCATACAGGCATTGCCCTAATGACTCCCCTCTATACCGGCAGTAATTGTTAATAATAGTAGCATTATTATACTGCTCAGAAACAGCAACATCAGTAATAAATAATAGCAGGCACGTGTTACTGTTACCCCATCTTGCAGATAAGGAATCAGAGACTCTGAGGATTATGTAACTGGCCTAAGGTTGCTCAGCTGGTAGGTGGTTAAAATCTGGGATTTCTAAAAGGCAGGCTGATATCCGAGTCCTTGTTTCCCAGCCACTCTTCTAAAACATGGTGATCTGGAGGTGGTGGGAGGAAGTAGCACAGAGAAGAGTTTTGAAAATGTCCATGAAGCAGACCTTGTAACTCCCTGTGGAATTGGGTGGATGTGTCCCCACCAACCCCCTCCAGGGCTCCTTGGAGGGGCACAGGTTACTGCAAGTCCCCCATCCCAGGAGTTTTGGTCAAGGGGCTTAGCGCCCCCAAACTCTCCCCCTCCACCACCCAAGAAAATATTTTAAAAGAACAAAACTTCCCCTCAGAGACCGTGAGAAAAGTCAGCTAGCAGGGCAAGTTATGAAGATGTCATTACGCAATGAACTGCTTCCGTGGACCATAATAGGTTTTTACATTTGCTACTGTACTACAAGAGATACCTAACAGCAATTTTAAACAGTCTCCTCCATTGCCCCATCTCCAGCCTTCCAGAATCACATGTGTTTCTACTTTAAAACCTGTTAACATGGTATAATACGTTTGAAGCACAAATCCAGATGGCCACGGGCCTCAGAAAACCCGCAGCATCCTGCTGAAGAACTCATCTTACAACTCCACCAACCAATAGCAGTGAAGGAGTTACCTGCACAGGTGGCCCGGCCCAGGTCTGAGCTGCCTGCTCCTGCTTCATGAAGCCCTACCTCTGCAGGGCCGAGGGGCAGCCTGTGGAGGCATCCACCACTTGGCTATTGTGGCCAGCCTCTCTCCAGACGTCCAGTGGCCTTGGCCCTTCAGCAGACACTGGCTGTCTCTGAGCAGAAGCTGGGAAATGCACTGGATTTGGCTGCCTGGGGAGCAGGTGCAGGAATAAAGCCAGGGTGCAGGGGCAGGCATCCCTTGGGTGGCAGGCTGTCATCGGCACAGCTGGTCCCACACAGTCCCCTCACTTTCCCTCACCCCAGTGCCTGCCTGGTCGGTGGCTCTCAGGGGTGTTGCATGTTCACCACTACGATTCTATATGGCTAGGGACAGGACTGAGACAAGCACTCGATGCAGGAGACAAAGTCACTCTGCCGCCGATGTGTCATCTTCCGCCAAGACCCACACCGTCTAGCCAACCCCAGCTAGGGAAGCTGGTGTTGCCAATGGGGCTGCAGCTGGTCTGGAAAGGAGTCCAGGGAAACCACACTGTTCTCAAGCAGGGAGTGGATGAGACAGGAGAGGAGAGAGGAGGGGAACTGATAAAAAGGACATCGGGGCTTGTCCTCTTTTTACTCCTATCCTTCTCATTTCCTTAGCATTAACTTTCCAAATGCTGTCCTCTTGTTTCAGCCCAAAGTCTCCCTCTCAGGTGGGGAGATGGGGTTCCATCTCACTTTGTGCTTCTGTTGATGTCTGTGTCTATTTTGGGTGTAGGTAATGCTGCTTTTGTGGTTCTGATTTGGAGAAGGTATGAATTAAAATGATGTCAAAGAACTTCTGATTTCTTTTCTTTTTTTTTTTTTTTTTTTAGACAGAGTCTCACTCTTGTAATCCAGGCCGGAGTACAGTGGTGCCATCTTGGCTCACTGCAACCTCCACCTCCTGGGTTCAAGTGATTCTCCTGCCTCAGCCACCCGAGTAGTGCGGTTACAGGCTCCTGCTACCACACCTGGCTAATTTTTTTTGTATTTTTAGTAGAGACGGGGTTCCACCATGTTGGCCAGGCTGGTCTCGAACTCCTGACCTCAGGTGATCTGCCTGTCTTGGCCTCCCAAAGTGCTGGAATTACAGGCGTGAGCCATTGCGCCCAGCCGAACCTCTGAGTTCTCGATACATGGGAGGCAAACAGATGAACTGGGAGGTTCTGTGATTCAGGAACTCCACGAAGAGACAGCAGGATCCAGCAGGGCTGTCTTTGCTCTTGGCAGGGCTGGTGCTTTATAACTGGCAGAAGGGCTGGTCTGGGCTTAAGAGAGTTCAGAGGACTGGGGCAAGTGACTTAGAGTCATGGCTTTCTGTTGTTGTGCCACCAGGGGGATGTGTCTCCAAAAACACACAGTGAGTGGCAGTTCAGCCAGCCAGGGTCTCGTCCGCACCTCTAGGCAACAGGCTGGGTCTCATCAGGCCTCCAAGAACTCAAACTCTAGGGGAGGTGCAAACCCTCCTGACCCCACTCACTCACTCCAGGATGCGGGGCCTCAACAGCAGAGGCCGAAAGGGGAACTGACCCTCTTTGTTATTTGTTGGAAAGACACTATTTATAGCTCCAGATCGTTAACTGCCTTTTTAAAAAGACTGTTCTCGGGGCCATTTTTAGAGCATCCGTCTTCCCTCGGATGGCTGCATGGTGACTAGAAATGGCAGTGCTGAATAGGTGCAATTATAGAGGTGCCTAATACGCCGAGACCATAACTGCGTGGAATTTCTCTTTGTAATCTAAGCATGTCCTTTTCCCCCAGAGCCTTTATTTAAATATTTTGTCAGCTCCCCACGCCAGCAGCAGGCAAGCTCCGTCTTGAGCACTCTCAGAAGATGGGAGGGGGCTGTTATGAGAGATGCCACTCCTGACCCCTCATTCTTCTTGACAAAATAAATCATGAAAGCCAAGAAGAAGGGTGTGCGAGGGCAGAGTCAGCTGCAGCCCCGGAGGTCCTCAGCACCCAAGGAGATGGCGTTTCTTTCTGGAATGCTGACAATTCGCTGACTTAGCTGCCTTGGTTATTGACCTGAACATCTAGAAGAAATATTCAGCACCCAAGAAAACAGTTCTGCTCTTTTAACCCATTAACTCAGACCCAAACTGGGACTGCTTTTCATCAATGGCATTTCAGAAATTAGGGACTGTGCACTCCCAAGAGACGCTCAATGAAACCTCTGCTCCCCATTCCCACCGGGAAGCGAATGTACACCTGGCAGACTTCCACGCAGAAAGGCTTGCCTTGGTATGGGCAGACGGGGGAACACCCCAGCCCAGGGCTGTGGGGGACTAGCCAACAGCCCAGATAACCTGTCCCTGGCCACGCACCCTTCAAGGCAGGGTTCTCCCTGGGTAATCCACACCTTCCACAGTCCACAGCAAACAGAAAGTAACTGAGAAGTGAGCTGGGTGGTGATGGCATTACCAAATTAATTCCAAACTCGTTATTCATGAGAGTCAGGAAGGAGCGGGAAAGGGGGGTTGGCCCCGGGGGCAGACCCTGAAGACTCCATCATGATGTCTTGGGAAAAGCCTCCAGGTCCTGAGTGACTCCTGTGCTTTTTTTTTTGTGGAACATTGCTGGACTCATCTTGTGTAAAAAGAGGTAGCAAGATGCTGCCCTGGCTGTCCCATGTAAGTCAGCCCACCTCCCACCTGGCTGCCTATGATTGAGGAATTCTCATGCAGGCGGCCTGCCCCTCATTGTAACATTTCTTAAGAAGGTGATATTTCCATGTACCATCTGCCATGCCTTTGGCTTACCCTTCAGCCTGTTCACTCCTCAGGCAGGGATAAGGAACGCTATTATCGGGCATTTTGATGATCCCAACGGTGGGCTCCATACTCCATCCCCTGAACCATCTTGGACAAGTCCCTTCTCCATTTTAGGCCTCAGTCAATCCATCTGTGAAACAGGGAGATCCCATACCCGGGGCTTCCACTGAGAAGGCAGCCATGACAGCATACATCACTAAACACCAAATAAGGCCAGACGTTATATGTATATTAATTTGGGAGGGTAAACATAGATGCTAATTCAATTTCTCCTTTCTTTTATTAGTACTGTTGGGAGGATCTCAAGCTGTCACTGAGTGGGTAAAAGTACTTTGTAGATGGTTTGACCTTAAAGATATTAGCTAAAGAAACAAAAAGCTCTGAACATCAAGTGTGAACCTCGTCATAGTGCCACATGCGTCTGCAAGGCCTCTCTCCCAGTAGTGAGGGCCTCATAAACTCACTTAATGGCAAAGGCCCAACCAGCCAATCAGTCCACTTGGAAAACAATCCTGTGAGCTTGCCTCGGGAGCCCACATGGGCTCTGAGTCCTGTGACAGGAGGCTGTGATGTCACTGGACGCCCTGACCTCCCTCCCACCCCAAAGACTGATGGCAGCACAGACGCGTTCTGCCTCACAGACTCCCATCCCTCGTGTGCCCGCCTCAAGGAAGAAGTATTCGTACATTTCTAACTGATGTCTCAGGGAAATAATTAGATGTCACTACTCTAACATTACATTACAACTTCCCTGCAGATCCTGGAGGAAGGGGAAATGAGTTATACAACAAGCAAACCAAGCTAAATACAGTTGGTAATTGAAAAAGTGGCCAAGGAAATCAGGAGGGGAGAAGCAAGCAAGCCAGACCTAAACGGATTATCAATCATTTCCTTTTAGGGCAAGCTTCACTGCAACTTAATCAATTGCCATTGCTTCCCAAATTCAATAAGAAAACTGATACTGTGGGGAAGAAGGAGAAAAAAACATTAAATGTTCACCATTACATTCTTGATAGACACTGGACAATGTCCCCCACTCAATTCCAATCCAGTTCTAAGCTTATCGCATAAAAGAAATGTACAAGCAACAAAACTCAGATAATTACCATTACCACTAACAGT
The DNA here is from genome assembly GCF_047675955.1 of Chlorocebus sabaeus. Lineage (NCBI taxonomy): Eukaryota > Metazoa > Chordata > Mammalia > Primates > Cercopithecidae > Chlorocebus > Chlorocebus sabaeus. Next base: position 40,849,250 of record NC_132919.1, read on the forward strand.
GTAAAGTGCCTGAGGCATGGTCTCCAGGCATCATTGGGACATGGGGTTTAATAGTCACAACAAGTGGTGGTTCTGAGGCTGGGCAGCCTGTCCTGGCTGTAGGGAGAGGAGGATGCCAGGTGGGGCTCCAGGAAGGTAGCTGTGTGACCTTTGGACCTCCAAGGTCTCAAGTCACTTGGCCTTGAGGGGCTGCAGCATCTGTTGCCATAGCAACCTGGTGAGGATAAACGCCATCACTCTTCTGGTTAATAAGCATATACTAAGTACCTATTATGTCCCAGGTACTGGGGACACCAAGAGGAACACAATATGGTCTCCTGCAGTTAAGATCCTCATAGTAACTGGGGGAGTCAGTGTAGGAAAATAATGATGGAGGCATGCTCAGGGGGTTCAGGAGGGAGGAAGCGGCACCCATCTGGGGACCCTCAGGAGTTTGTCAAAGGAAAGGTGGGTAGGGGTTAATATGTGCAAAAGCTGACAGGGAACCTGGTTGGTTGAGGAGGTGCTGGGGTCCCAGCTGCACTGAGCAGGGAATCCTGGCTGACAGGGAATGGAGAGGTAGGCTCCATCACGCCCAACCTGGAGGTCACACTGAGGTGCCTGAGCAGGCAGCCACCAAACTTGGCATGACCAGAATCACATTTCAGAAAGATCCCTCTAAATGGATCAGAGAGGCACAGGCCTGGAGGCAGGAGTCCCCAGAGAGTTGCTGCTCTGCCAGGGACAGATAGGACAGGTCCCTGAAGCAGAGCATGGCGATAGGTGCAGAGGACAGGGCAACCCAGAGCTGGCAGGGCAGAGGCTGGCCAGATGTGTGGGAGATGGGGCCCAGGCTGAAGCCTCAGGTATGGCTTGAGCAACTGGGCACCATTACCCAGGAAGGGACAAGGGTCAGTGGGGCGGCCTGGGATTTAGCCTAGCAGCCCCGCCTATTCACACTGCCCTACTTCTCACCCACAGGAAGCAGAAATCTTTCCAAGGAGCTCAGCCTAGTGCCCAAACACAAGGGAGGAAAGGAGTAGGAGAGCAGAGTCCCAGGCTCCCTCAGAAGTCTCAGCAGGTTTGAGCAAAAGATCCCAGCAGGGGTTGCAGGCACTGCTCATGCCTCAAGAATGAAAATTCGAGCAGCAGGAAGGGATGGTTGTGAGTAAGTCTGTAAAGATATGGCCCACAGGTCAAAGCCCAGGCTTTATAGCCACACCTGTTCAGATCCTAGCTCTGTCACTGGCTGTGTGCCCATAGACAGGTTCCTTAACCCTTCTGTTTCTTCATCAGAAAAAATGGGCCTAATAACAGCCGGGTCAGCCTGAAGGTGAAATGAGATAAAGCAAAGGAAGTGCTCAGCCCAGTACACAGGCTTAGGGAGTGCTTAGCTACCGTCTTATCAACCTTGTTAAAAACAATAACATCATCCCGGATAGAAGGCAGGTGTAGAACATTCCCTCATATCTTTCAACACCAAGGAGGCAGGAAATAGAGCTTTTTAACGCTTCCCAAACAAGCGCGGGTGCACGCATTGACTACTTGCTGAGGAGGAGACGGGGAAGGTGTCTCAGGACGCAACACCCCAGCCTCACTGGAGCAACTGGCGGCAGATGCTGGCGGCTCTTAGCTGTTCCTTCTACTTGATGGAGGGTGACTTTGCAAGTAACAAGGCTCTCTAGTAATGCTCCATAAAACTATGAATTCACTTTGAGAGCACCAAGTCTAATTACCTTGCCAAGACTCTCTGCATTTTTAAGAACCATTCCCCCTCCCCCGCCCCAAACTCTTGATCCTAAGGACTCTTGTTAGCAATACTTGGTGTCATTCTTGTTTCGCCTGTTGCCGTGGCAACAAAGCAGTGTTTACCAGCCTTTCCAAGCTGGTACATCTTTATTAGCACCCGGATCCCATGAGGAGCAGGAAGCAGTGCAGAGGTTTAAAGAGCATTAATCCCCTTAAGCTTTGCAAACCTCTCTAGTTAGGGAGCCCATAAAGGGGCAGGGAGGGAGAGGAGAATTGAGGTCTCTGCCATTTTCAGGGCCCTCCTAGAATCGTTAAGCCTACATGAAGGACCAGACTGAAAAAACTTATCTCTCTGGAGCTTCGCTTTAAATTTCTTCTCCTCTTGAAAGAGACAAACTTGTGGGCTGCCTTTGCTTCACAAGAAAAGTCGGCTACCCATCCATCACAGAAGGGCTGCCGGCTCTTTCCTCACCGCCTCTCTGACCACACTGCTCTCTCGCGATAAACACAGGACTTTCAAAAACAACCGGTTATCTCTTGGCCAGGAGGAGCGATGGCCACAAAGGCACACGAGCTGGGCTGCCCGTGCACCCTCCTCTCTGCCCCTCTGCGATGAGAATCGAAGGATGATTCTGAGCCGAGATAGATTTCCAGTCTATTTCAAAAGAAAAAAACCGACCTCAGAAAGCTGCTCAAGAAAGCACCCCCATCGCCTTAGCCTCAGCCTGTCTTGGAAGGTTTTTCAAAGTCAACACCAGGGCAGAAGTGGGAAAGGAGGGAGAAGAACTGGATTCTTAACATCATTTAGAAGCAGTTCAATGTCCCAATCCCCCTCCCACCAAATAAACGTGTCTTTCATCTTTCATCCCAGCCTAGAAAATCAAAACCTGGCTAGGGGTCCAGGAAGACCTGTGGCTAAATTTTGAAAAACTGCATGAGTGAAAGATGATACTAACATTCATTCTGCCTTCTCAAACAGCTTTCAGTTTGGGGTGATTTTGCACTGGTCGAGCCTTGGCATCCATCATGGTCCCTAGTCTAGGGCTCTGTGCCCATGAGCCTAGTCCAATCAGGACTACTCAACTGAAGCACTGAGCCCTTAAGAGTCTGGCCTTGTGGGGCTCATGCTCTAGCAGCGGGGACGGACAACCAAAGGCTGCATTTCCAACACTGCAGTTTCTGATCCCACTTTTGAATAGGCCAGGCAGGCCAGGCGCGGTGGCTCAAGCCTGTAATCCCAGCACTTTGGGAGGCCGAGATGGGCGGATCACGAGATCAGGAGATAGAGACCATCCTGGCTAACATGGTGAAACCCCGTCTCTACTAAAAAATACAAAAAACTAGCCAGGCGAGGTGGCGGGCGCCTGTAGTCCCAGCTACTCGGGAGGCTGAGGCAGGAGAATGGTGTAAACCCAGGAGGCGGAGCTTGCACTGAGCTGAGATCCGGCCACTGCACTCCAGCCCGGGTGACAGAGTGAGACTCTGTCTCAAAAAAAAAAAAAAAAAAAAACCAACAATGAATAGGCCAGGCATCTCTCATTATTCCCAGTGGTGCCAACATTCCCAAAACAACAACAAAAAATTCTGAAGTCACTGGAACCCTTTTTCTTCTTTTGGTGGGGTAAAGAGTTCATTCGAAGACCAGTATCAGCCTCTCAGAAGTCTCCCAGCCCACGCCACGTCAGCCCTACAAAGCTTGGTTCTTCCACTCTGTGAATTCTAGGGACAGTGATTTCTGGGTGGTTAATGTTTATGTCCCCACTTATTTTCTAAAGATACTGAGGTGTCTTATAAAGCTTAAGCACATATAAAACTGGACATTAAGAACATGAATCAAAGCTGTAAAAGACGACCAGTCGCAGAAAGAAGAGACCAATGGTCCCCCATGCTGGGGCTCAGAGGGGGTTGGGTGAAGCTCAGAAGCCAGAGAATCACCTTCCAGTTGTGGAAAAGCTTCAAACTTAAGTTTGAACCAGAGGAAACTTGCCAGACTGTCTCTAACCAAGCAAGCCGTTGCTGGGCAATAGGGATTAAAAAAGACACTCAGGAATCAAGAAAGCTCATGAGCCAAGACCTCCGGGGACGGAGGCAGGGCAGGGACGGCGACACCTAGCGTCTGGCCCTGCTACTTCAGGCCTAGGCTAGAGCGTGCCAGGAGGTGGAAGACCCAGGGGCTGGGTGCAGCAGGGCAGTGGGTGGGGGGCTGGGTTGGGGAGTGCTGGCTGGTCTCCATGCTCAGAGACAAGAAGCAGGCAGAAAGCCAAGCTCAGTTCCCAGGACTCTCTCAGGAAGGGAGTCAGGAATTACAGACCAGTGAACATCACTCTGAACTTTAATTAGACCGAGGCAACTCCCCCTGGGTTATGTGGGTTACCCTGTCCCGTTAGCAGTAAAAACCCCTCGACCAGATGGCCTGAGGGTCTAGTGAGGAAGTGGTGGGACAGCGCCCAAGTGTGTGGTCAGTCCTGGGGCAGTAGCAGGAGAGACCTGCTGAAGGTCACATGAGCTGGGTCCTTGAGCCCCAGGACAAGGGGCTCTAGGTCCAAGGCATTCTCTGTTCCAGAAAACCCCTCTGTGCAGCAAGTGGAGTAGGAGGCAACCCTTTGGAGCTGAGGGATCCAGGGAAGCTGGGCTATTGGTCTGGAGCGAGTGGTCCAGCCAGGGGGAGACAGGTTGGGTGGGCACAGGCAGGGCATGACGTCTTCCCAAGCTGCTTTTCCTACAGGAGCGGTCAGCATATAAAATCACCTCTAGTCAATCCTTACCCCAAGCAAAGGACACCACTGTTTCCAGCTTTCACGCCCGTGATCTTTTTAAATCCCTTCCTTCCCACCTTTAGAACTCAGTGAGAAGCCTCATAAGCAAATGGCCAACTGGGATACATCTTGTTATTAACCTCAACACCTGCATTAAAAAGCTAAGACTTCAGCAGCAGGTGGGGGAAGGGCGGTGGGGCATGGCAGGGCAGGAAGAGGGGGGTGTGAGAACACCAGTGTGTGTACATGCATGACCCCATGGGTGCACCTGGGGCTGGGCAGATGTCATGCAGCAACTGGCACATGTCAGGTACCTGATTCTACCTTTGCCTGAACAGCAATTTCCAATCCAATAGCAACCTCATCCCAGACGGCGGTCTGTGTGCCTTCTCCACCTACCTGAACCTACTTCTCCACCTACAGACCTCTGCCCTCCCTCCCAGCAGGAATCCCTGAGGCTCACACCAAGCCAGGAGTCTGTGGCCAAGCTGATTCTCCAGCCCAGGTGAGTCCATTGAGGACCTACCCGCACAGGAAGAATTCAGGACGGAGTCGGGGCAGGTTCAGCCCCTGATCTGGAAACCTTATTTAGTCTGAGACATAATATTGCTCCTTTTGTCCCCTATCCATTTACCTCCCGGCACTGAAATAAGGGGACTTTGATTCCCTCCCAGTTCATGGCTTCATTCAGGAAGCTCCACAGAAGTAGGCCATTATGCGAGTTCTAAGCCACTTTGAATAAACCAACACAATTCCTTTCAAAAAAGCACCGGGGGAAGGTCATTCATGTGAATAATAACTATTCTTTCTCTTTAATCATTAAAATAAATAAATTCAAATTGCATCTTCAAAGAGCACCCCATCCCCCCATCAATTCCTACTCTTGAGTTTAATAGAAAAATGGCTCCTGAAAAATTCTCCTGTGAACTGAGGCTGGGGTGGAGGACGCCAGCACAGTGCTCTCATTCAGAACACTCTCGAAAGTGGACTGAATCAGGCCCTAGACAGAGGGTTACGTGTGTGCCTATGTGTGTTGGTCTTGGATGTGCAAACTGTCTAACCCTGCTTTGAGTTTCCCTAGGAAAAGGAAAAATGTCCTGAACCTCGACTCTTCCCCAGGCTGAAAATCTCCAACATTTTCCAGCCCGGCTTCAAAGCTGACAGAAAAAGACAAGGGGAAATGGGTATTAAGAAAACGGAGAGCTCATTTGGATTTTTGCTTCACTTTTGATTCTGTCCCAAAAATTACTTTCGGAAAAGAAAAGGTAAAAAGAGGCAAAACAAAAACAAAAGGAAAAGAGACATCATGTTCCCTCCCTGTGACCCCCCAAATCCCAACCTTGCTATTTTAAACAATGAAAAGCACAGTGTGTGAGGAACAGCTTGCATACAGCTGAAGCCGGCATTATTTACTTCAGGCTTCCTATACTAACTCAACTTTTACTTCTTAAGCACTTTTGTTAACAAAGGAGAAGAACAAGGCCCAAACGGGGGTGCCTGTCAAGGAGATCTGTGCTTGCAGCGATCCTGAAGGTCGCCTGGGATGCTGTCCTCCCCAGGCTAGCTGCAATAACGCCTTGCCAACCACTGCTTCCTGCTGCCAGCCAGAGCCACCAAACCCAAGCTCTGAGAACAGCTCTGCAAGCCCCCACTCCCGTGCACTGATAGCACTTAAAAGGAGCGTTTGTCTTCGGCAGCTATTCTCAATCCTATTGAGATTTCTAATTGGCTCAGAAAAGACCGAATTCACTGACAACTAAGGCGGGGATGGGGTGGTGGGAGGAGGCAGGCAGGCTGGCTTCCCCCAGTTCAGGAGAGACCACAGCCCGTGAAGATGCTGCTCCTGCTCCAGCATCAACCCTCCTCCAAATGCTTGGATGCCAGTCCAGGGTCTCAACTGACCTCCCTGCAGCCAGAGGTTGCTCCAAAAAGGGCCCATCTCCAAGCCTCTCTTGAACTCCTTTCTCTACTCAGCAAGGCCTTGGGCATCAAGCTAAGATCTCTGCCAACTGCTGATGCCTTCCCCTGAATACAAACGCAGGAGCCCACGTAGGGGTCAAGGAGCTATCGTCAAACAGGATTCCTGGGTTTACATCCCAATCTCCACCTCCTACTGGTTGTGTGACCTTGGTCAAGTTACTCAACCTCTCTGAGTATCAATAACCCATTAGGTAAATGGAGTGGCTAGACTGTAAACATTAAATGTGAGGATGGATGAAAAAGCCTCAGCAGTGCCTACAATGACTATTCTCATCATTCATCCATTCACTCAAAACATTAGATTCACCCAGGTTCTAATTTTCAAAGCTGAATGGTATTACAGCTGAGGATAGGGTGAAGGTGAGGTAGAAAGGACAGCAAAGAGCTCTCACAACAACAGGGTCACGGTAGTGAGCAACTACCAGAAACGGAGGGAAAACAGCATCCCTTCTCCACTCAGCCACAACTTTAGTTGCCGGACAGCAGCCCATTTGTTGCAACTAAACCCATTTGTTGCCAAAAAAAAAAAAAAAAAAAAAAAAAAAGGCAGTGGGGAGGTGGGCTTGTTTTCCCAAAGTATAAACTCCTCTAGGGCAGGCACCAAGCCCACATAACTGACCAAGTCTTAGATGGCGCCATGCACAATTAGATGCTTAATATATACTCATTAACAACTCTGTCGGCCGGGGCCCTGGTGGCTCACACCTGTAATCCTAGCACTTTGGGAGGCCCAGGTGGGAGAATCACTTAAGCCCAGGTGTTCAAGACCAGCCTGGGCAACATAGTGAGACCGAGCCTTTTAAAAAACAAACAAACAAATACATAAAACAATTCTGTCTTTGGAAAAGTCAAAAGTTTGGTGTCTATGTGTGCAGGCAATGTCCAGGGCTTGAGAGAATAACTACTGTAAAGTCCAAAGAGCTTTTCAGTGGGGAAGGGGTAAAGAAACAGGGAGAAGTAAGGGGTGAAGAGGCAAACACACACAAAAATTGCCGAGTGTCAAAACGCTGCTCATTAAAAGCACTTCTTCCCTGGGGTTATCCGGGCTGACTCCGAGTGGCCATCTGACCCAGGAAACTCCAGGACTTTGCTTCATGAAGTGGAGTTTGAGAGCAAACCCTCTCCCCCTGCACGCACCCCCACACCCGCTCCCAGCCCCCCACACCAAACTTATCCAGCCCTAGTGTTTACAGCTCACTACACCACAAATCTTTATTTCCTGTCACCCACTGGCCCGAGCTGTCCCTACTCCCTGTTTCTCCCAGACAAGTTAATAAGACGGAAGGCTCCCTAGAGGCCCGGAGCCGGCGAACATTATCACTTGGAAGCAAGGCAGAAATCCTGACACATCGGAAATGACTTCAAGCCTATTAATTACCCTTTCTTCTTTGGCAGATCTTTTTAAAGAAAGCTTGACAAATTGAAAGGAAGGCTATCACTGCCTCTCCGCCCCAATTAAGCCCCCACTCCCATCCCAATAACACAAATCTGATTTCTGTTGTTTTTTTTAAACCAATTAATATGTCAGAACTGCACCCACCCCAGGAAGGCCCACCTATAATCTGCATGGACAGGGAGACACAGGGTAAGCCCCTCTGTACAGGTTAAGCCCTTGAAATCTGAGAGACCCAGGGGGCTGTAAGAAGAAGGGAGTGGTCAGGGCTTTGGACCCCAGAGTTGGTCTTCCTAGGACATTCACAGTGAGCCCAAACCCCTCTACACACACTGGGAGGAGGATGCCACGATGGGTACTAAAGAGCGTCCACATCTATGGGATCTCTCTTCCCTGTTGGGGTGGATGCAATGATGCTTTGATTCTTGGATGCAACATCATTCACAAAACACTCTAGATGAACCACAACAGAAAAGCACAGGGGACCCTGAATGCTAGAAAAACTGGAGTGTTTAGGGACCAAACAACCACCCTTTCTCCAAGTTGCATTGTCTACCACACTGACAATAACATCTACTCAGGGTTCCCCTGAAACAATCCTTTCCTTAGAGAGGTTTATGCAAAAACAATTGGGTAGGTTATGTTAATTCTCCAGAGACGTGTGTGTGTGTGTGTGTGTGTGTGTGTGTGTGTACTTTTTGTCTATGCAACTACTAAACATCACCAAAACCAAATGGATCCCAATGGGAATTTCAAACAGAACAACTGATTTTCTTCTTAAAATGTGTTCCTTCCACCAAAGCAGTCCCCATACTGTTGAATAGCACTACCATCCCGCAAGAGCTCAACCCAAGAACCTAGAGTTCACTCTAATTTTTCTCTCTCCCCTCACCTCATAACCCATTTCCAATCCATCAGAATCTACCATATCTTATCTCCAAATATATATTTTAAATCCCACTGCCTCTCCCCACCTCCACTGTACAACCCTTACCCAAGACGCCATCAGCTCTCCCCTGAACTTCTGCAACAAACTTCGACTGGCCACCCTACTTTCAAACATGCATTCCTGTCCTTCCTTAATTCAGGAGCCAGTGGGATCTTTCTAGAGCATCAGTCATATGCCTCTGCCCTTCTGACCTTCTTCTGAGGGTTCCCATTTGCCTTGTCTGGCTCACAAATCATTCACCATGCAGCCCTTGTCTACCTCTCTCAGTCATCTCTACCACTGTCACTCTTGGAGACCCCAGGCCTCCACCTGTCCCACCAACACATCAGTTCCTTCCCATGCCAGGTCCTGCACACTTGCTGTTGTCTGCTCCTTGGAATGCCTTTCTCACAGTTCTCTGCCTCCCAATTCCAATGCCTACTCCTCAGGGAGGCCACTCCCAGCTACCCACCTAAACAGAGTAGGCCCAGGCCCCCTCGCCAACAGCTCCCTATTTTCTCTTCTTCTTAGCCCTCAGCAGTACCCAAAATCGTGTGATGTATGTTCCTTCTTACTGCAGAACATGAGCTCAGGAGGGCTGGGATTTGGCCTGCCTTGTTTCCTGCAGTACTGCCAGAACTAGCATTGCACCTGGAACATGGAAGGGCCCAGGACACAGTGGCTGTGGGGCGAGAGCATGAAGCCCCAGAGCCTCAAGCACAGACGTACCTCTCCTGAGGCAGGCGGGTTCACTCTGCCCCACAGCGGGGGGCTGCAGCCTGGCCACCCTGGGAAACCCAAAGGGAACACATGGACGGATCAGCACCCACTCCCAGAAATGCCAACCACTTCAAGCTGGCATCCACCCACAGCCTGACCGGCCCTGGCAAACCCAGGAGAGGCCGTTATCACCATGCCACACAGCCTTCCAAGGGCATTCTTGGATTTGAATCTCCATGCCTAGGTTTGATAAAGGCAAGGCCACCCACCAGAGCCCTATTTTTCTGGTGTAATTTTTACCCTATCTCATTTTAAACTCAAACAAAATCTTTACGCCATTACCCAGGAAATCATCATTAAATCATTTGTTCATTTTTTATTAGCGTCACAGTAATTAAAGAGAATCATATTTCAGAAATCTTCAGCTGCACTTATCAAAACCCACCCTCCAACCAATCAATTAGTATTACAATAACCGCCGTCCCTTGTTGCCGCTGCTATTAGCATTTTGATTGAATGTCTGTTGAAAAGTGACTGGTGACAGAAGATTGTGTTCAGAAAGTAATGTTTCTTTATTCGTTACCACCGAACCTTGTCTGGTTGTCTCCAGTCTCGGCTCAAAAGAGACAAGACAGTTTCCAAAAGCAGTCATTTTGGTGGTGGATTATATTTTCATGAGGTGCGTGATAAATTGGGCATAATTGCCCCGGCATCGCCAGTTACACACAGCGGCCTCCCGCTGACTGTGGCCTTCGCACCCAGCAGCTGCCCCTCGGCTGTCGCGCCCTGACGGGATGATAAGTGTCCCTTCTGCTGCCTCCCCCTCCCCCACCCCCATAATCTAGGACAATAAATACCAGGTCTTCACAAATGGCACTTCAGGCGACTCAGACGTAATAACGCCTGTACCAGATAAGCCGGTGGCCGCTGTTATTCCCACGAAAGATCATCATCATTATGCACCCCCTTCTCTGCCAGGCACTCGGGAAACCTGTTATTCTAACATTCAGACTTATGTTCTCCAGTCGTCATAATAATAATAAAAGCACCAGTCAGTGCAGAGATGGGTTAACAAGCTCCATTATGGGGAGAGAATGGCTGTCTTCTCCAAGTCATAGGAATTAAAGACAAGAGTTCATTAAGTCACAATACTAGAATTTCAACAACCTGCTACTTCAGACAGCTCTCTTTACTGGTCCCCCCCATCAGTGATGCCCTTTGTGGATAAAGGGAGATCTCTAGACAAACAAACACACGGAAGTTTCCATCTTTGGTCAGTCGACTGCCACAGCTGCTGCAACTAAAGGGGGTTCTGCTTTGATGTGTCTAGAACAGAACAAGGTGGGATACAGGGGTGGGGATGTCTGGAGTTGAGAAGGGCATGTGCTCCTAGCTATAAATATGGTAGCCGGTTCACTGCTATCCATCTGTCTGGTCCATCCATCCATCCAGTTCCAATCCATAGCAAAGGACATGTGGGAGTCTTCAGTGCAGATAACCTTTGCCCAAAGAATCTTTGTCTGTTCAATTCACTCACCGCCCACCCCACGGTCCACTAGGCAATAGTGAAGAGGCACTTACGAGGTTGCATTACGAGGTTGCATTAACGCTCTACTTAAAAAAAAAAAGGGGGGGGTTCCAGAATTCAGAGGGGGGGAAAATGTGCTATACAGTTCCTTTGAAAATCTTTCTTTTCTCTAACCTCAGTCTCCTTCTCTGCCCCAACCTCCCCCACCAAACGTGCTTGTTTCTCCACTGGCTGCCAGCCAAGATTTTATAATAGTGTCAGGTAGCAATTTCATTTTTAAAATGCTCTTATCAAGGATTTAAGGTGAAAGATAAGAACAGCACAGTAAATCATCATAAAGGAGTGTAGTATGAGGCATAGTATTTTACAAATCAAAACAGTTAGCAAAATGAAAAGGCAAGGACAGGAAAACAAAGTGAGTTTAAGCATCCTTTGAAAGGGGGAGGGTAGAGGCCAAATTAAATAGAAAGATCATCCTTCAGATTTCCAAGCTCCCTTTGGTAATGGTCTCGGCATATTTGCTAAGAATTGCATGAACAGTCCAATTTCCATTTTAAAATAGGATGTTTTTAGAAGGCATATATATTGTCAAACCATTACACACACTTAACTGGGGGTTTTCATCGAAGTCAACTGACCTGCAAGCATGTGTTGCTAATATCACTGCTTTATTATTTATCAAATCAATCTCTTCATGGAATGACTAATAACACAACCCCAGCTGCTATCCTCTTCCCACCCCAGCTGCTACTGTCCTGGCAGCAGCAAGATTCGCTGGGCTACCTGCAGCGCCCTACCCCCTGCATTTTGCTAAAGAACCTTATAAAGAAAAGAAAAAAGGGGATGAACCCAGGAGGTGCCATTTCTGATTCAAACCACTTTGTTTCTGGAAGCCACTTATCCTACTCAGGAAAAGTGAACAATGCTGCTAAATGACCAAGCCAGGGTACTAGGCCTTATCAGGGGATTTTAATTAGTCCCACACTAAAGAGGCCATAAACCTAAAATAAAGCAAAATAAAACAGGGGCAGGTGTCTACTTTCCTATTTTGATCCTTTGTAGTGTTTTTGATTCCAGTTTATTTTTTGAAACCAACCGAGGGCCGGCTGGGCGCAGTGGCTCACGCCTGTAATCCCAGCACTTTGGGAGGCTGAGGTGGGCGAATCATGAGGTCAGGAGATGAGACCATCCTGGCTAACACGGTGAAACCCTGTTTCTACTAAAAGTACAAAAAATTAGCCTGGCGTGGTGGCAGGCACCTGTAGTCCCAGCTACTTGGGAGGCTGAGACAGGAGAATGGTGTGAACCCGGGAGGCAGAGTTTGCAGTGAGCCGAGATCATGCCATTGCACTCCAGCCTTGGTGACAGAGCGAGACTCTGGCTCAAAAAAAAAAAAAAAAAGAAACCAACTGAGGGCCACGTCCAATTCAAATGTGCCTTGCACCCTCCTACCTACACACACACACACTCACAGGCATACACACTCTGCAAGCAATGCTCACACGCACATACACACAACACACACAGAGCTGGGATGTGACCCCAAAGTGACAACATAGCTTTTCACTCCTGAAAATAGTCATTAAGATGCTGTTTATTCTAACTTTTAATATATGCTCACCAATCTCTCTGGGGCCTACCTGCAAATTCACAATAAATAAAAACATGTAATTAGATGATTTCCTCTTTGCCAAGGAATGATTCAATTGTCCATTAAAAGCTAGAGTTCTAAAAATTACATAAAGGGAAATTATTAGGTATTGTTGATACACATATCTCTGCTGTAAAACATATGGGCAAAACACAAAGCTTCTTTTGTAAATCTTACCCATTTTGTAAAAGGTAAGACAGCGTAGGGGAGGGAGCAAATTAAACCATAATTTTCAAACTATGTTTCCTCATTGTCACTCAGAAAAATTGCCAGGTGTTTCCAGAGTAGTTTATACATAAATATACTAGCTGAATCAGGAAAACTCTTTCCAGAGCAAATGAATCAACTTAATTAAAAGAAGACTTAAGACGCCAAAACTAGCGATTTTGGAAGTGGGGAGGAAATTTAGAACTCGATCTGTAAGCGCGCACCTCTCTACCTGGCCTCTGGGGGAGAAGTGCGTAGACACTTTAAACACTGCCGCAGACCCCTGGCTAAAGCATGCCCTCCCTCCAGCCCTCCAGGGCAGCAACCAGGCAGCATGGGTCCAAGGAGGACTGATGCTTTTGATTCAAACCAATACTTTCAGTCCTTCTTCTAAATCAGCTGTTAAGAACAGCTACGACAACACTAAAGGCACTTTTCCCCCCTCTTAAGCCAGCAAGAAAAAACTCTCATTAGTTTGCTGGGTTCTTTCCTTGGGTGCCGGAAAAACAGTGTTCCCAAATCATCTCTTTAGGTCTCCGAGGCCCTCTTCAGAAGACAGGTGTGGCTCCTACATGCCCCTCCAGACAGGGCTTCCGCATCTCCGTTTTGTTAGAGCAAAGGAAGTTGAGATGGGAAGTGTGAGTAGGAACCATTCTCAGTTTTCAGGCAAATGAAGACAGAGACCAAGGTGAGTGCCCACCTTCTTGTCACAGATTAATGGTATTTGCTGGGCAAAGGGGACATAGGAGGAGAGTGGCAGACACAGATAAGAATCAAATAATCAAGCAAATAACAGTCATTAAGAACTCAGAAGTGCCACAAAGGAAAATTACAAGTCATGGGCACAGGCAATGGATGGAGCTGGCCTAGTCACCCATGAAGGGCCCTACATGAAGGAGGCATCCCCCCTCCCAGGGCTTAATACCAGGACACGTGCCAGACTGCCCAGACACAGACCAGGCTCAAAGACCTGGTCCAAGTCAGCAGTGCTGCCTTTTTAAAGGGTTTTAAAGCTGGAAGGCTCCTTGAAGGTCATGTGACCCGGGGGTGCCCAGCCCTGACTACACATTAACATCAGCTGGAAAAATGTTAAAAATAACCAATGCCAGGGCTCCATCTTTGAGTCTCACTTAATTGGTCTGGGGTGGGACTGAGGCATCAGGACATCTTAAAAACTCCCCAGGGGATTTTAATGTACAGCCAGGGTGGAAACCATCAATCTAATCCCAACATCTAACGTGACATCAATCAGTCATCATACAGAGTGTCCAGTGCTAGACTGTGGGATAAATGATCTCAGCCAGACTTTCCTAACCAACCCTGTCTCTACATGAGAAAATCAAAGTTGACCACAGAGTTAAGCAGCTCTTCGGTTGTCAGTGAAATCTACATTCCAACTAGAAGAACGTAAGGGAAGAGATGAACTTTGGGGAAGGTCCTGTCTCTGCTTTATTGTGCAACGGTGTTGAAACACATTTGTGACCTTCTACTAAGGAGATATTTCCGACGGGCTCCTTGGGTCACCACCATTCCCACTCAGTGAACACCAAGCAGCGGGGTGGCAAGTGGGAGGGAGCCCAGGGCTGGTGAGAGAGACACAAAACACGGTCCACTGTTGCTCCTGTGTCTATTCTGGGTCCCGAATAGATGATGTCACCTCCAGCGGCAGTGGAAAGCAGAGTCATGAATCATCCATGAGCCAGCCCAGCCCTCCAAGATAATAAATCGGATGTCAGCATTGCGTACGCACATTGCAGATTTGGTGCAGAGGCGCCGGTACTGCCTAGAGTGCTAGAACATAGGCACCAATGCTGGACATGTTCAAGGGGAAGAAGGCGCTTTCAATTATTTCCTGATACCAAGATGGGTGGCAAGTTGAGGGAAAAATTTCAAATGCGTAGGGAGTGCTCAAAGGTGTACAACTTTGATCACTTTAAAATCATGGCAGCGATTTTTATACACTACTGGGTTTGCCAACCATACCAGAGGATTAAGAGAAGCACATCCACATGAGTGCTATAATGATCAATTACTGCTGTGCCCACCGGCATCCTTACAACTGGAGGCCTGTAGGTGTTGCCATTTTGACCTCCAACTGCATTAATTTAGCTTAAAAATTCACTCCAGGATTGAATTTGGCAAATGATCCTGCCTGAAAGGGCTTCTGGGACAACATAAATCAAGAAGTCTGTTTGGCAGCTTTTGAAGTTCAGTGTTGTCTTGCTGTTTTGTTTTTTTTTTTTTTCAGGATAGAAAGGGAGTCAGGTATATAGGGATGCCAGGGTGCATGTTGTCATACACATGAGCTCTCCTGATTTCCTTCTTTTTCTTCCTTCCTTTCTTTTTCTGGATTATTTCCCTGAATTGCCAAGTTGAACGAGCCAACTAGAAACACCGTTCTAATGAGTATGGTTTGTGTCGCTGGAGCTGGGAATTCTGACAACTCATAACTGTACTGGTTATTCCCTGGCTTATAAAGAAATGACTGAGCCCTGAAGGCCACTGAATTAAAATTTAAACTTCAGACTTCTTCAAGTGTCTCTCTCTCTCTGTCTACCAAAATATATCTTTAACATCCTAAGGTCAATTTCAAGGTCTTTGGTAAATTAGACTTGGGCAAGGTGTGAACCAAGTCAGGCTTTGGGAGCTGTGTTCTCAGTTGCAATGAAAGGTCTTTTCCCTAACTTGTCTTGCACATCATTTTGCTGAGGGGGGTTGTGACTAGGAAGGCACAGAGCGAGAAGGATAAGTCTGACCACCAGGACTGCAGGCCAGTAGTGAGCAAGGGGACATACTGGGCAGGAAGCTCTGCTTTGCCCTATTATTTTCCTAGGGCTGCTGTAACAAGCTACCACAAACGGGGGTGCTTGAAACAACAGAAACTTATTCCTAGTTTTGAAAGCTAGAAATCTGAAATCCAGGTGTTGGCAAGGCCACGCCCTCTTGAAAGCTCAGGGGAAAATCTGTTTCAGGCTCTTCTCTTAGCTTCTGGTATGGTCAGCAATCCTTGGCTTGCAGCCACACTGCCCCTGTCCCTGCCTCTGAGGTCATGTGGCCATCTTCCTGTGTCTCTCTCTTTACATGTTCCTTCTTATAAGGACTGTGGTCAGATCAGTTCACTCCACTAAGACCTCCTCTTAACCCGATTACACTTCCAAAGACCCTCTTTCTAAATAAGGTCACATTCTGAGGTACTTCAACTTATCTTTTTGGGGTTAGGACTTCTTTTGGGGTATCTTTTAGGGATAAGGACTTCAATTTATGTTTTTGGAGGACAAAATTCAGCCTGTAACACCCTTCAAGGTGGAAAACTTGACAGCATCTGCCAGCAGCCATCTAGGATGTTAACACTCTCTCCAATCAGCAAGCCTGAGCCTCCATTCCCAAAGTAATGACAGTCACAGTATTCTTAGTAGTAAAATAACAATAATTAATATGATAATGATGAAGTTAACATTTACAGATAGCCTTCCAAGCATCAGATGTTTCACACAGATAAACTATCTCACTTAAACTTCCCAAGTCCATGGGTTAATAACATTAACACCATTTAATAGATGAGAAAACTGAGGTTCAGAGAGATTTAGTAACTTGTCCAGGGTCACACAGCAATTGATTAGTGGTTGCTCTGGAAAGTGAGTCCTGCAGTGTGAATCTACACCTAAGCTCTTATCCCTTTGCCACACGGCCCAGACACTTCACAAGCATCATTAACCAGGTGTTGCCTTGACTCCTAAGCTATAAACAAGGGGAATGCAGAGGAAGATTCTGCATTTGCCACGCTGTGTAAGGTCCCTACATGTTTACTAGTCATAACTTGGGGTAGAAAAATGCTTTTAACTTTTTAAAAACTTGAATTATGAAGCGCTTTGAATTCCCGGGATGGAGGACCTCCCTGTTCTGGCCCTCCTCCCCTCTGGTCTTGGATGAACTGGTGCAAACCAGGCTCCTTTTCAGACCAGGGCCAGTCTGGCTATTCTAATAATAGCACGTTGTCTGGGAAAAGCAGAAACTACTAAGAAAATTCTCATCTATCCATCAGATCATCTGTTTATGGAAACAAAAAGACAGAGGAGACTCAGAGGTGAAGGATGCTCAGCTGCATTGAATCACATCTTGCTGGTTTGGAACTCCTGGGTGTCCCTGGCGGGACAGAAAACTCAGATGAGGCAGCACCCACACCTCGCTCAACAAATATTAACCCCACAGTTACAACCAATTTTAAAAACATTTTATGTGCATGCCAGGAAGAAGGCAAACAACAGTTATTGTGGTAGGGTGCTAGGATGGAGTCATCTTTTTTTTTTTTTTTTTTTGAGCATCCCACTCTGTCCCCCAGGCTAGAGTGCAGTGGCATGATCTCAGCTCACTGCAACCTCTGCTCTGGGTTCAAGCGATTCTGCTGCCTCAGCCTCCTGAGTAGCTGGGATCACAGGCACGTGCCATCATGCCTGGCTAATTTTTGTATTTTCAGTAGAGATGGGGTTTCACTATGTTGGCCAGGCTGGTCTTGAACTCCTGGCCTCAAGTGATCCACCCGCCTTGGCCTCCCAACGTGCTGGGATTACAGGCGTGAGCCACTGAGCCCGGCTGGTAAATTTTTTTTCTTTCAAAAAGTCTCTTTCATGTTGTTCTATTACTGCATTGACAATTTAAATTGGAATAAATTTTAAAAGCTCACACTAAAGAAGTAAATGAATAGGTAATAAGTACATAAGGTACAAAAATTCAAAATGTAAATGAGTATATAATAGAAAGATTCCCTCCATCTCTCTATCTCAGGTCACTTAATTCTCTTCCCCATAAAAAACGAGCAAACACTTTTTCATGTATGTACATCTGCATATGATATGCACAAGTGCATAAAACATATTTGAGTGTTTACTCTGGCCAGAGACTGTTCCAAACCCTTTATTCTCATTAAATGCCGTAAGCCTCAGGCTAACCCAATGTCCTATTTTATAGATAAGGAATCTGAGTCACAGAGAGGATAAGTAAGTTGCCCAAGATCACACAGCTATTACGTCACAGAGCTTAGATCTGTCTTGCTTCAGAGCGTGTGATCCTAACCAATATGCACTTCTAACTCCTTGTTACCAATTTTGCAGGTATCCTTTCAAAGATATTCCATGCACATGCGAGCATATGTGTGTGTGCAAAGCAGAGGAAAAAACAACCACAAAAGGGTTTTATTTTTCAAGACTGGGATCCCCAAAACTCAAACACAGATTTTAGTTTGCCTAAAGAAGTTAAGCAGGTGATTTCACTTAAGGGGGAAGGGGAAGAACCCAGGCTGCCCCGCACTCTCCACGTGCGGTGGGCACTATGCAAGTGGAATCATTTAACTCCTACAGAGCGGGTATGTTACCTTAGCAAGGGAGCAAAACATCTGTAACTTGCCTGATATCACGCCCAAGGGAAAGCTGGGATCTGAAACCGAGTATGACCAACTCTAAAACTCAAGCTCTTTGCAGCATACCACGCTGATATACAGCTACAGACGGGATAGCGTGTACCCTCTGATCCACAAACTGAAAACAGAAGCTCAAGTCCGGAGGTGCATAATAACCGGGACCCCTCTAGGAATCATAAGTCCCAACGGGGAGGCAGCCCTCTCCAGCCCACCCAGGGCTTGCAACGACCCCTGGCCCAGCCCTCTCCAGCCACTGGCAGTGCCGTGATGCTAAGAAAGGGGGTGCTTTTAATCAAGCTGCCATGTTAAAGACTCCCTTCTCTTCAGACCTCCACACTCTGCCCTCACTGAGATCTTAAACCATGTTGTGAGAGTCAAAGCCTGGGCCTCTATGGGAACAGGACCAAACAAAAGATTCATTGTCCCTCTCTACAAAAAAACCACTTCTGGGTCAATGAAGTTGCTGACCCTGAGCCCACTCCCTTACTGCTTCCGTGGGCCATAGCAGGGGGAGGCAGGAAGACCTATTAGGTCACCACCCTTTTGGTGCCAGGGCTTTTATTCCAAAGGAAAGAAGTTTAAGATTTATATTTTGGCCAAAAAAGCACAGCTCATCCCGGTACCAAATTCCCACTGGCTTTGCAAGTTCCCTCGGGCACCCTGTCCCCCAGCCCTGTTGCTAGGAAGTTGAGGGCTTTGTATTACTCCGTGTCTCCAAAGAAAAGCAGGTGAACAGAAACCAAGCTACTGTGTTGATTAATATCTCAAGAGACAGCGCCGGAATGGGCGCTTCCGGAATTGAGTTAGCTCAGGGGAAAAAAAAAAAATTAAAGCACACTCCTTGCTTTCCTGTCAGAAATAAAATTAAGGTCTCGGATCGATGTTGCCAGATTCTACAGGAATCTTTAATGGCCTCCTCTACATGTTTTCAAATTCACATTCCCCTTCAACCCTACCCTTTTAATTGGTTATTTGCGAGGTCATGTTTGCACCAATTTCTCAGGAAGGCTAATGGTGTTTATTTAACGAGAAAATAAAATGTGCAGACAGCTCCAGGGCTGGTCTCTGAAAGATGGCAAAGGGTGGGCTGACTATCCCACCCCCTTCCTTTGCCCTCCGTTGCTGCAAGGTTACAGGGCCTGGGGATACAGCCCTGCAAGGGAGTGAAGAGGCGGGTGTGCCCCTCACGGTGGGCACGCAGCATCCCCACCCCCTCACACAGTCCCAGCTTTAGAATGAGCCCAGCTGGAGGCACAGAACCTTGGGGTCGGAGAATCTGGCAGAGAGGCAATGGCTGTCCTCTTATTGTCACTGTCGGACTGGGCGATTCTTCCTTGTTCTAACTCAAGTGTGCCCAACTTCGAGGCTACACAGAACTCTTTTCCAGCAGAATCTCTTTAAGTACCCAAAAGCAGCAATGCATGACCACATCACAGCTCTCTGTTCCCCTCAAGGCCTCTTTACCCAAGCTGGACCAGAGGAGACTCAATCATATTGAGTTTCTACCCCATTCTCACCATTCTCTCCTAGACTCCTGTTGGTCAATGTCTTTCTTAAACAGTTGCCCCCCTACCCCACCCTCCACCACCTGACAATGGTCCACTCTGGAAAGAGAACTGGATTTTCATCTAACCCCATCTAGGACCCTGAACTTACATAAGAGAACCCAGCTGGCATGTTACATCACACTACGGACTAAACTGAAAGCTCTGGGCGGCCAGGAACCCTGGCTGTTGGTGGTGGTCTATGACAGACTGTCCGCTTTCTTGTCAAGTGGCTTCTAATCCTGGTGCAGAAATAGGATCAATACCAATACTGACCAACTGTTGCGGCTTCCCATAAACCCCTTAACACATCTCAGACTTGGGGGAGGGTTTGATGGGTCCTTAGCACCATCAGCAATTAGTAAAAAGATAACAGCAGATTTGAGAGGTGGGGAAAATACTACCGGTAAAATTCCAGTAGGGAAGACAAGCAGCAAATCCTGCTCCAGATTCCAACCGAGGGCAGCGTGGGAGCCAATCTTTTGCAGGCTGCCCTCCTGTCACATCAGCGAAAGTGTCATCACCAGCTGTGATTCTACACATCCTTATCATACTTTCGACTCCCTCCAACAACCCTTCTCTTAGACTGTGCGCTTTCCGGCCAGAGGGTCTGATCGTTTTTGTCAAACATACTTCTTTCTCCATCCTACAAAGTCACATCTACAGCTTATACAGTCCCAACATTCTTCCCTAGGTAAATAAAGTCAGAATGTTAGACTCTCATTAGGAAGGACATGCATACATTATGTCTGACATGCCACACCTACAAGTGAAGCAATGCTTTAAATTATTTTAAAATGTAACCTATACCTTTGTGAAACTCTTTTTCTATGCCCCTTTTATTTTTTTTGAGAAATAGACACCAATAAACAAATAATTACAGTGCAATTCTTAAGCATCTTTATACATTGTACATAAAAGAGTCCATCTGGATTTCAGAGGTCATTTCAAAAGTGAGTGCCTGGCAGGTATTCAAGACATTAAGGGCTGTTTTTCCTCCTTAGGAAAGCATTATCTTCTATCACAGCTTAAGTTACATCTTACTGGCACCATTTAAATAAATAAACTGATTACGCAAATTACAAAGACCTTAAACTTCGGCCAACTGCTTTTTGGGACAGAGACTGAGCAAGCTCCAGGAAGAACCCAAGCTCTCAGGCCACCTGCCTGGATGCTCCTCCCTCTGGCTGGATCCCCTACCACTGCGCCTTTCCAGCCCAGGAACTGGGATAAACCGCAGCCACTCTGGGAAAGGACCCTCTGAGTCCAAGAGGCCTGCCACTGATGGTGCTCGCTGGGGCGCACAAAACCATCCCACCCGCTTCCAGGGGGTCTCAGGGCTGTTACTCCTCTCCAAAGACATTAGCATTGCATTTAATAAGCAACTGCTAACTGCTGGGAGAAGAGTCATCCATCACACGAAGCTTTATTTCTCTCCCAGTGTCTCCTGTTCCTTTGCCTCTGGCAATGTTCCAGGGCAAGCAGGCCTGCTGGGTAATGAAGGCCACAGGGATGACCTCTGCCAGAAACCACTCTCTCACCAGGCTATGGGATTAGCTTCAGAGACTCCTCACCTGCTTTCAACTAGGCCTCAACCATCCCGATCTTCCCTGGAGGAACCCAGCTGTGCAGGGCTCAGGAACCCAGGGTCCTGAAATTGGAGGGAAGGACAGCTAAGGTTCCTCTACAGTGACCCTCACAATGGGAAGCGCTCCCTTCCCCCATAAGGAGGTGAGTGTGAGATTATTTCAGCAAGCAACATGCCCGCATTCCACTTTCTCCATCAGGGCTGAGGTTGTGGGGACACTGGAGAGACAGCTGGCCACTGCACCCTTCCCCCCTCCCTCCCGCTGGCTGTCTACGGCCTCCTGCCAACAACAGAACAAACTGGAAGGACAGCACCTTGTTGCCTCTGCCCTCCCTGTCCCTCCCCTCCAGCCCCACCTTGGGATCAATACTTAATGCCTTGAGTCCAAGATCTTATCTGACTTTTACAAGGATAAAGCAACAAACTTCCCCCTCCTAATGATTAAATCCATTGACGATCAGCCCAGTGTTTTCCAGACCACCTCTAACAACGTTCAGAGAGCAAATGAAGTGACTGAGAAAACTGGAAAGCCACCATTCTCCTCTCCCCCTAGGCACAGATCAGTGTATGGAAGGCCAGGAAATGAAGTGAGGGACAGGGCCAAGGGAGGCATCCAGGTTTTTGTTTTATTTTTCGTGAGACAGAGTTTCACTCTTGTTGCCCAGGCTGGAGGGCAATGGCGCAATCTTGGCTCACTGCAACCTCCGCCTCCTGGATTCAGGTGATTCTCCGGCCTCAGCCTCCTGGGTAGCTGGGATTTCAGGAGGCACCCACTACCACACCCGGCTAATTTTTGTATTTTTAGTAGAGACGGGGTTTCACCATGTTGGCCAGGCTGGTCTCGAATTCCTGACCTCAGGTGATCTACCCGCCTCGGCCTCCCAAAGTGCTGGGATTACAGGTGTGAGCCACTGCACCGGCTGGCATCCAGGTTTTAACTATAGCTCTGCTCCTTATCTGGCTGCAGGAATCTGCTGTGCAATATTTCAAACTTATGTGCCTTAGTTTCTCCAAGTGGAAATGGAGGAGCATGGTCATCCAGCAAGAAGGCTGGTGTGGAGAAGGACACAAAATGGGGAAATACTAAACCCTTAAAATGACCAACTCCTCTGCTTTAACCAGTTGCCTTGCTCAATGCTGCAGAGTGTAAGAGCCTGAGCTCTGGGTCAGACAGGCTGGGTTTATGTCCAAGCTCTGCTTTGACCAGTGTGCGACTCTGGGCAGCTCGGTTCACTTATGGCTGTTTGTCATCAAGATTCAATGGTAGGTGCCAGCACTGTGCTAAGCACTTGGTGTGTAAGTGCTCAGAAAGTGTTGGCTGTTTCTATCAAGACTGCTAACATGGCCTGCTTAGAAAGCAACAGAACTCCCCACACCATCACAGTGGGTGCTGCGTCAGGATGCTTAGATCCCCTTCAGGAATGAAGGACCTCTTTCCCAGCTGCTGGGAGTGCTGCTGGAAGACAGTCCCCAGCTGGAAGTCCCCTCCAGGATTTCCCCGGGGAAAGCCCAGGTCACATCAGCCTCACGGGGTGAGCTGTACCTGATGACAGGCCAGTGTGCAGGCATCAAGGATGCCACTCGCACCCCAGCTGGCGACCCCTGAAGGACCACCCCATTGCAGAAGGGCATCTCAAGTCAGCTTCTGCCTCTGCCCTCTCCTGATCAAGAGCACTTCTGGATAAGCCTCCCACTTGCTAATCCCTTCCTAGAGTTGCTTCCCAGGGAACCCAAGCTGCAACAACTGCTCGCTCCCTCCCTACTCACACAAATAGCAAAGGAATTCATCTTGAACATTCTCACAGTTAAAAAGCTAAAGGCCAGAAACATACTTCAGGTCCTGGGGCTCATCAATCCCAGGTCTCTTATTTTTTAGAGGAAGAACCTGAGATGCTCAGAGAGTTAGGGAACGTGCCCCAGGAAAAATGTCATGGGAGCAGCAGAAGCTGGAGGAAGGCCTGTCTGTAAGGAGAAAGGTGAGACCCCCCACATTTCCAGGGTTCCACCCACGGGGAGTCACAGACTGAACGTGGGACCCTCCTCCTGCCTGCAGGGTGGAAGACATACATTGCAGGAGGCTCATTCTCTCCTAGGTCCAGGGTTCTCTCCCGTGGTGCTAGTGAGGCCCAGGCTGGTGCTCCTGTGGATGGGAGATACAAGCTGCCGCCATGCAGATGGAACTGAGGGTATCCCTGCCCCAACAGAGACCAACAGGGAGCAGGGACAGGAGGTGACCAGTGGGAGCAAAGAGTGCAAATTCTGCTCTGACCTGTGGCTCCTAACAGCAAGTGGGGACCGAATGGGGCCTGGGAGCCTGGCCCACCTGACTCTCATTATATGTTAAGCCCAGTTCCCTGTGGTTATCCCTGAGCAGCAAATGTCACACAGCTCATGTCACACAGCTCTAAGGACACACAGGTAGCTGTCAAAATTCCTGGGGTGAGGATGAGTTGAGGACCCAGGCCGCCCCACAGGGCTGGGCTAGGAGTCTGAGGACAAGTGCCAAGCATGTGCTGTGACAACACCTCTGGGTCGATGGTCTGGGTCTCTTTAAGAAGCGAGCAGGAGGCGGCACCAGCCAGGGAGATGTCCTCAACTTCTGCCACTACAGCACTTTCCTCTTGATAAGATCATGGACAGCAGGAACCGACGAGGTGAAGGTAAGGTTGGGGCAAGGTGGCTGCATGAGGATTTTATTTCCTTGTGCTTATCGCCTGATTCCAAATGCACACTCCATCAGGCCACAGATGTGCGGCTGCCTCACTCCACATACATGATCTGTGCCTCTGCTGTGATATGTTCTTCTTTTTAAAAAACAATTTTTTTTTCACTGCGTTACATGTTCTAAAGGCAGTGAAGTATTACACCAGCTTTAGCACCCAGTTCAAAGAGAAATGCCTCCTCGGGTATCTCGAGGGGGTGGGACACGGGTATGGGCTGGTGCTCCCAACCACACAGGAACAGCACCGTGGAGTGGGAGGGCGCTGGGTGAGAGGGAGGGCAGTGGGATGATGGCTCTCTCCTGCTGAGGTTTCCTGGCATGTATCCCCCCTCCACAGGCTGCAGCCCCTCAGGCCAGCGTCTCAACCATCTTTGAATAGGAGGCCCTGCTTTTCCTCTAGTTCTGGGCCCCACACATTTTAGAGTTGGCCCTGCCCCCACTGCAGGCATCTTCAGCTCTGGCAGGTCCGAGGGTGCTCGCAGAGGTCCTGGCTTGGCTGGGGGCAGGAGTGTGCATGCACCAAGGCCCTGCCCATGCTCCTTCCTGCCAGTGCCCACCAGGACTCCTGGAGAGCCAACAATGACGTCCCAAAGCCACTCTGAGCAGCGGGCCCTCCAACAGACCATCCTCCACCTCACAACGGGCAACACACTCTTCCTGTGCCCATCCCAGACGAACCGCCACCCCATCTCTGCGGCCCAGCACCTTCCTTTCTCCCTTTTGGAAAAAGGGAAGAGGCTTCACCCACAGCAACAGGGATCTGGTTAAAAATAGAGAACTTTTCCTGGCACATCCTCTGGGCCTCCACCCAGAAGTCCAAAGTCCTGCGTTTCAAACCCACCTCTGCCATGACCAGCCCTCTCCCTGCCCGGCTCTGAGCGTTAATGAGACGATACCAGTGTGAGCCCCCATCACAGGGCTTGACACACAGCAGATCAAAAAACACTTCCATTGATTTTCAAACTAAAAGGACAACAGTATCACCTGGGGGCAACTCTGGAATCTCCCAGGATTATGAATTCTAACACTGAACACCAGATGCCAAATTCAAATGGGCATCACTCACCTGAAAATAAATAGCCGGCATTGCTCCTTTTAACAAACGCAATACCATCTGTGGTATACAGCAGAGAAAGCAGAATTTGAAATCAACAGTCCTGAGACCCCGCTCAGCTCTGGGTCTCTCAGTTGCCTCCTCTGAGCCTTGGTTATTTTGCCAACCAGA
This sequence comes from Chlorocebus sabaeus, assembly GCF_047675955.1. Classification (NCBI taxonomy): domain Eukaryota; kingdom Metazoa; phylum Chordata; class Mammalia; order Primates; family Cercopithecidae; genus Chlorocebus; species Chlorocebus sabaeus. Next base: position 40,874,633 of record NC_132919.1, read on the forward strand.
TGGAGGTGATGATAATGCTAATAATAAGAGGTAAGATTTATGCACAACTGACTAGATGCTTGGCATTACACTCTCCAAGCAATCCTGTGAGGAGGTTCTATGATTACCCCCATCCTACAGATGAATAAACTGAGGCATAAAGAAGTTAAGTGATTTTTCCCAGTGTCACAACAATCCTCCAGGGGCTGCTGCGAAGGTCACATTAGGAGATGCATCTGCAAGTCGGGCTTGGAAACCATAAAGCTAGATCGACAGAATGTGGATGACGATGGAGGATAATCCTCAACTACCCACCACGGGCACCAACTCCATCTCACTCTCTGGGCTCTCACTCCCTAGCAATGCAGTGGACAAAGCCGATCATTCCACACCTGCAAGCCCCTCCTTTCTCTCCCTGCTTCTCCACTGCTCCCCACCCTCCACCCCCTGCCATCTCTTCCCTCCATAAATACCACCTGACACCACTGTTATGCACCCAATGCTCAACTCTCCCATTCTGAGGATGCTGTAGAGGGATGCATTCGAAGCCAGATTACCAGGCGCACTCAGGATATCCCCCCTTCTCCCAGCCCCTCCAGCAACGATTCCCACTCCACTCGTTCTTGCCTTTCACTCACTCTGCCTTCTCCAAACAGGAAAGACATACAGTCAGCGCTGGGTAACTGCTTCTAATCACAGGTGACAGCAGGAATGTAAACAACACAGGAAACATCTAAATGCAATCCAAGTGGCAAGGAAACGCTGCTCACTCACAGGCTCCCTCCCTCAAGGGCACCAGCACACCATTTCCTGCCACCCCCTTAGGAAGCTCTGCTCATTAACACCCTGTTAATAGGAACCCCAGAAACCTGAGCTTCCGGAGAACAGAACGCTAAGTCATCACCTCCTTTGACTCTGCTACCTCCAGGGAGGACTTTTCTAGATGCCTCCAATTTTTCTGTTTAAAGCAATAAATTTAATGTGTTCTTTTGGGGGAAGGAAGAGACTAAGGGCAGGGCCAGAGACCCTTTTGAGAATTTGTCCAAACCTAGGGATCTTCACCCAAGAAAAGTATAAACATACAACATTTTGCATGTCATTTCAGGGGTTCATAGACTCCAGGTTAAGATCCGTTTTTTGTAAAGTGGACAGGACAGAAGCAGCACAGGGAAAAATACAATTAAGTGCAGATGTCCTCTACACATTCCAGAGGCCCCGCGGGGCATTCCCAAGGCTGTAATCGCTACATACCCAACGAACCTACAAAGTTTTATTTTGATTTTTTGGCTCTTTAGATTGACAGTCTGCTCCTAAAGAACCTCCTTCAATGCGAATTGATAACTCAATTGAGTCACTGCTGTGAATAATTTCCCCTTGGATCGCTTAGTGCCAAGGTTAGCCAGGGACCAAGAAACACGGGATTAGAGAGGTATATCTGAATGTGTGTGCTGGGGATGGCTGCATAACCAAACAGGAGTTCCCAAGCCAGAAGGAAATGGTTTTCCAACTATCCAGTTCTGGAACTCTTCGTGCTACTGGAACCCTCTGTGAATAAAGATCTTCAAAGGGTGGTCACCTCTACCTGCTTGACTCCGGACTCTCACTGGATCTTTTGTCAGTGGGACTGGAGATGACAGAGAGAGAGGCCAGGAGAGGGTGAAGGCAACCCTCTTACACTGGGGTAATCTTACCTCTGTGCCTGTTAGTAGTTTTATCAAACATCAGCATTGCATCTTCCACCTGCAAAACAAATATAGAATAAAGGTTGCTTTAGGAATTTTAAGAAAGTACACAAAACATTATATGCATGTGGTGGGGGGGGTGAGGGAGTAGTTTCCATTATAGAAGTAATAGTTGCTTATCAAAAAATATTTGAAAATGCAAAAAAGTAGAAAGAAAAAAAAAATTAGTGGCCTTTCCACCCCACACAATTACAGTTAATATCTTATGTAGTTCCCTTCAGGGTCTGCTTTTTATTTTTGGAGACAGGGTCTCACTCTGTCACCCAGGCTAGAGTGCAGTGGCACCATCATGGCTCACTGTAGCCTTGACCACCTGAGCTCAAGTGATCCTCCTGCCTCAGCCTCCTGAGCAGCTGGAACGACAACATGCCCAGCTATTTTTATTTTTATTATTTTTATTGTAATTATTTATTTATTTATTTTTAGAGACAGGGTCCCACTGTGTTGCTCAGGCTGGTCATGAACTCCTGGGCTCAAGTGATCCTCCTGCCACAGCCTCTCAAAGCACTGAGATTAGAGGTGTGAGCCACTGCTCTGGGCCTAGAGTTGTTGTTTGTTTTTTTTTTTTAAGAAAGAAAAAACTACACCTATTTCAATATAGTTTAAATCATATAGTATACGGAATTTTTCCTTTTGTTAACCCGTGACATTACAACATGGCAAACAATTCCCAGGTTAGTATATCATGTATACTATCTTGACTGATGCCTATTTCCCAGCGTAAGAAGCCATAGCTTTCTTAATTATTGCCCTTCTAATGGATATACGAATTGTTTTTAGTGATACACAATGAAGCTTGAACATCCTGATTGTTATGGGCTCAACTGTCTCCCAAAATTCATAGTTGAAGTTCTAACCCCTATGACCTCAAAATGTGACTGTATTTGGAGAGAGGTTCTTCAAAGAAGTAATTAATTTAAAATGAGATCATTAGGGTGGGCCCTGATCCAATATGACTGATGTCCTTATCAGAAGAGATTAGGACACAAACACAAACAGGGAAGACCATGTGCTGACGCAGGGAGAAGACGGGCCATCTGCGAGCCAAGGAGAGAGGCCTCAGAAGAAAGCAACCCCGCCACACCTTGATCTTGAACTTCTAGCCTCCAGAACTGTGAGAAAATACATTTCTGTTGTTTTAGCCCTCCAATCTGCGTTACTTTATTATGGCAGTACCAGCAAACAAATATATTGATGCTAGGACCTTTTCAAAAACATCAAAGAGAAGAACATAATAAAATACCAAAGGCATCCTCTGTCTCTCTTGCTAATCCCTTCCAGACCCCTCCCACGCATCCTGTAACCCCTTCTGGATATTTCTGGCAATAAGATTTCAGGGTCCACACTTAACTCCCACAGAGAGCTCAAGGAACTCACGCTGAATGAACCAGATTCCACTCTGGAATGCACTCCTTTTATGAGTATTTATGACCCACTCCTTTATCCCACAGAGTACACATCTTTAGCACAGGCGTTTGTCCTCACCCTTCAGCTGCTCACCGGGGGAGGGCACCTGGTCTGACCAGGGTGCAGCCTACTCTCTTCATTCACTCTGTGCTCAAGGTTGACGGTAAAAACACAACCCAACCTGTGTGGCTGTAGATGGGTAAAACTGTTAACAGGGGGGCCCTGTCCTCAGAGCAATTTCACTGTGTGCCTGTGGCTGAGAAGGACCGAGCACCGTTGATGTGCACTCAAAGGCTCACAAATGAGCTTGGGGGCCGGCGCTAATCCCTTGGAGAAAAGCAGTCGTGGGCTATTCACGCCTCACTCCTCCCAGACTACAATCTCCAATGGAGGGGAAGACACTGGGCAAAGCAATAAACCGAGGTTTAAAATGGTGCCTGCAGACAAATCAAATGTATTTTTCTAGATGCGATCAAATATAATAGGGGGAAGAGCAAAGTCAAGGTAAGAATGGAAGATGGGGGTAGGCAAGCCGGTCATAAACCTCAAAGGGAATGGCCTGGCTTAAAAATCTCTTCTCAAGTCAGGGCCCCCTTTTGTTGCTAGGCAACCAAGCCTGAACAAACAGGCTCCCGGGGCCTTCCCCTTCTGCTCCCCATTTCTGAAGTCAGTTACTGGGAGGCAAATGGCCTGGCATGGTGGCTCCTCCAGCAGGGAGCTGCCCTCTCTCTCCCAGGCACCAGGATGGTGGGAGTGGGCAATGCTAGTTTGGAGATCCCTTAAAACAGGTGTTCCTTCACCACCCTGTCCCCATGCCCATCCAAGGCAGGACAAACTCCTTTTGGGCAGGCTTCAAGAGCCCCCCACAGGTACCTGCTGGGCCCACATACACAACAGCCGTTCCGCCTCCCATGCACCACACACGCAAAATCACCATAAGATCAACTGGTGTGTTTGTACACAGAGCAGTCACACTCGAGCATATGGTATCTCAGACTCAGACCCTGGGACTCGATAGGAATGCGAATGCCTAGGGTGTGGGTGGGTGGGGGGTGAGGCCTGCCGGGTATCACGCAGGTAAATGTGACATCTGTTTTGCACCCATCTCCATATTTTCCAAGACGTTTGCCAAATCCTTATTTTGAACTGAAAATGCCTAACAGTAAGGAAAACAGCCACCCTTCTGTGCTGGCCACGTTTTGGTACTGGGACTCGGAGTCCTTTAGGAAATAAATGTTTGGGATTTTTTTTTTTTTTTTAATGTATTTTCAAAACCTCCTTTCAACAGTGCATAATTGGCTCCCCTTTTCCTTCCTAAGTTTGGATGTTTTCTAATACTGCCCTCTCAACATTCGCTCCACCCTGGTGAGCGTGGGGGAGGATCTGTATATGTTTTTAGGGCAACCATTGTCGTAAAGAATAGAGCTCTTTCCTCTGTAGTCCCGCTGTACAATGGGGCTCGCAAAGACCTCCTGAATAGATAAAGTGTCAGGGCGAACGAAAAATTCTATTAACACGTTACAAAATACAACGTCTAAGAAGGAGCTAGAGAGGAAAGAGAAAGGGAAAAAAATCAATATGGATAAGTCCCAGTGCTTGGGGGTAGAAAACTTTTCAGCAATTGCAAAACACTTATTAATTCAGAGAAGCCATCAATGCGATGGAAATCTGGCAGAACAGCAAGAGCTGAAACTAGAAGAATTTGAATATACAAAGACTGAATAGAATGAAAAACACAGCCTTACATACGAGACTGTTTCTCACGGTTCTATGTGAATCAAACAGAAGCGGCTTGTGTGAGTCAAGGGAAAATAAGGGGCACAGTTAAGGTAACTGGTATTCAACCCAGAGCCAGCAAGCTGATAACTCTCTTGGTCTCGGTCTTTGTCTCTGTCTCTCTCTCTCTGTCTCTCTCTGCCTCTCTCTCTCTCTCACACACACACACACACACACACACACACACACACACAAAACCCAGGTAGATCAGGGGGCTATGAAGACTCATCAACATGAACACACAGGCCAGGCCTCATTCAAGATGCTAGGAGAGCCCAAAAGCTTAGGGGAAGCTGGGAACAGGAGTTTTTCTTTTTTCTTTCTCTTTCTTTCTTTCTTTTTTTTTTTTTTTTTTTTTTTTTTTTTTGAGACAGAGTCTCGTTCTGTCACCCAGGCTGGAGTGCAATGGCGTGATTTTGGCTCACTGCAACCCCCGCCTCCCGGGTTCAAGCGATTCTCCTGCCTCAGCCTCCTAAGTAGCTGGGATTACAGGCACGTGCCACCATGCCCAGCTAATTTCTGTATTTTTAGTAGAGAGGAGGTTTCACCATGTTGGTCAGGCTGGTCTTGAACTCCTGACCTTGTGATCCGCCCACCCTGGCCTCCCAAAGTGCTGGGATTACAGGCGTGAACCACCGTGCCCGGCCAGGAACAGGAGTTTCTCTAACCCCTTATGAAACACCCCCTCTAGGGACACCACCCTCATCCTTATGATTAACACTGGTACTTACTTCACACTGACAATGTGCTCACCTGCCTTACAAAGTTCTTTGTACCTAAAATGGGCACCTGCAGGCCTAGTGGCTCCCCCGAGGGAGAGAGAAGGACAAGAGGTATCTGATCCTCAGCATGATTTGTCCCATGTCCTGGCAGAACCCCGGTCTGTTTTGGGAAAAGGAGCTTATTCCAACCTTGAGATGTGCCTTGTAATAACTTGGGGCAGGTTTGAGATAATGGCCCTGGCATCTTTAGTGGTGTATCTTTGTGAATGAAAGAACAAAATAGGCTGGATATGGTGGAGCATGTCTAGTAATCCCAGCACTTTAGGAGGCTGAGGTGGGAAAAGTGCTTGAGGCCAGGAGTTTGAGACCAGCCTGGGCAATATAGCAAGACCTCATCTCTACAAAAAAATACTAAAAACTTAGCCAGGCATTGTGGCACACACCAGTGGTCCCAGCTACTCAGATGGCTAAGGTGGTAAGATCGCTTGAGCCTGGGAGATTGAGGCTGTAGTGAACCATGACTGTACTCTAGCCTGAGCTACAGAGTGAGACCCTGTCTCAAAAAACAAACCCCCCCCCGCCCCCACCAAAAAAAATAGAAAGCAAAGTAAAGTAACATTTAGGTGAGCTGCTGGGGAATGGGATGCCTCTGTCTTTGTCCTGACACCAGAAGGTACTGAACACACTTCTGACTACTGCACGGTTCAGACTGTGCTGTAATATCCTCAGAAGTGTGCGAGAGTCAACAAAGGGGACCTAATCTGTTAGTTTCTATGGCTGCTGGAGTTGGGGCAGGGATTCTCAAACATCATCCACATCAGAATCATCATCAGAGGGACTGTTAAGCCACAGATCTCCTGGGGTCTCACAGCCAGAGTGACTGATTCAGTAGTAGTTGCATTTCTAACAAGTTCCCAGGTGATGCTGATGCAGCTGCTGGCCCAGAGACCCCTCTTTCCATGAGCTACTCTAAGGGTAAGAAGCAAGAGCAAAGGTTAAAGACACCGGGCAGAGGTTGCTTCTTCCTCTTTAACATACACTCAGTGGTCAATACATGAAACAAAATTTCCCATCTAGGAGCAATTGATCCACTTCGGTGTGGCAAGTTCTCCCTCTCTTTGTTCCCCTTCTCTCAGACGTTTATATTCTAAAATCCTAAAAATGATGATGGTTAGATCCCACGATGGAAAAGATGATAAGAAGAGGGACAACCAAATTGCCCTGCACCCAATGCAAGAAAAGTCCAGATTCTACTAGGATGACACAAACTTTCCTTCTAACAGATAAACTCTTATTCACAGATAAACTCATGTCTAGATCACACAGCCAATCCAATGTTGAATAGAAAACTTAGCAAATGGTAACTTTATTTACTTTTATGCAACATACACGTATGAGGCATTCACTATTTGCAAACCATCAGCCAGAGTACAAATAAAAGACAACTCACACAGGTCTATGGTGGACTGACGATACGAATGGTCTCACACCCTTTCCTCTGTGAGTTTGCTGTCCTTCTCCCAAAGAGGTGGAGTCTACTTCCATCCCTTGAATCTGGGCTTAATTTGTTAGGGCTAATAAAATGCAGTGGGGGGAAGAGTATGCCTGTTTTGGGCCTAACCTTAAGAGGATTTGCAAGTTCCTGCTTGTTCTCTCTTGCACCTCTGCCATCACCATGACAAGGGCATGCCCAGGCTAGCCTGATGAAGAATGGGTGGCACAAGGAGCAGGGCCAACTCCCCTGTGCTGAGGCCAGCCTAGATGGGTGGACAGCCAGTCACTCTCAAAGCATGCAAGTGAGACCAGCCAAGATCAGCAGAACCACTCCAAGTGTATTCAACACGTGAGATAAACAGTTACTGTCTGCCCCTGAAGTTTTGTGGTCAGTTACACAGCATTCTTGTGGCCATAGCTAACTCATACATGGTCCTTATTCTAAAAAAATCCCTCAAAACAACAAAGAAAGCTTACAATCAGAAGACAGACAGTCTAAAATAATACTAGAAAGTAAGCAAAGCAAAGAAAAGGGGTAGAAGAAGGGAAAGTGCTAAATGTGGCAGAGAATTAAACTATCAGGTTCCACATTCCACATGGAGCACGCTCTTCATGGAACATTCCATAAGGAACACAGGTATTAAGGTGTGGAGGGACCTCTTCTAAATCTCACCCCATCAGCAAGGTTGGAGACAGAGATCCTAGAAGCGCCAAGAGAAATTGGCAACTTGTTCCTCACTAAATGAGCACCACGAAAATCAGCAATAATTACCACTCAAGTCAGTGGGTGATGCCTCTCTAATCCTAATTCATGTAATGAATGAGTGAACTCTCTTTCTAATGACTCAAAAGATTTATTGTGAGCCAGGCATTCTTGCTGGGTGATTTTAGAAGCAGCCAGATGGTGTTGACCACATCCAGGGGTTAGACTTGAGACAGCCCAGCTCACATGTTGGCTGAACAGGAAACCTTTAAACACACAATGCAGGCTGGGCGTGGTGGCTCACACCTGTAATCCCAACACTTTGGGAGGCCGAGGCGGGCAGGTCACTTGAGGTCAGGAGTTCGAGACCAGCCTGGCCAACATAGTGAAACTCCGTCTCTACTAAAAGTACAAAAAATTAGCTGGGCATAGTGATGTGCGCCTATAATCCCAGCTACTCAGGAGGCTGAGGCAGGAGAATTGCTTGAACCTGGGAGGTGGAAGTTGCAGTGAACTGGGATCACGCCATTGCACTCCAGCCTAAATGACAGAGTGAGACTCCATCTCAAAAAAAAAAACAAAGACACAATGCAATGATGCACAGAGGGAGGTCAAAAATGCTATTGTCCAGTTAGCTGGCTAACGGGTGGGACCCTACAGTATGTCCCCTGGACCACTGCCTCTTCTGCCGAAGGTTTTACAGTTTTGGCTCCCCAAGTGTATAGTAGGTGAGTGAAGCTGAACTGATCTGAGGACACAAAAAACTTGTTCCCAGGAGACAGCTAAAGAGAAAAGTGTTGCTGGTATGTAACTCAGCAGGTGCTGGGAGGCAGCTGGGTGTGGTGGGGAGTGCCCGCACCAAGCATGGAAGGAGTCTGGGTTCTAATCCCAGCCCCACCAGGATCTCATTGAGGACCAGTCCCCTCCCTCCTCTATCCTCAGTTTTTCTTCTGTGAAAGGAGGAAATTCTATGAGACGGCTCCTAAGATCCATGCATAAAGACTCTGCCTGGAATGCGAACATGGACTCCAAAGGCAGCTGGGACGATGCTCTGGAAGCACCGACTTGGCCACTGGGCTTCTGCAAACTCTCTGTGCTGTGAGGCTACTCCAGAGCTTTGCTGTGGCCGATGCACGCCCTGAGAAATGTCCTACTCCTCTGGGGATATAAATATACACACCCACACGCCACACATATCAAGAACAAAGCAGGAAACGGCACTTCAAATGATTCTTAAATTATCTGGTCAAATGCAAGGAGGGAGGGGAAAGGGAAGAGAAGAAACCCAGCTCTCCAAACTCCCCCAGAACAAATGCCCTTGAATTTCTCTTTCTGCTCCCACTCAAACGCTCCAAGTGTTAGTCTAAATAAACACCCTCAAATGCAATACCATGATACTATAGTGTGTCAGGCTTAACAGGCCTTATTTATGCTCTGTAAACTCAAGGAGCTAAAGCTACAAGAGTGAGACTCGGCTGAGGTGGCAGGACTGCCCAGGCCACAGGTGCCTGGGGCCCGTGGTGGAGACAGTCGCTGCCTGGGTCCAGGATTACGCAGAACATGGGAAGGCACTGTCTCCACCTCTCTCCCTGCCAGCTTGGGCAAAACCCAAATCGGTTCCTTCCATAAAGCTCAGGAATAACGTGTAGTTTATTGAAATAGGACTTTTCCGTATGCTCTGGCCTTGCAAAGGGTGGGGTTGGTCTATCTTTAACCGTTCTCCAAAGAGGAAGGATGGAGAAGAAGGAACAGACTGGAAAATCCCATTGGTTCATACTGAAATCGACATCAGTGGTTTTCAGCCATGACTGCTCACCAAGGCCACACCCCAACCTATTAAATCAGTACTCTGGAGTGGGCAGCCCGAAAGAGGATTTTTAAAAGCTCCCCAGTGATCCAGGGTGCAGCCAAGGCCGAGACCCACCATTGTAAATGGCTAAACAGAGCTGAGTTGAGCCTTAACACGGCATATGTGTGTGTAGACAGGCTCTAAGTAAATGAGTATTAATGGGTCTTCTGCTGCCTAAAGATTAGATGTTCATCCCCTGCTGCCAGAGGTCAGGAGCAGGCACTCCTTGCTTCATCCTACTTTCTTAGGGCTCTCCTTAAGCTTAACTCAGTCTTAGTACAAGAAAGCCAAAGTTCTATACTAGAAGTAGCTCGGAAGGGCAAAAACTGAACAGAGGGCTTTAAGAAAACCTAACAAAACCATTTTTTTTTTTCCCATCACCACCAATATTTTCACAGGTATGATTATTACTTTGGTGGTCACAATAACCCCACGGGAGTATTATAAATTCTCTAAGACTCAGTTTTCCTAGTGGTTTGTCCTAGAGCTGGCGGGGCCGGGCCTGGGGCTCAGATGCTGGGCTTTTGAGTCTGAGCCTCAGCCTGCCAGCTGCTGACTTCCTGCCCATCTCAGGTTCTTGGCCTCCCCTTTCTACAGCCAGCCTTTCTGTCCCTGTGTGTTTACCCCTGGAAGACTGCAGTGATGGAGGCACGCTTGGCGCTTCTATCCCAGCTGCTGCTGCCAGGCACGTATTCCCTTCATTCCAAATGTCAAAAAATGCTAGTTTGCATCCATCTGAAAGCCTGTTTATTTTAATTTGAACCCAGGCCTTTACTAACAAGAGAAAAAGTCCACAAAATTTCTCCTCAACTAGGGCTGGGTGCAGTGGCGCATGCCTGTAATTCCAGCACTTTGGGAGGCCCAGGTGGGCAGATCACTTGAGGTCACGAGTTCGAGACCAGCCTGGCTAACATGGTGAAACTCCATCTCTACTAAAAACACACAAAAAAATAAAAAATTTGGTTGGGGGTCATGGTGCATGACTGCAATCCCAGCTACTCTGGGGACAGAGGCAGGAGAATTGCTTGAATCCAGGAGGCGGAGGTTGCAGTGAGCTGAGATCATGGTACTGTACTCCAGCCTGGGCAACAGAGCAAGACTGTCTCAAAAATAAAATAAAGTATCTCCTAAACTGTTCTTAATTGTGGCAAAAAGTATATAAAATAAAATTTATCATTTTGACCATTTTTGGGGTCTACAGTTCAGTGGCATTAGGAACATTTCTTGAACTCTTCACAGAAGGCTCCCACACCTTACAATGGCCAGAATATTCTGTCCCCATTAGCAAGACCTTTATCAGCCCTTAATTTTTTCCTACACTTACTTCTTTTATTCTTGTGGGATCATTCTATTTTCCCATTTAGCTTACAAGAAAAAACCCACAATGTTTATCAGATAGCAGTTATGAATTCAACAAAGGGACACCTGCCCATGGGAACTGAAAGATGTGGGGTCTTCAAACAATTCAATCCAGGAGATGTAGACATTTTATCTACCTAAGGCAAAGCCTCCCGCTCAGAGATTTTGATTCCACAAGTCTGTATCAGACTCTAAGTTACAAAATGTCTATCCTCCTGAAATAATGATTGTTATAATAACTACCATTTACTGGAGCATAATAGGCAATTTGCAAAGCTCATTTAATTACTGTAACAGCTTTGAGGTAGATCTTATCATACCCATTTCGTGCACCCATTTTTTTTCTCTTTTGAAAATTTAAAAATTTTTATCTTTTTTTGTAGGGATGGGGTCTCGATTTGTTTGCCCAGGCTGGTCTCAAACTCCTGGGCTCCAGCGATCCTCCCGACTCAGCCTCCTGAGTAGCTTGGAATTACAGGCATGTGCCAGCACATGTGGCATCATACACACATTTTATAGGTGAGGAAATTGTGGTTCACTGACAGTAAGTGACGTGCCTAGGATCACACAGGTGGTAAATGGTGGAGCCAGTAGTTAAAATCAGATGTGTCCCTAAGTCTTCTGTTCTCCCTTACCTGTGTTCTGTTTTTTGAATCCCTAAGAGCTTTGCGCAGTACCTCTGTCTGCTGGATGAACAACAAACACTGCTTTAAAATCCTACCAAAAAGTGAAGAGAGGTGATTAGGTAACCTCAAGGAAATGGAGGTATATTGCCCCAGTAGGCTCAGGAGAGGAGGAATGATTGGAAAGGTAAAGGAAAGGGGAGGCTATTGGGGTCTCTTCCTTTTAGATAAGTGAATTCCAAAAGCTTGAGATCACTGGGCTCCTCCACAGTCGTGGAGCAAGCCTCCACCAGAGCTGGAACTGCCAGAGGGCTCTGGAACACAGTCCAGGCTCAGCCATGCACGTCCCCCCGTGCAGTGATGCTAAGGATACTCAGTGTGTCTTGCTTCCTGGAGTTGTTAGGAAGGCTCATGTGGTAGCCAGTGAGTGCCTACCACACAGAAAACTCTCATCATAACAGACACTGGCCCAATTCACTGCCCCATCCTGGCAATCCCCTCGCCCCCATGCACACACCTGTAATGCTCCACGCAGTTAAGTCAGGAGCCACACCCAATGCTGTGAGTTTTCTTATTGTGAATGGACTATGCCAAGGGAAGGCCATTAACAGAACCAGTGTGCCCTTGGGGGAGCAGTCCCAGGAGGCCCTATCTCAACACTAAGCCAGGGAAGGCAGAGTCTCCTGGTGAGAGGTAGGACTGGTTGGCAGCTTCATTCTGGCTGAGCTTGCAAAGCTGTGGGCCCGAGCACCACCCTGGAGGGTGGGGCAGCAGGCTCTTACTGGGGATATCTGAGATGGGGTGTAGAGAGGAGTCGATGAGGGAAGGGGAGAGAGACACCGAGAGACAGAGCTGTTTGAGGAACAGCAGTTGGATCTGGCAGGCTTGACAGCTGTCACATGGAAATGGCATCTGGCCTAACGGCCTCTCGTGTGAGGCTCCTTCAAGTGGCGGCTGCTGTGCTCTGGAAATCCAGGCCTGTGTTCAGCACTGGTTGTGAGTGCGTGCGTGCATGCATGCTAGTGTGCTGGGGGAGGGGATCGGCAGGCAGGCTGCTGAACTGCTGGATGCTCCCTTCTCCCCCCTCCAACCTCTCCCCATCAGGCCTCACCTACCGTGAAAAAGGCCCAAGCCTGCCAGCTCCAGAGGAGAGAGGCAAATCATTAGGGGAGCACTGATGTGCCGGAACACTCTCTCACATTCCCATTAAACAAATACTAAACTGCTAATTGCCAAAATGGATCTCCACGACTCTGACCGAACAGGGGAAGGGTTTATAATTACCAAGTGTGAAAATGCACAGCCTGTAAATAACCACCTCATCTGTCCTAATACGGGCTGATATTGATGGGCATGAAATAAACATCAGGACAAATGGAAAAATCATCCACATCTCCTGTGGCCAATGCAATCTCGGATGGTGACAAGCGTAGCTGCAGCCATACGCCTGGGGAGGGGAGGGGAAGAGGAGAAAGGAGTTTTGTAGGCTTGGAGAATCTCGGTTCCAATCCCAATTTTAATCCCACGGGCCATCTGCACCTTCTTTCTGTCTGAAAAACAGGGAGGGTAAATAACAAGGCTTGATAATGGGATGAAGGGCTTGTCTACATTTCATAAAGGCCGGGGCCCCCAGGGCAGGGACTTCTGAGTACATCAGCTTCCAGGACAGGGCTTCAGACATCTTCCACCCTGCTCTCTTTTTTTTATTTTATTTTTTATTTATTTATTTTTTTTGAGACGGAGTCTCGCTCTGTAGCCCAGGCTGGAGTGCAGTGGCGCAATCTCGGCTCACTGCAAGCTCCGCCTCCCGGGTTCACGCCATTCTCCTGCCTCAGCCTCCCCAGTAGCTGGGACTACAGGCGCCCGCCACTGCGCCCGGCTAATTTTTTTCTATTTTTTAGTAGAGACGGGGTTTCACCATGGTCTCGATCTCCTGACCTTGTGATCCACCCGCCTCGGCCTCCCAAAGTGCTGGGATTACAGGCGTGAGCCACCGCGCCCAGCCCACCCTGCTCTCTTTAAGGCTGGCTGATGAAAAAAGAAGAACGAGGGAGAGGGAGAGCTCTACCAAGGTGACACATTTATTCATTAAACTAATATTTATTAAAGCTCTTTTGTCTGACCAACACGCAGAGTTGGTTGCAGAGCACAGATGAAACAATGTGTGTTTAGAACGACCTTTGGGCTCTCTGACACCCCTGTGCCATGGTGCCTCCCCATCCCCCACCATCTCTTTCTGCCACTCTGATGGGAGGTGGACTCTGGTCTGTTGGGTCCCAGAGCCCATCCCTTTTCTTGGCCACAACAGGGGAGGGGCAGGGGGATAAGCCAGAGGTCACGGGGTAGCTGCAGATTTCCCAAGCCCGAGGCCCTTTTCTCTCCACCAGCCCTTTGAAGGCACAAGCCTTTGATTCCGATGAACTCAGCCAGATCTTGGAGTGAATACTGGTAACTGAGGGAGAGAGGAAGTTCCATTTGCCTCAGAATCACAGACTCAGGAGTTAGAAGTGACCCAAAGGTCACCTTTCCACTTCCCACCCAGTACAGGAATCCCTTCTCCAAGGCTCCTTTGAACCCTTCGTGGAGCTTCAAAAGCTTGGAGCATCTCTGCCCCGCCCTCTCGGACGAGCTGCTCAGGCCTGAATTCAGCAGCAGTAGCACTTAGATGCCTGAAATAGCAGCCTCCTCTGATCCCCAGCGATTCTGGCACAAGGCACAATTCTGCGAACTGTATAGCATCAGGCACCCGAATCAGCGCACTCAGCACCACTCAGCCCCAGAGTTTCTTCATGGGGCTTTGATGACATCCAAGTAAGTCCCTCCTTGCCCTATGGGCTGCCTGACAGCCAGTCTCCCCAATCCCCTTGTCCCTAAAGTCATCCCTAGAGTCCCATAGGTTTCTCAGTCCTAGTCCTGACCCAAAGACCCTGTTGAAAATTAGTTAAATGAAGGAAGGTCTGAACTACATACAGACTGTTTTTTTAGAGGAATTCTAATTTGTTACTTTTGAATTCCCAAACTGTCTTCAAATAATGGCTAAGAAAATGCTGCTGAGAACAAAGTTCAAGTGCAGCAACAGGCTGAGAGATGCAGTCACTTGGCAAAGTTATCTCTTGTTCAGAGAGGATCATAACTCTTCAAGGCAGAGAGGATAAAAAGGATATGAGTCCAGTCCACTCATTTTCTAGAGAAGCAAACTGGCTATAAGCAATTAAGTGGGTACGGTCGAAGCCACAATGACAGAATAAAAGAAACGTGGCATGCCATCACACGTCCTGGGTTCAAATCCCACTCCACCACTTCCACTTATGCATGATCTTGGGCATGGCTTTCCAAGGCAGCTCAGCTTCCTTGTGTGTAAAAGAACACATGATCACTGTTAACCTTCACCCCAGCCTTGGGAAGTAGAAACTATTGATACAACACGCAGGAAAGCATTTGGCCTGTGGCAAATGACTACCCTATGTATTACCAGAATGCACCCCAGCCCCGGCACACACAGATGCTCAAGAAATATCTGTTGGATGAGGACTGCATAATGGGATAACAGACTTTGTACTGATGACTACAAAGTCATGAAATCATTATGGATGAGTGAGGTTTAACTTTGTAAGTGTGCCTGGCTTGATGTACTGTGGTGCAATGAGTCGTATGCAAAGAAACCATCTTTTAGAAACAGGGGGAATGGACAAACAAACCATTCCATTACGTTCCTACAAGGGAATACAGCTGGTACACAGCTGGTGCACAACTGACCAGAGGGGTCATACCAAGTGAAAAAGTCAGTATCAAGGCTCTATTACATACTATACGACAAAATTATTGTGATGAGGAACAGATCAGTGGTTGCCAGGAGTCAGGAGTGGGGCCAGGGTGTAACTATTAAGGAGAAACACAAGGAGTTTCTTTGTGGTGATGGAAGACTTCTATTATATAGCCTGACTGTACTGATGGTTACTCAAATCTCCGGGCAGTAAAAATTTAAATAATTACACACAAATACACATGAAAACTGATAGGGTACCAACACTGGTTTCCTGGCTTTAACAAAGTACTGTGGTTATGGAAGATACTATCATTGTGGGAAGCTGGGTGAAGGTTTCACAAGAGCTCTTTGTCCTCTTTTTACAACTTCTTGTGAGTCCTACACTATTTTAAAATAAATATGTATAATAATAATAAAAAGAAACCACAAGGGGGCTCATTATTTCAAGAAACCCTATGGCAGATCTGTTTGTAATACAAACAATTATGCCCTCATTTCTGTTGATTTGGATAAAGTAGGTGTAAATAAGGTAGGCATACAGTAGAAAGATCTATCCCTTATCTGTTTCTTGTATTTGGCACTGGCATACACAACTCTGAAATCTTATTTTGTCACATGAATACGTGAATTGGTGGTCCACACTCCCCCATCACTTCCCTCTCCCTAGTCCTCAGGAAATTTCCTATACGGCTCTGCATTCCCTACCTAGTGGCCACTAGAGGGATTAATACAAAAATAAGCATCCAATAAGTGCGTACTGTTGAGTTTCAGGAAGATTCTGGAGGATAAAGAAAAAAACTCAGATAAGACTAGGTGCAGTGGCTCACGCCTGTAACCCCAGCACTTTGGGAGGCCAAGGCGGATGGATCACCTGAGGTCAGGAGTTCAAGACCAGCCTGACCAACATGACAAAACCCCATCTCGACTAAAAGATACAAAAATTAGCCAGGTGTGGTGAGGGGTGCCTGTAATCCCAGTTACTCGGGAGGTTGAAGCAGGAGAATTGCTTAAACCCGGGAGGCGGAGGTTGCAGTGAGCCAAGATCGCACCATTGCACTCCAATCTGGGCAACAGAGGGACACTCCGTCTCAAAACAAAACAAACAAAACAAACTCAGATAAAAAAGAGCATCAAATCCAGTGGTTTCTAATCTTTCTATTCTAAGCCAATTGGCCTGTCTTTCATTTAATTTTTGAAACACAGATCTTAAATGTTTTGAGATATTTCATATACCAAACTAACTACACTTACTTTTGAAGTATGGGAAATGATTTATCAATATTCAACCTGATCATCACCGGGGCTTTTTGGCAGCATGAAGTGACTGGGACAGGGTGCGTTGGGGTGCTCTGTGTAAAGCAAGCACACCTGACATTTTAGTTGGCCCACGTGTGGTTTGGGGTGGGGTACCCATGGTGCCTGACAGATTTTTTGAGGTAAGGAAGTCAACTTGAGGACTCGGCGTTCCTTCTGTTGACCCTGAGAGGTTGGAAATTTCTGGTCTACTCCTTACACCCAAATCACAACTCAGATCTTTGCAAATGAGTATTGACAGAATAACCAACCCTCCTACTTAATCCCTGAGCCACACAACACCCTAAGGGGGAAAAAAAGAAGGGAGAGGGAAAAACCCACATCTTCCCTTAAAAAAAAAAAAAGTATCAATTCAAGCTGCTTCAAGACCCAACAAGCATGTTTTTCTTTCATTTATTTCTACATCAACACTCTGAAGGATAAAGATCTTTCTCATTTCAAGAGCTGTCAATTTGCTTTAGTGCCATGTTTTCATCTGTTTGAGGTAAAGAGGAATTACAAAGCAGGCAAATGAAATAATGCACTGCAATCTAACATATTTTGGCAATTCAAATTGGGACCAGGGAAAAAGGAAATTAAACAAGAATGACAGGCCCACAGCACACCTGTGCTGTATCCCACTGGTCCACCCCTGCCTTCCCTCCACTTGCTAACTTTATAACTTGATGAAGTCTTCAGTGCTTTGCTGAACACTGTACTATTTGCTGCACCCTAATTCTTCAAATCATTTCTATATTTTGTACAACTCATACAATATTTTGCTTTCTGAAGCAGAAAAAAATGTTTCAGCTGCTGGAAAATTGTCAGGCGCTATTACTCTCAAGACCCCCTTGAAACAGCACAGGGGCCACCGTCCTGTTCCTGGCAGATTTACTACACTTCCCTATATAAATTAACAAAGACAAATGCTTGTTGAAATCAGACTGTGTGAGGCATCCTTATCCTCTCAAGCCTAAGGGTTCAATCACAATGGAACTTAAAAATAAATAAAAGGAAATCTTAATCTCCTCTTAGGGTCCTCCTCTGCCAATAATGACGCCCCATGAAGATTTTTGCCTAATTCATTTACATTTCTTTTTTTGTTGTTTTTAATTAAACTGCTTCTCAACTACTCAGCTCTATAATTTTTCCTACTTTAGCTCCGGAACTAGAGATTTTGTAAGAATAGGAATTTCCAAGGTCAAGATGTCTCTGTAGATCTTGGGAACTGTGTGGCACTCAAGAAACTGCCCTTCATTACCACAGGAGAAGCACAGGGAGCCGGCCAGAGGGTTTGAGAGCCCGGGGGAGCGGGGAGTGAGGCTCCCTGAGGGACTCCAGTAAAGTCCCCAGGGACTCCTCAAGGAGTAAAGGGACTCCACCCCAACTCCTATCAATTTAAAATCAAATGATGACAAATGTGGTCATGGGCATATAGTCTTGTCTTTTGCAGAATCCCATCTGCTTGGTGACACTGTCGAATTCTAGATTTCTAAAAAACATTGCAGTTCTTCTGCCAATGACCCATGTGTCCACAAACAGTGCTTGCTAGGGCACCTAGGCCCAGGTCCCAGCTGACCAGTACAGACTAGTGGGAGAGGCCAGAAACTCTAGAGCTAGACTCCCTGGGCTTGGATTCTGGCTCTAGTATTTATTAGCTGTGTGATATTGGGCAGATTACTCAACCTTTCTGTGCCTCTGTTACTTCACTTCAAGTTGGTACCTATCTCATAGTGCTGTTATGAGCATTAAGAAAAGCTAATTCAGTCTAGCTTGGCGGCTCATGCCTGTAATCCCAGCACTTTGGGAGGCTGAGGCGGGTGGATCACCTGAGGTCAGGAGTTTGAGACCATCCTGGCCAACATGGTGAAACCCTGTCTCTACTAAAAATACAAAAATTAGCCAGGAGTGGTGGCGAGCACCTATAATTACAGCTACTCAGGAGGCTGAGGCAGGAGAATCACTTAAACCTGGGAAGTGGAGGTTGCAGTAAGCCAAGATCACACCACTTCACTCCAGCCTGGGCGACACAGTGAGACTCTGTCTCAGAAGAAGAAGAAGAAAAAAGAAGCTAATTCATGTACAATATTCTGGCACATATGCAGAACTAAACAGCTGCCATCCATTATTATTACATCCTCAGCGAGCTGGTCAGAAGATCTAGTATTGTTCATGCCTGAGGCCCTCCCTCTTTCTACAGTTAAGATGTTGATGCTAAGGGAAATTAAAATTAGTGGTGATGCTGGCTTTACCTGAGCGAGCAGTGCCAAGAATGAGACACAATGGCCACATTCTCTAACATCTATCTGTCCAGCCCATGTTGCCCACATGGGAGGCGGCCGTGTCCTGCCAGGAGGCTACAGAAGCGTGGAAAACCAGGCAACAGAGAGAGACAGGCAGGCTTGTGCTGGCATGAGATGGTTTCTGTGATTTACAACCAAGTCTTAACTAAGACTCTGCGGCCTCTAAGTTCTGTTCAATGAGGAAATTAACTCACTGAGGCCAACCTCTATTCCAGTAAGGACCCCCCTGTGCCATCCTGCATAGAAAAGAGATTCAGCCCTTACCTGAGAAGGCTGCTCTGGTCAAACGGCAACAGGTGACAGCAGCCTCAGAGCTATCACCCTAAGCCCAGTTAATGCCCTAACAACTGGGCTGAATGAGCTCCTTCTGTTCAGCAAATGGGCAGCCCTTAACTTAAAAAGATGTTTGTCAGAGGCAGTGGTGCTACCTTTAAAATCCATTCACTCATTTGACCAAAAAAAAAATAAAAAATAAATCAATTCATATTTACCATATTAGGCCCAAAGACTTTTTAAATGAGGAAGACTTGATTCCTGTCCTTTGAGGTTCATGCGGACAGAGGTGCCATCAGTGCAGGACACATAAGTGCTCTAAGCTGTGCAGGCCCATGCAGCGCACATACAGGCACTCTGTCAAGGCCCAGTTTTCAGTCATTCATTCATGCACTCAAGGGCTCTGAACACTCAGCATATAAATGACACTAACTTAGCTGGGGGAGACGGTTCATCACAAAATGGCAGGAGGTGGCTTCGAGGCAAAGGGGCACCAGGGACCTGGTCATGGGGCGGCAGGTATGCATGTGTGGGGTGGAATGTAAGCCACGGGAGCCGGGTAGGGAAATCGCAGAAAGCAGAGCTGTCTGTGCGGGCCTGGCCTGTGTGAGCTACGGAACGGCTGGGTCTGCACCCTGAAGGTGAGGTTCTGGCTTTTCAGAAAGAAACTGGAGGGGACAAAATGATGTCAGAGAGACCACACTCAGTCTTTACTGAAACCAATACTCCACTGCCAAATAGACCGGGAGGACATCTAACAGTGCCAACTGAGGCCAAGGGCTCAGGGGCTTAATCCTCTGCTGTCCACAGCTACACAGCAGGCCAGAGGCAGAGCTGGGGTTAGTACACTGCCCCAACCCCAGGAAACAGCCTCCCCAGGGCAACACCCCACTCCAGGAGCAAATGAGAGGCATTCTGAGCCAGCAGGACTTGAGCCCGGATGGCCTGGAACGCCAAGGAGCCCCAGTCTCAAGGCATGCAGGCAGGAAAGATGACTCTTCCAGCTTAATGAACCTTCTCTCCGTCTCTGGGTAAGTGTGGGGTGGGTGGCGGTAAGGGGAGGGAGAGGCTACTCAATATATTTGAGCGGGTGGATCACCACTCCACCTTTTATTCCATTCACTTCACATTTGGAGTTTATTAACGCGCCTTCCTTTGTTCCACTCTGACGTCTGCATGACCACGGTAAGTTCCTGCCAGAGCATCCGGTCCCGGAGGGCAGCGCCCATGTCTTCTCCATCCTTCAGGCTGCACCTGGGACCCCGCTCTGGGGACTCAGTGTGCCATGCTGGCTGACCCCCTCTGGTGCTAGAACAGGAATCAGTGGAAAAGCACAAATGGCTCTGTTCCAGCCTGGATGTGGTGGTGACCTCCTCCAGAGGGTCAGGGCTGATCGATACCCCTGGAGTTTCTGATCACCAAACAAAGCTGGGATTCCGGGGACAGAAGCAACTGCTTGGTGGATGCATGGCAGGTACAGCTCCCTCCCACCTCCAGAGAGTGGGATGCAGAGAGGCAGAGGCAGGACAAGAGCCAGCCCTGGTGATTTAAATGCCTGTTCCCAACCCCAGTTTATGTGCCATGGCCGAAAGCTAGAGAAACACAAAAATGTGCCATAAGCCTATTTTTAAAGAGGTGTTTCCAGACGAGTGTCCTGCCTTGGCCAGCTCCAGCAGACTTTAGAACTTGCATGGCTTTTAAAACCAAGAGGAGGCCGGGTACGGTGGCTCATGCCTGTAATCCCAGCACTTTGGGAGGCCGAGGTGGGTGGATCCCCTGAGGTCAAGAGTTTGAGACCAACCTGGCCAACATGGTGAAATATCATCACTACTAAAAATACAAAAATTATCCAGGCATGGTGGCAGGTGCGTGTAATCCCAGCTACTTAGGAGGCTGAGGCAGGAGAGTCACTTGAACCCGGGAGGCGGAGGTTGTAGTGAACCAAGATCACACCAGTGCACTCTAGCCTGGGCGACAAAGAGTGAAACTCTGTATCAAAAACAAAACAAAACAAAAAAAGCAAGCAACCAAGATGCCCCCAGACTAGTGAGGCGGACTCAATATTCTTCCATTTGTGGGCGGCATAACGCACACAAATTCTCCCTGGATAAATTCTCCCTCACTCTCCCCCTCACTCCTTTCCACTTGAGAGAAAAATATTTAAGAGAAACGCTCTCTAGACGGCTGAAATTTCCCCCTCACTAGCTCAATTTAGTTATTTATCAGAACACTTCGGCGCAGTTATTTTCAGACTTCCACATGAAATAGTAATACTTAGCACTTCCAATTCATCTCCCAAACAGTTTTTAAATGTCAGCTCATTAATCCTCAACACCCTTGAGAAGCAGCACTTTGCCCCATCTCTCAGACTGGGAAGATGGAGGCAGGGCTGCCCCAGGATCCCTGTGGGTTTCTGCAATGACTCGATGCTGATCTGACTCAGGGATCCTCTCACTTGGACCACAGAAAGCATTTTTCACTGAAGATGACACAGTACTTTAGGACTTGAGGACTCTATTCTAATGAATGGATCCTGGAACAGCCTTGTGGCCTCTGACCACGGGTACATGAACATGTGCAAGAACACGTTCCTTCAGCACTTTGTCCAGCCAGGTGCAAGCCTCTCAGCACAGCCCACGGTCTGCCATCAGCAGGTGCCCTACATCTCCCAGGTCCTATCTCCCCTTGGCCAGGCCTGCCGGGCTCACGCACGTATCTGTGAGCTGCACTCTGCGCAGATCTGGGAGCTGCACTCTGTTTCCCATGTCTTGCCAATCCCACACATCTGATGGCATCTGAACCAAAACATCACTTTCTGGGGGCAAACTATAGGCTTTGGAGGAGGCCTTCCAAAGAGGGGCTTATGTCCCGTGGTGTGGCTTTTCTTTGCTCTCTGAAAGAAACACTTCCAGACTTCTTCCCAGCCGGCATCAAACCTTTTAAGCTATTTGGAGCACCCCGAACTCCAGCCTTCAAATGCATTTTGTATTTATCACTTTAAAATGAGTTTAAGGTTCCTGTCATTTGAGTCTTCACTTTATTAGTGAAGAAAATGGGTTACTTTTCCTGTGGGCAGGACAGGGAAAGAAAGGGCTGTCAGTGTAGATGCCTCAAATTCTGTGCCTGGTGGGGGCTGGAGGTCCGGGAAGTCTGTGCTGGATGGAGGCAGCAGAGGTAGGAGTAGTATAGTTGCAGTGTGTGGCATCGACGTGGGAGTCTCAGATCAATGCAGAATGGCCTGTCCAGAGCTGCCAGAGAATAGCTGGCCACAGGCAAGGGAATGGGTGATGAAGCACTCAGAATGGCTTTCCCCTGTCCTGGCCCCGAGCTCCCAGACACAGCTGCCGCTGACCTGCAGCAGGAGTTTTAAAAGGGTAATGCCTACTTCTGCTGCGCTCTGAAGTAATTCTTCACTAAACACTAACTCATAAACGACCCTGGCCCTTTATCTAGCATCAGCTGGCTTGGTCCCACATCTAATGCACAGCAAGGATTAAAAAGAAAATGCAGCAAGCCGGGCATGGCGGCTCACACCTATCATCCCAGGACTTTGGGAGGCTGAGGTGGGAGGACTGCTTGAGGCCAGGAGATCGAGACCAGTCTGGGCAATACAGCAAAACCCATCTCTACAAATTTAAAAGAAGAAATAAATACACCCTCTGTTTTGTTGTTGGATAGACGAATACACCAGAGTGGACATGATAGGGTCATCATCCCCTTCAAAGAAGTCACCATGGAAGGCCCTGTCTTTATTCACTAAGACTTGAAATATTTCCTTGAAACTGTGGTTGGGGGGGAGGGTTTGGGGGGGTGGGGAATTCCCTTCTAGTCAGTTCCCAACTCATGCAAAACAACTAGTCATTATTTTATAGTCCTACTGCATTTTGGTCCAAAAACAGCATAATCAATCTTGGCCACAAGTCATTTGGAACCAAGACTGGCAATGGTTTCCAAAAATCACATCCACTTTCAAAGGCCAAAGATTTATCACCAGTGAGGATATTCAGAAGAAAATGCTAGAGTCTGAATATGAGTTCACAGTGAACACTTTGAAACTGCGCAGAGCAAAGGCAGGATCTTTGGAAGAAGTACACAGACTCCCACTTTGAAGAAGACACACTGCATCTGTAGGAAAAAGCCCGGTTCTCAATGCTTCTTAAGTCACTGGTGCGGTTGGGGAGGGAGACACACACACAGAGACAGACACACACACACACACACGCGGAGACAAAAATCAACGGGAAGAGATTGACACCCTCCCCCTTACACACACACACACACACACACACACACACACACACAGAGAGAGAGAAACAGAGATAGATTGAGAAAAACAAATTCTTCATTTAAAAAATCTTGGAGGTAAAATAAAAGGGAGGGAAATAAGAAAGGATTTTTTATAGCTTCATACCAAATACATTATGGATTCAATGCTAGGAAAACATTCACCATGTCAATGTACAACAAAATTAGCATCTTTAAGATATGTTTACCAAGCAGCAGGGAGGTTTGTGAGTCTGGGCTGGGCTTGCACTGGCTTGAAAATCGCCCTACAGAGCCTCCGTGACCCCAACATACACGCTATTTCCAGGCAATTCTTAACTGTCAGAAATCTGTCTTCATGAGATTTAAGTCCTTCCCCTCCCAAGGTGCCCTGTCTAACCCTCGCTGTCCCCACAATCTGTACATGGAGGAAGACACAGGAAGGTTTGCCCTTCAACAGGCACAAAAAGCAAGCTCCAGAATTGCTCAACTCGAATCAAACAGGCTAAACACATCCAGATGTTCGAATGGTTCTGGAAGACGAGGCAGAGCCCCTGCACTCCCATGGCCTCCTCCGACAGCAGCCTTCTCCCCACTCCCTCGGAAGGCCAGGCAAGACCTGCCAAGGCAAAATGGCTGTTCTCAGGGACGGAGAGATGACTGCGAACGTTCCCAGGGAACATGGCATCAGGAGCACACCAGAAAGAGCAGACCCACAGCCAGAGAAAGAAGCGATGTTTATCCACTTGTGAGACATCTGGAAAATGAAAGAGGCTACAAGCCATCTTTATCACATCTCTGTGCATACAAATACACCACGGAAAATTACAGATCCCTCTCATCTACCAAATGAGCCATAATAACCCCACAGGTTTTCCCCGAGTCCTTCAGACGCTCCGCCTTACACTGTTTATCATGAGGGAGACAAGTGGAGAACCTTGGAAATGTAAAGGAAGATGAGCCCATGCCTTTCAAAGAGAAAGGGCCCAGGGAAACTCTGATCATGGCTAATTGGCCTGTCAGGGTCCTGTCCTGGACAGACCTAGGTGAGGACGTCTCTAAAGAAAACGTCCCACCTCCGCTTGCCACGGAGATTTCTAAGGTTTGCCCACTGTCCTTTTGTAAGTGCCTGCTGGGTAAGTGTGGAGATAAGACGAGTATTACATTATGATGCTTCCTCATGCATGAAAGTCTATTTTAAAGAGAGTCTGAAGGGGGCCATCAGGAAAGAAGAGCCTGAGCAGTGGAGGTAGAAGGAAGGCTGCTTTATTTAGAGAAGTCTCAGCTACAGAATAAAACTGTGCTTTACCTGCAAAAGAAAACTCATTAAAGTTTCTCTTTGGTTCCAGAGAAAGAAATCTACAGCCACAGAATTTCAGAGAAACTGATTTTATTTCCCATATGCTTTTCACTTTGTCCTCCGACTCCACCCCGACTTACATACCAACTTGAATATATATGTAACCCCCTGCACCCCAAACCAAGATGCTACTCGGTCATACCAAATAACCATTGGCATGGCTTTAACCTGAAATTTCATTCTCTCTAGGTTTTTACTCCCCTGGCAAAAGAGTGAATAGCCTACCAAGTTGTACACATTTCTGCTTAAGCAACTCTGGCGAGGCATTCTTTTTAAAAGCAAGGAATACCTGAATATGTTAGGCATGGGAGTTTTCCTTGTTAATTTGTTCAGGATGTCTGGAAGGCCCCACCCCTTTTTATTAAATAGGAAAACACGTCAAGGAAAACATAAGAATATACCAAAACTCCCAACCTTCCCTTATGTCCATTCTTGCTCTGGGGGTTTCTAGGCCCCAGGTTCTCTATCCACCTCTCTGTAACTCTCTCTGGCTCCCTTTTCTTCTCCCACCCCATAAATCTCGAGGGCGTCATTCACCCTACCTGATCCATGGCCCCCACCCTCTCCATTTGAGCTCTCTCTCCCCTGTTGCAAGAAGGTGGCAAGAAAAGCCATGGCCTCTCTGTGCTCTGCTGCCAGGCCTGTCCCCAGAGCACCAGCCTCGCTTCTCTGCTGTTGGTTTCCCGTGATGTGGATATTCTGGGACCTCCAACCCCAGTACATCTTAACAATGACATACACACCTTCCCCCAGACTCCATTTCCACCAGTGACCCCAACCTCCCACAGTTGCAAGCTTTACGCTCTTGCTCGGTCCTCCCTCTTCCAAGCTACCCCATCCCATTCTATTATTTCTTCCTTTGATGGGACCCCCATTCTTCCCTTTCCTTACTTTCTCTTTTTTTAGATGGAGTTTCACTCTTGTTGCTCAGGCTGGAGTGCAATGGCGTGATCTCGGCTCACTGCAACCTCCACCTCCTGGATTCAAGCAATTCTCCTGCCTCAGACTCCCTAATAGTTGGGATTACAGGCGCCCGCCACCTGCCTGGCTAATTTTTTGTATTTTTAGTAGAGTCAGGGTTTCACCATATTGGCCAGGCTGGTCTCGAATTCCTGACCTCAGCTGATCCACCCGCCTTGGCCTCCCAAAGTTCAGGGATTACAGGCGTGAACCATCATGCCCGGCCACTTTTTCTACAACTCTCTTTGCTTCAGAACCTTAAGTTGTGACCTAACACAAGATGGCCTCCTTCCTGGCATCACTGACTGCGACCCGGTTACTTTTCCTGATGGATCACTGCAAACCTTTCATGTCTCCGACTGCCCACAGGGAAACATCCAAGCACTCATGGTTCGAAGCAAGTTACCCTGCCTTCCAACATCACATCTAGGTCCCCTCGGACGCACACCCCTAGTCGAGTCCACCGGTCAGTCATTCCACTGAATTCTCTCCAGCCCCTTTACTTAGGAAGAACATGTCTTTGTCCGTGTTCCACAGAAGGGAAAACTGCAGGAAAGGCATGAGGAGATTCCCGGGGGGCTGTCTTGAGAGGTCATAATGGGAGGGCACACAGCCTCAAGAGCTAGCAACAAGGAGGCTGGATGGGAGACCACGGGAAGGGAGGGTGCCCTGCAGGACGAGGCAGAACCGAGAGGGCAACGCCCTGGCACCGGCCACCTTCACGGC
The DNA here is from genome assembly GCF_047675955.1 of Chlorocebus sabaeus. Taxonomy (NCBI): domain Eukaryota; kingdom Metazoa; phylum Chordata; class Mammalia; order Primates; family Cercopithecidae; genus Chlorocebus; species Chlorocebus sabaeus. Next base: position 40,901,231 of record NC_132919.1, read on the forward strand.
ATCATGAAGGAGGAGGATCCGTGGAGGAGAAACCAAAGTTTGGGGAATTCGAGAGGTCAGAGCCATGGTCGGGGAGAAAGTTTCTGTCAAAAACCTCTCTCCTGGCCGGGTGCGGTGGCTCACGCCTGTAATCCCAGCACTCTGGGAGGCTGAGGGGGTGGATCACGAGGTCAGGAGTTCGAGACCAGCCTGACCAACATGGTGAAACCTCGTCTCTACTAAAAATACAAAAAGTAGCTGGGCATGGTGGCGCATGCCTGTAGTCCCAGCTACTCGGGAGGCTGAGGCAGAAGAATCGCTTGAACCTGGGAGGCGGAGGTTGTTGTGAGCCGAGACTGCGCCACTGTACTCCAGCCTGGACAACAGTGAGACTGTCTCAACAACAACAACAAAAATCAACTCTAGGCCTGGTGCGGTGGCTCACACTTGTAATGCCAGCACTTTGGGAGGCCGAGGTGGGTGGATCACCTGAGGTCGGGAGTTCGAGACCAGCCTGACTAACATGGAGGAACTCTGTCTCTACTAAAAAATAAAAAAATAATAATAATAAAAAATTAGCCATTTGTGATGGTGCATGCCTGTAATCCCATCTACTTGGGAGGCTGCGGCAGGAGAATCGCTTGAAACCAGGAGACAGAGGTTGTGGCGAGCCAAGATTGTGCCATTGCACTCCAGCCTGCGCAAGAAGAGCAAAACTCTGTCTCAAAACAAAAAACAAGTCTCTTCCGAAATCATAAGCGCCTGTGAACACGAACCGCATCTTATGCCTTCTCTGCCCCTCACCCCAGACCCAAGACTCAGTGACTACGTTTTGACTGATTGACGGACAAACAGCAGCTCTGGGGACTGAGCAATTGCTCTAGGACTTTAAAGACCTGGAGTCTTTTGCTGATGTGTGCAGTGGCCTTGGGCTAGCTGACAAATGTGCTGTTTCTGTTACAAAGGAGGGCTTGCCAAACCTCTTATTTTTTAATACATGTATTATATATACATGGCAGAAACTGCCTATGAGCAAAGAGAAGAAAATATAAATCACCCACTGTTAACATTTCAGTGTTTATTTTTCAGACCTTTTCCTAGCAAAATGTATATGTGTGTGTAATGACACTTTTAATAAAAAAAATTACATGCAGAAGATATAGTAAAGAACACTTACTAATTTGCCAACTCCTTGTGCCCTGATTTATTAAGACTTCATCCTTAAGTATGTATCACTATTGCATAGCTGAATATAACAAAACTCCCCATCAGCTCTCTTTCATTCCTTGGACTCACATAAGTCTCTAAGTCACCCCTGAACTGTGATTTATATGATAGCTTGGGAAAAGCCAATTGGGGACAATCAATGGAACAGACGGAGATAGGCCTGGAGAATGTGCATGAATTAAAAGGAAAACTCCATTGTAATAGGAACAAGATTCTAATCACTACACCTAATTACAAAGAGGAGTAAATCACTGAAAAAAAAAAATTAAGTGTCTCATACAGAACAAACAAAGCAATTAGTCATAAACAGAAGCTCAGGGCTTGGTGAGCAAGCCAGAGCCCAGACCCAATCTACCAGCTGTGCATCTGCTCCCAAGACCACTTTGGGGCCATGGGGGGTGGGCTGTAAGGTGAGAGTAGAGCTTGGTATGTAATGGTGCTGGGGAAGGGAGGGTGGCCGGCTCCCAATACATGCGCCTCTACACGCACACACGCACACAGCCTCATCAGGACCTCTGATCACAGTAGTGACCCAGCATTAGATGCTAGAAGGCTTAAATCTACAGCCCAGACCTTCCTGCATGGCAGAATGATGAGTGGTGATTTAATATATCTCAGAGTCACCTTCTTCATTCCCTGTCTGTATCCCTCAAACAACAACAATAATAATAGCAGCTAATTCTTATACTAAATTACTGTAGATCTGACACTATGCCGGGCATTTCACAAAGCTATCTAGTTCACTTCACACATTAGACCTTCAAAGGAGGCACTATTATCATCATCTCCATGTACCAATGAGGAAACTGAAATCCAGAGGGCTGAGCAATTTGGCTAAATTCATCCTGCTTATGAGGAGAAGAACCTGAATTTAAACCCAACAGTGGACCCCAGAGCCCGTGCTCTTAAACTCTGCACCACGTCACCTGTAAGATGAGAAAAGTTAAACCCATCTTTTAATGTGGTAAAGAACCAGGTGTCAAGTGTGAAATGCCAGGTGCAAGTGGACTATTTCATAAATGTTGACATGATTCTTAGCCCTTTTCCTATTGGTTGCCTCAACTCATTCTCTCTCCCCTGGGGTCTCCTTCCTAAAAGACCCTTGGAGAGCCCCACATTGCTGGTGGACCCTTCTGAACCTTGTACTGTGTACCTGCCTATACCCCAGGAGTGGAGGATGAGGGGAATCTCCTGCTCTTGAAACCCAGGACCCTCCTAGAAACTGGCTATGCAACCCGGAGGTGAGCTCTGAGGGCTTGAACTTAGCAACTGTCTCTACTATAAGTTTCAAAAATTGAAATAGACCTGTAATAAATCATTGTCCTGCAGGGCTACACAGTGACTGGAGTTATCTTAAATATATCATCTGACACAGAAAATCTAAATCTTCCTGAAAAACCCAAGACATGTAATGACTGTGTCTATAAGGGCAGGCTCTCCTGAAGGGTCTGTGAATAAAATCTCCAGGAGCGGGGGCTATTCTAGGTCCGTCTCATTGCCAGTGGATGAACTTGGTTTCACCCTGACAGTAGTGAGGGGAGATGAATCAGCACACGTACTGTTCATTCGGTCATTCTAAAGAACTTCCCTGAGCATGCCAGAATCTGTTTTAGGCACTGAGAGAGATGACTTGGAAAAATCAATCTAACAATATTCTGTGCACAGACCTACAGGGCTGGGGTGGGGGCAGCCTGGAGGCAGGACCACCCCTGAGGGCTAAGCTGCCTTCTTAAGAGCTAACAGGGCCTGGCCCAGGGCTGTGGGATGAAGAGTGAGTCAGGTCCTTATTGATGAAGCCTCTTCCCCTCAGTCTAAAGCAGATGATAAAACAGGAGCTTCTGGCTGAGCGTGTGAGGCAGTAAACACACAAAAGCATTTGTTTTGACACGTCTGGCAGAGGGGCTCAGCTCAACACAGCAAACTCTCCTGCAGATGTCCTTAGTCAAGCCGTTTCTCTAGACTAAGGCCCTACAGTGGTCAGCTTGGACCCTAGCAGGGCAGTTGAGGGCTCGGGCCCCAGGGCCACAGAGACTCGGCTTCACACCTTACACTCAGGAACCACACGGCGATCTTGGGCGAGTGGTAGAACAAGTTACCCTCTGAACCCCAGTTAACAGAATGTTCTTTACGGGGGAATGAAATGAGGTGAAATGAGATGGTGTGACAGAGCATTTACACACATGGAAACACATAGGAAATACAGGCTCTTGAGGCTGCTATTATTATTATTAATCATATTGGTTATTTTTTTTTCTGTTTTTTGAGACAGGGTCTCACTTTGTCACCCAGGCTGTACTGCAGTGGTGCAGTCATAACTCACTGCAGCCTTGACCTCCTGGACTCAAGTGATCCTCCCACCTCAGCCTCCCAAGTAGCTGGGACTACAGGCACATGCCACCATGCCCCAGCTAATTTTTTTTTTTTTTTGGTAGAGACAGGGTGGCCTCAAACTCCTGAGCTCAAACAATTTGCCTGGCTCAGCCTCCCAAAACGCTGTGATAACAGGTGTGAGCCACCGCACCTGGCTAGTCTTCTAATTTAAAGGCCACAGCTGGACTTGTCCTTCATTGAGTGCCCTGGTCTTCAGAAGACACAGGACAGTGCTCTGGGTAAAGCCTGGTCAACACACACAACCTACAGACCCGGGTGGCCCTTCCTCTCCTGACAGTGGTTGTAAAAAATCAGCTGCTCGACCAAGCGGGCAACTGTCCACCGTCTTCCTCCAGAGCTCGCTCCTCCTCTTACTAGTCCACTCCACCTGGCTCTTGCCTCCCTGCACCCAAGAGTCTATATGAAAGAGAGAGAGAGAGAAAAAAAAAAACACAACTCATTTCATATAGCGCCAAAGAGAGATCTGAGGTACAGAGCCACCAAGTGCCACCTGCCCCCAAATGTCACCTGGACAAGCTAATTGGTGCTGCCTTCTTTCCCCTTTTCTCACATCCCTCAGGATATGAGTTCTAATATCCACTTAGGATCTGAGTGACCGCAGGCGAATTAGTTTGCCTCTCTGGCTTTGAGTTTCCAGTTTGTAAAATGGTGATAATAAGACCGCCTACCCCTCCTGAGCGTGTCTGAGAGTGACCACGTGTGGCAGACTGCATTTTCCTAAGATGGCCACAATATCTCCCCGATGCCACATGCTATCTATGATGGGAGCTCAATATGCCTCCAATCCAGAGGTGAGCTCTATGTCCCCTCCCCTTCATTCTAGTTGAGAATTTGACACTCACTTGTGTTGTTTGACCTTTGAGGTTAGGTAAAAAGAAAAAAAAAAAGTGAACACGCTTCTGCCTTGTCTGTGGAAACACTGGTGCTCCAGCCCTAAGCTGCTGTGTAAGGAGTCTGACTGCCTGAGGCAGCCATGATGTAAAGAAGCTCAAACCAGCTCATGTAGAAAGACCATGGGGAGAAGTCCTGAGATCCCTTGGAGAGAGATACTTGGTCAGCCCCTGTTGTGCTAGTTACAGCCACTAGAACTGCAACCTCATGTCTGACTGCAACCTCATGAGATGCTCCCAGCCTGAACCACTCAGCTGAGTCCCACCCAAATTCCTGCTCCATAGAAACCACGAGAAATAACATAATGATTGCCATTGTTGTAAGCCAACAAGTTTTTGGGTGATTTGTTATGCATCAATAGATAACTGGAACACCACATATATAAAAACATGCTGTAAACTGATGGGTAAATATTAAGAACTCCAAATGCTACCGTAACTTTTATGATTATTTCCAAGTCTGCCCTTGATTTTGTCTTTAGAAAAATATGTGTGTTGTGGGTGGGGTGAGAAGAATGCATACAGAATTGCCCTTAGCTGCCTTTCTTTTTTTTTTTTTTTAAGACAGAGTCTCAATCTGTTGCCCAGGTTGGAGTGCAGTGGCACAATCTCAGCTTACTGCAACCGCCACCTCCCGGGTTCAAGCAATTCTCCTGCCTCAGCCTCCTGAGTTGCTGGGATCACAGGCATGCACCACCACACCTGGCTAATTTTTGTATTTTTAGTATAGAGGGGGTTGTGCCTGTTGGCCAGGCTGATCTCGAACTCCTGACCTCAGATGATCCACCCGCCTTGGCCTCCCAAAGTGCTGGGATTACAGGCATTAGCCACTGTGTCTGGCTTTGCCCTTGGCTTGAGGGAAAAAAGTCAATTGTCACCAAATGGATGGTGTCAATATGTAAAATGACTTCTCAATTCACTTGGTGGCATCTTTTAGAAATAAAGGTTCCATGAACTAATTAAAAAGTGAATTGCAACTAGGGGATTTCCCCCAACAAAGCCAAGCTAATTCTACCCAACGATCCTCAAAACACGCCGGGTACTGCAGAGAAGCTGAGTTCCCTGCACAGCACCGGAAGAAGCCACTTCAGCTGCCCACGGGGAAAGAAGTGATGTGTTCCAAGCATAAGAATGTGGACATGAAGCCTGGCCTTCCATCCCACATTTTGGTACTGGGATTGGGGAGATGATCTCCACCGACCACAAAATGCGCGTGCCTGGGGTAGCCAGGTGCCTCACAGTTCAAAACAACAACTTCCGTGTTCTCATCTCTGTAGTTCCTGGGAGCAAATTGAGATGGTAAAGCCGTCAGCAGCCTAGGCCCTCATCATCTTGACAGATACTTAGCTATTCATTTAAAAACAAGCAAGAGAACAAGCGTCAGCTGTATTTTTTAATTACTCCTGGATAGGACTGGGAATGCTTTGGCATAATTGGGGTATTGAGATTTTTTTTTCCGTTTGAAGGCCTTGTTGCAGCAGGAAAAATACCACGTTTATTCTAATTAAAACCAACTCTTCTTTTAAATCATCGCAGCAATAAGAAGGCAATTGGTGATGGATATTTACTTTTTAAGGGTAGCTGGGGTAACAGCTACTAGGCCCAGATCTGCTGTGTTGAACGTATGTCCTTCAGCATGGAATTCTCTCACTTGCAGGCTCAGTTCTCTCATTTATTAAATGGGAGATATGAAGAAAATCCCACATGTTCCCTTTGGCTCTAATTTAATTTGAGGTCATTCCTCCCACTTTCTGTTACCCCAGCCCAGTAGGGTATCATGTACCAAGGACCAGCTCTCTTGGTATGAAGAGTATTTGGGGACATGTGGTGTTCAAACGAATCCCTAGGCCTCCATGGGAACACCAGGGCTGGAGCTGTCGTCAGCTTGTCTGGACAGTGCGGTGGCCCCCAACTACCTGCGTGTGCATCCGTCACACCTGGTGACTTGTTAAATGCCCAGCCCAAGCTGCTTGCTCCTTCAGCAAGCGTGTTTCAGTCGTTCTGGGGTGGGGCCCAGGAATCTTCATTTTGGATAAGGGTCCAAAGTCATCTCTGATGAGGTATTTAGAAGACCATACTTTAAAAAAAAGTACAGGTCTAGCTGAAAAACATGGCCTTCAGACGTAGAAAGACGTAGTTGTCTTTTTGATTTTCCAGCCACATAAACCTGACAAAGACTCGATGTTCCTGAACCTCTCTGTTCCCAAACAAGTGCAGCTCCCTAGCACTGCTGAGGGTGAGAGGAGACCACACCGAGCACCTTCCCGGTTCACTTCCCGCCACACACAGCCGCCTGCCAAAGACCTGTTCCCTTTCCTCGCTTTACACGTGGGGTCACTCAGAGTAGCTTTTCAGAAAGCACCAGCGCAATGACCTCTCAGAAAACAAGTTTGGCAGAAAAAGCCACATTTAAAAGGGTCCAATAGGCTGGGTGCAGTGGCTCATGCCTGTAATCCGAGCACTTTGGGAGGCCGAGGCAGGTGGATCACCTGAGGTCAGGGGTTGAGACCAGCCTGGCCAACGTGGTGAAACCCTGACTCTATTAAAAATACAAAAATTAGCTGGGCATGGTGGCAGACACCTTTAATCCCAGCTACTCGGGAGGCGAAGCAGGAGAATCACTTGAACTCGGAAGGCAGAGGTTGCAGTGAGCTGAGATTGCACTCAGACTGGGCAACAAGAGTGAAACTCCATCTCAAAAAAAAAAAAAAAAAGTTAAAGGGTCCAATAGAAACACTTTGGCCATTTAAAATGGCCATACCTCTCTTGGTTAACAGTAAGGTGAGGAGGACAGCTGAATTTAGCCACCAACAAAACAAGTTGTAATTGTACACCTGGCAGGTGGATAATGAAAAATGATAATAAAAATAGTAAGAAGAGGATGATGGTCCCTATAAATCTAACAGCATTTCTAAAAGCCTTTGGATGCCCTGCCCTGTTCAGGTGCTGAACTCTCTTGTTCCCATCCTTCACCCTTGGACTTGACTGGGAGTAGGGAGGAGAATGAGCGTGCTGGAGCCAGGGATGGGGAAGGGCTGCGCGCAGCACTCCCACCTCCTGCACGATCTGTCCTCCCGGAGCACAGGGGGATGTGGTTTACCTGAGTGCACCCATTTGCAACCAGACACCTGGCTTTGACCAAATGTGACCAAATGGCTGACAGAGCACATTAGCTTGCCTCCTCCGCTTGTCAAAACAATTAGGCTCTGAAAGGTGGTGGTGGCCTCACCGGGCTGAGAAAATGCCATCAGTGTATGAGACCGTTCATCAGCCTCCTGGAAGGTTCGACGGGGCCAAGAGGGCAAATGACCTAAATGGGGAGAGGGAGACTAGGCTGGAGGTAGGACAGGGGAGTCATTAAAACATTAAAAAACCTGAAAGTACCACGTAGCCACAGATGACCAAAGGGATCCATTCCCATGGGTCCATAGGGCACACGGCCAGCGTGGTGCTAAGCGTAAGGGGTGGGAGTCCTGGCATCCACCGGGTGACTGACAGGCTGGCCCTCCCGCACTTCTGCTCTGCTCCGGTAACTACCCGTATTATGCCAAAATGACACAAGCGACAATAATTAAGCCCCAGATCTCTGTGGATCATTCGCAGTGATAATTCCACCTTTGTAATTCAGCTTCAGATAAACCCCTTTTGTTCTGCCTTATAACACAGATTCTAGTATCATTCAAGTATATTAACTGTAGCCTATTACTGTCACAAAAAATGCTCCCTGAGCCATAGCAAAAGACTCCCTAGACAAAACTTTATGTCATGTTAATCCAAGCTTTAATAACTATGAGGATATATAACTGTATTCTAATTGTGCTCTGCGTTCCCGCATACAAAAACAGAAGATATCAAAAATGACAGCAGCCGATCTCTTCAAATAAAAAAGCATTAATTCCTCACTCAGGGCGCTGGGATGCTGGGGTGAAGAGATGTATGTTTATCTGAAGAGAGAAGACATATGGGACTTTTGAGGACAGAGGAGGTTTAGGGGCTAGGGTGGGACCACCAGGAATCAATGCCACAAGGGTTGAAGGCTGCAGAAGAGGCTGGAAGGCAGACATGGAGACTTGGACACGGAGACTGACTTATCAAGAGAGCCAGGTCAGAGATGTTCAGGGGATAGAGAGAAGCCAAGTAAAGCTTTCTTTTTTGTTTTTTGTTTTGTTTTGTTTTGAGACGGAGTCTCACTCTGTCACCCAGGCTGGAGTGCAGTGGTGCAATCTCGGCTCACTACAACCCCCGCCTGCTGGGTTCAAGTGATTCTCCTGCCTCAGCCTCCTGAGTAGCTGGGATTACAGGTGTGCGCCACCAAGCCCAGGTAATTTTTGTATTTTTAGTAGAAACAGGGTTTTGCCATGTTGGTCAGGCTGGTCTCAAACTCCTGACCTCAGGTTATCCGCCTGCCCCAGCCTCCCAAAATGCTGGGATTATGGGCGTGAACCACCATGCCTGGCCCATGTGAAGCTTTCTAAGGCAGCTGTGAGGATCTCTCGGTTCTTGACCCGGTTTGGACATTAACTCAGTGAGTAACCTTGGCCAAGTCGTTCCCACTTGCTGGGCCTCCCTTTCTTTCTGAGGAGACAGCGTCAGGTCAGACATCTTGTAGGGCTCACTCCCTCACCTCCTCCAAGCCCTCTCCCTGCGGGCCAGCCTGGCCAGCTGGTGTAAAATTACAACCCACTCCAGGTACTTCCTAATCTCCTTTACACCATGTTTCACTGTTGTTTTATTTAAGTGGCTCCTACCATTTTCCAATTGTGTTATGTAATTTTCTTTTTTGGTATATTTGCTGTTTATCCTATGTGTCTCTCCACTTGAGTTGAGTTCTGTCATGACCGGGATTTGGTTCTGTTCTGTTCACTGATTTATCCCTGGTGCCCGGCATGGTACCTGGCACACAGCATGTGCTCAGTGTTTGCTGAATGACCACGTGGCATGGCCATGGACCAGGTGTGTGGTCCGGGACAAGTTTCTTCAACTCACTGAGCCTCAGTTCCTCAACTGAGGAAAAAAGAGGCAGATACCTACTTCCTAGCATTGCTGAGAGGATTAAATTAAAGAGCAGATGCAAAAGCAACTGGAATGGTGCCCAGCACAACAGAGGTGCTCAAAGCAGGTTATTTTATGGACGAAAACAACATTCCCTATAAGGCTAAAGATGCAATTTTCACTGCTAAGACCAAACGCAGGTCCTTATGTAGTTATTGGTCTTATTACCACCACAATATACCCCTCTGCTAGAAACTCCACCTCCTCTACTTCTCCAGCCCCCAAACCCACTCCAGGTCCATAGTCTGTCTCCTGGCACCAAAAAAGAATCAAAACACTAGGCTCTTGTGGGACACTTCTGCATCATGGAGGCTGCTGGGCACGGGAGTCCAGAAGCCCACAGTGAACTTGGGCAAATCACAAACCTCCTGGCCTTAATGTTACCTTCTCTTTAAAAATCAGGATACTATATTTTAATGCGTCTCCCTTACCGCAGAGGGTGGGAATGAAATATAACAAAATGAATTGTCCAACAAGAGGAATTAGGACTCTGTTGTTTAACCCCTCTGAGCCTTGTTTCCTTATCTGTGAAAAGGGGTATCGTCATAACCCTCACTGCCTTATCGCACCCAGTGGCTGTGAAGACAAAAGAGCCAGTGGAGCTTCTGCTCTGTAAAGAGTGACCAGAGGCAGAACCCCAAGGGGCCAAGAGCACTTCGTCTATAGCAGCTAGACTTGTCCTGCAGTGCCAGCTCCCAGGCTCATGCAAACCACTTAACTTCTGCACAGGGCCAGTTTTTTCATCTGTATAATGGGAATTAAAACTTTACCTGCTCTGCCTACCTCAGTGTTGGGTGATGCTGGGACAGATACTTCACAGCCTGTCAATCATTTTCACGCCCACATGAAAATGGCCCCAAGAGGAGGAAGAGCAGGGCGTACCTCCTACTGCGGTTTGGGCCGCTGAAGAAGGTTTTAGTAATAATGACCACAGGCAGATGAGATGATCCGATCTCTAATACTCCTTCTTGTGACTAGGAGACAAGATCAACCCGCAGCTCAAGACGGTTTCCCGCCTCCCCTGCGATCTGGAATGCCTTCATCTAGTTGGAGGGACTCAGAGGGCAACTGAATAGAATTTCCTTAAAACATTATGACCCACAGGCAATGCAACGGTGCCCGTATGGGCTGGATCTCCACCGGGCAAGGACTATCCCATGGCAAGTGTTCATTGACTGGGACCAGAATGGCCAGCCTCTTTATTGATATTTTCACCACACTTAAAAACCAAAGAATAAAAGGATGGGGAGGTGGCAGGTGAGGACAGCAATTTCATTAATCACTTCCTCTTTTGCTGAAGATCAACTATGCAACCAGATTTTATCATGAGACAGATCAGAAATCCCTAGTGTAACAGCAATCGCTCCTTTTACCTTTCTTCAGACAATGCAAAGGACATAAAAGGCCCTGAAGCTCCCATTCCCAAAACTGCTGAAAAGCAACCACAGGTAGAATATGAAGCAAAGATGGTTGTTCCTCAGGTCTCCAAGGTGCCTACCTGACCTTTAGAGCCCGCTGGCCAGAACTCAGAATTCTAGTGGCACAGTTGAGCAGTGTCTGGAAAGTCACCTTGGATTTTCTCCTTTTACCTAGGAGCCTGAGGTTTCTCAGCACCCACAGAGTTTACAGTGGGCTTCATTTACCTACCCCATCCTAGGCTGGCTCACTCTGTTTTAATGAATTCTCATCTCCCCAAAGTGGAAAACCGATGGAAAATGGAGGAAGAACAAAGATATTCCACAAAAGACTGAGAACCCAGGCTGGATGTGGTGCTTCACGCCTATAATCCCAACACTTTGGGAGGCAAAGTCAGGTGGATCACCTGAGGTCAGGAGTTTGAGACCAGCCTGGCCAACATGGTGAAGCACCGTCTCTACTAAAAATACAAAAATCAACTGGGTGTGGTGGTGGGTGCCTGTAATCCCAGCTACTCGGGAGGCTGAGGCAGGAGAATCGCTTGAACCCAGGAGGCGGAGGTTGAGATCGTGCCATTGCACTCCAGCCTGGGCAACAAGAGCAAAACTCCATCTCAAAAACCAACAACAACAAAAACTGAGAACCCAAATGGAGGTCCCTCACTCCTCCCCAGACTGGCACACCACACATCAGACACATGGGAAAGAGGCCCCATGTAATCAGCGGCTGCTGAAATTTCTGCAATACCTATCAAAAACTATGTTTTTCCCTTGCCCATCCAGCATCAGCTGCCAAAGACTTCGATATCTATTTGAGAACCCTCAGTATTGATCAGGTCAAATGCTACAAGGTTTTTATCTCCTGATTTCTTGACCTTAAAGGGACCCAGAGGACTTACCAATATAGTAATGTCACAGTGAAAATAATTGTGGGGAAGAAAGATACTGAGTAATTTACGTTGTCCTGATTTTTACTTGTCCATCACCTTCAATACTCATGTAGAATGTCTCACAAATCCTTCCCCCGTTTTTCATGGGGATTACTGAGACCCCGACAACAGAACGATGCCTCGCTTTACTAGAGGAATACTGTCGAGAATTACAAATGAAAGACTTAAGCAATTCAGTACATTATAAGTCAGACACTATCTTTTTCATCTTTGTTAATACGTGAACTCCAGGCAGCAAATCTGTTTTTTGTTTTTTTTTTTTAAACAAAAAAAGGTAGAAAAGCTTTAATCACAAACGATTTAGGTGGTATCAGGAGCAAATTACAACACTAATACAGAACTCAGAGAAAGAAAATAAGTTTTAAAAGTACAAAATGATGACTTTCAGAGTGATGTTCATCTTCCTTCTGGCCAGACTTGTGGATTCATCATCCAGGGAGGAAAACTGAGGCAAAGCTGCCAGGCTAGAAAGGTTGAATGAAGAGCAGGAAGGAGGCAAACTGTGGCTTCATATGCCTGTCATTAGAGCAGTCATGAACGCTTTGAAAAAATCATCATCATCATCATTATGGCGTTGGCCATCCTCCTGCAGGAAGGCGCAATGATTCCTGAACTGGAAGTGAGGATTGGCAGGAACTGGAAGTGAGGATTGGCAGCCATTGGTCTCTGCCCCAACTCTCCACATTTTCTCTGATGGACTCGGGCCCAAGTTCACCCCCATCTGACCCCAGGCCCTCCCAAAGAGGACCCCCAAAGGTCAAGAGCCCCTGGCTGCAGGAACTCTGCATCCGGAGATGTAACATGTCTATATTCTATTTATCCAAAGTCTATTATCAGCCACAAATGCTGAACTCCAGGCTGGCTGCCTCTGCCCCAAGTGTCCTCCTGGGCTGCTTTCCGGGACCTCAGCTAGTCTGAAAAGTATTCTAGCTGCCAGGGTCAATGTTCTGCTGAATTGCAGCTATGTAGGATCTGGGTATTCCAAGAGTTAACACCCCAGAATCTCAGAGTTCCTTCGCTCATTCACTCCATGACCTGTCTACTTCAACGCCTCTGCCGGGCTCTGTGCCTGACTGCACTCTCAGAGAGGCCTCTAGCCAGGTCTTGTAATAGAAAACAGACATAGGAAGAAGCAGGTAACTCCCCACCACGGGAGAATCCGAATCAACTGACCAATGCGAGCGCTTGGCAGAAACGCTCCTGAGGTCTCAAGGATAAGCCCTTTTATCCCAGTGCCAGGACAGCTGCAAGCTGTGAGGCAATGGCCCACGAGGGGCAGTGTGACACCTCCCATCCGTCCTGCCCACCCCGGAACCCTGGCCAGGTGCTTGGCAGAAACTGCCAGCATGCCCCTTGGCTCCAAGGAGTCTGAGCCATTCTAAGTGGCAGGTTCCAAGTACTAAGCTGCTGCCCCTGGCTAAAAAAGAAAAAAACAGAGAGGAAGAAAGAGAGGTAGAGGAAGCGGAGAATGCAAAATTTCCCCCCCGAAGGCATGTCAGCTACTCAGAAAATCTGGAAGATTGGATCTGGGAAATGAGGAGCAGGCCAAAATGTTTAACCCAAGTTCTTTTATGATGTGCCCCCACAGAAACAAAACATCAGGGCATCTCACGAAGATCATGGTCGCTTCTGGGCCTATGATATCTTCAAACATGAGCCATGGTATTTTATTCCAAATATTTCTCCTTTGGCAAGGATAGTCCCTTTACTTCGGGAGCTAGGACACACAAGTGAACCCAATCCAACTGCTGTCCCATCCATGCTTTACATGACCTCTTGTAAAGGCATGCACAAGCCCTTCCTGGACAACAGAGGGCCGCTTTCAAAGCAGAGGTCTACCTTCAGTGGGACTAATCATTTAAGTAGCCCCCAAACTCTGATTAGAGGATGTCTGCAGAACTCTTGCCAGAGGAGATTTGAGAAACTGAAACATGGTACCTGCCAAGGACAAGCCTTTTGGCACTGTAGCCACCTCAAGACACTTGGCAAATTCCATCAGGTGTCAACAATAGATCTAAACACATTAGACTTAAGAGAACAAAGGAGAGGTCTCTATGGGGCCTAAAAGGAAGCCTGTTGCTAAATAAGCAAGAGAAAGGAGAATTAGCATCTACTGGGTGGCAGGCATCATACATCCACGATTTCACCTGCATCTCTAGTGCAACCCTTCCAGATAGGCTTGATGATCCCCATTTTATAGATGAGGGAATTCAGGATCAGGGAGACTAAAGAGCTTGCCCTGGGAGAGAGCCACGGTCTGTGATCTTTTGTCCACTGCCTGCTACCATTAGGTACATTCTTAGTTTTGAGTCTCCTATGAGAATTTAAAGCAAACATAAGTCGTTCATAGAGCCCAACATCTGTACTTTTCAACCACCCTCTCTTCACCCTCCTGCTCACCCTAATTCCTCTTCCTTCAAATAACAAAAACATTAGTTTGCAGTGTCCACAGAGGTACAACACCTAGAGATACTTGGACTTAGAAATAACCCACTTTGTTGCTTTTCTTCTTTCTCCCCAAGTCCTGTTTCTTAGCAAAGTCTTTAACATCTGCGGAGTGGAGGGGTCACAGGGCAGAGGTAAAAGCCTTCAGGGTCCTCACTCCAGCTGGGTTATGACCTCCCCTTCTCCAAGAACCCGAAGGTAAACACGCATTACAAGGGCGGCAGGTGGTGGGGGTGGCCAGAATGCATAGCACATGATAGCTGGGTCGCCAGTGTCTGGGTCACCAGTGTCCGGCACTGTGCCTGGCACACAGTGGGCTAATATGGATGCTGCTACTGATAAATAATTGAGAAGGAGCTGCATGTGCCAGGGAGGAGTTAAGATGGAGATGCTTCTGAGGACAGAAGAAGAGGAGCCAGTGCTGGCTGAGTCCTCCCAGGCATGCAACCCACAGAGGTTCTGGGAAAGCTGCTAGGCTGTACCAGCTGGCCCCACCAGGCTCTGTCCACTGAGGGACTGGCTGTGCCAGGAACCTCCTGGCCACTCTGGAATTCCAAAGCTCATGGTCAGAACCCCAGGGCCATTTGGCTGCTTCTTCCTTGCTTGCAGACCTGCTCTTCTCTTCAGTGTCTCCCTCTCTTCCTCTCTTGCCACAAGCAGCTGGGAGCACCTGCTCCTGGACCCCCAAAGTCTCCAGCCCTCACTCCCCTTCCATCCCTCCCCAGCTGCTACATGCCTCTTTAGGGGCATGTTCTCCCTTGAGAAGTTCCATCAGACCCCACGACCAACACCACATCCCTGCATCTTTCATAAACTCATGGAACTGGGAAGCAGGAGAGACTCTTGGAGATTTCATCCGACTCCCTTCTTTGGCAGATGAGGGCTACCTGGGTCCCAGAAACCACGTGGCTTGCGGAAGTCTACTCAGCCAGTTGGCAACAGAGCTGCGACCAGAACCCAAGGCTCTTAATGACCCTTAATGACTCTGATGACACATAAATTAGCATGAGGGGGCTGCATCTCTGGGCATGGGCTGAGAGTGAAGGCCTTGGGACACTGCCTGGCTCCTGGCAGTGTGCTTCCTCTCCAACCAAGAGGCACTCATGGGAAGGGTACTTTGGAGCTCTCTGCCAGCACATCTGATCTTCCCTCTTACCGCGTCTACACACCGCCAGCTCTAATATGCTGTCATTTTGCAGGATCTGAACACATTTTTTTTTATATGGAGTTTCGCTCTTGTCGCCCAAGCTGGAGTGCAATGGCGCAATCTTGGCTCACTGCAACCTCTGCCTCCTGGGTTCAAGCGATTCTCCTGCCTCAGCCTCCCAAGCAGCTGAGATTACAGGTGCACGCCACCACGTCCAGCTAATTTTTTGTATTTTTTGTAGAAACGGGGTTTCACCATATTAGCCAGGCTGGTCTCAAACTCCTGACTGCAGGTGATACGCCCACCTTGGCCTCCCAAAGTACTGGGACTACAAGTGTGAGCCACTGCACCTGGCCAGGATCTGAACACATTTTTAAGCTGCGTTTCTGGCTCTGAAAAGTGAGAGGTACTCACCACTGTACCCCCAAAACTAAGGGGAAGAACAAGTCTCCTAGTTCATAAACACTTGGCCCAAAAGGTAGGTGGGGTTAAATATGTCTATGTATTTAAATACGTAATATAGTAGGAAAAAAAGACCTGCCCAAGGATAGGAAATTTCACCCATTGCTGATTATCTTTCATTATACAAGCAAGCTTCCGCAGACGCTGAAAGGAGGCGGATGTTTAGGATGTATGGAAATATCATTTCCTCCTGGGACGAGGAGAAGGGAGCTGGTGTCGTTATATACCAATGAGCTTCCCCCTGGTTGTTTTCTCCAGTAATCTTAGTACCGCCCTCTGGAGGAATGAGGCCAACTCTGGGACCAGCATGGTCATCGGGACAAATGAAGGTGGCTTGGGCTGCTGCCCTGGGCTCCAAATGGGTTTTCCTCCCTCCAGCTCTCTCCTTCTAATCCCTCCCACACACATTTCCTGGGGTCCTATCATGAGCCTGGCACAGAGCTAGGCACTGGGAGGAGTTCACCTTCTAGTGACATGATGGACAGGCAGGCAAAAAGTAACCATAAAGCACCGGGCTGTGTGCACAGAGCGGGCACCAAGTACTATGAGAATAGAGGGAGGGAGGCGCAACCCAACAGACTGGGTCGGGGAGGGAGGGAGCTGGCATGTGCGCAGATGTCTGTTGGCCGAGGGATGGCTATGGGAGTTCACAAAGGGAGAGTTTCAAGCAGAAGACACAGTCCTTTTAAAGAGACGAGAGAGAGGAAGGGCATCCAGTCTGGTGTGGTTAAAGCCAAGTGCGTGAGAAGGCAGAGGCATGGAGAGCGCACCTGCACCTGGGAGGGCCTCATCAGCCTCACCAAGGAGCTCAGGCTTTCCTGGGGAGACGACAGGGCTGCTGCCAGGTATTGAGCAGGGGAACAACATGGCCAGCGCAGCTTAAAACCATCCGTCTGGCAGCACGGAAAGGGTAGACCAGAGGACGCCAAGACTGAAGGTTAAGAGAAGAGTTTTGTCACTTGAGGGATGAGTGATGAGGAAACGGGGGCCACATACAACTAGGGAGAGAGGCAAGCGGTATTTTTAGGGTGGAATAGAAAGATTGATAACTGGAGATGTGGGGACAGAAAAAAGAGAGGCATGGAGATGACAACTCCCAGGTACCACTAGGATGGAGCACACAGGAACAGGATCTGACCAGGCCACTCACCTGTGTGGAACACATGGCTGGCTCTCAACAGCGCAGGCAGAATTCCCAGCCTGGCATCAAAGCTGCTATTATCTTCGCGGTCTCATGAGCTGGCCCCACACAGCATAGTACTGGTCTTCTCTCTCAGTGAGCCTCCTCCCTCACCCCGTGGTCTGAAGTCCCCTGCACTTCTCACTTCTGTACTTCACTTGCTCAGGCCATATTGCCTGCCTCTGCCTGCTGAAATGCCTAGTCTTCAAGTGAAGCTCAAATGGCAGCTCTTCCCCTCCCCACTTGGCTGCGTTTTTTCTCTTTCTCTTTTACAATCCCAAAGCACTTTGCATGCACCCAGTACTTACTTGCCTTGTATTATGGTATCTGTCACTCTCTCACCCACAAGACTCTGTGATCCCTGCCAGCAAGGACATGGACAGCTTGGTTCATCTTTGCAGCCCTCGAGGAGCTTTGGACAAACTAAGTTCTCGGTAAGTCTGACAATATACTAAAATATCCGAAACGACACTAAAAAGTCTAGGAAGTGGAGATAAAAGAGCTCTTGCAAACTGATTCTCCTTCCCACACTCAGGATGGACCACCACTTATATCCTCCCAGCTCGGAATTAACAACAGACTTCAGAATTTATTGTCTAAAAGGCAACCTATATGGAAGAAAAACAAAAAACCTGATCACCGATGAATAAGCTTTCCAAACACATATACAAGGAAGATGAGTTTGACAAAGTGGGTAATACAAATCCCATATATTATTTGCATAAAACATAAGGAAATCACTTTCAAGTTCTCTGCAAGAGAGAGGTTATATAAACACCATTTCTTTCATGATTCCAATGACCCAAACTATTTTCGGAGCCCCAGTTTAGCAGTAAGAAAGCCTTGTTTTTGCTGGGTTAGGTTTTTGTTTTGTTTTGCCCTTCCCTATAGAAAGGAGACTCAGCTCATTTGGATTAACTCAAGTGAAAAGAAAGCAATATCTCTGCTCTAATTCCACAAGGCTAGGAGAGAGCCCCTTGTAAATTCATTTCTGGTTCTCAAACGCTTGTGAACCTGTTGATTAGAGGGAGGGTATTGTCTGCATTTGCTAGGGGTAAAAATAACCCTGTGATGTTCCTCCTTCACCAACCAGGCAGCCAAAACACCGCTTCTACTCACATGGGTGTTCAAAGTCAGAGAGCAATTTGCATGAGTGGAGAAAACTCATTTCAGAAGCTGTTATTCTGACACTGCATCCTTGGGAGGTGACTGAGGGAATGAGCCTGGTTGGAGAAACAGACCGCCTCCCTGCAACACCCCAAAGGCTTTCCCTGGAGAAGCAGAGAAGCTGCGTCTGTTGTGTTGGTGTGGTGTGGGCAGTCTTGGCCTGCAAGAGTGGAGTGGGCTCAGAACACAGGTGCAGATTTGTTCCTGTCCTTCACCTAGTAATGCCCTCCCCTCCATGGCCAGAGCAGGGGGTCACTGGCTCATCCTCAGCCTGAACTCCTGCTTCCTTTATCCCTTTGACTCTCACAGTCTTTATGGCAACTTTACTCAAAGTACATTCCAAGGAATACTGGTCCCATGGAACCACACTCCTATGGTCAAATTAACCTCATCTGAGGAACTCAGCATGCAGATGGAGATTCAGGAAGCTCATCACTACATATCAAAGGCTTTGTGAAGGTCTGCAGGAAGGGAGCCTGTTGAATGCACGTTTCCCCAACTGTCTGAATCACGGGCCCTTCTTTCCCGAGCAGCTCCATATCTCGCAAGGAAGATGCATTAGGGAGATCAGTATTCCTTCCCTTCCATGCGTAGCTCCCATCTGCACAATCTTTTGTTTCTATCTGTGCAAATGCATCTGTTTTTTCTAGATACACAGGCAAATGAGAAACATTAAACGACAGGCCAACACAGACCCAAGAAAGCTTCAAATGTTAACCAGGCGATCTTTAGAAATAAAAAGATTTAAAACTCTCAATGTAGTAGACATGAAAGTAACCCAACAGAGATAACTGAGGGCAACATCCCTGTCCCTCGCTGTGCAACGTGTGCTGAAAGCAACAGTGTGGCCTGTGGCTTCACACCTAGACCACCCTTCCTAAGACTAGACTGTCCAGGTCAACCTGTGTGAGGCTGGACAGGAAGGTTGTTCTTAAATGAGAAACAAAATACACTCTGGGAACACACATTTGAACTGGAAACACTCAGCTATGCAGTGAGCTGGCACTAAGGGACGGGCCCTGCGCGAGGCACCCTGGGAAATTCAGACACAGAGAAGACATGCATCTGCTCAAACGCTCAGCCTCCAGTGGGCAGAGGGACTTGCCTGTGCAGGAGTGGCACAGATAAAACCCAGGGGAGTTTACAGAAAGGTGAGACCATGTTTCCCCGGGAGAGAAGCAGGGAAGGCTGCATGGAGCAGGTGGCATTAGAATTGGGTCTTCGAGCACAGGTAAGAGTTCTGATGGGGTGGAAATGGTGGCATTGCTGACATGAGAGTGACAAGAACAACCATGGGTGGTCTGAGAGAGGATGGAAGAAGCCAGGGCCACGAGTAGCCCAGTAGGGCTGGAGAAGCTGGAACTATCTAGGGAAAGGACACAGGGCATGCTTCACAGAGGGTCCAAGCACTCAGCAATAAAGACACGTGCTTTCTGAGAAGCCTCGGCTTTCTTCGGAGGCCACGGGGAAGCAGAGGAATGACATGAACACAGTTGTTTTTAAGGCACACTTCTCTAGTTGCAGTTTACTGGATAAACTGGGTAGAGGGGAAGTGTACAAAGAAGGCTGTGGTAACTACCAAGCCAGTCTAATGAAAAACAGATTTAGAATCTGAAATAATCAGAAGAAAGGAAGCTATTGAGGCTGATAGTACTGAGTTCTGAGGGGGAAGAAATATTTGAGGAATCTACAGAACATTCCAGGTGAAATGTCCAGGAAATCACTGGCCTTCCAAGCTTGGCATTTCCCCAGAAGGAGCCAAGGGTGGAGGTACACACACGGACCGACTCACCTAAAAGTGATGCTAGGGGTGGAGGTGGAGGGAGAAGATGCAGGGGATGAAGCCCTAAGGGCATCCGCCTGAGGAGCAGGGAAAGAGAAGCAACTGCTAACGGAGGCCAACAACAGTCACAGGGAGGAAGGAGAGCCAGAGAGAACAGCCTGTCAGCCAACAGCCTAAGGCGGGGTTAAACAAGGGCTCTGCAGTCAAACTACCTGGGTTCAGATTCCATCCCTGCCACCCAGTATGAGAGACCTTGGGAAAGTACCTCCATTTCTCCATTTGTAAAACCACCTCTCAGTTCCAAACCCACTCTTTTATACTTATTCTCCACTAGACCTGGGACCCTGCAAACCACATACATTTTTGATTTGCCCCTAGCTCCCTGGTAAGCTCTGCCAACAGCGTGTGCTAGAGGGAGACCCTAAGGCTGGAGGAGGAAGAGGGTCTTGCTCCCTCCCATCTGCTGCCTGGGGGCTCCCTATCAGCTTGTGGTTCCTGTGAGCATCACCCTAGCAATGCTTCTTCATCCCGGCAGTAAAGGTGCCTTCCTGTACCAGCAGCTGAATCCAGCCTGTAGTTTCTCCCAACACTTGTAACCAGCAACACAGCACCCAGCCCCTCAGAGACACAAGCACCAAGGGCCCAGATGCCTCCTCAAAGGCCTTGGGTTCCTCCTCCAAACATCTAAGTTTTAGTCTTTCCCTCATCAGCCCTAGGTAGGGTAAGGGTGGTGGCTTCCTGTAGTTGCTACCTCCGTAGTACCTGACAGCAGTGGTTCTCAAGGCGTGGCCTCCCAAAACAGCTGCGCCAGCATCACTCAAAAACATATTCGAAATGTGAATTTGGGGGGCGCCAGTCATTTGTGTTTGAACAAGCCCCACAGGTGATTTGGATGCACCCTAATATTGAAGAACCAATTCCTTCGCTTTCTTTTTATTCTTTCAGTTAGTTAATTTTACATCCCCATGAACACTTTCTTAGTTTAACACTCTGTGTACAAACAACTAGCATGTTTTCTTTCCTTTTTTAAAAAAAGCAAGTTTATTTAAAAAGTAAAGAAATAAAGAATGGCTACTCTATAAGCAGAACAGCTCAACTAGCATGGTTTCTATACTCTAACTAGACTTCAACCAGTGCAAGAGGGGTAATAGCACCTACCTCCTAATACAACACTAATACTTATTATCATTACTATATTAGGCTACAGAAGCCAAAAGCAGAAATTAAGAAATGTTATGGCCAGTAGAATCAAATATACAAGGATATTGGATTAGGTTATTGTTATTGGCCTTTCAGAGCAAAGTTTTAAAATCGGATTTGAGAAAAATCTCCCAGCATGCACACATAGCCGGACTCTCAGAAAATGCTTCCTTTTTAGTCAATTCCTACATGGATGCCATGCAAAACCACTCCATCTATCAAGCTGTCAGAATGAACTGCTAAATTCTTAATAGTCTCACTCACACAAAATGTCCCCACAGTCCAGTGCATCTGGGGGGTCTAGCCTTGACTTGCTAAATGCAGGCACATTCAGATAGCCTTCAGAGGTCCCCATAACAGCACTGCTGTCTACAAACAGGGAATCTATACATGTGAGAGGCACAGAGTCTCTGGAAGTTAAAGAATGAAGGGACCACCTCAAACTCCTCATGCTTCAGATGAAGATGCTGAGACCCAAGAGATGAAGGAACTTGTCCAAGGTCACACTGTCACCGAAGTCACAGCCAACACTAGCATCAAGCTTCCTAACTCCTCTGGCATCCAAACTCCCTTCCACACCATGTACATGAATGACAGACTTGGCCATGGCAATATATTTTGTAAGTACAATAATTTAACAAGCAGCAAGAAATCAAATTGTACATGGGTAGAGAAGGACTACAAAAGTAAGTCTGGGAAGAGCTTAGGAAGGTGCATGGCTGTCGGCAGGCAGTTTTCTTTGCCCATCAAAATAATAAATGAAGTCAGGCATTTACTGTAGCGTGAACGCCAAAGCAACTGTGAGCCGACGGTGTTTCCAACAATCTCGGGAGACAGGCAAGCCACTCCAAGACAATGCCTTCTTAATGCCTTCTTAAACAGATTCTGACTCAAACCCTGAGACGGTTGGGTCTCTTCCAAGAAATGTTAGCCACTGTGAGATATCTCTTTCAGTTCTTTCCAGCAGATCTCCTTGGAATTTGCCAGATAAACAGGCAATTTATCATGTGGCCGAAGGTTGTACGTAATGCATTATCTGCCTTCCACCAGGATTTGTGCATCTGTGTAAGGCCCCTGGTTGGGCCAGTGGACCCACTCGCCTCCATCTTGAGGTGCCATAGCAACATGAAATCAACAAGGAGTGAACTGTTAAATGAATAATTTACTGATTTCATAAGAAGCTGTCTTGCAATTTATAGTTCTATTATCTTTCCTACCCGTGTCTTAACTCCTTTGTATAAAAGCTGCAATCAAGCTGCATAACATTTGAGAATCTAATAAGCATATACCACCCTGTACTCAAGCCGATAGCTATGGATTGATTCTGACAGCAGTTATGTTCCTTTGAGGCCGAGTCTTACCACTGTTGCCTTTTCCTTGCCCCTTCTGCAAAGGGGTAAAAGTTAGGGAGCAAATGACCTCCAATAAGCTTCACATTTTCAAATGAAACATTTTTCTTCTTTGGGATATTTGGAGCCAGTCAAGGAGGAGTTGAGTGGCATTCAGAAGTATTATGTGGAAGAAATATCATCGACTACAATCTACCAATTGTCACTTTAAAAATTCCCAAAGAGACCTAGTTACTAGCAAAGGAGAAGGGGGAAAAAAAGCAAAGTATAGTTTCAATGACAATTGTGGTATTTTAAAGGCTCTTTCAATATCATCAGTGATACCATTTTAGTGGCAGAAGCACATCATGTCACTCAGCCTCAATTTAAAGGATATTTATGGAGAAGACAATACAATGAAAGCAGACGTATTTGCTGACTTATTTATTTGGGTGGAATAGGTTACAGATTATTTTGGTTCCATGCTTTTCAGCAGAATGGATATATCCTTTTGAAAGACATTACTTGCCGGCTGCTACTCTTCAGTCTCTTCAAGGAAATCAAGCTAAGAAGCAGCAACTACTAACAACAGGGAAATGCAGGTTTTAATACCTTGTCACTGAAAACCCAGATTTCCTTGCACCTAGAATGGTTAACAGCCTGGGGACATTACTAAAGGCATTCGTAATCACCATGAACCCAGAGGAAATGGGTCTTTCTCCAGTGCCTTGTGTATACCATCCTGTACTATGAGTCACTGAAATCCTACCTCTCCAGTCTTCACATCCTAATGGTCACTGGCAATACAAAAACACTCCTTTCACTGTATGCCACTAAGGAAGAAGTTCTCTGACTGTATTCCTCATATTTAAGGCCAAGGCGAAAGTCACCTTCTTGTCAATGCTCACCTAATATCAAGGAACCATGGTTCTGTGACTGGGGTGTGGGCTGCCATGAAAACTAACTCATACCAAGTTACCTAGGCAGACATCATGGCTTCAACGTTAGCACAGCTTGGCCCAAAAGGTAGAAGGTGGCAATTCTGAGAACACAGGATTTTTGTGCTAAATCTCTTTCCCTCGTCTATTTATAGTGCCTCGTCTCTGCGGCTGAGGTCTGAAACCCAGCCAAGCTCAGGCAGAGGTAGGCCTGTTAAGTCCTGCTCACATGATCCAATCTCGAAATTCTGAATGTATTACTCAAGGGCTTAGGGTAAGGCAGATACTCTGATGAAGGTGACAAGAAATCTCTTCTCCA
This sequence comes from Chlorocebus sabaeus, assembly GCF_047675955.1. Classification (NCBI taxonomy): domain Eukaryota; kingdom Metazoa; phylum Chordata; class Mammalia; order Primates; family Cercopithecidae; genus Chlorocebus; species Chlorocebus sabaeus. Next base: position 40,925,104 of record NC_132919.1, read on the forward strand.
GCTTCAAAACTCTCCTGCTGCTGGCTGGAGCCTGAACTTCAGTTAATGTCAACATAAATCCTGTTTATTGGCCTAAGAAATATTAAGAAAGTTACAGCTTTTGGGGGGTTTTGTTTTTGTTTTTAAGGGTTACATTGATATCTAACATGCCAACATTAATTCTTCATATTTGAACTTTGCTAGGCTGATATTTGAAACAGCTTTTTCTCCTGACAAAAGAGACTTCGTGGCCGGGCGTGGTGGCTCACGTGTGTAACCCCAGCACTTTGGGAGGCTGAGGAGGGCGGATAACTTGGGGTCAGGAATTCGAGAGCAGCCTGGCCAATGTGGTGAAACCCCATCTCTACAAAAATATTAATACAAAAATTAAAACGAGCATGGTGGTGGGCACCTGCGATCCTAGCTACTCAGGAGGCTGAAGCAGGAGAATCATTTGAACCCAGGGAGGTAGAGTGAGCTGAGACTGCGCAACTGCACTCCAGCTTGGGCGACAGAGCAAGACTCAGACTCAAAAAAAAAAAAAATGGACCTTCGTGAGTTGGTAATGTGAAGTGGAAGGATAATGCATTTCAGTTATTCTGACCTGGGTTTGAATGCTGGTAGAACGTTGGATATATTACTCAATCTCCACAAGCTGCAGTCTCCCCATGTGTAAAAATTAAATTCCCACTTCTCATACCTATCAATGAGGATCAAATGGATCATGTGGGAAAGTGCCTGTCTAGCCCACGGTAGGTCTCGGGATGGCAGCTCAGATGTGGCCATGAGAACCTTGCTGTCCAGCTGACAGCCCACCATGAAGAGCAAACAAAAATACAAAGTTCAGTGGCTCCAGTTAGTGCAGATGTGACTGAGTCTGTCACCGCTGCTTCGCTTGACTTGAGAACCAGAATTTCTAATCCTGATTCTTTTGATGTGTCCTTCCTGCTGTTCATTGAAAGAAATGGTGAATTTCTCATAGTTCAATATAATTATCATTTACGATTAAACCTTAAATACAAAAACGGAGTATCTGGGATGTTTTACCCAGAGCAGGGTTGGGAAAACAACCCATTCTGAGAACGATGCAATCGGGAACACTGAGTCCAGAGAAGACAGTGAAGACCCAAAGGCCAGGGCTTATTGTCCAGGAATATGATGACATATGGAGGAACCTATGCTCCAGGTCAAGCTAACCTTTCCCATCTCCAAATCCTCCATGCCCCAATATACAAGGCAAAAGGGGCTGCCTCTCCCTCAACCCCGACACTCAAAGCCCCATTCCCTAAAAACGGCTTGAAATGGTAGGGCTGGTCTCAGAGTGTCCTTCATCCTGATTGCTGTCAGTCCTCCCAACCCCCCCGCAGCCCAAGGCTCTCCATCATTTGTAAGGCTCTATTGGCCAGAAGGTGCCACCCTCCCAAAGCACTCCCACCCCTTCCCTCTAGTCTTGTTCCTTATCTGTTATCCCCCTGGGGCACACATAGTCTTCCACTTGTTTGGCTGGCAGCCCTTTGCCAGAATTAAGCTCCATGAAAGCTGGAGTTCTCTTTTCCACCCCAGTGCACAGGAAGACATTAGCACACAGCACACACTCACTGACTATTTAAATGAATGAATGAATGAACAAATGCAGTAGCAAAGAGACAAAGTAGCGACTCTCTCAAAGGTTAAACAGTTCAGTCTTGCTTGTTTCCTAGAGAGAAGAAATCAGTATTTCAGCAATGGTGGGGGAACAAAAGCAATGAATGAATGGCTTGGCCTCTTGCCCATGGCCAAAACCAAGGCTGCTTTGCACTAAAATCTAGAACAGGATCCCTGAATTCCTTCTGACTCTGAGAACCACTGTGTGCTTCTCCCAGGGCAGTCTGAGACCTCACAGTGGCCTTCGTCATATCTCTGGCTCAACATGAGAATTCAGAAACCCAGTGACATCAGTGCTGGCCTTGGATGTAACAGGGAGACGTCAGTGGTAATCTGTCTATCCCATTTGGTTTTGTCGGGGAGATAGTAGTACAATGCGTGCTTCAGGGGCCTGTGAACTTTCCTTTCTTGAGAAAAGAAACTAAAATATCTGGCAGTGCATCCTAAATGCTTCAAGTTCTGTAATTTGAAACAAAACACAAGAATTAAGTAACAAATAAAGGCTTCTCTAGTGCTTCTGCACTGGAAAAGTATCTTTAAAGATGTACATCAGAGCCAGCAGGGCACCCGGGATTCTTGAATCTGGGGCCCACTAGGCGCCATCCATTCTGACTTGCAGATTCTGCCAAATGGCTTCTTCTCATCAGCAGAGGCCAAGCTCTGCCAGAGCTAAAGAGGGGGCCCCTGGATGAACTGTCTACTGGCTTTTGGCCTGCAGCCAGTGGGCCCGCCATCAGTGTGCCCAGTGTGGCATACCGTCTGCTGAGAGACTACAGAGCACGTGAGGAGATGACCCGAGAGCTTCTCTGGGTGGGCGAGTCTTCGCAGGAGCAGGCTGGGCAGAGGCTCCGTGCTCTCTACATGCTTAATCTACCCTATGAGCTGCAGCCAGCATCCTAGCAGAGGGGAGAAGAGAGAATAGCTGTGGCTCTCTCTCCACTCCTGGAGGTGCAGAAGGGGCTGGTTACGTGGACTAAACCAAGGCTTTGATAGTCTCTTGCTTCAAATGCCTTCCACTCATGACTGCCACTTGTTCCTGACCTTTCTGCCAGGAATCACCCAGGAGGGACAGGGATGTCAAATCCCCAACATCTAAGAAGAGAAAGCTTTCTCCCAGAGCCCTCGAGCCTTCAGAAGCGGTTCCTTTTGCCAACCTCTCCACCCCCAGCACCCAGCACACAGCCTTCTCTTGGGGCCTTCCCTGGCTTAGTCTAGTCCCCATGGGTGCATTTTGCATCAATGCATAAGCAAAAGTCACTTTCAGAGCACTCAGTAGGCTTTGTACAAATGTGTACAGTCTTTGCAGGGCTAGGGGGTGAGGGCCCATTCTCATTTTCCCCTGCAGACATCAACATCACTTTGCTTGCGGGAGGTGGGGAAGGAGGAGAATTCTAGGAGATGGGTTTTGGTTAACTACAACTCTGTTGTTTGATCAAGACCATTTCCGGAGCAGCGCAGGGTGTCAAAAGGAAACCCATTTGTGATCAGCAGTGTCAAGGGTTTCGAGCTGCCAGGTTCATTGGCAGTCAGCTTTTGGTGAAACTGCCAGATGCTGAATCCATTAACAGGCAGTTGTGCCAGCTTGTCAAGAGATTCCTTCTGTGGGGCCCACCTGCTGTGTTTACCTCTCCAGAGTTCAGATAAACAGCTCCCTGGTTCCTCACCCTCCAACACACACACACACACACACACACACACACGCATACACAACACAAGTGAATGGTCTAGAATTCATCTTCTGACCCTACCCTGCCTTTCCACAGTTAAGGCCAGGCTCAGTGTGGTGGAATTTTTCTGTCCCCACTATGAGAAAGTCCGCGTCTCAAAGACTTGCTAAGTGTGAGACAGCTGGTCACACGGGGGTGAGGGCTTGGAAAAAGAAGAACCTTGTTTTGCAAGCTTTAAATGGGGAAAAGAGTGAGAACAGACAGCTCTAGATGGGTTGGGGCATGGGGATTGGGAGGAGAACCAGATATTTCCTTACTTGGCTCCGGAAAACCCATGACATTCCCATGTGATCCTCAACAAATGATGGAGCCTCTGTGAATCTCAATGTTCTCACCTGTCAAATGAAAACACTGTCATCTTCTAAGAGCTGTTGTAAGGTTAAATGAGGTAATATATCCAAAGTGCTTAGTTTGGTGCCCAACCCTCAGCCACGTTGAGGTCCTAAGGGATGGCAAAGCTGTAAGACGGAAGGAACCTGGATCCTTCAATCAACCAGTATCCTCGAATCACTGCACAGAAGAAAAGGCAACCAGGAACCTCTGTACTGAACTGTTAAGTGGGCAAGAAACAGACTTCTGTTGTGTTAAGCACTGAAATTTTGGGGTTCAGTTACACCAGCAGCTAGCACTACCCAACTAATACAGGTAGCAAGAACAGCTTCTTGTTTGGGATTTGCACCCCAATAGGCCACTCTAGACAAAACAGTTGGATAGTTGAAGGCTCCCACCTATGTGAGGGACCCATTCTGCTCACCCCCAACCTCCACTCAGGCTCAGGGGAAGGTGCCCGGAGGTTCCTAATGGGTTGCAATGCAGTGTGGATGCAGAGGAGGGGAGGGAAGCCTCAGCTTTCCTTGACTTCTGCTCAGAGACCCTCAGGAAATATACAAGGCTATTAACTAGAGGGAGCCGCTGATGTAAATCAGCTTGGATAGCCCTATATGTTGTGAGTGGCAGGCACTAACCGTTTGCATGACAAACCTCCTACAAGATGCCTGCTAAACTGCCCTTTTGTGCCAATTAAAGATTCTCCAGAACACAAAGATTACACACCATTCTGCAGCGCTGACAACAATAAAACAATTTTAAAGGCTATTCAGATCTTCAGTTCACAGCTGACATTGTCGGGAGGGGGAGATTGTCTGTGGCTTTGTTCTTTGTTGTTGTTGTTGAGTCTAAAGACTTAACCAAGGATTTCTAGGGGAGGACGGGAGATTGGCAGACAGGAGTTTCAAACGCTTCTTGGAGTTTTTAAAGGAGAAAAGGAACAACTGATGTTCTTTTCGTGTATGTATGTGTGTGTGTGTGTGTGTGTGTGTGTGTACACAAGCATGCATCCACACATACACACACAGACAACATTCTTTTCTCACTAGCTCCTATCTGGGGCTCCTCAGAAGGGACTCCCAAGGAATCCTAGTCTCCCCAGGGTTCTGACACCCTGAGATATGGGGTTATGGGTGGCACTAGCAGATATTTTTGGTACCAATTAATTGAAACTATAAGAGCAAAGGCCTGGAAGCCTTTCTTCATATGTTTGTTTTAAAGGTAAATTTTCAAAAACAACAAGAGATTTGAAAAAAAAGAAGTCTTCAGGTTTTCAGAAATGTGAAATGCATGCGGGCCCTCAGAGGAAGCAAGGGGGAGGTTCATTTTTGGTGACAGTACAGTACAGTACACTACCTATCAGGTACTGATAAGGAATGACCAGAAGTCCCACAGATGCCACTTGGGCTTTATTCTTTCCTCTCTTGTGTGCACACACGTGTCCTTGGGGCACACCCGGACACTCACCCACATTCCCATCTGCCATCCAAGAACCGAAAGTGAGCATCTGTTACTCAGCAAGACTGTGAGTGTCCCACTCAACTGAGACCTCTGTGAGAACAGGGAGCCCACCTTAGTAGTTTTGGTAAATCCTTCAGCTCCTGAGCACAGCAATAAGCTCCTGCCTGGAATTTCACTCTTAGTCCCCACACCTTACAGTGCCTTGCACACCACAGATGCTCAATACACAGTTACTGCGTATTTGTTGAATATGTGCTGGCAACACTGGATCAAGCACCTCAAACGTCCACTGATCACCTTAGTATTCAAAAGTAGACAGAGGCCAGGCACGGCAGCTCATGCCTGTAATCCCAGCACTTTGGGAGGCCAAGGCGGGCAGATCACTTGAGGTCAGGCATTTGGAGATCAGCCTGATCAACAGGGCGAAACCCCATCTCTACTAAAAATACAAGAAAATTAGCCAGGTGTGGTGGTGCACGCCTATAATCCCAGCTACTCGGGATGCTGGGGCAGGAGAATCGCTTGAACTCAGGAGGCGGAGGTTGCAGTGAGCTGAGATCGCACCACCGCACTTCAGCCTGGGAGACAGAGCGAGACTGTCTCCAAAAAAAAAAAAAAAAAAACTACACAAAGACATATTCCCACATAGAGTAACAGCATGGGGCAGGCACTGGGCAGAAGAAAGGACTTAGGTTTCAGGTAGTGATTCTCAACCAGGGGCAATTTTGCTTCCCAGGGGACCTTGGCAATGTCTGAAGACATTTTTGATTGCCATGACTGGGGGTGGGGCGCTGCTACTGGCATGTAATGGGTAAAGGCCAGAGATGCTGTGAAACTTCCTACAATGCACAGGACGGTGCCCACGACAAAGAATCATCTGGCCTCCAAGGTCAGTAGTGCTGAGGTGGAGGAGCCCTGGCTTGGAGCCTGGTCTGCCTGAGTTGAACAGCTCTGCCACTTACGAGCTCTGTCATTTTGTGGGGGATGTTCAACTTCACAGGGACTCAGCTTCCAGATGGGTACAATGAAAATTGTTATAACTACCTTGCAGAAGGATTAAATGAGATGCTGAATAAATGAGCACGTCTAGACCCAACTGCTGTGAATACCAGTGCACATCTAGAGGCCCCAGGAAACAGTACTGGTAGCCCATTTCTAAGGGGAGAGAGGGAGGAAAAAGCCCTGGATGCTGCAGGTCAGCAAACACCCCCAACTTCGCGTGAGAGTTCCTATATCCCCTCATCTGCCTCCGTCCTGAACTCTGTCCCCTGAAGCAAATTCATTAAAGAAACATCTTCCCCATAAAGAAGAGGAGGGAGAAGGAAAAACAAAACCAAAAAAACAGCAAAATCATAATAAGTCTGGGTCAGCTCCCATCAGCTGGTTGTGATCAAAACCACATTCATATTCAGTCTGCTGGGGCTAAGCGGAAGGCTGCAGACCATCTCAGGAATGTGAGTTCCCAGCCACTGGCCACCTTCCCCTGCAAACTTTACAATGAGCAACTTGCAGAGGGCCAGGGAGCAGGCATTCTCCCCTCACCATCACTGGGCACCTGTCCAGACAAGGTGGGTAGTAGCTGGATTCCAGGGGCACCCAGAACACCCTCTGTTTTCAAAGGGCCTCTTCCTCCTGCACTTCAGTGGTGAGAGGAAGGTTCCAGAAGAGAGGCCAGTACATAGCTTCTGCCCATACCCTCCCCACAGAAACAATTAAGGAGCTCAGGCTGTGGCTGCCAAGTTCCTCTGTCCAATTTGGTAGATACTTTAATAGAGGAGGAGAATTCCCAGAGGCCCCCCAACGGAAATGCCCCGTGTCAGGGAATGTTTGTTTTCATTTCCTTTTGCCGTCAATGAATTCTACTCATGGCAAAGGCTCCGGGCTGGATCAGATCCACACAGAAGCTAACCAGAAGCATTTGTGCCTTGAAATAAATCTTCCTTTGGGGAATGAGTTATATATACATCCGTGTGGAGGGACCTATGTGCACATACTCACACACGCATATATATTATGCATTACAGACAAAATACACGGGCAAATCCCCAAGCAGGCAGCCCTGAGCTTCTGGGAGGGAAGGCGATCCGTCCGTTAGCTTCAAAGGACATTTAAAGAAAAGTGGAAGGCCGGGCGCCGTGGCTCACGCCTGTAATCCCACTTTGGGAGGCCGAGGGGGGCGAATCGCCTGAGGTCAGAAGTTCAAGACCAGCCTGGCCAACATGGTAAAACCCTGTCTCTACTAAAAATACAAAAATTAGCTGGACGTGGTGGCATGCGCCTGTAATCCCAGCTACTCGGGAGGCTGAGGCAGGAGAATCGCTTGAACCCGGGAGGCAGAGGTTGCAGTGAGCCGAGATGGCACCACTGCACTCCAGCCTGGGCGACAAGAGCGAGACTCTGTCTAAGAAAAAAAAAAAAGAAAAGAAAAGTGGCTTGATGGGAAAATTCAATGATGGATAGTGTGCCCTGTGAGTAGGGAAAAGGTTTAGGAAAGCAGAACTTGCTGCAGGGCAGAAGGCAGTTTCGTGTGACGGGACAAACAACAGCCACCACCACATAGTGTTTACGACGTACCAGGATCCACGCTGAGTGTTTCACACCCATGGCCTCCTGTCAACCTCACAACAACTCAATAACAACAGTTATTATTATTATCACTAGTACCATTTCCATATTACATACGAGCAAAATAAAGCTCAGAAACATTACGGGGCTTGCTAGAGGTCATGAGGCCAGTTGGCAGCAGAACTAGGATTCAAGCCCAGATGGAGCTGGCCCCAAAGGAAGTCCCCAGTCTCTAGGACACTGACCCCCTCCCTTCCCACCACCTTCAATTAGGGGTCAGAAGGCATTGCCCCTCCCCTTGCCTACTATGGCTAGGCTTTTTGTCTTCTGGAACCCCTCAATCTCTACTCCTTCACTAACGGGATCTGACCTGCACGGCTCCTCCCCAGAACTGCCCTTAGGGAAAGCAGGCGGGGCCACAGCGCCCGAGCTGGGTCCCTGGACTGAGCATAGGTGCGCCTGCCAGGAAGTCCATGAACCATCTCTCACTCTAAGTGTTCGTGAGTTTATATTAGAAGACGTCTTTTGTGAGATGATAATCCCCTCCTAATTTGTCTTGCATAGGCATCCATCATTTCGGCTCTCAACCTTGCTTAAAGCAAGGTCCACTCACAGGCAGGAACTGGCAGCTACTCCAACACCCTGCTGAGTGTCTCACCCACGCCCCCTGTGTCAGCCAGGGCACGCCCACCCACAGCAAGAGAAGCTGCATCTCAGCTCTGCAGTCCTTAGCCCCTCTGCTCCTCCTCAAAATCTAGAGGACACGCTCCTCAGGCAGGAAGCCTCTGAGTGAGAAAAGGGCCAGGCATTTTGTAGCTGAAGACATTTCCCCTCTCTTCTCCTCCTCTCCCCTCCTCTCCCCTCCCCTCTCGTCTCCTCTCCTCCAGATGCTGATGGTTTCCAGAAAGCTGATGCTCTGGGGCAGGAGTGGACCTTGAAGTCTACTGCAGAGTCAAGGGCTGAGAGGGTACTTGTCTGGAGGAGGAAAACAAAAATGTTCAACAGCAGGGCCCCAGGCTGGGGGCGGCACGGGGGTGGGGCGGGGGCTTACAGCTGCACGGTCTCCTGCAGCTGTATGCCTTCAGCTACTCTCCGGCTCAACTTCTTCATCTGGAGAAAACAAGAGTAATACCAGCCTGGTCTACCTCATGGGATTAGGGAGTAGCTCAAATGTACTCTTTAAGGCATTTATGACCAACAGGTCACCTGTGAGTACGATGCTTGTACACAGAAAGTGCTCCATAAAGTTCAAGACCAGCCTGGCCAACCCTGCCTCTACTAAAAATACAAAAACTAGCCGGGCACGGTGGCAGGTGCCTGTAATCCCAGCTACTCAGGAGGCTGAGGCAGGAGAATCGCTTGAACCTGGGGGGCGGAGGTTGCAGTGAGCTGAGATTGTACCAGTGCAATCCAGCCTGGGTGACAGACCAAGACTCCAGCTCAAAAAAAAAAATGTGCTCCATAAATGCCACAGGTTGATGGCTGAGTCTGTGAGCAGAGCCAGCTTGATTCGAGAAGCCTTGGACAGAGCTAAAGGTCAATACAGAAGGCACAAACTCAAGCGCCTCAGAGGCCAAGCAGGGGGCATAAATAAGGGAATAGGGGGTAGGGTGTGAGGTGAGCAGCCACCACCCCCAGGGTTACATGCCGCATGGGGTCCCCAACCTCTGCTCTAAGCAAGGTCTTCAGATGAGCCAGAAGCAAGCTTGGGCAGAGCTAAGAGAGCAGAAGCATCATAAAGAGAATGCCAATAGCCATCCCTCCTAGGGTGGTCACTCCAGACCAGGCACTGCTCGCTTTACTGGCAAGTCACTTAACCTCCATAAGCGCCCTGTGACGTAGCTACTGTTATTAACCTCATTTTGCAGATAAGGGAACTGAGGCACAGAGAGTTTAAGTGACTCACCCAAGTGACAGTGGTGGGGCCAGGATTTGAACCCAGGCAGTCTGGCTTCAGGGTCCGCCTTCTTCACTTTACTGCTTTACCACCCTCTACCCGCAGGAGCTGCTGGCTGCCAGGAGCACTGCTGTCTCCATCCCTGCTGTGGACAGCAAGGCTGATGCTGCCCCAGTGCACACAGTCAACTACTCTTTTACCCTACTCTGCCAGCTAGGTCTGGGGGAAGCTTTTGGGGGACTCATTTATTCATTTTATATTCAGTGTGGGCCAGGCAAGGTGGCTCATGCCTGTAATCCTAGCACTTTGGGAGGCCGAGGAGGGCAGATCACCTGAGGTCAGGAGTTCGAGACAAGCTTGGCCAACATAGTGAAACCCCATCTCTACTAAAAATACAAAAATTATCCAGGCATGGTGGTACACGCCTGTAGTCCCAGCTACTTGGGAAGCTGAGGCAGAAGAATTAGTTGAACCCAGGAGGTGGAGGTTGCAGTGAGCTGAGATCACACCATCGTACTCCAGCCTGGGTGACAGAGCAAGACTCCATCTCAAAAAAATAAAAATATCAATGTGAAGGTACTATATGTCAGTCAAAGCTGTGGCAAGGAATAGGGAGTACTAAGTTGGTGTGGATAGAGAGGCTGCCCTCAAGGAGCTTATACTTTACTGGAGAAGCTAGATCAGGGGTTACAATACAGAGGAGTGTGTGCTAGAAGAGGGAAACCGCAGGGCAGCACCTGACAGGCCTGCAGCCAGCCTTAGGGCAGGGGAAGGGCTTCCTGGGGGAGGCAGCACCTGAGCTGGGTCCTGGAGGATGAAAAGGCATTAAGCTAGAGAAAGGGGAGAGGTGGGAAGAATATTCTGGGCAAAGAGCTTGATGCAACATGGCATCATCAGGGGTTCACAAGAGGGTTAATGCTGGAAAAGCAAAGAAGTCCAGGTGGGCACCACAGGACAAGGGCCCATGGGCCATACAGCTGTCTGGATTTTATCCCAGGGCTACAAGCAGTGGAATGCAAAATCAGATGTGCACTTCAGAAGCTCCAAAAGCAGAACCATCTGGAAGAAGGGAGACTCTGGAGATGGGGACACTGGAGATGTGCCCTCTCCCACCAGTTGAAAGAAACTTTCAGCTCCTGCCCTTCTCACCTTAGTCCTAGTCTCCCACCAACCCTTCTCTCTCCCCCAGTCTCCCTGCTCTGGATAGAGGAGGTTCACAAGCCTGGGCCTGAAGATTAACAGAGCTTTGAAGCCAAAGAGGTGACCCCTGGGTAAGAACCCAAATCCCCTGTAAGCCTTAACCCTTTCCTCACCTCCTACCACAGTCACGCGCTCCCCATCAACTAAAACCTGCTTGGGAGACCATCGACTCGGCACCCTCATCATCTGTGTCTAAGTGTAATGGAAAAAATTGACTGTTTGCTTGGTGCAATAGGGCATGACACTGTTTACACAGAAATAATAGCCCAACTGTGATGGGTTCTAAATCTCCATTACAGTGAAAGATTTGAAGGACTAAAGCAGTTAGAAAAATAATTGGTTTTCTTGTTTAGTTTAAAAATCCTTTATGCTTACAGACCATGGACTTCACACCTCCCTTCTTAAGGGCTTTAAAATAGAAAAGAACAGGAGCTAGGAGATGAGGTAGAAGTCGAGGACTTCTGTTTTTCTGGAAGGCTCCTCTGAGCCGACAAGGCCAGGGCTATTCTGGATTTCAGAGCACAAAGAGGCTCTTAGAGCCAGCCATGGTCTCCTGAGGCTTTTACCAACTTGAAAGCAGCCTTTCTCCAGGGCAGAAACAAAGGTGAGAGCTGGTCTCGGGCAGCCTGTGTTGGAGTTTATGCCCAGGGGAACACGCATACTGACAGTTGGAGGAGACTCAGGGCCTCTGCTTTCAAGGGAGGAGAAACTGTCATAGGGTCAGTTACAAGAACAAAAGGAGAAGGGAAAAGATTCTGTCTCAAGGAGAGAGAGGTCAGCTAATGATTCCTCTCAGGCCCCTTACAGCATCTCCCCAGCGCTCGCCGTCCTCAGCTGCTCTTTACAACAGGGCACACAGGATGCCCGGATGAGCCCCAAGAGACCCGCGTTCTGGGCAGCCACTCTACCACACCGACTGTGTCCCCTGGCACTGATGACAGCTCAAGACCTCAGCAAGATGTGTGCTGTGTGCCCGAACGTCATCTCAGAAGACAGGATTCTTCCTATCTCTTCCTCAAGAGATGTCAGTCCCACTACCTTCAGTAGCAACAACAATAAACTCCACATGTATTGCATTCGGATGTAATGTTCCAGCCCCTGCTTGTTTCTTTTTACTTTTTCTCAGAGTCTCACTCTGTCACCCAGGCTGGAGTGCAGTGGCGTGATCTCGGCTCACTGCAACCTCCGCCTCCCGGGTTCACGCCATTATCCTGCCTCAGTCTCCCGAGTAGCTGGGACTACAGGCGCCCGCCACCACGCCTGGATAATTTCTTTTTTTTTTTTGTATTTTTGGTAGAGACGGGGTTTCACTGTGTTAGCCAGGATGGTCTCGATCTCCTGACCTCATGATTCGTCCGCCTCGGCCTCCCAAAGTGCTGGGATTACAGGCTTGAGCCACCGCGCCCGGCCGCCACGGCTTGTTTCTAAGGACTCTGTGTGCATTGTCTCGCTGCATTCTCACAACACCCTTAGGTAGAGACTCTTTCCTCCATTTTACAGATGCGGAAACTAAGGCCTTAAGAGGTTACAAAACAGACGGTAAATGGTGGCACCAGGGATTCAAACGCAGCCCCATCTGCCTCTAGAGCCTGAGCTCTTATCCACCACATTTGACGTTGCTGGGTTTGAGGCAATGACTTTAGTTGACAGACCACACTGCCAAGGAGGTGACCTTTGTTGGCTGGACCCAGAGAGGACACACCTGGCTCTTTGGCAGGGAACTACCAGATCCCTAAAAATGGTCCAGGGAGTGTCAGTGTGCAGGTCCCTCAGAGAGAGAGGGGGAATGCCAGAAGGGGTGCGGGGTGGGCCGTATAAGTGCAACACTATGCTTTTAAAGGGAAAGGGTGCTATGAGAATGGCCTTCCTGGAGGGTCAGTCAATAGAGGCATTTGTAAGTGTTCACGGAAGATGGTCGGGATTCCCTGGGACCAGTGTCCTAGGGGTCCTGGATCACCCTCTCCACCTAGGGGCAGACCCAGGGAATGCCCTCTGGTTGGGTACAGCACGAGGGAACGAATACGAATACTAACGGGGAAACCAGGTGCCTGCTATCCCTCTTTCCTTCCTTCCATCTACTCATCTGTCCATCCATCCACCCATCTAGCCATCTTTCATCAGTTCTTCCTTCCTTTCATCCATCCATCTGCCCATCCATCCTTCATCTGCCCTTCTACCTGTCCATCCATGCATCCATCTATCATCTGTCCATCTATCCATCATCTGCCATTCCTTTCATTCGTCTAACTTCATATCCAGCCTTCATCTATCTTTCTATCCGTGCATCTGTCCTTCCTCTTTTCCCTTTATTCACCCATTCATGCTTCTTCCTTTTTTCCATCCATCCGATGCTTTTCAAGAATGCACCATATCCCAGGTACAATCATCTCCACATGGCCAGCCAGATTCCTGGCTTCAGGACTGCTGGGGGCGGAAATGCATACCCACCTGACAGTTCTTCCAGGAGGGACAATGCCTGTCTTCAGGGACAGACACTTGGTCAATAAGAGGTATGTTTATTTTTCCCAATCCGTGCACCCTCATCTTAGTCTAAGCTTCTGGCTACCCAGAGACCTTCTCAAGGTGAGTAGGGAGGGATGATTAAGTTTCTCTAAGAAGAAACACAGTGACTCCACATACAAGACATCACTCCCTTCTGCTCACAAGATAAGGATCCCTTTGAAAAGAGTTAATAGGATGAAAAATCACAGCAGCCAAGATTCCCTCCACTCTCTCATTAAACTAAAGAGCAGGGGGCACAGAACTCAGATGAATGAAACAGACCTTAAGTTGGTCTGACTTAAGACCAGCATCTGAAATATGATTTTCATTTGAAAGTTGGACCTAAATGTTGCCGACAGCAACCTTAAAAAAAATCAATAAAGAAAAGAGGGGATGAGAGTATAGTGAGAAAAATGCAGACACTTACGAGTTCAAGACCCTGTGGGACACTCCTGAATATTTTAAATATCTTGGGGAAAAAAAAATGAAAATAGTTTCTCTCAACTTAAACCAGAGAAGGGAGTCTCTTTCTAGTCTGCAAATCCTTTGAGGCAATTCTTTAAATTATTTACCAGCTTTTTGATTATATTTTATGGTGGGGTGGGTGGCAGGGGGAGGAAGAGAAGAAAAAAGAGCTGGGCAAGAAGTAAGTGGGAGAAACCCGCTGCTGACATTTTCAATATCTGTCTGGAATATTTTAAAAGCCCGTGTCTGTTTGAAATTGCACAGTCTTGGGCAACAATGGACTGCCGCCTCCCGTACAGCTTTAGGTCATATTTGCATACAAAAGACCAGCTGCTGAGCAGCTATTATGCCAGGGAGCCACAGCGGGCCTGGGAGAGGCCAGGTTACCAGCAAGTGTAAAGAACCCACAGAGACCCCATTAATTTTTCAGGAATTCTCAGGCCCTGGCCTTTGAAAGGCCAGTGGGGAGAAATTCCAGTCAGAAGCCTCCCCACAGTCACTGCCACTAAATGTTGGGTCCAAATCGAGAAATGAAGCATGACAGGGCCTCTCCCCTAATTACGGGGGACTCTGGTTCCTGAAGGCTGCGGTGAAAACACCCTTCACAGAGCGTGGTGTGCACCAAGCCGGGGAGAGGCCGCCTCGTGTGCACCTGAGTCTCCCTCTGAGGTCCAATTTCAGGAAATTTATTCCAGTTGTAAGCCATTAGGTGCCAATTTTTCAAATCAACCTTATGATTCCAAAGCCATGAAAGCATTTACCGCCTAATAGACTTTGGAAACCCTTCTACGGGGCTCAGAGCTGAGCTAACGTTCTCTAAAAGCATGGCAATAAAGCTTCATGTTCTTCAGCGTTCTCGGGCCTGTAAAAAACTGATGTGCTACTAAGTAGAGTTTGGGTTTCTGGGCTGTTCCAATCCCGCCAAGGTGGGTGGAGAGAAGGGTGGAATTCAGGAGAGCATGGCCACTCAGGCTAAGTGCACAGAACATTACCAGCCACAGAGACCAGGCCTCTGAAAAGGGAAGGCCAATACCCACCCTCCCATGGGCTTTCGGTGAGGCCCGAATTAAGGACATAGAACTATTAGCATAATGCCTGGCATACAACGGGCTCCTTTCTCCCCTTTCTCATCCTCCACTCCACTCCAGAACCCCCAAGATCAACAGTTTGACACCAAGGGCAACTTATTTCATGGCGAAAAAACAAACAAACAAACAAAAACACAAAGCAGCTTCTGAAAAATCCAAGGCAGGGATCTACCTCATTTTCCCTGATTAGGGAAAGGGGCCCAGGAAGACCTTTGCCTTTGAAAGAGGTGTCTGCAATGTGATGTCAGCTGACTCTCATCTCAACAAAATGCCTCCTCTGTGTGTTTTTTTTTTTTTTCTTTAAGTAGAGATGGGGTTTTGCCATGTTGCCCAGGCTGATCTTGAACTCCTAGACTCAAGTGATCCACCTGCCTTGACTTCCCAAAGTACTGGGATTATAGGCCTGAGCCAGCACCCAGCCTGTGCTGTAATTTAGGTTTTCAGAACCAGTCATCTAATCATGTTAAATAGAAACATGACAGTAATGAAAAGGATAATAATATCACATGCTTAAACTATTCTTGATGGTTCCATCAAAAAAATTGTTTTTTCTGCCTTTGAGAAACATTCACGTGGCCCAAAACGAGGGCATTTCCCACGGCAGGTATAAGATGAGTGCTGTTAGCAGGAAGCAAGGAAGCCGCACCACTTAACAGGGAGGCTAGTGCAGGCTTTCACGACAGTATCTCATGCCAGGTGGGCGCCGCTCACAGGGCTCTGTCATATCTGACGATGGAGAGGGACCGTCTTCAACTCAGAACCAAGGACTTTTTGGCAAGATCAGACGTCTTCTGGCCAAGCTGAAGCCAGAGGCTCTGCAGGCCGTATGCTGGACCAATCTCAGAGAAAAGAGGAAGGGACAGGAACAGAGTGACCTACCAGGAACTCCCAGGCCTCCAAAGAGTGTCCCATGGGGCAGCAGCGTGGGAGGATGCCCTGCCTCTCCCCATTTCCTCCTTCCAGCTGAAGAGGCTGGCCCACACCCACACCCCATAAATGAGGCAGCAGTCTTCTTGCTTGTAGCCATCCTCAGAGAAATGGATCTGACCATGTTCTCCCCCATCTGACCTCCTACTTGAGATCTGTCCAACCCCTTCCAGAAAGGTGGCCTGTTCCTGTAGTCCACTTCTGCTTCTAAGACACCTCTGCTTTTCCTTTTCGTTTTTTGAAATGGGGTCTTGCGCTGTTGTCCAGGCTGGAGTGCAGTGGTGCGATCATGGCTCACTGCAGCCTTGATCTCCCAGGCTCAAGTGATCCTCCTGCCTCAGCCTCCTCAGTAGCTAGGATTATAGGCACATGCCACCATGCCTGACTAATTTTTGTTTTTTTTTTTTCTGTAGAGAGAGGGTTTTGCCATGTTGCTCAGGCTGGTCCCAAACTCCTGGGCTCAAGTGATCCATCTGCCTCAGCCTCCCAAAGTGCTGGAATTACAAGCGTGAGCCACCACCCTGGCCAACTCTTTTTCTACCCTTTCCTTCCTTCCTTCCTTCCTCAACTCCCCACCTCATCTCCCAAAATATCAACCAAGGAGACAGAACCATTGTGAGTCCAGAAAATATTCTTGAAAACACACACACACACACACACACACACACACACACACACTCATTAAACTGAACCAAACTAAATGTGAAAGTAGACAAGGTAGAGACACTTTAGGGGTGACAAAATTCAGGTAAACTCTCCAGTCTGAAGTGTTCCAGTCTAAGGATCCAGAAAGTGTCAAACAAATGACAAAGAAGAGGGTGATGCTGGTTGGATAATATAGAGAATGAATGCACAGAACTGGTGTTGGAGGGCAGGTCTAAACTAGTTAGAGAGGGGGAGCGCTCTGGACTGGGCACAGCAGGTGTGCTGTCCAGGGCCAGGGGCAGGGCAGGGGGCTGGAGCAGTGGGTTCACACTGCTGAATGGATGAAGCTGAGGTTGTGATTGGATGGGACAGGGAAGGGTCTGGAAGGCCAGGTAAGAGAACACCCTGGGGATTCTGATCGAGGCACCCCCATGTGAAGGCAGTGCTCATGAGGAGGCAGAGGCAGCCCAGGGCTGTTGGGGAGGAGATCCAGCCAGCTGGGAGGGCGGGGCAAAGCCTTAGGGGGTGGGTGACTAGGGTCTGGACAGGAGGTAGTCTCAGTGGGGCCATGGGGAGGGAGGCTGTAGAGACAGAAACAGTGACTGGCTTGACAGGGGGTGGCTTTCTCAAAACTCTGAGAAGTCTCTAGATTTTACTCATGCTGGAAATTCCCCAAGATCAAATTTTTTTCAAGTCATTTCAAAACTATTGGTCCTAGTCAGACAAGGTCCTACTCACCCTGCCCACCACCCCTGCTCCTACATACACAATGCTGGAGGGTCCAGCCCCATGCTTTCCCTTCCAATGCAGGCTTGACACTCCAGACGGAAAACATGCCACCCTTGGCGAACTGAGCAGGCCAGGGTCCCAGCAGAAGGGAGAGGGCACAGGGACCCAGGTATCTGTCTATATCCCTCCCAGAGCCCAGGCCTGGGGTCCTCCAAGCTGTAAGCACGGAAAGGGGCACTCGTTGCTATGAAAACTGCTGCTCCTTAATCCTGAGACCTGTGGTGGAAGGGTTCCCATGGCCTCCACTGACATCCAAGCGGGAGTCTGCCGGCTATCACTATCCTCTGTTATGGACACAGGTGCCCAAGGAAGAGGGCAACACCAAGAGAATGTCTGAGCGCTTGTGTGTATGACAAAGAGAGTAATAGGAAGCCCTTGCACAGCAGCCCTTGCAGTTCACAAGGAAGGAAGGAACTCTGGCTACCCAGAGGCCTCTGCAACATTACAGACTTAATGGCCCATAATGCTTTGGGGGCCAACATTCCCCTCTTGATGAATTTCAACTCAGCTGTCTCTGCACGTCGCCTAAATAGATTGTCTTTGAGGAGGAAATGCTTTAAGTGATAAGGCTTATTCAGGAGAATGTACTGCTCTATGCTGGAATATTTTGATCAATAGAAGGAAATTCTCCAAGTATGCAGACTCACATAGATACTCTTTTTCTTGTCCACATTCACATACCCCTGCTGGGAACTGCAGCCTACACAGGGGAGTTCGTCAATGTTCCAGAAGAAAAGTTTTGTCAGAGAAGGGCAGGGGAATCTAGAAGCTGCTAGGTGAGATGTCAGGGCTCACGTGGTCACAACACCCACCTATGGAGAGGCAAAGAAAGGAGTCCTGGCAGGGTCTGGCAGCCAGGGAGGCATCCGTCCATCTCTGATGGACGGATGGGACCTACATAGTAAGGTGAACCATGATGGGCCAGGCAGGGGAGGTGGCACCAGAGAGACACAGAGCAAGAGAAAGTCGGAGAGAACCCTAATCCAATATGACTGGTGTTCTTACAAAAAGGGGATATTTAGGCCCAGGCATGCGCACATGGAGAAGGTCACGTAAAGATGAAGGCAGAGATTGGACTGATGCGTCTATAAGCCAAGTAATGCCAAAGGCTGCCCGCAAGCCACCAGAGGCAAGGGGAGAGGCCTGGGATAGACTGTCCCTCAGAGCCCTCAGCAGGAACCAACCCTGCCCGCACCTTTATCTTGGACTCTGGCCTCCCAAACTGTGGGACGAGGCACTTCTGTAGCTGAGGCACCCAGTTTGTGGTACTTTGTTATGGCAGCCCTAGGAAACTAATACAGAAAGAGAGAAGGACAAGAGGAAGGAAATGGGGTCATGGAAGAGGAAGAATAAGAGAAGAAAGTTTGTGCAGAGCTGCCATGTCCTTCTTAAAACCCAAGGGTTCTAGCTCACGTCCGTAATCCCAGTACTTTGGGAGGCCGAGGCAAGCAGATCGCTTGAGGTCAGGAGTTCGAAACCAGTCTGGCCAACATGGTTAAACCCTGCCTCTATTAAAAATACAAAAATTAGCCAGTGTGGTGGCTCACACCTGTAATCCCAGCTACTTGGAAGGCTGCTGAGATCGCTCCACTGCACTCCAGCCTGGGTGACAGGGCAAGGGACTTTGTTTAAAAAAAAAAAAAAAAAAAAAAAAAAATTCCAAGAGTTGGGGCTCTGCCCTACTGTTCCCGGCAGCAGCCCAGGCCCCAGAAAGTTCCTGCTTCCCTGCACATTCCCTCTGTTTTCCTTCATTCCAAACCCTCTGCTAAGGCTACCTCTTACGAGGATTAATTTTTAATAAATCAGCACTCTGTTTTTCTGTACTTATTAAAATTTAAGACAATGAGTCATTGAACCTGCAAGACTTGGGTTGACTAATTACCACTGAACAGCTGCCTGGGATGACCGTGTGGCCCTCGGGGAGCAGGCCAAATGCTGTCTGTGTGTAGAGCCCAGAGAACAGTGGGTGACAACACTGCTCCCGTGTGATCTGTGCAGTCCACTCTGCGGCTAGGTCAAGGGCAGGAAGCGGCCGGCAGGCCCCATGGGCACATGCTCGAGTGTCATGAAGTGTGTTACCAATGCCCACTCTTCAGAGGAAACGGGGCACTGAGACAAGGGGAAACTGTGGCCCTTGCCACAGGCCCATAGGACAATCAAATTTAACTTTCCACCAAAGCACCCACAAAGACGGGTGCAGCCTCTGTAAGGAGGGATTCTGAGCATTGACCATGGTGAGTGAGCACGGTATGGAAGACACACAGCTCCCGCCTCACGTCTCTCCTTTGCCCGGGACAAATGCACCACCCAGAGCCTGCCACCCTCCCCAGAACACACTCTGCCATTTCAGTCAACCATGCTTTCTGCCTAGAAAACTCCTCTCCTTTCTTAGCTCAATGGTGACCTCCTCTTGAAGCCTATAGAAGCCACAGCTCCCCTGCCTATGGATAAAGTACAAGTTTCCTAGCACCACTGAGACCTGCCCCCGCCCACACCCACCCCACTGCCATGGTTCCTCACCTCCCTTTGTTCCTTCTGGCATTGCAAACTGCTGTAGTTCTCCAGACACACAGGCTGGGTGCCTCATGTCCCATTGGTACTCTTCCCAGCTGAACCCATCCAGCATTTCACGATTCCTCTGCCTTCTACCTGCTTTCATCTTGGCACACATCAAATCTTTTTTTCTTCTCTTTCTCTCTTTTTCCTTTCCTTTCCTTTTCCTCTTTCCCTCCCTACCTTCCTCCCTTCTTTCCTTCCCAAGACAGGGTTTGGCTCTGTCACCTGGGCTGGAGTGCAGTAATGCAAGCACAGCTCACTGCAGCCTCATCCTCCCAGGCTTAAGTGATCCTCCTGCCTCAGCTTCCCAAGTAGCTGAGACTGCAGGTATGTGTCACCATGCCCAACTGATTTCTTAATTTTTTTTTGTTTGTTTCTTTTTAGACAGAGTCTCACTCTGTTGCCCAAGATGGAGTGCAGTGGCGTGACCTTGGCTCACTGCAACCTCCACCTCCTGGATTCAGGCAGTTCTCCTGCATCAGCATCCCAAGTAGCTGAGATTACAGGCACCTGCCATCGCACCCAGCTAATTTTTATATTTTTAGTAGAGACAGTGCTCCACCATGTTGGTCAGGCTGGTCTCTAACTCTTGACCTCAGGTGATCTGCCCACCTCAGCCTCCCAAAGTGCTGAGATTACAGGCATGAGCCACGGTGTCCAGTTAATTTTTTAATTTTTTGTAGAGATGAAGTCTTGCTGTGTTGCCCAGGCTGGTCTTGAATTCCTGGGTTCAAACAATCCTCCTGCCTCACCCTCCTAAAGTGCTAGGATTGGAGGCGTGAGTCACCACACCCAGCCAATACTTTCATTAAATGTTCTGCATGACTCTGCATCATGAGGCCATGAGTAAAGGCTGTGCCTCCTATCTCCAGGACCTACCACTGGTCAGATCCAACTGGTGCCTGAATAAACAAAAACATGACAGTGGTGACTAAAAGCTGCTCTAATCAAACATCAGGGTTCCCATCTAACAAGTTATCCCTTTCCTGGGAACCCTGGGACACTTATGGACCTGGAGCCAGAGGTCAAAGGTTCAGGGCCTCCTACCATTCTAATGTCAGAAGAGAAAAAGCCATAGCAGATGATTCAAATCTCTCCCTTCCTGTCTCCAGGCTGCGTGATGCCTTTTTCTAGAAAGTTCGACTGAGGACAATGCCCCCGTGTGGCATCCTATGTTCTGCCTCACCTTCTCTCACCTCGTTCCTTTCCCACTCCTGCCCCCAAAATAAAGCAGGGAGCACTTCAGAAGAAAGTTGACGGGGACCCAAGTTTAACACGAAGGCAGTCATTACCATGTCATGAGGATGCGTGTGAGAAACACTTAGCCCAAGTTGCAAAACACCACAAATGGTTTACCTTTTGTGCCACATAAACACCCTAAACTCAAGTTTTACTCAACACTCATTAAATGGGAAGAAAAACATTAAAGACCGCTGGCCTGCCTCTGCTAAGCTCCCATCCATCCAGCTCTTACAAAGAGGTAGGCATTCTTCCGAGCGACGCAGCAAAACAACTACTGCTGAGGCTGAGCTGAAGTTATTTGGTGGCAATTAAAAGGAGCTGTCATAGTTACCCAAAGCAAACAACCCAATGCTCTCGCCAGGTGCCCAGCAACCACAGAGCAGGGACAGGCAAGGGAATTCTCAAATTATCCTCCCACGGCCTGCACAGGGCACCGTCCCACACCAAGCCTGGTTCAAGACACCATATCAGTAGCAATTAAGAGGCCAATTATTTTCTGGAGTTTATATGCTAACTGATCTGAGTTATGGGCTGAGCAGCTGGGCTTCTTGCTGATAACCCAGAGGCATGGAACATAGAGAGCATTAGAGCTGGAGAGGGGCT
Organism: Chlorocebus sabaeus; assembly: GCF_047675955.1. Taxonomy (NCBI): domain Eukaryota; kingdom Metazoa; phylum Chordata; class Mammalia; order Primates; family Cercopithecidae; genus Chlorocebus; species Chlorocebus sabaeus. The sequence continues at coordinate 40,946,721 of NC_132919.1, forward strand.
CTCCATCCATGTAGCCAGCAGTTCCCGGTCAGAGACATTGTGCTCCTGAAGAAGATATCAGCAATGAGGCTGTCAGCTTCCAAAAGCCAACCAGAAATTGCACAGTGACCCAGAGTTCTTTCCTTCTGACTAAAGCATGGTAATACTGGTTGACTTAAATCTCTGATGGCCATTGAGAGATTAAAATATATACACACACACACATATATTAAAAACATGTGGCCAGGCGCAGTGGCTCACACCTGTAATCCCAGTACTTTGGGAGGCCAAGGTGGGCGGATCACGAGGTCAGGAGACCGAGACCATCCTGGCTAACATGGTGAAACCCTGTCTCTACTAAAAATACAAAAAACTAGCCAGGAATGGTGGCAGGCACCTGCAGTCCCAGCTACTCAGGAGGCTGAGGCAGGAGAATGGCATGAACCCAAAGGCGGAGCTTGCAGTGAGCCGAGATCGTGCCACTGCACTCCAGCCTGGGTGACAGCGAGACTCCGTTCAAAAAAAATTAAAATGTATATATAGTTTATTAAGATATGTATGTGTATATATATGCAATATGGTATCTGATATCTATTTTTATATATGTACATGCCCAGTTGATAAAAATATCTCTCTCTGACTTCATTTTATCAAGTCAGAATTCATCTGACTTCTTAGTTTTATTTTATTTTATTTCTTATTTTAAAGACAAAGTCTCACTCTGTCTCCTAGGCTGGAGTGCAGGAGTGCAATCATAACTCACTGCATTCTTGAACTCCTGGACTCAAGTGATCCTCCCCGCCTCAGCCTCTTGAGTAGCTAAGACTACCGGCATACGGTACCATGCCTAGTTAATTTATTTTATTTTATTTGTAGAGACAGGATTTTGCTATGTTGCCCAGGCTGGTCTCAAACTCCTGGACTCAAGTGATCCTCCCACTTCAGCCTCCCCAGCTGCTGGGATTATAGTCATGAGTGATCGTGCCTGGCCTAACTTCTCAATATTTATTAACTGGTTTCTAAGTGAGAAACATATTTTTCAAGACATACGGTCTTCTAGGAGAAAAATAATTTTAAAATAATTTAAAGACTAAAGATAATTTAGTCTCCTTAAAATAAGTTCATTGGCCAAATAAGGAATCATTACCTACCTTAACCAGCTCTTAGAAAATCAGACCACTTATTAGCAGAGTAAATGCTCTGAGAAGTCCTGCATTTAGGGAATGTTAAATTTAGGAGTTGCTACATGTAAGGCCACTGAGCCCTTGTGTCTCCTAACACCTCTCAATGCCCTGGGGAGACATGGCTCTAGGGGAAAATGTCCAGTCCTCCATCTAGAGTCCAATTCTGTCCAGAGAAATGGTGAATTTGGTGAAACTTTCTAAAATCTCTTCCCCCTTTAGGGGTTCAGGTTTCCTAGTTGTGAAGTGATAAGAGTTATTAGAGTATTCTCTAACATCTCCACCCCTTCTTTTAAAGTTATTTTCATCCTAGAGACCCTATGTCCTGAAAGAACACGTTTCCCTCTTGAAAACCAATTAATCAATAAACAGTCTGACCACACATTAAAACTCTAGGCCTTGGAACAGGATGCTGCCAAACTTCTCCTTCCTTTCTCCTCCCAAAAGCCAACAACTTTCCAAATGAAGTGCCAATGAAACCACAGGACCCGGGTGCACAGAGATTGGGTGGGAAAATACGCCTTGCTCCCAACTCAAAGAGCCTTGGCCCATTCAGATAAGTTCTCCTGCCAAGGATACTTAAATGGTTGAGAATGACCTAGAACGCAATCATCTGCCTAAAATAAACTCCAAGATGATGCAGTCCTGGAAACTACATCAACATCTGCAATGAAGATTTACAGACCCAAAGGCAGCAGGCCTTGGAATTTAGCCCCAGTTGTGCCCTGAGCACAACCCTTGGTAGAGCCCTTGACAAAGTCTGCACAGCCATCTCCAACACAGTGCAAGCCAATTGTGGTGTTCCTTTTCTTTTTTTTTTTTTTTTTTTTTGGAGACAGAGTCTCACTCTGTCGCCCAGGCTGGAGTGCAGTGGTGCAATCTCAGCTCACTGCAACCTCTGCCTCCCAGGTTCAAGCAATTCTCTGCCTCAGCCTCCTGAGTAGCTGGGATTACAGGCGCCTGCCACCACGCCCCACTAATTTTTGTATTTTTAGCAGAGAAGGGGTTTCACCATCTTGACCAGGCTGGTCTTGAACTCCTGACCTCATGATCCACTCGCCTTGGCCTCCCAAAGTGCTGGGATTACAGGCATGAGACACCGCGCCCAGCCAAAGCTGTGGTGCTCTTTGCTCCCTCATAGAGATGTTAGGCTAAGAGGAGGTACAGACATACAAGTGCCCTGGACTCATCCCTTCTTGTCTGTCTTCCCCTCTGCACCCTGAGTTCCCTGCCAACTGCAGGAACTGCTCTTCAACATCTTTGCATCCACAGAGGTAAGTTCAGAAAGATCGTTTTCTGCTCCTGTTAAACCGTAGTGGTTGTTCAATGTTCTTGTTCTGCTGCCCGGAGGTCCCTCACCTCGGTAGCATCTCCTTTAGGTGAGAGTTCCAAGCGGGCTGTCTCTGTGGGGCATCTGGTCCATCTTCACACGCAGTGACAAGGCCCATAATAGAAAGCTTCCTGGTGATGTTTCTACCACACTTCTTTCCCAGTTCATCTCCAGAGCTTTGTCCAAAGAGTTTGTGCCTAACACCCACACGCGGACACCAGCTGGGATGGGAACGTGTGTGTGCCTGTGCCTGTGTGCATGCCGCAGAGGGGCAAAGCCAACGTTTTCCCAAGGTGACGCAGCAAATCAGCATGAGCAGGTTCCGCTGGGCACTCCACGCGGCCCTGCTTCTCTGAGCATGTAGATAGGAGGTCAACAACTCAAAACTGCAGTCCCCAGCTCTCCCCCACTGTCCCTCTGCTGCCCTCGCTCTCCTGCTGTCTCGGCCCCTGCTCCCCACATCTCTCAAGAACATCTCTGTTTGTTTTGGACTCGCTATACACAAAAACTTCTCCACTCAGGGGGCATGAGGAGAGAGAACTGCGCTTGTTTAAAGACGATCTCTTTTTAACGGCTGTAATCTTTAATTCATAACGGTCCTAGGAACCAGCGGTGGACAAGGGCTGAGAGTCGGCCCCCCTTTTTCAGGGTTTTAAAACACAAGCGGCTGCACAGGAAGTTGGTTTTCACAAAGGCAAAAGAGAGAAAAACATACTAATTCACAAGCAATGGCTTCAAGCCCCCCATTTCAAGTCTTGTGATAGCTGCCAAGTGGTCCGACTGTGACCACAGCTCCCTACGTGTGAGTTGGGGGGGCAGGGGCTTCGCTGCATTATTCAGAGGCTGACCACAAAACCATCTTTTGTGCAAAGTTACCACAGAGAGAGACCGTTTCATATACAAGCTGCAATAGACAGCCGGCTGTACTCTAAAAGAAAGGGAAGCTCTAAGACAAGCCCCAGAGCCACATGAAGAGGCGTGAGGAGGGAACTCGAAGTCTCTGAGCATCTCCCACGCACCTGAATGAGAGCTAGGCATGCTGTAAGAACTTCCTAAGGTGGGTGGGAAAATCAGGCTCTCAGACGTTACTGAACAGCCTCAAGGTCATGGCAGGAATAAGGTTTCAGTCGGGTCTTCCGCGCCTGCGACAGGAGCAGCAGCAGACAGGGCTGGCATGCAGAGGTGAGTCGAAGCCCCAGATGGAGCGATGCTAGCGGCACCCCTCTTCCCTAGCCAGAAGGGCTGCACTGTTACCTCTACTGGCTTTAATCTAGTGAAGACCTCAAGCACCACATGGCCTACTTGCCTATGAAGAACTCTAGTCCACGGCAAAGGTCCAAAGCCACAGACCCAGGGCAAAGGAGATCTCGAAAACACACGCTGTGGCTCACGCCTATAATCCCAGCACTTTGGGAGGCCAAGGCCGGCAGATCACCAGGTCAGGAGATTGAGACCACGCTGGCCAACATGGTGAAACCCCGTCTCTACTAAAAACATAAAACTTTGCCAGGCGTGGTTGCGGGCGCCTGTAATCCCAGCTACTCAGGAGGCCGAGGCAGGAGAATCGCTTGAACCAAGGAGTCAGAGGTTGCAGTGAGCCAAGATCGTGCCACTGCACTCCAGCCTGGATGACAGAGCAAGACTCTGTCTTAAAAAAAAAAAAAAAAGAAAAGAGAAAAAGAAAGAGAGAGAGAGAGAAAAAAAAAAAAAAGAAAGAAAGAAAGAAAGGAAAGGAAAGGAAAAGGAAAAGAAAGAAAACACATGCCTTCAGCAGCTACAGGGAAGATGAGGAGGGCTGGAACCACTCACGACTGCCCTTGAGAACAGTAAATGGAAGCACACGGCCATTGGACACCAGCACCATCGTGGCGACACTAGATGGTGGGCCTCTCACTATCCACAGTTCCTGGTAGTTTTGGGGGCTGCCAAAGGCACATATTAATTAATCATCACTCTGTCCCGAGCTCCATCACTTCAATAACATACTGAGCCAACGTGCTCAAGATCTGCACAGAGCTCCTGGAGCAAGCCAGTCTTCTCCACTCAGCCCTTGGGTGGCTGTTTATTTCACTGAGCCTTCTGCCCTGTGAATGAGGGCTCCCAGCCAGGTATCAGCCTTGGCTGCCAACGGGTGGGTAATAGCACACAGGGTCACGCAGCCCTCTCTTCCCATCCAACCAGTGGTTTTTGATGAGAAAGATAAAGGCATGAGCTCTGGGATCAGGCAGTTTGGAACCTGGCTCTGCCAATTCCTGGCTTTTTGATCTCAAACAAATTACTGTAGCCCAATCCCTCACCTGTAGAGTGGGAATGATAACAGTACCCATCCTGAGGATGGTGTTGAGAATTAACCCATTTATGCCACAGGTTGCAAATTTTTTGTGTGAAAAATCAGACCTTGGTGATGACCTTGAGCAGTGGGATATAAATAACTCCCACAAGCTTAGCGTTCTGATAATGGAACACTAGGCAGAGATGGGTTAAATGAGGTAAGAGAAAAGCATGCCCGGCACAGGGTATATGCTGTACACAGGCAAATGCTTGCGTCTGCTTGAGCGGCTATTCTGATGTTGGCATTAAACTTCTTGCTTTGTCCCTCTACTACGCCAAAATGAGACACAAAACCAAGTGTCCCATGATACTGTTGACTTCTCACCACAGAGGAAGTTCTAGGGATATGGCTCAACCCTGAATCATCAGTTATAAGGCCTGTGGTGCTCATCACCTGGGCAGCAAAAGAAGGGAGAGCAAGCCTCAGTCACTGTCACAAGATGCTCCAAAAATCAAGACGGCAGCATTGCAGGGAAGTGACCACAAGCAAAAGCAAGAAGCCCCTCAGGCCAGGCTTGGTGGCTCATGCCTATAGTCCTAGCACTTTGGGAGGCTGAAGTGGGTAGACTGCTTGAGGTCAGGAGTTCAAGACCAGCCTGACCAACCTAATGAAACCCCATTTCCACTAAAAATACAAAAATTAGCCAGGTGTGGTGGCGCACACCCATAATCTCAGCTAATCGGGAGGCTGAGGCAGAACTGCTTGAACCCGGGAGGTGGAGGTTGCAGTGAGCCAAGATTGTACCACTGTACTCATCTGGGCGACAAAGCAAGACTCTGTCTTAAAAAAAAAAAAGTCCCTCAACCAGAAACAAGCCCTCAGCCAGCACTGGCCTGGCAGGTCTGTTCCCTATCTGCCATGCAGAATCCTTCCCCAGTCTGAGCTTAGAACCCGCATCCAAATCCCAGCTCCCCACCTCTCAGCTGTGACACTGCAGGTAGAACCTGAACCTCTCTGGGTCCTCACCTGTAAGACAAGGGTGATGACAGAACCAATGAGCTGGTAAGAGGAACACGTAAGATTAAGTACAAAACACACTTTGCTCAGCTCCTGGCCTGTTCTAGGTATTAAAGAAAAGTATTTATTATTATAATAACTGCAAAAATGAGAGAATTCAGGCCTTCTCTCTTCAAATTTGAACCATCTTAGAGAGCAATCTTTTCAAGTACAAGGTCTTCCCTCCCACTTTTATTTGTAAGTCCAGAAAACACAGTCCACATTTAATGATCCTAATGTACAGAGTGGAAGCAAGCAGATGGATTGCCAAGACTGCTGCAACAATTTGGCTGCCCCTCATAAGTCCAGGACCTGCTAACGGGCCTCTGGCCTGGCATGGGACACACCAACCAGCAGGCAAAAGGCCTGACTTCTAGTCCTGGCTCTGCCACTGGCATGCCTGCAGACAAGGTGGCCTGGGGAAGTTGCTTCCCCTCTGTGAGGATGGACAGGGGTTCCATCCTTCTGGCTGATTGCAGTCAACTGCTCCCCCTCTGGAGGAGGCTCCCTGCTGTCCTGGTGGAGAAGAGAAGAGGGCTGCAAGATGCATTGCCCGGAGAGTCACAGGAAAGAAGGCCAGAACCCGCCTCCCAGACACCAGCTGGGTGAACCTCCATTTCCTGTCTAGGGAAGCCGGCCAAACAGGTTAACCATTGCCATGTCTTCTCACTGGAACCTGAGGGATGAGGGCGTGGTCACAGGTGCCCACCTTGGGAAAGCTGGATTTGAGGACATGGGAGAGCTACTCCTCACTAAAGAAAGAGAAGAGGACATCCCCCTTGAGAATGGTCAGCAAAGCTTGGAGGGGTCAGGGCTTCTTGCCTGCACAACTTCCTCATGCCCTGATCCTCCTCTTCCCCAAGGCGTCATTATGGAACTGGCTAGCCAGCTGATGAGGTGACAGACTGCCCTGTCCCTTCCCTCTTTCTGAAAGGACCAAACTGCCTCTACTGGACAGCAGTTGTGAAGAGTTTTAAAGACTAGAGCTTCACAAGGATGTGAGGAGGAAGGCTGGTCAGGGCAGCTCTGCTGGTCTCGCTGCTATCCCTGAATCGCAGTGTGGCTTTCTCAAAATCTGCAGCTCCAACTTCCCACCTTAAATCTCAGACAGCAGCAAAGCACCGGAGCAATTTTCTCAGCTGGCCTCAGAGCAGAAGTAGAAGCAGGTGAGAATGAGATTAAGGACCCATTTTCTGTGAAGATCCAGCAACAGACATGAGACTTCTGCTCTCAGAAAAAGGATGGAGAGTCTCACTGTCCACAGATGCCACACCCAGGCTGGCACCTGAAGCTGCAGAAATGTCACAGGACAGCTGGGAGCCCACGATGGGCTGATCTCAGCATGTTGCTTCCGAAACAACCGGTTCTTTGAAGGTGCCTTCCTTCAACACCGTCACTTACATATGCTGACTTATTTAGCGAAGGATCTCTATTGTGCATTTCAGGATAAAGGAGGGGGTGGCTTCTCCGAGAAATCCTCCTTAAATGTGCACCCACGTGCATGCACACACCCACATCCTCACACATTCACATGCTCAAAACCCCGCAATGGGCACAGACGTCTCGCAGAGAGTTCACCCTACATTCCTAGTTCAGAGAGGTGTCGGGGTCCAGCTAAAGGCACAGGAAGCTCAAGTCGGTCACAGTATCTCGTACTCAATCAACCCCCAACCCGTAGTGCCTCTGGATACTTACCTGTACCCTCCAACTATCCATCTTCTCAATCTTAACCCAGATTATGAGCAATCGAGGAAGCTTCACAAAGCCCAAGGAGAACTAAGAGAAGAAGGTGCAAACGCCACCACCACCCGCTGGACCATCCAACCCCACACTAAAAAAAACTTGTCCATCAACTGTTCTCTCCCCTCTTCCTCCAGCTGAGTCTCAGGAAAGGATAGAGGAAAAGGTGAAAAGTTTTGGGAGGGTGGAGAGTCTGAGAAAACAATACAATATTATTTTCTCTGAGTATACAGAATAGTATAAATGTACAGAGTATATTAATGCACAGAAAAAGCTCTGTTATAAATATGCAAATAAGACCAAGGGTGGTGGCAGGGGCAGGCGCAGAACTGTACAAAGGGACTTTACTCACTTTTTTTTTTCCTGAGATGTAGTCTTGCTCTGTCACCCAGGATGAAGTACAGTGGTGTGATCTTGGCTCACTGCAGCCTCTACCTCCTAGGTTCAAGTGAATTCTCCTGCCTCAGCCTCCAGAGTAACTGGGATAACAGGCATGTGCCACCATTCTTGGCTAATTTTCATATTTTTATAGGGTTTCGCCATGTTAGCCAGGCTGGTCTCAAACTCCTGGCCTCACTATCTGATAGATCACTATCTGCCCGCCGTGGCCTCCCAAAGTGCTGGGCAAGCATAAGCCACAACACCCAGCCAATTTTTACCTTTTCTATGAGGTTTAAATTTTTTTCTAAGGAAAGTGACTTCTTATATTACTTTATGTAATTTAACAAAGGTTTTTTTCTCTTTCTTTCTCTCCTTCTCTCTCTCTCTCTCTCCCCCCCTCCCTCCCTCCCTCTCTCTTTCTTTCTTTCTGCTGGGGAATACCATCTCCAGCTGCTAAAGGAAATAAATATTTTTTCTCCCTCTCATTTTTCATTTTAAAGAAAGGAAAGAAAATCCTATTCCCCTCCAATGCTGAATTTGCTGAAGGTCAAATTCTAGTGCCTATAAACTTTGATGATGTCCTATAATTTACTATTTTTTACAGGTGCTACAGCTTTTTTTTTTTTTTTTTTTTTTTTTTTTGAGACAGAGTCTCACTCTGTCGCCAGGCTAGAGTGCAATAGTACTATCTCACTTCAACCTCCGACTTCCTGGTTCAAGTGATTCTCCTGCCTCAGCCTCCCTAGTAGCTGGGATTACAGGCACGTGCCACCACGCCCAGCTAATTTTTGTACTTTTAGTAGAGACGGGGTTTCACCATGTTGGCCATAATGGTCTTGATCTCCTGACTTCGTGATCTGCCCACCTGGGCCTCCCAAAGTGCTGGTGCTCACAGGCGTGAGCCACCATGCCTGGCCAGTGCTACAGCTTTTAATAGCAAAAGTAATTTTTCATTGCTCATTTACAGCATGGAAAGGGAAAAATATCTGTTGGGTCTGACGTGTCTATGCTAAAACACTTTATTTTCCTTTCTAGTCAATAAGTGAACTAAAATTTACTTCTTGAAAATAGATGCATATGTCTATAATGGACACATAAACCTACGTGTCTACGATCAAGCCTTGGGGAAAAACAATAAAATAAAGATAAATACCCAGAGAGTGGCCAATACCATCCGCTAACAGAGCCTGACTTTATTAAATATATCTACGTTTGAGAAACCACTGGTCCACAAGGTCAAAGATTTCTTGGGTCACCAACCAATAAAAAGAAACAAATTCTAGCAATCCCAGTCCTCCACACATGTGAAGAAAATTCCAGAGTGTGGAAGATCTGTCACTTTGGGGCTATGAACCATGACAGGGGTGGAGAAGGAGTGGGGACAGAGATGAGACCAGGAGGAAGCTAGACAGCTCCATCCTTCTAAAGAGGGGCCCCACCCAAGCCTCAAGCAGGCTGAGTGAGTGCATCCTAGTGCTGACACAGGACATAGTATTGGCATTCCTGTAAAACAATGGCGGTGGAGGGAGGATGCAAGGGTAAGTGGGTAGGTACTGGCACGTCATGAAAAGTGCACTGGCCTTGGAGTTTGATATGTGGGTGCCAACCCTAGCTTGGCTTTCAGCCAACAACACGATAATGATGCCCTTCACAATAACGAAGAATATTAAACATTTGAGCATTTACTACATATCTGCCAGGCATCATGCTAGGCCCTTGGCATGCATGACCTTGTGTGATCCTCACTCCAATCCTCCACTTGTTCCTAACGATTATCCCCATTTTGCAGACAAGGAAGCTGAGGCTCAGGCTGGTTACATAGAGAGGCAAAGGTCCAAGCTAGTAAGTGGCTGGTGACATCATGACAGTGCCACCTTAACCTCTCTAGGCTTTCCTTGCTGCCCTTCACCTGGTTTCGAGGCTCCTAGAGCCAACACAAACAATAAAAGTCCAATAACCCAGTTGTTACCCAACATGCTCCTGCTCCTGGAGGGGAGGCCCAGGAACCAGCATACCTGGATCCCAAGGAAGGTAGAGCAGAACAGCCAGACCTGGGAGTCCTCCCCTGACATTCACACATCTCCCTGGCTTCACCAAACAGGGAACCAGCATGGAATGTTTGTTACTAACAGTCTGGACACCGCTGCTGTGTGGCTCTGATGGGGGTGAGGGCAATGAGAAAAGAAACCTGCTCCATACACCCACGGGCAGGCTCCCTGCCAAAACCCGCCACACACCGTCTTCCTGTTCATTTTGCCTCATGGATGATTTTTAAAGCTTTTTAATTGTCCTTAATAAATTACCTACATGTGCATGATTGTTACAATAGTTTCATTAATTTTTCTCCGAGCATCTAAGCTGTTTATCACAGAAGTGTTAATGGAAAAGAAAAACATGTCAGGCAGGCACTTTCTCACACACTCTGGGCTTGGGCAAATTAAGGCTTATGGGATTGCTTTCCCACACCACAAACAATTAGGGACGTCTTTATTTCATCCGAGCAAATCGTCTTTCAGCAAGGCTAGAAGGAGGATGCCCACCAGAGAGCCCTGCAACTGCCCACTGTGGAAGCAGCACACAGATGCCTGCCTGCGTCCCGTTCAGTAACTTGTAAATGTATTTCTACTCCTTTGGCTCAAACCTAAACTGATAGTCCTCAGCGCTCACAACTTGCTCCAAACCAACTAGGAGAGACACGTCAGTGATATTTCAGATGAAGGGCTTCTTGGTATCTGAGGCTTCCACAGATACCAAGAATTATCCTGGTCTCATCTCTATCCCCACTCCTTCTCCACCCCTGTCATGGTTGACAGACCCAAAGACAGAAGTAAATTGTCAGTGTCAGTGGAGGCTGGGGAAAGACAAGAGGAAGACAGTGATGACCAAATGTGTCATTCCAGAAGTCAAGCAGGTGGTTCCAGAGTGACAATGGCATAGAATGCAGGCACTGGGTCATGCAGTCCTCAGGGGACGGATCATCTGGACTTCCAGTTGTCGAAGAGGGGAAAGGGGCTTCTGGGAGATTGGGTATAAAACCTGAGATCCACCCACCCCTGCCACCCGCCGATGCCACTACACATATTTATCATCCAACCCTGGGCTTGACTGCACAGCTGTGTCAGCTGGGCCGTACTCACGTGACAGGAGGATCAGCACTCAGATAAAACATGGAACAGGTCCTCCACAACTGGTCCCTGCTATCCGGGGACCGCCCTTCCAGAGAAGGGTGATTTAAAATTTAAAACTTAAGCTGGGCACAGTGGCTTGCTCCTGTAAACCCAGTTACTCGGGAGGCTGAGGCAGGAGGATTTCTTGAGACCAGGAGTTCAAGACCAGCCCAGGCAACACAGGGAGATACCATATCTACAAAAAATAAATAAATGACAAAACAAAACAAAAAAAACTAGCAGAGCATGGCAGCACGCACCTATAGCCCTAGCTACTTGGGAGGCTGAGGTGGGAGGATCACTTGAGCCCAGGAGTTGAGGCTGCAGTGAGCTATGATCGCGCCACTGCATTCCAGCCTGGGTGATACAGTGAGACCCTATCTCTAAATAAGTAAATAAATACTTTAAACAATTTTCTAAACTTGTACTGTGTCAGTTGAGATGCTTCAGCTTTGTTGTCAAGGGTGACGGTCAATCTCTTTGCAGCACATGGATTTTTGGAGGCAACTTTTACGTAGCAACCTTGCATCAAAGCATATGTGAGTGCAGCTATACAATAAAGTCCAAAGCTTCAAGGCGTGCCCCAACCTGACCCCAGCTCTTCTTCCCAAAAGGTTAATTTCTTGCCGCACCGGATGTTTAGGTGTTCCTCTAACACACTATGTCTTTTGTCCATGTGGGTTCCTTCTGCTGCAAAGTTCTTCCCATTTTCATCTGTTCTATCCAACTCCCACTCATCCTTCAGAGCCCCTGCTTTTTATTCCCAGATAGAGCCATTCAGAGTCAATGATGTTCCTACAGCATGTGAGTGCATCTCTTTGACAGCTTAGTGGCACTGTAAGAACATTCCTGGAGTTGAACAGATGCTTGACCTTTTCTCCAACTGGTGTCCCTCAAGGTATCGACAGTCGAGCACTTCTGCTAGTGCCTAAACAGGGAAAGGCCCTATTCTACGTGCCTGACATCTTCAACATTGAGAGCAAGTGGCGGAGAGCCCCAAAGGGGGCCATCTGTGCAGGGACAGAACATCCCACTGCTTTCCCTGCAGTAGGTCCTTCACTTTGAGCTTCTTAGGGCGCTGCGAATTCTTCCTTCTGATCATCCCCTGGCAGAGCCTCATGATCTGGTCCTGCCACGTCACCAACCTCATCTCCCCTCACTTGCTCACTGTCGCCAGCTCCCCTCCTTCTTTCTGTTCCCTGAAGTCACAAAGCTCCTTCTTGCCTTGGAGACTGCATGGGCTGTGCATTCTCCCTGTCCATGGATTGTCATGTGCCACAGAGATGCCTCTCTGAAGGCTATGCCTAAATCAATACCCTCACACACACTCCCACCCCACTCCCCAGTCCCTCTGCAGCCTAACACTTTCTTCCCTTTCCTCTGCACCGATTGGTACCGGTAAGGAGTGTGTTCATGTATTTGTCTTCTCATTTCCAGCCTGACTCCCCATTAGATGACAAACTTCATGAGAGCAAAGAGCTTGCCGTCTTACTCACCTCTGTATCCCCAATACCCAAAACAGTGCCTGGCAGAGACGGGGCACTCCTAAACATTTGTCTCATGAGTCAATGAAACTCATTCTGTCATAGAACAAGGTTTGCTCTCCTAAGCCCCTAGAATAGCATTCATATTCTGAAAAATGGCCTGGTTCTGCTGAAGGAAGCCCAGGAAGCACGTAGAATGGGGCACACTTCGGAATTCGGGGAGACACCTCCAGGGAGCACTGGTAAGTACTCGGTATGAATTCACAAAAACTAGTTGCATGTTAATATATGCTGCCTCCTCCTTAAACAGCTTATAAACACTATAATTTTCTTCACTAAAACACTGTCTAATAGAACCAACTCCCCTAATTACAGATGTTTGTATGCATTATAATCTTTATACAATTAAACCTACTAAAAAGAATAAATGATTAAATGCACCCCCCCACCGCCCTGTCACTAACCCATCCCTCCCCAACCACCAAAAAAACAAACGACACAACAAAAAACCCCAAAGGTGCTGAGGATACCACGTTGAGCTATAGATAGACAAAAGTCCCAGGAAATTGAAATTCAGGCTGACACAGAACTTTGTCACTACAGGAGGTAAAGTCAACTTTCAACTTCAAACCCCAGCATCTGACAGCTCAGCATCTGACTTCAATGTCACATAAAAGGCTTGTGTGTATTGTACAAAATGTCTCATTTCAGGAGCAAACATCTTCCTTCACACACTTCATCTCCAGACACAAACTCGCGGCTTGGTGACCGAAGGAAGCTTTTCTGGGATCATCTCCTAAAAATTTCACAAACGCATTCCTGGCTCGGGGGTATTTACCAGGAAGTCTGCGGCCACTCCTCTGGAGCCAGGCAGGTTTAACTGATAAGTCCCTCTTTGGGACACTGGCAGTGCATCCTGGGGAAAACATCCATCATGGAATTTCTATGAAAAACGCCCGGATATCAGCTACTCTTCCTATGCTAACGTTCCATTTTTTAAAAATTCAGCATTGTGAGGAGGAAAGGGGAACTATGCCCCGTGAATGCCAGGAGCTGAGACAGGTCCTCCTGTTTGCATCCTGAAAGGGTCCTCAGCACAAAGCCATGTTATCTAAACCCCTGAAAAGCCAGTGGTTGAAAAGGAAGAGCAGGCAGACAGGCTTAATTACAGTCACAGAGCGGACACCCCCCCACCCCCTGCCAACTACGGGCTTTCCTCTGGATGTGCCCTGAAAGGTCCCTTCTCCTACCTGGGCCACTGGGCCCTGGCAACCAGAATAATAATTTCTGCCCTTCCAGGGATAAAGTTCCCCAGCAACAAAACAGGATGGCCTAGTGGAAAGATCTGTGTCACCTCATGGGCCCACAGTGAAGGGCTCTGGGCATCTTCTCAGTGCTGTGTTTTTGTTTTTGTTTTGTTTTGTTTTTTGAGACGGAGTCTTGCTCTCTTGCCCAGGCTGGAGTGCAGTGGCACACTCTCAGCTCACTGCAACCTCTGCCTCCCGGGTTCAAGCAATTCTCCTGCCTCAGCTCCCCGAATAGCTGGGATTACAGGCGCCCGCCACCACGCCCAGCTAATTTTTGTATTCTTAGTACAGAAGGGGGTTTCACTATGTTGGTCAGGCTGCTCTCGAACTCCTGACCTCGTGATCCACCTGCCTCGGCCTCCCAAAGTGCTGGGATTACAGGCGTGAGCTACTGTGCCTGGCCCGTGCTGTGTTCTTGCCTGTAAACTAGAGCAGATGACAGAATCTGCCTCCTAAGGCTGCTGATGGTGCACTGTAGACGCTGTGTGAGCAGCGGCTGTGATTATCAGACACAGGATGCCTCGCCATGTGCAGGAATTCTGCAGGGTCACTCAGGCCTTGGTTATCTTGGCCCTAAAAGGCCTCTCAAATCCTTTCTAAAAAAGGGTTTGAGGCGAGGGGAATGGGGCAGAAGTCAGCAAACACTTAGCTTCTCCCGTTTCTTGTCTTCTTCCCCGGCTCTTCCCCATCCACCCCAAACCAGAGATGATCAGATGTCAGCTGCAATTCCTGAGAACCCGTTAGGGCATCTGACACAGACACCACTGGACTCATGGGGAGAGAGGCATCCGCCCAGTTTTTGGTAAGGAAGAAAGCAAAGTGGCATCTGCTGAGGTTTACTGTCCCAGACACGTTGCCCTGGGTGCTCACCCTGTCCTCACAAGCCTCTAAGGTAGGGACAATGATGATCCCCTTTGCCTCTGGAGGAACTGAGGTACAGAGAGGTGAAAAGCTTTGCCCAAGGACACAGCTAGTGAGTGACACAGTCCAGGCTGACCCCCTGACAAGCCTGCCTCACACGAGCACGGTAGCCACATTCACGGGGCATGGAGGAGATGGAATTTTACATGTCGGCTCAGCCCCTAACTTGTTCATCTACCTGAGAGACCCCTCCTAGGTACCGAGTGCTCCCCTCTGCAGAATGGAGTTGGCTCTTCCAACTGTGTTCTACGGATCTGTGAGTCACCAAGTTCTAGGGCTTTCCCATTCAAGTAGCCTCTCTCAGCCCCTTTTCCAGGCCTTTCTTCAGTGGTTGGGGTACAGATTGGGCAGCCGAGGAGAGGCAGTTCCTGCTGGTGCCACGTGTGGCCGGCACAGCTGCCAGGAAGTCCTATTAGTCAGCACCAACAGCTGCTGCCACAAACACGCGGTGCAAACGGAGGAGACGCGCCCAAGACTCTGCTGAACCTTGGGGGTGGTTGGAGAATGAGAAGAGCCAAGGAAAAGCAGGAGTCCAGACTTTCCAGAGGGCTCGACACATGGCCCCTCCTCTTACCCAAGGCCGAAGCCACAAAGTCACCTGAAGCCAAAAGGCCCCACTCAGCCCCAGCCAGCCGGCTTGGCTGGATTTTGCTGTCCTACGTGGACCCCAAGCTGTAGACAGGCACAGACGTAGGCCAGGCAGACAGGCCGCAAAAGGTAGCTGTCCCCAGAGCCCCGAAGCCCCCAGCCGTCAGCTTCCCTGTTCCCTCAGAGCAGGGAAGGTGCTGGCAGGTGGGAAGTAACCCCTAACCCCTTCAAGGTGGGTTTGTAAGTATAGGGTCTCCCCCATTAGCGCTTTTCTTCACCCCTTCAAACTTTAATAAGGGTGATTTCTGTAAGCATTCTCAGGCTCTCCTGTTTCAAGGAGCATTAAATTTCCAGCACTGTCTGCCAGAGATATCCCAGGCCCCCAGTGAGCCGGCAGGAGATGCCATTCTACACACCTGTCAGGAAGAAAGGAAGAGTAAGATGGCCCCAGGCCAGCACCGCCTTCCTCGCTCCCACCACTCTGTTCTCTGGGCATTCCAGGGTCTTGTCAGCATCCCCTCTTGATTTTCATCCAGTCTCATCTTGGGCAACAGAACCTGGGGTTGTGGGTTTTTTCCCAGAAGAAGAAACACGTGAGGAGAGGCCAGTGGAGAACAAAACACCCATTTCTTCCGGGAGAAGGGGAGGGGAGATGGCTAACTGCTGGTCAGGCTGCACAAAACCCTACAGAATCCAACAAACCTCGTGCTGTTTAAGAAAACTAAACGCCCAAACAAAAACCTCTCCAAGTTCCGAATCTTACAGCAACTCCCCTTTATGAAAGTGAGGTTGTTTATGCTTGAAAACCAAGAAGGCAAATGTTTCTAGAAGGTTTATAAAAATCAGCTCTGTTGGCCGGGTGCAGTGGCTTACGCCTGTAATCCCAGCACTTCAGGAGGCTGAGGCAGGTAGATCACGAGGTCAAGAGATTGAGACCATCCTGGCCAACATAATGAAACCCTGTCTCAACTAAAAATACAAAAATTAGTTGGGCGTGGTGGTGGGCGCCTGTAGTCCCAGCTACTTGGGAGGCTGAGGCAGGAGAATCGCTTGAACCCGGGAGGTGGAGGACCCAGTGAGCAGAGATCACGCCACTGCACTCCAGCCTGGAGACAGAGCAAGACTCTGTCTCAAAAAAAAAAAAAAAATTAGCTGTGTTGATGTACAGGACCATGAACCCACACAGAGGCCAGTTTAAATGTAGAGCTAGCAAGGGAGGTCTCCGGGGTGAAGGGAGGAATGCCTCCCTGGGATCCCTTCGCCCTTCTGTCCTCCCCATGAAGCTACAATTACGAAATAAATAGTGAAATAATAATAAAAGAAACCCGTGCAGGTATCACCTTTGCCCAAAACAGACAACTATAAACACAATGACTACTATTGCTACACACCTACTGTGTGCCAGGCAACATGCTCAAGTACTTCCCATATGGCAATTAATCTACATAATGTCCCTTATAAGGCTGAAATGACATGCATAAGCTTAAATAACAAAAAGGAAGGAAGAAAGAACAGAATCAGGCTGAGAGAAGAGGGAAAAGAAAGCGACCCTGATGAGAGATGGCCCCTGCGCTGGACTTTACCGAGGGACTTTGTCGTATAGGGTCCTCTCTTCCTAAAACAAAGTCTCCAAGAAGTTCAGAGATTTACAACATTACTGAGTCCTGAAGCTGAGATTCAAAACCCAGTTCCAGCTGAGTGCAGAGGTCTGTCTATATGCCAATGATACTTTCATACTTCTTGAAAAAAAGTCTACCTCCCAGCAGTGAAAACCAGCCAGCCCAGCTGGTTGCAGAGTGGTGAGGTGACAGAGCAGGCAGTGTGTAGGGCATGGGGACACCTCCCAAAGGATTTAGGAGAGGCAAGGGGGGGGCGGTGACTAGAGTTCATATAAGCTACTCACAAGCCTCAGGGCGGCAATTTAGCACCAAAGGCATGAAAAAGAGTCAGCCCTGGGCCTTGGAGGGAGTGGAACCCCTCCCTCTCCTTGGTCAGCCATCTTGTCCTCATGAGTCACCAGGCCCAGGCAAGGGTGTGGGTGGT
Source organism: Chlorocebus sabaeus (assembly GCF_047675955.1). NCBI lineage: Eukaryota > Metazoa > Chordata > Mammalia > Primates > Cercopithecidae > Chlorocebus > Chlorocebus sabaeus. Next base: position 40,964,170 of record NC_132919.1, read on the forward strand.
TCTGCAAACCCGTCCCCGTCAATGGAAACAGAATACAAAGACTTCATCCTCACATTAGTGGGTTACCAGCGTCACTGACTCCTACAAAGCGCTGCCTGAAAACATCCGTCTCCAGCACGACCAGCTCCCTGCAACCCCGGGAGAGCGGCAGGGGGCAGTGTGGACAGGAGCAAGCTGGCCAGAGCCACAGCTCCCACCTGGGATGGCCCCTGACCCGAGGCCTCCTCTGAGCCCCCGGGAACCCCTCTGGCCTTGTTTCCTCAGGAGTAAAAAGAGATCGTCCAGGTCTCAGAAACCTGTGTTTCTGCAGCTTAAAATACCAGAAACACCAACATCCCAGGCATAAATAAGGGTAGCTGTGGCCTCTTGGGGGACCAGAGGACCAAGGTAAAGCCCGCTTCCCCACCTCCTCAGTCCTTACCCCGCACGCCAGGAAATCACGTCCACACCCATGCACAGGGGCACATAAATGAACAAACCCACGCTCAGACCCAGTACACAGAGTGTGTGAGCCTGCACAGACTGCCATTCATTCAAGTCCCATGGCAGCCTGCCAAATTATAAATAGCCCAGCTCGTTTTTTCAGATGACCAGCGATTCAGCAAAGTCCTCTGGCCTTCAGCAGTATATGAGCCTCCTCTTAACCTCTTTCAGCTAGATGCTCAGCAAGGAATCCAGTCTGACCCAGCCATGCTAGCTAACCTTAGGAGTGCACAGACACACACACACACACACACACACACACACGGATAACAAACCCCAGGTAAGATTGTCTGACAAACAGCGTCTGACTGATGCTAAGCCCACAGATACGGGGTCCAAAGGGGTATCCAAGTCACAAGAATGACAAACACAAAGCTATTTCAAAGGGAATGAGGGGCACGCTTCCTGTCCCCCAGCAAGCTCTCAGCAGTCGGACCCAGCTGGCCACCCAGTTCACTTCTCAGACCTCTATTACAGCATGGGGCACCCATGGCTACCTCTTCAGCTCGCAATTCAGAATGAGCCCTGGCTCCCCACCCTTTCAAGCACAGTTCAAACTGCCTTGCGTGGCTTCTAGGTCAAAACACCACAAGTGACTGGTGGTGTGAAATAAACACCTAACTCTGGGGAGACCAAACAGTGAAGATAGATCACTTACCCTTACCCTAAGCTATAATCAAACAGATAACCACTGGTATTGAATCTTAGCTAGAACAGATCCCCCCTCTTATCCCACCCCAAGTATCACAGACACAAGTTTACAATGAGGTTCTAATTACCTCCAATTTCTCTTCATTGTTTCAATTTCCCCCTCTGGCCCTCACACACTATCCCAAGACTTCAGTCCATCGCTAAGAAGGTAAGAATCCTGGAAATGTATTCACTTATCAGATTCTTAGGAAATAGTCCAAAGTCTGAGCTTTCTCCTATGCTGTGAGCTCCTTCTCTACAAATTAGCTGGGCATGGTGGCGCATGCCTGTAATCCCAGCTACTCGGGAGGCTGAGGCAGGAGAATCACATGAAACTGGGAGACAGAGGTTGCAGTGAGCCAAGATTGCGCCACTGCACTCCAGCCTGAGCGACTGAGTGAGAGGCTCCATCAAAAAAAAAAAAAAAAAAAAAGACAAAGCACATCTCCCCAGTGCCTGGCACAGGACCTGCAATGCCACCCTCCATCTGATGAATGAAAGTCACCTCAAGGGAGGTTCCTGTGGGATGTTGATGAAGGCTTGGGTTAACCCAACTCTCTCCCCGCAAATATCTAATCCCTACCATCGGCCAAGGAAGTGCTTTCTGCAGAGTCCTCCTTGTCCTCCAAATCAAGTGAGGCCATAGTTTGACAAGGACATGCCACAACCAGGTTGAGTGCAAATCCTCATCCAGACCTACAAATACCTCTCAGCCTCCAACCTGTAAATCCCATGAATCACAGAGGCTTGATCAGAGCAAACAAAAACTGCTAGAAGCCAATGCTTCCCCAGCATCAACCAGAGGGAAGGAGAACTGTGCCTTAATCATGCCTCGGGAAACAGACACCTAATGAAAGTGGTCCCCTGCTACAACAAGTCCCGAGCAACTCAACTCAACAGACACACAACAAAATTCCTAGGCCAGGCAGGGTGGCTTATGCCTGTGCGGATCACCCGAGGTCAGGAGTTCGAGACCAGCCTGGCCAACATGGTGAAACACCATTTCCACTAAAAATACAAAACAAATAGCCGGGCGTGGTGGCAGGTGCCTGTAATCGTAACTACTTGGGAGACTGAGGCAGGACAATCGCTTGAACCCAGGAGGCGGGGGTTGCAGTGAGCAACCTGCGCCATTGCACTCCAGCCTGGGCAACAAGAATGAAACAAACTCGGTCTCAAAAACAAAAACAATAAAAAAATTCCTGTGGGAGAGCTGTAGCCCTCAGGCCCCAGGCTCCTGTCAGACTGGGATTGCCATGGGTCTGCTCTGCTCCTCCGACTAAACCCCTCATCTTGACCCACTTCCATTCTTCCCCTCCTAAAATACTATATTTTTAAAAAAATTCCTTACAAGGAGTGTTTTATTTTCTTAACTGAACTGTGGCTTTCAAAACAGACCTGACCTTCCTGCTCGCCACCCCTCCTTGTCACGGAGCAACAGAAATTAAATTGATTTTCCCTATCAGCGCTCTGCATCTCAGTGATCATGCCCAGCCTCCAGAAAGTCTGCTTTCTGCTCCATCTCACGAACAGAAGCCCTGTTGCTAAATCTAACCCCACTGGCTCAGGAAGGAGGGGATGGAGGAAGAAGGGGTAACCGAAGGGCACAGGTAACAATTTATGGCCCCCTTGTCACTGTGGTCTTATCTCTGCGGCCAGTCCCTTCTGAGAAATGGTACCCGTTACTGAACTCCCCCTGGGGGGAAGCTATTCCCCGGGGCCTGACTGTTGGCGACAGGTGGCCCAGCCAGGGAGAGGAAAGCTTGCTGTGGGGACCCCATCCTGCCTTCCCCACAAACTACTCCTCTGGGCACGTCCCCAGTCAGGCACCCCAGCTCAGGCTAAACCACCTGCCCCACCCCACCTCTACTGGTGCACTGTCTCTGAGGAGCAGGGAGGTGGAGGCTGCTGCAAAGACAGGAAGGCCAAACATGCTCAGAGGGGGCCCTCCATAACCACCCAACCCAAATAAGGTCCCGTTCTCTCTCGCAGGACACACTGTGCTTTCTTTTCACAGTACCTGTGGCATTTAGTCATTACACGGGTGCATGTGCACGTCTTTCTGCGTGCATCTCTAATGTTGGTCTGTCACACCACATTAGGTCCCATGAAGATGAGACCATTGTCGCCTTCTTCTCTATAGTATTAAGCACTTAATATTTATTGACTAAGTAAGTAGAAAAAAGATGCACTTTATTACAGGTTACTAGAAGCAGGATACTAATTTATCTGGGGTTAGACCTCTTTGGGAATTGTTTGGTCCACACAGAATGCAGGGCATAGAATACATGAACTTGTAGGGTTCTCTGTTTACCTTTTCTCATCCCTCTCCTTATTTTTGTCTTGTTAATGAGCCACCAAAAATGCATCCCTGTCCCATAAGGAAGAAAAGAGGGCCAAGGACAAACGTGTGAAGAAAAGTTCATTGCAGTGAACATTGGAATTCTACCTGGCAAACCACGGAAAACATTCTTTCCCTCCTCTCCCCGGTCCCTCCAGGCATGGCCTCATAATTCAATCCCCAATCATTCTATTGCCAACCATCATCCCCAGGAATGACAGTCCCACTGTGTCAAGTCCCTCCTGCAATTGGAATTCGAGTTTTGACCTGACCCAAGTTCATTATTGGCATCAAAGAGCTCTGGCTCATTGAGTCATCTTTCCAATGATCTGGGAGCAAAAGCCAAGAGACTTCATTTCTTTATTTCTACTTCATTCTGTTCCAAAGGGATTGGAGGTGTCTTACAAAAATAGCTACAACGCAACAAAAATAGACGAATAAATGAGTTAGGATGGGGAATAAAATAAATCCAAAAGTAAGGTTACTGCCCAGAAATATGCATCACGATTGATAAAGGCAATCCCAAGAAATGAGACGCCAAAATGTTCTTTCTGAAATTCCCTCCTCGTCAGGAAGATGGAAAATATTTCTGCTGATATTCAACAGACACTTGACCTACCATCCAAGCCTCGGCTCAACCTTGGGGATTCATCAACAATGCACACACCAGGCTCCGGGCTGTAAGTGTCTCTGATGTCCTTGAATCCAATGTCAAGTGCTTCTCAGCTGGGGAGAGGTGAGTTGCTGGAGTCAACCCAGGAGAAGGGACAGGAAGGGTGGGAGCAATGTTTTCTCTAAAACCCGAGTACTGTCAGTACTCATCTCTGCTTGCAAAATAACCCTGTCTGACCTTGGGCAGAACCAGATGCTCTCCTCAGTCCCTCCAATTCTAAAACTTTTATGATATTATGATTAACCGCTGTCATATTCAGGGGAGTGGTTTCACTGGAATGCCCAAAGCAAGCGGCATCTTTCACTTCCACTCAACTCTCCAATTCTGCCTGCTCTCACCCCCCTGCCTTCTCGGTGGGCATGGGTTGCCCAGACCCAGGGGCTCCTCTGCCTTAGGTTCTTGAACCTCTCAACTTCCATTTCCCATGCCTTCTAACACACATCTTTGCAGAGCAAGGCCCACACTGGATCTCTTTCCCCACATCCACCCAGCCGAGCATCAGTTTTCTTTAGTCCACACTTTTTGGAGAACCCAGTAGCCAGAACACAAGTACAACTGGTTTTTCCACACATTTGTGAACATACATTCCTCCTTCCGTAATCTGTTCCCAGTTCCAGTCTATTTTCAATAGAAGATATTTACTGGGTGCATATTCTGTGCCACAAACTCTACTAAGCCCCTTTTGTGAATTTTCTCATTTAACCCTCACTGCCCCCATGTGAGGTAGTTACTTTATTATTCTTCCCATCTTACAGAGCAGCATATTGAGAGACTCAGTGAGGTCAAGTCACTTGCCCAAGGCCATGCCTGGATTCAACCCCAGGTTCATCCCATTCCCAAGCTCTGAACCACTACACCGCATAGTGACACCCGCTTCCACAGGCCATTTGGAAGCTTCCTGATTTTAATTGCTTCATCACTCAGTTATGGATTTTTCAGGCATGCATTCATTCCAAGAGCTCACCCTCCACCTCCAGCATGGAAGTTGTGGGTTTCGTGGTCCAGCAGACCTGAGCTCTGACCCTTATTCAAGGCCCCACAACCTCTCAGAGCTTCAGTTTCCCACATGTATAGTAGAGCGAATTCCCCAAGCCTCCTATAGCCATAAGAGTGTGGCAGTTCCTGGATGGGTAAAACTTTTTCTAGGAGGGATGGACTTACCCCCTACCCCTCCAACAATTTCACATAAAACATGAATCCATCACTCAGTCCCATTGGAAGGGCAATGAATCCATCCCCAAGAACTGAGGGGCATTCCAAAGGAGACTTACGTGAGACGGCACAGCCCTGAGGCCCTCCCTGGCTGGGGAGGTCTCTTTAATGTGCAGAAACGATTTTCTAATTAAGTGGTGAGCATGCTGTATTGACTTTAAGTGCACGAGTAGCTCAGGGGAGGAAGACAGTGGATTAGAGGTGTACGGCAGAAGAACTGAGCTGGGCATTAAAACCAGATCACCTTTGGTGCTCCTAGCTCCCCACTATCTGGTCTCTACAGAACAATCAGAGAGACCTTTAAAAACACGGATCCTGTCACCTGTCTGCTTAAAACCTTCCAAAGGCTTTCCATGGCACTTGGAACACAATTCAGACTTCTTGCCCTGGTTCACAAGGCTCTGCGTGGCCCATCTGCCTCTTCCCCCACACGCCAGGTGCCATCACACCTGTCTTCCTTCTGAGTCTTGAACTACCAAATTCTGTCCTGTCACAGGGCCTTTGCACTGCCTGCTCCCTCTGCAGGAATGACTGTCTCCTATATCTGCACACAGCTGGCCTCTTCCTTCATTCAGGGCTTAGCTTCAAAACCAGCTTCTGAGAGAGCTTGCCTTACCACCCCTATCAAAAGCAGCCCCAAGTTGCAACTCAAGGGAAGATCAACAAAAGATAATAACAATAAAATAATAAAAAAGAAAGAAGACCCAAGCAGTCTCTCCTACATTAGTGGAAATTTTCTTCATAGTAAAGAGAACTCTCTGCTATGTTTGTTATTTGCTTGCCATCTGAGTGTTTTCCCCTCAACCCTCCACTGAAATGTATGTTTCACGAAAGTGAGAGTCTTATCCATCTTATATCCCCCAGTGCCTAACATAGCACCTGACATGTTGAAGACACTCAGTCAAAACTGGCTGGCCTTATGTTTACTGCAGAACTGTTCACAATAACCACGACATGGAAACAACTTAAGTGCCTATCAATGGGTAAATGGATTTAAAAAACTGGCATATATATATATACATACACACACACACACACACACACACACACTACTCAGCCTTAAAAAGTGAAATTATATCCTTTGAAACAACATGGATGAACCTAGAGGACATTATGCTAAGTGAAATAAGGCAGGTACAGAAAGACAAATATTATATGATCTCACTTATATGTGGAGTCTTTAAAAGCCTAACTCATAGAAACACAGAGTATTAACAGAATGGGGGTTACCAGAGGATGGGGGTGCATGGGGAAGGAGGGAGATGTTGGTCAAAGGGTTTGCTGGTCAAAGGGAGATGCTGGACAACGTTTCAGTTAGACAGGAGGAGTAAGTTCCAGTGATCTATAGAACAGCATGGTGGTTATAGTTAATCGTAAGGTAATGTATATTTCAAAATCATTAAAATGTGACTGGAATGGCGGCTCATGCCTATAATCCTAGCACTTTGGGAGGCCCAGGTGGACAGATTGCCTGAGCTCAGGAGTTCAAGCTCATGCCACTGCACTCCAGCCCGGGCAACAGAGCAAGACTCCATCTCCAAAATAAATAAATTATTAAAATGTTCTTACTACAAAGAAATGATAAGTATGTGAAGTGATGGATGTATCAATTCACCTGCTTTAATCACTCCGCAATGTATATATGTATCGAAACAAACATCACATTGTACCCCATAAACCATTACTATTCATCAATTAAAAATAACGTTTTAAAAAATTTAAACATCACATTGTACTTCCCCACCAAAAATTAAATTTAAATTTAAAATATTCATATCGTACAAAAAACACTGGTTGGGAACGGAGAAGGAGGGGACCACAGGAACACACAACAGTACAACCACGATCCGCACGAGCGGCGCTTGAGGAAGGGGCGCATATCCGGGGCTGATCAACTCCGAAGACAGTGGGCAATCACCAATTAACAAAGCAAGGTCTGAAGACAGTGGGCAATCACCAATTAACAAAGCGAGGGTCTGCGTTAGGGAAGTCTGGGAGGCCAGGCAGGGGTGGCAGCTGTGTACAGTGAGAACACCCCTGCACTCAGAATTCGTGGCTTCAAAACACGGCTTCCCTATTGTCTTGGTTTCCTAGGGCTGCTGTAACAAAGTCCTGCAACCAGGTGGCTTAAACACCAGGAATTTATGTCTCACAGTTCTAGAGGCTGGAAGCCTGAAATCAAGGTGTCACATGGCTGGTTCCTTCTGAAGCTCTGGGGAGAGTCTATCCATGTCCCGCTCTTGCCTTCTAGGGGCTCCCAGCAATCCTCGGTGTCCCATGGCTTGTGGATACATCACTCTGATCCCTGTCTCCATGTTCACGGGGTCTTCTCCCCATGTGTGTCCTGGATTCGACTTCGGATCTTCTTATAAGGACGCCAGTAACTGCATTAGCACCCTCCTCCCAACAGCATGACCTCATGTCACCTAATTATATCTGCAAAGACCCTGTTTACAAATAAGGTCACATTCTGAGGTTCCAGGTGAACGTGAATTCGGGAGAGAACGCCATTCAACCCAGTACACCCAACAACTCGGCGTGTCACCTTAGAGAAGCCGCCTGCAGTGTCTGAGCCTCCATTTCCTAGTTGTTCCATCACAGGTCTCAAATCCTTTCCCTAAAGGGAGGTGGCAGCACTGATCATGCTGCCTGTCACTCTGGAAGGGCCCATGGACGTGAACTGGGTTGAGAGGACTGTAGATTCACTGTGGCGGGAAGTAGGGAGCCACTGCAAGCTGGGAACGGAGGATCGTCCACTGAAAACAGGATTTCAGGAAGACACATCTGGTAGCAAAGGGCAACACAGGTTGGGGCAGGAGGGACTGTGACAAGGAATCACATCAGGAAGCAGAAGGGGTTCAGTCTCACTTGCGATGGGGACAGCAGACAGAAGAGAGGAGTGAACACAGGAATCACTTAGCAGATAAGCATCAGTCTCAACGAGTGAGTCAGGAAGAGCCATCAGAAATGCCATTCTTCTCCCACACAGGGACTCAGGGCAGGAGAACAGACTGGAGTCAGTGAGGTCAGTGTGAGGAGGGTGAAGGTAAGATGAGCCTGGAACATTCAAATGGAAATGCCCAGCAGAAAGGGAGTGGGGGAGTCAGGCAGGGAGAGGGCTGGGCTGCCGGCGGAAACCAGGAGGAAGAGGGAGAGCGGCCAAGGCTATGAGCATAAACATCTCTGAGGAAGAAGCCAAAGGGCCAGAGAGCATCTCATCCCAAGGACAGACTGCCTGATTCCAGAGAGGGCAGCCCTTCAAATGCCCCCATGTGACTGCGTCCACCTAAAAACCCAACCCCAATGTTGGGAACCACTAGAGAAACACACACTGCAGAAACCTGAGAATGGCTATGAGCCCAGGAATACAGCCTCCTCCGTAAGGAGGCAGTGGGGAAAGCATGGAAAGAGGGACACCAGCTCCAGTCTCTTCTGGGCCACTGACCCTGAGCAAGTCTCCTGGCTCCTCGGGGCCTGACACACCCTCTATGTCACAGACGAGGAAACTAAGATCCCTTCCGGAGCCGAAATTCCATGATTCTCATCCACCAGAGCCATATTAAGTGCCTGGTAATTCAATAATTCAATTAAGAAAGCTCAATTTTTTTCAAGCTTAATATTTAATGGAAGGGTTATGAAGTGCGACACAACTCGGCGTGATTAATAGTTACAATTAAAGACCGAACGTGTTGAGGGGAGAGAGGCACAGATTAGTGGGAACACATTTATGCTGCAAAGGGACAGAGCGAGTTGTACCTACAGACTGGGAAGCCTTCTCTTCATATTCCACACCACTGCCAAGTGCCCGGCGGAGTCTATGCTGCAAGGGGCTGTTCTGTCTACAGAACCAACTGACTGACTTGCCCAAGTGCAGGTGGACGCGACTGGGGGCAGAGAGTGAAGTGGGGTCCCTCCCAGCCTCCCCAACAAATCAGAGCTTGTTTGCTGCAAAGCTGGAACAAGGCCCACCCTGGTGGGGCCTATCTTCTTGCCACCACAATCAAGTCTTCCAGAAGGCAAACAGGTAAGAGGAAGAATGCAATCTGCCAGACAGGAAGATGCAATGGCTGAGCTTGGACAAACAGCTTCAGGGGTGGCAGGGACTTGTTTTGACATCTGTCTTCTCACGTCAGAGAGATCCTCATTCCAAGACCACAGGTGCCTCTGGCCTCCAGTAACCCCCATGCAGGTTATATAAAAGACATTCTGCACTGACCATGCTACAACACAGCTGGCCTTGGGACCCTACATGGTGGCCATTCTGAACCACGGGGCCCCGATTTCTGTGCTCAGGAGGAGCCTGGCTCTGAGCATCAGGGAAGAAGAGAGGGCTGATGCCTAGAGTGCAGCCTGCCTGGGCTCCCACCTGTGAGTCTGTGCCAGTTATGGAAAAACTGGGCCTGGGGGGATCGATTCTTCAAGACAGGAGGGTCACAATGAATGGGCAGGAGATACCATCTGACATGCAATGGGTTTCAGCAACTGAGGGCATTTCACCCAATTGTGGAATAAAACACCTGGTCCTCAATTAAAGGCTTTACAGCTAAAGAGATAGCAAATGGAGTCTGTTTCTAATTCTTGGAGGAGTCTTCTCCATGCTCCTAAAATCATAACCAGTGCCAAATTCAGGAGGAAGAGGTGGGCAGGACAGCCAATGCAGATTCTATAAACAGTGAAAATTCCTTCATCTTCATGGCTAGAGGACCCCCTATGCTCTGATTCCTCCACCAACCACCACCACAGCCTTGCCTCCTCCTACCACCTCTGCCAACTTGGGCCGCCATCCTTGGGTCAGAGGGCAAGCTAAATCTAGAAACTCAGGGCTGCCAGCACATGGGCCAGGGAAAAGTGGGTGCTCAGAGATCTTCAGCCTTGAAAAGAAGACAGACAGACAGAATCTGTTGAGTGCAGCCCCGGAGCCTCTTATATGGGAAAATTGAGAGGTAAAGAGCAAGAACAAGAAAAATAAATCCAATGAAAATAAGGCCATTACCTTAGAGACATGTGTATTAACAAGGACTTTTGAGGGAATGAAGGAACAGCTGGGCTGCAGCACCAGCACTTCCTGAGCCCCCATGTGCCAGACCGGGAGTGGGGCAGGGGGTACAAAGAAGAAACTGCCATTCCTGCCCTCAAGGAACTTGCCCCAGGGGCAGTGTGGACACTCATTACCAACACCAGACAACCACACGAGAAGAGAAAGAAGGCGGACTTAGATTTGGCTGAAAAAAAAAAAAATGTTTTTACTAATTAATTACAGTCACTGATGTGAACTGTTTGCCATTCATGCCTAATTACTGTGCAGCAAAATGATGGTGTTTACCATCAAAAGAGCATCACTTCACTTTGAGGTGAGTTTTCTTTGGTGGCTCCAGAATTTCCAATGAATGGGCACTGTGTGGTAGCATTCACGGTCATATGCTGACAACCTCAAGACATTGGAGGGAGTCCCATCCTTATAAATAATAAGGCACATATGATTCAAATAAACGTTGGATTGAGCATTCACTGTGTGTGAGGTCCTCTGCTAAGGACTTCCATGCATCTGTCTCCCTTAAGACTCCCAATCCTATAAAATACTTTCTACTATATCACCATTTTACAGATGAACTTGCCCAAGGTCACACACTTGGGAAATGGTGGGGGCAAGAATGGCAGCCAGGCCTGCCTGCCCCCAGCGTCCACGTTCATCACCAGTGTGGCCACTGCAGAGCGAATGCGCTGGAGGACACACAGCAAAATGCTGGTTCTCCAGGATGAGACCAGAAATTCTCCCTTTTGCTTAGCTATTTTAATTGTTTGTTTTTTTTTTTAATTATCTAATCAATGTGAAAGACCTGAGGGTTTGTCATTTCTATGGTTTGTTTGTTACAGACTAGAGCTCCACTGGCTATGACTCCCCCCAACCAGGAAGCCTAATCAGGGGTGGGGAGGTGGGAGTCCAGGCACGCAGGGCAGGAAAAGCCTTTGCTGGTCATCCAGGCCAACAACCTTCAACATGCTGCAAATGTCCTTGCTATCTGGTCCCTAACAGATGGTCCTCACTTCATCGCAGCCTCCCTGGATGCCAGATGAGTAGATGGAGGCTCCAAAAACATCCAGGCAGGAGGGACAGCGGCAGCAGGAGTCACCGGCAGCAGGAGTCACCGGATGGTCATGACGAACATCGCCCTTTGCCCAGTGTCTGGCAGCACATGATCAGCCTCTCCTTTTCTCAGTGGGAGAGCAAAACTACTGAAGATAATCTTTTAGACACATACAAAAACCCAAAGTTTCCAAAACTGGGGCCAACCTTTTCTCCCCCAGGCACCTCAGAGCAATGGTGCTATTTGGTGGCTGTGTGGGATCAGCATGAAATGCAGGGTTAAGTCATCGTAGCCCAGGTGCCATCTAGAAGGCCCTACTCACATGAAGGGAGATCTATAGGGGTTAGACTGAGGACATGCAGATCCAGGAAGGACCACTCAATCTCCATGTTATGAAGAGCCAGATATGCTGGGAAAGGTCTTGAGGGCACTAAGGATAAGGACTATGTCAAATGCACTATATTTAAGCATCGGGGATCTTTTCCTCCAGACACTCTGGAGTCCCAATACCTAGCCCTGTACCTGGCCCATAGAACGCATCACAAATGTATACTGATCATAAATATATGGTGGGTGGTGAATATATTATTACTAGGAGAGCAGAGGGCACTCAAATCACAGAGTAAAAAGAACTGAAAGAACTGGGCGTGTTTACCTTGGAAAACAGACAATACGGTGAGGGCGGGAGGCAAGGGAGACCTCATAATTGTGCTCACACAGTTCAGCTTCATGGTAAAGTAGACAAAACACGATATTTGAAATTAGAAGACCGTGGTTTGAGACACAGCTTTTTGCTACTCAGCTAACTTTGTGTGCCTCTAGAAGGATTACCTTCATTCTAAATATGAAAACAGGTAATGAATGTTTCACAATTATAGCTGTATATTAGGACATTTTTTAAAAAGATGCTCAGCCAGAAACAGTGGTGCACAACTATAAGCCTGGGTTCTTAGGAGGCTGAGGTGGGGGGATCACTTGGGCCCAGGTATTTGAGGCTGCAGTGAGCCATGATCACTGCACATATACTCCAGCCTGAGTCCAGCCTGGGCGACAGAGCAAGTCCACATCTCTTTTAATAAATAAAATAAAATAAAATAAAATAAAATAAAATAAAATAAAGGCCAGGTGGGGTGGCTCATGCCTGTAATCCCAACACTTAGGGAGGCTGAGGTGGGAGGATCACTTGGGCCCAGAGATGGGGGCTTCAGTGAGCCATGATCATGCCACTGCACACCAGTCTGGGTGACAGAGTAAGACCCTGTCTCATATAAACAAAGATGTTCAGATTTTACCACAGTCCTACCATCCAATCTACAAAGATGGGTCCATGAATTTGTATTTCTAAAAAGCTCTTTAGATCATCCTAATATATAGCCAAATTTGAGAACCACTAACATGTATATCAAAGCACTGGTATAATATGTATCTCTTATATGTTCTACATAGCTAATCCATAAAATATTTAGTAATATCTATGTCAATATATATTAAAGAATTATTCAAAATATGTGGGAAAGGGAAGGAGTTGTCCCACTGCAGAGCTCACAAAGCCAAAATAAGGAACTATGTGCTCTTTAAGCAGGGAAGCAGATTTTTACTCCTGAAATGTTCTTCCTTAAACCATTAAAAGCTGATCAAATATGAAAGATTAAAAGAGATTCCTAACAAATCAAATTTGTCAGAAATATTGCAGATGAGATTCCCATATGGATTGGATGGAGAGGTTGGATTAAATAACTTTGTAATTCAACATATTAATAATTAATGACATGGCAACATTTATTAACCCCCATATGTAAAGTGTGTCTGGCACAACGTATGTGGCCTCATTTCAGCCTTAGAACCAAATAATGAGGAAGGTGGTTTTATACCTTTCATTCATCAACAGGAGAGAAGTAGGGTCCTACTCATACCCTCAACTGCAACCAGGCTGGTTTCCCCACATCCTGTGAGGTCCCTGTACACATTCCTGCCTTTACTTTTTTTCTCTCTCTTTTTTTTTTTTTTTTTTTGAGACAGAGTCTTGCTCTGTCATCCAGGCTGGAGCGCAGTGGTGCAATCTCCGCTCACTGCAACCTCCGCCTCCCAGGTTCATGTAATTCTCCTGCCTCAGCCTCCCAAGTAGCTGGGATTATAGGCATGTATCACCACACTCAGCTAATTTTTGTATTTTTGTTAGAGACGGGGTTTCACCATGTTGGCCAGGCTGGTCTTGAACTCCAGACCTCAGGTGACCCACCTATCTTGGCCTCCCAAAGTGCTGGGATTACAGGCGTGAGCCACTGCACCTGGCCTCTGCCTTTACTCACGCCAGTCCCAACTAGGAGAAACCCCGAGCTTCTCTCAATCAGAAACCTTCAAAGCAATTCAACAGTACCTTTTGTGGGGGGACCGCCAGCTTCGGCCTGGTGAAGAAGTGATTTTAAAATTCAGAAGCCCTGGGTCCAATGGACACCCACATCTCCCATTTCCCCAAGAGATGGAAAGAGTTTGCCTCCATTTAATCTCTTCCTCAAACACTTCTCTGTCAGGCTATGCTTCATGAAAACCTTCACTCTAAAGCTGAACAGTGCAAACCTCTATTGAAATAAAGGTTCTGTGAACTCCAAGCCTTTCTCTGGAGAAGGTTTTTACCAAATGCAAATGTAAAAGGTAACAATAGGAGAGGAAAAAGGCCTGTGTCCCAGGCCCGTGCACTTCCAAGGCTGTATGGACACCCATTCATCACCTGCACGAGGATGTGGACACTGTCACGGCACAATTACCTCAGCACCTGGTACATCAAAAGCACTCAACAACCACTTACTACTGAATGAAAAAAATAAATTAAAATGTATAAAAGATCAAAAATATGTCTACAATGGGGGAAAAGTTGACTCTCAGAGAGCTCCTAATGCTAAAACTTTATAATTGGGAGAAAAATCCCAAAATGGGTACTGGGTGACTACTGAGTGTAGGGCACTGCCCCACATGCCATGAGGATGCACACTAGAGCAGCAGGAGGGAAAAGATAAACAGGTAACAAGCTGAACATTATCTTAAAAGAGTAATACAAAATTTAAATAACAATGGTAATGCTTTCATAAGGCAAGATGTAATTGCCAAATGTATTAGATGAAGGAAAAAAGTCACTATTTGTCTTCAACTATATCCTTTCTAGGACAAAACCGGTATGCAGCTAAGAATAATAATCAAAAACCCATTAAAGATCACGACTAAACACATCCACTTGAAAACATTTTATTTGCCACCATTTTTGTTTCAAGATGACAATCTGAAACAGAAACACAACCCCCAGTCTATCCTGAAACTCTCCTGCATGTATCTCACTCAGTCAAAACCATTCAAGACTTCACGGATTATCAGAGAACAGAGAGGCAGGGTAACAAGCATTTAAAAGTCAAGGTATAACAGATTCCTCACTCTTCAATATTAAAAAAAAAATGTTTCATATCACAAATTTCAGAGGAATGTAAATTTTAGAAAGACTTGGGCACAAAAATCCTAAGACCAAAAGCTGAAGCTCACTCTTATGCTGCCTTAACTGGTAGAAATGTAAATTAGTACAACCTCCCTGTGGGGCAGTTTGGCAATAAATAGCAAATTGTAAAACGTATTATTATCTCCTTATTGTAAATTCCTAGAAGTGGAATTGCTAGGTCAAAAGTATTGCAGGAGCAGGAGAGAAATGCATGCACAAGGGCGGTCCTGCCAGAACTGGCTATAATACCAAACAATGATCATAATGATACTGCAAACAACCTAAATGATCCTAACTAAGGGTTTGCGTAAGTCAATCATAGTGCATCGATATCACAGAAACAATGAAGGCAACAAATATGACCATGTAGGATACAATCACATGGAAAAATGCCTCTGACATACTGTTGAACAGAAAAAGCCGTCTGGCAAACACCACATATGATCCCATTTATATAAAAGTGTACACAACCATATGTTTATATATGTGCAGACAGACCTCTGGAAGGCTGCACCAAAATGTTACTGTGAGTTATCTCATAGTGATGAGATGAAAGGATTTGTTAGTTCTCTGTTTACTTATGTATTTAATTTTTTCTAGTATGTCTTTTCATTTTTAAACAAAATCATAATGCTGTTAAAACTAAACTTCCTTCATTTACAGATCACTCAATTCTGTGCAAAATGTGGGACTTTCTTCACCACTGATCCCAGCAGCTGAGTCCCAACTGTAGTTGTGGAATATTCCAGAATACCTCCATGCAACTCGCCTACAACCCTGGCCCTCCCCTCTTCAGGATACCGGGCAGGATTAAATGTGAGAGTAGTGCACTCCGCCACCCTGGCAAGAAAGCCTTGTATAGCCCATGATTTCCAGGCCATTCCAAGTGCTTCCTGAGTCCTGCCCCACAGCCTGCAGAGCTGGATGACTAACCCTGCCTCAGGAAGGAAATGAGGCCTCACTGAGGATCAGAAGTTGGACCTCATAAAATTGCAAAGCAGATCAGGTGTCCAACTCCCAAGCACAGCCTCCAATAAATCCCAGGAGGGTCTGCTGGGCCAAGCTCCTCCCTCTTGGTTCTAAGCCACCTCATCTGTAAGCAAAGGGATGACACTGGCTGCCCTGGAGTCATCAGACCCCTGCCCTGGAGTCATCAGGTGCAGAGGCCACAGGCACCCCAAGAAGGCAGACAGAGGCCCAGCAACCCCCATGGGAAGCACTTCCATCCACCTGGCAGGTGCATGCAGCCTCTGGAAAATAATATGGAAGCCACCCTTGAAGCATCAAGAGACGTCCAGAGCCAGCAGCTGTGACACTAGATAGTCATGTGTAATGGCTCCCAAGCCTCACACCACACAGACTCCAGGAAGCCAGGCAACAGCTCTGTCTTCCAACTTCTGGAGCTATGAGAAAACTTTCAAAGAATCTCCAGAAGAAGAAGAAAGGGACTGAAATAGGGAGCCTGCAAGTCAGAATTCCCACTCTGAACCAGGCACAGGCTCTTCTGTGCCTCTGTAAGCCCCAAGGCAGACAGAACGCTCATCTCCCATTTAGGAAACAAATACTCAGAGAAGCTAAGAGACTGGCTCAAGGGAACAGAGCTACGAGGCAGAAGAACTTCAAATGTGTGTCTGACTTTTTGCTCCTCATCCCACAAGGCTACCTTGGAGTATGAGAAAGACTGCATTTTTCTCTTCTTGACTCATTTAGTCCTTCGTTCTTTCATTTGAAGAGCTTAACAGAAGACAGCTCCTACACAGAGCTCTCTCTTTCCAGGTAATAACAAGCTCTGAGAACACCCAGAGAGTTCGGGGTTCATGCTGCCCCAAAGGATCTCCGAGAAGAACCAGCCCTCCACACAACCAGCTGGAACATCACAGTGATTGCCCCTGCAGGAGATGTATATAATAAAAATTGAATGCTGCAGCATGAACTTCATACATACTTGTCCTCTTGGTTTATTCATCAGAAATAATTATCTGTGCTTGCTTTCACAAGAGCACATATTTTATAGGGTACATTAAAATTTAATGGATTTTTAATAATATTGTAACTACTGCAAGAGAAAAACTGGAAAAAGCTGCGCCACATCTCTTTGTGGCATTTTGGTGGTTTGGCTCCAGCTTCGCAAAGAAAGAACTCATTTGGTGAGGAGGGGCAGGCAGGTGAGAGTGAAGAACCTACGCAAAACGCTGGGTGGGTATGAAAAATTTTATATTTGACTACTGGCATGAGAGATCTGTGCTGAGGGAGGGAAGTCAAGAAGGAAAGATGCCAAATCAACAGGAATACTTTACCAAATGGTAAATTACACTGTACTTAACCTGACTTTAGGCAACTTGGGATCTAGTTCAGAACAGAAGGAGGACAGCGATGGTGATCCATGCGACACTTCAATTGTGGAAAGGCAAGAGTAGGTGCTGGCCAACGGAATAGAATGCAACTACAGGGCTGGAAGAGATCTGAAATCTCATCCAATGTCTACAAAGCCAAAATTTACAGAAAAGATAGCCAAGGCCCAGAGAAGTAAGACGAGGCCCAAGATCACAAAGGAAATTAGCAGGTCTTTACACTTCTGTTGGGCTTCTTCTATTACTGTGTGTGGCCCAGGTGAAAAGCATATACTTAAATCTAACCTGAATGGCAAAGACAATGTTTTCATGTCTTTAATAAACTGCCAGGTTGCAAGTTGCACATTTTTAGCCATTTCTGGGAACCATTAACTTTCATAAGCCATCCCATGGTTTTTATTTTGATATGCATCACAAAAGATCACTCTATTTTAACTTTTTGGGAAAAGTTTTTTCTCTCCCTATGGGACTCGAACCGACATATCTGAAGGACTCATTAAACAACAGAGTCCTATCTAGAGGCCAAGATGAGGTGGCTCCTTTGGTTCCTCACAGAAGGCTACTATACACGCACCCAGTACAGTCATCTGGGGCCTCCTGAAGTGTCACCAGCCCAGAGACCAAAGTCTATTTCTGGACAAAGAAAGAAACCCATGGTGCCCTGCCACCAATGATGCATCCACAGCCAGGCTGACTCACCCATTCGTAAGTGCACTGCCAAAAATAACACCTTGCCAAAATTACGTTGCCTAATCTTTGACAAAGTAATATCCAAATTAAAATGAAAAAAAAAAAGGGGGCTTAAATGTCAAGTGATGATGGTGATTTATGTTGTACTGATTTATATAATGCGCCACATCTCAGATGGGCAGATTTTTCCATGACATCAAAGCAGGCCATGAGCAGGGTTAGCGGTGACAATGATGGCTGGAGAATGAGCATGGGTCTGGAGTTTGCTAGCCCTGGATTGAGCGCTCTCTCTGTCCCTTGGCAGCTTTGTGTCACTGGGCATGTACCTTCCTGTCCTGGACCCTCATTTTTCTCACCTGTGACAAGGGACACAAGAATACCTACCTCACAGGGAGACTGTAAGAATTACCCATTTATTTTATTTTATTTATTTATTTTTTGAGACTGAGTCTTGCTCTGTCACCCACGCTGGAGTGCAGTGGTGCAATCTTGGCTCAGTGCAACGTCCGCTGCCCGGGTTCAAGCAATTCTTCTGCCTCAGCCTCCCAAGTAGCTGAGACTACAGGCGCCTGCCACCACGCCCAGCTACTTTTTGTACTTTTAGAAGAGATGGGGTTTCACCATATTGGCCAGGCTAGTCTCGAACTCGCTGGTGATCCGCCCACCCCAGTCTCCCAAAGTGTTGGGATTACAGGCGTGAGTCACCGTGCCCGGCCACATTTATCTGTTAATAAAAGCAGCTCGCGTAGTACCTAGTACACAGTGGAGATGCAATTAATGAGAGTTATTATTAAAAATATCTGGTATTTACTATCACTAAATATGATTTGAATGGATTGACAGTTCCTTTCAATTTTCACATGTAGAACTATAATTGTAAAGCTGTGTAACATTTGATAGTATTAAATATTAAACCACTGTGATTAAAGTCCAAAATGTCAAACACTGCAGCAGAAACTACCTGACTGGCCTCCAAATGCCCTTTCACCAAGGTGTGATTTCTATTTATTTTGCTTTGTTGTTATTTTTGTGGTTTTGAGATGAAGCCTCACTCTGTTGCCCAGGCTGGAGTGCAGTGGTGCGATCATAACTCACTGCAGCCTCGAACTCCTGGGCTCAAGCGACCCTCCTGCTTTTGCCTCCCAAGTAGCTAGGACTACAGGCACATTTTTTGTACAGATGGGTTCTCACTATGTTACCCACGCTGGTCTCAAACTTCTGGCCTCAAGCGATCCTCCCCACCTCAGCCTTCCAAAGTGCTGGGATTACAGGCCTGAGCCACTGCGCCAGGACTATTTATTTTGTCTCAGTAAAAGTATACTGTGCCTGAGGAGGAGGAACAGGAGGAAGAGGAGAATGAATGGAGAGGAGGAAGAGAGGCAGAGAGGAAGTCCACCAGTAGTCTAGAAGGTTCTACATTCCAGGCTTTGTCTCTTACTGTTGCCGCCTTCAGGAAAAACCTCTCCTTCCAATCTTCCGTCCTGTGTACGCATCAGGCCTCCCACACGCCCCACGTTCACGCCCGACATACACACACAAGCTGTAACTATCTGCAGCTGGAGCTACTCCGTCAAAATAATCACACGACCTCTCAGTGTCAACATGCGCTTCCACAGAGGGTGAGGGGACTGCCACGGGGCCATTAAGTGTGGACATTAAAAACGCTGATGGAGCTACAACACATTAACCTGTGGAGGAAGCCAGGCTATCAGCTGCAGCTCCACCGACATCATAAAAAGTAAAGAGGCCTCAGTAAGGGAACCAATATTACAGCCATTGATATAAATTATACCTCAGAACAGGGGAGAAGGGGGTGGGGTATAAAAATGGAACAAGTTCAAACTTCTTTTATTGTAATAGTCTCCAGTCGAGCATAATCACCAAAGCTATAGTGCAATACGATTGCCAAAACTAGACAAACATCTGTGAGATGGATTCATCTCAGAGGGGAGGCCAACAGCTTGTTATCATTAAAGCGGCGATGCTCGCTCTGCGCCTGAACTGCAGGCCGCCTTGTTACTGCGTTTGCGGAGGCAATTGTACCAGATGTTGGCAACTATCTTCAGATAGATGACAGGCACCTGCTGTTGAGGAAATTAAGCTCCTCATTGGCCTCTCTGATTTGGGGGGTGGGGAGGAAGGAGCAAGAAAAAGTGACCCTTCCAGATATCCCATGGGACCGGCACTAACCCAAGAGGGTGGGCGGAGCTTGCCAGAGGGCAGGCCAGCTCAGCTCCTGGTGCCAAAGACCCAAGAAGGGCCCACGGGGTGCTGGTGGAAAGATGGAGAAGTTTGGGAGGAATCTAATTCAGGCTGCGGAAGTAAGGAGCTCTGCGCCGACTCCCTTGGCAGGTTGCTGTTGGTAACGGTCTCGGAGACTCTTCAAGAGATCCTAAATTTGAAACATGGCTATGGACATTAATCATCATTAAAAGCCAAACAGGCAATTTTCAAACCATGTCATGCTGACTCAGATGGAGACAAAGGCTCCAAAAGCGGGGGAGAGCAAGGACAAGAGAGATAAATACCACCCATGCCACCATGGACAAATAAAAATCATGAGAGCCCATAACTCATTTTTCAGAGCACCCCGAACGTCAGCCGCTAGTTACTTGACAGAAATGATTCATTCCAATGTTGGCAGGGCTGACCCACGTCTACCTTGCTGGGGGGTGGGCCTATGAGAAAGATGCTGATAAAATGCAACCACCTGCGTCCTGGACGCCGGAGGTGCAGCCTGACTCCTTTTCAGCAGAGGGCGGACAACAGAGCTACCCCAGGACCAAGCAGATGGGTTCAGTCCCGGAGCACTGGTGATCTCCTGACAAGGTCGTCAGATCATCTTGGCCTTCCATTATTTCTGGACAAGTAGTGATTCTCCTTCCTCTCAGATTATCAAATTCGAACCAGGACACCCCATAACTTGATTCATTCTTACTACGATTACTGACACAGTCTGACACCAACACCGACAACTGTCCTCAAAGAGAGGCAGCAGTGGGGACTCAGGGGCAGAAGCAGGCCCAGCCAGGACCCACGGTGTCCTGACCAAAGACACCAAAGTCAGAACGTTATTCTTGAGTCACAGTTTTCTCATCTGTAAAAGGGTCTGCAAAGTCCCTTCTAGGTCTACACAGCTAACAGCCCTAAACTGTTCTTATCACAACCAAAGAAATTAGATGGCTTGGTGCAGCTAGTAGAGAAATGTAATAGCTGGCTGGCGCACTGGCTCACGCCTGTAATCCCAGCACTTTGGGAGGCCAATCCGGGTGGATCACCTGAGGTCAGAAGTTCGAGATCAGCCTGGCCAACATGTTGAAACCCCCTTCTCTACTAAAAATACAAAAAAAAAAAAAAAAAAAAAAAAATTACCCAGGCGTGCTGACGAGCACCTGTAATCCCAGCTACTCAGGAGGCTGAGGCAGGAGAAGCGCTCGAACCTGGGAGGCGGAGGTTGCAGTGAGCCAAGACTGAGCCACTGCACTCCAGCCTGGGTGACAGAGCAAGACTTCATCTCGGAAAAAAAAAGAAAAATGTAATAGTTGCGTTAAAGCCCAAGTTTTCTACCTCTACTGGAAGACCAATTTGGAGTCACTCTAATATTTAGCCACAAAACAAAATGAAACACGCCTTTTTAGCCTGTAATTAAGGTTGCTTCATGTCCTTAACCAGTAAGAACTTCTCTGCTCTATTAAAAAAAAAAAAAATCCATACTTCAAAGTTCCTAGGACAGAGATGACGAATTTTCAGAGAAACACTTACTAGAGAATACAGAAATCAAGGCATCAATTTAATTTCACACTCTACCTGCCTTGGACTAATTTGTGTAAATTACATTTCATACTAAGAACCTCAGCCCACGTGACCACAATGGAGAAACAAGCAGCTTGCATCAAATTGAGTTTTTCAGGTATAAATATATAGCTCTTTTTAGTGTGTGAATGTTTAGCTGAATTTTCAATAAAGGTTTTATATAAAAATTTCCAAATGTTAATTTCCGCCATTTTCATTGACATGTCAATGTCACTGGATTTTTACAGACCTAAAGGGTACAGATTAATCCATGTGGATCCATTTCTTCCTCTTTTAGAAAAATGATTACAACCAAATTCTCAGCTCATAGATGTGAGTGAGCAGAGTCAAGGACCCGTTGCATGAAGCTGCGTAAAAGTTCCTACTCTGGCCTTCCACTTTCAGGAATGTGGCCAGACAAGTGTTCCATGACGAGCAAGCCTTCACACACATGTTTGTGGCTATGATCCTCTAGCTTGTGGCTACCACGGCCACACAGAGCACCTGTCCTTGAGCAACAGCACCCCACAGCCCAAGAAAAAAGCAAGACCCCAAAATGCTCACTCCTTGCCTATTCACTGTAACAGACCTTATGTGACTGGCAGGGGCTTATGCCTGCTCTTAACTCTCCCTTAGTCCTTATTATTTGTAGCTATTTATTCTAAAAGATTTTTCCAAATGTCTTGGAGGGATGGCATCAGACAACACAATGAACCTTTCTGATGCGTGTCTACATTAAAAGGATGACTATTTCAAATGAGCATAGCCATGCCCCTAAAGTTTATTACCGATCCTGAAAATATCCTCAGTTCTATGAAATCGCTGCTTTCTTTGAGACGTCAAGTTGAGGACTGGGACTATCTATAGCAAGGGATAGCAACTTACGGCCCACAGGCCTGCTGCCTGTTTTTGTAAATAAAAGTGGAATTGGAACACAGCCACACTCATTCATTTACATATTGTCTACGGCTGCTTTTGTGCTACAACAGCAGAACTAAGTAGCAGGAACAGAGACCGTATGGCCCACAGAGTCTAAAATATTTGGTATCTGACCCTTTACAGACAAAGTTTGTCAACCCCTGCTCTCTATGAACCTGGAGCTACAAATGAGAGGAGGAATAATAACAAGGACTGTAATTCCTAGACACTGGGAGGATGCAACAATTGTGAAAATAAATGGTATTTCTTTTTATTGCCTCTTTACAAAAAGGCATCTAGAATCAATACATTTGATTTGGGACACCTGATACAGACTTTCAACCGGTGGTTAAGTTATGGGTTTAGCAGAAAACCACTGACTTCAGTTGTCATTCTGTCCTAGGTGCACCTGATCCATCATCTCTGTTCATTTCCTTGGGTTGCCAAACCCCTTCATGAGCAGATCCCGGGTTAATCACATCCAGGAAGCAATAATGAGACTGAATTATAACTGAGACACCCTGACTAATGTTCCCTGAGGTTCTTTAACACAGAAAAGATCACATCTACTGTTCCACTCATGGGTCAAACAAGCAGACCTGCCTTGTGGCTTCTTGGGGGTTGAGGGGTAAGATCTCAGGGAGGAGACTGAACATGGCAAGAAAGGGAGCATCTGTAAAGCCCCGGGGAGCATCCTCAGCAGTCAGCATCTCTGGGCAAGGTGATTGCAGGCATCCAGATGTAAACCGCCTCCCTCCTTGCTCTGCAGCTGATGACAAAGTCAATCTCACCATTTTCAAGCCCTCTCCATTTGGTTCTTTCCAAAATGGGCAGGGGCAGGACTGTGATATCCAGCAGTGTGTGGGGCAAGTCATACTCTGGGCTTCCTCCTCTCTTCCACCTACCATGGCAACAGTGGTCCTTTATGGAGCCCAGAATAAATGTCTGTCAAGCACCTTTCCAGGTCAATGCTTGGGCTGGCGTTGAAGCACATGAAGACATGACCTGCCTTCAAGGGCAACCACAGGGAACAGGCGAGCCAGCTGAGGGAAAGCCTGGGAGAGGAGCTCCACAGCAGCAACCACCGTCCCCACCTCGCAGTGATGCTGGCAGGCTCTCCATTTGCTACACCACACTGCAATTCTGCTTACCACTATCTCTGCTCCTTGAACACATGCCCCACATGGATGGGTACCCCACTTCACCCATCTCT
Source organism: Chlorocebus sabaeus (assembly GCF_047675955.1). NCBI lineage: Eukaryota > Metazoa > Chordata > Mammalia > Primates > Cercopithecidae > Chlorocebus > Chlorocebus sabaeus. The sequence continues at coordinate 40,988,100 of NC_132919.1, forward strand.
GTGGCCCCAGCATGGTGCTTAATACCTAGATTGGGTTCCTGAATGCAAGGATGGTTGGACAAGCACAACCACCTTAGGGCCTTTCAACAGCAGCTCATAGAGACCTTCTTCCTCCCCCTCCAGCTGTTCCCATGATCACCAGCATTTTTAGAGCTCCTGAATGTATTGTCCAGCCCCCCCACCACCCCAGGAACTCCCCCAACTAACCTGAAGGTCTCCCTGAGTGTAGGCTGTGAGGCAGATCCGCCACACTCAGGTGTCTAAGAGAAACCAGCATAAGCACCCACAAAAGGACAACAACAAACTGAGATGCTCTTTGAGGGAGTGGTATACTGTAAAATATGGGCAGACACACCCTTGTCAAGAAGGGATGTTACAGACAGTACTAGAAAAATCCCAGTCCATGAGAAGGCAGCAATTTCTATCAGAATAGGCCTTTTGCAATAACTGCAAGTGAATTACTGCGGCTGCTTCCTATGGGAGGGAAAATTATTTCAGGCGGCTTCCAGCCCCATGTGCCTCCTTTAATTCAAGTCATATGCAAGAAATATTTATTGAGGGTGGAAGTCTCCCCATAGGTGTGTTTTAAGATCAGGCCACACTGGAGCACTCCAGTTAGCTTTTTAAAGCTGCCTTAAAAGAACATTTTTAATGCACCGTCTCCTTTGCTTTGAACTGATTTCTCATTGCAAACAAACAACCCCCTACAAATATCTGCTTTCCTCTGCTTCTCCTCTGGTCTCGGCTGCCAGGCAAGCACTGAGTGCTTGGGGACGCCACCATTAAGATGGTGGTTTTCAATAGAAACTTGGCATTTATCATAGTGAGAGTATTATCTTCTCAACAGAAGCTGACAATTTGTCCTATTCCTCCCTTGAGAGAATCCAGTGAGATCACATTTGCTTCCCCTGCATGCTGTTTCTCCTACTACAACATTTCTTTGCCTGGAAAGAAAATATTGTGACTCCTTGCCATATTCACTTCATTAGCATAAGAGGAAAAAAAGCCAAATCCTCCACTTAGCCTCCCCCAACACTAACTCCAGCTGGGTTAAATCTAGGAGGAGCTCAGAATGAGGACTTCCATGGTTCCGGATTTGTCAGAGTGATAGTTGTGGAGGGATGGGGGCAGAGACTGGGAGCAACTAGGGAACTGGCCCCAAAACCGTCCATTTGGCATACAGAGAGGGCTCTGTGCAGATTAACGGAGCGAGTTTATCAGAGGGAGTGAACCTGGTGGAAGTCAGCAATTTGGGGGTTCAGAAACACGGGACGTTGAGGGGAATGGGGGAGCAGAAGGGGAATGCAGGCAGGGGAGACTATCATTAAATACCCATGTGCCAGACCCTAGGCCAATGTGAATCTTTTCATTCTTACAGCCCCATTGTAAATGAAATTGTATGCCCACTTAACAGATGAGAAACTAGGCTTGGGAGACAGTATCAATAGCCCAGGTCACAATGCTAATAGCAAATGATCTGGATTCAAACTCAGGTCTGCCCAATTCCAAAGTTGAGAATTGTTCAACGTCACCCCACATAATCCCCCCATAACCCCACATAACTCCCAAGAGTCTGGCAGTAAATGCCAACAGCATCTTCGGTTCATTCAAGAGTCAAAAATGTACCCACAAACACATTCTCCGCGTCCACAGCCAGATTTCTCAACATCAGGGAGGACTGTGCTGTGCCTTAATGATGTTGGACCCATTTTCATTCCCCAGCCTGGCTGATCACAAGACGGCAAGTCTGGGACAGACACCGCCCGATCCTCGTCCCTGGTGCCCAGAGGATCCATAACACCTATGAGCCTAGATGAGTCAATGCTCTCACCAGCTTTTCAAAGTCACTGACCTCCACTGGTACCTCCCAATCAGCAGGTCTACTGCTTTTCTTAGACCAAAGACAAAAAGAAGAGAAGGAGAGAAGATGAGACAGAGATGCATATCCCAATTTTTACCCTCCTGACATCCTTCCCTCCTCTGTGTCTACCCTTTATGCCAAAACCTGCCTGAGAATCTACCGACTCTGAAAAGGGCACTGCTGACCAGCTCACCCTGCCCAGATATTCCCTTAGTTCTATTAAGCTTTTGCTGTGGGTTTGGAAATAGCTAAGCGATCCTGGGATGCAGGGAAATAATGGGTTTCACATAAGGAAATACTCCAAATAATGGAATATACTCTCTTAATGCCCCATTTTAAAAAGAAAAGATCCTTACTGAGCATGGTGGCTCCCGCCTGTAATCCTAGCATTTTGGGAGGCCAAGGGGGGCAGATCCTCGCCTCCTTTTAAGGCCAGGAGTTTGAGACCGGCCTGGCCAACATGGCAAAACATCATCTCTACTAAAAATAAAAAAATTAACCAAGCATGGTGGCAGGTGCCTGTAATGCCAGCTACTCGGGAGGATGAGGCAGGAGAGTTGCTTGAACCTGGGAGGCAGAGGCTGCAGTGAACCAAGACTGTGCCACTGCACTCCAGCTTGGGCAACAAGAGTGAAACTCTGTCTCAAAAAAAAAAAAAACCCTAATTTTACCCCTTGAAACTCCTCCTCCAATGACTGGAACTTCCCTGCCCTCCGATACAGAGGATCCATTCATTCCACCACTGTTTACTGAGCACCAACTACTGCTCAGGCCATAGGCCAGTCCTGGTGCTACAGGGTGAGTAAACAGACCCAGCCCCACTTCGTGGAATTTACAGTCAGGTCAAGGCAAAGAGGCTACACATATCTGACTTCTTGATAAGCCAAGATTCCCTCTTCCGTATTCCCATTATGGATTCTCTCAGCTCCTGGTTTCTTTCCTTGATGACACAATCTGTAATTATTTTTATTATTTCCTTGCTTGCTTTTGGCTGGTCCTCCGCCACCCACACCCCATGCTTGTTAAGCTACAAGTAAGCAAGGATGTTGTCTGTTCCACTCACCAAGGTGCTCCTGGCTCCTAGCTCAGTGCCTGGTATTCAAGGTAATCAAGGTCTGCTGAATGAATCAATGAACAAATGAATGATGCGTGAGGCTGTAGATGTAACGCCTTCTGGGCCTAATGAGGAAGGATGACTGTTTCCCTGCACTAAACAGGCCTACAATGCGGAGCTTTTCAAGATCGAAGCCTCTTTGTTTTTATAGGTTTTCTCCCTCTTGCTTTACACTGAGTTTATTAACATCTTTCCGCCCCTTAATATTTGCTATAAATTTAAAAGAAGCCAGAAAACCAAGCTTATTAGAATCATATGTAAAGGAAAAGGAAAGAAAAACTTAAATGAGGATCTGAAAAGCTCTCCCAGGAGGCATAATAAATGCAATAAACAGATTAGTGGATCAATATATATAAATATATTTTAACAAACATCAGCCAAATGATACTGGGACAATTTCCAGGCAGTATCCATTACCCAAAAAAGTTTAATTATTCGAGAAAGAAATGTAAAGAGTTCATCAGAGGATCCACCCAGAAGAACTCTCTTTAGGCCCACATCGGTTCAACTCTTTCATCAAAGCCAGGGCAACCGGCAAGTCAGTTCCACAAACTGGAAGCAGCGGGGTGGCTGGATGGAACTCGAGGTACATCCCATCAAAAATTACACAAAACTGAATCGTCATCTTTATGCTGAGAAGATGCAGGAAAGTCTTTTCAGTTTGCATCATCGCCAGGGTGGGTAGAAGAATTGAGCGGTAAGCTCCCCCACAGGACAGATGGAAAAGATGACGAGAGAGAGAGAGAGAGAGTGTGTGTGTGTGTATAAAGACTGTTGCACTAGCAAGCCTACGGCTAGACAGGACTAGAGTGGAAACTCCAGAGTCTCAGAGGACCTGAGTCTTCAACGTCTAAAATAACAACACCAGCTCATGTTTCTAAGGTTAAGTGCTCACTTTGTTTCTTAGCAGGATGCTAACAACTATATGTGTATTAGTTCATTTAATCCTCATGACAACCCTGTGGGTTAAGGACCATCATTATCCCCATTTTACAGATAAAGAAAGTGAGGTGGGAAGAAGTTAAATGACCTGCCTAAGGTTACCAAGTTAGTAAACAGATAAGCTGGGTCTCATACCAGACAGACTGAGTGTAAACAACCTACGCTCTTATTAGCAGGCAATATGCTCAGCCAGAGGGGTATGAAAACCATACAGCCTAAGGGCCAAAACCGGCAGCCTCCTGATTTTTGTAAATAAAGTTTTACTGGAATATAGCCACGACCATTCATTTTCATATTGTCTTTGGCTGTCATTGTGATAGCATGGCAGAACTGAATGGTTCTAGGAGACCATCTGGGCCACAAAACTAAAAATAGTTATTATCTGGCCTTTTGCAGAAAAAGTTTGCCAGCCCCTATGCTAAGCAGTAAACAAAGAGATTCTCAACTTTCCACCCATGTACTCCTCCTAAAGGCCAAGTACATTAAGGGACAGCCCAGAATGAACAGGAACTAATGCAGCCAGAAGCTATCCTGAAGTGTCTGGAAGTATCACAGTGTTTCAAAAAAGAATTATGCAAATATTGCATTCTGTACCATAATATTTTTTCTAATATAAAATCTTTGAGACAAACTGGCCAGGCACGGTGGCTCACGCCTGTAATCCCAGCACTTTGGGAGGCTGAAGTGAGCAGATCACATGAGGCCAGGAGTTTGAGACCAGCCTGGCTAACATGGCAAAACCCCAACTCTACTAAAAATACAAAAATTATTCGGGCATGGTGGTGCACGCCTGTATTCCCAGCTACATGGGAGGCTGAGGCAGGAGAATTGCTTGAACCTGGGAAGCGGAGGTTGCAGCGAGCCGAGGTCGCACCACTGTACTCTAGCCTGGGTGACAGAGAAAGACTCCAAAAAAAAAAAAAAAACCCAACCAACCAACCATAAAGTCAGAGTGACCTGCCTCAAAGATGTACCATAGTAATTCTTCCCCCCGCTGCCCCACCACCAGACGGAGTCTTGCTCTGTCACCCAGGCTGGTGTGTAGTGGTGCAATCTTGGCCCACTGCAACCTCCGCCTCCCAGATTCAAGCAATTCCCCTGCCTCAGCCTTCTGAGTAACTGGGATTACAGGCGCCCGCCAACACGCCCTGCTAATTTTTGTATTTTCAGTTAGAGACAGGGTTTCACCATGTTGGCCAGGTTGGTCTCGAACTCCTAACCTCACGATCCACCCACTTCAGCCTCCCAAAGTGCTGGGATTATAGGTGTGAGCCATCGCGCCCGGCCATACCATAGTAATTCTACAGCACTACAAACAACTGGTCAGGGCCACCCCAAAGGAGATCACCTCAGGATAAACAGCTTAACAACAAACCCAGAATACTCACCCAGAAAGTCTAGATTTGAACCCTGGGCCCCACTGCTGTCTGACTGAGGGGTCTTACATGTAATTTATGCTCTCCTAGTCTTCCTTACCTAACTTTAAAAAAGGATAATTATCCTACCTCACAGGGCTGTTGGAACAATTACAAGGTCAAAGATACACGAACGGTTCAGGCAAACAGGAGTCCCTAAATCTGAACACAAATGCCGACTTAGCTGGAATGGAAAGCACTGACATCAATACGTCCTCCCTTTTTGCTAAGAAAACAAGTCTGTTGATAAAAGAAATGGGGTGCTCTTATTAAAGAATAAAAATCAGCCGAGTGCCTGTAATCCCAACACTTTGGGAGGCTGAGGCAGGAGGATCACTTGAGTCCAGGAGTTTGAGACCAACCTCGGCAACATGGTGAAACCCTGTCTCTACTAAAATTATAAAAAAATTAGCCAGGCATGGTGGTGCGTGCCTGTAGTCCTAGCTACTTGGGAGGCTGAGGTTGGGGAATCATCTGAGCCCCAGAGGCTGAGGCTACAGTGAGCCGAAGTCGCGCTGCTGCACTCCAGGCTGGGCAACCATAGTAGACCCTGTCTCTAAATAAATAAGTAAAATTAAACAAAACAAAACAAAACAAAAACACTGTTTCCCTATCAGAGAATCTGCAAGCTCCCCTGCAAACTACTCCAGCATTTCATCTCCCTGTTGCTTTCCATACCCTTGTCATTCCATAAGAAAGCTGAGAATAAGATCAGGAAGCCCGTCTCTGATCATTCCATACTCTCACTTACTTTTGCTTAAGTGAAAAACACCTTAAATTGTTTTTTCAATACTAACACTCCATAAGCAAATCTGAAAATATGTACCTCTGCTGCCAATTATAAAAGACGGTTAGCGACCTCGACAACCCAAAATCTCTAATTTACAACTAATCTACTTTCACAAATTACATCTTCTGTAACAGACCACCTAAAAACGACTTCCTGTAAACAAACTACTCTGTTGGGTTTTCTTTCTTTTTTTTTCTATTTAATTAAATCCTTACTTTGCTCTTTTACTACAAGAAGCTCACTTTTCACTACATTGGGGCAGAATTTTTTTTTTCAAGAGACACAGAAATAATCCCCAAATAGAAGCCCAGAGGGGTGCACCGACAGACAGACTGTGGGTCTGTCTGACCTGCCTTCAGCGGCCACTTGCTCATCTAACACTGGCCGGCCTGTGCTCACACAAGGCCCAATGCTGGCTGTTGTCCCAGTAGCCGGATTAAATCAAGACGGCCGAATGTAAACAGGTATGAAGTTAGTGTTCTGGAGCACACAGGAAGGAGTATTTAAATCTCCTTGGAGGTGGGCAAGGAAGGTGTTGATCCTTTTAGAGTGTCAGGCCAAGTGTCTTGACTTCTCCAAACTCTGCTTGAAGGTGACCACCACTTCATTCTAGTTTGCAAGGCCCAAGTTCCCGGAAACCCCCTTGGTCGCAGGCAAACCCAGACAACCAGTCACCCTACCTGCATCCTGGCCAGGTCTTCTCTCTACAAGAAGGAATCATCATAATACTGAGTTGGCTTGTGCTCTGGCTCCCATCCTCTCCGTTCTTTTTCCTTTTTTTTCTTTTCTTTTCTTTTCTTTTTTTTTTTTGACACAGAGTCTCACACTGTCACCCGGGCTGGAGTGCAGTGGCACGATCTCGGCTCACTGCAATGTCTGCCTCCTCGGTTCGAGAGATTCTTTTGCCTCAGCTCTTCTGCCTCAGCCTCCCGAGTAGCTGGGATGACAGGCGCCCACTACCATGCTCAGCTAATTTTTTGTATTTTTAGTAGAGACGGGGTTTCAGCCTGTTGGCCAGGCTGGTCTCAAACTCCTGACCTCGTGATTTGCCTGCCTCGGCCTCCCAAAGTGCTGGGATTACAGGCATGAGCCACCGCGCCCATCCCTGACTCTCTTTCATCTGTCTCCCACTCACTACTTGCACCAAGTAATCATCAACCTTTCATGGTAACAGCCCCTCCATCAGATTCTTCCTTCCTGGAAACATCAATGGTCACACAAACGTCCCACAAAGAAGAAAGGCCCATCACCTAGGCTGCAGAAGGTATGTGGCCTTGCAGCAAATCAAATCCCACTTTGCCAGTAACTCAACTTTGGAAGACAACACAAAGTGGAGGAAGAAATGGAAGCAGCATACACAAATTCAATCTATTCCATCTCCTATTTATTTTATGCAAAGTTTTCCTGGTCCTTATTAATGCCAGCTTTTCCTCCGCCATTTAATCTCTGCTTCCATTTCATTCTTAGAGGCCTGTGATTATTCTAAATCAGCATTTGGATGACTTCATTTCCGCTCAAGTACACCCAGGTCAACTTGGATAGAAAAGAAAGAGGAGGAGAAGAAAAATAATCAGCTAAAAGCTATTAAATATCATCCGTGTGCCTCATGATTGGTTTTAAAGGCAGTGGTGAGGTTAGCAACAGTCAGAAACTCAACCCTTCCGCCTCTTCCTGCATATTAACATTTTTTTCTGGGGCTCTCACTAATATGGCTTCGAATGTAAATAAAGTACAGATTGGCAGTCCACTTTTAGCTAATTCACAAATACCAAGTCTGAATATACGGAGCTGTAAAAATTTAGAGGGTGGTAACTCGACAAATCCGGCCGGTCTACGGAGAGACTATTTCTAAGAGGACAAAAGAAGAAAATAAAGAAGGAAAATGGAAGAAAAAGAAAAGCATACAGGACCTGTGTAAGGGGGTATCCTACTGATGGTGGGGGGCGGGCGGGAATCTCCATATCAATGTTCACTCCACCGAACAACAGAGTTCGATTTCAATGCCAAGTCTAAATGAACTGCGCTTTCTCTTCCATAAGAACCACCCCTTGCACCCACTGGCACAAGCTTGAACCATGATTTCTGGTACACTTTCAGTTCCCACTGAACTACATCTAGGGAGAAAAAGGCTTTATTTTCTCATGCTAACAACTCCATTGTAAGTGACGTCTTCAGAGGGCCCAGGAGGACTCTGGGAAGGTGAGCTGGTGGAAGGACTTCATACCCGCCCCCGCCCCTACCCACCCAGGGCTCATTAACTCCTTTGTGCCCAAGGGCTCCCCGACCGCTGACTCTCCTCTCCTTGCCCCAGCAGAAAAAGTAAATACAGCTAAATCATACCAGGAAATGCGGTCAAACAGCAAAGCTGAAGTCTGAGCCTTGTTCTTCTATTGAGCCTTGTTCCTCTACCTACTATGCAAATGCACGTGGCATTTGATTAGCATAATCTCAAAGTTTTCCCAGCTTGCTACCCAGAAGGCATCCTATTTTTCTACTTGTATATATTAAAACACTGTTAACAGAGCAATAATAGTGTCTGATACCTTTGCCTAACAACAGCTGGCTATATTTTATATACTAAGAGGGAAATGGGAAGTTTTCCTAGAAACCCACTATCTATTTCAGGATCTCCTTTTTGAAGCAAAACTACGAAAATTTAAGAGAAGTGACATTAGGGTGCTCAATCTTTAGAACTCGATAACCTCCACTGGCTTCAGCCGAAATCAGTCTGTGGAGGAAAAGTTTGCCAGGAAAACACAAAGCTGTTTAGCAGAAGGGTTTACCTGCAAACCCCCGGGATCGTATTACTCATGGGTAAGGCTTGTTTGCCTCTGCCACCTGGCCTAGAAGGTGGAGGAGGCAGATGAAGCAGGATTCTCCTGTCTACTCACTGTGCTGTTTCCCACTGAGCAGCGTGGCCAGGGGTCAAGGGGCAAATAAAGTCCCCTCCCCTTATGACACACTTCTAGAGGGAGAAGCTGACACAAACCAGGCAGAAAATTAATAAAACATGGGGACAGTGTTGGCTTTGTTCTGGGCCATTAGAGGAAGAAAATTTAAACACAAAAGTAGCCTTCAGCCAGGGAAGAGAGAGCACATGGTCCTTTCTGGTCCAGCCTACAACTGTCGTTGAAGAAGGTCTGAAGAGCAACACCCAGGCTCCAGAGGACGGGGTGAGGCCCGGGAGGCTGACCCCTCCCCGGGCAACCCACCTGCACAAACCACTTCAGAGGACGAAGCCTCACGGGAGCTCAGATGTCCACAAAGGACACATAAGACTTTTGTTTTCCAGGCCTCCTCTGAGAGAACCACACGGCACAGAGCTCTGTTTATCTACGACACACATTTAAAGCAAGAAAACACTACCTGAGGATCACAGTCCACTCTCAGGCATATTTATCTTCTCACAGATCTCATGCCTTTTAAACTTCAAAGGGCTTTATGAGATTTTTATTCCAGGTATGACTCTCCTCACACATCCCAGGTATGACTCTCCTCACACATCCCAGGTATGACTCTCCTCACACATCCCAGGTATGACTCTCCTCACACGTCCCAGGTATGACTCTCCTCACACACACCAGGTATGACTCTCCTCACACACACCAGGTATGACTCTCCTCACACACACCAGGTATGACTCTCCTCACACATCCCAGGTATGACTCTCCTCACACATCCCAGGTATGACTCTCCTCACACACACCAGGTATGACTCTCCTCACACATCCCAGGTATGACTCTCCTCACACATCCAGGTATGACTCTCCTCACACATACCAGGTATGACTCTCCTCACACATACAGTATCAAAAGGGGCATCTGCGTGGGGGCCATGAATGCAGCTTCGCACCTGCACAGAAAACCCTGGAGCCGGGAGGTCACAGGCACTCAGCACTTCTCGGTCCACACTCTCCGACAATCGCCCACACTGGCCGGATAAACGGGAAGGTCTTATTACATTAAAAAACCAATTCACTCCTGTTTTCCTTTTCTTCCCCCAAAAAGCTTTCACGCACCACTCTCCGGAGCTCAAGTTAACTTTTATGGGCCCCCACACAGCCCCAGTCCGACGCAAAGGGCTCCAAGGATCCTTTAACCTGGTTTCCACAGGGATCTCCCACTTTGACAAGACCTCAAGAGCTGTTAACTTTCTACGCTGGTTCCTGGAAGGCCTTTTCCTCCCGGCCACCACAGTGAGGGGCTGGCACAGGAAGGGGTTAAAGACCTCACGTCAAACCACAAACTCGGGCACTGGCCCAGAAGGGACATGGGAACCAGAGCAGCCCGTGATAAAGGCCGGATTGTAGCAGCCCACTGAATTGGAAATGACTTGTAGGCCTAATGAAACAGAACTTTGGCAGTAATACAGAATGAAAGGAATGGCACAATAAAAGGCAGGAACAAAGGGTGCAGAGTCGTTTCAGCTTAGCAAAATAAGCTCACTTTGTTGTTGGGGAAAGCCAAAGCCGATTAGGATAAACCAATGACTAAGCATAAGTCTTCCAAACTAATTACACAGTTCACCATGTGAAGTATAATTGGAAGCCTCCAAATGCGGGCTGCTTTGCTTTCACAGGAGTTCTAGAAAGTGAGAATTACCTAGCGAGCTCGGCACTGAGCTGCTCTATCATTGCCGGGAACAGCTGAAAGGTGCGGAACCGCTCCATCCGGGACGAAGCCGAGAATTCATTAAGTTTAAAGGCCTCTTTTTGATCTCCGAAATCCTATAAGTGAGAATTTAAGAAACTGGTACTTGAAGGAGGGGCCTGAAGGGGAGAAGGAGGAAGCCCGTGTATGTGGAGTGTCTTTGATCCAGTGCATTTTAATTACCAGGCTGGGCTCTTCCGGGTGGCTCTGCCGGGAGAACAGTACAGAACAGGCCGCCTCGTCATCAGGGTCTGCACGGGCATATCTGGAGCATCATTTACCTGCCATTTTTTGGAATGGCCTATATACATCATTCCTGTGTGTATGAAATCAGGAACACAGATAACGTCCACTAAGAAACCCAGGGCAGTAAAACAAATTACTGTATATCGCCGTTTTTGACAAATGAACAAAGCCTGCTCCTTCTGAGAAAGAGGCTGCTTGGTGGTAAAGTGGGAAGTGGGGCTTATAAACAGTAAAAAGGGGTGAGGGGTAGGTTTTACACAAACAAGTGACTACCCAGGCTTTCCTCAGCATGGGCTGTGTGATCTTGGAGAACTTGCTCACCTTTCTCAACATCAGCCTCATCACCTACATAATAGATTTGCCAACCATCTCACTTGACATCCTTGAGAAGCACATTGTAAAATGCATTAGAAAGCTTAGCACCAGTAACTCCTATTCAGAAACAGCACACAGTAAAAGGATCTTCATAGTAAAACCTAGACCTCAAAAATTTCGAGTTTCATTAATTACATCTAGCCGGTGAAATACGGAGATGGAAATACTATAACAGTTTTTCTGGCTCTTACTCATAGGATGAAGTTCCAGTTTATAAATAGTGGCTTTTTCCAAATAAAGAATCCCTTCACAGTCCCTGCGTCATGAAGTCCCAAAATAAACTCTAACATGGTTTAGACTGCTGATTATATACCATGCTTATTACTACTGACAATGAATTATTTTGGTTATAGCCTATAGATACCTTAGATTATAATCTATCCATCCTATTAATGTTTGAATACTTTACTACAGTACTGACTTTTCAAGCTTAAAACTAACCTTAGGAATCATTCAGTCCAGGGGTCAGCAAACTATGGTCCACAGACCAAATCTGGTTCATCACCTGTTTTTGTAAATAAAGTTTTATTGGCACACAGCTACATGCATCTGTTTACCTGCTGGCGATGGCTGCTTTCATCCTACAAGAGCAGAAGTGAGTAGCTGCAACAAGGACTACACGGATTGCAAAGCTGCAAATATTTACTATCTGGCCCTTTTTATGTTTTCCAACTCCTTTCCTGAGAAGAGAAACTGAGGCCAGCAAAGGAACAACCTGTCAAGCTGTCCCAGGGAAGTCAGTCCACTGTCAGGCCCAGCATGAAGCCCTGGAGTATCCGCTGCCTTACCCTTCTCCAGGGACAGACAACACCGGAACATCTACCCAGGGGTGGGAGTGGTCATCCTCACCCCTGCGTAGCTCATGGTGACGTGTGGATTCTGCCAACGTGTTAGCTGTTAACCTCAGTTGGCAGAGTCCTTACGCCAGTGGCCAAGCTTCGTGACCTCATCTTAAATATAAACAAGTAACGATGTCTCTAACCTGGGGGAAGGGGGGTGAATTTTCTGGGAGGAAGGTGGAAGAAAAACACAAAAGAGTTTACAAGCCTCCAATTTAAGTTATTTAAAGCTCCCGGTGTGTCATTCTGTACCCACTCCACTTACAGTAATGACATATTTAAACTCCCTTAGCTCAGCCCCTGGATAACAGTCTTACCCATCTTGATTGCCACCTGAAATAAACAGTTGGAGCAGCTGCCACCTCGGGCACGGTGGGATGGGGAGAGCAGAGAGGAATGACAGCAAGGAGACCTAAAAAGAGAGTGGTACACCTTGCATGGAGGCTGTGAAAGGAAAGTTCTAGACTTGGAGGAAAAGGAAGTAGGGTGTAAATTCTGGCTCTTACACTGTCTTACCTGGGTGACCTCTGCTGACACTCAGCCTCCCTGGCCCTGACTGTCTACCTTCACCAAATGGACTGGATGATACCAGTATCTGTTGCACAGGTAAAAAGAGGTGATGAATGTCCAGGTTCCCAGCACTCCGGGGCACACTGAAGGGCACAATATCTTCCTGTCCTTTGCCTCCTGCCCACCCTCAGTCCATCTTGGGGACTGATCAGCAGTGGGAACAGGGCGGAGAGTTCAGATGCTGTTATCAGACAAGCCTGGAGGGGGAGTCCACACCCAGCTCTACCTCCTGGAGGGCTGTGACCCTGAGTCCAAGAGACAATCCCACCAAGACCCCACTTAACAGTCTGCAACATGGGGAATACCACTATCAGCCCCCCAGAGAAAAATTAAATGAGATAATATGAATAAATGGCCTGGCCTAGTATCCCACACTTTGCACTCACTATAAATAATAAAATTACATCTCATTAAATTGCAGTCGGTTAAAGATAGTCCGAAACAATTTCACAGAGTTAGAAATGTGTGTCCACAGGGGTGTGCACATGTGTGTGAATATACTTCAAGCAAGTGTGTGTGTGTGTGCGCGCGCGCGCACACATTCATTCTGTTTCCTGCAACAAGAATATAAAGTACCGAAGGGGAGACGCAGTCTGTCAATTTACTTGTTACCTCCTTTCACAACCACTGGATTTACTCACTGTACTGCTCCCAAGGCCCAGCAGCAGAGTCTCCCTGACTTTGATCATTCTGGATTCAAATAAGTTACGCCAGAATCCTGAGAGGTGGTGAGTCCTGCCCAAGGGGACACATACAGTAACACCAGCCACCAGCCAAATGAGAAATAAGCTATTCTGAAGACAGACACAAATAATGCACAGAGCCTATGTATGAAAAAAAAGCTACTAAAATATGAGCATTGAAGAGCATTATGACTTCGACACATTCAAAAGCCTCCTTAGTCTTTTAATAAAACACTTGATAAGTCTGCACATCCTGCCACAGTCCACAAACATTACTGCAAAATTAACTGGGCAGCTTCAGACCCGGCGAGTGCCATGCCAGGGAAGATGGTTTGTGACTGCTTCTCAGACAAAAGGACAACTGTTCTAAGGGCAGCAATGGTGGCCACTGTGGGCATGGCCAAAGCTTGCAGTGTATCTTACTGCAGGCATACTGGGTCACAATGATAAGTGTTAATGAAAAACAACAGAGAGAGAAACAGAAATAGAGAAAGGAAGAAAGAGAGAGAGAGAAAGAAACCAAGGGTTGGGGATGTGCAGAGATGTGCTATGTGTTGGCAAGTAGAAGCCTGTTTGGAATACTCTAAAAGCCCATCTGGGCAGCACCGACTTTCCTGACACAAATAGGCCCACGAGATTCCAAGGCAGGTTATGGCTCGAAAAAGAAATCCCACTTCAAGTTTGCAAACACTACCCCTGGACTTGTTTTAAAAGCAGAAAGATACCAAACAGGGCTCATCCTCCAGAGCTTTCCATTATGCAAGCCGGACCTGTCTCGTTTAATTATTTCCAATCCCTCTCCCTAAGCAGGGTGGGGCTGGGTGATGGACAAATCCCCCTTACTGCTTTAAATCAGTCTGGAAGAGAGAAGTGCTGTAACGTACACAGTCATCAACACACTTGGCTATTCTTTAGACCCAGCCAGAATGAATCCATCCCCAGCGGACAATACCAGAAAGGGCCATGGGGGAGGCCTTTTCAAAACCAACCTGGAAGGGCAGCTCAGAGCCACTCAGAATGCAAGGCTGGGCTGGAGGAGGCTGGCTCTCTCTTTGTTGCATGATCTCTTATCCAGGCAGAAATTAATACCACAGACAAGAACATCTCCATGTTGAGGCTGAATAAAGGTCATGGCCCTCATCCCAGAGAGTAGTTCACAAAGGTCACACCTGGGGACAGGGTCATAGCTGCCCATCACCCTGGGCAAACCAACAGCACAGAACCTTCAGCCTGGCCAGTAGGCGGCTGTGCCTTTGTACCCACGGCAAACACGACAGCCATCGTGGGAGGAACAAGTGACGGAGCTTAGCACGGGTACCGTGTCTTCTCAGGACGCCTCAGCAGCTCTCTCCCACGTCAGCCTGTTCAGCACGGAAGACCCAGACCTGTGCAGGAGGGGACTGTTCCAGACCTGGGCTCCCACGCAATGTCCACAATTACTCAAAGATGCAGGACGCAGCCTCCTTGAACCTGCCGTTTCCACAGCAGCCAGAGGAGGGTGGTATACACAAAAGCCAACAAGGGTCAGCCCCACTAAGGCAACAGGGCCGTCTAAGGAATGTGTCATCCTCAGCAAGAACCCACTCTCAAGGCACCATCTCCCCTCACCCACTAGAAAGAGGCCAAATTAAACACATCACCCATGGTGACATGTCCTATCTGTCTGTCTGACTCTCTCTATCATACACACACCTTCTCACACTCCGTTTCCTGGCTGCTGGGGGCTCTTGGGTTGGTCCCAGTCTGTTCCAGAAGCAGAACCCAGGGGATAATTTTACTGCTGTCTCCACAGACATTCAAGCCAGAGAATGCTGACAGGTACAGGCCTCACATCTTTTCCAAGTCTCCTTGGGCATTTGACAGGGGAGGGTTCAGCTGCAAAGGGCCTCAGGGAGTCTCAGCTCTCAATGCATTTTCCAAACAGGCACAGAAGGGAGAAGCCCAGCACCAACCTGCCAGCCTCTAGCAGCTTCTGTGGGAGCTCCTGCCCTGCAAGTCACAGCCCCACATCCCTCCCCAGCCACCGTCACCAGCAGCTCCCAGCCCAGGCCCCACGTGGCAGCAAACGCCAGCAAAACTGCTCTAAAAGGCCGCTCTGTCTGCTCCTGCCAGCACGTGGGACATCACACCAAATGCAAGCCAGACCCTTCCACCTCAGCTTCTGCTGAATTTCACTTAAATCATGATGGCCAGGTTCAAGGACAAGCTTCTTGAGGACACAGCTGTAGCAGGGGCGGGGGCCACAGCAGCCTCTTCTTAGGACTGATGAGACTACTTCTGGCATGTGCCATCCAACCCCATCCAGCGCTTACCTTGCCAAACTGCTCGAAATATTGCTTTACATCTTCCACTACTGTGTTCGCAGATAACCCGCCTACAAATATTTTCTTTGTTCTTGTGACCATCTGCAAGAAATGACAAGAGAAAGGCATGGGTTAACCAGGTTATCTAAAGCAGTGCTCAAGAGGCTGCTGAAAGAAATCGCTTTCCACATTTCTCTAGGAAGGCAATTTTAGATATATTCAAGCTGCACGACGCGGGCGTTTAGATGTCTAAGGATGCTAGAGACAGTCACTCTGCATATCTCAGGCATTCAGATGGCAACCTAAAAGTTTGAGTTTCATACAGACACAGAGACTTCAGAACCTCATTGGCCACAACACACAACTTCATTCTGATGGACTAGCAAAAAGAGAAAAATCACATGTCAAGCTATTTTAAAGCTAAGAGACGTGAATAAAACAGACCTAAATGCATAAAAACTGCTGCCCAGAAACTATCCACAAAACCTGTCAATAAGAAATGCACATGATTCAAAACTACGCGCAGACTGTCTACGCTGAGCTGTTTGAGTTAGGTGCTGGTATACGTCTGCAACCAACACAGACGCTGACCTCGCAACCTGAGGACCACCCTGCAAGCTCTGTCCAGGATTCCTCCTCTTGGTTTCCCGTGATTCACCCTGATTCACCCTGCACCCAGTCAAGCCCAGTTAATCCCCAGATCCCTACACCTTTGTTCCTGCAGGTCCTTCTCCTTGGGGTGCCTCTCCACTCCTAAACCTAACTACAGCAAATTGTAACCTTCCTCCAGGATCCAGCACATTTCTTCAAAACTCAAAATAGTTATTTATCATTCCAGCCAGGAGCTAGTCCACCCTTTTCTGAAACCTCCTAACAGTGCCTCTATATTCGTGTCTTAGCACTCACTGCTCTCCACCTTGTGTGAAGTTACTTCCTCCTCCAGACAATAAGCTCTTGACTCCTCTACAAATCCTCCACCAGGCCAGGCACAGCATCAGGCACATAGAAGCCAACACTGAGCGTTGTGTGGATGCACGAGGGAAAAAAATGTGGCCACATTTCCAAATCCCACCAGCTTCAAAGCCAAAGGAGTAGGAAGCTCAATGACATTAACTACTCAGAGTGGGAACCAAAATCTTACATATAGGAGCCAAAAATCAAGAATATAAATTTCTTTCTAAAGATTGAGTTTAGGCTATGTGCCATTTTAGTTTTACTGTCACAATAAAAAAATAAATAAAAGGAGAATGACATTAACTGTTCAGAGTGGGAAGACAAAATCTTACACGTAGGAGCCAAAAATCAAGAAAATAAATTTCATTCTAAAGACTGAGTTTAGGCTATGTGCCATTTTAGTTTTATGGTCACAATACAAAATTGTAGAATTTGGTGGGTGAGGGTCTGACCAGTTTGTTGGCATATAATCAACACACAATGTCATCTGTGTCTACTGCAACTCGATGTGATGTAGGATGCTGAAGCACAGGAGCCATGGCTGCCTGGGTCATTCATCACAGAGGCTCCTGGCACATCTGCTGAGTGAATGAGTGAACCAACCCACCTCAACAGGAGCGTGAGGTGAGTGACACCAGGGGGCACAGTGGTTACTGGCAGACTGTGCTGTAGGGTATTGGAAATTCAGCTCCTGGGTCTAACTCTGGGTGTGACCCTGGGCAGGACTCGCTTCCTCCTAGGTATGAGTTTTCTGCAGCATGAGATGCTGAGCCAGGGCTCCAAGGTCCCACCTAATGCCCAATTCCAATGAATCCATGAGCATCATAGCCATGATGCAGAGAGGCTGGCACACTTCAGGGAGCTCTTGCTTTAGCTTAGTAGCTCCCACAGAAGACACAGGTCACCACAGCCTGCTGGTTGACTCCAAACTTAATATCCTCATCATGGACCTTCCATAGAGGACGTTGTTCTAACAACTCAGTATACCACCTACTCCCTACTTCCTCCTACCTATTAGAATGAAGCAGTGGCTTGCTCATGTGTTTAAAGCTGGGATTGACTGTTTTTTCACCTCTTTTCAGATGAATGAGGGATTAGATGAGATAGTGCATGTGAAAAACTCTATGAAGATCCCACCACTGTGCACAGCACTGAGCTCCAAGTACCTCTCATGACCTGGTAGGCCTCTTATGCTCACTCATTATTGTCCATCTCCCTTCTCACCCATTCCTTAAGTCTCCCTGGTAAATCAAGGTCACTTGAATGGCAAAATTCCATCAAGCCCTTTCCAGATTTAAATCTCTCCCTACACTCATGAATCACCAAATTTTACTAAGCTAACTTTCCTAATGTATTCATTCAACAGATACATTAAGTGCGAGGTGCTGGAGCTTACATTCTAATAGAATGTGGAATGTAATCCACTATAAAACGAAGATATAATGATTAGCCTACCATACAAGGTTCCTGTTAGGAGTAAATTAAGTAACATACGCCCAAGTGTCTAGCAGGGCACTGTGTAGTCGCTAAATAAATGGCCACTGTAACTGAATCCAAAGTCAGTTACTAGATTCATCTGTCCAGCTCAGAACTAAACACATGGTGAAAAGACATATTACACAAAAATGTGCCTTTGAAAGGGCATCTCTTACTGCCCTATTGTCTTCCACTATAATTTCAAAAACACTTTCCTGCATCTCTACGTGCTTTTAGATGGGCAAAGATTCCCAATAGTTTAATTGTAGATTTTTCATTCCTTTTTTTCCCTTACCCCAGCCAAGTAATTAAATATCTGTAAAGAAACACTAATGTGATCTACCAACATGTACTAGTAGAGTTCTCAACTTGAAGAAACTCTAGAGAGCCATACTATAACCTGAACCCCACGGTCTCATTTATATACTGTTGAGAGTCGGGTGGGTATACAGCAGTCCTGTCTATATTCCAAACGTTCATGTGGGCCCAGAGAATTCAACAAACAACATGTCTTCATTTCAAATAACAGAAGTCAACAGATTGTTCATTCCCCAGTAACTGGTGAAACGAAAATATCTCTTCGTACACCCTCCACCGTTGCCTTATAGCCATAAACCTGCCTAGGCAGAGCCCTAAACACGGAGGCAGCCATCCAGCTATAAATCTACACAGTCCCCAAAAAGCCTTTAAAATACTTTTTTTAAAAAAAGAAGGATGAGAAATTCCAGGTCCCAGACAATGCACCAAAATGTCCAAGTTACTAAAACATCCTCCTCCTCAGCAAACACTGAAAGAAACTGTTTTAATCAAAACCTTCCAAACGTGAAAAGGCCAGTGGAAACATAGGCAACCCTTGGTTAGCTGCTCACCAGTGTCTCGGCTTCAGGAGAAGGGAGCACAGCTGCAGGGGCGACAGGGCTGTGCGCAGTGACCTCTCCCGCCAGGGGCATGTGGGGGAAATGGAAGTGATTTACTTTGAGAATCCTGCCAGCATGACTGCCAAATGGACTGTGGCCTGCTCCACAATTTGCATTCTGGTGAGGGACATGGGAGGCAGAGGACCCCAGAGTCACACATTCTTCTCTCGGTTTCCTTGCCATCTCCATGGCTACTGAGGAGGGCAGGAAGGGGATGGGGCTGGGATGTTGTGTCCTGACGCTCAGTGGGACTAAATGGAGGTCCTCGAATTCCCATCAATACTATGCAAGGTTTCTATGGACACGTGAGGGTGCACGCACATGTATATGCACATGCATGGGTGTGTGTTTGGATCAACTCCAGTCCCACTCCTTGAGTCTTGGCCTCTATTTGCCTAAGGAACCATTCAGTATCCCCGTAACTTTAACCCTGGATACAGTGAGCTGGACAAGATTTCTAGGACCCCCAGCTCTATATTCCTTTTGGGTTATTAAAAAAAAAAAAAAAATCTTTACCCACTGAAGACAGAGCCACCTGTTTTCCTATGATCGGCCCTTCAGGTAGCTGTTTCCTAGCCTGCAGCCTTAACACCAGTAGAGTACCCATACAGGGTACAAGAAAGCAGCCACTGCATCCCAAAATGCTCAGATGGCCCCACTCAGCTCCACAGTGAACCGAGATGGAAAGTCACCCATCTGTTTCAGGGAGCTCAGTCCAAAATCCATTAGGAAACTGATCTTAAATTTCCTTTGCTTAGAGTTTCTAGTGGAGAGGTTGCAGATAACATTTGGGTATGTGAGTGCTTCCCACCATTAGAGACACCAGATACCTACCCGACAGCCTTGCACCATGTGGGGACAGCCCCCTCTCCAGCAGGCACCCTCCTTTTATGGTTTAAGGTGTCACTCTGGGAAGCAGGAGGTGTGCACGTGTGCGTGTGCGCGCTCTTGCCCGTGTGCACAAAGGGCAGTGGGGAGTGTTCAGGCTCTCACAAATCATTGCTGGAAAGTTCTGCATCTAGACCTGTAATTTAACTAAACACCGCTGCTCTCCACATACCCCTTGGCTCCATAAAGAAAATGCCAGCACCCATTCCAGTTCGGAAAATTGCTGTTTACATGTAAGAACTGGCCAAAGCCAGTACTAACCAGAGCTGCAAAGAGCACTCCACCTCCCTGCCTCTAAACAAAGAGCTGGCTTTTTAAGTTTAAAAAATTCCCTTTTAAAAAATGTGTTTCCATCAGAAATGGTCACTAGGAACGGGGCCACTGTTTGTATTCTTATAAAATAGGATAAAGCAAATGGGGTGTGTGTGTGTGTGTGTGTGTTGTGTGCTGTGTGTGTTTTGTGTGTGTGTTGAAGGCAGAGTGGGGTAAGGGGAGGTTAGAAAAGAGAAACTACTTTTAAAAATGAGATTAAAGGGAAAACTTAATTCCAACAGCACTGGCCTAAAGATATTCGTTATCACACAAGGAAAACAAAAACAAAACAAACACCAAAAAAACACAAATATTTCTTAATCCGAACAAATACATGAAAAGGCAGGAAATGGCTCTAGAGAGCCTTAAATGAGTATGAGAGAGGCCCACAGAAATTAAATCAGCTCTGGCTATTATCATGTTCCTTAAAAGAGTTCAAATTTCCCATGATGAAAAAATGTAAGCCATCTTCACTCCCCAAGAACACAAGCTCGTCTGCAGATGATGCCTCATCTGTGGGAACCCCAAGGTGGAGAAAGCCCAGGAAAGGTGTTAAAATGCTAGCAGTGGGTAGGATGCTGCAAACTTTCTAGTTCATCCTCCCCACTGTGCAGATGGAAAAGTCAAGTCCCAGTGAGATGACTCGTGTGCTAGTTAAGGCAAGGCAGCTAGTTAGGAGGACCGCTTTCCCAGGCTCAGACAAGCACTCTGTCTGTTACCCCATCCTGTCCAGGGACATTGAAGAACGAAAGTGCTCACAACATTCAGAACCCAGGATGAAATCCTATGTATCTGCCAATATGGCAGTCTTCTCCTATCGGTCTGCATTTGAGAATTAAGTCCAATCTTTGCATGACAGACCCTCAAGCAGGGCTGCCTGAGATCACAGAACTCCTAAACTCCAAGGCTCCATTCCCCAAGGTGTTTCATTTAAGGGACCTGCCCTCTAAAATCCCTACTTCTCCCCATATTTTTCCCATCCTCCCTCACCCTCACAACTGCCAATACTACCATTCTTGCCACCACCAACTCCACCACCATCACCCTCGGGGCCACCCTCCTGCCACCTTCATCACTACCATAACTACTATCACCATCACATCTGAATCCAGTGGCAAACTGACTCAGCTTGCAAAATCAGAACACAGGTCAGGTACTGGGGCATCTTCTCCAAGTGTTTCAAGGATCACATGTGGAAAAGAGACTGGGGTGGATCAAATAGAGTCCCTCCAAAATTCATGTCCATCCAGAATTTCAGAAAGTGACCTTATTTGGAAACAGGGTCTTTACGGATGTAATTAGTTAAGAATCTTGAGACGAAGTCATCCTGGACATAGAGTAAGCCTTAAATCCAATAACGGGTGTCCTTCCAAGAAGAGGACAAACAGACACAGAAAGAAGGTGGCCATGTGCAGATGAAGGCAGAGCCTTGAGTGATGGGTCTGCAAACCAAGAATTGTTGGCCACCAGTGCAAGCCAGGAGAGAGGTATGGGACAGTTTTTCCCACAGAGCACCCACAGGGAACCAGTCCTGCTGACACCTTGATTTCAGACTTCTGGACTCCTGAACTGTAATAGACTATATTTCTATTTCTTCTTTTTTTTTTTTTCTTTTTGAGACGGACTCTTCCTCTGTCGCCCAGGCCCAGGCTGGAGTGCAGTAGCGCGATCTCAGCTCACTGCAAGCTCCGCCTCCTGGGTTTACGCCATTCTCCTGCCTCAGCCTCCCAAGTAGCTGGGACTACAGGCGTCCGCCACCACGCCCACCTAATTTTTTGTATTTTTAGTAGAGACGGGGTTTCAGCGTGTTAGCCAGGATGGTCTCGATCTCCTGACCTCGTGATCCTCCCACCTCGACCTCCCAAAGTGCTGGGATTACAGGCATAAGCCACTCCACCTGGCCTACTTCTAGTTCTTAAACTAGTGTGTGGTAATTTGTTACAGCTGTCCCACAAAACTAATACAGAGATCTATCTGGGATAAGCCCAAGGACACCAGTGCCTTGACCTCACCTTTTTTTGGTGACAGCAGAGACCGAGTCCACATGCAAACTCTATCAATTGTGGAGGAGGAGGGCATCACACCCACCCAAGCAAGGCAAGTCACCGGCAGAGGCCACGGGGAGTACATCTCTGCCTTAAATGGTCAAATGACACCTGTGTTGAGGTGAGGAATGGGAAGGACAAAGCCACCTGTAAGGAGAAGCAACCCAAAAGTGACACGAGGATTCAAGTTCCTCTGATAAAACACATGATGAAAGTAAGGCCAGGGTTTATACAAGGGCAGGCTCCTGCCTAATAAACTCTGAGCTATTGAGATATGCTTTTCCCCTATGGAAAAGCCCTTTTCCTGGTGTCTGCTTCCATGCCTAGAATTCTCTGCCCTCACTATAGATCATCTGTGGGCCAGGCCTGAGCTATGCCTTTCCCATGAGGTGCCTGACTTAGTCCTCATGTCAATCTTACGACAGGTCCCAGCCACTCTTCCACAGATAAGGAAACCAAGGCTCAGAAATGTTAAGCAACCAAAATCAAACAGCACTATGGAGTGACAAATGGAGAATCCAAATCTTGCCCTTCCTATCCACTGCTCTAACACCTTCATTTGCTACTGTGTCATCATCTTTCTTTCCATAAGAAAAACACAATTGGAAAAAGGGGAGGATTGAGGGCACCATGAGGAGTAGTATGTCTTCACCTTTTCTAATTTTGCAGCAAAGATGCAAAAATGACAAGCCAGATCTTCCTGGTGAAAATTTAAAATGGTGCAGCTACTTTGAGAACAGCCTGGCAGCTCCACAAATGATTAAACATAGCATTACCAGGCTGGGCATGGTGGCTCCCACCTGTAATCCCAGCACTTTGGGAGGCCAAGGCAGGTGGATCACCTGAGGTCAGGAGTTTGAGAACAGCCTGGCCAACATGGCAAAACCCCCTCTCTACTAAAACTACAAACGTTAGCTGGGCATGGCGGTGGATGTCTGTAATCCCAGCTACTCAGGAGGCTGAGGCAGGAGAATCACTTGAACCCGGGAGGCAGAGGTTACAGCGAGCCAAGACCGCACCATTGCACTCCAGCCTGGGTGACAAGAGTGAAACTACATCTCAAAAATAAAAAATAAATAAATAAATGAATATAGCATTACCATATGATCCAGCAATTCTGCTCCTTAGTATATGTCCAAGATAAATTAAAACCTATGTCCACCCAAAAACTTTTATACAAGTCTTCATGGCAGCAATAGCCAAAAAATGGAACAACCCAAATATCCATCAACAGACAAATGGATAAACAAAATGTGGTACATCCATAAATAGAATATTATTCAACTGTAAAAAGGAATAAGGTACTGACACATGCTGCAGCATGGATGAACCTCGAAAGCGTTATGCCAAGTGAAAGCAGCAAGACACAGAACACCACATATCACAGGCAGTGTATCCCTTATCTGAAATGCTTGGAACCAGAAGTGTTTCAGATTTCAAATGTTTTTGGATTTTGGAATATTTTCATTATACTCAATAGTTCAGCATCTCTAATTCAAAAATCCAAAATCTGAAATGCTCCAATGAGCATTTCCCTTGAGCACCATGACACACTCAAAACGTTTCAGATTTTTAAGCATTCTGGATTTTGGATTTTCAGATTAGGGATCTTCAACCTGTATTTGATTCCATCCTTATGAAAGTCCATAATAGGGAAATCTGTAGAGACAGGTAAATTAGTGGTTGCACAGAGCTGGGGGACAGGAACGGAGTGATGGCTAAAGGGTATGTGGTTTCTTTTTGAGGTAATAAAAATGCTCTAAAATTGACTGTGGTGATGGGTGCACATATCTGTAAATATACTAAAATCCATTGGATTGCACCATTTTAAATGAATGAATTATATAGTATTTGAATTATATCTAAATAAAGCTGTCAAAAAAATGACAGGCCAGAGAGATCCCTAAGCCAAGAGTCTGAATGCAAAAATGACTTAAAATAAACCCACGTGTCCAAGAAAGTGTGCCTGCCCACCATTCCCACTGCTTCATCCCTCATCTATTTCCACAGGTCTCAGGTCACCCACAGTTGACCACCGGAAAAAGGTATAACAATATTTTACGTTGCTGATTGCTAAAATTAATTTAACTTCAGAGGAAACTAATTACAAATATAACCCCAAATGTTTCTCCAAGCTCTCCCTCCCTGTATATAGCTATTAGCCAGAGAGCACCAGGGTTCAAGCTACAATTTGGCATTCCCTCTAAACAGCCTTAAAATTGGAAGGAAAAAAAATAGCCCTTGTCTATATGGAGCTGGAAAATAATTTCCACACAATTATACAACATAGGGCACAACGTTACCTCTGATTAAAACAACAGAAACTCACCTACCGGAGAATGTGATATTGTAATGAAATGATCAGGATGCTTCAGCTGGGAGCTGAGGTTCCCCACCCTCATCTCAGAGCTCTCTACCTGGCTCCCTCCCAGGCTAATTTAAAAAATACTACTTCCTCTTACCCTAGGGAAAAAGCCACAGCCACAGGGGTGACCTGTCCACAGATTAGTATCAGAGAGTAATATCCTAAACAGTAGCATTGAGCCCTATTGGAGACTGGGGGAGGTAACAGACAAAGGTAGAGAGATGAGGGCTGCCTTGGAAGGCACAGGAAATTAAGGATCATGATCCCTGCATCAACCGCTGTGAAGCGAGGTAGCTGGCGAGCCGTCATTCGGATCCCAGGCATCCAGGCTGCTCTGCGTCCCCAGGCGGTTTCTCCATCACTCCATCCCTCTGGGAACCCGTGCCCCCCAGTGCTCACTACAGGGCGATTCAGACCCACTATAGGGAAGACCCCAAAGATTTTCTCAAGTGTTTGAATGATTACCAATACACTGATGCAATTAAAACCCATAATCTTTTACAACAGTGGTATTAAGCAAAATTAAGAAACCTTCACTGTCGTTGAATCTGCGAGGAAGTCGTGCATTTCTGCATAACAAAAGAGGCCCCTCTAAAGCCCCAGCATGGGAAAGGCAGTCAAAGCAGATTCTTAATAAACCTCAGAAAGAGGGGGGAAAGAGCCAGACGGGATGGCGGGGCTGGTATGAACTCAGTCTTTTCCATCTGTGCCTGTCACTCCAGCAGCGGGAGCCCGAGTCGCCCACCCAGGGTGGAATTCTTCTGAAGATGCATAGATGACTCACGGTGAGGGGCAGGGCCCTAGAAATGATGGCATGATGGTCTCAGGGCCCCATGACTAAAGCACAGGCCTAAGGTCATTCTGCCTACAGAAATGATACAAATACAACAATAATAGGAAGTTTGCATTTTCAAGCACATCTATGTATACTGAGACATGCTAAATAACTGACCCTGGTTTCTCAGATGAGGTTGGGTCAAGTCTCTTAACAGTTCTGAGCCTCACTTTCTCCGTTCTGTAAAACGGGCCTAGGACCCTGGCTGAAATAACACAAGCTGAAATAACAAATGTGAAATTGTAACCCTGAGAACACCATCCACACAAGGGTTCTGTCTCCTCCAGCGCAAACCTTTCTCCCAGCTTCTCCTCCTGGCTGGAATCTCCTCAGTGCCTATTTCCAGGCTAAGAAATGCCTGAGGCTCTTCACACGGGCTGTGCTCAGGGTAAAAGAAGCCATACCACGTCCAGGCTGCAGGATTTAGGAACACACAACCTTGGTGACAAGCTCAGAGCTCCCAAATTGCTCTTTTCCCAAAACATTCCTGTTTATCTCAATAGCAACTACCAGGGAAAACGGTTTCTACACAAAAGTTGAGCGTCTCAAAGTTCCCTGTAAACAGAAGTAAACAGCCACCCGCTGATCTATCATCTTGGGGAACCTCTGAGTCCTTCACCATGACATTTGGGAAATATCACAGACAGGCTGAGAAACCATGTTAGTAGGAAGGACCAAGACTACAGACCCTTGGATACATGACAACTTAAGGAAAACCAAGCTTCAGAGGGAAGCCAGACCAAGAGAGGATTTCCAGAGCCCATCCCTCCAGTAAACTGGGAGTCACCTGCCAGTACAAGGCCTGTTCTCATCAGCAACAATCTGACCTGCTCTTCTTAGGAGAGAATGTATAAAAACTTTGCTGGTAGGCAGGTTCTAAAGCCACGTTAACCCCATCCCCCAAACCCTCCAGTTGATTTCATGAAAAGAACAAATGGCGGCCTCAACCCTTAGCCTTGATTACCTTCATTACCATATTTCAGATGTACATGGCAATCAGTTTCTGATGAGCAAGTTTTACCTAATCCACACACTGACACTCCTGTAGTGCAGAGGTTTTCAATTCTGGCTGCACCTTTGCACGGCCTTGGTGCAGGGGTGGGGGTCGTTAAAACTTACTGATACCTGGGCCCCACCCTCAGGGATCTCATTAGTTCAAGGCGAGGCCTGGGCATCAGTATTTTTAAACACTCCGCAGAACATTCTAATACGAAGCCAGAGCTCTGTAAGAAGCTGCTTCTGCCATCTAATGGGAAAAATGGCAAGGATGGAGGCCTCAACAAAAGCCAAGTTTTTTGAGACAGGGTCTCGCTCTGTCACCCAGGCCAGAGGCCAGTGGCATGATTATAGCTCACTGCAGCCTTAACTCCTGAGCTCCAGTAATCCTCCCATCTCAGCCTCCTGAGTAGGAGACTACAAGCACACACCACCACATCTGGCTTTTTTTTTTTTTTTTTTTTCCGTAAAGACAGGGTCTGGCTATGTTACCCAGGCTGGTCTCCAGCTCCTGGCTTCAAGTGATCCTCCTGCCTCAGCCTCCCAAAGGGCTGGGATTAGAGGATTGAACCACCATGCCCGGCCTTCAGATTCTTTTTCATTAAAACCCTCCCTGAGCACAAGGGGTGAGGAGCCACAGAAGAGGAGAAGGAGCTGGGATTTGAACGAGAAACTGCTGGGCTTGAGTCCTAGCTGGGTAATTTTAGGCAAACTATGCGTCAAGTGGGGGCAATACCTATATGTCACAGAGCTGCTGTAAGCATCAAATTATTTTACTGCACCTGGCACACAGTAGGTGTTGAAAAAAGGTTTCCCGAGTCCTGAGAAAGACCAAGAGGGTAAGAAAAGAAAAGGCAGCGGAGTGTCTCCAGTGGCAAGCCGTGTTCATTAATCCACTCTCTCATCAAACCTGTTTTGAGGACACACTATGTGCCAAGCACTGCATGAGACCTCATCTCTGCTCCAAAGATGCTTACATTCAAGTAAGAGCCTGTGTTATTTCTAGCACGGTAGAGCTGTAAGAGCACAGGGCTGGGCATGACCTGCAGCTTAAAGGTTAGCAGGGGAGAGCCAGGAAGAAAGGGGAGAAGGGCCTATGGAGCCTGTCTGGCAGAAGGACTGTTAGTGGTCCCAAAAGACTGCAGCACAAGACATTGTGGGATGCAAGGAGGATAGGCCAGGCCCAACGGGAAGGCTGAACCTCTGTGGGGTTTAAACAGGAGAGTGACTTTTCAATCCAGCTATTGAAAAGAAGAGCAGGGGGGCCGGGCGCAGTGGCTCACGCCTGTAATCCCAGCACTTTGGGAGGCTGAGGTGGGTGGATCATAAGGTCAGGAGTTTGAGACCAGCCTGGCCAATATGGTGAAACCCTGTCTCTACCAAAAATACAAAAATCAGCTGGGTGTGGTAGCGCATGCCTATGGTCCCAGCTACTTGGGAGGCTGAGGCAGAAGAATTGCTTGAATCTGGGAGGCGGAGGTTGCAGTGAGCTGAGATCGCGCCACTGCACTCCAGCCTGGGTGACAGAGTGAGACTCCGTATCAAAAAAAAAAAAAAAAAAAAAAAAGAAGAAGAAGAGCAGGGGCCAGGCACGGTAGCTCATACTTGTAATCTCAGCACTCTGGGAGACCAAGGCAGGTGGATCACTTGAGATCAGGAGTTTGAGACCAGCCTGGCCAACATGGCGAAACCCCATCTCTACTAAAAATACAAAAATTAGCCAGGCATGGTGGTGCACATCTGTAATCCCAGCTACTCGGGAGGCTGAGGCATGAGAATCGCTTGAACCCGGGAGGCAGAGGTTGCAGTGAGCCAAGTTGATGCCATTGCACTCCAGCCTGGGTGACAAAGCAAGACATCTCCAAAAAAGAAAAAAGAAGAGCAGGGCCACCAGGTGAGGAGGCTAGGTGATCTTAACACTTAGATGTTGACGAGGAAGTGGAGAAAAGGGCATGAACCAGGAGCAAGACACCTGGACAGCAGTCCTAAGCAACCCACATGCAGGCTGGGAGTAGCTCCCCGACCAGCAGGTCCCTTCTTGCCCAGCTATTCTACTGTTCCAGAAACACCCCAGGAGCAGGAGAGCAAGTGGGGGCAGGTGGGGAAGCGATAAGCACATTGCACCCTGGGCACAGTGGTCTTTGGAAACACACTCAGCCATCTGTTAAGTCATAAATTATACCTATCAAGAAAAAAAGTCAAATTCCCCCCAGCACAGATATGCTGATCTGGCCCCTTCCATCCTCCACAAGTAACTTCCTTTGAGGGAAAAGGGGGAAACCCAAAGAAGGGCTTGTAGTAAAAGAGAGAGGCCAAAATCATCATGAGCAAGTCTCTCTGCCTTTTATTGAATATTTCACCCTTTAAAGATGGAAGATGATTTTTCTAAACCCAGGAGGGCCATAGAGGCTGAAAAGAGCACCAGATTTGAAGATTTTGGAATGGGAAGGCCAGGTTCCAATCCCAGTTCCCTGAGCAGGCTGAAAGATAGAGTGGAAAGAGGACAAACTCAGGCAACCCGATCCTGTCATGCATTTTACTAGGTGATCACTACAAGTGACTAAGCTTCTCTAAACTTGTCCCTTCTTCTACAAAATGGGAGTAAAAGAGATAACACATGAAACATGCTTATTTGGAATGGACTGGAATGACAGGCACACAATTAAGTCCCTCTTCCCCCTCCCCACCACCTTCCCTTCCCCACTAGTGACTTCACCTCTGTCTGTTCATCTGTGAATGGGGATCAAACCTTCCCTGCCTGCTTTACAGGCTAAACAACAGAAGGAAAAGCACTTGGAAAAGTCATGACACACACTCTGTAAATTAAATACTAATTATTATGAATTCTACTACCCTTGATTTCTCAGACACCACCCTGAATCAATCCATCTCCAGCCCATCAACTTCCAATGGTTAGAGATGCTCCAGCAAAAATGATATGCTATCTCAGCACAAGGCAGTGTCTCTATCTGCCTTAACCTAGGTAGCTCCTGTAAAGAGTAACAGACTGTTGCACATTAGGAAGATCACTCTCTATGAGATAAAGCTGGCCATGCCTCGGAGGTAATATTTCTCTGCTGCACCAATATCCTAATCCATCCGTGCTCTCCACATGCCAGGAACATATTTCTATAAATCCTCACATAAAAGAAAACTTATTTTCCAGAGGGATAAACAGAAGAGAAAAGGAAACAACAGTTGCAGCAAAAATATCACCAATCAAACAGAACTCAGTCCGCCAGGAACTTTACTAAATGTGTAGTGTTACAGATGTTTCATAGCCATGATGTCTGTTCTATTTAAAACGCTTGCACTAGGCCAACCAAACAATGAAAAAGAAAAAAGGAAAAGATATATTCCCCAATGCACCCAACCCAGCTAACTGGTCTGGGCTGGCTGTTTATTGAGGCAAAGAGGCAACTGGGGACCTGTAGCTGTCGGCCAGAACATGGAGGGCTCATTTTGTAGTTCACCCTGGAGGGCTGTCAAATCAGACACATGGCCCAGCAAATGCCATGTGGCTGTCTCTGAAGGGCACTTCTGCCTGGAAGCCCAGGGTCTTCTAAGGGGAAATTGCCCTGCACCTGGCAAGCACTTAACAAAATCTGGTTCCCTTCCCTCTAGGAAGAAAAATCTGTACTGTTAAACCTCATTTGTCCAACAACACTTAATCATTCCCTCCACAAACATTTGTTGAGTGTCTGCCACATACAAGGTACTGGGCTAGGGACTCATAGTCAAATCAGCTGCCATCAGGATGCCCCTCAGAAAGTGTGCTTCATAAGGGAGGGCTGTGGTCAATGCACCCTCCAGTATGGAAGCTTCAGAAGGGAGGGCCGTGGTCAATGCACCCTCCAGCATGGAAGCTTCAGAAGGGAGGGCCGTGGTCAATGCACCCTCCAGCATGGAAGCTTCAGAAGGGAGGGCCACGGTCAATGTCCCCTCCAGAATGGAAGCTTCAGAAGGGAGGGCCATGGTCAATGTCCCCTCTAGCATGGAAGCTTCAGAAGGGAGGGTCGTGGTCAATGCACCCTCCAGCATGGAAGCTTCACAAGGGAAGGCCACGGTCAATGTACCCTCCAGAATGGAAGCTTCAGAAGGGAGGGCCATGGTCAATGTCCCCTCTAGCATGGAAGCTTCAGAAGAGAGGGCCGTGGTCAGTATCCCCTCCAGAATGGAAGCTTCAGAAGGGAGGGCCGTGGTCAATGTCCCCTCTAGCATGGAAGCTTCAGAAGGGAGGGCCATGGTCAATGTCCCCTCCAGAATGGAAGCTTCAGAAGGGAGGGCCATGGTCAATGTCCCCTCCAGAATGGAAGCTTCAGAAGGGAGGGTCGTGGTCAATGTCCCCTCCAGAACAGTAGTTTCAGAAGGTAGGGCTGTGGTCAATGTCCCCTCCAGCATGAAAGCTTCAGAAGGGAGGGCCGTGGTCAATATCCCCTCCAGCATGGAAGCTTCAGAAGGGAGGACCATGGTCAATGCACCCTCCAGAATGGAAGCTTCAGAAGAGTCGTGGTCAATACACCCTCTAGAATGGAAGTTAAGGACTTGCATCTGTTTGATGCACCCCTGTATTCCTAGTGCCTAAAAGAATGCCTAGCACATGGTACGCATTCAATAAATACGGGTTGGACAAATGCAGGATGAATGTTCCCTGCTCTGAATTACTCTGTGGATATTCTAGGTTCCTGGACACCCTACTTGTTTTCTCTCTTTCCCCTCAGGTAATCCCAAACACTCCTTGCTGCTAAGCTGGGCACAAGCACTAAGATGAAAGCCTTTGTTCCTACAAAGAACAGCTGGCCAAAGTTCTGTTCAGTAGCCACTGAGGACCCAAGCAGAAAGTGCCACAATCAGAAGATGATGTTAGAAGATGAAGTTAGAACATCAGAAGATGAAGTTAGATGAAGTCAGACAAACCCTTCCAGGCTACTTGGACACATACAGCTAGTGATTTGGTAGGGGCATCTTTATATATAAAAAAGACCATTGGTGAGTCTTAACAAGAAATCAGTCAAAGGGGCAAGTAAAATAGGGAAGGGCCAGAAACCACAGGCATTCATAGATTCTAAGACAATTTCCATTGCCTGTACTACCTACCCCTGATTGATTCCAATCGACATCAACCATTAATGAGCACCTAACAGGCAGTGGGATCCCAAACTGCATGATTTCGTTCTGTGCCTTGAAGATCTCCCAGAGGCCTAACACACACCATGGCATGGGTGTGCAAAAGAGACAGGCATAATAAAATGGTTACCCGAAGCTGCTAAATTTGAGGAACACAACACAGCAACAATAACTATAACACAGAAGTCAGGCCAGTCAGGGAAATATGATGAACTCTGTCAGCAGAGTCAGGGCAGGTTTGAAAGAGGAGATGCTTGGCTAGGGTTTGAAATGATGAGCAGCAAGAGTTTTTTGTTTGTTTGTTTTTTGTTTTTTGAGACAGAGTTCTGCTCTTGTTGCCCAGGGTGGGGTGCAATGACACTATCTCAGCTCACTGCAACCTCCAACTCCTGGGTTCAAGTGATTGTCCTGCCTCAGCCTCCCGAGTAGCTGGGATTACAGGCGTGTGCCACCAGGCCTGAGGGATTTTTTGTATTTTTAGTAGAGATGGGGTTTCACCATGTTGGCCAGGCTGGTCTCGAATGAGCAGGAGCTTTTCAGGAAGACAAGAGAGAAGGGCAGACAGAATCACAGCAGCATAGAATATCATTGCTTGTTTCAGGCACTAAACTTTTGGATTGCTAGACATCAAGTGAAAATGAGGGTCTGAGGGGAGATGAGGATGGAGACATGAAAAAGGGTTATATCACAAGGAGTCTTGCAGACCACAACAAAGAAGATTGGACTTCATCCTGTAGACAAAGGGTAACCATTTTAAGCTGGGGAATAACATAACCAGCTTTGGGTTTTACATAGGTTATTCTGTAGAGGATGGATCTGAGAGGTTGAAAATAGAGCCTATAAGGACAGTTAGGAGCTTATCATAATAGTTCAAGATGAAGGGACCCCGAACTAAAGCAAGAATCATTTGCATAACAAAGAGGGAAAAGATTTAAAAGAGTGTAGGAGACAAAATTATCAGGATTGGGTAAATGGCCAAAGGCAGAAAGGAGGGAGAGGGAGGCGTCTTGAGTTTACTGGCTGGCTGATGGTGGCATCACCAATTGAGATAGGCGATGCAGAAGCAGCAGGCTTGCAGAGGAAAGATAAATGTGTTCACTTGGAGTATGTTAAATTTTCAGTGTCTATAGGACAATCTATGTATCTGCTTTGGAACTCAAGAGAAAGATCAGACTAAATTCACCAATGTCTAGTGGCCACTGAAATCATGGGAGATGCGATGATGGGGTAGAGTAAAAGCAAGGACAAGAACAGTTTCAGGAGTAAGCCAGCATCTTTTGGAAACCCAAAGCACCACCCACTGAACTACGGGAGGAGCAAGAAAAACCGCTTTGCCGATTGTGGCACATCATTCCTTGGTCTCTGTCCCTACCCTTGAGTCTGAGGGAGCTTCTGACTACTTCAACCAACAGAGGACAGCAGAAGGGATGAACATGAATTTCAATGCTGAGTCATAAAAAGGTGCTGCAGCTTCCAGCTTGTTCACTGAACACTTACAATCAGAACCCTGAGCCACCAAGCAAGAAGTCTCACTCCTCTGAAGCCGCCATATTATAAGGAAGCCCAACCACATAGACAGACCACATGCAGGAGCTCCATTCTTTGAATCATCCCAGTTCAGGAGCCAGACATATGAGTGAACAAGCCTTCAGATAATTCCAGCCCCTTGCTATCATGTCTCCCCTTGATTTCAAGTCTTCCCACCTGAGGTCCTACACAGGGTGAAAAAGAAACCAGCTGTCCCTGCTATGTCCCATCCAAATTTCTGACCTGAGACTCCAAGAGCATAATAAAATGGTTACCTGAAGCTGCTAAATTTGAAGGTAATTTGTTCCACAGCGACAATAACTATAACACAGAAGTTAGACCATTTCAAATAGAAAGGAAGGGTCAACGGTGTTCAATATCACAAAGATGTTTAGTAGGATGAATAGTCAGTTTTCAGTTTCACTGGATCCAGATCTCAGCCACACACTTCCCATGATGGATCTGGGTGCTTGCTGGGCCAGCAGTCTATGTGCAGCTATCAGCAAACTCTGAGCTGCCATGTGAGCAACTCTCCCAGACAGGCCCACGGGTGCACCAAGCTGTGGAGTGACTTGGCAGTCTCTGGTTAGTTGTAAGTATTCACTGGGGGTAAACCTCACTGCTGATGGCAGCTGGCATTGAAAGATTTATCCATAAATATGATAACCACCTCCAAAGCACACCACCATATGCTTGTCATGGTCAACTCTGCCTTTAGAAAGGTAGGAGTCTTAAAATGTCAGTTTTTTCTGGGTAGAAATGATTTCTATTTTATTATTTTATTTTTTTAGATGGAGTCTTGCTCTGTTGCCCAAGCTGGAGTGCAGTGACGCAATCTTGGCTCACTGCAACCTCCGCCTCCTGGGTTCAAGCGATTCTCCTGCCTCAGCCTCCCAAGTAGCTGGGATGACAGGCACGCACTGCCACGCCTCGCTAATTCTTTTTTGTATTTTTAGTAGAGACAGGGTTTCACCACATTGGCCAGGCTGGTCTCGAACTCCTGACATTAGGTGATCCGCCCACCTCGGCCTCCGAAAATGCTGGGATTAGAGGCATGAGCCACTGTACCCAGCCTAGAAATGGTTTTTATATCTATTATCATTGTAAATGTCAGTAGTTCCAAACAGCCACCTTAAAACAGGCTGATGGGCTATATATTTTTAAGAGGCCTTTCTTGACCTTGCCAAAGGCCCTCTTCCTCTTCCTAGGCAAAATCTGAATTCTTAAAACTCAGGGCACATCTAAAACTATGATAATCTTGTATAGTTGTTCTCCAAGTGGCATCTGTGGCTCAGGACAACTCATTTCCTGTCCAGCCATTAAGTCTCTGGGTCTCTGTCCTTGCTGGGAAATGAAGCATTCCTCTCTCTGGCCACAGATCCTGTTTCATAAACCTGCTTGGTCCTCCACCCTGTTCCTGCTGTTCACAGGCCCTTTCTTCCCCAAACCTTCTCTGTGTCCCAAAGTGAATCCAGGGCAAATGAACATGTTCAAACACAGGGACTGAGCCACCTGGGACAGAGCAGAGTACTCAGTCTACACAAAGAGATGCCTAGAAATAGAATAAGATCCAATGGTACAATTACCCAAAAGAGAGACCTGATCTTACTAGACTTTTGCTTTCTCAAAATCTCATCGTAAGAAATGTGGCTTCGTTTTCACTGTCCTTTAACAAAAACAATTTCTGAGCAGCTACTTGGAATGAATCGCTACGGGAAGAACAGAAGTAATAACTGGGACCACTGGCCTCATGGTGGAGGGGGTAGTGTTTTCATCAGGGAGGCAGGATATCTGCACAGACATCAAAAACTGCCAGCAGGGTTTTCTAGCCCTTTGTTACCAGATTCCCAACTAACATTGAAGCTTCATCTTCCTATTCTGTCTACCCTCTATGCTCCAGCCACATGTCTCTGACCATCGCTCACACTTCCACACCCCAGACCTTCATTCAAACAGTTCCCTCACCCAGCAATATCCTCCCACTTGTCTTTACCTCCTATCATGATTCTCAGACCCTCAAGTCTTGGTCCAAATGTCTGTGCTCAAACGTCACTGTCTCTACTAGGCTTTCCTTGACTACCCTATTGAAAACTTCAATTCCACCCACACCTCAGCACTCCCTAGACCTTCTCCCGGCCTCTCATCTTCTAGCACATTCTATAATTTGCTTATTTCTCATCTGTCCCCCTCCTACCAGAAAGTAAGCTTTCTGGTCAGGAATTTTGTCTGTTTTGTCCACAGATGTATTCCCAGTACCTGGGCCATTCAGTGACATGCAATAAATATTTGCTGGATGAATGAATGACCATCCTAAAGCATCTCCCCAATACCCCTCAGTCACATACACTATTCTTTTCTCTACACCTGCACAGGATGTAAACTATTCCTGAATAGTGGCATTTCATTTCATTCTGCTTCCTATTATCACTAAGTATTTACCCATTAGGTTTAAGTTCCTTGAAGGCAGAGACCATGTCTTTTCATCTTTGCATCCCCCAAAGCACTGGTGGTGCTCAAGTATATAGTCTATTGAATTTAACTTAAAAATCAAATTGCATGGAAAATAGGCAAAGAATGCACAAGCTCACCTGACTCTATACCTAAGTGATTTCTCAAGTCTTTTCTTGTGAGCAGAGCACAGTGCCAGGGCCTCTGAAAATACAAAGATAAGCAAGATGCACACGGAATAGCACCAGCCACACAAGGCTACTGAAGTTAAATTGTAAATTAATGAAAATGAAGTGCCATTAGCAATTCAGTTCATGGTCACCCTAGCCACATTTCAAGTGCTCCATGCCCACGTGCATTAGGATGAGCATTTCCTCTATCACAGAAAGTTCTATGGGACAGCAGTGACACTGACAGTCTTGTCCTCAATATGTAACTTGCTACTGGGGCATATAGGACAGGAACAAGAAGGACCGGGGGAACAATAAGGTAACAGATCCTAAAACAACCAGCAGAGGCCATAGGGCTGGGAGGAGGAAGGGTCACTGCCTTGGGGAGGGAAGAAAGCAGAAGAGGCTTCAAGGAAGGGGAGATATTTGAGATGGCCCATTTAAAAATGGGTGGGTTTGGCCAGGCACGGAGGCTCATGCCTGTAATCCCAGCACTCTGTGAGGCCGAGACAGGCAGATCACTTGAATCCAGGAGTTCAAGACCAGCCTGGGCAACATGGTGAAACCCCATTTCTAAAAAAAATTCAAAAATCAACCAGGTGTGGTGGTACACCTGTAGTCCCAGCTACTTGGGAGGCTGAGGTGGGAGGATCGTTTGAGTTCAGGAGGTTGAGGCTGCAGTGAGCCATGATAATGCCACTGCCCTCCAGCCTGGGCAACAGAGTGAGACCCAATCTCAAAATAAAAATTGAAAAGTAAATGGGTGGGGTTTTCCAGGCAAAAGAAAGGGAGGTCAGGTCAAGGAAGAGCCACTGGTGTGGGAGCTGGGGGTATGTGTAAGATGGGGGTCGGGGGGAGCCAGAATTCCAGGCCAGGACTGCTGTGGACCCCCTGAGAAACTGGATGGGGGAGCACAGACGACCACCAGAGAGAAAGCCAGAAGGATAACTCGATGCCAAGATCTCCATGGGTAATAGGGACATCAGCACACACACAAGCGAGAGAAGGGACCACCTGGTGGTGTCAGGTATAGGAGGAGTAACAGATGTCCAAATTCAAAGCACCCAGGTGCTCACAAAAACAGAATCCCCCTGCCCTCCTAGACTGTTAGTATCTAGAAGGCAAACCCACATCCACTTGGTTGGTTGGAGGTGGGGGGCTGAAGGACTAACCCTTTAGGCCAGCACATTTCACCAAGGAATGTCTCAAGACCTCACTTTGAATAAATCCCAGTGGGCGCTTATAGGTCCCCCAGCTTGTCACCGCTTCACTCTTCCTGTTAGGAAGCCAGAACGATGGGGGCCTTCCAAGTTTCTAACTTGCTGACAAGCACCACTCCTAACCAAAATGGAAGTCTGGGCGGCTCTGCCTCAGAAGCCGCCGCTTAGAAACCCAGGGGCATACGCTCTGTTCAAGTTCAGCAGGCCTGCCTTCCACAGTCCCGCCCAGGCCGCCCGCTGCGGGTTAAAGACTTGATTTATGCACACTCTGGGGGCTCAGCATGGACCGATTCCAGACGTGGAACGGGGCCTTAACCAGGTGCTTAAGATGCAGGGCGCAACGTGGTTAATGCTATTGTAGGTGGCTCCACAAAGACGAGGGTGCGTTTCAGCAAACAGCTAATAATAAGAGCAGGAAGAGGGGAGAGGTGGAGAAAGTCATCCTGGCATTGGCTGGGGTTCATCCTCCTCCCACCCCCTAGCACAGGCACCTCTGTGACAACTTGCTTCTATCTCCAATTAGCCTATTTTCAGGAGCCGATACCCAATATGCTAGGCTTTCTATTCAAGAGCCTTTATCTAACATGCACATACTTGGCAGAAAAGAAAAAGGAAAAGAAAAAAAAAAAAAGAAAGAAAAGAAAGGATTTCTAAAGTGGCCAGACCAAAAAACAAAGAGAAGTTGGGAGGGGTGGGGAGTCACCGTATTCGAGAACAAAGAAAACTCTGGAAACCCCTGGAAGAGCCCTGCCTGCCTCTTCCTATTAAACAATCAAGAGCTGACTGGGTGCTGAATGCGTAGCCACTGAGGAGGGTTAAGAGGGCGAGGGGCCACTCCAGGGGCCCCACTTCTCTCCCCACAGCGTCCAGCAGGCCTCTTATCGCCAGC
Organism: Chlorocebus sabaeus; assembly: GCF_047675955.1. Classification (NCBI taxonomy): domain Eukaryota; kingdom Metazoa; phylum Chordata; class Mammalia; order Primates; family Cercopithecidae; genus Chlorocebus; species Chlorocebus sabaeus. The sequence goes on from NC_132919.1 coordinate 41,026,057, forward strand.
CTGCAGGACAGTGGGGGCCTCTGCCTGTTTCAAGAGGGGACTGTGGTGAGAGGTAAAAGGGAGGAGAAGCCAATCCGAGAAGTAACTTCCTGATGGCCGACAGCTGACATTCTTAACTGAACACAGGATATGCCAAGAAAGTATCAGGCCTGGCTTTTCTCTCCCTGATAGATGACAAAGCAAAAAAAAAAAAAAAGAAGAAGAAGAAGAAGAAAACGAAAAAACAACCGCGGCCACACACATCTCATAAATCACGATTTTTATTGAAGGCTTCGCCACATAATAGCAACAGTCAAATTGAATAAAGACACCCTTCCCTAAAGTACCAGTGAGAGACCACATCTCCCCCAGCCCAGGGCGGGTGGGAGGGAAAACTCAACCCTGACTCAGAGAAGGGTTTGGGGAAAGCAGATCGAGTAGTAGAGACAGGTGGTGCTTTTTTTTTTTTTTTTTTTTTTTAGGTTTTTCTCAAAACACGGAGATTTGGCAGCCAAGAGAAGTGGGGTGAGCTGAGAGCAGGGCCACACGAAATCAAAACAAATGCATGAGGGAGGATGTCAGGGTTTTGTTCCTGAAGGGTCCGGGGGTGGGTGAGTTTGATGAGGGGATGGACAGTGAAATAACAACTTCCGATGGGTCCGCAGAACACACGCAAAAGAGCAAAAAGGAGATGGACCCAGGTAGGCGACTGAACCCCATCAGAGGACTGCAGACCCCAGGCGCAGGCTGATGGCTCACATATAACATAAACTCAGCCACCTAGCACAGGTAGCATTTTGGGCCCATGTCGCTGTGAGAAGAATGCAGCTTCCACTCATTTACTGTCCCAGTCATTCCACATCTGGTGCAGAGTCACAGAGGGGTATTCAGTTTGGGGCAAGGCCTTCCTCATGGGTGGCTGATTCACGCTGGAACCTTCGTGGACCACACTCAAAGCCTGGTATGCCGACACCCCTAAACGTGGGCAAACTAAGAAATTAAGAAAATAAACAAGAAGGCCGGGCGCGGTGGCTCAAGCCTGTAATCCCAGCACTTTGGGAGGCCGAGACGGGCGGATCACGAGGTCAGGAGATCGAGACCATCCTGGCTAACCTGGTGAAACCCCGTCTCTACTAAAAAAATACAAAAAAAAACTAGCCGGGCGAGGTGGCGGGCGCCTGTAGTCCCAGCTACTTAGGAGGCTGAGGCAGGAGAATGGCGTGAACCCGGGAGGCGGAGCTTGCAGTGAGCCGAGATCCGGCCACTGCACTCCAGCCTGGGCGACAGCGAGACTCCGTCTCAAAAAAAAAAAAAAAAAAAAAAAAAAAAAGAAAATAAACAAGAAATGGGCTAGGCATGGTGGCTCATTCCTATAATCCTAGCACTTTAAGAGGCCGAGGCAGGTGGATCACTTGAGGCCTGGAGTTTGAGACCAGCCTGGCTAATATGGAGAAACCCTGTCTCTACTAAAAATACAAAAATTGGCTGGTTACAGTGGCTAACATCTGTAATCCCAGCACTTTGGGAGGCCAAGGCGGGCAGATCACAAGATCAGAAGTTCGAGACCAGCCTGGCCAACATGGTGAAACTCCGCCTCTACTAAAAATACAAAATTTAGCCAGGCATGGAGGTACATGCCTATAATCCCAGCTACTCAGGAGGCTGAGGCAGGAGAAGTGCTTGAATCCGGGAGGCAGAGGCTACAGTGAGCCACGATTGCACGTGCCATTGCACTCCAGCCTGGGATATGACAGAGCAAAACTCCATCTCAAAAAAAAAAAAAAAGAAGGCCCATAATGCCTTCACTTCTGAAGAGGGATGGAGTGAGCAGATGAGAGGTTCTATCTAGTTCTATCCTCCTTCTTGTCTACTACTCATTAAAACAAATTAGCAATTTTTTTTTTTTTTAGTAATGAAGAGCAAGGGTGAACAAATGAATGCATGTCTTTCCAAATTCTGCCATTTGCAGAATCCAGGGAAATATATTTATAGTCAAATATATTTGAAGTCCTTGTCATAAAGATGATGACTTCCATAGGGCAGGTCACTGCCAAGGTGAAGGGGCATGAAGCTCTGAGCACAGGAGGCCTCCCTTCCAAAAACACTTGCTGGACTGAACTGTGGAGAATCCCTGCTCACCCAGGCACGGCCCCAGATTCCCTGTCCTTTCTCCGACACAGAATTCCAAATGTGGAGCCAGCCACAATGACACAACATATGAGGTGATGTAACAGGGCAGAAGGTTATCTAAGGAAAGAAGGGGATGCCCTGATTAAAGTTGGAGTTAAAGATTAGCAGACTTGTACCTGAGGGAAGTCAGGCTTGGCTCATTCCTTCCTTCTGAACTGACTACCCCAAGTACCTTAAAAAAAGCACTTGAGGGTCGGGTATGGTGGCTCATGCCTGTGGTCCCAGCACTTTGGGAGGCCGAGGCGGGTGGATCACGAGGTCAGGAGATCGAGACCATCCTGGCTAACACGGTGAAACTCCATCTCTACTAAAAATACAAAAAATTAGCTGAGCGTGGTGACAGGTGCCTGTAGTCCCAGCTACTTGGGAGGCAGAGGCAGGAGAATGGCGTGAACCCAGGAGGCGGAGCTTGCAGTGAGCCAAGATCGGGCTACTGCACTCCAGCCTGGGTGACAGAGCGAGACTCCATCTCGGGGGAAAAAAAAAGGCACTTGTGGGTCAACGTGAACATGGTCAACTCAGAATGACCATGTTCTTCTCCTTTCCTGGGTCGGGGGTGGGAGGAACCCGGGGGAAGGTGGGATCTTATTGACATGCAGGTCTTGGCAGCAAACATTGCCCAAAGGCAAAGGGCAGAAATTTTTGATTCCAGAAAGCAACTGAGATGCCACATTTTCCCAAAAGAGGAAGACGCTATTTCTGAAAGGCTAAGGTTGAGCCAATCAGCTGCTCATAAGCAGAAAGCTCTTCAAAGGGGTGAGGAAGACAATGGTGGGCCTCAGAACTTTTATTTCTGCTGTCTAACTTTAGGAGAACGGAAAAATCACAACCGAAAACCCAGATCTCCAGTCAATCTAGCAGAAGTTTCTCCAACTCCAGAACACGGGGTCAGGAGAAATCTCCTTCCATGCTTGGCCCATTTGACTGTGTGCCTTTCAGGGACTCCCTGCCTAGGAGAGAAGGGATTTGAGCAATGAAAACCAAGTCCAAGTGGACACCAGCTTGCACTGAAGGAGAGGGCAATAAATTGGATCCAGACCTGGATGGGGTTCCCAGACCCACTGCCTGCTGGCTACTTGGCCCTGAGAAAGATTTCATCCCTTTGAGCCTTAGTTTCCTCATCTATGAAATGGGACAATATTTCCAAAGGATTGTATTCCTTTTCTCCAGGGATCAAATCAGATTCTATGTGAATGTGCTTTGTCAACCTGAAAGGGCACTGGAGGTATCAGTCTTGATGACCTGCCAAGCAACTCACCCATCGCTTGTTCAAACATGTGATTTTCCTATCTCAGACATCCTGTAACAGGGCCTGAGGGGAAACTGGAGAGAAGGAACTCTAATCTCTTGGCGTTGGCGTCAATAGCTGATCACCTAAAGCAAGAAATCTTCTCTCAGGAAGATAAGGGAACCCACATATCATCTAATTAAAGCAAGCAGCTGCACACAAGTTCAAAGGCGGGACAGGCTGACTCAGCCTGCTGTTCCTGGGCGGTCAGAGTGAGCATCAGCTAATGCGGCCTGGGGTGCCTTGGCTACAGGAACAGGCATCTAGCTGTAAGGGCCAGATGCATGAAAGGAGAAGGATGGGGGCGAGGGAGTCTCGTCATCCTTCATCTCTAAATTTATCTCCTATTCACACTCAACACCACTCCCCATTCCCCGAAGCGGTTGTATGTCAAAGTCTTCCAAATACGTTCACTCAGAGTGGCCTCTGTGCCTCCATTCTTGCTGGGCAGGTCTTAAATCCACTGCCTGAAGTCGTTACTGAATTCTTAAGTAGGAGAATGTGATAATGTTACATCGTCATCTTCTCTTCCTCCTCCTCAACTATTCCAAGAAGCTCTGGCTGGCTTCACAGCCCCACTCCCCACCCCGTGAGCCCATGGCTTCCATGCTACCTGGCATACAATCCTCCGTATTCCATCACCACTTCTACTTGCTCAGAAATTGTTTCCGGGCAAGGCTTTACCCACCTGAATAGGAAAGTAAATGCCTCTGAAGATAGAACTGCATCTTTGCCTCTTGAGCTTCCTCTCCTCGGCTCCTGGCTCTACACCACAAAGCAGAATGTTTTACAAACAGCCACATGGGAAGTGCGGCTGACCTACTTGACTAGCTAGAGGCCTGGGAAGCTGCTGACCACCGCTTGTCAGAGGCTTAAATTTGCTGATCACTACACTTTGTGCCATCTCTGCTCCATTTCTGACCCTCTATCTAGTGCTCTCTTCCTTCTTCTCCCATAAGTCTGATTTTCAATTTAGTCATGCTGGATGTTTGTGGATAAGCCTCACCATTTAGTAAAGACGCTACATTAACCCAGGCAAATCTAAACTCAGAGCTGTGTGAACACTAGGCACTCAGCCGCCACACCAACAAGCTGGCAACGACCAGGAAGAGCAAATAATGATGTTCGACCTGTATGGGGAATGTTCAGGGGTGTCCTGAAGTCTCACTGGAGATGCTGAAGAGATGGAAACCAAGAGGATTATTCCCATAGCAGGCAAGACTAGTGCTCTGGCTGCCATCTTGCCTAAAACACATCCCAAATGTCAACTGTACACGGAATAAATGCTAAGTGGTTTCCTGGCTAGATCAAAGATAAGTATTTATTTATTTATTTTTAAGATGAAGTCCCACTGTGCCACCCAGGCTGGAGTGCAGTGGCATAATCTCAGCTTACTGCAACCTCTGCCTCCTGGGTTCAAGCGATTCTCCTGCCTCAGCCTCCCGAATAGCTGGGATTACAGGTGCTCGCCACCATGCCCGGCTAATTTTTTGTATCATTAGTAGAGACAGGATTTCAGTATGTTGGCCAGGCTGGTCTCGAACTCCTGACCTCAGGTGATCCAACTGCCTCAGCCTCCCAAAGTACTGGGATTACAGGCGTGAGCCACTGTTCTTGCCAAGCATCTTTTTAAATTTTGGATTTTGAGGGACACTGTAGGTTCCTCAATAGTATGAGGTAAATAAAACCAGGAAAAGGACAGGAAAAAAAATATTGAAGAAGTTAAAGTTTTAGGGACAAATTTCAGGATACAAGTTCAAGGGCAAGATAGGGAAACTTCAATACTCAAGTTGAAACTGGATTTGAATTTAATTTCAGTCACATTAAGTATAAACTACCACATATCACTTATGCCTAGGGTTGCAAAAATGCAACATGACTTCAAACAATATATCCTAAAAAAACACAATGTAGTGCTGCCACCCTGTTGATACTGTGTTTCTGCATATAGCTTCTGCCTTTGTCTGTCTTAAATTCTGGACAATTCTCTAGTTGTCTGGCTGCTTTTTTGTTTTTGTTTTTGCTTCTCTGCCAGTCTACCTTACATGGCCATAACACAGAACTCAAGTCTATTTCTTATCATTTGATCTGTTTACTGAGTAGACATGGTAAATTGGTCCCCATCATCCAGTCCAACCTCCTCCCCATAAACCTTTCTGTTATGCAGGATCTGGAAAATTAAGGATTAATATTCTAGGTTCCCTTGCAGCTAGGTATGAAGGGAAAAGTAGTATATTCTGTACTTTAACTATGTCCCCTGGCAACATGGCCAGGGTGGTGTTTAGTTATTCTGCAGCAATATCCTGTGTCTCTACTGACTAGTCATGGAGAACCTATTTTGCTAGAGATCACAGCAGGACAGTGGCAGCCACGGAGGCCTTCAGATGGGGACAGTGTGGCCGTGGTTCTGAACCTGGCAGCTGTAGCTTCATCCTCCCAATTTGGTGGGGACTTCCAGATGACAGAAGAGACAGCAGCTATTTGAAGACCCAGATCTGCTGCATGGCTCAAAGGGCTGTTCCCAAAAGTACAACCTAGAGGTTTCTGTATATCTCCTGATGATTTCTGGAAGCATTTTAATGCCCTCAAAACAAATTCCTTTCTGCTTAAACCAGATGGGAGTGGATTCAGCTCTCCGCAACTGAAACTAGACTAACACATGGCCTTTGTTCTTGTTTTTAAAAATAGATCAATATCTTCATTTAAAAAGAAAAAAGGACACAAACTAGAACCTGAAATGTTTTGTTCCTAACTGGCTGATTGACCTGGGGTGAGGCAATTACTAATATTTGTTGGGCCTCAGTTTTCTTATGTGTAAAATGAGAGGGTGAAATTTTATCTCCCAGGATTTTAACACACCTAATATTTAGTAATTTTTTTTTTTTTTTTTACACAGACTTTCGTGTCACTCAGGCTGGAGTGCAGTGACACAATCTCAGCTCACTGTAACCTCCGTCTCCTGGATTCAAGCGTGTGTCAGCCTCCCAAGTGACTGGAACTACAGACACACACCACCATGCCCAGCTAATTTTTGTATTTTTTGGTAGAGATAGATATGTCTCTACCACTATGTTGGCCAGGCTGGTCTTGAACTCCTGACCTAAGGTGATCCGCTCACCTTGATTTCGCAAAGTGCTGGGATTACAAGTGTGAGCCACTGCACCCGGCCATATTTGGTAATTTTAAATCCAGATGCCCTTTACTTTCATAATTCTGAATTTATTTTTGCAATCAATTGATCAATACAATCGATGCCTCTCAGTAGGGGAAAAACAAAAACAGAAACAAAAAACCTGTCCTCATTCTCATTGGGATGGTGGATTTCAGATCACATTCAGAAACACCAGATTGCCAGGTGAGAAAACTTCGTTTTCAAAGGAGCTGGACGTCTCCTTTGAAGAAACAGGTTCGCAGTGGTAGGAGTGCGTGAATAGGGGCAATGAACAGTACACCCTTTTACAGTTTCTTCTAGAAAGAGGAACACTACTGTTGGTTTCTGTATCATTTATATTTTTTACAGCAGAAAGTATTCATTGATAATAAATTATACAATAAAAGAAACAGAAAATAGGCACAGCTTATTTTCAAATTTCTGTTCATCTGTAACTTTTTTCCTCCAAAAAAAGAAAATATATCAGTATGTTGACCATGAATATTTCTGTGTGGTGGGATCTCAGGTTTCATTTTATTTTTCCTACTTTTTGACATTTTTCAAATTTGCCACATTTGTAAACCCAAGCAGTAAAAAGACAGCAGGAGTCTTCCTCATTCTCTCCCCTCTTCCCACATCTGTGGTGGTGGTTTCTTGGAACAGTTACACTGAAAGTTCTGATTCAGAGGAAAACTATTTCCATCTTCAAACTTGGATAAATGTTAACCAAATAAGATACACAGGTGGGTAGGTCAGTGTGTTGAAGATAAGTAGGTAAGTAAACAAATAAACCCGAAAGAGAGAGCTTTGCCAAACTACACTGAAGAGGGCTATTTAAAATAAGAAATTTAGTCCAAGTTGATCCAAGAAACCCCAATCTTTTAATAATTAAGCCTTCCCCTTCAGCACAAATAAAAATATTTACCATAAACACATCATTTTTACAAAAACAGTAATTTTTTAAAAATTAAGTTAATCTCTCAAACTTTTGGTGAGGTTAGAAAATAGTACCATTCTCCTTATGGGGGGGTGCCAATGTAAGATAAAAAAAATTTTTAAGAGATTATATATAAGTATACATATTATAAATTTTTGATATTGTAAAGGAGATTATATCTCATATATATACTCTTTTATATATTTTTAAATATATATTTATATGTAAAATCTCCTTCAAAATATCCATAGCCTTTAACCCCAAAATTCCACTTCTAGGTATACATACTCAGGAGGTGATCAGAGGTGCTGCTAAGGGTTATGTACAAGGATATTCCACAATGTTACTTAAAATAATAATAATAAATCATTAACCAGCTAACTATTCAATAACAGGCTTTGGTCAAATACAGTATAATCATAAGTCACAACACCACATAGACAATAAAAACCACGCCATAAAAACAGTGAATGAGGAAAATATGATAAAGTTATAAAGGCAGGTTAGCCAATGATTTGTGTGTGTGTGTGTGTGTGTGTACCTGTGTCTCTATATAATTTTTTGCCTTTTTTTTTTTTTTTGCCATGAAATAGGATAGAAAAAAATGTACCGAAATGTTCATAGCAGTTATCTCTGAATGGTAAATAGTGGGATTGAGGGGATTTTTACTTAGTTCTTGCAGTTTTCCAAAATTTTCCCAAGTGTTTGTGATTGGAGGAGCATGGCAGAAGCAGTAATCAATGTTCTAAATAAACAAACTGCCCAAGTCTCTCCTGTCTGTAAATGTCCAAGTTGGAGTTAAAAATGCTTTTATCACAGACCAATCTCGTAATTTTACCCCATCAACTGGCTGAATGGAATAAACATTACATCCTTGCCGTGTTTTGTGGCTGGAGTGGTGTTTTATGCTGTTCTTTAATTAATTAATTTGAGTCACGAGCATTTGAGATGTGTCTATTTTACGGGGCTGAAATTTACATTTATCTCCTTTTTAAAAGCCCATTTAGCAAATTAACAAGAAAACAGCAACACTCAGGGAAGATACTGAGCCTACTGCATGCGTCATATATAAAACAGCGACTATATAATTGACCTTACAGGATTCTCCTGCGGATCAAATCAGATTGTCTTGTAAGGAACTCTGGAAAAAATAAAATGCTATATAAGTCACAGTGAAATATTAACATTATCATTTAAAGTCCAGCTGTTTGGTGACTTCAACACAGGGTTTCTTCATTCTAATGAGGCCATTCATGTCTGAGCACCAGGGATCTGTGCATCCTGACCCTCAGTACAAAGCTGTGTGGCTGTGTTGTAGTGCAACTCTCTGGGTAAAGGGTCTGTAACTTTTCCAGCATGATCCCTGGGCCCAGTCAGGTTAGAAACACAGTTCACAGAGGTTAAATCCATCACCTGGTGCTGAGGAATGTTATCTAGTCATCAAAGCAGATGTAGCAGGATCTCAACGTAAAACCTCACAGAAACATCTTGTGGTCAACTGGCCATCACTGAGTATCCTAGGAGTCTCATTCCAGTCTTAGGACTAACTCCTGATAACACCCCCAGAGCTGGTCTCCGGGCAGAAAAGAACATGAGAGAGTAACAGAGGCCGCAGATGGGACAGCAGCCTCGGGTCAAACACTGGAAGGCAAAAGGCCTTTTCCAAAGGACCCTTTCTTGCTATCGGGACTCTGTGATATTGCAAAACAGAATGGCATTTCTTCTATTTGGAAAGATACATGTAATCCTACTCTTTGCTGATTCACACTGTCCTTTTCCACAATCTAGCTGCATTTGTGAGGTTCTGCCTAAATGTTTAAGATACTTTGATTAAAAAAGCAACAGCAGCAACAATCACAAGACCTTAGGCACCAAGGCAGGCCTGGGCAGGAAAGAACACACAGATTCCCCTTCACTAACCTCAGCTTTCACGGCTACCCAAACCAATGGCTTGAAATTAACTCACTCAGTTAATCATTCAAACTCATGGGCTAGGCAAGTTTTAATGTTTCAATGTTGGTTTACAATTAACCCAGCTGACAGTGTTTTAAGGTGTTTGATTTTTAATTAGTCTATTGATTTGCCAGTCTGGTTAACAATCCTTTATTCCTGTGCCCTTTATTCTGTCTTCTATTCTTGTTAAGAAATGAAGAGCGGAGGTTACTCTGGCTCTTCGCTCCTGGAAACCACTCCAAACTATGACCCCCTTCCTTTCCCAGGGACACAGGATATGGAGTTAAGAACAGAAGGCATGAGGCCTGAACACCAGGATTCTGTGTGACCTTGGGCAAATTAAGGTAACCTCTCTGTGCCTCTGTTTCTTCATCTGTAAAATGGGATGACAGCTTTTACTCAGGAACAGTGTGACCATTAAATGGGATGACTCACAACCCTCAGATCAGCACCTGGCACACATGTGGGCCCTGGGCCCCTCTTTTCCCTTCCTTAGTGGTTCAGAAGCTTTATGAATTCTTAATCTGAACATGTCAGTACCTTCCTTTGCAAAACCAAGAGCAGCTGAGAAAGTGTGTGCCCCACGGAATACTTTCTAGGAACAAAACCAGAATGAATTATTCATCAACAGGAGGGTCCCTTTCCCTGGCAGATTTAGGCATTCCTATTAAATAAGGTCTGCCCAACCTGCTTTATTCCTAGGAGGACAAATAGGCTCAGAGACTCAAGACCTTTCCCAATGTCATGTTGTTTAGAATCCAAGGTCCCCCGAACTACAACTGGCTGCCCCTCTCGTTATGCTGTGTTCTCGCCCCTTTCCCCACTGTAGGTGGATCGATGGTGTAAAGGAGGAATGGCATGTGTCCAGTGACACCTGCTGCCGTTCTGACATAGCTGACAGGGTGGCATCACCCTGGCTTGCTGCAGGACAACTGTGATGTCACTCTCAACAAAAGAACCAAAAATGGTACAAAGAGCACCCTGTCATTCCCACCACCAGAGGTAAACAGTGCTACCAACCATCAGTGGAGCAAAGCACACCTGGGAACTAGCTTCACCAGTATTTCCATAAACCTCACCAAATGACTCTGAGATGCAGCCTATTTTGGAAATTCCCGGTAGAAAAAAATTTCATGGTGAGGCCAGGATGACCCTATTTCTGCCCCCGCCGCCCACAGACAGGGGAGGAAAAGCTGACACACTGATATTTTATGCATGTTCTTCCTTCCTTCTAGAAAACTTTTTCCTTCCTTGTCTCTCTGGTAAACTTCTATTCATCCTTCAAAACCCAGGTAAGAAAGTCACTTGTCTTGAAAGCCTTCTCCAGCTCACTCACAACACTCACAAGCACCTGTTATCTACCCCTAGCGCTCTGCCTAACTTAGTACCTAGCATATAACTTCAACTTGCCACTCATCTGCCTATATTCTAATTCTGCAGTTCTGAAAATTTTTGGTGTCATGACACCTTCACCCTCTTAAAAAGTGAGGACCCCCAAAGAGATTTATGTGTGTTATATCTGTCAACATATTAGAAATTAAGATTGAGGCTTTGGTTTGTTTTTTTTTTGTTGTTGTTGTTTTTTTGGAGTCACAGTCTCGCTGTGTCGCCCAGGCTGGAGTACAGTGGTGAGATCTCTGCTCACTACAATCTCTGCCTCCTGGGTTCAAAGGTTCTCCTCCCTCAGTCTCTGGAGTAGCTGGGATTACAGGCACCCACCACCATGACCAGCTAATTTTTGTATTTTTAGTAGAGATGGGGTTTTGCCATTTTGGCCAGGCTGCTCTCAAACTCCTGACCTCAAGCAATCCGCCCACCTCAGCCTCCCCAAGTGCTGGGATTACAAGCATAAGCCACTGCGCCTGGCCAAAATTGAGACATTTTTAAACACAGAAATACACATATTCCATTAGCCATCAGAACTATGATGTTAACAGAGGTCATGTAGCCTACCAAAAATTCCACTGTATATTCATAAAAGGATGAGAATGAAAAACACAAAGTCTTAAAATTCTTATTCAAGAAACTTCATCACAGACTCTTCGAAAGGTTATCAGGAATGCCGAGGGGTCCCAAACCCCAATTTGGGTACCACTGTTCTAGTTCATTCATTTAGCTGCTTGAGGACAGGGTCTTTATCTTACATATGTCTGTGAACTGCTTTTGATAACCACCTAAGACCCAGACACCTTACAAAACCACCTGTGGCTCCCCATCACTGGAGGAGAACTTGCGGCACCCTCTGTCTCCTACCCAGGCCTCCGGGATGCCACACAGCCGTAAGAGGGATGACCTGGTGGAGGCATGGTACCACTACACACAGGCCTACACAATGGCAACTCCAACCCGCTCTGCTGGAGTGAAGCATCCCTGCAGATAAGCTTCAACTCGGGGGATGAGCACTCATGACATTTATTTATAAAATGCTTCTCCCTGGAGCATTAAGCGTACCTTGCAGGTAGGGATTTAAGATGCTCTCATTTTCTTTCCACATCCCCCTTAACAAGCCTCCAGGGAGGGGCCCAGGAGCTCAGGCTTGGTCTGCTGTTCCTAAGCTACAGGAAAAGCCTGAGGCAGCTTTGAGGAAAGGGACTATTCCGGCCCAATGGGGCAGGCCATGGAAGCAAAGGCCTCTCCAAGGCCCGAGACTCTTCCTGAGTCCTCAGCCAAGACAACAATATCACAAGGACCAACTGTATATTAACTGCTCACAACATATACCTCATTCAGTTCAGCTGAGATCCCTTCAGAAGGGAAGCGATGGGAGACACTCCAGACCTCCCCCATCCACTGAGTTAATATTCTACTTGTATCTCCTGATACAACTTAAAATTTGAAGAAAAAAAATTTAATCACAATTCAGAAAAACACACCCACACATCTTGTTCACCAAGCGTGAAGCCATTCCCCTCAGCGTAGCTTCGTCTGCGCTCTCCAACAGATAGTGGAGGAGAAGGAAATGTCATTTTCAGACCAAAATGCTGCCTCATTCTTCCCCTTCAGGGCCTCTACCTGGGTGTGTGTTTGCAAGTCTAATTTAGATATCACTATTTGAATACACTTTCGAGCTTGGAAAACAAGCCAATAGTTCAGAGGAGCCAAGGCAAACTCAATCTGACAGCCACAGCCCTGACGGCTGCCAAGTCTGATTGACTAGTTGGATATATTTAGATAGGAGAGAGGAGGGGGATCAAACACTGTTGTGCCTCTGAACTCAAGAATACTGTGTTGGTAACGACAGACTAGCAAATAAACAGCCAACAGCCATTCAGCCACATCATCTGGTATCCTAGGCACAGGATCCTCGCCTCCGTAAATTACGTGCAATTTCAAAAGCCACCCACGCTATCGCAAAAATAAATAAATTAATTAAATAAAAGGCAATTAGAAAGGGTTCTGCGGCGGCATTCCCCACAGTTACTTGTTAGAAATAAACAAACAAATAAGTAAATATGATCTGTCCGTTGGCTGTCCCCACCTCCTTGCTCCTCCCCTTTGCTTTCCTGTTCCAGGACAACCGGTAGGCAGCAAAGACAAGGCCAAGGGTGCCCAGTGAGGTCCTGAGCCCTGGCTGCTGCTTTTGCAAAGGTTCTGTTGTAAACTTGGCCCTCTCCACCTCTAACTACTATATGTGTAAAAATAAAAAGTTAGGGGTTGTCTCTCATTTCTTCTTTCCTTCACGGGGTGGAAATTTAAGAGCAGCACGAGGTCAGAGTTATGAATTACAGAATGTGACTCCAAGTCTCCAAGTCATTCAAACATGTGATCCCTTCAGGGGAGGGAAGAGGCGTGAGAAGGGCCCAGGCTGGGGGAGACAGATACTCTCCAGCACAGAAACCCACCCAACCAGTGGTCTCCGACCTGGGGCCAGCAGATTTACCTTCAGTCCACCTCAACTTCCCCAACTGAAAAGTTGGGATAATAATAGCGAATGCTGGGCATGGTGGCTCATGCTTGCTATCCCAGCACTTTGGGAGGCCTAAACAGGTGGGACTGCTTGAGCTCAGGAGCTCAAGACTAGCCTGGGCAACATGGCAAGACCCTGTCTCTACTAAAAATAAAAGAAAATAGCCTGGCTTGGTACACACCAGTGGTCCCAGCTCTTTGGGAGGTTGAGGTGGGGGGATCCCTTGATCCCAGGGAGGCAGAGGTTGCAGTGAGTCGATATCACACCCACTGCATCCAGCCTGGGTGACAGAGTGAGACTCTGTCTCAAAAAAAATAGTCAACATTGGGAAGATTCATTTACTGAGACTCTACTGTGTGCCACAATCTGTAGAAGATACGGAGATACATCTAGGAATAAAATTAAGGGCTAGACAAGATGGGCTGTATAAGGCTCTGAACAGCACCAGGAATACTGTCCAGTAAGTGCACAACACGTGGAAGCTCATCTCCCAGGACAACATCCTCTGTTTGCTCATTGCCAGCCTTTCTCACACTATCTCCTCCCCCACACGGCCTTCTATTGGGTCTTCTGGTACACTGAGCCGTAAGCTCACTATCCCCTCTACCAAGAAGGCTCCTCCCATCCCTCCTGATGCTAAGTCATTTCTCAGAGAAACCCTCCTAATGTCTCCCCATAGACACTTCCAGGTTACCCTCTACCCTGTCTCCAGAACACCCATCCCAAGCTGTACTGATACAGCTACTCATAGGATCAGTGCAGTATCTGTTCCCCACACTTTCCTGTGAGCTCCACGCAGGCAGGAATAGTGTCTTCCTTCACCACTGAACTTCCCCTTAGCATTTAGAAAAGCTAAGGTACCTAATGCATATTTGTTGGTGGAACAAACGAATGAATGAAATAACCATTTAAAGTAGGTAGCCCAGATGTGCTCAACGGCCTTTCCTCCGGCTTTAGAAACATCAATGTTTCACAGAACTAGTCCCAAAGCAAGGCATATAAAAAACCACTGTGCCTCAGTTTTGTCATCTGCAAAATGAAGTTCTGGTAAACACTCAAGATCTTCAGGTTTTCTTTCAAATGAAATCTCAACACAGGATACATCTCTGCACATGACTGGATGTTTGGAGATAGCAAATATTTTCTTACGAAATAAAAGTAAGTTAGCTGGGTATCTACTATTAACAGACAGGAAGCAAGGTCTGAAAAACAGAGGTTTTTGTTCAGTGTGGTTTTCATTTTTTTAAAGAATAAATAAATTGAGACTTTTGTTTTGGGCAAAATTCCTGTGCCATGGAGGAAGAAAGCCAGCAATGCTAAAAAGGAAAAAGAAAAAAAAAAAAAACGAATAAATAAATAACCCAGCCATCTCTGAGCAACACATCCGGGTTAGCAGAGCAGAAAAGGACACACAGGCCCAAAGAAATCCTATTGTTTCTGTTTTTAGGACAAGACTCAATCCCAAAAGGGAGCTTGGGATCACAGGAAAAGGAGCCGGAGGTCTTTTCCACCAAACATTCAGGGCCCAACCCTAGGCTTCCAGAATGTCATCTAGGGGAGTTGCGTTGCTTTATTCTTGCAGCGATACCCGAGCTGGAGAGGGGAAAAGGGGCGTCCTGGAGGTGACGGTTATTGTACGGGTGGGAAACGGGCTTAAACACAAGCCCATTAGAGAAGCAGAGCCTTAATTTATCAATTAGACACCATCTGTGGATTGTGTTCCTTGAAATAATTGTTGAATTTGACAATGCATTGCAGCTTTACAAAGTTTCTGCCATCCTTGATGCCGTTTAATTAAATTTCTGCACTTAACTTTGATTGCACTGAAAGCACTGATGCCTTCCACAGATTGAGTTCCTCGGCCACCTGCTGTGTTGGAGCCAAGCGCATTTCCAGAGCAGGGGGAAAAATATGTATTTTATTTTATACCAAGCCTTGTCTTTTCTCAGCCTTCACCCACAGGGAACGAAAACTTCTGCTGCACAGGAGGGACTGTGTCTCCAAACCCAGCCAGCCGAGCCTTCCAGCCCCTCGCCATCTACATGAGGTCTTTCTGTTCTTTTACTGTGTCTCCCAGAGAGGGCTAACAAAACAGAATCCCAGACGGTTACCAAACGCAGAGGAGTGGCTTAAAATAGAACACAACAATTATCACAGAAAGCAACCAAGAACACAGGTTTCAGGTGGGAGCTGCTTCTAGGCCTGAATCCCCACCTAGAAGGAAAACGCGGGTCAGCATGGGGATGGAGCCCCATCACCGGGAAGTGGCCTGGGACCTGAGGACCACATTAGCTGGCTAATACTGACAGACCAGCCTGGGCAGTACTATATTTTTGAAGGACATCTAGAGGGCAGTTCTCACCTGTCTGGCTTACGAGACCCATCTACATAAGACTTCCCATCAGCCTTCATTTATTGTGTTTTTTGTTGACGTTGCTGCTGTTGTTGTTTGAGACAGAATCTCACTCTGCCGCCCGGGCTGGAGTGCAGTGGTGCCAATTAGGCTCACTACAACCTCTGTCTCCCAGGCTCAAGCAATTTTCATCCTCAGCCTCCTGAGTAGCTGAGATTACAGGTGTGCGCCACCACATCCAGCTAATTCCTGTACTTTTTAGTAGAGACAAGGTTTCTCCATGTTGGCCATGCTGGTCTCGAACTCCTGACCTCAAGTGATCTGCCCACCTCAGCCTCCCAAAGGGCTGGGATTACAGACGTGAGCCACCATGCCCAGCCTATCATGTTTTTACAGTGGTAAAAAATATCCATAACATAAAATCGCCATTCACAGAGCTCTTTATTTTTTGTCATAGAGCTCCCCACCCCCTTGGGACCTCACTAATAAATAAAGGTGCTGAGTGATGTCATGAGGGGTAGGGAGCTGTATGGATTTGACTGCTCTAGGAACCTCATATAGGAGGAGCCATAATCTCCTTTTGCAACAGGCTGATTTCACTTAGCACGTCTTCAAGGTCCATCACGTTGTAGCATCTATCACAACTGCCTGCCTTTTTAAGGCTGATACTATTTAATTATATGTCTATCACATTTTGTTTATCCATTCATGTGTCAATGGACATTTGGGTTGTTTCTACCTTTTGGCTGTTGTGAGTAATGCTGCAATGTATGTGGGTATACACATGTCTATTCAAGTCCCTGCCTTCAAAATCTCATGTATATAACCAGAAGTAGAACTGCTGACCGTACAGTAAATCTACGTTTAATTTTTTAAGGAACTGCCACAGTGCTTTGCACAGTGGTTACACCATTTTACATTCCCATCAGCAACACATAAGGGTTCCAAGAGCCTTCATCTTTAAATAGAGACTTTATAATCATAATTCATGCACTTGGGTTGAACATCGCATCTCCTGACTCTTTTTTCATACAAATATTCTATAAGTGGCATTATATGAAGACAAGCACTTTAGTATGGATTTTTTTTTTCAAGTAGAAGATATCAGAGGGGTGGCATGTAAAGAAAGAAAAGAATGCGGGGATGGCACAGCTCACACACATAAAGAATAAATCTGGCACTTTTTTTTCCCCCAGAACCACATGGCTCCTCCAACTCAAAGCCTCAAGTTCAAAAGATTTATGGACTAAAACTTCAGAACTATAAAATAAAATTGTTAGAAAATGCTGTTGCAACAGTCGATGGATCATTACAACAGCCACTTAGCAAGCCATAAACTGACTGGGCAAACAGAATTGGGTCAGATAATTAATTTCCACAATGGGAGGGTAACTAGAGACAAGTTACCTCACCACCTCTCCCTTTTCTGGTCATCTGGTGAGCTTCCATTGCAGGAAAGCCACAGGACCCTCCGTTTAGGGAAAGAAGCCTGCAGTTCCCTCAAATGTAAGCAAAGACAAGATTTCCCATATCCAACAGTATTACTGAACAAAATGGAAGTGCAAACAGAAATATACACTTAATTTAAATGTCTGAGCCCAGCTCTGTTTCTACAAACCGCAATTTGGTGTTCCACATTCATTCTCTGGCCATTGAAAGCCAACCTCGTTTTGTTTACTGGGTTCCATGCAGTTCCACGAGCCGTTCACACAGTTCTCAGTTCCAGAAGGAAAAGTCAAGCTCACAGACCAACAAGGTACACCTCTTCCTAAGAGCCAATTATCTCAATCCCAGAGATAAATTCTGGCTTTTCCAGGAGATCTCAGTTTTATATATTTTCTAGATTTTGACCAAGATAATGTGTAGAAATGTGTAAGAAAATGGAATTCCATTGTTCTATCTTTGTAAGCCTGACCATACACATATATAAAATGATCCAGGACAGGGCTCTTATGTTAGGGCATGTGCTCCAATTTTGGGTTCGGAAAGTATAGTCGATCCTTGAACAACACAAGTGTAAACAATGTGGGTCCACTTATATGTGGATTTTCTTCCACCTCTGCACCCCTGAGACATCAAAACCATCCCTCTTCTTCCTCATCAGCCTACTCAATGTGAAGAAAACAAGTTCAAAGTCCTTTATGATGATCCACTTCCACTTAAAGAATAGTAAATATATTTTCTCTTCTTTATGATTTTCTTTTTTTTTTTTTGAGACAGGGTCCTGCTCTGTCACCCAGGCTAGAGTGCAGTGGCATGATCTTGACTCAATGTAACCTCTGCATCCTGGGTTCAAGTCATCCTCCCACCTCAGTCTCCTGAGTAGCTGGGACTACAGGCATGAGCCACCATGCCCAGCTAATTTTATTATTATTATTATTATTATTATTATTAGAGACAGGGTTTTACCATGTTATCCAGGCTGGTCTCGAACTTCTGAGCTCAGTCCATCTGCCCGCCTTGGCCTCCCAAAGTACTGGGTTTACAAGCATGAGCAACTGCATGCAGTCATGATTTTCTTAATAACATTTTCTTTTCTCTAGCTTACTTTTCATAAAAATGCAGTACATAATACATATATAAAGCATGTGTTAATCAACTGTTGATGTTATCAGTAGGCGCTAGCTGATGATAGGCTAAGTAGTTACATTTTGGGGTAGTCAAAAGTTATACTCAGATTTTCAACTGCGCAGGGGGGCCCTAACCCTTGAGTTGTTCAAGGGTCAACTACGTATTAACTGTGCACAACATACACCCCTTTCAGTTCAGCTAGGATCCCTTCAGAAAGGAAGCAGATGGGAGATACTTCTGACCTCCCCATATTCTGAGTTAATATTCCACTTGTTACAATCCATAGCAAATTTTATGGACAAGTTATAACCGTTAGAATTAAGCAGTTCACATAGAAATCTGCATCTTCACCTTAACCGTGTGGCACCTACGCATCCCATAATTAGCCTCTGCTGAATGAATATTAAGTTGTACAGAGGTACAAAGGGTCAATTATATCACCAAATGAAGAAAAGAGAAGACACTTGTCTTGGCCTCTGGTTCTGTCTTAAATTAACTTTTAATATTGAACAAAATGTTATATTCACTCTTCCCATATTCTAAAAATTTCTCTTCTGTGGAAGCAATAAGATATTTTTAAAATTTAATAGAACTCAGAAACTGTAGCAGAATCACTCCATGGGCATAAAGCCTAGTTCTAACATTTTCTCTTCATGGGTTCACACGAACATTCAGAAACAGTGCCCACCTCAGTGCTACCAGATTAAACGAGTTGAGATGCTGTGGTCCTCACGGGCCAGGAGAGCATCTGGGGACAAGAGACAAGTCAGCTGTACAGCTAAAAGTAGAACTTGGAGCCCTTGGACAGCCCCAACGAAGCCAAAACCCTACTCAGCAGGGGAGAGCCCCTAAACCAACGGTTGAATAGCCTCTCCTAGAGATCAGAGGCTCGGAGAAGTTAGGAAAAGGCAAAACTGTTCAAGAGGAAAAGTTTCACCTATTATACCCTTGGGCCTCAGGCCCTTTGTGAAGTGAGGCAGGGTATAAAATCCACCAATATACAAATTAAACACACAAACACGAGCATGTGGCAGCAGCCCAGCTCCTTCCTTAAATCCTAAAACTGCGATCTAAGGAAGACCCAGGCCTGCTCCAAGTAGCTGCAGACATCTGACTTCTGAAGCCCCCATCATAACAAAACATGGGTGCAACCCCCAGTGCCTCCTCGCTTGCTGTGGGCAGCCACTCCCTCACCACGCGAGAAGGCATGGAGCTTTCTGGAAAACAGGGTCTACGGCACTTCTCTGGTGCCAAACCCTGGGATACCTGAGGATTTCCTAAGAGATAAGATGGAGGGCCAGGCTCCCTGAGCTGCCTGTGAAGAGTTTCCCAGAGTACCCCACGTCACAAATAAAGATGCTGAGTGACATCATGAGGAGTGGGGAGCTCAGCATAGTAGGTAACAGGCTAAGGCAGCAAATAGGATAATACTCATAAAGAAATTTAAAACTATATTCATTGCAAAAGAAAGCAGAGTAAGCTGACTCCCATAAAGGAAATGGTAGCGAGGTCACCAAGGGCTCAACTGGGGTTCAGCCAGGGCCTCAACAATTGGGATTGCCCAAAGGGAAGCAGAAATGCCTGCTGTAGCTGCCAGGACCCTATAGCTTGGGGTGTCATCACTTGACCTCAGCCACTGGAAGCCAGATGCAATTCCCCTACCCATGACTGGGCACAAACTTTGCCATCAAGCACTATTAATAATGCCACTACCAGCTTTTATTGAGGACTCACTCACACAACCTTGGCAGGGAGGCAGTACTGGGACATCCATTTTGCGGATGAAGAAACTGAGGCTCAAGTAGGTAAGTCTGCCCCCCAGATTTACAGAAATTGGTAACTGGACTTGGAGCCTTTGTCTTTCTGACTTTAAGACCCATGCTCTTAAGTATCAATCACCCTATTCTATCTCCCTTGTAGCCAAATTCAATAATAAGATTTAAATGCCCACATTGAGTTGGAACAAAGATACGCCACCATGAGATCCAGACAGCTTGATGGGCTGGCTCTCAGCAGAGATGTGCCCCACTCCTCCACCCCAGGCAGTGGGACCTAAGGGATTTGGGGAATCAGAGCATGTGGATAAGATGCAGGGTCATTCCTCCAGGAATGGCTGGAGAAAGGAAGAGGCGGCTGCCACTGGGATGGCAGGACCACCTGTTCACCTGCTCTGCTGAACAGTTCCCATTCTCCCACCCAGGTTCTGACCAACAATGGCATCAAGAAACTTTTGTGGGTGAACAGAGTTGCCCTCTATAAAACCAATCGCAAAGTATGAGGAACATTCCTCAAAGTATCAGGAACACCCCTCTATAAAACCAATCTCAAAGTATGAGAAACACCCCTCAAAAGATGATACGTTGCTAGGACCTCAAAAGGGCCTCAAAAGGGCCCTAGCAATGTATCATCTTCGATTTCACCTACAATCTTCTTGACCATATTTACATTTCAACATGTACAACACTTTAGGTACAGACTCTTCTATAAAACTGTTAGAAGTGCAATGAAAATCTGCACTTCTTTTATTTGTCCTAAAATTATTTTCCTCAAACCTTGTACTTACGGTTTTCATGGAATTTGTGTGACCTTCGGTCTTTTAACCTCACTGGGCCATGTCATTTGCACAATGAAAGCTTTGATCTAACAAATCTCCAAGGCCCCCTCCAAACGCTAATGATTAGGATCCC
Organism: Chlorocebus sabaeus; assembly: GCF_047675955.1. NCBI lineage: Eukaryota > Metazoa > Chordata > Mammalia > Primates > Cercopithecidae > Chlorocebus > Chlorocebus sabaeus. Next base: position 41,047,073 of record NC_132919.1, read on the forward strand.
ACATCCCATATTCACCTTTCCAATATATCACTTTCATACTCAACCCTCTCCAATCTCACTTTTCCAAAAGATCCTGGTACTAGTGATGACTTTCTAGGACGACCATTAGTCCATAAAATGCCTTTGCGTGAATCAGAAAAAGATGCTTCCTTCCTTCAAATGGACACAGCCTGGCCTCAGAGCCTTGAGTTATTCAAGGTGTTACCTGGCAAGTCCTTAACCTTAAACATCATTGCAATCTTCAGAAGAGTCAACTTCAGCCCATGACTGCAACCACCCAGGAGAAAAAATGCCTGAAGGAGTCATTCTGGTTTTACAGGTACAAATGCTGTCCATAAGCACACACACACACACACCCCACAAAGATCTTTCTCTTCTTCCCTCTGCCCTCAATTTTTCACCGATGCTTTTCTTTAGGGGCAAATAGTTGCCAAAGTCTATAACTGCAAGCTTTGCAACTCCCCGTGGGAGCCAAGCCTGCCAAGTGTGGTACTTCAAATAGCAGCCCCCAAAGCTGTGGGGTTCACTGAGTATCATTCAAGACAGAAGCAGGAAAGCATGTGGGTGACCACAAGACCTCAGAAAGGAGATGGGGCTGTACAGAGATCCTGGCTGGAGGATCAAGTCACTAAGGTCAAAGGTAAGGGCAAACAAAGACTCAGTCAAGAGAAACAACAGAGCACCTTCAGCTCGTCAAAAAAAAAAAAAAAAAGATTAATGTATTAATCGGAACAGTAAGCATTTCTCCCTTGAGTATTTTCTCTTCCTATTTACTGATCAAATCTTTGTGAATGAAAGCACAATCCTCTTAGTGGATCAAGAAAGACACATACACAAAAGCCCCTCAACTGAAAAATCAAGTCAGGCAGGTCATGATTTCACCTTTATGTGAACAGGATGCAACCACAAAGGCCTGGATAGGGAGCCAGTGGCGCAGCTCCCACCGGCGTCATCGTTAATAAGTAAGCAGCAGCGGCCTGTGCAAAGCTCTCCTCGCCCTGGCAAGCACACTGACCAGGGCTGAGCAGGCATGACCCAGCAGTGCCAAGAAAGCACAAGGTATGGGGCAGAGCAGGAGGGAGGGGAGGTGTCTGTGTGCTGCCGAAGGAAGCTCAAGTGGCTGGATCCAGCTCTAAAGGCCAGAAGCTCTAAGCAGCCCCTTCTACACCACACCACCCACTTCCTAATGTTGTTTTTTCCCAACGGCGGTAGACCCTGACTCTGGGTGGCCTCGGGGGTCCTGGAGCGTAAGACCTTGCAGAAGCTGTCACTCGGGAGACCAGAAGTTCAGAAGGAGGAGTTGCAGCCACCTGGGTCTGCGGTTCTTGGCTGCCCCGAGAGGCAGTTCCTCTGCTTGGGGAGAAAGCAGGGTCTTTGTGGCAGTGAACAAGGCTGTCCTCAAGGAGAAACGGGGCCACAGCTGCTTTGTTTTCTCAGGAAGGCCTGAATCATTAGGGAGAGAGCAAGCTCTCGAGCACACAAGAGGAGAACAAATCAGCCCCGAGAACCAGGGAAGGGTCTACTGAATGGGCCCTGGGCAGCTGGCCGGGGAGGTGCAATGCTAACTGGTCCAAAATAACCACGCCAATTTGCACACGAATAAGCAAACACAAAACCCCAAAGCGAGGACATTCAAAACCGAAAGCAGCTGCTAATCACCTGTTTAATTTTTTTTTTCTTAAATTAGCTGCAACTAAGAATTTTCAAACTCTCAAGTACAATACACAGCTTAACATTTTCATACACCTGTAAAACCAGTAAGTTAAATCCCATTACAAAAGACTCCAACTTATAAAGGAGCAGTTCAAATACAGTTCTTATCAAATATAAACAATGGAAAATGATTTAGGCCTAAAACATCAGTCACTGGAAATTAACATTTGAAAAAAATTTTTTTACATAGAAACCATCTGTGTATTGAGATGGGGCACTCTGCTACACCACAGGCCTAATTAGGAAACTAGGAACCAAGGCATTTCAGAGCAATACATTAAGTTTTGTGTGTTTTCTTCTTTGGGGGAGGGGGGATCTTGCTGAAATCTTATCAATACAGTGTTGTCCTTTCTTCTCTGTAAATCTATAATGATGTCTATGTCGAATTGCTAAGAGTGCTTTTGGCTGACAGACAAAACACAACTTGTCTTAATCTGGGGTGGTTCTCCCTGCTGACGTCCCCACCCAAGGATAATCTGCTTAAGAGTCCAACCAGGGCATCAAAGTTATCAAGAAGATAAAAATGAAGAAACATGCCCGCCAAAAAAGAAGTGATGCAAAGAGGGGAGATCTGGTATGTGTGGGTAGAAAGGTCCAGAATTAAATAGAACACCTTTCTTTCCCCGTCACTCTCTTTCCTAAGCAAAAGATTAAAAAAGACTGGCCGAGTGTGGTGGCTCAAGCCTGTAATCCCAGCACTTTGGGAGGCCAAGGCAGGCAGATCGCCTGAGATCAGAAGTTCAAGACCAGCCTGGCCAACATGACGAAAACCCATCTCCACTAAAAATAGAAAAAATTAGCTGGGCATGGGGGCGGGCGCCTGTAATCTCAGCCACTTGGGAGGCTGAGGCAGGGAGAATTGCTTGAACCCAAGAGGCAGAGGTTGCAGGGAGCTGAAATTGTGCCATTGCACTCCAGCCTGGGCAACAGAGTCAGACCCTGTGTCAAAAAAAAAAAGAGACCAATTAATGGCTGTCATCTAAATGCCACTTTACATCTTCCAAAGTACTTGGTGGATATCTTAGTTGATGTATCCAGCAACTCAGTGACATAAAAATAAGGAAACTAAGTCCCAGAAAGGTTAAGTGACACATCCAGGGTCACAAAGCAAGTTATTAAAAGGTGAGTCAGAGTCTGGAACCCGCCAGGCCCTGCCTGCCCCATGGCCTCTCAAAATAGCATTGCCAGAACAAGGGAGGGGTCTGGCCCAGCCCTCAGAGCAAAAGAATCATGTGGTCACGATCAATGGTAACCACGAAAATCAGCATGTGATTGTAATTCTTCAGGAGCCTGTGTTTTGAGGGTAAAGATACCGGTTCCACTTGAGTTTTGGCATGCATCCCTAACAGAAAGGCCTGAGGCAGAAAAGAAAGAGAAAAATAAGGGAGACCAAAGAGGACAGACCAAAGCTGGACATACACTGTTCTGTCTGTTCAGCACCCCTGTCTTCAGGGAACCTACCCAGTTCCAAGGGACTATCCATCACAGACTGGTCTAAGGGCTGAACCTGTGACCTGAGCAAGGTCAATCAGGGAACTTCCCTGACAGTGATAGGCAGATGCTGAAAGAAAGCAGTACTGTTTCCATGGGAGCTGCCAAGCTCCTATGTGCATCCAGGATCCTGATGGCTATTTCTCCAACTCATGGAAAACATTTATGTGTAAAAGGAGTGAATGAGGCCAACCCACAGAGAAAAGGAGAGAGGAGAGATAAGGGACAGAGAGAGCCATGGTGACATCATTGGAGCCCTGGAACCAGCTGTGACAAAACTAGGAAAACTCCTAGACTTTACAGTTATGTGGGCTAAGGTAGTCTTCTTTCTCCTTGGGCTCCTTTGAGTTGGGTCATTTGAAATCAAAAGGATCCTGACTTATGACACAGAAGACAAACTTAAAAATATGCTGGTCACAGACTCCACATTTGTCAGACTATCTTTATTTTCCACACTCAGTTTTGTGGCCCCATAAAACCACTTCCACTCTTGCCTTCTAGAGTCTATACTCTGCCCAGCAGCTAGAGAGATCTTCTCCAACAGTTAATCATACTGCCTCATTCTCGGTCTGCTCGAATCCTTCCAACAGTATCCCATTGCAAGCTCCTTTGTATTAATACAAGCTCCCAGGCTCCTTGTATCTGGCCCCTGCCTCCCTCCTCAAACTCCTCTCCCACTCCCCTTCCTCATCGCACCCTCTCTGCTCTCACCTGCACTTACTGGAGGTTCACAATCATCAGGCTTGCTCCTGTCTGAAGATGCTGCCTCTGCTGCTGCCTCACCTAAAGTTCTGGCGACCATTCCCTCCCTTAGTTCGGATCTCTATGCAAATATCACCTCCCAGAGAGGCATCCCTGAAACACCCCTCCCCGATCTGGAATCAAATTTTATATTTACTTATCATCTCTCTTAGAAAGTAAGCTCTCCCAGGGCACTGACCTTGACCATCCTGCTCACTTCTGTATCTCTACTGCCTGGCCTCTCTACCACTATTTATTAAATACACAAAATTCCAGTGCTGTGGCATTCAAATACCTTCCCAGCCATTCAAAGAGCAACATGGGGTCCTGGGCCATACCACGTCCTTACGCTTTCCACACCAAAACTAACATCACCAGAGCTATGCTATTGACCAGGGGTGGGCAAACTATGGCATGCAATCCACATCAGGTCTGCCATCTGTTTTTCTCTTACCTGCGAACTAAGAACGGTTTTTACTGACGAACATCTATAACTGACTTGATAATAGAAAACAGTAACTTTGAACTCCAATTCAGTAAAATGTTATGCTCCCCCAAAAGAATATCCATTCTTCTCATTGCAAATGTGTATTTTAAAAAACTGTACTCAATAATTGTCATTATATTTTGAATTTCATCAGTAAAAATCCTCCGTAAATCTGTTTTCTCTCTTGTTATGTTAAATACCTACACAAAATCCTCAATATTGCATCCTGACCCCCGAAAGCCTAAAATATTTACTATCTGGACCCTTTACACACGTAAAAAAAAACGAGTTTGCTGATCCCCATGACAGACTTACTGCTCATGTGTGGGGGAAAAGGAGACTTAATAGGTCAGTCCAACTCCTGCACCATCCAGGACCAAAATTTTCAATTGCTCTTAATGTTCTGAGACCCAAGGAAAAAATAATAATCAGACTAAATCTTCAATCTACTGGAAGTTCTTAAATTCAATGACCCTCCAGAGGAAATAGACACTTTGACTCAGCAAATGCTCCTATAGGAGAAATGGCATCACTGGTACCACCTACATCTCCACCAACTACTCCCTAAATAACAAAGGAAATAAGAGTCTATGATTTCCCTTAGAATATCTTAGGTAAATGTCTTAGGAGCTCCTCCACTATCTGTTCCTAAATGAATCATGTATCAGTGCACCAAGTCCGCCTTTAGCCGTGTGTCCTCCCTGGCACACAAGTCCTTAGTACAACACCAAGAAAACCCAAGGAGTCACATCGAATCAATCAAGCCTCCATCCAATGTGGAAGTCACAGCCATGGCTGCTCTATGCCTAACCACAGTTGGTCCAAGGAAGACTTAAACAAGAGCAGTGGACCCAAGTGAAAACCCACTCCCATCTGGTCAGTACAACTCCAGTAATGGTCTGGGGATACACAGGAGGCCAGGCTCTACTTGAGTTGCCAGAATACTAAAGGAATGAAAAGTGTCCTTCTCCAGAGGAGAGCACATTTTCGGGAGCTATCTGGGGAAAGATGGGCAAGTGAACTGTTGATATTCAGATCATCATTAAATGACTCAACTTTCCAGAAATAAAAGGCGTCACAGTGGGAAATTCTCCATCTTGACTTTTTTAAAGCTGCAGAGCGAAGAACCAATTAATTTTTAAACATTTCTTTAAAATTACAAGAGTCACCCTCACCCAGTCCAGTCATTACTAATTTCCTGCTCTCCACACCCTGATCCTTAACACCGCCGCCCTGTGAAATTGCTAGTGCCCAGCAGGGCTGAAACAGCAGAGGAGGAGGCTAGGAGGAGCCCTTCTGGCCAAGGCAAACTCAAAGCCAGAGGCATTCCATCCAAGTTAAATCCGCATGGACCAAGAAGAGACCAAGAAGCTTGAACACAAGAAACTGGCTCCTTCAAGACCGCAAACCCTGTCTAGGCACAGCCTTTTAAAGTGACAATTATTCAGGAATTGGCTGACATTTATTCCCCTGACCCTACCCTTTATCTTTCTTCCAGGGTCCCTCAATACCTCCTCCTAAAATCACAGACCTTTGTGAGCAAGGAAGAGCAAGAAGAAACACAGAGCGGCTCAGTGTGTGAGTCCGAACAAACTTGTTCCCATTTAGGAAACAGGGTTCCACCCTCTTTCACCTGGGAGCTCCTCTTCATCTGCTTCCCTTCTCTTTTCCACCAAGGTCTTAGAGTCCTATTTCCTCCCCTACTTCCTTTCTAAAATAAAAGGAACAAACATAGAGTCCTCTATTCAGACATCTAAGTTCCAGAAATCAAAAGAATAAATAGGAAGGGCGGCCACAGATTTCTCTACCTGGGAAAAATACCAAAATGGTCCTAGGTCCCAAAACAGAGATGGTAACCCAAGACTTTACACACTGGTGAACCTCAGAGTAGACCATTAAAGAAGAAACCATCCAGGTTCACGACTTAACATCCAGATTCATTTACGTGACATATACTTGTTGAGTGCCTACTAGGTGCAGACACTGTGCTAGAAGTCAACAGCAAACCAAAGAGATAGGAAAGGCTGACTTTCCTGGGACTTATATCCAGTACCTCCAGTACCTTATGAATATGAAAGGGAACCAAAGAATGAGAAGCTGACCTGCCTCATACCTTCCTCTCAGTGTTTCTTCACACAATGTATGTTCTCATTCATTCACTGTCTCACTCATCTATCCAACCATTCATTCCATCAAGTATACACTGAACACAAACTTTGTGTGTATGTGGTTTTTGGGGGTTTTTTTGTTGGTGTTGGTTTGTTTTGTGTGTGCACGTGTGACACAGTCTCATTCTGTTGTCAAGGCTGGAGTGCAGTAGCGTGATCTCGGCTCATTGCAACCTCTGCCTCCTGGGTTCAAGTGCTTCTCCGTCCTCAGCCTCCCAACTAGCTGGGATTACAGGCATGCGCCACCACGCCCAGCTAATTTTTGTATTTTTAGTAGAGATGAGGTTTCACCATGTTGGCCAGGCTGGTTTCAACCTCCTGACCTCAGAAGATCCACCCACCTAGGCCTCCCAAAGTGCTGGGATTATAGGCGTGAGCCACTGCATGCAGCCATACACACAAACCTTGAATCAGGCATTGACCTAGGTAGGTGGGGGCTCCAGAATTTATATAAAAGAGGGGCTTGGGAGCAGCACCCTTCTAAGTGGGAAAGGGCAGGGGCCTGAGGATTTGTTTCAAAGTTATACAAGCACTCAGTTTTGGCTGAGATGGTGTATTTATTTGTGGTGACTGGGAGATGTTGATGAGGACTGGGGAAGGGAACTAAGCCCTAGTCCCAGCACCCCACTATGATGGGCCCTGGGAAATACTGGAATGACATGGCTAGTGCCCTTACTGAGCCTACACTCCCACAGGAGAATGTGGGTGTGCTAGTTATTCTCTGCTTGACCCTCCAGAACCATCATCTGCTCTTTTCCTCCCTGCTTGTGCCTTGCAAGACTGACCTCTCTAGAATGGTCTCCTGGTCTCCAGTTGGGCTTGGCCAATGGAAGACACTATCAAGAGAAGGTGGGAAGAGAGAAGTTGAGGCAGTGATGCCCCTGCTTGCTGGCCTTACTCCTCCTTGGCCACAGGTCCAGTTGGGAACCCCAACAACAGCTGAATTCCAGTACTTGCTTCCTCCTCTTGCCCCTCAGGCCTAGGCATGGTCAGCCTACTTAGCATTGCTGATAACCCTGAGGAGCTTCATCCTTCCTTGCTGAAACTTTAACCTTGTCTATACCTCTGTAAATAATCCCCTCGTTCAATCTTTTCAAGTACCCCCTTCCATGAGGCATCTGTTTCCTACAGAGACTCTAGCTGATACAATGACAGTAGGTGAACAAAAAGTCTTAAAACGTGCCATGGTATTGACAGAGAGGAACGCAGCCTAGCAGGCACGGGAGGAAGAGGGAGAGGGGATCAGGAGGTGCTCAGAGACCAGGAGATACTGAAGCCAAATTGACAAGATGGAGGTGAGCGCTTTCCAGACCAGGGATCCCCTGTGCAAAGGCAGGGAAGCATGAACAGCCAGTGTGATCAGGGCACTGCCAGTGGCTCAGTGTGGTGGGGTGTGAGAAGGAGAAATGACCACACTGGGGAGGAGGGAGGAACACACAACAGCCACCCTCCAGGCCGTGCAACAGCACTTGGACTTCATCTTGAGGCAATAGGCGGTCTTTAAAGGCCAATCACATGGAGAGGTCGTCCAGCACTCCAAGTGTTTCCAGACACATCCCTTCCTTGGACAAACCGAAAACTGGCATTCGTGTAGGATAAATAAACATAATCCCTAAAACGGCTATTCCAGAGCACCGTGTCTGGACTCTAAGGCAAAAAAATAAAAGCTATCAGCCCATGAAATATGGTCCATAGTAACATCCTTCTATGAACACACACACACACACACACACACACCCTTACCTCTGGCACTGTTAACAATAGCCTTTGGAGCATTAACAAGCTCAGGTGAAAACACACCAGTCATTAACAACAGATTTTGAGAAGACTACAACCTAAATAACTATCACTGGAACACGTAAGTTACTTAATATAAAGCGGTTCCATATGGTTCATTTATAATTCACATAGCGCCAGGCAGCAAGAACCCATCAGATGACATCTACTGGAGTCACCAGATAGGCTTTAATCTTTCCAAAAGGGCAGCAAAGGAGGATGTATTTGAGAAATTTTTCAGGTACTACTAGGTTCTAGAATATTCTTAGAGTAAAAAATTATTTCTCGGCTTCCCAACCCTCACCTCTCCTTTGAGTTTTTCAGTATATATGTTCCCGAAATTGGCTTTAAAAAGCTTCAAGGAGAAAAAAATTTGAAGTTTATCTGCTTACTAAGTTCACCATGACCAATGTTAACTATTTTTCTCTTTGTGTGGTTCCTGGTTGTGAGCAGACAGGCTGGACCTAAGCACACATGTGCAGTGCACCAACTTGACTCCTGTCATAAAACTGATAAAAGGTGGTCTGTTCATCTCCTTAAGTACTCATAGCACTATTATTCATGGCCTGGTACGTAGACACAAGTGTACACAATTCTAAAGCAGATCATTTCAAGTATTTCATTTTTCCTCGTCTTTCTTCTTCCCCCAGTACATATAATTGACATACACATATGTTGAGAGCTTTCCTGTATTTCTTTAATCACTGTCAGGATCACTCATAAATGTTAATTAAGAAGAAGATTTAAATGTTACTCCTCAACTGTGCCAAATGGAGAAACTTTGAGTTTAGCACATGCTTCTCATGAGTGTTCATTCTCCATGAGTGTTCATGCTCCCCTGTTCCCCCTCTAGTGAGCTCAGGGGTGGAAGCACACAAGCGCACATCCACACACACAAACACACAGACACACACTGAAAATCCCCGGGCTGCTGGGTCAAGAGTCAGGCAGCAGTGACCACCAAAAGGGAGAAGGCGGTGAGCAGAGGAGAATCCCAGCAATAGGAGAAGGAAGGGCTCCAAGAGGAGAGCCTAGAGTCCTCATCCCAGGCTTCCAACCCCGAGGCAGAAGAAGAGTGGTTAGCCAGGAACCATGAAGGAGGGCAGCCCAAGAATGCTCTTATTTCAGGAACTTCAAGAAGGTTTCTCTGTGCTCCTAAATATCTCCTTAGTCTACTGGCCAGGACTTGAAGCCTTTGAACCAGAGATAAAATTTTTCAGTCCACAATTTGAGATAAAAGGCTTGGGTAGCACCTGGGAGAGTTAACAGGAACGAGTGTAAATAATATCAGATCTTTCCTAATTCAGAGAGTAACAGAAAGCTAAGAAGTCAGAACACCCTGAGAGTGGACGTGAGTTGGGAAGTAGAGGGACATCAACCTAAGAATGTCACCATTCCCCCTATAGGTCATTGGGTTAGTCCATTTTTGCATTGCTATAAAGTACCTGAGGCTGGGTAATTTATAAAGAAAGGAAGATTTTTGGCTCACGGTTCTGCAGGCTGTACAAGCATGGTGCCCGCATCTGCTCGGCTTCCAGCGAAGGCTTCCGGAAGCTTCTCATCATGGCGGAGGGGGAAGGGGAGCCAATGTATCACATGGCAAGAAAAGGGGCAAGAAAGAGAGGGAAGAGGTGCCAGGCTTTTTAAGCAACCAGCTCTCATGAGAACTCATAGAGTGAGAACTCACTCATGACTAAGGGGATGATACTAAGTCATTCCAGAGGGATCCGCCCCCTTGATCCAACACCTCCCACTAGGCCCTACCTCCAACATTGCAAATCATATTTCAACATGAGATCTGGAGAAGATACATACCCGAACCACATCAGTCATCTTCCCTGGGTACAGAAGTGAGCTGAACACTGGAACTCCTGAAACTGAGCAGTGGCCTCTTGTCCCAAAGGACAACCCAGGCATCCATCACTCCCTGCCCGCCTCCTATGACTCCCAACTCAACCCCTAATCTAACCACCCTCATAATCCTCGGACTACCATAGGCATGTCCAAGTGAGATGTATCACAAGCAACTCATACCACTAGGAAGGTGCCAAAGCATGCAAAGAACTTAGCATTTAAGAGAGCAGAGCAGATTCTAGAGTCTTCCTACAGCCACATCACCTTCTCTCCCCTTTTACTGCAATGTGTGCATCCATGAGCAGATGAGAAAGACTGGATGTGCAGCTCAGCACAAGGGCACTGTGTACACAACTGTGCAAATGACCTGTGAGCTCCCAGAGGCAGAGACCAAATGCACTCATCTTGCTCACCGCTCGATTGCCATAGTCAGCCCAGGGCCTGGCAAAGGGCACAGCCTCTGTGTGTTGGTTCAGTGAACAGAAGAAAGAAGAAACGGTCAGATATGTGGAAACCCAACGTCCTGAAGAAGACTGAAGGATTGCTGAGATGACTTGAGAAGGAATTGCTAACATCATCGACTCCAGCCAGTACCACGGAAGCAGGTATTGTGGAGAACCTAGAGACAAACCTACTCTATCAAGAGAGAAACCAGGACAAAATTTCCACTTCTTTGCTTCCAGGGGGTAGAAACCCCAGGGAGTGACCTCGCTGAACATCCTATGTACAATCGTGAAGACAGAACAACTCTGATACAAGTGCCATGGGTTTCAATATACACGATGCTGAGAGAGAAACACAAGACAGAAGCGTGTACATCTGTACTCCGATAATGCCTACATGAAGGGGTTTAACACACGGGGACAGGGCTAGAAAGCAATGAGAACCACAGGCAGGATGATGCGTAGATGTGTTTCTTTTCTTCACTTAAAATTTGAAAAGTGGTGCTATAATGCCACGCTCATTATTTTAAAATAACGGCTAAGACCATTTTAAAAGAGCTATTTTGGAATACAGGTCTCATAAGTCAAACCTTGATAAGATGGTACACTGTGGGGTGCTCTAATAATTCCCACTTCTTTCTACAATGCTAGTCTGAAACACACTGCATCCTTATTATTTATGGCAACCTAAGGGCCAGGGCTTTCAGAACACATTTCCAGGAACAATGGTGAGGAGGGGTATTAACTAATAGTTGCTTAATTAAAAAGTCACTAAAGTAGAGTGCTGGGAAATTTTCTATTTGGAACTCCGTGAGAAGACATAAGCATAACTGGTATGTGTTTGATCTGCCTAAGATGCAGCCCTGAATCTTTAAGGCATTATCTGAAAGATAACCAGAGTAAATTTAAACTGTGCACACACACAAACATATATATGTTTAGCTCTACTCTGTTCGATTACATACTCTGTTTAGGTTTTGTAAAAATAGGACACTTTGGCCGGGCACAGTGGCTCACACTTGTAATCCCAGCACTTTGGGTAGCCGGGACAGGCGGATTGCTTGAGCTCAGGAGTTTAAGAGCAGCCTGGACAACATGGCAAAACCCCATTGCTACAAAAAATAGAAAAATTAGCCAAGCGTGGTGGCATGTGCCTGTAGTTCCAGCTACACAAGAGGCTGAGGTGGGAGGATCACTAGAGCCCAGGAGGTTGAGGCCACAAAAAGCCATGATCGTGCCACTGCATTCCACCTGCGTGACAGAGCAAGACCCTGTCCAAAAAAAATACACTTTGCAAAATGTTCTGTTAATGATTTAAACAACAAAAAAGAAAGATTATTTATTGTTCTCCAAAGTATTTAACTCACCCAGCTTGGACTACAGTTATTCACATTTTTATTTTATTTCCCCACAAGACTCAGCTCTTTCTCAAACCCCTGGAAGGCCCTGCCTCAGTTTACTGCACATTATCAGATCAAAGGGGTAGATCAATGAATTCAAAGGGTTTACATCTTCCTTAAGAAAAAAATCAAACCCCCCAAAATGTGTTATTTACATGTCTCAAGTCCTGTTAAAAATAAGGATGAGAAAGGGTTACTTCGCTGTTAAACTTTTTAAATTTCAAAAGCTGCAATTTCTATGCAATTCTCAAGAAATACAAGTGAGCAAGTAGTTTCTCATTTATAGTAATGATGTAAAGTTTTCTTAAAAATGTTCTTAAGGTCATAAATCAACAAAAAGAAAAGTATTAAGTAATTAATAATACATGTAGCATGAGGATATAGAGAAAATCACAGAAGTGATAAATAACAACATTTGCAGGATAGGGACCTAACATTTTTCATCTCTCACCTTTCACCTTCCCCTTTCTCCTTCTCCTCCAACTGCTACCTACCTATTGATACATTTCAAAAAATAAGATGTGACTGTCACAGGCAAGAGGAGCCTACGGAGACAGGACTATTAAATGTAAATGGTGTCCTGGAACAAAGGACAGTAGGGAAAAACTAGGGGAAGCGGAATAAAGTCAGGCTTTAGTTAATTTTTTTTTTTTTTTTTTTTGAGACGGAGTCCCACTCTGTCGCCCAGGCTGGAGTGCGGTGGTGTGATCTCAGCTCACTGCAACCTCCACCACCTGGGTTGAAGCGATTCTCCTGCCTTAGCCTCCTGAGTAGCTGCGATTACAGGCATGCACCGCAATGCCCGGGTAATTTTTGTATTTGTAGTAGAGGCGGGGTTTCACCATGTTGGCCAGGATGGTCTCAAACTCCTGACGTCAGGTGACCCACTCGCCTCAGCCTCCCAATACAGGCGACAGCCACCACATCCGGCTGGGCTTTGGTTAATTTTTGAAGATAATAAGATGCTTTAAACAGTATATGCTACATTACCTTTTATATAAGAAGGGGAAATAAGAAAATATACAAATATCTGTTTATCTTTACAAAAAGAAACACAAGACAAACCAGAAAAGAGTGAAGTTGGTCACTTCTCAGGGGTTGGGAAACGGAGAAGAGATCTAGATATGGTAGTAGGGCTTCTCTCAGTAGACTTTTAAACACACATTAATGTCCCACATATTAAATAAAATTAAATTAACAAGGATGGGAAGGAAAGAGAAAGAAAATCCTAAAACTGACAGCAAACCATAATCACAGTGCAGGTGGGAGGGAGGGAAGAGGGAATCCAAATGACTGAGGAACACATGGTTGAACTATGCACCCTCGGTCTTTAGCTGGGAGGGGGGCAGTGGGCAGATGCAAGAGAAATGCAAACAAGCCTTGAACCCTTTTTAGTAGGCCTTTTTTTTTCTTTTTTTTTTTTTTGAGACGGAATCTCACCCTGTCGCCCGGGGTGCAGTGGCACAATCTTGGCTCACTGCAAGCTCCGCCTCCCGGGTTCAAGTGAGTCTCCTGCCTCAGCCTCCTGAGTAGCTGGGATTACAGGTGCGTGCCACCACACCCAGCTAATTTTTGAATTTTTAGTAGGGACGGGGTTTCATCGTGTTGGTCAGGCTGGTCTCAAACTCCTGACCTCGTGATCCGCCCACCTCGGGTACACCAGTCTTTTGTAGTGGAATGGGCAAGACGCTCTGGTTCTATTTTAGTTGTATTAAGGATTAAGCAAACTGGTAACTGTGCTGATGTTGAGAGCCAGGATTCTGGAAGGGCTGTACAGATAGTGAACGGGGCAGCACGAAAGAACCCTGTGCAGATGAGCTGCCACTGGAGGTGTGATGTGACCTCATGATTTCCGAAATATGTATGTATATGATGTATGGGCATGCCTACATATCTGTGTGTATATGTGTGCGCTCATGTTTCCTAGATCTCTCCGCCGAAATGGCCTAGAAGCGAAGACACTCCAGTAACAATGAGCAAAGATGCTTTAGTAACTCTCATATCTTGGTCTCTAAATCCAATCCCCACTACAAGAAACCAGGTCCTTGGAGAAGTGAGTAAATCCAGGTCTGCAGCAGGGGGAGACAAGATGAGCTTGGAACACCTCATTATGCCAGAAAGTAAAGAAATGCTTAAAAAAAAAAAAAAACTTCAGGACAGGATCGTGTTGTAGGGAATCAAAATGAAGGGCCTCCCACTGGCCAAGTTTGGGCCAAGTTGAGCACCAAAATTGTTATGTACAGTAATGATTATAAGCCATTGAAATACTAGGACTCCATGAATCCATATCTATAAGAAATACGTTTTAAAATTAGTGGGTAAGAAGGAGGGGCTATTGCTTACCGCAGACGCCAAGGACCAAGTGGTAAACAAAGAGGGGATATAGGAGTTGAAAAATTATTTTGTAACCATTATTGTAAGGACTAGATCAGGCGAGAATCATCAGTGAATGCTAGCTCTCAGAGGAAACTTCCATGAGAAATACCTTAAAAGTCTCCTCACAGACTGCTTCTTTGTTGCAGGAGAAAACATAATAACTATACAGTGGAGAAATCTAACAACACCTTGACCAGGTGATCAAAGAGAGGCAGATGGACATCAAGTGCTCCAGATGCAATACCCTGAGAAGGACACAAAAACACTTACGTCGTGTTCTGGCCAGGAAAGCATAACTCGAATCTAGTCATGAGGAAATACTAGACAAGAATGTTCTATTGGGAAAAGGTGGGGGAGGATTGTATTCTTTATAAATGGCAATGTCATAAAAGGCAAATAAAAGCTATGGAAATATTCCAGGTTAAAGCAGACGAGAGAGTCATCAAAAAAACCTAAATGTTATACCTGATCCTCCATTATATCCTGTACTTGAGGGAAAAAGAATTCTATAAAGGACAGATTGGAGCAATTGACAGAACTGAAATACAGATGGTAGATTACATAAAAGTACTGTATCAATGCTAAATTTCTGAGGTTCATGACTGGACTGAAGTTGGTAAGGGAATATCTCCATTAGGAACACTGATGTATTTAGGAGTGGAGGATCACGATACGTACAATTATTCCCTAATGACTCAAGGAAAAAACCCCATTAGTGAAAAAGAGGGCAACTGATTGAGCAAAGAGGGTAAAATGCTGATAAAGGATATATGTGAGTGGAGCACACACGGATGTTCTTTGAACTTATCCTTAAAAATGTTCCTATAAGTTTTAAATTACCTCCAAATAAAAAAAAGCAAAAGGGCGAGAAGGAAAGACAGTGACTTGGTAGATAAAGCTGGGGACTGCACCTCCTGGCTTAGAACTCTGCTCATCTCAGTTCAAGTCCTCCTTCTAAGCTTAGCTCCATTTCCTCACCTGCAAAGTCAGTCAAGAGGGCTTAACCCTTCCCTACCTCACAGGTTGTGCAGAAAGATAAAGTAACAAACAAACGTACAGACAGTATTTCTTGTCCCATATTTCTTTTTTGTAAATCTGGTATCAGATTTTCCAAGATACATTGAACTTTTGCAAAGTTGGGTGACCTCAGAAAAGGAATAAAGATCACAGAACTCTTTAACTGGTATTATTAAATAAATATTTGCTTAAACACAATCCCCAAAGTAATCAATGACCATTTCAAAATGTGTGTGTATGTAAGTAAGAATTATAATGGCAAAAGACGGAGTAATAGTAATACAGTAAAATTTAAAACAGCTGTTATTTAGAGTGATGTGATTATAACTCATTTTCCCCTTCTATCATACAAAGTTCATGTAGTAGTATTTTAGTTTCTAATTTTTTAAGATAGTTTTGTGGTCACTGAAACATTACTGAAAGTCTTCAAAAATTCACTTAATTTTCACAAAAAGACATGACACCATCAGATGCCAATTAACTCCAGAAGAAAGAGACTGTAACTGCGAGGTGACAAAGTGATTTCTGCATATAAAATGAAGAACGGACAGTCTGGAAGTTTTCAACTAATACTCTCTCAATTTTCTAGTCCAGATTTAGACCTTCCTCTGACCAAGAGGAAAAGTCATTCTTCAACTTCATGTCTTCACTAAAATAGACTAGAAGTCAAATCATGAGCTACAAACTTTTCTACTAAACTTTGTCCTCCAGTGCTCCCCGGCGTTCTTCATCCAGGCACAGATCAACATGAAGATTTGGAGAAAGACCAAAATCTCAGGGGTGGCCTCTCAGAGCATCCAACTAGGAAGGTAAACAGCGTTCCAACCCTGCCTCTCACTACCCATCCTCCTGCTGACGGAGGGACAGGATGTCCATGTACCAAAGAGGTGTTTTGCCAACATCCCTCAGATCCGCATCAAATATAATTTTCAAACCAATTAGCTCAAAAAGCATCACAACCAAAGCAGTATCTCCCACATTCTCATTACGGGGCCATCCTATTCAATTCCTAATGAGAGGAGAGACAAAGGCAGTAGATGCAATAGGGTCTACTTCAAAAATTCTTTTTCTTTTAGAAAACAGATCCTCTTTTGTTCTGGTTAAACACCAATTACTCTGCTCTAACATGCAAATCAGCCGAAAATAGGGCAATATGTAGCTCACTCTGGTTCCACAGCAAGTTAGAAGGAAGAAAAGAGAAAGAGACCAGGGAGGAAGAAAGAGAGGAAGAAAAGAAAGGGGACAGAAAAAGAGGGAGAGGAGAGAGAAAAGATGAGCAATAAAGGCAAATCCCTGGAGGTCTTCAATTCCAAGTACTGTGTGCTGACATAAAGCTCTTTTCAAATGGCTTTTTTGTATTATCTGTGGCGGTGCCCACAAGCGGTGATTTTGCCATTATCCAAAAAAATAAAGCAAGAAAAGAAAAAACACACTCAGGCGTACAACATAAGCAGAAAAGCAAAAGTAGCCAACAAAGCTATTTACCTAGTGCTACCACTTGCTACAAACACTCTCCCAAAAAGTAATGTTCTCAGCATAATTACCAGGGAGTGAAAGAGAAGGGCTCACCTTGGCAGAGGGGCTGACAGACTGACAACAGGAACCTGGTCGTACACAGGACATCCTGGCCTGAGATGGTACAGGGTCCCCAGCCAGGTGGCACAGGGTCCCCAGCCAGGTGGCGGTGTGAGGACCAACCCAGGATGTACCCAACACCACTTCTCACTCAGGCACCGTTTGGTTTTTCCCCACTTTAGTTACGCTTAACTCACTTCAATCTTCTAAATACATGATTACCTTTCTTTTAAATGCAGGCGGGTAGGTAGAAGGGCACACCCCAGTTCTTCTCAGACCTCCTTCTGTACACACCCCACTGCGAGCTGGATAAGATGCAGATTATTTCCAACACGTTCCTAGGTGATGCTGGGGCCACACTGAGCCGCCAGCATCCTTCCCAGCTCTGTCCTGACTTGACCTCCTTCCCTGACCCACCCCAGCCCTGGTTCTGACTGGGGAGCTCCTCTCTACTCTCGTATCATCCATGCTCTAAAAGAAGAGGGCTAGGGAAAGGTGCAGCAGCTCTCTCACACCAGCCCTGGGGAAGCACCTGAATTTCTCCACATGGACCCACACTTGAGCACACCCCAGGACAGAATGGATACTGGGGGAGCAATGCAGATCCCAGGTCGGAGGCAACGTGTATTCCTGCTGAGGCTCCCTCCAGGTGCAACTGCCAGGGCTTCAAGCCAAGGAGGAGCAGCCAAGATGGAAACAGTGACCACAGACTGGGCTTCCCTGCTGCTGGGCTCAGATGCGCTGGTAAGAATGTCTGGCACGCTAGAAATCGGCAGAGAGTGTACCTGCTCGGTCCCCATGGCCCAATCCCATGTCTATCCCAGAGTCAGAAGGTCAAGTACCCAATCTCCACCCCAATCAAGACTCAAGTGTCTACCTGACAACACTTCTCAGTGTCACACCACCCTCCCATCCCCCAGAACCACAGGCCATTGCTGGGGAGACTTCTGCAGTAAAATGACTCAGCCACAATAATGGGAATCCTCTACATTTTCCCTTCCTGGTCCTGCCCGCTTTACAGTCAAAGTTGTCAGGCAGGACATCAATGTCCCTCTATTTATCATGCCCCACCCTTTGTTCCAGGGCAACAAAAGAAAGGAACTAACACTTATTAGTGCCAGGGCTTGATCCATTACTTTTCCTCTCATTTTAGCCTCCAAAGAGCCATGCAGCGTTGACACTGTACCTCCATTCTGCAGATGGGGAAGTGGAGGCTCTGGGAAATGAACCTTTGGCTGTATTGGCAAAAGTTACAGCACAAGGGTTAAGGCAGTGCAGTGTAGTGGCTGGGAGGAGGTGCGTCTGGAGGCCGACTCCATGGGTTTGCACAATGGCCCATCACTTACTAGCTCCATGAATCTGACCCTCTTTGAAGCCTAAGGTAAGAATAATACCTTTCTTAGAAGGCTACTGTGAGGACTAAATGAGACATCATGGAGTTAAGGTAAGCCAGCCTAGGGCAAATGGTCAAGAAATGTTAGTCGTTATCACTCAAGGTCAACAAGCTAGGAAGGGCTGGAACCCACACTTGAGCCCAGGTGGGCTGAGTTCCAATACTTGGGCAGGCTCACGACTTTATAGCAGTCGATTCCATTCCCGGTCACTGACAAACTTCTTGGGGACCACCACACTGGAGGCCAGGGACCTTGGGAAATCTATCTCAGCTGGGAAAATGGCTTTCCAGGAGGCCATGGCCCAGAATACACCCTGAGCACAGACCATGGGAAGCTGGAAAAGTTTCTGGGAGTCAGGAGACCCGAAGGCCCTCAACCAGTGATGGAGACTCATGGGTGGAGACACAGAAGCAGCCTTAGGGATGACGGAGCATGGGAAGGCAACAGTTCAACCCTGAACACGTGCATGAGCATCTTTCCTTGCAGGGAAAATGTCCCAAAGAGCAAAAAATGGACGTACTGGCATCATGGTCAGGGGGAAAAGCGAAAGGCTGAAAAGTTAGAAACACCAGGAGCAGGCGCAAACCAGACTCAACCCCCTGCACAAAGACCGTCATCCATGACAGCAGGGCAAGTCTGTGCCACAGGAAGGGGCCCGAGGGAGGGAGGAGCAGCCCACACTAACGCTGCTGGTTCTTCAACCGGAAGAGAAAGCATCACACACATGGAGGCAGGGGCTGAAGGCTGGTCAGTGCAGACCAAACAGAAGAAAATGGAAATGACTTTGACTTTCTTAAGCATACATGCAAGAATGAAACATTTGGAAACCGAGTTGGCTTTTAAGACAATCCTGAATCAGTCTGTGAGACAATGATCTAAATATGCCGACCCCCTGGAGGCTGCCCAAACGCAAAGCCACCACTCAGCCTCCGCTCAGTGAAACCGGCTGGTGCCTCGCACGCGGGCCGCTTGCCTTTCCCAGGAGCTCCTGTGTGATGGACAGTTCCAAGGAATACCCTATAATCTGCATTTATGCCATTTGTCTCTTTGATACAAAAAATACAGATATTTGCATCATTTATTTTAACGTGCGTGATTTTCTTTTGAAAGCCACAAAGAGAAAGAAAAGTCTGATCCCCTCTCCCCCAGCACTTCTTTAGACGCCTGAAAACTTAAGCCAGGCACCTCTGACAAGCCAAATTGATCTGGAAAGCCTCTTCAGAGGCCAGTTGCATGAAAAGAACAAATAAAGGACTCTCCTTGCAAAGGAGACAAGGAAGACAAAGGGGAACTCAGGGGTGGGGCCCTTCCCCATCTCGGCAGCTCCTATAGGTGAAGGCAGGGAGGCAGGGCAGTCCCTGCGTGAACGGCTCATGCCACATTATCTGCTTTGTGGTAGAACTCAAACCACAGCCTTGAATAAAAAGCCGTAGCAGGGGCCAAAATGAGGAAGAGAGGTTTTCAGCAGCAACAAGATGGAGAGGCTGACAGGCAGGCACAGCTTCCCAGGTCAGTGAATTAACACCAGCCCGCTCCTCCAGGCAGAGGCCCGGCTGTGAGTTCTGCAGCCTTCAGGGTCCCTAAGCAACTGGGATGCAACAAGTCTGCGTGGGGCATGTCAAGCTCTTTATTCTTTATTTATGGTCTCACGGACAGAGATTACAGAGATTATGGTCTCAGGCAGAGATTGCAGTGAGCCTAGATTGCGCCATTGCACCCCAGCCTTGGGCAACAGAGCAAGACTGTCTCAAAAAATAAAATCAAATAGGCTAGGTGCAGTGGCTCATGCCTGTAATCCCAGCACTTTGGGGGGCCGGGGTGGGTGGGTCACTTGAGGTCAGGAGTTTGGGACCAGCCTGGCCATCATGGTGAAATCCCATCTTTACTAAAATTACAGAAAATTAGCTGGGCGTGGTGGCGCATGCCTGTAATCCCAGCTACTCGAGAGGCTGAGGCAGGAGAATTTCCTAAACCCAGGAGGTGGAGGTTGTAGTGAGCCGAGATCATGCCACTGCATTCCAGCCTGGGCAACAGAGCGAGACTCTGTCTCAAAAATAAATAAAAAACAAAATAAAACCCATACAAATCTTTTCCTTGGCAGTAAGGTGTATTTAAAATGTATCTATATTTTACATTGAGATGAGAGAATGTTACACACCAATTAAAAATCATGTTTTTACAACCATCTAGTAACACGTGAAATTATTACTAAGTACTAGTAAATGCAAAAGCACATACACATGCATGCACCACAGCGTGGTTCTAATTCTGGGTTATTTTCCAATTCTGTTTTTAAATATATATGCACACAAAAATGATAATACACCAAAACATTCACTTATTTGCACTTTTCTATATGTTTTGAATCTTCTCTAAGGAGCACACATTCATTTTCTAATTAAAAAAATCAATACGAACAACCTTTCCTTCTGAAAAGAAAGCAGCCACTGTTTTGGATTGGCAAAAGCCCAATTCATGATGTGAAGTAGGAGCCCCCAGCCCAAGTCACCGTCCAGCTAAGGACTCGGCAGTGGTGCCAACAGCAGCGCTTGTTGCCAAGGTGGTAAACACGACAGGGACAGCCGCCAGGGATTCTCACTGCCCCAAGCCCCAGGCTAGCCAGCGACACGGAGACAACAGCCTTCCCAGAGGAGCCCAGCCTCTGAGACACCCAGCCGAGAGAGGCTAGAGGCTGAGAAAGTGGAGAGAAAATGAGTCTCAGAGACAATCAGATGGTTTCAAAGGTGTAAGTATTCGCGTGGACCACACCAATGCCATCAGACAGTGGACGTAAAATGTAATGATCCCAAAGGGGTTCCTGGGGTCAATCCTAGATTGCAGCATTTGAGAAACATGGGCTACTTTGTGGGGCAGTGGAAAAGAAAACAAGGGTTTTCTTGTCAGGCTGATCAGGGACAGGGCCCTAGTCTAATACTGGCTTCTGTAAGTTGGGGAGAAGCTAACCAACTTCCTTGAGCTTCAGTTTCCTCATCTGGAAACCTGGGTTAAAATCCCAAGCCTAGAAGAGAATTTTAAGCGCTGAAAGAAACGGTGGTGGTCAAGCTCTGGAGGAGACAGTTCCAACGCCACGCAGACACAGGTAGCCTCTGGAGGGCGCCACGTGGAGAGGGGCTGAGACCTCCAGCAAACGACCCTGCAAGGGATGCTGGAAGGAGATGCTCCTGCTTGGCCAAGCCTTCGGATGACTACAGCCCAGAACAGCTGCTTAACTTCAACCACATGAGAGATCCTGAGCGGAACCATCCAGCTAATAAGCCCACTCCAGACTCCTGACCCTCCAACACTGTGAGATGATAAACGTTTGCTATTTTAAGTTGCAAAATTCTGGGGTAATTTGTTACACGGCAGTAGATAAATAACACACGTTTTAGTTCCCGGCATGCAAGAGCTCAATATATAATGCCTACAATATTTCTTTAATTCCTGTATGTTATAACAACCATAAGATGCAACATCAATTAATAACACCTTTTTCAAGAATGAAATGCCATATTAAATGTGTACATTATTTACATGCATGCAGATTTTACAAACATTATGAATAAGAAATATATCTCCGAATGAAGGAAGGGCAGGTTACCTGCATATATCTCCTGACTGAGTAATGCAGGTTTGGTTTAAAGACTATTTGTAACACAGGTGATTTAACTACTATTCCAGTACTGTATTACCCCGAAGAAAGAAGCAGTAAAGTAGGATGGAGTAATTCCTCCAACTCTTTCCCAAAGAAAATGAGTAAGACAAGAAGAAAACTGGGACTTTCACCTCCAAAGCTATTCCTCACAGTCTTCTCCCATCACAGGAAAAGGCTTTTATTTGCTCAGGCCAGAAGCCTTGGCCTTACTCTTAATTGTCCTTTCCCAGAACTTCCTACATCACAATCTTCAGCAGATCCCATAGCTCAACCTTCAAGATATAGCTGGAATCTAAACACTTCTCACCACCATCATCACCACCACTCTGGCCCTTGGATAAGTGCAGCAGCTCCCACCTGCCCTCTTTACCATCACCCGTGCCCTCCGCTGTCTCTATGCCATGCAGAAACTGGTGTGCCTCTTACATAGAAGTCCTCTGTTGTCAAACTCTGCTCTGAAGTCCTCTCTGCTCAGAACCCCACTGGGGCCTCCCCTTGCATACAGAATAAATACCCAAGTCGTTACGGGAGTCTTACAGGATCTGGTCTTCCTGCCTGTCCAGCCTCGGCTCCTTTCACTAGCCCCGAATAGTCTACCTGGACCTCCCTGCTAGTCCTCACACATGCAAGCTTCTGCCTCTAGGCCTTTGCCATCACTGTGCTCCCAACCTGGAGCACTGTGCCTGGAGAGCACTCACAAGGGCCTTGTCTGACAGTCCTACCTACAATAACACTCCCCCTTTCACCGCATTTCAGTCTCCATGCTTTTACTATTTTATTCAGTCACAGCACTTATCGCTAATTGACCACTATACACACATCTCAGCACTTTGTTAAGTTCACTGCTCCGTCCCCAGTGCCTACAACAGCGCCTGGCACACAGTAGGCTCATTATGTATGTCAGGAGTCAGCATCCTTTGCTATAAATGGCCAGGTAATCAACACTCGGCTTTGCATCCCTTATAACCTCTGTCACAGCTACTTTGACTCTGCTGTTGTAACAAAAAAATCTGCCATAGGCCAGACAAACAAATGTTGTAGCTGGGTTCCAATAAAACTTTATTTGTGAAAATGGGTGGTGGGCCAGATTTGGCCTGCCCATTTAAGAGCTGGCTGGTGTAAAGGCAGGTGGGGGTCAGCTCACTTCTGTCACAGTCTTGAGGAATGCAAGGCAGGTATGGTCTAAGATTCTAGCACACCCCACAGCTGCTAGAAGAACATCCGCCAGTTACTATATTACCCACTTCAGAGGAAAAGCTAACAATTCATATTTGGTGGCTTCTCAAAGAAACGGCAGACAGGGGTGGTGGGGGCTGGGGTTCGGGACACCAACAAAAGCAAAATATGTCCAGAGAGAAATATCCTGGCACTGATGGATTCCTGGTCAATGCAGAAAAATAGTCATGAAAATAAATATATGCATTTCTGGCAAGGCAGCCAGCTAGGAGACAAAGATTATGTTTATTTTAAATTAACTACCAAGAACAAATCATAACTACAGGGCACCGTTTTAAAAAAAAAAAGTCACTTGCTCAAGTCTTTCTGCTTTAATTGACGCTAAATTCATAGTTCAGTGTCTCCTACCAGCCTTAGCCTGTCTCTCCTCCCAAACCCTTTTCCTCCATCATCTCAGTCCACTGGAGGAAGTTTTTATTTTATTTTATTTTATTTTATTTATTTATTTTTGAGATGGAGTCTCACGTTGTTGCCCAGGCTGCAGTGCAATGGCACGATCTTGGCTCACTGCAACCTCTGCCTCGTGGGTTCAAGTGATTCTCCTGCCTTAGCCTCCTGAGTACCTGGCATCACAGGCGCCCACCACCATGCCCGGCTAATTTTTGTATTTTCAGTAGAGACAGGGTGTTACCATGTTGGCCAGGCTGGTCTCAAACTCCTGACCTCAGGCAATCCTCCCACCTTGGCCTCCCAAAGGGCTGGGATTACAGGCATGAGCCACCACACCCGGCCAGAGAAAGCATTTTAATGAGATCTTGGGAAGTGTTGCTTTCAAAGGCGTTCCCCAGCTGCCCTGCCAGTCCTCAGCCAACCCCTAACGCCGAGCCCCTTTGTACATCCACCTTCAGCAGCACCTCAGACAGCTCTCCAAGGGAAGCTGTGAGGCTTGCCATTTTTAATCGCCAACTACCCAGATGGCAGAGGACCCTGATGGGCTGTTTCATTTCATCCAACCCTCAGATTTTATCAGCATTTTGCCAGCATCAAAGAGTAGGGAAAAGACAGGAATTAAAAACCTTTCCATTCGAGGGGACTGTTTCTAAACCTACTCTCACTTTGGTTATCTTATTTCAAACTCCAAAGAAATGCACAAGGCAGCCAAGCAGAGGCTTCAATCTCCACTCATCCATGTGTTCAGCAAATGTCTACTGAGTGGCCCCTGGCTGGGGATCGGGGAAGGACAGGAGGAGATAGAAACCCTGCTTTCCTGGAGACAACAATGGAGTGGAACAGATCACCAAGGTACTGTAGGGAAACTAAGGCATGGAGAAGCAAAGTCATCTTCCAAGATGACAAACGGGTAAAGCCCTCATCGCCAAACCACACAGATAGATTGGGTCAGGCATGCCACATTGTAGATCGAGACAGGAGAAAGTACTTCATCTTTTTCTTGATCTTCAAAAATAAAGTATGCAGATCCTAGAGGTCAAACATTTTTGTGTTTTTCCTTTCTTATTAAAAAAAAAAAAAAAAAAAAAAAAACTTTAAAAATGTACAAACCAGAACAGGCACAGTGGCTCATGCCTATAAATCCCAGCACTTTGGGAGGCGGAGGCGAGCAGATCACCTGAGGTCAAGAGTTTGAGACCAGGCAGGCCAACATGGCAAAACCCTGTCTCTACTAAAAATACAAAAAAAAAATTAGCTAGGTGTGGTGGCACACACCTGTAATCCCAGCTACTCGGGAGGCTGACGCAGGAGAATCGTTTGAACCTGGGAGGCAGAGGTTGCAGTGAGCGGAGATAGTGCCACTGCACTCCAGCCTAAATGATGGAGTGAGACTCTGTCTCAAAAAGAAAAAAAAAAAAAGGTACAAATCACGGCAGGGAAAAGTTGGCTTGGTATAATCCATAAAAAAAAGTCAGAGCTGGGAGAATGGGAGACAAGAGGAAGAGCTCAAATGCTACTGGGAACTTTCCGGGGTGGGGGAAATAATTCCAAAAAGTAGTCATTTGCTAGTAATAGATAAAGCTACATATGTAACATGTTCTAGACACGTTTCCTAGAGTCTTTGGTATTAACTAATCCATCTAATTCTCATAGCAACCCTGTGAGGGGGGGGGGGATATCATCTCCATTTACAGATGTGGAAACTGAGGAACAAGGAGGTTTAATAACTTTTCCAGGTCACACAGTCACTAAAGTGAGACAGCCATGATTTGAGCCTTGGCAGTCTGACTCCTGCATCCGTACTTTTTTTGTTTTTTTGAGATGGAGTCTTGCTCTGTCCCCCAGGCTGGAGTGCAGTGGCGCGATCTCGGTTCACTGCAACCTCCACCTCCCAGGTTCAAGTGATTCTCCTGCCTTAGCCTCCCGAGTAGCTGGGACTACAGGCATGCACAATCATGCCCAGCTAATTTTTGTACTTTTTAGTAGAGATGAGGTTTCACCATGTTGGCTAGAATGGTCTTGATCTCTTGACCTTGTGATCCACCTGCCTCGGCCTCCCAAAGTGCTGGGATTACAGGCATGAGCCACCGCACCCCGCCTGCATCCATACTCTTAAGCACCATGCTAATCAGTCTTGCTCTCTTTCTCTCTCTCAAGAGAAGCAAGTTCTTACATTCCAAAGCTTTGCTAACAGCATGAAATCCTTGCTCTTTCTCTTTCATTGTGTGTTTGTTTTTAAAGTATTCTTAACCCAGTTCTTTGCAAAAAGGCTCTGAGGTAACTAACAAGAAGAAGCATAAAACCAACAGTAAAATTACAATTACAGAAAATCACATCCATGGAAAAAGAGTATTATAAATACAAGAATAACTGGACTAACAGATTATGACTCTCACACCGGGCTCTAAGCTTCCTGGCAGCCCAAATAAAAATGGCAACACAGGCCGAGCGCAGTGGCTCATGCCTGTAACCCCAGCCCTTTGGGAGGCTGAGGCGGGTGGATCACTTGAGGTCAGGAGTTCGAGACCAGCCTGGCCAACATGGAGAAACCCCATCTCTACTAAAAATACAAAAATTAGCGTGGTGGCAAACGCCTGTAATCCCAACTACTCGGGGGGCTAAGGCAGAATTGCCTGAACCCGGGAGATGAAGGTTGCAGTGAGCCGAGGTCATGCCACTGCACTCCAGCCTGAGTGACAGAGTGAGACTCCAACTCAAGAAAAAAAAAAAAAAAAAAAGCAACATGATCAATTACAAACTTTTCTTCATCAAAAGGAGAAAAGTTCATCAGTGCCTGGGTGAGGATCAAATTTTCTATTGTTAAATTTCCATACCATTTTCTCATTTAGTGTAAGAAGAGACTACAATGAGGTGGCGAATGATGTCCTCACAGATACTTTTAAGTACGATTTTAAAGATCAAGGTTGTAACATTAAAAACAATTCGAGAGTAGCAACTCTATAAAGAGCTAGGGTCATATTGTGTGTACCTTTCAGTTTTACTGGTGTAAAGTTACAAAACAGAGAGGATTATTGAAAAAATAAAAATTCTCTGTAAACAGGCAGATCCTTGGGGTGGCTGATAGACCTTCACTGTTCTAAGACAGACCCTGGAAACACAAAACACTGACAAAGGTGAATACAAAGGAGGGTTACATGCCAAGCACCTCCAGTCACATGCCAGTCACATGAAATGCAGCTTCAGGAATCCGCCGGGGCTTCCATGCACCTCTATACTACATAGATGTGTCTTAGTCTTCAAAGCTTTCAGGTCTCGCTCAGGAGGGGCAGAAGGAAAACGGCAGCTGTTCAGATGATCAGCCCTCACATGGCTCACTCATGGTCCTCACCAGGGCGACAGTGCGACTCATCTCACATATTCCCTTTCTTGACATCTCTGCTCTCCTCCACTTAGTTTCCAGAGAAGCTACTGAAAACCCAAGCTCCCACTCCCACCCTGTCCCTTCCCCAGCTCAGAGGCCTCAAAAAAGAGGTCTGCATGGGTTCCAAGTTCGTCGAGGAACCACGTGGAAACACAGAAGACTGGACAGTGTGGCCTGGGCCAGTTCTTCCAGAAGTTTCATTATTTAATTTAAACTGTTTTGAGGCATAAAAGAACATGGCCGGGCGTGGTGGCTCATGCTTGTAATTCCAGCACTTTGGGAGGCTGAGGCGGGTGGATCACCTGAGGTCAGGAGTTCGAGACCAGCCTGGCCAACATGGTGAAACCCCATCTCTACTAAAAATACAAAAATTAGCTGGACATGGTGGTGCATGCCTGTAATCCCAGCTACTAGGGAGACTGAGGCAGGAGAATTGCTTGAACTGCGACCCAGGAAGCGGAGGTTGCAGTGAACCAAGATGACGCCACTGCACTCCAGCCTGGGTGACAGAGCAAGACTCTGCCTCAAAAAAAAAAAAAAAAAAGAATAAAAGTTATTTGGGCAAAGCCAAGAATATAATCTAATCCCCCATTTTACCGAGAACAGAAACTGAAGTCTTGTTCAAGGTCACATGCACTAGAAACTTGAACCCTAGGGTGCCACCCCAGCTGCGGTGCTCATTCTACCACTGCACCATGCTTCCTTGAAACAGACAGAATGAAACCCAAGTGTTTTTTTTTTAAACCATCCACCCACTTCAACACTCTGTTAGGATAATGGCCAAGGGCCTATGAATGCAGAATGCCTGAGAGACAAAAGTCTTCGTAGGATCTGAATCATGCAGGTACCCTTTACAAGTTAGGAATTAATTAAAGCAGGCCGGACACAGTGGCTCACGCCTATAATTCCAGCACTCTGGGAGGCCGAGGCAGACAGATCACCTGAGGTCAGGAGTTCAAGAGCAGCCTGGACAACATGGCGAAACCACATCTCTACTAAAAATACAAAAATTAGCCGGGCATGGTGGCATGCACCTGTAATCCCAGCTACTAGGGAGGCTGAGGCAGGAGAATCGCTTGAGCCCAGGAGACAGAGGTTGCAGTGAGCAGAGATCACACCACTGCACTCCAGCCTGGGCAACAGAGTGAGACTTTATCTCTAAAAAAAAAAAAAGAAAGAAAAGTTAGAAGCTTTTGGAGGTAAAAACAGAGGAGAAGGACAATCAAGAGAGATAGACACAGTGTACTGAACATCCACTAAACCCAGGACCGCAGTAAAAACAGCAGCAGCACCAAACGCTCAGGCACATGGCTTTCCTTCGGACTAGATGCCCTCTTGTCCAGTTTGCTGACTGAAAGAAGTTGGAAACTCTACCATCCGCCCTCGCAAGTCATTATTCAACAACAAACAGGAGCTATATTTAGAACTTTTTCCATGAAGGCACCGTAGGCAAAGGCCACCAACCTCTGAGACACAGAAAGGTTAAATAAGGCTATCTGACCAAAAAAAAAAAAAAAAACTTTAATAGGCAAGTTCCATTTCAGATTCATCTGTTCAACATAGCTTCTAATTTTATAAATGGACCTTAAAATTAACAGGAGGACAGGCATTTTTCCCAGGAGCCTCTGTGTCCGTTCTGCAAAATTACGTAACTCGGAAAACGAGGGTTCTGATTTGATTACGCTTTAAACAGCCTGCTGGCTGAGACGAATTCATTGTGCGCATCAGCTCCTCGCAAGGGACTCAAACACCGGGGAAGGAGGGAGAGAAGAAGGACAAACCCTTTTTCACTGACTCATGTAAATAAGTCTTTGAGAAAACCTCTATATACCCTCAGTGACACACAACCCCAACCCTCCACACACACACACACACACACACACACACTTACATCCTAGTAAAACCCCACTATGAGTTTCTGGCCCACCCAGATGGGTAAGAAATTACACATTTCTGAGCTTGGGTTTACCATGTTTTTTGCCCTTAATGGAAGTTCATACATGCCTCCCACACAGGGGTATTGTTAGAAGGAATCAAATAATTTACTGTTGAACACTGCAACTTTAAAGGACAGAATATGCTCTTGGGAATGCAAAATATTACCGTTTACCTTTCTTTAAAAAAAATTATTTACTTGTCTTTTACAACCAAGCCAAAAGAAATACAGTGTTTTCCAAATGTAATTGAAGGTGCTGAAAACCTCCTCTAATAATCCTATTTCTACAAAATGTAGAGCTGTTTTGCAGGGAGAAATTCAAATAAACCTCTGGAATGCATTCTTGCAAGGTGAAGCAACACACAATCCCAGCATCTTCTGTCATCACTGGGTACTACTGCCCAAATACCATGTCAGCACACACCAACTAGGGTCTCCACTCCCCTAGTCCAGGCTGGAGTGCAATCTCGGCTCACTGCAACCTCCGCCTCCCAGGTTTAAGCGATTCTCCTGCCTCAGCCTCCCAAGAGATCTACTTTCTATCATCATTCACAAATATTAAAATGAATTTACATTCCTATCAAGGGGTCCCAAAACCGAATGACTGAGGAATCAGCAAGACAACTAAAATTCAGCCACATAAACCACCAAAACATATTCAAAGTCCCCCTCCGCCAAACCCAACCCAAACCAAGCACACAAACTTTAACCCACCTATTCCATAGAGAGGAATGTCTCCTCAGGCAGTAATCAAACGAGTGGGTTAAAAAAAAAAAAAAAAAAAAAAAAAAAAAAAAAAAAAAAGGCTATTCAAGGATGTTCATTGTCTGTTTATTCAGGCAAAGCTGAGCCACCCAGCTGTCCAACCACAGAGGATTAAATTATGTTATATCTATACAATGGAGCATTCTGCTGCCGTTGAAAATGTTGCTGTTGATGTGTGTACAGTGGCGAAAACTGCACTGGGAGCAACTTACAAAACAACATGTTTTCTGTCATGGGGTCTAATTTTATAATGTGATCTAAATGTATAATGTGATCTAATTTTTTAAAAGGAGAAATATATACAAAGTTACGTCTGCATTTACATCAGAAAGCCTACAAGAAAAGAAAGAATGTACCAGATGGGGGACAAGATGGATGGATAGACAGATGGATGAAGGATGGATGGATGGATGGATGAAGGATGAATGAATGGATGGATACATGGGTGGGTGGATAGATGGATGGATAAATGGATGCATGAATGGATGGCTGCATGAAGGATGAGCAGATGGATGGATGGATGGATAGATGAATATATGGATGGATGGATGGATAGATGGATGGATGGATGGAGGATGGATAAATGGATGGATGCATGGGTAGGTGGATAGATGGATGGATAAATTGATGCATGAATGGATGGCTGCATGAAGGATGGGCAGATGGATGGATGGATGGATAGATGAATATATGGATGGATGGATGGATGGAGGATGGATAAATGGATGGATACATGGGTAGGTGGATAGATGGATGGATAAATTGATGCATGAATGGATGGCTGCATGAAGGATGGGCAGATGGATGGATGGATGGATAGATGAATATATGGATGGATGGATGGACGGATGGATGGAGGATGGATAAATGGATGGATGCATGGGTGGGTGGACAGATGGATGGATAAATGGATGCATGGATGGATGGCTGCATGAAGGATGGATAGATGGATGGATGGATGGGTAGATGCATGGATGGATGGATGGATGGATGGATGGATGGATGGATGGATGGACAGAAGGACAGAGAGACAGATGGACAGGAGCCAATACTGGCATATTTTGGGATATTTTTCGATAAAGAAGTAGTTACCTTTGAGTCTGGTTATTTTGCTATTAGAACATGAACCTTGCTGAGATAAACAGATAGTTAAAGAAATTAATAAAAGAGAGAAATGTGTGTCCCCTCCCACTCCCCACAACAGTAGCGCCTTTGTATACTAAATTCTAGGGGGTGAAGCCAAAAACATCTGAGCCATTCCTGGGAAATGCAACTCACCTGTCTAGACAGAGGGGGAAAGAAGTATCAAACTCAGACCAGATTTACAGGCCTGCCTGACAATGGGCTCCCACATACACAAGCAGTCAAGGGCAAATGTCTCATCCTGAACAGAAAGACGAGCCTGAACTACAAGTCCCGCCTGAACTACAAGTCCCTCATATCCCAGCTTTACTCACAAACTAGGGCCCCCCTAGCATAACGCCATCAACCAATGACCTTGGAGGCATCTCACAGTGGCTTGGTTTTTGCGACAAGATTGTAAAAGCAGTCATCACACTAACTGGTGAAAGAGACACAATAAATTCTGTTTTGTCTACCTGAAGCTCAGAGAGTAGGAGCAAAGGATTGGGGCCCCCACACACCACATTACCCCTTGATGCCACAAAGAAGGGATGTGTTGAATAGAACACTTTTTGCGTTCTAAAAGTTTGTCTGACACCAATTCACAAATCACATGGTCAGCTGGAAGAAGCTAGCCAACCAAGGGTAGAGTTTCCACAATTCTGGGCCGAAAACCACAAGACTCAGCACTCATTCCAGGTACCTTGCTGAAGCAAGAGAAAAGGCACCCACTGTACCGGATCTGAGTCCCTGCAATGTACACTGGCTGTGTGACCTCAGATGGGTCATGTTAACTCTCTGGGCCTCAGATTTGTCACTTTTTCTTTTTCTCATTTTTTAGAGATGAGGTGTCCCTTTGTCACCCAGGCTGGAGTGCAGTGGCACAATCATAGGTTGCTGTAACCTCAAACTCCTAGGTTCAAGTGATCCTCCTGCCACGGCTTCCCAAGTTGCTTGGATTACCCACGTGAGCCACCGTGCCCAGCCCCGTGGATTGTCATCTTTTTAGATGTTGGACAAGATGATCATGAAGACAGCTATTACTTCTAGTGGATGGTCCGTTTCTATAAGTACCGAGCTCCATTTGGCACTCAGTAAAACACTCAATAACCACTGGAAGTGTTTCCCTTCTTAACTCTCATGTCCAGTCATTTTATCACCCTATCAAAAACACTCTCAGATGGGCAGTTCTATTCCAACTGTGACAGCCAGAAGGCACAAACACTGCAGTGGGACAAGGTACAGTCCTTCCAATTGCTACCAGTCTGTGGTTAAAAATCAGGCTTCCTGAATTCAAATCTCTCGCTCCACTTCCAAGCCACGTGACCCCAGGCAAGCTACTTCAGCAGTCGCTGCCTTGGTTTTCCCATCTATCAAACAGGGGTAAGACGAGTAACTTCTCATAGGGCTAGTGTGAAGATCAAATGAGCAGAAAGAAGCATTTAGAACACAGCTTGACACACAGTAAGAGCTTCATAAATGTTAGCTACTATTATCCATTCACCAAGACAGTCTCACTGGGTATTTACTCTCACAGTGCCAGTTAATCATGAGGCCTCTAAGGAAACACAAAGCTATTGACTAGGACATAGTCCAAGGCCCTACAGTTTAGTAGGAGGAGGCCAACTTGAACCAAGAAATACAGACCTATGATCTCTTATCCCAAGCCCTGGGGCCAAATAGGTTTGGATGTAGGTGTTTCTGCTTGCGGACAGGTAATAAGTCATGTATCACATATCCTACAGCACCCACATCCTCTCATCCCAAGCCCTGGGGCCAAATAGGTTTGGATGTAGGTGTTTCTGCTTGTGGACAGGTAATAAGTCAAGTACCACATATCCTACAGCACCCACCTCCTCTCCCCCAGGACTTGGAACAGCACCTGTGGTCAAACCCGCTGGGATTTCTTAAGCAAAACCCACAAATAGCCACAATAAGTGGATCAAGAAATACTACCAAGTGTCTCAAGACAGTTCAGATTTTGTAGCCAAATGAGTTACAAAAAAAAAAAAAAAATACTTGGCTTTCAAAATCTGGGGGATATGAGAATTGTAGCTAAGGGTCTGTAACCTGCACCATACAGCAACAAGGCTACAAAAGCAGCAGCAGCTAACAACCTAACGGGGGTGATGGGAAACGCTCTGCCAAAAAGGAACAGTTTAAGCTGCAGCTTGAAGGAGAAAAGGGAGCCTCACTGAACTAGGCAGGTAGGCACTCCCGGCAGAGGGACCGGCAGATGCAAAGGCAGGAGGTAGCAATCAGTGAAGAACGTTCAGGAAACATAACACGTCATGGAGTGCAGTCTAAGATGTGTGTGCAGGAGTAGCAAGAGGAGAGGCTGGAAAATGAGGCCAGGTTAGATCCTGAACGGTGCATAAGCCATGCTGAAGCGTCACACTTGGTGCAGCAGGCATTGGTACGGAAGCCCTTTAAGAATTTGATCAGATCCACATTTTCCTAAAATCCCCCTGGGTAGGTGCCTGGTAAATGGACAGAGAGAGGAACAGAGGAAGGAGGTGGTCAGTTGGAGATGGGTCAAATGGTCAGGGAAGAGATGATGACAACACCAACTCAGTCAGCAAAGGAGGTAAAAAAGAGGAACAGCCACTGCACACCCGGTGGTGCACAGGCTCGGCCTCGTAACAGGGCCGAGGGGGCAATCAGTGCAAGAAGACAGCTCATACCTACTCGCCCTGTGTTCAGGACTCAAACAGGCCCCTTTTTTAGACTCCACTTTCTTTTTTTGTTTTTAATAATTTTTGTATTTCAATAGCTTTTGGGGTATAAGTGGTTTTCAGTTACATGGATGAATTGCATAGTGAAGTCTGAGATTTCAGTGCACCTGTTAGTTGAATAGCATACACTGCATCCAATATGTAGTTTTTTATCCTTCACCCTCTCCCACTTTCCTTCCTTTTGAGCATCTAATGTCCATTAAACCACTCTGTATGTCTTTGCATACCCATAGCTTAGCTCCCACTTATAAGTGAGAACATGTGACACTTGGTTTTCCATTCCTGAGTTACTTCACTTAGAATAATGGCCTCCAGCTCCATCTAAGTTGCTGCAAAAGACATCATTGTGTTCTTTTTTATGGCTGGGTAGTATTCCACAGTGTATATATACCACATTTTCTTTATCCGCTCATCAGTTGATGGGCACTTAGGCTGGCTCCATGTCTTTGCAACTGGGAACAGTGCTGTGATAAACATAGGTAGATACCACTTTCTGATGTACCAAATGACAAGTGATGATTTTGGCAGCACTGGGCTCTGAGCTGTGGCAACTCAACCCTCCTCGTCGGCATGCCTGCCTTGCTCTCCTCCAGCTCACAAGCAGGCTGGCAAAGTACAGCAGTCAGGTGCATGTGGCCTGGTCCCTGCCCCAGTGGCTCAAAGAAGCAAAGCTGGTTAAGAGCAATCAGTAGGTCAGCGAGGTGGGGTTTTCCCATCTATCAAACCGGGGTAAGATGAGTCACTTCTCATAGGGTTAGTACGAAGATCAACTGAGCGTTAGTATGAAGATCAAATGTCACATGCCCTTCTGAGCTATTGGTCAAGAGGCGAGGCTGGAAGAAAGTAAAGGAGGAGGGAAAGTTCCAAGATGGAATGGACTTGGCCTCTGCTGGCTCAGGAGGAGGATCTGTAGCCACTCGTCTCTGAAATGGTCACTGCTCCTTTATTAAAGACAAACCAAACTAAAACAAAACACCTTCCGAGTCAGGCAGAAGAAGAGAGGTGTCAGCTGGTGAGATAGATGTAAGTATCCACGGGCCAACACGCACAGCCACTTGGAAGACAGCAGAGGCAGCTTTTCCCCATCTTACCTGCCGGCTCCTTCAGGAACTGGAAAGCCAAGGGCTATAAGGGAAATGTCACTGAATGTCCCATCAGAGGTCAGAGGTGTCTGTGACTGACTGGGGAGTATATGACCAGGGGAGCCAGCGGGTCCGATGAGGAAAAGCTGCCTCCTGTCTGCACAGCCACCTCATGCAGTACCCCTCCTTGGGTCAGGCACTCCTGCATCCCTGGCAGGACCAGGCTGTGGGCTCCAGAGGGTTGCCTCGGCCCATGTTGCACTGCTCAGAGACTCTACCAGCTACCCCTCCTCCTAGGCCTCAGACTCCACCCACAAAAAGACGAAAAAAAAATTGTTTTAATTTCTCGTACAGACATGGCCTTGCTATGTTATTCAGGCTGATCTTAAACTCCTGGCCTCAAGCGACCCTCCAATCTCTGTTTCCATGGTGTTAGGATTACAGGCATGAGCCACCACACCTGGCCTTATTTTTGTGTGTGTGATCCTTTAGGACAGGGACAACCTAGTCCTCCTTTTACTGTCACCTAACATACAGCTGTATAACCTGGGAAATGTAGCCATCACCAAAAAGAAAACCATCCCAGAACCTGTGGGAAGAATGCTCCTCATACAGCAGGAACAAATGAGGGTGATGGGGAAATAATGAGTTCACGCAAGAAATTAAGACCTCGACGTCTGTTCACATCAGTGGGTGTCTATGCCACACACAGCTACCCCGTGATCCACCTAAAACGCCTCTCTTGACACCCACAGCGGCAGGCACCCACAAAGAGGGGATGACATCCAGTCATCCCCTCCTTCTCTACCCATCCTGGCAACTAAGACAAGTCTCCCCTGGTGAGGCCACAGGACACTAACCTGGGCAACTGCCCCTCCATGGAGCTTGGCAGCACAGCACAGGCCGATGCAGCCCCTCTGGAGCCCAATCCTGGCCCAGCCAGGGATGCAGGCGCGCCTGTCCCAGGGAGGCGGCACCAAACAAGGAGGCTGCAGGGACAGGAGAGCAAAGGCTTCCACTGGAATGGGGAACCTGGATCTTTGGGAGGGCCCAAGTGCCCAGCGGACCCCCACATTTCCCTAGAGATTCCCTGAGCTCAGTGAAACTTGGGAGCAGGGAAAACCCAAGGTGCTTCTCAGGCATAGATGTCCAGAAGTCCATGGGAAACCGGACTCTCTTAGTCAAAACTCTGAAAAAAAAATCAGTCTCATATTTTTTCTTCTCCACTTTCCTGCAGGATTTAGGACCTGCATCTTTGTAGACTCAATCTGTGAGGAAACAGACCTACACCTGATTCAAAGGGGTAATGCCTGAGGGTGGGGTGTGGTGGGGGTGGAGGGCTGGGGGGGGTTGTGGGAGGGGGGCGGGAATCTTGGGGTCAGCTGCTCCTTTTCTTTCTAGCTTTTGATCTTTCTTTCTGGCTTCTGACCTTTGCAAACTTTCACAAAAGTCATGAGATTGAGAGAATGAACCCCGGTACTCATCACTCGGGGCCACCCATGACCAACACGGCCCCTCTCCCCGCATCAATATGCTCCCTGCCCCGCATACACTAGATTATTCTCAGCAGCTGCTTCTTTCTCAACTTGTTTCTCACCAACACAACACGTAACTCCCAAGTGGGCTTTGCTCCCTGCCCCGCAGCCCTCATTTTCACCTGGGAACCCCCCAGGTGTCAAACGAATCCAAAGACCTGCAGTTGCCACAGCTGGGCTTTCTGGCTTGAAAACAGCACAGGAGAAAGGAAAGGAAGCACAGGTCGGTGACCAGGGGCTCTGAGAAGCTGTCTGCTGTCAACAAGAGCCTTTTGGGAGAAGAGAGAAAACCCAATACTTGTCCCTTAGTAGTCAAGACCTTGTGGGCGGCACGTCACTCCGACAGACAAGTACAAATCTAATGGCCAGGGATGCAGCTCCCGGTTTGAGTGAGTGGCATGTGGTCTGTTGTTTATGTTCGATTAAGGGTTGATTTATGCTTCCTTGGGGAGTTTTTATTTCTATGCTGTTATTTCACCCCTAAAATTTACAATGACTGAATTCTTCTGCCCTGTTTGAGTCAGCCCTCTCACTCCCCTCCCTAGGCTGCAAATGGCCAGAAATAGTTTCCATTGTCATTGACTTAAATTTCCATTTTGATTATGGAAATAAATATTTTTACTGCCCTTTCCTGAAACAGGAATAAATTTTTCCATTCAAGTTCTCCTAATCAGACTCTGAGGACCAAACCCTGACCACAAAGTGCAGAGGACACCCAAACAGACAAGACAAGTTATGTCTGCCTCCTGCGCTCAGGACCAATGAAGTTGGCCACAGCTCTCTGCTTCGTGGCTGCCACATACTGGGTCCATTCCCTGATTCAGCTCCCATATTCTCCTGAGCTCTGGTCTCAGTATTGTAGGGAAAGCTGTGAACATGACACACCCTGCCTACCCTCAGGGAGCTTAAAAATTTAAACCCAAGGGCTGGGTGCAGTGGCTCACACCTGT
Source organism: Chlorocebus sabaeus (assembly GCF_047675955.1). NCBI lineage: Eukaryota > Metazoa > Chordata > Mammalia > Primates > Cercopithecidae > Chlorocebus > Chlorocebus sabaeus. The sequence continues at coordinate 41,084,296 of NC_132919.1, forward strand.
AATCCCAGCACTGTGGGAGGCCAAGGTGGGTGGATCACCTGAGGTCAGGAGTTCGAGACTAGCCTGGTCAACATGGCAAAACCTCGTCTCTGCTGAAAATACAAAAATTAGCCAGGCATGGTGGCGGGCACCTGTAATCCCAGCTACTCGGGAGGCTGGGGCACAGGAATCACTTGAATCCGAGAGGCAGAGGTTGCAGTGAGCCAAGATCACGCCACGGCACTCCAACCTGAGCGACACAATGAGACTCAGTCTCAAAAAAAAAAAAAAGAAAAAGAAAAATTAAATCCAAAGCCAAGCTGCCCAGCCCAACACAAAAGGATTTCTTTGGGGGCTGTTTCCCAAGACTGAAAAAAATAAGAACATCCAACAGCAGGGTCCTTCCTAATTTGACCAAATCTCCCTTTCCAGCTCACCCTTGTCCCCAGGCACCTCTTTAGCCCAAATTCAACGGCTCCTCAGGTGAGCAGGCACAAGCTAGAAGACAAATCGGCTGCAGGGAGCTCTTCTGGCCTAGCCCAAGAGAAAGTCCAGCATGGATTCTGGTGCAACAGAGCTCCCTTGTCCTCCTGTTTCCAGAGAAGCTGAGGCATTTCCATAACTATTATTTGGGATGGAAGGCTAGTGTGCTGGGATATCACAGGAGGTTGGCGTGGGAGGGGGGCTTTCTTTGATCACTTTTTTCTCCTTCTCTAATTCTGATCTAATGTTCTGAGTCACCTTGCCACGTAAAGCAAATGGCGGCTCTCAAAGCATTTATAATTACCGTCCCTATCTGCTTGGTGGTGCATAGTAATAACTGAGAGATTGGGCCTGGAAGCCACGGGCGGGAGACTCAACAAGAACACAGCAGTCTCAGAAGCTGGAATAAGAGACTCCTGGTCACTTTTCCCAGCCTGTCTGGCTGAGCCATGTTTGGAGGGTTTAGGGGTACTCAGAGTCCATGGGAAGCAGCTAGACCATCCCAGGCCCCCAAATCCATCCTCCCAGCGCCAATTACAGCCCAGAGTAAGAGAGCCAGTGGTATATCCTTAAATCCTTCTCACCTAGCTCCAGGTGGGCGGTACAGAATCTGGAGGGCTGCATGAAAGGTAGGAGGGAACAAGGAGGGGTAAAGAGGCCCAGATGGAGGAAAGGCAGCATGGCAGGGAGCAGGCTGCAGGAGGCCAAGACGTCCACTCTCATCTCTAGGAAATGACCACATATATGGCTGAGACAGCTGCCAGAGCCCTTTGTACCCATGTCTCTTCCTTCTCCCTTCCTGGTCCCCCCTCTGCAGGACCCCTTTGCTTGGTCGCAAAGACAGCAAGAGTCCGCTTAGTATTTCTTTCTATATGTACCTCAGGATGGGGCTGGGGCATCCCTCAACCAACCTGCCTATTTCAACAAGAAGAAAGCAAGAGGAAAGCTTAGGACTCCGAATTCTGGAAGAATTATTCATCCCCTTTGGGCATCACTCAGCGCTTTGATGAGACTCTAAGGGCAGAAACCTCTGACCCTTCCCAACTGTCTTAAAATATTACCTCCAAGCACTCTGCAAGCTAGCGAGGAACATCTGACAGTGCCTCCCCTTCGCGGCTTCTCCCTTGAGGATTCTCCAAAACAGCCCCAGCATACCTAACAATCCTCCCTATTATCTTCCTGCAAACTGGCTTGCACCTGAAAGAAGTGAGACATCACCTCTGCCCTGGATTCAAGTCCCCGCATTCACGCCTACATAAAAATAACTCTCCTCCCTCCCCAAGAGAGGCAAAAAGCAGATCATCCCTGTCCCTGTCATAGAGCCAGTCCTCATATAGATCATCTCCACCCAAAGATGCCTTTCCAGCCCTCTCCAGAGAGACACTCCAAGCGAGTATTGAACAAGAAGGCGACTGCAAGTGCTCACAATCGCCCTCGAATCTCAGAGAGTAATTGTGTTTCTTTCGATCGGAACACAGTTCAGCAGCGAGTGTACAGAAAACTCAAGGCGGCAGCCTGGTGACCACTCAAAGGAAGAAAGCTCTGCCATTCCAGAGAAGCTGAGAGTGAGACGATACAAAGGGAAGGGCCAGGTGGGAGGGGTGGGGGACTCACAGCGTCACTCATTTGAGGCTGGCACTGAGGAACAATAAAGGATCTGAGAGCTCCAGCCGCCCCTCTCGCTCCACTTTACCACCGACCAGCAAAAAACCCCTCCTTGGCCGGGCACAGTAGCTCATGCCTGTAACCCCAGCACTTTGGGCAGCTGTGGTGGGCAGATTGCTTGAGCCTAGGAGTTCGAGACCAGCCTAGACAACATGGGAAGACCCTATCCCTACAAAAAAAAATACAAAAATTAGCCAGGCGTGGTGGCACATGCCTGTGGTCCCAGCTACTCAGGAGGCTGAGGTGAGAAGATCACTCAAGCCCCAGAAGTTGAGGCTACAGCGAGCCATGATCGTTTCTCTGCGCTCCAGCTTGGACAACAGAGTTAGACCCTGTCAGAAATAAACCTCTACTCAAGAGGGTTTTGTTTTGTTCAGGATTAAATTGAGAAAATGTGTTCAAAGCCCAATACCAGCCATAAAGCAGCTCTCGATCAAAAGTCTCTACCAGCCGGGCGCGGTGGCTCACGCCTGTAATCCCAGCACTTTGGGAGGCTGAGGCGGGCAGATCACGAGGTCAGGAGATCGAGACCATCCTGGCTAACACGCTGAAACCCGTCTCTACTAAAAATACAAAAAATTAGCCAGGCGTGGTGGTGGGCACCTCTAGTCCCAGCTACTCGGGAGGCTGAGGCAGGAGAATGGCGTGAACCCGGGAGGCGGAGCTTGCAGTGAGCCGAGATCGCCCCACTGCACTCCAGCCTGGGCGACAGAGCGAGACTCCGTCTCAAAAAAAAATTTTTTTAAAAGTCTCTACCATATTTGATTGAATCTAATTCACCATTCTGACATGATGCCATCTATTTGTAAGATGCACTGGATTTTCAAGTGCAAATGTGAACAAAAATGCATTCTGAATTGAGGAAATATGGTGTTTCCTGTGGGAATCTGGACATTCATGTTCCCGTCCTGGCCATGCCACTGAACCACATGTGTGATCTTGAGAAGGTCACCTCGCTTTTCTGAGTCTCAGCTTCCTTGGCATGAAGAGATGGAAATGATAACCAATTCAGCCCTAGAAAATGCTAACAAGTATCCCCAATCACCAATGACAGCACAGGCTTCGCCCCTGTCGCACTATTTCTGAATACCTTCTTCACAACCATCTAAGCAATTGTCTCAGCCCGCCCAGAGTCAGAAGGCTCTGCTCTGCATAATCACCGACCGCTCCCCATCGCCAGCTCAGAAGAGAGCAAGACTACGGCCACAGCTCCCCCCACACATTTTCCAGTGGGCACAAAAGCGGTCTTTTCAGGGCCCACACACCTAAAGGCAGGGGGCCTGGGCTGGCCCTGGAGCCACAGGCACCAATATTAAGTTGAGTGGAGAAGGATGTTTCCCTAGCCTGCTTCTCTGCTTCTCTCCCTCAACAGCTCCATAACCTACATTAGGAAATTTACATGTAACAAATCAGCCACGGAATCCTAAGGAGCACAGATGTTCCTGCAGAGAGGCATCTTCTTTGCACTTAACAGGAGAAACAAGAAAATTAAAAAGGGGAAACTTGCCACACAGACACTCCCAAGGCCTGGATTGAGGAACGTGTTATACGTGCTTCTATGTCAGCTACCTTTTCTCCCCGGGACCCGCTACCCCAACCCCCCACAGCAGGCACCTTTTCAGACCCAGGTTTCACACAGAAGGTCCCAGCACCCTCTGCCTTCAAGCTTCTTATGAGCAGCACCAACGCCCCAACCCTGACACAGCCCACCATTTCTCCAGCCCATTCCCAGTCCTCTGTGATATCGTGGCCACACTCTCTAAACAGGTGAAGAAAACGAAAACTGGAGCACTCCCCCAAAGCCAGAGCCCAGGGGTAACCTCAGAAGTAAGCAGAGAGTCTTCAGAGTGACATTCAGGACACGGTCCCATGAGGGAGACACAGACAACCAGTGAAGAATCCAGAATAGAACACTCAGAGCAGAGCGCTGCCCATCAACAGCGAAAAACCTCGCCCGGCCTCCCACCTCACCTCTACGGTCCTCCTCTTCCAGGACATGCTCACCCCTGCCCACCTTCCCACCTTCCCACCTTCCTACCTTCTCACCTTCTACCTTCCATTTTATTTTATTTTTGAGACAGAGTCTCCCTTTGTCACCCAGGCTGGAGTACAGTGGTGCGATCTCAGCTCACTGCAACCTCCGCTTCCTGGGTTCAAGTGATTCTCCTGCCTCAGCCTCCCAAGTAGCTGGCATCATAAGTGTGTGCTACCACGCCCAGCTAATTTTTGTATTTTTAGTAGAGATGGGGTTTCACCATGTTGGCCAGGCTGGTCTTGAACTCCTGGCCTCCAGTGACCCTCCCTCCTCGGCCTCCCAAAGTGCTGGGATTATAGGCATGAGTCACTGCGCCTGGCCCACTTTCTGCTTTCAACTATTCCCTGGAGCACCCTTCCCAAGAGGTACATTCTGAGGCTGGGGCACCACTACCCCAAATGCACATTATCCTGGGCTCTGTGTTTGCCGGCTGCATGACCTCAGGAAATAAGTCCCTATCTCAGTGTCCTGACCTATTTCTCTGCCTTATATATTCATTTCTGTCCTATGTATTCCATGTGTCAAAACTATAACACGGAGTCCCAGCTACATGGGGGTCTGAGGCAGGAGGATCACCTGAGCCCAGGAGGTGTAGGCTACAGTGAGCCAAGATCATGCTACTGCATTCCAGCCTGGGAGACAAAGTGAGACCCTGTCTCAAAAAAAAAAAAAAAAAAAAAGCAAAACTATAACATGGGATAGAGTATAATGGGTGGTTATTACTAAATTATGCTAATAATGCTAATGCTAATTGAGATTGTTGAGATTCTTTAGGCATTAAGGCCTCCTTGTGCATATATTCTGCCTTTCTGATGGGGCTATAATTTTCCCAAGGACAGAAGTTATGTCTTCTTTTTTCGAAATGCCTGAAATAAGATTCTCCAAGCATCATCATCATCTCAGTTGGTGGTATAGGCTAAAGAGATGGCAATAGACAGCAAGTATGCTGCTACTCCCATGCACTGGCCATGGCAGGCGTGGCTAATCGAGTGCACATGCCCACCCACTGATCAGTACTCCAGCAGTCAAGCTTCTTTCAACCTATCAGAGATGGCAAAGAGGGGAAAGGCCCCCTAGTCCAGGTGGCATGCATAGTCTCTGACATGCACAGATCCTAACTATTGACAGGGCCTCTGAAAACACAGCCCACCTCCACAAATGGCTTTTGAGCACTCCTGTGGGCAATGGAGACAAAGAGCCTGATTCTATCTCCCTAGGTGCCCCCTGCCTTTTTTTTTTTTTTTTTTCCTGCCTCAAAGTCTTTTGAGAAGATCATCAGGATGTAAATTATTCAATCATAATTCCTGGTGTCCCATCACCAACAGAGTCTATAATTTCTGACACAGGAGAAGGGGAACAAAGGACAGCATTTCTGATGAATCCACAAAACCAGACCTCAAGCCTTCACTCAGTTCCCATAGTCACCTCTCAAATATATCCATGCAATTAGATTAACCTCCCTCCAGTCCTCAGGTGCATCCAAAGACCATGGGGAAGGGGGCAAGTACACATGGGAAAGGAAAGAAAAGCACAGGATTTTCCAAACTCAAAAGTAGGAATGGACTGGGAGCGGCAGCTCATGCCTACAATCCCAGCACTTTGGGAGGACAAGGCAGGAGGATCACTTGAGGCCAGGAGTCTGAGACCAGCCTGGACAACATAGCAAGACCCTGTCTACACAGAAATATTAAAAAATTACCCAGGTGTGGGGGCATGCACCTGTGGTCCCAGCTACTTCGGAGGCTGAGGCAGGAGGATTGCTTCAGCCCAAGAGGTCAAGGGTACAGTGAGCCATGATCATACCACTGTACTCCAGCCTGGATCACAGAGACTACAGATGACCTTGCCTCCAAAAAAAAAAAAAAAAAAAAAAAAGTAGCAATAACCCTAGGCCTCAGATTCCTGGGCTTGTAAAGTGAGGGGCTAAGATAGCTCCTAAGGTCCCTCTCAGCCCTAAAAAGCTCAGAGATTGTAAATGTATTACTTAGCAGTGTCTACTACTTTGTACCCTCCAAATAGATTTCCCTTCTCCTTCATGCTATGGCCCTGGGTTAACAGTACAAGAGGGCACTTGGTTGTATTTCAAGAGACATATAACAAGACCAGGTGTACTCACATGATGCCCTTTCTCTGAAGAACACCTCTGTTCTCTCGGTGGGACCTCAGATATTCCATCATAATGATGATGATGACAAACGTGATTTCAAAGCCCTCTCCTGTTTACTGTGTAACGGTCTCTCAATACCCCGCGTGAGTCTATATTCACGCAGCCCGTGTACACCCTCCGCCACAGCAAAGACCTAATTTAGACAGAGGCAAATTAGCTCTGTGGGGTGAAATGCATTAACCAAGTCTCCCAAACAGCACAAATCTAATTAACTGAAAATCAAAATTGCAAAGCTGCCGAAAAAGATTTCCACGGAAGAAGTCTCCCAAGGATTGAAGGAAAGTTGTGGGCCATGTGACCTGCCTAATCCAAGTCTCGCCGCTAAACTGGGATAAACGCTGTTTGGGTGTTCAGGTTTGTTTGCTTTTTCACTGATGTTTGTTTTCTCTAGATCACCTTTATCACCAGTGGGCTTTAGAGAGCTTATCTGGTGCATGCAACAGCCACAAAAAGCATCCTTCCTGAGGAGTGGGCCCAGCCTTCAAGAACCTTTGGTGCTATGGGAAATAAGAATGTACCATTTCCAGAAAACCTGGCTGGGAACTCCTCTCTTCCTCCCGCATATCTGCCCTGCCTCCCCAAACACAGCCTCCCCTCCACCAATCCCCAAGCCCCCAAGAAACGCTGCCAGCAATGGAGTCAAATGCCCCACATCCGTGGTCCTTGAGTCGATAGAGACACACTCAAATCAGAGCCCCTCAACCCCAGTGACAGGCAGGTTAGCTGGGCCTGGGTTTGTCTTTTACTCCCCTGACCTACCCCAGGCAAAGGACACAAGGACAAGCCATTGGTATCCGGCAGGGCTGTCTTTGATCCCAAAGACCATGAGCTCCTGCTCTTGGTCAAGAGAGGGCAGAAAACAGCTTCTATACTTTCCACCCCACAGCGCACCCCTGCTTTAAACTCTTCCTGGCTCCCCACTGCCCAAACAGCAGTTTTGAATCCTGGCTGCACAGAAAAATCACCTGGTGAGCTTTTAAAAGCTCCTAAAGCCCAATCCACACCCCAACCAAGTACATCAGAGTTTCAGAGACATCAGAATCCCTCCCCTTGATGATTCTAACCTACAGCCAAGCCTGAAAACCACAGCTCTGGACTCATGTGTCTCAAACTTCACCATGCACATGATCTACCTGGGGCATCTTCTAAAAATGCAGGCGCAGCTGGGCGCAGGAGCTCACGCCTGTAATCCCAGCACTTTCAGAGGCCGAGGCAGGCAGATCACAAAGCCAGGAGTTCGAGACCATCCTGGCCAACATAGTAGAACCCTGTCTCTACTAAAAATACAAAAATTAGCTGGCTGTGGTGGTGTGTGCCTGTAATCCCAGCTACTCGGGAGGCTGAGGCAGGAGAATCACTTGAACCAGGGAGTAGGAGGTTGCAGTGAGCCCAGATTGCGCCACTGCACTCCAGCCTGGCAACAGACAAAGGTTCCATCTCAAAAAGAAAAAAAAAAAAAAATGCAGGTGCCTGACTGAGCAGGTGGTCATATATGATCTCACCCTATATTTTCCCTTTTCCATCTCTTGCCACTGCCCACTCATACACCCCACAATACATGCAGCTCCCCAATACATGATACTCTACTTTGCCTGGTGGCTGTACCCCTACCTTTCCTTTTGGTGGGAAACCCCTTCCCACAATTACTCCATCTCCTTGAAAAACTCCTACCATCTATTATGGGCCAAACTGTGTCCCCTGCAAAAAATCATGTCGAAGTCCTAAGCCCTGGTACTTCAAAATGTGACTATATTTAGAGATACAGTCTTGACAGAGGTAATTAAATTAAAATAGGATCATTAGGGTGGGCCCTAATCCAATAGGACCAGTGTCCTTGAGGAAATCTGGACATGTGCACAATTTGTACATGTGCACACATACAAAGGGATGGCATATGAGGCACTGGGAGAAAACAGCCATCTAGAAGCCACAGAGGGAGACCTGCAATGCTCCTTCCCTCCCAGCGCTCAGAACGAGCCAACCCTATCAAAACCTCCATCTTGAATTTCCCAGCCTCCAGAACCGTGAAGCAAACAAATTCTGCTGTAGACGCTGCCTAGTCCCTGGTACTTTGTTACAGTGGCCCTAGCAAACAAATACATCATTTTGCAAGACCCAATCCTAGGTACAGCCTCCTCTGGGACGCTGCCCGGACCCACCCCAGCAGGCCCGCCTCTTTGGTCATCCTTGGAGCCTCCAGGGAACCTCCAGGTTCCCTGACCTGCTTATCTGACAACCAACTGCTTGTGGGCTCAAGGTAGAGCCCTGTCTCACCTGTGACTCTGTGCCTAGCACCTTACATGGTGCACACAGAAGGCATTGATAAACATGAACCGGACTGAACTGAAAGCAGACTTCACCTTGCAAGCAGTAACTTCTCAGCAAGTTCCCCTGCCTGCGCCAGGGCCCACTGAGCCTCCCCTACTCTTGTTTCCCATTAGGCAGCCAAGAATAATCATTGTTTTGAGCTGGGTTTTGTTTTTCTGGTGAGTGTGAGTTTTCTTTAAGCCACCATATTGAAATGCAAACTGCCAGGTGTTAGAAATGCTGCCCCCAGCCCTCAGAGGCAGCTGGTTTCTACAGACTAGCATTTATCATATTTGCAGTAAATACACAAAAGGTCTTCAATTCAAAACCAGGAAGAGAAAGTAATTCTTTTGTCAAAAGGCAGCGGTGACTAAACGCTGGGCAGGGAGTGAAAGCAGATTTGGACCGTTGCTTTACCATCTTCCGGGTGTGGACGTGTTTTATGCTAGAAAAGGAGACTAAACAGAGTCAGACCAACACATTCTGAATGCATACTACAGGGACAGGCATTTGCACAAACACACTGGGTTTAAACTTCGCTGCAGTCCTAAGGCGAGCAGAGAAAGTCTATAGGAGACATCAGAAAACGAATGCCGGCTGGGTGCAGTGGCTCACGCCTGTAATCCCAGCAACTTTGGGAGGCTGAGGCGGGTGGATCACGAGGTCAAGAGATTGAGACCAGCCTGGCCAACATGGTAAAACCCCATCTCTACTAAAAATACAAAAATTAGCCAGGCGTGGTGGCACACGCCTATAGTCCCAGCTACTCGGGAGGCTGAGGCAGAAGAATCGCTTGAACACAGGAGGCTGAGGTTGCAGTGAGCAGTGATAGCACCACTGCACTCCAGCCTGGCAACAGAGCGAGACTCTGTCTCAAAAAAAAAAAAATCCAATGTCGACCTTTGCAAAGGGGAAATCTTAACCCCCCTTGGAACTATAATGGTGCCCTGGACATCTGTGTTCTAAGGAAGAAAGATCCAAAATAGACCCATTAATTCATATACATACAAAATCCTGAAATCCTTCACATGCAAAGAGCAGACAGGAGGGAGTCAAGTTAAAAGTTATGGTGGCTTCCAAGCCTATTTAAAAAACAAACAAACAAACAAAAAACCGGCCCAGGCATCTTCATAGAATTTTCTTTTCCTTTTCACACAGGATCTGAAATATGAAAGGGTCACTTTCTCTTCGGGGTCAATGTATACTCCGGAAGACTGCAGGGTTTGCTCTTTTGAAGGTTACGAGGCTGGTCAGCCTTGAAACTGCAGCAGGGCGTTTTCTCTCTCATCAGGCCCCTCCCCAGGGGAGGCATCCCAACCTGGGCCCCAGGGAGCCTGCAGCCTTGAAGCCAGAGGTCAGCACCCACCCGGAGCCTCTCAAACACCACCACACCAGGTTTCCTCTGCTTGGCAGTTGTGAAAAAGAAAAATTGGGAAGGAAGTATAGAAGGTAGACAGGAATTGCTACACAACCCAACACAGTCTTAAGATTTAAGGCCTTTCCTTCCTGCAAAGTTGCCTTCAGGCATCAAGAAACTATACAATAATGTAGTTCTCTCAACATCACACTCTCCATAACTCTCTGACAGCAAGGCCAAGGGCCTCTCCCTGCATGCCCAATACCGCAGCAGCACAGCTGCCGGGACTGCGCTCTGACTCCGACCTGAACACAACAATCACCCTTCCAGGCTTGAGGGCTATGACTTGTCTCTTGAGAAAGCAGGTTATCAAAAGGCAATACCTGGTTGGATGCCATAGCTCACACCTGTAATTCCAGCGCTTTGGGAGTCCAAGGTGAGAAGATCACTTGATCCCAGGAGCTCCAGACTAGCCTGGGCAAAAGAATGAGAACCACCCCCCATGCCCACAATCTCTACAAAACAAACAAAGTTAGTCAGGTATGGTCACGTTAGTCCCAGCTACTTGGGAGGCTAAGGTGGGAGTACCTCCTGAGGCCCTGAGTTTGAGACCAGCCTGGGCAATACAACAAGACCCCATCTCTACAAAAAAATTTTTCAAACTACTGGGCATAGTAGCCCATGCCTGTAGTCTCAGCTTCTTCGGCAGCTAAGGTGGGAAGGATCACTTAAGCCCAAGAATAGGAGACTGCAATGAGCAATGTGCATACACTGTACTCCAGCCTGGGCAACAGAACCAGGGCCTGTTTAAAAACATATACCTATAGCCAATACTATGGCTTTCATTCTGTCCTTTCAGCCTTCCCACTTCCCCTGAGCCAAAGGTGTTACAGCACCAACTCCCAGCATATAGGGTTTCTTTCGGGCACCTCTCCAGGAACTTCCTTGAACAGTGAGAAGTCTTTTACCGCATGTAGAACTGCTGTGGTTTCTCTCTTTTATCTTTAATCCTTTGCAAAATGAGATTTCAAAATCCAGGGAACCCTGCTTCTGGCAAAGCAGCACCTCCATCCTTGAGCTGTCCAAGAAAGACCCAGCACCCCTTTATCATCTGCTGAGAAGTCACCATAGACCCTATGTGTCACACACACCCATGACTGGTCTCAACAGCTAAAGGTCTCCTGCAGTTTCACTGAGTGCCAAAAACTCCCAGGCACAAACCACCAGTGGGATGGACCTGAAAGCCCAATTTTCTACAAACAACACTAATAATAGTAATAAGAGCCACCACATATTAAGTATTTACTGTGTCCTGGGCACTACAGGAATTTGACACATGTTGCAGAGAAACCCATCAGATCCTCACAACAATGCTGTCAAATGAGTATACCCATTCCATTCAAAAAATGGTGTTATTCCTTTTCAATTGACAAGAAAACTGAGCTCAAGAAAGAACAGGCAATATGCCAAGGGTCCCCAGATAGTAAGGGGCAGAAAAGGATTTGAAGGTGGGTCTGTCTGATGCCAAGGCTCTCTGTGGTGCTGCCACACCATCTGTGAGGGCTCTCGGGCCTCTCTGGGACCAACCTCTATCTGCACAGCATCCATGTGGGAGAAAGAGTCAAGTGAGGCACTCATTAATATCCCCGTGGACTGGTAGCTAAACTGAGGCCCAAAGAAGAACCAAAGTGCCTCTAAACCTTCGCGAGGAAAAGACAAGTTCCTTCCTGTGCTGCAAGTACAAAATGACACAGTCGGCCAAGCACAGTGGCTGATGCCCAGAACTTTGGGAGGCCGAGGCGGGTGGATCACTTGAAATCAGGAGTTCAAGACCAGCCTGGCCAACATGGTGAAACCCCATCTCTACTAAAAATACAAAAATTAGCTAGGCATAGTGGTGCATGCTTCTAGTCCCAGCTACTTGGCAGGCTGAGGCAGGAGAATCACTTGAACCCGAGAGGCGGAGGTTGCAGTGAGCCGAGTTTGCGTCCTTACACTCCAGCCTGGGCGACAGAGCGAGACTTCAACTCGGAAAAAAAAAAAAAAAATGACACATTCTTCAGGGGTCCAGCTTCTCCACTGAGCTCTGCTCTCAGGCCCACTGTCATTCCCAGGTGCCCTGTGCACCGATGCCTTCGGGAAGACAGGCAATGTGCTAGCTGCCCCAAGGTCCACCCCAGCAGCAGCTCCTCAGGAGGCAGCACAGTGATTTCCAGTCCAGGAGGCAGAAGCAGAATGCAGGTCCAGGCAGGCCTGCGGGGCCAGAAAGAGGGAGAATATGGTACCAGGAAGGGCCTGACTTGCCCTCTCCCACCTGGACTTCCAGGCTAGCCGGGTCTGAACCGACACACAAATGCTAAGTTCATTTGACTCATCAAAGCTCAAACCCTTCATACTTCCCAGCCCCCTGCACCCCCGTCATCACCGTCTGCCAGGAGAGAAGCTGAGGCCCAGCAGACAGAGACCAACACTGCCAGCTTCTTGTGGCAGGCCCAGGCTGCTTCTGAATCTATTGATTACTAATAGCACTCCACTCGGGCCTCGAGAACCCTTCTGCCACCGAGTCGTGCCTCCCACTCTCCTCCCCTCTGGCTGTGTCATCCATTGAGACTCCCCAAGTAGGGCCCTCTCTGCCTCCTCTTCCCCAGCGGCTCCTTCCCGAGCAGGATCTCAGGAAACTGACACGTGACCATCTGGCGCCAACACCTGCTTTGCTGAGAAGGAATTCCCCTCAAGGACGATCAAGTCACAAAGACAAAATCCTTGCTCATTTGTGCAAACATTTCCTAATATTTATTGCATGCACCTTTCTTTCACCATTATACACCTACACAATATGTTTAACACATACAAATTCCTCCCACATATATTCATGTTTTATTACACACGTTTCCCCATGGTAGGGATAGATAACAAGTGGCCAACAGAGGATTAAAGCCACTTACTCTGCAAGCCCATCCTGGAAGCTGACTGGTGGCAGAGGGGGAATATGAGCTGTCAGAAAGCCCAAAGCAATTTCAGAATAAAGCTGGCACCAGGGGCATGATCCAAGTATAAGAGAAGCTTGCTCTAAACAGTTTCCAGTTCATGGGTAAGAGAGAAATGCTTACAAGTTCCTTAGCCCCAAACTGGAGGCAAAAATCCCCTATGATGATGATTAACCCCAGTAGAATAGATGATCTATAGAACTGCTTATGTTCAAAGATTCTTCTACAGTGCATTTTCACTTATTAAAGAGTATTAACATTTCTTTCCAAAGGGTTTCTCCAGTCCACAGAAAACGTGGGTTGATACTACAAAGAAGACTCAGTTGTAGCCTGTAGGATCACACGGGCTAATAGCTGAGGAGGTGATATCCTCTCAAGCTGATGAAAATACAGGCCACCCTCAACCCAGGAAGCCTGCCAGGTGACAGCTCTGTGGCCTGGCACAAGTAAGTGAACTCAGTTTCCTCGATGGTACCACGGACAAACGAAATAGCCCAACTGTACCCTAGCCTGTGGCATCACTGAAATTTCTGCCTCCGATGATGAACAATAAAACTCATCAGGAAAAACAGCTCCTCCTCAAGGACAACGTGGAAGTAGAAACTAGGAGGATTGGACTTTCTCAGGAGCCAGTCTCAGAGAAGACTCCCAGGGATGGAGTGGCAGTGCCAGAGGAAGAGAGAGCAGGCTGGGTCCCTGGGACCACACCAAGGAGGCAAAGGGGAGCCTGCTAAGGAACTGAGGGCTCACCTGTGGTAGGGAAGTATATGCCTATCCATATCAAGCAAAAGCTGATGGTAATGAAATGATAAGGTCAGGGGAATAGCAGAGTCAAACATCACATGCCAAAGAGGAAATCCCAACCATTAAGTAGGCACACAATAAAATATTCTGCTTATTGAATATTGGGTAAGTCACTTAAGTTCTACATTTTCGTTTCTCAGCATTAACATAGGGGCAATTAAAACTGCTTCATGGGATTTAAACAGACATTATACACGTAACAAAAACATACACATGAGAAAGCTTGGTACTTAGAAAAGAACTAGCATTTATGATCCCCTATTATGTGCTAGGAATGTTCTATCCATTATCTCCTTTAATCCTCAAAACAACCTTGGAAAACGGTGGCGGTGGTGGTATCAGGAGTAGGTAACATTGTTTGATTTACCTCGCATGACTTACTACATGCCAGACACATCATTTCATTTAATCCTTACAACCAATTGGGAGGCAGATATTATTCTTCCTCTGTGACAAATGAGGAACTTGTGATCCAACAGGTAATCAATGGTGGGGCCAGGACTCCAACTCAGGTCTGTCTGACCACGAAGGGTCAAAAATCCACTGCCTCTCAGTGAATACAGATGCCTTCATTCATTCTTCATGCATTGACTGTACATCGTCTGTGTGTCAGGCTCTATGGAAGGCACTTGGAATGGAGCAGAGAACAAGACACTGTTCCAATTCTCCTAGAGGTTATGGTCCAAGGCAGAGAAAAAAACATAAACAAGCTACTGCTATGATAGGGAATGTATTAGTCAGGGCTCTCCAGAGACGTCGAATCAACAGGAAAGAGGGACAGACATTTATCTTAAGAAACTGGCTTGTGATTGTGGAGGGTTGGCAAGCCTGAAAATTTTAGGGCAGGCCAGGCGCAGTGGCTCAAGCTTGTAATCCCAAGGAGGCCAAGGCCAGTGAATGGGAGGCCAAGGCAAGTAGATCACCTGAGGTCAGGAGATCGAGACCAGCCTGGCCAATGTGGTGCAACCCTGTCTCTACTAAAAAGTACAAAATGAGCCGGGTGTGGTGGTGTGCGCCTATAATCCCGGCTACTTAGGAGACTGAGGCAAGAGAATCACTTGAACCCGGGAGGCAGAGGTTGCAGAAAGCTGAGATCGCGCCCCTGCACTCCACCCTGGGCGACAGAGAGAGACTCCATCTCAAAAAAAAAAAATTCCTAGGGCAGGCCAACAGGCTGGAAATTCAGGGAGGGTTTCCATGTTGCAGTCCAGAGGCAGAATGGCTTCTTCCTGAGAAAACCTCCGTCTTTGTTCTTAAGGCCTTCAACAGATTGGGCGAGTCCTGCCCACATCATGGAGAGTAATCTGCTTTACTTAAAGTCAACTGATTAGCAATGTTAATCACATCCACAAATACTTTCACAGCAATACACAGACTAAGGTTTCACCAAACAATTGGGCACCATAGGCCTAGCCAAGTGGACATATAACATTAATCACAAGGGGTTGTATAGAGTGTTAGGAAACAGAGGAAAAACTCCTAAGGATTTAGGAAATGTTGGACGGCCCAAGGAATAAGCAGGCATTGGAAGTTCAAAATGTTCCTCAAAAAACTGCGCAAATGTATCAAAGACCAAGTCCTCATGTAAATATACTGGGGGCCTTCTAGTTAAAGGAGCTCCAGTGAATCTTTCTGAAAACCAAATAATTACTTTGCTTTTGAATATGATATGGGTATCCTCACACCACATTTTCATGAGGGCAGACACATTGTATATACTAAGGACTATTAAAATTGGCAGCAGGTTGCAGTGAGCCCAGATCATGCCATTGCACTCCAGCCTGGGTGACAAGAGCGAAACTCCACCTCAAAAATAAATAAATAGATAGATAGATAGATAAAATAAAATAAAATTGGCAGCAGACCATGTGAACAGCGATGACATGTATACACATCTAACTGTCGCCAGGTACACCCCCAGTTCCTGGGAACAGGAGGGGTAACAGAATCTCTTTCCTGCCCCTCCATTTAGGACAAATAACAGTGTCACACCGTTGAATCTTCCAGCCTCATCCTCAATTTCAGCAAGTTGCAGAACCTTGATGAGAACTCCAGAATCTACACTGGGGAGAAGAAGGACAATGTCGGGGGGAGGTGTCTACAAAGGACGCCAACATAAAGAGGAGGACAGGACTTCGTTTTGTTACTTAATCACTGTAAGGTCATCTGTTTGGTGAAATTGCAGATGAGTCTAACTTTTTAACAAGCAGATCTCAGTGGGAAGCTCTTTCTCTCTCTCTCATTAGTAGGAAGGAAGGGTTCTTCTCTATAGGCGGCAGTGAACTCCAAGCCCCAGAAGGCCTGCAGGTGGTAAGGCACAAGAAGAAGGAAACACAAGAGGCAGCCAAAGAAGCTCTTCCTCATCAGCCAGAAGAGCCAGTGGGACCTGATCCAGCATTCCCAGAGGCTCCTGGTTGCTTCCCCAACCCCCGGAGCAAGCAAAGGCCCGGCTTCTCTCTACTCTGTATGGGCGAGCAGACGGAAGCCCCACCAGGTCCAGGATCCTTGTCAGGTTTATTCACTGACATGTCCTGGGGCACATAACAGACATTCAATAAATATGTGTTGAATGAATCAGTATATCCAGACCTTGATACAGTTAGACCTTAATAAGTATGGGCATTGCACCCTCTTTAAATATAGATCGAGCAGATGGTTGGAAATGCTTTTCTAGTAAGAAGTGATGTTTACATAGAGCTTTTCACACTACCTTGTGGATCACGCTACCTATTCTTATGAAGTGGAAGAAAAGGATGAAGGGAAAGCCAAACCAATGGTAGAGAAGGAACAGAATAAGCAACCCTAGCCTCCAGGGACTCGTAGCTGACCTGAATCAAGTGGATTTTATTCTGTGTGTCAGGCTCCTCACCTGTAAAATGGGACTACACCCTCCAGGGTTGTTGTGAGAGCTCAATTTAACACACTTTACCTTCCTTCACCCTGCCTGAACCACCCGATACCAAACGTGCGGAACTGGCTGCCTAAAACCTCCTCAGCAGTAACGCACAGTGATCAGCGTGTGTTTTGACTACATTGCCCAAGCTTCTGGCCCCAGCTGCTAGAGGCCTTGCTGGCACGCGGCAGATTCTTTTTCCCGGAAGATTAACTTATTAACTCTTCTTGAAAGCTGTTTGTTTGCAAGAATGCACAACTGGGTCCAGGTGAGTGTGTGTTAGGAAAAAGGGCCCCGGAGAACAATGAATCCCAACTGAGGGGGCCTTTCCCAAAGGCTAGGGCCACCTATCACTCTTTCCAAGCATCTGGTCTACCTCCTAATAACACTCCCCTGCCTGTAATCGCCTCTTCAGCATCTGGCCTTCCATTTAGACTATAAGCTCTCTGAGGGTGAAGACCTGGCTTGTCTTATTTTTACTGCATCACCGTAACCCACAAAACACCTGGCACTCAGTAGATGATGGATACATATTTGCTGCACCGAATTAGGACCCCAAGGATGGGCTGTGGGGAGTCTTCCTTATGAAAAACCCCTCTTGTGGTTCTAAGGGGATTTTTCGTAGGAGAGGGTCCACAGGTTTCACCCTATGCTGAAAGAGGACCTACCCAAAAACAGCTTAAGATTACTGACAAATAGTGAATCTCAGGCAGGAATCCTGGGTGAACTCTTAATAGCTTCTCCTGGCTGGGTGCAGTGGCTCACACCTGTAATCCCAGCACTTTGGGAGGCCGAGGCGGGAGGATCACCTGAGGTCAGGAGTTCGAGAACAGCCTGGCCCAACATAGTGAAACCCTGTCTCTACTCAAAATACAAAAATTAGCTGGGCATGCTGGTGGGTGCCTATAATCCCAGCTACTAAGGAGGCTGAGGCAGGAAAATCGCTTGAACCCAGGAGGTGGAGGTTGCAGTAAGCTGAGCTCACACAACTGCACTCCAGCCTGGGAGACAGAGTGAGACTCCGTCTCAAAAGGAAAAATAAAAAATAAAAAATTACTCGTTATCCTGATAGTCAATGGGTTTCTGTTTTTTTTTGGGGGGGGGGGGCAGGGACAGAGTCTCACTTTGTCACCCAGGCTGGAAAGCAGTGGCGCAATCTCGGCTCACTGCAACCTCCGCCTCCTGGGTTCGATTCTCCTGCCTCAGCCTCCCAAGTAACTGGGACTACAGGCACGTGCCACCACACCCAGCTAATTTTTTGTATTTTTAGTAAAGATGAGATTTTACTATGTTGGCCAGGATAGGCTCAATCTCCTGACCTCATGATCCACCCGCCTCGGTCTCCCGAAGTGCTGGGATTACAGGTGTAAACCACCGTGCACAGCCATCAATGTGCTCTTAATATGGCTCCCAGCTATTTTTCTGGGCCTTCCCCTTTGGATAAAGCTCTCCCTCCCTGCTCCTTCCTTCCAAGACTCTCTTCCCTCCCAGCTCTAGTAATTCAGGTCCTCCCATGCTTGAGGGACTCTCTCAGGACCACCTCTTCTGAGAAGTCCTCCTGAAAGACCCCAAGAAAAGCCTGTACTGTTATCTACTTCCTTTGACAATTAACCGCATGACACCTTGTATGACAGCCCATTACTCTACTGAATTATTATTTACAACCTGGGTATTTACTGTCTAGCATCCCATAACAGTTTGTAAGTTTCTTGGAGGCAGGCACTAGTGTCTTCTTCCTCAAAGGGCCCACCATATTAGGAACTCAATAAAAAAATGTGTTGACAGGTATTCCGAGTGATGTAACAAAATAACAGACCGCTGAGGCTAGGCTTATTTGAGTACATTTTTTCTCGTACAATAATAATAATACAAGAATTTTTAAAAACACCCACTATCCCACCACACAAATGAAATCAACTATTATTTTTCCCTGTTCCCTCCTGGACCTTGTCCAGAAGCACAGGTAATATTTATATAGTCGTATTCACAACAGAAACACAATGTTAGCCTCTGATATTTTTCCCCCTTCACACTGCATTTCTAAACATGCTTTCTCACTTGGGAATGAAAGCCTATGTTTGGTCCTGCAATTCTTCTCATGGGGTTACTAGAACAACCGACCCAGCATATGTCGAGCTGTGCAATTCCATTCTTTCTTAACAGAACTTTTTTTTTTCCCTTCCATAGGCAGCTTCTCTCTCCAAGTGTTAAGGCAGATTTTCCAGAACATCAAAGGTCTATTTTCACATGAAAGCACTCAGCTGAACATGTAGTAAAACAGACCGCCCCCACCAAAGCTACAGCCACAGCAGAACCCTCCCTGGCCAATGGGTCCCTCATTGAGATTTGGGGACTTCCCTGTGAACACCTGACAGGGACTCCTGTGCTCCAGCAGTCCTGCCCAACCCCGCTCTGGCCTCTGATCACCAGCTGGAGTCTGGTGGTCCCTTTTCCCTCATCCCTCCCAATGAAAAGTGTCTTGCTATTTCTCCCTCTCTCCTCCTCACTCGGCCAGTTTCTACCTTGGGTGTTGATGTTTGCCTGGGGCTGTCCCCCAACTCCTCCCCAAAGCCACTCCCTTGCCCAGGATCTGCTGCCACCAAACACCCAGTAATCCTGCCGGAAGTCCCATTTATTTGCCTATTTACATGAAAAGTAACAAAATGCTCCCCTCAAAAGAGGATGTGGCCCACTTGCTGTCATTCAGGGGTTTCAACAGAACCCGGCATCAGCTGGGTTCTCAAAATGTAATACACAGAATCCAAGAAAAGTGCTGCAAGCTAATAGACACTCCCAAAATTCTCACAAGTGAAAAGATTTGTCTGATTCCATCCCTACACAAGAAAACAGCACTGGGGAGAACACGTCCTACCAAAGCAGCCATTTGTGTCACTTAATAAATGTGTTTAAGTGTGCCTGGATTCCTTTCCCTAAAAAATTAGCAAGAACAAAAATACACTTGGGAAGAAGGAATAGGTCTTAGTGTTCGATAGAATAGTCAAGTGACTACAGTTAATACTAATTTATTGTACATTTCAAAATAGCTAGGCCGGGCACACCTGTGGCACACACCTGTTATCCCAGCTACTCGGAAGGCTAAAGTGGGAGGCCCTACTGAGTCCAGGAATTCGAGTCCAGCCCGGGCAACAAAGCAAGACCCCATCTCAAAAACAAATAAATAAAGGTATTTCAAAATAGCTAGAAGAATTGAAATGTCCTCAACACAAAGAAAAATGTTTGAGGTGACAGATGTCTCGATGACCCTGATTTGATCATTACAGACTGTACACATATATCAAAATATCGTATGTACCCCAAAAGTATGTAAAACTATCATGCATCAATCAGTCAGTCCATCAATAATAAGCATGAAGTTCAACCTCATTAGTGATTAGGGAAATGCTAGTTAAAACCACAACGAGATTCCACAAGATTGGCAAAAATGTTTTAAGTCTAATAATACCAACTGTCTATGAAGATGCAGAGCAATGGAAACTACAACATATCACAAAAGGTGCAAGTGCAGAAAGAAGGGGATCTTTGCAACGCACCTTCTAGTCAACCTGAAGTTGTAGATACCCTGCGACTCAACAATTCCACTCCTAGATACATATTCTGGTAAACTCACGTATAAACACCAGAAGATATATACAAGAATATTCACAGTGAAAAAAAAAAAAAGAATACTCGCTGCAGCACTGTGTGAGCTAGCCAAAAATTAAACTCAGCAACTCAAATGTCCCTTAAAAGGAGAAAAGACAAGGGATGGCCCATTCATTCAATGAACACGCTACAGCAATGAAAACAAATGAGCTGCAGTTGCCTGCATCAACATGAATGAATGCCACAAACACCACACGAATGGAAAAAAGTATTCTAATACAAGGGTGAAAAGCAGGCAAACCCAAACGTGGTAAGAAGGCAGGCAGGTAACACTGGAAAGAAACACCCAGGGGTATCAAAGGTATTCGTAATATTCTCCTTCTAAGCCAGATGCTGACTATGTGAGTACTCCTATTTACACAGAGATCTCACGTGTTTCTGTATGTATGCAATACTTTATTTATATGGGAGGAAGGAAAACTCAGCAAAACTCAGGTTATACTCCTCTCC
Organism: Chlorocebus sabaeus; assembly: GCF_047675955.1. Taxonomy (NCBI): domain Eukaryota; kingdom Metazoa; phylum Chordata; class Mammalia; order Primates; family Cercopithecidae; genus Chlorocebus; species Chlorocebus sabaeus. The sequence continues at coordinate 41,105,086 of NC_132919.1, forward strand.
TCTCAGCACCATCACTGTCCTTCTGGGACCTCGCATCCTTTCTAAAGAAATCTACTTGTTAAGGGCTCTCAGTACTTATTACCACCTTTTTCCCTCGAGTCAAGTCAAACTTCTATCAAGGAGACACAAAATCAAAGGGAAATGAATCCATCCATACCACAAAGCAAGATTTATTCTAGAAAAATCTCTGTATCCACACCACATCACTAATTGGGGTTGTAACAACACCGATAAGGCTTCCAGGATGTTTCATTACATAAGGAAGGTCTCCGTGACTGAGAACGCCTCACAGCCTCACCTCTCCCAGAGAAGAAACAGGAGCTTACAGAGACTTCCTAGAACCCAACAAGTGAGAGATATGCTCTGTCCCCTGCCTCACCGATATGGTTCGGCTGTGTCCCCACCCAAATCTCATCTTGAATTGCAGCTCTCATAATTCCCACATGTTGTGGGAGGGACCCAGTGGAAAATAATTGAATTGTAGGGGCAGTTTCCCCCATACTGTTCTTGTGGTAGTGAACAAGTCTCACAAGATCTGATGGTTTTATAAGGGGAAACCCCTTTTGCTTGACTTGCATTCTCTCTTGTCTGCCACCATATAAGACGTGCCTTTCGCCTTCCACCATGATTGTGAGGCTCCCCCAGCCACGTGGAACTGAGTCCATTAAACCTCTTTTTCTTTATAACTCACCCAGTCTCAGGTATGTCTTTATCAGCAGCGTGAAAACGGACTAATACACCCATGAATACATCATCTTAAAGGTGGCACTCAGCATTTCCTTTGACAATGAGGCATTCCCAGTGGAAAGTACAAAATGGTATGTTTAATAGGATCTCACATTTGTAAATCATGTTTGTAGTATACACAGAAAAAATATAGAGAAATATACTCTAATTTATTAATGGTGGTAGCAAGGAGACAGCCCCAGGGAAACCTTTACTTTTGATGCTATAAATTCTCTAATATTTATTTATTAAACACATGCGTCATTTATGTAACTGGGAGCATTTTTAAAATGGATTTTAAAAGAAAGCAAGCAAGATGAAAATTCTGACCCTAAGGAAGCTTCCAATCTGGCTGCTAAGGTAAAAGTTAAGACATCTGAATGAGAGTGAACAAGACAGCATTTAAAAAATCCCACTGCCTGGTCCTTAGAGAAGAATGACAGCACGTCACCAAAGGTCATCTGCCCATCTCAGGCAAGGAGGGCCAATGGAGTTAGGAGAGATCAGCTGGATACCGGTTTCAGAAGGGTATACGGGTGGGAAAGCTGTGCGTGGGGCCACGGTGCTGTGTGGAGAAGGGCAGGGATGAACAGAGTGAAGGAAGAGACAAGCCAGGAACCAGCGTCTCCCTGCATCCCTGCAGGCCTTAGTTTCCCAGTCCCCAAGGTAGCAATGAAATAATCTGCCCTCCCTAGAGGTACACCACTATGAATGCCCATAAACCAAAGGCAGGCACACTCATTTCACTGTGCCTTGCTTTACTGTGCTGTGCCAACATGGTGTTCTTTACTAATTGTAGAGTTGAGTAAGTCTATCAGCATCATTTTTCCAACCACATGTGTCAACTTCATGTTTCTGTGTCACATTTCCAAATATTTCAAATTTTTCATCATTATTATATCTGTAATGGTGCTCTATGATCTCTGACGTAACTGTTTTGGGGTGCCACAAACTGTACCCATATAAGATGGTAAACTTAATCAATAAACGTTGTGTGTGTTCTGACTGCTCCACTGACCGGCCCTTCCCCCTCACCTCTTCCCCTCCCCTCAGGCCTGTAGACACAATATTGAAATTAGCCCAATTAATAACCCTACAATGGCCTCTATGTGTTCAAGTGAAAGGAGGAGTTACGTGTCTCTCACTTTAAATCAAAAGCTGGGAAGGCTTAAGCTTAGTGAGGAAGGCATTTCAAAAGCCGAGACAGGCTAAAAGCCAGGCCTCTTACACCATACAGCCAAGATGTTAATGCAAAGGAAAAGTTCTTGAAGGAAATTAAAAGTGCTACTCCAGTGAACACATGAACGATAAAAAACCAAGACAGCCTTATTGCTGATATGGAGAAAGTTTTAGTCATCCGGATAGAAGATCAAACCAACCACAACATTCCCTTAAGCCAAAGCCTAACCCAGAGCAAGACCCGAGTTCTCTTCAATTCTATGAAGGCTAAGACGTGCAGAAGAAAAACTGGAAGCAGCAGAAATTGGTTCATGAGATTTAAGGAAAGAAGCCATTTGTTTGACATAAAAGTGCAAAGTAATACAGCAAGTGCTGATGTAGAAGCTACACAGCAAGTTATCCAGAAGATCTAGCCGAGATCACTGATGACGGTGGCTACATTCAACAACAGATGTTCTCATGTACACAAAAGTCTTTTATTGGAAGAAAATGGCATCTAGGACTTTGATAGCTAGAGAGGAGAAGCCAATGGTTGGCTTCAAAGCTTTAAAGGACAGGCTGACTGTCTTGTCAGGGGCTAATGCAGCCGGTGACTTTAAGTTGAAGGCAATCCTCATTTACCACTCTGAAATTCCTAGGGTCCTTAAGAATTATGCTAAATCTACTCTGCCTGTGCTCTATAAATTTGAACAACGAAGCCTGGATGATAGCACATCCCTTTTTTCTTTTTCTTTTTCTTTTTTTTTTTTTGAGACAGAGTCTTGCTCTGTCACCCAGGCTAGAATGCAGTGGTGCATCTCAGCTCACTGCAGCCTCCACCTCCCAGGCTCAGGCAATTCTCCTGCCTCAGCCTCCCGAGTAGCTGGGATTACAGGCATGTGCCACCATACCAGTGGGGTTTCACCATGTTGGCCAGGCTGGTCTCAAACTCCCACCTTGGCCTCCTAAAGTGCTGGGATTACAGGCGCAAGCCACCACCCCCGGCAGATAGCACATCTCTTTATAGCACGGTTTACTGAATATTTTAAGCCCACTGTTGAGACCTACTGCTGAGAAAAAAAGATTCCTTTCAAACATTACAGCTTGCTGACAACATACTTGGTCACCCAAGAGCTCTGACGTAGGTACACAAGATTAATGTTTTCATGCCTTCTAACCATCATCCATTCTGCAACAATGGATCAGCAGTAATTTCAATTTAACAAACACATTTTTTAAGGCTATACCTGTCATGGATAGTGAGTGATTCCTCTGATAAATCTGGACATACTAAATGGAAGCCCTTCTGGAAAGGATTCACCACTCTAGATGCCATTAAAAAACTTGTGACTTATGGAGAAAGTAAAAAAAAAAAAAAAATTAGCATTAACAGAAGCTTACAAGAAGTTGATTCCAATCCTCATGCATGATTTTGAGGGGTTCAAGATTTCAGTGCAGGAAATAACTGCAGATGTGGTGGAAAGAGCAAGGGAACTAGAAGTAAAGCCTAAGATGTGACTGAATTGCGGCAATCTCACGATAAAACTTGAACGATGAAGAGTTGTTTCTTATGGATGAGCAAAGAAAGTAATTTCTTGAGACAGAATTGACTCCTGGTGAAGATGTGCACATTGTTGGGAAGATAACAAAGGATTAAGAATATTTCTAAAATTAGGTGAAAAAGCAGCTGCAGGGTTTGAGAGGACTGACTTCAATCTTGAAAGTTCTACCGTGGGTAAAATGCTATCAAACAGCATCGCACGCTACAGAGTAATATTTCGTGAAAGGAAGAGTCAATCGATGTAGCAAACTTCATTGTTGTCTTATTTTAAAGAAATTGCCACAACCACCCCAACCTTCTGCAACCACCACACTGATCAGTCACCAGCCATCAAAATCGAGGCAAGATCCTCCACCAGCAAAAAGATTATGACTTGCAAAAGGCTCAGATTTTTGTCAGCATTTTTTTTTAGCAAACCTATATTTTAATTGAGGCATGCACATTGTTTTTTAGGCACAACGTATTGCACACTTAATACTGACTACAGTATAGTGTAAACATAACATTTATATGCACTAAGACACAAAAAATCATCTGACTAGCTTTATTGCAATATTCACTTTATTGCAATGGTCTGGAACTGAACCTACAATATCTCCAAGGTGTGCCTGTACAATCTCAACCAAACCTAAAGCAGTATTACAAATATACTTTAAAAAAAAAAAAAGCTGGGCCTGGTGTGCTGGCTCATGCCTGTAATCCCAGCACTCTGGGAGGCCAAGGCAGGTGGATCATGAGGTCAGGAGTTCAAGACCAGCCTGGTCAAGATGGTGAAACGCCATCTCTACTAAAAATACAAAAATTATCTAGGCGTGGTGGCACGTGCCTGTAGTCCCAGCTGAGGCAGAAGAATGGCGTGAACTCAGGAGGTGGAGCTTGCAGTGAGCTGAGATTGCGCCTGGGCGATAGAGTGAGACTCCGTCTCAAAAAACAACAACAACAACAAAAACCCTTAATATTTCAAAATAATTTTTGAATGACAGAAGAAGTGCAAAAATAGCTTAGAGTCCCCCATACCCTTCATTCAGCTTTCCCTAATGTTCATCTCTTATATAACCATGATGCATTGATCAAACTAAGAAATTAACACTGATTCAATATTCAATACTATTAACTAAACTACACGTTTTATTTGGATTTCATCAATTTTTTTACTGACATCTTTTTTCTGTTCCAGGATCCAATCCAGGATATATATTGCATTTTAATATCATTTGTTTTTAAATATGCAAACATTTTATGACTATTTATTCTTCCTTGGTAAGTACTGGTACTACGGGCAAAGACTTAATCCTTCTCCCTATCATCAAAGAAAGCAATCTTTAACATGATCTTCTGGCCTCCAAAGGGAACAGAATTTGATCTACAGTGAGATAAAAACCCAGAAAATGACCAAGCCTCTTAACCCTCCATAAGCAGCCACCGCCCTGGCCTCTCTCCACAGCAACTAACTGGTATTTAAAAGTAATTTATGTTAATTGCAATCGGCCATATATGAACACTACAAAGCCAGCCGGCTTCAAACAAAAACGCTCAAGAGAGGAGCCTAACAAAAAATTAATTTTGTAAAAGACCTATTTCTATTTCAACTTGTTTTTAAATGTATGTTCTGAGTCACACACCATTAACTGTCTCAATTTATTAATAATCTCAGGGCAACCAACTATCTCAGATCATGCAACGATGAAATCTTGCATAAAAAAAGAAAATGAAATATCTACATGCAAACATTAAGCAGGTAGTCAGCTGTGATGACCAGAGAGGATTATTATTTTTTAAACCAGAACATGTAGTAAGGAAAAAAAAAAAAAAAAAAAAAAAAAGGAAGGCTGCATGAACTGGTAACTCAAACTTTGTAAAGAAAATTCTTCTCCTCTGAGCATGAGATTCTTTTAGAAAGACCGGTTCAAAGAAAAGTTCTATGGAATTCCTTCCTCCTCTCCCCCAAGCAAAGATTTGTGACGGGAGCAGAAAGCACCATATTCTCAAAGACCCTTCTTTTCGCTGAGGAAATGACGGTGCTGTTTTGGCATTTTAAAGCAAGAACAAATACTTTAGCTATAAAATCCACTTTGTAGATTGAATCAGCAAGACAGCTGTTTATACAGAAACCCTTTCCTTTCTCCCTCCAAGCCCCTCAGTGATTCATATCAGCAATAAAACATTGGCTAGAACAAAGAAAAACGGAGTTTAAAGAAGAGAGATACACGGCACACCCACCACCTTAATGCCTATTAGTATTAAGTCTATTCCTTAACAGATAGAGCCTATTTCAACTTAGCCTATTTCCATGAATACTATTTCTCAACCTACCCCACTTGTATAAAAAATTATAATAATAACAATCCCCCCAAAACTGACCAACTTTTTGCTGCAGAGTCAGAAACTGGGTTCTTATTTGTGTAAAACGCTCAGTGGGTGTGACACAACCCATCTTTGATATGCTCTGGGCTTTGAAGCATGCTCTCTTTTTAGCCATGGGGAGCCTGATGACTCACCAGCACCCTTCTAGCTCCCCTCCTTGCCAACTGTCAGCCGTCTCCCCAAGGAAGCAGGGCAGCAGGGCCACCAGATGCTGGGCAGGAGGCGTATTAATTCTCCTGTGTGACAGAGGCTTGGGGAAAGAAGTGGGGAGCGCCGCGCAGAAAGACACATGACCATCCATCGTCGGAAGCCAAACGCCAGGACCCAGTTTGCCCTGGAGGGTGGGCACATTCTCCCCATTCCAGTTCTTTCCTGTTCACTCTTCAAAGCCCAAGCCAAATGCCACTTCCTCTACGAAGCCTTCCCTGGCTCTCCCTAGAAACGACTCCCTGCTTGGTGGTCCTGAAACACCTTTAGCATCCTTCGCCTGCTGATCACCTGCCTCCCCAAACAGACGCACACTCAAAGGCAAATGAGGCCCTTTCCTCATCTCCGTAACCCTAGCCCCCTGGCCTGCACCCAACCCAGAGCAGGGGATCAACAAATGTTTGCTCAATGAATGAACCCAACTCAACTACCCTAGAAACCACATTACTAAATGCTAATTACCTCTCGCTGCATGAATAATGGATGAGGAAATGAACTAACAAATGTCTCCTTGTTAGCCAAGTCGCCAAGTCCTTCGGGAGCACAAAGACAGGATCGACTGACTTGTGGCTGTTGTAGGATGGCTCAGAGACAAGACAACTCGTCTTGAAGGGGTGAGAGGCAGGAAAGGAGAAGAACCACATCGGTCCAGCAGCTGGCAGTAACCTGAGATGTTACCAATCAAGTTCTAGACAACTAAGACTCACTTCTTCACCTTCCCCAGCTTCAGCTAGCCCCTTGGAGTTGATTCTTCCATGGTATACTTGGAAACATTAGCAGGAAGGCAAAGAGTTGCCTAAGAACAAGCTTAACTCTTTCTTCTCCCATGAAACTCACCCCCAACAGTGCCACGCTAGCTTTTGCCACATCTCATTCATCTGCCACAGCCCCCTGAGATATGCCTGTCCCTGCACCTGCCAGCACTTAAAAATGAAAGCCAGATGCTCAAACAGCACCCAGATGAAGTGCTATACCGGAGCAAACAACAAGGCAAGATTTATGATAAAGGAGGCACCGGATCTCTTCCCACTCACTGGAATAAGAAGGTCAAACAAATATCCATTTTGTGGCTGGTCAGAGTCAGATCCTCCCATGTCCAAGATTCATTCTGTCAGAAATAAACAGGTCAGTCTCCGGAACACAGGGACATCTGCAGGGTCCCCTCCAGCTCCTCTCCTCTAAATCCCACACTACCCTGGAGAGACAGCACCACAGAGATGCGCACACATACTCAAAGGTGACACAGAACTTTTTTCAGTTTCCCTGAACAATCCTCAGAAAAAGTAAACATGTATTGCCTGTCTACAGCACCTAACATCCCGTATTCCTTTAAAAAAAAAAAACATACAGGCTGGGCACAGTAAAAAAATTACGGGCTCATGCCTGTAATTCCAGCATTTTGGGAGGTTGAGGCGGGCAGATCACCTGAGGTCAGGAGTTCGAGACCAGCCTGACCAACATGGAGAAACCCCATCTCTACTATAAATACAAAATTAGCTGGGTGTGGTGGCGCATGCCTGTAATCCCAGCTACTCAGGAAGCTGAGGCAGAAGAATAGCTTGAACCCGGGAGGCGGAGGTTGTGGTGAGCCGAGATTGTGCCATTGCGCTCCAGCCTGGGCAAAAAGAGTGAAACTCCATCTCAAAATTAAAAAAAATAAAAAATAAAAAAATTTTTAAAAAAAGCACTGATGATATATTCAGAGGATGTGCTATATATCCAGGAAAAAATTACGATCAGATACTTGAGCCTTTTCTAATTCTGCAAATAATCAAGTAATGGCAAGGTACAGCCAAGTGCTGTTGCACTGTGAGGAGGACGCGGAGGTGGTAGGAAGTTCTCCACATCAGGATCGCAGTGCCCAGGAGTTCGGGGCATGCCTCAACCTGACAGCCCCATGGGTCCAGGAGCTTCCCCGCCCCCCATGCTGGAATGCAAGCTGCACATACCTCTTGGTGGTTTCATACTCCAAGCTGAAAGCAGGACAAGTCATGTGAAGGCTGTTCCAACAGTAGGGGCCCTGAGTCTCTCCCCAGCTTCCCCTGTGGCCCCAGGCTCTGGAGTAAACACCATTCTCAGTTCACCCAGGAGTGGCTCTGAAAACCATGGGTACTGGGTAATGCTGACCAAGTCGACTGACTTTTTATTTTTTTTAACCTTAATGAGCCAATGCAGTAAATTCTTCAAAAGTTCTCAGATTTACAACAGATGACCTCTATGAAAGAAAGAAACCACTATCTTATTTATTGGTTCAGAAGGTCAGCTTACTACTTAAACGGGTCTTTTTCTGAAACCTTTGATACCGGGAGGAACTCTCTCTCCTTGACATATCTTACTGCAGAAGTCAGGGTTTTCATCTAGCGGGTTTCCTTAAAGTGGGGCATACCTGTGAGAGGGAGGCTGTCGGAGGGTCGCTGTACATTTGTACCTCCTTCAGCAACCAAAGTCTTAGGCCCCTAAAGCAACTCACAGAAAGGCTGCAGAACTCTTCTATCTGTCCTGGCCCCAGATAGGCTCCTTTCCCTCCTAACACTTTGTGAAATGACTCCAAGGGCACCTTGGAGCCGCCTCTCCAGGTGAGACCAAGGTTCGCAGGCCTCGGCATCCTCTGGGGACTGGTTTCAGTCACAGATGTCCAGGCACCCTAGCAACTGGAGATCCACAGGTGAGGGACTCCCCCACCAACCTCCATTTCTAACAAGCACCCCCGAGGGGTTCTGATGGAAGTACTGGCTGCTCACAAATCTCCCCTTCCTCCAGGTACTCCACCACCACTGCAACCCCACTGGAATCACCAGGTCTAAGGCACAAGGGAGAGTTTGCCTCTCACCCCTCCTCCTTTCACACTCACTCTGCCCCTGCTCTGGTCCAGGCCCTGTTCTGTTTGCTACCTGGTCTCCCCCAGTCCATGACCTACAACACTGCCAAGAATTTTCTCCCTAAAATATAAATGTGATTCTGCCCTGGCTCCTAAGCTGCCAGGATTTCAGATTGCCTTCAGGCAAAGTCTTTATCTCTTGAGCGGAATGCAAAACTTTTCCTGCTCTTGCCCCTAAACCACCTGTCCAGCCTCCCCTTCCATCCTCTAGACTCCTTCCCCCAGGCAGCTGTCCGAGGGTCTCCCTAGCCCCCAATCCACTGGACCTTCTCGATGAACGTGTCCCCTCCTCTACGATCCTGCATTTTCACGCAGATCTTGCCCTCCTGAGGAGGGGGACTGTCTAGCTTTTGTTTCCATCCCTGACTCCCCATCTCCAGCACAGCACTCTGCCCATGGTAAAGGCTCAATCAGTGAGTTCACTCCATGAACCAATCCTCTCCTGCCCGGGCTGGTTAGTTAGAATGACCCGGGGAGAATGAGGTTGGGGTCTTCACACAAGATCAGGTACATTGAGGGTGGTATGGCCATAGACAGTGGGGTCTTCAGTTCCAGCTCCCCTATCCTTCACTCAAAAAAAAACCTATTCAATAGCCAGCCACTTAAACTTCTGGTCACAAGCAGGACAAGGCCAGGGTACATATTGACAGCTCAACACAATCCAGTCCTACTGTAGAGAAAACAATTCAAGTGCGGAACCTGCTGACAACAGGTCAGGTGTGTCATTTCCACACATAAGAAAAAGCAGCAGAGTCGATCCATCTTTCAGCATCCCCTAATGGTACTAAGCAGCATGTTTAGCTGTTATTTCAATAAGCCTTATTAAGACCCAATTTTCTTGGGTCTTCTTTCAGATTCTGCAACATTAAAAGCCTCGCTGCTTAATTACATTAGGAGCACCTGTATATATTATGTGCAATAAATCAACTTTAATTTACCACCACACAAGGCTATTCATCTTCTCTGGGTTATTTATTGCTCGGTATTATTGGTAGTGAATTGTATCCTCTCTGCTGTAAGGAAGAACAGTTGGGGTAAGAAAAGCCAAAGCTGTATTTCAGAACGCTCCGGGATGCTGATCACACATGTACACAGCGAAAAGGAAAGAAAAAGAAACATATAAGCGAATCTTGGCAATCTGCTCCTTGCTATTTTCCTAAAACACTCCCCAAACATTTTGATGTTTTCTTTTGCACGCATGCACACACATACCAGTTACCCACTGAAACGACACAACCTACAAAACAGGCCACAGCTCTCGCCGGCAGAATTGAGTATGGGATGCTGGCTGAGCTGAAAAATGGGGACACTCCATGGGCCAGAGGAGACAATTCTTCCCTCATCTGCTGCTGCCCCCAGTCCTAACGATGGGGTGCAGCCAGGACCTGACACCCAGGGGCATCTCGCAGAGGTTTACACCCAGGACACTGATGCGGGGCCCAAATCAGGACCCCCAGCGTGTGCAAAACTGTTTCCCAGATAATCCAAGGTGGAAGACACTTCTCCTTATGATGACAAGGGGGCTCTTCATTCTTTAAGAATCTGACCAACACTGCCATTGAAGGAATCACCAGGTTATATGCGGGCTCCCTGCAATATCACCACCTGAGATATTAAACACTGAGTCCTGGGCCCCACAACTGAGACTCCGAATTCAACAAGCCCAGGAATGGATCCACCTGATTTTTCTGCATAGTAAAGTCTGAGAAGCACTTTCCTAAAGCCTCTGGAGCCAGGCTAACCATCTATTATAGAATAATATAACCAGGCCAGGGACAGTAGTTCACACTTTTAATCCCAACATTTGGAGAGGCCAAGGCAGGAGGATCACTTGGGGCTAGGAGTTGGAGACCCCCGCCTGGGCAACATAGCAAGACTCCATCTCTACAAAAAAATTTACCAATTAGATGGGCATGGTGGTGTGTGCCTGCAGTGCCACTACTTGGGAGGCTGAGGTGGGAGGACTGCTTGAGCCCAGGAGTTGGAGGGTACAGTGAGTGATGATCACACCACTGCACTCCAGCCTGGGTGACAGAGGGAGACTCTGTCCCTAAAAAGAAAAACTAAAATAAATTAAAAAGAGTAGTATAACCAATGATAATATAATTAAGAATGACTTCCTTATCCCTGGCCAGGCTCTAGGCTCAGCCCTTTTCTTGCACAAATTCCTTAAGATGATCCCAGAGTAGGGACTATTACTCTCATCCCCATGTTACAGATGAGAAAACTGAGGCACAGAGAGATTAAATAACTAGCCCACAGTCCCATCTCTGTAACTGGCTGGGCAGTCTGGTCCCTGCATCCATGCTGTCAATCACGAGCTATATCGCCTCTCCAAGGCCAGACTCCCCACACCCACACTCTCTCCAGCTGGACAACCACCTTCTTTGGTTCTAAGCAAAACAGAGGCAAAAGTCACCAAGACGTCATAGGCTCCACTTCTACTCCATAAAGCTATCTGGTTCTCCTAAGTCCAACATCTAAAACTACTTCGTGGCAACTTGCCGGCAACACACAGTTCTGTCTCTGAGCTTCCCACCGATCCGATTCAGCAAGCTTCTCACAAAAGCAGGGCGCACCGGGCTGCCGGGCAGCACTCCTGCAGCAGAGGGGAGCCAAATCCCTGGGAGCCGAACGAGCATCACTGAGTGTTTCACGGCCTCCTCCTTCTCACCAAGGGAGCTGTGATGGATTTTATGGCACACAACTGACTTTTTTACAAGCACAGCAGCAACCTCCAACTTTCATCTGATAATTTACCTTTAATCAGGGCCTAGAAAAATCCCTGGCCAACCAATCCCACCAGACGGCTCCTTCCAGGCTCATCTTACAGACGACAGAGAGAAATAAAAGGGAAAAGAGAGGATGGCAGAGTCCTGGCAAGCAAAACTTTTTTTTTTTTTTTAAATGAATTCATTTCAAATAAAAGTCCATTCAGTGCATGCAGAAAAGCCAGTTCCTCTGAATGACAAATTTGTGTGTGCCAGGGATGAGAGAGCAGATCAAACTCATGAGCTTGCAACCAAACTCCTAGAGGCCCAAACGCAGGACTGCCAAGAACCCAGGAGTGCAGAGTCATTCTGCTAAAAGAAGTTCCCACTCTGAAAAGCTCCATAGAGACGCTGGCCTGGGTGGAAACATCCCTTCTCCCTGCCCTTTCACATAACCAAAAGGGAAGACCAGCAGGGGCCGTGGAAATCAAACCGAGGGCATGTGGTTAGCCACCTGTGGGAGGCTGGGGCCTGGACCAGGTAATCTCTCCAGGCACTTTCCTGCTCTTGAGTTTCATGACTATTTCATTGTCCAGGTTCCAATCCATGCAGAACAGAACCTCAGAACACATACAAATATTCCCCCTTCTTATAGAGAAGGGACCTAGAGTGCTAGACCAATGATTCTCATCTAAGGGTGACTGTGTCCCCAGGAGACATGTGGCAACTGCTAGCTGTCACAACCAGGGAGGGATTGCTACTGGCATCTAGTGGGTAGAGGCCAGGGATGCTGCTAAACATCCTACCACAGATACAGTGCACTCCAATGCACCCCCACTTCCCCAAACTCCACCCCTGCAACAAAGAATAATCTAGCCCAAAATGTCAGCAGTGCCAAGGTTGTGAACCCCTGGCCTAGAGCACTGAAGGTAATCAAACGCTCACACTCGCAGCCTTCCCACGGCCTCCGTTCCCTCTATCACCACCCACTCCCAGCACCTCTCTAAATCAAGCAGGAATTAGAAACCAAACCGCACCATCTATCATCTAGACACTGGGATCCACCCTCAGCTGAGAGCCAAGGGTCTGTGCTGATTACAGCCAACCTCCCTCAGTCGCCGGTGCATGCTGCTCTCAGGCAGAGGCCAGAGAAAAGGAAGCCGACCCAGGAGAAGCTGGGACTCTGTGAGGCTAACTCTCAGTTCAGCAAACACCAGGGAGGTTAGGGGAAAGATTCTGCAGAGAAAGTCAGGAGGGTACAACTAACCTTTCAGGCCTAGAAGGCTAAACAGCACACTGGGGCCTCTCAGTCCAAAGCAGCAAAATCAATGGTGTAGGGTTTGGTAACTGCACTACCTCCTCCCTGTCCCAGCGACAACAGCTGGGTCCGGGCTGGCTGCATAATCAACACTGACTAAGCACCTAATAGATGCCAGGAATTGTGCTACGTGCTCTACAGAAAGTTCTATCTGTTCTCAGAGCTGCCACACAAGTTTTATTATCCCCATTTTAGAGGTGACACACATGAGGCTCAGAGAGGTTATGTCACTTGGCCAGGTCACATAGCCAGGATTCAATCCCAGAGCTGTCTCCAAAGAACAAGCCTATCTACCATACCACATTAGCTCTCTTCTCCCAAACATCCCACCCCAGACAGAGGGATGGAGGAATAAAGGAGGAGGAGGCTGAGAATCCTCCTGGAGCTCCTCCTGCTCCTCCTGGTGCCGCCCCGGCCTGCTCTCCCACACTCTCCACTACTGCTGTCTCCAGGGGATCATCTGACCACACCTGTTTCATCCATAGGGTCTCTCCGGGAAGATGGCCCAGTGCGTTCCTTGCACTCCTTATGCACAATGACATTGCCAGCACAGGAATTCTGATTTCATTCATAACTGGCCGAAACAGACATCCTGCTCCCCTCTAGGCGGGGGCTGCAATGGAATCCATTTGACTGCCAGGTCGGCCAGGTGTGCAGTTGCGAAGGTTTCAACCAGGCAGGGAAAGGGCTTTCCAATGCCCCACGTAGGAGCCGAAAGGCAGAGAAGCACCACAGGCCTCTTTCCTGAGCTAAAGTCCCAACACCCAAAGCAAACCAGAGGACCAAACACCTAACACAAACCAACAACCACAGGAAAGCAGCAGCGGCCAACCAAGCCCAGGAGAGTCAACATTCAAGACTCCGGGACTGAGCAACAAGTTAGGATGGTAAGACGCGGCAGTCCTGCGTCCGCAGATGGCACCGAACCACACTATTCTGTCCCCCACTGCACCCCTTCCTCGAGGCTGGCCGAGAGGGACCCATGGAACGGGTGCTGGGCCAGCAAATCATATGGCACCCAAACTCAGACCCAGCGGGGCTTCCAAGACACACAGGGCAGCCTCGCCAGGCTGCGTGTTCACTGAGGGAAGCAGTTTCACACTTCCTTTCCTTGGGCCTGCACTAATTTCCCACACTAACATTGCAAGGAGGCATTCTTGGGCTCATGGGGCCCTCAGAAAGGGTCCTATTAGAAAGGTTCAGCAAATGTAAAAAAAAAAAAAAAAAAAAGCTTTTGAGACCACTTATTTGTGGGGTACTATAGAGATGATGAATATGGACCAAAAGGGGTTGCTTTTTTTCTTTCTTTTTAAATTTCCAATGAAGAAATGTGGCTTCAAAACTCTCTGCGGTGCGAGCCAGTTGCCTCCAGGCCAGCCTCTCTCTAGGCCTTGCTTTGTTTCTGGTCCTCACACGCTGACCTGCAGGACCCACACTTGGCAAACAGCTTAAACCTACCTCGGCATTTTAATGAGCCAGACTGCCGTCTCCTCCCACGCTGCCCGCTCTCTCCTGGAAGAACACACCTTTCCTAATTCCGTTTGTTCCCCAGAAAAATAAATAAATAATAATAAGGGGGGTAGGGGGGTGTAGGTTTACCGGAAGGTCATTTTGCCTTAGGAAAGGAACAAATTAAGTGGAGGCTCACAGTGAGCCGGGAAATACGTTCTCCAGCAGACAAGCGACCTTGGGGCCTTCGGTTTTAGGCGGGAAAGGTCACTGGTAAGGCAGCCCCTTGTTTACGGAGCCCGGATACCAATGACATGGTCACCTCCGAGAAGCACAATTACCAACAGGGGCACGCCAAACTCTTTTATTGGTTACCTCTTAAACACTCCAGAAATCTGTCCAATTCCTTGCAGAATAGCAGAAAACAAAAGTGCTCTCAGCAGGAGGGGGAAGCCAGGACTCCATGATGAGCAATTAGTGAATCAATGACTCTCAGAGACACTGATTTCGACCAGCAGTTCTTATTAGCGACCGTCGAGGAAAATGCAGGGACACACAGCTTCCAGGAGAGACTAAAGCTTTCAAAACATTTTAAAAAATATCACCACAAACCACCTTCAGAGCTTCCCCCTAAAACACTTAAAATGTGTGCTCAGTCTGAGGAAAAAAAAAAAGACTATTTGTTAAGTTGCTTTCTTAATGTCAAAAAAACAAGCAAAACTACAACCACTAGTTCTGTCGCCCCACGTGAAAATTATTCTCTCAAAATCCCAGAAATGAGATAAGGAATTAGGTATTAGGCAAAAGAAAGAAAGAAAAAATAAAGAAGAAAGAAGGGAGGGAGGGAAAGAGAGAAAGGCTGGCTAGCTAATATGAACAGCATGAACTTTTTCTTACCCTCGTCAGATTGTAGGAATATAAAACAGATTGGTCTCCACTCCCACTCCATCCACGTTGAATAAAAAGATACTGATTCACGTGATAAGACGTATTCTTTAGTATTTTTTTAATATAACCTCTCATCATCTAAACACCTGTTCATAAAATCAGAACTACACAACAGAAAGTCAGTGGTAGGAGGCTTGGCTAACTGACGGACAAGGAGAAAAGAAAACATTTCTAAAAATACAATGATGCTTGCTAGGAAAATAGAGTTCCATGTACACAGAAATTCTCAGGAAGACCTACTTGGGGAGATGTTCCTGTAACTGTTTTTAAATGTTCGGTTCCATCTCACAGAATTCAAAACACCTACTAAGAACACAGAAGCTTCCCAGGCATGACTGTGGGGGCCAGAACCTTCCACAAACTTTATTTGAAGGCTGCTAATAACACGCAGCTGGGCATACTTTCCCCACACCCCGACCGCTCCTGAAAAGTGTCCCCTCCCACCTCCACCTTCCTTTCTTTCTGATTTTGTGAATGCCAGCGAACGCTGAGACAACGCGGTTCAACGTGAAAATGGAAAACCGCAAGTTGGCCTCCTCGGCAGCAGCCAGCCCCCCAGCCAAGGGCCCTCTGCGAACTTCCCCTTTATTTGTTCCTTGGTTTGGTTTCTGCTGGGTTGCTAATCTATTTGCTCTAAGCTATTGGAAGAAGTCGGCAAAAGAAAACAAAAAGGCTTTCTTCCTAGCAGAGGAAAAACGGGTAACCTTGAACCCAAAGAACCCTCCTCCCCTGCAACTCTGGCTACTCTGAAAGTTTGTTGCTCTCTAACCTTGAAAACAGTACGTGCCCCAGGGTCCCCTCGGCACTGGGCTCTAACAAGGATGTTGATGGATCCTTATCTAAGAGGAGGGAGGCAAACAATTTTTTTTAACGTGAAAAGAAGAAACTTCTAAGAAACCGACACTAGTCTATACACAGAAAAACCTCCCCTTTCCTCCTACAAGTCTTCCAGAAAGGGGAGGGGTGGAAGAAAGAGAAAATCCAAACACTGATCACTGCTGAGCTCCATAAATTGTTACCAAGGTTGTCTTCCCAAGGCACAAAAAGGTCATTTTAACTCTAGTTGAGGAGGGCACAGGGTAAACCCCTGGCCAACCTGAACTTCTCCCATCTCCAGCAGATGAGGCTGACGTTGATCCAGAGGTGACCTGTGCCAACAAGCCCTCCCCCCGTGGGGGCAGATGACGCCATGAAGCCCCATGCTTCTCATCTCCATGGTGACCAAAAAAAAAAAAAGTCAACCCTACACTAAGAGACACAAGAATCCCATCAACTTAGAAACTTTCTTCTTCTCAGTAACAGTCTCCTACAATATTTTAATGAAATAATTTTTTAAACATTGGGGTCAGAGTGTTTTACGTGGGATTACAGTCAAACCACATCTTCCCATCTCTTCGTACTTATTCACTTAAAAATATACACATGCTGCAGATTTCAAAGTGGGCTGTGACTGCACAGCTGTAGGGAATGAGCTTGTCAAGAAAAAAACACACAGGCGCACCTCTAAAACACATCCATAAAGCACACAGGTTTATTTTTTGTTTGGAGTGAGAGACACATCAGTTCGAGTTCTGGACCAGCAGCTGCACTACAAACGTTTCCGGGGGGCGGGTGCTGGGTGGGTGGCGGTGGCAGGGGGAACACAGGACTGAGCCTCAAGGACAGCTGAAATGAGGGGCCACTTTCGAAACCCTGCAGCCAGGCGTCACCAGGACAACCACAACCGGGTGGAGGGCCCAGCACAGCCAATTCACCTGACTCTTTCATTAAAGAAGGGAAAAAAATTCCACAGGGATGAAAAGAAACCAATACTTGGGCAATGCTCAACTCAGCAGGCTCCTTTTGAGAATTAAAAAGGAAAATAAATCTGGAGCCGTGTTGATCCAGAAAATCAGAGCAATGGGCTTCTCTCTCCTGTTGAGAGAAGGCCACTAGATTAGCCTGAGGTTGACTATTTGTGTTGGTACTAGATCCCCTTAAAGATTGTTTATAAATACAGAGCAATCAATATTTCCTAACCCAAGGGTCTCCGGGATAGAAACATGGACCTGCTGGGCACAACATGAGTGCTTCCCATGTGGCCCCACCCACCTGCCACCCTCTGCTCCAAGCCTGGGACACACATTCCCCTGGACTCGGGAGGCCCCACCTGAACCATGCTTCCCAGAGTGCACAGGCATGTGTGGTCTCCTGCCTCCTTTAACCTTCACCGGGCTGTTCATCCCAGACTAAGCACCAACTTGGCTGACTCTGGAGCCAAATTTTCTCCTCCCATGCTTTCTTACGGTCTAAATGGAGTTTTTTGTTTGTTTGTTTGTTTTGTTTTGTTTTTTCTTGTGTGTTATCATTTCCGGATTGTTTCTAGCTTGGGGGATTTGGAAGAGGCTATTTCTTTCCTCATCCTCTCTCTTCCTTTCTTTCCTTTACATCTAAACACATGTTCAAATGCTCTTTAAGTGGCTTCAGGTTCAGGTTTGGCATCCATCTCAAACACATCTATAATGGATCAGGAGCCCAAAATCTGTTTCCGATTATAACAGACAAATCAAGCCCCCCTGAAGTTGGAGGCGGGGAACGGGGAGAAAAAGTTATGGACTCTTTAATGGGTCAGCAATACAAAGGGACTTCTGGGTTCTGCCCACAAAGGAAGCACTTCAGCCCCAGGGGCTGACATTCCTGACTGACCCTGTGCGGCCTCTGCTTATAAACTTCCCAGCACTCACTCCGGAGACTTTACAGGCCGGATTCCACTCTTAGGGAAATGGCATTTTCTAGAAGTCCCGGTGAGTTTGAAAGGGAAAAGAAAGGGAGTGGAGAGGAGGCACAGAAGCCCCCTCCTCTTCCAAAAACAGCAAGCCCCCACACAGAGAACACAGCTGCAGGAAGATTAAAAACATTGTATTATTTAAAGAGGTACAGAGGGTTACTGGACATGGGCAATTTAAAATTAAATACAACTCTCGTCACAGCCGTTTGCAGTTAAAGGTGAACATGGTTGTTTTAAAAGCAAAATCGTCCTGCCAGAGGACTGCCGTTCAGCAAGGGGCCCAGATGCCGCCTCAACTATTAAAGTCGTAAGCTGGCCATTCAACTGCCCTGGCGGCAAAGTCTCTTCTAGAGACTGAGTTCCCTGAGAAAATAAAAAGTCTGCCCCCCGCCCACCCCCCGCCCAAGCATAAAGTAAACGCTTTAGAGAAAGTGAATAATATCTTGTCACAGAGGTAAAAGACTCAATTACAAAACCTTCAAAAAGATTCTCAAGGAACATCTACCTACGGTGACAGAGACTTACACAAAACCAGAAGACAAGCTAAAATATTTCTCCCCTATTCACCCCTACCTACTCCTACCCCTAACAAAACAGAAGGAGAGGGAGAGGAAGCAGGGAAATGGGGGAGAGGCTGCCATAAAAAAATGATCTCAAGACCTGGACACTTATCTGACATAAAGCAACATCCTCCAATCCTGAAAGACGAGCCTGCCACACACACACTTCTTTATCATCTCAGCAAGAAATATGGCTCAGGAGGCCAGCACTAATTTTAGTATCAGATTTATTATACAGCAGGGGGCAGGAATTCTTCAGGCCTGTGCCTTGTCTCCCGGTGCAGGACTAAACTGCCTTCAGGATGGCTCCTTGGAGGAGCAGCAAGGCTAACAAATAGAAACTTCTGGATTCCTGATATTCAGGAATCCTTGGAAAATACACAACTGACCCTCTAAGCTGCTTCCCAGTCCTTTCAAAGCCTCTGTGGGTGCTTCTAAGAGCTCCCCACTCTGAATAAAAGACCACAACACACATCTCACTTCTTGTTTGAAATGAACCCGTCACCCCAAACAAAGACAGGAAACCCCAAGGTCATAAAGCAAGGGTACACCAACATAGTCTGAAACCAAATCCAGTAGTGACAACTCCTAGTCTCCCCGCTTTGATCTGAAGGGAGATAAAGCTAGGGAAGTCAAAGCAGGGACAAATTTAAAATGTTGACATCCTCAGCCGGCCACTCCAACCTCGCTGCACGTAAAGCCCTAAATGGATGGAAGACACATTTTCAGATTGTTTGATCTCACTCAGGCTTCCCCACCTCCAGTTTCTGGACATCCTTTTGTCTGCTTTTGGCCCTGATTTTTCTCCAGGTTATCCCACGGAGCAGGACTGTCACTGGTAGCCTCGGCAGTTGTCAGTCAACCTGATTGCTTTACTCCAGAAGGCCCTTTTTACACAAAAGGCCTCACTGAGGCAGAACGGGCTCACCTTTGATTTGTTCACCTCTCACATGTAAAGGCAGCTCGTACACCTCTCCCGAGCACGGATGCACTCGTGGAAAACTGAAACGCAGTATATTGGGAAACAAGGCTTTTTAAAGCATTCTCTGGAAGGCAAGACCCTAGCTTGGGTTCGGCTCGAAGAAAGAGCTAAATGGAGCGAGCTGGAACGGAATTAGCTTCTGAGAACCTAGGGACGGAGGGAGAGTGGCAATACCAATTTGCTGGAAGGGATTTGGAAAGTAAACGAAGAGGAACGTTTGGATTGCAAAGATAGAAACAATTCACTTTGCATCATTTTCAGTCTTTGGAGTTCAGTAGGGAAGTATTATTATCAATCTACCAGAAAAAAGGGGAAGAGTGGCCCACATGAGCTTAGAATTGGCTGTTGATGGCACTGCAGGTAGTAGAGGTGCTGAGAACTGACACTATATCCCTCACGTGATGCTCTCTTTAGAAGATCAGGCTCTCCCTGGCTAAGTACTGCCTTCAGCCCTCTGGACAGGAACCTGCTGGACCACACGGGAGCGGGCCTTGCCATATTCCCGTAGGTTGAGCACACACAGACTAGCAAACATCAAACACCAATAAGCCCTCACACACCTGGCATGACATTACCAACATCACTTCTGGGGGAATAGCAATTATGCCACAATTTCATGTCCCTGACTCGCCAGGCCACACATGACAAGACTGCAAGAGTACCTCCTCCCTGGGCCCCTGGCCTGGGCAGAACTCACGGGAGAGCCCCTGGATTGCAGAGTGCTCTTTCCTCAACACCCATGTGACCTGGCCACCTCCACCCTAAAACTCATTAAGGGCTCCCCACGGCCAAAAGTAGTGGTCCCCAAAGTAGAGTTTGGAAGAAAAAGATTAAAATTTTTATGTGTGCTTAGCTTTTTTTCTCATCCTATTTTATTTTTAATTATTTGCCTTACTAGGAGCATGCGATTTTAGTAGAGAAGTATATGTATGTCATTTATAAATAAATACGTATACAATGCAAGCTCAAAAACAAGTTTACCAATAGGGATCTGTCATTAAGAGTATGTTGATCACCAGTCAAGGCGTTACACTCAACCCCCTGAGCCAGGCACACCTGCCCTGCCTGTCTCCTGCATTGGCCAACACTCTCAATCGCAAGGAGGTGGGGGTTGGGGGCTCTGCCCACATCAATGAGAAGTCAAATTTGCCTGTCACTTTTAACACTTCCTACTCCTCAGCTAACCAAACCACCAAACTGCTGCTCCAATTCTCAGATGCATCTCAAATCCATCTGCTGGTCTCCATCACTACCTCCAAGAACTCAGCTAAGCAGCCATCCTTCCTCAAGTGGATCACTGCAACAACTTACTTACTGATCACTGCAACAACTTACCTACTTACTTACTTACTTACTTACTTACTGACTGATACATACTTACTGATCACTGCAACAACTTACTTACCCATAGCCCCCCGGGGTACCCACAAGCCACTTTTCGTGTAGACTGTCAGAGAGATATTTTCAAAATGCAAACCTGACTATTTCCCATCCCATCCCTTAAACTCTTAAATGGATGGGTTCCCCACCCCTCCTAGGATAAGAATTTTTATCCCCGCCAACACAAGTGTGGCCTCGCCTCTCCCCCGTCCTCCTCACTCTCTGCATTCCAGCCACCCTCTCTTCCCTCAGCACATGAAATGCACCCTGGTAATTCCCTCCCTACGTCAAGCTCAGCCTCAATGTTATTTCTCCAGGAAGCCTTCCCAAAACCCAAAGGACACCTGGTTTTTCTGTTATGATCCTTTTAATATCCAATGCATGGAAGTATAGCATTTATGGTAATGGTACTTCAATCATGAATCAGGCCAGGCATTGTGGCTCATGCCTGTAGTTCCAATACTTTGCGAGGCCAAGGCAAGAGGATCACTTGAGCTCAGGGGAGTTCAACCAGCCTGGGCAACAAAGTGAGAGACCTACCTCTACAAAAAATTTAAAAAACTAGCCAGGCACAGTGATGTGTGCCTGCGGTCCTAGCTACTTGGGAGGCTGAGGCAGGAGCACTGCTTGAGCCCAGGAATTCAAGGCTGCAGTGAGCTTTGATTGTGCCACTGCACTCCAGCCTGGGAGACAGAGCGAGATCTTGTCTCAAAAAAAAAAAAAAAAACGAAAAAGAAAAGTAGTGAATCATGCAATAAGTTGTTTAATGAACATGTCCCTGCCAGTCACAAACTCCACAAGGGCAGAGACTGAGTTGCTATTCCCCAGCTTTGAGCCTGGTTCAGGACTGGAGCTCCAGACGTTCGTTGCATAATAAGCAAATCAATCTTCGCTCTGCCCTCCTCTGCACATGATACCCCAGCCCATAAGGAACAATGTGCTACACCCCCGAAAAGCCAAGCTGTCTAACTGCTCCCACAGTTCCCTCAACTTGGAGGATCTCCTCTCTCTCAAGGTTCAGTTCATGAGGCCTCCTCCATGAAGCCTGCCCTGCTTGCTTTGTCCTCTGTGCCCCTCCTGTGCACAGCCATGGTCCCCTCTAGCTCACATCCTGGTTTATACACCCGCCTCCCTGCTAGCCTGCGAGCAGTCAGAGGATAGGTTAGTATCTGATTCTGTCTCCTCCGGGTCTAAGAGCAAGCCAAGCAACCTCATGTTTGTCCATACGCAGCCTGTGTTGTGCTCACTGGTGTAGATTCCCCTTTCCACCTTCCCTTCCAGAGACTAACAATAATAGTTCACAACAAGTGCTATGGCTTTTCCCACCTAGAATACCTGTTTCAGGTCCACCCTGAAAACAAAGCTGAGATACAGCCAACAGACACCGGCTCTCCGCGCAAGCACTGGCGTCCACAGCTCGACGTCTGCAGGGGCCAAAGGGCGTGGACCTGCCCCCAGTTCACAGTTCCTGCTGCATACACAAGGCATGAGAAACAGGTGCTGGTGCCGACTTAAAACCATCTCATCGGGAGGGAGAGTATCATGATAAACAGCTAATGCATGTAGGGCTTAATACCTCGGTGACGGGTTGATAGGTGCAGCAAACTGCCATGGCACATATTTATCTTGTAACAAACGTGCACATCCTGCACATGTATCCCGGAACTTAAAATGAAAAAAAAAAACACCCCATCTCACCAAGCTCACCAAGGGGCGGGGGGCAGTAGGAGGATGGAGGTCTTAGTGGGAATGGAAGCAATAAAAAGACAGAACTGTCTGCCAAACACACGTAGGAACACTCTAAAACAGCGAATGGCCTTTGATCAGCTCTGCCTCAGTCAAGCAAAGCTTTCAAATTCAGATAGTACCAGGCGTGGGTTCCAAAACCTAATGTGGGTCTCCGTGTCCCTTGGGCATTGGTCCTCCTCTTGTCCCTCCTCCCCTTCTCCCGCAGTGAAGTGGTTAAGATGTCAAGCAAGGGGAAACCCCAGTCCCCATCTCCTCGAAGCTGGGTGGTGCAGGGCACTTCATCACCTAAGTTCCAGACCATGCATTTTGGGCAGGCCTTGCCTCTTTCACTGCAATTCTCCCTCTATGGGAAACTGTTCAAATCAGAATGTCAATCTGTGGAGTTCAAATGTTTTCTTTCCTTGTCTCTCTTTTTAAGAGACAGGGTCTTGCTCTGTTGCCCAGGCTGGAGTACAGTGGCGTGATCATATCTCACTGTAGCCTCAACCTCCTGGGCTGGAGAAATCCTCCCACTTCAACCTCCTGAGTAGCTGGGACTACAGGCATGTACCACCTCACCTGGCTAATTTTCGTATTTTTTGTAGAAAGGGGTCTCACTGTGTTGCCCAGGCTGGTATCCAACTCCTGGCCTCAATCAGTCCTCCCACCTCCACCTCCCAGAGTGCAGGCGTGAGCCACTGCACCCAGCCTCAAATGTTTTCTCAATGTGGTCCCTTCTAGTCTGCGTCTTGGCTCAACTCCCAGAAACCTTTGGTCAAGTCACTATGGAGCTGTTAACAGTAAAAGTAGCCCCCAGGAATAAGGTGCTAGCCACCTCCCAGGCACTGTGCTTTATGAACACTGTTTCCTGTAAACATTACGACAACCCTGTCAGGTAGATGCTCGTATTGTATTATCCCATTTTACATATCAGGACATTAAGGACTAACAAAGTTGAGTGAACTCCCCAAGGTCAAGCGGCTAGGAAACTATTAGGCCAGAAAGTAACCCTACGCCTGTCCGCCTCCTAAGCCTCTTCTCTTAAGTCCTAATCAGCACTGCTTCCCACCACATGCCTTCATTCTTCCCATCTACAGATGGGGAAATCGAAACACGGAGCTGCAAGGCAAAGGGCCTGAGGTCACGTTCAGCACATCAGCATTGGGCTAAGAGACCAAGAGACAGAAGTCAAGTCTCTCCTGCTAGGACTGGAACGTTCACACCCATAGTCTGCCGTACTCCTTCATGACCCAAACCACCCCGTCAAAAAGAAAACCAGCCCTGGCGTGGTCGCTCATGCCTGTAATCCCAGCACTTTGGGAGGCTGAGGCAGGTGGATCACTTGAGGTCAGAAGTTCGAGACCAGCCTGGCCAAAGGTGGCGAAACTCTGCCTCTATTAAAAATACAAAAAAAAAAAAAAAAAAAAAATTAGCTGGGCATGGTGGCGGGGGCCTGTAATCCCAGCTATTTGGGAGGCTGAGGCAAGAGAATCACTTGAACCCGGGAGGCGGAGGTTGCAGTCAGCCCAGATCGCACTACTGCACTCCAGCCTGGGCAACAGAGCAGAATTTCATCTCAAAAAAAGAGAAAAGAAAAAAAAAACAACCCAAACCCCCAGTCCATGGAAGAAAGGTCCCTAACACGATATAACCCAAGGAGAGCAGGTCCCTTCCTCTCCAGGTCTCCTTTCCCCTGACTGTGCAGTGGGGCTCACTCACTCTCTCTGGTCTCATCCTTTCTGCCACTGTCCCCCAGGAGACCGAGTCAGCTCTGGGAAAACTTGGGAGCCAGGAAACCTTGAACCTCAGCACAAAAATGAGGCGCCTCCGTTACCTGGCACTCACCAGGGACTTGCCTCAGAGAAATTCCAGTGTCACCCAATTTGGAAACCAAGGAAATGAGTCATGGCCCTTTTAGGAAGCTAGAGATGACCTTCACTTACAAAAAAGGAAACTGAGGCAACAGCAGAGGCAGCACACTGGGAAAGGAGGTAGCTCAGAACCCACACCCACCCAGTCTCTCTGGTCTTGTTCCTCCCTCAAGTTCTAGGAGAATGCTTTGCACTTCTTTAGTAATTGGCCCTTCCTCTATCTTTCTCTGCATATTTCTTCCTTTGGCTTTTAAACCCAGAAACTTTCACCAAAAGCAGGCACATGTAAAAAGGAGTCACATTCGTGACAACAGTTGAAGCTACCTCATCAAGCAACAGAGGTCTAAACTGGCTCCTAATTAATATTAACCCTCCAAATCAGAGTCATGCTCAGAAAACCTTGGATGAAGAGACGCCAGGCGGGAGGGGAGTCTCCAATTTTCTTTTTACTTCATCTGGAAAATTAAGAGCACTGCTGATTTGAACAAGAAATCATCAAGGAAAGCAATCACAACTCCGCACGGCCCATAACTCGATGGACTTGGATGTGTAACCTGCCACTTTCATGTGCCAAAATTAAAATGATTGTGGCAAGAATAGCAATGATGACATGGGTTTGTCCCTCCTCCATCAGCCTTAGAAAACGTAAAAACCCTACAGAATCTTCTGAAGGAGGTCAGGTAAAAGATCTTTCTTTGTCAAAATAAACCAGTAGAAAACTGGTCCAAGACTGTGCTATACAGCCCTTCCCAAAAAGATGCTCCCCCAAGACTCTTTCTCTCCAAGGATAACGAACTTGAGGGAGGAGAGGGAGACAGTGAGCACAGAGAACTGAAGGAGGGAGGGGCTCCTGGAGACTCTCCACTCCAAACTCAACACTTACTTGCTGTTTCTGCATTAATTACAATAAACTGCTTCATAGCCTAGTGATCACTTAATGGAGCAGCAAATATGGCTTTTTCCCTATAATTAGTCAATGTAATCTACTGCTATTTCCCTCCTCCCGGCCACCCCTTCTCTCCTTCCCTTTCCACCCTCTACACACCAACGTTCACACGCACCCCATCCCCTGCCCAGGATCCACTTGTAATCATGATCTTGTTCCCCGTTCCCAGCAATACTTGGTAAACTCCACCCAGTGGACATGAAGCGAAGGGGACCCACACACAGGGGATGCCCCAAGGCATCTGGGGGCTTTCCCAGCCCCGACAATAGGTCTGAGTGTCAGCATCTCCCAGGCCAATGACTGGGAACTGTGTTCATTTCCTGAGCGCTACCAATCTTCTTCCCACTCACAGGACAGCACTCATGGGTTTGTAGATCAAAACCTACTATTCCGTATCCCCAAGCAAAAGGTTCTATGAAAAAGTAACCCTTGCCCCCAATCCCAAAGTTCTCCCTCACTCCCTCCCAGCTTGGGCTCTTTCATGTCTCTGAAGTTACTCCCTCTCTTAGACCATCCAGCCCTGTGCTCCCAGTTCCCACCAAGTGTCAAAGGAACAAAGGCATCTTCAAAGGCTGGGGACACCATCTAAGGTTCCTAACTGAAATGATTTCCCTGCCCTTGAAAATGCAGGTTTTGTGAAATGAAGCTGCTAAAATGCCCTTTGGCGTGTGGATTAAGGATAACAACACCCTCTTTTATGGCCTGCTTTTCTCTACTCAGACCTCTAAGGACTTATCAACTAACTTCAGATACTCTCATCACCAGCAAGAACAGAACACTTTGTATCTTTCCCATGTTCGAGATGGCTTTAAAATTTTTCTTTTGCTGGTTATAGAGAAAAGAATTCCCATTTTCTCAGTACCACCATACGCCAGGTGCCTTATTTACACTGGCTCACTTAATCCCCACTACTCTATTATTCCCCTTTATTTAAGTGCAGAATTGAAGCCCAGAAAGGCTGGGACACCTTCGTAAAGTCACAGAGTTAGTGGCAGTTATCAAGTTTCAAACTAGGTCCCTCTGAGTCCAAAGCCTGTGCTGCCAACAAACCACACACTTTGTTACGGCACATGAATTTGTCTGAATCCAAATTACACTGCAATTCTACCCGAGTCATATATATTCATATGCTTAAACACACAACCACGTGTGTGTGTCTTCTTTTGTATTTCTCAAACACTACTTAAGGAAAAATATGTAAGGCAGAAGACAGCAGTACTTAGAGTTCAACTACTACGTAAGGCTGGCACGGAGCACTTACCCAATCCTGCCAAAGGATTTGATCCTTTCTAACAACCCTACAACTCACACACCCATACACTTCCTTTGTTGCAGACACCATTCTAAGCCCTTTATTATGTTAAGTCCCATAATCCTTATGACAACCCCATGAAGGTGATACCATCATCATCTCCATTGTACAGATGACAAAACAAAGGCACAGAATATTCAGATAGCTTGCTCAAGGTCACACAGCTGCAGTGGCAGAGCAAGGATTCAAAGTCTGGTTCCAGATTCCATGCTCTTAAATGCTCAGCTAGAACACCTGGAGAGAAAGTAATAAAAATAACCACGGTAAAAATAACATTTTACTTCAAGTGTACTTCAATGTGTAAATGTTACACAAAGGGTGACGGGGGTGGGTGGGATCCAGCCTCTATTTGCAGCTTTGTTTTCCCGTATTCTGAGGCCCCAGCCTATGTGGCATCAAGTCATTCACAAGCTAGTTTCATGATTTCTCTATTGTGAACAAATTCTTCTATTGAATCTCTCCTGTCAATATCAGAGATAAGGCCCCGAAGGCCCCAGGAGCAGGTCTCTGGAAAGCTTTTTAGAGCCCCACACAGAGGGTAGACATTTGAGGATGCTTGAGTTCAAACTCTCAGAGCACTTCCCCCGCGACACTTGGGAGTTTTGTCTGGATAGCCCTGAAAAAAAAACAGTCATTTCCCATGAACACAATCAGTCCTTCTCTTGAGATGCCCAGGGGGTCTGATCATCCTCCCTCCACCATCTCTGTACCTTGGAGAAGGACCCAGGTGACTGTTTCCACGGCACCTTCTACTCTAATCCACTGGGGTCATGCTGCAGAGGGGCCGCTTGGAGGGCTCATGCCGCGAATGCACAGGCTTTGAGCAAACAGGATGATGTAGCGATACAGGCAATCACAACATGCTAAGGCGACGGCCTGCCAAACGCACACTGCCCAGGCAGGACTTGTGCTCAAAAGAACTTTAATTGAATTCTTTCAGCAAGTGCAGCAGGAAAATTCATAATGAGGTCCCCCCCCACTCACACCCCCACTATGTCAGTCTGTTCTGCAGTTGTGTGAATCCAGTGGAAAAAAAAAAAATCATTTTTAACAAGAATATGGGACGTGTGTGGACATTAACCTGAACATCGTGTACTGCAGGGAAAAACAATGATCAAATCCAAGGATTTTTATTTTCAAAGCAATTTAAGTAAGGCATTCTGCCATAATCAGCTTTACTACCCCTATTAGTACAGGAAAACAAGTTCTGAACCTGGCTCCCTAGTGAAAAATGCAAAATTTGTATAATTAAAATTATACTTGTGAAATTCAAACACACTTTAATTTCCTAAGGGCCCCCTAATCAAGTCAGAAGTTCTTACTAAAACCAATTATCTGCTTTGGAAAACAGAAGAGGAAACATATACATGTAGCAATCTCGTGGAGATTCACAGGCCAGTTCTCTCCTAGGTGCGAGCATCCTAATTGGATCCTTTTTCCCCAGGTAGAAGACAGGGTGAATCCACTAGTTAGTTTTTATTAAGTAGTATATCTGAAAGTTGAAACATTTTTTGCTTGTTTGTTTGCCTCTAGCTACAAAAAGGACACATTTGAGAGATATCCCAGAGGGAACTGAGTTGAAAGGGATTTAAAAAATAGAGTGTATCAGTAAATACACACTGTGTTTCCACCCACTCCACTATACCCCAGGCCCCATCTGGTTATTTTTCTTAAGATGTCGCAGCAGTTTTTCAAAACACTTGACCAGTACTGTTTAGAATGGTCACTCTAATGCCATGGCGAGGAATGGGATGAAAATACTAGCTTCCTTTCCGAAACCAGTTCACAACTGAATCAGGTACTCTCAAACTCCTATCCAGGAAATCAGCAAGACCCAGGTTTTTCACCTTCTTCTACCCACGATGTTGCAGCTTTTCTTGAGTAACTGGAAATTCTTGCACAAGAACAACACGGAAATACGGATTACTTTCCAAGACACTAAAATATTTAAGAAGCAGTTGTTGCCATGTTTCATCTATGCCACCAATATGAAGTGTTATCGATCTAGGGCCTTTGGAGGGGCGGGATCTATACACCAACAGGTTTTCTTTTCCCCTCTCCCTGGAATTCATTTCAGAAATGAGAATATTGACTTTTCACACTCTTGGTTTGGTGTTCCAACAGTGCCCAGCTCTGTGATGTTGGCCTGACACGCCGCCCAGTCGGGCTCCAGCAGGTATCCAGAAAGTAAAAACAAAATGCCTCTAAGTTGAAAACTTTACTTTTCAGCAGGTGGGAATAAAGGACAAAACTCAACATTCAGGGCCTCCTTAGGGTGGAGAACAGCACAGTAAACCAAACACAGTAACACAGTTAACACCAAATTTTGGTGTTAAAAATTCCATCTGAAGACTTAGGAGACACAACTTGTGCATGCACACACACACACAGGCACCCACGCAAGCATGCAGAGGGAACACTCAGCTGAGAGCAAGTCATGGGAACTGCTACTTGGCTGGTTCCTCGCCTCCCTCCCACCAGAGCGGTCACCTCATTAATGTCACTCAGCATCACATTTTGCTACACTAGGTCTTTCTGCACTCTGTTCCCCTAGGCGGCCCAAAAGCCCGCTTCCATTGTAAACTTCTGTGCTTTAGGAAACTATCAAAAGCTTTGATGGCAGAAAAGAAAAAACTTTTATAGGGCCTCCCTCCTCACTCTTTCCCCTCCTCCAGTTTCTTTTCTTTGGTGCTTTATTCAACATCACTACACACACAAATCATGCTCTGAAAGTCGTTTACAATATGTCAGCTTAAAAAAAAAAAAAATTGCAGTGGCCCGTCTATTTTGCAATTGCCCAAAAAGAATAATTCATTTCGGTGGAGGGTATGGATGAAGCCCTGAATACATTCCTACACCGTTTTCTGCCCTTCAAAACAATAAAAATGTAAAAACCCAGACGAAGGAAGGCCCAAGGTGGCAGGAAAGAGAATCTCTTGACCCCCAAGGAATTTATTCTCCTAGATCTTCTGAAGCACTCTCTCCCCAGAATGCATCATCAAGACCATTTTATTAGATTTTTCTAAACCCTTGAAATTGTCACATAATTGAAACAGAAACAGCAATTTAGAGCTCTTGAATGGATTTCTTAAAAAGAAGACTCTGTGCTTGCCCAACACCCCCGCTCCTTGGCTGCTCATACCCCTAACCTAAATTTAAGGTCCTTGCACACAAAACCCTATTTATCTTATAAATCCTCCCCTGCCATAAAAGTTACACATTCTCCTAATGCCTTAGATTTCAGGACGTTTGAGAGAAACTCATCCCAGACAACAGGCTAAAAAAAGAATCCATTAGCATTAACTTGCCTGTCACAGCCAGTGACAAATAAATGAATGTGATGCTTTCAGATCAGTCATTGGTAGAGCTACCCCCGGGCAGATAAAGACCAGTACAGGGAGAGTGAAGACTCATGGGGAGACCTCTCACACAGCAGTGTCTCAGCTGTTCCCTAGCTGCTCTCCGGGACTTTACTCTCAGAGGCAGCAAAAACACAGGCATCAGATACGGAAAAGGAAATGAATTCCTAATGCCCATCAAGCATCCCCAAGATAAAGGCTGCATGCTATCTCGCCTCGAGAACCAGGAAGGACCCCACGAGCAGGCCAAGCCACTGACACAGAATTTTCCCACTGACACAGAATTTTCCAATCTCAGTGTACTGTTCTATCCCTCACCCTAGAAAGGAGCAACAGTGCCCTTCAACCCACAAGCTGCTCAGTTATAAGGTCCTCTGATGATGGAGGCAAGGCCGTCTTTCGGGGACAGTAACAGATGATGAATGCTTATACTACACCCGCAAAGTGCAGCTATCACCCTAGGCCATGCATATGCATTAGCTCAGTTCATCTTACCCTTAGCAATTCTACAATGGAGGGACGGTTGCGATCCCATTTAACAGGTGAAAGTGGAGGTGCAAAACCACTAAGTGACTTGTGTAAAATGCCATCGTTGGTAAGTTGCACTTACCTATGCTAAACAGGCTCTCAGAAAACAGGTAACAAAAATTAACCTGAAGCTTTCCAGCTAGACTATCACAAATTCTATTCCTCAGCCTGAGCATTTTACAGCCATCAGGCAAAGTGGCAACCTCAACTCTGCCCACTCATGTTAGACGCAGCAAGGCTTAGCAGAGAGGAGAACAAAGCCTTGGGATTCAGACAGACTTTGGTCCAAAGGCCAACCCTGACCCTTGCTACTTCTGTGGTTCTAGAAAGCTGTTTGCCCTCTCAGGCCCCAGTTTACCCACCTGTCAAACGGAGATAATACCAACTATTTCAAAGGATTGTTGTAAGGATTAAAGAAGATTAAGTATACAGTCTCAGTACTATGCCTATAATATATAAACTCACAATAAATGACAGTCATTATTCTGAATTAGGATTTTTCTTAACTATTCAAAATCTCACAGCTAAGATAAAGCGGGATAGCAGCCAGGCATCCACCCTAAGGCTAACATTCCAGATTGTTGGAATCCTGGTGCTTTATCTTCAAAAGAAGGGAGAATTGAGGATATCTTATTCTACTCTGGACCCACTGGGACATCTGTCCCAGCTGTACCAACCAAGTGAGGTTGCTGCTACAATGCACCACGGGGTGCTCAGCCCCAAGACCACACCTGAGCACCTCATACCACACGGAAAGCAGAGATCATGATTTCAAAAACGCATATTCTTCACCAACCAGCTGCTCAGCCAAAGGCGACCCCAAGCAGATACCATCTATGAAGTCACAGGTCAGACTTCTCTGAGCCACAGGACACACACACTGGTGTTATACAGGCAATCTGTGATGTTCACATCGAGAAATGGTATCTCACTGTCTACACATGGTGAGGTCATGGTCACAGCTTAAACAAGGACAAAGTACAGAACTTTGGAATTGTATCTATATCATGGTCCCTTGTTAATGAGGAAAAGAAGAGAGGATAGAAGGTAAAAACAAGAGAATGAGAGAGCTCTTTGTAAGCAGCCACACACCCCCAAAGGTAGAGGTGGCATCTGCCAAGAGCGTTACTCCTGAAGAAGAGGAGCCTATGGCAAGAGAGACTCTGACCAGAGAGAACATAGTCTGAATTAAACTTAAGCCACAAGCCCAGGGTAGAAGTTCTCCAGGCAACTGCATCAGCCATGGTCCTATCAGTGACCCCAGCTTCTATACGGGTCCGAATGAGCTCAGAACATCCCATGGAGCACCCCATACACCCGCACAGACACACAACAGGTTCCCCAGCACCTGTCCATTTGCTTTGTCGGGTCCTTGAGGCCTTCTACAAACTGGCTCCAACCTACTTTGCAAGCCTCATGCCAGATCACTCCGCAGTATACACCCTTTGCCACACCGCTGCATACCTTCGTCTTCCCAGTTCCTAGCAGGAAGGAAGAACAGTGTCCCTGCCATTATTCCTTCCTACCTGATCTTCAAGATCTGGGGCAAAGACCACCTCTTCCTAGAAGCTTAGATCGCCCTTCCTCAAAATGCTGTTCCTATCTATTCTACGGGGCTTATCCCATCCTTTCCAGTATCACAGGTCACCCCCACCTCCCAACCTGGAGCTAATGTCCTTAAAGATGAGAACTGTGTTTCTTCTGTCATTTTTCATTCCCTTTACCTAAATGAAAGTCCATGATGTACAAAAGCACAAAGTAAGGGCTAAGGACGGGGTATTTTGTTTGTTTGTTTTTTTGAGACGGAGTCTCATTCCGTCACCCAAGCTGGAGTACGGTGCCGCGATCTTGGCTCACTGCAACCTCCGCCTCCCAGATTCAAGCAATTCTCTGCCTTAGCCTCCCGAGTTGCTGGGATTACAGGTGCCTGCCACCATGCCTGGCTAATTTTTGTATTTTTAGTAGAGACGGGGTTTCACCATCTTGGCCAGGCTGGCCTTGAACTCCTGACCTCATGATCCACCCATCTCAGCCTCCCAAAGTGTTGGGATTACAGGCGTGAGCCACTGCACCTGGCTGGGGTTTTTTCTTTTTTAGCAGTGGTAGTAGTAGTAAAATATGCTTGTGTCCAATGGAGGAGATAAAGCATGAACTTAAATACCGTAAAACTCAGAACAAAGTGCGTAACACAGTCCCTGATGCTGAGCAGAAACTTGGTAAATAATTTCTGAACTACTGAAAGTGGCAACTGACTGTACTAAATAAATGGCCCACCCCACTCCCGCCATCACTCTTTCCTGGCTTTGGTCATCACACCTGACAGCACATTATGTACTTATCTGTTTGCTCACTGCCTATTTGCCCCATTAGAGCAAAAGTTTGGTGAAGGCAGGAACTTTGTCGTATTCTCCACACTATCCCCAGAACTTTGCACAGTATCTGGCATACAGTCGGTGCTTGTTTGGTGAATAAATGAATGAGTGAATGAGTGAATGCCTAGCACAACATGCAACAGATGTATGTGCTCCATAAGTTTTTGCTAATTTATTATTGTTGGAAGGGGCTTAACCAAAGAAAAGGTAAGTGCTGTGGAAATCCAAAGAAATATGACTGTTTCCACAAAGGGGCAGGGACAGCTTCACGGAAAAGATAATGATGAAGTTGGGCTTTCAAAGAGGGGTCTGCTGTGTACAGAGAAGGGAAGGGCAGTGCAGAGAGGGAAACTTGCAAAAGGACGGGTTTCTCAGAGAAGGGTGAGCATTCAGTTTCAAGGCAGCAAAAACTAGAAGAATTGAGAGAGAAGGTGGAAAAGACCCCGGTACAGATTTTGAAGGACCTTAAGTACCAAGCTAAGACGTTGAGACTGTGTTCCGTGCGCATCAGGAAGCACTGAGTATATCCTGAATCCCTCCAAAAGTGGGTGCACGCACAGAGTTGGCAATTAACAAGGATTAACCCAGCTCTTGTTAAATGAACACATTAGATCAAACGGGAAGACAGAGATGATGAACTACATCTCCCCTGTGTCTTCTCGGGGCTTTCGGCCGAAGATTGTTCGGGTTTAAAAATACAAAATAGGACACGAAGAATGGACGCCGCCCCAAGGGGCACCTGAGATGGTCAGCTGGTTCCTCCGAGACTGCCTTCTCCTCCCTTCCCAGGCAGCAGAGGAGGCTCACCTGTCTGCCAAAAATCATCTGACACAGAACACAGAAGCTTCATAGTCCTAGGAGACTGACCTTAACAATGAAAGCAAAGCATGAGCAAAATCCAGGGAAAGGACATTTGTAGGACAAGGTGCCCCTCCTCCTTGGGCTGACACCTGCTACTGACTTGGAACACAGGAAGGAGCAGTGCTCACCGACAAGAAAGAAGCTAAGCCACTAATCCTCCCAGGTCCTCGCTGTTGTGGAAAAGGGCTGCAGACACACCACCACATCGTCGCTGGGAACGAGAAAACTCACTGGCAGGCCGGTTCACGGTGGCTGCTGAGATGACAGCTGCAGAACATCCAAGATGGCAAGATGCTAGAATGACCCGACCCACAGCAGCAAGGGAAGGCCAGATGCCGAAAACTCACCCTTCGCCCTTGAGAAGCTGCCAAGAAACCACTCCCCTAGAATAGGAGGTGTGCGTGTACACATTTGGGCTGCCATTGCACCCATCTGGATGCGTGCTTAGCAGAGAACCTTCCAGGGCCCTGAAGCCACATCAGAGGAGAAGAGGGGAACAGGAAAATCCAGCTGCTAGCTCAGCCCTGCTACAATCTAACTGTGGACCTGAAGCAACCAACGTAACTTTACTGGGTAGCAGCTGCCTCCACAGGGAAAAAGGCAGGCTAGATTCAGTTCATTCATTTAGTCACTAAACAGTTCCCTGCCCTCAGAGAGCTTACATTCCAATTAAGATTTTCCTTCAGTCATTTCACCATTGTACTTTTTTTTATTCTATTAAAATAATTCTCCAGCCGGACGCAGTGGCTCACGCCTATAATCCCAGCACTTTGGAAGGCAGAGGCGGGTGGATTACCTGAGGTCAGGAGTTCAAGACCAGCCTGGTCAACATCATGAAACCCCATTTCTACAAAAATACAAAAATTAGCCAAGCATGATGGCAGGTGCCTATGATCCCAGCTACTTGGGAGGCTGAGGCAGGAGAATTGCTTGAACCCAGGAGGTGGAGGTTGCAGTGAGCCAAGATCTCACCACTGCACTCCAGCCTGGATGACCAAGTGAGACTCTGTCTTAAAAATAATAATAATAAAAATAATAATCCTATAATAATAAGATCAACAGGCATTTGCGGGGTGCTATTTTATGCCAGACTCCCAGTGAAGAATTTTGCATTTATCCTCCAAACAACAGCATGCGATGAGTACTATAATTCTCCCTCTTTTACAGAGGAGGAAACTGAGCCTTGGGGAGGCTTAAGTGACTCGCCTCTGGCCACCCCGCTGTGACTGAAGGCAACTAGAAATAGGTTAAAGAAGTGAGATCTCCCTGCATCAACAGATGAGGTTCTGGTCTCTAAAAGTTAAGGAAGGAAATGGCAATTGGGAAAAGGTGGGAATGTTTTCTTATACACAAGGATAATTAAGACAGATGGTGAGTACACCCAGACCTCGCTCTTGCTGAAAGACGCTAAGGAGTCTCTTGGTTCCTCCACACACAAGAAAAGAACCCACGAGCTCAAGCAAAACTCTTCCAGACAGCCAACACTCCAGTCCAAAGGGAGCAAAGAAAGAACAGGGAATGATGGATCCTCATCATCCTCATGTCTCCGAAGGCTTCAAATTAAGTCATCTTTTTAGAGGAGCACGACCATTTTAATTTTTAAAAAGGTAAGGGGGGGAACTCTTACATATTTTACAAAATGAAATAATCATCCAGAGAAATAGGAAGATATAGAATGAACCAGTCTTCTTGCCCTGATCAAAATATACTTCACTAATTAACAGCCTCTAGTCTCCAAAGAGTCTCTCTCCCCACCCTACTTCACTTGAGATGTGAACATTTACACCGCAAAGGGGGACACATAAATGCAGGATTCAAAACCTTCCTTTGGTGACTCATTAAAACTATGGTCTAAACAGATTTTTATTTATAGGATACATTACAGAATATTATGACAGTACTAAGATGAAATCTGTTCTTCACTGCCATGGATTTTCTTTCATTTTAAGTTACCGTTTCTTTCCACTAGTCTTGTTTTAACACCTCCACGGAATATTTCTCTGGCGAGCGTTAGCAAGGAGGGATAGCCAGAAAGCAGAGAAACTCATTTTAACTGAAACACACACTGACATATCATTTACAAGCTCCTCGCCCAGCCCACGAGGAGGGGCAGGGTTCCCTCTGCCACTGTGACCTGAACACAAAAACACAGAAGTTTTATTGAAGGGAGATAAACGATAAATAAATCAGGCTCAACTTAAAGTTCTACGCTCCTGCCAACCGGGTTTTGGCCCCCAACACTAACTCCAGTCTGAAATCCCAGAGACCAGGCTCAAATTCTATTGGAAAATAAATGTAGACAGGGAAGACACCTTCTCCCCACCCTGTCCCAATTCTCAACCACCATACAACCTTGGCATTTACTCTGTTGCCTCACTGGGGTTGAGTAACTCCAGAACCATCTGAAAAGATGGCCTGAGGGGTCGGATGGGAAGATATAAGACAGTGTCACACACTGGTATAACATGATGGGACAAGGCAAATCACCTAGGCCCAGGAACGCAAAACTTCAAAGTCCTGGGCCTCTGGCAATGGTTCCCTCAGCACAGCCTGCTGACTTCTCGGAGCCATCTCATGTCACATAACAGAGGGGCCATCCCCTGAGGTACCCCCATAGCATGGCACATTGGTGAAGCGCCCAGTTCTATAGCCAGGTTGCCTGGACATCCATCAATGCCTCAGTTTCCTCATTTATAAAATGAGCTCATACTGGTACTCTCCTCATAGGGCTGCGTGAGGATTAAATGGGTTAACAAAATCTCTGCAATAGTGCCTGGCATATAAATTCAATTAGTATCATTATGATTACTCAACCTCTCACAGGATTGATGTGAGGACTTAATAAAAATGGCAGTAAAAAGTAGCAGGTTGGCCAGGCACGGTGGCTCCCGCCTATAATCCCAGCACTCTGGGAGGCAGAGGTGGGAGGATAGCTTGGCCCAGGAGTTCAAGACTAGCCTGGGCAACACAGTGAGATCCCATCTCAAAATAAATAAATAAATAAATAAATAAATAAATAAATAGCAGGTTAACGCTTCTATGGCATTACCGTGCAACACATCTTTTTTTTTTCCAGTCCCTTTACCTTTATTAATTTATGTAATCTGCAGAAAAACTCTATGAGATGGAAAAACGAAGGTTCAAGGAAGTTAAACAATCGTTCGAATTCACACAGCTAAAGAGTAGCACCATCAGCATCTGAACCCGGGCTGTCCCGCTTGCAAACAACCACCAGAACAGTGATGAGAAAACCGACAAGAAAAATAATGACAATGACGAAGACCTTTGTCGCAGACCATGCTCTTTTACTCTACACAAAAACCTTCTGGGAGAGCTACTGTCATCACTCCTATTTTACAGATGAGCACACTGAGACTGAGAGAAGGTCAGGGACAACAGCCGAATGCCCCAGGAGATGGAATGGAGATGGAGATAATGAACACCAAAGTCCGCTGTAAAGTGAAGTATGTCATACACAGTAAGGTGGTATTATTAAATCCCTAGAATTCATGGAAAGATGTTCTCCCCCAACTGGTTTCGTGTCAATTCACCTACAAACATTCCAGATGTGGAGCTGAGGGCTGGGAAAGGAATGCACACTTTGACAAGTTTGAGAAATATTCTGTCTCGTTTTCAAGTTGAATGCATCACTGCAGAGTGTATTAAAGTGAAATATTGCTTTTCTCGTTTAAAAACAAAGTTAAGGAAGGGGGACAACAAGGGGGAGAGAAAAACAGGTCAAACCCATGGTTTTACCAAGTAAGGGATTTTTCCAGCTTCCCTCTTGGGTAATCTGATCCAAGCTCTGAGTGATCAAATGACTAACCTGGAAATTTGAAGATTCACACTTATGGAAGAAACAGCAATTCTTCCAAACCCAGGAAATACTGCTAACTCTGGGAAGCTCTCTGAAATGTGAAGGATCACAGACAGTTTGGGAAGTAACTAAAACAATAAGGACAATTCCAAAGTTTGTGCTAAGTGCAGAAATAACCTAATCTCTTTAGTTCATTAACTCCTATCATTTGCTTAAGCATTAGAAATAAATGCCTTAAGAAAACATTTCATTGCATTTACTTAAAAAGTTGTGTTTCCATCTTTAAAAAAGGGAGAAGAAAGAGAACCAGGAGGGAGAGAGGGAAGGAAGGAGGGAAGAAAGGAAGGAATCAATCAATCAAATAGTAGGCTCCAGACCTGAAAGTACCATCACAATCACCAACGTTTTCTATATTAATGTGCAAAACCATTCCTCTCTTTACACAATTAAAAGGTTCCACTTCTGGGAGACTATGCATAAAGAAATAAACTGAATTTGCTAAAGTCACAACCCTTTCCGACTTACAATCTGAAGCTTCAACTTTTCCCCTTTCCCTAAAAGAATGACAAATCCAGAAGATACATAGAAACATTTCTTCCAGTGCTACATAGGGAAGAAAAAAAGTAACTAAAAAGTATAAACGTAACATGTAAGCCATAAGCCCTTCTAATTTAATCTTAGGCTTCATGCAGCTGTGTTCTCATAGCCACACCTGGCAAGCTCAGAGAAAACTATGTTAACGACACACTTCTAAAAAAGTGAAGCCCTATCTCGATTCTTTAAGCAAGTCTTGTAGTGCCACTCCTACAAGGTTACAACATTTTTAGGACTTCTCCACCCAGGCACCAGCACTTGCACAAATAAGAAGCACTGTTGGTTTCAAGTATGCCCTGACTTATCCAACCAACCTACAAACCAAGACATCCACTGCTTCCTCTCTCAGATTTAAGGCTTTATGGGCCTAAGAAGTTGTTTTATCCAAGAAAGGATCAGCTATTTAGTTAAACTCTATTCCTCTCCATAAACTCCAAGTTGTGAAGCCTCAAAGAGTACCCTCCAAAAGAGTCACAAGGAAATGTCTGACTTTTCCTGATATGATCTTGGAAACGCTTAAAAAGTAAATAGAATACTTGCAAAAAATACTGCAGTGGATGGAACCACGTCCTCCCACTAAGCATCAGACTTGTCCCTGCCCCCAGGTGGATGTTCCGAAGCCACCTTGGGATGGCTAACTTAGAGACGCATGGTTATCTCCACAGGACTACTTGCCCAGCCTGTCCTGATACCCCAAAGGAACAGTGAATACCAGGCTTCAACAGTTCATTGCCAATGCTGTTTGAAACTTGAAATTCTTGGCAAAACATCTCTGAGTGCTAAAATCCTGCTGTTGATTCTCCTACTTACCTTCGGTTGCGCTCGACGAGGAAATGCAACTTTGGGGTCAATCTGGGAAAAAAAATAGAAAAGCAGGAGTCAATAAAGTACTTTAAGAAAAGGAAAAAATATATGATTAATCACCTAATTATTCATCACTCATTTCTCAGGCTTATAATCCAGCTTTTAGTAACTTCCCAGGCATCTCAAAAGTTTCCTAAACTTTGATCTCAACTTAACCATCCCTCCAATAGATCACATAACTAACATAGCTAGCTAGCCTTTCTGAAATGACCCACCATGCATTTCAGTGTGTGATGCTCTTAATAAACTAGATCTCATGTATTCTTATTTAGGCAAGGGCTTCTTCTTCCAGACACTGAATATTAAATGGTATCTGCATCTAATTTGCTATGCGTGGCTGGGAGAAAAGATGGGAGTATCATTATCATTGGGAAAAAAATCATAACCTGAAAATTAAATGTAAGTATTCTCTAGCAGTAGGTAATTGGATGGTATTTCTTCTCCCTGATGATAACTAAACAACACAGGAGGGGAAGGAGATTCCAAAAATTTTTTAAATCAACAACATCCAAAAACTCCCCATAGACATCCAGCACAATGCTCTGCTTGAGTTAATTAATTCATTTTAGCAAAAGTAAAGTTACCCAGGATTAATCAAAAAGATCATCTGTTCTGTAGTTATACCTCAAAAGATAAAAAATAATATTTTCTTAAGTAAAGAAAGTGAAGCATGTGAGCTAAAGCCACCTGGATTTTAAAAACAACAGGGAGTAAAAATCTATAAGCAACCTAAACCCAAATTAGAAAAGAAATCTCATCATAGGCAGAGCACAAAAAAAAAAGTTACTGAATAAAAGAAGTAGTCAGAATCTAGTGCAACAAGTAGGGGATTCCCCTACCCCAACCTCAATCCAAATGGAAAAACAGCCTCCAGTCCAAATCAGACACTTGCAAAACGCATGATGCTCAATCAGGGCCTAGCTGTTCTGAACTCAGAACAGTTCTCCCAGAAGCATGTGAATCTAACAGGCTGATGTGAGGGAGGAAAAAAGTGACTGCACAGATAAAAAGAGGAGGTAAGAAATGTGAAAATATTGCCGTTGTCGGTTTTCATTCAATTTCCAAATGGCACAAATCTTTGGGTAAAAATTTAACACAGATAGGATAAACACTGACACCGGTTATTTATTTCTAGGCTTTGGCTTTCATTTTAAAATGTTTTCCTTTTAAAAAGTAAATCTGAGCTTTGTTTTTACTTCTGCCATGGGGGCAGGGGGGAAAGAGTAATGCTTTGGAGCAAAGTAGGGAGGTGGGGCTGAGGAGTGGGAAGCACCGAGGATAGTTCATTTGTTCCCTGACTTACATCACCTAGGGTCCCAGCCAGAAAGACATATGAGGATTTCCTGCTGTTGTTACAGTCGCTTAACGACCTAATAAAAGTCTGCATTGCGTTCCCTACCTTTAAACATCACCTGAGAAATGAGAGATTACTTTTCAAAAACTAAAATAGACAAAAATCTCTGATCTAGAAAACTACCCTTTCATAAGGATTAACATTACTGCATCTACAGGTGTGTCCAGCACTGACTAGCGCTTGTCTACAAGAGAAATACAACAGGTGTGGATTTTCCATTCTGTTGACCGAACGTAAGACAGAGGTGTCTTTTTATAAATACTCCCCAGAGAGTGTTTTTTTAGCTGACCGGCACACAATTGCAATCAGAAATCACCTTGTTTATGGGGTAACAGGTGTGGGGTATGTTGAGGGAGGTGCCAGGAGCTGGAAGACGTAAGGTGCAATGAAGAAAGTGAAGTACTAAAAAAACTTAAATCGCAAAACTAAACAGCCAATTCAGAACTCCTGGATGGTGTGTGGCGGTATCAGAGCATTGTATCATGATCGAAGTTCCTCAGTGTGCAAAGTTTACACGCTGAGATCTCTGAAGGAGAGGAAGGGTCAAGGTAGGCATGGCAAATCCCAACCTTTTGCACATCCCTGTCAACTATTTTTTAAAAAACAAACAAAAAAGAAAACTACCAAAAATGAAAACATTAGTTAGTTAGGTACAGCTCTACTTACTGTAGCTACAAGTCCTCTAGGAAAAGACTAGGGTACTATTTTGGATGTGAATGGCCGTTACCTAAACAAAGCTTTTAAGGTAACAGTAAACAAGATCCTCGTTTCCATGTCAATAAACCAACCGCTTCTGCCTCCTGCACTGAACGTTGAAACAAAGTCAAAAGCTAGGTTACACTAAATAATAGTGACCAAAACAAGTCTATAAACAATCAGAGAGGAAAACTGCAGGCTTTGCACCTGATACAGAGGAATATGACCCGCCAGCCACCACAGAAACCAAATACTGTTTCTCCCACCCAGGTAGCAAGAGGGGGTGGATGATAAATTCCCAAATTTGCCTTGAAAAGATTTTCCTCTTTAATTTCACAAGCTTTTTGAAATGGCTAACCAAGAAATCAAGGAGAGAAAAATTCTTCAGACATCCGTTATCGTCCTATAAATGAGTTCTGAAATTAAATTATCTAAAAGTACAAAAGGCTGGGCTGCATGCAAGCTATGACAAGTCCAGGACAATTAATAAAGCAACTAAGAGTGTAGGTGGGTTTCTTTCTCAGGAGAAGGCACGCACACCTGATCTCTTTGATCAGAGAAAGAGGGTGAATTTGCAAAATCAATTCAAGTGCATCGAAGGTTGCCAGGTTTCTTTATTTTCTTTCCTTCCCTTCCATTCAATGTTAAAGCCAAAAGGGACTTGAAAAGATCACCTCGGTCCACTTATTTTACAGAAGAGGAAATTGAGACCCAGAGGTAGGGAATGACTTGCTCACTTTCAAGAGGCGGATGGAAGTAGAGCCCCATCGCTGGCCTTGTCCCACTACCCCATCACAGACGAGTGAAGTTCCATGCAACCCAGCACTACAGCCCAGTGTCATCTTAAGGCCTCTGTTTGGGGCAGATATATATTAATAAAAACCGTGGGGAAACTCTGGTAGGCATAAAGGGAAGGGAGGAGAGGCAGGAAGCCCATACAGGGGCTAAATAAAACACTGCACACTCCCCCTCCCATTAAATGTATTCTTATATACGGACACTCTTCCCTTCCCCTTCTGACCTCTGCCTGGAGACTTTTCCCCCTTCTACTCTGGATTTTTAAAACTTGTAATGTATAAAAGTACCCACACTCAAATGAAAGGATCTGAGAAAGAAAAGGAAGGAAAAAAAATCACTTTGAAACCCCCAGGCCTTATCAGCCTTAGATCTCACGCCATCTGGAGTCACCCCAGTGGATGCCCAGCTCAGCTCTGCCGGCGTCCCCTTCCCTTCCCAAACCACATTCCAAATCCCGAGTGCCCCAGGAGGAACCTGTTGCCTGGACCTGTATTTAGCGCCCTCTCCCTTCCTTCCCACTGCTGTCCCCCTTGGCCACAAAGCAGGCTGTGCCTTCTCAAAGCTGATCCCCAGAGCCACAGTTGGGAACGCGTGCTGTGCTTGGCTGACAAAGAAAAGTTGCATTTGCTCTCTGGTGGAGTTTCTCTGCACAGTCCCCAGGCCGGGCAGGCAGACTCTGCCGGAGCCGAACCCTCTCCTCCCCAGGCCTAACCTTGGCAGCATCTGAAGCTGCAATGGGACAGGCTCTAAAAAGAAAACCCCAAAGTCAGCCACGGCAGCAAACTTTTGAATCAACTCGCTAGCTCAGTTTAAACTACCCAGTTCTAGTACAGAAGCAAAAGAAGGCGCTGTCCCTTTAAATGGGGCTGTCAATGCCCAGACCGTTCCTGAAAAGGGGCGAACAACAACAACAAAAAGCAACCTACCGTCTTGGAATCTAACTCATGGTGGGGCTGACCTAATACTTTATCTACACTTGCTGGGTCTGCGAACGTGACGAAACCGAAGCCTCTGAAAGGAGACAAAGAGGGAGAAAAACAAACAAGAAAATGTGACACCATTGAAAGCAACAAGGAGTGAGACCTAAGGCTGAATGAGGAGCAAAAGTTGCCCTCCACGCACCCCCACTCCCACTCCCCTCCTCCAATTCCCCACCTGCCTACAGCCC
Source organism: Chlorocebus sabaeus (assembly GCF_047675955.1). Taxonomy (NCBI): domain Eukaryota; kingdom Metazoa; phylum Chordata; class Mammalia; order Primates; family Cercopithecidae; genus Chlorocebus; species Chlorocebus sabaeus. The sequence continues at coordinate 41,148,363 of NC_132919.1, forward strand.
TCCACCTCGCAAGAAAAAACATCAAGGTTAATGGGGGAAGTGGAACGGGGGCAGTGAGGGTGGAGGTAACTTGGAAAATGCTGGTGCCTCCACTCTTTGGTCACCTCAGTTTCCTCTCCTCCTCCCCTTCCCTTTCTTAACGCTTTGTTTTATTCCGAAGAAAGCCCGGCACTTAGAAGAGATTCACCACCATCTTTCTAAGAGGGATCTTAAGAGTTTGGGGAGCTGGGAGTGTGGGGGAAACATACATTAAGACCAAAAAAAAAAAAAAAAAAAAAAAAACTATGCGAAAGTAAATGAAGCTGAATGTCATTTTAAACAGAGAAAAAGAAGCGACGGGAAAATGACTTAAAGCAGAGAGATGGGTATCTCTGTATCCAGAGTTCAGCTCCAATTAACAATAACCTCTGGGGTTACTGGGGGGCGGTGGCGGTGGTATAGAGCGCCGTTTGAGATCAGCCACGCGCCTCAGCCCCATTCTAATCCGCTTAGCTACTTCCGAAGACACCTCCAAAAATAAAACTTCAACTTTGTTCTAAAATAAAGACAAAATCCAGAAGGGAATGGTTTACCTGGAGCGTTTCGTAGTGGGATCTCTCATGACCATACATTCTCTAATTTCTCCAAATTTGCTAAAATAGTCTCTAAGGCTATCTGTAGAGAGAGAAAGAGAGAGATGGGGGGGGGGAGAGAAGGTGTGGAAAAAAAAAGCAATGCAAATTTTCATCAAGGACAAAATCCAAAAGTAGTTTTCTGTTGTTATTCTGTTTTGTTTTTGCATTTTTTGCACACGCGGGGGAAATTCGGCAACAGAGGTCGCATAGAGGGCTCAGAAAGGATTTGCTATTTAAAAAAATAACCTTGCACAGGAGAAGTGGGGAGCCAATGGCGGGGGGGGGCTCCTACACCGGGATAACAAAGAGCAATAAAGAAGCCAAGAAGGGGGGGACCGAGGCGTCCCCCCCTCCCTCCCTTACCTGGTGAGGTCTGCCAGCTCAGTCCACCGATAAACATTTTACTAGAGGGAGAAAACATAACAGAAGTGAGCACCGATGTCAGATCGGCCATTTTGACGTGTAACTTACAAAAGCTAAAAGGAAAGCGGGGGGGAGCGAGCGAGCGAGAGCCGGGAGGTGGGGTGGGGGAGAAGGTGACGGCGAAATGCAATCCAAAGGTGTGTAACTTCCACGGGGGGGGCGCGCGGGAGGGGCGGGGGGGCGCGGGAGATGCCCGGCTCCGCGCACCGCCGTCCCCGCCGCTGCAAGGAGAGCGAGCCCGAGGCGGCGCGGTGGGCAGCGGCTGGAAACTTACCCGGGGTCGTGCTGGGAGTCGTTGGCGCTGCCCGAGGTGCCTTGGCTCCCATTTGCCTCCATATCTGAGCCCCCCCGCCCCCCCACCCCCAAAAAACCGAGCCCCACAGCGATCGGAGCGGAGCGGCGGCCGGCTCCGAGCCCCGAGATCTCCGCTCCCTCCTCCCCCTCCTCCTCCCCCCCCGCCCGGGCTCCTCCGAATCTCTCTGCGAGCGGCGGAGCCGGGGCAGCGGCGAGAGCCGTCACACGTGGGCTCGGCTTAGCTCAGCCCCGCTGCCTCGCACACCCCCCGTCCCCGCCCCCCCGGCCCATCACCACCTCTCCCCCTCCTCCTCCCCACCCCCATCTCCTCCTCCTCCTCCCCCTCCTCCCCGGCGCACGTGGGGCGGAGTTCTAGAACGTCGTGTAACCAATGCCGGTGACGTCACGCACCCCCGTGCGGCCCCCGCCTGCCCGCGCGCGCACACTCGGCCCCCCGCGGCCGGACCCACACGGGTGGCGCGCGAACCCCGCGGGCCGAGGGGACCCCGCCTCCGGGCCGGCAGGGCTCAGGGTGAGGGGGAGCGCACCCCGACTTCCCTGGATCACATGGGCTGCGGGGGGCGGGTGGATCGGGGGAGGGGAGGCGCGGGGAGCTTGCTGCGGCTCCTCACCCGGACCGGGGAGAAGACGCCCCCCACCCTCCCTAGTTCGCCCTCTCCATTCAAGTTTGCCGGCCCCTGCCGCCGAGATCCGGAGATGGCACCAGCCGCCCGCCCTGCGCTGTGCCCTGTTTCCAGCCACGGCTCAGAAATTTAGGTCAAGGACGTCGGGAGCAAACCCACACCCCGGCGCTTCTCTGGCGGCCCCCGAGACCCCCCAGGATCGGGGGGCTTCAAGATAGCGGAGACCCTCCTGCACAAACACCAGCCACAAGTTTTATTTTCCTTTTGCGCTGGAAGTTCTCTCTGGCTGTCGCTCCACACCGGCACGTCTTGCGCGGTTCCCCGCCCTTCCCCAGTAGAGGTACCAATCCGTGCCCGGGAAAGGTTATTTTGGAACTTTGAGAAACTGACGCGATTCCAGTGGCGAGAAAGTGCCGAAAAAAAGGGTTTCCGCGTTAATCATACAGTGTTTTAAAAATATAATAAGATAGGTTATAGGAGTCAAGGTCACATGATTGAGGTTCAAAGCAAATGTTTGTATATAATGAGAAGTGCTTTTGGAGTGCCTCTGGGATGGCTGGGAAGGGTGGTTATTTCAGGAAACCCCTGTTTAATCCGTTCGTTATATATTTTATTTCTCAACTTACCCAGCCTTTGTATGCCAGGATAATAAAGTGCATGAGACTGAAATAGCTCAAGACCCCTCACGACCTGCAGAGGTAGCTGGTGGCAGAAGGCTTCAGAATCACTCCCACCTTAGGAGCAGCAGTATTGTACAGCACGGGTTCTGGCATACAGTGGGTGCTTAATAAATGCTGGTTTCATAACTTCATGCACTGAAAACTCCAAAAAGACGGTGTCTGTAGCATTCCAAAGGCATCGCACGTTTCTCCGGCAGATTCTAGGCTGGACAAATTCGGGCTGGTTTCAATTTATGGGGCATTTGAAACAATACGGATACAATTATCCATATTGTTTTAAATCTGTATTGTTTTAAATTATTGCAGTAAACTGAGTTAATATGGCGTGAGGGGCAACATAAAGTTGTGGTTCATCAAATACTGAGATTAATGTTAAGTATGAATTGATACTCAATTAACACTTTTCCATTAATTTTCATAGGATTAGGAGACAAAGGAAGACACTCAACACCAAAACTGTACCAAATCCACTGTGGGTTTTGGAAAAATGGAATATTTGGAAAATCTCAACACCAGCCATATCCTTGAGTGACCAGACCCTCCATCTCCCCGTTCCCTGAATTGCAGTAATTCCTCCTTGACAGGATTGGTGGGGTGAAGGTGAGAGGCTGAAGTGAACCAATGTTGTAAAAGTTCCTTTTTCACTGTAAACCTGATTCGTGTTTATTGTCAATCATTATTCAATATAATCATATTGAGAAGGTGCTCTAAGGCTTTAAACCACAAACCCGAACATTTCCTGTCACTCCAAGCTCCTTCCCAAATCGTCTGGGGTCTCGTGTTGAACGGCCAGTTGTTATGATGATTGTTTATTATGATTGATTATTCTCAACAGTATGCAGACAACAGAGCTCATTGTATTGTGTTGGGATTTTTACAGTAGAACCACAGGCCATCCTAGGTAGAAAGGACTTTCCTAGTCTAATCCCCTCATTATACATCAGGGTCTCACAGGTGCCAAACTCACCAGGCTACACCCCACCCCCACCCTCTGATCATCAGTCCAATGCCGTGTGGCCTCTACTGCCTGCATGTTTATTCCGTCCCTCACAAGGCGAGAGTTGGGGGCCCTTCTTCTGTGGTATAGACTTCCACAAGCTGACACTTACAGAACTGATTTAAAATCCAGAGAGGGTCTAGAGCTGCAGTTACAAAGTCAGTGGCTTAGAAAGAACTGGATTTTAAGTCTCCGTTACTACATTGTTTTTACTCATTTATTTTTAATTTATATATGGTAACCTTTACTCTTTTTGGTCTGTAATTCTATGAGTGTTGACTTATGCATAGAGTCATGTAACCACCACCATAATCAAGATGCAGAACAGTTTCATTGTCCAAAAAAAATCCCTCTTGGCTGCCCCTATGCACTACATTATTTGTAATAGCTTATTATTATTATTATTATTATTATTATTATTATTATGCATTTTTTCCTCCAGCTCACTCAATGTAGCCCCTGCCTCAGGAGAATACAAGCAGCATAATATCAGTCCTCAACCCTCTGAAAGTCTCAACAGCCCAAGACAATGTTGGACACTTCCTTCTTCAAACTCAATCTTCCAGGATGGGTTTAAACACATGTTGATGCCACTCAAATTGAAATCTCCAGCCTCACCCTTCCTGAAGAGCTCCAGGCTCTGGTCAGCTTCCTATTCAACATCTCCACTTAGCCTTTCTAAAGGAAGCCCAAGTTCAAATCCATCTTTCTTGCTACTGCATCCCCGATCTCCCACCCGAGGCCCTGCAACAGCTCACAAAACAGTGTTCCCACATCCACCCTTACTCCACTTATGTGCCTGGAAATCTTTCCCAGACCTCTCTGACAGGGTCCAATGCCCTTAGATATGCAGTTACCTTACCAGAACGTCCTCTGTGTACCTTACCCTGTATGATCATTTGCTTTATTGCCCATCTCCTCTAAGCCAGAAGCTCCTGTCCCTTTCTGCTCTCCATGTACCAGCACAGTGCCTGCTGGCGCACGGTTAATGCTCAATAAATAATGATTGACTGAATGAGTGAGTGGATGAATGAATGAATGATGGTCAACATTTAATTTCATTCTAGGATTCTTTTTGTATTCATGTTCATAAGTCAAATTGGTTGCAGTTTTCCCTTTTCATACTGCTTTTGTCTGGTTATACTGGTCTCATAAAATGAACTGGTAAATGTTCCTCCTTTTTCCATTTTCTGGAACAGTGTGTATAAGATTGGAGTTATGTGTTCCTTGAATGTTTGGTAGAACTTGCGGGTAAATTGTCTGGGTCTGGGATAGACATTTCGTGGGTTGATTTTTAACTACTGATTCCATTTCTTGAACGCTTGTAGATCTCTTCAGGTTTTCTGTTTTCTTCTTGAATCTATTTTTATACACTATATTTTTCAAAGAAATTATCCATACCATCTAGGTTTTCAAATGTGTTGACAAAATGCTGTTCATAGTTATCTCTTAATGTATTTTAATCTCTGCTGTTATCTATCCATAATGTTTATTTTTTTCATTCCAAATATCATTTTATATGTATTTTTTCTTATCTGGATCAGCTGTGCCAGAGATTTTTTTGTTGTTGTTTTTTACTAGTGTTTTCTTTCTACTTTCTATTAGTGTTTTCAGAGAACCAGACTTTAGTTTAAATATTGTTTCTTTTTCTGTTCCAGTAAGTTTCGTCCTTATACATTGTTATACATTATATTCTTATATATGGCACAATAGAAAAGATATACTATTATATAGTAGAATATAATATATAATGTAATATTAATATATATCACATAGTATTCCCTTCTGCTTCTGCTCTTTTTGGATTTATTCTGTTGCTCTTTTTTTTCTTTTTGAATTGGTGCCTTGGGTAATTAATTTTTAGCCATCTGTTTTCTGATTTTAACATTTAAGACTACAGATTTCACTTTAAGTACCACTCAAGCTATACTCTACAAGATATACAGACTTTTTATTATCATTGAGGTAAAAAAAAAAAAAAGTTTAGATTTTAGGCTGGACACAATGACTCACGCCTGTAATCCCAGCACTTTGGGAGGCTAAGGTGGGAGGATCACTTGAGCCCAGGAGTTTGAGACCAGCCTGGGCAACATAGTGAGGCCCCATCTCTGCAAAAGAAAACTTTTCTAGAAACTAGCCAGGTGTGCTAACATGCACCTATAGGCCCAGCTACTCAGGAGGCTGAGGTGGGAGGATCACTTGAGCCTGGGAAGTTGAGACTGTAGTGAGCCATGATCACGTCACTACTCCAGCCTGGGTGACAGAGCGAGATCCTGTTTAAAAAAAAAAAAATTAGATTTCAAATACGATGTCTTCTTTGACCAGTGAATTAATACAGGTGTATTTGAGGGATATTTGAGGTTATTCTTTAGTTACTAACATCTAAATTAACTGAATTAAGGTCAAAGAACAGGATCTATATGAAGCAGATTCTTTGTTATTTATTGAAACTTGCTTTGGTGCAGTCAATTTTTATATTTCATGTAGTTTTGAAAAGAATGTATATGCCTTAATTTTTAAGTATAGCATTTTATATGGGTCTATTAGATCAGACTTATTAATTATATTATCTAGATTTCCTGTAGCCTTACTAATTATTTTGTCTGCTTGACCTATTGCTTTTTATAGAAGTACATTAAAATTTCTATACGACTAGATTTGCCAGTTTCTCCTGTAATTCTCTCAAATTTTGCTGTATTTTAAAAGTACGTTGTCAGGTACATCAAAAAGAACTGTTGAAATTTCCCACTATAACTATGCATTTTCTACTTCTCATACTTTTTGCTTTGTGCATTTTAAGGCCTTGTTATGAGGTGCACACAAGCTTAGATTTGCTATTTTCCTAGTGCTATTTGCTTTTAATATTGGCACAGAAGATACTTATCCCTAATGCCTTTTACTTTAAAGTCTATTTTGTCTGTAATAAATGTAACTACTCTTTTAATTAGCCCTTGACTAATAGATCTTTCGCTTTCCCTCTTACCTTTTACTTTCAACCTTTCCATGTCCCAAATTTTTTGTTTGGTCTCCTGTAAATAGCATATAGCTAGCTCTGGTTCATTATTTATTGTGCCAATTAGTAAGTTTAGTCCATTTACATTAATTGTGATTGCTGATATTTTTAAATATCATGAAATATCACAATTTAGGGGCACAAAAATATATTAATCACAATCTCTAGTATAGCACACTAGCATCATTGTGTATACTCCTGGTCCTATTTTATTTTATCTGCTGATATTATAAATACCTATAAACCTGCTATTCAACCAGAGAACTAAAACAGAAACAATGACTTATGTAACATCTGCTTATATGCTCCTCCCTATTTTGTTCCTCTAAAGTAACCATCAATCAGAATCTTGTATTTGTTATGATTTTGCTTTTTAAAAAGTTTTATGCATATCAATGGCTAATATTCTGTTTTGTTTTACTTTTTGTTTTGAAACTTTATGAAAAATTTCTGAGGCTTGATAATTTACTCAATATGAAATTATTGAGAATCAATTAGATCCTCTAGCCAGGTCCCTGGGGGGCAGGGGGAACTCAGTTAGATTTTTGTAACTGGTTGTAGTTCATTCTTTCTCCCAGTTATATAATATTCCATTATGTGACTGTGCCACAGTTTAGTTTCTCCATTCTCTCACAAACAAAACTTTGGGTTGTTTTCAGGATTTTTTTTTTTTTTTTTTTTTTTTTTTGCTATTATAAACAGTGTTATTATGAACATTCTTACCTTCTGATGCACATAGATCAGAAATTTCTCTTTGGAGTAATGGCTGGGTTGTAACATATGTGAATGTAAAATTTTACAGGGTAATACTAAGCTGCTTTCCAAAGTGGTGTTCCAATTTGTACTCCTACTAGCAATGTATAAGAGACCCTATTGGCCGGGCATGGTGGCTCACACCTGTAATCCCAGCACTTTGGGAGGCCGAGGCCTTTTTTTTTTTTTTTTGAGATGGAGTCTCGCTCCATCAGCCATGCTGGAGTGCAGTGATACAATCAGCTCACTACAGCCGCTGCCTCTTGGGTTCAAGCGATCCTCCTGCCTCAGCCTCTGAGTAGCTGGTATTACGGGCACCCACCACCCCAGCTAATTTTTGTATTTTTAGTAGAGAGGGGGTTTCACCATGTTGGCCAGCTGGTCTCGAACTCCTGACCTCAATTGATCTGCCTGCCTTGGCCTCCCAAAGTTCTGGGATTATAGGCGTGAGCCACTGCATCTGGCCGGAAGTTGTAAATTCTATTTCTACTCTTTCAGTGATTACAATTTTAACCTGTACATGTGATCTAAAGTAAATCAAGTGCCCTAGAACTATTCAATAAGCTAAAAATGATTCAACTTCAGTTACATCCTCTCCTTATGTTTTATTGTTGCTTGTTATTTTAGATCCACCTAGTTTTTATACCCCTAATTTTAACCTCTATTATAATTTTATATACAGTCAATTCATCGCTTAGATTTGCCCGTATTTACCAATTTCCTTCTCGATATAGACCCTTTCCCCTGAAACATAACCTTTAGTTTTTTTTCAGGGGATTGTGTGAGTGATATGCTCTCTCCACTAACACAAACATACCATATTTCACTCTCACTCTCGAATGATGATTTCTCTGGGTGTAATACTCAAGATTGGCAGTTATTTTACCCCAGCACTTTTTTTTAATATCTTCCTATTCTTAATGTCTTCCTATTCTTTATTTCTGAAACATTTGCTATGAGTCTAATTGTCATTCCTTTGTAGGTAATGTGTCTTTTCTCTCTGGTTTTAAGACTTTTTCCTTGTCTTTGGCTTCCTGCATTTTTACTCTGCCATATTCAAGTATGAATTTCTTGTTCTTTATCTGATTCAATACTCATTGTATATGCATAATTTTGGGATTCTGTCAATGAAATATCCCTCTCCTTGTCTTTTGGTACTTACATGAAATGTATAATGCATCTTCTCCTTCTATCCAGCATACTCTGAATCTGTCAGACTTTTCTTCACTTTGTCTTTGCTGCTTCGTGGGCAGTTTTCTCAGATCCATCTGCGGTTCTTTCTTCAACTCTGTCTAATCTGCTGTTTAACTCATCACTGAGCTTTTCATTTTGGTTACTACATTTGTCATTTCTAGAAATCCTGTTTAGTTATATTTTTAAATCTACCTTTTTTAGAGTGTTATGTTACTTTCTCATGGTGTCAAAGGTTCCTTTGTGTCTTTAATAATTTTAAACTTACTTATAGTCTGCCTGATAAATCTGTTACCTGAGGTTCTTGGGACCTTTGTGTCTGCTACATCTTGCTCGTGGAGGATTATATCCACATACATTGTATAGTTTGGCATTGGGTCTGTATTTCTGTATTCATTCTCAGCTTTGGGGTTCCTGGACCATACCACATTATAATCCCAAATTCTCAGTAAAGCCCTTTTTTCCCCACCCTCAACCCATGCCAAGACAGGCACATTTTCTTGTCTCCTTGTGACATTGGGTAGATTATTTTTCCACTGATTATTTCTCTAGTGGTTCGGGAGGTTCTAGCTTTATGGGGTTCCAACTTTATGGGGATTCTGAGTTCCATTTTCCCACTTTTAATGGACCTTAAGCATAATCTCCTTCCATTTTGATGCTCAAACCTCAGGTTCCCAACACCAGCAAACCTGCCTGAGACCAGCTCAACCTCAGTTTACTTGCATACCATGCTATAATCTCCCTCTTCTTCCTGACTCTGAGAGCCTTTGCTTACTGTCCCAAGAGCTCATTTAAATGGGTGTTTATTACATCCTAACCAGTATATATAGGTGGTTTATGATGGGAGGATTTTCAAGTTACTTAGTCTGCCATATTGCCAGAAATCGAACTTAGTTCCATTTAATTTTTAATATATTTCATTTCAAAATTGTAATATCTTCCACTTTAAATGCATTTTTTTTTTCTTAGAGCACTGTGGCATCTAAATGTTGGGATTTTTTTTGGAATAATCCCTTACAGGTGAATTAGCATTAGAATTATCTCAAATGTGGCAAACATAGGTCAGTTTGGCTGTATGTTGTAATCACCTGGAGAACTTTAAAAAATACTGATTCTTGGTTTTACCCATGAGATTGTAATTTAATTGGCCTGAGGGACAGGCTGGGCAGTAGGCTTTTTTAAAGCTCCCCAAGTGATTTTAATGTGCCAACAAGGCTAAACATGATTAGTTTTAAATGTCCTGATGAAAACAAGCCAACAACTCATGATGGTACCTGAGTTCCACCCTAGAATGACTTGTTTTGCTAGGGAGGGCCCTAGGCATCATAATTTTTTAAAATTCTGCTTATGATTGTAGCGAAGATGGAGAACCAACAATGTACATGAGCATACCCAGTCTGATGGGGAGAGTTAAAATAATGTTGGCCGGGCATGGTGGCTTATGCCTGTAATCCCAACACTTTGGGAGGCTGAGGTAAGCAGATCACATGAGGTCAGGAGCTCGAGATCAACCTGGCCAACATGGTAAAACCCCGTCTCTACTAAAATACAAAAAAAAAATTAGCCAGTCATGGTGGCAGAAGCCTGTAATCCCAGCTACTTAGGAGGCTGAAGCAGGAGAATCACTTGAACTCAGGAGGCGGAGGTTGCCAAAATCATGCCTCTGCACTCCAGCCTGGGTGACAAAGAGAGACTCTGTCTCAAAAATAAATAAAATAATGTTAAAAGTGGAAGCATGAGAAATCATGTAGCCCAGCTGTTCCTACTGTCTGCAGAACAGGCCACCAGAGTCCCCAAGTGCTTTTAAGTGGTACAGATTCCTGGACATTGTGAATTTAACACAAGATCAGTGAGCCTTTAATTCCCCAGAGGACCTTAAAGACCACCAACTTTGGAAACCATTCGGCTAGCCCATCTTATTTTACAAAGGAGGAAACCATCCCTCAGAAAAGTGTCTTTGTTCTCCGGGTCCCAGAGCTGATTTAAGAGGAAAGCTGACTCTTAATCAAAGGCTGACCCTTCCAGTCTAGTGTCCATCTCATCCATTTCTAAACAGAAAGTGTCCTGCCGTGTTTAGAAGGTCTTGGACCTTTTAAAGAGGCAGATTTGGGATTCGTGTGCAGTTATTTCAAGAATGTGGGTTTTCTGTTTTGCTTTACAATAAATAAAAAAGCCTGCTGCCTTCCGGGGGGGTCTCACCAGGAGTTTGTTGACCTTTAGCAGGTAAGCCACCGTCATTTTCAACTGTCTTTATGTAAATAGAGGATCATGGTGCCTTTAAAATACGTTCACAAATTCTTTAAGACTCCTCCAAGGATGGAGTCGAATTGCCCTCCCCTCGAGTGTGGGCTGTACTTAGTAACCGGCTTCTAAGGAACAGAATGTGAAGGAAGTGATGGTGGGTGAATTTTAAGGCTAGATCATACAAAGATATTGCAGCTTCCATCTTGCTTTGTCTCATGGATCATTGGCTCTGGGGGAAGCCAGCTGCCATGTCATGAGGACGCTCAGGCAGCCCTATGGAGAGGCCAGTGTAGAAAAGAATTGAGGTTTACTGTCAATATCTCAAACTAACTTGCTGGGATTGTGAATAGACACCTTACGAGTGGATCTGCCAGCCCTCGTCAAGTCTTCAAATGATTGTTAATCTGGCCAATGCCTTGACTACAACTTAATGAGAGCCTTTGAACTAGAATCTCCCAGCTAAGCCACTCCTGATTGATGTTGCGATAATAAATATTTGTTGTTTGAAGCTGCTAAGTTTTGGGATAATTTGTTACACAGCATAGATAACTAACACAGAGATACTTCAAAATGCTCCAAAATAGAGCTGCTTAGTTTATAGGTTTGCAACAGGATTCATATGCTAACATTTATAGAATGCTTTCGATTCTAACCAAATGAACTGCATATTAGATACAAAGTAGCGATCACATATTATTAATGTTATCAGATGGTAACACATTTCATGTTCAATTAACTGAAATGCTTTTTCTGCAGCAAGGCTTTGCTCATCTTCTTATCCCCACTGTATACTTATAAAAGGTCACTGTCAAAATATAAAAGTATATGTATGATTTAAATGTCTTGACTCAGTTACTAACAACCATGAGCATGTTTTTCAAATAGGAAAAGCAAGATTCATTTCAACTTGGTCTTTTTCACATGAGGCTCTTTGTTTACTTTTTGGTATTGCATTTCACCACCATGCTGGACGCCTCTCTTATTAAAGAGGCTGTTAACTTATCTCTCTCCCACGGTCTCATAAGCCTCACTTTTACAAACAGTGTGGCAGACTTTGCACCGAAAAAGCAAGCCATGTTTTTACTAGAAAATATTTAGGGAAATGAGTGTTTTTTTTTTTTTCCATGAAAATTTCACCAAGTATAAATTATAGGTCTAAAACTAATGGTCCTTTATATCGATTTAAATAAATAGCCTCCTTCCTCAAAAATCATGACTTCTGAGCATGTTCTTAAATTCAACACTAGTTTATTTTCTTCCAAAAAATATGAAATAATCATGTGCATAGAGATCCTAAGTTGGTCTTTCTTCTGGATCTGTATAATACGGGAAAGCCAAGATGGTATCTTTTTATTTTTTTGAGACAGAGTCTCACTCTGTCTCCCAGCTGGAGTGCAATAGTGCGATCTCGGCTCACAGCAACCTCTGCCTCCTGGGTTCAAGCAATTTTCCTGCCTCAGCCTCTCAAGTAACTGAGATTACAGGCACCTGCCACCATGCCCGGCTAATTTTTGTATTTTTAGTAAAGACAGGGTTTTGTCATGTTGGCCAGGCTGGTCTTGAACTCCTGACCTCAGGTGATCCACCTGCCTCCGCCTTCTAAAGTGCTGAGATTACAGCAGTGAGCCATCATGCCTGGCCCCAAGATGGTATCTTTCTAACAGAGTCATAACTGGAGGTATAAAATATCTGGAAAAATAAACCCAAAAAAACATGGAGGATGTGAGGCTGACAGAAAGTGAAATTATATTTTTCTTTTTTGTTGTCGTTTTTGAGACAGGGTCTCCCTCTGTCGCCCAGGCTGCAGTGCAGTGGCTCAATCTCAGCTCACTGCAACCTCCACATCCCGGGTTCAAGCAATTTTCCTGCCTCAGCCTCCTGAGTAGCTGGGATTACAGGCATCTGCCACCACAGCCCACGTAATTTTTTGTATTTTTAGTTGAGAGAGGGTTTTGTCATATTGGTCGGGCTGGTCTCAAACTCCTGACCTCAGGTGATCCACCTGCCTCGGCCTCCCAAAGTGCTGGAGTTACAGGTGTGAGGCACCTCATTGGCAGAAATTCTATGTTTCAAACAGCCTTTAACGATCTAACAAACAAGTATCTTTATGTATAATTTATTTACTCCTAACATTGTTTGATGTATTATATTTAGAGACATAAAGATCTATTTTATTTAAATGATAGAGAAATTTGTTTTCTTTCATTTTTTTCCCAAATTGGAGAGGAAAATACAAAAAGCTCCCAAATGGAGGGAAAGACAAACCTAAAGCATGTTTAGCCAATTTTATTTTTCCATTTTCCCTTTCCATTTTCACATTGGGCATAGCTGAAATCTAGTATTACGGTTGAAGACTTTTACTCCCTTTCATCCACTCCTTTTTCCTTGTCTCCAACTCAAAATTATCACACCCAAGCAGGGCATAGGGTGCCTGTTAGTCTAGTTGAATAAGAAAGAGCTAGATTCCTAATTAAGAAATATCATTTATTGAATGACCACAACAGAGGACCCTTCTAGGAGTGGTGGGGGCAGGGATCAGAAAGCTGTGATCTTCAGGAGTTGCAAAAGGTGGGCAGTTGCTTGGGGTTGGGAGTGAGGCTGGCTGTAGCCTCTCCATGTGGCAGCTTCCTGCAGGGGACACCCTTGGCCAGTCTGGTGAACCCCCTCCCCAGTCATGGGCGGTATCTTGTGATGTCAGCGTGGGTATGGTAGGCACAAGAGACAAGCCTCGGGAATTAAACAGGAAGTCACCATTCTCATTAAAAATATCCCAGGGCTGCGCTTCCATGTCCCCTAAAGCTGTTTCACCACTGTTTGTCATGCTGTCATCATTATTCTTAAACGTGTAGGTAAATATTTTATTAAACATCTTCACTGCTTGGCAGTTAGGGAGCCCTCTGTCTCCTAGACTTGGCTGCCTCCCAGTGCTGCCTGGAGGGGTGGGAGTACAGTGTCCCACTGGAATGCTCCACGGAGTTCGGAGTTCGGAGTCACAGTACAAGAGCACCATTCTGTCAATCCCTTTCCACCTGGAAACCATTTTCTCCTTTGGCCTCTCGAGGTTAATTTTTTTAATCTTCTTTTTAAACCAGTCACCAACTTCGCCTTGATGAAAGGTGCGGAGGCCCCAGAAGAAAATGATTACACCTTTCAACTCCACCTGGAAACAGTTGACAGAGGGCCACCGTCACCTTCCCTTCCTCCTTTCCACCACCCTTGCAGTTTGCCCCATCTCCACCGTGACCTGCCTTGCCAAACCGAAATCTAAGTATCGCAGCTGCAGATACGCAGGGTCCGTGCACCAGGCTTCACACACTCTACAAGTTATGTCAGTGAATTTCTAACATTTCCATCGTCACTTCCACGCCTTGCCTCGGAGTCCCATCTGCTTGCGAATTTGCCAGGAGCAAACACACAGACCCACAAACCACACATGAGCTTGGGCAACATTGGGCCTGCTTTTTAATAATTCTTTGCTTTTGGCCATTTACACAGCATAGGAGGCGGTCAAAGCAGCAATCAGTAGCACAGTTGTAATGTCATCCCATCATATGTTTGGGTTACAAGGAGGCCAACCGGACAAGATCTGTTTTGGGGTGAGAAATTCCAACTTTGGAGGACTATGGGTATGAGCGCCCTCGTCTGGCGAACGGGGGAAACGCCTTCTTGCGCCCCACATTTCAGTTCCCTCTACTGGCCGAGCAAAGAGAAGCTATGTCTCCTGTCTCAGCCCCACATGCCAGAGTTCAGGGCCGGGCTATCAGATTCTGAAACCAGAGCCCTCCAGATTCAGAAGTGTCCTGGAGTTGACACTGAGACCCACCACAGTAGCCCACGTTGCAATTTCTACAATTACCCATCAGCTGATTCCAAGTGGCTGAAAAAACTAATTGAAGGGAAGGAAGGAGAGGGAAAAAGGGCTGTCATCTATGAAGGGAGAATTCAAATAGTTCAAAATCAAATCTATTTAGCCAAAGGTGGTATTGATGCATAGAGAGGCAGAGGGAAAAAAGAAAAGTGTTAGATGTGAAGACAATAGGGGATAGACTGTACAGTCAATTTCTGAGCAAGATAATCATGCTAAAAATACTACTACTATTTGGAAAGGGCATGAGAAATCAAAATGTGGCCATGTCCATGGGTGGGAGGGAAAAGAGGCTGTGCATACAAACACCCAGCATTAGAACAAGACCAAGAAAGGGCCCTAATCCAAGAGGAGTAGGGATGAACCTAAGAATAATTTGAAGTGAGCCAGAAAATTAATTTTGCCATCATCCTCTTACTTTTGTGGGTTTGATGCTGGTGACCCCCAGGGGCTGGCCACACCTCTGGGTTCTGAACAGGACCCCCCAAGACCCCATCACCCAGTCAGCAAAATGCCACATGAGAAAGGAGGGCATGATATGGTGTTGTACCTTCTAGTCTAAGTCACAAATAATCATGAGCATTCAAAAACATTCATTGCCCAAGTGACTGCTGGGGAGGCCTGGCCTGACAGAAGGCCTTGCATGAGAAAGCCCCGGGGGGGTTAGCTGATCACCGGCTTGATGTGAACCTACAGTGCGAGGAGGCTGTTGAGAACCCTAATGCAATCTGAGGCTCTATTAATAGCACAGCAGAGTGTGGAAGGAGGGAAGCAATACTCCCAGCGCGTGCTGGCAGGTCAGGCCACATGCAGTTTTATGCTCAGTCCTGCGGGCTGTATTTTAAGAGAGGCACTGGAAGATTCAAGCCTGCTCAGAAGAGCATGAAAGGATTGGATGTCGGTATTTAGACAGCATCTCTATTAGCTTTACAGTCCTTTTGCAATTGGCAATACCAGAATGATTATTACACGGAGTCTCCGTAGCCAGTCGCAGGAATCATGTTTCTAATGTTTACTTAACCTCCTTGAGCATTGGGGTCCTCTCTCTATATAATAGGGGTAATAATTTCTGCCCAATCTGCCAACTCCAAGCATAATTTGAGAATGGATCAGTTGGGTCCATGTGTACGGAGCATTCACTGAGTGCCCAGCTCTGTGCCAGGTACTGGAGGCACAGAGACGAACACAGTGAGGGATCTGTTTTTGAGGAGCTTGAAGTCTAGTTGGACAGACAGGTCCATAAGCAGATACTTTGCATGTAATGTGACAGAGGATGATAGATATATGCATTGATTTGAAAGGAGATACAATTAATTTCTCATAAAGAAAGAGTGACAAGACAGAAAAGCAGAGTCCTTGTGGAGTATGGACTTTCAAGTGCAGAAACAGGAAAAGAAATCATTGGAGGTCAGGGTAGAGAGGCCATCAGGGAGAAAAGATTAGAACCAGAAAAGTTCAGAGTCACAGAAGACAACTGAAGTGTCACAACAGTGTCAGATGCCATTATGAAGTCAAGGAGGAGGAAGACTAAAACCTTTCTAAACCACTCACTGGATATGGAGATGAGGAGTTCATCCTTAGTGGTCAAGAAAGATCTTTCAGGAAAATGATGAAGGAAGAAATAGGCTTCATTTAGGAAGTGTGTGAAAGATACATTTATTGAGCACCTACTACATACCTAGCATGGTGTTACTCACTGTGGACATTCAAAGAGCAAAAGGTTTTGTTCCAGCCTACTGCAATATTGGTGCGTTAAGACTAACACCTGTATGTCCATTGAGGAATAGTGGAAGATTATTATACGAATGGTTCGACTAGGTGAGGCAGACAGCATGGTGGTTTAAATGACCGGTTGGCCTGGCCCAGGATGATGTTGCAGGTAGTCACATATGCATACCAGAAGAAAAGAGAACTGGTATTAGTGCACTCCAAATATGACCAACCTTCTTCCCCTTTCCCTTGATTCTTGGAGAGTTTCCATTCCCAGAAGCATTCAAAAACATGTCTTGTCTTAACATCCTTCATGTTTGCTCCCATTTTGTTATTTGCCAGTGAAATTAATATTACTCTTTACCCTGCTCACATTCTAGATCCAACATGCATTTTTTTCCATCAGTGGGTTTGTGTTTGGTTGATTAGTTATTCATGTATAATGTAAGATGACAAGAGCTGTAACACAGAGAAATGATTGTGGAGAATGCAGGCATACAAGCTCTGGGGTTGGCTTATTTATTTTTTTATTTTTTTATTTTTTTGGTGGGGGTGTGGATGGGTAGGCAGGTTAGTAAAAGCATTTGGATTACTTGCAGATGGTTGAAACTCTTCCCTTACCAAACTGGTGACTCAAGCAAAATAGGCAGAATGAAAAGAAATGGCATTTGCCTGCTCATCCCGTCTCCTTCATCTGCATCCTGGGCCCCTCATCAGCTTCTGGATCTGTCCCATATAATCTCCCAACTCATTCAACATCTGGACTTGAGATACCACCTCCTGGCTGCTCCCAGAAGTCTTGATCACTTCCAGTGTATGTATTGTATGTTGGCTTCTTTCATAGGTGATTTTTCACAAAGGGGGTCCTCCTTATAGACTAGCTCTTCCTCTGCCTTGACTTCTGGAACCTCCCTAAAATGTCTGTTTCCCTCAGAGTAGCCAAAGAGGTCTTTATGAGATGCAGGTCAGATCCCTCCAACAGCTTCCCACTGCATCAAACCCCCTTGCTGTCACCTAAAAGACCTTCCATAGTATGTTCTAGGTCTGCTTTTCCAACCTCAAGTTATACCACCATCCTCTATTATCTCTTTCATTTATATTTTATTTATTTATTTATTTATTTATTTATTTATTTATTTATTTATTTTGAGGCAGGTTCTCACTCTGTCATCCAGGCTGGAGTGCGGTAGCATGATCACGGCACACCACAGCCTTGACCTCCTGGGCTCAGGTGATCCTCCCACCTCAGCCTCCTGAGTAGCTGGGACTACAGTTGCATGCCACCAAACCCGGCTAATTTTGGTGGTTTCGCCATGTTGCTCGGGCTGGTCCCAAACTCTTAGGCTCAAGCGATCCACCTGCCTCGGCCTCCCAAAGTGCTAGGATTACAGGCGTGAGCCACCACGCCCAGTCCTCTATCATTTCTTAAACAAAACAAGCTGTTTCCTTCTTCAAGCCCTTTGCATATGCTCTTTGTTCCTTTTGCCTGGATGTTCTTTCTCCACTCACTATGTGGGGTATCTGCTTATTCTTCTTTTAAAAAAGTTCTTTGCTAACTTAAAAAATTTTTTTAGTTTATTTATATAAATTTATAAGTTACATGTGTAATTTTGTTACATGCATAGATCACATAGTGGCAAAGTCAGGGTTTTTACGGTATTTATCACTCAAATACATTGTACCATTTAAGTAGTCTCTTATCATTCACTTCCCCCATCCTCTCACCCTTTTTTCTTTTTTCTTTTTTCTTTTTTTGAGACGGAGTTTTGCTCTTGTTGCCCAGGCTGGAGTGCAATGGTGCAATCTCGGCTCACTCCAACCTCCACCTCCCGGGTTCAAGCAATTCTCCTGCTTCAGCCTCCTGAGTAGCTGGGATTATAGGTGCATATCACCATGCCTGGCTAATTTTTGTATTTTTAGTAGAGACGGGGTTTCACGTCTCTACTAAATGTGCTGGCCAGGCTGGTCTCAAACTCCTGACTTCAGTTGATCCACCCACCTCGGCCTCCCAAAGTGCTGGGATTACAGGCGTGAGCCACCATGCCCGGCCCCCTCACTCTTTCAAGTCTCCATTGTCTGTTATTGCACACCCTACATCCATGTGTACACATGATTTAGCTCCCACTTATAAGTGAAAACATGCAGTGTTTGTCTTTCTGTCTCCAGCTTGTTTCACCTGGGATAATGTCTTCCAGCAATTCCATCCATGTTGCTGCTGTTTGATTTTTTTTAATGACTGAGTGTACTTTATTGTGCACATGTACCACATTTTCTTTTTTTTTTTTTTTTTTTTGAGACGGAGTCTCGCCCTGTCACCCAGGCTGGAGTGCAGTGGCATGATCTCGGCTCACTGCAAGCTCCGCCTCCTGAGTTCACGCCATTCTCCTTGCCTCAGCCTCCCAAGTATCTGGGACTACAGGTGCCCACCACCACACCCGGCTAATTTTTTTTTTTGTATTTTTAGTGGAGACAGGGTTTCACCGTGTTAGTCAGGATGGTCTCGATCTCCTGACCTCGTGATCCACCCGTCTCGGCCTCCCAAAGTGCTGGAATTACAGGCTTAAGCCACCGCACCCGGCCACCACATTTTCTTTATCCAATTCTTTGTTGATGGACACTTAGGTTGATTCCATATCTTTGCTATTGTAGATAGTGCTATGATAAACCTACAAGTGCAGGTATCTTTTTGATATACCAATTTATTTTCCTTTGGGTATATACTGTTAAAGGTTACCAGTGGTGGGATTGCTGGATCAAACGGTAGTTCTATTTTTAGTTCTTTGAGAAATCTCCATACTGTTTTCTATAGAGGCTGTACTAAGTTACATTCCCACCAACAATGTATGAGTTCCCTTTTCTCCGTATCTTTATCCTCCTTCAACTCTTAGTTCAAATACCACCTCCTCACAAGGCTTTCTCTGACCAATCTCTCCAAAGTTGCCTCCCTACCCATTGTTTTATTTATTTCCTGCATAGGATCCAACACCATGTGAAGTTATTTTGCTTATTTCTTTCTAGAGAATTGTCTGGAAACTCCATGGAACAAGGCCTCATCTGTTTCACCCTTTACCGTACCTCCAGCACCTAGAACAATGCCAACACGTGGTAGGAGATCAACAAGTATTCGTTGAATGAATAAACTTTACATTTCTATAATTCTCTTCCAAAAAACGGCTTATTTTTAAAAAGCTCAACATTCAAATACCAACTAAAGAGACCTATTAAAGATGCAATTATTTAAATTACAAGGTGGACTCATTGATGTAGGAAAGTTTCCCTCTCTCTTTAACAACTGTCCGTAAAGTCTAGGGAGAAGAGAAGTTTAATACCAAAATCTAAAATATTTTCCACCTATTCCCAAATCATTTTCTGTCATTCTATTTTTTCTTCTTCCTAGCACTTCTCATTCTGAAATTATTGTGCTAATTTCTGTTTCCTTGTTAATTGCCTGCTTCTCGCCCCCTATCTAAGAGAGAAGAGACTTTGCCTGTCATCTTACTTGCGGCACAAGCCTAGCACAAAGCAAGTGCCCAGAAAACATTTGTTGAATAAGTGAATTTTAAACGCCTAGAAATAAAGAGAAAAAAACCATTAAGATGAACATGAAATGCAATGAAACACACAAATATGCGCATGTTCACAAAAAATCAGACCGCAGAGACCTTTTTGCCAAGAGAGCTGCAACTGAAGGGTGAAGAGCTGACCACACAGTGAGCCAGGCATGAATTAGATCCCGTTTGTAACCCACTCCCCACCTGCCGTCAGAACTCATCACAGAGTTGGACTGGGAAGTGGTGTCTCTGGCACAGGGAACCAGGAAAACACAGGCGACCTTGCAGGTAACCAGGATCAGAATATAAAGCTGGACCTTCCGGGAAGCAGGCTGTGCCTGGATGTCTCAGGTCACCAACAGGATGGTGTTAGTTACAATTCCCTGAGGTCCACCATGAGCTGCCAGGATGGTGGGAGTGGCAGCAGGATTGTCCTGTGCCTAGGAGGGCTTTATTTGCTTTACTTGCTCCTAAGCCTGCAGAGGGAGATGATCTTGATTTAACCCAATTCAAACCAGCACCCATTATATGGAAAACAGTGTGCTAGGTGCAGAGGGTGGTGGAGAAGTGAGAGGTGTGCCACCTGTGCCCAGGCTGAGGATAGCCACAGACAGATCAGGAAAGAGCAAAGGTGTCTCTGAAACAGGATGGAGGGGCAAAGTGGCAGGGGAAAGGGGGCCAGAAGCCTGAAGTTATGACAAGAGAGGCACAAAGACTCCCCAGAGGGACCAGTGCTGGAGGTGGCTGGCAAGGAGGGCCTTCCGGGGCAGGCAAGCCAGGGCATGTTTCGGAGCCTGGAGAGCCCTATTAGGCTGGAGGCAGGTACAGTCTGCAGGTAGGTGCAAGGAGAGCAATTTATTACCAGAAGTTCCAGTAAAGTCCCTCAGGACCAATGAAGCTGGCTAGCAAAGGAAAGTGGTTTTCCAAGTAAATGCCTGGAGAGCAGCTGCACAGCTTTGCCAGGAAGGGGAAGGCAGGCAAGGGCAGGCAGAACCACAGGCGGCACCGCAGTGATGGACGATACGTCCAGAAAGGTATCTGGGGTATGTCGGGATCGAACAAGATAATGAATGACCATTGGGAGGCATGAAGGGAAACTGGGGAAGAGAGAGAGTAATTATAAAAGTAATAGAAGAATGTTTTGCTTGGTCCTGGACAAACTGACTCTGAAATTAATCTGGAGTACACCAGTGTTCACAGCAGCATTATTCACAATAGCCAAATGGTGGAAACAACACAAGATCCAAGTGTCCATCAACAGATGAAGTGATAAACAAAACAAATATATATAGGTGGTACATATATAAATGGCATATTATTGAGCCATAAAAAGGAATAAAGGAGTGATACATGCATGCTATGATGTGGATGGGCCTTGAAGACACTATGCTAAGTGAAATAAGCCAGATACCAGAAGATAAATATTATACGATTCCACTTATATGAGCTACACCCAGAGTAGTCAAATTCCTACAGACAGAACGGTGTCTGCCAGGGACTTGGGGAAGGGGAGAATGGGAGTTAGTGTTTAATGGGTATAGAATTTCAGTTTGGAATGATAAAGTTCTGCACTAGATCTTAGCCAAAAGGCTGAGAAGTGATGATTTCTAAAAAGTTCTGGAAATAGATTTATTAATTTTATTTTATTTTTTGAGATGGAGTCTTGCTCTGTCGCCCAGGCTGGAGTGCAATGGTGCGATCTCAGCTCACTGCAACCTCTGCCTCCCAGGTTCAAGTGATTCTCCTGCTTCAGCCTCCCAGGTAGCTGGGATAACAGGCACCCACCACCACACTCAGCTAATTTTTGTATTTTTAGTAGAGACGGGGTTTCACCAAGTTGGTCAGGCTAGTCTCGAACTCCTGACCTCAAGTGATCCATCTGCCTTGGCCTCCCAAAGTGCTGAGATTACAGGCATGAACCACTATGCCCAGCCTGAAAATAGATTTAAATGCCCTGGAAATGCATAGCGGTGATGGTAATGCAACAGTGTGAATGTAGTTAATATCACCAAATTGTACACTTTAACATGGTTAAAATGGTAAATTTTATGGAATGTATATTTTGACACAATAAAAACAATGTGGAAAAATAAACAAGCCAAGACTATCCAGGATATTTCTGGAAAAGGGAAGTAATGAAGAGATAAAACTCTACCAGATACTAGCACAGATTCTAAAACCTCAGGAATTAAGAGTATGGCACTGGCGCTTCATGACACGGACAAAACAATGAAACAGAAAGAAAGTCTAGCAATAGGCCCAAATCCTTCAAGACTTTCACGTGTGGGGGCCGGGCGCGGTGGCTCAAGCCTGTAATCCCAGCACTTTGGGAGGCCGAGATGGGCGGATCACGAGGTCAGGAGATCGAGACCATCTTGGCTAACACGGTGAAACCCCGTCTCTACTAAAAATACAAAAAACTAGCCGGGCGCAGTGGCGGGCGCCTGTAGTCCCAGCTACTCGGGAGGCTGAGGCAGGAGAATGGCGTGAACCCGGGAGGCGGAGCTTGCAGTGAGCTGAGATCCGGCCACTGCACTCCAGCCTGGGCGACAGAGCGAGACTCCGTCTCAAAAAAAAAAAAAAAAAAAAAAAAAAGACTTTCACGTGTGGGAAAGGTGGCATCTGGAGACAGTGGGGAAATGGTGCTGGGAATAACAGGAGCCATCAAGGAAAAACAAGGCTGCAGTCATAGTTAACTGCAGGAAGAATTCCAAATGGAGAAAAGATTTAAATACATGGCACAACCCATCCAAGTACTAGAAGGAACCAGGGAAGAGTTCTTTTTTAATCTCAGAGGTGAGCACATACGAGCTGTGACTGTGGGTCAGTACATTCATCTCTCTGTGCCTATCTCATGGGGTCGCTGTGAGTGCTGGAGGAATGAATGCCCTATATGCAAATGCTTAGAACAATCCCTGGAATGCAAGTGGCAATGGTCACTTACTATTCCTTTGTGATGCCCACACCAAGACCGTTATCATCATCATCATCATCAAAAAAAATGAGGGCAGTTTATAAACTTGTATCAAACAAGGATGAAAATATATTACTAAGTGAAAAAACATCAGATGCAGAGCATGGTATATAATATGCTAATTTTGGTTGAAAAAGGGGCAGTAGAAAAAATGCACATATATATCACTACATATAAGTGTATAGATACACACACACACACACACATCTTTGGTGAGACTGCTGCATTACACAACTCCAGGGGGCACAATTCCATTGTATTCCATGTCAGTGGCATTCCAGGAGCTCAATATAAACCATGTCTCTTGGAGTTGTGCGACACAGTGGTGGCCTTGCTAACTTGGCTGCATGTGGGTAACACACTCTGGAAGAATACAAAGGTGGAAAAGCAT
This sequence comes from Chlorocebus sabaeus, assembly GCF_047675955.1. Classification (NCBI taxonomy): domain Eukaryota; kingdom Metazoa; phylum Chordata; class Mammalia; order Primates; family Cercopithecidae; genus Chlorocebus; species Chlorocebus sabaeus. Next base: position 41,171,707 of record NC_132919.1, read on the forward strand.
TGGTTGCCTGTGGGGAAGGGACAGAGGTGACTTGGTACATAGGTGGGAAGGAGACTTTTCACAAATCAGCCTTTGTGTCCTTTCAATTTGGGACTATGTAAATGCGTTATAGAAAATTTCTCCTCCCAGAAAGTAAATCAAAGAAGTTGTAAAAATAAATACATATATATAAGAGTAATACATACAAGTAACAGAACACGTTAGAAAATTTGGGAAATACAGAAAAGTATGACCGAAAGAATTATGATTAAGCATGATTTTTTTTTCCTGGTCTCTGGTTGTGTCTGTATGTATGTGTGTACTGAATGCTTTGAAAGGCAGCATCATGTTCATAGGGCAGGAGTGGGCAAATTATAGCCCCAGGCTAAATCTGGCCCATCACCTGTTTTTGTAAATAAAGTTTTATTGGAAGTCAGCCACACACATTCAGCTATGCATTATCTATGGTTGTTCTTCTGCTACAATAGGATCATTGAGTAGTTGTAATAGAGACCATATGGTCCTCAAAGCCAAAAAATATTTACTATCTGGCCCCTTACCAAGAGAGCCTGCCAACTCCTGGTATAGGGAAAAAGCATGGGTTTTGGAATGGGCTGAGTCTGGGTTCAAGTCTTGGCTCGATTGTTGACCAGCTGATGGGGTCAGGGGAAATTATTTACAATGTGGATTAAACATTGATATGGTTTGGCTCTGTGTCCCTACCCAAACCTCATGTGGAATTGTAATCCCCAGTGTTGGAGGAGGGACCTAGTGGGAGGTGATTGGATCATGGGGATGGAATCTCCCCCTTGCTGTTTGCGTTATAGTAAGTGAGTTCTCACAAAATCTGATTGTTTCAAAGTGTGTAGAACATCCCCCTCCACTCTCCCTTCTGCTCCAGCCATGTAAGATGTGCCTCCTTCCTCTTCACCTTCCGCCATGATTGTAAGTTTCCTGAGGCCTCCCCAGCCGTGCATCCTGTACAGCCTGTGGAACTATGAGCCAATTACACCTCTTTTCTTTATAAGTTACCCAATCTCAGGTAGTTTTATATAGCGGTGCGAGAACAGTCTAATACCAACATCATCCCCAGGACCTGGCCCTTGATGAGTGTTTCATAACTTGCACCTATTCATTTTTAAAGCAATGTTAAGACTATATTGTATACTACTGTATATACAAAAAATATATATATACTGTATAGATAACATTTTATATAAGAACCAAAATTTTATATATATAAATTTTGATGCTAATTTTGGTTGAAAACGCTAATTTGGTTGAATTTTTCTTTTACCTAACATTATATCATAGTATTTTTCTATATCACTAAAATTATTTATAAACATTATTTTTTTCTTTTTCTCTTTTGCTTTGTACTTTTTATTATGGAAATTTTTAACCATAGATAGAAAAGTAGAAAAAGTAGGATAATGAACACCTCCATACCCATCTCCTAGATAACAGCTGTTAACATTTGATGTGTTGACTTCACCTACTTTGTTGCTGAAGTATTTTTAAGTAAATTGCAGACATCATGACATTCTAAAGTTCTAAACGCATCCATATACATCCCAAAAAGGGATGTTTTCCTACATAACTTCAAATTTCGTTTCTTCTTCTTCTTTTTTTTTTTTTCTGAGATGGAGTCTCTCTCTGTCACCCCAGCTGGAATGCAGTGGCTCGACCTTGGCTCACTGCAAACTCCATCTCCCAGGTTCAAGCGATTCTTGTGTCTCAGCCTCCCAAGTAGCTGGGACTACAAGCACGTGCCACCACGCATGCTAATTTTTGTATTTTTAATAGAGACAGGGTTTTGCCATGTTGTCCAGGCTGGTCTTGAACTGACCTCAAGTGATCTGCCCACCTCAGCTTCCCAAGGTGCTGGGATTACAGGCATGAGCCACCACACCTAGCCCACAATAATTTCTTAATATCATCTAATACTTGCTCCATATAGAAATTTTCACTTGTTTTCCACAATTTCTTTTATAGATGGTTTATTCAAACCAAGATCCAATCAAGAACCATGCTTTGCAATGGGCTGTATCTCTGATGTCCCTTTGAGGTTGCAACAGTATCTTGTTCCAGCCCCTACCCAACCTCTCCCACTCCTCACTTTCTTTGTGTATAACCTTGACTTGTTAATGAAACCAGGCTAAATAAATAGTATGCTAAATAGCTGAATGTAGCAAAACTGTGCACTTATTTTCTTATTTCTGGATATTTCTGTGGATTCTAACGCTTCCCTAGCATAAACAATGTGGCAAAGAACATCCTTAAGTCTTAGTTTGTCATAAAAGTACAAAATTATTTGCCATCTAGTATGTCACTGTGCTAACCTGCCTGCTTCCTCATCCTGTCTTTGATGTATATCTGGTGACCTGTGATATCAACTTGGATGCTTGTCTTACAGTCATTCTGTTCTCAGGAATTTGATTATGTTACAGTCTAACCTGGGTGCTCCATCCAGGCAAACTGGTCTGCCTTTGCTTAAGCAAAATGAGTTATGCCCAATTCCCTCCTCCTCAGCCCACCCCGCCTCTCCTCACCCTGTCCAATTTCCACCCATCCCAAAGCCTCTAGCCAATGTACTTCTTCCATGTCCTCCTCCTTTCTAGGTCTCTTCAGCAGAAGAGCTGCTTCAGAAAAATTATCAAAGCCTCCTGCTTTTGTGCTACTCTGATGACAATGATGCTGCTGGGTTGTACTTGGCCTCTGGTCTTCTAGCAAATCTTCTCTCCTCTCCTGGAGGGTGGGGACTGTGATTGACATATTTCTACCTTCTACACCGCACCCAGCACTGTCACTGCTCACAGCTGCACCGTGCATACTCATTGACAGAATAAAGGGACATTTTGCGAGACATCAGTGGTGGGATACAGGGTGTCAACCACCTTGTAATCAAGCTTAATTAAAGATCTCAGAGACCTTGGACAAGTTATTTTGCCTTTCTAAGCCTAAGTCTCCTCTCCTATCAAAAAATAAATAAAAGTATCTACCCAACAGAGTTTTTAGAAGAATGAAAGGAAACATAAATGTCTGTGTTCTTAACCCTATTAGATCCTATCAGACCTAATTTTTTTTTTTTTAGATGGAGTCTTGCTCTGTTGTCCAGGCTGGACTGCAGTGGCATCATCTCAGCTCACTGCAACATCTATCTCCCAGGCTGAAGTGAGCCTCCCACCTCAGCCTCCCAAGTAGATGGGATTACACGTGCCTGCCACGACAGCTGGCTAATTTTTGTATTTTTAGTAGAAACAAGGTTTCACCATGTTGGCCAGGCTAGTCTCGAACTCCTGACCTCAAGTGATCCACTCGCCTTGGCCTCCTAAAGTGGTAGGATTACAGGCATGAGCCACGGTGCCCAGCCAGACCTAATTTCTAAACAAACATTTTGTAAACGCCTCTTTCACTATCCTGAAATTAAATTCAGAGACAATATACCTACAAACATAATTCCTCCAAAAATGATGTCCAAGATATAGTATGAAGGGTAGATAGATACATACAAATTTGTGTTTCAACCCGTAACTGCCTTGGCATGATTCCATTAGAAGACATACTGAAGGAATGAAATGATAGCAGCTAGTTATAATGAACATATTATCTTGGATTTAGAACTTAAGGAAATCAAGGAGCAGAGGTACAGGTGTTCACCACAATGACCCTGTTAGGATAAATGAAAACAAACCAGGCTTTTTTGCATATGATAAGAAACAAGAGATATATAATCTTAATTGAAGTAAGAATAACATGCCAAGACAAATTAAAAATTATCAAAGTGGAAAAATTGAGGAAGAAGAAGATCTCACAAACAAACTGGTCTTTATGAAGAAGAGAAGCATGACCAGGTGCAGTGGCTCACACTTGTAATCCCAGCACTTTGGGGAGCTGAGGTAGGAGAATCACTTGAGCCCAGGAGTTCAAGACCAGTCTGGGCAACATAGCAAGACCCCCATCTCTACTATATATATATATGTGTGTGTGTATATATTTTAATTAGCTGGTCCTGGTGGCACATGCCTATAGTCCTAGCTACTTGGAGGCTGAAGTGAGAGGATCTCATGAGTCGAGGAGTTTGAGGCTGCAGTGAGCTGTGATCACGCCGCTGCACTCTGTCTTGGTGATACAGAGACATTAGTGGCTTATGCCTGTAATAAGGAGGCCGAGGCAGGCAGCCCACCTGAGGTCAGGAGTTCAAGACCAGCCTGACCAACATGGAGAAACCCTATGTCTACTAAAAATATAAAAAATTAGCCGGGTGTGGTGGCACATGCCTGTAATCCTAGCTACTCGGGAGGCTGAGGTAGGAGAATTGCTTGAACCCAGGAGGCAGTGGTTGCGGTGAGTCGAGATCGCTCCATTGCACTCCAGCCTGGGCAACAAGAGCGAAACTCCATCTCAAAATAAATAAATAAATAAACATAAAATAAAATTTAAAAAGAAGAATTAAACTAAGCCCCTATGCTATGACACAGGGCAAGGTATAATATTCAGTCTCTGAATGACTGAGGGATACTGAGAAGTCATATGAGACATAGCACAATTATTCTTTGGGCAGGACTGCCCTAGGCACTGTAGGAGTCTAGCATCTTTGGCTCCCCACTAAATGCTAGTAATGGCTCCCATCCATAATGACAATCTAAACAACTCCCTCAAATTTTCAAAACTCCCCTGAAGGGCAGTCCCACCCCCCTTGAGAACCACAGATACATGTGAAAGCAATTTGAAAAGTTAAAAGAGCTTTGCAAACATGCAATATGATTAATCCGTTAACATTACAGTGGATTTTCAGTGGACACTGTATATTGGTACTATTTAAATGAAGATTGTTAAATTATAAAACATGAGTCTTTTTTTTGAGCCGGAGTCTCTCTTTGTTCCCAGGGCTGGAGTGCAGTGGCATGATCTTGGCTCACTGCAAGCTCCTCCTACCGGGTTCACGCCATCCTCCTGCCTCAGCCTCCTGAGTAGCTAGGACTACAGGGGCCTGCCACCACGCCCGGCTAATTTTTTGTATTTTTAGTAGATATGGGGTTTCACCATGTTAGCCAGGATGGTCTCGATCTCCTGACCTCATGATCTGCCTGCCTCGGCCTCCCAAAGTGCTGGGATTACAAGCGTGAGCCACCGCACCTAGCTTTTTTCTTTTTCTTTTTTTTTAATAAAACTGATTTCCATTTCTAGAAACGTGGCAAGTGAATCAATATACTTATTGAAAATAACTAAAAATTCTGGATTAAAAATAATTTCAGAGCATCAGTGAATAAGCAGAAAAATGAACAATTCTTAGTCCAGGGATTTAGTGGAGTAGTTGAGGGATGTGGGTATAGCACTGTGTTCCAAAGGCATTTGCTAAGCCTGCTGACTTTGAGCTCTGGTATTCATGGCCTCAAAAGACTGTGAAAAAGGAGACAAAGCCCACCGTCTGACCAGGATGAGGAGTTTAATAAGTGATCTTCCACCATAAAGCTGGGATGCTTCCAAAGGCTATCCCCTTGGTGTAAAGGGAAATTTAAAAACATTTCCCACATTCAGGCCAGGCACAGTGGCTCACGCCTGTAATCCCAGCACTTCAGGAGGCCAAGGTGGGTGGATCAGCTGAGGTCAGGAGTTCGAGACCAGCCTAGCCAACCTGGTGAAACCCTGTCTGTACTAAAAATACAAAAATTAGCTGGGTGTGGTGGCAGGTGCCTGTAATCCCAGCTACTTGGGAGGCTGAAGCACGAGAATTGCTTGAACCCAGGAGGTGGAGGTTGTAGTGAGCCGAGATCGCGCCACTGTACTCCAGCCTGGACAACAAGAGCAAAACTCGGTCTCAAAAAAAGAAAAAAGAAAGAAAGAAAGAAAGAAAGGGTGAGAGGATAGGGGGAAGTGAATGATGAGAGACTACTTAATTGGTACAATGTATTTGAGTGATGAATACCCTAAAAACCCTGACTTTGCCGCTATGTGATCTATGCATGTAACAAAATTACACATGTAACTCAAAACTTAGCCAGGCATGGTGGTGTGCACCTGTAATCCCAGCTACTCAGGAGGCTGAAGCAGGAGAATCGCTTGAACCCAGGAGGCAGAGGTTGCAGTGAGCCGAGATCGTGCCATTGCACTCTAGCCTGGGTAACAAGAGCAAAACTCTGTCTCAAACAAACAAACAAACAAACAAACAAAAAAGGAACATTTCCCACGTTCTCCTGAAGACTGCAGTGGAGATCTGCCTCACACTTGCACTGAAGAGAGTAAGACATGTGTGTATGTGTATGTGTGTGTCGTGTAGACACATGTGCCAAGAATCATCACTAAACATTCAAACCACAAGCTGTCCATGACACAGTTTATAGCAAAAAACCCACACTCTGGGTGGTCTGGATAGACTAAGTGGAGAATATAACTGGAGTGATCCCAGAAATAGTAATGCCTCTAGAACCTGGCAGAAGCAAAAGTGAATCCTTTATAGAGGAAGCCAAATTTATCCCAGACTTCAAAGTATTCCCACACATAAAATGTCAAGGAAAACGATCAGTTTAAAGTTAAATGACAGAGAGAGAGAGAGAGAGAGAAAGTAACTACACAATAAAATAGGGCATTTAAGAACTAAGTACAAGAAGCAGCAGGTAGCTAGAACAATCCTGCAAAAACTTCAGATCTTGAAATAATAAGACAAATACTTTTAAATAACCATGTTTGATACACTTAATAAAAATAAAACTCATGCCTGAAAATGTATGCAAGAAAAAGAAACTAAGAAAATGATTAAGTGATTTTGAAAAAGAATCTAAAGAACTTCTAGAAAAAAAGAACTCAGGGGACAGATTTACAAGAATCATAACATGGGAAAATATAAATATCTAACTATTTAGCTAGCTAGCACTTATCTCTATCATAGTGAAGTTGCAGAGCACCAAAGACAAAGAGAATATCTTAATAACAGTGAAAGAGAAAAGACAGATTATTTTTAAAAGAGTTGCAGACAATTTACTACTCATTAGCAGCAACTGAAATCAAAAGACAATGTATGATATCTGCAATGTGCTGAGAGAAGATGATTGTTCATTTTCAACTCTATATTCACAATTAAGGAGGAAAAGTCATTTTCAAGCAAACAAAAACTGAGACACGTTGGTACTAACAAACCTTCAATTCTGGCAGAAGAAAAATTAGTTCAGATGGAAGATGTAGAGAACGAGAGGAAGTAAAACACAAAAAAGTGAAAAAGTAGGTGAAATATTGAACATTTAAAGCAATAGTAATAGACTTGTGGGGTTTTGAAAGAAAAGGTGACAGAATTAAATGCACAACAATAACAGCATATGTATCAGGAAGGCATAAGTGGAAGTTGTAAGATTTCCTATTTTTCCGAAAAAGAGTAGAATTGCTAAGTAACTTTGATTTTGCTAAGTTATTTGCTGCTATTTCTGGAGATTCCATTTACAGAATAGAAACAGTTCTCAAATCGGTGGAGGGAAAAAGTAGAAATGGAAAAAACAACAAATCATCTAAAAGAGGGCAAGCAAGTAGAGAAAGAATGGAACTTGTGGGAAAATAGTAGTAAAACAAAAGGTATAATAGCTATAGACCCACAAATATGAAAAACAATGAAAAATATAAATGAATTAGATATTTCATCTAAAATACAAAACTTCTCAGAAGAATTTTTTAAAAATCAAATTATATGCTATTCATAGGAAACATAAACAAGAGTATATGGAGAGTCTAAAAGCAAAAGGGTGGAAAAAGACTACTAAGAAAATGTGTACTGGGATTAGCTGTGTTAATGAGCAAAGCAGACTTAAAGCAAAAAGCATTACTAGAGACAGATGTCACTTCAAGACGTTAAACAATTCAGTTCAATGCAAAGACTTTTAAATTTACATACTCAATAACTTTTGAAATGTATTAGGCAAAAATTCTGCATGGGGGATAAGGTCTGAAATTATATACATATATATTTATATATATACTTATATATATATACACACACACACATATATATATCAAAAATTGGTAATTACCAAGAGATTACCAAGAGAAATAAATCAGGAACCATGGTGGGGCATTTTTAACACACCTCTTCTAGTAACTGGTAGAACAAACAGAACAAACAGGAAAAAACATCAGTAAGGATACAGAAGATTTGAACAACACATGCAGTACAACTGACCAAAGGGACATTATATCAATTCAGGAAACAGGTGCCAAGATGAGATTAGACATGCTAGAGGTGTCTTGGGGAAACTGCCCGTGAAGGATAAAGGAAAGGAAGCAGGAGCAGGCAGAGAGAGCCTTCTGCCCACAATACCAATCGGCAAGGAGCGGGCAAAGGAAGAACGCTTGAGTAGGTAGAGTCTCAGACTACAGCGCAATTCTATAAACCGCATGGCCAGGCTGATGGGATGCCTTTGAACCAAAGTTGCCCATTTAAAAAGTCTCAAATCCCACAGAAATGGGCCTGCACTAGTAACCATGACAAGCTCAGCTCCACAAGCTGGAAGCAGCTCAGAGGAAGAGTGGTCTCAGCACAAATGCATTGTTGGATCCAAAGGAATAGTGGTTAGGGCTGCCAGTCAACTGTGCACCCCATAGCAGGAGAGCTGAGTTGCAACACGTTCATGACCACTCTACGCATATTTAGCAGAAGAGCTGAGTGGTGCGTTTTCGTTGCCATCACAGACATATTTAGAACACCATACCCAACAACTGCAGAAACATGCTTTTCAAGCACACATGGAATATTTACAAAAGTTGCCGATATACCAGGTCATAAGGCAAATCTCATTATATTTTTTAAGTATTGAAATCATACAGAATACATTGTCTGACAACAATGAAGTTAAGGGAGAAATCAGTAACAGATAGTTAATAGAAAATCCACATATACTTATAAATCAAGAAACCCATGTTTAAATAACCAGGGGCTCAAAGAAGAAAACAGCAGAAATTAGAATATATTGAGTATGGAACTGTAATGAAAATACATAGCAAAACTTTTGGGATAGATTAAACAATTCTGAGGAAAATTTATGGCCCAAAAGGCTATGTTTTTTTTTTAAAAAAAAAAAAAAAGAAAGAAAGAAAAGAAAAGAAGCTTTGGTGCCGTGGCTCACAGCTGTAGTCCCAGCACTTTGGGAGGCTGAGGTAGGCAGATCACCAGAGGTCAGGAGTTCAAGACCAGTCTGACCAACATGGAGAAACCCCATCTCTACTAAAAATATGAAACTAGCTGGGCATGGTGGTGCCTGCCTAGAATCCCAGCTACTCAGGAGGCTGAGGCAGGAGAATCACTTGAACCTGGGGCAGAGGTTGCGGTGAGCTGAGATCCCGCCACGGCACTCCTGCCTGGGCAACAAGAGCAAAACTCTGTCTCAAAAAAAAAAAAAAAAAAAAAAAAGAGAAAGACAAAAATTAAATACTAATGAACTAAACATCCATTTTATGAAGTTAGAAACACATCAGCAAAATGAACTCAAGAAAGGTAGGAAAAGAAATAAAGAGAAGCATAGAAATTAATGAAATGGAAAATAAACACAATGGAGAAGATTAGCAAAGCCAAACGTTCCTCTGAAAAGACTAATAAAAATGACAAACCTCTGGTAAGACTGACCAAGAAATAAAGAAAGAAAGCATAAATAAACAATATCAAGAACGAAATACTGATATAAATATAAAGGCTTCAGATATTGAAACAAAATAACAAGAGGACATTGTTGAACATTTTTGTGTCACTAAATTTGAAATCTTCTAAGAAACAGACCCACGCTCAGGAAAATCTAACTGACTAAAAGAGAAACCCCAAACGATCCTATAATCATGAAAGAAATTGAATGTGTAAATTAAAACCTTCCCACATATTAAACTCCAGGCCCTGCTGGCAACACCAGCAAGTTCCAGACACTCAAATAATAAATAATTCTAATTGTATACAAGCGATTTCAAAGCATGTAAAAAAAAAAGGCCTCATTCCCTCAACTCATTTTATTAACTCAGCATTAACTTGGTGCCAAATCTGACAGTACAAAAAATAAAAATTTCGGCCAGGCACAGTGGCTCATGCTACAGGCAGTTTGGAAGGTTGAGGTGGGTAGATTGCTAGAGCCCAGGAGTTTGAGACCAGCTTGGGCAACGGGGTGAAATCCCCGCTCTACAAATAAATACAAAAATGAGCCAGGCATGGTGGTACATGCCTATAGTCTCAGCTACTTGGGAGGCTGAAGCAGGAGGATCACTTGAGCTCAAGAGGTGGAGGTTGCAGTGAGCCAAGATCGCACCACTGCACCCCAGCCTGGGCAACAAAGTGAGACCCTGTCTCAAAAAACAAGAAAAGGAAAATTTCAGGTAAACCTCACCCATGAACATGGATTCAAAAACCATAAACAGAATATTGGCAATCTTACTCAGTAATGTATGAAAAAGATAATGTATCCTGTAGTATTCCTCCCTTATCTGTGGTTTCACTTTCCATGGTTTTAGTGACCTTCCTGCAGTAAACTGTGGTCCAAAAATATGAAATGGAAATAAACTGATTATTTCCAGCAATAAACAATTCATGGTTTTTTTGTTTTTTGTTTTTTTGTTCTTTTTGGTTTTTTTTTGAGATGGAGTCTCGCTCTGTCGCCCAGGCTGGAGTGCAGTGGCCGGATCTCAGCTCACTGCAAGCTCCGCCTCCCGGGTTCACGCCATTCTCCTGCCTCAGCCTCCCGAGTAGCTGGGACTACAGGCGCCCGCCACCTCGCCCGGCTAGTTTTTTGTATTTTTTAGTAGAGACGAGGTTTCATCGTGTGAGACGGGATGGTCTTGATCTCTTGATCTCCTGATCTCGTGATCCGCCCGTCTTGGCCTCCCAAAGTGCTGGGATTATAGGCTTGAGCCACCGCGCCTGGCCAACAATTCATGTTTTTTGTTTGTTTTGAGACGGAGTCTCGCTCTGTTGCGTAAGCTGGAGTGCAATGGCGTGATCTCGGCTCACTGCAACCTCTGCCTCCAGGGTTCAAGCGATTCTCCTGCCTCAGCCTCCCCAGTAGCTGGGATTACAGGTACGTGCCACCATGCCTAGTTATTTTTTATATTTTTAGTAGAGACAAGGTTTCACCATGTTGACCAGCGTGGTCTCTAACTCCTGACCTCAGGTGGTCCTCCTGCCTCAGCCTTCCAAAGTACTGGGATTACAGGCGTGAGCCACTATGCCCAGCCAACAATTCATGTTTTAAATTGCATGTTGTTCTGAATAGCATGATGAAATCTTGCACCACCCTACTCTGTCACTTCATCTCATTATGTAGGCATCGTCTCATCTCACTTATTACAAGAATTGTGAGTACAATACAATAAGATATTTACATGACTTTTATTCTAGTATATTGTTATAATTGTCCTATTTTATTAGTTATTGTTGTTAATCTGTCACTGTGCCTGATTTATAAATTAAACTTTCTCATGGGTATGCAGTCATAGGAAAATACATAATATACATAGGGTTTGATACTATCTGCAGTTTCAGATATCCTTTGGGGTGGGGTCTTGCAACATATTCCCCACAGATAAGTGGGGACTATTGTACATCATGAGAAAGCAAGATTAGTTTAACATTTAAAATCAATGAGAAATTTCCACTTTCACATAATAAAGGAGGAAAATCATATGATCATTATCTACAAATGCAGAAAAGCATTTGATAAAACTCAACATCCATTCTTGGTTTAAGAAAAGAAAACTTTGAATAGAAGGAAACTTCCTTTATATGATAAAAGTTATCTGCAAAAAGCACTATACTAGAGGTCCTAACCAATGCAATGAGGTAAGAAAAAGAAACGAATGATATAAAAGTTATAAAGGAAGAAACTACCAATATTTGCAGACAACACAGTTGATACACAGAAAATCCAAAGGAATATGCATACACTATTAGAATTAATAAGTAAATGTACAAAGTTTCTAGACACAATATAAATATGACTAAAACCAATTAAATTTTATAATCTGGCTGTAAGCATGTTGAAATAAAATTTTTAAAATATCATTTACAATAGCATCAGAAGGCATAACAATTCTAGGAACAAATCTTCACTAGATGTGCAAAGGTTCTACACAGAAATTGTAAAACATTATCAATAAATATTAAAGAAAATTAAATATATAAAATTACATTGTGCTCATCTTACCATTTGTCTTCTATTTGTTCCATCTCTTCTTTGTTCTTTTGATCCTCTTTTCCTGTCTTCTTTTTGCATTGCTTGAGTATTTTTTATGATTCCATTTTAATCTCCACTATTGTCTTACCCAGAGCTATTTGTGTGTTTACTTTTAGTGGCTGCTCTGAAGTTCCTACTATACATTTTTAATGTAATACAGTCTGTATTTACTTCACATTTAGCATATGAACCTTACAACAGTATACTTTCATATCTCTTTTCCCATCTGTGCTATTTTTGTCAGACCTGTACATATGCTATAAACCCCACAATACTTTTTGTTTTTGCTTTAAGCTATTGGTTATCTTTTCAAGAGATTTAAAAGTGAGGAAAAAATCTGTTATATTTTCCTATACCTTTACCACTTGTGACACTTTTTATTCCTTTGTATAGATTCTAATTTTCTTATTTATTTATTTTTAAAATAAAGATGGGGTCTCACTATATTGCCCAGGCTGGTCTCAAACTCCTGGGCTCAAGCAATCCTCCTGCCTTGGCCTTCCAAAGTGCTGGGATTACAAGTGTGAACCACTGCACCTGACTGATACTAATTTTCATCTAGTATCATTTTCTTCTGCCTTAAGAACCTCTTTTAATATTTCTTATAGTGCAGGTTTGCTTGTGATGAATTCTGTTAGTTTTGTTATCTCCAGAGAAAGTCTTTATTTGTTCTCTATTTTTGAAATACATTTTTGCTGGCTATAGAATTTAGGGTTAACAGTTTTGTTTTGTTTTGTTTTGTTTCTATCAGTAATTTAAAGATATTGTTCTATTTACTTTTGGCATGCATACTTTTAGAAGAGAAGACTTCTGTCATTCTTATCTTTGTTCCTCTGCACATAAAGCATCTTCTCTCATTCCACCAGCTGCTTTTAAGATTTTTCTCTTTATCACTGCTTTCCATAATTACGGTACGGTATGCCATAATTTGGTTGTTTATTCAGTTTGGAGTTTGTTGAGCTTATTAGATCCATAGATTTATAGTTTTCCTCAAACTAGGAAAGAAATTCATTAATCATTTATTCAGATATTTTTCCCATCTGTCTTCTCCTTCAGGAACCCCAATTGCATGTACATTAGACTTCTTGATATTGTTCCATAGGTCTCTAATAACTTGTTTAAATTTTTCCACGTTTTTCTCTGCATGTTTCATTTGGAATACTTTCCATTGCTGTGTTTTCAAGTTTACAGACCTTTTTTGCTGCAGTGTCTAATCTGTTACAAATTCCATTCAATATATTTTTAAATTAATAAACTTTATTTTGTAGAAAAGTTCACAAACCTAAAGGATCACACCAAAACTGAGGGGAAAGTACAGAGAGTTTCCATGTTCTCCTGTCTTCACACATGAACAACCCCCTCCCCCCACTATCACCATCCCATGCCACAGAGGTGCGTTTGTGCTTATGTCAATAAACCTATATTGACACATCATTATCACCCAAAATCCACAGATTAAAGTTTACTCTTAGCATTGCACATTCTATGGGTTTTGACAAATGTATGATGACATGCATCCACCATTGTAGTACAGGTTAAATATTCCTTATCCAAAATGCTTGGGAACAGAAGTGTTTTGGATTTCATATTTTTCTCTGATTTTGGAATATTTGCATTATAGATGTACCAGTTGAGCATCCCAACATGACGTTTAAAATTTTGGATTTGGGAGCATTTCAGACTTTATATTTTTGGACTTGAATGCTCAACCTGTATCATATAGAATAGTTTCACTGCCCTAAAAATCCTCTGTGCTCTGCCTGTTCATCCCTCCCTCCCTCTCTCCTCCAACTGGCAACCACTGATCTTTTTATCGTCTTTATAATTTTGCCTTTTCCAGAATGACACATAGTTGAAATCAGTAGTATGTATACTTCTCAGATGGGCTTCTTTTACTTAGCAATATGCATTTAACCTCTTCTATGTGTTTTCATACCTTAATAGTTTATTTCTTTTTGTTGCTAAATAATATTCCATTGTTGGTCAGCCATGGTGGCTCATGCCTGTAATCCCAGCACTTGGGGAGGCTGAGGTGGGCAGATTGCTTGAGCCAAGGAGTTTGAGGTCAGCTTGGACAACATAGTGAAACCCCATCTCTACAAAAAGTTTTAAAAATTAGCTGGGCATTGTGGCACATAACTGTAGTCCCAGCTACTCGAGAGGCTGAGGTGAGAGGATCACCTGAGGCCGGGAGGTTGAGGTTGCAGTGAGCTGTGATTGGGCCACCGCACTCCAGCCTGGGCAACAGAATGAGACCCTGTCTCAAATAATAATAATAATATTCCATTGTCTAAATGTCCCACAGTTTATTTATGTATATTTATGTATCCATCTACTGAAGGACATCTTAGTTGCTTCCAAATTTTGGCAATTATGAATAAAGCTGCTATAAACATCCACGTACAGGCTTCTGTATGAAAATAAGTTTTCAACTCATTTGAGTAAACACCAAGGAGTATGATTGCTAGATCACATGGTAAGAGTTTATTTGGTTTCGTAAAAAACTGTCAAACCATCATGTAAAGTGACTGTATCATTTTGCATTCCTACCGACAATGAATGAGAGTTCCTATTGATCTATATCCTCCTCAGTCAGCATTTGGTGTTGTCAGCTTTTGGATGTGAGCCATTCTAATGGGTGTGTAGTAGTACCTCACTGTTGTTTCAACTTTCAATTCCCTAATGACATATGATGTTAAACTTCTTTTCATATGCCTACTTGCCATCTCTATATATTTTTCAGTGAAATGTCTGTTATGGTCTTTTGCCCATTTTTTAATTGGGGTCGTTCATTTTCTTTTTCGTTTTAGAGACGTGGTCTCACTCTGTCACTCAGGCAGGAGTGTAGTGGCATGATTATAGCTCACTGTGTCTTGAACTCCTGGCTCAAGTGATCCTCCCATCTCAGCTTTCCAAGTACCTGGGACTACAGGGATGTGCCACCACACCTAATTTTTTTAAAAAAATTTTTTGTAGAGACAGGGTCTTACTATATTGTCCAATCTGGTCTCAAACTCCTGAGCTCAAGCAGTATTCCTGCTGTGACCTCCCAAAGTGTTGGGATCACAGGCATGAGCCACTGTGCCAGTCTTCTTATTCTCTTGACATTGTCTTTGGGAGAGCAGAAGTTTTTCATTTTAATTATATCCAGCTTATCAATTATGCCTTTTACGAATTGCACCATTTGTGTTGTACCTAAAAAATCATTGACATACCCAAGGTCATCTATGTTTTCTCCTATGCTATATTCTAGGAATTTTACAGTTTTGCATTTTACATTTAGGTCTATGATCCATTTTGAGTTAACTTTTTTGGAGAATATAAAGTCAATCCAGATTCATTTTTTGCATGTAGATGTCCAGTTGTTCCAGCACCATTTGCAGAAAAGACAATCCTTGTTCCATTGCATTGCCTTTGCTACTTTAACAAAGATAAGTTGACTGTGTCTATTTCTGCGGTGTCTATTCTGTTCCATTGACCCACTTGTTTACTTTTTCACCAATACCACACTGTCTTGATCACTGTAGCTCCATGGTAAGTAAACAATACAGTACATAGTAAATCTTGAAGTTGGGTAGTGTTAGTCTTCCAACTGTTCTTTTTCAATATTGACTGTTCTAGATCCTTTGCCTCTCTCTATAAACTTGAGAATCAATTGGTTTATATCCACAAATAACATGCTGGAATTTTCATTGGGATTGCATTGAATCTATAGATCAAGTTGGGAAGAATTAACATCTTGATAATAGTGAAGTTTCCTATTCATAAACATGGAAAATACCAACTTTAGTGACACTAGTGTTAATAAGTTCTGATAACCCACTACCATCGGACCAGCCTAGAGTTTTGTAGTTTTAATAATGTTACACATATTTTGTTGAATTTATACCCAAGTTCAGTTGCCCCTCAGTATCCATGGAGGATTTGGTCCAGGACCCCCAGAGATACCAATGTCCAAGGATGCCCAAGCCCCTTATATAATAGCGTATAGTATTTGTACAACCTACACAATATCCTCCACTGTATATTTGTGTAAACCTACACATATCCTCCACTATACTTTAAATTACCTCTAGATTACTTATAATACCTAATACAATGTAAATACTAAGTGAATAGTTGTTATACTGTATTGTTTAGAAAATAGTAGCAAGAAAAAAGTTTGTACATATTCACTACAGACACAACCATCCATTTTTTTTTTCAAGTATTTTCGACCCACAGTTGGTTGAATCCATGGGCACAGAATCCAGGAATATGGATGTTCTCAGGCAAACAAAAATTGAGGAAATCTGTTGGCAGTAGACTTGCCTTAAAGAAATGTTAAAAGAGGTTCTTACAGAAAAGAAAAATGATGTAGGTCAGAAACTTGAATCTACATAAGTGAAGAGTATCAAAGAAGGAATAAATGAGGAGAACAATGAAAAGTTTTATTTTTCCTATTATTAATTGATCTAACAGATAATAGTTTGTTCAAAATAATAGCCACAATGTATTGCTTTGTATATATACACTTACGTATAAGTGAAATGAATGACAGCAGGGACACAAAGGATTATAGGGAGGAATTAGGAATATTTTCCTGTTATAAGATATATATATACTACTCATGAAGCAGTATAATGGTAATAAAAGAGATTTGAGGCCAGGCACAGTGGTTTGCCTGTAATCCCAGCACTTTGGGAGGCCAAGATGGGCAGATACTTCAGGTCAGGAGTTCAAGACCAGCCTGGCCAACATGCTGAAACCCCATCTCTATTAAAAATACAAAAATTTGTGGTCATGCATGCCTGTAGTACCAACTACTCAGGAGGCTGAGGCAGGAGAATCACTTGAACCTGGGAGGTGGAGGTTGCAGTGAGCCGAGATCACGCCACTGCACCTCAACCTGGATGACAGAGGGAGACTCTGTCTGTAAATAAATAAATGAATTGGCTTAGTTGTGAATATATATTGCAAACTCTAGAGCAACTACTGAAGAAAAGTTAAAAAAAAAAAAAAAAGTAAAATTAGAATCATGTAAGATGCTCAATACCACAAAAGGCAGGGAAGGTGTGGAAGACAAAAATTCCCATTATGTCTGTTATTCCTTTTTTTAGTGGTCCCACAGCTCATCACGGATATGCCGTTGTGGTTTTGTTTTGTCTTTTTTTCTTTTTTCACTTTTGGAAGTTTCTATTGTCATATCCTCAAGCTCAGAGAATCATCCTTTAGCCATGTCTTTAGCCGTAGTGAGTCCATCAAAACCGTCCTTCATTTCTGTTACAGTGTTTTTGATCTCTAGCACTTTTTCTTAATTCTGTCTTAGACTGTTAATCTCTCTGCTTACATTATCCATTTGTTCTTTAATATTGTCTATTTTTCCATTAAAGCCCTCAGCATGTTCATTATTTTAAAAAATTACTTGTGTGATAATTTTAATGTTCCTGCCATATCTGATCCTGGTTCTGATGCTTGTGTAGTCTCTTCAAATGATGGGGATTTTTGTTTGTTTGTTTGTCTTTTAGTATGCTTTTTTTGTTTTTTTGTTTTTTTTTGAGGCAGTTTTCACTCTGTCACCCAGGCTGGAGTGCAGTGGCACAATCTTGGCTCACTGCAACCTCTGACTCCTAGGTTCAAGCGATCTTTTCACCTCAGCCTCCCAAGTAGCTGGGACTACAGGTGCGCACCACTACACCCAGCTAATTTTTGTATTTTTAATAGAGACAGGGTTTCACCACGTTGGCCAGGCTGGCCTCGAACTCCTGACATCAACTGATCCACCCACCTCGGCCTCCCAAAGTGCTGGCATTACAGGCATGAACCACTGTGCCCAGTATAGTGTGCCTCGTAATTTTTTGTTGGAAGGTGGACATGATGTACTGGGTAAAAGGAACTGCACTAAATAGACCTTTAGTAATATAGAGGTGAGCCAAGCATCATGGCTCACATCTTTTAATCTCAGTGTTTTGGGAGGCTGAGGTGGGAGGATTGCTTGAGGCCAGGAGTTGGAGACTCGGCTGGACAACATAGCAAAACTCTGTTTCTACAAAAAAAAAATTAAAATTACCATGCATAGTGGCATGCACCTGTAGTCCTGCTACTTGGGAGACTGAGGCAGGAGGATTCTTTGAGCCCAGGAGTTCAAGATTACAGTGAGCTATGATTACATCACTGTACTTCAGCCTGGGTGACAGAGCAAGACCCCATCTAAAATAAAAAAATAAAATATTTTAAAAGTAATATAGAAGTAAGGTATGGCAGAGGGAGGGGAAGACTTCTATAATGTTACAGTTAGGTCTTTGTCTTTTGGTGAGCCTTTGTCCCTGGACTGTGAATTTCATCATTGTTTCTCAGATGTCTCCAATCCCCACTCCTCATGTAAGACAGGATGGCTAGATGTGGCTGGAACTGGGTATTTCCCTTCTGCCATGTGGAAGGCTAAAGGGAACTGGAGTTGGGTATTTTCCTTTCTCTGGGTAGGTTCGGCTCTGATACACCCCAGCAGGTTAGAATCTGGTAAAATAGTTACTTCTGAGGGTAGTCCTTGTTAGGAAAAACAGAACGTTCTGTAGGTCTGGATCTGAAAGGAACAACACACACACACACACACACACACACACACACACACACACACACACACACAATGCTCTGGCACATTTTTAAATGGGTCCTTTCTCCTCCTTCTGCCAGAAGCTTGAGGCAGTTTTTGTCCGACATTGACTTTGAGGTCCGGGTAATGCTCCTACAAGTAAAACTACAAAAGCATGAGGGTTCCTCTATCACCAGGCCCCCTGCAGTTTTTAACTTTCAGACCTGTCCATGCTGACCCTCCAGGAATTTGTCAATTACAATTTAGTTTTTCCTACCCTAGTGCTTTCTGCTGTGGTAGGTTGTGATTCTCTGTATCTGTTTGTCTGTCTCTCTAATTTTGGGGATAGCAGTTTGCCTTAGGACCTCACTTATTTTGACAGATTTAGAAGACTTGATTTTTCAATTTATAAAGCTTTTATTTGCTGTCTAGGATGGAGTGCTGACTGCTAAGCTCCTTGCATGCCAGACCAGCCATTCAATATCTTTTTCATTTCAGGCATTTTAATTTATATTTTTTAAAGTTCCATTTGGTTGCTTTACATTTATTTTTATTTATTTGTACTTTTTTAGAGATAGGGTCTTGCTCTGTCACCCAAGCTGTGGTTTTTTTGTTGTTTTTCTTTTATGCCTTCCATTCTCTCCCCATTATGCTCATGTTCTCCTCCACGTTTTTTAATGTCTGGAACAAATTTCTACAGTAGTCCTCCCTCATCCACAGTTTCACTTTCCATGGCTTCAGTTACCCGTGATCACTTGCAGTCTGAAAATATTAAATGGAAAATCCCAGAAATAAACAATTCATAAGTTTTAAGGTACACGCTGTTCTGAGTAGTGTGATAAAATCTCACGCCACCCTGCTCTGTCCCGGCCAGGACATGAATCATTGCTTTGTCCAGTATATCCATGCCATCTAGACTACCCACCCTGCTAGTCACTTAGTAGCCTGCTTGGTTATCAGATCGACTGTCAGGTACAGGTACGGCAGTTCTCGTGTTCAAGGAACTTTTATTTTACTTTGTAATGGCCCCAAAGTGCAAGAGTAGTGCTGCTAGCAATTCAAATATGCCAAAGAGAAGCATAAAGTGCTTCCTTTGAGGGAAAAACGTGAAAGTTCTTGACTTAATAAGTAAAGAAAAAAATTGTATGCTGAGGTTGCTAACACCTATGGTAAGAATGAATCTTCTGTCTGTGAAATTGTGAAGAAGGAAAAAGAGATTCATGCTAGTTTTGCTCTTGCACCTCAAACTACAAAAGTTAAGGCCACAGTGCCTGGTAAATGCTTAGTTAAGATGAAAAAGGAATTAAATTTGTGGGTGGAAGACATGAACAGAAACGTGTCCTGATTGATGGCAACATGTTGCGGCAGAAAGCATTGCGTTCATACAAAGACTTCAGCAAGGGATCCCCTGAAATGAGTGACACCAAGTCATTTACTGCAAATGAGGGATGGTTAAATAGATCCAGGAACAGTTTTGGACTGAAAAATAAAAATACTACGAGAGAGGCTGCATCTGCCGATGAAGAAGTTGCTGCCACATTTCTGGCAAAGTTGAAGAAGTTAATTATGGAGAAAGGATACCCTCCAAAGCAAGTCTTCAATTGCAATGAAACCTGGCTTTTCTGGGAGAAGATGGGCAATAGAACCTACATTCATAAAAGTGCAAAGGAAGCACAGGGCATAAAACATTGAAGGACAGATTAGCTCTGTTGCCATGTGACAATACTGCAGGGCATATGATATAGCCAGGTGTAGTATACACAGCAAAGAACACACATGTTCTCAAAAATAAAATAAAAAATTGTCTGCCTTTGCTCGGTACTATCTGTGGTTTCAGGCATCCACTGGGGGTCTTGGAACTTAGCCCCTATGGATAAGGGGGTCTAGGTATAATCACTGTTTAATGTACTCATCTGCTAATTCAATCATTTATTATTTGCACATCTGTTTCTATTGGTTAATTTTTCAATGATTTGTGAAGACCCCTCTGCAAATCTCTGGTTGGTAGTTACTCGGGTGTCACCTCATTATTCTTCTTTAGGATGTAGTTACATGTTTTATTCATTCATCTGTATGTCTGACATATTTCAAAATAATAAAATAAAATTAACCTAAATTCTCTATACTGTCTCTTTATAGTCAGGGATAACATGATGATTTCAAGGTTTTGAGTGTCCTTATTCATCCACTCCACAGCCATTCGTTGCATATTTCCTATGTGTTGGGCATTATACTAGACACCAGAAACACAGAGATTTCTTTAATATATTAGATTAATGTATTATATATCAGGGAGCTTTCATAATAAAAATAATAGCTAATATTATTATTATTGTAACATATGACATTTAACTGAGTGTTTACTGTTTGCATTAAGCACTTTACATCGATCACCTCATTTAATCTTATGAACTACTGTTTCCCTAATTTTAAAAACGAGGAAACTGGCCAAGCCTGGTGGCTCACACCCATAATCCCAGCACTTTGAGAGGCCGAGACAAGCAGATAAGTTAAGTTCAAAAGTTCGAGACGAGCCTGGACAATGTAGTGAGACCATGTCTCTACAAAAAATACAAAAAATTAGCCCAGTGTGGTAGCACACGTCCGTAATCCCACTACTCAGGAGGCTGAGGTAGGAGGATCACCTGAACCCAGGAGGTTGATGCTGCAGTGAGCTGTGATTGCGCCACTGCACTCCAGCCCTGGCAACAGAGTGAGACCCTGTCTCAAAAAATAAAAATAAAGGAAATTGAGCGCAGCAACATTTAGCAACTTGCCCAAGCTTAAAGAGCTCAGAAAAGCAGTGCCAAGATTTGCTCTTAACAGTTGTGGTTTTCTGCCCAGCATCCACTCCCTTCCTTTTAGATGACAACACCTGGATTTTCCTTCAGGGAACCACCCTTCTCACATTTGGTCCCCGCAGTTCAGTTGAAACTGAACTGGTCCGAGGACTGAGAGGTTGACCCAGACCTTGCCACTCAAGTTCCTGAATGCACTGATTGGCTCAGACATGAGCATGTGACCTGTAAGAGACCAATAGGATTTAGGTCTGAAGGTTTGTTTGTTTTCTTCTTGTTCTTTTTTGTTACTTTTGGGGAAAATGAGCTGTCTTCACAGTCAAACTGGAACTGTTGGCTATAGAGATAAAGTAATCCTGGAGATTTAGGAGGGCCATCTGTTGTAGAGAATGACGCCAACCAGAAGCAGAATGAGGAAAGTTGGAGACTGAGTCCTGATGCCATGATTTGAACTCTTAGATCTAGCCATACCTGAAGCTTTTTCACTGTCTGGTCTTTTCAGTTACATAAGCCTCAACATGGCTTCTCACACTTGCAAAAAGGAGTCCTAGCTAACACAGGGATACAGGTCCCTAACCCGGTAATTATTGTACCAGTTGAGCAATGAGGGCTGAAGTAAATGTGGAGGGGCTGAGCACAGTGGCTCACACCTGTAATTCCAGCACTTTGGGAAGCCAATGTAGGAGGATCACTTAAGCCCAGGAATTCAAGACCAGCCTGGGCAACATAGCAAGACCCCATCTCTACCAAAAAAAAAAAAAATCAACCAGGCGTGGTGGTGCACAACTGTTGCTACAGTTACTCAGGAGGCTGAGGCAGGAGGATCACTTGAGCCCAGGAGTTTGAGGCTGCAATGGGCTAGGATAGGACCACTGTACTCCAGCCTACATGACAGAGCAAGATCTCATTTCTAAAAATAATAATAATAAATTAAATTAAATTAAAATAATAAAATAAAGTAGACGTAGGTATTTAGGGTGCACTTAAATGCACTCAGCATATGTGTAAAGTGAGATGTTCTCCACTTTCTTCCCTTTCTCATCCTAGGTCTGAAGCCAAATCTCAGGGAAGATATATTTACACTGAGAGAGAGAGAGAGTCATGGATTACCTTCATGCCGACACTGACCAAGCCAGTCATCCTTCACTGGGGGGGTTGGATGGCTGTACCAAGTGTCATGAAAGATGATCACAAAAGACCTGATCTCAGGGACAACAATAACAACAGCAAGAATTATTTAGGTTCTGGAATACATTTCATCTGAGGTTTACGAAGCCTTTGACAGCAAAATTAAATCTGACATCACTCCCCAGGTTAACAAAGCACTGTTGCAGTCTTTGTAGTGGAGTGAGCTCAGACACTTGAGGGCCCTCTCTCTCTGAGGGTTGGAGTCACCTGCTTCGGCTGGGCTCATGGTGCCCCAGTCACCTCCAAGAGCCAATTGTCATCAGAGGGTAATGCAGCTCTTGGAGCAAAAGGAATAACATACACAGGACCTCAACCAATCCATGTGCTCAATCAAACCTATCCTTGGGTTTAACTCCTTGGCCACGGGACGATCTCATCCTTACCCCTCCCCAACCAGGTTCAGAGAGAACTTTACCACCTCACTGTCTTGTGAAGGTCAGATTTCAGAATCAGCAGGTAAGTTAATTAGACCACTAACACCCTTTGAAAGGAATGTAACAGCTGACATTAAGATCATCACAAAAGGTCATATATTTTTCTCTCCATTGGAGAGGACAATTCCCACATTCAGGCAGCAGAGGCATGAGAGCATTAGCATTCACAACCAACTCCAGAACTATGTAAATAACCACACTGTTTAGCACCCTGGCCCATAGGCGGTTCACCCTCTTCCACGATTAAAGGTGACCATCACACTTAGTGTTTGTACTGCTAAGCACGGTGAGGTCATATTTCCCCTCCAGAGATGAAGACAAAAAGGGGAAAAAAAAAAAAAAAAGGAAAAAAACACTTTTTCTCCTTGATAAATTTGAAGCTATAATAAATCAGAATTTAGATCTTTGGTGAATAATTCATGTTTATCTAAAGGAAAAAAATAATGACTTTCATTATATTTCATCTTCCTTTTAGTGCGTTTTGGAAACTGATTCCCTGGACTGGAGCTTCCAGAAATCCATAGAAGTTTTGCCTGATGGCTTACCCTTGAGGGTGCCTTCTGGGACCTCCACTCTCCCTGCCTGGCTCTCTTTGGCTACCCCAGGATTATGGGGGGTGAGGGCAGTGCAGGAAGAGTCTGGGCTGGCAATGGTACTGGCTGTGTCAGATGCCTAGAGCTGACTCTTCTCTCAGGGCTAGCATGGGATCCTGGAAGTTCCCCTCCTGGGCCCTACGACTGCATCCTTTGACCCAGGAAGGAGGTCTCCTAGGCTAACTGCTATGATCTCCCTCCCCCTCAGTCAGGCACTTAACAGTATGCCCTCCACCTTTTTCTGCTGAAGTCTCCTTGTTCCATGCAAGAAGTTCAGTGGGCAGGGTTCTTTTAAAGCAACCCCACCCTTCCTGAGTTATTTGAAAGAGCATACTTTTGACCTTTGTAGTGGTGCAGTGATGGCTCAAACACAGTGATTTCTTCTGCCGCAGGGGGCTGGAGCTACCCTCTCTTCCACTAAAGACTTTTCCTTCTCTTCCAAGCCTGAGCTAAGGTTCCAACCCCTCTGTTCTCCCCATCACATAGGACACATATTGAACTCTCTTAGTGGGTGAACTATTCAGTTCTTTTCTCATTAGGCTTGAGGTAAGGAAAAAACATGCCCTCCTTTCCCCAAAAGGAGAATGGGACTCACATTACACCGCAATTCTCTCCAAATAAATCTATAATAATTCCCAATGTTTGGCCTTTTCATTGTCGACCCTCCAACACCCACCCCTTTTTTCTTTTACACTCAACTATGCTTATTTTAATTGATGCACATTTCACATACAGTAAAATTCACCTTATTAGTATAGAGTTCTATGAGCTTTGACAAATTAAATACAGTAATATAACCACCCCCGCCATCAAGATACAGAATAGTTTCATCCTTGTTTGGTATTTCCTTGCCTCTCTTTATAATCAACTGCTTCCCTCACCCCAGGCCCTGTCAGCCACTGTCCTCTTTTTTGCCCCTAAAGGTTAGCCTTTTCCAGAATATCATATAAATGGATTCATTCAACATGCGGCCTTTGAGATTGAGTTCTTTCACTTAACGTAACGCTTTTGCAATTCATCCATGTTGTGAGGATTAGTCATTTGTTCATTTTTATTGATGAGGTATACTGCCTTGTATGGATGTGCCATAGTTTACTTATCCATTCATTAATTGATGGGATTTCGGGTTGTTTCTGGTTTTTGGCAATTATGAATAAAGCCACTATAAACAATCATTTTATAGGTTTTTGTGTACACAAGTTTTCATTTCACTTGGGTAAATACCTAGGAATGGGATGTTAGAATTGCTGAATAATGGCCAGGTGCAGTGACTTACACCTGTAATCCCAGCACTTTGGGAGGCTGAGGACGGCAGGTCACTTGAGTCCAAGAGTTTGACACCAGCCTGGCCAGCATGGTGAAACTCCGTCTCTACTAAAAATGCAAAAATTAGCCAGGCATGGTGGCGCATGCCTGTAGGCCCAGCTACTTGGGAGGCTGAGGCTTGAGAATCGCTTGAACCTGGGAGGTGGAGGTTGCAGTGAGTCAAGCTCATGCCACTGCACTCCAGCCTGGATGACAGAGTGAGGCTCTGTCTCAAAAAAAAAAAAAAGGATTGTTGGATAATATTATAAGAAACTGCCAAACTGTTTTCCACGACAGCTGTAGCTATACCATTTTGCATCCACCAGCACTATGTGAAAGTTCCAGCTGTCCCACATCTTTGTCAGCACTTAGTATTGCCAATTTTTTATTTTAGCCAATCTAATAAATGTAGAGCAGTATCTTATAGTTTTAATGTGCATTTCCTTAATAACTAATGACACTGAGCATCTCTTTATCTATTTATTTGCTATCCATATATTACTTTTGATGAAGCACCAGTTCAAATCTTTGCCTACTTTTAAATTATGTTTTTAATTAAATTTTTAGAGTTTTTTACATAGTATGGATCAGATAAGTGTGCTGCAAATATCTTCTCCCAGTCTGTAGTTTGTCTTTTCATTCTCTTAACAGTGCCTTTTGAAGAGCAGAAGTTTTCAACTTTGATGTATTCTAATATAGCATTTTTTTATTTTAGGAATCATGCTTTTAGTTTTGTAACTACAGAATCTTTGCCTAACCCAAGATCACAATGATTTTCTCCGACATTTTCTTCTAGAGCTTTTATAGTATTGGAATTCACATTAAAGTTTATAACCCATTTTGAGTTAAATTTTTTACATGGTGCAACGAATAGAACAAGGTTCACTTTTGCCTATAGATGTCTAATTGTTTTAGCACCATTTGTTGTAAAACTATCCTTTCTCCGTTGGCTTGTGTGTATCTTTGTCAAAAATCAATTGATTATGTATGTATGGGTCTGTTTCTGGACTTCTATTTGATTTCTTTGATCTGTGTATTTTCTTTTGACAATATCATACTGCCTTGGTTACTCTAGCTCTAGAGTAAGCCTTGAAATCAGATCGTGTGAGTCCTCAAATTTTGACCTTTTTCAAAAGTATTCCTTTGCCTTTCCATATAAATTTTAGAATCAACTTGTCTATTCTACAAAAAAAATCCTGCTGAATTGGAATTGCAATGAATCAACAGATCAGTCTGAGAAGAATTGCCATATTGACAATTCTGAGTCTTCCAGTCCGACCATCTACTTACTTAGCTTTTCTTTTTTATTTCATCAGTGTTTTATAGCTTTTAACATCTAGATCTTATACATATTGTTTTTAGGTTTATAACTAAATATTTCATGTCTTTTTGATGCTGTTGTTAAAAAATACTTTAAAAAATTAATTCCCTGTTAATTGTTAGGGTATAAAAATACAATTGATTTTTGGTTTTTGACCTGGTATGTTGTAATCTTACTAATCTCATTTATTGGCCCTTATAGTTTCTTTGCAGATTCTCTGAGATTTTCTGTGTAGAAAATTATGTCATCTTTGAATAGAAATAGTTGTATTTCTTCTTTTACAATGCGTATGCCTTTTACTTCTTTTTTCTTGCCTTATTGCACTGGCTGCAACCTTCAATAAAATGTTAGACAGGAATAGTGAAGCAAACATCATCATCTTATTTCTGATTTTAGGAATTAGGGTTTCTATGGAGCTTTCTCACTTTTTCTTTCACTACATCCTAAATTGTAGTGAAAGAAAAACATGTCTTAGCTCTCTCCAAAGGAAAGAATAAAACTCCTATCTCTCTGACAACTCTTTCCAAGAAATCTAATTTCAACTTCTGGACTTTATGATTTCAGCCTGGGTCATACCTTTGAGGTGGACAGAGCTAGAGGTCAGAGAACTGGTTCCAGGATGGCTCCGTAGTCTTGCAAATGTGTTCTAGTATCTTATTTTTTGCAAAAGGGGAAAGCTTGCCAGTTATTTTTTTTTCTCAGTATTTTGGGTCCTCAGCCAAAACCAAGGCATCCATCTACAGATGGTATTATTGCTTTTATTTTACAAATGAGGGATGTTAAGCTCAGAGATTTAAATAACTTGCCCAAGGTCATATAGTTACAAAGTGACATAATTCAAACTGAGCTTGGTCAGGACCAGAGAAGATGTTATTTCCACTAGGCCATATCAGTACAGCTAGAAAAATTCAGACAGCATTTATCATGCACCCAACTCACATGTAAAACCAAAATGGCTAAGGTATCTCTAAACTTCATTTAGTCATTCTAGAAGACCATAGTATGGCTAATGAAAGAAACAGTGTTGCATTTGTCCTTCAAATGGCCATGGAATGATAATCATCCTAAATCCTGAAGCAGGTGCTGAGGTCAGAAGCTGAGAGTCTCTAATTATCAACACTGGTCCCCTCAGGCTTTCCTTGAACAACCCAGACAGGAAATCAGGACAGACAATATGGATTCTATTTTGGTCAAGAAATTTGACCATATGTCTCTAGATCAAGGAGTCCATGACAATTTGCTTCTGTGGCCACTTCAACAAACTCAGGCCCCAGCTGGAGATCACTTCTTACAGATCAGAGTAAGGCAGGCCCTGAGCAAAAGCTTAGGGTTGAAACTGATCCCAGTGAAATCACAACCTGAAAGAAATATCTCCCCTATCATTCATAATCCCCCAGCAAGCAAACAAAGCTTTTGTGTAAGTTTTCCAAAAAATGAATTTTCCTGGGAACTAAAAGGTTTAAATTAAAAAGAGGGGTCTCAGCAATTTCACTCCTGGGCATATACCCCAAAGAATTGAAAACAGGTATTTAGGCAAAAACTTGTACATGAAGGTTCACAGTAGCACATACTATTCACAATAATCAAAAGGTAGAAACAATCTGAATGTTCGTCAGCTGAAGAATGGATAAATGAAATATGGTATATCCATACAATGGAATATTATTCAGTCATAAAAAGGAATGCAGTAACTGATCTGTGCTATGACATGGATGAATCTTGCAAACATTATGCTAAGTGAAAGAATCCAGACACGAAAGGCCACAATTCTAATTATATGAAATATTCAGGGTAGGCAAATCTATAGAGACAGAAAGCAGACGGATGATTGTCAGGAGGTGCGGGAGAGGGGAATGGGGAGTGACTGCTTCCGAAGTATGGAGTTTCCTTTCAGGGTGATGAAAATATTCTGGAACAAGATAGTGGTGATAGTTGTACAACTCTGTGAATGTACCAAATGTCACTGAATTATACACTGAAAAGTGGTTAAATGGTAAATTTTATGTTATGTGTGCTTTACTATAATAATTCAAAAAGAGAGGTCTTTGCTTAAGAGCAGCTGTCATGTTGCTATCATATTATGGTTGTCTATCCAGGTCACTTCCTGAAACACCTCTCCTGACTAGCTCAGTTTTTTGTCATATGCTACTTAGATTATAACAGTAGCCCCCTAACTGGTCCCGTCCCCAGTTTTACTTATCTTCTCTCCATCTTCCATGAATTCTCTATAGGGTCAAAATGAGCATTGCATTCCCTTATTTAAAATCTTTCAATGGTCCCTGAGCTCCTACTGCAGAAAGATCACATTCCCTTGCACAGCATTGAAAGGCACTTCCTGGCCAGGCGCGGTGGCTCAAGCCTGTAATCCCAGCACTTTGGGAGCCCGAGGCAGGCGGATCACGAGGTCAGGAGATCAAGACCATCCTGGCTAACACGGTGAAACCCAATCTCCACTAAAAATACAAAAAACTAGCCAGGTGTGGTGGTGGGTGCCTGTAGTCCCAGCTACTCAGGAGGCTGAGGCAGGAGGATGGCATGAACCTGGGAGGTGGAGCTTGCAGTGAGCTGAGATGGCGCCACTGCACTCCAGCCTGGGCGAAGAGTGAGACTCCGTCTCAAAAAAAAAAAAAAAAGGCACTTCCTGATTTGACAACCGATTGCTCCTCTCCCTGTGCAGGCCTCATGGGGAGTGTGCCGTGAGACAGCAGGGTCCACGATGCTCTCGAGGACTGTTCTGTCCCAAGCACATAGAATGGCTCCTGGTGCATAGCAGGCGCTCAGTAAATATTTGTGAATGCAGTAATCAGGCTTCAGCTAAGCTATCTAGCTCCAGCTTTTGCTACTTCCCCCAAATACCCTGTATTCCAGCCAAACCAAATTCTCCCATAAGTTAGGCCAGTCCACCCATCTGAGCCTTCGTTGAATTGCTCTCTCCATTTGGAATGTTTTCTGACCATCTATAAATCTGAGCAAAGGGGTTCATCCTTTAAGACAGCTCAAGCAATTTCTCTTTTGAGACTGTCAGTCACTCATTTCTTGGTGTTCCCATAGCACTTTGAACAGCCCTTTGTGGCAGTTTTAGCATATCTTGTCGTAGAATCATTTGTCTACATCCCTGACTCTCTTACCGGACAATATGGACTGAGTAGCTCATCTTAACTCCTCCTGCATCCCCTCTTGTGATGAACATATTATAGGTGATACTGGGGGAATAAACAACATGAAAAGTAACTAATGATTCTTCTTGAAAGATCAACCTTGGGGCCGGACACAGTGGCTCATGCCTGTAATCCCAGAACTTTGGGAGGCTAAGGTGGGCAAACTGCTTGAGGTCAGGAGTTCGAGACCAGCCTAGCCAACATGGCGAAACCCTGTCTCTACTGAAAATAGAAAAATTAGCCAGGTGTGGTGGTGGGCATCTGTAATCCCAGCTACTCGGGAGGCTGAGGCAGGAGAATCACTTGAACCCAGGAGGCAAAGTTTGCAGCGAGCCGAGATCGCCCCAGCACACTCCAGCCTGGCCGACAAAGTGAAATTCTGTCTCTAAAAAAAAAAAAAAAAAAGAAAGAAAGATCAACCTTAGGATTTTTTTTCCCCACAGAAAATAATCTGAATTAAACTGGAAATTGAGGACAGCCATCACTGAATTTCTTAGTCATTCTATGTCTTGACTGTGGTAAACGGCAGGAAGAGAAGGAGACAGAAAAGGAAGCAAGTGGAAAGGGCAGGAAACTGTAGCAGCATAATGGATGTCACCCTTTCACAGGTTACCTCTCTTTCTGAAGGATCCCACCAGGAACTTACTGAATGGATCAGAAAGTGAATGGCAACCATTACTCTGCTTCCAGGAAGAGAGGAGCGGCCACGTACTCTGGGTGCTACATTTGGTACAAGTATAACCTCCCACCGAGCCTGAGTAATTGAGAACCAACCATGAAAATGAAATTCCAGTTTTCCTCTACAGCATTTTCCCTTTATTGCTTCGTCCCCTCTTGCCCACTGACGTCAGGAGTGTATTCCATTCTGCCTCTTTCTAATCATGTTTGTCTCTCCAGCTTGGGCAGAATGTGCTGTGCCGTCTGTGCCCTTTTCAGCAACCTGTGCTCTGTGTGCTTGTCTTGTGCTTTGTTGCTCCTCATGTCTGCTGCCCGGTCCTTTTGGTTAACGTCATCCTCCCTTCCCCAGCATACAAGAGAGCGGCCACTCGGAAAGGCGTGGCTGCAGAGTAGGACTCAAGGAGACTGCCTCTCTGGCTCTTTCTCAGACTGCAAGGCACTTTGAACCCTGCATTTCAAAGATAAGTGGAGAAGGACAAATTTAGGAAGAGGTAGGGGCCCAAGAGCACAAGGGAAAAGAATTGATATGGTTTTGTGTATCTGCTAAGTGATCTCACTTAATTCTCTCTTTCCGATGAGATCGTACTATTAGTTGACTGATGAGGAACCTGAGATGAAATAACTTCCCCAAGACCACTCAGCTGGTCAGTGTCAGAGTCAAGATCCAAACCTGGAAATGTCCACTCCTGCATTGGGGCCCTCGCCTCCCCCACCCACCTCTGGCTGTGGGAGTAGGCTGCCCAGTAGGCTTTGGGGAAGGAGAGGCAGGAGACACTTCGATTATAGATCTGATTGAGCCTGGCATCTAAGGCCACGGGGGTCCGATCTGGCCATGAGATTTCCTGATGCTCTTCACACCAGGCTATTGCCCATCAGGTCTGGATGTTTTAGAGCTGGATATGCAGGGAAGACACAGGAAGCCTCCAAAAGAAAGGGGTTGGTGAGGAGTTGGGCAAAGGCTAGGCCCTAAACAGGAATGGAGGTAGACTAGGACCAGGCTCCCATTCCTGGAAATGGAGGTAAAAATAAAGCCACCAATCAAATGGGACACTCCAGTGCAGGTTAGGGAAAGGCCTCAGTCTGCGGCCCAGGCACACAGAAGACAACACCTCCAGTGGATGGGACTGCTGATACCCATCTTGCTCTACCAAGATGAAGCTTGATGCCATTGGATACAACACTCTGTTTTTTCAGTTTCCTACTAATTTTTTGGTGCCTCTAGTTGCATACACACACCTCACCTACAGTAACTCAGCACCGGCCAGTTGTGGTGCAGTGCTTGCTCGTGCAAAGCCACAGATTAAATTCCTATATTCATTCATTCATTCATTCTTTCATTCATTCATTCGTGTGTTCACATAGCCAACATTTGAGGGGCTACTATGGGCTGGGTGCTGTGGAAAAACCACATGAATAAAACACAATCCCTGCCAGCACAGAGGTCACAGGTACCCAGGGAGCAGATGTGCATGTGAATATTTATGGCAGGAGTCATCAGTGACAGAGGTGTGTCGAGGTACCCAGAAAGGTATGTGTTCCTCTTGGGCTTGGAGGTAGGAGAAAGCACCCCAGTGGAGAGGGCAGTCAGAATGTCAAATCCCTATCTCTCATGGCTCATCAAAATGCCCTCTCTTGCCCGTGCTGGTGACACGGCAGGGCTGCGTTCAGCCTACAGAGCTGTGGGATAACCTTGATGGTGCAGTAAGGGTTAAAACACTGAGGGGCGGAGGTAAGAAATTATTTTCATGATAAGGCAGATCCTTGGGCTCTGACATAATGCCTCTGTGAGGTATGGGCCTCTCCTGGACAACAGCAAAAAGGTATAAAATACAGCGAGGCTGCTCCTCTGAAGTAATAAATCCCTTCCCTTGTGTAAGCTGCTGGGACTGCCAACTTCAGGCCGGCCTCTGTGAGGTCCAGGCTTCTCTGTGAGGCCCAGGCCTCCCCTGTAAGTACAGGCCTCCTCTGTGAGGTACTGATGCCCTAATGTGAGGTACAGACCAGCACGAGGGAGCTGCCTTCTTTCATGCCATTATATATGCTTGATTTCATCATTCTCCTTTGCACTGCTTATGCACAGGTTAGGAAGTAAAACCAGATGAAAGCTAGCAACAGAGGCAGGGTGATTACTCTCTTTAAGCTTTGAACTTGGACCAGCCATGTTTCCGGTCTAGTGTAGATGACAATGTCAATCCTCTGGCCAGATAGCTTTTTTTTTTTTTTTTTGAGATGGAGTCTTGCTCTGTCGCCAGGCTGGAGTACAATGGCACAATCTCGGCTCACTGCAAGCTCGCCTGCTGGATTCAAGCGGTTCTCCTGCCTCAGCCTCCCGAGTAGCTGAGACTACAGGCACACGCCACCATGCCCAGCTAATTTTTGTATTTTCAGTAGAGATGGGGTTTCACTATGTTGGCCAGGATGGTCTCGATCTCTTGACCTCATGATCTGCCCGCCTTGGCCTCCCAAAGTGCTGGGATTACAGGTGTGAGCTACCGCGCCTGACCCCAGATATCCTTTAGGACATTTCTAAAGCAACTCAGATGGGGTCAGACTGAAGCTACCTTCTATAGGGACTGGCCTGAGACTCACCCTTGCTTGGCCTCCTTGCCTGTCCTGCCCTGACTATTCCCTCACTCTCCTACTTGTCTCCCTTGAAAGCACTTCTTTAGAAGAAATTACTTGTACATAAATCCTCATGTTAGGGTCTGTTTGCAGGGAGCCTGACCTAAACACTTACCTTTAAGAACACAAGAGAGAAGGCTGCAACTGCTCTTCATGCCAGCCAGGGCCACATTATGACTTTCCTGCAGGCCTGCCAGATTTAGCAAATAAAAATACAAGATGCCCAGTTAATTTGAATTTCAGATAAACAACAATTGTTTTCTTAGCACAAATATGCCCCATGCAATATTTGCAAAATATTTATACAAAGATATTCACTGTTGATCTGAAATGCAAATGTAACTGGGCCTTCCGTATTTTATGTGGCAATCTTTAGAAAGGACTTCAAGTCCTTTTGCTTTTGTAGGCCCCTTCTTCTATTTAAAAAAAAAAAAAAGTTATATTTACAACTACATTGGTATAAAGATGAATATAGGCTGGGCATGGTGGCTCATGCCTGTAATGTCAGCACTTTGGGAGGCCAACGCGAGAGGATTGTTTGAAGTCAGGAGTTCAAGACCAGCCTAAGCAAGGTCTTAAACTAGTGAGATTCTGTCTCTCTCTCTCTTTTTTTTTCTTTTGAGATGGAATCTCACTCTGTCACCCAGGCTGGAGTATAGTGGCGCAATCTCAGCTCACTGTAACCTCCGCCTCCTGGGTTCAACCCATTCTCTTGCCTCAGCCTCCTGAATAGCTGGGATTACAGGCTTGTACCACCATGCCCGGCTAATTTTTTGTGTTTTTAGTAAAGATAGGGTTTCACCATGTTGGCCAGGCTGGTCTCGAATTCTTGACCTCAATTGATCTGCCCACCTCGGCCTCCCAAAGTGCTGAGATTCCAGGCATGAGCCACTGCACCCAGTCACAAGATCCTGTCTCTACAAAAGATTTTAAAAATTATCCAGACATAGTGATGCATGCCTGTGGTCCCAGCTACTCAGGAGGCTGCAGCAAGAGGATCATTTGAGCCCAGGAATCCAAGGCTGCAATGAGTTATGATCATGCCATTGCCCTCCAGCCTAGGTGATAAAGCAAGACTCTGTCTCTAAAAAAAAAATTTTTTAATTACAAAAAGAATATAGGCCAGGTGCGGTGGCTCGTGCCTATAATCCCAGCATTTTGGGAGGCTAAGGCAGGCAGATCTCCGGAGGTAACGAGTTCAAGACCAGTCTGGCCAACATGGTGAAACCCCGTCTTTACTAAAAATACAAAAATTAGCTGGCCGTGGTGGGCGCCTATAATCCCAGCTACTTGGGAGGCTGAGGCAGGAGAATCACTTGAACCTGGGTGGCAGAGGTTGTAGTGAGCTGAGACTGGGCCACTGCACTCCAGCCTAGGTGACAGAGTGAGACTCAGACTCAAAAAAAAAAAAAAAAAAAAAAGAATATAACCCAGCCTGGATTCATTATTATATGCTCATTATTACTATTATTGTACTCATTTTTCTTCTACTTTAAAGGAAATTAAAGTCAAAACATGCTTGAAGGCCTAAAAGCATCATGGACCCCAACTACTATACCTACTGTGCCTAATAGATAAGTCGGCCCTGGTGCCAGCTTATAAGGAGCCTTGAATGCCGTGATTAGACATGATGGACTTTCTTCATCAACCATTGTTCACACAAGAGCTCCATGACCAAACAGTACTTCAGAAAGCTAGCCCTAGTTGAGAGTATGGAGAAGAGGCCAAAGAATGAAATATTTGATGAGGGAGAAGATGATCACCATGACTGAGATGGGACAGTTAGGGCCTTAACAAGGGCAACTGGCAAGCTCATATATTTGAGGGTTTACCCCCTATAATGCTCACCAGGTCTCCATTGTACAAAGGCGTGTCCTGGGACACAGGCAGGATGGCGGTATGATCTTGTCTAAGTGGATCAGAGCCATTGCTGTGCTCACCCCCTCCTCACGAGGGCAGATAGAATGCCATCTTGCAGAAAACCAAAATGTGGGCCTCCAAAGTGAAGCACAGAGAGATGCTCTGAGCCAGGGCCCAAGGCCCACTGTCTGGTTCTGTGCGTAGCTTTACTGAACACAGTCATGCCTATTCAAATCCATATTGTTTACGGCCACTTTTGTGCAGAGTTGAGCAGTTTCAACAGAGACTAAATGTCCTACACAGCCTAAGATATTTACTATCTGGCCCTTTACAGAAAAAGTTTGCCAATTGCTCCTCCAGGCTATGGGGGATTCACAAGCTGGGATTTTGTCAGAAATGGATGTTTCTGAGTATGTAAAATTTAAAACAAAGCCCTGCCTCTCTGTCATCGCTCGCTGCCTATAATACAGTATGCATATCTCCTTCCCCATGCCCACCAGTGGAAACAAAAACTCTACACATTATCTCCAAGCAGATGGAAAACGGCTTCTCTCTTTGGGTTATAGGGGAAACGCAGCAGAAAAACTTGTCCAGATGGTGGGTATGAATTCA
Source organism: Chlorocebus sabaeus (assembly GCF_047675955.1). Classification (NCBI taxonomy): domain Eukaryota; kingdom Metazoa; phylum Chordata; class Mammalia; order Primates; family Cercopithecidae; genus Chlorocebus; species Chlorocebus sabaeus. Next base: position 41,207,014 of record NC_132919.1, read on the forward strand.
AATGGAAAACCCACCCTTCAAAGACCAGGGTGTGTTCCCGGTGGGAGCCACACAGGCTTAGAGAGAAGGAGAGGAGAGAGATTTGGAAAGAAGTGTGGCAATGCTATTCAGAAATGCCTACTGCCCTTTTGCAATCATTTAAATAATCTGTGGTGCTCAATGGGTGCTTTGCCTGACCTAGTTAAGAATCGGATTGCTATTTTAACTGAGAAAAATGGTACTTTCAATCGGTTTAGAAAGAAGAAAAGAATAAACATTATCAAGACCATCTCTTAGAAGATTAGGACAAAAAAATCCAGGAGACGCTTCAAAGCTGTTTTTGTTTTTCTTGGCTTTGAAATACATAGACAGTCCTGATAATTTTATCTTCCTCGAAATATAGCAAATAAAGTCTATTTACTACTCCCGGGCAATTCCATACATAAATTAAAATAAAACACACACATACACACAACACAAAGCACTTTAAACGAATCCTCCTGCGGGTCTCAAATCCATCATTTCTCTTCCTGTGGTGAGGGTTTTATGCCACAGATCAATGCAATTTGAAAGTTTTGGAGGTGATTTTGTTTTTCATACCTTGCTATTTGATGAGTTTTTAGATGCCCATCTAAAGAACAGTTTACATGCTGTCTCTCACGGATCTCAGGGAGGCCTCAGATGAGCTGACATGTTGAAAGATGGTTAGCAGAGATAGAAATATATTTTATCTAGTTTCTCGAAGTCAGCTTTTAAAGTTAGTTCAAACACACTACTTAGTGAATTCATGAAAAATCTTTTTTAACCCTGAGAATGATATTTCCATTTCTCATCACCATATTTAGTAGGAGAGTTGCTTTAAGAAACATCATCTTTCCCATTAAAAAAAGGCTTTCTAGGCACAAACGGTGCCACAAAAAACATGTGGAAAGATGGGCTGATTCCCTTTGACTGTATTTCTGAATGTGTTGGTTTTAAAATGGGATAAGATATTCCAATATCCCTAATTAGAACTTTTTTTAGCTGGCCACATAGGAAGGTGTTTCTGTGTCCATAAAAATAATCTTGTCTTGGTAGAATATGCATTTTAAAATAATTTCATATGTGATTCATTATTTTTCTTCTTTCAACAAATCATCTATTAAGCACACTGTATGGGCCAGATACTATGCTAAACCTAGGAATGTAGAGATTGAAAATATCGTTCTTGCCATTAAGTTGCTTATAGTCTAACAGGGAAGATGGACACAGAAAAAAAATTACAATGTAAAGCAGCGAGTGTGCCCACAGACCCTCTCCCTGAAGTCTCCTCTTGTTACTGATGGCATGCATCAACAAGATTGATTGGTTGACTGGGTAACTGATGGCTCCCCAAGCCTCATTCCTAAAAAAGACATTATCAATATGGCTAATCAAATGGTAAAGCAAAAGAGCAAATGGACAGATTAGGTAGAAGTTAGTTAAATCTCCTACATTCTGCCAGAGAGGATAAATTTCTATCTCGACTCTTTCATGAAGAGCAGATACAGTATACTGATAGAGCTACAATAGCTTCCTTTTCCAGGCCACAGATAGTAGATAGTTTGCCTTTACCCTCCCACCACCACCCGATATATAAAATAAACACAGAAAGACATTATTGCTACCTAACAATGGGTAGGGGGTGGGAGTGGTGGTGAGGAAGGAATAAGACAGATGCTAACAGGGCTGAAGTCCCCCAAAGCTGTGCAAGTGAAGTCCCCACAGATGCAGTTCAGATGTGACTGGGTTCTGTGAACCCGAACTACATAGTTAGAAAGCTTTTGGCTGCAAGTAACTGAATATCCAATTAAGTAGTTTTTATAAAAAGTGTTTATTTTCATTACATACCAATAAATCCAGAGGCATTGATTCCAACCAAGGGGTGTTCAAAATACTTAACCACCAGTCTGGTCCAGACATTGACAAATAAGAACCAATGCCTCACCAGTCAGAACAAAGCCTAGCCTTAAACAACCATGGCTGCTGGATCATACTTCTGGTTACACTCCATCTCTGGTTCCAGGGTAGCTAGCAACACAATGTCAGGGCTTGGGTCCGTTTCTGAGAGATTCTCTTAGCCCTTCCTTTGTGGTGACAAGATGGCTGCGACATCTCCAAACATCACTTTTCTTCATCTAAAATAAAGTCTGAAAGCAGGAAGGAAGGGATGAAGACTTCTCTTAGCTCACTTCTCTTTTTTTATCAAGGAGAAATCTTTCCCAGAAGCCCCTGGAAGACTCCCTCTTTGTACTATTGGCCAGAATAATGTCACATGTCCACCCTGAAACCAATCATTACCACAGGAAAAAGGAAGTACAGTGGTTACATTGGACCAGTTACAGTTCATTCTCTGGGGCAATGGAGGGTCCTAACTTGCCAAAACGCATTGCTACCTGTACTGAAACCAAATTAGGATTCTATTAGCCTGGAAGAAAGCAAAGTGTGTGGCGGCAGTAAGGAAGAGCTATTGCGTAAGTAACCAGCAGTATTTGCCACATTAACTTTTCAGTAAGAAACTTTTTTTTTAAGACAGGTTCTCACTTTGTCATCCAGGCTAGAGTGCAGTGGTGTGATAACTTACCGCAATCTTGACCTCTCAGGTTCAATCTATCCTCCTGCCTCAGACCCCCAAGTAACTGAAGTACAGGTGCATGCCACCACACCTGGCTAATTTTTGTATTTTTTGTAGAGATGGAGTTTCGCCATGTTGCCCAGGCTAGTCTCGAACTCCTGAGCTCAAGTGATCCCCCTGCCTCAGCCTCCTAAAATGCTAGGATTACAGGCACAAGCCACCGTGCCCAGCTTAAGAAGCAACTTTTCATTTTTTTATTGTATCACCATGGGGTGGGGTGGGATGATCAGGGAATCAGGCCACCTCACAAATGCTGCTTCTTTTCTCCCAGAGATGGCAGCATCATGGGTCTGTGTAGGTGACTCTAGAGATATTCAAGGACATGATTCAAGACCAACTCATACAGCCAAGTTGAATGCTTGAGAGCCTTGCTCTCAATAACCGGATGGGGCACCATGGTTCACTACTGTCCTTAGTAGGTCATATTTGTGCCCTAGATTTACAAAATTTGATTTATAGCCTTTAAACTACAAAGCTTGGCTTACTCCTCCTACCTCCTCCATGTGCGTAGTACCTTAGGAAGTCAGCAGGAATCAATGAAACTATACAGTAGAAATACTGTAATCAGTTGTTTCCAAAGAAGAATGTTTGATTGGCTTAAACCTTGTTTCAAAAAGAAATATCTGTTTAAAAAAAAAAAAAATAGCCCCAAGCCCTTATTTTGTGGTTCCCTTTACTGCAAAATGCAGGAAACACTCACAAGAGTACTGAGAGAAGAAATCCTTGGTAATATTTTGAAATGGGAAACCCTTTGGCCCTACAGTTGCTGGCTTAGGAGCACAGGCCCATTGAGGTTAGGGCTATGTGTCTGATACCTCTATGGTACACTCATTTCATACAGAGATGGCCTCAGTTCCATGTCACACATTGTACCCCTGGCCCGGGTCAGCCATCTCAAAAATACAGCCAACCCATTTGTGTAGGCTCTCTACTAATATGGCTCCAGTGCTTCAAACCTGCCTTTACCCACACCATTGATGATGTGATTTTGCAGCTCCTCCCATCAAGAGATGGAGTTTATTTCCCCTGTCCTTGAATTCATGCTGACCTTATGGATTGCTTTGGCTGATGGAATGGAGGTAAAAGTGACACTGAGCCAGTTCTGAGGCCAGGTTTCACACTTCTACTCATTCTGTGGGAACCCTGCCACCACCAAGGGAACAAGCCTGGGCTAGCCCACTGGATACAGAGAGATTCATGACTCAGTCACTGCCATTGCTGCAGCCAAAAGTCAACCAATCACCAAACATAAGAGTAAAGCCATCCAAGACCAGCCAGTCCCCAGCTAACCTGCCAGCTGGCAAGAGAGGAATGAGCCAGCCACGTCATAAACAGCCTACTCTAGCCCAGACCAGAAGACACCACAATTGTTCCATAGATGACCTGTGAGGAATAAGAATTGTTTGCTTTAATAAGCCATGAAGTTTGGGGGTGTTTCGTTACATAATAATAACTAACTGATACATCTTTAGTTATAGAGGTGACTCGGACCCCTAGTCAATCCATTCTCGCTTTGAGAGAAAGTGCCTTCAATACCAGGGAGCCGAGTACAACATCTTTATTTCAGGACAGCATGTGGTAACGAGTCATCCTAAAAGTCCTGCAGATGATCTTGGGATTTCTTATGCCTTTATGAAGTCCGCAAGTTCTTTGGAAATCCATGCTTCCAACCTGAATCACTTCTTACTTTTTTTTTTTTGTTTGAGACAGGGTCTCACTCTGCCACCCAAGCTGGAGTGCAGTGGTGCAATCTCAGCTCACTGCAACCTCCAACTGCTGGGTTCAAGTGATTCTCATGCCTCAGCCTCCCGAGTAGCTGGGATCACCAGCATGCACCACCATGCCCAGCAATTTTTTTGTATTTTAGTAGAGACAGGGTTTCACCATGTTGGCCAGGCTTGTCTCGAACTCCTGACCTCAAGCGACCCACCCACCTCAGCCTCCCAAAGTACTGGGATTATAGGTGTGAGCCACCGGGCCCCACCTGGATCAACTTCTCACTGCCAGTGAACACCATTCTATTAAATCTGTTCATGGGTGCCTTGTTAGGATCAAAGGTTGAACATGAAGTGATAAATCCTTGAGTTCAGGGTCGCGTGCTGTCCAGGTGGCAACAACCTCATTCCTCTAGAACTCTGTGATCTATCTTGTTGTCAAGACTCTGGATAGGCTGGACACGGTGGCTCATGCCTGTAATCCCAGCACTTTGGGAGGCCAAGGTGGGCAGATTGTTTGAGCTCAGGAGTTTGAGACCAGCCTGGACAACATGGCAAAACCCTGTCTCTACAAAAAATACAAAAATTAGCCAGGTGTGGTGGTGCACGCCTGTAGTCCCAGCTACTTGGGAGGCGGAAGTGGGAGGATGGCTTGAGCCCAGGAAGCAGAGGTTGCAGTAAACCAAGATCATGCCAGTGCACTCCAGCCTCGGCAACAGAGCAAGACCCTGTCTCAAAAAAAAAAGACTCTAGATACCTCTTAGCATCAGACTTTTCAAGCCATCTGAGAAAACTTGCTCCAAATCCAAACTAAGATATGATACCCCACCAGCTTATGGCATCCATCTTTCTCATGGGCATGGTGGTAATACTCCCTTGTCCACAGTTCAGACAGCAAACCAAAGGCTCCAATATACACAGCACCTCTAGGGCTTCCACAGCCCATTATCGGCACACTCTTATTTTACCAATTCCATGCACCAAGTATTTCTCTCTGTTCTTTGAGCCAGGTCTTTTCCCAGGTTGAGGGATGGTGGTCCCTAACTTGTACAACTCAGAACAGGCATAAGGCTTGGGAAGAGCCTTGATCTGAAAGCGACACAAGGCCTCCTTCAAAGTCAACTTCTGAGAGGGGCAGGAGGTGATCAGCTTTTTGAGAAGTGGAGTGCTTTGGTCCAAATCCATTTTTTTCATCATTAAATATTACATAAATTATAGCCTGGAGATCCAAAACTCCACTTGCATAAAAGCTCAGGTAGGAAAAATGTCAAGATAAAAATGGAAAGTTGAGTCTGTGGAATTGCCAATGATTTTCACTGCCCTCCCAACCCCCACCATCAACTGGTATGTGTACCATTTTCTTGTTCATGTCCAGATTGGTTCAATCTAATTCCAAGAGTTCTTTCTTTTCTCGTCTTCTTTCCAACTCCTCTTTTTCCTCATAAAGCCTTGTTTAAAAATCTGTAAGAGGCCCTGAATACTTTGGTTTATGCTGGTGTGAGGTTTTTGAATGATTTTTTTTTTTTTCTCCTTGTGAAAGGGGCCCTTGAATAGTTTTGCTCCCTCCCAGGGAGACGGCTGGGGACTGCCTGAGTTTCCTGAGAAAGGTGACCATTCTGCCAAACTCAGAGCAGAGTGTGAAGCAGAGGCATCGAATCCCAGACTCTCAGATAATGGGGACGCTGTTCTGCTAAGTACACGCCCCTGAGATTTGAATCCCGCCAGAAGCCTAGAATTACCGTACAAAAGTGAAACTGAGGATAACCTCCCCCAATTCAGGAAACTGATTATTCAGTCCTCGGGTTCAGACGGTATGGAATACTTACATTGAACGTTCATCTTTAGGTCCAGTTTGGCAGTGAGAGTTGGACATTGACAGTTATGTTTTTCTTCCCTTATTTTATTATTATTATTTTGAGGCAGGGTCTCTGTTACCCAGGTGGGAGTACAGTGGCAAGATCACAGCTGTTTGTAGCCTCGACCTCCTGGGTTCAAGTGATCCTCCCACCTCATTTTTTGTAGAGACATTTTTATCTCACCGTGTTGCCCAGGCTGGTCTCAAACTCCTAGGTTAAAGCAATCCTGCCTAAGCCTCCCAAAGTGTTGGGATTACAAGCATGAGCCATGGTACCCGGCCATTATTATTATTTTTTAGAGACAGGGGTCTCACTCACTTTAGTCGCCCAGTCTGGAGTACAGTGGTGCAATCTCTGCTCACTGAAGCTTTGAACTTCCGGGCTCAAGCTATTCTTCCAACTCAGCCTCCCAAGAAGCTGGGAATACAGGCACACACCACCATGTTTGGATCCTTTTTATTTTTATTTTTTTAAAAGCTTGAGAAGCTTGGGGGCTAGAAGATCCTTATTATGTAATAAGTCAATCAGACTCCACGGATAACAGTCAGCAACCTGCCACCATGTGCCATTCTAGCTAAAAGTGGAATTGAATGAGAAAACCCCAAGTAGAAACCACAGTCCTTCATGCACTTCTGTTGTGATGCCAGTGAGGCTGCTACCATTTCCCCTGTGGCAGCTTTTTGCAGTAAGATGAGCAAGAGATTGAGTCTTTGGAGTTTGAAATCTGGCTCTGCTCCCTTTACTGGCTGTGCTGTTCTGGGAAGGTGACCTAATCTCCCTATGTCCCCATCACTGCCTCAGAAAATAGGGTTAATTATAAGTCCAGAGTGGTGATTAAATATTAGATGACATGATGCATTGTTAAATAAAATACATTTTAGGCAGCAACGCCAGAAGCTAGAATTATGTTTGACTATTGTATCAGTGTGAATAGACTGGGTAATCTGTGTTAACAAATGATTCCAAAAATCTCAAGGGTTTCAAGATTTAGTTCTTGCTCACTTAACTGATCCGTTGTGGTAGGGGTACTGCTTTGCTCCAAGTGCTGTTTACTTTGAGACCTGGGCTGTCAGAGTGTCTCTGACCTGGGGCATTACTGGGCCCAGGGCATAAAAAAAGAGAAAATGGTGGAATAACACAGTGATTCTCAAAGCTTCTGCTTAGAAGTGGCACAGGTCACCTCTGCTAAATTTTCATTGGCCCAAACCAGTCATATGTGAGTCTGTCCTCAATAAAGCAGGTACAGAATCCTCCCACCCAGGAAGAGACAGGCAATATCTTCAACAATAGAATCTATCCTTGCTGCATGTAATAGAAAAGCCCAAATACCAAAGGCAAATATGCAAGCTGCTCTTCTCTCTTGCAGAATAAGCCCAAATAGGCAATCTTGGGTTCACAGGGAAGCTCCCAGTCACCAGGGACCCACACCTGTCCTTCTTTTCTGTCATTCTTTGCTGGCATGTTACTTTCAAATAATAGTAGAGAACTGTGCGTTCTTTAGTGAATGGGAGAAAAGTGAGTCTTCGTTAAATGGAAAGGGCAGTGGTATTCCTCAGCTGAGCAGGTGAGAAGCAGAACGAATAGGAATTTGATCCAGCTGGTCAAAGGAAGGGAACTGAACAGAAGAAACAATGGAAAAAATAATAAACATGAAATGGAAGCAATAAAAGCACATTTATGGACTTTGACACCAAAAGGGTCCCAAGTGAAGGGGATGTGGAATAGAGCTGCTGTGCTCATAAGGGACACGGAACATGAGTGAGATCACACCTTTCCTGTCCGAGCCAGCAAGATGAGGGCATTGCTTCATCTTCCTATGTCCTGAGGTCTCTAGTGGATTCATTGGTTGTTTTGCCAGTCTTTCTCAAGTATTGTTCACAGACAGGGATGTGAGTGATACGCTCTGAGTTTTTGCGCATCTACACACTCCCGTTGTTTTGTGTGTTTCCTGAGTCTTCTTGAGTGTGCTTATTAATTTTTGGCTAATGTGGATGCTTGTGTCTTTTTCATTTGGCACAAACTGTTTGTTCTTTTTTCTTTTTTTTTTTTTTTTTTTGAGACTATGTCACCCAGGCTGGAGTGCAGTGTGGCACTATCTCGGCTCACTGTAGCCTCCGCCTCCCGGGTTCGAGTGACTCTCCCGCCTCATCCTCCTGAGTAGCTGGGACTATGGGTACATGCCACCATGCCTGGCTAATTTTTGTACTTTTTGGTAGAGATAGGATCTCACTGTGTTAGCCAGGCTGGTCTTGAACTCCTCGCCTCAGTGATTCACCCGCCTCCGCCTCACCAAAGTGCCAGGATTACAGGTGTGAGCCACTGTGCCTGGCCAAATTCCATTGTTTCTGAGCCATCTTTCCATGAGGACCCAAGGACCCAGCTAAGCCATCCAGCTCCTGTCTAGCCACTGGACTTTCATGTGCAGACAGCAGCCCAGGAATCCTCGGGTTTCTGAGGGCCAAACTCACTCCAGAGCTGGGGGCTGCCCCTCCCCTTAGGCTCTCTGAGGTTGATGTCCTGCCTCTCACCCTGTCCACAGAGAACAAAGTCTTCATCCATTCCTCCAAAGCCTCACCTACATTTGATTCTCTATCTCCCAAAAAAATTCTGGGTCAGGAAGGCAGATAGACTGGAGTTGGACACAGCAGGATGACAGTCTTGCCCAGCTGACATCTCAAAAGACTTTTTTTTTTTTAGACAGGGTCTTACTCTGTTACCCAGGCTGGAGTGCAGTGGCATGATCACTGCTCAGTACAGCCTTGAACACTTGGGCTCAAGCTATCCTCCCACCTCATCCTCCTGAGTAGCTGGGACTGTGGGCATGCACCACTAAGCCAAGCTAATTTTTAAATATTTTGTAGAGATGAGGTCTCCCTTCAGACCAGAATGAAGAGTCAGTAAAAAATTAATTAATGCTGGACGTGGTGGCTCACGCCTGTAATCCCAGCACTTTGGGAGGCTGAAGCAGGTGGATCACAAGGTCAGGAGATTGAGACCATCCTGGCTAACATGGCGAAACCTTGTCTCTACTAAAAATACAAAAAATTAGCTGGGTGTGGTGACAGGCACCTGTAGTCCCAGCTACTTGGGAAGCTGAGGCAGGAAAATGGCGTGAACCCAGGAGGCGGAGCTTGCAGTGAGCCGAGATTGCGCCACTGCACTCCATCCTGGGCAACAGAGCGAGACTCTGTCTCAAAAAATAATAATAATTAATTAATTAATTAAGAGATGAGGATCTCCTTATGTTGCCCAGGCTGGTCTTAAACTCCTGGGCTCAATTGATCCTCCTGCCTCAGCGTCCCCAAATGCTGGGATTACAGGCATGAGCCACACCCCCTTGGCAAAAGACATTTTTGAACAGGCATATGTGTTTTGTCCCTTTCAGTTGCCAGTAGAAGGACTGAATGCTCTGTGAATCCTATAAGAGAAGAGTCAGTAGCTGTTCTCACTTCTTGAGGCAACTTGCTGAGAAATACAATTGCCACCCCAATGTCCAGCCGGCCAAGTCCCCAGCCCAGCCACAGCCTGTGCGTGGGTGTTCCTTTCTCTTCTATGGAAATTGTGATGATTAAAGGCAAACCCACAGGCCACCAGGATGGTGCCAACTTTGCCTGGAGGGGAGGCCCACTCTGGGCAGGACTTTGTGTGGCTTTCAGCCTCTCGTGGTAACTACTGAAGGAGTCCAGTGTCCCTGGTCACTGGGGCAGAGACTGGAAATGCCTTTTTAAATGGCCTCATATGGCTGTCCTTGTTAGACGAGGCTCTGCACAGGCCTGATTGCACACACACGGTCAACATGACGGGGAACCTTCCACTTTTATTAGTCCCCAAACATAGGGCTACATTTTATTTTTGCAGAATCATACAGGCAGCCCTGTCTTGTGGTATTGATGTTTTACTGCCATGCTCAATGAAGTAGATAAATTGAAAGTATCCAACGGATGCAATACCATTCCAGCTGCGTGTGACTGGTGGGCCACACTTTACATTCCAGCACTCAAAGTCAAGGTGAAATGCACCCTAGAAGCCCAGCAGTAACTCAATTAAACACCATAATTGGCCAGGCACAGTGGCTCATGCCTGTAATCCCAGCACTCTGGGAGGCCAAGGCGGGTGGATCACTGAGGCCAGGAGTTTGAGACCAGCCTGGGCAACATGGCGAGACCCCATCTCTACAAAAATTAGCTGGGCGTGGTGGTGCGGGCCTGTAGTCCCAGCCATTTGGGAGGCTGAGACATGAGAATCACCTGAACCAGGAAGCGGAGGGTGCAGCGAGCTGAGATTGTGCCACTGTATTCCAGCCTAGGTAACAGAGCAAGACTTTGTCTCAAAAACAAAAAAACAACAACGACAACAAAACAAAAAAAACCCATAATTATATAAGTATAGATTCAGATCCCAAAACATTCCCCTTCCCACTGCATAGTATCATTAGGGCACATTTCTGCTAAGACCAATCCTCAGGTGATAGCTTTACTCCTAATCCCAATCTGTCTGCACCTGTAGCTGCCACAAGGCAGAAGGGCTTCACGTGCTTCTTGCTGATCCTTCTTTCACATAAAGAGTTCATTGTGCCTGGGTTCCCTGCTTCTCTGTCTCCTGGTCAGAAAGCAGCCCAGGAGTCCCTTGCTCTGGTCATTTTCCAAGAAATTAGGCTGGAACTCCCCTAAGCAAGAAAGGCAAACTCTGTAGGAGGACCCACGCACAGAGCACAGGACCTGCTACAAATGTGGATGGGGCCAGGTTAAATGTGTGGGTTGTGTATTTGTTTCCTATGCTGTGTAACAAATCACTACAAACTTACTGGGTTAAAACAATACACTTTTATCATCACAGTTTCTGTGGGTCAGGAGTCTGAGAACAGCTTAGCTGGGTCCTCTGCTCAGCGTCTCACAAGGCTGCAATCAAGGTGTTGGCCAAGCCACCTTCTCATCTAGAGGCTCAACTAAGAAATAATTTGTCCCTAACTCCTGCAGGTTATTGGCAGAATCCATTTCCTCGTGGTGGTGTGTGTGGGAGCCCCAGCTTCTTATTGGCTGTGGCTGGAGGTAGCCCTTGTGTCCTAGAGGCCACCCACAATCTTTCCCATGTGGCCCTCGCAAGGCAGTTCACGACAGGGGTACTTGCTTCTTTATGGCCATCGGGAGACTCTCTTGCTCCAGTTGGCTAAGCCAGAGTTTTAAATAAGGTAACATAATCATGAGAGTGATGTTTATCACCTTTGCATCATTCTATTGATGAGAAGTCAGTCAGAGGTTGTGGCCATGCTCAAGGGAATAGGATTATACAAGGATATGGTCATTGGAGGTCATCTTAGGGTGTGTCCACCACTGCCTGGGAGCTACTGCCTGTGTTTGTGTCTTGTCTTCTTCACTTATAAGTAGTTAGGTTCGGTGATCTCAGGCAAGTTGCTTAGCCTCTCAGCCCCAGGTTCCTTATTTGTAAAACAGGAGTAAACCCTATAGGATTCTTGGGAAGATCAGATAAAGTATTCCATCTCAAATGTTCAGCAGAGTGCCTGGCATATAGTAAATACTCATAAAGACAATATGTTGGCAATTAATATTAATATTATTGGCACTGTGAGACACACAGGCCTGTCTTGGATATTAAGAAGCAGAAGGGCCGGGCGCGGTGGCTCAAGCCTATAATCCCAGCACTTTGGGAGGCCGAGACGGGCAGATCACGAGGTCAGGAGATCGAGATCATCCTGGCTAACACGGTGAAACCCCGTCTCTACTAAAAAATACAAAAAACTAGCTGGGCGAGGTGGCGGGTGTCTGTAGTCCCAGCTACTCGGGAGGCTGAGGCAGGAGAATGGCGTAAACCCGGGAAGCAGAGCTTGCAGTGAGCTGAGATCCGGCCACTGCACTCCAGCCTGGGAGACAGAGCAAGACTCCGTCTCAAAATAAATAAATAAATAAATAAATAAATAAATAAATAAATAAATAAAATAAAATTAAATTAAATTAAAATTAAAAAAAAAAAAGAAGCAGAAGAGTAACTCAAACAGCTACCTCCACCCCTGGTTACAAAACACTCTTTGAAGGCCAGATCACATTGTTGACTGCTCCAGAAATCTCAAGGGAGATCAGCTTCAGTCTGGGCTGGGACCTGGGGCATTGTGGGAGGCAGGCAGTGCCAGCCTTCCAGTCTGCCTCCCAGTCCCTGGAAACCTGTGAGGTGATAAGTGTGCTCAGAAGATGCAAGGGCCCTTCAGCAAAGACATTCTGCTCATCTGCCATGAGACTTGAGGCAGCTGATCTCAAGGCATCAGTAGTCTTGGTCTGGGTGTGAGAGGCCGAGGTGAGCATCTGCCCCAGATTGGCTGTGATCGGTGGCTCACCTACAGGAAGCTCTCCTATAGTCTAATCATCCCTGCACCTGAAACCCTTTCCACCCAAAATAGCCAGAGCCATTCTTTACCACCAGAATCCCATAAATCCTACAAGAATTTTTCTTAAACAGCAAGTAAAATACACACTCAACCCCAATATTACCGTAACAACCAAAACAGACATACCAGAACACACAAGCCAAAGATAACAAGAGTTATAATAATTCACACCAATAACCCACAGTGGATTTTTTAAGTTTAGCGATAAATCTTTGCTCTGGACGTTGGCTTATGCAGAAATGTACTCTCCTGGCTGAGCCCCTTCCTGAATAACATGTCATGGGAGCTCTGTTGTTCTGCTCATGCCTTGATGTGGTACCTCATTTGTGCAACGCTGTTCTGAAGGATGCTTGGAGACCTAACTCAGTATTAACCTCTCAACCTCATGGTGTTCCTGTGCTAGGAACACATACTGGACACTCAGGACATCCTAATTATTTCTTTTGGAAATTTTGGAAACGAGATTTTTATTTCTCAGGGAGGCAAAATAGATTTTTCTAGTTATTTTCATTTTTTTAAGAACAGCTGCAATGCCTCTAGAACTTGAGGGGGTAGGTGTTTTGAGACTCATGGGCTTGGGGAAAAAAACACACATATACACAAACCATCTTGCTTTATTTCCAAGAAGGAAATGATCCTTCGATAATATCCAAGAGAACTGGGAGGGTGATAGTCATCAGTTCTTTGGAAATCCATAGGCAGCTCTATTGAGAGAAGGGGCAAGGATCTATGGTCTACTTAGCTTTCCATTTGGGGAAATTTCCTCTAGAGGATTTTCTTTAGATCATGAAAGCCCCATGTCTATGAGGCATGAAGCTATATGCCAAGTAAACCAGGACACACAGTTAATGACTGAAGCTTGGGTTTCTGACTAGAGAACCAGAGCTCTCCCCTTCCTTTATTCTCTCATTCAACACGTGCAATGGGCACTTCTCATGTTCCAGGCTGTGTGCCAGCCTTTGGAAACAGGACCACGAGGCTGTGATGGAAATAATCACGGCCTCTGTCCTACTAGTTCACCATCATAGGAGACAGACAGGCAATTCCCAATATGGTGTGACAAGAGGTAAACTTGGGATCACACAGAGCACTGGGCAAGTGCAGAGGAGGGAAGGACACCCCACCCAGCTTGAAAGAGGGACAGGAAGGAGATAAGTCTGAGACAGGATTCCTGGCAGAGGGAGTTAACACACTGTGAAAAGTCTCTTCTGCACAAGAAAGCAAGGTGTTCCAGGAACTAGAGAAAGTTCTGAGTAGTGGGAGAATAGAGATGGGGGGCAGCGAGGGAATCCAGGGGAGGGATAGGCAGGACTCTCCTCACAGCCCCTCCTGGAAAAGTGACCTACACTGCAGCCTCTGGAAAAGCCATGAGAAAAACAAGGCCATCTGGCAACTGTGAACGGCCTTGAGTTGAGGGTTAAGGCTAAAGTTAAACTTTAAAGCAGAAAATTCCCTTATTTTTCATCAAGTTTTTTTTTTTAATCTTCATTTTCTTTATTTTTTGTTTTTGTTTTGAGATAGGGTCTCTGTCTGCCCAGCTCTGTCACCCCAACTGGAGTGCACCATCACAGCTCACACCAGCCTCAACCTCCTGGGCTCAAGCCATCCTCCTACCTCAGCCTCCTGAGTAGCTGGGACCACAGGCACCTGCCACCATGCCCAGCCAATTTTTTAATTAAAATATTTTCTAATATACACTTGTTTTAACAAATTCAAACAATACAAAGCTACAGCAGTTTTTGGAAGTGCCCCATTCCTCTCCATTGCTATTCTCTGGTAATATTCCCTGTTAACAGCTGATTTTCTTTAAAGACATCTTTTCTATGCATATAACCAGCCTGGGTAACAAGACCCCCATCTCTTTTTTTTTTTTTTTTTTTTTTTTTTAAGATGGAGTCTCACTCTGTTGCCCAGGCTGGAGTGCAGTGGCACAATCTTAGCTCACTGCAACCTCCGCCTCCCAGGTTCAAGTGATTCTCCTGCCTCCCAAGTAGCTGGGATTACAGGCACATGCCACCACGCCTGGCTAATTTTTCTATTTTAAATAGTTTTAATAGACACAGAGTTTCACCATGTTGGCCAGGCTGTTGTCAAACTTGTAACCTCAGGTGATTCGCCCACCTCCACCTCACAAAGTGCTGGGATTACAGGTATGAGCCACCATGCCCGGCCAACCCCATCTCTTAAAATAAAAAAACAAAACAAAAAAGAAGGAATGAAGTACGAACACATGCTACAATGTGGATGAACCTCAAAAACATTATGCTTAGGGAAAGAAGCCAGACACAAAAGGCCACGTATTGTAGAACTCCCTTTACATGAATTGTCAAGAACAGGAGAATCCATAGAAATCGAAGATTGCTGGTTGCTCAGGGCTGCTTGATTTATACAGGTCTCATTTGGGAGTGATAAAATGTTTTAGAAGTAGATAGAAGTGATGATGGTTACACACAACGTTATGAATGTATTGAACACCACTGAATTGTTCACTTTAAAATGGTTAATTTTGGCCAGGTGCAGTGGCTCACATGCCTGTAATCCCAGCACTTCAGGAGGCCAAGGCAGGCGGATCACGAGGTCAGGAGATCGAGACCACCTTGGCTAACATGGTGAAACCTCCCTTACCTTATTTGTCTCCCGTCTCTATTAAAAATACAAAAAATTAGCTGGGCGTGGTGGTGGGTGCCTGTAATGCCAGCTACTTGGGAGGCTGAGGCAGGAGAATCGCTTGAACCTGGGAGGCGGAGGTTGCAGTGAGCCGAGATCGCGCCACTGCACTCCAGTCTGGGCGACAGAGTGAGACTCCTTCTCAAATAAATAAAATAAAATAAAATAAAATAAAATAAGTTAATTTTATGTTATGTGAATGTTACCTCACTAAAAATAAATAAATAAAAATATTCTGGATTTTCCATTTTCAGCCATGACTCAGTATCTGGCTTCAACCTCAACTGTAAATAACCATAATCATGAACAAAAGATAGGAAGCAACTGATTTCAGGCATTAGGCGAGTGCTGAGCTGTGTCTTTGAACCAGCGGCAACCCTATATTCGTCCTGGCTTTCTGCCTGCGAGGGTAGTTTCCAAGCTGTAGTGGAGGCAGTGGAGCCCAACCATGGTGCAGTGTTGCACTGGGCAGAAAAAACAAGGACCTGGTGGAGGAGACAGATCAGAGTTCAGGGCTCTAAGATGGCTGGAACTTGTGGGCTATGGAGCAGAGGGAACTGTAGAAAAGGAACCCCAGAAATCTGTGAAGCAGTTGCCTTCAAGCACCGGGACAAATCCTGAGCTGCCTGTGCCCAGGGTGGTAATTCACAAGGTCTGGTAGAGAACAGTTGCCGAAGGGCTGACAATTGAACAGAGATTTCAGGGATTGAAACCCCCGGGCACTGTGGCTCATGCCTGGAATCCCAGCACTTGGGAGGCCGAGGTGGGTGGATCACTTGAGGCCAGGAGTTCAAGACCAGCCTGGCCAACATGGTGAAACCCCATCTCTACTAAAAATATAAAAATTACCCAGGTGTGGTAGCGGGCACCTGTAATGTCAGTGACTTGGGAGGCTGAGGCAAGATAATTGTTTGAACCCGGGCGGAAGAGGTTGCAGTGAGCCAAGATTACAGCACTGCACCCCAGCCTGGACAACAGAGCAAGACTCTGTCTCAGAAAAAGAAAAATTAAAGAATACTGGCAAGACTTTGGAATTCTGACCCAGCCAGAGCCAAGACACAGAGGGCCTTCAGTAGAGACCCCCCAGAAAGTCCTCATTGTAGAAATAAGGACCACGTCCTAGGATCAGGTGCTTGGCCTAGGAATAAGGGTGAAACTGAAATAGATCCACATTAACAAAAACTAAACCCAAACCTTAACAAAAGCGAGGTGACTCATCAAAAATTTAGCTACATGCCCCCCGCCAAAAAAATTCAACACTCTTTAGAAAAACATTTTTAAAATCCAGAGTCTCTGTGATACATCAGTCATAACACCAAGAATGTAATGAAAAATTACTATCTATTTCTATGTTCTTAGCCTTTGTTTTGTGATATAATTAAGTTACTTAGAGACAGTTTGATTCTTTCAGGTTTTGTTTTTAAGCTTTGTCAGGTGAGACCAAAGCAGCATTTGGGGCTAATTTTGTACCATTATTTGAGGCAAAACTCTTCTGAGGACATTAACTGGGGACTCTCCCTGAATCATGAGGCTCTCTATTCTGGCAGAAACAGGAATTATTCCCAATCCTGTGTAAGTCTGGGGGATCGTTCTCTATGATGCTCTTCGGTAGTTCTTTCTTCAGTTCCGCATGGTTTTCTCACCTGCATGCATTGACAAGTATTTAGCTGAAGACTCAAGGAGAGTTCTCCGAATGTCTTCAGAACTCTCTTTCCCCCTCTTCCTCCAGTTCCCTTCCCCCCCCATGCCACCTCCCCCCGACCCCCCTCCCTCACCCTGGTCTCCCACCCTATCCAAGCTCTATTCTCTCTAATACTCTGTCCTACAAACTCTTAACTACCTTGGCCTCCCCAGACTCCCAGCTCCATATCCTCAATTCAGGGAAACTGCTGGCTTCCATGTGGGTTTTCCCTCCCTCTTCTGAGACCTGGAATCTGTCTCTAGGCAAAGAGCTGGGGCAATTGTATGAGTCAATTGTAGGAGGCTCATCTTATTTGTCTCCCTAACCTCAATTATCATTAGCTATTGTTGCCTGGTGTTCTACTGTATTTATTTATTTATTATTTTTCTTTTTTTTTTAGTCACTTCAGGCAGAAGGGCAAAACTGGTTCCAGTTACTCCATCTTGACTATAACTTACAACTATAAATTCAATTACTTAGAGGAAACGAAAACATTTTTTGAAAAAGAAAACTTTCAAAACTGATCCAAGGGCCGGGCGCGGTGGCTCAAGCCTGTAATCCCAGCACTTTGGGAGGCCGAGACGGGCGGATCACGAGGTCAGGAGATCGAGACCATCCTGGCTAACCCGGTGAAACCCCGTCTCTACTAAAAAATACAAAAATCTAGCCGGGTGAGGTGGCGGGCGCCTGTAGTCCCAGCTACTCGGGAGACTGAGGCAGGAGAATGGCGTGAACCCGGGAGGCGGAGCTTGCAGTGAGCTGAGATCCGGCCACTGCACTCCAGCCTGGGCGACAGAGCGAGACTCCACCTCAAAAAAAAAAAAAAAAAAAAAAACCTGATCCAAGAAGGAATAAAAAATATGAATCATCCTATATTTGTTAAAAATTGAATTCATCAGCTGTGGGTGGTGGTTCACGCCTGTAATCCCAGCACTTTGGGAGGCCAAGGCAGGCAGATCACCTGAGTCAGGAGTTCGAGACCAGCCTAGCCAACATGGAGAAACCCCATCTCTACTAAAAATACACAAATTAGCCGAATGTAGTGGCGCACGCTTGTAATCTCAGCTACTCAGGAGGCTGAGGCAGGAGAATCGCTTGAACCTGGGAGGCAGAGGTTGCAGTGAGCCGAGGTTGCACCACTGCACTCCAGCCTGAGTGAAAAATGTGAAACTCCATCTCAAAAAAAAAAAAAAAAAAATTGAATTCATCCTTTAAAACCTTTTCACAAAGAAAACTACAAGTCCATATGCCTTCACTGGTGAATCCTGTTAAAATTTTTGAAAATAAATAATACTAATGTTATACAAATGTTTTCAGAGAACCGAGAAAGATAAAATAATACCCAACTCAGCAGAAACCTGATATCAAATTCTCACAAGGCCATTATAAGGAAAAGAAAATTTTAAACCAAAATCATTTATAAACATAGACAAAAATTCTAAGCAAAGGCCAGCCACAGTGGCTCCTGCCTATAATTCCAGTACTTTAGGAGGCCAAGGCAAGAGGGTTGCTTGAGTTCAGGAATTTGAGACCAACCTGGGGAACATACTGAGACCTTGTCTCTACTAAAAATTAAAAAAAAAAAAATTAGCCAGGCATAGTGGTGCACATTTGTAGTCCCAGCTACTTGGGACGCTGAGGTGGGAGGATTGCTTAAGCCTGGGAAATGAAGGCTGCAGTGAACTATGATCACACCATTGCACCATTGCACTTCAGCCTGGGTGACAGCAAGACCCTGTCTGAAACAAATTAAAAATCTAAACAAAATATTAACAAATTAAATCTATCAATACATTTAAAAATGCATATGGCTAACTGTGGTTTATCCCAGGAATACAAGGCAGGGTTAATACTTAAAAATCAATCAATGTGGCTGGGCACAGTGGCTCATGCCTGTAATCCCAGCACTTTGGGAGGCCAAGGTGGGTGGGTCGCTTGAACCCAGGAGTTTGAGACCAGACTGGGCAACGTAGTGAAACCCCATCTCTACAAAAAATACAAAAATTAGCTGGGCATGGTGGTGCACACCTGTAGTCCCAGCTACTCGAAGCACTGAGGCAGGAGGATCACTTGCACCTGGGAGGCCGAGGCTGCAGTGAGCCATCATTACACCATTGCACTCCAGCTGGGGCAAAAGAGTGAGACTCTCTCAAAAAAAAAAAAAAAAAAAAATCAATCACTATAATTCACAATTACAAAGGATAACAACCATATGATCATCTCAATAGATGCATAAGATGTATATAACAAAATTCAGAGTAATTCATGATTTTTTAAAAAAGAAAACTCTCCACAAACAAGGGCTAACATGAAATTTTCTCAACCTAATAAAGGGCATTTATGAAAACCAACAGCTAACATCACAGTGGTGAAAGACTGAACATTTTCCCTTAATATTGGGAAAAAAGCAAAGATGTACATTCTCACTACATCTGTTCAACATCCTTCTGGAGGTCCTAGCCAGTGCAATGAGAAAAAGGCACTATAGAGATAGATAGAGATATAGATTGAAAATGAAGAATGAAACTGTCTTTATTTCCAGATAACATAATTTAATACATAGAAATCCACAGGAATCTATGAAACCACTACTAGAACTAAAAAGAGAATTTGCAAGATACAAAGTCAATGTATAAAAATCAATTGTATTTCTATATAGTAGCAATGAAGACTTTAAAAATAACATTTAAAAATAACATTTACATTTGGGAGGCTGAGGCAGGAGGATCCTTTGAGCCCAGGAGTTCAAGACCAGCTTGGACAACATAGTGAGACCTGTCTCTAAGAAAGTAAAACTAAAATAACTTCTACAAAAATACCAAAAACATCAAACACATAGGGAAATTTGTAATGTAATATGTCCAAAATATATACCTTGAAAACTATAAAACATTGCCGACAGGAATTTTAAAAGATCTAAATAAGTGTAAAGATATACCATGTTCATTGACTGGAAGACTCAATATTGTTAAGAGATCAATTCTTCCACAAATTGATCTAAATATTCAATGCAATCCTAACTAAAGTCTTAGCAGGGTTTTGAGGTTTGTTTTTGGTTTTTCTTTTTCTTTTTTTGATAGACATTGACATCCAAGATTCCAAAATTTACATGGAAATGCAAATGACATAGAATAGTCAAAATATTTTGAAAAACAACAAACTCGGAAGCCTTACATGAACTGCTTTCAAGATTTACTATGGTATTCACATGAGGATAGACAAAGATCAGTGGGAACAGAATAGAGTCTAGAAGTAGACAAATGCACATAGCGTTTCAATTGAATTTGGACAAAGATCCAAAGCTAATTTAATGAGGAAGAGACAGTCTTTTCAACATATGGTGCTGTAACAACTGTATATCCAGATGCAAAATAATAAACTTCTACCCATACCTTACAGCATACATAAAAATCAACTCAAAAGGATTAGAGGCCTAATATGAAAGCTAAAACTATAAAGCCTCCAGGCAAATATAACCTTGGAGTAAGCAAAGATTTCCTTCCTTCCTTTCCTTCCTTCCTCCCTTTTCTTCTTTCAGACAAAGTCTCACTCTGTCACCCAGGCTGGAGCACAGTGGTGTGATCTCAGCTCACTGCAGCCTATGCCTCCTGGGTTCGAGCAACTCCCCTGCCTCAGCCTCCAAAGTAGCTAGGATTACAGGCATGTGCCACCATGCCTGGCTAATTTTTGTATTTTTAGTAGAGACAGGATTTCACCATATTGGTCAGGCTGGTCTCAAACTCCTGGCCGTAAGTGATCTACCCACCTCAGCCTCCCAAAGTGCTGGGATTACAGGCATAAGCCACCATACCTGGCAATAAAGATTTCTTAAGACACAAAAGTATTAAATATAAAAGAAAAATAAATAAGTTGTACTTTATCAAAATTAAAAACTTATTTTTCAGAATGCATGATTTTAAAAAAATGAAAAGACAAATCACAGACTAGACGAAAATATATGCAATATATATGCCTGAAAAATGATTCATACCCAGAATACAGTCATCTCTCAATATCTGTGGGGACTTGGTTCTAGGAACCCCTGTGGATACCAAAACCCATGGATGCTCCAGTCTCTTATATAAAACAGTGTAGTATTTGCATATATCCTATGCACATCCTCTTGTATACATTAACTCATCTCTAGATTACTTATAATACCTAATACAATGTAAATACTATGCAAACAGTTGTTATACTGTATTTTTAAAAATTATATTATTTGTATTGTTGTATTGTTATTTATTTTTTAAAAACTTTTTCATCTGTGATTAGTTGAATCTGTGACTACAGAACCCAGAGTATGGAGGGCTGTTTATCAAAGATTTTACAAACTAAAAAGAAAAAAAAATAACGATGCAGTTAAATAATAATAATAAAGGGCAAAAGACTTTTAAAAGCATTTTGAGGCCAGGCTCAGTGACTCACGCCTGTAATCCCAGCACTCTGGGAGGCCAAGGCGGGTGGATCACAAGGTCAGGAGTTCAAGACCAGCCTAACTAACATGGAGAAACCCCTACTAAAAATACAAAAGTAGCCAGATGTGGTGGCACATGCCTGTAATCCCAGCTACTCAGGAGGCTGAGGCAGGAGAATCGCTTGAACCCGGGAGGCGGAGGTTGCGGTTAGCTGAGATCTCGCCACTGCACTCTAGCCTGGGCAACAAGAGCAAAATTCCGTCCCAAAAAAAAAAAAAAATTTTTTTTAAAGAAGATATTTGAATATCCAATAATCATACGAAAAGGCGTTCCATATCGTTTGTCATCAAATATAAATTAAAACCACAAAATAGACCATTAAACACACTAAATGGCTAAAATTTGAAAGATTGAAAATACACAATGTAGGCAAGACTATGGATCCATTGGAACTTTCATATATTCTGGTAGAAGTATGAAATAGTACTACCACTTTGAAAACTGCTTGGCAGTTTTTAATGAAGTTAAACAAACATTCATCATGCAACACAGCAATCCTTTCGTTGTTTTTGTTTTTTTATGTGACAGGGTCTCACCTTGTTGCCCAAGCTGGTCTCGAGCTTGTGAGCTCAAATGATCCACCTGCCTCAGCCTCCCAAAGTGCTGGGATTACAGGCGAGGGCCACTGCACCCGGCCTGACACAGCAATTCAATTCCTAGGTGTATGCCCAAGAGAAATGATATATATATATACACACACACACACATATATACACACATATATATACACACACATATATATACATATATGCACAAAAGACTTGTACAAGAACTGTCACAGTTTTATACATAATGGCCAAAAACTGAAACATCCTAAACATCCATCCACCGTGAATAAACAAACCATGGTATACAAATGAGTAATGGCATACTACTCTGCAACTGTCTTAGTCTGCTCGGGCTACCATAGCAAAACACCACAGTTCTGAAGGCTAGGAAGTCCAAACTAAGGTGTCTGCAAAGTGATTGTGGTGGGGGCGGGAGCATCTTAATTAAGCAATTTAATCTTAATTACTTCCTTGGAGGCCCCATCTCCAAATAGAGACACACTGAGGAATTAGGGCTTCAATATATGAATTTGGGGGGGAGGTAAAAATGTCCAAAAAAGCAACAAAAAGGAAACTACTGATCCTGTAACATAACTGAATGTAAAAAGACCTATAATTCAAAAAATATGAAGAACAAAGAAATCATCTACGATGTTAGAAATCAAAACAGTGGTTGCCTCTGTGTGGGTGGGGAGAAACTGACCAAAAGGAGGCATAAGGGAAATTTTCAGTGATGGAAATGTTTTTTATCTTGATCAGGGTGGTATTGACACAGGGGAATACATTTGTAAAAATGCATACAGACTCATCCTTAGAATATGTAAATTATGGCTCAATAAAGTACATATCTCTATATCAGCTCATATGGAGTTACCTCTGAGTAAATTTACCTTTTTAGCAGCTGTATAATCTTCTGCTGTATGAATGTACCATAATTTCTCAAACTGTTTCCCCATTGATGGACATTTAGATTTCTCCCAAGTTTTTGCTATTATCAGCAATGCCATAGTCAGCATCCTTGAAGGATAGATCTAAGTTGGATTGTTACAGCTCTTTCTCTGTAAAGATGAAGAGTCTGAAGCCCAGATGTAAAAGGAGACTTCCCAAGGCCTACGGTAATTACCCATTGTGAGATATGGTGGTAGAACCTGGAACTGGAAAGGCTTGTGTCATTACATAGAAACACAAATGAGGGGAGATACTGGGTTTCCAAGCAGAATAACAGGAATCATTTAGAATGATTCCACTTCCTATTTTGTCTAACTGCTACATCCTGTGAGTATTAATGCCTTTGGCTGCCTTAATTTAACATTATGCTAAGTTAATTCCTGGGATCCTATAGTACCCTGGACTTATTAACAACTATGTTCCCAGAAATGTGTTAACATTTTATATGCATTATCTCATTTGACCATTGCAACTTCATTAGGTATACCTGTTATTAATTTCATGCCTATTTTATAGATGGAAAAACAGAGGCTTAGAGCATTTAAGTAACTTTCCTAAGGTTGCATAGCTAATAAGAGGTATAGACAGGTTTCAACCCAGGTCCCCAATACAAAAGCCTTACTCTTTTTAAGAGTCAGGGTTTCACTCTGTTGCCCATACTGGAGTGCAGTGGCACGATCTTGGCTTACTGCAGCCTCAGCCTCCCTGGCTCAAGTGATCCTCTTGCCTCAGCCTCCCAAGCAGCTGGGACTACAGGTGCACACTGCCGCACCCGGCTAGAAAAGGCCTATTAACCATTATGTTAAACTTCCTTTCAAGAATAATGCTTCCCAAGGCTGTTGTGAGGGTTTCAAAAATTGGTTGCAATGTTGATCACTGGTCTCTCTACCCCTTGAATATTGTTACTACTTCTTTATCTTTCTAAAATCTGGCACATAGTGGAGGTTAAAGGGTTTAGCCCTGTGCCTGACATATAGTGTGCATTCAGTGAGTGCTAATTATTATTACTATTATTGGAACTACCAAACATTTTTTGAGTAAGTAAACATTTGCATGAATAACTAATTACCTAAATTATTCCTTTAGCAAATAAACAATGAACATAGGGACAACAGGCGACAGTCCTCCTCTCCTGCCAAACATCTCATTTGGAGGCAGCTGAACCATGAAGGAATTGCCAGCCCTTCTCTGTGCACATGTCTGCTCCCCTGTGGGACACAGAAACAGGAAGGGCATCCAATTCAGTGTTGGGGTTCCAGCCCACACTCCGTGCAGGCACGGTGATGGGCAGATTCTCCACACACTTGTGCGTGCAGAAAAGAACGAGTTGGTGTGGTGGTGGTGATGGGGGGGGGGTGTGTGTGTACTGCCTCTTATTCCTTCACAATGAAACCTGACTGCAAATGGCACAGGGTTGCAGAGAGGCTTTGGGTAACATCAGAGCATGTACAAAGGATGAACACAGGCTTAAGGGTAAGTCACGCACGCAGGGTTCCAGAACATCAAAAAGGCCCTTGAACCTCTGTTGTATCCTGTTACTCTGCCGCCTCATCTTCACTGGAGGAAGATCCTGTGGCCTGGAGGTAGAAGGCATATGTTGGGGAAGAGTTTCCTCAGTCCCATGGGCTGGAAGAGTGCTGCTTCCCTTGACCCACATGGCCTTGAGTGCCCGTCAGCATTCAACGCCTCTGTCCACTTATTAGCCGCCCCTGTCGTCCACGCAAGTTGAGCCTTGAGCCCTTGTCTGAGCCTAATTCTTCATTTGCCTGCCTGGCTCCTGCCTCCCCCTGCATAGTGCATTGATGGGTTTGTCTCCTTGGTAAGAAGATCCCCGGCACTCTCAATCTAGCTGCCCTGCTCAGAGAAGACCCTATCACAGGTTTGGGATTTGGCTCTTTCAGCCCCACTGCCTGACTGGCTGACATTATCCACTTCTTGGCAGGGTGGGGAGCAGGGGACAGCATGCCCACAAGCCTGTTGACCTAAGGCAGCACCTGCAACCACTCGCTCAGATGGCATTTTTCCCCGGAGCTGGCTCCTGCTTTGCCTAGCATAGTTACCGCAATCCTCCTTTTATGCCTCTAAAAGCCCTTACTCTCATTTTGTAGTTAAGTTTTCAGAGCCTTGCTCATTTAAGGCAATTTTGGTTTCTCTTTTATGGTAATTCTTAAACCATTAAGTGAAACTTGTTTGAAATGTCTGTCACTCTGTTATTACAGAAACAATATAACAAGAAATACATTTTCATGTAAGACTCTACGTAGCAGCCGGAAAAGATAAATTGTTCTCACACTTAAATATTTGAATTTGAAAATATCAAGACAAAGAGATGGAAAAAAATGAGCCAATAGATAAGGGGCATAGAGGATCAAATTGGGATCCAACTAATAGGAGTTTCTGAAAAAAGAGGACAGGAAAAACAGAAGAGGAAATTATTAAAGAAATAATATAGGAAAATTTCTCAGAGGTGAAGGACACAAGAGCTGAGATTCAGCGACATGAGGACAACGAATGAAACAAGACTCACACCTAGAAACTACATTTTGAAATAAGAGGTCACCAAGGATAAAAAGAGCACCATAAAACTTCCATGGAAGGTCAGATTCCTTATGAAGCAATAATAACAATGAATCCGGGTTTCTTTTAAAAAAAAAATTTTTTTTTTTTTGGAGCCTGGAGTGCAGTGGCATGATCTCAGCTCACTACAACCTCCACCTCCCAGGTTCAAGCAATTCTTCTGCCTCAGCCTCCTGAGTAGCTGGGATTACAGGCGTGCACCACCATGCCTGGCTAATTTTTGTATTTTTAGCAGAGACGGGGTTTCGCCAGGCTGGTCTCAAACTCCTGACCTCATGTAATCCACTCGCCTCACCCTCCCAAAGTGCTGAGATTACAGGCATGAGCCACCGTGGCCAGCCCAAATATTTTTTCTTTTTTGCTGGCAAGTATGAAAAGCAAGAATCAGGATTTTTCAATACGAAAATCAATGTGAAGGGGAATAGATCAGTGCCTTCAAAGTTTTAAGGGAATTTAATTTGCGACCGAGAATTCAATGCCCAGCCCCATTATCAGTCAAGTATAAAGGCAGAATAAGTAAATTTCTATCCATAAACGATTCAGAAGTTTTACCTACCACACACTTCTGTGTAGGATGTCATTTAGTGGGTATGCTCTGGCAAAATAAAGAAAAATCTAGATGGCAACCTAAGTCTCAGAAATTGTGTCTGCACCCAGGAAAGCATGGCGTGAAGTCCCCAAATGATAACTGTCCAGACTGAAGGAGGAGGACAGGGGCTGTAGAAGGTAGACCTCAGGGAGGATAAAAAATCTCAACAGAATGCCCACTGGGAGGGAAAGTCAGGGGGAAATTGAGAACATGATAAAATTAAATAGTGCAAGAAAAAAAAAAAAAGCATTTTGAAATCCAGATCAAAGAAAAGTATCACAAGAAAGCAAACATAAACAGATATAATACTGGCTGGACAAAGAACCATAGGTGTATGGTTTCAATAATGTAAGCATTGTTTATTGGTTTTATAATCAATCTATAAGCAAAGCAGGGAAGACTTAATTAGAATTATGAAACAGAATGAGGAAGCTATCAGTCAGTAGAATGTAAAAATATATATGACAAAGGCTTGGAGAGAAAAGGAAGGAGGAGAGAAGGAGGAAAGCTGAGGCACCAGCCGCCTCTTATAAAGTATTGGTGGGTGGTGTCAGGAGATACTAGTAGATGAACAAGAGGCAGTCTAAGCCTATTTCTGAAAGTGACAATTGTAGCCAAAATAGTGATATAGCTGTGTTGGGAGAATGAGAGGAAGAGAGATGGAGGAGGGGTGTAAGTGAGCTAAGTCTTTTTCCAATGTAGCAGGAAGTCAATGAGTATTCATTTAAAATGTGAAATTAAAAACCGACCGGGCGCAGTGGCTCACACCTGTAATCCCAGCACTTTGGGAGACCAAGGTGGGCGGATCACCTGAGGTCAGGGGTTCAAGACCAGCCTAGGCAACATGGTGAAACCCCGTCTCTACTAAAAATACAAAAATTAGCTGGGTGTGGTAGTGTGCACCTGTAGTCTCTGCTACTTGGGAGGTTGAGGTAGGAGAATCGCTTGAACCCGGGAGGGGGAGGTTGCAGTGAGCCAAGGTCGTGAGACTGCACTCCAGCCTGGCAACAGAGCAAGACTGTCTTAAAAAAATAAAGTAAAAAATAAAAAGCAGCAGTACTTAGGGACATGCAGAAAACATTCAGAGAAAAACATCTAAAAAGGTGGGAAGTGGTTGCTCTGGGGATTGAAGAACAGGGGACTCTGTTGTTTGACTTAAAAAAGCATCTTAAATGAAAGCACAGTTATACCCTATATGTTCTCTACTTGAAGGGATGTAAGCATGTTAATAAATAAATTGGAGATTTCTCAAATACAGCTAGGGGTTGGAATGAGAAGGAAACCGGCTTCGGTTGCAGTTAGCTGCACTGATGTGGAGCCCCCCTTCCCTCTGCAGTTAAATAGGAGCAGTGACGCCCACATTCGTTTGGTGGGATCCAGGGGGTTGGGTTATTCTACATCTACTATTTCATTCTATCCTCTTCCCAACCCTACAAATTGGGAATGTGAGGGCGGGGACTAGGTCTCCTCATTTTACATACAGGATCCAGGCTTAGGAGGGTGAGTAACTTGTCAGAATGTGAAATGGCCTGCTTCTGCAGCCGTGGTGCTAGGACAGGTGCTTGGTGCACCTCGTGTTGAGATCTGCCAGTCCTGAAATCAGCAGGGCAAGAGCGGGTGGTACTGAGAACAGGACAGACAGGGAATGCTAGGCAGGGCTCTGCAGGGGCAACTCTTATTGTGGTTTCATTCCCAAGAGCACACAAAGCCAAACTTCAAATACAGGCTGTCCCTATATGACCCCCCTGCCACATCTATTTTTTTAAATCAAATTATTGTCAAAACAACATAACAATGACTTTAAAGGAATGTGTTTAAATCACCCACAATCCTCCCCATGCCTGTGCACAATTAGATTTTTTGTGATCCTTTTCTGGTCTTTGTCTGCATTATACATAATTCTACACAGTTCTGATCCTCGTGTACATATAATTTTGTAAGCATTCTACCTCTAATAAATGGTGTTTCTTGTTTCTACATAGTCTGCATAATTACTTGTTTTAATGGCTACATATTATGCAGGATCATTTTTAATTAACTACAATACCCTAGGTTAACTGTTCATTATAATGCCAACGATATCTTTATTCTTTAACCTTCATTTTGCTTTTATATAAGGCTGTTCCATTTACAGAAGGTATTCTTATCCAGTTCATAACTTCAGAGCATATAATGGAGGCTGGTATAATTATCTCCACTTTGCAGATGGGAAAACTGAAGTCCGGCATGATTGAGCATCTTGCCCAACATCAGACAGACAGCAAGGATGGGACACAGCAGAAACCTTCCTCCAGGACTTTCCAAGGCCAGTGTTTCTGACATTGGTCATCTCTTGGCACACTCTCCCTGAGCCACACATCTTCCCAAGAAATCATTATTACCACCCTCATTTTTACAGGTGAGGAAGCTGAGGCCCAGAGAGGCAAGGTAACTTGCCTGAGGTCACATAGCAGAACCAGAAGTCAAATTCAGGCAAGCTGACTCCAAAGCCAGATCTCGTCCCAACAATCTACATGGCCTCCCCAGACCCCTCCCTCTCAGAGTGCCTCCCTTGTTTTTCTGCATTCTCATTGCTTCCACCACCTGCTCTGTCTTGGCAGGTGGCAGCCCTCAGGTCAGTGCCGGGCTGTCTACATTCGTTTTAGAGGAACCCAGAACCCAGAGGCTCAACCCAGAGCCAGCTGCAGGGGAGGCATGCTTCTTGGGCAGAGTCCATGGGTGAGTTGGTTTTTTTTTTTCTGTTTTCTTTCATTTGGTTAATTGATACTTGTGGTAAAATTACATAAGATTTACCATTTTAGCCTTTTTTTTTTTTGAGATGGAGTCCCCCTCTGTCGCCCAGGCTTGAGTGCAGTGGCACGATCTTGGTTCACTGCAACCTCCACCTCCTGGGTTCAAGTGGTTATCCTGTCTCAGCCTCCCGAGTAGCGGGGATTACAAGCATGCGCCGCCACACCTGGCTAATTTTTTTTTTTTTTTTATAGTAAAGATGGAGTCTAACCATGTTGGCCCAGCTGGTTTTGTATGGTTTTGTTTTTTTGAGACAGAGTCTTGCTCTGTCACCCAGGCTGGAATGCAGTGGTGTGATCTCAGCTCACTGCAACCTCTGCCTCCAGGGTTCAAGTGATTCTCCTGCCTCAGCCTCCCAAGTAGCTGCGATTACAAGCACCTGCCACCACACCCAGCTAATTTTTTGTATTTTTAGTAGATACAGGGTTTTGCCATATTACCCAGGCTGGTCTCGACCTCCTGAGCTCAGGTGATCCACCAGCCTTGGCCCCCCGAAGTGTTGGGATTACAGGCCTGAACCACTGCCAGTACATTCACATTGACATATGACTATTGCCACCCTCCAGCTCTAGAACTTTTTCTACCTCCTGAAACTGAAATTCTGTAACATTAAACAGTTCTCCATTCTCCCCTCCCTTCCCACCAGCCCCTGACAACCACCATTCTATTTTGTCTCTAGGAGTTTGACAACTCTAAGTACTTGATATAAGTATAATCATATAATATTTCTCCTGTGTGTCTGGCTTATTTCACTTAGTATGAAGTCCTCAAGGTTTATCTATGTTGCAGCATGTGTCAATTTTTTTTTTTGAGACAGAGTCTCACTCCGTTGCCCAGGCTGGCATGCAGTGGTATAATGTCAGCTCACTGCAGCCTCTGCTTCACCCTCCGGGTTCAAGTGATCCTCCCATCTCAGCCTCCTGAGTAGTTGGGACCACAGATGCACACCACCATGCCTATGTTTTTGTATTTTTGGTAGAGACAGGGTCTCACCATGTTGCCCAGACTGGTCTCAAGATCTTGAGCTCAAGTGATCTACCTGCCTCAGTCTCTGAAAGTGCTGGGATTACAGGCATGAGCCACCATGCCAGGCTCATTGTTTTTTTAAGTGGAATAATATTCTATGGTATGTATATGCTACATTTTGCTTATCCTTTCATCCATTAATGGTCATTTGAGTTGTTTTCCCTTTTTGGCTGTTGTGAATAATGCTACTATGAACATTGGTATGCAGATATCTTCTATGTTTGAGTCTCTGCTTTCAATTTTTGGGGGTATATGGTTTGGCTCTGTATCCCCACCCAAATCTCACATAGAATTGTGATCCCAAGTGTTGGAGGTGGGACCTGGTGAGAGGTGATTGGATCATGGGGGTGGTTTCTAATGGTTTAGCACCATCCCCTAGTGCTGTCTCCTGATAGAGTTCTCATGAGATGTAGCACTTCCCCCTTTGCTCTCTCTCTCCTGCTGCCATGTGAAGATGTGCTGGCTTCCCCTTCACCTTCTGCCATGATTGTAAGTTTCCTGAGGTCTTCCCAGCCATGCTTCCTGTACAGCCTGTTGAACTATAAACCAATTAAACTTTTTTCTTTATAACTTACCCAGTCTCAAGTAGTTCTTTATAGCAGTGTGAGAACGGACTAATACAGGGTATATATCCAGAAGTAGATGAGTTTTTAAAAACAAATCAAAACTCTCCTACTGTGTTACCAGCTTTGCAGGGGGCAGGGAGTGGGAGGAGAACAGTGTGTAAGAGTGGATGGTGGGAGACATTATTTGCAAATCATATCTGATAAGAGACTTGTATCCAGAATATAGAAGAAAAAAAAAACTCTCACAACTCAATAATAAAAAGACAAATAACCCAATTAAAAAACGGGCAAAGGATCTGAATAGACATTTCTCCAAGGATGATATGCAAATGGCTAATAAGCATATGAAAAGATGCTCTGTGTCATTAGTCATCAGGGAAATGCAAAACAAAACCACAGTGAGATACCACTTCACACCCACTAGGATGGCTAGAATAAAAAAGTTGGACAAGGATGTAGAGGAATCAGAATCTTCATGTACTGCTGGTGGTAATGTGAAATGATACACTCGCTTTAAAAAACAGTCTGGCAGTTCATCTCATGGTTTTGTTTTTTTGTTTTTTGCTTTGAGAGAGAGTCTCACTCTGTCGCCCAGGCTGGAGTGCAGTGGCGCGACCTCAGCTCACTGCAAGCTCTGCCACCTCCCAGGTTCACGCCATTCTCCTGCCTCAGCCTCCTAGTAACTGGGACTACAGGTGCCCGCCACCACGCCCGGCTACTTTTTTTGTATTTTTAATAGAGACGGGGTTTCACCGTGTTAGCCAGGATGGTCTCGATCTCCTGACCTCATGATCCGCCCGCCTCAGCCTCCCAAGGTGCTGGGATTACAGGCATAAGCCACTGCGCCCGGCCCATCTCTTGGTTAGATATAGAGTTACCATATGACCCAGCAATTGCTCTCCTAGGTATATGCCCAAAAGAACTGAAAACAATATTTGTTTGAAAACAGGCTCAGTTTGTTCATAACAACACTGTTCACAATAGCCAAAAGGTAGAAACAACCTAAACACCCGACTATAAGTAGATAAACAAAATGTTATATCCATGGAATATTATTCAACCAAGAGAAGAAATAAAGTATAGCAGCCGTGTTGATAACTGCCCAAACTTGGAAGCAACCAAGATGTCCTTCAGTAGGTGAAGGGAGAAATAAACTGTGGTATATCCAGACAATGAAATATTGTTGACATGCTACTAAGTGAAAGAAGCTAATCTGAAAAAGCTACATGCTGCATTATTCTAACTACATGACATTCCAGAAAAAGCAAAACTATGGAGACAGTAAAAATATCAATAGTTACTTCGAGGAGGGACGAATAGCAAAACAGAGAGGATTTTAAGGGCAGTGAAACTATTCTGTATAATACTGTAATGGTGAATACCTGCCAAAGCCATTATGCACTTGTCAGCATCTATAGAATGTCCACCAACAGTGAATCCTAATATAAACTATGGACTTTAAGTGATAATAACGTGTCCATAGAGTTTCACCAGTTCTAACAAATGTACCACTCTGGTGCCAGTGTTGACAGTGGGGTAGGCTATGCAAGTGTGGGGTTGAGGAAATTCTCTGTACTTTCTGCTCATTTTTGCTGTGAACCTAAAACCATTCTACAAACTAAGTCTAAAAAAATGGAATGAAGTGTTGAGACATGCTACAACATAGATAAATCCTGAAACCATCATGCCACGTGAAAAAAGCCAGTCACAAAAGGCCACATATGATTCGATTTATATGAAATGTCCAGAATAGGGAAATTGATAGAGACAGACACTAGACTCGTGGCTGCCAGGGGCAGGAGGGTGTGGAATGAATGAGAGGGGAAGTGACAGCTAAAAGGTATGGATTTCTTTTTGAGGCAATGAAAATGTTCTAAAATTGACTGTGGTGAGAGTTGTGTGTATTTGTGAATATATTAATTCTAAAAATCACTGAATCATACTCTTTAAATGAGTGAATTATATGGTATGTAAATTATATCTCAATGAAGTTGTTTTAAAAAAAAGTGGTGGAGTGGAGGTGGGCATAGTGGTTCATGCCTATAATCCCAGCACTTTGGGAGACTGAGGCAGGAGGGCTGTTTGAGCCCAGGAGTTTGAGACTAGCCTGGGCAACATAGCAAGACCCCACCTCTACAAAAAATACAAAAATTAGCCGGGCAGGGTAGTGCAAGCCTGTAGTCCCAGCTACTCGGGAGGCTGAGACAGGAGGATCATCTGAGCCTGGGAGATCAAGGCTGCGATAAGCTGTGACTGCACCACTGCACTCCAACCTGGGCAGAGTCCCTGTCTTTCAAAAAAAAAAAAAAAAAAAAATCAGTCAGGATTGCAGCCTTCCAGAAGTCCCTGCTAATTAGCTTCACCTGTGGCTAAGGGGCTGACCACCCCCCTCTCCCCCACCACCCTACCACCTTTGACCACTTTGACTCTCTACTGAGGGGTGGGGGTGAGGTTTCTGCTGTGAGGGCTCATCAGTATAAACACAGCTCAGCTTAGCTGCTTAACAGGTGTTCTCATCTCAGACGGGCACCTCGACAAGCCACACCCTTTCTGTCATAACATTATGACAGAGACCATTACGGATGAGACACCGCTGACCTACTGCCATTGAATCAGCAAAATGGGTGGCCTGAGAGAAAGGCAGACAGCTCTCATGCAGCGAATGATCCGGAAGACTTTCCCCTCCTTTCCCAGCCAGGAGAAGGCAGCCAACCTTACAGTCCTCCCTCAGCCTTGAGGCAAGTGCAGGCCCAGGCTGGCTCCTGAGGCCCTCGAGCCTGTAACTTGACCTTTAGAGTTGAGAAAGAAAAGTTATAAAAGTTTAGGCTGGAAGAGTCCTTGGATGTCATCCAGAGAGTGGTTTCTAGACTTTTAGGTTTCACATCCCATATCATTCTAAAATATCCAGGGACACTGACAAGGAACATTATTGAATCATTAAATGTCATTATTTTTGTAAAAGAATAATTGAAAAGATAGAATGTCAGAATAAAAGAAAACCATTTAAATGGAGCAATTCAACATTATGAAAAACTCATTACCTTTCTCCTTTCCCTTCCCGCTCCTCCTCTTTCCCCAGTAGTGAAAACTTGCCAAATACAAGTGAAAACTTTATCCCTGAAACAGGATAGCTTATGGACCCAGGCTTTAGGTGTCACTCTCCATTCGGCACTGGGATCTCCTGGAAACCAGCTTCTAAATCAGCAGGATTTTAGTACCAGCCAGCCAAAGTTCAAATCCTGCTTCTGCAATTTACTGGCTATAGATTTTTGCAAGTTACTTATCTTCTCTGAATCTCAAGTCCCTTATCTATAGAATAATTATTATCTCAAAAATTTGTGTGAGAATTACCACAAAAGAAAAATATGAGTCCTCGGCACATAGTAGGCACTAATCGTCATTTCTATGCCCTCTGGTAGTGAAAGACAGTCTCTGAGATAAGTCATTTCATTTTCCTGACATTTTAGTTGATAAAAAGTTCTTCCCAAGGTATAGCTAAACCTGTGTCCCTATATATCTGCTCATGGATCTCAGACATCTACTTTAGGGTTACACGGAACAAATCTCATCTTTCTGTCATGTGACACATTTTACTTTCCTTTCTTAGGTTCCTTTTTTTCTTCCATTCTCCAGACTAACATATGCCTTCTCTGTCAATCATTTCTTAGAGAAATCCTCATTGTTCTGCTTGTATTAGTCAGCTATTGGAAGAATAATGCTATGTAACAAGTCTCTTCAAAAATTCAATGGAAAAAAAAACCAGAAACTCAGTGGAAAAAAACAAAGAGCTCAATGGTATACTGCCTTAACCCGGGCTTGGTGGAGCTCGACTCTGGGCTTCAGATTGGGTCCAGGTCTGTTCCAGATGTCTGTCTTCCCGAGATTCCCCAGAGCATGTTCTTTTAATGGGAAAAGGCAGGAGCACATGAGGATATTCCCAGCTACATAAGCACATTTCTAGCCCTTGCCACCTTCACATACTATTGGTTAAAGCAAAGTTACAAGGTCAAGCCGCCATGGTAGAAGAGTGGATGTAGATTATGAGGGAGTGAAAAATTGATTGACCCTTTTCTATTGGACACACTCTTGCAAAGTCTCATGGGTTAGTGGGGAGTAGGAGGCTTTGGAGAGAGGAGGAAGGCCTTGCAATGGTCTGGCTCCTACCTACCATTCTGCTTCCTACTCACTCATTAGCTGTAATGAGTTTCTTTTTTGTTGTTGTTGTTGGAAACACAGTCTCACTCTGACAACCAGGCTAGAGTGCAATGGCGTGATCTTGGCTCACTGCAACCTCCGCCTCCCAGGTTCAAGCAATTCTTGTGCCTCAGCCTCCCAAGTAGCTGGGACTACAGGCATGTGCCACCACACCCAGCTAATTTTCGTATTTTTAGTAGAAACAGGGTTTTACCATGTTGGCCAGGTTGGCCTCAAACTCCTGAGCTCAGGTGATCTGCCCACCTCAGCCTCCCACAGTGCTGGGATTACAGGCATGAGCCACCAGCCCAGCAGGTTTGTTCCATTTTTTTTTTTCCCCCGAAGGTCTAATCTCTTTGCTGCCTCAGGGCCTTTGCATGTGCTGTTCCTTTGTGCTTTAGAATGTGCTTTGAATGGAAAATTCTTCCCCTAGCCATTTTCCCTACCTCAAAATGGGCTCCTTCTCATGTTTAAAGCAGGACTTAACTGCCACATCCTCAAAAAGACATCTTTATGACCATGGAATCCAAGTAAGTCTCTTAGTGTTCTCTAGTAATGGGATCCTTTACTTTCCTACTGACTCTTTACCTTATTTGTAATTATTGATTTCTCTTTCTCCATTAGACTCCAAGCTTCGCGAAGGCAAAGATGCTATCTGGTTTGCTCATTGTTGCATCCTGAGTGCTCAGCACAGACCCCAGTAGACGCTTATACATAGTTTTTGTTGTTGTTGTTTGTTTTTATGAGATGGAGTCTTGTTCTGCTGCCCAGACTGGAGTGCAATGATGTGATCTCGGCTCACTGCAATCTCCGCCTCCTAGGTTCAAGCGATTCTCCCGCCTCAACCTCCCGAATAGTTGGGATTACAGGCACACACCACCACGCCTGGCTAATTTTTGTATTTTTAGTAGAGACAAGGTTTCACCATGTTGGCCAGGCTGGTCTCGAACTCCTGACCTCAGCTGATCCACCTGCCTTGGCCTCTCAAAGTGCTGGGATTATAGGCATGAGCCACTGTTCCCGGCCAATACATAGTTATTGAGTGAAGGAATACAGAATTAAATGCAAAGAATAGATGACTGGACGAATTCCATCAGGTCTCATTCTCTTTCCCTTTGGTTCAATGATAAAATGCGAAAGAGCAAAGGTAACATAAAGCTGCTCTCTTCACAAAGCTACTGCTCTCTCTCCTTCATACAGGACCAGTTACCAGCTGGTCCTAATGACAGGAGCATGGCTTGGAGAAGGCTCTTCATCTTTCCCAGGGTGCATGACCTTTGCCACCACTGCTTGACTATTTTTTAAATAAGGATTTGCTTCCATGACTTATTTTGCATAGAGTTACACAGAGGAATTCACGCTCTCTGACCACACACCCATTGTCTAGGTAGATGACCAGATGTGCACCAGGTGGTTTGGGATCAAAAATACATCACCAATAATTCACCAGGGAGATAATTGACAAGGGTTGGTGTAGGGGAACTACAAATAAATGAAGGTCAGTGACACAAACCACTGCTGGAGAGGCTGGGATGTTCAGCAGTTGATGGCAGTATCACTGTGTCACCTGCCAATAATGCCCATTCCAATCCCCTCTTCAAAATCCTCTCCCTCACAGTCCTTCAATCAGACTTTGCCCTTCATCACCCCCACAAGCCACTGAAGTTTTGGTCTTTTGTGTCTGTGTCCTTTTGAAAACACCCGGACCTATTTAATGACATCCTCTGTAGCCTATAAGTCCAGAAAAATTAGCACAGTTTGAGTCCCGACTCTCTCTCTGCCCCTTACCAACTGGATGGCACAGGCAGGTGACTTAACGTCTTCAAACCTCATGTCCCACCTCTGATGAATGAGCATAGTCAAACATATTTACTGAGCAATGATCAGGATTCACTGAGATAAGATAACATTAAATGCTTCCTAAACTATAAAGGACAATTGAAATATTCGTGGTATGATTTCTCTTCTTCAGTCAAGTAGGGCTGTGCTATGGAGCACAAAGGGTTAAAGATACTGGAAGTGAAAAACTCTCCACAACAAAACAGAAGAGAAAATAATGCCCACTTGCGGATGCACTTGAAGGACAGATTGCTTAGGATGGGATTGCAATTGGGTCTCCAAGTGGGAGAGAAATGATTGCTGCCCTCATCAATATTACTGCCGGCTAAATCTACATGGGACGCGATCAGGTAATTGAGGTCCCAAATTTAGTTTTTATCCAGATGCCAAGATTAATAAGAATGGCTTCTTGGAATTAACTCTTTGTAGCTTTCTAATGCATAACGCACATAGGAGTTGACAATAACATTTTAGGCCTGAACATTTGGAAGGTAAAGATCTATTGTCTGATTTAGCTAGTCCAAATGTTAAAATGGTCAAGGTCACAGGATTTCTGTATAGTTTTCAGCTCTGGTTTGACTCCAGGAAAGGCTCACCTGTATGAACCCCTGGACAGCTATTTCCAAGAGGTTGTGATAAGTCAGGTACACTGAGATACAGAACAGTGATGACTAGGGGCAATTCACCTTAGATGCTATAGAACCACCACCACCGCCACCACAAATTAACCATACATACACAACTAAAACATTCACAAATATTCTGTTGTTAGGCAGTGGCATTTGTGTCATTAATGCAATCAATATTTACTGAATTTTTAAATCATGTACCTTGCCCAATGCATGTCTTCCATTTGGCTATTCCTGAGTTGCATGTTTTATTACAAACTGGAAATAGTGTTTTCCTGAGTTCTGAAAGTCATTCTATTCAATTATTGAACCTGGGGAGGGGTGATTGGAACTCCCAAAATTGTAGTCGGCTGGGCAGAAATGTGAGTAGCCTGGGCACTCCATTTATGGCTGGTGTCTGAAGTGGGAGCAGTGTTATGGGACTGAGGCTTTAACCTCTCGGGTCTGGGCTAACTTTGGATAGTTCATGTCAGAACTGAATTGGATTACTGGCCGTGCAGTTGGCATCAAAGAACTTGAGAAGTGGTATTGGAAAAGATACCATGTATTTGGTGTCAAGAAGAAAAAAATATCTCATACATTAATAAAGAAAAAATATGACCATGTCAGTAGACACAGAATAAATACTTTAAAAAATTCAATACCCTTTCGTGATGAAAACACTCTACAAGTAGAAGGAACCCATCAACCTTGATAAGGGCATCTATCAAAGTGCCTCCACCATCATCATACTTAATGGCAAAAGACTGAAAGCTTTCCCCTTAAAGATCAGGAAGTAGACAAGCACTTCCACTTTTGCCATTTTTATTTGGCATTGTACTAGAGGTTCTGACCAGGGCAATTAAATGGGGGTGGGGGGAGGCAGGGGTGTGACACAACTACATTGGACACAACTATGTTACAAAGCTATAGTAATCTAACCAGTGTGATACTAGCATAAGGATAAATGGTAAAAATAGAATTGAGAGTTCAGAAATAAACATCCATTGCCAACTGATTTTTGACAAACGTGCCAAGACCATGTAATGGTGAAAGAATCGTCTTTCCAATAAATGTTGCCAAGACAACTAGATACCCACATGCAAAAAAATAAAGTTGGGTCCCCACCTCATACCACAAACAAATATTAATTCAAAATGGATCAAATACCTAAATGTAAGAAACCAGTTCTTAGAATGAAACATAAGTGAAAATTTTTGTGACCTTGTATTAGGCAAAATTTTCTTAGATCCCCAAAAGCACAAACAACAAAATAAAACATAGATAAATTGGATTTCATCAAAATTTAAAACTTTTGTGCCTCAAAGAACACTGTCAAGAAATTGAAAAGACAGTCTATGGAATGGGAGAAAATATTTACAAATCATAGATATGAGTCCAGAACATACAAAGAATCCACAATATATAAAGACCTCTTACAAGTCAACAACAAAAAGACAAACAGGCCAGACACAGTGGCTGACACCTGTAATCCCAGTGCTCTAGAGGCTGAGGCTTAAGGATCACTTGAAACCAGGAGTTGGAGACAAACCTGGGCAACAAAGCAAGACCTTGTCTCTACAAAAAATTTAGAAATTAGCTGGGCATGGTGGCATATACCTCTAGTCCCAGCTACTTGGGAGGACAAGGTGGGAAAATCACTTCAGCCCAGGAGTTTGAGGTTTCAGTGAGCTATGATTGTGCCACTGCACTACAGCCTGGGTGACAAAACAAGATCCTATCTCTAAAAAGGAAAACAAAA
This sequence comes from Chlorocebus sabaeus, assembly GCF_047675955.1. Classification (NCBI taxonomy): domain Eukaryota; kingdom Metazoa; phylum Chordata; class Mammalia; order Primates; family Cercopithecidae; genus Chlorocebus; species Chlorocebus sabaeus. The sequence goes on from NC_132919.1 coordinate 41,245,887, forward strand.
CAAAATAAACAACCCAATGAAAAATTAACAAAGAACTTGAAGGCCGGGCGCGGTGGCTCAAGCCTGTAATCCCAGCACTTTGGGAGGCCGAGTCGGGCGGATCACGAGGTCAGGAGATCGAGACCATCCTGGCTAACCTGGTGAAACCCCGTCTCTACTAAAAAATACAAAAAACTAGCCGGGCGAGGTGGCGGGCGCCTGTAGTCCCAGCTACTTGGGAGACTGAGGCAGGAGAATGGCGTAAACCCGGGAGGCGGAGCTTGCAGTGAGCTGAGATCCGGCCACTGCACTCTAGCCTGGGCGACAGAGCGAGACTCCGTCTCAAAAAAAAAAAAAAAAAAAAGAACTTGAATAGACATTTCTCCAAAGAGCATATACAAATGGCCAACAGGCATATGAAAAGATGCTCGCATCACTAGCCAGGGAAATGAAAATTAAAACTACAATCAGATATCACTTCACACCCACAAGGATGGCTATAATAAAAAAGACAAACAATGACAAGTGTTGGTGAGAATGTGGAGAAATTGCAACCCTAATAAATTGCTGGTAGGAATGTATAATGGTTCAGCCACTGTAAAAAACGTGTGGCAGTTCCTCGAAAAGTTAAATGTAGAATTACCACATGACCCAGCAATTCACCTCCTAGCTGTATACCTGAAAAGAACTGAAACAAGGGTTCAGACAAAAATTTGTACACAGATGTTCATAGGTGCACTACTCAAAATAGCCAAAAGGTGGTAACAGCCCCTATGCCCGTCAACTGATGAATGGATAAACAAAATTTAGTATATCCATACAATGGAACATTATTCAGCCATAAAAAGCAATGATGCATTGATATATGCTACAACATGGATGAACCTTGAAAACATGCTAAGTGAAAGAAGCCAGAAAGAAAAGGCCACATATTGCATGATTCCATTTACATGAAATGTCCATGGGCAAATCCAGAGAGATAGAAAGTAGATTATTGTTTGCTATGAGGTAGGGGTAAGAGAATGAGGAGCGGGTATGGGGTTTCTTTTGGGGGTAATATGTTCAGAAATTAGATCATGGTGATGGTTACATGGCATTATGCTAAAAAAAAAATAATACTCGAAAGTGGTTAAAATGGTGATTTTGTTATGTAAATTTTACCTCCATTTCTTTTTTTTCTTTTTTTTTTCTTGAGACAGAGTCTTGCGCAGGCTGGAGTGCAGTGGCGTGATCTTGGCTCACTGCAAGCTCTGCCTCCCGGGTTCACGCCATTCTACTGCCTCAGCCTCCCAAGTAGCTGGGACTACAGTCGCCCACCACCACACTCAGCTAATTTTTTTTAGTAGAGACGGGTTTCACCGTGTTAGCCAGGACAGTCTTGATCTCCTGACCTCGTGATCTGCCCACCTTGGCCTTCCAAAGTGCTGGGATTACAGGCGTGAGCCACCGCGCCCGGCTTTTTTTTTTTTTTTTTGAGATGGAGTCTTGCTGTGTTACCCAGGCCAGAGTGTGTGGCACAATCTCAGCTCACTGCAGCCTCTGTCCCCCGGGTTCAAGTGATTCTCCTGCCCCAGGCTCCTGAGTAGCTGGGATTACAGGCAAACAACACCACACCTGGCTAATTTCTGTATTTTTAGTAGAGACAGTTTCACCATGTTGGCCAGGCTGGTCTCAAACTCCTGACCTCAGGTGACCCACCTTCCTTGGCCTCCCAAAGTGCTGGGATTAAAGGCATGAGCCACAATACCTGGACCACTTCTTCTTCTTTAATTTACGAGAAATAAAAAATAAATGGCAGGTCAAGATTCGTTTGCTTGTAGAATCAGTGTTCCCAACAATAAAAGGAATCAAACTCTCGACTCCCTGCCATAAGATTCCTGCTAAACCCCTGATTCTGTTTTGTAATTTTGTTGTTGTTGCAGTTGGAAGACGTCATATTTAACCATGTCATGACTTTTGTATTAGTCCATTCTCACGCTGCTATGGAGTACCCAAGCCTGCATAATTTATGAGGGAAAGAGGTGTAACTGACAGCTCTGCATGACTGGGAAGGCCTCAGGAAACTTACAATCACAACGGAAGGCACCTCTTCACAGGGTGGCAGGAGAATGAGTGCCAGCAGAGGAAATGCCAGACACAAAACCATCAGATCTTATGAGACTCTATCTCAAGAACAGCATGAGGGAAAACCATCCCCACGATTCAATTACCTCTACCTGTTCCTGCCTTTGACAGGTGGGGATTATAGGGATTACAATTCAAGGTGAGATTTGGGTGGGGACACAAAGCCAAACCATATCAACTTTGATCGCCCATGGCTGTCTCTTTCCTGCTTCATGGGAGCAGGGGCAGAGTCCAGATCCTAAAGTCTATCATAGTGCCAAGGAAATACTGAAAGTGGTGAGACGTCAACATTTAAAGAAGTTATGGAGACAGACAGTTAACAATTGACCTAGGGAGGAAGTAAGACAACCTTTATTCCTGTCCACACCTAATGGTCCCTGTTTGAATAATATGAGTAGAGGGAAAAAAAAAAAACCTCCCCCAAGCACGTGGAACACAGAAAAACAATCTGGATTCCCTCTTTTAAGGCATCAGGACTGAAAAAGAAAACCTCCCTGATCAGGTGCAATGAATGCCAAGGTTACCGAAGGGAAATCACGTTGATTTTTGAAATGTGAAGACTCATCCACTCAGAACACTGGGAGCTCTTAAAAGCAGAAGGAGCTATTTCCATGAAGGAATCAGGCAGCTTTTCAGGGGTTCTGATGATAGAGCTTGGAATGCTGATTTCAGAGCAAGTAGGAAAAAAACCAAAAGCCAAAACTATACTTCACCACCTGACATATCACCCTTTTCCTCAGGCGTGGCTAAGCCCCGCTCTCAGATTCTCAGACAGTTAACTCATCTTTTTCCTTCACCACTGCGAAAATAAATCTTGGGGCATGGGCTACAGTTTTAGCCATATCAGAATCTCACAATTACTCAGTCTCCTTGGGGTTCAGCCTGTGACCTTTTGGTTCTATACCTGGGTTCAGTCCCACAGCTGCCTGCGGTTCTTCAACCATTCGTATCCCTGGGTGTTTGCAAAGCAGCATCATTCCTGTCGGCTAACTCCTATTCCTCTGCCAAGACTCAGCTGAGAATTCCTCCCTGGAGAGAAGTCCTTCCTGACCACCGCTTCTCCGTTAACTGCATTCTAGAGGCCACTCCATCATAGTCCACCTCTATTTCCTACCTTTTCCCCACACATGACTATGAACGCCCTGAAGGCAAAGGATCTCTGAGTGGACTGCATTTATTTAAATCAATAAACCCTCTAGGGCATGTTTCTTCTCTGTAAAATAAGGGGATTGGGCAAGATCATTGATATGATCTAAATAAAGCCCACAGAATATTTATCTTATTTAAGCAAGCTTTCTCTCTCTCTCTCGACAAGGTCCTGGCTGGGCATGATGGCTCACGCCTGTAATCCCAGCACTTTGGGAGGCCGAGGTGGGCAGATCACTTGAGGCCAGGAGATTGAGACCAGCCTGGCAAACATGGTGAAACCCCGTCTCTACTAAAAATACAAAAAAATTAGCCAGGCATGGTGGTGGGCACCTGTAGTCCCAGCTACTTGGGAGGCTGAGGCAGGAGAATCGCTTGAACACAGGAGGCAGAGGTTGCAGTGAGCCAAGATCACGCCACTGCACTCCAGCCTGAGCGACACAGTGAGACTCCATCTCAAAAAAAAAAAAAAAAAGAGATAAGATCTTGCTCTGTCGCCCAGGCTGGAGTGCAGTGGTGCTATCATAGCTCACTACACCCTTTAACTCCTGGGCTCAAGAGATCCTCCCACCTCAGCCTCCCGAATAGCTGGGACTACGGTCATATGTCATTATGCCTGGTCGTTTTGTTGTTTCGTTTTGTTTTTTGTGACAGAGTCTCACTCTGTCTCCCAGGCTGGAGTGCAGTGGCGTGATCGTGGCTTACTGTAACCTCTGCCTCCCGGGTTCAAGGGATTCTCCTGCCTCAGCCTCCTGAGTAGCTGGGACTACAGGTGCATGCCACCACACCCAGTTGATTTTTGTATTTTTAGTAGAAATGGGGTTTATGCCCAGCTAATTTTTTGTATTTTTAGGAGAGATGGGGTTTCACCGTGTTAGCCAGGATGGTCATGATCTCCTGACCTCATGATCCACCTACCTTGGCCTCCCAAAGTGCTGGGATTACAGACATAAGTCACCGTGCCTGGCTGCCTTGCTTTTTTATATGTAATTTTTTGTGCAGATGTGGTTTTGCTATATTGCTCAGGTTGGTCTCAAACTCCTGGCCTCAGTCATTCTTCCCATGTCAGCCTCCCAAAATGCTGGGATTATAGGCATGAGCCACCACGCCTAGCCTAAATGAGTTTTTTTTGTTTGTTTTGAGACGGAGTTTCACTTCTGTCACCCAGACTGGAGTACAGTGGCGCCATCTCAGCTCACTGCAAGCTCCACCTCCCAGGTTCAAGTGATTCTCCTGTCTCAGCCTCCTGAGTAGCTGGGATTACTGGCACCCTGCGACCACGCCCAGGTAATTTTTGTATTTTTAGTAGAGACAGGGATTTTGCCATATTGGCCAGGCTGGTCTCAAACTCCTGACCTTAGGTGATCTGCCCACCTCGGCCTCCCAAAGTGCTGAGTAAGCCACCACACCCAGCCTAAGCACCTTTTTAAATTGGGAAAGTTTATATTAAAATCTTGAATTCTAGGCTGGGCTCTGTGGTTCATGCCTATAATCCCAGTGCTCTGGGAAGCCGAGGTAAGTGGATTGCTTTGAACTCAGGAGTTTGAAACCAGCCTGGCCAACAGGGCGAAACCCCATCTCTACAAAAATTAGCCAAGCATTGGTAGCTCACATCTGTAGTCCTAGCTACTAAGGAGGATGAGGCAAGATAATTGTTTGAGCCCGGGAAGCAGAGGTTGCAATGAGCCAAGATCGCACCACTGCATGCCAGCCTGGGTGACAGAGTGAGGTCCTGTCTCAAAACAAAACGTCTTGAATTGTCTTATCTTGAAAACTCAGAGAAGTTTGATGGAATGGGGCCCACATTCATGGATGGAACAGCTGGCTGCTCCTTTTGAAAGGGGCACAGCCAGGCATGGTGGCTCATGCCTGTAATCCCAGCACTTTGGGAGGCCGAGATGGGTGGATCATCTGAGGTTGGGAGTTAGAGACCAGCCTGACCAACATGAAGAAACCCCATCGCTACAAAAAAAAAAATGAAAATAAAAATACAGGCTGGGTGCAGTGGCTCACGCCTGTAATCCCAGCACTTTGGGAGGCTGAGGCAGGCAGATAACGAGGTCAGGAGTTCAAGACCAGCCTGGCCAATATGGTAAAACCACGTCTCTACTAAAAATACAAAAATTAGTGGGGCATGGTGGCACACACCTGTAGTCCCAGCAACTCAGGAGGCTGAGGCAGAAGAATTGCTTGAACCCTGGAGGTGGAGGTTGTAGTGAGCCAAGACTGTGCCAATGCACTCTAGCCTGGGCAACCAAGCGAGACTCTATCTCAAAAAACAACAACAACAAACTAACTGGATGTGGTGGCGCATTCCTGTAATCCCAGCTACTCAGGAGGCTGAGGCAGGAGAATTGCTTGAACCTGGGAGGCACAGGTTGCATTGAGCTGAGATTGCACCCCTGCACTGCAGTCCAGCCTGCGCAACAAGAACAAAACACCATCAAAAGAAAGAGAGAGAGAGAGAGAGAAGGAAAAGAAAGGAGGGAGGGAAAGAAGGGAAAGAGAGAAAGAGACAGAGAGAGAGAAAGAGGAAAAGAAAAAAGAAAAAGGAAAGAGGCACATGCTGGTCCTTCACTCATTTAGACTTCCGTACCCATTGGACTTGAGCTCCCTAGTTAGATGCCTTCTTCAGCTCTGAGTCTGGAGGCCTACCACCCCATGATTCCAACTTCTCTTCTTCCTCTTCTATCCAGACAATATCCTCACCGTTTTTGTATTAATAGCCAATGAACTAAGATATTCACCTTTTCTTGTTTGTTTGGACTTTTTTGGTTTGGGGGGGGGGTTGGTTTGTTTTTACTTTCCTTGCGCTTTAAGGCAGTAGCCACAGCCTCCATGCCTAGTTCCTAAACAATTAATCACAAGATAAGATTTAATCATCCTTAGAAAGAATTAATGCCTGCCTTCTAAATGCATTATTGCTTTTAGGTTATACAAAACACCCTCCTCTTTCTCAGCACTAAACTGGGAACAGCAAACTCCAATTTCAACAGCGTATTTCAATGGTAATCCAATGGCGTGTGGACTTTTAAAAAGTATACATTAAATGCTTGAGCAAATCCTGCCTATATATAACCATTTAAGCAATTTCAAATACATTTCCGTTGCATAATTATGCAAGGACTGTGGTCGTAAAACATGCTTCTGCAAACTTAAGTGAAATCACCACAGAAGATTATTTGCAAGAAAAATGCCCAGTTGTTAGGTAGACCTGTCATCAGCTTCTCAACGGACTTCCATCTTGTCATTTCCCACCAAACAGTTGGCCTCAATCAGTCCACACTCAGGTTGTTGAAAAAGCCACAGAGAACAAGATCCAGCCCAGAGAGGAAATTCAGTTAGCATCTAACCGGGGCTGAACAGATTGGTTCGTAATGCTGTGGATTTTGAGCTTGAAAGCAGAAGTCATTATGTTTCTGTATTTTAGGGAAAAGGGACTATTATTTGCCTTCAGGAACCTGCTACTCCTTCTATACTCCCTATTGACAGCGTTTAGAGGAGTGATCCTAATTCCTGGCTGCACGTTAGAAAACAATGCCAATGTCTGGACACCACTGGGGACCAATTCAATCAGATTTTCAGAGAGGGGAGCTGGCATCAGAATTTTTAAGTGCTCGGGTGATTGCAATGTACAGCCAGGGTTGAGAACCACCAGTTTGCTAAAATGCATTGGTTCCCAAAGTGTGGCCCCTGAATCAACAGCATCAGCATCACCTGGGAACTTGCTAGTAAAGCAAATTCTTGTTCCTCACCCAAGACCCACTGAATCAGACCCCCGGAAATAGGACCCAGTAATCTGTAGTTTAACAAGCACTCCAGGTGATTCTGATACATGCGTTAATGTGAGAGTCACTGAATCAGACCCCTCAGAAATAGGGCCCAGTAATCCGTAGTTTAACAAGCACTCCAGGTGATTCCAATACATGCATTAATGTGAGTCACTGAATCAGACCCCCCCAGAAATAGGGCCCAGTAATCTAGTTTAACAAGCACTCCAGGTGATTCCAATACATGCGTTAATGTGAGTCACTGAATCAGACCCCCGGAAACAGGGCCCAGTAATCTGTATTTTAACAAGCACTCCAGGTGATTCTGATACATATGTTAATGTGAGTCACTGAATCAGACCCCCCGGAAATAAGGCCCAGTAATCTGTATTTTAACAAGCACTCCAGGTGATTCCAATACATGCATTAATGTGAGAATCACTGAATCAGACCCCTAATAGGGCCCAGTAATACGTATTTAACAAGGACTCCAGGTGATTCCAATACATGCATTAATGTGAGAGTCACTGAATCAGATCCCCCGGAAATAGGGCCTAGTAATCTGTATTTTAACAAGCATTCCAGGTGATTCCGATGCATGCATTAATGTGAGAATCACTGAAGTCTTGGATCTCAGCAGTCCTGGGTTTCCATGCCAAATCCACCACTTACTAGCTCCATCTCAGCCCTTGTGCAGAATCTGTACCTCCCTCAAACGCGGGATGATGAGGACTAGGACTGTTAGTGGTAGAAGAAAAGAGGAAGGAAGAAATATTAAGGGTATAGGATGAATAGACTGGATGAAGGACTGTATGTGGGGGTGATGAGAAGGGAACATAGAAGATAACTTCCAGGTTGGACAGCTGGATAATATTAGCCAACATTTGAGTGCTGATTTTATTATGTCAGATAGTATATTAAGTGCACTATGTGTATCATTGCATTTAATTCCTCATTATCCCCATTTTACAGATGATTTCCCAGCTGAGACTCAGCTTTCACATCTATAAAATGGACCGAGACTAGGAACACAATGAGAAAGAAAGACAGAGGAGGAGGGGCACCTCCCTGGGGCATGACACTACAAAGTCACCAGAGGCAGGGCCTCTTCCGAGGCAGAAGGTGAGCCCCTGCTGGTCAACAGTGCCAATATTTTTTTCCCTTGGGATTTCACGCTGCATGACAAGTGTGGCCCTGAAAGTTTGAGGCAAGCCTTTAGATGGCAGACTTGCTGTCCCTGTGGTAGAGTCCTGACGCTTCCTGCGTCATTTGCTGGAGCTCAAGAAACACTTGACACTTAATGAAAATGTCCCTGATCTATCCTCAGGGTTACCACCCAGAAAATGAGAATGCCACATCAAGGGCCTTGGCTAGGAGCCTCTGTTCCCCCAATGAAGCCCGATCGGTGTATTCATTAAGCAGCGCTTTCAGATAACTCAAGCTGGAGGGGAAACTGGAGAACACTTGGGTCCTCTGTCTTCTCCTTGAAAGGCATGATTGCCCATCTTGAGAAACAACTCCTCATTTGTCCTGCTCCTCGGCGGGTGGCTATACCCAAATAGTCCCTCCAGGCAACATGGCTTGAATATGCAAGAAAAGCATATTAGAATCAGAGGCTTGGTGACACATGAAACATGGCCTCATCATTGCCACACTTCGTCCCTGCCATTGGCCCCTCACTCTCCCTCATGCTCCTCACACTCCTGCCCTCAGGCCTCTCTGCCAGCCGCCGCCTCTGCCTGGCTCATGTGTTCCCCAGAGGGGGCAACCTCCTCCTGTCCTTCACAGCTTTGCTCAGAGGGAAGCCTTCACTGAGCCCCTCCTTGACCATCCTGTTTAAACTGCAGACTCCCCATCTCCCTCCCTTATTGCTCTGCACTTTGTATTACCTTTTAGCTCAGTTTCTCAAACTTGAGTTGCATCAGAATCACCTGGAAGGATTGTTAAAACACCGACTGTTGGGCCCACCCGCCGAGTGTCTGATTCTAACAAGTTTTTGGGCTGCAGATCCAGGGTCCTCATTTTAAGAGCCAAAGCACTCGCATACCACACACCTTGTTAGAGTGCAAGCCTCATGAGCGTAGGGACTTTATTTTGCTCACCGAAGAATCCCACGAGCCTAGGAGAATATCAGCCTTAGAGCAGATGCTCAATACCTATACTTTTATTTTCATAGAAGAGACAGGGTCTTGCTTTGCCCGGGCCGGTCTTAAACTCCTGGCCTCAAGCAATCCTCCCACCTTGGCCTCCTAAAATGCTGGGATTACTGGTGTGAGTCCCTGTACCCGGCCTCAGTATATACACTTTGTTGAATGAAATGCACCATAATGGTGAGTTTGATCTTGAACACAGGGCTGTCTGACTCCCAAGTGCAAAATCCACCATTTCCTAGCTATGGCCTTGGGCAGGTTATGTAACTTTTTGGAGCCTCAGCTTCCTCATTTATAAAGTGGGTATAATCATGACCTGCTACCAAATTTGTGGAGTCCAGTGCAAGATGGAAATGCAGTGCGTAGTAGTTCATTCTCACACTGCTATAACAATATACCTGAGACTGGGGGATTTATAAAGGAAAGAGGCTTAATTGACTCACAGTTCTGCATGGCTGAGGAGGCCTCAGGAAACTTGCAGTCATGGCAGAAGGCGAAGGGAGAAGCAAGCACCTTCTTCATAAGGCAGCAGGAGAGAGAGAGCGCGGGAGGGAGGAAATGCCACACTTTAAAACCATCAGATCTCGTGAGCACTCACTCATTATCGTGAGAACAGCATGGGGGAAACCACCCCCATGATCCAATCACCTCCCACCAGGCCCCTCCCTCGACACGTGGGGATTACAATTCAAGATGCGATTTGCGTGAGGACACAGAGCCAAACCACGTCACAGTGACAACAGGGCATTAAACAGCACAGGTGTCCTTCTGAGCACAGGACTCGCTATAAGCACACTGGTTGCAGGCCAGCAATGCGGGGCGGGGGGCGGGGCTGGGATTTATAATACGTAGTATCTATTTCATGGGACTGCGGTGAAGAGCAAACAGGATAAGGCATGTGGAAGCACCTCACACAGTTCCTAGCACATTGAAAAAATATGAACTCCCCTCCATTCATCTAACCTTCATCTTTTGCCCTTCTGTCACCTCTCAGAACAATACATTTTCATAGCTCCAGAAGCTCTAGTGCCTGCCTTTTTTTTTTCTTTTTTTTTTTTTTTGAAATGGTGTCTTGCTCAGTCACCCAGGCTGGAGTGCAGTGGTACAACCTTGGCTCACTGCAACCTCCACCTCCTGGGTTCAAACGATTCTCGTTCCTCAGCCTCCCGAATAGCTGGGACTACAAGTGCACACCATCACGCCCGGCTAATTCTTGTATTTTTAGTAGAGACAGGGTTTCGCCATGTTGGCCAGGCTGGTCTTTAACTACTGAGCTCAAGTGATCTGCCTGCCTCGGCCTCCCAAAGTGCTGGGATTAAAGGCATGAGCCACCGCACCCAGCCTTCTGGTGCCTGCCTTTAAGGGTGGCCCTGCTGAGAACTCACAGAAAAGCCCTCTGCTACTGTTGACTTGGCTTTGCCAGCTGTTCTGGGCAGAAGCAAGAACATCTCTCGCCACAAACTCTTTTTTAAAATTTTTTTTAGTAGAGACAGGGTCTTGCTACGTTGCCCAGGCTGGTCTTGAATTCTGGGCTCCAGTGATCCTCCTGCCTCAGCCTCCTAAAGTGCTGGGAATACAGGTGTGAGCCACTGTGCCTAGATGGAAGAATTCTTTGTGGCCACAAAGTCTGGTTGTTCTAGAAAGGAGCAGGCTGGGCAGTGGAAGTTGGAGGAGCTCTTTCCCACACGAGGTAGCTAGTCTGCTAGAGCGGGAGTGGGGAAGCAGCTCCTACACGCCACGCACACTAGGAGTGACGGCCAACCATCAGGTGAGGTCAGGCAGTTGTTAACTGTTTCTCTAAAATAATAATTGGTCGCAGCCGGCGCCAGGGAAAGGCAGTCTCCTAACAGTTAGAAAACACCTGAAACTGATCAGCAGCTTCCCAATAAGATCTTCAGAGTAGGGAGAAGTAACGCAAGATCCCGGAAGTATGCCAACGTATAAAACCCCGAGTTAAGAGGTCAAGCTGTGCCCTTGGTCTCTCAAGTCGCTCCCCTGGCCCTCTTCCAAGCGTACTTTCCTTCCTTTCCTTACTGCTCTAAAGCTTTTTTTTTTTTTTCCGCTGGAGACAGAGTCTCACACTTTGGCCCAGGCTGGAGTGCAGTGGGGCTGTCTTGGCTCACTGCAAGCTCCGCCTCCCGGGTTTACACCATTCTCCTGCCTCAACCTCCTGAGTAGCTGGGACTACAGGCGCCTGACACCACGCCCAGCTAATTTTTTTGTATTTTTAGTGGAGGCCAGGATGGTCTGGATTTCCTGACCTAGTGATCCGCCCGCCTCGGCCTCCCAAAGTGCTGGGATTACAGGTGCGAGCCAGTACACTCAGCCTGCTCTAAAGCTTTTTAGTAAGCTTTAACTCCTGCTCTAAAACTTGCCTCAGTCTCTCCTTTCTTATGCCCTTCAGTCGAATTCTTTCTTCTGAGGAGGCAAAAACTGAGATTGCTGCAGACATGTATGGATAACTACCACTGGTAACAGCCCCCCTGCCCAGGAGTGGTACGGCCGCCAGCAGGACTGCTCCCCTTAGATGACTGAGTGATCACGGTGACCAGCCATAAAATGAGCATGTCCCATCCAGAGCTCATGATTGCTCTTCTCACCCATCTGAGAGGACAAACAGAACAATTATTTTTGGAACTGCAGGGCATCCCTTTCTATGACTTTACTAGCTGTGTTAGCTTGCTTCACAGACTCTGAAATAAACAGACCTGGCTTAAATGAGCGGCCCCTCCACAGGTGTTGGGGTGGGAAGTAGGGAAAGGAGAGGAGCCTGCTCTGCTTGCATGAACATGAATCCTGTGGGCTGTGGACACCTACCTGGCCACAAAGCAAAGAGCAAGAGTCAGGGACCCTGACCACTTCGGGGTCTCTGCAAACCAAGATAGGACACTGAGCCTCTTGCAATGTACACATGCTAGCACCACAGTGGGAGGGAGGCAGCGGGGAGTGGCTCCATGCAAGTCCCAACTATAAAATCCACACAGAAGATATGGTCACATTTCCCAACAGCCTCTCCCTATGTCTCCTTTTAGATCTTTTTTTAAAAAGTCAGCTCCCCTGGTAAGTAATGTAATTTAACGTGTAAAACATCCATTTGTGCTTAGCCTTTCAGACGAGCAACACCTATGCCGGAAGTTGTGTTCATTCTCATACACCTGTGATACATCTACACGGGTCACACATCATGAGAGTGAATAACTTCTGATGACAGAGGCTCCATTTGTCGGGTACCACAAGGCTTCCTCCCTGTGCCAGGCAGGGTCTGGTTCAAGTCCTAGGATGACACTTCCTGGCTATGTGGTCCTGTGCAAGCGACTTATCTTTCTGCTCTGCCTTTTTCTCTTTTGTCCACGGAGGAGTCATGAAGATTAGAGATAATGAATATTAGTGAGGTGCCTGACACATGGGAAGGTCTAATAATAGCGAATTTACAAGGTTGTTGGAATGGTTGCACAAAGCAGCAAATATGCCTGGCCCATGGGAGCTGCCCAAAAAGTGAAGGCAGTTGAGGATCCTGGATTAGATATCCACACGGCTTTCCCAAGATTCCATGGGACTATCTGTCACATGGGACCACTTCCTTCCCGCTCATTTTTCCCCTCTGGCCCTTTCTTTGTTGGTTTAGTTTTCCCTTCCATGACCTCATTGACAGAGTTAGTCAGATTGGAGGCATCATAGCCCCAAAGCGCCTGCCCTGGCGGCTGGAGAGTAATGTGGAGGAGATGGGGTACAGAGGCTCCTGAGAGAAAGCAGCACCTCTGTGGAATTTTCCTATCATATGTGGTCCCAGTGGGACACCAGGGGGCTGCCCAGAATCCTATTCAAACTTGGACATCTCTGCAAAATGCTGCATTCACAGAGGAACACCAAACAGATCAAAAGAAGAGGACATTCATCCTACCGTTTTAAATGTATATTCTCTCTCATGCATTGCTATGTGAGTGGTAACTGGTACAACTACTTCAGAAAACTGAACATATGCATACCCTAGCCAAGAGAAATGAGTGCATATATCCACCAAAAAAAGAGCATCCAAGAACGTTGATAGCATTTTCCTCCTAATAGCCCCAAACTGGATGCAACCCAAATGCCCATTTCAGCAAGAGAATGGGGAATATATTGCAGCATATTCACATAATGGAATTCTACGCAATAATAAAAAGAATAAACCACTGCCATATGCAAAAACATGGGGGATTTCACAGACATTATGTTCAGAGAAAGACACCAAGCACAAAAGAATATACACTGTATTATTCCATGTATAGGAAATCTAAGAACAAGTAAAACCAACCAATGGGTGATAGAACCCATAATGGCACTGACCTCTTCGGGGATACTGACTTTGAAGGGGAGTGAGAGAACCTTTTAGGTGCTGTAAACATCCTGATGTGGGTAGTGGTTATAGGAGTATATACATATATAAAAAGCAAGTGGAACATCTAAGATCAGTGCACTTTCCCCATACTTTGTGCATTACACCTCAATGAAAACTAAAAAATAATTATATTCTTTAGGGAAAAACTCTCTCCAGCCACATTTTTCCTCGGCTCTCACACCACAGCAATCAACACAGAATTTTTGTGACCAAAGGTGTGTGTGTTTCTTCCCCCACACACCAAGCAGCTGACACCAGGGGGGTGTCCTCCAATTCAGTTCAGACACTATGATAGTGTCAGCTCCCACAGGCTGAGAGCTTAGTCCCCAGGACTGCCCCCCAGCACACACTAGTGCAAGTCCAGGCCTCTGAAACCTCTGACTGGTTGACTTCACAATTGCTTGCACAACCCTTTTTGGGTCAATTAATTTGCTGGAAGAGCTCACAGAACTCAGGGAAACACTCACATTTACCAGTTTATTATGAGAGATATTGCAGCCGGGCACAGTGGCTCATGCCTGTAATTCCAGCACTTTGGGAGGCGAAGGTGGGCAGATCGCTTGAGGCCAGGAGTTCAAGACTAGCCTGGCCAACACGGTGAAACCTCGTCTCTACAAAAAATACAAAAATTAGCCAGGCGTGATGGCGCATGCCTGTCATCCCGGCTACTCAAGAGGCTGAGGTGGGAGGATGGCTTGAGCCCAGGAGGCGGAGGTTGCAGTGAGCCAAGATTGCACAACTGAACTCCAGCCTGGGCACAGAGCAAGATTTTATCTCCAAAGGAAAAAAAAAAAAAAAAAAAGGCTATTGCAAAGGATACAGATGAAGAGATGTATAGGGTATAGGAGAAAGGGCACGGAGCTTCCATCCCCTCCCTGGGGTACCATGCTTCACATGTTCAGCTACCCGGGAGCTCCCCCAACCCAGTCCTCTTGGGTATTTATGGAAGTTTCAAGGCATTTTCCCCCTAGGGTATAGGGTGGGACCCTCTCTGAAGACAACCTTAAGACCCACAATCAGAAAGGTAGGGGAAGTTGAGGCCAGATGCGGTGGTTCACGTCAGTGATCCCAACATTTTGGGAGGCTGAGGCGGGCAGATTACCTGAGGTCAAGAGTTCAAGACTAGCCTGGCCAACATGGTGAAACTCTGTCTCTACTAAAAATACAAAAATTAGCTGGGCATGGTGGTGGGCACCTGTAATTCCAGCTACTCAGGAGGCTGAGGCAGGAGAATCACTTGAACCCCGGAGGCGGAGGTTGGAGTGAGCTGAGATTACGCCACTACACTCCAGCCTGGGCGACAAAGCGAGACTCCATCTCAATAAAAAAAGAAAATGAGAGTCCTATCTTGAGACAGGTGAATGGAGGGCAGGAGAGAGATTGTTTCCTGAAGCCTGCCCCTGAGGCCTAATACACCCAACATTATAACCAAAGGTTGTAACAGGGGCTATGGGAGATATGAAGCAGAAGCCGTGGACAACAGCCCATCTATATCATAACACTACGTATTCCATTACCGGGTTCTACTGTGTATGGGAACTGGGAATGAATACATACAGTAACCGTCTTGGGAAAAGCACATTTATATTGCATTTTATTTGTTTTTATAATAATGGCCTTAATTTTAAACACGCACACATTTGAAGCACACCACAATTTTTGCAATCCATTTTGACATTTCTCCATTGCTTAATAAACCAAAGCTTAGAGAAAGGACAATGTTCTGGTCCTCTCTGAACCTCCAGGAGGCCCCATCATGAACATAGCCACAGGATGGGCAGAGACAGGGAGGCGTCCAGAGGGGCTATGTTCTCCCCACTCCCAAGACACAGCCTGGAGGTGGGGTGGGGCTTGGCCAAGTGTCAGCCCTTGGGGGCACTAATGAGGCAGAAGGTGGGCTGGGGCACCCAGTCCCAGCTTGAGCCCTCTCTGCCTGCTGCTCAGAAGGAACCTGCAGCAACCCAACTTTCTAAAGCCCAGTCTACGCCGGTCTTTTTCATAGCTGTCAGGGTGGTATAAAACACACTGCCTGAAACAAGGTGCTTTTATCCCCCTGGAAAAGAGGCCTGGAAGCTGGAAGACAGCCAGGGAACTGCCCAAAGGGGTAGTCAGGGCCAGCTTCCTGGGCATCTGTCCTGTGCAATCACACAGGGCCTCATACTGAGAAGGGCCCCACAGTTGGTTAATACTCTGCTGTCACAGTCTTAACGCGTTTTTGGTTTTGTTTTTTTTTTTGGTGAGACGGAGTTTCGCTCTTGTTAGGAACATAGATCATAATCTATGTCTGGAGTTGGGGTTCTATTCCCAGCTCTGCCCCTTGCTGCCGGGGCATCTTGGTCAAGCCATTTAAGCTCCGTGCCTCAGTGCCCTATCTGTAATATGGAGGTAACAGCTATACACGTTCAGAAGATGTTAAGAGAATCAAATCAGCCTTCAGCTCCCAGCTTGGCACATTACAAAGTACTCAATGAAGCTCGGTGATTAGCGCTAAGATGATTGAGGGCGGATTATAGAGGCAGCACTCTTGCCTGGACCTGCCTCAGAAATGCCTTTTCTAAAGGCAAGAGCAAAAGAAAGAAGCTTGGGATTAACTCTTCCAAAGTAGCAAATGTTCTCTTTTCAGCATTAGGGCTAACACCACTGGCATTATTACACCCCAGGAAAAATGTGTCCTCATCAAGTCACAAAAGCCTGGTTTCAACCCACAGAGGGAACAACAACAACAAAAATGTCTGAAATGCTGAAAAAGCCAAGAGCATCGGGTACACGTTATCCAGCCCATCTTTGATTTGGGAGTTCACTGAAGCATGGCTGATGCATGGTTACCTTGGGTCCTATATGTCTCTTCTGTAAATAGGCTTTTGTTACAAGAAAAAAAAAAATGGACTGACTTGGAAAAACAGAAGGAAACACAAGGAACAGCGAGACTTTTTCCCTTCCCACAAAACGGACAGGTCTGAGAACTCCCGGGATCCTGGCTCTTCACAGATTAATTAACCTCCTGCAGCCTCAGTTTCTGCCCTCTCAAAGGGGGAGTATGCAGGAGTGATGAGGAACACAGATCTGGAGACAGACTACCGGGGACATCTTAATCCCACTTACCAGTTGTCTGGCCTGGGACACGCACTAGACTTCTGTGCTTCTGCTTCTCCCTCCTGTAGAAGCTACAGTACCTACATCCTGGGGTTGTTGGGAGGGTGAAGCAGGATAATATACATAAAGTGTAAGGAATGGTGCCCGGCCCAGAGTAAGTCCTCAATAAATGTTAGCTGCAAATCATGAACCTAAATCACCCAGCTGCAGTTGTGCCGAATAATGGGAGAAGTAGTTGTAGCAGTCGTTATTATTGTTATTTAAACTGCCCCAGGACCTGTGATCTTGTGACTTCAGATTCCTTCTGCATATGCCTCCAAAATGTAGGAGACCCTTAAGGAGACTGGTGATTAATCAAGCCCTAGGGATAAGCTAAACTCAAATGAGATCTTCCCTACCTTCCCCATCCTGAGGATCATGACCATAGGCCTCAGAGTCATTTTAATGTCAGAGCAGAAAAGAACCAGCTGGGCGCAGTGACTCACACCTATAATCCCAACACTTCAGGAGGACGAGGCAGGCAGATCGCTTGAGCCCAGGAGTTCAAGACTAGCCTGGGTAACATGGCAAAGCCCTGTCTCTACTGAAAAAAAAAAAAAATGCAAAAATTAGACAGGCATGGCGGCACATGTCTGTAGTCCTAGTTACTCAGGAGGCTTAGGTGGGAGGATCACCTGAGCCCAGGAGGTAGAGGCTGCAGTGAGCCACTGCACTGCAGCCTGGGAGACAAAAGTGTGACCCAATCTCCAAAAAAAAAAAAAAAAAAAAAAAAAAAAAAAATCTTGTAGGTCAGCAAGTCCACATTCCTTATTTATAGATGAGTGAAGAACTAAGGCTCAGAGAAGGCAAGTGACCTGCTCAAGGTCACACAGAACAAGAGCTGAGCTAGGAAGACAGCTCAGAGTTCATGGCTTTGCACATCCATTCCCTTCCTGTTCCCACCTACCGCTCATTCTGTCGGAGTCCCTGGCCCCTCACAAGGTCCCCTGACCTCTCTGTCTCCCGGGTGAGCATCTGTCAAGTTATAGACTCATCGAATTCTTGGCCACATCCTACTAGAGACCCATTTTTCTTACTGAATCAGGCCACCATTAGGTCCTGAAAGCCCCATAAGTCTTCTATGCATGAGCAGATCCTTTAATCTATTATTCCCGAGTCCTATTTATATATATTTATCCATATGGCTATATAAATAGGGCTTTGAGATGTATACGTGGCAGGTTATTGCTGTAACATAGCTGTTCTCCCCAAGAGGAAAACAAAAATGATGTATGACAGAAGCTCTTTTCCATGCAGAAAGCTCCTGTCTGATTTATTAAGAGTTAGGTTGCAGCCACATGCTCTGAAGTAGTGAATCTATTGCAGTTATCTAAGAGCAGGACACTCAGTTCCAGACGCCAAAACAGCAAGTCTAGGGTGTGGCAAGAGCTCAAAGAATCTTACAGCAGTCACTCGCTAGGTACTTGCCATGTCCCAGGGTATTATCTAGGATTCCTTTGGTTGCAAGTTGAAGCAAAAAATGGAAGCTTGTTATAAGGATATTGGGTGTCTCCAGGAACTCAAGGAGAGGCAGGGGGCTGGGTCTCAAAATGGCTGCAACTCCCTCTCTCCTGTGCGTCTCTGCCTTTCTCTGGGCCTTGGCTTCATTCTTCTCTCTCACTCCAGATTAACATTCTCCATATGGAAGAAAACATGGCAGCCACCAGCTCCCAAGTTTTGCCTCTTACAGTTTCCACGAACTCACTTTGTACTTTCTCTGGTCCCAAGTACATGGAATGGAACCCCAGTTCCCCGTGTGGCTCAAGGGTCAGGAGCAGGGTCACGAACCCAGAGCAGCTGCTGCAGGAAGCATTCAATGAACTGGATGTGGAAAGGAGCAGTTCCCAGACGATGTGGGAGAATTTTGAGCGTCACCAGACAAAGCAACCTGAATGCTTTTTCTCTATACTCACTGTGTGGACTTGGAAAAGGCAGTTAGCCTCTCTGGGCTTCAGCCTCCTTCAGTGTAAAATTGGGATAATGGTGTGCTCCGTAGAGGCAGTAGTTTTTATTGTTTTGTTCACTGATATATCCCCAGTGCCTAATCAATGCCTGGAACATGTTTATGTTCAATAAATATCTATTGAATAAATAAATGAATGAACTGGGCACAGTGGCTCATGCCTATAATCCTAGCATCTGCTTGTTGGGAAGCCGAAACAGGAGGATCTCTTGAGGCCAGATGTTCAAGATCAGCCTGGGCAACATAGCGAGACTCTATCTCTACAAAAAATTAAAAAATTAGCCAGGTGTAATGGCACATGCCTGTGGTCCCAGCTACTCCAAAAGCTAAAGTGGGAGGACTGCTTGAACCTGGAGGTTGCAGTTGTGGTGAGCCATGTTTGTGCCACTGAACTGCAGCCTGGGTGACAGAGACAGATCCTGTCTCAATAAATAAATAAAATACATAAATGAATGATAACTGTCTTATAAGATTGTTGGGAGGATTAACTGAAATAATAAAAAGAGCTAACAGTTAAAGAACACTTAGGTGCCAGGAGCTGTTCTAAGCGTACAACATTAATATATAGAAGACACTTCTGACAGTGCCTTGTGCATGCGTGCCCAGGTAAGAGAAAACTAGGGTTCAGGAAGCAAGCAACTTGCCCGAGGTCATTAGCTAGCAAGTGGCAGAAGCAGGATTCAAATCCAGGGCCTTCTGAAACCACTATGCTCCCTTCCCCCTTCACTGACATTCTCTAGTCCAGTATTTTCCAACCCTGGGTTGTGACTGTGGGGTGGGGAGATGTGGGGGGTGTGAATAAACATGGGGTATGGAGTATGCGTCCATATGTATAAAAAGCATTGTGGATAAACTGAATAAATATACTGATCACAGATACATGCACAGCCGTTTCAAAATGTCTTACATGTTATAGTGTTTAATGAAGTACAAATTAATAATGTAAATTATTACTGAATTCAAGTCACCTAGGATCATGTATTTTCTCAATCAGCAAATACTACAAGTACATCTGCTATTATGGAGGAGGTTTATGAAATTGTAATTTTGGAAAAAAAAAAAAAAAAACACTCAAAGGGCCGGGTGCAGTGGCTCACACCTGTAATCCCAGCGCTTTGGGAGGCTGAGGCAAGTGGATTACCTGAGGTCAGGAGTACAAGACCAGCCTCACCAACATGGTGAAACCCAGTCTCTATTGAAAAATACAAAAATTAGCTGGGTGTGGTGGCACACGCCTGTAATCCCAGCTACTCGGGAGGCTGAGGCAGGAGAATCACTTGAACCCAGGAGGCAGAGGTTGCAGTAAGCCAAGATTGCACCATTGCACTCCAGCCGGGACAACAAGAGCAAAACTCCATCTCAAAACAAAAACAAAAACAAACAAACAAAAACACTCAAATTATGAACCTCTGAGCTACGCCTACCTTCTCATGTCACAGATAAGGACAGTCAAAGTCCCTCAAGGTCATGAAGTAAGTGAGAGCAGACTCAGGGCGAGAACCCAGGTCCTGAGACCGTCGAGGTTTCTAGAGTAGAAGGGGAAAATTCCTCCTTCCATTCTGACAGTGCCAACCAGCAGTGAGGATGTGGAGCCACAGGGAGCCACACTCTGCTTTGAAGTGGGGATGGAATTCTCACCAGCTCTTGGACAACAATTTGACATTTTATAGTGAAGTTGAGGGTATGTCCATCTGAAGACCCAGCAACAGCACTTTTTAAATTATACCCTAGACATGTAAACAAGGAGACCTGTTCAAGATCGTTCACTGTTCTGTTGGAGCTGCCTTTTAAAGAAAAAAAAAAAAAAAAAAGACCGGGCACGGTTGCTCACGCCAGGAATCCCAGCACTTTGGGAGGCCGAGGTGGGCAGATGACCCGAGGTCAGGAGTTTGAGACCAGCCTAACCAACATGGAGAAACCCTGTCTCTATTAAAAATACAAAATTAGCCAGGTGTGGTGGCACATGCCTGTAATCCCATCTACTCAGGAGGCTGAGGCAGGAGAATGGCTTGAACACGGGAGGCAGGGGAGGCAGAGGTTGCAGTGAGCCAAGATCGTGCCATTGCACTCCAGCCTGGGCAACAAGAGCAAAACTCCATCAAGAAAGAAAAGAAAAGAAAAGAAAAGAAAAGAAAAGAAAAGAAAAGAAAAGAAAAGAAAAGAAAAGAAAAGAAAGAAAGGAAGGAAGGAAGGAAGGAAGGAAGGAAGAAAGATTGTTCACTGGAGCTTTAAAAAATGGTGCTAAGTCATATACACCATGGAATACTATGCAGCCATTAAAAAGGATGAGTTCATGTCCTTTGCAGGGACACAGATGAAGCTGGAAACCATCGTTCTCAGTAAACTATCACACGGACAGAAAACCAAACACCACATGTTCTCACTCATAGGTGGGAATTGAACAATGAGATCACTTGGACACAGGGCGGGGAACTTCACACACTGGGGCCTGTCGGCGGGTGGGGGACTGGGGGAGGGATAGCGTTAGGAGAAATACCTAATGTAAATAATGAGTTGATGGGTGCAGCAAACCAACATGGCACATGTATATTTATGTATCAAACCTGCATGTTGTGCACATGTGCTCTAGAACTTAAAGTATAATTTTTTTTAAAAAAAGCATTAGCTTATGGAAGGAAAAAAAAAATGGTGCTAACTAAATGACCCTCAAGAGAACAGATAGAATGAAGCATGCAATGGCTTTCTAGCCAAGCATTTAGGAAAAATAGCCAGTTATATCCACCCATAGGAACGAATCTCATGGCGGAAATATAACAATCTGGGCTTATCCTCTACTTGTGAACACTCAGTCCTTTATCCTCTCCAGGCCCCAGTTTTCCTTCCTTCTTTCCTTCCTTCCTTCCCTCCCTCCCTCCCTCCCTCCCTCCCTCTCTCTCTCTCTCTCTCTCTCTCTCTTTCTTTCTTTCTTTCTTTCTTTCTTTCTTTCTTTCTTTCTTTCTTTCTTTCTTTTTGAGACAGTCTTGCTCTGTTACCCAGGCTGGAGTGCAGTGGCATGATCTTGGCTCACTGCAACCTCTGCCTCCCAGGTTCAAGCAATTCTCTTGCCTCAGCCTCCCAAGTAGTTGGGGTCACAGGCATGCGCCACCATGTCTGGTTAATTTTTGTATTTTTAGTAGAGATGGGGTTTTACCATGTTGGTCAGGCTGGTCTCGAATTCCTGACCTCAAGCAATCCACCCACCTTGGCCTCCCAAAGTGCTGGGATTACAGACGTGAGCCACTGCACCCGGCCTCCAGGCCCCCGTTTTCTTATCTGTAAAATGGGAACTGAGGATGAGACCAGTGGTTTTCAGACTGTGTTTGCCAAGTCCTAGCAATGCTTCACAGGGGATGCAAACGTTTAATCTAAACATCATCTTTCAAAAATATTTAAAACTATTTTAAAACTAGAGGCAACAACGTGCATATTCCAATGTGCTTTGTTCAAAATGAAAACCCCTTGCAGACCAGCGCTGCACTCATGTGGACTATCTGCTTCCCCCATTCTCCTAGAGAACCCGAAAGGAGCCTCTCTCACCTTCTCGGTTTAATTGGAGCATATCCTATGACCACAAGGCGAGCAGCTGTCAAAATCTGTTGCCATTTTCAACTGCTTAGCTGAGAGAGTCAAGATTTTTTCAATATTGTATCACCAAAGCAAAACATCACAATAATTTACATGTTGTGGAAGATGCTAATTGTCATCCATAACCGTAATTTCAAATTTGTATTTTTTGTTTGTTAAATCTATTTACTAATGCAATAAGAAATATATATATATATCTCACCAGCTGCACCGGTGAGAGAGGCACCACATCCTAACCACTAAACCTCCAGAGATGCAATACACATTTTTTAAACACATTTTCTCTTTAGGCCAGGCAAGGTGGCGCATGCCTGTAATCCTAGCACTTTTGGGAGGCTGAAGTGGGTGGATCACCTGAGGTCAGGAGTTTAAGACCAGCCTGGCCAACATGGTGAAACACCATCTCTACTAAAAATACAAAAAAATTAGCTAGGCGTGGTGACACACACCTGTAATCCCAGCTACTCAGGAGGCTGGGGCAAGAGAATCGCTTGAACCCGGGAGGCGGAGGTTGCAGTGAGCCAAGATTATACCACTGCACTCCAGCCTGGGTGACAGAGTGGGACTCTGTCTCTAAATAAATAAATAAATAAAATAAAAAATAAACTTCCTTTTTGGGAATAATTTTAAATACACAGAAAACTTGTAAAGATAGCACCAACAGTTCCTAAATACCCCTCCCCCATTTTCAGTTTTTTCTAATATTACCAATGTCCATTACCATTTATCAAAACTAAGAAACCAACAGGGGTATGTCACTTTTAAGTGAACTCTAGATTTTATTCAGATTTCACTTGCTTTTCCATTGATGTCCTTTTTCTGTTCCAGGATCCAATCCAATATATCACATTGCATGTAGTCAACTTTGTATTTTCATCAATCTCGATGTCCTTATTTAATAAGTAATACTATAAATGAGTGCATGTAGTTTCATACTAACAAAACATCAATTTTATATGTTTTGTATAATGAAATTCCAGGAAGATTTCTTTGAGGAAAAAAAGAGGGGCTCCACTGTATTTTTTTTTTAAGTTTGCAAACAACTAGAGGCACTGTTCCTTAAGGCCTGGGAAGACTGACAGCCGCATGATTCAGTGTCAGCACAGGGTCAGGTTCCATCAGGACTTACTAAGTGAGCTAAATGTGCTCAACTCTCAGTATGGAAATTATACATCCTGTTCAGATTGAAATTGCCCTTGGCTATTCATCCTGGAGGGATGCCGACGCTCTTTTCCAATAGGATGAACATGAAACAAATGTCCATTTACCCACTCATTCTTTTGACAAGTATTGAAGCACCTACTATGTGCCAGACCCTCTAGGGGTTGGGAATTGTAATGAAGAAAGCGGACTACTTGCTACCCTCAGAGAGCTTACAGTCCAATGGCGGAGACAATGATAAACAAGAGAGAAGCAAACTGTGCGGTGCAATGGTGACTCCTGCCAAAGAGAAAAGTCAACCAGGGAAAGGGAAAATTAAAGGGGGGTGGGGTGAAATTTTACTTCATGTATTTTAATTTTAGAGTCAGGGTTTCACTCCCTCACCCAGGCTGGAGTGCCATAGTGTGATCATAGCTCACTGCAGCCTCGATCTCCAGGACTCAAGTGATCCTCCCACCATGCCCAGCTAATTTTTTTTTTTTTTTTTTTGGAGAGACAGGGGTCTTGCTATGTTGTCCAGGCTGGTCTTGAGTCCTGGGCTGGGCTCAAGTGATCCACTCACCTCAGCTTCCCAAAGCACTGGGATTATAAGCACGACCCACCACACCCGGCTGAAATTTCAGGTATAAGGTGGCCACAGCAGGCTTCCTTGAGAAGGTGACTTTTCAGTAAAGGCCTGAAGGAAGTGAAGGAGCACTCACCTGAGGGAAAAGCATTCTGGGCAGAGGGAAGCGCACATGTAAAGGTGCTGGGGCAGGAGTACACCTATGAGCTTGAGGAACAGTAAAGGGCCAGTGTGGATGAAGATGATTGAAGGATAGGGAGAGACTAGTCAGGAGGTGGGGATGGAAACATGGGAGACTGCAGTGAGAAGAGCCTCCTTGAAACAGCTGGGAGGCTTGTGCAGCAGCAGCAGAGGCTGAGCCTTGGCAGTGCTCGCTTCCACGGGAGTGTGGCCATGTGTGCATGTGTGTACCCCTGGGGAGGCCCAGAATATGCCCCAACCAAGTGGAGAGCCATGGCTGTGTCTGCTTGGAGCAAGCTGGGAGAGCAGGGCTTGCCTGGGCTCCTGACCAGCTCCCTGAGGCACGGCGTGAGCCTGCCTCCTATGCCCACGCTGTTCTGCGAGGGGCCGATGGGGCGGAGCAGTGAGGAGCCTGGCCCAGGGCAGGAGTCTGAGCAGCTTGCCTGTGCTGGCAGCAAGTCCTGAACTTACTGGCCCAGGGAGAAATTAACCCTGCAGCTCTTGGGGGCACTCCAGAAATGAGGAGAAACTCAGGAAAGAGAGGAACTTCTTACAAGTCATGATATGGGATGTGGGAGGCATTTCATTTAAATGTTAAACCCAAATGTCCTTTAGCAGGTGGCTGGATTACCAAAGTGTGGTACAACCATTCAGTGGAACGCAGCAATAAAAAGGATACGCAAAGCAAATGAGTAAGTCTCAAAAAGTGATGCCGGGTGAAAGAAGGCAAGCAGAATCATACTGCCTGATTCCATTTATTTAAAATTCCAGAAAATGCAAACGAATCTTCAGTGATGTAAAGCAGATTATTGGTTGTCTGGGGATGGGAGGGAGGAGCAGGAAGGACTACCTAGAAAAAAGTGAACTTGGGGGGTGATGGATATGTTCATTATCTTGATTGTGGAGATGAGTTCACGGATGTGTACACAGGTCGAAACTTATAAAGTTGTATGGCCAGGTGCGGTGTCTCACACCTGTAATTCCAGCACTTCGGGAGGCCAAGGCAGGTGGATAACTTGAGGTCAGGGGTTCAAGACCAGCCGAGACAACATGGTGAAACCCCATCTCTACTAAAAATACAAAAAATTAGCCGGGTGTGGTGGCGGGCACCTATAATCCCAGCTACTTGGGAGGCTGAGGCAGCAGAATTGCTTGAACCCAGGAGGCGGAGGTCACAGTGAGCCGAGATTGCGCCACTGCACTCCAGCCTGGGTGACACAGCGAGACCCTGTCTCGAAAAAAAAAAAAAAAAAAAACTTTTAAAGTTGCATACTTTAAATGTGTACAACTTATTTTATTCTAATTATACATCAATAGTTAAAAAATATGAATGGCCTGTACACTTCAAATACAAGTTAGAGGTGGTCAGAATGGGGAAGGTAAAAGATGTGACTTTATTTTGTGTTCCAAGATATTATTTATATTACATATATTAAAAACATGATTATGTATTCTACATTTTATGTGTAATTATATATGTAATTACATACTAAAATGTATATTTATATGTGTATTTATATTAAATATATTTGATTTTCTCATTTACATCTCTTTCATATGATTTCATAGATTTATAAATGTCTTATGTTGTATGTCACATACAATTGCTTGTATGCATTTTTAGATTACGAAAATACTGGTGGGGGGGTGTTTATATAGAGAATCCCAGATGTCAGCTGGGGTCTCCTGGCCCCATAAGGTGGGTAGCATTGATTTGACCCCCCATTTCTATTTCCACAGTCCAAAACTATCTCCAAAATGTCTCCAAATTCCAGAGAGCCGAGTTTCTAGACTTCCAGCCTTCCCCAAATCCTGCCCAGCCCTGGATCTCCTGGCTGTGGTTTTATCTCCACCCTGGTTAAGCATTCATAAATGAGACCTCTCTTCCTTTCTCTCTTCCTTTCCTGGCCCAACCCCACCTCACCCCCAGCCCCACCTCCCAAGCACCTCAAATACAACGCTGCTACCTGAAACCGAATCAGCACCATAGGGCAAACACCTTAAAAGGGGGCGCGGTTCTCCTTAGGCTGCCCTGGACTGGCCGGGACTTCCTCAGCCTTCCCTCCCTCCCCATCTCCCCTTCTAGTCCCCTCTCTCCTCTTTGTTCCTCCCCGTGGGATCACGTTCTTCTCTGCCCCAAATTCTTCCCTTTTCAGAGCAGGGCAATTCTGCTGGCCCAGAACCTCCTCCCAAACTCTCAGATGCTCGGCAGAACAGAAGGCCCACAGAGAGAGAGCTGCGACTGCCAAGAGCTATTTTTCTCTGCCTCCCACATCTGTAGGTTTGTGACTCTACGCGCCTCATAGCCACGTGCATCTGCACACACGCTTACACTGGGAGGAAATACCCCAAGATGCTAACCCGAAAAGCAGAGTCTGGGAATTGGCAGGCTACCCCTCTTGGGTTCCCTCCTCCCCTCTCTACGCCCACCTTCCAGGGCCTCAGGACTTCTGCCTCACCCCCTCACTCTCTGAAGTGTCTTTCCTTCCTGTCCTAAACTGTTGCTCTGCCGTCCCACTCTGCCTCAAAGGGCTGCCTTTCCTGAGCGAGTAGCAAGCCAGCCAGTACAAAGGCTGAATAAACAGTCAGTGGAAATTAACTTGAACGTTCAGGGAGAAGAACAAAGACTTTCGATGTGAGCTGGGGAAGGAATCATAATTGCCAGAGAGAGAGGGGCGGCCCAGGCGCCCGGTTGCAAGAGACACAAGAAGCAGTGTTGTTGACAGTGGCGGAGACAGACAGGCGCGATGCTGATTTGATAAGTGGAAGGGCGAGAATTGTAATGTAATGATGCTGATGGAGAGGGGAACGAGGTCTCAGAGGGGAGAGGCAGGTGACGGGTCCCTAAGGCAGCCAGCTGAGATGGCTGTGCCTGAACGGGGGATCCTAGCTTCACACCCTGAGACCCGGGCCTGGGCAGCAGGTGTTCTGATGGCAGTTGTACCCTGGGGCCATAATTACAGCCAAGGAGCATCCCATGGCAGTTCCAGGGAAAAGTGGAGGGAGGACTGGCAATTGGGTCTGCAGCGTGGGGGAAATGATGGATCCCTATGGACCTAGAGAGATGGGGCAGCCCCGACTCTGGAAGAACCCATAGAAGCAGACAAAGCTGGCCTGCTTGAGATTTCTACAGAGAAGCATTCTGTAGATCTTGTTGTCTTCAGGCCGCAGCTAAGGGACATAAATAAGAAAATACAGATCGAGTGCAACCTGGATGCCAGCGGCTTCATGTCCAAGTCCTACAATCACCTTTTGAGGCGGCACTATTATTGACCCTAGTTTACAGAGGAGCAAACTGAGGTCCAGAGAAGTGGAGTAACTTTCCCAAGATCACACAGCTCTTCACTGGCATAGCCAACCCAGAACTGTCCAGGCAGGTACATTTGCCTTTGCAGGTTGGGAGGTTTCAGCCTTAGTGACACATCGACGTGGTCAGAGATCTAAGGTTCAAGGGTCTAAAGCCTGGCAGGATCCGGCTTTTTCTTCGTATCACTCACAAGTATCCTGACAGGCCTAGTCTGCACCCACCAGAGGCTAAGATGGCACCACCTGTCCAAAACCTTCCACCAGTCACGAGGTGCAGAGGAGGCACCCTGCCACTGGCGTGAGCTGCTCACTGGGTATTCTGCACTCATGTTCTCATCTAACCTCATCAGGTCTTACCTGACCCCAAAGTGGGGTGCTTAGAAGGAACATAAGGAAAGCCCCTCCAAAGAGGCCTGAGATGCTGGAACGAACAAGACAAGGACACAGTCATGGAATCCCCTTGGGGCATCTCATCCTCTGTTAAATGCGCCTCTATCTATAGTATTCGCTTGGGGGCAAATGGACTCAATTGATCATTCATTCAACAAAATATTTTTGAGAGTGGATGATGTTCCCGGCCCTGTTTTATATGCTGGGGTTACATAATAAAAGACTAGGCCCTGCTTTGGAGGGGCCCACAGTACCAGCAGCTGAATCACAGCAGGCCATGGGAACTGAGGGGCCGCCATCCCACAGCTGGTGGGAGGCCAGGGTGAGGGTTCAGAAATACTCCCTGGAGGAGGGAGCCTCAGAGTAGAGAGCGCGTTAGGGGAAAGGCAAGGGGTAGAGGTGGAAAGAGAACACAGACTTTCTGCAGATTAGAAGACTGGAGGTGGGGGTTGGTGAGCCAGGAAGCTCTGATGGCCTTGGGGTTCTGGGAGCCTCTCTAGATGGTATTGGAAGTCTCTGTTGGGGGCGCTAAGAATGGCTGGTGCCTCTGATCCAGCTGGGAATGGGGATAAAATAAAGATTCCAGGCCAGGCGCGGTGGCTCACACCGGTAATCCCAGCACTTTGTGAGGCCAAAGTGGGTGGATCACTTGAGATTAGTAGTTCAAGACCACCCTGGCCAACATGGTGAAACCCCATCTCTACTAAAAATACAAAAATTAGCTGGGCATGGTGGTACACACCTGTAATCCAAGCTACTCGGGAGGCTGAGGCAGGAGAATCGCTTGAACCCGGGAGGCGGAGGTTGCAGTGAGCTGAGATTGCACCACTGCACTCCAGCCTGGGCAACAGAGTGAGACTCCATCAAAAAAAAAAAAAAAGAAGAAAGAGAGAAAGACAGAAAGGGAGGGAGGGAGAGTGGGAGGGAGGGAGAGTGGGAGGAAGGGAAGGGGAAGGGAAGGGGAAGGGGAAGGGAAGGGGAAGGGAAAGGGAAGGGAAGGGGAAGGGAAGGGGAAGGGAAGGGGAAGGGAAAGGGAAGGGAAAGGGAAGGAAAGGGGAAGGGAAGGGGAAGGGAAGGGGAAGGGAAGGGGAAGGGAAGGGGAAGGGAAGGGGAAGGGAAGGGGAAAGGAAGGGGAAAGGAAGGGAAGGGAAGGGAAGGGAGGAAAGGAAGGAAAGGAAAAAAGAAAGAAAAGAAACAAAGATTCCAGAGTGTTTCTCTCCCTGCAGGAAACGGAGGAGACTCCCCAGGACCCTTGCTGGGTATCCTGGGGCTGCTCTGCCAGGATGTAAACATGGGAACCAGCATCTTCTGGAGGGAGGCCATACCAGGCCACCTCCATACCTCCCAGGAATTGACAGGAAGGACGCTCAGGGTCTCCATTGCTCTCTGAGTCATACCATGTTCTATATGTTCGTGGCCTGAGGACATGCTATAAATATTCATGGCTGAAAAAACAAGGTGACAGTACAGTCGTCTCCAGAAGAAACCACGGAGGGCAACCGGCTTTCATCGGGCAACTTCGCTTCCCGCCTTTGAATGCTAGGTCAAAGCTGGAGGAAGAACTAAACCTTCTAAAACCCAGTTTCCTTAATTTGCTTAACAAAAGACATCTCCATGCTCTATGGCCTCTTAATTTCCGTAGATGTTAAAGTGCAGAGAATTAAAGAATCAATGGACAATTAAGGAGGCACTGGCAGGTTCTGGCCAAGAGCATATTATTTATTTATTCAGACAGCCACGCTCATTTTTAAAGCGCTAACTTTCCATTTTGTTTCTGACATCAAAAATAAATCAAAGTGAACTGTACACGTCATAGCTGAAAAAAATTATTTGCATGATACGTTGCCCCTTTGAAGCCTCAGTAGCCATCTGCAAAAGAAATGTTTGTGTCAAAACAACAACAAAACGATACGCATTCATTCCGGCACCAGCATTTTCTTAGGATACAGACAGGATTGAAAAAAGCAGAAATAAGGTTTTAATTCACTAGTGATTTTTCCACGCAGTTTCAAGCTTCTTTTTGATTTCTGAGCATCCATTTTCCTGGGTCATCTAGAGAGGGTTGCAAGATTTTAGTCCATTAACACAGTGGTAGTTTGGTGAAATCTCAACAGGCAGAGACAAGCAGCCAGAGTGGGGACACAGGTTGGCTGAGGGCTCCCTGCAGCACTCAGCCAGCCCCTGTGTTTCTGCTTCTGGTCCAAGACCTTGCCCCTAAATTGCGGGTCCCCTAGTAGCCCCCCCTTTTCCCTCTATCCAGCTGACAGCATTGGATATGTCTTACCTAAAAAGGAAAATACAAAATGGCCATGCGATATCTTGCTCTTTAAAGGTTCCCTGATTGGGACAAGCGCTGTGGAATTGTTCCTTCACTGTGACCTTCACTCGGTAGCCCTTCCCCAGCCCGCCCACCCTCACCCCCTCCAACACGCCCACCCTCACCCCAGACAGCCCACCCTCTATTTCACCACTTCCTGCTCACTTCTTCCCAAGTTACCCAGAGGTTGATTCTAGGAACGTGATTTTCAAACTTAAGTGTGCATCAGGACAGTGTGTTAAAAGAGAGTTTTGGATTCAGGAGGTCTGGGGGAGGGCCCAAGAATGTGCATTTCTATTAAGTTCTAATAATAAGATCGCGTAGTGAGAACGGCTGTTCTCACTATTGGGGTAGGGGGCAGTGGGCGGAAGGCGGGGAGGACACTTCCAGTAGCTTGTGCTGTGGCGCCATCTAGTGGTCTATGATATAGTGGCAGCAATCTGTGTTGCGTGCATTAAGTAACCTTGAAAACTAGCCCTCTCCACGCGCCTTCACCTTTATCATCTCTACTTTTTAAAGAGTTTTATTGAAGTTAAATGATCACTTTTCATACTCTGAACAACCACTGGAGAATGGGATCTTTACAGACTGTGTCCTACCCAAAGTCCCACAGCGGCAGAACTGAGACTGGAAGACGGCTATTTTAAGGCTAGAAATTTTAAAACTGTGCAAATAGACTTTGGTATTTGTCCTCGGGATATTTCCAGCCTAAGGCAAGATGTTGGAAGACAGCGACACAGCCACCCAGATTACACAATAATTAAACCCTAACTTAACCAAAAACTTAGTCCCGAACACTTCTTAGCAGCCAAGTCAACGCAGGAAACAAGGATTCCATCTACTCACAACCTAAAGCAAGGGAGCATGCCTGTTTATGAGTAAAATCAAATGGTCCCAAGTTATAGGAGCAGTGGGCATGAGGTTAGTCTGGGAGGCTTACTGAAAATGCAGATTCCAGGTCCCAGCACTTTGCATTTTTAACAAGCACTCCAGGTAAACTGAGGCTAATGGCCTGAGCGCCCTCATTTGAGAAACACTGTCTGAAATGGTGTGGCCTCCTATCAGGATGTTCCTCCACCCTGTGATGTCCAACAGGAACTAAGAGGCACACATGTGATCTTAGCATGTCCACTAGCCACCCTTTAAAAAAGCAAGTGTAACCGGTGAAACCCCATCTCTACTAAAAATACAAAAAAAAAAAAAAAAAAAAAAAAAAAATTAGCCGGTGTGGTGGCGGGCACTTGTAGTCCCAGCTACTCGGGAGGCTGAGGCAGAAGAATGGCGTGAACCCGGGAGGCAGAGCTTGCAGTGAGCCGAGATCACACCACTGCACTCCAGCCTGGGGCGACAGAGCGAGTCTCTGTCTCAGAAAAACAAAAAAACAAGTGTAACTATGTTTTATTTAACCCACTATGTCCAAAATAATATTTCAATGTGTAATTATTCCTTTTCTTATAAAGTGTATATTTTATGTTTATAACACAGCTACTGCACTCCAGCCTGGGCAACAGAGAGAAACCCTGTCTCAAAAAAACCGAAAAAATTCCCAAACACAAATAATTACTGGAGCTAAACATGTTCCTGCTCTGTGGTGTGTACCCCTTACAGGTATGTGCCCGAGAGAAATGAATGTATGCGTCCACTAAAAATACAAGAATGAAGGATAGGAGCTTTAAACATTACAGCCTAAAACCAGAAACCTCAATGAACATCAAAGAATGGGTAAATAAATTGTAGTACATTCATACAGCGGAATGCACACAAGAGAGCTGAGGCACGTGCCATCTCAGGCAAAACGGTGAGTGCAAACACTAAGATGCAAGAGTGCAGACTGCACCATCCCATTAACACAAAATTCCAGAGTAGGAAAATTAATCTTACGGCGATAAAATTACAGTTCCCTAAGGGACAAGGTATTGATTAAACGAGGGCATGAGGTCAACTCCTGGGATCCTAGAAATGTTCCTTTAACCTCTGGTGATGGTTACCCAGAGGCACACGTATGTGAAAATGCATCATGTTCTACACTCAAGATGTGTGCAGTTGGTGTGCTTTGGTGTACAAGTTACACTCCAAAGGTAATAATTTTTCTAAATCTCTCTCAGTGCCCATCAATTAAATCCGTGTCTCTGAAAACGGGTCTCTGACATCAAGTCACTTAAAGGTTTTTTGTTTGTTTGTTTGTTTGTCTTTTTAGCCATAACTTAAGAATGTCCTGCAAAGGCATCAGTAGTTTTCAAAATGATTCCAAAATGCAGCCAGGGTTGAACATCCATGCCCTGGGCTCATGAAGTGTTCAAACTTTGATGAATGTATGAATAGCCTGGGAGTCACAAAAATGAGGATTCAGGAGGGTGGAGCCTGAGATTCTGCTTCCAGGAGCTGCCAGCGCTGCAGGTTCGTGGACCATACTTTGCTGTCTAAAGAGGGTCTTCCCAGTCTATCCTGGGAAGAATGCCCACCCTCTGGGTGTGGAGGGTCCTGTGCCTGATCACTCTACCAGGAACAAGGCAGGTACCATGAAGGAAGTCTACAAGGCACAGAGCTGCCCACTGTCATAAGGAACCTGAGATTCCGCAATTTTCAAAATCTAAAGAACTCACGGTTGGCCTGGTACTGTGGCTCACGCCTATAATCCCGGCACTTTGGGAGGCAGAGGTGGTGGATTGCTTTAGCTCAGGGGTTTGAGACCAGCCTGGGTAATGTAGTGAGACCCCCCGGTCTCTACTAAAAATATAAGAATTAGCTGGGTGTGGTGGTGCACACTTGTAATCCCAGCTACTCACAAGGCTGAGGCAGGAGAATCGCTTGAACCCAGGAGGTGGAGATTGCAGTGAGCCG
Organism: Chlorocebus sabaeus; assembly: GCF_047675955.1. NCBI lineage: Eukaryota > Metazoa > Chordata > Mammalia > Primates > Cercopithecidae > Chlorocebus > Chlorocebus sabaeus. The sequence goes on from NC_132919.1 coordinate 41,278,874, forward strand.
GGATGGTGCCACTGCACTCCAGCCTGGGTGACAGAGCGAGGCTCTGTCTCACAGAAAAACAGAACAAAAAAAACTCATGGTTGGAAAAGAGGCAAATAAATATCAAAGCTGCATTTAAGTTTGATTAAATGGAGGGTGGGGGTAGGAATTGCACATGAGTGTTTCCGGCAGGGGCCAGCAAACTTTCTGTGAAAGACTAGTTATTTCTGGTTTTGCAGGGCATCCAGTCTATTGTAGGTACTCACCTTTGTGGTTGTAGCACAAACACAGCCACAGACAATATGTAAACAAATGGTCATGCCTGTTCCAATAAAACTTTATTGACAAATCCAGACCTAGTGTGTGACTCTGTTTATGTTATGCTATCATCTGTGTGTGCTCGGTGTGTAAGGATTGAACCTCTGGTAGGAAACACAAGACACTAGATATAGTGTCCTCCAGAGAGAAAATGTGGGTGTGTGGGGGAAACAGGAAGATTTCCTTTTTTCTGGTTATCCTTAAGTATCTTTGGAATCATGTATTACGTGTTTATTACCTATTAAAAGATGAAAAAGACAGGACTTCTATAAGTGATGTTTTCGCAGACAGCTTCCTATGATGTCATGCTCTCACTTTATTTTTATTTTTTAGAGACAGGGTCTCACTTTATTGTCCAGGCTGGAGTGTGGTGGTGTGATCATGGCTCAACTATAGCCTCCACCTCTTGCCTCAGCCTCCCGAGTAGCTGGAACTACAGGCATGCACCACCACACCTGGCTAATTTTTCTATTTTAGTAGAGATGGGATTTCACTATGTTGTCCAGGCTCTCCTGGGCTCAAGTGATCCTTCCACCCCGGCCTCCCAAAGTGCTGGGATTATAGGTGTGAGCCATCACACCCAGCCCCTGCTCTTTTACCATCTCCTTTTCCAAGTGTCCATGAGCCAGACCTACAGGACCAGCCCCAATCTCAGCAGGAACAATGACCCTGGCCGTTCAGCTTCTCCCTCACCTGCCACGCCACTCTGTTCAGCCTCCTCTTCCTTCAAAGCCTGGAGGAGGCCAGCTCTGGAGAGGAGCCCTCCCACCTGTCACCTCATTCATCCTTCTTGTCAACATGTCCATTTGGTGCTTGGACCATCATAAAGAGAAGCAGAGGCATCACATGCAAGCAAAGACAGAGTCTGGAATGCAGAATACCCAGGTTCAAGTCTGGCTCTGCTGATTTGAAGCCTCAGTTTCCTTCCTACCTCATCAGCAATTGCCAGGATCCCATTAGAAAGTGGGAGAAGGCACCCACTCAGGAAAGCACCATCTGCATCGAGATCATCAAACTCCGCTCCCGAAACAGAGAAGCTCCCTAAAGGCTCAATGCAAGTTTCATCTTTGAAGCACCCAGCCGGATGCAGGCGCTCAATGGAGAGAAAGAAATCAGTGGGAGCAGTCGGGGCTCCTGCCTGTCACCAAGCCAGGGAGGCCGGGGAAAGACAAGAAATCCATCCCAGCTCCAGGTAGGAGGTATCCGCCTTCCTTGCCCAGAGCATCAGGGCTTCTCAAATACCGTCTGTCCCCACCAGATGTCAGTTGGGCCTGTTTCTAGCAAGAAACAGCCAAGATCTCTCTTAGATGATTTGCTTTGTAAAAATACAAGTCAGCCTCATTAAGAGGAATCTTCAGGAACGCTCTTATTCACAGATCAGTCAAAAGTCAAACCTGGCAAGCATGTCAGCACTCACCTAATTCACCCCCACTGTTTACAGATGGGGTGATGAGAAGAGAGGGCGAGGAGCTTGTGAGCTCGTCCCCAGTCAGGCATAAGAACATGGCACCCTGGCAGCTTCTATGGCCAGAGTTCCGAGCCCTTGGAGGAAAGGTGTGGGCCCTTAGAATGGCAGGCCATGGGGAACACACAAGCCCCAAACCTCAGAGGCTCATGTGAGATGTTTCACAAACCACACACCCATGAGGGCCGGCTGCAGCCCTGTTCCATGTCATCTCCACACCGGGACCCAGGCGGGTGGATGGGTGTCTACCTGGCATGTGGCCGATGCTGGTGCAGAGGGAGAAGAAAAGTGAACCACATGCTGGCTCAAGGCATCTGCCTAGGTGACTCGTGCCACCTTTACCCCTCTTCCACTGACCAGGATGAATCCATGCCTGAGTCCAACAAAACTAGGATGTACCCTCCTACTGTGAGGAAGACAGAATTTTTGGCAAGGAGACATCCAGTCTACCAGAGATGCCCAGCTAAACTACAAAAAGATAAATGTGTTGATGTACAAGGTCTCATATATGCTCTGATAACAACCAAAATTTCAGGGCTGGGTGCAGTGGCTTGTGTCTGTAATCCCAGCACTTTGTGGGGCTGAGGCGGCGGAGATCGCTTGGGGCCAGGAGATCGAGACCAGCCTGGGCAACATGGCAGACCCCATCTCTACCCAAAAAAAATGAAAAAACAAATGAGTTGGGTGTGGTGGCATGCGCCTGTGCTCCCAGCTACTCAGGAGGCTGAGGAGGGAGGATTGCTTGAGCCAGGGAGTTCGAGGCTGCAATAAGCTGACTGCACCATTGCACTCCAGTCTGGACAGCAGGTTGAGACTCTGTATTTAAAAAAAAAAAAAAAAAAAAAGTCACAGGGAAGGAGAGGGCAAGAAAGGAAAACAACAAATTTAAATATTTTAGACACCCAACTTCATAGATTATTAAAATTTTATACCAACTCAATAGTGTGCATTATTTTCAAATACCAATAGAATATTTAGTATGGTCCCCTTCCCTGCAAAATGATTCTAAAGTTCATCTGGAAAAATAAATGTGCAAAAGAACATACAACTTTGTGAATAAGGAAGAACATAAATAAGGCTGTCAGAATCAGTGTGATGCTGATCAATGCAATAGTCTAGGCCTACACTGTCCCAACGTGGTAGCCACAAGCCACATGTGGCTATCAAGCCCTTAAAATGTGGCCAGCCTGAACAGAGGTATGCAGAAGTATAAAATGCACACTGGACTGAGTGGGAAAAACACCGTAAAACAACTCCTTAATACGTTTCATATTCATTACATGCTGAAATGATATGACTTAAAATATTATGAAAATTAATTTCATCTGTTTCTTTGCACTTTTTAATTGTGGCTCCTAGAAAGTTTTAAATTACAGATGTGGCTCATATATTTCTATTGGACACTGCTGGTCTAGGAACAGACCCAGATTTTCCATCCATATCCTTTATATCCTTTATATTCCCCAATGGAAACTTAGAGGTTTTTGGGGGTTTTTTTTTCCTTTTTTTTTGAGACAGTCTGGCTCTGTGACCCAGGCTAGAGTCCAGTGGTATGATCTCAGCTCACTGCAACCTCCGCCTTCTAGGTTCAAGCGATTCTCCTGTCTCAGCTTCCCAAGTAGCTGGGATGACAGGTGTGTGCCACCATGCCTAATTTTTCTCGTATTTTTAAGAGATGGGGTTTTCGCTACGTTGGCCTGGCTGGTTTCGAACTCCTGGCCTCAAGTGATCCACCCACCTCAGCCTCTCAAAATGCTGGGATTACAGGTGTGATCCACCGCGCCTAGCCAGTTTTCCTCGTTTTACATTACCACAGTTTCAAAATGTCCACTCTTCGGCCCTAGCTGCTGTGACTGTCTCTCAGCTTTGTGTTACTTAAATTTTCCATAAAAGCAAAATCATTGATGTCTCCTGTCATGGTATCTTTCCCACTCTAAGTTCCAAAGCTTTCCCATGGACTGATCATTTAATCACTGTGGCATTTATTTGGGGATGTGGACTGGGGCAAGATGAATCCATGCTGCTTTAGGGGTGGTGGTAAAGAGCACCTGGCCTGGGGTAGCAGACTGGTGGTTAGTTTCAGCTCTGCTCTAACCACAAACCACTTTCCAAAGTCACCATATTCTATCGCTTGGGTCTGCTCATCTACGGAGTCCCTGCCTCCCTGGGTTGTGTCAAGGACTCAGTGTTACCTGTAAAAGAGACAGCACCTGACATACAGTAAGCACTCCCTAACTCTAGCTACAACTCTCATTTTATCTTAGAACTGACATTAGTTATCGTCTGACAGATGTTGATGTCTACAAGTGGCTTACCTGAAGTTGTACAAGGTATAGCAGTAACCCTAGAACCCATCCTCCACGGTGATGCCCCAGAGACCAGAGGGGCGGTACTGACACCAACACCGGCAGTGAGAACAGGGTGGAAGCTCTAGCCTCCTGCGTCCAGCATGCCACCTCTCTCCCCTACAGCCTGGGCAGATTACCAGATCTCTCACCAGCACTGGTTTCTCCTATGAGTTTCCAATTCACACCAAGACACCCCCTGGATGCCCCACAGGTAATTCAAAGAGGGTGTCTCAAATGCACTTGCCCAGGCAGCTGACTTGCGGAGGGATGGAGTGAGGACCTCCATAAATCTGCTTCTCCTTGAGGACAATGAGATTTCTGGCAAAATGGTTAAAAGTCAAGGTTTTCAGAACTCTGGAAATTAATCAAAGGCCCGTAACAATCTGAGCATTTATTCGAGGAGTACAAGTCCTTCCCCAGCCTCCAACCTGCTCTTCCTCTGGCATTCCAAACTGAGTTTAATGGAGGCACCCTTGCAGGGTAGGACTCTAAGGCCTGGGAGTCCCGAGTAGCAGCCCATCTCACTCATGAAAGCGCAGGGGGGTTTATTGGAGGATCCTGACTTCATCACATCTTGTCTGCCCCAGGCTCCATCCCAGAAGAATCCTTTTTTTGTGTCTACACTTCCACCTCACCCATCCTTTTCCCTGCACCAGAATCATGTTTTAATGTTTGAAACCCCTCAATGGTTCCCTGGAGATAAAAGCTCAATCTGCACACCAGGTTCTGTGCGCATTCCCTAAGTTAGCAGGAAGGTTTCCATAGACCTTTTCATGCTCCAGCAATGCTGGATTATAGAGGAAAAGCTTAGACCTGGGTGTATGGTGACTTGGCCAAAGTCACACCCAATTCCTGCCAGGACTTAAAGCCAACAGTGACTAAGAACTGCAGGGGAGCTCCCTGAGACCAAGCCCTGTAGAAGCAGAGGGCATTTCCATGATTAAATTGCCTTATGAGGTTACCTCATCTTACAGATGAGGGAAACGGAGGCTCTTAACCACACAGGTGAGAACCTGGATGGAGGGGAAGATGGGCACCTGACAATGGCCACAGCTCAGGCTCATGGGGCTGCAGTCTTCCGCCAGGAGATGGGAAGGAGAACAAGCCAGCTGGGTTGGAACTGGGAGGAACTCCCAGGAGTGCTTGTGCGGTGGGGAGAATACCTCCAATCTGAATGGCCCTCAGGCTACATTAGCGCTCTAAAGACTAGAGCTCAAGCTCAACAGCCCTGCAGCCAGAGGCCTCAAATGTAGGGGGCGGGGCGGGGTACTGGGGTAGGCCTGGGCAGCAGTGGCCAGAGCCTTCTTTAAGAGCAGGGGCTATTATATTGAGGCAGTATCTCTTCCCATACATAATGATGTATTTCTTACATCATTCTCATCACTATAGTAGATTAAATAACTTCATGAATCTATTAAGAATGACAACCAAAGGCGGCACAACCTGTTTTAGAAGCCAGTGCTTTAAACTGAGTCTGGCTAGTTAATATGCAGTGAAGGAAGTCAGAGGACACTTGGCTGCCACCTGGTGGAACAAGGAGAGAGAGGAAAAGGCCAGATAGAAATTTCTGGCCAAACTGTCTTCAAAAAACCACGGGTCTCCTGTAGAGGTGGTTGTGTGGGGCCTGTGATCCAGCTCACCACACTCACCGGCCCCCTCTTCACTCTCCACCCCCCTCAATTCTTCACCACTGGAAAAAAATGGACTCAAAGCTATAGTTCATACAATTGAAGATTTATGTAAGTTTAAGTGACTTAAGTTACTTATTTTTAAACTGCACAATGCTGAAGCCAGTCTAAAAAAGAATCAAACACACCACTGCAAGTTAATTCAATGAGTTACTTTTTTTTTTTTTTTTTTTTTAAACAGATTTGTACAGCAGAAAGTTCCCAGATCACAGTCTCTACCATACAGCCAACCGTCCAGTGCGCAGGAAGCCACAGGGGCCCTGGCCAGAGGGGCCAAGGGTGGCAGCTGCACTGCAGAGTTGACTTCTACTTACAGGTGATATGTGGCTGGAAAAATCTTGAGTTCCCTTTGTTCTCCAGTGTATCTTGTACAAAATATTACATTTGTTTAAACACATATTTACAGAGTTTGCACAAATAGAAAATGGGTACAAATTACAACCAGGCTTCGAAGGATACTAGTTCCCCTCCCCACTGACCAAGGTCAGGAGTGATGACCACTTCATATTTACAGCTGCAATTTAAAAAGTCTGTATTTAGAGACCTAGATGAAGTTTATAAAAACTGGTTAAATATCATCAATTCATTTATGTAAGCTGTACAAGTAGTGGATACCAATTAGTCAGTTCATGTCTTGCTCCCTGAAGAAAGATTTGAAGTAAAAGAAACCCTCTCAAGCAAGCAACACACATCCCTGGCCTGTCTGCCAGTTTGTTTGGATTTTGCCGGGAAGGAGATAGAAGGAAGAAGGGAATGGAACAGGGGAAGAGGACAATCTGGTTGAGACTGTTTCTATTCTTTTCTTTTTTTTTTTTAAACAGCTGAGAACCAGGATAAGCCAGCTGGCTTGTTAAACACTATCCTTTAGCTTTGAGAAGAGAACCCACGGTTTCATCCTTTTTTCTCAGAGACGAAACGTCTTCTCAATAGGACTACAGTATGGAGGAAGAAAGGACTTTCTGGAGAGGGCAATGTTTGTTATTCTGATGTTAATCTTTGACTTGAGTGCCAAGCCCGGTTTCAACAGTGCAAAAAAAGACTCTCAGGAAGCAGCATGGGGAACCGGGGGTCAAAGGCTTGCGTAGTAGCTGTCTACCCACTGGGCAAGGCCTCGCTCCACCAGGGACCGGTTTATCAACACCACCTAGAAAAGAAAGTTCCCTTAAAGCTTTGTCCATGGCACCTTGGGGCCATCTCCCAAGCCAACATGAGCTCTCCCCTCCCCAGCTGCCACTGCAGGCAAGAGATACACAAGACTAACAGTGTAGCCTGGACGTGGTGGCTCACGCCTGTAATCCCAGCATTTTGGGAGGCTGAGGCAGGTGGATCACCTGAGGTCGGGAGTTCAAGACCAGCCTGGCCAACATGGGGAAACCCCGTCTCTACTAAAGATACAAAAATTAGCCAGGCGTGGTGGCACATGCCTGTAATCCCAGTTACTGAGGCTGAGGCAGAATCACTTGAACCCCGGAGGCGGACGTTACAATGAGCCGAGATCATGCCACTGTATTCCAGCCTGGACAACAAGAGCGAGACTCTGTCTCCAAAAAAAAAATAAAACGAGTAACAGGGTGGGGGACATGGCTTGTGCTCTAGCCAACAGGAACATTTATTTAAGTGTTCTGTTGGCTGCTGTGGCATGAGGATAGGTGTTTTTTGTTGTTGTTGTTTTTGTTTTTTTGAGACAGAGTCTTGTTCTGTCACCCAGGCTGGAATGCAGTGGCACAATCTTGGTTCACTGCAACCTCTGTCTCCCAGGTTCAAATGATTCTCCTGCCTCAGCCTCCCAAGCAGCTGGGATCACAGGTGTGCATCACCACACCCAGCAGATTTTTGTATTTTTAGTAGAGATGGGGGTCTTGCCATGTTGGCCAGGCTGGTCTCAAACTCCTGACCTCAAGTGATCTGCCCGTCTCGGCCTCCCAAAGTGCTGGGATTAGAGGGGTGAGCCACTGTACCTGGCCAGGATAGGCTTTTTAATATGCTGAAGAAATCTAAGCTTTCATACCATAAGATAGAAGACAGAAAAACCCAACCTACGGAAGGTCCCAGAAGGTCTCACACAGGGTTTCTCCACCTTGGCACTATTGACATTTGGGGTTGGATAATTCTTTGCTGTGGGGCGCTGTCCTGAATACTATGGGATGTTTAGTGGTATCCCTGGCCTCTCTCTACTCACTAGAGGACACTGACACCACCACCCCCAATCAGGATATCCAAAGTGTCCCCTGGGAGGTGCTTGTCTACAGTTATATCCTCTGATTAACTCAACAGGAAACAAATCCCAGGACCAGCTCTTAATCAATCCATTACTTCGGGTCAGCAACACAGAAGGAAAAGAAGGGCAGAACTTACTTCATCTCCAACCACACTCCACAGCTGAATCAGAGGAAGACCAGTTGGACTGTAACTTGTCACCTGAAGAAGTGGGGAGGGGGGAGTATGATATGGTTAGGTTTTGTGTCCCCACTCAAATATCATCTTGAATTGTAATCTCCATAATCCCCATGTTTCGAGGGAAAGACCTGGTGGGAGGTGATTGGATCATGAGGCGGTGTGCCCATGCTGTTCTCGTGATAGTGAGTTCTCACAAGATCAGATGGTTTTATAAGTATCTGACAGTTCCTCCTTCACATACTGTCTTTTGCCTGCCCATCACGTGCCTCTTCCCTTTCTGCCATGATTGTAAGTTTCCTGAGGTCTCCCCAGGCCCGCAGAACTGTGAGTCAATTAAACCTCTTTCCGTTATAGATTATTCAGCCCTGGGTATTTCTTTATGCAATGTGAGAACAGACTAATATCAAGTATTAGCTACTTCATGCACCTTTCCTTAAATACTACTGGTCAATCCAGGGCCAAGCCACAGAAAGAAGGCATTGAAAGGTCAGTTCCCAAGAACCCAGCCAGCCTGCCTCCCCTACCCCCACCAACCACACACCTGAGCAAGCAGTGCTGTATTCCCTGTCATCTCGCTCATGGCAGCATCTGCTTCAGGTGAAAACTGGTCGTCATCTTCAGGAGGAAAAGGAAAAGCAGCATTTAGGCTGTCATTGAGGCAAGGCACCCTTGTCATATACATAAGTTTCAGATGCATTCCAAGTAGAATGCTTCAGATGCTGTGGGACTGCAGTGGGGAGATCCACCCGGGTCAGGGACAGAGCCTAGGCCTCCATACAACTCCCAGTGGATAAACTCAGGGCCGCTGCGGCATGTTGCCCACTGGAGCACAGACAACAGACGGACAGAAACTCTTGCCTTCACCACCACCATCACCACCAATACCAGCAGCAGCAGCAGCAGCACCACCACCAACTCGGGTGCTGGCAGTGCAGAGCATATAGTATGTGTTCTTCCACCAAATTAGTAACACGCAGTGCTATCCCCACTTTACAGGAGAGAACACTGAGGCAAAGGTGGATTCCCGAAGGTCAACCAGTTCCCAAGTGGAGAAGGTGGGAATCAAACCGAGGCAGTTGGCCACACAGCCCAATAAGGGCAGCCACTCAGAGGGGGCAAGGCGCTGCGGCAGCATTCAGCTTTGCTGGATTACAAAAGTTAACATAGAACAATACACCCAAGGCAAGCAGTGGTAAGGATGGGAGAGACAGGGGTTTACCAAGGAAGATCTAGGAAAATCTTACGAAGGAGAAAGAGTTTCAGCTGGGTCTGGACAGATCGCTTAGAAGGACAGAAGCAGAGAGGAAGGAGGGGCAACAGCAATAAAAGCAGCAAAACAAAGATCTTGCCCTAGTGTTCCCTCTGAGCCGACTCCAGCTAGACTGTAGTATTTCTAACGCATTTAATTGCTTAAGACAAGCAAGAAGATGATCAGAAGGGGCAAACCTGGGGAGGTAATGGGATGGGATGAACTATCACCTACAAACACAAAATTCCTAGCCATAAACAGCTGCCATTTCATCACCCTCTACATACCAGACCTTAGGTTTACGTAATTCTCACAGCCAGCATCAAAGACAGGTACCATTCCCATGTTCTGGGGTGAAAGTTGAGGCTAAGTAATTTGCCCAAGATTTTGCCAGTCCTCTTCCCTCTGACAATGCTTTCACAGTCTAAGACACCAGATAGGGTGTTCCCACTGTGTCCTGTGGAGCTATGGCCTGGCTGAGCAGTACAGCACACCCTCTACCACCGGGGCTAAGACTCTGGGTCTGGACTATAATCTGGAAAGTGCCTTTGTTGGAAGCCCTTCAGTGCCTGAGGTCTGAGTACAGTCTAGAGCAGTGGATCTCAAAAGATCAGCAGCACTGGTCTCACCTGGGAACTTGATAGCAATGTAAGCTCCTGGGCCTAAGCCCAAACCTATTCAATCAGAAGCTCTTGAGTGGCAGCAACCTATGTTAGCATAAGTCCTCCCGGTGAGAACGGAGGCTCTGAGAGAGAAAGACCTACTCTCTCAACAACTGTCCCCAACAATCCCCCAAGCCAGAGGCCCCAGCTGTTACCTGACAGGGGCATCACGCTGTCCAGAAGGACTTCTGCTCCCTGAAATGGCAGGGTGACAAAGTCAGACCTGGGAAGGCAAGAAAGGAACAAGTTTAACATAGACACGAAGGCTGACTCCACTCCAAGCCAGTACTCATCTTTGTACAGTGACGCCCACAACGGATGCAGCAAAGCAGAGGGATCGTCTTTGCAGCAGGCCACGGCTCACGGCACACCCAAACACAGACAGCCGGCCCTGCTGCAAGCCTGACCTCAGAGAGACTTCCTACAGCAAATTCCTAAAAAAGAGCCCACTTCACTTTTTTCCTTTTTTGTTGCTGTTGTAGAGATGAGGTCTTGCTATACTGCCCAGGCTGGGCCTGAACTCCTGCGCTCAAGTGACCCTCTCAAAGCCCTGGGATTTGCAGCAGGCCACCACGCCTGGCTCAGCTTCCCTTTTGAAGGATGACGCTGAGGATTCTTCCACAAGACAGGCCTTCTAGCTCAGTTTGGCTGAGCGAGTAATGGAGTTTGTTTCTATCAGACTCTGCTAAAACACAGTAAGCAGCAGGAGAGAAGAATTAACCCTCACCCAAGCCCTGGCACAACTGAGCCAGCCATGCAGAGATCATACATCCCAGACAAGCAGGGCGTAGGCCTGTCTGAGGCATCTCCGCTCACCTGATTTGCCGAAGCACGTCTACTTTCACCCTCTTATATCCGCCGTAGTCCACGTATCGAATCTCCACTTCGTTGGTCTCCTCGTAGGAGGCAACCACTTGGGCTCGCCACCACGCCCCGTCCGCACCAGGGGCGGCACAGATGACCGTTACTGCAGGGCAGGGAGCGGAGTGTGTGGAACGCCTGGCCCAGGGCAGGGAACCAAGGGCCACCTGGCCACTACCCACCTCCCTGCGTTATTTCTCAGAGACCTGCACCTCCGCAGCGCAGGGGACAGGAACAGCAACCGGCCCCAAGCAAAGCCTCCCCCAAGCCCAAGACCAGCTGAGGGAAGAACCTGGGTGTGAGAAGTTCAGCCTAGCAAGTGTGCCGCCCCCAAGGCCATCCAGACTGAAAAGCATTCAGTCTAGATCCATTACTCCAAAACTTACTGGGACCCAAGAGGGACACAAATGAATAGGAATAAACCAAGTAAACATAGCACTCAGGAATGGGGGCCAGGGCCAGCCTTACATTTAAGAGGAAGCCCCTGAAGAAATCAAGTGCAGCAGATCTCGGCATCCTCGTACCTAGGGTGCGCTCCAGCCCACAACTCAGACGGAGAGCTTGACCAGAAGGGGCCTCCTGGGCCTAAACTCCCTTCTTCTAACCTTTGCCTCTGGAAGGTGCTGAGAGCACCTGGGCAGTCGCCCAGGATCAAGGGGTCACTAACCCACTGTGGGTCAGAAGCAGATGAGACCATGAGGTAAAGGTTCCCAGCAGCACCCCAACAGCTGCCCCAGGCTGGCCAGGATGAGGACGTGTGACATGAGGCTGACTGTGCTGGGTCCTGACCCTTAGAGAGAACCCCTGGCAGTTACCCCTCGGACTCCAGTTCAGTCTTTACTGCTGGGTTAAGGCAACTTTAGAGAAGCTGATGAAAACTAAATCCTTATCCTTCCAAAAGGAAAAAAATAACACACAAAAAGCTACCGATCACTTCAAAAGTTTTCTACTGCACTGAGGGACCCCGCCAGCCCCTGGTGAGGAATGGGTGATGTTCTGACATTTGATCCTCTCTGATAAGGACAACAAAGACAATAATGACAAAGGCTGGGCTCAGACCCCAGATCCTGCTCACTTGGGCAAGTCACTTGAGGCTCAGTTTTCTCATCTGTTAAACAAAGATGACCCAACACACTGCACAGGCTTGTTGGACTTAGGGATTTTTTCATGGTAACCAGTATATGCATCAAGTGCTTTATATGTAACACATACAGTATTCAACACTAATTCCTGGAACAAGTAGGTATCACCCCCTTTAACAGATAATAAATAGGTGGCAGATACTGTGACACTGGCTTTGAGGGAAAAAAAAGAAAAAATTTTAAAAAAATCAGTGGCAGAGCTGGGATCTGAATCCCTGTGTCAAAACTCTACTCCAACACCCATCACTCTGCCAGCCAGTGGAAACCCCAGCTCTGCCTTGCCAGGAAACCCACCCCAGCTCCATAACAATGGCAAGAATTGAAGAATGCTGCTTCCATGAAGGATCCCAGAACAGCCTCCTCCTGATCAGGATCCAGGCAGAACAGGCCACCCCAGGGGTCCCCCTTCCCGAACCCTCAGGGCGCTGCTTACTTTCCACCGGGGTGGGCAAGGTGGGGATTCCAGGCTGAGAGTAGCAGAGGTACATCTGCTGGTCGAGGCTGCGCAGGGCGTGGAAGGTAGGGTGTGTGTGCTGCTGCACGAACAGGTGCCCGGCGTTGACCTGGTTGACCACAATGACCTCCACGGTGATGCCATCAGGCAGCATGAGCTGTATAGAGGGGAAGGGGCAGCGGTCACTGAAACAATCCCTCTCATCTCATCTCTGAATAAGTCCCGAGGCCCAAGGGCAAGTCTCTGGGCTGGCACACCTTTGAAAAGGGCAACTCGAGACAACATGGCACCCAGAAGGCAGAGGTTGAAGGACTACCTTAATAGAAAATGTGCGACACCCTGTGGCTGTTGTCCTGCAAGACCACGAGCAGCCATTAGGGACAGTCTCACCTCAGGGCCAGGCAGGGAGGGTCCCACAGATACGGGGCAACCAAGAAGCAACTGCGGAGGTAGTGCTGGGCCTTGCATAGGCCTGGGCAGGGTCCACCTACCAGCGGTGCCCTCCCTCCCACTTCCATTGATGAATCTGTAAGACCCAGGGAGGGCAAACACAGGAATGAGATGGCCACTGAGAACAGGGCTCCTGAAAATAAGCAGTAGGCAGGCCCTCAGGCCCTTTAGCCAACTCCTGTGGACTGGCAGCTGACCCCAGGAGCCTATGATCTGACAGCATCTACGTTGCCTTCCCAAGAGCAAGCAGTGGCCTCAGGTCAGGTCCGTGGTCAAGGTCTAGCAGAGTCTGCTTCCTATTTGCTCTCCCTCCTGCTGCTTATCCTCCTGAGGTCAGGAGTTCTAGACAAGCCTGGCAAATGTGGTGAAATCCCATCTCTACTAAAAATACAAAAATTAGCCGGGCATGGTGGAGCACACCTATAATCCCAGCTACTCAGGAGGCTGGGGCAGGAGAATCGGTTGAACCTGGTGGGCAGAGGTTGCAGTGAGTCAAGATCATGCCACTGTACTCCAGACTGGGCAACAGAGTAAGACTCTGTCTCAAAAAAAAGAAAAGAAAAACAGAGAGTGAGTCTAGGACCGAGCCTCCTGGGAAAAAACTCTTGATTCAGGAATAAAGCATAAAGTGGTATTCAGCCCACCCTCAAATATCCACAGGAAAAAGACATCCCAATCCTTTCCCTCCAGTCCAAGGGCCTTTGCAAAGGGGAAGACACAAAATTGAAATGCCTATCATCCTTTAAAAAAACAAACAAACAGGAAAAAAAAAAAAAAAAAAAGCCACCCAGGAGGGCAATTTCCTTGGAGCAGCACAGTCAAGTCCATCTGTGTAAAATGTAGTCTCTGGTCCACAGAACTCTGCAATTCTACTCCCAGTGAGATGAGGCCCTACTAGGGTCAGAGCCATACTGCAGGACATGGCGACGGCCCTGAGAGACCCTGCAGTCAGCCGCACACAGGAGCCGCGGAGATGGCAGCTCTTCCCTCTGCCAAACTCCTGGGGCAACCTACAAAGAGTCACTGGGCTTCCGGGCCTGGTGGGAAGTATTCACTCTTCTTTGTAATTTAGGCACCTCCTGGGGAGGAGGAAGGGGAAGGAGATCCTTTACCAGGGCCACTGCTAAGGCCTGACTCAACCAGAAGAAAGAACAAGTGCCATCCAAACCCATGATACTAGTCCCATTCAGGGCTCAGGTGTTGAATGGCGACCCTGGACACACCCAGTCTCCTGGCTGAACTACACCATCCTTTCTAAGCAAATGCCTAGAAAACTCTTAAAAGGTGCCCAGGCCGCAGAGCCAAGGAAAGTGGTCCTCCCATGTGGGGACCAAGAGGCCTCTGGTTTCCTGCCAGAACTATCACCACCTAACCCCTGTCCCCAGAACACAATCCCATAGCAGAACCGACCAGTGGAGGCCAGACGGGAGAGGGCACAGGCACTCATGTGCACTTGGCCTTCTTAGCCTGAGGTCTGGGGAGTTTCTTGTTTGGGGTAGGTTTCGGGGAAAGAGGCAAGAAGTCCGGATCACCCAGTAGCACGCTCACCCAGGATGTCATTGGCAGAGAAGGCAGCGCCAGTGAAGGCAATGGGGGAGCGTAGATATTGGTGAGGTTCAGCTCCTTGAACTTCTTCCCAATCAAGTTCAGCGCTTTGTCTACATGATGCTGAGAGCCTAAATAGAGGATGGGGGCAGGACACACAATCACTGTAAGAGGAAAGTCACACACACACTCACAAAAACACAGCCACATACCCTACTCCACTGGACTTTGCATAGAGTTCAAGTGCATCTCTGAAGTACCAAAACACTTAAGCTCTGCTTTAGGAAGAAAGGCATCGAAGCCTTTCAAATGACACCTCTGCCTAATATTATGATCCATGCTTTCAACGCAACAGGAAGAGGTAGGCAGCTGGGAAAACACCAAAGGGGAATTGTACACAGGGCACTTCTGCTTTGAGAGGAGGCTTTATGGGGTGGTGGGCACTGTGAACCCAGGACTCAGGCCCCGCCCAACCAAGCACCCACCCTTCTCCTGGCCAAAGATCTGAGTAGGGAGGGACCTAAGTTTCCCGCAGGCACCTGAAATGGGGGAAAGGCTGCAGGGAAGACACCCAAGGCTCCCTTCCCTGGGATGAGAAGTAGGGTTTCCTATTCCAAAAAGATAGCAATTGAAACTCAGATGCTAGTCACTTCTATTTAATATTTCAGGTAAGAGGCAATACAAGCAGCAGATGCTACTGACCTTCTATGTGGCAGATCTGGACGCTCTGGGTGTAAGGCAGGGTTGAAATGTAGATCTTGGCACCAGATGTTTGCTTCAGAAAACTCACATACCGCCCCTGCTTGCCAATTAGCCGACCGACTAAGTGCTTCCAGAAAGAGAAAAAGAGTTGAGAGGATTAACGGGAAACCAATTCCCTGGACACCCAAAGACCTACTTCTGTTTTACACAAGATCACGCTCAAACATATTAGCTGTTGCCATGTCAGCATTTATTTTCCAGGACTATTCTAAGCACTTACATTTACTCATAGTACCTATGAAACACATAAGTTTATCACCATTCTGTAGACGGGGAAACAAGCCCAGAGAGGCTAAGGAACTACCTTAAGGTCACACAGCTGCTAACCAGGAAGTTGAACCAGGCAGTCTGGCTCCAGGACCAAGCAAGTTCCCATTTCATCCCAAAAATGTGGCCCAGACCCAGAAAGCTGCAAAAGGAGCAGCATCTTCTCCTCTAAAACCCATGCTGAGAAGTTTTGCCAGCACACAATTTCTCGTGCCCCTCTCCCTCTGGTCTACTCAGATCCAAAGATAAAGGGGCTCGATTTGAAAATGAAGCTCTAAGAACCCTGGGCTCCCACTGCCAAATGACAGCAGACTGGAGCCTGCAGAGCAGGAGGCACGCAGAAGTGCCCAGTGCGCCAGAGTTCAAGGCGGACAGAAGGAGCCAAACTTAACCCTTACGTAAGACGGGCTCCCACACAACCCCCAACGACCCCCTCCCAGAGGAGCTACTGGGGACATGGTCCCTCCTCAGGCACAGCCTTTCTCGTCAAGCCCTTTGTAACCACTGAAGGAAAAGCAGGCAGGATGGGTAAGGACCCTCCAGGGAGGAAACCACCAAGAGAGCTGGCAACCCAGGGTCAAAACAGCCACTGTGACCCAGAGTTCAGACCAAGTCAAATCTCCACCCGAGCACAGAGCCCAGGGCTCTGGGAGAATGCGGTATGACAAACTATTTCCGAGCCCCAGAGACAAACATCAAGATCAAGCTAGTATGTTGTAAGTTCTAACAGCAAGAAGCTCAAAAGCACTTAAGCACTCAGGAATGGCGGACTGATGAAGTAAACTGACATTCACACAATGAATAATGCAGTTACAATCACATTTTCAAAGAATAACACACAAAAATTAAATTGTTAAATATTTAAAGTATTAATTAAAGTGACATAATCTCAGTTTTGTTTAAAAACCATAGGGTGCCAGATGAGAAGGAAATAAAAGTCTTTCACAGTCACTCTCAAGGGTAGGATTAGAGCTGATTTTTATTTTCTGCATATATTTCTATACTTTTCAAGTTCTTTAAAATATGGATTTATGCTTTGCTCAATTATAAAACACACTTTACGTTGGAGCACTTGAGCAGAGCTCAGTGAAGGGATTCTGGCTGGCCCCCACGGCCTCAGTGTTTTTTTTCCAAATAGATCTCAGCCCCAGAATATGCAAGAACCACCCCCAAGGGAGAGACACACAGGCCTGGGAGTTTGAGAAGTACAAGAATAAGATGCTCCTGGAGGCAGCCGGAGGAATTCCATGTTGCAGGAAGCTCTCTGAGCCTTGGCAAAGTGTAGTGTGTCCTTTCTCCGCAGCCTTTGGCTGACCCAGGGCTCCTTCTGGTTTACTGTCCCTCTCCCAGCTCCCTCCCCCAGGTCTAACGGCCCTGGCCCCAGGGAGCTTTGCGGGTTACCATGGAACCAGCCTGGGGGACTCCACCCCTACCTTTGGCACCTCGATCTCCCAGATGATGAGGTCGACCTTCTTAGGGTTGGAGCCTGCCTGGGCATTTTGGAAGCTCTCAGTCTTCTTGAGACTGCAACAACTATCCACGGAATCCATGCTGTTCCTGTCAGAACCTGCAGGGGAGGAAGCAGCAGGCGCGCACACACACAGACCCCAGCTCAGAGCAGCCAGTAACCCAGAACTTCCCAAACTCACATTCCGGGGAGGCCCTGCCCCACACCCGCTCCTTAAGCTTGGCAGGTGACTGTCAAGTTACAGTCTAGAAGGCTCAGAACAACCCCAATGAAAGGAGGACTGGGGGTGTCGATACACCTAATTTTAGCCTGCCACTTACAGTCCCACTTGCTTAATTGGCAGCCGCACCCAGCCACAGCTGCTGGAGCAGAGACACAAGTGGTGAACTGGGAAGGGACAGACTGCGCCCAGAGAAGGGGAGCCCACAGGGCAGGGGAGGAGACATGCTTGAGGTCCACATGGTCCTGAGAGCCAGACTGATGGACTGCAAACACCTTGACACCCTTCCAACTATCCTACCCTCTCAGTCCAAGGGTCGGTCTTCTGTCCCCAGGGCCCAGTTCCAGGGTCACAGGTACAGGCCTTCAGCCAAGCAGAGCTAGAGAAAGTCCTCATTGGCCTGCCTGAGGGCCCCATTCTTATACCTAGCGGGGACCTGCTCGTTCCTCTGCCATATGTGGACAAAAAAAGCAGAGTCTCCTTTCCCTTTGCTTAGGCCTGATTCGTGCAACTCTGAACACTCTTCTGGCTCAAATACTCCCTTGGTCAAAAGACAGAGCCAAAGCTCATGGCCAAGAAAACCCAATGGGAACAGGACTCTGCTCCCGACCTGGGCTGTTTCACTCTCGCTCAAGAGTGTGCCAAAGGGACCGTCACAAAAAAGAGGGTCCAGATCAGCTCAAGAGAAGTGGCCCTGGCTTAAATATGGATGACTCAATCACCAGAAATAGATCACTCCTGAGAGTCTACCAACTAGGTTACCTTCCACATGGTTTCTCCAAACCCTGGGCATAATCCTTTGCCAAGTAACCCATACACTGGATGCAGAGAACTAAGGCCCAAGAGATCCTGCTCCCAGCTAAGGAAGAATCACCTTCAAAGTGACATCCCCCCTTAACCTAGGCGCTTGGAACAGGATTCATGCAGGGAAAAGTACCCCTTCTGGGGGAAGACTGCTTGGCTAGGGAAGCATAACAGGCTGACAGGGGTTGGGGAAGGGGGCGGGCAGTTCTGCTCACTCACAGCCCCCAGCCTCTGTCCCACAGAATGGGACTGGCTAAAACCTGCCATCCTGATGGCGCCCAGCAGTGGCTCAGAACCACACCAGGACTCTAGCAGGCTGCACTCCAAGGCCAGCTTCCAGCTCCCTCAGTGGGGTGGTCCCTGGATCCCTCTCAGCTTCAACTTTCTCACACACAAAGCAGGGCTGATATGAGGGTGCATGCGAGGCACTAACCTGGTGTTTAGCACCCACTGCATGCTCGTGGACAGTATTACCTCATTTCCACCCGCCATCTCTAAACCTCCCTGCCCATCACCATGGCTTAGGTTCAAGCCTAAACTCAACAGGTCTGAGTAGCTACTACTATCCATCTAGAGTAGGCAGACAAGGCTGCGGGGCTTGTTAATTCAGCTGAGGGGCAGTAAGCAAAGGGAAACTCCTTTATTCTTAAAAAACAAATAAAATAAAAACCACCCATTTTAAGATGCAGTATTTTAAGAAACATTTAAACATCCAGAGATTAGGATGCATCATATAGTATCTGGCCTTCTATAATCATGATTGGTAAGCACTTTTGTCTTTCCAAGGTACATAAAAACAGTAGTGTCGCAACAGCATCTTGGAGGTGACAAAACGTAGTGTGTGGTACAAACGAGATGCTGCCGAAAGTAGTAAAATTCCCGATAAAGATTCCCAACCTTCCTGGAGCTGAAATGGGAGGGAATGGCTCCAGGACAAACAAGTCAGAGAGTCACTGGGATATTCGTGGCCTCTCTCCATGAGATAAATGAAAACACCCCAGGGCGGCTGCAGAAGCAGGGTCAGGAGCTGCTGACCTGTAAGTTAGCGGTCTGAACTGTCTACGCTGGGGTCAGCACTCGAAAAACCCAGGACACCTCGTTATCAAAGTGCCCCGCTTTCCCGGGGTGGAGCTGCAACTGCACAGAAAGAAAATGGCTGAGGCTCTCTGCAAAGGTGACAGCGACAACTCAGGAAGCTCGAGCCTCCCACAAGTATTTAAAGCTGTGGCCATTCTTTGGGCACTTACCCTGTGAGAGCTTCTGGAGAAGGAAAGCAGGTGAAGACATGGGAACAAGCACATGATTAAAAGGAAATAAACCATTCAAAACACTCACACCCATACTTGGCACTCAAGGGAGGTAAAGCTAAGGAGGCCTCTCCATTAAAACACACACACACACACACACACACACACACACAGAGGTTAGTGTTTAAAAAAGAAAAAAAATGGGCTGGGCATGGTGGCTCACACCCATAATCCTAGCCCTCTGGGAGGCCGAGGGCGGAAGGATCACTTGAGCCCACGAGTGCGAGACCAGCCTGGGCAACACAGGAAGACTCCATCTGCACCCAAATAATAATTTTTTTAAAAAAAGAAAAAAAGGCACACTAATGTTAATCAGTGAGCCCAACTTGGAGCTGGTTCCTTGGGAAGGGTTCACTGGGGAAGGTCACGGGCTGAGGAACCAAGTGACAGCTCCCAAGACTTGGGGTTTCAGGGCAATCTAACTGCTCAGTTACCCACCAGCTTTATGCTGTGTCCAGCTCTCTGCAGGTTAGGACAAAGAGCTGAAGAGCACCATGACTTTGCTGCACAAGTAGCAGAAGGGAGAGGCAGACTGGCGGCCTTTCTCCAAGAAATACTGGGAGCGCCCCATCCTCTAAATGAACCCAAGACCCTCCTACCTCCTGAATGATCTGCTTCCACATCCATGGTCCATCCATCCTCAGCCCCCAAGTCTGACAACTCCCCCTTCAGCACCCCATTGCTGAAGGGCACAGTACTTTCTGGCAGTGGCGGGGTGATGGCCTTGTCCCTGGGGCTTGAGCTGGTCTCTGTGCAAGAGTCTTCAAGCCCTGAAGTGCTGAGAGAATCTGAGCAGTGTCCTGGGGAAGCCACCAAAGGGACACTTTGGCTGCTGTCTGACATGCAGGTGACACATGTGGCATCTTCCACCAGGATGCCCGCCCGGTCCGGCGACTCTTCACCAGGAGTGGTCGGTGGCAGGCAGGGGGTCAGGGAGATGTGGTGTGCAGAGATCTTTGGTTTACTGTCCTTGATGGGGCTGGACAGAGGGCTGTTCAGGCAGCTCACGTAGGTCTTTGGTGGTGCTGAGCCCTCTGCTGGTAGGCCTGGAGAGGGGAGGGCAGCATCCGACGGGGCAGCAGCTGCCTCTGCTGTGGCAGGTTCCCCAGTGTCGGAGCCCAGGACAGTTTGCTGGTGAACTGGGACACAGCTCTCTTCCTCCTGCCCTTGGAGCTGACTGGCCTGATACACACAACCTGCAACCTTGCCCACCGTGGTGGCCAGCACCTGTTCGGTTGCTTCTGAGATCACTTGGGAGATTATCTGGAAGGCAGCTTGCTCAATCTCCTCATTTCTATCCAAGCCCTCCCCATTTCTATCCAAGCTCTCCTCATTTCTACCCAAGCTCTCCTCATTTCTATCCAAGCTCTCCTCATTTCTATCCAAGCTCTCCTCATTGCCCAGTTCTCCCTCGACATCTCTGTCCTGGGCTTTGGCATCTGTGATTGGGGGTGCTGGTGCCGCATCGTCCTTTGGCAGCTCTGTGTAAGCCGACTTGATGAACCTACTTGGCAACTTCTCTGCTACATACTCTTCCTCCTGCACCGGCCCCACCTGGGATGAGCTGCTCTTCCCCTTCTCTTCTTCCCCTTCTAAAGAGGCTAGGTTGGGGGCCTTGCTGTTCTCCAATTCCAAGACATGCTCCTGAGACAATAGATCTTCTTCAAGCACCTTTTCCCCCAAGACAGCATCACCGGTCCCTTTGGCCCCACCTGTCTCTCTTGCCCTCTCCCCAGAGCCATGCTTCTCTGGGGGTGCTGCAGGGTAGCCTGGCTGGCCCCTGCCTGGCACCCTACTGAACGGGGAC
This sequence comes from Chlorocebus sabaeus, assembly GCF_047675955.1. NCBI lineage: Eukaryota > Metazoa > Chordata > Mammalia > Primates > Cercopithecidae > Chlorocebus > Chlorocebus sabaeus. The sequence goes on from NC_132919.1 coordinate 41,300,067, forward strand.
TCTTGCTTACACACCTCAGCTGAATTGTGCGGGAATAGTATACCCTTTGGAGATGAAAGGGGGCACTCTAGAGGAATCGATTTGGTTTCACCACCTGTCAGGGCTAGCTCCAGCTTTGCACTGTTGTCTCTGCGTGTTCCTGGTCGCAATCTCATGTCTATGGTGTTAGGAAGACTGCCCGAGGACTCTGATCTTTGGCGAGGTGGGTGTGCCCAGAGCAATGCTGGTGGCTCTGCAGGCAGCTTGCTCACGGTGGACAGTTCCTTTTCTGGCGGCTCTGTGACACTGGGGGGCATGGACACTACTTCGGGACAGACGTCTTCCATGGGAAGAGGTTCTTTGATGGCAGAGTCAGCCCTCAGCTGCACAGCACCAGCCTCCACCTGCTCATCATGGCTGCTGACGTGACCTTTTTTACGAGAGAAAAACCACCACCAGCCGAGAAGTGCCAGCATCCCAGGCAATGCCAAGGGGAAGAGCGAACGGAACTGGATTGCCATCCTGCAGGCTTGAAGTAATTACACCTGGGGAGAGCAGGAGAGTGGGGAGGAGGAATGTTACAGAGCCAGGTAGGAGGATACTGGCAACTGCACATGCAAGACAGTCAACAGGGTAGGGCTGAAGCTATCTCCCCCACCTTCCCGGCCCTCCAAGAGGAGCACACTCTCAGCTTGTACCAGTTCACCCTCTGTGTGATCCACTGGGGGTCAGAGGCCAGGAAGAGGCATCTTCCCCTCCATGCTCCCCAACTCACACACCCTCTTGAAACAAACCGAGCATTCTATTCTTTAACTCCATCACTTCATGATGCCAAAGTCTCCCTATGTTCCCCAAAGGGGCTGGCTCTGCTCAGTGTGGCTCAGTTCTCTAAACTCACAGAACATTTTTATCTATCAAGTGGCATCGAAGCATTTCAAACCCCCATGGAATCCACATGTACATGGGTTCCTCACATCTACCCACAAAATGAGTCAATAAAATGGCACTTCATTACTCAGCAATTAGAGACGCTGAGAATGAAGGAGGAATAAAATTTCAAATGGCTAAGGAGATGCTCCAGGGTGAGGGACCAACACAGCAAACTGCAGCATGAAGGTCCAGGTCAGACTTGGAGGACTCAAGTACAGGCAGTCCCTGATCTTCCAAGGCTCAACTTCGAATTTTTCAACTTTACAATGGTGTGAAAGCAATACCCATTCAATGGAAACTATACTTCCAATTTTGGATTCTGATCTTTTCCTGGACTAGCGATATGTGATGCGCTACTCTCTCATGATGCTAGCTCCCAGTCATCCACTCTATCACAAGGGTGAATATCGGGCACCCAGAGTGGACCGTGCTGCTAGGTGATTTTGCCCAACTGTAGACTACTGTGAGTGTTCTCAGCTCGTGTAATATAGGCTAGGCTAAACTATGGTGTTCAGTAGGTTAGGTGCATTAGATGTGTTTATTTTTGATTTATGCTATTTTCAGCTTATAATGGGTCTACCAGGATGTAACTCCGTTGTAAGCTGAGGAGCATCTGTACCCTCGTGGGGTCAGTGAGGGTGTCCCAGCGCCCCACTGCGTAGTCTGGACTTTATCCTGTAGACAACAGAGAACCAGCATAGGTCTGCAAGGCACACACACCAAATTGTTTCTAGAAGGCAATTCTGGGAACAGGATGAAAAGTGCATCGAGGCTGGGCGTGGTGGCTCATGCCTGTAATCCCAGCACTTTGGGAGGCAGAGCTGGGCAGATCATCTGAGGTCAGGAGTTCGAGACTAGCCTGGGCAACACAGTGAAACCCTGTCTCTACTAAAAATACAAAAATTAGCTGGGCGTGGTGGCAGGCACCTGTAATCCCAGCTACTCAGGAGGCTGAGGCAGAAGAATCACTTGAACCCGGAGGCAGAGGTTGCAGTGAGCCAAGATCAAGATTCCATCTCAAAAAAGAAAAGTGAAGAGATGGAGCAGAAGGAACCTAGAAACCTAAGTCAGTTAGGTCTAAGCAAGGAGAAACGGTAAGGGCCTAGAAGGCAACAGGAGACATGGAAAGGGGATAGAAAACTCAATTTTTCCTCATCTGTAAATTGGGGACACATCTCTTAATGGATGGTTGGTATAAGGATTAGCTGAGATATAGAAAGTTCTTTGCAAAGCAGGGTTAACACTCATTAAAGGTATATGACGGGCTTATTCTAGAACACTTATATTCAATGCTTCCTGTGCCAGCAAACTTTAAATCTCTCTGCCAAAGTAATGTCTTTTTAAAACCAAAAATCCTTGAACTGACAAGCTGAATTACACCTTATTTGGGTTTGTTTTTAGAGATAACAAATGTACATGTTTTAACAACTCATACTGGTTTAATTGACTTATATTAATGTTTTCTGGCACGACCAGAACATCAGTACTTTTAAAAGTTCCCTGAGAGGTTCTAATTTCCAGCCAAGGCTGGGAACCACTACTCTAGGACTCCGCCTCTGAAAGTGGATCCATGTACCGGAAGTCCTGAATATCGCCTGGGGCCTTGCCAGAAATGCAGTACCTCAGTCTCACCTCAGACCTGCTTGTTAACAAGACCCCTAGGGGATTCCGAAGGACCTTACGGTTTGTGAAGGAATGCTAAGAGGTGCGTTCTGCGCCTACAGTGATGAAGTAGCAGTGGTAGTGAGAAGGTCACCTCCATTTGAAAGTCCCCATATCTTTAAAGGTAAACTTTCTTGCTGATACTTGAAGCAGCAGCAATGATAGCATTTGAAGCAAAATGCAGGGTTAGGCAGTAGCCAGGGCTAAGACTTTACATCAATTCCTCAGAGAGAAAACTTAGTGCTACCATTTTACTTCACATTCAAACACACAACCTTGCTAGATTGTTTTCCTTTTATCTCACTGTCATCTAGGCTGGAGTGCAGTGGTGTGATCTCGGCTCATTCCAACCTCAGCCTCTGGGTTCAAGCAATTCTCCTGCCTCAGCCTCCAGAGTAGCTGGGTCTACAGGTGCCCACCATCACGCCTGGCTAATTTTTGTATTTTTGGTAGAGACGGGGTTTCGCCACGTTGGCTAGGCTGGAACTCCAGACCTCAGGTGATCCGCCAGCCGGCCTCCCAAAGTGCTGGGATGACAGGCCACGGCGCCCAGCCAAATGTATTACTATCTTACAGGTTAAAATAGCTCAAGGAGGCTGGGTGCAGTGGCTCACGCCTATAATTCTAGCATTTTTGGAAGCTGAGGCAGGTGGATCACAAGGTCAGGAGATCGAGACCATCCTGGCTCACATGTTGTAACCGTGTTTCACTAAAAATAAAAATAAAATAAATTTTAAAATGAGCCAGGCATTGTGGTGGGTGCCTGTAGTCCCAGCTACTCAGGAGGCTGAGGCAGGAGAATCGCTTGAACCCGGGAGGCGGAGGTTGCAGTAAGCTGAGATCGTGCCACTGTACTCCAGTCTGGACGACAGAGCGACACTCTGTCTCAAAAAAAAAAAAAAAAAAAAAAAATAGCTCAAGGCATACAGCCAAGGGATGGGTACCTAAATTCTCTTCCACATTAAATCTGGAACCCATTATTCTAGAACTGGGGGGAAGAGGCGTTATATGAGCCAAGAAAAGGGGAGGTCTGTACTACCTTTCTGGAGAGCCTTATAATAGCTCTTAAAAGCTCATAACCACATCCTACAACTCAGAAATCCCACACTTGGCATCTTTAAATTAAAAAAACAAAAACAAAACCACAACAAAGAAAAATCCACAAAGCCAAGTGCCTGTGATCCCAGCTACTTGAGGCAGAGACAGGAGGATCGCCGAAGTCCAAGAGTTCGAGACCAGCCTGGACAACATAGTAAGACTAGTCCCTTAAAAAAATTTTTTTTTTCAAAATGTTTTTAACCCACATACCTCTGCATAGGCAGAGGTCTATACAAGAATGCCTGCTGAGGCATCATTTGAAACAAAATTGGGATTAACATTTCAGGGGAATCACTGCTAGGTAGATTATGGAATCCATGGACATACCGATGTTACAGAAAGAAGCTGATCTCATGTGCCAACGTGGAAAAAATCACCTGGATACATAAAACAAAAACAGACCACCATGTGTATGGAATGTCTATGTTCACATAATCCCATGGAAAAACTGGGAAGGACACACAACAAGTCATTCAGTTGTAGGAGAGGGGAAGTGTCTGTACACTGATCTCGTATCCTGCAAACTTGCTGAACTCACTAATTCTAACCATTTAGTAGATTTCCTTGGGATTTCTTACACACAGATAAAGATAGTCTTACTTCCTCCTTTTGGGAGGAGAGATTTTTAATTTCTTTCATGACCGTTCTCCAACTTGGCTTCACATTAGCATCACCTGGCAAGCTTTTAAAAGCCCAAGGCCAAGGCAGCACCAGCCCTATTAAATCGGAATCTTAGAGTGAGACCCCAGCAGCAGGGTTTTGTTGTTGTTTTTTTTTTTTAAACCAAGGTGATTACAATGTGCAGTCAAGTCTGAGAATCACTGTTCTGAGGCCAGGTGTGGTGGCTCACACACATAATCCCAGCACTTTGGGAGGCTGGGGTTGGGGGTAATGGAGGGGGCGGCAAACTGCTTGAGGCCAGGAGTTTGAGACCAGCCTGGACAACATGTGAAACTCTGTCTCTTCAAAAAAAAAAAAAAAAAATATTAGCCAGGTGGTATAGTTCCAGCTGCTCCAGAGGCTGAGGCAGGAGGATTACTTGAGCCCAGGAGGCGGAGTTTGCAGTGAGCTGAGATCGCGCCACTGCACTTGCAACAGAGTGAGACCCCATCCTGGGGGAAAAAAAGAGAATCACTATTCTCTAACAACCTGCACACACCCAAAAAGGTGGTAATGATGGGAGATTTGCCTTATATTTGCTTTGTGTTCAACTGTCTTTCAAATAAAAGAGTAAAGACAGGGAAGTCCCCCTAAACCTATTCTGGTTTAGGGGCTGCCCAATAAAAATAATTTTATTTTATTTTATTTTTTGAGACAGAGTTCTGCTCTCGTTGCCCAGGATGGAGTGCAATGGCAATGGCGTGATCTCGGCTCACCGCAACCTCCGCCTCCCGGGTTCAGGCGATTCTCCTGCCTCAGCCTCCTGAGTAGCTGAGATTACAGGCATGCGCCACCACGCCCAGCTAATCTTGTATTTTTAGTAGAGACAGGGTTTCTCCATGTTGGCCTGGCTGGAAAAAATAATTAAAAAAAAAGGAGTAAGGACAGTTTGAGACAGGAAAGTGGCTATGGGGAAAGTGGCTACAGGGGAGTGTGCCCATGGCCTGCTGTCAGGAGATCAAATACTACCCCACAGCGCACATGCCAGGAGGAAGAGGAGCTGAGTCTAAACCCAGGTTTTCACCTGGTCAGTCTGTTTGTTTACTTACTTATTTATTTAAGACAGTCTCGCTCTGTCGCCCAAGCTGGAGTGCAGTGGGCACGATCTTGGTTTACAGCAACCTCTGCCTTCTGGGTTCAAGCGATTCTCCTACCTCAGCCTCCCAAGTAGCTGGGATTACAGGCACATGCCACCATGCCTGGCTAATGTTTGTTTTTTGTTTGTTTGTTTTTTTAGCAGAGATGGAGTTTCACACCATGTTGGCCAGGCTGGTCTCCAACTCCTGACGTCAAGCGATCTACCCACCTCAGCCTCAAAAACTGTTGGGATTATAGGCGTGAGCCACTGTGCCTGGCCAGGTCAGTAAATTTAGATTGTGATTCCTTACTAACTAGGCAATCCCATTTCACCCAGATTTATAGCTGTGACTCCCATAGCAATTATCTGATCCTAGGAAGAAGATTAAATGGGATGGGGTAGAGAGGAAGAAAAACAATCCTAACAACTACCCCACCCAGGGACAGTTTTCCTTATTTTACATAACAAGGGCCCAAGGCCACAGACTCTAATTGGCTGTCTGCTCAAAACACTAGCCACCTCTCAAGATGGCTGGGAGACGCCCCACCCCTTTAGAACTAAAAGTTGATCCCAAGGGGTCCTGCCTGTCTCCAGCAGTTAGTTGCTGCTCCCACACTACACCACCACACCCAGCCTCCCAAGATCCCCCAAGGGGACTATACTACAGTGAGGTAGAGACCCAAGACTCAAAGCACGCACCCCCGCCCTGGCTTTGGTCCTGTACCCTAGGCCACCCATACCCAGTCCCCAGCGCTTTCTGTCACTAGGCTCCCTGCACTTCACCTGCCCTGCTCTGGGTCCTCAGACAGAATGCACAGAATCACCACTATGGAACACAACGCCCACCCCTGCCTGCTGCTCTGTAGCTTACCAGGACATCGCCACTAGCCCTCCCAGCCCAGCTTGTTCCCCAGAGACTAAGGCTCTAAACCCTCAGACCACCACCTCTAGAGTCACTCCTACAGTCACTGGAGCTGCTGAAGAATTACTGCCCAGGAAACATGGTTTCTACATTTCCAAGCCAGGGAAGGCCTCCTAGAAGGCGCTGAATACTGCTACCCTGAAGCCATGTCACCCAACCCACAGAATCCAGCATGTCCCACCTAAATTCCCAGTGCCCATTACTCCTCAGCCTTCACCCCACACTCTGGACTAAAGCCAGAGACCCAAGGCTGAGCAATCAGGAACCAGGTGTCACTGCTTCTATGCAGCAAGTGGCTCAAGATAAAGCCCTTATCTACACCATTGCTTCCAGGAACAGGAACTGCCTGGCTTGAGGCATTCCACCAGCACTTGAGAACAGAGATTACAAGATCCCCAAAGAGCAGAGTGGAAGATGTTTTTTTTCCTTGCTACCAGGGAACTGTGCTTAGAGATATGAACCATCCTCCAACAAGAACAGAGCCAAGAGCCCCTGGGATCAGCAGGCCTTGGCAGGGTCTCACTAAGGGCACCCATTGCCAGGAGACACTTCACAGATGCCCCTCCACCAGCCCCCATTCCCACTAGTCAAGAAATCAGCTAGGCTAGGCGCAGTGGCTCACACCTGTAATTCCGGCACTTTGGGATGCCGAGGCGGGCAGATCATGAGATCAGGAGATCGAGACCATCCTGGCTAATACGGTGAAACCCTGTCTTTACTAAAAATACAAAAAAAAATTAGCCGGGCGTGGTGGTGGGCACCTGTAGTCCCAGCTACTTGGAAAGCTGAGGCAGGAGAATGGTGTGAACCCGGGAGACGGAGCTTGCAGTGAGCCGAGATTGCGTCACTGCACTCCAGCTGGGTGACAGAGCGAGACTCGTCTCAAAAAAAAAAAAAAATACATACATATATATCAGCTAGCCCCTCACTCCCTTCACCCCTGAGGCAATTATCACCACAGTCAAACAGACTTCTTCGGAATTGGTAAGATGCCATTTTGCCATTTACCTGGTCAGATAGGCCTACAAGAGGTGGTATAAAATGCATCAGCCTTTCCTGAATGCCCAGGTAGTGCCACCTTCTCATACATACACATACCCCTTCAGCCTTACAAGGCTCTTCTGATATCTTCCTTCCTGCACTGGGCCAGACTCTTCGGAGTTGCTCTCTTTTGCCCTGAGGTGTTTGTTTTTGTAAACCTGAACTTCTCAACGGTTAAGTGGTATCACAGTAGTCCCCAAAGCCTTCATACTCACAAGCTAATCAAAGGCTGGCTCCTCCCCAAGGCCCAGGACTAAGGGCAGACCTGTCTGCAGTCAGAGAAAAGCCTCCCAGAAGGATGCTGCAGAGCCCTGCCCTAGGGTTGGTGGGGAGGACACTCCGTCATTTTGAATCTGTTGGAATTAAATAGCTGCCTGCTTATTTTTAGCAGGTCCATTTGCCTGGTAATAGACGCACGCTGGCTAGTTGCCAAGTGGTCATACAGAGCTGAAGTCAGGCACGTGCTACAGCCAGAGGCCTCAGCATTCATCTGCTCACTCCAGGTTCCAAAGGATCTCTTCTTTCTCCAGGGAGGTACCTGCAGCTTCTCAGAACAGCCCTCAGAAAAGTAATGGCCCCACTCTCAACTCAGCTGACAAACCTGGTAACTGCAGACTAGAGCATTCTGCTAAACAAGAAAACAAATCCCTGGCAATGGTACATAGAGTGTTGGTCCCAGTGACTAAGCCAATTTGGCTGCAGTTACTGCAAAAAGAGCCACATGTAACTGATGGGAAAGTCCACCATAAAAACAACAGCTTAGGAGCCAAGGGCCCAACAAGCCCAATTTGGGCTTGGGCCTGGTCAGTGAAGCCACATCCACTTTGCGTTCTGAATGAGCATTTACACTGGAATTTGAACATTTCTTCCGTTATTCCAGTGTTCACACTGACAAAGGCCGTCCCCACGTGTTCTACCAATAGGAAGGAGCCTGCCCATGACACTCCACCTCGCGAGTGCCCAGTTCATTAAGTTCCTGCTGAGGGACTCTTCCCCTTGAAGGGTGTCTTCCAAGGGCAGAGAATCAGAACCTAAAGCCCAGCACTTCAGTCACTGCATTCAGAGAATGACAGCAGGCTGTGGCCAGGCAGAGGCATACTCCCTTCCATGGGAGTTTGGTGGAGGAAAATCACAAACTCAGAGTTCTCTGTAAGATTCCAAGAGGGCCTCTTGGCTTGTATCAGATGCATTTACCTATTTCCTCGTCAGGTCACAGTCATTCACCTTGCTCATACATTCAAACATGTTTAAGTTGCTACAAGCAGCAGATTCTGATCACCAGAAGCGCACGATTCTGATGGAAGAATCAATCTCTCTCACTCACTCACACACGCACACACCCCTGTGCCATAAGCAGCCGTGCTGAGAAGTGGGCAAAGGGAGCCCAGGAAGGCTTTCTCAAAGACGGCCAGGATTTCCTTAGGCTGCAATGGGTGGGTGGGGAGGGGGACAGGACACAAATTGAGGTTCTAATATCTTTGGGCATGGGAAGGAACAGCGAGTCCCAGAGTAAAACAGGAACAAATCCTAGGAGCTGAAGTGCTGGTCGGACGAGACAAAAAGAGTCTGACATTTGCCACAGGAGCCATAGTTGCGGCAGTTGCAATGTGGTAAAGTAGAGTAGGTCACAAGAGGTAAAGAAAGGTCTGGGTGACCCTCAAGAGTGACTGTTATCCAATACTGGCAGTCACTTAGTCATGGGAGGTTACTGAGCACTTGAAATGTGACCAGTGTGACTAGGGCACTGAATTCTACTTCAGGTTAATTTAACTTGAACTCTCCACCTGCAGCTGACCCTACCTGCTGGACAACGCGGCTCTAGAGCGTGTTCCCGGAAGACCCCAACGAACAGGAGGGCTGCATAAATGCTGCGGCGGCCAACACCTACCTTGCTGGGTAGTGCTCGGTTCTGCCACCAAGGGTGGGGGCGATGGTAGGCCTGGGCTGTGCACCCTCAGCAGCATGGCTGGGCCAGGAATCAGAGTGCTGGAGCCATGGCTCAGGTGTTGGTCCCAGCCCAGCCTCAGTGCTCACAGGACTGTTACCTTCATCCTCAAGGGCCTGTATAAGTCACAGTAAGCTATGACTTCATGTGGGTACCCTAGAGATCCCAAAGGAGCTCACAGTGGGGCTGTGAGGTCCTGTCCAGGACTGTCCCCCACCCTCCATTGTGACGGCCCACAGAGCAGCCAGGGGAGCCAGCACAGCCAGACCAGCACGCTTTGGGGGTGCTTTTGCCCTTCCATGTAGAGCAGCTGTCAGGAACTCGGGACACTTTCCCAGCCCAATTCACAGAAGGAAGGCCAGAAGGCCAGAGGCTTAACCCAGTAGTGTCTGAGTACCTGCTTGGCAAAGCCTTCTACGGCCAAAACGGAAACCCTGAATCCACTACCAGGAGTTCTAGGTAAGACAAGCCAAAAGTCAGAAAGACCATCTCTGGACATGGCCTCAAATTAAGAGCTCCTCCAGTCCAACTAAAAGCTAAAGTAACTCCTGCTCTGTACACAAGGGTGAACTGCCCAGCCTCCTTCCTGCTCTGCTGGCCAAATCCATGGCAGGTCCAAGTCACGTGCCTCTTTTCGTGAAGGAAAAATCATCAGCACCTCCCCAATCACTTCATTTGGGGGGTAGGGGTGTGGATTTTAAAACTTTGAAGACTACGTCACACTCACCTGGCCCCTCACCTCTGGCCTTGACAACCATCTTGCTTTACAAGTGAATTCCGACAGGATTCTAAAGATGGTCACAACGCAGGTGCCAGGAATGCCTTCCTGGGTACATGGAGTTCCCGCCCACGACCACAGAAGACATTACACAGGACTGCCCAAAAGGTATGAAATGGCAACCTGACAACAACCTTACTTAAAAGCCAGTAAAGACATCAGAAAAGATGTTGGTGTGCAGCAAAAAACCCTTCACAGCGCCTCACATGGGCAAAACCAAAGAGGTAAGACCCTGATCTTCCTAATGGCAGACTGTGAACTACGACCACCCCAGAAATCACATACAAGCATAGAAGGTAATTTCTATTCAACAAATAATTACTGGCACTCACAGGGAAAAGCATGGTGGGACACAAATTAATTAGGCAAGGCACTGCCCTCAAGGCACTTTCAGTCTGGGCAGGGAGTAGTGGAGATGAGGACGGAAGGAAAAAAAAAAAAAAAAAAAAAAAAAAAAGCCCAAACAGGCCACCATGGTAGCTCATGCCTGTAATCCCCAACACTTTGGGAGGCTTGCTTGAGGCCAGGAGCTCAAGACCAGCCTGGGCAATATAGTGAAACCTCGTCTCTACAAAAAAAAAAATTTTTTAATTACCCAGGCGTAGTGGCGCACACCTGTAGTCCCAACTACTCGAGAGGCTGACGTGGGAGAATCGCTTAAACCCGGGAGACAGAGGTTGTAGTGAGCCGGATCACACCACTGCACTCCAGCCTGGGTGACAAGAGTGAGACCTTGTCTCAAAAAACAAGCAATGACCTTTTCTCCAGTGGGCTTGTTACTGCCACTCTCTGCTACTGACCAACTGAAAGTTTTGTCCATGGGACGGGGAAATGTCCTGTTAGGGGTGAAGGAGGAACAGAAAACGGAGTGCCAGTGTCCTCAGATTAGAATGTTCTAGTATCTTGGGGTAGGAATGAGAGGATATAAGCCTGAATGCCAGCATTATGGGAGCCAAGGAGAGTTGGGATGCCCCGTTCAATATACAGACTTTCATTCAAGACCCATCTTCAGCCAGGCACGATGGCTCACACCTGTAATCACAATGCTTTGGGAAGTGGGAAGATTACTTGAGCCCAGGAGTTCAAGACTAGCCTGGGCAACATGGTGAGACCTCATCTCTACAAAAAAAAAAAAAAAAAAATTAAAAGAATTAGTCGGGCATAGTAGTACATGCCTCTTGTCCAAGCTACTCAGTAGGCCGAGGTGGGAGGATCACTTGAGCCCAGGAAATCAAGGCTACAGTGAGCTATGATGGCATCACTGCACACCAGCCTGGGGGACAGAATGAGACCTGTCAAAAAAAAAAGGGGGGGGGACCCATTTTCACCATTACCTGGTACCCAAATCCAGATCCCCACATTTACAACTTCTCTAAAAAGTAAAGCCAGACCTTCTGCTGGCCTGGCCTGGCGGAAGGGCTCCACGGGCCTAGCTGTCTGCTGATTTCAGCCACACAACTGAAGGCCCAATCCATGCCTTCAAACATGCCTGTCCCTGCATGGATCAGCTGGCTTCTTGTGGGCCACAAACCATGCACACGTTCTCAGCAAGCTACTGAACAATGGGCTCCCCCAAGACAAGGAAATCAACCAAGAAAGGAGGGGCACTGGATCCACAAAGGAGACAAGAGAAGGGGAAAGGGAATTCCAAGGGTGAAGGGGAAGCAGAGCCAGGGAAGAGGGATGTGCCCAGGAGCAATGTGGAACTGTTGCGAGCACCTGGTGTGTGGAGCCACGGTGAGAGCCACTTTCTGCCAATGACAGGAGTTCCACAGCAACGGTGGAGGCTGGTGGGGCGGGGCACTGGGGGGTTAGGGAACTGGTGAGAGACAGAAGATTAAGCAAAAGAAACTAAGGAAATTAACTAGGAGAGGAGAAGTGGGGGAAAAGAAGAAATATGGAAAACTAAAAACCTTGCAGCCATAAACAAGGTTCATATTATAATAATGTATATTCTGAATAGCAACTTGACCAAAACTTGGGCTATCTCTACACTGGGATGATGAGGGAAGAAAAAAGCATAGGAACAAGCTAAGTCCTATCTCCCACAGCAGAAAAACAAATCAGATAATAATCCTTAAAAAGAAAGAAAAGAATACTACTGACAAAGATGGGGACAGCTGGAAGAACTGAAAGCAATGGGGGTGGGGGGCAGTGGGCAAAGGACTGTCCTTTCAAGCCTTGTACACAGTCAAAAGCCAAATCTTTCTACAAGTAATGTTTTGATAGAAAACACATTATTAAGCTACATACAAGTAGCAATGCATGCTCTATTACCACGCAGCTTTATGTTTCTTATTAACCATCCTAAATTTGCATTAATGTCAACTCATCTATGCACAAACTTGTAACACCTTACTTTCCTATTATAATAATTGATGCCAATTGTGCTTCAGAGACCCTCAACTGCCCAGCTGACATAATAGTAATATCAAAAAGAGAGCATGCTTATTGATAGTTAGACCCTTCTGGAAGCAAGGCACTGAAGGCTAGCCAGCATCAGATGGCTGGACCTCTCAGGGCTAGTCATTTAACAAAGAGTTTAACACGTACTGTGAGCCAAGTTCACTGGGCACACAAGGGAAAGAGAGCCTTCAGGAAGCAAAGGCGGAAGGAAGGGTAGAGAGTCAAATTATAGGTAAGATACTGCAAAGATTCAGCGACTTAAAGACCTGCAGCCTCTCTCCACAGATTGAGAAAACTGAGCCCTAAAGCTGCCCTTGCATGTGATGAATTACCTATATCCCTGTGCGTGTAGCAGGGCACCAGCTGGGAGAGTTGAGGAACAGTCCTTTTCTGTGTGCTGTGGTTGAAACGAGAAAGGCTGGATGGAGCGCTTGGAAGGGGAAGCTGCAGACAGAATGGGGCGGGAATGCCTCTTGGAAGAGGTGGCATCAGAACTGGAACACTTGAGAGCTGTGCCAAGATCTGCGGGGAGGCAGGAGGAGTGGGGGGAGAAAGTTCCAGGCAGGAAGAACATGTGCCCAAGTCCTAAGGCAGGAACAGGCTTGGCTGACTCAAGAGGTAGCAAGAGGGGAGGTGAAGATGAGGTCAGAGCATGGCTCTCAAAGAAAGGGCTCTCCAACATCACTGAGTGGAAGGCCAGTCGGACTCGCAAGAACCCCAAGGGATATGGTCCACCAAACTTTCTCCAGGGGGGAAAATGATGTGCCTGAAGAGCCAAGCGGCTTTAGTTCTTAATTAATAAGCAGAAGCTGCTTCCAGACTTGTTTTCTGAAACAGGATGCCTCTGTGGCTGGTAGCATGACAGGTACACTGTGTAAGTAAACAAGGGCTTGCTTTTACCTTCATGTTGTCAGTGAATACACTTGCCAGGAAACCCTGCGGCCATACCATATATTAGCCTTAGAGAGCCACCACTAAGGGTAAGGCGTAGTAAGCCCCCCTTACTCTCAGGCTCCTTCAAAGGAACCTGTTCCAATAAGGCAGTCCGGCCCCAGTAGGCAGACACACAGCTACGTAAGCCCTCGCCACTTCTTTGAATCGGACTTTGCAAAAAACAACCTTGCTCTCCAGCCAACATAAACCATAGGCAACAGAGGGCCTTATATGGCTTGAAGCTTTCTTAATCAGAAACAGATAGATGGGCTGGAGTTAGCAGCTCCAAGTTAGAGGGAAGGAGGAACTGAAAAGGAGAGAAGACAGGGTGGCCTGGGGAACCAGTAAGCTTGCTGGTCAAACTGCTTGTTCACCCCTCTTCAGCTTCTGTGGCATCCCAGTAAAGAATTCTCACTGGGGGTCTATGGCCGTGCCTCCTTTCATGTTTGCATTTTGGTTTAAGCCAGAGGACACAAGGAACCAGACTGTTCCAAACTATTAGAGACTTTTTAGTGTCCATTTAGTGGCCGGCCCTTAGGTTGGGCAACTTCACACAAAAATGAAGTTATGGGGCCAGGCACAGCGGCTCACACCTGTAATCTCAGCACTTTGGGAGACCAACATGGAATGATCACTTTGAGCCCAGGAGTCTTTTGATCGGTCTGGGCAAGGTGGTGAGACCCCATCGCTACAAAAAAAAAAAAAAAAAAAAAATTTTAATCAGCCAGGCATCATGACGTGTACCTATAGTCCCAGCTACTTGGGAGGCTGAGGCAGGAGGATCCCTTGAACCCAGGAATTCAAGGCAGCAGTGAGCTATGATCATGCCACTGTACTCTAGCCTGGGTGACAAAGCAAGACCTCGTCTCTAAATAAATGAATAAATAAATGAATAAATAAATAAATAAATACATAAATAAAAGTTTGTAATGGGGTTATGTGGTTTCCTGAGAAATTCGCTGCTGGGGCAACAAGGGGTCCTCACTCCCCAGGCAGCAGTCCTGACACCTAGCTCCCCAGCTCCCCGGGCTGCCTCGGTCACATGCCTGCCTGCACCAGGAGGCAGGCTGGGTCCCTGCCACAGATCCAGAATAGAAAAGGCAGCCCTGGAGACCTCTTAAGCAGCCACCCCCTCCACACACCCCTTGGCAGCTTCTAGGGTGGCTTTATTCTCCTCTCTCTCCTGACGAGGCGGTGGCGGCAGAGACAGCAGCAGCTTTGGCACCAGGATCTGTCCCATACACTGCAGCCACATGCACTTGGCCCTCCTAAAAGATGCCACCTGCTAAAAATAGCACCAGCACATGCTTGGCCAGGTGAGCCACACCAAAGCCAAAGGACAAAGCAGGGAGGTTATTTGCAGCACGGCCTTTTCTCCCAGAGACAGCTAAAGGCAAAGCTGAGTGTGGGTCTCCTTCCAAGGCAGTTCAGGAAAGTGAGACTCACTCCTGCTCCTTTTTCTTGGGAGGGGCAGAAAGGAGGGGCAAGAAGGAGTATACAGAAGACTGAACTGTCCTTCAGATCTGTCGTCGACCCAGCCTCACAAAGACACACCCAGGCCCGGGCCAGAGAAGGGCTGGGGACTGGGGCTGTGCTTGAACAGATCTTACTGTCTCCTCTAATCAGGAGGCCAGCTACTGCCAGGTGACAGCTTTTTGGAGGGCCAGGGGATGGTCTTGTGACCTCCAAGTGAGGTCTGACAGGTGTCCGGGAAATTAGTGACTTCAGGATTGTCTTTTACAACCTGCTCAGTCTTCAGAGCAGTTTCCCTGAGCCCTCAGGCACAGCTTTTTTTATTCATAGTCATTACTTGTGCATTTCAAAAGCACCTGATGGTTGCATAACTCTGATGATAAAATATGGCTTTGGAAAGACAAGAGAGTTAAGAGCAGGATCCTATACTTCAGTTTCCCATAAAATGAAGATGTCCTGTAATATGGAGTAAGAATATCTCCCTCACAGAGTTGTAACGAGGCTGAAAACACTTAATAGTCAGACTCCATATGTGGGATAAATGATTTTAATCTTTTTAAAACCCAGTTTAGTTTCCTGAATGAGGATGTGGTGATAAAGGGGCAGTAAATAAGCAACAGCCTATGAGCATGGGGGGCAGAGGGGCAGAGGAGGAGGTGGGGAGCACATCCCAACCCAGGCCCAAGGCCAGTCCAGCCCTCGCTGTGTCCTGGGACCAGCTTACCCTACTGGATCCTGTTTCTTCACCCACAAGCTAGATCACTGTACTAACCTCAGAGGGCTGAGAGAGAATAAAAATGACATAGTTAGGGAAAAAAAAAAAGCCACTAATATGCCAGTAGGCGCTCGTTAATACTTGTCTTTTATGCTGCCTGGCTCCAAGAAAAGAGATCTCACATTATATATACCAAAGGTCAATCTAGCAGGGTTCAAACAAAGCACACCCAGGACTAGAAGAGGGGGCATCTGGAAACAAAGAACCCCCCACCCCTGCCACAACAGAACACGTTAAGATCCGCACTGTGGCCCCACTCTCCCCCAATACCTTCTGTGAAGAATGGCCCCTAACATTTAGGTGGACTGGAAAGAGCAGAATGAAAACACAACCTGGTTTAACGGCCACACTGAGATCTGTAGGAAGTCATCAGGTGGCTGAAGGACCAAGTAACAATATGTTGACATCTGACATTTGGAGACCAAGGACAAACCAGCAAGGATCTTTATGATAATAAACCGGCTCTCAAACCAAAAGGGCTTTCTAAGGGCTTAGTGTCTGGCCCTTTGCTTCATGCTCCTATCCCCAGGTCCTTTCTGAAGGTCCTCACTCCACCTGTTTCATAACTGATTGTCCACTCCCAACTGGCGGACTAGAACTCACCTATAGTATGCCATGAAGACAACCAGTAGATAATTTGTCACCAAAGCTGTTGGGTTTATGGACTCTGGAAGACTAAGCTCAAACATGTTATGCTTTAGAGATTTACAAGTTGAGACAATTAAGCTTTTAGAGTTGGAGGAAAAAAACTTTCTTGGCCAGTACTGTCCAACAAAACTTTCTTCAAATTATGGAAAATGTTCTTGACCTGTACTGACCAGGACGGCAGCCACTAGCTACATGAGGCCACTGAGAACCTGAAATGTGGCTAATGTCACTGAGAAACTTTTTTTTCAATACTTTGAAAATGTAATTAGTCACACAGCTAGTAGCTACCCTATAGACAAGGCGGCTCTAAACTCCCCCCAACCAGGACAAATTTAGGCAAATAGAGCTATCTTTAAAAATAAAAAAATATTTAGAACAGTAGCACACCTTAGAGCTAAGAACTTGAGATGACCAGTGAGTTGTTTTTTTCCCCCCCCTTAAGTCTTTGACATGTACTACCCATTGAGCTGTGCTTCCCAGCCCAAACGCATCTCTCCTGTCGCCCCTGGGCACGTTTGGTCCTAACTCCAAGGCTCCCAGGACCATAATCCCAATACTGATAATTCTGACCAACCCTCTTTTAGCCACTGAATAAACCAAGACCTGGAAGGCCAACCAGCCTGCCTAGAATCACAGCCAGGTTTCAGCTCTGAGAGCTGTACCAAGTCCCAGGCTCTTGTCAGCTAAGCCCAGCAGCTAAACAAGCCTCATCAGCCCTCAATTATACATACTTTTACTTCCAGGACTCACCTCAGGGCCCTTCTTTGCTCCCAAGAGCAACTGGGCCTTAGTGACACATGGCTCAGTGAATGCAGCCAGCCACCATTACAGAATAGGGAACACAATGTTTACCACTGACTGCTGCAAACTATCAAACCAAGCAGAAAAAAAAACAACCAGATGGCGAAGACCCGGACAGAATGTGGACAAGGCTGCACCATTTAGTAAAATGAAAACGTTAAGGCAAAGGACACCTTGAAATCTATTTATTGCTGGAAAGCTAGTTCTCAGAATGCTGAATGATAACACACACAATGTTAACAATCTACTTAGAAAGCAGCAGAAAGATTAGGAGAAAAGCCCAGGGATTTAAGAATATTCCTTGGTTCTTCTCACAAAAGCCACCCAGAGGACCTAGTTTTAAGTCCACACCCCTACTTCCTAGTTCCTCTACCCCTCAATTTGAATTTGACAGCCACTGAAACAATCCAGAATGACCTCCAGCTTCACCCTCACTGTATCAGGTGTGAGGATTAAAGGATTAGGGAGCCATTTGCTCATAACTAACCTAGCACAGTAACTATCAAGAAAGAGGCATCCTCTCAAATTTAGTTCCCAGGTCCCCCACTACCTGTTTCTCCAGCCAGACTCTGTCCTACTCCGAACATGCTCACTGATGATGATTTCCACAGCCCAAGCTTAAAATTAGGTACCAAAGTCAGCAGGTTCCTTCAGTGGGATGCCACATATGATGGGAACTTAATGTTAAATGATCATAAAAGTGAAAACTGCCTGAGGTATTACACCAGGAATGAACATGGAAGAAACAGAACTTGCCCTAAGAAGCAAAACTTAGGACTAAAATACACCCCCCACCATAAAGATGAGCAACTCTCAAATAGTATGAGATGATTTCAATGGGACAAGATGCCCACAGGATCCATAGTGGAAGAAAATGCCTGAGAATGACAAGCTGAAAGTATTAACTCATACCTGAAACAACTGATTTCCCCACAATAGGAAAACAGACCAAGCTACAGAGAGGCCCAATCATTCTAGACTCACAGGTAAGATTAGGAAAGAGTGACCTAGGGGAACTCTACGGTCAGCTCTCTGGGTACATTGGCTACAAGCTGCCTGATCTTCAAAGCCCTGAAATGCACACACAATCAAGTCATGTTGCAGGCTGGGGCCAGGAGGCTAGCCAGCAAAGATTAGGGAAACCAATTTGTTTTTCCTCCCAAACAAGCTTCTGGGTCAGAGGCTAAGGAGAGGGGTGCTTTTAATAGAATTCAAGTCACTCAAGTAATTCAGGAGAAACAAAGTCAGTCTCAAGGCTTGTTTAGGGAGGAGAGGGGAAGAGCAATACTTACGCACCTATCACAGTCCCCAGTATCACAAATATGATCTCCATTTGTCTTTAGGACAGGAAAAGGGAATACTGTAGAGGCTAACACCAGCCTTCCCCTAAAATATGGCTGCAACCCAGCCTATGTCCAAAGCTCAAGAATAATTTGGGTTACCAGGTAGCAAGATAAATTGCTTTTAAACATTGATGTTCAGCAACCTTACACTGGAGACATACCGAGCACCTGAGCAGGCCACTTACAACAGACACCTCCACTGTCACCCTGCAGTGGCCAAGTGAGAATGCATTTCCTAGAAACAGCTGGGAGATGGGAGATATTCCTACAAGGAACCCCACCTAGACGCAAATCCATTAGACCTGTCTCACTCACTGGCTATGATCTGTTACCTGCAAGTTCTGAGGCATCATCTAACATGCATGAAGACAGAGCCTATTTAATTCAGAATAGATTGGAGCTTTAGTGAGTTGCATACCTGTAGGATCCAGAGGACCTCCTCTAACCTAAGGCCATATTTCAAAGAGAATACACCCAGGAATGATTATGCAGAACCTACAAAACTAGTTAGAGGTTAAAGAACAAAGGTTCAACACAAGTCAAAAGGCTCCCCAAACAAAACTTCACTTGCTTCCAGTGCTCAGGGTCTTAAATAATCAGCAGGTGAACCACTTGAATGCCAAGAACAGAGGAATCATATAAATGATCAAGTCAGGCAGCCCTCTTCATTTCAAAGATGTTCTGTACCTTTAAGAGCAAAGTGGATGGGTGGTGCTAAGAGTCCAAGCTTTGCCTTCTAAATAAAGAGTTTAAAAAAAAAAAAAAAAAAAGGTACTAATTTGGGAAGGACTTAGCAGTTACATGAGCATGTAAGGTTACTAGTTGCCAGAATTAATTGCTTTTTGTGAACGGTGTTCCTTGATCAGTAACTAACAGATACTGTTGCACCAGGTCCAGCAGCCTAGATTTCACTGGAGACAAATTTAAACACTAAGTAACGCGCACTACAGTACGGGAAAGATACCCAGGTTAACCTCACTAATTGCCCTGCGCATACACCCTAGCCAGCTTGAGAGGCCTCGACAAGCACCTGGAGCGAAGTCCACCGGGTTTGTGTTAACCGCGGCAGGAAGGTGCCGTCACCCAGGACATCCCCCGGGAAAGGAAGATCCCGAAACGCCCAGGGCTCCCATGCCGTTCCGAGTCGCCACAGCAGGGCCCACCATGATCAGCACCTTTCTTCTCCTATCCCTCCCTAGAAGGCAAACAAGAAGACCTTCAGCTAGGGCACAAAAGAGTTGAACGCCAGAAAGCCCGCGTTCGAGGCGTCCAGCCACTGTCTCTCCTAGCACATCGTAACCCCGAAACCGGCACGGTCCCTCCAGATCGTGGACCCGGGGCGCTGGGCCGCAGGCGGCTCCGGGCACGTGACCCTCGGCGTCCCCGGGCCTGAGGTCGGCAGACACCCCAGGCTGGACGGCCTCCGTCCCTCCGGACACGACTGCGGGGGCCACGAATGCAAATCCCCCCGAGACGCCCCTGAGCTTCCGACCTCCAGACCCCAACTCGGTTCGAACGGACCCTCAGCCCGAAACACGGTTGGATCACAACCGGCGGATGTCCCGGCCCATATTCCCGGTTCCCCTGGCTCGCCGCACGGAACTCCTAGGGGCGAGCCGAGGGTGAGAAGTTGGGTGAGGCTCCATAAGTGAAGGGGTAGCTCCGGCTCAGACTGTGTACACACGACCTTTGAAAAGTAAACGCCCGCGGGGCTGGGCGACCTTGGGTGGGACGCACTCGGGTCAGCCTGGCAGGCGGGTGTGCGCGCTCCAGTAAAGTTGAGGCGCAGAGAGGAGACCCGGGCGCCGCGCCCTCGCCCCCCGCCCCCGAGGACAGTGACGCGCGTGGGGAGGACCGCGCGGCCGCAGAGCGCCGCCCAGAACCGCGCACACGCGATCTGTCAGGAGCCCGCCGGCAGACAACTGGCGGGGGAGGAGGAGAGGGAGCGCAGGCGAGGAAGGGAAAGATGGGCCTGACAGCGCGCGGCGGCCAAGAGACCCCAGGACACATCTGCGTCCGGAGCGTCCCGCCCCCGGTGTACCTGGAGCGCGCGTCGCGCCCTGCACCTGCACCTCAGGCTCCCCATCGCCCTGGCCCCGACGCCTTCGGGGCTCCGGCAGGGAGTCCCCGGCGCAGCCGCCCCCAACCTACCAGCTCCTCGGCGACCGTCGGGGTGCGGGGTGCGGAGTCCGCACGCCGCCGCCGGCCCCCGGCTGTGCCCCGCGGCCCGGCCCGCAGCGCAGCTCTTCCGCAGCTCCCCCACGTGCTCGCCCAGGCCGGTGGAACACAGAGACATTAAATACTGGAGACTCGCGGCGACGTGCCCGCAGCGCGACGCAGGTCCCGCCCCTCGCCCTCGTGCCCCCGCGCTCCCGAGCCCGCCCCGCTCACCTGCGCGTGCGCGCCGCCGGCAGCTCGCGGCAGTGCCTCCGCCGCGCCTCCGCCAGCTGCGCCAGAGGGGGCGCGGTCTAAAGCGCTGGGCTAACATCCAGCCGCCGCCCCGAGCCGGGTCTTGCTCGAGCTCTCGCGAGAGGAGCCGTCATCTCGTCGGTGCCCGGCGGAGGGGCCGGGCGGGACGATACAGAACTCGGAGGACCATTTGATGCCCTGCCCCGCCAGCCCAGCACCGGTTCTGCCGCCTTGGCTCGAAGGGTCAGCCAGGCCATCTCCTGCCTCGGGACGGAGAGCGCCCTGGAAAAGGCAGAGAGGGGCCGGTGAGGATCAGGGCTTCACTCGCTTCAGGGTTTTGAGCTTCCCTGTGACCGTCATTTCCTTGTAACGTATAATTGAGTTGGCCATTAATCATTGCTCAATTAGCTGCGTAATGGTAAAACATGGTACTCCTCAAATGCAACTTTCTTGCCCGTTTTTACAACTTGATGTCATCGAAATGAAACACTTTTCTCTGAATTGGTTTGGGTTGTGGAATGATTCTTGCAGAGAAAGTCACGGTGAGTCACTATCTCTGCCAGGAACTTGGGAAAATAAATTCCCCCAAAATAAATGGAGAGGGTAGGGTTTTGACTGGTCAGCCCTGCTTTCATCCTTAAAACAAAGTGACTTTAAATGAGCATTTCTTTGGCCAAAATATAGAAAATAGATAATGCTAAGAACTAACAATTACTTGGGAGAATGCTTAATCTTCACTAGTGATCAAATGCAAATTTAAATGACAGATGCCATTTACTATAATGAGATTTAAGTCAAATTCACATATATATGAATCCCAATTGCATGGTGTGGTAGATGTCAGGAAAGAAACAAATAGGAAACTGACATAGGAAAGAAAGAAAAAGAGCCCTGTTTTAGGTCCTGTGGTCAGAAAAGGCCTAAAGTGAAATTTAAACTGAGACCTATTGGATGAGAAGGAACCAGCCTTGCAAATTGTATGTGGGCATAAGGGTTGGAGGAGTATTCCTAGCAGATGCATAACACAGGAAAAGTAGGAAGCAACTTCTGGTAAACTGGAAGACCAGTGTGGATGGTATGTATTGACGGAGGGCGTGTCAGGAAAGGAGATAAAGAGGATCGTTTCTTGTCTTTGTTTTTTGGGGGAATAGGGGCCTGGGCTACCTTAGTAAATACTTAGTATTTGCCACAGTAAATAGTGAAGCTTGGATTTTATTCTCCTCTGCTCAGTCCCAAAGCCAGTCATGATTCTACCTCAGGGCCTCCCTCCAAATGGAATATTCTGCAAAGCTCACTCTCTCACCTCTTTCAAGTCCTTTGCTCAAAGGTCAGCTACTCAGACTCAGTGAAGTCTCCCCTGGACTCTCTGTTTTATTTTATTTTATTTTTTGTTTTTTGAGAAGGAGTCTCTGTCACCCAGGCTGTAGTGCAGTGGCACCGTCTCAGCTTACTGCAACCTCCACCTCCTGGGTTCAAGCGATTCTCCTCCCTCAGCCGCCAGAGTAGTCCCACTACAGGCACGTGCCACCATGCTCAGCTAAATTTTTTTGTATTTTTAGTAAAGATGGAGTTTCACCATGCTGGTCAGGCTGGTCTCATACTCCTAACCTTAGGTGATCCGTCCGCCTTGGCCTCTCAAAGTGCTGGGATTACAGACATGAGCCACCGCGCCTGGCCTGGACTCTCTGTTTTAAATTGTAACCACACACACACACGCAAACACACATAAATTCCCCATCCCTCACCCCTTATTTCCTTCATAACCCTTACCCCTGTCTAGACTTCATTATTTCATGAGGGCAGAGATTTTTGAGGGCCTGGTAAATAGAGGGTGTTCAGTAAAATGTGTTTCCTGAATGAATAGGAAGCTGTTAAGTAGAGAGTGACATAATATAATTTCTGTTTTTAAAAGCAAGCTGTAGCTGCTGTGGGAAGAACAGATTAGAGGGAGACCAGTGTCGAATCAGGGAGAGTAGTTAAAGAGGATGCTGGACGTGGTTCGGGTAAGAAATGATGCTAGTTTGAGCTAAGGATTATGCTCTGGGGATGAAGACACTGCTTTGGACTTAAGATATATTTTGAAAGAGCAGCAGACGTACTCATGTTGGTGGTAGTAAAGAAAAAGGAACAACAAATGATGGTTTTTCTGGCTTGAGTTACAATGTGAACTGGGGTGCAACTTCCTGAGAAGGAGAAAACGGGGGGCAGAGAAGTGTTGGTTCATTTTTGACCCATTGTTTTTGTGACATCGAAGTGCAAGTGGTAATTAGGTTGGATATGCAAGTCTGGAGCTCAGAGGAGTGGTCTGAATGGGAAATACAAATATGGTTTGAAAATCACGTTTAAAAAGATATTTTAAACAAAGACAATGTTAGGCCGGGCACGGTGGCTCACACCTGTAATCCCAGCACTTTGGGAGACTGAGGCCGATGGATCACGAGGTCAGGAGTTCAAGACTAGCTTGGGCAACATGGTGAAACCCAGTCTCTACTAAAAATACAAAAATTAGCCGGGCGTGGTGCACACCTGTAATCCCAGCTACTCGGGTGGCTGAGGCAGGAGAATCACTTGAACCTCCGGGATCAGAGGTTGCAGTGAGCTGAGCTCGCACCACTGCACTCCAGGCTGGGTGACAGAGCAAGATTCCATCTCGGGGGGAAAAAAAAAGAAAAGAGAAGAAAATGCTTAGCAGTAGTGCAGGTAGGAATAGAAAGAAACTGAGAAAATTATGTCCAGGGATGTAAGCCCTGGAAACTTTGGTAGGAAAGAAAAACAGGGAGATGGAAGGAGTAGTAAAAGAGGGAGATGGGACTATGAATATGGATATGAGAAGGAAGGACAAAGACCGGGGTGAATGAGAGAAATATGTCAGTCGTACCCAATGCAAGGGGACATGGGCACAGCCTGCCAGAAAAAAGGAATGAGGGAAGAAAGGAATGAGCGTGTTAACTGGAATACTAGAGAAAGTACAAGATACAAGTCAAAGGGGGAAAGGTGAGAAAATAGGATTGACTACAATCACCATTAGACCTCAACCCAGTACATGTGGTTGAGGAAGTATCCACAAGGTCTGAGCAGTTCCAAGGTCACTGAGGTGGGCCTAATAGAAGATTTGTAGGTAGAGGAATGAGAAGAGAGATGAGGATGGAAGGTGAGCCTAAGAACTTGGCCATGAGGAAAATAAGATAACATTGTTAGGCTTCAGCTTTGTCAGCTCAAAAATGGGCAAGGTCTGCTTAAGGCAGGAATTTTAACCTAGGATGCATGGGAATTTAACCTGGGACATCAAGGATGTCCACAACACCCTGAAATCATTTGCATGGTCTTATAAATATGGCATTTTTCTGTTCAGATTAGTTATGGATCATTTCTATCAGACTCTAATCCTGACCTTAACAACAACAAAAAATTAGAATCTGGTGAATAGAGCAAAACATTTCATCCAAAAAGGAACATGTCAGCCAGAATGAGAAGGTAAAAAATAGAAGGATTCAAAGGAGACCAAAAAATAAAAATAGAAGAAGTAGTAAGTGTCTGTGAAAGGAAGAAGGTATCCAGTCTCATTTAATCAAGAAGCTGGGCTCTCTGAGAAGTCAAACTGGTCAGATCTGAACCCAGTGCTATTATTCATTTAAATTATATGACCCAATCCTCTCACTGTGACTCTGTACCCACCCAGCAGCCTTCTGATCATTCTCACTAAGGAGAGAAGCCGTGATCGGACCGATGAAAGGCACTGGTCCACCAATACATTTTTATCATTATAAATTACATAACCTACCCTCTCTCATTTTTTGTATCTTGTACATCATGTGAATATTTTTAGTATGAGTCAGCTTTCAGTTCTGGGACTTGAACATGGTGAAGTTTCTGAACCTGTTTTAAAGCTTAGTGAGGGCTTGACACAGGACCATGGGAAAATCCATCAAGGTAAATGTCATGTTGTGAGTCTCTTTTAAAAAGGTAGCTGGTTCTCATGCATCTAATCCCAGCACTTTGAGAGGCCATGGCAGAAGGATCGCTTGAGCCCAGGAGTTCAAGACCAGCCTGGACAAAATGGCAAAACCCCATCTCTACAAAAATTTTAAAATTTAGCTAAATAGGCTGGTAATTGCCTTTAGTCCTCGCTACTTGCAGAGCTGAGGCGGGAGGATTGCTTGAGTCCAGGAGGTTGAGGCTGTAATAAGCTATCATCACACCACTGCACTGTAGCCCAGGCAACAAAGTGAGACTCTGTCTCAAAAAAAGAAAAAACAAAAAGAAAAAAACAAAAACAAAAAACAGTTAGCTAGTTTTGAGCTGGGCGCAGTGGCTCATACCTGTAATCCCAGAGCTTTGAGAGGCAAGGCAGGAAGATCCCTTGAGGCTAGGAGTTCAAGAGCAGCATGGGCAATGTAGCAAGACTGTATCTCTACAGAAAATTTTAGAAATTAGCTCAATATATGGCCAGGTGCAGTGGTTCACACCTATAATCCCAACACTTTGGGAGGCTGAGGCAGGAGGAGTGCTTGAGCCTAGGAATTCAATACCAGCTTAGGCAACAAAATAAGACCCTGTCTCTACAAAAAATAAAAAACCTTAACTGGGCATGGTGACACTCGCCTGTAGCCCCAGCTACTCAGGAGGCTGAGGTGGGAGGATCTGCTTGACTCCAGGAGATTGAGGCTGCAGTGAACAGTGATTGTGCCACTGCATAGCAGCCTGGGCAACAGAGTGAGACCCTGTCTCAAAAAAAAAAAAAAAAGCTGGATGTGGTGGTGCATTCCTGTAGTCCTAACTACTCCAGAGACTGAGGGGGAGGGATGGCTTGAGCCCAAGAGTTCAAGTTTGCAGTGAGCTACAATCACACCACTGCACTCCAGCCTGGGCATATCAAGACTCTGTCTCAAAAAAAAAAAAAAATTAGTCTGCTGGTTTTCTTCTCTTGGCAGTCCCTCCAATTTCAGGGGCACATGTTTGAGAAATGCCCTACTTTTCTATTGGAAGCATCTACATAAAGAACTTTTTTAGTGCTAATAAAGATGAACTGCCTCCTTTATATGTATACACTGAAGGAGCCCTCCCACACTCCACCCCACTCCCAGTTCTCTTAAAATGGAGACGCATTTGGTTATGCCCCAGGACCATGTGTGTCTGCAGGGAAGAATAAATAACCCACTCCCAGAAAAGTCAATGGAAAGAGCTGGGGAATAACAATACTAATGGCACTTAAGTAACTAAGGTTTAATGAGCACTTAATGCCCAGCACCATGCAGAGTCCTTTATCCTAATACTCCATCAACCTCAAATAGTAGATACTCTTGTTATCTGTATTTATTTCTGTATCACAGCAATCTGTGTCATGGTATTTCTGTTTCACAGACCTTAGTCACACAACAGCAATGGCAAGATTTTCACCCAAGCAATCTGACTTGGAACCCATGGATTAACCAACTCACTATACTGCCACTGGAGGCAAATCCAAAGACCACGGGAGCAGTTTCTACAGAAACAGGTCTGTTATGGGTGGAATTATGTCCCTTCAAAAAGAATGTTGAAACCCTAACCCTCAGTACCTCCGAATGTGACCTTATGTGGGAACAGGGCTGTTGCAAATGTCGTTAGTTAAGCTGAAGTCATCCTGGGATAGATTAGACCCCTATTCCAATGTGACTGGCATCTTTATAAGAAGACAACCAGGCCGGGCACGGTGGCTCACGCCTGTAATCCCAGCACTTTGGTAGGCCGAGGCGGGTGGATCACAGGGTCGGGAGATTGAGACCATCCTGGCTAACACGGTGAAACTCTGTCCCTACTAAAAATACAAAAAATTAGCGCAGCATGGTGGCATGTGCCTGTGATCCTAACTACTTGGGAGGCTGAGGTGGGAGGATCACTTGAGCCTAAAAGGTTGAGGCTGCAGT
Organism: Chlorocebus sabaeus; assembly: GCF_047675955.1. Classification (NCBI taxonomy): domain Eukaryota; kingdom Metazoa; phylum Chordata; class Mammalia; order Primates; family Cercopithecidae; genus Chlorocebus; species Chlorocebus sabaeus. The sequence goes on from NC_132919.1 coordinate 41,326,851, forward strand.
GAGCTGTGATGGTGCCATCACACTCCAGCCTGGGCAAATGATGTTTTGGTCTGGCACGGTGGCTCAAGCCTGTAATCCCAGCACTCTGGGAGGCTGAGGCAGGCGGATCACAAGGTCAGGAGATCAAGACCATCCCGACTAACATGGTGAAACCCCATCTCTACTAAAAATACAAAAAAATTAGCCGGGCGTGGTGGTGGGCGCCTGTAGTTCCAGCTAGTTGGGAGGCTGTGGCAGGAGAATGACATGAACCTGGGAGGCAGAGCTTGCAGTGAGCCGAGATCGTGCCACTGCACTCCAGCCTGAGCGACAGAGCGAGACTCCGTCTCAAAAAAACAGAAGACAACCATGTGAAGGCAGGGAGACACAGAGACGGCACCATGTGAAGACGGAGAATTGAATTAATGTATCTATAAGCCAAAGAATGCCAGATTGCCAGCAAGCCACCAGAAGTAAGGAAGAGGCCAGGAAGGATTCCCCTACAGGTTTCAGAGAGGGAGCATGGCCCTGCTGACACCTTGATTTGGACTTCTTCCCACTAGAACTGTGATACAATAAATTTCTGCTGTCTTAAGCCACTCAGTTTGCAGTATTTTGTTACAGAGGCCCTAGGAAATTAACACAGTGCCCTTCTTTCTTGAACCATGGACAGCAGTTGGTAAAAGGGAATGTGATGTCATTCAGAATGTGATAAAAGAGGGCTGTCCCCTGCCTCCCCTCTGAACCTCAGGTGCCCTGGCTTCCCGGGGCAGGAGCCCCATCCAAGGGGCTGTGATGAAGGGGCCAGGCATCATTACCACCACATACTACTTGAGAATTTTTTAGCTAGCTATTTAAGATCCTGATTCTGGTTCTGTTTAATAGGTGGTTGTCAGGAATATGGTTGGCCATATTTCCCAGCTTCCCAGAGCCCTCTCCATTCTTCTCAGCTTCTTCCAATTGCAATTTAGTTTAGAAATGGAGCCTAAGAAACTCTGCAGACTCTTTCAGGTAGGGTGAAGTTCTGTCCACAGCCAATTTAGGTCCTTTAACTACAGCAAGGTTCATGCATATAGAGAAGCAATTAAATCATCAAACAGTGTTACTTACCTCATTTGATTCCATGGGAGATATCTTCTGGTCCAACTATTGAGATCCTCCTGGAGGCCACCCAACCATGCTGGATGCCTGTGTATGGGCATTTGAATTGCTTGAATCTGGAGGGAAACTGCAGTGAACCCTTTCTGGGTGAGGTTTGTAATCTCATGTACCATATTTATTTCGTTAGTTTTCATACCCTTAGGCACACAGGTGCAGCTGAGATGGTCTGAAACAGCAAGACCCAGAAGTCTCACAGAACTGCAGGGAGACAGGAGCTTCCCTGGGGATGAGACATTTGGCCAAGGTGACCTACTGCCAGGAGTGATGGGTCAGAGTACATAGCAATGTGAGAGCTTGGACACTGCACCCAAATTTCCCATTGCCACCAACCTCCACACACCCCCTGCTATTCCTCTGGAACCATTTTCTGGCTTTACCTATTCTAAAACCTAGCAAATTTCTTAGTAATCTCTGTCTCCCGTTTGATCAGGCACACCAGTTTCCCACAGATGAATGCGTTCTACCTGGGACTGCCATGAGCCTATTCAGTGGCATTATGCAAATTAGGCAACAGGTGTTCCACTCCCTAGACAGGCACAGTCCTGTGCGAAGCTTCATAGTGAGTGGAGTGCAGAAGCCCAGCCTGGATGTCGGCCCCTACTTGCCCTTGGGTTGGATTTCCATGTGCAGGGCTTGACCTGCATGACCCTCTGAGACACTTTTGTAGTTGGGGATGAGTCCTAACAGAGCTAGGGCTATCTGCCATGACACAACCAACCAGACCTCTTAGGATTTTGTGCACACACTGCAATGGCTTCATTCATTTAATTGCTGCAGAAGCCTAAAGTATTGCCTTGCCCAGCACAAATACTTTAAAAACACTTGTTTGGTGACAACCCTAGAACTGATATCAAGATTTTTGCTTACGGTTGGGTGCGGTATCTCATGCCTATAATCCCAGTGCTTTGGGAGGCTGAAGTGGGAGGATTGCTTGAATTCAGGAGTTCGAGACCAGTGTGGGCAACATAGTGAAACCTCGTCTCTACTAAAAATAAAAATAAAATGAATTATTTGGGCGTGATGACATGCACCTGTAGTCCCAGCTACTTGGGAGGTAGAAGCGGGAGAATCACTTGAGGCTGGGAGATCAAAGCTGCAGTGAGCTGTGATCGCACGACTGCATTCCACAGCCAGGGCAACAGAGTGAGACCCTGTCTAAAAAAAAAAAGACAATTGCATAGTGTTTAAGAAACTGGACTCTGGGAATATTAATCAGTACAACCACTTTGCACAACAATTTGGGAAAACTCTAGTAGACTTAAAAATGTGTGTAAACTGCAGTCCAGCAACTGGACTCCTACGTGGAAACTGTTACTGATCTGCTTAGGGAGACATGTATACAAATGTCCATTGAGACATTGTTTGTAATAGCAACAAAAAAAATTTCTTTTTGGAAACACTGTCCATCAACAGGTGAATGACAATAAATTATGGTGTAGTCCTACAGTGAAATATTACATAGCATCAAAAAGCTACATATATTAACATGGATGAATCTCAAAAATGTATTTATTGACTGAGAAAAAGTCATTTCGGGCACGGAAGGGTGTAAACAATATGATTCCTTCTATGTCGTTTTTTAACACCCACAAAACATTGCCTGTGAATGCATGCATATATTGAAAAAACAAAAACAGGCCTGAGTTGCCTGTCATGAGTGTCACCAGATTCAGGTTGATAGTTATCTTGGGATCAAGGATAAAGGAAGAAGAGAAGGATATAGATCAGTTGAAGTTCACTGTGTACCCTCCCAATGGCAAGTACACAAGGAACTTAACCCGAATCTGTAGTATTTTATTTATTTAAAAGCATTATAAAGACGAAGCAAATATAAAAGGTTAAGGCTTTGCGGAAGCAGAATTACATTGGTGTGTGTTGTATTCATCTCTATAGTTATTTGTGTGATTGAAATGTTTTATAAGAAAATACTTTCTCTTTGCAAAATGGGGTTTGAATCTGTGCTGGCCCCTAGCAGTGTGACCTCAAGCAAGTTACCTGGCCTTTTAGTTTCCTCATCTGTGAAATGAAGATAATCATAGGACCTATTTCTTGGGATCAATGTGAAGATTAAATGAAATAATCTATATAAAATACTTTGCACAATGCTGAGCACAAAAAATAAGAGCTATCATTCCATTTCAAGTGCTTTCATCAATCAATCAAGAGTAAGTCAAAGTTCATTCAACAAATATGTATTAAGCAACTCTTTTGTGCCAGGCCTTGTGTAAAAGGCTGTGGTTACCAAGGTAATTTACACCTAATCTGGTAGGGAAGGGAGACATGTACATAAGTTAAGGCTGGGTGCAGCAGAGTCAGTGTCATGATAGAGGTTAAGTGCTAGGTGGCATGAGAAGTGGTAAATGTCAGTGAGTTTTATTCTGCTTGTGTTAGGGTTTGGGAGGACTGGACATATTGCTGATACTCTTTCTGCATCTGGTTTTCACCAAAATAAACCCTATTTCTTCAGTTATTTTTGTTGCATAACAGAGCACCTCAATATTTAACAGCATTTAAAACAACAGCTGATTCTTAGCTCATCAGGGATGGTTTGTTTCTGTTCCACATGTTGCCAACTGGGTGACTTAACTGAGGATAGAGGATCCAAGATGGTGACAATCATGTCTAGAGCCTCAGCAGTGATGGCTGAAAAAGCTGGGCTGGCCACACATTTCTTTCTTCTGTGGTCTCTCTAGAAAGACTGGTCCTCTTTACGTAGTGGCTTGGGGCTCCAAAAAGGTGAACACTGAAACTGTTAAACCTAAGTCTGGGTGTGATGTAGTGATGCTGCATTCTATTGGTCAAAAATAGTCACAGGCCAGCCCAGACTTAAGGGGAGGGTCAATAGACCACCTCTTGATGGGAGAAGCAGCAGGACATTGTGGACATCTGTAACCTATTGCATCTATTGTGTCATATTCCATTTTACAGCCAATTTATGAATTAGGAGGCACCTAGCTGGTGAGATTTTGGGACTGCTTTAGGAATCAGTGGTGTGAAATTTATTAGGTTGGTGCAAAAGTAATTGCAGGTTTTGCCATTGAAAGTAAACTATAAGGCTGGGCATGGGGGCTCACGCCTGTAATCCCAGCACTTTGGAATGCCAAGGTGGGTGGATCACTTGAGGTCAGGAGTTCGAGACCAGCCTGGCAACATGGTGAAACCCCGTCTCTACTAAAAATACAAAAATTAGCTGGACATGGTGGCACACACCTGTAATCCCAGCTACCAGGGAGGCTCGGACAGGAGAATCGCTTGAGCCTGGGAGGCAGAGGTTGCAGTGAGCTAAGGTCGTGCCACTGCACTCCAGCCTGGGTGACAGAGCAAGACTTTGTCTCAAAAAAAAAAAGTAAAGTGTAATGGCAAAACTCACAATCACTTTTGCACCAACCTGATAGCATAGCAGCAGTTGTAAAACACAGGGTTCATTCTGATTCAAGCAGCAAAGAAAAAAGAAAACAAAAAAAAAATTTTTTTAAGTTTTTAAAAAAGATGAAATAATAAAATTTTAAAGCCCAACAATACAGGGTTCAAATCCACATTACAATACTAACTGACTGTGTAACCCTTGGGCAAGGCATTAAACCTCTCTTCCCACCCTCATCTCATCTGTGAACTGAGGAGCAGCAAGATCTAACTTCCTAGGGTTATTTGAGAATTATTGAATATATATTAGAATTATAGAATTCTGTAATAGAAAAAATGCAAGGAAAGTGCTGACCCGTAGAGGACGAGATGGTCGAGCAGTACCATAATACTATTCTTATTAATACACTTCTTGCCTTTCTTCTTAGGTAAGGTAATATGACATATATTTGGAGTCATTTATTGATTTGTCATGGGAAAACCCAACAGACTTCTAGTATTGTCTGCCCCTCCCTGAAAACCTCAGCAGTTATGTCATGGAGTTGGGGCATGGCTTTATGAATTTGTTCGACCTTTTGGGAAGCAATTTAGTAATCATTAACAAGAGACATAAAAAACGTTCATCTCGGCCGGGCGCGGTGGCTCAAGCCTGTAATTCCAGCACTTTGGGATCACGAGGTCAAGAGATGGAGACGATCCTGGCTAACACGGTGAAACCCTGTCTCTACTAAAAAATACAAAAAACTAGCCGGGTGAGGTGGCGGGCGCCTGTGGTCCCAGCTACTTGGGAGGCTGAGGCAGGAGAATGGCGTAAATCCGGGAGGCGGAGCTTGCAGTGAGCCGAGATCCGCACACTGCGCTCCAGCCTGGGCGACAGAGCGAGACTCCTTTTCAAAAAAAAAAAGTTCATATCCTGTGACCCAATAACCAGACTTCCAGAAAATTATCCCAAGGGAATTGGTTCAAAACAAAAGCAAAGTCCATACATATCAAGCTCCTTAGGGCAACTAAAAATAGAGAAGCAGCTTAAATGTCTGATAGTAAAGGAATGGTTAGCTAAGTTATGATACAAATAAATACGTGTTGGAATATCATGCAATTGCTAAAAATGACAATTATTATTACTGTATGGTAGCATGGAAATTTAAAAAAATAAAATGGTAAGTGACGAATTCAGAATTCCAAAATTTATCTATATGAACGACGATCAGAGCCAGACATGGAAAAGACATCATTTGTTTGTGTTTGCAAGGTTGTTCTGTTCTGTTTTGTTTTGTTTTGAGACAGGGTCTGACTCTGTCACCCAGGCTGAAGTGCAGTGGTGCATTCATGGCTCACTGCAGCCTCAACCTCCTGGGTTCAAGTGATTCTCCCACCTCAGCCTCCTGAGTAGCTGGGACTACAGGCATGAGCTGTCACACCGGGCTATTTTTTTTTTTTTTTTTTTTTTTTTTTTGGGTCGAGACAAAGTCTCCCTATGTTGCCCGGGCAAGTCTTGAACTCCTAGGCTCAAGCTATCCTCTTGCCTTGGCCGCCCAAAGTGCTGGGATTACAGGCATGAGCTGTCACTTCTGGCCGGAACTGATTTTTTTCTTTAAAAATATTCTTTATTGTTATTTTAAATCGAAGTCAGGAAAAAAATATAGGCAAGACCACTTTGAAAGATGATTTATTTAAAAGGAAAGGCCACATAATAAACGCCAGAGAATGAAGTCCAGAGAATTTAAAAATACAAGTTCTTAGGCTTCTCAGTGGAGATTATAATTCAGAGGGTCCCAGTTGGGGAAAAACCTGTATTTTTTCAGAGCTCCTCAAGTAAGTTTGATGTGAGACCCACTAAGGTAGACACTCATTATTATCCTTTCAGATAATGTAATAAGTACCCTGATCAGAAATAGCAATTCAAGGAAAACTTACATCATCACAGCTTTTTTTCCCCAATAAAATATGTTCCTACTTGTGGAACTTTTATATTTCCATTTATTTAGTTGTACTCTGTCAAATTTTTAGCCTTTGTACATAATGCAGAACACAGAAAGAACAGCTTTTGATAAACCCTTGTGGTTCTGTATAATGTAAGGAAAAACACACAGCGTGAGAGCTGGTGGCCTAGGGTTGAGCAGGAAGGGAAACAGAAACAGAAAATGTGATCTCAACATCGGTTAAGAGATACTGATGGGAATTCCAGGGATAACCTCCCACTGAGACCAGCTGTGATGCTTTGCTGAGGAACAGACATACTGGGTAGCCTCATGAGATGTAATGTGCATGTTTTTCTTTCTTTCAGATGCCGGCATTAACCCACAGGGAGTTATTGTTACAGACTGAAGAATAGAAAAAGAAAAAGCCAGATAGAGCCTTATTCCACCCAGCTTAGCTTCCATAGAACATTGTGAATGAGAGAGTAGATTCTTGAGAAAATCCTGGAGTTACCCAGTTTTCATGACTCGTTTCGTTAGACCATCATTTCCTAAGGTGTGTTCTTTATAAAAAGCAGTTCTTCAGAAGGCTGGAAAGTATTGTTTGGAAAGGGGTTCCATGATGAAGTCAGTTTGGAATGCAGGGTTTACCCAATTTTGAGAAGTTTCTTTGCAGGACTTCTCAGGGCCTTTGTGAATCTCCAAGAAAAGAATGTAGTATGAAAGATGAAAACTTTCTCCTGGCTGATGGAACACGCATTGCAAAGCACTTCTATAGACCAATATGATTTCCAGTAAGAGCTAAATAAATTTTGTCAGTTGTTAAGGCATAAAACATTAATATAGGATATTACAGTCCTAGGCTTGCATTACTTAATTTGGATTTTTCACCTAAGAAAAATTAACTTTAATGTGAAAAATTAGCAGACAATATAGAGAAAATTCAAGAGCCTCTCCAGATAAATTCTTAGAACTAATGACAAAGTTCTCTAAAGTTTCTGGATATAAGATGCCTGGGATGCTGGAGGGGGAAATACTTTCTTATTTATTAATAGCAAGCAATTAGAATAATTTTTTAAATACCATTTATAATAGTACCAAAATCTATAAAGTATCTAGGAATAAGTCTAATAAAATATGGCCAAAACATTCATGGAGAAAACTTATAGCCTTTATTTAAAGACATAAAATAATTCTTAAACAAATGGAGACATTATTAAATATGTTTATGGATGGAGAGATTCAATGTAGTAAAGATGTAATCTTCTCCATCTTTCACTTCCTTTGCTTCCTAATTAAGACTTATATCGCTTTTGGCTGGGCACAGTGGCTCACACCTGTAATCCCAGCTCTTTGGGAGGCCAAGGCTGACAGATCGCATGAGGCCAGGAGTTCGAGACCAGCCTGGCCAATAAGGTGAAACCTTATCTCTACTAAAAAAAAAAAAAAAAAAAGAAAATAGCTGGATGTGGTGGTGTGTGCCTGTAATCCCAGCTACTTGGGAGGCTGAGGCAGGAGAATCACTTGAACCTGGGCAGCAGAGGTTGCTGTGAACCGAGATTGTGCCTCTGCATTCCAGCCTGGGCAACAGAGCAAGACTCCATCTAAAAAAAAAAAAGACTTATATTTCTCTTCTCACCCTTCTTTCACTGTCAGAATGTCTCCTGCCCATCTTAGCAAGCCTCTAGTGAGACACATTTTGGAGCTCCATCAAAAGATCCTCAATAGTAACCTGATGTTCGTAAGGTTTCCAGTGAAGTACAAAAAGCTCTCAAGCTGGGCGCGGTGGCTCACGCCTGTAATACCAGCACTTTGGGAGTCCAAGGCGGGTGGATCACAAGGTCAGGAGATCTAGACCATCCTGGCTAACATGGTGAAACCCCGTTTCTACTAAAAATGCAAAAAATTAGCTGGGCTTGGTGGCGGGTGCCTGTAGTCCCAGCTACTCAAGAGGCTGAGGCAGGAGAATGGCGTGAACCCGGGAGGTGGAGCTTGTAGTGAGCTGAGATTGTACCACTGCACTCCAGCCTGGGGGACAAAGCATGACTCCATCTCAAAAAAAAAGAAAAAAAAAAAAAAAAAAAAAAAACTCAATGCATTTTAGTGTAATATCAGATTCTTTTTTTATTTTTTTTGAGACAGAGTTTTGCCCTTGTTGCCCAGACGAGTGCAGCAGTCTCAGATCACTGCAACCTCCGCCTCCCGGGTTCAAGTGATTCTCCTGCCTCAGCCTCCCGAGTAGCTGCAAATACAGGCATGTGCCACCACACCTGGCTAATCTTTGTATTATTAGTAGAGACAGGGCTTCACCATGTTGGCCAGGCTGGTCTCAAACTCCTGACGCCTCGGCCTCCCAAAGTGCTGGGATTACGGGTGTGAGCCACCACGCCTGGCCTGTAATATCAGTTTCTATGAAGGGCCTATGCAACTTATTTGTGTCCTCCAACTACTAGATACGTCTTTAGATGTGTTAGTTAGAAAGGGCTTTTGTTATGCTCAAAATTGCCCAGTTTAATTTTACTAAATGTAGTGTAGTAGATGTAACTGGAGGTAGTTTCCTGGCTTACAATTCTCCCAGCAGCCACATTCATGCTACACTTTTTTCTAATGATAGGCTCAATTCCAAATCATGGAGGTGGGCAAGTGACCCAGGTGGATCAATGATAATGCCTCATTCCTCTAGCCTGTGATTAGTCCACATGGTGGACGCATGGCCCAAGCTGGGCTGATCAGCCTTTCCCCATGGAGGGAAGAATAAAGCTAACAGGAAAAGAGCAGCAGAGATAAGAGACTGACAGTTTTTAAATTCTTGGCTCTAGTCACTCCAGCACTTTCGTGGTTTGAGAACATCAGCCAATAAAGGCCCCCTTTTTTGCTTAAATTAGTTCAGTGTGGCTTTCTGTTTCTTGGAACCAAATAATCCTCAGAGTAAGTAAGCACCCGCCTGGATTTTTCAGTCTACGTAGTATATAGTCAGAGGTTATCCAGGGAAGCAGAACTACTACTTATGGGATAGGAAATGTATTCTAGGATGAGATCTTACACATTTGTAAGGGGAGCCAAGAAAGTGAAGGTCAAGGAGAAAAGTTGGGGATCAGAGAAGAGATTACTATTTGGTCAATCAGAGAAGCTAAGCACATCTAGCCCCAAAATAGGATGGCAAAACAAGCTCATGGGAGGTTAGTGGGAAGCCGTCCCTCTGCATAGCTACTGCCTTTGTGCATCACTGTCAAGTATCTGGTGGTGAGTCAAGAGTCACCATTGGGCTGGGCGCAATGGCTCACACCTGTAATCCCCACACTTTGGGAAGCCAAGGCAGTTGGATCACTTGAGGCCAGGAGTTTGAGAGCAGCCTGGTCAACATGATGAAATCAAGTCTCCACTAAAAATCCAAAAATTAGCTGGGAGTGGTGGCACGCACCTGTAGTCCCAGCTACTTGGGAGGCTGAGGCACAATAATTGCTTGAACCTGGGAGGCGGAGGTTTCAGTGAGCCAAGGTCACACCATTGCACTTCAGTCTCGGGGACAGAGCCAGACTCTGTCTCAAAACAAAGCCACCATTGTTCCATAGCATCAGCAGTTGGTAAGAAGAGGTAGATTGGGAGCAGAAGACAGCACGAAGGCAGAGAAGGCCCTCCAGGCCTTCCCGGACTAAGTCCCTCCCCGTGCTCCACCCATCCAGCCAGGGGCAATGTTGCTGCTTACCTGCTGACATGCTTTCCCAACAACAGCTCCCACAAGCTTGATTTCTGATTACAGCCAACCCATAACATGCTTGAGCAACACTTTTCCAAGCCTTTTTGAATCTCTGTGTTGTTTATGCAGATGCACCTTGTTTTCCAGAATCGAAGGCTCGCTGCTTCTTGTAGGTACCCTCACATCGCATGTTAACCTCCCGCTCAACTTTCACTAAAGTTTAAGTCTCCTTTGATGACCCTTTTTGGGGTCATATTCAGACAGCTTCCTCAATGTCTTTTTTTTGTATAGAGTATAAGTGGGGGCCAGGGGCAGTGGCTCACTCAAGTAATCCAGCACTTTGGGAAGCAGGAGTTAGAGGCTGTAGTGATCATATCATTGCATTCCAGAGACTGAGAGGGAGAGGGAGAGACAAGTGGGCCTGGTAAACCCCTTCTAGCCCAGCACAGCTGAGTTTCACATTCAGTTATATTTCATTTTCTGGCTGAATTTCTCTTGAGTTTAATACCAGTAAGAAGCAGCTGACTTTTTTCCAAAGAAAAAACCATTGTGGTCATTTTTATTTTTTTAATTACCAAAGGAAAATTTCAGCATACCCAACCATGATCAGAGAACCACAAAGTTATATCGAGATGGAATGCCAGACATTCACTCAAGTCATTCTTAGGTCCTCAGAGTTTTAAGATACTTGTCCTGGCAAAATGGCAAATGACTACATCTCATGGATCTCTGGGATCACCCCAAAGTATTTTGAATGGTGACTGTGGTATCCAAGAATGCCAAGGGTGTTAATTAAATACCTGATCTGTTGCTACCCTCTGCCCACCTCTTGTTATACCAGATGACTCTGAGGCCTCCCATTTTACTATAAAACTTTATTCACTCATGCCTGTAATCTCAGCACTTTGGGAGGCCGAGACGGGCAGATCACTAGGTCAGGAGATCGAGACCATCCTGGCTAACACGGTGAAACCCCGTCTCTACTAAAAAATACAAAAAACTAGCCGGGCGAGGTGGCGGGCGCCTGTAGTCCCAGCTACTCAGGAGGCTGAGGCAGGAGAATGGCGTAAACCCGGGAGGCAGAGCTTGCAGTGAGCTGAGATCCAGCCACTGCACTCCAGCCTGGGCGACAGAGCCAGACTCCGTCTCAAAAAAAAAAAAAAGAAAACAAAAAACAAAAAAAAACTTTATTATCAGTTTCCTTGCACCCCAAGTTCCGAGTTCTGCCTGCCATACTGGATGGCCTCCTGGCACCCACACTCATAGGCTTCCCTCCCAGGGCACGCCCCACCCCAGTGGGTGTGTCACGTGCCAGGCATCCACCCCTCCCAGTGCATCTTGTTTCCCCAATACTCTGGACCCAGTTGGCTAGAAGGGCTGTCATTGCCAATAGCACATTAAGCACTGAAGGTACTGACTCGTGGAAATTGTTTTAAATACCTCTGCTTGCTCTCCAGGGAAACAGATCAAGACAAAATAAAGGCATCTTTGAGATATGTTTGGATCATTAAGTCATCTCATATGAGCCATGCTAAGGTCTAACAAGTCCAGCAAGATTATAATTGACCACATGATAGCCATCAAATTAGGCTTGAGTTCAAGTGTATGATCCAATGGTACTTTTATGTGCTCTACAGTTCATTGGACTCCCTGTGTAATCACTGTATAGAGTACCTCAAAGCCCATTTTATAGAAGTTGGAGTGGCACATGTTTATTGTTTTAGATGATTACAGATTTTATCATCTTTTAGGATGTATTTTTGACTGACTTAGTTCTGAGTCCTTGGTCAGGAGTACATGGTCCCATTTTACTTGTTTTCCTATGGTAAAATGCAACGTACCTATTTTTTTCATTCCATGAATATTTTAATGTTTAAACGATCCACTCTACACTAAGCACATCATAGAGAGTTCAGCCTCTGACTTGGCACTGAGGTTATGGGCATGTGTGGCACAGAGTAGTGGTGAGGGCTTGGGCTTGAAACTTCGTGAAATAAATATGATCTTTGGGCCAGGCACAGTGCTTCACACTCGTAATCCCAGCACTTTGGGAGGCCAAAGCCGGCGGATCACTTGAGACCAGAAATTTGAGACCAGCCTGGCCAACATGGTGAAACTCTTATCTCTACTAAAAATACAAAAGTTAGCTTGGTGTGGTGGTGCAAACCTGTATTCCCAGCCACTCGAGAGGCTGAGACAGGAGAATAGCTTGAACCTGGAAAGTGGAGGTTGCAGTGAGCAAAGATCACACCATTGTACTCCAGCCTGGGTGAAAGAGCTAGACTCCGTCTCAAAATGTGTGTGTGTGTGTGTGTCTTGTGTGTCTGTGTGCATATAAAATCTTTGGAGGAAAAGTTCTGTTCTAGGACTTGTAACTGTGACAAGTTTACTAAATGGCAATCAATCAATCAATCAATAGAACAGGGAGTAGAATAGGGAGACTGCTGGTTGGTTGGGATGGGCCTTGGCCAGGTTTTCTCTCTTCTTAGTTCATTTTCGGTTCTTTATAACAATACCTGAAACTGGGTAATTTATAAATAAAAGAAATGTGCCGGGCACAGTGGCTCACGCCTGTAATCCCAGCACTTTGGGAGGCCAAGGTGGGCAGATCACGAGGTCAGCAGTTCGAGACCAGCCTGGCCAACATGGTGAAACCCTGTCTCTACTAAAAATACAAAAATTAGCTGGACGTGGTGGTGGGCGCCTGTAGTCCCAGCAACTCAGGAGGCTGAGGCAGGAGAATCACTTGAACCCAGGAGGTGGAGGTTGCAGTGAGCCCAGACCGCACCATTGCACTCCAGCCTGGGCGACAGAGCAAGACTCCATCGCAAAAAAAAAAAAAAAAGAAGAAGAAGAAGAAATGTATTTCTTATAATTTTAGAAGCTGAGAAATCCCAGGTCGAGGGTTTGCATCTGCTGAGGGTTTTCTTGCTGGTGGGGTCTCTCTGGAGGCAACTCAGGGCATCACAGGGCAAGGGGCTGAGTGTGCTAGCAAGTCTCATTCCCTTCTTATAAAGCCGTCAGTCTAACTCCCATGATAGCTCATTCATCCATGAACCCATTAACCTTTTAATCCACGAATGGGCTAATCCATTCATGAAAGTTCTGCCCACATTACCCAATCACCTCTTAAATTGCCCCCTCTCAACACTGCCACATTAGGAACTAGATTTCAACATGAGTTTTGGAGGAGACAAATATTCAAACCATAGGTGCACCTGAGACTCAACGCCTTCAGGTTCCCCTGGTTTTCCTCCTATGGAATTTCAGCTCATTCTTTACTCTTACTGTGGACAAAATGGTATCATTCCTTTGTCCCTAGCCCTATTTTGGCTACAGGCCTGAGCACTCTTCCTCTGTAACCATAGCCCCTGCTATTACGCATCTATCGTAGGCCAAATCATGGCTCCCCAAATATGTTAATCCTCAGAACCTGTGAATATGCTGCCTTACACCATAAAGGTGTCATTGAGGTAAGGATCTTGAGATGTGGGGCGATTATCCTGGATTATCTGTGTGGGCCCACTGTAAACACAAAGGTCCTTATAGGAGGGTCAGAGTCAGAGGAGGAGATGTGAATATGGAAGCAGAAGTCCAAGCAGTGCAGAGCCATGAGCCAAGGAATATGGGCAGCCTCCGAAAGCTGAAAAAGGCAAGGAACAGAGTCCCCAGGAGAAAGATAGCCTGACCACCGTCTTGATTTTAGCCCTGTGAGACACATTTTCGATTTCTATCTCCAAAGCTGTAAGAGAATAAATGTGTGCCATTTTATGGCACTAAGTTCAGGGTGATTCATTCCAGCAGCAATAGGAAACTACTACAGTGTCCCAGCTAGCGCTGATGGGAAGACAGGCAGAGGCAGAGCCGTGCTGCCCACAATATGGTGGCCGCTTGCCACATGTAGCTATTGAGTGGTTGAAATGGGGTTAATATGAATTGAAATGTGCTATAAGTATAAAATACACACCAGGCCTGGCATGGTGGCTCATGTCTGTAATCCCAACACTTTGGGAGGCTGAAGCAGGTGGATCGTTTGAAGTTAGGAGTTTGAGACCAGCCTGGGCAACGTGCTGAAACCCCATCTCTACTAAAATACAAAAATTAGCTAGGAGTGGTGGCAGGTGCCTGTAATCGCAGCTACTCAAGGGGTTGAAGCAAGAGAATCACTTGAACCGGGGAGGCAGAGGTTGCAGGGAGCCAGGATCACACCACTACACTCCAGCCTGGGTGACAGAGCAAGACTCCATCTCAAACAAAACAAAACAAAACAAAACAAGATTTTAAGGACTTAGTTAACATGTTAGATATAAGGGGTTTAATAAAATATTAAAATTACTTTCATCTGTTTGTTTTTACTTATTTAAATGTGGCCACTGGAAAATTCAGAAGCATACATGTAACTTTCATTATATTTCTGTTGATCACAGCTGCTCTAAATGAATCTCACTACTGCAGTTTCTTTTTTCTTTCTTTTTTTTTTTTTTTTTTTTTTGCTTTTTTGAGACAGTCTCACTCTGTCGCCCAGGCTGGAGTGCATTAGCACGATCCCGGCTCCCTGCAACCTCTCCCTCCTGGGTTCAAGTGATCCTCCCACCTCAGCCTCCTGAGTAGTTGGACTACAGGCACGCGCCACCACACCCGGCTAATTTTTGTAATTTTTGTAGAGATAAGACTTTTCATGTTGCCCATGACAAAACTGGACTCAAGGCATCCACCCACCTTGGCCTCCCAAAGTGCTGGGATTACAGGTGTGAGCCACCACGCCCCACCACACCCCACCTCACTGTTGCAGTTGCAGAAGCCACTCTAAAACCCTACTGGATTGGCCCAGATCTTCTGCTCCCAGCTCATATGCCTTTGGTTCCTGTCGAGTATTCCAGGACACTACCAGAAGAGAACCCTGCCCTGAACTACCCTGAACCTGTCTGGTTTGGGCTCTGATATCCTGCCTTAAGTTTTTCAAACTTCACTTTTGTGAGCTGGGAACATCTTCAAGAAAAAGAACACAAAATCAGGCAAGCACCAAAACCTTGAAGCAATCTGTACAAATGTGGGCCTCATGGTAAATCTGCCTCTGCCCTGTCTCCCAAATCTCACCTAGCATGGCTCCTTTCCCTGTTCTAGTCTGCCGGAGATCCCACTCTCCAAAGATCTTTGACTAGTTCCTAAGACGACATCCAAAGTGACCACTGCCCTTAACCCGGGCAAGCAGGGAACTTGAGCTTTGGAGGACCGCATATATAACAAACACAACACATTTGTATATTAAGGAATGTATAGGTGTCTGCAACTTGATATTTGCCCCTTAGTGCTGGCATGGTACAACCCACATACCCCATCCATCTGTTATCATGACTTACACCGTTTCAGTACCCAAGAAATTCCTTCTTTACACTCTAGCCCTATGTCCTTGAAACAAAAAAAGGAAATTAATCAGAATGCCTTGGAGATTTGTAAGTTGTGCTGCTGCTAACATAGAGCTAGACACTACTTGAGATCTCAGGGAGGAGGAGACATTAATAAAAAAAAGAAAAGACTAATGAACTTGTCAAATCTCAGCACAAATGCAATAGATTCTTGCATAACAAGGTACCATTTGTCAGTGATGCATGATTCTGGTATTTGCAACAGTTGCAAGTGACAGCTGAATATTTTGTAACATTAAATCTTATTATTCTTATATTTGTATATACTCAGGAATAGAGACAACATTCATGAAACAATATGAATTGGCAACTACATGGACAAATACAATGACAACCAGATTGACACTGAATGCTAGAGTTAAGAATTTTTATAAAAACATTAGGATTTCCAGAAATTTAAATACAAATTCAGCTTTATTTAAATATTTTTAAATAAAATAATTTTAAAATTGTTTAATTTAAATAAGTATAATTTAATAAGCATAAATAATTTAAATCAGTATAAGTCAAGATCACATTGAGATTGAAAATACAGAAATGGGCTGGGCACGGTAGCTCACACCTGTAATCCCAGCACTTTGGGAGAACGAGGCAGATAGATCACTTGAGGTCAGGAGTTCAAGACCAGCCTGGACAACATGGTGAAACTCCATCTCTACTAATAAGACAAAAAAAATTAGCCGGGCATGGGGGCGCAAGCCCATAGTCCCAGCTACTCGGGAGGCTGAGGCAGGAAATGTGCTTGAACCCAGGAGGTGGAGGTTGCAGTGAGCCGAGATTTCACCACTGCACTCCAGCCTCGGCAACAGAGTGAAACTGTGTCAAAAAAAAAAAAGAAGGAAGGAAAGAAAGAAAGAGAGAGAGAAGGAAGGAGGGAAGGAGGGAAGAAGGGAGGGAGGGAGGGAGGGAGGGAGGGAGGAAGGGAGGGAGGGAGAGAAAAAGAGAAAGAAAATACAGAAGTGGAACTTAGAGAACAAAAAGCCTGAAAGAAGATAAAATAGAAAGCAGTCTGCTTAAATTTCTAAAAACTGAAAACAATGAAAGTGAATCAACATCTGCTGAGCATGACTCACATAAAATTTGCAGACAGGACTTTTACGAATTCCTTATTTAATAAAGATTTAATTACTAATCGTATGATAATGAACAAAAAATATCTTCAAACCCATAATTTGAAAAGATCAGATGAAATCCATACAACTTCACATTCTTCCCTAAATGAAGACTGAATTATTGATCAAAACCAGAACAAGAAAAGAATTATTTGTAACAAATTTATAACTCAAAAACCCAAATGCAACTCCAGCGTGTCCGTTAGTATGTGAAGAAAATTGCATTTATAAAAGCTGCAATTGAATGTGAAAATCAAAAACCTCTGGGGCTTTGTTATGCTTTTTGGATGGTGATCCTAAAAAATGGTGATCACATCCTTCTAATAGCATAAAGATGTTTCTAGCAAAATGCAATTCAATTCAAATTAATGAGCCAGGTGTGGTGGCTCATCCCAGCACTTTGGGAGGCCAAGGTGGGTGGATAACCTGAGGTCAAGAGTTCAGGACCAGCCTGGCCAACATGGTGAAACCCCGTCTCTACTAAAAATACAAAAACATAGCTGGATGTGGTGGCAGGTGCCTGTTGTCCCAGCTACTCAGTAGGCTGAGGTAGGAGAATCACTTGAACCCGAGAGGCAGAGGTTGCAGTGAGCCAAGATTGCACCACCGCACTCCAGCCTAGGCAAGAGAAAAAAAAAAAAAAAAAGAAAAATCCACAAATTAATCATTACAACTTCCCACTGCATGAACATGGCAGATAACTGAGTATTTAATTTTATACCAAAATTATTTTAGATGGAGAAAGAAATTGCAGAAATTGGTGTTACATTTTTTAATACATATATTTTATATCCTAAGTACAAAGTCTTTTGTTATTACTGTGACAGAGTTTTACAACAACTTCTGGGCTACAGAGAAATACCCTCTCTCCATAAATAAATAAAGGCAATTTTACAAAAAAAGCATTTAAAAAATCAAGCATAGGCCGGGCGCGGTGGCTCACGCCTGTAATCCCAGCACTTTGGGAGGCCGAGGCAGGCAGATCACTTGAGGTCAGGAGTTCCAGACCAGCCTGTACAACATGGTGAAACTCCGTCTCTACTAAAAATACCAGCTAGCCAGCCATGGTGGCGGATGCCTGTAGTCCCAGCTACTTGGGAGGCTGAGGCAGGAGAATCACTTGAACCTGGGAGGCGGAGGTTGCAGTGAGCCAAGATCACACCACTGCTCTCCAGCCTCGGTGACAGAGTGAGACTCTGTCACAAAAGAAAAAAAAAAAAAATCAAGCATAATGGTATTTGTGTCAATGACGGCTCAATGTTTATAGAAAACAGTGGACATTTTCTAGGTTTTATGGAAATTATGTGATGCAAAAATGTTTATCATGTAATGCAGGTTTTAAAAAATGCATTAAATGACCAGGCACAATGACTCATGCCTGTAATCTTAGCACTTGGGTAGGCTAAGTTGGGAGGATCATTTGAGCACAGGAGTTCGAGACTAACCTGGACAATATAGTGAGACTCCATCTCTGCAAAAATAAAAATAAAAATAATTATATAATTTAAAATACACTAAATGATTGCCATGTAGAATGGAGAACTCAAAATGAGGTTACTACTTTAATTGGTTTTAAAGTGAGAGAAGAGATCATAGACAACATATTTAGAAGTAACTCTTACTCAGTTTAAATAGATTATGTTATGGACAAAAATCATGGAATATTTAAATATTTTTAAATATTTGTGATGAGCCCGGTGAATACTGTAGGTCTCTTTCAGTTGCAAATGGCAAAAACTAAATTAGAACTGGCCTAAGCAGAAAAGGGAATTTATTTACTGGCTCGTCTAAGTCTAGGGGTTGTTGGCTTCAGACACAGTTGGATCCAGGTACTCAAATATGTCATCAATCATCCATCTGTCCTTTGTCTGGGCTTTATTCTCAGTGGATGTCTCCCCAAGGCGTAACAAAAATGGCCTTCAGCAGCTTCACATTAATTTCCCATCAACTATGAAAGGGTGGATCACCTGAGGTCAGGAGCTTGAGACCAGCCTGGCCAATTTGGTGAAACACCGTCTTTACTAAAAATACGAAAAGTAGCCAGTCATGGTAGCATGTGCCTGCAATCCCAGCTACTCAGGAGGCTGAGGTGGGAGAATCACTTGAAACCGGGAGGCAGAGGTTGCAGTGAGCCGAGATCGCACCACTGCACTGCAGCCTGGGTGACAGAGTGAGACTCCATTTCAAAATAATAATAGTAATAATTAATTAAAAATAAAATAAATAAATAAATAAATAAAATGTGGTCTAACTCCCTCCTTTAACAAATATAGCTTTATAACAACAAAACACTTTAATGACAATGAAATTTTAAAAATTCATAGAACTGGTGGTTTTTACATGACTGAAAGTAGAGGAAATAGCAAAGATAGCTGAATGTAATGATTACTGCAGATGTACAACCAATGAAATATTAACTGATTTCAATTTCTTTGTTTTTTCTCCCTGCTGGTAGTTCATCAATATGTATGCTATATGATACATGTTCATTGTTTTCTGAAAAAGTCGTTACAGTATGATCTCATTTTTAGTGAAACACATATACACAGGACTGGAAGGTTATACACCAACCTTTAACAGTGATTAGTATGGGTAGAATTACGGGTGATTTTTTTTTTTCTTACTATATTTTACTTTGCTCATTCTTCTGCAGTTATATAGTTTGTACATAGCCACTGTTTATGTGATAATAAGAGAACATGTCACTATAAAAGAAAGAGTAACAGTAAGCAATTTTTCCAGAAAACTTAGCAAAGCTAAACTGACCAGATGCCCTGAGATGGAAAAAGTACCGGCCTCTCTTGGAAGGCTTCAGTCATCCTACTGTGTTTTTTGTTTGGTGGGTTTTTGCTTTTTGTCTGGTTGTTCGGTTTTTCACTTTCCTGATCCTGGATGAATAGTGCTGCTCTCAGGAAAATCCTACAACACAGACTCTAGGCTTCTTTGGATCTATCCCTAGATGTGGGCACAACTTGCCACCTCCGTCCCTTCCTCCCTTCCTTTCCTCTCCTTTCCTCTCTTTTCTTTGCTTTGCTTTGCTTTACTTTGCTTTTTTCCTTTATTTGAAAAAAGGTCAGTGGCATGATTATGGCACACTGCAGCCATAATCAACTTTATGGGCTCAAATGATCCTCCTACCCCAGCCTCCCAAGTAGCTGGGACTACAGGTGTATGCTACCATGCCCAGCTAATTTTTATTTTATTTTATTTATTTTGTAGAGATGAGGTCTCACTATGTTGCCCAGGCTAATCTCAAACTCCTGGGTCCAAGCAATTCTCCCACCTCCCAAAGTGCTGGGATTACAGGGGTGAGCCACCACATCTGACTTACAGCTTCTTTTAAGAATCTGAAATAGCCGGGCGCGGTGGCTCACGCCTGTAATCCCAGCACTTTGGGAGGCCAAGGCGGGCGGATCACGAGGTCAGGAGATCGAGACCATCCTGGCTAACACGGTGAAACCTCGTCTCTACTGAAAATGCAAAAAATTAGCCGGGCGAGGTGGCGGGCGCCTGTAGTCCCGGCTACCCGGGAGGCTGAGGCAGGAGAATGGCGTGAACCCGGGAGGCGGAGCTTGCAGTGAGCTGAGATCGCGCCACTGCACTCCAGCCTGGGCGACTGAGCCAGACTCCGTCTCAAAAAAAAAAAAAAAAAAAAAAAAGAATCTGAAATAATGCAATGAGCAGCGATATAAAACATGAAGGAATCTAAACTATCAGTAATTTGTTTTTTGGTGGTTTTTTTTTTTTTTTTTGACAGGGTTTCACTCCGTTGCCCGGGCTGGAGTGCAGTGGTGCAACTCTGGCTCACTGCAGCCTCTATCTGGGCTCAGATGATCCTCCTGCCTCACTCAGCCTCCCTAGTAGCTGGGACTACAGGCATGCACCACCATGCCTGGCTAATTTTTAATTATGTGTAGAGACAGAGTCTTGTTATGTTGCCCAGGCTGGTCTCGAATTCCTGGGCTCAAGCAATCCTCCCGCCTCGGCCTCCTAAAGTGCTGGGATTACAGGTGTGACCACTCTCCTCAGCTGAGTTTTTATTTTTTGTACCAGCAGATGTACATCTCTAACAACTGGAATGAACTTGCAGCCCACAGTACAGGGTGGCTGATAAGAGGGAAAAGCAGTTCAGAGTTTAAGCACCTGGGCAGGGATGAGAGTCTAATTCATACAGCACATCAATCATTTGAATACTTAATACATGATATCCCCAGCTCTACACAGCCACCTATCAATAGCCTTTAGGTAATTAGGCTTTGAGTGATAAGATGAGCATAAACCTAAATCTCTCTTCATTCCCCACAGGACTGGTATTCAGAATTCTCAAACACTGGTTATTTGGGACTCCAGAGGGAGGGAGAAAGAAATAGAGGTCATTTCACAATCCGGCAAAGTGTTCTTAGTATTCTGAGTCTGTCCTTGAGGCTGCTCCTCATGTGTGCTGAGTTTTGTATGTTTTACACTCTCGGCACTTTGATTGTAGTTAGATATGTGCACTTGATCCTGAGATCCGTGGATGCCTCAACAGCTGACTGGGTAGGTTGAGGAAGAAGGTGGGAATTGGTGTGACCGGGACTTGGCAAACAAGTGTGGCTGCAGGTTGGGTTCCTAAAGGATACAAAGCTTATATAAGGGGCCTGTCGAACTGAGTCTCGATAGCCAAGAAAGTCAGCTCTGGATGGCAGCTGGGCCTAACTCCTAACAGTTGTCAGACCCGGGGAAAGAACACAAATAGAGACCCAGGTACCAACGTCTAAAAAATTAAATGCTCAAAATCAAACTAACAAATTATTAAATAAAAAGTAGTCAGGGCCAGATGAAGTCACTCGCGCCTATAATCCCAGCACTTTGGGAGCCCCAGGTGGGTGGATCACCTGAGGTCAAGAGTTTGAGATCAGCCTGGCCAACACGGTAAAACGCCGTCTCTGCTAAAAATACAAAATTTAGGCAGTCGTGGTGGCATGTGCCTGCAATCCCAGCTACTCGGGAGGCTGAGGTGGGAGAATCACTTGAACCCAGGAGGCGGAGGTAGCAGTGAGCCGAGATCGCACCACTGCACTGCAGCCTGGGTGACAGGGTGAGACTCCATCTCAAAAAATAATAATAATAATAATTAACTAAAAATAAATTAAATAAATAAAATGTGGTCTAACTCCCTACTTTAACAAATACAGCTTTATAACAACAAAACAAATACTTTAATGACAATGAAATTTTAAAAATTCATAGAACTGTGTTTTTTACATGACTGAAAGTAGGGGAAATAGCAAAGATAGCTGAATGTAATGATTACTGCAGATGTACAACCAATGAAATATGAATTGATTTCCATTTCTTTGTTTTTTCTCCTTTCTGGTAGTTCATCAATATGTATACTACATGATACATGTTTTCCATGATTTTCGTCCATAACATAATCTATTTAAACTGAGTAAGAGTTACTTCTAAATATGTTGTCTATGATCTCTTCTCTCACTTTAAAACCAATTAAAGTAGTAACCTCATTTTGAGTTCTCCATTCTACATGGCGATCATTTAGTGTATTTTAAAATATATAATTACTTTTATTTTTATTTTTACAGAGATGGAGTCTCACTATATTGCCCAGGTTAGTCTCGAACTCCTGTGCTCAAATGATCCTCCCACCTTAGCCTACCCAAGTGCTAAGATTACAGGCATGAGTCATTGTGCCTGGTCATTTCATGCATTTTTTTAAACCTGTATTACATGATAAACATTTCTGCATCACATAATTTCCATAAAACCTAGAAAATGTCCACTGTTTTCTATAAACATTGAGCCGTCATTGACACAAATATCATTATGCTTGATTTTTTTTTTATCACAAATATTCTCTTTCCTTTTTCAAACACGCGGTAGGCATGTACTTCCAAGCTCTCTTTGAAGTGAGGTATGGTCTTGAGACTTGCTTTGACCAAGGACACGAGAGCTGATATGTGAGGAGTCAGTGCATGCATGACCTGCCACTTACCCCTCTCCATCCCTTTTTCCTGTTTTGTTTGTTTGTTTGTTTGAGACGGAGTTTCGCTCTTGTTGCCCAGGCTGAAGTGCAATGGTGCAATCTTGGCTCACTGCAACCTCTGCCTCCTGGGTTCAATCGATTCTCCTGCCTAAGCCTCCCGAGTCACTGAGATTACAGACATGCACCACCACACCCAGCTAATTTTGTATTTTTAATAGAGACAGGGTTTCTCCATGTTGGTCAGGCTGGTCTCGAACATTACCTATCTGGTATGAAAAGACAAAAAACAGCAGGCCCCAAACAAGGCTGAAGTTCCATGTCGTCAAACCAAACCAAAGTTGTTTACTTGTAAGATCAGATCTTCAAGAAATCAGGAGAGAGATTATAACCAAATCCCATTAAGCCAGTGAGATTTCACTTACATTTTTACAAGGAAAGTAATCTTGAAATGATCAATCCAGCATTTGTTCATTGTTCCTGCTTTCCTCTGTCTCTTTCTACCTATGAAACTTACGCATTCTGTGTAGCTCATTGAAGCTCCTTTCTGTTTAGTAGATTGGATGCTGCGTGGTTCAGGAATTGCTAATAAAAGCTAATCAGATTTTGGAAACACAATTTGTTGACCTTTTGTTCTTTGATGACCACTGCACCTCCAATTTATGTTCTTTTTCGTTCTTCATCAATAGACCTGTCTGTACTTCTCATTAAGCAGTAATGGCTAAAAGCCATTATAGTCATTTGAGAAGCACTTTCCTTTTCTAATCTTTTTGCCTTGCTCCTCACTAGCATAGTGTTTAAGAGGACAGACTCTAGAGTCCAGCAAGCCAGACTCAAATCGCAGCTCTATCACATACTAGTTTTGTGACCTGAGCCAGTTGGTTAACTTCTCTGAGCCTCCATTTTCTTGTCTCTAGAATGGGGACACAAATAGTACCTGCTTTTTACAATTGTTGTGAAGATTGAATGAAATATTTCACATAAACACTTAGCCCAATGCCTGGTACAGAGTAAGTGCTGAATAAATATCAGCTATCATTTATTAGTGCCTTATTAGTGCTTTATTGTTCTAAGCTTCAGCTTACCCTGTGATTCTGGCATTTCTGGCCCACCAGTGTAAGTTACAGTCAAGGAGTCTGTATCACAAAATAGAACTACTATATAATCCAGCATTCTCACTTCTGGGTATACAGTCATCCCTTGGTATCAGTGGGGATTGGCTCTGGGACCTCCCATTGATACCAAAATCCACAGATGCTCAAGTCCCTGATATAAAATGTTGTAGTATTTTAGCCGGGCTTGGTAGCATGGACCTATAGTCCCAGCTACTTGGGAGGCTCAGGTGTGAGGATCGCTTGAGCCCAGGAGATCAAGGCTGCAGTGAGCCATGATGGTGTCACTCTACTCCAGCTTGGGTAATGGAGTGAGACGCTGTCTCAAAAAAAAAAAAAAAAAAGTTGTAGTATTTGCATATGACCTGTGCACATTCTCCTATAAACTTTAAATCATCTCTAGATTATTCATAATACTCAATACAATGTAAATGCTATGTAAATCATTTTTGTCACTCAGGCTAGAGTGCAGTGGCACAACACAGCTCACTGCAGCTTCCATCTCCTAGGCTCAATGCGTCTTCCTGCCTCATCCTCCTGAGTAACTGAGACTACAGGTGTGCACCACTGTGCCAGTCCACAGTTTCTACGGTTTGTTTGTTTGTTTTTTTTGAGATGAAGTCTCACTCTCTCACCCAGGGTATGGTCCACCTGGGCTGGAATGCAGTGGCGTGATCTTGGCTCACTGCAACCTCTGCCTCCCAGGTTCAAGCAATATTTCTGCCTCAGCCTCCCAAGTAGCTGGGACTACAGGCACGTGCCACCATGCCTGACTAAATTTTTTTTTTTTTTTTTTTTTTTTAGTAGAGACGGGGTTTTGACATGTTAGCCAGGCTGGTCTCAAACTCTTGACCTCAAGTGAGCCTCCTGCCTCAGTTTCCCAAAGTGCTGAGATTACAGGCATGAGCCACTGTGTCAGGGTAATTTTTCTACTTTTTGTAGAAACAGGGCGTCCCGATGTTGCCCAGGTTGCTTTTGAACTCCTGGGCTCAAGTGATCCTCCCATCTTGGCCTCCCAAAGTGCTGGGATTACAGGCATAAGCCACCGCTCATGGCCTAAATAGTTGTAATACACTGTTTGTTTGTTTGTTTTGAGATGGAGTTTCACTCTTGTTGCCCAGGCTGGAGTGCAATGGCATGATCTCAGCTCACTGCAACCTCCATCTCCTCGGTTCAAGCGATTCTCCCGCCTCATCCTCCCAATAAGCTGGGATTACAGGCATGCACCACCACGCCTGGCTAATTTTGCAATTTTAGTAGAGACAGGGTTTCTCCATGTTGGTCAAGCTGGTCTCAACTCCTAACCTCAGGTGATCCACCCGCCTAAGCCTCCCAAAGTGCTGGGATTATAGGTGTGAGCCACTGTGCCTGGCCCCAAAGTCCTGGGATTACAGGCATAAGACACTGCTCATGGCCTAAATAGTTGTTATACTCTATTGTTTAAAAAACAACAATCAAAAAAAGTCTGTACATGTTCAGTAGAGATGCAATATTTTAAAATCTGTTTGATCCTCGGTTGGTTGAATCCATGGATTTGGAAACTACAGATATGGAGGGTCAACTGTATATCCAAAGTAAATGAAATCAGTATCTAAAAGAGATATCTGCACCCCCATGTTCATTGCAGCTTTATTCATGATAGCTAAGATGTGGAAACAATCCATGTTCATCAGGAGATGAATGGATAAAGAAAATGTGGTATATATACATATATAATGGAACATTATTCGGCCTTTAAAAAGGACATTCTGCCATTTGGGACATGGATGAGCCAGGAAGATATTATGCTAAGTGAAATAAGCCAGGCGCAGAAAAACAATTACTCTATGATTCCACTTGTATGTGGAATCTAAAAAAGCTGAACTTGGCTGGGCATGGTGGCTCACACCTGCAATGCCAGCACTTCGGGAGGTCAAGGTGGATTGCTTGAGCTCAGAAGTTCAAGACCAGCCTGGGCAACATGGCAAAACCCCCTTTTTATAAAAAATACAAAAATTAGCCAGGTGTGGTGGCATGCACCTATAGTCCCAGCTACTTGGGGGATTGAGGTCAGAGGACTGCTTGAGCTTGGGAGTTCGAGGCTGCAGTGAGCTGTGGTACCACCAGTGCACTGCGGCCTGGGTGACAGAGCAAGACATTGTCTCAATAAATAGATAAATAAAATAAATAAAAATTTAAAAATTAAAAAGTTGAACTCATAGAAGCACAGTAGAATGGTGGTTACCAGAGGCTGGGGTGTGAAGGAAGTGAACAGATGTTGATGAAAGGGTACAAACTTTCATTTATAAGATGAACAAGTTCTAGGGATCTAATTTACAATGTATCATTTACTTGAATTTAATTTTCTAATTTACAATGTATCATTTACTTGAATCTAATTTACTGTATCATTTACTTGAAATCTGATAAGGGAACAGAATTTAAATGACCTCACCCCACCACACACACACAGTGGTAACTATGGATGATGACAGGTATGTTAATTAATTTGATTGTGATCATTATATAATGTATATGTATATCAAATCATGTACACATTGTATATATATAATTTTTATTTGTAAATTACATTTTGTAATTAAAAATATTGACTGCTGCAAGCTCAAGAGACTAAAAGGAAAAATGAAATGGATTCTGTGTCTCAGACGTCTCCCGGTTCTTCATTTACCTGTAGCTTTGCGCACACTTCTTGCCTCTCCCTGCAACGGACCCATAGCTGGTCCACAGCCACTTGGGAGCACCCTCGAGTTAGGGCTAATCTGTTCTTCCTCCTAACAGGTGCTTCAGATCCCAGCCAGCAAGGATCATTTTCAGAAACTTTCACTTTCATATCTAGCCAGAGCTGGGAACTGGGCATGTCCTTCCAAACACTTGGCAGGAAGCTGGTTCCCAACCGTTAAGAAGCAATAAAACCAAGGCCACTCCTGCAGAAGAAGGCTTCTAACAGCACAGGATTCAAGCTCTGTAGAAGTAACTCCCAGCCACAGCAGCAGTGTTTGCAAGTGTGGCTGGATCAGTATTTCAGAGTTCCCCTTCACTCTCATCAAATTCCCTTACGACCTCCCCGCACACCTCACCTTTTGAGACTGAGTCACCCGCCTACAGAACCAGAAAACAAAGAAGGTGAATTCAGGACAGTTATATGCAAAAATGCTGTTGGGCTGAGCCAAGACAAAGATTGGAGGACACATTTGCAGAGGAGTATGATTATTGTGTTTTTTTCTGTGTTTATTTGTTTGTTTGTTTTTGTGTGAGACAGTTTCCCTCTGTTACCCCAGCTAGAGTGCAGTGGCGCAATCTCGGCTCACTGCAGCCTCCACCTCCCTGGTTCAAGCGACTCTCCTGCTTCAGCCTCCCAAGTAGCTGGGATTACAGGCATGCGCCACCATACCTGGGTAATTTTTGTGTTTTAAGTAGAGACAGGGCTTTGCCATGTTGGCCAGGCTGATCTCAAACTCCTGACCTCAAGTGATCCACCCGCCTCGGCCTCCCAAAGTGCTGGAATTCCAGGCGTGAGCTACAGCGCCCCGCCCTGATTGTGTATTTTTGGCTGTCCTTTAAAGTTTTTAGGATTTCCATTTTTTCCCATTAATCTGTGATGAGAACTTGGAGTCATTTGGAGAAAATCTGAATGTAGAATCCTTCTAGATGGAAACAGTTTTCTTCCAGTCATTCATAGTCATTTCAACCAAATCCTATTTCAATGATTTTTTTAGCAATTCTCCCTTTTTGAGAAATTCCAAGACATCTAATACGGATCTTTCTTCTTTTCTCTTTATCTTTAAAAAAATTTAACAGACATTGTCTTTTAGAGCAATTTTAGGTTTATAGAAACACTAAGCAGAAAGTACAGAGTTTCTACATACCTCCTCTTCCCCAGGCACAGTTGCCTCTACTATTAACATCATACAACGTTAGTTACTACAAATTAGTGTGCTACATTTGTTACAATTGACGGATCGATATTGACACATTACTATTAACTCAGGTTCGTAGTTTATATTAAGGTTCATTCTTTGTGTTGTACAGTTCTATGAGTTTTGACAAATGTATAATGTCATGTACAGTATCAGAATAGTTTCACTGCCCTAAAAGTTCCCTGTGCTCCACCTATTCATCCCTCCTTCCCTTCTAATCCCTCGCAACCACTGATCTTTCTACTGTCTCTATAGTTTTATCTTTTCTAGATTATTGTCAGGGTGCGTGGCTCATGCCTATAATCCCAGCACTTTGGGAGGCCGAGGCGGGTGGATCACGTGAGGTCAGGAGTTCGAGACCAGCCTGGCCAACATTGGAGAAACTGTCTCTACTAAAAATACAAAAATTAGCCGGGAATGGTGGCACACGCCTGTAGTCCCAGCTACTCAGGAGGCCAAGAGATGATCAGGAGGCCGAGGCATAAGAATCCCTCGAACCCAGGAGGCAGAGGTTACAGTGAGCCAAGATCACACCACTGCACTCCAGCCTAGGCCATGAAGCCAGACTCTGTCTCAAAAAAAAAAAAATATGTATAGTTGTAGAGTCGCACAATATATATAATTTTCAGATTGGCATCTTACATTTAGAAATACGAATTTAAGGTTCCTCCATGTCTTTTTTATCTTGTTTTTCGATTTTTGAGATGGGGCTCTCACTGTTTCTCCCAGGCTGGTTACAAACCTCCATGTTTTTTCCTGGCTTGATGTCCCATATTCCCCCTTCCCCCTTTTTTTTTTTATTGCGGTAAAATACATACAACATAAAATGTACAACTGTAACTTTTTTTTTTTTTTTAATAGAGTCTTGTTCTGTCACCCAGACTGGAGTACAATGGCATGATCTCGGCTCACTGCAACCTCTGTCTCCCGGGTTCAAGCGATTCTCATGCTTTAGCCTCCAGAGTAGCTAGGATTACAGGCACACACCACCACACCCAGTTAAGTTTTGTATTTTTATTAGAGACATTGGCCATGTTGGCCAGACTGGTCTCAAACTCCTAACCTTAGGTGATCTACCTGCCTTGGCCTCCCAAAAAAGCTGGGATTACAGGCATGAGCCACCATGCCCAGCCCACTGGAACCATTTTTCAGTGTACAGTTTAGTGATATTAAATACATTCATAATGTTCTGGTACCATCACCAGTATTCAGCTCTAGAACCCTTTTCATCTTGTAAAACAGAAACTCTATATCCATTAAGTAATAAAATTTTCCTTCCTCTTTGTTTTTTAGAGATGTGGTCTCATTTTGTCCCCCAGGCTAGAGCACGGTGGCACAATCATAGCTCACTGCAGCCTCAAACTCCTGGGCTCAAGGGATCCTTCCACCTTAGCCTTCCAAGTAGCTGGGATTACAGGTGTGAGCCGCTGCACCTGGCTTGCTTTTCTGACAGGTTCTTGAAGGGAATCCATTAAAGCCTAATTAATCAGAGTTATCCAGGAGTGAACTTTCCTTCACCCTTTTGTATAAAGCTTCTCTTTGCTTTGTGAAGATCTGAGTGGCTATTGTTACAATGTGAATCAGGTTTCACTCTTAGGGAGTGGGTTCAGGAATAGAAAAAAACACCAACTTGCTCAGACACGTGTATCAAATGGCAAGATGATCTCACCAAGCACTGTCCTCCTCAGAATTTATTTTGGGTGCAACACACATTAAGGACATAGTGGTAAACCAGGCTTGGAAGCCATCTGTGTGAGAGATTTGCCAGAGGCATGAAGACATCATATCCCCAGTGTCTCTGAAAAGGAGAGCTCTTTGCCTTCCATCACAGGCATAGGCAAGTACCCTGCAAATCGCTTCCCACTCAACACAATAGTTCTTGTTGCTATTTTATTTGTGAGCTACGTCATACATGCAGAGGAGTAAAGAAAACATATGTGTTGTTCAATTGTCAGTATAAATTGAACACCCATATAACCACCACCAGGTCTAGAATAGTATTCAGCCCCCTCCCAGCATCCCTTGTGTGTCCCCCTGTTCCATCCCCTTCCCTCCGCTAGAGGTGGCCACTATCCTAACTTGCGGAAACCATTTTCTTTCTTTCCTCTTTTGTGTTACAACTAAGTGTGCCCCATAAACAAGCATCAGTTTATGAATGTCGTATAAATGGAATTAGACTGGGTGCGGAGGTTTACATCTGTAATCTCAGCACTTTGGGAGGCCAAGGCAGGTGGATCACCTGAGGTCCAGAGTTCGAGACCAGCCTGGCCAATGTGGTAAAACCCTGTCTCTACTAAAAATACAAAAAACGTAGCTGGGTGTGGTGGCAGGCGCCTGTAATCTCAACTACTCGGGAGGCTGAGGCAGGAGAATCTCTTGAACACTGGAGGTTGCAGTGAGCCAAGATCACACCACTGCATGCCAGCCTGGGCGACAGAGGAAGCCCCTGTCTCAAAAAAAAAGAAAGAAAGAAAAAAGAAAAAGGAATGATATCGTATGTATTCTTTGTGACTTGTTTCTTCCTCACTATTGTTCTTAGACAAGGTGTGAAGAGGCCTTTTTGGTGCCTCCTGATGTTTTCCAGGATGGTGGATTCAGGAGGATGCTGTCTTCACAAACATTTCTGGCCTCAAAGTCACACTGAGCAGCTTGGGCCTCCTAGCTCAGCCACTTACTAACGGTGTGACCTTTCTTGTCCTCCTCTATAAAATCAGAACAAATTATTCCTGTAGACATGAGCACCTCAAGAGCAGGAGTGTTCCTCATTTGCCATTCTGTTCTCAAGAACTCACAGTGCCTGGTGCCTAATGAATCCTGAGTGAACACAGGAGACATGGTGAGATCATGTATGTAAGGGCCTAATGCCACCCCTGATTTATAGCAACTGCTCAATACATGAGATCCAATCTTATTATTGCCCCAGTGTTATTTATTTGAATACGGGAGGCAGCCTCTCAGATGGCCGCCAAGGAGTCCCACCTCCTGGTATTCTTGTATTTGTACATCCCTTGACTGTACACTGGATATATTCACTTACTCCTAAGAAATAGAATGCAGCAGAAGGGATGGAATGTCACTTCCAAAATTATAAAAGACCATGGCTTTTATTTTGAGTCCTCTTTCTCACTGAGGTCTCTTGGATGGCTCACCCTGGAGGAAGCCAGCTGCCATGTCAAGAGGCAGCCCTGTGGGGAGGCTCATGTGATGAGGTGACCAAGTCCTGTAGATAAACACAAATTGTGAGCTTGGGAGTGGATTCTCCATCCAGTTGAGCCTTTGGATGGGACTGTGGTCCAGGCTGACAGCTTGACTGCCACCTTATGAAAGACCTTCAGCCAGAGGCACCCAGCTAAGCCATGCCTGGATTCCCGACCCACAGAAACCGTGAGATAACAAATCTTTGTTGTTTTCCACAACTACATTTTATGGCAATTAGTTACACAGCGATAGATAACTAATGCAGTGCCTTTTCTTGGGTGAAAGAGTGCTGACAATGTTTAGAGCCTATGGCAGACAAGGAGATGCGCTGTTCAGATCCCCATTTAACGGTGGACTCACTGCCCAGCTGCAAGGAGTTCAGTTCACTGACAGCCTTCAAGTCCACCTCAGCTTTCCAGCCAGATCATGCTCTTCTTGGGACATTCTCCCTGGCCAATGACTGGGCAAGGGTTGGAACAATGGCCTAGCCATCTCTGCTCAATGCTGGACCCCTCGAATGGGTAGTTTTTGCTTCAGAGCTTCCTGTTTGGCTGGTAGAGACTTTGACAGGTCTCCTTCCATGGGTGTTGCTCCCCAATAAACCTTTCTGTTTTCCATTCTCATCATAGCTTCTGCTTCCAGAGAATCCATTCTGTAATGAAACATCTACTACACAGAAACTCAAGCTTTCAGCCAGGTGCAGAGGTTATCACCTGTAATCCCAACACTTTGGGAGGCCAAGGCAGGAGGATCGCTTGAGCTCAGGAGTTCAAGACCGGCCTGCACAACATAGCAAGACCCTGTCTCTGTGACACACACACACACACACACACACACACACACACACAAATTAGCCAGGCATGGTGGTGCATGTCTATAGTCCTAACTATTGGGAGACTGAGGCAGGAGAATCACCTGAGCCTGGGAGGTCTAGGCTGCAGTGAGCCATTATTGTACCTCTACTCCAACCTGGGCAACAGAGTGAGAGCCTGTCTCTAACAATCAGACAATCAAATAAAGCCTCAAGCTTTGTAGCCAACCCAGACCTGAGTCCAAATACAGACTCTGCCCCTTGCTAGCTCTGTGACCCTGGGTCACTTTTCTGAGCCTTGATTTTCTCACACATAAAATGGATGACAAATAATATAGGAGCTGAAATGGGATACTTATAGTGTAAAAGAGAGTTCCCAGCTTCTAATAATAGTTAAAGGATTTTTTTTTTTTTTTTTTTTTTTGAGATGGAGTCTCACTTTGTCACCCAGGCTATAGTGCAATGGCGACTTCTCGACTCACTGCAACCTCTGCCTCTTGGGGTCAAGTGATTCTCGTGTCTCAGCCTCCCGAGTAGCTGAGATTATAGGTATGTGCCACCATGCTGGGCTAATTTTTCTATTTTTAGTAGAGATGGGGTCTCACCAGGTTGGCCAGGCTGGTCTCAAACTCCTGACCTTAAGTGATCCACCCGCCTCAGCCTCCCAAAGTGCTGGGACTACAGGTGTGAGCCACCGTGCCCGGCCAGGAGAACTATTATCTATCCACAGACGACACACCAACTAGTCTCTTTACATTTTGCATAAAATGTTACTGGCAATTGATTCAATACATTGCCTATTATATCTATAGTAGACCTTTGACATTTGTGAGGATTATACCCTTTACCTTTATGAAAATACCACTGTAGCACATATTGTCACATATAAAAGGAAATAAAGTACAACTCAAAAGTACACATTACTTTTGTGTGTGTGTGTATGTGTGGGTGTGTGTGTATGTGTCTAGACAGGGTCTCACTCTGTCACTCAGCACCCAGGCTAGAGGGCAGTGACATGATCACAGCTCACTGTGGCCACGAACTCCTGGGCTCAGATAATTCTTCTACCTCAGCCTCCCAAGTAGCTGGAACCACAGGCGCACATCACCACACCTGGCTAATGTTTATTTCATTTTTATTTTCGTAGAGACAGGGCCTTGTTAGGTTGCCCAGGCTGATCTCGAATTCTTGGGCTCAGGTGATCCTCTTGCTTCAGTGCTAAGTACTGGGATTTAACAGGCGTGAGCCCCTGTGCCTGGCCTTCATTACTCTTTTAGATCCTTAACAGTTCTATAAGTAAGGCACTAAAGCTGTATAAAGCTATTAAAAATAAGTATGGCTTCAGTAATGCCAAAGCAATTTGGAGGATTGTTTCTCTTGTTGGCACTGAACCTTATCACATCAGAGGGCTGAGCCACTGCTGAATGCCACCCTTTTAATAAACCCAGACATCTGAAATGTAACAGGTCAAAACCTGTTTCTCCTACAGTCTGTGTCACCTTGATAGATAATTCCAAACCAGAAAACAGGAAGCCATCAGTGATAGCTCCCTCTTATCCTTTACCTCCAATCCAACATTATGTCTTATTTATCTATTTGTTTTCCTTCAAAATGGCCTAAATCCCCTCACCCCTTTCCATCCTCACTGGTACCCCCCCCCCCCCGTTTCTTCTCTCTCAAGAGCCTCCTCACTTGCTCTCCTCTAGTTTAGTATCCATGCCACAGCCAGATAGCTCTTTTTAAAATGCAAACAATGATGAATTTCCACAATTCCCCATGCAATTGGAATAAAGGCTATACTCTTTATCAAGACATCTGAGGCTCTGCGCAAGCTACCCCAGCCGCTTTCCACAATCTGACCTGCACTCCCCAAACATTCCCTTCCAGAAGTCAATTTCTCGCTTG
Source organism: Chlorocebus sabaeus (assembly GCF_047675955.1). NCBI lineage: Eukaryota > Metazoa > Chordata > Mammalia > Primates > Cercopithecidae > Chlorocebus > Chlorocebus sabaeus. The sequence continues at coordinate 41,360,431 of NC_132919.1, forward strand.
TCTTAGATCCATCCAACCCATAGGCATTCCCTGTGTCTGGAACTCTCTTCTACACACTCTGGCTGCAGGCTCCTTTTTCTCCTTCAGGTCTAAGCCTAAACGTCACCTCCACAGGGAAGCCTTTATTAAGCATCCTCTGAAATAGGTTCCTTCACATACAGCTTCCTCCTATTATTCACAGCCACAGCACCCACATCACTTCTTTCTTTGCATGCATCCCAGTTGGTCAGGACACACTTACTGGCTTATTGGAGGTTTCTCTCCATTTGTTGCATTTTCTTTGAGTGCAGAGGCCTTATTCCTTGTGTTCATCCAGAGCCAATCCCAGTGCTGACCACAATACAGACTTCATAAATACAGTAAATCCAGTAGTTCCCCCTTACCCATGGGGGACATGTTCCAAGACCCCCAGTGGATGCCTAAAATCACAGTACCAAATCTTTTTTTTCTCTCTCTCTCTTTGTAAGTAGTGTATTTTAAATAGCTTTCAAGATACACATATTTTTTCTTTAAAAAATGTCTGTTGGTGGCCGGGTACGGTGGCTCACACCCGTAATCCCAACACTTTGGGAGACCGAGGAGGATGGATCGCAAGATCAGGAGTTTGAGACCAGCCTGGGCAACATGGTGAAACCCCCTCTCTACTAAAGATAGGAAAAAATAGCCGAGTGTGGTGGCGGGCGCCTGTAATCCCAGCTACTCAGGAGACTGAGGCAGAAGAATCACTTGAACCTGGGAGGCGGAGGTTGCAGTGAGCCGAGATTGTGCCACTGCGCTCCAGTCTGGGCGACAAAGCTACACTTAGTCTCAAAAAAAAAAAAAAAAAAAAAAAAGGTCTGTTGGAGCAGTTTTGTTCTTGAATTTTGCTGGTCATTCTCATGGTCCTGAGCCCCCAAACTCCGGGTCGTGGAGGTAGCCAAAGGGGAGGCTGGGGGCCTACGCGGCCTGTCCTGGCGGCGCTCACAGCGCTGGTGGAGCAGCTGTGCCCCGTCTTGCCACAGATCATGCATGGCCGTCATGTGAGCTAAAACTTCCATTTATTTCAAAGCAGTAATAATTTAAAATTATAAAAATCTTTCCACCGCTGAACGTTTAGAGGGTGAGGTTAGACAGAGGACAGGGAGGATGAGGATGCCCCAGAAGGGACGATGTGGCCCACGTCTTCCCGAGCCAGGGAGCCGGTGGGCCAGGCCAGGATCCTGCCCTGGAACAGGCGGGGCCTGTAACGCTGACCAGTCAAGAGTGGCGCCGCTGGGGCACCCAGTCTGTGGGCGCCGTGTGGCGCTGGCTGAGGGTGGGTGGGAAAGGCCCCGCGGTCTCCCCGCAGTCTCAGGCGCAGCGGGCGCGGGTGGGTTCCGGCCGTCGCCGGCTCGGGAGTTACTTGTGGCGTTCTCATTGCAGGGCGAGCTGGAGGAGGAGGAGGACAACGAGGAGAAGTTCATCCCAGTCAGGCCCGGGGCGGTAGGTTCGTGGCCGTGTTCTGTCCCGGGAGGCTTTTTCGGCAGGCGGGGCAGCTGTCGTACTGCTCCAGCCCGTGCACGATGCAGCCATCGTGGAACAGGTGTTTGCAGGGCAGCTGCTCGCCCAGCGCGTCGTCGTCCTTGCACACGGGGCACTCGAGCCGGGAGCCTACGTGCTGCTCGGTGACGGGGACAGTGGGGAGGGACTGGATTTTCTCTTCATCTGCCTGTGGGGGGCCCGTGTTTTCAAGCCGAGGAGCTGTGCGATGGCGTCCAGGCCGTTGGCCCCTCAGGCGTGTTCCGTAGGGTTTGAGTGCAGGACTCCCCAAGGACCCAGGCTGTGGATGCTGGCGGACGTGATGATGCCGTTGACGAGCTGCTGGATGATCCCTTCTAGCGCGGGGAGGCCTTTGTGCCGGGCAGTGGCCCGCCGCGTGGGGAGGCGGAGACGGGGATGCCGGGCTGGGTACGGGGCCAGGACTCTCTCCCATGGTCTCTTAGGGTCCTTGCTGCCGTCAGCCTGCGCCCCAGGAGGGAACGTGGGGATCTCGAAGCTGTCGTCAAAGATGCCGAAAGCAAACTGTCCGTAGCCCTGCGGCAGCGTGGACAGGTGCTGGTCCACGTTCTCCAGCGGCGGTCGGCTCTGGTCCGTGGGGGCGGTGGCAGGAGTAGAATCGTTTTCTGTGCTCCTGGTCTCTTCAGGAAGCTCCTCGATAAAATCAGACGTGCATCTTGGGCAGATATAATCTGACAGGCGCAGGACGATGTCCAAGGAGCAGCAGTGGCAGAAGAACCGTCCAAGCTGCGGCGACGCCTCGGCCGCTGCGAGGCTGCAGCCGCCAGCCGTTTGCTGCTCCCTCGCTGATCGACGGCCAAACCTTTTATATACTATGTTTTTTCCTACCTACATATTTATGATCAAGTTTAATTTACAAGATAGGCGCTTACAAAGTAAGCGATTAACAACAACAACGAATAATAAATAGAATAATTGAGTCAAATAAGGGTTACTTGAACACAAGCACTGCAATACCATGGATTGCTCTGATAACCAACAGCTGCTAAGAGACTAATGAGCAAGTAGCATCTACGGTTCAAATACACTAAACAGACGGAGGATTCACATGCCGGGAGGGGTGAAGCAAGACGGTATGAGATTTCATCACCTCACTCAGAATGGCAAGCAATTGAAAACATGAATTATTTCTGGAATTTTCAATTTAATATTTTTGGACTACAGTTGACTGCAGGTAACTGAAACCGTGCATAAGGGGGGACTACTGAATCTGTATTTTGAATTTTCTAGCTAAGAATGTCACTTTTTTTACTTTTTTGAGATGGAGTCTTACACTGTCACCCAGGCTGGAGTGCAATGCCACGATCTTGGCTCACTGCAACCTCCACCTCCCGGGTTCAAATGATTCTCCTGCCTCAGCCTCCCAAGTAGCCCGGATGACAGGAACCCGCCACCACACCCAGGTAATTTTTGTATTTTTAGTAGAGACAGGGTTACATTATGTTGGCCAGGCTGTTCTTGAACTCCTGACCTCAGGTGATCCATCCGCCTTGGCCTCCCAAACTGCTGGGATCACAGGTGTAAGCCACCGCCACCGGCCAGAATATCACTTTTTTACAATTTTTTTTTTCCTTAACTTTGAGACAGGGTTTCTCTTTGTCGCCCAGGTTGGGGTGCAGTGGTGCCATCACAGGTCACTGCAACCTCTGCCTCCTAGGCTCAAGCAATCATCCCGCCTCAGCCTCCCTAACAGCTGGGACGACAGGTGTGCGCAACCATGCCTGGCTAATTTTGTGTTTTTTGTAGTGAAGCGTTTAACCATGCTGCCTAGGCTTGTCTTGAACTCCTGGGCCAAGTGATTCACTCGCCTCAGCCTTTCAAAGTGCCAGGATTACAGTCATGAGCCACATGGCCAAGAATATCACTGTTACCTTTAACAGATATTTTTCTTTTTCTTCTTCTTCTTCTTTTTTTTTTTTTTTTTTTTTTTTTTTTTGAGACAGGGTCTCACTGTGTCTCAGGAAGAAAGAAAGAAAGAAAAGAAAAGGAAGAAAAAGAAAGAAAGAAAGAAAGAAAGAAAGAAAGAAAGAAAGAGAAAGAAAGAGAGAGAGAGAGAAAGAAAGAGAGAGAGAGACAGAAAGAAAGAAAAGAAAGAAAAGAAAGAAAGAAAGAAAGAAAGAAAGAAAGAAAGAAAGAAAGAAAGAAAGAAAGAAAGAAAGAAAGAAAGAAAGAAAGGAAGGAAGGAAGGAAGGAAGGAAGGAAGGAAGGAAGGAAGGAAGGAAGGAAGGAAGGAAGGAAGGAAGGAAGGAAGGAAGGAAGGACAAGACAAGACAGGAGGGAGGGGTTGGGCGCAGTGGCTCACGCCTGTAATCCCAGCACTTTGGGAAGCCGAGGAGGGCAGATCATGAGGTCAGGAGATCAAGACCACCCTGGGCTGGAGTGCAATGGCATGAATAAGGCTCACTGCAGCCTCAATCTCTTGGGCTCAAGTGATTCTACCACTACAGCCTCCTAAATAGCTGGGACCACAGGCATTCATCACCCTACCTGGCTACCTTTTAAAATTTTGTGTAGACACCAGGTCTCACTATGCTGCCCAGGCTAGTCTCGAATTCCTGACTCAAATGATCCTTCCGCCATGACCTCCAAAATTGCTGAGATTACCTGCATGAGCCATCGCCCCTGGTCAACAGTTATTTTTCTTTACTGCAAGAGCATTACGTTGTCATGGTAGAAAAGATTAGACTCCATAGATTAAATAAAAACATAAAATCATGTTACCCCACATTTAGAGATAGCCACTATTAGCCTTCAGATATATTCCTCCAGGGCCTTTTTAATGAATCTCAATACAGGGATATATATGCTCCCAAGTCCTTCAACTTTCTGTGGTCGCCTGTTCTTTGACAGCCAAATAAAATATCTTGGTCTCATGCCACGTGCTAAGGGACATCAAGCCTTCTCCTGATAATTTTCCAATCCCCGGTTCAGCCAAATCCCACCTCCATTTCCTAAAGTTGCTGTCTGCTCTCTTCTCTGCTTTGTCCCTGCACCCTCTACTCCATTTATCTCCTCCTTTGTCCCCAAAGGTCACCAAGCACTCAGTGGAAAACAGATTCTTCTTTAGTGGAGTTCGGGATCAAGAAGGTGACCCCTAACCAAGCACAAAGTGGGAGATGACATAAGGTTCAGCGCTGACCATTGCTGTCAGCAATGGAGATTTCTTATGGACTTCTGCGTCCAGGGTCTTGCCCTGCTGCCATCTTGGTCTTCTCCCTTCCACCTCTAACCAGGTCCTTCTCCACTTTGCTACACATGTCAGGACCTTGAAAATAGAGTCTTTCTGACCTATCAGAAAGAAAGATCAGATTCCTGGCACTTCTGTTGTGCAGAACAGCTTAGCTCATCTCTACATCTATACTTTTCTCTCCTAATAGAGCTTGTCCAGGTACCTGTTCTTTCATAGTAGGGGGAGGGGTGATAGTGGGGATGGGGATGGAGACAAAAAAAGACAGAGATATCAAGAGAGTTTCCAAAACTAAGAAACAAGGTGTCATAGGGCCCTACGACCACCCTCTGTTTCAAAGACTCATTTGAATGGCCCACAGAACTCAAACAAATGGCTAGACTCATAGTTTAGTTCATTGCATTGAAAGAATACAGATTTACATCCTGATCTAGTTTGAAGGAAAAAGAAAGAAGGAAGGAAGGAAGGAAGGAAGGAAGGAAGGAAGGAAGGAAGGAAGGAAGGAAAAGAATACAGATTAGCAGCCTGGGCAACATGGTGAAATCCCGTCTCTACCAAAAATAAAAACAAAACAAAATAAAATAAAATAAAATAATTAGCTGGGTGTGGTGATGGGCGCCTGTATTCTCAGCTACTGGGGAGGCTGAGGTGGGAGGATCACCTGAGCCTGAGAGGCGGAGGTTGCAATGAGCCAAGATCACACCACTGCACTCCAGTCTGGCAGACAGAGAGAGACCCTGTCTCAAGAAAAAAGAAAAAAAAAAGAAAAAAGAAAGAGAAAGAAAAGAAAAAGAAAGGAAAGGGAGGGGAGGGGAGGGGAGGGGAAGGGAGGGGAGGGGAGGGGAGGGGAAGGGAGGGGAGGGGAGGGGAAGGGAGGGGAGGGGAAGGGAGGGGAAGGGAGGGGAAGGGAAGGGAGGGGAAGGGAGGGGAAGGGGAGGGGGAGGGGAAGGGAGGGGGAGGGGAGGGGAAGGGAGGGGAGGGGAAGGGAGGGGAAAGGAGGGGGAGGGGAGGGGAAGGGAGGGGAGGGGGAAGGGAGGGGAGGGGAGGGGAGGGAAGGGAAGGGAAGGGGAAGACAGGAGGGAGGGGTCAGGCGCAGTGGCTCACGCCTGTAATCCCAGCACTTTGGGAAGCCGAGGCTGGCGGATCATGAGGTCAAGAGATCAAGACCACCCTGGCTAACACAGTGAAACCCCGTCTCTACTAAAAATACAAAAAATTAGCCGGGCGTGGTGGCGGGCGCCTGTAGTTCCAGCTACTGGGGAGGCTGAGGCGGGAGAATGGCGTGAACCCGGGAGGCAGAGCTTGCAGTGAGCCGAGATTGTGCCACTGCACTCCAGCCTGGGTGACAGAGCGAGACTCTGTCCGCCCCACAAAAAAAAAAAAAAGAAAAAAGAAAGGAGGGAGGGAAGGAGGAAGGACCCTTATTTACTTAACTGATCCCATATTATTAGACATTAACTTGTTTTCATTTTTTACTGTAATGGATAACACTTCAACAACATCCCTGTAATTATGATGGTGGTGCTATGTCCAGTGCTGTTATGACTCAAAGAGAAATTCCCACATGATTACACCCTGGTTCACCTTATGAGGAGGGAGAGCTCCCCTCAGGCTAAGTCCTAACACATCCTGTCTAGGGGACCTTACAAGTATTGTGGCCCCAGGATAGTTACAAGGGGGCTGTTTACAGACAATGGGACAATGAGAAGCTGGCTGCCTTGACTCCCTACCCCATCCTCCAAATGGAAGGTGCCTCTCTCTAGAGTCCATCTGGAGGGCTCCGGATTCCTCCTCATTTTCCTCTTCCTCTGTTGTCCCTCCCCTCCCCTATCCCACACCAAACCCAGGTGCATCTCATCTTGGAGCTGTGAGGGAGAAGGCTCCAGACCCTTCCTGTGTCTCAGTCCAGCAACTGCTTTGACAGAGCTGTAAGGAGGGAGGAAAGCAAACCAAACCTTAGGGTACAGTGAATGAACAAGAGAAGGAGAGGAATACATCAAAAATACCCATTGTGAGTTGGGCACGGTGGCTCATGCCTGTAATCCCAACACTTTGGGAGGCCGAAGCAGATGGATTGCTTGAGCCCAGGAGGTCAAGACCAGCTTAGGCAACAAAAATTAGCCAGGCATGGTGGTGTGCACCTGTAGTCCCAGCTACTTGGGAGGCTGAGGTGGGAGGATCACCTGAGCCCAGGAGGTTGATGCAGGACTAAGCCATGATCTAGCTACCAAACTCCAGCCTGAGTGACAGAGAAAATATGCATTGTGACATTTGGAGCTACAACTCTGCCACAAAACAAAAGCAGCATCTGCATCCTTCATTCAATATTTCCTTAAGATAGGTTACTATATATTAGGCATTTATATGGTTTGGCTGTGTCCCCACCCAAATCTCATCTTGAATTGTAGCTCCTGTAATTCCTAAGTGTTGGGGAAGAAGGCCGGTGGGAGATAATTGAATCGTGGGGGTGGTCCCCTATACTGTTCTCATGGTAGTGAATAAGTCTCTCAGCATCTGATGTTTTTGTAAGGGGTTTCCCCTTTCGCTTGGGTCTCAATTATCTCTTGCCTGCAGCCATGTGGGACGTAGCTTTCTCCTTCCACCATGATCGTGGGGTCTCCCCAACCACGTGGCGCTGTGAGTTCATCGAACCTCTTTTTCTTTGTAAAATCCCCAGTCTCGAGTATGTCTTTGTCGGCAGTGTGAAAACAGACGAATACAGGCATTGACTGTTACAAGTGCTTTCCAAGTATTAACTTAATTTCCCTAGTATCCTATGAGTTTAGGAACTGTTATTATCCCCACATTACAGATGAAGAAATTGAGAAATGAGGACATTGAGTAATTTGCTCAAGGTCATGCAGGTGTAATTGGCAGAGATGAGATTCCAACCTAGGCTGTCTGCCTCTCTGTTTGCTATGTGGCCTCTCCTTAGGAGTGAAATTGAAAAGAATGCATGCATTTCAAGGGTTTCAAAACAGGTGCCCTCCTGAAGGTTGTTATCTATTTTAAACTTCTGTGTAAACAGAACTGTATTCATTCAATAGTTATTTGTTGAGTGCTTACTACATGCCAGATGCCGGGGCCACATCGATGAACCAGACATAAACCTGCTATCAAGGAGTTTCTAGAAAACAGGACAAACGCCACACTTGGCTGGCTTTGCTGTGGTATAGACAACAGCAGGGTGCCCTGGAGCAGTCAGAATCATACTTAGTTTAGTTTTAGGGTTAGAAAAGACTTCTGGGCCCAAGTGCAGTGGCTCATGCCTATAATTTCAGCATTTTGGAAGACCGAGGCAGGAGGACTGCTTGAGTCCAGAAGTTCAAGACTAGCCTGGGCAGCACAGTGAGATCCTGTCTCTACAAAATTTAAAAATTAGCCAAGTATGGTGGTGCACGCCTGTGGTTCCAGCTACTTGGGAGGCTGAGGTGAGAGGATTGCTTGAGCCTCGGAGGTCAAGGCTGCAATGAGCCATGATTGCGTCACTGCACTCCAGCCTGGGCAACAGAGACCCTATCTCAAAAAAAGGAAAAAGACTTCCTGCAGGGCAAGATTTATGAACTAAGAGCCAGGCTGATGAGGAAGAGTTAGCCAGGAGAGTGGGGACTTTGGAAATGTAACCAATGGGGCTACCTTATAGTTTTTGAGGGTCCTAGGCATTTCACTTTCATGGCCCCTCCCTCCCTTAAACAAACATATGAAAATACATATTTTATGGCTGTGTTGGTATAAACACGTAAATTACTATTATATATTAAAACACCTTCTGCAATTTAAAAGTTCATTGTTTTTCTTTCTAATTTTAAAGAAATTAAAACATGTTCATAGATCCCTAAAAATACTGTGGTCCCCAAGTGCTGTGCCTTCAGAAGTCTGCAGAAATGGAGCCTGGAGGTGGCAGGTGCAGGTGAGAAAGACCTTTGTCAGCCAAGGAAAGGGTTTAGATGTGATCCTGAATGTTCTAGGAGCTACATATGGGTTTTAAGGAGAGCAATGTGAACGGGTTCATTTCAGAAAGATCCTGTAGCTTCAGTGTGGAGCATGGCTGGGAGGGAAGGCTGGAGGTGAAGTCATGAGCTCTGAGTGTGTCAGAGGGATCCAGGGGAGATCTGAGGGCACACACAACCAAGGAAGGAACCCAGGGAAGGGGACAGACAAACTTAGAGACTAACGGGGTAAAATCAATGGGACTTGGCAATTGGTCGAATGCAGGGGTGAGGAGAGGGGGCATCCAAGGAGATTCCCAGGTGTGTGACTTGGGCCCCTGAGTAGAGTCATCTGTTACACTGCAGATGAAAAGGAACAGATTGGAGGGCATGGTAGGAAAAAATAGTTAAGCTTTTATTTTTTTAGCAGTATTGAGTTTGTGATGCCTTTAAGACATCCACAGGGAGAGATTTTTCAGAGGCAATGGGTCAAATGGTTCTAAAAAAAATTGCAGTGATTTAAAAAGTATCAAGCCACTATCCACTGTCAATAGAACATATACTCTATATTTTCAAGACACTTTAGAGTTCTTAAGGTAATGTCACATGTGTTTTCATTTTGTGCTTATACTATCATGGTTAAGAGCATGAACTCTAGGCCAGGCATGGCTCACACCTGTAATCCCAGCACTTTGGGAAGACAGGGTGGGCAGATGGCTTGAACCCGGAGTTTGAGACAAGCCTGGGCAACATAGTGAAACTTTATCTCTACAAAAAACAAACAAACAAACAAACAAAAAAGCCAGCTGGCATGGGCTTATAGTCCCATCTACTCAGGAGGTTACGGTGGGAGGATCCCTTGAGCCCAGGAGGTTGAGGCTGCAGTAAGCATGATTGTGTCATTGCACACTCCACCCTAAGTGACAAAGTGAGACCCTATCAATAAAAAGAAAGGGAAAGAAAGAAAGAAAGAAAGAAAGAAAGAAAGAAAGAAAGAAAGAAAGAAAGGAAGGAAGGAAGGAAGGAAGGAAGGAAGGAAGGAAGGAAAGAAAGAGAAAGAAAGAAAGAAAGAAAGAAAGAAAGAAAGAAAGAAAGAAAGAAAGAAAGAAAGAAAGAAAGAAAGAAAGAAAGAAAGAAAGAAAAGACAGGGAAAAGAAGAAGAAAAGGAAAAAAGGAAAGAAGGAAGGAAGGAAGGAAGGAAGGAAGGAAGGAAGGAAGGAAGGAAGGAAGGAAGGAAGGAAGGAAGGAAAAGAGAGAGAGCATGGGCTCTAGCCACAGACTGCGTGGTTCAAATCTCATGAGTGCCACTTTGTAACTGTGTCATGTTGGGAAAGTTATTTAAACCTTCTTTGCTTCAAGTTTTCCATCTGTAAAATGGGTGGAATAACAGTCCCAGCTCAGAGGTATATGATTAAGTGAACAAACAGCTATAAAACACTTAGAGCAGGTGCCTGGCATTTAGCAAGCACTCAATAAGGACAACTGTTCCTATTCCCACCGCAGCAGCAGCGCCTATTATATTCCCCACTTCCCTAGACCTTTCTATGGTAGTGGAGTTTGCAGGAATCCTCATCTGCACTATCTTTCATTGCATCTCCTCCTGGCCACTGTTGCTTATATCTGCCATATTGATGAGAAAGGAGTGTGAAGGTGACCAGGGTTTTCTGGAGGGTCTATGATGGGGCTTGGCATCCTGGGAGAAGTCAACATTACAAATGGTGGCATTCAATGGCAAAAGCCTTTATGAAGGTCTCCGAAGGAGGGAGGAGTCGCTAAAATGGAGACCTGTCCAAAACTGGAGGAAAGGGGAAACATGGTTCATGGTAAATGAGCTTGACTTCGTTTAGTCCATGTTAGCTAATAAAAGCTTCCCAGAAGTTCGCAAAGCAACTCCTGTTGCTGACCTGACACTGCAGCTGCAGTCAGGGTTCAGCCAACCTGCATAGCAACACGCTGAGGTGAGGCCAACTGGCTTCCCAGATAACACAGAAGGAACAAATCCCAGAGTCTGTTTAATTCCGGCCAAACTTAACCGAATGTAGAAAAAAAAATGGATGTTCCTAGGAGGTCTGACAGCTGTTGAGAATATGTGTATAGTAAAGCAGACTAGGGCAGGGGAGTCATCAGATCATCTTGTGATTAAATCAGATGGACAGGACTTTGCCAGGCGCTTTTCGTATTAGTTCACCCTCCCAACAATCCCACTAGCAAAGTGTTATTCACCTCTTTAACAGAAAAGTTAAATAATTTTCCTGCAGTGATCCAGCCAGGAAGGGGTAGAGCTGGGATTGGATCTGGGTCTATTTGACTCCAGGACCTAAACTCTTTCTGTGGATCAAAAAGATGGATAGGCTGGGTGCAGTGGCTCACCCCTGTAATCCCAACACTGGGAGGCAGAGGTGGGAAAATTGCTTGAGCCCGGGATTTCGAGACCGGCCTGGGTGACATGGTGAGACTCAGTCTCCAAACAAAATAAATAAAATAAATAAAAAATTAGCCAGGTGTGGTGGCATGTGCCTGTGTTCTCAGCTACTTGGGAAGTTGAGAGGGGAGGATCACTTGAGTCCAGGAAGTTGAAACTGCAGTGAGCTGTGTTTGCATCACTACGCTCCAGACTGTGCAACAGAGCAAAACCCTATCTTGAAAGAAAAATTAAAAAGATGGATAGCAGTGCTGAGCTTTGGGGCCGTTCATGGCACTGTTCTGGGTTGTCGTTAGCAAATAATAACAACAATTAACATTTATTGCCCTGTGCTAAGGCCCTTATGTATATCATTTCATTTGCTTCCCCTAGCAACCCTATAGAGAGGATACTACTATTGCCTTGCTTTTGCAGATAAGATTAAGGTGCAGGGAATCTGCATAATGTGTCCAAGGTCACACACCTAGTAAATGGCAGAGCTAGGACTCAAGCCCAGGGAGTCTCCAAAACCCATGCATTCATGCCGCATGCTGTTCTCCTACCAGAAACAGGAACCAGCAGCTCTTGGCATTAACCCTAACCCCAACAGTTCTAAAGTCCTGTTCAAGGGCAGGAGGAGGGACTTGCAGGTCCACATAATTCCTGCATGAGCTTTGGAACCAGGCAGCACTAAATTCACACCGAGCCTGGCAACTCACGGTCAGGACTGCTTCTCAGCTTGGCCTCCAGCCTCCTCTTCTCCACCCAGATCCAGCTATGGCTGCCTGCTCCTTTCTGCCATTTTCCAGGATTGTTATGTGAACACACAGGGAAACAAAAGTGCTACAATCCCGTCTGTGTCCAGCCCCGTCCTCTCTTGCTTTCCGCCCAACATCAACAGACCACAGCGCCCCCTCAGTTTCCCCAGAAAGAGGTTGCTCACCTACATGCACAACAATAGTGAATGATGTGAAATTTACTGAAAGTTTCAAGGCAGAGCTGGGGAAGGGGATCTACTGAAAACAATTTCATTTTTATTCTTCCATACTTCTTTTTAGCCTACTACCCATTTCTTGTCACCCCACCACCACCACCACCACCTGGCTTTTCTCCCCACACATTCCCTGCCATGGTAGGGGTGGTGACCCAGAGGGGACTTCTCTCTTCTCCATGTCTTGCTCTTCTCTGCGGTTTTTCTCGGACCCCTGCTCCAGTTAAGCACCATCTTTTCTTACCCAGCACACCTTTGGGTGCCTCCCTCCAGCCCAGGTGGTTTGTTAAAGTGTTTCTTCTGAGTAAGTGCCATTCTCTCCCTGCAAGGGGCTTCCTTGGCCAGTAACCATTTGTTAAAGCTCTTTAATAAAAGGACAACGATGAAAATGGCCATTATAGCCAGAGCTGTAGTGCTTATCTTGGGAAGGGAAGCGCGACAGACTTTGCCTGCACTGGCCTTTCCCTCACTTCCTCCATTTCCAAAGGTCACTGGTTTCAAAGGTCTTGGCAAGTCTGCCCTGAGCTCCTCTTTTCCCATCTGTGGGTTTCTAACTCCTCCTAACAGCAAGAGGGATTTGTTTCTGAAGGTTGCCAAAGGGAGTGGCAAGAACCTCTCAGAGAGCAATTACGTTGAAGAGCTCTCCCTGGAGAACAGGCTCTTTCTCTTCCAAATTGGAAAATCCTCACATTGTGCCAATTAGTCCAGAGGGCACTTGGAACTTCACCAGCCGAAACGCTCACAACTCTTAAAGGGAAAATGAGCAAGGAACAAACGCAAACTTCAAGGGGCTGTGGCAGGAGCCAGGTGGCTTGTAAAGAAAAAGCACAAGGTAAGAATGAGCTGTGACTCCGGTGGAACACAGTGTTAAATCCATCTCAGAAACAACCGTCACCGATTAAAGTTAAATTCGGGGCTTTTTTCTCCTGAGAAAGTGTAGATTTCATTGCCAAATGCTACAGCCAACCCCAGTACCCTGGAGGTGAAATGTCTATTTTGAAAAAGACGTAACATCAGAAACATCTTGCTGCCCATAAGTGAAGGGATTATATGACCCACTGAAGGTTAATTATTTATTATAGTAACAGAATGGCCCCAGCCTGGACAACATAGAGAGACCCTGTCTCTACCAAAAATTTAAAAATTGACTGGGTGTGGTAGTGCTTACCTGTGATCCCAGCTACTTGGGAAGTTGGAGGATCACTTGAGTCCAGGAGGTCGAGGCTGCAATGAGCTGTGATTGTGCCACTGCACTCTAGCCTGAGTGACAGAGCAAGACCGTGTTCCCCTCCCCTGCAAAAAAAAGAATGACTGTCCGGGCACTGCACAATGACTCACATCTGTAATCCTAGCACTTTGGGAGGCTGAGGCTGGTGGATTGCTTGAGCTCAGGAGTTTGAGACCAGCCTGGACAACATGGTGAAACCCCATTTCTACAAAAAATACAAAAAAATTAGACGGGCATGGTGGCTTATGCCTGTACTCCCCGCTACTAGAGGGCTAAGGTGGGAGGATCCCTTGAGCTCAGGAGGCAGAGGTTGAAGTGAGCCGAGATTGCGCCACTGTACGCCACCCTGGGTGACAGAGTGAGACCCTGTCTCAAAAAAAAAAAAAAAAAAAAACAAGAATGGCAAACATGGTTACATGTTCCTTTTTAATCGTATTGGCTTTGGGATGCAGTGTAAGATTTATTTTGAAATATATTTGCTGCCTTTCTTACACTTTGCCAAAGACAACATCCAACTTTGTTTGCTGTCCCCAGGTGAACAGCAGCTGATTGTCTGGACGAGTCTGAAGGTATGCAGGCTGGCAGAAGGAAGCTGACTTGGATGAACATCTTGCCATATGGAGTCACAAATTGAATGGCCCCTTTTCAGCTTGGTTGAGAGCAAGCTCCTGAAGCTTCAATCTGGGGTCAGTTTGGGGAAAAGAAGAAATCTTACAGAAACTGTCCAGGACACATCACATGTAGGTTGGAAGAGGGACATTGACAGGGGCAATCTAGTCCAGGGCGAGCTCTGTATGCCAGAGGACACCAGACCAAGGTATCTCATTGATGATACTATTTAATTCCAGAGGGAGTCAGCCGGATGTAGCTCTTGCTTTTGAGTCTAGCCCTGATGTTCTCAGCTGACAGATTCTTTTTTTTCTTTTGAGGCAGGGTCTCACTGTCACCCAGGATGGAGTGCAGCGGTGCCATCACAGCTCAGGCGGTCCTCCCACCTCAGCCTCCCAAGTAGTTAGGACTACAGGCATGCACCGCCGTACTTGGTTAATTTTTGTATTTTTTGTAGAGACAGGGTTTCACCGTGTTGCCCAGGCTTGTCTATAACTCCTTGGCTCAAGCAATCCTCCCATCTTCGCTTCCCAAAGTGCTGGGATTATAGACATGAGCCACCGTGCCCAGCTTGGCTGATAAATTCTAATGGCAGAAAAAATGAAATACCAAGATTGTTTGTAAACATCACAGCAAAATATTGCACTTATTTCACTGCCCCCTGAAGTGACCACGTTTTTGTTTTGCTTTGTTTTGTCACAGGGGTCTCACTCTGTCACCCAGGTTGCAGTGCAGTGGCATGATCATAGCTCACTGCAGCCTCAGCTTCCTGGGCTCAAGTGATTCTCCCACCCCACACTCTTAAGTAACTGGAACTACAGGCATGCACCACCATGCCCGGCTATTTTTTTTATTTTTATTTTTATTTGTAGAGATAGGATCTCACTATATTGCCCAGGCTGGTCTAGAACTCCTGGGCTCAAATGATCCTCCCACCTCCGCCTCCCAAAGTGCTGAGGTTACATGTCTGAGTCATTGCACCCAGTCAGTGACCACTTTTGAGAAACAAAAAAACAAATTCCCAATCCTAACGTATCATGGATCTGAGCCCCAAAGCATGTGTGTCTTCACCAGATTTGATTTACTTTAACTAAGTACATTCTTTAAAATAAATAAATAAAGGGTCTCCCTATGTTGCCCAGGCTGGTCTTGAACTCCTGAGCTCAAGCGATCCTCCATGTTGGCCTCCCAAAGGGCTGGGATTACAGGTGTGAGCCACTGCATCTGGCTTTAACCAAGTACATTCTAACACAACTTCTTTTAATTTAGGGTTTTGGGGGGTTTTTTTCCTTTACTTTTTTACATTGGTGTATTAATTTTTAAATATTTTCTCAGCAGTTGCTTTTTCCTAATTCAGATGAAAACAGGGCCTGGCTTGGGCTTTAGCAAATTAAAACAGGTTATGCTTCTACGAGCAGAGTTAAATGTGTTCCCAGAGAGTTGCCAGTGCCACTTTATTTTTGGTTACAGTTCTCTCAAGAGTAACTTTTAATAGCTCTTGAAGTAGGGGCAGTAATCCTTGGAAACAAGACAAACCAGTTTTCTCCCCTCTACCCCACAACGCCCTTTTGCCTTTACCTGAAGCAACTAAATTAGAAGCTGAATGTCATGAATCCTATAGTTTTACTTGAAATTTCCTGCTGCTGACACTGATGTTTTCTTTTTTGTTAGAATCAGGAACACTTAAAAAGTCAAACCTCCTCATGACCTGATCTCAAAGTATATTTGAATTTTTCTTTTTTTTTTTTTTTTTTTTGAGATGGAGTTTTGCTCTTGTTGCCCAGGCTGGAGTGCAATGGCGCAGTCTTGGCTCACTGCAGCCTCTGCCTCCCAGGTTCAAGTGATTCTCCTGCCTCACCCTCCTCCTGAGTAGCTGGGATTACAGGCACCTGCCAAGACACCCAGCTAAGTTTTGTATTTTTGGTAGAGACAGGGGTTTCACCATGTTGGCCAGGCTGGTCTTGAACTCCTGACCTCTGGTGATCTGCCCACCTCAGCCTCCCAAAGTGCTGGGATTATAGGCATGAGCCACCACGCCCAGCCTGTAATGTTTTTTTCCCATGGCAATATTTCTCAGCGACTCTGGGCTTATGAAGAAGAGTATAACAATGCCTATCCCAGTTTTAAAACCACGTTGTATTTAGTCACAATTAGGCAAGGCTGTGAGTGATAGAAAACCCAAACCCACCGTAGCTTAAGACAGAAATTTATTTTTCTCCCATGTAAAGCAAGAAAAGGAGTACAAAGGTGGAATGGTGGCTCCAGTACTCAAAATCCTCAGGGACCTCGGCCCATTCTAGCATATCTTCCTACCATGATCCCAAATGGTTGCATTCACATTCCAGCCAGCAAAATAAAAGATGGGGAAAGGGAACAAAAGGCACACCAAAGGGGATGGTTTCCAGCTACTGCCAGAAGAACACTTCTGTTTATATCCTGGTGGCCAGAACTTAGTCACATGGCCACACTTAACTGCTGGGAAATGTAGTATTTTTTTTTTCTGGATGGCTGTGTGCCCAGTTAAAAATTCTGCCTCTATGCCATACACCCTAGGGCCTATGGTCTTAAAATTTACCAATTTCTATCCATTTTACCTTGAGAATTTGAAACACCTCTTGAGATTACTAAATAACAATATAAGGTGGTATAAAATCAGTATCAGAAACACCCCCACCCTTTATAATATTCATACAACATTTTACCAGAATTTTGCTTTGGGAGTCTCTAGGAATTGAATAACTCTAAAACCAGAAAAAGCTTTAAGCAAAACAATGTTCATCACAGTTATTTAAAATCAGAAAAACTGAAATGACACTTTGAGAGGCCCAGTTGGGCAATTGCTAGAGCCCAGGAGTTTGAGACCAGCCCAGGCAACATGGTGAAACCCTGTCTCTACAAAAAAAATTTTTAAAAATAATCCAGGCATGGTGGTGCACACTTGTCATCCCAGCTACTTGGGAAGCTGAGGTGGGAAGATCACATGAGCCGGGGATGTCGAGGTTGCAGTGAGCCAAGATGTCACCACTGCGCTCCAGCTGGGTGACAGAATGAGACCCTGTCTGAAAAAAAAAAAAAAAGAAAAGAAAAGAAAAGAAAAAGTGAAATTTGAATAAATGTCAAAATATGGAGGACTGGTAAGATGAAGTGTAGAATATTTTTTAATGGAATATTATGTATCGGTTAAAAATGATGTTTACAAGGCCAGACACAGTGGCTTAGGCCTGTAATCCCAGCCCTTCAGGAGGCCAAGGCAGGAGGGCCACTTGATGCCAGGAGTTCAAGACCAGTCTGGGAAACAAAATGAGACTTTGTCTCTACAAAAAAATTGAAAAATTAGCAGGCTGTGGCGGTGGCACCTGTAGTCCCAGCTACGCGGGAGACTGAGGCAGAAAGATCACTTGAGCCCAGGAGCTCAAGGCTGCTGTGAGCTATGACCATATCACTGCACTCTGCTCTCCAACTTGGGCAACAGAGCAAGACCTTATCTCTTTTAAAAAAAAATTATATTGCAAAGAACCCACAGTAATATAGATAAATTCTTACAATGCCCCGTTAAATAAAAATATGGGGATATGAATTAAGCCAAATGATTTTTTTGGATAATGAGACTTTTAATAACTATATTTCCTACATTTCTTTATTTTCTAAATTTTGTTACTATTACACTTATTTTATTAGAAATAAAAAATGCTGCTGGGTGCAGTGGCTCATTCCTATAATCCCAACACTTTGGGAGGCCAAGATGGGTGGATCACCTGAGGTCAGGAGTTGGAGACCAGCCTGGCCAACATGGTGAAACCCTGTCTCTACTAAAAATACAAAATGAGCCGGGTGTGGTATCACATGCCTGTAATCCCAGCTACTCGGGAGGCTGAGGCAGGAGAATCGCTTGAACCCAGGAGGCGGAGGTTGCAGTGAACCAAGATGGCACCATGGCACCCCAGCCTGGGCTACAAGAGTGAAACTCTATCTCAAAAAAATAAATAAATAAATAATATCCTATCCCCTAGTCTCTCTGGGTACCTACACTTTACAAATCTTTAGGTACCTATACTCTACCCATCTCTAGATACCTATACTCTACCCAGCTTATAGGGCTCAGTTTAATCTGACCTCCTGTCCAAAAGCTTTTCTGGCCATTCCCTCTCTTCTGCATTATTGCTGACACCACTTGTAATGGGAAGTCGTTTCTTTCTTTCTTTTTTTTTTTTTTTTTTAGAAGAGCCTCAGTTGGTTATCCAGGCTAGAGTACAGTGACATGATCATGGCTCGCTACCTTGACCTCCCAGGCTCAAGCGATTCTCCCACCTCAGCCTCCTTGAGTAGCTGGGACTATAGGTGCACACCACCATGCCTGGCTAATTTTTAAACTTTTTTTGTAGAAACGGGGGTCTCCCTATGGGGCCCAGGTTGGTCTTGAACTCCTAGACTCAAGCAATCCTCTTGCCTCAGCCTTCCAAAGTGTTGGGATTACAGATGTAAGCCACTGCACCTGGCAAAAGTCCTTTTTTTTTTTTTTTTTTTTGTCTTGCCAGCATCAGGGGGAGTCCTCTCATGAGAAGCTATTTGGGCCTCAAGGAGGTTAGACCTTTCCTCTCTCTCCTCCTTGGTAGATACAGAGTAGTCCTGTAGGCCCACTAATCAGATGCTCCAGCCCAGGACTTTGGACTTTGAATTGGTGGAAATAACTCTGTAGTCTATGTGGGCTTTGGATATTTAAGGATATTAAGATATTTTTAACTTGGGGGGTGGTAGGGGAGTGATAATGGTATTATGGTTGTTTTTAAATTTTATTTTTAAAATGTCGGTGTTCAAGCCCAGCAGAAATGTCCTATCTCCCCATCTATTGGAATCTAATTGCCTATGGGATAGTACTAAAGAAGTGGGGCTAGGGTCCGGGGCGGTAGCTCACGACTGTAATCCCAGCACTTTGGGAGGCTGAGGCGGGCGGATCACCTGGTCGGGAGTTCGAGACCAGCCTGGCCAACATGGAGAAACCCCGTCTAAACTAAAAATGCAAAAAATTAGCCAGGCGTGGTGGCTCAAGCCTGTAATCCCAGCACTTTGGGAGGCCGAGACGGGCGGATCACAAGGTCAGGAGATCGAGACCATCCTGGCTAACACGGTGAAACCCCGTCTCTACTAAAAAATACAAAAAACTAGCCTGGTGAGGTGGTGGGCGTCTGTAGTCCCAGCTACTCGGGAGGCTGAGGCAGGAGAATGGCGTAAACCCGGGAGGCGGAGCTTGCAGTGAGCTGAGATCCGGCCACTGCACTCCAGCCTGGGCGACAGAGCTAGACTCTGTCTCAAAAAAAAAAAAAAAAAAAAAAAAAAAATACCAAAAATTATCCAGGCGTGGTGGAGCATGCCTGTAATCCCAGCTACTCAGGAAGCTGAGGCAGTAGAATCGCTTGAACCCAGAAGGCAGAGGTTGCAGTGAGCCGAGATCATGTCATTGCACTCCAGCCTGGGCAACAAGAGTGAAACTCCATCTCAAAAAAGAAAAAGAAAAAGAAAAAGAAATGGGACTGGCACAAGTGCCTCTTGCCTGTAATCTCAGCACTTTGGACAGCCGAGGTGGGAGAATTGCTTGAAGCCAGAAACTTGAGACCAGCCTAGTCGAAATAGTGAGACCCTGTCTCTACAAAAAAAAAATAAATAAATAAAAATTTTTTTTTTTTAAAAGAAGAAGTAGAGCCTTTAGGAGTGATTCGTTCATGGGGGTGGAACCCTCATGAAAGGGCTCTCACCAGACACCAAACCTGCTGGTTTCTTGGTTTTGCACTTTCCAGGCTCCAGAACTGTGAGGAATAAATTTCCATTGTTTATAAACACCCTAGTCTAAGGTAATTTTGTTATAACAGCAGGAAGAGACTAAGACACTATGTAGCTTCAATGACACCAGACACAAAGCATTTAGAAAAAAAGGGTTTTCTTCTTCACAACAAAAGGAAAAACTTAGTACTTCACTTGTGACACCAGATGTGTGTGTGTAGCGGGGGTTCCTGTGCCAAGCAATTCTCCAATTCTCTGGAGACACCAGCTGGGTATCCTACAATTCAATTCAATTCTGACATGATCTATCTGAAGTTAGTACCGACCCCACAGTTGGTTGCCAATCAAAAGTCCAGGTTGTCACCTGGTGTTTCTGACAGGCTATGAGTCAGAGGGTCCCATGATCCGTTTCTTGAGTTTAATCATTTGCTAGAACAGCTCACAGAACTCAGGAAATGTTTGTTAATCAATTCTCACATTGCTATAAAGAAATACCCAATTGGGAGGCTGTGGTGGGCGTATCACGAGGTCAGGAGATTCAGACCATCCTGGCTAACATGGTGAAACCCCGTCCCTACTAAAAATACAAAAAATTAGCCAGGCGAGGTGGCAGGCACCTGTAGTCCCAGCTACTCTGAAGGCTGAGGCAGGAGAATGGCGTGAACCCGGGAGGCAGAGCTTGCAGTGAGCCGAGATTGTGCCACTGCGCTCCAGCCTGGGCAACACAGCGAGACTTCGTCTCAAAAAAAAAAAAAGAAAGAAATACCTGAGACTAGGTAATTTGTAAAGAAAAGAGGTTTAATTGGCTCATGATTCTGCATGTTGTACAGGAAGCATGGTGCTGGCATCTGCTCAGCTTCTTGGGAGGCCTCAGGAAACTTACAATCATGGTGAAGGTGAAGGGGGAGCAGGCACCTCACATGGCCAGAGCAGGAGCAAGAGAGAGACTGAGGTGCTGAGAGGCGTTTGAACCAGAGCGACTCCATCTTGAATAGGGACTGGATGAAATAAGACTGAGACCTTCTGGGCTGCATTCCCAGGAAGTTAAGGCATTCTTAGTCAGAGGATGAGATAGGAGGTCAGCATGAGACACAGGTCATAAAGACCTTGCTGATAAAACAGGTTGCAGTAAAGAAGCTGACCAAAATCCACCAAAACCAAGATGGCAACAAGAGTGACCTGTGGTCCTCACTGCTACAGTCCCAGCAGCATCATGACAGTTTACAAATGCCATGGCAATGTCAGGAAGTTACCCTATATGATCTAAAAGGGGGAGAAACCCTCAGTTTTGGGAATTATCCATACCTTTCCCAGAAAACTCATGAATAATCTACTCCCTTGTTTAGCTAAAAATGGGCAACCAGCAGCCCTCAGGGCTGCTCTGCCTATGGGGCAGCCGTTTCTTTATTCCTTAACTTTCTTAATAAACTTGCTTTCACTTTACGCTATGGACTCCCTCCAGATTCTTTCTTGCGTGAAATCCAAGAACCCTCTCTTGGGGTCTGAATCTGGACCACTTTCTGGTAACATCTTTCTGGCAACCACAAAGGTACTATACTGAAGAGACCCCTGACCCACAGGAAACAGACTGCAGCACCAATTGGCTGACTTTGGGTAAATGATGGAGTACCCGAGGATGGATGGGATTGGGTTAGAGGCCCAACTTAGGGGAGTTTGAGTCTCTCCTAAGACAGAGAGGGTTAAAGGCCCCTCTCAAGAAAAGGCAAGGACGCTTGACCGGACGTGGGTTCGAGGCCCAACTTAGGAAGGTTAGAGTTCTTCCTAAGATGTAGGTGGTAAAGTCCCCCTCAGCTAAGTACAGGTTTGGCACTATGGGATGTTAACTGCTCTTCTATTTGGATTAATCTGCCTTGCACCCTGCTGACAGCTGTGGGTGACAGGATTAGCCATGCACAGGACCACGGGACATGGAGAACTATTTTTTTTCCCCAAAAGGGGAAACTTGAGAGCTGATGGGACTGCTGGAGAAGTTCCCTTCATGACTAACAAGCAGCCGCCTGAACTTTTGGGTCAGTGTTGCTGCAATGGGTAGGTCTTTCTCTGGCCTCCCTTATTGCCTCACCTTCCCCACCCTGCTGCCACCAACGCTTTTCTCGCTTTCTCTCCTTTTCCTATCTGTTCTGTTACTCAGGGTGATCATCTTGCCCAGAGACCACATATGGAAACTCCTGGTCAGAGGTTAAATTAAAGATGACAGGGCCCAACCCGGGGCAAGTTTGAGCTTTGCCAGTTCAATGTTGGGTGCTAAGCAGAGGGGCTAATGTCTACGTTTTGTCACACATATTTTACTCTGGTCGGAATGGAAAATGTTAATTCGGGTCCCCTGTGTAGCCGATTGGATGGCAACTTACAATATTGAGAGGCTTTTGCCTGTGGTACCATGATTTTCCTTTGTGTCGCCGCTTGGCCCCCAGGGCTTTGATGCAACAAGCAAGGTCGCTAAGACTGCTCAGGGGACTGCTCAGGGAAAGAAAATCCAGAAACCTGATGATGCAGAAGTTAAGAAGAAATTACTTAGGCAGATAGTGAGGATACAGAAGTCCTCAGCAAGATTTTCCTTTTAATGAAAAGCAGTCCCAAATCATTTTCCTTTCTAACAAGGAGCAGTCTACAAAATCAAGCTGCAGAGGTAGATGCCAGCAGTCGTGCCAATCACGTTCAAAATGGCGGCTCCATCTTCCCTTCTCTGCCAGCCATGTGTAGGTTAAGGAGCAGACGAGATGGCACCGACCAAGGGGAAAGTTCATTTGCATAATAAGATTAGGGTGGGGCAGCCAGCCTTCCCAGTGCACTATATAACCATCATACCTGATGGAACCAATCTGTGAGTCCTGTGTAAATCAGACATCACCTCCTCAAGCCCGATTATAATATCTGGCGCATCCACCACCAGCCAGTCTCTCACTAGAGAGAGTGCTGTTTTCCTTTCTCTTTTTTTCCTCTTTCTTTTGCCTATTAAACCTTTGCTCCTAAACTCCTTGTGTGTGTCCATGTCCTAAATTTTCTTGGCGCGAGATGGTGAGCCCCAGGTATTTACCACAGACAACATCACCACTTCACTGACATGTCAGCAAAAGGGTAAGGATTTCTTACCAACCTTCTGGCCTCTCTGTGGGTGTGTGTGCAAACTGGTTGAATAAATGGTAAAAATCAGTTTTTTGGTTTTTTTTTTTGACATGGTGTTTCACTCTTGTTGCCCAGGCTGGAGTGCAATGACACGATCTCGGCTCACCGCAACCTCTGCCTCCCAGGCTCAAGCAATTCTCCTGCCTCAGCCTCCCGTGTAGTTGGAATTACAGGCATGCGCCACCACGCCCAGCTAATTTTGTATTTTTAGTAGGGATGGGGTTTCTCCATGTTGGTCAGGCTGGTCTCGAACTCCTAGCCTCAGGTGATCCACCCATCTCGGCCTCCCAAAGTGCTGGGATTACAAGTATGAGCCACCGTGCCCAGCCCAAAAATCACTGTTTACTGCCTCCACAGTTTTAATTAATGAGAGAAAGGATTCATGAGGCTAGTCTTAAGCTGTAGCAAATCTGGTGTGCTTTGTGTGTTTTTATGTATTGTTCTGTCAGAAAGAGGGGCACCTTAGCATGCAACACAGGCCTAGGACCCCATAAGCCCACTGTTCAAGATGACTCAGCAGATTGTTCAGTTATGTCCTTGGGAGCTTGACCTTGTAACCACATGACAGTACTTTCTCTTAGTTTCTGCCATCCAGGGAACAAGAATTTTGAGGTTCATGTTATAGTTAGCCCTAGAAATTATCTTGAGCAGTTAAAAGCTTTTGCAGGCTCAAAATTGGCTGCTCTGAGCCCTTCTGGGAAGTGCAATAGAAACTACCCAATCCTGTAGCTCAGCAGCTAAGGCTTTGGCGTTTTACAATGGCAGTCTGGGTTCAATTCCCGGCTTAAGGAATGAGTCCTTTCTGGTTTGATATCTGCATAACTTTCACCATTTGTTAATTCTCTTCCCCGCCATGAACAGTCTTGAATTTTCCTTTCTCTAAGCACCCAGGAGGTTACCTTTGGTAAAGTGCAAAAACCAGAAATATTGGTTGTTTTGCCTGGCTAGAGTCTGGTAATAAAAGATTTATAACAGCCTTTTATTTTACTTTTAATTTTATTTTTTAATTTTTTGAGATGGCATTTTGCTCTTGTTGCCCAGGCTGGAGTGCAATGGTATGATCTCGGCTCACTGCAACTTCCACCTCCTGGGTTCAAGCAGTTCTCCTGCCTCAGCCTCCTGAGTAGCTGAGATTACAGGCATGCGCCACCACACCCGGCTGATTTTGTATTTTTAGTAGAGACGGGGTTTCTCCATGTTGGCCAGGCTGGTTTCGAACTCCTGACCTCAGGTGATCTTCCTGCCTTGGCTTTCTGAAGTGCTGGGATTACAGGCATGAACCACCACACCCGGCCAAAACAACCTTTTTTAATTTGTATTTTTTATTTATTTATTTTTTTAAGACAGAGTCTTGCTCTGTCACCCAGGCTGGAGTGCAATGGCACAATCTTGGCTCATTGCAACCTCTGCCTCTCAGGTTCAAGCGATTCTCCTGCCTCAGCCTCTTGAGTAGCTGGGATTACAGGCGCCTGCCAACACACCTGGCTAATTTTTGTATTTTTAGTAGAGACAGGGTTTCACCATGTTGGCTAGGCTGGTCTTGAACTCCTGATCTCAGGTGATCTGCTTGCCTCGGCCTCCCAAAGTGCTGAGATTACAGGCATAAGTCACCACGCCTGGCCCAAAAACAACCTTTTTTTAAAGAAGAGAACTATGGTTAAAAGTCAGCTTAATTAAAAGTGGATATTCAAGCTCTAACAGCCTGGGATTCCTTAGGAAAAATAGGAGGCACTACAGACCCCATTTTGGAAAAAATGTCTGTTGTCTTCATGGAACCCCAGGAAATAAAAGTGGATAGATTCCTCTCAAAATCTAAGGCTTTATCCTGTTTTGCATTGCCTTATCTGATGTTTTTAACTTTTTGGAGTATCAGAAATTACTTTGCATTATGAGAGAGCTTTGATGTATAACAACTAGGTAGGAATATACTTTTGGGCATAGCTAATGGCAGTTTTGGGGGAATACGTGTCTGTTTGCATGTTTGGATTAGAGAAGCATACTCTTGGCTACCTAGAAGGTATGGAAATGACCCCACCCCCACTGAGAGAAGACTCCCATGGGAGATGGACTGATTCTCTCTTTTGGGGATCCAGGATTTGGTATAAATATGGGACCCTTAATTTTTGGGAATCTGTTTTGCTTTCAGCTGTGCCTGCTTATTAGGCTGTAGAAACTGCATGCTTTCCTGGCTGTGTTCCTCCAAGGGCTCCACCCTGAAGCCAGTAATCCAATTAAGAAACTGGCAAATGAAAAATCTTTCAACTACTGCATCATCTTCTTTGTATTTATATGTGTTATGTGTATAATGTTTCTATATGAAAGAGCTTTGATTAATTGGCTTAAAATAATAAGTGCTTAAATCAAATATTTTGTCAGAAAAATGAAAACTGTAATGCCTTTTGGTTCACATGACTTTAGTAAGTATTGGGAAACACAGTTTTAAAAATTATTGGTAAAACCAAAATGTTTTCAAAATTTAGGCATTTGGTCTAAATTATACAGGTTAGATATTAGGTTTGCTAAATGCGTTAAGGTCATAAACTGCTTCTTGACTTTCAAAAATTGTTCAATTTGCCTACTTTGGAGCATTAAGTTCTATATAAAACCTGGGGACATGTGGAGCTAGCCATACCCCCTGGCTATGCTGAAAAAAGTCAGACCTTATTTGTACTTCTCTCTGGGTCCTAGGCTCCACACACACCTGGTACATAATTAAAATCACTTATTGGCTGGGCATGGTGGCTCACACCTATAATCCCAGAACTTTGGGAGGCTGAGGTGGGTGGATCACTTGAGGTCAGGAGTTTGAGACCAGCCTGGCCAACATAGTGAAACTCTGTCTCTACTTAAAAAAAAAAAAAAAAAAAAAAAAATTAGCTAGGCATGGTGGTGGGTGCCTGTAATCCCAGCTACTTGGGAGGCTGAGGCAGGATATTCACTTGAACCTGGGAGGTGGAGGCTGCAGTGAGCTCAGATTGTGCCACAGCACTCCAGCCTGGGCAACAGAGCGAGACTCTGACTCGGAAAATAAATAAATAAATAGATCACTTATTAACCAGGTTTTTCACCAAAAGTAAAAGTTGTTAAAAGTTAACATTGCAACATGTGACTGAGACTACTGAAGAAACAATTTTGCATGTAAGGTGTATAAGGAAAGTAAAATATACTTTTGGTAAAAGATTATAAGGCATGAGAATGTGGATTTTTCTGCCTAGATTAAAGCGTTAAAGGATTGTATTAAGTTAGGATAAATCTAAAGGTTTGGACAAGTTAACGAAGGTTTGTGAAAAATTATTCTTGTAAAAGAAATTCTATGTGTGAAAATATTGGCTAAAGTTAAAGGGATATTATTCAGTTTTTCCATAAATTGAACATTAAAATAAAATCACAATGAGGTTTTCTCTCAGAGGATTGATCTGCTCTTTAACAAAAATTGTAAAGGTTATAACAAAGATCTATGAGAATCTTACCTTATGGTCAGACATTAAAATTGGATAGATTTGTCTGTAAGGTTTTTTAAGAAGAGGGTTTGACATCAATAATGCACTAATGCAATGGTAAAGTGTGGCTCATTTGGTATAAAACCATCCAGGAAACAATGTCAACTATGAAATGGTTTTTGGCTTTCTTTGGGCTGTATATGTATAAATATGTTATCGGTATGTGTTCAAAAACTATGCAATTCTAATATAACAGTGCATGTTATTAACAGTTATAATTGTTATGTAAAATTGTTTATGCCACAGAAGTAACCAAATTTCCTAGTCAGTTGTGGCTTTAACAGAGGCTGTCCTAAGATGTTTCATCATCCACAAACAATTGTGGTCTTGTTTTGATCCTCTTTAAAAGGTGGTTTGTAATCAGCTATAAGGCCCTAGCAGGTGTTCTCGAATGCAAGTTTCTGATATCTTTGGAGATTGTGACATTAGAATAGAGGAAAAAAACTTTCAGTGTTCATGGAGAACTGAAATGTTCATGAATATCAAGTAGAACAGAAGTTAACTGCATGGACTGAACTAATAGAAGAATGAACTAACCTCCTGTGACTTTTTGCTTAAAATGTTGCTGATCCTTTGTTTTGTTTTTCAGAGTTAAGGAGAATTTTCTTTGGAGCTGTTTATAGCTTTTAACAATTGAGTAAAGAATACCTGTGAACAAAATTTGAAGCATATTTGTTTCTCTCTACCTGATTTATCCAGAATTTATAAACTATTTGTTGAGTATTCTTAATTTGTGGCACTATAGTTATCTGCATAAGTGCAGTAATAATTTGTTTTCTTTTATAACAGGACACAATTGGAGATACTGGTTATTTTACCAAGGCTTTGACTGGAATGGTGTACTTTCTTTTAAGTAATCAAAATTGACTTACAAAGCCAATAAAGCCCCTTGGGAAAACTGGCCTCATACCTTGCCTACATAGTCCCTGTACAGGGTTCTCGACCTGTGGTAAGTAAAGAATGTCACTTTCTTACAGGTCCAGGGGCCCCAAGTTGTCTTGGGACCTCAAGAGGAGAGGAATTCACCCAACACATAGGTATTTGAGGGTATAAACGCATGGCTGGGCTTGACTTTTTAAAAAGTCTTATCTGAGATTCCTGATAGAACAGAGACCATTAAAGACCATTTTAGTTCAGACTCCATGGCTCACACCTGTAATTCCACGCTTTGGGAGGCCAAGGCAGGTGGATCACCTGAGGTCAGGAATTTGTGACCAGCCTGGCCAACATGGTGAAACTCTGCCTCTATTAAAAATACAAAAATTGGCCGGGCGCGGTGGCTCAAGCCTGTAATCCCAGCACTTTGGGAGGCCGAGACGGGCGGATCACGAGGTCAGGAGATCGAGACCATCCTGGCTAACACGGTGAAACCCCATCTCTACTAAAAAAATACAAAAAACTAGCCGGGCGAGATGGCGGGCGCCTGTAGTCCCAGCTACTCGGGAGGCTGAGGCAGGAGAATGGCGTGAACCTGGGAGGCAGAGCTTGCAGTGAGCTGAGATCCGGCCACTGCACTCCAGCCTGGGTGGCAGAGCGAGACTCCGTCTCAAAAAAAAAAAAAAAAAAAAAAAAAAATTAGCCAGGTGTGGTGGCAGGTGCCTATAATCCCAGCTACTCAGGAGGCTGAGGCAGGAGAATCATTTGAACCTTAGAAGCAGAGGTTGCAGTGAGCCAAGATCATGCCACTGCACTCCAGCCTGGGCAACGGAGAGAGACCCTGTCTCAAAAAAAAAAAAAAAAAAAAAAAAAAAAAAGCCAGTTTTAAAGCCTATGTGAACAATAATTATTCTTGCTGCTCTTTATAGAAATAATCAGGCCAAGTATAATAAAGCAAATTGGTCTTGCTATGATTTATTTTTAATAAAAATGGGAGACTAGAGAGAGAAAAATTCCATTTCAAAAACTTGTTCTTAGATTCTAGTCTCATCAGTTATTTTTTACTTTTTTCCTGTGATTTAGACTAACCCTGCTTATTTCTGTGAACCAATCAGTGATCTCTGGCTGCAGTTCAGAAGAAACAAGAGGGATGGGTAATGTAAAAATCTGGATGAATGTTCTAATTCTGGTCACATATTGGAATCAGCTAATGTCCCCATAGCAGCTTGGTTTCAACAGTTGCCCAGTTCATGGAAAGTCGTCTTATTTAGTTTACTTGGGATAATTTTACTTATTTTGCTTTGCTGTTGTGGAACATATTGTGGTTGTACTCTTTGTGTAGAGATGCAGGATATGCTTACGTAATGTTTTCTTAAATTGAACACTTATTAATTTTCCAGATATCACTTTTTCTCAGAGTTATGAATGGTCCTCACCTTGCCTATGCCATCTGACTGAGCTCCTCTCTACCCTGGATGCAAAAGACGCTAATAGTCAGCCATATCATTGCCTCTATTCAGCCTTAAGAAGTTACAGAGGATACATCTTTATCCCTCACAACCCTTAGGATTAAGTGTTCTCTTATAAAAGGAAGAGGAGAAACATGTCAGAGGCATTTGAACCGGAGCGACTCTATCTTGAATAGGGGCTGCGTAAAATAAGGCTGAGACCTACTGGGCTGCATTCCCATGACTTAAGGCATTCTAAGTCACAGGATGAGATAGGAGGTCAGCATGAGATACAGGTCACAAAGATCTTGCTGATAAAACAGGTTGCAGTAAAGAAGCTGGCCCAAACCTGCCAAAATTCAGATGGTGATGAGAGTGACCTCTGGTTGTCCTCACTGCTACACTCCGACCAGCGCCATGACAGTTTACAAATGCTATGACAATGTCAGGAAGTTACACTGTATGGTCTGAAAAGGGGAGAAACCCTATGTTCTGGGAGTTGCCCACACCTTTTCAGAAATCTCAGGAATAAACCACCCCCTTGTTAGCATATAATCAAGAAATAACCATTAAAAATGGCAACCAGTAGCCCTTGGGGCTGCTCTGTGCCCCCAATTTTTTCTCTTTTCTTTTCTTTTTTTTTTTTTTTTTTTTTTTTGGAGACAGAGTGAGTGCCATGTCATCTCATTGCAACCTCCACCTCCCAGGGCTTAAGCAATCCTCCCACCTCAGCATCCCAAGTAGCTGCGATTATAGGCATGTGCCACCATGCCTGGCTAAATTTTTTAATTATTATTTTGGTAGAGATGGGGTTTTGCCATGTTGGCCAGGCTGGTGTCAAACTCCTAGGCTCAAGCAATCTGGCCACCACAGCCTCCCAAAGTGCTGGGATTATAGGCATGAGCCACTGCACCTGGCCTCATCCCAAATTATTTCTTGCAGGAGATTGAAGAGCCCTCTCTTGGGGTATAGATGGGGACCCCTTTCCAGTAACAGTGCCACCCAGTTTTAAACAGCCAAATCTTATGAAAAGTCACTCATGGTGAGGACAGCAACAAGGGGTTCGTGTTAAACCATGTATGAGAAATCAGCCCCCATGATCCCATCACCTCCCACCAGACCCCATCTCTAATACCAGAGATTACAATTCAACATAAGATTTGGGCAGGGACACATATCCAAACTATATCACTCTTCATTTGCTAGATCACCAGATTGTTATAAAAGGATATGACTCAGAAACACCCAAATGAAAGAGATGTATAGGGCAAGGTATGTGAGAAGGGGTGTGGGGCTTCCATGCCCTCTTCAGGCATACTACTCTCTCGGCACCTCCACATCCTCACCAGTCTGGATGTGGCCCTTTTGGGTGTTTATGGAGGCTTCATTATGTAGACATGACTGATTAAATCATTGGCTATTGAGATTAACCTAATCTCCAGCTTCATCTCCCCTCCCCTAGAGATGGGGGTGGGGTGTGGGGCTGAAAGCTGTAACCCTCTAATCACTGGTTGGCTTCTCTGGCAATCAGTCTCCCACCCAGAGGGGGTTTCCAAAAGTCACCTAATTAGCATAATCTTTAGTGTGGTTGAAAGGGGCTTGTTAGGAAAAACAAGATGCTTTTTTCACTCTTACCACTTAGAAAATTCCCAGGGTTGTAGGAGCTCTGTATCAGAAATGGGGTTGAAGTTCAAGTATACATTTCTTATTAAAAATCACAGTATCACACAAGGTGATCCGGAATAAATTCTAATAAGGGCATTGCTGACTTTCCCCTGCTTGCTTTGTCAATAGCTTCAGGATTTGCATTGTGCTATGATTTGAATGTAGCCCCCAAAAGCATGTGTTAGCAATGTAATCCCCCAATGCAACAGTGTTGGGAGGTGGGGCCTAATAAGAGGCAACTAGGCTGTGAGGAATCTGCCCTCATGAATGGATTAATGCAGGAGGGGGCTCCACATAACAGGATGAGTTCAGTCACTTTATTGCATTCTCTGTCTCTCAATGTCTCTTCTTCTGTCACAGGCTAACACAGCAAGAAAACCCTCACCCGATGCTCTTCCCTTAGTCTTGGACTTCTCAGCCCCCAGAACCATGAACCAATAAATTTCTCTTGATTATAAATAAATATTATAAATAGAAAGTCTCAGGTATTCTGTTATAGCAGGACAAACTAGGTGCTATTAAAACAACATCACTAAGAGAAGTTATTTTTCCTGCTTTAGTAAAACTATTTATCAAGACTCTAAAGAGGCCAGATACAGTGCCTCATGCCTGTAATCACAGCACTTTGGGAGGTGAGGTGGTTGGATCACTTGAGGTCAGGAGTTCGAGACCAGCCTGGCCAACATGGTGAAACCCTGTCTCTACTAAAAATACAAAATTAGCCAACCGTGTTGGCAGGCACCTGTAATCCCCACTGCTTGGGAGGCTGAGGCAGGAGAATCCTTGAACCTGGAAGGCAGAGGTTGCAGTGAGCCAAGATTGCACCACTGCGCTCCAGCCTGGATGACAGAGAAAGATTCTGTCTAAAAAAAAAAAAAAGATAATGGAAAAAAAAATGTAACCCAAGATTTTCAAGTAGACCAACACTAATGTCTAATAGACATAACTCTTTAGATGATACAAGGAATATGCTGCATCTGGCAAGAGTTCATCTAATGTCTCAGAGTGATGCAAGAGACAGGTGAACCATAATTTATTAAGACAAGCTCATCAATGTCTGGGGTGGATTGCATGGTGAAAGGGATATCTCATATCACTTAAGTCCCAAAGGAAACTAGATGGAAACCATTAACTGGAAATGCATTTCTTAATTTCTTAGTCAAGCTCCAGGTTCTCATTGTGATACTCCCAATTTAGTTCAGTTCGACAAATATTTACCCAATGCTATGTGGCAGGCACTGGACCAGGTGCTAGAGATGTAAAGCTGAGTAAGACACATTCTGCTCTTGGAACCAAACTGCCTAAGGCCAGTTCCTGGAATTCTTTAAGTGAAAGGCATGGCTCAAACATTATGGCATCAGTGAAGTACTAGTATAGGTTTTGTGATCAGTGAGGATGCATGAAATAATGCTCTAGTAGGGGTGAGCTGAAGCCCAGCCCCATTACTACTCTGTCTCATTCCCCACTGAGAGATTTCACTCTCCTTGTTCTTAAGGAGAAAGGTCCAAAGATCTCATCTTCTGAAGCTACTTCCTGATGAAGTTACTTCCTACCTAACCTTGCAGGGCATGGAGATCTCTCCCTGACTGCTCTAAAAACCTGTAGAGACTAGGCACTGTTGAAACCTGGAAGACATAAATTTTAACCATCCATACTCCTATTGAATCTAACAAACAATTATTTTAAAAAATTAAATAATACCCAGTGATAATAACATGCTTAAGCTCAGTTTGATAATTCTTGTAAGAGATCAGATGCCATTAATTTAAGTGAATGGGCCAGAGAACCAGTCTCCTGTTGCCTGAAATATAAAGCAAACAGATTTTTAATAAGAGGCCCTTCCCAAAAATGGAAGAAACAGGAGAAAAACAAACGTTAATAGTGGGCATAATCCATCCAGATGTTAGACTCAAAGTATCTTAGTTACAGAGGAGGAAGGCAGTGACAATCTGACATGTTCTTATCACGTGTATCACAAGGAATAAGCTTCAGCTTGTAGGGCCTTCGGAAAAAGATAGTAGCAATTCTATTGCGTTTGTAAACCAAAAAGTATCTGAGACAGGTCTCAATCAATTTAGAAGTTTATTTTGCCAAGGTTATGGATATACCCGGAAGAGAGGTCTGTGCCTTTCTCCAAAGATGATTTTGAGGGCTTCAATATGTAAAGGAGAAAAATGGACTGGAAGGGAAGAGGAGGGTATGGTCACATTACTGAATCACATGTTGCAAGAGAAAAGGAGCAGGTAGGGGAATAGTCAATTAGGTATTTGTCTTGCACTCAGTAAGACAGAACTTTGCATAAGATAAGGTGAACATAGAGTAGCGACCTGTGGAGATACTTAAACTTTTATCTGTAGCTCTCTGCTTTGGAACAAAAGGAAAGGCAGTTTCTTGCATGACTCAGTTTTCAGCTTAACTTTGTCCTTTTGGTATAGTAAATTGGGGTCCCAAGTTTTTATTTTCTTTTCACAAGTTTAAGTTAGAAAAATGGAAGAAAAATTTCCAAACATTAGTTGGGAGACTTGTAGCCCTGAAAATATTTAAGATCCCGTCCATGTTGTAAAAATCATATTAAAAAAAACTCAAAAATAACAGACAAGACTAGAACCTAATAGCAGGTATATTATAATATTTTTTCTCTAGTCTTTCATTTTTAATCAAAGACAAGTCATGGTAGGACCAATGTGTTTGCAAAATAAGTTTTAGTCATATTATACTTGGCCTGATTATTTGCATAAAGTGCAGCAAGAATAATAATTTGTCACATAGGTTTTTTTTTAAAATTGACTTTGCTAAAACTTTGTTCCATAGGAATCTCAGATTAGATTGTTTAAAGCCTGGAGCCCAGCTATGGATTTATCTCTGCCTGCAAATTCCTGTATGAATTGGGTGAATTCTCCTTTGGTGGTCCCAAGATAACCTGGAGCCCCCACACTCAGTCCCCACCGGGGCACTGCCTAGTGGAGTTGTGAGAAGAGAACCACCCTCCTCCAGACCCTAGAATGGTAGATCCACCAAGAGCTTACACCATGTGCCTGGAAAAGCCCCAGGCACTCAACACCTGCCCGTGAAAGCAGCTGTGGGGGCTGGACCCAGCAGAGCCACAGGAACGGAGCTGCCCAAGGCCTTAGGAGCCCACCGCTTGCATCAGCATGACCTGGATGTGAGCCATGGAGTCAAAGGAGACTACTTCCCACCTAGATATTACACACCAATGCTAAAAATGGTTTTCATAATGCAAGGCAATTTTTGATGCCCCCGAGAGTCAAGATGATCCAGGTAATGCAATGCAAAATGAGCAAAATGAGCAGATTTTGAGAGGGATCTGTCCAATTATAATTTTGGGGGTTATGTTAGGGAAATAGGAGCATAACAGAGCCAGGGTGATGCCATTTTGAGTTCAGCTCATCTTGAGACTAACAAGGCGCATTCCATGCTGGTCACAACCCACAGTCATGAGATGTTTACAGTTCAGGAAACAGCTTGAAAATACCTGCAAAAGACACATTCTTACAATGATGGAAAGTCCAATATTCACAACAATACATGCTTTTAAGATTGCTATGCTTTGGCCGGGCACAGTGGCTCACGCCTGTAATCTCAGCACTTTGGGAGGCCAAGGCAGGTGGATCTCTTGAGATCAGGAGTTCGAAACCAGCCTACCTCACATGGTGAAACCCCATCTCTACCAAAAAATGCAAAAATTAGCCGGGCATTGTAAGGTCAGCCGAGAGAAAGGACAAGAGAGAGAGACCCAAGTTCAGGCAAGTAAGTTTATTGAACCTGCTGGCTGCTCCATTACAGAAAGAGGAGGCAGCCCTGAGTTTACAAAATGAGGGGTTTATTTTGGGGAGAGAGACCCCGGGGTCGTTTGTTGGTTAACTCTGCCACATATCACCTTGTGACGTTTATGGTACCAGAGGGTGTAGGTAAAGTTTGTTTATGCTTCCCATGACCTCCCCCTGTGGGGTCCGGATGGTTTGTAATTGGGATTTGCTTTATAGCAGCAAGTCCTGATAGGTAAAGTCTGCTGGGTTCACTACAGTGCCTCGATAAGGGCTTAGAAATGTAAAGAGGCTTGGGGCAGCATGGAGAGGAGTTGCAGAGTGGGGAGGGGCGGGCAGCACGAAGAAGCTTTTTGGGGCAGTTTGTCTCTAACAGGCATCGTGGCAGGATTGGAGCGGGAGCCAACAGCAGGGAGAAGCCTGACAGAGGGGCAGGCACTTTTGAGCCTAAAAGGGCAGGGAGGCCTTCCTGAGCCCCCAGGAGTGGGGACTTGTGGTGCCTCTTCTGAGTGGGCCCTTGGACCAATCGGCATACACTTCCTCCCCTCTGAGATCCATAAAAGCCCCGGGCTCAGCCAGAGCAGGGCAGAGGATGTAGAGATGATGGGATGACCAGCTGCAGAGAGGAGCTACCCTCTCTGCTGAGAGCACAGACTTCAGGATGACCAGTTGCAGAGCGGAGCTTCCCTCTTGAAGGCCTCCTCTGTGCTGAGAGCTGAACACCCGAAGAGATGACCTGTCTACAGAGGAGCTACCCACTGCAGGTCTCCTCTGAGCTGTTGTAACACTCAGTAAAGCTCCTCTTCATCTTGTTCACCTTCCACTTGTCTCTGTACCTCATTCTTCCTGGACTCAGGACAAGAACTCAGTCAAAGGGGCCACCAGCCACAGAGGTTTCCAGCCAGAAAAGTGACACCCCGAAGATCCCATAACACTATCTCAGAATCACAGGCCAAAGCCTCTTAAATTTCTTAATTTTACAGTTAGTTAACAGTTTGTGTTCTGAACTTTCCTCAGTGTTTAGAAAACCAATACGGACCATCACACCCAGGCCTCCCTGGTGCCTTCCTGAAAGCTATCTGGGTGTTTCTGGCACCCTGTCTCCGGCAGTCTCCCCAAACCAGCAGGACTACACATTCAGACAGACTCCCAAAGAGAGAGAGAAAGATTTTCTTGGGACTTGAACCCAAATCAACTTAGGCCAGGGGATGGGTGTAACTCATCCCACTGCCTGCTGGGTTGACCAGACTCGGATGGTCAACCCTTTTAATTCGTCCTGTGTGGATGTTTATTCAAGTGACCCAGACCAGTAAATCAGGAAAATCACGTCAACCCAACCCTTATGGATGTCTAATAAGGCGACCCAAACCAGTATGGATTAGAAGAGGAGGGGCAAAGCACCCCAAGTGACAGAAAAACTAGAAAAGGGATAGGAAACAGGCTGGGCGCGGTGGCTCAAGCCTGTAATCCCAGCACTTTGGGAGGCCAAGGCGGGTGGATCACGAGGTCAGGAGATCGAGACCATCTTGGCTAACATGGTGAAACCCCATCTCTACTAAAAAATACGAAAAAACTAGCTGGGCGAGGTGGCGGGCGCCTGTAGTCCCAACTACTCGGGAGGCTGAGGCAGGAGAATGGCGTAAACCTGGGAGGCGGAGCTTGCAGTGAGCTGAGATCTGGCCACTGCACTCCAGCCTGGGCGACAGAGCGAGACTCCGTCTCAAAAAAAAAAAAAAGAAAAGAAAAGAAAAGAAAAGGGATAGGAGAGAAAAACAGAGAAAAGGGAGAAAAGTGTTGCCTTGTGGGGTGGGCGAGGAGTTCCAAGCGGGTGGAGACTGATCTATTGTGGTGACATTGAATCAAAAGTTCAGGCAGCTGCTGTCAGTCACTAAGGGATACTGTCCAGCAGTCCCATCAGCCCTCAAGTCTCCCCACTAGCGGGAGAAAAATCTCCCCATGTCCCCTGATCCCAGATGAGCTCTCAAAGAACATGTTACCAACCATGGGTTCTTGGGTTCTCAAAGCAATAGAAATTGACCTGAGCCTGAAAACGGTTTCCCAGACAAGGCCTCCTTGGAGCTTATGTCCTGAGGTAAGGGAGGCATAGAGAGCCAGTAGGGCTTTTGTTGTTGTTGTTGTTGTTGTTGTTGTTGTTGTTGTTGTTATGCAAAGCATGAGGATTGACAGTAGGGTAGGATATGCAGGCGGGGCTGGGCAAAGCCCGTGAGGGGTGGGGTATGCAAGGCAGCATATCTAGTCACGATGACTATCTTGAGTAATGGGCCACTTGGTGGTCTGGCCTGCAGCAACAAGGCTGCAAATCAGTTGTCCATTGTCCAGCATCCCTTTCCTAGGTGGGACACTCCACAACCTTCATTCTCTCCTAAGACGCATGCTGGGATTCTCTTTTTTATTTTTTTTTGAGACAGAGTCTTGCACTGTTGCCCAGGCTGGAGTGCAGTGGCGAGATCTCAGCTCACTGCAAGCTCTGCCTCCTGGTTCACGCCATTCTTCTGCCTTCGCCTCCTGAGTAGCTGGGACTACAGGCACCCGCCACCATACCCGGCTAATTTTTTGTACTTTTAGTAGAGATGGGGTTTCACCGTGTTAGCCAGCATGGTCTCCATCTCCTGACCTCATGATCCACCCGCCTTGGCCTCCCAAAGTGCTGGGATTACAGGCGTGAGCCACTGTGCCTGGCCCCATGCTGGAATTCTTTAAGTGAAAGAGGAGTGAGGTAGTGGTGTGGGTTTTGGGATCAGTAGGGATGCATGAAAGAATGCTCTAGAGCAGGTGAGCTGAAGTCAAGCCCCATTTCTACTCTGTCTCAAGAAGACTGAGGATTACAAAGTACAGGTAGAGTGCTTAGAGAGTGAGCAAAAGGGGGTTCTACCTTAGTCTGGGGGATCAGGGAGGGCTTCTTGAGAGATTTATATTTATTCTGAGAGCTGAAGAGAAATCAGAAAGTAGCTAGGTGGAAGGGGCAGGAGGTTTCCAGAAAGCTGGGCACATGGAACATTCAGTGTTGAGGGTTGAGGACCTGGGAGAGAAAAGGTTTCTTCCCCTTTTCTTGCTTCTAAAGAAGAGGCAAAAGTGATAAGATGTCACTTCTGAGATTTCATTATAAAAGATCGTGACCTTTATCTTGCACATTTGCCCATGCTCTCTCTCTCTGGCTCTCTCACTCTTTCTCTCTCTGTGTCTGTCTGATGAAGCCAGCTGCCATATTGTGAGCTGCCCATGGAAGGGTCCACATGACAAGTAATTAAGGGAGTCCTTCAGCCCAACAGCCTATGAGGAAATGAATCGTGCCAATAACCTCATGGCTGAACTTGGAAGCACATTCTACCCTAGTTGGGCCTTGAGATGACTGCAACCCTGGTCAACCCTTGATTGCAGCCTTCTGGAGATCCTAAAGTAAAGGACCCAGCTAAGCCACAGCCGGACTGCTGACATACAGAAACTGTCAGATAATAAATGTTGCTTTAAGTCACCAAGTTTCTGGGTAGTTATTTTATTTATTTTAACTTTTAAAAAATTAATAGGGACAGGGCCTCGCTACATTAACCAGGCTTGTTTTGAACTCCTGGCTTCAAGCAACCCTTCCACCTTGGCTTCCCAAAGTGCTAGAATTACAGGCATGAGCCAGCAGGCCTGGCTTTCTGTGTAATTTTTTACACAGTAATAGATAACCAATACATTTATCAAATAAGGAGTCCCTGGATTTCTCACGGACTTTGCATCTTCTCAAAGTTTTGGGTTCATCCTGAAGCTGGGAACACAACAAATTCTGAGCACTCATGTCATTAGGAAGGAAACACTCCCTAAGTCTTAAGGGACACAGGAAATAAGTTCCCAATAATTATTATCCAAGAGCTGGGCATTCACCGTCCTTAGGCCACTGAAGAGCTGTGAGGACCATATAGCTCCACCACATCCAGGCTTCCTGAATAAGAATTAAGTGGACAATCTGAAAAACAACCAGATGATCAATTAGATGATTCTATAACTGCCCTCGTTCAAACATACATACACATAAAAAAGCAAACACATAAACATGGGGAAAAAAACACCTGCAACTAAAATGGAGGAAAATAACACAAAGTACAAAAGATAAATGAGGGACAGTCCTTGGAAGTTTTGCACGAGGAAACTACAGATACTTTTCTCCCTCTCAAGGAAATTAAAGCAAACCAGGAGCCTATGAAATAAGAAATGTAAATGAGATGAAAAGATAAGGTGAAACAGCAGCTGGCATAAGTAGGGAAAATAAGTTAGACAGAAAGATAATTATAGAAGTTAAGAATCTTTTAGAAACTCAAAGTCTGGCTGGGCGCAGGGGCTCACACCTGTAATCCCAGCCTCCACGGGCAGATCATGAGGTCAAGAGATCAAGACCATCCTGGCCAACATGGTAAAACCCCATCTCTACTAAAAATACAAAAATCAGCCAGGCGTGGTGGCGGGCGCCTGTAGCCTAGTTACTCAGGAGGCTGAGGCAGGAGAATTGCTTGAACCCGGGAGGCGGAGGTTGTAATGAGCTGGGATCGTGCCACTGCACTCCAGCCTTGGTGACAGAGGGAGACTCCATCTCAAAAAAATAAAAAGAAATTTAAAGTCTAGAGTGACATTACCGAAAATGAAGTAATGATGCTGATGGGAGTCTGGAGAAAAAGTATCTAGAATGAAAGCTAAAGGACAACAAAGTGGGAAAAAGATCTTAAAACAATATTCAAATAAATACTGGAAAGCATTGCTGAACTGAAGATCAGAGCCTGGGGATCCAAAAGCTCACGACACATCAGGCAAAATTAATTAAAAACTAAACATCAGTGTAACCATCAGAAGTTCCTGATTTACACAATTTAACAAAAA
This sequence comes from Chlorocebus sabaeus, assembly GCF_047675955.1. NCBI lineage: Eukaryota > Metazoa > Chordata > Mammalia > Primates > Cercopithecidae > Chlorocebus > Chlorocebus sabaeus. Next base: position 41,399,383 of record NC_132919.1, read on the forward strand.
GATTTACAGCATCCACTTATTAAACTGGTTGGCCAGGTGTGGTGGCTCACATCAGTAATTGCCGCACTTTGGGAGGCCAAGGAGGGCGGATAGCTTGAGTCCAGGAGTTCAAGATCAGCCTGGGTAACATGGTAAAACCCAGTCTCTACAAAAAATACAAAAAAATTTGCTGGGCTTGGCAGCAGGCCCCTGCAGTCTCAGCTACTTGAGAGGCTGAGGTGGGAGAATCACCCAAGACCGGGAGGTTGGGGTGGCAGTGAGCCAGTATCATGCCACTGCACTCCGGCCTGGGCAACCAGAGTGAGACCCTGTCTCAAAATAAATAATAAAAAAATAAACAAAATAAACTCAGTATTTACAAAGGTGAAAAGAGGCGAATTGGTTTCAAATTTCTCAGCAACATTAGATGGTAACACTAAGAATGATGTGACTGAGAGTTCTGTATCTGATCAATTGATGCTCACAAGTATAGGCAACAGAAAGACATCAAATATTCAGATTCCAATTGAGGAGAATGTTGAAGCCATTAAAATAATAAAATTTTGTATCAATCAGGATTCAATCAGCAGCTGAGCACAGTGGTTCCTGCCTGTAATCCTAGTACTGTGGGAGGCGGAGGTGGAAGGATTGCTTGAGGCCAGGAGTTTGAGACTAGCCGGGCCAACATAGCCAGACCCTGTCTCTACAAAAATAAAACTTAAAAAAGAATTAGCTGGTGGCCGGGTGCAGTGGCTTACACCTGTAATCCCAACACTTTGGGAGGCTGAGACAGGCGGATCACAGGCCGGGAGTTGGAGACCAGCCTGGCCAATATGGCGAAACCCCATCTCTACTAAAAATATGAAAATTAGCTGAGCATCACAGCACGTGTCTGTAATCCCAGCTACTTGGGAGGCCGAGGCAGGAGAATCACTTGAATCTAGGAGGCAGAGGTAGCAGTGAACCGAGATCATGCCACTGCACTCCAGCCTGGGTGAGACAGTGAGACTCTGTCTCTAAATAAATAAATAAATAGAAGAATTAGCTGGGAGTGGTAGCATGCACCTGTAGTCCCAACTACTTGGGAGGCTGAGGCAGGAGGATGGCTTGAGCCCAGGAGTTCAAGGTGGCTGTGATCGCACCACTACACTAAAGTCAGATAATCCATGGAACTGGAGTGACAAAGCAAGACTGTATCTCAAAAATAAAAAAGGATTCAATTAGAGAAGCAGAACAATGTGTGTGTGTTTGCATGTGCACAGCTGTGTGTATTGGGGAAGGTGTACCAGGGATTTGACTTATGCAGTGTGGAGCTGGTTAAGAAGTCTTCATAAGGCTTTTGTCTCCAACTCTGATGCTGGAGATTGAAGTATACAGGGCAAGCAGTCAGGAAGGAGCAAGGAATGTAAAGTGGAGAAGGACAAGAACAATGTGAATCCCAGAAGCAAGAGATGGAGTCCATGGTACAGAAACTCATGTCAATTCTTAGGTCCCTCTCCACAGTGCTAAGCAGACTCACCTGGCCCAGGAAGCAGACATGCTCTAGGAGGATCCGAGGGAAGCGGGAGCAGCTGAGCTCAGCTGAGCTGAGCCAGCAGAAAAACGACAACATGCGTCAGTGAAAAATGGTTGCTGCTTCCCTTCGCCCTCCACATTTTCCCAAGAATTTCTCTTGCAGGCCACCCTAATCAGAAACATACAAAAAAGGTAATTCTGAAAAACTTAATTCAGCCGAGGCAAGTTGAAACATTACAAAAAACACTACAGTCTACCCCTTGTCAACCTGGCACCCATAACACTGTCTTAAACCACACTTAATCTCCAAATGAAGTCAATAACAAAGTCATACTCTGCTTACCGTGACACATTGTCCCTCCTACACTCAGAAATACACAACTTTTTCCCCAGAAGAGCATCAGAGTCCATTTTTTGTCTTTGGATGATGTTCATTCTTTTACTAGCTGATTTACATTCCTTCCTTGACGCCTTGTAATATAAATATTTACATGTAAAGTTAGGTACAAGCATTTTGGGAGGCCAAGGCAGGAGAATTGCTTGAAGCCGGGCGTTGAAGACCAGCCTGGGTAACACAGCAACACCCTGTCTCAAAAAAAAAGAAACCAGGCACAACGATGTGCACCTGCGGTCATAGCTACCTGGGAGGATTGTTTGAGCCCAGGAGATTGAGGCGGCAGTGAGCTGTGATTGCACCACTGCACTGCAACCTCAGTGACAGAGCAAGACCCTGTCTTAAAAAAGAAAAATAAAAAAGGTTAAATACTATTAGTACATCAGAGATGAAAAGGGATGAGAGATAAAACCAAAAATATTTGGTTCACCAGATGTGGTGGTGGCTTACACTTGTAATCCCAGCATTTTGGGAGGCAGAGGCCGGCAGATCACTTGAGCCCAGGAGTTTCAGACTAGCCTTAGCAACGTGGTAAAACTTCATTTCTACAAAAAATACAGAAATCAGCTGGGCATGGTGGTGCATGCCTGCAGTCCCAGCTACTGGGGGTGCTGAGACGGGAGGATCACTTGAGCCCTGGGAGGTGGGGGGTCAAGGCTGCAGTGAGCTGTGAATGTGCCACTGTACTTCAGCCTCGGTGACAGAGCATAACCCTGTCTCAAAAAAAAAAGAGGTTTTTTGTTAATATTTATTAAAATAGATTCACATCAACAGAAGAAAGAAATATTCATAATTATTACTGTCCACATTCCTACAGTGGGTCACAGGGTCAGAGTACTTATGACTGCCCTCATCTATGATTTATTCCATGTATCTTTTGCCCTCAGCAAGCACTTCAGTTGGTCATGGCTTTTTGCCTGATTGAATGACTTAAATCTTCTTTTGTGAAGGGTCTGGGCCATTAGCGGTCCTAATGGGGTTGTTGTAGCTCTCCATTGACCTTAATCAGAGAATATGGCAGTACTAGGGGGTGCCCCAAAGGATCTCCTGCATTCTTCCTCCTTCCGTCCATTGTGTAGGAGTAACCCCATTTCCTCTTGATAGTCAGGATCAATCACTGCAGACAGCACTTTGCCTGTTGATGCAGTGCCCAAAGAGGCCAGATGGTGGCTTCAAGCTCCAGTTCCATCGATTATCTGCTGTGTCTCCTAGAGAAAACATTTCTCCCGTTGTAACTAAGACGTCTGGATCAGCAAAACCTAAAGTTGCAGGGATGGGAAGCAAAAATGTTACCACTGGATCACTAGGGTTAACAGTGAGAGGAGTCGCTTTCAGTTTTATCCCTTGATTACTGGACTCATGAATCTTGGGTATGGGAGAAACAAGGCTGTTGATTTAGAGCATATACCACATACTGGAGGGCAGTGCCCCAGCCCTGCAATCTATCCCCACCTAGCTGGCACTGTAGCTGAATTTTCAGCCATTCAACCATCTGTCAAGGCAGTTGCTTCAAGAGGATGGGAAACATGGGGAGACCAGTCAATTCCACATGTATAATTTCACCGCTGCCTTTCATTTGCTGTGAATACCATGGTCATGGATAAGGCACTCCGTAGGTCCACAGATGCTAGTTTTGGCAGAAGCATTGTGGGAAAGGAAGGCACATCTATGTCCAGAGCAAGTGTTAATTCCATTGAAAACACAGTGCTGTCTGCCTCACAATAAAAGTGGTCCAATGTAATCAGCCTAACACCAGGTAGCTGGCTGATCTCTTCAGCAGTGATGCCGTATTAGGGGCTCAGTGTTGTTTCTTCTGCTGGCAGATGGGGCACTCAGCAGTGGCTGTGACCAGGTCACCCTTAGTGAGTGGAAGTCCATGTTGCCAACCCCATGCCTAGCCTCCATCCCCACCACCATGGCCACTTTGTTCATGAGTCTACAGGAGGGGGTGAAGGAGGCTAATAGCCACAGAATGGGTCAACCACCCACCTGATTATTAAAATCTTCCCTTGCCCTAGTTGAGTATTCAGATGGAAAACAATGATCTTCATACTCAGCCATTCAGAGATCTAGTCTCATAACTCTTCCTCAGAGCTTCTTGTCATCAATTTTCTAATCAAGTATTTTTTCTTTTTGAGACAAGGTCTCACCCTGTCACTCAGGCTGGAGTATAAATGTGGTTCGCTGTAGCCTCAACCAACCTCCTGGGCTCAAGTGGTTCTCCTACCTCAGCCTCCTACGTAGCTGAAACTACAGGGGTGCACCAACATGCTGAGTTAATGTTTTTATTTTCTGTGGATACAGGGTCTTACCATCTTGCTCAAGCTGGTCTTGAACTCCTGGACTCAAGGGATTCTCAAGGGATTCTCCCACCTCAGCCTCCCAAAGTGCTGGTATTATAGGCATGAACCACTGTGCTCAGCCTTCTAATCAAGTTTCTTCCAAGTCCCTGAATACCCAGCTAAACCAGCAGACTTGTTCTTCTGTTTATTTCCCCTTCCAGGGACAATGAAGAGCTCAGTGCACTGTTCCAAGATCTGTACACTGGGAGGATTTCCCTCCACACCATCTTTCAGGGCTGTCCTGGAGTGTGGCCACGGTGCTGTAGCTATGCACGTTCAGGTGATGCACGCATTCTGTGGAGCGCTGTCTGTAAATCAAGCCTGAGAGTTGCCTTCCCTTGTCAACTGATCACAGGGATTCCCTAGGAAGGTAGGGGTGTGGGTTGAGGGAGAACGTTATACAGCAGGAATAAGAGCCCTGGGCAAGTCTAGGAATTTACTATAGGGTCTTAGGGCAAGACACGATTAACCTGCCCAGACAGCCATGGAAGGGCTGCTTCTAATGGCCAAAAAGGTTTGAGGTCCCCTAGCTTCATTGAAATCTGCCCAGGTGACTCATCTCAATGTTCAGAATTACATTTCTTCCCAACCAATGCACTAACTTTTAACAGAAGAGACTCTGTGAGGTTGCGAATTCAATTTGTTTTATAATTCACTGCTTTGCTGGATGGTTCACCAAGACTCACAGGGCTCAGTAGCAGGTTATACTAATAGCTCACTTTTTGGAACAAAAGATGCACATCACAAGCAGCAGGTAAAAAGGATACACATTGGTGACATCCAGGGGTATCCAGCACAGGCTTCTAAAGTTCTTCCTTTCCACGGGCACACTGGAGTTCTTGCTAACCATGAACCACAGGGACATGTGTAGTCTCTGCCCCAGGAGACTGTTTTTAGTCTCAGGGTCTGAAGGGGCTGGTCACGTAGACATAACCTGCTGTTAACTCTTTCCTCACAGTCTGCAGCAATAAACTTTGGGTTTTGTTTTTTTTTCTAATTTTATTTATTTATTTATTTTTATTTATTTGCTTTTGAGACGGAGTCTTGCTCTGTCGCCCAGGCTGGAGTGCAGCGGCGCGATCTCGGCTCACTGCAAGCTCCGCCTCCCTAGTTCACGCCATTCTCCTGCCTCAGTCTCCTGAGTAGCTGGGACTACCGGTGCACGCCACCACACCCGGCTCATTTTTTTTTTGTATTTTTTGTAGAGATGGGGTTTCACTGTGTTAGCCAGGATAGTCTTGATCTCCTGACCTTGTGATCTGCCTGCCTTGGCCTCCCAAAGTGCTGGGATTACAGGTGTGAGCCCCGGCTGTTATTTTAAATTTCAGCCCTTGGCCAGGCTTGGTGACTCAAGCCTGTAATCCCAGCACTATGGGACCCCAAGGCAGGTGGACTGCGAGCCTGGAAGTTCGAGACCAGCCTGGGTAACATAGTGAGACCCCAACTCTACAAAAAAATTTTAGAAACTAGCTGGGCGCGGTGGTGCACACCTATGATACTAGCTACTCAGGAGGCTGGGGCAGGAGGATCACCTGAGCCATGACTGTGCCACTGCACTCTAGCCTGGGTCACAGAGTGAGACCCTGTCTCAAATCAATCAATCAATCAATCAATCAATCAATAAAATATCAGCCCCGCAACTACAAGAGGTGGTATTTCTTTCAGACAGTCCTACAAGCTATTAGATCCCCTACGCAGATTTTTTTTGTTTTTGAGATGGGGGTCTCTCTGTCACCCAGGCTGGAGTGAGTGGCTTGATCATGGTTCACTGCAACCTTAACCTCCCCGGCTCAAGTGATCCTCCTGCCTCAGCCTCCCGAGTAGTTGAGACTACAGGTGTGTGCCACCATGCTCGGCTAATGTTTTCATTTTTTTTTTTTTTTTTTTTTTTTTTTTTGACACGGAGTCTCGCTCTGTCACCCAGGCTGGAGTGCAGTGGGCGGATCTCAGCTCACTGCAAGCTCCGCCTCCTGGGTTTACGCCATTCTCCTGCCTCAGCCTCCCGAATAGCCGGGACTACAGGCGCCCGCCACCGTGCCCGGCTAGTTTTTTGTATTTTTTAGTAGAGACGAGGTTTCACCATGTTAGCCAGGATGGTCTCGATGTCCTGACCTCGTGATCCGCCCGTCTTGGCCTCCCAAAGTGCAGGGATTACAGGCTTGAGCCACTGCGCCCGGCCATGTTTTCATTTTTTTGTAGAAATGGGGTCTCCCTTTGTTGCCCAGGCTGTTCTTGAACTCCTGGGCTCAAGTGATCCTCCTGCCTCGACCTCCCAAAGTGCTGAGTTTATAGGTGTGAGCCATGGCGTCGAACCTCCTTATGTAGATCTTGAGCTATGAATAAAAAGTTAAAAGTCCTGAGCTAATTATTTTGATTTTAAGGAAATGTGGCAATCCTTGGACTAAATAATTACACTTTTATGAATTTATTCTAAGAAAATAAGGAGGTACAAAAAATCTAACTATCAGGGTGAATCAACAGAGCACTGTGTATAATAGCAACAAACTAGAAATTATTATACTTGTCGGAAGCAATTGGGAATTTTGTAAATAAACTAGCGTATAACCATAAAGTAGAATGCTCCACAGCCATTAAAAATGTTACAGAAGAACATTTATTGACATGAAAAGGTGTTTTGGATATACTGATATGTCAAACAAATAGTGAAACAACATACAGTAATGATTCATTTTGGTAAAAAATATATATGTATATATAGCAAAAAAAAAAATCTGCAAGGACATATGCTAAATTGGTAACCCTGGGAAGGGGGTATACAAGTGTTGATTTATTTTTTGTGTACCTGTATTTCCCAGTTTTTCTATAAATCACATCATTTGCTTCTGTCATAAGAAAAAGTAATAATCTATTATCATCCTTCATTTTGATTAAAACAAATCCATTTTTTAAAAAAATCTTAGGTTTTTTAAGCAGCAGAAATAATTTCCAAATTGCCTCCAGAGACAATGATTTTTATCCTCGGCGGCAGCTGGTCAGAACCTTCTTGATCACTCAGTTAGATAAGGGAAGAATGGCGCTTCCTAAAGCTTCAGCTTCCTACAGCTTCAGCGGCCTCAGCTCAGCTCTGTGCCCCAAGGCCAAACAAACCAGCTCATCGCCAGCCCCATTCATCCTATGCTTGCTGAGTCACCAGTCTCATCATCTTCAGAGCCATGTCCCCTTGGTCAGAAGGAACCTAGAAAAAAACAACATCTGAGTTAGTGCTCCTGGTGCTATTCCTGGGACTGGGGTCAGAGGCAACATCCTGAAACCTTGCTCCCAAAAGGGAGCCAGCTCTGTGACAGCAACCTGTGCAGACACCTGGGCACATCCCTGAGAGAGGGTCCTTCCTGAAAATGACTCCTGCACTGGATGAAAGCTCTTCTGGGCCCTTACTGGGCTGGGTGGCAGGGACCTGGAGAAGTCAGCATTTAAGGCAAGAACCTTCTACTCCATATGGGGCTGATCTGTTGATTTCTTGGTAAGGGTCATGCTCACGATACTGAGACCTAGCCTGTTCAAGGAAGAAGGAAGATTCCAAACATTTTAAAGGAGTCTGTCTAGAAGGGATCCCGGATTGAGAACAGTCAAATGGCTGAGAAGGAAGCTCACAGGAGAGAGCCACAAATAATAAAAACAAACAGGGCCCTTTGGATGGGATCCGATTTTCACATTGTTATTCAACTTTCTTTTGTTTTCCCCCAGATTTTTAGAATAAGTCCTTTAAAATTTCCCTCCCACACAGCATCAAAAGGGGGAAGGGCAGAGGCCTCAGTTTCTCCCCTACACAGAGGGGGTTGGAGTATATGGTCTCCCTGTTCTGCAATTCCCTGGCCCCATGATTCTCTATGGCACACCCATCCTTGACTCTTCTGCCAAGAGTCCCCAGGAAGCACCGGCACGGTAGGGCATCCTAAAATGTCATTTAATTAATGAAAGGGGAAGTGGTTTGGGGACGACTTAACAACAGTCTCCAAGGGCTATTTTAAGCCTGTCCCCAACTGATCCGTTGTTCTATATGTGACACACCAAGAGGAAACGGGCCCGAACTCTAGTACATGAGAGTGTGGTTGGCTTGTTCCATGCCCTCCTACCAGCCTCGGCAGGGACTTCTCTCTAGCGCAGGTTGAGCATCCCTCATTGGAAAATCCAAAATGCTCCACAATTCCAGCTTTTTTGAGTGCCACCATGAGGCCACAAGTAGAATATTTCACACCTGCCCCATGGGGGATTGCATTCAAAATGCAGGCGCACAACTCACACTTTATTTCTGCATCCCCAAGGGGGTTACAGTACAGTTACCTTTTAATCAAAACACAGCACTGTAGGTAGAGACTGAAAGCTGCTGTTGCTTGCTGTTGCTGTTGTCTAGCAGCTGACACAGGTATTCTGGTGATGCTACTGTGCTGCTCAGTTACTCTGAACACACAATTTTTCCACTGTATTAATGGTATGTTGTATTTCTTACTGTGAAGTACTTATGTGTGACTATGTGCAAGAAAAAGATTGCTTATTGGCAGCATATACATTTGGAGTCAGAAATGATATGATGTCCAACAGCCACAGATTGGTTGAAGAGCCATGGGTGGCTGAAATAGCCACCCTTTGCTCTCTAATAACTCAATGCACACAAACGTTGCTTCATGCACAAAAATATTTAAAACATTGTACAAAAGTACCTCCAGTCTATGTGTACAAGGTGTATATGAAACATAAATGAATTCCATTGCCTAGACTTGGGTCCGATCTCCAAGATATCTCATTATGGATATGCAAATATTCCAAAATCCAAAAAAAATTAATAATCTGAAACATTTCTGTTTCCAAACATCTCAGATAAGGGGTACTCAATCTGTAACACTGCTTTGCTCTAAAAAGACTTCCTAATTTTTTTAAAGTCAATATTGAAGGTACTCAAATCCTGAGAGCCATAAATAATGCCCTCTCCCTCTGTGCCCTGCTGCCTTGTTTGTTCTCCCTTTCGATTAAGTCTATTTGTTTATTTGTTTATTTATTTACTTTTTGAGACAGAGTCTCGCTCTGTCACCCAAGCTGGAGTGCAATGGCACGATCTTGGCTCACTGCAACCTCCGCCTCCCAGGTTCAAGCGATTCTCCTGTCTCAGTCTCCTGAGTAGCTGGGATTACAGGTGCCCACCATCATGCCCAGCTAATTCTTGTATTTTTAGTAAAGACAAGGTTTCTCCATGTTAGCCAGGCTGGTCTCGAACTTCTGACCTCAGATGATCCACCTGTCTTCACCTCCCAAAATGCTGGGATTACAGGTGTGAGCCACCACACCCAGCCTAGATTAAGTGTCTTTTAAGAGTGGGCTGCTTTCTTTGGCTTCTTAAAGGAAGCTGCTGTCTCTTCTCCTCACTACTCATTCATTTTCTCCAGTCTTTACATTCTGGCTTCTGAGCTTGCCACCTCACCAAAACATCTCACCACCGCAGGTGCCAAGGATATTGGTGTAAGCACATCATCACTCACGTTCCAACCCTTCCCCTGAGTTCTCACTTGGCACTACGGGCCCCTCCCTGCTTTGGGGATGCCACGCATCCCTGGTCTCCCTTCTCACTTATCTGGCTGCTCCTTTCTCAGTCTCCTTTGTAGGCTCTTCTTCTGCCTTCTGTTCCATAGGCAATTCAAACTCAGCTTGTGCAAACTGCCTCCATCCCAAACCACGATGCTGGAGCAGAAACCTGCAAGCCACCCTTCAGTATTTTTCCACCCCAAATGATTACCAAGTCCTGCCAATTTTCCCTTCTTTACACTTTACCAAATCCATCCACTTGCCTCCTTTCTGGATTTACCTGACAGCCTCATTGACTGGTCCTTGGCCCCAGGCTTGCCCCATGCCCTCTACTGCTAGAATGGTTCCTGGACAAATCTCTTAATTTCACTCCCTTACTTAAAACCCCTGCTTGGTGCCCTGTCTGAACTCCTTAGCGTGGTATGAAAACTTCCCCTCTGCAGTCACCTCCCTCCAGTGTCCATTCCAAGGCCTTGCCGTCTGAGGCTCCTCTGGACCTTGTATGCACTGCTCTCCATGCTCCCCACCTCCTCCTCTTTCCTTAAATCACTCCTACGCATCACGTGGGGCACAATCTTCCAGATCTGCAAGCCTGGGCAGGGCACCCTTCCCTGGGCCAAGCCCCCTCTTAGCATTGCTCACCCCATGCTGTTGACAGTCTCCTCGCTTGTCTGTCTCTAGACCACAAGCTCCTTGAGGACAGGGACTGGGCACCACTCACCCTTGTGCTCGCAGTGCCTAGTGCTAATAGAGGAATTTTGTTAGGAAACTCAAAACACTCCCAAGCCCTAAGTATTTCTTTCTTTTTCTTTTGCTTTCTTTTTTTTTTTTTTTGAGACAGGGTCTCGCTCTGTCAGGCTGGAGTGGAGTGGCACGATCTTGGCTCACTATAGCTTCTAATTTTCAGGCTCAATCAATCCTCCCACCTCACTCAGCCTCCTGAGCAGCTGAGACCATGGGCATGCACCACCGTGCCCGGCTAATTTTTGTTCTTTTTTGAGACAGAGTCTCACTCTGTTGCCCAGGCTGGAGTGCAGTGGTGCTATCTTGGCTCACCGCAACCTCTGCCTCCTGGGTTCAAGCAATTCTCGTGCTTCAGCCTCCCAAGTAGCTGGGATTACAGGTGTGTGCTACCACACCTGGTAAATTTTTGTAGAGACAGGGTTTCGCCATGTTGCCAAGGCTGGTCTTGAACTCCGGAGCTCAAGCGATCCACCCGTCTCAGCCTCCCAAAGTGCTGGGATTACAGGCATGAGCCTCTGTGCCTGGTCTAATTTTCATATTTTTTGTAGAGACAAGGTTTCTCCATGTGGCCCAGGCTGGTCTCAAACTCCTGGGCTCTAGCAATCCACCCGCCTTGGTCTCCCAAAGTGCTGAGATTACAGGCGGGAGCCACCACACCTGGCCCTCGGGCCCTCGTACTTCTTACAAGACCCGCCTGGGCAGCGGACAGAGACATAGAACTGCCTGTGGCTTCCCTCTCAGGATGATTTTTAAGTCTGGAACAAAAGCTGTCTCTTACCATGTGACCAGCTTTCAGAATCCAGTAGAAAGCCAGGTTCTTGTGGGACTTAACAAAAGCAGACGTTTCCAAAGATTTAGGGTCACTGTGCAGGGCCTTCCACTTTAGCTGACTGAATTTAGGCAGTTCTGGCCACTTCAGTTTCCGCAGCCAGGCCTCCTGACCTGGTGAGAAGGACAAAGAGAAAGGTCTGGCATTAACAGCTGGGTAGAGTAGGAAAAACGTCGAGGTCTTAAAAGTTGGTACTTCCCAAACTGCAGTATGCACGAAACTCACTCAGGATCTTGTTAAAATGCAAATTCTGATTCAGAAGATCAGGGTAGGGCCTGAGCATCTGCATTTCTGACTCCCAGTGAAACCTAGGCTGCTAGGAGAAACCTAACAGCTGCAAAGCCTGACTGTTTTTGCCTCTGTATCTCTCACTGCCATCTGTTCTTTAGGAAGGGAACTGGGGACCTCTGGAGGCAGACAGGCCCGTGAGGAGGACTGAGAGATGTCAGGAATGAGATAGTGATAAGGATCACCTGGGCTGTTCATGGAGCAATGCAGCAGCTTTCCAAATTGTCCTTGGTGTCCCTTGCTTACCAGTCACAAAAATATTCAATCCTTCTGGTTTGACAAGGCGCATCACATCCGTCAGACCTTGTGCCTCAATTAGCCTGCCAGGTCAGAGAACCTGTCTCTGAGCCTCCACCAGGCCCTATTTCATTTGGAAGTGAGCAAATTAAATAGGTGGTAGGTGATAGGGCAGCAGTCGGGATTCCACAAAGACCATTTCCCCTGGGTCTTCAGGGTTAGTCATTAGGGTTTAGTTTTAATTCACTCTGCAGTGGTCAACATCGACTGTGATGTCGCACAAAAATGAGGCTCCCCCTTAATCAAACAGTGCACTTGCCCAATAACCAGGAAAATGTCTAAGTTTTGTGGTAGAGACAGGTGCTGTTCTTTTCTTTAATCATACCTAAGGAACCCCAAACCCGGATAGGCCCAGGCTTCTGAGGGGTCACAGCCACATGCAGCTCCCCACTCTGAATAATCAAGGTCAGGGGTAGGTGAAGGTAATGGGAAATGGCCTTCCTCCTGGCATGTCAACATCATCCACCCCAAGACTGACATGTCCAAGGCCAGTTCCCTTCCAGCTGAACCCATAAAACTGCCTCTATGTGCCCCTCAGAGTCAATTCCTACCCATGGTATCTACGATGAGATCAAGCTGTCCATTATACACGGTCACGTTGATCCCTGCCTTCAGCAACTTGTCCACAATGCTAATGACTGGCTTCATGAAGTCCTCCTCCATGTTCACAAAGACGTTGGTAGCCTGGCCTGCACATGGGGAAGGAGAAAGAGGGAGTAGCTTGGAATCTGCCAAAACAGGAGATACTTTTCAGCCCAGAGCATCTTGGGCTCCAGCACCGAACAACGACTGAATGCACAGATGCTTCAAAAACAGGGATGAACCAACCCAGAAATTTGTGCCGACTGGTCAGGTGTAAGGCACACATAAATAGCTCATGTGGTCCATTCTCTTGAGAGCTTGAGATGATAGCAGGCGCCATTTTTAATGAGGAATTGACACCTGGAATAGGCTACTGTCCAAGGAAACAGGGAGGGAGAGACCCAGGAAATACTTATTAGGCTGGTACACTCAGGGAATAAACTGTGCTTTGGGCCAGTGTCAGTTTTCCTGTCTTTTTGAGTAACACTAGGGCCAAGTTTCAAGTCCTGAACAAGGGGGCCTACCTTATAATAAACCAGATCAAACCTAAACCAATTCAGAGCTGGCCCTCAGGAAAGCCAAATGAATAACAAGCCCCAGGCAAGACAGGAGCTAGTGAGCATGGCACTGTCGCTGGCTCCTGCCCATCAGCATTAACAAAACACTGAATGACAGCAATAACCGTGGCAGCCACCATTATTCGCTACTCACTGCCAAGAAGGCATTTGACAAGCAACATACCATTTTCTTCTTCATTGTCCTAGGAGATAAGAAGTCTTTTTTTTTTTAATTTAATTTTTATTTATTTATTTATTTATTTATTTATTTATTTATTTGAGACAGAGTCTCACCTTGTCACCCAGGCTGGAGTGCAGGGGCACAATCTCAGCTCACTGCAGCCTCTACCTCCCAGGTTTAAGTGATCCTCCCACCTCAGCCTCCCAAGTAGCTGAGACTACAGGTGCACACCACCACACCCAACTCTTTTTTTGTTTTTCAGACAGAGTTTTCAGAGATTACAGGCGTCTGCCACCTCACCCGGCTACTTTTGTATTTTTAGTAGAGCTGGGGTTTCTCCATGTTGGTCAGGCTGGTTTCGAACTCCCAACCTCAGGTGATCCACCCACCCGACCTCCCAAAATGCTGGGATTACAGGCGTGAGCCACCACACCCAGTCACACCCAGCTCTTTTTATTTGAGCTAATTTTTCTTCATTTCTAACATTCTCTCAGCAGTCAGGAGTAATGAAAAAACCAGGGATAGAATGAGCCCTCTGGTGACTGCAGGTTGGGAGAGGAGGACCCACGTCCCCTGAGAAAGCTCCCAGCAGCCGCAAATCGTAGGCTCCCAGCAGCAGCCACAGGACCACTGACCCCATATCCTTGGGGTATCTTGAACACACATGAAACAAAACCCTCTTTAGCTCGGAGTGTTTTCCCTTCAGAAACCTGAGATCTCTGCTTGCTCAAGGCCTCCCTACCGGAATAAAGTAGGAACTTATCCAAGATTTCTACCTGGCCCTGGTCTCTAAGGATTTCATTATTTCCTCACCACAGCCTTGAGACCAGAATGCAGTAATGCCCGGCCACATCTAGCGTCAGGATGCCTGGGGAGGTCAGCAAGAGAGAGCTGGTCAAAATCTGCCCAAGCACTTGCGCTGTCTGACATCCTGCAAGGACCTTTGGCACGAAATCTCATCTGCAACGAAATCTCATCCAACTGTGGCCCTGGATGTAGCTTTTTTATCTTAATTTTTTATTATGAAAAATTTCAAATGGATACAAAAGAGTAGTGTACAATGCTCCGATGTACCCATACCAGGCTTCAATAATTATTAACTCACAACCAGTTACGCATTATTTCCCTCCCCACTCAGCTCCCTGCCAACCCCTTATTTTGAACCAATTTTGACAAATCTTTTTTTTCCCTTTTTTAAGAAACAGGGTTTCTCTCTGTTGCCCAGGCTGGAGTGCACTGGCACAATCATAGCTCACTGTAGCCTCAAACTCCTGGGTTCAAGCAAGTAGTTAGGACTATATGCCACATGCCACCATGCTTAGCTAATTTTTCTTTTTTCTTTTTTTTTTTTTTTGAGACAGAGCCTCGCTCTGTCGCCCAGGCTGGAGTGCAGTGGTGTGATCTCGGCTCACTGCAAGCTCTGTCTCCTGGGTTCACGCCATTCTCCTGCCTCAGCCTCCCGAGTAGCTGGGACTACAGGCGCCCGCCAACACGCCTGGCTAATTTTTTGTATTTTTAGTAGAGACGGGGTTTCCCTGTGTTAGCCAGGATGGTCTCGATCTCCTGACCTCGTGATCCGCCCGCCTCAGCCTCCCAAAGTGCTGGGATTACAGGTGTGAGCCACCGCGCCCAGCTAATTTTTCTATTTTCTTGTAGAGATGGGGGTTTTACTGTGTTGCTCAACTGTGGCCTCAAGCAATCCTCTCAACTCAGTCTTCCATAGTGGTGGGATTATAGGCGTGAGCCACTGCATCCAGCCCTCACAACCCTGACAAGCCATTTACTGTCTCTGTATCTATTTGCTCACCTACAAAATGTGGATAGTAATATGGTTTACCTGTAACCTATCATCACCAACAACAAAACCCATCCTACAAATTCAAGTCTCTGAATTTGCACCTCTTTTCTCCCCATAACTCTACAAACGGCACTTAATTAGGTCGCATAAGTACCTCCCCAGGATTGATCCTCAGGAATAATTTTGAGCTTCTTTCTGATGGGGCCATTCATGAGCTGGCTTAAGGCGTCTTGTTGTAGGTGTCTCACGTGGCGCTGACAAAGACGAACTAAAACCAAACTGGTAGACGGTGAGTCAAAGGACTGGAAGTAAGGCCAAGAGGACATCTCTTTTTTTTTTTTTTTTGGAGACGGAGTCTCGCTCTGTGGGCAGGCTGGAGTGCAGTGGCGCGATCTCGGCTCACTGCAACCTCCGCCTCCCGGGTTCAAGCGATTCTCCCGCCTCAGCCTCCCGAGTAGCTGGGACTATAGGCACACGCCACCATGCCCAGCTAATTTTTGTATTTTTAGTAGAGACGGGGTTTTGCCATGTTGGCCAGGATGGTCTCGATCTCTTGACCTCGTGATCCGCCCGCTCGCCTCAGCCTCCCAAAGTGCTGGGATTACAGGTGTGAGCCACTGCACCTGGCCATGAGACATCTTTACCAAGCTGCTGGGGATGCTGCACAGCGAGAGGGAGAGTTTCAGATTCAGCTGGAAAAGGGAAAGCGTCACCTTGATTCACCCCCAGCGGGAGGAAGAAAGTCAGAAACACATTGAAAGTGGAGAGGCTTTAGTATTAGGTTGGTGCAAAAGTAACTGCAGTTTTTGCCATTAAAAGTAATGGCAAAATTTCTAAATTTCAATGGCACTCCAGCCTGGGCAACAGAGTGAAACCCTTTCTCTTAAAAACAAATTAAAAAAAGGGAAAAAATAGATTTGTCAAAATTGGTTCAAAATAAGGGGTTGGTAGGGAGCTGGGTGGGAAGGGAAATAATGCTTCATTGGCTGTGAGTTAATAGTTTTTGTCAAAAACCACGGTTACTTTTGCACCAACCCAATAGTATTGATTGTACACTCTATAGACTTGGAGGCCATTGGGATTTTCCAGAATGACCAAAGAGAATCACCTAGGAAGTGGAACCTAGGGTATCCTTTATACGCTTCTTGGCTGGCTGAAAGACGACTAAATTCCGCCTTGAAATGATGTTGTAATTTGGTGTATGGAAGCTGGTCTCTAAACTTTAAAAACATCATGTTATGTGACAGAAGCCAGTGCAAAAGACTATTGTGTGATTGTATTTATATAAAATGTTCAGAAGAGGCAAATCTAGAGAGACAGAAGGCAGATGAGTGGTGGCCTGGGGCTGGGAGTGGGAGTGAGAACTGTCTGCAAGCAGACACGTGGGATCTCTTTGGGGTGATGGAAATGCTCCAAAACTGGATTGTAGCAATGACTGCACAACTCTGGGAATATACTGAAAACCACTTACAATGAGTTAATTTTACGGCATGCAAATTATATGTTAATAAAGTTTTTTTATAAACAGGTTTCTTTTTGCATGGAGGCTGAGGCAGGGACTAAACTTCAAGGTTCACTCACCTAGGTGGCTCTGTGTGAATTCTAGACTCGACTCCACTGTAGACGTGGGAGTGCTTTTAGTTAAGATGTTATAGAAGTTCACCCCGTCTGTGTTCTGAAATATAAAGTTTATTTGGCTGTTTGTTTTGTTTTCCTATCATCAAAGCTGCCACACAGAAAGGCACATGGCTCTTTATCTTATCCAAGGACAGCTTTAGTTTTGTAAATTTGCTTGGATCAGAAAGAAATACAGCTTTGGCTGCGCCTGGTGGCTCACACCTGTAATCCCAGCACTTCGGGAGGCTGAGGTGGGTGGATCACTTGAGCCCAGGAGTTCGAGACCAGCCTGGTCAACATGGTGAAATCCCTCTCTACTGAAAACACAAAAATCAGCCGGGAGTGGTGGTGCTCAACTGTAGTCCCAACTACTTTGCAGGCTGAGGCACGAGAATCACTTGAACTCAGGAGGCAGAGGTTGCAGTGAGCCGAGATCGGGCCACTGCACTACAGTGTAGTTGACAGAGCCAGACTTGGTCTCAAAAAAAAAAAAAAGGAAAGAAAGAGGCCAGGTGGAGTGGCTCTCGCCTGTAATCCCAGCACTTTGGGAGGCTGAGGTGGGTGGATCACCTGAGGTCAGGAGCTCAAGACCAGCCTGGGCAACATAGTGAAACCCTGTCTCTATTAAAAATACAAAAATTAGCTGGGTGCAGTGGCGCATACCTGTTATCTCAGCAACTCGGGAGGCTGAGGCAGGAGAATTGCTTGAGCCCAGGAGGCAGAGGTTGCAGTGAGGCGAGACTGCGCCATTGCAGTCCAGCCTGGGTGACAGAGCAAGACTGTCTCAAAAAAAAAAAAAAAAAAAAAAAAGGAAAAAATAAAAAATAAAAGAAAGAAAGAAATGCAGCTCTGAAGTTTCAGAAACCAGCTGTGTCAGCCCACTCTCCCTGGAGTGGTAAGCATCTCATATGAGCAGTGATCAGGCCCCACAGGGAAAAAAACCAAGGGCCTAGGTGTTAATTTATAAGAAGAACAGAGCTGCAGAGGGGCCTACACTCCCAGTCCTTAGCCAGTGCATTCTTTCCTTCTGGTTCTCTGGAGTCAGAATGTTGCTTGGCAAGGGTCCTAATAAGGGAATCTGTTGTCTCCACACACTTACCTCTGCAAGACAGTCTTTTTTTTTTTTTAAAATAGAATCCATACATTTAGTCAAGGACAAGCAAGTCTTGCAGGCCTGGGTGGCTTTCTGACTCTGTAAGGAGCCACTACATCACTGCTCAGACCCAAGAGATGTATTATCTTGCATGCAATCATTTGCAGATATGTGGGGAGGCTCAGGATAGACCCCAAGTTCGACAACACCAACAACGTACCCTGTACCCACCAGAAAAAGCCAAGCAGGCTGGCCTCTGAGTTTGTCCCCTTTTTACCTGTTCAATGATCATTTCTGCTTTCCCCCACAGCTCTGTGGCTTCTCTGTAGAGCCCCTTATTTACGGCACTCAGGACTTGCTCTGCAACCTCGGACACCTCTGCCAGACCTTTGTCTTCGAGAAGAGACTGGAATGCAAACCAAGAGCAAAAAGACCCACTTTACTTGGGAACATCAATCTGGTGCTGCTGCAGTTAGGTAGGGGTAGGAGAAAGAGGGGAAGGAAGGAGAACAGAAGCTCACATATCAAAGTGTATTGTTACAAGCCACATGTTTATTGGAGGAAATACGGCAAACTGTCAACTGAACCTAAGAAGGTATTCACAGTGATCTTTCAACGTTTCTGCATATTTGAAAATTTTTGTAATAAAAATTTAGGGAATTGGAAAAATGTGTTTCTTATATCTGGAAAAATGTGATGTGTGCTGATTTTCTTTCAATTTGTCCCTGAGGCGAGCTCTTGCTTTGGGTCTTCAACTCTATATGGATGAGTAGTCCCTAAAGAGCTGTGTCATCCACATAGGCAAACTCATCCAGCATCTCTTTTCCTGGGGTCACAGCCAGAAGAGATCAGCTGGGCTGTTTACCTGCAGGGTGCAGATGTATATCTACTTACCATGCTGTACAGGTAAGGTCCCCAGGAGAGCACCGAATCTAAAAGAAACCACATATGTACAAATCAAGTATGTCATACCTCTGTCTTTCCAAAGACAAACCTAACTGTCTTCTCTCCAAAGAAGAAAGAGACAGAAGCAAGAAACCCAGTAGCTTTGGATTGGAAGGCTCCTCAAATCACCTGTACTCATGCAGGAGGCGGGCTGATGACACAGTGGCTAGAAGGTGGGATGAGGGTGTGAGGGCCTGTCTGTTGACTCTTAAGACTAATGGCACATTAATTTGGCCTGATACTGGCCCAGCAAGTGAGTCATTGCCGGTGACAGCATCCCCACAGGCAGGCTGTAGGTATGCAGGTGGAGGCTCTTATCTGTGGACCTCTAGGCCTTTTGACAGCTTAAAATATTTCTCCACCCTCACATTTCTGCTCTGCATCTTATTTGCTCCTCCAGTTTGGAGATATTAGCTTCTGCCAAGGAGCTAAATAAGGAAGATGACTAATGAGTTTGCAACAACGCAAGTGGCTATATTGCCAATTGGCTCATTCCCATCCCACAAACACATTGAGAATTTACTAAGGGTCTGGAGGCAGCAAAAGCTTAAGATATAACTGTGAGTAACATAATGCCTGTCCTTAAAGAGAACAGTAGTTGACCTTGGTTTAGACAAGCTCACAACTATTAAATACTGTATCACTAGGTAAGACAAGTGCTATTGAAAGACATGTCAACAAAGAATCAAAGACCTCAACTTACAAAGCACATTTGAGTATGTCTCTCCTTAGCTTAAAAGTATTCAATGGCTCCTTAAGGAAAAGTGTCTCAAAGTAGGTTTCAAGTAGTCTTAGTTCTGCAGGAACTAAGTCCATGTTGCCCAGTCTGGTCCCGAACTTTTGGGTTCAAGCAATCTGCCAGCTTTGGTCTCCCAAAAGTGCTGGGATTACACCACTTGTGCTTTGGTCTCCCAAAAGTGCTGGGATTGAACCACCACGCCTGGCCTGGACTGGTATTCTTTTAGAGTACACTGTGAGAAATGCAGGCACATCAGGACTTCCGTGGCCTAGCTGTTAATCACCTCCTGGGCTTAACCTTCAAACTTGTGCCTTAGTTTCTTGAAACAGGTTTGGTTGCAGTTCTCCAATGCATCCCACTTCCTGTTTGATCTGGGCCAGAGATTGGTAACCTTTCTGTAAAAGGGCAGATAGTAAATAATTTTGGCCCTGTAGGCCAGCCTATCTCGGTTGCAACTACTCAACTGTGTTCTTACAGTCTCCAAACAGCCACAGACAGTAAATGAACTTTTACCGGCCGGGTGCGGTGGCTCATGCCTGTGATCCCAGGACTTTGGGAGGCCGAGGCGGGCAGATCACCTGAGGTCAGGAGTTGGAGACCAGCCTGGCCAACATGGTGAAACCCCATCTCTACTAAAAATACCAAAAACATTAGCCAGGCGTAGTGGCGGGAACCTGTAATCCCAGCTACTCAAGAGTCTGAGACAGGAGAATCGCTTAAACCTGGGAGGCGGAGGTTGCAGTGAGCCGAGATCGCACCATTGCACTCCAGCCTGGGCAAGAAGAGCAAAACTCTGTCTCAAAACAAATAAACAAAAACAAACAAACAAACAAAAAACAAGAAAAAACTTATTTACCAGAGCAGGTGGCAGGGCAGACTTGACTCATGGGCCCTTGTTTACCAACCTTTGAAGTAGGCCTGCGTTGTTCAATAGAACTTTCTGCAGTAATGGAAGTGTTCCATATCTGTGCAGTCCAAAATGCTAGCCAATAGCCACATGTGTCTATGGAGCACTTGGGTGTGGAGAGTGCCACTGAAAAACTGAAATTGTATTTAAAAATTATAATTAAATTTATATAGTCACATGTGACAAGTGGTTACCATACTGACATGGTCACACGGGCTTAGTGACAGTGCAGATCAAGACCTTCTTGAAGACCAGGAGCATATCCATGTGTCTTTGCCTAGCACCTAGAACAGTATCTACTACTTAGCAAGCAATTAACAATTTTTCATGGAAATTAACAATACTTCTCCCTCAAAAACCAATGTTTCTAGTATAGAGGGGCAATACTTACAGTGGATCTGGAAGGATGGATTACAATCCAGACAAACAGATTCATAAGGTAAAGTGGGTCATGGCAAGGAGGAAAAGGCAGATTCCAAACAGGAGGAAAAACACTTGCAAAGCCAGGAAGCAAAGCTACTGATCTTGGAGAGACAGTGTCGCAAGGTGGTTAGGTTGCTTGGATTCTAGTACCTGCTGCCTGGATTTGAATCCCAGTTTTACCATTTAGCTGGGTGTCTCCAAGAAAGTTGCTTAACCTCTCTTGAGTCTCAGTTTCATCATTTACAAAATTAGGATAACAATAGCATCCATCCCATGGAATTGTTGTAAGGATTACATGAAGTTAGCACATGCAAAGTACTTAGTGCTGTTGTGAAACTGAGAAGACCCTGTGAGGAAGTGAGAGGGCCAGCATCGCAATTTTGAGTCATAAACAACTCTTATCTGTGTTCCCAATGAGGATGCTCAGTTATGAAACAGCACACCTCTGGGTTGCCAAGACCCGACGGAGACTTTGTCTTGTCATCAACTTGAACAAAAGAGCAGTATCTGACAAGAAACTCTCATGCTGCTGACCTAGGCTTGTGCAGTTTTATGATGTCCTATGAGATCCACCCAGGAAGGAAAAACAGATAAACAAATAGCAGCCCTCGTCTTCATGCTGACTCAGTTTTATGCTACTTCAGTCCTACCCTGCAGATGGCAAACATGAGGGCAAGAAATAACCGTTCCAAGTTGTAATGGTTATTGGGAACACGGCTCTGTAACAAGCAAATCCCTACCTTTTAGGGGGAAATATTACCTTTTATAAATGATTATTTTTTAAAAACTGAGCCGTAATCACAAATCACAAGTGTACCTTCAGAAGAGTTTTGATGAATGCATATGCCCGTGTAACCCCCTGCAATCAAGATACAGTTCCTTCATGTCCTTTTCATGCTTATTTCCCGCCCTTGCCCCTAGGCAGCCTCTCTTCTGATTTCTAACTCCGGAGTTTGGTTTTGCCTGGGGAAAATCATGTTTTGTTAGGTTAGAACAATGGTTCTCAATCAGGGATGGTTTTGTTCCCCAGGGAGACATTTCTGGTTGTCACACTGGGGTGGGTCTACTAGCATCTCTTGAGTAGAGGCCAAGGATGCTGCTGGTAGTATCCTACAATGCACAGGACAGCCTCCCACAAAAAGAACTATATGACCCACAATGTCAATAGTGCTGAGTAATCCTGTGTTAGAGTGAATGCCACCAGGATGATTGTTTCAGATGTCTGGAACCACACCCTGGGTGTCTGCAACATAAACAACTCTTATTCATGCTCGCAACACGGATGCTCAATTACGAAACTGCACACCTCTGAGTTGTAAGACCAGACGATAACCTTGTCTTGCCATCAATATGCATAACAGATGGAAATTTCACGCCAAACGCTTATGTCAGCATCAGGGAGGTAGAGGGGGCAGATGACAAAACAGATTTGCCTTTGTACTGAGCCGCACAGACCCGGATTTGAATCCTGACTAGGCCACTCATCCTATGTTGCAGAGAGCATATTTCATGACCTCTCTGAGTCTTCAGAATGCCTCCAAATGTAAAATTTGATCCTTTTGTTGTGATAATTAAAGAAAACTCAGTTCAGCCCTTAGTGGTCCATGGTAGGTGCTCTGTCTCTATATTTCTTGGATGCAGCAAATACTTTCTCTAAGGGCCCAGAACGTTCTGCTGCTTAGCCCTTTGATTTGGACAACACAGCCCAAAGTCCCAGGAAAGCATGGGCAAAGAGGAGTGAAGAAATGCCTGAAAATGCCAGACTTACCAACAGGGGAGATCCAGGAATCGCCCAAGGCAACCCCGGCAAAGTTGCACTTGATGGTCCCTTGATGAACGGCCTGAAAGAGGAAACAAGAAATGCCCTCAGGCCAGGTGCAGTGGCTCACGCAGTAATCCCAACAGTTTGGGAAGCTGAGGCAGGAGGATCGCTTGAGCCTAGGAGTTCAAGACCAACCTAGGCAATGTAGTGAGATCCCATCTCTACAAAAAGTTAAAAAATTAGTGGGGCATGGTGGTATGTGCCTAATAGTCCCAGATACTCAGGATGCTGAGGTCAGAGGATCACTTGACCCCAGGGGGTCGAGGCTAGCCTGGGCAACATGGCAAAACCCCCATCTCTACAAAAAGTACAAAAATCAGCCAGGCACGGTGGTGCTTGCGTTTAATCCCAGTTACTCCGAAGGCTGAGGCAGGAGGATCGCTGGAGCCCAGGAGGCAGAGGCTGTAGTGAGCCATGATCATGCCACTGTACTCCAGCCTCCAGCCTGGCTAATAGAGCAAGATCCTGTCTCAAAAAAAAAAAAAAAAAAAAAAAAAAGTCTGATTATTTGAGATGAAAATTTACAGAAATAGAAAGTTGAGAACTACTGATTGAAGAAAGCAGGCTGAAACCAGCATGTATAATATGATCTCATTCAGCTAAACAATTCTATATAAATGTGCACAAGAATATTTAGAAAGCTATATACCCAGGTGCTAACTATAGTGATCTCCATCAAGTGGGATGGTGAAGTTTTCATTTTTAATTTATGCTTGCTGTAGTTTCTAATATTCTATAAAGTACATATGCCACTTCTATAAGTTTTTTTAATCAGTAAATCTTAAAAAAATCCCTTATTTAAGCTCACTGATACTCAAACATAGGAGATAGAAGAAAATGTGAAAGTCTTTTACTTTTCCTCATTTGTGCC
Source organism: Chlorocebus sabaeus (assembly GCF_047675955.1). Taxonomy (NCBI): domain Eukaryota; kingdom Metazoa; phylum Chordata; class Mammalia; order Primates; family Cercopithecidae; genus Chlorocebus; species Chlorocebus sabaeus. Next base: position 41,422,841 of record NC_132919.1, read on the forward strand.
CTCACACTCACCAACTGACTGCAGTTAAGTGTGTCATGTATCCTTTTACCCTTTTGTTTGCCATCACAGCGTGCAAATCTATCTCCACATATGGAAGTGTTTTTGACTTACAAACAAGTTTATCTCACATTGTTCTACAATAAATACCCAAAGGACAACTTTCCATACTCAGTACATATAGCTCTCTGTATTCTTTCTTTTTTCTTTCTTGTAGAGGCAGGGATCTCACTCCGTTGTCCAGGCTGGTCTCTAACTCCTGATCTCAAGCAATCCTCCCACCTCAGCCTCCCAAAGTGCTGAGATCCATCCTTTTTTTTTTTTTTTTTTTTTTTTTGAGAAAGAGTCTCGCTCTGTCACCCAGACTAGAGTACAGTGGTGCAATCTCAGCTCAGTTCATTTGCAACCTCTGCCCCCTGGGTTCAAGCAGTTCTCCTGCCTCAACCTCCCTAGTAGCTGGGATTACAGGCATGCACTACCACGCCCAGGTAATTTTTGTATTTTTAGTAGAGACGGGGTTTCATCATGTTGGCTTGGCTGGTCTCCAACTCCTGACCTCGAGCAATCCACCCACCTTGGCCTCCCAAAGTGCTGGGATTACAGGCATGAGCAGGATTACAGGCATGAGCCACCGCGCCCGCCTGGATCCATTCTTTACACTGGCTGCAAAGCATTTCATCTTGGAAAGATGTACCTACTTTATTTAAGCAATCCTTTACTGACAGCCAACCAGCTGTTTTCAGTTTATGAACATTATAAACAATGGCATAATAAACATTCACTGACATACACATATGTATAAGTATTCCCATAGGATAAAATTATTGGGTCAAATGACACACACATTTAAAAAACTGACAGACATTGTCAAATTGTCCTTTTAAGTTTAAATTAATTTGTATTCCCATCAAAAGTGCACAAGAATGCTTATTTCCCTGACTTCTTACCAAAACTGGGTGTTATCAGTCTTTTAAATATTTACAAATCTCATGGACTTGGCTTACTAATAAAAGTTGAAGATTTTTCATATGTCTAAAGGCTGTTATATTTCTTTTATAAATTGCTTGTCCACATTTGTCTTTGCCCATTTTTCTACTAGGACATTGTTGTTTTTTTTGTGTTTTTTTTTTTTTCCTGAGACATGGTCTTGTTCTGTCACCCAGGCTGGAGCGCAGTACCATGATCACAGCTCACCGCAGCTTCAAATTCTTGAACTCAGCGATCCTCCCACCTCATCCTCCCAAGTAGCTGCGATTACAGCCAGGAGCCACTGTGCCCGGTTGATTTTTTTTTTTTTTAGAAACAGGATCTCGTTACGTTGCCCAGGCTGGTCTGAACTCCTGGTCACAAGCGGTTCTCCTGCCTGGGCTTCCCAAAGTGCTGGGATTATAGGCATGGGTCACTGCGTTCTGTCCTAATTTTTATTTTTAAGTTCTGATTTTAATCTATCCAGAATTAATATTTTATACGAGGCAAGAATACAAGTTTTCTATTTTCCAAAGTGATAGACATTTGCCTCCATAACATTTATTGACATTCTATCCATGCCTCAATGATTTGAAATGTTATCTTATATTAATATATGATCATATACATATAATACAAATATGATACACATACATATATATGTGCGTGTGTTTCTGGATTCTGTATCCTGTTGCAATTAATCTATTTGTCTGTTGCTACGTCAGTACCACATTCTTTTACTCACTCAAGCTTTATATCTTGTTCCAGATCTAGTAGGGCAATCTTCACTCTTTTTTTAAAAACTTTTCATGGTTATTACCACAGATTTAATCTTACTCTGCATGTACATGGCCCTATTCAAAGTGTATTTAATATCATGTGTGTATATAAAAGTAACATAATTGATTTTCTGTCCAAAACCATAACAACAAAGTTATTTTCCATTACCTTATAAAGCTCTAGACCAATGCCAGCTGCCATTTTTCCTCCATAGGACTCTGAGAAAATGTAGAATGGAACTGTCTAGTAAGAAAAGGAATTTACACAGAATGAACAACCTTGATTGCTTTTTGACTCACACAAATTAATTTCAAATTTCTATTGCATGTAATGGCCAGAAAAAACAAATCTGCTTTGTCTTCCTCCCCCATCACTCCAATCTGATTATTGCATCTGACTAGAATGCCTACTCCAGGGTCATTCTTTCAAGTTAAATATCAACTTTAAAGATGACAGAAACAAAAATCCACAACCCAATCTTGGAAATAAAAAGGTTTTCTCAGAAATCAGCTAGGCATTAAACTCTGGAGGCAGTTCAGGTTTATGCTGATGGATGTAGAGTTGCTATTGCCAACTCTTTACTTAGCTGTTCCTGAGTCTTTGCTCACCTGGAATTCTTTGTGGCAATTGAAGAAGGTCTTCAGGAGAACCATCATGTCTGAAGCCACCGTAGCTAGGTCCTTGGCATAGGCACCACTACCATTCACGTAACTGAACCCAGTGCCCACAGGATTATCCACAAATAGGAGACTGGCGGCCTGGAGCTATGTGCCACAGAGGGAAACGAAATGTTGCAATCAGTTGTTTGGTCACCAATTATCTTTGGATCATTTTCTACTAGCTCAGCAAAACCCACATAGTGAGGATAACAGTGTGGTGATGATATCCCTGTTGCCAAAAGAGATTTTTAAAAATAAGGGACAGGAGCATAGGAAAAAAACAAAACAAACAAAAAAACAAAACAAAGAAAGCCCCCCCAACTCCCCCCCCCCAAAAAAAGGGAGAGGCAAGAAGGAAAGATTAACACACATGGGAATCAAATAATCTGGGCTGTTGCTTTTCACACAATACAATGTACTAAATGTAACAAACTAGTGCAGAAAGAGGCATGCAGAGACAGTCTATACACTAACTCGAAGAAGCCAGAGGACACTCAAAGTCTGGACACACATCAGTTTTCTTGGAAATGCATCCAATTTCCACATTGGCCTGGCTTCTCTGTACACTGCAAGAACAGAATTTATTCTAATACCTTTTCCAAAGAGGTTGAGAGTTATAAAATTTACATATAAAAGATCCTGAATAATGACACAGTCCGGTCATGTCCCTTGCTGATGAGGAAATTAAAGCCCAGAAAGAGCCCAGAATGTGTCTAAGGTCACAAAATTGGACAGGCAGTGGCAGCATCAGGACTGGGACCACGGTCCTCACTGATATGGCCCTTTTAGTTCCAGAAGGCTTGGAGACAAGTTGGGATGGGGGGTGAAGGTAGGGGATGACTCTACAACCACTCCTGGAAGTGAGATTTCTGTTGGAACCAAGTACAGGAAAGGCCCAGGCCAGGAGGACAGCATGTACAAAGACCGTGAGGCAAGAGTAGGAAACCCTTAAGAAAGACAAGAAAGTGGCCGGGCGCGGTGGCTCACACCTGTAATCCCAGTACTTTGGGAGGCCGAGGCGGGCAGATCACGAGGTCAAGAGTTCAAGACCAGCTGACCAACATGGTGAAACCCCATCTCTACTAAAAATACAAAAATTAACCGGGTGTGGTGGCACACGCCTGTAGTCCCAGCTACTTGGGAGGCTGAGGCAGCAGAATCGCTTGAACCCGGGAAGCAGAGGTTGCAGTGAGCCGAGATTGCGCCACTGCACTCCAGCCTTGGCGACAGAGAGAGACTCCATCTCAAAAAAAAAAGAAAGAAAGACCAGAAAGCTTAGCTCCCAATGTGAGAGGGAGGCTGGAGGAGGAGCACTGAGGAAAGTGGAGAACATTCATAGCAATAGGTGCAGCCGGGAGAGCTGGAGCACAGAGAGAGGAATAGCCACAAGCCCTGAGTGGGGCCCACGCTGTGTAGCAGCCCTAGGGCGGGTGCGCAGTTCTGATCATGGGCAGCCTGGGCGTCAGGGCTAAGCAGGTGGACAGTGGGAGTGACCCAAGGCTGTAAAGGGAGAAGGATACGGGAGTTGACCACAGAGGGGTGAGGGAAGGAAGAGATGCTAAGAATGAGGGGGAGGTGTGAGCAGGAGAACAAGAGAGACATCGAAAGAGGAAGTCAAGATACAAGTAGGAGGAGAGAGAAAAGGACTGGGGGCTGCGGCTGGAGGGTGCAACCCTGGTGTCTGAGACTGCAGAGATGGCCAGCATGGGTAATGCAGGGTCCCAGGTGTCTGCTGTAGTAAGTTTTTGAAGGCAGCTGGAGAGGGGTTGTCTTGGAGAAAGCAAGGCAGACTGGGGCAAGATAAGTTGTCCTGAGAAATGGGAGAAGCTGGGCCAGAGAGGAGGCCTGCGGACAAGTGACCACGGCCTCAGTATTCACAGGACGAGGAAAGGGATAGCGAGGGATTGCTACATCTGTGGCCCCTCCAAGAGTTGGGCAGGGCCTCTGAGAGGCCACGGGGTAAGGTTTAGCTCAGGACCGTCCTCACTGTACCCAGGTGGTTTTCCGGGGTTTGAGATCGCTGTCAAGGGGCCCAATTTCCTCAAAGTTTCCAAATCCAGTGCTGGAACCGCCTGGACCGCCCTGTGGAAGAGAGAAGAAACAAACAAAAATTTTAGTCAAACTTAGTCTTTACAATGAATGACCACATTTGCTATAGACGGTTTATGAGTTAGTGATGGCTGGGTCAATTTGCATAAAAGACACAATTTCTCTGATGAACCAGGGACTTCCACATGAGCAAAGCTCCCCTAGTAACTGCTGAGGCTTTTCTCTTTGAAAGGAGCAGAGCTGAGCTAAGAGGTCCTCAGTGGAATGTTCTTGACTCCTGATTTTTTCTTTTCTTTTCTTTTCTTTTAAGACAGGGTCTAACTTTGTTACCCAGGCTGGAGTGCAGTGGTGCAATCTCAGTTCACTGCAGCTTCTACCTCTGGGGTCCAAGTGATCCTCCCGCCTCAGCCCCCTCAAGTCGCTGGAACTGTAGGCGCACGCCAACACACCCAGCCCAACTAATTTTTGTGTTTTTTGTAGAGGTGAGGTTTCACCATGTTACCCAGGCTGGTCTCGAACTCCTAGGCTCAAGCAATCCTCCCGCCTCAGCCTCCCTAAGTGCTGGGATTACAGGTGTCAGCCATCATGCCTAGCTGCCCCCTGATTTTCTGAGCTGGAGCCGTGGCCTGCCGCAGGCCTTGCTGACCTGAACGAGCTCTACCAGGACTAAACACTGGGCCTGCTGACTCTTCCTCCATCACCCCCTCCCCAGGAGATGGGAGACTCTTCAGAATCCCTGTGGATTAATAAAGGACCCAGACTTAGGAGCAGTTTGATCAAGCAGATTCTCTGGATATAATGCAGCAGATTCTAAAGCTCCAGGGCAGGGAGAGTTTGATACTGTGAGCGTCCATGGGAGTGGGAAAGGCAGGATTCTGAACCGCAGCTCGGTGCTGGGGGCAGTTCTAAGGGCTCTGAGGGCTTCAGAGAGAAAAGAAACTAAGAGGCAAATAGGACAGGTTGGGTGGGCTTTCTTTTTTTTCTTTTGAGATGGAGTCTCGTTCAGTCGCCCAGGCTGGAGTGCAATGGCGCAACCTCGGCTCACTGCAAGCTCCGCCTCCCGGGTTCACGCCATTCTCCTGCCTCAGCCTCCCGAGTAGCTGGGACTACAGGCGCCCGCCACCTCACCGGGCTAGTTTTTTGTATTTTTTAGTAGAGACGGGGTTTTACCGTGTTAGCCAGGATGGTCTCGATCTCCTGACCTTGTGATCCGCCCACCTCGGCCTCCCAAAGTGCTGGGATTACAGGCGTGAGCCACCGCGCCCGGCCTGGGTGGGCTTTCTAATTGAGACAAGAGGAGGCCCTTTAGGAGGTATGGTCAGGGGAAAAGATGGTCAGTGCTTTTTCTAGACAAATCCAGGGGCCAATTGAGGTGGGGAGCCTATAAGGAGGGCCCTGTCAGCTAAGGCAAGGGAAAGGGCTGAGGACCTAGAATAAAAGGATGTGGCCTCTCTGTGCACTAGCAGGATGAGTAGGAAACGGGGATACGAAAAGACAAAACGGGGGCCAGGCGCGGTGGCTCATGCCTGTAATCCCAGCACTTTGGGAAGCCAAGGCAGGCAGATCGCTTGAAGTCAGGAGTTCGACAGGAGTTCGAGTCCTGCCTGGTCAACACACGAAACCTTGTCTCTACTAAAAATAGAAAATTAGCCAGGTGTGGTGGCAGGCGCCTGTAATCCCAGCTACTCGGGGGGCTGAGGCATGACAATCACTTGAGTCCAATAAGTGGAGGTTGCAGTGAGCCGAGATTGTACCACTGCACTCCAGCCTGGGTGACACAGCGAGACCTTGTCTCAAAAAAGAAAAACAAAAAGATGAAAGGGAATAGCTTGGGCAAAACAGAAGCCAGGGCAGTTTGTGTAGTAGGGAAATCTTAAAAAAAAAAAAAGACAAAATAGAGTCAGGGCTAAAGGGCAACTAGCAACAGCAAGAGGGCCCCGAAGGGAAAGACTTTACAACATTAATGTTTTGAACCTGAACCAACCTAACTCTGATAAAATTGGAAGGCTATAAATCCCCCGATCATATGCCCTTTGTATCTTAAGATTTTCTAACACAGCAGTAAAAAGTTCACGAAGCAGATAACGATGTTAACCGCAGTCCCATTCAAAATAACAACAGAAGTAAGGGTGCAACTCCAATGTCCCCCAGTAGGGGAACAGGTTAGGCACCCACAGCACATCTACAGCATGGAATGCTACACGGCCACTTAGAATCATGAACTATGAAAAACGATGTAGCAACATTGAAAAATATTCACAATGCAATATGCAATAAATTAAAGCCAGAGATCTACCCTCCAATGAAAGCTGGGTTCCTTTTTCCTTATGGACTTAATTAGGATGAGGTATGATCAAAGCAAAAGGGGAAAAGCTGGAAATCCTAAGGGTTGGGTCTTTGTGGGAAAAATCTCAGTTCTCCTCTGCTTCCGGTAAGCCATGGAGACAGGAGACGACCTCTCCCTCTCCTCTCTTCTTATCCCCCTCTCCTCAAAAGGCAATGAGATGCTGGCTGGAGGAAGCCTCTGTTCTACATGAATATATCCTGTTGTAAAACCCGTTTTTTGTCCAGAACTTTGGGATAGGGTGCTAGCATGGCCCAGGGCTCTCCAGAAACTCTGAGACACAGTCAATGTGTCAGTGGACCAAGTGAAATGCTTCAAAGACTTGAAAGTATCCCTAACATAGTTTGCTAACCCACTCAAAAGACATGACTTTGATTCTCAAAGATTCCCCCCAGAGAAGTCAGCACACATGTCCTCAGCAGGCTGCTAAAATAGATCTCCTTTTCATCTAAATTAGTTATTTCTTCTGTAAGCATAATCTTTTTTCTTCTCTCTTGGGCCTCTGGGTAAGTGGAGAAGAGCAATTTATTCTCTTCGGTTGATAAACTTCAAATAGCATCTCAGCTTGTCGGGTGCAGTGGCTCACGCCTGTAATCCCAGCACTTTGGGAGGCCGAGGTGGGCAGATTACCTGAGGTCAGGAGTTCGAGACAAGCCTGGCCAACATGGTGAAACCCCGTCTCTACTAAAACTATAAAAAAAAAAAAAATTAGCCGGGTGTGGTGGCACACGCCTGTAATCCCAGCTACTTGGAAGGCTGAGGCAGGAGAACTGCTTGAGCCCAGGAGATGGAGGTTGCAGTGAGCCGAGATCGTGACACTGCACTCCAGCCTGGCTGACAGGGGGAGACTCTGTCTCAAAAAAAAAAAAAAAACGCTTCTCAGCTCAAAGGTCAACTAAATGTTGCAAACCCAATGGCCTCCAGGAGCCCGGCAGAGGCTGTGGAGCAGAGCAAATCAGAGGGTGGCAGAGGGGCACCTTCTTCCAGCAGCTCCCACCCTCTAGGAAAAGGGGCCACCAACACACAGCTTTGGGGACAGTGAGTTCAGGCCCTAAATTACTGTATCTCGTGATTTTTGGAAACAGGAAGCAAATGTCCTCATTTTAAAATGTTAACTAATTTAACAATCCCACTTTGCCATCAACCAAAAGGATAGCTTACAACTTCGGAAATTCAGCGTTTGTTTCAAACTGTTTTCCTAACAGCTCAGAAAGTATCCCTGGGACAAAGGAGAAGCCCCAGCCTTAGCACTTCTGCTGTTGTCTGCTCTGTCTCCCCTTTGTAAGCTTTCATTTGGGGGTAAAAAATAAAAGCTCTGCTGATGAACAAAAAGTTTGAAAAACCACCAAAATCCCCCAGATTAGACAGCCAAGGCCCAGAGAAGGAAGTATCTTGCCATGGCTCTAATTGGCAGGTAGGCACTGAAAACCCAGGGCCTCTGATGGCAGGCCTGAGCTTGTCCACAGCCTGGCTCTCCCTGCCAACTGTGCCACACCTTTGTCTCCAGCCACCAGAGGTGAACAGGGCTCCCTGGGCTGACACACAAGGGTTCTTCTTCTGTAGCATTATCATGTCTGCACCTGGGGCTGAGCCTCAGCTCTGTCCCTCAGAGGTGGCACAAGTGATAATTCCAAAAGAGAAAGGCCCCTCCCTGAAAACTGCTCATTTTCACGCTATCTCACCAGAAAGTCTGCATTGACCATCCTGGGAGGCAAAACCCAGGCGGTGGGAGGCTGCTTATAAATACCAGCATTGTTAGAAGACGTCCCAGTAGCATCCTATGGAGGTGAGCACCAGGGTCCCTATTTACTGATGAGGGGCCCAGAGCTGCAGCTGGGCCATGCTCACATTTTCCAGAGGCAAGACCATGTTCCTTAATTCCTCCCTGGTGAGGGGTCTTCCAGGTGGGGGTGGGCCATCTCTGGACGCATTTCAAAAATGCCAGAAAAGAGCCTCTGCCTGTCCCTAAAAATCTTTCCACCAGCTCCCTGCCTTCCATCCTACAATCAGAGCTCAAGGTTAAAATGCAAACACACTGAGGGAAAGGGGGAGGGTGCAACAGTCACATGAAGGTGCAGAAGGCTGGTAGCAGTCCCTTTGAAAGATCAGCTTTACTTGAGGTAAGAAGTTAGGGTCCAGGAAAGGATTGTGGGGAGAGGAAGGAAGGGTCAGGCTACCTCAGGTCTTTGCTTTGGAACCTTCCATAAAACTTTCTTTTTTTTTTTTGTTTTTTGTTTTTGAGATAGGGTCTTGCTCTGTCGCCCACGCTGGAGCACAGTGGCATGATCTCAGCTCACTGCTACCTCCGCCTCTCGGGTCCAAGCAATTCTCATGCCTCAACCACCTGAGTAGCTGGGATTATAGGTATGTGCTACCATGCCTGGATAATTTTGGTATTAAATATTTTTAGTAAAGACAGGGTTTCACTATGTTAGCCAGCCTGGTCTCGAACTCCTGGCCTCATATGATCCACCTGCCTCAGCCTCCCAAAGTGCTAGGATTACAGTCATGAGCCACTGTGCCCGGCCTCAAAACACTTTCTTCCACTATGTTATCAAATGTATCATCAGGAGTTTTCAGTGAGCCTTCTTGCAACCGTCTGGAAATATAAAGAGACTCTGACAAAAGGCTAGAATCCCCTCGCCCTCTGATTTAGCCTCCTTGGCTATACCATTGCCTCAGCCTGCCTCAGACGCACACCGAACTCCCAGGCCACACTGCTGGACCAAACCGGCCCTTCACTGCTAAGACATGAGCCCGAAAAGTAGGCAAAGAGCCACATAGGGGAGACTTGGCCTGGACCTCAGGCCAGGGTGGGAAACTACTTTACCTGAAGCCACATGACCAGCGGCAGTTCTGAGAAGTTCTTGCAGGAGTTGGTGGCATAATAGAGCCACCAGAACATGTAGGCATCCTTGCGGACGGTCACGTAACCCCATACTTCCTTGCCCTCCTCTGTGGGCCAGTCAATGACAGCTCCTGAAACAGAAGCTCAATTTCACCTTCCAGAAAAGTGCCTAATGTACAGGTACATTCCAAGCCTGGCAGAGACAGCCATGCTAGGCTAGAGATGATTTGTTTTATAGTTTGCTCATTTATCCACCCCAATACATTGCAGGAATAATGAAAAAAATCTCAGCTATGAAAAAAGAAACCAAACTTAATAGCGGCAGAGGAGGCCAGGGGCTTTCACTTTTTCCTCTACACCTTTCTGTAATGTTTGGATTTTTAACAATAAATATGAAACACTTTTTTTTCTTTTGTTTTTTGTTGAGACAGAGTCTTGCTCTCGTTGCCCAGGCTGGAATGCAATGGCGCGATCTCGGCTCACCACAACCTCCGCCTTCCGAGTTCAAGCGATTCTCCTGCCTCAGCCTTCCGAGTAGCTGGGATTATAGGCATGTGCCACCACGCCTGGCTAATTTTGTATTTTTAGTAGGAACGGGGGTTTCTCCACGTTGGTCAGGCTGGTCTCGCACTCCTGACCTCAGGTGATCTGCCTGCCTAGGCCTCCCAAAATGCTGGGATTACAGGAAATACTTTTATAATTCTGTAAAAACAAGAGAGATTTATATTTTGAATAAAAAAGTAAAAATCTCAGAATGCAATATACTGGTTTTTATATCGTATTTAATACATGAATAAGACGCCAGGCTTGGTGGCTCACTCCTGTAATCCCAACACTTTGGAAGGCCAAGACAGGCTGATAGCTTGCGCACAGGAGTTCGAAACCAGTCTAAGCAACATAGCAACACCCCATCTCTATAAAAACTACAAAAATTAGCTGGGCGTCGTGGCACACGCCTGTGGTCCCAGCTACTCAGGAGACAGAGGTAGGAGAATCGCTTGAGCCCAGTAGGTTGAGGCTGTAGTGAGCTGTGATCACACCAGTGCACCCCCCAGCCTAGGCGACAGAGGGAGACCCTATCTCAAAAAAACAAAAAACCAACCAACCAAGCAAACAAAAAACACGAGTAAAGAAGCATCACAAATTAGTGGAGCTGAGAATATTCAATATACAGTAATGGAGCAACAATTACCTTTTTTGGAGAAAAAAAGAGAAATTTAGGTCCTCTCAATACTATAAACAAAATAAGTTCCATGTGGATCAAGTACTTCAATTTTAAATTTTAAACACTAAAAATAATACAAAAATATAGTTAAATATATTTCTGATGTCTGGATGACGAAAGAATCTAAGCAAACCCCGGAGACTGTACAAAAGAAATATCGATGGAGGTGAGAACAGAAACTTGTTATATTTCTAAACAACAAAATTTCTGTACATCAAAAATAAAAAGGCAAACAGCAAAGAGTTACAACAAATACGAAAAAGGGCAATTTTCCTAACTCACGTAGATGATCTTTTTAAACTGAACGACATATATCTGTGTGTATTTAAATATATGTATCCTATAATCCGCCTACTCCAATTTTCCTTACTTTTCTAGCATCCACAAAATACGTATTAGAAAAAAGTAGGCTAAAAACATTTTCTTTGTCACTTTTTGCTAACGTAACAATTTCCAAGTTATAGTCTCTTTTTTTTTGTTTCTCAAAAACCACTCTGGGAAAAAAAAAGTAGGGAGGCTGATGTTAAAAGATGATGGGAGGGATTCCCTCGGTGACTGGAGTTTTCTGCCTTCTACTTCCTCCCTTCTCAAATTTCAAGGCCCATTGGTAAGTAAAAGAGCACTGGTCCCAACAGCCAAGAGACAGGAGTAGAGCTGTAGTGAGACCACATCTTGTAAATTTGAAAGAGCCAGGGTGGTGGCCTGTGTCTGTAGTCCCGGCTACTTGGGATGCTGAGGTAGAAAGATCACTTGAGTCAGGCAGTTCCAGACCAGCCTGGGCAATATAGTGAGACCCTGACTCAAAACAAAACAAGAATGGAGATTAAGAAAACCAGAAAGTGTCCTGAGGAGCGAAACAGATGGTTAAACATTACAGACTTAGCTATAAGGTTCTATATACAAGTAACGCACGATTATATTGTCCTTGACAACAATAGATAAGGCTGGGGTCCCTTGAGAATGACAGATAAGGCACAGGTCCCTTTTGACCTAATCCCAGGCACTTCTCCGTTGCCTGGCAGTGACTACTGGTAAAACTGGCAGAGCAACTAATTTTACAAAATCTCCCAGACACTCTGGCCAAAGGGCCAGATGATCCCCATTTTACAAAAGGGAAAACAAAACTGTTCAACAACTTGCCTAAGGTCACAAGGCAAGCTTGTGGCCAGTTCCAGTTCTCAGTTCTTGCTTCAGACTAGGAGAGGTTTTGCTGAATGAAGAGTGAAAATCAATTTGCAAGTCATCCTATTTTATTAAACACAAATCTGTTTTTTGCCAAAAAAGATCGCTGTGGGGGAAGATGTTATCTTGTTTGTTTTGATCAAGAGAAGAAAGGGCCTTATCTCAATGAAATGTCCCATTCGTGGTAGGATTTAAGGGTATTTTTGACCGCAGATTTCAGCTCAAAATAAAAAGATCTTACATCCTCATTTAGCAGCCAATCGCGGCCTTTGAATCAGGGAAACCTCATTGACCAGCAGTTTCCCCAAATTATACATTTCTGCACACAGCTTCTATCTAGGCGTAGGAGGGAACGGAAGCACTCAGACCACCCAGAGCCAGAAAACGATAGAAAAAGCACTTTGAATTTGTTAAGAAAAAAAAAAAAAAGAGCGAGATTTAAAAGCAATATAATTACACAAGGTAAGAACCGAGGAAAAGAGATGCGTTTTCAAAAGCACAACCCCACTAACAAACTCTCATGCCTGGGGAGAAAAGAAGCACGGCAGCTGGTTCGCCTCTTGCTTGAACCTACCTGCGCTCAGGCCCAGCAGCAGCGGCAGCAGCAGCAACCACCCTGGGACTGGAGAGCGCCGCAGTGCCAGCTCCATGACGAGTACCGCAGGGCAGCATCAGCAACAGGCTGGACCCGGCGCCCCATCACGTGACGGAGGCGGACGGGGCGGGGCCGGGCCGGGTGGGTCGGGGGCGGGACCGGTGGGTCGGGGGCGGGGCCTGGGCGGACGCGGCAGCTTCCTGAGACCCGCACGCCCTCTGCCCGGCAAGCCCACCAGGACACCTGCAAATGCGCAGGGGCCGTTCTGTCCACCTGGACAGGTTCTCTGTCATTTTAGGAAAAGTATTTCGGAAAGGAGACATTTGATGCAGATGTTGGATTTAGGTTGTGTGACCGGATTGAAATACTAAAGGCAATAACCACCGCCCTTTCTACCCCTCCCGTCTCTTCCTTCCCTCAGCAAAAGGACTGATGTTTTCCAACACTGCTACATCTGCGAAAAGTCACATTAAGCCAGCTGGTCGTTGCCAACAGCGGGGTTTCATTTTCAGATACGTATTTTTAAAATTATTTTTCTTTTAAAATTATGTTACAAACGTTTTGGAAATATGAACAAAAAAGTTAGATATAACTATTGTCGGCATTTGTTTTCCCATAGTCTTTTACATCATTTTAAAAACACTAATAAAGATTTTTTTTCGGTTTTTTCTTTTTTGATAATTTGTCATTAGCATTACTTTGTGTTGTTACATTATCTTCACAACAGTCATTTTAAAGAGAGAATCGAGGGTCTGGGGACGGGAAAGGAAGAAAAAGTGGATGACAGATATGTTTTCCTCTGTGTGTGTGTGTGTGTGTGTGTGTGTGTGTGTCTGTCTGTCTGTTAGAGGGTACTGAATAACTCACCTCACAGAGCTAGGAGATAAGCTACAGCAGGGGCTGTAGGAGAGGCTACTTCTAAATACTGTTTCAAAAGTACATGTAATAAAGCAAAAAACAAAAAATGTGGCCACTTCTCTTTTCCTGCTCCTTTCTCCCTCCCCTCGCCCTTGCCCTGCCATAAATAGAAGTGCTTTTTACCATGCAGCCATTGTCTGGACAGAGCCCTGACCCTGCCCTGCCGGTGAGGTGCCCCTGCGCTGAGAGCTGCGGCAGAGAAAAATATGAGGCAGGGTTCCGTCATGCTTTAAGCATGGGATGGTCCCGAATGCATAAAATCCATAATGGCTAGGCAACATATTGAGACCCCCTCTCTACAAAAAATAACAAAAATTAGCTGATGTGGTGACACGCGCCTGCTATCCGAGCTACTCAGAAGGCTGAGGTGGGAGGATCACTTGAGCCTAAGAGTTCCAGGCTGCAGTGAGCGGTGTTCCATGCTATTTGGAAGATACATAAAAGTTACATGCTTAGTTAAAAATAAATAACTATGTAGCAAACACTATCCTAAGCTTTTCCTGTCTGAAGCTTCCAAGTTGGTCTGTATCACAGGGCTTGAAATACACTTACTGCCTCACTGCAGTTAGAATTTTAGGGTTTCAATTTTTTGCCACAAAAATAACACTACAGCCAAGGCGCGGTGGCTCACACCTGTAATCCCAGCACTTTGGGAGGCTGAAGCGGGCAGATTACTTGAGGTCGGGAGTTTGACACCAGCCTGGGCAACATAGCGAAACCCCGTTTCCACAAAAATACAAAAATTAGCTGGGCGTGGTGGCACTTGCCTGTGGTTTCAGCTACTCAGGAGGCTGAGGCATGAGAATTGCTTGAACCCAGGAGGTGGAGGTTGCAGTGAGCCGAGATGGTGCCACTGCACTCCAGCCTGGGTGACAGAGTAAGACCCCACCTCACGCATGCACAAAAAATTTGTGCATCTTATAATATGCTAATATGACTTCAAAAGGAAAAAATATAAATAAAATGTCACCTCTAGTTAATGATATTCATATTGAAGTGTTTAGGGGGAGGCCTACCAATGTATACAATTTTCTCTGAAATGTATCCAGATGCTGACGCAGTGACCCATGCCTGTAATCCCAGCTCTTTGGAAGACCAAGGTGGGATGATTGATTGAGCCTAGAAGTTTGAGCCCAGCCTGGACAAAATAGTGAGACCATGTCTCTCAAAAAAAAAAAAAAAAAAAAAAAAAAGGTATCCAGAATATAAGATGGATTGATGGATAGGATAGAAAGAAGGTTGCCTACATGGATAAATACATGATAAAGCAAGTATTACAGTGACATTTTCTTTTTTCATTACAGTTTATAATCACAGGAACAAAACAAACAAAAACCACTTGTAGAAACCAGATTAAAGCTTGTCATCCTTACAGGTAGTGGCGAAATTCCAATCTTCGGGATTGGAGTGGTCTTTGTTTAAGAAAAATACCTCCTTGGTTCATTGAAGTTGGAGTTGGGAACTGATAGCATAGGAGCTGCAGCAAAGGCAACAAAAGATAATTGCCAAACTGTGCGGCCCAGGAGAAATGTTGTTTTGCTCCTAGGAGAGGAAAGAAGAGAGAAAGATGAAAAGAAGTGAAGGCTATATATAGAGAAAGATTAGCTAAACAGAGCTGAGGCTGGAAGAAGAGCCAGTGGAAATTTCTCTGATGAGGAGTGGCTATGTAACCCCCTAGTGGGTTCTTTTTGCCTGCTGCCCAGATAGAATCAGCCAATTTATGAAGGCAGGAGAATTGCAATGGGGAAACAGTTTAATTCATGCAGAACTGGCTGAAAGGGAGACTGGAGTTTTATAATTACTCAAATCAGTCTCTGAGGATTTGGGGGCTAGGATTTTTCAAAGATAGTTTAGGGGTAGGGGCAGGCGTGGCTGGGCAATGGGGGCTTGCTGCTGATTGGCTGGGTTGGAGATGAACTCACAGGAAGTTGAAGCTGTCTTCTTGTGTTGATTTGCTTCCAGGTAGGGCTGCAGGAGCAGTTGGTAGGTCCAGGTGGAGCCAGGTGTCAGACATGCAAAAAAACCTGAAAAGATATCTCAAAAGGCCAACCTTAGGTTCCACAATAGTGATGGTGTCTGTAGGAGTCATTGGAGAAGTTGCATATTTTATGACCTCAGGAATAATGGCTGACAATCCTTAGCAGAATTCATCCTCCTCTATTTTCTTAGCCTGGTGGTCATTGAGCGTAAAGTTTGGGGAAGGGCTATTATCATCTAACCTATAACCTAAATGCCTCCCAAAATTAGCTTGGCCCAGAAGTCCAGGAATAATCAAAGGCAGCTTGAAAGCTAAAGGCTAGATGAGAGTTGGTGAGATCAGATCTCTCCCACTGACATAACGTTCTCACTGATACAATTTATGCAAAGGCTGTCAGCTACAGAACATTTTTTAAAAGTTATGCTTGTGGTTCAACTTGAAATGTATTGCATTTCTACAATGTAAACCTGTCCTCTTGGGGCAGCTAAGAACTATAATAGGACTTGGCTGGGTGCAGTGGCTCACACCTGTAATCCCAGCACTTTGGGAGGCCAATGAGGGTGGATTGCCTCAGCTCAGGAGTTCCAGACTAGCCTGGGCAACATGGTGAAACCCCATCTCTACTAAAATACAAAAAATTAGCCTGTTGTGGTGGCGTGTGCCTGTATTCCCAGCTATTTGGGAGGCTGAGGCAGGAGAATTGCTTAAACCGGGGAGGTGGATGTTGCAGTGAGCCGAGATCGCGCCACTGCACTCCAGCCTGGGCGACAGAGTGAGACTCCACCTCAAAAAAAAAAAAAAAAAAAAAAAAAAAAAAAAAAAAAAAATTATGTATATATATAAAATAGGGCTACAAGGGAGGCAATAGGACTGGAAGAAAGATACTGGGTACTGAACCTCAAAACTGTTTTTAAAATTGTATGTTTATTCTGGGAAGGGTTTGGGAGGCTAATAGAGATCGGTTGGGAGCTCCTAAAGGCCCATCCATCGAATTCTTGGTGCAGATGCTTGTGGTAAACCTTGGCATTACGTGACTATCTTCTCACGTGTCTTCACATCATCTTCCCTTTGAGCGTGTCAGTTTCTGTGCACTTGTGTCAGGCAACCTAACCAGAGTGACTCCATCTTGAATAAAGGCCAGAAAAAGCCAAATCTGCTGGGTTATATTCCCAGGGGGTTGGGCACTCTTGGTTACAAGATGTTTATGGTTAAGGGAACTAGTTAATAATGCTAACTAACAGCACTTTCCCAAAACAAACCCCCTTCTCACCTGGAGACTAGACTGCCCTTGCAGGACTAACAAATTAGCCCCAAGGTTAGAAATTATGGTTTAGGAGTAATGCAGCTGGAGGCTGCAAGATTCTGAGCCTTCCCAAATAGATCCTGGGGATAACATCACTATAGTTAAACCTAAGATCAGTGCTTGAGATATTCTGCAGACCCTGCCCTGGATGGATCAGCTGGCATCACCCAGATCAATAAATTGGCTCATCTGTTCTGGTGGCCCCCACCCAGGAACTGACTCAGCACAGGAGGATAGCTTAGATTCCCTATGATTTCATCTTCAACCTGACCAATTAGCACTCCCGACTCACTGGCACTCCACCCACCAAATCATCCTTAAAATCTCTGGTCCTTGAATGCACAGGGAGACTGATTTGATTAATAATAAAACTCCTGTCTCCTGCCCAGCCAGCTCTGCATGAATTACTGTTTCTGTATTGCAATTCCCCTGTCTTGATAAATCGGTTCTGGTCTAGGCAGTGGGCAAGGTGAACCCGCTGGGCAGTTACAGCACGGGCCACCATGTTCAGCCCCAAAATTCTTTTCTTTTAATTTCCATCCATAAAACTCTACTTGATGTAGGTGTAAACATTCTTAATAAAATATTAGCAAATAGAATTCAGCACTGCATAAAAACAATTAATTTACCATAACTAAATAGAATTTATTGTGAGGAAACATAGATGGTTCAATATTTGAAAAACAATCAAAATGATCAACCACATTAAAAGGAAAAAGAAGAAAAATCATATAATCATATAAATCAATGCAGAAAAAATACTTGACAAAATTTAACATCACAAGTTTAACACACAGTTTTTAAATTTCTTATTTAAAAACTTCCGAAAATGGGAATTGAGGAGACCTTCCCCAACTTGATAAAGAGCATTTACAGGCAAACCACAGTGGTTCACGCCGGTAATCCTAGTGTTCCCGGATGAAACTGACGGTTGGGCTGCTATTTCTTGTGCCCCAATAATGAGATGCAGATGAATTGGGGAGAAAGAGAGTTTTTATTTCTGTAACCAGTTACAGGGGGAAGGCCTGGAAGTTATTGCCAGACCAACTCCAAATTACAACATTTTCCAGAGCTTACATACCTTCTAAGCTATATGTCTATGTGTAAGTGTGCATTCATCTGAAGACATAAGTGATTAACTACTTTTAATCTATAATTAAGGTCTGAGTCCTGAGGACCTTCCTCTGGAGCCTCAGTAAATTTACTTAATCTAAATGGGCCTAGGTGCTGGGGTGATTACCCTTCTCTTGTCTCCTGCTAAATCACGGAGGTTTAGGGAGTTCCTTCAGACCTCCAGTAAATTTGTTCGCGGAGGCCTGGAGAGCTTCTTCAGACTCAACGATAAAACTTCTTTAATCCTAAACGAATCCTGTTAAGAATTCCTTCATTATTTTGTCATGTTTTAAGGCCCAGGAAAGGCCTACACAAAACTCTTGGTGGGCTTTTGTTATATCCCAGCCTTTGTATAAGGGCCACTGGCTTTTAATATTTAACTTAACCACTCAGTCATACTAAAACAGTTGTTATGGAGGCCTGCTTTAGTGAGATCTGCCTGCCACAATCCCCACTGTCAATTTGCACGTGATTTCTATCATGCTTGTATGTTTATTTATCACAAAAATTGTAGGGAGAGGGGGCATCATAACCTTTCTGGCTACTTCCTGCTGAGAGGGCTGTCGTTATGGGGCACCGAATGCAGCACTGGAGTGGAAGAGGTCGATTTGTTCTTGGTGGCACTCTCTGTTTCGGGGCTTAGAGGCAGTGCCTGTTGAAACATTATGGTATGCAACAGCAACACATGTAAATAGGTTGCAACAGCATAATAGTATGCAACAGCAACACTAAATAGGTTGCTGCTGTTTTCTTCTGAAATTTAAGTTATTTAGTCTTCAGTTCACAGGGCTTTAAGAAAGCACAGTTTAAGTTTCAGTGATTTCCAATTGAAAGAATGGGGATAAAGGAAATGAAAGAGGAAAAAATTGAAAACATTATTTTGGAGACCTGTAGCCAGAAAAATTAGAATTTAATCCAAACTGTAGAAAGTAATAAAAATTGAAAAACATCAAGCAAGATTAGAATTTAACAACAAGTGTACTATAGTTTTTGAAACATAACTTTTCTCTCTCCAGTTTCCCATTTTTACTAAAGACAAATCATGATAGGACCAATTTGCTTTATTATACTTGGCCAGATTACTTGTTTGTCTGTTTGTTTGAGACAGAGCCTCACTCTGTCACCACGCTGTAGTGCAGTGGCACGATCTTGGCTCACTGCAACTTCCACCTCTCGGGTTCAAGCAATTCTCGTGCCTCTGTCTCCTCAGTAGCTGGGATTACAGGCACGCACCACCACACCCAGCTAATTTTTGTATTTTTAGTATAGATGGAGTTTCACCATGTTGGGAAGGATGGTCTTGATCTCCTGACCTCGTGATCTGCCCACCTTGGCCTCCCAAAGTGCTGGGATTACTGGTGTGAGCCCCCGCACCCGGCCAGCCAGATTATTTGTATACACTGCAGCAAGAATAATTGTTTTTCACATAGACCTTTTAAACTGGCTTTGATGGAACTTTGTTCCACAGCAGGAATCTCAGATAAGACTTTAAAGCCAAGCCCAGTCATGGATTTGTACCATCAAATACCTATGTGTTGGGTGAATTTCTCTCCTCTTGAGTTCCAAGACAACTTGGGGTCCCTGGCCTGTCAGAAAGTGATATTCTTTACTTACCACAGATCAGAAACCCTGTACAAGGACTGTGTACACAAAATATGAGGCCAGTTTTCCAAGGGCTTTATTGGCTCCATAAGTCAAGTTTGATTTCTTAAAGGAAAGTACACCAGTCCAGTCAAAGCCTTGGTAAAATGACCAGTTTATCCAATTGTGTCCTGTTACAAAAGAAAACAGATTCTTATTGCACTTATCCAAATAACTATATTGCCATAGATTAAGAATACTTACAAATAGTTTTCAAATTTTGGAGAAAAAAGGGAGAGAGAAACAAATATGCTCCAAATTGTGTTCACAGGAGTATACTAAATTGTCAAAAGCTGTCAATAGCTCAGAAGAAAAGTTTCCTTGACTCTGAAAAACAAAACAAAGAATTAGCAATATTTTAAGCAAAAAGTCAAAATATCACTTCAGTCTCCTATTAGTTCAGTTAATGCAGTTAATTCCTGTCCTGCTTGATATTAATGAGCATTTTAGCTCTTCAAGAGTCCTGAGGCCTGGTGCGGTGGCTCACACCTGTAATCCCAGCACTTTGGGAGGCCGAGGTGAGCAGATTGCCTGAGGTCAGGAGTTTGAGACCAGCCTGGCTACCATGGTGAAACTCCATCTCAACTAAAAATACAAAAAATAGCTGGGTGTGGTGGTGCACGCCTGTAGTCACAGCTACTCGGGAGGCCAATGAAGGAGAATTGCTTGAACCTGGGAGGAGGAGGTTGCAGTGAGATGAGATCACACCACTGCACTCCAGGCTGGGTGACTGAGCAAGACTCTGTCTCAAAAAAAAAAAAAAAAAAAGTCCTGAACATTTTTCCTCAGTTCTGATGTCAAAATCTCCAAAGTTATCAGAAACCTGCATTCAAGAGCACCTGTTAGAGCTTTATAGCAGATTGTAAAACCACCTTCTAAAGAGGACCAAAACAAGAGAACAATTGTTTACGGATGACAAAAAGTTTTAGGGTAGCCATAGTTAAAGATACAATTGACAAGGAAATCTGTTACCTCTGTGGTACACAATAACTTAACAATTGTAATTATTATTGCTAATGTACGCTAAGATATATTAGAATTATAGGAGTCTCCCATACCTTTGGAACACATACCAATAACATATTTGTACAAATATAGCCCAAAGAAAGCCAAACACCATTTCATATTTGACAATTCTTCCTGTATAATTTTTATACCAAATAAGCCAATTACACCTTTACATTAGTGTACTATTAATGTTAAACCCAATTCTTAGTAAAACCTTATAGACATATTTACCCAATTTTAATGTTTGACCACAAAGTAATATTTTTATAGACCTTCTATAACCCTTTACTAAAAAATAGAAAAAATTAGCAGGGCATGGTGGTGAGTGCCTGTAGTCCCAGCTACTCAGGAGGCTGAGGCAGGAGAATGGCATGAACCCGGGAGGTGGAGCTTGCAGTGAGCCAGGATTGTGCCATTGCACTCCAGTCTAGTCAACAGAGCGAGACTCCATCTCAAAAAAACAAAACAAAACAAAAAAATCCTTCACAATTTTTGTTAAAGAGCAAGTTAGTGCTCTAAGAGAAACCCATTGTGCTTTCATTTTAATGCTCAAATAACAAAAACACTGGATGATACCTCTTTAACTTTAACCAATATGTTTACACAAAGAATTTCCTTTACAATTAACCTTCCACAACTTGCTTAAACCTTCATCTTTATTTTGTTCAACTTAAAACAATCCTTTAACCTTTAAATTTAGGCAAAAATCCACATTCTCATGCCTCCTTATAATCTTTTCACCAAAGGTATATTTCACTTTCCTTATACACTTTGCATGTAAACTGTTTCTTCAATAGTCTCAAATACATGTTACACTCTTAACTCTTGGCAACCTTTACTTTTGTGGAAACCTTGCTAAGTTTGGGATTTTAATTATGTACTAAGTGTGGAGCCTAGAACCTAGACAGAAGTGCAGGGAAGTCTGATTTATTCCAGCATCTAACTCCATGTATCCTAGGCCTTACCTAGCTGTAAAGCAGGCAAGTTTTACAGCTAAGAGTCATAGAGGCAATTTTTTTTCTTTCTTTTTTTTTTTTTTTGAGACGGAGTCTAGCTCTGTTGCCCAGGCTGGAGTGCAGTGGCGCGATCTCGGCTCACTGCAAGCTCCATCTCCTGGGTTCACGCCATTCTCCTGCCTCAGCCTCCCTAGTAGCTGGGACTACAGGCGCCCACCACCATGCCCGGCTAATTTTTTTTGTATTTTTAGTAGAGACGGGGTTTCACCGTGTTAGCCAGGATGGTCTCGATCTCCTGACCTCGTGATCCACCCACCTTGGCCTCCCAAAGTGCTGGGATTACAGGCGTGAAGCACCGCGCCCGGCCAGCAATTTTTTAAATAAAGCATTTAGGAGGCCTAATTACCTTTAAATTGTACAACCTTTCTTGTGTAAATTCCCTTTCATAAATTCTTTCATGACTTACACAGGCAATCTCTGACATGACTCAACTTTCTGACTTTCCTAAGCAGCCCTTTCTTTGAACAACCAGTTATTTTACTTTATGGCAAGAATTTACCATACAAGACCCTTTCTTATATAAATTATCTTTTCTTTAATATCTTATTTTATATGTAACCTTTAAATAAGCTTTGAATTAGACAAAAATGAGTTACTCTTTCCAAGGGACATAATTTTTAGAATGTTTTTCTACAATACACTTTTATTGGAAAATACCCAAATAATAAAATGTCTGTTGTTTAATTTAATATAACTTTAGATTCTAAACTATGACAAGTTTGTTTATGAGTATTTATCCCATTACATTTATCTCATTATTTATTTTAATCATTTACCTAGATTATTTATGAAAACTGTGATAGTCTTCATTTAAAGTTACAAAACTGCCAGTGCAAAATTATAACTGAGGCAGTGAAAATGATCTGACCTAACTGACTCCATCTTGCTTCTAACCTCCAAGCTATTCTTGTTCATTAACTTAGCTTATAGTTTAGTTTTGAAACAAAGATGATAACAGTCCTTTCACAGAACAAACTTTCTTCATGTCTGTGGACTAGGCTGCCTAACACAAGATTAGAAGTTTGGGTATTTAACTAAATAATTAGAGATGTAGCTATCTTCATTAAACCAATATTAATGTTTCATTTATTAAAAATTATACAAGCAAAGATCATTCTGTATCAGGCTGAGTCATAGTTTTGTAGCCTCTATGCCAAATTTTGACACTTTCTAGTATTTAGCAGAGATAAGTATGAAATTGCTTGATCAATAAATGCAAACAAAAATGTACACTGGTAATTCCTAAGCCATTTCTAATATTACTTTAGCAATAATTTTTAAAGCTAGCTTATTTATTAAAGATGTTACTTAAACTTGAAAAAGCATTTGACTAGTCTTTCCTTTGTTCTGTTAAAACATTTAAGTGCTTTTATTTTTCTTTGAGCCAATTAATTAGAACTCCTTTATATATTTTCAGTAGTGAAACATAGTATACACAAGACACAAATACCTAAATGTATTAGGCGTGCCAACAGAAGCACATTTTGCAGATTCATAAGACCTCGTTTTTCCTATCTTTTAATAGGATCTTTGAGCTCTGGGCAGAGCCCACACTGAATCTTGGGTTTTCAAAAAGGGAGACTTATGATGAGGCTAGACCATGTGACCAGCTTTTACCATGCACTTAAAAAATATTTTTTCAAACAAAGACATTTCTTTTTTTTTTTAATCATTTTTTTTATTATACTTTAAGTTCTAGGGTACATGTGAACAATGTGCAGGTTTGTTACATATGTATACTTGTGCCATGTTGGTGTGGTGCACCCATCAACTTGTCAGCACCCATCAACTCATCATTTACATCAGGTACAACTCCCAATGCCATCCCTCCCTCCTCCCCCTCCCCCTTCCCCATAATAGGCCCCACTGTGTGATGTTCCCCTTCCAGAGTCCAAGTGATGTCATTGTTCAATTCCCACCTATGAGTGAGAACATGCGGTGTTTGGTTTTCTGTTCTTGCGATAGTTTGCTGAGAATGATGGTTTCCAGCTGCATCCATGTCCCTACAAAGGACACGAACTCATCCTTTTTTATGGCTGCATAGTATTCCATGGTGTACATGTGCCACATTTTCTTAATCCAGTCTGTCACTGATGGACATTTGAGTTGATTCCAAGTCTTTGCTATTGTGAATAGTGCCGCAATAAACATACGTGTGCATGTGTCTTTATAACAGCACGATTTATAATCCTTTGGGTATATACCCAGTAATGGGATGGCTGGGTCATATGGTATTTCTAGTTCTAGATCCTTGAGGAATCACCATACTGTTTTCCACAATGGTTGAACCAGTTTACAATCCCACCAACAGTGTAAAAGTGTTCCTATTTCTCCACATCCTCTCCAGCACCTGTTGAAACAAAAACATTTCTAAGTGTTTAAATTATTCTCTTTCTTAAAAACCCTAGAGTAGCTTCTGTTGCAATAGCTATTAATGAAGAAAACAGAATTCAGTCAACTGAGAAGAAAAACCTTTGCTAAAAAAGACAAGGTCCTAGGAGAGAAATAAACAAAAATAAAAACGAAAACATGAAGGCCTATTATTTTTATTTATTTATTTTTTGAGACAGTAAGTCTCACACTGTCACCTGGGCTGGAGTGCAGTGGCGCGATCTCGGTTCACTGCAACTTCTGCCTCCTGGGTTCAAGCAATTCTCCTGCCTCAGCCTCCTGAGTAGCTGGGATGACAGGCGCCCGCCACCACGCCCGGCTGATTTTTGTATTTTTAGTAGAGACGAGGTTTCACCGTGTTGACCAGGCTGGTCTCAAACTCCTGACCCCGTGATTTGCCTTCCTCGGCCTCCCAAAGTGCTGGGATTACAGACATGAGCCGCCATGCCTAGCCCATGAAGGCCTTTTAAATACAATATGCAAATATACATATACACATCTTGAATGCTAGCTTTTAATTAAGCTGACTTTTAATCATTGAGCTCGTAAAAAAAATTTTCCTTCCCAGAGGCCTCTGGGGATGCAGGAATGGACCCAATCCTCCCATTTTCATGTTTACATGATATCAAAGGGAATAAGACAGATACACAAATAAGTGGAGACAAATTTTGGGCAACACAAGGGGGAGTGCACTCAGGAAAACAGGCTCAAAACCAATTCAAAACCTGGTCAACCAAAATTCAAAGTGGGTATATGCATGAGCCCTATTGCTTGCCTTGGTAGTACCAGACAAACGGCTTAACAAGTCCAGATAGGAAAACAATAGGCTCGCGATTAACTCACCCTTTGAGTGCATCCAATCCTGATCTCCATTCTTCCCCAGTAGTGAAAGGGACATGCAATTTTTTGCATGAAACAGCCTTCAAGAGGGTCCCTGGGAAATCTCACTGGAAGCTGCTGGGATCCTTCTGAAGATTGTCTCATTGCAAGCTGCTAGCCGCTGAACACAGCACCATCCCTGTCTCTACTGCCTGGCTTGCCAAATTTTGTTCCCAGACCAGAGTGAGGGTCAGGCTGCTATTTCTCATGGCCCAATAACGAGATCCAGATGAACTGGGGAGAAAGAGAATTTTTATTTCTGCAACCGATTACAGGGAGAAGGCCTGGAAATTATCACGACACCAATTCCAAATTTCAAAGTTTTCCAGAGCTTATATATCTTCTAAGCTGTATGTCTACATGTTAAGTGTGCGTTCATCTAAAGACAAAAGTGATTAACTACTTTTAATCTATAATTAAGGTCTGAGTCCTGAGGACCTTCCTCTGGAGCCTCAGTAAATTTGCTTAATCTAAATGGGTCTAGGTGTTGGGGTGATTACCCTTCTCTTGTCTCCTGCTAAATCACGGAGGTTTGGGGAGTTCCTTCAGACCTCCAGTAAACTTGCTTGTGGAGGGCTGGAGAGATTCTTCAGACCCATGATAAAACTTGTTTCATCCTAAATGGGTCCTGTTAAGAATTCCATCATTATTTTGTCATGCTTTAAGGCCCAGGAAAGGCCTACACAAAACTTTTGGTGGGTTTTTGTTATATCCCAGCCTTTGTGTAAGGCCACTGACTTTTAATACTTAACCATTCAATCAGTACTGAAACAGTTGTTATGGAGGCCCACATTAGTGAGACGTGGCCTGCCACACTAGTACTTTAGGAGGCTGAGGCAGGAGGATGGCTTGAGCCCAAGAGTTTGAGACCAGCCTGGGCAACATAGTGAAATCCCAACCCTAAAAACAAACAAACAAACAAAAAAAGAATATTTGCAAAAACCTACAGCTAACATTATACTTAATGGTGAAAGACTGAATGCTTTCCCCCTAAGCTTGGGAATAAGGCAAGAAATGTCTACTATGAAAGGAAAATACTTTGGGCCCCCAAAATCACTAAGCTAAAGGGAAAATTCAAGTTGGGAACTGCTCAGGGCAAATCTGCCTCCCATTCTATTCAAAGTCACCCCTCTGCTCACGAGATAGATGCATATTCTTATTGCCTCCTTTGGAAAGGCTTATCAAAAACTTAAAAGAATGCAACCATTTGTCTTTCGCCTACCTGGAAGCCCCCTCCCTGCTTCAAGTTTTCCCCACCCTTCTGTACAGAACCAATGTACTTCTTACATATATTGATTAATGCCTCATGTCTCCTTAAATGCGTAAAATGAAGCTGTGCCCCAACCACCTTGGACTCATGTCATCAGGACTGCCTGAGGCTGTATCACAGGCACCCATCATTAACCTTGGCAAAATAAACTTTCCAGATTAACTGAGATCTGTTTCAAAATTTTCAGGGTTCACATTTTGATAACCACGGAAAAATTCTGAGTGGAGTTTCCCTGACCTTTGACAAATCTCGTGTCAGTGCTTGGTACCAGCATGAGCTACCTTTATGGCTCAAACCAATAGGACAATTTGCTGAGGTCTAAGAGCATCCCCTCCAGAGAATTCCTAATCTCCCAAAATTTGGTTGAGATCTAAAGTATATTTTGCTGTACAACTACTCTTTTTTTTTTTTTTTTTTTTTTTTTTTTGTAGTTTTACTTGCTTCCAACACAAGGATGGCAAGTTTTTTCCTGCTTCCATGACAATGGAAGGCAGGTAACTCCTTTATGGAGTTTGAGCTATCTTGCAACAGGGAAGGTAAGGTTTTTTTCCTGCTTCTATAATGGTAAAGAGCAGTCTTTAGCCTGAGACCCATCCCTAGGTAAGTAACTGAATTGGGGTTTGTTTTGGCTAAAGTTAAGATTAACAACCAGCTGGTCTTAGTTTCTCCTTACCATTAGAGCACTCAGTGATCATATTGTTGGGTTTTTTTGTTGTCGTTGTTGTTGTTTGTTCCAGTCTTTCCCCCAACAGGATTTGGCCAACTCCACCTGACTTGGTCCAATCCAAGTGAGAATTCCAATTTGTGGGTAACAAGGCCTCTCTAATTTGGCTAAAATTCCTTGCAGCTGCAAAAAAAAAAAAAAAAAAAAAAAAAAAAAAAAAAAAAAAAAAAACAGGGAAAAAACAGAAAAAAAAAAACCCATGTGTTTGGTTTTTGTGCTTGCTTTCTGTCTTAAAAAAAATTGTCCTTCTGTGGGCCAGGCATGGTAGCTCATGCCTGTAATTCCAGCACTTTGGGAGGCAAGGTGGACAGATCATGAGGTCAGGAGTTCGAGACCAGCCTGGCCAACATGGTGAAACCCCATCTCTACTAAAAATACAAAATTAGCCAGGTGTGGTGGCAAGTGCCTGTAATCGCAGCTACTCCGGAGTCTGAGGTAGGAGAATTGCTTGAACCTGGGAGGAGGTTGCAGTGAGCTGAGATCATGCCACTGCACTCCAGCCTGGGTAACAGAGTGAGACTAGGTCTCAAAAAAAAAGTTATAAGAAAAAGAGGGTTTCTGTTTTGTTTTGTTTTGTAAGAAAGCTTAAGAGAAATAATTTTATACAAGAAAGAATCTTGCATGGTAAATTCAGTCCTAAAATAAAATGACTGGTTGTTTAAAAAGGAGGAATGTTAAGGGCAAACCAGAAAGTCCAAGCATGTCATGAACGGTTGGTGTAAGAAACAATAAGAAGATATATATATATATATATAACGTTTTATATGATCAAGTTGTCATATTATTACTAAGTTTTGGTTTGCTTAGAAAAAACTTGAGATAACAAATTTTTAATTAAGGTTATTACATCCATTTATCTCCCTGTATGTGCTTTTAAAGACCTTGTGACATTGAGTTACAGGGCTTTGACTCCTTGGTCTAAAAAAGGACACCAAGTCCTGCTAAATCTTAAACACTGACAGCAATTAATGCCTCATGTTCCGGCCCAGTAGAAGATGCCAATCAAAATAAATTGCATTCCTGAGACAAAGGGCCAGAAATTAAAGCTATTTAACTCTTTCAAGTACCAGTGACAATCGTGAAAGAGGTGAGATTGCATGTGAGATTGCAAGGGCCTATTTTGAGAGATAAAATAAGTTCAGTTTCTCTATAAGTTATCATTAACATCAAAGACACACTGATGCAAACAAGTGTATAAGCCCCTGTGTCAGATTAACAAGGTTTCCTTGAAGCATTAACTGAATCCTCAATAAAGGTTATAAAGGTTATAAAGGCTTATGGAAGTTATACCTTATGGTCAAGATAATAATTTTATAGATTGTTTATAAAATTTTGTAAAACAAGTTTAATTGGCTTCATGCTGTCTTTACTAGGGCTTACTGTTTGGAAAACTAAGTCTCCTCTCTCAAACAATGAAGGTTTTCGTCTTGTTAAAAAAAAAAAATCCTTGAGTTATCAGTTTGGTTAAATTAATGACTTATTTTACAATGACCTGAGATCCTATTTTGTGATATCAAGTGTTTTAAACCTTTGATATTTGACAAACTTTCCAAAATCAAATTATAAATTATATCTGTTTCTGACCTAATTAATCCTTTAAGACGTTCCATTCCATAAGTGTAAAATGACATATTTTGGCTTATTTAGTATAAAAATTATACAGGAAGCATTGTCAAATGAGAAATGGTGTTTGGTTTTCTTTGCGTTGTATTTGTATAAATATGTTATTGGTATGTGTTCCAAAATTATGGGAAGCTCCTATAATTCTGATATAACTTAGTGTACATTATCAGTCAGGTGACTGATGTCACTCCACATTGTTAGACCACACCTGGCCTAAAGTTATCTTTTCAACTTTTACTTTAAACATTGCTAATCCTTTGTGTTGTTTTTCTGAGTCTTAAAATTTTTCTTTTGAGTTATTAATAGCTTTTAACAATTTAGGGCCAGGCATAGTGGCTCATTCCTGCAATCTCAGCACTTTGCGAGGCCGAGGTGGGTGGTTCACAAGGTCAGGAGTTCGAGACCAGCCTCGCCAACATGGTGAAACCCCATCTGTACTAAAAATACAAAAATTAGCTGGCATGGTGGCGTGTGCTTGTAATCCCAGCTACTCAGGAAGCTGAGACAGGAGAATTGCTTGAACCCAGGAGGTGGAGGTTGCAGCGAGCTGAGTTCATGCCACTGCACTCCTGCTGGACCACAGAGCAAGACTCCGTCTCAGGGGAAAAAAAAAAAAGGCTTATCTGAGATTCCTTCTATGGAACAAAGTTCCATCAAAGCCAATTTAAAAGCCTATGTAAAAAATAATTATTCTTGCTACACTATTTATAAATAATTAGGCAAAGTATAATAAAGCAAACCAGTCCTACCATAATTTGTCTTCAGTAAAAATACGAAACTGGGGAGAGAAAAATTATGTTTCAAAACTATAGTACACTTGTTGTTAGATTCTAGTCTTACATAATGTTTTTCAATGTTTATTATTTTCTACAGTTTGGACCGAATTCTTTTTTTTTTTTTTTTTTTTTTTGAGACGGTGTCTCGCTGTCGCCCAGGCTGGAGTGCAGTGGCCGGATCTCGGCTCACTGCAAGCTCCGCCTCCCGGGTTCACGCCATTCTCCTGCCTCAGCCTCCTAAGTAGCTGGGACTACAGGCGCCCGCCACCTCGCCTGGCTAGTTTTTTTTTTGTATTTTTTTAGTAGAGACGGGGTTTCACCAGGTTAGCCAGGATGGTCTCGATCTCCTGACCTCGTGATCCGCCCGTCTCGGCCTCCCAAAGTGCTGGGATTACAGGCTTGAGCCACCGCGCCCGGCCTAGTTTGGACCGAATTCTAACTTTTCTTGTTCAGAAGTCATCAAAATAATGTTCTAAAATATTTTCATTCTTTTTTTTCCCATTTTTCCTAATTTGGAGTCACTGAAAACTAAGCTATGCTTTCTTAAAGCCCTGCGAACTGAAGATAGGCAACTTAAACTTCAGAATAACAGCAACCTATTTACATACATAAGCCACTTTCATATCTGCCTACTGATGTATGAACTTCAAAGTAATGTGGTCTATATCAATTTTTCCAGGATTGTTCTTTTGTTTGCTGTTGTTTTTCTCCCTTCCTCCCCCTATTTTTCTCTTCACAGGACATGAGATTTCACAACCTGCTAAAGATGAACTTTCAGGACCTACTTGTCTAGGAATAAACTGTTCTAGCCATGAGAGATCAGACCAAACCTGAGACCACAGACTCATTTTCTTCTAAAATGCTCTCTCCAAAAGAATTTTAAAAAGAAAAGGTGGGGGTATGTAAAAGGAAAATATTTGGGCCCCCAAAATCACTAAGCTAAAGAGAAAATTCAAGTTGGAAACTACTCAGGACAAATCTGCCTCCCATTCTATTCAAAGTCATCCCTCTGTTCACTGAGATCAATGCATATTCTAATTGTCTCCTTTGGAAAGGCTTATCAGAAACTCAAAAGAATCCAACCATTTGTCTCTCACCTACCTGTGACCTGGAAGCCCCCTCCCTGCTTAGTTGTCCCCGCCTTTCTGGACAGAACCAATGTACTTCTTACATATATTACTTAACGTCTCATGACTCCCTAGATGTAAAAAATCCAAGGTGTGAAGCCAGGCACAGTAGCTCACGCCTGTAATCCCAGCACTTTGGAAGGCTGGCGGGGCGGGGGGTGGGGGGGGTGGATCACAAGGTCAGGAGTTCAAGACCAGCGTTGCCAAGATGGTGAAACCCTGTCTCTACTAAAAATACAAAAATTAACTGGGCATGGTGGCAGGCACTGTAATCCCAGCTACTCGGGAGGCTGAGGCAGAGAATTGTTTGAACCCGGGAAACAGAGTTTGCAGTGAGCCAAGATCATGGCACTGCACTCCAGCCTGGGCAACAGAACAAGACTCTGTCTCAAAAATAATAATAATCATCATCCAAGCTCTACCCTGACCGCTATGGGCACACGTCATCAGGACTTCCTGAGGCTGTGTCACGGGCTTTCGTCCTTAACCTTGGCAACATAAACTTTCTAAATTAACTGAGACCTGTCTCAATTTTGGGGGTTCACACTACTTTTATCACTCATATTCAACATAGTACTAGCACTTGTAGTCAGTGCAATAAGGAAAGAATAAAGAAAAGGCATACAGGAAGGAATGGAAAGGAAGAAATAAAACTGTCCCCATTTGCATATGATATTATATAAATAAAAAATCCCAAGGAATCTACACACATACATACAAGGAAATATGTACAAATAAATGTAACAACACATATATGGGGTTTGTATGCTTAAAATCACACAACGCTGATGAAAGAAATCAGAGATCTGAATAAATGGAGAGACATAATGTGTCGATTCATACCAAATTAATATACAGGTGTAACACAATTTCTACCAATATCTCAGCAAGATTTTTTGGAGATATACACAAACAAGATTATTTTAAAATTTATAAGAAAAGGAAAAGGAAGTAGAATAGCTAAAGCAATTAGGGCAAAGCATAAATAGAGTGAGGCCAGGCGCAGTGGCTCACACCTATAATCCCAGGGAGGGATTTAGCACTTTGGGAGGCTAAGGCAGGCGGATCACCTGAGGTCAGGAGTTCGAGACCAGCCTGGCCAACATTATGAAACCCCATTTCTACTAAAGATACAAAAAATTAGCTGGGCGTGGTGGCACGTGCCTATATTCCCAGCTACTGGGGAGGCTGAGGCAGGAGAATCGCTTGAACCAGGGAGGCTGAGGTTGCAGTGAGCCGAGATCGCACCTTTGCACTGCAGTCTGGGCAACAGGGTGAGTCTCCACCTCAAAAAATAAAATAAACATATAAATAAACAAAGTGAGTGAAAGTTATCTACCTGATTTCAAGGCTTACAAAAATAACTATGGTAATCAAGACTGGCCAGGTGTGCTGTTTCACACCTGTAATTACATCACTTTGGGAGGCCCAAGTGCAAAGATCACTCAAGGCCAGGAGTTTGAGATCAGTCTGAAAGACACAGCCAGACACTGTCTCTTTTAAAAAAAGATTAAAAATTAATGGGCGTGGTAGTCCTAGCTACTTGAAAAGCTGAAGTGGGAGGGTCACTTGAGCCCAGGAGTCTCAGGCTACAGTGAGCTGTGATCACACCGCTGCACTGCAGTGTGGGCGTGATCTGTCTCTAAAAGAAAAAAAGGGCCAGGTGTGGTGGCTCAAGCCCATAATCCTAGCAGTTTGGGAGGCCAGGTGGGTGGATCACTCGGGGTCAGGAGTTCCAGACCAGCCTGGCTAACATGGTGAAACTCTGTATCTACTAAAAATGCAAAAATTAACCTGGTGTGGTGGTGCACACCTATAGTCCCAGCTACTCAGGAGGCTGAAGCAGGAGAACTGCTTGAGCCTGGGAGGCGGAGCTTGCAGTGAGCCAAGATCACGCCACTATACTCCAGCCTGGGCGACAGAGTGAGACTCTGTCTCAATATAAAAAGAAAAAAAGAAAAGAAAATAAAAAAGACTGTGTGGTGTTGGTGAAGGGATAGACATATAGATCAATGAAACAGAACAGAGAATCCAGAAACAGATGTACACAAATATGCCCAACTGATTTCTGACAAAGATTCAAAAGATTCAAAAATGGAGGACACATACTGTTATTAACAAATGGTGCTGGAGCAATTGGACATTAAGAGGCAAGCAAGCAAACAAAAATGAACCTTGATATAACTCTTATACAAAAATTAACTCAGGCTATGGCTCACACGTGTGTTTCCATTGCTTTGGGAGGCTGAGCTGGGAAGATTGCTTGAGCCCAGAAAGTAGGGGCTGCAGTGAGCTATGATCTTGCCACTGCACTCCAGCCGGGACAACAGAGCAAAAAACAAACAAACAGGCTGGGCACAGAGGCTTCCGCCTGTAATCCCAGCTCTTTGGGAGGCCGAGGTGGGCAGATCACCTGAGGTTAGGAGTTCAAGACCAGTCTGGCCAACATAGTAAAACGCTCTCTCTGCTAAAAATGCAAAAATTAGCTAGGCGTGGTGGCAGGTGCCCGTAGTCCCCAGCTACTCGGGAGGCTGAGGCACGAGAATCGCTTGAACCCAGAAGGCGGAGGTAGCAATGAAGAAGAAATTGATCAACTGGACTTTTGGCCTGTGATAGGCCCTATTAAGAGAACGAAAGGAAAAAGAAAAAAGCTCCAGAGTCGAAGAAAATATCCGTAATCCACATATCTGACAAATTACTGTTACTGGTGGAGGGTGTTCAGGTTCTTTGCATCTTGAACAGAGAAGTGGACAAAATGCACAAAGCAAGGAAAGAATGAAGCAACAAAAGCAGAGATTTATTGAAAACGAGGCCGGGCGCGGTGGCTCAAGCCTGTAATCCCAGCACTTTGGGAGGCCGAGATGGGTGGATCACGAGGTCAGGAGATCGAGACCATCCTGGCTAACACGGTGAAAACCCGTCTCTACTAAAAATACAAAAAACTAGCCGGGCACGGTGGCGGGCGCCTGTAGTCCCAGCTACTCGGGAGGCTGAGGCAGGAGAATGGCGTGAACCCGGGAGGCGGAGCTTGCAGTGAGCTGAGATCTGGCCACTGCACTCCAGCCTGGGCAACAGAGCGAGACTCCGTCTCAAAAAAAGAAAACGATAGTATGCTCCACAGGGTGGGAGTGGGCCCGAGCATAGGGGCTCAAGGGCCCTGTTACAGAATTTTGGGTGGCTTAAATACCCTCCAGAGGTTTCCATTGGTTTCTTGGTGTATGTCCTATGTAAATGGAGAGGATGAGGTAAAGTTACAAAGTCATTTACTCCTCATATGTCCTTTGTAAATGGAGAGGATATTTCCTGTCACAGCTGAAGTGTGAATCGGCCTTGTGTTCCCTGCCTCCAGACCCTATTTATCTGTCTCAGTACTACTATTTAGGATATATAAAGAACTCTCAAAATTTAACAATCCAATTAAAGTAGGTGTAAAAGACCTGAAGAGAATTTCACTGAAGAAAGCACATAAACACAGGAAAAAATGTTCAACATTATTGGCCATTAGGAAAATACAAATTAAAACCACAAGAAGCTGGGCATGGTGGCTCATGCCTGTAATCCCAACATTTTGGGAGGCTGAGGTGGGAGGATAGCTTGAGCCCAAGAGTTTGAGACCAGCCTGGGCAACGTGGCAAAACTCCATCTCTACAAAGATTACAAAAATTAGCAGGGCATGGCAGTGCATGCCTTTAGTCCCAGCAACTCAGGAGGATGAAGTGAGAGGTTCATTTGAGCTTCACAGGTGAAGGCTGCAGTAAGCCTTGTGATCACGCCACTGCACTTCAGCATTCGAGACAGAATGAGACCCAGCCTCAAAACAAACAAACAAAGAAATAAAACCACAAGATACCACAACACATCTACCAGAATGACTAAAAAATACTGACAATGCCAAATGGTAGTCAGGATGTGAAGAAACTGGGATTACAGGGGTGAGCTGCCGCGCCCGGCTGGAAATGCCCGGAAGTTATCCTGTATGGTCTCAAAGGGGAGGAACCCACAGTTCTGAGGGAAATCCCTGCCCATTTCATCAGGATACAGAAAACTCATGAATAATCCATCCCTTGTTTAGCATACAATCAAGAAGTAACTGTAAGTACACTTGACTGAGTATACTTATAGTATGGGCTTGCTGCTCTGTCTATGGAGTAGCCATTCTTTTATTCCTTTAATTCTCTAATAAACTTGCTTTTGGTCGGAGGTGGTGGCTCACGTCTGTAACCCCACCACTTTGGGAGGCCAAGGCAGGCAGATTGCTTGAATTCAGGAATTCAAGGCCAGCCTGGCCACCATGGAAAAACCCCATCTCTACAAAAATTACAAAAATTAACTGGGCATGGTGGCTGACGCCTGTGGTTCCAGCTACTAGGGAGGCTGAGGTGGGAAGTCACTTGAACCCGGGAGGCAGAGATTGCACTACTGCACTCCAGCCTGGGTGACAGAGTGAGACTCTAAAAAAAAATCCAAAAAACCCTACTTTCCATTAAGAAATTTTGTTTCATCTACTGACTCCCTGATATCTACAACTTAACTAGTCTAGTGAACTTGGGGAAGTTACTTTTTTTTTTTTTTAAAGACAGAATCTTGCTCTGTTGCCCAGGCTGGAGTGCAGTGGCACGATCTTGACTCACTGCAACCTCCACCTCTTGGGTTCAAGCGATTCTACTGCCTCAGTCTCCCGAGTAGCTGGAATTATAGGCACATGCCACCAAACCCCGCTTATTTTTATATTTTCAGTAGAGTTGAGGTTTCACCATTTTGGCCAGGGTGGTCTCAAACTCCTGGTCTCAAGTGATCCGCCCACCTTGGCCTCTCAAAGTGCTGGGATTACAGTCATCAGCCACTGCTCCTGGCCTCTAGTTACTTCTTAAACTTTCTGAACCTTGTTTTTTTTTAAATCCTCTAAATGAGGATAATAGTTCATAATTCCTAACTTTTGTCATGAAAATTAAAGAGTTAATATATATTATGTGGAGAAATGTAAATTCTAGTTCAAAAAATATATGAAATAATGTAAATTCTGATTTACTTATCTGGTGAGAAATGCAAGGACATTTTTCTTTGGTGGTGGGTATTAAAAGGCTAAGGTATTTATATTCCACTGGATATATTTGGAAGAATGATTACCAGTTTTATTTCAAAATTTCAACATTGAGAACACACTAGGACTTACATCTTTTTCAACCCATGATGAAAAATTTTGTCAGTGAAATGTGTTGTTACGATTGTTTTATAAAAATCTTTTACGTCGATGAGCAAATATCTTAGAAGACCACCGCTGAGGAGAAATGTTATTTATCCAGAGACTTGCCTTAATTAGGAGACCCTCATAGCGCCTAGTAGAAATGTAATAAAGGCATTTCACTTATTCCCTTTCTCAGCCCTGCCGTGAACAAAATTGAAAGAAAAAAATCAACCACGCTCCGAGTTCACGCCCAGACGTAGCCTGTAGTAGCCACATTCCACCACTAGGTGGCACACGCCAAAGGCTCCGGGGGGCGGGCCGCCCGAGCACGCCTCTCGGTAGCCCCGTGGTATCTCTCGGCTTCCGTTGAGCACAGAGCAAGATGGCAGCTTCCGAGACGGTTAGGCTACGGCTTCAATTTGATTACCCGCCGCCAGCTACCCCGCACTGTACGGCCTTCTGGCTTCTGGTCGACTTGAACAGATGCCGAGTCGTCACAGATCTCATTAGTCTCATCCGCCAGCGCTTCGGCTTCAGTTCTGGGGCCCTCCTAGGCCTCTACCTGGAGGGGGGGCTCCTGCCCCCCGCCGAGAGCGCGCGCCTGGTGAGAGACAACGACTGCCTCAGGTGCGCGGCGCAGGGAGCGGGACGGCCGGGTGGGCGGCGGGAGGGGGACGCGCCTGCGCAGGCCCGGGCTTGAGGCCACTAGACCTGGTTGTGGAGGGGATAGGGAATGGGGAAGGGGACGAGGGTTAGAGGGGGTGGGGCTGTAAAAATGCACGTTTGCTAACCCGGGAGATACTGATTGGTGTAGTCAACTTTGGGGCTCAGGAATCTGCATTTTATCATTTATTTATTCATTTGAGACAGAGTCCTGCTTTGTTGCCCAGGCTGGAGTACAGTGGCGCGATCTCGGTTTACTGCAACCGCCGCCTCCCGGGTTCAAGCAATTTTCCTGCCTCAGCCGCCCAAGTAGCTGGGACTACAGGCGTCCGTCACCACACCTGGCTAATTTTTGTATTTTTAGTAGGGATGGAGTTTCACCACAGTGGTCTAGGTGGTCTCGAACCCCTGACCTCAGGTGATCCGTCAGCCTCGGCCTCTCAAAGTGCTGGGATTACAGGCGTGAGCCACCCCACCCTGCCCCTATTATTTTTATTTTTGAGAATGAGTCTCGTTCTGTTACCCAGGCTGAAGTGCAGTGGCGCGATCTCAGCTCACTGCAACCTCCACCTCCCGGATTCAGTCAATCCTCCCACCTCAGCCTCCGGAGTAGCTGGGATTACAGGCGTTCACCACCATGCCCCGCTAATTTTGTTGTTGTTGTTTTTTTAGTAGAGACAGGTTTCACCATGTTGGCCAGGCTGGTCTTGAACTCCTGACCTTAAGTGATCCTCCCGGCTTTCCAGAGTGCTGGAATTAACAGGCGTGAGCCTCTGCGCCTGGCTGGAATCTGCATTGTAACCAGCAACCTTCCCGGGATGCTTCTATGGCAGGAGAATAAAACTTGGAAAAACCCTGATGCCTAAGGGCAGGGCCAGGGTTTCTTTCAGCCTTGATTTAGCACATCCACGCTTAGCTAGGCACTGTGCAACTGTGTTCCGTGTCCATGGTGCAAATGTGCGGGAGACCCGGCCTTACCCTTGGCGGCCTTCACGGTCAGGTGCAGGAGACCCAAGCTGATAAAGGGGAATTGTCGCGTTTTCTTCATAACATGCTGTTGTCCAGCCTTAGTTCTCGTGTGCCCGGTGTTCCCTGAGACTTCTGGTGGCGTATCAGAAGTCTCAGACATTTTGGGGTTTTCTCAAATAAGTGTCTCGAGTCCTTTTGGGCTGTAAATTGGGAACCACAAAATAATCTTAAATGTGCTTTTGGAAGGTAAAAAAATGATAATGAGGTGAGTATCCAGGAGCAATTGTAGTGTGAATTGCTGAAATGTGGTTGAGTTGCCACAGTCAGATGATGGTATCACCAGTTTGGATTCATGTCTTGGACCGATTTATTCAGGCTTTTTTTTTTTTTCTTTTTTAAACAAAGAGACTGGGTTTCCCATGCCCAGGCTGGAGTGCAGTGGTGCGGTCATAGCTTGCTGTACCCTCAACCTCCTGGGCACAGGCAATCCTCCCACCTCAGCCTCCGAAGTAGTTGGGACTTCAGGCCAGGCAACCTCGCCTGGCTAGTTTTTGTATTTGTTGTAGAGACAGGGTTTTGCCATGTTACCCAGGCTGATCTCGAATCCCTGGGCTCAAGCTGTTCTCTCTTCTCAGCCTCCCAAAGCACTGGGATTACAGGTGTGAGCCACTGTGCCAGCCTTCCTTCCCCCCACCCCCTTTAAGCTTCAGCTACAGTGAATTAATTCCAGAGTTGTGAACCAGGCTATTTTCTCTTGCTGCCCTTTGTTGTTGAATATTCCTTACCCTCGAGCATATCAGATTCTGTAAGATTTCTTCAGAACATCAAGGAATTTAATTTGGAACAATAACTACATCTTCAAATCAGGATGTTATGATTTATTGCATAATGTTCAACTGTTTCAAATGACAATTTGAAATAATCCAGATTTCAAAGAGTTTTCCCCCCCCTTTTTATTGACTGTGAAATAGGTCTCTATTCTCTCTGCAATTGAAGGATTATTTAAATGTTACAATTCTAAGGATTGTGTCCCATCCTATTAAGATTACTTTCTGAACTGTCCCTTGCCTAATGAGTTAATAACTTGTGCCAGGTAACTAGAATTATACTTTAATGAATCATCTGGGCATTACATTCTTCATAATGAAGTTAACAATGACAAAAACCATGAAAATTGTTATAAGTAATAATTACAACACGATGACAGGGAAATCCTTCCTAAATACTTCAAATGCACAGCTGCATGTGGCAAAAAAATAACTCTGTAGTGGCTTCAGTGGCAAATGGGCAGGCTATAGAAAAAGATGAATCTGGAAAATTCATCTTTATTTTTGTTGTTTTATGCCCGCAATCATTGTTTTTCCCTAACAGAGTCACTTTTCTTCAGAGCTACAGAATAAAACATAGTCTCTGTTCTCAAAGTACCCAATATCGCTGGACTGGGACCCCAATAATGAGTTTCATGCTTTTGTATATTACCTTCTGTGATACGGGCAATTAGACTGAATAGTTAGACCACGTTATACTGGTAAGTGCAGAAGCTGGTTGAGAAAAGGGAGATTAGCATGGAACAAAATGGTTAGGGAATTGAGCAGTACCTTGAAGAATGGGTGGGAGATGTTGGATGATCAAAGCACAGCTGTAGAGACAAAAGCTGGCTGGACTTGATAAAAAGATGAGTCTGACCAGCCAAAGCATTCTGTTGAGATCATTGGTAGTACTGAGAAGTCTAACGAGGAAAAGTGGAAGCAGGTTGTGGGAATCCTGAGAAACAGCCTTTGAGGCTTTAGATGTACCACACACTTGTATTCCACTGCTGTTTCCTCATAGCCCATTCTCTTAAACCTCAGGAATCTGGCTTCATCTGCCCCCACGTTTCTGACAGTGAGTTCCTAAAGGTGGCCTCTTAACTCTCCTGGGAGGAGGAGGAGGTGCTCCTATTGCCTTGGAGCCCCCTGCGTTAGTTTGCTGGGGCTGCTGTTACAAAATACGACAGACTGGGTGGCTTAAAAAATGGACATTTATTTCTTACTCTTTTGGAGACTAGAAGTCCAGGATCAGGGTGTTGGCAGATTTGGCTTTTTATTTTTGTTTTCTTTTGTTTTATTTATTTATTTATTGATCTATCTATCTTGAGATGGAATCTCACTCTGTTGCCCAGGCTGGAGTGTAGTGGCACA
The DNA here is from genome assembly GCF_047675955.1 of Chlorocebus sabaeus. Taxonomy (NCBI): domain Eukaryota; kingdom Metazoa; phylum Chordata; class Mammalia; order Primates; family Cercopithecidae; genus Chlorocebus; species Chlorocebus sabaeus. Next base: position 41,462,250 of record NC_132919.1, read on the forward strand.
ATCTTGGCTCACTGCAACCTCCGCCTCCTGGGTTCAAGTGATTCTTCTGCCTCAGCCTCCCAAGTAGCTGGGCTTACAGGTGCCTGCCATCGTGCAAGGCTAATTTTTTTGTATTTTTAGTAGAGATGGGGTTTCACCGTGTTGGCCAGGCTGGTCTCAAACTTGTGACCTCAAGTGATTTGCTCTCCTCAGCTTACCAAAGTGCTGGGATTACAGGGGTGAGCGACTGTGTCTGTCGGTTTTTAATTTTTTAAATTATTATTATTTTTTAATCGTGCAGCCCTCAGAATTACAGTAGATTCAAAGAGATTCCCTTATTTTTTGAGACAGGGTCTCACTCCATTGCCCAGGCTGGAGTGCAGTGGCACAACCTTGGCTCATACAGCCTGGAACTCCTGAGCTCAAGGTCTCCTCCTACCTCAGCCGTCCGAGTAGCTGGGACTACCAGTACAGTTTTTTAATTTTAGTAGAGAGGTCTCACTAAGTTGCCCAGGCTGGTCTCAAACTCCTGGGCTCAACCAGTCCTCCCTCCTCAGCCTCCCAAAGTGTTGGGACTACAGGCCTGAACCGCGCACCCGGCCTGAGAACTCCCTTTTGAAGAGTCAATTCTGTAAGGAAACAAAGTGCATTCTGTCCTCTCTGACCCTTTTAACTCTGGCAGTTAATACTTAATTAAGGCTGGGCACCATGGCTCGTGCCTATAATCCAGCACTTTGGGAGGCCGGGGCAGGCAGATTGTTTGAGCTCGGGAGTTTGAGTCTAGCCTGGGCAACGTGGTGAAACCCCATCTCTACAGAAAAATACAACAAAATTAGCCAGGCATGGTGGCACATTCCTGTAGTCCCAGCTGCTTGGGGGGCTGAGGTGGGAGGATTGTTTAAGCCTGGGAAGTAAAGGCTTCAGTGAGCTGACATGGTGCCACTGCACTGCAGCCTGGGTGACAGAGTGAGACCTTATCTCAAAAAAACCAAAACAAAAACACATTGATTAAATATTAGAGATGAGCAAGGCATGTTGGCTTGTGCCTGTGATACCAGCACTTTGGGAGACTGAGGTGGGAGGATCACTTGAGTCTAGGAGTTTGAGACCAGCCTGGGCAACATAGGGAGACCCTTGTTCTACCAACCCTGCCCCCCTCAAAAAAAAAACAAAACAAAAATAAAGCCGGGCTCAGTGATGGATGCCTGTAGTCCTTGCTACTTGGGAGGCTGGGGTGGGAGGATCACTTGAGCCTCGGAAGTTGAGGCTGCAGTGAGCCATGATTGTGTCACTGCACTCCAGACTCGGCAGCAGTGCAAGACCCCATCTCAAACAAAACAAAATATTAGAGATGAGTTCTCATTTCACATTGCTGTAGTTAGTGGCTCCTTGGATAATCCAAGGTAAAAAGTTTCCTACTTCTCTTATAATATACTTTTTCCCACACCTCACTCTCCAGAAGTATCCTTGGTTAAGTTTGGGATATGGGGCATATCTTACCAGATTTCTATACATGTGCAACCATATGTACTTATACTTTTAAAATACAAATATCATAACATACTGTTCTGCCCCTTGCTTTTTCACCTATCATGGGCTATCTCAGTATATAAAGTATGTGAGGTACATCATTCTTTTCTGTTTGCTACATAGTGCTTTTGTGAATATTCTTGTATATTTTTGTGTACTGGGAAAATGATTCAGTTGGATTTATTCTTAGAAGAGACACTTATTGGTCTAAGAGAAGGTACATATAAAAACTGGTAAGTACAGTCAAATTAGCTTCCAGAAAAGTTGTACAGACTTGTACAACTTTTAAAAATTCACCAACTTACCCATCATAGGACTAACAACATTCATTGTGTTCATAAAAATTAGAGCTAACATTTGGATATCACTTGTTCTGAGTCAGGCATGCTGTCTCTGTATAATAATTCACTGAGTACTGTCATTATTGTCATTATCCCCATTTTTATAGATGAGAAAGGCTGAGGTAATGATTTTTTAAAAAAAGTTACAATGGCAGAAATAGCATTTGAACCCAGGCATTCACTTTGGCCTAGGCAGGCAATGCGTAGGGGGTATCAGGTTTGACAGATGAGCATGTCAGTTTTTCTGCATAACAGAATCCTAGAAGCTAAATTGTGGATTTTAAGGGTGGATTTACATTTTGATAATACCACCCAGTTTGCTGTGTAGAGAGTTAGAATGAAAAGTGGGGATGGCTGGGCACGGTGGCTCACGCCTGTATTGCTAACACTTTGGGAGGCCGAGGCGGGTGAATCAACTGAGGTCAGGAGTTCGAGACCAGCCTGACAAACGTGGCAAAACCCCATCTCTACTAAAAATACAAAAAGTTAGCAGGGTGTGGTGGCAGGCGCCTGTAATCCCAGCTACTTGGGAGGCTGAGGCAGGAGAATCGCTTGAATGCAAGGGGAGGAGGTTGCAGTGAGCCCATGTTGTGCTGCTGCACTCCAGCCTGAGCCACAAAGTGAAATTCCATCTCAAAAAAATAAAAGTGAGGATCTGTTTTTTTTTTTTTTTTTTTTTGAGACAGAGTCTTGCTCTGTCACCCAGGCTGGAGTGCAGCGGCGCAATCTTGGCTCACTGCAAGCTCCGCCTCCCGGGTTCACGCCATTCTCCTGCCTCAGCCTCCCGTGTAGCTGGGACTACAGGTGCCCGCCACCGCACCCGGCTAATTTTTTGTATTTTTAGTATAGACGGGGTTTCACCGTGTTAGCCAGGATGGTCTCGATCTCCTGACCTTGTGATCCTCCCATCTCGGCCTCCCAAAGTGCTGGGATTACAGGCGTGAGCCACCGCGCCCGGCCACGTGAGGATCTGTTTTTAAAGTTTCTTGGAATCAACTCTCTTTCGTCACTAGTGACCTAGGTAATTCACTTCTACTTGTGAAAGGACAACTGCATGCACTTCTGTTTGTAAAAGGATAGCTCTATTCTTTGTGATCCAGGTAAAGAAATAGAGAATATTGCCAGGGAACGTGCACCTGACAGGAATGGTAACTAAGCAGACCCAGGAGAACCATTTCTTTTTCCCTGGATGGTATTTTGCCTCTCAATCTTAATATTTTCTTTCTTTCTTTCTTTTTTTCTTCCCAGATGAGAGCTCACTGTATTGCCCAGGCTAGTTTTGAACTCTTGGGTTCAAGTGATCTTCCCGCTGCCTCCTGAGTAGCTGGGATTACAGGCATGTGCCACGACACCTGATTATAATCTTAATATTTTGAAAACTGAAGTCATTCTCTTGGGGAACAGTAGGAAGTGGGGCTGCAGCAATCACAGGTCATACCTTCAAGCCAAATAGCTGTAGAGGCATGGTCTTTTTTTTTTTTTTTTTAAGATGAAGTCTTTCTCTGTCACCAGGCTGGAGTGCAGTGGCACTATCTTGGCTCACTACAACCTCTGCCTCCCGGATTCAAGTGATTCTCCTGCCTCAGCCTCCTGAGTAGCTGGGACTACAGGCGCATGCCACCACGCCCAGCTAATTTTTGTATTTTTAGTAGAGACGGAGTTTCACCATGTTGGCCAGGCCGGTCTCGATCTCTTGACCTCGTGATCTGCCTGCCTCAGCCTCCCAAAGTGCTGGGATTACAGGCGTGAGCCACCGCGCCTGACCAATGCATGGTCTTAAGAATGGGTGAGATGATGCTAAGAGCTGCTTTGGAAGGCGTGAGGATGTTGCCAGCTCCCAGGAAAGGAAGGGATTCTCATCAACTGGATGTTACATGTGCTGTTTTCCAGCCCCTTAATAAACCACAGTAACTGAACAGAGTCTTGCAACCATTTTCAGAATTTGACAGAAAGTTTGGTCCTATTTGGTCATCTCAGAATTGAACCTTGGATCATTGCTACAAGTAAAAACAAATTTATCAGAAATGTCAAGAAAAAAATCTGATATTGTAGGCTTTCCATGGTAGTTCTTAGATTCGCAGGATGCCAAACTGACTTTTGCTAGATTAAGAATTATTTCCTTGCTATTAGATGCCAAGGTCCCCAGCTGGGAACAGAGGGGAATGTGTTTTTGTAACTTAAAATGCCTAGTCACTTAGCATTTTATTTCTCTCTTTATCCTACTGCTGATATCAGTAACTCTTATTTTATCTCGATTTGTGTGTCTGTATAGTTATGTTTTCTGACAAATAATTGAGGATTTTTTTCAACTACCGCACTGAGGTAAATCCACAGGATTACTATGCCTTAAAAAATTTAAAGAATGTTGTAATATATACTCCTATCATTCACCAGTTGTTCTTTATTTTCAAATATGATTGTCTACGTCTTTCCCTGGTCACTAAAAGAACTTGATGAAATATATAGCTGGATGTAAATGCCTTGTATGTATAATGTGTGTTTTCAGCAGTGGCACAATTACAGCTCACTGCAGCCTCGACCTCCTGGGCCCTAGTGATCCTCCCACCTCAGCCCCCTAGGTAGCTGGGACCACAGGCATGTGCCAACCATGTCTGCCTATTGTTTGTTTGTTTGTTTGTGACCTTGCTCTGTCGCCCAGGCTGGAGTGCAGTGGCACGATCTCGGCTCACTGCAAGCTCCGCCTCCCGGGTTCACGCTGTTCTCCTGCCTCAGCCTCCCGAGTAGCTGGGACTACAGGTGCCTTCCACCACGCCCAGCTAATTTTTTGTATTTTTAGTAGAGACAGGGTTTCACTGTGTTAGCCAGGATGGTCTCGAACTCCTGACCTCATGATCCGCCTGCCTCAGCCTCCCAAAGTGCTGGGATTACAGGCGTGAGCCACCGCGCCCAGCCTAATGCTTATATTTTGTAGTGGCAGGGTCTCCCTATGTGGCCCAGGCTGGTCTTAAACTCCTGGGCTCAAGCAACCCTCCCACCTTAGCCTCCCAAAGTTTTGGGATTTCAGGCATGAACCACCGTGCCTGGCCAACAGGCATTTTTGAGTACTTACTGTTTGCTTAACATCGAGGACACTCTCAAGACTTCCATCATTATCAGACTGCACATTCTAGGATTAACTGTTGTCAGTTGATAGAGGAATGAAGTTGCTTCCCTATAGTGACATTTTGGATGAAGTAGGGTTATTCAGAGAAACATAACCAGTAAGAAACACACAGACACACACAAATACTCACTCACTCACAGACATGGGATTTATTGTAAGGAATTGGCTTATAGGATTGTGGAGGCTGAGAAGTTCTAAGTTTAGTTGGTAAGCTATAGATCAGGGAGAGCCAGTGGTATATTTCTAGTTCAAGTTCGAGTTTGAAGGCAGGAGAAGACCGATGTCCCAGCTTGAAGAGTCAGGCAGAGAAGCAAATTCTCCCTTACTCAGTCTTTTTGTTCTATTCAGGCCTTCAGCAGGTTGGATGAGCCTCACCCACATTGGAGACAGCAATGTACTTTACTCAGTCTAGCAATTTAAATGTTAATCTCATCCAGAAACAACCTTGCACATACTCCCAGCATAATTTTTTTTTTTCCCACTGAGGCAATATATTTGTAAATATGTATTACATCCTTATAAAAAGAATCTCAGGATTTTTCCTCCTGTGTGTTTTTGTCTTGCTGCTTCATGGTCTGTGATGCCAGCCAAGGTTGTCAGTACAGTGAAACCAAACTGGTGGGATGGGAGCAGATTATTCTGCCATTTTTCTAGATCTTTGAGTTGCACATCAAATCTGGGGCTGATTACTCCATGCTTGTTTAGCCTGCCTATGAGGTTCACAACAATTTTCCCAACTCTGTGATCACCAGTGATTTCAGACTTGCCAGTGTAACCATGGTTCATAATTATAGTTGGAAACTGGATGATGGGGCTGGGCGCGATGGCTCATGCCTGTAATCTCAGCACTTTGGGAGGCCAAGGCAGGCGGATCACTTGGGCACTTGAGGCCAGGAGTTCAAGATCAGCCTGGCCAACATGGCAAAACCCCATCTCTACTAAAAATACAAAAATTAGCGAGGCGTAGTGGTGGGCGCCTGTGATCCCAGCTATTTGGGAGGCTGAGGCACAAGAATCTCTTGAACCTGGCAGGGAGAGGTTGTAGTGAACTGAGAAATGCACCAGTGCACTTTGGCCTGGGTGACAGACTCTGGGACTCTGTCTCAAAAAAAAAAAAAAAAAAAAATTAAAAAAACTAAAATAAAAATAAGAAACTGGACAGTTACTTTGGAGCTTGGCCTAATAAGAACCTGGCATTTACCTTGCTTTTCAGCTTTGTTGATGCTCTTGAGAGCATCAGCCAGGACATTCGTGTGCACCACTGTGGTGGTGTGGAAAGAGCCAGTGTCGTTTTAACCAGATATTGGGACACCCAATAGCCCAAATTGATACATAAAATTAAGCTTCACAGAGTGTCATGGAATTGTACAGATGGCTGTCAATACCCCAGAGAACATAAATTGTTTAGTATTCACCTAAATTAAAACAAGAGTAAAATATTGTTAAAGAAAGCAGCCCACATTCTGAAACAAAATGGATAATCAGCATTATCACCTTTTAGGGTTGGTGACATGCATATCTTAGAAAGATTGTGAGTTTGAAGTTAGACAAACTGAAGTTTGAATTGCCTTTCTGCTACTTATCAGCTCTAGATTTGGGGCAAGTAACTTGTCTGAGCTGTAATTTTGCGATCTGTAAAATTAAAAATACCTACCTTGTGTTGGTGTTTAGATTAGAGAAAAACGTATAAAAAATGTTTGGGATGCAGTAGCTATTCAATAAATAAAACTAGTCATTTGAAAGTTGACTGTGAGTAATGCTGTATGGGCCATTTTTCCAGAAAGAGTCTTTTGTCTTTAATTGATATGACATTTTTTCATTGACTGATGGTAGTTACATTTTGTAGAGTCATCTCAGTATATAACTATGTCCTGGAAATGTGTTTACAAATTGCTCACTCTAGCTTTCTCTCTTGTTCTGTTGACAGAGTTAAATTAGAAGAGAGAGGAGTTGCTGAGAATTCTGTAGTCATCAGTAATGGTGACAGTAATTTATCTCTTAGAAAAGCAAAGAAGCGGGCATTTCAGTTAGAGGAGGATGAAGAAACTGAACCAGATTACAAATATTCAAAGAAGCATTGGAAGAGGCAAGAGAACAATAACAATAATGAGAAGGTCTTGGATCTGGAACCAAAAGCTGTCACAGATCAGACTGTCAGCAAAAAAAACAAGAGAAAAAATAAAGCAACCTGTGTCACAGTGGGTGATGATAATGAAGAGACCAAAAGAAAATCACCAAAGAAAAAGGAGAAATGTGAATATAAAAAAAAGGCCAAGAATCCCAAGTCTCCTAAAGTACAGGCAGTAAAAGACTGGGCCAATCAGAGATGTAGTTCTCCAAAAGGTTCTGCTAGAAACAGCCTTGTTAAAGCCAAAAGGAAAGGTAGTGTAAGCGTTTGCTCAAAAGAGAGTCCTAGTTCCTCCTCAGAGTCTGAGTCTTGTGATGAATCTATCAGTGATGGGCCCAGCAAAGTCACTTTGGAAGCCAGAAATTCCTCAGAGAAATTACCAACTGAGTTATCAAAGGAAGAACCCTCTACCAAAAATACAACTGCAGACAAACTGGCTACAAAACCTGACTTTAGCCTTACCCCCAGCAAGGGCAAGACTTCTGGAACAACATCTTCTAGTTCAGACTCTAGTTCAGAGTCAGATGACCAATGCTTGATGTCATCGAGCACCCCGGAGTGTGCTGCGGGTTTCTTAAAGACAGTAGGCCTTTTTGCAGGAAGAGGTTGTCCAGGCCCAGGGCCATCATCACAGAGTGCAGGTGCTGCTGGATGGAGGCGTTCTGGCTCAAACGGTAGTGGACAGGCTCCTGGGCCTTCTCCCAGTGTGTCTCTCCCAGCTAGTTTAGGAAGAGGATGGGGTAGAGGAGAGAACCTTTTTTCTTGGAAGGGAGCCAGGGGACGGGGCATGCGGGGGAGAGGTCGAGGACGAGGGCATCCTGTTTCCTGTGTTGTAAATAGAAGCACTGACAACCAGAGGCAACAGCAATTAAATGACGTGGTGACAAATTCATCTACTATTATCCAGGTAAGTATTATTTTTTTGTAAGTTACCTCCTCCCTTTCCCCTTAGAATGTGTGTGGAGTTCATGTCATGGGTTCACATTTTCTCACCAGTAATGATGTCACATGACTAACACTGTTTTTCAGAATCCAGTAGAGACACAGAAGAAGGATTATAGTCTGTTACCACTGTTAGCAGCTGCCCCTCAAGTTGGAGAAAAGATTGCATTTAAGGTATATTTCAAAACAACGGTCACAGCAAAAAAGGTTCATTCCCCTTCCAAATAAACTTACTTAACAAATCAGGTTTAAAGTGTTTGTAAAAGCCGTTCCCACTGGAACCGCACTGTTGTCATGGGTTCCTGGTAGGGCTCCCAGACTGGTGGGGTGGACACCCCAGCATGGCATGATGGAGGAGCTGTGGGAATGTGAGAGGATAAGAGGGCTTATGTGTTTGTGGGTTTTTTCTTCTTTTTTAGCTTTTGGAACTAACATCCAGTTACTCTCCTGATGTCTCTGACTACAAGGTAAGGATATTTATTTAAAAGTAAGTTGTCAGTATATTAATAAAACTAAAGTCATATTTAATACTACTTGTATGGATAATACAGATTTGTTTTTTTACTAAATAAAAATGCCAGAAAGTAGAAAATGAAAACATTATCGAAATGTCAACTTTTTAATAGTATCACTGTGAAGGTCTTCCAGTGTTATTTGCCTTATATTTGGGAAGAATAGAGTAGGAGAATGATGAGCTTAATTTTTACTTTTTAAAAAAAATATTAATTTTTTATTTTTAAATAAAGACGGGATCTTGCTATGTTGTTCAGGTTGGTTCAAACTCCTGGGCTCAAGCAATCCCCCTATCTTGGCTTCCCAAAGTGTTGGGATTACAGGTGTGAGCCACCATGCCCAGCCAGTTTAATTTTTTTAGTTACTTTTTTCTAATTAGTTTAGACACACCAACTTATTTGGGTATTCATTCCCTCATGATTCTAAACTTTGAAAGAAAATAGTAAACAGTTCTCAGCAAGAAGATTTGATTATTTTCATCATGGGAATCTATTTTACATATTTGTGAATTACTTCTGGTTATTATGATCTAGTATGATTTCTTTTGCATTATCAGTTAACCACAGGTAATTCATAAATATTATCCATGGAATTTACTTACTTAATATCTGTATAAGTCTTTATATTGGCATGTGAGGTTTTTCATAGTTCAATAAAAGCTTAACTCAGTGGGATCACAGAATTACATGTTTCTTTTTCACCCACCAAAATTTTGTTGAAAATCTTGTTAAAGTGCCTCCTTTCTTTTTTTGATGTACGATATGGAATGTAAGACCATTTTTTAAGGTAATAATTGGTAATGTTAATATAGTAACACAGATAAAACACAAGGGAATTTGATTTAATCTGGATTGATGCCTTGGAAGACTTTTAAAATCTTTATAAAAACCTTTCCTCAAGGCTGGGCGTGTTGGCTCACGCCTGTAATCCCAACACTTTGGGAGGCCGGGCGGGCAGATCACGAGGTCAGGAGATTGAGACCATCCTGGCTAACACAGTGAAACCCTGTCTCTACTAAAAATACACACACACAGGCCGGGCGCGGTGGCTCAAGCCTGTAATCCCAGCACTTTGGGAGGCCGAGACGGGCAGATCACGAGGTCAGGAGATCGAGACCAGCCTGGCTAACACGGTGAAACCCCGTCTCTACTAAAAAAATACAAAAAACTAGCCGGGTGAGGTGGCGGGCGCCTGTAGTCCCAGCTACTCGGGAGGCTGAGCCAGGAGAATGGCGTGAACCCGGGAGGCGGAGCTTGCAGTGAGCTGAGATCCGGCCACTGCACTCCAGCCTGGGCGACAGAGCAAGACTCCGTCTCAAAAAAAAAAAAAAAAATACACACACACAAAAAAGTTAGCGGGGCATGGTGGCGGGCGCCTGTAGTCCCAGCTACTCGGGAGGCTGAGAGCAGGAGAATGGCATGACCCCAGGAGGCAGAGCTTGCAGTGAGCCGAGCTCACGCCACTGCACTCCAGCCTGGATGACAGAGCGAGACTCTGTCTCGAAAAAAAAAAAAGGAAAAAAAACCTTTCCTCAAAAGCAGGCTGGAAGAATCAGTTAACGAAGGGATCTGGTGGGTTAGTTCTAGGTCATTGGTGTTTTGTTTTTATCTTCTTAGGCACTTACTATCTCCTGTGGATGAGGTGATCATGTAATTTATCACCTAAATCAGGATACTTGTGAGTGAAAGGGGGTGCTATTAATAGTTATGCTGGAAAGATGAACAGATCTATCTTGAACAAACCAGGGTATTTTGTCACCCTACCATAGATAACTAATTTAATTGTGTGATATATGAGGAAATGGAAATGAATATTTTATTGATACATCCCACAACCTCAGTGAATTGTAATTCTAGATGATACTGATTTTTTAAAATTGCATATTAACGGCCAGGTGCAGTGGCTTGCGCCTGTAATCCCAGCACTTTGGGAGGCCAAGGTAGGCGAATCACTTGAGGTCAGGAGTTCGAGACCAGCCTGGCTAACATGGCAAAACCCCGTCTCTACTAAAAATACAAAAATTAGCCTGGCGTGGTGGCATGCACCTGTAGCCCCAGCTACTCAGGAGACTGAGGCACAAGAATCACTTGAACCTGGTAGGTGGAGGTTGCAGTGAGCTGAGATCATTGCACTGTACTCCAGCCTGGGTGACAAAACAAGACTCTTAAAAAAAATTGCATATTAAATTGGTGTTAGTCATCATAGTTATTAACGTTGGAAGGTGATTTGCCTACTTTAGCTGACAAAATTTTTTGAAGATTTTTGAAATTGCTTTCACAATCATTTTAAGAATGAAAATTGGTTCTACTTTTTTGCTTTGACCTCAAACGCAGTTATCCAGCTTGATCATCTGCTTTTTTCATTAACCTTGTCTCCAAAAATTAAATTAGTTAAATTCTGTACTCAAAAATGTAGTCTCTCAAGCTCCTGATTCCCTGTTGAGTCTGGTTCTAAAAAACACTGTTAACTGTGCTCAGAAATTCTAGATAGAGTCAGGAGGGACTGGTTGCTTGGCCTCTCAGTATATACCCCCAGAGGCTACCATGTGTCTCCCCATCGCCCACATGCATGGGCAGTGCCTCCTCTTGATGCATTAGAAAATCAGCTCCCACACCTGGAGACCTGGGAGAAGGGGAATTGGGATCTTACCAGTGATAAAGTGCCTTCTAGTTTCTCCTGAGGGGTTGTGATCACTATTTTAGAAGGGTTCTAAACGCATCAGGAACCGAGGCAGCACCATTAGGATATATCTAGTCTCTCCTGATGAATGCTGTGATGGTCAGTGGTCACTTGAATATATCCACCTGGTGTGATTTTTCCTCCTTTTCCCGTATTCACTCACTTTTGGTTCCCTGGTGTAATCTTACTTTCATTGAGTTATTTAAGGTAGTGTCTGCCATTTATGATTTAAATGTGTCTATTTTGCCTCTGAAGATATTTCTGTATATTCACATAAAGCGTTTATTAGTCTACTTGTTTTTATTTTCTCTATATGTGGATTTATTTTTAAATTTTTCAACTGAGATAAAATTCACATAACATAAAATTCAACATGTTAACCATTTTAAAGTCTACAATTCAGTGGTTTTTAGTATATTCACAGTGTTTTACATGTCGATTTTGACTGGACTTTTATTTTTGAAAGGAAGGAAGAATATTAAGCCACAATCCAGAGACCCAGCAAGTAGATATAGAAATTCTTTCATCCTTACCTGGTGAGTCTTTTAGAAAAGAATTTGAAAATTTAGGCTCTTTCTATCTACAGTGGTTTATGAATAGCTTTTATACGCAGGAGATGTTCTCTTCCTTGGCTTCTATACAACTGGCGCTCCCCACTTCTTTCAGCACACTGTAACCCTGGGGATTCATAAGAGATGTTGGATATATTCCAAAACTGTTGGGCTAGTTCTTTTACTGTAATTATATAATTTCATAAAAGTTTATATGAACTGATGAAAATTGATTATAAAAATAATTATTCCTAGGAAGCCTAAGTTGAATGCTGACTCAATAAATGCTATGAAATTATGGATGGGTGGGTCAGCTATAAAAGATTGGGAGGAATTTTGTAAAAACTGAGGTAGATTCTGCACTTAGATTGTCTTGCAAATTTTTGCAATCTTGCATTATTTTTAAAAAGCCCAGGCTGGGCATGGTGGCTCACGCCCGTAATCCCTGCACTTTGGGAGGTAAAAGGTGATGGATCACTTGAGGTCAAGAGTTTGAGACCATCCTGGCCAACGTGATGAAACCCTGTCTCTACTAAAAATACAAAAATTATCCAGGGATCATGGCACATGCCTGTAATCCCACCTACTGGAAAGGCTGAGGCAGGAGAATGGCTTGAACCTGGGAGATGGAGGTTGCGGTGAGCTGAGATCACACCACTGCACTCCAGCCCGGGTGACAGAGCAAGACTCATTCTCAAAAAAACAAAAATAAAAAAAACTACCAAAACTGTAAATTGTGGAAATTGCAGACAATACAGTGGTATGGTTTATAAAAGAAAGAGCTCTATTCAGTGAACTCATAAAACCTACTCAGCCCTATTTCAAAAGATTGTCAAATGAATATACTTTTGTATATTAAGTCAAAACAAAATGTCTAAACTGTGTGTATACATACACTTTCACATACCATTTTAAATAGTTACTGGCTTTATCTCTGATTAACCCCACCTGTTACTAGAACTGAATGCCTGGAATAAGAGCGCTTTTATAATACGTAGCTTAACTTGGAGTGTACTATAGGGGGTCCCTGGCCAGAGGACAGGGGAGATCCCTTTTCCTTTAGCAGATCCTAAAGCAATTAATTGTTTTCTGTGTGTGTGTGTGTGTGTGTGTTGTGTGTGTGTGTGTTTTGTTTTTGGTTTTTTTTTTTGACAGAGTCTCACTCTATCGCCCAGGGTGGAGTGTGGTGGTGCAGTCTTGGTTCACTGCAGCCTCCGCCTCCCAGGTCCAAGCAATTCTCGTGCCTCAGCCTGCAGAGTATTTGGGACTACGGGCACACACCACCATGTCCAGCTAATTTTCATATTTTTAGGAGAGATGGATTTTGACATTTTGGCCAGGCTGGTCTTGAATTCTTGGCCTCAAACAATCCACTCGCCTTGGCCTCCTAAAGTGCTGGGACTACAGGTGTGAGCCACCATGTCCAGCCTGTCTTCTGTTTGTTTGTTTGTTTGTTTGTTTATTTTAGAGACGGAGTCTTGCTCTGTCACCCAGGCTGGAGTGCAGTGGCACAATCTCGGCTTACTGCGAGCTTCACCTCCCAGGTTCATACCATCCTCCTGCCTCAGCCTCCTGAGTAGCTGGGACTATAGGCGCCTGCTGCCACGCCTGGTTAATTTTTTGTAGTTTTAGTAGAGACAGGGTTTCACCGTGTTAGCCAGGATGGTCTCGATCTCCTGACCTCGTGATCCACCCACCTCGGCCTCCCAAAGTGCTGGGATTAGAGGCGTGAACCACTACACCCACCTTCTGTTTATTTGTAAATAAGGGATTGAATAAAAGATTCAGTTGACAGAAATCAGTCAAAAGAGTTTTTCAACAAAGTTCCTTTATGATATTAAGTAAATGTTTATATATAACTTATACTAGTTTCCCACCCTTCTTCTGATGAGGTTTCATTTATAGAAATCCCCTTTCTTAAGAATGGTGGACAGAAAAGTTTGTCCACTGTCAAATTCTGCACATACAGCCTGATCAGTGCTTGCCAGGTGATTAATAGTGATAATATCCACTTAGAGTTTTTCTTCTTTAGGGCATCAAGAAATGGCTTTGGAGGCCAAGGTGGGAGGCTCACTTGAGCTCAGGAGTTCAAGACCAGCCTGGGCAGCATAGTGAGACTCTGTCTCTAAAAAAAAAAACATAGCTGAGTGTGGTGATGCATGCTTGTAGTTCTCACTACTTGAGAGGCTGAGGTGGGAGGATCACTTGAGCCCAGGAGGTCAAGGCTGCAGTGAGTCATGATTGCGTCACTGCACTCTAGCCTGAGTGACTGAGCAAGATCCTGTCTCAAAAGCAAAAAAGAAAGAAAGAAATGGATTTATCTGTTCTCTAATAGCAATGTCAGTTGTCCTTGATGTGGTGGTTCTGATATACATAAATTTCAGTTACCATGGTTTAGTTAAGTAATACCAGTCCCCCAGCAACATTGCGTGTGTTAACTGTAAGTGCATAAAGTACTCTCAGTAGCTCTTTAGTCCACATATCACTATATAACATAAATAACAGATACGCGTCATGATCCATGACCCATCAAGTCAGTGCTTTCAGAGTCCATCAGTGACTGGTCACTGTGCATCTGTTATTCAGTTCACATACAGAGCAGAGCATGCAGTTGTGGTGCCTCCTTGTCTCTCATTGATAAAACTGCATGACATTTTACAAAACTTATAATCGAAATAGGGAATAGGCCCACAAAGATAAAGGCACAGGAAAGAAACAAAAGTGGTGATGCTGAAAGTGCCATCCAAACTGAGTTTAAGGAGAGTCTGTAGAAGAAAGAGCTCACTGTGGGAATGTTGACACTGTGAGTGAGGTGAACTTGTTGACTTAAATGAGGAAAGTGGTCGTGGCAAAAAGGATGAAAATGTCCCCAAAGTGACACCAGCAAAAACAAAGATTTTACAAAGTAAAAAACAAATTCTTTGAGCTATTTCATGACATTAGAAGTTCAGAGGATAAAATGTAGACAGCAGTTTCAAACTTAGAAAAGAGTACAACAGTTGTACAAAGCACAGAGAAGGTGCTTGCGCTGTATCATAAGTTACAGGGCAAGAGCACAAGCACTGTTCAAACTCCCCTTGATAAGTTTCTTACAGAGAAATAAAACGCCTAGAAAGAGAGACAGAAAGTTAGCTCTCAGTGTTCCTAATGTAATTACAGTGTACTCATAAGTACAGTGTTTTTACTTTACTCATTTTTAATTTCCCTATGTAGTAAAGGTTTTTAATGTTTTGGCAAAATTTTTTAAAACTCCTAAGACAGTAATAATTTTTCCTATTGATTTTTAAGATTGTTTTGCGTGGTTTCAGCTTGTACAATCATTTTTCCAATCCCATTCTACCATAGAAAGCAAGGACTGAGGCCGAGTACGGTGGCTCATGCCTGTAATCCCAATGCTTTGGGAGACCGAGATGGGCAGATCACTTGAGGCCAGGAGTTTGAGACCAACCTGGCCAACATGGTGAAACCCCGTCTCAACTAAAAATACGAAAATTAGCTGGGCATAGTGGTGCATGCCATGCCTGTAATCCCAGCTACTCAGGAGGCTGAGGCACAAGAATCACTTGAACCCAGGAGGTAGAGGTTGTAGTGAGCCGCGATTGCACCACTACACTGCAGCCTGGGCGATAAAGCAAGACTCTGTCTTTAAAAAAAAAAAAAAAAAAAAAAAAAAAAGGGACTGCCTGTGTTACCAAGTAGTAGGAAGCATATGTAATTTCTAAGGACAGAGCAGCATTTCATATTACCTTCCCTTGTTGAAACACATACACTAATTAATTTGGGGGATTATGTTGTGGTGCCATATTCAATTCTGGTAGTACTAATGACAGTTCATCAAGCTTATGAAGGAAAGGTTTTCTCTGATAAATGGCTGAGAAGTCCCCCTGGTCCAGGCTTTTTCTCAGGATCCCCCTGTATTGAGCACCCCATGCTTGCTTGTACATACCCAGCCTTCACATTAATTAACAGTTTATGGCTGGTATCTTAATGATAGAAATTCCCTATAGAGGAACATTTTTAACTATTGAGAAATAACTTACCCTCTTTCCTCCCTATCTTCTTGTTTCAGCCTTGAGAGAACCTGGGAAATTTGATTTGGTTTATCACAATGAAAATGGAACCGAGGTAGTGGAGTACGCTGTGACACAGGAGAGCAAGGTAGGTGTGCTTCTCTTCTTGCATTGCTTGGCCATAAGTTCTCTCTCGACCGATTACCTGTGGTTTGGAAGGTGACGTTGCACTACAGGCCCTGGAGGGAATCTGTGGTGTGGCAATACCAGTGCTAAGTGCCAAATCAGGGCTCCATCTTGGCCCTCAGAGCCTGTGTGACAAGATGCACAAATAACAAACTTTAAGAGTGTACAGTTGCTTAAAATTAGAGCTATATAAGGATTCCAACAGGAAAGGGTAGCATATTTAGAAACTTTATTGGCATATACATTCAGAGAAGCGCATATAATTACATGGCTTGAACAATTTTCACATGAACATACCCATGTAACCAGACCCAGATCAGGAAATAGACCATAACACCCACTCCCAGAACCCTCTATTATGTCCCCTTGCAGTCACTACTGTCCCCCAAGTGTTACCACAGTTCCAACTTTTATTTTTTTGAGAGAGTGTCCCTGTGTGGCTCAGGCTGAAGTGAAGTGGCATGATCTTGGCTCACTGCAACCTCCGCCTCCCAGGTTCAAGTGGTTCTCGTGCCTCAGCCTCTGGAGTGCCTGGAATTACAGGCGCTTGCCACCTCGCCCAGCTAATTTTCGTATTTTTGGTAGAGACTGGGTTTTACCATGTTAGCCAGGCTAGTCTCGAACTGCTGACCTCAAGTGATCTGCCCACTTAGGCCTCCCAAAGTGTTGGGATTACAGGCGTGAGCCACCGTGCCTGGCCTGAGAGTTTCAACTACAGTAGCACAACAGTTTGAAGAGTGACATAAAATGATGATCCCGTCCTCTGACTTTAAATCCTTAAATTGCCATTTTAGGAAGTATATGGTTTATACCTTTTTAAGCAGCCAGACCTACCAGAGTTGCTGGCGGTGGCTAGCTCATTAGGTTATGGTGGCATTAAATAGAAGTTAGATTTAAGAAAATGCTCTCTTTTAAGGTGTTTATACTTGAAATGTTATAGATACTATTCTGTAAATTTCAATATTGCAAACATTTTTTCTGAAGTGTGAACTTGTAGAAACCCTAGCCAGACTGTATGTTTTACCTTGTCTTTAAGGTAGATGACACTTTTAGGGATTTATTCCAGAAACACGTTTTTAGTGTTTGTGGTAGGATCAGCAGATTTGGCCTGGTCTCCTGTACTTCTTTATTTTATATATATATATATTTATATATATGTGTGTGTATGGTTTTTTTTTTTTTGGTTGAAATTGGAAACTGCATTGGAAAATTAAACTTTGGAGGCTTTTCTCTCTATGCCCTAAACAGAGGCCTGAAGTAGAATAGAAAACCTGTAATTAGGCCGGGAACCCTGGTTCATGCCTGTAATCACAGCACTTTGGGAGGCTGAGGCGGGCTGATCCCTTGAGTCCAGGAGTTCAAGAACAACCTGGGCAACATGGCGAGACCCCGTCTCTACAAAAAATACAAAAATTAACCGGGAGTGGTAACACATGCCTGTAGTCCCAGCCACCTTTGGGGGTGGTGGGGGCAAGGCAGGAGGATCACTTGAGCCCAGGAGGTCGAAGCCGTAGTGAGTCCTGAATGCCACTGCATTCCAGCCTGGACTGTAGAGGTGAGACCCTGTCTCAAAAGCAAAAAGCCTGTAATTACCGTTTTTGACACTAGATGGCCCTCATTATTCATTCATAGGACCAGAACTTAGCGTTTGCTTTCTCTTCATGGGCTGTGAAATAGTTCGTTTTGTTTTGTTTTGTTTTTTTCTTTGTTTTATTGTTACTATACTTTTAAGTTCTGGGATACATATGCAGAACATGCAGGTTTGTTACATAGGTATACATGTGCCATGGTGGTTTGCTGCACCCATCCCCGTCATCTACATTAGGTATTTCTTCTAATGCTATCCCTCCCCTTGTCCCCACCCCCACCAACAGGCCTGGGTGTGTGATGTTCCTCTTCCTATGTCCGTGTGTTCTCATTGTTTAACTCCCACTTATGACTGAGAACATGTGGTGTTTGGTTTACTGTTCCTGTGTTAGTTTGCTGAGAATGTCCCTGCAAAGGACGTGACTCATCCTTTTTTATGTCTGCATAGTATTCCATGGTGTATATGTGCTATATTTTCTTTATCCAGTCTATCATTGATGGACATTTGGGTTGGTTCCAAGTCTTTGCTACACACGTATGTTTATAATAGTTCCTGTTTTTAGGTAAGTTAGGATAAGAACTACAGAGCAGCGTGAAAGGGCATCAGCATCCTAGTGATACCCATCTGGACCGCATCTAGTTCCCAGAAGGTCTCCAAGCCACCTGTCCACGGGGCAAATCAAATGGAGGGGTTGGGGGAGCTACTCCCTCCCGCAACCCCTGCATCCCCTGTTCTTAATCAACGAAAGATGAAATATGTTTATGTAAAATTTAGCTTCATTCTAAGTAAATGAGTTATTTATTTATTTATTTACTTACTTACTTATTTATTTTTCCAGCACAGAGTTTCACTCTGTCACCCAGGCTGGAGTGCAGTGGCGCGATCACCGCTCACTGCAACCTCTGCCTCCTGGGTTCAAGCAATTCTCCTGCCTCAGCCTCCCGAGTAGCTGGGACTACAGGCATGGGTCACCATGCCTGGCTACTTTTTGTATTTTTGCAGAGACACATATTGGCCAGGCTGGTCTTGAACTCCTGACTGAGGTGATCCGCCTGCCTTGGCCTCCCAAAGTGCTGGGATTACAGGCGTGAACCACCATGCCTGGCCTCTTTTTTTTTTTTTTTTTTTTTTTTTTTTGAGACGGAGTCTCGCTCTGTCGCCCAGGCTGGAGTGCAGTGGCCGATCTCAGCTCACTGCAAGCTCCGCCTCCCGGGTTTACGCCATTCTCCTGCCTCAGCCTCCCGAGTAGCTGGGACTACAGGCGCCCGCCACCGCGCCCGGCTAGTTTTTTGTATTTTTTAGTAGAGACGGGGTTTCACCATGTTAGCCAGGATGGTCTCGATCTCCTGACCTCGTGATCCGCCCGTCTCGGCCTCCCAAAGTGCTAGGATTACAGGCTTGAGCCACCGCGCCCGGCCTTTTTTTTTTTTTTTAATTAAAAAAAAAATAGAGATGGAGTCTCACTAGGTTTCCCAGGCTGATCTTGAACTCCTGGGCTCAAGCATTTCTCCCCCTCAGCGTTCCAAAGTGCTGGGATTACAGGCGTGAGCCACAGCGCCTGGCCTAAAGAGTTACTATACCCTAATTGAACTCAGTTTATTGGAACCCAAATTATTCCCATTCTTCAGTCATTCTATACTGATGGAAAATTTACTTGGCTAAAAATTGTAATTTACTAAAACCTGTATGACCTCAAAATGAAGTGCCTAAACTGGGGATTTTGTCTTTTTCCTCAGATCACTGTATTTTGGAGAGAGTTGATTGACCCAAGACTGATTATTGAATCTCCAAGTAACACATCAAGTACAGAACCTGCCTGAGTATGACCTCTCCACCTTAGAGTTTATGAATGTCTTGTTTGTGAAAGTGACTATAACCTGAACTTTTTTTTTTTTTTAAAGAGGATTTGGAAGTTGTATGGATTTTTGTTATCTTCACTTTACTGCATAGGAAACAATCTACCTCATCATTTAAAATGACATGGGTGTCGGTTTTGTAGATCTTTGGTTTTTTTTTGTCAGGTTTAATTTCAGCTAACAAAATGTAAAACATGACATTCCCTGCAGACATTATTGTATACCAGTATAGTTTCTTCTCTTTTTTAAATGTTTTTGGCCATCAAGTAGCAGTCGTCGGTAGGAGTTTGTAACACCAAGAATGTGCTGCGTATCTTGTCTCAATAAGTTTTAAGTAACACTTAAAAATATTAAAGCATGTTACTTGATCTAATTTTTTAGCATTTGAGTTGTTCCATTAAATGGAGCATCTCGTAAATTTCAAGTATTTTATACTTGCAATTGTTAAGAGTTAAAAGGTAGTTGGATGTGTCACAGACAATAAGTTAAGGAATCCTTTCATGTTTTTCCCAACTTTAAAATTAAGGATTCTCAGGGCCCTGTGTAGAGCAGTGCAAATAAGATGTGTGTGTATGTGTGTATGCCTGGAGAATTTATGTTCCACTTGGGTGAGAGGATTGGCTGTCAGCTTCAGACCAGGAAATGTGTCATCTTGCCAGGCACCTGGCTGAGTGTGCTGGAGTGAGGATCTTAAACAGAAACTTCCTTTTCTGTTATTATTCACTACAAAGCTAAAATGGCCAAATATATACTGTGAAAATTGGTTTCATTTAACAAAAGATCAGATCCCTCCTTCAGCTGTACTCATTTTTAAATAAAATCATATTGAACTAAACACCTCTACTGAGTCATCATGTTGAGTATTGCAAATTGTTGTCTTATTTTACAATAACGTGAGAGATTACAATTTTCTGTAACAAGAAGGTTTGCTTTGACTGATGAGTCTGATGTTGCAGAGTTTGGTCCAGTGGAGTTTGTCTGATCTGGGAGCCACTATGCCAGTGGAGATGCTGGCCAGTTTTACTTTGTATGACAGGAATGTGTTTCAAAATGTGCATTTATTGATTTGTAATGAGAAGTATTACTCCCGAAAGGATGAGAGTAATGTGAATGGTGGGATCTTGGCACTGGGGTTCTGTGTAGCACACTTGCCTTCCAGGGTTGGAAAACAAATTAAGATAATTAGTAAACAATTGACCAAAGGAAAATGTTGACCTCAGGGAGTGTTTTCATCAGATTATAATCAGTTTATGAGTCACCTTTTTCCTCTGTTGTGTTTGTCAGACTATGAATAGAGTCCCCTAGATTATGAAGTCAATTTAGGGGGCCATGACCAGCATTTTGAAAAATAAAATACAATAGAATAGAAAAACAAAAAGTGTGTCACATCCAGCGATGCTTTTTTTTTTTTTTTTCTGAGATCAAGTCCCACTCTTTTGCCCAGGCTGGAGTGCGGTGGCATGATCTATTTCTTCGGCTCACTGCAACCTTTGCCTTCCAGGTTCAAGCGATTCTCCTGCCTCAGCCTCCCCAGTAGCGGGGATTGCAGGCGTCCGCCACCATGCCTGGCTGATTTTTGTATTTTTAGTAGAGACAGGGTTTCACCATGTTGGCCAGGCTGGTCTCAAAACTCCTGACCTCAGGTGATCCACTCACCTCAGCCTCCCAAAGTGCTGGGATTATAGGCGTGAGCCACCACGCCCAGCCTAAGCCTGCTTTATGAAACTTTTGTTTCATGACATAGAGCCATGTCTGTACTGGATCACCCTGTAAAGTGTAAATGTATTTCTTATTGCTTGAAGTCAGGGATATAATTGTCATGTACTCAAACTTGGAAACTCTGAACAATGTCATTTACCCAGGAGTGAGAGAGAAAAGGGGAGGTGAAAATGAAGATGCCAAGCAAGAAGTGCTTGCCAAGGACTCAACCTCTGCCTCATTGTTTCTGGACTAGTGGTCCAGAGCACTCTCCTAGGTAAGGAAAAGAGGAAGCACTCTAAAACACCAGCTGTTTTTGTTATAGGATGATTATTTGCCAAAGACCAACTAACCGAGGGAGAGCCTAATGTAACTTCAGAGCAGTGTTCTCTTTCCCCAGGATGTTTTGGGACTGTCGCTCAAGTGGCTGTGTCCTGGCCTCAAGTGTAAGTAGCAGCCAGGCCCCTGCCTCACATTTCCCACTGTGCTGCCATTATCTTTGGGGGCATGAACCTTCTGACTTACTACCTTTCTGACCCCATGACTCAGTTTTGTTCATCTTCAGATTGTCTATGCAATGTTAAGTTCTAAGCTGCTTTAACTCTGCATAAAAAGAC
This sequence comes from Chlorocebus sabaeus, assembly GCF_047675955.1. Taxonomy (NCBI): domain Eukaryota; kingdom Metazoa; phylum Chordata; class Mammalia; order Primates; family Cercopithecidae; genus Chlorocebus; species Chlorocebus sabaeus. Next base: position 41,483,992 of record NC_132919.1, read on the forward strand.
TGACCCTGACTTCATCAGCTCAGTGTCCCATTGGGTCATTTTTCCCTTTTTTTTTTTTTTGGAGATGGAGTCTCGCTCTGTTGCCCAGGCTGACGTGCAATGGCTCAATCTCGCTCACTGCAACCTCTGCCTCCTGGGTTCCAGCGATTGTCCTGCCTCAGCCTCCTGAGTAGCTGGGACTACGGGTGCACACAACCCCGCCTGGCTAAGTTTTGTATTTTCAGTAGAGACAGGGTTTCACCATGTTGGCCAGGCTGGTCTCAAACTCCTGACCTCAGGTGATCCACCCACTTTGGCCTCTCAAAGTGCTGGGATTATAGGCATGGGCCACTGTTCTCGGCCACCATTTTTCTGTTTTCTTGAAGTGCTTAAGCTCTCCAACTCCAACCATATCACTGATACAGTTGGTCTCTTCTTTGCTGTCCTCCTGTTGGGCACTGCGGTGGTAACTTAATTACCTGTTAACTTTTCTTTTTAGCTACTTCCAAACCTGGATTTGTTGGGTCATTCACTTTCTGCTCCTTCAATTGTTCTGAAGGGATGACATCACAAAAACTCTTTTTCACAGACAAAAGAACTAGCCCACTCAACACATGGATACTGTTTGGTTCTAATTTTCAACTTTATATTTAAAAGCAGCTGTTGCAAACTTTTTCCTTAAGCCTTCGTCCCCTAGTGTCAGCTTGACAACCTTTTGCAGTTCACAAACCAAGACAGGCAGGAACGTGTGCCTCTCCTTTGTGCCCTTCCCTTCATTGTAATGAATGCACTGATCTGTTTTTCTCCTCACTTGACTGTTCACAGCTCTTGCTTGCAAGACCTGCTATATCAGTGTAGGTCTAATCAGGAGGGAGAAACCACATAGTACTCCAAACAGGAAAAGTTTAATATAAAGAATTCCTGATTCTCACTGAGATCAGAGTGATGAGGAAATGGCTAGTAAGAAGTAAAGAGAATTCTAAAAATATAGGAATAGCAGATACAAGGAGCAGCTACTACCCTGGGACTGAGATAGACACACCCAAGGAAGAGCCCCTAGACTCCACCCTCAGGCTGTGAGCAGGCTCCTTTGGGAAGGCATGGCTCTACCTCACTGAAGGACATGAGGAGTCACTATGATACTGCACCAGCAGAACTTGCTGGAAACCTGTCATCTTCCAAATGTTGACACATTTAATTAAGTGACATTTTAAAATTGCATTTGTTAATATTACTAAATATGTGATCTTATCAAGAAAGTCTTAAGTATCAGGAAGTTGTCAGCTCACGATGGCAGATACAAGTTTTCCAAAATTCTAATTTTTGCTTGAAAGCTCAGTTTTTCATTGGCAACAAATACTGTTTGTTCTTGAATTAAGTGGCTCACTTTATTGTCAAGAAAATGTGGGCCAGGTGCGGTGGCTCATGCCTGTAATCCCAGCACTTTGGGAGGCCAAGGCAGGCGGATCACCTGAGATCAGGAGTTCAAGACCAGCCTGGCCAACATAGCAAACCCCATCTCTACTAAAAAATGCAAAAATCAGCTGGGCGTGGTGGCATATGCCTGTGATCCCACCTACTCAGGAGGCTGAGGCAGGGAGAACTGCCTGAACCCAGGAGGTGGAGGTTGCAGTAAGTGGAGATCGTGTCACTACACTCCAGTCTGGGCAACAGAGCGAGACTCCATCTCAAAAAAGAAAATGTGTACCAATCCCCAAGTCTGAATGACCACAAGTTTTCTGTCAGTAATTATTTCAAGTAGAAATGGTGCTTTCATGGAAAATGTGGCTAGTTCAGTTTATAATTCAAATAATTGCGTAAGTGCTTTTCCTTGAGACAACCATTGTATTATGGAATGCAGAAGTGCTTTATGTATTCTTAAGCTGTGTCTCTAAGGGTCAAGACTTAATAATGTTAATAATTGTTATTCTATCAAGGATATTAAGCACAGCTGGCTTTGCCCCTTACTATGAGTGCGTGGCCCAGTGATGCCACTGGCTGGCAGATTTGTGCTGAAGTGCAGCAGTTCATTCCATATTGGTTTTGCAGCATCAGAGCAAACATCAATGCTGTGAAAAGACAACATAATCATAGTAGCTTTGACCTTGCAGATTCCTAAAAGGGTCTTGAGGGCAGGAGTCCATAGACCGCACTTGGAGAACCACTGACATCGTGGAAAGAAAACAGGTTTTAAGTCAGATTTGGGTCCACATCTGAGCCAGGTGACATAGGGTGAGTGTCTTCATTTGCTGCATGGGCCTAACCCATGCTCAGACTTACAGTGAAAAGTTAAAATCATGCTAGACTAGACCCTGGCACACAGCGGATGTGCATAAAGTATTGATCTACTCTTAAGCCTCTAATCAGACTCAAAAGACGGTGATTAATAAAGTTCAACTCATTAATATTCAGAAAAAAAGTAATGCCTGAGTTATTAGCATGGGGTATTCTTATGGTGGATTCATTTCACTTTGCAAAAGTTATATATATTTTGAGACAGAGTCTCGCTCTGTTGCCCAGGCTGGAGTGCAGTGGCACAGTCTCAGCTCACTGCAACCTCCACTTCCCAGGCTCAAGCGTTTTTGATGCCTCAGCCTCCTGAGCAGCTGGGACTATAGGTGTGCGCCATTGCACCTAGCTATTTCTTTGTCTTTTTAGTAGAGACTGGGTTTCACGACGTTGGCCAGGCTGTTCTGGAACTCCTGGCCTCAAGTAATCTGCTCACCTCGGCCTCCCAAAGTGCTTGGATTACAGACGTGAGCCACCACGCCCAGCCTGCAAAAGTTACATTAATTTAATCAAAAAGGTATTTGCATCCTGCCTCAAATGGTTGTTCACTCTAAAGGTTCACTGCCTAAACATAAGAGTGCAATCAACACCCAGCTCATGAAACAACAAGGTGTACCTATGAGAATGTGATAGCCGTGAGAATATATCTCCCATGTTCTTTTTTTTTTTTAATTAAATGACTTAAGGATCCACTGCTGGGATCTCCCGTGTTCTGATGGACTCAATGAGGAAATAATGCAGTGGTCTAAACAGTGAGTCTCAGCTGGAATTTAGGCACCCAATCTTGTGGCCATTGGAAGGTCTTATAATGTTAAAACCAGAAGCCACCTTCCAAAGAAAGAAGCCCACCCTCCACTTTACTTCTGAAACAACAGACTCAAGAGGAGATGACATCACAGAGATGGTGAGTGGTTAGTGTGTGGCTGCCACAGTGATGACCCAGCTGCAAATTCTGCTTTGGTCTTAGTCACTTCACCTCAGGCAAGTTCTAACCCCTCTGAGCCTCAATTTCCTCATCACAGTACCCACCAACAGTAGCATGGTGAGGACAGAATGAGATTATGCATGCAAAGCAGTTAACGCAGGACCTTGTACATTGTTAAGTGCGCATGAGATGTTATTCTTTATGTTTCTGTTTTGTGACTTGCCTAAGGTCCTGCTCCAGATTTTCAGCAGAACTTGAATCCCATCCTTCTAAATTTATTTTCATCTGTTACAAACAACGTGTGCCACATATCATATTATAGCTGCCATATTTAAACTCTAATTACATCTTTGGGTAGGAGGAAATCAGTCACCTAATTCTAATCAGAGATACTTTTATCTTGTAGGGCTCAAAGTCTTGGAATGCAGGTAATGTGAGCCATTTGAGCATACCAGTGCTTTGCAACATAGCCGTTAGTTTAGGGGCAAGGAATTAGTAGTTTAGGACCAGAATGCCCTGATCAGCACTGACTATCCATACCATCATGTTGGCCTGGCCACCATCAGCATAGGAGAAGCCATCACTGCCACTGTGGTCCCAGATGGAGATCCACAGCTGGAGACAAGAAAATTATTACAAGGAAGCTCTGGAGAAGAGAAATGACAGTAGCTATGTGCCAACTATTTTTCCAAGCACTTTACATGTATTAATTCATTTACCTAACGTACGAGATAGGTACTGTTATTTTCTCCCTTTCATGGAAGAGGAAACTGAGGCACAGAGGTTAAGCTCCTTGCCTATGAATACAGCAAATGAAAGAGCCTGATTCCAACACAGGTTGTCTTCTCCAGAACTTGTACTCAACCACTACGTCCCATAAAGAAACTGGTGCAGAATTAAGTGAAAACGTAAATTGTAGCACATTATATACTTACGGAGTTTATTTCTCATTTGATTTTTAAAAGAAAGCTCCTTGGGTGTGGTGGTATGTCTGTAGTCCTAGCTACTTGGGAGGCTGAGGTGGGAGAATCACTTGAGCCTGGGAGGTTGAGGCTGCAGTGAGCTGTCACCGTGCCACTGCACTTCAGCCTGAGTGACAGAGTGAGACTTGGTCCAAAAAAAAAAAAAAAAAAAGGCTCCTGATATAGGATATGGATAAAAATGTTCTGGAAGGGCATGCATGAAACGTAATGATGGTCACTGACTGCTCTGCAGAGGGACTGATGGGTAAGGAGCTTCTGACTTTTTTTTTTTTTTTTTTTGAGCGGAGTCTCTGTCATCCGGGCTAGAGTGCAGTGGCATGATCTTGGCTCACTGCAACCTCTGCCTCCCAAGTTCAAGCAATTCTCCTGCCTCAGCATCCTGAGTAGCTAAGATTACAGGCGTGTGCCATCACGCCTGACTAATTTTTGTATTTCTAGTAGAAATGGGGTTTCACCACGTTGGCCAGGCTGGTCATGAACTCCTGACCTCAAGTGATCCACACGCCTCGGCTTCCCAAAGTGCTGGAATTATAGGCAAGAGCCACTGCACCTGGCCATACAACTTTACAAAAACACAGCTTAGTTTTTATTGACTCCAAATTAGGAAAAATTGTGAAAAAGGAAAAATAATGGAAACATTATTTTGAAGAGTTATAGCTAAGAAAAATTAGAATTCAGTCCAAACTGTAAAAAATAATAAAAATTGAAAAACATTAGGCAAGATTAGAATCTAGCAACATGTGTACTATAGTTTTTGAAACAATTTTTCTCTCTCCAGTTTCCCATTTTTACTAAAGACAAATCATTATGGACTGATTTGCATTACTATACTTGGCCTAATTATTTGTATACAGTGCAGCAAGTATAATTTTTTTTTTTTTTTTTTTTTTTTTTTTTACATAGGCTTTTAAATTGGCTTTGATGGAACCTTATTCCATAGAAGGAATCTCAGATAAGACTTTTTAAAAGCTGAACCTGGCCATGGATTTGTACCATCAAATACCTATGAGTTGGGTGAATTCCTGTCCTATTATGGTTCCAAGATAAACTTGGTGCTCCTGGGCCTGTCAGAAAGTGACATTGTTTACTTATCACAGGTCAGAAACCCTGTACAGGAACTGTAGACAAAGGTATGAGGCCAGTTTTACCAAGGGATTCCTACTGGCTCCATAAGTCAAGTTTGATTCCTTAAAGGAAAGCACACCATTCTAGTCAAAGCCTTAGTAAAATAACTAGTTTCTCTAATTGTGTCCTATTACAAATTAAAACAGATTCTTATTACACTTATGCAAATAACTGTATTGTCATAAATTAAGAATACTCAAAAATAGTTTCCAAATTCTGTAGAAATCAGGTAGAGAGAAACAAATAGACTCCAAATTTTGTTCATAGGCACATACTCAATTGTTAAAAGCTGTAAATAGCTTAAAAGAAAAGTTTTCTTCACTCTGAAAAACAAAACAAAGGATCAGCAACACTTTAAGCAAAAAGTTAAAAAGACTACTTCAGACTTCTATTAGTTTAGTCTATGCAGTGAATTCCTGTTCTGCTTAATATTCATGAACATTAAGCTCTCCATGAGTCCTGAAAGTTTTTCCTTAAATCTGATGTCACAACCTCCAAAGTTATCAGAAATCTGCATTCAAGAGCACCTGTTAAGAGTTTTATAGCTGATTATAAAACCACCTTCTAAAAAGGACCAAAACAACATAAAAATTGTCTGTTGATGACAAAAAGTTTTAGGGCAGCCATAGTCAAAGGACACAATTGACAAGGAAATTTGTCACTTCTGTGGCACATAACACTTTAACATAACTATTATAATTATTATAACACACATTAAGTCATATCAGTATTATAGGAGTTTCCCATAATTTTGGAACACATATGAATAACATATTTATACAAATACAGCCCAAAGAAAATGAAACACCATTTCATATTTGACAATGCTTCCTGTATAATTTTTATACCAAATAAGCCTAATATGTCATTTTTGGACTTCAGGGAACCTATTAATATCTTAAAGAATTACTAGGTCAGAAAAAGGTGTAATTTATAATTTAATTTTGGAAAGTTTGTCAAATATCAAAAGTTTAAAACACTTGATATTACAAAATAGGATCCCAGGTCATTGTAAAATAAGTCATTCATTTAACCAAAGTAATAATTCAAAGATTTTATTAAAAAGGCAAAAACCTTCATTCTTTGATACAGGAGACTTAATTTTTCAAACAATAAGTCCTAATAAAGATAGCATGAAGACAATTAAATTTTTTTCCAAAATTTTATAAACAACCTATAAAATTTTTATCTTGACCATATTGCATGAAGACAATTAAATTTTTTTCCAAAATGTTATAAACAATCTATAAAATTTTTGTCTTGACCATAAGATATAACTTCCATAAACCTTTATAACCTTTAATAAGGAGTTGGTTAATACTTCAAGAAAACCTTGTTAATCTGACACAGGGGCCCATATGCTGGTCTTGCATCAGTGTGCCTTTGACATTAATGATTAATTTATAGAGAAACTGAACTTATTTTATCTCTCAAAATCAGCCCTTACAATCTCACATGCCCACCTCTTCTGCAATAGTCCCTGGGCCTTGAGGAGTTGAATAGCTTTAATTTTTGGCCCTGTGTCTCAGGAATGCAGTTTGTTTTGATTAGCATTTTCTATCAGGCCTGAAGATGAGGCTTTAATTGCTGCCAGTATTTAAGATTTAGCAAGACTTGGTGTTCTTTTTGGACCCAGGAGTCAAAGCCCTGTAACTCAATGTCACAAGTACTTTAAAGTGCATACAGGGAGATACACAAATGTAATAACCTTATTTTAAACAAATTTTAATCTCAGTTTTTTCCCTAAGCAAACCAAAACTTAATATGACAACTTGATGGTATAAACATTTTTTTGCTTTTATAAATCCTCTTATTGTGATTTACACAGACCATTCATGACATGCTTGAACTTTCTGGTTTGTCCTGAATATCCCTTTCTTAAACAACCCATTATTTTATTTTAGGATTAAATTTACCATACAAGATTCTCGTAAGAAATTATTTCTCTTTAAGCTTTTTTTATTACTAAAAATCCCTCTTTATTTTTATAACTTTCCTTACATCTCTCTTATTTCCTTGTTCCTTTTACCTTGTTTTATACATGACCTTTAAATATTAAATCAGATAAAAATTGTTCACCTTTTTTAAAAGGACCCTTTTTTTTTTTTTGGAGATTGGAAGTTTAGCTCTTGTTGCCCAGGATGGAGTGCAATGGCACGATCCCTGCTCACTGCAACCTCTGCCTCCTGGTTTCAAGTAATTCTACTGCCTCAGCCTCCTAAGTAGCTGGGATTACTGGCACCTGCCGCCATGCCTGGCTAATTGTTGTATTTTTAGTAGAGACGGGGTTTCACCATCTTTGCCAGGCTGGTCTTGAACTCCTGACCTCACATGATCCACCTGCCTCGGCCTCCCAAAGTGTTGGGATTACAGGTGTGAGCCACTGCACCCAGCCAGAATACATTTTTTTAAATAGAAAGAATGTTTTCCTACAATATATTTTAATTGGAAAATACCCAAATAACGATATACCTATTATTTAATATAAGTTTAGATTCTAAATTATGACGTTTGTCTATAAGTATCTATCCCATTACATTTATCTATTTTATTTTAATTATTTACCTAGATTATTTATGAAAACTGCAATAGTCATCATTTAAAGTTGTGAAACTTGCCATTGCAAAATTCTGAGACAGTGAAAAATATATGACCTAATGGACTCCATCTTGCTTCTAACCTCCAAGCTGTCCTTGTTCATTCCTGAACTCTGGGAGGAACTTAGTTTATAGTTTCACTCTGAAACGAAGATGATAACAGTCCTTTCTGAAAACACACCTTACTGCCTGTGGACTAGACCGCTTAAAGCCACAAGATAGAAGTTATGGTAATCTTATTAAATTCAAGATGCAGCTATTTTTATTAAATCAGTGTCAGTGTTTTATTTATTAAAGATGACATGAGCAAAGGTCATTATGTTTTGGGCTGACTTTATAGTTTTGTAACCCCTATGTCAAATTGTGACACCTTATAGTATTTGGCAGGGATTAGTATGAAATTGCGTGGTCAATAAATGTAAACAAAAAGATGTATGCTGGCAATTATTAAGACATTTCTAATATTAATTTACCAATAATTTTATTTATTTATTTATTTTTTGAGACAGAGTCTTGCTCTGTTGCCCAGGATGGAGTGCAGTGGTGTGATCTGGGCTCACTGCAAGCTCTGCCTCCTGGGTTCACACCATTCTCCTGCCTCAGCCTCCCGAGTAGCTGGGACTACAGGTGCCTGCCACCATGCCTGGCTAATTTTTTTTATTTTTAGTAGAGATGGGGTTTCACTGTGTTAGCCAGGATGGTCTCAATCTCCTGACCTGGTGATCTGCCTGCCTCGGCCTCCCAAAGTGCTGGGATTACAGGCGTGAGCCACCACGCCTGGCCATTACCAATAATTTTAAAGCTAGCTTATTTATTAAAGATTTTATTTGGCTAGGCATGATGGCTCACGCCTGTAATCCTAGCACTTTGGGAGGCCGAGGCAGGTGGATCACAAGGTCAGGAGATCGAGACCATCCTGGCTAATACGGTGAAACCCCATCTCTACTAAAAATACAAAAAATTAGCCAGGCGTGGCAGCGTGCGCCTGTAGTCCCAGCTAATGGGGAGGCTGAGGCTGGAGGATGGCATGAACCCGGGAGGCGGAGCCTGCAGTGAGCCAAGATCACACCACTGCACTCCAGCCTGGGTGACAGAGCAAGACTCTGTCTCAAAAAAAAAAATTTTTTTTACTTAAGGTATGTAAACTTGGAAAAGCATTTGACTAGTTTTTTTTTCCTGATAAAGTATTTGGTTCAAACACTTTTATTTTCTTAAGACAGCCCTAGGCAGTTGTCAGTTAAATAGCCTTAAATTTGTGTATTAAAGGAAACAACTCAGTTGAAAATCAAATAGCAAAATTTACATCATAAGGTATGGAGAGAAAAAGTCTGGTGTGCTAGAGAAAGATTAAAGATGGATGCCAGATCAAACACAAAATTATAAAAATGTATCATAGGATTGTACATGGAGACCAGTTTTATTTCGATAGGTATTGTCAGGCCTCTGAGCCCAAGCCAAGCCATTGCATCCCCTGTGACTTGCACATATATGCCCAGATGGCCTGAAGTAACTAAAGAATCACAAAAGAAGTGTAAATGCCCTGCCCCGCCTTAACCGATGACATTCCACCACAAAAGAAGTGAAAATGACTGGTCCTTGCCTTAAGCAATGACATTACCTTGTGAAAGTCCTTTTCCTGACTCATCCTGACTCAAAAAGCTCCGGCACTGAGCACCTTGTGACCCCCACTCATGCCCGCCAGAGAACAACCCCCCTTTGACAGTAATTTCCTTTACCTAACCAAATCCTATAAAACGGCCCCACCCTTATCTCCCTTTGCTGACTCTCTTTTCGGACTCAGCCCGCCTGCACCCAGGTGATTAAAAAGCTTTATTGCTCACACAAAGCCTGTTTGGTGGTCTCTTCACACGGATGCGCATGACAGGTATTACCTGTCTTTTACCTGGATCTCTGGGCAGAGCCCACACTGAATCCTGGGTCTCCAAACAGGGAGAATTATTATGAGGGTAAACCACGTGATGTTTTTACAGGACACTTAAAAAAAATTTTTTTTTAACAAAGACATTTTTTAAATGTCTATACCCCATGCTTCTTAAAAAACCCAAGAGTATCCTCTGTTGCAATAACTATTTTAGTCAATAAATTAGGTAACACCATACAAAAGCAAGCAGTTTAAGGGCTTAGACAAATTTGTCTGTTTACACTCTTAGGATTCCATAAGGAAAAACAGGTTTCTCCCCTAAAGGGACTCTGGTGCCTTCTCTGTTTGCTTTAAGGAACCCCGGGCTATTACGAGCTATTTTAGGTCCCCCATACAGCAGAGGGTGCAAGAGAAAGGAGAGATAGCAGAAGTAAACAAAGAATTCAGTCAACTGAGAAGAAAAACTTTTGTTCAAAAAACAGACAAGGTCCTAGTAAGGGAGGAGACCACCCCTCATATCGTCTTATGCCCGAGTTTTGCCTCCAAAGAAAGAAGTAAAAACTAAAAGGCAGAAATGAAATCCACAGGCAGACAGCCCGGTGCCGCACCCTGGGCCTGCTAGTTAAAGATGGACCCCTGACTTAATTGGTTCTGTTATCTATAGACTACAGACATTGTCTAGAAATGCACCGTGAAAATCCCTATCTTGTTTTGTTCCAATCTAATTACCGGTGCATGCAGCCCGCAGTCACGTACCCCCTGCTCGCTCAATCAATCACAGACCTCTTACATGCACCCACTTAGAGCTGTGAGCCCTTAAAAGGTACAGGAATTGCTCACTCGGGAAGCTCGGCTCTTGAGACAGAAGTCTTGCCGACGGCCCCGGCCGAATAAACCCCTTCCTTCTTTAACTCGGTGTCTGAAGAGTTTTGTCTGTGGCTCGTCCTGCTACACTAGGAGAAAAACACATAAAAAATATGAAGGCCTTTTAAACACAAACACACATATGCACAGATACACACACACATCTTGGATGTTAGCTTTTAATTAAGGTGCCTTTTAACTATTGAGCTCCTTTTAAAAAATCTTTTTAAATCTCATTACCACATTTCAGCGAGGACAATTGCTGCTATTTCGAAGTACAGCCATTGCTCTTTCAGTTCAGCCTGGTTAGCAAAAAGGTGGCCTTGTTATGTAAATAAAGGCCCTTAGTAGTCAAAATTTTTCCTCTTTTTTTTTTCCTTCTGCGGGCTGTTTTTCTCCCCTCAGCACACCAGCTGGTTGTTAATCTTAAATTTAGCCAAGAGAAACCCCAATTCAGTTACTTACCTAGGGATGGGTCTCAGGCTGAAGACTGCTCTCTACCATCCTAGAGGCAGGAAAAAAATAACCTCATCTTCCCTGTTGTAAGTGAGCTGAGACTCCATAAAGGAGTTACCTGCTTTCCATCATCATGGAAGCAGGAAAAACTTGCCTTCCTTGTGTTGGAAGCAAGTAAAACTCCAAAATTAAAAAAGGAGTTGCACAGCAAAATAAACTTTATATCTCAATCAAATATTGAGAAATCAGATTCTCTGGAGGGGGTGCTTCCAGCCCTCAGCAAATTGTCCTATTGGTTTGAGCCATAAAGATAGCTCAAGCTGGTGCCAAGCACCAATAGGAGATTTGTCAAAGGTCAGGGGCACCTCCACATAGAATCCCTCTGTGGTTAACAAAATGTGAACTTCGAAAATCTGAGACAGGTCTCAGTTAATTTAGAAAGTTTTGGTGACCAAAAAAAAAAAAAAAAAAAGTAATTAGAGACAGGGTAGTGCTGGATTAACCAAATGGTGGATATGATCTAAGTTTAGGGCATCGGTAGAAAGGGGAATAAAAGCCATGAAAAACACAGAGTTTTGAGGCCAGGCGTGGTGGCTCACGCCTGTAATCCCAGCACTTTGGGAGGCCGAGGCGGGCTGATCACGAGGTCAGGAGATCGAGACCATCCTGGCTAACACGGTGAAACCCCGTCTCTACTAAAAATGCAAAAAAATTAGCTGGGCGTGGCAGCGGGCGTCTGTAGTCCCAGCTACTCGGGAGGCTGAGGCAGGAGAATGATGTGAACCTGGGAGGCGGAGCTTGCAGTGAGCGGAGATCGAGCCACTGCACTCCAGCCTGGATGACTGAGCGAGACTCCGTCTCAAAAAAAAAAAAAAAAAAAAAACCACAAAGTTTTGAAAGACTGATGTTGGCTGGGCGTGGTAGCTCATGCCTGTAAGCCCAGTACTTGGAGAGGCTGAGGTGGGAGGATCCCTTGAGGTCAGAAGTTTGAGACAAGACTAGGCAACATGGCAAAACCCTGTCTCTACAAAAAATACAAAAATTAGCTGGATATGGTGGTGTACGCCTCCAAATACTCAGGAGGCTGAAGTGGGAGGATGGCTTGAGCCCTGGAGGTGGAGGTTGTAGTGAGCCAAGATCACAACACTGCACTCCAGCCTGGGTGTCAAAGCAAGATTCTTTCTCCAAAAAAAGAAAAGAAAAGAAAGTTTACTGTTTAAAACAAATATAATAATATGATATTGTGGGATTACTATATAGGCAGATGTTAAATACAACCACAGTAAATGGACAAGAATAGCAAAAGAGAGCGGAAGTGAAATTTTAATGTAATAAGGTTCTTATATTTTATATGAAATAGTACAATGTGATTTATTGATTTATTTATTAGAAATAAGGTCTTGCTATATTTCCCAGGCTGGTCTTGAACTCCTGGCCCCAAGCAATCCTCCCAACCTCGGCCTCATTGTACAGTGTTAACTGTAAATAGGCTGTGCTAAGTTAGAGATGCATATTATCATCCTTAGCACAACCACCATGAATATAGTAACACAAGGAAATTTGGGAAAGTAAAACAATATGTGGAAATTAAACAACATACTCCTAAGTAGCCAATGGATTAAATAAGAAATCACAAGGGAAATTAGAAAATAGTTTGAGATCACTGAAAATGAAAATATTCCATACCAAAACTCTTGAAATGCAGGCAAAAACATGCTTAGAAGGAAACTTATCACTCTACATACCTATATTAAAAACAAAGAGGAAAGAAAAAAAGAAGGATCTCAAATAACCTCAAATCACCAATTTTGTTGATAAAATCCAATACCCTTTCATGACTAAAACATTCTACAAAATTAGGAAAAAATACTTTCTCAACTTAATAAAGGGCATGCAGAAAAGAACAAACTAAACTCAGAGAAACAAAAGGAAGGAAATCATAAAGATTATAGTGGAAAGAAAGGAAATAGATAATAGAAAAACAATAAAGAAAATAGTGTCGAAATTTGGTTGTTTGAAAAGATTGACAAAATCGACAGAACTTTAGCTAGATAGAACGAGAACAAAAAAGAAGACTCAGATTACTAAAATCAGAAATAAAAGTTGGGGCCGGGTGCCATGGCTCATGCCTGTAATCCCAGCACTTTGGGAGGCCGAGGCGGGTGGATCACGAGGTCAGGAGTTCGAGACGAGCCTGGCCAAGATGGTGAAACCCCCGTCTCTACTAAAAATACAAAAATTAGCCGGGTGTGGTGGCGCACACCTGTAGTCCCAGCTACTTGGGAGGCTGAGGCAGGAGAATCGTTTGAACCCAGGAAGCGGAGGTTGCGGTGAGCCGAGATCGTGCCATTGCACTCCAGCCTGGGTGACAAGAGTGGAACTCCGTCTAAAAAAGAAAAAAGAAAGAAAAGTCATGATATTACTACTGACCTTTCAGAAAGAAAAAATATTATAAAGGAATACCGTGAATAATTGCATACCAACAAATTAGATAACCTAGATTAAATGGACACATTCCTGGAAACTCAAATTACCAAAACCAACTTAAGAAGAAATAGAAAACTCGAATAGGCCTATAACAGGTAAAGAGATTGAATTAGTAATCAAAACTCTTCCCCGAAAGAAAAGCCCAAGACTGAATAGCTTCACTGGTGAATTATGCAGACATTTAAAGAGAATTAACATCAATCCATCACAAACTCTTCCAAGAAATAAAAGGATAGAGAACATTTCCCAATTCATTCCTTGAGGCCAGTATTAGCCAAAGATATGACAAGAAAAAATTACAGAATCATATCCCTTATGAATATAGACACAAAAATCTCTACAAAATACTAGCAAACCAAATTCAGCAATGTATAAAAAGCATTTTTTCCCCATAATATACACCATTATACACTATGACCAAGTGAGATTTACCTCAGGAGTGTGAAGTTTTTTCAACATATGAAAATCAGGGCCGGGCGCGGTGGCTCAAGCCTGTAATCCCAGCACTTTGGGAGGCCGAGACGGGCGGATCACGAGGTCAGGAGATCGAGACCATCCTGGCTAACACAGTGAAACCCCATCTCTACTAAAAAATACAAAAAACTAGCCGGGCGAGGTGGCGGGCGCCTGTAGTCCCAGCTACTGGGGAGGCTGAGGCAGGAGAATGGCGTAAATCTGGGAGGCGGAGCTTGCAGTGAGCCGAGATCTGGCCACTGCACTCCAGCCTGGGCAACAGAGCGAGACTCCGCCTCAAAAAAAAAAAAAAAAAAAGAAAATCAGTACAATTACACCATATTAATAAAAGAGTAAAAACTGATAATTATCTAAATAGAGTCAGAAGAAGCATTTGACAAAATCCAACACACTTTAATGATAAATATACTCTGCAATTTAGGAGCAGAAAATTTCTTCAACCTAATAAAGGGCATCAAAAATAACCCATAGCTAACATCATACTCAGTGGTGAAAGACTAAAAAATTTTTCCCTAAGGTGAAGAATAAGACAAGGATGTTTGCTACTGCCATTTATGTTCAGCATTGTACTAGAGATTCTAGCCAGAACAATTGACCAAAAAGGAAATAAAAATAAAAATTACAAGTTACAAATAAATTAAAAAATAAAATATTGGGAAGGAAGAAGTAAAACTATTTCTACTTACAGATGACATAATCTTGTATATAGAAAATCCTAATGAATTAACACATAAAAACTATTATAGGTAATAAACTAGTCCAGCAAAGTTGCAGGATACAAGCTCAATATACAAAAATCAATTCTATTTCTATACAATATCTGTGAACAATCTGAAAATGAATTAAGAAAACAATTCTGGCCAGGCGTGGTGGCTCACGCCTGTAATCCCAGCACTTTGGAAGGCCGAGGCAGGCGTATCATCTGAGGTTGGGAGTTCGAGACCAACTTGACCAACATGGAGAAACGCCATCTCTACTAAAAAAAAAAAATACAAAATTAGCTGGATGTGGCGGCACATGCCTGTAATCCCAGCTACTCAGGAAGGCTGAGGCAGGAGAATCACTTGAACCCGGGAGGCAGAGGTTGTGGTGAGCTGAGATCGTGTCATTGCACTCCAGCCTGGGTAACAAGAGTGAAACTCCATCTCAAACAAACAAACAAACAAACAAATGAAAAAAAAAAAGAAAAGAAAAGAAAGCAATTATATTTACAACAGAATCAAAAAGAATATAATACTTAGGAATAAATTTAACAAACTAAGTTCAAGAATTGTACACCAAAAATTAAATAAATTTGTTGAAAGAAATGAAATAACTAAATAAGTGGAAAGACATCGCATGTACATAATTCTGAAGACTTAATATTGTTAAAATGGCAATACTCCTCAAATTGATCTGCATATTCAACACAATTCCCATTAAAATCTGAGCTGGAATTTTAGCAGATATTGAAGAGCTGATGTTAAAATTCAAGAGACCCAGAATAGCTAAAACAATCTTGAGAGAGAAGAGCAAAATTGAAAGACTCACATTTCCTGATTTCAACATTTATCACAAAGATATAGTAATCAAGACTGTGGTGCTGGCATAAGGAGAGACATAGATAGAATAGAATTGACAGTCCAGAAATAAGCCCACGCATTTAGGGAGAATTGGTTTCAGCCAGGTTGCCAAGATATTTCGACTGGGGAAAGTATAGCCTTTTCAACAAATGGTGTTGGTATAACTAGATGTAAAAGAATGAAATTGGACCCCTACCCCACGCCATATATAAAAATTAATTCAAAATGGATCAAAGACCTAAATGGAAGAGCTAAACTATAAATCTCATAGAAGAGGCCAGGTGTGGTGGCTCATGCCTGTAATCCCAACACTTTGGGAGGCTGAGGCAGGAGGATTGCTTGAGCCAGGAGTTTGAGACAGCCAGGGCAACATAGTGAGACCCTGTCGCTATAAAAAACTAAAACATTAGATGGATGTGGTGGCAAGTACTTGTGGTCCCAGCTACCTGGGAGGTTCAGCCCAGGAGGTTGAGGCTGTAGTGAGCTGTGATCACACTACTGCACTCCAGCCTGGGCAACAGAGCAAGACCTTGTCTCAAGAAAAAAAAAAAAAAAAGAAAAAGAAAAAAAAGAAAAAGAAAAAAGAAAAGGCACAGGATTCCAATTGACATTTTTTCCAAAGAAGATATACAAATGCCCAACATACACATGAAAGGTTGCTCAACATCATTAGTCATTGGGAAATGCTAATCATAACCACAATGATATAACACTTCATACCCACTAGGAGGACTGTACTAAAAAAGATGGACAATAACACATGTTTCTGAGGATGTTGCAAAACTGGAACCCTCATATACTGCTAGTGAGATTATAAAATGGTACACTGGCATTGGAAAACAGTTGGCAGTTCCTGGAAATGTTACACACACAATTACCACATGACACAGCATTTCCACTTAAGTATATATCTCCATGAGAACAGAAAACACATGTTCATACAAAACCAGAAATGTTCATAGCAGTATTATTTATAATAGTCAAAAAGTGCAAACAACCCAAATGTCCATCAACAGATGGGCGGATAAACAAAATACGTGATGTATCTATGATTGTAGCTGTAAAAGAGCCAGGTATTAGGTAGCCATAAAAGGCACAAATTACTGATACATGTTACAATATGGATGAACAATGAAACGTGCTCAGTGAAAGAAGCCAGGTATAAAAGAACATAATGTTTGATTCCATTTATGTGAAATGTCCAGAATAGGCAAACCCATATAGACAGAAAGTAGATTAGTCATTGCCAGGGGCTGGGATACAGAGGTGAATGGGGAGTAACTACTAAATTGGTGTAGAATTTCTTTTGGAATAATGAAAATGTTCTGGAATTCGATAGTGGTGATGGTTGTACAATCTTTTGAACATACTAAAGCACAACAAATTGTACACTTAAAAATATGAATTTTATCATATATGAATTATATCTCAATACAAAATATAACATAAAATACAAAATAATGGAAAAGGTCTGTCAGTAATGAGCCAGGTTAAAAAATAAAAATAAAAGAATAATAATAATATGGCGGCCGGGCACGGTGGCTCAAGCCTGTAATCCCAGCACTTTGGGAGGCCGAGACGGGCGGATCACGAGGTCAGGAGATCGAGACCATCCTGGCGAACACGGCGAAACCCCGTCTCTACTAAAAAATACAAAAAAACTAGCCGGGCGAGGTGGCGGGTGCCTGTAGTCCCAGCTACTCGGCAGGCTGAGGCAGGAGAATGGCGTAAACCTGGGAGGCGGAGCTTGCAGTGAGCTGAGATCCGGGCCACTGCACTCCAGCCTGGGTGACAGAGCCAGACTCCATCTCAAAAAAAAAAAAAAAATAATAATAATAATAATAATATGGCAATATTACAATCCTTTGGCAATAAATTCATTAAAGAAAATGAACAAATTCCTTGAAAAATACTACTTACCAAAAACTGACACAAGAAGAAATATTCATTTAAAGTCACTCAGCCAGGAAGGTTAAAAATAAAAATAAACAAAAGAAGAAACAAAAATTCAGAATACTCCTATAACAGTTAAAAAAACTGAATTAGTAATTTAAAACCTTCTTACGAAGAAAATTCCAGGCCAAGATAGTTTTTTTGTTGTTGTTGTTTTTGTTGTTTTTTTTTTAGGACACATGACTCTGACTCAGCCTCAGGAGGTCCTGATGTCATGTGCCCCGGGATAGCTTTAAAAGAAGAGAAAGTTAAGGAAATTTCCTAGAAGGCAGAGCAAAAAAATAAAGACCAGTTCAAGAGGTTCAGAATCCATGAATTATATCAAACATTTAGGAAACAATGCCAATTTTACACAAGCTGTTTCAGAAAATAAAGAAGCAAAGAACAGTTCTCAATTCATTTTGATGAAGACAGCATGACCTTGATAGCAAATCCTGACAAAGATATTACAAGAAAATTTTAGACTACCATCCCTCATGCGCACAGATGTAAACACCCTTAACAAAATACCAATAAATCAAATCTAGCAATTTATAAAACAATAATGCTTCATGACCAAGGGGGTTTATTTCAGGAATGCATGGTTGGTTTGATGTTTCATTTGTATAATTCACCATATTGGCCAAATCAAGAAAGAAAAAAACTATGATCAGTGTTGTTTAGAAAAGTATTGATAAATTAATGAGAGTACCTCAACAACAAAATGATCATAGTTATTATGGAAAAGATAGAAACTTTGTTAGAACTCTTTACACTTATTTTATGGTTAAGAATATATTTTTGTTTGTTTGCTTGTTTTAAAATTTCATCGTGTGGGGGCATGGACACCATAGTCTTTTCCATATCTCAGGAATGATGATCCTAGGACTTTGTCTCTAGCCTTTTGTGTGATCATAGGTGATTTAGACTTCTCTGGTCATCTTTCAAGTGAGAAAAAGAACAGATGTCCTTCATAAAGGGTTGAGGACTGGAGCACTGGGTGTTACAACCACACTCACAATCTTACCTTAAATTCTGTGAATTGCCATTGGTAGAAATAATTGGCAGATTATATTTGCAGACAAATAAAGTTTATTACCCCACCTAATTTTCCCAGCCTACAGATGCAGAGTGAGAATCTAATTAAGATAGCCAGCCATCTGCTGGATTAGGCCATATAGCTCCCTTTTAACTAGCTGGGTTATATTTGAGTTGACAACATTGTTCTACGTGGTTACTGATGATAAACACACCCTCCAGCCCTGGGGACAGACCCTGGACCACCAAAGCCCATTTAAGGATTAACATTCATGATGCCCCAATCCTGTCTACATTACATAATTTACTTGTGTTTAAACAAAACAAAACAAAAAACACAAAAGAAGCAAGGCCAGGCACGGTGGGCTCAAGCCTGTAATCCCAGCACTTTGGGAGGCCAAGGTGGGTGGGTCCTGAGGTCAGGAGTTCCAGATCAGCCTGGCCAACATGATGAAACCCCATCTCTACTAAAAATATAAAAATTCGCTGGGCATGGTGGTGCGTGCCTGTAATCCCAGCTACTTGGGATGCTGAGGCAGGAGAATCACTTGAACCCAGGAGGTGGAGGTTGCAGTGAGCCGAGATGGCACCACTGCACTCCAGCCTGGGCAAGATAGAGCAAGACTCCATCTCAAAATAAAATAAAATAAAATAAAATCGCTGTGATTTACATGTTTTTCCTTCTCTCTCTCTCTCTCTCTCTCTTTCTGTTTTTTGGTGGAGTCTGACTCTGTTGCTCAGGCTGGAGTGCAGTGCCACAATCTCTGCTCACTAGAATCTCCACCTCCTGGGTTCAAGTGATTCTCCTGCTTTCCTGCCTCAGCCTCCCAAGTAGCTGGGATTACAGGCGCCCGCTGCCATGCCTGGCTAAGTTTTGTATTTTTAGCAGAGATGGAGTTTTCACCATGTTGACCAGGCTGATCTCGAACTCCTGACCTCAAGTGATGCACCTGCCTCATCCTCCCAAAGTGCTGGAATTACAAATGTAAGCCACTGTGGCTGACTCATGTGTTTCATTTTTATTCCACAACATCCCATGAAGAAGGTATTATTGGGATTCTTACTGTCCAGATGAGGAATCCATACCCCTAGCAGGACCTGACTTCTCCCCATATTCCTCTTTACTGCTTTATGTTGTTGTTTTCTTCCTGTTTTAGAAGGCAGACCCATGTTTGACTCACATCTTACTCATTTAGCACTCAGTCTGTTGCATGCCTATTGCACAGTAGGTCTTAGTAAATATCTACTGCTTGGAATTTGATAAAGTATGGCCCTCCTATTCATCCTCATTGGTCTAACAAGCCCTTCTAAACCAATTAGCCTGGAAAGTGAATTCCACATTCTGGCATGAATCACCACGCCACCTCGCCCATGATAAATAGGTCAGAGGGGATTTCACAGTGTTTCCTGGAAACTGCTCCACTCCTCCCTTGCGAGGCAGCATTTTATGGTAGGAAACTCTTGGCTTCAGAAAGCAGATGGGTTATGTGCCAATGTTCACTCTTAGACAAGTTATTTAGTTTCTCTAAGCCTCGGTTTTCTCATCTGTGACCTTTTTTTTTTTTGATGAAATGAGATACTATGCATAGTTTTCATTTCGCATCCCCTCATTCTTCTGTATTCCTCCTCTCTGTGCAAACAAGACGTGGGACAGGCGCATGGTGGCTCACGCCTGTAATTTTGGCACTTCGGGAGGCTGAGGTGAGAGGGTTGCTTGAGGTCAGAAGTTCAAAATGAGCCCAGGCAACATAGAGAGACCTTGTCTCTACAAAAAAAAAGTTTTAAAAATTAGCTGTGTGTGGTGGCACGTGCCTGTATTCCCAGCTACTTGGGAGGCTGAAGTGGGAGTATTGCTTGATCCCAGGAGGTTGAGGCTGTAATGAGCTATGATAGTGCCACACCCTAGCCAACAGAGCAAAACCTTGTCTAAAAGAAAGAAAGAAGAAAAGAAGAAAGAAAGAAGGGAAAAAGAATAAAAAGGTAAATGCTAAAAGGTTTTAGGGGAACAGGAGCCTGCAGAACAAGAATTAGAGGAATCAGGAGTGAGTGACAATGTGGAGGTCAGCGGTTCTGAGCTACAATCCCCGTCCTGTTTTATATAAATTGAGACTCTCATTCCTAAAATGGACTGGCTGTCTTGCAGGGTTTATAAGGATAATAAGAGATAACCATGTTACTTATCTAGCACACAGTGGGTACCCCATAAAGAGTAGCTATTACAAGGTAAACTAAGACATTTATCTTTTCCTCATTTTTCTACCCACTCTGTCCCCAAAGCAAACTCCAACTAATTCCTTCCAAAACACCATCTTTCTCTTTGCCACCGGCCCCCCCGGCCTTTTTTTGTTTGTTTGTTTGTTTGAGACGAGACTCGCTCCGTTGCCCAGGCTGGAGCGCAGTGGCGCCATCTCCACTCACTGCAAGCTGCATCCCCCGAGTTCATTGCATTCTCCTGCTTCAGCCTCCCCAATAGCTGGGACTACAGGCGCCCGCCACCACGCCCGGCTAATTTTTTTGTATTTTTAGTGGAGGCGGGGTTTCACAGTTTTCGCCAGCATGGTCTCGATTTCTTGACCTCGTGATCCACCCGCCTCGGCCTCCCAAAGTGCTGGGATTACAGGCGTCAGCCACCGGGCCTGGCCAATCCCCACCTCTTTTGAACACTTCTACTCTCCAGTCCACCCATACGTCCTGCAGTCAAGCCAGAGGAGGGAAAACAGAGCAAAAGAAAGTATTAAAGGAAGTAACTTTAAATCAGTAACTTTGAGAAAAATATTTAAGTTCCAATATTATGTGTGTGTGTGTGTGTGTGTGTGTGTGTGTGAGAGAGAGAGAGAGAGAGAGAGAGAGAGACAGAGAGAGAAGGAGAGAGAAAGCCTTTGTTAAACTGGGTAACTCCAAATCCCAGGAAAGTAGAAATGGGAATTTTTATAAAACCATGATATATCAGTAGAATGGAAATAAATCACCAGGTTTAAATCTGAGTGTGTGACTATGGGCTCCAGTCTTCAGGGACTGTATGTTCGCATGTCCCAATCCGGGACGAGGAAAGAGGAAGGATTAAAAAAAGAAGAAGAAAAAAGCATTGTGGTTTAACAGTTCCTACAGGTTTCCTTTTTTTTTTTTTTTTGCTTTTTTTAAAGCTTGCCCCATAGTTATGGGAACACCTCTGGTCTCAGATGAGTGCTGGGGGTCCGGGGTTCTGCACCCAGTTGTCAGCTTCCTCATCCGCAGAGTGGCCCCCAGAAGCCTCCGGGTGGTCGCGAGGATGCTCTAAACCCCGGGGGCTAAGGCCGAGCCCGGCGTCCCGCGCCCAGCCCGCGGGAGCTCTCGAGGCTCGCAGCGCGGCCGACCTTCGCCACTTCGTGGGCGACTGGCAATTCGGTGCCCGCAGACTTCCGAGGGTACCTCGCGAGGCCCGCCCAGTCCTCGCGGCCCGCCCCTCCGCGCCCCACGTGACTTCCTGACGGCTGCAGGGACTGCCTTTCCCGGGCTAGGTTTCGTTTCCTCGGCAGCCTCGGAGCGCGGTTGCAGTAGTCGCGTCCCGACCCCTGGGAGCACCATGGCACAGCTGTGCCCCCTGGCCGAGGAGCTGTCGTGCTCCATCTGCCTGGAGCCCTTCAAAGAGCCGGTCACCACTCCGTGCGGCCACAACTTCTGCGGCTCGTGCCTGAACGAGACGTGGGCCGTCCAGGGCGCCCCATACTTGTGCCCGCAGTGCCGCGCCGTTTACCAGGCGCGACCGCAGCTGCACAAGAACACTGTGCTGTGCAACGTGGTGGAGCAGTTCCTGCAGGCCGAGCTGGCCCGGGAGCCACCCGCCGACGGCTGGACGCCGCCCGCCCGCGCCTCTGCACCCAGCCCGGGTGCCCAGGTGGCTTGCGACCACTGCCTGAAGGAGGCCGCCGTGAAGACATGCTTGGTGTGCATGGCCTCCTTCTGTCAGGAGCACCTGCAGCCGCACTTCGACAGCCCCGCCTTCCAGGACCATCCGCTGCAGTCTCCCGTTCGCGACCTGTTGCGCCGCAAATGTTCCCAGCACAACCGGCTGCGAGAGTTTTTCTGCCCCGAGCACGGCGAGTGCATCTGCCACATCTGCCTGGTGGAGCATAAGGCCTGCTCTCCCGCGTCCCTGAGCCAGGCCAGCGCCAACCTGGAGGTAAAGAATGGCCCGGGAGGGCGCAGAGGGCAGCCTGGGCCTGCTGGGTGGTGCAGAGGGGCCACCGGGGGCCTCTCTGCCACCCTCTGGACGCCCTGGGGGAGATGGGCCTGAATTCGAGGCCGCGGCATCGCCAATGTCAGAGTAGAAAGGGGCTGGGAGATTATATAGTCCTCCGCCATCATCCATGAAGACAGGTTAGGTTGCTTGCCATAAGCCTGTCTTTGTCTGATGGTGTTTATTTTTATTTTTTTGAGACAGGGTCTCGTCCCTCTCACCCAAGCTGGAGTGCAGTGGCAGAATCACAACTCACTGCAGCCTTGATTTCCTGGACTTAAGGGATCCTCCTACCTCAGCCTCAAGAGTAGCTGGGACCACAGGCTCGCTAATTTTTTTACTTTTTTGTAGAGATGAGGTTTCGCCATGTTGCCCAGGCTGGTCTCAAATTCCTGAGCTCAAGCGATCTGCCCACCTCTACCTCCTAAAGCGCTAGGATTAAAGGCGTGAGCCACTGCACCCCACCATCTGATGGTGT
This sequence comes from Chlorocebus sabaeus, assembly GCF_047675955.1. Lineage (NCBI taxonomy): Eukaryota > Metazoa > Chordata > Mammalia > Primates > Cercopithecidae > Chlorocebus > Chlorocebus sabaeus. Next base: position 41,507,279 of record NC_132919.1, read on the forward strand.
TCAGTAGAGGGTTTTGAATGTCAACTATGAACCTTGGAGGTAACCTCTGTTCCCTCACCAAGTCCTGGTGGCACCCAGGAGGTGGATATGATTTAGTTTCATTTTACTGTTGAGGATACTGAGGTTCAGAGAAATGAACTTAGCCTGACCTAATGCAGTAAATGGCCACGCAGGCATTGCGACCCAGGTTGGTTCGATTTCATAGTTTGCATTTCTCCCCATGGACCAGCCTCATATCCAGGTCCGTAGAGTCTGGAGCAGCAAACAGTCCAGGAAGCTTGAGGTCATGTAAGCAAAAGCCTTTAGTGGGCCGGAGAGTTCGTGTGATCAGGAAGGGTTGTTATTAGAGGCCTAAGAGGGGGGGTGAGCAGCCTCCCAGTAACCACTGGATCAGAACCACAGGGAGAGCCAACACTCTTGCACCATAGTGTCCTCTGTCCTGGCTGTGTGACTTTGAGCACAGGGTTTGGCCCCTGGACCTGGGTCCTCACCAGTATAGTGAGGCTGTGGGACTAGGTGGATTCCTAAAGGCCTTTCAGGTCTGCAATGTTCTTAGGTTGTCTGGGGATCATACCTTTCCCTTGTGGACTCAAAGCAGAGGCTGAAATCAAACCACCTTTTGTTACATCAGCCTAAGATCCAAAGCATGGCCTGATTTCATTTCATTCTCACAGCACCTTCAGGGAGAACAAGACCCGTCTTCGTGTTGTCAAAGGAGACAGTAGCCTCAGCAAGGTCAGAGTTGGGGGTCTGCATCCAGCTTTGTGTAGCATATAAGCTTGGCTTTTTTTTTTTTTCCTTTTAGAGACAGGGTCTTGCTATGTTGCCTAGGCTGTTCTTGAACTTCCGGCCTCAAGGGATCCTCCCATCTCAGCCTCCTGAGTAGCTGGGACTACAGGTGTGCCACCATGCCTGGCTATAAACTTGGCCTTTTTTTTTTCCTTCTTTTAGAGACAGGATCTTACTCTGTCACCCAGGCTGGAGTACAGTGGGGTGATCATAGCTCACTGTAATCTCAAACTCCTGGGCTCAGGTGATCCTCTTGCCTCAGCCTCCTGAGTAGGTAGTACTACAAATGTGAGCCACCACACCTGGCTAAGTTATAAAAAATTCTTGTGTAAAGGCAGAATCTCACTATGTTGCCTCGGCTGGTCTTGAACTCCTGGCCTCAATGCTCCTCCCATCTTAGCCTCCCGAGTAGCTGGGACTACAGGTGTGCTACCACCTGGCCTGGCTGTAAAATCAGATTTTTTTTTTTTTTGAGACGGAGTCTTGCTTTGTTGCCAGGCTGGAGTGCAGTGGTGCGGTCTCAGCTCACTGCAACCTCCGCCTCCTGGGTTCAAGCGATTCTCCTGCCTCAACCTCCTGAGTAGCTGGGACTACAGGCGTGTGCCACCATGCCCAGCTAATTTTTGTATTTTTAGTACAGACTGGGTTTCATCATATTGGCCAGGCTGGTCTCAAAGTCCTGACCTTGTGATCCACTTGCCTTGGCCTCCCAAAGTGCTGGGATTATAAGTGTGAGCCACCACGCCCAGCCCATATATATACATTTTTTAATCTTTTCTTTTAGAGACAGGTTTTCACTCTGTTACCCAGGCTGGAGTACAGTGGCATGATCATAGGTCACTATAACCTTAAACCCTGGACTCAGGTGATCCTCCTGCCTCAGCCTCCTGAGTAGCTAGGACTACAAGCGCGTGCCACCACACCCAGCTAATATTTTAAAACATTTTTTGTAGAGACAGGATCTCACTATGTTGTCCAGGCCGGTCTTGAACTCCCAATCCCAAGGGATCCTCCCACCTCAGCCTCCCAAAATGCTGGGATTACAGGCGTGAGCCAGGAGCCTGGCCTAAACTCTGCTCTTTATTCCTAACAACAGGCCTTCCTCTGCCAACGCCTGCCCTGCTGTCCTGACTTGCTGAGTCCTATAACAGGTCTGCTTTTTGAGCCCTGCTACTGCTGCCCATCACTGTTGGCAGAGCCAGTCTCAGCTGGGCAATGCCCTTGGCCTTGGGGGTTGGGTTGTCTTGGCCACTGGTATGGGCAGACTTGAGACTCTGGTGCCTCCCATGTGGAAGACCCAAGTCTCCAGTCTGTGACAGGATCCTCAGAATTTCAAAAAGTCCTTTACCTTTGATTAGGGGATTATTGCTGCTACCAAAGTTTTCGGGTCACTTTCCTTTGGTCTGGAGTCATGTGGGCACCATTCATGATGAGGGTACTGCTGCATGTGTTTCATTAATGGTGCATCAAATCTTTCAAAATACAGGGCTCAGGGTGTAGTGCTATGAGCAGCTCTTGAAAGTGAAGCAGTTGGCAGCCTTGGGGTGTTATGAGGTCTCTTCCTGCTCAGAGGCCAGCAAGGCCGGATGTATGTAGGCCTGGTCTTTGGCCCACACCTTATCTTGGCCACTGTTAGAGGCCAGGTCGAAGGGCGGTGTCACAGAGGTCAAGTTTGAAACATGAGCAGCTTGGGCTTTTCGGATTGAGTTAGTGTGGCCTTGGTCCCTGCCTCCAGCCCCTACATGTGACTGTCATTGGGTTGTTCAAATCCAGATTCAAGATCAGGTTCCGCCCAGAATATCTTGGGTGGAGTTGAAGAGTCTGGAAAGTGGAAGACAGGGCTAGAGTATGTTGAGTCTGCTAGTTTCGGGAAGGAAATGGTTTTTTTCTGGAAATCTCCTGCATGCTCAGTTTGGACATGTATCTATGATTTTAATATCAGGATCTTAGATGTGCCAGTCACTAGTGGTGTAGCTGGGGCAAGTCACTTAATTGTTCCATGCCTCAGTGTCTTTGTCTGTAAAGGCTGCATAATTCCTACCTCATAGTGTTGTTCTTAGCTTTAAGTAAGTTAATACAGGTAAAGCACTAGAACCATGCCTGGCATACAGTAAGTGCATAATAAATACTAGCTGCTCTTGTTACAGCAGTGGTGATTTGCCTTCCCATTTCTGTGCCCCATTATTTCATCTGAGCAAGGAGGTAGGAGACTCAGATATTGATTATGAAAATTAATAGAAATCAGATGAGGATATTAGCTTCCTTCATATACAGTTTGCCTTTGTTTCTGGAGGTGGCTAGGACTGAGCAGATTTGTGGCTGGGCTTCAGCCCCTGTGAGCTGCTTCATCTTTTTATTTATTTATTTTGAGATAGGGTCTCACTGTCACCCAGGCTGGAGTACAATGATGCCATCTCGGCTCAATGCAGCCTCAACCTCCCGGATTCAAACGATCCTCCTGCCTCAGCCCCCTAAGTAGCTGGGACTACAGGTGTGCACCACCATGCCTGGCTAATTTTTGTGTTTTTAGTACAGACAGGGTTTTGCCATGTTGCCCAAGCTGGTCTCGAACTCCTGAGCACAAATGATCCACCTGCCTGGGCCTCCTAAAGTGCTAGGATTACAGGCATGAGCCACTGCGCCTGGCTGGCTGATTCATCTTCCCAGCCCTTGGTGGTCCCAGTCTACAGTGAGCCTTGGACTCTGGTTTCTGTGTCCCTGCCCTGTGAGGCTGACAAAGGCTCCCAGCTTTGTTCTGGGACTGGCAGATGCCTCTGGAGTGAACATCCTTGATATCAGGCTTATCTCTCTGGGCCCCCTTCCCCCTTCTCCTGGACCTTGACTTCTTAATCCTCTGCTTGATTGGCTCTCCAGCGTCTTTTAGCAGATCTCCCCCCTGCCCCGTTATTTGGACTGCTTTCCTGGTTGTTTGCAGTGGGAGGACTGGTCTGAGTGGCCCCACCTGCCATTACCGAAGCAGCTGTCCCAGCTCGTTCTATTCCTGTGTGAGCTTGGCCACCTTGCTGTCTTCCTTGCCTGAGTTTCATTGGCTGTAAAACGGGTAATTAGAGAAGAAACTCATAATAATATAAGCTGACATGTAGTATGTTTTTCCTAAGATCCAGGCATTGGGCTGAGTACTTACATTGTTTCAATGAATCCTCCCAATATCCCTGTGAGCTGGGGGCAGTTGTAGCTATTTTGTGTCCAAGAAAACTGAGGTGAAGGACACAGTTGCACAGCTGGGAATTGGGACTGGAACCCTGGTCTGTACTGTCCTCTGAGAAGGATGAAGGGAGGTAGTAAGTATTAGAATACTTCAAAAAGCTCCAAGCAGGCGAGACTTGGGTGACAGAACTTGGGGTGGCAAGACTTGGGTGGAGTGGAAGAGGAAAGAATCTATCCTGTGGGATAGATCCAGGGATGGCTTCTGGTGGGGCTGGGCTGAAGAGGTGCATTCTCACCCTTATTTGTTTTCCCTGCAGGCCACCCTAAGGCACAAACTAACTGTCATGTACAGTCAGATCAACGGGGCGTCGAGAGCGCTGGATGATGTGAGGAACAGGCAGCAGGATGTGCGGGTGAGTGGCAGGGCTCTCCAAGGCCAGCCCTGCCCTGTGGCTTCCCTCGCCTTCCAGGCAGGACAGGCGTGACTCTCACCATGACAAGGCTGGTGTTGGGTGCACTCATGGTGTCAGAATGAAACATCAACCTTGCAACGCATGCAGACAGCTGTGTGTCCGAGAGAGATCCTTTGCAAACCCGAACCGAAAATTACCTGTCAGCCCAACTGTGGGGGAAATCATTATAAATTAGGGTTAAAAAGTAGTAATTCAAAAAAATGATTATGATATAAAGTGGGAGAAAAAGAGGAGGCAAAAGTATATACCTCCTAGGGTTGCATCTATTTACAAAAAGGAAGTATATTAGTTTTGTAGGGCTACTGTAACAAATTGCCACCAACTTGGTGGCTTACAACAACAGAAATGTATTCTGGCAGGGCTCTGGAGGCCAGAAGTCCAAAATCAAGATGTTGGCATGGCCACACTCCTGAAGTCTCTAGGGGAGAACCCTTCCTTGCTTCTTACAGCTTCTGGTGGCTCAGGCATTCCTTGGCTTTTGACTGCATCACTCCAATCTCTGCCTCTGTCTTCACATATCTGCCTCTTCTTCCCTTAGTGTCTTCCATCTCCAATAAGGACCCTTGTCACTGGATTTAGGGAGCACCTGGGTAATCTAGGATGATCGAATCTCAAGATCTTTAATTGCATCTGCAAAGACCTCTTTCCTCAGTAAGATTACATTCGCAGGTTCTGGTATATGGACATGTCTTTTGGGGACCTAGCATTCAATCCATTACAGAGAGCATGGAAAGAAACTGAAAGGAAATATCATAGAAGGATCATAGTGGAAGTGTTGGAGTGGTAAATTAGGAATGGTTTTGTTCCCCCTGTTTTTCAGATTTTCAATACGTTTAAATTGCTTTTAAATGGAAAGATCAGATTTTTACCCCTTTTCAGAGCTGCAGCACCCAGTTTTATGGCAGCAGTTATGGTTTAATTAGATGAGATCTAGGTTAGAATACCAGCTCTGTCACATACTAGCTTATGTCGCTTTGGTCATGTGGACAGATCTTCGAGCCTTCTTTTCCCAGTTTGCACAGTGGAATCACAACTTTCTGAAGATGATTGTGAGACAAATGAAAGAATGCACGTGAAAGTAACTGTATTTGTTAGAGGGCAGGTTATACTGCTGTAACAAAGATACACCAAAATTCAGAGGCTTAAATATGATCGAAGTTTATTTTGCCAACTGACAGTCCAAACCCACACATGAGTAACCCAGACTAAGGGTTCATGTAATCATTCAGGGATTAAGGGTTCTCCCTTCTTATTACCCTACTATTCTACAAGGTATTGTCCCAACCTCTTTGACTGGAGCTGAGTTACCATTATATCTTTGTTCTAGCCTGTGAGAAAAGGGACAAAGAGGAAGTGGAGGACAAGCAATTTTCCTTTACACAGGCGATACAGTGTTGCACATATCATTCCCGGGCATGGGTCATTGGAAGGAGTTTTGTCACGTCACCTAGCCTAGCTGCAGGGGAGGCTGGGAAATGTAGTCTGAGTAGCCACATGCCCAGATGAAACTCCAGGGATGTTCTCTTACCAAAAGGAAAAAAGGGAAAATGAACACTGGGGGACACTTGTAGTCACATTAGAAGTCGCACAGTAAAAGATTGGCAGAGAAGGCTGGGCACGATGGCTCACGCCTGTAATCTCAGCACTTTGGGAGGCCAAGGTGGGTGGATCATCTGAGGTCAGGAGTTCAAGACCAGCCTGGCCAACATGGCGAAACCCCATCTCTACTAAAAATACAAAAAATTAGCCGGGCGTGGTGGTGCACACCTATAGTTCCAGCTACTCGGGAGGCTGAGGCAGGAGAATCACTTAAACCTGGGAGGCAGAGGTTGCAGTGAGCCGAGGTCATGTCATTGCACTCTAGCCTGGGTGACAAGAGTGAAACTTCATCTCAAAAAAAAAAAAAAAAAAAAATTGAGGAAGAAATACTTGAATTCCTCTCTTCCAGTCTACTGTCCTTCTTGTGTGTTTTTCTCTTTGTTATGATTGATTCTGAGCTATTGTCGTAGTCCATTTTCTGCGGCTATAACAGAGTACCACAGACTGGGTATTTGCAAAGAAGAGAAGTTTATTTGGCTCAAAGTTCTAGAAGCTGAGAGGTCCAAGAGCATGCTTCCGGCATCTGGTGAGGATCATCCATGGCGGAAGGATGGAAGGCAGGAGAGCGGGACAGGAAAAAGGAGGTCAAACCCTGTGATAAGGACATGAATCCATTCACGAGGGCAAAGCCCTCACGATCTAATCACCTCAATGGCAATTCAGTCTCAGCATGAGCTTTGCAGGAGACATTCAAACCATAGCAGCTATTGAGGCTACCCAAGATGTGAAACAAAATTGCAGCTGCTAAAGCAGTGCTGTCCGGCAGAAATACAGTAGGAGTGCAGATGTAATTTTAAGTTAATTTGAATAGTACGTGAGATTTATTTTATTTTATTTATTTATCTTTTTTAGAGACAGGTCTTACTCTGTCACCCAGGCTAGAGTGCAGTGGAGCAATCATAGCTCACTGCAGCTTTGAACTCCTGGGCTCAAGTAATCCACCTGACTCAACCTCTACCCCCCTTAACTCCCCATTATCTAGGAGTACAGTCCATCTAATTTTTTTTTTTTTTTTTTTGTAGAGAAAGGGTCTTTCTGTGTTGCCCAGGCTGGTCTTGAACTCCTGGCCTCAAGCGATCCTCCTGCCTCGGTCTCCCAAGGTGCTGGGATTATGAGCATGAATCACTGCACCTGACTGAGATTAATTTTAATATTACAGTTTATTTAATTTGGTATATCATCATATCATCAATTTAAAAGTTTTAAGGTATTTTACATTCCTTTTTTTGGTATGAAACCCTTGAAAGCCAGTATGTATTTTACACTCATGGCAAGTCTCAGTTTGGACTAGCCACATTTCACGTGTTCAGTAGCCACATGTAGCAAGTGGCTATGTTATTGGAAAGTACAGTTCTAGAGCATGATATTCTCTAGAACTTTTCCAGAGCTGCATCCTGACTTTTTATTTTGTTTTGTTTTATTTTATTTTATTTTTATTTTATTGAGAGAGTCTCACTCTGTCTCCCAGGCTGGAGTGCAATGGCACGATCTTGGCTCACTGCAACCTCTGCTTCCTGGGTTCAAGCGATTCTCCTCCCTCAGCCTCCCAAGTAGCTGGGACTACAGGTGCGCGCCACCACAACCAGCTCATTTTTGTATTTTTACTAGAGATGGGGTTTCACCATGTTGGCCAGAATGGTCTTGATCTCTTGCTGACTTTTATTTTTAAAAATTGCCCATGAACCACCTTTGGCTTAAGAAATAAAATATCATCGACGCAGCCCCTCCCATCTGTTTCTCCCTTATTCTACCCCCTTTACTCTCTTCCAGAAGTAACCACTCTCCTGAATTTATTTATTCATTCCCACGTGTTTCTTTGTGCATATAACCATTCTGTTTGTTTCTAAGCTTTATTGAAAGAGCATCATATGGTGGATCTTCTTCTGCAAGTTGTTTTTCTGTCATGGAGATTTATTCAGGCATAGCTCTGGTTTATTAATTTTCATAACTCTTTAATATTCCATCCTATGAATACCTCCCAGTCTTCGCATCAAATCTTCTGATGGATGTTCAGGTTGATTTCAGGTTTTTGCTACTTCAGACAATGCTGCCTGTGAACATTCTTATGTGTGTCTCAGGGGCAGGTGGCTGTGATTTTTTGTAGCATAGATTCCTAGGACTGGAGTTGCTGAGTCAAAGCGTATGAGCACCTCCAAATTTTTTTTTTTTTTTTTTTTTTTTGAGGCGGAGTCTTGCTCTGTCGCCCAGGCTGGAGTGCAGTGGCACTATCTCGGCTCACTGCAAGCTCCATCTCCTGGGTTCACGCCATTCTCCTGCCTCAGCCTCCCGAGTAGCTGGGACTACAGGCACCTGCCACCACGCCTGGCTAATTTTTTTGTATTTTTAGTAGAGATGGGGTTTCACCGTGTTAGCCAGGATGGTCTCGATCTCCTGACCTCGTGATCCACCCACCTCGGCCTCCCAAAATGCTGGGATTACAGGCTTGAGCCACCGCGCCTGGCCGAGCACCTCCAAATTTATTAGATATTGCCAAGTTGCTCTCCAAAGTGGTTTGTTCTCCCACAAAATACAGGTAAGAGTTCCTGGAACCCCACATCTCACCAATGCTTGAGGCTGCAGCCTTAGCATTTTTGCCCCTTTGATGAGTGTCCTCTTGCCTTGGCCCTCTCAGATGACTGCAAACAGAAAGGTGGAGCAGCTACGACAAGAATACACGGAAATGAAGGCTCTCTTGGACGCCTCAGAGACCACCTCGACAAGGAAGATAAAGGAAGAGGAGAAGAGGGTCAACACCAAGTTTGACACCATTTATCAGATTCTCCTCAAGAAGAAGAGTGAGATCCAGACCCTGAAGGAGGAGATTGAACAGGGCCTGACCGAGGGGGATGAGTTCGAGTTTCTGGAGGTGGGTCGCCACGAGACATTGTTGAATGGTTTTTGTTTTTTTGGTTTTTTGTTTTTTTTTTTTGCCTGAGATCATGCTGTTGATAATAAGGCCCTCAAGGAGCTGGGGACTGGAAGAGGTCACTGGAAGCATCCCTGAGACACATGCTGTGTTAGTTTTCTGAGCTGGGCAACAACTTACCACAAATGTAGGGGCTTCAAAAAATGTTTATTTATTCTCTCAGAGTTTCTCTGGCTCAGGAATCTGGACATGGCTTTATGGGTGGCCTGCATAGGGTCTCACCAGGCTACAGTCTGTGGGGGAAGGCCAGGCTGTTTCCTTTGGAGCTCAGGGTTGTCTTCTAAGCTCATGTGGTTGTTGGCAGAATTTAGTTCCTTATGGTTGTAGGACTGAGGCCCCCGCCCTCCAATTTCCTGCTGGTTGTCTCTCAGATTAATAGCTGACTTCTTCAAGGCCGCATGAGAATTTCTCCTCTAGAAAGGTGCAATCCCTCTTTTAAGGGCTTTTACCTGATTAAGTCAGGTCCACCCCAGATGATTGCCCTTTTGATGAACTCAAAATCAATTGATTTTACCTGATTAAGTCAGGTCCACCCCAGATGACTGCCCTTTTGATGAACTCAAAATCAATTGATTTGAGATGCTAATTATACCTGCAATATTCCACCCCCTTTGCCATATCACATAACCTAATCACAGGAGTGCCCATACTCAAGGGGAGGGCTTTGTATAGGGTATGTACATCAGTTGGGGTCAGGGGCTTGAGGGCCGTCTTAGAATGTTGCCTACCACACACACTCCACCTCTTCCTCCTATCCTTCCTCCAGCAGCCCCTGGAAGTGTGTGTTATTAGTCCCTTTTGCATTGCTATAAAGGAGTACCTAAGACTGAGTTATTTATTTATTTTATTTATTTATTTTGAGATGGAGTTTTGCTCTTGTCACTCAGGCTGGAGTGCAGTGGCGTGATCTCGGCTCACCGAAACCCGTGCCCCCAGGTTCAAGTGATTCTCCTGCCTCAGCCTCCCGAGTAGCTGGGATTACAGGTGCACACCACCACGCCCAGCTAATTTTGTATTTTTAGTAGAGATGGGGTTTCACCATGTTGGCCAGGCTGGTCTCGAACTCCTGACCTCAAGTGATCCACCCGCCTCGGCTTCCCAAAGTGCTGAGATTACAGGTGTGAGCCACTGTGCCCAACCAGACTGAGTAATTTATAAAGAAAGGAGGTTTATTTGGCTCACAGTTCTACAGGTTGTACAAGCATGGCAGCAGCATCTCTCTGGCTTTTAGTGAGGCCTTTGGTGAGGAAGGAAGCGTTTACTCATGGCAGAAGGTGAAGCTGGGAGCAGGCATGCCACAGGGTTAGAGAGGGAGCAAGAGACAGAGGAAGAGGTGCCAGCTTCCATTAAATAACTAGTTTGTGCAAGAACTCACCTGTTACCATGGGGAGGGCACCAAGCCATGCATGGGGGATCCACCCCCATGACCCGAACACCTCCCACCCTGCCCCATCTCCAACATTGGGAATCACATTCCAACGTGAGATTTGGAGGGGGCAAACATCCAGACTGTATCAAAGTATCTTTCTAAAGCATGGGCCCCCTGCAATTTCTGGCCTCATGTCCCTTAGCACGGCCTGCAGGGTCCTGGGTGACTGGGCCCTGCCTGTGCCAGCAGCCTCATCTCTTATCACCCACCCCTGGGTCATGCCCTGTGCACTCACTGTTCCCCAGACACAGTGGGTGTGGGAGGGATGCCATGCCGGGCATTCTTGCCTAGTGAGTCGCGTCCTTCCGGGGCCTTGGATCCCATTGTCCTGCCATATCGGTGTTCCCAAGCATACCCCACTGCTTCTACAGTAGCATTGGGTGATGTTGTTTCAGACATGCATTTTTTCATGGCTGTTTTGACTGTAAGCCCATCTCTTATTACCCCCATTCATCCTCCTGCAAATCTGACCAGCACATAGCAGAGTGCTTGGCATATAGTGGTGTGCCCCATTGGTTGAGTGACCTGCAGCTCTACCTGAAAGGCCTAGATTCCTTGTTCAGATCGGAGTGGGGAGACAGTGCAGAAGTGAATGGGAACCTTCTCTCTGTGCACTGAGGCCTGATGCGTGCCTAGTCTGGATGGCGTTAAGTTTCATCCCAAGTGCTCATTCCTGTCTGTTGGAGTAGCTGCCCCGAGCACTCGAAGGATCTGAGTGCACATCTAGGCCTCTTGATACTGTACAACCCTATTTTTCTCAAAGTTTGGGACTTCCAGGAAGACCCTCCTTTCCCATAAGATATTCCCGGGCTGGAATCCACATCCCTTGAGATGTTCCTGTCTGTTACCAGAATGTGTGATTAGAGCTGTTCCCCTAGGATTGGAGTGGTCCTGAGTTTCCTGTGCTTTTCCACCCTCAGCTAGAAAAGTGGAAAGAACATCGTCCTGGGGGATCAGAAGACCTCAGTCCCAACTGTGTCTGTGCCCCTAGCTGGTGGAGTTCCTGGCAGGCTACCGGCCATGTCTAGACCTCAGTTTCCCCATCTGTAAGATGAGTGACCTCTGGGGTCCCTTCCAGCTCCAGATTACTGTGTCTTCAAGTGTTATTTGAACTCCTGGTGACCTCTGGCCTGTAATTTGAGAAGGCTGATTGAACTTAGCACTCATGGGCCTAGGGGAGAGCTTCCTGCGGTTGGTGAAGACTGAGCCCAGGTCCCAGTTTCACCAGAGCTGCCTGCACTAACCCCCTGGCATGTTTCAGAAAGCATCAAAACTGCGAGGAATCTCAACAAAGCCAGTCTACATCCCCGAGGTGGAACTGAACCGCAAGCTGATAAAAGGCATCTACCATAGCACCTTAGACCTCAAAAACGAGCTGAAGCAGTGCATCAGGCAGCTCCAGGAGCCCACCCCCAGCTCAGGTGACCTTAGCAGCCCCCTGTGCTGCCCCCTGTGGAGCCCTGTAACCCGATGGGTCCCCTCAATGTTTTGGGATGGGAGACTGGGGCATGATCCCGAGCACTGGGGCCTGAGTTTCAGGGCTCCTGAAACATCCGTCCTCCGTCTGGAGGCTGTTGGGGTGTCTGCTTCATCCTGACATTTTAGGATCTTTCCTAAAGCATTTTTGGGGACTTGATGTTCATGCTTGGACTTGCTGAACAGATAGGCTCTTTTGACCTGTGATCTTGAGGCCAACTTGGATGGGTTTTGAATGGGCTAGGGCTTGTTACTGTGTTTGGTGGGCGAATGGCTCGTTTGGGGGAGAAATCTAGAATTCCTCTGACACCCCCTTTTCATCACCCCATATCCAATCCATTGCCAGATTTCACTTCTTTCAATCTCCTGACTCAGTCTGCTGATCTTAGCACTGCTTGCCTGTTCTCCATTGCCATCCCCTGTCGCCCCATGACTGTGGCAGCTTCCTGAACCCTCTGCATCTGCTGCGGCAGCCAGAGAGAGACTTTCATGATGCAGAGCTCATGTCCTGGGACCTATTCTGCTTTGCCCTCTCACTAGGCTACCCATTACTCCCTGATGCAGACCAAACCCTTGACCCCGGTCTAGAAGCCAGCTCAGGCCCTGTTGGTCTCTCTCCAGCCCCAAGGTGCCCCCCGCCCTCCTCCGGTGCATCTCTCTGCATTCAGTTCCTCAAATATGCAAAACTTCCTGCCACAGTGCCTTTGTGTTTGCTCTTCCCCACTCTCCAGAAGGCTTGAACTCCACCATCTTCACTCATTAACTCCTCTCACCCTTCAAAGATCTCCAAAACATTACATTTATAGCCAGCCTCCCCTGCCACTGCTCCCACTCCTCAGACTGGGCCCGGGGTCCTTATCATCCTCCTGGGGCTCTTGCATGGGCAGTATCGCACTCTTCCTCGGGATCCCCATATATCTCCCTCATTAGGTTGTGATCTCTATGAGGTCAGGGGCTGTGGCTTATTTATTTATTTATTTAGAGACAGGATCTTGCTCTGTCGCCCAGGCTGGAATGCAATGGTGTGATTATAGTTTACTGTAACCTCAGACTCCTGGGCTTAAGCAATCCTCCTGCCTCAGCCTCCCGACAAGCTAGGACTATAGATACACAACATCTTGCCTGGCTAATTAAAAAAAAAATTTTTTTTTTTTTTGAGACAGAGTCTCACTCTGTCACCCAGGCTGGAGTGCAATGGCCCAATCTCAGCTCACTGCAACCTCTGCCACCTAGGTTCAAGCATTTCTCCTGCCTCAGCCTCCTGAGTAGCTGGGATTACAGGCATGTGCCACCACACCCGACTAATTTTTATATTTTTTTTTTTTTTTTTTTGAGACGGAGTCTGGCTCTGTCGCCCGGGCTGGAGTGCAGTGGCCGGATCTCAGCTCACTGCAAGCTCCGCCTCCCGGATTTACGCCTTTCTCCTGCCTCAGCCTCCCGAGTAGCTGGGACTACAGGCGCCCGCCACCTCGCCCGGCTAGTTTTTTGTATTTTTTAGTAGAGACGGGGTTTCACCGTGTTAGCCAGGATGGTCTCGATCTCCTGACCTCGTGATCCGCCCGTCTCGGCCTCCCAAAGTGCTGGGATTACAGGCTTGAGTCACCGCGCCCGGCCTAATTTTTATATTTTTAATAGAGACATGGTTTCACTGTTTTGGTCAGGCTGGTCTTGAACTCTTGACCTCAACTAATCTGCCTGCCTCAGCCTCCCAAAGTGCTGGGATTACAGGCGTGAGACACTGGGCCCAGCCTAAAAAAATTTTTTTTGTAGAGCCAGGGTCGCAGTCAGTTGTCCAGACTGATCTTGAGCTCCTGGCTTCAAGTGATCCTCCTGCCTTGGCCTCCCAAAGCACTGGGATTACAGGCTTGAGCCACTGTGCCTGGCCTGTCTGATTTTTCTTCAATGTTATTTCCCTAGTGCCTAGCACAGAGCCTGGCCCATAGTAAATCTCTGTTGTGTAGCCCAGGATTGGGCTTGAATCTCAGCTTGTCCTGCTGAGTGTCCTTGCAGAAAGACTTCTGAAATCGATGGTGGTGCAGCCCCATTGTGGAAGTGCTGCGTGGGGGCAAAGCTATAGGTGGCTGGTATGTGGGAGGAGGGGAGAGAAAGAACGGTGGGAAAGGAACAAGTGTTGACCCAGCCTCCGCTGCACGACCTTGATCTCATTCAGGAGTCACATCAGCCATGAGCAAGGTGAAGTCATCCCCATTGTGTTCTCGAAGAAACCAAAGCCCAGAGAAGTCCAGAGGCCACCGAGCTGGGTGCTGGTGGAAAAAAGACTTGACCCTCGCTACATTTTAAGTCAGAGAAAAGAGGGAACACACCAAACTGGTTCTTAGATCACCTTGTTTGTAGCTCTTGTAAAGGATGGGATGGGGAAGGTTGGAGGAAGGGGCTGTGTGTGTAAACCCTCTGGCTGCCCAGCGAACCATGGCAAAGCTGGCTTCTAAGGTCAGTGAGAGGAGCCACACACACTGGGCCCTTCTTCTGTCACACAGGTGACCCTGGAGAGCATGACCCGGCATCCACACAGAAATCCACACGCCCTGCGAAGAAGGTCTCCAGTAAGTAGCCCCAGCTCTGTCTCCATGGCAACAGCACTGGCTGTGGCCTCCCCAGGCTCTGGCCAAGTCACTTCCAGCCCATCCCAAGTCACTGTGAAGCCTGGACCTCAGTGGGAAAGAAGTTGGCGGCAGTCCCCACTGCAGCGGGTTGCAGGGCTGTGGTGGAAGCTCCCCTGTCCATCAGCATTGCATTTTTGGGCTGCCTGGAACGGCAAGATCCCTGAAGCTGGCTTGTTCTGAGAAATATTTACGATACCCAAGTCCCTGGGCAGAGCCTTGGGTGAGGAGACTGATGGTGGTCCGGGAAGGGCAGAGGCTAAACCTCCTTGGCATCTCAGCAGCGTTCAGTCTCTGGGTTGTAATGGGCTTCTGCTATTACCATGTTTCTCAACCTTTTTTTTTTTTTTTTTTGGTTTCTCACTATTGCCCTCCTCCTGCTTCATCCCCTGAACCATTTGAGAAAATTTTTTTCCTAATTACAACCCATGAAATTTTAATACCTCCCATCTACTGCATAACTGTTTATGTTCTGTGCTTTTACACATAAAAAGAGTAATCTTTTTTTACTCCTCCTCCCCTAAGGATCCATTTTTGCCCTCCTAGGGGTACTATCCCCCTCACTGGGCAGGCACCTGCCATTGACATGGGGGTTGGGGAGAAGAGTGATCCTGTTCTGCAAATGTGGACAACAGTGATATCGAGACCACAGGATGATTGTGAGTGATGAGGGGACACTGACTGTGAGAGCTCTTTATGAGCCGTATACCACTGAGATGTCCATATACTGCTGACATGTCCATATACCGCTGACATGTCCATATACCGCTGACATGTCCATATACTGCTGGCATGTCCATATACTGCTGAGATATCCATATACTGCTGACATGTCCATATACCGCTGACATGTCCATATACGGCTGAAATGTCCATATACTGCTGAGATATCCATATACTGCTGACATGTCCATATACGGCTGAAATGTCCATATACTGCTGAGATATCCATATACTGCTGACATGTCCATATACGGCTGAAATGTCCATGTACCGCTGAGATGTCCATATACCGCTGACATGTCCATATACCACTGACATGTCCATATACTGCTGACATATCCATATATGGCTGAAATGTCCATATACTGCTGAGATATCCATATACTGCTGACATGTCCATATACGGCTGAAATGTCCATATACCGCTGAGATGTCCATATACCGCTGACATGTCCATATACCACTGACATGTCCATATACTGCTGACATATCCATATATGGCTGAAATGTCCATATACTGCTGAGATATCCATATACCGCTGACATGTCCATATACCGCTGAAATGTCCATATATTGCTGACATGCCCATATACTGCTGACATGCCCATATAGTGCTGACATGTTCATATACCACTGACATGTCCATATACCACTGAAATGTTAGCTGTCATGCTTCCCTGAAAAGTCGGTGTGAACCCAGGAGGGCTGGCTGCACACTGCTGGTGTTGGGGGGGATGAGAGAGCCAGGGCTTGCTCTTTTTTGTTGTTGTTGCTTGTGCTTAGTGTTTAGGTCTCCTGTAGCAGGCAGAGTGTGGTATCAGTCCCTGAATGGAACAGAGTCAGGGCTGGGATGCCTGGTGCAGATGGAGGAGAGAGCCCTTAGCTGGGCCGGAAAACTTCAAAGGGTACTTTGTGTGAAAAGGGAAGTGAAAGAGCAAGTGGAAAAGTCCTGTTGTCCTGTGTTCTTCCTCAGTCACCTTCCTCTGAAAGCTCGTCCCTCAGTATGAATGAGCTGAGGATGCTGGCCAGCAGGCAGGTGTGTTCCCCGGTGAGGTGAGGTCCTCCTGTCACAGCAGAATGACACCCTGGAGAATAAAGTTCGGGAATGAATTGAGGCTCCTCTAGGCTGAAATGGGGAAATAGGGGAGGGGGGATGGACTAGTCCCAGTGCAGAAAGACGTCTAAGGGTAGGTGATGAGGGAGGTGCCTGTGCCCTAGACTGATGTCACAGCCTGGGCCTCCCAGGATGCTGGTCCACAGGGAGTAGGTGGGAAAGTGGCAGAAGGTGAGGAAATGGGGCAGAGAGTGAGCGACGGTGAGTGATGTGACTTTGAAGTAGGAGAAGCGGTGTTGTGGTGTGACAGAGTTCTGGTGGGGAGGTAGAGGGTAATAGGAGAGAGCGGGGCTTCTCTGTGATGTCAGGTGTCCTGCAGGTGGGCAGAGATATGATTTCAAAAACACCCTTTTTTGTTCCAGTGTTGTGGAAGGTGGCAAAGAAGGAACCTGGAATCTTCTAGCCCACTGGAGTGGACTTTGGACTCACCTGGAGGGCTTGTATGCCAGATTGCTGGTCTCACCCCCCAACCTTTATGATTCAGTGGCTCTGGCTTGGGGCCCAAGAATTTGCATTTACTATTTTTTGAGACAGAGTCTCGCTCTTTTGCCTAGGCTGAAGTGCAATGGTGCGAACAGAACTCATTGCAGCCTCAAACTCCTGGGCTCAAGTGATCCTCCTGCCTTAGCCTCTTGAGTGGTTAGGACTATAGGCATGTGCCACCAAACCAGGCTAATTAAAACAATTTTTTTTTTTTTTGTAGAGATGGGATATTGATATGTTGTCCAGGCTGATCTTGAACTCCTGGCCTCAAGCAGTCCTCCCGCCTCAGCCTCCCAAATTGCTAGGATTGTGGGAGTAAGCTACAGTGCCTGACCAATAATTTGTATTTTTTAGGGGTTCTCCGGTGATGCCACTGCAGCTGGCTTGGGCACCAGACTTTGAGAATGACTATTTTAGCCAAACTCAGTTCCTGTTGGTAGACACTCCAGATATTTTTAAAAGATTTGGCAAGCTTTTTTTCTTTTTCTTTTTCTTTTTTTTTTTTTTTGAGACAGGGTCTCATTTTTTTGCCCAGGCTGGAGTACAGTGGCAAGAACACAGCTCACTGCAGCCTCATCCTCCTGGGCTCAAGCAGTTCTCCTGCCTCAGCTCCCAAGTAGCTGGGACTACAGGTGCGTGCCACTAGGCCCGGCTAGTTTTTTTTTTTTTTTTTTTTTGTAGAAATGGGGTTTCCCCATGTTGCCCATGCTAGTTTCTAATGCTTGAGCTCAAGTGATCCCTGCACCTCGGCCTCCCAAAGTGCTGGGATTCCAGGCGTGAGCCACCATGCACCCAGCCCTTGGCAAGCTTTTTTTTTTTTTTTTTTTTCTGATTCCCTATTTGGTCTTTATTTGTGTTTTTTTCCTTTATGGAAATATGATTTACCTGCAGTAAATCTCTTTTTTCCCTGCAGTAAATCTTAAATGTGTAGTTAGATCTATTTTGACAAATGCATACCATGTGTTACCATTATCCAAATCAAGATAAAGGATTTCCTTTGCTCCAGAAAATTCCTTCATGCTCCTCATTAGTCGGTCCCTGCCCCCACGACCACTCATGCTGGTTTCTATCACTATAGATTCATTTTGCCTGCTGACTCCTTCTATTTTTCAAGTTAAAACATCCTTTTATTTGTCTGGATCAAATTAATGCACATGAATGTTACTATTTTGAAAATGTCATTGTGTTGCACCTTAAAAGATTTTAATTCTGAAAACTTTCTTTTGCAGAAGAGGAAAAGAAATCCAAGAAACCTCGTAAGTTATACATTTCTGCAACTGTTTATTTCTTGAGACTGCCCGAGCACAGAACTAAATGCTGGTAGAGAGAGTCGACCTCGCTCATCAGGGTTCCGTGGTGGGTTCTATATGAGTCCATTCTGTAATGGCAGCAGGCCTGAGGCTGGAGGGGAGGACAGCATAAATGAGATGAATAAGGTGACTTTAGCCTGGTCTGGTGTCCCCTGTGTTGCCCTGCTGTTCAGGCGTGTGTTTGTAGAAGCGGGTCTTAATCAGTGTGGAAGGGAGTAGAGGCCATGCCGTTGCTCTGTATTATGTTTCTTTTCCTTACCCCCAGCCTCTGTCCCTGCCTCATCCAGCAAGCTTCCCACATTTGGAGCCCCGGAACAGTTAGTGGATTTAAAACAATCTGGCTCGGAGGGTGAGTTATCACAAGCAAGGAGCTTTGGGGTGTCCACTCGGAGTGTGTTCTGCAAATCGTTCTCTGTTTCCTCTCCCAGCTGCAGCCAAAGCCACCAGCTCGCATCCGAACTCAGCATCTCTCAAGGCCAAGGTGCTGGAGACCTTCCTGGCCAAGTCCAGACCCGAGCTCCTGGAGTGTGAGTAGCTTCGGGGCTGGTGCGCGGTTCCACTGGTTCTGTCTCTTCTGTGCTGCTCTGTGCAGCTCTCTGAGGCCGCTGGCTGACTGTATCAGCCGCTCCCCTTCACTTGTCCTCTACTTTGTTGCTCCCTTATTTTCTCCCAGTCGTCAGTGCCTTTCTTTACTTTTCCTAACCAGCTCAGGTTTCACAATCGGTCCTTTGACTCTCCCTCTTGCCGTCTAGTCTGGCCCAGTTGAGCTCACCTTTCTCTGTGGGTTGGCGCCTGCATGTCCCCTACAGAGAAGGCAGGGCAATTGTGGTCACCAGCCTTCACCGGGCGTCCCATTGCTGGCACACCTGCCCTGCATCTCCTGTCTCCTCCCCACTCCTCTCCAGAGCCACCGTTCCCAAGACTTCCCACTGGCCATAGCTCCAGCCTTCTCCCTGTCCCTCCCACCTTCTGCTTCACGGAAACGACAGACACTGTAAAAGGGGCTCCCCCTGCTCTGTTACTGTCATCGCATCTGCTTCTACCGTGCCCCCTTTCTCACCTCCTGGCCCCTTTCCCAAGGCTAGTCCCTGGCCCTGGGCTCTGGAATCTGCTCCCCATGCGCTCTCTGGAATCTTCTGCTCTTTCTTAGGCCTTCCCATTCCCATCTCTTCACCCTCAGCATCTCTACCTAGGCTTGCCTATCTGTAGCATGTTTACATCTCTCCAAATCACAAAAACCCAGCAAAACTGTCTCAGCTGCAGCTCTGTTTCCTGCCTCCCTTTCACCCGAATGCTTGTTAAAAATACAAATTACTAGCTGGGTGCGGTGGCTCATGCCTGTAATCCTAGCACTTTGGGAGCCCGAGGCGGGTGGATCACCTGAGGTCAGGAGTTCAAAACCAGTCTGGCCAACATGGCAAAAACCCATCTCTACTAAAAATACAAAAAATTAGCCAGGCGTGGTGGCACATGCCTATAATCCCAGCTACTTGGGAGGCTGAGGCACGAGAATCGCTTGAACCTGGGAGGTAGAAGTTGCAGTGAGCTGAGATTGTGCCACTGCACTCCAGTCTGGGCAACAGAGTGAGACTCTGTCTTAAAAAACAAACAAACACAAACAGAAAACCCCAAAAAACAAATTCCTGGGCCCTGTTCCAGTCCTACAAGATGAGACTCAGGCAAGCTCAGAAAGCTGTATGATTAGCTCATTTCCTCCATGATCCTTTTGAGGACAGTTGGGGAAAAGCAGCTCTGCAGATTGTCTACATTGGTGGCTCTCAGCTGTAGCCACGTGTTGGAATCCTGGGGAGCTTTTAAAATCCCTGATGCCAGGCTGTCCCCCAGACTGGTTCATTCAGAATCTCGGTGTTTGGCTGCCCAGGGTTGCAGTGTGGGGCGGAGGTGGGAGCCTGAAGTCTAATCCTCGTGCCACTGCAGTCTGACCTGTGTCCTGCCCTTGACCCAGGCAGCTCTGAGGTCATCAGTGTCCTCTGTGTCACAAAATCCAAGGGATGCCTTTCAGCTTTTATTTAGCTTCACCTGTCAGTGGCATTCCTCCTCCTTCTGGCACTCTCTCCTCTTGCCCCTTGAGCCACTATACCCCTGGGGTTTCCACCCACCCCTCCTTTGCAAGCTCGTCCAACCTGGAAGTGGGTGGAGTTCCATTGTCAAGGCCAGGCCTAGGGCCCTCCCACTTTCCGTCTTGTTTCCTCTGCACCCATATGCAACACTCCAGGCAGCACCTGCCAGTGGTACCCACTTCCACTTCCATGTGGTGGCCAAAACCAATCACTGAAAAATACAGCCTTTCCTTTATCATAAGCAGCTGCAGCAGGCTTGGTGGGGATCTGTGGGTCCCTTGCTTTCTCAGGGCTGGCCTTCTTGTAGCCCTCCGCTGTCCTTGCCCCCCATGAGAGGCCCAGACCAGCCCTGGGCTGCAGCTAACTCTTGCCCAAGCTGTTAGCAGCGGTGCTGAACCACATGTATCAGGAGCTGCTGTGCACTCTGTGGCAGAGCCGCATAAGCCGGGAAAGTAAAGTTCTATCAACTTAGGGCCTTTTCCACCCCCAGCTTATTCATTTTGCCTGGGGGGGGAAACTCGGGCTTCAGTGAAAAGTGTCATGCCCCGAGCCACCTAGCAAGTGAGTAGGGACAAAAGAGACTAGGGTAAAAGCCCAAGTCTCTTGGTTCCCAAGTTCCCAAGCTAGGGTTTGTGCCTGTCTGCCTTGCTGCCCCATAAGCTATCTCCCATGGGTCCAGGATCGCTTGTGAGGGCGGAGGCAGAGGAGATTGAGTATGGGGACAACACTAAGGGGAGCTTAATCCTCAGATGTCCTGGAACTGCTTGTAAATGGCAGAAAGGGTAGGGAGGGCATGCTCGTGTCACACCAAGAATATAGTCAGGCCACATCTCTGCTTACAGAGCTCGCTTGGCTCCCTGCTGCCCACCAGTTAAAGTCTAGACTCCTGAGCCCTTCCCTTTCTAGCCCCATCATGTTTCCCTTCTCCTGATGCATCTGTGTTCCCAGCCACCCAGCTTCCCCAATCCTGGCACATGCCAACCCTCTTGGCACTCCGTGGCTTCACCCTCACTGTTCCTTCTGTCTGGAACAGCTTTTCTCTCTCTGTTCTTCTGTCTAGTTCTCATCATCTATTACTTGGCTCCAATTCCAGCCTGCCAGTGAAATGTTCCCCAACTGTAGCATCAGTTGCCTTGTCTCTGTGTCCCTACAGTATGTGCCCACCCTTTTGGCAGAGTGTGAGTCTCATGGTGTTGTTACTGATGGACTTGCCTTGCTTGTTGGAGTGTGAACTCCGTGAGGCCAGGCACCTTGTCTCTCTGGTTCACGGTTGTGTATCTTGTGCCAGAATCTGGTGTCAGTCAGGTGCCTGGTAAATGGTTTTGGATGGATGAATGGACAGACATATGGATGGCTGATAGATGGCTGGCTGGCTGGACAGAATAGATGGATGAATGGATGTATAGATGAGCTGATGAATAATGGTAGGTAGATGGATGGATAGATAAATGGACAGATGGATAGATGGGTGGATGGATTAATGAATGAATGAATGGATAAATGGAAAGGCAGAAGGATGGAGAGATAAGTGGATAGATGGATGAATGGAAGAATGGATAGATAGGTAGATAGATGGGTATATGGATAGATGGATGGATGGATACATGGATGGATTGATAGGTACATGGATAGATGGATAGATGGATAGATGGATGAATAGACAGACAGATGAGTGGATGGATGGACCAATGGGTAGATGGGTGCATGGATGGATAAAACTAGTGAATAAATAGTACCACTTTGGGAAAGGTCAAAAAGTGAGAGCACTTTGGGCCCCTTGTAATTAATTCCTTGGGATGATGTTTTTTCAGATTACGTTAAAGTCATCCTGGACTACAACACCGCCCACAACAAAGTGGCTCTGTCAGAATCCTATACAGTAGCTTCTGTGGCTGAGATGCCTCAGAACTACCGGCCACATCCCCAGAGGTTCACATACTGCTCTCAGGTGCTGGGCCTGCACTGCTACAAGAAGGGGATCCACTACTGGGAGGTGGAGCTGCAGAAGAACAACTTCTGTGGGGTAGGCATCTGCTACGGCAGCATGAACCGGCAGGGCCCAGAGAGCAGGCTCGGCCGCAACAGCGCCTCCTGGTGTGTGGAGTGGTTCAACACCAAGATCTCTGCCTGGCACAATAACGTGGAGAAAACCCTGCCCTCCACCAAGGCCACGCGGGTGGGCGTGCTTCTCAACTGTGACCACGGCTTTGTCATCTTCTTCGCTGTTGCCGACAGGGTCCACCTGATGTATAAGTTCAAGGTGGACTTTACCGAGGCTTTGTACCCGGCTTTCTGGGTGTTTTCTGCTGGTGCCACACTCTCCATCTGCTCCCCCAAGTAGGCAGGCTGTAGACACTTGGGCTGACTGCCTGCAGACGTCCCAAGACCCTAGTGAGAATGCAGCAGGCAGAACTCTCCTTGGAGAATTCCCCAAGAGGTGCCAAGGATTGGAAGCATGGGAGGGGAGCTGGTGGGAGGGTGGGATATGGGATTTAGCCAGGAAAGGGGTGAGGGTGATCGTGTTGTAGGTGAGGAGGCAATTCCACCCCTTGGTGCCTATCAGGGCAGGGTGACCTGCTCCCCATTGTTCTGGAAATCTCCAGGCTGCTGGGCAGCTGGGCAGAGCTCTGGGGAGTGAAGTCATGAGTGCCCGATTCCTCTTAGAGAAAATCCATAGCTACTGTAGGTTCTGTCTTGGGTCACTTGGATCTGAAGGCTGCCCCTTTGCTCTCTGGGGTAGCCTTCAGATCTTGGTGTTTTGATTACTCGCTATAGATGTTTTTTAAAATTCCAAAGTCATTGAGTTTCAATATTATATAACCTCCATTACCCGCATGTTGGGGCTTGATCTCCTGGTCATTATCTGTGCTTGAGGAAACATCCACAGCCGTCTCTCCCCAGAACAGAGTTTCCGAAAGAAGCATGTCCCTCTTCCTCCACTGGAACATAGTGCATTCCCTTCCTACCCTGCTCACCCATCGCCCCCCATTGATGGTTTTCAAACAGGAAACTTTTCAGCTAAGGCTTCAGACCGTGATTGGAATGAGCCTGTGTTGGATTTGTGATTCAAGATCACGGTGACCCTGATCCAGTTTGGGTGGAAATCCTTCCCAAGTATCATGAGAAGCATCTTGGCAGAGATGCTTTGGTGGCAGCCATGAACTTTGCTGGAGGCCTTGCTTCCCATAGCCTTGGCTGAGGGGCAAGGAACTCTGCCAGGCGAGGGGGACACTGCCCTGGGTCAACAGAAGCCTGGTGGGTTTGCTCGTGTTAGAGTGTCCTGCCTTCTTACTGACAGCTCTCCTCAGTGATAGCCTCTCCCCCCTGGATTGTGAGATATGGAATGACAGTGCAGGTACCACTGAGGCTAGCACAGTCAAGCAGCCAGCTACGCTGGATCCCTGAAGCCTGCTATCACGCAGACAGGCTGTGCAGCTGCCTCAGGGACCACACTAGGCCACTTGCTGGGGCATCAGCCTATCACCAAAAGGGTCTTTTAGCAAACCTCATGGGGAGCAGGAACATTCCTGTTCATCCCTGGCCACAGGCTGCAGACCCAGCACTGGCCCTCGCGTGAGTCAGAGCCTGGGGCTGGCCCTAGCCCTTTCTACTGCCGTCCTCGTTTGAGCCAATTCTGTAAGCTCAGATTAATCAGGGAGGGAAGAGCTAAAGAGGGTCACACAAGTGGCTATTTTCCCTGCAGTGTTTCTGTGCAGTGAAAATAACCCAGTCCACTAAGGGGCGGGAGTGAATGGATTGCTGGATTTTCCCCAAGCTCCTTATAGCCTGATGTCATCAGGATGTGAGTGTGAGGAATTTACCCTCTTAAAATGAAATGAGTCCAACTCTGGGCTTTGCTTAGAGGAGAGCTCCTGTCAGGCTTTTTATAATATGAAAAGAGGTCACCATTGGGGAAGTAGAGACCCCAGACCTTTTCATATGGATATTTGAGAATGTAATGTATCTCAGGCCTTGTGCTGGAACTCTAGGGCACTCTAGGCAGGCTCAGAACACTTGATATTCCTTACAGGTACACACCTGACATGCAGGTACATACCTGATCGGTGTCATCTCCTAACAAGGATTTTCAGTTCCTCGAGAGCAATAATCTTTGTAGGAAAGACATCCCTGCAATAGGTGATATGTGGTCCTTAGAAGTTTTCTTCCTTTACTACTTGGAAGAAAAGTTCTTTGGTGATTCTTCTCTGCTTTTGAAGATGAGTCAAAAGCATCTTCATTGATTTTCTGAAACGAAAGCCTTGTCTGAAACCAGTTAATACTTGGGAAACAGCTGGGCTTGGAGGAGTAGAATGCCAGAGATAAATCCATGGCTCCTGCTCTGGCTTTCTTCTGCAGAAATAAGGGCAACAGTAAGGCCCCTTCCCTGGCAAATGTGCAGCTTGGGACAGGGGAGCATGAGACCCTCTGTTTAAAACAGAGTCAAGTAGGTAACCAAAGCCAAGCTCTGTGCAAGGTGCTTTGGAGTTGTAAATTGAGGAATGCATCCTTGCTGTCTTGAACCATTCTATTTGCAATGGTGAGACCTTACATAACCTAGCCTAGCAGGGCCGCCACACACCCCTGCAGTCCTAGAGTTGGAGGAACCTTTGTATCCATCTGACTTCTCATTTTGCAGAATATGATGAGAAAGTAGAGGATCACTCTGTTCACCACTCTTGCTGTTCCATTAGGGAGGAGATGCCTGCTAGCATGTGTGAGGGAAACACTCTGGTACACCGGGAAGTATCAGAAATTCCCAGAAACAGAAACATAAAGTACTATCCTAGACCCAGGTACTGGGGACTGTCTCAGTCAGTGTGGCATGATAAATAAAAGGTTAGGATCAAGTCTTTGTATTTCAAGATGTGGTAGCTGATTATTCCTGTTTTAAGTACTCTGAAACCGATCTGCGATCAATAATACTACTATGTTATCTTTTACCATATTCTGCCTCTCACTATTGATTTTAATTAGTTTGGAGTATTTGAACTGTTATTTCTTGAGCTTAATATTTTTTTAGAGTTAACTCTTTAAGAAGATAATCACGGCTGTAGACAAGGCCAGGGCTGGCTGATGTGCCTTAGAAGCTTTGAATGCAATAAAGCGGTGTTTGGCATTCTCTCCTGCATTGTAGTGTGGGTAGAAAATGCTATTTGTTCGTCATACTGTTGTCAACAGATCAGCCACCCACTATAGACGGCTACTACCCAGGGACCTGCCCAGGCCCCACCCAGGGGCTCCCAAAGGTCGAGGTTTCTGCAGACCTATAGCCAGCACACTTAGTCCTGCCCCAGGTAGAGCTCCTCTTCGGGAAGCTTTTGATAAGGAATTCTCAGACCGATAGGATGTCTGTCTGGGCTTTGCTGCGGGACAATCTTAACTGCGGGGGCTAGGGGAAAGTGGGGGAGTATTGATCAAAGAGTAAGCCACACACGGATAATCAGTTGCTAGGGATGGAGGTTTGAGGGTTCATTTTATTATTCATTTTACTGTTGTATATGTTTGAAAATGTCTATAATAAAAAGCTTTAAAAAAAAAAAAAGAAACAAAAATAGTTCAGGCCAGCAATGGGTCCTCCCTGTTCAGTGGATTTTATCCTTGTTTCAGTTGGGGTAGGAGTTCCAGGAGGTGCGGATTGGAGGTTGTCTAAAGAATTGGACTGGCCTTTGTCCCTGCTTCCTGGGAGGGAGACTTTCGGTCCTTGACATTTCCAGGATAATAGGAGTCTTTGTTATTTGTGAGGCCATGGGATCACACCTGAGCTTATGCTAAAAGGTGGGATGACTCAGAGCTGGGGCTGGTCACTAGAAAGACTGACCATGTGATTAGAGGGTTGAGGCTTTGAGTCAGCCTGCCCTATGTGGTGGGGGACTGGAGGCTGAGTTTAATCATCTGGCCAGTGCTTTAATCGATACATCATGAAACCCCAATAAAAACTCTGGACACTAAAGCTCAGCACAGCTTCCTGGTTGGTGAAGCCATGGCTGTGCCAGCAGGGCAGTGTGCCCTAATTCCACGAAGAAGGGGCATGGGAGCATTGTGCTCGAGACCCTTCCAGACCTTTCCCTGTGTCTTATTTGGCTTGTGGAGCTGATTTGTATCCTTTATAATAAAACTAATCATAAGTATAGTCGTGAGTTCTGTGATTTTTAGTGAATCATTGAACCTGAGGAAGGTCATTGTACCCTCCTGGGATTGTAGCCAGTTGGTCACAAGTGCCGGTGGCCTGGGATCCTCCTCACATGGGGCTGGTGTCTGAAGTGAGGGCAGCCTGTTGGGGACTATGTCCCCTCACCCATGGCATGTGATCTAACTCTGCTGGTCGTTGTTAGAATTGTGGTGTGGTACACCAGGTGGTGTCAGAACAGAGGCAGTGGGATCTGCACACCTTGAGTAAGCTCTTCTCGACCAGCTTGTTGGAACAAAACACACTGCTCTTCACGGGAGTCTCCCGAGTTTCTTCTCACCTGTGTGAAGTCCCCTTGGTTTACTGTCCTGGGTTTTGTTCTCTCTCATCCCCAACCTCTCCTGTAGTTTTTTCTTCCTCACTGTCACTGTACCCGTAAAAATACTCAGTATGTCAGTGACAGACTTGTCCTTCTATTCAGAGATGACTCTTCAACTGTCCGGGGACACTTTTTTCCAATAAAAAGTTCAGGATGGTAATTTGTGACTCCTTACTAAAGGCAAGCTGGGAGTGCGTGTGTGCGTGTGTGTGTGTGTGTGTGCATGCGTGTATGGTTTTTAAGTCATTTGTGGTCTGCTGGAGTGACCCGTGGGCTAAGTTTGGACTTGCTCATAGGTTTTACATCTGTTTTCTCATCAGTTCCCAGGCGGTCTTGAAATGCCATAGCATCATGAATAACCAATAGATCTCCAACCGTTATTGACCTTGGAGTCGCAGTCTTGTATTTTATTGTAGATCAATTCCAATACATAAAATACAGGGAGACTCTAAAAAAGCAAATCAAAGAGTGAAGGGGAAATGATACATTTAAAAAGCCGATTTTAAAGGGGGCAATTTGGAATAAATGCACACACAAAATAGGGCCCTTTTGCTGATGCCTGTGCTGCCTTATCGAGCTGTATGTCCTTTAGTCCAGGCACATCTCCTTTCTGAGTCTTGACTTTGCCTGCATTAAAGGTTCCATGAGGATCAGATGAAATTTTTGAGGTAAATAGGTTGACATTTAAAATATGGTACATGTGATTATTCTACCTTCTCTACATACCCATAAACACACCTGCATTTTGAAGGAAGTCCAGTTTGGGGCTGCCTTGGGAACTAGGATGCAGTATTATAGCCAAAGGGCCTTTTCTCTCAACCAAGGCATGTTGGCATTGCCACCACTCCCTTCTTGGGGTCACATTCCCCACAGAGTTCCTGCACCCAAAGGCTTTTGATATTAGGTGAGCCCCACCTACTCCCTTCCCTTGTGTATCTGAACTTTGTTCTTCTCCTTTCTGCCTCACTATATCCCCTTTCTCCCTGTCAGCTTCCTGAGCTTGTTCTGTGAACCACAGATAAGCCATTTGCATGCCCAGGCTGTGCTGAGCCCTGTTTGCTGTCCTTGGCACCCCGTCCTTGATCTGGGATGGCAAAGCAGGCAGGTGTTCTCAAACGGCTTCTAGGGATCCAGCCACAGATGCCTCTCCCTGTCTCCCACCCCAAGACTCGCTTCTGTTCTATCTGCCCCCTGGAGTTTCACTGATTTGTTTGTTTATTTTCTGAGACTCTAGCTCTATCACCCAGGTTTGAGTGTAGTGGCCTGATCTTGGCTCACTGCAACCTCCGCCTCCCAGGCCCACGTGATTCTCCTGCCTCAGCCTCCTGAGTAGCTGAGATTACAGGCATGTACCACCACGCCCAGCTATTTTTTCTATTTTTAGTAGAGATGGGGTTTCACCATGTTGGCCAGACTAGTCTTGAACTCCTGGCCTCTAGTGATCTGCCCCTTGGCCTCCCAAAGTGCTGAGATTACAGGTGTGAGCCACCGTGCCCAACCTTCTTCATTGATTTGTTTATTGCCTAGCCATGAATTCAGCATGTGGAAGAAATGTTAATACTTTGAGGTAAACAGACAGACTAGGCCACCTAGAGAGCTGGTTGAGTTTCCCATCAAGGGAGGTATAATGATAAGTTGGACATGTGGTGGGATACCCAGATCCCTTGTCCTTTTCTCTTAATCACTTCCTTATTTTTCTAAGAATGATACATGGATAATATGGGTAGGCTTTGTGTCCCCACCCAGATCTCATCTTGAATTGTAATCCCATAATCCCTGCTTGTCCAGGGAGAGAGCAGGTGGAGGTAACTAAATCATGGGAGTGGTTCCCCCATGCTGTTCTCGTGATAGTGAGTGAGCTTTCACAAGATCTGATGGTTTTATAAAGGGTTCTTCCCCCCTGGCTCAGCACTTCTCCTTCCTGCTGCCTTGTGAAGAAGATGCCTTGCTTTCCGTTTGACTTCTGGCATAATTGTAAGTTTCCTGAAGCCTCTCCAGCCATGCTGAACTGTGCGTCAATTAAACCTCTTTCCTTTATAAATTACCCAGTCTGGGGCAGTTCTTTATAGCAGTGTGAAAATGGAGTAATACAATGGTTATTATGAAGGAGTAAAGCAGGACAGAAAATTACAAATAAATCATCTCAAATGCTACCATCTGGAAAGAAATCTGTCTCTTAGTGGATAAATAGATAGATGCATGCATAGATGATGTTGTAAACACGATGGAGAGATGGCAGATAGGTAGAATGACAAATGGTCAGTGGTTTTTAATCCTTCTGGAATCACAGACCTCTTTGGGAATCAAACTATAGCTTGACCTCAGAACTCCCTCAGCAGAACAACACATGCATACACATACACAGAACGCAACTTTGCACACAGTTTTAGGGGATTCATGAAAAGCTGCTGCCACAGAATGATTGATCTTTGTGTAGTCTCATGAAAAGATGTATTTAATTTCATTATGGAAACAAAGAACAACTTAGCAAACATGAAAACAGTGTTATAGGCATGTAATATTTTCACAACGAGGAGCAGCTGCCACATTGCCTGCCCCAAACACACACACCACACTCACACCCACACCCACAATCGAACGAGTGAACCAAATAAAACCAGCTGCTCTGACCTTTTCCATGAATGTATATTTGCTACTTGTTCATTCGTTCTGTCATCTGCTGGCACTTGCTCTCTAGAAACATGAAAGGTCATGAGCTCATGCCAGGACCCGCCATCTCCCTGCATTCAGACAGCTCCGACCCACCAGATGCTGGCCTGTCTGATGATGATGAACCTCCCAATGCCAGCCTGCCCCCCGACCCGCCACTTCTCACTGTGCCCCAGACGCACAGTGCCTGTGACCAGTGGCTGCAGGATGCCTTCCACATCAGCCTCTGAAGAACTGGCGGGGCAGGGCACGGGTGGGCATGCACCCATGCAAAAGTCTCAGAGACTCCCCCTTCCGTAAGCCCTTAGACTGCCATGCTGGTGCCTTCCCCCATACTGCCTCACCTCACGGGAGGGCCAGGCACCACTTGTATCTCTCAGACGCAAAACTGCCAACCCCTTTCTCCTGTCTTGGGTTGGCCGGCACTGGGGCGGGCACCTAGGGGATAGTCTCTGCCCATGGCACTGGGCCTCCATTTCTTCCACATGTGTGCACCTCCAGCTTGGCCAACCCTCAGCCTGGCTGTGGGGCCCAAAGCATCTTCCCCTCCCCTTGGCGTCTCTGGGATTGGGATGAGTGCCTGGCTCCCATCTCCTTCCCCCCTGGTTGCTATTGGCAGCTGCTGGCTCAGGGGCATCCCACTTCCAGGCTCTGGGTTCCGCTCTCAGGGAAGGGCTCCAGGACCCATCCCTATAGCCACCCACAGCCAGGAGGGCCAAGGCCCCAGGCTGGATATTTAAATTTAGAGTCTGGCCTCCAGGGTGCATAGATAAATACTCTCTCAGAGTCAAAATAAAATAAAATAAAATAAGAAATGCGAAAGGTCAAAAAAATGGATAGAAGAACGTTTCCAACTTGAGAGCATTCTATTGGCTATTGTAAATTATGTTCCTGTGAATTGGAGACAGATCACCACTATAATGTTGGGACAAAGCAGTGTGGTATGTGAGGAAAAGCCCAGCTTCACCATTTCTGTGACCTTGGCAAGTTACTGTATTTCTCTGTTTCCTCACCAGCAGAATGAGTGTAATGGCATCTTAGTGTTACGACACAACTAAACGAGACACAGTAAGCAGCTGACACAGTAAATGCTCCGTGCTAGTGGTAGTTGTTATAATAATCATAGTCTAGGCAGCTTAAAGACAGTAATAAATAGGAAGTGCTGCATTAATGCTAACTCCCTTAAAAAGCAGTGTCGGTCAGTGTTCTGTGGGCACACAATGTGAGAACTGTTGGGCTTTTTAGCAAGTTAACGTAGGATGGGAAATAGTGCTGTGGCCAGCTTTGAAAAAATAAAATCTGCCCAACTCCCTCAGTCTTTTCATTCTCCTTGAACACTTTTTTTTTTTTTTTTTTTTTGAGTCAGAGTCTCGCTCTTGTTGCTCAGGCTGGAGTGCAATGGCACATTCTCGGCTCACTGCAACCTCTGCCTCCCGGGTTCAAGCGATTCTTCTGCCTCAGCTTCCTGCGTAGCTGGGACTACAGGCACGCACCACCACACCCAGCTAATTTTTGTATTTTTATTAGAGACGGGGTTTCACCATGTTGGCCAGGATGGTCTTGATCTCCTGACCTCGAGATCCGCCTGCCTTGGCCTCCCAAGGTGCTGGGATTACAGGTGTGAGCCACTGAGCCCAGCCTGATTCTCCTTGAACACTTAATATACTGGTTTCAGATTGGCCAGCACCTATGTTAATTTACAATTGTTCTGTGAATGTACTATTATTGTCCTACTCTTGAGGATAGGGGAATGTTCATACGAAAAGAAAACCACTCTAGGCCGGGCGCGGTGGCTCAAGCCTGTAATCCCAGCACTTTGGGAGGCCGAGACGGGCGGATCACGAGGTCAGGAGATCGAGACCATCCTGGCTAACACGGTGAAACCCCGTCTCTACTAAAAAATACAAAAAACTAGCCGGGCGAAGTGGCGGGTGCCTGTAGTCCCAGCTACTCGGGAGGCTGAGGCAGGAGAATGGCGTGAACCCGAGAGGAGGAGCTTGCAGTGAGCTGAGATCCGGCCACTGCACTCCAGCCTGGGTGACAGAGCAAGACTCCGTTTCAAAAAAAAAAAAAAAAAAAAGAAAAAAAACCACTCAGTTTATAATTTTACATCACCATTGTCTACATAAAAAATTCACAGGCAAAGATAGTATTTGACCTCTAATACCAATATCCATGTATTCATTCATAATATTGGATTATTAATCACCCTTTGATGTTACTGGTACCACCAGATGCACAACCCTTGAAACGGCACGCAGAGCTGGTGTCACCTGTATAAAGCACATAAACTAAGTTCTTAAAGTGCTCAACTAAATCAATGCTTCTTTAACAGAAATGACTTCCTTTTTAAAAAAAGCTCAGAAACATCATTTCCACTTTATTTTTTTTTTATTTTTTTTTGAGACGGAGTCTTGCTTTGTCGCCCAGGCTAGAGTGCAGTGGCCGGATCTCAGCTCACTGCAAGCTCCTCCTCCCGGGTTTACGCCATTCTCCTGCCTCAGCCTCCCGAGTAGCTGGGACTACAGGCGCCCGCCACCTCACCCGGCTAGTTTTTTTTTTTTTTGTATTTTTTGGTAGAGACGGGGTTTCACCGAGTTAGCCAGGATGGTCTCGATCTCCATTCCCACTTTATAAAGTACTCACTGATTATCCCTTTATTTGTAAAAGGCTGAAAGCAATTTGTGCTGTGTTTCCTTTTTGGATAATTTTTAAAATAGAAATTGAAATTTACTAATGATTTAGGAAGTACCAGCTATCATTAGTTGCCAGCAAAGCTAGGCCCTGGTTCCAACTACTTGGAGGCTGAGGTGGGAGGACTGCTTTGAGACCAGAAGTTTGAGTCCAGCCCAGGGCAGTATTGTGAGACCCAATCTCCATATGCCAGCAATGTAATCTTTTTGTTTGTTTGTTTGTTTGTTTGAGACAGAGTCTTACTCTGTCGCCCAGGCTGAAGTGCAGTGGCACGATCTTGGTTCACAGCAACCTCTGCCTCCTGGGTTCAAGTGATTCTCCTGCCTCAGCCTCCCAAGTAACTGGGACTACAGGCGCCCGCCACCACACCCAGCTAATTTTTGTACTTTTTTGGTAGAGACATGGTTTCACCATGTTGGCCAGGCTGTCTTTAACTCTTGGCCTCAAGTGATCCACCCACCTCAGCCTCCCAAAGTGCTGAGATTACAGGCATGAGCCATGGTGCCCAGCCCAGCAACGTAATCTTAACAAATGATACAAGGTGTAAACTTAAAAAGCTTCTGCATTTGTGTACTGGAGGCAGTTGCTGCGTGACTTCGTACTATTCCGTGAGCAGCACTTTGTTCTATGAACAGGAGCACTACCTGTTAGGTGGGGCAGTTTCTGTTTCGCTTTTTCTTGCGTATTCCTCATGGCCCATAATGAGACACTACCCCTTTATGTCTAACTGTTTAATATGCCTCAAGTCAGATTTCTTTAAAACATATTCTAACGATGGCACACATTGATTTTTCATTCGGCCCCTGTCTGGAGGGCAGCCAGTAACCAGTAACTGGGTTCAGCAGGGCACTGCTCTCCACTTTTAGGAATCAGTAGTCTCTATCAGGGAAAAGGAGAGAATACTAGAAGCCATCACTCCTGGCCTTATGGCAAGGCGGAGACTAAAAGAAGGTTAAAACAAGGCCGGGCGTGGGAGCTCATGCCTGTAATCTCAACACTTTGGAAGGCCGAGGTGGGTGGATCACCTGAGGTCACGAGTTCAAGACCAACCTGGCCAATATTGCAAAACCCCGTCTCTACTAAAAATTCAGAAATTAGCCAGGCATGGTGGTGGGCGCCTGTTATCCCAGGTACTTGGGAGGCTGGGGCAGGAGAATCACTTGAACTAGGGGCAGAGGTTGCAGTGAGCTGAGATTGCACCACTTCACTCCAGCCTGGGCTAAAGAATGAAATTCTGTCTCAAAAAAAAAAAAAAGAAAAAGAAAAAAAGATTAAAATATAGATGCTGGAATTCTATTCCATAGTTGTCACATATATAAATATATATATATATATATATATTTTTTTTTTTTTTCTTTTTTCTTTTTTGAGATGGAGTCTCGCTCTTTCACCCAGACTGGAGTGCAGTGGCACGATCTCAGCTCACTGCAACCTCCGTCTCCCAGGTTCAAGCAATTCTCCTGCCTCAGCCTCCTGAATAGCTGGGATTACAGGCACACGCCACCACGCCTGGCTAATTTTTGTATTTTTAGTAGAGACGGGGTTTCACTATGTTGGTCAGGCTGGTCTCAAACTCCTAACCTTGTGATCTGCCCACCTTGACCTCCCAAAGTGCTGGGATTACAGGCGTGAGCCACCGTGCCTGGCCTTTTTTCTATCTTTACTCTCTCCCTTTCCATCAGATAGTTCCTTCTCCCATGCTGCAAATTATGACCCTGTATTCCTTAACAAGGCAATGATATTCAATGAAAACCCTGCCAACTTGCAGAATCCGGTGTGGTCGGACAGTGACCTCCCTGGTCAAGGGTTATCTGCTGCTGCTATATTTAGGACGGCCGCTCCTCCAGGTAATTTTTCGTTTCCCCTACAACTCAAGTATGCCTCTGTGGTTCCCCGCCTGGAACTCCAGCCATGATCCCCTCTGTCAATACTACTGTTGCCAAACTGACATCAGTGAAGGGGTGACTGATTCATTCAGTAAATACTTTTTGAGTGCCTACTGGGTGCCAGGTGTTGTACCTAGGCTGGGGAGACAGCAGTGAGAAAAGAAACCCCAATTCCTGTCTCCGTGGCGCCTACATTCTAGTAGAGGAAATAGACAACATATTATTCTAGGGAAAAGGGCTGTAAAGAAAACAAAGCCAGTTAGGGGCAGGGCATGATAGATACATGTGTGTGCTGGTCTAGCTAAGGCGTTCAGGAAGGACCTCTCTGATGGGATGACATTCGCTCAGTGTCCAGAATGAAGTGGGGAGAGGGTTAGGCCACGCAAAGCTCTGGGAGAGAGAGAAGGCCCTGGGGCAGTAGCGTGCCTGGTATTTGAAGAACCTCGTTTGTGGTTTTGGGTTTTAAGCGTGGGGTGATGTAAGGAAGGGCACAGTTCCCTTCATCCTACTCTCTCACTTCCCACTAGAAAGTGAGCTCCATGAGTGCAGGAGTTTCATCTCTTTTGTTCATTGCTCTTTCCTAAATACTCAGAACAATGCCTGGGACACAGGAGACACACAAGAGATGTTGGTCTAATGTGTCAATGCGCATCGTGAACACAAGCCCAGCGTGCATAACACATGTGGGGTCAGCCAGAGGAATTTATAACAGGGGAGAAAAAGTAAAATTTAAAACCTGATGCTAGGCTGGGCATGGTGGCTCTGCCTGGAATCCCAGCACTTTGGGAGGCTGAAGTGGGCGGATCACATGAGGCCAGGAGTTCAAGACCAGCCTGGCCAAATGGTGAAACCCTGTCTCTACTAAAAACGCAAAAATTAGCCAGGCATGGTAGTGGGCACTTGTAATCCTAGCTACTCGGGAGTCCGAGACATGAGAATTGCTTGAACCCAGGAGGCAGAGGTTGCAGTGAGCTGAGATTGTACCATTGCACTCCAGCCTGGGTGACAGAGCAAGACTCTGTCTCCAAAACACACACACACACACACACACACACACGCACGCTAAATATAACTGTTCCCAGAGTCCTAAAGAAAAAATAGGCCAGGCATGGTGGCTCATGCCTGTAATCTGAGCAATTTGGGAGGCTGAGGTGGGCGGATCACTTGAGCTCAACAGTTTGAGACCAGCCTGGGCAACATGGCGAGACCCCATGTCTACAAAAAATACAAAAATCAGCCCGTGTGGTGGTGTGCATCTGTAGTCCCATGCCACCACGGTAGTGGGAGAGTTGCTTGAGCCTGGGAGGTCGAGGCTGCAGTGAGCTGAAATCGCACTACTGCACTCCAGCCTGGGCGACAGAGGGAGACCTTGAGTTTCAACAACAACAACAAAAATTTAGTCCGGTACCAGGAGGTTGAGTCTGCAGTGAGCTGCATTCCAGCTCACTCTCATTCTCTCTCTCCATATATATATATATATACACACAAAATATATTTATATTTGTGTATATATATACACAAAATAACTAAAAAAAAAGAAAGATTCTCGAGCTCCACTCCCAGAGTTTCCAATTCAACAGGTTTAAGGTGGAGCTTGAAAATTCACATTTCTAGCAAGTTCTCAGGTATTGTTGAGGCTGCTGGTCTGGAAACTGCACTTTGAGAATCACTGGCCTAGAAAGACACCTTAAAAGACATCAACTGGTGCCGGGCGCTGTGGCTCATGCCTGTAATCCCAGCATTTGGGGAGGCTGAGGAGAGTGGATCACTTGAGGTCAGGAGTTCAAGACCACCTTGACCAACATAGTGAAACCTGGTCTTTACTGAAAATACAAAACTTAGCCAGGAGTGTTTTCATGCACCTGTAATCCAGGCTACTCGGGAGGCTGAGGCAGGAGAATCACTTAAACCCGGGAGGTGGAGGTTGCAGTGAGCGGAGATGGTGCCGCTGCACTCCAGCCTGGGTGACAGAGCGAGACTCTGTCTCAAAAAAAAAAAAAAAAAAAAAAATACATCAACTGGTACCTAAAGGTGAGCCTTTGTGAATCAAATTTGGTTCCCCTTGAGGTCTCCCTGCAAGGGAGGAAGGGAAAGAGTCCTCTCTGTGGCATTGCACATGATGGAACTAGTATTCCTTGCATATTATTCTCATTCCCTTTGCTTGCATTAAACTTCACTTCCCTTTTCCTTTACTGATTGTCATTTCATCCTCTGTCCAGCCTCCCCTAAAGGTGAGTGTTCCTCAAGGTCCAGGATCTCCGCTGTTTTCACCTTAGCATTTTGCCCTTCAAGAATCCACCCACTTTCTTTTTCTTCCTCCTCTTCTTCCTCCTCCTCCTTCTCTTCTTTCTCCTCCTCCTCCTCCTCCTCCTTCTTCTTCATCATGTAATAGCTGACATTTATTTCAACTTCCTATGTTCCTGGTAATGTACAGGACTTTACATAAATGTATCAGTTAGGATGCTGCTTTTGGTAGCAATGAGCAGAAAACCCAACTGAAAAAAATAAGGGCTGGGTGTGGTGGAGTGTTCCTGCAGCCCCAGTTACTTGGGAGGCTGAGGTGGGAGGATCACTTGAGCCGAGGACTTCAAGGCTGAAGTGAGCTATGATCGCTGCACTCCAACCTAGGTGATAGAGTAAAACCCTGTCTCAAAATAAACAAACAAACAAACAAACAAACAAACAAAAATTTCATCTCACATACCCAGTAGTCCCAGCCAGGGCAGCTGCAGGGTTGGTTGACTCAACATTGTCATTAAGGGCTCCTTCCTTCTTTCTACACCACCTTTCTTGGCCTGTTGGCTTTGTCCTCAGCATTGAGTCCCTCGCGGTCAGAAGATGGCTGCAATACTGCAGGCATTGCACCCAGTTATGACATTGTCTCTGTCTTTTTAAGAGCCAGGAAGCCTTTCCTGGAGGCATCCTGCAGATCTCCCCCTCACATCTCATTGGCTAGAGTTAACTTGCACGTCCACCTCCTATTGCAAAGAGAATGGGATTCGCATGTTGGTTACCCCTGTGTTGGGGCGGGTCACCTTCTCCGAGTACTTGGCTGTCATCTGGACCGAGCTGGCAGTCTGCTGCAGGGAAAGAGAAGGGAAGCGGGTGCTGGGTGATCAGTCAACAGCTGTGCTCTGGTTATCTATCCACTGCTGTGTAACAGCCAAGACAAAGTTGATGAAAACAACAGCCCCGGTCAATTCCATGTGAATGTCTGAATGTAACTTTACAGTCTATGTATTTAAAACCATGTTTATTTCTTGTTCCTCAAAACCAGCTCTCCTGTGTGGGGGAACAGCTCCACCACCGCATCATGGTGTGAAGGAGTGGCCTGCCCCTCCACACCTGTGGGCGTTTCTCCTTAGGTGGAACGAGAGACTTGAGAAAAGAAATGAGACACAGAGACAAAGTATACAGAAATAAAAAGTGGGCCCAGGGGACCGGCGCTCAGCATACAGAGGACCCGCGCCGGCACCGGTCTCTGAGTTCCCTCAGTATTTATTGATCATTATCTTTACCAGCTCAGAAAAGGGAAGTGGCAGGATAATAGGATCATTGTAGGGAGAAGGTCAGCAGTAAGACATATGAATAAAGATCTTGTGACATGAATAAGTTTAAGGAAAAGTGCTGTGCCTTCATATGCATATGCAAACATCTCCATAAACCTTTTTAGTGCATAAAGAGCAGCATTGCCGCTAGCAAGTCCCACCTTCAGCCCTAAGGCGGTTTTCTCCCATCTCAGTAAATAGAACATACAATCGGGTTTTACACCGAGATGTTCCATTGCCCAGGCATGGGCAGGAGACAGATGCTTTTCTCTATCTCAACCACCAAGAGGCCTTCTTTCCTCTATTACTAATCCTCCTCAGCACAGACCCTTCACGGGTGTCAGGCTGGGGAACGATCAGGTCTTTCCCTTCCTACGAGGCCATATTTCAGACTGTCACATGGGGGAGAAACCTTGGACAATACCTAGCTTTCCTAGGCAGAGGTCCCTGCGACCTTTGGTAGTGTACGTGTCCCTGGGTACTTGAGATTAAGAGAATGGTGATGACTTTTAACAAGCATACTGCCTTCAGGCACTTGTTTAACAAAGTACACCCTGCACAGCCCCAAATCCGTTAAACCTTGAGTGACCACAGCACATGTCTCTTGCAAGGACAGGGTTGGGGGTAGGGTCACAGATTAACAGCATCTCAAACACAGAGCAAAATGGAGTCTCTTATGTCTCCTTTTTTCTATATAGACACAGTAACAGTCTGATCTCTTTCTTTTCCCCACAGTGGTGACCTTGCATGTATCCACTTAGGCAGAGTCTTGGCAGAATGCCTCATGGTCTTCCTGGATGTGGGAGGCTGGGAGGCCTGTGTACAGAGCCGCTGTGAGGCGATCTTCTGTTTGCCTCCTTATCTCTCCTGGGAAGCTGTCATGAGACAGTTTCTCATATCTTGGGGGTTCTGGTGACATGGAGGCTTTCTGTCCTGGTTTCCTCAGAATACAGCCTCCAGGATAAGCACCTCAGTAACGGGGGATCCCACAACTCACACTGCAGTCATCTGGGTCTTTGTTATGGTGTCATACATTTCGTGGTATGTGGGACAAACATCACAGAAGCTGGCACATTTATTCTTTGTGCTGTCTATGTAAGTAATAAACTCTCTAAATCTTAAAGTAGCTCCTTGTAACTTGACTGGTTGATTCAGAACTTGGCTTTGGCCTTGGCACCCTGCACCTCCACACTTCTATCATCAACAGAGTGTACACAATAAATATTTATTGAACACATTCGTTCTTCCAAGGCTGAAAATCTTGAGAGATCCCTTACCCCTTTCCTCTAGGTATCCTACATCTTGGCCTGTCAATTCTTCCTCCATGAATGTTCTCATTTCTGCCTCTGCTTCTATCGAATAACTTTCCTGTTTCTAATCCCTCCCCCTCATCTTCCACCCTGCTCCCAGAATAATCTTAAAGTGCCATTTTTGTACGTGGCACCCTAAAGTTCATAGTTCACAGATTTATGGCATGTTTTAGGTTCTTTTTTTTTTTTTTTTGAGATGGAGTTTTGCTCTTGTCACCCAGGCTGGAGTGCAATGGTGTGATCTCAGCTCACTGCAACGTCCGCCTCCCGGGTTCAAGGGATTCTCCTGCCTCAGCCTCCTGAGTAGCTGGGATTGCAGGCGCCTGCCACCATATCCAGCTAATTTTTGTGTTTTTAGTAGAGATAGAGTTTTGTCATGTTGGCCAGGCTAGTCTCAAACTCCTGATCTCAGGTGATCAGCCTGCTTCAGCCTCCCAAAGTGCTGGGATTACAGGCGTGAACAACCGCGCCTGGCCACGCATCCAGTCTTTTCTTCTTGCCAGCTTGCCAACATGTTGTTCCCAGAACATGTCAGAATGGCATCTCCTTAGAGGCACAGCCTAAGTGCCACTTTTTTTCTCTCGGAAACTTTTCTCCACCACTAGCTTTTCTGAACCTGTGTACTACTGACTTCTCTGTGGGTTTGTGGATGAATCAGAATAGAAAATGGCTGGAGATAGAAGATAACCAGACAGAACAAGCTCATTGCCAGTTTATACTAAATACGTCTGAGATACCTCAGCTAGGACTGGTGTCCTTGGTTCAGACGTTCTTAACTGGAGTCTTGGAGGCCCTTGAAGTTGGCTGCAAAATTCTGCTGTATGCACCAAACTTTTAGGGTCAGAGGGAGGGAGGAAGTGTCTGTAACTATAGCCAACTTCTTATAGAGATAGGCTTAATGATACAATAAAGGCTAGGAACCCCTGACTTAGGAAAAAGAAGGCATAACTTAGTGGGGGAAAAAATAAAGGAACAACAAACTCCACTAAATTTTGGAGTCACAAGACTAGATCAGTATCCTAGCTCTGTACAGCACTGGCATGTCACTAGCCTTTCTGAATCGCAATGTGCTCATTTAGAAAAATTGTATCTACTCTGCCTACTCAATTGGGTTTCTATGGGGCCTACTTCACATAAAATTGTTTTATCAATGATCATATGCCCTGCTAACATGTATGTTACTTGACTCCAGACCATACGGCTCTGTTTATATGTTCCCATTTACACAACGTCTTACTTATTTAGAAATAATAGGTGCTTATTTGTCTTATCACCCCCTCTCGCCAGTTGTCTGAGGGTTTCATTGGTCCAGAGTCCATTGCCATTACCCGAATCAGGTCAAGATTTAGTATCAGATTGAAGGTCATGGCTCTCTTCAACAGTCTGATGATGGGAGGCCCAACCTGACCACCTTATTTAATCCTGATTACCTCCCAAAGGCCCTACCTCTAATCAACTTGTGAATTTGGGGATTAAGTTTCAAATACATAAAATTTAAGGGAATACATGCAAACCATAGCAATAACCAATTCACTTTATAATGGAGTTCACTTTGCACCCTTCTCTCAATAATACTGGATTCATCTTTTTTTTTTTTTTTTTTTTTTGAGATGGAGTTTTGCTCTCGTTGCCCAGGCTGGAGTGCAATGGCATGATCTCGGCTCACTGAAACCTCCGCCTCCCGAATTCAAGCGATTCTCCTGCCTCAGCCTCCCAAGTAGCTAGGACTACAGGCACCCCTACACTCAGCTAATTTTTTTGGTATTTTTAGTAGACGGGCTTTCACCATGTTGGCCAGGCTGGTCTTGAACTCCCGACCTCAGGTGATCCGCTCGCCTTGGCCTCCCAAAGCGCTGGGATTATGGGCATGAGCCACCGCGCCTGGCTGGATTGTTCATCTTGTATGACAAATATATAAAGGTTTTTCCACCTAAATGTCTGGGCTATGTCCTACCTAAAATGACCAGATGACTGAATGTTCGTCAGATTCTGAACCTCAGGTCACTTGTACATAAAGTGAACCCTCAGAAATGAACCTCCTAAGTGATCTCCAGACCCAATCATACAAAGGGGTTACAGATTTCATTCTTCTGTAAGAGCTCTTTTTCCTCAGCTGGGAGCCTCTGATTTGAGAAAATTGCTTATTAGTATTTCAGCAACTCTTGAAAAAAGTTTTAGTGATACTTATGAATTTTCTTCAAGCAGTACAATATGAGATGAGTAATTTCACCTCAGTAGTACCCCAAAGTAGTAGTTGTTGACACCTTAGCTGCTCGGCAGGGAGGAGCTTGTGCTCAAATTGGTGAGAAGTGGTGTTTTTTTGTTAACAAAACATTAAGTGTTATGTTGTATTTGATATTGTTGTCCAAAATGTAAAAGTTCCTAAAGAACACAAGGTTTTCATCTCATTAGCACTGCCTCTCTTGATTTATTCAGTTGGTTAAATCTTGGCTCCTGGGAATCTTTACTCGGGGTTATTTTTCAGTCCTTTGCTATTATAGTTATTGTGTTTACCCGTACACAGTGGGTACCCATACACAATGGCTTACACAACACAGTGCATTGTATTCTCTCAATAATTTTACAAATTTATTATTTTTTTTTTAGCGACAGTGTCGTGCTCTTTGACCCAGGCAGGAGCGCAGTGGTGTAATCCTACCTAGCTCACTGTAGCCTGGAACTCCTGGACTAAAGTGATCCTCCCACCTTGGTCTCCTGAGTAGCTTGGCCTACAGGTGTGCATCACCACACTCAGCTAATTTTTTTTTCTTTCCAATTTAGAAAGTTTATTTTGCCAAGATTAAGGACATGCACGGGCACGAGACACAGCCTCAGGAGGTCCTGATGACATGTACTCAAGGTAATCAGGGTTTCCCTTGCTTTTATACATAAGAATATGGAACATTTCATGAATTTGCATGTCATCCTTGTTCAGGGGCCATGCTAATCTTCTCTGTATTGTTCCAATTTTAGTATATGTGCTGCTGTAGTGAGCACTGCCCAGCTAATTTGTATTTTTTTGAGATGAGGTCTCAATCTGTCACCCAGGATGGAGTGCTGTGGCACAATCTCGGCTCACTGCAACCTCTGCCTCTCAGGCTTAAGCGATCCTCCTACATCAGCCTCCTGAGTAGCTGGGACCAGAGGTGTGTGCCACCATGCCCGGCTAATTTTTTGTATTTTTGGTAGAGATGGGTTTCATTATATTGCTTAGGCTGGTCTCGAACTCCTGAGCTCTAGCAATCCACCCGCCTTGGCCTCCCACAATTCTGGGATTACAGGCGTGAGCCTCCATGCCCAGCCCTGACCAGCTAATTAAAACAAAGTTTTTATTTTTATTTTTGTAGACATAGGGTCTTGTTGTCTAGCTGGTCTTGAACTCCTGCTCAAGCAATTCCCCTACTCTGGCCTCCAAAGTTCTGAGGTTACAGGTGTTATCCACAGAGCCTGGTCCTTTCAAGGATTTTTAAATGCTTTCCAGCAGTCACTCATATGTCAAAAGATTGCCATAAGGATCAGACAACTGGAGGAAACCAGCATGGACTATGTCATTCCCGAGGGTGACTCTGAGCCCTAGGGCAGCTATTGATAAACATCTGACTTTTCTTCCTAGACTATGTCAATAGTGGTAACTGAGAGTAATGCCATGCCATTTGGTCACACACTCAGCTTGCTGACAGGGTGACTAAAAGTGGGGAACTGTCAAAGCAAAATTAAAATGGAAACTAGGCTTGAAATGTTCCTGAGCAAACAAAACTACTAGGCCTTAAAAATAGCCCTAACCTACTTAAACTGTAAACATAAATGAAACTTAACTTGGGTCATTTTTGATAAATGCTTATGTTAGAAACAAAACTTAACCTCAGCCAATCATAAGCAGCCAACTAACATGATCATGAGACTGGGGACTTTCCAAGAAAGTAAGCCAAAAAAGGCAACCAATCAAATCATTTCTTAATTTTGCTTCTGTATCCACACTATGAATACTTCCTTCTGATGTTGTGTCACTGAAACACTAAAT
This sequence comes from Chlorocebus sabaeus, assembly GCF_047675955.1. Lineage (NCBI taxonomy): Eukaryota > Metazoa > Chordata > Mammalia > Primates > Cercopithecidae > Chlorocebus > Chlorocebus sabaeus. The sequence continues at coordinate 41,550,107 of NC_132919.1, forward strand.
CCTCATTGGGTTTGGGGTTTCCCAAGTGACAAATTGCTTCTTAAGTACATTCTAAAATTTTATTGTGCCTTTTTTTTCCCTTTTACAATAGTCCATGTGTAACACTTTTAGCTCGAGATCTCCAATCCCCTAGCATAAGTAATTTTTTGGTGTGTGAAGTTTCCTCGTACAGGGAATCCCTCAGACAACCGCATAAGCCCTAGTCCTAGTGCTCAGAATGATGACAGGTCTGCCAGTATTTAACGCTTTTAAAATACTGTTGGTGGTGGTTGTGTTGATGACGAAAGGCAGTGGGGAGGATTGGCCTGGGTTCAATCTCTAGCTCCGAGCTATCAATGTATAACCTGGAGCCAATAATGTCTACCTCACAGAAACACAGATTATAAAATAAAAGCATGTGACACCTAAGTGTACAATAAATGTGTGAAGCTGTTTAAGAAGTCCAAACATGGAATCATTACATGTAAGACAGCCTGCCTTGTGAATGTCAGCAGCTATCACAGCCACATTCACATGCACGTAAATTATCAAGGGGCATTATGCTTGGCACTGTCTAAAAGAAAGCAGGCAAGTGATCAAGTGATTTTTATTACAAAAATTTTATAAAAATGGATTTCCAGGTGAAGATGACAGAATAAAGCAGGACTACAGAATCTTCTTCCTCTAATGTCTAATAAAATTAATAAAAGATTTTACATACCACAAGATGTTTTTCAGATCGCTACGGATAAATCACAATGCTTTATGAAAATCCAGATGGAAGGAAACACACAGTTCTGCCATGCATATTAAGATGCATTCACTCTCCCGCCCTAAAAATAATCATATAACCTTATGGTAGACAGTAGTCAATTAGTTGCCATCCAATACTTAAAAATTAGATTTCATATACTCTAAATTGCTATCTTTTCTAGAAAAATAAATTCTGTTCACACTAGGCCTGCTTCCCAGGAATCATGTGCTCCAGTTTACCAAAGTCTCTACAACTGTTACCTTCATTGCTTGCCCAGCTCCTGTAAGCACTTGCAATCCCTAGGTGGGCATTAATTCCCATTCTTACAGAAAAAGAAAATTTGAGGCTCAGGAAGAACAAGTAACCGTTCAGTGTTAAAATTACAGCGGTGGAGCTGGGTTTCCATTCAGACATTTCAAATAAATGATGTATTTTTCCATACTCTACCAACTGAAAATAAGGTGAATTCACCCATTTAATCCCACTTACTGCTCTGCTCTGCCAGGAGCCAGTTTATATGTGTGAGAATGAATGTTGCTCCTAACACGTGTATTATTCTGTGCTCTTAGGCTACAAAAGCAATGCAATGTGAACTTTTTAATCTTTCCATCTAAAAGTATGTGATTCAGAACTTGCCACATAGTTTGTCCTGCTGTAGACCAAGAACCATTTTTTGGGACACTAAGTCAAAGCTGCTTATTGTATCTCATGGTTGTGTCAAAAAACAACACAGTATCATACTTAAGTGCTACACTTTTAATTTTATTAAAAAACAAGCAGGTATCTTCAACATATCAAATGCTTTAATTCACATTTCTGCCTGCAGGCACTGCACAAAAATACAGACCCAACAAAACAAAAGCAATTAACACAGGGTTAATTAAGTGGTTAGGTACATAGGACTGTGGTGGGCAGGGGAAAGTGCAAGAGGCCAGCTGGCTGCGCAAGTGGAGTCATCACACGTGTCCTCAACATTGTGGGTTTAGGGATCCAGTGCAATCAGTTCACTTCTAAGAGGACTGGGGTTGAGAACTCGAGCTAGGCTGCTCTAAACTTGTACAGACAGGATTACAAATGAGAGTGCCAATTTATCTGTAGGGTTCGTTTAAGCAGTTCAAATCTGAACTGCTGGCAGAGCCCTAAATTGGATTGAGAACAAACGTTTTTATGAGCCATCTTGGATCATCCAACTCCACAATGTGCCTGCCTTACTCTAGGGTTTTTCTCAGCCAAATCTACTCATCTGATCAGGATGCTCCCTTGCCTGGACAATGTCAGAGGAATAAAGAAAACAACTGAGCTTTCCGGCTCTTCCTTTTCAACATTCCACGTTAGTCACCAAAAAGTAACACATAATGGAAATTCCCTTGATTACAGCTTATTTCCTGTTTAGTGCATTCTGTGTTGATGTCGTCCTTTAATAGTGAGGTAGCTGAGGGCATTCTTAGAGAGACTGAAGTGTTCTTGGTCTGACATCTGATACCAGCAACACAATTTTTTTTTTTTATTGAGACGGAGTCTTGCTCTGTTGCCCAGGCTGGAGTGCAGTGGCGCGATCATGGTTCACTGCAAGCTCCGCCGCCTGGGTTCCGGCGATTCTTGTGCCTCAGCCTCCTGTTTAGCTGGGACTAAAGGCATGTGCCACTGTGCCTGGCTAATTTTTTTTTTGTATTTTTAGTACAGATGGGGTTTCACCATGTTGGCCAGGCTGGTCTCGAACTCCTGACCTCAGGTGATACACCTGCTTTGGCCTCCCCAAGTGCTGGGATTACAGGGGTAAGCCACTGCGCCCAGCCTCAGCAACACATTTCTATTTATAGTTTCTAGGTGATTTATTTTCTGCAGACATTCTTGCAGATGGTTAAGCTCAATCATTTCATTTAAGTTTTATAAACGTCTGTATTAGAGGATGGCATTTTAAAATTCTTTCCCCAGAATGCTGGAATATACCTTTTTGGGCTAGGCTATGCAAACCTCATGCACTGGTTACACAGGGCCATATGGGTAAATATGTATGTACTGATGTGTATTTACGTATCTAAAATTAAATACAGACTATATATTTAAATTAGAAACATGAGGAACGAAGGCTAAGTTCACTGCTTTACTATTCAATAAAATAGCTTTAAAAACTGTGAAATAGCCAAGTGGCCACATTCTAAGCAGCAACAGAGACCTCCAAAATATTCTGTCCACCAAAAACACATGAAGTTTCTGAATATGTAAAAATTAGTAGAAAATCAATTAGGTGACAAAGTCATTATAGTAGTGGCTTTCAAACCCTTTATAAAAAATAGTAGAATCGTTTTAAATGTGGAAGTATTTTATCTATTGAGATCTGAAGCAGCACTCAGTATACACAAGTGTGGCTGCATTGATTGAAGTGAGAAGGCAGGAGCCTCACTATAACTAACTCCTGAAGCAACTCCTTGTCCCCCGACACTGCATGGGTCACAGTCCAAAAACTGACTCCACATATGAATCATACCAATTTTTATGTAACAGAGTTCAGACAAATATATCAATCTGGGTGCAATACAAACAAGTTTTTCATAGAGTTCTTTTAGAAAGTGATTTTGAGGGAAGAGGACAGTGAAGTAGAAGAAAAACAATTTTAAGAACATACAATTAATTCAATTTTTCAGCATGGTATCCCACCTAGCAAAAGCCCTAGGTGAATACAAGAGGTTCAGACCAGAAGCTTTCAAATTTCAGTATGCTTAAGAATCACCTGAGGTGCTTGTTAATAAAAACAGATTTCTATGTTGCGTCTCCAGAGACAGGGAATCATTAAGTTAAAGGTTGGGCTCAGGAATCCATATTTTCAACAGCCTGCCCAGGCATTCTGATGCCGCAGATAGCGTGCAGAGCATACTCTGAGGAACAGGAGAAAGGCTTCAAGGGAAAAATTAAAAAAGACAGTGGGACACTGTTTAAAAGCAAAACCCAAACCCCACCTTTTGTCTTGTTGCTGAGAATGAATTCAGATTGGGATAAACAACCTTTTTTTTCTTTTTAAATATCTAGATATTTTAAATAAATCTACTTATAGTCCACTGTCCTCAACTGGGTGGAAATATTAAAAAAATTATCAATATAAAACATTGGTTCTTGCTTCAGTATTATCATTTTGAAGGAAAACCACACAAAACCATTACCCATTCTAATGACCTTTTTGGCCAAACAAATTATGTATTTGGGTCCACATAAACCTTTGAATTAGTATAACTTTTAAAGTTTTCAAGTTAGTGCAAATTTAAAATTCAATAAATATATTAAATACAATTTTACTTTATATTACAAATGCAAATTATTTTTCTTTTGACATGCTGATAGTATTCATTTTTACAACGCAAATTGATTTCACAATTTGAGTCACAGTAGACTATAACTCTAAGCAAATGTATTTCACAAAGCAAACACTATGTTTTTGAAACACTCTAAAAAAATAAAAATAAATAATTTTGACTATAAAATTTGTATAAACATTGGCTACATTAGGGGTTCACAGCTAATTGTTGCAGAAAACTTAAAACACACTTAAATCATGTAACCTTACTAGTAGAAAACTTGTATTTTAAAACACAAGTCAGTTTGATTTCTATTAAACATGACAAAACACTGAAAATTATCATCATCTGCCTATGGGATCTATAAGAGCTGCCAGGTATTCAGTATTTAAGCCACTATATTTATAGGAGTAAGGAATGTATTGGGATAGTAAAAAGATGAGAGAAATCTGGAAACAGACATGGAGATATGATTTACTTCATGTATTTCTTCCTGAGAATGTTGAAGTTATTTTTTTAAATATCAAGACAATTTAAAATGGAACAGGAAAATCTTATGGCAATTTTTTTGGTAAAGTGTAGAATCCCTGGTAATATAAACAATCACTACCCTAATATGTAACTTGCAAACATGAAGTCTTATAAATTGTACTTACTTAAACAAGACACATGCCTATACATTTATTTGAAATGCTGGGTAAATGTGCCCAAAAAAGTAAGTGAATTTTGCAAAAACAAGATGATACCTTTTGATATGGTATTCTGAAATAGCTTCCCTAAATGAAGTCTAAATGAGTGAATAAGCCAGCAGAAAAACTTCATGACAGATCAGTAGTGATGCAAAAACCTTACTAGATTACAATAACCAAAAAAACAACTTGTTTAGATAAATGGGGGCATTTTACATAAGCCTGTTCTAAATATAATGTAATATTATGGTTGGTATTAAAATTCCAATTTTTTAATTGTAGTTTTCACAATTAAAAAACTATGTTAGTTATTGTGATTATTTTAATTCCGACATCCTAAATTGATTTACTTTGCTTCTACTACAATTAGCACTATGAATTTTATAACAGGTAAACTATAACCTACAGCAAAGTGAATTTAACAGTGTATTTTTAAAATGTGATATCTTTAACAATTTTGATCATGAATGAATGGATATAAACTTCATAATACTCAGAACATGATTGGCCCATTAAAAAAACAAAACTCTGCCATCCTCACTGCCATGGTTACCTACCATGAAAGGTGTATAAATAAGCTGAAAACAGATCTGCTCATAAAGTTTCTCAAGACTAGAATTTAAGATCACCCGAGGAGATCTGGAAGAGGTTAATTTGGCAAAATAAAGTATTTCATAACATGTACTGACTACTGTATACATTACTAAGTTGCTTTTCGAAAACATGGTCTGGGCCTGAGGTGAGGCAAACTTAGGTTTATGGCAATTCACGGATGACAGATTCATAATAGACCCTCAAAGACAGCTAATGGTATTTTGGGGGAAACATTCTGATCTTTCAGAGATTAATGTCATGAAAGAGCACAAAGCCTACAAACGGGCCATTTGTCAGAAAAACACGAGGTTAGATGCCCATTGGGTCAGCTTACCTGTGGGTCATGAAGGGATGGGCTGGTCAACAGCAGAGAACAAGCACCCTCTAACGGGAACCATGAAACTGGCCCTTCAGTAAGTTTGTGGCAATTGAGGGGCAAACAAAACAATGAAACAAAGCTTTCAGTTATCCAAAAGTAGTTCCCTAGTGCTTTTCATGCCCTCCTTCTTTTTTCAATACAATGAGGAATATTTGTGAAGAATAAGAATGTCTAGATATCTGTCAGGAGAATTAAATTAGAATTTTAATTACTTAATAGACTAAATTTCTATCTGATTGTGACTAGCAGAATTTATGTGATCAATTTAACTTATTAAGTAAAGCTACAGAACGTAAACACTAAACACAGGTATCATACCACAAGGTAAATAATAAATAATTTAAAAATATATCTCTCTTATTTTAAAATAAATATGATATAAACATTTTAGCAAAGATTTCTGTCCACTTACCTCCCTAAGGGGAAATTCTGTTAAAAGACTACTGTATTTCAAAATGCTACTAGACCACTAAAGTTTTAAAACTCATCAGTCAGCCTTGAGCTTTTCCTAAGCAATTAATCTCACCATTAAGCTTCCTTTAAGCACAATTTTTGAAGTGTTGACACTGTCTTTTAATAAAAAGAGGTTGATAAACTGTTCAGCTCAGAACCTACAACTTATAATCCAAAGTGCTCTGAATCTTATTTCTTACCAATTCACTTATCTGCTTCTCTTTTGGCTACACTGGTGTCATAAAAAAGATCCTGAATTTCAGCTAAAATGGTTACCTACAGAATTAAACAACATTTACGTGTCTGAATAAGTTCCTAAAATAAAAATTATAATATAAGTTTTAAGTATGATCTTTTTTTACTATTCTCCTTTTGGGGGTTCCTAGAAATCAATACATACACTTGGTTTGGGTTGCAGAAAATTTTAAGAGGCATGCTGCAGGAGGATGCCCACAATTAACCATGGTGGTTTGACAGTAATCATTTCCTTTCAAAAAAGCAGGTTAATTTTTAAAATGCTATGGTGTCACCATATTAAAAATGAAGATGGAAATGATATTTCCACCCACACCTTGTTGGAGATATAATGTATCCACCCATTATGCATCCATCATATGCATGGTTCAAAAATTAGAAATGAGACAGCACATACTTCAGAGCGAGTCCCACTCTCAAAACAATAACAAATTTTCATTGTCATGTAAGTTTTTGTGACTTTTCGTAAGTTAATACTATTCATTTGAAGTATTTTGCTGAAAAAAGAACAAACGTTTGTAAATAACTGAAGGCTGGCTGGTTTTTGGATGCTATTTACAAAAATGTATACCCATAATATTACTAGTGAAATTAAGACTGAATAGCTGATAGAGAATTTCTATTAATACTTTTGGATGAACATACATCTACTTGCGTGAGGATTCTATGCAAAGTTTTCACTCCCTCATCCATCTATTCAGTCTCCTTTATATCTTCTTGATCCGAAGTACTAGAGATGTCATCATCTGTTTGTTCTCCAGAGAAATATAACATCATTGCATGTGTCTTGTGAGTTATGGTGACAGTGCAGGGCCCTTGGGCCCAAGGCTCCCCATCCACCTGCATTGGCATCATGGAGCACTTCAAAATCAGCTGATATTAGGGAACAAATAACGTTTAAAAGTCAGTCCCCCAAAATTTAGAAAGGTCTTCCTTAATAACACCATCCACAATCCCTTAACCCTTATGCATTTCATTTTTAGAAAATATTAATCTGAATATGTTTTTATTCATTGATTAAGGAATTCTTTTTTCAAGTGAATGTTTTATCTCATGGAGCTTGAGCCATGTTTCTGTTTCTTCCTCATCCCACTCTAGCCCCTGGTGTACAGTGACCAGCTGCATGAGCCATAAACCACTGTTTAAAGAAAGATATAGCATGTATACTTTACATATCAACAGCTTAGAAATGGATTGGGACAAATTAGCCTGTTATAGCCATATTTCACCTACCCTCACTGTATGTGCCTGTCCTATTCGAAAAGGATTCGCCAGTTTTACTTGAATCTGAGCACAGTGGAAAGACCCATATACTCCAACGACTTCCAGTAAACCATCGTCATGCCTAAAATTGGAAAAAGAAAATATGGATTATATGATGCAATAAAACAAAATCAGTTATGCTAGAGCAATTACTTTTTAACACAGTTGGACCATCAACTTTAAAAATATTATAACTGAGATATACAAAAAAGAAAATTTAAGGAAAAATGTTAAAGTCTATAAACAAGAGATTGCTTTAAATAAAATAGTGACATAAAAAAACAGACCACAAATGTACATACCTGGCTAGAGGGTAAGTCTCGTCTCCCATCCCTTCCCATAGTCTGCAGCCACCGCCCCAGTAACCAATGTTCAGAACTATAATACCTTCCAAGCTGGGCAGTGCTACTCGCTCACCATCCAGTTCTAGCTTTAAAGAAATACAAACAGATAGTGACTACAGGGTACATGATTTCCATACACATCCATTTAGAATTCACATCTATTTTCATAAATGTGCTTATATATGAGAGACGCACATGTAGAAGATGCTCCCTACCTCTCACTCAGGGCCTCTCATCTGGCCTTTTCTATCTCTTCGGTGGAACTGCTTGCAACATCATCAATAATGTCCTTTTTGTTGAGCCCCATGATTTTTTCAGGCCTTATCTAAATTGCTGTTTCAGTAGCACCTGACACTTGCTGACCCCCTTCCTCTTTTCCTAAAATCTTCTTTCCCTTTGCTTCCTGGGAACCACAGACTCTACTTCCCTGGATGTTCCTTTTCAGGAAAGTAAACTGGGCCAGATCTATCAATCCACTGCCTACAAAACATGTCCATGAACTGGCACCAAATTCCTATGTAAAAAATTGAACAAGCAACTTTTCTGCAATCTGCTCCGTTCCCCAACGTACTTACCAGGAAAGAGTAACAATCTTCCCCTCCTCCTTCTCTTAGTTAACTTACTTACTCTTTCCTAGTAAGTAGGTTAACTCACTCCCAACCCAGCTGTTTAAGCCAGAAACCTGGCAGTTATCTTTGATTTCTTTGACTTTTTACCCTCCACATCCCCTTAATCACTAAAAACAGTTGATGCTATTTCTGTCTTTCTCTCTCTCCACCATTTCTTCCCTAAAATGTTCCTACCTGGCCTATCTGCCTCTAGCTTTACTTTCTTATGCATCCCTCGCAGAGCAATTGGATCAACACTTTAAAAATGCAAATATGTCATCCTCTAATTACAACCCTTCAATGGCTTCAATTCAACCCTGCAATGCCCTCACTTCAACCCTGCAATGCCCATGATGAAATTCAAGCTCCAATACCAGGCAAATATGACACTCTGTGATTTGACTTCTGTCCATCTCTCTAGCCTCAGCTCTTGTCACTTTCCTTCCTGAAAGCTATGCTCCAGCCTGAACTCACTCAAATATGCCATGTGCGCCTCTGGGTCTTTTGCACATGCTGTTTTTAGCCTACAGCAATCTTACCCTCCTCCTTCTCTTAGCTAACTCTTACTTATTTTCAGATTCCATCTTGTCACTTCTTCCAGAAAGACTGCCACTTTCCCTAGTCTCTGTTAGCTCCTAGGTTACATACTGCAGTTATTTATTCCTGTAAGACCACATGCTTTTCTTACATAACTTCTCATACTGCATTGCAATGTGTTAAATATCTTTTTGGTTTTTTCTTGGAGACAGGGTCTCAATCTGTCACCCAGGCTGGAGTGCAGTGGTACAATCACGGCTTACTGTAGCCTCCGCCTGCTGGGTTCAAGTGATCCTCCTGCCTCAGCCTCCTGATCAGCTAGGACCACAGGTACATGCCACTATGCTCAGCTATTTTTATTTTTTGTAAAAGTGGAGTATCACTATGTTGCCCAGGCTAGTCTCCTTGCCTCAAGCAATCCTCCCATCTTGGCCTCTCAAAGTGCTGGGATTACAGGCATGAGCCACTGTGCCCAGACTGGTTTAAATACCTTTCTTCACCCTAGACTGTAAATGTAGAGCAAGGGATTTATCACTGTACCTCCAGTATCGAGGACAATGACTATTTTGTAGGTATGTAAATACAGTTTATTTTATTTCTATATAATTAAAAGTAATTTGTATTTTTATATAAATAAAATGTCAGACAATAAAGGTCTTTATTTTATGTGCTTGTATGCTTTACTCTACCAATACTATCAAAGGCAAGAAAAATAAAATATGATAAAGTAACACTCTTTTTTTTTTTTTTTTTTTTTTTTTTGAGACGGAGTCTCGCTCTGTCACCCAGGCTGGAGTGCAGAGGCGCAGATCTCTGCTCACTGCAAGGTCCGCCTCCCGGGTTCACACCATTCTCCTGCCTCAGCCTCCAGAGTAGCTGGGACTACAGGCGCCCACCACCACGCCCGGCTAATTTTTTTTTGTATTTTTAGTAGAGACGGGGTTTCACCATGTTAGCCAAGATGGTCTCGATCTCCTGACCTTGTGAACCGCCTGCCTCGGCCTCCCAAAGTGCTGGGATTACAGGTGCGAGCCACCGCGCCCGGCCGTAACACTCTTTTTAACAGAAAATGTTGTTCTTGCTTCTACGCCATGGCTACCTAGAGACTTTGAGCTAAACATTATGCCTAACGGCAACATGTTTCCTTGACTAATGTATAATCAGCCTCCTTACTCCCTGCTCATTGTCTCCTTTCCCAAGCTGTTTATGATCTCTTTTTATTTATTTTATCAGTTCTAGGTTGCTATGAATTAATGTCTTTGTTGTTGCTATTAACCATTACAGATTCTTTTTGGAATCAAGCAAGGAATATACATAAGACTGCCATATCATAACGTTAGAGATGCTCTCGCAATAAGCAATCATTAATATTCTACTTTTACTATTTACACATTTTTATTTTGGTATGTAAGAGAGATACCCCCCAAAAGTAATCTGAATTAAACTTTCCATTTAAACTTCCTCTGTGTCTTTGAGTCAGGCACTGTATTAGATAACTGTAAATTATTTATCATGTATGAATGGAGGCCATTCATCCTAATAAACAGATTCTGGATTTACATAAATCTGGGTTCACATCTTGATTACATGTGTATTTAGGCATTAAATGAGAGAATTTGGGCAAATTACTTCTTTCAAAATAGTTTTCTTTTCTGTATAATGTAAATATATAATACATGCCTTATAGAACTGTGGAGAGAATTTAGAGGGACAATGTATACAGAGCACGTAGCAACGTGCCTGGCACACAAATAAATACTCTATGTATGCTGGCAAAATATATTAACAGAAAGTTTAGCACTTCTGTTTAAAACGTCTTCATAATCCAGAGACCACCTAAAATTTTAAAAAATAAAAAGTGTTAATAGCTTACCTCAACTTTTTTATTCAAATCTTTACATTCTTGCACTAAACAATCTTTGGTTCCATAGAATAAGTAAACCGCCTATGAAAAATGGACAGAAAACATAATATTAAAACAGTCTAACCCTGTAAACATTAAGAAAAAAATACACTGTATCAAAGCTCCCTTCAAGAATGTTGAAACGCATTTTCCTTACGGTAGACTAGATGCTGATGAAAAGAAGGGCAACCAAAAGGGATACTTTTGGTGTGCACCCTCTGGCCCTATCCAATACCTCCATTCTAGTAATTTCAAAGGGTAAAACTGGAATCCACTAGGAGCAGCAATGGAAATCTATAATTAAAACACAATGTAAAAATGCCTTTAATATATTACAGATACTTTTGGCATCATTTGTTATTTTACATTTTATTCTCTTAAGCTATTAATAGTTTAAAAGTTCTAGGTGAACTGTGGTTACTCATCCTTCTTTTTTGGAAGATGACAATACAGGCCATTTCATTTAAGTTTAATTAGCCTCTTTCTCAGGGGAAATGTGGGATAGAAGTGATTTTTTTTTTCTTTTTCTTTTTTTTTTTTTTGAGATGGAGTCTCGCTCTGTCACCAGGCTGGAGTGCAGTTGTGCGATCTCGGTCCACTGCAACCTCTACCTCCCGAGTTCAAGCGATTCTCCTGCCTCAGTCTTCCAAGGAGCTGGGACTACAGGCGTGCGCCACCACAGCTAGCTAATTTTTGTATTTTTAGTAGAGACGGGGTTTTACCATGTTGGCCAGGATGGTCTTGATCTCCTGACCTCGTGATCTGCCCACCTTGGCCTCTCGAAGTGCTGGGATTACAGGCACGAGTCACCATGCCCAACCTACAAGTGATTTGTTTCTAAACGGTGTTTTCTCCCAATTTATCAAAAAAGTTGTATTTTATAAAGAAAAATATTCGAGTTAGAAAATTCCACTTTTTCCTAGTACCTCAGATTACTTAAGAATAGTAATGCATATTAATCTAACAAACATTTTCTAATCACTTTCGAATACAGAAAGGTTGATATAAAGACTGAGATGAGTTAATTATCAATTGTATAAATAGTAATATGTATTACCTTAGTAACTATATTAATAAAAGGGAACTATTTTAAAACCTGAAATATTTGTAAAACAGAACCAGGAATACAACTGCTTTGCATTTATTTTTGATATCCTGTTGGTCAATCACCAAACGTTATTTAAAAAATTCCTAAGCAAAACTCCATCAAAGGAATCAACTGTACTAGAAACCAGATATGACCTTAGTTCAAAGCTGTGGCAAACAAGCTGCTCTTTTCTTTATCTCATCTGCCTTCTGGAGGTTTTTCAAACCAATGAAATCTACTGTTCCATTAATGACCTCACCAAAAATTTAGTCTGCCTAAAATTTCCTTCCAATTTTAGCTGCTGTTTAAGATAAACTATCATATATTCCATTTAGTTGCCATCTAAGCAAAATATGCTATAAAACACCCCAAATTTGAATTTAAAAAAATTGTTAGAATTATGTTATACTTTGATAAAGCTGTTTTGTTTTTTGAGATGGAGCTCCATTCTGTTGCCCAGGCTGGAGTGCAATGGTATGATCTCAGTTCACTGCAACCTTTGCCTCCTGGTTTCAAGAGATTCTCCTACCTCAGCCTCCCGAGTAGCTGAGATTACAGACATCTGCCACCACGCCCGGTTAAATTTGTATTTTTAGTAGAGACAGGGTTTCACCACGTTGGCCAGGCAGGTCTTGAACTCCTAACCTCAAGTGATCCACCTGCCTCTGCCTCCCAAAGTGCTAAGATTACAGGCGTGAGCCACTGTGCCCGGCCTGCTAAAGTACATTTAAAGATCTAATTTAACAAAAAGATCTAATTTGACAATCCTACACAAAACAGAGCAGGTAAAAAGTTAGTTAAATCTGAATCTAAGAGTGCTAAATATAATTGAACTATTGATTTTTACTGTACCTTCGGTGATAAGCAGGAAATGTTATTTTATCCAACACACCTTATTAAGAATTCTGCTAGAAAACAGAGATGGTGCCTTCTCACGATGAGCATGAAAATTGAGAGCCATGAGAGCATCAGGTCCAACAGAAAAATAGTTGTTCATTGTGAATTCCTGTGAGAAAGGGTAAGAATAAGCAACAGACTATGATTCCACCTAAGCCTGAGTCATAATTAAACGTCAATCTTAGTCTTTGTGTTCTTTTGAAAAGGGAGATGCTTTCTGTATTTACTTTTCACATGGCTATTTTATACTGTCCGGTGACGTTACCAGAAATAAAGCTTCCATTTAAGGCTGATAACTACAGATGTGAATCTCATCTTCCATTTCTGTTTTATATGCTGCACCTCAGACCTTACCATCTAGAATGGCTCTACTTGATGCTTCCAGGCTTTTCATGCCTGTGTTCCCATTACATTTGCTCTTTAATTACAGCCTCCAAGCTCTCAGCTTCTTAGTCCCAACCCAGGCTACTGGTCTCACCTTAATTTATCTTACTTCCCAATGTGGCCTGGATTCCAAGGTCAATCATTTCAACGACTGTACTCAACACCATCCTTTGTTCCAGCACTCTCTTGACCTCTTCTCAATTTAGCTTTGTTTTTTTTGAGACAGAGTCTCGGACTGTCGCCGGGCTGGAATGCAGTGGCGCGACCTCAGCTCTCTGCAACCTCTGCCTCCCGGGTTCAAGCGATTCTCCTGCCTCAGCCTCCCGAGTAGCTGGAATTACAGGTGCCTGCCACCATGCCGGGCTAATTTTTTTGTATTTTTAGTAGAGATGGCGTTTCACCATGTTGGCCAGGCTGGTCTCGAGCTCCTCACCTCATGATTCGCCCACCTCAGCCTCCCATACTGCTGGGATTACAGGCGTGAGCCACCGCGCCCGGCCAGCCTTACTTGTTAATCTTCTCTAAATCAAACTGTTTTCTCTGCTCTATTTCCAGGTTGCTGGACATTGCTGGTAAGAATCTTATAATTAGGATCCTGTTACAAAGTTATTTCTAAGGATGGCTGGACACAATTGCTAATAGGACACAGTAACCCTTTCGATGACCCCTTTCTTGTATTCCCTAGTGGTTTATTTCAAAATTTACAACTCTCTTCAAGTCCCTGGTAACTAGTTCCCTTGCCTTCATTATGTTCAGATGATCTTGATTCTTGCCTCACTGAAAAAAATGAGATCCTCAGGTATGAAAGGTATGAATTCTCATGCTTGCTTTCTGCCATCTAAACATTCTGACTTTACTCAAGTGTATGACTTTACTCAAGTGTACCTTTCTCCTCCAAATCAAAGATGCTCTTCCTCCTTTTGATGGTTAAGTCTAAATTTGGTCGCTTGTTCTTTTTATCCTTTTCTCATTCATCTCTTATGGAACTAAATGTCCCTTCACTGCCAAAATATAATTTTCAATCCTAGTTGTTCTTTTAAACAAAACCCATAAACATCTTATTTTAAATAAAATACGTCAATGTACATTAATGTGCCTTTATTTTTTAACTGAAATTTTTTTCTAGTTTTCTAGGCGTCCTTTTTTTTTTTTTATTTTTTTATTTTTTTTGAGACGGAGTCTTGCTCTGTAGCCCGGGCTGGACTGCAGTGGCCGGATCTCAGCTCACTGCAAGCCCCGCCTCCCGGGTTTACGCCATTCTCCTGCCTCAGCCTCCGGAGTAGCTGGGACTACAGGCGCCCGCCACCTCGCCCGGCTAGTTTTTTGTATTTTTAGTAGAGACGGGGTTTCACCGTGTTAGCCAGGATGGTCTCGATCTCCTGACCTCGTGATCCGCCCATCTCGGCCTCCCAAAGTGCTGGGATTACAGGCTTGAGCCACCGCACCCGGCCTCTAGGCGTCCTTTATTCAGACACTAAGAGTGGGGTAATATAAGCTTCATGAGGGCAAGGCCTTCATCACTGAAACTCCAGCACCTAGGACAGTGCCTGGCACCAGATGGGCACAAAATACTTGCCTGAATGTATAGATAAATGAAGTTCCTTCTTGTATTTGATTGTTTGGATGTTCTTCTATAGAGGTAAGCAGAGCCTACTTGATTGTAGTGTATTTATTTTTGACAGCAAATGGCTGAAGAACATGTCTTTTTATTTGAATCATCTAACTGGTGTGAAACTTTGTCCATCTTTCTTTGGAAGAATGATCTCTGATAAATATTTCTAAATACTCAGCTCCGCTTTATTACTGAATAGTAATACATCCTGGTATGAATGAGAAATACATCTTTTTTTTTTTCTGCATATCCATCACCTCAAATATTTATCATTTATTTGTGGTGAGAACATTTTAAATCCTCTCTTTTAGGCTCACACTTATAATCCCAGCACTCGGGGAGGCTGGGGTGGGTGGACTGCTTGAGCTCAGGAGTTTGAGCCAGCCCGGGCAACACAGACAAATCTTGTCTCTATTGAAAATAATAAAAATAAAATTGGCTGGGTGTGGTGGCATGTGCCTGTAGTCCCAGTTAATAATGAGGCTAAGATGGGAAGATCACTTGAGCCCAAGAGGTCTAGGCTGCAGTGAGCTGTGATCGCGCCACTGCACTTCAACTTGGCAATGGAGTGAGACCGTCTCAAAAAACCCCAAAAAAACAAAAACACAAAAAACCTCTCTTTTAGCAATTTGAAAATGTACATTAACTATAGTCACCAAGCTGTGCAACAGCAGAACTTATTCTTCCTATCTAACTAAAACTTTTTACCTGTTAAACAATGTCTCCCCTTTCTTCATCTACTCTCCTACCTTCTACAGCCTCTGGTAACCATCATTCTACTCTTGACTTTGAGTTTGATTTTTTAGATTCCACATATAAGTGACATCATACAATATTTGTCTTTCTGGGCCTTGTTTATTTATTTAACATAATGTCCCCTGGGTTCAGCTATGTTGCCGAGAATGACAGATTTTCCTCCTTTTTTTTTTTTAAAGTCTGAATAGTTTTCCGTTGTGTATATATGGCATATTTAAAAAAAACATTCGGCCGGGTGCGGTGGCTCAAGCCTGTAATCCCAGCACTTTGGGAGGCCGAGACGGGCGGATCACGAGGTCAGGAGATCGAGACCATCCTGGCTAATACAGTGAAACCCCGTCTCTACTAAAAAATACAAAAAAATAGCCGGGTGAGGTGGCGGGCGCCTGTAGTCCCAGCTATAGGGAGGCTGAGGCAGGAGAATGGCACAAACCCGGGAGACGGAGCTTGCAGTGAGCTGCGATCCGGCCACTGCACTCCAGCCTGGGCGAAAGCGCGAGACTCCCTCTCAAAAAAAAAAAAAAAAAAAACAAACAAAAAAAACATTCATTTACTGATGGGCACTTAGGTTATTTCTGCATCTTGGCTATTATACATAACGCTGCAATGAACATGGCAGCATGGACATCTGTTTGATATACTGATTTCAATTCCTTTGGGTATGTATCTATAAATGGGATTGCTGGAATAAATGGTAATTCTAGTTTTAGTTTTTTTTTTTTTTTTTTTTTTTTTTTTTTTTTGAGACGGAGTCTTGCTCTGTGCCCCAGGCTGGAGTGCAGTGGCGCGATCTCGGCTCACTGCAAACTCCGCCCCCCCGGGTTCCTGCCATTCTCCTGCCTCAGCCTCCCGAGTCGCTGGGACTACAGGCGCCCGCCACCTCGCCCGGCTAATTTTTCTTGTATTTTTAGTAGAGACGGGGTTTCACCATGTTAGCCAGGATGGTCTCGATCTCCTGACCTCGTGATCCGCCCGTCTCGGCCTCCCAAAGTGCTGGGATTACAGGCTTGAGCCACCGCGCCCGGCCTCTAGTTTTAGTTTTTTGAGAAACCTCCGTATTGTTTCCCAAAATGGTTGTACTACTTTGCAATACCAATAGTGTATAAGGATTCTCTCTTCTCCACATCCTTGCCAACATTTGTTATTACTGACCAATGAGATAGGATAGGAAAGCCCAAAATAAATACACATATTGATGGCCAGTTGATTTCTGACAAAGGTGCCGAGAACATACAATAGGGAAAGGAGAGTCTCATCAATAAATGGTACTGGGAAAGCTGGGTATCTACATGCAGAACAATGAAAATCAACCCTTATCTTACCCATTATAAAGAATCAACTCAAAATGGATTAAAGACTTAAATGTACAACCTGAAACTATAAAAGTACTAAAAGAAAATGTAAGAAAAAAGCTTCATGACATTGGCTTGGGCAGTTATTTGGTTTGATATGACCTCAAAAGCACAGGCAATAAAAGTAAACATAGACAAAAGGGATTGCATCACACTAAAAAGATTCTACACAGCAAAGGAAAACAAGAGTGAAGAGGCAACCCACAGCTTGGGAGAAAATATCTGTAAATCATACACTCGATTAGGAATTAATCTCCAAAATGTAGAAGGAACTCAAGCTACTCAGTAACAACCAATAATCTTATTAAAAAATGGGCAAAAGGACTTGAAGAGACATTTCTCAAAAGACATAAAAATGGCCAACAGATACAGGTTCAGCACCCCTAATACGAACATCTGAAATCTGAAATGTCCCCAAATCTGACCCTTTTTGAACACTGACATGACACTCAGAGGAAACGCTCATCGGAGCATTTTGGATTTCAGCTTTTCAGATTAGAAATGCTCAACGGGTACATATTCTGCACATATTCCAAAATCCAAAAAAATCAGAAATCTGAAATACTTCTGGTCACAACCTTTTTTTGCATAAGGGATATTCAACCTGCATATGGAAAAATGCTAAACATTTCTAATCATCAGAGAATTGCAAATGGAAACCACAATGAGCTATCACCTTGTACCTATTAGATTGGCTTCTATCAAAAAGAGAAACACATCTTTAATGCTGGCATTTCAGGCACTATGATAACTGACAAATACTTCTGAGCACAGCAACCATTTTAAAGGATCTCCAATACTTTCTCTTTTTTTTTATGTTTAATTTTTTTTAATAAATCAAAGCAATCCACTTTAATAAGCTATATAGTTCTACAAGGCTTCAAAGGAAACACTACAGTTATCTGTCTACTCCTCATTCATAATTCCTGTTCCCACAGCTCTTTCCATAGTTCTTTCTTCTGCTATTTATCTCTATATTTCTAAATAACATAATCAGATTATTTCTTGATTTTTTTTTTTTTTTGAGACGGAGTCTTGCTCTGTTGCCCAGGCTGGAGTAGAGTGGCGCGATCTTGGCTTGCTGCACCCTCTGCCTCCCAGATTTAAGCAATTCTCCTGCCTCAGCCTCCCGAGTAGCTGGGATTACAGGCACCCACGACCACGCCCAGCTAATTTTTGTATTTTTAGTAAAGATGGGGTTTCACCATGTTGGCCAGACTGGTCTCAAACTCCTGACCTCATGATCTGCCCGCCTCAGTCTCCCAGAGTGCTGGGATTACAGGCATGAGCCACCGCACCTGGCCAATTCGTGATTTTTAAATTTTAAATATTACTTATTCTTTTTCTCTTTCTTTAGAGATGGGGGCCTCATCTGCACTCTGTCACCCAGGCTGGAGTGCAGTGGCGTGATGATAGCTCACTGCAGCCTTGAACTCTTGGACTCAAGCAATCTTCTGGCCTCAGCCTCCTGAGTTGCTGGGACTATAGGCGTGTGCCCCCATGTCCAGTTCCTTTGCTTTTTGTTGCATTTTCTGAGTGGTGTCTTCAATTGTACTTTCCAATCTGATACTGAATTTTAGTTTGTCAGAGCCTTTTTTGAGGTGTGTGTTTCTGAATGTTCCTTTTATAGAACCCTGTTCTATAAATATTTTCATTTTTCTCTGAGAACATTAGTCCCACTCCCTGACTTCCTTCAGCTTCCTGGACTGTGTTTCCTATAATTTTTTCTTCTTATTTGGGGCTCTCTCATGATAGAGGCTTTCCTTAAATGCCTGCTTGTGCTTCCAATCCTTGGCTGTATATGTTCATATTTTAAGAGTAAGGCATAAAAGGCAAACTGAACTTTGCATTCAAAAGCAGGTCTTGCTAGGGCATAAGCTTCATTATAGGACTACAGTGCAAAAATCTGGTCCTTTTGCTAGGGGACACCCAAATATTGGTAGTTGTTAATTTTTTCCTTGGGCAAGGTAGCTTCCCAGAGAGACATACTCTCTGCCACTATTCTTGAAGTTGAGTGGATGAAAAGGGCCAGTGATCTCACTTTGCACTAAATCTGTTTGTAGTATGGCATTAGCTGGCTAGAGTCTTTCTAGTTTAAACGTTCCAGAGTAAACCTCCAATCTACTACCTGAGTTGAGGAGGGTAGTAAATGACCACGTGAAGCTGGGGAAAGGGAACAAACAGTTTCTTTGGCTCACTCCTTCTATTTTCAGACCCACTCTATACTACTGCTCTCTGAGTGATGTAGTGACTTGAATTCCTAAGCCTTTGCTTGGTTCTGCTCAATAAACTGGTTTCTTTCTTGGTTTTCTGCAGTGTAGGCACTTTTGAGCTTTTTTCAATTATGCGAACCTTCCTAGTTTTGGCTTCTGAAGACTGCTGTGATCTCTTTCTCCTTAAGGTTTTGTGCCTTCTCAAAGATCTATACAAGATCTGTATCCCCATTTTAGAGGGATTTTAGTGGCAAGGAGACAGAGAAGCAAAGAAACATGCATGAGTTCCCCAAATGCTCTTCTTTAAAGTCTGCTTTAATTTTGCTGTTTATCACCCACCTACTGTAATTCTCTTTCTCTGTTTTCTCCTTATTTACTTACTACACTCTTTAGTTTCCCTTAGTGGCCTCTCTTAATCTGTGTCACCTAAATCTATCTATTTTCAAGATGTAGTTTGTGGCTGGACACAGTGGCTCATGCCTGATCCCAATACTTCAGAAGGCTGAGGAGGGAGGACTGCTTGAGCCTAGGAGTTCGAGATCAGCCTGGACAATATAGGGAGACCCTCTCTCTACAAAAAAGAAACAAAAACAAAAACCATCTGGGCATGGTGGCACACGCTGATGGTCCCAGCTACTTGGGAGGCTGAGGTGGGAGGATCGCTTGGTCCCAGAGGTCGAGGCTGCAGTGAGCTGTCATCACAATACCGCACTCCAGCTTGAGTGACAGACCGAGACCTTGTCTCCAAAACAAAAGAAAGAAAAAAAAAGATGTAGTTCTTGACCTTCTTTTCTTTTCTCGCTCCCCATATTCTCAGCATTTAAACAATTATCAGAAATAAAGTTTCAGTTCAAAGGTTGATAACTAGGGGCATAAATCCCACAACTTGGGCTACTCCCCTGCCCCCACCCCAGTTTATTTTACTTTCTAACCCAGTCTAGATTCCTCAATCTGCATCTCTAGCTCTGTCTTTATTCCTGAGCAATAAGCCTAAACTTCCAACTTCTTGTTCAACACTTCAAAAACTTTTAGATTGATATGCTCAATTCTATCTCATTTTCTTCCCACCCAAACCTGAAACTTAGTATTTTTCTTATAGTCATTTCCATATATCCAGTTATAAAAACTAGAAATCTAGTAGTAATACGTATTTTCTCTCTTCCCTTTCTATTAATCAGTTGTTAAGTACTGATTAATTCTACCTCTAAAATGTCTTTGCATTGTCCTCATCCTAATTCTACCTAGTACAGGCTTCTAAGCTATTTTCACATTATCTCCAAAGTATCTTTTAAAAATACAGATCTGCTCTCTCTGTATTATTTGCTACTTGCTAACCATGCTTTGCACTGCCTGGAAAGTCCTTCGCTTTTTTAAGGACCAACTCCCATATCACTTCCTCTGAATCTTCTCAGCCACATCAGCTAGGCAGAACAGGTGCACTCCCATAACACATTTACAGTCCAGCTTGTGAGTTAAGCATATAAGCTTCTGTTCTGTTCCACAGCCAGCTCCCTTGAGATAAGCACCAGGTCTATGTATCCCACCACAGAGTGCCGTATCTTGAGCAATGAAGCTGAAACTACTTGCAACTGAGGCACTAACAACATACCTTGGGTTTTCTTAAGTTGTAGTATCCTTTATTTGTTACTTGAACTTTCCATCTAAAAAACAGAAGTTAAAAAAAACACTTTTTACAATAAACCCTGTACTCTGGATGTTTGGATAAATGAAGGTTTTCTATTAAAATACCATCTAAAAAAGTAACCACACGTATGATAAGCATGCAAATTTAGGGATAAGTACTCAGTGTAACTTATTACTTTGGCTCTTACATAATAAAACAAAACACCAGTATCTATGTATAAGTACGAGTATCATCTTTCACATTTAAATTACATGGCACATTTCACCTACACAAGTCTTCATTTGTAAACCAAACAATGACGGCTAAATCTCAAGAAATCTACTTTTTGGGGAAATGTAACTTACCGATCTAGTTTAATTCCATCTGCTTCCATTACATTTCGCAAAACCTGTGCAACTGGAATTTCTCCAGCATAACCTGTACCCCAACCCAACGTATTGGATAGATCGTTGCCTGTTCCCAGAGGCAAGACTGCAACTTGTGGAATGTACTTTTCTTGTCCCTAGAATATGGAAGATATGTTTTAGATTTTTCTCTGCAGACTATTTGCTGGGTAATAACACTTTACAAAATTTATTAAGACCAAAACAGTAAGAATACAAATATAACAACTGTATGTTGTTTTGCTAAAGCTTGTGCTAACTGCTTAATCAAAACATCTCATTTTTAACTATTTGGAGCTGGCAATGTCTCATATTCATCTGCATAATAAAAAATATAAAGTATAAATATTCCATATTAGGTTGGGCATGGTGGCTCATCCCTGTAATCCCAGCACTTTGGGAGGCCAAGGTGGGAGGATTGCTTGAGCCCAGGAGTTTGACAGCAGCCCAGGCAACATGGTGAAACCCTGTCCCTACAAAAAACACAAAAAGCAGCCAGGCATGGTAGCACACACTTACAGTCCCAGCAACTTTGTAGGCTGAGGTGGGAGGATGGCTTGAACCTGAGAGATGGAGGTTGCAGTTAGCTGTGTTTGTGCCACTGCACTCCAGCCTGGGTGACAGTGTGAGACTGTATCTCAAACAAACAAACAAACAACCCATATATATATATGCATAGTATATTTATCTTAGAAGTCCTTCTGCAGTAGTTCTTAAAGACTAATACCTTAATTTTCATGTCATCAACTGCATCCAGGACCCACCCTACAGTCCCATCCCCTCCACAAACAAGTACTCGAGCTGAATAATATGGAAGAAGAGTACAGAGTTGTAGGGCTTTGATAGGAGGAGTTTTAGTTACATCAAAAACCTAGAAAAAAAAGAAAAAGAAAAATTATTTTTATCCAACATTTTCCTTCATCTGTAAGGATGATTTCTCTCTAGATGAGTAGAGATATAGTTAAATAACATTACTGGCTACTTTGTACTTAACAATATGCCAGGCACTGTGCCAGACTCTTTATATTCATTGTAGCTCATCCCCACACTGACTCTACAAAGCAAGAGTTAGCTTCATTCTATTGGGCTGGAAACTGAGGTGCAGGAAGGTTAAATTCCTTGCCTGTGACTCTCCAGGTAATTAAGTGCTGAAATACAAGGCTACGTGTGGTAACTCACGCCCATAATCCCAGCACTTTGGAAGGGCAAGGCAGCTGGATCACTTGACGTCAGGAGTTCGAGACCAGCCTGGCCAACATGGCAAAATCCTGTCTCTATTAAAATACAAAAATTAGCCAGTGTGGTGCTGTGTGCTTGTGATCCTAGCTACTTGGGAGGCTGAGGTAGGAAAATCACTTGAACCTGGGAGGCAGAGGTTGTAGTGAGCCAAGATCATGCCCCTGCACTCCAGCTTGGGCGACAGAGTAAGACTCTGTCTCAAAAAAAAAAAAAAAATCAAAGTTATAGTTTATCTGTTACACCACATTGCCTCCTTCCTGTTCACATAAACCACAATGTGCTAGGTTCACCTTTAACTAGTATTTCATATCTTATACTGGCTTAAAAAAAAATCACCAGTGCAAGTTAGTACAAATTTCTGGAAAGCAATTTTGCAATACATAGAAAATGACATAAAAATGCAAGTAACTTTGATAATCCATAACTCTGTCAATGACCCTAGAAAAATATTTCAAAAGACAAAAATGCCTAAAAATATGTATAAAAATATTCACTGTGGCATTATTTATAATACAATCATAGAGACAGTGTTACCCTTCAACAGCAGGAGAGTGGATAAATAATGCTATTTCCATTCAATTATTTTAGTCATTAAATATGTAATTATGAGGACAATGTTGAAACAAGGAAAAATATTTATACCATTAAAGTTAAAAAAATCAGAATGCAAATTTGCATCTAGATTATTGTTATAGTACTGTTAACATTAAAGTAAATGCATAGATAATTAATGGAAAGAGCAAGAAAAAAGAAAACTGATGTATTCGTATGGAGAAATTGCAAATGATTTTCTCTGTATTTTTTATAATTTTCTTAAGCTGTATAATATTGAAAGTGTAAAAAATACAAATTGGAAGGACAAAATCATTGCATTTCTAATTGTTACACAATAGGTTAATTTTCCTCTTTTTAAATTTTGTTTTTTGGTTAATTTTTCAAAGTAAGAGTCGCTAGTTGTACATTCAATTTTAATGATCCCTTTTATTTTTAAACCTGAGGTATAATTTACATATAAGATTCACCCATTTGAAGTGAACAAGCCAATAATTTTTATTAAGTTCACTGAATTGCACAACCACCACCATCATCCAGTTTAGAACATTTTTGTTGCTTTAATAAGATCCCTCAATATCCATTCGCAGTCACTCTCCATTTCTAGCCCTAGCCTCAGGCAATCAATAATCTATTCTCTACCTCTACAGACTTGCCTTTCCTAGACAAGTCAGATAAATGGAGTCATACAATATAAGGTCCCTTGTATCTGCCTTCTCTCACTTAGTGTGTTTTTGAGGTTCATTTACTGTAATATGTACGTATCAGTAGTTTGTTCCTTTTGGTCATTTCATGGTATTCCATTGTATGGCCTCATTACATTTTGTTTATCAGCTCATCAGCTCATGAACAGCTGGGCTGTTCATGGGTTTTGGCTATCATGAATAATGCTGCTGTGAACATTTTCATGCAAATCTTTGTGAGAAATATGTTTTCACTTAACTTGGGTAGATTCCTAGTAGAGGAATTGTTAGAAGATATAATAAATTTATGTTTAACTTTTTAAGAAACAGCTAAGATGTCTTCTAAAGAGGTTGTACCATTTTATATTCCCACCACAAGAGTTCCTGTTTCTCCACATATTTAAATGGCTGATCTTTTCGTAATTATTATTCTTTCCTATGATCAGGTGATTAGTGACTTAAAGCATTAATAACCATTCCATTTTAGGGAAAATTAAAACATTAATAAAGAAAGGAAGTTTTTTTCTTTAGTTACCTGGACTGGATTCAACAAGATCCTAAATTCTCCCAACAGTCCTTCTCCCATATTAGTTCCACTACGAGAGTTGGCCAGGATTATTAACGGCGTCCATTGCTTTCCAAGCTTAGAGGCTAGCTAAAAGAAATTGCCATGAGTGAAAAGGGTTTAGAATCTCAAAGATGAAAAACACATTTTCCATGCCTTGAGAACAATGGTGCTATAATTTGCTGAAATAAAAACAACTATACCAGTTCTCTCAATTCAATATAAAAATCAAAGAATTCTAAGAATGGAAGGGAACCTCAGAAATTAACTAATTTAAGCTTCCATTCAATGTTTAATTCTCTTCTACATTATTCTAGATAAGTCATCCAGCATATGCTAAGACACTCACATAAGGAACTCACTAATAATGCAGCCTATTACACTGCTACATCAAATTATTAGAAAGTTTGGACTTAAACTGAGTTGAAAATCTGTCCTATAACTTTCAACCACTCACAGAATAGACACTGATTTTTTTCTCTGATCTTTTACCTTGATTTTCCTTTACTGGATGTATTCTAGCGTATTTTGCAAGGTTTTATTTCTTTTTTTTAAAATGGGGCACTCAGATTAAAAAATCTGGACTTCTAATAGCTCGAAGTCAAATGAAATTAATACTTTTCACAATGTAATCATTTCTTCTTCCCTTCTCCTTGTAGATGTAACCATTAATGAAGTTATTCTGTGGTTTGACTTAGAGATTATCCTCTCTTGTGATCTCAGGTTGAACTCAGATAAATAAGAGATTGTACATTTTTAAAAAAAGTGTCAAAACAATATTGTTTGAAAAATTTAAAATGTCCCTTTCCTTGCAGAAATATTGATAAAGGTGACATGTAAGACATAAAATCTTAATTTGAAAAAGGTACGATTTTACAATAAAATAGTTTAATTATTTTAGTATATCCAATTAGAAAAAAAATCTATAAATTTTTATGTTTCCTTAAGAGCTACATAAAGACTGATTCAGTAAGCTACATCAATTTCATACACATATCTACATACTATAAACTGTTGTCAACAGGTTTAATGTTCACCATTACTTGTAGGAGCATTTAATGTGCAATGTAAACTGATCTCTAGGGACCCTGTATAAAGTTCAAAATCGAAAAATATTTTTAGAACAAGGTGTGAGGAAAATCTATTTTCTTCTCACTGACAATAATCATGAATCCCAAAACTGACTGTTTATCACAATCTTCTGAGGACCTTAAAAAAAAAGATGAATTCCTGGACTTACCCTATACCTACTAAATCAAATATGGTAATGCAAGTACTACTCAGAAATCTGTATTTTTAAAAAGCTCCCTAAGTCATTCAGATGCAGGCAGTGAATTAGAAACCATCAATATAACATTTCCAACTTCCTTTTAGACATGAAAGAACTCAAAAAGCCAAAATTTTTGACCCATCTCTAGGAACCAGGTAGGGTTTTATGGCTTACCATAATGGCATTTTATTTCCTTCCTTGGTCTTGATCTGTTATTTAAATTTATTTTATTCCCGGCACTAATTCTTCTTACATACTGTCTTAACCATCTCAAACAATGACTTAAGCAGCTTTTAAAAAATCAATCATATAAGAGAAATAAACTCTAATTACCACTTCATAATCTGTTTTTTTGTCTTTACGCATCTGATTAATGGAGGTTAAATAACTTGGTGGAATGATTAGGTTTTTGAATTCTCCAAAATCACACTTTTCATTCTTTAAACTATTTCTCATGCACTCATCATGTACTGTTTTCTGGCACCAAATGCACCTGAGGGAAGGAAGAAACAAGTGTTAATTTTAAACCATAATCTCAATGATAACCCACAAAACCATCATTTTTGTTAAAAAATAAAACAGTAATTTTATCACTCTTACTTACCATAACATTTGGCAAATAAAAGAGATGTATCTACACAGTGAAATGAAGCAATAAGGTTTGAACATATTTGGCAGTTTAATCTAATAGCATTTTTTTTTTTTTTTTTTTGAGAAAGGGTCTCACTCTGTCGCCCAGCCTGGAGTGCAGTGGTGTGATCTCGGCTCACCGCAGCCTCCGTCTCCCAGGCTCAAGTGATTCTTCTGTCTCAGTCACCCAAGTAGTTGGGATTACAGATGTGTGCCACTACCGCCCGGGTAATTTTTGTATTCTTAGTAGAGACGGGGTTTCACTATGTTGACCAGGCTGGTCTCGAACTCCAGACCTCAAATGATTCACCCACCTCGACCTCCCAAAGTGCTGGGATTGCTGGCGTGAGCCACTGTGCCTGGCCTAACAGCATTTCTTAAAATGTGGCTTGGGGGCCCCAAGATCCATTCAGGGCATCTGTGAGGTTAAAGTTTTAATAATAATACTAAAGAGTTATTTCACCCTCATCCTCTCAAAAGTGTGCAGTGGAGTTTTCCAGAAGCTTTATGACATGTGCTATGACAACAGAAGCAAATATGATAATCTAGCTGAACTATAAGTGAAAGAAACGTACAAAAATTTAAAACAATGTAACTCTCCTCACTAAATTTTCATAAAAATAATTTACTATTATTTAAAAAATATTTTTAAAATTTATCAGTTTTAATTAAATATCAATAGATATGATCCACATAAACAAAAGCTGATCTAAAATGATAGTTTTATATATATTTGTGCTTTGGCTGAAATGTAGGTCCATGAGGCCTAACGTCCTTGCTGTTTAAATGCCCCACTGACATGGACCCTTGAAGAGTTCATCAGGGACCAACCTGAAAATCTCTTAACCTGTAAATATAAGTACAACAGTGCATTTCTTTTTGTCAGTCAATACGAAAATAACTCATATGCTTGCTTTTGAAATAGACATAAGAACATGTGCATTCAGATTTGCAACTATGTTTGGACCTAATTGGTAAAACAAGCAGAGAACAGAGCTGGTAAAGGTCCTGGGTTTCTATTATTAATTTGCTAAGTATTTAATCCACTCACAGGTAAGGCAGATCTGACTGAAGAGATAAAGCAGGCCACCAGAAAAGAATGGTTATAATTAAATGAATACAAAAAAAAAAAAAAAGAGGATAAACATTCTTTCACCCAGAGGTCCACTGTTGACCTTCTATTTTAAGCTGTTTTTTCCTTTTGGATATTCAGATTTGTCAAGTACTTAGCGCTGTTTACTGGAGTCCTATTTACTGCTAAAAGAAAGAGTTCTCTGTATAATCTGTTACAGAGAAAACGAAAATAATTTGCATTATCACATTTGTTAATTTTAAACTCAACTTGAGAAACTATAGTAGACTGGTTACGTGGCTGAGGCATAATATCTCTATTTATTGGTCTACCATAACTTAAAAATAGTATATTACCATCAAAAGCAATCAGAAAGGATAACCACTGAATTATTTCATAATGGTTTCCTCTGGGAAGAAAAGTAGGATTGAGGAATGGGAAAAATATTAACTTTTTCGCCTACATTTTTGTTTGTATGTATTGCTTGAGATCCTAAAAACCAGAATATATACATGAACTACTTGTATAAATTTTAAAAATTATTTTAAATAATATTAGCTTCTAAAAACTTAGAAATACAAAAAGGCATAAAATAAAAATCATCCAGAGAGAGTCACTCTTAACTTTTTGACTTATGTATTCTCAGTTTTATAGCGTATACGTTTGTTTTTCAGGTTAGAAGTATGATGTATATATATCTGGATAATGCATTTCTACGCTGTATCATAAAACTTTTTTGTATAGCATTCATTTTTTTAAAAACATGGTTTGTAAAAAATGTATATTATTACATCATGTGAATATAGTATAATTTATTTGACCCCGTCTCAAAAAACAAGAAAAATAAACAAAAATTAGCTTGGCGTGGTAACGTGGTAATCAGCTACTAGGGAGGCTGAGGTAGGAGGATCACTTGAACCTGGGAAAGGGAGGTTGCAGTGAGCTGAGACTGTGCTACTGCACTCCAGCCTGGGCATTAGAGTGAGATTCCATCTCAAAAAACAAAACAAAACAAAACAGAACAAAACAAACCTGACCTCTTTTCTGTTCTTTAAAAAAAGATATTTAGTTTATTTTTGAAAATATAAATAATATGGGTAAATGAATGAGATTATTTCCTTGCAGTCTTGGAAGTTACTGAATCAAAGGGCATGCATTTTCCTAAGGTTCTGGATGTTCGTCCAATATGCTTGTTAAGACTGCATGAAAATGCCCATCATATGTAACACTTACTAATACTGCTGCTCATTAGTACTTAATTTTTCTTTGATAATTTGATAGAAAAAGGTATCCTATTGTTTTAATCTGGAAGTCTTCGATTACTAGGTAAAACTGAGTTTTTCAATCCCCTTTTGTGAATTCATTCATGTTCTATATTCATTTTTCACTAGGTTTTAATAATTGCATGTACTTTTATTTATCTAGAATATCAATCTCTTTTCTGGTATATTTATTGCAAACATGCTTCAGTTTTCTTTAAAATTTTCTTTTTAATCTACTTAAGTTTTAAAAATATATATATACACATATATATTTCCGTTTGTAGTTGGCTTAAATGGTGTTTCACTTAAAAACAATTTTTTGTTTTTTTGAGATGTTGTCTCGCTCTGTCGCCCAGGCCTGGAGTGCAGTGGTGCGATCTCGGCTCACAGCAACCTCCACCTACCGGGTTCAAGTGATTCTCCTGCCTCAGCCTCCCAAGCAGCTGGGACTACAGGTGCGTGCCACCATACCCGGCTAATTTTTGTATTTTTAATAGAGATGGGGTTTTACCATATTGGTCAGGCTGGTCTCAAAAACTCCTGACCTCATCAGTCTGCCTTGGCCTCCCAGAGTGCTGGGATTACAGGCGTGAGCCACCGAGTCTGGCCAAAAATGTTTTTTCAAGAGACAGTGTCTCACTATGTTGCTCACACTGGCCTGAACTCCTGGGCTCAAGTGATCCTGCCTCAGTCTCCTGAGTAGCTAGGCTACAGGCACCTAGTTAAATGCTGTTATGTTTTAAAGTCCTTTACCATTTCCTAGATATTCACCGAGAGTTATTTTTTACTCCCACACTTCAGTTTTCATAGTTACACCTTTAATTCAGTGCTTCTTAACCTTCTGGGGCTATAGATTCCATTTAGAATCTCATGAAAGTATCAGGCTTTTCCAGAACTTTATGAACCACCATGTTATTTACCCCTGTATTGGCTGGACACAGTGACTCATGCCTGTAATCCCAGGATTTGGGAGGCCGAAGCGGGGGGATCACTTAAGGTCAGAAGTTTTAGACCAGCCTGAGTAACGTGGTGAAACCCTGTCTCTACTGAAAATATGTAAAAAATTAGCCAGGCATGGTGGTGCACACCTGTAATCCCAGCTACTTGGGAGGCTGAGGTGGGTGAATCACTTGAGCCTGGGAGGTAGTGGTAGCCGTGAGCCGAGATCATGTCACTGCACTCCAACCTGAGCAATAGAGTGAGACTGTCTCAAAAAAACAAAAACAAAAACAAAAAACCACTGCATTAATCTACTTGTAATTAATCTGGTATATTATGAAAGGTTAACCTTCTCCCCTCCCCTAAAGAGCACTTGTCCTAACACGATTCATAAAACCATCTTTTCTATCCCCAATAAATTGTGACAGAACATTGATCATTTACTAAATTCTCATAAATTTCAGAAATAATAATAATAATTATTATTTTTTTGAGACAGAGTTTCATTCTTGTTGCCCAGGCCGGAGCGCAATGCTGTGATCTTGGCTAACGGCAACCTCTGCCTCCTGGGTTCAAGAGATTCTCCTGCCTCAGCCTCCCGAGTAGCTGAGATTACAGGCATGCGCCACCACACTTGGCTAATTTTGTATTTTTAGTAGAGATGGGGTTTCTCCATATTGGTCAGGCTGGTCTTGAACTCCGCCCGCCTTGGCCTCCCAAAGTGCTGGGATTAGGGGCATGAGTCACTTCGCCCAGCCCAGAAAAGATTATTTTAACCAATATAATAGCTATTATAAGCCTTTGCTCCATAAAGGTACAGCTAAAATGCTTAATAGGGCCAGGCATGGTGGCTTATGCCTGTAATCCCAGCACTTTGGGAGGCCAAGATGGGAGGATTGCTTGAGCCCAGGAATTTGAGACCAGCCTGGGCAACAGGCTGATACTCCCATCTTTACAAAAAAGAAAAAACAAATTGTCAGGCGTGGTGTTGCATGTCTGTAGTCCCAGGTACTTGGAAGGCTGAGGTGGGAGGATTGCTTGAAACTGGGAGGCTGAGGCTGCAGTGAGCCATAATCATGCCACTGTCTTCCAGCCTGGGCAATATACAAGACCCTGTCTCAAAAAGCAAAATAAAATAAAACACTTACTACTCAGTATTATATTCTTCTTTAGAAATACCATATTCAAACCTGAAGCCTATTGTCTTTACATATGTTGTAATTAGTATTTAACAATAGATTTCAAACTCACTGGGAAGATAAGACATTACTAACATGTGTTGATATTTCAGCTTTAGCATCATGTCACTGGGTAACAGCTTATGATCTTTTTTCTTTCTCTTTTGAAAAATTTCAAACTTTCAGAGAAGTCAAAAGGATAGCAAAATGAATACCCTAAGCCCATCCTTCATGCTGATTCTTAATGAACATTTTCTCCCACAATATTCTCTTTCCATATAAACTCATATTTTGCTGAATCATTTGAAAGTAAACTGCAGACAGTATGAGATCTCACCCTTCAATATTTCAGCAAATATATTCTAGAAGAATAGTTTACTTTTTAAAATATTTTACTTAAAAATATTTTTTACAGGTATGCCTACCACCTACATTCTACCATTAACATCTTTCTGTAATTGCTTTGTCACATTTCTATCCATCCATTAATCCATCTTATTTTTAGTACATTTCCAAGTAACCTGAAGACATCAGAATACTTCCTAAATACATCAGCAAATAGGCTTATCACTACCTACAATTCATGATTTGTTTTTTCCTTTTGATGTAAAATTTACATACAATGAAATGTACGTATATACTTCCTGAGTTTTGATAAATGAACATATGTAACTAAAACCCTTATCAAGATACAGAACATTACTCTAGAAAGTTCCTTCATATGAAAATGCAGAATGGTTCATGAATTTATATGCTGTTCTTGTGCAAGAGTATGACTGCTTTATTGGAAAAAGAAAAAAAAGGTTTAACAAGGCTTATTTTCTCTAAAAAATTACCTGTTCACAATACCTCTCTTTTTTAGTGTGCTGAAGGAGGCAGCTGAATTATACATAAAGTTGAGATGGTCATTTATGAGATTCACTAGAACAGGGTTCTGCAAACTGCAAATATGTCTGCCATCTGATTTTGTGAATGAAGTTTTACTGGAACACAGGTAAGCTCATTCATGTATGTATTGTCCATGGCTGGTTTTGCACTGCAACTATGGCAGAGTTAAGTAATTATGATAGACAAAATGGTTGGGAAAGCTGAAAATTATTTTGGCTCTTTACAGTAAGTTTGCCCACCTCTGCTCTAGAAGATGATTTGGTATCTTTCACTGTTTCAGATAATTAATGAAACGAATAAACATATACCAATAGAATATAGAAACAAAATTTATGATCAAAGCTGAGACTAATTACATTGAGGCCAATGTAATTGCCTTCTGAGAGTCGGCAGCTTTGTTTTACTAATCACAGTAATTGTGTGTGGGGCGTGGGGTGGATGTAATGAATAAAAAGTCCTATAAATTAAAAAGCAATTTATTTTTCTCTTAATGAGATAGAACACTACAAGAAACAAAGGTTCATTTAATAAACATATTGAATATGTAAAAATATAACCTAATTCCCTATTTTAGTCAGAGGAGAGACAAGAAAATGAAAAAGAAGAATAGGGAAATAAGAGACCAGGTGCAGAAATACATTGTAGTGGTTGGAGGTAGAAACAGGAACACACAAAAAGAAAAAATCTACAAAGTAGACTCTAGCATAGTGTCTAGTACAAAAATAGATGCTCAATAAGTATAATGACTGAATAAGTATAAATTAAAGGGCCTTTCTCACTTATTCTGCAGGCTTTAAACTCAGTCATCATCTCTCATTAGTGTCCTTTGAAATGCTAACTTGTCTGCAGAGTTCACTCACTTCCTTAAGAATGAGATGCAGACAGGGAAGGAGCCCTCCTCAGGGCTAGATAAAATTCAGCAAAGGACTGTCTGGTCTGTGTTTAAGGTTCTAAGTAGCTATTTATTTTGTTTCTCATTCCAAAGTATCTCATTCCTACAGAAGGTCACAGGAGACTGTAATGTTATATAAAATTACTGGCCAACATAAATCAGTTCAGAACATTGTAGAATATGTACAACTTCAGGACACTGTGGTCTCTTCTCCTGGGAATAATAAATATCTCCTAAATTACACAGAGACAATTTCTATTATGGGGTAAGGGGTACTCTGTAAAAATGCACTAATGAGGAAAAGAAAATTTATTATCACAAAGATTCAGTGTGCTCAATGGGAGGACACAAAATTAAGACACAGAGGTGCATGCTTTTTTAAAGATATGTAAATATAGCAGTAGTTCTCTATCTTTAGAAGGACCTGTAGGGCCTGTTAAAACCAAGACTGCTGATGTCCAGCC
Source organism: Chlorocebus sabaeus (assembly GCF_047675955.1). Taxonomy (NCBI): domain Eukaryota; kingdom Metazoa; phylum Chordata; class Mammalia; order Primates; family Cercopithecidae; genus Chlorocebus; species Chlorocebus sabaeus. The sequence continues at coordinate 41,583,118 of NC_132919.1, forward strand.
CAAGTTTCTGATTTAGTAGCTCTGGGGTTGGGCTAGGATTGCCAGAAAAAAAAAAAAAAAAAAAAAAAAGACAATGCCTAGTTAAATTTGAATTTCAGAGAAACAACAAATAGTTTTTATGCTCCAAATACTGAAATATTTTATTTTTATTTGCTAAATCTAACAACCCTAGAATTTGCATTTCTAACAGATTTTGAAGAGATGCTGATGCTGCTGGTCTAGGGACCTTACTTTGAGAACCACTGAGATATAGGATATTATGTTATCACCAAAAAGGAAAATTTGGGGGAGGAGGGAAGGTGAGTAGATCAGGCAAGAGTTCCTGGAGGAAAGGACAAGGACAGGGGATGGGTCTTTAAGGGTGCCTAGAAGCTAGCCAGAAGAATATTAAGAGAGGAAAGCTTTGAGCAAAGGGGCAGAAATGTCAGAAAACGCCTAACATTTTTTTTTTTTTTTTTTTGAGACAGAGTCTCGCTCTGTGCCCCAGGCTGGAGTGCAGTGGCGCGATCTCGGCTCACTGCAAGCTCTGCCTCCCAGGTTCACGCCATTCTCCTGCCTCAGCCTCCTGAGTAGCTGGACTACAGGCGCCCGCCGACGCGCCCGGCTAATTTTTTGTATATTTAGTAGAGACGGGGTTTCACCGTGTTAGCCAGGATGGTCTCCATCTCCTGACCTCGTGATCCGCCTGTCTCAGCATCCCAAAGTGCTGGGATTACAGGCGTGAGCCACCGCGCCCGGCTTAGAAAACGCCTAACATTTTAAGGAAATTACAAGAAGCTTGGTGTTGCTGGTGCATAAAGTTTAATGCAGGTGGTGTTAGATAAAACTGGAAGGACAGAGGCCAGAGAGTACTAGGACCTTATGTACCCTGTGAATAAGCACTTAGGGGTTTACACTGTAAAACAATCAGCTTACATGATGGGGAGCAATTTAAAGGGTTTTAGGCAGAGCAGGGACTTGACCAGATTTGCATTTTTAGAAAGATCATTTGGGTGGAGGATCAGAAGCACTATGATAATGTGTTCAAGAGTATTTGAAATAGCGTTATTTATGGAAACCATTTTTAATATAATTCTGCACAGACACAGACTGCTGGAGGCTACACCAGAGAAGGGAATAGAACAATACTCAATTCACTATGAAATTTATTTAAGGTCCCTGCTAACTTGGCTCTCACTGATGCCAGAAGGACAGCATTTAATTTTTAAAAATACCAAATAAAAATGCATGGTTACAAAACTTTGTAGTTGGCTAGAATATATTATTTTGAAAATTTATTCTTAAGCCTCTTTGATAACCTGTAAAATTATTTAAAATAAGACTTAAAAACAGGTACTGACATTATAAAAGCATTCATGCTAATCAAATAATTTCTGCAAAAAAAAATTAAAAAAATTAAAAAGCAGCTTTCTATTTACTGCCTATTTCATTTCTTAAGCATGTTTAGGGGCCTTTCTACTTGTCAGAAATAAAATCCATTACAGTGATGATGTCCAGACTTAAGGCTCAAAGGAGGCTAGGTGCTAGTCTGGAGTTGGAAATCCTGGAGGCCAGTCCTGTTTTACCAGAGTGGACCTAACGGGCTTTAATTTTCTCAACTGTGAACTGAGTTAGAAGAGATCATTTGCAAAGCAGCATTCTCTTTTACTAATTTCCAACATAAGCAAAGGACATCTTCACCTATTTTCAGACAATATTTAAGGACAAAAATGTGTTGTCCAGTGTGTATATAAAATACATTAAAATATTCTTGGCTTAATCAAGGTCACTTATCTAAGATTCAACATGTCCTGAAAGACCAAGCGTCAAAAGGAATATTACTTTCAGTGCTCTTTTTCAGTATATTTCGCTATGATACCAACAACTATATTAGCAAAAGATATAGAAGTGCTGCCTCGGAATGACACTTGTTTTCACTGCACGTTCATAGTACAAAACCTGTGACCCACCAGTTTTGCGGCTGAAGGGAAAAGTTAATTTGTCCATATTTCATTTTTCCTTATTTAAAATAACGAAATAATCGATAGGAACAAAAGCTAAAATCTACAGTGGCCATGAAGCAAGCACCACTTAGAAACCTCTGTATTAACGTCAGGAGCCAAGTTTTATTACCCAAAAGGGCAGGCTGGCTGAGGAGTGGAGGCTGGACGCATCATCTCAGCAAATGACTACTGCAAAGCTGCCACGCTTGCACAAACTCAGGGATGTTTATTTACTAGCTTGCTTCCTCAAAACGAGTTTAGGTCATCAGCAGAGATTAAAGCAGGCCTCTACACCACTCTATGAAGTCCTGACTCCCACGGCGCATTCTGGGACAGTGAGTGTCCATGAAGACCATACCTGTAATCGCAAAGCTTGGGTTGACAGCCACACTGCTGCTTGCAAACCATACAGTAACTGCACAGGGGCACGTTGCCCCTGATCCAGTGGTGGGGCATGGCGTCCAGGACCTTGGCGTCATTCTTGAGCATAATCTCCTTGCACTGGAAGCGCCTGTCGGCCTTCTTGAGGCAGCCCTCGTCCACCCGGAGCCCGCAGCAGTCGCAGAAAGCGCCCTGCAGAATGTGCTGCGCGCACACGCAGCAGTAGGTGGGCTGACTGAACAGGTCCGTGTCGCGCCACCCGTGCTTGCTCTTGCGGAAGATGTCTCTGCGGTGCAGCAGCCGGCGCGACCGCTGGAGGCTACACCAGAAGGTGATGAACACCGGCAGCAAGACCGAGCACAGCGTCCACAAGATCAGGTGCCCGTCCGCAAACAGGCCCTCGGAGGGCGAGGCCGGCGCCGGCCGCCTCTCCGCTTCCATCTTCTCCAAGGACGATACCTAACGAGGAAAGAAACAGGCGGTGCACCCCGGGCTCGCCATCCCTTCCCCGCTCCCCTCCTGCCTTTCTGGGGCCAACCCGGGCGCCCTGAGTCCAGGTGGCTCCGCTCTCCCGAGGGCGGCGCTGCGCCTCGTACCCCGGTCGCCCGGGACCTGCCGCGCCGAGAAGGCGACGTCCAGCCGTCACGCTCTAGTCCCCACTCCCCAACCCGCCCCACGTCGGGAGCGCGTCCAGGAGCCGAAGGCGGCTGCTGCTGTCGCCGCCGCCGCCTCACCTCCCCGCCAGTCTGACCCACGAAAGGGCGCAACACACAGGGGCAAGCTGCCCTCCACCGAAAGGCCGGGCGTTCAGGCCACGCGACGCCGGTCGGCACCCGTAACCGTCGGCCCAGGCCTGGCACTCCCCTCCGGGCGCAGTCTCCTCCCGGGCCCCACCTGCCCCCACGCGCGGCCCGGCGCCCTCGCCCCTCTCGGGAGGCTTCCGGAGACCTGCGCCGCGCCGGTCCTCGAGCCCTAGCTCGCGCGGGCGGAGGCGCGGCTCCTGGCCAGGCCTTGGCCGCCCTCGCGCAGGAGGAGTGCGACGCTGGGCCGCAGGCGGCGATGAAGCCGGGGCGGGGGGAAAACGCTTGAGGCTCCAGCCGCACGCACGCCGACCCGGCGCGCGGGGCCGCGAGCAGGAGGCGGGGCCTACGGCTGCGAGCCCCTGGTTGGGCGGAGCCAGGGCTGACGGGCGGGGCGGAGGTGTGAGGTGGGAGGGGAGACGGACCGGCCTGAGGGGGCGGGGCCGTGGAGGAGGCTGGAGATGGATGGAAGGGCAGGGCACTGCGGCTGGGGGCGGGGCCTAGGGGAAGGGGGCGGAGTAACAGTGGGGCGTTTGAGATGATGGAGGGTTGAACGCCAAAAACTCATAATCATAGAAAATTCTGGAGCGCCGCGGCGGGGGAGGGCCACGCTCGGCGCGGACACGAGTGCCCCCGGCATGAGCCGAACCTCTAGCCTATACTGCCGCCACCGCGGAAGCGTACGCCGACTGGGAACCGAGGTGGGATGAGGCGGAATGAGGCCTGCGCGGCGCCGCCGCCCGCCATGGCCGCGGCCGGCTGAGGTAGGTGCGGCGGCCGCAGTCGCGCAGACCCGAGCGCTCCTCCGCTGAGGACCGGCGGGCGGGCGTGGAGGCCTAGGGCGAGCGGGGTAGCCGCCCGCTCGTCGCCGCTGACCCGGAGCCCGGCCGCGGTTTCCGCCCCCTCCGGTGGCGGGCGGGCCTCCCATCCACCACCCCGCCGCCCGCGCCCGCCAGCGCCGGAGGCCGGGGAGAAAGGGGAGCAGCGGGAGCCGGAGACCACCGGAGATGGGAGCACACCTCGTGCTGCTGTAGTCTAGCCGCAGGTTCCGGAGGAATGCCCGCTCCCGGCTGGAGTGCTACTGGCCCCACGTGGACCTGAGCCGCAACCACGCGGGCTGCAGCCTGCAGCACATCAGGGACCCGGAGAACGCGGACGCCAAAGCGCCGCCGCTCAGCACTCCCGAAGAAACACGGAATCCGGAGAGACACAGGCGCCGCCCCAGCGCGCACAGCTCCACTCAGCGGCTTCCTTCCTACCACACACGTAGGAATGGGAGCCGAGGACTTGCTTGAGGACTTCCTCTAGCGTAAAAGATGGAAAGAAAACACACACCGAAGCAAGGGACCAAAGGAACAGAAAAGAAACAGAGATCATAGGAAAACTGCGAATAAATACCTGATATCTTCCAAAGGATTAGAGAAGACATAACATTCATTAAGAATGCACCTATAGATGTGTATATATATATACGTGTATGTGTGTATGTATATGTGTGTATATATATGCATATGTGTGTGCGTATATGTGTATTAACTGTAGAAGATAAAGGTTGACACTAGTAAAAGTGGTAAGAGCAGATTTACAATGTACTATTGTAATAGGGAAGAAGGTACCTCGTGAACAGGACTGAACTTTGTGCAGAAGTGACTGGGTGTTTCAGAGGAGGAGAGAGGGAGTATGAAGGGGATGAGCAGGAACTCAGTAGTCAGGAAAGTGAAACTTGTGAAGGGTGGGTCAATGTAGGTACGGTTAGGCGACAGTGCCTATTATATGACTGTTATGGGAGTCAGGGTCCTATCCTCCCACGGGAACTGGGAGATAGGCACTTTGCTTCCTGGTAATTGCATGTTGGAGGAATGGCTTTCAGGTTCTTGAGAAGGACACTCCTGATGTGTCGGAGACATTACAACCCAGAGAGAGGAAGGATTCACAATTGTTTAGTTTGTTGTTGTTGTTGTTAACTCTTTAAGAAAGGGACATCAGGGGCTGCTTGTAAGGTGTTGCCAATAACCAACAGTGAGTTCTTTTGGCAGCTTTCCAAGGCAGACACTTTAGGGGGTCTGGGGGGGGGTCATCCTATGGATGCAGCTTTGAGTAGTTAAAAATTGTGTGTTTAGGCCAGGTGCAGTGGCTCACGCTTGTAATCCCAACACTTTGGGAGGCCGAAGCAGGTGGATCACGAGGTCAGGAATTCAAGATCAGCCTGGCTAAGATGGTGAAATCCCGTCTCTACCAAAAATAGAAAAAATTAGCTGGGCGTGGTGGTGGGCGCCTGTAATTCCAGCTACTCGGGAGGCTGAGGCAGAGAATTGCTTAACACGGGAGGCAGAGGTTGCAGTGAGCCGAGATCACACCGCTGTACTCCAGCCTGGGCGACAGAGCGAAACTCCATCTCAAAAAAAAAAAAAGAAAAAGAAACAAACTATGTGTTTAAGCCTTTTAATATGGGCGAAGGATGGACCATATCCTGTTTTGCTGAAGTCTGCAGATTTCATAGGCCAAGGTGGAGGCCTAGTTGAAAAGGGGGCTCAGGGAAGCCTGGCTAGAGCTTGGTCAAGGAGGGGATCTTCATCAGTCTGTATGTATATACACGGCATGTGGACATGCATAGACACGCGTATGGTGGAGGCTGTCTTACGAGGATTCTGCACAACTCAGGTCCCCTAATGGGAACAGAGTTGGGGAGGTCACTCTTGAGGCTTTTTGTGGTATTGTGGCTACTGGGAGACCTGAGGAGCGTTCTGACCACTAGCAGACTCATTTCATTCACCCCTTGGAATCTGCTCAGGCCTTGGACTTCCGTATAATAGTAACTTCACCCCCCAGTGATCCTCCATGTTCCTTACTGATGCTGTGATTGCTCCTCCAAGTTCTCTACCTATGTCCATCTGAGCACTTGGTATTTCTACTCTAGTGTAAGAAGGTCCTGGTCCCGAGTCTCCTCCCAAACATTTATTCCAATTGATCATCCAGATGCCCCTCCTTTGCCATCCCTCTTTGTTCCAGCAAAGAACACCACCCCTCAGGGAGATACTCACAGTGGACTCCTTGTCCTCATCCTGACTCCCCTTTTTTCTGGCACTCACAGGCCTCAGTGAGTCGGTCTCTGGCTGCAGCACAGGTCCTGGACTTGAGCGCATCTCTCCATCCCCACCTCCACTACTCCCCTGGTCCAACTGTCACTATTCTCACCCTGGAATCACTGTCGCAGCCTCCCAGCTTGTCTGCCTGCTTTACCATGTTCCCTGCATGCTGCCTCTGAACTTTTATATTGAAATGAAACTCTTACTGTGGGGAGAACCCCTCCATCCTCAGACCTCTGGTACCCTTCACTCACTTCCCACTCTGGCCATCATTCACTGAGTTCAGGCCACTCTGGCCTCTGCATGGTCCTCACGCCCACCAGACTCATGCCCCTTTCAGGGCTATTGTCAGTTCCACCCCCTTTTCCTACAAAGTTCTCCATGTCTTCATTTTTCAGGTGCTGCCTCCCGACAGAGGCCTTGCTGACCACCCCTACCAAGATTGCCCCACCCTCCCACGTGTCACTCCCCTCCCTTCCCTCTTGATTTTTCTCCATAAAACTGGCACCTCCTTACATGCTGTGTTGTGTGTTTAATTATATTGTTTAATTATATCTGCCTTAAAGGAGAGCAGCATTAAGACAGGGACTTTCTAATCTTCATTGCTATCTTTAACCAAAGCACTTGTTTTTTTTTTTTGTTTGTTTGTTTGGTTTTTGAGATGGAGTCTCGCTTTGTCTACCAGGCTGGAGTGCAGTGGCACGATCTAGGCTCACTGAAACCTCTGCTGCCCGGGTTGAAGTGATTCTCTTGCCTCAGCCTCTCAAGTAGCTGGGATTACAGGTGCCTGCCACCACACCCAGCTAAGTTTTGTATTTTTAGTAGAGACAGGGTTTCACCATGTTTGCCATGCTGCTCTTGAACTGCTGACCTCAGGTGATCCACCTACTTCAGCTTCCCAAAGTGCTGGGATTAGAGGTGTGAGCCACTGCACCCGGCTGAACCAAAGCACGTCTGCAGCTGCTGTCCCTGTCATTGATCTATGTGACTTCCCCTCCACCACAGTTATTCAAAATGTCTCTTGCTGCTTCCCTTCCACCAGGATAACACCCATCTGTGCTCACTGCCTAATGAGGGGACATCACTGGTGTCTGAGTACACTAACTGTGGGAACCTTGGTTTAATTTTGTGAGAGAGAAGTCTCCTCAGTTTTCCACTGAGAAATGTTTTTGGTGATTTTGAGAGGAGATGGGGAAAAGTGATGTGGGGTTCCCCAATGTTGTCCAAGGGGATTTCTTCTTAGAAATTTCTCACTACATCACTCTTGTAGTGAAATAAAACCATTTCCATGCAATTTATCAATTTTGTTTTTTGAAAAATACCCGCTATTTGAATCTAACTATTATAGAAATTTCTCTTTAAACATTCCCTTTTACTTTATCCCAAAATAAATTTCCCTTTGCATAAGATTTTTCTTTTTTTCTTTTTCCAGACAGTCTCACTCTGTTGCAGTGGCGCAATCTCGGCTTACTGCGAGCTTCACCTCCCAGGTTCATGCCATTCTCCCACCTCAGCCTCCTGAGTAGCTGGAACTGCAGGCGCCCACCACCCACGCCCGGCTAATTTTTTTTTTGTTTTGTGTGTTTTTTGTTTTTTGTTTTTTGTTTTTTTTTTGAGACGGAGTCTCGCTTTGTCGCCCAGGCTGGAGTGCAGTGGCACCATCTCGGCTCACTGCAAGCTCTGCCTCCTGGGTTCACGCCATTCTCCTGCCTCAGCCTCCGAGTAGCTGGGACTACAGGCACGCACCACCACGCCCGGCTAATTTTTTGTATTTTTAGTAGAGACAGGGTTTCACCGTGTTAGCCAGGATGGTCTCGATCTCCTGACCTCGTGATCCGCCTGTCTCGGCCTCCCAAAGTGCTGGGATTACAGGTGTGAGCCACCGTGCCTGGCTTTCTTTGTATTTTTAGTAGAGACAGGGTTTCACTGTGTTAGCCAGGATGGTCCCAATCTCCTGACCTCATGATCTGCCCGCCTTGGCCTCCCAAAGTGCTGGGATTGCAGGTGTGAGCCACCATGCCCGGCCAAATATTTCAACAAATACATATGCCAAAAAATGATGCTTTCACTTATGAGTTAAAACTATTGGGACTATAACTCTAGAAAAAATATTGCAGTTGAGTACTGAAAGTCTTTATTGATAAATGAAATCTATTTTCAAAGTATAATACAATAATTTTGTAGAGAATAAAATAGAAATTGTTCACGTAGGAGATTAATACATAAATAATATTTACAGAGCATTGTCTTGAGAAATGCAGTTTGATAATGTTTCAGTCTGAGCAAAAGATGAGGCTCTCAAGTATGGCATTTCTTTTGCTGCTAATGAGAGAGAATCCAGACTTTGCTGATGTGCTGCAGGATCTCCTGTATTGTTTAGATTTGGAGGAATTGATCATGAAGGAGCTGACTGCAGCGTTAGGAAGGGAAGGTGGAAACTTCAATGCAGGAAGGGACTCCCCTGGATCCACTGGCCTCAGGGACCCTCGGATGGAGTTAACGTGGGAGAACCTAGCCTGGCAGCTCTGGAGGCCTGAGTGGAAGGGAGAGAACAGTGCTGACCTAAGACCCAGGCCCTCCTGGGGAAGGGAGCAGCAGGGCTTGGCTCTTGGCTGCTTGGCTGGTGTGGAAAAGCTCCTAGTGATGGGGTGACTCCCATGGCCTCTTCCAGGGACTCCAGCATTGATAACATCTCTGCCAGCCCTTCTTGTTGCTTGGAGAGTCTGGATCGCTCTTCTTTTTTCTTTTCTTCTTCTTTAAACCTCTCTTCTTTCAGTTCTTGAACCAGGGATGTGATTTTTTTTATATTTTATTTTATTTTATTTTTTATTTTATTTATTTATTTTATTTATTTATTTTATTTTATTTATTTTATTTTATTATTTTATTTTATTTTATTTATTTTATTTTATTTTATATTTTATTATTTTATTTTTATTATTTTATTTTATATTTTATTATATTTTATATTTTATATTTTATTTTATTTTTATTTTATATTTTATTTTATTTTTATTTTATTTTATTTTATTTTATTATTTTATTTTATGTTATTTTTTGAGATGGAGTCTTGCTCTTGTCGCCCAGGCTGGAGTGTAATGGTGCGATCTCAGCTCACTGCAACCTCCACCTCCCAGGTTCAAGCAATTCTCCTGCCTCAGCCTGCTGAGTATCTGGGATTACAGGCACCTGCCACCGTGCCTGGCTAATTTTTGTATTTTTAGTAGAGATGGGTTTCACCATGCTGGCCAGTCTGGTCTTGAACTCCTGACTCAGGTGATCTGTCCACCTTGGCCTCCCAAACTGTTGAGATCACAGGCATGAGCAGCTCTGCCCTGCTAGGATGTGCATTTCTGTATCAGCATTGCGTTGGTGCTGTTCACCTTGTAAGCATCTACAAAACTGGGGATATTTAAATACTTTTTTGTACCCGACATCCTCTAAATATCCCTCAATCTCTGCAGTGTGTTTTTTTTTTTTTTGGCATCACCGTGCTTGCCCATGAGTTGGCGTTTCTCCTCAATGTGTGAATCTAGTGTTTCTGCAAGCTGCTTTGCATACTGCTTTTCATATGTTACATGGAGTCGATTCCTAACAGGTTGACTAAGGAAATGAAAGCCACGAAAGTTAGGATAGTAGTTCTCTCTGATGGGGGAGAAGGTGTACCAAACAACTGGGCACACCAGAGCTCCCAATCTTCAATATGTTAACATGGGTGGTGGGTACACAGGTGTTTGTTTTATTGTTATTTTAAAAACTGTGTGTATATGTTTTACAAACTCTTCTGTATGTGTGACAGGTTTCAAAATATAAACATTAAAAAGTTTGAGTAAAGAATTACTTAGGGATTTTGTTAAGAAGGCAGATTCTTAGCTCTGTTTCATATTCTGATTCCAGAGACCTGGTCAGGACCACAGAATCCACAATTTTTTTTTTTTTTGAGACGGAGTTTTGCTCTTGTGGCCCAGACTGGAGTGCAGTGGTGTGATCTCGGCTCACCACAACCTCCACCTCCCGGGTTCAAGCGATTCTCCTGCCTCAGCCTCCCGAGTAGCTGGGATTACATGCATGCGCTACCATGTCCAGCGAATTTTGTATTTTTAGCAGAGATGGGGTTTCTCCATGTTGGTCAGGCTGGTCTAGAACTCCCAACCTCAGGTGATCCGCCAACCTTGGCCTCCCAAAGTGCAGGGATTACATGCGTGAACCACCGTGCCTGTCTTTTTTAATTTATTTTTTGAGACGGAGTCTTGCTCCGTCCCCAGGCTGGAGTGCAGGTACACCCAACTAATTTTTGTATTTTTAGTAGAGATTGGGTTTCACCATATTGGCCGGGGTGATCTAGAACTCCTGACCTTGCGATCTTCCCGCCTTGGCCTCCCAAAGTGCTGGGATTACAGGCATGAGCCACCGCACCCAGCCCAGCATCCACATTTTTAAATGAAGCTAATGCAGGTGGTTTGAAAACCAGTCTGAGGTGTGTCATATACTCCATGCCCATGTTACATGGAGTCCATTCCTAGCACATTGACTAAGTCTAAATAAAACTAAGAGACCCATCACAGCCTGTGAGGTGTTGATACAGCAGTGTCTTCCCATGGAGGCTGTAGAAAGTGACTTGAGGACTTGAGTCATGGGGTGGCAGCCCCACCATCTATCTCCTCATCCAGCTTCCCAGGGTTCAGTCCAGAGTACAGCTCCACAGAGGATTGCAGCCCCTCCATGACGCTGCAGTCCCACACAGCCAATGGTGGGACTGAGATCACTGTGTTTTAACTTAGTCAACCAAGTCAGCTTCAACTGAAATTAAACCATTAGAGAGAGACTTTCTCTTATTCTGCTACTTCTCTGAGAGCCTTGTCCTGGAAATCGTGTTAAAATGCAGATTCTGATTTCCTTTCTCAGGGAAGAGGCCTGATAACCTGCATTTCTAAGAAGCTCCAAGGTGCTGCCACAGGGCTCTGCCTAGTAACCATGGATTCCACAGCCCCAACAGACACCAGAGAACATCCCACCATTCCGCCTGCACCCAATCAGCAGTGGGCATCCTGGATTGGTTAATTTTATGATCAGTTAGAGGGAGAAATTTGTAAATGAAATCTACTTGTCTCAAAAAAAAAAAAAAAAATCCAGTAGGAATGATTTACAGTATAAGTTAAGCTTATCTATGACCTTCAGCTTCCCCACTTTCTCACCGTGTGGTGAGAGCTGGCACAGTTTTGAATGTTGGGATGTAGAAAACCGGCAATTTTGAGAATGTTATATACTAAAGAATGGGACAGTTCAAGTCAAAAATTGATAAATGGTAACTTGTGCTCTTGCTGGTTATTTATTAAACACGTACTGGCTGAGAACTTACTATGTGCCAAGCATTGCACAGCTCCTGCAGAGTGCCAGGCCTGTCAAAACGTACCCAACAAGAAGCATTATTTACAGGCACTGTTTACAGACACTGCACCCAGCTTCCATCTCTGCACTTGCTATGCACCATGTAGGTTTATCATCCCCATTTTACAGATGAAAAGACCCAGGCACAGAGAGGTTGAGAAACATGCTTCATGTCACACAGCCAATGGTGGGACTGAGATCATTGTTTTAACTTGGTCAACCAAGTCAACTTCAACCGAAACCATTAGAGAGACTTTCTCTTATTCTGCTACTTCTCTGAGAACCTTGTCCTGGGAATCTTGGTAAAATGCAGATTCTGATTTCCTTTCTCAGGGAAGAGCCTGAATAACCTGCATTTCTAAGAAGCTCCAAGGTGTTGCTGCTAGTTCCAGGAGCACACTTTTGAATTTGGAGACTGAGGTATTTAAGAGTCTGTATTGTGAAAATGGAGGGCAGTGTAATGAAGTGGGAGGAGTGTTAGATGGGATTGTGAGGCCTGGGAACGGAACCAGGACCTCAGACATCTGTGTCCCCTTATGCTTGTCACTTCACTTTCTTGGACTCAGATGAGATCTCTAAAGTATAACTTCTGCTTTGGTAGCCTGCACAGTGTGTGAAAGTGTCGTTGTCTTCTATGAATCCTAGCTCATGCAGAACCCTTAAATTAGTTTAGATTTGAAGATACAACAAAATAATATACTTTAAAAAAGTGACGGACTGGGCACGGTGGCTCACACCTGTAATCCCAGTACTTTGGGAGACTGAGGCGGGTGGATCCTTTGAGGCCAGGAGTTCGAGACCAGCCTGGCCAACATGGTGAAACCCCATCTCCACTAAAAATAAAAAATTAGCTGGGTGTGGTGGTGCGTGCCTGTAATCCCAGCTACTCGGGAACCTGAGGCAGAAGAATCGCATGAGTCCAGGAGGTGGAGTTTGCAGTGAGCCGAGATTGTTCTACTGCACTCCAGCCTGGGTGACAGAGTGAGACTCCGTCATACACACACACACACACACACACGCACACACACACTCACTCTGAAAGGTTTTCCCCCATCCCCATTATAGAGTATTTGAAAAAGTAAAAAGGAAGAAAAGAATCACCATCTCTCACTCCAAAGTCCCTTGTGTTTGAACATTTTGGTCTATTCCCATTATTTTCTGTGGAAACTGATTTACTTTTTTGTATGCATACTTTTGATGACATGATAGATATAGTTTCTGTGTGGCTGTTATTTAGCATTACAAAGTAACTTTTATATGTTATTAAAAAGTCTTATTTAATGGCTACATTATACTCCATTCTATGAATATAGCTTACAGTGTGTATAGTCTTACTTTTGTTGTAGCTATTTCTGATATTTTGCTGTTATAAATAATTCCTCTGTTTAGGGTTATTTCCTTAGATTCTCACATTTAGTTAAAGAATTTGAAGAGTTTAAGGCCTATGGGAAAGCTTTTAAGAATAATAGTCTCTCTTTGCTAAGTAAATTTTTATCTGGAAAATTTACCTGTGTAGGGACGGATTAATGGAAATTACCACACCTGAGGAGATACACTCTTAATTCACTAAAAGCAATAATAATAATATTTGTGGCCAACCTGTGTTGATGAGTTAGTAGGTCCGAGGCACTGTGCTAAGTTTATTATCCTTATTTTACAGATGAAGAAAACCTGCTTGATATCATATAGTCAGGAGCCAACCGAGTTGGGGCTTTGAACATAGGTTTATCTGATGCCAAAGTTTGTGATGCTCTTCAACTATTTAGGGTACCTCAGAGTGTGGATTTTGAATCACCTGCATCAGCATCATTTAAAAATATGGATTCTGTGGTGCTGACCAGATCTCTGAAGTCAAAATATGAAGTGGAGCTAGGAATCTACCTTCTTAACAAGTTCCCTAGGTAATTCTTTATTCAAACGTTTTTTGTTTATATTTTGCAATGTGCCACACATGCAGAAGAGTTTATAAAACACATATACACAGTTTCAAAAGTAATAGTAAAATCCACTACCCAGGTTAACATATTGAAGATTTGAGAGCTCTTGTGTGCTCACTTGTTTGGTACACCTTCTCCCCCATCAGAGGGAACTACTCTTGTAACTTTTGTGGCCTTCATTTCTTTGCTTTTCTTTATAGATCCCTGAGGGTATCCCTGAATGATACAGTTTTGTTTGAAAGACTGAAAAGTCCAAACCTGGCACTTTTGGGAAATAGCAGTAAATCATTGATATGTGAAGGTTCCCAGCAGGAGGTAAGCTGAGCAGTGTCTTTGGGACAGAGTATGGATTCAGCTTCCTTGAGAAGATTCCACCTGGGGAAGTCAGTGGGCAAGGTCTTGGAAAGATTGTTAATCACAGTGAGGGCATCTGAGCAGGGCTGTGGTTTGAACAGCTGGCAAAAATATGGCTGAAGAGGAAGGAGGCTGCTTTTTATCTTTGCAGCTCAGCTCACTAGGACCTCCCTCGAGTTCTCAGAAGAAGATTAACAAAGAATGCCTCTCAGGGAGACATGAGTATCTTCAGCTAATCCATGCAATGGGGCATGGGAATGGGGACATGGGAGAACAGGGAGCCCATCAGCTCCTGGTTCTTGTCTTAATCTGTTTTCTGTTGCTATAGCAGAATACCTGAGATTTGGAAATTTAGAAAGAAAAATGGTTCATCTGGCTTATAGCTGTGGAGGCTGGGAAGTCTAAGGGCATGGTGGCAGCCTCTGGTGACGGCTTTTGCTCTGTGTCATAACATGAACAAAAAGTCGAAGGGCAAGCCAGTGTGTGCAAAAGAGACCACAAGAGAGAGCCAAGCTCAATTTTATAACAACCCGCTTTCAGGAGAACTAACTCACTCCTGTAAGAACTAATTCACTCTCAAGAGAACAAACTCACTCCGCAAATAACAGCCTTATCCATTCAGGAGGGTGGTGCTCCCATGACCTAGTCACCTCTTAAAGGCCCCAGCTCCCAATACCATCAGTGGCAATAAAATTTCGACATGAGTTTTGGCAGGGACAAGGGACACTCAGATCATAGCAGTCATTAAGATCAAGTACAAATAAGCTTCCGTATCAGGCTCAACAGGCAGCCTGTCCTTAGACTGCGTTCTTTCACTGAGTAATATGCATTTAAGTTTCCTCCATGTCTTTTCATAGCCTGATAGCTCATTTTTTTTTTTTTTTAGTGCTGAATAATATTCCATTGTCTGGATGTGCCACAGTTTATTTATCCATTCACCTCCAGAAGAACATCTTGGTTGCTTCCAAGTTTTGCCAACTATGAATAAAACTGTGATAAACATCTGTGTGCAGGTTTTTATGTAGACATGAGTTTTCGACTCATTTGGGTAAATGTCCTGTCTTTTAAAAATATGTTTTTCTCTCTTGTGTTTTTAAAACTTTCCTCTTTTTTGCTCTATTATTCTAAAAGATTTCCTTAGCTTTTTTCTTGACTCTACTGTAGAGTTTTAAATTTCTGCTATTATGGTTTTTCATTTCTAAGAAGTATTTTGGTTAATTTGTTTTCTGAACATTCCTTTTTTACAGCATCTTGTTCACGTTCCACACAAGCAAAACTTTGGTCTCTTAGAGAATATTATGTTTATTTATTTTCTCCAGTTGCATGGTGTCTGATTGCCCCAAGTTGCTCTTTCTTTTATCTTTTTTTGTCTTTATCTTTCATGTCAGAGGCTTTCTAGATGTCTCTTGAACCTCAGGTGATTCTAATGCACCTAATGGTCTGAGAAGCACTGCTAGAGTCTCCTAACCTCTCTGAAGCTTAATCATCCCAACAGAGATCCCACCAAGAAAAATGACACAGTTCAGTATTTTTCCCCAGAACTAGAGCTTTTCTCTTCCAATTAGAGGCCTAGCACTTTTCCTGAATGAAATGTCTTATGACAGTAGCCTTAGAAGTGGTTTTATAAATTATTTTGTGCATGGTTCACTCGCCTAGTATGTTTATTCGTACCCATCTTACGTTCTTCTGCCTGTGCCAATGCTCCTTTGTCCTTGTTTAGGTTGGAGAGAAGCCTGACACTGGCCATCGGGAACATGATGCTGACCTTGGCTGTCCTCACCTGCTGGGCAGACATAGTTGAGGCCAACATCCTGGACCCAGAGTAGAAATTATAGTCCACTTGTGGAGGCATGCAGCAGGCCGGAAAGGCCCTGTCCAAGACCAAAACATCTTACCATTGTATTGCTGCTGCAAACAGGAAGGGGTGTATGCCTGTACAAGTGCTGAGGATATGTAAAGGGAAGCCAGGGCCTGCGGTGTTGGCACAGGGGGCAAGTCAACTCACATTAGAAATGAACCATATTTTCTTTTCTAATAAATACATATTTTTTATTTCAACAATATATAAAGTTGTGTATCTTAATACGTGTGATTAATCTATCTTTAGTCATTCAAAACATTTTTATAAAATAGGGTGCATATGCAAAGAGATTTGGCATAGAGAAGGATGAGAAATAAAAACAATGATTTCCAAGTAGTAGACTTTTACTATGTGTCATGAACTTTACACATATCTCTTTTAAATATTAACTTTATGAGGTGAATTGTATTATAATTCTTTTTTTTAATATAAGTGAGAAAACAGTGATTTGGAAAGTTAAGAAATTTCTCCAATGTCACCCAACTCCAATGTAACACAGGTAATAAGTTTGAGAATCAGCATTCAAGGCCAGGTCTGTTGATGACTCTGCTGCCCACAGTCATAACCATTATACCACACTGCCTACACAATAGACTCTCAGTCACTTTTGATTGAATGTTCTGGCAGGACCCTATTATTAACTTAGATGCAATAGCACCCAGATTTGGACACACCAACCATCCCACTAGAATCCCCTGTATCAGTTAGCTATTGTCAGAGTAATGCTATGTAACCACTCCTATTCTCAGTGGCTTAAAATAACTGTCATTTATTCTCGGAGATCTGCAGGTGATGTGGCTCTGCTTCAGGCTGTGGTAGCTGGAAGTCAGCTGAACTAGGCTGGGCTGGATCGAATGGGTATCTTTTAAGCTACAGATCTTCATAAACTTGGCTCCTTTCTTAGCTACTTTGCATGTAAGCTAATTCTGAGACTAAGCTTGAAGGGGCAGTAGCCAACCAGGAAGGTCTTTTTGTAGCAATGGCAGACATGCCAGAGGGCACACTTAACTGCACAAACCATTTCACACCCTTGTTAGTGTCATGTCTGCCACCATCCCACTGCCCAAAATGTCATTTGGTTGAGTCCAAAGTCAAGGCACGGGCTGCAAAGTCATGTGTCAGACAGCATAAATTTGGGGTGCTGGTGAAGAATGGATGCTAATAATTCAACCTTCCATAGCTGCCCAAACCTAACATATGCCTGCACAGTGTGCCTATAAATAAATGTTTACAGGGAAGCAAAGTGACGAGGTCTAACATATTTTCTATGTCTATTTCATGAAGATCATCATTGCTGCTGCATAGAGAATGAATTGAAGGAACAGGGAGGGAAGCTGAGATGCCAGCTGGGAACCTGGTGCTAGGTGAGAGATAACAGTGGCCTAGATGTGGGTGGTGACAATAGAGATGGCAGGATCTAGACCTATAAACACCACACACAGCTTATGGAGTTACTATCATTGCTTTAAAGTTACTATCACTACTTTAAAAATACTGTAGTCTAGTTTACCAACTAGACTATAAATTCCATATTTTTGCAATGTACATATAATTCTTTACAATGTATATGTGAGGTAGACAGTAAAAAAGATGAAAGCAACTATGGAAAGGACTGTTAGAATTTATTTAATTGACCCTGGGCCTAAAGGATGTGGACACATTATAACTCTCTTGATGGGGACAGATTTGGCATTTTTCTATACTTAAAAAAATGTTCCTTTGGGAGGCCAAGGTGGTAGGATTACTTGAGCCCAGGAGTTCAAGACCAGCCTGGGCAACATAGCAAGACCCTATTTCTACAAAAATCAATCAATCAATCAAAATAATTAGCTGGGCATGGTAGTGCACACCTGTAGTTCCAGCTATTTGAGAAACTGAGGCAGGAAGATCTTTGGAACCCAGAAGGGTGAGGCTGCAGTGAGCTATGCTTGTGCCACTGCACTCTAGCCTGGGCGACAGAGCGAGATCCTCTCTCAAAAAACAAAAACAAAACAAAGTTCTCTTGTCTCTAAAGTTTCTTTAGTTCAGTGTGATGGCATGTAGAACTCTAGAATGTTGGGTTTGTCATTTGTCAATGACCCTTAAATATCCATGTAATGGGACAGTTCCTTGCAAAAAAAAAAAAAAGGGGAAACTCACCCAAACAAAAAGTTGTGTTTGCATGTTGTGAATATGGGTGGTAGCACTCTTCCTTTACAGGCTTTTAAATGTTGTCACAGCAGGTCCTCAAATAACATTGTTACCTTCAACGTTGTTTCATTACAATGTTGATGAGAAAAAAAATTAATTCCAGCCCCGGGCCTGACTGTGTGGAGTTTGATAAGTGGGTAAATATTAATAACTATCTTACTCGTTTTTGTTAATCTTTCTTAAATACATGTATAGCCTTCAATGTTTGATATTAGAAATGTTTTTGGTCCTTATTTAGAAGTTTGGTGATGTTTTGTGACCAGAAGTATGCCATAGGAACTCACCTCTTGTGCATATCAATTAGCTTATGGTAAAATTGGTTTATTCTGGACCATTTGGCTTAAAGTTGCAGTTTCCAAGAATTTATCAGCAATGATGTTGTGAGGATTTACGGTACCGCTTTCCTAGGCCACAACATCTGGTGAATGCCTTCAAGTAGTACATTAATTAAAATAAAAATAGGGAAATAGTTTTAGGTGCAGCAGCACCCTCTCTCTCCACCTCCAGTGATTCTCTGGAGCCGCTGGCAACTTGTTGAATAATTAACCTTGGTGGCCTTGAGCTCTTTCCCCTGATCTTAGTTGTCCCTGGTTCCACTCTCTGCTCTGCCACCTTGTGGATTTATTGGGAATTGCATCTTCTCCTGGGAGCCTTGCCGACTCACCTAGTAATCCCGCTGGGCTTTTCCTGAGCGGGGGATGGGGTTTAGAAGAGAAATCTCATCGCTGTAGTGACAGTCAACAATAGGACACTTTGCTCTTTCGATCTTTCTATATTCTTCCCCCTCTCGCTTCTTTTGGGACAATATCCAGAGGCCAAGCTGAAGGGCATTTGATGGCTTTGCCAGTATCACACCTGAACGGCCCTCCCCACCTGAGACCTTGCAGCAGCCTCCCAGGGTGTGATACAGGCCCCGACTCTCCAGTCTCACCACCCCAGTCCACCAGAGGTTTCCTTATGCTTTAAAAATTATAAAAATAATACAAGCTTGCTTAGAGCTTACCAGTGAAGGAGACAGATTTTTAAAAAGTAAACAAATAAATGCAATATATATACATTATGGTGAATGCTGTGAGATGGAGAGTAGTGGTGGTGGTGGGGGCAGAGAACTTTTTATTAAGAAGGCTGGTAAGGGCAGGCTTTCCTGAGTAGGAGAAATTTCAAATTGAAACCTGAAGGATGAGATGGATCCGGTTATTAAAAGAGAGAGAAAAAACACATGCAAAGGTCCTGAGGTGGGAGTGGGCTTGTTAAGCTGAAAGTGAGTGAGTGTGGCCAGATGGCAGTGAGCAGGAGGGGAGTGGTTGGAGTAAGGTTGGAAAGGGCATTAGGCACAAATAACACAGGGTCCTGTCGTGCTTGGTAGGGATTTTAATTTTATTGACTTTCGTGGGAAGATGAGGAAAGATTCTTATGCAGGGAAGCGACGAGGTCTGACTGATACTTTCTATTTCATCCTTGCTGCTGCCTGGGGAATGGATTGAAGTGAACCAGGAGGGAAACTAGAATCCCATTTGGGAGCCTGATGCCAGAAGCTGGGTGAGGGAAACAGTGACCTAGACTTCGGTGGTGGCAATAGAGACGGAAGGATCTAGACGCATGTTGTCTAATATGGTAGCACTAGCCACATGTGGCTACCGAGCACTTGAAATGTGTAAGTGTAAAATCTACACCAGATCTTGGAGGTTTAGTACAAAAAAAAAGGATATGAAATCTCTCATTGATAACTTATTTATATTGATTATGTGTTAAAATAATAATATTTTGGATATTTCATCATGTTAAAATATAATATGAAAATATTTAACCCTTTTACTTAAAAAAAGTGGCTACTGAAAAAATTTAAATTGCATATGTTGTTTGCATCTGTGGCTCTCTATGTTTTTATTGGACAGTGCTGATATAGATAAAAGTTGCAAAATTTAAAAAAGTACTTTTTTTTTGAGACAAGGTCTTGTTCTGTTGTCCAGACTTGAGTATAGTGGCATAATCATAGCTCACTGCAAGCTTGAACTTCTGGGCTCGAGTGATCCTCTGGCCTTGGAATCCCAAAGTGTTAAGATTATAGGTGTGAGCCACTATGCCTGGCCAAAAAAATACTTTTATTGTAAATTTACATTGGATACCTTAGAAATTTATAGCTAAGTATAGATTTTTTTTTTTCTGGTCCACAGAAGATATTTATTTGATATAATAAAACAAAATAGTGTTCTATCCAACCACAAAGAGTAAAAGGAGTGAAAAATTTGAATATACACATACAAAACTCAAGCTGTTTAACGTGACAATTTTTTTTTTTTTTTTTTTTTTAATAATGCTACTAGCTGTGTGTGTTGGCTCATGTCTGTAATTCAAGCATTTTTGGAGGCCAAGGTAGGAGAATCGCTTGAGCTCAAGAGTTTGAGACCAGCCTGGGCAACGTGGCAAAACTCATCTCTATGAACATATACAAAAATTAGCTGGGCATGGTGGCACATGCCTGTAGTCCCAGCTACTAGTGAGGCTGAGGTAGGAAGATCTCTTGAGCCTGGGAGGTTGAGGCTGTGCTGAGCTAAGTTCGTGCACTCCAGCCTAGGTGACAAAGGGAGACCCTGTCTCAAAAAAAAAAAAAAAAAAAGCTTCCAAAATTCCTTAGTTATTGAAAATTATGTGAAAACAGAAGGATGTTAATAGCAGCAGAGTGCATGAAATCAAATATCAAATTTTGAGCAAATGGGTCAGGTGCAGTTCTTTCTTGCCTGTAATTCCAGCACTTTGGGAGACTGATGCAGGAGGATCACTTGAGCCTGTGAGTTTGAGACCGGCCTGGCTAACATAGTGAGCCCCCATCTCTGCAAAAAAGAAAAAACATCAGCTGGGCATAGAGATGCACACTTGTAGTCCCAGCTCCTCAGGAGGCTGAGATGTGAGATTGTGAGCTCAGGAGGTTGAGGCTGTAGTGGGCTGTGAATGGACCATCGCACTTCTGCCTGGGCAATAGAATGAGACCCTCTCTCAAAAAAAAAAAATCTTTTTTTTTTTTGAGCAAATGAACATGTGAGACAATTTTGCTAACATTGCATATTTTTTTTTTTCTTGTTTACAATCTGCTCAAAATATCTTTATGCCAACTGCGTGGGCAGCACATTCAGGTTTAATATCAGTTACACATTAGCATAAATTTGGAGAAATACACATAGGGTATTGTTTTCTTTTGAGCTGGCAAAGTGACCACAGAAACATCAGATCATCTCTCTGAATACCGAATTTTATCCAAATAAATGTCACATGCCTTCCAGACATATTTTAATCACGTATTTAATTTCTTAGGCTGAGAGCAGTGTCTCATGCCTATAATTCCAGCACTTTGGGAGGCTGAGGCAGGAGGATCACTTGAGCCTAGGAGTTTGAAAACATCCTGGTCAACATAGTGAGACCCTGTCTCTACAAAATAAAAAAATAAAAAGTTAGTTGAGTGTTGTAGTGTGTGCCTGTAGTCCCACCTACTCGGGAGGCTGAGGTGGGAGGATCGCTTGAGTCTGGGAGTTAGAGGCTGCAGTGAACCTCTGCACTCCAGCCTGGAGTGAGACCCAAAGTGAGACCCCTATCCCAAAACCAAACCAAACCAAACCAAAGCAAATCAAAACAAGAAACTTTCTTCATGTGATATTTATAGATGATTTGAATTTGAAATGACTTCAGCTTCTTAAACTTTTGTTGTCTTTTTAAAAATACCCTTGAATCTGGCTGGTTCCAGTCTTATGACAGCATGTTGCGTGAGGCCCTGTAAAACATGAGGAGTTGTCCCTGAGGTTATGGGGCTTCCTAGGAAGAACACATGTTCTAGGTTTGAAGACAGAAGACTTAGGCTCTACCTTGGCATCCATAATGTGTGAACTTGAACTTGATTTAACATCTCTAAATCTCACTTTTCTTATTTGTAAAATGGAAATGGATGATGAACAGTACTAGCTGCCATGAAGGTCATAGCTTTCCCCTCATCCTTTATCACACCCCACAAGGTAGGTGCTCTTATCTCCTTTTGACAGGGTAGGAAACTGAAGTTCAGAAAGGGTAAGTCACTTACCTAAGGTTACATTGCTAGAAAAAATTGAAGCTAGGATTTGAACTCTGTTTTTCTGTCTCCAAAGTCAGCTGAAAATTGTTTTCCCCTACTCATCATGCCCCTTGCTAATTTCCTGCCTACCTCTGAGATTATTGGGAAGATCAAATTAGACTGGTGAATGGGCTTTGGAAAAATGTCATAAAAGATACAAATGTGTAATAGATCATGAATTCTCAATGAAACAGGAGTATAAACGGAAACTCCAGAGAAACACTCACAAACGGCTGTCTGGTGCTTATCTGTCTGTTTAAATGAAGTGAATATCACATGTTGCTTTTTCAAATTCAAACTCTGAAAGTCATATTACAGAGTAACAATTTCCTTCCTCAGGATAAAAATTTACAGGAATTCAGAGGAAAATATTTCAGTGGTCATTACTAAAACACTCAGAGTCAGATACATTCAGCATCATACCGTAAGTCCCGTTAGTCAAAGCATAAACAAGTGCAGAACCTGGCGGGGCTTCCTTCAAGTCAGTTGAGTCCGTCTGGGAGGATTCACTCAGCAAGAGGCAGAGGAACCAAGGCAGGATGAAGACATTGCCTGTGCTCGTGCTGTCTCTTACCTTACTGACTGTCTTCTCAGGTGAGCACTGACTCCAAAAACAGCCTATTTCTATGCTGACATGATAAATAATAGTCTATTTAATATTTAATTTTTAAAATTTTAAATAATATATAGGGTTTATAGATATTTCAATGCTTTTTCTTTTCTTTTTTTTTCCATAAGAGCCGGCTTCCAGAATTTTTATCATTAAAGTTACGTTATATATTTTTAAAAAAATCTTGAAATGTATTTGAGCACTAATTCTCAAAAATGCTGATAAATCTTCAGCTTCTGATAGCTTATTTTAGAGTTTATATGAGATCACCAAAATTTGATATATTTTTATTATGATAATGTCTTTTAGAATTTGCAAGTAATTATCAAAGCACTTTTGTACTATCTCCTTTGAGGGGTTGTGATGATCAAGTTTAACATAATCTTCTTATCACTGGGCATCTTCCAGTAATGACTTTAAACTTGATTTAGTGTATTGAGGATTAAAAAAACTTCCATGAAAGCAAGCCTAAGAGACACAGACCAGTGAACTGAAGATCCATTAAAATAATCCTCACTTTTAAAGAGATGGACCGTTGCAATCAGTAAATATGTTTAGGTTGTGCAACTTTTGCTCTGAGTTAACTATGCTCGAAACAATTCAAAATTGCTTCCTGAGCCCTCTGGAATGCTGCATCCTTTGGGACAGTTCCCCGGGAAAGAACTTTCGTGTTTTAACCAAAATTGAACTTGCAAATCTTTTGCCTTGGACTGCTGAGATGGCTCATGAACTCCTGAACCTGAGCGTCCTTAAGGCACCTTCCCGACTTTTCCAGAGACCTCCCCGATTTTGACGGAGAAGCAGGCCAAACAGCTCCTAAGATCTCGGCGACAGGATAGACCAAGCAAACCTGGATTCCCCGACGAGCCAATGCGGGTGAGTGCTTCGCTCTGGCGGTTTTAAAGAAAATGTGATCATTTGAATGCGATTTGTTATGAAACTAGGTGTTGGTCCCAGCATGGGCTGCTAATTGGGGGTTTGGTTAGAGTTTCAGGTATAAGATACATGCAATCTCAATCTTTTACCTATGCATTTTCTCCTCTGGAGGTGCCAGCCCGACTCACCTGTTGTGAACAGGGTAACTTAAAATAGAAATAATGGGGCCAACAGTGGGAGTTCCAGAATCTGGAGAGGGCTGCTGAATGTCACCCCTGTCCTGCTTGCTGGGGAGCTGTTCCCTTTAGCTAATGCTAACCCCATCTCCTGCCTCTTCCCTTAGGCCCTGGGGCAGGCTAGACCAGCATCCTTGGTCAATGATGGTCTGTCCAGGCAGGGAGAATCTCTGCCCCAGCTGCCCAAGGAGTTCTGCTCTGATCTCATCTCTCTGATTTTGGTCTCTGGCCTTACTTCTGCCCTGTGGGGTCATGATATCCACCTGCCTAGTCTTTCTGAACTAGGCTTTCTGTGAGTAGATGTTACTAGACCCTGCTAGCTGGCCCCGGACCCAATTCAGGCCTGGCTTGGTTCCTCCTGTTGCTAAAATGATAGTGACTTTGGTGGCATTTTAGCCCCACGCAATGAAGGGAAGTAGCAGTGACCCAGCAAAGTTAGAATGTCTGGGAGGCCATGTCTGTCAGGCTGGTCTCCCATCCTGGCCCCTTCATCTGGG
The DNA here is from genome assembly GCF_047675955.1 of Chlorocebus sabaeus. Taxonomy (NCBI): domain Eukaryota; kingdom Metazoa; phylum Chordata; class Mammalia; order Primates; family Cercopithecidae; genus Chlorocebus; species Chlorocebus sabaeus. Next base: position 41,607,412 of record NC_132919.1, read on the forward strand.
CACAATGCTTATCCTGTCTTCGCTGAATCTCCATATGGAGGCTCAGAAAGAGCTGCAGTAGCATTTGCCTTCATTCACTGCAAAATCTCACGCATAATTTGATTGTTTCGTTTAAAGGCTCTTCTTAAGATATAGTATTGCACAGTGATGAAGAGTGCTGACTTTGGGGTCAGACTGGGTTTGAATCTCCCTGTTTTCTAACTGGGTAAGTTTGGGGAAGTTTCTTCACATTTTTGCAGCTCAGTACTCTCATCTATAAAATGGGGATAATAAATACAATTGCTGATATTACTATAATATTATTATAAATAATAATGTAAAATAATTATTTTATGATGGTAAAACAAAGTACTTCTTAGGAAAGCACTTAGAAAGTGCTCAGCAAATGGTAAGTACTCCTCTGAGTATTAAGTACCAGGTACCTGCTAGGTTCTGGGGCTGTAGGTTTCTGCTCAAAGTCTGTGGTGGAGACAGAAGTAAGCAAATGGCTGCTATGCAGTATGATTTAAGAACAGATGATTTCAGGCTGTTAGGGATAGATGTGGCTTTTAATTTTTTTTTTTTTGTAGAATAAGAGGTAGCTCAGAATATTTAAGTGCAAGGTTGGAGGGGACTGGGAGGTGGGCAGGGCAAGATCGAGACAGGTTTGAGTACCTTGGGTTTTATCTTGTGTCTAGTAGAGAACAACTGAAGGATTTTTCAAGTGGGGGGAGTACAGGTCTGGGTGTTAGAGAGTTTGAGACAATGAGAGAAGAGGCCCATGATTAAAGTCTGGGGTCACCAACACTCAGAGGTGGGCAGGGGAAGAGGAACCATGAAAGGGCTGAGAAGGAATGCAGAGAGATAGAGAAGCCAAGAGAGTGGGGGTGGCAGAGCAAGGTAGGGGAGGCATAGGAGGGTGTGGGGTGAAGGAGGGGCAGCATGTGCACAACTGTGATGGGGAGGAGGATGCCTGGAGGGAGGGATCCTGTTAGGGAGCTCTGGCTGGCCCCCTGTGCTTTGGCAAGATGCCTAGAGCGGCCATTCTGCAGCTCTTCCTCAGGGACCTGGCAGGGGCTAGGGGAGCTGGTTGAAGGGTCCTCAAAGCAGTGGCTCCTGCTCAAGGTGCTCGAGAGGCAGCTCTGACGACTCCCACATCTGCCCCCTGACATTTCCTGTGCCAGCATCTGCACCTGGATCTTTTGAACTCTGTCTGTGGAATAACAGTCTTTGTCCTAACTGAGGCATTGTAGGTGTGGGTGAACAGGTGGGTTTGAACTGTTGCAGCCCAGCTCCCTGCCCCCCACCCTTCCTGCACCCTGTCCATATGCCAGCCTACATGCCAGGTTAGACTCTGGCCCTAAAACCCTATTTTGTGTGGTCCTTCACCTGCTCAAAAACTTCTGAAAGCTCCTTCTCCGTTTGCCTTTTCCCACTTGTGGTCATCACCTCCCTTAATCCTTGACAGCCCTCTGCTTGCTTCCAACTTTACAATTTTACTGAATATCTGGCTTTTTCTGGTTTGTTTTGCTCATCTTTTATGGGCTTGACCACCACCTGCTCCTCTTAACTGCCTTGAACCTACCTGATTAGTTTCCATGTAACTCCTTCTTGCCTCAGAACCTGTTGCTGAGCCACCATCCCATCCTCCGTGTCCCTCCCAGAGACACTTGATCCAATATCCAGAGTCCTCAGGCACTCAGTCCAGTTTGGAAAAGTGGTCATAGGTTTTGCAGTTGAAATGTGAAACAAACATGCAGTCAATTATTGGGTGGCTAGTCTACACCAGTAGTTCTCATCCATGGGTAATTATGCCTCCTCATCCCCAGGGACATTTGACAATATCTGAAGACATTTTTGGTTGTTACACATGTGTGGAGCATTGCTTTTGGCACCCAGTGGGTCCAGGCCAAGGATGCTGCTAAACAGTGTACACAGGGCACAGGGCAGCCTCCACAACCCGGAATTATCTGGCCCAAAATGTCAATAGTGCCAAAGGAGAGGAACCAAGTCTACACACTGCCAAGTAAACTTTTTCTTGTTTACTCTCTGTCACGCTGTGTGTGTCTCTCTCTGTCTTTCTCTAAAATTGCACTCACTTGAACACACACAGAACTGGCTGAATCAACAAATAGTTTCTGGTATCATATTTTTTCTAGAAATGTGTTTCTTAACTTTGGTTACATTCTGGAACCACCTGGGGAATTTAAATTCTGATGCCTGGGTCCCCCTCCCAGAGGGGTGGCCTGGGGTGAGACCTAGGTATGGGGGATGGGGCCAAAGCCCCAGTGATGCCAACCTGCAGTTGAGACTGAGAACCACTAGGCTAGGCCATCTGGGAGAAATTGGCCACGTGTGTACCAGTTCCTGTGATCTAGCTGGGAACATAAAAACATTTAGAAAGCTGTTAAATGTTGAAGTGAACGATATGGAGAGTATCTTAGTTGTTTAGACAAAAAGAGTGAGAGGGTCAAGTGGTGGGTGCTGATCAAGATGTGCACTTAATTAGATTTTATATTGACTGTGACCTACTAAGCACCAGGGACTGAGGATGCAAGATAAACCAGACATTCTTCCTTATGCAAGGTGCTCACTGTGTGGAGGTGGAGCCAGAGTGCTCCAGCCTGATTTGGGCTCACTAACAAGGTTATGTGGTACAATGAACTGTGGCTCTGCAAGCAGCGAGTCTCGAGCTCTAACTGGAAGGAAAGGGGAGGCTGGGAAGGCTTCCCAGAGGAGGTGACCCCCAGCTGTGGCTTGAAGGATGACTAGGAGTTCTCAGGCAGTGCAGGGGGTAGGGATGAGGCGGGAAGAACATACCACCCAGTGCACTTCCAGGCCATATTCTGCCGCTAACTAGTTATGGACTTTGGGTAAGTCACTCCCTCTTTTGGAAGCCTAGTTTTTTCATCCATAAAATGCAGAGTTTGGCTGGAATGTGGCCTAGATTCCAGAATGTCTAATTTCAGGTGTCATATTGTAAGGCTCTGGATAGAGCCTTGGGGCTGACACAGGTTTCTTGGTGCCAGTCTGCAGTGTGGCAGAAGGGCCAGAGGCAGCAGGATACCAACCCGAGTGAGGAGCCAGGCAGTTTATTTCGAGGCCCCTGGAGGGGTGTCCCTAGAAACCACAGGCCTCTCACCTCATGCTGGCCCTGCTGCCGGGAGTATTCCACATCCTTGACTTACTATTTGACCCACTCATGCCTCTTGGGTCTCCTTGTTGACTTCTTCTTTTATGGATTTACTGAAAGCAAAATTAATAATGCCAGTGACTGGCACGTAAAAAGAGGTAATTTACTGCATTTAACTGTGACTGTAAAAATGATCCTGGCCCTGCACTCCCAGTTGGAGCATAAGAGGCAGTGGCCTCAGGTTTGTCCTTGGGTGGTGAGGAGCCGATGAGGCTGGACCTCTGGCCAGGGGAGGTCAGAGGCTGGCACTAGAGCTGCCGTATGGCCCCACATCTTCATAGCCTGGGAAGGAGGGAGTTCAGAGGCTCAGGCCTTTGCCTCCTGGGAGCCAGCCCTTCTGGCTCTTTGCCTTTTGCAAGACCGCCTCACCCTCCCTGTTTCTGAGTGTAGGCCAAGAACAGCTGCGCACAGATGTCCCTTTGCTCGGGAAGAGGGTGGGATGGATGCACCATGCTGTGAATTTGGCTGCCAGTATTATGTGTGTGTGTATGTGCGTGTGACTGTGTGTGAGAGGTGTGTGTGAGGGATGTGTGAGGGGTGTGTATATGTGTGAGGGGTGTGTGTGAGGGGTTTGTGCGTGTGAGGGGTTTGTGTGTGTGAGGGGTGTGTGTGTGAGGGTGTGTGTATTCAAATGTGAGAATTGTATGAGGGGTATATGTGTCAGGAGTATGTGAAGGTGTGGGAGGGTGCATGAGGGGTGTGGGAGAGGGATGCGTGTGTGTGAGGATGTATGTGAGGGGTGTGAGGGTGTGTGTGAGGGTGTGTGTGAGGGGTGTGTGCAAGGAGTGTGTGTGAGGTAGGGGTGTGTGGGGTGTGCGTGAGGGGTCTGTGCAAGGAGTGTGAGGTTGTGTGTGAGAAGTGTGAGGGGTGTGTGTGAAGGATGTGTGTGTAAGGGTGTATGAGGGATGTCTGAGGGGTGTGTGTGAGGGGTCTGTGCAAGGAGTGTGTGTGAGGGTGTGAGTGAGGAGTATGTGTGAGGGTGTGTGTGAGGGGTGTGTGTGAGGGGTGTGTGTGAGGGGTCTGTGTGAGGGGTCTGTGGGTGAGGGTGTGTATAAGGGGTGTGTGTGGTTGTGTGTGAGGAGTGTGTGTGAGGGATCTGTGGGTGAGGGTGTGCATGAGGAGTGTGTGTGTGAGATTGTGTGTGAGGGGTGTGTGTGAGGCTGTGTATGTGTGAGGGTGTGTGTGAGGGGTGTGTGTGAGGGTGTATGTGTGAGGCGTGTGTGAGGGTTTGTGTTTGTGTGTTTTGAAAAGGCCTCGCTGAGTATTTTTTCAGAAGGTCTGAGTTCCAGCCCCCTCTTCTACTCTCACCTTGACTTGAGGACCTCAGTTGTGTGGAGTGATGGCAGATGGCATCACCAGGTGTTGTTGTGAGGCTGGGTTGGAAGGTCCTTGGATGCCACAGCAGAGTTGGGTTTCTGTACACAGTAGGGAACAGTGCAGGGATTTCAAGCAGAGGAATGATGTGATTAGATTTTGTTTCCAGGGGCCCTTTAGAAGTTCAGGATGCAGCCTCTTAAATGCTTGCCTTTAGATGCTGTCATACCTGGGAAATAGGAAGTGACGTTTTGGATGCACTATTGCACCTTCTTGCCGTGGTACCCAGGAGACAAACAAGTGGACTTGGGCAAATGAGTAGAGTTAGTGATCATTGGAGAATGCATGTGCCCTTGAGAACAGACCCACACACCCTCACACACAACCCTCCACACTCTAAATTACCAAGAGATGACTGGTCAGGTTATTTTATTTTGCTTCTCTGTGTTAAGGGACTGTGCAAAAGAAAACACTTTGAGAGAGGGAAGAGGCCACTGATGAGGGTAAACAAATGGTGCTTTAGGGGAGGTGTTAAGAATTCAAAATGAAAACAAGTATGAAGATTTGCAGAAGTCTCTCCCCATGAAGATCTACGGAGCCATGTTTATAAACTTAACACTTGGCTTAAATATTGGCAGAGGTTGGCTTCTGTGGATTTATAGGCATTTTGGAAAGAGGTTGAGACAAGCTGTGCCCGTGCACACAAAGCGCTAGACTGTTTGACATAGATCCTGCTGATTCACTGCAACAAGCTGTTCTTTTCCGACTTGGTGGTGGGAAGGACAAAGTGCTTTTGAGAAGATTGCTGGGAAACCCTGTACTGTAGGGAGGGCCAGTATTCAATTCAGAGGAGCACAGACACCTTGTGGGGACCCTAGATGGACGAAGACAAGGCCCAGAGGGGATGGAGAGGGAGATCAGAGGGAGACAGATGGCTCTGGGTAAGAGAGAAGGAGGGATTTTGAGTGTATGGAGGCAGCGAATGGAGGTAGCATATGAAGTAGAAGGTGGGAAGGTAGAACCCAAGGAACCACTGAAATTCCCAGCAGCAGGAATAACTGATACATTTATTTTATGGTAACTCTCAACACTGAGTTTAAAGTTGATTTCTGCTCTATGCTGTTATTACCCACTGCTACCCCCAAACCTTAGGACAAGTCCGCTACATACAGAAACTTTGTATTAGTAGTTCCTTGAGGGAATGGTGGATGGCAGGGGTGTATTGTATGGGTGGTGGGGGCTGACGAGAGCAAGGGACTGCCTAGAATGTGGAAGTTGCAGGGGTAGAGAAATTAGTTATGAGAATAATTCAGAATAAACTTGGCCCCACTTTTTCAGAGATTTTGGAGAGTAGGGTTCTAGACTTCACAGGAATGGGATGAACACTCTCCGAAGGCTGGAACTAATTTGCTTGGGGACATCACTTTTGGAGACACGTAGGTTTCAGCTGAATTGACTTGCTACTATTTATTTATTTATTTTTGAGACAGGGTCTCACTGTGTTGCCCAGGCTGGAGTGCAGTGGTGTGATCATGGCTCACTGCAGTCTTGGCCTCCTGGGCTCAAGCGATTCTCTTGACTTTCTACTTTAGACAAAGTGGCCCCATCATGTTAGAGAGCTCATGGTATAATGAAGGCTCAAGATCCTGACAGAGAAAAAACATCTGCTTGGGGAGAAATTAATGAAGATCAGGCTGTGCGAAAAGAAGGGCTAGGTTTGGGTTTAGAGGGAAGAAGGTGGAAAAATATTCTGAGCTTTCCTTGAAGGTGTCCTTAGTGATGAATGTGCTTATGTTGATTTTCAGGATTGTAGTCTAAACTCTTGCTGTTCGAAATATGATCCCCAGCTGGGCTGCACGGGCCTTATCTGGGATCCCGTCAGACATGCAGACCCAGGCTCCTCTCCACACTTCCTGAAGGCAAATCTGTGCCTTGCTAACCCCCAGGTGATCCCTGTTCACCCTGAAGAACTGCAAAGGTGGTCCATCTCTGCTCCTGGTGTCCTGGGACTGGGAACAAGTACATCTTAGTTTTTGACACAATTGATCTTTCTTTCTTCCTTTTGGGCACTCTGCTCAGTTGGTTTCCACTTTCCCAGCATGCCTCGCCCAAGCTTCTCATTCCACTTGGTGGCTCCTGCTGCTAGGTTGCCCTTACTGGATTCTTGGCCTCTGACAGTTGTTTAAATGTCAGGGGGTCCCAGGGCTCTGCCCTCCATGTGGCTTTAAAGCTCACCTCCCTGCTGATGGTGCACACTTCTATCTCTAGCCTGACTTCTTCCCGGTCATTTACATGACTGTCCACTCCATACCACTGTTTGTACTGGAATATTTAACAAGCATTTCAGATCTAACAGCTCCAAACAAAATTCCCTGTTTTACCCTCATAATGACTGCTGCCTTAGCGTTCCACATTGGGCTAATGGGACCACCTCCAAATCCAGAACCTGACTACTTCTCACCCTCCACCGCCACCTCCACCACAATTATTTGTAGAGTGGACTAAGCAATAATCTCGTCATGGTCTCCCTACTTCCTGTCTTGCTTTCAATGGAGCAGTCAGAGTTATTTCTTAAAGTGTAAACAAGATCATGACCCTCTCCTGCTTGAAACCTGCCAATGACTTCCTGTCTTACTCTGTATAAAATTCACAGTCCTGGTCAGGTGGGGTGGCATGCACCTGTAGTTCCAGCTACTCAGGAGACGCTGAGGTGGGAGATCGATTGAGCCCAGGAGTTCAAGGCTGAAGTGAGCTATGATTGCTGCACTCCAACCTGGGTAACAGAGTAAAATTCTGCTTTCCTGGGACTCACACCCAAAACAATACTATATGATGCAATATTTATATAGGTACATCAATATGCATGTAAATTTCTAAAAGAAGGTCTAGAGAGGTAATCAGTTGACTTTTAACTGTATCATCTCATTTCGGAGACTAGGATTAAAGGTAGTGATTTGATGTTTGAATTGTATACTAGAGTAATTACTTGTATAATTAAAAATATTTAAACCTTTCACATATACTATTGAGAAATTGGAAGCCAAGAAAGAGTCAAAAGAATAAAAGAAAATCAATTGTAGGCCGGGTGTGGTGGCTCACGCCTGTAAACCTAGCACTTTGGGAGGCCGAGGCAGCCAGATCACGAGGTCAGGAGATCGAGACCATCCCAGCTAACACAGTGAAACCCCGTCTTTACTAAAAATACAAAAAACTAGCTGGGCATGGTAGTGGGTACCTGTAGTCCCAGCTACTTGGGAGGCTGAGGCAGGAGAATGGCGTGAACCCGGGAGGTGGAGCTTGCAGTGAACCGAGATTGCGCCACTGCACTCCAGCCTGGGCGACAGAGCAAGACTCCCTCTCAAAAAAAAAAAAAAAAAAAAAAGGAAAATCAACTGTAGTCCTGCCCCTTCTCCCCAAAGACAGGCATGTAAAAAATGTGTTTCTTTTTAGTCTTCGTATATATTTTTTAAAAAGTATCTACAATTTTCTGTCCTGTTTTTTCCCTTAATATTAACATACACATGTCCTCGTACTATTATAAGCTATTTGTAACCATAATGTTACTGAATTATCCTCTTTTGTTAGATAGTTGGATCATTTTCAATATTTTTCTGTTATAAACAACACTCAGGACGTTTTTGTGCATAAAGTACTTTTAATATTTTAAAGTATTTTCTATGGGTATATTCCCAGAAAATGAATTACTAGGTCCAAGAATCAGAGTATTTTTAAAACTTTTAGTATATATTACTGAATTATTTTCCAAAAGACTTTAAACAATTCATGTTATGTTTAGTATTCAATGTAACTGTCTTCTGAGACAGTATTCTAGTAGAGGTTTTAAGGTAAAGATATGATGGGAACATGATTATTGTATCTTGAATTGGAGACCAGTGGGCTGTTGCTGGGGCAGGAGGAGTGGGTGCAGGCAGGGAGGAGTAGGGATAAAAAATAACCCGTAGGGTTTTGTGTAGGCAACTTAGTGCCATTCATTGGCATTGGAAATCCATGAGTAGAAACAATGTATGTGGGATGATGGTGTGTTGCAAGTTCTCCTCCCATGGCATCTGCTTTTGTAGTTGTATCTTCTGCTCTTGTTTACCTGGTTAACCCTTATTCATCCCCAGAAACTCACCTTAAATGATGTCGTTTTTGAGAGCCTTCTTGGTGCCTCCCCCTAGTAAATCAGAACATCCCACTAGCATAGCACTTGCAGCACAAGGTTGCTATTTTTGACTCTTTAGTGTCTCTCTACTAGACTGTTCTAAATTACTTGAGGAGATGGACTAGTTATTTTACTTCTGGGTCCCCACCACCAAGCACAGTACAGTATTGGCATTTACTAAATGATTGTTACTTCTTTCCATTCCCTTCTTTGCTTCTCTCCAGGGTAGAAATTTTGTGGGATATAGCTCTGCTGTAAAACCCGAAGGTTATTCCAAAAAAAATTTTCTATTGCCTCACTTAGACTCATTAAATTTCTCTTAATCTACTCAAATTTTAGGGAAGAGATTGTTTGCCAATTGCTCGATTGACCTGTGGAAATTCTTTAAAAAGATGACATTCAAGCTTAAATTATTTCTTTTGTGATTATATTTGTAAGTGCTTGTGAAACCTGGGAATACACTTTCCTAGGAAGTATTCCATTTTGGCCTGTGATCGTTTAAGGAATGTTCTTGTTTGGCAAGCATAAATCATATTAGCTTTATTATAAGTAGACTTTGTAAAATATACTTTCATGTTTAGCTGTTTGACAAATGTGTGTAGTAACTCCATTACCCTTTTGTTCCCCATTACCTCAAAGGCCAGTTTGGAGTGACCGAGGTGTAAATTGCCCACAGCACTGTTCTGCCTTCCTTCAGGGCTGAGCCTTCAGTGTTCCAGTGCAGTTAAGTTCTGAGCCACCATTCTATCTATGGGATTACCTTGCTTGTACTAATGAGCAAAATAATTTTTCCAAATGCTGATGGATCTTTAATTCTGCAAAAATGTCACGGGAAGGATTTTGCCTTCTTGGAAAAAGGCCCTGCCTCAATAGAATGACTGTCCACTTTATGATTCTCAGCATAGGTCAAGTTCTGGTGGGTATTAAAGAATGTTTTATTTACAAACGTATAAAAGAATGTTTTATTTTTATTTTCATACTGTGAGTGTGTGGTGGGGAAGGATACAATGACTGCTAATAGAATTGGGTACCACTGCCTGGATTCCTGCTAAGGCGCCAGTCATTTTACCTACCACTGCCTTGGCACATCAGTGAAAATGCCAATACAGCAAGAAGACAAGTTCGTTATCACACCAGTCCAGAGCCATAATAAAGGACTACTTTTAATTTCTGCTCTAGTTACTGAGAAATATTTAAATCATTACAGTTGGCATTTGACATGGAACACAGATATTGGTTTTATTTTGCTTTAATTTACACCCCCCCTCCCACACTTGGAGAAAGGAATCTGAAGAAATTAAAACTTATTTTCCATATACCTCTTCTTCCTTGCTCCAGGAACATTTGAGATTATCACTAATGTCGGGTCATTTCTAACTCAGCCAGTGCAATTGTTGAATTTGTGGTTTTCAGGAGATTTGCAATTTGCCTTTCGATTTGACTAATGATTGCTTTTTAGGCGTTTGTGGCATATTCATTTTCCTAACATTTTAAGTAAATTGTGAAATGTCATGGAAACCAGTGCTGATTTCTTTCTTGTTCTCAATGTGTGTCTGTTTTGATTGTTTTTCTTCAGTGATGATTTCAGTTGGTGTTTAGGAGTGTGAAATATATATTACTTTTTGATGCTTTTAATGTACATTTGGCCTAGGCTGTTATAATGAGCAGATTGACACAGATGTCAAGAAATTTCCAAGGAGGATTTAGCAAGATTATGGGGAAAGAACAGTTATTTTATTTATTCATTTGCTTCTTTATACATTTTTCCAGTGAGCTTTGTTGTGGTCCTACTGTGTGCCAAGCACTAAGTCATAGACCAGATATACTTTGGTCACTGCCATAAAAAAACTGGTTGGATATTTGACTGAGAGGGACAGAGATTAAATGAGTAAAGATGCAAATGAGTATATAATTATAAAAGGTGCTGTGTATCAGTAGTGACATTCGTTAATATCACCAGTGATCTCATTATAAATGTCTTTAAGTATTGGGAAGTTGCCAGCCTCCTGTAGCAGATGTAAGTTTTCAAAAATCCGGTTTCCTCTGGGAAGCTCAATTTAATAAATACTGTAAATTGTTTTCCTTGAGGTGACAGGCTTACTTCATTCATTGTCAAGATGTCTGCCCAATGTGCACATAAAACATGCATAGCCAGTTCACCACCAGCAATTGCACACGTGCTTTTCCTTGTGAAAATCATTGCACTTTGTCATACAGCAGAAGTACTGCCTGCATATGCCCATTTGGGTTGTTCTATACTGTTTCACCAGGGCATTCTTCAGGGCAACTGGCATTTTAAGAATGTTTTATTTTTATTTTCGTACTGTAAGTGTGTGGTGGGGAAGGATACGATGACCGCTAGTAGAATTGGGTACCACTGCCTGGATTCCTGCTAATGTGCCAGTCATTTTACCTACCACTGCCTTGGCACATCAGTGAAAATGCCAATACAGCAAGAAGACAAATAATGTCTGAGTGTTATTCTAAAAATTATTTGGCCTTATGGGCCCCTGAGGGGAGCACAGATCACGCTTTGAAGAATGATGCTGTAGTCTTTTCTTCAACAAGCCTTTACGGAAAGTTTCCTGTGTACCAGTTCCTGGGAAAGATGCTCTCCTTCACAACCTTGGTGTGTACTCAGATCTTTGTTATCTAATAGTAACCAAAGTTAACAGCTAGCATTTAATGTGTTCCTACTACATTCCAGGAATGGGGTGCCAAGCCCCTGGAGTATTGGGGTCCCAGCAGGAGATGGGGTACCTGAAGAGTGTTTAATAAAGAGACTTTTTACAAAGGTGTGGGCAGGATTAAGGTTAACCAACAAGAAATGATAAAGGATCAGGGTTAACAGTCTCTAGACCATGAAAGAGTAAGGGAGGCAGATGGTTCCCGGAGCTGGAGAGGACAGCCTCCTAGGAGCTGTGGCCTTCGGGAGAGGGATGCAGCCAATTGCTGGGGTGAACTGTGGAAATTCTTTAAAAAGATGACATTCAAGCTTAAATGATTTCTTTTGTGATTGTATTTATGCTTGGTGTGGCTGTGTCTCCTTGGGGAGGAACTAGGGGATTGAATACTCTGACCTCTCCCTCCTCCTACCCTCTAATCTGTTCTGGCACCTCCCACTGATGAAACCCAACCAGAAGCCACAGGCCAAGGGAGTCTATGCCGACAATTAATCTGGGTCCCACAGCCAGGTGAAAAGGGGGAGAGAATGGACCTGGAGGGACAAATGCAGGCTACTTATTTGGCACAAAACTTTATTTGCACCATTTCATTTAATATCTAACCCAAGGAAGCAAGTTAACTACCTTAAGGAAGCAAGTGCTAGTGCAATCCCCGTCTTGCAGATGAACAAATTGAGGCTGGAGAGGTAAAGCAATAATGACAGAGTCCAGGTTTGAAGGAGACTGAGACTCTTAGCCTATATTCCTCCCTGTCTGGACAACAGGCCAGCAAGAAGCAGGCAGCAGGGGTTCCTTCAGTGTGCTGCTTCCACAGAATAGTTGAACAAGTAAAGTTATGTGCTGGGAACTTGTTGTTCCTTATTTACAAGACTGCACACGGCCTTCCTGTTCCTCCCAATTACTATTCTTCTAGCCAAAGACTCCCTGGATAGGGAAGGAGCTCAGCCCAAAATCTGCAAACATGTTCAGAAAGCAGCCAGGGAATCATTGTTGGATCCTACAAGGAGCCCTCTCACCATCTGCCTTCTACCCCAGCTGACCCAGAGACTCCCTGCCAGAACACTGCGTGTGTTTTGATGAGTTAAATGAAAACAACAACCATAACCAAAACAAATCCAAACTGGGGGAAAGAAAAAAAATCAGAAAAGTTGGACACTTCATAATTCCTTCCTTTACACATTCTTTTTTTTTTTTTCTTTTTAAATGACTACATTTGATATAGAATGCAGAGTTCCTAGAGGGTGTTCTAAAAACTTAAAAACTTAGAGTTCTAAAGTGGACCCTTCGTTAAAACCTTCTTAATGCCATAGGAAGATTTCCACGATTTAGAATTTTTATGATATTGATACATGCCAAAAACAATTTAATCACATCACAAGTATGACTGAGTATGTCTACTCTTTCCTAAGGTGAAATGCTACTTCTCTGATTATTGGTCTGCAGTTTGTATGGAACTGTTCTATGCATACTTTGCAATGGTTCACATCCTATAATTACAGCACCAACATTTCCTTCAGGACAATATCAAAAACACACTCCAAGTTAAAAATCATTCCCTTCTCTATCCATTCTCTTTTGGAGGGAACAAAAAATAACATCAAGTTTTTGTTTTTGTTTTGAGTTTTGCTTGAGTCTCGCTCTGTTGCCTGCTCTGGAGTGCAGTGGCATCATCATAGTTCACTGAAGCCTCAAACTCCTGGGCTTAAGTAATTCTCTCGCCTTAGCCTCCTGAGTAGCAAGGACTACAGGTGTGCACCACCACACCCAGCTGGAACATCAAATTTTGATACCAATATATGAGCCAACCCACCTACCACCTCCACTAAACAATATGAGGCAGGCCAATAAAGTCCCCACTCTCAGGGAGAGCTCACTGCCACACAGAATGACCAGGGAGGGCTACGCTGGGAAAAGTCTATGGAGCTTTGGGGACCCAGAGAAGTGGGGTCACGGGGAATCTGAGAAGGTTTCCTAGAGGAAGTAACATCTAAGCTGAGGCCTGAAAAGTCAGGTAAGGATGAGATGGGAAAATAAGAAGGTACAGGGGTGTTCTAGGGAGAGCAAACAACAGGTGCTTTGGAAGCCTTAGAAAGAACAGCAAGCGTGGCCCGTTCAGGGAAAGATGGAGAACAAAGCTCAAGTGTATTGATGGTGAGTGAAGAGGCTCAGGAGATGGGTATAGCTGGGTCATGGAAAGCCCTTAGCCACATTAAGGAATCAGAACTTTCTCCTGAGCCCAGTGGGAGGCATGCAGGCATTTTAAGTGAAGAAGCAATGTGGGTAAATTAAAAAAATGTATCACTCTGTGACTGGGCGCAGTGGCTCACGCCTGTAGTCCCAGCACTTTGGGAGGCAGGTGGATCACGAGGTCAGGAGATCGAGACCATCCTGGCTAACACGGTGAAACCCCATCTCTCTAAAAATTCAAAAAATTAGCTGGGTGTGGTGGCGGGTGCATGTAGTCCCAGCTACTCAGGAAGCTGAGGCAAGAGAATGGCGTGAACCCAGGAGGTGGAGCTTGCAGTAAGCCGAGATGGTGCCACTGCATTCCAGCCTGGGTGACAGGGTGAGACTCCATCTAAAAAAAAAAAAAAAAAAAAAAAAAATTCACTTTGCAACAGGATACGGAAAAATCAAGAGGGATTTTTCAGCCTCTTTTTATAACTTTCTTTTTTTTCTACATGACTTTAAGAAAGTAATATGTATCACTGTTGTGATAAAAATAAAAACCAATAAAGCTATTTTTGTTTTTTATATTTTAAAAACCCTTTCTTACAAAAGACTTGAATGGATATCTACTGAAGAAGATATACAGATGGCAAGTAAGCATGTGAAACATCATACGTCATTAGGGAAATGCAACTTAAAACAGCAGTGAGATGGCACTATACACCTATTAGAATGGCCAAAATCCGGAACACGGACAACACCAAATGCTGGTGAGGATGTGAAACAAAGAACTCTCACTCATTGCTGGTGGAAATGCAAAGCGATGCAGCTACTTTGGAAGACAGTTTGACAGTTTCTTACAAAACCAGACCTACTCTTAACATACTATTCAGTAATCACACTCCCTCGTGTTTACCCAAAGGAGTTGAAAACTTAGATCCACACAAAACCTGCACTCACATGTTTATAGCACTTTTATTCATAATTACTCCAACTTGGTAGTAACCAAGATGTCCTGGTGAGTGAATAAATGAACTATGGTACATCCAGATAATGGAATATTATTCAACCCTAAAACAAAATGAGCTATCAAGCCACGGAAAGACATGGAATTAAACTTCAATGCATATTACTAAAGAAAAGAAACCAATCTGAAAATTCGATTACATGTTCTGTGATTCTAACTACATGACATTCTGGGAAAGGCAAAACTATAGAGACAGTATAAAGATCAGTGGTTGCCAGGGGTTGAGCAGATGAACAGGCAGAGCAAAGCAGATTTTTAGGGCAGTGAAACTGTCCCGTGTGATATTGCTGATATTGCAATGGTAGTGCTAGGGTTTGTATGTGGTTTGTTTGGCCCCACCAAGTCTCATGTTGAAATTTGATCCCCGGTGTTGGAGGTGGGGCCTTGTGGGAGGTGTTTGAGTCATGGAGGTGGATCCCTCATGAATGGTGGTAATGAGGGAGTTTTCACTCTTAGTTCCCATGAGAACAGATTGTTGCAAAGAGCCTGGCACCTCCTCTCTTTCTTGCCTCCTGTCTCGCCATGTGATCTGCATATATCAGCTCCCCTTCACCTTCTGCCATGAGTGGAAGCTTCCTGAGGTCCTTATCAGAAGCAGATGTAGGTGCCATGCTTTTATTTTTATTTTTATTTATTTATGTAATTTTGAGACACAGGCTCGCACTGTTGCCCAGGCTGGAGTGCCATGGTGCGATCTCAGCTCACTGCAATCTCTACCTCCTGGGCTCAAGAGATCCTCCCACCTCAGCCTCCTGAGTAGCTGGGACTACAGGCATGCACCACCACACCTGGCTAATTTTTTTTGTATTTTTGGTAGAGACAGGGTTTCACCATGTTGCCCAGGCTTGTCTTGAACTCCAGAGCTTGAGTGATCTGCCCACTTCAGCCTCCCAAATTGCTGGGATTATAGACGTGAGTCATGGTGCCCAACTGCCATGCTTTTGTGTGATACCAAGAGTGAGCCCTAATGTCAACTATGGACTGGTGATGGTGATGTGTCAATGCAGGTGCATCAACTGTAACAAATATCCCATGCTGGTGGAGGATGTTGGTAGTGGGGGAGGCTGTGCCTGTGTGAAGACGGGGGATATATGGGAACACTATATTTCTGCTCAATTTCGCTGCAAACCTAAAACTGCTCTAAAAAATAAAGCCTATTAAGAAAACAAAACAAAACAATAAAAAATTCCATGAGAGGAAGAAGGTAAGACAAGGGGTAGTAAGAGCCTGCAGAGGTTGTGGCAGGGGTCTAGCCCCAGGGCTGGGGCCTGGGCTGGGGCCTAAGCTGGGCAGAGGCAATCGGGCTGGGTAGAAGGGATCCAGGAGCATTCACAGGAGTTAGGCTGCTTGGATGCTGGGAGGGCAAGGAAGAGGAGTGCGCTGAAGCTTCTTGCTTAACTAGTAATGTGGTTGCCATAAGCAGAGATATGATGAACCACCTTCAGTATGATAGGCAGTTCTTGTAGGCCAGAGATTGCACCAGAAGATGGAGAGGGAAGGAGGAGACCTTATAACTGACTAAGACAAGAGGAATCACATTTTATTCTTTTATTTAAGAGAGGTCCTGTTGATTTATCATTTTTCTGTTTTATGCATCACTTATAGGACATAATGCCATGAGTAACCCATATACAGAAAATTCACAGCCTGAACTGGCTTTGGGGAAGACCAAGGCACGTTGGGAGGAGAAGGCCCGCCCCAAAGGCTGGAAGTGACATTCCTGTTGATAAAGGGCACAGCATGAGCAAACTGAGAGAGAGAGGAGATGCAAAGACAAAAATTTCATGCAAAGATGGGTGTATTCAGAGGCTGATGAGCTGCAGGTTGCAGAGAGGCCCTCTCATGGCCCTCTGTTATTTGTGCTATCTGCTCCCTTCTCTGGTGGTAGCACACCTGCCACTCCTCATCATCCTGGCATTGGCGCGGGTTTTCTCTGCCCAGACCCCAGTCCGTCCTCCACCCTGCTGTGCCCCACTATGTGCTCAAGGAGACTGACCCCTGTAGACTGAATCCCTTAGTTCCCTGGCTGGCTGGCTTCTGATTGGGCCCTGCAGGAGACTGAGGGGAAGAGGAGGGAGAAGACGGGCTGTTTGTTCCCTGTTACCTCCTTGCCTTGCAAAGGCTGTGCTGTGCCCCGAAGACCACAGCAGCCCCACCCCCCTGGCCCCAGGCCTAATGGCTCCTCCAAGGGTTCTCCACCCTTGGCCCTGCAAACTTAGGCATGGTCATGGCTTCCCCATATTGCTAGTCCCTGGGTGCTAGAATATTCTTTGATAGTTCCCTTAACCCTACTCACATGGCTGTGAATGATCCCTTCATTAAAGTCTCTTCAGGCAACCATTGCAGGGAGAAATTGTGTTCTTGAGAAGCATAGAGATTAACAAAGGCTGTCAATGACAATTGTAGACCAAGGTGGGAGGGCAGGGTCACTCCCTGCTGTTGTGAGGAGTGGGGGAAGGTGGAGAATCCTACCCAAAGCTGCACTCATCTGCTGGCTTGCAAGTACATTATCCAGAGCCACAGACAAAACCCATGGGTAGAGGCAGGCGCTGACTCCTTGCAGGCAGACAGCACTGGTGATGTCTTTGAGGAGGAAGGTGGCCCTGGTGGGCCACCTTTGACCATTTTGGGTCACTCTGTCAGAGTGGAGCAGGGATGGAGGAGGGAGGAGGCATGGGGTGAGAGGAATGCAACACAGATGGGTGAGACAGACAGAGGGGTCAGGAGTCTGCGGCAGCCTTGGTGGACAATGGTGAAGACGTGACCTAGGGAAGTGGCAGAGATGAGGGAGGGCATCTGAGAACTATTCAGGAGATAGCCTCAAAACGTTCTAATGCTCAGTCCTATGTTGAGTTTGACGGTGAGGGAGGCAATGACAGTTCGTGTTCTGGAGTGGGTTCCTGAGTAGATGGAGATGCTGGCCACAGTAAGGGGCAGGACTAGTCAGGGCAAGGAGCTGCTTTCTGTTGTGGACAGATTAATGTGTAGGACTGGCCACCTTTCATATGAACGGAATCGTACACCGTGTGGTCCTTTGTGACTGGCTTCTGTCACTTAGCGTAATGTTCTCAAGGTTCATCCATGTTGTAGCAGGGATCACTGCTTCATTCATTTTAATTGCCAAATAATATTCCATTATATGGAAGTAGCACATTTTATTTATCCATTCATTTGTTGGTGGACATTTGGGTTGCTTCTGGTTTTTGGCTGTGACAAATGATGCTGGTGTGAACATCTGTGTACAAGTTTTTGTGTGGACATTCATTTTTTGTTTCTTTTGGGTGTATCCCTACAAGTACAGTTGCTAGCCAGGAGTACAAATGGTAAATCTATGTTTAATATTATAAGGAACTGCCAGACTATTTTTACAAAATGCTTCTCTATTTCTAGTAACATTTTTATACTTTAAAGTCTTTTTGTTTGATATTAGCATAGCAACCCTAGCTTTCTTCTGCTTATCCCTTGTCTTTTAAAAAAGATGATTTTATCAGAAATACATATAGCCATAAGTAATATATTACATGATTTAGTTATGTATATTTGAACTTTATAAAAATAGTGTCATGCTATAAATGTAGTTACTTGGACTTTTCACTCAATATGCTATTTCTAAGACCCACCTATGTTGTTGTATATAGCTACAGTATAATTAATTTATGTTCTCTGCTGTGTAATATTCCATGGCATAACCCTACCATAATTTATTGATTCATTCTCCTGTAAAAGTCTATTTGGCATGTTTCCAGTGTTTTGCTATGACAAATTTATTGCTGCTATAAACATTTTTATACACCTCTCCTGATATAAGGGTTTCTCATGTTCTCAGGGCAACTAGCAATATAACTATTAGCTAGGAACTTGTTAGAAATGCGACTTCTCAAGTCCCACCCAAGACCCACTGAGTCAGAAACTATAGGATAGGCCCAGCAATCTGTGTTGTAATAAGCTCTCTAGGTGACTCTGGTATCTGATAAAATTTGAGGTCCACTGAAGTAGGAGTGAAATTTCTAGATTACAGGCAATCAGTTGTTTTCTGAAGTGGTTGTTCCATGATTTCATGGAGATCCACCCGCTCAGCACTTAGTATTGTCAGACTTCTTTATTTTGCCCACCGGGTTGGTCATACTGACTGATCTTCCCTACTGAGAGGCATGGATGTGGCTGTCGATTTCACCTTCCTGCCTGTCCTCCCATCCTGCCCTGTCTAGGGGGCCAGAGCCGCGCCATGCATGCTGACCCCTCGGCTGTCACTGTGGATGAAGCCTTCTTCAGTGTGGTTTGTTTTGACAGGAACACATGCACCACCTGCTCGCCCTGGAGCATCGCGCCGAGGAGCAGTTCCTGGAGCACTGGCTGAACCCTCACTGCAAACCCCATTGTGACAGGAACAGGGTTCATCCTGTGTAAGGGGATCAGGACCGGCCTCGGTACGTCTCCTTCTCTCTCCCAGGCCTCTGTCTGAGGGAGTGGCGGGGGATATAGCATGGCATGGGCTGGGAGACTTTCTGGACCATGCCACAGGGGGACCAGCTGGTTAGCAGTTTATCGGTTTGGAGTGGGGGTGGCAAGAGTGAGGCAGGAGACATAGTGGGGAGCCAGGTTGAGAGGAGCGCTGGGGGACACACAGGGGAGCCCAACTTTTATTGAGTCACAAAGTAATCCCAAATGAGGAGGGATGTGACCCTATTTGCCATGCAGAAAACCTCTCTCTGGACCCCAAATCTGGAGAAGTGTATTTTGTTGAGACTCGGGTCTCTGCAGGAGGGCTCAGCATTCGTGGAGTCAACCTGTGACATCTACCACGATCATCACTACTGTCATCAGGATCAACAACTTCTTTCCCAGATCTTGCTCATGTTCCCCACTGCCTTCCTGCAGCCTTCAAGGCTGCCAATCTGCCCAGCCCACCCTCTATCTTTCCCTTTTCCTGGGGCTTCTGTTTTCAGCCCACCAGCAGGGGACTGCCCAGCTTTCCCCCCACACCCTACATGCCCCAACTCTGTACCTCTGTGCCTAGATGAGGCCGTTTGCTTCTCCCTGTCTGTCCTCATTGTCTTCCCCCCTTTCCAAATCCTGTTAGATAAGGTAGAAAAATTCCTTCAGAGGGTAAGCCCAGTGAATTTCATTTCTCCTCTGTAAGTTTTATGGACCAAGCAGGACAAGATATAATCAGGTAGTTTATCTTTGTGGTTAAGAGAAATCTTATACCTTTGTTGTTTATTTTGTGCTACTGTGAATTGACACAGGTACACTCCTATTAATCACTCTTTATAATATAACATAAATTGCCTTATATGATCCTTTTAACACCCTGGTGTCATTGCAGAGTATGCACTTTAACCCCATTTTAAAGAGGAGCTAACTGAGCATGATTAAGCTACTAACTCATGCTAGGCAGTGGTTGGTACGCTAGGCTTCTGACCACCATAAATCTGCATGCGTTATGTGGACTGTGTTGCACAGTCCTGTGTGTGCGTGGGCATGGAATCACTCTGAGGAAGCTTTCACAGATAGTGAGAGGATCACCTGCTGGCAGTGGAATAGAAGTTCTGCTTTTGAGGGGTAGGAGTGGGCTACATCCCTCTTCTAATTCTTCCAGCTGCTGGAGCTCTATTCTAGGTCAGGGTTCTGGTGTGCCTGGGCTTGGCTCCCAACTCCCAGGGTGCTGGCCTCCCCTGCACCAAGGGCCTTTGTCTTTTAGCACTGGAAGCCCTCACTTGGCTTCTTCCAGAAAACAGAACTGTGGAGTAATTGGATGCTTAAACTCTGGAACTGGCCAGAGCTGAGTTTGACTTTCTGATTTCCAGCTCTGTGCCCTTGGGCAAGTCACCTAACCTCACTGACTCTTTGCTTCTGCCTCTGTAAGTTGGGATAATAATGATATCTAGGGAGCCTGGTGCATAGTAAGTGACTCTAAAAATTAAAGCACTTATTAGTGTTGTGCAGTTGAAGTTAAAGGAGAGGTTTCTGGGTTCAGCCCCACAGTAGTACCCTCCAAGGGGTGACTGAGGCCTCTGATTCTTGGTAGGACAGGCACTGCTGGTGAGCCTGGGTGCCTAGCTCCTGCAAACACAGGGTTCCACAGAGGCCTCACTCCAGGCAGCTCCCACTTACATAAATACAGGGAAGCGGTGGCTGGCGAAATGTGTCAACTTGGAATTGGGAGTCAGACAGACTTCAGATAATGAGTCCTCCAGTCACTGACTGAGTAACCTTAGAAAAAAAATGCCTGATTGAATAGTTGCCTCATTTGTAATGTAAGGATAGTAATGGTTGCTTCCTTATGGTTCTAGGATTTAACAAGTCAATGCCTGGAAAATCATTAGTGTTGCCCTGGCACACATAGGAAGTGCTCAGAAAATGACAGCTGGATGGTGTTTCTTTTTCCTTGGTCTACTCTTCCTCTTCCTTAGTCTCCTCCTTTTCCCCTCTCCTCCTCTTCCTTCTTGTTCTTTATCACCATCATCACAATCACCACCTCCACCATCATCACCATCACTACCACCGTCACTATCACCACCACCACCATCACCACCATCATCACCATTACCCCCAGCACCATCACCACCATCATCACCATCACCACCACCACCATCACCACCACCATCACCACCATCATTACCACCATCACCACCACCATCACCACCACCACTACCACCATCACCACCATCACCATCACCACCACCACCATCACCACCATCATCACCACCATCATCATCACTATCACCATCACCACCACCACCACCATCACCACCATCACCACCATCACCACCATCATCACTATCACCACCACCACCATCACCACCATCATCATCACTATCACCATCACCACCACCACCATCATCACCATCACCACCACCACCATCACCACCATCATCACCATCACCACCACCACCATCACCACCATCATCACCATCACCACCACCACCATCACCACCATCATCATCACTATCACCATCACCACCACCACCACCATCATCACCATCACCACCACCACCATCACCACCATCATCACCATCACCACCACCACCATCACCACCATCATCACCACCATCATCATCACTATCACCATCACCACCACCATCATCACCATCACCACCACCACCATCACCACCACCATCACCACCATCATCACCATCACCACCACCACCATCATCACCATCATCACCACCACCATCATCACTATCGTCACCATCACCACCACCACCATCACTACCATCACCACCACCACCATCACCACCATCACCATCATCACCATCACACCACCACCACCACCACCACCACCATCACCACCATCATCACCATCACCACCATCACCACCATCACCCCCACCACCATCACCACCATCATCACCATCACCACCACCACCATCATCACCATCATCACCACCACCATCATCACTATCGTCACCATCACCACCACCACCACCATCACTACCATCACCACCACCACCATCACCACCATCACCATCATCACCATCACACCACCACCACCACCACCACCACCATCACCACCATCATCACCATCACCACCATCACCACCATCACCCCCACCACCATCACCACCATCATCACCATCACCACCACCACCATCACCACCATCATCATCACTATCACCACCATCACCACCACTACCACCATCACCACCACTACCATCACCACCATCACAACCATCACCCCCACCACCATCACCACCATCATCACCACCACCACCATCACCACCATCATCACTACCATCACCACCATCACCACCACTACCACCATCACCACCACTACCACCATCACCACCATCATCACCATCACACCACCACCAACACCACCACCATCACCACCATCATCATCATTACCACCACCACCACCACCACTACCATCATCACCATCACCACCACCACAATCACCACCATCACCATCACCACCATCACCATCACCACCATCACCACCACCACCAACACCACCATCACCACCATCGTAACCATCACCATCACCACCACCACCATCATCCCCATCATCACCACCACCACCACCACCACCGTCCCCATCATCACCACCACCACCACCATGACCACCACCACCACTCTCACCACCATCATCACCGTCACCACCACCACCATCACCACCATCACCACCACCACAATCACTATCATCACCATCACCAACACCACCACCATCACCACCAACATCACCATCACCACCACCACCACCATCATCACCATCACCATCACCATCGCCCCCATCATCATTATCACCACCACCATGACCACCACCACCACTCTCACCACCATCATCACCGTCACCACCACCACCATCACCACCACCCCCATCACCACCATCACCACCACCACCATCACCCCCATCATCACCATCACCATCACCACCACCACCACCATCATCGTCACCACCACCACCATCATCACCATCAACCCCATCATCACCACCACCACCATCATCAACACCACAGCCACCATCATCACCATCAACCCCATCATCACCATCACTACTATCACCACCACCATCATCATAATCATCACTATCACCACCACCACCATTATCATCATCATCACTACCACCACCATCATAACCATCATCACTATTACCACCAGCATGATCACCATCATCACCATCACTGCCACCACCATCATCATCACCACCACCACCACCACAATCATTATCATTATCCTAATGTTATTTTCTTGTTCTTTTTCAGCAAGCATTTTAATAGACAACAACCTGGATGATGTTGAAACAAGACAAGGCTGCTTTTTTCATTTGTTTTTAAATTGCGGAAATGGATGTCTTCAGACCTTGTGAACTGTGGGCATATCAAAGATTGCCTTGGAAATGGCAAATATATATACTGCTTCATTTTACTAACCTGCATAAGTCACTAAAACCAATAGCTTAAAGCATAGACACCTGCCAAAGGTCTTTCCATCAGTTTGCAAGAGTGGGAACAACCAGAATCTTACCTGGGGCTGATGGAGCTGGAACTCCCAGACCGAGTTAGGGCAGGCTGCCTGCCCTAAGGAATTTGGGGAATCCTTGTTCAGAGTAGTGAAGCATACCACTTGGGGTTGCTGAGTTGTTTTGTCATCTATTTTTATTCCTCTTCTTTTCTGCCCTAATAAACATTGGTATTAAATTTACTTTTAGTGGTCTCTTCCTTTCTCTCTCTCTCTCTCTCTTTTTTTAGATGGAGTCTCACTCTGTCACCCAGGCTGGAGTGCAGTGGCATGATCTTTGCTCACTGCAACCTCTGCCTCCCAGGTTCAAGTGATTCTCCTGCCTCAGCCTCCCAAGTAACTGGGACTACAGGCACACGCCACTATGCTCAGCTAATTTTTTTTGTATTTTTAGTAGAGACGGGGTTTCATCATGGTGACCAGACTGGTCTCGAACTCCTGACCTCAGGTGATCCACGAAGTGCTGGGATTACAGGTGTGAGCCACTGTGCCCGGCCTCTTTCTTTCTTTATAAGTATTGAAACAGAGATTTCCCTCCCTTGTTTATCTTTGAAAATCCAGCATCAGAAAGCTTACTGTTCTTTGAATGAATGAAAATACAAACACCCAGCAATTTTGCACAAGGGGTGTGTGTGTGTGTGTGTGTGTGTATATATATATATATATAAAAATTATTTGCCTAAGGCCAGCTCTGGAAATAGGGCCATTGCTTAATACCAGTTGTACACCCTGGTCTTTTAGCAAAGGCAACATTTCTTGTGAGAAGTGGGTTGCAGTTCCTGTATCCCAGAGGCCCTCACCTGCCCCACAACGTCGGAATCAAAGATTGGACAATTAGAGGCCAAGAAAAGCAGAAATTTGGAGGGCAAGGGAAGGTGGGTCAAATGGTTCTAGGGAAAGAAGAATCTGGCATCCTCAAAAAAAGGTAAGGAGGGATGCCCACACACCCTGAGCTATAGAGGAGGGCTTGTCCCAAAGGAGGTTGGGTGGTGTATTAGTTCATTATTGCATTGCTATAAAGAAATACCTAAGACTGGGTAATTTATACAGAACAGAGGTTTAATTGGCTCACAGTTCTGCAGGCTGTACAGGAAGCATGATGATGGCACGTGCTTGGCTTCTGGGGAGGCCTCAGGAAACTTACAAACATGGTGAAAGGTGAAGTGGGAGCAGTCACATGGCCAGAGCAAGAGCAAGAGAGGGAGTGGGAAGACGCCACACACTTTTAAACAACCAGATCTTGTGAGAACCCACTCACTATTGTGAGAACAGTACCAAGGGGATGGTACTACACCATTCATGAAAAACTGCCCCCATGATCCAATCAGCTCCCACCAAGCTCCACTTCCAACATTGGGGATTAAATTTCAACATGCAATTTGGGTAGGGACATAGATCCAAACTATATTAGGTGTGCTCGTCTAGGGATGAAGGTACTGAATATCTCAATAATAATAATACCAACATTTTGGGTCAAACTCTGTACAGATGGTCCCTGACTTCTGGTGGTGTGAAAGTGATATGTCCTCAGCCAAAACCATACTTCAAGGACCCATACAACCATTCTGGTTTTTACTTTTAGTACAGCATTCAATACATTACATGAGCTCTTCAACACTTACTATAAAATAGGCTTTGTGTTAGATGATCTTGCCCAACTGTAGGCTAATGTAAGGGTTCTGAGGACATTTACAGGCTAAGCTGTGATGTTTGGTAGGTTAGGTGTATTAAATGCATCTTCGACTTCCAGTGGGTTTATTATGATGTAACCCCATTGTAAGTCTAGGAGCATCTGTACTATCCCCAACTTATAGATGAGAAAACTGAGGTTTACAGAGTTTAGGCAGTGTATTAGTTTTCTATTTTGACTGTAATTACTTAGTGGGTTAAAACAACACATTAATTATCTTACGTTCTGCATGTTAGAAGTCCAAAAGGAGTCTCACTGGGTTAAATCAATGTGTCAGCAGGGCTGCATTCTCTTCCTCTTTTACTCTTGGGGTGAATCTATTTCCTTGTCTTTTCCAGCTACCCGCCTTTCTTAGCTCCTGGCTCTTTCTTCCGTCTCAAAGCCAGCAATGGTGAGTTGAGCCTCACATCATATCACTTTGCCTTTCTCTTCTGCCTCCATCTTCCACTTTTAAGGACTGTCATGATTACATTGGGCCCTTTAGATAACTCCGAATAATTTCTCTACCTTAAGGTCAGTTGATTAACAACTTTAAGTCCATCCACAATGCTAATTCCCCCTTGCCATATAAGGTAACATTTTCACAAGTTCCAGGGATTAGGACATGGACATCTTTGGGGAAACCATCATTCTGCCTACCTCAGGCAGGCAGTTTGTTTGGGTTCACATAGCTGGTGGGTACAGGACCTGGGATTTGAACCTGGGAAGCCCCTCACTACTATGCCCCCCTCCCCCGCACAAACACTTTGTACCTCTGCCCTAAACTTGATATTCTTATGCCTTGAATGAAGTAGTTTTCTAGACTGAGTTCCTTGAGGGTTGAGGATGTGTCTTATTAAGACTCAACTGCACTCCTTACCTAGCTGGGATGTCATCTGAGCAGAGGCACCTTCCATGGACTCTGATATTTAGTGCCAGGACTTGTCCAGGGTACATGGAACAGTGGTGGACAGAACGCTTCCTTAGTCCACCTCCCCACCCGCCTCTCAGAGTGGTTTACAAGAAGTAGGAGCTGAATCTGTGCATGTGGGACAGAGTGCACAGGAATGAGACTAACAGGTCCCAAAAGAGAGAAGGAGGGAAGCAGAATTAAAAATAAATCAGACCTACAGGGAGCCAGGGTCCTGCATCCAGGAAGAGAAGGAAGGGCTTCCTTGAGGTTCTAAAGACCCTGGGTATGGCCCACACATCAGGGGCAAAAACTTCCTTTAAGAACAAAGAGGATTCTTCATCAGTCACATACAGCTTAATTCTCAGCTTCCTCCTCTTGACACTCAAAATGCATGTGTTTATCCAGAACACACTCTCCTGAGGCCCACAGATGAAGAGGCTGAAGTGCAGCAATTCACAGTGAGCTTGCTGCAACTTCACACCCCCTTTGCCCACCAGCAAAGTTTTTCAGAAGGCAGGTGAGTGACAGAAATCTTGAAAGTGGCAGACAGCAGTAATTCATAATCCAGGTTTGGAGCCAGACTGCATGCATTCAAATCCTCGCTCCACTGACTAGCTGTGTGTCCTTGGGTAAGCTGATTAACTTCTTTGGGCCTGTTTCCTTACTGTGGAATGGGAATGATTATAGTACTTAGTTCAAAATGCCATTGTGATTATTAGTTTATTGGGTAAGCACTCCATAAAATGAGCTATTAATATTTTTAAAATTATTGGGCATTATTCTGTTAAGACAAATTGTCTCTGTCTCTCTCTCTATTTTTAAAAAACCTTTTATTTAGAGAAGAGGTGGAGAATGTTTGGGGGACCTAGAGTCAAAAGGCCCCCCTACTTGAGAAAGGGTTGCCTTCTTTACAGTATTGCATCTTCCTATCTATGAACATGGTCTATCTCTCCATTTACTTAGGCCATTTCTATGTCCATCATTAAAATTTTATAATTTTCTTTGTAAAGATCATACTTTTTTTTTTTTTTTTTTAAACAGCACTAATCCTGGATACATTATGGATCTTTACAAATTATAACTGGAATTTCCTATATTTACATTTTCTGGTTGGTTATTCTGGTATGTGTAGGAATAATATTGATTTTTATATATTGTTCATATCCAAAAGCATCGCTCCTGGGTAGGTTCTATGGTGGAGCAGAAACAACTTCACCAAGGGTATCTCCAGTGGGGCAGCTCATAGGCCTCCGAGCTACTGGCAGAAGCATTCAGTCTTTTTTTTTTCTGAGACAAAGTCTTGCTCTCACCCAGGATGGAGTGCAGTGGCGCCATCTCGGCTCACTGCAAACTCCGCCTCCCTGGTTCACACCATTCTCCTGCCTCAGCCTCCCCAGTAGCTGGGACTACAGGCACCCGCCACCACGCCCGGCTAATTTTTTGTATTTTTAGTAGAGATGGGATTTCACCATGTTAGCCATGATGTTCTCGATCTCCTGACTTTGTGATCCACCCGCCTCAGCCTCTCGAAGTGCTGGGATTACAGTCGTGAGCCACTGTGCCTGGCCAAAGCATTCAGTCTTATTGACTAATACATGTGCTTCCTGAAACAGGCAGAGACCATTGGCTCTTACGGTCTGGGTTTGGGGTCAGAGAAAATGAGCATAAGGATTTTCAGAGGGAATTGCATTTCATGTTTCCTCTAAACAACACTGAGACCCTTGCAAAAAAGTGTGCTTACTCTTCCTAAAGGTTCAAAGAGAAATAAGATCCCAGTTCACATGAACTTACTGTCTAGTCAGGGAGACAGATATATAAGCAAGTAGCTGCTGTATAGATCAGGGGTTGGTAAACTTTTTCTGTAAGGGGCCTGATAGCAAGTATTTTTGTCTTGTGGGCCATGTCATCTCTATCACAACTACTTTGCTATTGTATTTGTAAAGCAGCCAAAAGCAATAAGTAAACAAATGTGCATGGCTACTGTATAGAGGGATAAGTAGGGGACAAGAATGGGGTAAATGGTGGACTGGAAAGAAACCTAGTTTTCGAGTGAGACAGATTCTAATTGCAATTTAACCTTCTGCTAAGTGGTGTGACTAGGTGAATCATTTAATTTCTCCAAGTCTGCTGCTCCCCCATCTTTATATAGGATAGCCATATTGGTCTCTATGTTGCTGGGAGCATTAAATGAGATAACTGCTAACATTCTGTTGAGCACTTGAAAGGTTCCAGGCACCATGCTAATTCCTTCACTGTATTCATTTAATCTTCGCAATAATCCTGTGAGGTAGGTACAATTATTATCCTCATTTTACAGATGTGGGCCCTTGAGGTTTCGTGATGGACCCAAAGTCATTAAGTCGCAAAATTAGGAAGTTACTTGACCAGAAGCCACAGTGTTAGCTCTGTGCTGTGCTTCTTCCTCAGGGCCCATAGAAAGTGTCCATCTCAGAGGCTGGCACACGTGAGCTGGCCAAAAAACATCACAGTAGTTCCCCCATCTGTGGTTTCTCTTTCTGAGGTTTCAGTTACCCAAGGTCAACCACAGTCTGAAAACATTTAATGGAAAATTCCAGAAATAAACAATTCATCAGTTGTAAATTAGGCACCGTCCTGGGTAGTGTGATGAAATCTCACGCCATCCTGCTGCTTCCTGCCTGGGACATGAATCACTCCTCTGTGTGTACTACCTGCCCTGTTAGTCGGTTAGTAGCTGGCTCGATTATCAGATTGACTGTCAGGTGGCATTATGGCAGTGCTTGTGTTCAAGGAACCCTTCTTTTACTTAATAATGCCCCCATATTGCAAGAGTAATGATGCTGGCAATTCAAATATGCTGAAGAGAAACCACAATGTGCTACCTTTAAGTGAAAAGGCGAAGGTTCTCAACTTAGTTAAGAAAGAAAAAAATGCATGCTGAGATTGCTAAGATCTGTGGTAAGAACAGATTTTATATCTGAGAAATCGTGAAGAAGGAAAAATAAATTTGCGCTAGCTTTGCTGTTGCACCTTGAACTGCAAAAGTTATGGCTACAGTGAAAAATGCTTAGTTAAGATGGAAGATGTGAACAGAAATGTAGTCGGCGATTGGGTTCAGTACTATGCTTGGTTTCAGACATCCACTGGGGGTCTTGGCATCTCCCGTGGATAAGGGAGGTAGCTGTTGTTTGCTGGAGCAGTAGCTGAGTGGCACAGATGATTTCTGTGTACTGTATCTCCATGCCTAGCTCATTGCTCTGTGCATAGGTAGCACTCACTAATATTTATTAGTTGAGTGGTGAATTCTTTCCATGTCCTGCCCCACCCCACCCCAGCACTGAATTGCAAACCTGGTACTATGATAACTTTTTCTCTGAGGCAGGGGGTTAGGGATGGCTCAAAACAAGGCATTACTGGAAGCTTACTTAGCAGGAGGGGTAAGAAGCAGTTTTCCAGGTAGAAAAGGGGAGGCAGGGCATTTCTGTCCAAAGGAAAAGCTCTTTGCAAAGGTGTACTTTTCTATGCCACCTGGACTTTGTTCCAAACCCTTACTCCTCCTTCTTCTGGCAGCTTTCTCTCATGGACAGTGCTCTGATGCCAGACGCTGGCTGGTCTTGATTGCTTTTGGCTTCTGGATCTCGTTCCTTGGTTTGTTTGTTCTTTGCTTATTTATTCCCTATGTGTTAGGCACTGCACTAGGTACTGGACACTCCTCCTGAAACTCCCACTTAAACAGAGGCCAGTATGGAAGAACACATTGCGTGCTGAATGTTAGGAAGGAGCAGTCAAGATGACCAGGTGTGTGGGCATTGACAGGTACCTTGTCAGGAAAGGCTCTAGGAAGACAGGGTACCTTCAGTGATTTGTCAAGGAATTAGCTTGACAAAGGAGATGGAGATGGGGATACAAGGTAGGGAAGGGTGAGGGTAGAATGAGTGGCACAGGATGGAGGTGGAGAGAGTTGTTGCAGGCAGAGGCAGCAGCAAGAGCAAAGGCCCTGAGGTGGGGAAGGAGCAGGTTTGTCCTAGGAGCTTCCAGAAGGTCACTGTGGCCTTCCCTAAAGAGTGAGGGGAGAGTGTCTGCAATGAGCCTGGAAGGCAGGCAGAGGCCAGTTTTATGGGCCTCACAGACCTTTGCAAGGAATTTGGATGTTATCCCAATGACACAGGGAAACAGATGGGCGTGGAGGCAGGAAGCCACAGTGAGTTCTCTGACTTCAAATCAGAACATGAGTTTACTCCCACGATCCAGCAAGTGTCATACAGCCAAGTTACCCTCCCCCAAAACCTGTAAGCTCACCTGAGAGCAAACAAGTTCCTGCTTCAGGACTTCTTCAATTGATTACAATTGACAACTTATTTTTTGTGAGATTCAGTTTTCAGGTGGTTGAAATCTCTCTCTCTCTCTCTCTCTCTCTCTCTCTAATTACATGTGGGCCCTGCTTTTCCTCCATCCGGGTCATGTCAATATGTATCTTATCTTCTCTTGTGGTTTAATGGGTAGCTACAGCCTCTGTTCTCAAAGTGTGGCCCCCAGGCAACCCGTTAGACATGCAAACTCTCAGGCCTCACTCAGATCTTCTGTTACCAGAAAGGGGTCTCGACCCAGACTCCAAGAGTGGGTTCTTGGATCTCGTGCAGGAAAGAATGTACAGCAAGTTGCAGAGTGCAGTGTAGTGAAGATAGTTTATTAGAGACTGCTCTATTACAGAGTAGGCGGTCCTCTAAAAGCAAGAGAAGGAACACCCCTATCTCAAATACAACGCTTGCTTGTATAGGATAACAGAGCTAAAAATAATGGCCTTATGTGTTTTACTACAAAGGCTCATGACAAGCTTGTGACAGGCTGTTAGTATTGTTATTCTCTTGTGTAACTATTGATTTTTGCAAAAATTTATGAACATACTATTATTTCTAAAGCGAAACCTATTCTTAAACTAAGAATGTGTTTTGTTCTTAAGATATTGGGACATCAGGAGATTTCCTTAAGTTCTGAGTCCTGTTTAGTTAGTAAGCATCATTAATCTGTTTCCTCAGCCTTAAACATCTTGTGACCAGGAGTGCTTAGCCTCCTGGGATTGTAACCCAGCAGGTCTTGCTTTCTTCAGTTCTTATTCAAGATGGAGTCACCGTGGTTCGGATGTCTGTGACACTTCTGAATCAGAAACTCTGGGGCTGAGGCCCAGCGATCCGGGTTTTCATAAGCCCTCCTGGTGATTCTGATGCATGCTGGAGTTAACATAGAGCTTCCTGAAGTGGAAAGCTCTATGTGTGGAAAGAACCTGGGGCTGACAGAAAACAATAGATGCTGGCGAGGTTGTGGTGAATTAGGAACGCTTTTACACTGTTGGTGGGAATGTAAATTAGTTCAACCATTGTGGAGGACAGTGTGGCAATTCCTCAAAGATCTAGAACCAGAAATACCATTTCACCCAGTAATCCCATTACTGGGTACATACCCCCAAAATATAAATCATTCTATCATAAAGATACATGGACACGTATGTTCATTGCAGCACTATTTGCAATAGCAAAGACATGGAATCAACCAAAATGCCCATCAATGATAGTCTTGATAAAGAAAATGTGCTACATATACACCATGGAATACCATGCAGCCATAAGAAGGAACAAGATCATGTCCTTTGCAGGAACGTGGATGGAGCTGGAAGCCGTTATCCTTAGCAAACTAATGTAGGAACAGAAAACCAAACACCACATATTTTCACTTACAAGTGGGAGCTGAACAATGAGAACACATGGACACAGGGAGGGGAGCAACACACAATGGGGCCTATCAGGGGGCGGGATGGGGGAGGAAGAGCATTAAGAAAAATAGCTAATGCATGCTGGGCTTAATACCTAGGTGATGGGTTGATAGGTGCAGCAAACCACCATGGCACACGTTTACCTATGTAACAAACCTGTACATCCTGCACGTGTACCCCTGAACTTAAAATAAAAATTAAAAACAAAAGAAACCTGAAACTGAGACCTGGATTCTCATCCCCTTTACTCATTTCTCTAAAAAATAAAAAAATATATTCTGAGGCCTGTTGTGTACCTTGTACTGCTCTAGGCTCTAGGAGTGCAGTGATGAACGAGACAGACAAGGCTGATTTTTAAAAAAGGTTGTAAAATTCATATAACATAAAATTAATCATTTTAACCATTTTAAAGTATACAATTCAGTGGTGTTTAGTATATTTGCAATGTTGCACAACCGTCACCACCATGTATCCCAACTTTTTTTTTTTTTTTTGAGATGGAGTCTCGCTCTGTCACCCAGGCTGGAGTGCAGTGGCCGGATCTCAGCTCACTGCAAGCTCCGGGTTTACGCCATTCTCCTGCCTCAGCCTCCCGAGTAGCTGGGACTACAGGCCCCTGCCACCTCGCCTGGCTAGTTTTTTGTATTTTTTAGTAGAGATGGGGTTTCACCGGGTTAGCCAGGATGGTCTCGATCTCTTGACCTCGTGATCCACCTGTCTCGACCTCCCAAAGTGCTGGGATTACAGGCTTGAGCCACCGCGCCCGGCCTTTTTTTTTTTTTTTTTTTTTTTTTTGAGACAGAGTCTTGCTCTGTCTCGCAGACTGGAGTGCAGTGGCGTGATCTCAGCTCACTGCAACCTTCACCTCCCGGGTTTAAGAAATTCTCCTGCCTCAGCCTCCCGAGTAGAGTAGCTGGGACTGTGGGTGCATGCCACCGTGCCCAGCTAATTTTTGTATTTTTAGTGGAGGCGGTGTTTCACTATGTTGGCCAGGCTGGTCCTGAACTCCTGAGCTCAGGTGATCCACCCGCCTTGGCCTCCCAAAGTGCTGGGATTATAGGTGTGAGTCACTGCGCCTGGCCTATCCCAGAACATTTTGCTACCCCCAAATGAAACCCCATACTCATTAAGCAGTCACTCCCCATTTCTCCCTCCTTCCAGCCCCTGGCAACCACCAATCTACTTTCTATCCTTACGGATTTTCCTATTTGGAGTATTTCACATAAGTTGAATCACACAATATGTGGCCTTTTGTATCTGACTTCTTTTATTTAGCAAATGTTCTCAAGGGCAGCAGTGTTGTAACACATATTAGTACTTCATTCATTTTTAGGACTGAATAATATTCCATTGTGTGGTTATACCCATTTTATTTATCCACTCATCAGTTGATAGACATTTGAGTTGCTTCCACCTTTTAGCTATTGTGAGCCATGCTGCTATGAACATTCATGTACAGGTTTTTGTTTGAGAACATGTTTGCAATTCCTTAGGGTACATACCTTGGAGTAGAATTGCTGGATCAAATGGTAATTCCCTGTTTAACTTCTGAGGAACCAGCAAACTGTTTTCCACCGTGGCTGCCCCATTTTACATTCCCATCAGCAAGGTACAAGGGTTCCAATTTCTCTATGTCCTTGTCAACAACTTATTTCCCCCTGCCACCCCCTTTTTTTAAATTAAAAATTAAGCCATATGGGTGTGAAGTGGTAGCTTACTGTGGTTTTGATTTGCATTCCCCTAACAACTAATAATGTCAGCATCTTTTCATGTGCTTATTGGCCATTTGCATATTTTCTTTGGAGAAATGTCTATTTAAGTCTTTTATCCATTTACAAATTCTGCTGATGTTTTTGTAGTGACTAGAGCACAACTTACTCAGGGTGAAATCTTGGACAGGTTACTGAACCTTTCCTGCCTCAGTTCCCCCTTCTGTAAAATGAGGGTTAAGGACAGCACTCACAGTAAAGGGTGGTTGTGAAAATTTCATGGCTCACTGTGAGTAAAGCTTTTGGAACTTTGCTTGGGACATTATCGGTTTGCACTCTGTAATTGATACCCCTTATTAGACATGAGATGAGTCTAACAATAGTAACTGAATAAGAAATTACCAGAGATTAATACCTGCTGGGAAGTAAATAAAACCGTGATGCAACAGAGTGACTGGAAGGCTATTTTAGGTTGGGTGGACAAGGAAGGCTTTTCGGAGGAGGTGACATTTGAGCTGACACCGGAATGACAGGAAGGAGCCGACTGTGTGAAGACCAATGTACAGGAAGGGCATTTCAGGCTGAGGGAATGGCTCAGGGAAAGGTCTTAGGCAGGAACAAGCCTGGCCAGTTCAAGGGGCTGCTTGAGAGAAGGCCAGAGCTGCTTGGGTGGGGATGGGGAGGCTGGGCTTTCTGTGTGTGGGGTCCTGGCTGACAGCAACAGCGTGAGAAGGCATAAGCTTTGGAGTCAGGAAGCCAGGGTGTGCAGGTCCTTGCTTATTAGTTAGGAAAACCTGAGACACATTACCTAGCCCATTTAGAAGAGGCCTCCATCTTCTCATGTTAAAATGGAGGCTGGTTATACCTACTTCATGGGGCTACTATGAAATGCAAATAAGAAAAACTAAAGCGGGGACACACATTTTAGATGGTATTAATCACATCACTGTGTCGTAGGGGCTGCTCAGTTGCAGTTAGCTCATCCCCTTGTCCCGGCCAAAAAGAGAACATGCAGTGTGGGTGTGTCTGAAAATGCGTTTTCATGGGGTGCTAAGGGACCTGTGTTTCTCTACCGCAGTGTTGTGGTTCTTGCAACCCACTTAGCCTCCCTCCTGCCTTCACACCTTCCTTGGACCTTCCCTCAAGGTCCAGTCCAGTTCAGTTTTTATTAAGCACCCACTGTGTGCCAGGCGTGAATGAGGCTCCAAAGGTGATGACACGGTCTATGTCTTCGAGGAGTTTATCAGACACCTCTTCCACAAGGTGCCTTCCTTTTGTGGCAGCCAGAATTATTGCTGCCTCTCTTGCATTGCTGTAGCACTTCATTCCCGGGGAACAAAGGAGGTAGACTCAGAACAGCTTGGGTTTTTGAGCCTCTGATGTGCAGACTAGAATCCTGGTCTCCTTTTAACTAGTATCCATGGGGTACACACACACACACACAAACAGCCCAGTGCAGTGGCTGAGAGCACTCTGAAGCCAGGCTGACTAGATTAAATGCTAGACTCATGCTCGCTAGTTATTTAACCTCTCTGTGCCTTGGTTTTCTCATCTGGGAAATGGAGGTAATAGTAGTACTTACAGGGTTGTGATGAGGATTCCACACAGGTAATTTTAATATAGGTAAAGCATTAGAAGAAAGCCTGGCAGACAAGAGCTATGTAAACATTTGTTTATTAAAATCAACACAAATGAATAAAAACATCAGCTTTGTGACCTGGACAAGCCATGTGACGGCTGGGGCCTCAGTTTCCAAATATGGGACTATCATTAGGCTCCAAGGGAAAACTGTGTGCACAGTGTCTGGTACTGGGAATCTCCGCAAACGCCACCCCCTTCCTTCCTCTGAGCCGTGTGTCACACTACGGGGACCCTGTCTGTCTTTCCTTAAGAGCAGAGGCACATGCCTGAGCAACAGCACAGAGGCACTCTGCTTACGGTTCTCAGGCATCTGTGTTCTCTGAAATTGGACAAGGACAGCAACTGCTTCTCTGGTTTGGAAGAGCAAATGAACATGGTGTGTATGCGCGCGCGTGCTTGCGTTGGGGTGGGCGGTGGAGACACAGCACCGGCCACACCCCCGCCAGTCCACACAGAGCTGCTCTGTGCAAGGAGCGACTTGACTGCGACTCTGGCCGCCCGGAGCAAGGGCGGGCGCCGGGCCCGGCCGGCCACTAGGGGTCAGTGTGTCTCCGCCGCAGGCGCCCGCGCGCCGCTTACCTGATTGGGGCAGGCGCCCGCTGACAGTTCTTGACAGTTTGCAACATTTCCTGCCTAACATTAAAAAAAAAAAAAAATTAATTAATTAATGTATCTTTCTCTGTAGTAAAGAAGGGAGCCCAGACAACCGAAATAACAAGCCAGCTCTCTTTGCAGGAAAATGCAGAAGGCGGTTAAACCGTCCCGTCCTTCGCATTCCTGGGCTGGAGGAATAAGGATCCAATTGTGGTTTCTGCCCTGGTTATCTTGGTGCCGCCGAGGGGGCCACCGGGGAAAATCTGCTGAATTCTTCCTTTTCTATTTTCTGCCTCGGCGAGGAGAAGGGCGTTAATGCCGGTTGGCAGTTACATGAAACTGAGATGGATGGTAATGGGGTGTGTTAGCAAACAAGGGCAGGAAATAAAGTGTCATATTTTCTGGAGGGTGAACCGCTCCCCGGAGACAGAGCTGCACCAGGCGTCTGCAGAGGAGACACTTTGAAGGAAAAAAAAAAAAAAAAAACCCTGTATAATCTCTCTCTCTCTTCACTTTCCTGTGCCTCCTTGGTGAGACATAAATTCAGTTTTATCCTCAGTCTAGCTAACAGGCAAATAACAGGGCACAAAAAAAGAAAAGAAAAACCCACTTAGATTTCTACTTCAATGTTCAGTACTTATTCTCTCATCTCAAGCTGAGTCTGGAGGTAAAGAGAACTTCAGAACTTGGAGGCAGACTTCACAACATCAGAGCTACCTGCTTGGAACCTCGAACTGAGTGTCCCTGGAGTCAACTGTGTGTGGTCATCAAGGCCCATCCCCAATCCTACCCACTCGGCAGATAGGATGCCCTGAAGCTGCCTGCTTGCCGTTGCTTTGTACACGTGGCAAACACCCTCACCCCATTCCTGCATTCCCGTCACCCTCCTCCAAGGCACCCTCTCTGATTCTTTTTGCAAGGACTCAAGACTCCTACCCTCCTGGCAGCCTGCCTCCCCCACTGTCCCTTACTCTGGAGGATGAGCTCTTTGAAAGCCTGGCTACTGTCTCATTCTTCTTTGTAGCCCTAGCGCCTGGCACAGTTTCCAGTGCATTGTTAGGAGGTGCTTAATATAGGAGGTGCTTTGTTAGGAGGTGCATTGTTAGGAGGTGCTTATTGTTTGTGAGTGAATATATGATATCCCGAACTCCTCTGCTAGAAATTAGGGCCAGTGCATACTGAACATATCATATCCCCTGTCCTAAACGCATTGCATGCTTTCTCTCATTGAATCCTTACACCAGCCCTGTGAGATAGGAACTAGAGATGATGTCATCATCATCATCATCATCTTCTCATTTTACAGATTGGAAAGTTTACCCTCAGCGGGAGCAACCAACTTGCCCACAGGTACAGAACCTGGCAACTGCAGAGCAGGAAGGCAGACCCATCAGTCGATGCTTCAGACCTCTCTCTTCTTGCGCAGCATCTAAATCCCTTGCAGGCATTTCACACTTACCAATTTATGTTACTGTAAATACATGTGCTCTTGTTTGATCTTCTTGCAAAAATGTAAACTCCTTGAGGCCAGCACTGTGGCTATGGTTTCTCTGTGGCCCTCAAGAGAGAAAAGATCAAATTAAGGCAGGGGTCTGAGCCCTCTGGAAGTGGGCCTTTGGGTTTGTCTCTGCTTTGGACTGAATGGATCTCCATGGGCCCAACTACTTCTGTGGAGTTTGAGTTCCTGGGTGAAAATTCCAACTCTACTGCTTGCTAAACTGGACTGGCACTGAAGCCTCTCTGGGCCTTGCTTTCCTCATTTACGAAATGGGGATAATAGTAGCCCCTACCTCTCAGAGGTGTCATAAGGATGAAATGAATTAATGTATTTTTTTTTGAATGGTGCTTGGCACAAATCTCCACTAAGTGTTAGTGGCTCTTATTTTGAGACACTGGACACAGAATTTGCATTCTTTGCTGCCACTTGTGACCTGGATGTTTGTCCTTATTCAGTTCATCAAATGACTGTGGGCCTCATAACTCCCTCTTTCTCTTTTAAAAAGTCATCCTTCCATGGAAAACAAACAGCACACCAAACCAACAACCTTGCACGTTTGAGAAGACAAACATTTGGCATCTCACCTTAGACATTCACTTCATGTTGCTTATTAACAACATATAAATCAACAAAGATACCCATATGAGGCTTGATACTCGATACATTTGGTATATGGCTGCTATGAGTGGATACACGCTCACAATTAATGAAGCCAGCCGGCTTCTCCGGATGGATATAAATACTCTAGGAAGAGAAACCCAAGACCAAAAGCTTGGGACACCCCACGCTGTCGGCACCAGCTCATGCTCTTCCTGTGGATGATGCAGCATGACCTGACACTTATTCCTTCCTGAAAGCTGGGTGAACCCACTATGGCCACATTTTTGTCAGTGTTCCCAGTGGTGTCATGAGATACCACGTTCTCCAAGACCAAAATGCATGCTATTGAGTTTTCTTCAGAAAGTGGATGGAGAGGAAGACTCAGATCTCTTTGTGTGGGTGGGGACTCAGGCTGCTTGGGAGTGATCCTCACAGTTACCACTCAGTCTCCAAATATTTATGAAGCACTGGCTATATTCATGGACACAGTACTAGATGTGGGGATATTGGTGGGTCCGTCTCCATGGAGGGTGCAGCCTAATGGGGAACAATAATTACTGTTCTGCTGAGTGTTGGGAAGGAGAAGGAGAAGGCCAGTGTGCTCAGAGTGCTACGGAGTTTATAAAGGGGTAAGGGGACCCTATTTTGGCCCAGAGATCAGGGAAGGCCTCCAGAGGATTGCTGTCTGGAATGAATGACAGGTAGCTAGGCAAAGAGAGGAGGTAGAGTGTTCCAAGCTTGTGCTAGACCCTGAAGTTGAAAACGTGGAAAGTAAGAAAACAGAGAAAAGCCCTGCAGGGCTGGAGCAGAGATAACAACAGGA
Source organism: Chlorocebus sabaeus (assembly GCF_047675955.1). Classification (NCBI taxonomy): domain Eukaryota; kingdom Metazoa; phylum Chordata; class Mammalia; order Primates; family Cercopithecidae; genus Chlorocebus; species Chlorocebus sabaeus. Next base: position 41,646,095 of record NC_132919.1, read on the forward strand.
AGGGAGAATGAATTGAGGTGAGCTTGCAGAAATGGGGCAGGGGTGGGGTAGGCCATCCATAGCCTTGATTCATAGCCACAGTAAGGCTTTGAGGATTCATTACAAGGGTAATAGGATATAGCGGAAGTATTTTAAGCAAGGAGAATAAGGTAATGAGATTTACATCTAAAAAATGCCTCTTGTAGCTATCTGCAACATGGAGTGGAGAGGGTTAGAGAGAAACCAAGGTGGCATAGGAGATTAACTAGGAACCTCTGTAGTAGGCAGTGGGGAGAGATGAGTGTGACCTGGAGTAGGGTGGGAGGGGTCAGGGTGGAGAAGGTGGACGGATTCTGCAAAGATTTAGGTGACAGAATTGATAGGATGTGGGAACAAGGGAGAAAGAGGAATCACAGAAGACTTCTAGGTTTTGAGTCTGAACAGAAGAGTGGATGGTGGAAGGGAGTGGGTTTGGGGCAGAGCAAATCATGTGTTCAGTTTTGGACACATTGAGATTGAGGTTCTAGTGAGATGTCCGGGGCAGGTGTCGGGTAGGGTCTGGTATGCAGCTGATAGGCTGGGCTGGTGTTGTAGATTGTGAGTCATTGGCTCATAGATGGTATTTAATGCCACGGAATGGGTGAGGTGGCCCAACTGAGTGAGCAGGGCAGTGCTGAAATGGAGAAGGTGAATGGCGTTCCTCGAATTGGAGGGGCTGTATAAGGGAAGATCACACATGGCGGGGTTAGGCTCTCCTACAGGATGATTTGGCATTTGTCTGGGAAACCAATCTTAGGTGGCAAACCATTTTTTATACTTTTATGTTTTTGGAAGAAATAGTAGTGACCTTGAAATTTCAGCCACATGATGAATCTTCAGTCATTCTTAGCTTGCTTTGAGGAGTCAGCAGACTCTCCTCAAAGTTGAGGTCGAAAAGCCACAGGTCCTTTGCTGCTGCTTTGTTTCGCTGAAATTCTTCCCATGTGATCTTGTTGGAACAATGACCTTTCTTGGGTGCTCTTCTCTGTCCTTTGGCCCATTATAGTACTTCCAAAGTAGCCTTTGGGGCAAGGCGAAAATTCCTGAAAAAAGCAAGTTTGTAAGGGCATCTTCTCTCAATTGCTGGCCTATCTAACTTGGTGTGTGTGTGTATCTCTCTATATATAAAATGCATTATACATATTTGTATATATATTATATATACTAATATAATAAATGATGTAACATATAATATATAATTTAAGTTAATTAATATAACATGGAGTATTATATATAATATATATAATAATATATAATATAATATTATATATATATATAAATGGAGGCAGAGTCTCACTCTGTTGCTCAGGTTGAAGTGCAGTAGCGGGATGATAGCTCACTGCAGGCTTGAACTCCTGGGCTCAAGTACACTCCTGCCTCAGCCTCCCAGGTAGCTGGGACTACAGGTGCATGCCACCATGCCTGACTAATTTTTGAATTTCCTTGCAGAGATAGGGGGCTCAATATGTTGCCTAGGTTAGTCTTGAAACCCTGGGCTCAAGAGGTCCTCCTGCCTCAGACTCCGGAGTGGCTGAGATGACAGGTGTGAGCCGCCTTGCCCTGTCTGGATTAGGTATTAACTAGTAGGAAGGGCTGCTTTGGAAGGACGAGTGCCCCTACATTTAAATGACGACCCAGCCTTCATCCTCTCACCTTTACACTCTCTTTGATTCCAACTTCCCAAATGTGTGTGAGGTGCTCTGCTGATGGCAGGGAGATAATGTTAAGTGTCAAACAGACATGGCATTAAATTACATTAAATCACAGAGTGATGAACTTACTTTTTTTGTAATCCTGATATGAAAAGGAGAAAATTCTAGCATACTTTTAATGCTTACTTATCTCTCCTTTTTTTTTTTTTTTTTGAGACGGAGTCTCGCTCTGTCGCCCAGGCTGGAGTGCAGTGGCCGGATCTCAGCTCACTGCAAGCTCCGCCTCCCGGGTTCATGCCATTCTCCTGCCTCAGCCTCCTGAGTAGCTGGGACTACAGGCGCCCGCCACCTCGCCCGGCTAGTTTTTTTTTGTAGTTTTAGTAGAGACGGGGTTTCACCGTGTTAGCCAGGATGGTCTCGATCTTCTGACCTCGTGATCCGCCCGCCTCGGCCTCCCAAAGTGCTGGGATTACAGGCTTGAGCCACCGCGCCCGGCCTATCTCTCCTTTTTTAACAAAGAGTGAGCAGGCCCCTGGGGCTAGACGGAACCTCAGTCAGCACTGCTCACTGCTACCTAGTGACAGTTGTTTTATTTTCATTGATTTTTAATTTTTCCTTCTCTTCATGGCAAGTGACGCTAGTTTGCTTTTACAATTGTAGCGCTGTCAAGATTGCACAGATGGTAAGTGGCAGAATGAGGAGTGGAACCACATCTCCTGACTGTTAGTTTCAGTTAATTTTCTTCCCCCGGGGGAGGTAGGCCTCTTTGCTCAACTCTGTCCCACCCTTCACAGCCTCTGTTTGCTTTCGGGTGCATCTATAATAATGTTAAGACAATTAACAATTAGAAGATATTAATTAAATTGAGACACTGTCTTAAGAGCTTTATGTATATTAATCATTGATCTCCACAGTCATCCTCTGAGGTAGGTACTATTATTAACCCCTTTTTAGTCATAAGGAAACTGATATATCAAGAGGTTAAGTCACTTGCACTCATCCAGCTGGTGAGTGTCAGAGGCAAGTTTTAGAGTCCAGGCCGTCTAATTTAAGAGTCCGTGTGCTTAATCACCAAGCTTCCCCACCCTCTGTGCTTGTGGTGTGTTCCTATGAACGCTGCTGTTATGTGGCAGCTCCCGGAAGGCCATGTCCACATTCATTTTGTGGGTGGTAGTGGAAAGGGTTCCGGTTTAGGTGTCACAAGACTGGGGTTGAATTCTGGCTCCAGCATTCACTTAATGTGCCTGGGTCTTACTTTACTTGTGAGTAAAATAGGAAAATAATAATAATAAGTAATATTACATCTATTTTTCTTTTCTTTGCTGTGTTTTCATAAGGATGACATGAGTAAGTGTATGTGAAGGGACTTTGTGAACAGCCAAGTAAAAACAGATATCAGTCTAGTTTTTGTGAAACAGACAGTAGCATAACGAGATGCTTGTTAAAGGCATGATAGTGATGTGTAAAGTCCACTGTGAAGAGGCGGTGAATTGGCTAATCATAAAGGCTCTGATTAAAAGTCTGAATGGCAGAGACATAAATAGAAAGTGCTTAATAACACTGTGGAATGGACAAATGAATGACGACAGTTGGAAATAAGAACCATGACCTGGTCAAAAAAAAGACAAAAGTGAAAAAGCAAAAAACAGAAACAAAAAGTCCTTGAAGCCTTGGTATTATATTGTTACTAGGTCCATTCACTTTACAGGTAAGGAAACCCAGGCACAGAGCGCCCAAGAGACTTGCACAGATCATACCTCTGCTCCCAGCTCTGTCCTCACCAGCTGCTGACACTGTGCATGGCTGTGAGTTCTTTGATCCTCGTTTTCCTCCTCTGGCATCCAGGCTGGTGAGGAATAGATGATATATTTCACCTAACACATCAAGTGCTCAGCATAGTGCCTGGGAATAGTTGATATTAGCTATTATTGTTACTGATGGAAGGGCCTGGGTTAAGGTGAACCAATAGTTATTGCCTGGAAGATATTGATTTGTATTTCCCCATCTCTGCAGAGATGCTGAAAACAGTTGCCACCAGAGGCTGTGAAATCTTCCCCTGGGTTCAAAACCTCTCTGATCCTTCCTGGAGGCAGAGGGATGCCTTCAAGATGCCTTGCAGCCTCTCTTTGACTCCAGCCCATCCTCTGGGTTTGATCCTGTCTTTTAGCCAATCCTTTCACATCTTCCAGCTTTAGTAAAGAGGCTACCCAATAAAAAAATTAGCTCTGCTCCCTTCAGCAATGAAATGCTTGGTGCTAACAAAGTGTCTTTCAGATGACCAGAGGCACAGATTGCCCACAGGCTGAATTTCTGGGAGCAATAGCAGGCTCTCTTGCTCCTTACCTTCTCCCGCCACCCCCAGCATGTTATCTATGGGGACTGGAAAACATTATCAAAACAGGCCCCATCTGTTCCTGAAGTTGTGGAAGAGTACTCGTGTGATAAATTTACAGGGTCACTGGAAGACCCTCTAATTTTCTGGGAAATGACAAGGCGTCTGTGGCCACGTTGTGTAAAATTTCCTCTTTTATACCCAAGTTACATGCCATGGACTATTTACTCGGAGTCTGAGGATATGTTTACCATTCAGGCAACATCACAAGCTGTCAAAGAAATCTACTCAGAGTAGGATGTGTTGGGTGTCTCGCCTTTCTAAAAATGACACTCGCCCTCCACTTTTTTTTTTTTTTAATAAATCTTTTTAGGTGCTATGTTCACAGTGCAAATAGCTCAGAAAGGACACTGGAGTCAAAGTTTAAGTCAGGGCAGAAGTGTTGCATGGAAATAGGACTCAATCTGGTGGCTTTGCCAGGACAGGAAGCAGGCTGTATGTTGGATTTCCTCTACGATGTTCAACCAATGTATGCCGATGATGGGGGTGATGATATATTGATCTGCTAAGTAAGCACCTCCTGTGTTTGAAGGCTCCATGTGTCATTCAGAGCAAACAATGGACAGTTACATAGTATTGAGAAGTTGCCTCCAAAGTCAATAGCTGAAGGAATGCTTTGGGGAGAGATTAGAGACCATGTTTTTCCAAATTTAGAACCCGCTCACATTTTGTGGGTTCTGACATTAATATTGAGCTTGAACATCAGGTTCTGGCAAAATAAAATTTCCTAACTCAAAACAAGACACTGTCTAAGGGAGTCTGCAAGGGTGTCTTGGAAGTCCAGGGTCTCTTATAAAACAGCCTGTTTGAGGATTCGAAGGTGAATGAACCAGGACCAGACTGATTCCATTTCCCTTGTAGTGCATGTGGCTTTTACAATTAGCAGCAACAGGGTGGGGTGGGGGTGTGAAGAGGAGGAAAGGACTCTGGAAAAAGTGCATGTGAAGTTTTGCTGACCAAAGACGTTTGAAAATGAATATGAGTTCTCTGACCAGGTCTCGACACTCAGTGAATCTTGTGGACCTAGTTTTTGGTCTGATACATACCCAAGAAAAGTTGTTAGAAAACAGAGTGGGCATTAGGCCACCTCCCCGAGGAAACAAGGACAGCCACTCTGTGCTCTGACTGTCTGTCTTTATCACAAGACCTTAAGCTCCAGGACTGGTCTGATCCCATACCTACTCCTTGGGAGGGGAAAGGACCGCTGCCTTGTAATAATTTTGGCCTTGAGCTGGAGGCTCTCACAGCCTTGAGGTTAGGGTTGAGGGACGCCATATCCCAGCCCCTACTGTCTTTCTAAAATTCTCAAATCGAGTCCCTTCTAGGCGTAGGAGCCCTCAGTAGCAGTTCTACTGCTGTAGCTTAGAGTGCAGAATCCCAAGCATGGCTTGCTCCACCTTTTATGGGCTAGCCCCTGCCTGCCTCCCTCTCCAGTGTTGTCTCCTGTTGCTCCCCATACTGTATTCTCTAGTCCTATTGAACCAGTTTTGTTCCCATTGCAAAGCACAGTGACCTTTCTGGTGTCTTTGTCCTTGTTATTTGTCATGCTTGAAATATCCTCTTCATCACCCACTCTTTATCTAAGAATCTTTCCCAGAAGCCCCTCCCGAAGCCCAAGACTAGTTTAGGTTTGGCTTTTCTCTGCCACCTCTGTGTATGCGTCCTGACCTTACCTCTGTTGTAGAGCTCACTGTTCTCTGTACTGTAACAGTCTATTTACAGGTGTCATGAGTTGGAGCACATTATATTCACCAGATTTGAGGGACAGCTGACTGTCTTGGGGCAGGGGTGGTACGTCATATTAGGGAGTGAGGACTAGATTACACTTCCAGGAGTCTGTGCAGCGGGGAGGGTTTCTTGTCAATAGCTTGGGCTTTGGGGAACTGGACAATTATTGGTGGGAAAGCAGCAAGACAGTGGAAGGCTGTGGCATGTGGAACATAATCCTTTACAGTAGCTTCTCAGATCTACAGTCAAATCACTAAACCCACAATATCACTGCTGGATTTGTATTTCTTGTGGAAAAATGGTAAAGGGGCTTAGAACTGTGTCCTAACTGGCTCAAGACCATCCTGGGATGACACCTATAGACACAGGAATGGAGACAGGATCAAGAGGAAGAAAGTGGAATTTCCATAAGTTGTGAGAAGGGAGTCCTGATTCATATAGGTTATGAAATTGGGGATTCAAGCTATGGATTATACTTGTTTGTCCTTCCATTGGACTGTGAGCTCTGTTGTGGGGAGGAAATGTAGCTTATTCATTGCTGGATCCCCAGTGCTTCACATAGTGCCTGGCATATAGCATATGAGACTAAGTGAATAATTGTTGAATGAATGGAAAGATGGATGGGTGGATGAGTGGAAATATGGATGGGAGGATGAAGGGATAGATGGATGGAAGGATAATTGGATGGATGGGTGGATGTATACATGTATGGGTGGATAGATGGATTGAAGGGTAGATGGATAGGTGAATGAATAGATGAATGGGTGTGTACGTGGGTGGATGAATAGATAGATGGATGGATGGATAGATGGATGATGGATAGATGAATGAATGGAAGGAAGGATGGATGAACAGATGGATGAAAGGGCGGATGGATGGGTGATGAATAGATGGATGATGGATGGATGAATGGAAGGATGGATGGATGGATAGATGGATGGAAGGGAGATGGGTCGATGGATGAAAGGGTACATGGAAAAATGAATAGGTGGATAGGTGGATGGGTGGATGGAAAGGTGGGTGGATGGCAGGACGGATAGCTATTCCAAAGATGCAGAAAAATCAGTCATGATTTGCCTGTGCTTCAGCTGCCTTTCCTCATCCTGCTGCATTCCTCAGCTGGCTTACTTGTAGTCCCCCTTCATAACACAGCATCTGAGGCAGAGGGAGGGCCAGGAGTAAAGGCTTGGAGGCCAGAAGGAGCAAGACCCAGCTGGGAAATGGCAAGAAGTGTGTGTTGTAAAGCACATTTTGAAGGAGTGGGCAGAGGTGGGCAGTGCAACTGGAAAATTTTAATCAGGGGTCAGAGCATGAAAGGACTCTGTGCATCAGTCTAAGCCTTTAGGCTTTGTCCTAAGAGCAGCGTGAATTGCTGAAAGGTTTCACACAGGGCAGCATCCTGAACATTTCCTTTCAATTTCTTGTCTATATCACCGTTTAAACAGATGCTTCCAACTGCCCTTCCAGGAACACTGCAACTCAGGCAGAAACCAGGGCAGTCCTGTTTCAGCAGGAAGTCAGAAGTCCTGGGTTTATTTTGAGGCCTCACTCTTTCGGTGAGCTGAGTGACATTGACAGAGTCACTCTACCTTGTTTCTCATCCGTAAAGTGAATGAAACAGTACTTACTCAGAGCTGGCTTTATGTATGCACAACTTGTGCAGTGACACCAGATCCCATGCCCACAACAATCCTGCACTTAGTTTAATGCTCTGCTGTCATTGTCTTGAAATTCTTACTAATTGGACAAAGAGCTCCACATTTCATCTTGAACTTGACTCCTCAAACTATGTAGCCAGTGCTGAATTCACCTTAACTCCATAACATTAACGGGGATATTGTGGGGGTAAAATAAGATCCAGTATGTGAAAGGTCTTTAAAGATGATAATATATGAAACAAAAATTAGGCCTTATTGATATTTCTCTTATTGATATTTCCCAAGGTGACATAATCATTCTAAGTTTGCTGATTCTCCTGCATGTCAGGTGATTGGTCCCAGACATAATTAAACTTAATCGTTGTCCTCATGAAACTCTGGTAGAATTGAAATAAAGGGTAGAATTGAAACTTGAACCTATGTCTTTAATACTCAAGTCCAGTGCTCTTTCCTCTATAGGTAACAGTTACTAATATGTCTGTCTACTCCACTCTTTTGTAAGAGACTTTGTGGCTGGGGAAAATTCTTTATCCTCATGTGTCTTGAACAGTCTTTTGTACATACAAAGCACCCAGTAAATGTTTGTTGAATGAATTACTACATTTGAGGGACTGGCAAAATTATATCCCAAGCATCCTGCTTAAATTTGCTTTAATGCTTCTTACTGTTCTCAGAATAAAACTCAAACTCCCTATCTTGGCACAAAGATCTTAGTGGTCCAGCCTCTGCCCAGTTATTCACACCCACCATGCCAGGGTCTTAAGACATGCTGTTCCTTCTGCCTGGAACACTGTCCTTTGCTTCTCATCCATTGCCTGACTACCCCTAGCTCATCATGTAACATCCCAAGCTTTACTTTCTCAGGGAGACCTATGCTGTCTGTGCTGATCTCCCTGACCAAGTCACTGAAATCCTGATGGTCTCTCAAAGTACTGCAAATCCCCCTCTCCTAGTACTTCTTGCAATGGCAATTTTTCACTTATTTTTATGTGGCTATGTGGATAGTTGCCTGCCTCTACATTTGCAGGGCAGCATTTGTATTTGTTCTCTGAGGTATTCCTGGTGATCAGTGCAAGTGCCTTTCACAGAATGAATACTCAATAAATATTTGGTGAGTGCATGAAGAAGAGTAGAGTGTTTGCAGTGTTTGTGCATGGATGTTTTCTCCAGCATGATGAGGGAAGTTCCTTTAGGCCTGGGATTATATAATAATCATGTAACAGTGGCCCTGCAATGGGGGCTTTTCACATGCACCTGATATTGCGCTAAGTCTTCTCGATGTACCATCTCACACCAACCCCACAGCACATCTATGGGGTGGGACTGTGATCTCACTTTACGAATGGCGAGATTGAAGCTCACGGAGATTAAATGGTGTCTCCAAGGTCATATATCTAGTAAGGCGCAGTGTGAACTTGAGGTTAGCTCTGGCTAACACTGAAGTCTGGGTTCTTCGTTCTTCTCTTTTACCACCTCCTGCTGCTGTTGCTTTTTCTTCCAAACCTGACTCCTCCATGAGGGGCCACGCTGGTCTCCGGGGGTCACTAAATGTGCAGGAATCTGCTGGAGGGTCTGCGCTGCACACACGTGAGCTTTGACACACGTGACAGACATGAACAGTGGAATGACACTACACAGGAGTGTCCGCAGGCACAGGGACCTGTCCTGGCACTGCTCCCAATTGCTGGGTCACCCTGAGCGAGTCATACTTTCTCTGTGAGCTTCAGATTTTCCAAGTGTAAATCTGGGAATTGAATCCAGTGACCTCTAAATTTCTAGCTGGCACTAATTCTGGGCTAAGTTCCAGCTGGATCTATATTATTCTTTCCAACTCTGCCCCTTCCCTATGCCCCAGCCACCCGCCCTTCTTCTGTTCCTTGAACGTGCCAAGCTCCTTTCTGCCCCATGGCCTTGGCACCTGGCAGGTTCTCTGTGTGGAGCTTCTCCTCCCGACTTCAGGAGCCAGGCTGGCTCCTGGACATGCAGGAGGTGTCAGCATACATGTCACAGAGAGGCCTTTCCCACCCACCTGAGTTAATATTGGATCCCACTCCAGTTACTCTTTATTACCTGAGCCTGGTTTGTTCTTTTCATAGCACTCAACACTGTTTAAAATTATTTGATACATATATAAAGTTAGTCATATTTCTATTGATAAATATAAGAATTCTTCTATCTATGTGTCTCTATTATATATCATTGTTCATTGTTTATGGGTGTTCTGTCACTAGGGTGTGAGCCCCATAGGAGCAGGGCAGTGGGCTGGGCTGTCTTATTCCTTGCTGTATTTTTAGCTTTTGGGTAGAGTGCAGTGAGTATTTACTGAAGGCATTGAATAATTGAATGAATGAATGAATGAGTAGTTCTGTGCTCTCCAAAGCACCAAGGATAGGGACATAGCAGGGAGGGAAGGTCAGGTAAGATCAGGGCCACTGGTGCCGTCATCAGAAGCCCAGTTCCAACCCCTTATCTCACTTCCTGAAGCAATGCAAGGGCCCAATACATATTCATTAAATACGTGAACTCATCTAACCAAGTAGGCTGTGGCATCTGCTCTGTGTGGCAATTGTGCTTATAAGCCCATTTAGAATTATCCTGGAGGAGGATCACAAATCCCAACAGCCCAGATGAAAGGGCTCCATCCTACCCTACCCTCCCACCCTTTCTCGCTTCTTCAAACCAGGGAATGTCAGTGTCCAGCTGCCGGAGGCACAGCTTGCTTGAGTCCGACTGGGTCACCCAGGGAGTTTGTGTTCAAATTTTGGAAGCATTTCCAAAACTCTCAGACATCCTTCTGATCCAAAATCCATAGCTCCCCAGGACTCTGAGGGTTTGGATCTGATTATTTTAAAAAAATGTTCCACAACACGAAGAAAATGCACCCTCTACCCCACCCTTGCCTGCCAACCCCCCAAGCTCTCACCTTTTACCTCCCACCTCCCATCATCCTGACTGACCATTTGATACTTTAGAGCTGCCCAGGGGCTGGAGAGAAATGGATTTTATTTTACGTCCCACAGCTGTTGCAATGCTGGGGAAACCCCACGTATTTAAAATATTAAAATGGTTTCCAGACTGACAATATTTCTTATTTAGTGTTTGAAGATTTGGAGCTTACCCAGTTGACCCATCTCTGGAAAGTAAAAGAAGAAAGTAAAAAATGAAGGCTTAATCCTATTCCTGCTGCCCCCAAGGACATTAGAGCAATTTAGGCAGAGTTTAATATTTGCTGCCCCTGCTGGTTTTCTGGACCCAATGATCTACCCAGAAAGGGGGAAACCTCAGTTCTTAGGCTGGAAAGTGCCTCCCGGGGTGAGATGGAGTGGCCTGAGAATTCATCAAACCTCTCTGCCAGTCTCTGGGCTGGCCCTCAATCCACTGCCTCCCCTCCCCACCACACACACACACACACAAAATCTAAAAACTTTGAAGGCAATTTCACAGTCTCTCTAGGAGTCCGCTTTCATGGTCCAATAAGCCCTTACAGTCAGGAAGTCATTTCTTGGTCTGACCTAAGGCTCTTATGCTGCATTAAACCATGTTGATCTTAAAGAGTCTGGGTTTCCTGGATGGCACCTATCTTAGGCTTTCCCGGGGCCCATGAAGGCAAATGAGCTGCCTTTAAAGGCACATTTTAGAGGAAATCTGTCTTCCACTGTCTGATGGCTGGAGCGTTCCTGCTGCTGGAGCCTTTGATGATTTCCTTGCCCGCCAAGGATGCCTGCCCCACAGCAGGGAGGCCGCCCCGAGTTCCGCAGTGGCCTGGGGTTGGTCTCTTTGGCGAGGTTTAGATGAGGCTTGCTGTGCTCTATTCCAATCCGTAACCTTCCTTGGGGGCCAGTGCTGAGAGTGCTCTTCATTTTGTTCTTTAATTGTTTTACTAACCCACTGGCTCCATCTCATTCTTCATGACACTCTTTAGGATACCCCAGCTGGAGAGGGATATCTAATGGAGACCCAGCCACCAGGCTACACTCAACCACATTGTCTAGATTGAAGGCATTTTCCCTTATTCTAACCACTCTGACCACGACTGGTTATCCTTTTTCAGTTCTGAATGAAACTTCTAGAACGGAAAGCCCTCACACTGCAATGGACAGAAAACAGATATTTGTGAATGGAGAGATTAATGAATGAACGGGGTAGTGCATTACCGTGTACTTGACTAGACACGCTGGCATTTTGGGTTTTCAGTTGCTTCCCTGTTTAGCGGTGGGTTTTCTACTTCCCACTGGCTGAGATCACAAAGCACATTTAGTAAGTAGAGAAAATGCCAGTAATCCAGGACAGGGGAGACCCAGCTGGGAATCCGGGAAAGAGTTTGACCAAATTCTGGCTTCAGCACTCAGCCGTGGGCCAGGCAGAACACAGGCTGAGGAGACAAAACTGCCCCTTGTATTGGTGACATTAACTCCAAAGTGCTTTTAAAACTTAACCTCTTGGATCTAGTCAACTCTCCTGTCTTTCTTCCTCTGATCCCCTACCTCCACTTCAAGCCCAACGGAGCCAAATTCAGGAGGATAGTGTCATATTCAAAGCAGCTCTGAACTGAGTTCACTTCTCTGAAATTCCAAACAAAGATATGCCATAAATATGATGTCTGCATCTCCCTGTCCTCCTCTGACAAAGCAGCCCCCAGAACTTTGCAGCCTGGCTTCTAGAACAAAATGTAATAATAGAAACTACTGAACTGGAGGGGCTGGCACTGTTTTACAAAGGCCCCAAATAGGCAGTGAGTTTGGGAATGGATTTTCCCAGGAACCAAATCTCATTCCATATGGTGAAAGAAAATTTTAACACAAGAAGCTTCTCTTTTTTAACTTTTTTTCTTTTCTTTCTTCTTTTTTGTTTTTTCGAGACTGGATCTCACTCTGTTGCCCAGGCTGGAGTGCAGTGATTCCGGCTGACTGCAGCTTCAACCTCCTGGGCTCAAGCTATCCTCCTGCCTCAGCCTCCCGTGTAGCTGGGATTAAAGGCATGCACCACCACACCCAGCTAATTTTAAGTTTTTTTGTAGAGACAGGATCTCCCTATGTTGCCCAGGCTGGTCTCAAACTTCTGGGCTCAAGTGGTCCTGCCACCTCTTCCTCCCAAAGTGTTGGGATCACAGATGTGAGCCACGCCCAGCCTCTTTCGAACACTTTCTATTACCAGTGTAATAACTCTCCTTTTCTGGCATCCTGCCCCTCCAGGCTGGAAGAGACATTACAGCCTCTTGCTCATGAGCCAGAGTGGTTGACTATTCCCTAAACCTGATGTAGGAGTACCTAGGATCTTAGCTCCCTAACACACTCAAAAAACAAATCTCTGTATCAGGCCTCAGCCATCAGACCAAGTCATATCCCCAAGTCATTAGAGTACAAATAATAACACCTGCAAATTAACAAGTCATGAAACTGAAATAATACATCTTCCTTGCTCTCTAGTTAACTAAGCTAATTAATTTTATGATTCTCCTCAGCTTTTTGCAGCTTGAAAAATAAAATAAAAAACACTTGGGTAAATCTTGAGTTTTTCTCTCTTGGAAGATGCTTTAAATGCCTTCTCTTTTTCCCTCATCCCAAGTTCCAATCTCCCCCACAAAACAGAATGCTGCCTTTAGGATATAAAGTCTTGGCTTGAGGTTCTCATGAACTCTGAAAGGCCCTTTTTTTTTTTTTGTGAGACGGAGTCTTGCTTTGTCACCCAAGCTGGAGTGCAGTGGCGTGATCTCGGCTCACTGCATGCTCCGCCTGCCGGGTTCACGCCATTCTCTTGCCTCAGCCTCCTGAGTAGCTGGGACTACAGGCACTCATCACCATGCCTGGCTAATTTTTTGTATTTTTAGTAGAGACGGGGTTTCACTGTGTTAGCCAGGATGGTGTCGATCTCCTGACCTCGTGATCTGCCTGCCTTGGCCTCCCAAAGTGCTGGGATTACAGGCGTGAGCCACCGCGCCCGGCAAGACCCTTCTTTTTAATCCCAAGGTATTTATTGAGTTCTCGGGCCTGTGGGACATTGTCTTCACTGTAGGAAGTTTTCTGCATCTGAATTTTATCTTGCTTACTGTGCTTGACGGTCCCTAGGAAAAAAGGTGCCTCAATTAACAAACTAGCATGCATATTTTAATTGTGTGTCTCATTATGTTTTCCTTTGGCCACAAGGAAAATCACTAAAACTTTTTGCTCAATTGCACTAGCTTTCCTTAGTTAAAGTTTTTGATTCTGACATCCACTAAGATGCAACTCCTCTGAAGGCACAAGTGTCCACTGTACCCTTTCAGCTGGACAAAAGAACTCATAGAAAAATTAAGGGTGTGAGTCTAGAGAGAAAAAGAAGCATGTCTCCAAGAAATTGTGGATTTTGTGCTTTTGGTGCCTGGAGTTGAATGGAATCAAATGCACAGAAAACCCACAAAATTTTTGAGAGAGTTACTGTCAAAACTATCGCCAGGCTTGTCTAAAAGAAAATGAAACTGTTGGAGATAAAAACAAATTTCTGGGGCCCCACCTTCTTATAGACAGGAAGCAGATTGAGAGTATGGTCATTGTCATATTCTCCGATGTGCTCTTTCGAAGTAATCAAGGCTGATGGGAAGAGAAAACCTCTCACAAGGCAGAGCCAAGAACCCACAGAAGAAAGAACTGAGTGTGGAACAGGGGCCCAACCAAGGAAAATTCTCAACTCCTGGATTAGGAGGACCTGGCCAAAAATTCTCAGGAGAACATCAGAATTGCTGCAGCCCAGCCAGTGCTGAGTGACTCTCGTTCCTTTTCTTTCCAAGTAGCAGTGTTTTTGTGATTCTACATCTGTTCCACCGTACCTGGGTACATATGGAAAACAACTTGTCTTTTTGAGTTTTTAGGTCCTTATCAAATCAAGAGGAGCCTCAGTGAGATCTGGCATGGAACATGGATTTCCAGCTCAATACCAGCGTTGGATAAGATTTTTGGAGCGTCCTAGGGATGCAGTGAGTGTATTTTGCGTGTGGGAAAGAAGTGAATATTTGTGACCAAAAGGGCAAAGAGTGGCCATTGTCTGTAAATATTCACTCCCTCCTCTTCTACCTGTCTCCAGGGGGCACGCACACTTCCCTGCTCTTGACTTTGGGCCTTGCCATTTTACTTGTTTTTGCAAATGAGATGTTAATGGAGGTGACATGAGCAGGAGTTGAAATGTGCTTGTGCTGCAGAGCTTGCTGTCTTGCACTTCTACCATTGCCACGAGAAAAATACGATGAGTCCAGTAGGATGAGAGGTATTTGGAACAAAGCTGCCCCAGGTGCCCTGTAGACCTGTGGCCTGAAGCGAAGCCACCCCATGTGACCTTCAGGCAAATGGGCGAGAAATACCTCGTGTTATATGGCACTGTGCTGTTTGTGGTTGTTTGTTACACGGTGGTGGCTGACTGAGACAACCCGCAATAGCAACCAGGAGTCCCATGGCTTCTTTAAAGATAGGAAGTGAAAAAGTAAATGGCAAACAATTTGGGAGTGGGCTGATACCAACAGAAAGGAGAAATGATCATAAACTTTGGGATGAGCTGACAAAGTTCTCATGACTGCCTGGAAAACTCAGCATACCTAGTGGGTCCTGGAAAAGGTGGGAGGCTATACATACAGAAGCAAGTGTACCTCAAAGTCTCCCATGCCAGCCAAAGAAGAGGAATAAAGAGTCGGTTGAGGTTGTGGGTGAGGTGAATGGGTTTATAGACTGAGGTTGCCCAGGAATTCGCAGTGTACATATACAGTGTACATACTTAATGTTTGATATATTTATTATACAGTAATTTTCTGATAATTAAACTTCTTAATATAACTTTGTGGTAAGAGTGCTTTTCCCACATTCCAGAGATTACCAGGAGTCTGACTTTTAAAAAATCTTGTTGTATTGTATGTATTTTTAGAAAGAGGTAGAGTAAAAATAAATAGATTAACTAGGACTGTTGGAAAAGGGGGTTGGGTGGGAAAGAAAAATGCCATTCAGAAATAGACCATGAAACTAATTACCTGGATAAACCAATGTAAAAAAATTTATTGTTTCAGACAGGGTCATAAACTCAATTACCTTAGGGGACTGGCAGGTGACACAAACAAGTGAGGTAGCCATGGTGGGGAGTGTGGTGATGCGGGAGTGTGTGCCCTGTCCCAGAAGGGCAGCTATGACTGAGCTCCCTCCAATTGTTGCCATGTGGGAGTGGCATCTAGCATTGCCAGCTCTTCTGAGGAAACAGGGCTGCCATGTTTGCTTCTGCAGGTTGTACACTGCACAAGAGTGCTCAGCCGAGAGGGTAGCTGGAGCCTAAAATTCAGTACAAGCTCCATGTACCAAGCCCTGGGCCAGGACACAGGACTCGAAGAGCAGAGGTAGGCTGGGTTTCAGCCCCTATGCACCCTCTTTAGTCTACCTTTGTGTAATACACAGTCACACAGGGTGGCCTGGGATGGAGGATCTTGCTTCCCATTGTGGAAGATGAATAAGAAATATCTTTATATCTTTGCTCCTGACAGCTCAGGCACAGGTGCCCTTTCTAGGCTCAGCCAATAGATGCTCCTTTCTCAGGCCTGGAACCTTGTGTGAGTGACAGAAGCACAGAGGTGGAGAGATTACATGGCGTAGCATCCACTGTGTTTAGGCATGTCTGAGTGGTGACACATACAGCACTTCTGAGAACACTGAGCTACTATTGAACAAAACTCTGGCATGCTGATTGACCCAGTGGGTCTCCAGCTAGCCATCTCTGGATTAAGACATCCCAAGTCCAGGAAGGTGTATGAGTGTACTCACTTGTTCCCAGTAACCTTTGCATACACATAAGTTTCTCTCTCCTTCCTTCCTTCCTTCCTTCTTCTTTTTGGGAGACAGGGTCTGTCTCTGTCACCCAGGCTGGAGTGCAGTGGCACTATTGACACTTATTGCAACCTCAACCTCCCAGACCCAAATGACCCCCCACCTCAGCCTTCCAAGTAGCTGGGATCACAGGTGTGCCCCACCATGCCTGATTAATTTTTTATATTTTTTGTAAAGATGGAGTCTCCCTATTTGCCCAGGCAGGTCTCATGCTCCTAAGCTCAAGTGATCTTCCTGCTTTGGCCCCCCAAAATGCTGGGATTACAGGCATAAGCCACCACGCTTGGCCCTGAGAGGTCCTTTCTTGGCATCATAGTGCAGGGCAGTGACAAGCTTCCTGTCTCAGAAGGTTTGGATTTGGTTCCAGTTCTACTAGAGCTTGGTCCCAGAGCTTCCTAGCTCTATGACTTTGATCATGTTTGCATCATGCTGACTCTTAATTTCCTTGTCTGTAAAATGGAAATTTGAATGCTGGTACTCCTTGCCTCTCAGGGATATTGGAAGACTCAAATCCAATAAGATAATGCATGAGAAAGCATGTTGCAAGCCTAACACGCTATGTAAATGTAAGGTATTATTAT
The DNA here is from genome assembly GCF_047675955.1 of Chlorocebus sabaeus. Taxonomy (NCBI): domain Eukaryota; kingdom Metazoa; phylum Chordata; class Mammalia; order Primates; family Cercopithecidae; genus Chlorocebus; species Chlorocebus sabaeus. The sequence continues at coordinate 41,662,952 of NC_132919.1, forward strand.
ACTGCTCAGAGACATGAGAATTCATGTTGCTGATGCTTGAACCAGAGATGGTGGGAATCTAGCATGGAGCAGGCCTATCTAATTATTTTCAAAATGCTGAAAAAGGCCTTTCCAATTCATTGCCTTCCCAGGTTACCCCTCCTGTCTGCTGCTGTAAACTTTCACTTTCCCATAACAATAAACATTTCTATTGTGCCATACCATTATTTTATTTGACCCTCACAACATTCCTATATGGTAAGGGTTATTCCCATTTGCTGATGAGGAAACTGAGGCTCACGGAATTCTGGGAGATACAATTCAAGTTGAGATTTAGGTGGGAATACAGCCAAACCATATCATTCTGCCCCTGCATCCTCCAAATATCATGTCCTTACTTTTTTTTTTTTGAGACAGGGTCTCACTCTATTGCCCTGGCTAGAGTGCAGTGGCGTGATCTCGGCTCACTGCAAGCTCCGCCTCCCGGGTTCACGCTACTCTCCTGCCTCAGCCTCCCGAGTAGCTGGGACTACAGGTGTCCGTCACTACGCCTGGCTAATTTTTTGTATTTTTAGTAGAGACGGGGTTTCACCATGTCAGCCAGGATGGTCTCGATCTCCTGACCTCGTGATCTGCCTGCCTCGGCCTCCCAAAGTGCTGGGATTACAGGTGTAAGCCACTGAGCCCGGCCCATATCCTTACATTTTAAAACCAATCAGGCCTTCACAACAGTCCCCCAAAGTCTTAACTCATTTCAGCATTAACCCAAAAGTCCACAGTCCAAAGTCACATCTGAGACAAGGCAAGTCCCTTCTGCCTATGAGCCTGTAATACCAAAAGCAAGCTAGTTACTTCCTAGATACAATGCGGGTATAGGAATTGGGTAAATACAGCTGTTCCAAATGGGAGAAATTGGCCAAAACAAAGGGGTTACGGGGCCCATGCAAGTCTGAAATTCAGTGGGGCAGTCAAATTTTAAAGCTTCAAAACGATCTCCTTTGACTCCAGGTCTCACATCCAGGGAGATGCAAGAGGTAGGTTCCCATGGTCTTGGGCAGCTCCGCTCCTGCGGCTTTGCAGGGTACAGCCTCCGTCCCGGCTGCTTTCACAGGCTGGTGTTGAGTGTCTGCAGCTTTTCTAGGCAAATGGTGCAAGCTGTCAGTGGATTTACGTTCTGGGGTCTGGAGGATGGTGGCCTTCTTCTCACAGCTCCACTAGGCAGTGCCCCAGTAGAAAGTTTCTGTGGGGGCTCTGACCCCACATTTCCCTTCCGCACTGCCCTAGCAAGGTTCTCCTTGAGGTCCCCACCCCTGCAGCAAACTTTTGCCTGGGTATCCAGGCATTTCCATACATTTTCTGAATTCTAGGTTAAGGTTCCCAAACCTCAGTTCTTGACTTCTGTGCACCTGCAGCTCATCACCACATGGAAGCTGCCAGGGCTTGGGGCTTCCACCCTCTGAAGCCACAGCCTGAGCTGAAGGTTGGCCCCTTTCAGCCATGGCTGGACGGCTAGGACACAGGGCACCAAGTCCCTAAGCTGCACACAGCACGGGAACCTTGGGCCTGGCCCACAAAACCACGTTCTCCTCCTGTGCCTCTGGGCCTGTGATGGGAGGGGCTGCTGTGAAGGTCTCTGACCTGGCCTGGAGACATTTTCTCCATGGTCTTGGGGATTAACATTAGGCTCCTTGCTATTTATACAAATTTCTGCAGCTGGTTTGAATTTCTTCCCAGAAAATGGGTTTTTCTTTTCTATAACATAGTCAGACTGCAAATTTTCAAAACTTTTACACTCTGCTTCGCTTATAAAATGGAATGCCTTTAATAGTACCCAAGTCACCTCTTGAATGCTTTGCTGTTTAGAAATTTCTTCTGCCAGATACGCTAAATCATCTTTCTCAAGTTCAAATTTTCACAAATCTCCAGGGTAGGGGCAAAATGCCACCAGTCTCTTTGCTAAAACATAACAAGAGTCACCTTTACTCCAGTTCCCAACAAGTTCCTCGTCTGCATCTGAGACCACCTCAGCCTGAACCTTATTGTCCATATCACTATCAGGCTTTTGGTCAAAGCCATTCAACAAGTCTCTAGGAAGTTCCAAACTTTCCCACATTTTCCTATCTTCTTCTGAGCCCTCCAAACTGTTCCAACCTCTGCCTGTTACCCAGTTCCAAATTTGCTGCCATATTTTTGGGTATCTTTTCAGCAATGCCCCACTCTACTGGTACCAACTGACTGTATTAATCAGTTTTCACGCTGCTGATAAAGACATACCCGAGACAGGGAGGAAAAAGAGGTTTAATTGGACTTATAGTTCCACATGGCTGGGGAGGCCTTAGAATCATAGCGGGGGGTGAAAGGCACTTCTTACATGGCAGCAGCAAAAGAAAATGAGGAAGAAGCAAAAGTAGAAACCCCTGATAAACCCATCAGATCTCATGAGACTTATTCACTATCACAAGAATAGCACGGGAAAAAGACTGGCCCCTATGATTCAATTACCCCCTCCCCTGGGTCCCTCCCACAATACGTGGGAATTCTGGGAGATATAATTCAAGTTGAGATTTGGATGGGGACACAGTCAAACCATATCAACTTATATTTACAAGTATAATAGTGATATAATTATTTGGGGAGAATAAAGGAGGTGAGAGTGATGTAAAACAGCGAAATTTGCTTCCTGATGTTATAAAATTAATAAATCAAGAAACAGTAAATAAAAATACTCAGAGATTTGAAATCAGCTACCAGAAGAAACAGATAAAAGAGATAAAAAGTAGTTATCTTTGGAGTATGGAACTAAGGGGGGCAAGGGATGAAGCACTTCTATACTATTTATTTTTAACTGTGTGCATTCTTAATTTTACTTAAAAGGCAAAAGGCATGGGTTTTAGTTAAGCAATTCATATGTTATTCTAGTGGATTTGAAATCCCTCTTTGACACTTGCTAACCATGTAGGTGCCTGGCCCAGATGTGGGGGGTAGGAAATGCTAATTTCCTTTCTCACCTTCTGAGGGTTCGTTGCTGTAATCACCAGAAATGTACACTTTCTGGGCTATTTCATTCAGCCCCCAACCTTGTCCACTAAACAAGACAACTGAGTCACTACACCAAATTCTGGGATCCACTTTGTCACACCAGGCCTCCTTACACATATGACTCCAGCTCCGGACACATAATAGCACTCAGTGAATATTTGGTGAAACTGAATAAAAATGCCTGCAGAGACCAAATGCCTCATGCAGAGACCAAATGCCTAGAGAGACCCAATGCACTCTGTCTGTGAACTCTTTTGATGCTGCACAGAAACAGCACCATGCTTATTCCTTCAGCATGTGTCTGTGCAGTTTCTACTATGTCCCTGGTAAGCAAGTGAGTCATGGCCTCAGCCTTCATGGAGACAGACATTCAGTAAGTTGGTATGTAATTACACACTGCAATAGGTGCTATGAAAGAAAAGAACAGGACTCTTAAGAAAAAATAACTTCATTGGAAGGTCAAGGGGGCCTTTTCAGAGGAAGTGACATAATGAGCTCAGGACATATGAATCTCAGAATTCAAGATTAAAAAAAGGAGTGTGGCCGGGAGCGGTGGCTCACGCCTGTAATCCTAGCACTTTGGGAGGCCGAGGTGGGCAGATTATGAGGTCAAGAGATGGAGACCATCCTGGCCAACATGGTGAAATCCCATCTCTACTAAAAACACACACACACACAAAAACAAAACAAAACTTAGCTGAGTGTAGTGATGCGTGCCTGTAGTCCCAGCTACTTGGGAGGCTGAGGCAGGAGAATCACTTGAACCTGGGAGGGTGGAGGTTGCTGTGAGCTGAGATTGCACCACTGCATTCCAGCCTGGTGACAGAGCGAGACTCCGTCTCAAAAAAAAAAAAAAAAAAAAAATGTTATAGACAGAGAGCTGCATGTGCAAAGGTCCCGAGGTGGAAAAGCTAAATGTGCAAGAGTGGTGCTTCTCACACTTCACTGTGCACCTGGGGGCCTTATTAAAAGGCAGACTCTGTCTCAGTACTTCTGGAGTGGGGCAGAACTGAATTTCCAACCTACTCCCAGGTGATGCCAGTAGCATCATGTTTGAGGAACTGAGAGATTTATGGAGAGCATAGTGAGCAAGGAGACGGGACTGGAGGAGGCAGAGACCAAATCATGCAGGAGCTCGGGGGCCACCTCCTAAATGTCAGCAGGAGAGTCACACAGTCTGATGTGGCAATTGACAAAATGTCTCTTAAATTTTTAAAATGCTCTGTAATGTTGCTGACAATGGTGGTGGTTGAATTAGACCTACTCTTGGGAGTTTACAATCTTGGGCTTGTTCCTTGTTGCTGGAGAACCCTAAAGAGCCAAGGGGTTGCTAGAAGTATTTATACTAGAGGCTGGCAAATCACACAGCCAGGAAGTCCACGCTGTCTCTCTCCTCTCCCCTTTCGTGCCCCACTGGACCTGCTGTTGTGTTCACAAAGGAGGTGAAACCTTAGCCCACGACTTGCCTCCTATGTATCTTCCTAATCTTGGGCACGCTCTTAATCTGCTTTTGCCTCAGTTTCCATATCTGTAAAATAGGGATACATAAACCTCTCTGGCAGGGATGTTGGGATGGTTGGAGATAATGTAGGAAAAGCATGGCCATTCAGTAAATATTAAGACGGATTATTCCTGATTTCTATTCCCAAGTGTTGAATTTAGGAAAAGCTCACAACATCTTCTGCACAAAGTTTAATGAATTGAGACTGCCAGGACCTTTTTTTTTTTTCTTTACGTTGAAATGCCATCCCCCAGCAAAGTTCAGGTGAAAAAGATTCCCTGGTCTTAAGAAAACCAGGAGTATCTTGGGTTAGACTGGCAAAATACAGGCCAAAAGAAAAAAAATTATAAATTTTTTTCTTTCTTTCAGAAAGAAAAGCAAAAAAATTTGCTTTTTCAAAGCAAATTTTTCATAGAAAACAAAAACAAAAACAAAAACAGCTGAGTTCCACTGCTTGGGTCTCTGCTGACCTCTCCCTCTGCTGTCGGTCTGTCTGTCCATTGGCTTCTCTCTCATTTCTACTCAACAACAGGATGCCTTCCTTCTCCCTCCCCCTCCTCTCTGCTGCAAACAACCCCGGAGCCACTCTGTCTGCCCTGTGCTCTGTTTAAAGGAACAGACACCCATTTCTCACAGAAGAACTGTTAGGTAAACAATAATATATTTTTTTAAACCCAGAAAGTGGCTCAACACACTCAGCATGGACTGACTGTCTCTAGCATTCCCGGCTAGCTTCAGGACAAAGGTCTCCAGAGGAAGGATGCTTCTTTTCTTTTCTTTAAAAAGAGTAAAAGAGGACAACAGGAAACCCAGGCGAGAAGGGCCCTCAGACTTGAGGCCGGCAGACAGGAGCCTGGCCTCGGCCTAAAGAGCCCTGGGAAGCTGCTCTTGGCAGCCCTGGCCTGAGTGGCAGGAGAGGATGGCTTTCGCTCCCTGAGGCCCTGTCCCTAAATGCACCTCCCAGCAATGTGAAGTCTCCCCCAAACCCTGACTTCACTGCACCCTCCTAATGACACCGGGAGTTATACCTTAATACTCCTATTTCACAGATGGGGAAACTGAGGACCAGAAGGATGAAGAAACTTGCCCAAGGTCCCATAGAATAAAGTTCACATCAGGACTCACACCCAAGCCTAGCTGACTCCAAAGTTCATTTTGGAACCACCCACAACATGGACTTCCTGGATGCCAGACTTTTGGATGACTTGACTTCACCCCACAGCCTTTCAAGAGAGAAAAGGGTCTACTTTCTAGATCTGGGACCTGGGAAAGTGGGCAGCTTTGGGTTCCTGGTGGGCCAGGAATAGGGCTGGGGTTCCCAGGGTCCTGACTCAAAACCCAAGGCTGGCCGTTTCAATAAAAGAAAAAACCAGACCAGGCTTGGTGGCTGCCACCTGTAATCCCAGCACTTTGGGAGGCCGAGGCGGGTGGATCACTTGAGGTCAGGAGTTCGAGACCAGTCTGGGCAACATAGAGAAAACCTGTCTCTACTAAAAAAATAAAAACTAGCAAGGCGTGGTGGAAAGTGCCTGTAATCCCAGCTACCTGGGAGGCTGAGGCAGGAGAATCGCTTGAACCCGGGAGGCAGAGGTTGTAGTGAGCCGAGATTGTGCCACTGCACTCCAGCCTGGGTGACAGAGCCAGAGTCCATCTCAAAAACAAAAAACGAAAAACCTAAAAAAATCAATAAAAGAAAACTCCAAAGAACAGGCTGAGGTCAGCCCCTCCGTTTCTTTGCTTGGATTTGCCTCTCTGAAGAAACAGAAGTCTTCCCTCCTGCTACCCTATGTTTTTCTGAGCTGCGTCCACAGCTGCCATCCACAGAGGCCAATGGCTGCACACACGTGTTCCCATCTGTCCATAACAATAAAGAAATAATTCCCAGAAAAATAAAAACACAGAATATGTTCTCAAACAAAGAAGGAAGAAAATGTTTTTGGTTTCTTTGAAACACCGCACCTATCTGCTGATGGGGATAAGTCGACTGGGAGAGACAGTGTGGGGTGCAGAGCAGAAAGCCACCGGCTTTGGGCCAAGGCAAACCTGGGTTCAAGAGCAGCTTGCTAGTGTGGGTCCAGGGGAAATCCCTTTTGTATTCGGGTGCTCGTTTCTTCATCTGTCACACCTGCACAAAGAGGTTACGGAAGGTCTTCTCTGTGCCAGGCCTTCTCCAACTATCCTCACAGCAGCTTGCAGGATGGCAGCAGGCTTATTTTTGCAGGGAGGAAACTGAGGCTATAGAAGTTTACTAGATGGCCCAAGATTGGCCTGGCTCCAAAGCGAATGCCCTTAACTACTAAGTTGAATCAGGTGTGAGCATAGAATGTGCAGGGCACAGCACAGGGGCCCAGTCAATGCCGATTAGTTTCCTTGATTCCTTGACAAATCAAATGGAATCAATTCTGAGCAAAGGGTTCTAAGTAAGGCTTTGGTGAGGATAAAGGAGGACTTGGTGTCTCAGTTGCCTTTGTCCCTAGCACCCTAATAAACTCTGTAAAGTGAGACCAGAGATGAGATTTGATCATTAGAATGGAGCTGAATGTTGTCATCTTTATTTTTCCTCGCTAAGAAGACAAGGTATTACCAGTGGAGGGTCTTGACTATGAATCATCCAGGTTCTTGGTGCATTGAACAAGGAATTGGACAAAATGTACAAACAAAGCAACAAAAGAATGAAGCAACAAAAGCACAGATTTACTGATGTGAAAATATACTCCACAGAGTGGGAGCGGGCTCAAGCGAGCAGCTCAGCAGCACGAGTTGCAAAATCTTTAAGTATCTTTTAGAGATTTCCTATTGGTTTCACCCTGTTGGAGGCCGAAGTAGAGTTACACCCTATGCAAATAAAGACTTGGCCCATGACCAATCAGCCCTATGCAAATGAAGAATTGGCCCATGACCAATCAGAGGCTGAAGTGAAGGCTCCCTGTTTCCAGACCCTATTCTCCTGCTTCAAAGGGATATCCCAGTTAATTCCCTAGAATGGAGGAAGAGGGGACAGAAGAACAGAGCTGTAGGGAAGGGGCAGTTTTCATGCCAGACAAAGAATGTAATTGATAATGATGACAACAGGAACCAGAATGCACTGAGTTCTTACTATGGGCAGGCACTGTGCCAAGTGTTTCATTTAACAGACGTGCTTTGAGAGGGTGTGATGGCTGTTCCCCTTCCAGATCCATGCTTTGCCCTTCCTTTTATGCAAGGGAGGCTGGACCCTTACAGACCACATTAACTGGGCTAGCTTGCCCTGTGGCTTCCTTTTGGGCTTGTCCAAGGGGAGATAATATCAGGAAATCAGAGGGCGAGAAGAGAGTTTGGGGTGTTTCCCTTCTGCCCGCTCTGTGCCACAGCTCTGTGTCTCTCACAGTGATAGCTCTTAGTGGTGGGGCCCTCCCTGTCACCAGCTCTTGCCTGGTCTCTCAGCCCTGGGGGAGGTAACAGCTTTACATTATCTAGTCCTTGGGTGTCTCAACATCCCACATTGGGTCCCTTAGCCCTGCTCCCACTTCCATAAACAGTTCCTTCATGAAGTTCTCTTCAAACCCACCCTACCCTGCATCTGCTGTTTCCTGCAACCCACCAAGTGCTTCTTTCTCTGTTTGGCAGAGGAGGAGGCTGAGGCTCAGGGTAACAGATCTTGCCAGGGCTGCAGTGCTTGTAGAAGACATAGTGGTCTTTCCAATTTCACTATCTCATACAAGCTGGCAGGCAGGATGGGCTTCCCCTGCGGGTGCAGGGGACTATACACTGGGCATATGGGGTATACATGGCTTCCGAAACAAACTCCTGGGTCCCTGACATCAGGGCTGCAGGGAGTCCAGAGGCAGGTGAGAGTAGGTATGTGGGGTGCACGGTGGGGGTGTTGGGGAGCATGTGGTGTGGGGGCTCAGCCTGGCTGGCCATGTCTTCTCACCGTGACTTGTTCTAAGAACAGATCACATCACTCTGCCTGGCTGATGGATTCTGCATGAATGTGCCCAGCATCTATTTATTTCCTTCCTGTACAAAGCAGCGGGACGTCTGGGAGCAGGGAAAGTAAACAAACACCAAATTCTGCTGCCCAAAGCTATTACTGGTACTGCTCATGCTATTAAATATTTTAAATGCTTTTTCACACTTCCAGATTGTGAGTTTCCCTCTTGCTCCTCTGTCCACACCCCCTTCCTCATCCTTGCGGCCAAGCTGAGAGACAGCTGGGCATTATCCCCTCAACCCACTTTCCAGTTTGGGGCACTGAGGTGCTGACAGAGGTAGAGCTGGCCTGGAGGGCAGGAGGTGACACGGGGTGGGGGGTGTGTTGCTTCTCTGGGGGATTAGCTCCAATAGGAGCCAGTGACATCTACTCCAAGAACCACCAGCAGAGATGTGCAGTGAGTCTGGCAAGGAAAACCTAAAGCTTTGCAGGAACAAAAAGGCCAGAAAGAGGGAAGAGTGGGAGAAGCAGCATTTTTTGGAACAAATGTAATAATGCTGTATGCAGTCACTTGCTGTCTCTGCTTGGCTACCTTATATCATTATACCCATTGTCCAGATGAGAAAACAGAGGCTTGGAAAACGTATAGTATGTACTCAATAAATACATGTTGATGGACCAGATTAAGTAACTTTACCCAGATCATCCGTAACAAAGCTGAAGCTGAAACCCCAAAGCCCTGTGCCTGCCCCAGCACTGCTGTCTGTGCCAGAAAGAAAGAAAGAAAGAAAAAAAGAGAAAGGATGAAAGACTGAGAAAAGTAAGAGAAAGTCGAGAGCTGTGAGACAGCTCTAGGGGAGGTGCTGTAGCATTGCAGTTGAGATCATGGGCTCAGGGGACAGGCTGCTTGGGTTCACATTCCCACTCCAAGGTCAGCTGTTTGATCTTGGGCAAGTTGCTTAACTTTTCTGTGCTTCTTCATGTGTGAGTGGGGATGAGAAAGGTGCCTGTGCTGGTCCTGGGCCTATTTGCTTTGATATCCATTCTATGCCTTTTCCTTGCTCTGCATCGAAGTGGTGGTGGGGGTGGGGGAGGCTGACCCCTGCAGGCTGTGTTTGCAGGCTCCTGTGACATCTGGTCTCCAGCAGAGTTTTGCCAGTAGGAGGCATTGGCAGGAGGTTGGGGGGTAGAGTAAGAGCGAAGCCAGAGGGTTTCTTCTCTCTCTCTCTCTGCCTTGGGCCTACTTTCTAGAAGCAGTTGCTTCTCCTTCAGGACTCTGGCTTCTTCCGGACAGGGATGCTGTGATTCCAGCTTCCGGGTGACCCCAGAGCCAAATGCCCAGCTGTGCCTAGGGGGAGGGGTGGTAGCTTCTTCCTACTGCTCATCTCTGGGCCCTCTCACTATCCTTATTTGGCTTCTTTGCTCTTCTGTCACCAAGAAAGCCAGTTCCCTGCACTAAGTTCCCTCTATTTTAAGGACTCAGAGTGGTTTCTATTTCCTAATTGGTGCCTCATGGGGGTTTATGTGAGAAATAAGTTAATCAAGTCCTGGGCACTCAACACATAGTGGCCTCTATTCTTGTCATTACTTAGACCCCAGTGTGTCCAGCCCAGCTGGCAGGTTCCTGAATCTTCTGCTCCTCTGTGGCCTTTTCCTTGGAAGGCGGAATACTCCACATCCACCATCGTTATGAGAGTGATGGCAGCTGCCATTTGTTCCTCCCTGCCCAAGCACCCGTGCCAGCAAATCACTGCAATGGTAGCCCCTCAGAAGAACCCTGCAAGTCAGCAAGTGTTATCCACATTTTACAGATAGGGAAGCAGGCTCAGAGCCCTTGTGTGGCTTTCTTGAGATCAGAGAGTGGGAAGGAGATTAAACCCAGGTCTGTAAGATACTAGAGCTGATGTCCTCACCACCAGTCCCCATGGCTGCCAGGCCATGGTGGAGCCACTGTGGTCACATTGCCATAGTCAGTAGGTAAGGGCCTTGTTCCTAGACCTGCTCTGAGGTTCTCTTTGGATGTTGCTGCCACTGGCAGGGGTGTGTGTGTGTGTGTGTGTGTGTGTGTGTGTGTGTGTTTGCACCTTCCCTGAGTCCTGCTGGAATGGACATAACCTTTGCCACCCATCCAAGAAGATGGTGGAGGCAAAGGCTGATCTGCATCAGAGTTAAGAGTGAACAGTGTGTTCACTGGGGAGCAAATGTAAAGGCTGCGTAGACTCAGGAGCCATGATTTTGTATGTGCGTGGAGTTGATAGGCCAGGGCCTGTGATGAGGAGCAGTGGGCGCTGTGTGGAGGAGCAGGAAGAATTAAGTGATGCTCAGGAAAAGGCAGAGATGGGAGACCATTCAAGTGGAGAGCGTGGGAGAGAACAAGAGAGAAGAGAGGTGTCTGTGCCTTCTGCAATTGAATTCTGACAGATTCCCTTGAATGCTTAAAATGAGTTTCTCTTTTACTTGACAGGAACAAGAATTGGGTGGGGAAGTGTAAATGACAAACTTAAACCCCCATCAACAGGGACGAGTTCAGTAAATCATGGTAAGTCTATAAAACAGGATGCTAGTAGCCATCAATAATGATATAGTTCCACATTTGTTGACATGGAAAGACACCCACAGCCTATTGTGTAGTGAGAAAGGCAGGTTACAGGATGACCCACTGACTGGGGACCCATCTGTGTAGAGCTCGGCACATGCACGTATCTGTGAACAGACAGAGCCTGGGAGCAAGTCGTGTAGCATCACGCAAAACCTCGTTCTCTCTGCAGAAGAAATTCCGACTTTGGTTTTTAAATGTTCCCGCATTGTTTGACTCTTTTGTAAATAAATGATGAGCATATGCCCTTATATTAACTGAAAGAAAAAGCCCTAAAATATTTTCACATTTAAAATCCGTAAGTGGCAAATAAGGAAGAAATCGCAGACCGGTTCTGACTTTCAGGTCTATCAGCCAGGAAGGTAAGGGGGGAAATAGGTTGCTACTAAGGGCAAGGACGGAGGTCTAGGACTTTCTTTTTTTCCAGAAAGAAGAGACATGACTGAGCATAAGTGCTGAGACAAAGGTGCCTATGGTTGGGGGAAAGGACACAGATAGAGTAGAGGGAGTGGTGCTTCTTGGTGGCATTAGGACTTAGGGAGAAAGGGGTGGGGTGGAATCCTGGGCACAGGAGGTAGGATTAGCCCTTGACAGGTGGAGGAGCACCCTTTTCATGCAGCAGGAGGGAAGGCAGGAAGGACGGTGCACATGTGCGCAGTTGTAGGTGGGGTGGCAGGAAGATGAGGGCGTCCTTTCCTGATTGCCTCTATTTTCTCTTCAAAGTAGGAGGCGAGCTCATCCCATGAGAGTGAGATGGTCAGCTTCCCAGGCTGGGGGCCTGAAGTTCCTGGGAGGAGGTTTGGAAGGCACCGTGTGGGGCTGGGGGTGGGGTAGAAGAAGGGCTGGTGGGGACAGTTGGGAGGATAGTCAGTCTCTGTTGGGCACCAGCTGCTGTTGGAGGCCATTCATTTGTGTTGGCATGTGTCCACACAGTTGACTGGTCTCTCTCTAGTGAAATTCTGGTGTCCAGAGCTGGGAATGGAGAAGGTTCATTGTTGGATTGACTACAAAGCTGCAAGGCTTGATGGGTTACTTACATGTGACCGGGGACAAGTTGGTGAGGGGTTGACAGCGACAGCAGGAGAGTGGTTTAAATGAGTAATAAGGACCTATAGGCCAGCAAGGAAGGGAAGGAAATTAGCATGCAGGAAAAAGGGGGTCTTAATTAAGGCAAAGGATGGGCTTTGCAGGAGTTAGTGAAAAAGAAATATGAGAGGATGATGGCTACTGTGGCTAGGAGGGAAGTGTTGATGGGGAGACTTCAGAGATGGGCATTGGAGGGTTGTGACTGTGATCGTGGGAGAGGGGCATTGAAATGGAGGGGATTCAAGGTCATTGACTGAGGCCAGGGTGATGCATGGGTTGACTTAGGATGGAGACAGAAAATGGGAGCAGGACCCTCACTTGATAAATGTTGGGGAGGTACTGGGGGGTCAATAGAGCAAAGCAATGAGGGGAAACGGAGAGGGCTCAAAGTGGCAAGGGAGATAGTTTTGTTCAAGACAAGAAGATAAAGAACACTTAGGGTCTGGAAAGTGAATTTACAGGATAAAGAGTAGGTCTTGGGTCCAGACTGTCAGAGAGGCCCTGGACACCACTAAGTACATTTCACAGTGAAGGAAATTGAGGTTGGGAGAAGTGAAGTGAACTGCTCATGGCTAATAAGCAGCAGAACCCTCACTGCCTTAATGCTAGTCTAGTGCACCTTCACTGTGTTGAGATGGCAGAGCCACGAGTCTTAAGTGTGAAGTCATCTTAGAAATCACTGATGGGCCAATCCTTTCATTTTAAAGCTGAACAAACAGAAATCTAGGAAAATTAAGTCAAATTTAGTATAACTGGGACCAAACCAAGGTGTCTTGACTCCCGGTTGCTGAGCATTGGTGATGGAATAGGGAAGAAAGTATGTTAGAAAGGGAACATAGACATAGAAGGCTAGTGTGTATGTGCACGTGTGTGTGTGTGTGTGCACATGCATGCACATTCTCACTCACATGTCTGTGTTTGTAAGAAAGCCGAACCAGGACAGTGTATTCGTTTTTGCAAAGAAGAGCATGCTGCTGCCTTTGTAGAGGTGATAGTAAATGCTTTTATTTGCCAGGAGTGGAGATGGAAGAAATGAATCACCCATTCCACATGTCCTGATTCCAGTGGATGCACACTGAAGAGGCAGCCAACCCGTGCCAAGAGAATACCTCATGCCTTGCAGCACACTGGAGCTACCGGGGCTTGGGCCATACCCTGCTCTAACTAGTAGGCTTGCAGGGCCAGACTCCCCATTGCTTGTATTAGCACCAAAATTCATACACTGGGCACATTTGTTTAGTCAGGGCTTGTATTAGTGTGCTAGGGCTGCCATAGCAAAAGTACCACAGACTGGGTGGCTTAAACAACAGAAATTAATTTGTCATAGTTCTGGGAGCTGGAAGTACAAAGTCAAAGTGTGGGCAGGGGCAGCTTCTGCTGGGACCTCTTTCTTTGGCTAGTAGATGGCCATCTTCTTCTCCCCATGTCTTCACATGGTCTTCCCTCTGTTCCTATCTGTGTTTAAATGTCCTTTTTTTGTTGTTGTTGTCTTCCAGGCTGGAGTGCAGTGGTGCCTCAACCTCCCCACTCCCCGGCTCAAGCAATCCTTGCACCTCAGCCTCTCAAGCAGCTGGGATCCCATCGAGCTAATGGTTTTTTTTTTTTCCTTTTTCTTTTTTTGTAAAGAGACAAGGTCTCATTATGTTGCCCAGGCTGGTCTCAAACTTCTGGGCTCAAGTGATCCTCCTGCGTCAGCCTCCCAAAGTACTGGGATTACACATATGAACCATTGTGCCCATCCTAAATTTCCTCTCCTTATAAGAACACTGATTATATTAGATAAAAGCCCATGCTAATGAGCTCATTTTGACTTAACCTCTTTAAACACCCTATCCCCAAATATAGTTCCGTTTTGAAGTACTAGAGGTTAGGTCTTCAATATATGAATATTTGAGAGACAGAATTTTGCCCATAATAGGACTACTTTCGTTGCAGGAACAGACACCTACTCACGTTAGCCAAGCAAAAAGAGGATTTATTATTATTCTTATTATTTTTTGAGAGAGTTTCGCTCTTGTTGCCCAGGCTGGAGTGCAATGGTGCGATCTTGGCTCACTACAACCTCTTCCTCCCGGGTTCAAGTGATTCTCCTGCCTCAGCCTCCTGAGTAGCTGGAATTACAGGCATGTGCCACTATGCCCGGCTGATTTTGTATTTTTAGTAGAGATGGGATTTCTCCATGTTGGTCAGGCTGGTCTCGAACTCCTGACCTCAGGTCATCTGCCTGCCTTGGCCTTTCAAAGTGCTGGGATTACAGGGGTGAGCCACTGCGCCTGGACAAGAGGGTTTCTTTTTAAGGATGAGGCTATCTCATGAGAATTGTGAAGTAGAAAGCAACTCTTCCTATCTCTTTTTTCTCTCTGGATGGATGATGGTTTCAAATCATGGTCACAAATTATTTGACTCTCCTCTCATAGAGAAGTGGGACCTATAGCGCTGCCTCTGGAATCTGGATGGGCTTATGACTGCTTCAACAAGTAGAGTATCTCAGAAGTGATGCCATGTGACTTCTAAGGCTGGGCCTTACAAGGCCAAGCAACTTCTACTTTGTTCACTGAAACACTGGCTCTTGGAGCCCTGACCCATCTCATAAGAAGTCCAGCTACCCTGGAGTAGAGGCCAGGTTGGAAAGACCACAGGGAGGCACTCTGGTTTATAGCCTCAGCTGAGCCAGGCCTTTCAGCTGTCCCTGCCATGGTGCCAGACGTGAATGAAGTCATCATGGAGACGCTGCACCAGCCCTTCTGCCAGCTGACTATGATGCAGTGACTTCTGCTATTCCACGTAGAATAGAAGACTCACCCTGTTGAGCCTTGTCTGAATTCGTAAGCCACACATTCATGAAACAGAAGCAAATGGTTTTGTTTGAGATGGGGTCTTGCTCTGTCACACAGGCTGGAGTGCAGTGGTGCGATCTCGGCTCACTGCAACCTCTGCCTCCCAGGTTCAAGCGATTCTCCTGCCTCAGCCTCCAAAGTAGCTGGGATTACAGGCGCACACCACCATGCCTGGCTAACTTTTGTATTTTTAGTAGAGACAGGGTTTGGCCATGTTGGCCGGGCTGGTCTTGAACTCCTGATCTCAGGTGATCTGCCCACCTCAGCCTCCCAAAGTGCTGGGGTTACAGGTGTGAGCCACCACACCCAACAGAAAAAGTTGTTGTTTTGAGCCACTAAGTTTCAGAGTAGTTTGATATGCAGAAATAAATAAGCAGAGCACTGGAAGTCTGCTTCTTTCTGCTCTTTCCTGGCTTTTTTTGTTTGTTTGTTTACTCATATTTCCTGCTCCTCTCTAAATTTAACTTGCACATGGCTATAACTGGTGGTCCCAGTTATCCAACCAACTTTCTGCTGTAGCCCCCGCAGCTCTGTGGGTACTCTCCATATTAGTCAAAACAGTTGAGACTCTGATCAGCCAAGGCTAGGGGCACGGTCATGTGTTATGGAAAGAGGGCTATGTCTTCTGGAGGTCAGGGCCCAGCAGACCCTGATTCTTACCTGTATCTAGTCCATGTCAGTGTCCCACCTGTATATGGTCTGTGTCAGTGTCCCATTTGTATATGATCCGTGTTATATACAGTCCTTGTTGGCATCCCACGTGTATAAACAGTCCACATCAGTGTCCCATCCATATATGGTCCATGTCAGTGTCTCATCTGAGTCTGGCCTATGAGACAGTCACTGTCTCCCTCAACCTCTTCAGAACTGTACCGCCTCTGTATTGATGAAAACTATTCTGACTCAGAATCACATAGTCAGCTTTCAGATGGAAGAGGGCCCTGTGACCATCCAGTTTATTTTCCTTTTTGAATAGAAATTCCTTTGATGATGGCAGAAAGATGAAATCCCCCTAACTTCCTTATGATGCCCCCAAGACCAGCTTTCATTAGAGGCATGCATGCCAGGCATCCCTCTTACCATGGACCAGTTCTGCTTGTCCAAAAATTCTACAAGCAGAGTCGAGATTTGCTTTCCTCTCTTTTAGTCTTTGGTCTTCACTCTGTCCTCAAAAGTCACCCAGAATAAGTTGTTCCCTCTTTTACAGGGCAATATTTGAATTACTTAAACCCTTCATTTTAAGGCTGTGCCTTTTCATAGGAAACCTGGGGCTCAAGTGTAACTACCAGAATGGGCAACTGAGAGCAGGGAAGGTGAGGGAAGCTGATTTGATTTCATGAGCTGCAGGGAGAGAGTGGATAGGGAAGCTGCCCCGAAGTTCATGTTCTCAACTGCAAGCTTTTTTGGATCACGTGTCTTTACTGATTTTTTACAAGAAAGCACGCCTGGTTTGGCACTTCCTTTCTGTATCAGTCCCCTAGGACTGCAATAACAAATTGCCACATACTGGGTGGCTTAAAACTACAGGAATGTATTCTCTCACAGTTCTGGAGACCTGAAGTCTGAAATCAAGAGGCTGGTGGGGTTAATTCTTCTGGAGGCTCTGAGGGAGCATCTGTTCCATGCCTCTCTCCTGGCTTCTTGTGGTCAAAGGCAGCTTGTAGACATATCGCTCAATCCCCACTTCTGTCTTTACATAATGTTTGATATGGTTTGGCTGTGTCCCCACCCAAATCTCATTTTGATTTGTAATAATCCCCACATGTCAAGGATGGGGCCAGGTGGAGATAATTGAATCATGGGGGCATTTTCCCCATACTGTTCTCGTGATAGTGAGTAAGTCTCATGAGATCTGATGGTTTTATAAAGGGGAGTTCCGTTGCACATGCTCTTTTTTGCCTGCCCCCATGTAAGACGTCTCTTTGCTCTTCCTTCATCCTCAGCCATGATTGTGAGGCCTCCCCAGCCATGCGGAACTGTGAATCCATTAATCCTCTTTCCTTTATAAATTACCAGTCTCAGGTATGTCTTCATTAGCAGTGTGAGAGTGGACTAATACAGTGTTCTTACTTGTGTCTTCTGTGTGTGTCCACATATCTTTCTTTTAAGGACATCAGTCATTGGTTTAGGACCCACCACAATGTCCTTATCTTTTCATTACATGTGCAAAAATCCTAGTTTTAAATAAGGTAACATTCTGAGGCTCTGGGTGAACATGAGTTTTGTGGGGTGGGGCACTATTAAACCTGGTATGCTTTTTTTCCTTCCTCCTTTCCTTCCCTCCCTCTCCCTCCCTCCCTCCATCTGTTCCTCTCTCCCTCCTCCTCCTTTTCTAGTCCAGTGTTCTTGGAGGGATCATTATCTCTGCCCTGTGCCTCATCTAGCACTATGTATAATTAGGGTGCAGTTCAAAAAAACCTTCAGAAGGTAGACCAAGTTGCTGCTTATAGTTGACTGCTAATCACTCAGTGCTAATATCTGGATCAGATGTTTTAGCAGATGATGATTAAGAAGAAGGAGGAGAAAGAAGAGAATAAGGAAAAGAGGGTGGAAAGAAGAGGAAAAACACAGTTTTTCAACTGAAATAATTTTTGCGTCTTGTCTGCATGTCTAGAAAGAGGTGAAGTTGAGATGAAAGTTTTTCCTCTTAATGAATAAAGATGAATCAAGCAATGATCCTGCTTTCCTCTCTTTGAGGTTTTTCTCAAAAATACACTTGGCATCAAAGACACTGTCAATTCTTGCTAACATGGTTAAGGCATTCCTGCTTAAAAGCAGGGAGCTGGATGAGATGACCTTTGAGAAGGTATTTGAAGATTTGCAAATGGAAGACAGAGAAAAACCAGTGCATCCTGGTGGTTAAGATAACTGACTTTTGCATCAGACAAATACTGGCCAGATTTGGGCTGGCCAGTAACATAGCCATCAGCCACATGTGGCTGGTCTGAAATGAAGTGTGCTCAAAGTGAAAAATACCCATGAGATTTCAAATACCTAGTATTAAAACAAAGAAGGTAAAATATCACATTAATGATGTCTGCATTGATTACATGTTGAAATGATAATATTTTGGATATATTGGGTTATATTATATATACTATTAAAAATCAATTCCACTTGCTTTTTTTTTTTTTTTTTTTTTTTGGAGACGGAGTCTCGCTCTGCCACCCAGGCTGGAGTGCAGTGGCCGGATCTCAGCTCACTGCAAGCTCCGCCTCCTGGGTTCACGCCATTCTCCTGCCTCAGCCTCCCAAGTAGCTGGGACTACAGGCGCCCGCCACCTCGCCCGGCTAGTTTTCTGTATTTTTTTTAGTAGAGACGGGGTTTCACCGTGTTAGCCAGGATGGTCTCGATCTCCTGACCTCGTGATCCGCCCGTCTCGGCCTCCCAAAGTGCTGGGATTACAGGCTTGAGCCACCGCGCCCGGCCTCACTTGCTTTTTTGTAACCTTAAAAATGTGGCTACTGGAAAATATTAAATGCCGTATGTAGCTTGCATTACCAATCCCTTGGACTGTGCTGTTCAGAGTTCAAGTCAACATGGTGTAAAGCTGATCTGCAGGGTTTGGCATTGGCAAGTTGTGTTCTCTTGGGCAAGACACTTTGTCGCTCTGGGCTTCATTTTCCTCCCCTGTGAAATGGGTGTGATGTGATATGATACCTGATCTGCCTCCCATGGGGAGTCGCTATGAACATCAAAAGAGAGAATGTATACAGAGAGGCTTCATAACTACAACATAACGTGCAGCACATTAGAAAAAATCAACATCAGCTGCAGCAGCAACAGCAATATCTGGATCACCACCACAACCATCATCATCATCAACATCAGCATCCTTGCCTCCTCTTGCAGCCAAGGGAATTAGGCCACCAGGGCAGGAGCATAATACCAGACTCAGGGTAGAGCACAGCCTGCAAGAATTTCTGCTTTCAGCTCTTCAGAAACCCTGTGGTCGGGTTATAAGTGACTTACACTCTGCCAGCTGCCAACAGTGCTTTTGTCTGCTTGGAGAGGGTTGGGTGGGGGGCAGGTCTCTGAGAAGAACGTGCATTCTACCTAGTGCTCTTCAATCAATACAGCATTTATGCATGCTTTTGGATTAGAATAAGACATCCAGCTTCCTTCCCCCACCAAAGGAATTCTGTTGCATCAGACCACCAAAGCATTTCCCCTCTCTTTTTTTGGCCACCAAATATTTTTATGATTTTCCACATAAACAGCTAGGGAAAATGCTAGCAGCCACTCAGGCGGCAGTGGCGGGCACACTGTATCTCCCATGGGAGTAAGGGATTAAACAACAACAACAACAACAAAACAACAAAACCAAAGTCTAGGAGTTGCGGGTGGCAAAGGAGTGGGAATGAGTCTGAGATACAAGGATTTCTATGAATTCTTCTTGGGAATTCTGGGATCCTAAGCTAGAATTCACTGTGTGGCTTTGGGCAGTGAGTGCTCACTTTTGAGAGATTCAAACATTTGCAGATGAAATTAGCCATTGGTGAGGTTAGGAGGTGGGTGTGGAGCAGTCCTACCCATCTGAGGGCTAACCCTGGGTCCACCAGACCTGGCTCTTTCTGGCCTCTTCTCTTCCCAGTTGGACTTTCTGCCTCCTCCTCATCCCTTTACTATGTGTGACTCACAATAAAGTTGGGGACCAGCCTCCTGAGCAATACTGTGTGATAGCCAAGAGCGTGTGGTATCTATTGATTATTTGGTCTTCCCTTTTTCTCTTTCTTATTTCCATCCCTGGCTAGCTTTCCCAGAGACATTGCGGGGCCTCTTGTTGCCAGCCAGCTGCTCTGTGCTGAGAGATTTAAAATCCTGCAATTGATTCTGACTGTGTCCAGAACAATAGGCGTCTGAATCTGATTTATTAATCTTCTGGGGAGTGAGAGAGGCAGCCTTCGGGTCCAGGCTGTTTACTGTGATGACAATGGGCAGGGCTTGGACTTGTATTTCAGCTGGGTTTATTATGACCCAAGGCTTGGGAGTGGGGGATGGAGGGTATGCAGTGGGGATCTGCCAGCACAGAATTAGGGGAGACATGCTGCAGGAGTGCTAGGAGGGATGGGAGGCTGATTTAGGGAAGATCCCCAAATGGGTGACTGCAAGTGATGTAACTAGATGGTGCACATGGTTCCTGGTTCCTGGTGATGCTCAGCATAGTTTATTTCACTATCTCTCTTTTGTGGTTGAATCTCTAAGGCCTCTGAAAGACATAAAGTGGACATACATGGTTAAGGCATTCCTGCTTAAAAGCAGGGAGCTGGATGAGATGACCTTTGAGAAGGTATTTGAAGATTTGCAAATGGAAGACAGAGAAAAACCAGTGCATCCTGGTGGTTAAGAGAACTGGCTTTTGCATCAGGCTACCTGGGTCCAATTCCTAGCTCTGCTACCTGTTGGCTGTGAAACATGGGGCAAGTTACTTAATCCTCCTGAGCCTCCAATTCTCCATATCTAAAATGGAGATAGCAAAAGAACCTATTCCACAGGGTAGCTAGGGCCCCAGGGGGAAGACACAGGAGCATATAGATGGAGGTCATAAGGATGTTGATAGTACTTCAACTCAAAAAAGAATATTCTGTTAAATTGTAGAAAGAATAGGAAGAAGGGAGGGAGGAAGGAAAAAGGTAAGGAAGGAGGTCAAGAAGGAGGGAGGGAGGGGCTGACATACATGTTTATGGGTAAGGGTAAGCCTGCAAACAACAATGACATGCCACATGAAAGTAGGAGATGACCGCAACTCCAGCCTTGGTTAACTTCAGCCTATGTTGGGGCATTGAGAGAACAAAGCCCAGGAAAGCCTCCCTAGGCTGCTGTCCATTGACAACAAGAGAAGTCTTATGGCTACCTCTCCCATCTCCTCTCCCCAAGGTGGTTGGATCCCACCTCACGGAAGGTTGTGAAACAGTGAGGAAATGATGGACTGACATTCCTGAAGCACGTCCGGGGCAACTGTTCAGGCTGTGTCTTCAATATGAGCTTCCAGATCAGATCCCTTAGGAAGCTGAGCCTGGCACTGTCTAAGAGTAAGCACCTTGCCCAACCAGGAGCAGCCTGTGCCCCCAGAATGGCATCTTCCTCCCATTACGGCCTCTTGGATGGCCTTTGCCCCCACTCTTGATTGGAAAATGACTGAGTGTCCTCTATAAATAGTTCTTTCTCTGGCTTGGAGTCATCCTTCTTTTCCTCTTCCTCCTCCCTCATCCTGCCAAGCTACCTGGTTGATGCTGAGTCTATGGCAATCATCCCCTTCTCTCTACTTGACCATCACTGGCCTAGTGATGGCCTCCTTGTCTTTCTCCTGCACCCAGAGGCCCTCCCAGCATGGCATGTGCAACTCAGGGAGCCTCAACCACTCTGCCAACCTTGACTTCTTCAGTCCTGATCTCCCCACCAAATGACCCTGTTATAGCCTTAGGTTCCTTGTTTGTAAAACGGGGCCTCCATGTGTATTCAGCGTGATAATGGACATGAAGTGCCTAGCACAGAAATTGCAAGCTATGATTCTATTGTTGTTCTTATTGTCAGATGGCGGGTGATGAGGCCAAGCCCTCTGTGCAGCCTTGAGGATAAGACTCCAACCTGGAAGGAGGCACCCCAAACTGAGAGTACGACAGGGCAGCAGATGAGAGGGACTGGAAAGGAGTGGAGGGGGGCAAAGTGAACGAAGTTCATGCTAAAGATACTTGGCGGTAGTGAGGCCACAGGCCTGTGGCTGGGCGCCAGGCAAACCGCGAGCCTCATTTCCATATGCAGGTCAGCCTGCGGCATGTTTATAGCTGCTTCTCACACAGCTTTACCAGGAAGGTCCGGCCCCCAAGGGCGGTGGGAGGTAGCAGGCGCTGGCTGTGGGAGGTGGGCTGCATGCCTTTGGCTGGCAGGGCACGGTTCCCATCAGAGTCAATTAGCAGGCGCACAGCCCCCGATGTGAGGTCAGGAAGCAGGCCCCAGGCACCTCAGGGATGTGTGAAGTGATGGAGGTGAGATCTATATGTGGGGCTGTCCACACATGGCTGTGTGGTTATAAATACACACAGACCGCTCGTGGAGCGCTGTGGGTGCCCACACAGCTCTGCACGGAGCTATGTATGAGATGTAAACATACACAGACACGGGCCTGTGGTGCAGGGGGATTGGAAGGCTGGGGCTTGGCCATAGCAGCACCTCCTCGGGTGATCTTAGGCAAGGGTTTCGTGCCTCCTGCTGCTGCGCCAGCTGCCAGGGGCCTGGGGCTCGGAGCTCCCACACTTCCTTCTGGGGTTGTTCAATGAGAAGGCGTGTGGAGGAAGTACCGAGCCAAGTCTAGTTCTCAAAGTGCTTCTTTATAAATAGCTTTCTAGGCCTTGGAGGTATCCTTCTCTTCTGCTTCTCCCTCATTCCTCCAAAGCTACCTGGTTGAGTCTAATTCTATCCCAGTCATCCCCCTTCTCTCCACTTTTGCCATCATTACTTCAGTTCTGGACTTAATTTTCTTTTGCTTGCAGTCAGTGGTAAAGGCTTAACCGCTGATTCTCTGGGGGACTAAAAAGAAGCCCTACATTGTAGCCTTTGTCAATTCCTGTAGTGTAAATATCCCCATCATGGCCAAGGTCAAGCTACCCATGTGAAGTAGCAGAATACAGAGCTGGGAAGAGAAACAGTAGCATGTCATGGCATCTCCATTATGTGGATGCACTAGAGGTAAATAATCTCACAGGCAAACATAATAGTAAAATATCAGAAATAATGAGGAAGTGATGAGTTTTTGAGTATTTATTATCTTTATTTTGTGTGTGTGATTTCTGGTTTTGAGACAGAGTCGTACTCTGTCGTCCAGGCTAGAGTGCAGTGGCGTGATCACAGCTCACTGCAACCTCCATCTCCTGGGCTTAAGCCATCCTTCCACCTCAGCCTCCCAAGCAGCTTGGACTACAGGTGCGCCAACACTCCTGGATAATTTTTGTGATTTTAGTAGAGACGAGGTTTTGCTATGTTGCCCAGGCTGGTATTGAACTTCTGGGCTCAAGCAATCTGCCTACCTTGGCCTCCCAAAGTTTAGGATTATGGCTTGAGCCACTGGGCCTGGCCAATTTTCTTTTAAATGTAATTTATTTAATTGTAATTTTATGTAGTATAATTTTAAAATAATGATGTGTTCAACAGTGGGCATATAAAAACTGTTGACTATTGACTTTTCCAGTTTCAACCCGGACCCCAGGTCTCACTCTCACAACAGACCTCGATTTCCCAAATAGACTCTATCTTTATGTGTTTCTGAGACTTTGCTAAGGACCTTACACTGCAGAGACCCCTCGCCCCCTTTACTCTCATTACTAACCCGTAACTCCATCTTCACCGGGGGTATGCCAATTCATCCTTTAAGACAGGGGTCTGCAAATCACCACCCGTGGGTTACATCTGTCCCACTACCTGGTTTCCTGTGGCCCATGAGCCAAGAAAGTTTTTGCATTTTCATTTTTAAGCATCGGGTTGGTGAAAAACGTATTTTTTAATGGCCGAAAAATACCAGAAGAAGAATGATGTTTCCTGACTCATGAAAGTTATACAGAATTTAAATTTCTGTGTCCACAAATAACGTCATTTTGGTGCACAGTCGCACCCATTGATTTATCTATTGTCTGTGGCTGACCTTGTGTTACAGTGGCCGAGTTGAGTAGTTGCAGCAGAGACCGTATGGCCTGCAAAGCTTCAGGTATTTACCATATGGTCCTTTACGGAAAACACTCAAGATTCAGTTCAGAGGTTGCTTCTACCTTGAGGCCTTACCTGGCTTCTCTGGCAGTTAGCCATTTCCTCCTCTGCACCTGTGTCACCTTCTTCCATTACAGCGATCGCCACCAGTAGTTGTTCACACATCTATCAGCCCAAAGCATGGTTGTTGGAGAGTCTTAGCCAACTTGATATCGCTTGAGTCTAGTATCGTGCTTAAGAACATAATAGGTGCTCAACCAATATCAGCTGCATGAATGAAAAAAACAAGTGGTGTCTTTTTTTTTTCATCCTTTTCACCAGCAATAGAATGAGACGTCATCTTTCATATTCCATTCTGTAATTTTACAGAGTTGGAAGACATGTTAAACATGAAACAGCTCAGATGAATGTTGTCAAACATCATGAGATGACTGCTTTGGCATTCTTTCTGGATCCCCATCTGCCTCCACTGAAGCTCTGGGAAGTGTAAAAGAAAAAGAGAATAAATGTGTGGTACCAACTTCACTTATTATTAACCCGCTATTTGAGCCCAGGGTTTGCCCCACATGGGTGAAGCTCTACCCTGATTCCATGTCTTTGTTCCTGTGGGCTCTCCTCATTGAATTTTCTCCCTGCTTTTTCTCTGTTTTGCTATACTTCCTTCAGAATCTAGCTCAAAAGCCTTTTCTTCCAGGAAGCCCTCCTGGCTTTTCTCTACCCAACTTTGAGTGCTTTCTTTGGGTCAAATATCTATGAAACTTAAAAGAGATATAAAACCAAAACTATGCATTTCTTTCCTGTAGAACCTTGTAGAGAGGTGACAGGGCCCTGTCTTGTAGGACCCTGTAGACAGGTGACAGGACCCTGTCCCATAGGACCTTGTAGACAGGTGACAGGGCCCATCCCATAGGACTTTTTAGACAGGAGGGCCCATCCCATAAGATCATGTAGAGAAGTGATAGGAACCCATCCCACAGGATCTTGGAGACAGGCTACAGGGCCCCTTCCTGTAGGACCTTGTAGAGAGATGGCTGGGCCCAGTCTCATAGGACTTTGTAAAGAGGTGACTGGGCCCCTTCCTGTAGGACCTTATAAAGAGGTGATAGGAACCCATCCCATAGGACCTTGGAGACAGGTAACAAGGACCTGTCCTATAGGACCTTGTAGAGAGGAGATAGGGACCTGTCCGGTAGGACCTCGTAGAGATGTGACTGGGTCCTGTTCTATAGGACCTTGTAGAGAAGTTAATGGGCCCATCCCACAGGACCTTGTAGAGAGGTGACTGGGCTCTGTCTCATAGGATCTTGTAGAGAAGTGACTGGACCCATCCTGTAGGACCTTGGAGAGAGTTGCCTTGGTTTTGGTTTATGGATCCAGGAACCTTGCATCCCATGGTGAGGACTTTGGATTTTATTCTGAGAGAGACTTTGCACTGAAGATTAATATGCCCTGAGATCTTTAGCAGCACCAGTCTTTAAAGAAGAGATCTTGTGGAGGAGGAGACCAGAATAAAAGGAGAACAATTAGGGGACAGTTGTGAAAATCCCAGCAAGAGATGTGGTGGCTTGGACAGAGTGTCCAGCAGTCTTAGAAGTGGCTGGAAAGGTCCAGTTTCTGAACTATTTTGTAGGGAGACCCAGCTGGTGTTTCTGATTGTGTAACAATCATGGCAAGACAAAGCAAAATGGTATTAAAGGACTACCAGCATGTGGTAGATGCTGAGTGAAGAGGCAATTAGAGCTGACCAAGGAATTAGGGAAGGCTTCTCAAAGGAGGTCACTTCTCAGCAGAGTCCTGGAGGCTGAGTGAAGTGTCAAAAGATGGGGAAGTGGGGAGAGTATCTGGTATTGGAAGAATAGTGTAAGCCAAGTCATGGAAATAAAAATGTATTAGATGTCCATGGGGAGTGGAGAGTGGCCCATCACAGTTGGTGGTAGGTGAATGGAGGAATGCAGTGGGAGGTGCGCTTGGATCACGAAAGGCCTTGTTGGCAAGTAGAGAGATGTAGACCCTCTCCCCATGGGCAGTCAGGAGGAATTGATGGTCTTGGATGATGAATGACCCTATCTCTGATGTTGGCATAGGAGGTTGTATTAGTCTGTTCTCATGCTGCTAATAAAGATACACCTGAGACTGGGTAATTTATAAAGGAAAGAGGTTTAATTGACTCACAGTTCCACATGGCTGGGGAGGCCTCACAATCATGGTGGAGGGCGAAGGAAGAGTAAAGTCACGTCTTACATGGCAGCAGGCAAAGAGAACGTGTGCAGGAGAACTCCCCTTTATAAAACCATCAGATCTTGTGAGGCTTATTCACGATCATGAGAACAGCATGGGAAAGACCTGCCCTCATGATTCAATTACCTCCCACTGAGTCCCTCCCACAACACATGGGAATTATGGGAGCTAAAATTCAAGATGAGATTTTGGTGGGGACACAGCTAAACCATATCAGAGGTCATCTTCAAGGCCATGAAGGCTGCAGACAGAGATACAAGGTAGGAGGCCACTGTAATGGCCCATGAGTGAGAGGATGAGGGACAGGCCATGTGGTTGGAGAGGAAGAGCTGGAGTCTGATGAATTTTCCAAAGCAGAATTTGAAGCATAACTGATTGGTTCTTGTAAACCAGAAAGGTGGAGTAGACTAGAGGTGGAATCACAGCTCCTGAACTCTGTGTCTGGGTAGATGGTGATGTATTGGCTAATGGAGGTCAGGCAGGTTTCAGGGTGAGGGATGGGAAGTCCAGTTTAGCATCTGATGAGTATAAACATGTGATGCATATAAACATGTTAAATAAATGAAAGAATGAATCAAGGTCAGACTCTGAGTTTTGCAGTGAAAGAGTAAGATATGCCATGGGAGTCCTGACTGGCCTGACCCAATCTCTCAATGACTTGGATTAAACTGGAAGATTTATAGCCAGGCCTGCTGGCACATACCTGTAGTCTCAGCCACTTGGGAGGATGAGATGGGAGGATCGCTTGATCCCAGGAGTTTGAGGCTGCAGTGAGCTATGCACTCCAGCCTCGGCAACAGAATGGGATTCTGTTTCTTAAGTAGATCAACAAACAAACTGGACAATTTACAGCAACGGCTGCAAGGATGCTCATCTCTGCCCAGCAGGTTGGGTGCAGGGAAGAATCCAGAGGTTGTATGGGAGGGTATTTGGTTTTTGGTGATTTTTAAAAATAAATCTTTAATCAAAGTATAACTGCAGGAAACTGCACAAATCCTAAATATACAACCTGAGGATTTTTTAGAAAGTTATCACACCTTTGTAACCAGTACCCAGATCAAGAACAGAACATTACTAGCTCCCTGGAACCCAGCTCTTTAATATACATGGTGGCTTCCTCTGTATGGCCCAGGTGCTCTGCTAATCATCTCGCCCTTAGCCAGCCTGGACTGGGTAAAGTCTAAACTTCTGTCCCTGGAATCTGGGGAGGGTCAAATTCATGAATAAGAGTAGGCAGCTCTCCTCTGAACTGTGCCTGCCGTCCTCTATCCCCTGCCCTCTTCCACAACACCTGGGACTGCAGTCCACCAATGAGACTGCTAGTGACTGGGGATTCTGGCCCCAGCCATGGAATTGACTGACAAGCTGTGAATGTCAGGCCATTTCTCTGCATTCCTGGACCCTGACGTGAGTGGGGTAAGACACAGCCCTGGGAAGGTCTCTTTTAACTTCTATGATGTTTAAAGCAGAGTCATTATAAACTTCGTTTTGATAAAAATAATAATTGCTGCTACTTTTTGAGCATTCACACAAAGCCAGGAACCTTGGGCACCTGTCTCCTTTAACGCTCTCATGCCTCTCTGAGGTTGCTGCTTGTGTTTTCAGTGGGGGCATACATTTTCTCACACTAAAATGATACATACAGGGAAATTATAGTTCAAGGACAATTCTCTATAATAGATTTTCTCTTCCTCATGCGGCCCTTTTAATTCCTGGGAAATGGGATTGGACAGAAAACCATAAATTTTAGTTCAGTCAGGTAACCTTAGCCCAAGCCAGTAAGTAACAGTCTCTTTGGGAACTAACCTTCTGCCTGGATGATTTAGGCACCTGCTCTATCCTTTAGGGTGACCCCCGCTACCACCACTTCTTTGTTCCTCTCTAACATGGCCCTGGGTGAAGAGCCTACAGGGAAGGTGGAGGGCCTGGCAAACCACAGGATCACTTGGCGGTGATGTCTCTGCAAGGGGAGTGGATGTGCTTATCACAGAGATAGGCTCCAGGTTAAACTGAATGGAAGTGATTCCAGAGCAGTGCACCTACCTCCACGTCCCTATAAAATGCATATTTTTTCTGGAACCAATAGCACGGAGGTGACATCCAGGAGAAGGCAGCACTGAAGCAGAGGTAATGGGATTCCTGGGAGAAGGTTGGAGCAGGGCCTCTGGGCAAGAGAGGCCAGTGACCAAAGGTAAGGTGAGTAGCAAGTGACATGACATCAGCCTCTGGATATGCTTCCAACACATGGTATAGGGGATAACTAATGACTGACAAGTTGCCTTTCCCCTAAGCCAGGGCTGCTTGTCATCAGTGTCTGTCTGCACAGATCTGAACTTCAGCCAGGTGAGAGCTGATGCCCTCCCATTAAATTTATAATTGCTAATTAGCATCCTACCACTCAGAACTCTTACAAAACATAGGCTGTTCTTTCCAGAAACTGAGGCTGGGATGTTAAAAGAGACAAAGACCCCTTAATGCCACCACAGCCTAAACCTGGCCTCACTATTGTCCCCAGTTGTGGGGAAAAAAGCCACGTCCACCTTTCCTCCCCACCAGGTATAAAACCGGGAAGGTGGCATGCATGATGCCCTGAGAACTTGGACCTGAGGTTTTCTTGGTACTGCTACATCTATAAGAGGAAGGGGACAGACTCTCTAAGGTATCAGGTAGATTTTCTGCCACTGGTCATGGTGAGAGCAGTCTATGATGGTATATTGGTGGGTGCATGACTGTGCCAGACTGGCAGCCCTGGCCTTGGGGAATCCAGCTATGCCTTTTGCAGCTAGAGGGTTGCATTGGCTTCTAGGAAGCCATCGCATGCCATGGCTCCATGCTCTGCTGGAGCCACTGCCAATGGAGGGCGACAGAGCCTCAGGCTGGGTTTGCTCCTGGCTCCTGTGTAGGCAGAACACAGAGCACTTAGGACTGTGCATGAAACAACCTCAGTGCGTGGCTGGAGTCTGGCCATGGAATGCCAAGACACACAGGAACCACTGTTCCAGCCCAGGTCTCCAGGGACCAGGGCTTCAGGGAATGCATACCTGGACATTACCTCCTCCCCAACAGCCGAACCACACTGTGCACAGGCTGGGGTTGTGGAGGATAGTACTGGGAACTGGGATGGAACTGGCCCATGGATGTGGAGTGTGGCTCTAAAACTGTTCGGAGGCAGAGCGAGAGTCAAGAACCCCAGACAGTGGAAAAATGCATCATTGCAAAGGGGCTGAGCAGACAGACAACAATGAGATTATCTGGCAGGATGAGTCACAGGTTTGAAAGAATGGGGAGGAGTCAAAGACGGGAGCATTCTTTGAGGTGTTGAAATGAGACATGTAGAGGTGTATGATGGAATATTTTATAAGGAGTTAACAAGTTTAAACTATCCATCTATCTGTCCATCCATCTGCCCATCCGTCCATTTGTCCATTCATCTATCTGTCCATCCATCCGTCCATCCATCTGTCCATCCATCCATCCATCCATCCATCCATCCATCCATCCTCCCACCAATCCAGCCATCCATGAATCATTCATTCAACAGCAGTTGCTATGTGCATGGAAATGTGTTGAGAACAGTGGAAGATATGAAATAAAATAAGCTCAGTTGCTCTGATGGTTTCCGTCTCCCAAATAGAGCCTCTCTGAAGCTCAAGGAATAGCCCATAATGGCACCACATCTTGCACGAACATCTTACAACATACTGCCTCTTGTACCCATCTTAATAACAATTGCTGTATTTTTGAATACCTACCGTAATGCTGCACTAGGTGTTGTGCATACGTTATCTCATTTAACATTCATAGAAGGCCTATGAAGGAAACAAGATCTGGAACGTTTAAGAAGTTTGGTGAATTAACTTGCCCTGTTATTGAGAGATGGAGTTGGAATATGAGTGAGATCCGACTCTGAATAAATGCTCAATCCACCCTGTCCCACTGCCTCCCTACTCACAGGCTCCTGGCGGTGGCTTTTAAACTCGTAGGGGCATGGAGTGGTGTCCGCAAAGCAGGTCTTCTTGTTTCCAACACTGAGATCCTAGAGTGAGAGCTGTGAGGTGGAGCAGACCCACCCTTTCATCGACAGAAGGAGCTGTGCTTTTATCTGGTTCCTTAACTGGCTTTTTGGGTAAGTGACTTATTATTTAATGTTTGCTTATCTGTAGTACAGTAGTCTTCCCTTATTCACGGGTTCACTTTCCATGGTTTCAGTTATCCTTGATCAACTGTGATCCAAAAATATTAAATGGAAAATTGCAGAAATAAACAGTTTGTAAGTTTTAAATTGTCTGCCATTCTGAGTAGTGTGATGAAATCTTGTGCTGTCCTGCTCAGTTCTACGAGGGCCCTGAATCATCTCCTTGTCCAGCTTATTTGTGCTGTAGACACTCCCTGTCCGTTATTCATTTAGAAGCTGTCTTGGTTATCAGATTGACAGGTCACAAGAAGGGTGAGTCCAGTACAATAAGATATTTTGAGAGAGAGATAGAAAGAGATAGAGAGAGAGAGAGAGAGACAGAGATAGACACAAAGAGAGAGAGGACACATTCACATTATTTTTGTTATAGTATATTGGTATAATTGTCCTATTAATTATTGTTGTTAATCTCTTACTGTGCCAAATTTATAAATTAAACATTACCACAATTATGTATGTATAGGAAAAAACAGTGTATAAAGGGTTTGGTACTATCCAAGGTTTCAGGTATCCACTGGGGGCATTGCAACGTGTTCCCGGTGGATGGCTCTAAGTACCTGTTACGGGGTTACTGTGAGGATTAAGTGGATTGACACATGTGAAACATGTAGACCTGTGCCACCTGTGCCTAATGTGTAGTAAGTGCTCAGTAAATGTGGGCCACTAGCACAGCCCAAGGTGTTTCCCCAGAGGTTCTTATGGCTGACACATGTGCATACCTAGTGGTGCAGCCCCTTCTGATTAGAAACGAGGAAACCCAGGGAAGCAGATCCCTCCCAGGGGTGTCCAGTGAACCCTATGATCATATACCTTGGCAGTCTGTGTGTTGGGAGAAGTATTGTGGGACAAGGAAGTCAGACTTGCTGGATAGATGAAGGCACAGGGTGGCTGGATCCATGAGTGGAACCGGGTTACTGCCAGGAGCTGTCCCCTTCCTTCTAGCTCTCCTTGGAGGGCACCTGGAACCACAGCCAGCTTCCCTCACCAGGGAGCAAGTGTCTCCTTTATGGTTTATCTGTGGTCCCATTCCTCTCCCTCCTCACTGGGTCCAGGCTGAGTTCTTGCAGAGCAAGGGCAATGTCTCAGCATCTCTGATCCATGGGCATGGGCACCAAGCTGGTATCTGGTAAATCTGTCTTTGGGGACAAGAGGGAATTGCTCCAGCACTAAAGAAGTGACTGGGTGGTTGCATGTGATGCCAATGTGAGGTTAAACCAATGGTAGCTAACTGGGGTGCATCCAATGTTTGGGATTCTCCTTCAACAGAATGACAAAAGTGAGTTGGCACACCTAACGAAGGATCCACACACCTAATGGAGGATCCACATACCCAACGAAGGATCCACACACCTAACGGAGGATCCACACACCTAACGAAGGATCCACACACCTGACAAAGGGTCCACACACCTAACGAAAGATCCACACACCTAACAAAGGATCCACACACCTAACAAAGGGTCCACACACCTAATGAAGAATCCACACACCTAACAAAGGGTGCACATACGTAAGAGAGGATCCGCACACCTAACGAAAGATCCACACACCTAACAAAGGGTCCACACACCTAACAAAGGGTCCACACACCTAACGGAGGATCCATACAACTAACGGAGGATCCACACACCTAACCAAGGATCCACACACCTAACCAAGGATCCACACACCTAATAAAGGGTACACATACCTAACGGAGGATCCACACACCTAACGAAGGACCCACACACCTAACAGAGGATCAACACACCTAACAGAGGATCCACACACCTAACGGAGGTCCACACACCTATCGAAGGGTCCACACACCTAACGGAGGATGCACACACCTAACAGAGGATGCATACACCTAACAAAGGATGCACACACCTAACGAAGGATGCACACACCTAATGGAGGATCCACACACCTAACGAAGGGTCCACACACCTAACGGAGGGTCCACACAACTAACGAAGGACCCACACACCTAACGGAGGATCAACACACCTAATGGAGGATCCACACACCTAAAAAAGGATCCACACACCTAACGGAGGATGCACACACCTAACGAAGGATGCACACACCTAACGGAGGATCCACACACCTAACGGAGGATCCGCACACCTAACGGAGGATGCACACACCTAACGGAGGATACACACACCTATCGGAGGGTCCACACACCTAATGGAGGACGTACACACCTAAGGGAGGACATACACACCTAACGAAAGATCCACACACCTAATGAAGGATCCACACACCTAACGGAGGACCCACACACCTAACGGAGGACGCACACACCTAATGGAGGATCCACACACCTAACGAAGGGTCAGGTGGGGCAAGAAGGACCTCAAGACTATTTGATTGGAATTGCTTGTGTCTGTCGCTCTTTCATTGAATTCCAAGGTTCTTGGAATCATGGAGCATTGGCAGTGTGTCTTTGTGTCCAGGCACCTTAACACAGGGCCAGGCACAGTATGGGCAAGTCCATGAATGGCTGTGGCCTGGAAAACTGCATGTGAGTCTGCAGTCCCCAAGCCAGTAGAGACCCCTTTGTTGTCCCTCAAGTGTTGTTTCTAATCCAACCAGACAGGCCTCTTCTTTCCAAGCCATCCCTGGCTACTTCACTATCCTTCCTATCCCCTCTCCCTGAGTACCCCCTCAATCCCTAATAGAAGCATAGGGAGACAGGGCTCTGCAGAAAAAGTTGCCTGCCCAGATTTGATCAAGACACAAGTGAGAGGCAATGATTTGTGAAGAAATCCCGGTGCTGTCTAATGGAATTTTCCCAAAATAAATTCATGTAAACAACTTCCCACAAAGAGGCAGTCAGCGGAGCTGGGTGTGTAAACAGCGTGAACAGTCGCAAGTACTATGGGCTCCAGGGGTGCTGTGTCGTCTGGAGTGGGGGCTGTGGGGAGACTCCCTTTAGCAAAACACCTTTGGCTCCAGTCCTTCTGACATCATAATGTCAGCCAATTCATTAACTTTTTTAAAAAAAGTCCTTATTTTACTATCATTCCCAAAACAGAGCAATACCACTTTATAGCTAAAATGGCTGCAGGATGGACTCTGTTTAAAATTTTTATTTCATTTCAAACCCAATAAGCCAGGAGACCATCTTCATGTCTAGAGAAGGTGGGACGGGGCAGGAATGGGGTGGGTGGAGAGGAAGAGTGGCTGGAGACAAGGCGCTGGAGAAATAGAAAACAACGCCGCTTTGGGGCCTAGTGATGGACGTGAATAAACTCATACAGTTCCTAGAATTCAGATGCAAATCGGCTCTTCTTAAGACACTCAGAAGGACACTGAATTCTTGTGGCCCAGATGCTTCTGGCCACGTCCCAGTGGAGGACTGTTGAGAGCTGGACTGTGTTCAGCTGTGCAGACCAAACTTCCGGAGGGAAGTGTGTGCAGGGAATCTTCGTCGGACACACCTTTTCCCAGACGTTTCTCCCAACCGAGTCTGACTTGCC
Source organism: Chlorocebus sabaeus (assembly GCF_047675955.1). Taxonomy (NCBI): domain Eukaryota; kingdom Metazoa; phylum Chordata; class Mammalia; order Primates; family Cercopithecidae; genus Chlorocebus; species Chlorocebus sabaeus. The sequence continues at coordinate 41,696,500 of NC_132919.1, forward strand.
CAAACCCTAACTGTTTTCAGGATTTGGGTTTGGTGAGTTTTCCTTCCTCCCACTACCAGGGCCTGGAGAGGGAAGACCTGTGTTCAAGTTTGGGCTGGGCCACTGTGACGCTCCTATGAGACATTTAGCAAATCATAACTTCTCTGAGCTTCAATATTCCCACCCATACAGTGGGAACCTGGAACACAAGTCTGGCCCTGCGTACTTCATACAGTTATGAAGTTTAAGTCGGGAAATAGCTGCACAGCTGAGGGCCTCTATTTACTTTGGTGAATTGGATTCCGAATTTTGCTGCTGTCCTGTTTTGGGTCAGTTGGGTTTTGATGAGAACCTGACTGTCTCTGCAATAGCCAGAGCCAAGGAAAGGGAAGGAGTTAAGAGGAGGGTGCCTGGAGGCAGAGGGAGAAGCCAAGATCTCACTGGGAGGGAGGAGAAGGTGGAAGGGAAGGAGAGGCCATCCTCTATCTGTTAGGCTGATGTGTCCCCTGCATCCTTCAGAAGAATATCAGGACTGCTCTCTGCCAACCTACTAACCAAGCTAGAAGCCTGCTGGTAATGATGGTGAAGACACTGACTGTGGCTGACTGGCTCTGGGTCTTATTTTTTTATCCCCTGGAATAGGATTGTATATCTCTACCTTTTTCCATGTGACTTGACAGTGCCCCCCAACTGTGAGTGGAGTACACGTTCCCACCTCATTGATGTCAGCGTGGCTAGCTGACTTGTTTTGGCCAATGGGATGCTGAGAGTGTTCAGAGGCCTTAAATGTTCTAGTGCAACTTGGCCTCTTGTACAGAACTCCTAAGATCTTCCACGAGAAGAATACGACCTGCTACCAGCTGGTCCAAGAAGAAGGTGCAGACACATGGATAGGTATGAACCTAACCCAGAATCTGGAGCCAGGCACAGCTGCCCTGCAGCCTGACACAGAGCTGCCGCAGCCACCTCAGACATCCGAGAGTGACACAGATCAAATGCCTGTGGTGGTAGGTCCTTGAGTTTTGGAAAGGCCTGTTATGCAGCACGATTGCAGTCTGATACTCTGATAATGGCAACGAGGATGACACAGGCTGTTCTTGCTTTGTACAGCTCCACGGCAACTGAGAATTGCCAAGTGAGAACATGGATGGTATCCATGAGTTTCAGTTAACGTGGTACCATGCAAAACAAGGAGGCCAATGAGACTTCATAATAATGTTTCTCTTTTAAAAAGCATCAGATGCCCTACATGTGTAGAACACATGGCCGATGCCTGTAACAGCATAAACAGAAAATAAGATGCCGTATAGCTTACTGAGTAAGAACTTGGTCTCTGAAGTCAGGCAGTCATAGATTTGAATTCTGACTTTGCCACAACCAAGCATTGTGATTTAGGACAAGTCACCTGGCCTCTCTGAGTCTTAGGTGCTTCATCTTTGAAATGAGGATAATAAGGGCAGGGGCAGTGCCTCATGCCTATAATCCCAGCATTTTGGGAGGCCAAGGCGGGTGGATCACTTGAGGTCAGGAGTTGGAGACCAGCCTGGCCAACATGGTGAAACCCCTTCTCTACCAAAAATACAAAAATTTGACTGGCCATTGTGGTGGGTGCCTGTAATCCCAGCTCCTCAGGAGGCTGAGACAGAAAAGTCGCTTGAACCTGGGAGGTGGAGGTTGCAGTGAGCTGAGATCATGCTACTGCACTCCAGCCTGGGTGACTGAGTGAGACTCTGTCTCAAAAGAAAAAAAAAAAAGAAATGAGTATAATAATAATTTTTGTGAGGATATGTGGTATTAACATTTTTAATATAGTTCCTGCCACCCAGTGGGTGCTTAATAAAGGTACTAATTTTAAGCTATGATTATGGCTGTGAAATAATGATTGTTTATTTCCATAAAGCAATGTCTCCATTAAGGATCAAACATAGTGAAGAAGGTAAGTTGCCATTGGTGGATGTAGATACCATTTGCCGAGAGCCTCCTTTGGAGGGAAGATCAGCTTGTTCCTACATGGGGCGTGGGTTCCAGGCAGCCTGGACTGAGTGAAGTGGACTCAGCCCTGCCTCCCGGGTGAGGTGGTGACACCCTTCACGTTCTCGGGTTCTGTTCTCCATCAGAAGTCCTCTTTCTCTTTTGTCATCAGGAGCATCTGATACATCTCTAGGAAACAAGACTGCTTTTGCTTGAGGAAGGGCATAGGGGTTGAGGAATAGAGAAGGAGCCATTTCTTCAGGATTAGGATCTGTGAATTGGGATTAGAGGCCTTATCCAAGGAGTAGACATTTCCCCTTTTCCTTGGGCTGGTAGAAGGGTCTGGCCTTCTTGCTATAAATGTCCCCTGATCTGGACCCTTGAGATTCCTTCCCCATCAACTTTGGCCAAAGTTAATGATGATGATGACAATAATAATAAATTATATTTCAGAATAATTTACAGTTTACTATGAAGTACATTATTTGATTTTGATTCTTACAACTCTATGAGGAAGGAAGGACTACATTTTTAGCTCCATTATTGGAGAAGCAGCAAGAAAAAAATCTTAGTCCACAAACTCCAATGCGCAAATAATCAACTTTAATTTCTATTTTAAGCTCCCATTGTTTTGTGGGGATAAAACTAGGATTATTGGTCAGTTCTATTTCCCTGTGGCTGCCTGCACTGCCCTGCAGTGCTTCCCTTGGGGTTTCGTCTCCAACTGTATTATCGAAGGCAGTATTAGATGTGAATGCCAAGAACATAGGATAGTTTAAACACTGTAGAAGCTTCTTCATCAGTCACATGAAAGCCAAAATGGGTGTTCCTCATTGGCAGGTGGCTCTCTAGACACCTTCCATCTGCAGTTCCCTCATCCTCAACATGTGGCTTTCAAAGTTGCTGGGTATAATGGCATCAGGTCCCAAATTAAGCAAGAGTGTGGAAGAATCGAACTTGGAACACTTTCCAGGTCCAGGCCTGGAAGTGCACACATCGGTGCCAACCATGTTCTGTTGGCTGGAACTCAGTCCTGTGGCTGTGTCTACCTGCAAAGGTATCTGGGAAGTGTAGTCTACCTGCATGCTCAGGACCATGGAGAAAATGAACTTGGTAAACAGCTGGTCTGTCTTTGCCTGGCATTGATGGATGGATTGATTGATTGATTGAGATAGGGTCTCACTCTGTTGCCCAGGCTAGAGTGCAGTGGCATGATCATAGTTCACTGCAGCCTCTGAATTCTTGAACTTAAGTGATCCTCCAGCCTCAGACTCTCGAGTAGCTGTTATTCTGAATGTAAAATAAGGGTTGCAACTACAGGTGCATGGCTAATTTTTTCTTTTTTGCAGAGATGAGGTCTTGCTATGTTGCCCAGGCTGGTCTCCAACTCCTGGCTTCAAGTGATCCTCTTGCCTTCACCTCCCAAAGGGCATGAGCCACCATGCCCGGTTCCACCATTTTTTCTTTATATGAAGGGATTCTTTAATCAATCTTGGCTCAAAAACCTAATTCTGATGTATCATGTGTAATTGCTATGTCCTGAGATTCCAGGGTCTATCTACTTTTGAAAATCAAAAATGTTTTCTTTGCTTCTGATGTAGCTTTCTTTCTCTGAAGAAATAGATGCTGCAAAGTCCTGTGTCTAATGGGATAATGGACCTGATAGACCGGAAATACTAGAGGAAAACCCGCCAACGAGTGTTTCATAATCTTAGAGATAAAGTGAGCTGGTGACAATTACAGAGCTAGTGAGTGATGGAGCTGGGGCTTGGTCCAGAATCCAGGGCTGCATAATACCGGGAGCCTGTACCTCTGCTGGGAATTCCCAATCCATGACATCTGGCAAGCTAGGAATCCAGGGGAACCCCAGCTTATTTGTATTCTGGTGTGTGGTGTCTGGTGAAAGGACGTCTGGGAAGTGTAGTCTACCTGCGTGCCCCGGACCGAGGGAAAATGGGCTTGGCAAACAGCTAGCCTGTCTCTGCCCCACTGTTACTTTTTAGTGTAGTGGGATGAAAGAGGTGAGTTCAGAGACCGGAGAACTTCCAGAGGCCTTAGTGGAGACCTGCATCCCAGTGGATTTATGCTGGTCAGTTCCTCTCTTACCTGCCCTTGCACCCTGGTCTCATCTTAGCTCTCCCTACTCCTTTCTAAGCAACCCTTCTCTAGCAGCCTCTCCTATTCCCCGGGGGTTCCATGCTCTGCTGCTGCCAAGATCCAAATCAACATCAAAACAGTTTGGGGCCAGTTTGTGCTTATAACTAAGACTTCATCCAGCGACCACTTAGTGAGCTCGTCCTATGTAACAAGTACCTTTTTTTGTGAGCTTTTCAGGGTAACATGCTGAAGAAGACAGTCTTTAAGTCGGACAAAGTCCAGTTTGAATTCTGGTTGAGCTGCTCAACAACAGGACAATGGGCCAAGCAACTTAACATTCCTGGGCTGCGTCCCTCTCATTTCTCAAGTGGGGGAAATAAAGCCAATTTCCTAGGACTTATGTTGAGGATTAAATGTAGAAGAGCTGGCCTGACGTGGTGGCTCATGCCTGTAATCCTAGCACTTTGGGAGGCCAAGGCAGGCGGATCACGAGGTCAGGAGACTGAGACCATCCTGGCTAACATGGTGAAACTCCATCTCTACTAAGAAATATAAAAAATTAGCTGGGCATGGTGGCGGGGGCCTGTAGCCCCAGCTACCTGGGAGGCTGAGGCAGGAGAATGGCGTGAACCTGGGAAGTGGAGCTTGCAGTGAGCCAAGATTGTGCCACTGCACTCTAGACTGGGCGACAGACCAAGACTCCATCTCAAAAAAAAAAAAAAAAAAAAAAAAAAAAAAAAAATTGTGGAAGGAAGGGCCTTGCACAGAACTGGGTTCTCACTTCTCTACAGCTCAATTTGACAGACCTACCTCCATCGGCCACCAGCTTCTCCTCTATCTCCTTATAGGCCCATCTGCCCACACATGCTCTGGACCCAGCCCCATTTGACCTCTCAGGCCCTCTCTCTACTATTATCCCCTCTTTCGCTATATTGTCCTTTTGCTTTCTCTAATAGGTCATCCCAGCCAGTGCTCTAACAACTGCTGAATTTTTTGAACATTTTAAAGGGATGAAAAACATCCTTTGACTCCTTCCATCCCTGTCTAGCTACTCCCTTCTTTTACTCCCTACCCCATACCAGACTCAGAACTGCCCAAACATCTGCCCCTGCACCCACCCAGTCTAATCTAGCATCCATTCTGCCTCTCCATGAGGCTGCTCTTGCCGAGGTCATCAACAACTGCCATGATGCCAAATACAGTGGCTCCTTCTCTCTCTGTCTTTTTAAAAGTAGAGAAAGGGATCTCACTATGTTGTCCAGGCTGATTCTCAAACTCCTGGGCTGAAGCCTCCCAAAGTGCCGGGATTACAGGCGCGAGCCACCACACCCATCCAATAGCTTCTTATCTGTCTTCATCTTACTTAACCTGGAAGTAACTATAGACCCTGTGGCCCATTGCCTCCTTTTTGAACATGAGTTTCTCCTGGTTTTCCTCCTATCTCTTGGGCTTCTCCTTCTCGATCTCTTTTGCCAGTTCTCGTTTCTCTACTTGCTTTCTAAATGTTGAAGTCTTTAATCCCGATCCCACTTCTATTCTCTCTCTGTAATTTCTCCCCAAGTAATTTTGTTCATTCCCATGACTTGACATGAAATCTATGTGGTCTCACTCTTAGACGTATTGCTCCTAAATGTACATTTCTTTGGAATTCCACATTTGCAGATAGAGCATCTGTCTGGCATCTCTAAAGTTGACTCGGTCTTGCTTGACATCTGCGCCTCCTTCAGTCTTTCCCCAGGTTAAATGTGACCTTCATCCTCCCTCTCCCTCACCTCTCGTATCTATTCTGTCACCATATTCATTGATTATATCTGCAGGTGTATCTCCAGTGTCCCTGCACTAGCCCTGGCCACTTCCCTATTTATAATCACTTCCCTTTTGATGCCCTTAGTTGTATTCTTAAGGTAATCAGCAGAGTGAGCTTCTGAAAATGTAAATTAAGTCATGTGTGAAAGCATACCCTGTCCGGAAACACTTCACTGGCTTCCCACTGACACAGAGTAAAGTGCTCATTCCCTCATGCCTTAGGGCCCAGTGCAGCCGACTTCTACCTGCTTCTCCAGCCCTAGCTCAGGGTCCCTTCTCTCTTGCTCACTGCAAGGCAGCCACACTGGCCCTCTCCTTCCGGTTCCTGATGGCTCAGTGTTCTTGGCTGCCTCAGGACCTTGGCATCCATTCCTACAGCTCCTCATCTCATTCCTACATGTCCTTTTGGTCTCAGCTTAAATTTTACTACCTCCAATCTATGAACAATTCCATTGCCTCTCTTTATTCCTTTTATTTTCTCCATTAATACTATCCATTTTCTTCATAATGCCCATCACAGTGGATTATAGAAACATTTATTTCTTACTTTCATGGCTTGTCTCTCGACCAGGTCTTTTTGGTTCACAGCTGCAACTTCAGTCCTGGCACATGGTAGATGCTCAAGAAATAGTTATCGTTGTTTAATAGCTAATGGTTAATGAGCTCTTGCTCTGTGCCAGGCAGCCTTCTAAGTACTTTATGTCATTTAATCTTCACAAAAGCCCTAGTCTACACTTTACAGAAAAAGAAATGGAGGCACTGAGAGTCAAAGTGACTTATCTGAGCCCACCCAGCTAGGAAGTGATAGAACTTGGATGTGAAATCCAGGCTCTAAGCCCTTAATTACCTTGCTCTGCTGCCACTGAAGAGTGAATGAACACAGTAGGCTCTCAGGAAATAAAGCTGCCTGGGTGGTAGTTTCCACTCACTTCTCTTGGAACTGATCAGCAGGGGCACCCAGAACCTGTGGGCACCTCTTCTACCATAGCACCCTTATAACATGTCCCTCCATTCCAGCCTCCTCCAGCTGGTAGTGCAGAGGGACACTGGAGCCTCAGGTAGTTTGGGGGTTGAGGGAGGACAGTGGTGTAGAGACTTGGAGAAGCTGTCCCAGGCCATTGGTGAGAAAGTCACCTTGGAGAGAGGAGTCACAACCAAGGGAGTTGGGGATGAAGGTATCTCCTGTGCCAGGGCAACGTAAGCAGGGAGTGGGCTTGCCTGGGCATGTTCTGGGTGATGTGATTCAGGGCTTGCCCATCTGCAACCCCAGGGAAAAGGGACCAGAGTGGAGGATAAGCAAGCTTAAAAAATGGCATTGAATTTTAAAAATTGCATCTCCTGAATCCCAAAGCAGAGGAAGCAGCTCAGAAGACACAGTGGATGAGTATGGAAAAGGCACTTAGTGGATACTGCTCTGTCTCTACTCTAAGCCTTTCTTTGCTCAGGCTGTTCCCTTTGCCTCAAGCTCCCCTAACCAACACCCGTGCAGTCCCAGACCACATATCACGTTCTGTCTGCATCTTTCCCTTACCCGGATTCACCACAACCTCTTTGGGCAAGGGATTTGTTTTACGCATCCTTGAATCTCTAGGTCCTCCCATTGTGCTTGGCGCTTGGTGGGTTCTTTCCTATGTTTGTTGAACTGTTCAATCCATCAGACTCCCCCGGGATGAATTGGCTACTTCCTCCTCTGTGCTTTCTTTCTAAACAGTATACATTTCTGTCAGAGTACCTGGCCTGCCACAATTAAGTCTCTCTTTCTTTCTTTCTTTCTCTCTCCCCTCCCTCCCTCCCTTCCTTCCTTCCTTCCTTCCTTCCTTCCTTCCTTCCTTCCTTCCTTCCTTCCTTCCTTCCTTCCTTCCCTCCCTCCCTCCCTCCCTCCCTCCCTTCCTCCCTTCCCTCTTTCCCTCTTTCCCTCTTTCCCTCTTTCCCTCTTTCCCTCTTTCCCTCTTTCCCTCTTTCTTTCTTTCTTTCTTTCTTTCTTTCTTTCTTTCTTTCTTTCTTTCTTTCTTTCTTTCTTTCTTTCTTTCTTTCTTTCTTTCTTTCTTTCTTTCTTTCTTTCTTTCTTTCTTTCTTTCTTTCCACAGGGTTTCACTCTGTTGCACGGACTATAGTGCAGTGGTGTGATCTTGGCTATCTTTCTAAACAGTACACATTTCTGTCAGAGTACCTGGCCTGTCGCAATGAAGTCTCCCTTCCCTTCCTTCCTTCCTTCCTTCCTTCCTTCCTTCCTTCCTTCCTTCCTTCCTTCCTTCCTTCTCTCTCTTTCTTTCTCTTGTTCTTTCTTCTTTCGAGTTTCACTCTTGTTGCCCAGGCTGGAGTGCAATGGCGCGATCTCTGCTCACCACAACCTCTGTCTCCTGGGTTCAAGCGATTCTCCTACCTCAGCCTCCTGAGTAGCTGGGATTACAGGCATGCGCCACCATGTCCAGCTAATTTTTTTTTTGTATTTTTAGTAGAGACGGGGTTTCTCCATGGTGATCAGGCTGGTCTCAACTCCCAACCTCAGGTGATCTGCCTGCCTTGGCCTCCCAAAGTACTGGAATTACAGGCGTGAGCCACTGCGCCTGGCCAGCAATTAAGTATTTCTTTATTCTTCTGCTGTCTCGGTTAGAATGCAAGCTCCTTGGGGACAGGAGCCATGTCAAAATCATCCTTGTATCTCAAATGTTCAGAGCTTTTGTTAAATGAATGAATGAATGAATGAATGAATGATCTCTTTCTTTGCCAGTGTCCAAGAACCCCAGCTTCTCATGGGTGCTCCCCAAGCAGGTCTGACCTTGGAGCGGTGGCTCCAGAGGCAGGGGTGGCTTCAGAGGTAGGGAGCTGGGCCCAGGAGAGGGCTCACTGCTGAGTGGTTCTTCTTGAAAGCTTGCCCTAGACACACAAGACGTAATGTTGTCTAAAGATTAGGTAAAGCTTTTAGGGATCAGACACATGCAGTTGCTTCCTAAACATAAAAAATTGCCATGAGTGTTTGCTAGATGCCTGTCACTAGACCTAGATTTATTTCATTTTTGATCCTTACAAATAAGGTATCATTGTTTTCATTATACAAATAAAGAAATGGAAGCTCAGAGAAGTGAAATGTCTTGCTTAAGGTGGACTGAACCCAGTGTTCAGTTTCTTGGACACTACCAGGTTTTCTTCTCTTAGGGAAGAAAATAGGTCAGGTTATGCTTCCTTCCTGACTGTGGGGCCTCTTTCAACCAGGTTCCTCTTTATGGGACAGTCTTTTTTTGTGTGTGTGATGCCAGCCTCCCTAGGACCAGCCTGTCTGAAGCCCTGGGCGAGATTTGCCAGATCTTATACGACCACCAGGTGGTGCTGTTGGCCCAACGTATAGTCTTACAGCATTGGCCTGGGAAACGGTAGACTTGCTCTGGAAAACAGCTAGCCCTGTTGAAATAAGAGCTACCAGTCCTTGAGTCCTGCCATCTGTCTAAACTGTGTTTCCACAAGTCACCTCATTTGGGCTCTAAACAGCCCAAGAAAGTTGTCATCTCCATTCAACGGAGGACTCAGAGAATTTATTATAAATAATTCTCTAAGTTCTCAGTTACAGCTTGAAGAGCCAGGACTTGAAGCCAGGTCTGCTTGATTCCAAATCTTCAGATTCTTGGGGTTCAGAGGAAGTGGGGCCTGGCCTGTGATTTGCATGGCTCCCTCCCGGCCTCTGCCTTACCTGGACTGGGTGGGGATAGATTGTCTGGAAAGTGCCTGTGCAATGACAGGCCCCTGGGCCGAGTTTTAAAGAATTCTCGTTTGCCAGGGTTCTGTGAGGGATGTGGGCCTCTCTATGCCACTGTAGGGCACTGTACCATTTCTTTTCTTGAGAGATGATGTTATTCATTGGCCTTTTCCCACCTCAGCGATTCTCTAGGTGGAAACAGCATGTTCACCTTATAGTTGTCTAATATATAGTCTAATTCACGTGGCCCCTCTGGTAAATATCACTTGCATCTTCTTGTTTCTGGACTTATAAGTCATCTTTCCTTTCCATTTTCCTCATTTTTCAAGCACGTTTTGGCCTAGATTGACCATTGTCATGGCATAAATGGAAATTTAAAAAATCAATATTTTTTGACCCTGTGTAAGACAATGAGAGATATAGGAGAGGCATTACCATTTAGTAGAATGAGAGTATTAATACTGCATTAACAAAGTGAGTGCCCAGCCACTGACATCCTGGGAGACAATATGAGGCTGTTCTTGTGTTGCTATGAAGAAGTATCTGTGACTGGGCAATTTATGAAGAAAAGAGTTTTAATTGGCTCCCAGTTCTACAGGCTTTACAGGAGGCATGGGAATGCCTTAGGAAGCTTACAGTCATGGCAGAAGACGAAGAGGGAGTAGGTATTTCACACGGTGAAAGCAGGAGCCAGAGAGTGAGAGTGCGGGGGAGGAGGTGCCGCACGCTTTGAAATGACCAGACTCTCCTGTGAACTCGGAGAGGAGCTCACTTAGCACCAAAGGGATGGCCTAAACCATGCATGAGGGATCCACCCCTATGATCCAAACACCTCCCACCAGGCTCCACTTCCAACATTGGGGATTACATTTTAACATGATGTTTGGGTGGGGACAAATATCCAAATTATAGCAGAGACTGATGGGAATCTGGCCCAGCCATGGTCCCACTGGCCATGATGAAAGCTTTGGTATATGGTCTAGGATGTGCTACGGAAGGTGAGTGGGTTGTTTCTAATTCTCAAAACAGCCTGTGAGAAAGGTGTTATTGTCCTCATTTCATAGATGAGGAGGGAACACCCAGTATCCTTGTTCAGAGTATGGGCTCCGGAGTTGGGTACCTAGATTTAAACCTATCTCTTCCACTGATTGACAGGCTGAGGTCTGCATGGCCCATCTCTGCCCTCGTAGGTGCCCCACAGTGCCTCCTACTTCTGCATCCATCAGCCTCGGACCCTCAGGAGCCCCGAGGGAGTTACTTAGAAGGGGAGGTCCAGGCAAGAGAGGGTTCAGTCTGGCAAAGATCAGACTTAAGCCGAGTGTTTTCAGGTGCCCTCAGGGCGTCCTTTGGAATCTGAGACTTTTGGCTGCCTGTTTTACATCCAACATGTTTCCTGATTCTTAGCCTTGCTGTGTCTCTTTGGCCAAACTCGTAATTCCCATCTTCTTTTCCCAACTACCTGGAATCCCTACGACTCCTTGGTCTTTATATTCTTCCCTGCAACCTCTAAAAAGGGGTTGGGTATGGTGGCTCATGCCTGTAATCCAGGCACTTTGGGAGGCCGAGGCGAGAGGATCACTTGAGGGCCAAGAGTTCAAGACCAACCTGGGCAACATGGTGGGATGCTGTCTCTACCAAAAATAAAAATAATAACCTGGTGTAGTGATGCGTGCCTGTGGTCCCAGCTATTTGGGAGGCTGAGGCAGGAGGATTGCTCGAGCCCAGGAGTTTGAGGCTGCAGTGAGCTATGATTGTGCCCCTGCACTCCAGCCTGGGTGACAGAGCAAGACCTTGTCCCCCCAAAAATGGAAAAAATAGTCACGTTGTCCTGCCCATCCTGTGGCCTCTTTGCAGGTCTGACCCTTCTGCTGGGACTTCATGAAGATGCTCCTCCTCCTCCTCCATCAACTCCCCGTATTCTCTTTGTTTAAATAATCAAATAGAAAATATCTGAAAAGAATCAAATGTTTGCTTGGTTTTTCAGAAGAAAGTGGACCCCAGGTTTTTTCCAAGTGGACTCCTGGATGCTCCAGGCCTTTTGACCAAGACGAACACTGCTTCGTAGTTGGGAATCTTTCTCAGATTCACTCCCTTTAGAGTTGGCTCCTCATCCTCAAAACTCCAGGCATCCCATCCTCTCCCCAGATGCCAGGACCAGGTGCAGAGGAATCTGAGCAAGGGAGAGGCCTGTGTTGGGCTCAATTCCTGGAGCCCAACAGGACTTGATGATTCCCTCTGTTGTGAAGCCTGAGCTAGGCATTTTCTTGTTATTATTTCTAATCCTCTAAACAACCCTGCAAGGTAGAGATTTTTGTACCCATTTTACATAGGAATTAATAGAGTACAGAGAAGTAGGGTTTCAGGAATCATACTAGGGTTTCTGTTGGGGGATATGGACATCTCTATGCCACCATAGAGCACTGTACCATTTTTTTTTCTTGAGAGATGATGTTATTCATTGGCCTTTTCCCACCTCAGCGACTCTCTTGGTGGAAACAGCATGTCCACCTTATAGTTATAGGATAATTCATGTGGCTCTTCTGGAAAATATCACTTGCATTTTCTTGTTTCTGGACTTATAAGTCATCTTTCCTTTTAATTTTCCTCCTTTTTCAAGGACATACATGTTGGCCTAGATTGTCAGTTGTAGTTACATAAATGGAAATAAAAAAAATCAATACTCTTTTTGTCCTGTGTATGACAATTTACTCAGATACTCACTGGCAGAGTGAGATTCAGAGCCCAGACTTTGAAGCGCTTGTGCTTTCTATAACTCCACAAGGCAGGAACCTGGGGTGGGAGCACAGTTTATTTGTGGACAATGTATTTGTTTCCTAGGGCTGCTGTGACAAATAACCACAAATCGAGTGGCTTACAATAGAAATTTGTTCTCTCACAGTTCAGGAGGCCAGAAGTCTGAAGTCAAGGTGTCGGCAAGGCCAGACTCCCTCCAATGGCTCCAGCAGGGCGTGTTAGTCTCTGCTAACTGCTCTAAAGAACTACCTGAAACTGGGTAATTTATGAAGAAATGAGGTTTCATTGACTAACAGTTCCACAGGCTTAACAGGAAGATGACTGGGAGGCCTCAGGAAATTACAATCATGACGGAAGGTGAAGGGAACCCAGCATCTTCTTCACATGGCGGTAGGAGAGAGAGTGAAGGGGGAAGTACTACACCCTTTTAAACCATTAGATCTTGTGAGAATGCACTCTCACGAGAACGGCAAGGGGGAAATCTGTGATCCAGTCACCTCCCACCAGGCTCCTCCTCCAATTTGACATGAGATTTGGGTGGGGACGCAAATCCAAACCATCTCAGGGGGATCCTTCCTTGCTTCTTCCAGCCTCTGGTTGCAGGCCTTGCTTGGCTTCAGGCTGCATCACTCCAGTCCCTGCCTCCATCTTTACAGGGTCTTGTCTTCTCCTAGCACGCCTTCTCTGTGTGTCTCTTATACGTATGTTGTCATTGGATTGAGGGCCTACCTGGATAATCTCAGGATGATTTCACCTGGGGATCCTTAATTATATCAAATATGGCAACATTCAGATGTTCTGGAACGTGGACATATCTTTGGGGGCCACCGTTCCACACACTACAGACAGCTGACCTCCTATAGGATGACAGGAGCTCTCTTTTCTCCGTACTTAAGATTGGGGCCAAAGAGAGTGGAAGCTCAAGGGACACATGTTTTTCTCACTGTAAAGAACTGTAGACCTGGTGCGGTGACCTGCACCTATAATCCCAGCACCTTGGGAGGCTGAGGAAGGAGGATCATTCAGGGTCAGGAGTTTGAGACCAGCCTAGGCAACATAAAAAGACCCCATCTCTGAAAAAAAAAATTAGCCAAGCATGGTGGTGCACACCTGTAGTCCCAGCTACTGGGGAGGCTGAGGCAGGAGGATTGCTTGGGCCCAGGAATTTAAGGCTGCAGTGAGCCATGATGGTGCCATGGGATGGGCAATAGAGCAAGATCCTGTCTGTAAACAAACAAACCAAAACAACACACAAAAAATGTTCCAAGTCAGAGTTAACCAACACAGAGCTGGCCTGCCCTGTGGAAGAGGTGAGCAGAGGGAGGCTGGAGCAGGGCCGAGTTATCCCTTGGGTACCACACATAGGCACAGTGCTGAGAGGATGTAAGAGTAGTTTTAGGGTCCCATGAATGTATTTTAATTTCTTTTAAAAATCAGAAAAAAAAATTAGCTTTTAAGTCAAATAAAATGTTTATGATATGTTGACTTTTGTCTCCATACCAATGCAGTTGTAAAATATGTGCATTCTTGTTTGTTTCATGGAGGAAGGAGCCCACAGGAGTCATCCTGTGGTTCTGGCTAGACTGCACCTTAGTGGGAAAGGGAAGGGGAAATCAGACCCTCAGCACTGGAAGGGGGCCTGTCACCATTCCTGAGCAGCTCATTCACATTCTGACACCTGCGTGGTTGCTTTAGTGTCTCTTTGCGCTGGAATGAGTGCCCTCCACTTAGAGGACAGAGTCCCCTTGCAGGGACACCTGTTCTGGAGTGCCTGGAGCTGAACTGGAAGATGATGCCTCCTGGTTGGCTTGTCAGTGAAGACATCTGAACAGTGCCCACCCTCTGTAGGCACTGGTTAAGCATGAAACTACAATAAGAATGCATAAATCTCTTGGCAGAAAGCATAAGAGAATCAACATTTCCTGAGAACCTACTTTCTTCTGGGCACTTTACAGAAGTATTTAATTAATTAATTAATTAATTAATTTAATTTACTTATTTATTTACTTTTGAGGAGTCTTGCTCTGTCACCCAGGCTGGAGTGCAGTGGCGCGATCTGAGCTCACTGCAACCTCCGCCTTCTGGGTTCAAGTGATTCTCCTGCTTCAGCCTCCTGAGTACCTGGGACTACAGGCACCCGCCACCATGCCCAGCTAATTTTTGTATTTTTAGTAGAGATGGGGTTTCACCGTGTTGGCCAGGATGGTCTTGATCTCCTGTCCTAGTGATGCACCCACCTTGGCCTCCCAAAGTGCTGGGGTTACAGGCGCAAGCCACCGCGCCCGGCCAGAGCTATTTTATTTATGAACTCCATTTTACAGATGAGGAAAGTGAAGCTCAGAGAGGTTAAGAAACATGCCCAAGCTTCCTGGTTCATAAGGAATAGACACAGGCCTATTGGAAGCCAGTTGTAACTGATTGTTGAACTGGGTATCTTTCTACTACATGGCATTGCCTCTAAATTCCTAGACAGCATGTTACAGAAGAGAAAAAAAGCATTAGATGAGAGCAGGGGGTGGGGAGGGTGAGGCTAGAATTAGGATGAACTTTCCTGCCCTGGATTTTTGGAGTCAGGGGCCCAAATGTGTTTGGGTTGAAAGGAAACTGACTGGGACTCAGTGTGCCCAAAGCTGTCATTCAGGCTGAAAGGAGAGAGAGCTTGTCCCCAGGAGGCGGGACGTGGGTTTCTGCTGTGGCTTCTGCAGCTGGCCGCTCTGTGGCCTGGGAGAAGTCACTTCTGCCCTCTGGGCTGCGGCATTCTTACTGGTGAAACGAGAGGAGGCAGACGTGATCTCCGACATTCTGGGACATGATGCATCTGTTCTGCAGCCCTTCTGCAGCTAGTTTCACCAGTTAGCTTGAAGGTCCTACAAGAGCAGAGAATATTTATGTCCCCAACTTTAGTATTTCAATATCCCCATCTTTATGATTTTTGCCTCACTGGGTACTGCTTGTATTACTATTTACTTAATATGTTCCTTTAAATTTACTTACTTTTAAGAAATGTTGCTTCTGTCCTAAACAATAATAGTCATGAAATCATGGGCTAATTCATTCATCCATTTGTTCGACAAATCTTG
The DNA here is from genome assembly GCF_047675955.1 of Chlorocebus sabaeus. Taxonomy (NCBI): domain Eukaryota; kingdom Metazoa; phylum Chordata; class Mammalia; order Primates; family Cercopithecidae; genus Chlorocebus; species Chlorocebus sabaeus. The sequence goes on from NC_132919.1 coordinate 41,711,878, forward strand.
ATTGTCTATGGGGTTCAGGCACTGTCCCATGTGCTGGGGATGCAGCAAAGAAAAAGGAACAGGCAAAGTCTCTCCCTTATGGAGATTACATTTGCTTGGAGGAGATGGAGAATAAATATATACAGAAGAGAGTATCAGATAACGTCCGCTGCTCTGAAGAAAACTCAGCAGGGTAATGTGTTAGATGAAAATTGTTGATTCATAGTAAGAAACTGATTTTACATTGCAGCCCAATCTACACACAAGCACACACAAAAGAGAAATGAAAATGTTAAGAAACACTACTTACCTTTATTATACATGATGTGTTCTGATATTTTCTCTTCTTTTCTGTTTTATTTTAGAAGATGCTGGTTATGGGCCACGTTAGATGGGTTGTACAATCTAGGAATGGATTGCAGCCTGCAGTTTGAAAAACACTGGAACAGCTAGGAAGTGGTGGTGGGATGCATGCCACAATTTTAGATAGAGCAGCCAGAAAAGAGTCTTTGAGGACCTGAAGCTTGAGCAGAAGTCACAGAGGTGAAAGGAGGGAGCTGTGTGACGATTTAGGGGAAGAGCTTACCTGGCAGAGGAAACAGCATGTGCAACGACCTTGAGTGGAATCCAGTTGGGTTGATGTGCTTGTTCTGTATACAGATACAGGTGTCTTTTACCTGGCCCGTGTGCTCTAATAGAGTTAAAATATCCTAAGGCTGCTCTAACAAACCGCCACCAACTCAGTGGCTTCAAACAACACGGATTTATTCTCTTACAGTTCTGGAGGTCAGAAGTCCAAAATAAGTGAGCAGGGCTGTGTTCCTTTTGGAGGCTCTGGGGAAAATCTGTCCCTTTATCTTTTCCAGCTTCTAGAGGCTCATGACCCTGCATACTCCTACCTCTGCTTCCAACATCACATACAATCACAAGGGTCCCGATAAGAGGGAGGTGGACTAATCCTCCCACCTCCCTCTTATCAGGACCCTTGTGATTATATTGGGCTCACCTGGAGAGTCCAGGATAACTGATTACAAATGTTAATCACATCTATAAAGTTACCTTTTGCTAGGTAAGGTAACAGATCGACAGGTTCTGGGTATTAGGATGTGGATTGCTTTGGGGGGCATATTCAGCCTCCCACACCACGCTAAATCACCTTATGCAGTCCATTGGCAAACCTACCACTGTTGGGGGAATTCTCCTGCACAGAGCTTTGTCCAGTGTGCCACCTGCAGTGGGAGCTTGCCAAATGCTTAAATAAATGAGAAGAGCCTCCTTCCACACTTCCTCCTGCCGTTCTACCCTCTCTTCCTCTGCACTTCTGGAAATATCCTATCTGTTCACAGGAACCATGCTGGCCAGAGACAAATGGGCCAGTGCTGGTTGAGTTGCACAAGGTTGAAAACCTCCCACTCTGTTCTCCTCCCATTCACTCGAGACTTCTTGCCCATCAGAGCTGGAGGAACTCTGGAGATAACTAGTTCAACCCCCTCAATTTGCAGGGGAGGAAACGCAGCCCAATCCCATCCCTTCTGTGGGTTCAGGTGGTGTTTTCATTATAACTCACTTTTATGGGATTATTTTATGTCCAAAATAGATGGTCTCCTCTTTCTCATTTTATCCTCAACCCATTGGCAAAGGGCAGGCATCAGTCTTCCGATTTTAAAGACAGGGAATCTGAGGCCCTCAACATTCAAGAAGTAAAATTGGGCTTAGAAAACAGGTGTCCTGACTTCTTCTCACCTCCAGGCTCCTTCCATGACACCCTCCACTCCTTATCTTTAAGGGTCCGACGTATCAGGCCCCCCAGAGCACTTCTAGAAGGGTTTGCCATGGGAAAGAATGACCCATTGTGTTTGTGTAGTGCCAAGGAGCAAAAGTGACAAGTTTTAAGGAAACAAATTGAATTCAACATATGGAGGAGCAGTCTAAGAATCAGTAATGTCCAAACTAATAGCACTGGCTGCCCAGGGAGAAACAGGGAACCGATTCCTTGCCACTGGACATTTCTTAGCAGAGGTTGGACTTGGAAATTGTTAACCTTATTTCTATTGTCTTTGAGTTAAAGGTTTAGCCACAGCCTTTTGAGACCTTAAGATGCAGACTCTCACACTGAACACTCCATTGCCTTCTCCAACGGGAGCTGGTTGTAGGGCTTTGGAGCAGGGGAAGGGGGAAGGGGGAAAGGGGGAAAGAAAATGGAGCCTTGAGTCTTACAATGGGAGGGGGGTTGCTGATGTAAAAGGAAACCTTGAGCAAGGAGCACTTCCCCATAGGAGATAACAATCGAATTATATACATTTTAAATGGCATTCTGGGGTCTTAGTGATTTTCATAAGAAAGCTCAGCTTGGAGTCCTTGGCATCTGTTTCTCCTTTTAGGACAGAAACCAAGAGACTATTTACATATTCTTAGGGCCCTATCACCAATTAAATCTTTTCAGAACCTCAGCCCTCCCTGTCCCCCCACCCCCATCAACTCTCTCCACATTCAGGATTAAATTTCTTGGCAGACGGTAGTTGCTGCTCTCTTTGGTGATTTATTTGTTCAGTTGGATTATTTTTCATCTCGAGCCTGGGCATTTCAGGCCTCAGCATCCACCTTCTGATCATCAGGAAGTGACCCTGCTTGGGGACCCTCCCCAAACTCGGCCAGGCCAGAACGCATTCCTTCAGGCGCCAAGAGGCGGCCTGTCTCCGTGCCATCCCTCTGCACCCCCGCTGGGCCCTCCCCCTTCCTGATTGTGACAGAGCTTCCTCCGGGAGATGAGGGAGCACAGCTGGGTGACGTCACCAGGAATGCACAGGGGCCTGTGCAGGGGCCCGGAAGGAGCAGAAGTAAGATGTCACTGGGAGCAACTGGACGGTTCATGTCATCATTTGCTGTAGAGACAATCTGGTCCTACAGGGACTGAGGAATCTGTTGAAATGTCTGAGAAAGTTGTATCTGATGGAATGCTTCTCCTAGCCACCCCCTCCTCTCTGCCCCACACCATCCCCACTTCTGTCTCTGGTGCTTCTATTCTCAGTGTAGAAGAGAGCCTGGGAACACAGCCCCCAAAGAGCAGGGCAACTCCACTGGCCCTGCTTCTAGCCAGCTCTGTGGCCTTGGGCACATCACACAACCTCTCCGAGTCTCTGTGAGACATCTGAAAAATGAGTCAAACAATGGGCCCTGCCCCAGCGGGTTTTGAGAATAAACAAATTGATGGCAATGGAGCCCTTAGCACCACTCCTGGCACATAGTAAGGAGGTAATAGCTCCTAGTTACTAGTAAGTTGCAATCTTGTGTTAGTAGGTTGCATTAGAACTGAGATGTAGAGGCCTACAATGAGACATTCAGATTAATTAAACAGATCATTGAGTCTTGGCTTTGCATCTCACTATGCTAAGTAGTGGAGAATTAAGGGTAGGGGTGGGTGACTTTGGGTGTTAACTTCACAAAGCCTGTGGATAAATCAGATTATTTATTTATAATGTAAAAATAATACACATCCTTATGTGGTTGTTGAGTTATAGAGAAGGTAATGTGTGAACACACACAGAGAGAATAATCCATACATACACGAGAGTAATTGTAATTTCTACTAATGTAACGATCTATTAGTAATACTGAATAATAATACTTAGACTGTTGTAATACTTATAATAGTAAAAGACAACTCCTGAATTCAAGGAGTTTGGTGGGTAAGATTTCTTTTCTGGTTTTTCTTTTTTTTTTAATTTCTCTACAATAGAGGAAGAAAAGAGAAGGTAGCACTACACGGTGGTGTACAGCACAGTGGATTCTGGACCCAGGGGGCCAGGATTCAAGACTTCCTTCATCACTCATTAGCCGTGTGATCTTGAGCAAGTAATTTCATGTCTCCTTACCTCTGTTTACTCATCTGTAAAGTGTGGATGATAGTAATACTTACCTTGAAGGGTTGTGGTGAGGATGAACTGAATTAGAATATGTAAAATTACCATTTATGTGGCAACTACTTCATGGTGAATGCTACTGAAGGATGGGTTTTGACTGTCACCAGAAAACAATGAATACCATGTGGGGCAAGAGAGACATTAATGTTGAATGTTGAAAATTAAGGAAAACTTTCCTAGGTTTGGGTGGGAGCAAGGTTCGGCATTCCAGGCACATGGAATAGTTAGAGCCCCAAATTCGAAAGAGGTGGTTTGTTTAGAAAATGGAGATCCAGCCTGGGCGCAGTGACTCACGCCTGCAATTATGGTACTTTAGGAGCCAAGGAGGGTGGATCACCTGAGGTCAGGAGTTCGAGACCAGCCTGGCCAACATGCAGAAACCTCGTTTCTACTAAAAATAAAAAAAAATTAGCCGGGAGTGGTGGCGGACAACTGTAATCCCAACTATTCGGGAGGCTGAGGCAGGAGAATCACTTGAACCCTGGGGGCAGAGGTTGCAGTGAGCTGAGATAGCACCACTGAACTCCAGCCTGGGCAACACATTGAAACTCCATCTCAAAAAGAAAAAAAAAAAAAAAAGAAAATGAAGATCCAGCCAAGCTAGGCAGTTCACACCTGTAATCACAGTACTTTGGGAGGCTGCGGCGGGCAGATGGTTTGAGCTCAGGAGTTTGAGACCAGCTGGGCAACATGGCAGAACCTCATTTCTTCTAAAAATACAAAAAAAAAAAAAAAAAAAAAAAAAAAAATGGGTGTGGTGGTGCACACCTGTGGTCCCAGCTACTTGGGAGACTGAGGTGGGAGAATCGCTTGAACCCGGGAGGTGGAGGTTGCAGTGAGCCGATATCGCACCATTGCACTCCAGCCTGGGTAGCAGAGCCAGAGCCAGTCTCAATTAAAAAAATAAATCCGGGCCAATGACTAGAGTATAAGGGGAAGTGAAGGCAGATGCGGCAGGAGTGGAGGACTAGGTCAATGGAGAAGGAAATTGGACTCCAAGGGAAGGAGTTGGGGTCCTTCCCCTTGGAGGTGGCAACAGATCCATGCTTTGGAGAGAACAGTCTGGCTGCAGTGTGAAGGGTGGATTGACTGCAGCAGAGGCTCCCACCATGGCTGCTCACTGGTGTCTCCTGCGGGTGGGGGGCGGGGGTTGAAAAAACACCAGTGTCAAGATTCTGGACCTGGGAAGCATCCCTAGTTTAGCCCAAGTTAGGGACCCCTGGATGAAAGGGGGAGCAAGTTATGAGCTATTTTAGCAAGTGGGATTGAGACGGCTGGGAACCCACCTGCCTTCCCCATGGATGCCATTGACCTCCTCTCTGGGGCTTGGGATCCCACACTGTAGGAGTGTAGGAGGCAAGAGATTTGCTGTCAAGACCCAGAAGTTCTGGGCATAGGCATTGTGACAAGCAACTGGGAATGTGAGCTAAGCCAGGAAGGAGTCCCGAATTCTCCCCAGTTGATGAGGTTGTAACTCCATCCTCCTCCTCTGTAGATAGGGCAAATTTACCAGACTCTCTCCCCAGGGCAGGCTCTGATGTCAGGGGTTAGTTGTTCTGGTGGGATGGGCTGGGCCTGGGTGGGCAGGGGAGCAGGGGCAGGCTTGTCAGCCTTTGAAATTGGAGCTGATGGTTTTTAATAATGTCAAATTTTAAAATTCATTTCTCATGTTGGTGCTTTGGTGAACATTTCTTAGGCAGGGCAGGTGGTCTGCTTTGGGGACCTCAAGGCCGAACGGCTCAGCCCCAGAACACTGGCCTAATCCCCTTTCTCTTTCAAGGCCCACAGACACCCACCAGTCTTATGATGTCGTGGTTTAAAGGCTCCTTTCCTTAATAACTCCCAAGTCACTCTTGTTATAGCTAAGCCATGGGCTTGGCTCTGTGAGGGACCAGGCTGTGGGCCTGCCGGTTGATGCTTTCCCGCTGTCTCTGGGGCTGTTTTTCTTTCACCTTTCAGTTTGCCTCAAAGTCTTTGCTTTTAATTATTCACAGGGATGGTTCTGGTAGGGCAAGTGTGGGCGTGAGTGTATTTGATGACTAGAGAAAGGGAACCTCGGATGGAGAAATCTACTGAGGGCAAATAAAGCGTGGCATAAACATTGGACTGGGAATCAGGAGAGGCGGGGTCTTGTTTCTGGGTTGGCCCCTTTCTCACATGGGTCTATTACCTCTTATCATTGGCCTCAGGTTCCTCCAGCGGGACTCCAAGTTTCCTATCTATTCTACCATCTCATGGCTCCTTGAGGATGAGTTTTTAGCCAATGATTGATTCCAAGAGCCAAAGGGATGAGCTCTTTATAGGTTGCTTCTAGAGATACTTTATGGGGAGGAGAATGGCTTTTTAGGAAAACTGCCAAGGGGCACCTCATGAAGAATGAGGGAGAAAAGAGTAAGCATTTGTTAATATTAGTGTCTACCAGGTACTGCTTGAGATCTCTACATACATTAGCATTTGTACTAGCCCTGCAAGGAAGGGTTAGAAGCACCTTGGCACAGATGTAGAAACTGAGGCTTGAAGAGTACTCAAATGGGATATGAGCCGATTCTACCCAACTCTGAATTGTATTAATGGCAATCGCTATAGTAGCAACTTGTAGGTGTTGAGTGTTTGCTACGTTTTAGGCTGTTTTCTGATAATCGTAGTTACTCCACATCACAACCCTGTGAGGTTGATACTATCAGGATCACTATTCACAGATAAGAAATCTGAGAGTCAGAAAGAATTCTTGCTTGAAGCAAAGCAGATGGTCAGTGGTGGGGCTGGGATTTGGGTCCCAAGTCTAGACCCTGAGGGCAAAGCATGAGTATAGGTGGAGACTGCAGGAAGGTCACTTGGAAGTGCCAAGATATCCCTACATGTCAACATGAGGCCTCCCTGTTAGGGGAAAGCTATATCTCTCATAGCCCTGCTCAGGGGACAGCCAAATAGGTGGCTGATTCTTCCATGTTCTGTCCCCATCCCAACTCTTTGGCCCCATGGGATTCCCAAGAGTGGGACTCAGTGGCATCCCTTACAGAGTCCACCACTAGGATCTAGGTTTAGAGAAGGATGAGTGCATGCCATCATATTTCTTCCTTAGAGAATTTGACCTAGGAAATGATAGGAGAATGAGGCCGGTGGCAGAGGTGGCTGAAACTGAAGGTTTATGACATACAGAGAGGGTGTCATAGCCCCCTGGGCCCTCTGGAACCCAAGCAGCAGGCAGTAGAAACTATAAGGAAGCAGAAGCATATGGATTAAAGAGAGGGCAGGCCAGCTGGGAGCAGGAGAACAGCACATGCAGGAAAAGCTGGTCCCTGAGACCATGTCCCCACGAGAGAGAATCTGGTCAGTGGCTATCAAAAGGAAGACCAAGACATCAGTTCCTGGAAGTTCCCTGGTGTGGCAAAGGTTCCCTGCTTCCTGTGGTTCTCATTCTTGCATCCCAAACAAGATCCCTCTTTCCTCACTGGTGTCCTTGCCACACCTACCCCCATGCCCCGCATTTGTTAATATTCAAGACATTCTGCAGTCAAAGAGCTTGACAACAACTTCAACCTAGCTGCAGAGTCTGGGAAAAACAGTCCTTGTTTTAGTATAACACTTGTTTGGTTTTTTATGACCTGCTCTGCTCCACAATATTAAGGTGGATTGCAACTCCCTCCCATAAACCTCACAAACACATACTACCATAAGATGAAAAGTAAAAAGATAGTGATTCTGTGGAAATAGAAAAAGAAAGGTAGTTGAATAAAATGCAGTAAAAAATTTAGTGACCGGGTATGGTGGCTTACGCCTGTAATCCCAGCACTTTGGGAGGCCTAGGCGGGCGGATCACAAGGTCAGGAGATCGAGACCATCCTGGCTCACACGGTGAAACCCCGTCTCTACTAAAAATATGAAAATAATTAGCTGGGCCTGGTGGCCTGCACCTGTAGTCCCAGCTACTCAGGAGGCTGAGGTAGGAGAATGGCGTGAACATGGGAGGCGGAGCTTGCAGTGAGCCGAGATCGCACTACTGCACTCCAGCCTGGGCAACAGAGCGAGTCTCCATCTCAAAAAAAAAAAAGAAAAAGAAAATTTAGTATCCATAGTGTCAGGGTGCTGCTGCAGATAATAATAACACCACCTATCATTTATTGATGACCTATTATATGGTAGGCACATGTGATCTATCTATCTATCTATCTATCTATCTATCTATCTATCTGTCTATCATCTAAATTTCACTTCCACATCTGCCCTCTGAGGCAGGTGGTAATTAACTCTGTTTTACACATAAAGTTCACAGAGTTTAAATGACTTGCCCAAGGTCCCATGTCTTGTCAGTGGGGACACTTGCAGGAGAACCTACATTAGTGTTTTGAGATCCTGAAAGGAAAGATGCAAAATCTGCTGTCAACATTTTTAGTGACCAGTGCAAACATGAGGACAGGACCATTTTACACGTTCATATCACCTGTCAGATAAAAGCAGACACTTGCTGCCTGCGTTGACACCGAGGTCTGAGAGGAGGCTCCTCATACACCTTCTAGGGAGACACTGAGTGATGATAGGAATACTAGTGACATCCTGAGCCCTGGCAGTGACGCGGGGGGTGATATCCCTGGGAGAAGGAGAGAGAGGAATGGTGAGAAGTCTCCTGGGTTTTAGCTTGGCAGAGGAGGCAGTAGGATGAGCTTCCTATGAGTACCTAGAAAGCAGAGTTCATGGTCTGCAGTTTGAGGCTGTTGTGACTCAACATCAGTGGGAGCCTGCCTCCCTCTCTTCTTCCCCCTCCCTCCTTCCTCCCTTCCTCGCCCTCTCATTCCTTCCTGAGGGTGAATTAAAGAAGAAAATAATTGACTTTAAGAGCCATCTTTTGTTTTCTGCTTAAAACAAAATAACTCTATCAAGTCCCATGAGGGGATCAAAAGTGATTTCTCAAGAGTTAAGTCACCTACGTAAGAGAAGGATGCTAATGAGTGAAGTAACCCTAAATTTAGCAACAAACAGTATCACTATGAGAATTTTTTGAGAGGCAGCACACATTGATGTCCTCTTAGTATTCAGCCCCGAATTAAATCATGGGCCCAATGATACTAGGTGGGCCACGTGTGGCCTGTGGGGTGGGTTGCTCATCATGGCTTTACATATTTTGGGTAGAATTCACCCAATGACTTAGTGCTGAGTCCCTTGGAGCACCCACTCAAACCAGTTGTTTAAAAGTGACAAATACACTTTGGGAGGCCTAGGCGGGCAGATCACAAGGTCAGGAGATTGAGACCATCCTGGCTAACACGGTGAAACTCCGTCTCTACTAAAAATACAAAAAATTAGCAGGGCGCGGTGGCGGGCGCCTGTGGTCCCAGCTATTTGGGAGCCTGAGGCAGGAGAATGGCGTGGGCCTGGGAGGCGGAGCTTGCAGTGAGCCGAGATTGCGCCACTGCACTCCAGCCTGGGCGACAGAGCGAGACTCCGTCTCAAAAAAAAAAAAAAAAAAAAAAAAAAAAAAAAAAAAAAAAAAAAGTGAGAAATAAGCCTATCTACAGATGATTAGTTGCCTCATTCTCTCTTCTAACCAGGTGAGCAGATTCTGACTTTTAAGTGCACCCACGCTTCCCTGCCCCAGGCATTCACCATATTGCCATGAACATGTTTGCGCCAAGTGGGACAGCTGCCAGGTTTCCAGGCTGCAGCCTGGGGTGCTTTCCCTGCTCCTTCAATTTGCTGCTCTGCATGTGAACCCTGGCTCCGCCTCTGATTTCTTTATCTGTTCTGGTCCTTCCCCTCCCTCTGGCTCCCCGATTGGTGCCTGGCCCAGTGTACTGCCTTGATCTTGTTCTCCTGGTGGGTACAGGCCCAGCCTCAGGGTTCCCAGCACAGGTATTCAAAACGTGGGCCTCAGAGTCAGGGGAGCGGGAGTCTAATGTCAACCTACCATCTGTTAGCTCTGTGACCTTAGGCAGCCCGTGCCACCTCTCTGAGCCTCAATTTACTTGTCTAGAAGGTGGAAACGATGAGATCTACCTCACAGAACTATTGAGAGGGTTGAATGTGAGAGCAGTCGGCACAAGCCTGGTAAATAAGAAGCACTCAGTAGGTACTGGTTATTATTGTTACCAGTGTGAGTTTTTTTTTTTTTTTTTTTGACAGAACCTGGCTCTGTTGCCCAGCCTGGGGTGCCGTGGTGCAATCTCAGCTCACTGCATCCACTGCCTCCCAGGTTCAAGCAATTCTCGTGCCTCAGCCTCCCCAGTAGCTGGGATTACAGGTATGCACCTATTTACCACACCTGGCTAATTTTTGTATTTTTGGTGGAGATGGGGTTTCACCATGTTGGCCACACTGGTCTTGAACTCCTGACCTCAGGTGATCCACCCACTTTGGCCTCCCAAAGTGCTGGGATTACAGGCATGAGCCACCATGCCTGGCCACCAGTGTGAGATTTTGAGTCCATCTGCATATGGGGTACCGGGAGCAATACAGAAAAACAATGCTTTTAAGCACTGCATTCTCAAGGTTTTTTTTCCAAAGGTACAGCCTCATAATAATAATTCCAAGGTGTTATAATACTCTCAATTTGGTGATGAGGAAACTGAGGCATAAAGGGAGAAATGAGGACACTTAATGTCACAGCCGGCAAATGGTGAAGCCTGGACTTGAACCCAGGCCTCCTGAGTCCCAGTTCCGGAAAGCAACACAGGCAGCTGCTTTGATCTTCCAAAGCTGCTGTCCAACAATGTGCCAAAAGGAAGACAGAGCAGAGCTGCTCCTCTGGCCCGGCCCCTCCGCCCTGACTGCTGGCTGGCGGGCCTCGCAGGAGGAATTCGAGCGGCTGGCTTGTGCTCATGCCTGAGGAATGTCTTGAGAAGTCGTGCCTAAGCCCTCTGTATCTGACTCATCATCTCCCCGTCTCCAGGAGTGTCAGAGAAGAGCTCCCTTAATCCCTCCTGTCCTCGGTCCCAGGCTTTCATTTGTCAAACTAAAAATATTCCCTCCGGGAACCTCCTTTTGCCAGAGGCTGAATGAGGTATACGGGGAATGGCGTTTCAGTGTCACTTCCTGACAGCGCCTTGTTATTGTTCCTGGGCCAGGGGAGCAGAGCCGGGTGGCAGGAGCACGGCGCCTCTGTCATTCTTGGGTCGGGGCCAGCCTGTTCACCTTTCTCCTGCAAGCAGCCTTCCCTTTTTCCTCTCTCAAAGCTCCAGACAATAGCGCATGAGTCTGACATGTAGCCTTGTCCCGGTCCCCTGGGGCTGCGTGTGATTCATGCCAGGTGAGGACTATAGAATGCCAACTTCATTTCCTTTGCAGCCTAAGGGCTGGCACAGTTTGTACTTGTCTGCAAGGCTGGTTTACTGATAAAGAGACGTAGAGCTCGAAGGTAAAGGGGGAAAAAAAAAAGCTAAAACAGACAGATGGAACTGGAACTCCCCAAGTAGGACAATGGCAATATGGGGAAGCCATCAAGATTTGTCTCCTGTTTCTCGCCTTCCTTTCCCTTCTTCATTCTGTCACTTCTGGCAGCCTGTTGACCCCAGGGCTGATCCCAAGCGTCCATGACCTTGACTTGGCCTAAAATGTTGGCTCACAGCCATAGAGCCACATCCCTGGCCCCACCAGGAAACCCACTTGCTCAGTGGAAATAGAGCATAGTGAAATCAAAGGAGCACAGAATTTGGATGTGGGCTCCCCTCACCAACTGGCTGTGTGAGTTTGAGTAAGGTATCTCATTCTCTGAGCCTGTTTCCTCATCTATATGGGTGGATAATAGTACCCATTATACCTGGCTATTGTGAAGAATAAATAAGGTGGTGCGTATAAAATCAATCATACAATGCCTGTCAAATAGTAAGGGCTCGAATCATCATCACCATGCTTGTTCCTACAAGACCTAGCAATGGTGCCACTGCACCACTGGAATCAGAAGACCTAGTTCTAGTTTCATCTCTGCCATTAACTAGCTGTATGACTCCAGGCAAATCCCCTAATGTCTCTGAATCACATGGATTCATTTGTAAACCGAAGAAGAATTTGGGCTTGATTTCCTCTAAGATACTTCTAGATCTAAAATCTGTGGTCATCGAGATACCTGAGAGTAGACATTCATGGAAAATTTCATTCTTTTAAAGAACGTAAGAATAACCTTAGTCTAGGCAACAGAGCAAAACCTGTCTTTTCAAAGAATACAAAAATTAGACAAGCATGGTGGCATGTGCCTGTACTTCCCACTACTCGGGAGGCTGAGGTGGGATGATCACTTGAGCCCAGGAGGCAGAGGCAGTTAGTTGAGATCGCACTACTGTACTCTGGCCTGCGTGACAGAGTGAGACCTTGTCTCAAAAAAAAAAAAAAAAAAAAAGAGTAAATTGGCCAGGTGTAGTGGGTCCTGCCTGTAATCCCAGCACTTTGGGAGGCTGAGGTAGGAGGATTGCTTGGGTTCAGGAGTTCAAGACCAGCCTGAACAACATAGGGAGACCCTGTTTCTACAAAAAATAAAAAAATTAGCTGGGCATGGTGGTGCACTCCTGTAGTCTCAGCTGCTTGTAAGGCTGAGGCAGGAAGGTTGCTTGAGCTGGGGAGGTCAAGGCTACAGTGAGCCACAATCGTGCCACTGCACTGTAGCCTGGGTGACAGAGTGAGGCCCTGTCTCAAAAAAAAAAAAAAGTAACTGTTTTCTGTGGACTAAGTTGTATCCCCTTCAAATTCATAAGTTAAAACCCTAACCCCCAATGTGACTATATCTGAAGATAAGATCTTTAAGACATAATTGAAGTTAAATAAGGTGGTACCCTAATCTAATAGGACTGTGGCTTATAAAAAGAGGAAGAGCAAGAAATCTCCCCCTATCTTGCCATGTGAAGACCCAGAGAGAAGGCAGCTGTCTGCAGGCCAGGAGGAGAGTCCTCACCGGGATCCGAACCCTGCCAGACTTTCGTCTTGGCTTTTCAGCCTTCAGACTGTCAGGAAATAAATTTCTGTTGTATAGGCCACCCAATCTATGGTATTTTGTTACGGCAGCCCAACCTGACTAATACACTGTTGAAGGAAGGCCATCTGGCAAGGGAGCATTGAGGCAGAGAACGTAGTATCCAGCAAATCCTGGATAACCCTCATTGAACTGAAGAGCAATGATCGAATTTCTGCAGGCAGAGGGAGAAGCCACACACACCCAGCTGACTTTGCAGTCAGAAATCAACTGAAACAGTGCTATTAAAAGAAGAAACTCGGGGCCGGGCATGGTGGCTCATGCCTGTAATCCCATCACTTTAGGAGGCCGAGGCAGGCAGATCACGATGTCAGGAGACTGAGACCATCCTGGCTAACACAGTGAAACCCCATCTCTACTAAAAATACAAAAAAATTAGCCGGGTGTGGTGGCGGGTGCCTGTAGTCCCAGCTACTTGGGAGGCTGAGGCAGGAGAATGGCGTGAACCCGGGAGGCGGAACTTGCAGTGAGCACGGCTGCACTCCAGCCTGGGTGACAGAGCGAGACTCCTCTCAAAAAAAAAAAAAAAAAAAGAAGAAACTCGGTCAGGCACAGTGGCTCACACCTGTAATCCTAGCACTTTGGGAGGCTGAGGCGGGCAGCACCTGAGGTTGGGAGTTTGAGACCAGCCTGACCAACAAGGTGAAACCCCGTCTCTACTAAAAATACAAAATTAGCCAGGCGTGGTGGTGCACGCCTGTAATCCCAGCTACTCAGGAGGCTGAGGCAGGAGAATCGCTTGAACCCAAGAGGTGGAGGTTGTGGTGAGCTGAGATTGCCTCACTGCACTCCAGCCTGAGCAATAAGAGCGAAACTCCATTTCAAAAAAATAAAAAAAGAAGAAGAAACTCTATTTTCAAACTTGAATAGTGATTAACTCAGGCTCTGGAGTGAGACGAATTGAGTTTGAACCTGAGCCCTGTTGCATGCTGACAGAGTGACTATAGAAAAATTAATTGACCTCTTCGGGTCTCATTTCCTCAGCTATCAAATGAGCCATTGCTGCTACCTCCTAACTCTGTAGAGTAAATGTGATAATCTACACAAGGTGCATAGTCCAGTGCTCCACACATAGTAGTCCTTGATAAGTGTCAGCTACTACTGGTAATAATGTCGTATTGCAAATAATAATTATTAATTAACAATAATAATTTCATTCATATAACTTGCTTCACGTGCTTAAGCCAAAAAATAAGCCCATGCTTCCCGTGTTATTCAAGCTGAAACTGATCATAACCCTGTCTCTCCCCACTATCAGAAGATTGTCTTTCTCTCCTTCCTGGTGTCTACCCTCCCACACTGCGCTAAAGAGGAATGATGGAGTTTCAACTTATAGTTGCCACGCTCCAAATGCTTATTCATGTTAGAGCCAGTCCCACTGGGCATTCTATCAGATGCAGGTGTGCCACTAGGAAGCTGGTGAGGCCCTGGCTGTCCTAGGTCCACCCTTGCCGCATTAGTGGCTGGAGCAACGAATCCCACCTGAAATTCTCAGCTCCGGCTGTAGTCGAAGTCACGGCACTTTTTTCTACTCCTTCTTGGGGGGCCCTTCATATCCTTTCTGCTCAAGTGACCTCACTGTACAACCTCAATCTTTTAGGTTTTTGAATAATCTTAAATCCAAAAGCATTGATCTAATAGCCTTTTCAACAAATGGTGCTGGAAAACTGGATACCCACATGCAAGAAACTGAAACTAGAGAGAGGCCTTGCGCTCTTCACCAAAATTAACTCAAAATGGATCCTAGACCTCGATGTAAAATACGAAATTATAAAACTCCTGGAAGGTAACACAGAATAAAATCTAGATAACCTTGAGTATGGTGATGACTTTTTAGATACAACACTAAAAGCATGATCTGTGAAATAAGTAACAGATAAGCTGGCTTTCATTAAAATTAAAGACTTCTGCTCTGTGAAAGACAGTGTCTAAAGAAGACAAGTCACAAACTGGGAGAAAATATTTGCAAGAGACACATCTGATAAAGGAATGCTATTCAAAATATACAAAGAACTCTTAAAACTCAGCAATTAAAAAGCAAACAACCTGATTAAAGAGTGGTCCAAAAACTTTAACGGACACCTCATGAAAGAAGATATACAGATGACAAATAAGCACATACAAAAAGGCTCCACATTATACATCATCAGGGAAATGCAAATTAAAATGACAATGAGATGTCACTACATACCTATTAGAATGGCGGAAATCCAAAACACGGATAACACCAAATGCTGGTGAGGATGTGAAGTGACAGGAACTTTCATTCACTGCTGGTGGGAATGCAAAATAGTGTAGCCACTTTGGAAGACAGTTTGGCAGTTACTTACAAAACTAAACATACTCTGACCATGCGATCCAGCAACCGCACTCCTTGGTTTTTAACTAAAGGAATTGAAAACTTATGTCCACACAAAAACTTGCACACAAATGTTTGTAGCAGCTTTATTAAAAATTGCCAAAACTTGGAAGCAACCAAGATGTCCTTCAGGAGGTGAATGGATAAATAAACCGGGGTACATCCAGACAGTGGAATATTATTCATCGCTAAAAAGAAATGAGCTATCAAGCCATGGAAAGACATGGAGTAACCTTAAATGCATATTACTAAGGGAGAGAAACCAAGCTGAAAAGGCCACATGTTGTAGGATTCCAACTACATGACATTCTGGGAAAGGCACAGCTCTGGAGACAGTGAAAAGATCATTGGTTGCCAGGGGTTAGGGGAGGGGGAAGGATGACTAGGCAGAGCACAGAGGATTTTTAGGCCAGTGAAACTATTCAGTATGATACGGTAATGGCAGATACATATCATTATATACTTATCAGAGCCCATACAATGTACACCAACATTGAACTTTCATGTAGACTGTGGACTCTGGGTGATAATGTGTCAACGTAGGTTCATTGATTGTAACAAATGCTTCACTGTGGTGAGGGATGTTGATAGTGGGAGAGTCTAAACATGTATGGGGGTAGGAGGTATAGAGGAAGTCTCCGTACCTTTCTCTCAATTTTGTTGTGAACGTAAAATTTCTCTAAAACAGTAAAGTCTTTAAAAAGCATTGATTTCCATTTGGATCTGCTGGTCCCGTATACAAATTTACCCATTCCTTCGCCAGAGCTTTTGAGCTCCACAAACAAAAGGTACTGGATAGGATGGCCTTTGACAAACTTTCAAAACTCCTTCCCCAGTGACAATAAAGTGCCTATTTGCTTTATATGTCTTTATGCCCACAGGACTACGTAAGTGGCCCTTTTCACAGCAAGGAGATCTGCTCCAGTAATAATTCTACACTTTGTCAGATCAAAGATATTGTAGGTTGTAAAAGCAAATCACCCAGAAAAAAATGATTCCAGTTACCTATGACACATACTATTCTCTGAAAAACATCATGGTTTGAGGAATGGTAAAAATATGAGCTGAACTGTTCACAATAGCAAATACATGGAATCAATCTAAATGCCCATCAGCAGTGGACTGGATAAAGAAAATATGGTACATATATACCATGGAATACTATGCAGCTATGAAAAAGGATGAGATCATGTCCTTTGCGGTAACATGGAAGGAGCTGCAGGCCATTATTCTAAGTGAATTATTGCAGGAACAGAAAAGCAAACACTACATATTCTCACATATAAGTGGGAGCTAAACATTGAGTATACATGGACACATGAAGGGAACAATGGACACTGGGGCCGACTTGAGGGTGAAGGTTGGGAGGAGGGTGAGGACTGGAAAACGATCAGATACTATCCTTATTACCTGGATGAGGAAATAATTTGTACGCCAAATCCCTATGACATGCAATTTGCCTATGTACCAAACTTGTACATGAACCCCCAAACCTAAAATAAAAGTTGGAAAGAAAAAAAATCCCTGAAAGTTCTGTGGACTTATAAAAAGGGGATCCAATGAGCTGTAAGTCAACCATGAGGAGGTTTTGAAAGTGCTTGTCACAATGCTGAATGTAAAGTGTGTGCATACGTTGTACTTATATACTTATGTGGATGCTTTGTAGACAACAGATTTTCTCTGCTCATTCATCAACAGGCAGTTAAATGTTCTTGATTTCCACTTGACAAATTAATGTATTTTAGAAATTTAAATGCTGGAATAAAATTCAAAATCAATGTCTAAGAAAATAGGCTGGGTGTGGTGAATTATGCCTATAATCCCAGCACTTTGGGAGGCTGAGGCTCGCAGATCACTTGAGGCCAGGAGTTCGAGACCAGCCTGGGAAAAATAGAGAGACCTTGTCTCTACAAAAAATACAAAAAAAAAAAAAAAAAAAAAAAATTAGCTTGGCCATAGTAGCACATGCCTGTGGTCGAAGCTACTCAGGAGGCTGAGGTGAGATGATTGCTTGAGCCTGAGAAGTTGAGGCTGCGTTGAGCTATAATTGTGCCATTGCACTGCAGCTTGGGTGACAGAGGGAGACCCTCCTCCAAAAAAAAGAAAAACCCCCAAAACCAAAAAACAAAACACCCCAAGACAAACCTATGTGCATCTCAGAATCAATGAAAATATTAGGTAATATTTCTTGGGGATCTATCATGTGCTGGGCACTTGTTCTAAGACTTAATTCTAATTAAGAATTAATCTATCTACTCCTCATATTAGCTCTATGAAGTAGAAGCTATTACAGATGAGAAAAGTGAGGTACCTAGGTTTTATAACTTGATCTCATATTGTCAGGGAGTAGCTAGATTCAAACCCAGGCAGTTGTTGAATGCCATTATTAGACATGAAGCAATAGCAATTTTTAAACAGCAACTTTCTTCTCTCTCTCTCTCACACACACACATACACACGCACGTGCACGCGCGCACACACACACACACACACACACAATTTGAAGTCCCAACTTACTGATTCCTCCTATTGCAATTATAATAACTTGTATTGAAGAACAAGAAATTGGGGTTGGAAAGATTTAGTGAGTCCTCTTCAGAAAGGAATTTTGGTGCTAAAGTCCCTCCAGTGGGAAGGGGTGGTATACATACCCTTAGCACCATACGTACCTTTTTAGCACCTAATAGAGAACAGATCACCCAGGAGACCACTTTGTTTAAAAAAGAAGTGTGGTTGGCTGGGTGTGGTTTCTCATGTCTGTAATCCCAGCACTTTGGGAGGCCGAGGCGGGCGGATCACCTGAGGTTGGGAGTTCGAGACCAGCCTGACCAACATGGAGAAACCCCGTCTCTGTTAAAAATACAAAATTAGCCGGGCATGGTGGCACATGCCTGTAATCCCAGCTACTTGGGAGGCTGAGGCAGGAGAATCGCTTGAACCTGGGAGGCAGAGGTTGCAGTAAGCTGGGATCCTGTCATTGCACTCCAGCCTGGGCAACAAGAGTGAAACTCCGTCTCAAAGCAAACAAACAAACAAACAAAAAAGTGTGGTTGAGCTCTTCGTTTCCTGGCTCTTTCCAATGGCTCTCCTTGGAGTGGGGGCCTATTTGTGTCCTGCAACATGGCTTTCTCACGATGATACTAGTAACATCTTCTCTCAGATGCTTTAGGAATGTTCGCAGCTGTAAGTAATGGAAAAACCCAATTAAAAACAGCTTCAACAAATAGGGCATTATCTATCTATCTATCTATCTATCTATCTATCTATCTATCTATCTATCTGTCTGTCTGTCTGTCTGTCTATCTATCTATCTATCTATATCAGAACTAAGAGAAACAGCCTGTGTGTTTGACACACTGAGCCAGAGCTGGACTGCCTGCCTTCAGACACTCATCAGATGAGACAAAAATATATATATTATTTATAACTATAAATAGATATTATATCAATAGATATTTATTTAATAAATATAATATAAATATGTATTGATATTTGGTCTCACCTGATGAGTGTCTGAAGGCAGGCAGTCCAGCTCTGGTACAATGACTTGGTGCTGTCAAACATGCAGGCTCTTTCTCTTAGTCCAGCCATCTTAGCTTGTTGACATTTTGCCTCTTGGTTTTCAAATGGATTTGACACCTCTGACCCTTAGGTCCATGTTCTAGTAAGAAGAAAGGGGAAGGGCAAAAGAGCTCAGCTCTCCCAGGAGAATTCTTATAGCTCTTTAACTAAAACTGGGTCACACGTGTAGACCCTCAGGCCAATTACTAACCAAAGGTAATGAGGTGACCACGATTGTTTTGGACCTGTTATGATGCATCCCCTAAGACTGGGAAGGTGTCTCCTCTCCCCAGGATCAAGGTATGCTTGACTGCTACCTGAGCAAGAGCAAAAGCAGGAAGTATGGCTGGGTGACAGGTGGGGAGCCACCAGTGTCTGCTACATGTCTCCTTACGCTTTGCTCTCCTTCCATAGCCCATCGCCTACTTTTCTCTACTTAGGCTTAGATAAAAAGGGGGGACCTGCATCCCCTACCATTGTATGGCCCTGCGGAATGTCAGTACTGTGAAGGGAGGGGCCGCCTCTGCTCCCCACACCATCCCTGAGCTTCTGACTTGCCTGGTGCGTTGGAGTGCACAGAAGAATGAATATTGGCCTGGAGCCCATGTGTGTTGGCCACCCCCTCAGGAGCCAACAAGGCAAGATCAGGCCTCCTGTGGCCACTGGCCTGTGCAGGCAGTGTGTGTGTGTGAGTGTGTGTGAGTGTGCATGTGTGCACGCTTGCAGCTCCTCCCTGCCTCAGACTGAATTACTTATAAACAGGCCTGTGCCAACCCCGGCAGGGTCTGCATTTCAACACAACACCTCCCGCAATTTCTCGAATTCTTTTGATTTGGCAAAATCCAAAAATAAAACAAAACCCCACCATCTTCCGCTCAGCATGACTCTGGAGCCCAGTGCCCTGCTTGAGCAATGGGTTCCGGATGTTTGGGATGTCTCCCCAGAGCTGGCCAACTCGCCTTTCCTCCTCCACATGTTCCTGCTCTGGATCCCAGCCTCCCTCCTCGCCTGTCTCGGGAGATCCATGTGCAGGACCAGGACTCGGGGCTCTGCGGGCTCCCTGGGCCCCTATTGCTTGTGGGCACTCTTCCATTCCACATCCTGGGTGTCTCCATCTGGGACACCTGTTGATGTAAGTCTCTTGACAAAGGAATTGAGAACATTTTTCCCTTTGCCTTCAAGAATCCCATTGGCCCGGAAATGGAGGCTGCTGAAATCTCTCCAGCCTCTGGACTCAGGAAGCAGTGTGTGGTTGGGTAATTTCATGCACGTTAATTCCTAGACACCAGGATGTGCAAACCACCTTTTATTATTATCTCACCCATGTCCAGGATTTTATACAAATGGATTTGTGAGCTCCTAATCTACCAAATTAGTGACTTAGAGTCTTCCCACAGTGATGGAATAGCAGGGATTGTGATTCTTAATATAACTGAGGAAACTGAGGCTCTGAGGGGTTAAGGGAGAGATTCAAGGTCACACAGTAAGACAGGAGCAGAACCAAAGCTTGAACTGATTTTTTGTCTGATGAGCTTTCTGGTACACCACCTTATCTTTCAAGTTAGTTTCCTCGTAAATCCCCAGCACAACTAGGCACAGAATCCAGCCTCTCTCCAGGAAGATTCTTCTCATCTTCCAGCCCTGAAAATGTTGGTCAGGCAGGGCATGTTCTCCAGCCTGTGCCATAGTGGTGGATGTCATGTGGGCAGACCCCTATGACAAAGAGCATCTGGAACTTGGAGCCTGGCACAGTCAGTGCCCTGGAAATCCCTTCTGAACCTCCCCCTGCCACAACACCTGCCCAGCCCATGCCTCCTCTGTGTCTATGTTAATTAAAGCAATCATTTTCTCAATGTCTATTCCCCTGCCCCGACCCCAAATCCATGGGCAAACAGCAAGTTCAGCACTCTACTGCTAGAAAGGAAAGAGCACAAGGCTGGGAGTTGAGAAGCAGGGGTCAAGGCTGACCTGACATGGCCACTCACTAGATGTGGGACTTTCTCACATCCTTTACTCCTTTAGGACCTCAACTTTCTCCTCTGTGTAATGGGTGGGTAGGGGTGTGTTGGACTGAATGGCCTCTAGGCTCCTTTGTTTCTTTCTCTCTCTCTTTTTTCTTTCTTTCTTTCTTTCTTTCTTTCTTTCTTTCTTTCTTTCTTTCTTTCTTTCTTTCTTTCTTTCTTTCTTTCTTTCTTTCGTTCTTTCTTTCTTTCTTTCTTTCTTCTTTCTTTCGACAGAGTTTCACTCTGTTGCACAGACTGGAGTGCAGTGGTGTGATCCTGGCTTACTGCAACTTCTGCTTCCTGGGTTCAAGCGATTCTCCTGCCTCAGCCTCCTAAGTAGTTGGGACTACAAGTGCGTGCCACCACGCCTGGCTAATTTTTTGCATTTTCAGTAGAGACAGGGTTTCACTATGTTGGCCAGGCTGGTCTCAAACTCCTGACCTCAACTGATCTGCTCACCTCGGCCTCCCAACGTGCTGGGCTTACAGGTGTAAACCACGGTGCCCAGCCTCTTTTCTATCATTATTGTGCTATAGTGTGTCTTTGTGGTGCTATTTAACATAGAAATGGCACAGACATACCCGGAACCAGGAACAGAATATTATCTATGCTGTTTGTTTCCATGTAGTTTGAGAACCTGGAAATATGGAAGGAGTTTATTAGGTGCAACCTGTGTGCATGAACCACAGCATTGTTAGCGAGAATGGACACTAAGAAAGTGAACAGTTACGAACTGCTTTGTACGTGCTGGGCACATCGCACTCCTTGATCTTATTTGATCCTTATTATAACCTCACGTGGTGGAACCTGAATCTGGCTCCATTGTTCTTTCTAAAACTTCACGCTGCCATGTATTAATGATATCTTCTATTTACTGAGCATTTACTGTGTGTCAGAGCCTACCCCAAGTAATTTTTTTTTTTTTTTTTTTTTTTTGAGATGGAGTCTTGCTCTGTCGCTCAGGCTGTAGTGTAGTGGCACGATTTCGGCTCACTGCAACCTCTGCCTCCCGGGTTCGAGTGATTCTTGTGCCTCAGCCTCCCAAATAGCTGGGATTACAGGTGCATGCCACCACAACTGGCTAATTTTTGTGTATGTATATATATATTAGTAGAGATGGAGTTTCACCACATTGGCCAGGCTGGTCTCGAACTCCTGGCCTCCAGTGATCTGCCCGACTCAGCCTCTCAAAGTGCTAGGATTACAGGTATAAGCCACCATGCCTGGCCCTACTCCAAGTAATTTAAATACAGTATTTTATTGAATCCTCACAATAATCCTGAAAAGGTGAGGATTATCCCTTTTATGGATGTGAAAATGGAGGCACAGAGAAAGGAAGTCACTTGCCTAGGGTCTCAGGGCTAAGGACTGTCAGAGCCTGATTCTCACCCAGTTCTGCTTGATTACAACACCCATGTTCTTAACTACTGGACTACGTTACCTCCACTCTGCTGTAGGGACAGCTGACAGCCCTCAGCAGGGTGTCTACTATGTACTTGCTACTTGCTACTATGTCTACTATGTACTTGCTACTATGTCTACTATGTCTACTATGTACTTGCTACTATGTCTACTATGTACTTGCTACTATGTCTACTATGTCTACTATGTACTTGCTACTATGTCTACTATGTACTTGCTACTATGTCTACTATGTCTACTATGTACTTGCTACTTGCTACTATGTCTACTATGTACTTGCTACTGTGTCTACTATGTACTTGTCTACCTTGTACTACTATGTCTACTATGTACTTGTCTACTATGTACCACTATGTCCTTGGAGGGAGGTGTACAAACAGTCTGTGGACATCTAAAAACAAGCACCATCAGCTGGACGTGATGGCTCACCCCTGTAATCCCAGCACTATGGGAGGCCGAGGCGGGTAGATCACGAGGTCAGGAGATCGAGACCATCCTGGCTAACACGGTGAAACCCCATCTCTACTAAAAAATAGAAAAAATTATAGCCAGGCGTGGTGGCAGTCACCTGTAGTCCCAGATACTCGGGAGGCTGAGGCAGGAGAATGGCATGAACCCGGGAGGCAGAACTTGCAGTGAGCCAAGATCGCGTCACTGCACTCCAGCCTGGGTGACAGAGCGAGACTCCGTCTCAAAAAAAAAAAAAAAAAAAAAAAAGCACCATCCAACCTCTGTCCATTAATGGTTTATGTTCCTCCCACATGCAAAATACACTCACCCACCTCCCAAGGACCCCCAAATCATTTCATCACAGTATCAGAGTGAATTCCAACATTTTTCATTTAATTTACAAGCTGATGGTGTGCCTCAGGTGTAATTCCTTAAATTCAGTTTTTAAGGAAGACCTGTGAACACACACACTCAAAATGTAATGATGGAATGGGCATAGGATAATCACTATAGACATTTATGTTCAAAAATGTGGGAAATGTGAGGCATAAAAGTCGTTAGTTCGTAGAATGTCTGAAATACAATTAGAAAAATGTTGGAAGTTCTCTGATTAAGACTTGGTTTACTCCTGACTAGAAATAATTTTTCATGACTGTTTGCCTTGCCATCTGGGGTCTTGGTTTGCCCTCTGAGTCACTTTTCCTTTTCCATGAGAAGTAGTCTTGTCTACAACTGTATAGTTTTCTCAGCTTATTTCACGCCAGGTTTTATTTGTGGGGGGTGGTGGGGTTGGGGGAGGAAGGTTCAAAGGTTGTTTTCCATTTTGTACTGTTACTGTCTAAGCCAGTGGTGTTTCTGCAAATACAATTTTTTAAAAAAGTTTGTGAGTCTCTTCTGAACCATACTGGAGTCATTTCACTAAACAAAAGTCATACTTAGAAATCTCTTTGAGATAAACTCATGGTCTTCTGCTAAAATGACGGAGGGACATTAAACTTCTTAGGATCTCTATTATTTGAGAGTATCTGTGAGGCATACACAAGTTTTTTAGAGGTGTTTTGTCTGATTGAATAGTACTCTGAAATATTAGCGTACTATTGGAGCTTTCCAAGATCTTAACAAAGGGCTTTAACTGCCACCCTCTTGGCTTCATCTTCTGACTATTTTTTTCTGCAGTATCCTGAAAGTGATCATGGATAGAAGCCATTTCTTTTTATTTATTTTTTCCTTCAATATACTACCATGTTAGGAAGCCCTTTTTTTTTTTTTTTTTTTTTTTTTTTTTTTTTTTTTGAGATGGAGTCTTGCTCTTGTTGCCCAGGCTGGAGTGCAATAGCATGATCTTGGCTCACTGCAACCTCCGCCTCCAGGGTTCAAGCCATTCTTTTGCCTCAGTATCCCAGGTAGCTGGGATTACAGGCGCCTGCCACCACGCCTGGCTAAGTTTTGTATTTTTAGTGGAGACAGGGTTTCGCCATATTGGGCAGGCTGGTCTCAAACTCCTAACCTCAAGTGATCCACCCACCTCAGACTCCCAAAGTGCTGGGATTATAGGCATGAGCCACCGTGCCCGCTCAGGAAGCCATTTCTTAATTTTAGCTTTGATTGCCATCTTGGGAAGTTGAAAACTTTTAAGACTATCAAGTCCTGGCACCTCCATGTGTAGCAGTCCTAGCTTATCTGTCTCCCCTCACATTTTACTCTAAGCAGCAAGAAACCAGGTGGCACCTTGAACACACAGCTTAGTAATCTCTTTAGCTGGATCCAGTTCATTACGTACAGGTGACAGTGTTGCTAAACTTTTTGCCGCGATACAACAAGGATCCTCCTTTCTTCTACTTTCCGGAAAGTTTTTCCTCGATTTTCTTTATGTTGTTATCTGAAGCCTCCTCAAAGATCATCATGCATCCACCAGCAGTTTTGTTGAAACTCTTCAGGACTTTGCTAACACTGTCCTCAATATCCTTCTATCTTCTGCTTACTGCTTGGTTCTAAAGCCACGCCTACATTTCTAGATATTACTTTTAACAGCACCTCACTTCTGGTACCAAAATCTGTATCTATTGATGCATAACAAATTGCCCCTCCTACCCCCAAACCAACATTTTAATCTCATCAGTTAAGGGCCAAGGAATCCAAAAATAGCTTAACAGGAGGGTTCTGACTCAGGGTCTCTCATGAGATTGCAGTCAAGATGTAGGCCAGGCCTGGAGGAACCACTTCCACAATGGCTCATTCACATGGCTATTGGCTAGAGGCCTCAGTTCCTCAAGGGCTACTGGCAGGAGGCCTCAGTTTCTCACCACGTGGACTTCTTTACGGAGTTTCAAATGTGTCCTTTTAACATGGCAGCTGACTTTCCCCAGAGTGAGTGGTTCAGAGAGAGCAAATATGAAGCTTCAGTGCCTTTTGGTTTTGGAAATGACAAATCTTAATTTCTGCTACATCCCATTGGTCACAAAGACTAACCCTGATACAATGTGAGAGGGGACTACTCAAGGGTATGATTATCAGGAGATACGGGATCACTGGGATCCGTCTTGAGGCTGCCTACCATTGACGTCCATTGACTCATCTCTCTGGGTATACAAAATACTGCTGTGAGCTGGATTACAAGGGGAAGGAGAGGGAGATTGACTTTTTTTTTTTTATGCTTTGTGACAAGAGCCCTGCTTTCATGCAGAATTTCAGCAACATCATTTTTTAAAATTTTTTATTCAAAGCCTATCATTTCCTAGAATCTAGGCATGAGCCTATGAAGGAGGCTGGCCAGGAGACAAATCCAAGAGGCAGATGCTATTCTACAGTCAAAGCCACACTTCCTCTGAGCATAAGGATTTGTTTAGGCCCTGCTCCTCTGTCCAACTTCCTGTTCTTGTCAGGTGAGTTATTTCTTCAGATGTGAATAAGTAAATTCCAGGTAGGACCCTAGAGCACCCTGGATATGTGTTTGAGTCCTAGCTACAGACACAGCTTAGGCACTAGCTGGGACTTTGCTAAAAAGGTCAAGAATCAGGATGGTGTAAGAATGTGGCCTAGGGGAGAAAAAGAAGCAGAATCTGCCCTAAACATGCACTGCGTAGGCCCACAGTCCCTTGGCTGAAAGGGGCTTTGGGGTACATTTCTTGGGTAGAGAAGCCATGATACCCCCAACTGGTCAACTAGAATCCACTCTGGCAGCAAACAAAAGGTGTGATAAGATAATCTGGACTTCTCAATATTTATAGTGACTTCCTGCATTTGTATCAATCTTTGGGTCCTAATTCCTTTTATGGCCTTCTGCTTCATACTTAAGATTTCTGATCTTTTCTTTTCCTTTTTCCTCTTCCTCTTCCTCTTTCTCCTCCACCTCCTCCTTCACCTCTTCCTCTTCCTCCTTCTTCTTCTTCTTCTTCTTCCTCTCCTCCTCTTCCTCCTCTTCTTTTTTGAGACAGTGTCTTACTCTGTTGCCCACGCTGGGGTGCAGTAGTATGATCATGGCTCATTGCAGCCTTGACCTCCTGGGCTCAAGCAATGCTCTATCTCAGCCTCAGGCCCAAGTATCTTGGGCCACAGGTGTGTGCCACAACACCTGGTTAATTTAAAAAAATTTGTTGTAGAGACAGGGTCTCATTATGTTGCTCAGGCTGGTCTTGAACTCCTGGGCTCAAGCCATCCTTCTGCCTTGGACTCCCAAAGTGGATTACAGGTGTGAGTCACTGCACCCAGCCAAGATTCCTGATTTATTTCCTAGTCCAATGACCCCCTTCTGGAATGACCCTGGGTACCCTCTGTGAGTGAATACAATCATTACTGACCTTGTGGCCCACTTCTGGTGCAATTTTTTGGATCTTGACGTAACTTTTCTCTGTACCATGGAGAAATTTGATTACACCCTCAGTTTGTCCTCAGATTGCCTCTCTACTCAGGCCTGTTACATGAGGGCATAGTGTTAAAGAGGGTAGTTCTAGAAGTTCTGAAGAAATCTCGACTCAAGACTTACCCACCATCATGCTAATGGGCATAAGCTGGTGGAAGGAACCCACTCGCTCCAGGAAGGGACAGATGTATTACAGGAATGAGCACTGTCCTCCTGAGAGGCGACGTGGAATTTTGTGTGAGTAGATCTGCCGCGACTTCATTGGAAAGTATTCTGTCTTTAATGTGTGCACCCGACGTGATGAAGAACCTGCCAAGAGTCATCTTGAAGACCTACCAGTCGCTACCTGCTTTTGCTGAGTTCCCTGAAGTCACTGGTGCAGTGAACAGAGGCCTACATGACCACGACTATTTGGATGTTTTAATACTGTAGGTAAAAAACAGAACAACTTGAAGGCATATTCATCTCTATTTCGCTCTTCCTTTCTCTCCTGAAATTGGGGCTTTCAACTAGAGGGAATCAGAGTTCTTTAAAAACAAAAAAATAAATAAAATAGTATTTGGTATCTGGGACCATGCTTATGGTAACAGGAGTGCCTGTTATAAAAACAACAATATATGTGAGAAGAAACTTGCCTACCTGATCAAAACTCTTTAAACTGAGGAAGAAAAAAAGCTAAGATAAATGGTATGAATGATATGAATGAATGAAAACATTCTCACGTCTTGCACCAAAAGTCCTCTTAAAAAAGGAACTGTTTTGATCAGGAAAATCCCTTGAAAAGCAGTGTGAGATTGAAGGTAAGACACAGTAGAAATAATCTAGCATGCTTCAAGGGGGAAAGAAAAGAATCAGCTAAAACCTCTGTATGTTAATAAAAAACAGGAATTTGCAGCAAGTGGGAGAGAGTGGGGATGAAAGCAGAAGGTAGACAGAGGACAAAGTACAACATTATGGCAGGGTAGATGAAAGACTTTTGAAATGAGGACGCTTCATGTTCATTTGGAGTTGTTTTTCTGCTGTGCTTAGAAATGCCTTGCAAGAGTATTTTTGCATAGAAAGTAAGGATAAGAACTTGGCTTTAAACATGGGTCAATGTGATGAAGTAAGAGAAAATGTAAACAAGATAGAGAGATGATCCATAAGCCGAAGGCATGAGACATAGCAAAACCTCTGAACCAGGTTCTCCAGCAAAAGTAACAGGGAAACAGAGGTGTTCAGGAGTCTGCACAAGGCAAACTTGACATGTAACATGAAGATCAAGTATGATTTCAGAGAATTGGACATGTGCTGGTATCATGCTCATCTGGCAGTGGAAGGAGAGGATGGTTTAAAAGGCAACCAGTCTGGGCAACAAAGTGAGACCCTGTTTCTACAAAAAATAAAATAAATGACTTGGCATAGTGGTGCACCTTTGGTCCTAGCTACACAAGAAGCTGAGGCAGGAGGATCACTTGAGCCCAGGAAGTTGAGGCTGTAGTGAGCCATGTTTGTGCCACTGCACTCCAACCTGGGCGGTAGAGCAAGACTCTGTCTCAAAAAATATATATATGTAAAAGAAAAGAAAAGAAAAGAGAGTTCTAATAAAGGCAGGGAGGAGAGCACTAGTATATATGAGGAGTGTGAAAATTAACTTAAGGGTGAACAGAGTAGAGAATTTGGGTGATAAGAGAAAAAATAATAATCTGTGCTAATGTTTATTGAGGTTTCTTTAACAGGTAGGCACTGTCAAAGCACATGGCATGCAATACATCATTTCATTTTCACTACAATCTTAAAAGACACAGATTTCTCATATTATAGGTGAGGAAACTAAGGATTATAAAGGTCAGGCCATTTGTCCAAAGTCACCTTGAAAGAAAATGGAGTGGGAATCCAGACCCAGGGAATCCAGAGTCTAAGCTTTTATGCATATGTGCACACCTGGAATAACAGAAGATATAGATGAATTTTTTTTTATTTTTCATTTTTTTACAAAGTTCTGATTCTCTAGCACAGATGCAAGGTGAAGAAATGATAGAGACTGTCAACTTTCCAGTCATCTGCTGACAGTGGGGGTCTTATTATCCTAAAAGCTGAATCTTTGGCAAAGTGTTTTCACCTTGCAAGGAAGATGACATCCTCTCTGAGACAAAGAAGAAGGAAAGAGAACTGTCCACATCCATTTTGCACATCCAGGGATGAACTGGCTGTTCCCATGGAAGTCATGGGAACCCTGGGAGGGAAAAACTATTCCAGTCCTATTGGAGGTTGTGACATTGAAGAAGGAGGACCATGGCCCCAGGTTAACATGTGCCTGGACATTGGGAAAGTAGACATATTAGCCAGGGTGCTTTCAATAGCCTGCAAAGGAGGGGAGTAAGTTGGCACCAGTCATGGAAAGCCCATGGGTGATTGGCTTCAGGCACTGCTGTGATCAGGAGCTCCAACAATAAGGCATTGAGGGCTACGGTTTTCTTTTGTTTTATGTTTTTTGTTTTTTTCAGACAGGAGGTTGCTCTGGAGCCCAGGCTGGAATGCAGAATTGTGATCATAGCTCACTGTAGCCTGGACACCTGGGCACATGCACTCCACCTGCCCAGCCTCCAGAGTAGCTGGGACTAAGGTGCGCACCACCATATCTGGCTAATATTTTTTCTTTTTCTTTTTTAGAGATGAGGTCTTGCTATGTTTCCCAGGCTTGTCTCAAACTCCTGACCTCAAGTGATCCTCCTACTTCAGTCTCTCAAAGTGCTGGGATTACAGGTGTGAGCCATCACACCTGGCCCCAAGGACTACTTTGATCTCTGTTGCCTCATCCCTTGGTTCCATGTATCGACATCTGCTGACAAGTGGGAGAGGCAACTGCAAATACTTTCAGATTTATATCTTCTCACTTTAGCTACCCTTTATCTCCTTCAATTTCTATTTTTCAACTCAAACCAGATCCCTAATTGACATGGCTAGGTCTCATGCCACCCTCTGTACTAGTCACTATTGCAAGGTCAATGGCATACTATGACTGAGCCAGCCTGAGTCACTCTTTCACCCAGAGATGGAGTTTGGGTTAGGGAGGGTGTGGGAGGAGCAGTTCCACAAAGGAAATATGATCCCTGGAACAAGATAATGTATCCATCATAACATGTTCTAAATGTTCACAGAGAAGACTGGCTCTATAGCCAATGACCTCGTAAAGGAAGATAGGATGTGTTTAGAAAAGACATTACAAAACTATGGTCAGAGCTGATCCCAATGAGGAGAGACATAGATGGGATGGAGCAGGTGACTAAAGCCACACTTGAGCCATGCAGGTTGCTCTATGGTGAGTTCTGACTTTAAAAGGACATAGGAACTGTGGGGTCCTGAGGAAGATGAACAAAGAGTAGGGGGGGCCTTTGGAAATAGTTGCAACAAGGCTGATTCAGCACAAAATCAGATTTAAAGAGGAAGACATTTTGAGGACAACTAAAATCTTTGGGGGCTTTGTTTAGTACGTGAAAAACAGAGTAAGCATAGACCCATTGCTTGGGCAAAAGGAGATATTGTTAGATAAAAAGACAGAGAAAGTAAAAGAAAAGTTGAAAATGTAATTTTTCCATCAAGGACGTCAAACCAGAAAGGGAAGAACAAACAATGTACAAAATTGAGATTCAAAGTCTGTAGAGAGACAGGGATGGCTCACTCAATGGTTATTTCCTCCCTCTTTTCTTGGCCTTTTTTTTTTTTTTTTTTTGGATACAAAGTTTCACTCTTGTTGCCCAGGCTGGAGTGCAAAGCTACAATCTTGGCTCACTGCAAACTCCACCTCCCGGGTTCAAGCGATTCTCCTGTCTCAGCCTCCTGAGTAGCTGGGATTACAGGCACCTGCCACCATGCCTGGCTGATTTTTGTATTTTTAGTAGAGATGGGGTTTCACCAAGTTGGCCAGGCTGATCTTGAACTCTTGACCTCAGGTGATCCACCCGCCTTGGCCTCCCAAAGTGCTGGGATTACAGGTATGAGCCACCATGCCCAGCCTTCGGCCTGATTTTTTTTTTTTTTTTTTTTTTTTGAGATGGAGTTGCACTCTATTGCCCAGGCTGGAGTGCAGTGACGTGATCTTGGCTCACTGCAACTTCTGCTTTCTGGGTTGAAGTGATTCTCCTGCCTCAGCCTCCTCAGTAGCTGGGATTACAGGCACACTCTATCACACCCAGCTAGTTTTTGTATTTTTAGTAGAGACGGGGTTTCATCATGTTGGCCAGGCAGGTCTCAAGCTCCTGACCTCAGATGATCCACCCACCTCGGCCTCCCAAAGTGCTGGGATTACAGGCGTGAGCCGCCGCATCTGGTCAGGCCTGATTTTTTAATGTGTCAGCATTCCTCCACTATATCTGAGATGCAGTGGTCCAAGAAGATCACTGTGGTTCCATTCTCCGCATCATGGATTGGCTTAAGGATGGGCATGAGACTTACTTCTGACCAATGAGATAGGGGAATGGTCTGCCTGCCAGGGTTTCTGAAAATGTGTCCTTGCTTCTAAATAGAAGATGCACGAAACCAGAGTCATTTTATTGCTGGACATTGTTGTATTTGCATGGCATAGGTGGAACTGTAAAAACTGTTTTGAGATCGTGAGGGAAATCAATTGACAACTGACCACCTGAGGATGGTGGAACAAAAGAGTAGATAAGTATCCTTGGAGATGCAATCCACCTACTGAAGTAATCAGTCTTGAAGCCCCTCTTCCTAGCCCCTCTCATTTTATGAGATAAACAATGTTCCTTATACTTTAAGCCAGTTGAGCCTAGGGTTTCTCCTCTTTGCAGCCCAAGGTGTCCTGGTTGGCTCAGAGCTGAAGAAAGCTGAGGAGCTCAGATAGGAAGAGGGCAAGAAGCTGATTTAATTGGGTCTCAGGAACTGGCCTGATGACTCACATCTCGAGGTGTGGAAAGAACTTTCCGGTGGGGCTGGGGAGCCACTGTCAGTAACTTTTAAGTAATTGTGGAGAATAGAAGGTGGTGCCAGAATCAGGAACTGGCCAGAGATTATCCTGATTTTCATAAAAATAAAAGAAATTGTTTCTGGAAACTCCAGACAAGTAGATTTGAGGTAGGTAACAACAGAGAAGCAGGATGCATTAGAAAGCAGATGGTGAGTGAGCATTTAGGAAGGAATGCAGTGGTCAGTTGAAAGCAACATGACTTCACTGAGCACAAGTTATTCCAAAGTAACCTCATTTCCTTTTTTGATAAAGTTACTATGCTTGTGAATCAGGTGTACGCCATAAACATTGCAGGTCTTGATTTCAGCTTAGGGTTAACAGTTTCTCTCATGGTTTCCTTGTGGCTAAGATGGTGAAATGTGGGTTGGATGAGAGCAGTGGTTTTGTGTATTTGCAGCTGTCTCAACAGCTGAATCCAGAGTGTTGAGTATTGAATGGATGTCACAGACCATGTGCTGAGCCCCATCAGGGTGGTAGGGAGAGAAGTCACACATTGGCCTGGGCCAAGGGCTTGGCTGGGAGCGAAAGTCTGACACTCTGGGTGAGACAGTCTAGAAATGGGCAGGACTAGTGCCAGCAAAGCCCGGATCTGTCACCCAGGGACCAAGGGTTAAGCAGAGTGGATCAAGTGGACACAGGATGGTAGAAGTGAGAAGGATCATGGAGAAGACATAGAGAGGAGGAAGCAGGCAAAGAGATGGATTTCAGGAGGGAGGAAGAGGAAGGCGGGATTAGAGGGAAGTCAAAGGAAGTCATAGGAGTGGGTGTGCATAGAGTCTTGCTCCTTGCTTCTTGAAGGTGGCCGGGTCCAATTCATGACAATGGATATCAACCTTCAAGGAGGTTTCTTACAAAGTGCCAGCAGCTCTAACCTTGATCCTGTCTGATATATCATTAGATGAAAACTCAGGAGGCAAACTGATCAAAGGTGTAGATGTCACACATCTGAGAGGGAGAGTTAATACCAGAGGTGACAGAATGAGGACCCAGAGTGGTCCTGACAGGTTGGAATGTTGGGTCAAAAACAATAAGATACAACTGAACAATCCTGAATGGAAAGTCTGGCATTTACATGCAAAAAACAAGCGGCAAAAGAAACCAGAGGAGGGCTCGTTGCCTTGGCAGGAAATCACGTGAAAAATATCCGAGGCTTTTCAATGACCACCAGCTCAGAATAAGCCAAGAGTGTGATATGATTGCTAACAATCCGGCGCAACAAGAGACAGAAGTATTCAGAGAAACGCAGTACTCATGGGAAGGAGTGGTCTCATTATATTTTGTCAGATGACATCTGGAGTATCATATTCGATTTTGGGCATCAGATTTTGAGAATGGCATTGATGAATCAGAGTGTGCTCAGAGATAGGCTGCTTAAGATGAAGAAAGTTCAAGAAATTATGTGGTGTGAGGAGAGGCTGAAGGATCAGGGAACATTCTGCCTGGAAATGCAAACGTCATTTGTGAGCGAGATGCATGTCATTGAGGAAGAAGCTGAGGTAGAATTACAGCCAAAGGGTGCAAGATACAGGGAATGCACATTCCTACATATAAAGACAACCTTTCTGATCATTATAATCAAGAGAAATAGTGTCAGTTGTATATCGCTTACAAGTGTCAAAAGCATGGGCCCATTTGTAAGGTGAGCTATTATTTCCATGCTATAGATTGAGGTAATTGGAACAATCAAGAAATTGCATCCCACAGTATCTTCTGCACCTAGACCATTACCTGGTAAATATTTGTTGTATGAGTGAGATATCACGGAGGTTGAATGCCTTTCCCAAGATTGCACAAATGGATTCTCAGGGTTTCTGCCTTTCAGGCTCCACCGTTTGCCTTGGAGGAACTCTGAGATGCCCCAGGCTGTCTTGGGGGGGTTGAGGTGTCTTATCTTCAGAGACCACGTGGACATCTGCCAGCATGTATTAGAGAGCTTCCTGGCATAGGGTGATGGGGGTAGGGGGTACCAGAGTACCTAAAAAACCCTTCCAACTCAGAGGCTTCCCCCAGAATATTCCTAATCTAAGGAACTCTTAGTTGCTGTTTATGAACGCAGGAAGAGTGTGGAATCTGTCTTCACACAGACCCAGCCAGCGGCTGTGGTCGATGCTATCTTCTCCTGGAATCTCTTCAGTGCTCTCCCTCTAGATCCCTATCTGGGTGTGGGTGTGTGTCTCTAGTGCTTCTAAATCCAGACATCCAGGGTAAAATTTATCATACAAGTTATCAAGTAAAAGACAGAATTTCAGCTTAGTGGGCTGCCTGGTGCATGCTTTTGATTTCTGTCTTTGTTGCCAACCTCTCTAAAAAGTGTAAGTCTTCACATCTGCTTTGATAAAGGGGAAAACTCCTTTTCTCCAGAACATGGATTCTGCAGAGTCGAGGCCCATGATCATCTTAAGTGAATTCAAATATATATTCTTTTTACACTGACCTCCATTATGGACCAAGGAAAGTGTTTTTCCCTCTTACAGCAAAAGTATAAATTATGATACCCCTTTAATTGTGATGGGGATGAGGTGATCAGACCGCGGGTCATCAAATCGACAATGTCAGCCTGTGTTTGCATCAAGTTCTCCCTTGTCCTCCAGGAGAAGTGCAAAAGAAGTCTCCAGGAATGGAGGGTCCCAGTGGACCACCTTCCAATCAACAGAGGCTTGGCTGCCAGTCCTGCAGCCGCGTGTGCTACTAAGTGGTGTCCAAACTCTCCACTAGGTGGAGAAAAAGAGCGGTTATGAAACGTACAAAGCCCCAAATCAAAAACACAGTCCAAAGAGTAAAATCCAATTCTAAATGGAACTCGAAAACTTGAGAAGTAATTTAAAGGAACCACATTAAATACTAGAATGTTTAATGGGGCCCATGTGTCCCTAGCAGAGAAAGAGAGTGCGAGAAATGGAACAGAGGAAATCAGGGAGACAATATGTCTGTGCGACTTGTTCTAATTAGGGGCACAGCGCTGCTGAGGATCATTCATTATAATTTGGTTAAATCTTCAGTACGGCCAAGGCACCTCTGCTGAGTGGTGTAAAACAAAGGGCTCCGTCGTAAACGGGGTGAGCGTCTCTCCGTTGGAGGTTAACGCCAGTCACTCGGGAGGGCCCAGGGCTGTACATCACTCTCCTGCCAGTTCTTCTTTATGACTCCAGCGCTGGGCTCCAGCTAGCAGATGTCTGCAAATTTCGGGGAGGAGAGGGGAGGGGAGTCGGGGGAGGGAGGGGGCCCCCGGCGCTCATTGTCTCCAACTTGTCTGTCGCTTAATTCAGTATCTCTGTCTGCCGCTGGAGCGGGATGGGAAGAGTTCAAAGGAGGAAATCAAAACAATCCATAGATCAGAGCTTGGGAGTGATCGGTGTGGCACCCAGAAATCACCGGCACTCCTCCGGCTCCGCTTTGAAATGTGGACGCCAGCGATGATTTAGTGCGCCGCGCCGGCGCTCGCACCAGCAGCACGTGGAGCGCTTCCTGGGGGGTTATTTTTTAGAAAGGAGAAGGTAGCCAGAGACTTGGGCGGGGGGTATGGTGGTGTGGGTCAGGTTCAGGTTTGTCCCAGGCTAGAGGCGGTGTTTTTAGCTCAGAGCTAAAAGTGAGGTGTGGATGGTAAGAAAGATCTAAGGTGGAACTGAATCCCCCCGCCGCTGCCCTCAGTGCGCACACAGCGCAGCTCAGTCCTGTTTTGAACACAGCAGCTCAGTCCCTTTGGCGTGGATGCCTCGCTCAGGCCTCCTACCAAGCTCTCCAGCTTCGGAGGGTGCCTTTGTCTGCTTTATGCTGTTGCCTTCTATCCCACCCCCAGCCAACCAGCTGCTTTGCTGTGGCACAGACAGGGCCTCTGCCAGCCTACGGGGTATCTTTAAGTACAAGGTGGCCCCTCTGAAAATAAGGGCAGAGCTTGGCCAGGCTCCTAGTGCCTTTCTTGGGCTGATATAGTCTTGAGCCCGGCACATGGCTTGTCAATTAAAACGCAGGTTGGATTTCTACCCCTGCTTAACCTTCCCACCAGGTATCTTTGTGTGAAACACAGACTGCCCATCCTTAGGCATCTGTCCTGGGGATGGGCAGACTACTAAGCTAGGGCATTATTCCAGGCACACTTGCGGGGTTGAACCCCAGACTGATTGTACAAACAAATATTCCTGGGTGTCAGGTCTTATGCTGGTTATTGATGGGGCCTGTTTCATTGGATGAGGAGGAGCTGCATTTCCTGGCTTCACCTCCACACCCAGGTGGTCCACCTGCAACTGGATGCTATTGATCAGGTTGAGGAGGAGGGAGAGAATAGATGAGTCAGAGTGACCTGTTCCATGACTAGTAAAAAGCAGAGGTGCAATAACTTCTAAAGGTAGAATAAATGCTTCAATCCACATTTCCACCTCCCCAGTTGGGCTAGATACCTCTGCTCTGTGTTGTGTATTTGTCCATTCACTTGTTTGACTTCCTCCTCTTAGACTTAACTGCGTAGTCCCTGTTCACTTTAGGTCCTGATACCCTTCGAGGTGCCAGATTCAGTAAGTCCTTGCCTCATTACATGTGAAGAAAGTACTTCCTACCGTCTTGGCTCTCGTCTCTGAATACTTGTAATTTAATTCGTTGATCATTTATTGAACACCTTTGAGGCTGGCACTGTGCTATGTGCTAGCGCCATAAAGATGATTAAAATTGGTGCCTGACCCTAAAGAATTTATGCTTAAGGGTAAAGTGAGGAGAGAGCTATCTGGGGAAAACTGACAAGTACCCTGCTAAGTTGCAATGTGTAAGCCTAAGAATGCTTATGCACTAGCTACAGTGGGGTCCTAAGCAAAGGAGTGATTCAGTTTGAGACGGCCCTGGTGGTAGCCCCGAAGGGTCTCTGGAATTGTCTTATCCAGGGTTCAAACACGGAGAGGTGGCCTGCTTGGAAAATTGTGTTGGATAACACGCATGCAGCAACCAGACCTATACTGAACCCCAAATGCTGGGATAGGACAAACTTGGCCGCTTTCTCTGAAGACTCTCAGAAGAGAGGTTCTTCTCTGTTAACCAAATCCAGAAAGCCACCCTGTGGCAGCACCAGGACGTAAACCACTGGGTGCCAGACTAGCTAGAAAGCCTGATTCATAGCTACCTTTGGGCAAGAACAGGATAAGTGTTTTTCTGTTACCGCAGTTGAGATTGTCAACATAAAGACCTGAACTGCCCTGACTTCCACCTCTAAGGTCTACAATTGGTCCAGTCTTGGGCTTCCAATGAATGAGTCAACATGAGAAGAAAGGAATGAATAAGCAGTGCATGCATCTGTAAAAATTGTATGCATAACTACAGAGGGGATGAGGAGCAGAGGACTGGGGGTGAAGAGCTCTGTGCTCAGGTTCTGCCTCTGTCTCCCTGACTTTGATTATGTCATCTCGTGCCTTTCAACCTCAGTTTCTCTTCTGCAAAGGGAAGGGGTTTAAAGAGATAAGCATGGATTAAGCAGGAAAGTTGGCACAGATGAGGCGGGCACTATCTGTGTTTTGCTTGAAAACCTTCTGGCTGTGGTTAGTGAGGGCAGCATATTGTGGGGGTTCTCGTAACCCAAACCATCTCCCCAGCATATACACATCTCATCAGAGCCTTTACTGATTGACGTGCTGGCTGCAAGTCATGAGCAACCCTTACTTCATCTGACTTAATTTCTCTCTCCTTTGGGGACAGGGATTCAACCACATAGACTTCTAATATTTATTCAACATCTATGGTATACTAGCCACAATGCTGAGTGTGAAGGGAACAAAGTTGAGAAAGATGTGGTCTCTCTCCTGTACAAACCCACAGACCAGAGAATGAGACAGATAACAGATAAGCAAGAACTTTCACACACTTGCATTTTATTTGTTGCATCTAATTATAAATTTCTCAAGGATAGATAGGGATTAGGAGTGTTGAGAGCACCAACTCCAAGGTCGTGTTATCTGGATTCATACCCCAGCATCATCTTTTGTTGCTGAATGAGCTTAGGCAATACACTTTTATCTCTGGAAGTCCTGGTTACTTTAGTCATAAGTTGGGACTGATAATAATGTTTTCCTCAGAGGACTGATGTGAGCATTAAATGACATAATGCATGAAAGATACCTAGTTTGCAGTAAACACTCAATAAATGTTAGCAAGTATTATTTTTTGGTTTCCTTGATGCCTTTTTTGCACACCTTTAAAGATTCTCTGCAATTACATGTTAAAGGGATGATTTCCTGATGGTTTCGGAAGTAAAGATTAGTTCATAAGGGCACCAAGAGTCCTGTAATTCTTGTAGCATGCATAAATTGTACTGCACCATCTAGCTCCATAATTACATAGTAATTCATTCTACAAACACTGTGCACCTACTCAGTGCCAGGTCCTGTGCTAAATGATGAAGATAACTAAGAAGGGAAAACCTCAAAACATGTGGTTCCTTTCCCCTAAGGAGCTCAAAGTTCAGACGGTGAGGCAGATGAGCAAGAAGATGTAATGTCGTGTGGTAGCTGCTGTGATGGAGATCCATGTCATAATGATGGGGACACCAAAAAGGAGTGACCAACCTGCTGGGGTGGCCAGAGGGGGCTTCCTAGTGCAGGAGCTGCTGAGCTGCATCCTGAAGACTGAAGAGGGGTTGGGTTGTTTTATTCTCTGACTCATCAACAGACTTGGAAGCTGAGATGTCTCATGTCGGTCTCCTAGCTATACCTGCCACAAGGCAGTGCATGGTAGTGCAAAGATCCAGGAGAGCTAGATTCAACCTTGAGCTCTTAGAGTGACTTGCTCCATAACTTTGAGCAAATTATTTCTCCTCTCTGGACTGGAGGTAGCTTGTTGATCTAGTTGGCAGGAGCCTCTCAGATTGAATTCTTTTATTTTATAGCCAAGAAATATTGGATATTAAATATTGTTAAGTACCTACTGTATGTGAGATATGATTAAGTACCAAGGAATCAAAAGAGCTGGTTACCATTAGGGGTGGTTAGAACTTAATC
Organism: Chlorocebus sabaeus; assembly: GCF_047675955.1. Classification (NCBI taxonomy): domain Eukaryota; kingdom Metazoa; phylum Chordata; class Mammalia; order Primates; family Cercopithecidae; genus Chlorocebus; species Chlorocebus sabaeus. Next base: position 41,750,318 of record NC_132919.1, read on the forward strand.
CCATGACGGGGAGGGAGAGAGAGAGAGAGAGAGAGAAGGAAGAAGAGGAAGAAGAAGAAGAGGAAGAGGAGAAAGAGGAGAACAAGAACGAGAAGAAGGAGAACGAGAATGAGAACAAGAACAAGAACAAGAACAGGAACAGCAAGAAGAAGAGAAAGTTAGAATCGCCTGTCTCTGGGCAGAGGAAGATTACAGTTTCTGCTCTTGATGCAGTCTGTTGTATCCCATGATATTACTGCAAGTACGGAGAAAGATCTCCCACTTTTCCTCTGTCACCTGGGACATGTGGTTCCTGAATGTATTTGTGATCTGCAATGACCCATGAGAAAAATGAAGGGTGTATATATCAGTTTACCCACTGAGCCAAAGATCTGTAAGACTGTCTCATTTTCCTTCTTTCAGAGCTTGGAGGAAAAGATCAGATTTTCTGGCAATTTCTCTGGGTTGCTCCAGGATGGATGGGTTACTGTGGGTGTGGTGGTGAAAACCCCAGGCAATTACACATAAAGAAATGCCCCCAACAAGTGTCCCCAAAATTCCCTGTCAGTAGATTTTGTGGGTAAGAAGTACAGGTCGTTGGGCCATTTTCTGGGACTGAATCCCTATGTTAACACTTAGTCACTGTGTGACCTTCAGCAAGTTACTTAACTTCTCTAAACCTCAGTTTGTTCTTATCTATAAGAATCAGGGGCTTACTGTTGAGTATTAAAGGAGATAACCCATATCATATACCTGGCATCTAGGATATATACATGTTAGCAACTAGCATCCTGGCAAGGTTGAGGCTTAGCATGAGCTCTTCACAAAAGGATTGTCATTACATCCAGACTTCACATGGGTACACTTAGGCCTTAGAATTGTCAAGGAATGCGACATAACATCTGAAAGTAAAATAGTCTTTCCTAATTCTGTCTTTTGCAAACATCTGGACTTCAAGGTGTGAAAAGGGCCTTAGAGATTAATAGAACACAGTGAAAGTGATCCTGTGAGGCCAGGTCAGAAAAGGCAATATGGCTTTCCCTGGCTCTCTCTTTGCATGCTGCATCTTCCTTACCATCCAATAGTGAGGAGGCCTGGGCCTCATTGCAGGGCTTCTCAAACCCCCAAAACCAGAAGACAAGATTTTGGTACATGGATCACCCCTGGATGGGGGTGAGGGAGAGGGATAGAGCAAAGACCTTACCACAAACACAGGAAGTATCTTTGAAGTCTTATTTATTTCCTTAAAAATTAATGTGGGTTTTAAAATCTGACTTTATAATAATCTAAAAATCATTTTTAAATGATGTATTGTGAAAACAGACCCTCTAAGGTGTGTCCTGTTTATTCTGTGGCTTTAATTACTCCCAAGCATATTGGCATGTACCCTGGGGCCACATGGACTCCAGTGTGAGAAGCAGGGTGCCCCGTGCACAGCCTTTACCCTGTTTCACTTGCTTTCTTCACCACCCTCCTTCTTCTCCCCAGATTGCTCTTTCTTTTCCCACTGTCGGTTCCTTCACTTTGATTGGTAGCACCTAGGACTTTTTTGAGCTTTACTTAACTGTGCTGATGATGTTCAGAGGAGATAAGTCACAACTATGAATATGTCCCCCATAAAGCATGCTTTGGAAACTTAATCCCCAATGCAAAAATGCTGAGGGTTGGAGTCTAAGGAGAGGTGCCTTGGCCATGAGGACTCTCCTGTCATGAATGGACTAATGCCATTATTGCAGGAATGGGTTCCATTGTTATGGGAGTGGGCTCCTTATAAAAGGATGAGTTTAGTCCACTTGCTCTCTCTCACCCTCTCTTTGCTCTTCCACTCTTCTGCCTTGCATCAGAGGGCTAAAACATTCAAGGCACCATCTTGGAAGTGTAGACCATGACCCATGACCCTTACCAGACACCAAACCCGCTGGTATCTTGGTCTTGGACTTCCCAGCCCCTAGAACTGTGAGAAATACATTTCTGTTCCTTATAAATTACCCAGTCTTAGATATTTTGTTAGAGAAGCACAAACGGACTAAGACAGCCAGTGATTCTGATTAGGAGTGATATACCTCCTCCAGTCTTATTCATCCAAACATTCTCTGTGTGCCACACTTGATGCTGTTCTCAGGGGATACAGTGACAAACAGGACAGACATAGCCACAGTTCTGCCCCTGCCAAACTTACAGTGGTGGGGGTGGAGGAAGAAGACAAATAACCACATATCAAGTAATTACAGTAGTGTGTGCTGAGAGTTACGAGAGGAAAGTGCAGGGCATAAAGAGAACATAAAGTCAATAACTAATGTCACCAATGGTCAAGAAAGGCTTTCCTGGAAGGTGCCTTCCAAGCTGAGAGCTGAATATTGAGGAGAAAGGGGAAGAATGCTCTGGTTAGAGGGAATTGTATGAATAAGGTAAGAGAGAACACAGACCATTTAAGGAGCCAAAAGAAGCTCAGCCTGTCTTAATGTGAAAGAAGAGTGGCAAGAGATGAAGCTGGAGATACCCGCAGGACAAGACCTCAAAGCCCTTCATAAGTCAGATTAAGGAGTTTGGGCTTTACCTTGAGGCAGTGAGAAGTCAACTAAGGGAGCGTGTGAGTATATGTGCTTGTGTGTGAGGGAGCGTGTGAGTATATGTGCTTGTGTGTGCATGCGAGGGAGTGTGTGAGTGTATGCGCTTGTGTGCACGTGCGAGGGAGCGTGTGAGTGTATGCACTTGTGTGTGCGTGATGGAGTGTGTGCACGTATGTGCCTGTGTGCGTGCGAGTGAGTGTGTGAGTGTATGTGCTTGTGTGCATGTGTGAGGGAGTGTGTGAGTGTATGCACTTGTGTGTGCGTGTGAGTGTGTGAGTGTATGCGCTTGTGTGTGTGTGTGAGGGAGTGTGTGTGAGTGTATGCACTTGTATGTGTGTGTGAGGGAGTGTGTGTGAGTGTATGCACTTGTGTGTGTGTGAAGGAGTGTGTGTGAGTGTATGCACTTGTGTGTGTGTGTGAGGGAGTGTGTGTGAGTGTATGCACTTGTGTGTGTGTGTGAGGGAGTGTGTGTGAGTGTATGGCTTGTGTGTGTGAGGGAGTGTGTGTGAGTGTATGCACTTGTGTGTGTGTGTGAGGGAGTGTGTGAGTGTATGGCTTGTGTGTGTGTGAGGGAGTGTGTGTGAGTGTATGCACTTGTGTGTGTGTGTGAGGGAGTGTGTGAGTGTATGGCGTGTGTGAGGGAGTGTGTGAGTGTATGCGTTTGTGTGTGCGTGACAGAGTGTGTGCACATATGCGCTTGTGTGCATGTGCAAGTGAGTGTGTGAGTGTATGCACTTGTGTGCCTGTCAGGGAGCATGTGAGTATATGCACAAGTGCATGTGTGTGTGACAGGAAGAGAGAGAACAGGGAATGGACTTTTCCAGTGGCTGCCCCTTGAGCACCGTGGTATAAGCTGGAACCTCATGACTAGCAGGAACATAATAAAAAATGAAGAGCCTGAGGCTGATATTTCATTATTGTTGCAGGATGTAATTAAGGACAACACAGACCTAATGAGTCAGAGAACAAATTCAGATGAATCAGAAGGGATGTGTGAAAAACAACATGGTTTGGGGAAAGAGGGTTAATGTTCTTCAGATGATCCCTGCAGTGAGCTAGATGACTTATTGAGTATTTGACCATTAAGTGGCCTTTGTTAGCTGGGCAGATTGCCTAGGTCCCCCTACCAGTCTATGGAATCATAGCGGGGTGAAGAAGTATGGGCTGAGGACACCAAGTTCATAATCAACTAACAGGCCGGAAGATTACCCTTCTAAGTCTGGAGGGTTTACCCATCACCAAAGGTTAAACAGAGGAAAGTGACAGGGGGCAGAGTGCAGGGACGAGTGGATGGGTAGGGAGCAAGAGGTTCACTTTTGCATGTGCCAGGTGGCTGCCCGGGATGTGAGGCTGAAGGGTGTGAGGAGCTCGCCAGTCACCCACTCTGCCTCCCTCCTCCCTCCCAATTTGGTTCATTCCTCTCTCTGAAGTTCCTAAGGGTTGACCTTCTGGATCTATTAGTGGCATAAGAGGGGCAGCCTTTCTCCTTCCTTCCTTCCTTCCTTCCTTCCTTCCTTCCTTCCTTCCTTCCTTCCTTCCTTCCTTCCTTCCTTCCTCTCTCTCTTTCTTTCTTCCCTTCTTCCTTCCTTCCTTCCCTCCCTCCCTCCCTATTTCCTTTCCTTTCCTTTCCTTTCCTTTCCTTTCCTTTCCTTTCCTTTCCTTTCCTTTCCTTTCCTTTCCTTTCCTTTCCTTTCCTTTCCTTTCCTTTCCTTTCTTTTCTTTCTTTCTTCTTTTTGAGTAGTTGGGATTATACCTGCATGCCACCATGCCCAGCTTTTTTTCTTTTTGTCGATACAGGGTCTTGCTGTGTTACCCAGTCTGATCTCAAACTCTTGGCCTCAAGTGATCCTCCCACCTCAGGCTCCCGAAGTGCAGGGATTACAGGCCGGAGTCACCATGCTTGGCCTAAGCCACCTGTGCCTAACCACTTTTGTACAGCCTAAGAAGAGCTCTCTAGCTAAGCTAGTACTGTGTTAGAAATTGGTTTATCTATTAATCTGTTCTACAAATTCTTCTCTTGCAAAAGGCAGGACTATGATAGATTGGGATGGAGACTGGTACATTTTGAATGAGGAAGCTAGAGAAGATCTACAGCATGAGGCTGTGCAATGGAAGTCTTCTAGAGAGAGGCTTGAATAATGCTGAAAGGCAGCGAGGAAAGGTTCATTTGTTCAGAAAATGTATCAAGTATTATGGGAAATGGTCTTCTCCAAAAATGGCCACAGCAATATTTTCAGGCCCACATATTCTTCCAGAACCTTGCCACTTCCCATTCAAAGGCTGAGCCTATTTTCCCTACCCTTGAACCTTTGTGACTGCTTAATTAATAGCATACTGTGGAAGTGATGCTGCAAGGCCAGGTCATAAAAGGCAGGATGACTTTCCCTGGCTTGTTCTCGGTGGTCTCCATCTTGGAATCCAGTCTCCATGTTGTGAGGAAGCCCAGGCCAGATGGAGAGACCACATGTGGGTGTTGTGGCCAGTGGGTCCACTAAGATCTTAGCTGATGTCCAGCATCAACTGCCTGACCTGTGAGTATATTTTCCTACACTTCCAGTCCCCAGCCTTGGAACTACCTCAGGGGGTGCTGAGTAGAACAGAGATGATCTGCCTCACCAAGTCCTTCCCAATTACAGTTTCTGAGTAAAATAAATGTTATTATTGTTTTAAGACACTAAGTTTTGGGGGTGTTTTATTATGTAACCACAGTAACTGAAAAAGCATCTGCTACAAAATGCCTGAGAATGACGGTTAGCATTTGTAAGAGCACTTTAGAGACTTTAGAGTTTACAGAAGATGTTCACACAGTGATCTCAGCCAGAGCTCTGAAGAAGCCTGTGAGGCAGGCATTGTTATGTCAGGTTCACAGAAGGGAAGCTGAGGCTTGGAGGGATGGAGTGAACGGCTCAGAGGCATATAGCCAGGAACTAGCAAAGGAGAGAAGTTGAGTCCAGGTTTTCTTTTTACAAGGGCATCTTCTCCTAGTTCATCTGATCAAAGCCCAGTACTACGGTCTGTGACCTCACAAAAGCCCTGCATGAAATCATCTTGCAGATAGTGGAGGTTATGCCTACATTACAAGGTACGAAGTAATAAGAACCCCCCAGAGATGCATTCATTTAAAAAAGTAGTTACTGAGCCCCTACCATGTGCTGGGCACAAACCCCTGTCCTCCTGGATTTTCATTCTAGTGAGCGATGGATAGATTGCAGTTACAGGCAGAATTATGTCTCTCACCAAATTCACAGGAGGAAGTCCTACTCGCAGGAACTTAGAATGTGACTGTATTTGGAGACAGGGCCTTTAAAATGGTAATTAAGGTAAAATGAGATCATATGTGTGGGGCCTAATGCAATCTGAATGAGGTCCTTATAAGAAGAAGAAATTAGGGGCCGGGCACGGTGGTTCACTCCTGCAATCTCAGCACTTTGGGAGGGCAAGGTGGGTGGATCACCTGAAGTCAGGAGTTTGAGACCAGCCTGGCCAACATGGTGAAACCCCATCTCTACTGAAAACACAAAAATTAGCCGGGAGTGTTGGTGGGCACCTGTAATCCTGGCTACTTGGGAGGCTGAGGTAAGGAGAATTGCTTGAACTCGGGAGGTGGAAGTTGCAGTGAGCCAAGATTATGCCACTCTACTCCAGCCTGTGATACAGAAGAGGAAATTAGGACACAGATAGGTACAGAGTGAAGATACAGGGAGAAGACGGCAGTCTTCAAGTTAAGGAGAGACACCTCAGAAGAAACCAACCCTGCTGTCACCTTAATCTCTGACTTCCAGCTTCCAGAACTGTGAGAAAATAAATATCTGGTGTTTAAGCCAAGGGTCCCCAGCCTTTTTGACACAGGGGATGGGTTTCTTGAAAGACAATTTTTCCGCAGACCAGAGGTGGGGGTTGGGGGAATGGTTTCGGGATGATTCAAGAGCATTACATTTATGGTGCACTTTACTTCTGTTATTATTACATTGTAATATATAATGAAATAATTATACAACTCACCATAATGTAGAATCAGTGGGAGCCCTGAGCTTGTTTTCCTGCAACTAGATGTTCCCCTCTGGGGGTGATGGGGGATAGTGACACCTGAAGTCTGTTGCTTATAATCTCATTTTGTTTGCTATTACTGCAGAAAACCCTTCTTTATAAAGATAGAATGTTGGAAATGGAAGCAGGCTTTTCAGCACTTTTGTGGCAATCTCAGGATACTCTGCCTTGACTTTAATCCAGAATGTATGGAAATTTGAAGTTGTCTTAAACATACTTTTAAGGGCACCAGCTGCAGCTGTACAGTTGAAGTACATCAACTCACTTGCCACTATAAAGCCTGCCACCACATGCTGCAGCTTAATTGTCACATGCCACTCATGGATAGAGTTTTGATATGAGTCTGCAATCAATTGATTTATTATGATATCTGTGCAGCCAAACCTCTCTGCTAATGTTAATCTGTATTTGCAGCCACTCCCCAGCACTAGCATTACTGCTTCAGCTCCACCTCAGATCATCAGGCATTAGCTTCTTATAAGGAGTGTGCAACCTAGATCCCTTGCATGCACAGTTCACAATAGGGTTTGTGTTTCCTATGAGAAGCTAGTGCCACCACTGATCTGATAGGAGGTGGAGCTCAGGCGGTAATGTGAGCAATGGGGAGCGGCTGTAAATACAGATGAAGCTTGCCTACCACTCACCTCCAGCTGTGTGGCCTGGTTCCCACAGACTGCTACTGGTTCATGACCCAGGGGTTGGGGACCCCTGGTTTAAGTCATCTGGTCTGCGGAATTCTGTTACGGCAAACTAACACTGTTGCTGAGGGAGCTTGTGGTGGGTCACGATTACTTCTTCCAGGACAATGGTGGAGGTAGCATTTGAATTAGTTTTAAAAGGATGGATCTGAGAGTCACTATGACTTGGGAACTTTGGCCTTACTTCCTTGGAAAACACATCAGTACATGAATAAATAAGTGGATAAGTTTAAAGATACTAGGTTAGGGTAAGGGCAGGGCTGGGGGAGTTAACTGGGAAGGGGATGATTTACAGGATTAGGGACACAGAGAATTGCAATATTATATAGCCCAATTGTATAATTTTGTTAAAGGAGAGGTAGGAGCATTAGGAATTATGCCAGACTGGGCCAGGCATGGTGGCTCATGCCTGTAATCCCAGCACTTTGGGAGGCTGACGTAGGTGGATCATTTGAGGTCAGGAGTTTGAGACCAGCCTAGGCAACAAGGTGAAACCCTCTCTCTACCAAAAACACAAAAATTAGCTGGACATAGTGGTGCTTACCAGTGGTCCCAGCTACTTGGGAGGCTGGGGATGGAGGATCTCTTGAGTCCTGAAAGCAGAAGTTGCAGTGAGCTGATACTGCGCCACCGCACTCCAACCTGAGTGATGGAGTGAGACTCCATCTCAAAATAATAATAATAAAGAAAGATAAAAGCAAATAAATTATGCCAGACTGTCTAAATTTCTTCCTAGAAACTAACTACAAATTATCTTGGCTCAGCCCATCACTATTTAGGGGACAGGCACTTGAAAATTTCCTCCTTCTATCTATACAAATATAAGCAAGTAGGCACTCATTATTCTGGACAAGGGGATAATAAGAACTGGGGTTCCTCTGTATGCAGATCTGATTGCTGGGGGAAAAGGCATCAATTTCCTGAGGGTCCATGGCCTTTGGAAAAGGAAAAGAACAGACATGCCATCCTCTGTTCCCCTTAGTTCAAAGTGAAGCTGTCCCAATCAAGTTCCAGTGACCAGATAGATAGGGGTCAAACTCCTTAAAATAAAATTATTTTAAGAAAGCAGAGCATTTTTCCTGGGGCCCAGGGTCACCACATGGCTTCAAGTTTCCCAGAGAGGGTTGGTCTAGCAAGGCTTGTTGCTGGCACTGCTAGAAACATGTGTGTTCCGAGTTTCCGAACACAATGGTTGGCCCTAGACAATACTGGGGAGGGAATGTGAACTACAAAGAATTATCTTGGTGCATTATAGTAATGTGAGCAGGGGTCTGAACCAACAAGGACACTCGCTAACTGTGGATTCATCCCCAATAACCACACCACTGGGCTGTGGGAACTAAAAGTAATGGTGAACTCACCAAATCCTAGGAGTCTTTGGCTTGCAAGTTTAGATGGAGACTAGGCACTCTGGATTGAGTAAATTCTCAGTATTTTAGGGCAAATTGGAGTTGAGGGTGGTTTTCAAGAATGAGATACTGAACCTCTGCTGTCGAAGCATTGGGTGCTTGAGTCCTTAATTGGGAAAAAAAAAAACTAAATAAAGTAAAATAAATTGAAATTAAGACAAGATCTATCCTTGTGTACACCTTGATTATGTGGAGCAAGACATACTTACTCACAGTTCAAAGCTGGGAGAAACTGCTGGGTCTCTTGCCCCTTGAAAATTATTGACCCTCCCCACTTTTGTAGTAGAGGACACTAAAGTTTAACTCTATGTGTTTCTCGTTGGGGTGGGAGTTCTTGGAGGGCACAGTGAAGTCTGACTCCCATGGGCAGCCCCCACAGCCTGTGTACCTCATAGAGATGGGACTGTGCTGTCCTCATGGAACTGATCATTCTCCGCACTCCCCATGTTGCCTTGGCTCGAAGTGGCTCCCCTCCTGCCACCGAAGCCTGAGCCCCGGTATCGCCTTACAGTGTGATTCTCAGAATCTCCCAGCCAGGAATAGCCTTTCCTGGATTTCTCTCTCCCCACTGTCCAGATGGCTGCAGCACTGGGAGCAGGAAGCCAGGTGGCCCAAACACATGTGTGTGTGTGTGTGCGCGCGCTCGTGCGCGTGTGGGTGTATTTCAGTGTTGACTTAATTCTTTCTTTGCCACAGCCTGATTCTTTTATGGGCATGTCTCTCTGTGCCCCCAGCCCAGGCTGGATCTCTGTGTGTTGGAGATGGGAGCTGAGGCGAGGAAGTAGGCTCCGTGTTTGCAGCCTTGGTAGGCTTAGGACCTTGGGTTCGGGAATCACCTCCACATTTCTCAGAGCTCAGGGTTTATTCAAACTAAACTGTGTCTTGCCAGGATGTATACAAAGAAAGAAGCAGCCCTGGAAATAAATAAAATATAACATAAATAAACACATACATAAATACATAGATAAATACATGAATGGATCTGAAGATACTAGATTGGGGTAAGGGCAGGGCTGGGGGTGTTAGCTGGGAAGGGGAGTGGTGTATAGGGTTAAGGATATAAAGAATTGCAATATTATATAGCCCTGTTGTATAATTTTGTTAAAGAAAGAATGCCCAGGGGGTGGAATGGGTTCGGGATGATCTAGCTTTGTAAATGATAGTTCTTGTCTTGGGCTGGCATTTATTATCTCCTCATCTTTCATTGTTTTCACTGTCTCTCTTGAGTGGAGATTTGTGATTTTTTAACAGTATAGCATCAAAAGAGTAATAAGTTTCTCCTGTTTTTGATAGTCCTACTTCATTTCTTACAGTTATTGTTTTTCTCCCTCTGGAATATTACAGTATGATGTTGGGGGGCTCACTGGCCCCTCAGCCCTCTACCTCATCTCTTTACTCAATGGATGTCTATTTGGCAAGAGAAGACGACCTGTCTTAGCCCTGTGCTAGCTGCCCTACATTTTACCTGAAGCATCTTATCTCATTCTCCAAGCATCTTGCATGATAGGATTCTTACACAGGACATGGGAGGAGATGAAATGACAAGCCTGAGATCATGCAGGGAGTTTCGTGGAGGAGCCTAGATTAAAGCTGAGGTGGTTCTGACATTAGAGCTCATGCTCTGAGCCCATCAACTCCACAGCCTGCCTGGGCACCAGTTGAAGGGTGGGCATGGAGGTGCTGCAGCTGGGTCCCTCCTGGGTGGGTGGTGGTGTTGGAGGGATGCAGAAGCTGCAGTGCCCCTGGGCTTTGTTTCTAATTGGAAGAACCTGAACACAACTCTCTGCTAAGCAACAGCAGTGTCTGCTTTGGTCTGAATGTTTGTGGCCCCACTAAATTTGTATGTTGAAATCCTAAATCCCAAGATGACGGTTTAGTAGGTGGGGTCTTTGGGAGATGATTAGGCCACAAGGGCTCCACCCTCATGGGATTAGTGACCTTATAATGGGATTAGTGCATTTATAAAATAGGTCCTAAGAAGACCCCTCGCCCCTTCCACTATGAAGGGTGCAGTGAGAATATGGCCCTCCATAATGAATGAGCCCTCACCAGGTACTGAATCTGCCAGCACTTTGATCTTGGACTTCCCAGCCTCCAGAACTGTGAGAGATAAATTTTTGTTGCTTATAAGCAACCCTAGTGTATGGCATTTTGTTATAGCAGCCTGAATGGACTAAGATGGTGCCTTTGGTTTCTCCCATAGCTTTCCCACTGGGTCTGTCCTGAGCCCCACCCACCCACACCTCCCGGTGTTCATCTTCTTGGGACAAGTAGAGGCAGGCGGGTGAAAAGCCAAGGAAAAGATTTGCAGGGTGAGAAACCTCACAATCGCATCTCCCTCCTCTTTGGGAGTTGGTGTATTTTTATTGGAGTTACACTGGATGACAAATCACGCCCTGTGTGTGGTTTCTCAAATGTGGAATAGGTACGCTGAAGGGAGTGAGTGCCATCCCTCTAGGGTCCACTCAGAGTCGTTCTTGTCCCCACCTGTTTTTGGCCAAGGTTCCAAAAGGAAGAAAGTTCACATTCAAAGCCAACCTTCAGAGGAGCAGCTGGCTTGGGTTGGCAATCCTGGCCTCCTTCTCCGGGCAGGGCTTCTCGGAAGTTCTGATGTGACTGATTTTTGTTGAAATGGGTGAGTTGAGGTGGACGGGCGAAATGGGGGGAAGGAAACTTGTATGAGTTGTCTCCTGTCCTCTCTCCACCATGTGACATTATGAGCAGTGCTTGGTAACCATTTACTCTGCACATCTCTGGGAGAGTTAGAGGGTGGGGCCTGGCTTTTAGCTGGCTGGCTGGGGCAGCTGAGGTCCAGGAGGAGAATGACTTGGCCAAGGTCACTCAGCCAGCTGTGGCCCCAGGCCCCTTGGCACCTGGCTCAGTGTCCTGCCCTTCTGGCAGTGCTGCCTGTGGATCCTACCTGAGGAGGCAGCAGGCTGTGCGGAGGACAGGATTTACCACCCCACCCCCATTCTCCTGGGGGAGAATGCCTGCCTGGCATCTCCCCCAGCCTGGTCCATCAGCTCCGTGGAGCAGTGGGGAGCTGGGCACTCTGGGGACAAGCCAGTGAAATGAGGGAGTCCCTGCTGGGATAGTGGGTGTGGGGGCGGTGTCTTGGGCTCGTGGAGTCTGTGTGAAAGAAACAGCCAAAAAGCATTTACTAAGTAACTGGGTAAGAGACACGTAATTAATCTAGGTTACCCTGAGTTTAGTGCCCCAGTTGGGTCAGCACTGAAGCAAAATCTGAAATTAGGTCAAGGACTTACCTGATTTCACACCTGGGGAGACACCTACCCTCAGTGCATTTAGTGCTCTGATGACACATTTTGGAGAATCCTAGGACAGGTGGGGTCTCAGTGTTGGCTCCTTGGGCAAGTGACCCACCTTCCCCAAGTCTTACTTTCCTCATCTGTAAAATGAAGTTCACACACATTTCTTCCTCAGGGGAAGCGGCGTTAACATCGTGTCTGGCACACGGTGAGGCCGCCAGGTTGTTGTTGATTATTGGGACTCTCTAAGGATGAAATGAAATAGAGGATAGGCTAAGTCATGATGTAGTGTGTGGAACTCAGTAACCACCAACCTCAGCATCTCCCCCTTTCCAACATCGCTCTCCGTCCCTGCATCTTCTGTATCCTCAGCCTCACACACCCCACATGCCACACCTTATCCTGCCACACAGGTGTAACGCAGCAGCCCCTGGGATTGACCCTGCCTGGGGAAATGCACTTCAACAGGACCCTCTGAAGCCTAAGAGGCCTTCTCAGCCCTAAAGACACTAATCGCATAGATGAGGAGGGGGGCTTCCTGCACCCTCAGATCCTACCTCTGATCCACAGTGACTTCTACAGATAGGCTAGTAGGTGTCAACTGTGGGAGGATTTTGCTCCCTCCCACCACCTGGGGACATTTGGAGACATTTCTGGTTATCACAAATGAAGAAGTGCTACTTGCATCAAGTGAGTAGAGGCCAGGGATGCAGCTAAACATCACACAATACACAGGATGGCCCCCCTGCAATAAAGAATGATTTGGACCAAAATGTCCATGATGCAGAGGGTGAGAAACCCTGAGATAGATCGTAAGAGGGAGCTATCCACAGACACAGGAGCACCACCAGAAGCCAGTACATAGGGACACATGGTAGGAGGAAACAGGACTGAGCACAAAGAACATTTGTGTCTATTAGGAAAAGGGCGGGGGGTGGCTGGAAGGAGTGCTGATGGGAGAAAGATGCTGGAGTTGAGTATTGAGTGTTCTAGGTGCTCCAGGCACAGAAAGCTTGGGAGAGAAAAGTGGGGAAGCTCCCCATGTCCAGCATGGGCCACTATAACCAGGTCCTGGGTACCATTCGGTTAATGGCAGTGGTTGGCCCCGAACACCCTAGGCTGCTGGTGAGGACCCGGAAGCTGTGCTCCGTGGACTCTGCCATCGTGTGACAGCTCAGGCTGGGGTGAGGGGCATTGCTTTGGCATCAGGGCCTTGTGGACATAGTCAGAATTAATTGACCATTGTTCGGTGTAGGTGTGCCTCTTTGTGTGTGTGTGTGTGTGTGTGTGTGTGTTGTTTGTTGTTTTTCTAAATCCACTAGAGGGCATGTCGATGCCAAGATCTTCTGGCAAGTTGGACAAATGACATTTGTGTGAACTGAGGCTCCTGGCCTTGGGTGGTGAGGGGAGTGAAGAAAGGGCAGGTGACAGAAAATGGGGTTATTGATTTTGGCCCCTCCCTACCACAGCCTTACCCTACCCACCTTGTGATGACAACAAGGTGATTTGGGAATTCATAGAGAAAGCCAGCCGTGATTCTCCCCTCAATTACCATTAGGGAAGTGAAACTGGGAACAGGACAGGGATGGCAGGGGCAGGTTCTTGGAATGGAATCTAACCATGATGTGACTCTGGGAAGGGAATTCCTCCTATCAGTCCCCTCTTTCACCTCCCCAGGGGCCATGTCGCCATGGTGGCCCAACCTGGCATGCCCAGGTGGCCTTCACCCCCTTGGACCAAGCAGAGAGGAGGGCGTAGCTGCTGAACCTCCAGAGGTCTCCAAAGGTTCTAAGTGCAGGAGCCAAGAGCGCTTCTGAAAACCCTCATTCTGCACAGCCTGGCCCACCCTCAGCCTTCTCTTGTGCATGTGGCTTCCCAGAGAGCCTGGCAGAAAAACCCAGAGAGTGGGGTGACTGAGCTGGGGGCGGGCTGGGGTGAAGGTAAATGGAACTGTGTTGTTTTACTGTCCACCTTGATGTCAGGAGGGATAAGGGGGTGTCATCTGGGTGGAGTGAGTGGTGTGGGGTTGGGGAGGTGGGAGGGAGTGAGGAGAGGCTGGGCCAGCAGGCATCTGCTTTAGGAGAGGAAATCACGGGCATCCTGGGGTTTGGGCAAGAGAAACAAGCACATCTCTTAAGGTAGTAGGTTTGGGCTGAATCAGGAACCAAATTTGCTACTTTTAATTTGGATGCACAGTTGGGAGGGAGCATTTGCCCTTGAGGTCTGTATTCAGAAGTAGCAGGCTCTTTTCTCTTGTTTCTACTGACACAGCCCAGAGATAAGTAAACATTAGACTATATACTTGTATATACAAGATCTGGTTCCAGAGCCCCGCTCAGCCACTGGCTTGCTCTGTGACTGAGGGCAAGTCATTTAACTTCTCTGAACTTCAGTTTTCTTATCTATATATGTGAAGGGTTGCTATGCAGATTAACTGAGATAATGCATGAAAGTACCAATCCCATAGTGTAGTTTTAAAAATGGCCCAGTAAACATTCATTCCCTCCTATTAACAATCTGGAGTCTATAAAGGGGTCACTTGGTCACCAGGAAATAGGTAAGAGGCCAAACCAGACTCAAGGATCAGAGAAAAACCAGCAGCCAGTAGGGTGGCATTGGTGCCTAACAATAGCACAAGCACTAGTACAGGTGGTGGGGGATGCTTATTGAAAACTCCTTGACAACTTGCAAATAATGAAACTGAGTCTCAGAGAGGTTCAGCAATTTCCCGAAGGTCACACAGGCAAGCAGGGATTTTAGGAAGTGTGTGTGTGTGCTTGTGTGTGTGTGTCTGTCTATGAGTCTCCCAGATCTGCTTAAAATGACAGATGACTGTTGTTCTGGACTGTTGCAGAATCCTACTGAAGCCTGAGGTCAATGAAAAATCATTAATACCGATCCTGTCTATTTGAAATTTTGCATTAAAATCGTGGATTTTTTGCATTAATTTTGATTTTCAAAAACACTGCATTTGATCCTACATATCTATCTTGATAATTGAGTTTTTGGCATCCCCAAGGTGAGCTCTTCCCTCATCTTCCCCTGGTGCCAATGTACCACTGTTGTTACACCTACAATTCTGGGTGGTCTGGCCTGGGGATTGTGACTCTCAAAAAGGCAGTGCACAAGAGCTAGAGGTCACTGCTCACTAAAGGAACAAAAAGTCCCCCTCTGTCAATATTGAAAGAGGTCTTCCTGGGAGGGGCCAGGGCCTGTAGCTAATGAGCACCATGGTGAAACCTACTGGCAGGCAATAAATGGCCATCCTTCTCTGCAATCAGGCAAGTGCCGAGGCAACCTTATAATAAGCCAATATTGCATGTCTGTTAATATAAAATGCTTCAACCTATAAGTCATCAACCTTTATTATCAGAAAAATGATCAGAACCTATATATTGTTGATGCAAGTATAAGTTGATATGGTTTCTTTTGTTAGCAATTTGGCAGTTTCTATTGAAACTAAAAATGTGCAAATCCTTTGAAGCAGATAGTTCCTTTTCATGTATCCATCCTAGAGAAATGCTGGCTTGTGTACACAAAGAGGCATTCCAAGCATGTTCATTACAATTTCAAAACACTATATATGTCTACCAATGGGGAAGTCATTATATAAATTATGGTACTTCCATACTGTGGAGACCTGTGCAGCAATAAAAAGGCATTAAGTTGACCAAACATGTTGAAATACATCAAAAGTCAGAAAAGAAACAAGTCATAAAGTCAAAGAAAAACAGGGCAGAACGGTACCTGCTGTTTGGCCCGTTTGTGCCTCAGGAGCAAAAGTATACTGAAGACTCAAAGCAAAACTATGTACCTTTATATGGATATAAATGCAAAGAACAGCCTGGAACAATAAAGAAAGGTGGCCCCGTGTGGTTACTCTAGGAAAGTGGTAGGAACTTTCCTTCAACTCTTTGGTTTGATCTAAAATATGCATAAATATATTATAAGAAGAAAATAATATTCACATGCTATGTTTGTTTTTCAAAGGAAGAAATAATTTTAAAGGAAGAAAGTTAATTGTCTTGGAAGTCCTTTCTGGATATGTTAGAGCATATGGGTGGAAGGGGTACACTCCTGTTGTGTAAAAATTCAGGCAGTCTGTGGTCTGACTCTCCCAGACTGTCCACCGGGAGACTGAGATAGGCCATCTTTTCTCTTTCCCTGTCTCCAGGAGTAATAAGTCTGTTCTTTCAGGAGGAAGAGGATTAGTCTCTTCCAAGACTTGCTAACAATTGCACAAGGAGATCAATTGCATTTTTTGTTGTTCTTTACTTTTTAATGTCCTGTACCTCCAAGTTAGATCTTTGAAAAGACTTTAAAGTAAGACAAACTAACAATATTGGTCAAGATGAAGTGAGCAAAGGCACAGATAAATAATATGAATGAAGAATGAGGTATCATTACACATATAGCAGAGATAAAAAAGATAAGAAAACACTCTCACTCACTTTGTCTCAATGTATTTCTTTGAAGTCCTACCTGTTTTGTTTATTTGTTTGTTTTAACCCAAAGGGCCATCACCTAGCTTGAGTGATGATCTCTTTCTCTACCAGATTTTATTTGTGGTTACTTCTTAAAACAGCAACAACAGCAACAGCAATGTTGTTAAAATATGATATAGCTGAGTTTAAAATGGATATATTGAAGACTCTGAAGGTAGTCCCCAAAGAAATATGAGGACTCGATTGTTTATTTGATTATTTGTCATTGGAACATGGGCTCCTTAGAGTCCAAGTTTGAAAGATGACTCTGTTCTTGGAGACTTAAGGATCTATAGGTTTGTTTAAATAATTACTAGTCCCCATTAATCTTCAACTATGTCTTGAACAACCTTAGATTTAACCCACTTTACTCCCTCTGCTAAGAATGTGGAATTTTAGAAGCTGGAAAGAGAGTTCAAGAGGGACTTAGGATCCAAGAAGACATGGCTCTTAGAAAATAGTTTAGAAGTATCATTGTCCCAGAGATGAAAAGGCTTGCAGTAAAATCTGAGCCTGGCTGAATACATGTGCCATTTTCCTTTCTGTCTTTCTCATGGAGAGAGACCACCAGCTCTTCCTTCTTCCCCTCACAGTTTCATGGCTGTGAAAACTCCATAGCTGCTGTCCCTGTCTCAATACTGTCCTCAGGTGCTCCTACCAGATTAATCTTCCAAAAACTCCTCTTTGATTATGCTCCTCTTGGAGGAAAACCATCTTGGCCTGCAAAAGTGGCCCCACCCTACCCGGTCAACTTTATGTTCATCTGCTTCCTGACACAACAGTCTCTTCCTTAGGCATGTTCATTCCCTCCACTTTCCATAAACATGCTGTCCTTGTTCTGCTGCTTCTTTGCATTTGTTCATGTTACTCAGCAGGCCTGGAATGCAGTGCCAGGTACACATCATAGGAATGCTTGACTTTGCATAATGAATGGGTTCCCAGTTTGTCATTTAAAGTGTATGCTCATGTGTGTAAAGCAAATCCCACTTCCATAAGGCTGGTGTGTAGCTTCAGAAGTTTGTCTTGATTTGTGATTCATCCTTGATTGGCTGTGAGCCCAATTCTTAGTTTTATATTTTTCTGCCTCTTAGTTGCTGCCAATTTATAAGCCAACACTTAAATCCTTCAAGGAAGTTCCTTTAATAAAAGCATCATTTTTGATAGAAAGTGAGGAAGTCACCCCTGCATTTAAAAAATTTGTTGTTAAAAGCTTGGATTATTGCCAACTGGATTTCCTTCAAATGGGGCCTACTTGTATATGTCAAACAACTTCTTTCCAATTTGAGATTCCCAGGGTGATATGCACTAAAGCCATCTTTAGGGTTTTATGTCACCACATCCTCAAAGACTCCTTCTCACTTGACTTCAGTTGTGCAGGCCTGGGCTTCAGCCAATTCATATATATCTGGTATACACCAGAGGGCTGGCCAGGTGAGTCTACTAGGGTTTTTTTTTTTTCATTTTATTTTGTCTTGATGGGAAAGGCTTATGTGACTTAACATTTTGGGGCTGATAATGAACTTTTGGACTAAGACTTCTTAGATAGCGATAAAAAAAAAAAAAAAGATTACCTTGTCCTCCTAAGACTTCGTACTGAATGTGGGGAATGGGAACAGTTTGGTGGGAGAAGATGTCATAGCTTGATGTGTAAATGACTTAGGAACCAGTTTCAGGAGTGCTAGTGATACTCTGGCCTGGTTCCCATGGAATAAGTTCCAGAGTCCTCTGGCGGTGGGAGCTGTGAAAAGAGGGAAAAACACTCTTCATGGTATCAGTGGCTCAAAGACTACTTGTGACCCAGCATAAAATGGGTGGGTTGTGAATATAGCAGAAGTGATGGCATGTGACTTAAGGCTTGGCTCTTTTGGAAGGCTCACGCCTGGAATCCAGCCACCATGATGTGAGGAAGCCCAAGCAACCACATGGAAAGGCCATGTGTAGGAGTTCCTGCTGATGTCCACTGCTGAGGTCCCAGTCTACAGCCTGCATCACCTACCAGATATGCTTTAAGATGATTCCACCTACCAGCCTTCAAGTCAGCTCCAACATGAATCTTTTCAGCTGAGGCCCTAGAGACATGCAAAAGAGTCATTTACTCCATGTGTCCTTTAAAAACTTCTGACTTAGAGAGAATCCCTGGGCATAACAAAACCATTGGTATTTTTGAAAAGCTATATATACCACTGAGCTTGGGGAGATGTGTTATGCAGCAACAGTAAGTGGGACAGAGAGCTACTTCTCTGAGATGGACAGAAGAGATTTGGAAGGTAATGAATGAGTTATCAAGGAAGTGAGGCTGGCAGTTACAATGATACCTGAATTCTCTGAGCTCCTCAAATTATCCAAGTCCTACCCTTAAGACCCAGAAACCTAGAGATCAAATGGGAATAGAAGAAAATGAGGGCAATTTGTGAGACCCCCATGAATTTAACCTCTTGATCTAGAGAGGAGATTTGGATTGGGGCTGCAATTTCAATGATCTTTCTCTTGAGAGGGAGCCAAGGAAGAATTGCTTCCTTCCTGCCTTCATGACTCTAGTGTATTTCAGGCTGGAGACCTTAGAAACACTGGTGACATCTATCACATTTAGTGTTTCTAAGGCTAGAACAGCCTTAGAACAGCCAGGGGAGCAAAACCTTGCAAAATAATGTAAAACTTTGGTTGACACTTGTGAGTCTCTCTGGAAAATTCAAAGTAGCTAATACAGTGAGAGAAAAGAAATAACCTCAACTCCTTCCTGTGTTTTGCTTGCTGGTTTGGCATATCACTATTTATGCCTCTTTTAGGGAACTTCCCTATACAGGAAGGACTAAAGATTTTGCAGGATTTTGTTGGGTACGAGGTGCAGTAAAAACTAATACCCTTTGTTTACCAACCTCCTCTCAACCCTTCTCTTCGGCCATTTCCAAATGTGTTATGTAGGTGGAAGCTGGGTGAGTGTCAGGAAACGAAACTCCACAAATAAGATGACACCCTCTTGGAAGGTTTGGAAAAGCGTATCAGTCTTCAAGAGCCAGCTCAGCTACTACTTCTTCAAGCTAACCTTTCTTGAGACCTCCCCTTTACCTGCTTTCACCTGTGTTGCCCGTTGACTTAGCTGTCTCATCTAGTGGACTGTAAGCTCCTTAGGATGCTGTCTTTAATCTTTGTATCTGAATGCACACTCAGTTCTGAGAACATAAGAATTTTTTGCTGGGGGAAAAAAAAAAC
Source organism: Chlorocebus sabaeus (assembly GCF_047675955.1). Classification (NCBI taxonomy): domain Eukaryota; kingdom Metazoa; phylum Chordata; class Mammalia; order Primates; family Cercopithecidae; genus Chlorocebus; species Chlorocebus sabaeus. The sequence goes on from NC_132919.1 coordinate 41,769,984, forward strand.
CCATTGTAAGCATTTGATCTATATCTTTCAGAGGTTTTCTTCCTATGTTTCTTTTTTGTTTTGCATAGTGAACCTACTATTTTGCTGTTTTCTCTTTCTTACTGTGGTTTCAGATGTATTTTTCATGTTGTAACATAATTTTAAAGCTTAGGAATAACAGTAGTAACAATTCCATTTATTACATATCTGTTTGTGTTCCCAGTATGGTGCTAGGGACTCTGTACACAGTTTCTTACCTAATCTTTTCCATTTTCAAGGTGGATGTCATTAGCCTTATTTTACAGATGGGAAACTGAGGCTCAGAGGGCTTAAGTAGCTTGTCAGCAGTAACCAGCTGATAGAAACCAAATTGGTCCCTCTAATTTCCATATTCATATCCCTGCTATTTTACCATGCCACTTCCCATCATTTTAAGTGGCTTCGTAATACTTACTCTTTTGTGTAGAGGTGCCATAATTTGCTTAACCATTTCCCTATTTTTGGTCACTTAGGATATTTACTAATTTTAGATATTATAAACAATGAGGCAATGAACATCATTGTGCTAACAGACTTTCCCTTTATTTTTGGATTATCACCTTGGAATAGAGTCCCAGAAGTGGAATTACTGGGTTAAAGGGTAGGACTGTGTTTATGGCTTTTGATACTTATTGCCAAATTGCTTTCCCAGAGGACCGTGTTTAGTAAAACAGGCTCACTTTATAGGCCCTGGGGAGTCACCTCACTCCTCCAGGATGTTGGGTTGCCCTCTAACCACTAGAGGGTGTGAAAGGATACTATTGCTGAAGTGACAAGAGCCTGGCCCCCTCTAGGAAATCCCCAAATTTACTTGAGGAGCCTTCAGAGTTGCCTGAGAGGGAGAGAAAGATGCTTAATTAGTTAGACACTCCATGCCAGGACAGGCTGACTTTCCTGGATTTCCACCAAAGGCAGGATGGTTTACTGTCTGGACTCAGGAGGAGAGGGCAGTAAATAGGGCCTCTGAGGCCTAGGGTTCGAGTTTGGCCACGCCACCTCCTGCTCTGTAACTTTGGATGACTGACCTTTCTCTGTATGTCTCTGTCTAAGGACTTTGAGCCTCAAATCTCAGTGCCAATTAGACTGGCAGCAACTCTAAACTTCTCCAGGGCAGACAGTGTGTCTTGCATGTTTGTTATGACCACAACAGAAGCACTTAATAAGAGCAGAGTAAATGGTGGCTGAACTAATAGATAAAATGAAACCAGAAATCAAGAGAGGACATGAGGAGGTGGGCACAGAGGCTTCCAGTCTGGGCTTCCAGTCTTCACAGATGGTTTATTAAAGGAGGGATGTTGATTGCTTACCTCCAAGGCATTGAAAATGGGAAGATACTTAGAGATCATCTTGTTCACATTCCTGGGACAAAACAGAGGCCCATACGCTTACAATGATGACAGGGACATCACTTCCACTTTTTTTTTTTTTTTCATTTAACCAACATTTATTGGGCACCTATTGTATGTTGGGCTCAGTGCTAGGCATTGGGCATAGAGAGATGATCTTGAAAAGTTCTTGCCTTCAGGGAGCTTTAGTTTGTGCAGGAAGATCAGCCGCCCATATTAAACACTAAGCAAAGGCTGTGTCCTTTGAATAGTGAGGCTAAGGAAGGCACATAAAGCTGGGAATGCTGGACTTGCCTCAGATATTCCTAGAGGAGCACTTCTTAAAATGTGTTCCTTGGAACATTTGTTCAATCAGCCATTTAATAGATGTGAACTAAAACGTGGTTTGGTGGTATGTCAGTCAGCGATTGCTGCAATAATGCTGAGTAACAAAGCAGCCCCAAACCCAGTTGCTGACGGCAATACTTATGACTATTTTTAAAGTATGCCCACAGGCCTGTGGGGCAGCTGGATGGAATGCCTCTGCTCCACAAGTCTCTCATTCTTCTGGGATCAGCAGGCTCCCAGGGCATGGTTTTCTCACAGTTATGGAAGAACAAGAGGGCAAATTTACCTGCATAAATATATTCCAAGCTTTTTCTCAGGTCATGTCCATTAACATCCCATTGCCCAGACTAAGTCACATAGCCAAGCCCAGTGTTAACAAAGCAGGGAAATATACTCCACCTCTAGTGGCAGGAACTGCAAAGTCATGGCAGAGAATGTGGATACGGGGAGGGGTGAAAAATTGGGAGCAATAATGCCACAATGGTCTACCACAGTGGTCATTTTTAGTTTAGGGAATCCTGGTGAGTTAGTTTGATTTATTGCAGGACTTTTCAGAACCTTTATAGATGATTCAATGTAGAACCCTCACTTGAAAAGAAGGAAACTTCAACCCAGAGAGGAAAATAGCTTGCTCTGGATTTGTAGCCACTTAGTAGCCGTCCTGCAGTGAGACCCTAGACTTTGTAATGATCAGACAAGGGCTCTTCCCCTCACCCCACACTTGCTAAGGTGCCTTGACTACACTAGGCTAGGCAGAGAGGGATGAAGCAGTACTTGAGGGATCCGCAGAAATATGACCCCGAGTGGGGCAGAGAAAATAGGCAGACGGAGTCTTGAGGAAAACCGTCATGAGGCCAAAATGAAGGACACGTACTCTGGTGTCAGGTTGTCTGTCTGGGTAACCATGGGCAAGTTATTTCACCTCTTGGTGCTTCCGTTTCCTAATCTGTAAAATAGGGAAGGTAGATATACCTACCCTGAAGAGCAGTTGAGTTATAACTTGTATAGTGCTTAGAACAGGACCATAGGTCTGCCATTATTATTATTATTATTACTATTGTATTATTATTGTGCAGGGAGATGAGCTACCCATATTGAACACTAAACAAAGGTCGTGTCTTCTGAACGGTGAGGCTAAGGAAGGCACATAAAGCTGGGAATGCTGGACTTGCCTCAGATATTTCTAGAAAAGCACTTTCTAAAATGTATTCCTTGAAACATTTGTTCAATTGGCTATTAAATAGATGTTAACTAAAACATGGTTTGGTGGTATGTCAGTCAGCTATTGCTGCAGTAATGCTGAGTAACAAAGACACCCCAAACTCATTTATCTCCTCTACTGTTGTTTTCCCTGTGTCTTGATTTTTCCTGCCCCACCAAACGCCTTTTTAATACTCTATTCTTGGCCGGATGTGGTGGCTCACGCCTGTAATCCCAGCACTTTGGGAGACCTAGGTGGGCAGATCACTTGAGGTCAGGAGTTCAAGACCAGCCTGGTCAACATGGTGAAACCCTGTCTCTACTAAAAGAAACAAAAATTGCTGGGCATGGTGGTGGGCACCTGTGATCCCAGCTACTGAGAGGCTGAGACAGGAGAGTCGCTTGAACCCAGGAGATGGAGGTTGCAGTGAGCTGAGATCACTACACTGTACTCCAGCCTGGGTGACAGAGTGAGACTCCATCTCAGAAACAACAACAGCAACAACAACAGCAAATTCTATTCCTGTTGTTGGTTGGCAGCTAGTACCCACTAAAATGCATCAGAATAATTAAGTATTATTTAATATTAAAAAATGGGGACACTGGAAACGTTCAAGGTGCAAAGGAAAAGCAGGGAGTGGAGTTACGCTTTGGAAATGGGAATCTCGTCTGAGGCCATATCAAATTTCACTCTGGCTGACCACCTGGCTCTTCGGATATTTGGAAGGAAATGGGTTGAGTGTGATTAAGATGGCAATTCACCCAAGTCTGTGGTTCTTAAGCCTGGACGCACATTAGAACTACCAGGGAAGATTTCAAACAATAACAAAACCCCTGATGCCCAATGCTACTCCAAACCAGTTAAATAAAAATCTCAGCTGGGTGCGGTGGCTCATGCCTGTAATCCCAGCACTTTGGGAGGCCGAGGCAGGTAGATCACCAGGTCAGGAGATCGAGACCATCCTGGCTAACACGGTGAAACCCCGTCTCTACTAAAAATACAGCAACAACAACAAAAGATTAGTTGGGCGTGGTGGCGGGCGCCTGTAGTCCCAGCTACCTGGGAGGCTGAGGCAGGAGAATGGCGTGAACCCAGGAGGCGGAGCTTGCAGTGAGCTGAGATCCTGCCACTGCGCTTCAGCCTGGGCAACAGAGCAAGATTCCGTCTTTAAAAAAAAAAAAAATCTGCAAGAGGCACAGGTATGGATATGATTTAAAAGCTCTGCAGGTGAGTCCAGCATACAACCAGTTTTGACAACCACTGGCCTAAGGCATAGGATGGGTCCACAGGGAACTGTGAAGTCAGACAAAAGTGGGTTTGCATCCCAGTCCTGCCATTTATTAGCTGTATGACCTTGAGCAAATGACATAGTCTCTCTGAGCCTCAGTTTACTTCCCTATAAAATGGGAATAATAATTACTATCTTGCTGAGATTTTGTAAGAAGCGAATGAAAACCTACTCAACGCACTTCGTGTAGCTGATATATGGAATGGGCTCATTAAGTATTTGTTAATTAAATGCATGCATGATGGTCAATAGCAGCAGCACTAAAGAACAGGGTTGGTTGGTAGCATCTAATCTCAGACTGAGGCCATTTGGCCTCCTCCCTGTTTGGGGTTGTTGACTCCTATGCTTATAGGCCTAAGTCCACTGCAAGAAGAATAACTGTGACCTGAAGGGGAGGCTTGCTCCCAGGTTACTCCGTCTATTAACTGATCAAAAGCACCAGGTCTTGGGGAGCGCAAAGTCTGAAATTCAGTCCTTCTTGATTGTCAAGTCGTGTGCCTTCCGTGTTGGGGAAGGCTAGTTGGACTACCTTTTCTAATCAGTTCTCCCAGAGGAGGCATCTTAATTTAAGTCACAGTGATCCCATTACTGGGTACATACCCAAATGGTTATAAATCATGCTACTATAAAGACACATGCACACGTATGCTTATTGCAGCACTATTCACAATAGCAAAGACTTGGAACAAACCCACATGTCCATCAATGATAGTCTGGATTAAGAAAATGTGGCACATATACACCATGGAGTACTACGCAGCCATAAAAAGGATGAGTTCATGTCCTTTGCAGGGACATGGATGAAGCTGGAAACCATCATTCTCAGCAAACTCACACAAGGACAGAAAACCAAACACCACATGTTCTCACTCATAGGTGGGAGCTGAACAATGAAAACACATGGACACAGAGTGGGGAACATCTCACACACCAGGGCCTGTTGGGGGGTAGGGGGCTGGGGGAGGGATAGCATTGGGAGAAATACCTAATGTAAATGACGAGTTGATGGGTGCAGCAAACCAACATGGCACACGTATACCTATGTAACAAACCTGCACGTTGTGCACATGTACCCTAGAACTTAAAGTATAATAATAATAAGGTACTATATAGGTGAGCTCTGGCACTGACCTCTCCATCTGATGCTGGAGACAAAGATACAGGAGGTGCTTAAGGTGTCCACACTTTTCCTACTTGTCATTCCGGCCCTGACCACATCAGCCAGCAGCCTAGCTGGTCAGAAGGCTGGGATGCAGTGAGCAAAGGTGGGGTGGCGCCTTGGAGCAGAGATATCAGGCAATTTGTAAGTGGTGGTCCAGTAGGTTCTTCCAGGTGGTAAGAGGCTTGGATTCTGGCCAGGTTCATATTTAGCCTGTGACAGCATCCATGCCTTCATTCTGATAATTTATTAATAATTCAGAATATTTCGTAAGACAACTGGGTTCTTTAATTTCATAGCCTCCCACTCAAAGATAGAGGGTTAGGAAACTAACATTGGGATAGACACTTCAAATCATTATCTCAGCAGTTAATAAATAATTAAAATAAAACTTCACGGCTGGGCACGGTGGCTCACGCCTGTAATCCCAGCACTTCGGGAGGCCGAGGCGGTCAGTTTTCCTGAGGTCGGGACTTTGAGACCAGCCTGGCTAACATGCTGAAACCCTGTCTCTACTAAAAATACAAAAAATTAGCCGGGCGTAGTGGTGTGTGTCTATAATCCCAGCTACTTGGGAGGCTGAGGCAGGAGAATTGCTTGAACCCAGGAGGCGGAGGTTGCAGTAAGCTGGGATCATGCCACTGCACTCCAGCCTGTGTGACAGATTGAGGCTCCGTCTCCAAAAAGCAAAACAAAACAACTCCTGCTACCTGAAACTCATTCTCACTTCTGCTCAGTGCCACCAGTCTAGAAGATTTTGTAAGCTTGACTCCTCTGGACCTTCCCTGTAGATGTTTGGAGATGGTAGCATCCAGATTCCAGCCCAGTCCTTTGAATGCAGCCTGTGATCTTTCCACATTAATAGTAAAACAAACAAACAATACAAAGAAATTAACAGCAACAAGGTAGTTTTACAAATATAACAAATAGAATCTAAATTTTAAAAGTGCAATTTAACATCGGGGTGGATGAAAAGTAATATTTGAGAGCAGCAAGTCAAAACATATTTCTTGTGAGCCGGGTTGACGATCCTTTTTTTTTTTTTTTTTTGTATGAAAGTGAAGTAGGTGACAAGTTTACTAAGTTGTCAAATGAGAGACAGATTTGAAAATGCTTTGTAAACCAAAGAGCCATGCAAGTGTCGGTTATTTGGATCAGAGATATTTAAGCTGGGGTTCATAGATTCTTGGGAAAGTCATGGATGAGTAATTCACCCCAAGAACCACCAATATTTGCAAGCAAAACTTCGCACGTATTCACATATCTAGTTTTCTTTAGTGAGAGAATACATAGTTCTCAAAGGTGTGTGTGGCTTAAAAATGATTAAAACCACTACTCTAGTCTGAACCTTTATGTCATTTGCTAGTGAGAAGAACAAAGCAAGGATTTCAGAATCCAAAGTCCGCCTAAACTCTCGCAATTTTCTTTCCATGCCATGGGAACCCAGGGAAGAAGTAAAAGAAAATTTTCCAGGGGAAGGAAGATTGAGTAAAGATCCTGTTTCTCCCAGTGGCCATGGGCCTTGGAATTCACCCTAGTGTTCACATACTCAGCTGGAGAGAAAAAGAGAGAGAGAGAGAGAAAAAGAGGGAGACAGGAGAGAGAGATTTTTACCTTCTCATGAAGGCATTGCTGCTTAAGCAGATGGCAGAAACACCATCCCTTTCAAAGTGATGAAGTGAGATTGCTCAGACAAATGCTTTTCAAAATCTTGAACCTGTGAGGTTTTGCTCTGAGTTCAGGAAATAACAGGATATAAATCTGCCTGAATCATCTCAGCTCATGCAAATTCAATGCTGGGCCACAGTGGCTCTGGCAACATCTTGTTCTTTCTGTGTAATGACTTTTGATGCTGTGGATTTAGATGGATTAGGCCATTTAGGGGAAAGAGGGCAATATTAATATACAAAATTGTTAAATGTCAAATGAAATCCCTTAATAATGTGTGTGTTTAAGATGAATATACAGGCACTTTGAAAACACTTCTAGCACCAGCTGAAACCTTTAAGAAATCCATTTTGCAAGTTCAAACAAATAATCCTCCACCAATTATGCCATACCTGTGTGAGTCTGATGGGTAATTCTGCACAGTCTCAGTTGCGAATGAAGGCCCATTCTCTTATTATTGTCAGTATCATTGGCACATCTAATTCTTCATCCACCTGGCTGAATGCTTAAATTCCACAGATAAGTGTACAGCTTGCAACCAAGAGTAGGTTTTAATATTTCCCACAAATTAATTACCTAAGTAGTTAATTTTACTTGTTTTAAAGGCCAATATGTGTTAGATCTGGGCAGTCTCTACACTGAATATCCCTACATTTTGGTCTTGACAAATAATGTCTGGGATTTGGAATAATTTTTGGAGGTTGGGGAAACTATTGAGAGGGGTCAAAAAGTAGTTACGAGAATGTAATAATTTATATTATATCATCTTATATTTTCTACCACCAGTGCAGGTTAAATATGTGACCATTCTTGCATTTATTAATAAAAAAAAGTCATACCATCACAGAGCTGGAGACAGGAATGCATAAAATCATCTATGATTTAAGGCAGAGCCTGGTAACTCCTTTAATAGATACTAATGAGGGTCTATGAGACACAGAGGGGTAAGATCCTGTGTCTTATGGATTTGGCACAGTCAGAGCATAGTCATGGAAAGCTCTGACTTTGAGGTAGTAATATTTGGACTGGGCTGTGGTAGAAGTGTAAGGTTTAGAAATAGCTTAATTCCCATCCTGTAGTAGATGTTGGCTGAATATAATGATCTCAATAGAAAAGCAACAGAACTACATTAGAAGCCATTTAGAATATAGAATAAAGAAGAAATATTACTCACATTTTCACACCACCAACTTAAGTTTGGTTGGCATTTGGCTGCTTTTCTTATCAGCTTTTTCTCTGCTATTGCTTCTTCATAACTGTTGTTTGTCACATCATGTGCTATCATATTAAGCAGACATTCTTGTGTTTTTTTTTTAGTGAATCATTAATCGGAAGCATTTTTCTTTTTTTCATTGAGTCTTGCTCTGTCACCCAGGCTAGAGTGCAGTGGCACAATCTCCGCTCACTGCAACTTCAACCTCTGAGGTTCAAGTGATTCTCGTGCCTTAGCCTCCTGAGTAGATGGGACCACGTGCCAGCATCAAGCCCAACTAATTTTTGTAGATTTAGTAGAGATGGGGTTTCACCATGTTGGCCAGGCTGGTCTTGAACTCCTGACCTCAAGCAATCCACCCACCTCAGCCTCCCAAAGTGCTGGGGTTACAGGCATGAGCCATCGCTCCTGGTCAGAAGCATTTCCATGTTGTCACAATGACGTGCATATTTAAACTAGGAAGAGATGGGGAATCAGGATTCCTAGGGAAGGAGAAAGTGAAGGCAAAATTCTCGTTGTAGAAAGTGGCTGATTGGCAGGGATTCCACTGTGGCTGTACCTTGGATTTTATGGAGGGTTGGGAATAGCCTGCTATGGAGCTGGGACTTTGTCATGTAGGTGATGGAGAGCCATCGGGGTTCTAAGTGAGATGGCGACATAATTAGAATTTTATCCTCTCTAGGGATGGCTTTGGAAGTTCTGAGATTCCATGGGGAACTTTGGGAATTCCAGAGTTTCTTGTGGAAATAAGTAAACAATCCATTAATCAATAAACAGGACAAAAATCATGAACTAGCATCTGGATGCAAATGCCAATGTATTTTGTAAGTACTGCTTAGTGTCAGTTCCAATAGCACAGGACTGTTCATTGAAGACTTCATTTTAGAAGCATCAAACATGTCATTCGATCTCAATGATCTATCAGAACCTAACCTCTGCTTTTCCTTGCCAAATCTGATCTCCTAGTTCATGGGTGGCAAACAAGCTTCAACATACCTAACACTTTTACTCGTAGGCTGCAAATGTCCTATGAACTGTGTTAGGAAGGACTCTGAGGGCATGTCTGGACTTATCAGGCCACTGGTGTGGGAGTGAGAAGCCTCAGCACGTATGCCGTACACTGCCTTTTCCATCCTTATGCTGCCTCAGATGTTCAGTTTAGATGTCTTATATTTAATATTCATATGGCCTAAATCTGTATAGTAGAGCCAAACCAAATGGAGTCCACAAAAGAAGCAAATAGAAGAAAACTCCTACTAGTCAAGATCTCCATAAAGTACTTGATCCATCCATCTATTTATCCACCATTGTCCACCTATCCATCTATCCATTCACCCATTTATCCTTATTCTACATCTACAATGGGCCAGTCAATGTACCAAGCTCTAGGGATACAGAAACGATTCTTATTTCCAGAATTCAGAATCTAGTAGGGGAGCCGCTGAAGAGATGGGTAAGTATAAAACGGTGTTACAAGCTAGGCCAGAGATTTGAACATAGTGCTATAGCACAGACGCAGTACTTACAGAAGCAGACTACAGCAGGGGAGGGATGAGGGCAGAGGTGGGGCTGTGGTTTACTTATTGAACTGAGAGCTCCATGTATTTTATTCACATTGCATCCCCAGCACATAACTTAGTGCCTGGCACACAGTGGGTGTTCAGCATATTTTTTTTATTTGAATGAATGAGGTGTCCAAGGAGGGTACAAGACTCCCAAAGGTCATCTAGTCCATCTACCTGCCTCTGGGCTGAGCCACACCTAAATCATCCCAAGTACTATTTTGGGTACAAGACTCCCAAAGGTCATCTAGTCCATCCACCTGCCTCTGGGCTGAGCCACACCTAAATCATCCCAAGTACTATTTTGAGTGCAGTTATTCTTAGCTGGCCTCTCTGACAGCTGGAAAGAATCAGAGAATCAACCTCTCCTCTGAGGCTTTAGTGCTACAGCCCACATTCAGGAGAAGCTCTGTTTGGTGGAAACAAGAGCTGGGAAGAGAAAGAGAGGCAAGTGGGTCCCAAGCCTGAAGCTTGGCTGGAGGTAACTCAGAGGTGGGCCAGTCTCCTTTTCATGGGCAATCAGAAGGTGAAGCTGAGACGCTCTGATTCAGGAGAGGCTTGGAGGCTTTGCAGTTGGGGTTCCTGAGGGACTGGGTTGTTGCTGGGTGCCTGGCTTGGCCCTGTCAAATGGGAGGAGGAATTTTCAAGGGCCGGAGTCCCCCCATGCACAGCTTACGTTAGGGCAGAGGTCTGCAGTGTGCAGAGGACCTAGGAAGGGCAACTTCCAGATCCCCCTCCTTCCAGGCCGACTCAGCCCCTATATTCCCTCCCCCCATCCCTGCCAATATCATTGGTGAAATAGGAGTTTGAGGCTGCAGCTCCTTAAGGAGATCTTTTTTTTCCAGGACCTGTTTTTTCCAGGGTATTTCGCAGTGGCTGGAGAGTGTCGGGGCCTAACACAGTCAGGCTGTACCAGGAGCCAGAGCCCAGAGTATTATAATCTCATGGGAAGATAGGAAGAAATGATTAGTGCTTGTTGAATGGCCCTGCTGTGAGCATTCTGAGCTGGACCGGTCCTGGGGCAAAATCAAGGGCAAGTTCTAATCTCATTTTCAGGTAGGGGAAGGGTAGAGAAGTGACTTTCTGGGGCAGTCTCTTGAAAAGCAGGCATAAACAGGGAACAATGGTACCATTCCTTTCTGACCTACTCAACCTGGTGCTTGATACGAAAGGGGTGTGTGCATGTGTGTGTGTGTGGTGTGTATGTGTGTGTGTCAGAGAGAGAGAGAGAAAAAGAGAGAGAGAGAGACTAAGTATAAACTTGTGAACCCTCTTAGGAGGCTAATGCTTGCTCCCAAATCCCCCCGGGATAGGGATGGATTTGCCCCTTGTTTTCTTATAAAAACCTGTGTTTTCTAAATGCAATACAAAAAGTGGCTCAGAGGAGCCACCCCTGAGCTTCAGACCCCTTGATGACTACATTGTCCCTATCCTTACTTCTCTTGGCCCCACCCCCTGCCACCAAAGCTTCTTAACCAAAAATAAAACTTACAGAACAAGATCAGAAAGACTTCTTCTGACCTGGGATGGTGGGAGATAAAGCAGTGACAGCTGGCTGAGCCCCAGCACCTAGGAGGGTGGAATTGAAGAGATAACTGGCATTGGATTTGGCAGACATGATTGAACAGTGGCTTCCTACCTAGAATTGTGCTATGACCTGTAGACCCCACAGAGAAGAATGCAATATCCTCTCTGCCTACAAGGAACTTCTACAACCTTGCTCACCTCATGCTTGTCTGCAGAACGTCTTTAAAGACAAAGTTAGAGGCACCTGCTTTATTTAGGATGACAGTGAATATTAAGTGCTTTCTTTACGAGGAGCCTGACAGTGTGTACACAGTAAAACCCTGCAAGGCTGGCATTTCTGAAGTTCTAAGATATCCCTCACCAAACCTGCCCTTATCTGATCTACTCATAGAGGAGCTTAAACATATTGGACTCATCCTTCTTTCCTTACTCTTTAAATGGCATTGAACATATTGTGGCTTTGATACTTATTTTCTCTGTGGCTGTGCAAAAATCACTCACCCTCTTTAAGTTTGGTTTCCTCCTTGATGTTAGGTTGGACCATATGAAATTGCTATATTCTTAGGTTAAAAATGACCATATATCAGTAATTTCATATAGTTCAACTGAACAAAATGAAGGGGCTGTTTTGCTGTCTAAAATCCCTTCTATGTCTGATGTTTGAGACTCCTTGAATAATACTTGATTCTTCCCCACTCTGCCTTCGACAAGGTGAGTTCACCACTGCTAGTCACTTACCTATCAATGCCCCTGGCTAAGGTGTACTCACTGTCATAACAGCTTTCAAGCAAGTCCCACTCCTGAGTTAGGGGTTTATTCTGTTTTCTGGATCTAAAATGGCCTTATCACACTCCTTCTATGCTGAAGAACTTATTCTTCAATGCCAACTCCATGTTACCTGCCTTTAGGTGCTCTGGCTCTCTCAGCCAGAAATAATCTCCACCTTTTTTCATGCCCCAGGGCCCTTCTCATAGTTTTAGTAACAGTTTTTTCTTACTTTAAATGAAAACACACTCATTGTAGAGTATTTGGAGATAGAAACAACATAAAGAAGGAATAGGGATCATGTGTAATCCCCCATCACCCAGTGTCTACATTTGATACGTTTCCTTCCAGGCTCCCTTTTATGCCAAACTAAATGTATGTATGTTTGTTTGTTCTTCTAAACTGCCATAGGCCTTTAGAATAGATTGCATTTCGGACCCTAATTCCTCATTCCTTCCTGTATCTATGTTCTTTGTCACGTGACTTTGCAGTTCCTCCCACCAAAGAGGTGGGACTATATTTCCCTTCCCCTTAACTTTGGGTTTGGCCACGTGACTTGCCTTGTTTGTTTACTCTGCCAATGAATAACAACTTTACCATATTTTTTAGGTGAATTATAATGATCTTTTCTTACTAGCTGACTCACAGATTGAAAGTATTTAGAGGGTACGGAGTAGATCATCTCTCTTTTCTCTTAGAGTTATTGGAAAAGAGCAAATGTTCAGTAGGTATCAGATTAGTTGTTAGTATTAGATATCTCTGCTGGTGTGGTTATTTACGCTGGTATAATAAATTACCCCCACCTTAAATTCAGTGGTTAAAGCAACAAACATTTATTATTTCACAGTTTCTGTGGGGCAGGATTCTGGGTGTGGCTTAACAGAGTCCTCTGGCCCAGGGTCCTGGGTGCTGGGGCATTTCAAGGCTCAGGGGGAGAATCTGCTTCCAATCTCACTCGGGAGGTTGTTGGCAGGATTCAGTTCCTTGCAGGCCATTGGACTGAGAGTCTCAGTTCCTAACTGGCTGGTGGCTGAGGCTGCCTTGCTTCATAAACATGGGAGCTGGCCTGCAATGAGAGTGAACAAGCAAGAAGCCAAAGGAGGCGAACAAGGCAGAAGCCAGAATCTTTTGGTAACCTAATCTTGGAAGGGACATCCATCCTCTATTCACTAGAAGAAAGTCACTAGATCCAACTCTTGCTCAAGGGGAGGGAATTTTAAAAGGTCATAAATTTCAGGAGGCAAGACCTTTGGGAGACTTCTTAGAAGCTGCATACCATGCTCACAAAGATAGAGTCAGAGTTTATATGACTTTGTGGAGCCTAGGCATCGGACTACGAAGAGTTGACATGCACAAAACACTGAATACCACAACACAATGAATTAGACCACTTGTTCTCTGGGGGAATAAATCAGCTATGGTCTCTGTTCTCATGAAGCTTACAAGCAATAAAAGCAAAATTATGTACACACATGGAGTCTGTGTGTGTACATAATTTTGTATTTACGTGCATTTGGGGTATGGAGATCAGAATCAGAATCAGAGTAGCAGAAAGTTGAGCTGACAGACCACTGGGACACTGCCCTTACTTACATGATTTGGTTTTGTGTTAAAAAGACTTCATGCCCTGCCTTACCCAGCCTAGTCTGCTCATCTCTGAGGGACAAGAAATGTTAGTTGGAATATTCCAGAAAAGAAATGTGATGTATCAAGGAGTGTAAATGAATGTTATTGGAAAAGATACTGAGTGTGCCTGTGTCCTTGAGGGTGGAGCAGATGTTGGGGCTCAGAGGTTCAGGGTTAAGTTGAAGTAGAAAATGCTGTGGAATGCCCCCAGGTAAATGCTCAACCTGTTTAGCATGCTAGTGCAGTGGAGAGAGTTTTGGGTCAACTTATACAGATCAAGATTTGGGACCTGGCTGAGCCCCTTCCTAGCTAGAAAAGAGGTGACCCTGCACAAGATGTTTTACCTCTCAGAGTCATGAGTTCCCTGTCTGAATTACAGGATAATCAGGATACTTAACTCACAGAGCTAATGAGGGATAGTTTACTTGTTTAAACCTCTACTTTGTTCAAAGGGAATTCAAGGCAGTGTTTGAAGCATAAAAAGACATAAATAAACAAAAAGCATCTAACACAGGGCCCAGCATTTCATCCACCCCCTGACCCATCTATCCACCCATCCATCCATTAATTCATCGATGTATATGACTGTTCATCACCTTTCATCCATTCACCTATGGACTCACTATCAATTCATTCATCCATCCATGCATCCATCCATCCATCCATCCACTCATCCATCCACATGTCCATCCATCTACATGTACACCTATGCATCCACCCATGCATCCACACACCAGCTATCAGTCCATCTGTTCCCTCATTCCATAGTATTTATTGAGCACCTACAGTATATCAAGCATTGCACTGACTGCCTTTGTTGCCTTAGACTCGGGGAATAAGTCAGCTATGGTCTCCGTCCTCATGAAGCTTACAATCAATTAAAAGCAAAATGAATGTTTTTCCTTTCTTCTGTCACCCCTTTCTTTCCTCCCATCTGCTCTCCATCCTATTTCCTCCTCCTCTCTCCTTTCCTTCTTCACCTCTGGTTTTGGGAAAGAATTGATTCCATACCGAGGTTGGGGGAAAAGCCAAAGTTGTGGGAGGCCTAGCTTTGCATAGAGAGAGATTTGTTGTGGTAGAGAGTGCAGTGGCCAGTAGCCGGAGTAAGACCTCGTGATGAAAATTAAGTCCTTGTTTGAGCCACTGTGAGAGGCCAGCAGGGGTCCCTAAGATCTAGCACCAGGTCTCTCTATGTATTGCCTCTCTGGGATTGGCCTGACCCATGGGTGGTAAATGCCTTATCTCTTCTGTCCCCAGCACCCCTCCTCATCTACTCTTTGATGCCTAAAGGGCCACCAAGTGAAGTGTATTTCTTGAGCTTAAAGCTTTGATCTCTGTGAAAATGAAAATCCCTGTGGGAGGGTCACAGTTTAAACTGGTACTGATTATTCGCACTTGGTTGTGAATGAGTATCACTTTTTGTCCTGCAGTGGAATTAAATCAACAGGTATTTACAAGCCTGCTTGAGATCAGATTGGGTAGGCAATGGTATATTTGGAGAGAGCCCTAGATGGGGAGACAGGTATGTTGGTGATGGTCCCTGCCAGGCCACCTATGAGCTCCTAAGCCTTGTGCAGTCCGCCTGGGCTTCTGGGACTGGATGATCTGCAAGGTGCCTCCTAGGCTGTGAAGTGGATATGGAGGGAGTCACCGAGGGCCCGCTTCACGGGCATCCTCCTGAGCAGCTACACAGGGCTCTGTGCTTGGCTAATGTTCCCCTGTGACCATTCTGAATAGAATAGTTTTTGAACAAGAGGCCCCACATTTTCATTTGGTATTATGCCAGGAAATGATGTAGCCAGTCTTGGTGGCAGCGGTGGTGGTGGTGACTCAGGAAAGGGGTCTCAAAGACAAACACCACTCACTTTAGCAGCTTGCCCCCAAT
Source organism: Chlorocebus sabaeus (assembly GCF_047675955.1). NCBI lineage: Eukaryota > Metazoa > Chordata > Mammalia > Primates > Cercopithecidae > Chlorocebus > Chlorocebus sabaeus. The sequence goes on from NC_132919.1 coordinate 41,785,569, forward strand.
GGCTGCTGCTCCCCATTCTCCACAGTCCAGCCTGGGACTCACCTCCTTGAGAAAGCCATTCCCAGATAAACTCACCTGCCGGGAACGCTCAATTCCTCCCTGGGAGGTAGGCAGATAACAGGCTTGGCTTGGCGAATCTTTTGCTTGTTTGTGATGCTCGGGGGGGGGGGGGGAATATTGAGTGGTTTCAAGTGTGTGTACCCATTTCCCTGCTAGCGGCTCTTGGGGTGCTCCCACCTTCTCTGGATGCCCTGCTGCACGGTGGCAAAAAATTCTTTGAAATCACATAGTCCTGGGTTTGAGTTCAAACTTCACTTCTTACAAGCTATGTGATGAAGGGAAGATAGCAACCCCTTGGAAGCTCCCACCTCCCTTCCTGGATTACTATGAGGATGGAGAGATGCGTATATATAGCGCTCAGCACATAGTAGGCACTAAATAAATAAAATGGTCTTAAACTCTCAGAATCTTGCTTCCTTGCCTATAAAGTGGAGAAATCACTTCTACCTCTAGGCTGAAGGCACAAGGCCATTTAGAATCATTATCAACTAAAAATACCCAGACCCTAGAGCAGTCTCCCCCCTGCCCCCACCCCACCCTCTGGCAGGCAGAGAACTGCGCCCAGCGGGAGTCCTGACAGCAGAGCGCTGCATCTCTAGGGTGATCGTGCCTTGCGAGTTTCTAGAGGCTGTTGAACCCTTTGAGGTTTGAGTTACATTTTCACTTGGCAGAGTCTAGTTCTCTGATTCAAAGAGAAAAGCTGTCAGAGAGAGGGATAGGAAGAGAAGGGGGGGTGTGTGTAAAAAAAAAAAAAAAAAAAAAAAAAAGGCTCCCACAGCTTTTCGGGCTTGGAATGGTTCTGTGGAGACCAGGCGGGATGCATGCAAATCAGAAACACATGCATGAGGCTTTCCTCCCAGCACACGCGGGCTCCGGAATGAAGGCGCCAAGCCCTTGACATGCTGGCTCAAGACTGGCCAGGCTTGGGCTGGATTGGGACGTGGAGTTGGAGCCTGCACCTGTGTCCTCTTGTCCTGTCCTGGTGAAAGAGAAGAAGATGGGAGCAGTGGCTAGTTCTATGCCCGACTCTTGGACTCTGAAAGGTCTTGAGGCCTTGAGATCTCCTGGATCAAGAGGCCAGGGAAAGCTTTTGGGAGTCATATCTGGCAGCACAGGGCAGTGGAAACAGCATAGGCCTTTAAGTCAGAAAAACTTGAGTTAGCATCCTGGCCCTGTCCCTTATTAGCTGTGTGACTTTGGGTAAGTTACTTAAGCTCTCTGTGCCAGAATCTTCTCAGCCAAAACTTGAGGACAATGATCACTGTCCCAACAGGCTTTTGTGAGAATAAAACCGAAGTTTACATTTCGTTTATTTATTTAATGGAAGATTGATTTGATCCCTTATACCTCTTTTCTTTCCAGACAAGAGACAAGACAGCTCTTTTTAAAAATGTAGTATATTGAAGAAACCATGGCAAAAAGAAAAGAAGAGCCGAACAGAAATACGAAGCGAAGGCAGGGTTAGTACACAGGCATGCACAACTTGGAATCTTGCACAATTATTAAGGTTGGTTAGTAAATTTGTTTCTGAGCTTTTAGTTGGCCAGAATAAAGCAGAAGATCTCACTGAGAAGATTGATGTTGTCTATTAAAAAATAGTTTCGGCTGGGTGCGGTGGCTCACGCCTGTAATCCCAGCACTTTGGGAGGCTGAGGTGAGTGGATCATCTGAGGTCAGGAGTTCAAGACCAGCCTGGCCAACATGGTGAAACCCCATCTCTACTAAAAATACAAAAGTTAGCTGGGCGTAGGGGTATGCGCCTGTAATCCCAGCTACGCAGGAGGCTGAGACAGGAGAATCACTTGCACCTGGGAGGTGGAGGTTGCAGTGAGCCAAGATCGTGTCACTGTACTCCAGCCTGGGTGACAGAGGGAGACTCTGTCTCAAAAAAAAAAAAAAAAAAAAAAAAAAAATTAAATAAATAAATAAAACAAAACAAAAGAAATGGTTTCTCTGGAGAGTAACTTTCCTTGACACTGAGGTCGCTCACAGTCATTTCTCCCAGGGGTCGTCTCTTAGGGGTCACAGACTGGGAATAAGTGGAGAGCAGTTCCTTGTTGCACTAGACTGTGCTTCTTATACTGACTCCCAGTGGAAGGCATTGGGAGGAGCGCAATGCATGTGCCTGTCTTGGGTCCCGGTACATAGACAGTGCTCTCTCTGATGGGCCACTTACGGTATTGGGGTGATTGTCTCCTTGCAGGAGAAGGGCTGGAATCTAATACAGCTTTTATCCCACAGCTTTCCTCTGTGGCTTGATTTCACCTTCTGCCAATCCAACCTGCTCCTCTCTCTTTGCTAGTCTGAAGCTTCTGTCAGGGGTGCCTCTTGGTGGCTCTGAGATGGAGATGAGGCAGACAGATCTGGCTGTTCTCAGGAAGCCCAAATCCTCCTCCTGGAACTCTGCATAGTTGGCTCAGTGACATTTCATCTCTCTGGGTTCTGTCCCAGGGAGAAAACATGTGGGCATTCTCTAATAACTTGAGCATAGCTCCCTCCTGCCTTCCTTTGTTTTTCCTTCCTGGGCAAATGAAAGGCAGTATGAATGAAAGTTTCTATTCTGATGGGAAAACTCACTCTGGCCTTGTAATGAGCTAGAATAATTGATTTGTCGATGAAAACCGAGTCTGTGGAATTGATGCTTAGTGTCAAAACAGTCCAGATCACTTTGGTACCAATTCATTGTCGCTGGAGGGAAGCTGTTAGCCAGGAGCCCAGTGAGAAAGGAGTAGGCTGAGTTGAAACATGAAAAGATTTGATTGTGCTAAAGCTCTCCAGCACAGAATTGCCCTGTTGGGATCTGATTTCAGTGCTCCAGATCGAAGGTCCCGGCTAATATTTTCTTTCTTTCCTTTCTCATGAGGGTAGAAATAACTTGGCAATTGCCCCATTGCAGCTACTGTTTGAACGTGGATATTAATTTAATCTGGAGTTCTGTTACTCTTTAAATATTTAGGGGTTTCGCTGAGGCCTTTGTGCTCTTACAATGCAATAGACAGTAAAAATGGAATTGGAATGTTTCTACTCATTTTAGAAAGGACAGGGATTCTTGGCCCCCTTTCCTGCACACCCTGCCCCGCCCCATTTTCATTCCTTCATCTTCTGACTGCAGCTCCTGATGAAAATCAAAAGTTATTTCGACATATATGGATAGAGGCCATGGGGTGGAGGAGAAAGAGAGTATACTTTAGAATCAGACGAATCCACAAGGGAATGTTCTAATCCTGGCTCCTTCACCACGAGCTGTGCAAATTTGGGTGAGTGTTTAAGAACTCCGTCCCCTCCTCTATGGACACCTACTCCATGGAACTGATACAAAGATTCAACGAGACGTAATGTATGTTTACAGCAACCACCAGAATACTGTTGTTATTTTATGAAAATGCCATTGACTTAAAACTGTATATCCCCAAAGCATTTCTGCAAAATTCCGAAAGGGTATATTTCTTGTAGGATAAGCTAGTTACTTCTTGGGTGACCTGGTGTCCTTTTAGTTTCATCAGTTTGTTGAAGGAGTTGGGCTCTGTGCTGTTGTTATCTAGAGAAAGGCACAGAAAAGAGGGGTGCTAGATAGAGCCCTTCTATGCTTCAAGTGCCACCACCTAATTCTCTTGTTTCCCCCTTCCAACAACTATGGGGTATATTTTTATTTGAAAGATGAGGAAACAAACTCAAATATCCGGAGTCACTTGTCCCAGTCACACAGCGACTCAGGGATCACGGTGTGATTGCATCCACAGTTCAAAATCTTTGCACTTGACTAAGATGCTGCTCACAGTTTCTGATGGAGATGGGAGATAAGGGGGGTCTTCCCCGTCTCCACTAGAGACCTGCACCTGGGACTCTCATTGTTTTGTTGTTGGCTTATTTTACAGATATCTTTCTATTGATCTATCTATCTATCTATCTATCTATCTATCTATCTATCTATCATCTGTCTGTTGAGATGGGTTCTCGGTCTGTGGCCCAGGCTAGAGTGCAGTGGCCCCATCAAGGCTCACTGCAGCCTCAACCTTCTGGGCTCAAGAGATTCTCCTACTGGCTGGGCCTGGTGGTTCACACCTGTAATTCCAGCACTTTGGGAGGCTGAGGCGGGTGGGTCATCTGAGATCAAGAGTTCGAGACCAGCCTGGCCAACATGGTGAAACCTCGTCTGTACCAAGAAATAAAAAAAATTAGCTAGGTGTGGTGGCAGACCCCTATAATCCCGGCTACTCAGGAGGCTGAGGCAAGAGAATCGCTTGGATCCAAGAGGAGGAGGTTGCAGTGAGCCAAGATCATGCCATTGCACTCCAGCCTGGGCAACAGAGAAAAATCTCCATCTCAAAAAAAAAGAGAACGAGAGATCCTCCTGCCTCAGCCTCCCGAGTAGTTGGGACCATAGGGCCATCACACCCAGTTTTTTTTTTTTTTTTTTTTTTTTTAAGGAGACAAAGGCTTGCTATGTTGCCCAGGCTGGTGTCGAACTCCTGGCCTCAAGCGGTCCTCCAACCTTGGCCTCGCACAGTGCTGGGATTATAGGCTTGAGCCACCTTGCCCATCCCCAGATATTTGTTAAGTGTCTATTCTGTGCCACATGTTGTGGGAAGTAAAAAGGAGCAAGGCATAGCCCCTGGCCTCAAGGAACAGTTTATTTAGAGAGATGGAGAGATACATAACTAATTTTTTAAAAAGAGAAAGGAGAGCCGGGCGCGGTGGCTCAAGCCTGTAATCCCAGCACTTTGGGAGGCCGAGACGGGTGGATCACGAGGTCAGGAGATCGAGACCATCCTGGCTGACACGGTGAAACCCCGTCTCTACTAAAAAATACAAAAAACTAGCCGGGCGAGGTGGCGGGCGCCTGTAGTCCCAGCTACTCGGGAGGCTGAGGCAGGAGAATGGCGTGAACCCGGTTGGCGGAGCTTGCAGTGAGCTGAGATCCGGCCACTGCACTCCAGCCTGGGCCTCAGAGAGAGACTCCGTCTCAAAAAAAAAAAAAAAAAAAAAAAAAGAGAAAGGAGGAAGACAGTTTTGGAAGGGGTGTTGGGTGCTTCTCCTTGTCCCTTATTTGTACAGGCACTACTGAGCATGTGGACAGGAGTGTGCACACAGTAGGTCTGCAATAAATGTCCTCTAAGTGAATACAGTCTTTCTCCCCCATCATCAGCCCCCAAATGCCAGAAATCCCATATCTGGTTTCCTTAGATGTAAGACCTGGAGTCTTTAGTGCACAATCAGCTTCAGATTGACAACCCAGGAACCTTGCTCCATAATAAAGCAAAGCCATAGCTATGCAAACCAGACGAAGTGGATTCAGCCCAGGTAATAATAACAACAACAAGGGCTGGTAGCTATTGAGGTTGACTCAGGGCCAAGTTGTGTCTGCACGTTCATTTACTCTTCATGACTACTGGTGTGGTGGATACTTGCTATGGATGGAATGTTTATGTCTCCCCAAAAAAATTCATGTAGAAAATGAATCCTCGATGTTATGGAATGAGAAGATGGGGCCTTGGGCAGGTGATTAGGCCATGATATTGGAGCCCTCGTGAATGGGGTTAGTGCCCTTCTAAAAGAGACCCCAGAGAGTTCCCTTGTCCCTTCTAACATGTGTAGACACAGCAAGAAGATGGTTGTGTAGAAACCAGGAAGTGGGCCCAAATTAGATCCTGGATCTGTAAATGTCTATTGTGTTTAAGCCACCCAGTTGATGGTATTCTCTTATAGCAGCCTGCACAGTCCAATATAGTGTTCTTACTATCGCAAAGCCCAAGCTACAGATGGGGAAACAGACATGATGAGGTTGCCAGGCTACATCTCCAGGTACACAAGGAGAGTGGGGAAGAAGCCCCTCAGGCCAGGCCCAGGGAGAAACTGATGACATGTGGACACCCGGACATGAGGTGCCTGGGTTGGAGGGTGCCCTGAACAGCTTCAGGAAGGGAGGGTTGGAGCAGGCAGCTGTCCAGCATTCCTGAACTGGGTCAAGCACACGCCTTCTCCATCAGCTACACCCATATCCCTTCCCATGTCATCTCCATCTTCTGGCAGACACGGAACAAGGGTCTTGGAGTCTGTGGCTCCTCAGCAAGGCAGGCTTTGAGGAGTCCTCACCGGCTGAACATGCTTTCTTGGGCCCGAGGAGCCGCCTGACAATTTCTGGCAAGTTAATGGCCTCAGAGTGGGTATGGCTATTTATTTTGCTGAGAAGAGATGTCTTCATCTTCACTTTCTCTATTTCTTCTTCTGGCAATTCTTTCACTCACCTACCCCTCTCTTTTTCTCTTGACTCCTCCTCTTCCTTTTCTGTCTCCTTTTTCTTCTCTTCCTCCCTCACACACTTCCTCTTATGCATTCTCTCTTCCTTTTTCCTCCTCATTTCCAAAGAGTTGTCTTTTAAACACACACATATGTAGGTATATGTATAAGATGTAAGATTTTTGAACTAGATATTACATATGTATGTATATGTATTATATACATATTTAAATATACAAACATATATTACAGATACATATATGTGTGCATATACACATATATGCATATACATGCAATATACACATAATCAGTGTAATTATACATCCAGACATGTTTTTCTGCTAAGAATATTGAAAATCCAGAAGCGAGTCTGACCAGGGCCGCACTGGGAGTCTCAAGGCTAGGTAGAAGAATGGTGGAGAAAGCAAGGGCTTTTAATGTTAGAGATCACTTGGACTAGAAGTTTCTGATACTAAGTTGCTGTATGATGCTGGGAAAATAATTGTATATCTGTTTTCTCTTCACATGGAAAACAAAACCTACATAGGACATAAAGTTGGATGATGCTCCAATTAGAGAAGAGTATTACGAAAAATATGAATGTGTCATCATTTTAATTATGTGTTGTTTCATTCTCTCCGTCATTTGAAACAACTGCAGAACAATTGTGTGAATGTGCGGAGGGGGCAGGGAGGAAAGAGGAGAGGAAAAGGAGGAAAGACTTCTTTTCACAAAAAAGTAGAGTGGTTTTTACATAATTCTTATTGGATTACTTGTCCCCACTGTCTAAAGGAAGATTTCTTAATTCTCTTTTAACTGATGTCCAATACCACATTTGTCTGACTTTTAGTAATTTGTATAATTAAAATGAAACCTATTTCTATTTTTGCTAGGTGTAACCTCATTTTGCAATACCCAGTATGCTTATGCTTTTCTGTTTGTTTGTTTGCTTTTTGAGATGGAGTTTCACTCTTTCGCCCAGGCTGGAGTGCAGTGGCGCGATCTCGGCTCACTGCAACCTCCGCCTCCTGGGTTCAAGTGAGTATTCTGCTTCAGCCTCCAGAGCAACTGAGACTACCGACATGCACCAGTACGCCCAACTGATTTTTGTATTTTGTAGACACGGGGTTTCACCATGTTGGCCAGGCTGGTCTTGAACTCCTGACCTCAGGTGATCTGCCCGCCTCAGCCTCCCAAAATGCTGGGATTATAGGCATGAGCCACTGTGCCCAGCCTACACTCAGTATACTTTATCAAACTTTCCTTTCCGGAAATGTGGATCTGCCCCAGTCTTGGGGGATAGAGTATTGATCTTGAATTGTTTTGTTAACTTCACTTGGTTGCTCACCTTTTCTGAGCCTCAGTTTCCCTTTCTGTGAGATGGGGGATGAGATGCCTCCTCAGCACCTAGCAGGCCTGTTGTGAGGAACTGAAGTCCCTGCAGTCAAGGATGCTTCATTGCAGAGGGGTTTCCTGCCAAAATACTCAGGTCAGACCAGCAGAGGCAAGGCAGGGGTCCCTTAGTAAGAACAGTTTCTCTCTGGGAACTGTCTCCTGGACATTTAGTGTGATGTTTTTTCTCTCCCTCAGGAATCTGGCCAAACTCCAGGGCTGCCTATCATGAGCAGCCTTGTTTGCTTGCAATTTGCAGAGTTGCAAGGGGTAAAGGACTGGCTTTGACTATTCAGTCTTTCAGGTGGGTGTGGGCAGCTGCCTTAGACCGGAGGTGTGGACTTTTCCTTCCCTTTTAGGAACCGGATATTCCTGTATGTGATTCAGGGGAAGCATGTGTGCATGTGCGTGTGTGTGGTGGTGGCACTGTGGGGGAGTGTAACACTTTTTTGAGTGACTACTTAGTGTCTACACTGTCTTGCAAGATGTCCTCTTATTTAATACCTCTTATTTAATCCTGCCGCTTCTGGCGGGGCGCAGTGGCTCACACCCGTAATCCCAGCACTTTGGGAGGCCAAGGCAGGTGGATCACATGAGGTCAGGAGTTTGAGACCAGCCTGGCCAACATGGTGAAACATCATCTCTACTAAAAATACAAAAATTACCCGAGTGTGGTGGCGGGCACCTGTAATCCCAGCTACTCAGGAGGCTGAGGCGAATCAAGGAGAATAGCTTGATCCCAAGAGGCAGAGGTTGTAGTGAGCCGAGATCAAGCCACTGTACTCCAGCCTGGGCAACAGAGCGAGACTCCATCTTAAAAAAAAGAAAATGTTGCTCGGAGGCCTGATTTTCCCCACTTTACAGAGGAGGCCCTGGAGGCTCAGAGATGGTATGTAATTGTTCCCAGTTATGTATCTAGGCCTGTAGCCTCAGAAGCCCAGGTGGGAATATAGGAGGGAGGAGGAATGTTTCCAGGGGACAACAGGGCAAATGCCTAAGCTCTTTCCTTTCTGTTGGTCCATTTTCTTGAGCAGAATGAATTTGAGGAGGGGATGACAATAGCAGCTGACCCCTGACTGTGCCCAGCAAGTGTCTTGGAGTTTTGGATCCTGCTATAGAGGAAGCCAGCAGTTCAGAATGGGCTCTGCTCTGCCCAAGCTGTGGACGGCCATCCTTCTTAAGAACCAAGGGTTTTGATAGATGAGCCCCTGCTTGTCTTCTTTGACGTTCACAGGCCTTGAGTCCTTGTCGGCATAATGGCCCAGAAAGCCAGAAAATGCAAGAGGAGGGAGCAAAAAAGGGTGTAGACTTTATTATTATTATTATTTTTGAGACGGAGTCTCACTCTTGTTGCCCAGGCTGGAGTGCAATGGCGTGATCTCGGCTCACTGCAACCTCTGCCTCCTTGGTTCAAACGATTCTCCTGCCTCAGTCTCCCCAGTAGCTGGGATTACAGGTGCCCACCACCACACCTGGCTATTTTTTGTATTTTTAGTAGAGACAGGTTTTCATCATGTTGGACAGGCTGGTCTAGAACTCCTGACCTCAGGTGATCCGCCCGCCTCGGCCTCCCAAAGTGCTGGAATTACAGGCATGAGCCACCACACTTGGCTAAGAGTGTAGACTTTAGAGTCCAACAAATCCATGCTCAAGTCTTGTTCTGCCACCTTCCAACTATATGGCTTCAGACCAACCCTAGCTCATCTTTAAGCCCCAGTTTCCTCCTCTGTAAAATGGAGACGATCATCTCCTTTGCTGTAGGAGTGAACCAAGATGAGGAATGAGGAAGTGCCCTGCATGGAGCCTGGCACGTGGTAGGGATCCAGGAGAGGCTGGATTGTTTTCTTCCTGGTAGACAAGATGTGTGGTCGGGAGACTCCTTGGCAAAGGACAGTCTCACCCTTCCCTGACCCCAGCTGCTCAGACCCAGGAGGTGCTGTACTGTTTTATTCCTTGGAGAGAAGATGTGTGGTCGGGAGACACTTTACCAAAGGACAGTCTCGCCCTTCCCTGCCCCCAGCTGTTCAGAGTTAAAAGCAAGAGTCATGCACTTCACAAGCACTGAACATCACATGGGGAGAAAAAAAACAAGTAAGAAAGGGAGAAGGCAAGACAGGCGGATGGGTCTGGATCTGTAGATGGTTGGTCATTGCCAGAATGATGCTCAGAGCTAGCCGCCTCCAATGGCTGCTCCGTAAGAGAACACACCCAGAGGCATAGAGGATGTTTCTCATCACTCCAAGCTCTGCACTAGGCCTGAAGGGGGCTGGGATCCGGTTTTGGTGAGGGGAGACGAGGTCCTCGCCTTGCTGGCTGCAGAGGCAGGAAGAGCCCACCAGGGTGGGGCTCCCCATGAGGCTGTCTGGAATTGAGAAACAGAGCCCACTGCGGATTTCAGAGCCAAAGAAACGAAACTCCCCAAGCTCATAACTGTGGAGAAACACTTCTTCGGTTTGTTTTAAATCAAATTCCCCATGCTGACACTTGGGCTCCATTCAACCATTTAAAAAGTTCCACTAGCAAATAAACACTTAGCCAAATATTTGCACTTATGTGTTTTCAATAGTAAATACCAGCTATATTGCTCATCTCTATATATCACCCCTGGTTGTCTTGAGCTAAGTGGCCTCTTTAAAGATGGGTGGAAACTCCTTCCTAACCTCCCACTATGGCAACCAAGAGCGGTGGACTCAGACCTGGAGGGAAAAGAAAAAGCTGCCTCCCACCCTAAAGGGCAGACCAACTTAGGATCATTCCATGAGATGTAGCACAGTCCCCAGAGCCCCCAGGCCCCAGAAATGTATTTCTGCTTCCCCCTCTCTTGTGGGTCCTGTTCCTACCTTCCCCAGTGCTCAGTCACCAGCCCTATAATTGCCAGCACACCTCTGAGAGGTGGATCAGGGTTCAAAGCTGCTTCCCACCCCATCTTCTGGCCCCCAAGGACTTTAGAGGAAGGTTTAGAAACTGGGAAGGAAGAATGGAGATGAGAGTGAGGGCAAAGAAGGGCTTCAGCTTTCACAGGTACAAAGGGTGTTTGGGACTTTAAGTTACACAAAACACAACTACCTACACACACACACACACACACACAACCACACATCATGCAACACAGCAACCACAGAATTGGTTAGCATTCCTTGGTTGTAAGCAACAGATACTGATGGGTTAACTTAAATGAAAAAGAGAATCTATTGGAGGAATTAAAGGGAGCTTGTAAGAGGAGAGGTGGAAAACTTAGATTTGGAAAAGACAAGGCCAGGCAGGAGCTTCAGAGGTTGTTAGTAGCAAGAACCCCTCAGCAGCCTCATCCACGTGCTGCCACTGGAGAAAATGTTCTTAGTCCTGGACACTGCTCGTGAATCAAGTTCCAGTAAGGGAATTTTCTGTTGACCTTGATCGGGTTCTGTCCTTGATCAGGTTCCCTCCCTGTTGACCATGGAGGTCAGGATGCCTTGATAAACAGTCCCTCAGGGCTTGGATGCCTTGTTTCTCAATTGTTTTTGTATTCTGACACACAAAGGATACCTCACTTATAAGACATGATGGGGTGAAAGGATAAGTTGTTCTTCCTTATCTTAAGGCTACTTCTGGCCATAAGTGACTGCTGAACACTGCCTCCCCAACCAGGACGGAGGGGATCAGTGTCTCACACACCTGTACCTTTTATGGAAATCACTGGGAAATTCAACTGTTGCCAAGAAGGGGAGATAATCGCCAAAATATTATCAAGATGCCACCAAAGATGGCAAATGGAATGGTTCCTGAAGACTCACTCCCCTCCCTAATATGCACTAAAGCCTCCAGCATCATCAGTAAAGCAATGGGAGGTTCTCTTCTGCCTCTACCTCTGCATCCCACTCCTCCCCATTGCATTCCAGCCACAGTATACTGAATTTTCCCACCTAATTCGTTTCTCAGTACAGGGACAGCAAAAAATGCATTTTTTTTTTTTTTGAGACAGAGTCTCACTCTGTCACTCAGGCTGGAGTGCAGTGGCATGATCTCGGCTCACTGTAGCCTCCGCCTCCCAGGTTCAAGCGATTCTTCTGCCTCAGCCTCCTAAGTAGCTGAGGCTACAGGTGCATGCCACCACACCCAGCTAATTTTTGTATTTTTACTAGAGATGGGGTTTCGCCATGTTGGCTAGGCTGTTCTCGAACTCCTGACCTCGTGATCTGCCTGCCTCGGCCTCCCAAAATGCTGGGATTACAGGCGTGAGCCACCGCACCAGGCCTAACAAATGCATTTATATCTCTGCTTGCACATCACAATCTCTCCTTCAAAAGACTGTGGGCACTTGAGGGCCCAGGCTCCTTGGTCTTTCACTGGCACCTAGACGAGTGCTCTGTACGCAAGTCAGTCTTCAAAACAGACCCCAAGCTTAAACAAAACTTATGCTGCAGATACATCAAATGCTTACTTAGCTCCCAACATGCTCTGCTGTTTACAGGTCTACTTGGAGGGCTTTCTTCAGTGTTCACAATGTCTCTTGAAAAGAACCTCTGATGTACGTTTCTGGAGTGAATGGAGAGAGTGGTAGAGTGGATTCCCCCCAAATAGTAATCAGGCCAAAGCATCAGATCATACAAAGACGTTCATGATGTTCTTTTTTTTTTTTTTTTTTTTTCTGGAATCTCTTAGGAAGACTTGATCCAGTCGGCTGTATTATTGGACTGGAAATACTGTAATGTTGAGGGCTTCTACCAACTGATAACCTATGGGAAATCAAGACAGAACTGCTCTGGGATGACTATGCACATTGAAGGAGGGGTGGGATTTCATTTACAAGACATTTTGATGAAGTCTCAGTAGGGAAGAAAACTAACTTCTGGAGAGAGCTTACCTGTGCTAGATAATTGTGCTTGTGTTATTTCACTGAATTTTTTCAGCAAAGCTTTGAGGTAGACATTGTAGCTCCCTTTGTGCAGATGAAAATACCGAGGAGAGATGTAGACATATGCCTAAATTTATTTTTAAATAACTGATGTGAGGCAGAGCTGGGAGTCAGATTCTGGTGTTCTCCCTCTGATCCAGAGCACTTTCTTTTTTCTTTTCTTTTCTTTCTTTTTTTTTTTTGAGACGGAGTCTCATTCTGTTGCATAGGCTGGGGTGCAGTGGCATGATCTCGGCTCACTGCAACCTCCACCTCCGAGGTTCAAACAATTCTTCTGCCTCAGCCTCCTGAGTAGCTGGTATTACAGGTGCGTGCCACCATGCCCAGCAATTTTTTTTTTTTGTATTTTTAGTAGAGACAGGGTTTCACCATGCTGACCAGGCTGGTCTTGAACTCCTGACCTCATAATCCTCCCGCCTCGGCCTCCCAAAGTGCTGGGATCACAGGCGTGAGCCACCTTGTCCGGCCCAGAGCACTTTCTACTCCACCTCTGCACCTCTTTGACTGCTCTGTCATTAATATCACTGACTTTCTTTTGGGCCAGTTTTTAGTTCTGGCTTATACTGAAACTAACGGACATGCCACCTGATGTGGACAGAGGTAGCTTAGAGGAGGTGGTCACGTTTTGGGAATCCAGTATGGAGACTGACATCCAGCATTAACTGTGGCTGAGATCTATCTCGAACACATGCACACATATGTGTTCTCTCTCGAACACATGCACACCTGTACAGCCACATGCATTTAAGTAGAAACAATTGGGGGCTGCTAATCCAATCAAACAGTTGATCTCTTGCAGTCGCTGGAAAGACAGCAGAGAGGGCATGGGGACAGACACTTCTGGATGAGGAACTCCAGCTCCACCTACTTAACAGCTGTGTGATCTTGGATGTGCCATTTATTCTCTTGCCTCAGTTCGTTCATCTGTGAAATGGAGCAAACATCACATCCCTGATGATTGTGAAGATTAACCATGATCATGTGTATGTGGCACATACTGTTACTTACCTACCTGTTATCCCTTAAGTCACTGGGGTGAAGCTTTGAAAACACTTGTGAAAGAGGGTGGTGTCAGCTGATGTATACATTTCTCTGTTTGTCTTTCATTTTTCTTACTGTTCAAGTGAAATGCCAGAAGGTTGAGCTTCAGTCTAGTGACCAGGAAGGCAAGGGGCACATGCTAGAAATAGAAGACAATGGTGCCTTGGTCCCTATTGGTAGATTGAATGATTTATTAAAAACATATTCACAGTGTCTTTCTGTAGAACCCCAGCTCCTGCCACTTCACGGGAGAGGACAGCACTCCCACGCCATTCAATCAGGCATGGCCGTATGTCTTGCATTAGCCAGTGGGATGTGAGCAGAAGTGACTATGCCCTGCTTGAGAAGGAATTCAGTGCCATCCCATGATTTTACTTTTCCTTTGACATGAGGCCACAAGTCCCAGAGAGGAGCTGCTCCTTCTGCTTGGACCTTAGAAAGAAGATAATAGGGGTGGAACTGCAGCTGACTTGTGAGGGGCATTTAATGGGAGCAAAAACTGACCTTTGAGATTTGGGGTTATTCCTTATGGCAGCACAGCTCGGAAAGCTGACTAATTAATAGCATCGCTGTTGACGTACTGGGGCTGCCACACTAGCTCTCACTGCTTTTACCTCCAGACTTCTTGCTACATGAGAAAAAACAACTCCTACTTGGCTAAGCCACCATTTTTTGTGACTGTGGTCATGCTATCCAGTATCATGAAAGTACCAGGCACACTTGCACTTAATAAATTAATGTTAGCTATTATTACAGTAATATAAAGATGTGCATTTTAGAAAATACTCAACTTATGCGAGTCTACATTTATGAGATAAATTGATGGTGGGTTTTTAAAATGAAATTCTGCTTTGTTAATAACCTAATGAATTCACATGTTTTTATTTAAAAATTGAACATTACAAAACATCATAAAGTCAAAAGTGAAGATTTCTACCTACCATTCTTTCAGTACTTCTCTCCATTGATAACCTGTGTTTCGGCCCCAAACATTTTTCTGTATAAGGGTCAGATTAGGGGGAGGCAAGTGAGGCACCCTGGGTGCAAAATTTAAGGAGGCCCTCACTTTCTGGCCTGTGCAGGGCAGAGTCAATACTTCTATAAGCCAGAGAGTGAGGGCCTCCTTAAATTTTGTTCCCTGGGTGTGCCTTACTGCCTCACCCTGTCCTGGCCTTGCTAAGCATTGCATACATTCACGCGGGTACTTACGTAGTTATTTTTCAAAACTAAAATCACTTTCATTGAACTGTGACTGGCTTTTTTTGTTTTTTACACAACAATGAATCAGGACTGTTTGTGTCAATTCCTACAAATCTATCTCAAAATTTTAACAGTTGTGTAGTATTCTGTACTATGAATGAACTGTACTTTAGCCATTTCCCTACTGATGAGCATTTAAATTTTAATCTTGCTCTTGCAGTGAATGCTACAAAAAATGTCACCTAGTTCATATGTGCTTGCCAATATTTCCAGGGCATACATTTCTAGAGGAGGCAATGCTAGGTAAAGGGGTATTTTAAAATTATGAAAGCTACAACCAAAGCACCTTTCAAAAGTTTCAAACCAATTGATGTTCCTACCAGCACTGCAGAAGGATATAATGGGAGACACTTTACGTTAGAATTATCTGCATGATTTCTTTAA
Source organism: Chlorocebus sabaeus (assembly GCF_047675955.1). Lineage (NCBI taxonomy): Eukaryota > Metazoa > Chordata > Mammalia > Primates > Cercopithecidae > Chlorocebus > Chlorocebus sabaeus. The sequence goes on from NC_132919.1 coordinate 41,800,837, forward strand.
ATAGCCAGCTTTCTTGGTACTTACGACTTCCCCAAATTACAGTCGTGTGCAGTTTTCCAGCAGTCTGTTATTGCATAAATCCAGACAGGCTGCTGAAGTGTGTGTGCTGCCTTCAGAGCCAGCTCTTTCCCTGCTGTGTAGCTCAGCTGGGAAGTGGTTGCTTTGACTTCTTCTATAGGCCTGGAGCTGGTCTGTGTTGGAAATGGGGAGCTGGGCAATCTGTAAGGTTACACCCTGGGTCAATGTCTCACAATTGCCCTCCAATCTCTCCAAAGATGGGAGCAGGATCATGAGTCCTATGGGACATCCGTAGAAAAAAAAACACTTTCCAACGCAGAGCAGTTTGTTGAATCTCAGTCTCTATATTTTTGTAGAACATAATTTGATATGGAGTATTGCTAGGCCTTCTGGCAAGGAAGAAGTGCTGGACCTGGTGACCAGTTGAGATAGTTGTGTTCTGTATTATGAATGAACATAGTTTAACCATTAGCCATAGCAACAGAGTGCTGGACCTGGTGACCATTTGAGATAGTTGTGTAGTATTCTGCATTATGAATGAATATAGTTTAGCCATAAGACATAGCAACAGAGTGCTGGACCTGGTGACCATCTGAGGTTCTTGAAATCCTCCATCCTGGCCCTCTCCTCCACTTTCCCTACAATCCAGGATGGATGTGGATTCCTGTCCATTCACCTTCAAATCAGGAGCTGGTAAACTCTGGCTTGTGGGTCCAATCTCACCCGCAGCCTCCTTTTGTAATATAAAGTTTTATTGGAACACAGCCATGCTTATTTGTTTGCAAATTGTCTATGACTGCTTTTACAACAGAGGAGTTGAGGAGTTGCGGCAGGTTGTATGGTCTGCAAAACCTGAAATATTTACTGTGTGGCCTTTTACAGATGAAGTATGCCAACCTTCTGCTCTAAATGTCTTTCAAGCTTGTTCCTTCTTTTTCCCTGTCTTAGTGCATCACATCTTGCCTGGATGACTGCAGTAGCCACTAAGCTGGTCGCAGAGTGAGCTTTCTTAAATGCAAATGTAAGGATGGCAGAGCCTCAAGTGCTTCAGTTTCTCCAAGTGCCTATTCCCTGAGTGGCATGACACTGAAGGCCCCCTGAGTCTGCAGCTATCTTTCCACTCTCATTGGTGTGTGCATCTGGAGCTGTCACTTTTTCAATAATGCATTTCTGACTCCCTCATCAACAAAGGTATTTACTCCTTCCTCTTTGCTGCCAGTAAACCACTGAGAACATGCCTTCCTTTGGTATTTCAAGGCATTTGTAATTATGTGTCTTTCCCTGTCTTCCTCACTGATCTGTGAACTCCAGCACGCAGGAAACTTGTCTTATTCTCTTTCACATCAAACAGGGTCTTGCCCTAATAAGTACTAAAGACATGTTTGCTGAATGAATAAACACTAATATTTCTTGAGCTCTTCTTGCTTTTTCTCAATACTATCTCTTAGAATCCTCACAACAGCCTTGTGGCATAGACACTGTTCTATCCCCACTTTATAGATTTGGCAGCTGATGGCACAGAGAAGTTAAGTCACTTGCCTAAGGTCACAGAACTTGACAGGATTTGAACCCTGGCCTGGCAGTTAGGCTTTATGGTATATATCAAACTCTAACTCCCATGGTAATAATGAGCAAATGAATGAATGAATGAATGAATGAATGAATGCAGTGAGCTTCCATGAACTGAAGAGAGGAAAGGGAAATGCTACATGATTTTATCAAACCCATTGGTAGGGTTTATAAAAGAAAAACACAAAGATTCCAGGAGACCTGGCAGAGATGGAAACTATGGAGGATCAACATCCCGCAGAGTTCAGGCAGTTTAAAGCAAGTGGAAAATCAGACCCTCTTGTGAATTGCTGGGAGTGCTCAAAGAAGAAGCCATAGGGCTGGGCACGGTGGCTCATGCCTGTAATCCCAGCACTTTGGGAGGCCGAGGAGGGTGGATTGCCTGAGCTCAGGAGTTCAAGACCATCCTGGGCTACGTGATGAAACGTCATCTCTACTAAAAATACAAAAAATTAGCTGGGTGTGGTGGTGCATGCCTGTAATTCCAACTACTCAGGAGGCTGAGGTGGGAGAATCGCTGGAACTTGGGAGGCAGAGGTTGCAGTGAGCTGAGATTGCACCACTGCACTCTAGCCTGGGCGACAGAGCAAGACTCTGACATAAAAAATAAAAGTAAAAATAAAAAACAAAAAAAGCCATAGGGCCACAGTTAAACTAAACAAACAAAGCCTGCCCCTTGGTGCACTGGGTGAAGGTAAAAAGGGCACCAACCTTAACATTTATGGCAAGCCTCCTGTATGCCTAACACCATGCCATTGAGCTGTACATATACTGGCTCAGTGAATGAAAATTACCTCCCCTACAGCCCGCCACAAAACTTTTCTGATTCAATACATTTTCATTGATTAGGTAGTATGTGCCAAGCCATTGAACTAGATGCTGAGAGAACAAAAATAAACAGAACTCTAGGAGATCCCAGTCTAGCAGGGGAGAGCGTATAATTCTAACAAAGTGGTGGGCGTTATCAGAGAGATACAACCAGGAGCTCAGAGGGGACCTAACTCTGCCTGGAGATGTGGGGAAGGTTTCAAGACAGTCATGACTGAGGTGGGTTTTGAAGGATGAATAGAATTTTGCCAGGTAGACAAGGCAGAGATGGGCTCCTTGAGAGAAAGCACAGTTAGTGCCAAAGCACAAAGGCAAGAATGCCAGGATGCACTTGGGGATCTAGAAACAATTCAGTGGGGAGAAACGGAGAGTGGAGGCCCATCAGGAAGAGTCTTGTAAGGCATGCTGTAGAGCTTGGCTTCCTCCTGTGGAGTGACTGGGTTTTTAAAGCAGATGTTTTTTTAAAAAATAAGATGGTATTTGCGTGACACTAATGTGGAAGAAACAGAGAAAGGTGCAACCGGAAGTCGGGAACAAGCTAGGAGGTTGTTGCTGTAGTCCAGTGGGGAAAAATTCAGGCCTGAGCTGAAGTCATGGACAGGGGAGGTAAAAAGCAAGCCAAAGACCAAGAAGTGTTGGTCTTGAAATGTTAAAATATACACTAACCATTTGCTTTTTGAAAACGCTGGTTATTAGAATCCTCCTTTGAGGGGGCTACACACACACAGAAGTGATAGTGTGGCCTTTATCTGGGAAGTGAACAAACACACCCTACAGACAAATGGTAGAATAAAAGTATTCCACAAAAAGAGTAAATATGTATAATAATTACAGTATTGGGCCGGGCACAGTGGTTCACACCTATAATCCCAGCACTTTGGGAGGCCGAGGTGGGTAGATCACTTGAGGCCAGGAGTTTGAGATCAGCCTGGCCACCACGATGAAACACCATCTCTACTGAAAATACAAAAATTAACTGGGTGTGGCGGCACATGCCTGTAATCCCAGCTACTTGGGAGGCATGAGAATCACTTGAATCTGGGAGGTGGAGGTCGCGGTGAGACAAGATCACGACACTGCGCTCCAGCCTGGGTGACAGAGCTAGACTCTGTCTCAAAAAACAAAACAAAACAAATTATAGCACCAGTGTAGTCTGAAATAAATGCATGTAATGTGTAGGATGCAAGTAGGTAGGGATGATAAGAGTTGGATGGTTTTAGCTTGGGGACCTCTTGTGAGGCTGTAGTCAGGATTAGGTGGAAGTTTTGGTTTTTGACTGGAGAGTCCAGTTCCAAGATGGCTTAGTCCTGTGGCTGGCAAACTTATTTTGGTGTTAGGCAGAAAGCTTCAGTGCCTCACCAGAAGAACCTCTCCACAGGGCTACTTGAGTGTCATACCAACAGGCTTCCCCCATGGGGAGTGAAGGAGAGAGCAAGGTAGAAGTAGCGATGTCTGTTATGATCTCACCTTGGAGGTCACATGCTGTCACTTCCACATTCAGGTCTGTCCTCTTGGCTATTCAGGTCTGTCCTCTTCTCTATGGGAGAAGACTGTACAAGGATATGAACCCAGAAGGGGGGATCACTGAGAGCCATCTTGGAGGCACAAATGGGCCTTGGTCTACCTGAGAGTGGGCTAGGTAATGTGGTGCAAAGGAATGCAAGCAAGATTTGGAGACAGAAATTAGTTGACTGACCAATGGTCATCCCGCCTACATGAGCCTCATTCAGCTCCTCATCTGTAAAATGAGGTGCATAATCAATACCCTGATGGCTAGTGAAGGTCATTTGAGACAAGGCTTGTAAAATGCTTTTTGGGAACCATAAAGCATGATAGTATGGCGTACAGTGACTGCATAAATAAAAGGGATCATTATGAAGTCCCATATTTTATCTGGATGGGAGGTTTAACCTTGATGAATCTCAGAGCTTCAAGAAAGACACTTGATCCTTTATTTCTGTGGCTGTAGAAATCCAATAAATAACATTTATTGATCTTCTATTTCTACATGCCAGGAATGGCACCATAATAATTTCATTTCATTCCCTCAATGGTGCTGAGAAATGGATCTACAAACCACATTTTATAAGTAAGAAAACCAAGGCTCAGTGAGATTAAATAACTCACTCTGAATGTGGGAGAGCTGGGGACACCAGCCCAGCCTGCTGGACCCCAATGCATGTGTATGAGGCAAATGGGAGATGGGCTTGGTGGGACCTGAAAAAAGTGTCCCGCCCGGCCAAATCTGGGACCTGGGATATCCTCATGGCTGGGGTTTTGCAGGTGTATGGCAAGGGAGGTTGAATGGTGAGTGACAGGCCTCTCCTACCCCTGCACATCCTTGGTCTTGAACTGATGAGGGGTCTTCGTGTGTGCATGTGTGTGTGTGTATGTGTGTGTATATGTGACCACACTGGCAACTGCTGCCATCCCAAAGCTGGAATGGATTAGGGTGACGAGTCCTACAGCGCCCTCCAGAGTTGGGTGTAGGCCAGGGCTGCATTGGGCCTCGGACTTCTTGGAGGACGGCTCCCAGACCATTCTCGGAAAAGCATTTGCAGCAAGGCCACTCCAGGTGCCAGGCCGGGCCATCAATCCCTCACTCTTCAGAGCAGTGAGTTTATAAAGTAGCAATTAAATAAGAGCTCTGTAAGTGCTTCTGGGAACTGCCCTGAATGCATTTTCCAAACATAAATAATGGGGACCTCCACTCTGAGCAAAGCACATGCAGAGCAGAGAAGCAGCGCCAAAAAGAAGGGAGCCCTGTTGTGCTAACGAGTTGGGCTATGTGCCCCTGGTGTGCACGTGTGCTCCGTGTAGGTGGCAAGTCCATTTGTCTTGCCTACCTGGGTGGCATGTCAGCCCGTCTGGACAGGTCGTGGTGAGGGGATGGTGGCTGTGACTCCTGCTCCCCTGGGAAGGCAAAGCATTGTTATTTCAGAGATAGTGATAATGATGGCGGAAGCAATAATGACAGCTGCTAATCATTGAGCACCTATGGTGAGCCAAGAGCCCGCAGATCCCCTATTACTGGGAGGATTAGAGACTTGTCCAAGGTGGCCAAGCCTATAAGGTGGAGGGAAAGATAAGTGAGAACTCTTCAGCAGTTTACATGTATTAGGCTCTTATTATATGCCACATACTGTTCTGAGAGTTTTATGTGCATGAACTTACTTAGATCTCCCAACAAACCTTTGTAGTAGGTACTCTTCTTATCCTATTTTGAAGGGGAGAAACTGAGGCATGGAGAAGTCATGTCTCTTTCCGAGGGTCACACTAAGCCAACATTTAGTTGCAGGCAGACTGGCTCCAGAAACCCTACTCCTAACCATCTTTGTGCTACATTGGTCCTGAGCCCTGGTACCAGGTGCCATCCCATCTTTTCAGTTCAGGTTTGATTACTGTCAACAGTCTGTCCCTGCCCAGGTACAGGCAGCAATGTCTTGCTCAGAAAACAATATTCCCCTAAGTTCCCCCTGCCTGCTTCAGTGAGTCCTCCTGGTCTCAGGCCTAGCCTTGGCCCGAGTCATTCTCCTGTCCCCAAGAGCTGGCTCTGCCAGCCGTGCAGGGATCCCGAAGGGCCATGCTTACTCTGCTCTCCCACTTCATGCCTTTACCCATGCTGGTCCTTGCCCCTGGATGCTCTTTCCCTGCTTGTCCACCTTGGGATTTTAAGTCATAGATGAATGCTCACTCACTCTTAGAAGTATTTCCTGACCTCACCTCCACTTTAACCCCCACCATCCAGCTGAATACGTCCATCAGAACACATATCAAATTCTTATTATTGTTGATTTTCTAGTCTGTCTCCCACGAAATGGTGTTGCATGTCCCGGGATCTATAGCTCCTCACATGGTGCCTGGCACATAGTAGGGATACAATAAATATTGATAGGTAGATGGAGCCATTTTCCAGGAAGAGTGGACACATCAGATCACACCTGATCCTGAGTTCCTGAGAGCTCCAGGCGTGACTATGCCTGCTCCCCGCAGAGCAATGTGCAAGGAACAAGACTGAGTAGAATGAGCCCTGACCTTGGCTCTGCCATGAACTTACTGAGTGGCCTTGGTCAGGTCATTCCACTTCTCTGGGCTTCCATTTTCTCATCTGTATAACAGGAACAATTATACCTTTTTGGCAGATCACCTGAGGGTTAAATAGGATACGGAAAACAAAGGCACCCAACACGTCATTGGAACTTGATAAATATTATTTTTTCCTCCCTCTTCCCCTTACCTGTGAAATGGGCTCTTGGTTTGGGGATAATTGAGTGGCACTGTGAGACACCCTTTGCAACAGATGCCTCTGCAGGTTTACCATTTTCCCTCCGTGTCACTAGGGTGGGGTCTCATTGCTTTCCGCAGAAGACCCTGCCACCACTAAGCTTCTTCCCTGCCTTTCTTGGGGTTCTGAAGCAGCCTCTGGCCACCAACTGTGTCATGCCTCACCTGAAAGCTCTCTTCCCTGCAGTCACTCAGCAGAGAATCCCATCGCAAAAACCCCATCAAGATTTAGCCCCTGTTCATTCCAGAGTCAGGAGTCAGTGATTTCCCTGTCTCGGACTCCATCGAAGTTGCCAGTGATTAAGAAACTCATATATTTTCACACTCGTTAAAAGAAACATGATGTTCACTTTTCCAAGAAAAGCCATCCTTGTTTGTAGACCCTGTAATATATTGGGAACGCCTCTTAATTGGCTTCTAGGTCTCAGTGTCAGAAGTCAGACCCAAGTTTGTTTATTGACACAAGAAAAAAAATAAAACGTTGTATAATTAGTTGAGTGACTGACTCTAAATTCAGTAACTCCCATCGGTATGTGGCCTTGTCAGGGTTTAAGATTCCATTTTGGGTTATGAAAGAGGCCGGGTCCTAGGTAGTCCAGACGCGGGCCGCACTGCATCATAGCTATTGTACAAATGGGCTCAGTGTGCTGTTTGTGTTAAGATGGAAAACTTTTACATGTTTGATTTTTATGCAAGTCAATTAACTTGTTTTTTATAACTGTAAGGGCTTGCTTTGCAAATAAGATTACTTACCACTATAAATTATGGGAACATAGGGGCCTATTCAGACAAAATGTTACACACCCCTAACCCGTGCACCAGGCTGCATGCCGGCCTTCTGCAGGGGGGACAGCCGAGGCGAATGGGACAGGGAGGTGAAGGAGGAGGGAGGGGTTATTTTGGTGGATTCTGAGGGGCCCTTCCAAGAAAGATGGAAAGGCGGAGTGGGGAGATCTAGGGGCGGAGATTAGGAGTGAACCGCAATACTCCTCTCTGTGCTCACCCCCACCCCAACTCTCCCAGGTTGCCCAGAGCTGGCCAAGACCTTTCCTTACATGGCAACACTGAAATCTCGTTTGAGGATTTTTTTTTTCCCCCAAATGTTTGCTTCTTGGTGACAGCACATCCCCCTGAAGTTGGAAAGTTTGGGAAGGCTGTCTGGGTTTTATCCTCACTGTCATTTGTCATCCTTCCTGCATGAAGATTCCACGCCCATTCCAGCATTCAGTGGGCAGCCCCCTCCAAAAGCACAAGGAAGGGGCAAGGGTAGGACAGAGTGAGGGAGAGGAAGAGGAGTAGGCATTCCTGGGGGCTACCACTCAGTGGTGAAGAGGGGGCTGGAAGGGTTTCAGGCAGGACTGGGAAAGAGCAGTGCCAGTCGTTGGTCCCTCTGACCTACTCCTTCCCTTCAGGTCTTTTGCAGAGGGCACTGCAGTTCTATACATAGGTGTTTTGGAAAACCAAGTTGGGACTCTTGTTTCTCAAGCCCTTTTGTGAAATTGGATGGATTCCTTCCTGTTCTAGGTCTCAGGTTTTTTCATCTGTGAAATGTGAGCAGAAACCCCAGGCCAGCATACCTCCCGTGGGTGGGTTGTGATCCTAATGTGATCCTCAACAAGGTAATTTTGCAATTTTGCATTCCAACCCCATGGACATGTAGCAATGTCCAGTAACTTTATAGCTGTTACAACCAAGGGGTGGGTACGGGCATCTAGGAGTTAGAGGCCAGGAATTTTGCTAAACATCCTGCAAGATACAGGACAGCCCCTGCTCCCTGCCCTCCAACAAACAATTATCTGGCCCAAAATGTCAAGAGTGTCAAGGTTAAGAAATTCTGTTTCTCCAAAGCATGTGAGGGAAAAGGAGACCTTCTTGAGGCTGATCAGTATTTGGGACAAGATTTAAGGATTTACTGAAGAATCAATACACAATGTCTAGTCACTCAGAAATAAAGGGATAAGTCTTCAACAGTAGCAACAATACAATCCTTCACAAATAAATAGGATATTACTGCCGATTCAGTGCTTTTAGATGCGTATTTCACCATCAGAGTTCCACAGTAACTGTGTGGGGGTAGCTAGAGAAATAATAATAATTTGAATAATCCTAATAAGGATTGTGATATTATTCCTATTCTGCTGATAAAGAGACTGAGGCTTAAACATATGAAATCGGCCCAGTGACGTGGCTCACGCCTGTAATCTCAGCACTTTGGGAGGCAAGGCGGGCAGATCACCTGAGGTCAGGAGTCTGAGACCAGTCTGGCCAACATGGTGAAACCCCGTCTCTACTAAAAATACAAAAAATAGCTGGGCGTGGTGGTGGGCACCTGTAATCCCAGCTACTCGAGAGACTCAGGCAGAAGACTCAGGCAGGAGGTTGCAGTGAGCTGAGATCACACCATCACACTCAGCCTTGGCAAACAGAGCAAGACTCTGTCTCAAAAAACAAAAAAACTTATGAAATCATTAGTCTAAAACCACACACCAAAATCTTCAAGCACAGGGTCCTTCTTGCATATTTGTTGAAGAAATCAGGACACATATAATCATATTATCATGAAACAACTGATTTGAGGCAAAGCCAAATGACATTGTCAGGCATGACTTCACTGCACTTGCAAATGCTTCCCAAAGGGAGGCCTGCCTTCTTAAGATAATTGTGCTATCCTCCACACATCTTGAGTACTTTGTACCCACTCTTATTGGGTCACAGGTTGTGGCTTCTATGTCTGTCACGTCTATTGAACTGGGGGCCCTTTCAGGGTAGGGGCCGTATCTTAATCACGTTGACAGGCCTCTTCAAGCTGCAGTTTCCTCTTCCAGAAAATGAGATAATGACTGCAACCTTACCAGGTAGACCTCCATTAAATGTCTGTAGAACACTGGGGTGAAATAACCTTGACTTTCCCCAGTGCCCCAAGCTTCTGTGCCCACTCCTGCATTCTTTCCCTTGGCTTGTTTGATATTGTGCCAAGTGGCAGGGAAGGCAAAAGATTTGTAGAGAGTATGAGAAGAGTCATTGAACTCTGAGGACCTTATTTTATTTTTTGAAATCTGGCTTATGGAAAACTGAGAATTGTAGGTGTTAAGGGGAACTGATCTTTGAGAATCCAATTTTCATAAGAAATAGAAACCAGTGGTGAGATATTAACTGAAAATAACCTTCAGTTCTGACTCCTCAGGCCATCCAAGGAATCAAATGTCCCCAAAGAGATGAAAATTCAAGCTGCTACTTGGCAGATCTGGAACTCACAGAACTGTTAGCACTCGACCTCTACATTTGGAAATGGCAAAATTCAAATCCGGCCTGATGTGTTCTCCCTTAGGCTGCTCATGATGTGTGTCTACTGGATGGAGGCCTCAGAAAACTCATTTGACATCTTGGTTGTAACTTTGTCCAAGTCTGTGTCTGATGTCATTATGCAATCAATTCTATACTAGATTCTGCAGGGTAAGATCTTAAAAGACAAAAGCTTTGTTTTCCAGATCATCAGTGGTTTTGAGGACATACCTCATTCATTCATTCATTCATTCTGCAAATTATTTATTAGCATTTTTTTGTGCAAAAGGCTGTGTGCCCCTGGGCAAATTAACTTCTGTGACTCTCAATCTTCTCTTCTATATAACAGGAATAATAAACCTTGCTTCGTAGGGTTAAGTTTCAGGCATATGGCCTGTACTTAAGAAATGATTATTAGTAGATTATTATTATTAGATTCTTCACAGAAGTCTTAGTAGCAGTCAAAGCATAAAATACATTTAAAGACTGGGCGCTGTGGCTCACACCTGAAATCCCAGCACTTTGGGAGGCAGATGTGGGAGGAACACCTGAGGTCAGGAGTTCAAGACCAGCCTGACCAATATGGTAAAACCCTGTCTCTACTAAAAATAGAAAAAAATTACCTGGGCATGGTGGCGGACGCCTGTAGTCCCAGCTACTTAGGAGGCTGAGGCAGAAGAATTGCTTGAACCCAGGAGGAGGAGGTTGCAGTGAGCTGAGACTGCACCACTGCACTCCAGCCTGGGCAACAAAACTAGTCTCCGTCTCAAAGAAAAAAAAAATTAAAGAAATTTATTTAGCAATTCAGCAACATACAAACGAATGTTTAACTGTTGCCCTTATATACATGTTGGGGACACTAAACAGACCCTCTGTGAATAATCTTGGAGGCTTCCCAGAGGAGGTGAGACGTGAATCTCACATAAAGAGAATCCTAGGTCGTAGAGTTAGAATCAAGATTAAGTAGGGTCTACCCCTTGCCTCTAGTCTGGCATAGTGGAATGATTGTTATTTTCTCATTTTTTTAGTTGAAGAAACTGAAAGTCAGGTGAAGAGTCTTATTATTATTAAAGAGAATTATTATCTCTTATTAAAGAGAATTATTATTTCTTTCCTTTCACAAATGAGAAAACTGAGGCATAGAGATGATATTTAACTCTACCCTAGTGATACACCACTAATCAGCAGTAGATCCCAAATAGGACTGCAGGTAGCCTGGCTCCAGAGACTAGAATTGTAGCCTCTAGACTCAGTGGGATTAGAGGCTATAGTGAGAAGAGTATTGGATTTGGAGTTAGACCAATCTGGCTTCTAATCTCTGCTCCAGCACAGACTATCTTGAACCTGGGAAAGACACTTAACTACCTGAGCTCTGGTTTCCTTATCTGGGAACTGGAAATAATGATAATACCTACCCTGTAGGAAACTTGTAAGAATGAGAAATAGCATACGTCATTCCTTAGGTAGTGTAAATTCTATCTTAGACTATCACAGACATTTTCGCTTAGAGACAGGGTCTCACTCTGTCTCCCAGGCTGGAGTGCAGTGATAGTGGTGCAGTCATAGCTCATGGCAATCTTGAACTCCTGAGCTCAAGTGATCCTCCTGTCTAGGCCTCCCAAAGTGCTGATATTACAGGCATGAGTTCCCATGCCCGGCCAGGTCATCATAGACTCTTAAATATTCTAATAACTTATGCTAACATGACTGTATGGAATTAGTGCAGGCACATGAGGAAGAATACAGGAAAGAGACTTTTATCCCTGTTTACAGATGAGGAAAGTAAGCCAGAGAGGAAGAGAAAGGGGAAAGGAAACTCTTTTAAATGCTTTCATTTATTCAATCAATACCAGTTAAGCAGCTATTCAATTTCGGTTGACTGATATCATTTACTTAATAAATGTCAGTTGAACAGTATCACATCATGAGGGGTATAAGGATTGACCCTATCTTTTCCTGGATGCGGAACCAAGGCTCAGAGAAACCACAACTTGCACATAGTCACAGAACTAATAATGAGCAACACTGCAATTTACGCTAAGGTATGTGTGGACCCAGACAGGCTCGCAGTGGAGTGATTTGCCCCCAGGTCTCAGATGTAAGGGGCAAAGTCAAGGAAGGCTCTAACCCTAATCTTCTGGATCCAGATCTAGTCCCCTTTCATCCCACCATGTGGTGTAGCCCTTCAAATAAGTTGAATTCTAAATTCTAAGCAAGCATTGACTAATGCAAAAGTGGTTAAAAAGCCAGAACCCTAGAGGCAGGAAATGTCACCTTTCTTGATTAAACGTGGGAAATCTACCCATTATGGATAAGATTTGCTGTCTACAGGAAACCTTCTTAGACATAAACTGATCCTATCTTCCAGCCAAAGAGATTTGAAGATGGCTTAACTAAGGAGATTTAAGTAGCAGACCTGCCTTCAAGGTAATCTATGAAAAGGGATGGCTGACTTCGGAAAGTGTGTCTACCACAAAAGTCTGTGAGGATGATGGGTGTGGTTCTGTGATAAGTGCAATCAGAAAGTCCATAAGAGTTCTGGAAAAGTGCAGGTGACCTGGAGACAGAGAGATGGGGTTGAAATCCTAGTTTCTCTCCCACTTCGGACTTACTTGTGTTTAACCATCTTCATCTGTAAAATGGAGAGAGCATTTTTTTGTTTATTTGCTTGAGAATCTAAAGACATTGGGATGATTAAACCATACTGTACACATCTCTGATAATCTCATAAGGAAAAATCATGGAGAATGGAAAAAAGAATCAGTGAGTGAAAAGATTTCTCTGTATCATCGTCACATTCCAGAGAAGAGAAGTTCAGAATCCAATGGTTTTGGACAACTTGGTCATCAGAAAAATGAAGTGTCCCCTGTCTTTGGTGTATTTCACCAGGTTCTACCTTATGAACATGATGGTAATAATAATAGAAAAGTACTTTGCTGCTTACTGTGTGCCTGCACATACGGTTCTTATTTTCAATTCCCTGAGTTGATCCTGTACTCTCTTACTTTTTGACCTTTGTACAATGTTGTTACTGCTGGAACATCTCTCCTCTCTCTTTGCCAGACTAACTATTTATCCTTCAATATCAATTTAGATCTTTTATTCTCAGTTCCTGATCCACTCTACCACCAACCTGAGCGAACAGCCCTTCTGAACGCCTTCTAATCCTACAGCTCACGTTGCAACTGCCTATTTGTCTGTATTTTCACCTCTTCTCTCCATGAGTGCTGGGGTTGGGTCTTGTTCGCCTTTGAACTTCCAGAGTCTAGCACAAAGCTAGGCACATGGAAGGTGCCTAATGGATAATGCTGTAGGAACAAATGAATTTGATTTTCATAACAATTGCATTAGGAAGGTTCATAGGGCTAGAAGACACTGGAGAGATGGTCCAGGCCAACTTTCTATCTCAGATGAGGGAATCAAGGCCCCCAAATTAAATAAAAGTCCTGATGGCACTCTTCCTATTGGTAGCAGAGCCGTTTGACTGGTACCAGGCTGTTCTTTTTGTCCCAAGTCTGTGGTCTTCAAGCAACCTCAAGATAATGATACAGATTTAGATACCTTTGTATTGGACTGGGAACGCTCCAGACAGTAGTCATTATGCAATGGAAAGGACATTGGAGCTATCCTTGACTCCTCCCTTCTCTTTATCTTCTGTATCTAATCAAGTCCTGTCAGTCTAACCAAGTCCTGTCAATTTTACCACCCAAGTTCTTGCATCAATTCCAATCTCTCCATTTCAATTCTTCCATGAAAAAGAACCACCCAATCTTAAACCCAGGCATTGAAGAGTTTTGCTAATTTGTCTCTTCCCTGGTGGTGATTTACCCTCTACAATGACACACAGAGCTTTTTCATGACTTCACATGAACGCTTCAATGATTTACATGAAAGTCCTCTCCCATGAACTAGAGCACTTTAATGACTTCCAGGGGCCTTGCAGATAAACTCAAAATCCTGAACATGGATTACAAGGCCCTCCATTGCATGGCCCTTGACTTCTACTCTAGTTTTTATTTGTCCACCATTCTCAGGCTCCTGCTCTATGCTGCAGGGACCTTGAATTGTGCAGTGTTCCCAGTACACACCAATCTATTTTAGATCTCCATGCCTATGGTCATGCCAGTCTCCCTTTCAGGAGTGCCTCTTTTCTTCTCTGCCTTCCCATTTTGCCCAGCTCACTCTTACTCATCCTTCAACTTGTTGAAGCTCCTGGGCTGGACCAAGAGCTCACAGAGCAATACTTGTCCACCTTAAGATCAAGGACCATTTCTGATGTATCTCTGTGGCTCCAGCACTTCAATTGGAGTTTTAATTTCACCGTCTCACTAGCTGTGTGGTCTTGAGCATATCGCTTGCCCACTTTGGACTTCAATGGATAGATATTGTGTAGCTACTATGTTGTGTGCATGACGTAAGTCTCGACTTCCTCTACTGTGAAATGGAGAAGGAAGGAGAATTGCATTACATAATCTTTAAGGTCCCCTCAAATTCTAAATGACATAGTCCCTGCATCAATTTCCCTGGCATAATATTACCCCATTATAATATGGTGTTAATATGTAAGTCATGGCTTTGGAACAGGATTGACTATAGCATAGTGGTCGAGAAACTAGATTTGAAATCAGATGAAGAGGTTGTGAATAGCCGATTGGTATTTTCTGGGAAGAATAATCTTGAACCACTTGGATACTCAGTTTCCTCATCTCAAAAAAATCGCAGTGATAATAAGGCTCTCTTTTGGTTGAGATCAATTGAGATCAATTGAGATGCTATGTATAATGTGCTTTGTGCACCCACATGCTCAGGATAACTGTAAGGAATGGCTATTATTGGCTGGGGGCAGTGGCTCACTCCTGTAATCCCAGCAATTTGGGAGGCCAAGACAGGTGGATTACTTGAGTCCAGGAGTTTGAGACCAACCTGGTCAACATGGCGAAAACCCATCTCTACTAAAAATACAAAATTTAGCCAGGCGTGGTGGTGCAGGCCTGTAATCCCAGCTACTTGGGTGGCTGAGGCATGAAAATCACGTGAACCCGGGGGTGGAGGTTACAATGAGCCTAGGTCACACCACTGGACTCCAGCCTGGGCAATGGAATGAGAAACCAAAACACACCAAAACCAAACGAAACCAAATGAAATGAAACCAAAACAAAAAGAATGACTATTACTGACCTGTCTTACATAAGAAGGAATCACATGAGCTGAGCTGGGTGGGTCATCATCTGATAGCTGGTGCATGGAGCAGATTCTGATTCCAGACTTTCAGGGACTGGGCTCAGATTTCTTATCTAGTGAAGCTCACCAGCCAAAAATGCTAGAAATAGCTGGTTTCCCTTAGTCATAGCATACTACAGGGGCAAGAGCTCCTCAGTGGCACCCATGCATGGAAAAGGCCAAGGTGGGTGGATCACCTGAGGCCAGGAGTTTGAGACCAGCCTGACTAACATGGTGAAACCCCATCACTACTAAAAATACAAAAGTTAGCCTGGCGTGGTGGCCCATGTAATCCCAGCTACTCAGGTGGCGCTTTCAGGGGCTTTGATTCTTTTGCTCTGTCTCCATCCTAGAAAGAGTTTTGTTGTGTTTGTTTGTTTACTTAAGTGGAGATTCTCCACCATCTTTACCTTTGCCTCTCTCTTTTGGGAAAATGACCTCTTGGCTTTGGGCAAGGCCAGTCCGGCCCTCTGAGCAGCATTTTTAAGTTAGATGGGCAGCCTTGATCAGCAAGATAGGGGTGTGAGGGAAACAGCAACTGTGCCACCTCTTCATTGCTGCTGGAATGTGTTGCTATGGATACCAAATTCAGAGAAGCAAAGACAACAGCAGAAGAAAAAAGCTATAGTATGTGTATATTGATGTGGACATGTGTGTGCTCCTGCATGCTTGCACACTTGTGTCTGAGAACTAGAGAAAAAGGAAAGATGTTCATTGAGGAGGAGGCCTGATATTTTAACAATTAGATTGGCATTATCAAAGGTGGGTTAGCATTTCCAGATACATATTAGTGACCCACCCCCATATGATACTCTATAGTCAGAACACGCCCCAGAAACTTGGCCTCTGTCTCTCCCCTTCTTGTTCCTTATTTGTGGTCTCAGCCCCTGCAGGGGACATAGAATACATTTCTTAAATGCCCACATGTGGCAGACATTTTGCCAGGCACTTCTATTTCTTACCTGCCTTTATCCTTGCAGTAACCTTGAAGGTAAATAATGTTACTGCTACTGCATAGATGAGGAAGTTAAGGAGGCTAAAGGTATAGGCTGTGAAGTCAGAATGCCCGAGTACATCCCAAATCTGCCAATCACTAGCTGTGTAACCTTTGGTCTCTGCTGTGTGTCTCAGTTTCCTCATCTGTAATTAGTAACACCACCACCAGCATTGTGAGGGGTGAGTTGAGACATGCTTAGCTCAGTGCCTGACACATCTTAAGTGCCCAATAAATGATAGTTGCTATTATTGCTTGTGCCCATGGGCAAACAGCTGAAAAAGAGGGGGTTTCTGATTTGTTGACACTATACGATACCTGCCATGGGGTAAGTGCTTAACAGATGAATGAAAGGATCACAGTACCTTGGTTTTGCCACTGTCAGGGAGAAGGACTGATGAGATCATGGCTAGGTTATGAGTGGGCTATCAATCCAGATGTCTCCTATTTCAAAACCAGGTGTGGTGGCTCACACCTATAACTCCAGCACTTTGGGAGGTCAAGGAGGCAGGATCTCCTGAGGTCAGGAGTTTGAGACCAGCCTGGCCAACATGGTGAAACCCCATCTCTACTAAAAATACAAAAGTTAGATGGGCATGGTTTTGTGCACCTGTAATCCCAGCTGCTTGGGAAGCTGAGGCAGGAGAATCACTTGAACCCGGGAGGCAGAGGTTGCAGTGAGCCGAGATCACCCCCACTGTACTCCAGCCTGGGTGACAGGGCGAGACGCTGTCTCAAAACACACACACACACACACACACACACACACACACACACACACACACACACGGGCTCTTTCTACTCATCATGTTGTCCTGATTCAGAAACTGGACTGATTTCCCAGCCTCAGGAAGGTTGTATCCCTGGAAATGTTTAAGGGTAGGAGACAATAACCTGCCTTTGAGAGCCAAACTACTGTCTGGCCTGCAAGGAGGAGGTGTTGGTCCTGGGAACCTGCAGAGTACTGGTTCTTTCAATGCCCCCCGGGCTCCTCTCAAAGTTTTCAGGGCTTTGGAGATGACAGGTGTCTCTCTGACATTTGTGGTACAGTGGGGGTCTAATCGGCACATTCTTTAAAGAAATGCTTCATTTGGGAACCAAGAAAGAAGAGAATCATATAGAGCATTTTAAAAGAGTAATTTTAAGGCCAGGCACGGTGGCTCACACCTGTAATCCCAGCACTTTGGGAAGTTGAGGTGGGTGGATCACCTGAGGCAGGAGTTCGAGACCAGCCTGGCCAACATGACGAAAACCTCTACTAAAAACACAAAAAATTAGCTGGGTGTGGTGGTGCACACCTGTAATCCCAGCTACTTGGGTGGCTGAGGCATATAAATTACTTGAACCTAGGGAGTGGAGGTTGCAGTGAGCTAAGATTGTACCACTGCACTCCAGCCTGGGTAACAGACTGAGACTGTCTAAAAAAAAAAAAAAAGAAAGAAAGAAAAAAATTGACTTTAATATTGGGAGGATGATTATCAGGCATTCCATGGGTGTCACTTGAATCTGGTCCCAGCTCCAATGCCAACCAGCTTTGTTACTTTAGACAAGTCTGTGCACCTCTCTGGGTCTTGATTTCCTCACCTGTAATGAAGCAATGACTGGGACAAACAGTAGTCACTTTGCTCTCATGTTCCCTTGGCTCTATTCTTCTATGACTTCACCCCCAGCTTCTCTGGGTATAAGTAGGTAGCAATTCCTCATTATTCCAGCTTTTGCTGAACCTGCTCCTTCTGAGAGAGTAGTAACTATGGAAAAGCATCAATGCCTGGTATTCACAGGCTTTTCCAAGCAAGAGTCCAATGATCTCCAGGGTTATCTGCCTCCACTTTCCCTCTCTGTCTCAGAGGAAACAGCTTGAGTGCTCTTTGGAGAAGCACATATTATTAATAACAATGACTTGTGTTTGTTCAGGGTTTTAGAGCTTACAATGGAATTAATATTATCAGTCACACAGCTGGGATGGGATAGAGCCTAGAGCTTAGGTCCCACTTCAAAGTCCCTGCTTTTAACAACTCCACATTACCTATGTCTTCAAAAGGTCTCCTTAAGTTAAAGTTGGAATTAACTGATGTTCATGAAACAAACGAGCACATTGTATTTGGATTTAATTTTAAAAGAAAAAACTGGAGCCCCTTCTCACAAGTAGTCACTTGGTTCCTCATTCATCACATATTTTTTAAATGCCTACTATCTATAGGTACTATTTTGGATAATATGGTTGCAAATTAGAATCAAAAACAGTAGCTGCCTCAAAGGGCTTCGAAACCCAGAGGTAGCTAGATATGGTTCCATACACATGTAGTGCAAAGTTATAAGTGCTGGACACACTGTGATGGGAAAAAGTATGCAAGGTTGGAAAAACCATGGAATTTGAATCCTGGTTTTGAGTCCTAGCTTTACCATTAACTAATTAGGAGTCTGTGGCTAAGTCACCAAATCTCTGTGAACCTATTACATAGCAAGAGTAATACCACATAGGATTACTGTTGAAGTTTAAGTGATATAATGCACATAAAGTACCCATGACAGTGCTCATCACACGTGGGCAGTTCATATCTATTAGTATTATTATTAGTGACCAACACTGTGGGAGGAAAGCATTGCTTGGTTAATTTCACCTTGGCCAAGGGCTGAGGAGGTGCTGTGAAGCTGGGCCCTGAAGTATGAGTAGGTCTCCCCTGGTTTGGGGTGATGGGACAAGCAAGGGTGGGACAAGGAGTCTTTCAAGGAGAGCAAATAGTGTGAATAAAAGCTCAGAAGCATCAAAGTGTTGGCAAGTTTGGGCAGCCATGAATAAGTTGGTGTGGCTGGTTGGTGGGGGTGGGGTGGAGCAGAAAATAATGACAGATCATAGTGGAAGGTAAATTGGGGTCCTAGATTGTAAAGAGTTTGGGCACCGTGCTAAGGAACGTAGCTGGGGTTTTACAGAAAAGGGGAGACACTGAAAGTTTGGAGTGTGTGGTAGGGAAATGGCAACTCAAGTGGCAATGTTGAAGATGGGGCAAGGCTGGAGGTGAAGACATGGACTATCAGGCTATTGCAAAGGCCAAGGCAAGAGAGGACAGAGGCCTGAGGGCAAGAATGAGAAGATGGACTGACAGACAATTTAGGAGTTACTGGCGGATACTTTGTTTGTGAGGAAAGGATGCAGACAAAGATGAAAGACCGGAGATTTTTTATTTCTTTCGGTCTGTATACCCGGGTGAACAGTGGGGCCATTACTCAAGAATGAGAAAACTGAAAACAGATCAGAAAGTTTGGGGATAGGGTTAGGATTCAACTTTGAAAACATATTTGATGTGGTGAAGTCCAGGAGGCAGTTGGCTCTGTGGAGCTCAGGAGAGACATCTGACCAGGGGGTAAGATTTGGGTGCTGGCCATCCAGTGGTGATGGCTCCCACTGTGGAAGCTCTGAGTTTCTTTTCAGGCAAAGAGATGGGAAGAGGCTGACCAGAACTCTGGGGAACATCAGGCTCCAAAGGTCCAGCCAGAAAGAGGAATTGCACTGAGCATGACCCTAGAGACCCCAGGGGCTGGAGCAGGCCTATCCATGGTGCTTGCCTTTGAAGGGAAGAGGAAAGACAGCAGCAGAGGCCCAGGCCCTTGGTCAACCTGTTTCAGAATGTGGCATTTTGGGGAAGTTGTCCAACCTTGAGGGTATGAGGCCCTTGAGTCTACAAGTTACTTATCAGCAGCCCATACTCTCATCAAAGTTTCTCCATTACCTTTGGTCTCTAACTTGAGGTTTGATATTGACCAGGTCACTTTTCCTCTCTGGGTCTCGATTTCCTCATTCTCCACTGTGGTAGTCATGAGTAGACAGATGTCCTTTAAGGCACTGCATTGCTGACATTGCATGTTGAATCTCTTGGGACCCTTGGTCCTCTGTAGCTGTGATGATCTCACCGATGACCAAGTCTCTGCCCTTGAAGTGAGGCTGCAGTGACACCAGTCAAGACTGTTTCTGGGAGGGAGTCACTTCTGCATAATTTCCAGTAAAAAACCAATCACTAGAAATGAAGAATTTTTAGAATTATAGCAAATTAGGGCTAGTTTCCCTAGGCTGGATTCCTGCCTTTGCTCATGTAAAACCAACTCTCTGGTTTCCCAATTTCCTCCCATCCTGATTTAACTTTTTGTCTGTTCTCTCAGCTTGGCTTTTGGTCATTGGTTTTCCCATCCTCATGCATTCTTTGTCTTATAATTTAAAAGAACAACAACAACTGCCACCAAAAAAAAAGTAACTGGAGCTAAATTAAAAGCCTTTTGTCCCCTGATAAAAGGGTAGCAATACGTTCAGTTTCCATTCCAATGGAGAAGAGCGCAGCACAGGCCCTGGAATTGGGGAGACAGAAGGAAACCATCATTGGCTGGGCAGGGGCTACACGTATGGAAGACCCTGGAACATCCCAATAGCCCTGGTGCGATAGGTGTCATTATGCCCATTTTAGGTATGGAGAAACAGTCTCAGGAGATCAGGTGCCTTAACTGAGGTCCACAGTTAATAGAGCCAGGATTCAAACCCAGGAGATTCTCACTCCAAAGTCCACAGTGTTCTGTTTTGTTTTCCTCCATATTATCAAGCTCCCTCTCCGCAGAAAGGTTTTTGCCTCACGGGCAAGTTACTCTTCATGTCTCAGTTTCCTTATCTTTCAAATGATAATCCAAATTCTAGCCATGAGCTGTTGTGTGGGTTTGAAAGAGATAACAGATGTGAAAGTGGTTTGTCAACTGTAAAGCATTAGACGTGAGTTAGTCATTGCTTAATTTTATTATTCCCTGGGCAGGAAAGATCAAGTTTTAACTATCCCGCAGATAAGGTAATTTCTCCCATTTTTAAAGGATTTCAGATGTGGGGGCAGGTGATTCTTCTGCCCACTCCCTGGAGTCTTTTTAGAATTTTCTCTATTAAACCATTCAGTGCTATCTAGCTTCTGATGGGGAAGCTTTTCTAAGTAGTGGACTCTCTCTTACTGGGAGGGTTCTTGATTGGCTAAAAGGGTTTATCTGGCAACTCACCTCTCCCTCTCCACCTATTCAAGGAGACAGGGGGTTTCAGGTTCAGTAACCTGGGAGTTCCTATAATCCCTAGAACTGATAGTCACCTTAGGGTCTTCTGCTCTCTGCCCTGCATTTCACATGTGGGCACATTCTTAAATTCCCTCTGGAGCACTATTTAACAGCAGCTGGACTCTGAACTCTTGGTATGCTTGGAGCCCCAGATAGAACCTGGCTTATACCAGGAAGGTAATCAATTAATATTTCTTCTTTTATGCAGTGTATTCATTTATCTCTCTCTCTCTATTGTCTACATGTGTCCCAAACAGCACCAGTGATCAGGGATATCATAATGAGTAAAATGGAGACAGGTGATCCATATATTGGAAGAGAGAAGTTACACAAATAATTGTAAATTGTGCATACCAGCTATAAACCATAATTCAGCATAGGAAGAAAAAGCACAGAGAGCTGAGAGATCATGCTTCAGAGGGAATCCGATATGCTTCCCCTAAGACTGTGATCTGACGGACAGGGTGACATTTAGGGGTACTGGTGGCAGAGGAATTATCCCAGACTAAAGGTGGGGCATGTGCAAAGGCCCTGAAGCAGTGGGGAGCTTGGTGTGTGAGAGGACCTGAAAGGAAGGCTGAGCCCAGAGCCAGGGGAGAGAGGGCCTCAACTTGGTAAGGATCCTGGCCTTTATTCTCAAAGCAATGGGAAGCCATTGAGAGGTTTTAAGCAGGGGAGTGACAAGACCACATGTGTGTCTTAAGGTCACTCGGGCTACAGCGTGGAGAATGGATTGGAGCTGGAGTGAGCAGGGAATCAGGGAGAGTGGCTGGGATTATGAACTCAGGGAGTACTAAACCCCTTGCCTCTCCCAACAGCCCAGCAGAGTGCTAGAGTTAGAGCTGTCTGAATCTTGGCTCCACCACCAACGAGCTGTTTGATCTTGGGCGAGTCCCTTAGGCTTCCTGTTTTGCAAGATTCTGCATCTGCAAAATGGGGGGAGGTCTCCTTGCTGAACATTTTTTTTTTTCCCTCAATTGAGTAAATTGAACACCAGTCAGGAGTCCTTTACAACACTGGGTGGGAAGACGCTGACAAAACCAGCCACTATAAGGCCTGTTTTGCTTGGCAGGTGTAGACTCCCACCATCTTCCTTTTGTTGCAGAGACTTACTGGGCAGTCTGCAGATGTGTGGTTGGTTTCTGGAGCTCAACCCTGACCATCGAGAAATAGCAGCTGCTGGATCTCCCAGTGCTGATGGCACCAGCTCCTCCTGCCTCCAGCATCAGGAATGAACTCTGTGACCATCTGTCCTTAACTGAACTTCTCCAAGTTTCAGTTTCCTTATCTGTAAAATGAATCTATCTGCATTTATTCCTGCAGTTAATATCTGTTAAGTGCTGCTAAGAGCCAGGCCCTGTGCTAGGCTCTGGGGATATTAGAAAAACCTATTTCCTATCCTTAGGAGTTCTCATGCCTCATTTTACATAAAATTATGCACGTGAAAGTGCTTTTTAAATTCTAATGCTGTTTAAACCTACAACAACTATAAAGGGAGGGTTGAACTGAAAATCTGGAAACATTGCTTCTAGTGCCATTTCTGTTCCGAAGTAAATAAAACTGAGACAAGCCAATTGGCCTTGATAAGCCTTAGTTTCTGCAGTCAAATTAATGGGTAAAGAACTTTAAGGACACTCCAGCTCAAATATTGTGATTCTATCATCTTTCCCTCAAAATCTGAATCTCTTTTTAAAATTCTGTATATGGTTTCTTTTGGGGCCCCCTTTTATCTTATTTCAAAAGAATAAAAATTTGCAGTCTCCTCACTATATCTAATCTAGAAGTCCCAATTGCAAATGTCTACAATGGTCATGGTAGGTGACATAATGACTAAAGTATGCAATAGAGAGAGGTGGAGACCGTGGCAAAACAAGGAGGGCATGCTCTATTCAAAGGGGGCCATTTCTTCTCAGCTGCAGCAAATTATTGCTTCCTACAAAAATGCAAGCTGGATCCAACTTCTGTTTTCCTTTAGATCATCTGTCAGTTTTGTCCTTTTATCTATTCTTCCTGATTATCTGTCCTTCAGGATTAGATGCAATCTCTTATGTGGCCTTCCAGTCTGGAGTTGTACCTTTCAAATCTTTTTGTTTGTTTGTTTGTACGTTTTTACATAGTTTTAATCCAGAAAGTCTTCCCATCTCATCCTTTGCTCAATGACCTAGCATGACACCTTGTGGACCCCCAAATCAGTCCATATCTCTTTATTTGGTATTTAGTGAACGCTTACTATGTCAAGCTCCCCAAATAGGGACTTGAATGAATGGC
Organism: Chlorocebus sabaeus; assembly: GCF_047675955.1. NCBI lineage: Eukaryota > Metazoa > Chordata > Mammalia > Primates > Cercopithecidae > Chlorocebus > Chlorocebus sabaeus. The sequence goes on from NC_132919.1 coordinate 41,824,373, forward strand.
CACATGAGGGTCTAGCTATCTCTTACTCTCAATGTCCTGTGTATGTGTGGGTGGGGGTTAAAGAAGAGACAGAGCTCCTGCATCTGAAATTCCTCTTCTGTGCATGGTCCATTGCAGGCCTGAAGCATCAGGGGTCTTTTAAAATCTGTTCCTCAGCCTCACACCCAGTCAGTGACCAGGTCCTTTCCAGTCTTCTGAAAAATGATCTCTGTATTTGTTGGCATTGACGCTCCTCAGGTATAGACTCTTATTTGACTCTTTTTTTTTTTTTTTTTTGAGAATCTCACTCTGTCACCTAGGCTGGAGTGCAGTGGCGTGATTTTGGCTCACCATAACCTTTGCCTACTGGGTTCAAGCAATTCTCCCATCTCAGCCTCCTGAGTAGCTGGGATTACAGGTGCACATTACCACACCCAGCTAATTTTTTTTTTGTTTTGTTTTTTTTTGTATTTTTAGTAGAGATGGGGTTTCACCATGTTGGCCAGGCTGGTCTCAAACTCCTAACCTCAAGTGATCCACCCACCTCGGCATCCCAAAGTGCTGGGATGACAGGCATGAACCACCAGGTCATCTTGACTCTTCCTTGACCATAGCAAGGCCCTCCTTAACTAATCTCCTGGCAGCCAGTATTCCCATCTCCAATCTATCCAGGACACTGGCACCAAATTTAAATGGAAAATCACTGCATCGTTTCATTTGTGTGTCCTAGACATATAATATAGAACCTGGACTTCAGAAGTGCCCACCACAAGACAGATTAAAGATGGGCACCGATACTTTGCTACTCCTCCTATTGAGAGGTGATGTCTAATTTCCTTCCTCTTGAATCTGGGCTGGTCTTAGAAACTTGCTTAACTAATAGGCTAAAGTGGAAACAATGTTTTGGGACTTTTGGAGGTTATGTCACAAGAAGCACTGCACCTTCCCTTCAGGCCTCTTGGAACACTTTCTCTCAGGGCCGTGAGCTACCATGTAGGTCCAATTAGCCTGAGCTGCCACCAGACTGTGGGAAAATCCAAGCCATATGGAGAAGTCCCTTGTAGATGCTCTGGCCAGTATTCCGTCTGAGCTCCTAGTTGGCAGCTGAGTGCTAGAAGCCATTTTGGAAGTGGATCCTCCAGCTCTCAGCTGACATCATGAGCATAAGAGATGAATTGTCCAGCAGAGCCCTTCCCAAATTGCTCACTCACAGAATCATGAACAAAATAAAATGGTTTTTTAAGATTATTCATTTTGGGGTAGCACGTTACATACCAATGGATAACCAGAACAGTGCTCAAAAATATTTACTGAGTGAATAAAGAATTCATTTTGTGGCAGTGTCCTAATGGGGTTCCTGCCCTATTTAAGAGCTCTCAATGGCTTCCTGTCACTGTTCCCTTAGTTGGCATTCAATATCCTCCATAATTTGGCTTCAACCTGCTTTTCAAATCTTATTGCTTGCTCTTCTCAGCATAGATCCATCCTATGCTAAAGTTTGTTTGAGCTATTTCCCAAACACACACATACTTTTCCAGCACCATGTCTTCGATTATATTAATATATACCGCTTTCTCCACCCTCACTTCAGTGGGTTGACATCCAGTCTGTTCTTTGAGGCTTCAGTCAAATGTCTTCTCTGGCTGTGAGCCCTCCTTTTTCCAGCCCAGGTTTATTTGATGCTTTGCCTCCTCTTTTATCTCTTACCCAGTTCTTTTATTAATTTTTTTTTTGTTGTTGTTAAGAGACAGAGCTTCACTCTGTTGCCCAGGCTGGAGTACAGTCAGGTCACAGCTCACCACAGCCTTGAATTCCTGGACTCAAGAGATCCTCCTGCTTCAGTCTCCTGAGTAGCTAGGACTACAGACATATGTCACCATGCCTGGCTAGTTTTTAAACTTTTTGTAGACATGAAGTTGCCCAGGCTGATTTTGAACTCTGGCCTCAAGCAATCCTCCTGCCTCGGACTCCCAAATTGCTGAGGTTGCAGGTGTATGCCACTGCACCCAGCCACCAGTTCTTCATTTCTTATCTCCTCTATTGCACTGTAACTTCCTTGGGGAGGTGTGGGGGGAGGAAGTGGGAGGTGCTGGCACATAACAGGGTGTGCAAATATCTTTTTGTGTGGCTTACCAGTTATGAACCGCTACAGAGCTTGACTTGAGACTCACCAGCTCACAGCGTGGCATGCATTTTGTCTCCCAAGATTGGTGTTCAAGTCCTTAAAGGAAGGAAGAATATTTGGAAGAAGCATAGGCTTTGGTGGTGTCAGTTTTGATTTTGAACTGTAACCGTCTCACTCACTGTGAGGCATTGGAGAAGATGCGTAAACTCTCTGACCTTCAGTTTCCTTATTTGTACACTAGAGGCCTTAGATCAAAATGAGTGTAAAGGCCTAACACACTGCTTGGCACATCACAAACCATTAATAAACACCTGCTAAACAGGCACAACAGAAGGATTGATCCACTTGCTGATGATTAGTTGTTACTATGTCAACTTTAGGGAGAACTCACTCCCATCAATTAAAAAAAAAAAAAAAGCAAAGAAAAAAGAAAACAAAGAAAAAAAGAACCAAGATAAGGCTCACGAGACAGGCACCACCTAGCCAATCTCAACTGTTTAAAACAGCTAAAGATCTGCGTGATCTTTAGCAAGTGGCTGCTGAGGTCTTAGTCTTCTCATCGGTAAATTGAGCAGTGGGCATTGGAATCAAAGCTCCCCTCCAGCTCTGACATTCCAAGAGCATTAAAGAAAAAGGATGAATCACCCCCTTCAAAATACCAATATGGGCTGGGCCCTCCCTCTGTAGTCCCCATCGAGCACAGCTAAGAGCTCTTAATAGGCAGCCAGCTTCTTCTTGCAGCTGCCACCAAACTTCAACCCCCTTTCCCAGGGAGTCTCAGAAGCAAGACTGATAATGGACCCCTGGCCTTCTCCATCTCTGCAGAGAACTAAATCCCCTTCCCAGACTCTGGGAGCCAGAGGACCCTCCGTTGAGAGGGCTGGCTTTCCCTCTCAGTGTGGTCATTGGGCCTCAGTTTGCTCTTGTGTGCAGAGAGAGAGAGAGAGTGTGTGTGTGTGTGTGTGGAGGCGGGGGACACTGAAAGTGGAAGGAAGGAATAAACGGGAGGCTTGCAAATAGGTGATTGATGAGTGAATTCTCAAAATTATAGTGGGAGGAATGGGTTGGTGGAAACCCTGCCGTTCTCTTCCAGGATTTGAAAAAGTTGACATGTATGTATCTGTAAGAGTTATAAATCTCCACCCTGGGGAGGCGCGGACCCTCAGCAGCTGCATAAATTCATAGACACAGGTGTCAGAACCACAGAAGTCACCTAGATCAATTGTCCTCCTTACAGGAGATAGGCACTGGATGACCGAAGAGGACAGTTTTCTTGCCTATTTACCCAGAGCCATCTCCTTTCCGCGTTGATGCTATTATTAGTATTATCGGCATCAATAATCATGGAGAGGTAACCGACTGTGCATTAGGCACAAGGTTCCAGGACCAGCACTTCCTTCGTTCGCTTCTGGGACTGTCTGGGTCCCGCTGGGTCCTCTCCCGCGCCCGCAGCGGCTTCGGGCCTGCTCTCTGGTTCTGTGCATCCGGTGGTCTGTCTGTCGCCGGTCACGTCTGCAGCCCGCGTCCTCCCAGCTCACACTGGCTCCCGCTCTGAAAGCCGAGAAGCTCGCCGGCTGCGGGCGGGTTTTCCAAGTGGGCAGGGGTGGGGAGGAGGGGCGCGGGCGGGCGGGCCCGCGGAGGGAGGAGGGGGCGTCGCGGAGGGGAAGACCTCGCATTGTAATCCAATGACATTGCCAACGTGGGGGTGGGGGCGCTGGCCTCGGCGCGCTCTCCGAGTTTTGGCTGCCCGCCCAGCTGGGAATAACTCTCCTCGCATAATTCGCGTGTTTACCAGGCATGAAAATTCTTGCTTTCGCCCCCCTCGCATAAGACCCCTCCTCTTCCCCACTCCCCACCACGTCCGCCCCTCGCAAGTGAAACTCTGTCTAAAAAAATATTGGCCCCGGGCACAGAAAGTTTTGCATAAATTCATAAGTGATGAATGGCTGATTTTAACGTTATTTGGGTATTTGTCAGAACTTAACAAATATACATGGGGACGGCAGTTCATAAACTTAAACATCTCAATATCCCCTTTCTTCTGGAAATAAATTACGTTTGTTTGCCCAGCTTGGAGTCTTAAGGTAGCCGACATTAAGAATATTTTAAAAGCCATCATCCATCGAGCATGTCTCCCAGGCGCCAGGAAGATTAAATGAAAGAATCATAAGATGGAGGTCTTTAACTTTTAATCCTTTTACAATGAAGCCTCAGATAGTCGCGGGGGCAGGGTGCCCTCTCTGGGGGGAATAATGCCGTTATTCCTCGGCTCTCAGTTAATGAATACCCTAACGTCTGTCCCACGGCTGACGGAGGCAGCGCCGGGGAGGGGGCTCGGCTCCGGGGCCAGGCTATTGAAATGAGGAGCCATCGAGGCTGCGTCGGGAGGGAAGAAAGCGCCCGGCTGGAGGGACAGGGCGGGCGGGGCCGGGGGCATTGAGACTGCGCTGAGGACTAGGCGCAGGTTTGAAATAATTAGCATAGATTCGCCGGGACTCCGGACTTGGGGGTTAGGGGGGTGAGGGGGTGGGGTGGGAGGAACGCCGGGAGGGAGGCGCGGAGAGGTGGCAGGGAGGTGGGGAGGGAGCAAAGGAGAGCGACTTTGGAGTCCAAGATAAATAAAGGGAGCGCTGAGCAGTGTCAGGAAGCTGGCCCACGTGGAGCTGTGCGGACGGGCGCCACTGGGGACTGAGGCGGAGGGACGCATGCGAGAGTCAGGCGTCTGTCCCAAGGAGTTGGCTTTTTAAGGGGTGGGGTGGGAGTGATGTTTTGCACGTCCCTTTAAGGGGTTACGTGCCTTCTGCCCCTATCTAATCTTAAAGCGCAAAGATTCCGATTCCGATTTCTCCCTCCTCCCCACCCCTCAAGGGGAGAAAGTGCCCAGAGCACGGGCATACCCTCTTCCCCAAAGCAGATGCCAGAGGTGATTTTCACCCAGATTTCGGACCCCTCCGAAACCACGGCCTTCAGTCTTCCTTAGGTCCCCGGGGAGAGGGGAGGCTAGTGTCAAATCTCCCTGATATCCCCAGCACCTCCCGCCGAGGGCCTGGGATTTCGGGGCTCGGACCTGCAAGATCCCGGAGGCTGTGAGCCTTGTTGATTCCAAGGGATTGCCTCAGCTCGCACCACCGCAGCTTCCGGGCATGCAAAGGGTTAACATGGGCTGGATATTGAGGTGGGGGGTACGAGGCGGGAGGGGTGGCGGGATCTGGGTGGGCGCGCTCTGATCTCCCCCCCTCCCCATTCCTCGGGGGTCAAGTTTCAGCGGCACTCCGCCCCCAGGGTAGGTGTGAAAGACACGTGTCCCCATTGTGAAGGGCCTGTCAGGCAGGACAAAGCGGCCGCCCACCCTCCCCCCGCCCCTCGCCCCAGCCTGGGGTCAGCTCCAGGGGGCCGGCTGGGTGTCGAGGTCACTACAGGCCCGAGCTTTGGTGACATAGGGGGAAAAGCTAGGAGACTTGGCGGAGGCCACGTGATGTTTTAGTGAGGGGTTAGAGAATATCGCCACCCCCCGCCCTCAAAACACTAAGTCACCTCTATCATACCACAGGAGGTGAGTCCGAGGGGATGAGCCCCTTCCCCAACCGGGTAGGAGGCACAGCAGCATCCCCTACCCGCCCCCTCCCACGCCCTCCCACCCCCCATCAATCACCAACACAGAAAATCAGTGTGGAGCCCAGTCGGTTTTAGTGGTTTTCTTTAATCCTGCTCTGCACTTCTTTCTCATTTACTACACGGGATATTATAAAGAATAAATAGCAGATACTCTTAATTTACAATGATTAGTCATTCCATTTGTTCTCTATATTTACAATAACTGTAAAATAACATTGAACTCTATAGCTTCTTCGAGGTCCAAGGAAAACCAAAACACTTTCCGAAGAATGGAAAATAGCTTTTAAAAAGTCCTCTACAAAAGTTCCCCCGTCTCTTTGTACTTTAAGAAAAAAATAACTTTTCCCCCCTGCTTCGCCATGCGAAGGGCACTGGAATATAAATAGCAGGTTAACATTATTAGCAACAACCAGAATAAGTCTCTCTTTTCTCTGTTCTTTTTTTTTCCTTTTGCTTACTTTTTTTTTTAAAAATACAGTAGAAGCCGGTAACTTTTAACGTATAATACTGACCTTTTAATAAGTAAATTAAAACTGGGACCGTATATACACACACATATACATTCCTACACAGTTAAACAGTGCATTACATGAACCAGAAAGCTAGGTCTCTGTAGCCCAAAAAAAAAAAAAAAAAAAAAAAAAAAAAAAAAAAAAAAAAAAAAGTTCATTGAAAACCCTCGCTAGAGGGTGGTGGAACTGGTTGGAGGCGGTGCAGGGGGCGTCGGTGGGGATCGATCAAGTGTCCGGGTGCGGGCAGGGGGCCCCCGAGTTCTAGCACGAGCACTTGCACTCGGAAATGATGGGGTACTGGATGGGAATCCAGCCGCAGCGCTGGCCCCCGCGCCGCTGACAGCGCCACCGCAGCACCGTGAGGTGCACGGACTTGGACGGCTTGCACACCATGCCCTCGGGCACGGAGCACGAGCGCTTACTGAAGCAGCTGCCCACCTTCACGTAGCGCGGCCAAAAGCGGCTGCCCAGGTCGTTCCACGCGTACAGCACTGGGCAGAACGTCTGCGACCACAGCCACATCTGTAACTTCCTCCGCAGCTTCTTGCTCAGGCGCTGCTTCTTGCCCTGGGCCAAGCCCTCGGAGAACTCCAGCCCTTTGATCTCGCTCGGCATGGCCCCCGACGGCCGCTGCCGCAGCAGCTGGTCCAGCTCCGCCAGGTCCTCCGCGCCCCCAGCCGCACCCCCGCCCCCGCCGGGCCGGTCCTCGGGGGGCGAGGTGGCCATGAAGCCCGGGTCGTAGTGGCCCCCGAGCAGCGAGCGCAGCAGCGTCTCGTTCAGATCCTTCTCCTTGGGGTCAAATATAGGGTCTGGGTGTTCGATGAGGTCCACCAGGGGCAGGTTGTCGCTGGGCGCCGGGCGGATGTGGAGATAGTGCTGGCCGCCGGCCGGTGTCGCCCGCAGCCCCAGGACCACCACCAGGGCGTAGAGGGTGACCCCTAGGCTGGGGCAGCGCTCCATGCCTCCGGCGCGCGCCCGGGGCTGCTGCTTCGTCCCACGTCCCCGGAGGAGAGCACGCCGAGCCCGCGGCGCCACCGCGCTCCCCCGTCTCTCCGGAGGCGGCTCACCAGAGGCTGGGCAGGCGCAGGGCCGGCAGCATGAGCCGCCGGGAGAGCCCTTCGCGCAGCGCCGGCTCCCACCGGAGCGGAAGAAAGGCACACAAGTTGGCCGCAACTCCTCTCCCGGGTCTACTAGGGAAGGCGGCCGCGGCGGGGCATCCGAAATTACTCCAGGGCGACCGCGGGGCGCGGGAGGCGCCGGCTCCTCGCTGCCTTCCCGGGCCGGCGGCGGCGCAGGGCGCGTGGACGAGCCGCTCTCCCCTCCTCCTCTCGCTGCTCTTCGTCCTGCCGCTCTGTGCAAGCGCCGCTGGCTGAGCTGGTCCTAGGGGCACTTCCCTCCGCCTGCTCCGGGCTCCGCGGCCGGCTCTGCCCGGCGGACTCCAGCGGCGGCGGCGGCGGCGGCGTCCGCGCACGTTGGCACCGGTTTGTCTGTCTCGCAGGGTCCAAGCCTTTAAATTTCCTGCACTTTCAGCTCCATCACCATGGAAACCACTGACTCTCTCGGCGTTGCCCCCTCCCCCTTCTTCCCCCCAAACAACAACCCCACCCCCCACTTCTCCACCCCCGAGGAGCTGGAGCTGCAGAGGCTCCGGGGGAAGCCGCCTGTACTCGCCGCGGAGGCGGCGGCGGCGGCTTCGGCAGCGCCCAGGGCTGTGCCCCGCCGGACCCAGATGCCCCGGGAAGCCGACAGTCCGGCTGCCCGCCGGAGCTCACAGGCGGCGGCGGCGGCGGCGGCGGCGGCGGCAGCGGCGGTGGTGGCGGCGGTGGCGCTTGGCAGGTCTCCGCGCAATTTTCTCTCTCCCCCACCACCCACCCCCCTTCTCCTCCTCCTGCAAAATGCACCGCCCCCCTCCTTTCTCCTGGAGCAATGCAACTGGGGCTCTAGGCGCCCCGCCAGGGCCAGTCCTGGGGAAAGCTCGCGGCGGCGCTGGAGCCGGGCTGGAGGGTGCAGAGCCGGTGTTGGGGGGGCGGTGCTCGAGGTGGGGGCTGGAGGGTTTCTCACTAGCTGGGTGCTTTGCACTGGGAGGGGAGCAACGGGGAAGTGCTGGGGGCTCGTTTCTCGGTGCATGCAGATTGGAGCCAGAAATTTCTCCATGTGCATGGAGCGTTTTCCCCGGGCGCGTCTCGCCTTCTTCTCTCCCGGGCTCTTGATCTAAGTCCCCTCCCCCCAACACACACACACACACACACACACACACACACACACACACACACACAGCCCCTACCCCACCCCTCTTTGCACCAGGGAGTCCGAGAACCGCAACGTTGCGCAGCGTGATGTAATTCTTAGGAAGCACTCCTGCCTGTCTGTCCTTCGGGCCCACGAGGGGGGTCCGCTCCTCACCATCTTCCTCCTCCTTGGCCGGGTCCTGCACCCTGAGTGGCCTAGCCTCAGGGGCGCGTCTGGCTCGCCTGCGGCTCCCCTAGTCCTCCCGGCTCAGCGCGGCCGCCGCTCGGCTCCCTGGGGGCGGCGCGCCCTCTGCTGGGCCGCTGCGAGCCCTGCACCTGGCGCTGGCGGGGGGCGGCCGTGCGAGGTGGGTCGGCCGCTGCCCGCTCTGCCCAGCTCAGCTTCTGTTTCTGTGTCCGTGTCACTTTGTGTGTGTCTGCGTCTGCTGACGGGTCCGTTTTGGTTCTGGCTATTTTCCCGAAGCTCTCCAGGCCCCCAGTGTAAACAAACTTACTGAGATTCCTCCTCAGTCCCTTCAAATTTGACAAGAACGCGTGCAGCACCTTCTGCCTCAGGTAAATTGGTCTCTGCTCTCAGTGGGTGTGAGTGGGGACTAGAAACTTGAAAGGTGAGCTGACAGCAGAGGCACCTGAGTCTTGCCTGGGGTCCACTCTGATATAACTTGGACAAGTCATTTTCCTCACTTTCCGCATTAGTGACATAACTATTAATAGGTTTCTCTTCCAGCCCTACCTTTCTGTGATTTTAAATAAACCTCCATGATACTTTCTCTTTCAGAAGCAGTTTCTCTTTGATGAGAGATGGGTACTGAAGTGACACCTCCGGTTAATTTCCCCTTGGACGAGGAACTCAATCTAAGCTTTAAAATGCAAACTCGGTTTTCTTTGTGGTGAATGTGATTGGAATCTGGAAAAAGCTGGAGAAGAGACACTTGGAGTGGATGACTCAAGTATTTGCCAGTCTTCCACAGAGTGGGAGTTAAGAGGTCCCATTGTGACAACCTAAATCGCTCAACTTTCTTTCCCCAAAGATCTGATTTTTCCTTTAAACCTGCCCCACCCCAACTCGCAAAGTTTATCATCTAAGGAAGAAAGCACTTTGTTGCATACTACAGTCTTCCTGCAAAACCTCTATTAAAAGGGGTAGGCAGTTTCAGCTGAAAGCGTTTCCCTCGATTTTAAAGTCTAGACAACTAGAATTAGACTATCAAGGGACTGCTCAAAAGTAGATCTTGCTTTGATGGATACTGGAGATAACAACAACCCATTGGTGGTTTGAATTGGGCTGACTTAGAAATAATGTGTGATTAGAACCTGGTACAGGCGAGGGACCTTGGCTTATGCCTGTAACACCAACACTTTGGGAGACCAAGGCAGGCGAATCAGTTGAGGTCAGGAGTTCGAGACCAGCCTGCCCAACATCGTGAAACCCTGTCTGTACTAAAAATCCAAAAAAAAAAAAAAAAAAAAAAAAAAAAAAAAAAAAAAAGCTGGGCATGGTGGCAGGCTCCTGTAATCCCAGCTACTCAGGAGGCTGGGGCACGAGAATCACCTGAACCTGGGAGGCGAAGGTTGCAGTGAGTTGAGATTGCACCACTGTATTCCAGCCTGAATAACAGAGTGAGATCTCCCTGACCACACCCCCCGCCCACCAAAAAAAAAAAAAAAAAAAAAAGACCCTGGCACATAGTAGGCGCCTAAGCATACCTCTTTCTTTTTTATGTGCTTTATGGGGATTCAGCACTAGTTTGTTTCCTTATGAATATTACATGTTCCAGAGCAATTTTGTCACTGATGTGAATTAACAAAGAAAATTATTTAGTGGAGTTCAAGGGCTAAACTCTAGCACAGCCCTCCTGAGATGGTAGATTCCAATTAATGACATTGTATCGTGCTGGTTTCTGTTCTTTTAATCTCCTCTCCTCTCCTTCAAATCACCTCTTTTTTGCTTGAAAACCAACCCAGATCCTTTATTTAGTTAGGCTGAGCAGATTTGACTGAATAGCAAAAAATGTCCCTCAGGAACCGGAAACAAATCATGCTTGAGAACAGATTGGGTGACCTGTTTATGGAGTATCTACTGGGTGAAGACCCTCAGGAAAAACACAAAGAAGAAAGAATTCATAGTCAGTCTCCATCCTGCAAGACTTTTGCAGTACAGTTAGGGGAGATATGACAGGCACAAGAAGAAAATAATAAAAGGGCATCGGAAAATTTTTAAATTCCTATAACAGTGTGGACTAGTTTTTCAATAACCTTTTCTTTTTCAAAATCCATGTCCCCTTGTGATAAATATAACAATATCATGCTCTTCTTTGAATGTTGTTTAAAGTTTTTAAAATACATTATTATAACCAAAAAGAAGCCCAAGCAATTATTATATTAGCTATACTGTTTTCAAACCGTATCTACTCCTCTTCAATGTGAAGTTCTGAAATGCCACATTTGGGAAGCTTGCACCCCTAACTCTGTGCCACACACATGTGGGAGTAGCCCACGTGCTTAGGTACTGAGTGAACCTGGGTATGCTGGTATCAGAGACTAAGCAGTACTAAGACCTTAATGGTAGACCTGAGTTTTAGCTGAGCTTCATGAAGAAGGATGTATTTATCTGAGCATGGAGAGGAGGACATTTGAGAGATAGGATATATAACTGCATGAAGAAGGGAACCACACTTGTATGAAGGACAGTCAGAAAATCTGGAGATATGAGAGGTGGAGGAAGAAATGTCCCAGACAGGGAAGCTCCATGACTTTTGGACCAGGTGGATTTAAGTTGGATTTCTGGCTGTGCCCCTCACCGGCTGTGTTACCTTTTTAACACAGTCATCTTAACCACCCCGTTTCCATTCTCTCATCTGTAAGATGGGGATGATACTCACCTCTCAGAATCGTGCCATGTAAAAGAGGTAAAGGATGCTCAGCCTAGCAAGGTGTCTGGGGCAGAGCTTATATCGGGCAATGGTTTTTCAACACATGTTACTTCTTCAGAGAACCCCACTGCCCTCAATTGGCCAACCATCTCAGGTTTGAGCAGAAGAGGGTTGAAGGGGTGAGGATGCTGTTGAAATCAACTGCAACACCTTTGGACTTGCCTTCTGTCCACTCCATCTGTGCAACTTGAGGGCTGCCAGGCTTCAGGAGTTTGAGGGAGGGAGGACTGTAGTTTCTTAGGAGATTCTGTAGCCAACCCATTTTGATGCTTCTGTGATTCTGTTGAAGAGGGAGCTTGACAAACTGGACAAAGAGGGTTATATTTCTTCCAAAGGAAGCTGTGGGTGGAAGATGGGCCAATGGAAGTACGGCTATCAGCTTGACTCTCGCTGTGGGTGGTGTTTGGACTTTAGTGGGGATTGGTTGGGGACTTAGGCCTCAGGAGGCTGCATGGGAAGAGTCTAATGAACAACATGAATGGAGGCCCATCCGTGGGTAGCCCCACATCAGGTTTCTGTCCCTGTAAAATTCTCTGGACAAGGTAAATGGAAGCACTCGTTTAAATAGTCGCTGGGGCAACTCCAGGTCAAAGGCAAGAGGAACCTGAGAGTGCTTTTATGTATCTTATTTCTATCATGATTCTAAGAACAATTTGACAATCTTCTTGATTCTTTGGCCCTGGAAACATAGACCTAAGGCAACTGTGGGTGATACCGAAAGGCCATGCGGCTTGAGGTCAGAAAACTTGCAATCTACCAGCTGTGTGACCTTGGGTGAGACACTCTACCTGTTAAGGACCATGAGACATCGTAATGGAGAATGCATGAGAACTGCCATCTTTTACATCTCGCGTCATCCCAGGCATTAAAAGTCTACCCTCTGTTTCTGACAATCTCTTGGGACCCATAAATGTAGAATCTGATGGGCTTTCTCTTAGTGAGACCCCAAAATGGGATTCTTGGACTGGACTGGACTTAGCAAAGGGAGAACAAGTCAGTCACGAGGCTTGCCACATATCTCTCCTGACTGCCAGAAGGAGGTGACAGTAGGAGGTGGCACTGAGGTCAGAGGGTGGTGAACTTCATGTAGCCTTCTGGGTGCTGGGGAGCCCTGGCCAGTTCAGAACTCACAGTGAGGGTGGAAAGAACCCAGTTCGGCTTCACAGGGCATTATAATTGTGTGTGTGTGTCCCATTGCTGATTAGATTCTGGTAAGAAGAAACGAAAATGGGCATGCTGGGCAAAAGAGGGAGAGAAAGAGGATGGAGAGAGTGGGAAATCACTCTAAAAACGTGGTCTGGGGTGGGAACGTGGGCAAATAAACGTGAAATACATTTCCCAAAATAGAGACAACGTTTAAGACCAAAGGGGGAAAGGAGCTTCAGCTAGCTCATTCCAGCCCCAACAGCCCCTTCCCTTCCTCAGTCTGGCTCCTGCTCCTCCTGTAGCCCCCTCCCCATCTGGCTCCACACTGGGGAAGGGGAGACGTCTCTGGAGCCCGGTGGCTCATTCATCTCCTGATAAACTGTTTATCTGAGTTTTAACGAGGGCGCCTCTCTCCAGCCCTGGAGACAGAAGCCTCGGCATGTTTAGCCTGCTCTGATGTGGGGGGCCTGGGGGTGGGTGGGGTGACGCCAGCAGGCATATCTTCTCCCCTTTCCTGCCCTCAGCTCTCCTGGGCTTCACATTGCGTTTCCTTGGCTGAAGTCTGGGTCTAGGATGGACCCAACGTTTTCCTATGGAAAGGAAATCCTTGTACAGTCCTTTTCTCTCCAGCCACTGCTTTACACACACACACACACACACACACACACACACACACGCAAATAAAATAAAATTTAAAGACCAGTAACACTTGGTTCTGAGTTATGGACTTTTACCATATGTGACCCAGTATTTCAAAAGGGGAATGATGGAATACTACAGATACAGTATTGCTAGTGTGGGACAAGAATCTCCAAAATGATGGGAGGGCTATGATGTGAATGGGTAACTGCCATCGAATAGAAACTCAAACTCTAAATGCTCTAGGACTTGCTTCCCACTCTCCACCATACACTCTCATAGATTTGCACAGGCACAGTTTTCAGATACTGATGCATGCATTGAAAAGCCTGCCTTCCCGGCCCCAGTACATATATAGTTAATCAATACAAACACATGAGTGCACATGCACACACACATGCATATACACACATACCACACACACTTGCTATGCACTGCTCCCCAACAACACATACAGACATACACACCACAACACACACACACACACACCACACCACACACACACAAACCACACACCACACACCTCACACACACACACACCACACACACCACACACCCATACTTCTGCCTCTTCTGTTCCCATCTGGGCTTAAAGGTTTCTGAAGGCAGTCCCCTTTAGTGACTTGCCATGGGAAATTGATACACTGCCTCCTCCTGCCAAAAACACACAAACACCCATCTCAATGTACACTCGCATTTCCCACATCCTCTCATCCCACTGCCTTAGATAGATGTGTATTGAGATAATAAGGTCTAGTCTCCCTTATCCCATCAAAGGCTGAAGATAACAAGGAGACAGAAGCTCAATGGAGTGAAAAATAAGGTGAAAAATGACCCCATTTCAGGTGGGTGGGATGAATCACGGGTTCCAGCTACCGAATCCACCTCACACAACAACTTCACATCTCTGACTTTTTTCCTAGCCCCTACTCCGTCTCCTCACCATCCAAGTCATGGTGCAGCCTTGGATATGACTTGCTGTGACCACCTACTGTCATCCATCAGTCTTTTATTCATTCAGCTCATCACCAGGCATGTACCTCAATTATAGGCGCGTTGCTCAACAAGAGATAAGATGGAGTCTCATCGCCTGAGGAGGTCACAGATGATTGGGGAAAAAAAATAAAGATTACAATTCAGGATGTCAGCTGCCATCAAGGGGCACAGAAATGTTGGGCTGGGGGATCCAAAAAGGCTCCCTAGAAGATTTGATGTCCAAGTTGATTTTTAAATTTCTTTCTTTTCTTTTCTTTTTGAGACAGGGTCTCATTCTGTCATCTAAGTTGGAGTGCAGTGGCATCATCTCGGCTCCCTGCAGCCTCTGCGTCCTGGGTTCAGGTGATTCTCCTGCCTCAGCCTCCCACGTAGCTGGGATTACAGGCATGTGTCACCACGTCTGGCTAATTTTTGTATTTTTAGTAAAGATGGGGTTTCACCATGTTGGCCAGGCTGGTCTTGAACTCCTAACCTCAAGTGATCCTCCTGCCTCAGCCTCCCAAAGTGCTGGGATTACAGGTGTGAGCCACCACACCTGGCTTGATGTCCAAGTTGAAAGACCTGAAAAATCAAGAGGTGGTTACAGAACAAATGGGTGAGGAGATGCCATGGGCTGGATGACATTTGGGGTAGTGGGGAGGAGGTGTGACATAATCCAAATTCTGGGGTGAGTTGGCAGCACCCAGAGTTAGGGCTTGAGGAATAGAGACTGGAAGACCGGAGGCCTTGCATGGTGGACCACTGAAGGGCCTTAAGCTATTTTAAGTAGGATTTGAATTTAGACTTGAGCTTAGAATATTTGAAACAAACCTTAGAAACCATCTAAATATGGTGACTATAGGTCTTAAATATTTCAAGACAGTCCCTATTAAGAAGTGAAAACAAAAATTAATTATGTGTTACAGCAAGATCGAAATCTAGGATGTTCAACTCTAGAGCTCTTGATTTTAATCTGTATGCAGGGATTATTTTACATACCAGGAAATATGTTAAAAAATGTTTGTAAGTCATTAATTGTAATGATTATCCTTAAAGAATGGGGTGATTACCCTTAAAGTGTGTGGTGAGGAAGTGAGAGAAGCTCACTTTTTACTTTATGTAAATCTGATTTAAAAAAAGATAGCAATCAGCATTTTTGTATTTAAGGAAAAAATCAGTAAAAGATTAAAATCAGTGAATTTAGAAGAAAGAACTTCCCCCAAAGTAACTATTAGGCATTAGTAAAACTGAAAACGGTGTTTAAAACTCTAAATGTTAAAAAGATTTTTGAAGCCAGCAGCAGGCTGCAGGGTAGGCACGATTCTTATTCTTAGCTGTTCTTCATTTTGTATTGAGTTAAATGGTGCAGTGCTCACCTATGATGGTAAAGTGAGGAAGTAAATTTGTGGAACTTTCATATGCATATGTGTGTGTGCGCGTGTGTGTGTGTGCATGCACACATATAAGTATGTGACAGACACTGTTTCATGATACTTTGATTTCCTGTCTCAAGCATCTACAGAGAAATCAGATTGCTTTCCAAATAAAGTGAAAACCCACCGCTGGGCTGGGAAATAAAAATAAAATGAACCAAAAAACCACTCTCATGCTTGATGAAAAAAACTGTGCAGTCTGGAATGAGTTTGGTGTGGAAGCTAATGATGGGAAATAAGTCACCTAAGTTGAAGGTTTGGAGGATGAGGTCCCTAAATAAGCACCAAAGGAACTTACCCTTTGGTAAAAGGGGGAGGTAGGGGCAACTACCTCCCCATTTTACAGATAGAGAAATTGAGGGCCAGAGAAGTGAGGGGGTATCTCGATGCTCTGCTCTTGACTCAAGGATCATCTATGGAGGCAGAGAGAGGCTTCTTAGCTCAGAGCCGTGAGCCCAAAGCGGGCTTCATAATGCATCTGCTGTCTTGCTCTGAATCCATGTTTGACTCTGGAGGTCATCAGTACCAGCAGGCCAGGGAGGTTTACTTGTGGGCAGTGACTTTTGGCAACCTGGTTGAGTAGAGCAGAGAGCTCGTTTCATCTTCCTCCCACTCCCCCGACCCCATCCTCATCCCCACCTCCCATAATGGAGCATGACTGTAGTAAAACAAGGCTTTTGATCAAGCTTCTCCACATCACTCTTAAGACAAACAGTGTCTCTGAAACCCCCAACTGTTTTTTTATTTTTCTTATATCTAAGGTTTCATCTTAGTGTCTTTACTCAGCTTCATTTAAAAATGCCCTCAATTAAGGACAAAAAAAAAAAAAACTGCTTTTTTATTTTAATTCACAAAACATACCTACAGCAAATGAAAGGAAGGCTTCAAAGTTACATGATCAACTTCCTTAAAGTTCTAAAAGGGGTTCTTACTTTTCCTGTCACCCATTGGGCAACCGCAAACGTTTTCCAATCTGTTCTTTGGCATAATATGCTAAGATCCTAAGTACATTTATTAATTAAAATATGAATACAAATCAATAAAGCAGTGGCTAGTCCTTCACCAGGATGGTTAGTAGGTATGCTTGTGTTTCAACACAGGATATTTTTGAGATAGGATTCGTGCGATTCATTGGAGTTTCGGAAAAAAATTAGTTTTATAAATTGTTGGTATGCTTATACATTTAAAGAAAAATTTTTTTTCACTCATGATAGAGAGAATGGATAAGGTTAGAGCTGGTACCCAGGCTTGGGCCTCTTTGTCCCTTCCCTACAAAATAAATCCAGTACACTCCGATTTCAGACAAACGTCTCTTTGCTCACACAAAGGCTTAACCATGTTAACTGGTTAATGTAAAGCTTGATTAAACTCGCAAAGATAATCCCTAAAATGCTGGGAGAAGGGCCCTTAAAGTGCCCGGAGGTGGTAGGGAGGAGGCAGACCAGTAATGAGGCAAGGTTGTGATTCCAATCTCATTTTCCCTTTGCATTGTTTCAAAAGTGAATTACTGCAGTGGTTCAGCAGAATACATTGAGAAAAATGCAAAGCTGCTTCCCGCACCTCCTCAAGGATTGGAGTCACCTCGGATAAGGCTTTACATATAATAAGAGGCATCATAATGATCATGCCATGGGGGTAAGAAAATCCTGGCAGATCACATTTTATAGAACTCTGCTTTTCTTTCAGATCCTAGCCCAGAAGGAGAGGCAGCTACATTTTAGACTAAATGTTTATGGTTTAAGCTTCTTCAACAGCATTAACGTTTACGTCTGAGCTAGTCCTATTGTTCCGTCTGTGATTTAAATATGCTTCTTCTAAATATTTTGACAGCAAAGCAAGTCTTGGGGGCACTTGCACTTTTTCTAGGGACTTCAAGGCTGTCATTAGTTGCAGGGCAGGGGTTTGGGGAGATCTCTGACTTGTCATTTGTGGCAGCTATTCTTCATCTCATAGGTATGGGATCCTAGATGGGATCTTTATCTCTCACCAAAGTTACCCTAAGGTCACCACTGAGAAGTAAGGCTTGCAGATAGTACTGGCCCACCTAAGACGGATGGCTTCCTGCTGAGGTTCAGTGAAGTGCCCCCTCATTTCTCCCAAAGGCTTAGTATTCCCGAAGAAGAAACAGGCTAAAATAAACTGCTGTATAAGATGGGAATTGTAATTATTCAAAAACCTCTAAGGATTCTTCTGGTTACTCTCAAGATAAAGTTATGACATTTGATGCCATTCCCAACCTGACCACAATCTACCTTTCTCCTATTACCTTGTTCTACTCTTTGCTGTTTGCTGTACGTTTAGCTTGGAGGTCTCTACACATAGTCTGCCCTTCCTCACTGTTAGGTGTCCTGTGTGCTCACTTTCTCCCTTTTGCAAAATCACTTGCTACCCTCTACATCCTGCTTAAACATTGCTTCTTCCATTCTTGATTCTGTCTGGGAAGACAAATTGCTCCCTCCTCTCAGTCCTACACCATCTCATTCCTTCCTCTAGCTCACCCATCAGTGACTACATTCAGGCTGATGGCTGTCTTGCCTCCTGGACAACGAGCTCATTATGGGAGTTCAACTCCATATTCCCAGTGCCTAGCCTTGTGTTTACTATACAGTAGGTGCCTAGTAAATGAACGAACATCTGAACTTGTTTAATTACTTCTGGTTACCATATTGGATCCTGGTAGTGGGTAGATGGAAGCAATGGTGGTCAAAACAATGCCCATTTCTTAATTAACAACTTACGATGTTTGATCTTCTCTTATAAATCACATCCTTCTCTTGGTTGAGTCTGTCTATTTACAGAAAAAAGTTTAATCAGATTCCTCTTAGGTGTCTGGAAAATAAAAAGACCTGTTTGACCCAAATAGATGCTTTACAATTTAACTGGTACACACCAATGTCTTATCTCTGTTGAACTAAAGACGGCCTGGTTGTTGTACCAACACCCTCAGCAGCCTGAATCCTCACAAATTAGCAGCTCTGTATCTTGAAGTCAGCTGATTTTGGCAGCAGAAGCAATTCAGGGCAGGGGAGAGGGTGAGGGATGGTTGGCTCTATCCCAGGAAGCTGCAGCTTGAGCTGTTGTTGGGGAGGGTGGGGGGTAGTTGAATGATCCCAGCTCATTCTGGAGAGGCAGCAGCTGCTGTGAGATGTCAGGCTAACCTCAGCTCATATCCTTGGAAAGGAAGATGGTGCAGGCTCCCACTCCCATTCTTGGGACCCCAGGACCTAGTTCTTGCTGGAAATATTTTTCTTCCCTTTCCCCCCACTGCTCCCAGTCCCTGCCATCTTCTTGGAGAGGTGGACTCAGAAGCCATTTCCAAAAGGGCAGAAGAGCACTAATCTCTATGAAGACAGCTCTCCTTGGTGTCCAATTGCTCTTTGTGTAGCCAAAGAGCCTTGCTCACCATCTGGCATGGTCAGCACTCACTGGGGGTGGCTGGATCAATGGCTGGGTTCACTGTCAACACCGACTGGGTGCAATTCCCTAAACATCTTTTAGGTCCTCTAAACTGTCATTCCCCAGTCACAATTGTCCAGATAACCAGGTCAAAGGTGCACCTTTGGGTATTCTTTTCCCAGCCTGAATGACGCAGCCCAATGCAAGAGCTTCTCAGGGAGAGCTCCATGTTATTCAGGCTCTGTCCACCTGGCACAAAGGGCAATGCTTTGAAGAAGAAATGGATTAAGATATTAGATTACAGTTTCTCTAGCCAGGCTCAGGGCCTGTGCTAAATGTTCTCTCCCAAGTAGGGTGACTTGGCAGAGTGGGTCAGGCCTCCCACCTTCCTTACTTTCCTCCACTCTCCACTGCCTTCTGGGTGGGAGGTGGAAGGGGAGAGGGGGACACTCACTCTCCATAACTTACATCAACATTTTTGTAAAAGTCAAACAGGGCTGCATTTTTTTTGTCTTACTTTCGCACATGTTCTGTCCTACCTCGGGGCAACATGAAGATGCAGGCAAAAATAGTCAGTGGATTATGGATGAGAAATGGCTGTGGAGAGGCAACAACTCAGTAAGAACATTTAATTAATTAATTAATTAATTAATTTTGAGATAGGGTCTTGCTCTGTTGGCCAGGCTGGAGTGCAGTGGCATGATCATGGCTCACTGCAGCCTCAACTTCCCACGCCCAAGTGATCCTCCCATTTCAGTTTCCTGAGTAGCTGGGATTACGGGTGGCACCACCACACCAGGCTAATGTTTGAAGTTTTTTGTAGAAACGGGGTTTTGTTATGTTTCCCAGGTTGGTCTGGAACTCCTGGACTCAAGTGATCTGCCTGCTTTGGCCTCCCAAAGTACTGGGAATACAGGTGTGAGCCATTGCACCTGGCCCAAGAATATTAATGTTAAGCACTTTCTTCTCTTTCCCCTCCACCTTACCAATTACTGAACCCTTACTATATGCTGATATAGTGCATTATATTTGTTATCTTTTTCAGTCCTGCAGACATCTCAGTTTATAATCAAGAACACTAAAGCTCAGAGAGGTCAAGTGACCTGACCAAGGTCACACAAGTAGGAAGTAACACAGCTGATGTTTAACTCTCTGCCTAACTCCAAAGTTTCTAATCTATTCCATGTGGCCTTTTCTGGTTTCATCTGGAGTTCTGCTTTTGGTACTCTTCGTACAACTTACAAATGTGGAAGGTAGTGGTGGGGGTGGAGAAGGATACAAAAGTGGAATCCAATGGAACCTACAAAATAGTAGTATAAATTATTAATGAATGCAAATAGGCTTGGTAAATCTGTACATGAATTGCAATCATACACACCAACTTGGGGACAGTGCTTGCCTCTGGGGAGAGGGATAGAATGTAAAGTACTTGGTGGATACTTATGTGTATCTATACCATATTATTTCTTTTAAAAAGGAAAGAGTTCAAAGCAAACATAAAATACATACAAATCTTTGGTGTTCAAAAACCACAATGTTATAGCACTCATACCCATTGGAATAACTGATATCAAAAAACGGGAAGGAAAATAACAAGTGTAATGAGGATGCAGAGAGACACAAACCCTTGTGTGCTGCTGGTGGGAATGTGAAATAATGCAGCCTCTATGGAAAACAGTATGGCACTCCTACACAAAATAAAAAATGGAAATAGCATATAAACCATCGATTACACTGCTGGATATATCCTTCACATAACTAAAACAGGGACTCAGATATTTACACATCTTTTTTTTCATAGCAGCAGTATTCACAATAGCTAAAAGATGGAAGTACCTCATGTGTTCATTGATGAATGGATAAATAAGATGTGGTATATCCATACAATGAGGTATTATTCAGCCTTAACAAGAAAAGAAATTCTAATGGCCTCAACATGGGTAAATCTTGAAGACATTATGCTAAGTGAAACAAGCATAAGTCACAAAAGGACAAATATCATGTAATTCCACTTATATGAGGTACCTAGAGTGGTCAGAGTCATAGAGGTGGAAAGTAGAATGATGGTTGCCAACGGCTGGGAGGAGGGAAAATGGGGAGTTACTGTTTAACGGGTATGGGGTTTTAGTTGGTGTATTAGTCTGTCCTCACGCTGCTAATAAAGACATATCTGAGACTGGGTAATTTATGAAGGAAAGAGGTTTAATTGGCTCACAGTTTCACATGGCTGGGGAGGCCTCACAATCATGGCTGAAGGTGAACAAGGAGCAAAGTCACGTCTTACATGGCAGCAGGCAAGAGAGCTTGTGCACAGGAACTTCCATTTACAAAACCATCAGATCTTGAGAGACTTATTCACTATTACAAGAACAGTACAGGAAAGACTCGCTCCCATTATTCAATTACCTCCCACCGGGTCCCTACCACGACACATGGGAATTATGGAAGCCACAAATCAAGGTGAGATTTGGGTGGGGACACAGTCACCGCATATCAGTTGGGATAATGAGAAAGTTCTGGTGATGGATGGTGGTGACGATTGCATAACAATGAGAATGTACTTAATGCCACTTAACTGTACACTTACAAATGGTTAAAATGGTGAATTTTACTTTATGTATATTTTACCACAACACAAAAATTAAATTTTTTGGTGGTGTCCATTGAGGGAGGAGCAGAACTTTGTAAAGAGTTCTCCCTCATAAGCCATCTTTCCATGGCTTGTTCCCCACCAGGAGTCCCGAAGTTAAGTGAGAGGCTCCCTTCCCTCGGGGCTCTTAACAAGCAGCTTTCTTGCCTCTGGTAGGCCAGTAGCTGTGTGCAAAACGCATTTCTCCATTCTTTTGTCGCTCAGCCAAGCCCTGGATGCTTTCAGGCTCAGAGGAAGTTCATCTGAAAATAAAAGCGGTCCTTCAAGGGTCCATTTGGACTGAAAGACTCCCTTCCTGGTAGCCTCTGAGGCTGAAGCACGACTCCAGCCAGCCCCCTGGGTATAGTAACAGCCCTGTCAGCCAAGGCAAAGCTGCCGAACCTCAGAATCCCAAATTAGCACCTGGCCCTTCAATAGGGCAACTTTGGTTTAAAGTTTAAGTGAAACCTTGACAGTCCTACTGACTTGAGGGGAGGCCCTGGCTGGCTCTCATAGGATGCCCTTTCTTCAGAGGAATGTGAAGGTGTGTACAGTGTGGTGTCTGCAAACAGTCAGTGCCTACAACTGCAATTAGGGCCTTTCAATGGAGGTGTTAGCCACATTCAAAGTCTGACCGGTCTCACCCATGAAATTCATAATGGGATAAAAGTTCCATTCCGGGACTGACAACTTCAAATGGAATTTGGTGTAATCTTTTATTTATTTACAGGGTTGTGGGAGTGGGGGATGGGGGTTATGAAAATCCCACCTCACCCTGCACTCCACCCCCCAAGCTTCCAAGGATAAAATGAGGGTTGGGATTACATTTCGAGGGAAGCAAGGCTATATTTAAATATGCTTTGGAAAGTGTGGCTCCATGTCTGAGGCAGCCCTGGGTGACAGCTTCATCCAGCCTGGCCGGGGACATTCCAAAGAATCATATTGAGACCTTGTTGCTAATTGGTTCCAATTTATCAGTTCCATTTTCTCCCGTACTAGGGCCAGCCTGAATGCTTGATAATTTCAGAGGGAAGTAACACACTGGATTTACTCCAGGAGCTCAAGAAGGAGTCCATGCTTTGCCTCCGTCTCTGGTTTTCACTGATGACGATGGCTGCTTAATTAATTCTTGAATGCCCCTTCTTTTTAACCTAAGCTTACCCAAGTAATTATTCTATTAGCTGCCTCTTGGTAGATCTTTCAGTAACTTAAGTTCCTCGTATTTACGCAAAAGCAGCGGCTTTTTGCGGTATTAAGCGAGCTGGGAGAGCCGGGGGGTGGGGGTGGGTGGCGGATTTATTTGTAATTACAGTAGGGTTCTTGCTCCCATCCCACCATTCTGCCCATTCACAGGCTCCGGCCAGGGCTGGCGCCAAGATCTCCAAGTTGCCCTGTGTTTATGTCATTGAGACGAGGACAATATTTCAGTGTGGAGCCAAGCCACAGGGATCCACTCTATAAAACCCTCACTAAAAATAGACGTTCCAACCCCTGCCCAGCCCCCCTCCCCGCCTCCGCGACTCCCCCACGCCTGCCCCCAGCACTAGCAGCACCCAGCTTCAATTCGCAGGGAGACAAGCGTGCCAAATCGGTCGAATCTGGGGGCCCGGCGAGCTCTTTTCTTCCTGAGGAGTTTTAACCCAGAATAAAAGGCGTCAATTAGCAGCCTTTAGAGCTGACAGGGCAATTAAAGTTAAATTGCAAGACAGAGGGAGAGCTGGAAGAAGGAGGAAGGAAGGGAAAGGAGAGAGAGTGAGAAAGAGAGAGATTTCAAATGTATTTTTGGTGACAGCTGCGTTTTTGAGGAGGGAGAGCCTCTCAAACTACAACTGGCTGTTTGGATATATTTTCACTTGTGAAATGATATTTTCAGTGGACACTGATACTCCCAATTTATTGCACTTTTCATGTTAGATCTGAGCTGCTTGGGAAAATTAAAACAAACACAAAGCAAAAGGATCTTGTCTTTACAAAGGCTCCCAACTGGCTGCATCCCAACCCACCCGTTGCTTTGCAGGGTGAGTTAGATGCAACATGAAATTGTGAGGGTAGATGTGTGGGTAGGTGAGAGTGGTTGGGACAGTCAGCCTTACATCGGGTTTTGGGGCTCCCAGAACTTAGAGTTGGTGACTTCGTCATAATGCTTCTGCACACCCCTGGGCTTTCAGTTCAGTTTCCTAGTCAGATTATAAAACTACTGGGAAATAAAACCTTTTTTGGTCTACTTCTAGGTGACTTTCCTTCACTGATGACAATGGCTGCTTAATTAATTATTGAATGCCCATTCTTTTTAACCTAAGCTTACCCAAGTCATTATTTCATTAGCTGCCTCTTGGTAGATCTTTCAGGAACTTAATTTCCTCATATTTACGCAAAAGCAGCGGCTTTTTGTGGTATTAAGTGAGCTGGGAGAGCCAGGGGGTGGGGGCACGACCTGGGAGGGCTTTGGTTTGGGACCTGGGAGGGCCTGCAACTTTTTAAAATGCAGATCAGAATTCATAACAAGAGCAGTATTGATTTGTGATTCAGTCTTGCAACATGCCAGCTCAGGGCAATGGAGCCCATGGAGCTGTGCACAGGGCTGAACCCAAGAGAGAAATGTAACATAATCAGAGCAGGGGGTCCGCCTGGGGAAGCTAGAGCTTTGCCCACTTCCACAGCCTCCTACCCCACCACCACTCCCAGTCCCGTGGAGGAAACAGGAACTACAGTTCCTGAGAGGATGTTCCCAAAGTCATCCTTGCTTTGTCGGACCTCAAATTTCAGTCTCCCATCCTACGTCTATAGTCCTTTTTACATGACCTCCTTCACTGTTTAGGGAAACTACCATTTCTGCCCATGCATTGAATACAAGCTGGGTCCCATTATTATGTCTATTTGATGTAAGAGGAAACTGAGGCTGACAAAGATTCAGTAACTTGCTCAGTGTCACCTAGTTCCTAAGAGGTGGTGCTGGGATTGAAACTAACTCTAAATCTCAAGGCTGTGCTCCTTAGGCTGGGCACAGTGGGATGATTTGTAATCCCAGCAATTTGGGAGGCTTGCTGGAGCCCAGGAGTTTGAGACCAGTCTGAGCAACATGGAGAGACTCTGTCCCTACCAAAAAAAAATTAGCTGGGTGTCATGGCACACGTATGTAGTCCTAGCTACTGGGGATGCTGAAGTGGGAGGGTCCCTTGAGCCCGGGAGGTCAAGGCTGCAGTGAGCCATCACGGTGCCATTGCACTCTAGCCTACACAACAAAGGGAGACTCCATCTCAAAAATAAAAAATAAAATAGTCTGTGATCCTAATCCTCACATGAATCTTCGGAAAAACCTTTTTATTATTTATTTATTTATGAGACAGTCTTGCTCTGTCACCCAGGCTGGAGTGCAATGGCGTAATCTTGGCTCACTGCAACCTCAGCTTCCCAGGTTCAAGCGATTCTCCTGCCTCAGCCTCCCAAGTAGGTGGGTATTACAGGCGCCCATCACCATGCCTAGCAAATTTTTTTTGTATTTTTAGTGGAGATGGGGTTTCACCATTCTGGCCAAGCTGAACTCCTGACCTCAGGTGATCTGCCGGCCTCAGCCTGCCAAAGTGCTGGAATTACAAGCATGAGTCACTGCACCCGACCTGTTATTTATTTATTTATCTTTATTTTTCAAGAAAAAAATTAATGTCAGATTAGGAGAAAGGAAGAAAACTGCATGTTGTGCAACTCATCAACTTGAAGGAAATAAAGAAGTATAACATAAAGAAACCAGAATCAAATGCAATAATCTTCCTTTCATTGTGTTTCTTTTTTGTCATTCTTATTACTAAACATAACTATTATACAAATGAATAATAGTAAACTTGTGGTAAGTACTAATTGCTTAATGAAGTTTGAGAGATGCATGGTTCACGATTTCAAGAAGCTTGTAGCCTAGCAAAAGTAATCCCCATAATTAAAGCTAGCACTTACTGAACATTTACTATGTAATAAATGTTCAACCCATGTTAATTAATTCAAGATGAATTAAATTCTTATTTAGTCTTCAAAACAATTCTATGTAGTAGGAACTGTTATTATTCCCATTTTACTGACAAGGAAACAGAATTACAGAGTTTTAGTAACTTACCTAGTATCATAGAGGTCTATCTCAACTCTGAGGCTACACTCTTACCCATAGACAGTAAAAGGAAATGAAGCAATATAGGATAATATATATCTTGATTATCTCAATACCAACCTAAATTCATGACTTTAGTTCAATGACAAACAGAGAAAACGCTAGCTTGGTAGGAAAACCTTTTTAATCTAGAATCAGTGCTCACTTGGAAGCTTTGAAGCTCTTAGTAAAGTGGGACTTGCTGGTCTTAGGACACTGGTGATACTTTAAAGAGAAAAGTCAACATGCCTGAAATCAGCACTTGAGAGCTGAAAGGACCTGAGAGTGATGTTTAGTGGAAAGTCTCTCCAACTGAGGATCTAGGGCTCCTGGATTTTGGAGAACCTGCTCTCAGGAGTATAATGGGATTAGATATTTGAGACATATCTGGCTCAAGCCCTGCCATTTTGACAGCTCAGGAAGGTGAGAGGCCAAAGGTCACACAGTTGGTTATGGCCGATGAAGTCTTAGCCAGGACTCTATCTTTGTCCAGGACTATTTCTGTTAACTAGCATTTTCTGACACTGGATTTATAGGTTTACTCACACAGCTTGATGGAAATCCCTTAAGGGCAGGGACTGATTCTTGGGTCTTTAATAGATATTTGGAGAGTGAATGTGTAAAAGCAATCTAGGAGTAGTTACAGGTACGTAAACACTTGATATGCTAATTACAGACCAGTGTTACTTGCACTCAGGGGTATTGATATTTGGCCACAGATCAGTCTTCTAATGTCAATTGCTTAAATCAAGTAAAATCACCTTCCTTTGTATACCCTGAGTTCTTCTCAATTCATTCTACATTCAATAATATTTTATAGAGTACCTAATATAGGCAAGGCACTATTCCAGCTTATAAACAAAATAGACTAATTCCTCACTTCCCTCCCTTATTAACTTTCTTTGTAAGATATTGACAGCCATATACACATATACTTTTAATGAGATGGGGTCTTGCTATGTTGCATAGGTTGGTCTTGAACTCCTGGGCTCAAAACTATCCTTCTGCCTGAGCATCCCAAATAGCTGGGATTACGGGTATGCACCACCAAGCGTGGCTGATATGCCACATTGCTATTAAATGGGATTTGGTTTGGTTAGAGTTTGATAGAGAGAAATCCAGTTTATTTTTTCCAACACGGAAACAATGACCCATCTGATGTATTTTGTTGGCTTGTCTTTTCGTATTTTCTCCTATTATGCCTAAATGAATGTTTCTTCCCTTTAAAAATTTTAAAAATCATAAAGTAATACACTAAAAAAGTAAAACAATGCAGGAATATAAAAGTAAAAATATGAAAGTCCCCCTCATCCCTCCCTTGAGTAACCAGTGTTAATGATGTGGTGGTGTATGTTCTTCCCCAATGGTACGTATATATGATAGTCATACAATACACAATATCTACTCATATATAAAGTGGACGGCCATCCCTAGAGGGTACAGGGCTGGGGCGATTCAGTCAGTGGGGCTGGCCAGGATAATTATGCTTGATATGGTTCTGCACTTGTAGGCATTTTTTATAAGCCTCTTAGGACATCATTAAGACCAGAAATTTCAAAATTAAATTTTAATGATATTCAGGAAAGAGTATTCAAAGGCAGCACCTTACAGTTCCTTCTCCTTGCCCCACTTTCCCCGAAAGCCTAGGCCCAGAACAGCCTGCACTTTATTTGAGGCCCAAGGGGTGGGTCCCAATTTGAGTTTTCCTTTTTTTCTTTTTCATCTTCCTTTTTTAAACAGAAATGTTTGATCCTATTATCAATGTTATTTTTTTTTCCAACTTGCTTTATTTTTAACACATTTAACCACATGAGTATTTTTCCATAGGACTGCAAGCAGAGTAGCACACTCTTTGTAACGGTTGCATGCTCTTCCATAGCATGGAGGTATCATGATTATTTATTTATTGATTGAAACGAAAGGTCTCACATATTTATTACTGAACCCAGCCAACCAATGTGTTCATAACAGATTCACAAGAGAAAAAATATATTCCCAATAAAACATGTCCAACTGTCTAGATAGTGACATTTTCAGCTTGATATGATAAGATGGTCATGACTTTGACACAGCATAAATATGTGTGATATCTCATGTGCCATTCCTTATAGACTCAGCTTTCTTCTTCTCCAATGTCTCCTTTTGTACCTGATTTTATTACCAGTTTTCATCCAAATCCACTGGAGAACGAGATGATTCTGCTTTTGTTTCTTGGCCAGGAAGTGTTTAGTCCTGAGAGTTTTGAGAGAAGATATGATGAGAAGTGGAGTCAAGCATACACCACGATGGCGGAGAAAGGAGCATGATTTTTTAAAAAACAGTTTTCCTAATAAGAAGCATTTGGCTCTTTACATTTTTTTTCTTTTTATTGTTATAATAGATAGAGCTGCAGTGGAACAGCTTTGACACATGTCTTCTGCTCACTCATGTGAGTATTTCTTTAAAATAGAGTCTTAGAAGTGAATTGTTGGATCTCAGGGTTTGCGCATTTGTAATTTTGGTACGGCCAATTTCCCTTTAAAAAGTTCCAATTTGCACACTAACCAGAAGAGTGCCCTTTACCTACCCACACTATAGTGGGCATTTTTTGCTATTCATTATGCTAACTCCAGTCGACCATATCCAGTGGAATATGATCAGTTATAGGTCCTCAAGTGAGTAAGAGTGATAAACCAAGACTGTCCTGAGAATTTACATTTGTTAAGTTTCCCTTAAACAACCCTTCCAAGCAGAAGAGGAGCTGAGATAGTAATAAACAAAATAAACAAATAAGACTTCAGAGACTCTTGGGTATTTGTCAAGTTCTGAAGCAAATGGATTACATCATCTGAACTGGTACAAAAAGACATATTCTCCTTGCTGGCCTTAATCCTGTTGAGTTCTACCTGGATTCTGTCCTTGGAGCTCTAGGAAGCCCCTGGGAGTTGGAAGGGTATGGGTCCCTTCAGTTCACAGTTCCCCAAATAGTGAGGGCTGATCCCTAAGCAAGCCTATCTTTTTGAACATAGCACATGGTGATTTTTTACCCATAAGGAGATAGTTCAAAAAAGGTGCCCTTGGCCTTTGACAGGTAGCCTACTTCAGGAGAAAGGGCGCTAGAATTAGAAGGAAGTATTAGAAGACTGGCTTCCAGCTGGTCTTTGCCATTTACTAGCTGTAGCATCTAGAGCTGTAGCACCTGTATTCACTACCTAGAATTCCAAGAACCTCAGGTCCCTAACCAGCTGAACAGGATTTTGTCATATAGTCTTCACACTCCATGGGGTTGCTATGAAGAGAGCATGCCTCAGTGTCCCAGTGTGGTATGGGAAAGTTTTATAAAAAGGTATGTCATTTTGAAAACTGCAGATTTGATGGCTCTTTGGTAGGAGGACTACTGCTTCGATACAGATACAGAGAACAGCTTGGATAGTATTTAAGTCTATGCATAGATATTAACGGACTCTGATATCTGAGTGCTTTGGGAGAAAGGGTCTTGGATTGAGTTTCTAAAACATGTTTCTTTGGGCTTCAGATAAGCTTTTGAGAAATTTGGGGAGTAGCAAGGAGCTCTTGGGAATGCTTTTTTTAAATACTGTGAGACATTTGGAGAGAGGATGACAGAATGGTTTGTAATTGCCCAAGACGGTAAGGTTAACTTTTAGCTGTTGGGCTTGGCACATGGTAGGAGCCTAAGGAATAATGGAGTGAATGCACGAATAGTGCTCATACTTACAACCCAATAGTGTGAGTATTCTCTTTGACCTTGAGTTGGAGATCACATGCCGGTCCCTCACATTTTGCTCACTGCTTTAATGACATGATGCTATGTTATAGCATAGCTATGTTATTAATAGCTGTATTAATACCTGGCATTGTGCTTGACTTATTGGAGGGGCTCAGTTAGTGTTTTCATTTGACTCCCTCTGCCTTCGTGGTCCTGCTCTCTTCATTGCACAGTTCACATAGGTTTCCCATTCCCTTCCCCACCTTTTTTTTTTTTTTTTTTTTTTTTTTTGGGGATATGGGATAATTGTGTATCATTATTGCAGCCAGACACAATGTGTTCCAGTTTCAACTTTGCCATGTGCTTGGTTTTATGACAGTGGATAAAGTACTTAACCTAGCTCTGCCTCAATTTCCCCATCTGTAGAATAGATACTAATCAATGGCTCAGGATTCTTGTGAGGTTTACATAAAATGATGGTGCAGGGTGCTACTCCCAGGTTTACAACCCAACACAGTGAGGCATTTGAGATGGTTATCCTTCACATGATTTTAGTTTTGATGACAACAACAACAACTAACATTTTGGTGTGTAATTGCTTACAAGCCCCTGTAACCACTTTAATCCCATTCTTATAAGATGTCACGAAATTATGTCTCAGAGAGGCGAGACAGCTTCTCCAATGTCCCACAACTAGAAATGGTGGAGCTATATTTCTGCACCAGGCTGAATGCCTAAGGCTAATTCAATGGTGCATTCCTGACTTGGCTCCTAGTCCAGTTTCAGAGACCCATGGGTATTTGTCAAGTTCTGAAGCAAATAGATTGCATCATCTGAGCTAGTATAGGAAGACCTATACTTCTTGCTGGCCTTACTCCTGCTGAGTTCTACCTGGATTCTGTCCTTGGAGCTCTAGGAAGCCCCAGGGGGCTGGAAGGGTATGGGTCCCTTCAGTTCACAGTTCTCAAAATAGTGAGGGCTGATCCCTGAGCAAGCCCATTTTTTTCTGAAGTCTGTGGTGGGACGTGATCTCATGGGGGAGCAGGTCCCCAGGGAAGAGTGAGGTTAAAGAAAGCCAGACTGGGAATGACCTCCGAACACTGGCCTCTCCCTCCTGACCTCCATCCATCACTGCTTCCCTCTCCCGGCGTCTCCAATCTCCTGGGGGATGGCTGTCTCCTCCTTTCTTTTCTCTTCAGCATCAGGGAGGATGACTCAAACACTGCCTAAGGGCACCAAAGGCATCCACAAATTGGTCCCAATCCCAGCTAATGAGGAAGGCAAGAGAGGAGACAGGCAGGCTGGGTCCTGTGGCTTTGGGCTGTGAGAGGAGGGGAGGTGGGGGCAGCCAGCTAGGCCCTCCTCTGACCCCACACAGCCCGGAGGCCTGAGGCCCGAGGCCCCATACCCTGGGCATGCGGATCAGGCTTCTCTGAAATATCTTCTGTTCCAAACCAGTAAATAAACAGATCTGTCTCCAACCTTCCTCCCTCTTTCCATAGTCACACTTACCCACATGAGATCAAGTGGCTGTGGTGGTATAGAGAAGTTAAAAGCACATCTTTCATTCAGAGCCCAGAAGATCTTAGTTTCCATTCCAGCTTGTGGGCCCCAGCATAAGCCACTTGACGTCTCTAAGCTTCAGTCTTCTCATCTGTGGAATGGACCCAGTATTATCTGTTTTGGAGAGCTGTGAAGTAGAGGCTAGTTCAGATACGTGCATTGCCTGGAGCCCAATCCTTCAGGAAGTGATGCCTTTTATTATTTTAAACAACCTCCTTTCCCTGATTCCACCTCTATCTCCCAACACACACATTTAGAGCAGGCAACTACAGCACTGACACAAATCCCAAGACCCATTTTTCAAATCATTGCCTTTCTTTTAAATTGATCCTAATATGACTTCTTGTAATGCTGGGACCCTGCCCTCCCAGGCCAAACTGCAACATCAGCATCACTGATTAAATGCTCTTAGTGTCAAATTGGCGCAGCCCGCTCCCTCGAATGACATGGGTGTGGGGGAAGGGAAATACTAGCCAAATAACGGTCAAGGTTGTTCTGAGGTCTTCCATGCTAACTCTTTCCTTTCCCCATCACTAAGTAATCTCTTCTAATTTAAGGTGGTCTCTTCGGTTGATAAACTCAGCTGACTTCCGTTTTTTTTCACGCCTGGCTTGAAGTCGGAAATTATATTGGTAAGTTTCACTACGGTGGATGTTATTAATGTGCTTAATGGGCACTCAAGGCAGTTTAAAGATCTTAGCCTTTGCACTGTGCCTTTATCCCACCCTGGGGGTAAATAATGGAGATGCTAACACAGTCTGTAAAGGGGAAAGAGCAGAGGTGGCCTGCCTGCTTCACAGGGGCAGGATGCTTTGATGGCCTGTCTGCAGGCGGGTGATGAAATCGGCTTCCCTCATTTTTATATCCCTTTCAAAAGGCCAATTCTCCCAACACAATGCACATTTCCAAGTCGTTTTTAATTTGGCATGAAAATGTCTTCTTTATCCCAGACTAGAGGCAGCGGAGTTAATGGGAAACACACATCTGGGCAGCTGTGCTCTCTCAAGTGAGGAGGTGAGCACTAGGGGCAGGAGTGTGGTGAAGGATTAAAGATAATGGCACTCAGCCCCCATCAACCTACAGTGTTTAATCCATCACACTGGAATTGTAAGTTTTCAGTGCTATCTGTGGCTCCTATGAGTGGCCATAGATTCCTTCCTTTTCCTTCATGGAGGTGAGGTATGGGGTGGTGGGAGTATCAGTTAACTTTTTGGTGGTCTTTAGTTCTTGATCCTAGGTAATGGGGGGCATTCTCCTTGAGTTCTCTACTAACGGAGTCCAAACTGTTTCCTAGATGGCCCCTCCTTTGCTGTAGATATTCCCCTTGCCTGACATGGAGAATGGGCATGAGTGCTAAGATGGGGGCATTTGGCAACAGGATAATGAGGTAGGCTCTGAATACATCCATGCTGGGCTTTCAAGATTCTCCATAGTCTGTTTTCATTCCTTTCTCTGATGAGATTCTTGGTGTTTGAATTTAAATTTAGTGTGCATTTGTATCCAAGACGAGCAGGCAATGGCCCTGATAGACAACTTTATGTTGATAGTGGCCTTGTCCATGAATGCCCTGAGTTCTCTGCATAAACTTGCTCCATCATTATGTTGGTCTCAAGTTTTAGGCATACTTTTACCATATTTCAGTTTGTATATTATTTTTAAAAACTGTTCTTTAAGGCTGACATGGGTAGCCTAAGGAACCTTAGGGTCTATGAATTCGTTGGAATTGTCTATAAAAAATGCGTGTGCTCATGGCTTTCATCAGATTCTTAAAGGAATCTCAAAAGCTAAAATTAGGGTATCATACATCCCCATTTGCTTGAGACAGTCCAGTTTACACCAATTGTCCTGGTGTAATTGTTAATAGCAACTCTTCACTCATAAAAGTGTCTTGGTGTGGATGATAAGTTACAGTCTATCCTCATTCTTTGCAGATTTCCTATTTATGAATTTCCCATTGCTAAAATTTATTTGCAGTCCCAGAATCAACACCCACAATGCTTTTGTGGCCATTCACTGGCCTATGTAGAGTGGCAAAAAATTGAGTTGTCTGATATGTATGTTTCAACTGAGGTCGAACTAGGTGATACTTTATGTTCTTGTTTCAGCGCTCGTATTGTAAACAAGTTTTCCTTTCATGGTCTATCTATTACCATGTTTTTTGGCATTGTCTTTTGTCGGTGATTTTGCTGTTTGAAATGGCCTTCAGACGTAGTGCTGAAGTGCTGTCTAGTGTTTCTAGGCACAGGAAGATGTGATGTGCCTTGCAAAGAAAACAAAAGTGTTAGATAAACTTCATTCAGGCATGAATTATAGTGTTTTTGTCCATGAGGTCAGTGTTAATGAGGCAACAGTATATTAAGCAAGGTGTCCGTATTGGTCAATGTTCTCCAGAGAAATGGAACCAATAGGACAGCAAGCTAACTAGCTAGCTAGCTAGATAGATAGAGGAGATTTAGTATAGGAATTTACTCATGTAGTTATGAAAGCCAAGAAGTCCCGTGATCTGCTGTCTGCAAGCTAGAAACTCAGGAAGCCAGTGGTGTAATTCAGCCTGAGACTGAAGGCCTGAGAATTCAGGGGCCAATGGTGTAAGTCTGAGTCTGCCCTAAACCTAGAGAACCAGGAGTGCTGATGACCAAGGGCAAGAGAAGATGAATGTCTCAGTTCAAGCAGAGAGAGCAAATTCACCATTTTTCAACCATTTTGTTCTATTTAGGCCCTCAATGAATTCAGTGATTCCTATTCACAGTAGCGAGGGAGGTCTTCTGTACTCAGTCTACCAATTTAAAGGCCAATCTTGATTGTGGTGATCATTTCACAATGTACAAATACATCAAAACATCTGTATCTATCTACCTATCTATCTCTCCATCCATCCATCCATCCATCCATCCATCCATCCATCCATCCATCCTTTTAATTTGTCAATTATACTTCAATAAAGCTTGAAAATATTATACACGAACAAGCAAACAAGCTCTAATCTCTTCTGGAAGCACCCTCACAGACACATCTAGATATAACAGTTTACCAGCTATCTGGACATCCCTTAGCTCAGCCAAGTTGACACATAAAGTTAATCTTCAAACGTCTACCACTCGTCAATGTGGCACCTATATGTGTCTCCTTAAACCATACTTAATCTCCAAATAAAGACAGTAACAAGGTCATAATTCCAAGATGATGTAACTGTCCTGCGTACAACTGAAGATGCACTTATCCCTTCCACAGAAGAGGAGGTAAAGTCTTTGAGTGATGTTTATGCTTTTCTCGATACCTTGTGATTTAAGTACTATGTTATAAAATTAACAAGACTTAAATACTGATATAAAGTCAATATGTCTTATGTTATATGATAAGGAAATAAGAGAGGAAAGAAAGCAAAGATGTCGGATACACACACACACACACACACACAAATGTATTCATAACAAAATAAGGTAGAAATACTCCTGGTAATTACAGTTCTTGTTTCTGTAACTGGTCATAGGACTATAGCTGGTAATTGTAACCACCTTCTTCACTACCCATTCTGTATTTTTTTGCCTTTAGCCAGCACTTCAGCTGGTCATAGTTTTGTACCTAGCAAGATGGCCCAAATCTTTATTCCTAAGGGGTCTGGATCATTAGTAGTCCCACTTGGATTGGGTTTTCATTTTCTATTGACCTTTTCACAGGACATAGTAATGCTAAGAGATACCCCGAAGGATTTCCTGTATTCCTTACATTTTCTTACTTCCATTATGGAATAATAGTCCAGTTTCTCTCAGGTAGTTCCAGCCAATCACCCAAGCCAACAGCATAACTACTTTCTTTGCCTATTGACTCAGAGGTATGAGGAGTCCAAAGTGGCCAGGTGACAGACAGTTTCAACTTCAAGTTAAATGGAATCACTGTTGTGTCTCCTGGTGAAAGCATTCCTGTTTCTGGAACTAAGGCCTCTAGGCCAGCAAGGCATAAAAGGTATGGGAACGGGAAGCAAAAATTTTGTTAGGTAGTGACTATGGGTAATAGTGAGTAGTGCTACTCCCATTTTCACCCCTTGATTCTTGGACTCATGAATCCTGGCTATCAATAACAGCACCATATATCAGACACTGATTCAAAGCACAGACAGCTTTCTGAAGAACGTTGTTCCATTCCTGCAAAGTACTACTCTCTACCTGGTTGGCACTGTAAATGAGTCTTCAAAATGTCATTCCTTTGTTCAGTCAAGCCAACTGCTTAAGAATGGTGGGAAAGATGGTAAGACCAGTGAATTCCATGAGCCTAGGCCCATTGCCACACTTCTTTCACTGTGAAGTAAATTCTTTGATCAGAAGCAATGCTGTGTGGAATACTATGACCATGTATAAGGCATTCAGTAAGCCCACGGATGGCAGAAGCATTGCATGCAGAGAAGAAAAAGTCATAACCAGAGTAAGTGTTTATTCTAGTAACGACAAAAAACTGCCTGTTCAATGATGGAAGCAGTCCAATGTAATGAACCAGATGCTGGATAGCTCGCTGATCACTCCAGGAAATAGTGCCATATCTTGGGGTTCCGTGTTAGCCTCTATTTCTGCCAGATTGAACAATCAGTGGTGGCCATAGGCAGGTCAGCCTTTATGAGTAGAAGTGTATGTTGCTGAGCCCATGCATAACATCCATCTCTACCACTATGGCCATTTTGGTCATAAGCCTATTGGGCAATGACAGAGGTGGCTAGTATCACAGAATGGGTCATCCTATCAACTTGATTATTTAAACCCTCTTTTGCTAAGCCCATCCTTTAGTGTGCATTCATGTGGGATACAAATATCCTAATGTTTTTGCTCATTCAGAGAGGTCTATCTACATACCTCTTCCCCCAATTTTTTCATCACCAATTTTTCAATCATGTTTCTTCCAAGTCCCTGACCATACAGCCAAACCAATGGCCATAGTCCATGAATTAGTATATTGTTCCATGTAAGGCCATTTCTCCTTCCAAGTAATGTGCACAAGCAGGTGCACTGGTAGAATTTCCCTTGACCACAGTCCTTGAGGGGTGTCCCAAAGATGGAATGTAGTGCTGCCATATGGCCTGCACAGTATGCAAACACTGCCCAAAAGCTGTCAACCAGCTGTAAACCAGGCCCAAGTCTTTTCTTCCCCAGTCAACTGACTGTAGGGAACTCCTCATGAGGCTGTAGGGTCAGCCTGGTAGAGAGACAGGAGTGTAGTAGGAGCAGGGATCATGAGCATTTGGGCAATTCCTTCATGTAAATTACTCATTCCTTCAAGGCTTTCTCAGGCCTGATCATGTATGTATTACCTCCATTTGATGATGGAGTAGTGCAGTGCACGCTCAACGTTATGATTTTGTGGATTAGCTAACATGCAGTTCATGATGGGCAACTCAGGTTGTATGGTAACTTGGTGGCCCACGGTCAAGTACTCAGTTTCTACTAAGGCTCAGTAGCAGGTCAAGAACTATCTCTTAAAAGGTGAGTAGTAATCTGTAAATAATGGCTGAGCTTTGCTCCAAAATCCTAGAGGCCTGCACTTCAATTCACCAATGAGGGCTTGCTAAAGGCTCCAAACAGCATTCCTCTCTGCCACTGACAGTTTTAAGCACTACTGGATCTGCTGGATCATATACCCACAAGTGTCGGAGCAGTTTGCCCAGCAGCCTGGACCTGTTGCAGGGCCTTCTCTTGTTCTGAGTTCCACTCAAAACTAGAAGCTTTTCAGGTCACTTGTAAATGGGCCAGAGTAACACATCCAAGTGAGGAATATGTTGCCTCCAACATTCAAAGAGGCCCATGAGGCATGCTCTTTCTTGGCTGTAGGAGGGGCCAGATGCAACACCTTATCCTTCACTTTAAAAGGGCTATCTTGACATGCCCCACAAACTGGGCCCCAAGAAATTTCACTGAGGTGAAAGGCCCTGAAGGTTTTTTAGATTTATTTCCTAAACTCTGCTGCAAAAATTTCTTACCAATAAACTAGAGTAGTTGCTACTTCTTGCTCACTAGGTCCAATCAACATAATGTCGTCAATAAAATGGGTCAGTGTGATATCTTGTGGAAGGGAAAGGTGATCAAGATCCCTGAGCATTAAGTTATGTCATAGGGCTGCAGAGCTGATACCCCTGAGATAGAACAGTGAAGGTGTAGTGCTGGCCTTTGCCAGCTGAAAGGAAACTGCTTTTGGTGGTCCTTATAGATAGGGATAGAGAGAAAAGCATTTGCCAGATCAATAACTGCATGCCAGGTAATAGCGGATGTGTTAATTTGCTCAAGGAATAAAACCACATCTGGCACAGCACCTGCAACTGAAGTCACCACTTGGTTAAGCTTACAGTAATCCACTATCTTTCTCCAAGATCTTCTGTCTTCTATACAGGCCAAATAAAAGGGTCAAATGGAGATGTGGGAATCACTATTCCTGCATCTGTCAAGTCCTTGATGTTAGTACTAATCTCTACAGTACTTCCAAGGATGTAGTATTACTTTTGATTTATCATTTTCCTAGGTAGAAGCAGTTTTAACGGCTTCCATTTGGTCATTCCCATCATACTAGTCCTCACTGTAGAGGTCAGGGAACCAATTTGAGGATTCTGTCAGCTGCTAAGTGTGTCTATTTCCATTAAGCATCTGAAACTGTGGATATAACAACAGGATGGATTTTGGGGCCCAATGGACCACTGGACCCACTGTAAGATGAACCTGAGCTAAAACTCCATTAATCACCTGACCTCCATAAACTCCTACTCTAACTGGAGAACCACAGTGATGTTTTGGGTTTCCTGGAATCAGTGTCAGTTCAGAGCCAGTGTCTAGTAACTCCCCAAAGATCTGATCATTTCCTTTCCCCCAATGCACAGTTACCCTGATGAAAGGCTGTGAGCCCATTGCAGGAAGGCTGGGAGTAAGATTAACAGTGTGTGTGTTCAGTGGTGAACTAGGCTTTGACGGGACTCTCCCTTCTCTTCACTCAAGAAGTTTTGTGTTTGTAAACTAGCTCAAGTCTGGGAATTGATTGAGGGGCTGTCACTCTGTTTTTATGGTTTGAGTTACACTTTGGTTCACTTGACCTAGAGCCTTTCTCCTTATATGGATCAAGTAAGAGCACAGTAGGCTTCTTATTTATTTCCCTTCTAGGAACACCATGATGAACCAGCCAACACCATGGATCTGCGTGAGTCAGACTATCCTGATTGTTGCATCTACTCTGCTATCCATGTTGGTAACTATGTCCATCTTGCCTTTGGCAGTTGAGTGCCACACTTGGATCCAATTATTCCGATTGCATTTAGATTTTCCAATTGAGCGGCTACAGTTCCTACTGTAAGGCCTGGTCTTAGAGAATAGTGATCATGAAGCTCTTAAAGGATGCTGGGGCTCCCCTCAGAAATTTATTTCTCAAAGTATTGGTGAAATTTATGTCTTCTGGACTCTCCTGGTGTGGGTAAGCACGTCTTAAATGACAAATCCACTCTAACATTCCAATCTCCCTAATTCTTTGAATCCTTTCCTCTATATTAAACCATAGGAGGCTGGATATTTCCAATTTGCTCTTGGTAGCCCATCTTTTGATCCAGATTTTAGCCAACCAACCAAACTATTAGAACTCTTTCTAACTTCTTGAGCTGCAACATTAAACGCAGAATCACTGCTTGGTGAGTTCATATCAATAAATTCAGCTTCATCTAACTTTGTTTCTGCCACCATTATCCCACACCCTTAATACCCATTCTTGCACATGTTCCCCAGATTTCTGATTGCATAAATTAGAAAACTCTAGTACGGTTATGTGTTGCTTAATGATGGGGACATGTTCTGAGAAATGCATTGTAGGAGAGTTTGTCATTGTGTGAACATCATAGAGTGTATTCACACAAAAGTCTATATAGTACAGCCTATTGCTCCTAGGCTGCACAACTGTACAACATGTTACTGTCCTGAAAACTGTAGGCAATTATCACACAATGTTAAGTACTTGTGTGTCTAAACATAGCTAAACAAAAACTACAGTAAAATATGGTAGAAAAGGCAAAAATAGGGTGCACCTGTATAGGGCCCTTACCATAAGTAGAGCTTGCAGGAGTAGACATGGCTCTGGATGAGTCTGTGAGTGAGTGGTAAATGAACGTGAAGGCCAAGGACATTTGCTATATACTACTATGGACTTTATAAACACTGTAAACTTAGGTTACACTAAATTTATATTTTTTCTTCAATAATAAATTAACTTTAGCTTATTATAACTTTTTTACTTTATAAACTTTTAGTTTTTTTTGTTTTTTAACTTTTTGACCCATTTGTAATAACTTTCTTTCTTTCTTTTTTTTTTTTTTTAGAGGGATTCTTGCCATGTCGCTCAGGCTGGAGTGCAGGGGTGCGATCCCAGCTCACTGAAACCTCTGCCTCCTGGGATCGAGTGCCTCCTACCTCAGCCTCCCCAGTAGCTGGGATTACAGGCACCTGCCACCACACCCAGCTAATTTTTGTATTTTTAGTAGAGACAGGGTTTTGCCACGTTGGCCAGGCTGGTCTTGAACTCCTGACCTTAGGTAATCTACCTGCCTCGGCTTCCCATAGTGCTGGGATTACAGGCGTGAGCCACTGCGCCCAGCCTGTATTAAAGCACAAACATTTTACAACTGTACAAAAATAGTTCTTTCTTTATCTCCTTCTTATATAAGGTCTTTTCTATTTCTAAATTTATATATATTTTTACTTTTTAAGCTTTTAAATTAAAAACTAAGACACATATACACACATTAGCCTAGGGTCAGTATCATCAATATTGCTGTCTTCCACCTCTGCATCTTGTCCCATTGGAAGGCCTTCAGAGTCAATAACACACACGGAGCTGTCATCTATGATAACAATGCCTTCTTCTGGATTACCTCCTGAAAGATCTACCTGAGGTTGTTTTACAGTTAACTATCTTTTTTTGTAAGTAGAAGGAGTACACTCTAAAATAATGATAAAATGTTTAGTATAATAAACACATAAACCAGTAACATAATTGTTTACTATCATTATCAACTATGATGTACTGTACATGATTGTTATATGCTATACTTTTATACAACTGGCAGCAGAGTAGGCTTGTTTACTCCAGCGTCACCACAGACATGTGAGCAATGCATTGCTCTCTGATGTCAAAACATTAAGATAGCAACCTTAAGGTGTCACTAGGTGATAGAAATTCTTCAGCTTTATTATAATCTTATGGGACCACCATTGTATATGTGGTCCGTGGTTGACCAAAATGGTGTGTGGGGCATGACTGTAGTTCCTTTGGAGTGTAGCATACCTCCTCATGGCTCATACTTCATACTTTGCCTTTAGGGGCCTGCTGGGACATGAGTCAGGTTATACGTCTAGAAGAAAAGAAGGGTGATGGGGAAAGGTTCTGAGGAGAGCTAGCATCATCTTGCATGGTAGCTGCCCCAGGAGAGGTTATTACCATTTCCTAAGATAATGCAGGATTAACCCCTCAGATAGAGATAGAAAGACTGTAGCTATTGGGAGTGGACAGACCACTTCCACTGGGGTTGAGGAAAACTCTTGCACTGGCAAAGAAGATTCATTTAGGGACTCAACGTTCCCACGTTCATCAAGGTCTTCCCACATATCCCCATTTCAACTTAAAGGACTCCATTTTTTCCCCCAGTCAATGCCATCAGTTTAACAGTGGACACCCTGTGATGCTGGGAGTTCAACTTGCATTGTGATTCAGCAAATTGCAAGATGAGATTCTGCATTTGATTTTTAGCAATTTCAGCCCTGTGGCTACAGGAGATAAGACTCTCTTTCAGGGCATACCCAGCACTTATGTCGTTTATGCAGTGCTTGAGTTTTGAATTCACATCCCTAAGCTCATACTTTTCTTTCACCACTTTGCCCAGTGACATTAGGAGCAACCAACCAACATCATTATATTTCTTCATTTTCCAAGAATGTTTGAAAGTATCACATATAGAGTTACTAGCACTTTACTTCTTCTTTCGTATGTTTTAAAACTTGGCACTTATTTTATTTGAATAATATATGA
Source organism: Chlorocebus sabaeus (assembly GCF_047675955.1). Classification (NCBI taxonomy): domain Eukaryota; kingdom Metazoa; phylum Chordata; class Mammalia; order Primates; family Cercopithecidae; genus Chlorocebus; species Chlorocebus sabaeus. The sequence goes on from NC_132919.1 coordinate 41,865,437, forward strand.
GGAATCACAACTGCTTCAAGCTTCAGGCCTTTCTAAATGAGGCCCTCCCTTGCATTCTTAATCTTGAGGAGATTAAAAGCCTCTGAGATCTTATTCTATTTTGTAAGCTATATTATTCTCTTGGAGATAGCAGTCTTATGATCAGAAACTTGAAAGTTTGTCAGACTCTCCTTGGGATAAAGTCTTACTCAGATTCAGATAGTCAGACCCTGATGGCAATGAATTCAATTCTGTCTTGATGGTCTGACTATATAGTAGTATTTTCTTGGAGATAGCAGTCTTATGATCAGAAACTTGAAAGTTTGTCAGACTCTCCTTGGGATAAAGTCTTACTCAGATTCAGATAGTCAGACCCTGATGGCAATGAATTCAATTCTGTCTTGATGGTCTGACTATATAGTAGGGCTGCTTTCAATTTCTCTCTTTTTTCTTGATGGCTTTGTTCCTAAAGAGTTTACTGGTTCATTATAAAGAACACTGCAAAGGATACAGATGAAGAGATGTGTAGGGCAAGGTATAGCAGAAAAGGCATGGAGCTTCCATGCCCTCCCTGGGCATGCTACCCTCCAGGAACCTCCATGTGTTCAGCTGTCTGGAAGCTCTGCACCGTGCTTCTTGTAAATAGGTGATTAGAAGTATCCCATGCAGACTTTTTTGTGTTTCTAAATAATTTACTCCATGGATTATCAGTGCTCATTTTACTATTAGAAACATAGTCATCAGTGTCTTTAAATCCAATCATATTGGAGAGTCCATTTCAGAAGCCCTAGAACCAATTCAGAAAACTTATCCTTAAAATTTTGTTCCTCTAGAACCATTCTCAGTACCAAACAAAATCTGTATTCGTCAGGGTTCTCCAAAGAAATAGAACAAATATTATGTATTGGATAATAGATATATGTTGGAATACATATATATAATATATATATATCTTGTCCTTCAGACAAATCCTATTCTTAATATATGTGTGCATGTGCTCGTGTGTATATAGACATATATATATTTATTTATTTATATTTATAATCCTATAAAGATTTATTATAGGAATTGGATCATGCAGTTATGGAGACTGAGAAGTCCCCTGATCCGCCATCTGCAAGCTGAAGAACGAGGAAACCCAGTGGTGAGTCTGATTCAGGAGGTAGAAGGCCTGAGAATTGGGAATTGGGGGTGGAGTCTTGATCTGAGTCTAAAAGTCTGAAAATCAGGAACACCGATGGCTGACAATAGGAAAAGATGGCTGTCTCAGCTAAAGCAGAGAGAGTAAATTTGCCTTTCCTCTGCCTTTTTGTTCTATTTGAGCCCTCAACCGATTGGATGATGTCCACCCACATTGGTGAGAACAATACTCTTTACTCAGTCTACCAGTTCAAATGCTAATCTCTTCCAGAAATATCCTCACAGACACACCCAGAATTAATATTTTACCAGCTATATGGGCATTTCTTAACCCAGTCAAGTTGACACATAAAATTAACCGTCATGGTGCCTTTAAACAGAAACACACATAAAACAACATTATAAATTGATGGGATGATGGAGATCTTGTGACCAGAGGCTTGCAGGAACCTAATCTTGTATTTTGCAATGATTCAGTACTTGCTAATTCAGGTGACTTTATAGAACATAAAATGTGAATTGATTGTGTTTTGTTACCCTTGTTAAAATTCTTTTTTTGTTTTATGAGACAACCAGATTGTAATCAGTCAGACTTTGTTCCAGAACACTGCTCTGCTTCATGCTAGTTGTGACACCTTGAGTGGTCACTTCCCATGGGCAGATGTCAGATTTCTTCTCAGTAGGATAAGAAGAATGCACTTGGGATTCCCTTTCTTTTTCCCTTAAGTTGTACAGCTTGTTATTGCCTTGGAGAAGTAGATTATCTTGTGTAAGCCTGCTCCAAGTGACAGGTGAAGTTTCCTTCTTGTATCTGGAAGAGACTAGCCTGTCTGTTGAGTCCTCCTGTGATTATGACTGGAGTGGCCACCTCCTAGGGCCTCTTGTTGGGAATACTGATAATTGCACATCCCATCTCTTTCATTGCCTCCCTTCTCTACCACTTCCTTCTTTCATGGACTACCCTTAAATTGAGAGAAGTTTTCAGTCCCAAGGAGCCCAACAAACGGACCTTCCACACTGGCAGCATCCTGACCTATTTTATAGGTACACATTAAAGCCTAGTAGAGAACATCTAAACGATCCAGTATAAAACAAGAAGACAAAGGAGTTGGAAGTTTCATGTACTGAGTGCCCACAAAGAGTTGGGCATTGTACTGTGTACTTTGATAAATTACTCTATTTCCCATAACAACTTTGATAGTTAGATATTATTACGTCCGTTTAAAAACAGATGTGGAAACTGAAGCTAAGAGAGTTAAGAACACTCAGTAAGTAAGTAGCCCTGTGAACAATTCAAACTCAAGTTTTTCTCACTCCAAATCCTATCATTTTCACTTCTTTGTGGTGTTTTCCAATAAAGCCTATTTTGGAGGAGTTTACGGGGGACCTTCAAAGTCACAGGATCTCTGACTCCCTGGGGAACTTTGAGAAAGAAAGCAGATCATCTTGTATTACGGAAACTCCAAGGGGTTCAGTAGTTTCATAGGAACCCTGGATTCCAGTGGCCCATCTTCAGACCTTGGTGTAGGAGCAATAGTGGATCTCCAAATTAGTTGTTTCCCAGACTGGCACCCATGGCCTGTGGGCTGCTGTTTGTGGAAGGTCATTCTCTTAGCTCTGCTTGCTTTTTGCTGCTTTCGAGCACCCTTTTTCAGAACAGGAGCTTGGTTGCAACACTCTCTTTTGCTTGGCTCCAGGACAATTTTTCCACTGTCACCGCCCTGTAGCCTCAGCTGGCACAGAAATTCCAAAATAAATGAACGTGTTGTAAATTGGGAGAAAATATTGTGTCCTTGTGGTGTTGATGTTGATTGCAGTTCAGCGGCTCAGGCAGCGATGACCACAGCTCAAACTGCATATTTCTTTACCCAAACACGCAGAGGGGCTGCCGAGGCCAGGAGGTCTGCAGACACCTCCATTCAGTATGCACTTCAGCTTCTTAGAGGTGCGTTGGGCTGACAAAGTGCCGTTGATCTGCAGCCACCAGCTAGGCCAGGGGCCCAGCCTGTCAAAGCCAGGCTGAGACAAGACGCACCAGTCTTCCCAATGTGGCATTTGGGAACAGAGGCCTGCCGATAACACCTTGGCAGGAGGTGCCCCCTGGAGCAGCGTGGCGCTGGCCTTGGGAATGGCCCTCGGGCTTGCATTTGATTGGGGCTGGCACAGCACAGCTGGTAGCTAACTGAGGCCCTGTGGTGAGAGGCTTCATGAGCCAAGGGTGGGGCCTGGGTTTGCTTGTCAGAGTCTGGCTGTAGGCTCTGAGGGGTCTTGAAAGTTTGGCCACCCAGCATCATTTTGGTAGGGACATGAATAAGAGAGAAACAAAATCTTCTTTGAAGAGGGTTGTGAGCAGGCAGAAGGAGACTGATCTGTTACATGGTATTTTCCCTCACTACTCCAAAGATTGGGACTGAATTTTCCAGGCAGCAATGGGAATTCTTGTACGGGTTACTTTCCCAGAGTGTTTTGGAGAGACATCTATTATTTTTTTTCTGTCCGGCAGCCCCCATACCCTGCTTTAAGACATTGTTCCCACTACCCAATCGTGTGACTCGGTGGTACAGCCAATCAGTCTCTCATGCTCCTGAGTGTAAGGGTGGGACATGGTCATGACCTGCCAATCACAGGACTGCCTTCTGCTGGCGGGAATGGACATTTAACTGCAGCTGGACCCATCAGAATCTTTCTCTGGAACTTTTTTTCTTTTTTTGAGATAGTATCTCTGTCGTCCTGTCTGGAGTGTAGTGGTGCAATGATAGCTCACTGCAGCCTCAAACTGTTGGGTTCAAGCCGTGCTCCTACCTCAGACTCCTGAGTAGCTGAGACTACAGGTGTGCCACCACACCTGGCTAATTTTTAAATTTTTTGTAGAGAGGGGATCGTGCTATGTTGCCCAGACTGGTCTTGAACTCCTGGCCTCAAGTAATCTGCCCATCTTGGTCTCCCAAAGTGCTATGATTACAGCTGCGAGCTACCACACCCGGCCTTTTTTTCTCTTTTTCTTAGGGACTTTGGATTTGAAAGAGAAGGTGGTGCCTTTTATGACAGAGAGCTAGGAGGATATGAATTGGGGATGGCAGGTGGCCATATTTTTTACAATTTGGCGATGACCTATTTGAGGAATAGGAGAGAATAAGGCAATATGCAGAAAAAGCATCAGTACCAAGCAATGGGGAAGAAGGTGAGAGAGGGTCTTGAGGATTGTACTTGAATTCCTGGACCAAGGCATGCCTGGAGCCAGGTTCATCCATGATTTCCCGCTTTGATGGACCCATATAGTCTCCTCATCCTTCTTCTTTAATCCTAAACTAGTCTGAGAGTTCTATCTCAAATAAAGGTCATGGCTTGTGGACCATCCTCAGGCAAATCAAAACCGTGTTTCTGAGGGGGAGAAGACAGAAACTGGGAAAGGAATTATGGACAGTCATTTTATGAAACCCATGCATGATAAATGGTCTGTGGTCCCACCTCTATCCCTTCCTATTAATTTGTTCTGCATACATACATATATTAAATGCCCACTGTGTGCTAAGCTTGTGCCAGGGATGGGGATATTAAAATGAAGAAGGTGAAATCTCTTGCCCTCAAGGATTTCACGGTCCAATTGGAAGAACAAACAAATAAACAGGCAACAATAATACATGGTGATAAAATACAGTACTAGGATTAGACTACAATGCTAGGAAGGAAGACTGGCACCTGGGGAACATGGGAAAAGACAGCTAACTCAGGAGTAAAGGGAGACCAGAGACTTCCAAAAGGAGGCAGCACCTAAGCTGAGTCCTAAGGGAAAACAGCTCCTGGAGATAGAGGTGCAGATGCAGCTGGATGTTCACCAGTAGCTCACCACCCCAAGCACCTTCTGATGGGTTATTATTTCTGCGAATAATGTGGGGATGCTAGAGAGGAGCAGATGGGGTGCCATCCTGAGTTGCACTAAGTAAGTTACAACAGATTTGGTCCCTCTTGAAGTGAAAAATATCCAACAAACTAATTTGGTGAAGAGAAAAGAGAGAAAAGACAAAGGAACATACAGCTATAGAATCAAATTTGGCAAACGTGTATCATGGTTTTTGTATCATCTCTGGTGAGTTCTGAAATCACTGAATGGCCAAACCCCAGGCAGCAAAAACCAAGGGTCACTGGGGGCGAAGGTTAGAACCATTTGCTTATATGAGAGTGGAACTAACCATACAATGAGTTTTAAAAGTAGCTTTATTGTTTATTTTAAATGTTTATTGTTAATTTTTTTTAAATCAGAAAAAACTCTTAAATCACTCAAAATACGGTTACCCAGAGATTTCTACTACTAAGATTTTGCTGAGCTTCACCTAGGTGTTTTTCTAAGGATGAATTTACATAGATTATTCATACACAGAGATATATGGCTATAATTTAATAAAAGTGGGATCATACTGAGTGTCCATTTATATAATATTTTTATTCATTGATGACATGCTGTGTTAATCTTTACATTCCAACAAATACAGAACTACACTATCATTTTTAGTGGCTGCATAATATTCCATCAAATGGAAGTATTGCACATCAAGAAACCCTACTGAACTGCTGATGGACAACCAGAGGGTTCCCAAATTTTCACTTAGTTTTGATAGCAATACTGTGATAAGCCTCTTTGTAAACAAAGGTTATGCCACATTGGGGACCAGCACAGCATTCTTCAGAAGGTCACTTTATCCTGTGTCTCTTCGAGCATTGGAACATATTGATTCTCTGCTGGGCTTGCATGTAGAGATTCTGTTATAGGTCATGTACCTTTAAGCACTAGCTTCATACGCAGCAGGAAGAGATGCTTATTCTATGAGAGGCAGTTTGGAACTGAGAGATCAAGAGATTCGTTGTCTTCCACATCAAGCTTGCCTTGGACTTAGGCTCACTGGGTAAAAGTATTTCAGAATCACACACACTACTTAAATTATTTCTCTTTTTCCCTTTTATTTATTTTTATTATTATTATTTTCAAAACTTTGAGCCTGGGTCTCACTATACTGCTCAGACTCGTCTCCAACTCCTGGGCTCAAGCGATCCTCCTGCCTCAGCCTCTTGAGTAGCTGGGATTACAGGCACATGTCACTGTGCCCAGCCTACTTAAATGATTTCTTTTCCTCTCTATGTTGCTGTCTTATATTTTTACGTTCATATTTGTTAAATGTTCATGTAATGTAATCTTCCTTATCTGCCGCACATCATTTTGCACTTATCCAATTATCTTTTTGGTGTAAATTGCTAGAAGTGAGATTACAGGACAAAGGTCTGCACAGTTTACATGCTGATACATACTGTCCAACAGCCCTCCAGAGATATCGTATCAATTTAGTGATCCCTTTTAACCACGGGGAAACAGTTTTTATGGTCATGCTTGGTTTGGGGGTTTTTCAACATTGCTTCATTGTAGAAAGCCTTCATTTAAAAGCAATCCCTTGGGGCGTTGCTAATGAGAATGACTTGAATTGGGTGGCCCCAATGGACATTTGCATCCAAGGCCTAGGTAAATGACAGAATATCTTTGTGGAAAGGGCTCTGCCATAGATGCTGATGATGTAGAGATGAGCCGTCCCTAATCCTTGGCTTGGAGCTCTTATTCTGGGACTGGGGCTGAAAAGGGTTGGGAAGGAGACCAGAAATTGTGGTAACACATGACTGGCTGGGGAGGCACTGGGGGCTATGACTTATGACCAATCAGGAGCTATGGATGTTCACAGGACATTCAAATGTTCCTACCAGGAAATGATCTTCCCAGGTCACAATGCATGTGCTCTATGCCTTCCTCACCTGCCCTTTTGGCCACTGCCTTTGCAGTCTGTCTGCTATTTCCAGCAGTGGTTTTCACATATTTTTGATCATGCCTTTCATTGGTAAAATAGTTTTGATGAGGTACCCACAATATTTGTATATTTATTGATGTATTGGTGAATAAAATATATAACTAAAAGCTACTGTGCAAATCAATTATGCAATTATGAAATATATTCAGAAGCAAGAAGTTTTAAAGAATGAGATAAAAATGAAATAGTGTTTTAAAAGTCTCCCTAATTGTACTAGCCAAATACATATAAGCAGCTATGCCTTTATAAATTGTAAATGAAAGTGGATTTGTAGCCACCCATTTTTCAAATAGTATTTTATTTTATTTTATTTTATTTTATTTTATTTTAGACAGAGTCTCTCTTTTTTGTCCAGGCTGGAGTGCAGTGGTGTGATCGTGGCTCACTGCAACCTCCGCTTCCCAGGTTCAAGCAATTCTCTTGCTTCAGCCTCTGGAGTAGGTGAGACTACAGGTGTGCATCACCATGCCTGCTAATTTTTGTATTTTTAGTGGAGACAGGTTTTTGCCATGTTGGCCAAGCTGGTCTCGAACTCCCGGTCTTAAGTGATCTGCCCATGATGGCCTCCCAAAGTTCTGATATTACAGGAGTGAGCCACCATGCCCAGCATCAAACAGTCTTAATAATTTGATTTGTTGGACAATTTTCTTATCATATCTGATAATTTAGTTGATGGAGAGCTCACTAGAAGTAGGGAAAGCAGGACTGTCATTTTCCGTATTTTGTTGTCACTTGTGCTTGTGTTATCAGTGTTATCCTTCATCCATGCTTTCTTTGCAAACATTCTTTTAAAAACCATTCGTTGGTTTTGCAATGAGTTTGGTTAAAATTAGGTAATGTAAAACATTAATCTACTTAACTGGCACATGTAAATTGCAATACACATAGAAATGCACTGAAATCAGGGAAACCAGGAAGGGCATTGCTGTCAGTCATCTGTATTTTGGGAGCCCCAGTTAACCCTCAGTACACCTTGCATGCTGTTTGTGCTATGTTTCCTCTGTCATATGGACCAAGGAAGACCACAAGTGACAACTTAGACATTAAATAACGTAAAGTTCAATTTATTTTTAAGATAAAATAAATACACATTGCAATGCTTTCTCTCAGTTCTCGGGATTGTTGTGTGCATCCTCTGGAATGTTAAAACTAACTGTGTTGACTGTTGATTGATATGGTGAAGTAGACAAAAGGTGGCTGCAAATTCTTTGTTCCTCCTCCCATTGAGCAGTGGAATCTCATTTCCTATTTTCTGAATCTGAGCTGGTCTAAGTGACTTGCTTGGCAGAAAGAACAGGGGTGGAGGTGACATTCTGGAATTTCAAAAGCTTGATCATATGAACCTTTGAAGCTTTGGATTGAACCTCTTGAGACACTCTCCGTGCGATCCCTGAGCGGCTGCATAAGAAGTTTGGTTACCCCGCCTGATACTGCAGGCTGAGCCTAGCCTTCTGGCAATCCCAGTACAGATGTTAGAAGTGAGAGTGAAGCTGTCTTCTGTCCATGTACCCAGGTGAATTCTTTGTTGACACCGTGTGTAATGGAATAACCAGCCAGCTGTGTCCTGCCCAAATTCCTGATCCACAAACACGTGAAATATAATAAAATGGTGTTGTTTAAGACACCACATTTAAAGGTGTCTATTTGAAGCTTCTATTTGAAGCAACAGACAGCCTTAACTTGTGGCTTTACCCTTCTAGCTAGATGCATATGTAGTCCCTCTTGACTTTAGTGAGAACTTCCTTTCTAGGCTTATTTTTTTAAATCTCTAAATATACTTCCCAGTAGTATATTTTATTGCCATCTCTGGTAGATGATAAACTGCCATCTCTGGGAGAGAGGGCATCACAAGAAAATGCCAGATCTTTTCAGACTCACAGGGAGGTGTGATTTTTCCTGTCTTATCCATACCTAAGGTTGGATTTGATCTGTAGCCCCTTCTCTGGATCCAACTCTGCTCAGAGATTTTCAGTGCCAGGATGACATGGTTTGGCTCTGTGTCTCCACCCAAATCTCATGTGAAACTGTAATCGCTGATGTTGGAGCAGGGACCTGGTGGAAGACGATTAAATCATGGGGTGGACTTCCCCCTTGCTGTTCTCGTGATAGAGTTCTCATGGGACCTGGTTATTTAAAATGTGTAGCACTTCCTTCATTCTCTCTCTCTCCTGCTGCCATGTGAAGACGTGCCTGCTTCCGTTTCACCTTCCACCATGATGGTAAGTTTCCTGAGGCCTTCCCAGTCATGCTTCCTGTACAGCCTGCAGACCTGTGAGTCAATTAAAACTCTTACCTTCCAGGGTAATTTATGTCTTAGCTATGTCTTTTTAGCAGTATGAGAATGGACTAATACTTCAGGGCTTTACCCCCTCCTTAGCCTACTGACCCTGTGGAAAGGTTTGTCTAAGGTCCTCAGCCAGTGGGGTAGAACCTGCATCCACTCTGGCTTTTCTTACCAGTGCCGTGTCTCATGGGTCTCGCTCTTGCATTGACAGAATTCTCAGAACCTCATTTGAAACTTGACCTTCAGTGCATCTCTGCCCAGGAGCCTAAAAGCTGTGTTCTTGTCTCCTCCCTATAGAGGCCTCCTAATACTTGAGGTAGATCTGGTTTGGGCCAAGGAAGTTTATCAGGCCCAGGTCTTTGGATTGTTTGTCCTTCTTTGAGGGAGTGGAAACTTGTCCCCTAACCTCATAAAAGAGGGACTTCTTGCCAACTCCTCCTTTACCAGGTTCCCTTTCCTCCTTACCACAAAGTCAACCTGCCTGGGCAGGCTTTACTTTCTCCCTGAAATGAAAACTAATTGAAACGTTGTATTGGTTACCTGCTGCCACAGTGATGTTGGTAGCAAGTCACTCCAAAGCTCAGTGCTTTAAAGAATACACATATCTTTACTTTTTTTTTTTTTTGACAGAGTCTCTCTCTGTTGCCCAGGCTGAAGTGTAGTCGTGTGATCTTGGCTCACTGCAACTTCTGCCTCCTGGGTTCAAGAGATTCTTGTGCCTCAGCCTCCTGACTAGCTGGGATTACAGGTGTTTGCCACCACACCCAGCTAACTTTCCTATTTTTAGTAGAGACGGGGTTTCATCATGTTGGCCAGGCGGGTCTTGAACTCCTGGCCTCAAGGGATCTACCAGCCTTGACCTCCCAAAGTGCTGGAATTACAGTCATGAGCCACCATGCCCAGAGAACAATAAATATTTCTTATCTCTCATGAAATCGAGAGTTTGCCAAATGGTCCTTGTGGTCTCAGTTGGGGTCACTTTTGTTCTGTAGTCAGCTGTGGGTCTGGTGGGCGGCTCTGCTGTTCTTGGTTGAGCATTCTCTTATGCTTGGGAGTTGGCTAGCTATAGGCTGGTACAGGAAGCCTTGGTTGGGAAAACTACTCTCCTTATAATCCTCCAGCAGGCTCTTTCAGTTGTATCGTGAGACTATCACCATCTCATGGTAGAAGTAGAAACATGTAAGTGTTTTTGTTTTTGGTTTTGGAGCTGTTTTCCCACATGGCCAAGGCAAGAGACAGAGTAGGAGAGGACTGTGAAGTTACGGGGCAAAAGAGCCATAGGGAGGCCATTAATTGACCATTAATATAATTAACCTAACAATAAGGTCAACTTTATCTTCTTTCAAGTGGTTGCTGAAATGTCACCTGGAACAATATAAAGACAATCATTTGGTGGGAGCTGTAGTCATGAGGAAATGTGAATATTGGCAGATACATAGGGCTGAAGCAAGGAAAGCTGATGAAGAAATGTCCTCACAATGTGCTCACAATCTCTCCCTGATGGTCAAGCTCCTATTAGTGCCTTCCATTGGCCAAACCCAACCTGAAGCCAGCCAGTAGAAGAGCCCAGAAGACATAGGCCAGAAAGGTCAGCCTCCCTGGTCACAGAGGATATAGATGAGGGCAGAGAAATCAAGCAGGTCATTCTTTCTTTAGCCATACCACTGGGACAGAACCAATAAAACCTTCCTCCTAACTCCAAGCTCAGGAACTTTGAGATGGGCTAGTTTCAAACAAAGCCACACTCAGCAAGCCCCCTCTTTCTCTTAATCCTTCTGTCCTTATATTGGCTAGGTACTCTGAGATGCAGATGCCAAGACAGGTTTAGACTTACTGGGAGGAATGACTGTAAGTAACAAAAGGAGAGGAAGCCAGAGGAGATTAGAAGAGCCATTAGACCATGATGCAGGTCTGACACCTTTGAAGGGAGAAGAGAGAGGGTTGGATACATAGAGTCTCAGACAACAACACACTTCTAAAAACGTTTCAGTTAGGCCAAAGGGAAGCCCTTGAACCAAAGTCCATATTAAGAGTCCCATGTTTTGCAGGAACTATATGCCCAAGTATCACTGCCATGCTTACCCTTTGACTGACAGCAGCTGTGAAATGTGTGGTCTGTACACACAGTGCTGCATTTGGAGCTCGGCAGCTGGAGCCATCAGTCAATTATGCACTTGGTAGTAGTAGATCTGAGAGGCAAATTTTCATGTCTTCCACCCTTCTTTCCTCCTTCTCTCTCTTTCTTCCTACTTTTTTTCCTTCAGTTAATATTTTTGGAGTGCTGTTTAAGTTCAGGCTTGGTGCCAAGTACTGGTGATAAATAACAAATAAAACAAACATGATCTTTACCCTTATGGAGCTTACGTTGGTTCTTCTTTATGATTTTTTTTGCTAGGGTTCTGTTGAATGATCTCAATTAAAAGCATTTTTGAGTGGAAAGAGGGAGATTTATCTAGCTCTATGCTCTTTCTCCCCATCCTTTCAACCCACAGAGCCTAGCCAACTGCTTGGTACAACATTCTGAGACCCATATTACCTAAGCCCAAAGCCAGGCCATTCTTATTTGTAAATTTACTTACAGAAAAAGTCATAAAAAAGTGTGAAAATTAAATCACATTTTTTCATAGTTTTAATGTTTGCCCTGCAAGAATTAGGACAAATTCATGGAACTGAACTGATCGTGGGAAATCCAGGGTATATGTTAAATGAAGCAAACAGGTTGACTTAATCAGACTTGTTTGGATGCAAACAGAGAGTCATCTAAGTTACTCATAGGTTTGTCATAAGTTAACATGTGCATGGGAACTCAGGGAAAGCTATTTAGCTGGCCTTGGGAAGATGAAGAAGTCCAGCAGAAACTGGGCCTTACAGAGACAGAAAGTGGAATTGAAGGTCATTTGGATCCTGCTGCTTCCAGGAATGTTGGTCTCAGGAGTGCATGGATCTTGACTCTGATGGGCCACCATTTTGATGACTCATCTCTTCCCCATGGCTTCTCTTCCTACTGACTGATTTCCTCAGCCTCTGTCCTTTATGTTCTTGACCTCATCTTTTATTTTGTAATTTTTGAGACAGAGTCTCACTCTGTTGCCCAGGCTGGAGTGCAGTGGAGTGATCAAGGCTCATTGCTGCCTCGACCTCCCAAGGCTCAGGTAATCATGCTGCCTTAGCCCCCCAAGTACCTGGGACTATGGGCACATGCTACGACACCCAGCTAATTTTTGTCTTTTTAGTAGATGTGGGGTTTTGCCATGTTGACCAGGCTGATCTCTAACTCCTGGACTCAAGTGATCTACCCACCTCTGCCTCCCAGTGTGCTGGGATTATAGGCTTGAGCTACTGTGCCTGGCCTCAACCTCATCATTTCTTTTTTTTCCTTTAGACTGAGTCTCACTCTGTCATCGGGGTTGGAGTGCAATGGTGCAATCTCCGCTCACTGCAACCTCCACATCCCAGGTTCAAGCGATTCTCCTGCCTCAGCCTCCCGAGTAATTGGGATTACAGGCACATGTCATCGTGCCCAGCTAATTTTTTGTATTTTTAGTAGAGATGGGGTTTCACCATGTTGGCCAGGATGGTCTTGATCTCCTGACCTCGTGATCCACCTGTCTTAGCCTCCCAAAGTGCTGGGATTACAGGTGTAGCCACCACACCTGGCCCATCATTTCTGACTCTTATAATTTCACTTTGTTTGTGATGCATCATGGTCCCTCTGGTTTTTTTCTGTCTCATGATCTCTAGCTATCTGTTGCTAAATGCTTTACTCTCCTGGTATTTCTATTGTTCAAATACTAGACAGAAAAAATCTGATTGGCCCAGGTCTTCTTTTATGACAGTCCACCTAATTGGTGCTGGACTGAGGAACCTTGTTCAGAAGTCCGATTGTGGTTCTGATTGAACAGATTACAAAACCGAGACCCAGAGAGGTTAAATGACTTGCCACAGGTCATAGAATTAGCAAACAGCTGGCCCAGGATTCACACCTATATTCTTGACTCCATGTCTATACCGTTTCTTCTTCAGCACCCCACTTCCCTTGTCCTTCAAGACAGACACTTATGCCTGGGTTAGAAACAACTCAAAACACTCACTTCTCTGCCTTCTTTAGCCTGACACACAGGTTTCCCCAGAATCCAGGGAATGCATGTATGTGCCTCTCTTTGTCCTTTACTTATCTCAGAATCCCAGTGACCATCTAGTCCATAAGGATGATGACTGTGTTCTGTCTGCTCCCTTCTTCATGTTATGTTGGCCTCTACCACACACTTTCTTCTGGGGTAGTAAAAATAATTTTGGATTAGAAGGTGTCAGAAGGCCTGAGTTTAAGTCTTGGCTCTGCTATTAATGAGGTGGGTAACCTTGGGCCACATTTTTCTGTTGACAAATGAGAAAGATTTTTAAGTTTCTTGGAGTCTCTATAGTCTATGCCCCAAATAAGGCTTATCTCCACGTCTGAAAGCTGATTGGCTTTGGCCTAGGATCCTGAATCTCTGGTCCTTCCAGGTGGATCAGAGTTTTTTCATAGCCTACTACTGACCACAGCCACCATGTGTAGTTGTTTGGAAAATTTGAGGAGGCTGCGTTGACCTTAAAAATGCCTTGAACTTTGAGTAAATGCTATTTTCCATCTGATTCAGGGCCTTTCACATAGGAGGAATATGATATATAGCTGAGTGGGAGAAAATAATTCTCCATAGTCTGAATTCATTTTCTTCAGCTGTTTCCCAAGACCATGCTTTTGATTCAGCAAAACCCCACAGCTTCACACGTATCATCCTAGTCTGTCTGGAGTCCCAGTCTGCGGATACAGAAGTCTAATCAATGGAGAGTTCATTGTCATCTCTTTCATTCATTAAAAATTGAGTGCCATGGCATAGTTCTTGGTTACTAGGCTTATAACAGTGAGTAAAACAAATAAGACCTTTTCTTTTGGATTTTTGGATTCCAGAGGAGAGATGGCCAATAAATAAGGGATACATATGTGATTCTGACTTCTCAGATGACTCTTCTTTAGAAATCCCATGGGAAGTAAATCAAACAGTGCTAGTATCTTCTTCTTTTTTTTTAAAACTGCCTCTTCTTGTTACGCATAACAAATAAGATCTCATTAAGAATAATTTCTCCAAATATCCCAATGGCTTTGTCATAGTAAAATTTACTTACAAAGAGACCCAGTGAATTGCAGTCCCATCTTAGGAGCTGATGCTATATTGAAGCAGACATACTCTCATGATCACCTGAGAAGCAGCAGGATACAGTCAAACATTCTTGGTTACACAGTCAGTCAGGTTTGTGTTTAAATTCCCATTTCTCCACTTATTAGCAGTGTAACTATGGGAAAGTTACTTAACCTCTCTCAGCATATATGTATCATTTATCAAATAGTTTGGGTTATCATGTGGTTTTACATGAGATAAAAAGTCAAAATACTTGGCACATAGTAGGTGTTCATTAAATGCCCATTTTCAATCTTTTCCCTAAAAGTAAATTAGTGACAAAATGGGTTCTGAACCACACAGTGGAAGAAGGAAACTGTCATAGACATTTTTGAACTAAACTTATTGCTCCATTTATTAGATAATGTTTGCATTTATTACCATTATCATTAAATAATTAATTACTGTTATGTGCCAAGGCTACTAGGCCTGCTAGGTTATGGGAATGAAGTGGCAAGCAGGACACAGTCCTTTTCCCTGTAGAGTTGTTTTAAAATTTTTCTTTGTCTTTGACTTCTTCCTCCCTCCCACCTCTCCTCCACCCACCCTTCTCCCCTCCCCACTTCCTCTCTCCCTCCCTCTCTTCCCTCCTCCCTCCCTCCCTCCCTCCCTCCCGTCCTTCCCTTCCTCTCTCCCTTCCTTTCTTCTTTCCTTGTGTCCACCAGTGGGCCTTTCATGTGGGGTTATATTTTAGAAAGCATGATTAAAATGATGTTTGAAGTTACATGGGAGCTAGTAACTATAGAGATGTAGAAAATGATAGGAAAATAATGGTGAGGAGGGGCAGTTTTGCTTTCTTCACCTTTTTTTATGTATGATGAAGAGCCCATAATCAGGATACTATTATTATAGAGAGTGACTCTTACATAGAAAAGATCCAGGGAGAGTGTTTATTGTATAGGAGCATTAATTGTAACCATGTGGGCCAACAGCCTGTCATGGAAATAATCCTTTTATTTGTGTAGCTCTTCACAGCAATGGGATGTGCCATCCTGGAAGCTGACTTGTGTTACTCTCTGCAGGGATGCAGGCCAGTGACAATTTACAAGTCTATTTTCTAAGGTTGCTCTAAACAACTGGTAACTGAGGTGATGAAGGGGTAGAGGCTTTGCATAAATAGAAAAGCAAATGTATATTTGTCGGCATTGCTCTCTTCTCCTTTGCTTTTCCCTCTTTCCAAAAATAAAGTACATTGTTCCCAGGGAGTGGAATTTGCAGTGGCAGCTGTCTGCCTGGCTGATCCTTCTCAGAGAGCAGAGCTCAAGGAAGTAACTAGGGTTAACTTGAGTTTGTTCTGTCCTCCATAGACACCGGGATTGACGCTGCCAAAATAGCTGCGTTCACAGGGTGTGCCAGACTGAGCTTGAAATGCCCATTGCTTGCACATTTACAAGTGACACACAAGCTCTGTTGGTACCTGGGTCCTTGGGTTCTACACAAGTGTTCCCCATTGGAAAGCCTGCTCCAAAATGGTGCCGTTTGTCAAGAGTGGCATAGCATTCCTTCTGTCCTTCTCCTTCTTCACTCTCTGAAAATCACCTCTCTTGCTCTGACTCAACAACTCAAATGAGGTTTGATTTTGCCTATGCTATTGTTTGTCCACCTGTTAATCTGAGAGGCTGATCAAAATTGTGAAGGAAGACATTAACTTTGTACCATGCTATAAGGCTGGCTTTAAATAAAATTTAGGATTTATAAGATAACAGCTCAGGGTTGCTGATCTAGGTTGTTTGCCCAGGAGAGGAAACAATTTATTCAGGAAAGTTCTGTGGGCAAAGTTCAGGTGCATAGTCAATGTTTCTGATTTGAATCAATTCAACCAACACTTTGTGTAGTTACTGCATCAAGACGTCTGTGTGAAACACTCTAGCCTTTCCTCAAATGGCTGCTTCGGTGTTTTACATTAGTAGAGATATTATGGAGGGATAATGTGCATGTGATCCCAGGAGTATCAATCTTAAGTGGTAGTGGGAGAAAAGATAGCATTGGCACTTGGGAAAAATTGTTCTCAGCTACATTTTGTTAGCAGGCACTAACCAAGTGTGTTAGGGGTTATGGGTAGTGACAGAACATCTGTTCACCCGTCCATCCATCCATCCATCTATCCCATTTAAAAAATTGACTCCCCAGCACTTTGGGAGGCCGAGGCGGGCGGATCACGAAGTGAGGAGATCGAGACCATCCTGGCTAACGCAGTGAAACCCCGTCTCTACTAAAAATACAAAAAATTAGCCAGGCGTGGTGGTGGGCACCTGTAGTCCCAGCTACTCGGGAGGCTGAGGCAGAAGAATGGCGTGAACCTGGGAGGCGGAGCTTGCAGTGAGCCGAGATCGCACCACTGCACTCCAACCTGGGCGACAGAGTGAGACTCTGTCTCAAAAAAAAAAAAAAAAAAAAAAAAAAAAAAAATTGACTCTATGCTTGCTGTTACGGTTAGTGAGAATAAAATATATCTTTACTATAATAAGGGCACTTATTGGATTATATGGTAAACCTCCCCCCTACCCCAAAGACATATATACATCTTAATCCCTGGAATCTGTGAATGAGTCCTTATTTGGAAACAAGACCTTTACATATGTAATTAAGTTAAAGATCTCAAGATGAGATAAGTCTGGATTATCTAGGTGGTCCTAAATCCAATGACAGGTGTTCTCATAAGAGACACACAGAGCAGAGACACACAGAAAGAGACACAGAGAAAAAAGAAAAAGACCATGTGAAGATGAAGACGGAGATTGGAGTTATGCAGCCAGATGCCAAGGATGCCTGAAGCCACCAGAAGCTGGAACAGGCAAGGAAGGATTCTCTTCCAGAGCTTTTAGCAGGTCCTGCTAATCCCTTGATTTTAGACTTCTGACCTCCAGAACTGTGTGAAAATAAATTTCTGTTGTTTTAAGCCACCAAGTTTGTGGTAATTTGTTGCATTAGCTCTAGTAAACAAATACAGGGCATTAGCAAGTAATTTTATTATGGAAATCCATAGTTGGAAGCCAGCTTTTTCCAAGCTTTCACAGGCCTTTAGAATTCATTCATTCACTCCCTCTTGAGGCACACAACTCAGGGCCACTATGTGCCGGGCTCTGTTCTTGGTGCTGAGAAAACAAAGACAGTAAGATACAGCTCAGCCCTCTAAGGAGCTCACAGAGGGAACCAAAGCCGTAACTTAGCCAACAGAGAAAGGCACTTAGAGGTGTGTGCTGTGGGAGCACAAAGTGGGGCTGGGCACTTCAGTATTTTTGCAGGGAGATGATGAATAGCTTATTAAAACAGAGACACATGCTTTATGGTATGGATGTGCTCAAAACTAGGGGAAACCTGCTTTCGCAGAAAGCACTTCTGGGTTGGGTACAGTGGCTAATGCCTATAATCCCACACTTTGGGAGGTTGAGGTAGGCAGATCATCTGAGGTCAGGAGTTCAAGACCCTTCTGGCCACCATGGTGAAACTCCATCTCTACTAAAAATATAACATTAGCCGGGCGTGGTGATGAGGTGTACCTGTAATCCTAGCTATTTGGGAGGCTGAGGCAGGAGAATCACTTGAACTCAGGAGGTGGAAGTTGCAGTGAGTTGAGATCGCACCAGTACACTCCAGCCTGGGTGACAGAGAGAGACTCTGTCTCAAAAAAAAAAAAAAAAAAAAAAAAAAAAAGAAGACATTTCTGTGGGGTGTGAGCAATGATTTCTCTACCCTAACCTTAGGCTCACTTGATAAGGAAAGGCTGTAACTCAAAATTTATGGGGGCCCATGGGGAAGAAAACAAAAGGGTCCTTTCTTGAGTAGGCTGACTATGTGTGGAGTCTATGTGTCAATCTCCCTCTGACATTGCCAGCCCTGGTTTGAAATCCTGATGAGCTGGAGATGGTAAGTGGTGGTGGAAGGGTGGGGTTCAGAGGGTGTGAGAGGGTGGAATGGAGGGAGGGAAATTTGTCTGCACAGAAAAGACATCCCCATCAGGAGCTGGGCCTCAGCTAGATGTAGACTAAAATTTCCCCAAGATGCTGTTTTGTCTTAGAGACTTGTTTAAATACAGTCACTCTTTTATTCACTAATAAAACACTCATTTACCATCATGAGATAAACAAAATGGACTGTGTTAGGGGTCAAGATGGGATGGTCCTGGAAGGCAAGAAAATCATATCAGGAATGATTAGTCATATGAGGCATAAGACAAGACCTTCAGTCTGAGGAGCAATGTAAGGCCAGGCATGTTTAGCCCCAAATGTGAGGGTATAGCCAGATGTGATGATAATGAATATCAATGGTTAGAAAAGGGAGATCAGAGAGGGCCACCATGGCCAGGAAAGGCATTCTGAGGAATGAGTGACTTCAGGTGGAGAGATGGGTAGGATTTATTTATTGTTATTATTTCTTACTTTTTTGAGACAGGATCTTGCTCTGTCACCCAGCTAGGGTGCAGTGGAATGGTCATGGCTCACTGCAGCTTCTACCTCCTGGGCTCAGATGGTCCTCCCACCTGAGTAGCTGGAACCACAAGATTGCACCACCATGTCTGGCTAATTAAAAATTTTTTTTTGTAGAGAGAGAGTCTTGCTATGTTGCCCAGGCTGGTCTTGAACTCCTGGGCTCAAGTGATCCTCCTGCCTCGGCCTCCCAAAGTTCTGGGAGTAGAGACATGAACCACTGCGCTGGTTGACATGGGTAGGATTTAGATGAGAGCAGGTGGAGGTTGATGGGTCTTCCTCCCTCCCTCCCTCCCTTCCTGGAACCCAGGGTAGGAAGAAGATAGCATGCTTAAAATGTCTACTGTCAAAAAAATTGTCATCTGGGGGAAGCAGATGAAACTTGTGTTAGCTGAAACATCAAATTCTGGTAAAAAAATCTTGGGAGACAAGAAACAATATAATATTTTTTAAAGTAGAAAATATAATTTGTTGCCAGATTGTGAAGTCCTTGACTGCCTGCTTAGATGTTCAGATATGATCCTAAAGGCAGTGGAAAGTCATTGCTGTTTCTTTTTTCTTTTTCTTTAAAAAGAATAAAATTTATTTTTTTATCCTAAAAGTAATAATCCTTATCCTGGGAAGTAGAAGGATTATGAAAAAGAAGGAAATATAAATAACCTATAATTTCGCCTTAAATAAATGATTACTGTCAGCATTGTTTCCTGTATATTACTTTTTAAATAGTTGAAGAAATCATATGTGTGTGTATATATATATATATATACTGTTTTATATCCTCTTTTTAATCTTACCATTATAACACAAGCCTTTCCTGATGTTATTTTAGTCTTTCAGCTGCATAGTTTTTAATGTCCACATCTAGGAGATGCACATTAATTTACTTAATCTTTCCCCTATGGTTGAATATTTGATTTACTAGCACTTTTTCATTATAATAAATCATGCTGGGATAATCTTCTTCCATATTTATGATTATTTCCTTTGGCTAGATCCCTAGATGGGGAATCACTGAATCAAAGGGCATGAACATCTTTAAGGTTCTTTGAACGTTCTGCCAAATTGCTTCCTTGGGGGTTGTTGAGCTTTGGAAGTACATGATGAAAGATGAGTCTCATAGCCGAGGACAGGCAGGGCCAGGCCAGAGAGAAAGAGCATTCCAAACATTCTAGCAGGAAGAGACATTCCAGAGTCACCGAAGCCGCAGTCCTGGTGGTGTGTTGTCCTGATATGAAAGCATTGCTGGTGCCCCTGCCATTTATAGAAAGCTGGCTTTGAATTCTTCCCTACAAGGACAGTAGTACTCCAGCCACGATGGTCTTCTGTTCTGCTGTTGGAGCACACCACGCTGACTTCCACCACAGGGCCTTTGCATTTGCTGTGTTCTACTGGGAATACTCAGTCCTCAGATTTTGCCATGCCTCATGCTTTTGTATCATCCTCTGCCTCCAGCCACTTCTATCAAGTTGATTTTATTCATAGCACTTATTTTTCCTGACCTATAGTCAATGTTCAGTAGATATCTATAGAATGATTGAAACCATTCACTCATTCATTTAATCTATGAGTATTTTCTGAGGGCCACTTAAAAATATTCTCATTGCTCTTCAGGTAAAGAACAAAATATTTAGCATAGCCTGTAGAAGGGTTTCCAGAATGAATTTCTACTCAAATTCTCCCGTTTTATTTTTATTTTTTATTTTTTTAGACAGAGTCTCACTTTGTCTTTCAGGATGGAGTGCAGTGGTGTGATCTCGGCTCCCTACAACCTCTGCTTCCTGGGTTCAAGTGAGTCTCCTGCCTCAGCCTCCCGAGTAGCTGGGATTACAGGCACCCACCACCATACCCAGTTGATTTTTGTAGTTTTAGTAGAGACGGGGTTTCACCCTGTTGGCCAGGCTGGTCTTGAACTCCTGACCTCAGGTGATCCGCCCACTTTGGCCTCCCAAAGTGCTGGGATTATAGGCGTGAGCCACTGTGCCCAGCCTCTCCTGTTTTATCTTGTCTCACATCCTGCCTTAGTCTCTGTTCATCAGCTCTACTCTCTTTCTTTATATTGTTGAATGTGTCCTGCTGCTCACTGCCACACGGACTTTGCACATACTGTTCCCTCTGCCTGGAACATACTTCTTGTATTTATCTCATTAACTTCAACTCAATTGTTATATCTCAGAGCAATGGCACTTTCTTGGAAACTTTCCTTGACCCCCCAAACTAGATCAATTTCCTCTATTTCAAAATTTTTGTGGGAGTTAATTTCCAAAGATGATCCCCTATTAACCATACCTTCCAGCATTCAGGCACTTTTGTGGTTCCCCTTCCTTGAATATATTGACCTTTTTTTTTTTTTTTTTGCCAGTAGAATGTGGCAGATATAACACTGTGCGGTTTCTGAGACAGTCTTGAGAAGCCTTGCATCTTCCACTTGGATCTCTTAGAATGCTTGCTCTTGGGATGCCTCCCCTTCTCAGAATCCAGCCACTGTGCTGTGAGAAGCCCACGTTACATGGAGAGGCCATGGGTAGGTGCTGTGGTCAAAAGGCTCAGCTTGAGTTCCAGCCGATAGCCAGTATCGACTGACCACGATGCTGAATTTTCATGTGCCTCCACCTCCAACTGCTATCTGACTGCAACTGCACGACAGAGGCCAAGTCAGAACCACCCAGCTGAGCCCAGTCAGTCTGTAGAACCATAAGACACAAAAACACATGTTTATCTTAAACCACTAGTTTTGAGATTGTTTATTACACAGCAACGGATACCTGAAACGCATTTGCAGCATTATATTCCTTAGGGTACATCACTCCACTCCTTTGTTGTACTCATCACAGCTGTGACTGTGTGTTTCATGCCTAATTATTTAATTAATGATTCTCTAAGGATTCTCTTCTTGCTAATCTATAAGCTGTATGAGGGCAAAGACAATGCGGACCATTTATTTTGCTTTTATTTTGGGGCTTTGTTTTGGCTCATCATTCACAATTGTCACTTCATGGCCACTTAAGAAATGTTTGGGGAGTCTTTTTTTGTGTGTAAGTTTCAGGAGAGGCAGGAATTTGCCTTCCAATAAGAAAGCTGGAAAGTCTTTATGTGTTAGAGAATATCTGACAGACAGGGCACAGCATGTGCCCAGAGCTCAGCCAGTCAGATGCTCCTACCTGGGTTTTAGAATCCGGAACCAGTGATGCAGAGAAGCAGGGAGGGCTGAGGATTCATTCCGGTGGCCCTGGTAGCAGCATCTGGTGTCCAGTAGTGTCAGTCTTGATGCCCTAACTGACACCTCTGAGGTATAACCTTGGCTGTGCTATGGCTGCCCAAATTCCTTTAGTTCCTGCCTATCCATTTTACGAGTTGGTTCTCCAACCTTGCTGGTGATCCTCTGGGCTACTTGATATCCCTTCAGAATTTCATTTATGTTTAAGTTAGCCAGAATTGCTTTCTGTTGTGTATAACTGGTGATGTTGACTAGTTACATAGTGCCCAGCATGTAAGTATTCTTAAAGGAATAAATATGAATGAGTGTCAGGGGCCAAGGTGGATATCAGAGATTCCAGGATAAATAAACCTCTAATTCAGAGATGACTTTTTTTTTTAGATGGAGTCTTGCTCTGTTGCCCAGGCTGGAGTGCAGAGGTGTGATATTGGCTCACTGCAACCTCCACCTCCTGGTTCAAGCAATTCTCGTTACTCAGCCTCCTGAGTAACTGGCATTATAGGCAAGAGCCACCAAACATGGCAAATTTTTGTAGTTTTAGCAGAGATGGGGTTTCACCACGTTGGCTAGGTTGGTCTGGAACTCCTGACCTCAAGTGATCCGCTGACCTCGGCCTCCCAAAGTGCTGGGATTATAGGCGTGAGCCACTGTGCCCACCCAGCCAGAGAAGCCTATGTTTTACTGAGTTATAGATATCCATGTGGAGTAATTAGAGGTAAGTGCTGCAAGAATGATGGGCACAAAATTATGGGGACCAACTATAACTAAGAGAGGAAGGGGGAGGGGATCGCCTTGACTTACGTCAGTGACTGCAATTAGATAAACTGTAAATATTTATTTGTTGAATAAATTGATGAATAAATAAATATGGTATTGAAGTAATTAAATGAAAAGCTTTGTCAATTGTAGAGTACTACATAAATAGAAAGTATTATCCTTAGACTAACACGTTGAATTCTGTATTAGTTATGTTGCAAATATCAGAAAACCCAAGTCAAACTAGCTTAAGTAAAAAGAGAATTGATTGGCTCATATATCAGAAAAGTCCTGGAAGTATAATAATTTCAGGTGCTTGGGTATTGTTACCAATATCTTTTCAGGTTTGATCTTGTCTGCATTGGTGTTATTCTTAGGTTCTGTCTCAGTGGTGGTTCCCAGACATTCAAGATTTCCTGTCTCAGGTCCAGGCTCAGAAGACACAAACAAACAAGAAACTACTTTTGGTTGTTCCAGCCTAAAACCTTGGGTTTGCATTGATTGGACAAGATTGGCCTACTTTGGGTAATATATAAGATGCCTGAATTGGCCAGACCTAGTTCATGAGCCTGAAGCTGTGTTGGAATTCAGCCCTACTGCAACTACTCATGGTTAGGGTCATGGGCACTGCATGCCGTCTACCTGGATTTGTAAATCTCAGTTCTGCCATTTAAGAGCAAATGACATATTTATCTGTAAGTTATCTGAGCCATCTCTCAAATGGGAATAATAATAGTACCTGTATCAAAGAGTTGGTATGAGGATTAAATGAGTTAATTATGCAAACTGCTCAGATCAGTGCCTGGCATGTGGTTAGAGCTTAATGTATGTTAGTTATCATTCTTAGCTATTACTGCATGGACTGAGAATAGTGAAGAGATGGTTTCCAAAGGAAATTCAGGGGACTGTTACCAGAAGACGGTACGAATGAATGCTCGAAAGGCAAAAACAACAAACGTCCTCTATATTTCTCCCCAAGTTCTAACAACCAACTACTGGAGGTGAACAGCCAATAAGCTCTTGCATGAAGCCAACTGGGATTCACAGCTGCCTCTTGGTGTCAGTCTTATTCCCCAAGGCGAAGTTCCAAAGCACAGTCATGCCCACCTGATCAACACCCCAGCAGGGCTGAATGTCTCTTTGGCAATCAACCCTCATTTTTCTAGGCTTCACCTTTGTGGCAGTCTTAGAAAATCCATGGCTTGGCCAGCCTGAGTGCACATTAAACCGTTTCAGAATGTTGGAAGAGGAAGTCTGCATGCTTAATGTGTAATTTAGCTGAAGGAACTGGAACAACTTTCATTTTGGTATGTTCCTCATTTTGCAAATGAACGTTATTTTCATAATGGACCATAATGGCTTGCTCAGAGTTATTCTGGTCTGTCATATTAATATGGATTATGGTGCTTTAATAAGAGTTGACTTTTGAGTCTTTGGTCTGTGCATCCCATATACCAAATCATCAGTCATTATTCTTGTGAATTGATATTTATTTCTTATTTCATTACTTCCATGGGATGAGAAAGAACATGAATAATACATCAACAAGCCCCAAGCACATCAATTGCTTGAAGTGACAAAGGACTGTTTTTTTTTTTTTTTTCATTTGTTTTGACAGGGTCTCACCCTGTCGCCCAGGCTGGAGTGCAATGATCACAGCTGATGGCAGCCTTGACCTCCTGGGCTCAAGTTATCCTCCCACTTCAGCCTCTTGAGTAGTTGGAACTACAATTATGCATCACGCACCTGGCTAAGCTTTTTAAATTTTTTATAGGAATGAATCTCACTACGTTGGCCAGGCTGGTCTTGAACTCCTGGGCTCAAGGAATACTCCCATTTCAGCCTCCTAAAATGCTGGGATTACAGGCATGAGCCACTGCACCTGACCTAGGCCTAGTTTTTAAGTCCTTCCGAAATTCCAGTTGAGGAAGAATTGTGTTCATATTGTCCAATTTTATCTGGAATCTCCGTGTCTTCATCATTCTTCTTGTCTCTGGAGATAGGCTCAAGAGATGATCCAGACTTCTAATTTTGCCTAATTCAATCTGTTTCAAGATGGGGATGCTTATACCATAAATTAACTGGGTAAGAAGGATATTCACAGTCAAGAATTCCTGGAGAGCACGTCTGGCAGAGAACTGGTTTTAAGCTAGGTTTCTGGAAAGAAAACATAAGCCCTTGAAACAATGTCTTCAACGAGTGCTGGAAAATCCACAGACTCCTCTGTGCTAAGAGTCCCACAGTATTGCTTGGAGACACCTGAGTGGCGATTGTGACAATCTACAACTACAAGGTTTCTGTGACATACTTTTTCCTTTGCCTGGCATACAGCAAGATTCAAGGCTTCCTTTGGCCTCTCGGTGTAGCATTTCTTGAGTTCTAGACTCACTGTTAGAGGGTAACCATTAGCTCCTGTCTCTCCCCAGCACCCAATCTCTCCTCTTATTCTGCACTTGGAAATGCATTCCCAAGTTCCATTCATCCCTTGCATGTCCTATTGCTTTCCACCTCAGCCTTACCCTCCTGTAGGGCAACCATTTATTTTACATATTCTAGGCAGACTCAGCATCAAATGTTACATGGCTTTGTTACAACATGTGTCCAGCTCTATATCCATTCTTAGTTTAGAACACATGATCCCATGATTTCCCCCTCATCAGCTCCGTTACTGAACAGTCCTCAAATGCTGCCCCATGGAACAGTAGACAGCACACATTCAGCAGAGCCGGAGAGACTTGGATTCTCATCTCATCTAGACAAACTTGCCAGCTATGCAATTTAGGGCAGGTTATATCACCTCTCTGATCCTCAGTGTCCTCATCTGCAAAATGGTCTTAATCACATACACTGCAGGGGGATTCAGATGAAAATAAATAAAGCTGGGTGTGGTGGTGTGAGCCTATAGTCCTGGCTACTTGGGAGGCTGAGGTGGGAGAATGGTTTGAGCCCAGGAGTTCAAGTGTAGCCTGGGCAACATAGCGAGATTTTATCTCTTTAAAAAACCCTAATTAATTAAATGAGACCATGTCAGTAACACATTTAGCATACTGTTGGGCACACAGCAGACTTGCAGTAAATATCTGCTGTTGTTATGCAGTAAATATCTGCTGTTGTTTATGAAATCATTCAGGAAGATAGGAGGAAGATTTGCTTCATCTGTGGAGGACACTGGTTTCTATCCTTCTCCTTCTTCTCTAAACTTCCTTGGACCCTTCCCTGTCTTTTTCTTTTCCTTCCATCTTCTTCATGCTCTAGTCTCTTCCACCTTTTTCAATCCCACTCACAACTTTGAGATGATGGAAAAAGATAGAGTTGTTTATTTTGAGAGTAAATTCAACATTGACCCTCAGAAAAAACGACCCCTGCAATACGCTCTATTACCACATAAGCGTCACATTTAAACAAAGCCTTTTGGCCTGTACTGAAAATTACTGTCCCACTGGGAAGTATAAACTGGAGGGGCTGCCTGCATGAAGGAGGGACGCATAGCAGCTGGCAGGCCTATGTCCTCAGGAAGGAGGAGCCGAACTCTTTGCTTTATGCATTGATTTCATTTGGAAAACTGTGTTCCCCATTTTCCCTCCAAAGACAGGGAAAACAAGAGCAATCTGTTAAAATGCTGGAAGGTGGGAAAACAACAACTACCATATAATAAAATCAGTGAAATCCCGCTGCCCACTTCAGCTAGCAGCGAGAGAATTCTGTTAGGACTACAGAAAAGGTCCAATGATACAGTCTGAAAATGGCATGTTGTTATGACTTTGCACAAAATATCAAACAAACGAAAATAGTGGAGCAGAGGAACTTCCTTTTGCCTGGATAATAATAATGTTAATGTTGGTAAAAGCAGACATTTATTGAATACTTTTCATGTACCAGGCATTGAACTAGATGGTGACTTGACATGTGTAAACTCATTTACTCTTCACAACCACCTTGTGAGAGATGTGCTGTTTTTATCTGCATTTTCACAAATGAGGAAACTGAGGCAAAGTTCAGTAATTTATCCAAAGTCACACAGTTGATGATTTGAGCCCCAGCATTCTGGTTCTAGAACCCATTCTCTTCACCCACTTCTTATACTGCCTCATTTGGTGGGAGATGCAAGTGAGTGTGCACACACTATATGTGCACACTTGCACACACTATATGTGCACACCTGCACACACCTAGCCAAGGACACTGAGAAAACATCTCTAAAACTGCATGGATCTTTCTCATAGACCTGACACTGTGTTGTCTTGGGTGAAGTATAGTCATTTGCATGCACGTCTTGTCATCCCCTTAGAGATTGCAGAATCCTTGAGGATCTTTCCATTTTAGTGTTCTCTACAGGTCTGAGTACTGCACCTGGCATAGAGCAGGGGCTCAGTAAAGAAATGCTTGTTGAGTTGAGAACAGGTAGGTGCTAAACAAGGCAATGCTGACTCCAGGTGTGAATTAGACATTTCAGAGAAGATTTAGATCCATGAGGGACAGAGAAGCTGCAGAAAGGTATGGGGAAGAGATGGACCTTTAACATTTAGGTAGATAGATGACTGAAAAAAAGGTGCTCATGGTGGGGAAGGCACATGGGAAAAGGATAGATACAGGAAAGAGAATGGCATGGCAGGAGCTAACAGGGAGATCTGGTCAACTACAGTGAGCACTTGAACTTGGTGCAGCTGGTGGTCACCTGGGCTGGCAGAGAGGTTCTTGAGCTAGGACAGTACCTTGAGGAAGGCAACGCTTTCAGGATCCTGGGGAGCCAGTATAGCCCGGTGGTTAAGTGCATGAAGCCCTTGTCCAGGGTTCTTGGGTGTGAGGGACGTTATAGGAAGATACATGTATATTTAAAAAATAAACAAATCTCTGGTTTATTTTTTTAAACATTAATATTTTCCTGGCACTGCTAGTTAGAATTACTTGTCTGGGTGTCTTCAACTCAGCCATTTTCCAGTTATGGGACCTTGAGCAAACCACAAGCCATACATCCCTTTGAGGGTGCTGAGAGGATTAAATGAGATGATATGTGGGCAGTGCGTAACGCAGTAAACAGTGCTGCCCTTATCTGTCTAAAGCCGTAAGTTGAGGGTGCTGAGAGGATTAAATGAGATGATATGTGGGGTGAGTCTGAAGCCACGGGCGAGGAGGAGGAGGAGGAGGAGAAGAAGAAGAAGAAGAAGAAGAAGAAGAAGAAGAAGAAGAAGAAGAAGAAGAAGAAGAAGAAGAAGAAGAAGAAGAAGAAGAAGAAGGAGGAGGAGGAGGAGGAGGAGGAGGAGGAGGAAGGGGAAGGGGAAGGGGAAGGGGAGAAGAAGAATCGCTAAGCAGCAGCTTTATACTCAGGCTTCTTGTTTACATAATGGGGAGGTGAGTGGTGTTACCCTACAATTTCATAGGAGTTTGTGAATTATTTGGGCTTACATGCACTCTGTCTGGCTTCCAGGCCAATGGGCTTTCTCCCACCATATCTTGCCAATGTGGTTCAGGATATGAAGGGAGAGGGAATTTTACTGGAGGAAATATCCCTAGGCTACAAGTTGGGGGACATCAGGTAAGTGCCCTAACTTTTAGGAGGCCTCTTTTAATTCCTTCTGCCTTTTGAGAAACACACAAGCCCCCCCAATCCTACCTCCCAGAGATTCTGCCAAAGGCACCTGTTCTCTTTCCTTCTAAAGAATCGCCATCATCTGTGCATCCCCAGTAACTGAGAAGCTTTGTGCGAAACTTAGTTTTCTGTAGTTTGTTTTACATTTCACTGCCATTTCCAAACAAATTTGTAATGTTGGGTTTTAAAATTTCTAGGACTAGAAGGTAACCTCCACGAAGGCAGGGCCTTTGTCCAGCTTGTTGACTGTTTTATCCTCTTCACTTAGAACAACACCTGGCAC
The DNA here is from genome assembly GCF_047675955.1 of Chlorocebus sabaeus. Lineage (NCBI taxonomy): Eukaryota > Metazoa > Chordata > Mammalia > Primates > Cercopithecidae > Chlorocebus > Chlorocebus sabaeus. The sequence goes on from NC_132919.1 coordinate 41,894,169, forward strand.
AGGGTAGAAGCACAATAAACACTTGTTGAATGAATGAACATACTTTTTCAAATGACGCATTCTCCTTGGGGATTCTGTGTATCCCTGGCACATATCCAGAAGATGACAGCTAGTATTATTAGTGTGGCAATAAACTTGCTCATTTTCCCAGCCCCAGTTCTACAGCTAGACTGTTCATTCCGTACAGGCAGTGTCCTGGGGTCTTTAGAATCTTTTATATCTTATTTCTGAATTTTGTAAGGGGCACGGCACCAGCTAAGTGCTCAGTCAATGCTGAGAGATTGATTTGTTGGTGTTGGTTAAGTGCATGTGTATATGTGCAGGTATGTGTGTGTGCAGGTGTGTGTGTGTATGTGTGTGCGCACAGGTGGATATGGGTGTGGTTTCCATACCAATCTGCCTTCCATGGGCTTGGAGGACGTTTGCTGAAGTTAGTCAGAATGGCTGGGACCCAGGACTCTTGGGTTCTCTTCCGATGATTCACGGGCATTCTGGGGAAGTCTATGAAGCCCTTAAACTGCAGTGAAAGCTGGTATTTAAAAAAAGAGCATGACTTCGTTCCTCGTTCCCTTTTGTACATTTTTCCACTAGCATACAGGCTCCTCCAGGAAATTTTGGATCTTTAGCCATCCTTAGAACAAGTCATTTCATTATTAGTATTTATTTTTGCCTTTTTTTTTTTTTTTTTTGCATTAGCTGTCTACGAATTAGGTATTTGCTTACAACATTTCATTCATTGTTTAACACTCACTTACTCTGTCCCTACTGTGTGGCAGACACTGGCTGACACTACAGAAATGAGACCCATCGCTGCCCCTGATGGGCTCCTGAGGTGGGGTGACTGATGAGGACCTGGGAGCAGGGACCCACTAGAGAGATTGGGAGGGTGGGGCAGGCTGAGGGTCAGGGTTCAGGGACGATTTCCAAAGGCGGGAGAACTCTCTGAATGAGAGCTCACAAGGTGCCAGCAATCATGCTAAGCACGTTATAGACATTATCTCATTCACTCCTCACCACTCTATGAGGTAAGTGCTATTATCCCTGTTTTCGTGTCACTTCGGATGAATTACTTCACCTCTGTAAGTCTTAGTTTCCTCATCTGTAAAATGGGATTTGTAAAACCTCAGAGAGTTATGGTTTAAAATGTACACAAGGTATTTAACATGTTAAGCTGGAGTTACTAGATGGCTCATAAATGTTACCTACTGTTATTATGATGAGTGCATGGGGCCTGTGGAAGGTGAGTGACTTGCCCAAGTTCCCCTAGAAAGTCAGGGTCAGAAGGCAGGTTTAGATTCTGTGCTCTTGGGTGCAGGCCACACCACCTTGTATGTCTGCGTGGAAGTTTAGGAAGGGTTTGGAGAGTTTGTCCTGGATGGAAAGGTGTATTAGTGAAAGATTTTCAGGAGGGGGTGGCCGCCCCACACCTGATCTACTCTACTCCATGATCCCATTCATAGAAGATGTGTTAGTTATCTGGTTAACCTCTAACATGGACATGGCACCTCCTCCCTTGGCTTCTAAACACTATAGCCCTTGAGCTGACGTTTCCTCTTTCTTTGGCATTGTCCAGGAATTATCTACAGTGGAAACCATGAAGCCAGTAGAAGACTAGGGATCCTCGCCATGGAGTTTCTGGGTGGCAAATAACAAAAAGAACTCATTTTTAATGGCGGGGGGTGGGTGGAGAGGAAAAAAATAAAATAGAAATAAAAGCAATCTATTTCTGGCACTGGAGTTGTTCATTGAAATCATTTTTTATCCTCCATACAGAGTCACGACCGAGTTCTTCTTGGAGCCACCTCCCAGGGCAGTTGTAAGGAGCCCTGATAAAGATTTATGTGGTTTGTTTTCTTTCCCCAAACTTTTGAAGATCAACAGAGGAGGTAATGTTTATGGTTGGTTGGTTAACCCTATGGCTCTCTGGGGTCTCCTTCTGCGACCCCTGGGCTGTTTCTCAAGGCAGGAGGCAGCAGGCCTTGGCTGCCACATCTGGGGAACTGGCTGTTTAAAGGCCAGGGTTGGAGAGAGTTTCAGGCCCAATAGTTCTGGAGGCTTTGCTCACCACAACGGCGTCATCCCAGCCGAACGCCCCCACCTCTTCGGAATAGAACCAATTTATCCCACAGGGGAGTGAACGCTTGAAAATCAGCGTCAAGAGGAAAAAAGAGGTTGGGGGTGACGCTTATAAGGTTCGGTTAGCGAGACACGAATATATTTGGCTCTGAACTTGTTAATCCTGCTCAGGTGAAAGCAGAATTGTCCAGGGCTCTTGGGTGTGAGGGACGTTATAGGAAGATATGTATATGTTTAAAAAATAAACAAATCTCTGCTTTATTTTTTTAAACATTAATATTTTCCTGGCACTGCTGGTTAGAATTACTTGTCTGGGTGTCCTGAACTTCATTTCTGAGACCCAGCTGAAAACCCTGGACAGCTGGAGGGAAGCAGACACCTTGGAGAACCGAAATATTTGGTATGCCTTTCAGACCTTATTAAAAAACGAATCCATTTGGTTTTTTTTCACATGTTCCTCTACATCCTAGGATAGCTACTGAGAGAACATTGGAAAAACATGTCTTTTTGGAGTTTAATTGGCCTACAGTTCAGGAAAACATAGCTCTTTGCTTCATGCAGGAAACTCTGATCTTAAAGATCCAAATCTTCTATTGCTGTTCAGGAACTCAGGAGCTAGCAGTGGGAGTCTTTAGAGTTACTCTCCTGAGTAACAGTTATAGGGGTTCCTTTGGGAACTTCCACTAAGAAGAAATGTTAGTTTACCTATCTATTGATTCATTTATTGGTACTCTTTCAGTCAACAAACTGTCCACAAGGTGCTCAGTAAATTTTCAAGTCATAGCTAAGATTTTAGCTGGCCCACAGCAGTCCTATTTAGGGTAATGGGAGCAATTTTAACCTATTATGGCCAAGGAAACTGAGGCAAGGTGAGGTTGAATAACTGGGTTGCACAGCATTTATGACTCTTTTCACTACTCCAGGCTGCTTTTTCCCAGAACCTATGGTGGAACAGTTCTAAACTTGGGAGCCAGAAAGACCTGAGCTCAAATTCCGTGCCTTCTACTTACTTCAGGTAAGGCCTTGGGCAAGTTGCTTAATTTCTTCAAGCCTCAGGCCATGCATCTGTAGAATGGGGATCAAAGCAGCAATAGCAACTTTGCCAGGGTGGTGGTGACAATGAAACCAGAGGAGGTGTTCAGAGTCCTGTATAGATAGGTTCTTCATCGGAGTATGAATATTGTCATTATTAGGTTGAAGATGTTATCTTTTGCTCTCATCCTATGGTCCCAGAGGAGTGCTGCAAGTTGACAGAAAGCCTAACTGGCTTTTCTAAGGGGTAAATCCCATCTCGGGTGCTGTGCTATCTGTGTTGGGAGTGGTGGTCTTGAGAACTGTTAGCTTTGGTTTCTCTACCAGGAGGTAGAAATACTTAACATAACACAGTGACCTAATCAGGGGCATACCAGATGCTATCATCCATAAACAGCCATTTATTCAAGTCAAGCAGGCCCCACATGCCACAGGTAAGCTGGGGAAAGAGAGATTGAATTGTTCAGTCTTGTAGGAGTGGAGGCCGAACAGAAAAGCAACACAACCCTTACTCATAACTTCCAATTGCTGAAATTTTTTTAAGCAGGTTAAACAGGCTTTCCACTGGAAAGGTGTGGAAAAGACCCAAAGCAGGACAATGACAAAATTTTATTTTTTACAGAATCATCTTCCTCCTGGCTTTCTGCAAATTCTCTCATCTCAAACCATTCTGTCCTCATCCCACATTTTAGCATTTGTCACTGCTCCTGTTTCCCACCACTGAAGAAACAGGGAAGGCACAAGTTAGCCTGATTCGACTCCATAAAGACACAGTCTTCCCAAATGAGCAAAATTATTCCCACTTAAAAATATACACAAAATGTTTATGAAATGAGAAGGTAGAGACTCAGAAGTTATAGGAGCTGGCAAAAAGTAAGTAGTGCCCAATGTATGTGAGAGCACCTCTGATGGTTTCCTTTGCAATTGCCATTTAAAATGTGTAGACATGTTCTTACTCCCTCCCTGGAAGGCCCCCCACTCCCCACCCCCAGCCCCAGCTGCACATGCACACAAGAACCCACATATATATGCATGCTTGCTCTGACTGAGGAATCCAGCAAAACATGGGACTGTTCTTTATAGGCCAGGGAGCTTGTTGTTTTAGTCTGTTGTTTTCATTTCTGTGCACCTGCACCCCTTGCCTAAGACCCCCACCACATTGCCTCTGCCTTGGCCAACAACACGGGGATGTGTGTTTCTGAATAAGTCACACATTATGCAATTTGGTTTCCTCAGGAATTTGGTAGAAAAACTCTGGATCCCGGTGAATTGGGCTTAATTGCATCCTTCAGGTCCTGGGCATGTTTCACCTGCCTTAGGTTTACTCTTTGGGATTCCCCAGTCTCCATCAGTTCCCTCCATCCCTCCCTCCCCCCAGGAGCTGCATGCATGATGAAGTTGAGGTCTTTACCTTTAGCAGGGCAATGAACTGGGTATGTGGGTGGTAAGGACAGCCTGGGATGCCCAGCATTCCAGTGGCCAAAGGGTAGGTGGAGGGTGGGCACCAGACTCCAGGTTGATGAAGAGTTATTTCCATGTATTTGACATCCAGCCACCATGGGATCCTGTTTACAAATGCTAAGTAACCCAGTCAATATGGTACAAATTATCAATAGCAGCAGGGGGAATGCTGACTGCTACAGCTTGGGCTTTGAAGAGATTACTGTGCTCTTGGTGCAATCCAGGGCCAACAAGGTCTTAAATCCAATTTCTGCTTGGTAGGTCTCTAAATCATGGCAGAGGTGCCATTGCAAAAACAAAGCAATGGCTTCTCCATGGTGGGAGCAAGCCAGTCTGGCCCCAAATAAGATCCAGAGGAAAATCATGCCAGGGTTGCTTTGCATTGCTATGAAGGTGACCTTACTTTCTTAACCAGAGAGAAGACTGAAGGTTAGGAAATCAATGGTGGCTGGTTGGAATATGAAGAATGAGATGAAAAATAAAGAATTTGGGTTCTAAGCTCATACTCATGCACCCAGTATAGATATCACTTTTACAGTATCCTGAGAATTGGTGGTCCTGTTTCTGGTTGAACACAGGGATCTCACTGCTTCAGTTGTGAGTGGTACCATTTCACTCTTAGACAAAAGTTATCATTTGCAAATATTTTTTCTGTTAAGGTTAAATTGGTTTCCTTCCCAGATGAATCTTTTGGTCATCATATTACTTATCTATTGCCGAATAACAAATTACCCTACAAATTTAGCAGCTTAAAAAAAACAAACATTTATTATCTCACACAGTTTCTGTGGTTCAGGAATTCAGGAGCAGCATAGCTGGTCAGTTTTGGCTAAGAATAGCTCATGAAGTTGAAGTCAACATGTTGGATAGGACTGTAGTCGAATGAGGCTTGATTGGAAGTTGGACAATTGCTTCCAGAATGGTTTGCTCATATGGCTGTTGGCAGGAGACCTCAGTTCCTTACCAGGTGAGCCTCTCCATAGCGCTGTTTGAGTATCCTTAGGACATGGCAGCCGGCTTCCCCCAGAGAAAGTGATCCAAGAGAAAGAGCACAGAGGAATCCACGATGCCCTTCTATGATCTAGTCTTGGAAGTCACACATAATCACTTCTGCCACATTTTAGTCAATAGAAGCGTGTCTGTCACTAAGTCTAACCCACACTCAAGGGAAGGGAAATTAGGCTCCATCTTTTGAAGGGTATCAAAGAATTTCTAAACGTGTTTTTAAACTATCACAGTCAATTCTCCTAAATGATGCTACATAAAATAAATCTATTTAACGATTGTCACAATAATCCTCCAGGTATTTCACTGCAGTTATCATACCTTAACACCTCTGGCTAGACAGCTTCAATTTCTTTGACTATTCTGTGCATGACTTGGTATATATCTCTGTATTATCCTTGTATAGTGTGACAATGAAGCTAAAACCATGGCATCCTGGATTGAACATAAAACTCAAACTATGAATTAAGAGTACTATGTAATTCCTAGAGCTCATTAACACATTCTAAACACAGTGCCTGGCATGTAGTAGGTATTCAACTAATGTTTGCTATTGAAAGAATGAACAAAAGAATGACTATATGAATGGATCTACTTCTGTTAAAATATCTAGAGATTGCACTAGTGGACTTTTAAAAAAAGCAGCTTTTTATACTGTGCTTAATTCGAGCTTGTTAACTAAAATACTTGAATTAATTTTTTTCCCCAATCCTTTGCCCAGCTAAGATTCTGTCATCTTGTTCTTAGATTACTTTAACCAAATACGGAAATTGTCTTTAATCTCTATTAAATGACATCTGCTGGTCAAGACCATTTTGAATAATAGTCTATCATCTAGCATAAGCTATATTTCTTAGATTTATATGGTCTAAAAGTGTACTCTAGGAGTTGTCTATACAAGTCATTGATCAAATATTGCTTCGTCAGGCAACCAATTTATTTCTTCTGTGCAGGTCTGCTCTGCCACCAGGGTTCCTGATTTCCTGCCCCTCTCTCTCACTGGGCTCTGTATGCAATCAGCACTCCAAAAATGACAAACCACCCATAACTAACTTGTTCTAACTGCACTTAAATCCAAGCCATCCTCAACAGATGTGACTCGCTCCCTCAGTAAAGGCCTTTAGAGAGGGAGATTCCACTGCCTCCCACAGTTATCCATTTCCAGAGTCCAACATCTGGAGGTTAGGGAGAAAAGAGTAGGGAGGATGATGTATTGGTACAATAATTGGGGTGGAGAGGATTTATTCTTGTCCTTTTTAGCAGGAACCAAAGTCTTTTTGGGGGTGAGTGGGTGGAGGGAGAAGTGGGAGCGGGAGGATGGTTCACAATCAAAATCTTAACATCCAGCGGAGGTGGCCATTTTAAAAACAATACAGAGAATAAAGAGGGGATGAGTCCCACACAGATGTCAGTGTCTGGGGCCAATTAAGAGAGTTCATTTGGATGAACCCAAAGATGTAAGGGGAGGAATCTGAGTTTTCTTTGCTCAAATTAGACATGGCAAAATTCTGGGCTTAGTTTATTTTCTTTTTGACTTACTTTATTATTGTTTTAAATTACAGAAATAATATCTGCTTTTAAAAATAAAAAGTCAAATAATTCAGGATTGTGGAAAAATGTTAATAATTTCTCCCTTCCTTTTCCTAGCCCAGACTCTGAAGTTAACAACTTATGTTTCTTTTCATATTTATTTCTATGTATGTTTATATATATACACACACATATATACACACATACATACATATATATGTATATATAACATACATATGCATATAATATAACTTAAAACAATTGCTTATAGCAGACTGGATTACAAAAATACATTTTATTCTCCCACCTTCCTTCCTTAGCTTCTTCCTCCCAATCCAGCATAGAGATCTTTCTATGTCAATGTAAATGGCCTTTAGTCATTCTGCATAACAATGCTAAAGATATAGCAGAATTTGTCAATTCTTTTGCTATTTGTGGGCACTCAGGTTGTCTCCAGTTAGTTGTGTCACAACCAGCAACTTTGCAATAAGTATGTTGTACAAATATCCGTATCTACTACTGATTTTCTCTCTATTGGATACATTTCCCAATGTATTGGTTTTACTTGGTAGCAAGTTTTACATTCTTTTATGCTAGTCAATGGTATGATTGACTAGCTACTGTCTTCTTGCCCTTCTCTTTTAATTTGCTAAGTCATTATTCTGTTTTGTTATGCAGTACTTTATTTTTCAAAGTGACTATTTGGCTGAAGTAAAATCCAGGAAAATGCATCTGTTCACTGTTTAGGTGGAGGAGTGAGGTGGGTGAGTTTATTTGGACCCAAGTTTGAGATTGGTCTGTATGTGTTGATGAGTGTATGTATATATATGTGTTTGTGTGTGTTTTAAATGACTCAGCTGAAATGCAAGGACTAACCATATTAAATATCACTCCATGTTGATGGATTTTAATATTGAGGCATGATATAGGATTTAAAGTCAGAAGAACTGCATCTGAATTTTCCGTTTTTTTTCCTACAGAAAAAACTAGATAAAAAATTTTTTTCTACGGAAAAAATATATTTGGCTATATTCTCTTAGAGTTGGTATCTTCATTAAAAAAATGGGCACAATCATACTGCCCACCTTATACATTGCGAGAATTAAGAGCAAGATTATTTTGTAAACCATACAGCCTTTCCCATGTGTTTTAAATTTATTTAATGCTAGCAAAACACTCCAGAGGAAGGTGCTGTTCTTTTCAAACAAGGCAGCCAGGAAGCAAACAAACAAACAAAAACATAAAGTTAGAAAGAGGTCACCAAGACCTTATGTTGAAGGGGTCTTCCAGAGACCCAGGAAGGCAAATTCCAGTGGCATCCAGGGACCACAGAGGGGATGGCCAGGTTGAGTGGAAGGAACCAGAGGCTAAGGAGTAAGAGTGTATTTCAAAACAGTCACACACAAAAGGCTGTTCAAACATTTTCCGCATTTGAAAGTTCTTAAATCACCTGGCTGACCAGGATTACTTTCTTTTGGAGAGCTGTCTGGTTTTGGTAATGGGGCTAAAGATGATTACTGATAGATTGAGGCTGTTTGCTGCAGTTTTGTGCTAAGGAATCCTTGTATACTTTTCAGGTGTTTTCTTCTTTCACTGAGGCAACCAGTTCATTGGTGTGGCCAGGACTGTTCTGGTTTTAAAACTGAAAGTCCAATGTCCTCAATGCTAGGCACATTGGACAGTTGGTCATCTTATGTCTTGATCTTCATATGTGAATAATTAAAATTGTTTAAAGAAAATATGTCGTGATCATGAGAGTTGTCCTCCATCCCTCACTTCCCTAGGGGCTATTCTTGATTCTTTAATTTTGCTTTTGTAGAATATTAATGTTCTGTGAGATGAAAGAAGGAACTTTTCCATTAAAATGGAATAACAGTTATTTTTTCCAATTAACAGAAAAAAATTAAAATGACAGAATTTTCTCAATTTTAAGTCCTCTTCATAATATGATTTACCGTATTATATTATAACATATACTATGATTATATGTTAAATAAGAATTTTATATATAGATATCATGGTATACTATAAAAGACTGTCGCTTTTAATGGGCTTTATGCTATCGAGTAAACTTTAGGGCCATTTTAGGAGAGATTACCTTGATGGAGTGTTAAATAGGAACTCTTTGAAAGACTATAAAGGAAGGGGATCCTGTGTGCCAGTTTTCCCAGGTAGTCCCTGGTAAGCCAGTGTCCCAGAGTTCTGTCCAGGTAGCATCCACTCTCACTGTCAAAAATTTGATTAATAAATTTTATTTTCTCTCCCTTTATAAGGGACCTGGCAGGATGGAATAATCTTTGTTTCTGGCTAACATTTGCCAGTGACACAGCAGGCATTGGTTTGATCACTTTCTATGCATTTTGCTCATTTAACCCTTAAGACCATAAGTAGGCGCTGTCAGAGCTAAAGAACCTAAGTCCCAGAAAGGTTAAGTAACATGCCCATGTTCAAAATGCTATTAAGGGACAGAGTCAGGAGTAGAACCCATGTCTGGCAAACTCCAGAGCCTGTGTGCTTAGCTGATATACTGGTCAGAGATGTTGGACTTGAGTCCTACCTAGCCACCTGAAACCCTCAAGAATTCCAAGATGTAACCTCAAGTGGCCAGCAGGGCTTCCTCCTGGGGAAGCCGTGTTCATTGCTTAGAGAAAATGAAGTGCTTGTACTCATCTGAGTATTTCAGATAATCCGAGGGACACCTTGTCCATCCCTCATGGGTAGGGCTGGCTGTTTACAGGCATGCTGAGTTTTTTTTTTTTTCTTTCGCAATTAGAGTATAACGAATCTGCTAAGACCTTGTCCCACATAGCCCTGCCAGTTGGGTGTTTCGGGGTAGATAAAATGAAGAAGTAGGAGTCCAGCGGCCTGCCCCGGGGTGAGAAAAGGGCATATCTGTCTGTGCCCTAGTAGCCGGCAGCTCTCTCTGTGCCGTGGCCTGTTCTGGGACTGCCAGCCGAAGGAGGCTTGGAATTGCTTAGACCTGCCTCTGTGCCTTTAGCCGTCCGGGTAAAAACATCACCTCTCTGGAGGCCTGTGCTGGAGCACAAACCCACGTATTGTCTGGCCCCTGGCAGGCTGGTCTGTGGAGGGGACACTCTAAGAGCTCTATTTTAATCTTTTGGAGCTGGGCCAAGGTAGGAATTCAGCTGCCAGCCCCAGGCTCCCCACCCCCCTGCTCTCACCCTGCCCCCCACCCCCTTCTCCTGGTTTCATTCGCTCTGACCTCCCATCATGAGAGGTGCTGGTGTTCTTTCTTTCTCCCTTTCTCTTTTTTCAACTACCAGGGCTCTTTCATTGATTTGACCTCCCAAAGTGAGGCAGACCAGGGCTCCTCAGTGGGCTACTCGGGGCTCAGGGCTGGCATGAGGCCAACCCTTGAATCCTGAGATTTACCTCCAGATGTGTGTGCCTCTGTGCTTGTATGGATGTGTGTATTTGTGTTGTGTGTGAGAGATCTGCGTGTATTTGTGTGTTTATGTGTGGTTTTTGTATCTCTGTGACTTTTCTTTCCATGTGAAGAAAATGTATGGATGGAAAAGTTGAGGAGAGGAGATTAGAGGCAAAGAAAAAGGGTGGCCTAAGTCCATAAACCTCCTCCTCTCCCTCTGCCATCAGTGCTTTCCCTGCCCAGAGTCGGATAATTTCAGCTGTCCCTCAACAGGGTCTTCTTATTCCCAAGTTTCTTGGGTCTGTTTTTCTGCGTAGGCCTGAGTCCTGCAGAGAGACCACGTAGTAGAATGGGCATTGGACTCCTATATTAAACTTGAATTCCAGGCTTGGCTGGTTGTGTGATGCTGGGCATGCAATTTTCCTTCCTTTGAGCCTCAGTTTCTCAGTCTGTAAAATGTGGATGATGATGCTACTGCTTTTCACAAGAAGTATAAGGTAGACGATTAAGTGGTACTCAAAAGACGACCCATAAATGTTAGCTCCTTTCCTGCTTACCTATTTCTCCCAGGATCAAGTCCTAAGGCAGCAGTTGGGCCTGGCTCCTGGTCCCAGGGAGGAAGCCCTCAGCTGGTAAGGAGGGGTCATGTTCTTCCTAAAAGGGTGGGAGGGGGAAGAGGGTGTGGTCTTTCTCTCCCACTGGGAATCTCCCATCTTCTCTCACCCCCATCCTTCTGGCTTCTGCCAATGATGTGCATTTTCCCCTCTGCACCGGCCTCCCAAACTGACTCATTACCTCGACAGGGTAGCAACTTCCAAAACAAAACTCTTTCAACCAAGGAAAATATAACTATGGAGAGGAAAACATTTCAATATCAGGCCTCCTGGGACCCAGGGAAATGTACTGAATGTTTGTCAGAGAATGATCATGTCCTGACTTCACAGACTCTGCTGAGGGCAGAGGGAGAACAATGCCTGACACTTGGATCTAGCCAAGCCAAAATGGCCCAAGCAAAGTCCAAGCTGGTGCTCAAGTTGGCCCAGACTTGGAAGAGTCAGATGTGTGTCCAACATTGGGCTGTTAAACAGACCCACTGTGGGCAGATAAACATCCTTCATAAGGTGGGGCCCAGTACCCTGTTCTATACCAGTCTCTCATCTTCCCCTTGACCCCAAAGGAGATGCCCAATTCAGGCTTGCTGTCTGGCAAAGGACCAGCTTGCTTCATGCCTGGGTTCTGGGAAGTGGCTAATAGAGCACATTCCACACTTAATAATAGTGCCCCCTGGAGTTGTGCAATGCCTTGACCCTTTCTGGGACACTCCAGGGAAGTGATCTTACAGCAGTGATCAGGCAAGATCTAAGAGAACAGCTGGTGGGCGGTGCTGGTGTCAGATTAGATGCTGGGGAAGGTCCAAGGGATATTCCAGACCATATTCACTGTGATCCCAGTGGCTGGACAGCAAGGAGAGGGGAACTGAAACAGGTGAAATTGTTTTCTGAGAGAGACGGGGGTCAGGTGAGGCAGAAGACTGACCTAAATCTTTCTGTAATGAAAGATTTCTTGTGGGGCAGGGGAATATTGGGGACACTGAGCATGGATTTCTCACAGTTACTTTCTTTCTTTATAATAGATTCAGTGTCATCTACATAGCTCCCGCAACCTATGCACACCCCAAAAAACAACAATAACACAAAACGCATCCCCAATAAGAAACATTCTGAGAATCCCTTCTTATCTCTGAAAGGTAGTCAATGTGTGTGTTTTAAATTCGTGGAATTTCAAAGCTGAAAAAGAGCTTACACATTTTATAGACATCTTTATTTGTAAGTTCAGAGAGGAAAGACACACCAACTCTCTCGCATGAGGCCCAGGTTCTAGCTCAGAGTCAGGCCCTCTGTGACTGCAAGAAAAAGTGTCTTGGTTGCAGTCACAGAGTGCCTGACTTTGCCTTGGGGGAAAGGGTTTGTGTGCTTTGTTGTCCCGTTTGGCTGCATTTGCCATTGTTATCTGTGTCTGTGTAAATGTCCCCTTGCATGTCTGGCTGTGCAGGGTGTCTTCCACAGAGACAGCTTCCAGTGGCCTTTTACATTTTTTTTCTTTTCTCAAAGGACCTAACTCAATGGCACGTGGCACTCTAGAAAGTCAGGAGTCCTGGGCCCTAGTTTTCACTCTGCTGAGCCTCACTCTTCTTATTTGTAAAGTGGAGAGATACGTTCTCGCCCTGCTAACCTCATAGGGCTACTTGTCAGGCTCAGAAAGGATGGTGCTTGTGAAAAGTATTTTCTAAACATACAGAAGATTGCAGTTATTGAAGCTTGATGAGGAAAATGGTATGTGCAAAAGCAGCCTTACTGGGCACGAGGACGAGACTTTTGCAGGTTTTCTGGGTATGCAGTGGGTGCGGCTGGGCTCAGTGATCTGCATGTCAATCCAGTGGTACCCAATCACTGGGCAAGATATCATGAGACTCAGAAAACTGCTGGCCATCTGGAGGTGCATCTTGCACCATAAGAAAGGACAGGTTTCTTCCCAGACCCTTGGCTTCCATCAGGTGGTCCAGTGCCAGATTGGACGGTACATTCCCACCCAATCAAGGTACTCTGGAGGTGATGCGTGGGGTAAGTGGTGGAAGTTTTCAGGAAATCCTAAAGAAATACTTTCAAGGTATCCTGAGGGGATAAACTGAGCTTCATCTGAGCCATTTTAGAGAGTTGCAGGCTGGTAGGCATGTGAAAAGGTCTTCATGTCCATTCTTTACAGAGGAATTATGCAAAGTGTGGGATTTAACCTGATTTTAAGTGCGCTCTCTACAATTTCTGGTGGTCATCGGTTTATCACTCATTTAACAGATATTTATGTCAGGTACTATAAAATGTGCTGGGGTGGGGTGATGGGTAACAAAGTAGCCAGTTGCTTTTCATTTAGAACATCTGGTCTAGTCTAGTATGGAACTGGTGCCTGAATTCCTGTAGTCAGTATCTAGCACTAGTACTTTCTTTGGCAAAATATCTTAATGCAATGTTTGATAGGACAGGCCATTAGAAGGGGCATCATGTAAAGATGGGAATGCCACATGCTACCTGAAGAGGAAATGCATTTGCATGGTCAAAAAATCATTGCAAAGATCTAACTTGCTTGACATTATAATATCGGTAAGATAATTTCCTTATGAATGTTTTTCTCCTGTCTAGGAGTCACTTTAAATTGATAAGAAACTCTTGGTTCAAACTTGCTTACTTCCCTAAAATGATTTCTTTTTATTGTAGAGAAGAAGGAGTGATTTCTTGTTGGCAGATAGAAACACTGCATATTGCTTGGCGTAACTTATCAAAAGGGTTAGGCATTCCCCGAAGGCATACTCCTTACTTAGCAGGTTACATTTGAAAAGCCTCCTCTTACTCTTTACCTCATTCTGTCCCTACTCCAATACCACCCCAAGAGTGCTCATAGAAGACAGGGGATATTCGAGAAGAATGTCATCTGTTTGGTTTGAAAAAGAGGGTAAACTTTTATGTAGAGAAAGAATTAGGAAAAGAAAGTAATGGTTTGCTTAGAAAGATGACGATTTACAGAGGGAAAACAGCATATTTGGCCAGGACAACAAAACAACCCTCTGAGACTGTCAAGAAAGCTGACCACAAACATGCCAATAAAGAGTTGAGTTCGTCTGTGTGTAAAAGAATTCTGTAAAACAGTGTAAGGCAAATACGTGGTCCAAAGCAGCACATTTCCCATCCTTGGGAATTCAGGGGAAACTTTGTACAGGTTCCTAGGGTGGAAGCAATCTCTTTGTAGTGTTCTCAAACACAGAAGAAATCTCAAATCTCAGCCAGCGGGAGTAGGGGTAGAAGGAGCTTCATGGGTGTGGAAATAGAAGGGTTGGAGAAATTGAGATGGGACAGCGCATGCAGCAATGCACCGAAGACATTTAAACGTGCATGCAGTGGAGGAAGAGGCGAGATTATGATGGCCGAGCTCCTGGGTGCAACTTGGTGAGAGTATTTGCTGTGACGATCTGCGGCTGTATTTTCAATACTTGGCAATAACCAATTATGAAAGAGAAATAACTTGAATGGTACTGATTAATCAAGAGCCAGCTGGTCAGACTTTGCTGATAATTGCCAAAGCAATGCCACAAATGATAATTCTTCCAAAGTTTCAGTGAGGAGATTTTAAAAGCTCAGGCTGAAAAATCTGTGTCTTTCCTGAGACAAGGAAAAGCATTAGGTAAGCCAAGTATTAAGAATTCTATTTATTATTGAATCAACATTTTTCCACACGTAAGACAAATGGGCTTGGAAACTGTCCCTTGAACAGCAAAAAATCTAACGAACAATCAAAAATATTTTTTGACTTCATGCTTGACTTAGATTTCAACAATATTAGGAAAGACATAAAGTATAATTAATGCTTATGAAATAAAATCATTCCCTCTGATAGCTTAGACTTCTTCTGTCAACAATTTTTCTTGAAAATACACTTAGGCAGGTAAGAAATTACCAAAAATACAGGCCATTAGAAAAATTACCTTAATTCTCATTAATCCCTGACCTCTTATAAATTGGTAGGTTGAGGAGGCATACATTTTACCAGTGCTGTTTTTGACTGAGGGTACTGGACATTTACAATATACATTTAGATTGTTCAAATAGTTTTCAAATGTACATACAATAAAATATTTTTGTTTCAAGAGTGGAAGTCACATTTAACACATCATACATGATCATGATTCATCTGCATATTTACAGAGGTTTAAAGCACACAAAATTGTGCAGATAGCGTACTGAAGTCTAAACTTTAACATACACTCAGTTGCATACACAGCAACAAGATACAATAAATTCTGAACAAATAACCAATAATCAGCCAGATTGCTATGTACACATTAGGAAGGAAGCAATTAAATACTGCCAAATAAGAATGTCACTTAAATTACTTTTTCTATGAAACATCTCTCTGACACCACCACACACACACGCACACACATACACGCACACACTGTTTTAAAAAATCACAAACATCAAACTGATGCTTGTGATCACATACATGGGATACCCCGAAACATCTGATTTTCACAAGGCAAGAGGCAACACAGCAACATAGAGTGACTTACAATAATTTGCCAGACTTGGCTTTTGAAAATCAGTCACTGGAGGGTGATTACTGTGAAAGTATATTCAGACTTTCATGTCATGGACTGCAGGAAGAGGAGCAAAGAGCCTTAACTAATAGCTTCATAACTTTTGCCACTAAGTTAAATATTGGCTTTTGCTAAAATAAAAAAAAAAGTATATATCTGTAGGAGAAAGACTCTATGATAATATTTAAAACAACAACAAATCTCCTACTTCCTTTATCACAATGGAATATTTTTCACAGCCCACCTATACAGTTATTAAACAAAACCAATCATCCTTTTGAATAACTGTTTTACAAGGTCATTATTAGTGGAAATAGAATAAATAATTGAAAAAAACAAATATCACTGCTGTGTGCAGATGCGGTGGAAAAAGCAGAGACCAGAAATATGGCAAAATCAGTGCTTCATAAACAGTCAATGGATTTTTCTAAAAATACTTTTTGCTAATGGCAAAGTTCAACACCTCAGAAAAAGTCTGTATTAAGATCTTAGAATAAGTTTCCAAGCGGTACAACATGGTTTCAAATACACTACCCTTGTTGTTTGTAAGGCCGCATTGAAGTTTAGCTTAACAGTCATAAGCCACGTGTTTGAACATCTTATGAGAGGTGACCAGCAAAGAAAACAGTTTTTTTCCTTGCTCACCCTATTACCTATGAAGAGATACCATTGCTTTCCAAATAGCTATTTAAAAAATTTCCTTAAAGATATGACCTTGAAGAAAAAAGTCCAGGTTTGCTTCATTAAATCATCTGGAAAAATATTTAGACTTCATAAAGTGACTATGCAACAATTTGAAATCTCAGAGAGTGTTCTTTGTTAATCTATAGCTACTTTCTCTAATTGGCATGTGATAGCTTAATAAGCACATATACCAAGAGATGCACTCTCTTTGCTGTGGCTCTGCTACATACAAAGTTGAGAGAGCTGTAGAAAAATGTTATCACCTTCCTAACATGTACATTTTCAGAAGTCAGTGAATTCTGTGTCTTGTTGACATAACTAGGCAACTTAAATGCATTGCAGACATACCTAACTTAAGCTGTTAAGTTAGTTCTCCAAGAGAAAGTAAGTACATCTTGGTTGGAGGATGAAGAACCAGAGGAGACCAAGGAGGTATTTTCTGGGATGTCTCCTTGTCTAACAGTTATCTTCAAGGGAAGAGCTCCAAACTCACCAGGGCTCACAGTTGTGTGGCAGGATAACAATGAACGAGGGGCCAGTCCTCCTTTCCACTTGTCTGGCATGATCTCCTGGCAAGGACATGGTAGGTGTTTGCCAGGTGGCTCCTGGACAAGGTTTCTTTAGGGGAGTACAACAAGGCTTCAGTCATTGCTTTTCATAAAGTGCTTTGGGATCCTTCAGGAAAGAGGACTGGCAAAATATTATTACTAACTTGCTTCAATTTTCAAACCAAATGAAACAATTTTCTCCAGTGTAATTATTGCTTCGAACATTAGTGAATGTTCTTTAAAGGGAAGGACTCTCATCTTTAAGTAACTACTTCTTAAAATACTCATTCCCTGGAGTGAATGTTTTTAATTACTGTCTCCCAGGCACCCTTTCCAATTAAGAGGATGTTTTAGCTTTGTTAAGTAGTTGCCAAACATATACATCTATGACTCGCATTTTCCAGATTGTACTCCCTCAAGAGTCTATACAGTGAGAAAAAATCAAAGATGTAGCCCAACATGCACTATGTCTGCCCGGCTGAGGAGACAGGCTCCTGCCTCTTCTAAGAGATTGTTGAGAAGATGTATGGTAAACATATGGTTACATTCTTAGATCAGATTGTGAGCTTTTTGTGGCCCAGGACTATGTTTCACACTTGATTCTTTGGATCTCAATGGGACTTAGAATCGAGATAGACATACGGGAGAACCTCAATCAAGGATTTTTGAGGATTTTCACAAATGATGAAAGCTGATCAAGCATGTTAGAAAAACCCTGGAAAAGAAGACCTGGGACAGTTTCCTTCAGAGGCTCTCATATTGGATTAAAAAACAAAACAAAACAGTGAAAGACAAAGATCCATTGTATCCGAAATTAAACAAAACAAAAACAATAAAATAAAACAAAATATCCTCAGACATTGTAAAGTCTCTGTAAGTAGGAGATCGGCCAAATGAATAAAGGACTGTGAATTAGAGAACACAGTTGACTCTCACAAGAATGTATTAATTTAAACTGGGCTCACAAAATATTGCAAAGTGGAGGTATGGGGAAACCTACCTGAATAATAGCTAATTATGGAAGCTATAAAATACCCACTTTTATTTAGGAATATTGCTAATAAAATGCATTTTCAATTGATTTAAGTATGCCCGTTAAAATGTAACATGCATTATTCTTTTTGTGGGCATGCCTTCTTTCCTCACAGAAGATGAAAAAATAACCTTATGTCACCAATATAAAATAGCAGGTTTAATGCAATTTTGGTCCAGTATGCCAGAAGTTACCGACCAAATGAGGGGTCCGACGGGTGGGTCAGTTTCTGCCTCTGCTGTTTGTTGAATGCCTCCCACCTGATTTAGTCACAAACTTCCTCCTATGCCACTGGAATGATCAGGATGAGGAAATCCCTTGGATTCTTAGTTCTTCACAATCCTAGAATATCATCTCACAAATCATTGAACAGAACAATCCATTTTATAATTAGAAATAAGTAGAAACTGAGTGCAAATGACTTTGCCATTCTTGTTATTAACTAGGCATAATTTGAAATGTTTTTCCCAAATTTACTTTTTAATTAATTAACTGAGATGTGTATTACATGAAGTTGGTATTCCCTGGCAACAAGCAGCTCTGTAATATTGGAAACTTGCTAGGTAAAGGCTGAATTTGAAATCAGAAGTAGGTAGATGATCTACAAAATAGGAGGCACCCTGTAGACAACAATCAAGAGTTAACTAGGTATGGACCAATTCCCAATGGGACGGCCTGGTATAAAGGGAATGATTCTAGTTCTGATCCTATCTCTGAGACTAAACCAGCTCCATGACCTTGAGCAAGTCACTTAACCTTTCTGGGTCTTAATTGCCCTACCTGTAAACCCACGACTTAGATGAATTTTATGGGCCCTTCTAGTTCTAACACTCTCCCTTTCCATGCACATAGAATTCACTTAGACAGAAGAAAATTGCATTTTAAAATCCTCCCAGGCATGAAAAGGGAGCTGTAGTGATTCTGATCAAGATTCTTTGGGGGTTTCATTGAGTATAAAATCTCTTAAAAAAATAAAGTCTGAGCTCTGGGCTTTAGTTTTCTAATGACCATAGGCCATGGGCCAAATCTGTACCTTTGCAGCAGGGTAATTATTTATGTTTAAATCAAATGTTTTTAAAATGGAAGGGATCAGAATAACATTGTGAACAGGGGACTTTGTATGAACTCCCCTGAGGAGGAATGGTAGAACTCTGTGGACAAGGATAGGGCCATAAAGAGCAATATTTAACTGAAATGCCTGTGAAGCAGAAAAGGATCATTTAGAACGTCAGTGAAGTGAATGGGTCTTGGCTCCAGGAGATGAGGAGACTCGTGCCTTTTCTGAATATGCAGTGTGATTTGTCTAATTTGGATTCTTGTGAGAAACTCAGATAGGAGGTAATGAGACCAAAGCAAAATTTCCAGATATTTTTTAGCACATCCTTGGAATGAACCACTGGTAAGGGCTTCTGAGCATACTTTCTCTGATGCCAATTGGGCCAGATGATTTTGGGGCAAATTTGATGTAAGGAGAGGTAGGATGAAAGGGGAAGGCAGCCACCCTAGCCCTGGACAATCTGACTCTTGATCTATGATGTAGGGTGAGTGGATATGCCTGTGGGACTGTGAGGAGCCCATTGCTGACTGGCCATATCTGCAGGGCACTTTATGGTTCAATGGCAATTTCATCACCAAAGAATCTGGAGCTGATCCACTATGATTTTCAGAGAGACAGCCCCCATGGACTTACATCGCTTAACTTAGAATCGTAAAGGAAATGTATTTCTGCCCATGTCTCTCTCCCTCCCCTGTCTTATCTGTAATTCAGGCTTTCACTTCGTTTAGCCATCTCCTTGACCCCTGTAACAATCTATGGTTCATTTTCATGCCTGGATGGGAGCTGAGTATACAGGAAGGGCTACTTTCTGTCCTATTCTGTCTTTGCAAGATAGAGCTGAAAGAGAAGAATTCTCTACTTTTGTTTCTGGTGGTCTCCACACACCACTATGTGAAGAAAAAAAGGCCTGTCAAAGCCTATTTAATCAGGTAAGTACTGATGGATAAACTGGATAAGGTGAGCCCTGAGAACTCTGTACTTTGGAATGACCTAGTTTAGCTCACAGGGAACCAAGGTCAAGCCCACTTGACCCCGGTGCCCTGGAGATACAACCTGGTGTCTTTCCCTCAAACTCTTCTGAAGGTTTGGATGGAGGGAGAAACGATGCTAATCTTATTTTCATTTATGGAACTTCTCTTCATCAATCACAAACTCATGAAAGAACCCTAAACCAGGGGTCAGATTACACAACCAGCTGAAGAACAGAGGGTCTCTCTTTGGGATGGCCAACTTCAGTCATAGGTACCACCAACAGGATGGCATGTTTGAGTCACTGCATGTTGTATTCCATGTTGACACAACTCCTCCCTCATGCCCTTTCTAGGCTGAAGTGGGAATGGCATTGGCAACTCTGGCCTCCACCCCCGACTCTATCCAAAAAAGGAGGACCCTGAACTTGTAACTTTTGGATTTATAACATTCAAAACTCTTGAAAATGAGTGGGGTCACAGTGGGGCAGGATGGGGGTAAGGGTGTAGTGATGGAGAGGTGGACAGCCAGGATAGGCCTCCCTAAAGCATGCTGCTGAGTATTTCTGACACGGGAGAGGCGGTGGGGCCCTCCTGGCTCACATCGGGGCCTGTGGGGCTGGGCAGGGTGCTGCAGCCTCCAGAAGGCGGGCTCAAGCCAGCCCATGGTTTTTCGTCCTGGGCCACCAGGGCCGCTGTGTAAGGCTCCACGTAGAGGGGGTGGACCGAAGGCCTCGCGTCCTGGAGACTGCTGTTCCGCTCCTCAGGAAGACTGGCAGCGTGGGCCAGAGTTAGGCCCCTGGGACCATCAAGGGCAGGGCCGGGCCGCTTGGCCTCCTCGGGGTCCTGGGCCAGACCACAGGCCCGGGACAGGTGCTGTGTGTAAATGCCCTCAGAGAGCGATAGCGACTGGGTCTCGCTGTGCATTCGCAACCAGCGATGATGGCGGCTGAAGCCGCCGTAGTGGGGGTGCTTG
The DNA here is from genome assembly GCF_047675955.1 of Chlorocebus sabaeus. NCBI lineage: Eukaryota > Metazoa > Chordata > Mammalia > Primates > Cercopithecidae > Chlorocebus > Chlorocebus sabaeus. The sequence continues at coordinate 41,915,070 of NC_132919.1, forward strand.
CCTGGCTTCCGTTTTCCCAGGAAGCCTAGCGGCGGCCGCGCACCTGACACAGTCTTGGCGTGGTTCTTGGGTGTGAACCCGGTGAGGGTCAGGCTATGGAGGAACTCAGCACATGAGCGATCGGCATTTGGGCCCTCGCCCTGGGGATCCTGGCCGGGCCCCAGTGGGGTTTTCACGTCGTGCACTTGTAGGACGTCAGGGGCGCTGCCGCTTAGGCCAATAAGGGTCTGCTGCGCAATGTCGTGCGATGACAGGTAGACCAGGTCCAGGTCTCGGGGGCTCAGGGCATCGCTGGAGTCATAGTCACTGTCGGTGGGGAGGAAGACTTCTGAGCAGCCTTCTTCATCAGAGCAGGGCTGTGAATCTGCGAAGCCAGAAACTGATGTTAGGAAAAACACAGTCTTAGCTGGAGCCCGCTTCACAGGCATAGGATCAGTGCATTTGACCCCGCCCCTAGAAGGGTCCTGTGCTTCGTTTAATGCCCTGCTGTCACCTCCTGAAATGCTTACACAGTTTGAACAAGGGGCCCCACAATTTTCATTTTGCACAGGGCCCCCACAAATTGTGTAGTGGGCTCTGGTCTTAGCGGGAGGAAAGGAAAGAGAGGAACTCTGACGGGTCCAGCCCAGACAGAGGTAGGGCAACCTTCCCTCATTCCCATCACACACGCTTTTATTATTAGCTGGGCAGCTGTGGAGAGGATGAAACAGGCTAGAAAGCTAAATGTTATTCATTTATTCATTCCTTATTATTTCAGAGGTGAGTTTTGCATTTGACAAAGTAGCGGGAATTTAAAAAGGTGAACGAAGAAGGGGAGATGCCAGTGGTGGCAGTTGGTAAACCTGGCTTCAAATCCTAGCTGCCGTCCACCTCCATATTCTGAAGGACTACCTTGCTCATTAAAAATACAACAGTTAATTGAAGAAAAAGCCCACATTCTAACCCGGTTACAGTTAGTCTGCTGATGGTGGAAAATCAGACATGATTATCCTCGGAATATTGCAAAATTCATGGATAAAGTTTGATTTGTTTGGGAGTCAGTATCAAGGTTTCTTCTATTTTAGGGACTAGAACTAGACGGAATGCTTTTTTTCCTTACTATAGGAGATGATGTGCATACTTGCTCTTAATTGGCAGGGTAAGATGTCAGTTTTGCCTTTTCACTCCTGGTTGTTACCCAGTATCCATTATCCAGTATCCATTATTATTTGTTTAGTTACAAAATCTTAATTTTAATTGGGACACCAATGCACTTATGTAAAAGACCACCTTTTTTCAGCTTCCCCTGCAGCTAAGCATGGCGATATAATGAAGTTCTGACCACCGAAATGGAAATGGAAGTATAGTATGAAACTTCTGGAAGGCTACATATAGGGACCTGGCTTAGCTGGGCCATTACATTCTTTCTCTTTCCTTCCAGTTTACCTGTAACTAGATGTGTTGGATGAGGTCATGGAGCAACCTTGGAGAGAGAAGCCACATGCTAGGATGGTGGGGCTGAAAAATAGAGCTTGTTGCCTGAAGACCATTAAGTCTGCATATCAACCCTGACTTGTCTCCTTTTGAGCTTCTTTCACACAAGACAAAAAGTACCTTGTGTTTTTGACATTCTTATTTGGGTCTTCGGTAATATGAATCCAAACTTTATCTTAACTGTTAGAAACCTAAATATCCACCAAGAGGAGTATGGTTAAATGAACTGTAGTGCATCTGTACTATGGAATATTATCCAGCAGCTACAAAGGATGAGATCAATTTATATGTTCTTTAAATAATGGCTACCAATAAAAGGATTCCCTCTTCTGCCTTTTTGAGTTCTACTGATCTGTTCAAGATTTTCCTCAAACAAAACCTCCATTAGGAAGCATCCCCTAACTGTTGGAGATATTTAATTACTCTTGGGGCAGAGATATTTAATTCATCCATTCATTCACAATGAAGATTCTATATTACTTGAGATCCTGCTCTAATAGAAGCACTGTACTTGGTTCTTGAGTGGAAATAAAATTAATAAGAAATTATATCTGTCTCTAGGGAGTTTACTGTTTTAATGGATGTATAAAGAAAGTATGCATCTGTGAGACTGTGGCAGAACATAGGTTTTATAAGAGAAGTTCAGCAAATAAGTGCAGGTATGTAGGAAAGAGGGATTATATTTTATTGGGACAGGATTGATGAAATACTCTATCATTTCATTTATTTTTCTCCTTTCATTCATTCATCTCTATGTCTATATTAATTTATGTCTTCATACACTTTTAAAAAATGACTGGAGGTAGCTTTTAATAGCAAATATGCAAATGATAAAAGGATTAGAAACAAGAGAGGAAGAAGAAAGAGCACAAGTAGTCCTGTTTTGATATTATATGAGTTGTATAAAATGTTAAAATTGTTGGGGGCTGAGGGAAGGGTGCATGAGACTTCCTGTACATTTCTTTGTAATCTTTGGAGTCTATAATTATTTCAAAAAACCTTTTTAAAAACAGCATTTAATTTTTAAAAAGGTAGGGTGGAACCAGAGGAGGGTACTGAATGCTTAGATAAGGAGTTTGTACCTTATTTTGTAGCCAGTGGGTAGTCATCAAAGAATTTTGAAGAATTGACAAGATGAGAACTATGATTTAGGATAGCAACTAGGATGTAAGATCAACTTGCTGAGGAAGAGATAGCAGGAGGCCAGCTGGGAAGCTGTAGTCCAAGCTATATTTTCCCTCCAAATGTTTATCTTGTTCAGGCTGTGGGGCTAAGCAAGAGCTGTGGTTGTGTGGAAGAAAATAGAAGTCCAGGAAAGTCATTCATGGAGAGATGTTTACGGAACAGTTATTTTGTGCTAGACAGACAGGGTCTCTGCTTTCAAATAGCTTGAAGAGATTGGATTAGACAGTAAGTCAGAAAACACATAAGATTAATTTTGGGTACTGTGAAGTTCTGTGAAGACAATGAAAGTGGATTTTAACTAGAGAGTGACTTAGGAGGAAGATGCTTTTGATAAGGTGGCCAGGGGAGGAAGCATCACTGTACAAAGGGGAGTCTAGGTGAGAACTCAGTGATCAAAGGAACCGGCTATGTGAAAGTTTTAGGAACAAGTGTTCCAGATAACTGGGAGAAGTGAGTATATAGGCCCCAAAGTTATTAGTAGATATCAAACTGTGATTCCTAGGAAGACAGGAAATTAAAGGAGTTAAATTTCAGCCTTGATTTGGGTTGGGTGGTAGAATGGATGGTAAGTTTAATTTGGGACAGGTTGAGCTGAGGGAAAGTCAAAACGTCAAGGAGGGGATGAACTGAGAGCATGTGGGTAGCAAAGCTGAAAGAAGGTATTTGTGAGTGTAGAGAAGAAGAAACTATTGGAGAAAGAATGGTTGAATATATCAGTGGTGAAGTTGATGAGATAATAAAGAGGGGTGATCAATTGTGAGCACCAGTGCTGGCATTGGTGCTTAGTGAGAAAGAAGGAAGGACACATTGCCCTCAGAGATAAGTGGTTAGGAAAGAAGAAACATATTTCCAGGTTAAAAGGAGAGAAATGTATAAAGGCCTGGGCTCAATAACTTTGATATTCTTTAAAAAGCCTTAGTACTTTTTCCAATCTTTAGTGGGAAAAATAGGACACTGCAAGTAACAGGATTTCAAAATTGTTGATTGTTTTTGATGATAGCAGGGGTAGGTGCCTTAGGAGTGAGGAAGAAGAGAAGATAACTGAGTATTTGAAGTTGGACTTGAAATAGGACCCATCCAAAGAATTCATAATTGACTGTAGTTGAACACCCTTCTTCGTTTATCTGATTAGTACGTTCAGCTGTGTGCATGTACGTGTGTGTATCCACAACGGTAATAAACAATACCCGACATTTACTTAGTACTTACTGTGAGCCAGCCATAATGCTAAGAGCTCTAAGTGCTTTATTTTGTTTAACACTTACAGCAATTCTCATTTTGCCGATCAGAATACTGAAGCTTAGGCTTATCAAATTTTCCAATTTGTATTCTTGATAAGTGGTAGAATAGGCAGCCAAATGTAAATCTGTCTCACTACAAAGACTTGCTATGCTGCCATCCACCTTAGCATTTCCATGACTCTGTGTGGAAACTTCCTGAGGAGTGGCACTTAGTTCATCTAATTCACTTTTTGTGGTACACAGAGTTAAATTACTTAAACTCTTAGGGCTTCTTGACATTGCTGCTACTAGAGAAACATACTAGATCTTGTATTAGTTTCCCATGGCTGCTGGAACAAATTACCACATACTGGGTGGCTTAAAACAACAGAAATTTATTCTTTTACAGCTCTGGAAGGCAGAGTTTGAAATCAAGGTGTCAGCAAGGCCACACTCCCTCTGGAGGCTCTAGGGGGAGAATACTTTCTCTTGCCTCTTTCAGTTTCTGGTGGCTGTTAGCATTTCTTGTGAACATGCCACTGCTATCTCTGCTTCTGTCTTCTCATGGCCTCTCTTCTGTGTCTGTGCCTTCTTTTCTGTCTCTCATAAGAGAACTTTTCACTGGGTGTAGGATCCACTCATATAATCCAGGATGATCTCATCACAAGATCTTTAATTACATCTGCAATGACCCTTTTTAAAATAATGTCACATTCACAGGTTATGAACGTTTAGGCATGGACATAGTTTTTGGGGGCCAGGAGAAGACTGATAGTAAAAATTACTAGAACTAGAAGTAACCACCATAGTATGTGACACTTTCAGTCCATAGTCAAGCACTTTGCAAAATCTGTCTGTATTTTGATCTCCCAGCACACGAATAGTGAGAATGTATTGTTGGGAGGAAACTAAGGAGTATATGAAATGTGCCTTAAATGAGCTGACAGTCTAATATTTTAATGGAGTATCATATTTTAAGACCCAATCTCTCAAGGAGAGCCTGTATTGTTTCCCCCAGGTGGAGTTAACTGCTCAGTTCTTTTGCCTCTTAGAGCATTTTATTTATATCTCTGTAACTGCATTTACCAAGTTTTATTATAAATTATCCATTTTCCCATTTGTCTTCCTCATTGGACCATGAACTCTAGGGAGCATGCAGTATGTATGTCTTACTCATCTCTGCTTAGTAAATATTGAGTAAGTCAGTCAACAAAGGAATGGACTAAGGAACAAATCAACCAAAGGGATGTGTAGAATCTTTTGTATTTCCCAGATCATATAGTCTGAACATGGATATATGAGTGGACTATGAGGACCTCCCAACTACACTGTGTCTTAAGCATCATTGTATTATTAACCTCTTGTGCTATAAATGATACATAGAAGACTCTCAGTAAAGCATATTGAGTGGAATTGAAACTGAAACAAATATTGAAATCTGGGAGCATAACGAATAGTGATATTTGACTGTCTCTTAGAAATAATACTAAAAGCAAAGCATCCCGAAAGGATCTAATTTACTTAATCTACCATAGATTCCTGAAAACAATCACCCAGATAATTTTGCTTTATCTTTGCTGATATTTGACGGAAGAGCCAGCCCAAATATAGCAGAAAGAACAATTGTCTTAAAATTAGACAAACCTGGACTGAAGTCCTGTCTTGCTACCTACTGCATGTATGATCTTGAGCAAATCACTTAGCTTCTGTGAACTGATACTATGAATAAGTACTATGAGGAGTCATTTAGTTTGTTAAAGATACTTTAAGCGAGCTGGGTACAGTGGCTTACACCTGTAATCCCAGCACTTTGGGATGCCGAGGCAGGTGGATCACTTGAGGTCAGGAGTTTGAGACCAGCCTGGCCAACATGGTGCAACCCTGTGGTTTACTAAAAAAAAAAAAAAAATCCAAAAATTAGCCAGGTGTGGTGGTGGGCACCTGTAATCCGAGCTACTTGGGAGGCTGAGCATGAGAATCACTTGAACCTGGGAGCCAGAGGTTGCAGTGAGCCAAATTTGTGCCACTGCACTCCAGCCTGGGCAACAGAGTAAATCTCTGACTCAAAAAAAAAAAAAAAAAAAAAAAAGATACTTTAAGTGCCTTAAAAACAGAAGATATTAATATTATTGAAATCTTCTTCACCCTAAATACAGAATAACATATTAATATCATTAAAATATAAACCAGTAATCAGATATATTTCAAGGTGAGAATGCTGTTGATAATAAAGGTGAATAATAATTTCTTGTATGGTATCTTCTGCTGGTGATGATCTAGTCCAGTAGATTTCCTAACCTACATTTTAGAGTGAATTAGTGAGTGATACAACTGATTTACTGTAGCTCCCAGAACATGAGAGATAGGAGATTTCGTTTCAGGAAAGATGGGGAGATGACATTTCAGGAAAGACTACTGACTCAAAGCTTCTCTTGATTTCAAGAGAAGACCTAGTTATAACCATAGTAACCTAGGAAGGAGATGCAAAAGAGCTTGAATATTAAGTGGTAAATATTATCTCCTTGGTTCATGGACCCACACTTGGGAAACACTGCTGTAGTGGGAATCTAAATATTTGACTTGCATGGTGATTGTATTATTTATTAGAAGACTTAGTGGAACCTATTGCTTAGGGTGGGATAACCCCTCCCAGAACAGTCTGGGAAAATCTCCAGGATGCCAGCCAGGGCACTGAGGAGAGTTTCCAAGGACTTAGGCCACTGCTGCTCCCTCCCTTCCTGGAAAAGAATGCAAAGTGCAGCTTCCATCCCCAGATTCAGGCCATATGCTCCATTAACCATTGTAGGCACCTTGCCCAGTTGTTATTTTAATAAACTTGCTTATGCTCCTCCATTTCCCTGAGAGGGCCCACTGGGCAGGCCAGGACTGGTAGAGCCTTGAATTTCCCCTCTGGTTGACCCAGGAGCTGTTTGATGAAAGTTCTGCTCATAGTATTAGTGCTGGCTTAGGAAGCTTGGCTTTCTTGCCATTGTAATGAGTGTTGTAACTCCTGGTTTCTGTGGGTCAGGCCAACAACAGCAGAATAGAGTTGATGTGGATTTTGAGGGCGTTATGGGGAGATGACATTTCAGGAAAGAATAATTGACTTAAAGCTATTGCTTTTTTCTTAAAGGCAGGGGGCATGGCAGGACAGAAAGAAAAGAATAATAATCCATATTTGCCCCAAAATCTATCTTCACAGTTTTAATGTACCACTGTCTAAATATATATATATACACACACACTTCTATATATATATATATACACATACACACTTCTATATATATATACTTCTATATATATATATATATATATATATATATATATATAAAATTTGTGCTTCAGTGAATTTATTTCCACTGTGTCTGAGTAGTCTTTAAATAATTTATAAATGAAGACTTTTACTGAATCTTTCATCAGGCCTTGGGTAGAACCTCTGGGGTTTGTTCACCTTCTGATATCCCAAGAGAAATAATACCTTCAGATTCCTGTTGATTTTTTTTGAGCTATGTATTTTCTGCCATAGTGCTCTTAACATCATCTGGAAAAAGGTTACCAAGATTTACATTTGGAAGATCGGGATAACCTTCAAATGCATCCGAAGGAAACAACACCCCCCTCCCCTCTATTGCCTCACCCATGTGTCACTAGGAGAAACAGCAGTATTGGAAAAAAAAATTGCTGCTGCCTGTGACCACTATACCCACAGAAAAGGAGTGGGAGAGAAAATACCCATGTGATGGACGAAATAATTCCACCCCCTGCCTTGAGCTGCCTTTTCTAGGAGCCAACTTTCCCCCTTGGGTCCTTGAGAGATGCTTAATTTTAATTGACTCACAAGAGTTCTACTTTGTGTTTTGAAAACCACACAGAAATGGGAAGTAAGTGAAAGAGTTCCACTCTCCATCCCCTACTCCTAACAGATATACGCAAACAAATTCAAGATACTCAACAGCCTTAAAACAGAATCTTGGGCTGGCACCAGAGGCTAGGTTTGTGATAGGCTCTATATTTCTAGCAGGCACTGTACAAGTTAGTGAATCCTATACACACAGAACGGAATTGTGCTGCAAACTTTGCCCTGTGGGTAACCCAGCAGGTATGTTCCTCTAAACTGCATTTCTGCCCTTTCATGAATGGCTTTTGAACAATTCAAAGTGGTCACACTTGTGAGAAGGACAGAGAATGCAGTGACAGATTTCATTGCTCTGAAATGCTTCTGCTTTTGTGAGGGGTAGGACACTGAATGTTTCTCCCCAGCTTTCAACAGCACTTCCCCTTCACTGGGTTCCATTTCTCATTTGCAGCTTTCCACATCTTTGTGTTTCATAGCTCATGGAATCTTGGCTTCCAAGAAGTAAATGGACCCAAGAGAGAGTTATATTTTAAGAAACAGAATGATGATCACTCACATTTTAAGTTAATAATAAAATCTGAATGTAATTGGCCAGATGCTCTTAGCAGGGAGTGGTGCAACCCGTCCTCAGGCCAACGTGAGAGTTTGGCACTTCTGTGGCATAGAGAAGGCCACCCTCATACAGCCAGGGAGGAATCCACTAAGGACCCTGTGGCCAAGAGAAGATTAAACACTGGGAAGGTTCTGTGAGCTGAGAAGGCAGACAAGGGCTGCAAAGGTGGAAATAGAAATGAAGAGTTGTTTGTAGAGTTAAACGAACTGTAGGACATCGTAGCATACATAGCTTTCCTGCCTTAAAAAAATGCCCTTTCGACCCTACACTTCTCTAGCTACTACCTTCCCTCCTTCTTCCCTTTTGCAGCCAAGATTTTAAAAGAGTGAAAATTCCTGTCCTACTTCTTTACCTCTCATTTACTCCCTGATTTGCTTCTGTTCAGTTTCTATTTCTTTCCCTTCAAAACCGGCTCTCATCTAGATCACTGATGACTTCCTTGTTGAGAAAAGCAAAACAACTGAAGCTTTTCAGTTTTTGAATTTAACCTTACTCTACACATTTTGATTCTGTGACACTACTCTCTTGTTGTTGTTTTTTTTTTTTTTTTTTTTTTTTTTTTTTTAAATCTTTCTCTGGTTGGTCCTTCTTAGTGTAATATGTCTTGATGCTTCATTCCACAGGGATCCTTCCACAGTCTCCTCTTCTTGTTCTACCTCCTCTTTCTAGGGAATCCCAAGCGTTTTCCTAGCTTCAAACGTCATTCACATGTTAACGAATTCTTAAATCTATATTATTAGCCCAGTTTTCTTTCCTGAGTTCTAGACTCTATGCAGCTTGTTTTCTCCTGAATGTTTCTTTTTGTACGGAATGTTCCAAAGCCAACGCAAATTCAACATGCCCAACCACCCAAGCTTGTTTTTCCTTCTCTCTTACCTTTTTTTGGTAAGTGCCATCATGATACCACGAGGCACCCAAGTCAGAAAACTTGGTGTCTCCTTCATTGATAACTTTCTAAGTTGCCTCCTTGCTTCGATATTTCTCCCTTATGGTCTCTTCATACAGCAACCAGATTTGATTTTAAAGAGTAATTCAGATTATATCAATCCTTGTTTAAAAGTTTCCAATGGCTTTCCATCACAAGCAGGCTACAATCCAGACTTTTTCTATGACCTACAGAACCCTGCCTACTCTGGCTTCTGGCTTCTGTCTTGCTCTCTATCCTACGTCTCACAATCCACCCTTTTGTTCACTGTCTGTCAAAGATCTCAGCCTTCTTTCTATCCCTCACCTACCTCAGGGCCTTTTGCTGTTTTATTGTCTGGAATATTCCAACTCCAGATCTCTGCATTACTAGCTGCTTCTTCTGGGGTTGGTTCAAATGTCATCTTTCCAGATAGGTCTCTGCTGAGCATCATCCCAGTGAATTCAACACACTTCCTGCCTACTCCCACCCCTACTGCTGTTTTGTATTATATGCTGGAATTTTCACGACCTGAAATTATCTTGTTTGTTTATGTTTTCATTGTTTGTCCCTCTTTCTAGAATGTAAGTAAGCTCTACAGGAGCAGATACTTTGCTTTGTTTATCATTGTATCCCTGTTACTTCGGAGAGAGCCTGGCACGTAGAGGGTGACCAGTAAATATATACATTTTTCTAAATAGAAGGAAAAGAATGAACAATGTTCTTAGATCCTGAGTTTCAGCCAAACTGCTTGCAATTCCCTAAACTACAAACAGTTGTATAATCTGCTTTCTCTGACTATAATGCTCTTCTCTTTCCTGTTTTTCTGCTCAACTCCTGCTTATCCTTCATACCAGATTCCGTCACCTCCTCCAGGAAGCTCTTTGATCATAGGAGTTTAATATTTAGTGCCTCTGATAAACTTCATAGCAGGTATGCAATTATCAGGTAATTTTTTGTTAATATATCTGTTTCTCTTATCAGCCAACTTCTGTCAGAGATATTTGATTTGTACCTCTAGGCAAGTGGCGGTCTATAAAAATGCACTCTAGAAACTCTACTTAAATATTTTGTTGAGTTATTTGGTAAGTCACAGACTCCTTTGGTAATGTAAATTAGCTGTCTCCTAAGTTCTTCCACTTGTCAAGTTTTGGCTTAACACATTGGAGTTTTTAAAATACAGGTGCAGGCACAAACTTACTCAGAGAAAAGGCTCAGATTCCCAGTAAAGTATTCTATAATAAAAATAACATTAAACATGATATTGACAATATATTGTGTATTATATACCATGCATCTTTGATATAGATTACCTTATTCACCAGTAACTCTTCAAGGTATAGGCATTATTCTCATTTTACATACATGGAAACTGAGAGTCAGATGCAGTAATCTGTTCAAGCTCATACAGCTAGTAAAACAAACCTGGGATTTGAATCCAGGTCTCTGATTTCTAAGTGCAAGCTCTTTCTGTTACACCATGCCGCCCTCTACGGGACAAGTCCACAAATCAGGCCTATTTATTAAAAATATTATTTTGAAGCTTGCAAAATTGGAGCTCTTACAAACTATAGAATCAAGAAAGATGATTTGAATTGCCATTACTTTAATTGACTAGAAAATGGCACTAGTCTTAGCATGGCTAGGCAAGAGCTTTTTATTGCCTTTACCTAGTATGCTTTCTCTCTACTTATAAGCATAGAGGTATTTTGTAGAAATTTATATTAACCCGGTCAGGTTTTTGCTGTTACACTTAATACCCAAGGGTGGAGAGGTGCCTTGCTAGCTACCTTCTCCAACTTGTTTAAAGTTCATTATATTCATGATGAGGCCAAGCTACTTACATTCACTCAGTTTCAGGATTCTAGTTTGTCCAAGGTTTCTCTCTTTCCCACCTTGCACTCTAGAACATTGTGCTATGTGGATGGGAAGTTTTTCCTGAACTCTCACCCAGGTTGGGGCCTGCTTCCCGCCTCATTCTTGTTAGATGCTGTTTAATAGAGGTTGGGCCTGTTCTCCTTCCTTAGTTTGTCTTGCTCAGATTCCCTTGGCTTGTGTGGCCCTCACCTGGCATCACAGCGGTCCCCATTCTGCATCTTTGAAGCCGTATCCCTGCTTTATATCCTTTTGCATCTTGTAAGTGTGAGCTAGAACTAGAATGACTCTTCCCTGCCCTCAAATGGCATTGATCTTAGGTTACTGCTCTAGTTTCCTATTCCTCTACTGTTCCGATTTTGTTTCCTCTATGCTGTTAGACTCTGACCCCTGAGCAGTGTTTTCAACCACTTTCTGGAACCAATACCTCAGCACGAAAGTCCTTATCAGTGGAGAGAGGACCAAAAGTCCAGGGACTAAACAACAGAACTTCAGATCTCACAGCTTACCACTCACTGCTTTTCTTCTGTGCATCTCTGGGGATGGGGGTGGGGATGGAAGACAGTCTATATGTGATGATGATGTAGAATTGATCTTCTTTAGGTTCTGCTCATCTGAGGGATCTATCAGCTTAGTGATGGGCAAGCCAGAAACTGGTTGTTTGTATCTTGCATACTGTAGAGCATCCATGATCCATCTCATTTCCCGCCAAACTTCATCTATTTGCTTTGGAATAAAATGGTAAAAGACAGTAAGTTATCAAGCAGTGATTAAAAAAGAATACCTTTCCCTGAGAGTCCAAGATGATCCGATCCATTTTCCACAATATTGGTTTTGAGCAAGAGTAAAATATTTTTAACATAGATTTGTTAAGCCAGAAAATACCTCTTTTTTTGGGTAATATTTTGTGTTTTGAATATTTTTTCCAGAGAGGCTCTGTCATTTAGTGAAAATAGTGGAAGACTTGGATGCTAGCTGGGATATATCACTTATTAGCGATATACTAACTCGCAGCAAGTCACTTGAACTTTCTGAGCCTTAGTTGCTTTATTTGTAAAATGTGGCCAAAACATTTTTCCTTTATACCTCCCATGGTTGCTGGGCTGATTAGTTGAAGTGATGAATTTGAAAGTGCTTTGTGATGCTGCAGGGTACATTGCTCACCCATATAAAGGGTTATTATCTCTCAGATTCTAATTAAATATTCCTCATTAAGATATTGTGAAGGCATATGATAAAGCCCAAATTTCAGAATATCTTAAGAAAGAAATGTAGTCATAGTTCTTATATGTGAACTAGAAAAGCAAAGCTGTACTGGAATATTTTTGCTAAGTAGAGATTTTTGGACCTATGTTAGTAGAAAATAATTGACTTTATATATTAGACTTACTACATTCTTACATATAGAGTAAGGGCTTCTAAAGTTCAAAAAGGCCTAAACAGTTTATTCTTAAATAAGTTAAACATCCTTGCATTTCTAGAGTAGTCCATTTTAAGTTGTTCCATTTTGATTTTTGGGTTATCAAAGTCATTTTAATGATATTTTCATTATAAAGTACAATAGTAGTTTCCTTGAAGCCTATTTGCATAAAATTCACTCAGATTTTTGTGTCTCTCTATACATAGATGACAAAAATTTTCCAGATCTTGATAGACATGGGCCATGAGCTTTTTTGTTATTCCATCTCAAGGAGGGGCTGTTGGTTAAACGTATTTTTTCTTATGACCCTGGAATTTGTGGTAGGCTTTCTATTTAAGTTCACTCGATGACTTGGGCAAGCCATTAACTTCTTTGGGCCCATTTACTCAACTGTAAGAAGAGGTAATTAGTCTACATGATGTCCAAGGTCCCTTTCAGCTCTGAAACTTTAGGATTTTTGAGAAACATTTGGAAATTTGGTATTAACTAACTTCCAGATAGAAGGTGTTCATTATATGAGTCATGCAAGGTTAATCTCTCTCTCTGATGGTTGAAGTTTTAAAACTAAAACACTGCCCAGTGTTATATTTTATTTTCCAAATTTCTTCATAGATCTTTAATCTGTACTTAAAACCTACTCATTAAGAATATCCACAAACCTGGTCCTCCCAACAAACACACAGTGGGTCTGAAGTTGTGACATTCAGTCCGCCAAGTTGAGTGAAAAGCTAGCTAGAGTGAACTAGTGAATGGAAGGGTATGGTCTACAGCCGTTTTCCCTTGCTTTCTAGTTCTTGTCAGTCCTGTGGTGACAAGACTCAGCAGAGTATTCAGGGCCAGTGATGAAAGCATGATACTGAGCTTCAGGCTTTTTTAGCTTGGTCAGTTGTGCAGGAAGTTCAGCAGTAGGCAGGCCCATGAGGAGGCACTAAGCCATTTTGAAGGGAGAAATCTAAAGTCTGGGGATAAAGCCAAAGTGGGAATCCCAGATGAGACTCAGATGAATTTTCCCAATGAGATTGTTGTTCTCTCAGCTGGCTTTTACTGGCCCTACCTCATGCAGCATAAACTTGTTGAAAGTTATTTTAATGGCACCGCATGACTGTGGAGAGCTTTTAGAATGCCCGACAAGGACAGGGATTGTGTTTTGGTATTTTTTGCTTTCAGCTTTTCAGAGTAGGTATGCACTCAAAAAATGACTGTTTAATGAATGAATGAATGATCTAATTCTTTAGACCTCTACCCGCAAAGAGAGTTATTATAAGGATTAAGTAAGATAATGTAGATGAGTGTACTTTATCAACTATATATTGTTATAAAATATTCAGTTTTTATAATGACAATCATGATTACTGTAGTGGGCTAAATATGGAACCCCCCCATAATACATCCACATCTTAATCTGCAGAACCTATGAATATTATTTGATATGATACAAAGTAATTACTTTATATGGCGAAAGATACGATTAAGTTAAGGATTTTGAGAGGAGGCATTTATCCTGGACTTTCTATGTGGATCCTAATTCTAACAATAAATGTCCTCATAAGGACATTTTTATAAGAGTGAGGCAGAGGGAGATTTGTCAGACATAAGAGAAGGAGGCAATGTGACTATAGAAAGAGAGATTGAAGTGATGTGGCCAGAAGTCAAAGAATGCCAACAGCCATCAGAAACTGAAGAGACAGACTAGATTCTCCTCTAGAGTCTCCAGAGGGAGTGTGGCCTTGCCAACACTTTAATTTCAAACTTCTGGCCTCCAGAGCTGTGAGGGAATACATTTCTGTTATTTTAAGCCACCCGGTTTATGGGAATTTGTTACAGCAACCCTAGGAGGCTAATATAATTATTAGTAAATAATCTACCTGCTCTATTTGGATAAGATTGTTTCAGCTTTATTGCTGAGGATGAATAGAGGGATTTAGTGTAGAATTTTTTTTAGAAGTATGTAGAAACAATATTTACTTCTTAATTTTTCTCAGTGATGTGAAGAGGTCTTAGCCGAAGGAAAACTTAAAAAACCATATGGGTATAGGGAGGCCTGTGGATTGAGTTTAATGAGACTTAGCTAATTGCTCCAAAAGGAGGCCAATTTTCACCCATTTTACCTTATACTGTTGATCTAAAAGTAACTGACAACATAATCCCCCTGATTTTAAGGTCCAAATTTACCTTCTAAAGACTTGCTGACACATTTTAAAAAAGAAAGACCATGAGTTCCCCAGGTCTGTTGATTAAAAATTCTGTGTCCATTTCTTACCCTGCCCCTTAAAAATTTCAGTTTTCATCTCGTAAATTATATTCCTTTCTCTGTACTCAGGCAAGATAATATTTTTATTAAAATGTAAAGGTGATTGGTTTTCTCACAGCACAGCTACAAGGTGCTCGAGGGGATGATAGATTGGCTATATTTAATGAGCTGTGTTTCTATTACAGCTTAGGAGCATTTGAAGCATTACAGTATATAAATTATAGCCTAATTGCCCTTTAGGCTTTAGCAGCTCAAAGTATGCCAAGCTCCAGGTCTTCACACTTTGACATTTCTGCTGCATGTGCTGTCTATAAAGCCTGTATGCCTTATCTATGATTTTCTACACCTCCCCTGGTCTAGCCCTCCCTCTTTCTGGCTGCACTCCTTGGCTTCTTTTCCTAACTGTATTTACATAGACTCCCTTGCTCTTTACAATGTTTGGTTTGTGTAGTGACTTCAACACTGTCTTAGATCTGGAATCATACAAATGCTGTCATGACTGGCGGTCGCCTCTGCAGGTTATGGTGCGTAGTGGGCTGAGCTGTGAACACCAATGGGTGAGTGGCTACAGCTGGTTTTCATTTTGACAGAGAGAGAGAGAGAGAGAGAGAGAGAGAGAGAGAGAGACCGAGACCACAAAGTCAACATAAAGGGAGAGATGATATTGAATTGTCTCCACTCAGTGAAATTATTCATGTTGGGAGAAGCAAGGTGGTTCACTGAAGGCTACGGGTATAGGGAAATGGTCTTGTTTCACCCTGACCAAGAAGTTATATTTTGAACCCTTTGAGAATTGGCTTTTATCCAAGTCTGCGTGTACCTGGCTGACTAGAAGGGAAGTATGTAGAGAGGGCTCTCAAGTTACCTGCTTTGGGAGACCAGAGCAGGCTAGAACTTTGAAGAATTCCCAGCCTGGCCTGCCTTTATCCAACCCACTTAATGGTGTGATATAAAAGAAAGAGAAAAAGGCAGTGGAGCCCTAGGCTACATGAAAAAGAAAGGAGCAGGAGTAATAGTCAGGGAGTAGGAATGAGGCCAGTGAACTCTGGGAGGAGTTTGAGAACACAATGGACTGAAGAAAGTCAGCCTTCTTGTTGGAGGAACATACTGGATTCAGGGAAGCATAAGTGGAATAAGGCAGAAACAGAACCTAAGGCATGGGTAGAGAAGTGTTCCTCTAAAAATATCTCTGGTTGTTAAGTCGAAAAACGTTAGAGCCAACTAGACCCACAGAAGTCATCTAGTCCAGTTCTTTCATTTTACATATGAGGAAATTGAGGCCCCAGAGATCAAATGAATTGTCCAATACTCCAGAGTTTGTCAGAAGATTTGGGACTAAAAATGTATCCTCCTTGATTTCTTTTTATTTTTTGTTTGTATTTAATAGAGATGGACGCTCACTGTGTTGCCCAGGCTGGTCTTGAACTTCTGGGCTCAAGAGATCCTCCCGTCTCAGCCTCCCAGCCTCCTCTGGGACCAACTTCTGATCTGTTGTTATTCTTACTATGCTCCACTATCCCTTATAGGGGTTCAAAAATAAGCCAGTCTTTCATATTCTCCTCATGCTGCGATCTTCCTTTTCCCTCCCCTTCCCCACCATCTGTGTTCCATTTTTACTGGAAATGAAATCAATGAAGTAAATGTTTTGAATGTTTAAATTCTACATTCTCAGGCCAATGGAGAAAGTAACTTCTCAAAAGTTATTTCTCTATTCTGAGAGGTCACCTAAGATATCTCATTCACAGGATGAGGAAAGTAGGATAAACCTAAAGATTTGTCTGCTCTCCACTTTGCAAGTAAATTACAATATTTTCTTCCTGAGTGTTTCAAACACCTTGAATCTCACATATTCATATTTCAAAGAATTTCTCCTTCTTGTGAATGAATGAATGAATGAATGAATGAATATACAAAGTATTACACATTTACTGTGTACCAGGCATTCTGCCGAGTGTTTTATATGTATTATCTCATTGAATTCTCTCAGTAACATTATGAGGTAGCCTATTATTATCATCCCTATTTTACAGATGAGGAGATTGGGACTGTTGGGACTACAAGAGATTTCTTTGCCCAAAGTTCACAGCATTTGTTCATCTTAAGTCCTCATTACATCTTGTCTGGATAGCTATAATAACTTCTTATTTGGTTTCCCTGCCTTTAGTCTTGTCCTTAAATCCTTATTTGGTGAGCATGACCAGAGTAAATGCTTACAATAAACAACCAGCATGGCTGTACCACTGTATACGGAAAGAGTATCCTTCCCGTATACATAGATTCAAGAGTATGCTCGAATCTACCCTAAACAGAATTGTGAGACCCTGTAACTTAACTTTCTTCAAAACTTTGGGTAGCTCCCTGTTGCCTACAGAATAAAGTACAGATTTCTTAATCATGGCTTTTAATAAAGCCCTTGGGATCTGCTGTCATTGCCATCTTTCATTCTTGCCTGATTTCTACCTCTCATCACTCGATTTATGTCCCAACCAATAGCTTGACTACTTATCATTCCCCAAATACTATTTTTCTGCTCTGTCTGCCTTATCTGTTTATACCTTCTCTTTGAATGCTCTACATTCTATTTCACCTTACTATAATCTAACCTATCCTTGTAGGCCAGGCTAGATATCAATTACATCCTTCACGGGAATGTTTCTGATACAAGGGAAAGTAAATTTTTACTTCCTTGTGTTGACACAGAGCTTATTTGTTTCTTTGTTTTGTTTTGGTATATCTTTTTTTGGCACCTAGCACATTTTACAAGTTATATTTACACACATTTCTTATCTACCTTGATGGATTTTAAACTCCTTAAGATCAGAGACCATGTCTAATTCAACTTTATATCTCGCATACAGTGCCTGACACCTGGTTGTTTAATAAAGGTTTATCAAATTGAACTGAATATGTATTATAGTGATATTTATCATGGGGCTATTGCTATTCTACTCATTTTGTGAATTGAATAACTGATGGACAGAAAGATTGACAGGTTTGGCTAAGGGATTCAGAAGCAATTTCAGGCCAGATCCAAATTCTCTTGACTACTAGTCAGTATCCCTTTTACAAGACCCTAAGGTGTTACCATAGGCTTTCCCAGACAAGACCATGGGAAGGGGAACACATTTTCTGATCTTAACAGCCACATATTAAAGTGTCAATTCTGTGAGAAAGAAGCCCAAAACATAAGGAATTTTAGTTCTAATTGGATCTGGGTTAACATAAACTGGTAGGTCATTTCATTTTCTTTTTCTCTGAGATATTGAGTTAATTAATACAATTTTTCTTTCTATTAGAATTGTCAATGGGCTACAAGGTAAGAATAATATTCTAGTTACTGCTTCTGGGGGGTGATTTTTCTCTCCTGTATGGAAAGCTACCACTATCTACCATGGTGACTGATAACAGTTCTTCGTAATATTGTGATTTATCTGTAACTTTTTCTTAAGACTCTGTTTGAAAATTTATCTCCCTGAGCTCCACATTTTAACCAACTCAATAGGCTACGTAGACATCGTGTTCTTTGAATCAGCCTGGACTGCTGTCCTTTCCCATACTTGGCTGTCGCTTTTTCCACCCTGCCTCTTCTCCCTTCCTTTTACCCCAGAAGAAACACACAATTACCTGAATGAAATCTAAAACTTGCTGGTGTCTTTGTTTGGCAGCTGCAACCTCGCTGTCTGAGATCGCTTCCCTGAGGGACTGTTGGGTATTCAGAGAATCCAGCTCCACAACAGCAGAAAGGCGGCAATACAGACTAATAAATTTCTCTCTGTAGCTGCAAAAATGAACTGGAAAATGGACAAGCAAAATAAAACATGTTAAGATCTGGTATCAAAATAGAGAAATTCATACCTCAGAGAAAACAAGTTGAATGAAAACATGATTTATTAATCCTATCAGTGGAAAATATTAAGCCATAAATAAATTATAAATGTGCTCTTAAGGGGCCAGTTGTCTGGCTTTAGTCAGACAGTATTCCCTTTTAAGGTTTACCAACTCCTAGTAAGGTATGGGGAAGTGGGGTTGGCTAAAGCTGCAGTTATGTGGACGTTTCCCTAAAGTTGGGGCTGAGTGTGTGTGTGTGTGTGCGCGCACACACACATATATACACACACATACTGGGAAAATAAGCTTGCTTATCACTTTAAAGAAAAAAAGCCAAGTAGCAATTTGAAACCTAGTTTTGGGTTTCACATCTGATTTCCAGTACATATCTTGCCTACTCCTTTCCAAGGCCAGAACCCCCAGAAGACAGAAGACATCCTTTTCTCAGTGTCTTTGGTCTGACTGCAAAACTTCCCCAAGGGCCTATTATGATAGGCTTTGATCCTCTTCTGCCTCTCCCCTTCTTGGCCCCTCTGGATGGATGATAAGAGCTGTTGCTGCCTGGACAGACCATTTTTTGCTTTCAGCAGACTTGGTTTTCTTCTCTCAACAGATAATGGGACAGAGACCACAGGAAAGAGTCCAGCCTTCATCTCCATCATTTCCTTTTTTCGGGAGGAACAGAGCAGTGTAGGATTGAGCCTAGTGTAGGCAGCTTGAGATGGTCAGATTTCCTGTACTTCTCTGACCAGCTCTGATCCTATACCGTAACTTCGGATTCTAGTAGGATGAGGAAAACACCCTGTTTCAGACTATCATAGTACTGGTTTCTTCCTGGGCATTGATGAATTTGGAGACTCATTCTTCAAGAACCTCTTTTACTCTGTTTACCTCTGACCTGTACCAGTGTGTTCCATGCTTTGGAAATAGGGCTGTTACAACTCACAAGTCTGTTGAAACATTTTTATTCTGGCTTCTTTAGCGAGGAATTCTAGGAAGAACATCTAATTACAGGTAGTAATTACAGGTAGTAATTAGATGATGATTCCTGAGACCCAGATCTGGCCATTTAGGGAAGCTAAAACCACACTACCTCAAAATGGGGCATTGGTCATCTCTGCACCTCAATGAGGAAGCCCTACTTTTCTGCATATTGAGAGACATTTCTGTGCACCCTACAATTCCCATGTTACCACTGCCTTCTACTTCCTTGCTTTCTTTTTCTCTGGGGATAAATCTTAGGTGAATGCCAGGGCAGTGTGCTCTGTCTTTCCTCCCATGGAAGTAGAAGAGAAGAATGGGGTGAGGGTGTGAGTGGTCCATCCTTACTCCAGTTATGCCTCATTTCAAGGAGGTGTTTCTCAACTTGGGAGGCCTCTGTCTTGGGCTTGATTTTTCTCTGTGGTGTCAGATCCTTCCTTCCCATCTTCTCTCCTCTGTTTAGCACTTTGTTTGCCTGACACAGATAACTGATTTCATATGCCCTCTCAGTAAATGACAAGCTATGGAGCTTCTCCCAAATGATCTAACTCTCATACTATTTCCCTGCTTAAAGACTTCTACAGAGCTCCCTCTGGACCCGAGGATAAAATCCAAACATCTCCCCATAAGGAAAGCTCCCTGCGATCTAGGATTTGAGTATATTTTCAGTCACACCTTCCCTCATGCTGCCACCTTCCAGCCCTAGTTCCTCATCAGTCCTAAGCTTTGGTCAAGCTGAACTTACTACGAGTCCCTTTATACTTCCATGCTTTTAATCATGCCTTTTCCTCCTCCTCACACACCTTTCTTTACTAATACCTCCAGGTCAACTTGTGATACGTAAATGTTTTCTCCTCAGCCAGGTTTTCACTGCCATCTCCCTGCCAGGTGGAACTAGTTTCTCCCTCTTTTGTGCTCCTAGATCACTTGTTTCTAAACATTTCATGACACTATCCTACTACATTGTACCTAGCTGTTTACTTGACTGCCTTGGCATTAGATTGGGATTTCTTTGAGGGCAGGAACTACGCCTCCTATTAATTTTTATGTCATTGAAACCTGGAACATTGTAGCTTGTCAATTAAGGTTTATTGACCAAATGAGTAAATGAAAAAATGCATGAACGGATCTTCGAGCTTTCGCCCGAAGGCTCCTCTTTTCTCCATTGTCTTTCCTTTACTGTGGGCTTGATTTTCCTGTTTGGAAAGGTGTTTCAGGTCTGTGATATTTCCTGGCAGCTCCACAGGAAGGAATCACCACGACTTTTTAGCTTACTCTTGACCCTAGTAGCTCCCTGAATGTGTCTTTATGACTTTCAAGGAGGGATTATGTCCTGTTAGCACTTGACAGATGTCCTCTCTTGGCTGGAAGTGATGAGAGTGAAGTGTCTCACACCCTGCCTTTCTAAACCAAGTGGTAAAAAAAAAACAACTGACTTTTTTCCCCTTTCCAAAATATGACTGGAAAAATAGAGAGAGGCACCGAATAACTTCTTTAAAAGAAACACTATCAGTCTGAGTGAATTCTTACAAGCTAGGGTATCCACAGCTTTCTCTTGTTGTGTCTCCGTGGTGGGAGCCTTGGATCAGTGGGTGGTCTCACAGCACCCACACCGTCCATGCCATGCACCACAAGTGAGTTATGAGGAGGTTTCAACTATAACGCTTCAGTTTCCCCGCTCCTGTGGTTTTTTTTTTTGTTTTTTTTTTTGTTTTTTTTTTTTAAAATCCAGACCCTTTAATGTTACTTTAACATAGTCTTTTGTGGTTTAGCAATGATACATTTGGTAGCCATAACCGAGGCAAGAAAGATAGACTGGAAGCTTCTAATTTTTAAAAATGTGAATCTCGTGCATTTTACGGATAAAATGGTAGAAGGCTACAATAATGTCATTAGCTGGACCACATGATTTGTTAGTAATTCACAGACCAAGACGAATTTTCTGTGGTATTTTTCTCCCTCCTTTTTCTACATAAGATAGTGGCAGACTAAAATAAGGTTGGCATCAACACTAGGAGTATAGTACAGTGGAAAGTACGTGGGCTTAGCTATCTGACAGACCTGGGTTTGAACCATACTTCTGCCACTCACCACCTGTGTGACAGTGGGCATGTGACCTCTGGGAGTCTCAGTTTTCTCATATCTAAGATAGGGATTATAATGCCTACCTAGGATTAAGTAATACAATGTATATAAAGTGCCCAGCATAGCATATGGCACATATCTGATACAAAATAAATGTTTGTCCCTCCACCACACCTTTTCACCACCCGTGAAGAATGAGGCATTTAGTGGTAGTGATTAGAATATTAAAACAGGACTGGGATTAAAATATTCTTCCTAAGGATGTCGAACTCACTAAAATCCTAATCAGTCTGGGCCATGTGGCCTAGTTTGGAAGCCAAGGAGTCAACGAGATAACCTCCTGGGGTCAGTTTAGTTCAATGAGTCTTTGCCAAGGTGTCAGAAAGAACTGAAGCACAAGGTGCACCTCTAAAGATTCCTAGTAGTGAATGAGTTGACAGGTGGAATAAATCATGTAAAATAAATCATGTAAAATGGGTATTAGGAATGAAGGTTGACACTATGCCATTTCTCGCAAGCCTGTGGCCTGAATTCCATTAGGCTCACTGCTTGGATATTCCATAGGTTCCTTGAAACTCATCATTTGTCATACTGACCTCATCATCATTCCCCTGCCCCAAACCTATTTCTCCTTCCTATGGCCCATTTCAGTAGATGGTAACATTATCCGTCTAGGCACTCTTATTCAGACTCTCTGGCTCCTTCATCTTGCTCTTCAGCCACATCAAATCAATCACAAAGTTTCATCATTTTAACTCCTAAATTCCTCATCTCTCTGCTCTCTCTTCTATACCCCCACTGAGGCTGCCTTGGTTTGGGCTCATGGACCCATGAGATATGACCAGGTGGACCCATGAGGTAGTCTCTTAATTTCTTAATTGTCTCATCGTATCCAATGTCAGCCTGATTTATTTGTTTTTTACTCTCCTGCAATCAGTCCTTCATGAGCTGTCAAAATCTAATAAGACCACATCATCCCTTTTCTTAAAATCTTTTCTTTGCTTCCTATTGCCTATGGGATAAAGTTGTACCCCCTTAGTGTTACATAAGTAGCCATGTTACATAAGTAGCCAAAAGATTTTGATCTTTTAAACTTTTAGCTTCATCTTCTGTCACTCTTCCTCAGGTGCCTTAAGCATCCATCACAGTGAGCTACTAAGAGTGTACTTAATCAAGCTGCAGGTCTCTGAGCTTTTGTACATACTGTTCCTTCTGCTCAGAATGATTTTCCTTTTCTGCCCGCCTTTTCTTTCCCATTCTGAATGTCTGTTTATCCTTCAAGATACAGCTCAAGTATTATCTCTGTAAGGAAGAATTAGATGTCTTTCCTTTGAAACTCAACAGCCTGCCTCGTATAGCACTGCTTTCGTTTTATGAAGACTATGGGTAGGGATACCTATATCCTCCAATGGATTTTGAGTTTGTGATGGGCAGATGGTGCCTAATTAATGTCTGTGTGGTTCAGTCCCAGCACAGTACCTGGCATATAGCAGAAGCTCAGTAAATGTTTGTTGAACGAAGGATGTAGCCAAGCACAAGCCGAGCATGAAATATATAATACCAGGCCTCAAACTATTATTTTTTAAAATTCCCTAGTTTTTTTTTTTTGTCTTTCTAGTCCAATTGGTGTAAATCATAAAGCCAAGGAAATCAACAAAAACCAACTTTCCTTGTTATAGGCCTGCTGTCAGTTGTGAGCACCCACAAGGTCAGGGCAGGGTGACCTCCTCTGTGCAGGCTAGGCAAGTCCTCAAGAGGCCACATCACCTGATAGAGTTTCTAACGGCTCATGATGCTGCTTTTACTTCTGTTCCTGGGAACTCTGTAAACAGTGATGCTTGTAGGCCCCCAGAGACATGCTTTATTACTGCAAAAGGGTCCTATCCTGCTCCCACACAAAGGATGGTAGAGTGTCAACCTTCAGGCTATGGAAAGAGAAGTGGGTTTTTGGTGAATCTGCTTCGTCCCAGCTCAATCTTCCTCATCCAGGTCTCACAACATCCTCCAATAGGACAATTTCTCTTGACCCTGCAAGTAATCCTACGAAGGAATAGCCTGTGGGTTTGCTGCAGTCTAGTCCTTATTCTAGGAGACAGAGAACTAAGCTCCTTTATCATTTTGTTTTTGCTAGATCTACGCAGTGCTGGAATAGGCAGAGATGCAGTTTCCATAGCTAGTTAGAAAGTTATTTATGATTCACTTAGGCCACTGGCAGGAACAAGGTCAGTTTGCCAAATCTCAAATTATTTCATGGGGACAGGGATGACTTATACAAGTCAAACTGAAATATAGTGCAACCCTTTATTCTATTATAATTTACATATTCCCATAATTCACACCTTTTTAAGTTTCATTAGAATTCTCATGTGGTTATTAAAATTTTCTGAGTTCTGACTGAATTTCCAAAAACATTTTCTCCTTTCTCAGAAATGCTTAGTATATCTCTTGACCCTTTACTGTGTAACTACCTATGAATGGAATTTCCTACTTATAGAAAAAACAATGCTTAGCATCCTTCTTAGAGAGGCTTAGGTCCACTGTAGCAGGCCCTTGGAAGTTCCCATATAAGGTGTCACTAAATGCTTAGTGGCCAGATGCCTAATGGAGGAAGTAGTTATGATAAACTTCCTCTTGGAAAGCTCTGATTGCTTGGGGATAAGATGGAGTTTGTCATGATTCTTACTGAGACCAAGACCCAGAAATGTTTTTGAAATTGTTGCTGGTGGTGCTCAAGTACAATAATTATTGTATTAGAGCATGTATTAATTTTCTGCTACTGGCAACGTTTCTTCTGGTCCCTAAAAAAAGACTAATAGAATTGTTTATGCCCATGGAACTAAGCCCAACCAAGTGGTCTTTTCTGGAAACTTACATGGTCCTCATTAATCAGTTGGATGACCAATGATATGGCAACAAGGGAGGACTAAGAAGGTGAGAAAGTATGCCTTACTCTAGGAAAAACCATCTTAAAGTCAGGCTTTGATGTATGGCCTATTTTTCATAAATGGAAGATAGTATCTGATGCTCTCATATTGCTTCTAGCAATGTGAAGAGGTAAAACAGGTAAAAAGGACAGGCACAGTTGAATTTGGCTGAATTCCTGTGTTAACCATATCTCTAGTTTTGTATTTATGTATTAATCTCTTTGTCATAGGCAATGCTACTTAAATTGTGGTCCATGGATTGGCAGCTTTAGTATTACCTGAGAACTTACTAGAAATGTAAATTTTCCAGCCTCCTGCTGGGCCTACTGACTCAGCATCTCTGGAGCTGGGCTCCAAGAATTTGTATTTTAACAAACTCTCCAAGTGATTCTTATGCAGGTTAAAATTTGAGAAGCACCGTTCTAGGGCTATCATATCCCAAAGTATATGTTCTACGGATTATTAGTAGGTGCCACGCAAAACATTGCTCTAATCATGGTCAAATGAATTTGGAAAATGCTGGTTTAAACAAAGTTGAGCTTTAAAAAATTTTTTTAAAATTTTTTATTTTTTAGGGGGATGACCACTGGATTTTACAGAGCTTTTCATATGTTATTCTGCCGCTCAAAATCCTTCATTGGATTTCCAACATACTTAAAGTAAAATCTAAATTCCTTATCATGGCCTGTGAGGCCCTGCATGGTCTAACTCCCATGACTCTCTGACCTCATCTCTTATCTTTGTTGCTTTTGCTTACTACACTCCAGATATGCTGATCTCTTAGCCAAGCACACTCTTACTCTAAGGCCTTTGCACTTACTGTTCTCATTGACGGGAAATATTAGGTCTCTGCTCAAATGTTTCTTCTTCAGAGAGGCCTTCCCAGATCACCCAGCTGTATAAAGTGACGCTTACTTCACTCCAGTCCCTTATCCAGATTTATTTTTCTTCATGACCTTCACTTCTCTGATATCTACAATATTATGGTTTATTGATTGGTTTGTTACTTGTCTCTTCCACTAGAATGTAAGCTCTATGAGAAGTTTTTTCATTGTTGATTCTTCAGTGCCTGGAATAGTGCCTGGCACATAGTAGGTTACTCAATGAATATGTATTGATGAATGAATGAAAAACTGAATGAAGAAAAGAAATGGATGCGGTGGGGGCGGAGCAAGATGGCCGAATAGGAACAGCTCCAGTCTCCAACTCCCAGCGCGAGCGACACAGAAGACCCGCGATTTCTGCATTTTCAACTGAGGTACTGGGTTCATCTCACTGGGGAGTGCCAGACGATCAGCTGCTGCAGCCCGACCAGCGAGAGCTGAAGCAGGGCGAGGCATTGCCTCACCTGGAAAGCGCAAGGGGGAAGGGAATCCCTTTTCCTAGCCAGGGGAACTGAGACACACAACACCTGGAAAATCGGGTAACTCCCACCCCAATACTGCGCTTTAAGCAGACAGGCACACCAGGAGATCATATCCCACACCTGGCCGGGAGTGTCCCACACCCACGGAGCCTCCCTCATTGCTAGCACAGCAGTCTGTGATCTACCGGCAAGGCAGCAGCGAGGCTGGGGGAGGGGCGCCCGCCATTGCTGAGGCTTAAGTAGGTAAACAAAGCTGCTGGGAAGCTCGAACTGGGTGGAGCTCACAGCAGCTCAAGGAAACCTGCCTGTCTCTGTAGACTCCACCTCTGGGGACAGGGCACAGTAAATAACAAACGCAGCAGCTCTGCAGACGCAAACGACTCTGTCTGACAGCTTTGAAGAGAGCAGTGGATCTCCCAACACGGAGGTTGAGATCTGAGAAGGGACAGACTCCCTGCTCAAGTGGGTCCCTGACCCCTGAGTAGCCTAACTGGGAGACATCCCCCACTAGGGGCAGTCTGACACCCCACACCTCACAGGGTGGAGTACACCCCTGAGAGGAAGATTCCAAAGCAAGAATCAGACAGGTACACTCGCTGTTCAGAAATATTCTATCTTCTGCAGCCTCTGCTGCTGATACCCAGGCAAACAGGGTCTGGAGTGGACCTCAAGCAATCTCCTACAGCTACAACCTACAGCTGAGGATCCTGACTGTTAGAAGGAAAGCTATCAAACAGGAAGGACACCTACACCAAAACCCCATCAGTACATCACCATCATCAAAGACCAGAGGCAGATAAAACCACAAAGATGGGGAAAAAGCAGGGCAGAAAAGCTGGAAATTCAAAAAATAAGAGCGCATCTCCCCCGGCAAAGGAGCGCAGCTCATCGCCAGCAACGGATCAAAGCTGGACGGAGAATGACTTCGACGAGATGAGAGAAGAAGGCTTCAGTCCATCAAATTTCTCAGAGCTAAAGGAGGAATTACGTACCCAGCGCAAAGAAACTAAAAATCTTGAAAAAAAAGTGGAAGAATTGATGGCTAGAGTAATTAATGCAGAGAAGCTCACAAACGAAATGAAAGAGACGAAAACCATGGCACGAGAAATACGTGACAAATGCACAAGCTTCAGTAACCGTCTCGATCAACTGGAAGAAAGAATGTCAGCGATGGAGGATCAAATGAATGAAATGAAGCGAGAAGAGAAACCAAAAGAAAAAAGAAGAAAAAGAAATGAACAAAGCCTACAAGAAGTATGGGATTATGTAAAAAGACCAAATCTACGTCTGATTGGGGTGCCTGAAAGTGACGGGGAAAATGGAACCAAGTTGGAAAACACTCTTCAGGATATCATCCAGGAGAACTTCCCCAACCTAGTAGGGCAGGCCAACATTCAAATCCAGGAAATACAGAGAACGCCACAAAGATACTCCTCGAGAAGAGCAACTCCAAGACACATAATTGCCAGATTCACCAAAGTTGAAATGAAGGAAAAAATCTTAAGGGCAGCCAGAGAGAAAGGTCGGGTTACCCACAAAGGGAAGCCCATCAGACTAACAGCAGATCTCTCGGCAGAAACTCTTCAAGCCAGAAGAGAGTGGGGGCCAATATTCAACATTCTTAAAGAAAAGAATTTTAAACCCAGAATTTTATATCCAGCCAAACTAAGTTTCATAAGTGAAGGAGAAATAAAATCCTTTACAGATAAGCAAATGCTTAGAGATTTTGTCACCACTAGGCCTGCCTTACAAGAGACCCTGAAGGAAGCACTAAACATGGAAAGGAACAACCGGTACCAGCCATTGCAAAAACATGCCAAAATGTAAAGACCATCAAGGCTAGGAAGAAACTGCATCAACTAACAAGCAAAATAACCAGTTAATATCATAATGGCAGGATCAAGTTCACACATAACAATCTTAACCTTAAATGTAAATGGACTAAATGGTCCAATTAAAAGACACAGACTGGCAAACTGGATAAAGAGTCAAGACCCATCAGTCTGCTGTATTCAGGAGACCCATCTCACACGCAGAGACATACATAGGCTCAAAATAAAGGGATGGAGGAAGATTTACCAAGCAAATGGAGAACACAAAAAAGCGGGGGTTGCAATACTAGTCTCTGATAAAACAGACTTTAAACCATCAAAGATCAAAAGAGACAAAGAAGGACATTACATAATGGTAAAGGGATCAATTCAACAGGAAGAGCTAACTATCCTAAATATATATGCACCCAATACAGGAGCACCCAGATTCATAAAGCAAGTCCTTAGAGACTTACAAAGAGACTTAGACTCCCATACAATAATAATGGGAGACTTCAACACTCCACTGTCAACATTAGACAGATCAACGAGACAGAAAGTTAACAAGGATATCCAGGAATTGAACTCATCTCTGCAGCAAGCAGACCTAATAGACATCTATAGAACTCTCCACCCCAAATCAACAGAATATACATTCTTCTCAGCACCACATCGTACTTACTCCAAAATTGACCACGTAGTCGGAAGTAAAGCACTCCTCAGCAAATGTACAAGAACAGAAATTATAACAAACTGTCTCTCAGACCACAGTGCAATCAAATTAGAACTCAGGACTAAGAAACTCAATCAAAACCGCTCAACTACATGGAAACTGAACAACCTGCTCCTGAATGACTACTGGGTACATAACGAAATGAAGGCAGAAATAAAGATGTTCTTTGAAACCAATGAGAACAAAGATACAACATACCAGAATCTCTGGGACACATTTAAAGCAGTGTGTAGAGGGAAATTTATAGCACTAAATGCCCACAAGAGAAAGCAGGAAAGATCTAAAATTGACACTCTAACATTGCAATTAAAAGAACTAGAGAAGCAAGAGCAAACACATTCGAAAGCTAGCAGAAGGCAAGAAATAACTAAGATCAGAGCAGAACTGAAGGAGATAGAGACACAAAAAACCCTCCAAAAAATCAATGAATCCAGGAGTTGGTTTTTTGAAAAGATCAACAAAATTGACAGACCACTAGCAAGACTAATAAAGAAGAAAAGAGAGAAGAATCAAATCGACGCAATTAAAAATGATAAAGGGGATATCACCACCGACCCCACAGAAATACAAACTACCATCAGAGAATACTATAAACACCTCTACGCAAATAAACTGGAAAATCTAGAAGAAATGGATAATTTCCTGGACACTTACACTCTTCCAAGACTAAACCAGGAAGAAGTTGAATCCCTGAATAGACCAATAGTAGGCTCTGAAATTGAGGCAATAATTAATAGCCTACCAACCAAAAAAAGTCCAGGACCAGATGGATTCACAGCTGAATTCTACCAGAGGTACAAGGAGGAGCTGGTACCATTCCTTCTGAAACTATTCCAATCAATAGAAAAAGAGGGAATCCTCCCTAACTCATTTTATGAGGCCAACATCATCCTGATACCAAAGCCTGGCAGAGACACAACAAAAAAAGAGAATTTTAGACCAATATCCCTGATGAACATCGATGCAAAAATCCTCAATAAAATACTGGCAAACCGGATTCAGCAGCACATCAAAAAGCTTATCCACCATGATCAAGTGGGCTTCATCCCTGGGATGCAAGGCTGGTTCAACATTCGCAAATCAATAAACATAATCCAGCATATAAACAGAACCAAAGACAAGAACCACATCATTATCTCAATAGATGCAGAAAAGGCTTTTGACAAAATTCAACAGCCCTTCATGCTAAAAACGCTCAATAAATTCGGTATTGATGGAACGTATCTCAAAATAATAAGAGCTATTTATGACAAACCCACAGCCAATATCATACTGAATGGGCAAAAACTGGAAAAATTCCCTTTGAAAACTGGCACAAGACAGGGATGCCCTCTCTCACCACTCCTATTCAACATAGTGTTGGAAGTTCTGGCTAGGGCAATCAGGCAAGAGAAAGAAATCAAGGGGATTCAGTTAGGAAAAGAAGAAGTCAAATTGTCCCTGTTTGCAGACGACATGATTGTATATTTAGAAAACCCCATTGTCTCAGCCCAAAATCTCCTTAAGCTGATCAGCAACTTCAGCAAAGTCTCAGGATACAAAATTAATGTGCAAAAATCACAAGCCTTCTTATACACCAGTGACAGTCAAACAGAGAGCCAAATCAGGAATGAACTTCCATTCACAATTGCTTCAAAGAGAATAAAATACCTAGGAATCCAACTTACAAGGGATGTAAAGGACCTCTTCAAGGAGAACTACAAACCACTGCTCAGTGAAATAAAAGAGGACACAAACAAATGGAAGAACATACCATGCTCATGGATAGGAAGAATCAATATCGTGAAAATGGCCATACTGCCCAAGGTAATTTATAGATTCAATGCCATCCCCATCAAGCTACCAATGAGCTTCTTCACAGAATTGGAAAAAACTGCTTTAAAGTTCATATGGAACCAAAAAAGAGCCCGCATCTCCAAGACAATCCTAAGTCAAAAGAACAAAGCTGGAGGCATCACGCTACCTGACTTCAAACTATACTACAAGGCTACAGTAACCAAAACAGCATGGTACTGGTACCAAAACAGAGATATAGACCAATGGAACAGAACAGAGTCCTCAGAAATAATACCACACATCTACAGCCATCTGATCTTTGACAAACCTGAGAGAAACAAGAAATGGGGAAAGGATTCCCTATTTAATAAATGGTGCTGGGAAAACTGGCTAGCCATAAGTAGAAAGCTGAAACTGGATCCTTTCCTTACTCCTTATACGAAAATTAATTCAAGATGGATTAGAGACTTAAATGTTAGACCTAATACCATAAAAATCCTAGAGGAAAACCTAGGTAGTACCATTCAGGACATAGGCATGGGCAAAGACTTCATGTCCAAAACACCAAAAGCAACGGCAGCAAAAGCCAAAATTGACAAATGGGATCTCATCAAACTAAAGAGCTTCTGCACAGCAAAAGAAACTACCATCAGAGTGAGCAGGCAACCTACAGAATGGGAGAAAATTTTTGCAATCTACTCATCTGACAAAGGGCTAATATCCAGAACCTACAAAGAACTCAAACAAATTTACAAGAAAAAAACAAACAACCCCATCCAAAAGTGGGCAAAGGATATGAACAGACATTTCTCAAAAGAAGACATTCATACAGCCAACAGACACATGAAAAAATGCTCATCATCACTGGCCATCAGAGAAATGCAAATCAAAACCACAATGAGATACCATCTCACACCAGTTAGAATGGCGATCATTAAAAATTCAGGAAACAACAGGTGCTGGAGAGGATGTGGAGAAATAGGAACACTTTTACACTGTTGGTGGGAGTGTAAACTAGTTCAACCATTATGGAAAACAGTATGGCGATTCCTCAAGGATCTAGAACTAGATGTACCATATGACCCAGCCATCCCATTACTGGGTATATACCCAAAGGATTATAAATTATGCTGCTATAAGGACACATGCACACGTATGTTTATTGCAGCACTATTCACAATAGCAAAGACTTGGAATCAACCCAAATGTCCATCAGTGACAGATTGGATTAAGAAAATGTGGCACATATACACCATGGAATACTATGCAGCCATAAAAAAGGATGAGTTTGTGTCCTTTGTAGGGACATGGATGCAGCTGGAAACCATCATTCTTAGCAAACTATCACAAGAACAGAAAACCAAACACCGCATGTTCTCACTCGTAGGTGGGAACTGAACAATGAGATCACTTGGACTCGGGAAGGGGAACATCACACACCGGGGCCTATCATGGGGAGGGGGGAGGGGGGAGGGATTGCATTGGGAGTTATACCTGATGTAAATGACGAGTTGATGGGTGCAGCACACCAACATGGCACAAGTATACATATGTAGCAAACCTGCACGTTGTGCACATGTACCCTACAACTTGAAGTTTAATAATAATAAATAAATAAAAAAAAAAACAATAATTAAAAAAAAAAAAAAAAAAAAAAAAAAAAAAAAGAAAAAAAAAAAAAAAAAAAAGAAAAGAAATGGATGCTAACAGACTTCACCAAATTATAGAATGGAGAATAACAACAGTGGGACAAAGGGTGGCTACTCAGGAAGAGTGTGTGAGCCTCACAAGAACAGACTAGAGAGGATATTTGCAAGGCTTGGACCTTCAGGGCCTTAGGAGTCACATGTACTCTAATGATTGATACCAAGTTGTAGACTGTTCCCACCAAAGCCATTGAGGCATGGGGGAATGAATTTCATGTATTTTTTGCCTGTAATCATGGAATAACAATGACTGTTTAACACAGAATGGAATCCTGGTTAGCTCTCCAATGAAATGTTTTCTTTAATTCTTTTCTCTGTCAATTATATATCCCTGGGAAATCGTTCATTTTCATGGCTTCAGCTGTTATTAATAGACACTGGACAGATTTCTGTGTTTAGTATCCAATTTCTCTCCTGCATTTCTACTGCCAGTGAAACATGTCCACTTGGATGTTGACTTCGCACCTTCAGTCTCAACATATTCAAAGCTAAAAGCATCACTTCCTTCTATTTTTCCCCTCTGATTTCCTTACTTCTGATAAAGGCAGCAATAGCCTCATAGTCACTGAAGCTGAAAACAATGAGATTATTCTCTAGACTTCTCTTCTCATTTAAATAGTTACCTACTTTTGGGCAACTTTTTCTTTTTTTTTTTTTTTTAAATATCTGTATTTCTTTCTTTCTTTTTTCTTCTGTTTTTGGTTCCTACCCTAACACTGGATGAATAAAATAATCTTTGAAGTTTTTGACCTCTGCTTCCCATCTATCATAAACAGATTCCCCAGCCTGATGCTGGAGATATTGCTTAATATGGCCCCACCTTGTCTGTACAGATTTATGTCCCACCTTTTCCTCACATTTCTCTGATCTAGCCAAACTGGACCACTTATTCTCTTCCCAATTCTTTCTGAATTCTTCTGTTTTCATGTTTTTGCTCATTCTACTCGCCCCAAAAGAAAGCTTTTCTTTTTGTTTATGTTTATTAACATCCTGTTTGTTCTTCAACATCCCATATCAGATATCCTCCCCTCCAAGAAGGTTTTCTCATATCTTCTTTGAGAAAATGTGCTATCTTCCTTTCAATATTAACACTTCCAATTTCTGGCATATTCTTCCTTGTTTTATAATAATTTGTATTCTTATTTTACTTCTGCCACCATACGAAAGCCCCTTGAGGGAAGAACGTTCATCTTACTCGCCTCTAAATCTCCACAGTGGGCACCCAATAGACACTTATGGAAATACCCTGCCCCAAACAGTGTTGTTATATTACAGACTAAAAATGCTTTTTGGCTGAGGAACTCATTAAATGGTCATATTCACATCTAGGCCTCTTGGGAGTGGTATGGCCAATGTGATTAATTGTGTGACACAGAAAAGGTGTAGAAAGGTTAAGCAATTGCCAGTGTCATACAATAGGGAAACTAGGACTCTCAAGTCCCAGTCTACAAGTCTGATTTGAGTTTCTTGTAAGAATACTCCCTCCTCTAGAAACAATAATTGCTGTTCATCAGCTTTCGGGCATCTGAAGTGCTTGGAGCAAGGGAAACTGAGAGGCTTAAGCAAATCATCCTTGAGGGATAAATTCAGACGCAGATGCCCAGGGCTCAAATGAGACATCAGGCAGCGGCCTTGTCTGCTTTTAAGTCTGGTGACTGGGGAGCAATCCAAAGAGGGTCTGCCTCCATTCCACCCACCCACTCACTCACCCTCCTGCGAATGGTACAATTCATTTGAACTGACTGAACTCTTGCTAATTGCCTCTTACTGGCCTGTTTCAAGATGAAGCATGGGAAGGCGACAAAGCCTCCCTATTCACAATCTCAGTGGGCAGCAGGGGTCTCTGCAAAAGTAGAGAAACTGGAGCCCAGGCTATTCATTTTTGAAAGTCAGGACAAGATCTTCCACCATTCAGAATCCCACATTAAAATCACAATATTGCATCCTGGAAGACCCTGTCCATTTCTCAAATGGTCTGTCAGAAATTTAGAGTCTATTTAATAAGTCAGTGCTACTTAAAATTACAGGCTTTTTTCGCCTCCAAAGTGATACACACTCTACATTTTAATTTCATTATTATTTTTTTCTCTGGTTGGGGGTGTGGGGAGGGTGAGAGAGAAAGGGAGGAAAGGAGAGAGAAAGGAAGTGGGGAGAGAGAGGGAAGGGGAAAGAGAGAGAGAGAGAGACAGAGAGAGAGAAGGGGCAGTGCTTTTCATGCTTTTCATGAAAACATCGGTTTTTATATTTATGTTTTAAGAAAGCAGAAGGGAGGCAAGAAGTCCAGCCTGATAACTGAACTTTCTGTTTAGAATTCCTTCTTCTCCACTGGGCCTTTGCTAGGTTTCAATAATTATTGCTCAGGCACATAGTCTTGGAGCTTTGCTTTTTCTCAGACTTGTACACAGTTCTAGGAAGGGTTGTTGCCAAAGCCATCATGTGATTTATTGACCCTCCACTGGGACAAGGGGGAACAGATATAACTTTGTGATTTTATTATAAGGAGGCTGGGTTAATATTTCTAGGTGAAACAAGCTACTATACCAAGTTCAAACATCTGAAGAGGGAGGTTAAGAAACCCTGAGTGTGGGGTGTAAGGATTATTCTGTCCTGGGGCTGTACAGACGTCGTCTGAGGCAGGGAGCAGGAGAAGAAAGGACACATTGTGACCCATTTCCAACACCTCCTGTGTGTAGAGGCGGAAGTTCCTTGCCTGCAGAGGGACACGCGCGGAGGAAAAATAGGAGAGTTACAACATGGCACTTACATAAACAACACCAAACTGGCATAAAACATCTAACAAAATTACACAACTTCAAGCTTGGAATTTTTATACAACATAAATATTAGGGTTCAGCCCATTTAATAATGCTATATAAAATCAAGATTTAAGGCAGTAATGTTCCACATAAACTCTGAAAACAACATTTATGCTTCTTATAAAAGCAGAAAATGATTGCATTCTGTGGGCTTTTCAAAATGATGACTATAATTACATGAAGCAACAAAAATGGATTGAATTAAAAATCCACTCGCTTCAATTTAAGTTGGTTAAGGGGGAAAAACGTAGTTTCTGGCCAAGGACTGAGAAAATTTTACAAGTATCCAAAAAAAAAAAAAAAAAAAAGTTGTATGCACTCTTAGGCAGTTAGGCAGCCTTCTCCCAACATGTATATGTAGCCCAAGAGTCACCAATGAAATACGAGCTGCTTCAAACCTGCTAAGTCCTAGAAACCCTTTAATAGTATCTACTGTCACAAGTAGAGCTCTTACTTTTTTTTTCTCCTAGTGAACACACAGCCACCCCTAGAATAATCCAGTTGCTTCCCTATTGTCTTTACGGCATCTTGTGCAATTTAGTCTTGATTAGTGTTGGCTGCTTTAGACTTAAAATCAAAAGAGCACCCCAATGGAAGGACATTCTTAGAACTCGAATTTATCCTTCTGCCTCCATGGGTTAGAGGCCAATTCATGGTTCTCTCTTGTATTTAAAAAGAGCCAGTCACTCCTATAATGGTCTCCCAGTTAACAGGCTAAACTTGGTTCACTGTGTGTGTGTGTGTGTGTGTGTGTGTGTGTGTGTGTGTGTGTTTGGGGAGGGAGGCAGGATTGATGAACATAGGCCCCCCCCCGCAAAATTTAATAATGCTACCTCATGTTAACCTATTGGGCAGAGCCTAACAAAGTTTTACTATTTTCCTTTATGCCAACAGTTTTTCTTGAAGTTGCTTATTAGTGGAGGTTAGATTTGTGTATTTTGATTTAGATATGACAATAATTTTGACAGAAAGTTCTCTGGGAAAAAATAGCATGGCATATCCTTGGGACATTGCTGTAGATTATAGCACCATCATCCTTCTATTCTTAGAGAAATCATTTGTACATGTGAGTACACCTTTATTTATTTGTATGTTCTCTTTGCTTTATGCTATCTTGAAGCTTTGAAGCTGAGTCTGGTTGGCTTTCAAGGTAGACTAGTCATTGATTTTTTTTGTTTGTTTTTTTTTGCCAACCAGACCATAGTTCAGTGGGGTCCAGAAACGTGGACGAGGTCCAACACAGAGGAGCTGGAGGAAAGGAGCAGAAGTGCAGCTTGTGTCTACCTGTGGGCATCAATTCAAAACGTGCATGGACATGCAAGGTGGTGTTTAAGTAAAGGAAAATTCACACACACACACACACACACACATACACACACACCCCCCAGACTTAATGTTACAATGCAGTTTCCATGAGCCATAAAAAAAGAAGATAAAAATGGTAAAGTCTAGTACCTGGTGTAGAGGTATATTGATCTGCTGAAGGAGAGCTTTCACTGCCATCTGGAGCTCGTAGAAGAACAATTGCATGGGGCAGTCAGAAGTATGATCCACACTTTCCATAGATTCAGAGCCAGAAAGTTTTTGGATCCATTCCCATTCCTCTCTGTATGTTGAGTCAAGTTAAAATTAGAAATACAACAAAAGTTCAGAACACAGCTCAGAACTTTCTTAGTGTATGTGTCCAGAACCTGGATAACCAATACTCGGTGGTGAAAACTCAGTGTAATTCATGAAATTTGAACGTTTTGCCACCCAAATGGAGCTTAAAATGATCTCTTGCTAATTTCAGCTTAGTTCACCTATGAAACCACATATACCTCAGAACAGCAGGCCCAATTTGTATGAATCAGTTTTCGAGATTGGGATTCTCAAATATTTTGTAATAATTTCCTGACTGTCCTCATTTTTCTTTCTCTGCAGACCCCCTGTAAATTCTAAGATCCTACATTTTACCACAGGGGCATCTGCTGGCTAATTCTGCAGTTTAGTAACCACAGGACTCTGGTCCAACTCAGGCAACAAACCACTTGGCACATTTCAACCCTGGCCTGTTGTAATCATGGAGGATATTTTGGTTTTTCTCCCCTTCCAAAAGTTTGAGGAGAATCACAAACAGGAACACCAGACAATTCCAATAAAAGGAACCAAGGGACGCATATCACTGCTTCTATCCTCCTTACGAACCAGTCATCTGTGTCTTTATTCTGCATGCTCTATAATCCTTCCTAATGAACTTTTCCAAATGTCACACAGAAGGGAAGGGAAAAGAATGGCAGTGGGAGGAAAGCACATCTGGTTTGCCCCCAAAGACTGCTCTTCAAAAGGAGCTTGGAAAGATCAAGGTAAATGCCTCTTGGGTAACATTGTTTCCACAGGTCTTTCAGCACAAGTCTCTAAACACATTCAGTTGGCCCAGTTTCTTCTTCGAACTCTGCAGGGAGCAGCAGTAGGCTCTCAGGAGCAGGCTAGAGAGGAAAGGAAAGCCCTCCTTTCAGGGGATGGAAAGAGAGGAGGTGCTGACATAGGTTCCCACCCTAGTGAAAACTCTCCGAGGCTTTCCCCAAAGGGCTCTACCAACCTGGCCTCCAATCTGTGGGTCAGAACACCAAATTGATTGTGGCATGAGCTTTTCATCAAAAACCACTCTCTTTTAACTAACTACCCTCTTAGAAAAGTTTCTGTTTTCAAGATATCTGTTTCATTTCAAGTCTCACACTGGACAAGACTATGGAAAATTTACCCTTTGTCCAAGTAAGAAAAAAAAAACCCTCAAAATTAAATCCTACTTCAATCTGGGCATACTGTTGGCTTCACAAATAATTGAAATCTTCGAGAACCTGCTTGGGAACTATTTTTTTTTTTCTCCCATCACTGATACGGAACAAAATGAGAGTTTTGTGACTAGCATATGCACTCATAAAACCTAAAGGACAACAAAGCTAAAATAGGGTTTGTAATCAAGGTGGAAAATAAATTACCGGTAGGACTATCGTGAAACACCTACCGCTAATCAGTTTCTGCTAGAAGGATAAAGGAGATGGAACTGACAGAGAAAAGGTTACTGGAATCTTTTGTACAAACGAAAACTGGATCCTTGGCAAGGGAAAATTCACTGGTATAACCACTAGGAGATGGAGTCTAAGCCTTTAAGACACAAATCTAGAAAATGGATGAGTGTAATTATTACTAAGTCAACCCACAAATGAACCATGTAACCTTTTGGGAAGGACTGAGGCCATAACGAATGTTGATTGTGGCAGTGACCACCAGATGGCAGACTTAAAATCCAGGTGTAGTTGGTAAGTGAAAGGAGAGAATATGGTAGTGAGTTCCCTCCTCCTCCTCCTCCTCCTCCTCCTCCTCCTCCTCCTCCTCCTCCTCCTCCTCCTCTTCCTCCTCCTCCTCATTTCCTCCATTGTCATCAAGCAATACTTAAGAAACCTAGTGAGACATTAGAGTTGATAAAGTCTTGCCACTTGAGGGATCACATTTTAAACGACCAAATTAGGGTCTCCTTTGGCTAAGCAAAGCCATGAGTGTAACTGGAATCTAGTTTATACTCTTTGGGAGTGTCTAGTTTATGCCCTTTGAGGTCTGAAGAATTCTGGATAATTTCTTTTTTTTTTTTCTTGTCTATTCCTTCCTTTCCTTTTTTTCTTTTCTTCTCTTTCTTTTTTTATGTTGAGCACAATTCAGTTCATTATAGCAGACTTTCAGAGGCCTGCTATGAGGGTTGTAAAGTTGAGCCAGATTACCAAGATTGGGCAACTTTCCCAAAGCTAACAGGGTAATTCACCAAATGCCAAACTGTACAGTAAGTTTCCAGAAGCTCGGGCCTTGTTACTTCTTTTCTTCCATAGAGAATTATAAGGGTTGTAGAAAACATACAAGGTCCTCAGGCCAGAAAGTTAGAGTTAGGGAGAATGAGGGTGAGGAGATATTTTAAGATAGGGGGAATCATTGGCTCTATAAAATCTATTCCTATAGGCCATATATAAAAACAGAAAACAAAAAGAACATGACTGTTTTAGATTATACAGAAAATATCCTGGAAATAGCAATGTTGAAAGAAAAGGTCAGCTGTTCAGTAACCAATTGAACATCAATGGTTGTACCATGAGTAATGCAGAGAGGAATGTGAAAGGACAGTGTCTTCTTTAATGGGCTCATGCCTTTCACCAACCATCAGGCAAGCTCTCGTAATTCTAGCGTTAAAACTAAACTCTGGCTGGGCACGGTGGCTCACGCCTGTAATCCCAGCACATTGGGAGGCTGAGGCGGGTGGATCACCTGAGGTCAGGAGTTCGAGACCAGCCTGACCAACATGGTGAAACCCCGTCTTTAACTAAAAATACAAAATTAGCTGGGCGTGGTGGCATACACCTGTAATCCCAGCTACTTGGGAAGCTGAGGCGGGAGAATCATTTGAATCAGGGAGGCAGAGGTTGCAGTGAGCTGAGATTGCGCCATTGTACTCCAGCCTGGGTAAAAAGAGTGAAATTCCATCTCAAAAAACAGGAACAACAAAACAAAACACAACAAAACCAACAAACAAAAAAACCCAAAACTAAGCTCTGCCCTGCTCCAGTGTGGCACCTGAGGACACCTCACCGTAAAAACTGCACTGGGAAGTAACACTTCAGTTTCCTTCTGGAACATCAAGTTGGTCATTTGAGCCACTGTTTCATCACAAGGAAAATCTTAACTCCTGATCACTTACCTAGAAATGTTATTGTTTTCACGGATCTTTACGTGGCAGAGAATGTTGGGCAACTTTTGGGTAACGAGAACTTTGATTTGATCCACAGAGCTACAGAGCTTTAGGTAACCCAGATATAATCCAGGAGAGAGACGCTGATGACTCCTTTTGTGATAGGAGAGAATATCCTGTAGAGTAAAAAAAAAAAAAAGAAAACAAGAAAACACCTTGAAGGGCAATCTCAAATCCTTTTCCTTTCTAAGGCAGGCTGGTCATGGATGAAAGGAGTTGTCACTAAGTAATTAGGTGAGAAACCTCAGGTATACCATGAATGCTGGGGAAGTGGTGGCACAGCTACTGTTACCTTCAGGGGAATTCTCCTCTTGGCCAGTAATCAGTTTTTAATATATTC
The DNA here is from genome assembly GCF_047675955.1 of Chlorocebus sabaeus. NCBI lineage: Eukaryota > Metazoa > Chordata > Mammalia > Primates > Cercopithecidae > Chlorocebus > Chlorocebus sabaeus. Next base: position 41,955,007 of record NC_132919.1, read on the forward strand.
TATATGCTTATTTGCCTAAGATTTCTGTGCCAGCGTAGATGTGTGAGTTGTGTTTGGGAATAGGTGGTGGCGGAGGCAGCTAATAAAGAAAAATAGAGTTGATAATTTCTGTCCTTGAAGATTTTAATGTTTAGCTGTGAGAAATAGATATTTGCAAGTGTAAAAGCTGACAGAACAGTTACGGAAGCTTTGTAATTTCTGGATTGTTAAAATGGAAAAGTCGTTTAAGTAAAACGATTTAAAACAGAATCCAAATTTTACAGTAAGTAGGCTCCTTATCTTGAAAATTAAAAAGGTACTGCCAAGAGGTTTATTGAATTTTATGTTAACATTTAAGTTGTAGCTATAATTATGCACTAATTCTGAGAATGAAGAAAGAGTGAATCAAGCACTGGTTCTTTTTTGGCTTAATTTTTAAAACTAAATTGTATGATAGCTAAAATGCTACTACTTATATTTGACTTTTAAAATGTAACGATGAAGAAGATAATGTTTATAAAAGTATTTGAAGTCTTCACATTTTTTTCCTGGCATCTTTTACAAAATGTTGATATTCAAGTCACACTCTTATGAAATCCTTGTTCGTGTTATGTTTTGCAATCCTTAACTGGTCTACCACTTCTAGATTCTCAGTTATCAGTGACTTTGCATGTTATTTGATTAGATCTCTACATCATCAGCTTCACTGAATTCTGTATCTTTTACAAGATTTTCAATTTTTCCCTGTAATGGATTTTCACTGAATTTGCATTCTATTGTCACATCATAATATTCCAAAAACAGCAGAGACTGAACAAAGCTGTTGATTCAATAGTAAGTGTCAACCAAGTTAAGTACAGGGATGTTTAAATGGAATCTTGTTTTTTATGTGGTCAGTTCTCCAGTGAACTATTTGGGTTGTGACTTTTGATTCTCTATACAACTGCAGGGACTCAGATAATGAATAATTACAAGATTCAGATACCATCCCCCCATATCAGTAGGTACAACTTTTTACATTTAGGCAGTGGGGAGTTGTGACACAAAGTTAGGAGTGGTGAATCAGGTAACTTATTAATATGGTTTGGATTTGTGTCCCCATCCAAATCTCATGTTGAATTGGAGGAGAGGCCTGGTGGGAGGTAATCGGATCATGGGGGTGGGTTTCCCTCTTGCTGTTCTCATGATAGTGAGTTCTCACAAGATCTGATGATTTAAAAGTGTGTGGCACTTCCTGCCTCACTCTCTTTCTCCTACTCTGCCATGGTAAGACGTGCTTGCTTCCCCTTCACCTTCTGCCATGATTGTAAGTTTCCTAAAGCCTCTCAGGCATGCTTCCTGTTAAGCCTGCAGAGCTGTGATTCAATGAAACATCTTCATAAATTATCCAGTCTCAAGTAGTTCTTTATAGCAATGTGAAAATGGACTAATACACTTATGATAGGAGAAAGTTTCCTGTAGGTTAGAGCATATCCTGGTTTTCAAAAAAACAAGGGTTAAATAACTAAGAGAGTAAAGTTCAAGTGCCTTATCACAAAAAAAGTGATAAGTGAGGTGATGGATATGTTAATTAGCTTGATTCAGTCATTCTACATTGTATACATATATCAAAACATCAGTTTGTACCCCACAAATATATTCAAATATAATTCATCAATTAAAAATAATACCAATGAAAATAAATATTTTTTTGAAAGGGTAAGGTAAAGGGAATCAACTCTACCTTTAAATTCAGGGAAGGTGAGAAAACAAACATTGAAATGTCTATAGAATTCTATATGGAATGGAAAAGTATGGGATCTTCCTTGATCATCATACTCTGAAGGAGTGATCTTTCCTCTGTTGAATTAGCCATCTGCAACATCTAACAGATGTTATTATGTATTGTTTCCTCTGTCTCATCCTTTATCAAACACATATTGAGTCCCTATAATGTGTCAGGCACCATGTGAGACATTGGGGTTTCAGGTGAATATGATGTCATCCCTACTTTTGAGGAGGTCAAAAAGGACAAGTTAACAGATAATCACAATATATTGAAATCAGTTTTATAATAGAGGCAATGTTGGCATACAGCAGAAGGAGTACTTATATTTTTCTTCTTTCGTGTTATTTTCTTGAACTGGACTGTGAAATTAATGGTAAGGCTATGTTTTTCATTGCTTTCTGTCCTTAGTACCCAGTACTTTTCTGTACTATGAAATGATGGTAAGGCTATGTTTCTCATTGCTTTGTGTCCTTAGTATGCAGTGCTTTTCTGTATAAAATAGGTATACAACATGTGGAAAATTAGGCCAGATACCTTAAACAGACCATAAGGGAATAGTAGAAGAGGGATAGAATAAGAGTGGTCACAACTGGGAGAAACATCTAATAAGCATGCACAGAAAAGCAAAATGTAAACAATTTTTTAAAAGATCACTTGGCCAAAAAAAACAAACAAACAAAAAAAAAAAACAGGCTAGAAAAAATTTGATCTCATGATCAAGAAGGAATTCTTATTAGTACCAGGACGGATAAGGCTGAACTTTTTAATGTCTTCTATCCTGTCTCTATAGCCTAGATCACAAGTAAGTAGTTGACTACAATAAATTCAGTCAAGGTGGAATTTGGGAAATGAACACTAATCAAAGGGAGAGAAATGGTTAATGAGGAAAGGAAAAATGGAAGTATTCAAATCCACTGAATTTGATGATATGCACCCTAGGGATACTTGCTACACAAGCAGATGTGGCTACAGACTCACAGGTCATTATTTTTGAGAAGTCATGGAGAATTAGAGAAGTCCCTAAAGACCAGAAAAGGACAAATATGGCTGTCTTTGAAACAGGAAGGGGAGAAACATAGAATGACCCTAGTAATTAAAGACCGCCAACTTATTGATCTTTAGGAGAAACGAGAAAGAACCATCAAACAATCAATTTGCAGTCATCCAGGAAATCTGGAGACACTAAAGAGCAGTCAGCATGGTTCTGTGAAGAGCAAACCATACAGATTACCTTAATTTATTATAGCAGTAGAACAGGATTCCAAGACCAGGGAGAAGTCTCCAGTGTAATCTGTTATACTGGATAACATGGGAAAAATAGAATCTGGACCACATTGCTTTTACCAAGCTGAATATCTGAGTGGGAGATTTGTACATAATGGAGATGGTGAATAAATAGTAGACATATTATTGAGTGATGGTCCAGTAGGGATTGGTCCTGAGGACCCGTCTGTTCAGCTTATTTACTGACATTCTGGACAAAGAAATCAAGAATGTGTGCATCAAATTTGTGGGTCCCAAATTTGGTATGGTTTTGCCTTTCTGGAAAATAGTAATAAAGTTCTAAATGACCCTATGCATTGGAAAAATAAGCCTATGATAATTAGGGTTGAAATTTAATAAGAAAATGTGCTTGTAAAGACCTACACCCAAGATTACAAATATAGGATAGGTAAGAGTATCAGAGGAAAACATGTGGGGGTCAGAACTGACCACAAATAGAATGTGAGTTAGAAGTACACTGTGGTTATATAAAAACCAACAGCATTCTGGGATAAAGTAATTCACTCTTTCATTCAATTTTTTAAAAGACTATCATTGAGCATCTACTCCGTGTTTTCTTGCCTTTATGTTGTCATTTTTCCTTCTTTAAAATGTTTTGGAGCCTGAAAAATGTGTGGGAATGGAAAGAAGCTATCTCATCCACACAATCTATGATACGTTAGAAAGGCCATCTGTTTTTTTTTTTTTTTGAGATGGAGTCTCACTCTGTCGCCTAGACTGGAGTGCAGTGGCTTGATCTTCTGTCTCCTGGGTTCAAGCGATTCTCCTGCCTCAGCTTCCCAAGTAGCTGGGATTATAGGCATGTGCCACCATGCCCACCTAATTTTGGTAGTTTTGGTAAAGATGAGGTTTCACCATGTTGCCCAGGCTGGTCTTGAACTCCTGACCTCAGGTGATCTACCCACCTCAGCCTCCCAAAATGCTGGGATTATAGGTGTGAGCCACTGCACCAAGCCTAAAAAGGCCTTCTAATACCAAATTCAATGCCTGTGGTTCTACATATTACCTGATTTGACCTCTAATCTGCTTTTATAACCTCCATTTCCACTATAGACCTTTTGTGTTCCTTATCTCTAGTCAAAATGGATTGTTTTTTTCTTTCCCCATACATGCCCTAATCTCTCTGTTCCGATTGTTTGTTTCACAAATTCACTCATTCTACCAACTTTTACTGAGCACTTACTATGTATCAGTCATTGTGGCTAGGATATTGATGATACCGAGATGAATAAAACACGATCCTTCCCTTCAAGGAACTCACATTTCAGTGTGAGAGAATCATGTAAGCAAGTTTTTCTCACCCAGCATCATAGAGGCCATAAGAAGACTGTGGAAGGTCCATTGTGGGCCTAAGGGAGGGTGAAATCCACTCTTCCAGTTTCTGCCTCATTTCTTTATCATGCTTTCAATTTAATTTAATTCTATCTATTTAATTTCTTCCTTCTTCTCTCCTTCCTTTTGTTCTTTCTCTCTCTCTCTTTTTTTTCCATCTGGTTAACTTAACTACCCTCATGGCTCAGCCAAATGCCACCTCTTCTGCAATACCTTCCCTGATATTTTCAGGCAGAATTAATAGCTGCTTTGTCTGTGTTCCCCATAGTACACCGTTTGTACTGCTATCAGGCTCTAGTTTAATTCTGTCTTGTATTACCTTGATTTGTTTACAAAACTGTCTGTCTTCCTTTGACTGAACTCCTTGAGACTAGGGACCTTGACTTATTCATTTGTTTTTTTCTGTAGCACCTAGAAGAGTGCCTGGCACCCAGTTGACACTGAAAAAAATATTCATTAAATGTGAAGTGAGAAGACCAGAGGAGGTGGGGTCTGGGGCCGGTCTTTCAGGAGAAAATATGCTGTCCTTGCACAGTGACTAGGAAGGGTATATCCACCTTCTCGTCATTGATCAGAGATCCTGAGAGCTTGTTAGAGTAACAATAGGTAGTTGCTTTTTCAATAACTACAGTACTTTTATTTTGTTGGATGGAGTATGAAAGCTCAACCATCCACGATGGTAGAGGTGACAAAATGGTGGCTAGTGGTCTTTGTAGGACCAAGATTATATGGACTGCAAATAATTTAATTTTCTGAATTATTTTCTAAATTATAAAAATAAAAAGACTTTACCGAAATTTTTGGCTTTCAACTTATCTTCAAAACACTGAAAAATTTCAAGCCTGGGACCACATTCTTCCATTGTAATTAGCTGAGGCTGAATCGGAGCTGCTCTCTTTAAAGGGGACAAGATTAATGCAGTCTTTACTTACACTTGTTTCTTTTTATTTTAATTGAGCTATAATTCATATGCCATAAAATTCACCCTGTTCAAGTGTATAATTCAGTGGTTTTAGCATATTCACATGGTTGTGCAACTATCACCAGTGTCTAATGCCAGACCATTTTCATCACTTTAGAAAGAAACCACACATTCATTGGCTGTCATTCCCCTATCTCTCCCCCTGCTGTTCCTGAAACCACTAATCTACTTTCTGTCTGTATGGTTTTGCCTATTCTGGGCATAGCATATAAGTGGAATCATACAACATTTAGCATTTTGTGTCTGGCTTCTTTCACTCGGCATTACATTTTCAAGGTTCATCCATGTCGTAGCATGGATCATATGTTATTCATTTTAATGGCTGAATAGTATTCCATTATATGGATATACCACATTTTGTTTACCCATTCGTCTGTTGTTTGGCATCTAGTTTACTTCTACTGTTTGACTATTGTGAATAATGCTTCTATGAATATTGGTGAACAAGTTTTTACATGAACCCAATTGTTTCCTAAGTCCAGCCCAATTGCCTCATTTCCAGCAATCTTTCTGATTCCTGTAGTTTTTGATCCTTGTGTTTCGAGATGCTTAGGGGTAGAAAGAGTAGGAATGTGCTGGAAAAAAAGCAGAAAAAGGAAGAAGAGGTCCTGGGCACCTAGGGTGTAAGAAGAAGAGACTGAATACCTAGAGGTGACAAGGAATGCCTAAGGGGAAGAAAAGGAAAACAGGGATGAGACGGAACAGAAGACAGACACACTTCACCACAGCTTCCCTACGATCACAAAGGATGCAGAGAAAAGGAGGGGGGAGGGGTGTATAGCAGCATGATGGAATGGGAAGGCCATCAGTCTAGGAGTCAGAAGTTGTGGGTTTGGTCCCTCTTTTGGCTGATATGACCTTGACAAGGTACTTCCTTGAAATTCATGGCTTCTTATGCAAACTGGACACAAAATGACTCACTCATCCTCATTGGGTTTGCAGGAGGATCAAATGATATCATAGAAGTGACAAATGTTAGAAAGCTGAATATATAGTACACATGTGAGAGATTAAGCTTCAGGAAAAAGCTTGCATGTGAGGCTTCCAAGGACTAAAGCGATCCCTGAAGAGAATGGTCGGAGAAACTTAGCATCTGAGAGGGGCCTTTCTGTTGGAAATACTCTCATTGCCGATTAGTTTGCTCAAAGGGACTCTTGTCCACAATAACTCTTTTCCTTCCCAGGCAAGGGTGAGGAGGATTTTTTTGCTCTTTCACAGATAAATGAGAGAGGCCTGTTGTGAAGGCCTAGGATTTGAGAGGGTCAGGAATTTGAGGGAGTTGGACACTGGAGTTTCCCTGGGGTCCTAGGGATTCGTAGATTTTAACAAAATCTGGGCCCAGATTTTGTTAAAGCCCTTATCTGTTTTGAAAACCCCATCATGGATCATTAGTTTTATACAGCTTTTCCTTAGTTGTGATGGAAAGGCAGAAAACATGATAAAATGCCCCACGAGATGATTAGGCCATTACCAGAGGTCTCCGTGGACTGGGTGTGTCTTGAGGGCAGCCTAGCATTGCTTGAAATTTTCTGAGACATGAATGGTGATTATTATTAATAAAAAGTCAAGAAACAACAGATGCTGGCAAGGCTGCAGGGAAATAGGAAAGCTTTTACAGTGTTGGTGGAAATGTAAATTAGTTCAATAATGTGGCAGATGGTGTCGCGATTCCTCAAAGACCTAGAATCAGAAATACTATTTGACCCAGCAATCCCATTACTGGGCATATACCCAAAAGAATATAAAGCATTTTATTATAAAGACACATGCACACATATGTTCACTGCAGCACTATTTACCATTACAAAGACATGGAATCAAGTCAAATGTCCATCAGTGATAGAGTGGATAAAGAAATGTGGTACATATACACCATGGAATACTATGCAGCCATAAAAAGGAACGAGATCATGTCCTTTGCAGGGACATGGATGGAGCTGGAAGCCATTATCCTCAGCAAACTAATGCAGGAACAGAAAACCAAATACTATGTGTTTTCACTTATAAGTGGGAGCTGAACAATGAGAACACATGGGCACAGGGAGGGGAACAACCCACACTGGGGCCTGTTGGTAGGGGCAAGGAGAGGGAGAGCATCACAGCATCAGGAAAAATAGCTAATGTATGCTGGGCTTAATATCTACGTGATGGATTGATAGGTGCAGCAGATCACCATGGCACACCTATGCAACAAACTAGCACATCCTGCACTTGTACCCTGGAACTTAAAATGAAATTAAAACAAAAATGAAAAAAAAATTTCTGAGACATAATAAAAATCACTAATATTTATTGAGCACTACTTTGTGCTACTCTTTTAATCATTTATATACTAACTCACTTATCTTCATTACAACCCTATGAAGTAGGTTTTTTGCAGAGGAGGAACTGTGAGGGATGAGAAGTTAAATAATGCCCTGGACACATAACAAGAAAGGGCGGAGTCGGTATCACACCCAGTCATCCTGATTTCAAAGTGGTGCACAGAATGTGATGTGATGTAGCAGAAAGCAGCCCAGGCTTCCAATGAGAAGGCCTGGTGGTCATCACTCCACTACCCCTGAGAAAAGAGAGTGGTCTGGGGCCTGTTATTTTGGGAATTGCCAGCCTGCTTTGGGTACCACCAAGACCCATCTCTCCCTTTATGTTGAATTGGTGGGGCCAACTCCTGACATAATTAAATCTTAAGTCTAGGAGGGATTGGATACCAGTCCTCGTGTTTTTATTTCCCATTTCCTCTCTAGTTTGAGACTTGTATGGGAAGGAGGGGAGAGAGAAGAAGTAGGGGGAGGAGACGGGACAGTGGGGGTGGGTGGGAATGACATCAGGTGGGAATGTGCCAGTCAGCGGGGGTAAATTTTCCACTTGGATCTATGTGGAAACCCGATCCTGCCTCTATTTTTGGTTTCCTTCTCTAACAACCTTTCACCAGATTGGAATTTTTCTGCACCTGTAACACATTTTTAATGTAATAAGTCTAGGAGAAACCAGGTATTATATCATGCTGAGGCCTGTGCTGTGTTTCTAGGAGCAAAGGTAGCCCAGACCCTAGTTTATCCCTATAGGGGATTAGTGTATTAGTCACCCTGTAAAAGCTCAATTTATTATGATTTTTTAAATGTTTCTTTTAGCACTTGCTTATAAAAGGTGAAGAGGGGAGCCTCAAATGTGTCTGTGTTCCCTGCCCCCACCTGCTTCACACAAGCCCATACTCTCTGTCAATTCCCTATGAACCCAAATTCCACAAAATTAAATCCAGAGGTATTGGCTTTGACCAATTAGCTTACCTTTGCTTCACTGGCCTCTGTCCTGGTTTGGGCCAGTGTGAGTAATGAAAAAATGAGATTATTGTACTTGCCACCCCTTGGCAGGGAATGAAAGTAACTTAAAAACTAAGTTAGCTGTTTAGGGTGACCACAAATGGCTCCTGGGACGGAAGCTCAGATTTGGGTTGTTTCTGTGCAACTGGGTCCTTCCTTCTCCCTTACTCCAGGTTGGCTATCTGTGGATATGCCACTGCTTGCATGGGGCTCAGTGTAGATGTTTCTGCCAGCTTTTCTACCTAACCAAAGCGTCCTATACAATTCATTCCTATCACTGGGTTAAAAAAAAAAAAAACAAGAAACAAAAACAAGGAAAGAAAGAAAAAAAAGAAACAGTTTGAAGCCCACGTTCACAAAAGAATGTGTGAGGCTGAGAGAGCGTGCTGGACTCAGGAGCATACATGGGTTGGTGTCCCAATTCCACCATCCAGGCCAAGGGCTGCATGTAAGCTACCTGGATTTTGAATTTTGGTGGATATCAAGTAAGTCTTTTATCCTTTATTTCATCTCCTGTCCCCCACTCACTAAAATCCTGACTTCTACCTCAGAATGTGATATAATATAGCAGAAAGAAGCCTGCTTCCAATCAGAAGATAGGAACTGAAGCCTCAGCTCTGCCATTTTCTAGCTGTGTGCCAAGGGACAAAATCAAGTTTTGTGGAGACGCAAGTGGATATAGTTTCCGGTGTCTTTTTTAAGGAAAACAACACAAAGTCATGAATGCAAAATTGCTATGGTCCCTGAGAGGACCTGGAAAGGGCTTGTACAAGTGAAGGTTGAAGGACATCAAAGCTTCATTAGCTTCACTAAATTGCCTCTGTGGGTAGCCCTATGTCATTCAACCTGTTTGAGCTCTAGTTCTGTTCTTTTCTTTTCTTTTCTTTTCTCTCTCTCTCTCAACCTCCCTCCCTCCCTCTTTCTATTCTTTTTTCTTTTCTAGATGGAGTCTCACTCTGTCACCCAGGCTGGAGTGCAGTAGTGTGATCTTGGCTCACTGCAACCTCCGCCTCCCAGGTTCAAGCAATTCTGCCTCGGCCTCCTGAGTAGCTGGGATTACAGGCAGCTGCCATCACAACTGGCTAATTACTGTATTTCTAGTAGAGATGGGGTTTCACCATGTTGGCCAGGCTAGTCTTGAACCCCTGACCTCAGGTGACCTGCCTGCCTTGGTCTCCCAAAGTGCTAGGATTACAGGTGTGAGCCACTGCACCCGGCCTCTAGTTATTTCATTCCTAAAATGGACTTAATCATGCCTGTCTGTTCCAAGAGAGTATTGTAAGGAATATGCAGGAGTAAATATGTGTGAGGGTGTTTTTGTACATACACATGCATGTACACATACACACAAATACACATGCACATATATATATACAATTTAGAAATGTATTATTATTATAGTTCGTTCAGATATTGGTTTAATGTTTTGATTACACTATCTAGAGTTTCCCTATCCCCTACGCAATTATTTGTCTCAATGTTTCTTTACTTTTTTTCTTTTCTTTTCTTTTCTTTTTTAAGATGGAGTATTACTCCGTTGCCCAGGCTAGAGGGCAGTGGCATGATCTTGGCTCACTGCAACCCACCCCCCAGGTTCACGTGATTCTCCTGCCTCAGCCTCCCAAGTAGCTGAGATTATAAGCATGCACCAACATACCCAGCTTTTTTTTTTTTTTTTTTTTTTTTGTATTTTTAGTAGAGATGGGGTTTCACCATGTTAGCCAGGCTGGTCTTGAACTACTGACCTCAGGTGATCCACCCACCTCGGTCCCAAAGTGTTGGGATTACAGGCATGAGCCACTGTGCCTGGCCTCAATGTTTCTTATTGGCTCATTGGCCAGGGTATGAAAATGCTTTATTGGGTGTCCACTATTTGTATTGCCGAATGAATTCCAGATCTAGAGAGTGATAAATAAAAAATAAGTTGCATTTGCAACAACATGTCTCTGGACCCTCTCCACTCCATCATTGCATATGTAAATGGCTCTTTCTATATTTCACTAGACCTTCAAAAATTGTGTTTGGAACCCTAAATATACCAGGGAATTAAGAAAAAAACTACGTACCTGGATGGTTATCAGTAAAATGTCTAACGCTGTTGGCTCCTCAGGTGTTGATAGAGACTTTCTCTGGCTTTGCAGCTTTGAGATCTGCATCCATTTGCCATTAAAAAATGAATAAAGCATCTCCACCTCCCTGATGGTGACTATGAGTATGTTTCCGTGTCGATCTTTAATGGGCTCATAGTAAACTCTTCCCAAGTTGTGTGTCCCAAGTAAATTCTGGAAACAAATGGATTACTGGTTGCATAGAGGGTATGATGCTAACAAAGCAGCACAACAACAACAAAAGACACCATGAATAATTATCTGATTGCTGAGAAGCTGTTTGCTCTTTTTTTTTTTTTGCACTTAAACCTAGAATATATGGCATCATAGAAATGTACTTCACAGAAGCTCAAAGAAAATGTCTTTACAAAGACATTTGTAAAGATTGCAGAGCCTGCAAAGATTACAGCAAGACGCACAAAAGTTACGTTTTTTTTAAAAAAAGCAAATTCAGTATCTGTAAATATTTCTTACCCACATAGACGCACCAGTACATAAACCTCAGTTACCAGTGCTTGAAGAGAATCCCAGATGTTTTAAAGAAAAATGTCTGATATTTAAAGTATGCTTCTGTGGAGTTCTCAAGAGATCTGCAGTAAGCTGGTATGAGGTGGGGTTGTTTAAAATGAAGAAGTGAATTGACAATGTAGCACATTGTACAGGTCCCCAAATGACTGCACATTCCCTTCAAGATACTTTCATTGGGAAATTGGCCTGGTTTGACTTATCTGTATTTCAGGGGCTTCTGTTTATTTAAAAACCTGTTAAAATTGCTTATAAACTGGGTCACCTGAGGCAGACAATACTTTTAGGAAGGTAGGAAGGGAAAGATGCCACACACTCAATGTGGAGGGGCTTAGGTTATTCCTAAAATAAACAGGAGTTTTACAAATATGCAGGCTTTGAAGATTTCTAACGTAGAACACTGGAGGAATAAGATAAAATCCCCTCTTGCTTTAAATATCTATGATTTCTAAACATTATAAATCATCTTAGAGCTCCTAGCTGTTACTTTTGTGAGCTCACATAAGTGGTGGTGAGATGCCCTGTTGGCATGAATACAGAAATAGAACTGGGATTTGTAAAACTGATGAGGATGACCTAAAAATGAATGAGCCGGGAAGTCAATATCTACATCTATGAAAACCCTGCAATTTTCCCTCACAGGTAGGGACTGCGTCTGAAACCTTATCTTCCTCACAAAGACCAGACATAGGGCAAGTAAGGAATTTCATAAGTAATTTTTGACATAAAAATTCATTTAGCAAGATGATGATTTTTTTGCAATGGCCTAATCACTCAGTCATATTTTTTCTTTCCAACATTTGACTTCTAAATCATAGAGAAGTGGATGAGGCTTTGAGTCCAGCCCTGTGGGGTACTAATAAGTAGTGTGATGTTGGTAAACTGGCTAGCCAAAAAGAAAAAAAGGAAAGAAAAGAAAAGAAAAGAAAAGAAAGGCCTGATTTGTAGCATATGCCAGTTTCAGTGGTATAAATACTCTTGCTGTAGTGGGATTTCAAACTACCCAGAGTTTGACAACACGCTTTCAAAATCCCTGAATATTTAACAGTTGGCTCTCTTGGGCCAGTACATGTTGGCTCCAGCCTACCATTGCGATTAAGCCTTTACTTATATTTGGTATTGAATTTCAGGGTTGGCTACCATTTATTAACTGTTGGACTTCCGAAAAATTATTTACCCTCTCTGGTCCTGAGTATCATCATCTAAAAGTAAGAGTCTTTACAGCTCAGACAGCTGTTATGCTAATCCTTATCTCAGTGAGTGTTTGAGGGATTAAATCAAGCAACTCACGAAAAAGTAGTTTGCAAACTCTCAAGCTTGATACAATGTAGGGTGGGGGCTTTCTTGACTGCTCTAATTGGAATCCCACCCAGGCTTACATCTACTCCTTTTCAAGACCCATCCCAGATTTCAACTCCTCTGGGAAGACTTTTCCAACTCTCTAAGGTAGACTTTACCATCCCTCTTTTGTCCCTTACTGTTTCCTGTACAAAATTCCATCTTAGCATGTCTCTGGCTTTACTGCATGTATTGGTATATGAGTTCACGTTATGAATTCATAGTTGTTTCATCTCCGTGTCTCTGTGTCCCTTGCACAGTGCCTGCAACATGGAAAGAACTCAGTCACTTTTTGTTGACTTAATTGACATTTTGTATTACCATTAAGAGGCTGGAAAATGTGATTCACTTTGGACCAAAGCTGATGGGTAGACATTGATGATGGTGGTCTTTTCACTTAAACAAAATTATTATCAGTGGTTCACTATCAGCTGTAGATAGATTTTCTAAGGGGTTGAATAAGAAAGCACTAGAAGTCTTCTTGAAATTTTTTATTAACATCAAATTAGGTTAGATAGCTAGCTTTGGGGAGAGCCCAATTTAAAAGTAGAATATTACTGTGAAAATAAATTGCAACTATCTTCCATGAGGGAGAATTCAGGGTTCTTTAGGGCCTAGAGGAAAAATAGACCATGTTAATACAGGTCATAATCAAAGTTAGGTGATCTGGGGCTCCTGATGATCCTACAAGAGCCACCTGATGGCTAATAGGAATGCATCTAGGTTATAAACAGGACAAATCACAGGGCTATCAATAAGCCCTAGGCAAAGGCACACTATTTAGAGGCCTTTATTCAGTTTGGGGTGGCGCAGACATGGGAAGGTGAAGGAAGTCCAGAGTTGGGATAAGGAGGCTTGAAAAGACCAAAATTTTGGGAAAATCTTTGTTCCCCCTTAACAAATGTAAAGAACACAGTATTCATACATTGGCACTTACCTCTTACTCACTAACACTCATTTCTAAAAGCTATGGAGAAGCAAAGTTTAGCAAAACCTGCAGTGTCAGAGTTTTACTGTCTTTGGGGGATAAGTAGTTTAGACACCTTTCAATACAAGAGCAATGTACACTTCTCCCTCTTGGGGCCCTGTGTCATTTTCCTAAGAGAAGGAAGAACAATGTGGGCTCTTGGTCACTTACAGGCTTTCTCATCTTAATTTTTGTTTCCCAAATGCTAAGATACTTATCTCTCCTCCTGCCTAGGTAATTTTAATGAAGAATAGACTTCTTTTTCTTTTTTACCATAATATGAGTAATTTTTTCTCTTTAAAATTTTGCAAATTACTACACAGTAAGATGATGAAGAACTGGAAAGAATGCAGGCTTTGGAGTTATATAAATCTGGATTTGAATCTAGAATCTGCTACTTCCTATCTGTGTAACCTTGGCACAAATGAGCCTTTCTAGGCCCTAGTGTTGTGATCTGTTAAAAGAATACCAATAATAGTACTTTCTCATTAGGTTGCGGTAAAGATTAAATGAGATTAAAGTTTGTAAAGCACTCAACACAGTGCCCGGCACCTAGTCTGTTAAATAAACGCAAGTGGTCACTTCATTATTATTATTTACTATTATATATTAAAGGAGCTCACTAGAGAGCAGAAACCCAGAAAACAAGGTGCAGATTGCACAGTGCTTGATATGCACTGTGATAAAGGTAGGTCTCCTGACTTGGACACAGTGACTAACCCAGTGACTATGAGTGCAGATGAGGGGGAGAAAGGTCATGACTGAGGCCTTTGTGCGCTGTGATAAAATGTCTGAGCCACAACTGGAGGAGTCTAAGTCAGAGAATGCCTTGGTCAGAATCTTTTAGATTGGCTACTCTGGCCAGAGTATGGAGAGTGGATTGGAGGGTGCTCAGATTGGTAGCAGAGGGATGACTTGGGAGGTTTTTGACCTAATTGGAGTATTCAGGCAGTAGTATACAAAACTGGAAAGGAGAGGAGAGTAAAATGAAATGCCCCAGAGGAAAATCAATAGAATTTATTTTTGGTTGATGCCAATCAAACTATGTATAATGCATTTTTACTTTCCTCAGAACACTGTCATTTTATTTTATTTTATTTTATTTTATTTTATTTTATTTTATTTGTGAGACAGAGTTTCGTTCTTGTTGCCCAGGCTGGAGTGCAATGGTATGATCTCAGCTCACCACAACCTCCGCCTCCCGGGTTCAAGCGATTCTCCTGCCTCAGCCTCCTGAGTAGCAGGGATTACAGGCATGCACCACCACATCCAGTTAATTTTGTATTTTTAGTAGAGATGGAGTTTCTCCGTGTTGGTCAGGCTGGTCTTGAACTCCTGACCACAGGTGATCCTCCCGCCTTGGCCTCCCAAAGTGCTGGGATTACAAGCGTGAGCCACATTGTAAAATATTTTAAATTAGTAGAGTGATCTAACTTATTAACTATATGTCAGTCCTCAAATTTCTTTTTCTTTCCCTTCAGAAAAGTTTCTCTGTACCTTACACCTCCCTTCCACCTCTCTTACCTCCCTCCCCAACAAAAGGTGCCTTCAGTATTTCCAGACATTTTCTTTGTAGAGACTAGTAAATAGTTTGGGCAATAGGTCCTACCAAAAAAAGGTGATGAACGCAACTTTTATCATTGAACTAGGCATACAGAAACTTGGAGAGAAGGGCATGCGTACAGTACTCAGGCCTTGATGGGGGCACTGTGAAGGTGACCATTTATTGAAGACTATGAGGCTCTCTGGTCACAGTGCAGGACTGGAGAGCTATCCATCCAGGTGGTAACTATGCTACAAAACATTTCTGTGATCCCTTTTCCCTTTGGCTAAAGTTTCCCTCAAGTGTGAGCACTGGGGTACATGGGTTTGGATTGACAGATATGTTTATTTATCCAACCTGTACTTACTGAGTGTCTACCACACGCCAGGCATTGGGGATATAGTGGTAGCCAAGACAGACACATTTGCTGAACTGAGGAACTCACAGTCCAAGTGGGTCACTAAACAGATAATAATACAAATAATAAACTCTGGGATTCTGATCACTTTCCTGAATGAAGAATACGAGGTGCTATGAGAGTGATTCACTTAATCAAGGGATCAGAGAAAGGCTCTTTAAGGAAGTATAAAAACTAAGCTGAAACCTGGAGGATATGTAGGAATCAGTAAGGCAAAGTGAGGAAAGAAGGGGATTCCAAGCAAAGGAAACAGCTTGAAAACTACCAAAGGATACTGAGAAAGACCAGCAAGTCGGAAGAAAATCAGGAGAATGTGAAACTGTGGAAGCCAAGGGATATGCCAGTCTACACAAGGAGTATGGAACCAAGCGTATAAAATGTTGCTTAGTGAAACTGAAGTCATTGGCAAGACTAGATCCAGGTTTTGTGGGGGCCTGAACCATACAATTTTGAGGCACTCTTTAAGACCAAGAATACAAAACTACAAAAATAAAACTAGGTATAAAAGTGACTCTTTATCTTGAATGATTAAAGAAATCTCCTTCTCTCCAGCAAATATCAGTGTGTTTGGAATTCTGGGTCCCCTTTCCCCCTGAAATTTCTTTAGGTAGTTTACAAGAAATGCTTCCTGACTGCAATCCAGCTTCCCTTCCGTAAAACACTGTGGGCTCCACACTCACAGGGGTCCCACGCTCATAGCTCATGCAAGTGAGGCATCCTGAAGCTCCATTTTGGCAGCATCATCTGCCTCTGATTTCTGGTGCCCTTAAAGACCAGTTTTGTATGCATCACGGTAGCTAAAGTCAGAGAGAGGGTTGAGAACCGATAGGAAATGAAGATGTCAGTGGAGAAAGAGGATGTTGGTAACTCTTCCAAGAAGTTTGAGTGTAAAGAAGAGAATAGTTTGGTAGCGGAAGGGGCATGTGGGGCTATGGGAGGAATTTAGGGGGAGATTTAACTGGAAAGACTTGAGTATTTTAAAATAAAAATGAGAGAGAAGAGATGGAACCCAGAGCACATGTGGAGGAATGAACTTAAGTCAGGAAATGTGAGACTTTATCTTCTGAAATAAAAAGAAAAAAAAAAGAAGGTTCGGTCTGTGCAAGGAGGTTTATAAATTTGGCAGAAAAAATCATTAATTTCCTTTTTTTTCCTTGATGAATTATACAGTGAAATCATCACCTGAAATGTGGAGAGTGTGGGGAAGGAGAAGGGATGTGGGAGAATGAAGAAGGTTTTTATTTTATTTTATTTTATTTTATTTTATTTTTTGAGGCAGGGTCTTACTCTGTCACCCAGGCTGGAGTGCAGCGGCACGATCTCAGCTCACTGCAACTTCTGCCTCCCAGGCTCAAGTAATCCTCCCACATCAGCCTCCTAAGTAGCCAGGACTGCAGACATGCATCACCACGTCCAGCTAATTTTTGTATTTTTGGTAGAGATGGGGTTTTGCCATGTTGCCCAGCTGGTCTGAAACTCCTAAGCTCAAGTGATCCACCTGCCAGCCTCCCAAAGTGCTGGGGAGAAGGTTTTAAAATAGTTGCTTTACAGTGTGAGAAAGCAAATTTAGTAGAGAAAGGAAATTGGACCACTAGGTAACATTACATGTGAGAATTGTAGTCATGAATTTAACAAAACCAGTCAGCCCTTTTTTGTGATTTTTTAATGTGGCAATGTGTAACTACTTTAGACATGTTGGATTCATCCAGGCGTGGGATTTTTCCAAATAAATAATATGAAGGGAAAAAATGGAATATTTTCAAGGAAGTGATTAAGATGGGCTAAGGAATCTAAGCTGGTCAAGGAAGGAAATGACTTCAGAAGTGGGCTGATGCATTATGAAAAGTGGTGAGGTCTATAGATTTGGAAGCTGAGGAAGTACAAAAGTATTGTAATGGGAGTAGTTGAGTAGGGTCACACTGGCCATCATTGCATCACTCAGTGTCTGACTGCACTGACTCGTAACAGCCTGATCCTTCTCATATTGCTGATATGAGATTAAAGTTCTAAGAAACCTCCAATAAACACATAATAAAGAGTCCCCCTTGAAATTCTAAGGTTTTCCAGTCTGTGATCCAGGCATGTCTGGGCTGTATGGTAGGGTGATGGGAGGGTCCACTAAGGAGTCTGAGGCTCTTGGGAATGTATTTTATCCTAAAGAAAGAGTAGCGTGAGGTGCAGTGGCATGGGCCAACTCAAATGAGTCAGTGATGAAAGGACAAGGCACTTTGAATTCAGCAGTCATCATGGTCTGCTCCAAGAACTGCTTCTTGAGTTGGAAGAGAAGATTACGCAATCAAGAGTGAGTTGAGGCCAGCCACGGTGACTCACGCCTGTATTCCCAGCACTTTGGGAGGCCGAGGCGGGTGGATCACCTGAGGTCAGGAGTTCGAGACCAGCCTGGCCCATATGGTAAAACCCTGTCTCTAGTAAAAATACAAAAATTAGCCAGGTGTGGTGGTGGGTGCCTATAATCCTAGCTACTCGGGAGGCTGAGGCAGGAGAATTGCTTCAATCCAGGAGGCAGAGGTTGCAGTGAGCCGAGATCACGCCATTGCACTCCAGCCTGGGCGACAGAGAGAGACTCCACCCCATCCCCCACCCAAAAAAACCCCGAGTGAGTTGAAATGAACAACTCTGTTTGCTAAAATCTCACCGATCATACAAAGCAGCAAGCTACCTGTGTAATAGAATATATCACAGAGGAGCAAAATTTAAATTTCGGAATTAATTGTAATAGCAACAAAATATTGCAGGAAGTTGAATTGTTATTATTGTGAGAGTTCAAGAAATGACATTCCTATAATTGCAGGTGGGGGACAAAGCCATAGAATTTTTTCTTTTGTTATTATGACCCTATTTTTATGCTGTGACCTACATGGCCTGGCCAAGCACAGCTTACATATATTCCTGTTATGCATATTTCTGGGGTTGATGTAACTGCAGATTTGTAGGTAGAAACCCATTACTGATAAAGGCTCAGTGATCTCTTAATGGCCCCAATCCCATGTAGCAGCTATTTTTTTCTGTGCTAAGATCTACAAATTCACTTAATACTAGAAAACAGTAAGACGAAAACTCAGAAAATCTTGGTTAGAATTTAATGCTACTTCTAGGAGGAGCTTTGTAACCTACAAAGATTGGGGCCTTGATCTGATGTGATTAAGAATATGGAAGGATACATAAATTCAGGCTTAAAGATAATCTTTTAAGAGTTGCTTTCTGTTTGTTTGTTTGTTTTTATAAGTAAGCAAAAATGTCTATGCTTTACCAAAATCATCACACCAAGAAACTGCTCAAAATATCTGCTCGTCTCTTTTTTCCATCTCCATATACCCATGAATGCATAGGACACCAGAGCAGCAGCAGTCCTTCAAGTGATCTCATTAAATTTCTCTTATTTTGCAGGTGATGAAACTGGGGCCCAGAGAGGAGAACTGAGTTGGCTGATTAATATCAGATCTAGAACTCAAGTCTCCTTACTCCTTGTTTAATGAGTTACTCCTATACACTGTTCAAGAGAGACTCACTTGGAGGAGATTGCTAAAGGTACAGTTCTGCTACATGAAACCTGCACACCTACAGGGATGCATCTCCAGCTGTTCAAGAAAACTTCATATTCTTAGGGGTCTGAAAGAGAAGGGAGCCCACCTTTCCCTTTCTAGGTGGGACTTGTAACTGAATTTTCCACGTTCAAAATATTTTCCTTAGGGGCCTGGGTTGAAACCTGGTCCCTTACCTGTAGCTGTGCTGTTGCTGAAAGCATCTTCTGCCGAGTTTGCAGCACTGTGGATGAGGATGAGGATATTGGTACGCTTTGTCTCAGCCACCTTATATCTTCCCACATACAAGACAGCTGCAAAAGAAGGCACACAGTCATGTCATCGTCCAAGCCAGTACATGATTTAGGTTGTGGCATCAAAGCAAAGCAGGGAGAAAGAAATCTGACCCCTGATGTTTATTCTCCAGTCCATTTTCAGACACACACGAAACAACTTTTTGATCTCTGTCCAATTGGAAAAAGATCTGAATGCTAATGAAACAGTCAGATCCACATTTTAGTCTTTGCCAAATGATCCCATAACTCAGAACAGTGGAGACACACTGTGATGGGATGCAAGCCTCTTTGCTTTGAAATTGTAGTGTACACGTTACTTTGGTGCTTTTTTTAATATGACATAGGGCATGCTAGGGCTGAAAAGGACCTTTGAGATACTTTATTTCTACCCCAAAACTTTGATCACTGGAGACCCCTCAACTAATGTTTCAGAGATTTGTGTGCAGCAACATTGGTACAAAGTAGAAAAAAATGAAATCAGAACTTAGTATACCTTCGTGAACCACAGAAAATCTGGTGTAATAGAACTGGTATGAGAGTCATCTATTTCAACAATGGGTACTTGGTCTTCATTGGTGACTAAGATATTGTCTTTATAATAAAATATAACGGCTATGTAGAGTCCCCTAAAAAGAAAAAGGAAAATAAAAGTATTGTCCTCAACCATCTTGGAAAAATATTTGTTTTGGACGTGATAAAAGATGAATTTAAAATATACCTAGGAACACACTCCTGCTAAGCATCACAAGTTCACTAGTTACAACTCAGAGAGAAAATTACTGTTTTGCACAAATTCTCAGGAGAAAAGTGAACTTTACTCTTTTGAACACAAAAAAGAAATTTCTACCGAGTTTTCACTCAGAACCAAAACCAGCGCATTCTTGAAAAGTTAAGATTTCCTGAAAAAACTACATAGAACCCACCGTTTTAAGGTCTTCACAAACTTGTTTGAGGAATGGAACAGGTGTTTCAGGCTCCTTGAGACTGACTGCTTGCGGCCTGTGGTTTGTAATTTTGTACTTTCTGGAATGTATTTTAAAAAATACAGTATAAATTCCACTGGGCAGATCAACACTCCCAATTCCGTCTTCCTACCTTCCTGCCTTCCCCTCCCCCATCCCTTTAGTGTCGCTTATCCTCAGGTTCATGTAGGGATTCTGCTCGTTCATGCCTATAAGAAAGAAGCTCTTGTGGCCGGGCGCGGTGGCTCTCACTGGTAATCCCAGCACTTTGGGAGGCCGAGGGGGGCAGATCACGAGGTCAGGAGTTCAAGACCAGCCTGACCAACATGGTGAAACCCTGTCTCTACTAAAAATACACAGATTATCTGGGCGTGGTGGCATGCGTCTGTAATCACAGCTACTCAGGAGGCTGAAGCAGGATAATCGCTTGAACCCAGGAGGCAGAGGTTGCAGTGAGCCGAGATCGCGCCAGTGCACTCCAGCCTGGGCGATAGAGTGAGACTCTGTATCAAAAAAAAAAAAAAAAAAAAAAAAAAAAAAGCTCTTGTATCTTGAGATGCCAGTGGTTAACTCAATGAACAACTCCTCAAAAATGCTGGAGATAAGTAGTATTTATAACTGCAGAGGAGACCAGCTAGGTGTTCTGTTGATACTCTTTGCTTGGAAATTTTTGATTTATTTTAAGGAAGGATAAAAAGACATGTAATCAACTCCTTTGACCTTCTCCCTACTCCCACAATTGCCTTCTAATATTCATACAATTCTCAATGTTGGTAAAGCATTCCCTGTGAGTCTGTATATTCTGTTAATTTTTTTCATTATAAAATTATTATAAGCACATTACAGAAAGTCTGGAGAATAGAAAAAAAAAAGAGCAAAACCCCACCCATATATCCATAGACTGAAATGGATATGATATAGATAGTGGTTATATCTATATAACCACTGCTAGCATTCTGGAACAGTTTTTTTCTTCATTGTGTATGTTGGTTTACAACAATGGGTGTAGGGACGGGTATGATTATCATCCTCATTATTCAGAAGAAGAAACTGAGGCTGAGAAGTGAAATGAATTGCTCAAAAAGTGAGTACCTGGGAAAACAGACATTCAATAATTGGACAAATATTTATTGGGGGCACTACTATGCATCAGACTCTGCAGCTACAGTGGTAAGCAAATAATTCATTGCCTCTGTTCAGGTCTTCTGCTTATAACATGGAGCTTGCCCTAATAAAGGTAGTAGACTTCCTATACTTCCTATAACAGCCTTTGCAAATAATATTGCACGGAGCTGGACTACATAATCACTATTGTAACTCTCATATTCTATGTAATGAAGGGAAGCTGAGGTTGTTGGCATCACCACCAGACTGCTGACAGACATGTCACTGGAGACAAGAATATGGTCCATATGACTGCTGTTAGGCATAGAAGCCTGGGCAGGTGGCCCATGACGGAGGGCCAGTGTGTCTTTGGCTATGATTATATAGGAACAGCTGACTGACACAAGCATTCATGCCAGTTTCAAGCTTGTGTTGGTAATGGTTATTCCTTGCAGAACACAGCAAAATCATTCTTTTTTTCTAACCTGAACATGAGTTTGGCTGCTTGGAAATAATGCTGCTGGGACTTCCAGTTAAATATGCAAGAGTGAACATGTTCATTACATACTGCCCTTTCCCTAAACCTCACTAAAAGCAGAGTAGAAATTAAGAAAAGAAGGAAACAACATAAATTTTAAAAGACAAAGTGATGGGAAAGGAGACAAAAGTAAGTAAATTTCAGTAGCTGGAAAGAAGATGGATAGAAAGATTTAAGACTTGAGACAGATGAAGTCGAAGGCAGCAGTGGAGAAAGTTCAGAAGTGATCTGATTCACTCCATGGTCTCCATGGACTGCTTGAAGTGAGGGGTGAGTGTGAGCTAAACACCAGGAGAATTTGTGGAAGCCTGTTAAAAAAATAGTTAGACTTCTTGATCTCCTCCCCTGTTATATGACTGGACACATACCTCTTCCCCACTCTAGAAGAAAGCTAGTGGCTTGTTCTCTGGAAGTCAACAGACAAACAAAAACCCAAAAGAACAACAACAGGCATCTCTGGAATGGGAGACATCAGGTAGTGTTGAAAATGGGGTGCTGATGATGGTGGTAGTGTACCCCAAATGGGCAGATTTATGCATAAGTTTTTATACATAACATTTCCCTATTGGGCTCTCAGAACACTGGTGTCCAAACTTCTACCTTCCAAGCAGGACACTGGAAGAAACTTCTGTGGAAAATTTGACCAGCCTAAGAGAACCTACCCAGAGATTCTGACATTGGGAATATCCCAATGGAAAGGTGGTGCCAGGTCACCTTACAACGAATCCTGTAAGTAAAGAGCCCTATGCGTGTGCTCAGAGCTTCCCAATGGCTATTGTTTCCCTTCTCTGAAATCTGAGTATTCATTGAAGGATCACCAGGCAGTTGAGAAAAGCATCTAACATGAAATACAAAGGCCAAAAATTAGTGAACAAAAGACGAACTTACACAAAAGAAAGATCATTCTGAGAAAAGAAAATATAAAATGAAACAAAGCCTGCCATTAATATTCTGAGAAGTAAGAGAAGACTTGCATCCTTATAAACAGAGTAAGAGTCTATAAAAAGAACCAGAGGACAAAAGAGAGCATTGGCAATTAAAAACATGTTGTCAAAAGCTGAGAAACCCAATAGAAGGCTTAGCAATTAAAGCTGATGAAATCTCCAAGAAAGTAAGGCAAAAGGATGTAAGGATGGAAAGCAGAAGAAAAAAAAAGAAAAGAAAATTAAAGGACGAATGTAGGAGAACCAAAATCTGAATAACAAGAGTTCTAGTAAGATGGAGGAGAGGAAAATAAGGCAAAGAAATACTTAAAGAAGTAATTTAAGAAAATGTCTCACAATTAAAGGATATAACTTTTCATGTTGAAAGGACTTTCCAGGTGCCCAGTATAACAGACAACAGATGCCTTAGTACATCACTGTGAAATTTTAGAACACTGGAGTCAAAAGAAAACTTAAAACCTTCCAGATAGGGGAAAAAAAGGTTTCATATAGAACCTCTGGAATTAGAATGACATCAGATTTAGTCCTGAAAGCTGGAAAACAACGAAACAATACCTTCAAAATATGAAAAAAAGGATTTCAACCAAGAATTCTATACTCATCCAAAACCTTGAATAAATGTTAAGTAGAATAAATACACCTTTAGATATACAATGTCTCCAAAAATTAGTTCCCAAGCCCCCTTTGAGGATGCTGCTAGGGGGAAAGCTCCACCATGTGATACAGAAAGAAGGAACCCAATACTAGAAGAGTCCTCAATACCGTGGTAAAAGGCAATCCAAGGGTGACAGTTGCACACTAGGCAACCAGTGACCAGTCTAGACTGGAGCAGGACAGAGGACACCATGAATGTTTCCTTAAGAAGAGGCAATAGAAACACCTAAAGCATCTGATTATATTGAGAGAAGACTGATCCAATTTGAGAATAGTTTGGGGATTAATTATTATAGCCATATAGAAAAACAAGCAAATGCACAATAAATGATTATTAACTCAGGGAAAACA
The DNA here is from genome assembly GCF_047675955.1 of Chlorocebus sabaeus. Classification (NCBI taxonomy): domain Eukaryota; kingdom Metazoa; phylum Chordata; class Mammalia; order Primates; family Cercopithecidae; genus Chlorocebus; species Chlorocebus sabaeus. The sequence goes on from NC_132919.1 coordinate 41,978,962, forward strand.
AAAAGCTATCCAGGAAAGGAAAATAATCATATAATTTATCATTAAAATGTAAACAGCAAATACTAATCTTACTAAAATTCAATATACGTATATTTGGAGATTGAGAAGATAGGAGCTATGTATGCAAAGAAGGGAGGGGTAGGATAAAAAGAGATGCATCATTACTTTCTTTAGTGAGGTAGTGACTAAAACTGAAAAACATAATTAGAAATATAAGCATGTTATTTAGAGATATGAGGACAATACTAAAATAATTAGCTAAAGGTTAAGAGGTTATCTTTGGGGCGGAAGAAAATGGAAGAAGGAAGAAATTGCTTTTAAGAAAACAATAAAACTGTTTTAAGTGTTTTACTGAAGTCATTCAATCCTTGAACAATGAATGAAAGAGGTATATATAATTATTATCTGCATTTTAGAGATGAGAGACATGAAGCACAGAGCTGTTTAGGCAGTTTGCTCAAGGTCACACAGCCAGCAAAAGTAAAAGTACAGCCCAGATTTGAACTTAGGCAGTCTGACTTCAGAGACACATTTTAGTTATATATAGCTTACATAAAAATGAAGATTAAACTAAAAAAATCAGACTAAAGATAAAAAGAGAAAAATAAGAAATACTACTACCAGCTGGGAAAAGGGCACATGCAAGCATTAAATATTCTAGGTCTGGTCACATGGTAAAATTGTACTTTGGAGCCCTTGTGGCTGAATGGGGCCATGTGACCACCTCTGGCCAATGAGTTTTGGGTGTAATAACATGCAAAAAGTCTTGCCCATATGAGACCTTCAAGAGTTTTTTTCCTCTCTCCTATGGTTGCTGGCAAATATTTCCAGAGAGAGGATGATAACAACACAGAAGGACTCTCACTGATCAGTGGAAAATGTATAGCATGAGGGAGAGAGAAAGGTTTGGGGAATCATTTGGTTACTGTAACATAGTAGGGTTCACCTTGACTGACACATGGTCTAAACTAACTTTTCTCCTAAGAATCTTGCGGTTTCTCTACTGTTCTTCTCTGCTTGGTTTGGAGCTCTGGAGCAACAGTTCATTTTCTGTACTCTGAATGCAGTAGTTCCCTAGCTTGTAAGTGCATGGAGCATAGGAGTTTACTTCATTCATGTTGGCATGTCTAGTGCCAACTATGTGACCTATAAATCACATAGTAGGCAGGGTTTCAGTTAATATTGTTTTGCAACTTGAATAATTGGATAATAATATAAATTCATCCCTATAGGATATTGCTATGATGAACACGATTGCTGTTTTAATATTGTAATTCATTATGTACGTCAGTGTACTCCCCTTGCAAACAATGAAGTTAGCTTAACATCTCCCTTGAATTTTCATCCCAGTGCTAAGCATGCAGATCAGCTTTGGCCAGTTCTTTAGCCAAAATGTAGAAATTAATGTAGATGTCGGTACCTCTTATTTAGGAGTTTAGTAGGAGAAGTGATTTTTATTATTACTCCCATATTTGGAATATGTTGTAGAGTTAGTGAGTCATTAGAGGGTCATTACAGTTCAGTTACCAACTACACTTCAATTCTAGGGAATATCCATAAAGTGCTGAGGATGGAGAGTGGCTCCATTCTCAGTGGGAGAAAAGTAAGCCATAGTTTGCCAGGGAAAGACTGCATCAGGTGAATTTAATGTACCTAATTTACTCTTCATAGCAATCCTGCAAGATAGGTAATATTATTCTGACTTTGCTGATCAAGAGGCTGTGGATCAGAGTGGTGAAATGCTTTTCCCAGTAATGAACAGCTTGTAAGTGGTAGAATTGGAATCTGAAATAATTACTTTTTCTAATTGTAAAGTTGGTAAAAGTTTATGTCCCCAAGAAACCACTTAGTATTTCAATGTATTTGAATATTTTAAATAAAAATTTTGTAATAATAAAAAATAATAAATAATAATTTGGCAATTCTCTGTAAGCAATACATATATTATCCTTCATTTATCCTTCTGCACTTAGGGTCATGTTAAATCATCTTAGATTCATTCTTTGTGTGTGTGTGTGCGAGGCAATTTATTTTGGCATATTATATAAGTCAACATTTCCCAAAATTTGTGCTTTGGAATACCAATACTGTGAAAAAGTTTTACATGGCTAAAGAAGTTTGGAAAATGCTTGTTTAAGCAAACGTGATATATCTCTTTATTAGAGTCTTTAATATTCTAAAGTATATTTTAAATTTCTAAGAGAAGATGTAGAATTCAACATTTCCAAAACTTACGTGACAAGAGAACTTTTTTCAGCTGAGCATATTATTGGACCACTGATCTTTGGAACATACTTTGAGCACTGTTTAAGTGTCCAGAGTACATTTCATATAAAATATATTCTTCTTTGCTGGAAAGTTCTACCTCATGCCTTACTTAAATCTTTCCTGTTACTGTGTGCAGATTTACATTCCTCTGGGGGAAAAGCATGAACATGACAGAAGTTGGATGGAAACTATAGAAACGATTGGGCCATCTAGGCAATCATTTTTTGATTATTAGATAGGAATCCAGTGGTAATAGGGAGAGCATGAATCCTCAGACAATATTAAAAAAACTCTCATTCTCATGAGTAGTTTCAGCTTTTCCCCTTCTGATCAAGACCAAACACACAGTGGCTTATGATTTTCCAAGAATCATCTGTCCACTTGCTTTGTTGCCTTTGCTGTCACACAGGAACCAATGGGCAGGGATGTGATGGAGAGGCAGAAGATGAGAAAGGAGCTTTGGTAACAACTGGCCTGGTTAAATGAGCCCTCAATAACCAAAAACTAAGTAGGCTTCGGTTAGTGTGGAATATACTGAAGGTCCTGGTCTGGGTAAAGACTTCTTAGAGATCTGGGAAGGGAAATCCCACTTGGGTTTCAGAGCTACTCCATGCATATTTACATACCCTAATGAACTCGTCACTAGAAGAATATTATTTTCTTGCAAACACTTGTCCTCATTTCTAGCTAGAGCCTACATTGCTGAAGGACCCTACTGTGATAGCTATGTGGTAATTGGGAACAACCTTTTACTAACGCTCAGTATGGTTTATCTATAGCAAGCTCAAACTCAGTGAGTATCTCTTAGTTTCAATTGTGGATTTTTTTTTCTTTTAAAAAATTGTTATTTTTAGAGACAGAGTCTTGCCCTGTTGCCCAGGCTGGAGCACAGTGGCATGATCATAACTCACTGCAGCCTCGAACTCCTGGGCTCAAGAGATCCTCCACAATAGTGGATTTCTTACCCAGCTGTTCCAGCAGTGCCCTAAATCTACAGAGCACAATGCAGTTAGAGATCTGATGGGGGCATGGAAAATGAAAACTTTATGTAGGCTTTAATTCTCCAAATAAAACTAAGTACCTCTTCCACGAATCGTTACACAGATCAGAAATCTGACCCTGTCCCAATTGAGCAGCCCGAGTAGAAAAGAAGCTTTTAAAGCCTTCTCAGAGATTCTCTGGGTGTAGGTGGTAAAAGTCTAGGGAATATGTGCTCTACTTTCCTGTGAGCAGTGGTGCAGAGGAAGATTAAAATTCAGGAGGAGGTTACAGTTCAGTACCCAGTCCTGATGTAAGGGTGCGGGACAAAAATGAAGCGTATCAGGAAGACTGGACTTAGAACCAGAAAAATCCAGCTTGGAGTCCTGATTCTGTCTTTTCCTGGCACTGTGACCTTGAGGAACACCACTTAGCCTCAGTGGTAATTGCCAAAATGAGGATGAACATGAGATACTGGGTGTGAGATTGCATTGTAAACTATATTATTAATAAATATGGAGGTTTATTATTATTATTGTTATTATAATTGGTTGGGTTCCTATAGGGATACTCAGGGGATTTTCCTTGGAGGCAAAATGTTTTTGGGTGAATATCCCAAAGAGCTAGCCCCACTGAGGAGTCTTGTGAAGGGACAATTCCCAGAGAAGGGAACTCACGGCAGCTGCTGTTTTTCTTGTGCTTGTTTTCAAACCGTTCGGACAGAGGGAGAGGGAAAGGAAGGGAGGGAAGGAGAGAGAAGTCTCTTCTGAAGGGTTAAAGCAAGATAGTGCTGTAAAGTGATTCCAGATGTACAAATATTAATATCTCTCTCCCTGATGAATGAGAAGGTATGACCCAGTTAGGAAACTGCTAAAATTACCGGCGCCACCGAGACCTCAGCTGATGGCCCGGCACAGATTTTTATCCTTACCCCGGCAACTGTAATGCTGATGAAGGGCTCGGACCTGCTGCAGCAGACCTTCCAAAACTTCACTCTGTCCCTTGTGTCTGGGCTCTCTGTCGTCATAGTCTTTCCAGTCTATTGAACAAAAGAAATAAACAGAGTGAAATTTTAAAGCAGGGGAGGCCTCTTGCTTGCCCTGCCTCAGGAGCCGGAGTTTTGCTCATACTACCCACAGACTCCGCGGATGAGTATCCCGCACATGGAGAGCAAGCGGACGAAGCTAAGGATTTGGAAGCTGCCATTGTTCAGAGCTCTGTGCAAAACAGTAATTGTGGTTGGTTTCTTGTGTCGAGCAGTCTTAGGGCAAGAGAAAATGGTAATTGAAGGCCAAAAGAAAACAGGAATTTGGGAGTCCAATCTCACCTCTTCCAACCCCTTCTCCCCTTTTAGCTTTCTATATCCTAACCAGTTCCTCTGCCATCTCTCCACTGAGCACCCCAAGTCTCAACTGGATTTTCACAGTAGGAAAGAAAGGGGTGGGAATGTGCAGACTAGATGAAATCCACAGTCCCAGTGCTTTTATTGTAGGTTTCACACTTTTGGCCAAATTGACATTTCTTTCCAAGGAAAGAGCCCATGTCAGATGCCAAGAAATGGAAATCTACATTTTGCTCTAATGAATGTCTGCTTTGGTTAGCTGGCACAGCAGCCCCTGCACATACTCTGAGCCACCAACCACCCTGTCTGCTCAGTCTCTAAATATACAGTATTAGCTTACAAGGCAAATTTAAATTGCAATACCCACTGAGATTTTTCTCCCCCTTCTGTTTTCATTCCGTTTAGCTATAATGATATCAAGAGTAATAACCCATATGGGACTAATGTCAAGATTGTAATTCTGCTGTCTCCAACTCTTGATTTTTTTTTTTTTTTATTCAGCAGGTCAGTCATTTCAGAGTCCATCCCTTCTTCCTTCTATTTTCTTTCCTCCAGATTTCCTTTCTGGAGGAAAAAACAGAAAGCAGCAACTTAATGTCCTTCTTAGTGGAGATGCTTTCGGCAAAATTGCTAGTCATTCTTCCCAGAAAAGCCAGTTAGTTCATGAGTGTATCTTGGGCTTCAATTCTAGTTGAGCAAGTTTCAAACTCCTTCCCCCACAGATTTATTTTAAAATATGGGGTCTCTTTCAATCAGAAACTTAAGTATATGTCATGACAGTTAAAGTTATGTAAAAGCATTCCATAGTGGTTCATCCAAGGCCCGGGCATATAGCATAGTTAGGAGGACCATGGGTTCTGAAGTCAGGTAAACACAGGTGTGAATCCTGGCTCCTCTAATTCCTAGCTCAGTGTCTGCAGGCAAGTTACTTATACCAACAGGGCCTCTACTTCCTAACATGAAAAAATGAGGATAGTATCTACTTTGCAGGATACTTGTGAGGATTAAATGAGAGATATCTTAGGTATCTGGCACAATGCCTAGTACATGATAGGCATTCTGTAAATATAACTTAAAAGGAAAGGAATTCATGATGGAAGCACCATTTCTTACCCTATCAGATGATTACCTATGAAGAAGGGGGCCTCAGTGATTTTCTGATCCGTCTTCCTTTCCACCCTCCCCCATGTACCTGTCTTTATTTTACTTTTCAGGAGACTGGGACTGATATAACCAATCCAGTTGTATATGACTCAGCTTTTTAGTGGCACAGCCAGGGCAATAATAACATCTCCTGACCCTCAATATATTGCTCATTTCATATACCATGGACATGCTTTTTATTTTTCTATTTTCTCTTGGGAAGGAAGGTCAGAAGCTTGGTTGGTGTTTGTGTGATGTGGCTTAATTGTGGTCAATGCTGGAGACAGGGAATTGGCATAGGTACCTTTTGTAGAGTCTTTGTTCCTTGTGGTCAAGAACCATGACTTAATTTCTCTTTGCCTCAGATTTTTTCTTTGTAAAGTGAGGTTTTTCTTTTCCTTTTCTTCTGAGAAACAGTCTCTCTCTGTCACTCAGGCTGGGGTGCAGTGGCACAATCTTGGCTCACCACAACCTCTGCCTCACAGGTTCGAGTGATTCTCCTGCCTCAGTCTCCCGAGTAGCTAGGACTACAGGTGTGTACCAGCAGGCCCGGCTAATTTTTGTAGCTTTAGTAGAGACAGGGTTTCACCATGTTGGGTAGGCTGGTCGCGAACTTCTGACCTCAAGTGATCCACCTGCTTTGGCTTCCCAAAGTGCTAGGATTACAGGCATGAGCCACCGTGGGCCTGGCCTGTAAAGTGAGGTTTCTGTTTTTGTTTTTTCGTTTTGAGACGGAGTCGCATTCTATTGCCTAGGCTGGAGTGCAGTGGCGCAATCTCGACTCACTGCAACCTCCGCCTCCTGAGTTCAAGCGATTCTCCTGCCTCAGCCTCCCTAGTAGCTGGGACTACAGGCGTGTGCCACCACGCCCGGCTAATTTTTGTATTTTTAGTAGAGACGGGGTTTCACCATGTTGTCCAGACTGCTCTTGAACTCTTACCTCACGCGATCCACCCGCCTCAGCCTCCCAAAGTGCTGGGATTACAGGAGTTTTTAAGTCTCTTTTTAGTTTGTCTGAGGTTTAAGAAAGCAAAGCACCATCTGGGGCACAGAGCAGAGTCATTAAATGTTGGTGAGGTGTTGTGAATAGAAGCATGATGGTGTTCAGTTAGGATAAGATACGAAAGGATTTTTACTGGGAAGTTAAAAAATGTTTGAGGAAATAAACACTCAGTATCCTTTAGATCGTTTTTAGCACCCCCAGAATTGGGGCACAGTGAGAACAAACGTTGCTCTCATAGATTCCCACAGGCCATTAGGAGTTTGTTCTCTTAGTAGGATGAATGCATCTGACGTGCTCATGATCAGATAAGCAAGGTTGTGTGTTTGAGTAAGACTCCTAGGTGGCTGAATTACTACGCGTCCCTGAACATGCTAATGCATTCTAAGGAGTGTGAATGCTGCCATCAATGCGAGGAGAGCTGAAATAGGCCTGTCTCTTTCAGCCCTATTACATCAGAGGCGAGCTCCATCTGATGACTTTATGATACATTAGAAAATTGCTAATGCTACATTGCAGCCCGAGCGAGCACTGGACATAATGCCAAGGTTTTTGGAAAGAATGAGTTTTTCTCATAGATGTTTGGAAGGTTCTGACGACTACATAAAATAGGAGACTTTAGGGATGAGGGAGAAAATTGAAAATATATTAAGAAATCAGGAACCTGACAGGAATAAACTTAGCGTGGTAGGAAAAGAACAGATTGTACCACATAATACAGCTCACTGTTCTGGTAATGAGACACTTCAACTGCAACACAATGCCGAGCTTACATTCACTGGCGATATCGGGATTTTCCTGATCGTAACTCAGACAAGCCTGTCTGGGTCCTTTTCTCTTATTATGTACCATACCATATAACATAAGTCTATAAAAACACATTAAGGCCTTTTGTGAAAATATTAAAAAAAAGTTTTTATAGCCTACTGGAACATATTACCAAATTTCCAATTACCCTGTCATGTTAGAATACATTGTCCTCTAGTAAATATCTGAATACCGATATATGTTACATCACAATGTCATACTCTGTTTATAAATAGGAGTGTTTTTATATTGTTCCTCCCAAGCGATAGGGCATGTCTGCAACAACTATAACCACATGTTAGGATTTCAGTTCTTTGCCAGTTATCCCTACTAAGCAAATGTATCATTTTAGAAAGTGGTGGCTATTTGATATGTTAATTACCAGTTAATAAGTGACTCCTCCCAGTCCTGAACAACTATTGTGGTCATTCTGGAGACAGCACCTCAAATGGGCTGTGACAGATAGTGTCTGAATGGAACGTGCAGCTTATAGAAACTGAACCTCTGAACTTTATCAGCAAATGCATCTATATGGAGATCAGAACTTGCATTTGGAGTGGGGCTCCCCACCCACCTCCTCACTTTCAGGTCAACTGAGACTAGCATTTTTGTGCATTTTCTGTCCCTCGCATAATACACACACACTACTGGCCATCCCCAACATGAGATTGGTTCCTTTTATCTTAATCTTAGAATCCCCAGTTTGTGTTTCTGGCAAATCATTGGTAAAAAGACAACTAGAAATAAATGACTAGAAAGAAAAAGGTGACTAGTCCAAATAAGACTAGAATGAAGAAGTCATCAAATGCCAGGAGAGTCAGGGACCTTAGGGATCTCAGGCATCAGTGGTCCAAGGCCCTGTCTGACCTGGTGTAGTTATCTGAATCCGCCAGAGATGGTAGTCAGGCAGGGATGGCTGGCTCTTAGTCTGCCCGATAGCAGGGCAGTAGTTACTGTAGCCTCGGAGACATGCCAGAGCCTTGACCAATTCAGGCTGGAATCCTGGTTCAGCCATGTACCAGTGTTGTGACTTTTGGAAAGGCAACATCCCTGATCCCCAGTTCAGATGCTGGGCTCTGTGTATATATGCCTCTATGTTTATAGTTCCCTCATCAGTAAAATGAGCCTAATAATAAAAATCACCTCGAGAGGTACGTTAGGAAGATTAAATTAGTTAATTCATATGAGGTACTTAGATTAATGCCCTCCACATAATGAGTCTGATAAAAGTTCTCTCCAATGCTGATAGAGATGCAGATGATAGTGACAATGATGCTTAGTTACAAGACAGAAATAATGATGAAAGATTGCTGCAAGGATTAAGAGATACTGAATGTGAAAGCCCTTTATATACTGCCTGATTCGTGGCTGGTCTTGAGTAAATGGTTGTTATAAAAAAAAATACACAGACATATTTTAAAAAACTAAAAGAGACCATAATCTCATAACCCAAATGTCCACTGATAAATTTGGAGAGTTATTAAGACAACGGACACACCCTATCTAATTATATGCAAACCTACAGTTGAATGTCATGTGAAAAAAAATCCCACATTTTGCATTTTTTTTTTTTTAACATAAAACAAAACTTACACAGTAGGAGTTTTTTTTTTTTTTCTTTTCCCACACAACGAGTGTTTTCCTAAAAGACCATATTTAGTGGTTGTAGTTACGGATATAAAGATAGATATATCATACTTTACTACTAAATTAATATTGGATATGTGTTCTCCCTACCACACATGGTGCTTCGTTTTATGAGTGCATTGCTACACACCATTGTACAGACTGGTTTGCTTGCGTTTATTTTTACTTAGGGTAGAGTCCTAGATGTAGAATTACAGAGTGAAAAGAAACAGATTTTCTTAAGGCAGTTGGTATAACATGGCAAATCGTGTTCCATAAAGGATGTAGCAGTTTGTACTCTCACAAGAAACATATGAGATCACTTTTAACTCTCACATTAATAAAGCATTTTTAAAACATGAAAATACACTTCAGAGCACTGGGTTCATTACACAGAAAAATCTATGGTATGATATGTCTGGAGATATTTATTCTGGCGAATTAAATTTTCTGGTTAATAGAGAATGCTGAAACATACCAGACATAGATTGTTAATTTTCAAAGAATCAGAAGGCCTTTGCTGGGTTTCTCAGTCACCACTACAAATGCCATAGATAATGTTTGTGGGTTTGTAGCAGAATGCTGTTAGTAAGAAAGCTTTTTTTCTGACAGAGTGTCAGATCAGTAAGATTTGTTAGATTTCATTTTCTCATCAGGTCAATATGGATGTGTGCCCTGCGGGTGAGGAAGGGAAGAGGAGAGCTATAATGAATCGTATGTACTCTGGGCTGCCACTCCCACAGTGGCATCTGATCCATCCCCACAAAAGCCCTATGAACGGGTGTGGTTAGACCCGTTCTACAGACATGGAATTGAGTCTCAGAGACTTGGTTTTGTTTTTTTCTTTAGAGGCAGGCTTTCTGTCCGTCCCCCAGGCTGGAGTGCAGTGATGCGATCATAACTCACTATAGCCTCCAACTCTCTGACTCTTAGGCTCAAGAGATCTTCCTGCTTCAACCTCCCTAGTAACTGGGACTACAGGCATGAGCCACCATGCCTGGCTGTTAAACAACTTTTGAAGGCCACACAGTTGATAAGAGGCATAATGAGTATCAAATTCGGCTTTTCTGTTTCCAAATTCCCTCTCCTTTTACTCCATTAAGCTGCTTCCCCAGGAGCATTTCTGCAGGGGAATCATTCATTATGTGGCCCAGATGCTGCCCTGAGAAGGTCTTATTGGTTGCAAGCAGTGGGGGAAGGGAACGGCAATGGCATCCTGAGGATGGAGCTGCAGTTGGAGTCTGTTACCGTGCTGGAGAGAGTTCACAGCCAACACCTACTAGAAGGAGAGGCACATGCCGGCGTCGTGGTCTGAGCAGGTCCCCATCCTTTCATATTGTAAGCCGAGACTTGAACAAAATACTGTTGGCCCTGCAAAGTATTGAAATAATGCATCAGGCATTTTATTTGATCATTTTTACCCTAGACTCTACGGGCATAGAGTTTAATTACTATGTTCGATTAACTCCTTCATCTCTTTGAAGCTCTGTTGCCCATACTTTAGCCTTCTGGTTTTTCTTGATTATTATGTTTATATGTCACAGTAACCATATTTGAAGTTCCCTCTTAATGTCTATGCACTTTCTTCTTTTCAAAATTTAAGTATCATAATGACTTTACCTGACCCCCCTAAAACTATATATAACATTTTAAAAGTCACGTAGTTCTACAAAGTTTACCAAAAATATCAGTTCCCACTCTCACATCATTCTCCTTATTTGCCCCTTCCTATAGGCAATAGCTATCACTTCTTTTAGTGATCAACTTGCTTTAGAAAATGAGTAAGTTATAATAAATATCTTTTCAGAGTAATGCATTAAATACCTGCCTTGTTCTTTTTGTGGCTGCATACATTTCACTGGGAGCCAATATTCGGTATCATGTATTTAACCAGTCCCTGATTGGTGGACATTTAGATGGTTCCCACATTTTGTGCAGGGAAATAACTATGCTGCAATAAACATCCTTCATTCAGCTGCACACACATTTTAAAAAATTAACTCTTTGATATGATTCAATTTCAAAGCCATTGTTAAAACAATGGCTTATATTCTTTAATGGTCTTTTGTGACATTAAGAATTAAGGAATTGTTTTTGTTTGCTGATAATGTTTTAAAATCTTTTGTATAGTTTTTATATTTTATATTTTGCCTTTATATATTTTTCCAGTGAACCCAAAGGGCATTTGAGAAGCCAGCATTTGATGAAACATTGCTTGTAAAAATTGTAAAATGATGTTTGAAGTAGAAAAAAAAAAGCACATCTTTGTAGAGACTTTTCTAGGGATCTTAAAATAGTGACCTTACTATGTTAGGAAGTCCATTTTTTAATGTTGAAAATGGGTTTCTATGCCCCTCAAAGTTATAGAGATTGTGTAAAAGTGTAAATCTACTCCTAGGCTTTTATATGATTACAATAGTGTCTGCGTTTCTATCATTAGATGGTCAAGTGGAAAAACTTAATCCCTATGGAAATTAGTTCAGATATTAGAGAAACTCTTTATGGAGAGTTTTCCATTTTTATCACCATATCACTTTTTCTTTTAAGCAATGAAAATTCCCTAGGGTTCCTTCTGGCCCTCTTCCATCTTGTGAGCCATAGGGTTGGAATCAGTCTTCTGCTGATAGCATCTCTGGGGGCCACCCACTCAGGGGTTTGTTTGCTCTGGTAATCCACAGTTCTGGCCCCTGGTATAGATATGCGATTAGGACTAAACGTCAGGATTCTGTGGTGATTACCCAAGCATCAAAAATTCCATTAGAATAAGCAGGTTTGAACTTGAAGAAATGCAACCTGATGCATTTTTTTTTTTTTTTTTTTTTTAAGGCTGGGCTTTAGGATTATACTTTGTAAGTAACTGTTTTAATCAACCAACCTTTAAGAAAGCAACAACAATAAGAATAAAATTATCCCTCTACTTCCCTCATCTGAAGGTCCTAAGATATTAAATATTTGAATTGGACTGAAAAAGGTTTGATTTTACTTTTAAAATATTTTGAGAAAAAATAATTTTATCTTTTGCATTTTAATTGCTTGAAGAAATACAGGGTTTGCTCCAGTTTGAACTGATTTACAAGGTGTTTTTATTTTTTTGTATTTCATATGCTCATATATTCATAATTCTAAATAATTAACTTTTGAGTTTATATTAAACAAATAAGCGCAATTTGTTCCAGTTTTTCATTCACAATTTAAATTGGTTTAGGTTACTGAGAAACATAGCTCCACCATATATAGTTTCTTTTTTTTGAAAGCATATTTAGACAGACCTTTCTTTTTTTTTTAATCAAGGGAAAAGGATTTCTCTCAGGAAATTATGTGACTGCAATTGATGACTGATCTCAACCGAGGCTGAGGCTGTGGGCATGAGGGTGAGATGAAGCTGTTATTTTTACCATCAGACAGGGAATCAAAATTGGATCTCTTGGAGCCTTTGATCCACTCCCTGCTTCCCCCCAAAAGATTAGACTGTGATCCAGAAAGCAGCAGCTTTCAAGGCTTGTATGAGGCCAGTCTTTTTCTGATCTCCTTAGAACAGAGCAGTTTACAAAATGATTCATGCAGTCTGCTTACTCCTTGGTTAAATTCAGATTATAGATACCAGACATATCATGCTTAATGAGTGGCAGTTGTTGCCAGAGGACTGGGCGTTGGCTGTTGCTTTCAGAATAGGCATTTGCTACTAATATCCCAGCACAAATATCAGTGATAGAGAAATGGAAAGTCTACTGGGGACATTTACCATTGTAAGTCCTGTGATGGTGCATCTCAGAGTCTGCAGATTATCCATGATGATTTCTCCAGCCAAAGGAGAAAAGTCTTTGGACATACTCCATTCCACTGGAAGGAGGAGGGGGGCAGGGAGAGAGAGAAAGAGGGAGAATAAAATTCAGTCACACATCAGGAAGTACCATAGAAACTCTGGCATACAATCCCTTTCAAAAAGGGTTAAGCGTACCCTCCTTTCTTTATATTGGTGTTTCAGACAATGTTCCTTGAAATGTCAATTTAGTTTCCAAGTTCACATTTTTTTTTAAAAGAAGAGCAGAAAAGAATCATAAAACCTTATTAGTTTTTTGAGCCTTGATAAATATAACGTATATTGTGGTACATGTACACTTATGTGATGTTCTTAATGTCAGATGTAAGTTATATTAAATATATTGTTCATGAGGCCATAGCCATATAAACACATTGTGTGTGTGTGCGTTTGTGTGTGTATTTGCATGTGTATATGTAGATACACACACATACTCAGGCACAATACATATAACAGTTTGTTCTATATAGTAGATAACTTATTTACTGCATTTGAGAACCAAAGGATCCACTAGGACATGACCTTCTATTTGCTCTCCAAGTCTGACATCTGCTTCACCATTCTACTGAAAATGCTCTCTTAAGGTCTGAGTGAGATTTTCATTCCAAATAAAGAAGCCTCCTTTCATTATCTCCACATCATTTGACACCTTCTCTTTCTGAAAACATCCTCTTCCCCTAATGCCTTATATACTGCTCCTTTCTCCTTCTCTCCTTCTCCTCCTTGATACCTTCTTCCAAGCCTTTTCATTGGAAAAGGGGTTTGTGGCTAAAGTGTTTAATGTTGTTCTGTCTTGACATCCTCAAGGTGAATGTTTATTCCTGGCTAAATCATGCAAATTCTAACACCCCATTTTACTGTGATAGCATATGCTTTCATCACATTTTCTATCGGTTGACAAAGCCATGGTCAGGAAAGATAAATTGTGCATCATCAGTAAAAAGTATCTTAAGTAATTGCTTATACCTGGTGGGATTTAAGGAAAGCATAAATGAAGCAGGGACTTAAGGGACTTAAATCCCATGGGAAGCAAGGCCTCTGTTTCTAAACTTTGTGATAAGCAACAGATCTTAAGATTTCAATGACATTCTCTACATAACACTTTAATACTTCAAAATCAAACCATCTCCGAAGCCTGCTGTGCCACTCAGAGTCACACAATTCCTCTGCTCTGGATACTCCTGCATGCTCTCCTCTTCTTCAGAATGTTCCTGGGCATCTCGCTTGCTTTCCTCACACTCTTGAAACTGCTGTCCTAAAATTCCTCATGCTTTGATCATCAGCAACAGCCTCTCCTTGGGAAATCTTGCCATGTTTGGCCTTCCTCACTTTGTGCAACCTTTTTCCCCCCTGGTTTTGGTTGCACCTGCCTTTCTACTTCTCTTACCCTTTAACTGCCTCTTTCTAGACTCTTCCTGGTTTTGCCCCTTCTCCTTCTCCCTTTGATGTGATGTTCCTTGGGAGTTTGATGTCTGGCTCTCTTTTCACTCCACATGTTTGTCCTTGGTATTGACTTTATCCACTTTTATGGCTCTAACTATGAGTCTTAAAACCGTGATTCCGGCGGGCGCCTGTAGTCCCAGCTACTCGGGAGGCTGAGGCAGGAGAATGGCGTGAACCCGGAAGGCGGAGCTTGCAGTGAGCTGAGATCTGGCCACTGCACTCCCGCCTGGGCGACAGAGGGAGACTCCGTCTCAAAAAAAAAACAAACAAAACAAACAAACAAACAAAAAAACCGTGATTCTATGTCCAGCCTCCCCCTTGAGCTTGAACTTCCTTCTGTTAATCTCTACTTGAGTACCTCCCATTCCGAGGATCCCCTAAGTACTTTTTTTTTTTACCAAAATATATTTCTTCTCTTATTTCCTCAACTTTAGCTAATGGCACTGTCATGTATCCAGTCACTCAACCAAAAATCTCAGTGCATCCTTGTCTTCTCCTTCCCCTCAATTCTTCAAAATCAGTTCATCACTAAACTAAGTAGTTTCTGGTTCTAAAATGTCTCCTATAAGTTGCTCTCTTCCCCTGATACTGTGATTACCCCAAAGAATGGCTTTATGAATATGACCATCAACTCTGTAATAACTCTTTAATTGATTTTTCTGCTTGTTTCCTCATCCTTACATATAATCCTCTTAGGCTGGAGGACAGTGGCTCATGCCTATAATCCCAACAATTTGGGAGGCCAAGGCAAGAGGATCGCTTGAGTTCAGGAGCTCAAGACCAGCCTGGGCAACAAAATGAGACCCCATCTGTGCAAGAGACACACATATATATAATATATATATAAAATTGCTGAGTGTGGTGGCATGTCCCTACTGTCCCAGCTACTCAGGAGGCTCAGGTGGGAGGATTGCTTAAGCCTGGGGTTCAAGGTTGCAGTGAGTTGTGACTGTACCACTGTACTCATCCTGGGCCACAGAGTGTGATGTCTCAAGAAAAAAAAATCCTTTTACTATATCCTGAATGATAGTTGAAAAAATGAAGCTGTAATGATTCTATTCCTCCACCTAGTATCTTGTCATAGTGTCCAGTTGCTTTGAAATAAAATGAAATCTTAGGAAGGCATTCAAGGACCTTCTTATCTGGTCCCAACTATATATTATTCTTCTAAATTCCTGCCATTTTTCAGAAGAAAGTCTTTGTTCCGTAAGTCTCTGTTACCTGATTATTTTGTGCATTTTCTGCTTCTGTGGCTTTTCCCCATCTTCCAACTTCTGCTTGGTGAAACTCTGCCAATCATTGAGGACCTAGCAAAGTCATCTCTAAATTCATCAGGAATAATTAATCAAATACACCTGTTTTTCTGCTCCCTAAGTCCCTTGTTTCTGTAAAAATGAGATTTATTATAATGCATTATGTTTTATGGTATGTATCTCTTTCTCTTGATCATGAGAAACTTGAGAATACAAAAAGTGTCATAAGTGTCATTCACTTTTTTCCTTTCTAGTACGTGGGTCTGTGCTTGGTGTATTGAGGGTGCTTATTTAATACTTACAAATCAAATGCATGTACATGTACACACACACACACAGACACACACACACACACACCCCTAGAGTAGATTAGTTTTTCCAACACAAAAATAATTTTCTTTCATGTGAATCTTCTCCTTTTCTAGTTTCTTGCCCCTTGAAGCTGTCAGGTACATTATATAATCTAGTTATAATAAAATGATTAAGATTATATATTAACTCAAATCGGATCTATACCTCCTTAAAAATATGTATTCGAAAACACATATTTATGTTTAGATATATGTATATGTATTACATACATGTTTCCATTTTTCAAAATGTTTTATTCCACTTATGAGCTACTAACTCTTGAAGAAGCCAAGTCTCTGAAAGTCAAATTGGGGAAGGTTTGTAATCAGAGAATAATGTTACACCTAATTTAGCTATGGAAGAAAAACGGTATGCTTGAGTAAGTTATTACAAACAGAACAAAACAAAAATGAGTAACAAATTTGCAAAGAAATTTAGGAAGAGCAAAGAATATAGGAAAATTCTGGAAACAAAAATATCTTTGGTTGCCATTGAAACAGACATGATTAGTTGCTGTGGTAGAGCTGTAAGCTGAAGGTTGAGAATCGAGGGCTGTGACTCCAGACTAAGAACTCAAGAGAACTTGCCAAAAGAAGAGCAAGAGATTAGTGGGAATAATACCAGATTATCTGGCAAATGATTAATGAAAAGCTTTTCAGAGATACAGTTTTTAGAATTTCTAAAGAAACCTCAATTTATTTTTGAAACTGCTCATTTACTGAAACATGTTTTACAAGCAAGTTTCAGGTAGAAAAGAGCGTCAGGCTTCTTGCAGAACAAAACATAAACAGAAGCTGGTTGTAAGAAAATGTGGTTCTTCTTTGGGAATTAATAGAGGGTTTTAAACAGTTAGGTCTAATTAGATTTTATAACATATCTGAGTTTCAAATGGGAAGGGGCTAGAGAAAGAGAAGACTCATATCAAAGGCAAACAATTCTCCATATTAGAATGGCCAGTCTATTCTCGGGCAACCAACAGTCTTTTTCCCTTTGTGTATTTCCTTGGGTTGGTGGACTCCTTTTGGCATGAAGCCATAGAAAGAAGAAAGGAATTTCTGGGCATTTAAAGAATGAAGAAGGAAACAGAGTGAGCAGGAGTCACTTTGAGAGCGACTGGGAATTCTTTTTTTTTTTTTTTTTTGAGATGGAGTTTCACTCTTCTTGCCTAGGGTGGAGTGCAATGGCACGACCTCAGCTCACTGCAGCCTCCAACCTCCAACCTCCGCCTCCTGGGTAGAAGTAATTCTCCTGTCTCAGCCTCCCAAGTAGCTCGGATTACAGGCATGCACCACCACACCTGGCTAACTTTTTTGTATTTAGTAGCGACGGGGTTTCACCATGTTAGTCAGGCTGGTTGCGAACTCAAACTCGTGACCTCAGGTGATCAGCCCACCTCGGCCTCCCAAAACGTTGGGATTACAAGTGTGAGCCACTGTGCCCAGCCGCAACTGGGAATTCTAAGAAGGTTAACTCAGTATGGTCTCTTTGGAAAGTTGTATGTAGGTAGTTTACAGACTTACCATTAAACCCTGAGAAAATCACATGTAAGCTGGTTCTAAAACTATAGAAAACTTATAATATTTAAGATCAAGATGAGAGAAACTGTTTCTACTTGGGCCGGAGAAGGAAAAGCAGGGCTTAATTGCACAATGGCTCTTAGCAGTTGAAAATTAGCAAGAAAGGTACTTGATAAAACCTAGGTATTAGTATTCCCTAAAATTTGGCTCTGGCTCAAACTGTGATTCATTGTATTTATATCAAATAACAATGACTATTTTAAATGGGATTCCTTGTTATTTTAATGAAAATTTAATTTTTATCTAGGTTTCAGATATGTAGAGTCATTTGGGCAGGGAAGTTCTACCTGAACACTGCCATTATCTGATGGCAGCTATGTAAATCACAGGCTGAAAGATTAAAAAGAAAAAGAGCCCCTGAAGTCTGGCCCTGTCACCTTGAGATCTATAATGTAATGGGAAATGTCACAGAATTAGTTACAGGACTAGAAAATTCACAACTCGAAAGAGTTAGGGTACCCAAGCAGAAAACACAGTATAAAGCTCAGGGAAATTTCAAGGCTTATGATGTGGATTACATAATACACTGTGTTTTAGCTGAAAACACTCAAGTTGCAGGCCAGGTTTTGGAGAGGTGAAGACTACGCTAATGTAAAGGTATAAAGACAAAACAGTGCAGCAATGTCTAATTAATTTTTATCCAATTGATCCAAAAAAACCTCATAAAACTTGCTGTTGCGCAGATTCTCCCTAAAATCTCAAATGCCTCAAAGCTCAGAATTGTTTTACCCTGTTCACACATCGGGAGGAATATACTGTAAAATTTACATACCTTTTTCTTAATCAAACATCACCCAAATCCTCCACTTAGCCTTATTAGTCACTTGCCCTTAGACCCATCCATAGCTTATGCTGTTTTCTCCTGTGGTATGGCCTCCTCTTCCACAAAAACTTCTATTCCTTTATTCAAATAGTCCTGGTTCAAAGTCCTTTCCTTTTTCTAGTTTTCTCTGGCTTCCCAAGGGAATCACACTTGCCAATTTTCCCTTTGCAATTTTAATGTGTCTCACACATTGCACTTGCTTTATTGTTTTATGTTTTTTGTTTTTCAGTGATCCGTCTCCTCTGTAGTCTACAAGCTCCTTAGGGCAAGGACCATGTCTGATTAATACCACTTTCCAAAGCACCTATCATAGCACCCAGCAGGGTGTAGGTGGCTCAGGAAATGTTGGGTGAACACTTGATTCTTGACTTTGGAATGCTTAAAGTCTACAGTAGACAGGAATTTCATGCTGGTACAGACAGCATAAGAAAACTGTCAGAATGGAGGGAAAAAAGTCAAAAGGAGAATGGCAGTTACTTGTATTGCTCAGTTAGTGGTTGAAATGGAGATTAATTCCTGGCCTCCAGATTCCAAGCATCCTGGACTCTTCACTTGTCCATACTGCTTCTCAGAAACCAAAAAAACTAAAAGTGTATTTCCTATTCCCTATCAGCTCTTTGATGGAACCAAAACAGCATTCTTACTGGCCACATTCACCCTGGCGCCTTAGCTAATGAATGGAATTTGGCTAGACTGCCCAACCCAGCACCAGAGCATTATGAAATCTTCCCCCATCCATCTAATTGTGCAGTTTCTAACCTTTCACGCCATCCATAGCACAAGAAGAAGACAGAGGGAGAGAAGGATGTGCCGAGAAACCCAGACTGAGATCAAATACAGTCATTTCTAGAGATGAGAAGATGTGTCTTGCTGCAGCATGAACCAGCTCAACACTTGTGGGTTTTAAATTAGGAACTGACGTGAAAACTCTAGATCTGGGAATTCTGTTTAGCTCTGGCAAAATATGAGGTCGGAGCTGCTTGCATTTTTTATTTTAAATTCCCTTGGTAGTCTTAGGAACAGGGGCATGCATTACTTTCAAACAAGAATCTTTATTGTTTGCATAGCACACAGTCATCCAGTTAATTAGAAAAACATTTTTTTCCCAAATTAAATTTCCCTAGAAAAACAATGATTTAAATTAAGGGCAAAAGCCTTTTTCGTCTTCTTCTTTTTCTTCTTCTTCTTTTTTTTGACACTAGAAAAACGCAAAGTTGGAATCAGAAGGCTAGATTCATTTATTTATTGGCAGGTTCTGCCATCCACAAAAATAATATGTGTTTCTCTGCATATATCGTGTACTATCCTAGTTATGCTTATCATATGATAGCTCTACATACAGATACAGGTAGGGAGCAGAGGTGTCTAAATGTTCAGGATTTTGAAAAATTCATAAGCACTACAAGTAACCAAGTAACCACAAAAAGTCTCCTCCATAGTCTGAACCATTTGCTTGTTAATTGCTCACCTAATAGTTATTATATTATGGCTCTGGCCTAAGTTTTTTTTTTTTTTTTTAGATGGAGTCTTGCTCTGTCATGCAGGATGGAGTGCAGTGGCACAGTCTTGGCTCACTGCAACCTCTGCCTCTAGGGTTCAAGCAATTCTCCTGTCTCAGCAGAGAAATTTGCTGACCACTGGCTGAGACTTAAGAAAGTGATGGAGAAAACGTTAATAATGCAGACTAAAGATTTCTGTGACTGTTACAGTTGTAAATTGCACAAAAAATTGAGGAAATATTCTTCTAATACTCAAAAACTATTATTTATTTCAACAAAGTTGCTTATGCCATTGATGAATAAGTTCTAAAACAGGTCTTTGTTGCTCTTTGTTTTACTTCCTTAAAGTAAATGAAAATATCAACCAATGTTACATGGGAACTGCACCATTCCATTAACTGCAGCCATCATTTGGCTGCAGATTCAAAAGTTCAACAAAAATAAACAAAAGCATTTTGGTAGAATCAACAGGTGATAAATAATCTACAATACAGAGTATTGTGTATTTTATTATTATTTGTAAATCGTGTGCTACACATTCTGTCAGTAAAATTTACAATAGACATATGCATATATATGTCTGTGTGATGATATGCATATGTATGTAATTATATGCACATATAATCTATCTATCTATCTATATATTTTTCCTCCCCAGGGTATCAGTTGTAAGCATTTACCATCACATCACTTCATAAATGTTAGATGATTGCTGAGGTGGACTTTGGAAGGTGGATGTATCATGATTAGCAGGTATAATGAATGTCTGAGGCATATAGACTGCTTGGGCATAATTTAGGTAACATCCTGATATCAGGAGTCAGGAATGAGGTACTTAAGCCCCTTTAGGACACAAGAGTGGCACAGTGAGGGACTCTGGGGCAGAAGGTCAGTTACCAAGCCGTCACCACCTGGGAGGTCTGTGCAGTGGTCAGGCTCCAGGTCTTGGGCAGTACAAGAGCCCAGGTTCCCTGCATTAGCTCTTGTCTAAGCCAGGGCTGGCCCAGAAACTAGTGAAGGACATAGCCTGCAGGGTGGGCATCTGTGGACCTGACTGAGCAATAGGACAGCAGTCATGGACTGACAAACTAAATGCTGTTCGTACAGATGGCAGGACATACCAGGCCACTACTCTCGATAGCATAAAAGATTACGTGTGAACAGGACTAACCATGCTTCATTATTACTACATTTTATCACTATGTGTAGTAATATTTTATTATACATTATTACAATATTTTATTTCATGTTATCTGGACCTTATGAATAAGCACTTTTAGGACACCGAACCAAAAGTAGGCACACAGGTCATCAACTCAGACAAACTCTTCTACTTTCTCTTCTTCCTTGAAACCCTGCCATATCCTTCAATAAGATGTCCAGATAGATTGTCACTTGGTTAGACTAGTTTTTTTAGGAGAAACTGTCCTGATAATTTTTGGTCATGAAAGAGGTATGAGTTTTTAAAAAACTGTAATTGATGTAACTGAACAATAGCAAGAACTCAAAATCCAATGACAATTGGAGATCAGCAGACTTGGGCTGCTAACCCCACCACACCTCCCTTGAAAAGAGGCAGCCTCTGACAGCGCTTCCATGGGGCAAGAGCTCTCCTGGAGATGTTTCCTGGGATTCTGACATTTTTGTTTTGTTTTGTTTTCAGCAGAGCGATACCCATGTTGCTTGCATGGAGAGAGCTCCAGCAAGCTATTTTACATTCCTAAAGGAACAGAGCAAGGAGAGCACAGGATTAGCTGTCTGATTTATACACACAAAGACCAAGGTATGTAGTCAGTTTACATTCACAGCTTTCTGAGTCCTGTTGGGCCTTCCGGAAATTAAAATCATGAGCCATGGGGGCAAAAGCAAAAACAGTTCAACTTTCTTGCCAGATGCTGAGCCTTCATTTAGAAAGGGGCGCTCTGTTTGGCTTTTCTTTTATTCACCTGCCTCATCCATTGAAAAGATCCCATTTTCCTCCTTATAATGTTAAGTAATGAATTAAACTCCTTGAGGACAGGATCAATGCCAGATTGATCTTTGGACATCCACTCCCACTTTCTCTTGTGGAAGTATAGAATCGGGGCTCAGATTGAGTGGATTTGACTTATGTGTGGACATTGATAAGGGGAGGACAATCTTCATAGTTCCATTTTGCTCCCTGGGAGCTGCAAAATAGGGACATCTTTGCTGAGCATTTAACCTAATTTCTGAACCTTAGTTCACATTATTCCCTGCATTTACCCTGTGCCCAGGGAGGAAAAACCATTTAATGAAAATCCACCAGCTTGTTTTATGGAAAATTTCATCATTATTTCTCACAATAAATAATTTTAACATTTATCCTCACAATTCCTGAAAGATGGGCTAGGTCAGTAATTTAGTAATTCTACCCATTTAACAAGTGGCATAACTAGGAATTAAAGTTAGGTCTGCTTCAACCCAAAACTCCCCTACCATTTCTGGAAGTTCTCGATCTTTCCCCTGGCCTACAAGGCCTGGATGGTCTGGACCTTCTCCATCTACTAGTTTCAGTTCTATCACGCTTACTTGTTTTCTTTCTGTCTCTGGTGTTTAGATCCTCAAACATGCCAGGCTCCTTCCTGTCTCAGGAAACTCATGCATACTGTTCCTTTTGCTGGAAATGCTCTTTCTTCCGACTTCCAATTTCTATTTCATTATCTATTCCTTCCTTTTCCTTCAGCCATCAATGTAAGTGTCAGTTCTACATGGAACCTTTCTCTGATCCCCAAGACAACATTGGGTCCTGGTATATCCTCTCAGAGCACCAAATACTGTTCCTTTGTAACACAGTAATTATTGATTTGTGCAATTATCTATTTAATCCTGGTAAGCTCCATGAGGACAGTGACTATGTCAATTTTATATGGCCCTATAGACCTCAGCAGCTAGCATATGCCATAGCATGCAGAACACCACTAAATACTTTTGGAATTGATGTTAGTGTTTTTAGCAGTTGCCATTAAATTTTATTTTCCTTTACATTTTCAAGGTATACAACATGATGTTGTGATATTCATATACATAGTGAAATGATTATACAGTCAAGCTAATTAACATATTCATCTCTCACATAGTTACCTTTGTGTGTTTGTGTGTGTGTGTGTGCTAAGAGCATCAAAATCTACTCTCTTAGCAAATTTTCCAGTATACAATGCAGTATTACTAACTGAAGTCTAACTTTTTACTGTTTGCTTTACATCTCCCCATTTTCCCTCTCCCCACCCCACTGCCTCTGGTAACTGCTATTCTACCATCTTTTTCTGTTCATGACCTTTTTTAAAAAATTAAAGATTCCACATACAGGAGAAGTCATACACTACTTTTTCTGCATCTGGCTTATTTCACTTAGCATTATGCCCTCCAGGTTCATCTGTATCACAAATGACATTAGATTATTGATCAGCTAGGTTGTAGGGTTATGGAGAGGCATACGACATGATCTCTGATCTCAAGTAGCTTACAGTTTAATATCATGGTCCATTTCTTACAGATGAAAACAGGAGAACCATTATTTTCCCCCATCACAATGACTCTCCCTTCTCTTCTTGTCAAAAACCTATTCAAGTGAAAGACTTGTGGTCCATCAACTTCAGGTCATTCTCTCGGGTCCGCCAGAATAATTTCAACTGTCATTCTTTCTGGCATTAATATACTCTACTTCATATTATAATGATTTATGTGCATGCATTTTCAACTCTACTAGCACACTATATTTCAAATAGGCCTCCTATTAATTTTTTTAAAACTCCATTGCTGTAATTACCCTCATCCAAGCTGGAATTGTTTCACATCCATACTCCCACAACAGTTTTATAGCTGAGCTAGTCTATCTGCCTTTATTCATACCCCCACCAATCCACTGACACCAGAACAATCTTTTCAAAGCATAAATCCTATCACAATACTTTCTAACATAGAAAGCTTGTACGGTTCTCTAATGCACCTGGAATAAAATCTAAACTCCTCAACATAGTCTACAACAGGACCTGGCAAACTGAGATCTGTGGGCCAAATCCAGCCTGCTGCCTGTTTCTGTACAGCCTGTAAGCTAAAAGTGGTTTTTATGTTGAAGAAAAGCAAAATATTTCATAATGTGAAAATTATGCAAAATTTAAATTCAACTCATTGGCTTATGCATTGTCTCAATAGAAGGATTGAATGGTTGGCATAGAGACCATATAACCTGCAAAGCCTAAACTATTTACGATCTGATCCTTTACAGGAAAGTTTGCTAAGCTCTGGCCTACAAGGCATTGTGATCTGGGTCTTGCTTGTTTCTTTGAAAGCCCGTCTTCTACCATTCTATCCATTGTGTTTCATCTGCACTTTCTGTTTCTCCAACTTAGTAAGTGGTTTCTACCAAGTCCATTTATGCCTCTCCCCAACGCACTATCTTATTTTATTTTTTATCACTTATCAGTATCTGAAATTGTTTTGTTTCTTTATTTACTTACTTGTTAACTTAAGAAAATGTGAGATCCATGGGCTTGTCTGTTTTTATCCCACTGTATACAAGAGGATATGTACGTGGCATTTAAAAAAATTGTGTTAAAGGAATATCTTATCTTCCCTGGAACTTCTTCAGTGCAGACTCTGTGTCTAACTCACTTTTGCATCCCTCACAGTGGGCAACATTTGTAGAGTAATAGTTCCAAAAATAGCTATTTAATGAATAAAATGACAGTCACTTCACTTCTCTCTCCCCCTAAGACAAAAAGAAAAAAAAAAAAAAAAAAAAAAGGCACTTGTCAGCTGGGTCCCAAGAAACCATAATGTGTGCAGCATCTTTTTCACCTCATCTACACTCTACTGGTTGAGAGCACATTTTAAGAAGGGGCCATGGGTCAGGTGCAGTGGCTCACATCTGTAATCCCAGCACCCTGGGAGGCTGAGGCGGGCAGATCACTTAAGGTCAGGAGTTCAAGACCAGCCTGACCAATATGGTGAAACCCCATCTCTACTGAAAATACAAAAATTAGCCAGGCATGGTGGCAGACACCTGTAGTCCCAGCTGCTTGGGAGGCTGAGGTATGAGAATCGTTTGAACCTGGGAGGCGGAGGTTGCAGTGAGCGAAGATTGTGCCACTGCACTCCAGCCTAGTTGAAAGAATGAGACACACCATCAAAAACAAACAAACAAACAAAAAAACACAACGAAGAAGAGAAAAGAAAAAGAGGCCATGAATTCCAGTATAGTTCTCAGAGGACAGTTACTATGGGGACATCAAGTGTCCTAGTGAAGGGTATTTCTAGTTGGTACTGAGTTAGGTCAGGTGTCTTCTGATAATGGGAAAGAACCACTGGCAAAGTGTGGGGTTAGTAGTTTTTCCTAAGAAAATTGCTCCAATTATTTTAAAAATAATCACCTTTTAAAATATAGCATATAATTAATGTCACAAAAGGTGAACGGTAAAAAGAAAATCCTGAAACAATCAAAACCGCATTGGTTTATAGGAGTTAACAGTCATCTTTGGAGGATGCTGGGAGACCATCTATTAATATTTACTGGAGCCTTGTGCTTTAGTTATAAATATTTCTTTCTGTTTTTTATTTTTATTTTTATTTTTATTTTATTTTTTGAGATGGAGTTTCACTCTTGTTGCCCAGGCTGGAGTGCAGTGTTGCCATCTTCTCAGCTCACTGCAACCTCTGCCTCCCAGGCCCAAGCAATTCTCCTGCCTCAGCCTTCCGAGTAGCTGGGATTACAGGTGCCTGCCACCATGCGTGGCTAATTTTTTGTATTTTTAGTAGAGATGGGGTTTCATCATGTTGGTCAGGCTGGTCTTGAACTCCTGATCTCAGGTGATCTACCTGCTTTGGGCTCCCAAAGTGCTAGGATTACTAGCGTGAGCCACTGCATGTGGCCATAAATATTTCATTTAATCCGCCTAACGCTCTTATGTGGTAGGTAATATTCTCTTCATTTTATCGATGAGGAAATTGAGACTCAAAACTTTTAAATAACTAGCTCAGATCCACACAGCCCATCAACACAGAAGCTGGATTCGAACCCCTGTCTGTCTCATCTGCCTCCCAAGTCCATATGGGGAGAAAGTAATAAATGGATTAATAGCCATTTTGAGGTCTTTTTGGCTAGAGAAAGCTCCACTATGTAAAGCTCAGATAGTCTGTGAGATATTGCACTTTCACTGACTGAATCTAAGGCAGGGACTCCTGGTTGGTGCCTCTGTCCCCTTTCCCCAAGGGCTAGGGTTGTCTCTAATACTGTGATTTCCTTGTTATGCATTTCAAGAGGGAGACAGGGTTGGGGGCAGTGACCACCAAGCAGAACAAGGGGTTGTACTGAGTCTATGAGTCTCATGAAGGTGTTCTGTATGTTCATATCAGCTACATGTGGCAATGGTGGCCAAGATAAGTACTGAGTAAAAAAATAAATAAATAAACAGCAATGTAAACAGTCACAGAAGACTCATGTACATTGCTGGCCCATAACTGGAGCCTGGTTCGTGTTATGCAGCCTTACTGGTGCCAAGTCTTTCTCCTCCTCCCCGTCTAATAACCTACTCTGAGCACTCTTAGTTCTGGATAAGGTTCATATCTTTTAGTCACCTGTTTCTCTCTCCTCTGGCTAGAGACATGTAAGCCAAGGTGAGAGACAGGATGGAAGACTTGGGAACGAAACAACTCCAAAGTAGCAGCAGGTCCTCAGGACCCAAAGGAATTTGTGGGGAAATAAAGAAAAAAGAAAAAAGCAGACCCCCTTGGGAGGCCAGCCCCAGTCTTCTTCCCTCTGTGTCTCACTAAAAAGAATGTGCTATTTTGGGCTTTTTTCTTCTGTATTTGTTTTCACATTCTCCTGTAAATTACTCAACAAGGTGCCTTACTGATCCTGAAAAATCCAATCTTTAGATTTTCCCATCAAGTCAAGAAGTTTCCACAGCTTCCCAGGGAAACAAAGAGCCTTGTCCTCCATTCCCAGGCTCAGCTTCTGCTTTCGTGATGATCAGACTGGCTGATGTTGAGACATAAATCTCCATAAGGTCACATGGGAGTTATTTTTTGGGGGATTCTCAAATAGCCTTCAGCAGATCAAAGAAACCCCTTTATGTTATAAGCAAGATATATGTATTTTTTTTTTCAGATCCCTGTGAAAGGTTAAACATCTCAACATACATGGCATATCCCGGCAAGGGATATTTG
The DNA here is from genome assembly GCF_047675955.1 of Chlorocebus sabaeus. Taxonomy (NCBI): domain Eukaryota; kingdom Metazoa; phylum Chordata; class Mammalia; order Primates; family Cercopithecidae; genus Chlorocebus; species Chlorocebus sabaeus. The sequence continues at coordinate 42,006,077 of NC_132919.1, forward strand.
AAGGACCTAGTTACTTTTCTTGGGAAAATGCTGTAGTTATCTCTATTTTGTGTGTTGCCTTTGGTTTCTGCATGTCTACTTGTATGTGATATCTCTAAATTTCACAAAACACATTTAAAATGCATTCACAAAACACAGTTAAAATAGTAGCTTTGACCTAAAATGCATAATGTGGAGTATTTTCCAGCTCATCTGTTTAACTGGTAGATTGACTCATGCATGCCTTTTATTTTGGTCCATGACAGCAGCTGGCACATAGTAGGTATCCAATAAAGATATCTTAAATGAATGAACGCAGTTGTTCAACTAGTAAAGAAGACTGTCACATTGACAGCTGAAAAGGAAGAACAAGATTGCTATTTGGAAATATTCGAAACAGGCCACTCACTGTGGGCAGGAGAATGTGGTTGAAAGAAAGGTACTCTTCAGATTTTGAAAAGTTTTATGTATTCTAAAGTAACCAAGGTGGGACAGGAAAGTCATTGACCAGGATTAAATCTTGGGAGTAAGGTACTTGGCCCATAGACAGGAAAGATAATTATGTGGACTTATGGGAGGGAAATATACATAACAGGTTCTAAATAAATATAATAGAAATTTTTGAATTTTGTATCTTTTGGACAAATACTCAATACCAAGCTAATTGCTGGTACATTCAGGATAAGAAATCAAATCCAACTTTAAATATAGTGTTAATTGGCTGACTGATTTATCAGACTCTAACTGACACCCTTCTAGGGACAAGGAAATGTCCTGGGGATGTAAATATGAATAAAGCCCAAATCTTATCCTACAGACAGTAACAGTACAATGGTGGGGAGGCAGTCAAGTCAATTTAAGATTATAATACAATCTGATGAGAGTAATGATAGAGGCAGGCTCAGATTAGGGTCACCCTAAACAGTCTGGCAGGGAGTGGTTAGGGATAACTCGCTAGACAGGCTGGCTCCTGGCAGACTTCTGAAGGATGTATAGGAAAGAGTGGCTAAAGTCATTCCAGGCAGAGGTTGCTGTGTGTGCAAAGGCATGGAGTCATGGTGTGGTCGGGGAATTTCAAGGCAATTACAAGGAACAGGAGAAGGGGTGAGGTGAGATGGGAGTGTGACTTTAGAGATAAGATGGGACCGGAGACAGGAGCTCAGGTTATGCTAAGAAGTATCAGTATTATTTGAAAGCATTTTGGAGCTCTTGAAAGATCAGGCCTTTATATGATCAGATTTGTGTTTTAGGACAATTACTCTTATATTTTGTAGGAGGAAAATTGGAGAGAGTTAATTCTGTAGTTAGAGAGACCGGAAAGACATTGGTGCTACGATCTATGTGAGATGTGGTACCAGTTCATTGTGGACATTATCTCTACCTTTGTGAGCAGGAGGAAATTTCCTGGCTTTCTGTTACCCACCAAAACCACCTTTTCCTATTCATTGAGCCATCTGTGAGCCAAATTTCTATGTAAACCCAAATATTTGGCATCACAGCATCACAAGCTCTCATAGGAATGCTGAATACTGGAGTTCCACTACTTTTTTTTTTTTTTAAACTAAGAGCTATTAGCAACAGTGTATACTTAAAAATTTCCAAATCAAATATCGTGGTCATATCAAAAACCATGCGCTCTCTCCAGGTGTATGTAACGGGTCTCAGCTTTACTCAAAGTCCAATTGCAAATAGTAATAAAAACATTGGCATCTCATTGCTCACTTAATATTTATGTAGCTGTCACCATCTCAATTCTACACATCTGAAACCTCAGAGTTGGTTGGAGTTGAGGTGAACTGAAATCCCCTTTGACAGTAGGTTTTTTGGGGGATGCTTTCATCCTTAAATGACTTTCAAAACAACACTCAGATAGTGGCAAGAGATCAAAGAAATGCTCTGTTACCACAGGGGCTGCTGAAATTGTTATTTCCCCCCCAAAAGTTTCCCCTTTGCAGAGAATAAAGTAGATCAGCCTTATTAGGGATTGGAGCAAACACTCTGTCAGGAAAAGCAGACCCAAGTCCAGACAGATGTACATTCATACTGTTTCTTCTGCAAGAAATCCAAGAGAGAGATATGGGGGAAGAAGCAACCAAGGAAGTGGAGACTGGGGCTAACTGTCTACTTCTCACTACAAGAGTAACACCTTGCAGTTCCGTAACATTTTTACTTTGAGACACCTTCTTCCACATTTTTCTCCTTTGATTTTCACAACAGCCATGTTATGTATTTTCCTCATTTTAGAGGTGAAGTTAAGGCTTTGCCAGACTGAGAGCACACACTGGGAATGAATGCCAGGGCCAGATTTCGAACCCAGGTCTGTCTGGGTTCAAAATCCAGTGCCACTTTCTCACACAGTTTAATGAAACTTTAGCATGTACTCAAAAGTGAGGAAAACAGCAGTTGTAGAGAAGGAATCATGGAGGTACACAGGTCTGTAAGTTTTCATTTTGAGTAAGTCTGAGGGGCGGTACAGTTCTATGGATCAGTGCAGGCCCATGATGAAGGGTAGAGTTTTATGTCTTTAAAAGTGTCATCCCTTGGTGCACCCACCTGCTACCCTGTAGGGCTCTGGAAAAATCTATAGCATCTATTTTTAGAAGGACTATAACACCAGTTCCTTCAAGCATAAAACTCTGAGACTAAATTCACCTTTATTTAGGTTATTTACCTTCAATTATAGCAATTACTACATTTTAATGACACTTTCCAGTTTAAAAACACTTTTATGTACTCAGGTTTCTATATATAAGCCAATCCATTCCTGAGCATCTTTAAGATTGGTGGATGACAGGGATGTAAACATAAATAAGAAATTATCTTTACCCTAGAATTATCACAGCCCAGCACACCGATGGATAAAGATACAGACAATTACAATAAAAATGTGATGCTCCCTATAACAGGCACACCAGCAAAGTGTTGCTGAAGTGCCAACGACCAACAGAGTTGAGGCAGGGAGGAGGATGGGATAAGGGAAGGTAACATTTGGTCTGGGTTTTGAAGATTGAGTAGGATTTAACTCAATCTTGGGGCATTCCAGGGAGAGAGATTGAGAGCTGAAAAATTCGGGTGCAATCAAGTGAAAAAATGGATGTTCTGCAGAAGAGGAAGAAGAGGAAGGCAAGACGTAGGGGCTGAGGGATGGGTTGATATGCGGAAAGCCTTGTATGCAATGCTGAAGGTTTATGAGCAAGGGAATGAGGTGATCAATTCCTGGTTTAGTTTGATGACCAGTGTTGGTGTAAGGAGGGTCATTGGAGACATTTAAATCTCATAAGCTCTGCTGTTCTTACTCATATTTCAAATCAGCGAGCTGCTGCTTATACTGTTTCAAGGACTTTGCCCACTACTAGCTAGTAGCGGTAGGAATCACCACAACTTAGCTGTACAATCTCTGACTTCAATTCCTATTGACACCACGTGTCTGTGTGATGCATGACTCCAGCCTACTTGCTTTCTGCAGAGTCTTTGGTCTGTAATATTTGGGGTGATCTGCTCAGCTCATTCACTGTCAACACTGCACAAATCACCTAGATTTCCCTTGAAGGATTGCCCTACATGAGAACAGTGACATTTCTACACTTTTTTTTTTAACTTCAATTTAGTTATTAAAAGGAATCTCCTCAGAATAATTGCTGGATGGTGTTGACAAAAGTTTGAATCACATCATCTGACTGCAGTTGTGCTGACAGCAGTCCCTGGAGAACTCTGCTGCTGGGACCAATGGTTGCTTTCACCCTCCTAGGGCAGCACCAGGACTTTGGGAACCCAAACAACTATAGTTACAGACCAAACACGTGGTCTAGCAAAAGCTAGAGTCCAGCCGAGTTAAAAAGAGTTATGCAGCTTTGGCCATCTTCTTTATGAAACAGATTCCTCCATTTTTTTTTTTAGTGGAAAACGCTAAAAAATTTTTAGCACTGGGTCAAGGGTGAAATCAAGAATTTCGGGGCGTCTTAATGGTCACCACAATAGTTTATTTCAAGTTATTTTGAATGGTAAGGGTTTATCAAACATTCATCATCCTCCTCTGAAGGCTTAAAATAAAAAAAAGAAATGAGGATCTTGCGCTTCAAGGTTTTGATTTTCAAAAAGCATCTGCAAACATTGGACACTGATTATTTATCTAAAAATTGTAGTAGCATATTCAGAGAAGTAGTAGTTGAAACGTGTGTGCATGTGTGTGTGTGCTTGCCTGTATGTGTGTGTACATGTGTGTGTGCGTGTGTGTGTGCGTGTGTGCGTGTGTGCACGCGCGTGTGTGTGCGTGTGTGTGTGCGCGCGTGTGTGTGCGCATGTGTGCGCGTGTGTGTGCGCGCGTGTGTGTGTGCGCGTGTGTGTGTGCGTGTGTGTGCGTGTGTGTGTGCGTGTGTGTGCGTGTGTGCACGCGCGTGTGTGTGCGTGTGTGTGTGCGCGCGTGTGTGTGCGCATGTGTGCGCGTGTGTGTGCGCGTGTGTGTGTGTGCGCGTGTGTGTGTGTGTGTGCGCGTGTGTGTGCGTGTGTGTGTGTGTGTGGTGGCAGCGGGGGTGGGGATTTGACTAAATGCTGCCAGGACTGGAGAAAGAAGAAATGAAAGTTTGTTTATTTTAGTATTTACCGTATCAAAATATCTGGTATAAAATATATAGATAACCTTGAGTTTCCCATAACATTAAAAAACAAAAGAAATAGTTTGCCAACTTTGCCACTCCAACTTTAGTATCATAACCATTATTTTAACTATTTGCCATAGACCTCATAAGTAATAATCACAAGATTGGAGTGGCCCACAAGGATGCTGAGACTATTTATTAAGATAATAGAGGTGTAATTTAACTTTTTTGAATGGGAGCTGGAATGACTCTAAGTCAGCAGGTTCTCTAGTGCTCCTTAAATTATATTATATGTATTCATTCCTTCATTCATTTTCCATCCATCTATTCATCTGTGCAGCCACTTATTTGTTCAGTCTAGATGTTGGGAAGAGGTAGAAAGGTACGTCATGCAGGGGAATAACGTGGTGCAATGGCATGAAGGCATGACTGTATATGAGATTATAAATACCAAGGTAACATGAGCTGCTCTGGGGATTGGCCATAGACTGCAGGATAAGTGGTGGGAGATGAAGCTGGAAAGATGTGGAGAACCAGGTTATTAAAAGATTGTCTGTCTATTTAGCACTATGGACCCATGCAGTCATTGCCCCCATGAAGCTGGTTATGCTTAAAGGGAATCCATATACAGAGTAAAATCGAATTATTGAATTTATATTTCTTTTCTTCTTTTTTTTTTTTCTGAGACAGGATCTCTTTCTGTTGCTCAGACTGGAGCACATAGCTCATTGTAACCTATAACTCCTGGGCTAAAGCTATCCTCCATCATGAGTAACTAGGCCTCTTGAGTAGCTAGGCTGTAGTAGTAGATACAACAGGTATGTGCCACCATGGCTGGCTAATTTTTTTTTTTTTTTTTTTTTTTTTTTTTTTTATGTTTTGTGGAGATGAGGCCTTGCTATGTTGCCTCAGGTGGTCTAGAAATCCTAGCCTCAACTGATTCTCCTGTCTTGACCTCCCAAAGTGCGGGGATTACAGGCATGAGTCATCGTATCTGACCCAAATTTATATCTTTTTTTTTTTGAGATGGAGTTTCACTCTTGTTGCCCAGGCTGGAATGCAATGGCAAGATCTCGGCTCACTGCAGCCTCCACCTCCTAGGTTCAAGCAATTCTCCTGCCTCAGCCTCCTGAGTAGCTGGGATTACAGGCGCTTGCCACCACACCCGGGTAGTTTTTTGTATTTTTAGTAGAGATGGGGTTTCGCCATGTTGGTCAGGCTAGTCTCGGACTACAGACCGCAGGTGATCTGCCCGCCTCTGCCTCCCAAAGTGCTGGGATTATAGGTGTGAGCCACTGCACCCGGCCCTAGATTTATATCTTAATATCATGGCCAGGGCCATGGAGAGGAAAGGCCCGTGGGCTGCTCCCATCCACTGACTGGGGGTTAGCCAACTGCCTGGAGATTCTGACCTAATGAGTTGGTTCCCATGGTCCACTCAGTTAAAAATGCAGAGATCTAAGGGCTGAGGTGTGAACCTCTGAAGCCATTAGAAGTAGCAAAAGCTAAGAGTTCTCAGCATGTTACTCTAATCCCTCTGAGATCAGAGTTGAACCAAGCTTCTCTTGTTGAGAATGCTTAACTTCTACAAACTCAAGAAATCTCACCTCAGTTCTACAAATTGCTCAGATCCTGGGCAAGGTGCATTAACCCTTGAAGTTCCTAGCCTAGGCTTCGGACTCTCTGTGGTTTCTTGTATTTTTTTTTTTTTTTTTTTAACTTAGAAAGTAGTATGCTATAGGGGAAATATAATGAACTGGGAGTCAGGAGTCTTGTATTTTTGTCCTGGCTCTGCCAAATAATTTTGTGACCTTGAGAAAGTTCCTTCACCTTTCTGGGTCTCAGTTTCCTCAGTTTTAAAAGAATAAATTGGGCCAAATAATCTCTGCTTTTATTTTGTTATTAAATTCCAGACTCCTGGGGTTTTCTTTTGTTATTATCACGTATATTTTAAAGGGCTTCTAGTGTTTTATTATTTTATTCTAGGTTTTTAAGATCTCATCACACTGCCATCTTAAGCAAAACTCTACGAAAATCAACTTATACATTTTCATTACTCTTTTCATCACTCTGCATTACTCTTACTGTTTTAAAACAAAGAGGCTTCTCTTAAAATCATTTTAATCCCAGTTTAAAAAAACTATTACAGGGTTTTGATTTTCAAGAATTGTATCAGGCAATATGAGCAAAAGATCCATGAGGCCAAATTTTTATCCTCTGATCTCAAAGAACATCAAACCAACACAAACACAACCTTCGCCTTTGTTAATTCCTTACCAAATAACAAAGAATTTATCACCACAGTGTCAAATAGTTTCGATTATTTAAATGTGGAAGAACAAAACATCAGGAAATAAAGGGAGGTCTTATTTACAAGGATGCCTCCAGAAACCATTGAATAATTATGATCAAATAAAATTTACTAAAAATTCCGGGGGAAATTTTGCCAAACAATTTCTATTGGAGAGTAGAAGACTTCTCAAATAAAAGTTGCAAGAAATTAGATTCCCTGCCCCTGACTAGTAAAGCAAACAAAGTATATTCTGATTCAAGAAAACACTCATGTAGAAAAGACGAAGCCTCCCAGAAGTGCTCACCCTCCTGTGTGAACAAAACTCTCTTAAGACCTAACGCCTTGAAGAAAGAAAAGAAAGTGGACTTCAGAGAGTTCTAGTAGGCTCCCAGTTATAACACAGAGCAAAAAAAAAGGAAAGTCTAGAGTGATGTCAGCAACATAATGGAATAGGAAGCTCCTGCTTATCCCTGCTCCCACAGACACAATGAATAAACACCTACATATGTATCAATTCTCTTCAGAGAAAGTGGAATCCAGTTGAAAGACTGCACACTGGGTGACTGAGCAAATATCTGTAACAAAATGGGTAGAAAAAAGGCAGTGCATTCATGCACTAACCCTACCTTGGGCACAGAGCCTTAAACTCGGGAGAAAACTCCAAATCCCAGTTTCTTCCTGAGGGGACAGGGACTTGTACCACACATATAGTATCTGACTATATAGTCCCTGCTGCAGGGCTTGACTCGTAAGTCACTCTGCTTGAGAAACAGCAGGGACAGGGCATCAACGAATTTCCAACAAACACAAAGAACAAAGGGATCTTGAATTTTTGTATTTTAAAAAACTTTTGTGGGTACATAGTACACGTATATATATTAATGGAGTACAAGAGACACCCTGCTATGGGCATGCAATGTGAAATTATCATATCACAGAAAATAGGGTCTCCATTCCCTCAAGTATTTATCCTTTGTGTTACAAATAATCCAATTATACTCTTAGTTATTTTTAAATGTGAAATTAAATTATTAATGACTATAGTCACCCTGTTTGTCTATCAAATATAAGGTCTTATTCATTCCTTCTAACTATTTTTATTTTGTACCCATTAACCACCCCCATTATCCCCTGCAACCTCCCACTACCCTTCCCAGCCTCTGGTAACAATCCTTCTATTCTCTATTTCCGTGGGTTTAATTGTTTTGATTTGTAGCTCCCACAAATAGGTCAGAACATGTGAACTTTGTCTTTCTGTGCCTGACTTATTTCATGTAACCTAATGACCTCCAGCTCCATCCATGTTGTTGCAAATGACAGGATCTCACTCTTTTTTATGGCTGCATAGTACTCCATTGTGTACATGTGCCACATTTTCTTTATCCAATCATCTGTTGAAGGACACTTAGATTGCTTCCCAATCTTGGCTATTGTGAATAGTGTTGTAACAAGCATGGGAGCGCACATACCTCTTTGATATACTGATGTTCTTTCTTTTGTGTATATATCTAGCAGTGGGATTGCTGGGCTCTATGGTAGCTCTATTTTTAGATTTTTTGAGAAATCTCCAAATTGTTCTCCATAGTGGTTGTATGAATTTGCATTCCCACCAACAGTGTACGAGGATTTCCTTTTCTCCACATCCTCACCAGCATTTGTTATTGCCTGTCTTTTGGATGAAAGCCATTTTTACTGGGGTGAGATAATATCTCATGGCAGTTTTGATTTGCATTTCTCTGACGAGCAATGATGTTGAGCGCCTTTTAATATGCCTGTTTTTCATTTGTTCTTTTGAGAAATGCTTATTCATATCTTTTGCCCATTTTAAAATCAGATTATTAGATTTTTTTTTCCTGTAGAGTTGTTTGAGTTCCTTATATATTCTGGTTATTAATCCCTTGTCAGATGGGTAGTTTGCAAACATTTTCTCCCATTCTGTGGGTTGTCTTTTCACTTTGTTGATTGTTTCCTTTGCTTTTTAACTTGATGTAATCCCTTGAGAATATTTGCTTTGGTTGCCTATGCTTGTGGGATATTACTCAAGAAATTTTTACCTAGATCATTGTCGTGGAGATTTTCCTCCAGTGTTATCTTGTAGTAATTTCATAGTTTAGGTCTTAGATTTAAGTCTTTAATCCATCTTGATTTGATTTGTATATGGTGAGAGATAGAGGTCTAGTTTTATTCTTCTGCATAGGAATATCCAGTTTTCCCAGCACCATTTATTGAGGAGACTGTGCTTTCTCCAATGTATGTTCTTGGCTTCTTTGTCGAAAATGAGTTTACTGTAGGTGTATGGATTTGTTTCTGGGTTATCTATTCTGTTCCATTGGTCTATGTGTCTGTTTTTATGCCAGTACCACTCTGTTTTGATTACTATAGCTCTGTAGTATAATTTAAAGTTAGGTAAAGTGATTCCTCCAGTTTTGTTCTTTTTGCTCAGGATAGCTTTGGCTATATGGGGTCTTTTGTGGTTCTATATAAATTTTAGAATTTTTTTTTCTATTTCTATGAAGAATGTCATTGGTATGTTGATAGGGATGGCATTGAATCTATAGATTGCTTTGGGTAGTATGGATATTTTAAGAATATTGATTTTTCCAACCCATGAACATGGGATATGTGTCCTCTTCAATATTGTGTCCTCTGCAATTTCTTTCATCAGTGTTTTATAGCTTTCATTGTAGAGATCTTTCACTTTTTTTGGTTAATCCATAGGTATTTCATTTTATGTGTGGCTATTATAAATGGGGATACATTTTAAATTTCTTTTTCAGATTAGTCACTGATGGCATATAGAAATGCTACTGATTTTTGTATGTTGATTTTTGTATCTTGCAACTTTACTGAATGTATCAGTTCTAACAGTTTTTTTTTTCTGAGTGTAAAGTCTTTAGGTTTTACCAAATATAAGATCGTATCATCTGCAAACAAGGATAGTCTGGCTTCTCCCTTTCCAATTTGATTGTCTTTTATTTCTTTCTCTTGTCTGATTGCGCTAGGTAGGACTTCCAGTACTATGCTGAATAACGGTGGGCATCCTTGTCATGTTCCAGATCTTAGAGGAAAGGCTTTCAGTTTTTCCCCATTCAGTACGATGCTAGCTGTGAGTCTGTTATATGTAGCTCTTATTATGTTGAGGTTTGTTCCTTCTATACCCAATTTTTGAGGTTTTTATTTTTCTTTTTTTGAGACAGGGTATCACTCTGTCACTGAGACCAGAGTGCAGTGGTGCGATCTTGGCTCACTGCCACCTCTGCCTCCCAAGTTCAAGTGATCCTCCCATCTCAGACCTCAGAGTAGCTGGGACCACAGGTGCACATCACCACACCTAGCTAATTTTTTTGTATATTTTGTAAAGATGGTGTGTCGCCATGTTGCCCAGGCTGGTGTCAGACTCTTGGACTCAAGCAATCTGCCCATCTCGGCCTTCCAAATGCTGGGATTAAACGCATGAGCCACCATGCCCAGCCTTTTGAGGATTTTATCACGAAAAGATGTTGAATTTTATCAATGTTTTTCAGCATCAACTGAAATGATCATATGATTTTTGTCGTTCATTTTGATTATATGATGTATTATATTAACTGATTTGCATATGTCAAATCAATTCTTTCTCTGTATTATCTCTCTGCATCCCTGGGATTAAATCCTGCTTGGTCGTGGTGAATGATCTTTTTAATGTATTGTTGAATTCGGTTTGCTAGTATTTTGCTGAGGACTTTTATACCAGTATGCATCAGAAATATTGGCCTGTAGTTTTCTCTTTTTTTGATGTGTCTTCGTCTAATTATAGTATAAGTGTAATACTAGCCTTGTAGAATGAGTTTGGAATAGTTTGAGTATGCATTGTATTTGTTCTCTACAGATTCAATGCAATCTCTTGATTACCTTGAATCTGTAATCAAAGCAAAATAACAAAACTGGATTTCAGAATATATTATAAAGCTATTGTAATCAAAATCGCATAGTATTATCATAAAAACAGACACATCAATCAATGGAACAGAATAGAAAGCCCAGAAATAAACCCATGTATTTACCATCAGTTTATTTTCGACAAAGATGCTAAGAATATACAGTCAAGAAAAGACAATCTCTTCAGTAAATCTCACTGAAGCAGAGTAGAAAGGTGGTTACCAGAGGTTCGCGGAGAGGTGGTGGTGGGGGCTGGAGGTGGACAGATGGGGAAAGGGAAATGCTGACCAAAGGACACAAAGTTTCAGTGAGACTGGAAGAAAAAATTTTAGTGATCTATTGCACTGCTTGGTGATCACAGTTAATTAGTAATACATTATATATTTCAAAATTGCTAAAAGAAAAGATTTTTAAAGTCCTCACCACAAAACAATAAGTTGGTGAGGCGATGGATATGTTAATTAGCTTTACTGACTTTTTCTACAATGTATACATAGATCAAATCATATTATACCCCATAATTATATGCAATTCTTTGTGAATTAAAAATAATAATAATAGGCCAGGCATGGTGGCTCATGCCTGTAAGCCCAGCACTTTGGGAGGCCGAGGTGGGTGGATCATGAGGTCAAGAGATCGACACCATCCTGGCCAATATGGTGAAACCTGGCCAACATGGTGAAACCCTGTCTCTACCAAAAAAATACAAAAATTAGCTAGGCATGGTGGCACGTGCCTGTAATCCCAGTTACTTGGGAGGCTGAGGCAGCAGAATCACTTGAACCTGGGAGGCAGAGGTTGCAGTGAGTCAAGATAGCGCCACTGCACTCCAGCCTGGCGACAGAGCGAGATTCTGTCTCAAAAAAAATACAATAATATAAAATTAAAATAAAGAAAATGAAAACTCTGTCATTTGGGGTCTTACCTCCTAAAATTGGCCTGCCCTTTATTCTGCTTAATAGTACTCTACTTTCAGTTTTTTAAAAAAATTATATATTATATTAAATAATGGTGCATTCATTTTTATGACTCTGAAAACAGAGGCACTGCCTTCCTATTTTAAGAAGGCCAGAAGAGTTAAGTAACTTGTTCAAGGTCACACAGCTAAGCAGAGGAACTGAGAACAAATTCAAATTAATGAAGAAGGTAATTGTGATTGCTTATGTTTAAATAATAGTACCTGTTTTCCCCTTATTAAACTAATGTTTTAGAAAAAAGTTGGGCATAATAAGAGTATTATAATCACGAGGTAGCTGTCTGGGAATAATTTGGCTCAATCAGGAGGAACAAGGGTTATGAAGTCCATTTAAGTCTCCGTTAAAGAGATGCTGATTAACTTCTGTGAGGGCTCTCTTCATCACAGAACAGTCAGCTATCAGGATTAATTTTGATGGCTTTAGAAACAAGCTTTTAAATAAATGAGACTAGTATGAGATGTTCTTCAACTCCAAGTCCCAGAAGTCACATCTGTGTCATTCTTAGGCTCTGAGGCGCCTAGCTGGTCTGCTTTCTTTCTTCACCTTCCAGGGTCTTCTTATGCTTGTTTTATGTACAATGTTAAGTGTTTTGGGTTGCATTTAGCAGGAAGAATGAGGGAAAGTACATCTGCTCCATCTTCCTGTAAGTGCAAACAGTCCCAGGATGAGATTTTAAGATTATTGAAAGCCAGCTGCTTTCCTGGAATCTCATAAGGTGGGGAAACAAATCATAAGACACAGACGTAAAATTAATCTTGACCTGGCACGGTGGCTAACGCCTGTAATCCCAGCACTTTGGGAGGCCGAGGCAGGTGGATCACCTGAGGTCAGGAGTTCGAGACCAGCCTGGCCAATATGATGAAACCCAGTCTTTACTAAAAATACAAAAATTAGCCGGGCATGGTAGCAGGTGTCTTTAATCCCAGCTACTCAGGAGGCTGAGGCAGGAGAATTGCTTGAACCCAGGAGGCGGATGTTGCAGTGACCCGAGATCGCACCATTGCACTCTAGCCTGGGCAACAAGAGCAAAACTCCATCTCAAAAAAAAAAGAAAAAAAAATCTTAAAAGCATTTACCATTTTGTTTTCTAAGTAACATAATCTCATAGCTGCCTCCTAACTATCGTTTTTAATTTTTGTGTTCAAACCCAGTCTAAAGTGAGAGGAAAAACTTGTGTTTTTACATCAATTTAATCATCTGTATAGAATCTGCAAAGCTGATCCTTAAGAAGCTAGTTACCTCTGTAACCAGGAAGGATGCCCACATCACAGACTATGCCAAACTTCTCTCTCTCTTTTTTAGCCTGGCATAGATAATTTTGAAATAGGTAACAGAAATAAAATCTTTCATTAGTCCAATAATCTAACCTTAGTATCTCGGACCCTCTCCTCTCTTTTTCTGCAGTATATGTGAGTTGAATGTAGTTTTTGAGAATGAAGAATCTGATTGCTCTTTCTTCACCACCAGGGTAATGCAGAGTGCATCCCTGGTGGGCCCACATAAGAGCTGCCACCATTTTCACAGGTGTATGTATCCTAATCCACTGCTAGCAATTTATACCTATATTAATTCATGACAGGAACCCAGAGTTAACTAGAGTGTCTTAAAGAAAAGAAATGGAGAAAATATGGTTAACAAACACTCACATAGGAAGATAAAATTTGTATAAACAGATTTGATAATATTCAAAGAGACACCCAGAATATTATAATGGGCCAACTGATTGACCATTACAAATAATTTAAATATTGGCTGAGTGCGGTGGCTCAAGCCTGTAATCTCAGCACTTTGGGAGGCCGAGGTGGGCGGATTGCCTGAGGTCAGGAATTCAAGACCAACCTGGCCAACATGGTGAAACCCCGTCTCTGTTAAAAACACAAAAAGTAGCCAGGCATGGTGGCCTATGCCTGTAATCCCAGCTACTCAGGAGGCTGAGGCAAGAGAATCGCTTGAATTCGGGAGGCGGAGGTTGCAGTGAGCCGAAATCATGCCACTGCACTCTAGCCTGGGTGGCAGAGCGAGACTCTGTAAAAAAAAAAAAAAAAAAAAAAAAAAAAAAAAAAAAAAAAAAAAAACTTAAATATTTAGTTATTTGTGCTCAACACAATTCTCTTCTAGAAAGTTTATATTAAAAACAGTTGTAGTAATTGGCATTATTGAAGAAAGCATCAAGAAATTTTATTGAAACTTATCTCTAAGATCATTCTAGTTCAACTTATTTCTGATACAGAAGTATGTAGCTAAAATGTCCTACAGTTACTGTAGCCAAATAGTCTTTGTGATAGTGTTCTAATCTATTTGCTATTTTATTTTTAATCCTATGGTACTTTGGGAGTTCTGAGATGAGAGTGGTTGGATTCCCTTTAATTCAAGCCTATGATTAAGAGCCCATAATCAAATACAAATAATCTATCGATCATTAGTAAGCTCTACAGAACAATAAAAGCCTGAATGTGTATTAATACTGATGGAGCTCTGATTTGATGTTATGAGCACACACTTCAGAGAACTATGTATTCTGGTTTCACCACTTACAAGTTGTTAGACTTGGGCAACTTCTTAATTTTTTTGAATCTGAATTTCCTCATCTACAAAATGTAGTTAAGAATATATCCTACCTCATAAGATTTTTGAGATTAAATGATATAATACATATAAAACATTTAGCTTGGCACCTGGTAAGAGCTCAGTAAATATTTCCTAGTATTACTGCTACTACTCCTACGTCATTTCTCTCATAAATCAATCTAAGGGATAGCACTTTGTTCAAAATGCTCTGTATGGTAGACTGGTTTTAATCAGATACAGATTTTGTTTACTCTGGTAAAATAATTAAACCTCTTTCTGGGTTCCATGCTAACCTCCAAGTTTGAAAACAGATACTATTAGACACTTTTAGCTTATCAAATGTTTATTTTTGGAACCCCTGAGCTACAGAATTACCCACATTTCCTTCCCCCTTTTCCCCTCCCTATTTATACCTGGCCCCATGCCAGACACTTCTTCGGGCTAATTCCAATCAGCATCCATTACAGATCAATCTAGAAAAGATTGGTTATTTATTGTCAGGTGGATACATGAACCTTGGCAGTTTCAGAAACCAGAGCTAAAGTGATCTTATAAAGTTCTAGGTAGATCAGCATGGTACTGTGCTGGTCCCATGATGACTTTCATCAAATTACCTCTGAAATCCTATGCATTTTCCCACTCAGAACCTCACTCTAACTCTATAACTTATACCAAAGATCACACTGTACCTGCTCCTAGCCTTGTAAGTCTCACAAAAGCCCTTGGCCAAAAGCAATAAAATTTGACCTGACCTAATCCTGGAGTCACAATGGATAATGTGTGTATTTTTCATTCAATAATTTAACGTAGAAATTAACTGCATGTGTCACATATTCCCCATCTGAAAGAGAGAGAGTTTATGGTTCTAATGTTACGCAAAAATTAAGTATGTAAACACTCCTGTCATTTAAGACTCTTCTCTTTCTCAATAGCTTAAATAAGCATTATAAAAGACTCTTTTGGGGAAATTTATTATTTCATTCAGTATGGGAGCCTGCTCCATGAAATTCACCCTCCATGGTCACAGAAATGATAGCAATGGAGATATTTTTTCTTTCTCCCTGAAAGATTTGAAATAATTTGCCCATTTTGGCTTACTGTATTGTTTTCTCCTGTTTGTCAATATAGGCGGAAAAAATACTGTGGAATTTTACAGAAAACTTTGTTCTCTCTGTCCCTTCTTTCAGGCATACTTTTGAATATTTTCTATTCCTGGGTATGGGATGAAAAGAGTCTGTACCTGGCCTCCTCATTCTGACTGCCCTTATGTGATTTTAAAGACTATTCCTTTATGGTAGCCTTCTGTCTGACCTATTTTTTTCCATTGCCTTTTCCTCTCTTGCCTCACTCTGCTTCCTCTGTATCTCATTAACTTTATTTTTATTTTGATCTTTTTATTAAATGTTTTAAACAGATCTACATGGTTAAAAAACCAAAAGGTATAAACAGTTTTAAAGAGATAAGACTCCCTTATTCCTTATCTACCATCTTCCCAGTTATTAGATTTTCCCTCCACCATAGATATTCATTGTTCTTAGTGTCCTATACATCTTCCCAGAGTTTCTTTATGTATATTCAAGCAAATTTGAATATAGATCCTCCTCCCTCAATTTTACACAAAAGGTAGTATATTATATGTATGTTCTTTCAATTTTTTAACAATATACTTTGAGGTCCTTCCACATACAATTCAAAATGAGATCCCACATTCTTTTTTATAGCTGTTTTATATGTATGTGTATGATAATTTATTTAACTAGTTCCTAATTGAAAGATACTCTATATTTTACTCTTATAGACAACATTGATGCAATTTACTTTTAAAAATTCTTATAAACAACTTTTGTGCATATGTTATTTTATACATATCTAGGTATATTTGTAGGATAAATCCCCCTAATTAGAATTACTAGGTCAAAGATTATTTGCATTTATACTGTTGATAGATATTGCCAAACTGCTCTCCATAAGGGTCATAATAATTTACATGTCTGCCAGCATTATATGAAATTGACTGTTTCCTAGAACTTAATCTACAGAGTGTATATTAAACTTCTGAAGTTTTTGATATTCTGAAAGGTGAAAAGTGATACCTCAAGTTAGTTTTAAGTTGCATTTCTTGCATAATGAGAAAGTTTGAACATCTTTTTATATGCTTAGGAGTTGTCTGTGCTTCTCTGTGAACAATCTTTCCCTCATTTTTTCATATATATTCCAAGAGCTATTTATATATTAGAAATATGGATACTACTGATACTCTTTGGAAAGAGCCACCTCTTGGCAGGAGGCCAACCAGCACAAAAATAGTGCGTTAAACCGCCAGAGCTAAGAATCCTCATGGAGTTCATTGCATCGCCCCCCACCACCACCTCCACTGGAACAGGAGTTGGTATCCATGACTGACAGACCCATAGATGGTTCACACCACAGGACTCTGTGCAGACAACCCTCAGTACCAGTCTGGAGCTAGGTAGACTCTCTGGGTTGCTAGACTCAGAAGAGAGACAGCAATCACTGCAGTTCTACTCACAGGAAGACACATCCACAGGAAAAGGGGGAGAGCATTACATCAAGGTAACACCCCATGGAACAAAACAATCTGAACATTAGCCTTCAGCCCTAGACTTTCCCTCTGATAGAGCCTACCTAAATAAGAAGGAACCAGAAAACCAACCCTGGTAATATAACAAAACAAGGCTCTTCTATATCCCCCAAAATCACAGTAGTTCACCAGCAATGGGTCCAAACCAAGAAGAAATCCCTGATTTACCTGAAAAAGAGTTCATGAGGTTAGTTATTAAGCTAATCAGGGAGGCACCAGAGAAAGGTGAAGAGCAATGCAAGAAAATCCAAAAGGCGATACAAGAAGTGAATGGAAAAATATTTAAGGAAATAGATAGCTTAAAGAAAAAACCATTAAAAAGGCAGGAAACTTTGGACACACTTTTAGAAATGCAAAATGCTCTGGAAAGTCTCAGCAATAGAATTGAACAAGCTAAAGAAAGAAACTCGGAGCTCGAAGACAAGGTCTTTAAATTAATTCAATCTAACAAAGAAAAAAGAATAAGAAAATATGAACAAAGCCTCTAAGAAGTCTGGGATTATGTTAAATGACCAAACCTAAGAATAACTGGTGTTCCTGAGGAAGAAGAGAATCCTAAATACTTGGCAAACATACCTGGGGGAATAATCAAGGAAAACTTCCCTAGCTTTGCTAGAGACCTAGACACCCAAATACAATAAGCACAAAGAACACCTGGGAAATTCATCACAAAAAGATAATCACCTAGGCACATTGTCATCAGGTTATCCAAAGTTAAGAAGAAGGAAATAATTTTTTTTTTTTTTTGACAGAAGCCTGCTCTGTCACCAGGCTGGAGTACAGTGGCGCGATCTCGGCTCACTGCAACCTCTGCCTCCTGGGTTCAATTGATTCCACTGCCTCAGCCTCCCAAGTAGCTGGGACTACAGGTGTGCACCACTATGCCTGGCTAATTTTTTGTATTTTAGTAGAGACTGGGTTTCACCATATTGGCCAGGATGGTCTCGATCTCCTGACCTCGTCATCTACCCGCCTCAGCCTCCCAAAGTGCTGCGATTACAGGCGTGAGCCACCATGCCCGGCTGAAGGAAAGAATCTTAAGAGCTGTAAGACAGAAGCATCAGGTAACCTAAAAAGGAAAAACTATTGGATTAGCAGCAGATTTCTCAGCAGAAACCCTACAAGCCAGAAGGAATAGGGGCCCTATCTTCAGGCTTCTCAAGTAAAATAATTATCAACCAAGAATTTTGTATCCAGCAAAACTAAGCATCATATATGAAGGAAAGATACAGTCTTTTTTCAGACAAACATGCCGAGAGAATTCACCATTACTAAGCTACCACTACAGGAACTGCTAAAAGGAGCTCTAAACCTTGAAACAAATCCTGGAAACACATCAAAACAAAAGCTCTTTAAAGCATAACTCACACAGAACCTATAAAACAAAAATACAAGTTAAAAAGAAAAAGCCAAAAAATCAAAGTACACGGGCACCAAAGAGCATGATGAATGCAACAGTACCTCACATTTCAATACTAACATTGAATGTAAATGGCCTAAATGCTCCACTTAAAAGATACAGAATCACAGAATGGATAAGAACTCACCAACTAACTATCTGCTGCCTTCAGGAGACTCACCTAACACATAAGGTAAACTTAAAGTAAAGGGGTGGAAAAAGGTATTTCATGTAAACAGACACCAAAAGCAAGCAGGTGTAGCTATTCTTATCTCAAAGAGGGACATTATATAATGGTAAAAGGCCTTTTCCAACAGGAAAATATCATAATCCTAAACATATATGCACCTAACACTGGAGCTCCCAAATTTATAAAACAATTACTAATAGACCTAAGAAATGAGATAGACAGCAACACAATAATAGTCGGGGACTTAAATACTCAACTGACAGCACTAGATAGGTCATCAAGACAGAAAGTCAATAAAGAAACAATTGATTTAAACTATATCTTGGAACTTAACAGATATATACAGAATGTTTCATCCAACAACTGCAGAATATACATTCTATTCAACAGCGCATGGATTCTTCAAGATAGACCATATTACAGGCCATAAAGTGAGCCTCAATAAATTTAAGAAAATTGAAATAATACCAAGCAGTCTCTCGGACCACAGTGGAATAAAACTGGAAATCAGCTCCAAGAAGAGCCTTCAAAACCATGTAAATACATGGCAAATACATGCATACTGCTCCTTTTGGGTCAAAAACAAAAGTAAGATGGAAATTAAAACAGTCTTTGAACTGAACAACAATAATGACACAACCTACCAAAACTTCTGGGATACAGCAAAGGCAGTGCTTAGAGGAAAGTTCATAGCCCTAAATGCCTACATCAAGAAGACTAAAAGAGCATGAACTGACATTCTAAGGTCACACCTCAAGGAACTAGAGAAACAAGAACAAACCAAACCCAAACCCAGCAGAAAAAAGGAAATAATCAAGATCACAGCAGAACTAAGTGAAATTGAAACAAACAAACAAAAATACAAAAGATAAATGAAACAAAAAGCTGTTTCTTTGAAAAAATAAATAAAATTCACATACTATTAGAGATTAACCAAGAAAAGAAGAGAGAAAATCCAAATAACCCCACTAAGAAACAAAACAGGAGATATGACAACTGACACCAGTGAAATACAAAAGATCATTCAAGGCTACTATGAACACCTTTATGTACACAAACTGGAAAACCTAGAAGAGATGAATAAATTCCTGGAAAAATACAATCCTCCTTGCTTAAATCAGGAAGAATTAGATACCCTGAACAGACCAATAATGAGCAGTGAGATTGAAATGATAATTTAAAAATGACCACCAAAAAGTCCAAGACCACACAGATTCACAGTAGAATTCTACTAGACATTCAAAGAAGAATTGGTACCAATCCTTTTATCACTATTCCACGAGATAGAGAAAGAAGGAACTCTCCCTAATTCATTCTATGAAGCCAGCATCACTCTAATACCCAAACCAGGAAAGGACATAACCAAAAGATTGGTTACACACTACCTGATTTCGGACTATGCTATAAGGCCATAGTCATCAAAACAGTGTGGTACTGGCATAAAAATGGGTACGAAGGCCAATGGAACAGAATAGAGAACCCAGAAATAACGCAAATACTTATAGGCAACCTATTTTTGACAAAGCAAGCAAAAACATAGAGTGGGGAAAGGACACCCTTTTCAACAAATGGTGCTGGGATAATTGGCTAGCCACATGTAGGAGAATGAAACTGGATCCTGGTCTCTCACCTTATAAAAAAAAATCAACTCAAGATGCATTAAAGACTTAAACCTAAGACCTAAAACTGTAAAAATACTAGAAGATTACATTGGAAAAACCCTTCTAGACATTGCTTAGGCAAGGATTTCATGACCAGGAACCCAAAAGCAAATGCAATAAAAACAAAGATAAACACCTGGGACCTAGTTAAACTTTTGCACGAGGTTTTTGCACAGCAAAAGGAACAGTCAGCAGAGTAAACAGACAACCCACAGAGTGGGAGAAAATCTTCACAATCTATACATCTGACAAAGGACTAATATCTAGAATCTACAATGAACTCAAATCAGTAAGAAAAAAAAAACCATCAAAAAGTGGGCTAAGGACACGAATAGACAATTCTCAAATAGACAATTCTCAAAAGATAATATACAAATGGCTAACTAACATATGAAAAAAATGTGCAACATCACTAATGATCAGGGAAATGCAAATCAAAACGACAATGTGATATCACCTCATTCCTGCAAGAATGACCATAAAACCACCTTAATGCTGTAAGAATGGCCATAATCAAAAAATCAAAAAACAGTAGATATTGGTGTGGATGCAGTATCAGGGAACATTTCTACACTGCTGATGAGAATGTAAACTAGCACAGCCACTATGGAAAACAATGTGGAGATTCCTTAAATAACTAAAAGTAGAACTATCATTTGATCCAGCAATCCCACTACTGGGTATCTACCCGGAGGAAAAGAAGTCATTATTCAAAAAAGATACTTGCACATGCACATTTACAGCAGTACAATTCACAATTGCAAAATCATGGAACAAACACAAATGCACATCAATCAACAAGTGGATAAAAAAACTGTGAGATATATCCATATATCTCATATTATATATATATCACATTATGTATATTGCATTATACATTATATATAACTATATATATTTTTTATATATAATATAATATATATATAGTGGAATACTACTCAGCCATAAAAAGGAATGAATTAACAGCATTTCCAGATTTCCAGTGACCTGGATGAGATTGGAGACTATTATTCTAAGTAAAGTAACTCAGAAATGGAAAACCAAACATCATATGTTCTCACTGATAAGTGGGAGCTAAGCTATCAGGATGTAAAGGCATAAGAATGATACAATGGACTTTGGGGACTTGGGGGGAAGAGTGGGAGAGAGGCGAGGGATAAAAGACTACAAATATGGTGCTGTGTATACTGCTCGGGTGATGGGTGCACCAAAATCTCACAAATCACTAAAGAACTTACCCACATAACCGAATACTACCTGCACCCTACCTGTACCCCAATAACTTATGGAAAAATAAAAACCCAAAGCCTAAATAAAGGGTTATGACTTGTGTGTTGAGAGATTTAAACAAAAAAGAAAGCAAAAAGAAATATGAGCCTATGTCCATTGTTATGAATATTTGTCTTATTTACTTTGCTCATAGGTTTTTTTTGTTGAAGTTCTCTTTCAAAAAGTGAGGTTGAGTTTTTTCTTGATATTAAACCATGCTGTGCTATAAATGCCTTTCCTTCTGTAGTTATAAAAGAGTTCTCCCATGTTTTATTCTAGAACTTTTATTATTTTATTTTATATGGAAATCTCTGGTCCCTTTATAATGTACTCTGGAATGATGTGAAAATGAATACAATTTTATTTTACTTTTTAGATGGTAACCCAGTAGCCTTCTTATTGAAATTTATATCTTTTCCTCACTGGTACATGACATTATTTTTATTTTATATAAAATTTCTGTATTTGGAGCTACTTATGAATTTTCCCTTCGAATCCATTGGTCTATTATGTACCAGCAATGGCATTGCTTAATTATTTTACTTTTTAGATGGTAACCCAGTAGGCTTCTTATTGAAATTTATATCTTTTCCTCACTGGTACATGACATCATTTTTATTTTATACAAAATTTCTGTATTTGGAGCTACTTATGAATTTTACCTTTGAATCCATTGGTCTATTATGTACCAGCATGGCATTGCTTAACTATTTTGCCTTTATGATGTGTTCATATTATGACCTTCATGTTAACCTAATAGTGATAGCATTATCTCACATTTATATGGCACATTATAACTTACAAAGCATTATAACTTACATTATCTCATTTGTTCTTCACAGTATCACGTGGGGCAGCTGGGATAGTAATACTCTCCTTATCGGAAGAGATGAAATGTTTTCCAAGATCACAAAGATGTTAGGCGGCAGAGTAATGACTTGTCTCTTAGTTCTGTGTCTTTGCCAATTCATGGGTGTACCTCTCAGGGTATCTCATGTAATCTCTGGGTATCTCTTCACCAGAGAGAGCTTGTTCATTTCCATAGATTAACTCTATGCTATTGAATACTAAATTTATGCAGGATCATCAGCTTTATTTAACTTTTGGATTGAGTAAGGAACTAAATAATGAAATTATGGAGTGCTATAGAAGGAGACCTGAGAGATCACAAATTAACCCAGTTGTTTTAAAGAAAAGGAAACCAAAGCTCAGAGAAGTTATGACCTTTGTACTCAAGGTCATATAGTTAGCAAGGAGGTTGGGCCAAGCCATAACTCAGACACAGTTCTTTACACTTGGTTTAGCAATAAAGAGAAGGAGGAAAACAATGTGTTTTCTTTACTGAGACTAATCATATCCACGTTCATAGGCACTTTCAGGGCCAGAAATGAGAGGTATTAATTCATTCATTTATTCATTCGTTCAGTAATGTATTATGCACCATGTGCCAGCTACTGGGCTACTCATTGGGTTTGTAATGGTGAATTAAATAGGCATAGTCTCTGCTCTCATGGAGAATATAATCTAGAAAAAAACAGATATTAAGCAATTAATATATAAATAAAGATTAAACTACAAAGTGGGAAAAGGACTGTGAGAGAAACTTACATGGTCCCCTGAAAGCATACAACAGGAAGACCTAATTTAGACAGTGGAGTCTGGGAAACCCCTACTGCCACCTCCCCTGGCACTTCATGTTGTCCCACAGGCATCTCTGTGGAGACCCAAATTTCCATAGATGTTTGAAAACCACTGATCTAGTCTTATTCCCTAATGTCTTCACAGGGGAGAACTGAGGTTTAAAGAGGAGATAGGACTTACTCAAAGTCACCTATGTAGTTAGGGCAAAACCAGAACTAGCACAATAGCCTCCTGACTTCAGGCTGGGTCTCTTTCCTCTACATAATTCTGTCTTAGTGAAGACCCTGGTTCTGCTACCAAAGTTTGCAATGACCTCATCCTTCTCAGGTCATGGGCTCACAGGGGATTTTGTCACTTTGGCTTAGTTTATATCATGCCATAGTTAACATACTGTATAGAACAGACAAGTCAAGATTTTGACAAACACTTGCCATTGATGTGAGGCATTTTTTAGAATACAGTTAATCTCATTTTTCTTGAGGGGTTCATCAGTCATTGTCATAAAGAGTCGCAAGAGTGGGATGGACTTTCCTAAACCAAGTGCACATTGTCAGAATGTAAAGCACTTTGTAGAACAGACTAAATCCTTCCTTTGGCAGTGGACAGTTCTTTGGCAGTGAACAGTTTAACCTCCATTCCCTTGATGAATTGTTTCTATCGATCGGTGTAGTCCTTAGCACACACGCCATCAGAAGTGGAAATGGTTGACTAGAAGATCTCCAAACCTATTTATTTAGATGTGGTGAATGTGTTGGCAGCCCATCCTGTTTAGCCTGCTCTCAGCATTCATGGATGTGCTCCCATTTAACATCTGAGGCAGTGGGATTAGTTAGGGGTGATGGATCTTCATCTATTTAGATGCCAACTTTTGTTAAAATGTAAGCTACTTGATCCATTTTTTTGAGTATAAAATTAACTTTATAATTTTATAAAACTATATATAATTTTTCTAACTTTAAAAAATTTTCTTAATTTTCTTTTTCTTTTCTTTGGAGGTGGGGTAGACTGGTAGAATAGGAGAGTTTGATATTATTTCCTACACTACATTTAACTTTCTGCAACTATATGATTTGAAACTAGAAAAATCAAGATGGGGGAAGAAACTATTGGAAACTTCCTTTAAGCTGATGGGTAGTGGAAAAGCTGGTGGGATAGTATAGTCCTTAAGAGTGGAGACTCTGGGATCAATGATTGGGATTAAATTTGATTCTGGCATACACTGGCTGTGGGACCTTCAGCAAGTTCTTCTCTTTGCCTTAGGTTCCTCATTCATTAGGAGAGGATAATAGTAGTACCTACTCCACAGGACTCTGTGAGGTTTAGAAGAAGCAATGCTTATAAAGTCCTGACCCAATGGCTAGCACATGGTATGGACTTGACAAGTATTCATCATTATTTTTAGGTAGGTATAATAATATTATAATAATTATTAAATATATAATCTCAACTTTATTATAAAATGTCAAAAAAAAAATACCAGAAGTTTCTTCAAGGAGTAGATTTCTTTGGGCTATGAAAACAAGAATGATCTTTTCCTGCTCTTTGCAATGTTCAATACCCTTTCTTTCTTTCTTCCTTTCTTCCTTTCTTTCCTTTCTTTCCTTTCTTTCCTTTCTTCTTTCCTTTCCTTCCCTTCCTTCCTTCCTTCCTTCCTTCCTTCCTTCCTTCCTTCCTTCCTTCCTTCCTTCCTTCCTTCCTTCCTTCCTTCCTTCCTTTCTCTCTCTCTCTCTCTCTTTCTTCTTTCTTTCTTTCTTTCTTTCTTTCTTTCTTTCTTTCTTTCTTTCTTTCTTTCTTTCTTTCTTTCTTTCTTTTGGAGACGAAGTCTCGCTCTTTTGCTCAGGATGGAGAGCAGTGGCGCGATCTCAACTCACTGCAACCTCTGCCTCCTGGGCTCAAGTGATCCTCTTTCCTCAACCTCCTGAGTAGCTGGGATTACAGGCATGTGCCACCACACCCAGTTAATTTTTGTATTTTTAGTACAGACAGGGTTTCACCATGTTGGCCAGGCTGGTCTTGAACTTCTGACCTCAAGTGATCTGCCCGCCTCGGCCTCCCAAGTGTTGGGATTACAGGTGTGAGCCACCGTGCCTTGCCCGTGGCCCCTTCTTAAAATGTGCTCTCAAACAGTAGGATGCAGATGAGATGAAAAAGATGCTGCCCACATTATAGTTTCTGGGGGCCCAGCTGACAAGAAGTGTTTTTTTTTTTTTTTTTTTTTTTTTTTTTTTTTTTTCATTTTGTCCCAGGAGAGAGAAGTGATGTCATTTTATTCATTCAATGGCGGTTTTTGGAACAATTACTCTACAGATGTTGGCCACTGTGAGGGATGCAAAACTGAATTAGATGCAGAGTCTGCACTGAAGAAGTTCCAGGGAAGGGAATCATGCTTTCCCCCATCTTCGTTTTCTTTTTTGAGACAGAGTCGTGCTGTGTCGCCAGGCTGGAGTGCAGTGGAGCGATCTTAGCTCACCGCAACCTCCACCTTCCGGGTTCAAGCGATTCTCATGCCTCAGTCTCCCAAGTAGCTGGGATTACAGGCATGCACCACCACGCCTGGTTAATTTTTGTATTTTTAACAGAGATGGGGTTTCTCCGTGTTGACTGGGCTGGTCTCGAACTCCTGACCTCAAGTGATCTGCCTGCCTTGGCCTCCCAAAGTGCTGGGATTACAGTTGTGAGCCACGGTACCCGGCCTACAATATTCTGATTATTATATTGGTTTTTCCATTGGTCCTCTAGAACAATTTGTCTTTTCACCCTGGAATTCTTTATGGACTTTCTCTGTCCCACTCTGTGTCTTTGGGAGGCTGATCCCTATGGACTGCATCACCCAGGGCCCCTGGCCCTCAGGCTGCTAGTTGGGTACAGCCAGTGTCTCCATCTGGCTGTGGTTGTGTCTTTTCACACAACAGCATCTGATTGGTGCTCCTCTCATCCCACCTTTTACCCCACTCCCTTTCAAGTGTAGGGGTGATAACAGCGGCCCGATGTTGTTAGTCCCTAAGTGCTTTAAAATCCCTTGTCCCTTCATGAAATAAACCCTTCATTAAAATTTCCTCAAAATTCAAGATGAGCGTGGCTTCTGTTTTCTGCTGGAACCCTAAATGATATAAGGAGCCTACATTATTTTTCTAATTGGCAAAATTGTATTAAAACAACACAAAGGGCCACCTCCACCTTCCACCCCCCACCTCCCAAAGGGAAGTACTCTTCAGGGACTGGAGCGGCCCCTCAGCTTCCAGACTTGAGGGTGATTATTTTTGTTTCAGTTTTGAGCCTTCTCATGAAATTAGGCTTCAGGCTACAACACCTATTTCTTAGAAAAACACACTTTCTGCTGGAGAGAAATTCTAGAAAGCAGTCGCGGGCTATTGACAAACTATAATGCTGCAAAGGGATCTGGCCAAAAATGATTCAAGAGAAAAATCTCTGGGGGGAGAAGGTGACCTAGAAAGCAGCTCATCATCTGCAGTGCCAGTTGCGTGTCCAGTTGGGTAGTCACAGACAGAGCTCTGCTTGAGTCTGCATGTGCCCTGAGTGGAGACCTGCCTATGTGGCCACTGGAAACTCACCAGCCCCTGAGGCGTATGGGCTCAGCAACTGCCAGGCTCCCACGGGATAAGTGATGCCATTTGTTCAGTCCAGGGGTGCGGATTGTGGGGATGGTGGTAGCTGGGGGGCAGGGGAAACTTGGCACGTCACTGTGCACTGCTCCACTGTTAAATCTCCACTGGCAGGCTGACTTTTCCCCAGGAGGAAGTGTGGAGAGGAATCTCACAGTTGCATGGCAATAAAGAGCTGCCTGGTGGGCCTCCATCTCCGCCAAGAGGCTTCATGGCTCCAGAGTTCCGGAGGGGTGTGTGACAGGGAAGAGGGAGGAATAAGCTGCTCTAATAAGTTGGTGACATAATCACCTTTGCAGAAACTTTCCAGGGGCAAGTGTGTTGAAGACAGTGAGCTTGGAGGAGCCACCATAGTGTGAGATGAAACTGAAGACAAGGGGTGGGGGTCTGAGAAGAGGGCTGTGAACCACAGTACTTACAAAAGAAAGGGATTTGAGGTGAGGCTCACTGAAAGAAGGGTGTTGGACAAAGTCAGTTAGAAAGTCTCCCCTCAACACTTTGGTCAATGACAGGCCTTATTTTCTTTACACTGCAAAGTGAATTCTTATGTTGGTGAGCTTTGTTTACACCACTAACATCCAAGCTCCATAAACAAGGGAACTGTGTTTAGTCTGTTCATTGTTGCATACTCAGAGCCTTGTGCACTACCTGGTATATCATGAACACTTAGTATTTGTTGACTGGTAAAGGAATGGATGCCTAAATATTAGTAAATTCCTACACTGCTTGGCCAGGAACTCCACTATTATGGCAGGAACTGTGCTGTTCTTATTTACTGCTGCATCTATGGTCACTAGAAAAATGCCTGGCACATAGTAGGAACTTCAGCAGTGCTTGTTGAATGATGGGTGAATGAAAGAGTGAATGAATGAATGAGTAAATGACATCTTAACTATATGCTCCCTGTGGGGAGAAATCATGCTTCACTGTGCCCACATTACCTAGCTGAAGGTTTTTTGAATAACAAACAAACAATACCTATTCCTGTGTTTTCCTTTTGCTTTTACACAGAACTTTTGCTTTCATAGTTGTTTCTCATCAAGAGTTTAGTTCAGCTCAACAACTAGCCAGGTACTGTGCACTGACAGTTAATAAGGTGTAATTTCTTTTTGCCCTCAAGTTATCCATAGAGACAGGCATGCAAATAAATGTCATATTGTCTAATGTGTTCAGTGAAAATAGTGTTCGCAGGCCACTGAAGTGTTACAGAGAATGTAAGTGGCTGGTCCTGTATGGGTGGGAGGTGGGGGCCAGTGAGGCATGGCCTGCACAAAGTTTTGAAGAATGTCTAAGGGTTTATTGGGCAGAGAAAAGGTTTGGAGGCAGGAAAGAACATGTCTAAAGACTGAGTTAATGGTGAAATTTCCACTGGACTCTTTCCTGCAGTGACTTTAGGTAGGAAGAGTTTTAGGTGGATTCCTCAGAGGTATCGTATCCAAATGGCCAAAGACTCAGTTCTGTTGGTATCAGAACCACTCAGGCCACAGGACTGAAGGTTTTGTTTAACTGTGGGCCTTACACTTAGGAGAAAGAGTCACCATATCATATGAAGGCCAATGAAAGGAACAGGGGATATTTTATAGCCTAGAACAAAATGACCTAAGGCAGGAGAAAGAGGAAGGTGATAGCAATTTCAAATATTAGAAGAGCTGCTATTCAGACTTCCTGGGTGCTCTTGGAGGTCAGAGCTAAAATCAGTGGAAAGTTATCAGAGAGCTTTTGCGTATGACAGGAGCTGGCACAATGCGAGGCATATAATAGATACACAGTAAATGTTAGAGAAGTTTTCTGAAATATGGTTCCTCTAACTTCTGATGCTAATCCTGATTCTACAATCTGGAACAAAAGGATTGGTAGATAGTCCTGAGACTGAGAAAGCCAGATAGACCCTGAGCCTGATTATTGATCAGACTGTAAATCATCTCAACAGTTGTTTATTTTTGGTTGGTTCTGAAATTTTTCCATACCATGTGAAGTATTTGGAGAAGATTAGGAGTTTCTGTAGTGTGTTTGCTGTGCCCACGGTGTGTTTATTTTATCTGTGACTCAGCCCACCTGATTTTAAAACGAAGGACACAAGACAGAAAGGTTAGAAACTCCCATTCAACAATGGAAAAGCTGCCCTACTGGGAGGTGCATCCCTTGTGTGTAGAGCTATTCACTCCAAGGCTGGAGACGCCTTCTAAGGGACCTGTTGGGGTAGAGCAGAATATGGGAGATGGGGCTAAATGACTGTCTTGCCATCATGAACAGGACACTTCCTTAGGCTTTAAGTGAGTCAGAGACCAATTCATGCATTTGTTTGTTAATTCAGAGACATTTTATCACCCAGGATTTGCTGGTGGTTACTGTATAGGCCCTTGCGCAACATTGCATGGGTTCAACTCCCTGCTCAGCCCTTACTTACTAAGGGACCTTGCACAAATTTCTTAACCTCCTTGTATCTCAGTTTTCTCAACCACGAATTGAGGCAATAATGCCTCCTAAAGATATGCTGTGAGAATTCAGTCAATTCATGTACATAAAGTCGTAAGAACATGGCTTGGCATGTAGGAACCACTTAGTATATATTATTATTACTCCATAAAATGTAAGCTCCATGGAGATGGGGATTTTTGTCTGTTTGTTTATAGCTACATCCCCACTGCCTAGAATATAGTCTGACACATAATAGCTGTCACTAAATTGTTAATGAATAAATACATTAATTAATTGAGTACCCATTGTATATATGGGTACATTCTATGCTAGGAATACAGGGATGAACAAAACATTCTTGCTTACATGAGACTTACAGTCTGGTGGGAGGGATAGATATTAAAAACTTGACCATACGTTCTCAGCCTAGATGAACATTAGCATCACTTAATAGCTCTTTAAAAATATGTATTCTTGGGCCTTCACCCTGCAAAGACTCAGATTTGATTGGTCTTAGAAGGGGCTCTGGCATGGATCCCCAGTGATTCTAACGTTCAGCTTGGTTTGAGAATTCCTGGTCTAAATATTCTGAAGGTTCCACGAAACATTTTCCCCATGAAACATCCAGTGATGGTCAAATTAAATTCTGGAAATATTTTATTATATATATATTAGATGTGAAAGACTCTAAGAAGTTCTATAATAAAGAAATCTGTTTAAACTTAAAAATATACTATATAAATAAACGGATGCTTGCAGCTGTAAATATTACTTTGAAGAAAAGGTGGAGGGCATAATAGCACTTATGATAGGCCTGGTCTATAGTAAATACTTAGAAAATGATTCTCTGAAGACATTTATGTGGCCAACGAACATATGAAAAAAAATCTCAACATCGCTGGGCATTAGAGAAATGCAAATCAAAATCATGATGAGATATCATCTCATGCCAGTTAGAATGGCAATTATTAAAAAGTCAAGAAACAACAGATGCTGGTGAGGATGTGGAGAAATAGGAACACTTTTACACTGTTGGTGGGACTGTAAATTAGTTCAACCATTGTGGAAGACAACGTGGCAATTCCTCAAGGATCTAGAACCAGAAATACCATTTGATCCAGCAATCCCATTACTGCGTGTATACCCAAAAGATTATAAATCGTGCTACTATAAAGATACATGCATACGTATGTTTACTGCAGCACTATTTACAATACCAAAGACTTGGAACCAACCCAAATGCTCATCAATGATAGACTGGATAAAGAAAATGTGGTACATATACACCATGGAATACTATGCAGCCATAATAAAGAATGAGATCATGTCCTTTGCAGGGACATGGATGAAGCTGGAAACCATCATTCTCAGCAAACTATCACAGGAACAGAAAACCAAACACCACTTGTTCTCACTCATAAGTGGGAGTTGAACAATGAGAACACATGGACACAGGGAGGGGAACATCACACACTGGGGTCTGTCAGGGGTGGGGGACAAGGGGAGGGAGAGCAATAGGACAAATACATAATGCATGTGGGGCTTAAAACCTAGACGACGGGCTGACAGGTGCAGCAAACCACCATGACACACGTATACCTATGTAACAAACCTGCATGTTCTGCACATGTACTCCAGAACTTAAAGTAAAATTTTTTTAAAAAAATATTTTAAAAAAAGAAAACACTTCTCTGAAGAAATGTCTTTTAAAAGACACCTGAACAATCAGTGGGCAAGTGAGTAGGAGAGGCAGTGTACCCAGCACAGGGACCATTGTGTGCAAAGGTCCTGATGGGTGGGAACTTATTCAAGAGCAAAAAGAAGGCCAGTGCTTGTGTAACGTAGCAGGTGTGGAAAAGAAATGCAAAAGACATGGTTTCCACCTTCAAGGAACTCACATCTTGGGAAAAAACTCACATATTCCAAAAACTTCTTAATACTCCGTGGGTCTATAATTTTCCAAATATTATAGGAAGAAGAAGAAATCAGTGTCAAGAATAATCCTTCTCCAACTGACATAAAACCTCAGTTTTATATTTGTCTCTAGCTAACTTACACAATTTTTTGAAATACCAGATATACTTCCACAAGTGTTGACTTAAGCTAATGTTAGTCTGAGGTCATGTTTACTGAGCATACAGCCTGAATAAGAAGGAGAAGTGACTTGGAACTTGAATCAAGAGGCCAAACCAACACACTTGCCTACCTATCCCTTTTCTCTCTAAATCCTTTAAAAGGTAAACAAGGTATTTTAAAATGCATCCATTAGCTAGAAAACAAGAAAGGGAGCTATACACACCCTCTTCCCTCTCCCTCATCTCCTCTTGGCAACCACTGATCTGTTCCCTATTTCTGTTATCATTTTAAAAGTGTTCCATGAATGGAATTGTGTAACATGTAGACTTCTGGGATTGCCTTTTTTACTTAGTAGAATTCTCAGAAGATTCATCCAGATTGTTGTATGTATAAATAGTTTGTTTTTTTAATTGCTGAGTTGCATTCCATGGTATGGATATACCACAGTTTAACCATTCACCAATTTAAGGACATCTGGATTATTTCCAATTTGGCTATTAGGCATAAAGTTGCTATAAACATTTGTGTACGGGTTTCTCTATAAATGTAAACTTTTATTTTTCTGGGATAAATGCCAAATGGTAGGATGTATGGTAGTTGCATGTTTAGTTGTTTTTTCTTTTTTTCTCTTTTGTTTGTTTAAGAAATTGCCATTGTTTAAGAAATTGCCAAACAGTTTTCCAGAGGAGTTGTACCATTTTACATTCCCACAATGTATGAGCAATCTAGTTTCTCCAAACCCTTGCCAGCATTTGCTATTGTCACTATGTTTAAACTCTTTGTTACTGTGATAGGCATGTAGTGATAGTTCATTGCAGTTTTAATTTGCATTTCCCTAATGGCAACTCTAATGAGTTATTACTATGTAGTGGAACAGGAGTAAAGAATACGCTGAGAGGGAAAATAGGTACTACTCTTGGGGAAATATGTAATACTCTGAAAGGAACATTTGAGAGGAAATGAGAATATGTTGATTGTAAATAATATAGAAGAGAAAAAAGGTAATTAGAGATATGAAGAAAATACATGGGAAAGAAATATAATCATAGTACACTGCTTGACTTTGCAACATCAAAAATGTGTACACTCATAATGTATAAACATAATTGACAATTAAAACAGAAATATAGCTATATTGAGAGAATAAGGGAGTGCAGAGGAGTGCAATATTATGAGAGTTAAGGGCTTTTCTTTTGTAGCTATAATTGCATACATATTGACAAATCAAGAAACAGCTGACTGGGTGCAGTGACTCATTCCTGTAATCCCAGCACTTTGGGAGGCCAAGGTGAGTGGATCACTAGAGGTCAGAAGTTCGAGACCAGCCTGGCCAACATGGTGAAACCTTGTCTCATTAGCCGGGTGGTGGTAGCATGCACCTATAGTCTCAGCTACTCGGGAGTCTGAGGCATGAGAATCACTTGAACCCAGGAGGTAGAGGGGGCAGTGATGCAGTGAGCCAGGATCACGCCACTGCACTCCAGCCTGGGTGGCAGAATGAGACTCCATCTTAAAAAAAAAAAAGCCATAGAAGCTTATTAATTAGAGGCAACTAATAGAACTAAAAAAAGTTAAAAGTGGCTGACTCTGAGAAGAGGGTAGGAAGAATGAAGTAAACCACTGCCTATTTTTCATTATAAGATTTTCAGCACAAATTAAAAAAAATCCCCTATATCACCTGGGACAAAACGATTAAATGTGTATATTAAAAAAGACAGACTCTTCGATTGAGCATATAAATTAACTATATACCCTTTACAAGAGACAAATGCATTGCAAATGTCCTAGAAAGGAGAACAACAGGGAGAGAAAAGACAGCAGGCAATGGAAACATAGACGAAGCAATGTGAACTACAACTGAAATAGAGATCAAGTCAAACTGTATGAAACAAGACAAATCAAGCAGCTTTTTCAGAGATCAAAGACTAAAGGGACAAATACTTTAAGGAAAAATCAGGGTTCTTAAACAATACACACACACATTCATACTTTATAACCTAAAGAGTTTATACACTCTTTTCAAATATCACATATGGCACATATACAACTGATTCAGTAGTTAGCCACAAGTAACAATGTTAAATTCCCAAAAGGACTGCAGTCCATATTTTTGGATTTTTAAAATATGTGCATAATAAAATTAGACATTAACAATAAAAATACACCAAATAAAATCTGGCTACTTGGAAATTTAAAGTGATTCCTTGAAAAACTCTTGGATTAACATGGAAGTGAAACAAATTACAAATAGTTTACAAATAAATGATACTTACAATACCACATTTTAAACGTTTTGGATATGGACAAAACAGTACTCAGGGGAACATTTATAGCCTTAAACCTATGGATTAGAAAACAAGGAAAATAAAGGAACAAGTAAATTAAGTTTCAAATAAAAGAAGAGCAAAACTAGTAAGGAAATAATAAAGTAAGCCCATAGAAAGTAACAGGAATTGGTAACATTAAAACCCAAAATTAATACAATAGAAAATAAGCAAAAAATAGGTTTTATGAATCAAAAAGCTCTTCAAACAAACCAACAAAATAGTCAAATGTTCAATAATTCTAAAAGAAAAGGCACAAAAGCACAGGCTTTTGAAATATTAAAGGGACTATAATCACAGTGATTTAAACATTATGTTCAACAACACTGTATCAATAATTGTAATCCAGATGAAAATGATGATTTCTAGGAAAAATATAGTAAAATCACGATATAATTTAACATATCTTTCTTAAACAAAATAAAACAAAAACACTTTTACTAAGCTGGTAAGAAAATAAGACCTCTTTAATTTGATAAAGGGTATCCACCAGAAACTTACAGTAGAAGTCATACTTAATGGTAAAATATCATATGAATTTTGCTAAAAGCAGATAAGAGAGACAGATACCAACTCTCACAGCTACTATTCACAATATAGTGGGAACTGAATTCACATTGATGCTTGTCAAAGAACTGAGATCAGAAAAAGAAAAAAAAATTAGAAAGAGACAAATGCATCCTTCTTAAAGACAATATGCAAAGAAAAAAATACTCATGAGATGCAAGACAATCTACTGATAAAAAGATATTAGTAAGAGATTTTAGTAAAGCAGCCAATTAATGTTTTTTTAATTAGCAATACTCTTCTATTGTCCCACAACTAAACGTCCTGAAAAGAGAGTTCATTCATAACAGCCACAAAAACTGTAAAATACAGCTAGCATGAAACTCAGTAGGAAGTATAGAATATCTATGTAAAGAAAATAATTAGACTGTTCCGAATATATACAATTCAACCTGATTAGGAAGACAGCTCATGGATGAGATTCTCCCCAAATTAATTTAGGAATATGATGTAAATCCAACAAATAAGATTTTTTAAAGTGAACTTGACAGGCCAATTCTGAAATTCATTTGTAAGAGACAATGTGTGTGAATAATAAAGACATTTTGCAAAAGATTGTAATGTTGAAGAACTTGCCTTACCAGATGTTAAAATATACTGTAAAATTACGGTATATATGATAGTAACACTGGTATAGACAGATCAATGGGACAGTGTGTGAATCCACAAACAGTCCGTTCTGCTTCTAGTTAACAATACTAGAAAAATATTCTCCAGATCAAAGAGAGACACATATAAGGATTGTAACATTATATAACAGAAAAAATTAAAATAACCAACATCCATCAATAGGAGAATGATTACACCTTTCTATGGAATAGGAATATTATACAACTGTAAGAGAAGTCAAAAACATTTACGTAGATGTGTAATTTATACTGTTGAACTGCAAAAATATCACTGAGTGGAAAAAACTCCAGTTGTAGGATTAGAAAAACAATATAATATTTGCATTACAGCACACAAACAAAACTATAAATCTTTGTACATATCCATGTGCATATATGTATCGAAAAAGAATTTGTAAGGACATACATCAAACTCACAATAGACTTTGAGGTATGAATATGATTGGAAGAAGGGTGAAGGACTTTGACCTTTTTTCTTTCTCTTGAGACGGAGTCTCACTCTATTGCCCAAGCTGGAGCGCAGTGGCACGATCTCGGCTCACTGCAAGTTCCACCTCCCGGGTTCACGCCATTCTCCTGCCTCAGCCTCCCAAGTAGCTGGGATTACAGGCGCCCACCACCACGCCTGGCTAATTTTTTGTGTTTTTTAGTAGAGATGGGGTTTCACCGTGTTAGCCAGGATGGTCTCCATCTCCTGACCTTGTGATCCGCCCACCTCGGCCTTCTAAAGTGCTGGGATTACAGGTGTAGCCACTGCGCCCAGCTTGACCTTTTATATATATACATATATTCCTATACAATATTGTTTGAGGGTTAACATTTTGTTAAATGATGAAAATGCAGAAAAGCTATTCTTGACAATATACATTATTGGAGAAAGGTTTTGAGGTGGTTTACAAGATGGTTGGAGAATAAATTGGCCGGATCCTGACAACTCAGCAACTAGTGAATGAAAGTAGGATGAGTAAGGATGTAGAAGCCTTAGCAGCTTAGAAGAAGTGACTCTTAAGCAGTGTCGCCTTTCATTTTTCATCCTCTCATCCCCACCAGACTTGTTATTTTTCTCCATCATACATTTAGTCACTAACCCTACTTTCATGTTTTCACCCCAACACAAAAAATGTTAATCCACTAAGTTTCATGTCCTCTGGACAACATTTCCTGCTCCTCCTCGTTGCTCTCATCTGCAAACCTTTGGCCTCCTCCCCACCTCTCTTTCCCCAAAGAGGCTAAAGAAAGTTTTAAATACTTTTGCTTTGTGGAATTGTATCACTTCAGTCTAGTAATGAAGGTAGCTACCTCATACCTATGATCAGATTAGTCCTTCAATGAATTAAACATAGAAATAATTATATTCTTTAATGGAATGCATTTATCTTGATAGGTAACTATCCACTCAACTACAAGGTGTAGGAGGAAAAAACAGAAAGGGTAAAAAGAATACATAACACAGCAATGGGCACCCATGCTCTGTAAGGTCAGGGTTTTCTCCAGTCTTGTAGAAAAGATGGTCCAAGTCATCAGGTTATGATCAAGTTCACATTATTATTATTATAAATGATCGACCCTGAGGGTTTTAATGTCCCAATGGTAGACTGTCCTTCCTAGAAGCTGAAATGCCCTCATACACCTCCCTGGAATTTTTTGGCCGCTTCTCCTGAGAAAGAAACTGAAGGTGGTAGTTGGCAGAGATATGGGCCTGGTCTCTGCAGAAGCAGATACACTACGAGCTCCTGAAGGACCCTGGCAGTTTCTGCAAGGAGAGATGCTTTTTACTTTAAAAAAATGTCATCAAATGACGAGCAGTAAAACAATTTGCTATTACAAGTCTTTGTAGGAAGGAACTAGGGTGGTGGTTTCTAATCTGTTAGGGAATGAGGTAGGAAAAGACACGGGCAAGGTTACCACCCAGAACCCGGGTACTGCACACAGGAAATGCAGCAACTACTGCAGCATGTTGTAATTAGCAAACCCCAAGGTGTGGCCACTTCCAGGCCCGATTAAGAAGAAGAAAAAAAACCCAAACAAACTAGAAAATGTTACATCTTGTGGATGGAAAAGAGGTATTGTACTGCACCTCTTTCAGGATGCTTTCCTAACCATCCCCCGACTCTGCAAGGAACAGTAAAATCACTTTTGCAAATGTTTTCTGCCTCAGGCCTGCAGAGAAATGACATAATCTGCAAATGAGAGGCTCAGGCAGATGACCCAAGGCAGTGAGGAGAAAATGTAGAACAAAGTTCTGGCTATTGTCCAAAGCATCAAAGCATCTGAAACAACTACAGGTTTTCCTCTGTCAGCCATAAAAATGGGTGAGATGAGACCAAAAGATGCAAACCTCCTTTGAATCCAAGGAGAAAACACCGAGAAACAGACAGTAGCTCTCCTAGCCCTGTTTTACTGCATTCAGGGGGAAATTCAGAAAAAATCATGTGGGTCTCACTGAAAACTGTTTCCTAGATTTGATGTGGAAATTGATGCCTTTAATCTCCAAGCTGTGATGGCAGTTGGCCTGGTTCAGATCCCCATCGTGTGAAGAAAACTTCAAAAGAGATGCTCTTAAAAAGATGTCTACATATCAGCGAACTCTTATAAAACAATATGTTGATGCATTGAGTGTAAACAAATGAGAAACAGAAGGATTTAGATTTCCTTTCAAATACACCCTAGCTTAAGCATGAAGGAGGAAAACACTGAGTTGTCAAAATAGGCTTGAGGTTTTGCTGAAGCCAGAAATTCTGGAGAATAGTCTGAGATGTTTTTGCCAAACCCTGAATACCGCAGGGGCAAACTTTCCCTCTAACCAATTAGATAATTGTCATTTCATTCTGTAGATTTCCCAATTGTTTCTTCTTTTTCTTTTCTTTCTTTTTTTGCAAATAAAATGATTATCCTGTCTCAGGGTAATTTTGCTAATATTTTCATAGTTAAATAATGATTTCAACCCCTGAATTAAAAACTGCACTGCTGTCCTTGTGGATACAGTAGGCTACCAGCTGTTCTAAATAACCCTTGAGAGTGGTTGGGTTAAGGACTCAATTTATGACCTTATAAATTAACACAAGGAAACCTACTCCATAATGCAACAGACAATTCTATTTATAATGCTTAATTAATCCCCTCCAGTCTCTAACAGAACTCACTTGTGACCTTTCATTTCAACCTCACCCAAATGCAAGTCTCCTGAGATGAGAAGTGTTAATATGTGAATGCGGATAGAATTTGCCAGCATTATGGGTAAGTATTAAATTGCTGACAGTCTGGACACACTGGTTCCTGATAGCTCACTCATCAAAGAAAGAAGGAAATGTCAAGGTGGGCAGCACTGATGAAACTCTTCATCAAAATCCTGAGCTGGAGAGAGATAGAAAGAAAAGAAAATACCCATATCTAACATTGTCTACAAACACTTGCTCTGAATTTCAGTCTTGGCAGAACAGACAACCAAGAGAAGGTATCAGAGCTGTTTCAAAGGATGGCTGTGGGGGGCCATCCTGGGTGGTTTCATTTATCTGCTGTCCTTACTACCCTAAGGCTGGTTTCTCTTAGACTGATACAGAAAATCCAGGGATAATCAATTCAATGCTGCCTTATCTAAAGTGTTACAAACACAGTGGCGTTATCTGGAAAATTCTAAGTACCCAAGAAAGCTACAGGGTGTGCGCAGAGTAAAGTTTGCAGAGGTATGAAGTTCCCCCGAGGGACAGTCCTGAGAAGGAGAAAGGAAGGCATGTGCACTACTTGGACATGTTTGTGGGCAGAGAGAGCCATAGTGACCTGAATGCAAAGAAAGTCTACACTGTAGCCTGGAACCCTGGAATATGTGTGGAGAGTTTTATCCGCTTTTAGGGCTGTTCAGTGTAATTCCATACATCCTTGTGAATCCAGAAAATAGCTTTCCTTTTTTGTTCCTCGTATTCAAGAGTCAGCATAACGTGATGAATCTGGCTCTGTTGTAAGCATTTAGGCAAATTCCTTAACTTCTCATCGCCTCTGTTTTTCCATCTGCAAAGTTGGAAT
Organism: Chlorocebus sabaeus; assembly: GCF_047675955.1. Classification (NCBI taxonomy): domain Eukaryota; kingdom Metazoa; phylum Chordata; class Mammalia; order Primates; family Cercopithecidae; genus Chlorocebus; species Chlorocebus sabaeus. The sequence continues at coordinate 42,044,826 of NC_132919.1, forward strand.
CATAACAATACTTGTCTCATGAGATCATTGTGAGGATTAAATAGAGTTAAAACTTTAAACGACTTTAAATGGTGCCTGGTGCATAGTAGGTGCTATGTAAGCATTAGATGTTATCATCACAATACTTCCGCAGTACCTTTTTCCTCTGGGCTTTCCTTTTCTTTTCCCAGTGCTGCCATCGTAGCCAGGTCAGGCTGTCATGACTTCCTCTTGAATAGGTTTATAATTCGTTCTCTATTCTAAATCTGTATTTCTCTCAATAAATCATACACAGTATTACCACTCCGATCTTTCAAAAGTCTACCTCTGATCCTGTCCCTACCTTATTCAATGGTTCTGCAGAATTCATCACATAAAGTCTAAACTCCCGAGCCTTAATTTCAAGCCTCATTCCATCCTTATCTGTTGATCCTAGTTTCCTTCTTTAATCTTAACATCTTACTGCACCTTCTCATGACCCTACGCTCATTTGGAGCCATGCTATTTTCTATTCCCTCTACTTGTTCCCTTAGTTTGCTCTACCTGTTCTGGTATGTTCTTGTTTTTATACCTGTGTTCATTGTCCTTTCCATTTGGAATTTACTTTCTCCCCAGTATCTTCCAGTCCAAAGTCTATTTATCCTTCATAGCCAGGCCTGAATGCCACCTCCACCCCAGGGGACCCTTACTGATCCCACCATTTTATCTGCCATTTGTTGTTTCCTGACTTCCAATGTACTTTATCTGCATTTCTGAAAAAACCTCAACCCTGTTACCTGGCTTTAGTTCTTATTTGTTTTTTTACCCCTATTTAGTATGTTCCATATCACAACCCCTCAGATCCTTGGATCAAGTCTGATTCTTCAGTGTTTCCTACTCAGACCTGTCCCCAGCCCTATGCTGTGCATAGAGCAGGACCTCTGCAGACATGGATGAAACAGTAATTGAGGGGCTTGAAATGACAGCCTGGTCTTGTGGTTCTTCCTTTCTGTGACATTCTCAGTCACTTGATTGTTCCTTTACATGAGCGCCTATGGAAATACTTCAACTCCAAAAGTCAATGGGATATACACATTCCTATCAGCAGGAAAAACATACACAAAAAATGCACAATTGATTCTCAAACAGCAGATGCTTTTTTAAGAATGAGTGATGAAAACAATGTCTTGGGTCCAGTACCTTTATACCTGGTAACTACAGCTGCATTGACGCTAAGAGGTTCTTGGAAGCTGACAGTGAGTGATGTGCTGCTGGTTACCATGAGACAGACACTGGTTGGCATCTCAGGGGCTCCTGGGACAGAAGGAAAAACACAAGGATCTTAGCATAGCAAATCCTTTTCAAACAACGTTCCTCCCTCTTCAAAGGATACCATGAAATACACACTATGGAAACATTTGTTTGTAGAGCCTAATAGCTTTTGCTTTTGAACATTTTCATTAGATGTCTCAATGGCTTTTATTTGTTGCCATTGGGGTCTTATTTGAGCAATAGAACATTTTCTGAAAAGGTAAATAATACCAGTTAAGCCTTCCTAAAGCATCCTGCAAACATGATAGGAGATTGGGCTGGATCAGTGAAGAGAAGGGCAGGAAGGGATAGCAGGATCCTACATTGTCTGTGGACACCCTTACGTTTTATAAAGTACATCGTTTCACTGGAGGCTTTTTGCAGCCCTGCTAGGTAGGAAGGGCAAGTAACGGCACCCTCACTTTTGGTGTGAGGAAACTGCAGCCTCAAGTGGCCAAATTCCTTGTTCAAGAACACAGTGAAGACAAACAGCCAGGATGACAGCCCCTGGCTTCAGATGCGTACTTCTGGCCTCTTTCCAGTATTGATAGAATTCTAACTCACCTTGCTCTCGGGCTTTCTCCTATTACAAATGAGCAGTATTTTCTGAGAAAAAAATTTATGGGTGGATGTCATGTCCAGTAACCTCAGGTTTTAAAGGACTCCTGATGGCTTTTGGTATTGCTTAACACGTAGAAGGTGTTTTATAATTTAGAAAATTACAAAAATTGACATCAAGTCTGAAAAATATGTCTGTTTCTAGTATTACTTTGTCCTAAATGAGGAACAATAGCAAATGCATTTATTAAAGCAAGTGCTGAATCTCTTTAAACAAACCCACGCACCCTCCAGCCTCGCTGGAGAGTATTGATGTTGAAATCAAACTTTCATTAATGTTGCTAAGTTATTTGCTCCAAGAGAAAGGATTAGGCCTAGATTTGGTACTTAGTGTACAGTAGTACTTAAGAAAACATCATCACTGTCTTTGGTCTTTGTCTACATCACAACTAAGGTTCCTACAGCAGAGGCAGAGAATTTTCAAACTAATGAAATTTCCCTTATATTTAAAATTTCAAGCCTAATTTTTTGTTGTTGCTGTTTAGATAAGATCTCCTTCTAGAATGAGAGTTTAACATTTCACAAGTGTTTAAATTTTATATTTTGCTTTTATATCAGGAGCTACACTCAGCATTACTTTTTAGTGCTAATGAGTATTATCCAAAAAGAAGGCTTTTCTTAAACTAACAAAAAGAATTGGTAAAGAGAATGGAAGTGCAGACAAAAGCATAATTCTTAAGTTGACTGACTGTTCTTTTCGGTTGCCTGTGTTAACTGAAGTTCACTTTATAGCTCTATATAAAAAATGCAGTGGAGAGTTGAAAACAACTTAAACTTGAGCTTGAAGCAGAAACTGGACAAACAGGCAAACGAATATTTTTCCACCTTCTTATCCCAAAATATAGCCACCTAGGGCATCAGACCATCCAGGTCATTAGGCATTAGGGCATAGCGGGTGGAAAGTGCTAGATGAGTGTGACATGGTGGAGAGAGGCCAGAGGCATGAAGCCTCATGGCTGTGGTCAGAGCACCCATCAGGAGCCAGAAACTCAAGCAAGACAAAAGACCCATTGACAGCCTCTCAGAGCCCTTGCTCCACACAGGCTGACAACGGCCATCCATGACCCTGTAGAGCTGAAAAAAAAAAAAAAATCATTAAAAGAAGGCCTGGCTGTCTCAAACTGAAGCTCAGTCTAGTGAAACGTAGACGTTTTCTGCTTATACTCACTGGCATGCTCAAAGCCTGTTTTCATGCGTCTGTAGAGCCGATACCTCCACTCCCAAGCTTTCAGCTGTTTCTCTTTCTCTGTGTTGTCCAGAGTGAATCCTTCATTCTCCACCTGGGCAGACAGTTCACTCACCCGCTCCTGGGCTTCCTGGACCAGTGTGTTGAGGTGCATTGCTCGGCTTTCCAGGCTGACAACTAAAGGGAAAGAAATGGGATTACTTCTTTCTTTCTGGGGAAATGCTGCTTCATTGGAAGGATATATCCCAGTCTACTATGATTTGAGGGAAAAAAAAAAAATGCCTGGGAAAAGTGGGATCTGTGTTTGTTATCAAGTACCTTACTATGATAAGGTCTAATTAGTGACACTTGCGATCAGATTAAGTGGTAAATTCATCACATTAATATATTCCCATTGTTCTCTGGCCCTCGTATAACACGTACTTCAATTAGCTGCTTAACTCAGCTAATTAGAATTCCACCATCAAGTACCCAAAAGGACCACTTCTCATCCAGAGAGTACACATTTGTTGCCATGACCTCCGGAAGGACAAACACGAAGGGGCAAAACTCCGTACGGCCAGGAAGACCCTAGGAAAAGTCATCCATGAGGCAAGTTGCATTCTGATGAAGTTCTGTTTTCTTTTTGGTAGAACCTGATTCAGATTTTCTGCCTTTAACACATTCTTCCCAGCTTATAGACATTTTTGTATGTGTATCTTAGAGGCATAGTTTTATTATTGTTAATCAACGTATTTATTGCTTACAAAGAGTTCCACTACTGCCACAGTTGAGCTAGTGAGTTCTGATGACTGGCTGACTTGAATGTGATCAGAAATTGATCTTTGATTGTGGTATAATGGTAGGAATGATTTCCAGAGATACCAACGCTCAAAAGGATAAGTTCTATAAAGCCCCTCTTGCTGAGAGAGGTTGGAGAGCATGCTATTTCTATTTTACCCAATATGTGATAGTCTTCTTTGGTTTACATCGGATTGTTTAGCCATCTTGCCCTTGTGTTCATGTCAATGAATGGCAAGGAACGTTTCCCTTTCTTGTGGTGAGCAGTGAGGCTGCCTCTTATGATCTCCTCATGGCTGTTATGCACATGAGGGCCTGCCATGATGGTCACTTGGTCACTTCAGAGCCCCTTCTGGTTAAGTGACAAAAGATGGCCTCAGTATGGGAATATGGTAGGGGATAACCAAGTAACCAAGTAAACCAGAATAAAGTCTTGCAGATCTGTTGCTGAAATGTGTTTGACACTCCCTGTGACCAAAACAATATTTCTCTCTGGTGGGTGGGAAAGAAATATAACTATTTCGTTCTTCTAATTAAGGGGGAATATATTGTGAAGATAACTCAAGCGAAAATTTGTTAGGTGTATTTTGAAATGGAAATTAGGTGGTTATATATTCATATTCCCTGTGTTCATAGGCATGTTTGCATTAATTACAGGAAACGAATACTAATTTATTATTGCCTCTGTGCACCATCAGTCTAAATTTATTTACAGATGAGGTCAATGAAAAATGAGTTGAGTCTTTTTTCTTTTTCTTTCTTTCTTCTTTCTTTTTCAAGTTGCTGTTTAGAACACTCAGGACTGTGTTTCGCTGCAGATTTGTCATGGTTAATGAATGTTGCTGTAGCAGTCAATCATGTACTCTAAATACTGTCACACTTTTTTTTAAAAGCCTCAGTCATGAGCCATGACAGAAAAATAAACAAATAAATATAAAGCTAAAAAACTCTTTCACTGAGCAGCTACACTATGCAGAATCCCTGGGGAAGGCTAAAGGAGGCCAGAATAAATGATAATATAAGTGCTGTGGACGTAGGGAAGCAATGATGGGGTATGAACGCAGAGGTTCTGGAGAAAAAAAATACACACACACACGCGGGCGCACACTCCAGTGGAAAAATTGGCAATATTAGTAGCCTCAAGGTGCAATTTCCTGGAGCAGTGAGATTGACAAGTCAGTACTAAATGCTGTTAATTTAACTAACTTCAGATTAATGGTAGAGTCTGCTATGACTGAAGCCCTCAAACACAGTCTCATTATAGCCTTGCTGGGAAGGTCCTAAATATAGGCATTGACAGTTTAAAACAAATTCGTATACATTTGTGTATTTTTAGACATAGGTTAGGCGTCAGAGTTTGTGTCACAGTTTTCAGGTTGATTAATTGACCCAGTAACTGCACTCTCTACCCACTCCCCCCTCCTTCTTCCACTCCAAATTATAGAGAAAATGGGGGAATTGTCCTTGTTAAGTTATCCAGTGAGCTTTTTATTGTATGCCTGATGTTTGAATTGCATGCATGCGTCAACACTTGGGTGATAGACACATGATTTATAAAAATAAATTTTTCTAATACTATGAAATCCCCCCTATTAATTTTTATATCCACAACAGTTATTACTGGTGTGAATTCCAGGTGGCATTTCAGATGGACAGCTTCTCTTGAGCTATGCTTGGCTCCTTCTGACAATTTTTCTGCTTTCCCTAGAGCCACACATTTTGTTTCTGCGTTTCCTTCTAGGCTTTAGATGCAATTTGCGTTATAATGGTAAAGGAATCCCACCTCTTCAAGATAATGCATTTTGCCTCTTCAGAAACTTAAAGACAGAATTTTATAGCTGGGTGAGCCCTGCAAGATTATTTAGATCCCAGTGCACCTCAAACTGGGATATCTAAACTCTAACGTAATATGGTGGTGATGGTGGGTGAAGTAGGGGGAGAAATGATCATCTCTAAAAACACAATAGGAACGAATGTGTCTTCTTGGAGCATCTAATTTTACGTGCAGATTTTGATTAAGCATATTATTTAGAAATTAAATAGGTCTATTATGGAGAAGAATGGAAAGTGTTTTCAAAAATCGAAGATTTTGAAAAAAGGGAAACTTTGTAAAACTCTATCCCTTTTTTCCAGGTTAAGTGCACAGGTGCCCTTGAGACTATCATTTGCATCTGTTGTTAAAGGTAATTGCATGCACAAGTCAGAGAAGGACTGACTGAGCCACTGGTTTCCAACCATTTCAGCAAGAAAACCTTTATTTATTTTTTCCAGTGGATTTTTTTAATAGCCTAATAAAACACCCTCTTTTGAAAGATTTTTTTTTTTTGTCTACCAAACCAGCTGACTTATAAAGTGATCATGTTTCTCCCTATTATTAACGACCTATATAACCATCAATAGAAGCAGCATCTGTTCAGAATGAGATAATCAACCTAACAAACTGGGTTAATAAATTTTAAGCAGAAGCAAGTAAATATGATAATTATATTAGACTGTGTAGTTTATCTTGAGTAATGGTGTGATAGTTAGGCTTTTTGGAAGCTTGAAAATTGTTCTGGGAATCCCATTTCTATTTTTGCCACCCTGGAATGGGGGCATTTTCTTTTCTTTTCTTTTACAATTGAGAAATCATATTTAATAAATCGTTATCAATTTTTTAGAATGTTTCAAGCCTATTCTTTGTTGATAGCCTCCACATTTACATGGTTAAGTCATTGTTGCTGTGTTTCTTACCTATGACATTATTTTTATCTCCTTTCATTTGTGGATCTTAAGATGTTGCAGAAGGTTCATTCCTGTACCCCAATACAGATTCACTTCCTTTAGCTTCCTTTTCTAGCACCAATATGCTTTTAAAAAAATGCACAAACAACAAGCAGTGTTTGTGCCAATTCCTCCAACAGTGGCCAATTCCTCCAATGTCCAGATTAATAACTGTAGCATGTTAAAGAAAGGTGTGTGTAAATAGCTGGAGATGGTGTATGGTCCAGAGTCCAGCATAAAATGTATTTCCTTTCTGAGCATTCCCTCCATTCCCCTAACCCGAATACATGCATTAGAATGTAGCAAAACCCTTTGGAAACTTCTGTTAGCTAACTGCAAACTCATCTGTTGCCACAAGTGCAAAGGGGTAGGATGTGAACCAGTATATCACAAAGCTCTTTAGCCACTTTTGTTGGCGACAGAACACAAAAGGAAAAAATTCCTAAGTATACATATCAGTCTGTCTCTACTTTTTATAAAACTGGAATAAAATGGAAAAGTGCCATTTTTACTAATCATAATTGAATTTTAAATGTCTTTTTGACACAAAAAGGTATATACATGACACAGCTACACAACCTGTTTTCAACTGGACGACAAGTATCATAACCCTGGGGATGCATGGGGTAAAACAAGATTGGTCAGGAAAAGAGAATTGTTCCTACAACTGGTAATCTGACATGATGTCCTATTGGCATTAAAAAAAAAAAAAAGGTAAATTTTCAGTCTATTCAAGTTTGTTTTCATGGTGTTTTATCCCTCTTGATAAAAAAAAAAAAAATCAGACTTTTGTAACTTGTGTATCAGAGTCAGTGGTGTCAGAATATCTATAATGATCAGGTTCATTGTCACTAACATCTGGTGTTACAGAAGTGTAACTACTACCCTCTGGATTTGATGGCAGAATGGGGACATTTTCAACTTCCTTATTTTAAAGATGAAGAAATTGAGACCCAGGGAGATGGGATGACTTATTCAAGATCTTCATCTAAACCTTAAAGAACTCGGTGGATTTTCTCTAAACCAAATAGAATACAAATCAACCTATTATTGATATATTGCAATTTCTTGATTGTTATCTATTTGGTATGAAATTGGTGAACTCAGTTTGACTGGTTGGTTTGATTTAGAAAATAGAAAGGCTATGTCTGTTTTTATCATTCCTGCCCATCCACTTCTCTTTTTCTTGGATTCATTCCCCTTTCACTTCCACCCACAGGACACTTTTCCCTGGAGGCCATACTCCTGATCTCTTTGCAAGGTTTGGTCTTTTCTCTCATTGCAAGTGGTCCCTTCTCCAGCCAAGCAGCTGTCCCTCTGAGCAGCCATGCCAGCACAATGGAGGGTCTGTGACTGTGTGGTAAGCAGTCGGCAGGGGCAAGACCAGTCGGTGGCTCCTGAAACAGGCTCTGTGCTATTGTGGTGTTTAATTATCAACAGCATTTCTACCTCCCAGGGCTTCTGAGTGGATATTTGTTATAAGACCTACCCAGCTAATTAACTACGGGATGGGGTGGGGGGTGGCGCGGGAACTTTGTGTTCAAAGAATACAATTAGAGTTACTGTTTAAATCCCGAGATAAATAATGATCAGGGACTGAAGGGATTTTCTTCACCATTAGAATCTAACCTATGGATTGCCACTTACAGTTTCTTAATTTTGCCCTTGCCTGCAATTGCTAAATTTGGGCCCGGTTGATAATTGCTTAAAGCTTGAAAATACAACGAGTGTAAACTGTAAACTAATTTTAATTTTTAAGGATTTCAGGGAACTATTTATTTGGTTTGCTTGAAAAAGACGGACATATTTATCCATTACTAATGATGTGCCATTTTTCGATTTAGTGACAGCTTTTCCATTATTATTGGTATGTTCCTCTTTTTTAATGATGACAAAATGAGGCAGTAAGACAATCATTTCATCTCAGAGTTAGAAGGAAACCTTCCAACCAACCTCAGATACCTCCCCTTTAGTACCCTTGGTCCTGTATAATTTCCTGCACGAGGAGAACTCACTGTTTACTGAGATGACCTTGTCCATTTTCATACAACTCCGAATTGGAACGTTTCCTTATCCTGAACTGAAATTTGCTTTCCTATCACAGTCATGTGTCACTTACTGACTGGGGTATGTTCTGAGAAATGCATCGTCAGGCAATTTCATTGTTGTGCAAACATTACACAGTGTACTTACACAAACCTGGCAGGTGCAGCCTACCACACATCCAGTCTATATGATATAGCCTAGTGCTTGCTCCTAAGCCACATACCTGTACAGCATGTTGCTGTACTGACTATCGTAGGCAGCTGTAAGACAGTAGTATTTGTTTATCTAAATCTATTACAATATAGAAAAAAGTACACTAAAAATACTAAAACTATGGCATAAAGGATAAAACATGGTAGAGTTATATAGGGCATTTACCCTGAACGGTGCTTACAGGACTGGAGGTTGCGCTGGGTGAGTCAGTGAGTGGGTGGTGAGTGAATGTGAGGACACAGGACATCACTGACACTATTGTAGACTTTATAAACACTATACAATGAAGCTACACTAAATGTAGAAAAAATTCTTTCTTCAATAATAAATTAGCATACTGTCTTTTGCTTTATAAACTTTTAAAAACTTTTTGAGTCTTTTGTAATAACAGCTTAAAACACAAACAGTACCACTATACAGAAATATTTTCTTTATATCCTTATCCTATAAGCTTTTTAAAAATTAAAGAAACAATTTTAAACCATTTTTGTTAAAAATTAAGACTCAAACACACACACTAGCCTACACCTATGCCTAGGGTCAACATTTTCAATATCACGGTTTTCCACTTCCACATCTTATCCCACTGGAAGTTCTTAAGAGGCAGTAACACGCATGGAGCTGTCATCTTTTATGGTAACAATGTCTTCTTCTAGAGTACCTCCTGAAGAACCTGAGGCTGGTTTACAGTTAATCATTTTTTTAATAAGTGGAAGGAGTGCACTCTAAAATAAGGATAAGTATAGTAAATATATAAAACAGTAACATAGTAGTTTAGTGTCATTATCAAGTAGTGTGTCCTGTACATAATTGTATGTGCCATACTTTTATATGACTGGCAGCACAGTAGGTTTGTTTAAACCAGCATCACAATGAACATGTGAATAATGCATTGCACTGTGATGTTATGACAGCTACAACATCATTAGGCAATAGGAATTTTTTAGCTCCCTTATAATTTTATGGGACCACCTCCATATACATAGCTTAGCGTTGACTGAAATATTATGCACATGTGATTGTACTTCCAAACTGCAAGCAACGTGGTAAAAGGGCTTTGGGGTCCTATAGATCAAGCGCTGCCCTTATGGGTGATCCTTACCAGTTACTCTGCTATATTGAGCCCAGGTTTCTCATTTGCAAAACTGGCATTATAATAGCACTTGTCTTATAACTTGTAAAAAACTAATGATAATCTTTACATAGAAGACTCTCTTAGCGGAGGTTTGCTTATTATTATTGCATCCATTGATCTTATATTTTTTAAAAGCACACAAAATAAATCAAAATACTTGTTTTATAAAATAACTCTATGTTCTTCCATCAAAAACCCCTCTTGCCTCAAATAAAATTTTTCCATCCTAGCTACTATTCAGACATATATACTAGTAAGTGATAGCAATTTCAACTCTGTTATTTCAAGGCAGAAAACAAGGTCACTTAGATTTGAACCTTGCATTGTAATGAATATACTCTGGGCAGTTAATAAAATTTATTTTTGCTGATTATAAGTGACAACCTTCTAACAACTTCACCACTGACTTGTTTTAAGGTAGGAATGACAAACAAAGTAATGTAGGGGAATGCTAAAAATTAAATATTTTTAATTTGAAAACTCTTATACCAGAGAAACACAAAACTTGGTTCCAATTTACCCGTCTTAAGATTCAGGACGCAAGACTTATTTTGGCTTCACTGAGGTCTCAAGTTGTTATTACATTTTCAGATTTTCCCAGGGACATTGAGATGTGGTTCCAAAAAGGTTTTTAGAGATCTGGAGATTAAATGTTTCATTTTAATTACTGTGAAACTTTCTTCTCCTACAACTTATTACACCCAGACATGGGGATCTGAAGTGTTCTCTGCAACTTTCCAGCAGAATGTTGACTCACAAAGTCCTTATATAACTTAGATTGTAACTGGTGATATCTTAAGAAGCCAGACCAAATGACACAGAAAGGAATTTTTGGTACTCATCAAACTCAAAGGGGAAAATGGACATCTTCTCTAAAAGCACAACATGCACGACACTTGAGTGGATTATTTGGGAAATTCAAAGGAGATTGCCCCATGACATCACTGGAGGTTCAAGTAATGAAACAAGATAACCATGTCTTCTGCCAATATTTTCAGTGCTGTCCATAGATGTATAGTGTGAGCTGCATCATTTAAAATTTGCTAGTCATGACATAAAAAAGCAAAAAGAAATAGGTGAAATTAATTTTAATAATATATTTTACTTAACTCGATATATCCAAAATGCTACCATTTCAACATGTAATCAATATAAAATTTATTAATTTTATATTTTATGTTATTTTTGGTACTAAGACTTCGAAATCAATGTAATTTTATATTTAGAACACTTATTCATTTGCACTAGACACATTTCTTTTTTAAATTTTATTTTATTATAAATTGATAATAATATCTTATGTATTTATGGGATACAAAGTAATGTTACGATTTGTGAATACAATGTGGAATAGTTAAATCAAGCTAACCAGACATATTCATCACCTCAAATATATATCATTTTTTTTGTGTGTGGTGAGAACATTTGGAATTTACTCTTTTACCAATTTTGAAATGTACAACACACTGTTATTTACTATATTCATGACATAGTGCAATAAATTTAATAAAGCCAATTATTTCTCCTGTCTAACTGAGATTTTGTACACTTTGACTATCATCTCCCCATTGTCCCCAACCCCCTGACTCTGTAACCACCGTTCCACTTTCTGCTTCTATGAGTTCAATCGTTTTAGAGTCCACGAGACTCTAAATAAATGAGAACATGAGATATTTGTCTTTCTGTGTATGGCTTATTTCACTTAGCACCATGTTGTCCAATTCCATCGATTTTGTCACAAATGACATTTCCTTCCTTTTTAAAGGTTGAATAGTATTCAGTTATGTGTATATATATATAATATATAACATTTTAAAAATCCACTCGCCTGTTAATGGATACTTAGGCTGATTTCATAACTTAGCTATTGTGAATAGTGCTGCAGTGAACATGGAAGTGCAGACATCTCTTTGACAAACTGATTTCAAATCTTTTGGGTAAATACCCAGAAGTAGGATGACTAGGTCATATGGTAATTCTATGTTTAGGTTTTTGAGGAACCTCCACTCAGTTTTCATAATGGCTGTGCTACTTTACATCCCCACTAACAGCGTACAAGCGTTTCCTTTTCTCCATATCCTCACCAACACTTATCTTTCATCTTTTTGATAATAGCCAGTCTAACAGGTGTTAGATGATATCTCATTTCTCATTGTGATCTTAATTTGCATCTTCCTGAAGATTAGAGGTACTGATCACTTTTTTCCATAAATCTGTTGGTCATTTGTATGTCTTCTTTTAAGAAACCCTATTCAGGTTCCTTGCTTATTTTTACTTTTATTTTTATTTTTGAGTTGGAGTCTCACTCTGTCGCGAGGCTAGAGTGCTGTGGTACAATCTTGGCCCACTGCAACCTCTGCCTCTCATGTTCAAGCAATTCTCCTGCCTCAGCCTCCTGAGTAGCTGGGATTACAGCCGCCCGCCACCATGCCCAGCTAATTTTTGTATTTTTAGTAGAGACAGAGTTTCATCATGTTGGCCAGGATGGTCTCAGTCTCCTGACCTCATGATCTGCCCGCTTTGGCCTCCCAAAGTGCTGGGATTACAGGCGTGAGCCACTGCACCTGGCCACCTATGTTTAAATTGGTTTATTTATTTTCTTCCTGTTGAATTGAGTTCCTTACATTTTTTGGACATTAATCCCTTACTGGATGTACAGGTTGCAAATATTTTCTCCCAATACACAGGTTGCCTCTTAACACTGTTGTTTCCTTTGCTGTGAAAAAGTTTCTTAGTTTGTTTTAATCCCATTTGCCTACTTTTGCTTTTACTATCTGTGCTTTTGGGATCATACGCAAAAAATCATTGCCTGGACTAATGTCATGTAGTTTCTCCTGTATACTTTCTTCTAGTAGTTTTACAGTTTGTGGCTTTATATTTATGTCTTTACTCCATTTTGAGTTGGTTTTTGTATATGGTATGAGATAAGGGTCCAATTTCATTCTTCTGCATATGGATATCCAGTTTTCCCAACACCATATATTGAAGAGACTATTCTCTTTCCATTGTATGTTTTTGGTACCTTTATTGAAAATCAATTTACCGTCCATTCATGGTTTCATTTCTGGGCTCTCTATTCTGTTCCATTGGTCAATGGAAGAGATATATTTCAAATGTTTGATAGTCATATGTGGCTAGTGGATTCTGTGTTGGACAGTGTAGTTTTAGAACATAAAATTATACAAATTTTAAAAAGTACTTCTATTGGGAAGTGTTTTGGAATACAAACTATATAACTAATGGGTAACATATTTAAATTCTTTACCAGGAACTCTTGGGTCATTTTATTTTGTTTTTGAAAGTTAGGTTGGCTAACAATTTTTAGAAATCATTTACAATTGGCCAGGTAATGCGATAAATGTTTTAATGCTATTATTCCACTTAATTCTCAACAATCTTATATGGGTAATAAGGTAGCCAGCCTCCAGGAGGGCCTGCAGTGACCTATGTCTGCTTGTATTCACACCCTTGTATAGTTCTCACCCACACTGTACCAGTGCTGTTCTGTGAGATCAGCAGAATTCTGCAGAAATGACACTATGTCACTTCTGAGGTTAGGTTATAAACGTCACTGTTGCTTCCACCTTGGCTGGTCTCTCTTTTTCTCTTTCTTAGATCATTTTCTCTGGGGGAAGCCAACTCCCATGTCATAGAGTAGCCATATGGAGAGACCCATATAGCAAGAAATGCGGGGCTCATGCCAGTAGCCACTATGAGTAAGCTCGGAAGTGGGTCCTCTAGCTCAGTCAAGCCTTAAAATGACAGCAATCTCATGGGGTCCCATGAGATGATGACTGAGCCATAACCATCCAGCTAAAGCCATTCCCAGATCTCAGACTCACATGAGACAAACATTTACTATTATTTTTAGTTGCTGTTTGGGGGTAATGATTACACAGCAATATATAATAATACAAGTTAGGTACAATTATTATATCCATTTTACAAATGAAGAAATGACGCCACAGAGAGGGTAAGGAATTTTCCCACAGCTATAAAAGGTCAGTTGTGGGATTTGAAGCCAGAACGTTCTGACCTCAGAAATTTAATTTTTAGCCTTTTCTAAGGGTTTAACTTAAAAGCTGCACCCCAAACAATTCTATTGTTGTTGTGTTTATGTTAAAAATCATGGGGAAAAGTCTGCATACACTCTAAACTGATAACAATGAATATATTTGGGGTTTTGAGGGATGGGAACCTAGATTGTGTGTGCATGTGGGGGTGAGTTGGGTGGGCTATCAAAGATACTTTTTAACTTTATCTATAATCTTTCCATTTCTGACAAGGAGAAGATATTCTATGTTGCATGTATATTTAAAAATTTTTTAAAAAGAAAAAAAAGATGACTATAAAACAACATGGATGAACCTGGAGGACATTATTCTAAGTAAAAAAAGACAGACACAGAAAGACATAATGGATGATCTCACTTAAATCTGGAATTTTAAAAAGTCAAACACATAGTAACAGAGAGGAGAACAGTGGTTGCCATGGGCTGGGGTAGGGAAAATAGGGAGATATTGATCAAAGGGTACAAATTTCTAATTAGAAGATGAACAAGATCTGGGGATCTAATGCACAGCATGGGTGGTGATGGATCTGTGAAGTAATTTGATTATGATAATCTTTATACCACATATGTATATCAACTCATCACATTGTATACCTTGAATATATACAATCTTGTCAATTAAATATTTTAAAGCAAAAAACCAGAAAAATGCAACTATCAACTCAAAGAACAAGTAACAGGAACTTAGGCTTTGGCCACCTGGTGTTTAAATAATTATTTGAAAACATAAAAAAGATCAATGAGCCCAACATTAAGTAAAATCATTCTCTTCCTAAGGGATAATATATTCACCCCCCTCCAAAGAAATAGGCTTGGGATTGATTCAATTAAATTCAGTTGAGTGTCTACTGTTTGCTGGGGATTCAGTAATAAATGAGAGAGGTGCTGTCCTTTGGAATTTATGTTCTATTGCAGAAGAGATGTAAATAAGCAAATAAAAACATTGAGAAAAATCATAAGTGCTATGCACAAAATGACGACAGTGATGTGATGAGAAAATGTCATTTTAGACTTTGGACTTGGTGGCCAGAGAAAGCCTCTCTTGAAGATGTCACATTTAAGCTGAAATGTGAATGTTAAGAAGGATTTGGCCATGTAATGAACAAGATTAAAAGCATTCAAGCATTCCAAATAGGTGGAATAGCCAGTACGAAGGCCCTATGGTAAGATAGCCTGGCAGGTTACAGGAACAGAATGGAGGATGGTGTGGGTGAGGAGTGCGCAGTATAAGATGAGTTTTGAGGAACAGGTTTGTAAGTTAGGGTGAAGATCTATACCCCTATTTTAGTGAAGCAGAAAAAAATATTGAGGGCTCATTCTAGAGACCTGTCTAAGGCTTGTTCTTTACATATTCTTATTGGCTGCAAATCTTTGTCCTTTGAGGGTGGATTTGATTTCAGGAAATCTCTCTAAATAATTTGAAGCCCAGTCTGGCGAACATAGAGGGTGATGACGCTAGGCAATGCTGTTTTGGAACAAAAATCAGGTGTGACTCTCAGCAACGAGTCAGATTTTCTCATAAACTGACTCCGAGGACAATTCCAAAGTGTTCAGAGCAATGGCAGCACTGTTGGGGCAAGTGTGGGGTCTCCCAGGAGGACCATGTGGAAGGATAACATTCGCTTGGATTGTAGACTTTCTAGTGTGTTTGTTTACATAAAACCAGCCTCATTAGTTTATAGTCACACCTCTTAAGACATGGCCTGACCAGTCCCAGCACAAACACGAACCCCTTACTACTGCAGAAATGAGTGGTGCATCCTGACGAGACTGCCAAAATTGTAACATTGGTGTCTGCACCATACTCAAATGACAGCAATTCTGCAGTTGCATTTTATGAAGTAACTGGACACAACAAATTCTGAGTGACACTTTCTAGTTCCACAGGCAGCATTTGAGAGAAAGTGAGAGGGAGGCATTCACCAAGAAATTCAGAGGGAGGGGAGAGGGACTAGAGAGAAGGAGAATGTAGCTAAGGGAAAGGGCAAAAAGACTGAAACTAAGAGGTATTCCACCATTCTTACTGGTCCGTATCATTAAATAGCGTAAAAATAAAAACAACTAGGGCTACATCTACAACCAAATTCTGTAACACTGTCTGGAAAACAATAACAACAATATTAACAACAAAAGATACCCCCAAAGTTTAAGTTACTGGAATACTTGAAGGTTTTTTTCCATACATTCTGTGTATATGCAGGTGTGTGTGTGTGTGTCTGTGTCTGTCTAGGATACACATAATGAATGTATACGTGCACACTAAGACTTGACATCTGTGACTCCCAGTAGCATAAGACAGGGCTGTCACAAAGGCTAAAATTTCAACTGTAGGCCAGGCACGGTGGCTCATGCCTGTAATCCCAGCACTTTGGGAGGCCGAGGCGGGTGGATCACGAGGTCAGGAGATCGAGACCATCCTGGCCAACATGGTGAAACCCCATCGCTACTAGAAATACAAAAAAATTAGTCGGGCGTGGTGGCGGGCACCTGTAGTCCCAGCTACTGGGGAGGCTGAGGCAGGAGAATGGCGTGAACCTGGGGGGCAGAGCTTGCAGTGAGCCGAGATTGCGCCACTGCACCCTAGCCTGGGTGACAGAGTGAGACTCCTCTCAAAAAAAAAAAAAAAAAAAAAAAAAAAAAAAAAAAAAAATTCAACTGTAATTTTCTGAGCATCTACTATGTACTAGGTACTAGAGTCAAAGAATGAAATAAAATCTCTGTGAGTGACCAAATTTGTACGCGATAGGCAAGAGCTAGTTTCTTTATGATTACTATCTACAGGGCCTTAATGGCCATATCAGAAAGGCAAGACTCCCATCGATGATTCAGCAAATTCCTCCCAGAGGCTATTGGTTTGAGGGTGGGGGCAGAATAAGAGTTAGTCAAAAAAAGGGAGGGGTATATGACTGGGGGCTTTTGTATACAAAGACAACAAGTCTTTCTTTGATAGCAGTTGTTCAATTGAGCATGAGTCATAGCGACTGGGATCCTAAGTGTATGAAACAGTCCATGGCATACCAATGGGTGTCCTGTGGTTCCGCTATACATTGGCTTTCCTAGTTGCAGTCCTTTCAGATTCGGTGGCTGTTTTCCTAAGCTCAGCACATCAGTCTGCAAGAAAGTACTTGGGACTGTACTTCAATAATGGCTGATTGTTTTTCTGCAAGGAAAGTATATTATTTTGTGCTGTTTGCATGAAGATAGGAGGAACAGAAAAAAGTCACTGAACAAAGATAGTGGATTCATCTAATGAGTAGGCTGGGGTTCTGCATATATTTAACTTCAGAGCAGTGTGCAAGTTTAGATGATCGCTTCTGGGATTTTTCTATGAGTAAGGAAACACACGTGGTTGAGTTTCAAGCTATGCATACAAAGAACACATCCATGTGGCTCTGGCATCAAGGGGTTAAAGATAGAAGACAGGCCTGACCAATGGTTTAGGAGTTAAGTTCCTAAACCCTCTGTGTCACTGTGATTCCTGTTAAGAAATGGAAAAAACCACTGAGGATGTTCTGAATTGTGTGAGGATACTTAGTTGGCATAGTGAAAAGAATACTGGGCTAGTTTTCAGAAGGGAATACACAGAGAAAGAGAAGAAAGAAAATTAACCTTGTTAGAAACCCTGGACTCTGCACTCTGCTTTGAAATATGTAACTGTCATTAGAAGAGGAGCAGATGGAGAGCCAAAGCAGGGAGGAATTGAGCATCTAACGTGTAACAGTGAGCATGCCAAAGCTTTCTCACAAACACCAAGGCAGTTCATACAGATCTGGGTTTAAATCCTGACTCTACCACCTATTAACTTTGTTGTGTTGGGATAACTACTTGACCTTTAAAATTCCAATTTCTTTATTGATAAAGATGAAGAAAACAACTTCTACCTCACAAGCCAGTTGTGAGGATCAAGGGAGATGATGTAGACAAAAGCATTTTTGTAGGTGTAAAACACTCTAAGAGCTTCAGACCTCATTGTTACTTTTCCTTTCTTATATATCCTGCCTCTTTGGCTTCTGGGGAACAGTTTACGGCAGGTGTTTGTTCAACTGGTTCTGGTTGGCAGACTGGTTTTTCTCCTGGGCTTGCTCAAACTCATGTACAGAAGCATTTCTGCTTCTTTTGTACTTGATATATAAAGTGAATTAAAAATGCCTGAAAACACTATGTTTTTCTATCCTGCCTCTGCCCAACAGGACTGACACTTTAGTGCACAGAATAGAACAAAGAAATACATCATATGACTTTAGCAAACAGTAGAAAGGGAGAGGTGCAGGGGCCTAGAGGCCACAGCCCTCCACATTGGTTATGTGGAAAGGCAGTGAGTTTGTGCAGAAAGATTCCAGGTGTTGGCATCCTACAGATTTGGACTTGAGTCCTTGGCATCCCTATTCATTTGCTGGATGTGTGACCTTGGGACAGTCAGTTAACTTCTCAGAATCACAAGTTCTTATCTTTAAAATGGAGTCAATAACCTTATCCTGCAGGGTTGGTGTGAAAACCAGAGATGTTGCATGTGGAGACTTCATAGGTACACAACCAATATTGCATTGCCATTTTTACACATGTGAGTCTACATGTGGTAGTATCTCTTTGCCTTCTTAGGTAGCCAAGGTGACTTAGGTGTCATGTTTCCTGGAGATTGAAACCTGGGTTTATCTCCCATCATTTGTCCTTTACAACTTTGTGATGGTAACATGGTTATCATCCCAGAGAGAAGGAGGAGGAAAACCAGGGATCTCTTGAACAAATTTGCTTTTGGTTTAACTAGATATTTAGGACTTGAGTTCTTTTATAGAGGTTTAATTATGCACAGGGGGCTTTGGGAGGTAGGGAGTCTTACTGTTTTCACAGAAAAAGCAGAGTTCTTTGTAGTGTCGCAGGTAAGTAAGTAGGACTAATGTTTCATCCAGCCCAGTGCAGGATGGCCATGGCAACATCTGGATGAATGGTCTCCTTGTTCCTGTAGAATGGGGCTCAGTCTGCGTTCTCCACGTTCAGACCCTCTGATTGTCTCTCCACCCTTCCCTCCCTGGATCTTTGGGACAGACGTTGTTGCAGAATAAATCAGAAGGCAGCAAAGATGCCATTTCAATTTCTTCCATCCTCATTTATCATCCTTCCAAATCCTACAGTTCCACTAAAAAGGGGCAGCACTTTGACTATAGAGCTCTTTCGAAGAGCTGAAGTCCTACTGAACCCATATCTTCACTGTCTCTGATATGGATGTGGTGAGCTCAGCATTTTTAAAATAAGAAATTTTCTGATACAAGGATCTGCTTCTGTACCTAGTCTTTGGGTAGTGGAGATTTACGAAATTTAGGAGCAGAGATGTGACCTCTAATTATATATTTGCTGCTTCTCTTTCAGCCTTCTGGGTCTCACCACTTGGAAGTAAGTGAATCAGTATTAGTGAAACTAACAGTTTGATGAGTTTACTTTTTTCTTTTCGGAAACATAAAAACAGTGGCTCACAGCCATTGTGGTCAATGGGTCAGAGAGTTTTCACTAAAGGGAATGTGAGCGCCTACTTCATAATGTTGCTGTGAGGATTAAAGGAGTCAATACATGGAAAGTGCTCAGAAAAGTGCCGACACAGGGTGAGTGCTGCATGATATTATCCCATCCACTCCTGGGTGGGGTCTGCCATTGGCCCCAGTGCAGCTTTCTTCCCTAAGTACTATCAGTGCTACTTCAAAACACATCCAGAAAGAAGCCAGTCACAAAAGACCATATATTATATAATTCTGTGACATGAAATGTCTAGAACCGGTAAATCTATAGAAACAGAAGTTAGGTTCATGGTTGTCAAGAACTGAGAAGAGTTGGGGAGGTTGGGGAGCAATAATAGTTAAATGGTATGATGTTTCTTTTCAGGGCAATGAAGTTCTAAAATTGACAGTGGTGATGGCTGCAAAACTCTGTGCATATACTAAAAACCATTGAATTACATACTTTAAATGGGTAAATTTTATGGTATGTGAGTTGTATCTCAATAAAGCTGTTAAAAATATATCCAGGGCCGGGTGCAGTGGCTCACGTCTGTAATCCCAACACTTTGGGAGGCCAAGGCGAGTGGATCATGAGGTCAGGAGATCAAGACCATCCTGGCTAACACGGTGAAACCTCGTCTCTACTAAAAATACAAAAAATTAGCCGGGTGTGGTGGCAGGGGAGGCTGAGGCAGGAGAATGGTGTGAACCCGGGAGGCGGAGCTTGCAGTGAGCTGAGATTGCGCCACTGCAATCCAGCCTGGCGACAGAATGAGACTCTGTCTCAAAAAAAAAAAAAAATATATATATATATATACACACACACACACACACACACACACACATATATATATGTATCTCCAGAATTCTGATAACTACTCAACATCACTGTGTTGTTAGTCCAAGCATCCAGTCTGTCTCCTGGACCACTAAAATGACCTTGTAACTGGTCTTCTCAATTTCACAATTGCCTCGCCACTGTCTCTTTTCCATAGAGCACTCTAGTGATCTTCTAATGTAAATCAGAATATGTCATTTATCTTCCTAAATTGCTCCACTGCCTTCCCATCGTACTCTCCACAATTCAAGTTGAACACTGACCACGGCCTCAGGGTCCTGCATAATGTGGTCCCTGTGACTACTCCCTCAATCATCATTCTCCCTCTTGCTACTTTGCTTTGGCCCCATTGACTTTTTTTGTTCTTCCCATATGTCAGTCTTATTCCTGCCTTCCTCAGCATCTTTCTATTTGCCATTCACTCTGCGGAGACTCTGACCCCCACGTCTTCTCATAGCTCATTCCTTCACATCATCTAGAATTCAACTCAAATATTACCACATCGGAGAGGCTTTTCTTGCCCAACCCTATTTATGTATTCATTTTTTAATTGACATATTGTAACTGCCCATATTTATGGGGTACAACTTGATGTTTTCATATACATTTATGTTGTATAATCATTAAATTAGGGTATTTAGTGTATCCATCACCTCACGCATTTATCATTTCTTTGTGGTGAGAACATTCAAAACCCTCTCTTCTAGCTACTTTGTAATATACAATACCTAACTGTTAACCATTCCAACATCACCCTGCTGTGCAGTAAACAGCAGACATTCCTCCTACCTAATTGTCAAAATTAAAAATAGAACTACCATGCAATGCAGCAATCCCACTACTGGGTATATATCCAAAGGAAATGAAATCAGTATGTTGAAGAGATATATGCATCCCCATGTTTATTATGGCACTATTCACAATAGCTAAGATGTGGAATCAACTTAAGTGTCTATCAACAGATGAATAGATAAAGAACATGCTGTATAAGCCAAGCAAAGAAAGATAAACATGCCATGATCTCACTTATATGTGGAATTTTTTTAAAAGTTGATATCATAGAAGCAGAAATTACAGTGATTACCGACAACTGAGGGGTCGGGATTGTGAGAGATTGGTCAATGGGTACCAACCCATTTCAGGGCGATGGGTTTAAAATAGTCCCTTCCCTATCAATCTCTAGCCACTCATCCATTTTATGTTTTTTTCATAGCATTCATCACTATTTGAGTTTGTATTTTATCTATTTACTTGCTCATTGGAAGTCTTCCCAACAAGCATGTAATTTCTGTGAGAATAAGGATTTTTGTCTTGTTTGCTGTTACATTCCTAGCACCTAGAACAGTGTCCCACACTCAGTGTTTATTGAATGAATGAATGAATGAAGCCACCGCATTGACTGTGGATACAAAACAGAAACATGCAAATGCTCATTCTTCTATGTATATCTCCTATTCTGTATCCTTACTTGGAGTATCTCACATAATTTAAAGCTCGTGATAAAATTCTTAGAAGTTCTTTGGGGGTTCCTTTTCAATACCACTCAGCACATTCTATTTAGAAAGGAACTTGATGCTTAGACCAATAAGTGCTGTCACTATTTGCATGAAAAGTCCATGAAAACATCCAAGGGCTATCAGAGTCTATGCTTAGTCAATCATTCCTGCTCTGAAAGTCAGCAACGGCTATTTTGGTGGCATAAGGCTGGGATCTGTCTTTACCAGTACATGTGTTTATTCTCAGGTTACTTACAGTGTGGACTTTCTTGGGCCCCTGTCCTCAGAAGAATCCTCGCAATGGGCACATTGTTGGTCATGATGGCAATATCCAGGGGTGTCAAGCCCTCGCTGTTAGGTGTGTTAAGGTCGAGTTCTTCTGGTGTATACTGACACAGGAGGATCTGCACAGCATCCATGTCCTGCTGTTCGACTGCCTCAAACATGGCTTCATTGCCCTGGAAATTCTAGAGAGGAGCAAAGGTAGATTAACACAATTTCTTAAACCAGTGTGTCTTTGTAGCTTAGCTCTTTTGAAGTTTAGAGACTGTTTCAGGGACTGCATGTCCACTTTTAAGTGGTATAACTACAATTTATCTCAAGGTCTCCAAAGTAAACACTCTGTTGGACTTCCCCTCCATCATTTCTAATGGACATTGAATAGATGCACTGAGAGAATACAGGATAGCCTGGCTAGGCTGTAGATAAGAGCAAACCTCAGCTTTCCCCAAACCAGTCTTCTGAAAAGTACTCCAATAGTTCATTTGGCTGGGCGTGGTGGCTCACGCCTGTAATCCCAGAACTCTGGGAGGCCGAGGTGGGCAGATCACTTGAGGCGAGGAGCTTGAAACCTGCCTAGCCAACATAGCAAAACCCCATCTCTACTAAAAATACAAAAATTAGCCGAATGTGGTGTTGGGTGCCTGTAATCCCAGCTACTCCAGAGGCTGAGGCAGGAGAATCACTTGAACCCAGGAGGCAGAGATTGCAGTCAGCTGAGATTGTGCCACTGAACTCCAGTCTGGGCAACAGAGGGAGACTCCATCTCATGGAAAAAAAAATAATTAAGAGATGCTCTATGAAGAAAATAGCATGTGGTCAAATCAATTTGATAAACATTAAATTAAACCAAGTGTACCCCATTATTTCCCTGTAGGCTTCCTCAGGGTCTTTAATACTTTTAACATGTATTTTATTGTATTTGCTTTGACTATTCCTGGAATGGTGTTCTACAGAGCACAGTTTGAGAAATGCTGGCATAGATAATGTTAAGGTAGCCGTTATGGCTAGCTTGTAATTGACAGTACACTTGCTCTGTTTTTCCTCAAACTCACTCCCTCCCTCCCCATCCCAGCCTCTACATTGTCATCTCGTGTCTGGACCATGGCAATGACCTGCCTGCTGCTACTCTTGGGCTCCCCCAGTTCTCGCTCTATACTGATACAAGAATAATCTTCCTAAAATATACATGTTACATGTTACTTCCGTATTTCCAAATATCTACTAGCTCCACGCTGCCTGCAGGCTGATAGTTTCTGAGCCCTGAGATGAGGGGTCCAAGTGTTAGTGTTAGTGTTAGTATTAGGGAGGGTTTCAGTGACTGGATGGCAAATTGGTTTTGGGCCTCATGGGACTAGAGCTGAATATTTATAGAATACAGTTCACTTACAGAAAAAAATCACTTAAGAAAATATGGTTCCTTTGGAAAATTCTTTCAAAGGATTAATAGTAAACAAAAGAGAAGAACTCCGGAATTCTTTTAGGTACATATTTCTTAGCATGTGGGAGAAGACCAACACACGTATTATTTACACATCTATCTGGTATCTTCACCAAGAATTGCTTGGTCTTTAAAGGAGTCGAAATACCACTGGTTTTGACGTGCATAGGGATCACCTGATTAACATGTGGAAGATCTCCAGTGACCAAATGTTCAGGTGGTCAGGTTTTATTTTTAGTCTCATTAAAAATCAATTTTCCCTATCAAAGGCTGCAGGTCAGCTTTAGCTGAGTACATAACACAAAATTGAAATTTGAGGAAAATACAAAGCTATTATGCAAATGCTTGTTTTGACAATGGGGACCCAGGGAATAAAGCTATTTTGGTATGCAGTTTTCTTTGCTGCAAGACAATCTGCTGAATGGTAAAGTGTTTTATCCACAATCTGCTAAACTGAAGAGCCTCTGATGCTTAGGCCCCAATTTAACCACAGCCAAGTCCTCCAAAAAGATGAGTTTGAAATTAGAAAACATATTAGAAAACAAATGAGTTCAAAGTTAAAGTGCTACCCCATCCACAGTCATGTATTTGTTTTTGGCTCTTAGTATTCCTAATTTCTCATGTGCCATATTTACTCTCACTCTTAAGTCATTTCCTCCTCCAAGCTTTTGTTGGCAAACTTTGGCATGCTTCTATCTGGAAAGGCTAGGACTCATTTCTGTTTTAAGAGCAAACAAATGGTGCCATTACTCCCTGCAAAAATCCCCTTGCTGAGCATGTTAATATTATGCTCTCAGCTTTTACTGAGGGCCATTCTAAGAAACTATTATATGTGAATGTCTGTAACATCATCAGTTCCACTATTTATGCCATTCTCTATTACATAACTCACTATGACATCTACAAGGTCCAGAGGACTGAGCAGCAGGTGAATATTCATTTCTCCTGATGGACTGAGACATTTTTAGCCATCAACAGATGGGATGCTATAACCAATTGCGTTTCTTTTTCTACTTTGACTTTCTGGAAACTCAGAGATTAATGTAATGATAAATTTCAGGTACAGGTACTATATTTGCCTAGATTTTTTGATATATCTATTTTTATTCTTATATCCAATATTTTCTTTTCCTAGTTTTGTGTGTGTGTGTGTGTGTGTGTGTGTGTTTTGTGTGTTTTTTTCTTTTTTTTACATTTTTCCTTTACTTTCCTTCCTTCCTCTTCTCTCTCTTTCTTTGTCTATCATATAAAACATGCACATTCTTTGGATTCTATTTTGAATGCCTTTGGAAAGAATGTGTGGTATACATAAGAAATCACTAATAATATTATTATTTGAATGAACACTGGAACTCTCAGAAAGCCCATTTAACCTGAAACTTCATATTTGTCAAGCTGCTAGTTTTTGGGGTTTATTTATTTTTTGGTGTAGTCGTGAAATAAAAATTAAAGGAGAAGAAAAAGAAACAAAAGGAAAGGGAAACAGCTCGCAATCACTCAGGCTTTGTCTAAAAACATTAATACATGCAGTTACTGCCTTACCTGACTATTCCAGCATTTATAAAATTGCAAGCATCAACTTCTGAAATAAATGTGAATCATCTTAGAATATACTTAAACCCAAACATAACTGAATAAATCAAACTGACACAAAAATAAAAATGGTTTCGTTACCACTGAGGTCTTCCTGAGACTCAGCCGATCAGTTCTTGTCCTAAAATAGGCCTCATCGAAGGAAGAGTGGCTCCCCTTCAGTTTCTCAGAGAGGTTCCTGTACAGGCGTTTGGCTGCGTTGGGAGATGAGGGAGCACTATGCTTTTTTGACTGACAGAGATGTAAATTTTGCATTTGTTGGGTCATTTTCACACAACAATTCCTAAGAAGAGGAAAGTCTGATGTTATATCTTTTACACCACAAATTATAAGTTGACATATAATTTTATCATCTCCAGTCAGTATCTGGAATCCAAATACAATATTACAGCTGCTGGGACCTTAGAGATGATCAGACCCCACTTTTTAATGTTTTAAATGAGAAAGCTGAAACCCAGGGGAAGGAAGCAGCTTATTCATGGCCACAGAGCTAATTGGTGGCAGGAATGAAATGACAACCTCCATTTACTATATAAACATATTCATTTACATACAAACATATATATGATTGAACCTCGACTCAAGTCTTTACTTCTCTATTCCAAGTGAGGAAGTGTCTCTCTGTAACCTAGGGGATCTGTTCAATTCCTCTTGGGTATATACAACTGGGAGTTTTCTACTTACATCCCCCTAGATGCTGGCTTCTGTTGGGTATATAAGAAAGTGTGGCTCTGTCTCAGATGGACAGACACAAGTTAACTTCTGCATAGCCCCAATCTCTTGAGGTAGCAGTTAACTTGCATCTGTCCTCTGTCCATCTGAGGTTTGGTGAACTATCCCAGTACTCAGAAGCTGGGGAATTTGTACCCATAGGCCCATCCCTGCTCACCTCAGATACCCTGGATGGGGTCCACCAAAGCACTCACTACTGGCATTCTTCAATTAGTACTTGACTGTCGTTTCAGAAATCTCTAACGAGGTCCCCACCAATGTCACACCTGAAGTCAGTTTCCAGATCAGCCATGCCATTCAAAAGCCACCCACAATGACTTTGGGTGTTGATCTTGAAATTTTGATGCTATCAAGGCTGTGGATTCCTGGCATGTGTATATGTATATGTATTGGATGAACAAAGGAATGAATGAAATAACTAGCCAAGGTAATTCTGTGCAAAGTGTCTCCCTGGTAGAGCCTCTGATGCACCGGGCCTAGCACTCTCTGGAGCATGTCACTGCCTTCTCACCACTCCCCCTCAAATGTTTTAAATTTAATTTTTAAAATTAGTACATAATAAATATATACATTTTGGGGTATATGTGATAATTTAGTACATTTATATAATTTACAAAGATCAAATCAGTGTAAATTCCCATCACTTTAAATATTTAGGAGCCTAGTATATAGGAAGACTCATAGTATCTAATATTTTTGTTGTTGTAGGCATTCAATAGATAATTGAGAATAAATGAGTGCACATACGTGAGTCTATTATATTTAATATACTAGAGCACTACCCAGAAAGTTAATTTCATCTTCATGCCTTTGAACTGGATTCCATGTCTGCTAGCACAAACTAACTTTGATTCACTTTGACTTTAAGAAATGGAGATTCATTTTCATTACATTGTTAAATGTCCTCAGGCTTTTTGTTTGTTTGTTTGTTTTCTTTTTGTTTGATATGCAGCTTTTAAGTTCATGGCTACATGTGCAGGATATGTAGGTTTGTTACATAGGTAAATGTGTGCTATGGTGGTTTGCTGCACAGATTATCCCTTTACTTAGGTATTAAGCCCGGCATTCATTAGCTATTCCTGCTGATGCTCTCCCTCCTCCCAGCCCACAACCTCTGACAGGACCCAGTATGTGTTGTTCCTCACCATGTGTCCATGTGTTCTCATCATTCAGCCCCCACTTAAAAGTGAGAACGTGTAATATTTGGTTTTCTGTTCCTGCATTAGTTTGCTGAGGATAATGGCTTCTAGCTTCATCCATGTCCCTACAAAGAACATATCTCATTTCTTTTTATGGTTACACAGTATTCCACGGTGTATATAAACCATATTTCTTTATGCAGTCTATCATTGATGGGCATTTGGGTTGATTCTGTGTCTTTGCTATTGTGAATAGTGCTGCAGTGAACATATGCATGCATGTATCTTTATAGTAGAATGGTTTGTATTCCTTTGGGTGTATACCCAGTATTGGGATTGCTGGGTCAAATGATATTTCTGCCTTTAGGTATTTGAGAAATCACCATGCTGTCTTCCACAATCGTTGAACTAATTTACACTGCCACCAACAGTGTAAAAGTGTTTTGTTTTCTCCATAATCTGGCCAGAATCTGTTGTTTTTTGACTTTTTAGTAATAGCCATTCTGACTGGTGTGAGATGGTATCTCATTGTGGATTTTATCTAATGATCAGTGATGTTGAGCTTTTTTGCATGTTTATTGGCCACATGTATATTTTCTTTTGAGAAGAGTCTGTTCATGTCTTTTGCCCACTTTTTAATGGGGTTGTTATTTTTTCCTGTAAATTTGTTCAAGTTCCTTGTAGATGCTGGATATTAGACGTTTTCAGATGCATAGTTTGCAAATATTTTGCCCATTCTGTAGGTTGTCTGTTCACTCTGACGATAGTTTCTTTTGCTGAGGCACCTTTTAAGTTTTGTCTGCAATTTCCTTCGAGACAAAAATACTTCCTAGATCCTTTTAAGGTGGTCCTACTTAGTCAATCTTAGTGATGTCCAGGAGGCCCTACCCAGTTTTAGCTAAACCGACATATTTACATTTGGAAGGATGATGCAATGCATTGTCTGTAATGTATATGTAGGTATATGTTTTTATAAATCTTTAATAACCTTCTCAAAAGTAGAAATGGAAAGGGAGGTGATTTGGCATCTTTTTTCTTCCATCTACAAATCCTTTACCTTTGATTCAATAGCAAAGAGAGGGTTTTCTCTAACTTATTTTTTTCCATTCCCACAAAAATTCCAGATTCGTATGCAAGCTGGTTCACATGGGGATTGCCTTAACCTCCTTCTTTCTGCCTTCTGTCTCTAGCTTTTTCCTTCAGCATAAATGCCCCAGTTCAAGCCATCTGTTTTCTCTACATCATTATTGTTCCCAAAATAACTCTACATTCTTTTGTATCTCCCACAATGCCCAGAAGTCCAGTAAATAAATTCTTGTCTATTGATCAAATTCCAGCTACTTGCCCTCTAACTGATGACACCTACCCACATGGCCCCTTTTGTCTTTGCTCATCTCCCATCTGTTCCCTTCAGTCAACATAGGTTGACTTTCTCTGTCTCTCTGACTTCCTTGTCATCCTCCCCCAGCTGTCCCTTCCTTCCAGGCTATTCTGTAGCTGTTTCCACTCTTCTAGCTTCATCTATCATTATGTTTTCTTTTTCTACTCTATATTTAAAATTTTGTCAGATAAGATGGTGAGAAAGACAACTTTCTGTTATTTGTTATTACAAATATGCCCCTCCCAACTAATTGTACTCTTAAATTTTTACCCTTATGGAAAGAGACAAGCATTTGAGAATCAGTGTAGCTTTAGTTTTGGAATTTGGCAGACCCAATTGGAATCTTGATATTGTTACCTACAATCTATGTGACTTTGGGAATCTTATTTAAATTCTATGAGTTTATTTCATCATTTATCAAAAGACATTTATCAAAACTCTTTTTTTCTAGAGTTGTGAAAATTAATCAACAAATGAAAGGTACCTATTGTGTTTTGTGCATAGTATCCACTCAATAAAGAGTAGAAATTATTACGTTAAGTATTTTTCTCAAAATAGAGACACCAAAGTATATCACAACAATTTAAATAGTTTTATTGCTTGTTTTAAATAATGTCTTGAAATTAATTTTATGTACAAGTAGAGACTTCCATATGTTTGTTTATAGTAACATATAATAAAACAGATATAGGAAGTAGAAACTTCAAACTATTAGAGGGAAGGGTAGAATAAAGATTAATCTAAAATAATTTAAAAATTAAAAAATAAAAAACATAATAAACAGAAAATGTAAAATGAAGTCATAAGGTTAATGTCCTAATATTGTCTTTTCATAAATGATGAAATAAAGTCAGGGAATTTAAATAAGGTGCCCAAAGTCACAGAGACTGTAGGTAACAATATCAGAATTTGGGCCTGCCATTCCAGAACCAAAACCATAGGTTGAATATATCTGTGCTCACAACATATTCAAAAGTTAACTTTTCCTAATAAAAGACAAAGACTCTCCGAACAGAATTCCTAAAAAGCCATTTACAAATGGTACACCTAAATAAACATTTCACATAAAGATTGAAAATAAAAAAAAAATATGTCAATGGGAATGGCAGAGAAAGGACCTCCAAAAGTCCTTTTCTCTATAAAAGCAAAGAGAACCATAGAAAAATGGCTAAAATTAACTTTTCCAGGATCTGGGAAGTTAACCAAAGGCTTGCAGCAATCCAGGATGTCTTTATTCAAGAAAAATGGCTGAATTTAGTAAGAACAGCAAGTTTTGTGGCATTCTAACTTGCCCTGTTCCCATATTCTCCAGGTCTGTGGCAGTCTTGGAAACCAACAGTTTACATTCATGGTAAGAGCAGTGACCTGTCCCATCAAGCTACCATTGACTTCCTTGGCAGAATTACAAAAAACTTATTTAAATTTCATCTAGAACCAAAAAAGAGCCCATATAGCCAAGACAATCCTAAGCAAAAGGAGCAAAGCTGGAGGTATCATGCTGTCTGACTTCAAACTATACTACAAGACTACAGTAACCAAAACAGCAAAACATCATGGTACTGGTACCAAAACAGATATATAGAACGATGGAACAGAACAGAGACCTCAGAAATAACACCACACATTCACAACCATCTGATTTTCAACAAACCTGACAAAAACAAGCAATGTGGAAAGGATTCCCTATTTAGTAAACAGTGCTGGGGAAACTGGCCAGCCATATGCAGAAAACAAAAACTGGACCTCTTCATTACATCTTATACAAAAATTAACTCAAGATGGATTAAAGACTTAAATGTGAAACCCAAAACCATAAAACACCCTAGAAGAAAACCTAGGCAATACCATTCAGGACATAGGCATGGGAAAAGACTTCATGACTAAAACACCAAAAGCAATTGCAAAAAAAGCCAAAATTGACAAATGGGAGCTAATCAAACTAAAGAGCCTCTGCACAGTAAAAGAAACTATCATCAGAGTGAAGTGGCAACCTAGAGATTGGGGGAAAATGTTTGCAATCTGCCTCTCTGACAAAGGTCTAATGTCCAGAATCTACAAGGAACTTAAAAAAATTTACAAGACTACCAGAGTTGCTACATCATTAACAAAATGCTTAATTTTCAAGAAAACTATGCGTGAACCATGCACAGAAATAAAAATTATGTTCCATACTGAGGAAATAAAGCAGTCAATAGAAATGATTCCTGCAGAATCCTAAATGCTGGACTTACTACACAAAGACTTTTAAATTAGCTATTTTAAATATGTTCAAAGAACTAAACCATATCCAAAGAAACAAAGAAAATTATGAGAATGATGTCTTGCCAAATAGAAAATACAATAAAGAGATAGAAATTATGAAACAAATCAAGAATCAAATAGAGATTCTAAAATTTAAAAGCACGTTAATTGAAATGAAAAATATACTCAACAGCTGATTTGAGCAGGCAGAGGAAAGAATCAGCAAACATAAACACAGATCAATCGAGATCATCCAGTGTGAGGAGTGAAAAAAATATGAAGAAAAGTGAAGAGTGCAGAGATCCTTGTAACACTGTCAAGTGTACCAACATACAAATAATAGGAGTCCCAGGACAAGAAGAGAGGTATAGAAATGCTATTTGAAGAAATAATGGCCAAAATATCCCCCAATTTAAGTATGCATCCACAGGCTCAATGAATATTAAGTAGAATAAACTCAAAGAGAGCCACACCTAGATACATCATAATCAAACCATTAGAAGCCAAAGACATAGAGAGAATGTTAAAGATAGCAAGAGAGAAAAGACTCATCACATTCAAAGGATCCTCAAAAAGATTAACATTTTCACCAAAAATCATAGGGGCCAAAAGGAAGTGGTATGACGTAATCAAAGTGATGAACAAAAAAGACTGTCAAGAATTTCTCTACCCAACAAAACTACACTTCAAAAATAAAGAGGAAATTAAGATATTGCCAGATAAACAAAAATTTTGATATTATACCCACTCTACAATAAACACAAACAAGACTCCTTCAGGTTGAAATGAAAGGACACTAGATAGTAATGCAAATCCACATGAAGAAAGATAAAGCATTGAGCAATGACACATATAGACTCAAAATAAAGGGATGGAGAAAAAGCTACCAAACAAATGGAAAACAGAAAAAAGCAGAAGTTGCAATCCTAGTCTCTGGCAAAACAGACTTTAAACCAACAAAGAACAACTACCACAACAACAAAAACCAAGAAGGACATTACATAATGGTAAAGGGTTCAATTCAGCAAGAAGGTCTAACTATCCCAAATATACATGCACCCAACACAGGAGCACTCAGATTCATAAAGCAAGTTCTTAGAGACCTTCAAAGAGACTTTGACTTCCACACAGTAACAGTGGGAGACTTTAACACCCCACTGACAATATAAGACAGATCATCAAGACAGAAAATTAACAAAGATGACCTGAACTCAACACTGGAACAAACGGACCTGATAGATATCTGTAGAACTCTCCATATCAAAACAACAGAATATACATTTTTCTAATCGCCACATGGTACTTACTCTAAAATTGGTCACATGATCAGAAGTAAAACACTCCTTAGCAAATGCAGAACTGAAATCATATCAATCTCTTGGACCACGCTGCAATCAAATTAGAACTCAAGACTAAGAGATTCACTCAAAACCATATAATTACATGGAAATTGAATAACATGCTCCTGAATGGCATTTGGGTAAATAATTAAATTAAGGCAGAAATCAAGAAGTTCTTTGAAACTAATGAGAACAAAAATACAATGTACCAGAATCTCTGGGACACAGCTCAGGCAGTGTTAAGACAGAAATTTACAGCACTTAGTGCCCCCATCGAAAAGTTAGATCTCAAGTTAACAAC
Organism: Chlorocebus sabaeus; assembly: GCF_047675955.1. NCBI lineage: Eukaryota > Metazoa > Chordata > Mammalia > Primates > Cercopithecidae > Chlorocebus > Chlorocebus sabaeus. The sequence goes on from NC_132919.1 coordinate 42,077,175, forward strand.
CTAACATCACAACAAAAAAGAACTAGAGAACCAAGAACAAACAAATCCCAAAGCTAGCAGAAGACAAGAAATAACCAAAATCAGAGCTGAACTTAAGGAAGTAGAGACATGGAAAACCATTCAAAAGATCAATTAATCCAGGAGTAAGTTTTTTTGAAAAAAATAATAAAATAGATAAACCATTAGCCAGAATAATAAAGAAGGAAAGAGAGAATATTCAAATAAACACAATCAGAAATGATAAGGGGGATATTACCACTGACCCCACAGAAATAAAAACAACTATCAGAGAATATGATAAACACCTCTATGCACATAAACCAGAAAATTTAGAAGAAATGGATAAATTCCTGGTCACATACACTCTCCCAACACTGAACCAAGAAGAAATTGAATCATTGAAGAGGCCAATAAATGAGTTCTGAAATTGATGCAGTAATAAATAGCCTACCAACCAAAAAAAGCTCAGGGCCAGATGGAGTCACAGCTGAATTCTACCAGATGTACAAAGAAGAGTTGATATCATTCCTACTGAAACTATTCCAAAAAATTGCAAAGGAGGGACTTTTCCCTAACTGATGCTATGAGGCCAGCATCACCCTGATACCAAAACCTGGCAGAGATACAGTAAAAAAGAAAACTTTAGGCCAATATCCTTGATGAACATTGATGCAAAAATCCTCAACAAAATGCTGGTAAACTGAATCCACGAGCACATCAAAAAGCTTATCCATCACGATGAAGTAGGCTTCATCCTTGGGATGCAAAGTTGGTTCAACATATGCAAATCAATAAACGTGATTTATCGCATAAACAGGACGAAAGAAAAAAAGCCGCATGATTATCTCAATAGATGAAAACAAGACTTGATAAAATTCAACATCTCTTCATGTTAACAACTCTCAATAAACTAGGTGCTGAAGGAACATACCTCAAAATAATAAGAGCCATGTATGACAAACCCACAGCCAACATTGTACTGAATGGGCAAAAGCTGGAAACATTCCCCTTGAAAACTGGCATAAGAAAAGGATGCCCTCTCTCACTACTCCTATTCAACATAGCACTGGAAGTTCTGGCCAAGGCAATCAGGCAAGAGAAAGAAAGAAAGGGTATTCAAATAGGAAGACAGGAAGTCAAACTATCCCTGTTTGCAGATGATATGATCTTATATCTAGAAAATCCCACAGTCTCAGCCTAAAATCTTCTTAAACTGATAAACAACTTTAGCAAAGTCTCAGGAGACAAAGTCAATGTGCCAAAACTACTAGCATTCCTGTATACCAACAACAGTCAAGCCAATAGCCAAAACAGAAATCTACTCCCATTCACAACTGTCACAAAAAGAATAAAATACTTAGGAATTCTGCCAACTAGGGAGGTGAAATATCTCTACAAGGAGAACTAAAACCACTGCTCAAATAAATCAGAGATGACACAAACAAATGGAAAAACATTCCATCCTCATGGATAGGAAGAATCAATATCGTGAAAATGGCCATACTGCCCAAAGCAATTTATAGATTTAATGCTATCCCTATTAAACTACCATTCACATTCTTCCCAGAACTAGCAAAAACTATTTTAAAATTCATATGGAACCAAAAAAAGAACCCAAATAGTCAAGACAATCCTAAGCAAAAAGAACAAAGCTGGAGGCAGCACGCTACCCAACTTTGAGCTATAATACAGGGCTACAGTAACCAAAACAGCGTGGTACTGGCACAAGAACAGAGACACAGACCAATGGAAAAGAATAATGAACCCAGAAATGACTGTGCACCTACAACTATCTGATCTTTGACAAAACTGATAAAGACAATAGGGAAAGGATTCTCTATTCAATAAATGGTGCTGGGATAACTGGCTAGACATAAGCAGAAGATTGAAACTGGAACCCTTCCTTACACCATATACAAAAATTAACTCAAGATAGATTAAGGACTTAAATGTAAATTCCAAAACTATTTAAAAAACCCTGGAAGACAACCTAGCTGTGCCATTCAGGACATAGGCATGGGCAAAGATTTCATGATGAAGATGCCAAAAGCATTTGCAACAAAAGCAAAAACTGACAAGTGGGATCTAATTAAACTAAAGAACTTCTGCACAGCAAAAGAAACTATCAGCAAACAGACAACTTACAGTAAAAGAGAAATATTTTGCAAACTATACATCTGACAAAGGTCTAATATCCAGCATCTACAAGGAACTTAAACAAATTTACAAGAAACAAACGACCCCATAAAAAAGTGGGCAAAGGGCATGAACAGACACGTTTTCTTCAAAAGAAGACATACATGCAGCCAACAATCATATGAAAAAAGCTCATCATTACTAATCATTAGAGAAATACAAATCAAAACCACAATGAGATACCATCACACACTAGTCAGAATGGCTACTATTAAAAAGTCAAAAAATAACAGATGCTGGCAAGGTCGTGGAGGAAAAGGAACACTTATACACTGTTCGTGGGGGGTGTAAATTAGTCCAGCCATTGTGGAAAACAGTGTGGTGATTCTTCAGAGATCTAAAGACAGAAATACCATTTGACTCAGCAATCCCAATGCTGTGTATATACCCAAAGAAATATAAACCATTCTATTATAAAGACATACATGCATACGTTCATTGCAGGACTATTCACAGTAGCAAAGACATGGAATCAATCTAAATGTCCATCAATGATAGACTGAATAAGGAATATGTGGTACATATATACCATGGAATACTATGCAGCTATAAAAAGAACAAGATTATGACCTTTGCAGGGACATGGGTGGAGCTGGAGGCCACTATCCTTAGCAAACCAACACAGGAATAGAAAACCAAATGTTGCATATTATCACTTATAAGTGAGAGCTAAATGATAAGAACTCATGGACACATAGAGCGGAACAAGAGATACTGGGGCCTTTCTGAGGGTGAAGGGTAGGAAGAGGGAGAGGATCAGGAAAAACAACTAATGGGTACTAGGCTGAATACCTGCGTGATGAAATAATCTGTACAACAAAACCCGATGACACAAGTTTACCTATGTAACAAACCTGCACTTGTACCCCTGAACTTAAACCAAAGTTAAAAAACAGAAAGCACTGAGAAGGAAATTATACGGACAAATATAAAATACAGTATAAATATAAAGATGGCATAAACTTATCTTTTATTTTTGTATTTTTTCTCCTTTCTGATTTAAATGACAATGAAATGGAAATGAAATCAAGAAAACAATTTAATTTACAATAGCATCAAAAAGATTAAAATACTTAGAAATAAATTTAACAAAAGAAGTAAAAAACTAATTTTCAGAAAATACAAAACGTCATTGAAATAAATTAAGAAAAATATAAACAAATAGAAAGACATTCTTTGTTCATGGATTAGAAGCCTTGATATTGCCCACCCAATGGGAGGCACTGACTGGAAATTGGAGAGTAAGGCAGTGGTATTTACCCCTCTTCATCTGTGGGGTATCCCTTTCAATTCAACTTATTTCCTCTGCATTACAGAAATTGCTTCCTCCTTTTGTCCCTGCAGGCTTTACCATTCCTTACTGGTTTTCACTAACTTGCCCATTCTTTTGTAAGTGTACTTATTAATAACCTCCCCTCTGTTCTTCTGCTTGAATGCACTGTATGATTCTTGCTGGGATCTTGAATAATACATCATATAATCCCTATAACATCCATGAGAGTATCTTGAAATGGATAGCAACAGTACTCTTCGCAACTTTAAACTGAACTGAAAAAAAATACTCAAGGGTTAAATAAATATAAGGTGGGTAAAATAAATACAGAGTCCTTTAAAAAGACTGGACAAGGAAACTGTATCTGTTGTGTTAAATCTGGGATATCACTCTTAAGACAGCATTCCTCATTAGCCATTTTCACTGAAAAACCCACAGGTTGAAGTCTATCATTACATTTTTTCCATTCTTTTTTTAAAATTATACTTTAAGTTCTAGGGTACGTGTGCACAACGTGCAGGTTTATTACATAAGTATATATGTGCCATGTTGGTTTGCTGCACCCATTAACTCATCATTCACATTAAGTACCTCTCCTAATGCTATCCCTCCCCCAGCCCCCCACCCCATGACAGGCCCTGGTGTGTGATGTTCCCCGCCCTGTGTCCAAGTGTTCTCATTGTTCAATTTCCATCTACGAGTGAGAACATGTGGTGTTTGGTTTTCTGTCCTTGTGATACTTTGCTGAGAATGATGGTTTCCAGCTTCATCCATGTCCCTGAACAGGACATGAATTCATGCTTTTTTATGGCTGCATAGTATTCTATGGTGTATATGTGCCACATTTTCTTAATCCAGTCTATCATTGATGGACATTTGGGTTGATTCTGAGTCTTTACTATTGTGAATAGTGCTGCAATAAACATACGTGTGCATATGTCTTTATAGTAGCATGATTTATAATCCTTTGGGTATACACCCAGTAATGGGATTGCTGGGTCAAATGATATTTTTAGTTCTAGATCCTTGAGGAATCGCCACACTGTTTCCACAATGGTTGAACTAGTTTACACTCCCACCAACAGTGGAAAGCATTCCTATTTTTCCACATCCTCTCCAGCATCTGTTGTTTTCTGATTTTTTAATGATCGCCATTCTAACTGGTGTGAGATGGTATCTCACTGTGGTTTTGATTTGCATTTCTCTGATGACCAGTGATAATAAGCATTTTTGCATGTGTCTGTTGGCTGCATAAATGTTTTCTTTTGATAAGTGTCTGTTCACATCCTTTGCCCACTTTTTGATGGTGTTGTTTTTTTCTTGTAAATTTGTTTAAGTTCTTTGTAGATTCTGGATATAAGCCCTTTGTCAGATGGGTAGATTGCAAAAGTTTTCTCCCATTCTGTAGGTTGCCTGTTCACACTGATGGTAGTTTCTTTTGCTGTGCAGAAGCCCTTTAATTTAATTAGATCCCATTTGTCAATTTTGGCTTTTGTTGCCATTGCTATTGGTGATTTAGTCATGAAGTCCTTGCCTGAGCACCCAGATTCATAAAACAAATCCTTAGACACCTACAAAGAGACTTAGACACCCACACAATAATGATGGGAGATTTTAACACCCCACTGTCAATATTAGACAGATCGGTGAGACAGGTTAACAAGGATATCCAGGACTTAAACTCAGCTCTGCACCACGTGGACTTAATAGACATCTACAGAACTCTCCACTCAAAATCAACAGAATATACATTCTTCCAAGCACCACATCACACTTATTCCAAAATTGACCACATAGTTGGAAGTAAAGCACTCCTCAGCAAATGTAAAAGAACAGAAATCACAACAAACTGTCTCTCAGAGCACAGTGCAATCAAATTAGAACTCAGGATTAAGAAACTCACACAAAACCGCACAACTATATGGAAATTAAACAACGTGCTCCTGAATGACTACCGGGTAAATAATTAAAGGAAGGCAGAAATAAAGATGTTCTTTGAAACCAATGAGAACAAAGACACAATGTACTTGAATCTCTGGGACACATTTAAACCAGTGTGTAGAGGGAAATTTATAGCACTAAATGCCCACAAGAGAACGCAGGAAAGATCTAAAATTGACATCCTAACATCACAATTAAAAGAACTAGAGAAGCAAGAGCAAACACATTCAAAAGCTAACAGAAGGCAAGAAATAAATAAGATCAGAGCAGAATTGAAGGAGATAGAGACACAAAAAACCCTTCAAAAAAAAAATCAATGAATCCACGAGCTGGTTTTTTGAAAAGATCAACAAAATTGATAGATCGCTAGCAAGACTAATAAAGAAGAAAAGAGAGAAGAATCAAATAGACGCAATAAAAAATGATAAAGGAGATATCACCACTGATCCCACAGAAATACAAACTACCATCAGAGAATACTATCAACACCTCTATGCAAATAAACTAGAAAATCTAGAAGAAATGGATAAATTCCTGGACACATACACCCTCCCAAGACTAAACCAGGAAGAAGTTGAATCTCTGACTAGACCAATAACAGGCTCTGAAATTGAGGCAATAATCAACAGCCTACCAATAAAAAAAAAAGTCCAGGACCAGATGGATTCACAGCCGAATTCTACCAGAGGTACAAAGAGAAGCTGGTACCATTCCTTCTGAAACAATTCCAATCAATAGAAAAAGAGGGAATCCTCCCTAACTCATTTTATGATGAAGCCAGCATCATCCTGATACCAACACCTGGCAGAGACACAACAAAAAAAGAGAATTTTAGACCAATATACCTGATGAACATCGATGCAAAAATCCTCAATATAATACTGGCAAACCGAATCCAGCAGCACATCAAAAAGCTTATCCACCGCGATCAAGCTGGCTTCATCCCTGGGATGCAAGCCTGGTTCAACATACACAAATCAATAAACATAATCCATCACATAAACAAAACCAATGACAAAACCACATGATTATAGCAATAGATGCAGAAAAGGCCTTTGACAAAATTCAACAGCCCTTCATGCTAAAAACTCTCAATAAACTAGGTATTGATGGAACATATCTCAAAATAATAAGAGCTATTTATGACAAACCCACAGTCAATATCATACTGAATAGGCAAAAACTGGAAGCATTCCCTTTGAAAACTGGCACAAGACAGGGATGCCCTCTCTCACCACTCCTACTCAACATAGGGTTGGAAGTTCTGGCCAGGGCGATCTGGCAAGAGAAAGAAATAAAGCGTATTCAATTAGGAAAAGAGAAAGTTAAAGTGTCCGTTTGCAGATGACATGATTGTATATTTAGAAAACCCCATCATCTCAGCCCAAAATCTCCTTAAGCTGATAAGAAACTTCAGCAAAGTCTCAGGATACAAAATCGATGTGCAAAAATCACAAGCATTCCTATACACAAATAATGGACAAACAGAGAGCCAAATCATGAGTGAACTCCTATTCTCAATTGCTACAAAGAGAATCAAATACCTAGGAATCCAACTTACAAGGGAAGTGAAGGACTTCTTCAAGGAGAACTACAAATCTCTGCTCAACGAAATAAAGGAGGACACAAACAAATGGAAGAACATTCCATGCTCATGGTTAGGAAGAATCAATATCGTGAAAATGGCCATACTGCCCAAGGTAATTTATAGATTCAATGCCATCCCCATCAAGCTACCAATAACTTTCTTCACAGAATTGGAAAAAACTGCTTTAAAGTTCATATGGAACCAAAAAAGAGCCTGCCTTACCAAGACAATTCTAAGCAGAAAGAACAAAGCTGCAGGCATCATGCTACCTGACTTCAAACTATACTACAAGGCTACAGTGACCAAAACAGCATGGTACTTGTATCAAAACAGAGATATAGACCAATGGAACAGAACAGAGGCCTCAGAAATAACACCACACATCTACAACCATCTGATCTTTGACAAACCTGACAAAAACAAGCAATGTGGAAAGAATTCCTTACGTAATAAATGGTATTGTAAAAGCTGGCTAGCCATATGTAGAAAGCTGAAACTGGATCCATTCCTTACACCGTACACAAACATTAATTCCAGATGGATTAAAGACTTAAATGTTAGACCTAAAACCATAAAAATCCTAGAAGAAAATCTAGGCAATCCCATTAAGGACATTTTATTCTATTCTTTATGGTGGTCTTAAGCACAGTATTAAAAGTATGACTCTGATATGAGGTTGATTGAACTTTATGTTTCAGCTTTTTAATTAACTATATGACCTTGAGCAACTTACTTAGCTTTCCTGAACCTCAATTTCCTCATAATTAATATTATTCCTCACGTTAATAGTAATAGTCATGTATTGTCCAAAAAGGGATATCAGAATTTTAAATGAGCAAATACATATACATTGTTTAGTAGCGTGCTGGAAAAAATAGGTGTTCAATAAATATTAGTTATTATCTTTTAACAGGTCTTTTGAGGTATAATTAACATAAAATAAACTGCATGTTTTAAAAAGTACAATTTGATTAGCTTTGACTTAAGTGTTCACTCATGAAACCATTGTCACGATCAAGATAAAGAACATATACATTATTCTCAAAAGTTTCTTTGTGTCTTTTTGTAATCTTTTCCCCACTCTCCTGATTGGTCAAAGGGGGGCTGTTCTCTACAACTTGGCTATAGGACAAGGCTTTAGGAGATATTAGCTAGGAGACTACCTTTTATGGGAACGTTAATTTCTAGTTTTACATTTTCTTTTTCTGCATGCTAATAATGTATCCTAAAATCTCTAATAAATGCCATGTTAAATGTTACAGCCTACCAAACTTTTAAGGAATGATACCAATTCGACACACAACTCTTCCAAAAATTTGGCTTCATTTTCAAGGCTAGTTCCACCCTGATACTAAAACCAGGAAAAAGGCAAGACATGAAAACAAAGGTATGGACCAACGTCTGTCATGAACATGGAGGCAAAAAATTTCAACAAAATGTTAGCAAATTAAATCCAGCAATGTATATTATAAAAAGGATAATGCATCATGACTAGCCAGGGTTCATTCCAAGAAGGCAAGGTTAGTATAACATTTATCTACCCATTAATGTCAACGTAATTTAATACATTAAAAGAGAGGATAAGGAGGAAAAATCATATGATCATCTCTATGGATTCATAAAAAGCATTTGGATTTAATAATATACATTTATTCATGGTAAAAAAATTTTACAGGAATGTAAGGGGACTTCTTCAACCTGATTAAGATAATCTTTTAAAACCTATAACCAATGTCATACTTATTGAGTAAACATTAAGCTCTTCTATCTAAGATCAGAAACAAGGCAAAAATGTCCACTCCTACTTTTTCTACTGTATTGGGCATCCTAGCCAGTGAAGTAGGGCAAGAAAAATAAGTCAAAGACCTATATATTGGAAAGAAAGAAGTGAGATAGTCTTCATTTGCAGACGACATGAAAGTTTACATAGAATAATCTACTAAATCTATAAAAATCTACTCATGAAAAGCCTGGATGCTGAACATGACATGATATTAAATAATTAAATTAGAGCTATATATCTATATACACAATGTGTATGTGTGTATACACACACACACACACACACACACACACACACCCCTTGTTCATGGATTGGAAGAATGGGTATTGTTAAAGTGTCAGTTCTTCCAAACTGACCTATACATTCCATGCAATCTCAATCAAAATCCTAGCAGGCTTTTTATTTTAGTAGAAATTGACAAGCAGATTCTAAAATTTTTATAGAAACGGAAAGGATCTAAAATAGCCAAAATGATTTTGAAAAAGAAGAACAAAGTTGGAAGTTGTGATTTCAAAACTTCCTATGAAGCTACAGTAATAAAGACATATAGGTTTGGATTAAGGATAGCCATAAAGATAATATCATAAAGATAGAAATATACATAAATGAAACAGAATAGAGAGCCTGGAAACAACCTGTACATATATGATCAATTCATTTCTGAAAAAGGTGTCAAGGTAATTCAATAGGAAAAATGATAATCTTTTCAACAAATTGTACTGAAACAATGATATATCCACACAGAACAATTTAAAAACCCTCAATCCCTATTTCACATCATATACAAAAATCAACCTAAAATAGATGATCCTAGACCTAAATGTAAAAGCTAAAACTATAAACTGTTTAGAAGAAAACATAGGAAAAAAATCATACAGTATCCTGGAGCATGCAGGTCCAAAATGAGGAGCAGCCTGTGCAGAGTGGAGCCTCCTCACATTGGCTTCACAACCACCTGTTCCCTGGGCTTTGCTGCTTACATAAGCAGAGAGCCTCGATTGCCACCATCATCCTGTTTCCTAACACTACCAGCTGTCTCAGGTAGGGGGCGTGTTTTGACATGGCCCCCATCATGCTGGATGTGACAGTAGCTGCAGCAGCCCTGACCCATCAAGACCTACGGAGGCCTTAGCTTTGCTTGTGGCTACTCTGAGAGACTGAGTAACACCACTAAAATGGAGAAAATTGGACCGGTGAGACACAGGAGATTTTCAGTAGCCAGTAGATAATTTCCTCTCTATTCCTTGTTGTAGATTGTTCTGAGGGCTACCTGGAAGCCAATACATACAAAAGAACAACAAGATGTGTCTTCTTGTGAAGCGATTGCTATTTCAGTTACAGCCACCTTTGTTTTCCTTTCTTCCTTGACTCACTTCCCTTTTTTCTTCACTCTTGAAGCCCTGAGGTTGTATCTCAATATCCAATATATCATTTGCAATTGGCTTTACCTTAAGTTTTGTTTGTACATACTAAAACAAGATATAACAATAACTCTCTGAGGAAATAGCTACTTTTAATTATATTCTCATTTTACTGAGGCGCAGAGAGGTTAGCTAACCTGTCCAAGATGTTACAGCCAGTAAATGGAGCAGCAGGATTTGAACTCTGGCTCCAAAGTCCACGCTTATAACAACTCTGCTATTATTATTTCTAAGGGACCTTGATCTGGCTGCCTGTCAGCTTCATCTTCCTAGATTTTGATTCTGATGTCAAGACTTCTGACACCTCCAGAGTTCATGTTTCACTGGAGCTTGGTTGTGGGACTTTCTCAGCATATTTGTACTGTGACAAAAGATCTGAGCCAGTCTGGATGAGAAGCAGTCGTAAGACACAGCATATTCAAAATAGGAGTTCTAACCATGTTTGACAGCTGGGTAGACAGATATAGTCAGTGGGAGGGACATTTCTGACTGGGAAAAGATTGCTCTTCTAACTGTGATGTGAACTAGGGGACCTTAAGGCTTCAACCTACCTGTCACTAGGCAGAAAAGGAAGTTAGACTCTTTCCATTCCCCACCTGCTGTTAACATAACAGGTGTGTCTTTTAGTGTGAAAGGGCGGCCAATTCTATTACAGTGATGACACAGAATGGAAGCCACCTTTCTAGTTCCTGTGCCCTTTAATGTATATATATTAAGTGACAAGTTTTGAAAAGTCAGCTGTCACTCCATGGCAAGAGGAACACTATTTTTGATGTATGAAAGCATTTGTTTACGAAGAAGAGGATAGAAAGATGATTAGTATTGATTCTACAATTCATCAAGTACTTATGGATGATCTACTTTGTAACCTGTATCCTGTGATAGACCCAAGGGATTGAAAGTAAGTAAGACAGTATCCCACATAGGGTAACCAACTGTTTTAGTTTGTTCAGGACTGAGAGAGGGTTTCCAGGATGTAGTACTTTCAGAGCTAAAACTGGGACAGTCCTAGGGAAATTGAGATGAGCTGGTTACCCTACCTGTTCCCAAGGAGCTCATAGGCTAGAAAGGTAGTCAGTTATGCAAATGCATAGCTATGAAATAGTGTGGTATGTGAAATTATGGACTAATAATACTAGCTTATATTTCTTGATATGGCTTGACTGTGTCTCCAGCCAAATTTCACCCTGAATTGTAATAATCCCCACATGTCAAGGGCAGGACTAGGTGGAGATAATTGAATCATGGGGGCAGTTTACCCCATACCGTTCTCATGGTAGTGACTAAATCTCATGAGATCTGATGGTTTTTCAAATGGGAGTTCCCCTGCACAAGTGCTCTTGCCTGTTGCCATGTAAGATGTGTCTTTGCTTCTCCTTTGCCTTCTGCTATGATTGTGAGCCCTCCACAGCCATGTGGAACTGCGATTCCATTAAACCTCTTTACTTCATATATTACCCAATCTTACCTTTATACATTTTCTTAATAGCAATGTGAAAACAGACTAATACACTTCTATAACACTTTCTATGAGCCAACTGCTATTTAGAATAATGCATGTCTTAGTCCCTTCAGGCTGCTATAACCAAATACCACAAACTATGTGGCTTATAAACAATACACATTTATTTCTCACAGTTCTGGAGACTGGAAAGTCCAAGACCAAGGCATCCAGAAGATTTGGTGTCTGGTGAGGGCTGACTTTCTGGTTCAAAGACAGAACTCTCTTGCTGTATCTTCACATGGTGGAAGGAACTAGTTAGCTCTCTGGGGATGCGCACTAACTTCAATGATGAGGGGTATGACCTAATACCTTCCTGAAGGCCTCAGTTCCTAATACCACCACCTTGGGGGTTAAGATTTCAACATTTGCCTTTGGGAGAAACATAAGCATTCAGTGTGTTGCAGTGTTATTACATGTATTAACTTTTTGAATCCCATCACAGCCATGTGAAGGAAGGACTATTAGTATCTCCATTTTACACAGCTAGAAATTGAGGCACTACTAAAGGGTAGTAAATCTGGGATTCAAATCTAGGCAGTATGAGTCTAGATTTGAGATCTTAACCTCTAAACACTTCTCTCAAAAAACCTAAGACATAGAAGTAGCACAGAGGGGTGAGGGATGAACTTTCTGGGTGACAGGATGTGGTCATTGGATAAGAGGTGGTGAGAAAATGCGTTAGAGAAGGAGATGCCTGAGAAGGATTCTGAATGATGAATGAGGAATTAACTAGCAGGAAGGGCAAAAGGGGCATTCTAGGAATAATAGTTCAGGTTAGGATATAGAGATGGGAAACATCATGGTGACATTGGTAAGTCAGTGCCAGTGAGGGTCCCCGTGAAATTTTTCTGGGCTCTGACACTTACGGTGGTACATTTCATCAACCATGCCAGGACATTTGGAAAGAAGCCCAAAGAGGTAGCAGGACCAGACCACCAAAGGACTCTTATGCCACGATAAGAATCATAGACTTTAACCTGTACCCAACAGGGCAGCACTGGAGACTTTGAAGTAAAAATTGAGATGTGCTTTTTTAGAGAATTGCTGTGGTAGCAACTAGAGGATTGCTGGAAAGGGGAGGGATGTAGGGACAGTGGCGGGGGACAACCAAATATGAAGCTCTTAAAAAATTATCCCATGAGAGCTGGCGACTTCAACTAAAGCTTGTGGCAATGGGGATGGAGTGGGCTGGACGAATTCAAAAGACGAAGGAAATAAAATGGACTAAATTTTGTTAGTGATCGGATGAAGGGGGTAGAGAGATCAGGAAACCCAGTGATAAATTCTGTGAGCCTTATTAGCTGACTGGGTGAATGATAGGTCACCCTCCCCCCTCCCCACTTTTTATTTTTTTTAAAGGAACATAGGCAGAGAAGTGAGTTTAGAAAGGGAAAAGATAGTGAGTTTGGTTTTCCACAGTGTGACTCTCAAAAGCCTATAGGAAATCTAGATGGTATTGTCTAATCCAGATATTCCATAAAAGAAGGAAATAACTTGCCCAAAGGGTACTTATTTTTCTGATGAAGAGTGAAATAATAATTATAAGTGAAGTTCTTAGAGACAGGTATGAAGCAAATACAAAGCAGAATAATTAATAGAATACTAATTCCACATCCTTTGGGTTGCCTTTGAAGTAGAAAAAATTTAATACACTCATTTATCATAAAGTATCAGTGGCTTACTTTACTATTTCCTCTAGAAATGTTTGAATTTTATAAAAAAGACATCAATACTTAACTGAATCTCTGATGAAAGAATTTCAGGTACCCTAATACAAAGAGATGGGACAAATTTTGGGGGGTAGAAATAAGCCTTCTAGAGCTTCTCAAATCATAGTACATTTGCAGCTGCTAATTCCATATGCATGGGTACAGGAGCAATTTGAGCAGCTGAAAGTTACCATAGTTCTATAATACATGGATAATACCCATACCTGAACTACCCTCTGAAAAAAAAAAACTTCCATGTTTGTTTCAAAACATTGATGATCTTTAGGATCTTGGGGTCATAAGTATAGCAAGTCAGTTATCACTAATCAATATTTTAAAAATCCTATTTATTTACATGACCTATTTATTTGAATTTGAATTTTTTTAACATCACTTCTCAGCTCCTTTCTCCTCTTCTAATTCCCTAAGTGTGATCATGCTTCCTTCAGAGTGTTCTGGATCTCTTAGATGAGGGAAGGGACATGGATCCCCTCATCCTCATATAAACTCTCATCTGTGTATTTCTGATGAATGACCCCTGGATTAAAGTACACGAACAATGATCTTGAATATCTAATGCATCATTTAACAAAAGAACCTAAAGTAGTATCTCATGAGTACATTAATTGAGCTTAGCATGTTTTCTTTGAAACAATTAGGAATAGAAGGAATGGCAAAACAGAGATCCACAGAGGCTAAGGAAATTTCCAAAAGACACATCTTTAATCTGGGAACCAGCACAAATACGCGACTATCCTGACATCTCACCAGTCCTGTAACCAGTAGGCAATTCGGTCTCCTTGCTGTTAGAATGCCATCATTTATGAAATGGCCAAATCGCCTGGGAGAATGACCTTGGCTCTTGTGATTGAGTGGCTTGGAGATCCTTTCCACCAGGCAAAACTTCACCCATCTCTTCAGTTTCCTAACTTTGGTTTTTATTTACAGAAACATGCTGCTCACTGTTCTAACATCATTCATCTTTGTCAGCATCCAAGGCCACAACTTTGTCTGAACAGCCAGTGATATACTGCAGATAGAGTACACCAAAGACATTAAACTCTATATGACACTTATATGGACTCTGAGTTCACCAGAGATGGATTGATGCTGCCATAAAGCCTTGGGGTAGCCAGGCAAACAAAAGACTAAGGAGACTGGTGGGGGCGGGGATGGTGGTAAGGAAAGCAATATCTTTCTACATTCACTTTCTCTCTCTCCTGAGGTTGGCCTATATCTTATTTAGAAAATGAAGAAACCAAGTGAGTATGGGGATTTTTGGAGCCCAGGACAGAAGCAAACTCAGCCTTGATTATCAGTGGAGTTCCTGATGACTCTGACCAGGCCAATGATCAGCACGGGTAACTGGATACTTAGAACATCCCACTTTGAACCCAGTGCACCTCATCAACCATATATCTTTTATGAAATAAAGAAAAGACTTAAATAACATAGATGCAAAAGTAGTGGTGGATCAAGCAAGGGTTTAAACACACGTCCATTGATTCCCTTGGCAGATATCCTCAGTATCACAGTCATAATGTTATTTATGGGCACGCTCACCCAGGACGAACAGAGTGCTAGCATTCCACTCTGCTTGCCCAGTCTGAAAACTGGATTAAAGACAGTAATATATCTGGGTTTGCATTCAGGATTATCAGCACAATGGAACTCATCTTTACCTGACCCAACAGGTGTTTTGTTAGGGACTCAGGAACCTGACTGGAAAATGATTTTACACAACAAAACAGCAATGTATTTTTCATAGCTAATGCTAATCAGTTATGCAAGCACTTAATGTGATTAAGCTTACTGCAAACAAAATGCCCAATTATCAGAAATGGGGCTTCCCTACCCCCTTCCTGTCTCTCCACAGGGACGTGTACGTACAATTGCAGACCACTGTGTGTGTGTGTGCTTGTGTGTATTCTTCATGGACCACCTGCAGCTAATTTTGGAAGATGCAGATTTTTAAGTGTTATTTAAGCCACAGCAACATATACACACAATAAAAATAATCAGTGACTAAGAAAGCTCCATATTCACATGAAGAAACACAACAATAAATTTGACTTACCAGTTTATGCTGTTCGAGGCAGAAGAGGAACAAGTTGTTGGTAATTGTCCAGTGCTTTCATTCAATAAATCACATTGGCTTTGCTTTCTCCTGTGGCTCAGCCTCTGTGCAAAGCAAGCGAACTTCCTTCCTATTCTGCGTAAAGAATGAAATGCGAACAGGATCACTACAGGCGAGAGCCGAAGTCCATGATCACCAAGCTACTCTTAATGCAAAATAAAAGAGCAAATGATGCATAGGGAGAGAAAGGGAGACGTAAACAGCTTGGCTCAGAGGCTAGGTGTATTCTCTAGACTGCAGCCTGGGGAAGGCTTGATTCCTGTAGCTTGTGTGCATGTAGTAAAAGGATACCATGACTTCAGTGTGTGTTTAGCCTATCGTATCTGTGAGGACCATTTGAAACGGCTTACGGAGACATCTAGCTTCATGGCAAACAAGACTGAATCCGAACTGACTGTCACTCAGGGGTGAGCAGAGGGGCAGTCGGTCACTACATCAATGGCAGGGAAAGAAATATTGTCTGGCATCCAAGAGCTCATCCAGCAATCTGTGAGTGCAAATGATCTACAGCCCTTCTGGGGCCAGACACCCCCTTGTTTCCACAGCCGTCTGGGACCAGAAGCACACAGGTGGCCGTCACATCCCTTTACCACAGGGCACCTGTGCAATTCCTTACAAGCCCCTAGCAGGAGCTAGGGGGCATCTTGAGAAAGCTCTAAATCCAGTCAGGGCTGCTGAAGCTGTGCTTGGGTTTTTGTCTGAGCAGGTTCTGAGAAAGTAATCAGCAGACGTGGGACTTAGGGCAGCAAGAGGCTCAGTCTGAGGAAGACGATTCCAGTGCTGCTTCTATGCCAGCCACATATGGGTATACCCGGCTCCTTTCACAGCATTGTGCTTTACATGACTAAGGAAAGACACAAATGGATTTCCTAGAAAGCTGCATATGTAGGCATTTTTAATGGTTCTCACTGAAATAAAATGGCAAATGACCTTCACAGGCTGTTTGTTATGTTGGGGGGTGGGACTTGCTGCTTGATGGCACATATGAATACTGCACACATGCACACACACACACACACAGCAACACATGGCCCTAGCAACAGCATTAAGAATCTTTCTAAAGCTCTGTTCTGATTTCTCTACCAAATGAATGTTTAGCTGCTGTGATGACTTCAGGAGTAATTTTGGACTCTTCTGCTAGGCACTGACTAGTCTGTTATCTATACCTGGAGCCAAATAAACTCTCAAATTTTGAATGAGACTCTGTAGCAAATTAGGAGAAAGTCTCTTGGTCATAAACAAGAGGGTGGAGAGTTAATCTTTGGCCTGGTAAGTGCTTAGAATCCTGGAAATGACATATTGTATTCCCCAAACTCTCCCCGTTTCTAAAGACATTATCTCCCCCCATAGCTTGCTCGCCCCCAACAGGTGGCTGTTCTGCAGCTCCGATCTGAGGCAGGGCTCAGTGACTCATAAAACCTGGGTGGCCAAAGGAAGAGATTGGTTTAGCTTTTAACAATTGTCTTACTTTTTCTTTTCTTATTAAAAAGGCAAAATATCTTTTTTGAACATTTACTATCACTTTCTATCCTTGGATTTATTTGTCCATGGAAGCATTGCTATGAATAATCTAATTTAGTAATATTCATGCCCTTGAGGCTTAGAGGGCTATGTTTTTCATCAAGGATTAAGAAAGAGTCTGGCGTCTCTTGCGCAGCCTAGGCCAAAATGATTGCCAGGTAAAACTCTACCCTTTCATCTAGAAACATTTTGGCTTTAATGCAGACTTACTTGAGTTACATCTGCTGTGGTAAGCTAGGTGACTGAGTAACTCTACTAAGGTTAGGGGGTTGCCTCACAGGGGTCATGAGTTACACGTGCCATACAGAGGACAGTGCTTCTGATAATAGTAGCAACACTTTCTAGAGCAAATACTCAAGTTGAGTCAAAAAGCTCATGTTTAATTCAAAGGAAATTCATTAATTCATCCATCTATTCATTAATCTACTCTTCAGTAGACACTTAATAAGTATTTAGTAGGTTAGATTCATTGTGCTACATACTTTAACGTTACTTAGAGCCTATTGATGAAGTATAAACTCCTTGACGTACCCTAGAAAAATTTCCCATATTCTGGCTCTTCCTATCTCTCTAGCCTAATTTCTCACCACCTTTCTATTTGCATTCCATGCTGTAGTTTTTTTGAATATCTGTTAGTTCCTTGGACATGCTATATTCTTTCTGAATACCAGATCATCAAATATGATGGGTGTTCTTCTGCCTGGATGCTCAGTTCCTTATGTCTGGCTAACTCCTGTACAGCCTTGGAATCTTGGCTTAAATATCAACTCTCAGAGATATTTTTCTAGCCCCTAGGCTGTTAGGGTCCTGTTCTGTGGTCTGAAAGCATGACACCTTATACTCTGCCATCATTATATCCATTATATTTTATTGCATTCATTGTTTAGCATCAGTCATCCCCATTATATTGTCAGAGTTTAAGTGCAAAGTCTCTTATTCTCTGCTGTATGTCCAGGGTTTAGTAGAGTTCATGGCACATAGAAAGCATTCAATAAATATTTGATGTTTTGTTGAAGTGCTTAGCATGTATTTATTGAATGAATACATAAATCACCTCAAGGAATAATGGGAAATGGGGTCTCAGAATTGAAAGGAATCTTAAAGTTCCCTTGGTATGTCTAATCTTTCTTGCCAAGTGACCATCCACAGAAGGCTTGCCTCCTCCAATTAATCCTTCTGGATTAATCTCAGCCCACATTGATCACACTCTTACTTTGTCTCCCACTTTCTAGCACTTTTACAGGATGTTCTTCCTTTTTGTTCTCTGGCTGTTTCCTGGATTTCATCTCATCTCTGCAAACTGGTACTCTGTAACTCTTAGCATAAGCCTGCAATTATCTGATGCTTGATTCACTGAACATCAAACACTTGAACAGGGAGTTAAATGATCAGAGTCTTGTTTTAGGAAGATTTCTCTGGTTCTGAGGGAAGTATAAGTGAGATTAGCCAGACCTAGAGAAGACTCTAATAATGACTACAGCACGAGATGGGATCTAAAGGCAGCTTTGCCCTTTCTTTCCTTCTACTCCTCCCCCATGACTCCACCCTCCATGTCATAATACCAATGTTCTCATTTGGAACACTGAGAATGTTTGTTCCACACTCAGAACTTCCCCTCCACCCAATTCCAACCCCACAGTTATTTAGCTTGCTTAGGGTATTTGCGAATGTGTCTCACTGATTCAATTAAAGGCTCCTTTAAAGGCAGGGATTGTGTTTTATTTTGCATCTTTCTCCATCAGCCACTACACCTCCTGCCCTAGTAAGTGCTCAGTAAAAGTTAAGAAAGAAAATCATTTATTATATGCAGTGTATTAAATGAAGCAATGTGGTTGGTAGGGCGCATTGCTCCCATTCAAAGATGAACAGGGCATCTTTTCAAAGATAAAAGAGATACATTTAGCAAGAGATATGCAACCGATTACAATACAAGGCAGAATTAAGTAAGTACCATAAAAAAGTATGAGCAATGTGCTAAGGGAACATAGAATTATTACTTCTTTCTGTAACGCATAGAAAAGATTCACCGAGAAGGTGGCATTTGAACTGAAACTAGAGGAATGAAGATCTCTCTACAGGTTGAAAAGAAGAAACAGGTTTGGAGTCAAGGCATAGTGTCAAGGCATAGAGTTCCAGGGCTCTTAGGGAATGACAAGTAGTCCAGTGGACTGGAGTGAATAATGTAGGGAAGAGCTGATAGAATTTGTCTCAAAAAGTAAGCAGGAGCTAAACTGGGGAGAGCTTGAACACCATGTTAAACAGTGTGGATGTTATGCCATAGGTGACAGTGATCTGAGCAGGAGAATGCCAGAACAGTTGATTAGGATCCACCTGGCCTGGCCATCATGGATAGCGGTGAGAACCCAGAAGCAGGAAGACACTAATGATATGAAGACCCGTGAAGATGTAAATTAGGAGATGAAAGTCCTATCTTTGGAGATAGAACTTACAGGATTGTCAATAGATTAGGTGGGGGATGGGGAGGATGAGAAAGAGAGACAAGTTGAAGGTGACTTAAAGTTTTAGCCTACATGATGGAGGATGATGATGACATTAATTTATTCTAGTATATACACCTGGAGATGATTATGGCATGCAGGTTATGGTCTGTGCTCTTTTTTTCTAAGACAGAGAAAAGAATAGAAGCTGAGTCCTTGGAGTCATGTCAATGTGCCTAGACATTCATAGAATGCTTTGAAGAACCCATTTAGTACCAGGTAAAGACTTCAGTCCAGGCTGTGACAGAGGAGCTGCCTCTAGCAACATTCAGGGCCATTTCCAGGGGGCACGGGTACAGGGTTTCCATTAAATGTGAGAGTCTGTGGTTTCCCACTGCAGTTGTTTAGCTCATTGGGAAGAACCTGGGTCTGGGAATGGGGAGTTTGAACTTGAGTCCTTGAGCTGCCCCTCACCAGCTTTGTGATCTTGGGCAAGTTACTTTTTACCATTAGGCTTCATGATTCCCACTTGTGAAATGAGAGAGTTGGACCAGTTAAATTCAAAGGTTTCTTTTAGTATACTCTCCTCTGATTTGTGACATATGATGTCTAGAATTTCAGAATACTTACAAAATTAGGCCAAAGCCCACCAATATCAGAAGCCAGTAATGTCCACTTTCCCCTGCAAAATCCTGACCATATTTTGAGAATGTCCATATATCGCTGCAAATGCATGTCTGCCCTGTGGTTAGTTCCATGTGGTTTGTTTGTTAGACGTAAATTTAAATTGATCACTTTTTGATGGCTATTTTCTAACAATTTTTCACTTTTTTTTCAGTGAAGATTTTTTTTTTTCCTTAGGGAGTGCCTTTTCATCAGGATCTCAAAATTAAATTATAAGAAGTGGCCTTCCCTTACTGTGGTCAGCAAAGAGCCTGGCCAGCCTTCTTCCGTTCCCTAATCTCTTGACCTTCCTTAGGGCGCGGCTACTCAATAACGGCTCCAATTCTTTTTTAAAAAATAAAATGTGCTACTTACCGAAAGCTGCTAAAAAGGAGACAAAAAAATAGGAAAAGAAAACTAACACCCCAGGGTGTATCTGAATATGCTTATTATGTGCGAAGTTGTTAGTAATGAATGTGAAACTCTTCCTCCTCCTCCCTCTCAATTTCTAATCCCCAAAGAAAAAAAGAAAAGGGGTGGGGGAGTGCATTGGCTATTCAATCCAAAGCAGACTTTTTTTTTTTTTCTCTATCTCTGTAAAGAAAAGATGCAGACTGCTCACGGGCATGTTAGTTCTTGATTATTTTGTTTTAAGTACCAATTGACCTTTCAGACTAAAAGTAACGGTCCCAAAATATCCTGAGAAAGCCTCTTTCGGAATTTTTCTCTAAGTCTTGAAGACGAGACACATTGCATTCAAAAAGACTCTTCAAAAAGAGATGGCCCATATTCCTGGTAGTGCAATCCGATGACAGAGTGTTTATCTGAACTAATCATGTGGGATTTTCCAGTGCCACATTTATGAGAAACGGGATTCTCTTAAAGGAGGTTACAAACACTTCACTGAAAGCTTTCCAAGAACGGCTTCATCCATCCTCTCAGCAGCCTCTCACCGGGCTGTAGCACCGATGTGATAATCAGAGTCCATGCTTCTGAAAAGCCTTCTTGTCCTGGCTGCCACCCTCCTTTCAGTCATCATTAGAATTCTCAAGCTATGAATCCCCTATTGTCTGTATGAGCCCAGGATCCCCCACACCATGCCGAGGAAGGAATGTGAGCCTCCTGGGTCTGGCTCTAAGTCTCAACCTTATCCAGCAGGTCACAAAGCCCCATTTATATGTAGCTCCAACATTTTATCATAATTCTTTATCTGCTCGGCCCCATATATCCTCTAGGGCAGTCAGGAGACATTTGGTAATGAAGCCCATTTATCCTCATTTTCTCAATTGGCACACTTCAGGTTCTAATATTTATGTTCACACTGTCTTAATTTTGGATGTCAAAGATACTATACTAGACAAGTAGCATTGCCAAAGGATAATTGAACCATGTGGAAGAGTTCACCGGAGTCTGATACATGATGTGGTTTGTCATATTACCAATCATTGCATCAAAATAGTTACTTTTAATAGTTCAGTGGAAAAATAATAATAATAAATGCTGCCATTTATTAAATACCTTCTATGTGCCATGCAATGGTATCACTGAATTCTCACAGCCCACAAAGTAGGATTATCCACTTTTTATCGATGAGGAAACTAAGGTTTAGAGAGATTAATCAGCTTGTTTATGTGCATTTAGGGACTGAGCTGAGACTCAAACCCAGGTCTCTGCAAAATTTGTGATGTTTCCACCTCATTCCTTTGCCAAGAAATAAGAAATAATACATAACATGTATAATAATATAATAAGAAATATAATACTTTTCATTAGTTGCTTTACATTAATGTAACATAATTATTTTTCACCAAAAACATGTCCATAATTATGAAATTCGGGCTGATAAAATGCTTTGGCCGAGAAATGAGATCTGCTCTGATAAGCATTAGCACATCAGGTCAGAGTAGGAATTTGTAGCATAAATTTCACCTATCAATAGGTGGCAGTATTCACCTAAATCTTTTTAAAGATTTAGAAGCACAGGTTGCTTCTTCTTATGACCAATCCCTAGGCCATCTGTATTCTTTGATGCACTAGATTTGGTCATAATGAATAACGTGTGTAATAGGTTGGTGGCTAATTGAACCTCAATCATGCCTTTGTATAGTGATATCTGGACTGTAGTGCAGTTGTGGTAGAGGACTATTATCCATGGCAGAGATGTTGGTATCCCCCTCCATTTACAACACTCATTTTGGCCGTTCCTCTGGAGAAGTCTTTTATTGGTGCTTCAAAGCCGAAGATGATTTTTGTGTCTTGGATTACTTTAAGGATGTTGTGCAGAATTCTCAAACAATTTGAAAATGAAATGGTTAATACTCTAGGATTTGATAATTCATAAATCAATGTTTGTCTAGATTAAAAAAAAAACAAACATTTATCAGACTTCAGGGTTTCAACTTTTCAAAACCTTATGTATACGTACAGCTACCCGTCAAATCATATGAATCTTCACCAGTAGGCACAGAAGCTGGAATCCATAAGGTGACTATTCAATAGACAAGTCAAAATGGTTAGTCAAAATACTGAAGGATAAATGACTACTCAATTTTAGACAGACCCTTCCTCCTCCTCTTACTCCTTTGTCTGTGTTTTTTCTTCCTCCTCATTTTTTTTGTAAAGAAAATCTTAATATTGAAATACCTGTAGTTAAAAGTCACACATTCAGTCGCTATTTTCTACTTGCCAACGGGAGTTCACTTAGGAGAATTTAGCTTTATAAAGTCAAGAAAACAGGTAGATAAAAAGATAAAAGAATAAGCTGAAAGACTCTTTGACCTATCTTTACGCTATCTTCTCCATTTTCATTTGAGATACTTGGGAACAGATCATTATCAATGACGACCAGCAAGCACTTAGAAATTGGATAGATGAGTAGTCCTAACTCTCAGAACTAAGAAGTTGACTCCAATAAGATTCTCAGCAGACCAGATTTTCTTAAAAGAATACAGATTGGCTGGTGGAATAAGGAAGGTGGCCCTGAAGACAGCCTATTCACCTCTCTTTTATGTTCCCAGTGGAATGAATGTCTTTCTCCTCCCTCCTTGTAGTATTTATAACAATGTTAACACTCTCAGCACAGCCTAACTTCATTAGAGTTGCTCGGGGCTCTATGTAGTTCCCTTACTGGATTGAAATCCCCATGAGGGCAGGACCTGGGCCTCACTGATTTTTGAATTTCCTTCTCAGCTCTTGGATTGGGACCCTTTGCATGGTAGATAATTTTCAATACATATAGGTTTAATTGAGCAGAATTAAAGATTACTCAGAGGAATGCATTTTATACTTTTGCCCAGTGTAAAGAAAAAGTGCAGCATCAGTGTTGGATGCTATGCATGCTCATATTTCTAATTTCTCATCTGCTTCTTCCATTTCAGAACAGTATTGGTGATGGTAGACATATCATGCCAAGGCCAGCACCCTCCCCCAGAACCATTAATTATCTATTTTTACATCCTTGGCAAGGCCATCTGATTTTGTAGAAAAATGCCCTGGTTATATGAAGGTTAAATGCAGAGGCAGGCCAAAAAATAAAAATAAAATTTAAAAAAAGGCAGTTACAAGGGACATTAAGTGACCTACTGTGTCA
Organism: Chlorocebus sabaeus; assembly: GCF_047675955.1. Lineage (NCBI taxonomy): Eukaryota > Metazoa > Chordata > Mammalia > Primates > Cercopithecidae > Chlorocebus > Chlorocebus sabaeus. The sequence goes on from NC_132919.1 coordinate 42,100,938, forward strand.
TTCCAATCACTAATATTTCCTGCCTTTGTGGTTTGGAGACTCAATCCGCACTAAACAGCTGAACAAGGCAACGCTATTTCCTGGTGGCAGTTATCATTGTTTCCCATATTAGGACAAAGCTAAGCACAAGAGGAGACAGTGTGTATCGTGTCTCACAAGGGAAGAGGAAGCATCTTCAAAAGCTTACAAAATTACATTGAACCCATTTAGGCATATCAGGACATATTGCCAAGCTGGAGAAATGAATTACCCAGCTGAATATCACAGGCATAATGAAATTGTCAACAGCAACAGTGCAGCTGTAGATTGTCTGATTATGTGTTGACTGTGCTGGCCATTCAGGGACACACCAGGAAGGAAATTGTTGTCATATTGTCCACCACATTCCAAGCCCCATCCCAGCCATGGTGATAAACCTGATACCCTGGGGAGTACGTGGAAAATAAAAATAACAACAGCAAGCCAGAAAGAAAGAGCATCGTCTTCTGATGGTCTCTTATGTCTAGCATTGCTGGAGTCTCTCTCCTTCCGTGACTCCAATCTGTCATCTTCTTTTAAAAAACTGACCATGACAAGGAATGCAAGTTTAGATTCTGGCCCTCCAAACAAACATTTCACAATGGGATTTTTAGCCTTTGTTCAATTCAAAATAAGCAGGAGTTCAGCAAAAAAGCTTTAACTACGTGGGTGGGATTTACACCTTTCCTATGAGTCAAAGATGAAGGCAAGGCTGGAGTTTTCCCTTTTGCTGCAGCATCTAAAAAGGTTGATTTGCAATGTTTCTGGACAGCAACTGGAATGTTCTTGAAGATTCTTCTGGCCTTTTTTGTTTGTTTGTTTTAGACACCTTCAGTTTTCTCCTCTAAGTGAGGGGGTCATGCTAGATGACGTTGAAAATCATTTCTAGCTCTAACATGCTATGATATCAAGAAGCCATAAAGCACTTAACACATAGAAGAACTTCTCTGCCACAAAGGAAAAAAAATGCTTTATTTCAACCCAGCTAGTCTTGGTTTGTATTGGAAATATAGACTAATATTTCAGAGTCAATATATGTGATCTCTATTTCCAGAGAGTGCGCTGAAATCTGCTTTAAATGTTATTTATCAGGAATGTTTTCTTTTTTTAAAAGGAACTAATGTAGATTTGCCTCATTCATTAATAGAATTCTATTCTCTATTCAGGTTTTCTTCAGGGAAAACCAACAAGATGTTTCTATTAGTGGGACTGGTGCTTTTTAAATGCTTACAATATAGCACAGGAGCATTTGATCCTTTAATTACCCTAGGTGGCCCCACTCAGTGGGTGGTGATTTGGGTGAGGAATCTGGATAGCTTTAATGGTCAGTCAAGCCATAGAGAAAACTCTCCTCCTTCCACCCTCATTTATTGTTCTCTCCTGAGTGCCAATCAAAATGAGTTTTTTTGTTTTTTTGTCAATTCTTCTAGGAATACTTCTGTTTGGCATTTGAGTCCAGGCTTAAGTTAAATTTTAGGCGCCCAAGACCAAATTTCCAGAAGGGTCCTCACACCCTTGGTTAACTGCTACATAAATAAATCTCTAAAGAAGCCTTCCATATTTTCCAGGTCCTTTTCTCCATTTATTTCACAGCCGAAGTGTTCCTTAGATGTTACTCGTGTGAGTGGCTTGTGACCCAGTCTCCTGCCAAATTGCTCAGCTTTCTACCGCCATAAGAAATACCTCCTCCCTTTGACAAATGGAAAAGCCTCCTTGGTTTATCTCCACAACTTCATGGAATCAGATCCTTAGTATTAAAGAGAGAATTCTTTGTAATTAATCACAGTGAGAATTTGAAATACTAAGAGGAGCAAGGAAGTTAATTCCATTTGCACATTCAAACATAATAATAAAGACCTATAGCTGTGTAATAAGACCCAGCAATTATAAAGGCCATCTGCACTATCAGTTAAACATTGTCTGTAAATGCCACTTTACCCATTAAAATTACTCTCAGCTTAAAATAAAAACTTTGTCCCCTTTCTTCTAAAAACATCAGATGAAGTTTGCTGTACAAATGCCAGGAGCGTCTGACCTAAGGCATACAGCAGCAAAGAGGCATTTAATGAATTGGAGAAGAAAGAAGAACAGAGGAGGGGAAAAAAAAAAAAGAAAGTTGAAGAAGTTGTAGGAATACTTTTAAGAAGGCTTGACTGATTCATCTTGTTAAATTGTAGCCTCATCTCTATTATTCCCACCTCTTCTTCACAGACATTGGTGTGACCCTTCTATTTCTGGCCTAGTTCTTCTGTCTTCAGACTTCCGTCCAACTTCTCTTCTTCATTTTGTCCCAGACTCTGAACTCCTATGAAATCAGATAGAGCAGGGTCTGAATGGGCTGCTGTGGCCACTTTCTAAGGAGTAGAGGAGCTTTCTAAGCTCAGAGGAGCTTTCTCAAGGACTGCATATGCCAAATACTCAATGTCATTCTTCCGCATTGTGAAACCTACTGGATGCACCTTGCAGCACAGCAAATGCATTGAATGGGATTAAAAGGTCAATGGCTTATTCACTTCCTTCACCATTTTGGAGAAAAGTACCAGATTTTGCTCAGAGAGGATTAAAAGGACAGCAACAGGCACCTTCTGTCTGTGCTGCCCTGCTACCTAGCATAGTCTCCGCTTGGTTTGAAAGGGGAGTCACAATGTGTCACCCATTTGTCAGATGCTCAAACTCAGTCTGTCAAGTACAACTATAACCAAGGCTGGTTATCCATTCTTATTGTTCCGTCAGTGATTTATCTTCAGCATCAAAGAAAAGTGGGAGTTTTCTATGACATTTGCAACTTCAAAGTACATTTAATTCTTAAAAAGACAGAGAAAGAGAGAGAGCGAGAGAATGAATCATGCTACATATTCACCATCTCCTCCAGTTATTCTAGTGAGAAAATCAAGCCTCAGGAGCATTTACACTTCATTAACCAAATATTAACTTACTGCAATGTGGCATATGGACAGGAGAAATTGTGGCTATTTTAACTGATTGAATTAAAACCAAATAGGCTGAAAAGAGTTACATGTAGCCCAGTGAAACACATTTGCACCTGAACAAAAAGGGCTTATTTTGAGCTTGGCAGCATTGAGTAGTTGACACTGAGAATACCTGCCTGAGAGGGTGTCAGGTACCAAACAAGAACTCCAGAATTAGAGTGATGGTTTTGAGGACTATTAAAAAAAACATTATGTTGCTTTCAGTTAATGTAAAATCATTCACCTCTTCTTTTGTCTACATCCATACATTTTTTGACGGTGCCTTTATCTAAAATGTCCTGAGGTTCAGGATGCTGTAAAGGTTACTGATGAGGGCAGCCTAAGCTTGAGACCCATTGTAGGAAAAAGTCCAGTATACTGGAAATGAAATACCAGTTAGAGTCAGGAGATATGAGTAAAAGACTTGGGTTTGCTACTTATTCGCTGTGAATCTTTGTAGTCTTTGGCCACTTGACCTGAGTCTTAATTTTCTTATCTGTAAAATGAAATTAATAGTAGTCACACAAAAGGCTAGAATAGACATATTACAATAGAAGATAGACAAATGGTCAATAAGCACGTAAAAAGGTGCTCAATATGATTAGTCCTCAGAGAATTGTAAAATAAAATTAAAATGAGATACTAGTTTACACCCACTAGGATGGCTAAAACCAAGAGTTGGTGAGGCTGTGGAGTTACTATAGTGTATTTAGGTTGCTGATTGGAGTATAAAATGGCATAACTTTGGAGAACTGTTTGACAGTCTTTTACAAAGTTAAATATACTATACCTTATGACTCAGTGCTTCTACTTTTGGGTTCTACCCACAAGAAAGAAAAGTAAATGCTCACGGAAAGAATTACACAAGAATATAGCAGTCTCAGTTAAAACAGCCAACCTGGAAATAGCCCAAATATCATCAATAGAGTAATAGCTAAACAAATTGTGGTATGTTCATTCTATGGACTATTACTCAACAATGAAAAAGTAATAAACTACTGAGACATACGATAATGTGAATGAATCTCAGAAACACCAGATTAAGCAAAAGAAGCTAGACACAATAGAATATTTACTACACAATTACATTTCCATGATGACCAAATACTGAAAAAACTGATCAGCAGTGACAGAAATCAAAACACTGGCTGCCTAGGTAGGACTCGGGTGGTGGGATATTTGATTGGACAGTGGCAGAAGGAAACTTTCAGGCCTGTTGGAAACATTCTGTATCTTGATTTAGGTGTTGGTTAGGGGGGTATATACAATTATTGAAACATAACTAACCAATACACAAAATCTATTCATGGTATTGTATGCAAATTATAATTAATGAATAATGCCTGCCCTAGCTACCTTACAGAGCTATTGGAAGAGCAGATGAGATTTGAAGCAAATGTAAAATGCCATGTAAATCTGAGTTGTTATCATTTGATAGATAAGATCAAACATAGACTAATCTAAGAATGGGCAGGCATATGGAGATGGGTATTACTAAGCTGAGTGCAAGATCCCAGGATGTGGACCCAAGCGGCAGCCCACGGACCAATAGAAAAGGACTGAGAGCCATCCTCTTTTCACCTCAAGGCTCAGATTGCTACTAGCTCATCCAGTGTCTTTATGAGGCTCAGAAAAAGAACCAGTTCCTTCCCCTTACTGTGGCACACTGCTTGAGGAACAGAGCCTGGCTGGGTTTCAGCATTCCCTTTACCTCCTGGACCAGGCTTGTTTGTGCCCTGAACAATCTGCACAGCTTCATATGAGGTCCTCTTTAAGGCCTTTGCGCATACTGTTCCATCTGCCTAAAACATCTGTCCCTGTTTCATGGGACTGGCTCCCTTTCATCTCTCAGGTCTTGGCTTAAATATCATTTCCTCAGAGAGGAAATCTCCTTCCCTCATGTCCATTAATCTTTATGTCAGCACCCTGCTTTTTTTTGTTTGTTTGTTCGTTTGTTTTGTTTTTGAGATGGATTCTCGCTCTGTCACCCAGCCTGGAGAGCAGTGACGTGATCTTGGCTCACTGCAACCTCGCCTACCCGCTTCAAGCAATTCTCCACCTCAGCCTCCCAAATAGCTGGGATTACAGGCACCTGCCACCATGCCTGGCTAATTTTTGTATTTTTAGTAGAGATGGGGTTTCACCATCTTGGCCAGGCTGGTCTTGAACTCCTGACCTCATGATCCACCCGTCTTGGCCTCCCAAAGTGTTGGAATTACAGGTGTTAACCACCGTGCCCAGTCCCCTGTTGTTTTTCTAAAAGCACCAACCATAGTTTGTAACTACTTTCTTTACTTGTTTGGTAATCTCCTCCCTTTTAGACTGTGAGTCGCTTGGGAGCAGAGAATCCATCCCTTGTTCACAATAATACCCCAAGGTGTAGCATAGTGCCTAGCACACAGTAGGGGCCCTACAAATATGTGATGAATAACAAAATCAGATGCACGTTTGGAGAGGTGTGAGGCTGGAAGCTAGTGACCTTTCCAGTAGGTGATCAGGTAGCAAAGGCTGAAAAATTGGAGACCAGCAAAGGAAGGGAGGTCGGTGGAGGACCATGGAGGGCCAGAGATCTGGCAGTTAGGGAAGCTAGGATTAGGAGAGAGGCTCTGAGAAAGTGGGAAGTACCTATGTTAGGGATTCAACTAAAGGAGTGTGAAAGGAGGTGCTGGGAGAATGGGTCAGAGTAAGATCTGCAGAAATAATGCCTAGATGCTAACCCTGAGGTCTCCTGGGATTGGCTTTCTTTTATACTCTGGGTCTAGACTACATAGGCAGCGCTGGGCCACAGACAGCGTCAAATCAAAAGGTCTCTGGGAATTGGCAGCCAGACATATGTGGAAAATAAAGCACCTTCTCACAGAAAAGTATCATTTAATTTTAAGCAAACCAGAGCCAAGCTGGGAGTGGGCAGAAGCACAGAACACAGGTCTACTGTCAGGTAGGTGGAGGATGGCTTCCAGTAACCACATGGTAACCCTCAGCATGTGGAGGGGCAGACCTACTACGGTCAGACCAACACCGGGTGGTGGGGGTGAAGGAAGATAATGTCCAATGGGAATAGAATATTTAGGAATGACTCTTGCTTTTTAGAACCAAGTTTTCAGGTGAACTATAGACCTGAAAAGGAGATTGCAAAGAGTTCTAGATTCTGTGATCAGAGAGTGATCACAAAATAACAACACTGATATCACAAAATAATGGGACTACAAGTTGAGTATCCCTTCTCTGAAATGCATGGGACCAGCAGTGTTTCAGATTTTGGATTTTTTCTTGGAGTTTAGAATATTTGCATATACATAATGAGATACCTTGGGGATATGACCCAAGTCTAAATACAAAATTCACTTATATTTCATACACACTTAATACAAATAGCCTGAAGGTAATTTTATACAACATTTTTTGCTAATTTTGTGCATGAAGTAAAGCTTGTGTACACTGAACAAACAGAAGGCAAAAGCATCACTATCACAGCCACCCATGTGGACAATCTGTGGTTGTTTGGCATCACTGCCATTCCTGCTTCTGAATTTATATGCTACCAACAAGCAATCATGTTTGCATACGTTTTCACATATAAATACTTAACAGTAAAAAAAAAATGACATGCATTAATACAGTGAAAAGATAATGTACTCAGGGTAGGTTGTAGTGTCACATTGGCACTGAAAAGTTTTGGAGTTTGGAACATTTGGGATTTTGGATTTTTGGATTAGGTATGCTCAATCTGTAGTTGATGAGTACCTTAGGCTCACCAATTCTTTTGAACCCCTAGCAACCCTGTGATGGGAAGTATCATTAGAAGCATCTGAATTTACAGAGGAGAAAAGTGAGGCCCAAATCTCATGGCTAGAAGGTGGCAGAACCAATACTTTGTAAAAAGAATCACCTTCACATGAACTGTGAGTGATGGATAAAATAAATATGATACACACACACACACACACACACACACACGAGAGAGAGAGAGAGCAAGAGGGAGAGGGAGAGAGAGAGAGAGATAGAGAGAAATATTATGTAGCCCTAAAAGGGGGAAGTTCTATTATCTGTGACAACATGGATAAACCTGGAGGACATTATGCTAAATGAAATAAGAAATAAACCAGGCACAAGAAGAGAAATACTTCACGATGTCGCTCTAGCGTAGCATCTAAAAAAGGTGAATTCAGAAGCAGAGAGTAGAATGGTGGTTGTCAGGATCTGGGACCAGGGGGAGGAAATGGGGAGACACTGGTCAACGGTTACACAATTTCAGTTATACAGGTTGATTAAGTTCTGGAGATCTAATATACAGCATGGTGACTATAGTTAATAATACTGAATTGTATACTTGAAATTTGCTAATAGAGTAGATCTTCAATGTTCATACACACACACACACACACACACACAAAGTAACTGTGAGGTGATGGACATATCAATTAGCTTGCTAGTGATAATCATTTCACAATATATATCAGAACATGGAATTGTACACCTTAACTATATGCAATTTTTAATTTTCCAAAGCACAGCAGTCCCTCCTAATTTGTGGTTTTGCTTTCTGTGGTTTCAGTTACCCATGGTCAACTGCAGTCTGGAAATATTAAATGGGGAATTCCAGAAATAAACAACCATAAACTTTAAATTGTACACCATTTTGGATAGCATGATGAAATCTTGCACCACCCCAGTGTCCTGCCCAGGACGCGAATCATCCCTTTGTCCATCGTATCCATGTGGTATACACTACATGCCCCAAGTCATTGATTTCATCTGCTCCTGATCCCTAACTATTGACACCATCATGGCTCCAGGACCATGTGAAGCAGATAATCCTCTTTATGATGTATCATCAGAAAGTCAGTAGTAGTCTAGTGCTACATCACAAGGTCTGTGCTAGTCACCTCACTTCATCTCATCCTGTAGGCATTGTCTCATCTCACATCATCACAAGAAGAAAGGTGAATGGAGTGCAATAAGATATTTTGAGAGAGACAGAACACATTTACATAACCTTTACTACAGAATATTGTTAAAAGTATTCTATTTTATTATTAGTTATTGTTGTTAATAGCTTACTGTGCCTCATTCATAAAGTAAACTTTATCATAGGTATGTATGTATAAGAAAAACATAGTGTCTATAGTGTTCAGTATCATCCAGGATTTTAGGCATCTGCTGGGGGTTTTGGAATGTAGCCCCTGTGGGTGAAAGGGCACTATTGTACCAAAAGAAAGCCAAAAGAGATTTCAAAAGATTCCTCCACTCTATGAATCAAAAAAGAGCAGAAATCTATGATATTGATAATAGAAAAACAACAGAGAAAATCAATGAAACAGAGAAAATGTCTTTAAAAAGATAAAATTGGCACCTCTATTAACTGTTGAAGAACAAGAAAGAAGATACAATTTATCAATATCAGGAATTAAGTGGGGATGTCATTACCAATTTTACAGATATTAAAAGGATAATAAGGGACTACAATAAATAATTTTATAACTATAAATTTGATACCTGTAATGAAATGGACCACTTTCTTAAAAAACAGACCATCACAACTCACCCAATATGAAATTGATGATTTTAACTGTCTTTTAACCATTAAGGAAATTAAAGAATTAACACAAATGTTATACAATCTCTTCCAACCCAAAAGAGGAGGGAACACATAATATTTTATCTTGTAAACCTAATATTATCTTGGTAACAAAACTGGACAAAGACAGTGCCAAAAAAGAAAATATTCCTCACCAATGTAGATGCAAAAAATCATTAACCAATATTAGCAAATAGAATTCAGAAACATATAAAAAGAATTATATACTGTGACGAAGTGGTGTTTTGGTGTTTATTCAATGGATGCGAGGCTTATTCAATATTTGAACACCAATCAATGTAATTCACCATATTAATAGATAAGAGGTGCAAACTCACATAATCGTATCAATTGATGAAGAAAAAGCATTAAACAAAATTCAACATTCATTCATTCATGATCATAACGCTCAGAAAATATCAATAGAATGAACATCCTCAGCTTGATAAAGAACATCTACCAAAAATTCAACAGCTAACATAACAGTAAATGGTAAAAGACAATGCTTCCTCCTAAGATCAAGAATAAGTCATGCCTACTCTCATCACTCTTATGTATCATAATTTTGTGAGTTCTAGTCAGTAATAGAAAGCAAGAAAACACAATAAAAGGCATTTTATTGAAATGCTAACTAGAAAAAAAATATTGGCTAGAAAAAAATAAAACCATTCCTAGAATTGTGCAGATGAAATGATCGTCTATAGAAAATCCGCACAAATCTACAAAAAGACCACTAGAACTAATAAATGAGTTCAGGAAGGTCACAAGATAAGAGATGAACATACAAAAATCAATTGTATTTATGTATACTAGCAATGACTACATGGATGCAATTTAAAAGTGCAACACCGTTTACTATTGCTCAAAAAAATTAAAATCTTAAGTGTAAATCTAACAAAACACATATAGGACTTGTATGCTGAAAACTACAAAATGCTGATGAAAAAAAATCAAAATCTTAATCAATGGAAAGACATACTGTGTTCATGGATTAGAAGATTCAACATAGGGCCGGGTGCGGTGGCTCACCCCTGTAATCCCAGCACTTTGGGAGGTCAAGGTGGGTGGATCACAAGATCAGGAGATCGAGACCATCCTGGCTAACACAGTGAAACTCTATCTCTACTGAAAATACAAAAAATTAGCCGGGTGTGGCGGTGGGCGCCTGTAGTCCCAGCTACTCGGGAGGCTGAGGCAGGAGAATGGTGTGAACCCGGGAGGTGGAGCTTGCAGTGAGCCAAGATCGCACCACTGCACTCCAGCCTGGGCGACAGAGTGAGACTCTGTGTCAAAAAAAAAAAAAAAAAAAAGAAAAAAGAAAAAAGAAAAAAAGAAGATTCAACATAGTAAAGGTGTCCATCCTCCCCAAGTTGGCATATACATTTAATACAATACCTCTTAAACTCTCAGCAAGAGGGTTTTTAGATATGGAAAAGATTTTTCTAAAATATAGTTGAAAAGGCAAATGAACTAGAATAGCTAAAACAATTTTGAAAGACAAAAATAAGTTGGGAGGAATAAGGTTACTCTGTTTCAAGACTTACTGTATATCTACAGGAATCAAGAATGTCTGATGTTGGCAGAGAGATAGACACATAGATTAACGAAACAGAACAGAGAACTCAGAAATGAACCCATACAAATATGCCAACTGAATTCTGACAAAGGTGAAAAATCATCCATCATAGAAAAGACAGTATCCTAACAAGGGATGCTGGTGCAAGTGAACAACCAGAGGCAAAAAAACCAAGCCAAAAAAACAACCCTCAACTTAAGCCTTACATCTCATACATGAAATTTAGTTCAAGATGAATTACAAATTTAAATACAAAATGTAAAGTGATGCCACTTGTAGAAAAAACACAGAAAAACATCTTCATGATCTAGTACTGGGAAGAGTTTTAAAACGGCACCAAAAGCACATCCATAAAATTAAAAAATGACAAATTGAACTTTAACAAAATGAACTTACATTTTGTGAAAGATCCCGTTCAGCGGCTAAAAAGACAAGCTACAGAGTGAGCAAAAATATTTTCAAGGCATATATCTGACAAAGAACAAGTATCTAGAATACATAAAGATTTCTCAAAATTCAACAATATAAACCAAATATTCCAATAAGAAAATGGGCAAAAGACATGAAGAGATATTTCACTAAAGAGGATATATAGGTGGCAAAAATGAAATTAGCATTTGAAATAAACATGTGAAATTATATTCAACACCATAAGAAAAGCTGCAGAGTGAGAAAAAATATTTTCAAGCTATATGATATGGTTTGGCTGTGCCTCCACTCAAATTTCATCTTGAATTGTAGTTCCCATAATCACCGTGTGTCATGGGAGGGAGCTGGCAGGAGGTAATTTAATCATGGGGGTGATTACCCTCAGGCTGTTCTCATGATAGTGAGTGAGTTCTCACAAGATCTGATGGTTTTATAAGGGGCGTTTCCTCTTTTGCTTGGCACTTCTTGGTGCTGCCATGTGAAGAAGGATGTGTTTGCTTCCCCTTCCACCATGACTGTACGTTTCCTGAGGCCTCCCAAGCCCTGAGGAACTATGAGTCAATTAAACTTCTTTCCTTTATAAATTACCTAGTTTCAGGTATGTCCTTATAGCAGTGTGAGAATGGACTAATACACCATACATCTGACAAAGAACAAGTATCCAGAATATATAAAGAATTTTCAAACCTCAAGAATAAAAACCAAATATTCTAATGAGGAAATGGCCAAAAGACATGAAGAGATATTTCACTGAAGAGGTTATATAGATGGCAAAAATGCAACAAGCATTTTAAATAAATATGTAAAATTATACTCAACACCATTAGCCATTGAATAAGCTTGTGAAATTATATTCACTATCATTAGCTATTAGGGGAATGCAAATTAAACCACAATCGCAACAAACCTATCAGAATTATTAAAATAAAAAAAAGACAACACCAAATGTTTGTGAGGTTGTGAAGAAACTGGATCACTCATACATTGAGTAAGAATGTGAAACTGTATAACCATTCTGGAAAACAGTTTGGGAGATTATTTTTTAAACTAAGCATGTAATTAACATATATTCCAGCAACTGCACTACTAGGCATTTATCCCAGAGAAATAAGGACTTTGGTTTGCACAAAAATCTGTACACAAATGTTTATAAAAGCCTTATTCATATTAGCCAAAAGCTGGAAACAACTCAGTTGTCCTTCAACAGATGAATGGTTAAAATAAACTGTTATTTACATCAATTCCACAGAATATTACCTAGCAATAAACAAGAACAAAATGTTGACACACACAACCACCTTGATGAATTATCCTGAGTGAAAAAAGGCCAACATTAAAATGTTACATACTATATTATTTCATTTATATAACATTTTTGAAATGTAAAATTATAGAAATAGAGAACAGATTAGTGGTTGTCAAGAGTTAAGGAGGGGGTAGGGACAGGAAGGAAGTGGGTGTGGTCATAAAATGGCAAGTTAAAGGATCTTTGTTGTGATGGGAATGTTCTGTTTCTTGACAATATCAATATTCTGGTTGTGGTATTGTTATCATTGGATGGAAGATGTTACCATTAGAAGAACCTGGGTAAAGAGTACATGGAATCTGGATGGGTGCGGTGGCTCACGCCTGTAATCCCAGCACTTTGGGAGGCCAAGGCAGGCGGATCATGAGGTCAGGAAATCGAGACCATCCTGGCCAACATGGTGAAACCCTCTCTACTAAAAATACAAATAAAATAAAATAAAATAAAATTAGCTGGGCGTGGTGGTGCACACTTGTAGTCCCAGCTACTCGGGAGGCTGAGGTAGGAGAATTGCTTAAACCTGGGACGTAGAGGTCACAGTGAGGCAAGATTGTGCCACTGCACTCCAGCCTGGCTAACAGAGTGAGACTCCATCTCAATAATAATAATAATAATAATAATAATAACAACAACAACAATAATTTTTAAAAAGTACATGGAATCTCCCTCTATTATTTTTCTCAACAGCATGTGTGTAGAGCTACAGTTATCTCAAAATAAGAAGTTTAATTAGAAAGTTGATCTACTATGAAAATAGACTACTTTAATAGTCTGGTTTAACCTTCTTTAATATGCCTCCCATTAGTGGTTCCTTGGCATAAAAGCTAAAATGAGCATTGTGGAGTGGTTCTGGTGTTACTATGGCTTTGTCAGCTTGGGTGGCAACAATTTGGTATTGAGCAGCAGATGAATTTTGTACATACTATTTACTCCAGTGGCCTGGAGGTATGCTACCAGATTTACCACTGTTTAACCAGAATCTAGTGCAGCACTTTGCACATGCCTGTACTCCCACCCCCAACACCAACAAATCAATAGGTATTTACTGAATGTACTAACAGATAAAAGGACACTTTCATGACTCTGCTAACTGTACTGCCTCAGAGTTGGACTGTGTTGATTTTACCTCAAGTCTAATGGAATTGTCAGCTTTTAGATTCCCTCGTGATGAAGTCCAAAGGAAAGATAAAATTACTTGTCTGAAAATTTGGTATCCAACTTACTGAGAAATCAACAACACCCCTTGGTGGAAGCCAAAGGAAGTGGCCTTGTATAGTAGACAGAGCATGAGTTACATATTATCCTATAATTATCCATCACTGAATGTGCAATAACATATAAACAGGCAGCATACATTTCATTACAGTAGTGCCTCTACTAACCAAAAGTTGAAATCAGTCAAACTATTTAATGGACTTTAAACCATGACAATTCTTATAATAGAATACCATGCACTGATTTAAAGGGATCTGGTAGGTGTGTATTACTGACACAGAAAGATATTCACAAAGAATTTTAAAAAGCAAGTTCTAGAACAGTTCTTGTTTTTGTGTAAAAAATTTGTATGTAAGTCTCTTGGTTTGGTAGTTTATACATAGAAAAAATAGAAATACATACTCTGTTCTATTAACATGGTTATCTTGTGGGGGTAGGATTATGAGGAACTTTTAACTCTGTTCCCTATCTCTTTAAGTTTGAATGGGTTTCTATTAATATCAAGAACTTTTGTTGTAATTAGACAAATACGTTTTTCTTTTTTCTTTCTTCTTTTCTCTTTCTTTTTTATTTTATTTATTTATTTATTTATTTATGTAATTTAATTTTATTTTTTTTTAGAGGCAAGGTCTCACTCTGTTATCTAGGCTGGAGTGCAGTGATGTGATTATGGCTCACTGCAGCTTTAAACTCCTGGGCTCAAGCAATCCTCCCATCTCAGCGTCATGATTAACTGGGACTGCCACCATGCCTGGCTAAGTTTTTAATTTTTTGTAGAGATGAGGTCTTGCTATATTGCCCAGACTGTTCTCAAACTCCTGGTCTCAAGTGATCCTCCTGCCTCAGGCTCCCAAAGCAACGGGATCACCGGCATTTTTCTTTTAATGAAAGAGTATGGGCTTTCGAGGTTAACAGACTTGTGTTTGAATTCCAGCATTTTTGTTAACTATGTGAATTTGGACAAGTTACTTGGTCTCCCCAGTAAGTAATTTTAGGAGCCTCAGTTTCCTCATCTGTAAAATAGGGAGAATAATACTTACTATAAAGTTCTATAGATTCAGTGAGGTAATATATGATCCAGGACCAGGCTTAAAGTAATTAATCTATAAAGTAAATTCCTGCCAAGGAATTCCTTTTTCAATTGCCAAGACTGTTGAAGAGTGGTAGATTTCTGATCATTGCACTTGCCTACAACATCTCAATCACGTAAAACCTTGATATCCACCTGGCCCTGTGGACTCACTGAATTTCTAAGACAGCTACCTCATGTCAGTTGTTTTCTATTCTCATCCAAGATCCAAAGTCAATGTCATATGCAGTCTCAGTGCCCTGGTTTGGTGTTCATGTTCTACAGACATACTTATCAATTATTCTTCATTCAGCCATTCAGGTTCAAAATTTCACCATTCTATCTCTACTATAAGCTAATTTACTGATGGAGAGAAGCCCTTCAAAGCTCTGTGTCTTCATCATTCAGTAAATCCAGCTAAATGGGGCTAGGTGTAGAAGCAACCAGGATGTTCTTTGATTGGATTTCTTATTTGCAACTTTGTTTTGGGAGACAAGTGTTCCCCTAGCTTTTGGCCCCTGGGGCAGAGAAAGACTTAGCTTGGGCCATTATACTACAGAGTTCTGATGTTGTGTAGTAAAAATGGGTTGAGATAAGCCAGCCAGATGATTTTAGAGCATTTCAGATTAAACCAAGCCATTATGGTTGATTAGTTCCAAACTATTACATGCCATACAATGTAAGACTCTGTGACCCTAAGTGTCCAGAAAGATTCAGCCCATTATGGCAGTGAGCATGTAGCCAGGAAGGAGACAAATGAAAGATGATTGCCAGCTGAGGGTAGAAGAGGTGACATGGCTAACAGCGTGGAGCTGATGCAGGTCAAACAACTCCAAATATCCTCTCTTATGGCTGAGAGGTGGTACAAACACATGGGACATTTCTGCCTGCACTGTGGATATCTGGGACATTGTGTGAATCCCCTCAGTGACAGGAAACTCACTAACTTTGGAGGAATGCCATCTTCACCAAGCTTTGTGAGAACATTGCCTATGGCTACTAACACAAGCCTGCCAAATTCTGTGTTTTCTCTCTAGGGATGATGTGGAAAAAATAGTTACTATGTTTTGGAATTAGTGGCCACAATTCTCTTAGACTACTTGCATGCATGAGTTTCTAATGCTGAACTTCAGGATTTGACCAAGGTGGAGGGACCCAAATTCTAAGCAACATGGAACAGATCTCTCAGTACAGAAGTACAAATAGGAGAAAGACTCTCAGGCTGGTGGGCAACCAATCAAATATCTGAGGACTCCATCACAGTACACTGCCAATGATTGACATCTGCCTAAGTGTGGAATCTATCTTCCTATCACCCTTAGGAGCAGCAGTGAAAGATGACATTTTCTCAAATGCATTGCTCCTGGAGCTTATCTGTCTGATCCATCAATACTGACCTTGAGACTTTCAGTTCGATTCGTTTTCTTTTAAAAAAAACAACAACAACACAATTTCCTGTGTCTAAGGGAGAGAGGAAAGGCTAAAAAATATCATTATAAAGGCTCCAAAGATTTTTGGGACATCAAATTGCTCTGACAAACCATTTTTATGAGTTAAGTGTAAAGGAAACAGAAACATGCGGATTAAATTTCCCTTAAAATACACATGGGCTTAAAAATTAAGGGGGGAAAGAAGGACTTGGCAACTTGGGTTTCAGGCTTTGCCAAACCCCAACTCCTGAGAAATAACTTGAGATGCTTGACAAACCCAGAAAGCAGCTGGTTTTGCCCTGTGCCTTCATCGAGCGACATCTAGAGTCCTGTGTGATTGGAACCTCTAACTGAAATGTGCTAATTTACAAACTCATGCTCTGATTCTTCAAATTACCCTAAGCATTCCCTGTTTATAAGATTTCTCCCTAAAGGCCTAGTTTTCCTCAGGTTTTCCTTGTACCTAGGCAGAGTCAGAGATCAGCGTTATAATTCACATTTCATGGGTGAAAACACGGAGCTCCACGAGGTCTAAACTAGAGAACTGGTGGCAGGTTTCTCAAGACAGAAAATTGACCATATTCACCCCACACTTGCCTTAAGTACAGAAAATCCTTGGTTCATTAAGTTCTGTGGTGGATTTGCAGACAGATGACAAGTATAAACTTTTTATTGAGCATTGAGAATTCAGAGGGGTGTGTTTAAATTTAACTAATAGCATTCATTCATTCATTCGTTCAGCCAACACACAAATGCTTATGGAGTCTGAATGTACTATTTGAATTGCAATGGAGAATAGAAATAAAAGCTGCTAGCTCTTATTTGGGTTTACCATGTGCCAGTTATTGTACTAGCCCCTTGACATGCAGTATCTCATTTAATGCTCACTTCAACTCTCAGAGGTCTGTGCTACAACTATCTCCATTCTACAGATGAGGAGGGTGACATAGAGGAATTTGATAAATTTCCTAAGATTGGTCAGAAAGAACAGATCTGTGATTCAAAGCCCAGATTGACATTAGAGACACCTGGATGCTGCCTTCTAGAAGCTTGGGAGTCCTCTGGGCAAGCTAAGTCATATTCAAATGTAAATATAATAAAGAGGGATAAATATCCCAAAGACATTCAGAACGTACAGGGATTACTTTCTGCTAAGATTGGGAAGGCTTTATGTAGGAGGCAGCTTTTGCAAAGAATTTTAAAGGATGGGTACAACCTGAATACCAGGGGAGGGGTCAGAGTCCTTCCGGCTGGGGAGACCATCCAAGGGTGGGGGAGAGGATATTAAAGAGAGAAGCCCAGGGAACGCTGGAAGGTACTGGAGAGATGTAGGGAGACCTCACCACATGCAGATTTGACCTAGGCAAATGCACTTGTGTACTATCAGCCACCAAAACAAAAAACAAATCCTCCAATGTAATTTAAATAGCTCAGGCAATTTCATCTGCTATTGCCCAGAAAATGAGTATAAGATAGAAGGAGTCTGTTATTTCCTCATTTGGGTTCTGACTGAGACTCTCTTGTGGTGTGAGCATCTCACAGTGCTAAAGTAATTAAAGGTGTACATTTTTGCACAACACAGCCTCTGCCACGTTGGCTGGGACTCAGAAGAAGTCTATTCCAAGACTATTCCAGTCTACGCTGGTATCACCGAGATGGGGTAAATGTGATCATATGTGATATTGGCTGTATTTTCTGATTTTAGAACTTAACTCTCCTGTATAAATGCAGATCCACTATATCTGCTTACTTTGGAAATGAACTCATGAAAGAAGGGTTAAGTTGTTAAAAATGCTTTGAGAAGATGCAGCAAAAAACAAATAAATTCAAAGAAACTGTACATTGTGTGTGAAAATATATGTAAAAGTTAAAATTGTTACTAATGGGTGAAAATATATTATTCTGTCTATATATAAAGAAATATTGTGCTTAATGAAAAAACAACTATTTGCTTGTTTCTGACAAAAAAAGCAAACAGATCTTTGATGAAAATGTTGTTTATAAATAATAGCAGGGGGCTTTAAGACTTGGGGGTGGGAAAGTCAGTAAATAAGCAGCGAAGCTGAGAAAATTCATCAAAGAAAATACAGGGAAGTTGATTTGTAAGAAAAAGAAATTGAAGAACACTGAGGATGCATGAATGGTTAAATCTTCAAGACAATCTTAATATGGTATGAGTTGACATGATACATGTGTAGCAGAAATACATAACTATTCTTTTGACTTTTTTCTCTAAATATAAAAGCAAAATATACTCATTTTTTTAAAAAAGTAGAATATACAGAAAAAAATCTCACAAAAGATAAACAGGAAAAAGCAAAAATCATCCATAATTCTATAATAGAGAGAACTACTATATCTTTTGGTGCATTTTCTTCCATATGTATATGTTTTCCATTGATTTGGGCTCTGTATCAATTGCTTTCAAAATTTAACACACATCAATTCACTTGGCTATTAAAACACACAATTGCTCACCCTTGGAGTCTCTGACTCAGTAGGTCCAAGGTAGGGCCTGAGCATTGGCATTTTTGACAAGTTTCCAAGTTTCCAGATGCTGCTGCTGCTAGTCCATGGACCACACTCTGAGATCCACTGCTCTACAAGGTTTTGGTTCTTGCTGTTTTCTCTGTATATTGCAGTAGGAGCATTTCCCCCCAAGCCATTAAAAGTACATAAAAGTATATTTTCTAATGGTTGCATAACGTTTTATTACATGATTTATTAACTATCCCCCAGTGTTGAACAGTCTTTCCATACCCATTAACTGGAGGTTTCATATTTCTTTACGAAAATAATTCTAAGATGACTGAGATATACCTCTAGCCTTGAGACAGAAGCACACCTAAGGTTGTGAGGCACTAGGAGACGTCTTATGGTTACTTTGCATTTTAGAGGATCAGATCACAACACTCACACCACCAATAGGAAGGCTCCTGATTAAATAATTTTAGATGTGCAGCAAGGACCTCATAAGCTGAGGAAAGCTGCATCTCCCATGAGGTTGCTACCGGTGACTTCTACAATGGACTAGGTGGTTCTTTTGAAGGAGATAATCAAAATGAGTCTCAGAGACTGCTGTTTTGACGTACAACCAGCTGAAATAGTAACAATCTTGTTCCAGAAGCTGGATAAACCTATGGTTCCAAAGAGACCTTGGAAGCTTTTGGTGAGCAGACTCACCACAAACAGAATCACGAGTAGATTGCTCTCGTCCTCCTGCCCTTTTCTCATCCTCAGCAATGAGCAACAGAAACAGTTAAACCGCCAGCAGCTCCCAAACAGTGGTTTCCGCCCTTAGCGACTGCCAGCCCCTGCAGGCTCACCACACATAGCCTCAGAGGTCTGGCTCTGAAGTTCCTCTCTGCCCAGACGCCGTAACAATAAGGAGAAAGGAAAACTGCGGCCACCACAGAGCTTCAGAGGCCAGTGATCCGAGGCAACCTCCATTCTTACCCCATGGCCTGTGCCTTTCTTCTCATCCATTACCTTTCCCCAAAAGTGCACAAATATCAATGACTCTGTTTCTCATTCATTGTCTCACACTCTCCCTGAAGAAAAATTCCAGAGATCCAATGAATCTACATTTCACAGGAAGTATTCTCTGGATACTCTGGTACTATTCACCATGGGTGAGCCCAGTAAAATAATAGTAACAAGGAGACCAAGTATTGCTTGATCAGTGATATTTACCAAGCATGCGATGTGTGGGTATTATCTAATTTAATCCTCATATGAGCCCGGGAGCTCAGCACTATCAGTCTTCCCATATTACCAATATAGAAAGAGGACTGCAGAGGTTAAACTACTTGCCCAATGCCACTCGGCAGTGGACTTAAGTCTGTCTGACTCCAAAGCTCATGCTCTTCACAGTTGTTTTTTTTTTTTGGTTGTTTGTTTGTTTGTTTTGTTTTTTCTTTTGAGATGGAGTCTCACTCTGTCTCCCAGGCTGGAGTGCAGTGGTGTGATCGCAGCTCACTGCAACCTCCGACTCCTGGGTTCAAGTGATTCTCCTGCCTCAGCCTCCTGAGTAGCTGGGATTACAGGCACGTGCCACCATGCGTGGCTCATTTTTGTATTTTTAGTAGAGACAGGGTTTCACCATGTTGGCCAGGCTGGTCTCAAACTCCTGACCTCAGGTAATCTGCCTGCCTCGGCTTCCCAAAGTGCTAGAATTATAAGTGTGAGCCACCTCACCTGGCCCACAGCCATTTTAATCAGCTTCTTTTACAAAGATATCTAGTATTTAATCTTCTGTTCATCAGGCTCATTTAAACGTCAAAGGCCAAATATTTCACTTTTTTTTGGAGAATCTTAAATGGTAGAGCCGATTCTTAATAATCTAGTTTAACTTAGTCAATAGAATGTTCTCTGATTTCTTAGACGGCTGGTTCACACCGTGCCCCTCACCTCCGTGCTCAGATCACAGGGAGCATGTGGAGGTTGGTGTAGAAGGGACTTAGAGTTATCACATCAAACAGCTAGAGGTTTCAATAAAAGCTACTACCTTAATTAAAAAAAAAAAAAAACCCTGAATTTAAAAAATCCATAATTTGGTACATATATAGCCATAATTTTATGTATTTAATACACTTGTATCCATAGTGGTTTGAATGTGCCCCCCAAAAAGCATGTGTTGGAAAATTAATCCCCAATGCAACAGTGTTAAGAGGTGGGACCTTCAGGAGAAAGTTGGCCCATGAGGGCTCCACCCCCATGAATCCTTAAAGTTCTTATCTTAGGAGTAGGTTCATTATAAAGGACGAGTTTGGCCCCCCTCTTCTCTCTCTCATTCTCTCTTTCCCCTTTCACCATGTGGTGCATTCTGCAAGATGGCCCTTGCCAGAAGCTGGCACCTTGATCTTGTACTTCCCAGTCTCTAGAGCTGTGAGAAAAAATTCCTGTTTATTATAAATTAACCAATCTGTGGTATTCTGTTATAGCAGCACAAAACTGACTAAGACAGTAACTGAACACACACACACACACACACACACGGCTTTTTTTTTTTAATATCATGGTGGACCCCAGGTTTCTTAATGAAGAGTAGAATAGTGGTTTTCATGTGTCAACATGCATCAGAATCATCTGGAGGGGTTGTTAAAAACTGCTGGGCCCCACCCCAGAGTATCTGCTTCAAGAGTCCTGGGTGAGACCCAAGCAGCTGTTTTCCAGGTGATACTGATACAGGTATTACTGGTCTTGGGATCACCTTTGAGAATGATAGAAGTAGAGGATATACCAAGGCTTGACTCTGTGGAAAAACGAGACTCTGTCACAATATTTTAAAGGAAATTGCCTTTCTTCCTTGAATTCACACTGCACTGTCTTTTAGCTGAAATGAGTGGTGATATAACTAGAAAGGATGACCATCTCAAGAATTGGGCCCACTTCAAACCGAGTCTTTCTTATGACATGGGGTTTCCCAAAGGAATGGTTGTAGCCCTTAACTCCCAGGGGTGGTCATTAACAGATTAAAGCCAGAGGAAACCCAGTGTTTTCCAATAGGCTGGCTTAACACAGTCTTCTCTTTGTCAATAATGGGAAAAGATATTGGCTTCTTTGTTACCTGATGTAATTTCAGAGATGGTCACAAACAAACTCAGTCATTTTCTGTAGCTGTCACAGAAATTGGACTTTCCTCCTGCTGCCAGAAATATCATGGTCTCTTGCTAGGACGAAGATTGCTTCCCAAATTTGCCCATCAAAATGCCCTGTGAAAGTTCTTCCAGGACTCAATGGCTCAGGCCTTGTTCTGTATGCATTGATTCGGGAAGTTTCTTTGTGCACGGAGTAGAGAAAGTTTAGAATTAGTATTTAGTAATATTTTCATCTAAATTAATGGGTTGAGTTCTGTGGCAGAAAGTTTCTGCTATTTCTGCCAGACTTGGGCTGTCCCTGAATGACACAAACAAGCAGGTCAGACCCTTGTCCCAGTTTGAAATTCTTTGTGTCTTGAACTATTTTGGTAAAGTAGAATGGCATCCAAAGTGCTGTACTAGGCTACACATTCTATATTATCAAACAATCAAATTCTCAAACCTCTGCTCCCTCTGCCCAGGATGGAGAAAACCAGTCCAATTTCCAAGGCTTGCAGTCTGAGAGAGAAGCAGAGAGCTAGAAAATGTAAGTCTGTTTTCTTCTTTGATAAGCTTCCTTGGCAAAGTCCAATGACCTGAATTATGGTGTGGCCTGTGGCCTAAGAATCTTGAAGTTGGCTCCTCGCTTCCCCCGCCTCTAGCCTCTCCTCAGGCAGTGGTGCCTGGCCCATAGTGCTGTGGATCTGTCACTTGGTTTCCAGTGGCAATCATGCATCTCTTCTTGATTACCGGCTACTGGAGGGAAATAGGGCCACAGATAACCCTAAACAGAGCTAAACAAGAAGCCAATTCTAGTGTTTGGCTTGAGAAGGCATTATTTGGTTTCTTTATATAGCTATTTTGTCCTTCTAGCTGATGGCAAAACAAATTTTTGTTCCCTGAGTACATAAGGTCTCATGGTGATGGAGGTGAACCAACAATTTGCTAATCAGGGAAGAAAACAAAGCCTGAAATTTAACAAAGAGATGACTGAATATGCCTCTAAAGGATTCCTCCTTTGCGGAGAGCACCTGCCAGGTGGCTAAACTACACGGTGAAAATGTTTATGCCTAGGTTATTAAGAAGGAAGCTTGTGAGGGCCTGCATTCCAGATCTGTTCCCTAGATCCCTGGAGAAGGGATAGAGGTTCTGGGACTGTAAGAGATAATTAGGGCCCAGCTCTCACCCTCAAGGAGCCCAAGGAACAACAAATGGCCTAATACTTGGTCATTAATTTAGTGAATATTTATTGAAGACTTAGTATGTGCCAGGGAGATTGTTTTGGCAATCAAATCTCAGAGTAGGAAGAGTCTCTTAATTTGGGGTCAGCAATCTCCTGGGTAGCATCTGTTCTGGGCTGTCCTTGGTGGGTCATCACCTGACCTCCAACCACATCTCACCTTTGTGAGGCAGCTTATCCCGCTGTCCCACAGTCACCATCACTTAAAGGTTCACTTTGTACTGTCCTGAATCTGGGATCTGCCTTCTTATGTCTTACCCTGTACGAAACCAGTGCATATTTGCAAGAATACGTTGGAATAACTCAATAACCTTACTCACTCATCTGAAGTCTACCCTCCGCTCCCTTTAAAATGACCACAAACATGAACACACACAAAACCTGAAAAGTTGTTGTGTTTGTTTTTGCTTCTGTGCTTGGTGGTGATGGTGGCATTTGTGTGATACAATGAATTAAAAACAAGATGGGGGAGAAGATTAGGATAAATATTTGTGTCCCTGTGCCTAACACGGTGCCTGGCATGCAGTAGACCTTCAGCAACGATTTGTCAAAATGAATAAGCAAATGAACGAATGAATGACCAGATGAATGAATAAAATATGAATTACTAACTAGACCATAAATTTTTAATGTTATGAACTTTGTCTCATATATCTTCATATACCCAGTACCTAAGACAGTACTTGGCCCATTTATAGGGGTTCAAAAATAAGTAATTTCTGAATGAATAAGTGAAGTCAGAAAATTGATAACCATTGGCATATAAGTAGGCATGAAATAAATGTTGTCTGAACAAATGAATGAATGAACATGCAAGGCAAGGAAAGATGCTTCACTGGGGATCGTTATTAGATTTCAGTTGGAAAGACATTGTAATTATAATGGGTAGGTGAACAAAGTATGACTCTTTAGTAGGGTTATGGTTGCTTTTTCAGCATGAGAAACTTTTTCCTATTGTTGACTCAGTAGCCCAGGCAGTCAGGCTTCATCCTGTGCTCTTTTCTAGCATGCTAGTTTTTGCCAGGTGAGATGGCAGTGTTTTTTTTCCCCCCAAATCAAACTGCTTTGCTTAGAGATGCTATATTTGCTTGATCACTTCCCAGTTGCTTAAGGGAATGTGGGATTTTAACTAGAAATGGTTACAGATGCTAACACAGAAGTTTTCTGGTTTGGTATTGGAGAAAAGAAAAATATGGAGGATATGAGCAACGCATACTGATGTCTGTGCCCCTGTCCTCCTAGGACCACCTGGAGACCCATCACGACACAAGAAAAGAGTGGACATTCCATTTCTTCCAAGAGATTTCTTCTTGAATCTGGAACACTCTTGGTAGAGCAAGTTTATCTCCCCCAGGCACGGTCCTTAGCTTTTCAGAGTCACACTCTCTGAAGAGGAGATCGTATTTTTCTTTTAATCTCATCACTTCTGGCTGCTGGAAGGCAGCCCTAAGATGGTATAGGATTAAGAGCACTAAAATCTGATTTGACTTTCCTCCTGCAATTGTTAGATCCTTAACCTCTGAGTCAGTTTGGCTATACTCCCCAGGAAACCAAGTTTTACTTTGTCCTAGCAAAAATCTGACTCAGCTTCCGCCTCTTTGGAAGGCATCGTGATTTCCATGCCAGTGATGAAAAGGAAAACCAGGGAGGTACAAATGATGCCCACTACTTAGCAACAGGCATTCTCACAACCTCCTCCTTCTGAGATGCCACCTGATTGGCTCTCCTATGCTCTACTAAAACGAAGAACAAAATACTAGCAGCAGTATTTGGGGGATACGAAAGGTGCAGCTCTAAAGGTAGTAAAAATTTGTCATAAACTTTAGGAGAATTACATGTAGCCTAGTGGATTAAGTACCTTCCTCTCTAAGCTAACTAATTACTGGTTCTTTGTTAAACTAGGGTCATTTGACAATTTATTTGTGAGGCAAGTATTTGGTGCTAAAAAGATACTTTAGAGAAATAAGTGAATAGGCTAGGGAAGCTCAACAGATGCCCTGAACCATGTGTCAGAAGCCATCACCCTCCCTTGCTTCAGAAGGATCCCCGAAGAATTTCTGGATGGCCCACAGAAAGAGCCAGTAGCATCCTAGGTGGCTGGGCCATCTGCAGCAAAGAACTACAGGCCAAATTCACAAGAGAAGCAAAGGGTACTCAAGGCCACTGTTAGAGGCAGCTGGCCAGTGTTCAGGTCTGCCCAGCTAAATGAAACCAGTTAAATTAGCTGGGATAAATCATAATCATCATCATAATAAATAAATAATAATAAATAAATAATACCATAAGACCCCTAAATGTGTGGCTATTAGACATCTGGGTATCAGAAGGTCAGTTCTGTGCAGTAGGATAGCACATGTCTATTGACATAGGCTTGATCTGGATTAATTTGCCCTACTTGGACGTTACTTGTCATCATAAGCAGGTATCTCCCAGTCATATGAGTGTCTTCTGTTACAAGAATGAATCCACTCAAAATAGACAATCCTATATGTTTAGTCAATAATGAGTTAAAATACCATCCCAGGCAAGGAATTTAGGGAGATATAAAAAAGATTCTGAAGAGACATAGTCCTAGAATCAAATACACACAGATTTTTGAAATGATCCAGTGACATTCTCCTGTGGATGTTTTGCCCCCGCAGAAATTATTAACAGCTTCCACAGGGGTCTATCTATTCCGATCATTTGTCAGGATGGAACGGGCTGACTGATCCAGACTCTTCTTTTCAAACTAGAAATAATACATAATACTTTTAAGAGTTGAGGGGCATGGTTTTGAGATATTGCCTTTCTTTGCCTCTCTAAATTAGGATGGAAGTATTTAAATCCTCATTTATTAAGTCATTGTTCTCTAAGCATTCCAGTCCCTCATGGCTTGGAGGCTGGAGACAGGCACTCATGAAAGCTTGTCTTCATGTCGTTAATTTTCAGAGGAGGGGAGGAAATGAGATCAGACACTGTTCCAAGAGTAGTTTTGATATCAGATATTCTTTCAAACATCTGCAAATCAATAAAAATTGAGGTGAGAGGGGTCACTAAGAAGCATGGTACAGTGGCTGATGAAACTAGTTACCGTCTATCTGCCTAAACTGGACTGTAAATAGATAATTTAATACTTTCACTTTCAATTTCTGAGATATCCTTATTTACAGTACCAAATAGACTCAACTCTTCACTGGACTCTTAGAATATTTAGTTTGCGTGTTTCCCTAAGTAGAAAGGATGGTGGGTGAGAATGCCCTTGGGTTTGGCTGCAACTCAAATGTGCCAGTTTAACATTATTCAAAATGTTAAGAGAAGGTTAAAATCACTACATCAAGGCATACATAAATTTAATCTAAAGAGATAGGTTATATGTAGGTCCTATATCAATATTTCCTTGGGCTCTTCTGGCTTAAGAACCTATACAATTCTATTATCTTACAGTTACACACATGATATTCTTATTTCATAGCCGGAAAAAATGAGTCACAGAAAAGCAAAGAGATTCCCTACGAGTTGTTTAAGTTTCTGTTGAAATTACTGGGTGAATGGTAAAGTTGGTGTTGTAATTCTAGAGGGTTCTTGGTCCTGCCTGAAGTCCTTGTTAGAACAAGAGAGTTGAAGAGAACAAAGAGAAACAGATTGAGCAGGAGGAAGAAGGTAAAAAGGGAGCAAGGAATGGGCAGAGGAAAACAGAATTGGAGAGAAAAGGGAAAGGGGAAAATGAGAAGGGTGGAAGGGAAGAGAAAATAAAATACCCAGTCATGGCAGTGAAAGACGTAATGATCTGGGAGTTTGCATCCCAGCCCTACAACTAACTAGCAGCATGATTAAACTGTCTGAATCTCAGTTTTCTTATCTGTGAAATGGGACTAACTATATCTGCCTTGTTTTTTTTCACAGGGCTTGCCAGACCACAGGAGACCAAGTATATGAAAGAGCTTTGGAAAACACAAAGTGCCGTTCAACTCCTTAAGGCAGCACTATGGCAGAAACAGTTACTCCATATTAGGGATTTGGGATTTTGGTTACCCTGGAGGGTCCCTTAAGACGTTTTGAACTCCTCATTGCTATTGAGTGAAGAGTGCCACACATTACAACGGGGCCAATGTGGGCTTCCTTTATAAACAGTGAGGATTCCAAAGCAATCCCGAAGGGAGGAGGGTAAGCTGCCCTGAAGCATGGGCTCCAGGCGCCAGGAGAAACGGAGCTGTCTCCCTGCTTTTGGATGCCAAGACATCAACACTTAAAGCAGCCACAGGGCAAGTTTGATTCTGAACCAGCAAAGTAGAGAAAGAACTCAATTGAGATGCCCTGCCCTGTAGGCAAGCTTCCTGCTGACGTGAATGAGAACTTCACACTGGTAAGGAGCTGAGGACTGGCTCGTAAATTTTAAGTATCCCTTGAGTTTTCTTATGAGCGAATCTGCTGTCCTTTTGGCCTTGGAAGCAGAATTAGAGGCCTTATAGTCAGGCCTAAGTGATGGGCAGAAAAAAAATGGAAAACTATTTCTGAACGCCAGCAAAATGGCTCTTTCTGAGTCTACAAAGCAACTTCTAGGACTCTGAAGTGAGGCTCTCCCCTACCCTCATGGCATAACTCTCAGGAACTATAAACACTGATGAATTTGGCCCCTTCACTTGCCTCTCATTAATGGCAAATATCAGACTGCCTATGCCAGTAGAACATTCAAGAACATTTTCTTGAAACAATGAGAGAAAAATGCAGGGCCTTTCAATGACTCTGGGTCCACCGTCACAGAAATGGATACATACACAGTTACATTTAAATGGCATCTGAGGGTAACTTGCTGAAGGCCTCCCAGTTGTGTTAACCTTGTGCTCTGCCCAGCCATCAAAGCTTGGCCCACTCAAAGATCATTATGTAGCACCCATTCCCACACTGTGTAACAAAGCAAACCTTCCCAGCCCCAGCAGCCTCTATATTCAGCCTTTTGAGCTGGAGATTGAATATTAGCCTATATCCCATTCAGTAATGTCTGTTTAGAGGAGTTTGAGAATTGGTTGCCCTTTTCAAGGTTTCATTTACAAACTTATGAAAAAGAACAATATTTTGCTATGAAAAAAGATCTAAGATGATTGGCTTGCCGTGTGATTTGAGGATGGGTCCCACCTACACCTAGATGCAGAATATCTTTTGTTTGTCATGGCCCAGATCAGCATTTACTTCTTCAAGATCTTTTTAAGAAAACCTGGCTCTAAATGTAGTATGTCAGCTGTTAGATCACACACCATTATCAAAATTAACTTCTTAGGTGCTGTTTGGTGGTCAAAGATGTGTTAGGCACCATCCTATGCACTTCACGAATATCATTTCATCTCATGGCAGGAACTAAACGCATGAGGTAGGCTGTATTGCCTTCATTCCAAGGATAAGAAAACTGAAAGTCAGGGAAGTGAAACTCTTTGTCCAAAGCCACAATGCTGTAGAACCAGGACTCGAAGCCAGGCTTGTCTGATCCGAAGTCTGGGCTCAGACTACAGTACTGTGCTGCTTTTCCGTTCGTTGAGGTTGGTTGGTAATAGAAAGAAACCCAATGCCACATGTCACTGATTGCACTGAGTCCCAGCTCTGTGACTTTGAGTAAATTATGTACCTTTCTGTATGTCCTTTCTTACCTGTAAAATGAGAGAATAAGGCCTCCCTTATCTGCTTCACAGAGTTGTGAAGACCAAATGCAAAGATTCTTGCAACTGTAACACGCCTCACAACTACAAGGGATTAAAGTATTTCTGATTAGAGAAGCCTCACCCCCGTGTCACAATATCAGGGAACTCATCCTAGAAAAGTTTTGATAGAAGGAGGTAACAAGAATGGTGACCCTTTGCCTATGGTTGGCAGGGTTCTTGAAAGGGGTGGCTGATTATATTTCCCAAATATATACATAATACACATATATGTATACATACATGTGTACGTTTCTATGTGCTTTTATATGTGTGTGTGTGTGTGTATATGCCATACCATATGATCATCTTACAAAAAGGAATGTAAAGGTGGTGGTCTAATGTTCTTTGCTCTTGAATCTTGGCAGTGGGTTGCAACCTTCATGATCAATGTAATATGGTGGAAGTCATGCTATGTGACTTGAGAGTTGATTCTACGTCATTTAAAGGATCCAGCCTCCATCTGGCTTAGAATACCTGCCCTTGAAATCCTGCTGCCATGTTGTAAGGAAGCCCCAATCACATGGAGAGGCCATGTATGGGTGTGTTCTAGGCAACAGACACAATGAGGCCCTCAGCTGACAGCCAGCATCAACCTCCAGACATGTGAGCAAATGAATTTTCAGGTTATTCCAGATATTTGATATCTTCAACCTTCGAATCTTCCAGCTGAGGCCCCAGGCATCATGAAACAGAGACAGACTATCCCCAGTATGTCTGAACTAAATTCCTGATTCACAGAAACGATGAGGGATAATAAATGACTATCATTGTTTTAAGTCACTAAGTTCAGAGTCGTTTGTTATGCAGCAATAGATACCTAATGTAGGGAAACACTAAAAATAGGGTCAGACATCCTCCCAGGGGAGCTTTCCATTTTTGATGTTTGAGATGATGCTGGGAGTAGGAGATGTTGAGTCTAGGCCAATTTGGAATTATAGACTTGAAGGATGAACCAGCTGCAGGCCACTAGAAAATAGCTAACCAAGCAGGCAGAGCAGGATACTGGATAGGGTAACTTTTCCACACTGAAAGGCTTTATACATTTTTTTTGAAAGTGAAAAGGAGTATAATTAAAATAGAGTCACTCTGGGACTCTGGGACAACAGGTATAGATGGAGATGTCCTGGGTAAACCAACATTTGTGTTACAAAGACTAGGTCAACACTGGGGAGATCAGTAGGAGGTCATCATCATCATCATCATCATCATCATCATCTGACAGGCTGCCCAACCACAGCAGGGGGAAATCAGGGAAGAGGATTATTTGGAAAGGAAGAGGAATCTCTTCCATTTAGACTATTTGGGGAATTGAGGAAGAGGAATATTGGGAGGAAATCGAGGAAGAGGACTATCTGGGCAGCAAAGTCTGTGTTTGCAACAGTTATAGAGTCACAAGTTGTGGTGAAGAAGCAGGAGTTGAGTTATACGTGGGGAGAGAGGAGCCCAGTTTTAATGACAGAAAAGCTAAGAAGGAAAACACGTCAGCATTATACTGCTCCAACACTGAGCAGTATCTTAATTGAGAGGGTGAATTTCATCTACATCCATTCTCTTTTGAGAAAAACTCCTTAACGAGAAGTGGAATAAGGAGAAAAAAAGGCATAAAGGAGTCATCTGGAGAATTTGTTATGTATGGAAAGCAGGCAGGCACATAAGAAAAGGAGCAGGTGGGCACCTGTAGTCCCAGCTACTCAGGAGGCTGAGGCAGGAGAATGACGTGAACCAGGGAGGCGGAGCTTGCAATGATTACGCCACTGCACTCCAGCCTGGGCGACAGAGAGAGACTCCGTCTCAAAAAAAAAAAAAAAAAAAAAAAAAAAAAAAAAAAAAAAAAAAAAAGAAAAGGAAAGAAAAGGAGTAGAAGGAAGTTCTAGAGGGAAGATATTTTTGGGCAGACTTGGGCTAAGGTGCTGGTAGCTGTAGATTCTTAAATATGTAAGGATGGTATGCCACCTCCAGCCCAGCAGTTCTAGGGAATAAGTCTTTAGGAGCTTGTCCAGTGTCTGCCTCATACTCTTCAGAGACTGGGAATTTGCCTGCAAGGGAAAGACCACACACAGTCCCCAACCACACCCCTGCTGTCACCCTAAATGACATTGTTGTGGTTCAAT
Organism: Chlorocebus sabaeus; assembly: GCF_047675955.1. NCBI lineage: Eukaryota > Metazoa > Chordata > Mammalia > Primates > Cercopithecidae > Chlorocebus > Chlorocebus sabaeus. The sequence continues at coordinate 42,131,130 of NC_132919.1, forward strand.
TAAAATTTTGTGAGAGAGGAACAGATTACAAGAACATTGTAGTTGTAGATTTCTCCATGAAGTGATTTACTGAAGTACTCAAAGATTCCTTTCTGTCAAAAAAACACTGTAATATTTATATGGTCACAGAAGAAGTAAGATCTTGACTTGTGCTGTATATTTTTCATAGCTCATTCCAGGTAATTTGGGTCTTTCTGACATGGTTCTGACAATTATGGCAATTGTTTCTCCTCTGGGGAGTTGGGGAGAATTTTCCTGCTCTTCTTCATTCATCTCACTAAGGCTGTGCTCAATGAACTAATAAAGCTTCTCTTTAGGGCTGCCTAGGAATTTCCTGTTTGTTCCTGGACCTCTTGCACTTCTATACATCGACACTCCTAAACTCCAGTTCTTATGCCAGATTTGAATTTTCTCACCTGTTTTGTGGAGTGGACATTTTGTGCCATTGCATGGTGCAGTGGCCTTCAAATGTTTCTGACCATGACTCAGTAAATGCATATACTGCATATGTAAAACTGAAACAAAATTTCACAAAATGTTATTGACGTCACATAGGACCCTGCTCTGTACTCTAATGGTTTCCATCACATATTGTTTTGAGCTGTGCTTTCTTATGCCAGGTGATTCTATTAGATTAAGTGAAATTCAATCACTATAAATTGGAAATCATTAACCCTGACTGGAAACATTTTAGACTTAAGAATTGACTATGTGTTTACTTGTGAAGAAAAAGGAAAAAAAAAAAGGAAATATCATAGGAGTATTTTCATCTCCTACTTTTAAAGACTACTTTAAAAGGTGAATTACAATTGGAAATTTTATACTTCTCAGTATCCTAGGAATGGAATTTGTAACAGTTAAGTCTGTTGCTGAAATTTTACAAGCCAATTTTCCCACAGGAATTTCTCAGAGGAAATTTGAGTATGTTATATGTATGAAAATAGGACACAGCCTATAGTGGGATTTCAGGAAAATCAATCTCTTCTCTCATACATGAACATGAGTGTTTGCCTGTGAGTGTGCGTACATGCACACCACACACATTTTCCAAATCTCTATGAAACTCTTGTGAAATACCAGGATACAGAGCATTTAATTTATCAGTCAGATGTGTCTCTGAAAGTGTATTACTAGGTGAGGAAACACACAAACTCTAACCTAGTCAGTCTTTTGAGTCTTTTGAAAGTGGTAAATAATATCAGATTATTTTCTATTTTTAAAGTGGCTGGGTTGTGGTGGTTAAAAAAGAATAAAAAGAATAAATAAGATTAAAAAAATTATTTCCATAGGTTTTGGGGGGAACAGGTGGTATTTGGTCACATGAGTAAGTTCTTTAGTGGTGATTTGTGAGATTTTGGTGCACCCATCACCTAAGCAGTATACACTGAACCTAATTTGTAGTCTTTTATCCCTCACTCCCCTCCCACCCTTTCCCCTGAGGTCTCCCAAGTCCATTGTATCATTCTTATGCCTTTGCATCCTCATAGCTTAGCTCCCACTTAACAGTGAGAACACATGATGTTTGGTTTTCCATTCCTGAGCTACTTCCCTCAGAATAATATTCTCCAGTTCCATCCAGGTTGCTGTGAATGCCATTAATTCATTCCTTTTTATGGCTGAGTAGTATTCCATCATATATATATCTCTCTCACAGTTTCTTTATCCATTTGTTGACTGATGGGCATTTTGGCTGGTTCCATATTTTTGCAATTGCAAATTGTGCCACTATAAACATATGTGTGCAAATATCTTTTTCATATAATGACTTTTTTTCCTCTGGGTAAACGCCCAGCTGTGAGATTGCTGGATCAAATGGTAGTTCTACTTTGAGTTCTTTAAAGATCTCCACACTGTTTTCCATAGTGGTTGTATTAGTTTACATTCCCACTAGCAGTGTAGAAGTTCTCCCTTTTCACTGCATCCACACCAACATCTGTTAATTTTTTATTTTTTTCATTATAGACATTCTTTCAGGAGTAAGGTGATACCGCATTGTGGTTTTGATTTGCATTTCCCTGATCATTAGTGATGTTGAACTTTTTTTTATGTTTGTTGGCATTTGTGTATCTTCTTTTGATAATTATCTATTCATGCCCTTAGCCCACTTTTTGATAGGATTGTCTGTTTTTTTTCTTGCTAATTTGTTTGAATTCCTTGTAGATTCTGGATATTAGTCCTTTGTATAGATATATAGATTGAGAATATTTTCTCCCTCTCTGGAGATTGTCTGTTTAGTCTGCTGAGTGTTCCTTTTTCTGTGCAGAAACTCTTTAGTTTAATTAAGTTCCACCTATTTATCTTTGTTTTGGTTGCATTTACTTTCAGGTTCTTGGTCATGAAATCCTTGCCTAAGCCAATGTCTAGAAGGTTTTTCCAATGTTATCTTCTAGAATTTGTATAGCTTTGGGTCTTGGATTTAAGTCCTTGATCCATCTTGAGTTGATTTTTGTATAAGGTGGGAGATGAGAATCCAGTTTCAACCTCCTGCATGTGGCTTGCTAATTATCGCAGCACTATTTGTTGAATAGGGTGTCCTTTTTCCACTTTATGTTTTTGTTTGCTTTGATCTAGTCATCTAATATGAGGAAAGAGTTCCCTGAAGAAGTAAAAATCTCTGTAAAGAGAAAGGTGAAAAGGGGCCGGTACTTAGCCCAGGTGTTGATACTTAACCCAGGTGTTAGGTGCCTGCTAACACATCAAATATATTACTTCATTAAAGCATTATGATAACAGTGTGAGCTCAGTATTCATTCATTTAGCCACATAATCTATGCTACATATGTGGCATCTACTTACCTATTATGTTTTAGGTCTTGGGATTAATAGTAAGCAAAGCCCTCAATGAGCTTACACTCTGTAAAGAGATTATGCTTAAATGCTTTGCAGGAGAGGCTCCTTGTGTTATAGATAAGAATATCTAATTAGTGGATCTGAACTGAGCTTGGGGCTTCCCTGGAAGAATGACTTTGAGGGCAGAGAGAGTGTGTAGAGAACACTCAAGGCTGATTACTTAGCCTGAGCAGCATCCCTGAACAATATTCAAAGCTCCTAAAGAAGCTGGTGTTGTCAGAGTAAGCCTGCCATGCTCTACAAGTTTGTCCAGAATAGTCCTTTATGCTTGAAGCTGGGTATGGTTAAAAGAAGAGGGGAGAAGAGGTTTTTCTCCTGGGTATCTGTACTTGTTGTTCAGCAGGGACACTGGTGTTGGGAGCTGTCATGCAAACAAATGCTTCTCCCTGTGCTTTACAGAAGGTGTGGTGTGTCTGTGTGTGAAACATGGAGGTAGGTGCGGGTTGGGGGAGGCTTTGTTCCTAGATAATTTATTAATTGAGATTTTGTTATATCACATTTAAATCAGTTTTACCCTTTAGCTTCATAGACATATTTTCATATTGTTGTACGGTTATTAATAGAATTTGGTCTATGGAATGTGATTTCTGGACATAGGCCCTAGCAAAGATTTCATGATGAATACGCCAAAAGCAACTGCAGCATAAACAAAAACTGACAAATGGGACCTAATTGAACTGAAGAGCTTCTGCATAGCAAACTAAACTATCAATAGAGTAAACAGGCAACCTACAGAATTGGAGAAAATATTTGCAAACTATTCATCCAACAAAGGTCAAATGTCCAGAATCTATAAGGAACTTAAATTAACAAGCAAAAAAACAACCCCATTAAAAAGCGGGCAAAGGACATGAACAGACACTTTTCAAAAGAATACACGCACATGGCCAACAAGCATATAGAAAAATGCTCAACGTCACTCATCATTAGAGAAATGCAAATCAAAACCACAATGTGATACCATCTTACACCAGTCAGAATGGCTATTAATAAAAAGTCAAAAATAATAGATACTGGCAAGGTTGCTGAGAAAAGGGAACATTTACATTGCTAATGTGAATGTAAATTAGTTCACCATTGTGGAAGGTAGTTTGGAGGTTTCTCAAAGAACTTAAAACATAACTACCATTTGACCCAGAAATCCCATTATTAGGTATATATCCAAAGGAATATAAATACTTCTACCATAAAGACACATGAAAGTGTATGTTCATTGCAGCCTTACTGACAATAGCAAGCACATGGAATCAACCTAGATGCCCATCAGTGGTGGACTGAATAAAGAAAATATTGTACATATACACCATGGAATTATTTGCAGCGATTAAAAGAACGAGATCATGTCCTTTGCAGCAATATGATGGAGCTGGAGGTCATTGTACTAAGTGAATTGAGGGAGGAATAGAAAACCAAATACTGCATGTTCTCACTTATAAGTGGGAGCTGAACACTGGGTACACATGGACACATGTATACTTAAGGATGGAGGGTGGAAAGAGGGAGGGGATTGAAAAACTACCTATTGGGTACCATGCTTATTACCTGGGTGATGAAATAATCTATACACCAAACTCCCTTGACATGCACTTTACCTATATAACAAACCTGCACATGTACCCCTGAACCTAAAATAAAAGTTAAAAAACAAAATAAAATCATATAGGGTAGCAGTTCCTTTCCATCTGCTACCATACCTAAGGGAAAAAAAGGATGTGATTTCCAGTATGACATTTCTTATGCTTTTATTTTTTTAACTTCAATTTAAAGGTATTTTGCTAAAATTGCCAAGAATAGCAATTCATAAAGTGAATGTGCCAACACTTTGTCAAAGCTTAAAGTTTAGGTACAGACAAGTACAGATCATTCCTAGTACCAGGCCTTCAAAAAATATTCCTAGTTACAGTGGGTTAAAGGGTGCTGCATTCATTTTCTAAGTTATAAAATAAACTCATTTTGTTGGATGTAATCACTTCAAATATGCAGATGAAAACTGGAAACTCAGAGCTATATCATTGTTTAGCACCAGTTCACTACTGCATCATCTCAAACTCATCTTTGTCTCGAGAGACTTCAAAAATTAAAACACTTTATAGTACTTATATAACACTATAGTTTATGAAAATGGTTTTTGAAATTTTAATTTTTGGTGTACGCTTACATACGATATTTTAAGTCTGATGAGTTTTAACAAATGTTTTGATAAATGTATATACCTACGTAACCCACACCCCAATCAAGATAGGACATTTGTAGCACACCAGCGAGGTCTAGTCTATTTCACACCCTCTTCCCTCCAATACACACACACACACACACACACACACACACACACAGCAACTGTTCTTCTGATTTTTATTATTATATAAATGCACTCATACTGTATGCATACTTTGGTGTCTAGTTTCTTTCACTCAGCATGTTTTTGAAATTCATCCATGCTGTTGTTTGTATTAGTAGTTTATTGCTTTATATTATTGAGTACTAATATACCAAAATTCATTTCTCCTTATATCTGTTGATAAATATTTGGGTTGCTTTCAGTGTGGGACTATGATGAATAAGACTCCAATAAACATTCATATGCAGGTCTTTGAATGGACATATGTTTTCCTTTATCTTAGGTAAATAGTTAAGAGTAGAATTGCTGGGTTATAAGGTAAGTATATGTTTAATTTTATAATCAATTACCAAATAGTTTTCCAATGTAATGATTCCATTTTATACTCCCATGAACAATGTATGTGAATTCTAGTTGTCTACATCCTTACCAACATTTGGTATTGTCAGTATTTTTAGCCATTAAATTAGTGTGGGGGTATTTCATTGTGATGTTAATTTGCATTTCCTTGATGTCTAATGAGTTTCAGCACTTAAAAAATGTGCTGCTAATTATTTTTATATCTTCTGTGAAGTGGTTGTTCAAGTTTTTTGTGCATTTTAAAAATTGGATTGTCTTTTTGTTGTTGAGTTTTAGTAGTTCTTTATATATTCTGAATATAAGTCCTATGGGACATGAATATATTTTTCCAGCCTGTGGCTTGCTTATTCATACATTTTTAAATGGAGTCTTTTGAATTTTTAATTTAGATGAAGTACAGTTTATCCTTTTTTAATGGGTAGTACTTTTTGTGTCCTGTTTGAAGTCTTTGCAAATGGTTTATCTTATATTTTCCTCTTTATAATTTTAGCTTATACATTTAGGTCTGTGATCCATATAAAATTAATTTTTGTATATGGTATGAGGTAGGGGTTGAGATTCTTTTTTTACTTCAAATTATGATCTAGTTGTTCTAGAACCATTTATTGAAAATATTTTCTTTTCCTGATTGAATGGTTTTGGCACTTTGGCTGAAAAATCAATTATTTCATAAGGGTAAAGTGTTACATTATCTGTTCTCTATTGGCCTACTCATCTGTGCTTACACTAATACTATGTTTCTGGATTACTGGCGTTTGATAGTCTCAAGGCCTCTGTATTAGTCCATTTTCATGCTGCTTCTAAAGACATACCAGAGACTGGGCAATTTACAAAAGAAAGAGGCTTACTGGACTTACAGTTCCACATGAGTGGGGAGGCCTCACAATCATGGCAGAAGGTGAAAGGCCCATCTCACATGGTGGCAGACAAGAGAAGAGAGCTTGTGCAAGGAAACTCCCCTTTTTAAAACCATCAGATCTCATGAGACTTATTCACTATTATGAAAACAGCACGAGAAAGACCTACCCCCCATGTTTCAATTACCTCCCACTGGGTCCCTCCCACAACATGTGGGAATTCAAGATGAGATTTGGGTGGGGACATAGCCAAACCATGTCAGCCTCCAACTTTGTTCTTTTTCTTGCAAGATTGCTCTGACTAATTCAAGATGAGATTTGGGTGGGGACATAGCCAAACCATGTCAGCCTCCAACTTTGTTCTTTTTCTTGCAAGATTGCTCTGACTATTCTATATCCTTTGCATTTTTATAACATTGTGGAATTAATTTGTCAACTTCAACAAAAGAACTCTGTGATTTTGTATTAGCCAGGGTTCTCCACAGAAACAGAACAAATGGGATATATATAGATATATCAGAGATTTATTATGGGATTGGCTCACACAATTAGAGAGGCTGAGAAGTCCCATAATATGCCATCTGCAAGCTGGAGAACCAGAGAAGCTGGTGGTATAGAATTGAGTTCAAGTTCAAAGGCCTTAGAACCAGGGGATCTGACAGTGGACAAAGACTTGAGAACTGGAAGAAAGAGCAGGGTCATTCTGGTGTAAGTCCTGGAGTTGGAAGGCCCAAGAACCAGCAACTCTGATGTCAGGAGGCAGGAGAATATGGTCATCCCAGTTTAAGAAGCCAATCACCCTTCCTCTGCCCTTTTATTCTATGGGTTCTCAGTGGATTGGATGTTGCCCTCCCACATTAGTGAGGGTGGATCTTCCACTCAGTCTACTGATTCAATCGCTAATCTCTTCTGGAAAAAAGCTCACAGATACACATAGAAATATATATTAACCAACTATCTGAGCACTCCTTAACCCAGTCAAATTGGCATATAAAATTAACCATCACAGATTTTCACTGGGGTTGCATTAAAACTATGGGTAAGTTTTTTACAGTTTGAGTCTCACAACAGAGATGAGGAAACTGATGCTCAGAGGATTCCATGGTCCAAGTTCAGAGGACCATGGAGCTAGAAAAGACATTGGATAAATTGTAGTTTTCTTTAGTGGTTCCCTAACTTCGTTGCACATTGGATTCAACTGGGAATCTTTAAATAAGACATATGTGACCAGGCACGGTGGTTAATGCCTGTAATCCCAGCACTTTGGGAGGTCGAGGCGGGTGGATCATGAGGTTAGAAGTTCAAGACCAGCCTGGCCAACATGGTGAAACCCTGTCTTTACTAAAAATACAAAAAATTAGCCAGGCATGGTGGCATTCACCTGTAGTCCCAGCTACTCAGGAGGCCAAGGCAGGGAAATTGCTTGAACCCGGGAGGAGGAGGCTGCAGTGAGCTAAGATCATACCACTGCACTCCAGCCTGGGCAACAGAAAGAAGCTCTGTCTCAAAAAAACAAAAACAAACAAACAAACAAAAAGACATATGTAGCTCCCAACCTTAAATATTCTGATTTAATTGGTTTGGCAAGCAATCTGGGCATCAGGATTTTTAAAAGCTCTCCTTTTAAAAGGTGATTCTGGTGTGCAGCAAACTTTGGGAACCACTGGTTTAGTGCTCATATTTATAATGTGAAAATTGAGGCCCAGAAATGACATGCAAGTTGCCTAAATTTTCAAAACTTACAAATAGACTCATTTTAAATGTCATATGAATATTTTGTTCAATAAATGTGTGTAGACCTTAAAAATCAACAACCACTGCAGCTTCCAACCCAAAGCTAATAGTTGTCACTTTTCTGCCAGAAGACAATATCATCTAGCTCTTTGTGTGGCACTGAGCAAAGTTCTATATATGAATATCCTCAGGGAAGCAACAAAGAGAAAAAACAGAGAGAGGGGGAAGACTGGAAGAAAAAACATAGGCATTAGGACCAGGTGTGTTATTCTACTCCTGGATGCCAAGTCAATAGCTGTCTTTGTGTTGTCAATTTTCTAGCTATAAAAACAAAAGATGGTCTGAAGAAACTCTATGAAGCCTGAAGCCTTATGCTTCTTGGGTGAAAACACAGAATATCTGATAATATTACTAATTCAATATTAGCAATTTCTATTTAAATTTCATTTAGAGAAAACTGCTTTCAGACATCACAAGAAAAAAGAACATTGCTCAGCATGCACATTTATTATTTCTCTCTGTGGGATTCCACTTCTTTCTGTTTATAAAATGGAAATTATAGGACAATAGGTGGAAAAACTGATGTTATATAATTTTTAGTTCTTTGTATTGGGTATATTAGAATTTGTAATTCCTTTTATTTTCCAGCATAAGAGTTTTTAATCTCCTCAAAGGCACAGGCTACACTTTCTTTAGCTGGTATATTCTCATTAGCACTGTGCATGGCACAGAGAGGGGTGTCAACAAATGTGGAACTGACGTATCTTACTAAAGAAGAAAAACTAAAGGACATATTAAAATGCTTCCAGCAAAAGTCTCACAGCTTTTACTTTAAGAATCAGACACTGTTCATTTTGAAGTTTAAAACAAAATCCACACTAAACAGATCTTTCACCTTTAAGCTTCATGTTGTACATCTTTCAAAATAAATGTTATAGTTTCAAAGTTTTTATCACTTCAAGGCAGTTCAAGACAATAGAAGACTATTCTAATATACCTGTTCAGTTCAAATGTCTGAGCTGTTCAGCTTTGTTTTTGATTATTTGTATTTGGTCATAAGGCATCTTTCAAGATGTCTTTCAAGCTACCTCTTGGTCATCCACTCTCAGAATTACTGTTGCCAATAAAAGATCCATTCTCTTGTTTTTTAAATAGAACTTAAAAAAAATACTGGTGATGGGCAAGATGCATATTCAGAATCAGTCTGCATATTCCTAAAGCAATAGGAATATTTTGAACCAGAGTTGTATGTGGGGTCTACCCTTAAAGCTGTCCTGTTTGGACTGGGGTCAAATGAAGAAAGGAGACCGGCAACATTTTGAAGTTTACTTTTAGGATAGTAGAGGATAAAATGAGACTTCAAAGAGATATTTCTTTCTGTTATTTTTATCTGCCAGATTAGAGGAGAAAATCATGATGGAATAAACATGTACTTAATACCTAATTTGGGAATTTTGGAGAACTTAGATCCAAGAGGATGGCTGAGGAGGGGAGTGATTGAGGGAGGGTATGGGGCAACAGGAAGGAATCCCTCAGGGATCCTCTTGCCAGAACCTGAACTGTATTCCCCAGTGGTTACCTTTAAGAAGGAAGAGAGGTTGGCAAAGAGGCATTTAGATGCGTTAAGGCTTCCTTCAATGTGAGATATAAGCTGCTTTGATCATTTTGATATTGTTGTGGATAGGTAATTCAAAGGAGCTTTTATTGGGAATTGCTTTTAACAAGTTATCAATTGATAATATAGAGCCAGTTTATCTCTTGGTATTTGCTCTATAAATGTTTACCTTCCTAAGGAAGCAAGGGTTTTTCAAATGACCCTTATCAGACATTCTGACACACAGAGTGTGTATCATGTCTTGATCTTATTCGTAGAGTCATATATTGAAAAGGTCACCTGTGATGATGCCACTGACGGTGATACCATTGTCTCATTATTTGAAATACTGTAGATCATATGACTCAATATTCTCTTACATGAAAATATACCTACACTGCTAGCTTTCAGGTTTTGATAAAATCTCTCTTTGAATGTATCATTTCTGGCTAAAAATACAATTTTATGGCGCTGAGCTAGATAAAACTCAAACTCTGAAGGGTTGCAAACTCAGTTCTCAAGCAGTGTAGACTATGGTTAATATGGAGTTAGCCATATTTGGGTTTGATTCTGGTCCTGACATTTATTATCATGAGACTTTGTACCATTTTTTAAATCTTTAATGACATCCTCTGTAATGGGAATACAAATACTGACTTGTCACACGTACTCGGAGGATTACATAAGAAAATGTACATGAAGCATTCAAGATAGTGCCTGGCACATTGTAGGTACTCAATACGTGAGAGTGATTATTATTATTATTAGCATTATTATTATTCTACTACTACAGGATAACTCTGTAGGTCAATAAATGAATAAGAAATAGTCTTAAATAAAAATAAAGAGCTCACAAGATTGATGTCCTGCAAGTCAAACATGTAGAATTTGGAACTGTACATTCCTATACTTCTCATTACCAGTTTGTCTAGGAGGTGCTTAGTTATTACTCTAGAACGAGATCAAAGTTACTTTAACTTTATTAGTGTTGATTCAAATAGGTATTTTATTCTATTGAATACTGTAGGAATGATTAACAGAAGCTGGATGTACCAAACAGCTACCATCTGATGGTCATTCCCTTACATGGCAGTGGGAGCTTGGCGTGAATGGCTTCTATATTCTAGATCATTATTTTTTAGCTGAGATTTTAGGAGTTAGTGGGGGTAACCCATAAACCCATTGGGCATAGAGTACACTTTTGTTTAAGAAGCCTCCTTTCCCTTAAATAAACCTCAAAATGGAATTTGTCACAATTCAAAGGAAATGCAGTGAAGCTGGGGCTCCCTCAGCAAAAAATCATCTCATTCAAAGCATTTAAATTATAGCCTATGATGAACCAAAATAGATCATGAATGAGAAGAAATCTGGGGAGAGGTAAGTTATTTAAAATAAAGGGAAAGAATTCTCGGTGGGGAAAGGAATAAGAATAAACTCCCTTTCAGCTAGTACCCAGAATCTACAAAGAACTTAAACAAATTTACAAGAAAAAACAACCCCATGAAAAAACAACCCCATAAAAAGTGGGCAAAGGATATGAACAGACACTTCTCAAAAGAAGACATTTATGCAGCCAACAGACACATGAAAAAATGCTCATCATCACTGGTCATCAGACAAATGCAAATCAAAACCACAATGAGATACCATCTCACACCAGTTAGAATGGCGATTACTAAAAAGTCAGGAAACAACAGATGCTGGAGAGGATGTGGAGAAATAGGAAGGCTTTACACTGTTGGTGGTAGTGTAAATTAGTTCAACCATTGTGGAAGACAGTATGGCAATTCCTCAAGGATCTAGAACTAGAAATACTATTTGACCCAGCGATCCCATTACTGGATATATACCCAAAGGATTATAAATCATGCTACTATAAATACATGTATGTTTATTGCAACACTGTTCACAATAGCAAAGACTTGGAACCTACCCAAATGTCCATCAGTGATAGACTGGATTAAGCAAATGTGGCACATATACACCATGGAATACTATGCAGCCATAAAAAAGGATGAGTTCATGTCCTTTGCAGGGACATGGATGAAGCTGGAAACCATCATTCTCAGCAAACTATCCCAAGGACAGAAAAACAAACTGCGTGTTCTCACTCATAGATGGGAATTGAACAATGAGAACACATGGACACAGGGTGGGGAACATCACACACCAGGGCCTGTCATGGAGTGGGGTCGGGGGGAGGGATAGCATTAGGAGAGGTACTTAATGTGAATGATGAGTTAATGGGTACAGCAAACCAACATGGCACATGTATACCTATGTAACAAACCTGCATGTTGTGCACATGTACCCTAGAACTTAAAGTATAATTTAAAAAAAAGAATGGAATAAAATGTAATGATAGACTTCAACCTGTGGTTTTTCAGTGAAAATGGCTAATGAGGAATGCTGTCTTAAGAGTGATATCTCAGATTTAACACAACAGATACAGTTTCCTTGTCCAGTCTTTTTAAAGGACTCCGTATTTATTTTACTCACCTTATATTTATGTAACACTTGAGTATTTTTTTTCAGTTCAGTTAAAGTTGCAAAGAGTACTGTTGCTATCCATTTCAAGATACTCTCATGGATGTTATAGGGATTATATGATGTATTATTCAAGATCCCAGCAAGAATCATACAGTGCATTCAAACAGAAGAACAGAGGGGAGGTTATTAATAAGAACACTTACAAAAGAATGGGCAAGTTAGTGAAAGGGACAAAAGGAGGAAGCAATTTCTGTAATGCAGAGGAAATAAGTTGAATTGAAAGGGATACCCCACAGATGAAGAGCGGTAAATACCAGCAATTCCACTTGTGGAGATACTCTCAAAAGAATTGAAAGCATGGTCTCATAGCAACCCATCTTCAGAGCAACATTATCCACAATAATCAAAAGGTAGAAGCAACCCAGTTGTCCATGGATGGATTAATGGATTAACAAAATGTGGTATATATATACACTGGAATATTATGCAGCCTTAAAAAGGAAGGAAATCTTGACACATGCTACAATGTGGATGAACATTGGGGACCTTATGCTAACCTTGAGGATATTATCCTAAGTCAAATAAGCCAGTTACAAAAAAGACACCTATTATATAATTCCACTTACATGAGATTCCTAGAGTAGTTAAATTCATAGAGATAGAAAATAGAATTGTGGTTTCTAGGAACTGAGGGGAGAGGAAACAAGGAGTTGTTTGAGTGTATAGACTGTCAGTTTTGCAAGATGAAAATAGTTCTGGAGATAAATGGAGGTGATAGTTGTACAACCATATCAAAAGTAGACTGAACTGTACATTTGAAGTAGTTAAGAGAGTACTTTTTAAAGGTATTATACCATAATAAAAAATAGAAAAGTAAAGGCAACTTTTGAATTAGTTAATTTTCCAGGTCATTATTAGGACAGGTGTCCTAATATTGTCCTAATATTGTAACAAAACCATGTTTTCTGGGCTCATTATGATTAAAATGTTTGCAACTGTAGTCTCTCCAATAACAACAGCTACTATTTATTGGGTACCCTTTTTATATCAGATCTTGTGTTTGGTACTTTATACATTTGATATTATATAACTTGCTGTTATCATGCCCATTTTGCAAAAAAGGAAACAGGCTCAGGGAGGGTAAATGCCTTGCTTAAAGGCAAATTGTCAGTAACTTTCAGGGGCAGGATGTAGGCCTTGGCTTACCCAAGTCTGGCTGAGTCACTCTGGTCTCTTGCAGGTGCCATGTCCCAACTTGTCTTATAGCATCAAGCCTTCTAAAATTCCATGGATTTGGGTCAGAAGTTGTTCCTCTATAGTCACCTGTTTTAGAATCCCCTGCCCTTCCTGGTCACTGTCACAGCAGCTGCCTCAATGGCCAGATGCTTGAGAGCAATGCATCGATACCACCTAATCCAAGTCAGAAATGGGGTTCTTCTAGTGTCTGCTTGCTTCTGCTGCTCTAAGACCAGGAGACATTTATTTCCCTGGCTTCTTAAGCTTATGTATGATTCTGGGTTAAACAGTTGTCAAGGACAGTCATTCATTCACTCACTCATTTAAATATTGAGCTACTTCCCTGTGTCAGGTATTGCTCTAGGCACTGAAGATTCAGAGGTATCTAAGGAAGAATGGTCCCCGACCTGGAGCTTACAGTTTGGTGGGGGCCAACAGAAATAATCATATAGGCCAGGCATGGTGTCTCACACCTGTAATTCCAGCACTTTGGGAGGCTGAGGTAGGTGAACTGAGTCCAGAAGTTTGAGACCAGCCTGGGCAACATGGCAAAACCCCATCTTTACAAAACACACAAAATATTAGCTGGGTGTGGTGATATGCCTGAAATCCCAGTTACTGGGGAGGCTGAGTTGGGAGGATCACTTGAGCCCAGAAGGCAGAGGTTGCAGTGAGATAAGATCATGCCACCATGCTCCAGCCTGGGTGACAGAGCAAGACCCTGTCTCCAAAAAAATAAAAATAAAAAAAATTATTTTGCAAACAATGACACAATTAAAATAATGTTAGGTGGCAGTGCTAAGTGCTAAGAAGAAAAACATTAAAGAGCAAGTTAGGGTAGAGGTACTACTATAGCTGGAGTGATAAGGGAAGAGGAGTGTCTGAAAAAAGAAAGAAAGAAGAAGATGGAGGTAGCCATATGACTGCAGGAAAAAGAACATTACAGGCTGAGGAAACAACAAAAAGACCCTGATACTGAAATGAGCTTGACATGTTCAAGTTAGAGAATAGAAGCTCCTTCCCTGCAGTAGAGTGAATGAGGAGAATTGTAAGGGCTGAGGTTGGAGGAGTCAATGAGGTTTGGTCATGATGACTACTTTGGCCATGGTGAGGAATTTGGGTTTTATTTAAGGTGCTCCAGGAAGTCATAAGCCAGGGAAAGGCATGCTCTGATTTATATCTGGGATGAAGGAGGTCAAGAGTGGATGCAGAGCCACCAACTAGGAGCGGGTTGCCAGAATCTAGAGGTAGGATGATGGTGACTAGGACAGCTTACCTTGGGAGCAGAACTGTCTTTCCCTAGGGTGACTGTCTTCTTCTGAGCCGGCAATTCTGTAGCTTTTCTCTCTTCCTGCAGCCCCAGAGGCTGGGCAGGACAGAGAAAACCCTTTCCCTCAAGTCTGCCGCCTTGTCTGTTTCTTGCTGGGCCTTGCGGTGGTCCACATGGGCCTGGTCATGGACAAGCTGCCCTGTCTCAAGCTTCTTCAGGCTCCTCTTGTGAAGCCCCGTGACTGTGGAACCTCGGAGACTCTGCTAACCAAAAATGTCCCTCTCAGTCTCTAAGCAGATTGGGGTGTGCCTGTCCACTAGGCTCTTTAAGTGCCCAACTTTGTTACGTGTGCTCAACTCAAGCATGAACATGCCAGTAAAAACAAAATAAAACAAAACAAAAAACAAAACAAAACAAAACAAAACAAAAAAACAACTTCCAATGGCTTATTAAAAGGAAAGGAAAAGATTCCAAAAGATTTTTGGACACCAGATAGCTCTTCTTAAACAGAGCTTGATGAGTTAAGTGTAAATGAATCAGAAACATGTGCGTTGGATGTCTCTTTGCAGGCACTTGGGTTTAAAAATGAAACACAAGGGTTAGGGGAATGAGGGAAAACATGGCTGAGTTTTGCAAAGACCTGAATGAGAACTTCACAGAACAGAGGGCCCCAAACATGGTGCAATTTTTCCCTACTCTAATTTATTTCATCCCCAGACTGTGAGAGCTGCTTGATGTATGTGGCATTCTGTTGCATTTTCCTTGCAGACACTATGTCCCTAGTATTCCTTGTTTCCTTGCCAAAGGCCTTGTTATGCTGTGGGTTAAAACTATGCTTCACCAAAACTATTTTGACTTAAGCATCTTAAGAAGTTCACAGACTTTTTTTCTCATGAAATCCAGGCTTTTGATGGCAAGAGCTGACTCTATCTTTTAGGCTGTGCTGCAGCCTCATGTAGTTGAGAGAGAACACTGTTTTGGCACCATTCAGAAACTTACATGAGCTCCATGCCCTTGGGCAAGTCAGTAATGATACTATCTCAAAGTCAGCTTTCTCATCTGTAAAATGGGGGACAACTCCTTCATTATTTGCTTCCAGAGTTGTTTGGAAAGGCAGTGTAAATTGCAGAACACATATAAATAAAATGGACGATTACGACGGACATATGAGAAGGGTTGTGAATGACTTTAAATTGGTACAATCACCTTATCTGGAAGAGATGTCTGGTAGAGGGGACAGTGAAAGGTAGTTTTCTTCTTTTATGCTGAGGAAGGGTCGGAATGAGAGAAGAGTTGAAAGTCAGCATGACTTCCTGTTCATATTACACAGCTGTCATGACTTAGAACCCTAGAATTCTAGGGCTTGGATGACATTGTGTTAGACTCTTTATTTCACACTTGAGAAATCTAAGTCAAATGGGGAAACAACTGGCCCAGGTCATGTAACTACCCCCGAAAACTGCCATGATGCCTGTACCTGAGAGAATAAGGTGCATTCTTAGCAGTGGAAACGTCACAAAGATAGGAGTCAATTATTTGTAAAGCATTTTCTCAGCATTTTGTGTCTTTATTTATTTATCTTAAATCTCCAGGGCTTAGCGTAATTCCTGGGATGACATACACATTTAAGAAAAATTTGCAGACTGAGAAAGAGGGAAGAATGTCAGATAGGAAGAAGATGAGCTGAAAATAAAGGGAAAGCATGATTTCCATCCTGGAGAAGCTTACAGTCCAGCTTACAGTCTTGTCTGTGGAAACAAGCTATATATATAGAAAAAAAAAAAAACTTTTATTAGGCTAGCTAGCAGTTTATCAATCTTATTTATTCTTTCAAGAAACAAAGTTTTGATTTTTTTAGTCTTTTGTATGGGTTTTTGCATCTCAGTTTCCTTCCACTCAGTTCTGATTTTGGTTATTTTCTTTCTCCTGCCAGTCCTGGGATTGGTTTGCTCTAGTTTTTTCTAGTTCGTCTAGGTATGATGTTAGGTTATTAATTTTAGATCTTTCTAACTTTTTGATATGGGTGTTTAGCACTATAAACTTTCCCCTTAAAACTGCTTTAGCTGTTATCTCAGAGATTCTGTTATGTTGTATCTTTGTTATCATTAGTGTCAAAGAATTTCTTGATTTCTGCCTTAATTTCATTATTTACCCAAAAGTCATTCAGGAGCAGATTGTTTAATTTCCATGTCATTGTATGGTTTTGAGAGATTTTGGTATTGATTTCTATTTTTATTGTGCTGCGGGCCAAGAAGGTGGTTGATATAATTTCAGTTTTTTAAAAAATTTGTTGAGAATTGCTTTATGGCCAAGTGTGTGGTGAGTTTTAGAGTATGTGCCATGTGTAGATGAGAAGAATGTATATTTTGTTATTGGGTGGAGTATTCTATACATATCTGTTAGGTTCATTTGGTGAAGTGTTGAATATACGTCCTGAACATCTTTGCTAGTTTTCATTCCATGCTCATGGACAGGAAGAATAAATATTGTTAAAGCAGCCATACTTCCTGAAATGATTTACAGATTTGGCACTCTTTCTATCAAAATACCAACATTTTTCACAGAATTAGAAAAAAAAAAATTCTAAAAATCCTATGGAACCAAAAAAGAGCCCAAATAGCCAAAGCAATCCTAAGTAAAAAAAACAAAGCCAGAGGCATCACAAGACCTGACTTCGAACTACACTAGAAGCCTACAATAACCAACACAGCATGATACTGGTACAAAAGCAGACACATAGACCAATGAAATAAGTTAGAAAACCCAGAAATAAAGCTGCACAGATACAACCATCTGGTCTTTCACAAAGTTGACAATAACAAGCTATGGGGAAAGCACTTCTTACTCAGTAAATGGTGCTGGGATAACTGGTTAGCCATATGCAGAAGAGTGAAACTGGACTCCTTCCTTTCACCATACACAAAAATCAACTCAAGATACATTAAAAACTTAAATATAAAACCTAAAACTAACCTAGGAAATACCATTCTGAACACAGGCCCTGTGAATGATTTCATGATGAAGACTCTAAAAGCAATTGAACACAAACTAAAATTGACGACTGGGACCTAATTAAATGAATAAGCTTCTGCACAGCAAAGTAACTATCAACAGAGTAAACAGACAACTACCAAGGGGAGAACGTATTTGTGACCTATGCATCCAATGAGGTCTAATATCCATAATCTATAAGGACATTAAAAAAAATTAACAAACAAAAATCAAACAACCTTATTTAAAAAATGAGCAAAGGACATGAACAGACACTTCTTACAGTAAATTATGTCCTTTGCAGCAACACAGATGCAGCTGGAGGCCATTCCTAAGTGAATTAACACAGGAACAGAAAACCAAATACCATATGTTCTCACTTATAAGTGGGAGCTAAGAAGGGAGCAAGGGACACTGGGGCCTACTTGAGGGTGGGGGTGGGAGGAGGCTGAGGACTGAAAAACTACCTATTGAGTGGAGGAAAGAAGAGGCTGGATGAGTTCAGAAACTAGGATAAGGATCAATGACAACTGAGTGAAAGACTTGGCACTGAATTTCTTGGTAGCCAAGGCAGAAAAGAGGAGAGATGAATTCCTTTCCTAAATTAAAAGGAACAAAAACAAAAGCACTCCTCTAAACACTCTTGAGTTTAGTGGCTGTTAGCCACTAAACACAAGCAAAATGATTAATTGAGAGGGAAACATAATTTTTGTTTTTTACTGATGAATCCTAAGAAAAATTGGTCACATGTTTCTTCATATAAGGGATATTGAATTACATGGTCTTTAACAGCAAATTTACAAAAGATGCAGAAACATTCTTCATATGGCTGTTTCATTTATTGACATTCAACAAAAACCAAGGACATTATGAAATTATAGCTCTTTGTAGGCATGTCTACACTGGCAAACTAAGGTCATGTAGCCTGATATACTGTTTAGAAGATCTCAATTTACACAGGGATAGATAGGCTTAAGGACTCTTAAGACGGACACTTAACAAGTTAACCCAGTGGAAACCACCAATGTGCACACAGTAGGTTATCACCTCAGTTAATTGCTAGTGGAGAAAGGTGAGAATAGGGTTCTGAATGAAGGGTATGTATGTAGAGCGATTCTGACAGTAGAGAGAGGGAGATGGAAGGGCAAGATGGAAGGGTTCAGGTTAAAGCAGCATACAGACTCATAATGATTCAACAACAATGTGTCTGGGAGGCCACAGAATTAGATTCAAATGTAGGTAAAATTCTCACAGAGTATACAGTGCTCGTGCAATGAGGCCTATCTTTGAGACCCCAAATAAGAAATTAAAGAGACAATAAATAGCCCAGGGTTCAAAATGATTGTCTTTCCAAATGGAAGAGATCTCCAACGCCCAGATAAACAGTGTTATTTATGATTCAAGCACTACTGAAAAATGTCAAGAAAATCAAATTTTAACATTTACAGCTTACAAAAGTTATCTACTCTGGTGTCTCAGAGAAGAGCCAGTAGCTAGATACTCCTCCAGGTAATAAGACCTTTTTACATGTGTCCCTCCCCTATCAGATAATATGCCCTTTGACTGGTTACTTTGCCAATAGAGGAAGCTCTTTACATCTACAAGTTCTGCATCTGTGGATTCAACCAACTGAGGATTGAAAATACTTGAAAACAAAAAGAGAGAAAAACAATAAAAACAATACAAATAAAAACAATACAGTATAACAACAACTTATATAGCATTTACATTGCACTAGGTATTATAAGTAATCTACAGATGATTTAAAGTAAATAAGAGGGTGTGTGTATGTTATATGCAAATACTATGCCATTTTATATAAGGGATTTGAGCATCCATGGATTTTGGTATCCATGGGCGTCCTGGAATACTGAAGTCCAGCTGTACAGTCCTATACTTGGCTTCCATGCTGTGAAAGTCCTTTCAGGCTCCCAAAATCTCTAACCACAGCCTAAAATTCTGACTTTATTAAACATTGCACATGATATGACTTGACTCTGTGTCCCCATTCAAATCTCATCTCAAATTGTAATCCCCACATGTCAAGGGAGGGACCTGGTGGGAAGTGATTGAATCATGGGGATGGTTTCTTCCATGCTGTTCTCAAGAGAACTGATGGTTTTAAAAGTGTTTGACAGTTCTCCTCTTTCTCTCTTTCTCTCCTGATACCTTGTGAAGAAGGTGCTTGCTTCCCCTTTGCCTTCTGCCATGATGGTAAGTTTCCTGAGTCATCTCCAGCCTTGTGAAACTGAGTCAATTAAACTTTTTGTTTATAAATTACCCAGTCTCAGGTAGTATAATTAGAGCAGTATGAGAATGGACTAATAGAGCACCATTTGCCCAGATCTTGGGATTGTTCTCAGAATATCTGTGGTTCTTTACGTCCCACAAAACCCATGAGCCTATATCAACATATAGTATTATTTTTAAATAATATTAAACTGGCACGGAAAGGGATGTGTGGAGCAGAGAGATTTAAGAGGGACTTTTCAGAGTGGCTATAATTTAGATGGGGATATCACATAAAAATACGAAAAGTAGATGAGGATATGGCCTGAGCTAGAGGGCTGGGGGAGGGTAATGCTGTTTATGCCAAAAACAAAAACAAAAACAAAAAAAACATAAAAACCCAAAGTATTTGTAGAGGGCAAATATAGCACTAACAGGTTTCATGGGTCCCAAATAAGATGGACTATGAATCATGGAAAGGAATTTTGAGGCCATTGTTAACAGCCCAGTGTAGTCGCTTACAAATGAGAAAACTGAAGCCCAAGTAGACTGCCATTTTCCTAAGGTCAGAAAGTGGCAGAGCTAATGTTAGAATCCAAACCCACAGAATCCAAGGTCAGTGCTCTATGCTCACTATGCTGAAGAGTTGTGAGTATGGAAGAGCTGTCTTGTTATCCTGAGAACTCATTGACTTTGAGGGGCCTGAAAAGCACAGGGAAGATGAGATATGTGTGGGAAATGTTCCCAAATCAATAGAAAAGGAGGGAAAGAAAGTGTATGTAGACTGCAAACTTGAAATTTCCTTCTGATGTCTTAATGAGCTCTTGAAAACCAGAGCTGCTGGAAAATATTGAATCCTCTAAGTTTGGGAGGTCTAACAGGCAGAGTAGGCTTGTGATGCACAAAAGATGCCCATGTCAGCCCAGGCAGGCATGTAGCCAGAAGGTCCGGCTGTTCATAGTTCAGAAAAAGGGCAAAGAGATCGATGGAATCTTTCTGCAGAGGAAAAGAGGCTCCAGCATATGAATAAGTTACATAGCTCAGCCTCTTCAGAGACAACACAAACCCACTGTGGTCACCTGACTTTATTATGTGGCTTTCCCACAGATTTGACCAACATTTAGCAATCCATTTCCCAGAGTTCCATGGCATATTTCTGTCAACTTGATTGATGGGCAGCTCCTATAGGAACGTGGGTCTCTATGACCATCTTCAGTGAGAGAGACTACAGTACCGTGTTACCTGTCTGGAAAGTGAGGGGTGTGGGAGTCTCACACAAAACACTTTCTCTCCTCTTTTCTTTGCTCTCTTCGATCTTTTTTACAAAATGTAATGTCACAATGGCAGCCTCAGAGGTTAGACTTCCATTGTTACTTGGCCCCTAGAAGGGGTCTTTAAATCTAGAACTGTTGAAAGTCCTTTGGGATGGAGGTTAAGGTACAACAGCAGGTATCAGAGGGACTATGACAAATGAGAATGGTGTCAAAAGAGACTGTTCAAATAAACAGTTGGATGCTTGGAAGTACAGTCTGAAGACCTCAGATCTTTCTCTCCCCTCTGTTATTCTTTCCCCCAAAAACAGAAGATTAAATTTGCTGTGAACATGAGCTGATGAAAAGAATTCAAATAGTGCTTTGAATAGGACCCCAGTCAGACCCACAGGAGAGCTACAAATTGCTTTTGGAGACACCAGTCTCCCTTTACAGAAAGTTAGCAGAAAGCCCACATATCTTCTTTCTATAAGGTACTAACTTGTAAATTAACCTTTAATGGTGTATAAATGATGTTCTGAAAGAACTGCTTATGCAGCTATATTTATGATCTAGAAAATTGCAAATATTTACAAGATTATAGGTGTTAATGGTCTGTCAAAAATGTTTGTATATTGTACATACATTAAACCCCAGTTTCAGACCACCCTGGTATAAAAGACCACCACTCTCTAGTCCCATATAGTGTTTCACTTTGAATCCATATATGCCAATCCCTATAATTAGCCTGCTCCCTAATATAGATCAAGTCCACTTTATAGGGAATTCTCTCGATAGTTTTCATTTAGTTTAAATCCAGTACCCAGGCTGCCTATGTAAACTGTTTGCTAAATGGTCCAGGATGGCCAGTCGATCTTATGTCAGCAATGCCTGTGAACTTGTTCATCTTGTTTCTGAGTTGGCCCCACTGTAGGGCCTAAGTGCCCTTGTTTGATTGCTTTCCGGAAATAAAATTAAGCATATATATATGCCTCCATGACTCGACTTTTCTGCTAATGTTTGGTCATTCGAGCACAAATGTACATGAGCTGCAGACATAATTCAGTTCCAAGAGCTGCTTAATGTTACAAAAGCATCTTAACTACGGTGCTTGACAATGGGAAAGGGCATGGACAAAGGGGGAAAAGAATCTTCTTTCTCCTGTAATTGTTACTCCTTTTGTGGTTCATCTCTCTAACTATCTTGCTGTATTACTGCTCTGTGAGGGGGTATGGCAGGAAAAAAATTAAAAAGGTCACAGGTTGTTTTGAAATGGTTCTTCCATCCTCATCTATTATCTCATTTGCACATTTTCATTAATGTCAAACTGTTTCTATGGCTGTCTCAAGATGATCGTTCCCCGGAGGCATTTGCCAGAGTTATGTCTGCTTCATAGGAATTTATAGAGCAAACTTATTTTCAAATGCTACAAAAGAAACTGCCTTCCCACCTACTCTGATGAAAACATGCAGGAATACAGTTGCCGAAAGTCTTGACTTGAAAAGGGTAACTTTTAAATTTCCATATAAATCTCCAAATAATCCCTCCAACCCTCCTCCCCCATCTCACCCTTAAAAACAGAGCGGGGAAATAATAAAATCAATTTTCCCTTAATCCCTTTAACGAGCCTTGACGACACACACTTAATTTTCTTGAAAATAAAATGGTGTTTGGGTGGCTGCGATGGATTGAAACCATTGAAGTTACTGCAGAAGTCTTAAATGGAACAGGCCAAATGGCTTCAGACTCCAAATGAGGAGCAGGATGCCCTAGATGGAAGGAAGAGGCTGGTGACTGCCCTGAGGCATCAGAAACTCTGTGTTGGGAAGAAGGTGGTGGAACCTTCAATCCTTTCCAGCTTCTCTCTGAGATGATTCTCAGAGCTACCAAGTCTTTCAACCTGCCTAGTATTTGGGAAAGCTTTGTTAAAATTATATGAGAATTCTTGGAGGGCTTAGACCTAGAGAATTCCACTGGAGCCGGTCTGGAAATCTCTTCACCTTGATCTTGAAATGCCTTTCAGATCCCTTAGGCTAATGATTCTCCATCTAGAATCATGGCCCTTGGGGACCCAGGCAGGGAGAAATGGTCTTCTCTGAGATATTCCCAATATGTCTGTGATGGTTAATATTGAGTGTCAACTTGATTGGATTGAAGGATGCAAAGTATTGTTCCTGGGTGTGTCTGTGAGGGTGCTGCCAAAGGAGATTAACATTTGAGTCAGTGGATAGGGAGATGCAGACCCATCCTTAGTCTGGGTGGGCACCATCTAATCAGCTGCCAGTGTGGCTACAATAAAAGCAGGCAGAAAAACGTGGAAGGACTAGACTAGCTGAGTCTTCCAGCCTTCATCTTTCTCCCATGCTGGTTGCTTCCTGCCCTTGAACATGGGACTCCAAGTTCTTCAGCTTTGGGACTCTTAGTTGACCACAGACTGAAGGCTGCACTGTTGGCTTGCCTACTTTTGAGGTTTTGGAACTCAGACTGGCTTCCTTGCTCCTCAGCTTGCAGATGGCCTATTGTGGTACTTCACCTTGTGATCGTGTGAGACAATACTCCTTAATAAACTCCCCTTCATATATACATCTATTCTGTTAGTTCTGTCCCTCTAGAGAACCCTCGTACAATGTCAGAAACACTCACCGGAGTTATAGAGCTACCCAGGTTCAACTGCAAAGGGGAACTAAGACGTATTTTCTTTCTGTTAACTGAAATGCTAGCAACTCAATGTGTTTCATGTTGGTCTTCTTACAATGGCAGTTTTTGATTAATAAGAAAAATGTGAAAATTATTTCTCAATAACAGCATCTGGCGTGTAGACAATATTGTTCAAAATATAGTATCCGGGAGGAAAGGACGATAACAAGGTCTGTGAAGGTGAAAAGTGGGGTGCCACTGGCTTAGGGGTGGGACTCTGCACAGGCTGCTAAGCACCAGGTCACTGCTTTTTAATTTAGGTGCCAAATGAAGAAGCCAAAGAGTAAAGCAAACACAAGATGCAGAACCCATTTAGGGACAGATTCCAATCTCTGTTCAATTTCTCTTTTATGTTTATCTAGGAGAACAAATGGCTGAACCGTCTACTGTATTTGCATGCTTTCAAAAGAGGAGTAAGTTACCTCTCTCTGTCATTTGGGAAGTAATCCTCTTTTGTGTAGGAAATGTGCATATTAAAATTAGGAAGCCACCCAGGCACTAAGCAGGTGAGACTGTCTGGACCTGGCTGTTCCCTAGTGTTGTTTAAAGGAGAGGTGGCTGGAGTAATCACCCAAACAGCCATGCTTCTACTGTGCCTGGTGAGGCTGGCAGGGCCTGGGAGGAATTCATCAATTGTTTCAAACTATTTTTTTTGAACATTATGGGTTTGGCAAAACCCCAGACATACTTTACCAAGTACTTTTTTCCTTCATTTTTAAATCCCCTGTGTATTTCAAATGCAATCCGTATGTTACTGATTCATTTACACTTAACTCATCAAACATGCTGGTTGGGATGAATTAGTTGATGCCCAAGGAGAAGTATGGTCTCCTTTTAAAGGAGATGTTAGAAACCTTGACCCCACCCACCCCTATTTGCCAAAGGCAGTGCAGAGTGAATCAGCACCCCTACCCCGCCCCACCACCACCACCAATTTTTAATAACATTAGAAAAGGCAATTCCAAGGAGTACTAAATTTGGGGAAATTCTTTATTCCACTCTCCCTCATTTAAAAATCTTGTGCATTTTAAGGGAAATCTAATCCATATGCCTCTGATTCATTTACACTTAAATCATTAAAATGTTGTTTTGAACAAGCCACTTGGTGAACAGAAATGAATATGAGCTTTCTTTTATTATTATTTCTTCCAGCTCTTTTCTGCAAAACAGGAAGTCACATTGGGAAAGCTGAATATCCTCCAAAAGTTTAAATTTGGTATAATAATTCTTAGGCCACCATGGTTTAGATAAATCTATTTTTGCCTATCCTTGCATGGAACCCAGTGCAGCTCTCTGCTTGGATGGCAGATGTATGCTTATAATTGCACGTAATCAGTTAAATTGCATGTGCGAGTATGTTACTTCCTTTGAGTAATTTGCAAAGAGTGTGTGTGTGTGTGTGTGTGTGTGTGTATTTGGAGGTGGGGTAGGGGAGTGATACCAACTTTTTTGGATCCTAAATATACCTAGTAGAATGGGACTGAAAAAGAAACTATATGCTGAAAACAGAAGAGAATTTACTTGAAACTGTTTATATATTTGCCACAAGCATTAACAGGAAACACATTAGATACAGTTTTCATTAACTGCAGTCATTGAACTAGTATTATCAAGCTCACCGGCAAACTAGTAAATTTTTAGTCTCCTTTATCTCCATCCTCTGTCATAAGAGATGCCAGTGAACTTCACTCTCTTTTTTATCATTTTATTTCCCTTTCCTGAATCTCATAGTAGCTTATGGTATACATTCTACTGGGAACACCTCCCTACCCCAACCTTTTCATTTTACAGAGGAGGAAACAGAAGTCTAAGAGTTAGTGACAAAACAGAGACAATCCATAGAAAATTGGGCTCCTGAAGTCAGGCAGTTTCACCACTTTGCCCTAGCAGTACTTGCCAAAAATCAAATGCCTATATACAGATATATGGCACATCATATACATTAATCTCTTCCAATCCTTAAAGAAGTCCTAACGTAGCAGCCACTGCTACTCTCCTTTATTGGATGTGAAAATGGCAATTTTGAGCAATGTTACAGAGTTTGTAAGTAGAAGAGTTGGGATCTCACATGATCTCCCACAGAGGCAGCGTAGCATGGTGATTAAAAAGGAGGTCTGTGAAGAGTGTTTGAGTACTGGCTTCACCATTCAACAGTTGATGATTTTAGGCCTGTTACTTCACCTTTCTGCATCTTTGTTCCCTCAAATATGGAGATAATGGTACCTACACGACAGAGCTGTTGTGAAGATTACACAAGATACTCCATGTCACAGTGTCTAGATGTAATTAATAAGCACTCAAGTCACATGGACACTCTACATCTCTAATACTTTGGAAATTTCATCAGTGCAAAGGAAAACCTCTACCATTTAATTTTAATTTTTTTTTTTTGAAACGGAGTCTCACTCTGTCGCCCAGGCCAGAGTGCAGTGGCACCATCTCGGCTCACTGCAAGCCTCCCGGGTTCACGCCATTCTCCTGCCTCAGCCTCCCGAGTAGCTGGGACTCCAGGCACCCGCCACCTCGCCCGGCTAATTTTTTTGTATTTTTGTAGAGATGGGGTTTTATCGTGTTAGCCAGGATGGTCTCGATCTCCTGACCTCGTGATCCGCCTGCCTCGGCCTCCCAAAGTGCTGGGATTACAGGCATGAGCCACTGCGCCCGGCCTCTACCATTTTATTAATAAAGATGCCAGTACTAGATGCTGTGGACCAGTTAAATTGTATGTATCCTGAAGTATTGCCTCTCTACCAGGCCCTTATTCCAAATTCTGCCCCATGGTAAACAGGCTCCAGGTGCACACAGGTCTGTGGCAGAAAGCACATGGTGTCACCATCTTCCCCACATGGAACCGAGTGACAAACCCTCACACCTTATGGGAATGTGAAAGCAGAACTGGGATAATTTAGAGGAAAAAAATAGCATCATAGCAACCATTTTACAATATTGTCTTTATTTTCACATCAAGAGCTTAGTGCTGTCTTTAAAATATAATTTTTAAGCCATAGTAGGGGGCAAACATTTCTAGTTTGGATCATGAGTCATGAAAGTTCCGAAAAGTTCACCTAACAGGTAAAGCCATCTGAAGCTCATTAAAATTGTGGAATGAAGATTTCATGGCAAATAAAAATACGATATCACTTTAATAAAATCATCATGTGCAAGTGAACATGGAAAGAAAACGGAACTGAATGTGTAAGTCCTTATCCAGCTCTTCTTACTCTGGCTGAAATTGTAAACCTCCAAGAGAAGAGCCACGTCATCAATCTGCTGAAGAAGCTGGTGTTAGTGTCTAGATCTTTCAAATATTCTAAGTGGAGTAATGACAGTGAGGCTTCCAGGGTAGCATCTGAATAGGGACAGAGTGAGCAGCTGACAACACGCTCTTGGAAGGTGGAGGGGTTGGAGAGAGGGAAGAAGACTTCGCCAGGTAAGAAACCAACATGTTTCCCCTTTGGTTCCAAAATCCTCTCCTGGAGCTCCAAATACTACTTGAGAAAACCTATGGGAACCTGTTTTCTAGATTGAGGGTGACACACCCTTTAATAATAATTTCTTAAATTGTCCAAGGGAAACTATGGCAGTTTCCACCATGATAAACACCTGGATGAAGGCTGGCGAGAAGGAGTCCCCTGAACAGGCCCTGTGTCCTCATTTCCTCGTGGCCTGGAGGGTAGGTGACTGTGAGTATACTGGCAAGGGTTCTGAGAGGGCATCGTCCTGGGAGAGAAGCTAAGTTTGGTGTGGAGAATGTTGGAAAATGCTCCCACCACCGTATCATCTGGGTGTCTGCAGGGCCTGAGCCTGTGAGATTTGCCCTCTTTTTCCAGACGTATGAGCAAGACAGAGACTGTCAATGTTTAAGGGCCGGTGAATAACCAGTCGCATAGCACATTCACATGAATGTGGCCCTATTGTTTGCAGTTCCACCTGCAGCCAAAGGCAAGGAACAGTGAATCCTATAGATGCTTAGGGGCTCCAGGATTCTAGGATCTCTGATCATTAGCCCTCCAGTGTCAGTTTTTCTTAGTAGAGAAATGACATCTGTACCCCAAGTACCACCGCATTATAATCATCGCCATCGCCACCACCATTGATACAAAAACTATTGAGTTCTTACTATACCAGGCACCAAACCAATGCCCTCAAACAATCATTTCACTAATCTACTGTAACCCTTTGAAGTTGGTCCAATCACAATACTGCTATTTATAAATCAGTAACCCACAGTTAAACGAGTTAAGTGACTTGACTAAGGTCACCAGGACAGCGAGTGACAGGTCTAAGACTTGACTTCAAACCTGTGATGTTTCAGTTAGGCAATCTGGGACTAATATGAATGAATCAATGAATGAGTAGGCAAATAATTATAAAGATCCATTCTGACTTGACTCCCTTTAGTGACTCTTGATAATATTAGGGGATAGTAGTGTTTGGTAAGAGAGCTAGGCTTGGGTTTGAATTCCAGATGAGTCACTTTCTAGATGTGTGGCCTTAGGCTGGTAATTATCTATCTGAACTTAATTTTCTATCTGTAAAATGGAGGATATTAGCCACTCTGTAGTTTTGTTATAAATATTCTTGTGTGTAATAGATAAAGGGCTTGTTTCATCATTGGTCCTTGATATGGGTTACATACTATTTTCTCACACTTTAAATGTTTGTTTCAATTAATCATTTCATGTGACCTAAAGCTATCATTCAGAAAAAGAAAAGTGTCAGATGGCAGTCTCATTTTCTGCCCCCTCACTTCCTACAATTCTTATACCTTCAAAATGGGAGACTCTTCTTCTTCTGTTCTTTATTCCAGGTTTCACAACCCCAAATAATTCTCCAACATGAAAAAGCAAACCCTGCACATTGCAGCCTCCCTTAATAAGGACGGAGAACTAGACAATAGGCTTTTGTCTGCCGTGAGGAAAATGCCTGAGTTTTGAGAGACTAAAAGAAATATTACATTGTTCTTATTCTGCAATTTGTAAATAATTATTTCCTTCCAAGCTCACAAACAAGGGATTAAAATAAATACTTTCCCATTTCCCAATAAAATGTCTTGACTTGAGTTTTTGAAAATGTTTTCATTCATCTTTTCTAACTCCTTCGCAGCTGTTCTCAGACTAACTCTAGCACTGGTGATGTACATTGCTAGACAATGAAGGAATTCAGAATGGAAATGGCCACTCTTCGGGCAGGGTTCAGCTCACAATACATTCTTTCTTCAGGCAAAATTACTATGTCTGTATTTTATTTATTTATTAAAATTAAAATAGAGATACAGTTTTGCTAGGTTGCCCAGGCTGGTCTCGAACTCCTGGTCTTAAGCAATCCTCTTGCCTTGGCCTCCCAAAGTGCTGAGATTACAGGCATGAGTCACTGCACCCAGCCCCAAATTACTATCTCTAATGAGTTTTCTCCATGGCAATTTTGCAGTTCCTACATAAATTCCTAATATTAGATTATGGAGGCTTAACAAGTAATGATAAAATATAATCACGGTACTCAAACGTTTTAAACTTGATGGTCTTGAATGTCTAATATTTAACAAGCGTGTGTAAATGCTGTGCGACATATAATAGCCCAGTGAAAAGTTGACCCATTTACAAAGTGTGATTGGGTTACAATGCCACACTGACCTTCTTGCTTTGTAAATAGGCCACATTTTCATAGGGTAACATGTAGATTAAATTTCCATTAAAAAATAACCGCTTCTAAATGTATGCCATTAATTCTGACTTTTTTGTGGGGCCAAGGAAAAGATGGAAATGCAGTATTTTCATTTTTCCAGTCTGATTCTCACAAGGAATATCCCTCCCACACTGCCTGAGTCTAAAGAAAGTAATGATTGTCTTTCGGGGGCGCAAACCTCTGTGGTCAGGGGATTGTGTTGGCAGAGAGGGATAAACCCTACTCCTAGGTGTTTGGAGCTGTGCTATGCCTCAAAATAGGGAGGAATCTGAGAAAAGCTGAGACGTACTACCAACAATACCATCTTCTCCAAAACACCATCAACACAGGGCTGGCATAAAAGCGAATCGTCTGAGAGTTGCAAGGCCATGGTCAAGGCTGGTTTAGAATGGAGGAATTCCTTCCATGGCTACCTTGGTCCCCACCCTCAGTCCTTTCTCTATGGGTTTGTTGTCTCATTGCTCACTCTTTCTCTTTTGGACCTTCTCTGACAGCAGTCATTTAAGTCTTAGTGTTAATGGATTTCAGAGGCCAGACTGGTCTGATGGCTGGAGGCAGGATGTGCAGAAAGGGGTGAAAGAGCAGGGTTCTTTGTATCTGGGGGTTGCCATATATTTGCAGCCATGGCTATAGATTTATATTCCTCCCTTCCAGAGCACAGGTCCTTCACTCTTTCATCAGCCTCCCTCCTCACTATCCCTTCTTCCCAGGGATCTGGGGCCCATGTTCATGGTGTCCTATTTGGCCTCTGCTCTACCTCTGTCTTGTGAAATTTCCATCCCAGAGTGGCTGAGGTCAATGCGACCTGGATGGAGGGCTTTTTCAAATCACCCCTGGTGATTCTGATGTGCCCTAGGGGTTGAGAAGCTCCTCAGAAAGAGGACCCTCGTTTCCTTCGAGAACCAGCATGAATGCTAGGGAAATTAGACTGCTGGAAATGCCTGAGGACAGCAGATATGGAGATAGAATCAAGGGAAAGGATATAGTGGGACATCCTGGCTATGGAAAAGAAGCATAGTCATTCACAAAATCTGGTAAGCACAACTAACCACCCTTAGATAATGAAAGGTACACACAGACAATGTCAACAGGGCAGCTTTGTTGTAACTTTCAATGTGTAAAACCGCTGATTCATCTACACTTAGGCTCCCATTGACCATGTAGCACTAACTCATTGTTATAACGTTAAAATTGGTAAAAACATTCACACCTTGCACCCTCTTGGCACTGTAGCGCTCCAGAATAGTATAAATTACCAATTACCTGGAACAATGGTGAGCATGGGGCAGTGGTTCAGAAATCCAATATGCTGAAGGATTGTTTTATTTGCCTTTGCTCCTCTAAGCATTTTCTGACGCATGTTCTGTTCTGGTGAAACATTAATTTTCATAAAACACTACTGGGGTCAGCATTAGAAAAATTTCAGCAATACTGAATATTTGTTCTCCAAATTCTCAACAACAGAATATATGACCTTTATAACCTTGAATGTTCCATCTCATAGTCCTTATTAAAAACTAGTTTAAAGAGATAATAAATAGGACTTGCACAGAAGATATGAAGACACATATGTAAATACCCAAAATACAATGTCTGGGCACACTCCAAAAGCCCAATCAAAGCAAATCCTTTGTTATTGCTCTAGGTGATGTAAATCCTGGATATCCCTGAATAAAGCTGGGCCCTCAGTGAGCTGTACATGTGGACTCATAACGTTCTGGCCTTTTTATTTTTATTTTTGAGACAAGGTCTTACTCTGTCGCCCAGGCTGGAGTGCAGTGGGGTGATCTCAGCTTACTGCAATCTCTGCTGCCCAGGTTCAAGTGATTCTCTCATGCTGTGGCCTCCTGAATAGCTGGGATATAGGCACGTGCCACCATGCCCTGCTAATTTTTGTATTTTTAGTAGAGATGGGGTTTTACCATATTAGCCAGGTTGGTCTCAAACTCCTGACCTCAAATGATCTGTTCACCTTGGCCTCCCAAAGTGCCGGGATTATGGGCATGAGCCACCGCACCCGGCCTGGCCTCCTATCCAGATATTTTCATTGTCCTGGGCATTGTATACCCAATGGCCTTCAGAATGGCTCAGGAAACAACCTGTCAGAATTCACTGTTGAATTAATAGAAGCAATGTCTTTTCTGAGGACCTAATAGAGAAATTTCATTGAGGCTTCAGGGCGAGAACAGTTGTATTTCTTCTGAGAATCTAGACTCTTGATTTGATGCCTACCAAAATTTATGTTTTCTTCCTTTCTCTGCTGCTAGGAAGTACAGCATTAATTGGTAGCCCATTTTTAGCAACTGTGTAGAACCTTTTCAGTGCATTTAGTTTACCAAAGCTACTTATTGCTTCACTTGATTTTCCTCATTCTTCTTTCTCACTCGAGATTACATCAATTATTATTATTATTTGAAGACAAATTCTCGCTCTGTCACCCAGGTTGGATGCAGTGACACAAACATAGCTCACCGCAACCTCAAACTTCTGGGCTAAAGCAATCCCCTCACCTCACCCTCTTGAGTAGCCAGGACTACAGGCATGCACCACCCTACCCAGCTAATTTCTAAAAATTACTTGTAGAGATGGGGTCTCACTATGTTGCCCAGTCTAGTCTCAAACTCTTGGCCTCAAGTGATCCTCCTTCGTGGGGCTCCCAGAGTGGTGGGATTACATGTGTGAGCCACCATACCTGGTCCCTCTATTATTTTTATCTTATTATACTGTAAGTATTTTTATCTTATTATACTGTAAGTATTTCAATTATCTTATTATACTGCAATCCCCCTACCTCACTCTCCTTAGTAGCCAGGACTACAGGCATGGCATGCCCCACCCTGCCCAGCTAATTTTTAAAAATTACTTGTAGAGATGGTGTCTCACTATGTTGCCCAGTCTAGTCTCAAACTCTTGACCTAAAGTGATCCTCCCTTGTGGGACTCCCAGAGTGGTGGGATTACATGTGTGAGCCACCATACCTGGTCCATCCATTATTATTTTTATCATATTGTACTGTAAGTATTTAAAATTTAAAAGAAAAAACGTGTAAGAAGTGGGAGGAAACCAAACAAGCAAACAAATAAATGCAGCTGGACTAGAAATACATTTAAATAATTATGTTGCAGATTTTATGCCCTCATTTTCTCTGTAGTGAAAAGAGCATATTACCAAGAATTCTAGTGTTGGTTTCATCATCGGTTAGCTGTGTAACTTGAACAAATCACTTTACTACCTCCAGGTCTTCTGTTTCTTCAGCTACAGAATGAAGAAGTGGAAATCCACGATGAAAGTTACTTTCACTAGTCACAACCTTAGATGTATAAAGGAATTTGCTTCTCTGAGCAGATATAATCAACTCACAAAGGCTCTGAATGGCAAATAGAAGCCAGCTTATCATCCTCTATTATTCTGTGGTTAAGCCGGAGTCTGTAATTCACAAAAAAAATACCTGATAGTTAATTGTCTTGAGCCAACTTGGTACCTTCTAGGAAGTTTATAATCTAATAGATATCTCTGAAATTCATTCTTCTCAATATCCTAAGGAGAGCAGGCATGCAGTAAGCATTTACTAAATACATAGAAGGATGAATGAGTGGATGAATACATTCTTGAATAGCTTTTCAAATTTAGGATTCTTTTGTAGGGTCTCAGAGATCTCTTTTTACAGAAGCTAGGAGTATTGGTGACTTTTTTTTTCTCTTCTTTTAACTCTCCTGATAGAACATGCATTTCCATGTTAGCTTTCAAATTTCATCTGGAGTGGGACTCAAAACAAATGAGATGAGGTCAAGTGGATGGTTGTTACCATCAAAGCAAGTAAGTAAAAATAACCACTGTGCAGTTCTGAGATGGATGGCTAATCTGGAACTTGGACAATGGGGAAAAACCTTTTGGGTAGGGAGAGATTCACATACTCTGCTAACTGCTTCACAAAAGTCTTTCCTGATCTATGTGCAATTAAGTCAAAGGTTGGCTTAACTAGAATAAAACCTGCCCCAAACAGGCTTCATTTTTAAGAAAATCAATTATATGCACTTAAATAAGATTTCATTTATTACTTTACTCTTCCGGTCAGATATTGTGTTTTCAGAGTCTCACTCTGTTGCCCAGGCTGGAGTACAGTGGTGCAATCTCAGCTAACTGCAACCTCTACTTCCTGGGTTCAAGTGATTCTCATCCCTCAGCCTCCCTAGTAGCTGGGATTACAGGCATGTGCCACCATGCCCAGCTAATTTTTTGTATTTTTAGTAGAGACAGAGGTTTCACCATGTTGGTCAGGCTAGTCTCGAACTCCTGGCCTCAAATGATCTGCCCATCTTGGCCTCCCAAAGTGCTGGGTTTATGGGCATGAGCCACTGTGGTCAGCCTTCAGAAGCGCTTTATCAACATGACAGTTGAAACATTATTTCACAGCATTGCAAAGCTGTGCATAGCTCTCATGTTAAAGGAGACCCATTAAAGAAATACTGAGTAAATACAATTTAGCTTTCTTTGGGGAAAAAAATATTACCAATCTTTATTTTGTCGTTAACAAGATTATATATCTGGCACTGTGGTAAGCAGTTTCAACTTGTTTCTGGAAAGAGGTGAGGTATAAATACATTCAATAAATAAAATGATGTGACAGGTTTAGCTTGCCCTCCAACTTTCCTGCATGGGAAAAATTGTCCAAAGTGTTAAAAAGTAATAAAGCCTCAGATAATAATCAATGATAGTTATACTACTTTAGATACATGGCCATACATAATGGTCTATTGTACTGAGAAGGGAAACCTTGGGCTGAACACCATATTTCCTAATCAATTGTTGGCTTGCTTAAGGCAATTAACTCTTCATGGTACCCTTTTCCCATCACTTAAGAAGAGCTGTGATATGATGTACAGATCTACTTTGTGTGGCATAGATGCCTTAAGAAAAATACTCTGTGTGCAGAAATGGGTACTGATTTACTATTTTCAGTATTAATATCAAGCTCCCTGGGTGAATGATGTAATAATTATGTTTTTATTTTTGAATAGGAACATGTCAATTAAAGAAGGATAAATTCTTGGCAAGTATGCCATCACTTTCCCCTACTGTGCCTATGGCAGACATGAGGAAACAACTCTGCCCTTCTTTTTCAATAGCTGCGCTGTGACTTTAGGATCATTTGAAGCACGGTTTCAGTGGATTGTAGTGCTCATGTAAGATGCAGCCTGATTTCCCATGCATTTTGAAGCGGGCAAAATGTACCAGAGGAGGGCCCATGGAATGTTTTAAGTAGGTGTATCTCAACACTGGATTCTAAATGAAGAGTAAAACCGGGTTTTTTGAACTCCCAGTTTCCAAAGGAAATAGGGAAGGGAGTATCCTTGAGTTATTGTTGTCTTTTCTGCTCCATTTTTTAATGAGAAAATGGGCCTCTGTTCCTATGGATATGCTGGGGGTGGGTGTATCACGGGGCAACCAAGCAAGTTGGGCTCCAAAGTCCTTACCTTTGTTTTAACCACTGTATAAATGTGTACAGTAACATCATTCCACAGAAGTTTGTTTTTTCCTTGGAAATAATGCTAACAATGGTGCAGCAGAAAATCCAGAAGCCCTGGAAACTGTCCCAGTGACTACATCTCCATCAGTGAGGTGGGACAGTTGGCTTTCTATATGGGAAAAAGTAAAATCCTCTCCTAATTTACCTCTGTATAAAAACCCAGCAGACCCACAGCACTGAACAATCTACCATTCCCCACTGATGTCTCCCCACTGATGTCTCACGACCTCCACTTTTGTTTACCAGGGCCCTCTATGGGTCCATTTCTGAGATCTCTATCCTAGTCCAGCATCCCCGGGACAATACATACTACCTTAGTGGCTGCAACTTGGTAAGTCTAGCTGACTATTCATGGCAAGTTTGCCTAATCGTTATTCTTTTTAAAAATTGTCTTGGCTATTCTGGGACTTTTGTTCTTCCATATGGAGTTTAGAATCAGTTTGTCAAGTCCTATAAGTAATCCTGTTGGGATTTTGATTAGATTTCTTTTGAATTTACAGAGTCCTGTGCTGTCATCCAGGCTGGAGTGCCGTGGGGCAACCTTGGCTCACTGCAATCTCTGCCTACCAGGTTCAAGCGATTCTCCTGTTTCAGCCTCCCGAGTAGCTGGGATTACAGGCGCCTGCCACCACGCCTGACTAATTTTTGTGTTTTTAGTAGAGATGGAATTTCACCATGCTGCCAGGCTGGTCTCGAACTCCTGACCTCAGGTGATCTGTCCACCTTGGCCTCCTAAAGTACTGGGATTACAGGCATAATTCAGATTTACTTTTATGTCTTTCAACAACATTCTCTTAGGAAAATCTCAAAGGTTAGGATGATCTTAGCTATAGGTAAATTACTCGCTGAATGAGACCCCGAGCTATTCTAACCAAACTGTAGGTGATCTGGAATTTTTCAGCTCTATTCTATGCTGTTTCCACATGACAGTGTTCTCTTCACTACCTCCCCTGTACCCTTTGGTCCTACT
This sequence comes from Chlorocebus sabaeus, assembly GCF_047675955.1. Classification (NCBI taxonomy): domain Eukaryota; kingdom Metazoa; phylum Chordata; class Mammalia; order Primates; family Cercopithecidae; genus Chlorocebus; species Chlorocebus sabaeus. Next base: position 42,167,208 of record NC_132919.1, read on the forward strand.
CACTCCAGTGGGATTCAGTTTGGTTGCTCATAATGTGAACTTATTGGATAATGGACCTTTTTGGCTGTCTTCCCTTTTGTCGCTCACTTCCCTACTCTCTTACTCATGTTTCCTGGGATCGCCTCCTAATAAACCACATGTACTTTCATTCTTCCCCCAGGATCTGCTTCTGGGGAAACCATGACAAGTGTTAAATAGATTTCCAAACCAAATGTAATAAAATCTAATTCTCAGAGCCTAGAAGCAAAACCTCCATTAATAGTAATCTCTGGGTAGAGTCATTCCTGGGCAGAGGATAGGCTTTGGGGCCTGGTAGATGCTTAAATTCCAGCTCCTCTACTCATACTGCATGGCCTCGATTCACCTCTGCCTTCCACCTACATGAAAATAGTAATATAAGCCTCATAATATTGTTCTGATCATTAAATGATGTGTAAAGTCTTATACTCATTCAACAAATATTTATCCAGACATAATATACATTAGGAATATAGTTAAGTAACTAGCACAGACAGTTGTACAATAAATGGAAACTATGGGATTGTGTATACTAATGAATTAGAAGCAGAACAAACGTTGAGGGAACTTGTGACAACAGCAATATTTGGTAGTAGAGGGACACACGTCTGCCAGAGAAGAGGTCTATTACCTCTTCTTCTCTCTGTAGGTGCATGCACCAAGCCTTCTCATACCCTGTATCACGAGGTGAGCCTCTGAGGGCAGAGGCTGGGTTCAAGTACACAGTGTATTAACTCGATCTTGTTAAGTTCTCTAAGACTATCTGTAGGATGGTAATCATGATATCTACATAAAGGATTATGGTGAAGAGTCAATGACGTAGTGGACCAAAAGGCCAGGCTCCAGTAATGTTACTTCTCTTAATCGCCCTTCCTGAAAATCTCATGGTTGCTGACTGCTAAGTAAATTGCATCATTCTCTTCTGAAATGATAATGTGTTCCATTCAAAGGTTGTTTGGACAAGTCTGACTGCAAGACACTACTCTGTCCAATTCTTCTCCAGAATTAATAGCAGTTAAAACAACATGGCTTTTTATACATTTGATATAGGCCACAAACAAGACCCTGCTAACCATTGTCTAAGAAATTTTCTAGAATGGGGCTTTGAAGAAAACATACCAATGTCAAATTAGAAGTCTGGGGAAATGTAACAATTTTACTTAGTTTTAATAGACAATCTTAAGAAGGAGACAAGTCAGTGTGGAAGAAAGCAGGGATTTTGGTCTCAGACTTGATTTTAATTCTAGTTCTTCCATTTTCTAGTTACATGTGATCTTGGGCAAAATGATTCTTCTTTGACCTTCAATTTCTTCTATAAAATGGAATCCTTATTTTGTGGTGTTATTAATAGGATTAAATCAGGTAATTAGGAAAAATCACTGGTATAAAATACTCATTTTAATGCTTGGCACCTAATAAATACTCAAAACAATAAATTTCTACTATGTAGCTACTTGTATAACTCTGACGTATTTATCTTCTTTTTTTTTGTTGATTTGTCTGTTTGTTTTTACCTAGGGTTGTTAGCCTAAGGCCTGAAATATCTGTGAAAAGTCTGTGGCCGGGCGCCATGGCTCACGCCTGTAATCTCGCACTTTAGGAGGCCGAGGTGGGCGGGTCATGAGGTCAGGAGATCGAGGTCATCTTGGCTATTATGGTGAAACCCCATCTCTACTAAAAAATAAAAAAAATAATAAAAAAAAATCAGCCGGGCATGGTGGCGGGCGCTTGTGATCCCAGCTACTCAGGAGACTGAGGCAGGAGAATGGCATGAACCTGGGAGGCAGAGCTTGCAGTGAGCCGAGATCATGCCACTGCACTCCAGCCTGGGCAACAGAGTGAGACTCCATCTCAAAAAAAAAGAAAAGAAAGTCTGTATCTTACTTCCAGTAGATGTGGTGCTCGAGTTTTAAAAGTTTAACTTTCAAATGACCTGCATTTTTGTTTATTATACATTTAAATCTCTAAATTTTCTTTCCTCTGTCAAATTCAGACTTGCACCTTAGCTTATCAAAGAACCATTTCAAGTTTTCTTTATGTGGTGCTGCTTGCCAATCAGATTTCATGGAAATGCCAATGTTTTCTGCAAAGCAGCATGTATTTGTCAATTATGTGAGTAGCTTATTGTATTTCTGTTGTTATTTTATAAAAATGAATGGAAAATGAAAAAAATGATAGGATTCTAGTAACAAGCATAGATTTAAGAAGGAAACCATTCTACATGTTGAAACCAACAGATCTTTAACTTCAGCTTGATGTTCTTTTGACATAAGCTAGTTAACTGTGTTATCTGGTAAAGAAAAATTAAACAGAACTCTGGGATAAGTAATCGATGCTTGAAGCTTGAACATAAAAAGGAAGATGTAATCGGGAATTTTATAATGCTTTTTCAGTTTCTCCGAATAGAAACTCCCCCACAACATGTATGACTACCCTTTAACATTCACGTACCAGATTATATCATAATTATTAGTTGTGTATTATATACATCAAAGGAAATGGCCTGTGTTTTTTAAAAGTCTAATTGAAAATGTGAAGTTTCTTTGTTTCTTTACGGAATTGTAACAACTCACATATGGCATCAGTCAAATTAAAGTTCTGATTGGCAATTTGCAATTTTGATTAATACAAATTATAACATTTATTGTTAATTAACTATTTACTTAGTAGGCTAAGCCCTTCAAGGCATGTGCTCCACCAGGGAAAAAAATTGCAAAAGGAATTTTTAAAGAAAATACTAAGAAAAGGCTAGAAACCAAATAGGTCCAACACACATAGCTTGAGCTGTAGCCATTAACTTTAGTTACAAAAGTGGGTCAATGGCTAATATTATGATGTATCTGTTAGAGACTTGATATCTTTGAACATATTATTTGCTTTCTTTTTTATTATCTTAATCTGAACACAGCAGATTATTTTCTCAGGAGAGGAACAGATAAAAGGTCTCGGTTCAACCCGCACTAAGCCTCTGCCCGTGATACTACACTTCATCAGAGCCAAAAGGCCGAGAAGTGATTGCCCAGGATACTATGAATGAGTCAGGTTTGCTCCAAACAAGCAAATTAGGAAGAAGACCTCTGAGTATCCCAAGTTATATTTCTGATGCAGTTCAGAATCACACTGCAACTCCTACTGACTCATCTGATTAGAGGCAGTGGGTTGTAGAACTATAGAAAGGAGCAACTTTGATTGTGAGTGCCTGTTTCTGGAAAAATTATATATATGCATCTATAAAGAGATGCTATATTCTAATAGGCAGGACCATTTTAACTTGATTCAGGGGAAGAGGCCCATCTGCTTTTTTCCTCTTTGACCTTTTGGTAGATTGATGCTACCTGTCTTTGTCTTCCTTTTTAATACATTGTAACAAAGCTCTCCTATTAAAAGAATCCGTAAAACATGACTTAGTGCTATAACAAAGCTACAAAAACCAATCACCAGCAGGGCTCCTGCAGGTCTGTGTTGAAATGTCAAAGTAGTATTCTCCAGTTTCCTTAGAAAAGTGCTTTTCCCTTGATAGTGTCTCCCAGCTTCCACTTCTGTTTCATCTTCATTTTAATGACATAATTAAAAAGCACTAAAATGTTTCTACTTTAAAATGTTATAAATGAATTTTTATCCAGATAAAACAGTATTATTTTAACTGTTCACTATCAGCTTTAAAATGTTCCTGATTAAATTTTAGAATTGCTATCAAGTCACAGCTCATGTGGGATTTAGGGTTTAAAATTAGCGTGTAAGGTAAAAATAATCAATTGTCAAAATTAGCAGTGAAATTTCATTAAATCACCCATAAAGTACACTACAGAACCACCTTTCAATAAGTCCAGCAGAAGTGTGGCAGGAAGGATCGCTGGTGAGAACCAGATAAAGTAGTTGTCTTCTGTTGAGGTGCCATGATGTTAGAGAACAAACAAACAAAGGAAAAACCCTCTAAATACTAGATTCACTGTCTATTTGATGAGCTCTTTACTCTATGAGAGTTATAAAGGGCAGGGAATGAATTACCTGAGAAACCACAGCTTCAGACCCTCCACTGATTCCTGTGCCTAGTAAAGGGTCAGTGTATGGAAAGGCATATAACGCTTCTCGCATGATTTAGTTGTTTTTATTTTCCAGAATGATATATATTTAAATTTGTCTTTTGTAGAAATAGACTATTAAATACAAAGAATTTGAAATACAAATAGGGTTTTTGGAGCTATATCCAGCAAATTTCAAGGGGCTATAGACAAGTAAGCAATGTATGATTCATATAATCAATATTATTGAAAGACTCTTTTGGGAAACATATGTTGAAATTAGAAAAACCTTAATTACAAAGACTAAGGAAATATGTTGAAATCTGAATGGAACAAAAAAATTGGTCATCTGAGTGATCCTTGTCTAAATTAAACCCTTCCAAACACAAAACAGTGGCTTAAATTGTCTATTTTACTGAGGAGCAAACTGGGACAAGCTTCAGAGAGCCACGATGGAAATTCTAGGAAGCTTGGTCTCTGTACGCTCTATACCCTGCTGGTATTCTTAGTAAGTACAGCTCTAAGTGCTCTGCTAAGGTCATCTGGACCCAGCAATGCTCATTTCTTGCCTGCTGGCTGTATCCAGCCTGCCTGGATTCATGAAATGACTCAGCATATAGTTTCAAGCACAAAAATCCAAAAACCATAAAGATGAATGGTAACATCACTCACTCCTTCAGCTTTCTCATACCTTGGTATTGAGAAAACCCCTCTAAGCTGAGTAATTCTGTTCTCTCCTTTGGCTGCTGGACCCTGAGAATTGAAGGTTGAGAAGTTCATGATGCAATAACTTTGAGTCATGGAGCCAGCTTCTTCTGGGCATGTGACTTTGGGTACGAGCACACAGAGAATGCTATGTCAAATCTTACTGAGGAAATATTCCCTTAGAGCTATTCTGCCCTATCTTCACTTTACCTTTTCCACTGGAATATAAGCCCCTTAAGGTAATAGGCATTGTCTGTCTTTTTTTTATTGACTTCACCTAGCACAGTGTCTGACAAATAGTACATGTTGATACATATTTTTAAAAGTAATGTGTTTAAGTTTACAAGATGTGTGTAGAGAAAGAAAGCTCATCACTTACACAGTATTTTATAGTCACCACTCCTTTTCTGCCGCATGCCACATTCTATGTATGCCACTCAGAACTTCTCTCCAAACAACACCCTGTCTCCACCTTCCTGCTTTCCTAGTGGTCACTACTAGTTCCACTCCCCACCCCTGACATGTCATGAGGGTCTGTGGCTAAACTAGGGCTAACTGGCTTCTCCACCCCAGTACAATGAAGTTTCATTTAACTAAAAATGTCTTCAAAGGCCCAGAACTACAGAACATGATAATTACGTAGATTTCAAACTTTAATTAAAAACCTAACATTCTTGAAACACTCCTTAGTGCATTTGGAGATTAAAACTAATTCCAGATTTAAAGTGCATACGTGTGTGTGTGTATACATAATTCTATAGATCACAAGTTAAATTGAAAACTAAGGAGATAAACAGGGGATGGGATGCGGGTGGAGGTGAAGCCCTTAGCCACCTGGGCTTCCATCTGGAATCAGAGCTAGGAAGGGCTAGAATCAGGGAGGGCTAGGAGTTTAGCACCTGTAGTTTACTACAAAGTAAAAATACTTCATAACAAGTAGACATCTGAAGATGTGCTTACTACTTGAAACCAGGAGTTAATGTAGGTCTTCTCAGTTTGTCAAAGGGGCAGAAATAGGTCGCTGTCCTTGAGACTATTGAGTTGTGGCCCAGGAAGGCTGGAAACACTGACTTCACCTTACAGGCATCAACTGAGCCAAACTATCACTAGCTTGGAGGCTTGGCTCTTGGATAGTCCCAATATCAGCATGGAGCAGGGGCATAATCCCCTATTAAAGGTATGGTTGGAATGGGTGTCTTGGGTGAGGCCCTCAGTAGAGGCAACAGCAAAACCTTTAGATAAGGAGGACTAAGGAGAGTGAGATGGAGGGAGGAAGAGAAAGAGAGGAAAGTCTCAAAGAAAGTAAGATATTCATAAAATTCCCAAAGCACAAAGAAATTCAATGCTAAATAAATGTAAAAAAGAATATAATGACAACCATAACAACAAAAGAAAATTATAGACTATTCTTGCAAGTGAACATAAATGAGAAAAATTGAATGGAACATTTGCAAATTGTTTAGCAACACATTTTTAAAAAACATTACCAAGTAGACCAAGAATGCAATAATAGTTTAACGTCAGAAAATCTATGAATATTTCACATGAAAGGATCAACAGAACAAAACCATAGCATCATCTCTATAGAGGCAGAAAAATATTTGATAAAATTAAATACACAATCATGTTTTTTTTTTTAAATCCTAGTAAACAAGGAATGAGAAGACTTTTTCTTAACCTAATAGAAGTCATTTAACAAAAAACATACAGCACACATTATTCCTAACTGTGAAATTTTAAATAAATTCTTATTAAAGTCTGAGACAAGTCAAGAATAGCTGTCAGCATCCTGGTACTCAAAATGAATTGAAGACCCAAAGCAATGCAATAAAACCAACAAAATCAGAGGCTCAAGAATTAGAAAGCATGATACAAAATTATTCTTATTTGCAGAGTATATGATTATAGACAATCTTTGAATAATCTACAGAGATACCATTAAAAAATTAGAGAGATTAGTAGTGTTGCTGGATTTAAAATCGAACATGAAAATCAATTGTATTCCTAGATAGCAAGAATAACTATTTGTAAAAAGTATAAAGATCATTCACATTAAAACTATACCAAGAAATACATCAAAAGATATTTCATAGTTTTGTAGAGAATACTATAAAACATTTTAAAAGTTTATAAGAGATTAAATATATTATACAGCATGTTATACCCATGGATGCAATAGTACAGTATAACAAAGATGCCAATTCTCCTGAATATAAATTCTATATAATTTCATCAAAATTCTTATAGTGATTTTTGTGGAAATTGACAGACCAATCTTAAAAATCACACAAGAAATTAAAAAACAGAGAAGATATAGATAATACTGAAGAAAAAGATCTAGGTACAGAACCTGGTCCTATCAGCTACTAAAAATTACAGCAGTCCTACCTTACTTACAGTTTCATTTTCTGTGGTTTAAGTTGCCAGTGGTCAAACATTATCCAAAAGTATTAAATGAAAAATTCCAGAAATAAACAACTGTTAATTTTAAATGATCCACCATTCTGAGTAGGGTGATGAAGTCTCACACCATTCCACTTTGTCCCAGCCTGGCGTGAATCCTCTCCCTGTCCAGCATATCCACGCTGAATATGCTACCTGCCCCTTAGTCACTTAATAGCCCTCTTGGTTATGAAACTGATTGTCATAGTATCCACGGTATTGTAGTGCTTATGTTTATAAGTAATCCTTATTTTACTTAATAATAGCCCCAAAGCACAAGACTAGTGATATTGGCATATAGTTTTAATTGTTCTATTATTAATTGTTATTAATCTCTTACTGTACCTAAGTTATACATAAAACTTTATGATAGGTACGTTTGCATAGGAAAAGACATAGTATATATACTATAGGTTTTGGTACTTTTTGCAGTTTCAACCATCCACTAGGGGTCTTGCAACTTACTCCTCATGGATAAGGGGAGATTGCTATAATTTAATGCCACAGTATTTTAAGACAATGTGCCTTTGGGTCAGAGAATGATCAATAGGCTATTTGAACAGAGTAGATTCCTTAGAAACACATCCAGACATATGGAAAGCAAGCTCATGATAGAGAAAGCATAGCAATTCCATGGGGAAATCATGGACTGTTTGTTTGTTACATCGTGCGGGGTGAGTTGATTTTCCAGAAGAAAAATATAAAGTTAGACCCCCTACTTCACAGCATACAAAATATAACTTTCTTTTTTTGTTTATTTTTTTTAGAACAGGGTCTCAGTCTGTTGGTCAAGCTAGAGTGCAGTGGCACAATCATAGCTCACTGCAAACTTGAACGCTTGGGCTCAAGTGATCCTCCTGCCTCAGCCTCCAGAAAATATAACTTTCATATGGATAAAAAACACAAATGCGAAATCAGAACTTTAAAACTTACATAACGATGTACAGAAGCGTATCTTTACATCATCAAAGTAGGAAATAAAAAACGTTTTAAATGAAAATCTTAAAAATATAGATTATGTTAGAATGTCAACGTCTCTATAATTAAAATGATTCTACAAAAGTTAAAAACAGGCCAACGACAGAGTTGGAAAAGGTATTTGCATATAACATACAATAGATTACTAAATGGAAGAGATAATTAACTTATACAAAACCATAAAAATAAAACAGGAACTCATTAAAAAATAGTAAAATATGTGAATAAGCAATTCACAAAAATATGACCAAGAAACATATTAAAAGAGGCTCAATTTCACTAGAAATTTGGGAATTGAAAACCGGAAAAATGACACACCATTTTACTACCATCATATTGAAAAATATTTTTGAGGTCTGAAAATAACCCATGTTGGCAGAGATTTGGGGAAACCGAAACTTACATGACCTGCTCATACAAATGTAAACTGGCCACCCTAGGAGGGTGATTTGGCAAGATCTGGTAATATTAATGAGATATATATTTTATAATCCAATAAGTTTACATCTTGGTATCCTGGAGAAAATTCTGCCCAGGTGCATGAAGCTACAAGGTTAATCATCGCAGTAGTTTTTTAATAGCAAAAATTGGCAACAACCTAATTGTTCACCAATAGAATGAATGAATGAAGGAAGGAAGGAAGGAAAATAGCAATATATTCATGCAATGGAATACCATCTAGAGTTACAATAGCGAATCATACCCACATGTCCAGTTGAATAAATCTCAAAAACATAATGTTGACTGAAAAAAAAATACAGAATGGCACATATGACTTGGTATCATTTATGAAAACTTAAAAATTATGATGCAATGATGGATATTGCTCACTGATAGAGAAAAACAAAGATAAGCACACAGGATTGTGATTTTTTTTGGAGAATGATAGAACAGAATCAGATCAGGAAAGGGGGCATATGAAGATTTAATTATATTTAAAATAATTTATTTCTTTAAAATCTATACAAATCTGAACCAAAAATTGATGTACTCAAATTAGTTAAATGTAAGTGACAAAACATAGGTACTCATTATATTATTTTCTCTATGCTTGAAATATTTCATAACGCTTCTTCTTCTTAATGAAAAAGCCTATGAATACTACACTAAAAATGTCAATCATTATGTTTTTCTATTCACAGCTCCCTAATATGTAAGCTGTTCTTGCCCATAGTCCTTGATGTTCCTCTGACCCTATCCTTTCCCACAACTCTGCTGGAGTCACATCTAATGGAACCAGAAGTGTTTCAATCTGAGGAATCCCATTTGTATGCTGACCAGTAGCCTGCCAAGGAAAAAAGACTTGAACAATGTGAATTTTTTTCTTTGGAGTTTAGAAATCCTTGTGGATTTCCCAAGTGGAAAGAGGAGCTAAAATGTCTAATCCTTGATGCCTGTGGCTGCCATTTTGGGACATATACAACCAGGAGAGTAAATAGTTTGGCCTTGTCAACAGAGGTAGGTGATACCATGAGGGCCCAGAGAGAAGACAGCAGCTCTGATTTCTTTTAAAAAATATGTATTTAGTTTTTAAAAGGTTGATACATTTAAAAAGTTGTACACATTTATGGAGTGAAAGGGATATCTTGATACATGCATACAATGTTGTAATGATCACATCAGGGTAACTGGGATATCCATCACCTCAAACATTTATTCTTTGTGTTGGGAACACTTCAATTGTTAGCTTGTGGCTATTTTGAACTATTGCACCACATTATTGTGAACTACCTTTCCCTACTTCACTATTGAACACTAGATCTTTTCCCTTCAATCTAACTGTAATTTTGTAGCCATTAACCAACCTCTCTCCATTTCTTATGGAGCTCTGCAGTTCAGATTAATATACGATGCAATTGAGCTTTTTTTTCTATTTGTGGATTTCATTAAATATCTGTACCTTACAATCCTCTCCTCCCCATTCTCTTTAACTTGTGATTCTTGTAGTCGAAAAAATTGTTTAGAAAAGATAGAATGATGAAATCTTTGAATCATAATCAATACTAAAGATGAAAACATTTTCATGGAAAGGATAGTAGAAACTGCCTGCTGAAGACTTAGGAGATTGCCTCTGATCTTTGGCAAAAGTCTAAAAAAAAAGATTTAAAAGAAATTGTAACTTGAGAAAAAAAATCAACTTAATATTCACAATCATATCCCAATCTCTTCTTCCTACTTCCTACCCTCACTGCTCTCTAAAGAGGAAGGACCAGTGGTATGCTAGAGATGGTTTGTACCAGTTTGCCGGGGAGCAACTCTCAGATTTTCAAGAATTTGTAAGCTATTTGTTAAACACAATCATTGCTACAAATTAAATTATTCAAACTTAGTTAAATAACTTGCATTAAAATCAAGGGACTCATGGTATGCTGTCTGCATGAGACCTGTCTCACATATAATAACACCCATAGGCTCAAAATAAAGGGATGGAGGAAATCTACCAATCCTATGGAAATTAGTAAAAAGGCAGGGGTTACTACCCTAATTTCAGACAAAACAGACTTTAAACCAACAAAGATCAAAAAGGACAAAGAAGGGCATTACAAAATAGTAAAGGATTCAATTCAACAAGAAGGTCTAACTATCCTAAATATATATATACTGAACACAGGAGCACCTAGATTCATAAAGCAAGTTCTTGGAGGCTTACAAAGAGACTTAGATTCCCACACAATAATAGTGGGAAACTCCAACACTCCACTGACGGTATTTTTGAGCACAGATCATTGAGGCAGAAATTGACCAAAATGTTCCGGACCTGAACTCAACATTGGACCAAATGGGTCTGATAGACTTCATCAGAACTCTGTCCCCAACAACAGAATATACATTCTCCTCATCACCACACGGCATATACTTTAAAATCAACCACACAATTAGACATAAAACAACCCTCAGCATATGCAAAAGAACTGAAATCATATCAAACATACTCTTGGACCACAGCTCAGTAAAAATAGAAGTCAAGACTAAAAAAATTGCTCAAAGCCATGCAATTACATGGAAATTAAGCAACATGCTCCTGTATGACTTTTGGGTAAGTAGTGAAATTAAGGCAGATACCAAGAAGTTCTTTGAAACTAATGAGAACAATGATACAACATACCCGAATCTTTGGGACATAGTTCAAGCAGCCTTCAGAGGGAAATTTATAGCACTAAACTCCCACATCAAAAAGTTAGAAAGATTTCAAATTAACAACCTAACATCACAACTGAATGAATTAGAGAAGCAAGAGCAAGCCAACCCCAAAGCTAGCAGAAGACAAGAAATAACCAAATTCAGAGTTGAACTGAAAGAAATTGAGACACACACACACACAAAATTCCAAAAGATCCAGGAGTTAGTTTGTTATAAAAATTAATGATATATAAGCTAATAGCTAGACTAATGAAGAAGAAAAGAGAGAAGATCCAAATAAACACAATTAGAAATGACGAAGGGAAAGTTAGCACTGACCCCACAGAAATAAAAATAACTATCAGAAACTACCATGAACACCAGTATGCACACAAACTAGAAAACTTAGAAGAGATGGATAAATTCCTGGACTTATACACCCTCCTAAGACTGAACCAGGAAGAAACGGATTCCCTGAACAGACCAATAATGAGCTCCAAAATTGAATCAGTAATAAATAGCTTACCAACCAAAAAAAAGGGCAGGACTGGATGAATTCACAGCAGTATTCTACCAGATGTACAAAGAGATGTACAAAGATGTGGGTGTTTAGATCTGGTACAATTCCTACTAAAACTGTTCCAAAAAATTGAAGAGGGAACTCTTCCCCACCTCATTCTATAAGGCCAGCATCATCCTGATACTAAAACTTGGTAGAGACACAACAACAACAAAAACTTCAGGCCAATATCCTTTATGAACATTGATGCAAACATCGTTAATAGAATACTTGCAAACCAAATCCAGCAGCATGTTAAAAAGCTAACCCACAACAATCAAGTAGGCTTCATCGCTGGTATGCAAGGTTGGCTTGACATATGTAAATAAATAAATGATATTCATCACACAAACATAACTAAAGACAAAAACCACAAGATTATCTCAATAGATGCAGAAAAGGTTTCAATAAAATTCAACATCAGTTCATGTTAAAAACTCTCAATGAAGGAACACAGCTCAAAATAGTAAGAGCCATCCATGACAAACCCACAGCCAACATCATACTTAAAGGGTAAAAGCTGGAAGCATTTCCCTTGAAAACTGGCACAAGTCAAGGATGCCTTCTCTTACTCCTCATATTCAACTTATTAGGTTGGTGCAAAAGTAATTGTGGTTTTTGCCATTATAGTAAATGTAAAAGCCACAGTTACTTTTGCACCAGCCTAATAGTATTGGAACTCCTGGCCAGAGCAATCAGGCAAGAAAAAGAAATAAAGGGCATCCAAATAGGAGGAGAGGAAGTCAAATTACCCCTGTTTGCAGACAACCTGATTCTGTATCTAGAAAACCCCATAGTCTTGGCCTAAAAACTCCTTCAGCTAATAAACAACTTCAGCAAAGTTTCAGGATACAAAATTATGTTCAAAAATTACTAGCATTTCTATACACCAACAACAGCCAAGCCAGGATCCAAATCAGGAATGCAATCCCATTCACAATTGCCACGAAAATAATAAAATATCTAGGAAGACAGCTAAGCAGGGAGGTGAAAGATATCTACAATGAGAACTACAAAGCATTGCTCAAAGAAATCAGGGCCAGATGCAGTGGCTCACTCCTGTAATCCCAGCACTTTAGGAGGCTGGGTCAGGTGGATCACGAGGTCAGGAGTTTGAGACCATCCTGGCTAACATGGTGAAACCCCATCTCTACTAAAAATACAAAAAATTAGCTGGGCGTGGTGGCACGTGCCTGTAGTCCCAGCTACTCGGGAGGCTGAGGCAGAAGAATCGCTTGAACCTGGGAGGCAGAGGTTGCAGTGAGCTGAGATCACACGATTGCACTCCAGCCTGGAGTGAGACTCCATCGAAAGAAGGAAGGAAGGAAGGAAGGAAAGGGGAGGGGAGGGGAGGGGAGAGAAGGGAAGGGAAGGGAAGGGAGGGCGGAAGGAAGGAGGGAAGGAAGAAAGGAGGGAAGGAAGGAAGGAATCAGAGATGACACAAATAAATGGAAAAACATTCCATGCTCATGGATCACGGATAGGAAGAATCAATATGATTAAAATGGCTATACTGCCTAAAGTGATTTACAGATTGAGTGCTATTTTTATCCAACTACCAATGGCATTTTTCACAGAATTAGAAAAAACAATTTCATAATTCCTATGGAACCAAAAAAGAGTCTGAAAAGCTAAAGCAATCGTAAGCAGAAAGAACAAAGCTGGAGCCATCACGTTACCCAACTTCAAACTATAATACAGGGCTGCAGTAACCAAAATAGCATGGTACTGGCACAAAAACAGACACATAGACCAATGGAACAGAATAAAGAGCCTAGAAGTAAGGCTGCACACCTACAACCATCTGATCTTTGACAAAGCTGACAAAAACAGTCAGTGAGGAAAGAACTCCCTGTTCAAGAAATGGTGCTGGGGTAACTGGCTAGCCATATGCAGAAGATTGAAAGTGGACCCTTTCCTTACATGTACAAAATCAACTAAAGATAGATTAAAGACTTAAATGTAAAACCCAAAACTGTAAGAACTCTGGAAGACAACCTAGGCAATGCCATTGTGGACATAGTGAAGATGTCCACTTCTTCACTATGTCCACAAAAATGACATGATGAAGATGCCAAAAGTAATTGCAACACAAGTAAAAGTTGACAAATGGGATCTAATCAAATGTAAATGCTTCTGCACAGCAAAAGAAACTACGAAGAATAAACAGACTACAGTGTGGGAGAAAATATTTGCCATCTATGCATCTCCCAAAGGTCTAATATCCAGCATCTGTAAGGAATTTAAACAAGTTTCTAAGAAACAACAACAACAACAAAAAAACATTAAAAAGTGGGCAAATGACATGAACAGACACTTTTCAAAAGAAGACATACATGTGGCTGACAAGCATATGAAAAAAAGTCAAATATCACTGAACATTAGAGAAATGCAAATGAAAACAACTGTGAGATACCATCTCATACCAGTCAGAATGGCTATTAGTTAAAAGTAAAAAAAGTAACAGATGCTGGCAGAGAAAAGGGTACACTTAGACACTGTTGGTGGGAGTATAAATTAATTCAACCATTATGGAAAGCAGTGTGGTGATTCCTCAAGGAGATAAAAACAGGACTACCATTCAACTCAGCAATCCCATTAATGGGTACATACCCAGAGGAATGTAAATCAGTCTACCATAAAGACACATGCATGTGAATGCTCATTGCAGCACTAGTCACAATAGTAAAGATATGGAATCAACCTAAATGCCCATGAATGACAGATTGGATAAAGAAAATGTGGTACATATATACCATGGAGCACTATGTGGCCATAAAAAAGAATGAGATGATGTCTTTTGTGGGAACATGGATGGAGCTGAAGATTATTATCCTTAGCAAACTTATGCAGGAACAGAAAACCAAACACTGCATGTTCTCACCTATTAGTAGCAGCTAAATGATGAGAACTCATGGACACAAAGAAGGGAACAACAGACACTGGGACCTACTTGAGGGTGGAGGGTGGGAGGAGGGGGAGGATCAGAAAAAGTAACTATTGGGTACTAGTCTTAGTACCTGGGTGATAAAATAATCTGTACAACAAATTCCTGTAACATAATTTTACCTATATAACAAACCTGCACATGTACCCGTTAACCTAAAATAAAAGCTTAAAAAAAAACCCAAAGGAAATAAGTGCTAAAAACTCATCACTTCTTAATTATTTTGCTGCATTTTAAATTACCTATGCTTTTTAGTTTATTTGCATGTTTTGTATCCGTATGATATGAATACCATATAAAGGTGTGTGTGTTGCTGCACATCTTCCTAATTGCACATTTAGTGACATCACGTTAACTTGAAAATGGCCATGGCAGGAACATTTACACCACAGAAATTGGCAAATGCTACCAACCAGATCTTGATTTATTGTTTTGTTGATCGTCTATGTTTAAGAAAGTTATGAGAATGTTACTAATGCAGATTAAACAAAAAGGAATGTTCTGTCTGTAGCTGTCATACTGTGAGTAACATGGAAATTTGAGGAAATATTCAACTGTATTCAAAACTATTATCCAGTTTAGCAAAGAAGTTGTTCACATTATTGATGAAGAGTGGACCTGTGATGTATATCTTTTCTGTTTTATTTTTGTCTCACTCATTAACATATATATATATATATAAATATCAACAATGTTTACATGGAAACTATACTCATTCATCAATCATAAATTTTGTTACACATCTATTATATCAGTAAAAGTCATAATATATATTATACATTAGGCATATAATATATAATGTACACACACACATACACATAGGCAAACATACACATCTTTTCACATACCACCCGGAAGGGCCACATAAAATTATATAGGGAATGGAGGAGTTACAGACAGAAAAGATTAGGCTAGTAATTTAGTAGTTCTGGAGAACTGGACATGATTAGGAGAGAAGAGGTAAGTGAGAAAAAAATAGGAACAAAACAGCACATTTTGTTTTTATAAAGCAGAGAGAGAATGGTAAAATGTTTCAGTTGTTACTCAAAATGAGAAATTTGGGTAAAGAAGATCTTTAGAATATTTTGCTGTAGAATGTAACATAATTCCCCTTTGAAGGACTTTGGTAAAAATTTACATTGTTGTCACCTTTTTAGATGTTTTGATTTTTTCATTTTCAAATGCATATCTGAGCTTAAATGGCCCATGAAGCAGTCAGTTATATGCAGATCACACTAGCATTTTGATAATAAAATTATTAGCTGAAGTCAAGATGGGTTTAATATGAACAAGTTATACCAAAGTTATTTTTTTGTTCCTCTTATGATTGGGTGGTTCTATTAGCATATATTGAAAATAATAACAAAAGCAACAATAATACAACTATTACTACTATTAATTATTATTTTTATATTACCAGTAATTTTTCTATATTCTTTATATGTAATTTGAGCATGCATTTACATGCCTCACAAAAACATTATGAGGCAGACACAAATAATTTATTATTACATTTTATTTGTCAGGAACAGACAAGGTGATCTAATTTGCTCCAAAGCACATAACCAGTAAAGTCTAGCAAGATTAGAATTCAGACTATCTTAACCCTTGAGGTGGCACTATTAGTTAACTCTACAACGCTACAAAATTGCCAAGCATTAGCAGTATAGTGTATTTTAAGTATTTATCTTAGTTTCTAAAGGGCACAGATATCAGTTTAAAGACAGGTTCCAGTCTGGGTGTTAGAAAGCTACTTTGTATTTGATTCCGTTGATCGAGTTAATATAAGCATTTACTGAGCATCTGGTTGTTTAAGAGAATATCACAGACATTTCAGGAGAGACAAAGATGAATAAAACATGGTTCCACCTTTGAGGAGCTTAAAACCCAGATATTCAGTGTCTTTACCAATCTCTTGAATGAATCCAAGAGGCAGATTAAACTGGCAAAGGATTTAAAATAATTGAAATTCAAAAAACTCCGAATAGTTTCACTTATATTCTGAAATTACTAAGTGTTGCAGGGATAAATGTATTTTGCATCATATTCAAAACCAAGTGCAAAGATACATGACTGAAAATCTGTTTTTGTAGCAGCTTTTGTATCGAAAGGTTTTAGATTAACCTCAGGACTAAAGTGCTGTTAAAATTTTTGATGTGTTCTTAGTTATTGTAATAAAACTAACACACCAGAATGAGCATTCCTTTTTGTTTTTGTTTTTTCTAGAAGCTCTATACTAGTCAGCCATCTCAGCAGTATTCTTTTCAGTTCAGGCTGTAACATTTTAAAAGGAGCATTGAAAAATGCAACTGGGATAAATGGAAAAGGATAACTAAACCAACTCATGTGAAGAATGGCTGAAGGAATTGAGGATGTTTAGCCTGGACAAGGAAGACTCAGAGAGTATACGGGATCGGATTCCAAAATACTTGAAGGGTTGTCATGTGGGGAAGGAGTCAACTTCTGAGCTGCTCCAAAAGGTAAAACTAGCACAAATGACCCGAAGTCAGATGGAGATTATCTCAGGTTAGCAAAAGAAAGTTTGAATACTGAGCTATTAAAAAATAGATTACGTTACCATGTGAGATAGAGGAAGGGCTTCGAGAGGAGATGTGAGGACAGCTAGGGGTGGGCTGCTGAACTGCATCATATTGAAAGCATCTTCCAAAATCAAAGTTCCATGATTTATGATTCCATAACAGAAGTAATTCCCTAAACGTTTGTAACACACACAGAGTAAAATCATATTTTCCCAAAATATGTGAAATTTGGGGGATTATAATTAACATATGAGTAGCAATTACCTTTATTGTCCTTTTAGAAGTACAAGAAGCAGTGATATTTAGGTCATGACAAGAGAAGAAATACGTGGCCTTTGTGCATGGAAAGCCCAAGAACAATGGGCATAGGCCCTGGGAATCCTCTCCATGGGAAACAGAGGACTGTTTTGATATAAAAAAGTGAACAGAGAAAGAATACAAGGTTAACACTGGATGCAACTTTAAATCCTTCAGCACAGTGCCTAGCAGCCATAAAAAAGCAAACAAAAGTCTGCAAACCCTTTCCAGAGGCGATGAATAGAAACAGAACAAATCACTCTCGCCTAGATAAATGCTACATCCCTGTACTGCTTTGCTGACCACAGACCTCCTCTGCAAAGGGCATTAAAGCCATCGGGAAGGGGAAGAAAAGGCACCCAGAATGAGGGCAAAAAATTCTGGTGCATAGCTCTTGAGCTAATTTACACAAAACCAGTTAATGTAATTGGCAAATGGATACTTAGAGATGGAATATTTAAAGAAAATCCCTCTACAAGAGGCCAAGGAGACAGTGAAAGAGACTGCTCTAGGCTTGTTGAATACAGGAAAAAAATGAAGAGGAAAGATTGACGTTGTAATCCAACCAGAGCTCAGTGGAGAGGCAAGAAGAATTAAGAGAACAGGTCTTTGCCCAGACGATGAAAGACCCAGCTAAAATCCTAGCCACACCATGCAATTTATTAAAAGTTGTTTCTTCCCCCGTAACCAACCAGCTTCCACTAGTCTCTAGCGTTCTTTCTGACTTATTTCATTAACATTTCCTTCTTTTTCTGGAGCAGTCAGGGCCCCAGGGAATCTTTCTTTTTCCCCACCTCACCCCCACCAATGGGGCATTGAATGAGAGCCAGGGTGTTGTCTGTGAAAAGAGAAATTGCAAAACCACAAATTGCAGAAAATGGTTACTGCCAAAAATCGAAAGGAACACACGATATCACCATGCCTCTTAAAAAGCAATTGCGCATTTTACAGGCCTCTGGATAATTCAGGTTTGTTTGGCAACTTTCTCACCCATACCACCCAGAAGATAATTCTCTTCCACCAGAGGCAGTGGTCCTAAAGAATATGAGAAGTTGAAAAGAAACAAAAGAATGTGGGTGCAAGTCTTTCCAGAGCACTGACCTGGCCCAATAGTGTTCTATTTTCTTCTATTGTGTGGTATTAATTTGAAAGCCCAAAGCTTGCCACCAGAATCCCAAGGACTCCCACTAAAACAGGGAGGGTCTCCAATGATTTAATAAGATTATTGGTAATACAAAGCATTTTTAGATGGTAAAATTTTTCCAAAACATTATATTATGTGATTATCACAACCACCCTTTGAAGGGGTCAGGAAAAATGTCTTCCTTCCTCTCTCCTTCCCTAAAAAGATACTTTGAAACTGAAGGGTTAAGTAACATACTCCAAATCATACTACTGAAGGAGTGAACTGGAACTTAGCCATTAGCCTTTTGATTTTTGCTCCTGAGTTCCTTCCACCGCACAGCCTTATTCCTCTATGGGGGCATATTTTCCTGACTTGGCTGAGGCTGTCCTCCATCCGTGGGTTGGGATTTTATGTGTTGCATATACATTTGCAGGACCTTCACTTGGAAAGTCTCCTGTCGTTGACTGTAGATGTAAGCCTTGTCTGAATGGAACTTTGATTAGGTCGTTTTTCATTTGCATTGGTTGAATAATACAATCATCATGAGGACAAAATGTCAACTCCAGAGGGGCTGATTCAACGTAGCTGCCAAAAGGAACCCAGGTCAAGACTGCCTGGTGATTTTAATGTGTTTCTGTGACTCCGTGGGTCAGACCAACTTTTCCCCAGTTGCTCAGAGATTGCTTGGGGAGTCGGGTAGACCCATTTTGTCTGGATTGTGTATAATTCCAGTGCAAGCTTCCTTCTTCTCAAAATATTTACTAATGAAACATACAGGGTCACTAAGCACCCTGTATGTTTCTAAGAAAAAAAAAATATGAAAAGAAAACAAACAATCACAAGTTGAGACCTCTAAGGTAAAATAGCCACTTTCCACCCTCTTTTTTTATTTTATTTTTTTTCAGTCTGAAAGATAAAGGGCACTTTCAACTGAAATTTTGATGAAGAGATCCTAGGGTAACACATAGGTGTTTAAATTTACGTATAGTGACTTAAAATGCTGCCTTAAATTGCCCTTCATCAAATTTTCACGATTAATATACACCAAGTATCTTTCGGTATCTAACATTAACTCATTTAAAATACTAGTAAAACCTAAATAGGCAGTAACAGTACAGTAAAGAGCTACCAAATATGAATATGCAAGAAAGTAAACATAGGCAATTTCCCCTGAACAGCTTTCTGTGTTCAAAAGAAAGAATACAGTCAAAAGTTAACATTTGTACAAACAACACACTCATGATAGCACATGAAAAGGAGACTACTCATAAAATCTAACATGACTTTCTTGGTAAAAGCTGCTTAAAACATTCATAGCATGCAGGTGTCTTGATAATGCAATAAAGACTAAAGCAAGATAATACAGAGATTGACATTTAAAAAAATTTCAGTGAATGCGTAATATGTTGACATTAAATCTGAATGTTTTGAGGGTGAATGTCTTTTGTGCTAACGCTTGAATATTTGATGTATAGCAGTGGGATCAATTTATTCTAGAGAGCAAACAAAAAAACTGTCATCCAGGGAAATCAGTAAAAACTAAGTTTTTCCTGCAGCTCAGCTGAACACATAATCTTCTCAGGGACTGAATGATTCAAAAGAGAATTTATTAGAACACGTATAATATATACAATTTAACTGTGCTCTTTGGTTTCTGATAGGTACTAGAATGTCTAATTAAATGCTTCAGTGACTACTGAAATGCATTCTCTGCTGGAAATTCTGTATGAATTAGAAGCTGAGGGTTGATGTAGCCTCCATGAGGGTAAATGACTCAACCATCTACCTTAGAGTTGTTGATTACCTGCTTAGTGACAAGCAACTTACACATTTTGAGGTACTTTTGAACAGCTAGGGTCTTTATATTACAGCTAAATCTACCTCCTGCTTGTGGACATTGGATATTATTAAATTACACCAGAGACATATGAAACTTTCTTTTTTTCCTTTGTTAAAATTATTCTTACCTTCATTTAATTAAAAAAAGAAAAAAAAAATCACCCTAATTCCAAAGACAAAACTCAGGAACTCCCAGTTCAGATCTGCTATAATTTTATTTGGTCTTTCAGAATAGAGAGGATTTGTAATTTAGGTATAGACACTGGAAGTACTAAGAATAAAGAAACATAATACACAGGAGATTAGTTCTGGAGAGAATACTGGTTTACAGAGTGGCCATAACGCAGTACACACAGGAAGGAATTATTAAGGTTACTACCATGCTGTTAAACAAGAAACAGTCTGTGACTGCATGGTGAGGAGCAAATGGGAAAAGAGTAATAAATTAGTCATTTGAGAGAACTGAATATTTAAGTGTTTAGTGTCACATGGTCATAATATATAAACGAACATTGCCTATTTTTTTATTCCTCGCTTTTATCTAGCTTTAGATGCAATATTGTCACAACCACAATTAGGCTGAATCTGCTTCCAAAATGGTTTCTGAAATGCTCCATGGTGTTATACAAATCAATAGTATGAAATGTTAGATTGGCTGTGTGTGTTGAGCCAGACTTTAAAAATGCAGCAATGTGAGATGGGAGCCTTAAAGATTACGAGACTTAGGAATTACAGCTGAGAAGTAGATACCATTTCAAGGAGGAAACGTACTTACATTTTGCTGCAAGTAAAATGCCTGTCTTTAAACAGTAGCCTCTGAAACAAAGAAAGAAAAAAAGAATGTTAAAAAATTATACAGCAGTCAATTCAAAATGAAAAAGGAGTGACATTTGAAGTCACTGACTGAAAAAAAAGAGAGAGAGAAGCCTAGTCTACAAAAGAATATATATTTATTGGGAGACTTTTCTTGGGGATACAGGAGGCTGTAGCCCAGAAAGAAAACATTTATGCTAGCTGCTGTATCTCATCACGTGCTCTGCTCCCTGCTCCTGAATATCCTAGAATTTCAAGACTACTTGACTCTTGCTTTGTCTCCCAGGTCCAATCTTGGAGACAGAAAACGTGGCTGGCTGGCTCATTCAACGGCTCAGACGCTCATCACTCTCTTGCTTTTGGTTCACACTGACATTGTACCTTGTTCTTCTTGGCCAAGTTCTGACACATTGTTCCTTTAAATGAAACTTCTCCTAAAGATATGGTTTTCTCAATTCTTACTTATTAGGATAAATGGACAGTTTTCTTTTCCAAGAAATAGAAAGCTTTTGTGGGAGATGCGAGGAGGGGGATTGAAACCAAAGCCAAGTTTCTCTTTATTCAAGATGTTGGTGAAAGGGGAGGGACAAATAGACTGTGCCTATGCTTGGAAGGCCAATTGTGCAGGCAATTTGTTCAGTGTGGCAGCCCACCAGACAATTCAGCTTGCTTCCAAATCCATAATTTATTGAACCTATTGTGGTTATATTGAAAGGGGTACTTTTTAGTGCAGTAGGTTTAATAGGAAATGGCAGGAAAGTCCCTATGATTGATATGAACTATCTGCATTCTGAGGTTCAAGTGATTCCAGATCATCTCTAAGACTAAGCACTCAAATCGTGGTGTCCTCAGACCTACAGAAAGATCTTTCCACACCACCCACAGTGATCTGGATAGGTCAGATTAGTTACTTCAGTGGACCAATGTTTTTCCAAGCTCTGCCATTTCTTAATAATAGTGTGATTTGGGCAAATGGGTTCAAAGCTCTAAAATTGATAGAAATATTACTAGTGGTTATTTCAAAGAACTGCCATAAGGGTTAAATAAAATTATATATATAAAATAGTTAGATAAAGTCCTCCTCACGTCAATGTGCTCCAGAAGCAAGAAAATGATGAAAGTCTTAAGCCATTGAACTAGCCAACCAGACTTACCATATTTCCTCTCTCCAGCACCCTCTCCAGCACTATCTGGTGGTGTTACTGTTATTATTATCATCAGCAGACCAAGTTGTAAAGCCAAATTAAGAATATATGATAAATCCATGAAATGGGAGCTGGGAAGGTAGCTATGGAGGTCTCGCTTGGGTAAGATGTCTCCATTTATGACAGTCAAAGCTTGTCCCAAATTCCTTGTCCCAAATTCCTTGTCCCAAATTCCTCTTCCAGATTTTTTCTCCAATTTTCATTCCTCCAACTACTCAATATCTCCAGTCAACATCCTTATTAAAAAAAACCCTACCTGTTTTAGCAAGCCACCTAATTCCTCATTTACTGTCTGTGAAGATGGTTAGGAGGGGAGCTTACTGATCAACAAATTGTTAAATTATTAAATTTCTAGGGCCACAAATAATACAGATAATTCCTCTTTATACAGGTAAGAGGTTGATACATTTTTATCGGACTGAATTTCTCAGACAGATTCTATAGTTTGACCCAACAAGGTCTCACATGTGTCACTAACTGGAAGAAGTTATTATTATTAGTTGTTAGTTATTATTCTACAGTTTCGGAGCCAACAAGATCTCACATGCGGCACTAACTGGAACACTGTTCTGATCACAGCCTGACACACATTTCCTCCCACCCCCTGCCTTTCCAAACAAAAACAGTGCACTGAAAATTCTTCCGAAATTGTGTACCCTTCAGCTCCTTTGAAGAACTTGTTGCTAGGAAACAAATTTGGAACATTCTCACCTACTGAGAAAAGTTTTTACCGCTGCCTCACATAATGGGTTCTTCTTTGGCCACAAAAGTATTAACAAAGGAAATTATCTGTCTATTACTTGACAGATTCATTGGACAAGAACTCTTCATTTGGGCAACATTTTCACAGCAATATCATTGATTACTTTGAAAACTATTCAGGGATGTCCTTGAGACTGCATTATGGATCTATTCAATTCAATGTTACTGATCATTTTTCTTGAGGTACAAAATAAATCAAGCAGTTAAGCATACTGTGGCAGTGTGCTTTTTCAGACCGGAGAGTTACATAAAAACACACCTCTGCTTTTTTAAAGCTTATTTCCACAACAGACAAAGAAAAACCTGAATTCTTAAAGGAGAAAGAGAGGCCTTCAAAGTATTAACTCCTTCACTGAATGCTTACTGAGTGCCTACTATGTGCAAGGCATTGTGCTGGGCCCTAATAACACATCCCCTCCCCTCGTGATTAACCTCTGTCTGGCTGGAGAGACAACTGGACAGTTTAGAGGGATTGCATCACAATGTAACACAAAGTTACAACAGCGGTCAGTGAGGAGGGAAGGTGAAATTGGGTAATCAATCCAGACAGAAAGGTCAAGGAAGTCTAATTTTGGGAAGCATTGAAATAGCATCTGGTAAAAAATTCATATTTAATAATAATAACAGTTACTATGGAGTGCTTAATGCATCGAGAACCTCCTAATGTACTGAGTAGTTTATTCCTCATAGTAACCCTAGGGAGATATTATTCTTATCCTAGAGCAGGACATAAGAAGGCAGATGGCGAGTGTGGAGCAGACCAAGCAAGGGAACATCACTGAGTGCAAGACCCTGGGCAGGAGGAACTGGCTCATTTGAGGGACCACCATTTATATTATTTGCATATACTTTGGCAGAGTCCATTCTCCCACCACACAAGGGTCTTTAAGAGATCATAAATGGGGATCTTCTTATGTGGATCTTAGAAGACTTTAGCTAGGGAAGCCTAGTCTCTCTGCTCCCACCTCAGGGGAGATGTGAGGTACATCCTGGCTCTGCCCTGTGCTATGCCCACCTCAGAAGATCTGCATGGCCAGCAGGTTATCCTCCTCGGATCATGGTAGGACATGTGCCTGATTCAGTAGTAAGGTTCATACAGAACAGACTTTACCCGAAGCCCTTGGGACACATTCTTTGGTCCCTTTGCTGAAATCCACTTTCATATGAACTGTGCTGAACACTGAGGATACATCTCTATCTGTGATCTCTTCTGAGAACATCTTATCTTTAAACCAAGTGCTCAACTAGGGGATTCTCCATACCATTTATTGATCTCAACTTCTCACCCTGGTTCCTGTGGTTGATCCCATCATGTTGTCATCTGTAACCTACAATTGATACTCATTAGAAAATAATATCACTTAGATTTCTGAGTGTTCTATGCTGATTAGGATATCTGGTTTGAGTTGTCAGTTATTTAAAATGTTTATGGCTTGTAAAAAGTTGCATCAATGCAAGTATAATTGTATAATGTAACCTATGGAGTAAAATCTCCTATATACTATTCCTCTTTATGATACACAATAATCTAGTTCCTATATTTTCAAGATTATAAATTTTGAGATGAGGTGGCTACTGCCCTCTTATTCTGAATTTTGAATTAATTCTATCTTATGTTAATTTTACTTATTTGCTTAATGCTATGGTAGGACTACCTATTCTCTATCCCACTTATTCTCAGGAGTATAGGTAACCACTTAAATTACCTGTGAAATTAATTTAAGAATGAAGGTTTTATTTAAGATAGAATATGCCAATTATCAGGTAATAATAATAATTTATGAATAGTGTATCTCCTCTTTGCTTTGATCAAGTGTTCTTTAAAAGCCAAGACTATGTGATGAAGGCATAGCGATATGATGTCAAGAGTTGTAGGGGTTTTGCCCATGGCCCCCACTCTGGGGGCAGAAGCAGTATCAGAGGGCCAGGAGTTCAAGTCTCGATTCTTCCACCAACCTCCAGTGTGACCCCTGGCCAGTTATTTAATCTCTCTAAGTCTCGAGACCTTCATCTATAAAATAGAAGTAAGAGTAGCACTGTACTTATCCTAAGATTGTTGTGTTTATTGGAGGATAATACATATAAGGCATTTGGAAGAGAACTGGCCCAATCCTAGTGCTTACTGCGTGACAGTTACGTTGTCTTCATTAAGTACAAACTGAAAACGTATTGTACAAAGAACTGTACCACCCACTGGATTAAAATATTCTGTACTAGTTCCTTAAATGGTTATAATCGGGGGACATGACCTCTTTTTTCTCTGTGGGTTCTGATTTGACCCCACAATGAACTCAACTTCAAAAAGTGATATCAGATTGTTTTTCATGACTTCTAATAATTTTGCTCACAGTAGCTTTTTAATCCCGTGGCCTCACTCGTATTTTATTAATTTTATAAACACT
Organism: Chlorocebus sabaeus; assembly: GCF_047675955.1. Lineage (NCBI taxonomy): Eukaryota > Metazoa > Chordata > Mammalia > Primates > Cercopithecidae > Chlorocebus > Chlorocebus sabaeus. The sequence goes on from NC_132919.1 coordinate 42,192,983, forward strand.
GCCAATGGCTTCTCCTACGGTATTGGAATTCACTGTTTTTTGTTTTTCCTAGTCTTGACTCTGTGCCTTTGCTGAGGCCTTGGTGAACCATTCCACTGAATTAGCATGTTTATTTATAAATGACTCCTTGTGTTTTGATTTCTTTATAACTTTTTTAACAGTTACAAATATTTTTAATTTAAATAAGCCATTTTCATTTTCAAACATTTAGAAAATATTTTAAAACCCACTCAAATGAAGTAAAAGAACTCAGAACTGCACAGATTTATTTTGAAGCACACAAAGGAGTGAACGCTTTGCCCAATACCCCCATTTTCCAGAAGTAATTCTATCAACAGCACATGAGGGTATCCTTCTAAATATTTTTATGCTTATGAAAGCATGCATATATAAACCTTTATCCATACATATGTATGTCATGAAAATTTTTACAACAAAAACAAGGTCGTGCTAGATAATTTTCTATAAGTTGTGCTAGATAATTTTCTATAATATGCTTTTATTCTCTTAATGATATTTTTGAGGACACTGATTCCAAGTCAGTATATAGAGGTCTTATTCTTTTTAGTGGCTAAGTAGGAATTACTTATGGATATGTCCTAACTAATCCTATATTCACAGATATTCAGGTTGTTAGTAATTTTTTGCAATTACAGTGGACTTGTAATGACCAAGCATTTTGAACATTTGCTTTTAGATGTGTGGTCTTATACTGTAAAGTAGTTCTTAGAATTGCAAGTATTTTATAATAGGGTAGATGCAGCTTAATATTAGATGGGTTGTGCAAATCACTCTTCAAGAAGGTTGAAACTATTCATCCTCTATCAACAAGAAGATGTGTCCTCCATATGTATTTTTCACTTAGCATACATAATTTCCATTTCTTTGAGTTTTTCTTCTCTGTGTGCTAATCTTCCACCTGAACTTCAAGACACCTTATTCAGTTTTCAGCGATGTTTTTGAGTTTCAAGAACTCTCTTTTTCTCGGATCATTCCTTTGTAATAATTTCCCTAGTCTACCTAGGAATTTGCATTATTTTCTTTTAGTGTCCTTTTTCTTTCTTTCTTTAAGACTACCTCACAGAGAGCCACTTGTTCTGATTGTGTTGTTCTTTCCTCCTTCAAACTGCGGAGTCATCTTCAATGCCTTGTGCATTTTTTCTCCTCACTGTTACTTGTCTGCAAACATCCAGATCTTTCTAATCCATTACAGGGAAATGAGTCCTCAGCACACGTGTAGACAGACTTTTGGGGTAGTAGTGGGTCTGCAAGTTGTGAGAGGCAAAGGAGGAATATTTTCCTGGTGAACATGCTGGTAGGCTAGGACCCCTCAACTGAGGGTGCAGGGGAGGCCTCCAAGTTCTCAGGATCCTCCAGACAAGTGCAGAGTGTGGCAAGTCTCTTCGTGATACACAAGAAGAGTATCTTTTGGGCTCCTCCCCAGCCATACATCTAAAGCAAGCAGTCCTGCTGAGAACAACCTCTAGGCCAGTGCTCCTGGGACCTGGATCACCTGGGACCTTGCTAAAAAGCAGATTCTGGTTTGGAAGGTCTCAGGTGGGGCCTGGAATTCTGCATTTCTTACAAGTTTCCAGATAGGGCAGTAGGCTCTATGGCATGGGCCCCTTGGACTGAAGAGAAAAAGAGCCTGTGTTCCCTGTTTCCTGGGAGGCAGGCATCTTCCCAGGCTTCAGTGCCCTCACATTCCCCAGCCCTGTAAATGATGGTGTCCAAAAGCTGCCAATCACTGGCTGAATCTGCCCACCACCTCCAAAACCTGCAAGCCCAGGTGTCGGGGAATCCTTCTGCACTGCCAACAAATGTAGCCCGAGCTTTTCCCATCTACAGATAACTGTATTCGAAATTGCTTTGTCACCCCTGCAGAGAGCTGGGAAAGAGTTTCTTCAGGTAAAGTTCATCCATGTTTCCAAGCACTTCAAATTATATCTGGACTTCTGTATATCTTGATTGCTAAAAGAATATTTGAATTTTATTTTTAACCATTTAAAATTGTTCTTGATATAGACTTATATGTGGCTATCACTGAATTTCTTAACAAAAGTATTAATTTCTTGTACATCATATAAGCTTCTGTTTGATTCTAATGTTTATTGACATTTAATTTTCCTTATAAATTTTCATAATTTGGTCACCTTTCATCTACTTCAGGCCTTTCATCAATAGGCATATATACAAGCAGATGTAAAAATATGGCATATATTTATATATTTGATATAGTTTGGATGTATACCCCGCCGAAATCTCATGTTTAAACATAATCTCCAATGGTACAGATGGATCCTGGTGGGAGGTGACTGGATCATGGAAGCGGATTTCTCACGAATGGTTTAGTACCATCTCTTGGTACTGTCCTCACGATAGTGAGTTCTCATGGGACCTGGTCATTTAAAAGTGTGTGGCATCTTCATGCTCTCTCTCTCTCTCTTGCTCCTGCTCTGGCCACGTGACCTGGCTGCTTCCCCCTTCACCTACTGCCATGATTCTAAGTTTCCTTAGGTCTCTCCAGAAGCCGAGCAGATGCCAACATCATAATCCTGTGAAGCCTGCAGAACCGTGAGCCAATTAAATCTCTTTTCTTTATAAATTACCCAGTCTCAGGTATTTATTTCCTTCCTTCCTTCCTTCCTTCCTTCCTTCCTTCCTTCCTTCCTTCCTTCCTTCCTTCCTTCCTTCCTTCTTCCCTCCCTCCCTCCCTCCCTTCCTCCCTCTTCCCTTTTCCTTTCCCCTTTCCCCTTTCTCTTTTCTCCTTTCATTTCCTTTTTTTTCTTCCCTTCCTCTTTCTTTCTTTCTTTTTCGATAGAGTCTCTGTCACCCAGGCTGGATTGCAGTGGTGTAATCACAGCTCACTGCAGCCTCGACCTCCCTGGTCTCAGGTGATTCTCCCACCTCAGCCTCGTGATTAGCTGGGACTACAGACCCGCCCCACCACACTCAGCTAATTTTTGTACTTTTTTTTATAAAGATGGGGCTTTGCCATGTTGCTCAGGCTGGTCTTGAACTCCTATGCTCAAGCCATCTGCCTGCCAAGTTGGCCTCCCAAAGTGCTAAAATTATAGGCCTGAGGCACCGCGCCCAGCAGGTGTTTCTTTATAATAATGGGAGACTGGACTAACACAATATTTAAATGTGTTTTGTTTTTGTTCCCATTGTATTAACATAGCTTCAGGGCTAATATTTTATTATTTTATTATCTGCATTAATTAATTCAATATTTACGAATATCTCTTTTTCCAGGTATTGTATTAAGCATGAGAGTGATCAATAAGTGATGAGCTCCACCTTTGAGGGGCTTGCATTTCATTTTGGAGTACCTTGTTGAACGCTTTCAAGCTTACACAGTTTTTCCATAGATCATCTCATGTAATTCTCATATCACCTTTGGAAGACAGAGAATAAATTTATCAGCATATTAAGTTACTGGGAGAAACAAGAATCAGTGAGATTTAATGATCATCTCCAAATCATGCTACAAGTGATTTGAACTAGAATACAGATTTTCTGACTTCAGTGTTACTGCCTTTTAAGGTCATTTTGGATTTGAGCTTAATATTAAAAAGCCAAGGGTCTCCTAATACCTTTAATGAAACTGCTCTGACAGTTTGTGCTGGTTTCAGTAGCCACCATTGGGGCAGAAAATGACCCCAAATAACTCACAATTGAGTTGTGGTCTTTAGTTGTGGTCTTCTTAAAAAACAAAATACACAACAGCAACAAATTCAAAACTGACTCCCAAAACAATAAAAATGATTTCCATGCCCATGCCAGATTGAGAAGCCAGACCAAGCATTAACCCTTATCTTCAGGATAAAGACATTAAGAAATTTACTTAAACATGGCACTCTCAGAAAGCATGTCAATATCATAAATTATATTCTATCTTGAATATTAAAATATTTTATCAAAACAATGATATTGGCTGGCCATGGTGGCTCATGCCTGTAATTTCAGCACTTTGGGAGGCCAAGGCGAGTTGATCACCTGAGGTCAGGATTTCGAGACTAGCCTGGCCAACATAGTGAACTCCATCCTGGGTGACATGAGTGAGACTCTCTATCAAAACAAAAAACAAAAAAACAAAACAAACCCAACAACAAAAACAACAACAAAAAACACAACTACTCTTTTTGTTTTTTGAGTCTCGCTCTGTTGCCCAGGCTGGAGTACAGTGGTGTTATCTTGGCTCACCACAAGCTCCACCTCCTGGGTTCCCGCCATTCTCCTGCCTCAGCCTCCCGAGTAGCTGGAACTACAGGCGCCCACCACCATGCCTGGCTAATTTTTTGTATTTTTAGTAGAGTCAGGGTTTCACTGTGTTAGCCAGGATAGTCTTGATCTCCTGACCTTGTGATCCGCCCGCCTCGGCCTCCCAGAGTGCTGGGATTACAGGTGTGAGCCACCGCACCTGGCCAGGCACCTACTTTTTAACATATGTGAATTATTAATAGCAATGAACTAGATTGTCCTTTGTCCAATGTATTTATTTATTAAATATTTATCAGATATTTAAAATGTGTTCTAGGTATTGGATATAGAACGCTGATAAAAACATGGTGATTATTTTATTATTGAGGCATTGTAGTCAGTCTATTGTAAATGAGACCTATTAGAAAATGACTCTGCAATTATAGGGGTGTATGAAAAGTACTGTAATACTGTAGTACCGTAATACTGTAATACCGCAGAGCTACGCCTGGGGTATCTATTTAGGAGCAAAGAAAGCTCTTCCTAAATCAGATTAAGGCAAAATTTTCCAAAAAAAGATGATAATAGGTTTGTGGAAAAAAAATAAGTTAAATGTTCAAGTAAGTTTGGGAAACATTGGATCAAAGATAAATACATCTTTTTATGGCAGTCTTTTTCCAGAACTTGTAATATTCTGATATTGGGTATGAATTCCAGGGAAAGGGACTGTCACAAATTTATGTGATGAAAGTACCCTTTATTCCAAGGGTATCTGAAAGACACACATGTTGAAGGATGGCTCCGGTGATACAGAGACACTCTCCCAGAGCAGTGATGCTCATGTCGGAGCTGAGATTTCAAGATGATTAGGTGCTGAGCAAGAAGAAGAGGTGGAAAAGATTATTCTTTGCTGAAAACAGCATGTGTGAAGTCCCCGAGACAGGGTGTGTGCTGAAGTAACACAAAGTAGCTCAAAAAAGTTAGACTAAAGAATTTCACATGGAAGAGTGAAAAGAGATGGGACAGAGACCAGCAAGAGTTAGATCACCTCGGCCAGGTAAAGGGTTGAACATTATTCCGAAAGCCAAGAAATGTATTTAAAAGTTGCTAAAATAGGGAAGAAGTATGAATGGATTTATACAGCATGGATTTTAGAAAGGTCAACTTGGAGAAAGGAGTAGTCAGAAGGAGTTATTTAATTAACCCAGATATCTGTGTTGAGGGACTGAACCAGAGGAGTAATAAAGGGGAGGGAAGAGGGGAGGGAAGGAGGGGGAGAGAGAGAGAAAGAAGGGGCTAAGGAGAAACAGGTTACAGGACCAGGTGATCTACTGGATGTGGGCAGGGGATTAGGTGACGCCTGGAGAATGGGGTCGGTGATATGGCTAGCCACAGAAATGAGCAATATAAGAAAAGATTTGGTTGGAATCTAATGACTCACTAGGAGGTAGAATACAGGTGAAAAAGGATGAAGTTCTAAGCTATAGCTGTGGCCAAAGTAGTGTTAGACATGTTGAATTTTTGGAGCCATTGGGACATGTAACTGTTGAGATCCTAGCAAGTAAATCTATTAGAGATAATAGTGCTAGAAATCTAGAAGTCACATAATTATTCTTCAGGGAATGCAGACATCATTTTAAAGTTCTATACCCAAAACCCCTTAATGGGGGAAAGACAAGTACAAATTATTTTAAAATATAGTATGGTGAAAAAAATTACTATTCAAAAGCTAAACTGACTAGCTTCTTTTGCCTTTGAAGGGGAGATGGACTTACACATATCAGTGGGAAAATAAATTTCTATATTGGTTTCTCAACCTTAGTACTACGGACATTTGGGGCCTGATTGATTCTGTGTTGTGGAGGCTGCTCTGTGCATTGTAGGATATTTGGCAGTGTCCATGGCCTCTACCTGCCACATGCCAGTATTATCCTCTTTGTCATTTGTGACAACAAAAATGTCACAAAACATTGTCAAATGTTGCTGGAGGGGCACAATTGCTGGGCCCTTCCTCCCCAATTAAGAACCACTGCTCTATGCATTCCGTTCAACATAATGCGGTGGAATTTTGAAGAACTCTGCTAACACTTTGGAGTCACGAAAAGGTGAAATCATGAGGAAATGGTCTTTGACTTAGCAAATGCAAAGTTGGTCTAGACCTTGAATCGGTGGTCTAGGAGCCAAATGCTGCTACAGAAGACAGTAAGAGGGATGAAATTCCTAAAGTCAGCTAGGGGGAGTTTGTTAAGCAGCAAAGAGGTGAGACCTCTGGAGAAGGGAGGGCGGTGTGAAATTTTTGTTGGCTGGGAGGATGGAGGGAGGGCCTTTAATGACAGGGATGCTTAGTATTCAATCCTCAGTTATTTACTGTTCTTTAGAGTAAGATTTCTCCCTTGTCCTAAAGTCCTGATGTGGGTGAGAGAATGTTATCTCCCAGGATTTTACAGAGATTTTAAGTGTGGGGTTTAAGCTTATAAGCTTTGACTGCACCACCATCATCTTCTCTTTCTTTTTATATTTTCCATTTTCTTCCTTTTATTTCACATCCTACAACAGAAGCTTTCCTTCTTTGAGCATAATTTATTTGCCTAGAATCCCCAGTAGGCTTAATTACCCCATGGGATGCTGAATTTGAGGTGTAGGAGGCCAGAAAGGCCCTTTAGGCTGATCTGGGCAGAGTTTCACCTAAAGAGTGGCATCATTAACAATGTGGGGTCCTCCACCTGAGGCTTTGCTTTACAGATGGGTAAACTGAGGCACAGAGGAGTGTGCTTTGTTTAAAAAGTAGAAATTAGGTCTTTTGGCTCCCATTTTTTGTGCTTTTTCTAGCAGAGCATGTAATCTATGGAAATCACCCTTCTCTGATTAACTGACATCAACATTTAGAAAGGTCTTTGATTTCTGCACTAGCCACTTCAGTGTAATAACCCTGCTAGAATGAAAAAGCAGAATAAGAGCTGTTTGACTAAAGACTCTCTCCAATGAGGCCCTGAAGTTCCATTTGTATTCATATCTTTTCTACATGATATCATTATGATCTGACTCTGAATATTTTCAACTTTCAAACATTTCAAATTTCCAACTCCAAGTCGTCAGCTGACAATACAGACTCACAGAAATCTTTCGTGTCTCGTAGGTTACTGTCCAAATGTTATAATTAAATAATAAATTTCTAAGGATTAGTTATTCCAATATCAAAGCAGTAGTTTTTGGTAAGGAATAAAGGATCTGCTTTCAAAACTGCTGTGGATAATATGAAAGCTGATCCATGGCCAGTGTTTACCTATTTAGCTATCAATTTTAATAGAACATTTTCTTTGAGGTCACTTACAGAATATTATGAAGTCTACATACATAAAAGTTGGGGGGAAAAAAGGCCACACTGAAGTTCTTTCTTGCAAAAGGTAACCTCAATTGATGCTACTCTAAAACCCTTCTAACAGGAGAGTACATGGTTTGAATTACTTATGAATCGGAGCATGAACTCAGGCAACTATTGACTCATCTTTTTATCCTCCATGGTGTCTAGCATATTCAACACACCGTGGCTATTCAATAGAGTGCAGTGAGGTGAACGAACCTCTAGGCTTCTCCAGCAACACAATTCTGTCTGCCCAGCAGCCTCCCACCCACGCTGCCTCTGGCACCAATACCTGTGCCCGGGACCAGGTACATAATTTGTGGGGCTCAGTGAAAAAATGGTGCCCCATGTTATAAACTTATTAAGAATTTCAGGACAGTGACAGCAGAACATTAAACTGAGCACAGAGTGCTGTATGGCTTCACTGAGTGCAAGCCCATGGAGCTGACCCTATCTGTACCCAACTAGTTTTACAACCTTCTGCTTCTTTCATCCACATGAATCAAACCTCCTCTGCCAAGTGAAAAACCTATGCTTGGGCTATCCTGAGCTCCTTCTTTCCTGTCTCAATCAGATAATTTCTTCTTGGGCCCATGCCCCTCCATCTTCCTGTTCTTGTCCCTTTCATTGTGTTTTCTGGACTCCTATTCTGAGTTGAGAAAATTTCACCTCTGTCTCAGCCTTCTCTGTGTGTCTGCTCACCTTATTGGTAACGGGCTTTCTCACACAATAACCCTGTAGGGTAGGTACTATTCTCATCCCAATTTACAGATGAGGAAACTGGATGTGGTGAAGGGCAGACAGAGAGGTTAAATACAATGCCCAATGTCACAACTGGTACGTGACAGATTCAGGAGCTGGACTCAGGCAGTGTGGTGCTCTCATACCTAATCATGGTGCTCTGCTGCTCCAGGGTCATCCCCAGTCAGGGCTAAAGTGTACAGCATCCTTGTACAGAGCCCAACTTACTCGGCCACATAAGGTGACTCTATACCAGAGGCAGGAGTTTGGAGATGAGGATGATAGATAACCATAAGTGAACATAAGCATCACGCAGGAAATCCTCAGAGATATTGGAAAAGTGGGTGGATTTACTCCAGTTATGTAGATGGGGACTTAACTTATTTAACTTGGTTATGAAAGGAAAGGGTTACTGCCCCAAAAGGCTAGAGGCCTTGGGGCACTTGGGTTATACATATCAATACATGTTGCTATACATCCTTATTTTTAATAACTGTATATTATTTGTTTGCATGTTAGCCCATTTTTTTTTCATAGAGGACAACAACAGGAGATAATGGAAACCATTAGGAGAAATAGACTAAAATGGGCTGAATATGACAAGTGGGTTAAATATTCCAGAGGTCTAAAAGAATGAGGGCTGAGTAGTAGCCTTTGGGATTAGTGATGGGACAGGTCAGAGGAAATCTTAGAGAAAGGTATTTTGCAGAGTGGAATGAGTGGAAACCAGGTTAGAGAGAATGAGGAGTAAGTGAGAGCTGCAGTTGAAGAAAGAAAGAGGTCGGGAGACACTAGCATTCTTTTTTGCTAACCATGTATGTATGAGGCATATGCATTACCTAATTTGAATCTCCAAATCACCCATGCAATGGGGAGCATCACTCCATTTTTTAATACATGAAAGATGAAATCTCAGAGACGTAACTCTCTCAGGCCACACTCCTGGCTCATCTATTTTCAAAACTTGCTTTTCCTACTCTTTGACAAATTTTGGCTTAGAAAGGCAACAGCCCCTCTGGGAAGCTTTTCTTGATGCCCTCCACCCTCAAGTTTCACCATCCCAAACAGAGATCATCACTGTGTATCTTGGATGTACACTTATTAGTGCATATTTGGTTGTTCTAAAAGTTTTCTACTAAAAGAGCTCTACAACAGAGGTGAGTAAAGGCACATCCCCAGAGGTTTGAGGATATGCCAAAGAGACCTCCCCACATTTTTGTGAAGTCTGATGTATTCTCTTAATAAATACAGGCTAATTGTGTTTCTGCTCCCAAATACATTCTTGTTTGTGTTAATACTAAAATGTTTTAAATTAATTACCACTGAGGTCACTCAATCCATCTTTTATACCTATATCTGGAGTAAGAGGCACACTAGTTTTAAACCTTCTTCTATACTACTGTCTTGCTTCCTGGGGCATGAGAATGCACATTTGGGATGTGTGGATATATATTAATAACAAGTCTTCAGGACTGTCCTCCCATCCTTTGCCTCCCTGGGCACAGTACGATCCCTAACATATGAAATGTTTAAGTGAACTGAAGTGAACTCAAAGGGATTTCAGCATATATTAAATAGCCATGTGCTTATTGCTTTAAGAACAACTTTTGGGGTAAGAGTTATATGGACTGAAATCCCAAATTACTTCAGCCTCAATTTCCTTTGTAAACCAGAGATCATATTAGTCTTCTCCCAAGACTGTTAGACAGTTGAAATGTGTTACTCCATGGGCAGCAATTAGGATGGCACCTGGTACATAGCAAAGCTTTCTTAAATCAGGGGAAAGGTGTAGATAGTTTAAATAAATGGAGAGGGAGAAATGTTTCTCCTGCCTCCTGCCTCCCTCTGTTTTCCTTGAGGTAGAGGGTAGAGGCTTCCACACTCCCACACATGAGTGAGAGATGTGAAGTGAGAATGACTGACCCCTCTCTTCACTCTTTTACTTTCTTCTCTGTCCAGGAGGCGATTGTCTTACTAGACTGTGCGAAACCAGACATCCAGTGTGGGCCATGTTTCTATAGTGGGTTGGCTTGCTGGTTATAGCCACTGCTCTTGTGTACACAGATACCTGGGTTCCTGTGTTGATGCTGCGAGTCAGGGGCCTGCTGTCTTGGGGCCAGCTTTTCTGCCTGTGACGGGATGGTTGAGTCACATTGCTCTGGTGCCAGCTCCAGGCTCTTCAATTCAGAGAAGGGTAGTTAGAAACCCTGGTTTGGCTTCTTTAGTCAAGCTTCCCAGCTGCTCTGTATTTTAAAGTTACTGGATACTCCCTGGCTATCAATAAAGTTGATACTTTGATACCACTTAGAGAAGAAGAGGGGGTGAAGGATTAGCATCTCAATCCCAATAAGTTAGTGTACTGCCTGGAAACGTTAAGAATAAATACAAAGAACTCAGATGTGAGGCTGCTGCTCTTGGTACAGCTGTTATGAACAGTTTTAGCATGAATGGGCAATGCCAGTCTAAGTTTCTGGCTTACTTTGGTGGCAATGGCTTGTAGTAAATGTGCTGCTGAGACCAACGTTGTGTTATTTGGACCAAGTAGCAAAAAATCTCCGGCTAAATTTCATGCAAGGTAAAGAGAACTAAAGTGAGTGGTTTGGGCCTTTTGGTACAGTGCTAGGCACTGGAACTACTAGCTCAGCTGATCCAAATTGGGTTCCTTTTTTTTTTGTATGGAGTTGCATAGGCTCAAGGAGGACTGCTGAAAGACTAATCTTCTCATTCATGTAACCTGCCCACAGGCTCCTGGGGCTCCCTGCCCAATGGTCTCAAACTGGATTCTTTCATAGAGCTTATTTCTTATCCTGTTGACACTATTCCAAAAGAGAGAAAGAGAGAATCCTCCCTAAATTACTGTATGAAACCGGTATTACCCTCATATCAAAACCAGGAAATAACATAGCAAAAAAAAGAAAACTACAGAACAATATCTCTGATGAACATAAATGCAAAAGTCCTCAACAAAATCCTTGTTAACAGAATCCAACAGCATATCAAAATGATAATCTACCATGACCAGGCAGGTTTCATACCAGGGATGCAGGGATGGTTTCACATCTGCAAGTCAATAAATGTGATACACCACACAAACAGAATTAAAAACAAAAAGTACATGACAATCTCAGTAGACACAGAAAAAGCATTTGACAAAATCCAGCATCCCTTTATGATTAAAACTCTCAGCAAAATCAGCATAGAAGAGACATACCATAAGGTAATAAAAGCCATTTATGACTAACCTACAGCCAATATTATACTGAATGGGGAAACGTTGAAAACATTCCCCCTGAGAACTAGAACAAGACAAGGATGCCCACTATTCAACGTAGTACTGGAATTCCTAGCCAGAGCAATCAGACAAGAGAAAGAAATAAAGGGCATCCAAACTGGTAATGAGGGAGTCAAACTGTCACTGTTTGCAGATGATATGATCATATACCTAGAAAATCCTAAAGACTCATCCAGAAAGCTCCTAGAACTGGTAAATGAATTCAGAAAAGTTTCAGGATACAAAATTAATGTATACATATCAGTAGCTCTGCTATACACCAGGAGCGACCAAGCTGAGAATCAAATCAATAACTTAACCCCTTTTACAATAGTTGTAAAAAAATTAAAATATTTAGGAATTTACTTAACCAAGGAGGTGAAATACCTCTACAAGGAAAACTACAAAACACTGCAGAAAGAAATCATAGATGACACAAATGGAAACACATCGCATGCTCATGGAAGAGTAGAATCAATATTGTGAAAATAACCATACTGCCAAAAGCAATCTACAAATTCAATGCAATTCCCATCAAAATGCTACCATCATTCTTCACAGAACTAGACAAAACAATCCTAAAATTCATATGGAACCAAAAAAGAGCCTGCATAGCCAAAGCAAGACTAAGCAAAAAGAACAAATCTGGAGACATTACATTACCTGACTTCAAACTATAGTATAAAGTCATAGTCACCAAAATAGCATGGTATTGGTACAAAAAAATAGACATATAGACCAATGGAACAGACTAGAGAATGCAGAAATAAAGCTAAATACTTACGGTCACCTGATCTTTGACAAAGCAAACAAAAACATAAAGTAGGGAAAGGATACCCTATTCAACAAATGGTGCTAGGATAATTGGCAAGCCACGTGTAGAAGAATGAAACTGGATCCTCATCTCTCACCCTATACAAAAATCAACTCAAGATGGATTAAAGACTAAAATCTAAGACCTGAAACTGTAAAAATTATAGAAGACAACATTGGAAAAACCCTTCTAGACACTGGCGTAGGCATAGACTTCATAATCAAGAACCCAAAATCAAATGCAACAAAAGCAAAGACAAATAGATGGGACTTAATTAAGCTAAAAAGCTCCTGCACAACGAAAGAAATAATCAGCAGAGTAAACAGACAGCCCACAGAGTGAGATAAAATCTTTGCAATCTATACATATGACAAAGTACTAATATCCCAAATCTATAAGTGATATGGTTTGGCTCTGTGTCCCCACCCAAATCTCATCTTGAATTGTAATCCCCATAATCACCATATATCATAGGAGGGACCTGATGGGAAGTAATTGAATCAAGGGGGCGGTTTCCCCCATGCTGTTCTTGTGATGGTGAGTTCTCATGAGATCTGATGGGATTATAAGTGTCTGGCATTTCCCTTACCGACACTCATTCTCTCTCCTGCCACCCTGTGAAGAGGTGCCTTCCACCATCATGGTAAGTTTCCTGAGTCCTCTCCAGATATGCAGAATTCTGAGTCAATTAAACCTCTTTTCTTTATAAATTACCTAATCTCAGGTATTTCTTCATAGCAGCATGAGAACGGACTAATACAACAAAGAACTCAAACAAATCAGCAAGAAAAGAACAAACAATCCTATCAAAAAGTGGGCTAAGGACACAAATTGACAATTGTTAAAGGAAGATATACAGATGGCCAACAAACATGAAAAAAAAAATGCTTAACATCATGAATTATCAGGGAAATGCAAATCAAAACAACAATGTGATACCAACCCACTTCTGCAAGAATGGCCATAATCAAAACATCAAAAAATAATAGATGTTGGCATGGATGTGGTGAAAAGGGAACACATTTACACTGTTTGTGGGAATGTAAACTAGTACAACTACCATGGGAAACAGTGTAGAGATTCCTTAAAGAACTAAAAGTGAATAAACCATCCTGATCCAGCAATCTCTTTCCTAGGTATCTACCCAGAGGAAGTCATTGTACGAAAAAGATACTTGTACACACATGTTTATAGCAGCACCATTCACAATTGCAAAAATATAGAACCAGTTCAAATTCCTGTCAGTCAACAAGTGGATAAAGAAAATGTGATACATACATTATCTATCTATCTATCTATCTATCTATCTATCTATCTATCTATCTATAATATACATACCATGGAATACTACTCAGCCATGAAAAGGAATGACATAATGGCATTTGTAGCAACCTGGACGGAACTGGAGACCATTATTCTAAGTTAAGTAACTCAGGAATGGAAAACCAAACATTGTATGTTCTCACTCGTAAGTGGGGAGTTAAGCTATGAGGACACGAAGACATAAGAATGATACAATGAACTTTGGATACTCAGGAGAAAAGGTGGGAGGGGGATGAGGGATAAAAGACTACACATTGGGTACAGTGTACACTGCTTTCCTGATGGGTGCACCAAAATTTCAGAAATCACCACTAAAGAACTTATTCATATAACGAAACACCACCTGTTCCCCAAAAGCCTATTGAAATAATAAAAAAGTTGAGGGAGGTTCCAAGATGGCCGAATAGGAACAGCTCCAGCCTGCAGCTCCCAGTGTGAGCCATGCAGAAGATGGCTGATTTCTGCATTTGCAACTGAAGTACCAGGTTCATCTCGCTGGGGCTTGTCAGACAGTGGGTGCAGCCCACAGAGCAGGGCAGGGCATCACCTCACCCAGGAAGCGCAAGGGGTTGGGGAATTCCCTTTCCTAGCAAAGGGAAGCTGTGACAGACGGTACTTGGAAAATCGGAACACTCCCACCCTAATACTGCACTTTTCCAACAGTCTTAGCAAACAGCACACCAGGAGATTATATCCTGCACCTGACTCAGAGGTTCCCACGCCCATGGAGCCCCCTCACTGCTAGCACAGCAGTCTGAGGTTGAACTGCAAGGCAGCAGCGAGGCTGGGGGAGGGGCGCCTACCATTGATGAGGCTTGAGTAGGTAAACAAAACGGCCAGGAAGCTCGAGCTGGGTGGAGCCCACCGCAGCTCAAGGAGGCCTGCCTGCCTCTGTAGACTCCACTTCTGGGGGCAGGCCATAACTGAACAAAAGGCAGCAGAAACTTCTGCAGACTTAAATGTCCTTGTCTGACAGCCTTGAAGAGAGTAGTGGTTCTCCCAGCACAGAGTTTGAGATCTGAGAACAGAGAGAACGGACAGACTGCCTCCTCAAGTGGGTCCCTGACCCCTGAGTAGCCTAACTGGGAGACACCTCCCAGTAGGGGCTTATTGACACCTCATACAGCTGGGTGCCCCTCTGAGATGAAGCTTCCAGAGGAAGGATCAGGCAGCAACATCTGCCATTCTGCAATATTTACTGTTCTACAGCCTCTGCTGGTGATACCCAGGCAAACAGGGTCTGGAGTGGACCTCCAGCAAACTCCCAACAGACCTGCAGCTGAGGGCCCTGACTGTTAGAAGGAAAACAAACAAACAGAAAGGACATCCACACCGAAACCCCATCTGTATGTCACCATCATCAAAGACTAAAGGCAGATAAAACCACAAAGATGGGGAGAAACCAGAGCAGAAAAGCTGAAAATTCTAAAAATCAGAGCACCTCTTCTCCTCCAAAGGAACGCAGCTCCTTACCAACAATGGAACAAAGCTGGATGGAGAATGACTTTGACAAGTTGAGAGAAGAAGGCTTCAGACAATCGGTAATACCAAACTTCTCCGAGCTAAAGGAGGATGTTCAAACCCATTGCAAAGAAGCTAAACACCTTGAAAAAAGATTAGATGAATGGCTAACTAGATTAAACAGTGTAGAGAAATCCTTAAATGACCTCATGGAGCTGAAAACCACGACACAAGAACTATGTGATGCATACACAAGCTTCAGTAGCCGATTTGATCAAGTGGAAGAAAGGGTATCAGTGATTGAAGATCAGATGAATGAAATGAAGTGAGAAGAGAAGTTTAGAGAAAAAAGAGTAAAAAGAAACAAACAAAGCCTCCAAGAAATATGGGACTACGTGAAAAGACCAAATCTATGTCTGATTGGTGTACCTGAAAGTGATGGGGAGAATGGAACCAACTTGGAAAATACTCTTCACGATATCATACAGGAGAACTTCCCCAACCTAGCGAGGCAGGCCAACATTCAATTTCAGGAAATACAGAGAATGCCACAAAGATACTCCTTGAGAAGAGCAACTCCAAGACACATAATTGTCAGATTCACCAAAGTTGAAATGAAGGAACAAATGTTAAGGGCAGCCAGAGAGAAAGGTTGGGTTACCCACAAAGGGAAGCCCGTCAGACTAACAGCAGATCTCTCAGCAGAAACTCTGCAAGCCAGAAGAGAGTAGGGGCCAATATTCAACATTCTTAAAGAAAAGAATTTTCAACCTAGAATTTCATATCTAGCCAAACAAAGCTTTATAAGTGAAGGAGAAATAAAATCCTTTACAGACAAACAAATGCTGAGAGGTTTTTTCACCACCAGGCCTGCCTTACAAGAGCTCCTAAAGGAAGCACTAAACATGGAAAGGAACAACCGGTACCAGCCACTGCAAAAACATGCCAAATTGTAAAGACCATCAATGCTAGGAAGAAACTGCATCAATTAACGAGCAAAATAACCAGCTAATATCATAATGACAGGATCAAATTCACACATAACAATATTAACCTTAAATGTAAATGGGCTAAATGCCCCAATTAAAAGACACAGACTGGCAAATTGGATAGAGTCAAGACCCATCAGTCTGCTGTATTCAGGAGACCCATCTCATGTGCAGAGACGCACATATGCTCAAAATAAAGGGATGGAGGAAGATCTACCAAGCAAATGGAAAATAAAACAAAACAAAACAAAAAAAAGCAGGGATTGCAATTCTAGTCTCTGACGAAACAGACTTTAAACCAACAAAGATCAAAAGAGACAAAGAAGGCCATCACATAATGGTAAAGGGATCAATGTGATGAGAAGAGCTAACTATCCTAAATATATATGCACCCAATACAGGAGCACCCAGATTCATAAAGCAAGTCCTTAGAGACCTACAAAGAGACTTAGACTCCCACACAATAATAATGGGAGACTTTAACACCCACTGTCAACATTAGACAGATCAGTGAGACTGAAAGTTAACAAGGATATCCAGGAATTGAACTCAACTCTGTACCAAGAGGACCCAATAGACATCTACAGAACTCTCCACCCCAAATCAACAGAATATACATTCTTCTCAGCACCACATCACACTTATTCCAAAATTGGCCACATAGTTGGAAGTAAAGCACTCCTCTGCAAATGTAAAAGAACAGAAATTAAAACAAAACTGTCTCTCAGACAATAGTCCAATCAAACTAGAACTCAGGATTAAGAAACTCACTGAAAGCTGTTCAACTACATGGAAACTGAACAACCTGCTCCTGAATGACTACTGGGTACACATAATGAAATGAAGGCAGAAATGAAGATGTTCTTTGAAACCAATGAGAACAAAGATACAATGTACCTGAATCTCTGCGACACATTTAAACCAGTGTGTAGAGGGAAATTTATAGCACTAAATGCCCACAAGAGAAAGTAGGAAAGATCTAAAATTGACACCCTAACATCACAATTAAAAGAACTAGGGAAGCAAGAGCAAATACATTCAAAAGCTAGCAGAAGGCAAGAAATAACTTAAGATCAGAGCAGAACTGAAGGAGATAGACACACAAAAAGCCCTTCAAAATATCAATGAATCAGGGAGCTGGTTTTTTGAAAAGATCCATAAAATTGATAGACTGCTAGCAAGATTAATAAAGAAGAAAAGAGAGAAAAATCAAATAGACGCAATAAAAAATGATAAAGGGGATATCACCACTGATCCCACAGAAATACAAACTACCATCAGAGAACACTATCAACACCTCTACGCAAATAAACTAGAAAATCTAGAAGAAATGGATAAATTCCTAGACACATACACCCTCCCAAGACTAAACCAGGAAGAAGTTGAATCCCTGAATAGACCAATAACAGGTCCTGAAATTGATGCAATAATTAATAGCCTACCAACCAAAAACAGTCCAGGACCAGATGGATTAACAGCCGAATTCTACCAGAGGTACAAAGAGGAGCTGGTACCATTCCTTCTGAAACTATTCCAATCAATAGAAAAAGAGGGAATCCTCCCTAACTCATTTTATGTGGCCAACATCATCCTGATACCAAAGCTGGGCAGAGATACAACAAAAAAAGAGAATTTTAGACCAATATTCCTGATGAACATCGATATAAAAATCCTCAATATAATACTGGCAAACCAAATCCAGGAGCACATCAAAAAGCTTATCCACCATGATCAAGTTGGCTTCATCCCTGGGATGCAAGGCTGGTGTTGAATGCAACGCTGATATGCAAATCAATAAATGTAATCCATCATATAAACAGAACCAAAGACAAAAACCACATGATTATCTCAATAGATGCAGAAAAGGCCTTTGATGAAATTTAACAGCTTTCATGCTAAAAACTCTGAATAAACTAGGTATTGATGGGATGCATCTCAAAATAGTAAGAGCTATTTATAACAAAACCACAGCCAATATACTGAATGGGCAAAAACTGGAAGCATTCCCTTTGAAAACTGGCACAATACAGGGATGACCTCTTTCACCACTCCTATTCAACATAGTGTTGGAAGTTCTGGCCAGGGCAATCAGGCATGAGAAAGAAATAAAGGGTATTCAATTAGGAAAAGAGGAAGTCAAATTGTCCCTGTTTGCAGATGACATGATTGTATATTTAGAAAATCCCTTCATCTCAGCCCTAAATCTCCTTAAGCTAATAAGCAACTTTAGCAAAGTCTCAGGATAAAAAATCAATGTGCGAAAATCACAAGCATTCTTATACACCAGTAACGGACAAACAGAGAGCCAAATCATGAGTGAAGTCCCATTTGCAATTGCTTCAAAGAGAATAAAATACCTAGGAATCCAACTGACAAGGGATGCGAAGGAACTCTTCAAGGAGAACTACAAACCACTGCTCAACAAAATAAAAGAGGACACAAACAAATGGAAGAACATTCCATGCTCATGGATAGGAAGAATCAATATTGTGAAAGTGGCCATACTACCCAAGGTAATTTATAGATTCAATGCCATCCCCATCAAGCTACCAATGACTTTCTTTACAGAATTGGAAAAAACTACTTTAAAGTTTATGTGGAACCAAAAAAGAGCCCACATTGCCAAGACAATCCTAAGCAAAAAGAACAAAGCTGGAGGCATCATACTACCTGACTTCAAACTATACCACAAGTCTACAGTGACCAAAACAGCATGATACTGGTACCAAAACAGAGATATAGACCAATAGAACAAAACAGAGCCCTCGTACATAATACCACACATCTACAACCATCTGATCTTTAACAAACCTGACAAAAATAAGAAATGGGGAAAGGATTCCCTATTTAATAAATGGTGCTATGAAAACTGGCTAGCCAGATGTAGAAAGCTGAAACTGGATCCCTTCCTTACACCTTATACAAAAATTAATTCAAGATGGATTAAAGACTTAAATGTTAGACCTAAAACCATAAAAACCCTAGAAGAAAACCTAGACAATTCCATTCAGGCCATAGGTACGGGAAAGGACTTCTTGACTAAAACACCAAAAGCAATGGCAACAAAAACCAAAATAGACAAATGGGATCTAATTAAACTAAAGAGCTTCTGCACAGCAAAATAAACTACCATAAGAGTGAACAGGCAGAAAATTTTTACAATCTACCCATCTGACAAAGGGCTAATATCCAGAATCTACAAAGAACTTAAACAAATTTACAAGAAAAAAAATCAAACAACCCCATCAAAAAGTGGGCAAGGGATATGAACAGACACTTCTCAAAAGAAGACATTTATGCAGCCAACAGACACATGAAAAAATGCTCATCATCACTGGCCATCAGAGAAATGCAAATCAAAACCACCATGAGATACTATCTCACACCAGTTAGAATGGCGATCATTAAAAAGTCAGGAAACAACAGGTGCTGGAGAGGATGTGGAGAAATAGGAATGCTTTTACAGTGTTGGTGGGAGTGTAAACTAGTTCAACCATTGTGGAAGACAGTGTGGCAATTCCTCAAGGACCTAGAACTAGAAATACCATTTGACACAGCCATCCCATTACTGGGTATATACCCAAAGGATTATAAATCATGCTGCTATAAAGACACATGCGGCACTATTCACAATAGCAAAGACTTGGAACCAACCCAAATGTCCATCAGTGATAGACTGGATTAAGAAAATGTGGCACATTTGGGAGGCCGAGACGGGTGGATCACGAGGTCAGGAGATCGAGACCATCCTGGCTAACACGGTGAAACCCTGTCTCTGCTAAAAAACACAAAAAACTAGCCGGGCGAGGTGGTGGGCGCCTGTAGTCCCAGCTACTTGGGAGGCTGAGGCAGGAGAATGGCGTGAACCCGGGAGGCGGAGCTTGCAGTGAGCTGAGATCCGGCCACTGCACTCCAGCCTGGGCAACAGAGAGAGACTCTGTCTCAAAAAAAAAAAAAAAAAAAAAAAAAATGTGGCACATATACACCATGGAATACTATGCAGCCATAATAAAGGATGAGTTCATGTCCTTTGTGGGGACATGGATGAAGCTAGAAACCATCATTCTGAGCAAACTGTCGCAAGAATAGAAAATCAAACACCGCATGTTCTCACTCATAGGTGAGAATTGTACAATGAGATCACGTGGACACAGAGTGGGGAACATCACACACTGGGGCCTGTTGTGGGGTCAGGGAGGAGGGAGGGATAGCATTAGGAGATATACCTAATGTAAATGACGAGTTAACGGGTGCAGCACACCAACATGGCACATGTATACATATGTAACAAACCTGCATGTTGTGCACATGTACCCTAGAACTTAAAGTATATATATATATATAAAAGAAATAATAAAAAAAGGTCCCTCTCCTAAAAACAACACAACTTATTTCTTATATAAGTTATTATTTCTTAAATGCATATCTGGTTATGACCTCTGATTTAGGAGACCCTGACTCAGATAATGGTCAAAGAGAATTGGGGCCCCTGGTTTGTTATCTTCAGGCATTCAGCTAAGTAGTATATTTAAAAGGCTGTTTTCTTGACAATCTGTTTATTTCACACTAGGGTAAATCCATTCTTCCTTAACTTTCTGAGTAAGTTTACCCTAGCGCTGTTATCCTATTGATATCCAACCACCAGGGATATTGGTCTGTAGTTTTCTTTTTTTTGTTATATCCTTTCCTGGTTTTGGTATTTGGGTGATATTGGCTTCATAGAACAATTTAGAAAGGATTTCCTCTTTCTCTATCTTTTGGAATATTGTCAATAGGATAAGAGCACTAGGGTAAATTTGCTCAGAGAGTTAAGGAAGAATGGAATTGTTTAAAACACAGTCTTTGATCTTGCATTTAGAATATGAGCTATTGGAAATGAAAGAAAAATGATGGAAGATGCTTTGATGAGTGGAAGAAAAGTAGTTACTTCTTTAGGAAAAATGTTGTTATTTTAGAGACTAGGTTGGATGATATAAACCTGAAACGTTTTAAATGCTCTTAAAGGCATACGCCTGTAGTGCTAGCTAACTCGGGAGGCCTAGGCAGGAGAATCGTTTGAACCTGGGAGGTGGAGGTTGCAGTGAGGCAAGATCGTGCCACTCCAGCCTGGTGACAGAGCGAGACTCTGTCTTAAAAAATAATAATAATAACAATAATAATAATAATAATAATAATAATAATAAAAGAGGCATCATGACTGGTGCCTAAACATCCAACAAGCAAAGAAAGAAAAGAAAGGAGACCACTGTCCCGAAAGATTGTCCAGATGCGGGGGACTAGTAGGAGACGTACTCTTAAAGCTGCTGCATTGAGGAATAGGAGAGCCACACTAAATAGCGTGTAAAATTTGTATTGGACTATAAAGGATGACCAGGAAGATCAGAGTGATAATTGTTCAGGGATTATTTCACTAGTGCCAAAATGACACAGTTATTATAGCGGTGAGGCAGGATCAGTGGATATCGTGAGGAACTGCATGCAGGTAATCTTCTAATGGAAGGTTCAGGGAGAATGAGATAGCCAGACTAAGGCACTGGCTTTCCCACTGGGAGATTTTTCACCTTACCCCCAGGAGACAGCTGCCAATGTCTGGAGACATGTTTTGATAATCAGGATTTTGGGGGGCAGGGAGGGGGTGAAGCTACTGCCTGCTAAAAATCCTATAATGCACACACAACAAAGAATTATCTAGTTCAAAACATCAGCAGTGCTGAGACTGAGAAACCTTGTCTAACGGCTGGGTGTGGTGGCTGATACCTGTAATCCCGGCACTTTGGGAGGCCGAGGCAGGAGTTTAAGACCAGCCTGGCGTTGGTCAGGTAACATGGTGAAACCCCATCTCTACTAAAAATATTAAAAATCAGCCAGGCTTGGTGGCATGTGCCTGTAGTCTCAGCTACTCTGGAGGCTGAGGCAGGACAATCGCTTGAGCCGGGGAGGCAGAGTTTGCAGCAAGCCAAAATCACTCCACAGCACTCTAGCCTGGGTGACAGAGCGAGTGAGACTCTGTCTCAAATAGGAAAAAAAAGAAATCTTGTCTAAGGAAAGCCAGTCTGGGCTACAACTTTTGAGTCCAGATGGAGTCAGATGTCGGGCTGATGGGTACAAGTATCCTGCTTGGAGAGTTAGACGTGGACAGGATTTGCTTAAACTATGGATATTTTGGCAGCTTCTGAAGTTACTGGCTTCACATCTATTATTAAGGAAGATCTAGAAGGACAACATCTGGAATAGTATCATAAAGAAAACAAATGAATGGGGGTGAAAGCAAAGAGAAAGAGAAAGAAAAAGGAGAGAAGTGCTATGATCCAGCCAGGGTATTAGCAATACATATGGAAAAGGGAGGGAGCCAAATTAGGAAGAATATTATACTTTTACAAACAGCTGAGTTTGTTTGAAAATTGTGGAGAATGATAAGACAAATGAAAGAGCAGAGGCCTTTGCCACTGCAGCAGGAATGAAGGTGGCAGAGATGAATGTTCTGGCTATCAATGAAGTAGCATAATTCACTCAAGGCCTGGAGATTTAAAGACCAAGGAAAGGAAAAGCACATGGTAGAGGATAGAATGCCTACCTAAGCAAGCCAGCTGCATCCGTAAGAGCTTCAGTTTGAAGATCTGTTGAGATAACTATGCCAGCAGAGGAGGTGCATCACTCAAAGACATGACTACAGTAGTGGTTCTCAAACACAGTGTGCATTAGGATCACCTGAAGAGCTTGTCAAAATCCAGATTGCTGGGCCCCAGCTTCAGAGTGTCTGATACAATAGGTCTGCATGCAGTTTGAGAGTCTGTATTTCTAATGAACTCCCAGGTGATGCTGATGCTGCTGCTCAGGGGGCACATTTTGAGAAGCACTAGTCTTCAGAACTCCAGTGTAGGAAGCAAAGACAATAGACACTGCCTCCTGTGATTCTGCTGCAGCTGCAGAAATATAAAAAGGAGAGCAAGATTGAAACTCTGGGGAAGGCACAACCACGCACCTTGCTTAGACAGGGGCCTCTCACTCTTGGAGCACTCTGCTCTGAGAGGTAGAGGATGCTGGGCTATTGTAAAAACCTACCCTTGATTGAGCATTGAGGAGGGGGCAATATGTAGGGCTCAAACCTGAAATGGAAATTAAAGACATTAAAATGTATAACATAGAACTGAGCCACAAGGAGACCCAGAGACACAGGCCACCATTGAAATTTCTTAATTTTGCAAGTAGAGAGGAATGTCTCAAAGGCCAGTCTCTGAGAAAGGAAACAGGATGCATGGGCCCATCGCCGTCTCTTGCCAAAGGATATGGGAAGCACGGGGATAGTATTAATTTCTTCATATCGCTTGGCACAAAATTTCTATGTTCAATTATTTATGCTCCCAGGTCACAAATGCTAGACTGGCATTCTTACAAAACTGAAACCAAAAACATTTTCTCTTTTTTCCAGATGTTTCTGCCAACCTTCTTCCCCAGATAACACTGTGATCCATAGCTGATAACCACAGTGTGGGCCTGGTACTTTCCATCCCATTGGCTGCTTTGCTGTTCTCTGTGCATATATTCTACCAGCAGAAATGGGGGTTGAATAGATAGATTCAGGCCACAAACTCCATCCTGTGCTTCTCAAATCTAGTAAGAGACTGCTCAACTAAACTGTATACATCCATCTACTAAGGGACTGTCATGTAACCATGGGCCATGGGGAGGGGAGAACTTAATGAACAGTTGTAATTACTTGGAGGAAAAGCTCATGATACAATGGAAAATAAAGCAGAAGACAATTGAATGGATAATAATATGAATTACATGAAAACACAGCAAATAAAATACTGTATACAGACAAAACTATAAATGGAAATGCACTGAAATATATACTACGGCTATTGGTAAGTGGTGGGCATTTTGTCCAAAATTTTTTATCATGAATTTAAATGTAATATATAATAGGAATAATAAACTTTATCAACTTTAAGTATTTTAATGCAAGTGTTAATATTATAAAGTCATGAGGATCTTTATTCCTCAAAGACAGGCAAAGTAGAAAAATAAATTTCAAAATGGCAGGGAAAATGTGGATGGAGGCATGCTTTCAGGTGATAAAGAGACTTGTGATCTGATAGAGGATATATGAAGAGGAAAGGGTGATTACTTCTCCTATAGGGGAGGGATTATTAACCACGAGATTCTGTCATTTCCTGATATTTCAGGACTAGTGTAGATTTGATGCACAAGGAAAGATGTCAAACAAAGCTGGCCTAATATTGCTAACCAATTGCAGAAGTGTGAAAGAAATTTTAACACTCTATAGATATAATGAAAATCAACAAATTTGGGAATGACTTAATGAATACCACATGGAAAAATAGAATGAATTGGCTATGAAAAAAAAATCAGAAATTTCTCCTCGAAGGGATGGCTATAGTATCACTTTTCATTATAAATGAGGAATATAAACACACTGTCAAAAATACACATTGTCAAATGAATTCAAACAAAAATATTTTAGCTTTCTGTCAGTTGAGTAGAAAAAGTTTATATTTTAATTTAAGTATCAAGAGAAAGGATTTAACGGCTTATGAGTAACTTTGCAGAGAGCAGGAGCAATAAAAATTGCAAACAGATGATATGTAAATAAATATTTGCATCAACTTTTACAAATATTTAGAAGTGCTGACAACTCCCAATTATTTTGTTTTAACTGGTTCTCACAGAAACTAATTTTTGACAATTATACCCAGCTAATTAATACTTCAGTAGCTCAGCTAATGTCTTTGATCTGAAGAGTGCTTTGGGGAACAAGACTGGGTAGTCACCCCTTTGTATCAGGGAGAAATAAACTCTTCATTCAGTCCTGAAATCACAGTGATTTGCAAGCCTCCTCCTGCAGCCAAGGAAATCTTGATTCAGGAGAATGGAGCCAAGAAGGATATAATACAAAATTTTTGTTTTGTTTTGTTTGTTTGTTTGTTTTTTTGAGACGGAGTCTCGCCCTGTCGCCCATGCTGGAGTGCAGTGGCGCCATCTCGGCTCACTGCAAGCTCCGCCTCCCGGGTTCACACCGTTCTCCCGCTTCAGCCTCCCGAGTAGCTGGGACTACAGGCGCACGCCACCACACCCGGCTAAATTTTTTGTATTTTTAGTAGAGACAGGGTTTCACCGTGTTAGCCAGGGTGGTCTCAGTCTCCTGACCTCGTGATCCGCCTGCCTCGGCCTCCCAAAGTGCTGGGCTTACAGGTGTGAGCCACCACGCCCGGCCAATACAAAGTTTTTAAAACCAGTAGTGCTGGGATTACAGATGGGGAGGAGGTACAGGGGCAAAGCTCACAAAAAGTGTTTGACATTGATTTTGAAATGTCCATATTATGACAATGGTTTCCAATCCATAATGTATGATCATAAACAGTGCCTGAGCCAGGCGCAGTGACTTGTGCCTGTAATCCTAGCACTTTGGGAGGCCGAGGCGGGCAGATCACTTGAGGTCAGCAGTTCAAGACCAACCTGGCCAACATGGCAAAATCCCAGTTCTACTAAAAATACAAAAATAGCTGGGCATGGTGGTGGGTGCCTGTAATCCCAGCTACTCGGGAGGCTGAGACAGGAGAATCACTTGAACCTAGGAGCGGGGGATTGCAGTGAGTTGAGATCATGCCACTTCACTCCAGCCTGGGCGACAGAGCAAAACTCCATCTCAAAAATAAAAATAGGCTGGGCATGGTGGCTCATGCCTGTAATCCCAGCAGTTTGGGAGGCCGAGGCGGGCAGATCACCTGAGGTCAGGAGTTCGAGATGAACCTGGCCAACATGGTGAAACCCCAGTTCTACCAAAAATACAAAAAATAACTAGGTGTGGTGGTGGGTGCCTGTAATCCCAGCTACTCAGGAGGCTGAGGCAGGAGGATGCTATAACCCAGGAGGCGGAGGTTGCAGTGAGCTGAGATTGTGCCTCTGCACTCTAGCCTGAGCAACAAAGTGAGACTCCATGTCTAAAAAATTAATTAATTAATTTAATTTAATATAAATAAAAAAACAGTACCTGATTTCCCAAGAGGGACCACTAAGATATCATTTCAGAGAAAAAGCAGGCATAGCCTGAAAGTTTGCCCATTTCTTGTCCCTCTTCCTCCCAATTTATATCCCACTATGAGCTTTCTTTGCTGGTTATATACTTTCTATTATAAAAATAGATGCCCCTGGCTAGATTATGCCTAACTTATATTCTAAACCAATATTCAACTTTTATTGAGCCTCATAATAGTTACTTACACTCTTTGCCAACTGTTTCTGACTCTCCATCTTCTAGGTACATGGAGAGCTGACTTCCTGACTGCTTTCTACATGAATGAAATAACATGACTAGTTCTAGCCAATGAGTAAAGAGCAAACACGAATAACAGGAAGTTACTTCCTTGACAGCTCATTCATTTGCTGAGGCAAGACTCCTTTGCTTGCCCTCTGGCATGGCAACCAGTCAGGCTCAAGATGGTGGGCATTCCCTCAGTCCCTGAGGTCATGTTTTAGGAAAATGAAGCTGAACACAGTGTGATGCGCGGCTTGGAGACTAACCATGGAGATCAAAGTCCTAGAGATCAGGAATGAATATTGAGGACCTGGACTTGGCTAGGGCAGTCAGAAAAGCACCATGAGGGGAGCATCACCTGACGATGGATGTGAATGGGCACAGGAGACAGACAGGGCAAAGGAGATGTCTTCATTATGTCCTTTATTAAAAGTGCGGGATGTGTGCACTACAATTTGAGGCACTGGGGATGAAAAGGCCTAAGATGTATGTATGTCCTGTGGAGATCTTAGATACTTAGGGAGACTTTGAGAATGATGATATATTCATAAAAAACAAAAAATGTCCCTGGAAACTTACAGTAGATTACCTACGTCATGGTATGAATTAAGAGAGAGAATATTCATCAAGGTCTGAAATGGCCTGTGTGTATCCAAAGTCCACGTTCATCATGTCTTTTATTTATTTTCCTTCATAACAAAAGCAGAGCATGTTACAGAAAGTTTAGATACCACAGAAATCTAAAAACACAACAGTGGTAGTAACTCAAAGTTCCCTGACCCCAAAATAATAAGGGTTAACATTTTAGCTAACATTTCTCATTTGTATTTTATGTGTGTATACATGTGTATGTATTTTTAAAAATTATAAATGCAGTTTTGATTTTTTACTTTTTACAGTTACGTGATAATGAGCATTCTTTCACATCATTATATTTTTTTCAAAACCTTTTTGAACAGTTCCATAATATTCTAATATATGGACACTCCATGGTATCTCCCCCTATTATAATGGACAATCTACCCCTATACAAATTCATGTTCTTCCATTATGAATCGCTTCATCTGAGCTGATGACATCAAGGACATCTTCTTGGAGGAGGCAGAATATTTATTGGTCCCCAAAAGATGAATAGGTGAATGGTGAAAAGGGTGTGGAGGAGGGAAATGGAACAGGCACAGCATGGGTGATGTTTGGCTTCCTTGGTTCATCATACATAGGTTAATTGGAGAGGAGAGTAGGGGCAGACTGGAGGGTTAGCAATGCTAGGATAAGAAGCTTCCTCAATATTCCACAAATGGTGGAGAACCTAAGAAGGCCCCCACTAGTGTCCTGTCAGTGCATACAAGTGTTTTAGGAAGATTATGCTGGTAACCATACAAAGGCCACCCAGACTGGAGGCATGGAGATGAGTTTGGAAAGCCCTGATCTAGGCTGGGCTGAGGAGAAAGTCTTTGACTCTTACTACTCATTTAGGTACTAATCCTGTAATTCTTGGATGTGATACTATTGCTGATCATATAATTCAATTTGGGTACCATGAGGGTTAACTGTTTCTTTGAGCTCACATCCATTTCCAACTCTCCCCCTGCTCTGTTGTATATCAAGTATAATCACTTCCTAGGCTACTTTACCTTCTGGCCTCTGGAAAAGGGCTGGGAAAGATTAAAGGACTGGAGGAATGGGGAAGGACATTTCTGCCCTTTGCACTTTGCCTCCAGAAGCATCTCTGGCAGAAGCAGTTTTTCCTCTGTGCTCTGGCTCCCATGGACATATCCTCCCACCATGGTCTCAGTGTCCACTGGAAGGCCCTAGTTTATTTCTTCTTCCAGTACAGGGATAGTAGTAGTTTTCTGCTATTGCTAACTTGTGAGTTGCCTTATGGTCTCCTATTTAGTTTTTCAGTGGTTTTACCCCTGTAAAAATATTTTATTAATTTTTCTGTGTTAAAAATGCTAGAGTAGTCTTTCCCCACTTGTGACTGGTGTGAATAAAACATTAAATCACAATGATTACAGATATATAGAGAATTAGATATACTGAATAGCTAAATTGTTTTTTTCCAAATAACATTTGATCAACCAAAGCATTCATTAGTTCTTAACTCTTGTGGCAAATCTTTGTAAAAGGTATGAACACATTTTTCTATCTCATAAGTAATTTAATCAATAAATATTTATTAAGGATATATTATATGTCAGACACTGTGCTGCTGGATTTTTATGGGGTTTACAGTTTATAGTTTTGTAAAGAAGACAGACATTAATCAAACAATCACATGAACAGGCATGGATATATAATGATAACAAGTGATTGTGAGGATATGGGCCACTATGACAGTGCACAATAAGGCAGTCTACTTACAGCTGAGAAAGCAGCACTCAAATAAAGGTCTGCTGGATGAGTCAGTGTTAACTTGGAAAAGAGAGAAGGGAATAGTTTTCTAGGTAGAAGAACAGCGTATGTAAAGGCTTGACGGTGGGAGGAACTATGGTGGGTTTGAGGAGGAGCCTCCTGGCTAGAAAGAGAGTGCTTGAGAGGTATCCAGGACTGGGTGAGCTTCACTGAGGGCTGTTCATTTTATATTAAGAGCAATGAAAGGCAACAGTAATGGTGGGAAGGCTGCACTGTGTGTGACATGGTGCGGTGGTCATTTAGAAAGGGTCACTCTTGAGGAGGCAAAGAGATTGGATTGTGAGGGCTCCACCATTAGAAGGTGACTGCAGTGGTCCCACCCACTGGAGCTATTCTGGAGGGGTGCAAGGAGAAATCTAGCATACCACAGAAATTAATCTTTTTATGTAATGCTTCAGAATCTTCTGATGACCTTCATCATCACTATGACTAACTATTTTTATTAAATGAGACTATAGCTATAGAGGATTGGGATGACTTCAGACTAATAGATTCCCTCTGCTTCATCAAAGAAGAATCAAGAGTAGAAATTAAGCATTGGTGACTTGAGATGTTACTCTCTATACATCTATATGCCTATCTCTTCTCAGGTAATCTGTACCTGATTATTATACTACAGTATCATGTACATATGTCAAAGCAGATTGGGACGCTGGTCTTGAAGACTGTACAGCCCAAGGGTGTCCATGTTCTACAGAGTTCCTTAAGGGGCCACTCTGAAGGGCAAGGGAGAGTTGAGTTGGGGAACCCTGGACTTGCTGCATCTGCTTTAAATAGAATTGCTCTCTTTTATCTGCATTACATATTGAGGTTCTGTGTAATATTTCATTTCTAAGGACCCCACCACTAAAACAATGCTTGATAACCACACCTATTCCAATGGTCTTGTTTTATGGATGAAGCAACTAAAACCAGGAAGTTGAAGTGATTTGTGCATGGCCAAATAGCCAATTCATGGTAGAGTCAGAATTTGATTTCAGGTCTCTCGATTCCATTTCAGTGCTCATGGTTCTTTCTAATAATAAAAAGATAAAGTGATATATTCACTTATCTTCTGAACTTAAAAAAAAATCCAGTTTTGAAAAGTTTAAAAACTGACTGTACTTTTCCCTTTTCCTTGGATTCTTTGGCAGTTAGTAGACTCAGTCACACCTGTTTGTTCCTCTACTTAAGCCTCAAAACATTTTATAGTTCATGTATTCCAGTAATATTCAATAAATAGTTGATGATCTGCTTGCCATCATTCATGCATTTTGAAAATTCATTTAACAACCAAATGCCTAGGATACATCAGCTGCCAGTAGCTTCTGAGGATATGAAGTAGCAACTGAACATATCATTATAGCAGAATATTAACCAAATGATAATAGACAAATGTGCATAGAGATGTGTGATCCCAGAGGTGAACTTGGCTTCAGAATTAGAACTGGAACTAGGGTTGCCAGATTTACCAAAGAAAAACACAGGATTCCCAGTGAAATCTAAATTTCAGATAAACAACAAATAGCTTTTTAGTATAAATGTGTTCCAAATATTGCATGAGACACATTTATACTAAAAGCATATTTGTTGTTTATCTGAAATTCAGATTTCACTGGGTGTCCTCAATTTTATCTGGTGACCCTGCCTGGTGCACCTGGACAGACTAGAGGATAAAGTTCCATGGGGTGAGTGTTAGAAAAGGGAGCTCTTATCCAAGACACAGAGAGATGCTGGAATGCACTAAGGGGAGTCAAATCCAAATGCCAGGAAAAGGAGGATATTTAGGGGCTGGGCTGGGGAGAGAGAAACATCAAAGTTGGGAGATCAAAATTGATTTTGTGATTTTGTATTGTTCTGGAAGTTCAGGCCAATGTAATGAGAACCAGAGCAGAAATGAAGAGCATGACCTTTGCCTATTGGAAAAGAGAAAAGAAAATCATTATTTTGAGAAAATAACTTCTTAAAAATCCCATAAGAATCGACTAAAAAAATGTTGGAGTAGAAGAGAGTTCAGTAGGGTCATAAAGTATGAAATAAACATTTAAAAAGTCTGTGTCTTTTCTTTTGTAACAGCAATAACAAGCTAGAAAACATAATGGGAAAAATTGTATTTGGATTATCAACAAAAAAATATAAAGCAACTGTAGGTAAACTATACAACTACGAAATGTGCAGGACTTATAGGAAAAAATTTATCAGAGACGTAAAAGGAGATGAAAAGAGGGGGGCCATGCCATATTCTCACATGAGCAGAGCAAATATTGTAAAGACATAAATTTTCTCAAAATGTATTTTTTAGGATTAATGAAATTTCAACCAAGATCTCAGTGGAATATATCCAGAACTCCAAAATGATTCTAACATTTATCTGCAAGAACAAATTACTAAGAAGAGCTAAATAGTTATTAAGAAAAAGGATTAAAGAAGGTGGTAGCGATCCCTACCTGACATTAAAACATTCCCAATGCTACATTCCTTATATCAGAGTTGTGTTTGGGAAGGAATAGGCAGGAAGACAACAGAATGGAGTGGAGAGCCCAGAAACAGACCCAGGTGTCTGAAACATCTCCTTACACAACATGGGAGAAAATACAGATCAGCGGGGAAGGGAAGGATCACCTAAGAAAAGGCGTTATAAATCGTTGAATATCTAATTGGGAAAAAATAGTAATTTTTACCTCATAGAAAACACTAATTTTCAGATACACTGAAGAGTGAAATGTGGAAATAAAACCAAAAAGAAGAAAATAAGGACAAATGTTTAGCTCAGGGGTCCTCAACCCCTGGGTTGCAGACTGGTACCTGTTGGTGGGTGGCCTGTTAGGAACGGGACCACATGGCAGGAGGTGAGCAGTGGGTGAGCAAGCAAAGTTTCATCTGTTTACAGCCACTCCCCATCACTCATATTACCGCCTGAGCTCTTCCTCCTGTCAGATCAGCAGCGGCATTAGATTCTCATAGGAGCGCCAACCCTACTGTGAACTGCGCACGTGAGAGATTGAGGTCGTGCGGTGGAACAGTTTCACCCTGAAACTGTCCAACGGTTTGTAAAAGGGTAGTTTTAGTAAAACCTATTTTTATTATTCCCATATATGAGACCTCTCCACAATTCAGGTCTTTCAACCTCTGTGCCTAGCATAATCAAATTCAGTGTTCCCCAAGTTCTATGTTTTGTTTTCTCAGTCTCTGGAAACACAGTACAACTAAGTTCCACTGTAATCATCCCGAAACTGCTTCACCTCAGATCATCAGGCATTAGACTCTCATAAGGAATGTGCAACCTAGATCCCTCACATGCACAGTTCACATTAGGGTTGTTTTATATTTTCTGAGACAGTCTCCTTCTGTTGCCCAGGCTGGAGTGCAGTGGCACGATCATGGCTCACTGTAGCCTCGACCTCTTGGACTCAAGCAATCTTCCCGCCTCAGCCTCCTGAGTAGCTGGAACTACAGGCACGTATCACAGGCATCCCTCACCTTCCCACGTCCCTGTGCGTGGAAAAATTGTCTTCCACGAAACTGGTCCCTGGTGCCAGAAATGTTGGGGACTGCTGGTTTAGCTGATCTTTGGATATAAATTTATTTTCCACTTGGTTTAAAAGTCTTTGAAGGCAGCCATAAAAAAGGATGAGTTCGTGTCTTTTGTAGGGACATGGATGCAGCTGGAAACCATCATTCTCAGCAAAGTATCGCAAGAACAGAAAACCAAATATCGCATGTTCTCACTCATAGGTGGGAATTGAACAATGAGATCACTTGGACACAGGAAGGGGAACATCACACACCGGGGCCTATTGTGGGGAGGAGGAGCGGGGAGGGATAGCATTAGGAGATATACCTAATGTAAATGACGAGTTAATGGGTGCAGCACACCAACATGGCACATGTATACATATGTAACAAACCTGCATGTTGTGCACATGTACCCTAGAGCTTAAAGTATAATAATAATAAAAAATAAAATAAAAAAATAAAAGTCTTTGAAGGATATACATCCAGGTAGTAAGAAGACATGAAGCGTTTTTAAGGGGATTTGTCCTTTTCAGAGCATTTGCTAACTGAGGAGAGAGTTCCTGCAGTCAGCAGGTTAGTTAGAAGACCATTGGAATAATCATCCAGAGACACCAGGAGCCTTACTAAAGTTTAGCAGTGGGGAAAACGCAGAAGAAAATGAAAACTAACAGCAGCCTCCCTAGGAATTTGCTGTGTGTAGTATGTGTCTAGACACAGAGGAATACACTCGGGATACCTCTGTCCGATGGTTTGTAAAAGGGTAGTTTTTAGTAAAACCTATTTTTATTATTCCCACATACAAGACCTCCCCACAATTCAGGTCTTTTAAACTCCACGCCTAGCATAATCAAATTCAGTGTTTCCCACTTTCTATGTTTTCTTTTCTCAGTCTCTGGAAACACGATATAACTAAGTTCCACTGTAATCGATAAAATATTGTACAGTGTGTGCAGAATCAGATAGGTCTGTGTTTTTATAAATGTACATTAGAGAGGGACAGGAATGGAACAGAACAAGGCTGACTTGTTCATGGTTTTTAATATAGATACGCTGTACTAAACAGCATGATATGTCATAAAACGAAACCTAATATTCGAAAATGAGATTGCAGTCTCTACATGTTTAAATGGTTTTCCTGGGAGACAAATCTTTCAGTTGAACAAACACAAAAGTGTTTTTTATGAAGTACTAGGAAATATCCAGCAGTAAAGTTGTGTCAGTGAAGTAAATACCGACACAATTCAAATCAAGACACACTTAGACCTGCTCACATTAGGATTTCAAATTGCCAGGTTAGAAAGGGTAATTTGC
Source organism: Chlorocebus sabaeus (assembly GCF_047675955.1). Lineage (NCBI taxonomy): Eukaryota > Metazoa > Chordata > Mammalia > Primates > Cercopithecidae > Chlorocebus > Chlorocebus sabaeus. The sequence goes on from NC_132919.1 coordinate 42,226,646, forward strand.
ATGACACAATGGGCATGACCTTTCTGATGGGCCATAACTTCTTCCCAAGTCCTTAATATTCTATCAGGCACCAGAACAGCTATGGCAGCTCAAAATGAAAAAGAGCATCAGGGAATCTTCCTTCTCAGGATTTTTGTTTTATTCGTTGTGACAGGGTCTTGCTGTGTCACCCAGGCTGGAGTGGAGTTGTGCATTCATAGCTCACTGCAGCCTCAAACTCCTGGGCTCATGCAATCCTCCCACCTCAGCCTCCTGAGTAGCCAGGACTATAGGCTATGTGGTGTCATGCTCTGCTAATTAAAAAAAATTTTTTTTTTGTAGTGACAGGGGTCTCACTATGTTTCCCTGACTGGTCTAGAATTCCTGGCTTCATATGATCTTCCTGCCTTGGTATCCCAAAGTGCTAGGATTACAGATGTGAGCCACCATGCCTGGCCATTTCTCAGGATTGAAAGGCAGTTGAGCCAGTCCTCCTGGCTGCAACTCTGATTAAACCTTCAATTCTCGTACTTGATTCCCTGGTAGAATTACTTGACTGAGTACATGGAGGAAACAATAATCCTTTATATCTACATGTCCCCTAAATGGTGTCATGACTTCACTTTTGTTGTTGTTGTGGTTGTTGTTTTGCCTTTTTGGAGACAGGGTTCTGTTGCCTGGGCTAGAGCACAGTGGTGCAATCATGGATAACTGCAGCCTCAACCTCTTGGACTCAAGTCCCAAGTAGCTGGGACTACAGGCACGAGCCACCACACTTGGTTAATTCTTGTATTTTTTGCAGAGATGCGGTTTTGCCATGTTGCCCAGGCTGGTCTCAAACTCCTGGTCTCAAGTGATTCTCCTGCCTCAGCCTTCCAAAGTGAGAAGGCCCATAACTTCACATTTTGAATGCTTTACTTGATATCACCTTTTTCTTAAGTATCCCTTTTTATGTTAAAAAGAAGTAGTGTTAAACTATTTGAGGGGGAGAACTAATTATCCTGTAATGTGGCATATATATGTACTATGCCTGAGCATTTTTATTTTTTCTCCTTATTTTATTTTTTCTTATTTAAGCACATGGGAACATCATCAATAAAGATACACAGCCTGTTATGGAATGGAAGCTGAAAAGCTGTAGGCACTCACAGAGCGAAGATAATAATACACTGAGGGATACTTTTAGTTATTTGTCCTGAGTCTGGCTGCTGTCATAGACCCCTGAGAGTTTACTTGATGGGGAGAAGGAAATGGACTCAGAGTTATTCTTTTTGCTTTGAGCATATAAGCACCTGCTTCCTTCTGGGTCCTGGGTTTTCCTACATAGCCAGTTGTTTAAGATTGGATGTTTGGCATCAGGCACAGGGTTAGAGACAATGACATAGAGGAAATAAGGCAATTAGAGATGGGGGCCAAGAAAGAGGAACTAGGAAGAACTGAGTGTGCCTCTGGACCCGTGATTGTGTAAAATAAAATCCTCTATAACACACTTGTCCCATATACATTTACCAAGGACTTGTCTGAAGGAGCTAGGCAGACCCTTGAATAGGCAGAGATGAATTAAACACAGATTTTGAGAAGCATAGAGTCCAGAGAGGCAGAAGACATGATTTCTGGATGACAAGTTAGTTTTTAACATTCAAAATGGTAAATGTTCTATTTGTATCGTATGCAAAGTGCATGGGAGCACCAAAAAACCATCCAACTTCCTGAAAGAGCCAAAGAAGATGCCGATCTAGATGGAGGAGTTTGAAGGTCAAAGGAATATTAACGCTCTTAGGGTGAACTGTTCAAATAGGTTGATCAAATATTCATTGTAATACAAAAAGGGGAGCTAAGAGATGCATCTCATGTGCCTGCTCCTGAGGTATCTTCTGTTTCTTCTCTCCCCTTTCATTCATGAAACATCTTCAGCTGTCTACATGAGTCATAGAAAACAGAAATGAATAATAGGAAGGAGGGAAAGGACGACTCACCTATATTGTTGTTTTTTTTTTTAAAATAGATTTTTATCTTTTAGAGCAGTTTTAGATTCACAGCAAAATTGATAGATGGTACAGGAATTTCTCGTATATCCTCTGCTCACACACCTGCCTAGCCTCCCTCACCAGAGTGGTACATTTGTTACAATTGATGAACTAACATTGACACATCATTATTACCCAAAGTTTACAGTTTACATTAGGGTTGACTCTCAGTATTGTATATTCTGTGGGTTTAAGACACATGTATTAATGTGTATCCAACATTATAGTATCATACAGAGTATTACTACCTAAAAATCCTCTGTGCTCTGCTTAATCATCCTTCCCACCCTGCTAACCACTGGCAACCACTGATCTTTTTACTGTCTTCATAGTTCTGCCTTTTCCAGAACACCATATAGTTGGAATCATACAGTATGTCGCCTTTTTCTTACTTAGTAATAAATATTTAGGTTTCCCCGTGTCTTTTCGTGACTTGTTAGCTCATTTCTTTTAGTGTTAAATAATACCCCATTGCCTGATGTACCACAGTTTTTCCATTCACAAACTAAAGGATGTCTTGGTTTCTTTCAACCTTTGGCAATTATAAATAAGGCTACTCTAAAAATCAGCAGGTTTTTGTGTGGATATAAGTTTCCAACTCCTTAGAATAAATAGCCAGGAGTGTGATTGCTGGGTACTACAGCAAAAGTATATTCGATTTTGTAAGAAATCACCAAACTGTCTTCCACAATGGCTTGCATTGCTGTCAGCAATGAAGAGAGTTTCTGTTGTTCCATATCCTCACGAACATTTGATGTTCTCAGCCTTCTGGATTTTGGCCATTCTAACAGGTGTATAGTGGTATATCACTGTTTTAATTTGCGTTCCCTAGTGACGTATGACATGGAGTACCTCTGCAGGTGCTCATTTGCCATCTGTATATCTTCTTTGGTGAGGCATCTGTTAAGATCTTCGCCTCTTTTTTAAAATAAACTTGTATGTTTTCTTCTTGTTGGGTTTTAAGATTTCTTTATATATTTCAGATGACAATCCTTTATCAGATATGTCTTTTGCAAATATTTTCTCCCAGTCCGTGGCTTGTCTTTTCACTCTTTTAACAGTATCTTTTGCACAGCAGAAATTTTTAATTTTAATGATGTCTGGCTTATCAATATTTTCTTTCATGAATTGGGCCTTTGGTGTTGTGTTTAAAAAGTCATTGTCAAATCTAAGACCATCCACATTTTTGCCTATGTAGCTTCTGGGAGTTTTATGCTTTTTGTTTAGGTCTGTGACCCATTTTGAGTTAATTTTTGTGAAATGTGTAAGGTCTGTGCCTAGATTCTTTTTTTTTTTTTTTTTTTTTTTTTTTGCACATGGATATCCAGTTGTCCCAGCATCCTTTGTTGAAAGGGCTGTCTTTTCTTCATTATACTGCCTTTGTTTCTTTGTCAAAGATCAGTTGACTATATTTATGTAAGCTGACTTCTGTGTTCTCTATTTTGTTCCATTGAAACCACAAGTTTTAGAATTGTATTTATGAATGATAGAGCAGAATTACAAGTTCAGACTGAAGTGTTGTTTATTCCAGCTGTGGTAGGCTGAATTATAGCCCTTGCAAAGATGTCCAAGTCCTAATCTATGAAATCTGTGAAGCGGTAACATTATATGATAAAAGGGACGTTGCAGATAGTGTTTTTGGAGCTGTTTATGAATCATGAACTGGCATTAGATCCCACAGTTAAAGGGTTCAGTCCCACGAGACTGTATCCAACTTCAGATCCCAAAAGTCCTAGGTTGTCAGCTGCACTTCTGACCAACTGGCTATAAAGTGAGGGTCCCTGCATCCCCTTCCTCATGTTTGATACTTTGCTATAATGGCTCACAAAAAGTCAGGGCAACATTTACTTACTTAGGTTTACTAGTTTATTATAAAAACACAACTCAGGAACAGCCAGATAGAGGAGACGCAAAGGGCCAGGTATAGGAAAGAGGTGTTGGGTTTTCATGTTGTCTCGAGGTGCACCACCCTCCTAGTACCCTCATGTGTTCACCAACCCAGAAGCTCTAGTTCAGGGATATTTATGGAGGCTTCACCACATAGGCATAATTGATTAACTCTGTCTCCAGTCCCTATGCTCTCCTTAGAGGATGGGGAAATGGGACTGAAAATTTTGAGCTTCTAATCAAGGTTTGGTCTTTCTGGTGACTATCCCCCATCCTGAAGCCATCTAGGAGCTCATCAAGAGTTGCCTCATTAGGGCAAAAGACACTCCTATCACCCAGGATATTCTGAAGGATTTAGGAGTTCTGTGTCAGACACCAGGTCAGGGAACAAATATTAGCACAAAAGACGATTCTAATACCCCCACCACTCAGAAAAGCATAGGTGTTTCAAGAGTTCTGTGTTAATAACTGGGAGCAAAGAACAATATGTGTATTTCATATATATAGATCTTATTTTATTTCTTATATGTAATAAGAAATACATATGCATATACATATTTAAGAAACACATATACTTATTTAATACTTATAATAATTATTATCTCTTATTATTTCATAGGCAGACTCTAGAAGCTGAAAAAGACAAGAAGAGGAACATCCTTTAAACCCCCTAGGCCTTTAAGAGAGATTCCTCTTCCTTGCCTTTTTTAAAATCAATGACATTTTGATTTTAGACTTCCGGTTCCAGAACTATAAGATTAAATTTAGGTTGTTTAAAGCCATTAAGTTTTGGGTAATTTGTTACAGAAACACTGGGAAGTTAACCCACCAGCTCCTCATCAATATAGATAGAAAAAGTGACCTCAAAGCCAGCGAGTTCTTAGGCAATATCAAAAGGCACAGTAACTTACATTAACCCCATGCGATTTTTAACAACACCTTTAGGTAACAGGATGCCATACATTAGCTCCTCATTTTGCATATGTGTTTTAAGCAACACGCAGCTAGTCTGTGCCTGAACCGGGCTGTAGGTGATCCTTACCACTGTGCTCTTGTCCTGGTGTAGACCATTTCTCTGATATGTAGGGAGCCAAGGGATAAGTCATTTCCTGTGCCAAATAGTTTTCTTCTACAGAAAACGACCTTAGAGATTTTTGTTCCAATTCATACATTTTTGCTCTTTTGCGTCACAGTGGACAACGTGGAATGCTCTGGCGCCAGGACGTTGTTGGAATCACTGACTGACCAATTCTTAGTAGCTCCTTGGACGAGCCGCTTAACCCCTCTTGAACTGTAAAATGGTATCACAACACAGATCATTCTTAACTCAAGTAATTGAGGATCAAACATGATAATATATGTGAAAGGGCTTTATAAGTTCTATTACGCCATTTAGATGTGAAGAATTATTATTTTTATATGCTCAAGAAGGCTGGCACGGCCCCTCTCCCAGGTGACTAGAAAGCATATGTGATTTTTTTATTTGTTCCAATAATTTTATTCTTATTAGTACTTGTTCAGTATACTACATGGATATGCACAATGCACAAAGCATTTATTCTTCTGGCTGCAGTAACTACCTACCCCCCTCCAAACTTACCCTTGTAAAAGCAAATAAGACTTGTAAAACAAAACAAAAGTAGAAAGGGGGGAGATGGCATTATTTGTAACTGCACGCCATCAAACAAACTCACCTGTCACTTGAAACATGAGCTGCCTTTTGAGAGTGGACAGTTAATTCTTTTGACCAAACAACTGCCCAAACTAACGAATCTATTGCTTTTTCTTCTTTCTTTCTTTCTTTCTTTTTTTTTTTTTTTTTCACTTTAATTTTTAACGTGGTTTCCTAACTCTCCACTTCAGGAGGTAAATACAATTCTGGCAGAGTCCCGGTCGAATTTAGTTTATTAGGGCTTTTACTACAAGTTTTTAAGCACTTGCTGATTTTCAAAAACATATTAAAATGGCCATGGCCAATCTCGTAGATTGGTACAAGTCCACATTTCCCAAACGACTTAATAGTCTGCAACTTGTGCCAGACAGAGAATGATTTCACCATTCTCTTTCCCACAACTTAAAGGCTGGACATTGTTTTTAACTCTGTGATGGGAGGGAGTGGTTTGCTTTGCCACGTTAGTCTCCTCCCTAGAATTCCTTCCTACAAGTTTTATAGGTCCCACTGTCCTGGAGGGCACATTAAGTCCCCAAAGAACATCTTTGTAGGCCATTTTTGGCACAACCAGCCCTGCTCTGACCCATTCTTGGACAGAGAAGCTCTTAGGGATGTTTTTCCAGACAAAGTTTGATATTTTGGGCAGGGGGGTTATAAAGGTTATGGAGACCCTGTCCTATGGCAAAATAATTAAAACTAGGCTTTAAGTCTCAAACTTTTTTTCCTTTTCTATTTCTCCATTTCTTTTCCAATTGCCAGTAAATTCAGCAAAAAGTTATGCAGAACAAATACATGAATGGATAAATATTTGAGATCTTCTACTACTAGGCTCTATGCTGAAAACCGGATCACAGAAGTGAACTTGCAATCCAGTGGGGGAAGTCACATCAGTACATACGTACCATATAACACCCTGGGATGACACTTGGGATTGAGTTTAGGTCGAGATTTCAAGGTGGTACAAGGTGAACTACATAGTTAACTACATGGACAGAGATTGATGAAAAACAAAGATCGTCGATTCTCCACAAAAACGACAACTACACCCATGAAATGCTGTTACATGAGCACTGTGCCTGAGATTTCTGTTCTGTCGCTTACTTGAAGGTTGACATTTTATTTCCATCTGTTAGCTTGTGTGCAGCCCAGAGTATTATTCTTTGCCTGAGGACCTATGGAAGATAGCACAATACTTTAATATTCCGGCGTAACAGTTGAGGGGGAGTTCTGGTTTGAGTTCTACCACAAGTGGTGAACTGACCTTGGATGTGGCACTTCATTTCTAAGATGAGACAATAGCAGAGGATGTGCCAACCTCTCAGGGTGGATCTGAGGATCAAATGAGATCATGAGAATGATGATTTATATTTAAAAAGTTTGAAAATTTTCTCAAATGACACTGAAGCACGAAGCAGTGCATATGTGTATATGCCTTGAGGAATTACAGCTACAAATATATAATGAAGTGGTTTTGAATGCCAAAATCATAGTTAATGTTTATATCATTTGCATGTAGGAAACACGCCTACCTTGGGATAATGCGAGTTGAGATCCAGGCCATTGCAATGAAGCAAATATCACAATAAAACAAATCACGTTGATTATTTTGTTTCCCAGTGCATATAAAAGTTGTATTCACTGTATACTGTGGTCTATTAACTGGGCAACAGCATTATGTCTAAAAAATAATGTACATATCTTAATTTAAAATATTGTTAAAAATTGTGTACAATCAACTCTGAGTCTTCAAGTCTTAACCTTTTGGCTGGCGAAGGTTCTTGCCTCTCTGTTGCTGGCTGCTGACTGATCAGGGTGGCGGTTGCTGAAGGCTGGAGTGGCTATGATAATTTCTTAAAATAAGACAACAATGAAGTTCACCCACATTGACTGACTTTTCCTTTCACAAAATATTTCTTTCTATAGAATGCTGTAGAAGGATAGCATTTTACCCACAGTAGAACTTCTTTCAAAATAAGAGTCAGTCCTCTCAAACTCTGCCACTGCTTTATCAAGTAAGCTTATGTAATCTTTCAAATCCTTTATTATCACTTCAACAACGTTCACAGCATATTCACCAAAGAGTGGATCCCATGGCAAGAAACCACTTTCTTTGCTTATTCATATGAAGCAACTCCATATCCATTCAAGGTGTATCATGAGATCGCAGTAATTCAGTCACATCTTAAGGCTTTACTTCTAATTTTAGTTCTCTTACTATTGGTACCACATCTGCAGTTTCTTCATCCACTGAAGTGTTGAGCCTCTCAAAGTCATCCATGAAGGCTGGGATCAACTTCTTCCAAATGCTGGTTGTGTTAGTCTGTTTTTGCATTGTTATAAAGATATACCTGAGACTGGGTAATGTATAAAGAAAAGAGGTTTAATTGGCTCACAGTTCTTCAGGTTGTATAGGAAGCATGGCACCAGCATCTGCCTGGCTTCTGGTGACGCCTCAGGGAATTTTTACTTATGGCAAAATGTGAAGCAAAAGCAGGCATATCACATGGCAAGAGAGGGAGCAAGAGTGAGAAAGGAGAGGTCCCAGACTCTTAACCAACCAGATCTCATGTGAACTAACTTTGAGAGAACTCACTCATTACCAAGGGATGCTAAGCCTTTCATGGGGTGTCTGCCCCCATGATCCAGTCACCTCCCACTAAGCTTCACCTCCAACACTGGGGATCACATTTCCACATGAGATTTGGAGGGGACAAACATCCAAACTATATCACTGGCTAATGTTGGGTATTTTGACTTTCTTCCATCTATGATAAATGTTCTTAATGGCATCTAGAATGATGAATCCTTTCCAGAAGTTTGTCAATGTACTCTGCCAGGATCCATCACAGGAATCACTACTGATGGTAACTATAACCTTATGAAATGTACCCTTAAATAATAATAGTTGAAAGCCAGAATAACTCCTTCATCCATGGGTTGCAGAATGGATGCTGTGTTAGCAGGCATGAAAATGACATTAATCTCCTTTGCAGATCTCTATTAGAGCTCTTGGATGATGAGCTGCATTGTCAATGAGCAGTAATATTTTGAAAGAAATCTTTTCTTTCTGAGCAGCATGTTTCAATAGTGGGCTTAAAATATTCAATAAACCGTATGCTGTAAACAGATGTGCTGTCATCCATGCTTTCTTTTTCCATTTATAGAGTACAGGCAAAGTAGATTTAGCCTAATTCTTATGAGTCCTAGGATTTTCAGAATGATAAATGTCCACTGGCTTTGATATTGGCCACCAGCTGCATTGGCCTCTAACGAGAGAGTTGCCCTGCCCTTTGAAGCCAGGCATTGACTTCTATTCTCTAGCTATAAAAGTCATGAATGACATCTTCTTTCAATAGAAGGTTATTTTTCCTACATTGAAAATCTGTTGTTTGGTGTAGCCACTTTCACCAATTATCTTAGTTAGATCTTCGGAATTACTTGCTACAGCTTCTCCATCAGCACTTGCTGCCTCACTTTGCACTTTTATGTTATGAAGATGGCTTCTTTACTTAAACCTCATGAACCAACCTCTTCTAGCTTCAAACTATTCTTCTGTAGCTTTGTCACCTCTCCCATCTTTCAGAAAATTCAAAGAGTTAGGGTCTTGCTCTGGACTAGGCTTTGTTTTCAGGAAATGTTGTGTCTGGTTTGATTTTCTATCCAGACCACTAAAACCTTCTCCATATCAGCAATAAAGCTGTTTTTTTTCTTATCACTTGTGTGTTCACTGGAGTAGTACTTTTAGTTTCCCTCAAGAATTTTCCCTTAGAATTTACAACTTGGCTTACTGCTTGGCACAAGAGACTTAGCTTTTGGCTTCTCTTGGCTTCCGACCTGCCTTCCTCACTAAGCTGAATCACTTCTAGCTTTTGATTTAAAGTGAGAGATGAGCGGCCCTTCCTTTAACTTGAACACTAACAGACCAATGTAGGGTTACTAATTGGCCTATTCTCAGTATTGTGTCTCAGGAAATAGGGACATCCAAGGAACAGGAGACAGATGACAGAATGGCCCATTGGCAGAGCAGTCAGAGTATCAATAAACGCATGCATTTATCGATTAAGTTTGCTATCTTATATGGGAGCACTTTGTGGTGCCCCAAAACAATGACAATGGTAACATCAAAGATTACTGATCATAAATCACCACAACAGATAAAATAACAGCAACAAAGTTTGAAATATTGTGAGAATTACCAACATGTGACACAGAGATACAAAGTTAGCATATTCTATTGGAAAAATGATGCCCATAGGCTCACTGCAGGGTTGTCACTAACTTTCAATTTCTAAAAAATGCAATATCTGCAAAGCACAATAAAACGAGGCACAATTAAATGAGTATGTCTGTATATATAAGCATATAAAAACATATATATACACATATATGACATATGTGTGTATATGCTTTCATACATGCATACGTAATGGTTGTGTATGCTAAGAAGAGAAAGAAAACAATAGGCGATAAGCAGTGATCTGATCACCGGAAGTTGCATTTCACTGGTCTACAGCTGTAATGGATGACGGGAAATTCATCCTTGAAAGCCAGCCTGCCTGAGCTTAACTAGTAGTGCTCCCACTCATTGTCATATCATCTTAGGTTAGTCACTTCACCTTCCTAAGCCTCAGTTTCATCGTCTGTAAAACAGACACATAACAGTGCCTTCCTTGTCAGGTTGTTGCAAAGATGAAATGACACACTATTTATATAAAGTGTTTTGCAAAGGATTTGGCACACAGTAAGTGCTCTATAACTAGTAGTTATTGCTATTATGAAAATGTGTACTTTTTAAAAAAAAACTTTGGGGGAAATCCTCCAGTTTCAGAGATCAGAATACAAAAAGAATATTAAAAATATGTAGGAATAGCTCTAAAACTTCCCAAATAAAAAGGCATCCATGCAAGAAAAATGAAACTTCTTCGCTGTGTTATGCTATAGATATATTGACATTATACAGAATTAACATTACTTTTCTAATAAAGAGCATCACTCATTCCCTAGACTCAAACAGCCAGCTGGACTCTGGGGAAAGGCATATATTATGTTAGCAACTTGGAATAGAAACTCCCTTTGAAAGCTGCTCAATAAAGAGCCCTTAATGTACTACAAGTAAGGTAAGGCAACATGTTTTGTAGTTAATGAACCTAAAAGCTAAAGCCAATGGTGTGGCTTAGAGAACAGCACTCCTTCCTCGATGCTACAAGGTACATTAGCATCAAGTCCTATGTCATGAAACTTTCAATAAAGAACTGATTATATAAGGCATTAAGTCTTTCTCTAATTACAGCTATAAATATAGATAATCAAGTCATTCTGAGTACTAAAATCAATTTTACTGTTTATGCTCTTTCCATTTTATATATATAGCTGTTGACTTTTAACTTGAAGACATAAGCAGCTGGTGAAAAATATGCTTAGAATACGAATTATGTTGTCATGGGGGATACCAATATATGTTGCCTGTAGGAGAGTTAATAAGGATTGAAAACAGTATAATTGTTTTACCAATGAAAACACTATATACTGGGGGAACCTATGATTTCATTTTATAAATTAGATGCTGAATACTTTACTCTGGTGATTTTCAGTAGTGTCATCTCTATAATAAAGTTCCTTTTAACTGCTTAGTTGAATGTTATGTGGAGGCCTGAGGCTCAGATGAAGGCTTCTAGCCTGAATCTTACGGTTTGCACATTTGGGTAATGTGAGGAGATAAGAATGGGCTTACAGAAGAGACCCTGAGTCCCCTCCACAGCCATAAACATGGGTGAGGACCACAGACACGCTGACACACCTAGCAACAGGCAGTACAAAGAATGGCAGGTCTGCTAAATTTGGCTCTATTCTACTTGTAGTCGGAGACAGAATATGACCTTGCCTCCTAGAAAAATGTGGTCTAGTGAACTGTCAGAGTAACCACACTTCTCTCTTGGAGAAGGTCAAGTAAAGGGTAGAAAGAGAGGTCAGAAGAGTGCCCACCAATACTCCATGTATGAGAAGAGGAATGGAAGGCTACATGTATCCCCCGGATATCACTTCTTCCTCTGTGAATCTATGGTTCTGTTTGTTGATTTGTTTATTCACATATGAGTATTCAGTCATACAAAAGTATTTATTGAACACCTTCCCTGGTTAGTCATCAAGCTATGAGATGAGCTCAATCTACTGGTTTTCATATAATAGAATGTGCAATGAATGCTTCTTGAATCAAAGTCAGCTTAAAGAAAATTGTTTCCAGATTTTGGGAAGGAAGGAAGGAATGCTTTATTAGGCTTCATATGTCTCCACTAAACACCAGGCTCTGTACTGGTGTCTTACAAATATGATTTCATTGGTACCTCAGAGAACTCCTATGTAGGCAGACAACTCAGTTTTACAGATGAAACAACCAAGATTTAGACTGGTAAAGTGACTTGCTCGAGGTCACACAGTTTGCAAGAAGTCAAGCAGAGATGAAAATTCATGTCTCAGATGGCCTTTCTTCCTAACATTCAGCTCCTTCAGGTCTCTGTGTTTTCCCAGCCCGAGCTAGTGGCAACAATGCCAAAGCTCATTCTGCTGCTTGTCTCAATTTTTGCCTGCTTTTTTATCCCCCCTCTGGCGCTTTGAAAAAATGTGTTCCGTTCTTCAAGTTGTCTGGAGCAGGAGTACTGCATTTCAAACAGGCCAGGGATGTACCAAACAAGGCCAGGTCAACACCAAGAGAGCAGTGGTGACTGGCAGGAGCCTGGTCTATTGCTCCTGGTTAAGGAAACACAGGAGAGTTTGTTTTCCATGCCCTTGTGTGACTAAAAGCTTAGAAAGTGTTAACAGGGAGTCTCTCTACTTTGTCTTCCCCTAAGCCTAGAATTTCCCGAAGTATGTTTTAAGGGACATTTGACCTGTGATCACGAAACGTGTTCAAATAGGCTTTACAACTTGGTTAAAATAAAGCTGGTATGGATTTGCAGGGGAGGGTGAACGACACCTCACCACCCCCAAAAAAACTGATAACCAATTTTAAGGACTGGTTACCTCAATACACAGGAAAAATTAGTAACTAGAAATCTCTTTAGCAGTTATTCTGCATTTATAACCGATTCCATTGTTACTTTTCTTAAGTGACAGTGAAATCCCAACTAAATAATGAACTTAATTGGAGAATATGGCATAGAAAATAACTTAATATTAATAATAGAATTACTCAAAGTCTGTTTTAAGGGACATTTATGCTGTGATCAAGAAACATGTTCAAACAGGTTTGGCAAATGTTTACATGTTACATCCTTCGAATGCTTTAATCTGTCTATCAGCATATAAAAGGTACGAGAAGTTCTGCAGCAAAGACCAAGTAAATGAAACACATTATCTTTCTTTGACCCATGCCTTTCAACTAAACCATCATGTCCCCTGGAATGTCATTCCTGCCTACCCTGAGGACAAAAATCCCACTCATTCTTCAAGGTTGAGTTTTAAAAATATATAGATCCTCAGGCCCACGCCGAGAGAGTCTGACTTGGGAAAAGCCCAGAGAATTTTAAGTACAGATTTTAAGTGACTTTAATTCTAATAACCAACTGCTGAATTCACAGCTCCTACTTTTGAGATTTTCCACATGCAGCCTCGAGTCTGAATCTAGGTTAGCACTCTATATATTCAGGGATCCACAGGCTAAAATGTGTTTACATCAGCAAAAGTAGCTTATGTTGCCAAAGTATTTATACTGGGAACTTTACATATCTAATGATACGTTTTATGGTGGGGCATATTTAAATGAATGTCCCCCAAATGACTATTTTAAATTTTCGAAGCAGTTCTTATGATTCTCTTGGTGCCCTCAAGTCATACAATACATGAGGCAGCCTGACGCGTCACATCGTTCTGGGGTCTCATCAGAGTTTAATCCAGGCCCAGCTCACCTAAGTCTGCACCTCTCCCTCTGAAGAGTCTTACAACATTTTAGGACTTTTCAACCTGGTTAAAACAAAGTTGGTATGGACTTTCAGGGGAGAGCAAATGACATCCCACTATCCCCAAAAGACTGGTAATCAATTTTAAGGGCTGGTTACATTAATACACAAGAAAAATTGGTAAATTTCTTTAGCAGTTATTATGCGTTTATAACCAATTCCATTGTGACTTTCCTTAAGTGACAGTGAAATCCTAACTAAATAATGAACTTAATTGGAGAATATTGCATAGAAAATAACTTAAAAATTAATAATATAGTAAAATAAATTTCAGGATCTCACTAAAACAAACAAAACAAAACAAAAACAAAAACAAAAACAAAAAACAAAGCCCTATGTTGGCAGTTACAGTAAAATTAGGAGCTTAGGCAGTTAAAATACCAATATCATAGAAAATAATATTTTCACATCTTTATTTCTGCTGTTGCAGACATCACATACTTCAGCCTATAAGAGGAATGTGTTTTCTCAAACAAATGTTATATTGATCTTTTATCTTGTGAGGCACATTCTGATTCCTGCAACGAAGTCCATCTGGAACGTGGGAGTCACTGATGTGTGGGCTTGAGCATCAGCCAAAGGAGGAAAATTAATTGTAAGTGGATTATGAAAAATGTTCCCTTGTAACCTCTTTCAACAGGGCAGATGGAACAGGAATCTCCAGTTTGTACTTGGCTCTTGCTTCTGAGAGGCCTATTCAAGCCCAAGGTGAGATGATTTTTCACATCACACATACGCATCATGGAAACTAGGAATTCATTCCCATGTTGGGAAACCAAAATTTCATCTGTGTTGTTGGGCAGCCGCAGAAGGGCATGCACACAGTGGCCTGAGGCTGCACCCTCTTAAACATGGACCCCGTGAAGCTTGGCAAGGTCATGCAGTTCTGGCATAGGCCTGTGGTTAGATGGGAACCCCCTTGGGAAAACCAAACTGAATGGTTAAACAGAATCCATGGTGGCTAGTCAACTTTTCACTCTGCCAGTTAGGCTGGAATCAGGTCATTCACCGAGGAGAAAAGGGCAGGAGGCCCTTTCACCTGGGGGCTCTGGGGAGATGCCTACCATTCTACAGTCAAAAAGGGCAAAGGTGGCTTGAGTTCCTGGTAACCCCAACCTGGCCTTCTTGGAATTACCTGGCTTGCTTGTTTTAAGTGATAATAGGATTGATTGATATTCCTTAGGGGAATAGCAAGTGTTTCAGCCTGGACAAAAGGCATTGTGTTCTGTGAGACTCCATACTCTCAATGATAGGGTGATTTTTTTTCTTTTACAACATGTAATCAGTCCTGAGCCAGTGACATTACAGGGAAATAGAACATACACTGGAGTGTTCGGCTCTTTCTGGCTCTACTCTCATCTTTGTCCTTTGCTTCATATTATCTACTTTCTCCTCAAAGAAGTGTTTTCCTACATACAAGACAGGTGACCTAGTTCAAGGCTCCATTTGCACGTAAGTCTTAAAAAAGTGCTTTTAGTACCTTGGGCCAAATTCTCTTTCTCATTTAATGTCTTTTGAGGGCCAACAATGTTCAAAATAAGGGATCAAGCACAGACTTTGACATAGTGACCACAAGGAATGGTGAAGACAGTTTGCTTTGCTATAAATGGAGTTCTCTTAACTCCTTGTGCGCACTGAATGGGTTCCAACCTATAACAAACACTCCAATCCCATGCATTCCCAAGTGCATATCCATCAAATCCAAACTTTAAACTTGAGTAAATATATCTGTCTTACAAAGTCCAAGGTATTTATTACAGGGATCACCCACTTCAGGAATTTAAACAATGTTCAGACCAAGGAAAAATTCCTTACCAGGGGTTTTAAACTCTACTTCCCCTCTCTCCAGCTGGCTAGCAGAGCCTGGCATGAAAGCAAGCGAAGCGACTGCCATTCTTCCCTCCTTCAGTCCCTGACTCCCTAGCCTCTTTAACCCCTCGTTGCCCAACCACATAGATTTGCATCATTTACTAAAAAACTGCATTAAGTTGGTGCCAAGCTGGCTGGAGTTCCCCAAGGGACTCACAGCAGGGTTATAAGAACCATCCTCCCCTCCCAGTACCCCGCTTCATGTCACACTCTGCAAAAATCAAATAGATTTAAATTAGAAGATCATTAAAAAGGTTTTTTTTTTTTTGACTCTCTCTCTCTCCTGCTTCCCCTTCCCAGACCCCCCACTCCCAACCCCCACCCCCCTACTATCTTATAATAGGCTATTAATTCCAGTCATTTCAGACCGTCTGAAGTGTGGTGTGTAAACTGTGGCTGCATCAATCAGAGTTGTGTGTCTAGTTATTTCAAGCATTCCCTGTTGGCATAAAGAAAGGCTGGTTTGTCCTGCTCCAGCCCAAGTGCAGCTGAAATCTCCATTGATTGATAACTGAATGCATAGGGCTGGAAAGTTCTACAGCTGGGACGGCAGGAGTAAGCATATCTGAGTAGTCCCAGGAGCGAGTGGGGAATGGTGGAAATGGATGGTGACAAGGCATTTTATCCAGTGAAGGCAGGTGGGGATCTGGACTTCACCATTGCTTGCTAACTGGCTTCACTGGCTCTGACTTCATGAGCTGAGTTGCTCATTTCTCAAGATATCTCACAAGGGCTTTGCAATGTGTGTAGCAAATTCCCCAAACAACTCCACTGACCACCTCACAGCACCAGGTATAGTGGCATCATCTTTGTGATAACACAGGGCATTTCAAGGTGCCGATGTCCATGAGTGGTAGTGTTTTCACCCCCAACCAGTTATATCTAGGTGTTTTGTTCATTGTTATTTTTTGGTTTGTTCGTTTTACCTCTCTCCTTGTAAAAACAAAACAAAACAAAAACAAACAAACCGACAACAACTAACTGTCTGGCACCCAAAATTCCTACCCTGTCATATCATGAGTAAACTTTTCCAGACTAAAAAATGACAATATGAAGTAGGTCCTCAATCAATGGAGCACATATTTTGATATCTTACTGTGTGTAAGTAAAATCCTGCAGACATCAAAGAATAATGGTGGATGGTAGCCTGGGTGTAAAAGTTAGAAAATATTTGCTTAATGCAAACATGGATATAGGTTTTCTTCCTGTATTACTCTTCATTTCAAAAGGTGGGTGGGGGTGATCAGGAAGCAGGAAAAGAAATTGTGACAGAGAGAGAGATAATTAACTCCCTCCCACTGAATAAAAAAATAAATAAAGAAGGTCCACTTAAGCTTATGTATCTTATAGACTCATTTTGACCTGAGTAAAACCCATTTCCTGCCACTCCCTCTCAAATCCCCAGGGTTAAGCTTGGCTTTCAAACACTGACATTCAGTCTAGGGGAGGGGAAAGATGAAGGGAAGCATAAAGGTGGGAGGAGGGGCTCCACTAGGGAGATCAATCTTTGTTCATCCTTATTCTCTGACGTGGGAGTCAGTGAATAGATTTGAGAGTTGAGTAGGTAGGGTCTGGGTGTCCCTGGAGACTTCGCTGGGCAAAACACAAACAGGGAGCTGTAGCTCTTGTGCTCTGTCTAATTATAGGACCCTTAGCAGGAACGAACAGCTGATCCATAGGCAGAAAACAACCATGAATCACCAAAGATGATGGTGAGAAGGGGGAGAGGCTGTCCCAAAGGCACAGAGAGACTCCAAGGAGGGGAAGTACAAGTAATTGCACCAGGTCTAGCCAGAGAACGCTCAAGCAATTCACTAAAAAGATCACCGCTTGGAAGATTTGGAAGCCAACCTCAGTCTCCGCTCCCTCCTCCAATCCAGCTGTCCCAGAATGTGGCTGCTTTGCACACTTCCTAGGGATTCCAGGTGGCATCAGCTCCAGGGTCCCCTGGCTAGGCTGCCTGAGGCTTTGCAGTGAAGAGTGTCTCTGGAGGGCTGAGTGGGCTCACAAGCCTTTGAAGGGCTGCTGGCAAAGAGAGAACCCTGCAGGCATCTGGCTCTGTGGCCAGTCCAGGAAATGAATGCAGCCTCCAGAGAATGAATGCAGTCCCTCCCCTCCCAACTGCACCACCCACAATGTCAAGCTGACCCACGGATTCTTGGAAGGCAGCAATGGCACCTGATAGCACAGCAAGTACAGGGGAACCTGGCAGATGGCATGGACCTGCCTGGCCCCAGAACTCAGCTATATCAGAGAAAGGAGGCAGGAGTCTACCCTGATGAAGAAGGAGTACTCAGGGCAGATTGTGGAGAATGTCAGCCAAGTCATTAATATTTGGGATCAGGGGGTCTCAGAAATCTGAATTTCGACATTTTCCAGATGATACTTATTCATTCACCAAATATTTATAGAGTATCTTCTCTGTGCCAGGCACTTTTCTAGGAATTGGAGAGACAGGACAGTAGTAAGTTAAAAGGACAAAAATCTGGCTGGGTGTGGTGACTTACACCTGGAATCCCAGCATTTTGGTAGGCTAAGGTGGGAGGAACGCTTGAGGCCAGAAGTTCAAGACCAGCCTGGGCAGCATAGGGGCAGACCCTGTAGCTACAAAAAGAGAAAATAAAAAATAGTTGGGTATGGTGGTGTGCACTTTTAGTTTCAGAGGCTGGGGTGGGGGCATTAAAAAAAAAAAAAAAGACAAAGATCCTTGCTCTCCTATAATTTCTATTCTTGTGGGAGAGAGAGTGAAGTATATGGCAAGGTGATACATGCTGAGGTCTATGGGGAAATATATGAAGGCGTAGGAAGCACAGGCATCTGTGTAGTATAAACCAGGGTGGTAGGAAGGTTAAGGGGAGCCTCATTGACAAGGTGATACTTAAGCACATACTTGAACATGGTGGTAAAAGAAGCCATACTCATGTCTGGGGAAATACATTCTTTACAGGGGGAACAGAAGGCAACGGGTGAAGGCAGGAATGTGTGGACAACCGCCAGGTGGCAAAGTGGCAGAGCCCAAGAGTGATGAGGAGTGACCAGAGAGGGGAGCCAGGAGCTAGCAGAGGACAGGCACGCAGACAGATCCACAGGCAAGCTGACATTTGAGGACATCATTCTAAAACTACAATGATTGGAGCTAGTTGATAAAATCCACTTCCACAAATTTTACTTAGGGTCAGATAGAGGTCCAGGGAGTGGATGGAGAAAGCCAACCCACAAGTGTCATTGGCATTCTTGCTCTCAGCCTGCCCTCTAGGACCTTGTATCACAGTGGTGGGGACTGAAAACTAACCACACAGCATGACGTTTGCCAAGAGCTAAGTGTGCGGTGCCGACAACAGATGATACAAGTGCTCCAGGGAGGGATCTGTGTGTCCCTGTGTGCTGGCTGGTTCCAGAGGACTTCCTGAAATGGGCCTTGCCTGACCGGTAGTATCAGTTGTCAGGTAGTGTCTTTAAGACAGCATGGGACAGGGGCCAACTGAGAAAGTGCTCCCTCTCCAGTACTCTCTGGATGCCCCACATGGGCTCCCCAGGCCAAACAGCTTGTTTCAGCAAATACACCCCATGCTCCTGTCTCCAATTACTTGGCAGCTCCCCTGGCTCTTAATCCTGGGCTCAGCCTCTAGACTCTGAGTTGGCACCCGCCATGTCCTGCTCTTGGGACCAATAAGAGCTCTCACTGCCACCGCCTAGCACTGAGCATGGCAGCTTTCACAGCCCTGTCTTTTGTATCACACTGAGCTTGTCACCGGCTTGCTGCTTCCTAGTCCTGAATCTGCTGGATACAGTTCCTCCCAGCCTGATGTCTTGGTGTTTCACTTGATATTGATAATTAAAAATCAGATAAGTGAAAGAGTGAGAAGATGCTGCTTGCAATCAAGGATGCAGAAGAAGAAAGCTACAGGAGTTGTTGAGGAAAAGAGGAGTAGACATACCATTTTCCCTAAAGTTAAGAGGTAAATAAAAGGAATAGTGCATCACAGCCTTTCCAAAAGACGTATTCTTTTGAATTAGACAGGCATGGATTTGAAATCAAGTTCTGCTATGTCTCATCAGAGGCTAAGGGCTACTTAATCACGTTGAGATTAATTTTTCTCATTCATAAAATAAGGATAATAATACTTATCTTTCAGAAAAGCAGGGAGCATAAAATAAACTACATTAATCATTCATGTATATAATAAAAACATGGTAAGCCTGCAATTAAACACAAACTTGTTTTTGTTTTTTGCTATTATTATTATTGTTCCTGATAACAGCAAATACCAAAGGATGCTGGAGATTAAGTTCTAGAAGATCTTGATCAAGGAGGTTAAATGTCAGTGTGATAAATAGAAAAGCCAGGACAGAGACCCTCCTTGGTTCTTTTGCTAGCCCTGCTAGCTAGGAGTTTCCTCCTTAAGACATCAGGGTATGTCTGGGTAGAGTTTGCATTTCAGTCACATGTCTCCTTGCTGTTTCTGTCTTCTCATCTGTGCCTGGCCAGTGTTAATGGGTCTGTGTGAAGACCCAGACTCAGTGTATGTGACCCAGCTGTGGACAGCCTCTTGTTTCAGAGAATTGGCCTCTTGTCAGAGGGATACCAAAATGAAGAAAACTTTTCCTTGGCAGTTTCTACAAAGTGAAATGTCAGTCCCCAGCCTTTGGATTTTTCCCCCTTCTGTTCACCCACGCTGTTTATGGAAAATGAATCACGCCACTCATTCACACAAATGGAGAGGTAGTTTGGGGATAAACAACACAACTTCCTGGAATGCCCTTGGCTGCTCATTACACTGCTGTTATCACCATTGCTGTAGACCGTTGGTTTGCAGAGAGCCTCCTGGGGTACGGAAGGTGCTGCTTAGGTCAGAGGGAAAAACACAGGCTCCTGGCCCATCCACCAGGCTAATTAATGCCAGAGACAGAATTCCCGTGTGTACGTTGTTCCTTCCCTGCCATGAATCAAAACCACTGGCTCCAATCTCCCCAGCACTAGTCCCTCACTTCCTTCAAAAGGGAGAGTGAGTACAAAAGACCAGGGGAGATGGAAAGAAGACAATGCTTCCTCGTACTTCTGCTTTCAAATGGAGAGTTCCTAGTGAAGCCCTGAGGCTATTTCCCATCATATGCATTTCCCTGCAAGTGCTGGTTCCAGCTTCCTTCAGAGACTCTCATTGAGTTTCTAACTCCTGCAAATATCTCTCTTGAGGATCAGCCCCTGCCACACCTGGTCCTGAGAAAGCTTTACCACGCCTGCTCTCCATTTCCTTCCAGCCCCCAAAGATAAGTTTAAAAGCTGTTCTTATTCCAGAGACTTATATCAACTTGAGAAAATAAGGATGTATGTGTGTATGGTGGTGGTAGTAAGGGCAGGTAACTAGATATATAAATATGGGGGGTGTGTGTATATATATTTTGGACAGAGTCTCACTCTGTAGCCCAGGGTAGAGTGCAGTGGTGTGATTTGGCTCACTGCAACCTCCGCCTCCCAGGTTCAAGAGATTCTCCTGCCTCAGCCTCCCAAATAGCTGAGACTACAGGCATGCGCCACGATGCCTGGCTAATTTTTGTATTTTTAGTAGAGATGGGGGTTTCACTATGTTGGCCAGGCTGGTCTTGAACCCCTGACTTCAGATGATCCACCCGCCTTGGCCTCCCAAAGTGCTGGGGTTACAGGCATGAGCCACTGCACCCGGCCTGTTAGGTTATTTTAATACATTTAATGAAGACTGGCATTAAACACATCCCTCTACTTCCTGATGATCCACTTAGCTCCTGCAACCTGTCTGCCTCCTGCACACTCTCTCACTCCGGCTCTGAGTTCTTATAGCTCTTATACCTACTCCTGTATTCGCATTGGTAATTATTTGCTTAGGTGTCTATCTTACTCTCTGGGTCATGTATCCCTGAAGGGGCAGGGAGCCTTCCTTCTTCCTCGTGAAGGAAGCTCAATAGGAGGAGCTCAATAAATGTTGACTGACTGAGTGAATGGGTGCCTTCACTAATCATTTTCTTTGCCTCCCAGGTCATTTTTGAAAGATTCTTCCATATTTGTTTTTCAAGATGGAGAAAAGAAGGTGAATGAATCCTTGAGTCTTAGAACAAGAGGACACTCTCAGGACCTGGGATGGGGGCTTGCAAGGTCTTTTTTCTTAAGCATGGCTGCCACTGATCCATGTGGATTTACCAGATTGGCCTGATCAGGGCCTCTCTCTGTTAACCCAATCTCTGCAGTCTAAGCTTCTGGATAGATGATCAGATTGAGTCTAAGTTTCTGGATAGATGATCAGATTGACCACAAGTCAGTGAACCCACTTGATTAGGATTACAAAGAGCAGCCTTGGGGCACTTGCTCTTGCCTGCTGCCTCCCCAGCACAAGCACCTTTAGGGTTTGTCGCTGAGGCTGCCAAGAGGGCAGAACAGGGTGTAGCAGTGCAGCTTGCCATGGATGTGTTACTAACATCTCTACACTGAGCCCTCGGCATGGCTTGGTACTGTCTCCTGGGATCTCTAGGAAGCCTGCTCTGCCACTCTGATCAATGCTCATCTTACTTTTCTGCTCTCCTTAAATCTGTCACTCATTCTGCTACCCTTCATCCCTTTCCTCCTCACTTGGTGGATGTACTACTTCATAAAAATATTAGAAGGCTGGGCATGGTTGCTCATGCCTATAATCCCAGCATTTTGGGAGGCTGAAGTGGGAGGATCACCTAAGGCCAAAAGTTAGAGACCAGCCTGGACAACATGGTGAGACCCTGTCTCAATAAAAACGTTAAAATATTAGCTGGATATGGCAGCGTGCCTGTAGTCACAGCTACTTGGGAGGCTGAGGCAGGAGGATTGCTCGAGCCCAGGAGTTCAGGGTTATAGTGAGCTATGATTGTGCCACTGCACCCTAGACTGGGCAACTGAGTGAGATGTCTCTGGAAAATAATAATAATAATAATAAACAATAATAATTTTAAATGGAATTAGAAGCTCTCAAATGGAAATTAAATTTTTCCTGCCAGGGTCACACACCTCCCTGCCTCTGCACACTTCCTCTGCGCCTTTCTGTTAGCTTCAAAGGAGAACATGCCTCTCCTCTGGTCCAGGGCCAGGCCTTCAGATGATTTCTGGATGTGCCTCTTTGATGCTCTTTAAAGACCATTGTTTTCCCTGCTTTCTCTTACATCTCCAAACTCCCGCTGCCTTCCAGATCATTCCTCACAGTATTCAAACAGGCTCGGTTCCCTCCATATTAAAACGAAAACAAAACAAGACTCCTTTGAAACCACATCTCAACAAAGGCAGTGATCTCTAGTCAAAAATTCTAGAAGCAATGGTGTAAGCCTACTGGCTCCACTTATCCATTCACTCCTCCAACTCCCTTTCCAAATAGCCTCTACCCCTCTAAAGTAACTGCTCCAATTAGGGTGATGATGGAATTCATTAGCACCTGTATGAAACCAGCATCATCATGCTAACAAGATGCCTTGTAATAGTAAAGAAATATAGGCTTATCAACAAGTTGCGTGAATTCTAAAAGTGTTTGTGAAAACAAACAAACTAAACCAAAACAAAACAAGAAAAACAAAGCTAAGAGCTTACGATGTCTATCGATATTCTAGATATGACAATTATCCAAAATGGTAAATTAGTCTTGCAATTGATTATAACCACAAAAATACATTTCCTGTGAATTTAAAATAGCCTATGAAAAACAATTGCAAATTTCTTATTTAAATTATGTAGTGAATATTTGTTGAGTAATATGTGCAAAGACTTAAGTTTGAAATGAAAAAGGAATAGCAAATACATATACAACTTGTCCCAATTCATTAGGAAAAAAAGAGGTAAAACACCCACAGTTGCTGAAGCCCTGTCCTATCTGTCTGATGAGGTTATTACATTTCATTCTCCTAAGAGTCCTACACAGTAGTCATTATTATCCTCATCAGCCTTTTTTTGTTTGTTTGTTTGTTTTTTTGTGACAGTCTTACTCTGTCATCTACGCTGGCAGGATGATCTTGGCTCACTGCAACCTCTGCTTCGCGGGTTCAAGCAATTATTGTGCCTCAGCCTCCTGAGTAGCTGGGATTACAGGCATGCACCACCATGCATGGCTAATTTTTGTATTTTTAGTAGAGACGGGGTTTCGCCATGTTGGTCAGGCTAGTCTCAAATTCCCGGCCTCAAGTGATCCGCCTGCGTTTGCCTCCCAAAGTGCTGGCATTACAGGTGAGAGCCACCATACCTGCCTATTCATCAGACATTTCTAGTGGTCACTGACATCTGGTTCACCTCTCTTTCTGAGTATGTGGAAGCCTGCATTTTCCAGGCCCACCGAGGTTGGGTCTATGACTAGAAGTGACATAGGTCACTTCTGTGTTGGCCATTAATTGCTTAAGTCAGAGCCTTTACACTCTCTCTCTCCCTCTTCCCCTGCTGTAGCACTGGAAGTTTTCACATGTTCCAGATGACATAGCTGTAAGGTGGTGAAGCCTAGATCCATCAGCCTAGGTCCCTGAGTGACTACAGGGTGCAGAACTTCCTGCTTGCCTGCAATGGATATGTAGTATGAGTAAAAAACTTTTGTCATGCTAAACCACTGAGATTTTGGTGTTGTTACTACACTGTAGTGTAGTACATTTGCATATACAAAATGAAGGTATTCAGGAGTTAGGTAACTCACCCAAAGTCATCTAAGGCAGAAAAATGGGGCTACAAACCCAGATTTAATTGGGCTCCAAAGTTTGCACTGCTTTACCACACCATGCCAGCTTTCATAATTATGTGAAGTCCTTGGCACACAATTGGAATTTAGCATTTTATCCCTTATTAGTGTATCATTATTACTGATAGTAACTTAGACATTTTCAACATTTGAGCCAAGGTTTTCCATTATATATATATACACATACACACGTAGGCACACACATATGAATGTATATATGTAACATATATGTATACATGATATATGTTTATATAGCATGTTTAACATATAATATTTATGTGTATATGTATATTTATTTAACTTCCACACTAAGCTCATGAGGTAGATCTTAGTAAATTTCTCTCTTTATGTCCATTTCTTCCTTTCTTCCTTCTGTTAAACAAGTCATTATAGATTTTCTAAGCTATACCAGGCACAGCACTAGGGGCTGGGTATAGAGTGATGGCTGATCCAATGATTAAAGAGATTCAATGATTTATCTCATGACAATTAATAGGAAGAACTGGACTTTGAACATAGGTTGTCTGATTTTAAATTTCAGGAGTTTATAATCTATTGGAAGGCAAAGAAAGCTACACAAATATTCAGTACAGCAGTCAAAAAGCTAGAGAGGGGGTATAGAGTTTGTCATCAGTATATGTTATCACTAAACGAAAAAATACTATGGGGATTCAGGAGTGAAGGGCATGGTCACGTCCAGCTAAGTTTACCGGCAAAGGCTTCAAGGGAGAGTGGAACTCACCTGAGCTTTGTGGGGTGGGTCAGATTTTGACTGAAAACTGTGACTGAAAACATTTTAGGCCATTCCTGCGGCCTAAAATGTTCAAAATGCATTTAGAGGAACTGTTCAAAATGCCATTGGCTGCAGTATGGGATTCACGTTAGAAATAGTAGGTAGTTAAGATGGAAAGAGACTGTAGGATTGCTGAATGTTAGAGCAGGAAGCAACTTCGGAGATCACCCCATCTAGGGAGGTAAAGGGCTTTGATCTCAAAAGTTAACTGGTCTGTTGGAAGTGACTGAATGAATAATTTTGAAGCTCATTAGGGCTCAGTGGGAAAAAGCCAAAGATCAATTAATGATGAATTCCAAGGACACTATAGGAAAGTAGTGGTGCCTGAACATCATTTATCTGGCATCTCTGATCTTCTCCAATCACTTCATTCATTTCACATTCAAGAAAACTAAAATCTAGAGAGGAAAAGCAACTCTTCAAAGCTAACTACAACCTAGACAGGGAAAGTAACTCTTCCAAGGTCACATGGTTACATTGTGGCATAACTGGAATTAGAACAAAGACCACCTGATTTCTTTTTTTGTGCATTTTTTCTTCGCACTAGGCATCAGATTTTGGAAGATCTAGTGCATTTGAACTATCGGTAGGTGAGAGGGAAGCTCTGCAAGTTTTTCAGCAGGGAGATTGCATTGAAATGATGATGAGAGTATGGTGGGCAGATTGACATGTGGAAAACAGAGGCAGGGAAGGTTAGGTAAATTCCCAAGTAGAATTAGGAATCATGGACTAGGGCCTGAATTGGGGCACTAGAAGTAAAAAGGATGGGTGAGTGTGATTTCAACAGAAGAGGAGCAATTCTTGTTGTTAGTAACAACACTGGCACTGTGGTTCATAAACAGGATCAGATCTCTGTTCTGGAAAGTGAGGTTGAAAAGAACATTTTCCTCTAGAAAATCCAGACTAATCCCATGTTTAAACAATCCTTGGATCCTGTATTCCAGGCTGAAGTTGATTGTTTCTCTGAGTGCCAAACACCCATATGAAAACTAAAAAAAAAAAAAAAAAAAAAATGAGTCCAACATCTGAATGTTTGGTCTATATGACGCCAAGCATCCCATGCAGCTGATTCAGAGGCAACAAGAGGGTGTGTGGTGCTGACTGTTGGTGTGGACATTTTATAAATTCCACTAGGACTCTGAAAAATTTGGGTATGTAGAACATGTTACCTAGACAACACTTATTTGAATCCTTTTGGCAAATCTACTTCACTTGACAAGGAAAAGAGACATAAAGCATACCCCACCTCATTTAAATAAAATCCTGCTTAGAATAGTGAGTGGCCTAGTTAATAGTGGTCGGTCTTGTGTAATATAGAATAGCAGTCTATGTAATAGCAAGTGTAATGGCATGGAACACTGACTCGATGGGTGATTCTAAAATATTTTCTGTTGTAATTGCTAAGCCATGAGCTAGTGAGAGGATGGTATAGAAAGAAACAGATCCTATGTGACCTTAAAGGAATCTGCATTTGGGTTTACTCAACTTTAAAACATTTAACAGAATGAAAGACACATAGCAATATCAATTTTCATTCCATGATCCTGATACAGAGCTTAAAGTTCATAAGAAAACTTGAGTGAACCCTATTTTACTGGACGAAAAGCAAATTGGGTGGGCTCTGAAACATTAACTAAATTGTCCAGTGCCACCTAACTAGCGAATGATGGGGATCAGGTTTGATGCCTTTTGGCTCTAAATCCAGTGTACTTCTCACTGCACCATAATAATGAGCATTTTATGCATATTACCATTTCTTCTTAGTAGGTTATAATTTTGGCAATCTGTACTGGATTTTATTTTCCAATGTGGCTTGTGCAATAGTTATCACCACCAAGTATTTTTAACTGACAGAACAGATTTCTATTGAGAAACAAATTGAAGTATTATCCTGAGAAACTGACTGAACTTTATGATGTGAGGCCCCAAGAGTAATCTACAGATCACAGATAATTTTCAACTTGGAATCTGGGGGGCATTTGACTGTGTTAAAAAGACTTTGCTATTTTCAAATAAAGAGGCCTTCAGAACTTCCAGATTGTTGATTGTTGATATTAAGAAAGCTGTGTCTCTAAATTGTTCTTTTTCTCATTTAATTAACCCATTTCTTCATTCAGTCCAATAAACATTAATCATGTGCCAGCTACTGTGCTAAGTAACTGTGCCAGCTACTAGAGAGTAAGAGGTGAGATAGACAGTCCCCACCCTCAAGCATCGCAGAGTCTGGGTAGAAACAAACAAACTCACAATGAATTAGGGTACAACATGAGAACCAGATCCAGTAGATATAGGCAGTGTACTATGGCATGTTGAGGAAGGGCATCTGACTGAGACCAAGGAGTAGGGAGATGGGCAGAGAAGTATTCCCAGATGATCTGGCATCTAGGCTGAAATGCAGTACATGATTAGAAGTCATCTGGGAGTAGAGAAGGGTGAGATGCAATGGAGGTCTTTCTGGGCCAAGGGAGGAGCAGATCCAAAGTCACAGAAGGGTGGAAAAGCAAGGTGAGTGGAGTATGTGGCCAGAGTAGATGAGAATAAAAGACAAGGCTGGAGATATGGATGGAAGAGAGATCATGAGAGGCCTTGGGGGTCCACATTTTTACTGTTTGACTCACATGGGGGATTACTTTTTACACCTAAGTCACACCTGCTATTGCTGATTCAGATTTACCCAAATTCCATGATTATCTGTACAAACACCAAAACACACACACCACACAAAACACATCGCTCTGAGGGAAGAGTAATAAACCAAAACTGTTCTACATGTCTAGATATTTTCTCCCTTATAGATGGGAGTTGGCATCTTCACTCATGTAGCTTGTGTGCTTGTTCAGATTGTCTTCTAAGTCTGATGGATTAATATTCACAGGCATTGGAAAGGAAGGAAAAGGAAGGCAAACACTATTAGGTAGAGCTAAATGGACAAGTTCCCATTGATGGGCAGGCCTCATGGCACTGCTATGCTATTTTTCACCCTACAAAGATGTCAACAGCACAAACTACCTCTAAACTTTCAGGAGTAAGCTACCTCTCAGTTCCTCGGTCAGTAGAAACCTGTTGCCAAGGGCACATCTTTCCAAGGAAACATAGGGATGGAGGTATGGAAGTCGGCATGGGTCATGGAAGAAGCCCACAGGCATGTGTGTTGAGAAAATGTGAATCACAGAATTATAAGCCAGGGTTGCTGGAAGTTTTAGGAAGCAAGCTAGATAGTCCAGGAGTCAGCCAGGGCTTTCTGCACTGTTACATGACTATTACTTGCTTCATGTATTGCTCGAGGCTGGACAGTGTCAAGTTTAAACAGTGGCTAGTGTCCAGATGAAAATCTGTATGCGTTGTGGAGGTAATAATGAGTCATTTCTGCTTGGCTCTGCTCTTAGAAAAATCTCTCTGAACAATGTTATAGGCAAAATTGGCATCTCGGTTAGAAAGGGTTTACCAACTTTCATTTGTTAAGGTTCAAGTATGGGTTTCAAAGAGAAAGAACGGGTTGGGGGAGAAAAACCTGTTTATTCTGATGAGCTCAACCAGCAAGTATGGAAGTTAAATAACTCTGTAGACTTTACTAAATGATTACTCTTTTTTTTTTTTTTTTTTTTTTTTGAGACGGAGTCTCACTCTTGTCACCCAGTCTGGAGTGCAGTGTGCAATCTTGGCTCACTACAAACACTGCCTCCTGGGTTCAAGCTATTCTCCTGCCTCAGCTTCCTAAGTAGCTGGGATTACAGGTGCCTGCCAGCATGCCCGGCTAATTTTTGTACTTTAGTAGAGATGGGGTTTCCCCATGTTGACCAGGCTGGTCTCAAACTCCTCACCTTAGGTGATCTACCTGCCTCAGTCTCCCAAAGTGCTGGGATTACAGGTGTGAGTCACTGCACCCGGCCAATTACTCCATTTTTACTAAAAGTGTTATAGATAAAATAGGTGTTTGCTAACTGATACTTCCACTCATTTGTGTTTACAACATGCGGTTACAGCCTAAATTTTGTTCCCTCACCCAAATCCATATGTTGAATTTCCATACCCCAGTACTTCAGAATTTAATTCTATTTGAAGATAGGGTCTTTAAAGAAGTACTTAAGTTAAAAAACAAAGTCATTGAAGTGGACCCTACTCCAATATGACTGTGTCCTTATAACAGGAAGAAATGTGGACAGATATGTACAGAAGAAGGACCACACGAAGGCCCAACGACAAGATGGCCATCTATAAGCCAAAATAAAAGCTTAAAACAGACCTTTCCCTCAGAGTCCTCAGAAGAAACCAACCTTGTTGACACCTTGATCTTGGGTTTCCAGCCTCCATAACTGAGAGACAATAAATTTCAGTTGCTGAAGCCACTCAGTCTGTGGTAGTTTGTGAGGCGGCCCTAAGCAAATAAACATAGATGCATACTTATTATGTATAGCTATTATTAAGTTTATAATGTGGACATTTTAAATTTGGTTACAGAACCCTGACTTCTTTTAGGTAGGGGAGAACTACCTCTCCTTAGTTTTATGTACTCTTGGTGAGGCTCTAAATAAGACTCCCTGCCCTGACTACACTTGGGGATGGGGTGGACATATGACCCAAGCTAGGCCAATCAGATTTCCCTGGGACTTTGACTTTGAAGTGGAACTAGGATGAAAATAACAATAGAAACTTACCAGTGAAGCTGGTAAAGCTTCTGCTCTCACATCTGTGTTGCTGCCTGCATCCTGCATTTTGGCAAGCATGGTTGTCCAACATTCCTATAGACTCTGAGAACTGTTCCATATCATCTACAAATTATTTTCTTTTAAGTTAGGAAGACACATTTTCTATGGCTTGTAAGCAATTATATTTCTAATTCAATTCATGATTTTTTTTTTTTTTACTGAAATCTAAGAGAAAAGTTAATTTTTTTAATTTAAAATCTTATCCTTGCCTAGTTCTCTTTTATTCTCCTCTACAGGGTTTACGCAATAATTCATCATTCAATAAATGTTTATTAAACACATATGTGTCATACATTATGTTAGCTGATTTCATCAAACTAGATGTCAAAGGATGTTCTGTGTAATGTGGGGAATTACGGAAATTTAGAAATTAGTTATTTCATAGATTAACACATTGCATTATATACAGCCTGTATAAGTTTATATTAGCAGCTCAGGCAAATTTCATTTAAGTCTAGAATTTTTAAATCAGGAAGTATTTATTGAGCACTTACTGTGTATAAGTTTCATATCAAAGTAATACAGAGTGGGATACAAAATGGAAATAATGATTATCTTCCCTGAAGGCAGTTACTAGGACCCCTTCAGATACATTTCTCAATTAGTAAATAGGAACAAGTTCTGTAGTAAATGCCAAACCTTACGAAAATGAGAAAAGTTATTCTGAATCCTGTTAACCCTATTGATACTACCACAACGGAATTTGTTGTGTTTATACTATGCTAAGCAATTTAATGCATTTAATACTTACAGCAAACCACTGAGGTGGATACCATCATAATCTTTATTTTACAGAGGAGAAAACTGAGGTTGAATGAGACTAGGAAACTCTCCAGCAACCTTTATAGTTCTTAAAGGGGCATACAAATCTCCTCTAATTCTATTTGATCTTTGGCATCACCACCATCTCAAGTATTAGAGGCCAAAAGAACCCTCTTGTTTTTTCAAAATAGTTAACAAAACAGAATAACTTCACACCCCAAGGTTCAATAGCATTAGAACCTGAACACTATGTGCCACTGTCTCCTGTCTTCTCCTGGGTTTAGAACTTTGATTTATTTGATCATTCCTTCTTCACCTCTAAGGTATCATTACTGTTTCATTTCTGAGCCTGGAGGGTGTGAGCTTTGGTAGCAGTCTCTACCAAGACTGGAATTTCAGAATAAATCAATAGGCATCTTCCACAGGATTCATTACAAAGGGATTTCATACTTAACATTACTAGGCTCCTAGACTAATTTAATGGAAGCAATTGGCAGCTCCCATCTCTTATAAAAGTTTCCATAAGACAAAACATGAGAGCTCTGTTCCATTTTTTTTTCCTGGAACTCTTTATCTCTTCTGAGCATCAGTAATCAAAGTGGCATTTACTAGCTTGGCAAATGAATAAACCTTTACTTTCCCACAAGTTCAGTTGTAGGCATCAAGCTCTCCTAAAGTTTCCATAGCAAACAGACTGCTGAATGTTGTGGAAAATAAAGAAAATGAAAAAAAAAAAAAAAAAAGAAAGAAAGAAAGAAAGGAAGAGAAAGAGAAAAGAAAGCTAGCTATAAGGAAAAACTGTGTAACAAGGACCACACTGATCCTACATTAGTTTCCCAGAAACTTGCAGAGTTTGTAATTTTTATCATTTACCTTTCTCTCTACCACACCAATTCCTAGGGGAGGGTTCATTTTTTATTCATTCTGAAAGTTTACCATCAATCATCCTCTTAAAGAGCTTGCCAGAAACTTGGACAGAGCCTCATAATAAAATTGCAGAGACAGAGGACTAATTGATTTCTATAAATAATGTTTAGCTGTAAAGATATGAAAGGTGGTTAGAACCACATGTATTAATCTCCCCTTTGCTCCATCTGTGTCTGCAAAAGCAGACTGTACCTTTACAAAGTACCCTGACTATTTTGCCCTGCAAACACACAGCAGGAGATTAACACCAGATGGCCCACCCTTCCCATCTCTCTGCCCTGCCCTCCTGCCCTGCCCCCACCTCTGGTCAAATCCTCTAATTACTCCTATCCCCCGCCCCCGCCCCCGCCCCTTTGGTTATATCCTATAATTTTAAGATGCTATTTCCATTACTATCCCTGCTCTAACAACATGCAGGAAAGTTGACCGCGCCCCATTTCTCTCTGTTCCTCCAGCTTTCTGTCTAACGAACAAAAACACAACCCAAACCCCAAATGCAAAAGCATTTAATCAGACTGCAAGACTGACGATGTTCGAGAAAAACAGTAACTACTGGTGCTAAAGTGTTATTAATGCGTGTGTCTTGGAAAGGGGGAGGGTAGAGGTTAGAGTGCGTCTCCAACGGACACTCTCACGCACTACTAGCTTTAATCACATCACATAAAAACACTTAGCAGTTATTACTTGTCAACATCTTATAAAATGAGAACAAAATTATATCTGGGGAAATATACGCTGGTTGGACAAAGATAATGCTATAAATCTCATATTTATTTCAGAGTTGCTGAAGAAATGTTCAGAACTCACAGAAGTACTATCTGCTCAGGCTAACTGTGACATGCTGAAATAAAAGGCAAATTAGAGGCAGGGCAGGGGCTGTGTGATAGATATCCAATCCTAAATTATGAAATTAGGTCATTACAGACTCAAGTGCTGACTCATAAGGGCAGCACTGTAGCCTGTTCAGTCAATCAGCTGGTGCCAATCCCAACTAAACACAAAACAAAATGTCACACTTAACATGGAATATCATTTTCTCGATATTGATTAAATGCAGAATGATGACTTTCATTCAGGAGACAGGGAAAGTTCTCACACTAGACAGAATTCAACAAAATTGGCCCATTTCTTTCTCTTCTTCTATTTCTTCTTCCTCTTTCTCCTCCTCCTCTTCCTCTTCTTCTTTTTTCTTTCTTCTTTCTTCTATTTCTTTCTTTTTTTTTTTTTTTTGATCTAGACCACTCCTAGATGGTGGTAAATATTTTCTATAAATAAGAATGCTAGGGAATCTTGTTAATGGGGCAACACAAATGCCTAAATTGCTGTAAATAAAGCAATTCTGTATTAGTTTACTTCTGATGGCATCAAGTATTCCTGATAATTATCCTACTTGAAATATGGTAATAATTTTAAAAGCTTTCACAGATACCTTCCTTTTCTGTAGCTTTTTATATGAGGCAGATCAAAATTCCCCAAAGCTTTTATTTTAAGGGGGAAAATACATGCGGTATTTAGCAATTTTAAGCCTCAGTAAAGTTAACCACACTTGTAAAAAATCATTTATTTTTAGCATGGGCTCCTCTGTAGCAGTCCCTCCCTCTCCACATGCTGTGTCGTTGTCTGTCTTTACCCCCTTGAATCTGCTTGCTCGATTCATTTCAGCAGTTTCTTATTTTGATGGCACATGCCAAGAAAGTAGAAGCTGATCTAGCTCCACTTGCTTTGTCCAAGCTCCCAGTGGCTTAATGAAGGCTACTAGCACTGATAACAGGCAGCAGTGTTTTAGATTTGCTGACCTTTTCTTATAGTTTCATTTCATTTCATTTCTGCTAGGGTTGTAACCTCATCTAAGCACCAGGATGGAAGAAGACAAATGGAAGGGAATCATTGTCGAGGCTAACATTGCTTTTCTTCCTCCTTTTCTTTTTAAAAAGGTCTTGGGATGGGAGGATGAGCCCATGTTGGAACTGGACTGACATGCTACTTGAACTCAGTTACTGAACAACTTCTAGGAATTAGGCAAGATAACCATTGGGGTGTATGTGAGAGGAGTTGCTCAGTCTGTGGATTAGCTAGAGTGTTAAGGCACTGGGTGACTGATCCAACCTGGAGTCCATGGTGTTCAAATGGCTGAAGCATTCCCAGCAAGTGAAAAATTAGCACATCTGTTCATTAGATCAGTGGGAGGAGCCTACTGAGCCTGAAACACCATGGCAGATGGGTCTGGTGGATTATTTTAGCATTCCTAAAAGCTAGGGTGTTCTCCATGTAGGCTGGCTGGAAAGTTATGAATGCCAAGAAATACATGGCACTATATTTATATTACCTGGAGTTGAAGAACTGTGTAACTCAGTTTCCACTGCTTAAGGCAACAAGCCTAAAATCGGGAGTGGAGAGGAACACGTACCGGTAAAGCTAAAGTTCGGATTCCACGTATCCAATCAAGTGAAGCCTCCACTGCTTTCTGACCTATAGATTTACACCTATAAATGTATCCTCAAGCACTAGATTAAAACCTTGAGGTAGGTAAGTAATCACTTGTCAAGACTGAATGCATCAGTAGGTTTGAAGGCAGTGGAGTCTGCGTACAAGAGCCTATTTAAGTGCATCAGTGGGAACTTGGAAATCCAAACACCTGAAGCCAAGCTATGAGCTTCTTGAGTGCCAGGCAGGGAAATAGTCCCTGGTAAGAAACCATAGTCCACACATACTCCTAAAGTCTCGAGAGAGGAAGGAGGAGTCACCAGAAAGACCCATATACATTTGAACTGTGGTCTCTGGGAATAAGCAAGCATTGTTTCCCAGTGTGCTAATGATGGTCATCCAGGGGTATAAAGTGATGAGCAGCCCTGAGGTCTGGCTGATCCCTGATAGGTGTGTCCCAGAGAGACCCACTAGGTGTGTCCCAGAGAGACCCACTCAGCAGTGCACATTCAAGATGTGGTCGTCAGATGAAGCTGCTGCATTGCCCATATCCTGAGCCCTCTACATTCCTCCTCACCTCTTTTAGATAGCTGTCTCTGGGGTCTGAAATAGCTAAAGGCAAGTATTTGGGATTCCCTTCTTCTCTACCCAGGTACCTATGCCCAGAGTCCCCATCCTCTCCCTTTTCTGTCCCCCGCCAGGTGACCAGTGTGTTTCTGTTGGCTCCCAGTGGCCTGAGATCTCTCACTGCAATATTCCACCAGGACAGTGCTCTGAATCCCTCTGTTTTGGAGACCTAGAGAGGCCGGCCCTTCCTATTTGGTAATATCTAAGCTAAATACAATAAAGCCATGCCAATTAAAGGAGAAGAATGGTATAGATGGGAGGCTGGCAAACTTTTTCTGTAAAGTGTTGGCAAGTAAGTATCTTGGCTTTTTTGGGTCTATGGTCTTTGTTGTAACTACTCAACCCTGTTGTCCTGGTGTGAAAGCAGCCACAGATAGTATATAAATGAATGAGCATGGCTGTGTTCAAATAAAACATTATTTATAAAAACAGAGGGCAAGCTAGGATTGGCCTATGGGGCTGTAGTTTGCTAACTCTAAGTGTAGAAGAAAGAACACGAGGCAGGAACAAAGAACGTGGCCCCTAGACACAGCCCTGAACTTAACCAGCTGGAAGACTTAGCACAAGTCACCTTACTTCTTCCTTTTCCACCTCCCACATTCCCAAAGGGAGCAAGGTATAAAGAGGATAATATATGAAACCCACCATGCACCTTACATTTCCAGTGGTCTTGCTCATCTGTGGCCCATAGTGCAAAGATTATGGGATTAGTTTGGACAACAACGCTATCATTTTAAGCAGCTGCTTTGAGATGACATATGTAATCTCTCTGCTTTCATCTTCACAACTCCTTGAGGTAGATAATGCGATCCCTCTTTAAGAGGTGAGGAAACAGGCCGGGCGTGGTGGCTCACACCTGCAATCCCAGCACTTTGGGAGGCCAAGGTGGACCACTTGAGGCCAGGAGTTCGAGACCAGCCAGGCCAA
Organism: Chlorocebus sabaeus; assembly: GCF_047675955.1. NCBI lineage: Eukaryota > Metazoa > Chordata > Mammalia > Primates > Cercopithecidae > Chlorocebus > Chlorocebus sabaeus. The sequence goes on from NC_132919.1 coordinate 42,261,900, forward strand.
CATAGTGAAACCGTGTCTCTATTAAGAATACAACAGCAACAAAAATTAGCCTGATGTGTTGGTGCATGCCTGTAGTCCCAACTCCTCGGGAGGTTGAGACATGAGAATTGCTTGAACTCTGGAGGTGGAGGTTGCAGTGAGCCAAGATTGCACCACTGCACTCCAGCCTGGGTGACAGAGTGAGACTCCATCTCAAGGAAAAAGAAAAAAAAAAAAAAGAGAGAGACAGAGAGAGAGATGAGGAAATGGAGATCAGGGAAGTTAAATAACTTGCCCAAATTACATAATAGGTCAGCCTCAAGATCAGGATTCAAATCTAGGCCTATCCAACCACATCCAAGTTTCCCAGACACCATATGACTTCCCACATAGGCTGCTTAGTTTCCAAGCCCTTCACTGTAACTAACCACTTTACAGGTAGGGTCTCTAAAACACTGTTCTCTGCACAGTTGCTGGAGTGATCAGATATCATTATTTCTATGTAAAAATTTGTCCAATGGCTTCCCATTGGTCCCTATCATGACCTACAAGGCCGCTGTGATCTGTGCTATCTCACTCCAACCTTCTGACCTCTCCTCTCTGCTTCACTCTGTTTCTGCCCCAGGCGCCTTGCTTTGCCTTAAGACATGCCAAGCTGACTCCCAAATCAAGAGACTCATACTTACAGGGGTGCTCAGCCTGGAGCCCATGCTATTCTCCCAGTGTAAGCAGGGCTCATTCCTTCAATTAACTAGTGCCTCAGCTTAACTGTCACCTCCTCAAAGAGAACCTTCCTAACCACACTATCCAGAAAAAAAGGAAACTTCTTGGCTTTCAGTAATTACCTGTTGATTGTTGAATAAATGAAAGACTATATTGGAATGAAGTGACAGAGCGTGTCTGGCTTAGGACCAGCTGCTTGGCACATTCCAAGGGCAGAGATTCAGACCTCTCAGCAGTGAGAAGCCTTGTCTCATGGAATAAAGGATAGCTTGTTGGCCCGTATCAGAACAAATAACGGTACTGCTTTGTGTCATTCTTCAAAAGTACCTAATACAGGAGAAGTGGCACCAAACTGGGAGAGATTAGTCTCATGACTCTGAATGTCAGAGTTACAAGGGACCTGAGGAGTCCTCTGAGGTCCAGCATTTTCCAGCTTCCAGTCTCTGAGCCACTTCTTGCTCTATCTCTTCCTCTATCTGCTATGTTACTCTTTACAGCAGCTGTTCTTGACCAGACTGGTCTCCCTCTCCCAAACCCTCCTATCCTCCAGGCTTGAGGGTGGCATGAAGGCTTTAGACAACTACTTTTGTTGGGAAAACACTGTTTTCATTTAAACCCTTTCACTTGATGGATGAAAAAACTGAGGGTTAGAGAACTGAAATAGTATGGCCCAAGTTCTGCCACTAATTAGTGCCAGCTCTGAGCCTAGAGCCTAAGTCTTCTGACCACAAGACTAGTCCTAGCTCTACACTTCATGGAACAAATGGTAATAATACTCTGCACTGTTCATTCAATTCAATTCTATAACCATGAATGGAGCCCCCCAAATGCACCTGACCCCCTAACTGGTTAGAATCAGGGGTAAAATATTGGAAACTGTATGGTTCCTATCCCCAAAGGGTTTACTATGAATACACAGTAAAAGGAATGTTTTTTTGTTATTGCAGTGTGTGTGTGTGTGTGTGTGTGTGTGTAGTGGCATATTGGTTAATAGTTTAATTCAGTAACCAGTTTAAACTCAGCGAGTACTTCAAGGTACCGATCTCAGAGGTTCCATAAGTAGTTATGCTTAGGCCTCACTCTGGATGTGATTTTTATAAGGAAGGAAGGAAAAAGAAAGAAAAGAAAGAAAAGAGAGACAAGGAAAGGAAAACTGAGCAGTTCTCTGGCCTCCTACTTTCATGCCTTACTTGCACTTATCTCTGCTTTTTTCAAAGGTCTTAAGCTGCAGGTTCATTCTTGAGAAGCTTTTGAACTCTGAACTCCTAAGGGGAAGTGAAGGCGCTGAATCAGTTCCTCCTGTTAGTACCCCCTACCAGGACCTCAGCCAGGTCTTCAATAATAACCTTCTGAATTATTGTAGAAACCTGTGATTAGTATTAACCAAGTCAATAACAGGCATTTCTTCCATCAACCAAAGGCACATTTGAGGTCTTCTGGACCAACCTGGGTCAGTAACAGGGATTGCAATACCACCGACACAGCCCACAGGGTTAGTACGTGTCAATCAGTCCCTGTCCTGCCTAGCGCTGGCTCAGCTCTTCAGAGATGACCTCTTACACACACACACACAAAAGTCCACTTCCAACTTTAAAAAAAATTTTACTTCTCCATCGTCATGACAATAAAGTCCATAAAAAGTGTGAGAGAGAGAGAGAAAGGAGAGAATCCATGCAGGAGAGAGTGAGAGCGCATGCACAGTCAGAAATCATGAGCAAGAGTTGGCATTAACACGGAGACAAGTAATCCCTGGTTTCCTTGCCTTTATTATAAATAAAAATGATAAGGATAAAAGAGAAAATAAGACAATAAAGTAAAAACTTGCCTCTAGAAGACTCTCTCCTTTCATCTCCCATTTTCCCACCTCTCAAAAGACAAAGACACACATTACAGACCCAAACTACTTCAGATCAACACTTGCCTGTTTACAGAAACGAAAACAGCTTTCCCTCTGCCTGACCAGGGATGCTCACCAGCTCACGCCCGAATTCACTCGCCCACTCAACTCACATTTTCCTGCCTGTTGAATGCAAAACAATGGTCTCCAAACCCCAATTACCGATATTCAGAACTGTTGTTTTCCTACCCTGGTTAGAGACGCCTCCATGAGAGACACGGGACTGAGCTCTTGAGTTGAAAGAGGACCTGCGGGGTGGAGGGAAACCCCTTTGCGAATGTCCACACGGTCCCGTTGCCAAGGGAACCCTGGCTTTATCCAGGGAGACTGAGCATGGCTGCCTCTCCCACGGCTTGGCTCCAGGAGTGTCCAGATTACAGTGCAGGGTCAAGAGGAGAGGCAGGGGAAGTGCCACACAGGCTTGGTGACAAAGAAATCGTTTTCAAAGAATGAAAGAAATGGTGAAAAATATCTTAGGAGGTGCCCGGTGGGGAGAGAATAAGTTTATCGATGATGCTGCAATCAGATTTGAGTAGGTCTTTGTGCCCCTGAAAGGGGTGGGATTCGAATGTATATCTGAAAGGAGACAGGGCAGGAAGGAGAGAGAGAGACGGAGAGAGGAAAGGTTGAAAGGGGTGGGTTTCAGCCTCCTTCTGCGGATGCTGAATACTAATCAGGTAAATAATTATTTAGTTAAGATGCTCAGTTGAAGCTTTGGAATGGATTATTTTGGCTACTGCATTGGTTGGAGGAGCTGTCTGGCTATTTCCTAGAAGTCTGGTGGGAACTGGAGGGGAGATGATAATATCATCTTGATAGTCAAGCAAGTTTTTATGTGGCCTGGACTTTAAGGGCTGAGGTTGGCCTTGCTTTTCAGAGTGAAATCTCTTAGGAAATGTGCCAAAGGAGGCACATTATATGCATGCTTATTTTGAAAACCCATTTGTCAAAGGAAGAGTGTGTTGAGCAATGGTTTGGAGAGTTTGATTGGACCCTGATTCCTCACCTAGTGCCTGGCACAGTGTAGATGTTCAATAAAACATTTGTCGCCTGAATGATTGCTGAAGAAAAACTTGTTTCCAGCAACTTGCCTGTCCAGCAAGGTATCAGGAGGAGTACTTTGAAGCAGTTGAGGCTCAGGGGATGTGGCTTACCTATTGACCCACAATGAATGGGAACGAAATAAAGGACTTGAACGCAGAGCCCCATTACCCTTGATCATGATGTCTAACTGCTTTTTTAGAAAAAGAGAATTCAAGGGAACTCTCTCTCTAAATGTTGCTGCTACTATACATTAGGGAAAAAAATGGCAAGGTAAATGAAAAGAAGTAATAACAGGTATCTCTGCAGGTGATCTGGGCTAAACATGGAGTGAGGCTATTCACACTGACAGTGATGCACTCAGAAAAATTAAACACACCCACACATACACATATACACACATGCGCGCGCGCACACACACACACACATATTTCCCTGCAAGATGGTGAGCTTCTTATATTACTCATCTTCCAAGGCTTAGCTCTGGCATCAGTTACTCCAGGAGCTTTCCATGACTATCCCCAGCTTCAGCTTCCATAGTACTTTTTACAGTTTTTCCTCAGAATGCTTATCAAATGGATTTAGTTCTTGCTGTATGTATATATAATCCCAGGAATAGCCCTCTACCAGAATAGACTCTCCTTGATGGAAGGCACCATGCTTCATTCATTTTCTTTAAAAAAACTCTTTAATGCTTAGTAAAATGCTTGTTACATAGGAAGTGCATGATATATATACTCAAGAATTGAACAGCAATGAGTCAATTTGTGAGTGTTTTGTTGAGTGTCAGCTACATTAAGCTCAAGGGAAGATTCAAGTAAAGGTGAAGTTATAATATCTGCCTGCTTCGAAAAGTTTAAAATCTATGTAAGATAAAGGTGACTTGGTCTTTAACATTACTTAGGCTTATTGCAGTACGTGTAGCTAAGAGTAACAGAAGTAATGCTTTTATTTAATGGATCAAAACCAGCTCTCTCAGTGGTGCTGTTGGTCAGATGGTGGCTATGAAATCCCAGAAACTCAGAGTTGCAAAAAGGCCCAGTTAGGCTTTCAACATACATGTTTATTTCTTCTTTTCAATACCCTTGGCTTTTTCAGCCCATCTCCTCTAAAGAGACCCCATTTAAGGGCGTGTTTCATAGTAGTAGACAGGCTGGAAATAGCCCCATCCCAGCACTTTCTCCACTTTACCATGCTGCTTATTTTATAAAAAGAGTAATCTAAATCCAACAAAACCTACTGCCAAAATGCACAAATTACAACTGGCACATAGCCCAAACCCAGCATTTTAGACATTCATATCATTTGGGAATATCTGTATGCAGATTTCCTTCTTATTTTCTTCAGGGGATGACGACACAATACATACTTTGCATGCTTGACAGTGCTAACCAGGGGAAGATTCCGACCAAAGGGAGCAGCGTCCTGTCCTCACTGCACCCTCATGATGAAAACAGCAGGTAGAGGGTGTTAGGTACCAAAGTAAGTAATAGAGGACCAATGCTTTAAGGTCATGAGGAGGTCACAGATGAAGACTGAGGCCCAGAGAGGTGGCTGCATACTGAGTGAGCAGAGATGGAACTACACTCTTAGCCTAGAAACGCTCAGCCACAGCTTTGCTAGTGGGCTCCCCATGTCAGGTCCCTGTCCCTGCATCCTGCCTCTCACTCTGTCCCCACAGTGAGCTCTCCAGGCTGATCATTCCACCTGCTCAGGCCACTCTGTTCACTTCCCCAGTGTCCCAAATCCTTTTCCAAATAATCAACTAATTATTTCATCACATTCTTTCTCTTGCATTTTCCTTTGCCAAAATGTGACTCAAGTGATAGCAATGTCACTGATATCTCCCTGAATCAGCTGGCAAGATCACTCTGCTTGGGCTAGGGAGCAAGAAGCGAGACATCATGGAATGAGAGTCTTGGCGGAAGGAGGCTAACCTGGGGTTATGTTACACTACAGTGGCAGGAAGGGCCAATATTTTGGGGCTCAGCATTCATCAGAAGGTGCTGAGCACTTTGGGAAGAGAATGTGATTAGCAGAAGAATGCCTAAAGGAAGGGGAAAGGAATTCGAATTCAGTCATATCTACTACCCAAGTGCATTTATAATGTCTGGGCACCAACTAGCTTCTGCTTAAACCAATACCATTACCACACATTGGGATCTCAAAGTTAAATGCCTACAGAGGCCAGCTAAGTGAGACATATGAGGGCAGTGGGTTTTGTGTCAGGTAATAAAGAGTGGTAGAGACTGTGGCAAAATAGGGACCAAATGCTACATGTAAAGGGGGTATCAGTAACCCAGCTCCAGCTGCTTACTGACATGTGGGGTTCTGACCCAGGAACTTTTTGTATTTTCCAGGGCTTTTTATATTTTTAAGAGAAGGTAGAAATGTGAAAATGTGTGAAACTTCCCAGCTTAATCATGTTGATTCCAAATGTTAACAAACATTGTGTAGGTCAAAGAAAATTACATATCAGTGGGCCACATCTAGTTTCTGGGCTGCCACTTTGTGACCTCTGCCCTATATGGAACTTTCCAGTGTATGCATAGATATCTGCAGGCAGGGGTTTGTAGCTGTTGTCAGTAATTCGGGCCAAAAAACTTAGGTAGAAATATTCTCAGGGCAACGAGAGTCATAAACAATGTCACCATGCTACTCAGCAAAAGAGAGGGTGATCTGGTGAATGGATAGAAATAATGGAAAACAAAATAATATAATAAGATCTACACCTCCTCAGAAAGCATGGCTTTGTTCGAAGTGGTAATGGGATTGATAAATGCTTCCTTCCAACCTTGGGAGCTGGACAGCTCCAGAGACAGTCTTCCCAAATCCTTCTGCAGGGCGGCTGGGCTTGTGGAGGGGTAGGGAGGGACATGGTCATGGAGAATAGGATTGCCATGCCAGGTGTGTAGACACACGTGTGGCTCAGCATAGGTTTTTGTTTTTTTCACTGGCCTCAAGCATACTTCTCCCAGCTCTTAGCCAATATAACCTCAAGGTTTCACATCTGGGGAGGGGCTGACAATGATGAAATTCCCCTTTCCAAGGAAGCTCTTTCTTTACCTGTGACTACCCGTAGAGGTACTGGCACAAGTGCATGTGGCCCAGTCATTCACAGTGGCTGCCCTGCCTCTAGCCCTCTCTGTTTAAGCATGAGGAGGAAACAATGCTGGCCTTCAAAACCCTTTTCATCTACTTTCTCACAGTGATGATACTATGACTGTACTTCCTGAGAACTCACCTTTGGTGCCATTTCAGCTCTTCCTTTTCCTTTAGTTATGATTCAAGTCTCACCAGTTATTTTTCTACAAAGCTTACTCATCCCAAGACATCACTTTCTATTTCTACAGCCACCATCCTTTATCCACGTGCCCAACTTTTCAAATTCCTATTACTATTCATGGCCTGTGAAAAAGTGGTTTGTTGCCTCCAGTCTCTCCCCACTTGTCCCAAACACCACTTCCATCATGTCATCTCCTTCCCTATTATTTATTATCTCTAAAATACACAAACATAACCTGAAAAGACTACCCTCTCCCACCCCCCACTGCCTCCATGTATAGCCTATCCTGTTACCTTCAGGCAACAGAAAGAGAATACATTTTGGAATCACACAGACCCGTTTATGTCTTGACATTTGCTCCCTATGTGACCTGAACAAATTATATGACCTCTCTTGCCTGAAGTTACCTCATCTGAAAATTGGGAAATTAATACGTAGCTTTCATGGTTGTTGGGAGAGTGACATAAGCAAATGTATGCTATCTCACTGTAAGTACTCAAAAAATAGTAGCAGTCATTAACATTACTCTCCACAAATGTAGCCTTAGAGAGACAAAATAAGAGGGTGTTTACATCTGTCAGCACATGATAGAAATGTCAAAAGAATCTGAAGCAAAGTAAATAATTAATGGAAATGTGCAGTTATTTGTTCTGCTATTGAGCAAAAGAAAATGTTTAAGAATTTATCAAAAGAGAAGATAAAAGTCTTACCAAGTTTTACCATTTTTTTTCCTCTTAAATATTTTAGCTGTGTCATACCTATGTTCTCCTCCAACACAGATAGGTGGTTCTGATCAAAGTCCCTGCATATCCCCTTGTAAACAACTAGAACATGCTCAACCTTGTGCAATCTGGCCTGCAGTCACTTTCCACCTTCATACCGCAATTAAGCATGGCAGAGCAGAAACATGCAAATTGTCTGAAGTCAAACAAACCCAAATGTGAATCCTGTCTCTATTAAAGTCCTAGCTGTGGGACTGCAAGCAGGGTATTCGATCTCTCCAAGCCTCAGTCTCTTCCCTGTAAAATTAGGAGAATCATCCCATTCATGTAGGGAATGCTAGATTAGTGTCGCTTTGAAAGGGATTCACCTATTTTAACTATGCAATAAATGTTACCTCCCATTTTCTTTCCATTTAAGTGGACTCCAATGTTTACATCTGCTAAGAAATTTCCTTGATCAAGTCCTCTTAACGCTAACTGCTACTTTACTCTGCACCGTCTCATCAAATGAAATTTTACAATTTTAGAGTTACAAGATAAAAGAGTTTTTGAGTTAGACAGACTTGGTTTTGAACCCGGTTTCAACAATAACTAGCTGTGTTATCTGGGTAAGTCTCAGTTTCTTTATCTGTAAGTCAGGAGTAACAACAGTTCTTCCTTTAGAGAGCCTTTATGAGGATTCAATGAAATAAGGCTTAGAACAGGATCTAAGCCAGAGAAAAAGGATCCAGCAGAGGGTAGCCACTCTTATTAAAGTGGCAAGTAGAAGAAATTGTAGCTAACAGGTTGAGATTTTTTTTTTTTTTTTTGAGACGGAGTCTGGCTCTGTCGCCCAGGGTGGAGTGCAGTGGCCGGATCTCAGCTCACTGCAAGCTCCGCCTCCCGGGTTTACGCCATTCTCCTGCCTCAGCCTCCCGAGTAGCTGGGACTACAGGCGCCGCCACCACGCCCGGCTAGTTTTTTGTATTTTTTAGTAGAGACGGGGTTTCACCGTGTTAGCCAGGATGGTCTCGATCTCCTGACCTCGTGATCCGCCCGTCTCGGCCTCCCAAAGTGCTGGGATTACAGGCTTGAGCCACCGCGCCCGGCCCAGGTTGAGATTTTTAACTTAACTTGACACAAATAGTCCATTCACATAACCTCTCTGTTTCCATATCTGGAAACTGAAAGTCATATACCTGCTTTATATCCCAGGAATCTTGTGAAGATGAAATAATATGGATATGATGGATATGAAGATTTCTTGAAAAATGAAAAGTACAATGATATATTTTGGCTGTGTCCCCACCCAAATCTCATCTTGAATTGTAGTTCCAATAATCCCCACATGGGAAGGGTGGGACCAGGTGGAGATAATTGAATCATGGGGGTGGTTCTCATGATAGTGAATTAGTTCTCATGAGCTCTGATGGTTTTATCAGGGGCTTCCCCTTTTGATCAGTACTCACTCCATCCTGCTGCCCTGTGAAGAAGGTACCTGCTTCTCCTTTGTCTTCCACCATGATTGTAAGTTTCCTGAGGCCTCCCTAGCAATGTGAAACCGTGAGCCAATTAAACCTCTTTCCTTTATAAATTACCCAATCTCAGGTAGTTCTTTATAGCAGCATGAGAATGGACTAATATAATAAATTGGTACCTGTAGAGTGGGGTGCTTCTATAAGGATACCCGAAAATGTGGAAGCGACTTTGGAACTGGGTAACAGGCAGAGGCTGGAACAGTTTGGAAGGCTCAGAAGAAGACAGGAAGATGTGGGAAAGTTTGGAACTTCCTAGAAACTTGTTGAATGGTTTGACCAAAATGCTGATAGTGGTATGGACAATGACATGTCCAGGCTGAGGTGGTCTCAGATGGAGATGAGGTACTTGTTGGGAAATGGAGTAAAGGCAACTCTTGTTATGCTTTAGCAAAGAGACTGGTATCATTTTGTCCTTGCCCTAGAGATCTGTGGAACTTTGAACTTGAGAGAGATGTTTTAGGGTATCTGGCAGAAGAAATTTCTAAGTGGCAAAACACTCAAGAGGAAGCAGACATAAAAGTCTGGAAAATTTGCAACCTTATGATGCCATAAACAAGAAAACCCCATTTTCTTGGGGGAAAAATTCAAGCTGGCTGTAGAAATTTGCATAACAAGGAGCTGAGAGTTAATCACCAAGACAACTGGGAAAATGTCTCCAGGGCATGTCAGAGACCTTCATGGCCAGGGGGTAAAAATGGTTTCCTGGCCCAGCTCTATACAGCCTCAGGACACAGTACCTTGCATCCCAGCTGCTTCAGTTCCAGCCACGGCTAAAAGGGGCCAATGTATGGCTCAGGCCATTGCTTCAGAGGGTGCAAATCCTACGTCTTAGCTGCTAACACATGGTGTTGGGTCTGTGGGTGCACAGAAGTCAAAAATTGAGGTTTAGGAACCTCCATCTAGAGTTCAGAGGATGGATGGAAATGCCTGGATGCCCAGGCAGAAGCTTGCTGTAGGGGCAGAGCCCTCATGGAGAACCTCCACTAGGGCAGAGTGGAAGAAAAATGTAGGATTGGAGCCCCTACATACAGTCCCCACTGGGGCACGACCTAGTGGAGCTGTGAAAAGAGGGTCACTGTTCTCCGGACCCCAGAATGGTAGTTCCACTGACAGGCTGCATCATGCACCTGGAAAAACTGCAGACACTCAACGCCAGCCATGAAAACAGCTCGGGGGGGCTCATACCCTGCAAAGCCACAGGGTAGAGCTGTCCAAGGCCATGAGAGCTTACTTCTTGCATTAGCATAATCTGGATGTGAGACATGGAGTCAAAGGGGATCATTCTGAAACTTTAAGGTTTAATGATTGCCCTACTGGATTTTGGACTTGCATGGGGCCTGTAGCCCCTTAGTTTTGAACAATCTCTCACATTTAGAATGGGTATATTTATATAGTGCCTGTACCCCCATTGTATCTAGGAAGTAACAGATACAATCAAACAAATAACAGATACAATAAAGGCTCAGATATGAGCCTTTTGATTTTACAGGCTCATAGGTGGAAGGAACTTGCCTTGTCTCAGATGAGACTTTGAACTGTGAACTTTTGAGTTAATGCTGGAATGAGTTAAGACCTCAGGGAATTGTTTGGAAGGCATAATTAGTTTTGAAAACTTGCCTTGTCTCAGCTGAGACTTTGGCTTGTGGACTTTTGAGTTAATGCTAATGTGAGTTAAGACTTTGGAGGACTGTTGGGAATGCATGATTGGTTTTGAAATGTGAGGACATGAGATGTGGGAGGGGCCAGGGGCAGAATAATATGGTTTGGCTATGTCTCCACCCAAAGTTTGCCTTTAATTGTAATTCCAATAATCCCCATATGTCCAGGGTGGGACCAGGTGGAGGTAATTGAATCATGGGGTTGGTTTCCCTGATGCTGTTGTTGTGATAGTGAGTTAGTTCTCATGAAATCTGATGGTTCTATCAGGGGCTTCTCCCTTTGCTTGGCACTCAATTCTGCTGCCCTGTGAAGAAGGTGCCTGCTTTTCCTTTGCCTTCTGCCATGACTGTAAGCTTCCTGAGGCCTCCCCAGCAAAAGAAGTGAGTCAATTAACCCTCTTTCCTTTATAAATTACCCAATCTTGGGCAGTTCTTTATGGCAGCATGAGAATGGACTAATAGTACAGGTTTTACACATCTGCTAGCAAAAAAATGTTCTCTTTTTCTGAATCCTTTTATGTCTGTCTGTTGGTCTGACAGCTCACTGAAGTCAGGGAAAGATCCTTTAATTTATTTTGTACCCATTGCATGGTTTCTAATTCCCATTGCCTGCTCAGTGCATACTTACTGCTTGTTTCTCACCCATGCCTGCCTTATAGAACAAGATAAAATTAAAAACACCTACCCCTTTTGTGTGGGCAGTGTTTCTGCCAAGGCAACGATTCAGCTCCTGCCTGGTATGAGGGCCTGAGCTGCCCCAAGGAGAGGGAAAAGATTAAGCATCTATAATAAATGTTCCCTAGGCAGGGAGGGAAAAATCACCTAACACTCTTGTGGCTTTTAGGAAAAAAAGGGTGAGAGAAGAGAAGGAGGAAAAAGAAAACCCTGAGCTTTAAACAAGTGGCCGGGCTGTTTGTCATCTGTAAAATGAGGCGATGGAAAGCAGGAAAGGGCAGTGGTCCCTGGGTCTGCTTCAAGGATTCGTGCCTCAGATGTCTGCTCCAATGCTCTTGGGCTGTCCATCTGCAATTTCTTTTTTCTTTAACAAAAACAGAGAACCCTCACTGGGCTGAAGTTTCCCACCTGGGCTGAGTTTTCAGACCTGGCCTAGGTGGTCCCTAAGTAAATATTTTTATCCTCACTCACTCACCTCCTCCTGAGGAAAAAAAAACCATCTTTTTGCTCAGTGAGAGAAGAAAGCACCCAAACCAAACAACAGATTCTTTGCAGCATTTGAACCCTCATTCTAGGGACTCCCACGAGGGCATGTGGTTTAAATCAGAGTACCCAAGCTACTTGTCTATCTTATGGACAAATCTGATTAACATGGACTCGGAGAGAAAGTTTGGATGCATGCCAAAGTACCTTAGTGCCTGTGCAGACTGGTGCATGGACTCTTCCCATTACCCAATAGTTCTAGACATCCACCTGCAGGCAAAAAGTAAAGAAACAGCTTAACCTAAAGTGCAAACCATGGTGTACTCTTGATTTTTCACATGGAGCCCTTCGTGATTTCGCCATAGCTGGTAGACTCAATAGAAGTCCTCCTGCTGTAGACAGAATTTCTGTGGTCCTTTTGCCTCTGCATTCATTTGGTTTGGGCTGAGTAGTTTTTTTCCAGATGCGCCTCCATTTGTGTCAGGCACTTGTGCTGGGCTGGAGGGATCCAAAGATGAACAAAAGACAACCTCTGCCCTCCAGAAGCACACCGCTCTTGTGATAAGGGTAAAAATCCAGACTGATGATTATAAAGTGATTGGTTTGCTAGGGTTCCTACAGCAGATTGTCACAAACTTGGTGACTTGAAAAAGCCTACACTTACCCTCTCACAGTTCTGGGGGACAGAAGTCTGAAATCCAGGGGTCAGCAAGGTTCATTCTTTCTGGAGACTCTGCAGAAGAATCCATTCCGTGCCTCTCTCCTGGCTTCTGGTGGCTGCTGGCAGTCCTTGGGGTTTGTTGGCTTGTAGCTGCATAATTCCAATCTCTGCATTTGTCTTCACTTGGCCTTCCCTTTGTGTCACATCTCCCTCTCCTTTATCTTATAAGGACACATCACTGGATTTATAGCCCATACTAAACCCAGGATGACCTCATCCAAAGACCCTTGAGTTAATGATATCTGTAAATATCTTATTTCCAAATAAGGTCACATTCATAAGGTAATGGAGCTTAGGGTTTGGATATATAGTTTGGGAGAACACAGTTCAATCTATAGCAAAGATCAAATATGATATGTACTATAAAAATAGAGGCAAACACAGGACATGATTGTAGCAGAGAAGAAGATGGTCCACTGCAGCTGACTGAGAGGCAGGAAAGGGCTCTAGAGGAGGTGGCTCATAAGGGGAGTTTGGGGGGACAAGCTGGAGTGTGTCCCAAGGAGGGGCTGCTTGTGTGAAAGTGAAGAGGTTTGCAAGTGTCATAAAGGGGATGACTCCATCTTTGGTATTTGAGTGTTGGCAGGATCCTGGGATCCCTTCTGTGCTCAACCCTCCTCTCCATCACTGCCTTTGATACCTGACAAGAAAGACCTCTCTGAGCTGGCCGGAATTTCAAACAGTGTAGCCGCTGGCCTACCACGCATGAAGCCCCCGACCTTGGCCTCTCATCTAAACATAAAAAAGCCCCAAACTACCCCCCAACCCCACCCCTAATTGTTCTCCTTCTCATCATTGGAATTCTTTGCAATGCCTTCCGTTTCTGAGAATCTCAGCTTGTTGTGAAAACTAACTAAACATTCATTCATATTCATTGGTGAGTGTCATCTGGGTGAGTGATCAGATCCTGCCTCTGGGTGAACTGACCAAATAGAAAAAATGGTGGGAGTGGGGAATCATAGAGAGTTTGTGTGAATGGGGTGTGTGGAGTGTGAGTAGGGTGGAGGAGAAGTTAGTTCAGACTGGAGAGGTAAACAGAAGGCAAATTATGGAGAGTCTATCATAACAAAAGTCCTACAGCAAAACACAAACTGGAAAAGGTGTATCGAAGCCAAATAGCTCAAATTCACCTGTAAAACACAGATGCTGCTGCTCGGGGACCACCCTGGTTTTCAAGAAATGAAGGCTTAAGCGTTAGGAAATACAGGATAGGATGGATGAACAAACAAAAGTCTGAAGCACAGAGAGCCTTCTAGAGGTGGAGCTTCCTGTCTTTAGAGCCAGAATCTCCCAGGGTCTGAATTTCATTCTGTAAGCCTGTTTGAGGTGAGTTAACCCTTTAGGCATGTGGTGCAGATGATTAAAGTTCTTGGGCAGTGTCCTTTGAGCCTATCACTAGCTTATAAATCTTATGTGCTTGCAAAGGCATCTTTTGTTGGGCCAGAGGAATGATTTACTCTTCGTGGAGTAAACTTGGCCAATAGCTACTCTTGACATAAGTGTGGAGGGACAAAACAATAAGGAGATTTTCAACTGGTCATTTCCATCCAGTTGACAAAATTATCAGAGCAGCATCGGTGTGGCTTCTTTTTTGACTCCCATGAAACTGCCTAGACCATAAAGTAAGCCCTAGCTGGCCAGGTGCGGTGGCTCATGCCTGTAATCCCAGCACTTTGGGAGGCCGAGGTGGGCAGATCACGAGGTCAAGAGGTCGAAACCATCCTGGCCAACATGATGAAACCCCATCTACTAAAAATACAAAAATTAGCTGGGCGTGGTGGCGGGCACCTGTAGTCCCAGCTACTCATGAGGCTGAGGCAGGAGAATTGCTTGAACCCGGGAGGCAGAGTTTGCAGTGATCTGAGATTGCGCCACTGCACTCCAGCCTGGGCGATAGGGCCAGACTCCATCTCTAAAATAAATAAATAAAAAGTACACCCTAGTTATGAAAAAGAGGGGGCTATCTTACACGCTGACGTGGGATTGGAAGTGCTTTTTGATTAAGGATGTCTGAGGTTGCTTTGGTGTGAAACAGTTCATGAATTTGTGGCAATGATCCACCCCCACACTGATTGTGCTGCGTCAGCTGAGGTCACAGCATCAGGGTGAAGATTTGTGTGGAAATTCAAACTGCACTGGAACGCTGTCCTCAAAGAACTCCCCCCCCCTTCACTGCCCCCCGCCCCGCCCCACACACACCCTGAGGAGTTTTTGCGAATGATCCTTTATCCTAAATACCCCACCACTCCAGGAACACTGCATGGCTGATTCAGAAGGCCACATCCCATGCATTCTTGTTGTCCTTCCAAACTCATTATTTATGTGTGGCTTTGGATGGTCTTCAGAAGACTTGCTGAAGCATTCACACCACTCCAATCCAAAACTTCACTCTATTGCTAGACTATTCTTTATATGACAGCTATGGCATCCCAGATCATTTTAGAATCAAATGTCAGGTACATACCCTTTCAAAGATAGAAAATGGAGGGAAAATCGCCAGCTGCCCCAATCTTCAACTACTTCTCCTTAAAGGCCCTATGGTATTCCATATTAGAGGCTTGGAAAATCACCACACGGCTGTCAGCAAACTGCAGGAATTGTACTGGCAAGATTGGCTTGTGGTGGCTCTGTCTACAGATTTGTGTTTCTTGTCTGCCTGCCAACACCCACTGTCCCTGATAAATGTAGCGCTCAGAGATGGCTAACAAGAGAGGTGGATTGTAGCACACACACCAAGCCCCTGGAGAAGATCAGTGAGAGGAGGTTTAGAAATAAAGCAGGGATGGTGAGATTGAGAACTGGAGAATCTGGGTGCACATCCAGAAAGCCAGGAGCAAATCAATGCTTAAATCATTACTTGTATATCTCTGATAGGTAAGACTGATAGTAGGGACTGTGGAGACATAAAGAAACACATGATGTGACCTTTACTCTAAATGAGCCTTCAGTCTGTGTGGGTGGCTAACAGATGTCCTACGCGGGAGTGTAAGTGACAACATAATTTAATAAATGGAGGAGATTAAGGTTATATCTATGATATATTAATAGTGAACATTGGGGAAGACATATATTCCAATTTGGCATAGTTAGATGTTTTGAGTTTGGGATGATTATAGACTTCTAAATATACATGTCCATCAAACAATTGCTTAAGTGGGACTTGAGCTTAGGTAAGTGGTCAAATTTGAGTTTATAGATTTAGGAACCATTAGTGCAGAAGTAATACAACTGCTCCAAGGGATAGAAGAGCAGACGTTAAAGACCGAACTTTGTTTCAATCCAGTTGCCAGAGGAAATGGATTAACTAATAAACAGAGAAAAGGATATGAAGAAACGTATAAAACTGAGATAGTGTAACACTGTGGAAACCAAGGGAAGATGATGCAAAAAAGTTGGTCATGTGGTCAGTAATGTGTAATGCTGCAATGAGGCTATGGAGATTGGGAAGAAATGTCCTATACAGCATTTAAGGGCCAGAAAAAAGACAGTGACTTCTGAGCAGCCCATATGAGTGGGGTGGTCCTTTTCTCACTTCTTCAGGCAGTTTGCCTGTTCTGTTAACATTTCCTGATATAGAATGGTTTTAATGTTTTCAACCTCCTATCACTTTCCTCTGTCTGTCAGCAGCAGAGCATAATTGGGAGGAAAATCACGTAGGCTCAAATCCAAATTTGTTTTTACCTCTGCCGGTAAAAACAAATTTGGCAACCAATTGAGCAGGTCACAAGCTGAGGGCAGAACCCCTGATTCTCATGGCACAACATTTCTTCAAGCCTGTCAGTCTTTGAATGCAATTATTCAACCGGGTGTGAATCCATTTGAGATATTTTGTTGAATGTCTGGTTGAAATTAATAAGTGCTATGTTTGGGAGTAGTCCCTTAATTTATCAGCATAGTAAATTTTAGCTCAAAGGCAAATGAAGTTAACTCGCCATGATTTGTTCTTAGTGAACAATGGTGGGTTCTTGGTGATCACTTTATTGTTTGTTTGGTTTTTATAGCCTACAGTTTAATCATCTTTTCTAGAATTTTGTCAAGGATTTTATTAATGGTATTAAAAATAAAATAAAAACATACAAATGTTTATGAACATTTAGGTTTAAGGAATTAGATATTAGTAAATTTGGATAGCTTCTGATCACTAGCCTTCTGAGAACTCTCCCATTCACTGTATCATCTGATAGTTAATAATAAGATTGTTAAGAGGACATATGTATATTTATTTTAGAGCTTACAACTTTCCAACGCCTAAACAGTTGAGCTCATGAGTGCCTAATTGTTCTTCCTCAATCTTGACTCGAATTCCTTTTTTATATTGTTTATTTCATTGAGTGTAAAGATAATTCTTGCTAGAAAATAAAAAAAAAAAAACTAAATAGAAGTTGAGTGTTGTGGCCGGGTGCAGTGGCTCACACTTATAATCCCAGCGCTTTGGAAGGCCAAGGTGGGTGGATCGCTTGAGGTCAGGAGTTCGAGACCAGCCTGGACAACATGGTGAAACCCCGTCTCTAACAAAAATGTAAAAAATTAGCTGGATGTGGTGGTGCACACCTGTAATCTCAGCTACTGGGAAGGGTGAGGCAGGATAATCGCTTGAATGCAGGAGGCAGAGGTTGCAGTGAGCCGAGATCATGCCACTGCAATCCAGTCTGGGTAACAGAGCAAGACTCTGTCTCAAAAGAAAACAAAAGAAAAGAAAAAAAAGTTGAGCTTTCTTCCTTCTCTCTGTTATTCAGGACAGCAGTTCAGTCTGATAGCTGTTTAAGCACCCACTCTGTATGCATGCCATGAAAGGCTTCAGTGATATGAGGATCTTACCCAAGATTTACTTCATTCTGTTTTTAGTGGTCAGCAAATAACTGGCACTAATACTGTATCTTCACATTCAAACCCATTTTCTGGATGAATTTTTTTAAGATCTAAATGTACAAACCCCCACTATGCATCTAATAGGGTTCATGAGTTGCCCGTTTCCTTTAATCTTTGGAGGGATTATTTTCGACTGAGTAATCACAGTGTTAACTCTCAGTATTCCTCAAATTTAGAAGTCCTCAGTCTCTTTAGATGTCTTCTAGATGTGGACTTGCTTCTAGCTATTCTCTGAATTTCTTGAAGCCTTAGGTAACATGTCCAGCAATCCTTACTGTATCTTTAACCTTTTGGAGAAGGTTCTCTCAAAATTCCTGTTAATTCAAGACTGTTTTGAAGGCCAATTCTAAGTCAAAGGGAAATTCATCTATGTTTTCCCTCTGTTTGCTAAATGATAAAATTGTCAATGAGGCTAATGTTTGTGAGATAGTCTAATTTTAATGGAATCAGACTTCTGGCAAACGTATGTAGAGTTAAAGTCTCCTATCCTATTATCTCTGTATTTTTAAAATATACTCTGTATTAGGAAATAATTTTAAATAATTTATATTAGAAAAATATCATCCTTAAACACCATCTGGCTAGGTATCCTATGATATAATTCCACCAAAACAGAACTTTTGATTCTCTTTCCCTTTATTACAATTGATAGGCTTTTTACTTTACTTCCCCTCTCCAATCTATAGGTTTTTATACTAGTATATGACTCCATTATATACAGGTCTAAATTCTTCTGCTTTTCCTCTGCTTGATAGGCAATATCCCACCTGGTTTCTTCAGATGGGATTAAGAAAAGATTTACAAGTAAGCAAGACTAGCCACAAGCCAATGTCAAGCAAGAAAGGCTTGAAATAGATCGGAAGTTTCTATGAGGGCTCATCAGGGCTGGCAGTAAATAAGGGAAACTTGGGCAAGGGATTTGCCTCATGAGAAACTTCTTTAGTAGTGCTAAGATTGACCCTGCTTAAGCACCCAACTTCTGATGTTTTGTAAGATTTGTGTCTTATAGAGCCAGTCCCCTAAGGGAATACATCATTTTCATTCATCCACAAACCTCCAAAGCCAGTGTTCAAAGAAGGGTCACATTTTCTGCTGGGAAACTCATTCCCTTTCAATCCCCTATGATTTTCACTTTTACCCCCATTATACCTCCAAATACACCTGACCTGCTGGATTTAAAATACTCATCTTTCACATCTCTCTTCCCTAACAGATTGCAACCTTGTGGAGGGCAGAGGCTGTGTCTGCCTCATCTGTGCATTTCCACCACCCAATCCATAGTAGATGTTTCTTGAATAAATGATCTTATTTCCTCTGTGAGCAGTTACGGTGGATCCCAGGTAAGGGTGTCTGTTTGTATGTACCAAGAGTAACCCTAATCTTTCAGAGCAACAGAATTCCCATCTTTTGTGACTTAGCCAGGGCAAGAATTCTGGTCAGAAGTATTTGCCATTTAAATGTGTTTCTCTGGATAGGATTAATATTCCTCTTTTGGCTTTTTTATAATGATTCATTTATTGTATATTCTAGTCATAGGCTTCACCATGCAAATAGAGAAATATCTAGAAGGTTGCATATATCTTTGAATCCTGACATGTCAACTGTTTGTCCCCTCTACTCTGTAGGTTTGGTATATAAATGACATTTACCATTGCCTAAGAACTACTAGGAACTTCTGCCCGCCCTGTGCTTCATCTTGTTATGTCAGATGTAGCATCTTCCATATAATTCTGTTTTGCAGTATATTTGGCCTTTTTACCTCTCTCTGACAAAAACCCTGTTTCCACTCTTGTTGATCAGGGCAGAATTGTCTGCCAAATACATTCTTCCCAGTCTTTGTGACGTGTAGCCAGATTCTACAGATTCTAGCCAGGACATTTGTTCTGGTGTCATAGGCCACAGTCTAGGAAATTAACATCTTCTCTTCAACACTGTCTCTAGCTGTTCACTCCCTTAGCCTCCTTTCTTTTCCAAAGACATGACGTTCAGCTGGAATAGCTGAAAACATCACCTGTGTCCTGAGTGCCCATTTACAATTTTCCATACAGAACACTGGGGTCTCTGGGCACCCAACCCACCATTCGTTTCCATGGGGGGCAGTGAATGGTGAGATTCAGGGGTCTTATCTGGTATATTGCCACATACCCTCTCTACTGTGGTCTTGTGACTGACTGTCCATGCATAGGTGCCTCTGGATGGCACAGGTCAAACTCTTCCTGACAGATAATTTCCTCCAGGAATAATAATGGGGTTCTTTTATGTGATGGCCCCCAAAAATCTCTTTTATTGTTCTTAGAGCATGAAATGATACTTTTTATCAAAATATCTCATAGCATGCTCCACTACAATCTCTGTGGAATTTCCTCCTTTCTTCTCATTCACATAACTTTTGACATCTATTTCTATTCATAATTTTGGCATCTTTTTCTACTTGGTTGCTTACTTCCTGGATTAGTTTTTCACTTCCTATTATGTTCATTCTCTAATAAACTAGAATGTAACAAGGTGATCCTCAAACTTTTTCTTTCATTTTTAATGGTCACTGAAGCTTGAACATAGAGTAAATAGAACTCTTAATCAGAGGAAGACAAACACAAATAGATTCCAAAGGTCAGAAAGCTCTAATCTGTACATCACTTCCAAGCCTGAAGAACAAGAAAACATCTTGGAAGGGCAGGGAACGATTGTTTTCAAGCCCCACTGACTGGAACAAAGTAATGACCTTCTCATTCATTTTCTGTTAAAAGTGCTCTGTATATTTGAGAATCTTCATGTGGCTTCTCAGCAGCTGATACTGAGACATTAGAAAGCCCATAATCAGCACCATGATGTTGTTAAAAGAACACCAGGTAAGGAATCTGGAGAACTGGGTTCTAATACAAATTCCTCCATTGTGTGGTTTGGGGCTATTTGAATTCCGAATCTCATTTCCTGATCTATTGACTTGGGGCAGAAAATAGTCCCTATTGTTTTTCACTGGGTAGTTGTGAGGTTCACACACACACACACACACACACACACACACACACATTTTACAAAGTGAATAGTGCTGCACAAATACTACATTTAAAGTAATTATCATTGCAGCTTTACGGCAGCTTGCCAACCTATAGCCCTCATAAAAAGGATAAGCTAGAATGAATAATCCTAGATTCTTTGATTTTTTTGTTTTTTTGTTTATAGCAGAGGGGCTATAAGAGATTGAGCAGGCCACTCACCCTGTTTGAGAATTCCGCTATCTGTGAACTGGGGATGATAATAATATCTGGCCTTCTAAGTTCTGCTTTCTGGCCTGAGGTTCAACCTCTTCACCTCATGAATGACACCAGGAAGATTCAGCCTTCAGGAAAAACAGTGCCCCTACTCAACTCTGAAATCACAACTTTACCTGAAGAGTCCATCAGGACAACACAACAGAAGAAAAAAATAATAAAACCAACATCTATACAAACATGCCTTGTATAATAGTTGATTGAGACGGAGGTAGAAAGAATTGACATTTCTTTGCACTAGGGTATTTTATACTAGGGTACAAAATAGCTTGAAGTAGAACCTATCTTTTCAGCTTACAGCTTTGGATAGCCATGCCATCCTTAATTGGTTATTTGATTTTCTATCTACAATTCTTTATTATACTGTGAAATAATAAGAAATACACATATTGTCCCCAGTTTCTGGCATAGAGCTGCTAAAACCCTTGCAATTTCCTGAACAATAGGGATGCTAGGAGGATCTTTAGTTCTAATATTTGGTCTTCGAGCCCAGTTCTTGACACAGAGCTCCTAAATCTCTAGGAATTTCCTGGGTGATAGAAGCATCTTTTGTTCTTTTGAGGTTACTCTTGGTGGGCTCCTGGATAGGGGCCGGTCACCAGAAAGATCAAGCCATGATTATAAGCTTGGAGCTTTCAGCCCCAGCTCCCATTATCTGGAGAGGGGAGAGTGGCTGGAAATGGAGTGAATAATAAATCATGCCTATGTGATGATGCCTCCATAAATATCCCTAAACTGTGGGGTTTGGAGAGTTTCTGGTTTGGCAAATGCATCCATGTGCCAGCAGCACGGCACACCCCAGTTCCACAGGGTCAGAAGCTCCTGCACTTTGGGACCATTTTCAACTTCACCCTACATATCTCTCCCACCTGTCTGTTCATCTATATTCTTTATTATATCCTTTATTAATAAACTGGTAAATGTAACTTTCCCTGAGTTCTGTGAGCCATTCTTAAACCCAGGAAGGAAGTAGTGGGAACCACGATTTACAGCCCACATACCTATATAGTACACTTGTATAGTGTAGGTAACATCCTACTACTTGCGATTGGCATCAAAAGCTGGGGTAAGTCTTACAGAACTCAGGCCTTAACCTATGGGATCTGATGCTATCTGCAAGTATGTAATGTCAGAATTGAATTGAATTGTAAGACATCCAGCTGGTGTGTGCTGGAGAACTGCTTGTTGTATGATAAAATATCCCTACACATCTGTTGTCAGAAGTATTACGTTGAGTGGTCGGTCTGTGACAGTAGGAAAAAAAAAAACACTTTGGATTCATTTTTCTTATCTCTAATAGTACAGTTCAGCCAGAACTACAGATTCAATGATTGTCTACACTGATAAAGCTTGAGAATCAAAGAGAGAATGACATTAGTGGGTACAGACTCAGACACATGACATGGAAATGTAGAGTGATGGAATGTAGCCCAGAAAGCCCAAAAATCTATGAGCACACAGGAGGAGATATAGCTATGTATACACACACCACACACACACACACACACACACACACACACAGGTATACACCTCCCAAATGGTATCAGAACTGAGAACAAACAGGCGCTGCTTTTCTATTTTTAAGGCTGTCATTTTTCAGCAGATCAGAACAAAGTAAAACACAGTAGGAGAAAAAAGCGAACTGAGGGTTCTATTGCTTTTGTTTGAAGTCATCCATGCTGAAGTTGATTTTAATTTAAATGTGGGGTTAGTTTACTTTGGGGGTCATAGTGCACATGCAAGCTAGGACCCTCAGCAATTATCTTGCACCATGTAAAAATCAACCAACCTGTGCAATTGAGGAAAGGCTATTTGTTACTTTTTCGCCAGAAATAAATTAACCAGCCAACTCAAGGATACATACACTTAATGACAGTGACAAAAACCAGTCGATATCTTCTTTACTGACTTCCCCCAGCAAATGTAACAGAGAGTTGACTTTCCTGGGTTGGTATCTAGGAAGGTAAGCCTGAATGGTTAGTTTTTAAATAATCTCTCATGTGTAAACAGAATGTACTTCCCTGTTTTGTATTTGACACTTGCACCAATGTAGTGATTTTGAAGTAAACACTTTTGAACTAGAATCCTCATGACTTGCTATGGTCTGAACGTTTGTTTCCCCGCAAAATTCATGTCTTAAAACCTAATCACCAAGGTGATGGTATTAGAAGGTGGAGTCTGTGGGAGATGATTAGGTCAGGAGAGCTCCCCACTCATGCATAGGATTAGTGCCCTTTTGAAAAAGACCCCAGAGAACTAGCTAGAGGGCTACCCTTCCACCATGTGAGGACATGGCAAGAAGTCGGCAGTCTGCAACCGAGAAGAGCGCCCTCATCAGATGCTGAATCTACAGGCATCTTAATCTGGGACTTCTTAGTCTGCAGAACTATGGAAAATCAATTTCTGTTACTTATAAGCAACCCATTTTAGTGTATTTTGTTATGGCAGCCTGGACAGACTAAGGCATGACTTTTCCCAATGACCTACTGTGTCTGTGATTTATTGATGGATTTCAATTTGAGGAAAACCCATTAGAGACAGTCCTTGCTTCATAAAATTGAAGAATTGTGAATAAAGAAAATATTGGTAGATTGAATCTCTGATGAAAGATATTAGTTAACTCATTACAGTGGAGCCTTCACAGTTGCAAGAGGTGCCCTGAGAGCAGGTGGCCACATATGGCTATGCAGAGTAGCACTGCCCCATGCCAGGTCACACCTCTCAAACAGACCTGAGATCTCCAGAAAACGCCAAAGTTGCTTTAATGCCATGTTTCTTCATTTATCAAATGGGGAGAGTAAATGCATCCTCACTGAGCTGAGAGGATTAAAAGATACTTTCATATAAATTGAGACCAACAAAACTGCACTGAGATGCGGGTTTTTGTTTTGCATGAAGTGATCAGCCTCTGCGCATCATCTTCGTAGCTCAGAAGATTCAAATTAAAAAGAAATCGTGAACTACCTATCATGAGTCACTTGCAAATAGCTACAACTGTGAACAGTAAATGAAGCCATGAATTCTTACATTGAAAGGAATTCATGATTACAAGTTTTAATTTGAGAGTCAATATGATTAGATTCTTAAGTTAGAGTACACCTTTGTAGATTTCAGAATAATTCTATTCCTCAGAGGAGTCTTCATATGATCAAAGATTCTCATCTTAAGTTGTTTTTAGAGACAGGGTTTTGCTATGTTGTCCAAGCTGGTCTCAAACTCCTGGGCTCAAGGAATCCTGTCTCAGCCTCCCAAAATGCTGGGGTTACAGGAATGAGCCACCACCCCTGACCATAGAATTTTCTTAATAGTGAGATTCCCACATAATTTTAAATCTCTTTAAATAACCTGACTTTGTAGAACCACACTGCGGTGAATTCTTGCTACATCCATGCCCAGAAGGATATACTATTGATCACATCATGAGATAGTTCTGGATTCTTGGGTAATTAATGTCCTTGGAACAGGTTCAAGATTGGAGTCCACTAGTAAAGGTCAAACTCTAAATGAGTGCGTTTTGTAAAAAGAGATACATAATTAGAGTCAGAGATTATTTATTTATTTATTTATTTTTGCCAACTGAAACACCTGTGGTGGCTTCAGAGATTTCTGATTCAGTGGCCTTAAGTGTGTCATGCAAACTTTCATTTAGACAGTCCTCGGATCGCCAGGGCATCCTATATGTAGTAATGGGTTATTTCAAAAGCTACTACTAAAAACCTCCTGAATATTCTACATGTACACATATTGAGGCTATACAGATATAGTCTGTTTCAAGACATAAGAAAGAAAATAATAAATAGCATTATAGATGGTGTATTGAGAATCACCATCTTATGTTCTAGCTACGTAGAGAGTCAAAATATTCAACTGCAAAGTGACAGCTTCCATTTGCCCTTTATCTGCCTGAAATTTTTTGACAGTTTCCCCTACAGACTTTTTGAGTTCTTTGGTATCATATAGGTTTAGTCTTTACAGCACAAAGCTGGGTTCCTTTCAGCTGCTCCTGTCTTTGTCTCAGATGCCCCATTCAATTTAAGATATATGCCTTTTTGCTTTTGTGAAAATGTAATCTTTTAAGTGACTCACAGAATAAGAAAAAACAAATTGAGTTAGAAGCCTGACAAACACCCAGATCAGCCAGCCTCACCCAGTTCAGTCCAAGGAGGTTTGACAAGTTACTATACAAAAAAGCAGTCTTTTGGAGGCAAAACTGCTTGCCAGTGTGCACATCAACTCTGACAGAGGGCAAAACACCAGCTGCCTGACTACGCTCTCAGGCTGCATCTCCAGGAGCAAAAAGGGCTCTTCAGTTTCAGCAAAGTGAACTGTCCTCCCCCCAGCGAATCAAAATGCCCCTTGGTTGGCAGATCAAAATATCCTTCAATCCAGTAAGCCTGCATGCATGACTTTTCACAGCTAACCTCTGCCCAGGGAGAAGTCAATAAAGAAACAAAATGCAAATAAATTAGCATTCATCACTGCTGATCTAGTATAAATATTTATAAGGGAAAGATGCAGCGATTTTGAGTGATACCATGATCCGGACCCCACATAAACAGTTAAAAACAGCCATACTTGAGATATTGCACTTTGCATTTTTTTTTTTCCATTTCACATCACCATAATCACCCAATAAATATTTAAATGGACCCATTTGCTGTAACTATAAAAGAACCGTGTAAACTTGTTGTCATCTAGACACATTAGCCGTGGTGGAGTCAATGAATTTCAACAGTCACTTAATATCGCAGCCACTAGCTACCTTAAAACTGCCAGCGAGGGCCTGCCAGGAAGCTACTGTAACAGCCCAGATCACTGCCTCCTGAGCAAGACACGAGCTTCATTATGAATGCGAGCATTGCTGCTCTAATTAGGCCTGGGAGAGGTTTAACAACCATCCTACAGTCTTGCTGCTGACAAATATAAAAATAAAGCCTTGTTCGAATTAGCAATGTGAAGTGAGAAGGTCTAGAAGCACCAACTGTCTGAGCGGCCCTGGGACGGCTCTAATCTATAGTGAGGTTATTTTGGTTCATAAACTGCTAGTATGTTACCTGCAGGAGGTCTCCCCTGTAAAATGAATTATAGTAAGCTATATGTGATAATTAACCATGCATTAGCAAATATCTTGAAACAGGGAGGCTCTGTTTTCTCTGTATTTTGACTAATAAAAGCATGAATTTGTTCAACAAATGATCATTTAGGTTGTGGAATTCTAACCATATTGGAAGGACACAGTGAGCAATACAACATTGTGCTGGTCTAAGGGTTTCCTTACCCAAACAGGCTGCTTAATAGGCTGGCTCCATACTATGATGCTATTCACAGACCTAAAAACCACAGCGTTGAGAAGACAAATACAATATACATTTAAAATAATATGAACCTTGTGTTCTTATTTACTTTAAAATCACCCTATATGTGACAATTAAAAAAATACATGGGTAAAGTTCTGTTTCAGAGAGTAACCTTATGTTTTGTTTAAAATATTTAAAAAGAATTCCCATGACTTTTCAACAATTAAAAAAATATATATATCATTGTACTTTTTTTTTTTTTTTTTTTTTTAACAGAGTGGGTTTCTAAGAACTTTCTTTAGATGGTTTCCAACATGCTCTGGAAATAAAAACTAGATCACAACATTGAATAAGACAACACTGTCTTCTGAATTACTTAATGCATCATCCAAAAGAGTACCAGGGAGTATATCACATAGGTATCAATGACTCTGAAAGAAGTGTTTTGGGTGCTGCATTGGGGCTGAAGAGTGGGCTGGGCTGAATAAAAAGAATCAAGGGAGGTTGATGAGAAGAAGCGTCATCTCCAATTGTCAGGGCATTCATGGAGAACAGGAGTTCGGGTGTTTTTATCATTATAGGAAGCTACCTGATGCTAATTTTGTGACTAGAGCCTGTCAGCAATAGAAGGTACCAATGATGCCTTAAAATTCATAGATTTTCCCTTGTCCTGCAAGACACCGATTGCTTCTTTATAAAAAGGAATATCTTCTCCTTTTTTTCTCCTGATCTTCTAACCTCACAGCTAAAATGCATATTTATATGGAGTATATATAAATACATGCACACATACTTACACAGATCTAAAAATAATTCAGACAGACCACGAAGGCAGCTTCAGTGTTTGTTCCAAATCTGTGACCAATAGTTCTGCTTTAAATAGTCTATCCAAATCCATCAATAAGTTAAGGTTATCCCTTCTAAGCAGTTCCAAGAGTTTATATGTTTATACCCAAACTGTTTCCATGGGATATTAATAGATGTTAGCTAAAAGGGTTCTGTGGTCAGATATATATGAGAATCCCTGGATTAAGTAAAGTGACATAGTTTTCTTTACTGTAGGACTTCTCAGAGCCTTTACTACTGCCTTGGGAAATACTGCCCCAGTGCAAACATTAGATACACATAGCCAGTTCTCATCAGAAAGAGCATCTAGTTTTATAAAAAGTTTCACCAGTGATGCAGAGATGGAAAGAGATGTTGTTTCTGAAGATCTCAAAAGCCTTGCGGGGCTAAAAACCAGGACATTGTTACAGACCAGAACACCCTATACTCCTATACTCAATGAGAGAACATTCAATCCTAAGTGAGACTGAAGTCTTTCTTAGTTTGGCTAAGGGGCAACACTCTTGATAATCAAAACATCCTTCAGTTGCAAGTCATTCACCCACTTCAGGATTGTACGGAAAATCACAAAGCAAACACATTTTGTCATCTCAGCAAAGAATCCCTTCTTTCCATTGCATGTTAAGTCAAAGTATTTCTACTCCTAATCACTGAGCACCTCCCAGGAAAAAGAATAAATGTGGCTACTGGCTTCCCGGAGGGAGGTAAAAACACACCCCCTAGCTCTATACAGTCTTTCTAGCTCTTTCTGAGCAAGAGCACTCTTCTTTTTAACCTGTCAATGTATTGGGTGGTTACAGCGCAGACTATAAACTCCTATGAAAGCAGAAATCTTCAAGTTGAGTGAAGATCCTGGGAAGGAAATGGGAAGAGGACTGGTGCTGAAATAAAATGAATTCTGTGAAGTTTGAGGACTTGGTTTTGGTGTGTTTCATAGCAATAGTTTTGTCATTACATAGCAGGTGCAGAAGCCTGGAGAGACTCATTGAAAGGAAAACAAGCAAGGATCTTCCAGACACCAACAAACATCTTTGGAGGCTGATGGCACAGAATACCTCCACTACCTAGCCCCTCAGTTCTTCCTTTCTCCACAAACAAGCTTTGCTGAAAAAGTGAAGAATTTTAGTTAAGGTCTTTGAGTTGAAATAGAGTTGTAATCTACAAGGGATTAGAGCTTTTTGGCACTGGTTTCAGGCTTTGGTAAAGTGATTGTGGGGGTCTGAGACTAAGTGAGAAAATAATGCATTATGAGCAGAAGATCCTAAACCGTTTTTTGTCTAATAGAAAAAGCTCAGGTTGTCTGGGTGCAGTGGCTCACACCTGTAATTCCAATTCCAGCACTTTGGGAGGCCGAGGTGAGCGGATCGCCTGAAGTCAGGAGTTCAAGACCAGCCTGGCCAACACGGCAAAACCACGTCTCTACTAAAAACACAAAAATTAGCTGGGCATGGTGGCACACGCCTGTAATCTCAGCTACTCAGGAGGCTGAGACAGGAGAATAGCTTGAACCTGGGAGGTGGAGGTTGCAGTGAGCGGAGACCGTGCCACTGCACTCCAGTATGGGCAACAGAGCAAGACTCCATCTCAAAAAGTAAAAAAAAAATTAAAAGAAAGAAAAAGCTCAGGCTTGGAATCAATCAGACAGACCTAGGTTCAAATCCCGCCTCTCCTACATACAAGGACAATATATTTAGTCATCCTGAGCCTCAATTTCCTCATCTACAAAATAAGAAGATAATTTATGAAAAGTGCTCAGTGCGCAGTAGGAATTGAGTAATTACTTGTTATCCCTCACTCCTGTCTAACGGTATTCAATATAAAGACTCATTCCATTATTACACTCTTGTGCTATGAGCCAATCTGGACCCAGCTTCAGTGCTCCTTTTAAGAGGTAGAAAAAGTGGAGTACATAATAGCTACTCTTTCTGAGCATTTATGATAGATGTGCCAAGGCATTGTGCAAAGCAATTTTTTGTGTATTTATCCCATTTAATTTTAACCATCTCCCCATGATTTAGAGCTTCTATTTCTAGTTGATGAAAAGTCAGAAAAAAAATTTAAATCTCTAGTAATGAGGCTGGTTTCTTTCACCCCATTCTGCTTTCATCAGGACCAATCTTAAAGTCTGGTGCTGTTTCTGCACTATTTTACTTATCAAAATGGTATTATTGATTGGGCTTGGGAGCAAGTGCTAAGAGTGCCCCCTTTTGGTCCTGGAGAGCCTTACAACTCATCCGGGAGAATTAGGTGTGAAGCCTCCTCTTTGCGAGCGCATTCAGGGTTATTTGTGTCTCCTACTGTTGTGTCCCCTGGTCGGTCTGTATGTGGCTTTTACATTCCTTAATAAAGTAATAGACATGAAAGAATTCTGTGGCCGACGCCAGCAGCCACAGAGAACACCAAGTCTAAAGTCAGTAAAAGGTAAACATATGGAGCCATCCAAGGAATGCAGCAATAAAAATTGGAACATATGACGAAGCCTCCCCTCCCCCCTCTATTTTTCTGGGATAATTGTGTCAAGGAAGGGGAGAAAAGCATCTCCTTGCAGACAGCATGCCTTCATTGTGATCCGCTGTCGTCTGCCAGGGGGAGCCAGTCAAGCAATCTTTCAAGAAATAGTTAGCTCCCCCCTTTTTTTTCCTGAGTGTTCAATGACCAAAAATCTCTCAAATCAAATCCAAAGACAATTATTTATTTTCCAGACTTAATTTAATAGCAAAAACACCCCTGGAGGACTGAATGTGGTATTTGACTTTTATTTGGGCCACTCTGGGCATCACCAGCAGTTTTATTCTCCAAAGTGTGACTTTGCAGTGAGCTCCTTGGCCCACAGAACAGTCCAGGGGCACTGGCTGGGATCCTCGTTCCCCACACAACAGCAGCCCCGGGCAGGGCCAGAGACAGCACATAAATAATGCTTCTCAGTGCAAATTTGACTCGGTATTTCTTCTCTGTGGCTCATAGTCTTCATTCTCATGAAGGGAAAACATGACCCCGGACTGTGCCCAGACCACCTTCCCAGCCTTGCCTAGCACCATGGTGGCCCCTGCCGGCCTGTCTGCCCCTGCTGTGTGGGGTGCATTGCTGCTTCCCTCTCTTGTCTTGCCTTTGCTCATGGCTTTACCTGCGCCTGGAGCATTTCCATCTCTACCTAGAGCATTGGTATTCAAAGTGCATGCTGTGGAGTTCCAGTGATGGATTCAAATCATAACTTTATTACCCACATGCCCAGAGAAAGTGAATTGGCCTCTCTGTGCCTTTCCTTGTGTTTCCTCATCTGTAAGATGGAAATGATCACAGAAACAACTAACTTTACAGGGCTATGATGAGGATAAAATGAGCACATGGTCTAGCCAGTGTCTGGAACACGGTAAGCACACAATACCTTTTAGTTATTATTATAATTATTAGTAATCCCACTATGGAAGTCCTACTCACCCTTCGAGAGAGATCAACAACATTTCTCTTATGAGACCTTCAGGGAGTCTCCTCCTCTGTTCCCAGCTTCCTTTTTATTAAATTGTTCTTCCACCTCTGTAGTTTTTGTTCCTTCATTATACCAAGTATTAGTCTGACTTGGAATAATTTCATTCATTTAACAGCTACTTACTAAGCACATACAATGTGCAAAGCATATTGCTGGAGATAGGAGGACCAACCAGATTTGGAGCTCCCTTTGAGGAACCAAAGATACAAAGGGAAGCCACAGCTCAGGCTGCCCATAGTGAAAGGTCAAAAGTGTCAAGTGCTATGAGACACATGAAAGGAAGGTGCTGTTGGGCAGAGGGGTATAGAGAAAAGAGAGGTCAATGTAAGTTGAGGTGATTAGGAAAGGCTTTATGGAAAAGTGGTGTTTGCAGTAGATTCCTCAGGTTTTATGCATTTAAAGATGGGAAGAGTGGGGAAAAGAACAAAGCAGAGAGACAAGTGACTGGTTATTTGCTTTCATTACGCAACTAAAATGTTAGCCCCAGGAAGCTAGAGACCATCTCAGAAATAGTGTCACCTTGCCATTAGGCATGTCAGGAGGTCACACGGAGACCAGGAAAGAGAACCAAGGACAGCATGGGTTAAAAATATGAAGAGAAAAGGGCTGGCCCCTTGAGGGTGTGACTGGCAATGGCAAACAAATAATCCCAAAGGCAGGCTTGTTACTCTAGAACATTCCAAGTGGTATTCTAATTCATTAGTTCCATCCAAGGGGCAGAGTGAGGGCCTGTAGTTGTGTCTAGTGGCTAGTCCAACAAAAGTAATGGGAGTTGTTCTGAGTGTCTGATTGGGACAATAGAAAGTGGGCCCAACCCTAGGTTAGGAGTTGACTGGGGTCCTGAACAAGAGGGTTAGAGTGGGTAAAGCCAGACTCCTGTCCCAGCATACACCAAACCCAGGCACCCAAGAAAACAGTGGGCTGAGTAAACCAGCAGGGATGCTGGGGCCTGTCCTGTGTCCCAGTGCCAAGGACCACGTTGGTATGCCACCACATTGAGTCTCAAAGAAGCTGCAGCTTGAATGTGCATGTGTGCTACAGTGGTGTATAACAGGAGCAGTATGGATTCTGTGGCCATCACACATGGACAGAACCCACTAGCTCCGTGACTGAGCAAATCATTCAGTACTCTATGCCTCAGCATTTTTATCTGTCAAATATGGAAATTCATACACATTATATTAGGATCAAAACAGAAAATTATGTAGACTTTAGAGTGTGGTTCACAGACCAGCAAAATGTCTGTGAATTTGTTAGAAATATAGTCTCAGCCCCCATCCCAGACTTACCGAATCAGAATCCGAATTTTAACTCGACACCCCAGGTGATTTACATGTACCTTAGAGTTTGTTAAGCAAAGGACTAACTAGATTAAAAGTTGGTATACTTGCTTTGTTTTCTGCGCACCATGGACCCCTCATCTACTGGTCAGCAGGTGTGACTAATTGCCAGCCCAAATTCAGAAGAGATTCCTTCTGGGGGTTCTTACTGAACCCCTAGAGTGGGACTAAGACTACTGGGGAATGCCTCTCATAATTCGTGTAGATTTGCAGTGACTTGCACAGTCTCTCTCTCTGTCTTTGTCTCTTTCTCTGTCACACACACACACAGACACACACACAATCACTCATGCACACAGGCTTACACCCATAATGTACACAAGGCCTTTAGAAAAAAACAAACTTGAGTTTGTTAATCCATGAGCAGCAAGGTCTCTCTTTACACCTAATTACTCCTAACTTCTTGACTCATTTTTTAGATTTTCAACCTAGCACACCTACTGATTTCACACTTAAATGTGCTTTTCACTTACAATACTGATTTTAAGTGCAGTTGTCTTGATTCTCACTGGATAAAGTCCCATGTGGCTCCCTGCTGTAGTAAAAATCTTCTGTGTGCTTTTGGGAGGCCTGAAAGAGGCTGAACTCCAAACCTGCCAAACACAGGTCACACAGGCCACAGAGCACTCTCCCTCACTTTCTGCTCTGGCCCACCAGATGGTTCTGGCATATTCCTACCCCTGACCTCCCTATCATCCTCAAGCCTATCCATGAAACTCCCATTTTGTGAGGTTTCAGCCCCCGTTCCGGCTGAGATGCTCAAAGCAGGAGTTGTTCCGCGTTCTCAGAGTTCGCCAATGGAAGATGCAGCCACTCTGGTTGACACGGTATTGGCAGAAACAGTCAAGAGCATGGGCTGCAGAATGCAGCTGATGGACTTAGCACTAGCTAAAATGTGTCTGACCATATATTTAGCCACTTATTGTGTGACCTTGAGCACATTACCTAACCTGTCCATGCCTCAGTTTCCCTGTGTATAAAGTAGGGGAAATAATGGTACAGGTTTCAATGAACTCTTCCAAGGAAAATGCTTAGTATAGTTCCTGGCACATAATAAGTACTCAATAAATGTTTGCTATTAATATTAGGCTCACCTTATACAAAGAGGTTACTCTCTGCCCTCCTTTTCCATTTAATAAGCAAACAGACAGCTCAGACTTGGAACAGAGTTCTGGTGAGCTCCACCCAAATGGAAGCCAAGTGGTGCCTCATAATCCCTGAAAAAACAACAGGTAACCTCCAAACTACACACCCACAAGAGCCAAGACCAATGCTTTAGTGCCCATTAGTCCCCGTCTGGCTTTCTATAGGAAATATGACCACTTTTTTTCAGTGACTAGAATTTGTGGATTAATTAGACTATTTGATTTTCTTTCTCTTTCTTTCTGATGGCCAGAGGGCCTCATTAGCACCTCCATTAGCATTTGGTCAGGGACAGAAGAAGCAGTGGTGAGTTCCAATAGTCTGAAGCAGAAGAAGGGAGTACGGGATGAATGAAGTTTTCTCTGTGGGATCCTGAGCTTGAGATGTGGACAGGGATGAACAATCTATCCATTCATATATCACATGCTTATTAACACCCTGTGTATACATACTATGCTTCTAATCATTGTAGGGAGTAGAAGAAGCAAACTGCGGTTGAGAGCAAGACAAATATACATAGAAAAGCAAATCCATGATATGGAAGTTAAACAGCGACAACAAAGCAGATCTCAGGCACGTGTCCTTCCTTTTAGGTTCCTCATCTATAAAATGAAGAAAGTACGTTATCATAAATTTATAAAACTGTAATTTCAAGGTTTGAAGGAGCCGTAAAGGTCTTCTAGGCCAATATTATGTACTATTAGCTCCAATGGTTAAAACTTAGATGATATTTTACTGAGAATGTATCTCCCTATAACTTCCTCCTGTTGGTAGTATTTCTGAAAGCTGTCCAAGTCTTGGAAAGCCACTACTCAGACTGTCCAATTCTAGGGGTAGATTCTTCCTATGCCAAGTTTCAGAATGTCAACCTGTTAACTGGCCAGATCTGATCTTCAGCTAGCAGGTACTAGTGAATATGTGCTAGTTGTTAAAGCACCTCTGTACTAGTGTTAGATAACCACTGCCCAAACTATCACCCCGTCACCAACCCCTGCTACCCTAAAACCCCAGCACCTTCCTGAGGAATGTCTAACTTTGCCATGATCCAGAAACCAAAGGCTTCACGTCTAGTACAGCAAGGAGGCCCTCTAGGGCTGTACGTTCAACCTACAGCCAATATCCTTTATAATGGATTCTTGTTTCTACTGTACTGATTGCTAAAATATTTTCATATAACCCATGTTAATGACCCCTTTATTCTCTGGGTCACATGGACTAACTCTAAATATTTTTCTGTAACTATGTGGAGACAACTGTCCAACCTACCAACCCTGAATATTCCCATTTTCAGATCTCTCCCCCACCGTTTTTTCCCATAGCACTCTCCCTCTGAACGTATTTCATTTGGTCACTGTCCCTCTTTGATGTGACATTCCTGGTGGAGGCTGAATCACACATAAGAGATCAAAGGTCCCCATATAATGAACACTTTACCTCTAGCAAAACAGCCAAAGATAATGTCATCTTTAAGAGTCTACCAGATGTAAAATTCTAAGAAATGAAAGACAGGCAAAAACAAGGCATTACATGACTAACATCCAGGACATGATTAAGCTAGCTGAGTGCTCTTAGCTCATACAATGGGAGTCATTAACACTAAGGTGCTGATTCTCTGAAAGATGTTCAACTTAAGAGAGTCTTGAGGAAGATGATTGTATGTGAGTGAAACTATACAAGCAAAGGAGAGAAAGCAAGAACAACTCCAGGGCGACACTGGGATAAAAACAAGTAGAACACACTGCTTGGAATAAGATTTTTTTAAAAAGAAGTAGGAAGACATTAAAAAGATGAAAGGGTAGGATGGGGACATCTGGACATTATTTTTCAAATATATGGAGTCACAGGGTATTTTATCTGGGTAGTGATATGATCAAAGTGCAGTTCTGAGCAGATTAATCACTGAGTGTTGTAAGTGAGGAACTAGGAAGACTAGGATATAGGTTAAAATGTCAGGGAAATGGGAAAAATTGATAAATTCAAAATCCTTAAGGAATTTGAGTAATGATGACTAAATGGATGATAGTAGAGTTGGTGGTATGGGGCAAGGGTTATAGGAATCAAAACGATATTAGAGTTTTGACTAATTCTAACATTACTGGACTAGTAATAGTTCTAGTTTGTACTGGAAGAACAAATAGCATACTGCCAGGAAAAGAATACTAAAGAAATGGAGCTGATAATGGCAAGTTAACACTCAAACCTCCTGAATTTAAGGTGATGGTGCAACCATCACTGGAGGTGTCAAGAAGACAATTGAAGTTGTGAAACAGTGCATTCTAGGAAGTTCTCTATCAAGGTATATTACTCATCATATCAATTGGCATTGCAATTCTTCTCTTATTTTCATGCTTGTCCAAGGTTTGTCCAGATGAGGCTGCAGTA
Organism: Chlorocebus sabaeus; assembly: GCF_047675955.1. Classification (NCBI taxonomy): domain Eukaryota; kingdom Metazoa; phylum Chordata; class Mammalia; order Primates; family Cercopithecidae; genus Chlorocebus; species Chlorocebus sabaeus. The sequence continues at coordinate 42,297,238 of NC_132919.1, forward strand.
ATCTGGTGGGCATTTTTCCTGGGTAGGAGAGTCATAAGAGTTGAATTCCACTAGGCATGGTATATTCCAAGATTGCCAAAGACCATTAGAACCACTCTAAAAGAAATCCTAAGGGTTGGATTAAACTGAGAATATCATATCCCAAGATTTCCAAAGACTATAAGAATCATTCTAAAAGGAATCAAGTTCAACTCTAGGGAGAAAATATCACAGATCAAGTCCAAAGGGTGATGAGAGGATGGACATAAGAGAACAGTGGAAAATGTGTCTTGTAGAAGGGCAGAATGGAGTGAGATGTAGAAATAGATCAAGTCAAGCAGTGTAAGCCCAGGGCTGTGAATGGCAGGTTGATGCTGGGGAACTCCCTTTTATGGAATGATAATGACAATGATGACAACAGTAGATGATTAAAAATATGGCTGAGTAATGTAATCAAAATGGTAAAGCCATGTTGAAAAATTGAATACATGTTGATGATGGAAGAATGAACCATCATTTGAGAATTAGGCTTAGGAACAGGAAACCAAGTTAGCTATTTGAAGCTTAGATTAATGGAAACAACATCCCTGCCAGCAATGAAAACCTAAGAAAGGATTTGACTAACACAAATCCCACAGCTGTGTGGAGCAAAATAATAAATGCTACCATTTATTGGGAGCTGTCTATGTGCCAGGTGTGATAATAATGATTTTCATATGTGATTTCTCATCATTGCAACAATCCTGAAAGCAGGATGAGGAAACTGAAGCTTAAAGCAATCAAATAACTTAATCTATACATGACAGGTCCAGGATGGAGTTCGTGTTTTTCTGCTACCCTGTGCTTAGTAAAACTTTCAACATTTGCTCAATCTATACACAAAAGGTGCAGGCAAAATTAATAAAGTATAATTGAACTTGGAACATAAATCATTACTTTCATACTTAATTCTTACCAATAGCCATAAGTACTCTTCTAGCATTTTCTATCAAAGGCAAAGTGAACCATGTTTCTTTCCCTGCTAGTTACTGCCCTATTCCAGATTCTTCTCTACCAAGCTTTTAAAAAGAGTTATAACATTTTTCTGCCTCCATTCCATCATGTTCTACTGGCCTTGTGTACTCTCCCACACTACCCTACCACATGGCTATCCAGAAGGTCACTAATAACTGCCAGGCCTCTCAATCCAAAGCGTCTTCACTCTTCTGGGCCTCTGAGTGGCATTCACAACTGTTGATGGCTCTTTTCCAGGAAACACACTTTTCTTCTGGCTTCAGGAGCATTACAAGCTCTTGTTTCTTGACTGCCTTGTCTTTCTTTAACTTGTCTTTAAATGTCAAAGTTCCTCGAGGTCTAGTCCTAGAAAGTCTTCTCACATCATTTTTTTACCCTTCCCCTAGGCAACTGTGCCCATGATTTCAGTGATCTATGGGACTCCAAAATTTATACATTGAGCAGATCTCTGTTCTAAATTCCAAACCTGTATTTCCAGCTGTTTATTATATGTCTCACAGATCCCTAAAGATCAACATGTTCAAAAGAGAAACCATATTTTTTTCTGTCTTATACCCACCTTTCCACCTCCCCAAACCTCCACGCTCCTTAAGAAAATAGCACAACTGTCTTCCTGCCACCCCAACTGGAAACCTTTTTGTGCATCACTTTCCATATCAAGTTAATCAAAAATGCATCTTGATTTCATTTCTTAAATATCTTTCAAATCCATAGATTACAAATTCATTAAGGACAGAGACCAAATCTCTTTTGCTTATAGCAGTCAACTTGATAAACTACATGGTATGCCTAGCAGAGAGGGCATGCTCAATAAATATTGCAGACTGAGTAAATAGATAAATAAATGATGTAATATGTTCACCTCTTAATATCCCACTACTGTTCCTCCAGTACAAGTTATCGTTATTTCTCATCTAGACTATCTATTTTAGAGGATTGCTGGGAAGATTAAATGTGTGTTAACACATGTACCATACCTGACCAGTGACTGTAATATCATAAGTCCTTAATAAATTCTATGTATCATCATCAATAGCAGCAGTAGTAGCAGCAGCAATATTAGTAAGGGACTAATAAGGGACATAAGTAAATATCACAGATTCTAAGATATAAGTGTACCCATTTGATTTTATGACAGAGATAGTTATATGCAAAGCAGGTATTACAAGAAATGTATTTGAAAGTTAAAAGAATATGTGGGAAAACGAAAACTTGCATTCATTGCTGGTGGAAATGTAATATGTTGTGGCTACTTTTGAGAGCAGTTTAGAAAACAGTTCCTCAAAGAGTTAAATATAGAGTTACTATCTGATCTACAGATTCCCCTTGTAGATGTATACCCAGGAGAAATGAAAACATATGACCCCGCAAACTTGTGCTTGCAGGTTCATTGTAGTGTTATGCATAATAGCTAAGAAGAAGAAAAAGTACAAATGTCCATTAACTGATGAATGTATACAAAAATGTAATGTATCCATGTACTGGAGTATTATTTTACAATAAAAAGGAAGGAAATACTGAAACACAATAATGTAAATGAACCCTGAAAACATCATACCAAATGAAAGAATCTAGTCACAAAAGACAACATTTTGTATGATTCTATTATAAGAAATATGCGGAATAGGCAAACCTATAGAATCAGAAAGTCAGTGAGTCTGGTAGCCAGGCCTGGAGAATTGGCAGAGATGGAGAGTGACTGCTAATCGGTACTAGGCTTCTTTGTGGGGTGATGAAGATGCTCTAAAATGGATTGTGGTGATGGTTGCATAACTTTATGAATATATTAAAAACCATGGAATGGAACACTTTAAATGGGTAATTTGTATGGTTTGTAAAATATAGCTTCAAAGAAACCTTACAGAACAAGAAAACAGAAGAATCTGGGAAAATTGCCCTCCTAGGATACTATTTGTCTTTGCATATTCCTTTTCCAGTTCTCGCCTTGGCTATCTCCTGTGTAATTGGTAGATCATGAGAAAGAACAGGAAGTCTAACTTTAAAGTAAATCAACATTTGAAACCTTCTTGAGATAAATTTCTTGCTCAGTAAAAACTTCTCTAGAAGATAATTAGATTTTGCAAATGCCCCGGTAGTGTTTTTGTGGCCCATCCCATTTGGAGGGAAAATTTAAGGGCATTTATTTAAGTACTTTTGCAGTCCAATGATGACTACTGTGAGCTCACAATCTATCTCCTTCTATTTTTCATCCATTCGATATGAATAGTCCCCTAATGATGCAACTAAAATCAGGTGTCCTTTGTGATGTTACTGAGTGAAAGGCAATCACTTCATTCCTTGTTACTACATGTATTCATAGAAAATTCAACAAATAGTCATTGAGGGCCATGTGCTCGGCCCCACTTGAGGCTCTGGGGACATGGTGATGAAAAAGACTGACAGTGGTCCAATCCTTATGGATTTAATAAAGGCATAAATTTATAATATAATACCATGGAGTGACAAGAATTATGAAGAAAAAAATAAGGAAAATAAGGCAAGAATAGGAGCTATTTTAGATAAAGTGGTCAAGATGGACCTGTCTGAGGAGTTGAAAATTTTTTAACTTTTTATTGAAGAAGAACATATATACAGATAATTGATAATTTTTCACAGAATGAGCACATTTGTATAACTAACTCCCAGATCAAAACAATAGAATATGACCAGCATTCCAATAGGCCACCTTCATGCTCCCTGCAGTCACTATCCCCTAGAAAGGTAAACATCACATCTATCATGAAAAAGTCACATTTTAACTTAATGCAATCTTTTTTGTCTTGCTTTCTGTCTTAATCTGTTTCTGTTGCTATAAAGGAATACCTGAGACTGGGTAATTTATAAAGAAAAGAGGTTTATTTGGCTCATGGTTCTGCAGGTTGTACAAGAAGCCCGGTGCCAACATCTGTTTCTTGTAAAGCCTTCAGGGTACTTATCTCACGGCGGAAGGTGAAGGGGAGCCAATGAGAGAGGAGGTAAAAGAGAGAAGAGGTGCTAGGCTCTTTTCAACAACCAAATTTCGTGGGAACTAAGAGTGAGAACTCACTCACTTTCTTGAGAATGACATCAAGCCAGACATGAGGGATCTGCCCCCATAATCTGAACATCTCCCATCAGGCTCCATCTACAACACTGGGGATCAAATTTCAACATGAGACTTGGAAGAGTCAAATAAACCATATGCAAACTAGACCACCTTTCATTTATCTACTGGGTTGTAAATCCTTTGAGTGTAAAAAAGTACATTCTGTTTATAATAAGGATGTACTTTTAAGTAAGGCCCTATTATGTGGAAGGCACGAAATACCACAAAGAATAAAGCATTATGCCTGAATTCAAGAGATATACAGTCTAGTTGAGGAGACATATGTAAAAACAATGAATGCAATCTAGCATTCAGTATAAATATAGATAACATTAACAAGGTTGAAAAAAGAAGATGCTCAGTTCTACCTGGAGAGGTGGCTGGGAAATGTCAGGAAAGACTTTGGAGAGGTGATGTTTGAACTGAGTTATGAAAGATTTCCATTCCCAATATTGGCCACTGCAGTGCTCTATGCACAAAAAACTTAATGCATATTTGGGAAATGGAACATTCAATGTTGTCCTCTAAAATGTAATAGCATAACTAGTAGAGAAGGTGCTAGAGAGCCTTGACTGTGCACCCTTGATTCCTGCCTTGCCACTCCCCTGTAGGACCAGGGGCTCAAGAGAATCAGAACTCTCCTGGCCAGGACTAAGAAAATTGGGAGTCCTGTGACTTCTAGCCCCAATGAAAATTCAGTCATTCAAAATTATCCTTTCTCCTGTATGCTGGAGCATTTTCTTCCCAGACATGTTAGCACAAGGTCCTTTTGCATTCAAGTGGACCAAACCAAAGGAGAGGTATATGTGAGCTGGGGAGAATGAGTCTTCAGATGATCTCTCATTATTTTTCAATTAAATTTTATTTTAAAGTTATATAAGGAATAAACTTTTCAAACTCAACAGTCTTCCGCATGGTTATAACTGTTTTGTTTGTTTTCTGCACAGTTATAACTGTTTTGTTTGGCATGCATCCTTCCATTCACTTGTATGGATTATTAAAATATATAATTTAGTTGTGTGAGAGTGACAATTTTATATGATTGGTATATACTGGGTGCAGTGGTCTCCAACTTGCTTCTTCAGTGTGTTTTGTTTTGAAGGGAGAATTTGGCATGTTAGTTACTTACAGATCTACTTCATTCACTTTAACATCTGCTTACTATCCCGTTTCATGGATAACATGCTGAAGTCCCTGCAATTGTTCATCAATACGAGCAATGTCGCAGCAGACATCCTTGACTGTGGTCCCTCAAATACAAATTGCAGTGATTCTCCAAGGTAATAACAAGAAGAGGAGTGGCTGAGACAAATGGCACAACACATTTCGATTGAAATTTTAATAGAATTATATTAGTTTTCTATTGCTGCTATAATAAATTACCACAAACATAGTGGCTTAAAACAATACAAAACCTATTATCTTGGAAGTCTGACATGGATCTCACTGCACTAAAATCAAAGTGTTGCTATGACTGCATTTATTTCTGGAGGCTTTAGGGGAGAATCTGCTTCCTTTCCTTTTCCATCTTCTGGGGGCTGTGCATACTCTTTGGCTCATGGCCCCTTCTTCCATCTTCAAAGCCAGCAATGGCAGGATGAGTCTTCAAAGCATGTTGACCTTGCTGTCATTATTTCTCCTTCTCTGACTTTGATTCATCTGCCTCCCTCTTTCACTTTTAAGGACCCTTGAGATTACATTGACTCTCACTGGATAATACAGGAAATCTCTCTATTTTAAGATCAGCTTATTAGCAATTTTAATTCTATTTGTAAACTTAATTCCCTTTTGCCATGTGACCCAGTGTATTCAGAGGCTCTGGGGATTAAGACATGGATATTTTTGGGGCAGAAGCATTAATCTGCCAGGAGCTGTCCAAAGTGCTTTCCAAATGTATGTATTAATTTCTCACTCCTCACACTATGTTTGAGAGTACCTATTTCCTTATACTCTCACCAGCACTTGACGTTATGCTCTAAAATATTTGCCAATCTGGATGATGAAAAATGAACCACTCCTAGCCCATTATAGGCACTCAAAAATTCTTGTTGACTGCATAAATGAAGGACTAGCGTTTTGTCTTTCCCTGATTACTAGCAAAGTTGAGCATCTTTTCACATGTGTGTTAGCCATTTGTACTTCCTGTTCTGTGAATTACCTGGTCTTCACTTCGTCCCATTTTTCTCTTGAGGTGTCATTTCTTTATTGATGTGCAAGCACTCTTAACTTGGTTATTTTTCTAAAAGCTGTCATCCAAAATCAGAAACAAGAAATAAAAAGGTGCTTTTGCAGACTCATTCTTCATTATATCTTTCTCTGTTTAACTAAAAGATGAAGAATAATTTAGAAAATATGAATATGGAGGAAACATGGACTTGCAGTTGGAGGCACAGATCCCAGTTTTGGTTCTCTTGCTTGGGTAGCTGTGTCATCCTAGGTAAAGTCACTTCTCTCTGAGTCTTGGTTTCTCATCTACACAATGAAATTTTTGTATTCCATGGCCTCTAAGATCCCCTCCTATTCTGATAACTAATTAGTTTGCAATTAGAAGATAATTAATCATTTCCCTCTGGCTAACTGTACTCTGCTCTACAAAGGATCAATGAATTTCTCTCTAACATCTCTCCCAATCATATATCCATCTGACCCGCTCACTTGCCACTTAGTCACTGCGCAAAGACTCTATTTCTCCCTGTGGGTGTATGACTGTCTATTTGACTTATGATAATAATAGCAATAGTAGCTATTGTGTTTACTATTATTATGGCTAACAATTATAGAGCCCAACATTTATTTTCCAGGCACTGTGCCAAAGATTAGACATGCACTGTCTCATTACAACTGTCCTATGAAAATGACAACATTTCCATTTTATGGATGACAAGGTTGAGATACATGGAAGGTGTGTAACTTGTCCATGGTCCCGCAGTACACGTCCAGATATTCAATAAAGCTTGTACAGTCTGACTCTACCAGCTTGTTTTCTACACAGCATGCAACGGGCTAAATAGGACCCTTTCCATTCTTTTATCTTGCTAACTTTTAACATAATTAGTACTGCCTCATTAAAGAAGTCAGCTTGGGGCTCCTTTTCATTATGTATGCAGTTCTGAGCTTAAATGGTCTCATTTTCTTTCATTTTCCGGGTTCTGTACAGTTCTCAATGACTGTATTTTGCTTCATCTGAAGGTTTATTACACAAAAAAAACCTAAAGATAAGGCTAGGTCCACCTCACTCCCTACCTTGGAAATGCAGCGGAAATCAGCGTTGGCATGTGATTTTCTACCCACCAGGTTGGCAAAAATGAAATGATGAATAATATCTAGCGGGGTGAAGGCATGGCAAAAAGGGCACCATCACACACACCATCACATAGTGTAAATTAGCAGAGCACTTTCAGGTCACATGATAGTATCCTTGACAATATCAAAGTTTTAGTTTCATATACAATTTAGCTCAGTCAATTGCTCTTCGAGGAATTCATCCTACAGAAATACTACATCATATAGAAATGCTGTAGAAATACACACACACACATCAATTACATACACACATACCCACATGCATATATATGCATGTATATATACATCTGATACATATCTGTTATTGTGAAGAAACAGGAACCATCTAAACTCCAACAATAGAAGAAAAGTCAAATAAACCATGGCAATCTATAGAATGGAACACTATACAATAGTTTAAAAGAAATTAGGGTGTATATATACATACTGGCATAGTTCTCCATAACATATTCTTAAGTGGAAAAAAGCTTGTTGCAGACAACAAGTGTGTGATATATAGTGTGATTCTATTTAAAAGTTTAAGATAATCTAACCCCATGTGAATTTATTTTCATATATAATCTCCGTGTGTGTGGTCCTGTTCATTTTTAGAAAACATTATCCAGTCAATGGTGGCTATATCTAGAGAGGGAAGGGAACAGATTTAGCTTAGATACATGAGTTAAAAAGATAACTTCACTTTTTACTCTTTATACATCTGTTCTGCTTGGCTATTTTACAATCAAGTATTACTTTAGTAATTAAAAATCAAAAATGGGAGAAAAAAACCCAGAGGCTGGATAAAATTGATTTTAGTTGTAACCCGACTAGATCCTCATGTTATGACTCATAAACAGTAAATCAGATTAAAGTAGCAACCACAGCTAAACAGTCTTCACCATTCTGGAGGGAGGCCATCCTTTTGTAAGTCAACTCCCTCAGGAATGATATTAGAATGGTTTTTAGTCATGAACAAGCTCTGGAATTATACAATGCATAACTCTTCCTGGACTGTTAAAAATGACTTCTTGCTCTAATAAAAGACTGCATCATAATAGCAATGGCCCTAAATGTCTGAATAATTTATATATCACTATGACAATTTTTTGTCAATAAAGCCTTGCATGAACAAATTTAATCTATAAGGTGAAGATAATTTCATCTGTAATTAGCCTCTTGAGAATTCTGCCATGCACTTAAGTAAAAATATATAGCCCAGGCAACATACTCTTGATTCAGACCATAGATTTCTCCCTCAGATTACCATTTTTGTCCTTGGTTCAGCAGGCTGTGCCGCTGGAATAGCAGCCATTCTGCTTGTTAAGATTTCAAGTGCTCTTCAGAGTTAATGGAGTAAACTCAATGAGTTATGTCACCACTGTTTTGCCATCCTCTTTTTTAAAAGATGTACTTTATAATTATGTTAGCTAGTTACCTAAAAACATTAGCATTAATTATCTGGCTTTTTATTTCTGACCAATACCATCAATTTTCATTTTTACATACCCCCAAACAGGTAATTTAACAAATTTAGAACTATGGAAGATGTCAGCTAAGATGCTTGTTTTGGGGGTTTGCTTGTACGTTTTATTTTTATTCTAGCATACATTTGTACCAATGGATTTGTTTCTAGTAACCCAGCTTTACTACAGCTAATCTTTTTTTTTTTTGGCCATTTATGAGAAGTTTTGACTTAAATATTTACTTGTATTACTTTTAGGTATGGCACACATGGCCTCAGCAAAAAGCAGTATGATCATATTTCAAAGAGAGAAAGAGACTCACAGGCACACAAGGAGAGGCAGAGAGGTGGTGGGCAGAGAGTAAGTGGCATTTGAGCAGGTCCAATCGATGTGTGCCTGGGAAAGACGCAATGAGCAGCCCACTGATTCTCTGCAGACCAGGGTTCAGTTAACCAAGGAGAAAGTGATTACTCCTTACTGGAGGTGGAGGCGAGCACATGGGTGCGAATGGGCCCCAAGCCAGTGGGAAAGAGATTTGGATTCCCTCCAGGTTAAAGGAGGGAAGAAAATGGATTTCCATTCAAGTTTGAAAGGCCAGCTGCCAGGCTAAGGGTCACGGGGAGTGGGTCAGATGAATGAGGCCAAGAGCTACCCCTAAAACCTGAGAAAGAAGGGCAGACTTACCATCTGGGGCTCGGAAATGGCCTGTCAGTGCTCCCAGCCTTCAGGCTGTCCCCCTGGACTCCAGCTTGAGGTTGCCCAGCCAGCTCTGTTTAGAGACTCTTCACCATGGTTCCCAACCAGGAACTGGGAGCTCTGTGCAAACACAGCTACTGTGGTGGCATGCATGCCAGGGTGAGGCACTTGGTCACTGTGTGTGCAGGTGGCATACCTTCTGCTAGGAGTGTCCTCAAGGAAGTGAAGGACCTGACATTTTAGGTTAGGACTTTTTCCCACTTTCCTTTCCTGGAAAATGTATTGTTGGGGTGAGTACATTGTTACCCGCAGCATGGTTTAAAGGAAGGATTTCAAAGCAGGTATCAGTAGACCTAAAGTTTAGTCTTGGCCTTCTTTCATTCACTTTCATTCATTCATTCACTTTGCCTTCTTTCATTCACTTTCATTCATTCATTCACTTTGCCTTCATTCATTTGTTCATTCATTCATTCAATCTATATTTATTGAGTGCCTACTATATTCCAGGTGAAAGGCCCTGGGGTTATAAGGTGAGCAAAAGAGAAAAGTCATGACTGATTTGGAAACCAGCAAAGGAGACAGACACTAATCAACTAATCCCACAAGTAAATATATAATTACAAATCGTAATGTGTGATGAAGGAAAGGCTTCAGGTCTATGAACATTTATTAGAGTGAGGGTGGAGGAGGGAATATCTAGCCTGAGAAGTCAGGAGTGCTTTTCTGAAAAGTAAACAAATTAGTAAGAATTAACTAGATAAATGGGACAGAAGCCTTCTAGACAGGAGAAATAAAAGACCCTGAGCTAGAAAAGATGGTATCTATGGTGTATTCAAAGAAGAAGGCTCGAGTGGCTAGAACACCAGAATAAGAAGGTTAGCTTACTAACTAAGAGGCTGGACTGCTTTTAGGCAGGGTTCAACCAGGTTCTTTGCTGATGCTGTTATTGTTAAATAATAACAGGAATGTTAAATAATAATAGGAATCTTCAATTGACCAACAATATTGATTAATAAGAGCACTCTTTGCAATTAAGCACCACAAATTAACTAACCTCTCCTGGCCTTTAGATAAAAGAAAGCTCTAACAAGTGAGGTGTGAATTCTATGTCCCTACAAAGGAGCTGTTGGTAGAGCCAGTTTGACCTATAGCTCCATTCTTCCCAGCCTGGCCAGCCCTGCATTGTGTTCTAATATCAATGGTTCCTAAGTAGTGAACTCTTCTTATTGTTGCCTGGCACTGTGTTAAACACATCACATGCAGTATTTCATTTAATCCTCTCAACAGCCTTAGATGGTTGTTTATTAGAACTGTTGACAGGTATTTCAGCTCTTCCCCTTCTTGATTTACAATCATACTGTACTTCCTACCTCCTTGAAGTTAGATTTGGCCAAGTGGCCAGCTTTAGTCAGTCCACACTGAGGAAAAGTGAGTATGTCATTTTCATGTGGGAGCATTTCATTGCCGGTGTTCCGTTCAACCTTTGCTTTTTTCTAGCCGTTCTGATTGTTCTGCTTATGGCAGTGCATGTGTAAATCAGTGATTCTCAACCAGGGGTGATTTCTGCTTCCCATGGGACATTGGACATTTCTGCAGATAGTTTGGGTTGTCACTGCTGGGGGAAGTGGTACTACTGGCAGCTGGTCCGTAGAGGTCAGAGATGCTGCTAAACATCCTGCAATGCACAGGACATCCCTCACAACAAAGAATTATCTGGCCCCAAAATGTTAGGAGTGCTGAGGTGGAGAACCATTGGTCTAGGTGGAGGCTCCATCCGCCCATGTCCCTGAGTAACCATAATGGGCAAATCCCTTCTGCTAACCTGCCGTGAACATAAGCTTGAATGAAAAACAAACCTTGGTTGTACTGAGCCACTGATAAATGTGAGATGCCTGTTACTCTGGCATAAGCTCATCCTGACTGATAAATACAGTGGTAGATGCAATGACTATTCTCATTTTATAAATCAGGAATCTGAGACTCAGAGATGTCAAGTAAGTTGCCAAGACCACACAGCTAGGCAGAGCTGAGACTGTTACCCAAATCATCTGAACTTTAAAGCCTATGTGTTAACCATTCTATTAATGATTAACCAAATGTTAGTCATTCAGGATCCTATTCACAGACCTCAGAGGAAAATGGCCTTAACCAAGAGCCACTGGGAAGAAGGTGGCTTACAAAATTACTCCTATTTATCTGATACCTGTTTGCAGAAAGAATTCAGAAAGATGCTGCAAAACAGGTTCAGCTTATAAAGCAAGATAGTATCTCAACATTATAATATTTTGCTTTTGTTCCCCATACTTCCTCGTACATATACAATAAAAAACCTTCCTAGTCCTAATTCTAGTACTTTGGAGATATCCTGTTACCTTCAGAAAAATTAGCATTGTTAGTTGTTCATTTGCCAGAACTCTGGAGTTAGGGTTTGATTGTCAGTTCTGCCCTGTACTAGCTGTGTTATATTGGTTAATTTACTTAACCTCTAATTGACTTAGTTTCCTTATTTGTAAAATCAGATGGAGTAGCAATAGTACTCTTCTAGTGAGGTTATTGGGGGATTTGAATATCCAATATTTGCAGTGGTTGTCACATAGTAAGTGTGTTCTAAGCATTTGTTAAACACGAAGTTTCCGGTGAAGGAATGCAAGGAGAAAAGAAGAGTCGAAAGAAGAAAAGCCCTAGTTGCCATCTAAGATGACTCAATGTGTAGGCATGTAATGAAAGTGCTATGGGAGGCCGGGTGCGGTGGCTCATACCTGTAATCCCAGCACTTTGGGAGGCCGAGGTGGGCAGATCACAAGGTCAAGAGATTGAGACCATCCTGGCCAATGTGGTGAAACCCTGTCTCTACTAAAAATACAAAATTTAGCTGGGCATGGTGGTGTGCACCTGTAATCCCAGCCACTAGGGAGGCTGATGCAAGAGAATCACTTGAACCTGGGAGGTGGAGGTTGCAGTTAGGCTGAGATCACGCCACTGCACTCCAGCATGGGCAACAAGAGCAAGACTCCATCCCAAAACAAAAACAAAACCAAAAAATTAGCCAGGTATGGTGGTGCATGCGTATAGTCCCAGCTACTTGGGAGGCTGAGACAGGGGAATCACTTGAACTTGGGAGGTGGAGATTACAGTGAGCTGAGATCGCGCCATTGCACTCCAGCCTGGCGACAGAGCAAGACTTCGTCTCAAAAAAAAAAAAAAAAAAAAAAAAAAAAAAAGGTGCTATGGGAATGCAGTGACAGTGAATGTATTTAAGGGTAGGAAGTTCAGAGAAAGCTAGTCAAAGGAACCACTGCTTGGGTCTTAGGGAAAGAGTAGGAGTTACCAGTTGAACACAGGGGAGGGGCCAGGTGTGAGGCTTCCAGAAGAAGGCTAATGTGGACTGAGGGAAAAGGCAAGTTTGGATAACATGGAGCAATTCCCCCTGGATGACTGGCTCAACGGTGTGATAAGAGAGAACACTAGCAGGCTCTTTGGGATCAGGAAATAAATAAGTTTGACTGTAGCTTAGTTTCCCAACAAGTTCCTTAAACACAGCCCCTTAAAAATAAAGAAAACAGAGCCAGGCCCTAAAGCTTGGGAGTGAATAATTGCTCTGACTTCACTCAGATATTACCTTACCTGACCTGTCCTTGTAAAATTCATTGCTATGACCCTCCAAAAACTAGCCAGATTAAACGAATAATGGTTTAGCCATTGGCCTTTTTTGGGGTACATGGATGGAGCATTTAGACAAGATCTAAAAACCACCAAGCAAGATGGGCAGAATTCCTAGTCTCCACTTACTTCCTAAGTTCTTGGGCATCTTGAATCCTTCTTGGGACTTCAGGTAACTCCAGCCCAGCCTTCAAGCTCTGCAGCCCCAGCCCAGCCAGTGCCCAGACTCCTGGGTTCTTTCAGCAACTGAACTGCCCCCTGCCATGGCTTCTGAGGTGGGAGGAAGCCAACACCCACCAAAGTTCATCTAGAAATCCAGGCACTTGATCCCTGACATCGAAGAAATGGGGGCACTTTGCCCCTTGGATTATATGATTTTCTTTGGCACAAGGGTTGAGGCACAAGCAAAATTGAAGCTTCCGTGATGTTTTTGGGGACAGCATGAGAGTGAAGTAGTATTTCAACTGTAAAAATCTCTCAGTGTGTCTCTCAGCAGTAGATTCCTGGGAAAATGCCCACTGCTTCAGTTACCCAAGCTGGTTCCCAATAACAATCATTGTGACACAGAAACACAACCATTTCACTTTATACATTCTCAAGCGCCCTCCCTTGGACTTTCTATTTACTCCTCACCAAAATCCAGAGGGAGAAATTGGTAGGACTGGATGGCCTTCTAGATGAGATTTTTGAGGAAAACCACATATTATTATTCCCAAGTGAGAAGATGAGGGAAATACTTCCCAGAAAAGGTAAATACTTGCCAACATGTCATGATTAAATTATGACAGTTCTGGGATCAGAAATTGGGATTTCAGATTCCAACCCTCTATCCAAGCTGCTGAGAGAAAAGGAACCCACAGATTAATTTGGTGTTATCATCATCTGGCAGTGAAATCAATCTGTGAAGCCTACTGTTTGAGAGCCAGGTGGGATTGTGGAGCTCAGTCAGTTCTGAGGTCTCTGTTTTATCGGTAAGGGGATCTGAGGTCCATGCTTACCTTTGTACACATGTAACATAAATTGCATTTCAGCTTATGTGCTGCTTTCACAACACTCATCTCACTTACTGTTGTCCTCATAACAACTCTAGGAAAGGGCAGAGCTGGTATCACTGGCCACGGATTTACAAAGGTACAAAAAGGATGGGTGGGGCAGAGGTTATTGGAGCCCAGGTTTTAGAAACACAGCTGGCTGGAGTCTTGGCTGTGTGACCCCGGGCAAGGTGATAGAAGTCATCTGTAAAATGGAGACAATAGTATCCTCCTTGTAGGGTTGCTTTAATGAATATATATTATAATATTTAGAAAGTCTTAACTCTATCTTGGGCTGATAATAAATACTCAGTGGATGACAGTATTGATGTTATTATTATTAAAGTCTAAATCAAGGTTTCTCAACTTCTGCATTACTGACATTTTAGGCCAGGTCATTCTTTGCTGTAGGGGCTGTCATACACGTAATAGGACATTTAGCAGCATCCCTTGCCTTTACCTCCTGTCACCAGTAACACCACCACTGTCCTCTCACCACCCCAATTGTGACAATCAGAAATGTCTCCTGGGGAATGGGCAAAACTAGGTCTGGCTGAGAACCATTGATCTAAGACTTTCTGACTCAGTTCACTGTGATGTAACTCTCTCTCTCTCTCTGTCTCTGTCACACCCACACACACAGACAAAAAAACCCCCAAAACTCCAAAATTAACCTAACAAAAGCAATAAATAAACCCCAAGAAGGAAAGACAGACAGGAAGAGAAAAATGACAGACAGACAGGAAGAGAAAAATGAAGAAATGGAAGGAAGGAAGAAAAGAAAGAAGAAATGGAGAGAGGGAGGGGAGGAAGTTGGGAAGGATGGAAGGAGGAAGTGAAGAAAGGAAAAGAGAGAGAGAAAGAAAAAAGATACAAAGGAAGGATGGAAGGAAGGGAGAGAGTGAGAGAGGGAGAGGACAATTTCATCCAAAGGCACTGAATTGTTCCAGAAAGCCAAGTATTTCACACGTGCCTCAGAGGTGTGCAGGGGTGGCTGGCAGACTCCCGTGATCAAGTGTGCATCTTTCTGGATCACTCTTTGTGTTCCAACTCGTCCTCTGCCAGTCCTCTCAGCCCACACAGACTGTGTTCCATACAGAACCAGTCACTCATCAATCCCTCCAAGTCCATGCTCCTTAACTATTGTTTCCACTGCCTGGAGAGGGTCTCCACATTCAGGGCTCCTGGTAAAAGCCTAGCCCTTCTTAAAGATCCTTCCCAGGTTCATCTCCCTCTGAGAGACCTTCTTACCCATTCCCGTCCCGGCAAAGTGGCTGCATATTTCCCTCTGTACACCCATTATATGCTCTACTCTTAAACGATTTGTCATTCTCCATTAAAATAACTAATTTCCATATTTCTCTTCCCCACAAAACTGTGACATGCTTGGGAGCAAAGATCACCTCTCATTCATCTTTGATTCTCAATACCTGGCCCCCGGCTAAAGGAGGTTTTGCAAAGCACATCTGAATGCATGAATTTTTTTTTTTTTTTGGAAATATGTTTTACTTACCATATATTTCACACATTTAAAGTATATAGTTTTTAGTGTATGCACACAGAATGTACAACCATCACCAAATCAATTTCAGAACACTTTCAATACTCCCTAAAGAAAGCCCTTACATATTAGCAGTTACTCTGCATTTTCCTGTAACCTTGCTCTCCTTTTATCCTAGACAACTACTATTCTACTTTATGTTTTATGGATTTTCCATTCTATTTTTTTTAAATTATTATACTTTAAGTTCTAGGGTACATGTGCACAATGTGCAGGTTTGTTACATATGTATACTTGTGCCATGTTGCTGTGCTGCAGCCATCAACTCGTCAGCACCCATCAACTCGTCATTTACATCAGGTTTAACTCCCAATGCAATCCTTCCCCCCTCCCCCCTCCCCATGATAGGCCCTGGTGTGTGATGTTCCCCTTCCCGAGTCCAAGTGATCTCATTGTTCAGTTCCTACCTATGAGTGAGAACATGCGATGTTTGGTTTTCTGTTATTGTGATAGTTTGCTAAGAATGATGGTTTCCAGCTGCATCCATGTCCCTACAAAGGACACAAACTCATCCTTTTTTATGGCTGCATAGTATTCCATGGTGTATATGTGCCACATTTTCTTAATCCAGTCTGTCACTGATGGAAAATGCTCATCATCAATGGCCATCAGAGAAATGCAAATCAAAACCACAATGAGATACCATCTCACACCAGTTAGAATGGCGATCATTAAAAAGTCAGGAAACAACAGGTGCTGGAGAGGATGTGGAGAAATAGGAACACTTTTACACTGTTGGTGGGATTGTAAACTAGTTCAACCATTATGGAAAACAGTATGGTGATTCCTCAAGGATCTAGAACTAGATGTACCATATGACCCAGCCATCCCATTACTGGGTATATACCCAAAGGATTATAAATCATGCTGCTATAAAGACACATGCACACATATGTTTATTGCGGCACTGTTCACAATAGCAAAGACTTGGAATCAACCCAAATGCATGAATTTTTTAACGTAGTCATCCTGTGACCCTCTCAAGGACTCTAGAATCCTGAAACACCATTGTGCGAAGATTTACAATACTACCTGCGTCCCTTCTGACACCTCTTCTCTTTTCAAACATTACTCAAACAATTAACACCAGGAAGCAGAGCAGAAGCACAGGGCGCTGCCAAAGGGAAACATGGACAGGACAGCACCTGCTATTTGTCTTGTATTTGTCATGTAAATCACCTGAGCCTCCATGACTACCATGGACACTGGCGCAGGGACCAGGGGAAGGACTAGCTCTGGGCACCTCCAACCAGCAGCCTCCCCAATCCTGATACCCACAGGGGACTATGCTTCTTTATTCTGAAGGTTGAAAAAAGCAGTAAGTGTGCTGAACTGTTTGTCAGAAAACCCTGATGGAACCCAGGTTCTATGACTAACTTCCTCTGTGACTTTGCTCAAGCAGCGCCCCTCTCTGGGTCTCAGCATTCTCATCTATGAAATGAGGAGCTTGCCTTTGACAAGTATTTCACAAATTCAGAGTTGTGATCCATCAAGAGGTCTAAAACCATTATTTAAAAAATGAAATAGACTGGAAAAGAAAATATTGGAATGCTTTGTGCTTTGCAAAGGCAAGTATATTTTTGAGAAATGTTGTTTCCCAGGTGAGTGAATGTGGATACAATCTACATATTAAAATGGGTAGCAGTAAAGTTTAAATGACATCAGGTCATATGATTTCTAAATTTCCTTTCAACTCCAGTTTTTCTATTCCATGAGCGAGCCAAGAAGAAGACAGAGACATCCTCAGAACCAGAACCAGAGGATATCAATGACTTGCTCTGCTCATAGCCCTGTTTTATATTGGAGCCACATCAGAGAATATTTATAATTGCTGGGCATGCCACAAACAGCCAATCTATTTCCTTTGCCAGGAATATCCCTCCTTTCCTAACCATCTCACTCTGACCGCTTGTGTACCTGGTGAAGTCCCACGGATCCTTGAAGAGCCAGTTCAAATATCACTTTGTCAATTTCCCCAAGGCCCCAGACAGAATGAACTGCTGCTTCCTGGATGGGTCCTGCAACTCTGTACATAACACTCTACCAGCACTTCTTGTTTTATTTGAGGCAGCTGTTTATGTCTGCTTCCCCCTGCAGACTGGGAACTCGGGGAGCAGGATCTGTTTATTTCATTTCCTTATCATCAGCCTGAGACACAGGCTTGATTATGCTGGTTGAATGAAACTGAATTCTCTTTTCAGCAGATCCTACATCTGCTGGGCAGTTCAGGAAAAGAAATCACTTTTACCTCATGGAAGAACCACACACCCTATGGGACTTGGTGGAGCACTGTTGCCCAACTCTCTGCAAGCCCCTGGTCTATTGCTGGCAAGGAGAAGCCACTGCTCAAAGTCCCCCATGATGCACGCTGCTCTCCAGTCCTCCTCCAGCAGATGTTCTCTAGAAGAAGCTCCTGTGTTTCACTTTCCTGCAGTGCCTTTGGCTTTGGCCTTTTCCAGACTTGATAACCAGAGGCTGCCACTGATGGCATCTGTGCCTTCCATCCTGCACCTTTGATCCTGCTCAGCTCAGCTCCTCTTGCTCTGCCAGAGATGCAGCCTGCAGAACTCAGGGTGTACAATTCCAGGCAGGATATATAGCATGGCAGAATGAGATTCTTTTTCATGTCACTCATTACTTGAATTGCCTCACTCTCTCCTTCAGTGCTGATTGACTTTTCAAAGGCGACTGCAGTCAGCATTTTTGCTCATTTTATAAATATCCAGATGCAGACAGTTGCCAAGATCATCAAGGTAGCAGCCCTATTAAACGTCCCGCTGTGTTAACTACCAAATGGCAGATGCTCATTTACATATTTTCCTGCATACTATTTATGTCATATTTAATTATCAAACATCCATGTTTCTCAGAGCTTTGATTCCCCTACCAGACACAATTCTCTCCTGAGAACTTTAATACTTGGGTTACAATATTTTAGCGATAGACTGGGCACAGTGATTCATGCCTTTAATCCCAGTGCTTTGAGAGACCAAGGCAGGAGGATCACTTGAGCAAGGGTTTGAGGTCAGCCTGGGTAACAGAGTAAGACCCCGTCTCTAATAATAATGATGATGATATAGGAATAGTGTTATTAACTCAGTGATTTCCAAAATCTGCCTGCACACCTGAGTCATGTAGAGAACCTGACAATACAGATTCCTATAACTCTACTTCCTGAAAATAAAAAAATGGCTGGTAAGGGCTCGGGCATTTTTCAGAATCTCCCCCAATGGATTCCATGTCCCTGTTTGAGAGCCACTGCTTCATATGACACTGTCAGGGAATGAGATGTTCCCTATTCATGAACTCCAGATAAATACCATTTACGAATTCAAGAATTTAACCATTTAACCATTTATGTAATATTGCTGTAAAATGCAATTTATTAAATTTAAACAGAATGTAGGGAACATTATTAGCCTTTCTATTCATGACAAATGTCACCTTGAATCTTAAGTACTATGATGTAGTCTAGTGATGCGCTCATGTACAATTGACTGTACAGTAAAAGAGGCGTTGTTTGCCCCTTCACTGAATGGCTCCACATAAAATGATGTTAAAAGAAGGAGGATCTCCAGATTTTGGTTGTAGGGCGGGGTGGGGGGCAGTGCATCACTATCTGTTCATATGTACAAACTCTTTACAATGAGTTCTTTTCTGTACACACATAGGATGTGGCTTCACTAGTATATGGAGTTTGAAACATTTCCCAAGTGTTGGAGTGGGGAGTTCCAGGGGTACTTCTTGGTGATAAATGCAATCTCTGCCCTTAAGGACAATCATTTTAAATGGCTGAAATGGGAATGGAATCTTTCAAAACTATGTTCAAATTGACATAACTAATTGCTTCTCAAACATTACTATGAGGGAGCATCTCAGTTGCTTGTTTAAAACACAGGTCTTATAGCCCTACCTCTAGAGATTCTGATTCATAAGGTCCTAGGATGAGGCCCAGAATCTGCATTTTATATAAGAGCTTCAGGTATTCTGATGCAAGGGACTGGTCAACACGTGCTTCTCAAACTATTTCTGAACGATCAGTTTTATTTTTTGCATCTCAATTTGCTGCCAATATCTAGTCCCTCAGCTCATTCATGGAACTTAACCACACATATTTGACTAGATCCAAACTGGTCTGTGTCCTATTCTACAAAAATTATCTACTGATGATGTCTTGGAGGTTGTGCCAATAACAGTTTGCTTAAAAATTTCTAAGTACTTACTCTTGAAGACTGGCACTGGTGAACAGAGCACACTTTCACTAGTACTACTATATAACAGATGCTAAGAAATACCTCATTAAAGTATGAGTTGCTGAGAAGTCCCTAACCCTAGTAATCCTAGGGGGTCCTAACAATCATGGCTTTTGACACAGATGAATATCTAATTGGTTAAAGTGTAGGTTAACGAGGAGGGAAGTTTGGCAGCATGTGATTTAGCTCGAGGAGAAGAGAATGGAATGATTCATCTGTGACATTGATTTGTTTCCTATATGGTAAAGGAGTGGTGAGGAAAGAATTGTAAGAAGACAATTGTCTTTGTCATTTCAGGTTGCTGTAATAGAATACCATACACTGGTGGATTAACAATAGACATTTATTTCTCATAGCTCTAAAGGCTGAAGAGTCTAAAATCAAGACTCTGGAAGACCTGGGGTCTGGTGAGAGCCTACTGTTCACTTCCTGGTTTGTAGAGGGCCATTGCCTCATAGTATCCACGTATGGCAGAAAGTAGGGGTGGGGGTGGAAGTGGATCCCAGTGTCTCCTCCTCCACTCTCATGACCTAATCTGATTACCTCCCAAAGGCCCTACGTCCAAATACCATCACACTGAAGGTTAGAATTTCAGCATGTGAATTTCAAGAGGACACAGTCAGCCTGTAATAACAATGGTACAGAACTCTTGCTAAACAGTTCTGTGTTCTTAACCTAGATAGGATCCAAACCACAGGTGAAGCTCGGGGGATCCCCAAAGGACAAATTGGCTACATCCTAAATTTGGGAATTGGGACAGAATAGACTTTTCCTTTAAGATGCCCCTGAGGATGCTCAGGTCTAAGGCTTCAGCTGGAAAGCTTGGCTTGGAGAAGGGAAGGGATATCTGAAGACTACGAACCCTCTGTTACCCTACAGCCTCCTCCAATCTCTCTCACTAGGGGATTGCAAAAACACTGGAATTAACTTTAGAAATAGAAGGCCAAGAGCTATCATTATAGCAACTGTTTACTATTGCTCCTTAATTAATATGCCATAAAATAATCATCATGTGGTTCACCAGATGCATGTCAGGGTAGCTTTGATGACTACACTAAAACATCTCTGCTACATTTTTCATGTGTAATGAAATGATCTGTCTACAATCTGAGGGAAAATATTGTCTCCAAACACAACAGGGCTCCATAGGTTATGCTCACTGTCTCCATTTCATCAGCTATAACAATCATCAGAAAAGTTGAATGGCACAGACACCTAACCTTAAAATCCTAGGATCCCCAGCAGGCTCCTTCCACAATCTCATTTTCCATATCTGATTCATTTGTAACTCCTATAACAACTTCCTTGCAGAGAAGATGGGACAGATACAGAATACTTGAGAGTGCACAAGTTTTTTTCAGTTTCTGGTCCTGCCTTCACTGCCATTTTGCAGCAGAATTATGGCTTGAAGATGAGAAAGAATAATTATTTCCAGCAAATTATTAGTGCCTGTGGGGGTTCACTTATATCTAATTTGTTCCATCTTTTCTGTGTTTGTTGCCGCTTTCTTTGTTAGTTTCATCTCTTCCTTCTGAAATCGGCATAGCCACCAAACCAGTCTCCCTCTTCTGCTCATTTCCCTCATCTATCTTCCTTCCATGTATGCCCAGAAGGGTGAAGTGACAAAGTCACTCTCCAGTGAATGTCCTTCTGTAAAGTCACCTACTGGCTAGAGTCCCAGTACTTGAGCATGGTGGAATGCCTCATGACTTGGTTTTTTGTTGCCTCTCAAGCAACATTTTCCACCTCTGTCATCACCCTGCCCTCTGGCCATGCAGAACTATCTACTGTCTCTCAAATGAGGAACAGACTTTCCTCAATCTTGTTGGTTCTCTACCAGGAACCTCCTTCGCCTTAGATTCTGCTAGGAGAATTTCTACTCATTCTTTAAGACGGAGCTCCAATGTCTAAATTTCTGGCTTCTCCAGGATACCAAGACCTATTTGGCAAATAAGGACTGGGTTTAATCAACCTTTGTGTCCCCAGAGTGCAGGTGGCAGAAATCTAGTAAGCACTTAATCCACATGTGTTAAGCACCCTCAGAAGAATGGTAGAAGCATGATGAGTCAGAGTGGAATGAGAAGGAGAGGAAAGAGGGAAGCTTGGAATTCTAAGATAGTACCAACTCCTCCCAGTCTAAAATCAGCATTCTATTCACCTGAAATTTTTCAGATACGTTACATGAAACATCAGTGAAGGAATAAAGCCAGAAAATTAAGCATCGAAGTAACTTGTGATCTGATCCATCAATCCCTTTCTGTGTTCTTTAGAGTGAAAGCCTCAGTTGTGCCCTGTTTGGCTAACAAGATTCAGCACTTAAATAGGAACCACTTTCTCTCCCCTTAATCACTGCTTATACAGGCTCCTGGGGTAGAAAATTGGTGCACAGAAAAATAGCTTGTCACTTCTGAGTTGTGACAAAGTAAGACTATCCATCCATTACAGCTCCTGTTCTAAACCTGCTGGGCAAATCATAAAATAGTAAAGAATAACTTGGCAGGTGTGGACGGGCTGAAAGGATGCAGCTCACTTTTCTCTTAACCTCAGGGCATCTGAGCTTGGCAGATGTAACCTCAAAGACATTGTGTCCTTCTCTTTCTTTTATCCAGCACTCAACACGCACACACACACACACACACACACCCCTCTGACTTCTAGAGATTTACTCTCGGCAGCAGTAGAATAAATGTATTTATTGCTACTTTTCTGGTCATACATATGAAGTTGAGGTCTGGGTTGCAGTGAGGTGTTGAAATATAAATTATAATTTCAAAGTTTCTAAGGTTCTTTATGCAGTTAAAGGGGAAGGCTTTCATTCATTTACTCAATAAGTAATTAGAGAGCCTTCACTTTGATCCAGGTACTTTTCCAGGTTTCGGAGATACATCAGTTAATAAAACAAAGTGCCTGCCCTTACAGAGCTTACATGATGGAGTAGGAGATAGATAATACATAAATGAACTCATAAGTATATCACATGTCAGAGAGTGATGAATGCTATGAAAAACAGTAAATCTGGCTGGTGTAATGGGGATAGGGTGGTGAGTGTATGTGTGTGTGTGCGCATGCGTGTAGAGGGGGCTATTTTTGTATGAAAGGGTCAGAAGACATCTCCCTTCCATTCTTTTCCAGCTTCTGGCAGCTGTCAGCAATTCTTTGACTTGTGATTGCGTCACTCCCACCTCTGCCTCTGTGGTTATATTGCCTCCTCCAATCTCCTTCTGTTTCTCTCTTGTAAGGATATTGTGATGGCATTTAGAGCCCACCCAAGAATCCAGGATAACCCCCCCTTTTCAAGATCCTTAACTAAATCTTATCTTTTCTATAGAAGATAATATTCACAGATTTTGGAGATCAGACCATGCATATATTTTTGGAGGGCTACCATTCAGTCCCCCGAATGTGAGGAATAATATTACCCACATAATATGGTAGAGATAGGATATCTGGGGGAGCAGTGCTTCAGAGCAAGAAAACAGCACGTGCCAAGGCTCTGAACCAGCAAACCTTGCCTGATAAAGGAGGGGTAAGAAAGCCAGTGTGCCTGGATTGAAGACGAGGCTGACAGAGTGTAGCTATGAAGATCATGTAGGCCGGAAAGGACTTTTGTAGAAGTCACCAGAAGGTTCTGAGCAGAAAAGGGATATGAACTGACTGTGTTTCACCTAAGGACTCTGCTTAGATTGCAGAGAGGGACTGGGCACAAACTCCACCCTAACAGACAACTGATACATTTTTGAAGATGTGCAGATAAGCCTAGAACAAGCTTTCAGTGGCCCTGGAGTTTGAAAAATAAGAATTCTTAAGCAAGAGAGAAACAAGCATTTTGGAGGTTACAAACTGGTGGCAGGAAAGAGAGAAGGGAGGATAGAGTGGACTACAGAGACAGGTCCAGTAAGAAGAAGGCAAGCTGGAACCTAAGGCAAGGCAAAACTGGGGAATGACCAGCGGGAAATGATCTTTGGTGGGCAGGGATATCTGGGTTATCTTAGCCACACAATCTTCAAAATCTTCATTGCTAAGTTCTTGCCTATATTGTCTCTTTAACTTTTATTTTAGGTTCAAGGGTACTTGTGTAGGTTTGTTATATAGGTAAATTGCACGTCATAGGAGTTTGGTGTGCAGATTTTGTCACTCAGGCAATAAACACACTACCTGATAGGTAGTTTTTTGATGCTCACCCTCCTCCTACCCTCCACCCTCAAGTACACATGTATCCGTCTGTACTCAATGTTTAGTTCCCACTTATAATCGAGAATATGTGATATTTGGTTTTCTGTTCCTCCCTTAATTAACTTAGGATAATGGTCTCTGGCTCCATTTATGTTGCTGCAAAGGACATGAGCTCATTCTTGTTAGTGGCTGCATAGTATTCCATGGTGTATATGTACCACATTTTATTTATCCAGTTTACTGTTGATAGACGTTTAAGTTGGTTCTTTATCTCCTCTACTGTGAATAGTGCTGCAGTAAACACACATATGCATGTGTCTTTATGGCAGAATTATTTACATTTCTTTGGGTATATACCTAGTAATGGGATTGCTGGGTCAAATGAGAGTTCTGTTTTAAGTTATTTTGAGAAATTGCCACACAGTTTTCCACAATGGTTGAACTAATCTACATTTCCACCAACAGTGTATAAACATTCTCTTTTCTCTGCAACCTCACCAGCATTTGTTATTTTTTGACTTTTTAATAGTAGCCATTTTGGTTGATGTGAGATGGTATTTCATTGTGGTTTTGATTTGCATTTCTCTGATGATGAGTGATGTTGAGCTTCTTTTTTTCTATTGTTCCTCTTCCATTGTCCTAAACCTTCAGTAAAGATTTACTACCAAACGTACCACCCTTGGGTTAGAGTTCCTTTGGATAAAAGCAATTCCAACTGTTCTAAAGCACTTTGGGACTATTGCTTGGAATCGGAACCAAAGTCAGGTAGACTTTAACTCAAATTTCATTTCTAGGACTATTTGGGGTGGGCAGAGGCAGGCAGAAGATACTGAGAAATGAAAAAATGATAGAATTATAACTAACCTTTGTAGAGCACAGGAAAATAACATCCCGTTAATCGGTCAGGTCATTTTATCTCTCTCTTTCATCAGACGACCACACCCTGGTCTCTAGCTGGTGTGGGAAGAGCTATGCCTTGTGAAAATGTAGCTCATAGCAGCTGTGGAGAAGGCCAATGTAGACCCATCATTTGTTGGGCACTTAACATGTGCCAGGCCCTGTCCATAAATTCTCTTTAATTTAGTGCTAACAACAACCTTAGAAGTAAACTATTATTATGGCCACTTTACAGGTAAGAAAACTGAGGCCTGGGGGAATAAGGTAAAATTGTTCGAGGTCATATAACCAATAAACAGCAGGGTTCAGATTTCCACTAGGCATCTCTGATTCCAAAGAGCCCACATTCTTTACATCAGACTAAAATCCTAGGGCTCAGTTAGGCCACTCTGTCCAAGGACTTCTTACTTCTCTGGGAATTTATTGACTTAACTAAGTCAGACATTGCACAGATCCTGCATTTTGGATTTCTGCTTCCATCGTGGACACTCCTGTGAGTCACAGACCTCTTTCAATGCCTGCCCAACCCAGTGACCTCCCCTGGCTCTCACAAGGAACTCAGCATGCTTTGCGTTCAGGGCATAAGCACTTCCCCCAGACATGAAGCCTGGCTTCTTTCTCTATAGCTTTGCTAGCTCTCTAGGACACCTCATCCAAATTAAAGCATTCAGACCGGATGTAATGGCTCCTGCCTGTAGTCCCAGCACTTTGGGAGGCTGACACAGGAAGATTGCTTGAGGCCAGGAGTTCAAGACCAGCCTGGGTAACATAGCAAGATCCCATCTCAACAACAACAAAACCCCACAAAAATTAGCTGGGTGTGGTGGCATGCACCTGTAGTTCCAGATACTCGGGAAGTTGAGGTAGGAGGATTAATTGAACCCAGAAATTCAAGGTTGCACTGAGCTATGATTGTAATACTTCCTTTTAGCCTGAGACCCTGAGTAAGACCATGTATCAGAAGAAAAAAAAAAAAAAAAGCAAAGCATTCAACAAGTAGCTGGGTGGGTTTCCTCTGACCTTGTCCTGATGTTAGTCAGTCAAAGGGCTGAAAATAGTTACATTGCTCTTAAAAGGCCTATTTTTCCAAATCAGCAATATTCCTTATCAATACACAGTTTGGGCAAGTGTTGATGGGGGCCCTATATTTAGCATCTGTATTCTCTTGCTTGCACAGTACACGGGTCTCTCTAAATAAGCAGTTTCCACAAGTTTATACTACAGTGAGCCATTGTATAAAGATTTTAGGCTGTTTATTTGGGACTTGGAGCACCATTTAACCCTTACTGCTATTTGGAATTAACCCAAAATTCAGTTTTGAAACAGGCAGTTTAATTAGGATAGCAATGATAGCCAGCATTCACTAGTGCTAACCTCATTCTGAATACTTTACATGCACAGTCTCATTTAGTCCTCACAATAATCATATAGGAATCCATTTAATAGAAGAAACAGGCTGGGCACTGTAGCTCACGCCTGTAACCCCAAGACTTTGGGAGGCCAAGGTGGGTGAATCACGAGGTCAGGAGATAGAGACCATCCTGGCCAACATAGTGAAACCCCGTCTCTACTAAAAATACCAAAAAAAAAAAAAAAAAAAAAAAAAAAAACCAATTAGCTGGGTGTGGTGGTGTGCTCCTGTAGTCCCAGCTACTCAGGAGGCTGAGGCAGGAGAATCTCTTGAACGCGGGAGACGAAGCTTGCAGTGAGCCAAGATCATGCCACGGTACTCCAGCCTGGCAGCCTGGTGACAGAGCGAGATGCCGCCTCAAAACAAAACAAAACAAAAACAACAACAAAAAACAAGAAACAACTGAAACAGTATTTAAGTACAGTCGTTTCTGCTACAATGCAATATATACATTCCTAAGCAATATTATCCTCCTATGCTAAAATTATGCTGAAAATCATAATTTCACTCTGCAAAACCATGAAATAAAATCCACAGGGCTTATGAGAAAATTTGGATTGCATCTGCATTAGTGTCCTATGGTTGCCATCAAAAATACCACAAAGTGCATCTCACTGTTCTGGAGGCCAGAAGTCTGAAATCAAGGTGTGGGCAAGGTTGGTTCCTTCTGAGGACTGTAAGGTTCACTCTGTTCCATGCACCTCTCCTGTATTCTGGTGGCTTGCTGGCAATCTTTGACATTTCTTGGGATGTAGATGCATCACCCTGCTCTCTGCCTTTATGGTCACACGGTGTACTCCCTGTGTGAGTTCACAGATTCTTCCTCTGTACCTGTCTGTCAGCGTCCAGATTTCTCCCTTTATAAGGACAGAAATTACAATGGACAAGGACTTACCTGATGACTTCGCTCTAAATTCATTACTTCTGAAAAGACCTAATGTCCAAATAAGGTCACATTCTGAGTTATTGGGGATTAGGAAGACTTCAACATCCTAATGGTTGGGAAGCACAATTCAACTTATAACAGGTACTACACTCAAGAAACTTCATCAATGACACATTAAAATAAAGGTAGGGAACTCATAAAAACAATAGTATAGTTTTGGGCATATTACATAGTTAAGAAATACACAAATACTACAGTAAATATGGAACTTCACCTTTCACTTGTGAAAGCAAACTTGGGAAGTGGTAGAAGGAGGATCATCTGAAATCAGAAGGCAAGTTGTAGCACTTCTTGGATGGGTGTGGTTCATAACACATGCAGTGGACTGAGGAAGTCATTTGAAATGTGTGCATTTTGTGTATTCCTAAATGCATATTTAGGGTGCCGTTTTTTTTGCATTCACTTAGTATTCCATGAGAAGGAAATTGTGCGTAAGCAAATGGGAAGCCTGCCTGATGCTCAAAATCTTCCTATATGCCAGTGTCTCTGGAACCATTGACATGTTCAAAACAGGCACTATAGCAGAAGGGACTTTAACTTGCCCAAGGTCACACAGCCATAGTTGAGAAGCTGTGTTTTAAGCCCAAGCAGACTGACACCATGGCCCACGTCCTGTCACTAAGCTGCTGAACTCTTGGTGCTAGAAGGAAATTAATAAAATAAACAATTTAATATCATGCCATCATGACAAGGCTTGGTCATGCTCCCTGTGGAAAGCAGAATCTCAGGATCAGGTGGCCCACCCTGATTCCTGGGACTGTGAACATCATGAGATATCATGCCTGAGATCACATTATGCTTCCTGGCATAAAGGATTTTGCAGATATGATTAAATTATTCATTGGTTGATTATGAATTAATCAAAAGACATGCTAGCCAGGTGAACCTAATCTAATCACAGGAGCCCTTGAAGAGTCAAGTGTTTTCTCTGGCTACAGGCAGAGAGAATCAAAGCATGAGAAAATTCCAAGCAACTTGGCAGGCGTTGAGCGTGGAGGTCCCCAAGGAGAGTGGTCTCTAAGAGTAGAGAACAACCCCACACCAACAGCCAACAAGGAAAAAGGGTTTTCAGTCCTACGACCACTTGAAACTGAATTCTGCCAACAAACTGAATGAGCTTGGAAGCAGATTCTTCCCCAGACCCTCCCAGACAAGACTCTAGACCACCAAAACCTTGACTTTGGCCATGTGAGATGCTGTGTAGCAAACTCACCCGACTTCTGACACATAGAGCTGTGAGCTCATAAATGGGTGCTGTTTTAAGCTGCTAAATTTACAGCAATTTGTTGCAGAGCTTAAAAAACATACTACCAACCAGGCACGGTGGCTCACGCCTGTAATCCCAGCACTTTGGGAGGCCGAGGTGGGTGGATCATGAGGTCAGGAGATCAAGACTATCCTGGCTAACACGGTGAAAACTCATCTCTACTAAAAATACAAAATATTAGCTGGGTGTGGTGGCGGGTGCCTGTAGTCCCAGCTAGTCGGGAG
This sequence comes from Chlorocebus sabaeus, assembly GCF_047675955.1. Classification (NCBI taxonomy): domain Eukaryota; kingdom Metazoa; phylum Chordata; class Mammalia; order Primates; family Cercopithecidae; genus Chlorocebus; species Chlorocebus sabaeus. The sequence continues at coordinate 42,326,180 of NC_132919.1, forward strand.
GCTGAGGCAGGAGCATCACGTGAACCCGGGAGGCAGAGGTTGCAGTGAGCCGAGATTGCGCCACTGCACTGCACTCCAGCCTGGGTGACAAAGCAAGACTCCATCTCAAAAAACAAACAAGCAAACAAACAAAAATACTACCTCACTCCCTGTGTCTACACTGCGATGCAGACAAAGTAAAACAAAAGAAAGAGCAAATTCCTTACTGGTTCCTCTAGGCAGATGGGTCTCTATACAGTGCAGACCCTTTCTAATTTGTAACAACTCTTTTTTCCAGCTGCCCTGGGGGCACTTGTGCAGAAAGGCTACATTGTTTTTCTTTTGTAAACATATGCTTTATGATAATCTTTCTTTTGTTTTCTTTTCTTCTTTTACATATCTTGTTGCAAGCTTTCAATGTAAGAGCAATTTGGAAATGCCATCCAATTAAGTTTGTTTCCGTAAGTGACATATTTAACTTAGTTCTAGAAATTATTTTAGGTGGGGGAAATGATACTCTCCCTGTCGCTCTCCATGTCCCCACATGAAGTTTACATAGACATTACAGGGGATTACACATCAATTCAATTAGTTAATACATTTACCTCTGCAGCACTAGCTGGAATCACAATCCTCTCAAATCAAGTGCTGTTCTTGACCACATAGTCTCTGGCTCCTTTAGGTTGGGTCAGTCCTGGGCATCTCCCTCTTTGGTTGAAATAACTCAAATCTGGACATTATCAGCATGGAAAAATGAGCTGGCTCCCAATTTGCTTTATAAGGAAGTCAATGCTTTGAACACAATGTTCACTTCTTTTCAGATAAAAACATTTCTTGATAAGTGGAAATATTTTCTCAACAAAGAACCTGCTGCTCCACATTTGTTAAAAAGCTGGTTCAACAATCTGTTTCTATTCCTGTGTGAAATGTTGCAGTGAAAAGAAGGTTGAGAAACGAATTCTGTGTGTGTGTAGGGGTGTGTGTGTGTGTGTGTGTGTGTGTGTACGTGTGTGTATGTGTCATTTGTTTGGAAGAAAAATGAAGTATTTGAAAAATAAATTTTAGTCGATAAATAAATCCTATTCATTTAAAACACATATTGCAATATCAGTTGTCCAATTTTACTCAATGACCTTGTTGTATCATGCCTACAGTTTCATGTTGTTTTACAGTTTGATTAACGTTTTTACCATGTGTCTGTCATTTTTGTTGAACCATTTGCCAACTTCTTTGCTTGGTTGGTATAGGACTTTATATCTCTCTTTCAGGTGCTACCATTCTCTATGGAATTCAGAATATTTTACTTATTTCAACAAGAATTTTTTGAGGCGCTACTACATCCTATGCTTTGGATCAGCTGCTGGGAGGAAAACAAGAATAAAGAGTGCACCAGTCTCTGCCCTGAAGATGCTCATAGTTTGTAACAATTGTTCACAAGTGTGTCTCAGAGATGGAGACACAGAATTCCTCATACTTTTTGCAAACACGTTGGTATTGGTATGATATATTCAAATTAAAGCGAACACCTAGCCAGGCGTGGTGGCTCACACCTGTAATCCCAACACTTTGGGATGCCTAGGTGGGAGAATCACTTGAGCCCAGGAGTTTAAGACCAGCCTAGGCAACATAGGGAGAGCCAATCTGTACAAAAAAATTAAAAAATTAGCCAGATGTGGTGGTGCGTGCCTGTAGTGGCAGCTACTCAGGAGGCTGAGGTGAGAGGACCCCCTGAGCTTGGGAGTTTGAGGCTGCAGTGAGCCATGATTGCACCACTGCACTCCAGACTGGGCAACAGAGTGAGACCCCATCTGAAAAAAAAGCAACATGTTACAATGTTATGATGGGCCAGATACAATTTTGTATTAGAATCTAGTATAGACAGTGTTTGTGACTACCAAAGTTAAAGAAAGAAAAGCAAAAAGGCAGGAGAACACCCTAAGCACAGAGACAATTCTACACCTAATTCTCTCTGTAGATTGGGAAAGGGCCATTGCTACTTTAGGTGACCATGGTTTGGGTTCATTGTTCTATTAGGAGAAGTCAGTGTGGAAGCAAATTGAATATGGTGGGTTAGAAGTCCTTACAACATTTACCTTTCAGGTGACAGCTCTCTTCCTGTGCTTTTCCCCTCCAAAATTTCCAGCTCTTCTCTATTGCAGATAGGTTGGAAACTTAATGGCTTACCCGCACCCGCTACTCAGTGCTCACATTCTGGCTCATACACAATACAGCGCCCCATTTCACTCCACGACATGCTCTGCCCTAGCCACTCAGAACCGCATTCTGTCCCCACTCCCACCTAGACATGCTCAGCATCTTTCTCCACACATTTTCCCACAACAGTTCTTCCCTCACAGCCCCATCTTTCTAAGAAACAAGTCCAACTCGAGTCCACAAATCTTTCCCTGATATCCTTCCCCTTTCAACAGTAAGCATGGATGCTTTCTTTTCTATCTTTCCCGTTCATATTGTATATACTTAGCAAAGTCTCTCTTGCCATGGTGGTAGTAGATGCCATTTTCCAGCCAATATGTGCCAAGTACAAGGTTATTATCATGCACATATTTAGATGAGGAAACAGAGGCTCAGGGAGCTGACGCTGGAGATGACCCAGATGGTAAATAGCAAAGCTACAGTTCAAATATCAGGCTTTCTTTCAAAGACAGTGCTGCTTCCATTATACCCTAGAGCCTTCCTTCACTATTTTTATGGGGATATAGGCAGAGATGGTTCCTTTTCCTGTCTTTGTGCCTTATGCCTGGCAGCCACTCAAAATACATCTATTGAATTGAATTGAATTTATATTAGGGGGAGAAAAAGATAATATCACTTTTCCTAGCTCCTACTGGCAAATCTTAAAATGATTGATACTATTCAGTATTGGAGAGCAGGTAGAAGAAAAATAATCTCTTTAATTCATTGTTAATGGGAGTGTTAATTAAAGCAGCACTTTAGAACTGTCTATTAGAATAAAATTATGTACATGCCCTGGCATGCAATTCTGCTTTTAGAACTTTCTTCCAGAGAAATAATTAGAATCAAGTGCAAGGACATGTATATGGTGTATTTATTGCAGTATTATTTATGGTAGTAAAACCTTATGCAGTCTAAGAGTTCATCAATAGGAAAATGAGTAAATACATCAGGGGATGCAGTATGATGGAGTATTATGCAGACATTAAAAAGGTTAATGTAAATGTGTATGTACAAAGACAGAAAGGTATTCACAATATATCAGTGACTAGATAAAAGCAAGTTTTGATATGATAAATAGAGCACTTTCCTATTTTCCTCAAAATGAAACAAATCGCTCACCCTTTTAAAATCTTCTCCTCCACATACGTTCATACAAATGCAAACTTTTCAAATTGACAAGTGAATTTTTTTTATCAGTATAGTGGCTACAATCCGAAGACAAGAACAAATGCTAAGCAACCTACATTGTAAGGAGAGCCACTAGCAACTGGCTGTGGCCACCCTCCTCTAAGCCAAGTTAGACCAAGCCAGAATGGATTCTACTACCATTATACGTGTGCTTCCTTTTTCCCTCCTCTGGGCCAAAAACAAGAGTTGCTAAAGAAGCTATTAGCCTTGTGAGGTATACAGGGGTGGAAGTGAGAGGTTATTATTCCTCTTCTCAAGGGGGAGGGGAGCACAAGGGAGGACAAAGCTTACAGAAAATCCCATCTTAGGGTTGGAAGTATGTGCTGTAAGGAGGAATCACAGTAATTTTCCCTGGATGGATGTCAGCCAGGAGAAAGGAGAACAGGACGAAGATAGGTGGAGGGAGTCATGCCCCCGAGGTAGCTGGGGAGGAGATGAGAGCGGAGGCTGGAGACAGGGCCTCTGCAGTACTAGGGGATGGGGAGGCAGAGAGGGACATATCAGAGAGATGTGTGGTGACTGCCACCAGCTAGAAACCAGCTAAAAGGAGTGACCGGATGCCTCGAGGGGCTTTCAATGCCTGGCAACTAACGACTCATTTCCCCACACTGAAGCCACCAACCATCTTCATGGGGTTGACAGACAGACAACAAGATTGGTAAGTTTGTCTAACCAAAGAGAGAAATGCAGTATCACCAGTAAAGTAAGGAGCTTTAAACTTTTCCACCCCTCCCTCCTTATCCCTCTAAAACTGGTTTGTGAGTAGAAAAGGGAGATGGGATGTATCTTGAAGCCAGGGAGTATGTTACCCTCAAGTAGCTAGGGCCATACTTCTAGCTGGTACTAAAAAAACGAGATGCATTTATCAGTTTACCAGACAGAGACTTTTAATAACTTAAAGTGGTTGAAAATTATAAAAGTGGACCTAGATATCATTAAAGAAGGTTCTACCTGAAGGGAAAGTAAGAGCAACATGACTTAGGTATAGATGGTTACTGGAATTAATAAAACCTCTCATGCCTATACTTAATGGATTGAGCCTCAGTAAACTGTACACACACACACACACACACACACACCCACACACACACACAAGTATGTACACAGAAAATATTCTATAGTCGAGGGCAGAGGTCAGCAAACTCTTTCTGTAGAGGGCTTTGCAAGCCATATAGGCTCTGTTGTGACTACTTAACCCTGACATTGCAGTGCCAAAGCAGCCATGGATAATATGCACACAAATGAGCATGGTTCATTTAATAAAGTTCCGACAAAACATTATTTATAAAAACAGGCAGTTGTCTAGTCTTGATCAGTGGCTGTGCTTTGCCAACTTCTGTTCTAGAAGAACTAGCAGGACATCCATCACAATGTTCCCTCAAGGACTGGGAGGGGTGCTTCAACACAAATTGCAATGAAGAAGTGGGTCAATGGGAACCTTTTGAAAAAGTTTTTGGAGGCTGAGAATGGAAACGGATGTCACCATCAAGTGCAGGGGAACCAGCTGCCTGTGATTCCACTGGTGATGAGCTAAACTGAAAGGCAAAAGTCACAGCAGGAATCTAGAGCAGAAGGTAAGGTTTTTAGAGAGTGCTGAGTACAGAGAGACACAGCCCGGATAAAGAAACCACAGTCTCCCTGAAAGGACGTAGTGGGTTCCATGTGCTTTCCAAGGTCAGGTGAGGCATCATGGTCACTGTTGTCCATGGTCACTTCCCTTCTGAGAGTGAGGAGTTCCTGTGTAGTCCACAGTGCCCTTCTGGGGCAATCCAGGTCATGTCAGTGGCCAGATTCACCCATGGCTAAGGCTTAGCCAATGCCTTGTTCCCCATGATAGGCCCAGAATGTAGTCAAAAGTAGTACAGACACAGAATCAAACAGATCAGGGAACAGATCCTGGCTCCATCAGTGCCATCACTGTGACTCTTGGATAAATTACTTAACCTCCTGAGCTACTCTCCTCAGTAGCAGTAGTGGCAGCAGCAACAACCAACATAAGTGTTTCCTATGTACCATTTTAGACACATCATCGATGGTCTTCAAAAACTTCCTGCCAGATAAATACTGTTAATAATAAATGCCTAAAAAGGAGATGATACTATCCCCCTGGCAGAATTATATTGAGAATCCAAGGTAATTCATGCTAAATTCCTACTGTGGCACTTGACCTAGTATTGGAGTTCAAGAAATGATACTTATTATTATCCTTTTTATTAATCATTTTTCAGGAGTAGTGTGAACCTGGCACTAGGCATGGAGCTAGAACAGTCATCTACTGCAGGTCTCTGTGACTCTTTAGTAAGTTTCCATAGGACAATGTGCACATGTCTCAGATAACCAATAAAAGAAGACATTGTGGGCTAGGCCAGTGTTCCTGGAAGCCAGGTCTGATGCCCAGGATGGGATTATCCCCAACATATGGTTCAGGTAAGAAGCCCTAGACAAAGAATCCAGGTGAAGCCTCTGGCTAGCCTGATGAAAACCTTAAATGGGGGAAATCTGAAAATTCACTGACAAATGGGGAGAGTGGCAAGAGAAGACACTGGAAATGTGAATTTTGAAACAGTAACCCTTTTCCCAGTGGAGGCCAATCCACTTTCAAACATAACAAATTGATTTTTATTTTTTTTTGAGATGGAGTTTTGCTCTTGTTGCCTAGGCTGGAGTGCAATGGTGTGACCTTGGCTGAGTGCAACCTCCACTTCCTGGGTTTGAGTGATTCTCCTGCCTCTGTCTCCTAAGTAGCTGGAATTACAGGTGCCTGCTACTATAACAGGCTAACTTTTGTATTTTTAGTAGAGATGGTTTCACCATGTTGGCCAGGCTGGTCTTGAACTCCTGACCTCAAGTGATCTGCCTGCCTTGGCCTCCCAAAGTGCTGGGATTACAGGCGTGAGGCACTGCACTTGGCACAAATTGATTTTTAAAAGCATATTTTCTCTACCATAAATTCTATATTTTATTTATTAAATTTTAAATTTTTATTTAGAATAAATTATTTATTCTAATTATCTATTTAATGCTATGTTTATTAAATTATATATGTTTTCCACTGCCTTGTAGGTTCTTCACATTTCCTTCTTTTGCATCGTCTAACAACTAATCTTTTTTTGTGTCTTAAATTCAAACTCTGCAAAGAGAAGAATCTAATTGGTCCAATTTGTTCATCACAGCCTGCTTACAAGCTTGAGTCAGATGTTTTCTCCTGATAAACCACCTGCCCCAAGAATGACATCATCATGAGGTGGGGACCACGGTAACCTGAGCAGAAACAACCACCTTGGATTGTACTCTCAGCAGGGAGCTTTGAGTTGAAACAAACGGTGTTGCTGCTTCTTGAAAGCCCTTTGTTTTCCATTTGCTTGGTAGATCTTCCTCCATCCCTTTATTTTGAGCCTATGTGTGTCTCTGCATGTGAGATGGGACTCCTGAATACAGCAAACTGATGAGTCTTGACTCTTTATCCAATTTGCCAGTCTGTGTCTTTTAATTGGACCATTTAGTCCATTTACATTTAAGGTTAATATTGTTATATGTGAACTGGATCCTGTCATTATGATATTAGCTGGTTAGTTTGCTCGTTACTGGGCATATACCCAAAGGATTATAAATAATGCTGCCATAAAGACACATGCACACGTATGTTTACTGAAGCAGTATTCACAATAGCAAAGACTTGGAATCAACCTAAATGTCCATCAGTGACAGACTGGATTAAGAAAATGTGGCACATATACACCATGGAATACTATGCAGCCATAAAAAGGATGAGTTTGTGTACTTTGTAGGGACATGGATGCAGCTGGAAACCATCATTCTCAGCAAACTATGGCAAGAACAGAAAACCAAACACCGCATGTTCTCACTCATAGGTGGGAACTGAACAATGAGATCACTTGGACTTGGGAAGGGGAACATCACACACTGGGGCCTATTGTGGGGAGGGGACAGGGGGAGGGATAGCATTAGGAGATATACCTAATGTAAATGGTTAGTTAATGGATACAGCACACCAACATGGCACACGTATACATATGTAACAAACCTGCACGTTGTGCACATGTACCCTAGAACTTAAAGTATAATAATAAAAAAATAAAAAATAAAAAAGAAAGTCCTTTGTTCATACACAGATGGTCATCCCACAAAGGAGGAGAAGTCAGTTGCCGGATGGTGGGCCTGAACTTCATTGTATTCATTTCCTAAAGCTGCCATAAGAAATTATCACAAACCCAGTGGCTTAAAACAATAAAAATTTATTCTCCCTCAGTTCTGGAAGCCAGAAGTCTGAAATTGAGGTGTTCGTAGGGCCGTACTCTCCTTGCCTTTTCCAGTTCTAGTGTTCCCAGATATCCTTGGCTGGTGGCTACATCACAAGTTCTGCCTCCGTCTTCACATGGCCTACTCCTATGTGGTTCTCTCCTCTGCACGTCTCTAACAAGGATACTTGTCAAAGGGTTTAGGACTCACCTGGTAATCCAGGATCACCCCATCTCTTAGTTACGTCTGCAAAGAGCCTTTTTTCAAATAAGGTCACGTTCACAGCTTCCCAGGATTAGGACGTGGACATATATACATATATTTTATTTATATATATATATATATATTTATTTATTTCTGGAGGGCAACATTTAAACAGTGAAGGCTAAGACACAACTATGAAATATTTAAATTGTTTAATTTAAATATTGAAATATTTAAATTAAATATTTAACATTAGTCCAACTCCTGAACAGCCTGGCACATATTAACAAATATTTGTTGGATAAATCGAACAACTCAGTACTTTAATTTTACCAATTGGGAAACTGAGACCAGGAAAGGTGATTTACCAAGATCACATATCTAGATTCTATTAACTCTTGAACTGAGCCCAGATTGTCTGCCCTGGGTCTGAGGCTCCTGACTCCACAGTAAGCCATCATTTTATTGCTGTTGCATTACAAGTAAGAATAACTGAGTTTCAGAGACACTTGACCAAACTCATTAACTTGTTACGAACTAGCCTACGTCCCCAGACCCTCAGCCCAGAGCCACTTTCATCTCATACCACAACTTGAAGGCTTTCTCCATCAAGCCTGGAAAGAAAGTTTCAGATAGTAAAATGAAGTTCCAGAAAATCCAAGGAGAAAACAAAGAATAGCATCTTTTATCAGTACTAAAGAAGGTTGATGACAGAATCACATTCTATTTTCTCTCCTTTTCTTACAAATTCCTCAAAGATACACTGTCAACACACAGGAAGGACCAGGCCCTTGCCCAGTGGAAAAGCTTTGGGAGCACAGCTCAATATTTTCAGATACACAGCCAGCCCACACGATAGAGGCTCAGTCACCTCAGAACTAAGACGGCCTCTCCTGACTTCTCTGAGGTGCTGCAAAGCCAGGAGAGCAGTGTGAGAGAAAAACCAAATGTGTCTTACAGGGAAAATCAGGTCTTTATTCACACAACATCCTTCATGGTTTTTATCTAAATGCAAAAGCTATGAAAGAAAAAAGGGAAGAAGGAAGTTATCCTTTCCTGGTACCCCATTCTTGGTTGCCATGACAACATCCAACTACTGCACATCCTGTTCATCCTCTTGGTTTCCCTTGTCCCCACTCTCTGAAGTGGCCATTTGCCTTCTGGTGCCTCCCATTGGTTAAAGCTAACCAAAATATGTTTCTAGAGGGTGCCTATTTCTTTCTTAAATATTGAGAAAGTTCAATAGAAGTCAAGATTTCCTGCTTCTTTGGGAACATCCTCAGCTCATACCGGAGTCTGAATTCCCACAGGGCTATATAAGGGGCTTGAATTTGGAGTTTGATGATCCCTCCGAGTACAGCCTCTCTAGGTCGCCCCATTGTTCCCACTTGACTGCTTCTTTCCTTCATGGTACCTGCCTGAGGGCATTTTAATTTTACTTTGAATCCTTTCTTTTTGTCAACTGGTATCCATTCAGCAGGTTTCAGCTAAGCATGGCATTTACATTGTTGTAAGATGACTACTCAAGAATAGGCAAGTGCTATTCATACCTAGCTTCACTTACACTTTCAAAAGTGACTTCCACAAATGAAGGTCCTATCTAATCTCTCATACAAATTTGAGCTTGAACATCTGATTGGATTTTCCCTCAGCCACCTTAGCTCTGCATCCCCACAATACCAGAGGTTTCTGCTCTTTGGATGCCAGTTTCTTCTGAGTACTGGACAGCTCCACTTTCATATTCTGCTTAAAGTCAGAATATGGGCATCTAAAAATATCTCAGTCATCACTGCACTGACATAATGCTTTGGTTGTTCTAAGAGCAGATACTCTGTCAAAAGAATCATTTCAAGAGCCAGTTTGGTTTAAGTTCAATAGCTACTTGTGAAATGACTTTGAGCTTTCATTTTCTCTCTCTCTCTTTCTTTCTCTCTGGATGTAGAAGCTCTTTTTAAAAGATCTGGATATGGCAAAATAGTAGGAGGGAGTGTGGAGAACAATTCTGCCTGGAAATGTAGAGCATGCTTTGACTTAGCATGTGCAAAGGCATTAGTCCCAAGCATATGTCTGACACACGAAAGGTGCTCAAAATACATTGGAGGGAAGATGGAGATAGGCTTCAGTTTCTCCACCTTGTTTTAGTGACCTTTATTGAGCACCTACAATGTGTAAAGCATTCTTCTAGGAACAGTTGAGTTTCATTATTCACTTATTCATTTATCCATTCCCTGAGTGTCCACTTGGCTTCCCTACTGTTCCATTTGCATATGTGATTTCACTTGTCGACTGTCAGCTCAGAGTCTTATTACTCACCAAAATATTCTTTAAGAGCAAAAGGCTGCTCTTATCATCAGCAGTTATCACAATACATTTGCTATCTAAATTTAACAGGAAATCTCCTATATTTGTTTCACATGGTATACAAAAGAATCTCTGCAACCACTCAGGAAGAAAATTCTCCAGTAGCTTTGTCTGTAGGCTGGAGTGACTCACATCATCTCAGATTCACCTAAATCCTGGAGAGCTCACTGGGACAGGTACAATGGCAACTGGTCCACTGGACCAAGTTCACTGAATGGTACCTTGCTAACATCTAGAGAGTAACTCATCAACAAGGAAGTCATTGTGTTGTTTCATCAGATTGTGATCAAGCCCGTCCACCTCCCCAAAGCATAATACTTGACAGGGACTAGGCACTCAACATACTTTTGATCCATGAATGCATGAATGAATGCACAGAGAATGAATGAACAAACAAGCCACCAGGTTTTCAAGTAAAATGGAGACCTAGAAATCCCTGGGCTTCTGTTCTAACCACTAAATCAATCACTGTCCTCTCCATCAGCAAATCTTGTTCTCAATGGGCTGAATGCACAACCCTTTTCATTTTATATAATAAATTCAGAACTCTGACAAGGCTCAGTGCCTCATGTTGTTGTTATTTTTATTTTATTTTTTTTGTGGTAGGGATTTGAGAAAAAAAAATGCAGCAGGTTTCCTTTACCATCTGACAACAGAGCCCATGGAGATTCAAAAATGTCAAATCTTCCAGACAAAACTTGGAGAAACCAAAAGGACAAAAACAAAAACAAAACAACAACAACAACAACAACAACAACAAACTTGGTGTTATCATGAAGCAGCTTGGGCAGAGGAGAAGTTGAACTGAGGTCTAGTTTCCATAAAGGCTTCAGCTGATTTGTATGGGAGCTTGGAAACTGGGATGTAATACTAACTGGTAGCTAGTCAGATATGAACAGGGCAGGAGAGGGACCCCAAACCCCACCAGGAAAGTCAGATGGCCATCAAGTGATGGTCAGGCTGTTGTCACACTGCCTCTGTAAAATAATAATTGGTCGCAGTCAGCACCAGGGAAAGGCAGTTTCCCTGTAGACAGAAAAAAAACCTAAAACTGGTGATCGGCAGCTTCCTGATAAGATCTCAGGAGTTGGGGGCATGGGCTCACACATGCCCACTCAGAGGCAAATGGCAGAATTTTAACTGGTATATGACCTTCCAGGGGCATTCCACCAGAAAAGTGAAGAAAGTCTCAGGTAAGCATTTGTACAACTCCAGTAAAAACACACTGTGTTTTGCTTACCTCCTAAGTGTTAGCAGGCAACCAAGCATGCAGGCAGCTCACCCTAAGGGAAGAATCAAGGGAAATGGAACACAAGATGCCAGAAGTAGGTCAGCATATAAAATCCTAAGTCAGGCCAGGTGCAGTGGCTCATGCCTGTAATCCCAGCATTTTGGGAGGCTGAGGCAGGCGGATCACCTGAGGTCAGGAGTTCAAGATCAGCCTTACCAACATGGTGAAGCCCCATCCCTACTAAAAATATAAAAATTACCTGGGCGTGGTGGCGGGTGCCTGTAGTCCCAGCTACTCTGGAGGCTGAGGCAGGAGAATCGTTTGAACCCTGGAGGTGGAGGTTGCAGTGAGCTGAGATCACGCCACTGCACTCCAGCCTGGGCAACAAAGTCAGACTCTGTCTCAAAAAAATAAAAATAATAAATAAATAAATAAATAAATAAATACATACATAAAACCTTAAGTCAAAAGGTCAAACGCCACACTTGTCCTTCAAGTCGCCAGCTTGGTCCACTTCCAAGTGTACTTTCATTCCTTTCCTTCCTGCTCTAACACTGTTTAATAAACTTTCACTCCTGTTCTAAAACTTGCCTTGGTGTCTTCTTCTGCCATATGCCTCTCAGTCGGATTCTTTCTTCTGAGGAGGCAAGAATTGAGGTTGCTGCCGACCTGCACGGACTCACCACTGGTAACAAGATGGACCTTCAGAATCATTTTAAAAGGAGGCAAGGGGCCAGGTCTTTGTATTCCACGCTCTTCCAGCATCACCAGATGTGAGTTGCCCCTCAACCCTGCAGAAGGGGCTTTAAACATGGAGGAGGCAGCCCCCTTTGACAGAGGGCAGTTTCTGGGGAGGGATTCAGTGATGAGCCATCAACAGCTAATGGCTCAGGCATGTGGGTGAATGTGTGTCTTGTTCTTCAAAGGGCAACTAGGTGGCACACTACAGACATATACTGCATTATATGCATTTTCCAAAACACACACACTTTCTATGTCTCTGTGAAAACATAAAACATGTATACATATACAAATAAGGGAAAATAGAGCATAATAGTTAAAGACACACACTCCGTGTTTTTAATTTATTTATTGTAAATAGATTACCTTCCCTCGTATGTGTCTTTTAGTCTGCTGAGGGTGCCTCTCAACTTAGAGGCTAAATTTCCATGTGCTCAAATGTGCCAATGTTTTTTACAGAATATAGATTCAGAGTTCTGTGCATGTAGGCAGTGCAAAAAGGGAGTCACCACCTTGTCATGGTCTGATGCAAAGCTCCCTTTTATACTCAGAACTGCAAGATTTTGTATTGTTCCCAAACTCTTTATCTGCCTAGAGCAGGAAGCTTCTTTTTCCGTCATTTCTCTTTTTCTTTTTCCAGCCCAGTCTTGATAGTTAGAGTCTTAGACAATGTCTAATCTGCAATCTCATTCTCACAGTATCTTTCACATGGGTCTTTCCTCTCCTCCTCTTTCTGACTCTATTTTTTCTTTTCACTTATTTTGACTGTACCTGGCTTGTGAGGATGAATAGGGTAGGTCAGCTTCCAGGAGTGTGTGCCATCATCTGGCTGTGGTCACTTTTCTGCTAGGCCCCAGTGCTGGTATCATCCTCCATTTGGTCCTGGCACTAATGGTGCTGGTTCTGGCTCTGACTGGTTGCTAGGTGTGTGATTGGAGCCAGTACAGTGGGGAGGCAGAATGGAAGTGTCTATGTTTTCAAAGTGTTTTAGTGCATTGGGAGTGCTTTCTGATGCTATGGAGGCATCTAAGAAGTGCATCATTCTCAAGCAGCATCTGTTTCTGCTGCCTTGTGGCATGAAGGCCTTCCTCGGGGGCAGTTACCTTTCCCTTTGGCCCTTGCCACACTCCTTATGAGAAACAACTTTTGGCTCCTTTTCCACAGATAGACTTCAAGCTCTGGCAGTGGGGGTTAGAAGAATGAGCTGGTTCTATTCGTGAGCCCCACTCCTTTAAGAGCTACAAGGCACTTGGATGGAGTCTTCTGCCCTCTTGATTGCTCTAAAATGCTGGCCTGTCCCATCCCGCTGGTGTGGTGTACTTTGAAAATCTTCCTGTCTCTAAAGTGAGAGCTGTTTGCTATGTGTCCCCTGTGGAAGAAGTGGCTAGGAGAGAATTAACACCTTACCAACTGTGCTTTACTCAAGAAAATAAGTCTTCCTCCTTTTCTCCACATATATGGAGACTCAGAAAGGGTGACATTCCCACACAGCTTCTGGAGAGAACCACTGCTGAGTGATGCAAATGTTCCAGAGATACATTTTGGCTGCTTTTGTCTGTCAGCTCCACGATGCCTGCCCAGGATATCTGTGATTCTGTGACTCTCAGAAAGAGAGGACTTATTATGAGAATAATAATAAGAGTATTCACTCATTGAGTATTTCTGGAGTTCTGCATTTAGTATAGTAAAATAATCCCCCAGCAATCTAACATGCACAAACAGCAGTTATAAACTCTGGAAAAAATATTAAAAGAGACAATATACTCAAAGACTATGGACAGCTAACAAAGGTATATGGATTTTAGATTGGAGCTAAAACTTGGAAGGAGAGATCAACAGAGGATGAGCTCCCCCATTTTTTTCCTGCAATTTTGTCCTAGGGATGGTCCATAGTCATAGTATGATACAGGCTGTCTGAAAGTGTAAGAGAAGATCTACCATCTTTGTGGCCTAAGGAATTGAAGATATAACCCAAAGTGGCCATAGCTTCAAGAATGGGAAGAAGGAAGCCCAGAAAGGAAAATGACAGAGTAGGGGAGCCCCAGGTTTTATGTGTCAACTCTGGCTAAGTCTCTACCTTACTCCCAAACCACACATGCATAAAGAAGACTAAAACTAGCCCAGCTAAAATAGTTGAACTGAGATTTGAGCTGCTGCCTACCACAGGTGTCTTACTAGACAGAGTATGCAATTTGAATTTAAACAAATTTACTGCCTGCTACAACAAAAACAGTAACACTCTTCAGAGGAATATAATGGAATCTAGAATCTCCACAGCATACCAACACAATGACTGGAACACAATCTAAAATTTCTCCATGAAATAGAGATAACAAAAACTTCTTTTTAAGAGTGGTCATGAGACTGAAACGAGATAACGTATGTAGCATAGTGTTTGCAAAGTACCTGGCATGCAGCTAATGGATGGGTCACAACCTATGTCTCCTTGGTTCTGGAGGTGATATCACAGGGAACTCCCACCAAGAGGCTGCCGAATGCAGTAAACATTCCAAGGTGGGAGAGAAAGCACATCTGTCATTACCAGCACATTTAGGATCCAGAACCCTAGAAGTAGGGAAAAGGCATACATTGAAAGGAAGATCAGCACTTGAGTTACTCATCAAAGTTGCCAATGAATTGGCCAGAGAAAGGGAGTAAAAAGTTGTTCAGAAAGTACACAAAATAAGCCAAATGTGAAAACAATAGGAGCCAGGAGGCCAGTCCAAAAAGTACCAGGAGGGTGAAAAAATCACACACAGGTATGTACATGTCAGGGTTAGAATAAAGACAAGAGCAGGACCACTTATGAAAAAGTTGGTGAGGGTCAAGGATTTGAGAATTTGGGAAAGCAGATTTAGATCAGGTCCACAAGTTGCAGCTGAATTTTCCTTGTGATGGTGGGCACATTCTGGCTATCTATGAAGGGCATCCTAGCACTGCAATCCAAGGTTCTTTATCCCTTTATTGTCTCAAAAGGAAAGCATTTCAGAGGATGAATCAAGGGTTACCATTACCCTCCATGGGTAAAATGGAAGAATACAATGGTTGACCAACATAGTAGGGAAGCCTGTCTATTCTAGATGAAGAAGTATCACCTTCTCAATTCAGGACCAAGGCCAGCATAAGACCAAGTTTAATTTCTGTCCAATATTATCTACCTCCCTCACACAACAAAGCCATTGATAACATTTGATTTGGGTGGTCTCCTTGTCCATCTATTACTCCTACTCAGTGTTAGATCAAAGTTTTACCTCCATGTTGAAAAATAAAGAGATATAAGAATGTAAAATCTTAGCAAAGATTTTATTTCTGCTAACTATAATATCACAACCCTAGAGATATCCCAGAAATCGAATCTATCATAAGACTAATGTAATTCTCATTTTTGGAAAGGTAGGTTGGTGACAAACAGAAGAGAAATGCTACCTGCTGATGTTTACTCAAAAATATTTTAATTTTTTTCTTGTCTTTCTGTTTTATCCAACAAATTACCTGCATATAATAATTATTAAATTGTATCAAACAGTGTGCTGGTTGCATTACAAATGTTACTTCATTTAGTCCCTATAACAATACTATAAGGTAGATGCTATTGTTATTAATCTCATTCCACAGATGGAGAAATGGAATCTTAAAGAAAGCAAGCTGCATTTGAAGGGTACACAGTAACTGGCAGAGTCAGGATCCAAACACAGTAATGTGGATTCAGAGCTGGTGATCTTAATCATTGTTCTCTGCTATCCCCTTGTGGTGCCCCCATAGTAGAGGCTCACTAAGTGAGGGCAATTATAACAACAATGAGAATTATATCTTCATAACATAGTGAAGGCAATTCCATCATGCATTGTCAATGTATTAATTCAACTAGCAGATTATGCAAATGTACTGAGAGCTTGTATAATGAAAATGTGCTTCCAAAATGTGAAAAATAAATAAAATCATTTCTCTCTCCATGTACTTCTGCAATACTCATCTCTGGTATAGTAGCAGCACCTGGTGCCCTGTGGGTGTTGAACAAATGCATATTAATTTATGGCTCACACTGGTTATAGAACAAAATGATATAAATATTACTAGTAATATTACAATTGTTATGGATGAGAACTCCATATTACAGAAAAGTGCTATTGAAATATTAGTGTACAGAACGGATCTTACAGGGGTTCAGACTGAATGACCTTTCCAAAATGTAGCAAATTCCAAATTGTGTATCAGAGATAGATAGAGATGCCAGAGCAATTAGTTCTGTTCTGTCCTGTAATGGATCAAGAGGGTTAGTCTGTCTTTGAGGAACAGCATTTTCTGAAAAATGTGTCAAGCCTCTCAGTCTTGTCGTCAAGTTTGACCAATTCAGAAATTGTACAAGGGGATGAAAAACTATCACTTGCCTATGCCTGCCATCAGTGCTTGATGTGGTCAGTCTTCAGGATCCCAGTTAACTTCTGTTTGAGAAAGCTTGCAGAACTAGGAACAAAATAATTACTAATGCACAATGTACCAGGCTGCAGTGTTCCAGCCCCTCTTCCCTTTCATGTTAAATTCACTGCCTTAACTAAGTGGCCCTTTGCAAAGCCTGCCTTGTGACTAATAGGCCTTTGATCAGGTTTGGCTTCCTGACAGCTGTACATATAAATGAATGTTTATCCCAATTAAGTAATGAACATTGATTCTTTCTACCTTCTGACTGCAAAGGGGCCTCTCATCTCAAAGTACCTCCATTGTTCTTATGCCACGAATAATATTTTTCATTTGGAAGAACTCTGCTTGGGGCTGGAGCATGTGCAATTTAGGACACTTTGGAGAAAAAGAGCAGAACTTGAGGAGGTGCTGAGAACAGATTTTCTAGAATTTGTTATCATGCTCTAGTTTGGGCAAGAAAACTACAACTTTTTGAATACCTGCAATTACTGGTATGCAAGGTACTTCACATACATTGTTTCATTTTAACTCACCTTATGAGTTAAGCATCATTAGTTCCATTGTACAGAGAAGGAAAATGAAGCTAGGGGCTAAATGACTTACTCATGGTTATGTGGCTTGTCAGTGGCTAAATCACAATTCAAATAGCCCAATTCCAGGTGCTACATGACTCTGCAGTTTTATTTTCCTAATACCTTGGACTCTCATTATCTCTTCCTTATACAGCAGCAATAGTACTGGGCTTGAGGTTTGGGTCTGTTTCCTGCTAGCTTTATGACCTTGACTAAGTTCCATATCATTTTTAATCTGGACTTCTTCATCTGCAAAATCAAGATCCACCAGCACCTTCTTGCTTTACCTGACAAGGTTGTTGTGAACCTGATTTGCACATGATAACGTGCTGTACAAAATGTGGTGGGTTATTGGCATGCTTACAAACAGCCTTTGTGGCTGGCTCTGCTCCGCTCTGACTCTCCCTTTGCTGCTTCCCTTTCCTGACTCTCCTAAAGCAACACTTGGGTATGCTTTGCCAATAACAGATTTATTTTCATTATTAAGGATGATTCTGTTTTGAAGTTGGAACAGAAATGGCAACTGAATGTGCTTTCATGGGAATTTCAAATATTCCATTTTTCTGAGGGAAAGAAGAAATAGGAGCTAATGGGACAGCAATTAAATCCATAGTTTAAAAACAAATGCTACTAAGGCACAGATGATATCATGCAATAGTTGGAATTTCTCCTGTTTTCTCAGGCTCGTGGAGCAGGGGCAGCCCTATGAAATCCCTCACCAGCTGTCAGTGCCTGTTTCAGAAGCTACCACTCCCAAGCATTTCTTTGGCAAATTCCTCTCTCCAACTCAAACCTGTTGTACTGAGCTCCTAGCAGAACCCAGGAAACCATGAAGTGCTGCTTCAGCCACCAAGGGCTCATGCAGTGTCAGAGGGGTCTCGCTCTATGTGGTAGTTTCCTGGAATGGAGACTCATTGATCATTCAACAGGAACCACTAGCTGAGCTGTGGGTGTCCCTGCAGGTTATATCCACTGGGTCCCTCTAATGCCAGGTGAGTTGACATGCCTACAGGAGATGAGAGGAAACTGTAGCCTGTCTAATCAATCCCTCTTCTCACATGCCACTAAAATCCCTGCATATTTTATCCAGAGAGGAAGCTACTCAAGGGAAAAACTGAACAAGAGAACGATCTAGATTGAGCAAGTGATTTCCCAGGGTTCAAAAACCTCCTACCAGGGAAATAGTTTGACAGTTCCTCAAAAAGTGAAACATAGAATTACCATATGACCCAGAAATTCTACTCCTAGGTATATACCCAAATGAATTGAAAACAACCTCTGAAACAAATCCTTATACACAAACTCTCAAATAACACAATCTCCAAAAGGTGGAAACAACCCAAATACTCATCAATGGATAGATATACAATTCACGATATTTGTATACAATGATCTCATTCAGCCATAAAAGGAATGGAGTACTGATATGTGCTAGAAGTGGATAAAACTTTCAAACATTATGCTAAATGAAAGAGGTCAGACACAAAGACTATATATTGTATGATTCTGTTCACATAAAATATCCAAAATAGGTAAATCAATAGAAACAGAAATCAAATTGGTAGTCGCCGGGGACTGAAGGGAAGACAGAATGAGGAGTAACTGCTTAATTGGTAAGAAGCTTTATTTTGGAGTGAAGAAAATGTTTCGGAACTATACATAGGTGGTGGTTGTACAACATTATGAATGTACTCAATACCACTGAATTATTAACTTTAAAGTGGCTAATTTTGTGCTCTATGAGTTATAGTTTTTTAAAGAAAAACACTACTAAATGTCTGCTGCTTCCTTTGAAATGCACAAAAAATAAAGATGAACTGACAAATGAACAGACATAAATATGGAATAAAGCACTAAAAGTAACATGCTAATTGTAGAACCCAGGTGGTAGACACATGAGTATTCACTGTAAAAGTCAATGTTTCGATATGTTTGAAAATTTTCATAATAAAACGTTAGGAGGTTAAGAGAATAATAAAACCTTACTTATCTCAGCAGGCAGTTAGAAAGGAGGTACCAAAATCCTGCTTTCTAATATGGGTCTTCTGGTCTTGGTCCTGGCCAGGATACATTTGGGAATTTCTCAGGATATTCTGTGAGACTTATACACCTCTGTTACAGGCCAGTGCCTGCGCTAGGTGACTTACATTCACTGTCTCCAATTCTGAAAACACTCTAAGTGAGTTACTGAAGAGAAACCTGCTACAAGGATGAGCAACATCAGACACAAGAGTACATACGTTTCATACAAGTACATTGTATATAAAGTAGGAAAAGAGACAGACAAAATGAATTTATGTTGTTAAAAGGGAAGATAATGCTACCTTTGGGAGGCAGCATTAGAAGAGCTCATGAATGGGGGTTCTGGGAAGTTTCCTGGTATGGAGACTTATTGAACATGCAATAGGAACCATTAACTGAGCTGTGGCAGTACTATTTTGTTTCTTGATCTAGTGTTGATTATACTTGTGTAATCAAGTGTATTTACTTTGTGGAAATCCATTGAGCTATACTATGTGTACCTTTTTATATGTACACTACATATCAATAAAAATTAAAAAAGGAAATGAATGAAAGACAGTTAAGTAAAATTAATCAGTAAGCCAGAAGTCAATTTACTGAACAGATTAATTAAAAAGATAAAAAGAAAGTGAAAACACAATTGATTAATATTAGGAATAAGAAGAGATATAACTACCAACACAGAGAGAGCTAAAATTTTACAGCAGAATACTGTATACAGATTTACCCCAATCGCCTCAAAAATCTTAATGATATGGATGCTTTTCTAAGAAAATGACTAAAACTGAGATTGCAAGGGAGCAGCAACCAATCACAGATGCCGCCGCTGCTGTCTGGAGTCTGAACAATAGTTGAATTCACAAATCCCTGGTCTCTTGCTGTGCCTGGAGGGCCCAGCAACATGCACTCAGAATGACCAATTAGCAAATGGCTAGGGGCCACTGTGAATGGTAAGTGCCTTGTTTTGCAGAAACTCCAAAACCCTGCCTATGAACGATGGTGAAAGTCACTGTGGTTAGCATTTAAATCCATTTCTTATGAAATTGCAAAGCACTGGGACATGTCCTTGTCTTGGTTGTCTTCCCAAGACCAGGTGTGGTGACCAGATTAGACTAGGATGGCTCAAACCTATTGAACAGGTGCAAAGTTACATTGGGAGATGGATATAGTGTTTTTTTTGTAATAGATATCCTTTTATATATATCTATATATAAATATATAAAAACAAGAAGCCACCTTTTGTCCACTTTACAGGCAATTGGAAGTTATTTTTGCATTAGATTGATTCTTAAAGAAAAGTGAACCCAGTTGATATGGAAAAGAGGGAATATAACAAATGTTAAGTTTGGAAAACAATCCATCAGTATCTAGGCAGAATATTATTGAGGGAGTTTTTCTTTTAGCTGGAGAACCCCTGTAAACCCTAACTTTATACTCCAAGATCAGAGAGAAACTTCAAACAGGAAGAGTCATTGCAGAGGGAATCACAAGGACCAAAGAGAACCAAAGTTTATGGGGTTAAGTAGGGGTTGAGCAACCTGAACTTTCCTAGTAAATTCAAAAAGGCAGTTTTTGCAATGAGAGCAAAACTCAGCCCAGAAATCGGTGCAAAATGAAAGAGAGAAGGGATCCTTCCTTGGAATGGTTGTGGAGGGGGAGGCTTTTGTGAGGTGTTGGTGGTGTTAGAAAGGAGTTTCTATGTCAAAAATAGAATCAGTTAGAGAGAAGCTTGTTTGTTTCAGGTCAGAGCATACTTTTAGGATGAAGGGAAGGATCAAGTCAAAAATGTTAAAAATACAAAAGAGGCCGGGCACAGTGGCTCACACCTGTAATCCCAGCACTTTGGGAGGCTGAGGCAGGTAGATCACGAGGTCAGGACATTGGCACCATCCTGGGCAACACGGTGAAACCCCGTCTCTACTTAAAATACAAAAAAACAGCTGGGCATGGTAGTGCACACCTGTAGTCCCAGCTACTTGGGAGGCTGAGGCAGGAGAATCGCTTGAACACCAGAGGTGGAGGTTGCAGCGAGCCGAGATTGTGAGACTGCACTCCGGCCTGGTGAGAGTGAGAGTATGTCTCAAAAAAGAAAAATACAAAAGAGAAAATGGAAATTATCAACAGAACCAGATCCTAGATTCAGGAAGATGAGACAACATGGACTCAAAAGGAAGGTTTGGCTTTGGAGAGGTGGCAGTTTAAGAGAACAGTCATAAACCTCTATAGTGGGGGTACACAGTCACCCCAAAAAGGTATATTCATTTCCTAGCCCCTAGTACTCGTGAATGTGACCTTATTTGGGAACAGTCTTTAAAGATATAATTAAAGATCTCCAGATTAGATTATTCTGAATTTAGGATGGGCCTTAAATCCAATAACTGGTGTCCTTATAACAAAAAAGAGTGGAACATTTGACACAGGCACAGAGGAGACACATAGGGGAAAGGGCCATATAAAGAAGGCGACAGAGTCTGGAGTCACACAGCCCCATGCCAAGGAACTCCTGGAGCCACCCGAAGCTGAAGAGGCAAAGAACAATTCTCCTCTAGAGTCTTCTCCCCTAGAGGAAAGGCAGTCCTTCCCGGACACCTTTGTCAGAGGCGTTTGAACCAGAGCAACTCCATCTTGAGTAGGGGTGAGGTAAAATGAGGCAGAGACCTAGTGGGCTGCACTCCCAGATAGTTAAGGCATTCTAAGTCACAGGATGAGTTAGGAGGTGGGCACAAGACACAGGTCATAAAGACCTTGCTGATAAAACAGATTGTAGTAAAGAAGCTGGCAAAATCCCACCAAAACCAAGAGGGGCAAGAGAGTGACCTCTGGTTATCCTCACTACTACACTCCTATCAGCACCATGACAGTTTGTAAATGCCAAGGCAAGGTCAGGAAGTTACCCTATATGGTCTCAAAAGGGGAGGAATGAATATTTTACCCCTAATGTAGCGTATAATCAAGAAATAACCACAAAAATGACCAACCAGCAGCCCTAGAGGCTGCTCTGTCTATGGAGTAGCCATTCTTTTGTTCCTTTACTTTCCTAGTAAACTTGATTTCACTTTACTGTATGGACTCGTCCTGAATTCTTTCTTGCGGGAAATCCAAGAACCCTCTCTCGGGGTCTGGATCCAGACCCCTTTCCAATAACACCTTCATTTCAGGATTCTGGCCTTTAGATCACGGGAGAATGAATTTCTGTTTTCTAAACTACCCAATTTGCGGTAATTTCTTATGGCAGCCCCAGGAAACAAACATACCCTCCAAACTCCAGGTCAAAGATTGACCTAGTAGAGGGAACAAACCAAGATGCACCAACATACTTCAGAGATGTGTCCTCACTCAATGGTTTGGTTAGGAGGAATGTCCAGTTGTTGCAGTGAAACTTTGTTCCTGGAATACTCATGCCTGTGTCAACCTCTCCCTTAAATGTACTCTTCATGGTCAAGGTACAGTCTCAGGTCAGCCTTTGCTTTTCACTGCTCTAACTGGCATTTCGTGCTGTACCCCAGACACTCCATTCCATCACTTCAGATACAAAGCATTAAACCCTCTGGTCTCTCTCTCCTTGCCACATAGGTTTATATGGAAAATCCAATTAAACAGGCCAGGAAAAAGTTTTATTATATATGAAACTTCTGCTCCCGAATTTTTATTCAAACAACTATATTGTTCTTCGTGAGTACCCACACAAACACTTCTTTTCATGGTTGGCCTAAATTACTGCTAATTCCTTCCACTTAAGTTCAATTTCCTCAATTCCTCATGACTTAATGTGCCACCAACTACAGAATAATGAGGCACTAATAATCATTCATTTGAATCATTTTAACTCCCTTGCTGAGATTCACAGGAGAGAGACATTAATTCTATACATCTAATTCATTGAGAAATTCCTATTCTAGAATCAACATACATCATGTAGGTTCCAAAGAGGGCTTTAGAAATACATATGTGATAAAGGAATACCTCATTTACTCTGTATGTATTTAATACTTACTCTTTACCAGGTATTTTGCCAGGTGTTAGAAATATGTGTATGAATGAGAGGAAGGAGTGTGACCTTCAAAGAACTCATTGTCTTTGTCTCATATGTAGTTGGGGAAAAGCATTTCATTGAACAATGTGAATAGAATATGAAAAAGATTATCCTGCAGTGTAAACGGTGCTGCTAAGGAGTCTTGAGAAGGGAGTGTTTCTGGAGAAAGAGTTTGTGGGATTGCGTTGGACAGTTTCCGCTTGCCCTCTGAATCTACTACTACCTTCTTCCACCTGCTCTGTGCCCTGGGGCTGCTGAGCTCTATGGGCACTCATGCCATTTGCCTTTCAGATGGCTCAGTCAGTGGGAGAAAATGGCAAGACATGAGAAAGTGTAAGAGGGACATCTGTTTTTCTGCCACACTAGTTGAAGTCACTGGTCTACCTAGAGCACTCTTATGAGTCTGGCCATGTCCTAGCAACTCCTTCCTTCTTCCGGCTTCCAGCAGCAGCCTTAGGCTGCTTCACTGTTTCATCTCAATTTCTCTTAACACTGCCCACACTTCTGTAAATAGTTCCATCATTCAAGTCCCTTTAACCACTCACTGGAGTGTGACATCTATTTCCTGCTGGGACCCTGATGGATACTGGCGTCAAGGGATGCTTCATAGAGGGGTGACCTTTGAACTATGCCCTGATGAATGGGTAAGGTTTCACCAGATGCATACAGGTGAGATGGGGTCTCCCAAGCCAAGGTACAAGAAGTATGAAGGCTGGGAAGCCCAGGAGTCCACTGCACATTTGGGCAGTAATAAGAAATACTTGTCTTCACACAGAGAGGTCTGCAGGGAATGGTGGAAAAGGAAACTGAAAAGCAGAAAGGCCTTAGATGTTTGGCTAAGGCTTTGGGGTTTTATTCTGGAAATGACGAGAAATTCCAAAGACACTGATGACATTCCAATGCCTTGCATCTCTAGATGCCCAGGTCTTTCCAGGAGAACTGTATTCTCGAAATGAGAAGCTGGTGTTGATCTCTGCTCTGAATTTATGCTTTGTTGGTTTTTGCACTCTTCCCTGCATGATAGTTAATAAAATTTACTTGCAGCTAGTAAGCTGAGTAAACCTGTTGACTTTTTTAAAAATCAAACTACTTCAAAATCTTTTCTTTCTCAGTCCCAATTTATTGGGTCTTCTACTTGTGTATTAAGGAAAAAAAGGTAAAATTCCTCTTGAGAAATGTCAGTTTCATCTAATTGCAAAAAAACTTAGCTAAATATGACAGCCTTTCATAGATCTTTATAATCTTAGTGGTTGATCAGAGCTGAGATTCTTGGCTTAGGTGTTAGGGAAGGGGAAGGAGAGAAGCCAAACTAACACCTGGCGAAGGGTAGTTGAGGCTTCATGTATGGGAGTGAGAAAGAGAGGCCATGAGATAAAGGAGGCATCAAGGAAGACAGAAAAGTTCAGAGCAGCACTGTTCAATAGAGATATAATGTGGGGGGCACCCAAGATGACTGAATAGGAACAGCTCCAGCCTCCAGCTCCCAGCATGAGCGACACAGAAGATGGGTGATTTCTGCATTTTCAACTGAGGTACTGGGTTTATCTCACTGGGGCATGTCGGACAGTTGATGTTGGTCCAAGGGTGCAGCCTGACCAGCGAGAGCTGAAGCAGGGTGAGGCATTGCCTCACCTGGGAAGTGCAAGGGGGAAGGGAATTCCGTTTCCTAGCCAAGGGAAACTGAGACACACAACATCTGGAAAATGGGGTAACTTCCACCCTAATACTGCACTTTACCAAGGGTCTTAAGGAAATGGCACACCAGGAGATTATATCCCACACCTGGCCCGGAGGGTCCCATGCCCACAGAGCCTCCCTCATTGCTAGCACAGCAGTCTGAGATCTAACTGCAAGGTGGCAGCTAGGCTGGGGGAGGAGCGCCCGCCATTGCTGAGGATTAAGTAGGTAAACAAAGCTGCCGGGAAGCTCGAACTGGGTGGAGCCCACCGCAGCTCAAGGAGGCCTGCCTGCCTCTGTAGACTCCACCTCTGGGGACAAGGCATAGCTAAACAAAAAGCAGCAGAAACCTCTGCAGATGTAAATGTCTCTGTCTGACAGCTTTGGAGAGAGCAGTGGTTCTCCCAGCATGGAGGTTGAGATCTGAGAATGGACAGACTGCCTGCTCAAGTGGGTCCCTGACCCCTGAGTAGCCTAACTGGGAGACATACCCCAGTAGGTGCAGACTGACATCTCACACCTCACATGGCTGGGTACACCTCTGAGATGAAGCTTCCAGAGCAAGAATCAGACAGCAACACTTACTGTTCAGCAATATTATATCCTCTGCAGCTTCCGCTGCTGATACCCAGGCAAACAGGGTCTGGAGTGGACCTCAAGCAAACTCCAACAGACCTGCAGCTGAGGATCCTGACTGTTAGAAGGAAAACTAGCAAACAGAAAGGACACCCACACCAAAACCCCATCAGTATGTCACCATCAACAAAGACCAAAGGCAGATAAAACCACAAAGATGGGGAAAAAGCAGTGCAGAAAAGCTGGAAATTCAAAAAATCAGAGCGCATCTCCCCCTCTAAAGGAACGCAGCTCATCGCCAGCAACAGAACAAAGCTGGATGGAGAATGACTTTGACAAGTTGAGAGAAGGCTTCAGTTGATCAAATTTCTCAGAGCTAAAGGAGGAACTACGTACCCAGCACAAACAAACTAAAAACCTTGAAAAAAGAATGGAAGAATGGATAACTAGAATAACTAAGGCAGAAAAGTCCATAAACGAACTGATAGAGATGAGAACCATGACACGAGAACTACGTGACAAATGCACAAGCTTCGTTAACTGACTTGATCAACTGGAAGAAAGAGTATCAGTGATTGAAGATCAAATGAATGAAATGAAGCGAGAAGAGAAGTGTAGAGAAAAAAGAGTAAAAAGAAATGAACAGAGCCTCCAAGAAAGATGGAATTATGTGAAAAGACCAAATCTATGTTTGATTGGTGTGCCTGAAAGTGACAGGGAGAATGGAACCAAGTTGGAAAACACTGCAGGATATTATCCAGGAGAGCTTCCCCAACCTAGCAAGGTGGGCCAGCATTCAACTCAGGAAATACAGAGAACGCCACAAAGATATTCCTTGAGAAGAGCAACTGCAAGACACATAATTGTCAGATTCACCAAAGTTGAAACGAAGGAACAAATGTTAAGGGCAGCCAAAGAGAAAGGTTGGGTTACCCACAAAGGGAAGCCCATCAGACTAACAGCAGATCTCTCAGCAGAAACTCTACAAGCCAGAAGAGAGTGGGGGCCAATATTCAACATTCTTAAAGAAGAGAATTTTCAACCCAGAATTTCATATCCAGCCAAACTAAGCTTCATAAGTGAAGGAGAAATAAAATCCTTTACAGACAAACAAATGCTGAGGGATTTCTTTACCATCAGGTCTGCCTTGCAGGAGCTCCTGAAAGAAGCACTAAATATAGAAAGGAAAAACCAGTACCAGCCACTGCAAAAACACACCAAAATATAAGACCAATGACACTCTGAAGAAACTGCATCAACTAGTGTGTAAAATAACCAGATAGCATCATGATGACAGGACCAAATTCACACATAACAATACTAACCTTAAATGTAAATGGGCTAAATGCCCCAATTAAAAGACACACACTGGCAAATCAGATAGAGTTAAGACGCATTGGTGGGCTGTATTCAAGAGACCCATCTATGTGTGCAAAAACACACATAGGCTCAAAATAAAGGGATGGAGGAAAATTTCCCAAGCAAATGGAAGGAAAAAAAAGCAGAGATTACAATCCTAGTCTCTGACAAAAAAAGACTTTGAACCAACCAAGATCAGAAAAGACAAAGAAGGACATTACATAATGGTAAAGGGAACAATTCAACAAGAAGGGCTAACTATTCTAAATATATATGCACCCAATACAGGAGCACCCAGAGTCATAAAACAAGTTTTTAGAGACCTACAAAGAGACTTAGACTCCTACACAATAATAGTGGGAAACTTTAACATGCCACTGTCAATATTAGACAGATCGATGAGACAGAAAATTAGCAAGGATATTTAGGACTTGAACTCAGCTTTGGATCAAGTGGAACTAACGGACATCTATGGAATTCTCCACTCAAATCAACAGAATATGCATTCTTCTTAGTGTTACATGGCACTTTTTCTAAAATGGACCACATAATTGGAAGTAAAACACTCCTCAGCAAATGCAAAGGAACTGAAATCATAACAAACAGTCTCTCAGGCCACATTGCAATCAAATTAGAACTCCAGATTAAGAATCTCACTCAAAACCACACAACTACATGGAAGTTGAACAACATGCTCCTAAATGACTCCTGGGTAAATAAGGAAATTAAGGCAGAAATCAAGAAGCTCTTTGAAACCTATGAGAACAAACAGACAATGTACCAGAACCTCTGGGACATAGGTAAAGCAGTGTTAAGAGGGAAATTTACGGTACTAAATGCTCTCATCAGAAAGCTAGAAAGATCTCAAATCAACACCCTAACATCTCTAAGAGCTAGAGAGGCAAGAGCAAACTAATCCAAAAGCTAGCAGAAGACAAGAAATAACTAAGATCAGAGCAGAACTGAAGGAGACAGAGATATGAAAACCCCTCCAAAAATCATAAATCCGGGAGCTGTTTTTTTTTTTTTTTTTGAAAAATCTAACAAAACAGATAGATTGCTAGCTAGACTAATAAAGAAGAAAAGAGAGAAGAATCAAATACACACAATAAAAAAATGATAAAGGGGATATTACCACTGACCCCACAGAAATACAAACTGCCGGCCGGGCACGGTGGCTCATGCCTGTAATCCCAGAACTTTGGGAGGCCGAGGTGGGCAGATCACCTGAGGTCAGGAGTTCAAGAACAGCTTGCCCAGCATGGAGAAACACTGTCTCTATTAAAAATACAAAAAATTAGCTGGGGTGGTGGCAGGCATATGTAATCCCAGCTACTCTGGAGGCTGAGGCAGGAGAATCATTTGAACCTGGGAGGCAGAAGTTGCAGTGAGTCAATATCGTGCCACTGCACTCCAGCCTGAGTGACAAGAGCAAAACTCCATCTCAAAAAAAAAAAAAAAAAAAAAAAAAAAAAGACAAACTACCATCAGAGAATACTGTACACACCTCTATGCAAATAAACTAGAAAATCTAAAGACATGCATAAATTCCTAGACACATACACCCTACCAAGACTAAACCAGGAAGAAACTGAATCTCTGAATAGACCAATAACAAGTTATGGAACTAAGGCAGTAATTAATAGCCTACCAATAAAAAAAGCCCAGGACCAGACAACTTCACAGCCGAATCCTTCTAGAGGTACAAAGAGGAGCTGGTACCATTCCTTCTGAAACTATTCCAAACAGTCGAAAAAGAGGGACTCCTCCCTAACTCATTTTATGATGAAGCCAGAATCATCCTGATACCAAAACCTGGAGAAGACACTACTCAAAAAGAAAACTTCAGGCCAATATCCCTGATGAACATCGATGTGAAAATCCTCAGTAAAATACTGGCAAACTGAATCCAGTAGCACATCAAAGAAATATACACCATGATCAAGTTGGCTTCATCCCTGTGATGCAAAGCTGGTTCAACATACATAAATCAAAAAACATAATCCATCACATAAACAGAACCAATGACAAAACCCACATGATTATCTCAACAGATGTAGAAAAGGCTTTTGACAAAATTCAACATCCCTTCATGTTAAAAACACTCAATAAACTAGGTACTGATGGAAAATATCTCAAAATAATAAGAGCTATTTATGACAAACCCACAGCCACTATCATATCAAATGGGCAAAAGCTGGAAGCATTCCTTTTGAAAACCAGCACAAGGAAAGGATCCCCTGTCTCACCACTCCTATTAAACAATCAGGCAAGAGAAAGAAATAAAGCATATTGAAAAAGGGAGAGAGGAAGTCAAGTTGTCTCTGTTTGCAGATGACATGATTTTATATTTGGAAAATCTTACCATCTCAGCCCAAAAACTCCTTAAAGTGAGAAGCAACTTCAGCAAAGTCTCTGGATACAAAATCAATGTGCAAAAATCATAAGCGTTCCTTTACACCAACAATAGACAAGCAGAGAGCCAAATCATGAATAAACTCCCATTCACAATTGCTACAAAAAGAATAAAATACCTAGGAATACAGCTAACAAGGAATGTGAAGGACCTCTTCAAGGAGAACTACAAACCACTTCTCAAGGAAATAAGAGAGGACACAAACAAATGGAAAAACATTCCATCCTCATGGATAGGAAGAATCAATATCGTGAAAATGGCCATACTGCCCAAAGTAATTTATAGATTCAATGCCGTTCCCATCAAACTACCATTGACATTCTTCACAGAATTAGAAAAAACATGTTAAATTTCATATGAAATCAAAGAAGAACCTGTATATCCAAGACAATTCTAAGCAAAAAGAACAAAGCTGGAGGCATCATGCTACCTGACATCAAACTATACTACAAGGCTACAGTAACCAAAACAGCATGGTACTGGTACCAAAATAGACAAATAGAACAATGGAACAAAATAGAGACCTCAGAAAACCACACATCTACAACCATGTGATCTTTAACAAACCTGACAAAAACAAGCAATAGGGAAAGGATCTCCTATTCAATAAATGGTGCTGGGAAAACTGGCTAGCCATATGCCAAAAACTGAAACTAGACCCCTTCCTTACACCTTATAGAAAAATTAACTCAAGATGGAATAAATACTTAAATGTAAAACCCAAAACCATAAACACCCAAGAAGAAAACCTAAGCAATACCATTCAGGACACAGGTATAGGCAAAAACTTCATGACAAAAACACCAAAAGCAATTGCACCAAAAGCCAAAATTGACAAATGGGATCTAATTAAACTAAACAGCTTCTGCACAGCAAAAGAAACAAACATCAGAGTAAATAGGCAACCTACAGAATGGGAGAACATTTTTGCAAGCTGCCCATCTGACAAAGGTCTAATATCCAGAATTTACAAAGAACTTAAACAAA
This sequence comes from Chlorocebus sabaeus, assembly GCF_047675955.1. Taxonomy (NCBI): domain Eukaryota; kingdom Metazoa; phylum Chordata; class Mammalia; order Primates; family Cercopithecidae; genus Chlorocebus; species Chlorocebus sabaeus. The sequence continues at coordinate 42,356,401 of NC_132919.1, forward strand.
TTTACAAGAAAAAAACAACCCCTCAAAAAAAGTGGACAAAGTATATGAACAGAGACTTCTCAAAGAAGACATTTACATGGCCAAAAAGCATATGAAAAAAAGCTCAACATCACCAATCATTAGAAAAATGCAAATCAAAACCACAATGGGATACCACCTCAGGCCAATCAGAATGGAGATTATTAAAAAGCCAAGAAACAATAGATGCTGGTGAGGCTGTAGAGAAATAGGAACTCTGTTACACTGTTGGTGGGAATGTAAATTAGTTCAACCATTGTGGAAGATAGTATGATGATTCCTCAAGGATCTAGGACCAGAAGTACCATTTGACCTAGCAATCCCATTACTGGGTACATACCCAAAGGATTATAAATCATTCTACTATAAAGACACATGCACACATATGTTTATTGCAGCACTATTTACAATGGAACCAACCCAAATGCCCATTAACGATAGACTGGATAAAGAAAATGTGGTACATATACACCATGGAATACTGCACAGCCATAAAAATGAATGAGATCATGTTCTTTGCAGGGATGTGGATGAAGCTGGAAGCCATCATCTGCAGCAAACTAACACAGGAATAGAGAACCAAATACTGCATTATTTCACCTATAAGTGTGAGTTGAACAATGAGAACACATGGACACAAGGAGCGGAACAACACACGGCAGGGCTTGTTGGGGGAGAGGAGGAAAAGGGAGGGAACTTAAAGGATGGGTCAATAGGTGCAGCGAACCACCATGGCACAAGCATATTTATGTAACAAATCTGCATTCTGCACATGTATCCTGGAACTTAAAGTAAAAAAGAAAAGCTGGAAGGTAGCAGAGGTTGATTCATGAGGTTTAAGGAAAGAAGCTGCCTTCATAACATAAAAGTGCAAGGTGAAGCAGCAAGTGCTGATGTAGAAGCTGCAGAAATTTTTCCAGAAGATCTAGCTAAGATCGTTGATAAAGGTGGTGACACTAAACAACAGATCTTCCATGCAGATGAAACAGCCTTCTGTTGGAAGAAGGTAACATCTAGGACTTTCATATCTAGAGAGAAGTCAATGCCTGGCTTCAAAGTTTCAAAGGACAGACTGACTTTCTTGTTAGAGACCAATGCAGCTGGTGACTTTAAGTTGAAGCCATTGCTCATTTATCATTCCAAAAACCAGGGCCTTTAAAAATTACGCTAAATCTACTCTTTTTGTGCTACACAAATAATGTAAAATAATGCCTGAATGACAGACAGCACACCTGTGTACGGCATGGTGTACTAAATATTTTAAATCCACTGTTGAAAAGTACTGCTCAGAAAAACAGATTTATTTCAAAATATTACTGCTCATTGACAATGCATCTAGTTACTGAAGAGCTCTGATGGGGAGGAAGATGATTTCCGATGGAGATCTACAAGGAAATTAACGTCGTTTGCATGCCTACTAACATAGCACTGATTCTGCAGCCCATGGATCAAGGAGTTATTTCAACACATTTTGTTTTTTTTTGAGACAGAGTCTCACTCTGTTGCTCAGGCTGAGTGCGGTGGCACAATCTCGGCTCACTGCAACCTCCGCCTCCTGGGTTCAAGTGGTTCTTCTGCTTCAACCTCCCAAGTAGCTGGGACTGCAGGTGTGCGGCATGAAGCCTGTCTAATTTTTGCATTTTTAGTAGAGATTGGTTTTGACCATGTTGGCCAGGCTGGTCTCGAACTTCTGACCTCAAGTGATCTGCCCACCTCTGCCTCTCAAAGTGCTGGGATTACAGGTGTGAGCCACTGTGCCCAGCCTTCAAGTCTTGCTATTTAAGAAATATACTTCTTAAGTCTATAGATGTTGTATATAATAATTCCTATGATGGAGCTTGACAAAGTAAATCAAAAGCCTTCTGGAAAGGATTCCCCATTCTAGATGCCATTAAGAACATTTGTGATTCATGGGGAAAGGTAAAGGTATCATTAACAGGAGTTTTGAAGAAGCTGGTTGCATCCTCATGGTTGACTTTGAAGGACCCAAGCCTTCAGTGGAGGAAGTAACTGTAGATGTGGTGGAAAGAACAAGAGAGCTAGAATTAGAAGTGGAACCTAAAGGTGTGACTGAATTGCTCCAATCTCATGATAAATCTTGAGTGGATGAGGAGTTGTTTCTTATGCATGAGCAAAGAAAGTGTTTACTTTAGATGGAATTTACTCCTAGTGAAGATGCTGTGAACATTGTTGAAATGACAACAAAGGATTTTGAATATTACATAAACTTGAGTTGATAAAGCAGTAGCAGGGTTTGAGATAATTGATTCAAGTTGTGACAGAAGTTCTGCTGTGGGAAAAATGCTATTAAACAAAATATGCTACAGAGAAATATTTTGTGAAAGAAAGAGTCAATCAATTCAGCAAACTTCATTATCTTATTTTTAAAGATTGCCCATTTATCTTTTTTCATTTTTGTTGCATTTTCTTTTGGAGTCTTCATTATAAATTCTTTGCCTAGGCGAATGTCCAGAAGAGTTTTTCCTAGGTTTTCTTCTACAATTTTTATAGTTTCAGGTCTTACATTTAAGTCTTAATTCATCTTGAGTTAGTTATTTATATATGGTAAGGGATAGGAGTCCAGTTTCATTCTTCTGCATATGTCTAGCCAGTTTTCCCAGCACCATTTGTTGAATAGACTGTCCTATCTCCATTGCTTATTTTTGTCAACTTTGTCAAAGATCAGTTGGTTGTAGGCACTTGGCTTTGTATTTGGGTTCTCTATTCTGCCCCATTGATCTATGTGTCTATTTTATATGAGAATCATATTGTTTTAATCACTGCAGCCTTGCAGTATAATTTGAAGTCAGGCAATGTGATCCCTTTGCCTTTTTCTTTTTTTATTTCGCACTTAGAATTGTTTTGGCTATTCAGGGTCTTTTTTTGGTTCCATATGAACTTTAAAATTGTTTTTTCTAATTCTGTAAAAAATAACATTAGTAATTTGATAAAGATTGTGTTAATCTGTAGATTACTTTTAGCAGTATGGGACTTAATTAAAATAAAAAGATTCTACACAGCAAAAGAAAAGAATCAACAGAGTAAACAACCAACCAACAGAATGGAAGAAAATATTTGCAAATTATCCTTCTGACGAAGGACTAATATCCAGAATCTACAAGGAACTCAAACAACTCAACAAGAAAAGAGAAAAACATTAAAAACTGGGCAAAGAACATGAATAGATGTTTTTCAAAAGAGAAAATATAAGCAGTAAAAAAAAAGAAAAAAACATGAAAAATGCTCAACATCAATAATTGTCAGAGAAACACAAATTAAAACCACATTGAGATATCTTATGCTAGTCAGAAAGGCTATTATTAAAAAGTCAAAAAACTACAGATGTTGATATAGATATGGAGAAAAGGGAATGCTTATACATTGTTGGTGGGAATGTAAATTATTTCAACCTCTGTGGAAAACAGTACGGAGATTTCTCAAATAACTAAAAATAGAACTACCATTCAACCCAGCAATCTTACTATTGAGTATCTACTCAAAGAAAGAGAAATCATTATATAAAAAGACACCTGTACTCATATGCTCACTGCAGCATTATTCACAACAGCAAAGTAATGAAACCTGAGTACGTGTCCATCAGTGATGGACTGGATAAAGAAAACGTGGCGTGTGTGTGTGTGTGTGTATATATATGTGTGTGTGTGCATATGTATGCATATATGTGTACATACGTATATGTGTGCATATATATGTATATATGTGTGTACATATGTATATGTGTGCATATATATGTATATCTATGTGTACACATGTATATGTGTGTGGTATATATATGTATATATATGTATACGTGTATATATGTATACATATATGTCTATATGTGTATATATGTATACGTATATATACCACACACACATATATATGTATATACCACACACACATATATACCACATTAGGCATACACACAGACATAATGGAATAATACACAACCATAAAACAGAATGAAATCATGTCCTTTGCAACAACATGATTGAAGCTGGAGGCCATTAAGTTAACTAACTCAGAAACAGAAAACCAAATACCATATGTTCACACTTATAAGTGGGAGCTAAACAATGGGTACACATGGACATAAAGATGGAGATAATGAACACCACTAGGGACTCCAAAAGGGAGGAGAATTGGAGGTGGGCAAGGGTTGAAAAACTACCTATTAGATATAATGTTTACTATTTGGGTAATGGGTACACTAGAAGCCCAGTCCCCTCCAGTATGCAATATATCCATGTAACAAACAACCACATGTGCCCCCTGAATCAAAGAAAATAAGAGAGAGGAAAAAAAAGAAACTGCCACAGTCACCTCAACCTTCAGCAACCACCACCCTGATCAGTCAGCAGCCATCAACGTTGAACAAAAATGTTATGACTCACTGAAAGCTCACATGAGCATTTGTATTCTGTAGCAATTTAAGTTTTTTATTTGTATGTACTTATTTTTATTTTTATTGTTTTTGAGACAGAGTCTTTCTCTGTGACCCAGGCTGGAGTGCAGTGGTGTGATCACACCTCACTGCAGTCTTGACCTCCCAGGCTCAAGTGATCCTCCCACCTCAGCCTACTGAGTAGCTGGGACTAATTCTTGTATTAGTCTGGTTAATTTTTGTATTTTTTGTTGCCCAGACTGGTCTTGAACTCTTAGACTCAAGTGATCCGCCTGCCTCAGACTCCCAAAGTGCTAGGATTACAGGTGTGAGCCACCATGCTTAGTCTGTAATTAAGTATTTTTAAATTCAGGTATATGCATTGATTTTTTAGATATAATGCTATTGTACATTTAATAGACTACAGAATAGTTTAAATATAACTTTCATATGAACCGGAAAACCAAAAAATTCATGTAAATTTTGTTTTATTACAATATCCACTTTATTTTGGTGATCTGAAACCAAACCTGCAATGTCTCTGAGACATGCCTGTAATAGGCATCAGGGTCAGACTCACTAGCTCTATGACCTGGGACAAGTTGCAAAACATCTCAAAACCTGAGTTAGTTTCTTGGTGAAATAAGCGATATGGATGGTGGCTATTTTTCATGGATGTTGTGAGGATTAAATAAAAATTCATGCACATGTTTAAGTGTCGTTTTCTTATTATGAATTCTTCTCCTTTGGGTACATACCCAGCAGTGGGGTCACTGGATCAAATGGTAGATCTACTTTCAGCTCTTTAAGGAATCTCCATACTGTTTTCCATAGTGGCTGTACTAATTCACATTCCCACCAGCAGCGGGTAAGCATTCCCTTTTCCCCACATCCACGCCAACATCTTTTTTTTTTTTTTTTTTTTTTTTTTTTTTTTACTTTTTAATAAAGAGTGATATAACGGACTTTAGAGACTCAGAAGGGGGAGGGAGAAGGGCGACTAGGGAGAAAAAAACTACCCGTTAGGTACAAGGGATATTACTTGGATGGCAGGTGCACTAAAATCTCAGAATTCACCACTGTAGAACTCAACCACTTGTACTCCAAAAGCGACTGAAATAAAAATTTTAAAATAATATTTTTTTCCTCATTAATTAAGGAAATTGATTAAAAACCAACATCAAATGCTAGTGAAGATGTGGAGAAAAGGGAACCTACATGCACTGTTGCTGGGAACGTAAATGAGGATGACCACTGTGAAGAACAGTTTGGAGTTTCCTCAAAAAACCCAAAATAGAGCTACCATAAAATTCAGCAATCCCACTGCTGGGTATATACCCCAAAGAAAAGAAATCAGTACATTTGAGATATCTGCACTCCCATGTCTTTTGCAGCTCTGTTCACAATAGCCAAGACTTAGAAGCAACTTAAGTGTCCATCAACAGATGAATGGTAGAGAAAATGTCGTACATACACACAATGGAGGACTATTTAGCCCTGAAAGGGAATGAGATCCTGTCATTTGCAACGTCATGGAGAGAACTGAAGTTGTGGTTATGTTAAGTGGAATGAGCCAGGCACAGGAAGACAAACTTTGTATGTTCTCACTTACACTTGTGGGTGCTAAAAATTAAAACAGTTGAACTCATGGAGATAGACAGTGGAAGGCTAGTTACCAGAGGCTGGGAAGCGTAGTGAGGTGGTATGGGAGAGTGGCAAGTGGGGCTGGTTATGAGTACAAAAAGTAGTTTGCAAGTTTAAATAAGGCCAAGTATTTGATAGCACAACAGTGTGACTATAGTCAATAATGATTTAATTGTACATTTAAAAATAACTAAAAGAGCATTATTGGGTTGTTTGTAACACAAAGAATAAAGATATGAGGTGATGGATGCCCCATTTATCCTGATGTGATTATTACAAATTTTATGCCTATATCAAAATATCTCATGTACCCCACAGATATATACACCTACTATGTACCCACAAATATTAGTAGTAAAAAAATTTATGCTCAAAGCCCCTATAAAAAGTATCTGGTACATAGTAAATAGCATTAGTCACTATTGTGATGTTGTCATCTTTACTGTTATTATTACTAGTGCATTTTAGCTGCACAGTAGTGTTTCAAGGCTCTTTTAGAACTTTTTTTTTCTTTTTTTTTGAGATGGAGTCTCGCTCTGTCGCCCAGTGCAGTGGTGTGATCTCGGCTCACTGCAAGCTCCGCCTCCCAGGTTCACGCCATTCTCCTGCCTCAGCCTCCCAAGTAACTGGGACCACTGTATTTTCAGTAGAGATGGGGTTTCACCATGTTAACCAGGATGGTCTCGATCTCCTGATCTCGTGATCCGCCCGCCTCGGCCTCCCAAAGTGGTGGGATTACAGGTGTGAGCTACCGCGCCCGGCCTCTTTTAGACTTTTGATCATTCCCTCATCCCATGTTAAATGAGTTGATGGTCCAGTGATTAAGAATGCAGACTCTGGAGCTAGACTGGGCTCAAATTGTGGTCCTACAACTTTTAAGTGGCATGAGACCCTTTTCTCTTCTGTCATGCCTTCTCATCCGCTGGCTGGCATATGTGAGACCCCATCTACTCTCCGGTATAACTTCCTTGTTTCTCATTTTTAAAAGGGAAATAATAATAGTGCACACCACTAGGGTTGTTGTGAGGTTGTTGTTGTTGTGAGGGTTGTTGTGAGGATGACATGAAACAATGTAGATAGAACACTTAAAGCATGGCCAACACACACAGCAAGCTGTAGGTAAGTGGAAGCTGTCATTATTAGGTGAGAGATGGGAATGCATGCAGTGAATAAAGCTGAAACCACATTTGCCCTCCTGAAGTATAATTTTGCAGAAAAGCTAGACCTTAAACCAATAATACATGAAAGATTGAGAAGTGTTACCATTTAGAAAGTCCTCCTAATGTCTTCCTTAAATACTATCGTTTAAAAGCCTCTTACCCTCTCCTTAGTGGACAAAAGCTTTATTCTTTCCCACAGGCCATGGACACACCATTTCTCCTGTCCATTCTAGATGTCCTTTCCTTCCTGAACCACTGCCCCACCACTTCCACTTGAAATCACACTCAGATCAGACTCCAGCTTCCAGTAGTTCCCCAGTTTTATAAAGCAGTCCTTCTTCTAATAAGCCCTTGCAGTCTGAAAAAATCAGTCAAGCTTCTAAAAAAAAAATCACATGTATCAAACCTGCTTCTATATGGTAGGAAAGTCTTGCTCCCAAGACAGTGCTATTTCCCACTTGTGCAGGTCAGAGTGGGCAAATGCATGCTGAGCTGCTGTGTGGCTGCCACTGGGCACCCTTGGCCTTTGCACAAATTATCATTGAATGAATAAAAGAGATTATCACTGAAGCAATTTATAAGTGAGTTACCTAGGAGGTCAGGAAAGCACAGATTAATCTCCAAATGGATAAGACACAAAGCAGGAGAAAATAAAAGAAAAGATAACTTGAAAAAATTGTCCTCACAGCAGGTAGAAACTGAAAAAGAAGTATTCTAGAAATCTGATTTGATAGGGGTTGACATTCAGAAACCCTTACACCCTGTCTGGCTTCCATCACTAAAGCGCATGCACTTGTGAGATCATTACAGGGCAGTGGAAATCACAAGACATGTTCCTTTTTTTCCCCCTGATTACCTTTGCTAATCTTCACCTTGCCCAAAACCCCAAACCCACTCTGCCAGACATGAGCTTCAAATCCTGCCCAAGAAATGGGCTTAGCTCTATTCTGGCTCTGTTAGGGGAGGGAAGGAAGACAGAGGCCCCAAGGCATCTGCCAGGATTGAGCTCTAGGGCTTGGAAATATTCCAGGCTGGCTTCCCCTCGTGTAAACCCTGGCTCATGATTTTCAGGTGCCCTGGTACAGGGTGGAGATCTTCTACTTTTCCCTTCTTCATCCTTTACAGGATGGAAATGAGAGGCTGCTGAGCTTGATTTCCTCATGCCTGTCATGGACAGAGTGAAGGCACCTGGGAAGCTGCAGGCCTGTCCTGGGGAGGACAAGAATGCTTGGCTCACTAGGAGTCAAAGCAAGCTTTAAAAATGAGGGCCAGTACCATTTTACAGCTCCTAATTTAGGGAGAGAAAAAAATAAAGAATGTGCATCAGGCTCTAGATAATTGGTGTTTATCTGGACCATATTATTGATGATTTTGAAAAATAGGAACATGTTTCAGAGAAGAGTCTGGTAACAGGCATGAAAAGCCATAAAAAATTCATATTTTCTTATCTCAGTAATGTCAATGTTGAGAATTCATCCCCCCAGGAAGTAAAAACTCTTTGGGCACAGGAATATTCATAAGTGGCATTACGATTATGAAAAAAACTGTAAGCAATTATATCCAACAATGGCTAAACAGATTACAGCATATCCATATAGGGATTCATTCATTCAATCCAACCACAATTGATAATCTGTATGAAAGTTGTACTGAAATAAGGGAAAGTATTATGAAATAATACTACAGAATAAAGCAAAACAAATACCTATATCTAAACCATGGTTACAATTATGTCAAAAATGTATACATGGACAAAGATTGGGAGATGGCACAGGGAAAAATCAGAGGTGCTAAAGGGGTGAGATTAGGAGAAGATCCTTTAAAAACACTGTAACGTTTCTGCGATGCATTAATAGTAACAGGAAAAAATAGAGTCGCAGGCATCAGATTATTCATATTGCCCCATTTTGTTGGCTTTTCCTGGGTTGCTTAAATTAGCTCTTCTCAACCTGTCTGCCAAGGCACACCACTGTGTCATGGAAGGGTCCAGATATGGTGTTGGCCCCTAGCATTGAGCCCTGTCCACTTGGACGACCACTTGAGCCCTCTTGCTACTCATCACCTGATTGGAACAGCTTTCTCCGTTTACCCCCATGTGTCATGGTGGGAGAAAGCATGGGGAGAACTGCCTCAGTGAAAGAATTTCTTGTAGAAGACAGATGGTTCCTTTCTCTCCCCAGTTCCCATCCCCTGGTTCATATTTCATTGTATGTCCCATAGCAACTTGGGAGCTGGGGCCCTGACCGTCCTGCGTAATAGTATTCAGTTGTGCATCCAAGCATCCGGCTGACCACACCACTCCTGGCCAAGTTCCAGCGCAGAGTGCCTCAGACCCTTCAACCCTCATTACACAGAGCTGCTGCTCAAAGCCAGCTCTAAGGATAAACAGAGTGCCCCTCCATGCTCCTTCCTTCTTCCCCCTTTCCACCTCTCTTGGAGATGAACTAGTGTGCATTTACTGCAGATTCCCAAATATCTAGACCTTCAGCACGACACGCTGAGAAACATCAAAGCCTCTAAAGAAAGAAGCAGGGCAGGGAGGGGGATCCTGTGTCTTCAGACAACTAGGATATAGGTAACTTTATGACCAGATACACTTTTGCTCAGCACAATATTTAGCATCAGTAACGACCATTACCCAAAGGTATACAGCACTTTCCTACGCTAAGACAACCTGATGCTCACCGCGAAAGTGTTTTACAGCAAAATCATCCTTACCTGTCTCCTTTCAACTTCAATCTATCCAGCGTTCACAGATAGCAAATTTCAGGGCTTAATTAAAAAAAAAAAAAGAAAGGAAAAGGAAAAACTTTCCCATAGTTCAAAACAGGTGTCAATGCTGAAATACCTTGTTATTTTCCCCAGGCTGAGAGGATGGGTAAAATGCAACTCATGCTTTTCCGTGCCCAGACTGTGTTCTTTGAACACATTCAGCATTGACAGTTGAGAGGTTAAACCATATTGGATTTGGTGCTGTTTACTACCGGCAACTCCAGCTGAGAAAAAGAGGTACAAAAGTCACCCTCATCTTTTTGCAGCTAGAGGGATGGAAATACCCCTCCAGATTGAGGAGCTTGATGGCAAAGAAATAGCGATCACAAATCTGCAAAAGAAACTTGGGAAAGGAACCCTCTAGGGAGTTCTTTCACCTGGGAAAGCTCTTCTGGACAGTGATGTCTTTCTGCCATGCAGCCCACTTTAAAGACTGAAGAAGAAGAAGGAAATAAAAAGAAAATATTTCCCACCTGCTGATATTTTTTTATGATCTGCAGAGAAAATGCAAGTGCGTGTGGGCACTCTCCTGTACCTCCTTTGGAAGAGGAGGACAGGTTTCAAATGCACTTGTTAATTGCTCCCAGCCTCAACCCACACACATATGCCCACCTCACAGCTGAGCCCCCTCCCCAGCATTCCTTTCCCAGCTGCAAAGAAATCATAAAATGCTACTCACATGCGGCAGCCTCAGCCTCCTTTTACCTCTTCCCAGCTTGTGCACGGGCTCCAGTCGCTGCTGCTGCTGCTGCTTTTCCTGTTGCAAATGAAACAAACCTTCATCGACAGAGATGGTTTTCCTCTGGGCTGCTTTGTCTGAGATTCCCCAGATGAACACCGACTCGTTTATGTCATTATCCGTGTTCGATAGCTCCCCTAACACAGGCAGGGCTTTGGGGCTGTTAGCTTCCACCGGCTGGGCTTCTGGTGAGAGAAACAACAGACCTGAAACTGACAACTGATCGCATCAAAACACTCCAGGGGATGGCAACCCAAGACAATGAAGTAACACATTAGCTAACAACGATACCATACAAAGCCATAGATCATCTGTCTACATTGGCACTGTGAGCCTAACCAAGTTGAAGAGACATTATTTATGAACTTACAGCATCCAGAATGGCACCAGGTAAAGCCATATAGGCACAGTGTCATAGAAGGATTCTACAACCCTCAGACATGTTCAACATTGTGGAAATCAATAACGAGGTAATATCATTTAGTTAAAGGCTTTCAAATAGACCAGGGCTTACAGAAATTTAAGTAGACTTAGGTTTAAATGTGAGTTCTATCACTTCTTAGCTACGTGAATTTGGGCAAAGTCCTTGCCCTCTCTGAATCTCTTTCTTCATCTGCACATTAGAGATAATAATACTTACCCCATAGGATGGTTGCAAGAAGTGAGATAGTATATATAAATAATTGCTTTCAGTGCATATCACATAGTAGGCACCCCATAAGAAATATAAAGATCCACCACTCTGCAGCAGTTCACTTTGGGGACTCGTCGTCTCTTAATGAAAGTCCTTGTAGTTGTATTATAAAATACCAGGATCATTCCAATGGTCCATTTGAACCTTAACTGCTTCCTCAGAGGAAACAGGTTATGACACTTACACATATTTGGGGCAGCCCTAAATTCCAGGTCTCAAGCATGTAAGAATTCTGGGATGTCCAATTCTCAGTTGTAGGAAACAGAACCGCGGATTGATCAAGTATGCTCAGTACAAAGAAGACACTGACTTCTGCTGCTTTCCCTTAGAAACAGCCTCATAAGTAGAGAATGGGGAACTACTTTCACGGAAGCTCTTTGTTTAAAAAGGCTGGGGGTTTCTCAGGACTGACCGGTTTTGACAAGGGGACCCTCAGTAGAGAAATCTGTGTTCACTTCAAAACTTAAAAGAGTGTGTTCAAGTGATGAAAAAAAAAATACAGAGTGTTAATGCGTGAGTAGATCTCTAGGGCATTCTCATCCTAACTTCTCTTTTCCCAATTGAGAATATTGATGTTCAGGGTCTGGTCTTTACTGACTTCTCTCCTGCCTCCCACTACCCCCAACACAGAAGAAGAAAGCTTGTCCTGTACCCCAACCCTTGGAAAAATGCCTATTGCCCTGTTTCAAGGGCTTTCTACTAGTGAAGCCAACATAAAGTAGACCCAGGGTTGGCAAATAGCTTAGCCCAGTCTACTGCGCCCTATCTAATCCCACAAAGCAAGTTAGATGGAAAGTATGCTTCTGTGTCCCAGACACTACTATCTCAATAGATCAGGGTGAATGAGCAAATGTTAGCAACCTCAACCAGATAAGTTGCTGGTCAAGTCTTCTCTCATGGGGATGATATGAAGGGATATATCATCGCTCATGGCTTTAAAAATCAATTTGTGAATTTGTAAATGAACTTAAGATACCAAGGGAAAACTGAAGAGGTAATCAGTCAACGAAGTTACACACTGGTTCCTTCTAAGAGCTTAGAGAGCCTTAATAAGACCCCATGAACACGGAAATACCATTTTGTGAGGAATGTATACCAAGTACTTGTACCAGTGTCTGCTACATTGTAAGTGCTCAATAAATGCTAGTAATTAATAATAATAACCAATAAGGAGGAAGATGAAAGAATTCCTATAATTTGAGCTCATAAGTTGTATCAGGCATCACATCAGCATTTTACATATGTTGTCTTATTCAATGCTCACAACCACCATGGGAGATATTATAATTCCCATTTTTTGGATGAGGAAATTGAGGCATAGAAACTGAAGCAATTAGAAGAGAATGTTCACAAAGTTCCATGACGACACTTGCCCAACTGCTAGTATCTGTGCCTGCAGGCTCTGCCTCCTCCATTACTGTCGATGAACTGTTGCTTTCCTCATCTAAGGACACCTCCTGACTACTCAAGGACATCACTGCAGCAATATTCTTAAATCTTTATTTCCCTATCAATATTTCCTTCTCTACTGGATAATTCTCAACAGGTTTATGCTATTTGTTCTCTTCTTAAAAAAAAAAAACACAAATACAAACTTCAGCTGATCCCACATTCACCTCCAGCTTCTGCTCATTTAGATATTCCCCTCTACATCAAAAATTCTCTCAAGAATAGTCAAGATCATTGTTTACATTTCCTTTCTCTCTTAAACTTACTCTAATCTGACTTTTACTGCCACCCATCAACTGAACTGCGTTTGTGAAAGTCATTGATGACCTCCAGAATTCTACTGTCAATCCTCATCTTTTTTGGCCTAACAGCGTCATTTGACACAGGTGATCCCTCTGCTCCTTCTTGAAATGCTTTCTTCAGTTGACTCTCAGGACCCCACATTGCTCTGTTTTTCCTTCTCCCTCACCAACTGTCCTTTCTGAGTCTCCTCTGTTGCTAGCATCTCTCTTCTAGTTACAGAAGAGTGTCAGAAAGCAGTCAAAAGCCCAAACTCTAAAGGCAGAAAGCCTACGTTGAAATCCTGGCTGCGTAAGTCAGTAGGTGTATAATCTTAGGAAAGTTACTTAATCTCCTTCTCCTAGTTGTGTCATCTATCAAATAAGAATAATAAAGAGTTCTTACCTGATGGGGTTGCCGTGAAGATAGTAAAAAATTAATATATGGAAGCACTTAGAACAGAGCCTGGCACCTAGTAAACACTGCATGAACAGCAGCTATTTTGATTATCCACCTCTTAACACTGAGCACCTGAGGTCTTGGTCCTTGCATGACTGCTCTTCTCTGAGCGACCTCATCTCTTATTGCTTTAAAAATCATTTACAGGCAGATTTAAATCTACAGTCTAGCCCTCTCTTCAACAAGGTGGTCCCAATGGCCTAATTAGGATTTCCTCTTAGATGTTTACTGGGTACCTCAAAATTGAGAAATCAAAAACCAAACACCTATTTTTCTCAACAAACTTGTTCCTCCCTCAGGTTTCTTCATCTCAGTTAATGACAAATCCATCTTTCCAATCGCTCAGGTCAAAAGCTTACCTTTCCCTCGACTTATCTTTCCCTCACACCCAACATGCAGTGTATCAACAAATCCTGGTGGCACTGTCTCTAAATATATTTAGAATTTGCCACCTCTCACTTTATCCATGGCTACCTACCTGGTTCAAGCCACCACGATCTCTTGCACGGATCATTTCAATAGCCTCTCACCAGTTCTATGTGCTTCCGTCACTTCCCTCCTGCAGACTATTCTCAACACAGTGGGATCTTTTAAAACCTGGCGCGGTGGTTCACGGCTGTAATCCCAGCACTTTGGGAGGCCGAGGCGGGCGGATTGCCTGAGCTCGGGAGTTCGCGACCAGCCTGGGTAACAAGGTGAAAACCCGTCTTTAGTAAAATACAAAAAAAATTAGCCGGGCGTAGCAGCATGCGCCTGTAGTCCCAGCTACTTGGGAGGCTGAGGCAGGAGAACTGCTTTGAACCCGGGAGGCGGAGCTTGCAGTGAGCAGAGGCCGAGATCGCGCCAACACACTCCAGCCTGGGCGACAGAGTGAGACTCTGTCTCAAAAACAAAAAACAAAAAACGAAAACAAACAAAAAAAAAACCAAAAAACAAAACAAAACCTGCGGCCAGATCATTCCACTCCTCTGCTCAAAACTCTCCAGGAGCTTCCCATTTCACTCAGGAAACAAATGCCAACGTCTTCATAATAGTTTCTAAGCCCCTAAAAGGTCCAGCTCTCTGCTTCCCCTCTCAAATCTCTTGAGGCCCATCACTTCAAGTGCCCTAAACACACAGACTTCTTGCTGGTCTTTGAACACACCATGCTCCACTCTGACCCCTGCCCTTCCAGGGCTTATAAGCTTGCTTTCTATCTGCCTGGAGCACTCTACGCCCATATACCTACTTGATTCATTTCTTTACCCCTTCAACCTTCTTTCCAATGTTACCTTCTCAGTGATACCTTCCCTAATCATCCTATTTAAAATTGCTTTCTTCAGCCAGGTGCGGTGGCTCACGCCTGTAATCCCAGCACTTTGGGAGGCCGAGGCTGGTGGATCACCTGAGGTCAGGGGTTCGAGACCAGTCTGCTCAACATGGTGAAAACCCATCTCTACTGAAAATGCAAAAATTAGCTGGGTGTGGTGGCAAGCACTGTAATCTCAGCTACTCAGAAGGCCGAGGCAGGAGAATTGCTTGAACCCGGGAGGCGGAGTGAGCCAAGATCATGCCATTGCACTTCAGAATGGGTGACAAGAGCAAAACTTCATCTCAAAATAAATAAAATAAAATAAAATAAAATAAAATAAAATAAAATAAAATAAAATAAATCGTTTTTTTCTCAGCACTCTCTCTTCTCCAACTGTATTTTTCTACGTAATACTAATCACTGAATAACATGCATTTTCTACTTGTGTGTGAGTTGTTTTTCTTCAAACGTCTCCCTTTATAAATATGTAAGCTTGATGACAGTAGTTTTCTCTCTCTCTCTCTTTTTTTAACTGCTGTCCATCCATTGCCTAGAAAAGAGCTTGCACCAAATAGATACTCATTAAATATTTCTTGAACGGATGGATGGAACTAAGAGGATGAAATCTCTTGCCGGAGGCCACAGAGTTAATGCATGATGGAGCTGGACTTAAACAGATCTTTCCGCTTCACAGCCCTTGTTCTTTCCAATGCACCAGTACTGTCTCTACCGAAGTGTTGTGAAGACCATACTAGACTTACTAGTGCCCACCTAAACAATGTTTTAAATTCTTAGTGACTGGTGGGTCTTATGCTACATTTCACTGACTTCAGGCTGCCTGGCTCTCTGTCACTGCTTGCTAACATTTCTATCAACAAAATACTTCGTGAACTGTGAGTGTATTTTACCAAAAGGCAGAACAGCCACTTTATTGCTTTGAATAGATTTATTGGAAGTCAGCATTCTGACTGAAATGAGAATTTTCCTTATGGTAGATGTCCTTGGCTGTCCATTCAAAGACAACATGCTGTCTGCAAGGCCTTTTAAATGTCTTTTGTGCGGCCGGGTGTGGTGGCTCAAGCCTGTAATCCCAGCACTTTGGGAGGCTGAGATGGGTGGATCACGAGGTCAGGAGATCGAGACCATCCTGGCTACCACGGTGAAACCCCATCTCTACTAAAAAATACAAAAAACTAGCCAGGCGAGGTGGCGGGCGCCTGTAGTCCCAGCTACTTGGGAGGCTGAGGCAGGAGAACGGCATGAACCCGGGAGGCGGAGCTTGCAGTGAGCTGAGATCTGGCCACTGCACTCCAGCCTGGGTGACAGAGCAAGACTCCGTCTTAAAAAAAAAAAAAAAAAGTCTTTTGTGCACAAAATTATTTGACAAAAAAATAAACAATACCCTGGAATAACTGAGTTTTTGAAGCATGTTTCAGGACCAGTGGCTGAGCACTATGAGGGATCAGAGACTTTGTGAGTTGTTTTCAATAATACGTGAGAAAATAAATTTGCTTTTCACTGATTACCTTTTGAATCTCTTTAGTGTCCATTGGGAAGGACATGCTGTCCTTACAGGGCAGTCTAGGAAGGACCCTCCACTGGGAGAGAACTCTGGTGAAGTGCAAAGACCTCTGGCTTAGCAGACAAAAATCCTAGGTTTCATTCCCAGTTCTATCCCTGACCTTCTGGGAGGCCTTGGGGAAAGCTCTTCAATCCACTTGATTTCTGCTTCTTTATCTATATAAAGCAAAGACTGAACTAGCTTATCTTTGTTGTCCCTTCTAGGTTTAAGTTTCTGTTAGATGATGAGTTCCATTCCCAGTTGTGAGGGTGAATGTGTGTTGTGCTACAGTGAAGTGACTGGTGACTGAGTTTAAGCCTGTAGACTACTCTGGTTATAAGCAGACCAAACCTACCTGGTCAGTGTTAGAATGTATCCATTCATTCAGCACCTATTAGATATTTGCCTCACTGTTATATGTTAAGTATATAAACAAGAGTAAAACAGTTTGTATATTAAAGGAGTTCATAGCCCAATGTGCAATGCAGCAAAGCACATAAACAATTATAATCCTATGAGGATGAGGGAAAACAAAGGAGGGCCATTTGATTAAGTCTAGGACTTAGGGATGGCTTTTTGGAGGATGTGACCCTTAGGCTGAATCTTGAAGAATGAGAAGGAGTTGTCCTGGAGGAGAAAGGCAGGAAGGGGTAAAATGGGTGATCCAGACAAAGAAAAACATCACCTGTAAAGGTAAGAAAGCGCGAGAATGGGCTCATGTTTAACCAACTGAGATTTTTGAGTAGAGTTCTGACTTTATATCTTATTTCTCCTACTATTTTCTGTAAATTTAAAAACTCTTATCTTTGTTCATCGCAAGGATAAGAAAGGAGATTTGCATTTCAAATTCTATTCAATAGCATTGTATAAGAAAGATGGTGAAGAAATTGACCCAAAGTGATATCTGATCATTATTTTTATATTTCTTTGCTAATGTTGTCTTTGAGTCCTGCCATCTGTGTCTCCCACCCTGGCCCTCACTATTCTGCTGAATAAATTATGTACGTGTACCACAACCTGCCAGAATGTGTCAGCATTCATCAAGTAAAGATGTAACACAGCCAGATAAATCTTGCATGAGGAAATGTTTTATCCTGCGAATTAGGGTGGGAGGCCCAAGGCACACACATCCTGGGCTTGAGTTCTGCCTTGGCACTCATGTTTTTCGTCTATAAAATGGGAGGAAATGACAGTATTTACTTCAAAGGTTTGTGAATTAAAAGAGATAATTCATATAAAGCTATTGGCCCAATGGCTGGCACAGGGGAGGAGTCTGATGAATTTTAGTGGATTAATTCTAGTATTGGCATTTTCTTAGAAATAGGCATCTGAAACCCAAAACTTATTTAGTGTTGTGTCACTTGACTCAATGCACTCCCTATATTAAACTATAAAACTTGGAAATTAATTATTAGGTTTTAGCTAGAATGCAGATATCATTGTTCAAGCAACTGTGAAAGTAATCCTATCAGACCCTAACTTGCCAATGTTCAGTTACTGGGCAGCCAGCGGCCAAGACTGAGGTACATGTTTAGCCAGGGGATCCGTGAACTAAGACCAGGCTAGATCTGCCAAGGATGTTGCTCTTTTTAAGGTCAATTACAGTTTACAAACCTTTTTTTATTTGAGTTCCTGGGGCATGGATTGTCTTCAACTTTATATCTTCAGTGATTAGCACAGTGTGTGGCAATTGTAGGTGCTTTTCAAGGCTTTGCATTCATCTGCCATAATTGGTACCACTTAGGCCTTCTAGATAATTAACTGCACACGTCCACTGACATCTATCATTGCAGAGTTACATGGTAATTATGCACCTATGGGGTCCAGTCACTGTTACAGAACTTGTGGGCAATGTAGCAAGATGGCATGTAGGTGCATACCAAGAACTTGGACCCTCATCCCAGATATGTATCATGGACATGAGACTCAAAAGGCAGCTTTTGCAACCATTAAGGTAACCATGTTGAGATTTCAGGATCCATGTAGAGAGTCTAAGAAGCTTGGCAAGTCTTTCTCAGGGTTTTCCAAGATCTGGCAGCAGCTCGTATTGGGCAGGCAAAATCCCCTAGCCACTGATCTGAGCATATTCTTCATAAGGAACAGGGGAGACTTAATGCCACACTTTCTGAATTCCCCCAGTCCAACATCTCCTGATACTCTTCCCAGAGAAAATATCCTTTCAGTTAATTACGACTTCTATAAGATGTGCAAGTATATGTCAAATTGCTCATTTTCATCAAGCTTAACCCAGTACTCTGCCGAACAGTTTCAGATGCTCGATACATTTCTGTGGAATAAGTAAAAGCATGCATGAAAGAATGTTTTCATCCCTGTGATTAAATAGGGGTCATTTTCTTTCTGTCTCCCCAAGAAACAGAATGCTCTAAATAAACCAGAGGTCACTTGCTGATAGGTTTTGGGCAGGAGGGGCCATTGGCTCTCATATTTCAGGGCTGCTCTGTGGCGCCTCCGGTTTCGTCAGGATGTCACGTTTTCAGTAACAGCATCTGCTGTGCTTCTAACGAACAGCCAGTGACAAACACAGAGCCTCTGCCTCTCCCCAGGACCTGCAGAGGACAGAGAGGCCGCAGCTGGGAAAGACAGACCAAGCCCATATTTCATAACAATTACTCTGGATTATCAGGAAAGGTGGCAAGAAAAACTATTAGTAAGTTGGTAGAAAGAAGATTTATGGCTTGGCAGCCCAAAGGTGTGACAGGTTTCTCCTCTGATGAAAAATCACTTCTCTGGAGGTGAGAAAAGGGTAGGCTCCCTGTTCATCAGATGGGAATCTGTCAAGTTAACCTCACTTTTTTGAATAATTGTTAGTCTCAATCCAAAAACATCCCTTTGACTTCTTAGGGCAAATAATTTCTTTTTTATCCCAGGGAATATTGCAAGTTTTGCAAGGTTTAACATGGCCACCTCCACCAAAATCCTGTCTTATTACCTATATATTTATCAGTGCTTTATTTTTTTAATTTTAATTGACAAACATTGTACATATTTATAGGGTACACAGTGATGTTGCGTACATATATAGTGATCAGATCAGGGTAATTAGCATATCTACCATCTCAAATGTTTATCATTTCTTTTTTGAGAACATTCAACAACATTCATTCTTCTAGCTATTTGAAACTATGTAATATGCTATTATTATCTATATTCATCCTATAGTTGTATAGAACTCTAGAGCTTATTCCTCCTATATAGCTTACTTTTGTAAACTTAAACAAATCTCTCCCTATTTCTCCCTTCCCCCCACTACCCTTTAAGTATTCAAATTCAAACAGATTAGCTCAGGAACCAAGAAAATTTCAAATACAATATATTTTCCAGATCCCTGTGTTTACACCAAAATAAAGTGTTGACACTCACAGAAAAGGGACACAGGGAACAAAGGAAGGACCCTTCAGAGTAAATAATTTTTAAAAATTTTTTGAGACGAGTCTCACTATGCTGCTCGGGCTAGTGTTGAACTTCTGGCCTCAAGTGATCCTCCTGCCTCAGCCTCCCAAAATGCTGGGATTACAGGCATATCACAGCGTTTTAAACCAGTGGACCATCCACTTTGAGAGAAGTAAAGAACATATCAAAGTTAATATATTATAGACATCCTTGGGGGACATATTTTTTGGAGACAAACTCCACCCTTTCTCCAGTGAGCAAACAGACGTGGCTGCAATGTGTTGAAGGTAGTGTATTGCACCTACTCTCATGAATCCTTATGCTGTGATACCGTGTTGAAACTTGAAGCTGAGAAGTGGTAGGGACTGGCAGCTCCAGCAACTCCTGCCTTGTCCAATAGCTACTAAACATTGTATATTTCATTATTTTGACATACATCATTTTACTTCCTTCTCATGGCAACCTCATGAATTAGGCATTGTCTTTCATTGTGCAGATTAGAAAATCGACGCTCAGTTCCCCAAGGTGAAGTCAGCACTAGGTCTCAAGCTCTGGACTCCTTTGCTAATGCTCTTTCCATGACACCTCCTTCTGGCATTGTGCAAGATGAGGAATGCTCATCCTCACTCCTACACACATACTTCTCCTTGGAATTGACTATTTGGTATCGGTGTCCTGATGGGAACATATTATACATGATAGCAGACAGGCTGAAGCCAAAGAAGCCAACAAAGTAAGGAGCAATGGAAAGTGCCTTGGGTATCAGCCTAGTGTGGTTTAGCTTCAAATCGGATTCCGTGTGCTGCTTTGATTTGAAAATAATAGCAATAATAATATTTCATTTGTGCCTCACAACCATTTGCCAAGGGGGTTTTCCCATCCTAGATTTACCTATGGCTGAGGCTAAAATAATTTTTTACTGAGGCTCTCAGTTGGCAAGAAGTTACCGATTCATAATCAAATTCAGAGTTTCTTGGCTCCAAGTCCAACACTTTTAAAATAACCTCTTAAAGCTTATATGAACAAAAATCAGGTTCATTAGATAGCCTGATAAGAAAGGAGCTTATAAATTTTCCAGATCCTGCATGGAATTAAATAATATGGTTAATCTGAATAACAAAAAGAACTATATTAGGACCGACCCTTTAATGATAAAAGTGTAATGCCTCGTACATAGGGGGTACTCAAGAAATGTCTGCTAAGTAAATGAATGTATGAATAAATGAATTGAACTACACTGGCACATTAGCATACCTTGAAAGGTTGGACAACCCAGTGACGCGATTCACTGGTGTACAACTGACCAATTCACTGAATACTAAACATCAAATATCAAGTCTTCTGAAGTCATATGAAGCATCTCCTTACAACCCATCAGGGAGGTCAGACAACTTCCCCAAATCCAAACAGTGGTGATTTGATTTCAGGAGCACACAGAAGGCCAGGAGGCAAGGGGTCTAAGCAATCATGAAAATCTTCCCTGAAGGGGAACATCACACACCGGGGCCTATCATGGGGAGGGGGGAGGGGGGAGGGATTGCATTGGGAGTTATACCTGATGTAAATGACGAGTTGATGGGTGCAGCACACCAACATGGCACAAGTATACATATGTAGCAAACCTGCACGTTGTGCACATGTACCCTATAACTTGAAGTTTAATAATAATAAATAAATTAAAAAAAAAAAAAAAAAAAAAGAAAATCTTCCCTGGGTGACCCTCACTGAGAGCAGGAGGTTGAACAGACTGGCACTTTGCTCCCATGGCCCTCCAGTTCCTACAGCTGCAGTCACTTGACTTTGACCACAAACTCAGCCCCATCCAAGCCTCCTAGGTCAAACTGCTGCTGCTGAAGGCTCTTTAAGGAGATAGGACTTAGTAGTCAGCTTCCTACGGGTCAAGACAATCTTGCTTCCGGTCCAGGGCTAACCTTGTGCTTTTATTGGGGACTTACCTCATTCTTATGCTTAATCTTTTGCCACCTTTTATTTTATTCCCTTGAATCCAAGTCTCTATTTTGATAAACTGAGAAGTATCTTATGTTCTACAAGCCAGGCCCTGCCTTGTTCCTATCAACTCTGTAATAGCCATGACAGACCTGCTTCAGGCTGCTATTGGTAACACTCCTAAATTCTGTCTGCACAGAACAACTCTTCTTATCGCCAGCTCCCAGCCTCCCTAGAGCTATCATGCTCTAACTTCTTTCTCCTATAGCCTTCCCTTCCCTACATCTATCCAGTCAGTGGGTCTTGCTAAACACACTATTGCATTCAGCTGTCACTGCATTAATATAGACCTATCTTATATCTCATCTGATGGATATAATAGGCATTCAAAATGTAATCTCTCCCAACAAGATGGTCTACATTGCCAGCAGAAGAATCTTCCCTGACTAATACCTATATGTATCCTCCCTATAACCCTGCTTAAAATATTTCCATTGTTCTCTACTATGTGTAGTGTGCTTGGTGGTGTAATGGCTCCTTAAAGATGTCCTAATCCCCAGAACATAAGAACATATTAGGTTACATGGAAAAGGATAATTAAGTTTGTAGATGGAATTGAGATTTCTCATCAGCCAACTTTAAAATAGGTAGATTATCCTGGATTATCTATGTGAGCCCAGTCTAATCACAAGAGTAGAAGAGAGTAGCAGAAGATGGCTCACAGAAACGTGACTTCACAGGCATTCAACCTGTGATTAGTTGTTTTGAAGATGGACAAAGGGAACCACAAGCCAAGAAATGTGGCAGCCTCTAGAAGCAGGGGATGTCAGTTTACAGCCAGCAAGAAAACGGGGACCTTTGTCCTAGAACTGCAAGGCAGTGGATCCTGCCAACAGCCCCAGTGAGCAAGGAAACAAATCCTTACCTAGAGCTTGAGTTTATCCCCATGAGACCTGTGCTGAGCATATGACTTACAGATCAATAAGATAATAAATTCGTGTGGTTTAAATCCTACGCTTGTAGTAAATTTGTTACAGCAGAGATAGAAAACAAATACTAAGAGATAAAGATAAAGCTCTTCCCATGGACTGCCCTGGAATATGGCCCAGGGTGATGTCTGGGCGATAGAGCAAGATTCTGTCAAAAAAAAAAAAAAAAAAAAAAAAAATTTGTGGGACTACAGAGAAATGGGCAGCTCCTGCCCACATCCAGAAGGTTCAGTTTCTCGGTTCTGAAGGAACGGCTTCCCTCTGTTCCTTTCAGTGTGCTCTAGAACTCACTCCTTCCACCTCTTCAAGGTATCTGCTTCAGCGATTTCTACTCCATCTCTAGCATTGCAATTATTTTCCTCCCAACCAGATAATTTTCATCAACATATAGTAATGTTTTCCCAGAGAAAATCTTTTGATACCATGTTTCTCTCTAGCTACTGTCCCATTTTTCTGTACCCTTTCCAGCAAACTACTCTTGAGTTGTCTGTGCTTGGTGCCTCTCAATCCTCTCCTCTCATCCTCTCTTGAGCCCTTTCCAATCCTGCTTTTGTTTCCACACTTACATGAAACAATTATTGTCAAGGTCAAACATGACAGCCAATGTCCCCTTCTTAACCTTCATTTGACCTATCAATAGCATTTTACATTATTGAATTATTTTTCTTGAACCATTTTCTTTGCTTATAGGACTGTCCTCTAACAAGCCATCCCCTACCCAGTTTCCTATGTTAATTTCTCATTTCTGTCCAACTTCTTACATAGGAGTTGTCCAGTTCACTCTTCTCTGTCCACGTCCACTCCCTTAGCACATTCATCCAATCTTAGGCTGCTAAATATGATCTGAACACTGTGGAGTATGCTCTTGACTTTAGTGTGGATCTTTCCTCTGAACTCCAAACTAATTTGTTGAATTGCCTCCTCACTATCTCCACGTGGATGTTAACACACATCCACATGGCTTAAACAAAGCCCACCTTCAGCCTATTCCCTCCTAAGATGTCACCATCTTGAAATTGTCATGTTCTGAATCTTGTTCTTTTTCTTTCATACATCTAACCCGACTAACCCATCATCCAAAGTTGACTCTCCCTTCAAAACATATCCAGTACTTTGCCATAATCCCACCATCCTCACCTCCTGCACATATGCCCCAGGTCCAAGCAAGTCATCTCTTGTCGGGCTGTGAACGAGCCTCGTAATTGGGCTGTCGACTTCTGCCTTTGTCTCTACACAGCAAAGGGGAGATCTTTACAAAGGTGGTTCTGATTCTAAGCACAAAGCCAGAATGATCTTTTCAAAATGTAAGTTTCAGTTCCTGAATCACTCAAAATAAAAGCCACAGTCCTGACCATGGCTTTGAGGCTATATGGGATTTGGTCTCTGAGACCCCATCATCCACCACATTTCTCCATCCTCATTTAACTCAGCCACGTTGACCTCCTTTCTCTTCCCAAAAAAATGAGAAGCAGGCTCCACCTCAGGGTCTGGGCACCTCCCTTCTCCTTGGCTTGGAGCACCTTGTTCTTCGTATATTCATGACTCACTCTCCTGCTCTCCAGATTTATCCTTCAATGTTACCCACTCAGGAGACCCTCCCTTGGTCACCCTACATAAAATAGTCTTCCCTTTCCCACAGCAAAAGACCCAAATTTCTGCTTTTCTTCCCTGTAGCAAGAACAAAATATGACGGAGGGGGAAAAAAAGAAAAATACAGAGAAGGGAAGGGAGATACATCCTTATCACAAAATAACATCCAATCACAAGAGAAACAAGAAAATAAGGAGAGAAAGGAGCCAATTTCATGATGGGCTTGGGGCACATTGAGTGTAGGGGTGCAGGGAAGACTCCAAAGTGGAAACGCCCAGTGGTCAGTTATTTTACCAGGTATCTCCTGCAGAGACAATGCTTTGAATTGCTGGAGCATGAAGGAAAACTGAACAGGTAGCCTATTTTGTCAAGACTTGACTTGAAGGACATGATCACACCACCAAGGATGATGTGAATCTGGAATGCAGCCCCTTCTGATTGACATACCATCATCACAACTCCTTGTGTGTGCATAGAACTTTAGAGTTTGTAACTTGCTTGCATACATGTGGCTTTGTGTGACCCTCCCCACCCTGTGATTTCAATGGGGCCGGCATTACACGTTCACATCACACAGGAAGGATGCTTGTCATGTAAGCCTACCAGAAGGGAAAGAGGCAGCTGGCAGCTTGCAGGATCACCATCCTCAGCAAACAACAACAACAACAACAACAACAGCAACAAAAACTAGCATACTTTTTAAATGTAAAAAAAAATACATAAAAAAACCCCAGAGTTTCCTGGGCCTTACCCTACTTATTCAACTAGTAGTCTCTTGGTGTATTCAGGAATCTGCATTATTCCCAGGTACTCCAGGGAATTCCTAGGCACACTAATAATTGTCAAACAACCTCGATCTTTGTTGTTTACAGTTGATATAAAGTGAACCCTCAAGTACATTTGTAAAACTCAGGCCACACAGGCTGTGAGTTATGAAACTCAGGCTACATTCAGCAGGGAGATTATCCCAACCACATAGCAGCTTTCCTGTCACGAGAATCAGATTGGCTCTAAGGTAACCTCCAGACCCTACAGGATCCAGCAGGTCTTCCCTGGGCTCCTATCCCATGGAAGCAACGATCACAGGGTGATACAGGAAGGCCCTGTAGAGCCCTGATGTCATAGGTGTTATCCTCATCTGCTAGGTTATTCCACAAGCCAAGCATCCATTTCTGTGAAGCCCTGGCCACCTGCTGGTCTTAGGAGTAGGCGGTAGCTACCAGGGTTGAGTGAGAAAAGAACCCCTCTTGGTGTGTTCTAAAGGCTAACCAGAGCAGGGATTACCCAACGTTTTCTGTAACAGGGAAGAGAGTAAATATTTTCAGCTCCATGGGCCATCTGGTCTCTGTCACAACTACTCAGCTCTGCCACTGCAGCTCAAGAGCAACCATACATAATATCTAAATAAATGGGCATGGGTATACTTTAATAACACTTGGCATACAAAAACAGGCCATGAGCTGGGCTGGGCTGGGCTGCCAGCCCTACATTGCCAACCTCTGCACTGGAGTCAAGACAGATGTCCCATCTTCTTGATTTTCTAAACTGATAAAGGTGATAAGAATAATTCAAAGCAAATGAAAATATCTTTTAAAAAGCCTAAAGCCCAGCATTCCCCACACTCACGATATAGCTTTGGAAAACATTACACTAGTCTTGTGGCTGCAGATTTAGCTTTCTAATTATGTTTTGCTCAGGATATTAATATGGGCTTACATCCTCTGAGCAGATCCCATTCAGGACTCAGGAGGAGGCCACGAGTGAAGGTGCAGAGCAAAGTGAAAATAAAAAAAAAATAAAACAAAACTGGCCTTGGATTAAAATTAGCCACAAGTAATTGAGAAAAGACTGCCTATAACCTGCCAGTGGGAATGAGAGATGCGCTGTGAGTGGCTGTGGGTTTATTAAATTTGAAAATGGCATCTCTCACCTTCATTTACTTGGTTCCCAAAGGCCCATGTTCAAGCAGGTGAAAGTCAGAAGGGCAGGGAGGTCTCTCCTGAGCCAAGGAGGATATTCTCCTGACGTGCACATTCTAAATCAGGGAAGCAGGAAATGGTGGAGAGTGTTAGCATTTGTTGATTGCCTATCACCTATGAGATATGTTGTAAGTGGCTTTACGAATAATAATAATAATAATAACAGCTAATATTTTTTGAGCACTTGCTCCTTACTAATTTTTTGCATAAGTTATTTCATTTACACCTCCCAAGGACGCCACAGATTAAGTACTATTATTATACCCTTTTTACAAAAACTTAGATTAAATGACTTTCTCAAATTCACAGAACCATTTAAAATAGACAGTATGACTCCACAGTGCTCACTTTTAACCACTATGTTCAATTGCCCCTAAACTATCTATTTCTCACACACACAGACACACAAACCTTTCTAAAAGGGTGGTGTTATTAGCTCCACTTTGCAGATGAGAACGCTGAGAATATAGGTGACATCTCCGGCTGAATACAACGTCAGAGGCAGCCCCAGATCCAGGTCTGTTTAACTGAGAGTCCATGTTCTATTCACGGCCAGTTGCTACCTGGTGGCCTAGGCCGTGTCATTGACCCACCTAAACCTCCTGCCTTCTGCTGTAAAATTAAGATAAGAGTGTCTGTCTTGCCTACCTTCCAGGACTGGTAGAAGGCTTAAATAATAATCCTACACTTTCAAAATCATATACTTTAAAAATGAGACAGTATTGAGTAATTGCAGCTTATTGATTAGAGATATAAGCTTTGGAGTCTGATATATCTCAATTCAGCTTCTGAATCTGTCACTTGCCAGCTAGGTAACCTTGGGTGAGTTCCCAAGTCTCTCTAGTTTTACATGCTTTTATCTGTAGAGTGGCTGTAATAGTACTATTGTACCCAGAAAGTTGTTGTAAGTATAAAATGAGATCCTGCTAGATCTTGCCACCAAGATACTCGAAGTATATAATTCCTTACTCATTTTATATTGATTAGAGAAATGGAAGAACTCAGAGGTTTTAAAACATGAGATTAAGAACTCTGGGAGTACAACTGCAATAAAAAAATTAATAACTTAGAGAAAGAGACTTTTGGCAGAGGTCATGTCCTTGCCTCCTGCTAGATGACTCCTTTCTTCTTGTTCAGATATATCCACAGCTGTGGTCGTATGAATGCTTCTGCAGGCACTGTGAAAATAACTCCCCTGGATCCTATTGAGTGATCTGCTTCCATTAACAGAAACATATACAGCCATAAAGACTAGGTATATAGCATTTATTGCAAGCAGGAGAGTCAGTGGGGAAGCCCAAACTTGGTTTCCCAATTCTAGAAATAAGGAAGTGGCTGCAGACCCAACTCCGTTGCCTCTGAGCCCACTGACAGCCTCTCCAAACATGATAGAACAGATTAGGGATTTCTGTAGATCTGTGCAGGCTTTGTCAGAGTTGAAGCAATTGGCCCGCCAATGACAGAGACCCTGACCTGCAGAGTGTTCCAAAGTCATCTTCCTGCAAGTCATTTCATTCGAAATTAGGAGCCACTCCACCCCTATAAAAACAAGACAGTGGCTTGCTTCCCAGGCCAGGCCTCACATAGTCTTAAGCTGAGGAATAGCAGCCCTAGAGTAGTAAACTCATTAGGACTGCCAGTTTCAGTCTTTGTTTCCCCAGGAAAATGCATTACATATCCCATAGCAAGACAGGCATGAAGACCCAGGGATGAGCTGAATCACCAGCTGCAGCAATATGAGCCATTCAGTACCATGCTTTGGAGAGCCAGAAAAATTAGGGGGTCAGAGAAAATGAGACAGTTTTTTTTGTAAAGCACTAAACAGATAAGAGGCACTTTTGTTATTGCTGTTGTGATGGAGATCACACAGACCACAGGTGACCAAGACTATGAAAGAGATTTTCCTCCATAACCGTGAAGGCTGCTTTCCACTCTGTGCATTTTAAGACCAAAAAAAGGACAATAATATTAGATATCCTTATCCTTTTGAGGACTTTGGAAAACTCTATGTAATCTCTTTTACAGAACTGCTATTGGGAGATTAGCACTTTTCTTAAACGCTGACTGTAACTATTAATATAATGTCCATTTTCATTGAGTACTGACTGTGTGCCAGATACTGTGATTTATATTGACTGTTGTGAGTACTTGTAACAACTCTGAAACGTAAATATTCCCACTGTCATTTTACTGCTGATGAAATTGAGACATCAAATTTGCTAACTGTCCCAAGGCCATGTAACTAATAAGCGGTTGAATTGGTATTAAAGCCCAGATCATTTTGACTTCAACAGTTGCCTTTTTCTACCACATTATCACTCTGTTTCCTCAGCCTTTTTCCAGTAGACTTTCTTTCTATATGGGTCAGTTGGAAAAAGCCATTTGCTCTGTGCTGAATTTAGAGCCTGCTGAGTTGTGTTGAAACATGGCTCTGTCTCTTTGACTAATTATCAAGAGTCATCATATGACCCCACACATGCTTTGCTCTGTCAAAGAGCTTGAGGAAAGGATTGCAACATGAGTGTGTTTTATGATAGTCCCTGGTGAAATTAGTGACCTTGGATAAGGTTTCAGGATAATTCTTTGGACGATTGTTCTATATCCACTTCCTTTACCAGCTGTCAAGGTAGTTCATATCATATTCTTCTTAATGGAAGGATCCATTTCCACCTCCACCTTGCTGCCACCAACACATACACATACATATTTTCACGCTGCTTTCAAATAACTCTATATCAATTAGCTCTTTTAGTTCCCCTTATAAAGGAAGAGAAAGAGATCCAGGCAATGGAAAGTTAAAGAGATATAGTATATAATGCAAGAGCTAAGTCACTTCTACCTCAGTCTTTGAGATGTGCTTCTCCTGGCTTTGAAAATTCACAGAAAATTTTAGTCAATCAATAAATCAATAAAATGGATGCCTCATCCCCTTCTATCCTAGACACCTGCAGTTGCTAAAATTATTTTGCAATATGCAAAGGATAGTAGACACGTTTTTCCCTGTAAGAGCATTTGCATAAGCACTTCTAGTTTATATAAGCAGTGCACCGATTTATCCAATTTTTCTTTAGAGAAAACACATTCTGCTCAGAGCCTGGTTCTGGTCTGCTTGGAGGCACATGATATCAACTTCTCCCAGCATGATTGTCATCTTAGCCTCAGTTTGATGTAGCTCTCTGGTCCTTGTGCCTTGTGTTCTCTTGTATCATGTCTTACATTAAAATACTGTTTTTTGTTTTTTGTTTTTGGCTGTGGTTCAATTTGTTACAATTAATGAACCAACCAATACATTATTATTTACTAAAGTTCAGAGTTTATAGTAGAACTTTATGTGGTATGTTGTGTTTTATGAATTTTGACAACAGTATAATGACATGTATCCATTATTATAGTGTCATACAGAATAGTTTCACTTCCCTAAAAAATCCTCCATGCTCCACCTATTCATCTCTCCCTCCCCATACCCACCTATCCCCAGAACCTGGGCAACCAGTGATCTTTTTACTCTTTCCATAGCTTTGCCTTCTCCAGAATGTCATATGCTTGAAACTATATATTATGCAGCCTTTTCAGATTAGCTTTTAAATAGTATTTTAACTTCTAAAAATCTGTGAAACTAGCTCTCAAATTCACTAGGAGTGGTCTACCAATTTGTATTAATTTTGCAAGGTCCCTAAACAAGGCAAAATCTAGAGGACTGATTTTACTGCTGCTATCAGTTTCTGGGTGGCTGCAGAAATGTTTTGAAGAGTGAGGTGGTTTAGTATAAAAAGGTTGAGTCAATCATTTTCCCCAATTCCATAATCATTGACCCATTCAAAGTCTTTCATTTTTGTTTGATTTTTAAAATTTATCCATCTCTCTATCCATCCATCCATCCATCCATCCATTCATCCATCCATCCATCCACCCATCCATCCATCCATCCATCCATCCTATTACTTCCATACACTCTTATGCCACTATTCTAATATGTTGAATATGAAACTCTAAATTTTATGTACTCTTGTAAAATTCATAGCATTTTTACTGTTGTGAGCATGTTATACATTTACTTAAATGGCACTGTGTTAATAACAGCATTTTGTTTTTATATTCTCCAACTGTTTCTGGTAAACAACCGAGTTTGTTGCTTCTTCTTGCTAAACGGCATCCAGATGGATGTTTTCCATGTTGGCTTGCCCATTCCTCAGAACTCCCACTAGCAATGTGGTGATGAACAATTCAGAAACTACATTGTTCGAATATAGTAACTCTTGAACAGTCATTGTTTCTTGCAGCAAAACCAATTTGAAGGAGAACCCAGTACTTTCCTTTAACAAATTCAAGGCATAGTTTCATGTCAGCAAGGTCTTAAGGAAAAACATGATTATTTTACTGAGGATCTGGTGGAGAGGGAAAGATGAGAATGAACCACTTACTGTCTTATCCTTATCTCCAGGTTCCCTGACAGCAACTCTGCTTCAGTTTCCATGTTTTTTTTTCCTGTACCCCCAACATTTATATCCCTTTTCAAAGGTAAAGTAGTTTCTCTCTCAGATCTCTTCACATTCCTCTCCCTGATCTGCAAATACAGGATCCTCTTAGGGTGATGTTTTCTTCTTAGAAAAGATATGTGTGCTGGAAGGTGGGGTTTCACATGGGATTACAGTTATCTATCATATGTAAGTATACATCTATTCAATTTTTACTTGATTTATTCTTTATTTTAATTTAGTGCAATAATAGACACATACTAAAATTTTTACATTTATTATGGGGGAAATTAGTGGTACCTTATACAAGATTTTCCTCTTGAACAAGAATACAGGAAATTAAGATTGTTGTAGAGCTGCAATGAGTACAGTAAGCATATAACTGAAAGCCTTCATCATAGTGTGCATCTTTAATTACTGCTTATGTTACTTTGATCACGCTTTACATGAATTAGCATAGATTCTTCTCTAATTAACCCAAAGAAGAAAATGAGATTAATTTCATCACGTGTGTACTGTTTATAATTATTTATTATGTAGCAAGTATCTCTATGTTCAGTGATTAGAATACGTGGTCTTATTTAATTCTCAGAATAGTCCATTGACTCTTTTAAATCCCATTTTAAACACGAGGAGCCCTAGACCTAGAATGGTGATGCATTTTTCCTGGGGTCACAGAGACACTCCACCAGCAGCAGGTCAACCTGCAGACTTGCCTGTCTCTTCTACAGCTTACTCGTTAAATCTTTAAAGTAGAATAATCCATCCAGTATTGAAGGAAAGAGTTCCACCTCCTTTAACACTCAGTAGAATTTATAATCACCCATGCACAGATTTTGAGAGCCATAGGGTGTCTTATAAACAGCAGGATGTTATTGGCAACTAGGGCAAGAAAATTCTTCCTCAGGCAATAAGTCCTCAGCATCCCTTGATGTTTAGCATCCCTCAAAGTTGCCCACCAAATGCTAGTAAGAGTCTCAATTTATCTTCTCAAATATCCCCCAGAGTTCTAAACCTCACCTCTCTCATTTTCAGAGGAAGAAACTGAGGCACAGGAGGTGGATTAACTGAGTCACACGGGGTTTCAGCTCTGACTGAACTTCAGATTCACCCAGAAAGTGCTTTTTAAAACACTGATGCCATAACAGAGTAGTTAGGAAACCAGGTGTTATAATCATTCTTTCTAGGTTCAAATATCAGTTCCACCAACTTTAGGCAAGTTGCATCATATCATATATTAAAGTGCCTCGGCTTTAAAATGCAGTTAGTAGCATTGACTTCCTGGGATTCTTGTGAGGATTGTATGAGTTAATATATGGAAAAGTAGCTGGCAAATAGTAATGGTAAATATTTATTATTATTATTGTTATTATTATTACTATTCCAGATTCCAAGTCTCCTTATTTGCTTACTGATATTCCTTCCACTAAGCTTTCAATGATTTTTGGTGCTTTATCGACAAAACACAACCCTCAGGTCTGCAAATTCAGCCCTAAATCTACATGGAGGGTAGGAACGAAGAACAAGTATGAAACGGTCTCCATAGGTGAGGAGGAAGGAGCAGAAAAGTCCTTCATGTACTGGATTATCTTGGATAGTGCCCCTCAGTGGGTCAAATGATTCAGTGAACTGCTTTGAAAAAAAGAAGGGTCACTGACATCGATTCAGGTGCTTTGTGGAGGACACAGCCTAGTAGCAGGAAAAAAAATATGAACTTAAGAATCAAACCAGTCTCCAAATCTTAGTTCTGCAGCTTCTCAGCTGTGTGACTTTGGGCTAAACTCTTTGAGTTTCACTTTCTTTGATGGAGATAAGACAACCTGCAATGCAGTATTATTGTGGGCATGAAATTAAATAATGAATACAATGTTCTTGGTACAGAGAAAATACTCAATGGGCATTAGTTCCCTTCCTTCAAATGCTTCTCAGAAACTGTCCCTCCCTTGCTCTTAACTCTGGTTTTCCTTTTTCTGTTCACCTCCACCATCTTCCTTGACTCTCACCTCTCCAAGCCACCCCAGAAACTTGAACACAGAGTGGAATTAAAGCATACCATGTTAGACTCACAAATGCACAAGGATTGAACAGGTTTAGGAGACCTGTTTAAGAGATTTTGAAACTCTCCTGGATACCAAGGGAGAAAATGCAGGGAAAAAAAATTGCATAACACATTAAAGCAATTTTGCCTCACAAAAAAAAAAGAGGTAGCATGCCTTTTTTGCCCCTTGTTTAGCTCAGCTAGTGTTTCCACTGTGAGTTTCCAGCTGGGCTCACTCTGCAATATTATGGGCTGTACATCGTACTCCGAAGACAATAGAAAAGAAGAATTTTGGACTTCTGCTCCAGATCCCTAAGAAAAAAGCCTGGACGAAGCTTCCACATTGGACACTGAGCTTCGAACTGAGAGTACACCAATGCCCATATCTCTGTGAGTATGTGTAAATGTTCAGTTGAAGGACAGCCTGAAACTGGGTCTGGTGAAGCTCAAGGTGAAATAGCAAATTGTAACATCCTGAATCTCTGTTTAGTTTCCAAAACTTTGTCTTGTAATAACCCATTTGATCCTCAAGTAGTTCTAGAAAGACAGTCTTCATGTTACAGATGTGGATACTGACACTCCCAAGAAGTGAAACTGATCTGCCCGAGGTCATGGAGAACAACCACGTGACTTAAGATTTAAGACTCAAATCTAAGATGGTACCTTAGTCTGCTCAGGCTATATTAGTCAGGGTTCTCCAGAGAAATAGAACCAATAGGGGACACACACACACACACACACAGAATTTATCATGTGAACTAGCTCATATGATTATGGAGACTGAGAAGTCCCTTGATATGCTGTCTATAAGCTGGAGAATCAGGAAAGCTGGTGGTATAACTCAACTTGAATCTGGAAGCCTGAGAACCAAGGGAATCCATGGTGTGACTCCCAGTTTAAGGCCAAAACCTAAGAAGAGGTGGGGGTGGGGTGGGTGGCGCAGGCTTGTACAAGTACCAGAGTCTAAAGGCCTGAGATACTGGAGCTCTGATGCCCAAGAGCAGGAGAAGATTGATATCCCAGCTTCAGAAGGGAGAATGAATTCCCCTTTCTCCACCTTTTTGTTCTCTCTGGTCCCTCAACAGACTGGATGCTGCCCACCCACATGGGTGACGGCAGATCCTCTTTACTCAGTCCACTGATTCAAATTTCAGTCTCTTTCAAAAACACCCTCACAGACACACCCAGAAATAATGTTTTACCAGCTATATGAGTGTTCCTTCACTCAGTAAAGCTGACACATAAAATAAACCATCACAGGCTGCTATAACAAAATACATGGAGTAGCTTATAAACAACAGAAATTTATTTCTCACAGTTCTGGGGTTGGGAAGCCCCAAATCAAGATGCTGGCAGATTGGGTGTCTGATGAGGGTCTACTTCCTAATCCTTAGATGGCACCTTCTCTCTATGTCCTCATATCGTAGCAGGGGCAAATGAGCTCCCTTGAGTCCCTTTTATAAAGGCACTAATCGCATTTGTGATGGTTCCACTCTTATGAACGATTACCTCCCAAAAGGTCTCACCTCTTAATACCTACACCTTTGGGGTTAGAATTTCAACATGTAAATTTGGGGGAGACAAACATTCAGACCACAGCAGATGGCTAGCTAATTTCCATTCTTAGTATTCCAATTTATGGCCATCTTTATAAAATAGCATGGAAAATGTGAAGTCATTACTACTCATAATTATGTTCCTATTTCTCCTCTGAAAACATGGGAGAATTATATCTCTCTGGTTCCTGAAGGCATAGCCATATAACTTGCTTCAGCAAATAAAATGTGGGCAAAGTGATATATGCCGTATCCAGGCAAAAGCATTTCATTGTCACTGAAAGACTCTAGATCAGGAGTTAGAAAACTGTGGCCTGCTGGCCAAATTCAGCCTGCTACCTGTTTTGTAAATTAAATTTTGTTGGAACACGGTCATACTCATTTGTGTTTATTTATGTTCTAAAACTGTTTTCATGCTACACTGGCAGAGTTGAATAGCAGTGACAGATGTCATGATCCGCAAAGTCAATAATATTTACTATCTGGATCTTTAAGCTTACCAACCCCTGTTCTAGATAGTTCTTTCCTGCCTGGTGAGCATACCTGTGATACAGATATAAGATGATGGAGGCTTCTTCTAACTGCATTGCTTAGCTTTTGCATGGAGAACAGTTACCCTAAAGAGTTGCTCAGACCCATCGTTGACTTTGTGTAAGTGAAAGGTAGGTCTTTGTTGTGTTAGGCGACTAAAATTTTGGATTTTTGTTAACATGGCATCATCTGGCTTTGCTTGACTGATACACAAGCTGAGTCAGTAAATGCCGAGGATAAAATAAAAATACGCTGATCAGAGTTTGTTGAGGTCAGGATGCCTTGAAAAAGTTGGACGCTGAGTGATGGAAATGAACATAGCAGGGGTGGATGGGTGTTCCTGCTTTTGAAACTGGCACATCCTGTGATTTTAAAATGGAGAGTTGTGGGCCAGAGATTGTGGGGAAGTTTACATTGGTGATAACTCTGCCTACCGGGTTTAAGGTCAAGGGAATTTCCAGGTTACTCACTGGTGAGAAATAGTCATGTTTCCCTAAAAAGTTCTGTAAATTAAGTTTCTGCCTAAAGATTTTGAGTGCTGATGTGTGAAAGACAAAATAGGTTCGCAGTTCTGAATTGTTCGGGTAATACTCTGAGGGAATGTTCTGTTCCTTAGGCTTAACTATTTAATCTCTTATAGTGGTTGATGTTCAATATTGAACAACAGATTAACTCTGATGTTGAGGCAAATGTATCTTTGTTGGAAGACTGACTCTTCTGCACCAGGTTTAGCTGGTTATTTGCAGGTCACTCTTGGTCCCAGTGCAGCAAAATAAATCGGGGCTGCTTCAGTGGTTTTAGAGTTCTCATAAGTGAACAAAAAAGGGACACAAAGAAATAAACATCTCTTTCACTTCTAAATCTGGTAAATCCCCAGACTCCAAGGAATATTTGTCAGAATATCAGAAATGAACTTCTAAACAGTTTGAGACAAATTCAGCAACGTTCCAGGGACACGGTGAACTTAGAGGAATAATTGTTACCATAATGCCTTCTGTCCTATGTTGTATGTCACATGCTTAGGCCAAAAGGGCCAAGGGTAATGTAATTTAGACTTAAGATTCTGAATGAGGGCTGACCAGTATAAGCTCTTAGCTGTGTTCAGTGACTGTAAAGAATGGACATCATGGATCCTAGACGCATGTGTTACTTGGTGGGTGAAACAAACACATACCCAGTATAACTCACAGGGCATTCAACTTACTGGATTCATAATATTTACCTCCTCTAACACATATATCCAGTCATTGTCCTGCCTCTGAGGTTGGTTTCATCAACTTCTGGTGTAGACAAATGCAAACTAGTTCAGAGGAGAAAGGGGATATGAGTATACTAATGGGACAATGTTTACATGTGGCATTACAGAGAGCATGAATAAAACTGGCTCTGGCTGCATCTGAGGAAGGGTTGCTGTTGACCAGTAGAGATGGTGGTAACAGAAACCTCGAACAATATAGCTGAAGAACTCCATAGACAATCCCTCTCCCAACCTCCACTGTTTTTGTTTGTTTGTTTGTTTGTTTTGTCTTGTTTTTTTGTTTGTTTTGGTTTTTTTTTTTTTTTTTTGAGATGGAATCTCGCTCTGACTCCCAGGCTGGACTGCAGTGGCACGATCTCTGCTCACTGCAACCTCCACCTCCCAGGTTCAAGCAATTCTCCTGCCTCAGCCTCCTGAGTAGCTGGAACTATAGGTACACACCACAACACCCGGCTAATTTTTGTATTTTTAGAACAGTCGGGGTTTCACTATGTTAACCAGACTTGTCTCAAACTCTTGACCTCAGGTGATCCACCTGCCTTGGCCTCCCAAAGTGCTGGGATTACAGGTGTGAGACACTGTGCCCAGCCTCCACTGGTTTTTTAAAAACACTACTTCTCATTTACCACTGTTCCAGAAGAAGAAATATGAAAATGCTCAATAAGTATACTCCTAAAATATAATCATTTTATCTTTGTCTTAACAACTGAAAGTAGCAAAGAACCAAGTAGCTAGCTTGTGTCTTTAAAAACTTTTCTTCATGAAAAAAAAAATCATTAATAAACATTTCAGAAGATTTGGAGGAACAGGATTCAGCACCCTACCCATGAACGTAACTGGAGACCCAAATTCTTGTCAAGAGAACAATTGAGATATCTTGTAACTACAGTGGCCTCCTTAACACTCTATTAAACCCAGTTTGCTATCAACAGAGGGCTGCTTTTCTTTTTCTGAAATTAGGGTTGTTTTCCTAATTATTTTAGCACATTACAAATATCCCGTTTGGATCAAGAGAATCTTCCACCAACTTCCTTACTATTTTATTAATTTACTTTCTTCTTCTGTGCCTAATCTAAGAATGCAAAAATAGCTCATGTGTTTGAATGCATATATCGCAAGTGTCAAAACGTAACTACTGAAGCCAAGTGGGGAGCAGCTTTAGAGGACGGGGGAGTGAGGAGACCAGGGCCTCCCCCAGCACCCGCTTGTCTCACAAGGCACAAGACAACACTTGAACTGCTTTGATATGGGAGAAACACAGTTATAAGGGAGGAAGTGTGCACATTTCAGTGCATACTTAATTGTATTAAAAAATGAGAAACCAAACACACAGCAAAGGGGATGAGAATCAGGAGGAAAGATCCGGTTTCCATGACAACTGGAGAAGCACAAACATCAGCACGGTGAGAGGTCTGACCTGGAGCAGTTGTGATGACAGCTTCACCGAAGGCCTGTCATCAGGTTTTCCCTTACCCCGTGTGCCTTTTTCAGTCATCCTCTATCTCC
Organism: Chlorocebus sabaeus; assembly: GCF_047675955.1. Lineage (NCBI taxonomy): Eukaryota > Metazoa > Chordata > Mammalia > Primates > Cercopithecidae > Chlorocebus > Chlorocebus sabaeus. Next base: position 42,394,131 of record NC_132919.1, read on the forward strand.
CTAAAGTCTTGGGATGAATGGGGACTATGCACCTTCCTGCCTGCAGATAGGGATGGTGCTGGCTAACATCCCTTAGCTTTTACTATTACAGAGGGAGATAGAAAATAGGAGTTTCCTTCAGATTATTTACCAACTCAAACATTAGAGTCCCATGCTGTCACTTCTGTGACCCTCAGCATTCCATATTCTCACCTTCCAGAGATACACACACACAACCACACACACACACACACAACCACACACACATACGTGCACACGCACAGCGAGTGAGTTTCTGCTAGGGTTTTTGGTTATGTGTCTCTATGGACGGCTGCACCCAAATCCGTCACCCAACATGCACATCTTCTGATGCTCTTCATGATAATCTGATGCTTCTTCACAAGGAAGCCTTTTTAACCCTCAGCAAATTTCATCATGAAATCACTCTTGCAAAGCAGATTAATTAAATAAGCAATCCTCAACACAGGACGCATATTAGAATCATGTGCAGTTTTATTTTTTCTCTAAAGTTCGGAAGGAAGGAAGGAAGGAAGGAAGGAGGAAAAGGAAGGAAGGAAGGAAGGAAGGAAGGAAGGAAGGAAGGAAGGAAGGAAGGACGGAAGAAAGAAAGAAAGAAAGAAAGAAAGAAAGAAAGAAAGAAAGAAAGAAAGAAAGAAAAGAAAGAGAAAGAAAGAGAGAAAGCTTCTCTGATGCCCAAGTCCCACCTCTAGATTTGATTTAGTGTGGCTCTTAAACATCACCATTTTTCAAAACACCCTCCCATGTTATTCTAATGTGTAACCTGAGTTGAGTATATTTTGCTAATTCATTCAGTGATGATTTACTTAGTGTCTATTTGTGGGCTGGGCTGTGGGCTGGATCTTAGAGATCTGAAGATGAATAAGGCACCAGAGTTTCCAGTCTACAAGTGGGAGACAGATGTGTAGGCAAGGAAGTGCATGGAATCTTGTGGAGGTCTTAGGCTGGTCTGTAGGAGGTAAGTGAGAATCTATGAGTAACTGGGTCTGTCTGGGGTCAAGAAAACATCATGCAGGAGTAGATGATGCCAGAGATCAGTATTAAAAGATGTTTATAGATGAATGAGGGCAGAAAGATCATTCTGGATAGAGAGGGTGGTGTGACAAAAGGCACAGAGAGCATGATATGGGAACTGAAATAGTTTGATACCACTGACATGTAGGTTTGAGGGATATTTTGTAGTGAGAGATGAATATGAATTTGTGAAATATACAAGAGGTCAGAAGAAAACATATGGATTAAAGTATGAACAGAGAAAAGGATAAAAATTATCCCCACTGCAAAAAAATAAGAGATATATGGCATGTAAAGGTCTAACACAAATGAAATCCTAAAAAGAAGGACAAAAGAAAATAAGGAAGAATTGATGTTTAAAGAGATAGGGGCTAATATATATGGAATTGACAAAAATACCAAGCCACAGATGTAAGTACTATGAAGCCCAAGCAGAATAAATATAAAGAAAATAAATCTAGACCTACTATAGTAAAACTACTGGAAACTAAAAACAGAAGGAAAATATTAAAAACCAGACAGAGAAAAAAATTACCTTCAAAGGAATAAAAGTAAAATTGGCAGCTCATTCAACAGAAAACAAAAACCACAAGCTTGACAACCATGGAGCGATATGTGCCATAAGTTAAAAGAAATAAATGCCTAAAACTGGCCATCAGCAGACCCCACTAAAAGAAATAGTAAAGTTCTTCAGAGAGAGGGGATATGATTCCAGATAGAAGAACAAAAATGCCAAAAGTAGAAAGAACAATAGAAAACACAAATACGTGAGTGAAAATTAACTGTATAAGACAATAATAACACATATTACATAATTTTAAACATACATTGAATCAAAACATATGGCAATAAAAGCATATAAGTTGGAAAGGACTAGGGTATAAGCGCTAATATATTTAAAGTTCCTGTACTGTCTGGAAAGTAGTACTAATTTATGTTAGATATTAACAAACCAGGGATATGAGCTGTGATTTCTAAGGTAAACTCTAAAAGAATAATAAAAAAGAGAATACCATCCAAGCCAAAGAGGAGGGCAGATGAAATAAAAACAAAAAAATAGCTCCATGAGTAGTGAAAAAAGGAGAGAAGAGGTGAAAAAAGGAGATGTGGAAAATGATAAATTTAAACCCAAATGTATTTAAAATTACATTAACTTTGAACTAAGTTTTCCAATCAAAAGATAAATATCAGATTGAATAAAAAAATAGAACCACTTTTATGCTGCTTACAAAAAAAGAACTTAAATATAAAGAGATTGAAAATGAAAAGAAAATTTCCACTTCTATGCATTTATATAAGAAAAATGAAGACTTATATTCACAAAAAGCCTTCACAATGTCTACAAATGCTTTATTCTTAACAGATCCAAACTGGAAACAGCTCAAATATTCATCAACAAGAGAATGAACAAAGAACTTTGCATACATACCATTATACTACTTGTCAATAAAAAAGGAACAAACTGGTGATTACATGTAACAAAAAGATGAATAAATTCACAAAATGTTAAATTAAAGAAACCAGACATAAAAGAATAAGTAAAAAGTAAACATATAATAATTTTAGTAGAGGCAGAGCATTCAGTAAAATTCAATATCCACCAATGAGAAACACTTTTAACAGATTACTAATAAAGGATACATGTTTAAACTGATAAGTGATATATATGTTGACCCAGTATATACTTAATGGAGATATGACAAAAGGTTTATTTCTGAGAAGTTAAGCAAGAAAATAATGTCAACTATTTTATTTAATACTATACTAGAAGTCCTGCATAGCTAAAAAGGCAATATATTGGTGCAAAAGTAATTGTGGTTTTTGACATTGAAAATAATAGTAAATGTAATAAATGTACTAGAATCAGGGAATAACTAAATAGTCTTTTTTTGCAGATAGGCTGATTATATATGTAGAACATATACAAGAATTTTTATTAGAATAAATTTAAAAACTTAGCAAGGTTTTTAGACACATTGTCAGTATACAAAAATGCATTGTATTTCTTTATAACAATAACAGATGGTCAGAAAAGGACATCTAAAACATTTTATTATTTATAATAATGTTAATAAGATCAAATACTAGGAATAAATATAAAAAAAGATGAGTGATAACTCTACCCCAAAACACTGTGCACTTTGGTTGACAGAAAATAAAGGAGCCATAAATAAAAGAGGAATATACCATTTTCATGGATTGGGACATTTAGTATTGTAATGACATCAATTCTCTGCAAAGTGATCTATAGATTCAGTGCAACGTCAATTGAAATCCCAAGAAGTTATGCTGTTTGTTTTTGATAAGCTGATCCTAAAAATTTTCATGAAAATAAAAAGTATCAAGAATAGCCAACACAGTCTTTTCTGGTGGCAATAGATGAGGTGCCTTTAATTTTCACCTGGAAATCCAAAGGGCTAAGAATAACCAAGACAATCTTGTAGAGGAAAAGGAAGAAGGGAGAGGAGAAGAAGTAGGAAAGATTTACTATAATCAATACCAAGATTTATTGTAAAATCATAGCAATTAAAACAATGCACACTAGTGCAAGGACTTATCAATAGGCCAGTGGAGCAACATAGAGACTCCACAAATAGAACCACATAAGTCAATACTTTATTTATTTATTTTTATTTCAAGACAGAGTCTCGTTCTGTCGCCCAGGCTGGAGTGTAGTGGCGTGATCTCAGCTCACTGCAACCTCCACCTCCAGGTTCAAGCAATTCTGCCTCAATCTCCTGAGTAACGGGGATTACAGGCACCTGCCACCATGCCTGGTTAATTTTTGTATTTGGGGTTACAGGCCTGGGCCACTGCACCCAGTCAATACCTGATTTATAACAAAATTAGCCCCAGCAGAGCAGTGGGGACAAGAATCGAGTTTTCAATAAATGATGCTGTGTCAATTGGATATCCATAGGAGAAAAAGAAACTCAGCCCTTTTTTCATACTATACACAAAAATAAATTCCAGAAGAATTGTAGATCTAGCTGTGTAAAACAATAATGTTTCTGGAAGATAAAACAGAATATTTTCATGACTTTGACATAGGGTAGATTTCTAAAGATGGATATTGAACTTTGTTAAAATTATGAACTTCTAGTCATCTAAATATTTAATAAGAAAGTAAATATTTCTAAATATCCTAAATATTTCTTATTTCTAAATATCCTAAATATTTCTAATTTCTAAATAAGAAATCTAAATATTTGATTCATGTAAGTCATAAACCAGGAGAAAATATCTGCAGCACAAATAACTGACAAAGCATTTTTATCCATGATATATAATATCCACAAATCAATAAGAAAGCACAACACAGTGTAAAAATGGGCAAGATATTTGAACAGGCTCTTCTCAGAAGAGAATATTCAAAAGGCAATACAAATATTTAAAAGTGCTTATCTTCAAAAGTAATCAAGAAAATGCAATTAAAACCACAAGGAGATCCTACTTCAATCTATTCATGGAGATGGAAATTAAAACCATACAATACTGCAAAAATAGTCAAAAGATAAAATTCCAACAATGATGCCAAATGTCTTAAAGGATGTGGAGCAAAGGGAATTCCTGTAAACTGATGGTAACATAAATTGGTAAAACTCCTTTGGAAAATAGTGTTGCATTATCTACTAAGCTAGACACACACCCTCTATGACCTAGCAATTTCACTGCTATTCTATCCAATAGAAATGTGTGACTGTATAGATTAAAGACAGATAAAAGAATGTTCATAGCAGGATTTTTCCATAATAACTAAGAATCTGGAAACAACTCCAAATATTCACAAATGTGACATATTCATAAAAAGGAATATTACACAGCTAAGACAATGGAAAAACTATAGTTGCACAAAACAATAGGTATTATTTTGAATGAGATAATCCAGACCCAAAAGTGTACATACTGTAACTTAACTTAACAAAATTTATTTAACTTAACAAAAATGAAATCTAATATATGGTGTGCTATACTTTGGATGTTTGTTCTCCCAAACCTCATGTTGAAATTTGATCCCCAACGTTGGAGGTAGGGCCTAATGGGAGGTGTTTGAGTCACGGGGGAATATCCTTCATGAATGGCTTGGTGCTGTCCTCACGGTAATGAGTTCTCACTCTATTAGTTCCCAAGACAGTGAGTAGTTTAAAGAAGCCCGGTACCACCCGCCTCCCTCTCTTGCTTCCTCTCTCACCACATGACCTGCACACGTAGGCTCCCCTTTGCCTTCTACCATGAATGGAAGCAGCCTGAGGCCCTCAGCAGAAGCAGATGCTGGGGCTGTGCTTCTTGCATAGCCTGCCAAACTGTGAGCCAAATAAACCTTTTTTCTTTATAAATTGCCCCACCTCAGGTACTCCTTTCAAGCAACACAAATGAACCAAGACTGGGTGGAGAAGAAGCATAGTGATTGGGGAAGGGTATGGAATTGGGCTATTAAAATTCTCATAAAGTTCTATTTTGATCATTTGACCAGGATGGTTGTTGCATTATTCATTCAATGTGTGAAAAAATCATTGATATGTATACTTGTGATTTGTGCACTTTCCTTATACTTAAGAATGTTTTTTAAAAGGATTTTCATTTGACTTAGAGTGTTTTTACCGACTTGAATTCTACGATCATTACTGAAGATTTCAGTTATGATAATAGAAATCTTGGGTGAACAAAAGAAAACAATATCTACTACATTCTATGAATGTTTTTGATCTGCAGTTTTAAATTTATTTTGATTTTATCCTTATAGATAAGCTGTAAGCAAAATGATTTTATAACTTGTTTACTGGCCACACAGACTTAAGTAATGTTATAGAAATGCAAGTTTGTAGATTTATTTGTACTTTACTCAGATATATTAAGAAATACAATGTCTTATATTTCTCTATAGCTGATATGGTCTTCTTTATGAGCCACCATCCATTGAATTGTGGAAGAAAAAACAAAAATATAGCCTAATTTATTCAACTTAATTCAGTGCCAAAACAAAAGTCTCTTTAGATAAGTTATTGATATTTTTAGGTAATATATGCATTCTTTTACATTTCCTTTCCCTCTCCCAGATCTTCTCCTCAATAGCATCTGGGTGTCTAGAGGAGGGTATGTGGCTGATGGCAATGGATAACAGAGGTCTTAGAGTCTGCAGAGCAGACATTTGTACTTGCTGCATAGTGGCAGGGCTGGTTTGCTCCCTTCAAATGTCACTTGTTCTACCCCTGAGCATCCTGCCTTGGCCTGCTGTGAAGCCCACCTATGGTGTGCCACAGGATCTGGTCTCTCTTGCCTTGGCCTGTGAGTTTTCCCAACATGACTCAACTTCATCTTTGATATGTCTCATGCTGCACAATCCTCCAACATTCTCACTCTACAGCTGGCCCCTGGCTTAGGTTTTCTATCTCAGCTCTCAACACCACAGACTTCATGGTAGTCTCCCAGCTCTCCACTCAGATATATTATGCATCCTCCCCTTTAAAGACAAGCAGAAGTGGATAGAAATTTGGGAGTGCTAAATATCGGTCCTTCCTCTACATCTCAAATTTTGGTGTGCAGCAAAACAGCTAATTTAATGATAAAGCTCATTAAAACACAGATTGTTGGTCCCCACGTCAAGTTTCTGATTTAGTAGGACTATAATGATGAGGCCAGTCTGTTGACTTCACTTTGAGAAACATTGCTTACATGAAACCAAGTGACCTTTGTTTAACTCACCCCCAGATTGGCGTGCCTGCAAGGTGACTTCCTTCCAAACTCCCAAATGTTAAGTGGGGCTATGTCTTCTCTACCTCCAACTGCTCCCTGACCTTTCCCTTCTTCTCACAATCTCTTGGGTTTAGAATAGGCTAGGTTTTTGTTAGAGCTGATCATTATGCTTGTTTTTTATTTTTTATTTTTTTATCTATCTAGGGCTTCTGCAAGTATTGCTAAAGCCAGAAGAGACTGACTTTCTTCTCTTTTTTTCTCCCACATTATTCTCCCCTTCTTCCCCATTCCAGACTTGAAAGAAAGCATTAGTGGTAGATGATATTCAAGAGAGAGAGATGAGTTTCCTGATAAAGATATAAATTAGTACTCCAAAACCTTAAATATATTTTAATAATAAAAATAATTTGAGGCAATATTGAGCGTCTATGAAAATCTTTTTCCTTTTAAGTGAACCTAAACAATATTTAAGTTTGAAAACATGAAAGAGTAAAAAGAAGACCAAACTTAGGATGAGGCAAGAGCTTATAAGAGCTCATAGGAATGTGAGAACGCAGGATCTAGCTCTATCTCTCCAGAGCCTTTACTCGGGGCTAGTAGATCAAGACCAAATCTGAATGATAGCAGGGGAGCTCCTGTTCTAGACCAGAGAGCACGAATGTCCAGAGAGACTTTCATCCTGTGAGGACTCTGTCCCAGCAAGGATATGCAGACCTAGGACCATTCCCAGGCAATAAGCTCGATGGGTTCATGTGCTCTGCAGTGCTTAGGAACCAGAGAAGAGGAACAGAACCCTGCATCCAGAGACCTGGTGATTGTCACCAGCCAAGTGTACAGCAAACCCCAGTCAGCTGGTGAATGATATTAGATAGACTCTGTTTGACAGTCTTATGCCCAGGAAGGGGTGGGGGCTCAAAAAACGCACAGTATCTCGGACTCTAGAGGAAGGGATTCGGGCAGCAGCTGGGCTGTCTCACAGGGTATTGGGATGGGATCGTCCCTCTATTATGGCCAGGGGTGCAACCTGACACCACCAGATCATTCTGACTCTTGTAATCTCTTGCAAGGGCTGAACAAATTCCAGCTCTGGGAGAGGAGCATAGCAACAGCTGCAGTGGGGCTAAGAGGAGCATGAGGATTGCCATGGGAAGTAGAAGGCCAAGACTCAAGGTCAACCCTTCACCCTGACATCCCAGGCCAGGAAGTGAAGCTCTGCCACTGAGAAATGTGGACTGGCATTCCTCCTCTATAGAGACAGCAAAGTGGCAGCTCATCACTCCTGCCGTGGCTGCCCTCTAATGTGGTTACTAATCCCTTTCGTGTCTCTTTCATAGAGTTGCCATATGAATCCAAATGCAATGACTCAGGTGAGAGCATTATTAAGCTCCTATACAAATGTAAAGTTTGACATGCTGGGGATAACCGGGTTTATGCTCTATGCCAGCTTTAATCCTTTGGCTAAGATAAATACTTTTTTTTATAGCACTACGGCTTTTCAACTGAATCTCACATCGGCTCCTTTGGTGAGGCCTCCTACAGTCCTGAATTCAGCTTCCTCTTGAGTGAAATCCATCTCACATCATTTCCTCTTTTCAAATGAGAGAACAAGTTAATAATAGCATTTGGTTTTAGACATAGAAAGCAGCTCATATTTAGTGTTTGGAGATGGGGGGCAACACAAGTCCTTGGTTTTTGGTTTAACACTATGTGTGGCTGTTCCTGTAGGGTAAGATGCTGAGTCTGGAGTGTTGGTGAGCAGGTGTGGGGAGTTACCGTCTTTTAAAGCAAATGCAGCATAACCCCCTGAACTAGTGGTGCACAGGGAGAGAGAGTTATGGACATGTGAACACAGTGCCTGCTGTTTGACCTTGTCTCCAGTCTTTAAACTGGGCAGACTCTCCATTCACCATGCCACTGGAGTCATTACAATAAAAGGGCCTCTTTTTGCTATTTGCTGAACATTTTATACATTTTATCATCTAATTTCTGCTTCTGCTGCTCATACTTTTTTCTTGTTTGTGTCTCAGCTTTTGATTTTTTGGCTTGGTTGCCTGTCTTATTTCTGCACATACTCTTTGAACTTGATGGCAATAGTGAATTTAGTTCTGCCACTCTTCTTCCAGCTATTTACCTATTCCAGCTCTGGCATCTGGGACCCAGCCATGACATGCTCCTGCTTTGCTATTGACGCTAGAGGCCTGTCTCAGTCTCCAACAGTGGATGTAAGTACTTCCCTACAGAATTATTCAATCTGAGGTCAAAATTAATGGACCCAAGCTACAAGATAAATACTGCCATATTATTATACATCCAGAAAGAAATGTGGCAGTGAGGGTTCCATTTATTCCTTTGCCCACTGTTTTAATCTCACCCATGTTCAACTTCACAGCTACTCTTTGCCAGCTTGGAGTCCATAGAGGGCTGTTCCCCACCTGGGTCTTCTGAGAGACTGGAGGAATTCCAGGAAATGTCCATATTCAGGATTTCAAAAATCCTGATAGGAATTAAGTGTTTATCAAAGATAATGTTTGTCTGCTCAGGCAAATTGGAAATCAAACTCATTTGCTGTTGCTAAGGGAGATATCAGTTATTGCTGACAAGCGTTTATAGGGGTAACTCCTTTGGCCTTTTATATGACCTGTGGCTAAAGAAATCATTGGAGAACTTCTGATCCGGTGGTCATAATGGAAGACGTGGGCAACTTGTAAATTCCACCAACAGTATTTTGGGTGACCATGTAAGAAATCCACTAAAATTATCTTTTCTTTCCAAAAAAGTACCCAAGAAGGCTCCCTAAAAGCAGCAGCATTAAATAACCAATGAATCTATGTCTAGTCTATATGTCATTCCTTTACCAATTTTAAGAAAGAGCAGATATGTAAATTCAACAGTTTTCTTACCTATGATTGCTTACTAATTTAAAAATCTGCTCATATAAAGGGTTTTATTTTAAATCACTGCCATGTTGTAGGTAAGTTTTATCAAGTCCATTCTGGAAATGACAATATTGGAGCTGCAGGTGGCAAAGTGGCTGGCTATCTCCAGTAGGCATGTAACTATTTCCTAGTAAGCATGAGACATCTTGAGCTTAAGGGCACTGTGGACTCCTACAAGTAAATCTGGGCATTTCAGAATGATTTAAAGCTCCAATGATTTTGTTGCAGTAGCTGGAAAGATGATCATTAAATGACCTAAGCCAACAAGCAAAGTAAGTAATGAAAACACTTAGGAAACTAAGGCTTTCCAAAAGACAGAAGGCAAGTTTTTATTCTAGCATTTTCTAAACTATGCCTCAAGAGCATTAATGTCCCAAGATATGTTAGTAGATATTCCTAGAGTAAGAAGAATTCTGAAGTCAAACAAGTTTTGAAAATACTGCCTATATTTTTTTATTAAAGATGAATATATTAAAAGTTCTGAGTCCTTCTACAGTAAAGAAACACATTCAAATTTGTTTACCAACACTTTCCAAACTTATTTGACCACAAAATGACTTTTTGTCGTACAATTACTGTTGCCAAAATGTGGAATACACGTATTCCAGCATATGGGTTGAGAACACTAATTTAGACCCAAAAAAAGGTGGAAAATTGTCTCCAGTTTACAACAAAGAACAGGGCTAGGAGAAGAAATCAGTGGCCATGGTCATTTGCTGTCACTTGGCAGTATTCTATGGCCATATGATTTTTGAAAAGATACAGTAGTGAGGCACTGTCTGACTCAACTCAAAGATGACTATCTCTAACTTGACATTTCTAGTTTACAGTGATTCATAATCATTAGACGGGGTATAACCTCTTTAAAAAAGTATATTGGGAGAGCTTCTGGCAGTATGGTATGGTTGTGCTTGAAGTCCCCAAGACTGCTCCTGGGTTTGGAGATTCACTAGAGGGACTCATAGGATGCAGCATAGAGTCCTCCTCACAGCTAAAACTCATTTTCGCAGCAATGAGTTATGGCAACACCTGTGAAATGTTGTACACCAGGAAATCATACTAAAGACTCGGTGGCCAAGGCTTTTATTGGGGCCTGATCACTTAGATGGCCTCCACCTATGATATGTCAAAATTTCAGAATTCTGGAAGGAAACTAGGTTTTCAACATAAACCACTTGTACTGTTACTGGCTTGTACTGTTGTAGGCACAGTGAGCCACTATTACCAGTTCTGGGAGTGGTGAGAAGCCTCCAGATACCAGCCAAGGGCTAACCTTGCAAACAGGCCTCTGTAAGGATGGTATTCTCAGACTTGCTATACTAACTCTTTTTTGAGTGATGATAGATGATTAAAACAACAAAATGCTGGAGGAAATGTTGAGATTTCCTTTGGAAGCTCCTTATGGATCTAAAACTATAAAAAGAAATGTACAGAGGCCAAAAATCAAGTGAAAGAAGAAACCTGGGAGGTAAAGAAGAAACAAAGCCATCTTTTGCCATGCAGGTTCTGTTGAACTTAGGAAAATGTGAGCTTCTTCTTTGACAACCTGGATTCTAGCTCCTCCCATTGCTGGCAGAGTGCCAGGGAGGCTTAGCAGGGGGAGGAGATAGAATCCAGAACCCACTCCAGATGGACAGTCTAGTTAATAGAATACTCCTATAAAAAGTCAGTACCTATACGGACTGCAAAGGACTGCATCTTCTTTGTTAAGAAAAATAAGAAAAAGCCTGCTGAACAGAAGATAACTGTAAGGAAATATGCTGGTTTCTACCTTAGCATTGAGTAGAAAGGAAAACATTTCTCTTAGAATTTGAAACCACAAGCCAGGCCTCATGCACCTTTGTGGTCCAAATGAAAGTTATTCTTGTGAGATATCTATCTGTCTGTCTGTCTATCTATCTATCTATCTATCTATCTATCTATCTATCTATCCATCCATCCATCCATCTACTTATCTACCTAATTATATACCTGTGGGATATATATGTAGCTATTCTTGTGATATATACATAATTTTATATGATATAATTATACGTTAAATATATAATTATATAATTATATAATGTATATATATACATATCTAGATATCTATATATCATAGGTATATAAATATGTGATGTGTGTATATATCATTATATAATAATGTAACCTCTGATATATATCTATGTATAATTATATATGTTATATTATTATGTATCACAGGTTATATAATTATATCACACATAATTATATACCTGTGAGATATCTCACAGATACATATATATGTGTGTGTGTGTGTGTGTGTATATATATCACTCTCTCACAGGTATATAATTATACATAGAGTGATACACACCTATCTCACATCATAGATAGATAAATATATCTATCTATCTCTCATAGGTATATTATTATATTTAGAGCTGGTACAGTTTGATAGTGCTCCCAGGACAGGAAAGGGCTTAAAAATATATAAATTGTCTCTGGAGAAACATGACTTTGATCTAATTCTTAAAATTAAATGCCCTCAGATAAATTCCAAGAAAATGAGCAACTTGCAGTCAAATGTCACAAAAAACACATAGAAACAAACCATCCTGTGACTATCAGCAGTACAAAAATAGTTAAATCTGATTTATAAATATTTTAGACATTGGAATTATTGGACACAGAATATGTTTTATGTTTACAGGAATAAAGAAGTTTTAAATATGAATTAAAAATAAAATGATTTAGGCCGGGAGCGGTGGCTCAAGCCTGTAATCCCAGCACTTTGGGAGGCCGAGACGGGCGGATCACGAGGTCAGGAGATCGAGACCATTCTGGCTAACATGGTGAAACCCTGTCTCTACTAAAAAATACAAAACACTAGCCGGGCGAGGTGGCGGGCGCCTGTAGTACCAGCTACTCGGGGGGCTGAGGCAGGAGAATGGCGTAAACCCGGGAGGCGGAGCTTGCAGTGAGCTGAGATCCGGCCACTGCACTCCAGCCCGGGCGACAGAGCGAGACTCCGTCTCAAAAAAAAATAAATAAATAAAAAATAAAAAAAATAAAAATAAAATGATTTAACAAATGACAAAGCAAAATTTAAAAAGAGCCAAATATAATTTAAAAAAAAATGAAAACCATGACAATGGAAATTATAATCTTGACAGAAAATTAGACACAGCCAAATAGAAAATTATCAAATAAAAATTAGTCCCAAAAAATTATCTAAAATATAACATTGAGAAGCAAATCTTTGGAAAATGTGAACCTAATATTAACAGACATGGAAATAATTTAACAAATATTTAAATAATAATTCCAGAAAGAAAGGTCAGAGAAAATGGAAAGGAGGCAATGTTTCAAGAGAAAATAATGGGTCAGAATTTCCCAGAATTGTTAAAAACATAAGCTTCATATCCAGGAATCACAGCACATCTCAAGCAGGATAACCTTTACAAAATGTAATGGAAAAGCAGAAAGACAAAGCAAAAGGAGGACCTATTTAAAGTAGCCATGAAATAAAAATGAAAATACAACTTATCAAAAGTTGTGGGATGCAGCAAAAGTAGTGCTTAGAGGAAAATGTATAGCTTTTAATGCATACATTTAAAAAGAATATATTTCCAATGATGAATAGAAAGGTAAAGATATTTTTTGTAAACTGTTGATGATGCAACCATTCTAGAAAAAACACTGAATTATTTTTTTCTATTTTCTCTATATTGAAAATACTGCCAAAAATGTAGGAGAGAGTGTTATAGAGACATATAGAACAGGTGGTTAACACAAATATTCTGTAATCACAATATATATGGTATTGACCAGCTTTTTAAGGTTTCTAATTTGTTGTGACTTCCAAATAAATATTGAATTGCCTAGTTAATTTTGGATTCATAATTTTGCATTATTTTTCTTAAAGAGATCCTCTCTTCCTCCCTCAGTTTGTATGAACTTCAGCTTCTCCAAAGCCTGGCCTCATTCTAATACCAGTAGTGACATTAATGCCTGGCCACCAGGAGATAAAACAGCCAAGCTGTATCTCAAGAAACTGGACAATGTAGAATGAATGCCTAGCATTTGACTATATTAGTTCTACAGGCTCAGACCTGATTTTGTTAGTACATCCTAAACAGATCCATCTCTCAAAGAGAGACTCACATTATCTGAGCTCATGAGACTGATGTATTAAATTATAATGGCAGTTCATTTATTTATAGGGTGAAATTACTATCATAAGGATCAGAAATATTTGAAGTACATCCATTCAGTACATTTTCCTTCTGTAGAAAACTGCATAGGAAGCCAATAAATTTATAATGAGAAATCATTGACAGAAGGGCTAGAAATACCTGAAACTGTAGGAAGGACATGTTCTTTCCCTGAAGGCAGATCTGCCTGGAAAACCAAATTCTAATGAGAAATTTACTTGATGAGCATGAAATCAAAACAGAGAGCTAGATAAATTGCATATTTAATGATCTCAGACTAAAATTCTGTTTTGAATGTTTTTGTCAATGGGATCTGCATATTTAAGACCACTTGGGTACAAACCAATATGCCAATTCCACTCTAAGTATCATTCTGTTAGTGGGACTGGAACTACTACCCCAGGTCTCAATATTGAGGATACCTCTTCCATCAACAATGTTTAGATGTGACTTTCCTTTTCTCTAAGCTTTTATGGCTGGCCCTTTTTGGTCATAAATACTGTTACCTGTAAGATTATGTGAACTCTATTATGGATCTTAATATTTCATTTTCTAGTCTCAATCTGTCACCCAGGCTGGAGTGCAGTAGTATGATCACAGCTCACTGCAGCCTCCAACTCCTGGGCTCACACTATCCTCCCATCTCAGCCTCCCAAGTAGCTAAGACTACAGGTGCACATCACCATGCTCGGCTAATTTTTTAAAAGATTTTTGTAGAGACAGGGTCTCGCTATGTTGCTTAGCTGGTCTCAAACTCCTGAGCTTAAGTGATCTCCTGCCTCAGCCTCCCAAAGTTCTCGGATTACAGGTGTGAACCACCATGCTCAACCATACTATATTCCATGTATTGGGACTGTCCCCTAGCAAATGTCTCTCACAACATTTTTTTTTAAAATTATCACAAACTCCAGAAATGGCCTAATGTATTATGATAAGGACATGACCCAGAACATTTTGGCTTACCTCTTCAATATACTATCATATAGTTAATAAGATTTAATATGTTGTAAACTAGATTGACAGAAATAGAATGCTTATGTTAAATGTTGAGTGAATAAAAGGCACACTGTATATGTGTATATATGTCTATGTCTAATTGCATATATAAGACATATACCAAATATAAACAATTAGGTAAGCTTTAGAATTACAGTTGGCTATGGACAAGAATCAAAAAGGGTAACTTCTTTTATTAAGAATTGTATTTATATGGTTATAATCTTTATGGGTCTAAACCATTTTCTAAAACATTTACTTCTTTCTAGTTGATAGAAAAAAGCAGTTATCTGAATTCTAGTTGATGTAAAAGAGCAGTTGTCTGGATTTCAAAAGTAAATGGAATGTAGTCACAAATTGTCACAAGTATTTGAAAACTAGGTTTTCACTAATATCTATTCATTTGGTCATTTGTTTATTAAATAATTTTTAGTAAAGGCCTATTATGGATCCAGTGCAGATCAGACTCATATCTTATGAATGAAAGCATGGACATCCTACTAATTAAGAAAAGGGCAGATTTACCTAGTCCCAGAGGCAATCGATTGGAATAGACAGAAAATTGCCTGAAGTAGGAAAATAAGATAAAGGACTTTGAAATGTGGCCATCAAGTGGTTAAAATTCATTATTGCATCTGAAAATGTAAATTAGTTTGTTCTGGGAAGTTAGAGGTGGAATTAATGGAAAATCCAAGCTCCAAAAGCCAAAAATAAAAATTCTGACTTGGCCAGGCATGGTGGTTCACACCTGTAATCCCAGCCCTTAGGGAGGTCTAGGCGGGTGGACCATTTGAGGTCAGGAGTTCCAGACCAGCCTGGCCAACATGGTGAAACCCCATAACCCCATTTCTACTAAAAATACGAAAATTAGATGGGGGTGGTGGCGGGCACCTGTAATCCCAGGTACTCGCGAAGCTGAGGCAGAAGAATCACTTGAACCCTGGAGGCAAAGGTTGCAGTGAGCCAAGATCACGCCACTACACTCCAGCCTGGGTGACAAGAGTGAAACTCTGTCAAAAAATAAAAATAAAAAATCTAACTCAATGCAATCTCTCCAAAATTTGGCAGACCACAGTCTGCTTAAAAAGAACCAAAGCTTATGAGTAAGAACATGCGTTGTTTGGTTTTCTGTCCTTGTGTTAGTTTGCTGGGAATGATGGTTTCTAGAGTCATCCATGTCCCTGCAAAGGACGTGAACTCATTCTTTTTTATGGCTACATAGTATTCCACGGTATATATGTGCCACATTTTCTTTATCCAGTCTATCATTGATGGGCATTGGGTTGGTTCCAAGTCTTTGCTATTGTGAACAGTGCTGCAGTAAACACACGTCTGCATGTGTCTTTATAGTAGCATGATTTATAATCCTTTGGGTATATACCCAGTAATGGGATTGCTGGGTCAAATGGCATTTCTAGTTCTAGATCCTTGGGGAATTGCCACACTGTCTGCCACAATGGTCGAACTAATTTACACTCCCTCCAACAGTGTAAAAGCGTTATTTCTCCACATCCTCTCCAGGAGTTGAACAACAAGAACACATGGACACAGGGAGGGGAACATCACACACCAGGGCCTGTCAGGGGGTGGGGGGCTAGGGGAGGGATAACATTAGGAGAAATACCTAATGTAGAAGACAGGTTGATGGGTGCAGCAAACCACCATGGCACTTGTATACCTATATAACAAACCTGCACGTTCTGCACATGTACCCCAGAACTTAAAGTATAAACAACAACAAGAAAAACAACAACAACAACAACAACAAAGAACCTAAGCTAGTGAAGGGATTGATTTGTTAAAATAAACCTGTTAAATATACAATCTGCAATTTTCAATATAGGTCAGGCTTCACCAATATTTAATGAAAAGATGTGGAGGTTTCACTCTGATAATCAGAAACAAATGGACTAATCCTAAAATACTGCTTCCCTATACCCCTTCCCCCAGAAAATCAAATCAATCATGGATTCTATGGGTTCTGCTTCTTAAATATGCCTGGAATCTGTCTGTCTGTATTTACTCCTACAGCCACTATCTTTTACCAGGATTACTGCATCAGTTTCCTGCTTGGAGTCTCTGCCTCTGGTTTTTTAACCAGTTCCTTCTCCACCTTACTATCAGTGTAAGTGTCCTAAAACACACCAGGTATTCTCCATAACCCTTAGGTTAAGTGAAACAGCAAACAGCATGACTTACCTGGTCTTTTGTGAACTGGCCCCTCCTGTTTCTCCAATCTTTTTTATTTCCCTGGCTGTGTCATGTTCCCTCTTTCCTCTGAGTCTTTTCACCTGTTGTTCTTTGCAAGCTTGGTATACTCCAGTATCCTCTTCTGTCTACAATACCTTATTTTTCTTATGGCTTGCCATCAATTATACAGTATGTTAATAATCTCTTTACTTGTCTATATCTGTACCAAGACCACAATGCTGGTTGAGACCATGGTCATCTCAGTTACCACTGTACCCCTGATACCTCCCAGAGACTAGGAGCTCAATAAATATTTGTTGAATTAAATAATCCAATATAATATGTTTCTAGCACGTTGGAAAAAAAGGATACTAATTGTCTGAGCATCTATTTTCTACCATAACTTATACCAGGGATCTAGCAACATAATTTTGTTAATCCTTAATGCTACACTGTGTGATGAAAATATTCACCATATATTGAACACCTGCAGAGTGCTGGGTTCTGTACTATGTGCTTTTAAAGAATGTCAGACAACAGCCTTCCTTCGTCCTTTTTTTCAAAAGGCAAAATTAAGGTGCAGAAGGGTCCCTTAACAAGTATTTATACAAAGTTAACTAAAAGTACAAAGTTGTGGCTGGCATGGTGCCTCATGCCTATAATCTCAGTGCTTTGGGAGGTTGAGGCAGGAGGATTGCTTGAGCCTGGAACTTGAGGTGACAGTGAGCTATGATGGTGCCACTGCACTCCAGCCTGGGCAATAGAGTGAGACCCTGTCTCAAACAAAAATAAAAATAAAGTTACAAAGCTGAATTCTCTATTTTCATACCCCTCCCTGTATCTCAAAATTAATGTCACAGCCCCACTCTTATCTTGTCTCTGCCTCCCACCCTGACTTTAAAACTGTCATGAGTCCCTTTTATAGTCTTATGCTTAGAAACCACCCTTCTGACAGATTCCTAGCCTCAGAGGCAAATTGACCTGGAAGGAACTTGGGAGACAAATTAAACAAGCTCTCTCCTAATAGAGGTGATACCACTGAAGCCCAGAAGAGTAAAGTAATTTTCCCAAAGCCTCTGAGTTCCTTCTTAGCTGGTCAAATAAGGTCTTCCTACTTGCTGTTATTTCTTAGGGTATGATATGATACCCTAAGATATGATATCATTTGTCTGTGTACCCACCCAAATCTCATCTTGAATTATGACTCTCAAAATTCCCATATGTTGTGGGGGGAGCTGGTAGGGGATAACTGAATTATGAGGGCAGTTTACCCCATACTGTTCTCTTGTAGTAAATCTCACAAGATCTGATAGGTTTATAAGGGATTTCCCCTTTCACTTGGCTCACATTCCGTCTTGTCTGCCATCATGCAAGACGTGCCTTTAGCCTTCTGCCATGATTGTGAGGCCTCCCCAGCCACATGGAATTGTGAGTCCATTAAACCTCTTTTTCTTTATAAATCACCCAGTCTCAGGTATGTCTTTATCAGCAGTGTGAAAACAGACTAATACAGTAAATTGGTGCTGGGAGAGTGGGACACTGCTGTAAAGATACCCAAAAATGTGGAAGTGACTTTGGAACTGGGTAGCAAAGGTTGGAGCAGTGTGGAGGTCTCAAAAGAAGAAGGAAAATGTTTGGAACTTCCTAGAGACTTGTTGAATGGCTTTGACAAAAATGCTCATAATGATATGAACAATGAAATCCAGGCTGAGGTGGTCTCAGATGGAGATGAGGAACCTGTTAGGAACTAGAGTAAAAATGGTTCTTGCTTTGTTTTAGCAAAGAGGCTAGCAGCATTTGACCCTGCCTTAGAGATTTGTAGAACTTCAAACTTGAGGGAGATGATTTAGGGTATCTGGTGAAAGAAATTTCTAAGCAGCAAAGCATTCAAGAGGTGACTTCGGCTCTGTTAAAAGCATTCAAGTTCAAAAGGGAAACAGAACATAAATTCTCAGAAAATGTGCAGCCTGAGGATGTGATAGAGAAGAAAAGCCCATTTTCTGAGGAGAAATTCAAGCTGGCTGCAGAAATAGGCATAACTAATGAGGAGACAAATGTGAATCACCAAGACAATGAGGAAAATGTCACAGACCTTTGTGACAGCCCCTCCCATCACAGGCCCAGAGGCCTAGGAGGAAAAAATAGTTTCATAGGCAGGGCCCATGCACTCCCTGCTGTGTACAGCCTAGGCACTTGGTGCTGTGAGTCCCAGTCACTGTAGCCATGGCTAAAAGGGGCCAAGGTACAGCTCATGTCATGGCTTCAGAGGGTTCAAGCCCCAAGACTTGGCAGCTAACATGTGGTGTTGAGCCTGTAGGTGCACAGAAGTCAAGTATTGAGGTTTGGGAACCTCTGCCTAGATTTTGGTGATGACTGGAAATGCCCAGATGTCCAGGCAGAAGTTTGCTGCAGGAGTGGGGCCCTTAAGGAGAACCTCTACTAGGGTAGTGCAGAAGGGAAATATGGGGTTGAAGTCCCCACACAGACTCCCCACAATGGCATTGCCTAGTGGAGTTGTGAGAAGAAGGCCACCATCCTCCAGGCCCCAGAAAGATTGATCCACCAACAGCTTGCATCGTGTGCCTGGAAAAGCTGCAGACACTCAACGTCAGTCCATTAAAGCAGCTAGGAGGGAGGCTGTACCCTGCAAGCCACAGAAGCAGAGCCACAGGGTTGGGTTCCAAGATCATGGGAACCCACCTCTTGCATCAGTGTGACCTGGATGTGAGACATGGAGTCAAAGGAGATCATTTTGGAGCTTTAAGATTTGGCTGCCTCACTGGATTTCAGATTCATATGGGGCCTGTAGCCCCTTTGTTTTGGCCAATTTCTCCCATTTTGAATGGCTGTATTTACCCAGTGCCTGTACCCGCATTGGATCTAGGAAGTAACTAACTTGGTTTTGATTTTACAGGCTCATAGGTGGAAGGGACTTACTTTGCCTCAGGTGAGACTTTGGACTGTGGACTTTTGAGTTAATGCTGAAGTGAGTTAAAACCTTGGGGGACTGTTGGAAAGGCATGATTCATTTTGAAATGTGAGGACATGAGATTTGAGAGGAGCCATGGGCAGAATGATATGGTTTGGCTGTGTCGCCACCCAAATCTTATCTTGGAGTATAGCTCCCATAATTCCCACATGTTGTGGGAGGGACCCAGTGGGAGATAATTGAATCATGAGGGCAGTTTCCCCTATACTGTTCTCATGATAGTGAATAAGTCTCTCAAGTTCTGATGGTTTTATAAGGGGTTTCCCCTTTCACTTGGTTCTCATTCTCTCTTGCCTGCCGCCATGTAAGATGTGACTTTTGCCTTCTGCCATGATTGTGAGGCCTCCCCAGTCACGTGAAACTGTGAGTCCATTAAGCCTCTTTTTCTTTATAAGTTACCCAGTGTCAGGTATGTCTTTATCAGCAGAGTGAAAATGGACTAATACAGGGTAAGTTCAAAGTTTTAGTAATACTACTGGTTGCTAATATTTTTAAAATACATGGTTTTCACATTTTATTTTCATAGGATTTACATAAGAAAATTATTTAAAATGTGGATACTGAGTCCTTAGTTTGGTGGTAGGGCTCAGGAATGTAATGTGTATCTTGTAACTAGTTTCTCTGGTGATTCTGACTCAAGTGCCACAGCAACCCCACTTTGGGAAACTGTTTTAACCACTCCTCAAGTGTGGTTCTTATCAAGTTCTTTTAAAATGGGTGAGCCACTGCTTCCTCCCAGACTGTGTCTCTCCTGAAGGCAGGTGTTAGGTCTCACTGCTCTACCCCCTATTTGCTGAGACCTGGGCAAACCTTCTGGATCAGTCCCAGGTAGGGCCGGGGTCAGGTAGGTCTGCCTCCTGGGTTCATGCCATTCTCCTGCCTTAGCCTCCCAAGTAGCTGGGACTACAGGTGCCTGCCACCACGCCTGGCTAATTTTTTGTATTTTTAGTAGAGATGGGGTTTCACCGTATTAGCCAGGATGTTCTCGATCTCCTGACCTCGTGATCTGCCCACCTCGGCCTCCCAAAGTGCTGGGATTACAGGCATGAGTCACTGTGCCCGGCCTTATTCCCTGTTTTTTAATGATAAAAGGAGGACTTACTAACCAAAGAAAACAGAGCAGCAAGGAGAACCCACAGATAACCTGTGCTACAAAGACACACGGAGAAAAAAAAGGACAGATGACCCATTGGAAAGAGGCTCTGTTCCTCTTCCCCTAAAAAGTGCAAGAATGGCAACTTCCTGGAGCATTGTCCTGGCAGGCTTTAGTGAGGGGCTTTACTCAGTCTCAGGGGTGTTTCAGGAGGAGGTCCTCGAGCAGTCTCCCTTGAGCACAACAGAGAGCAGTTTGCTCCCCGCAGTGCCGCTTTTCTGGTGTCCGTCACCATGCTCCATGTGGCAAGCTGTAGTGGAGGCCGTGGAGGGTGCAGCGAGGACTTCCAAGGAAAAGTGGACTATAAATAATCTGGTGACAGAAGTGTCATGCTGTCTGTCCCTTCCCTTTCCCCATCACTTCGGGAGACAGCTGGGGGAGGCTGGAGCCCTTAGAGTGGCTCCTTGGCTCTTCTGTCTGGCTCTCCTACTTGAGAGATAACAGCACAACACTAGGGAAACTCAGCTGCTTATGGTCACTGTCCTAAAACTGTTCTTTGTGGCTTCACACTGGGAACCCTCCTTATTCATGCCTGTGTTCATCACATACCTAAGATGCTCACACAACAGGGGCTGATGCAGCAGGGTTTAGGACACATCCAGGTGCTTATGATGGCTCCGAGAGAGGTGGGAGGAGGCAGCATAAGGAAATGCAGCCTTCCTGGCCCACAGTTGCCTGTCAGTGCACTCAGGTTGACTGTGAACACCTGGAGAGTTGGGAGTCAAAGCACAATCAAATTCCAGAACCTGCATGATCAGTACTAGGTGATCAATTAATGTTGGCTGAAAACAGAAATGGTTGATATTGAAATGGCAGGATATAAAATGCATTCTGAAGCTTAAACACCACTTCAGAATTGCCAAAGTCACAAGAGCTATGCCCGACACGCTGTTAGTCTCTTTACTTGAATCATTTCATTAACTACCAAGACCTTGAGCTGAGGAAACTGAGGATTTATATACTACTTTCCCGTATCCTTGCCTATTATTAAACAGTTAATCACTAACAGTTCCAGGATCAGTGCTCAAGCAGCCCTTTGCAAAGCCCTCCACTCTGAAGTACTGTGCTACCCATCCCAGTTACATCTCAGCTCTGTGTGGCTTCATTCTTGAATAAATAAGTACAAGTTCAAATGTCACCCCATTTTAGAATGATTTTCTCATGGGGTGTCTGTTTGTATGGAGGTCAAAGTCATTTCTCTGAAGTTTCCCTGCTGAAGAAAAAGGCATTCTGAAAAATTCTTATTGGAATGATGTTTAAATCACAGATTTGATTGAGAAGCTAGAGCAAAAAACCACTAAAATGCTTAGGAGGTGGCAGGGGAGGAGGGTAGTGAAGTTTTATTAGTGCTGCAAAGGACAGCTGTCTGGGAACCTCCAACTTTTTAAAACAAGATTTAGGGACCTGTGGTGTGGGAGCAGACTTCAAGGCACATTCTCATCTTATTAGATTGATAAATAGAGTGCTACTCTTGCAGGGCAAGATATGGTCTACAGGTTACTTCTGTCAGTACGGTTACTAAAGAATAAGTTTATCCTTCTCTATCTTTCTTTACGTAAGTAAGAGAGGGGAAAAGAACAAAGATGATGTTTACTTCAAAATTCACATTAACAAAGTATCTCAATAGCAAAAGTCGCCTCTTCTTCCCTTCCACCCCCTCAGCACTTCTTTCTAGTCTTTACCGGTATGATTTTAACTCACGTGAGACCAAGCTAAATCCAGCAGCAAAGTTTTCGTACACCAGCTGGAATGACTTCAGAGTTGCAGGCAAATGAAGCAAACTCCCCCAAATTGCTGCCCTTGAAAAATCAGACAAACACTGTTGTTCATGTGCTGGAAAAGCTGATGAACAAAAATGAGAAAGCCTTGAAACCTGATAAAATTACTTCCCTGAACCCCCGTGAGTCCTTCCTTCTGGGAAGAGAGGAGAAAGGAGGAGAAGATGTCTGACTTGCACAGCAAATGGGTCATCTATTTGTGAGTTGTGTGTGAGATTTCCTGTGGAAGGGACACTAAGTGATAATGAGAACACCTGTCCTGGTTATGCCAACACAGAACTTGTCTATCAAAACTTGCTTCATCTCTAGCTGAACTTGGTGGTGTTTTCTCTCTAGAGGCAGTTGGAGTTTAGTGAAGAGAGGTGGACCAGCTTCAAGGAGGCTGGACATGGGTTAGAGTCTTAGCATCTCTCTGTGACTTTGGTCTGATTATTTGAGACAATGAACTTCTGGAGAAGTTCAACAGACTTCTGCTGAGATATTAGATGGCTTTACTATCTTCAACTTAGCCCACAGGAATCAGGGCAGCCCTGTCTCATGTCACCTCTTAAGCTGCATCTTTTATCATACTTCCTTCTCCTGGTTCTTTATGATTCAGCCACACTGGCCTTTCAGTACCTCAAACTCTGCTCATGTGACAAAATGCCCTGCACATACTCTTTCCTCTATCTGAAGAATGGATATGCCACTCTCATCCCAACCCCACAACTCTGCCTGCTGAACTCTGACTCATCACCCACCTGGTGAAGCATTCATTCATCCCTGTGCCAAGGTAGTTATTGGCTCTCATATACAGCATCTTAGAGCTTCATTTCCAGCATGCTCCAGAGCTGTAATTTCATATTTACTTGTATAATGTAGACAACCATAACTCCATGAAGGCCAGGATGTGTCTCTGTTTTGCTGAATTCCCAGTTTTGACACTTAGCAACAGTCCATAGCTAATAGTCCAGTCATTGAGTGACATTTACTGAGCCTCAGTTTCCCCTTTTGTAAAATTGCAACAATAATACCTGTTTCACAGGATTGTGTCACAATTAAATATGTTAAAGTATACTGAAGTATATTTAAGCACCTAACATGGTTCTGGTTTCCAGCCTCATTGCTCTAGTGAATGTGCTTCTGTTAAAATCACCAAAGACCTATGGATAAGACAATTTCAAAAGTTACTTTTTTGTTTCTGTGGTAGAGACAGTAGTGCTCACCACATCCAAAATCCCATTGCATCCCTTAAATTTCCAATTTCCTTGTAAGCAGTCAGAGTCATGTGACTAGTGCTGGCCAGTGAAATGTGTGCCAAGACATTGTGTCAGTGTTGTCTCAGCAATATCTCAGCATCTCAAACTTAGCATGTCTGAGAGTAAATATATTACATTTTCTCCTATTCTCTTTTAGATGGAGGCAGTGATGCAGTGATGTGTGATCTCCAGCCTCTTTTTTTCCATCCCAGTGGCGGGGATGGTTCAGGATCCATATGCTGTGGTTGTAAGATGGGGAAGCCTCAGTCGTTCCCAGGTCCTTGAGTAACAACACGGAGTATCAACCAGCAATGGCCATACAACACAAGTAAGAAGTAAACCTTTGTTTTCTTAAGCCAAGGGGGATTTGGAGTTAATTTGTCATTGTAGCATGTACCTAATGAATACAGACCTTATCATACTCCACTTCTGCATCTTTTAGCATTCTTATCCACAACAACCTCTTTGGAATAATTTACATCTCTGGCTTCTGGAAGTCCCCTCTCTCCTTATTCTCCTCCCTCTCAGACATTGTCTCAGTAGCCTTGAAGGTCTTCTCTTCATCTACCCATGTTACTTCAAGAGTTGTTCCCTAGGATTCTTTCTGTGGTTTCTATTTTCTATTGCTCTCCACATTTTCCATGAATTATTTTATAAAGGTCCATATCTGCAACAATCAAATTTATCCCAATAGGCTCTAAATTTATGTTGCCAGATCATTTCTTTCTTTTGAATAATAGGATTATATGTTTAATTACCCCTTGGACATCTGTGCCTGGGTGTTCCCATAAGCATCTCAAACTTAGCATGTCCAATAGTAAATATATTAGATTTTCTCCCAATCCCTTTTTTTCTTACAATCTTCATTAACCTAAATATCAGAGTATGTTTTTCAATACTCTGGGTGCAATTGCCAGAAATACATCACAAACTAGTACAAACAAAAAGAAATATACTGGCTTATATAATAACTAAGGTGCCTAGGAGATGGAACAGGCTCTGAGGACTCTGGGAATCCAAATCCTGTCTCTGTATCTGGACTTGTCTATGTCCAGTGCTTTCTTCTCCCTCTCTCTCTTTTCTATTTCTCAAACTCTTTTAGTCCTTTGTAACGGGGAAGTGAAAAAAGTGGGGGCAGAATACATGGCCATAGACTTTTCTAGCTTAATATTATCCCAGCTTAGTGACCTCAGAAAAAGCAGAAAGTCACTTTCTACAGGTATCTGTATATAAAATATCAGGGAAGAGCCTGATCATTCCTTGGCAAATCACTGTATACAGGGCATTAGTGAACTAAGATGATTATAAATGCATCACAAGCCCTATTCTAGAGCCAGAAAGCCTTGTAAGGTTGTTGATAGAGGGTACAAAAGGGCCACATGAAGTGGAGAGTTATTCCAGTGGAAGGGGCACTATTTGTAGAGGGATGACAGAATATTGAGTAGACTTTTGTTTTCTCTATACTCCAGCTTAGGCTTGTACTTCTACTTACTCACAAACCCTACATTCTGGCCACAGAAAACCCATCAGTTTTCCCAACACACCAACTTGATGTACGACTCTACTTCCTCGGATACTCTTTTTTTTTTTTTTTTTTTTTTTTTTTAATTTATTTATTATTATTAAACTTCAAGTTGTAGGGTACATGTGCACAACGTGCAGGTTTGCTACATATGTATACTTGTGCCATGTTGGTGTGCTGCACCCATCAACTCGTCATTTACATCAGGTATAACTCCCAATGCAATCCCCCCCCTCCCCCCTCCCCATGATAGGCCCCGGTGTGTGATGTTCCCCTTCCCGAGTCCAAGTGATCTCATTGTTCAGTTCCCGCCTATGAGTGAGAACATGCGGTGTTTGGTTTTCTGTTCTTGTGATAGTTTGCTGAGAATGATGGTTTCCAGCTGCATCCATGTCCCTACAAAGGACACAAACTCATCCTTTTTTATGGCTGCATAGTATTCCATGGTGTATATGTGCCACATTTTCTTAATCCAATCTGTCACTGATGGACATTTGGGTTGATTCCAAGTCTTTGCTATTGTGAACAGTGCTGCAATAAACATACGTGTGCATGTGTCTTTATAGCAGCATAATTTATAATCCTTTGGGTATATACCTAGTAATGGGATGGCTGGGTCATATGGTACATCTAGTTCTAGATCCTTGAGGAATCGCCATACTGTTTTCCATAATGGTTGAACTAGTTTACAATCCCATCAACAGTGTAAAAGTGTTCCTATTTCTCCACATCCTCTCCAGCACCTGTTGTTTCCTGACTTTTGAATGATCGCCATTCTAACTGGTGTGAGATGGTATCTCATTGTGGTTTTGATTTGCATTTCTCTGATGGCCAGTGATGATGAGCATTTTTTCATGTGTCTGTTGGCTGTATGAATGTCTTCTTTTGAGAAATGTCTGTTCATATCCTTTGCCCACTTTTTGATGGGGTTGTTTGTTTTTTTCTTGTAAATTTGTTTGAGTTCTTTGTAGGTTCTGGATATTAGCCCTTTGTCAGATGAGTAGATTGCAAAAATTTTCTCCCATTCTGTAGGTTGTCTGTTCACTCTGATGGTAGTTTCTTTTGCTGTGCAGAAGCTCTTTAGTTTAATGAGATCCCATTTGTCAATTTTGGCTTTTGCTGCCGTTGCTTTTGGTGTTTTAGACATGAAGTCTTTGCCCATGCCTATGTCCTGAATGGTACTACCTAGGTTTTCCTCTAGGATTTTTATGGTATTAGGTCTAACATTTAAGTCTCTAATCCATCTTGAATTAATTTTTGTATAAGGAGTAAGGAAAGGATCCAGTTTCAGCTTTCTATTTATGGCTAGCCAATTTTCCCAGCACCATTTATTAAATAGGGAATCCTTTCCCCATTTCTTGTTTCTCTCAGGTTTGTCAAAGATCAGATGGCTGTAGATGTGTGGTATTATTTCTGAGGACTCTGTTCTGTTCCATTGGTCTATATCTCTGTTTTGGTACCAGTACCATGCTGTTTTGGTTACTGTAGCCTTGTAGTATAGTTTGAAGTCAGGTAGCGTGATGCCTCCAGCTTTGTTCTTTTGACTTAGGATTGTCTTGGAGATGCGGGCTCTTTTTTGGTTCCATATGAACTTTAAAGCAGTTTTTTCCAATTCTGTGAAGAAGCTCATTGGTAGCTTGATGGGGATGGCATTGAATCTATAAATTACCTTGGGCAGTATGGCCATTTTCACGATATTGATTCTTCCTATCCATGAGCATGGTATGTTCTTCCATTTGTTTGTGTCCTCTTTGATTTCACTGAGCAGTGGTTTGTAGTTCTCCTTGAAGAGGTCCTTTACATCCCTTGTAAGTTGGATTCCTAGGTATTTTATTCTCTTTGAAGCAATTGTGAATGGAAGTTCATTCCTGATTTGGCTCTCTGTTTGACTGTCACTGGTGTATAAGAATGCTTGTGATTTTTGCACATTAATTTTGTATCCTGAGACTTTGCTGAAGTTGCTGATCAGCTTAAGGAGATTTTGGGCTGAGACAATGGGGTTTTCTAAATATACAATCATGTCGTCTGCAAACAGGGACAATTTGACTTCTTCTTTTCCTAACTGAATCCCCTTGATTTCTTTCTCTTGCCTGATTGCCCTAGCCAGAACTTCCAACACTATGTTGAATAGGAGTGGTGAGAGAGGCATCCCTGTCTTGTGCCAGTTTTCAAAGGGAATTTTTCCAGTTTTTGCCCATTCAGTATGATATTGGCTGTGGGTTTGTCATAAATAGCTCTTATTATTTTGAGGTACGTTCCATCAATACCGAATTTATTGAGAGTTTTTAGCATGAAGGGCTGTTGAATTTTGTCAAAAGCCTTTTCTGCATCTATTGAGATAATGATGTGGTTCTTGTCTTTGGTTCTGTTTATATGCTGGATTATGTTTATTGATTTGCGAATGTTGAACCAGCCTTGCATCCCAGGGATGAAGCCCACTTGATCATGGTGGATAAGCTTTTTGATGTGCTGCTGAATCCAGTTTGCCAGTATTTTATTGAGGATTTTTGCATTGATGTTCATCAGGGATATTGGTCTAAAATTCTCTTTTTTTGTTGTGTCTCTGCCAGGCTTTGGTATCAGGATGATGTTGGCCTCATAAAATGAGTTAGGGAGGATTCCCTCTTTTTCTATTGATTGGAATAGTTTCAGAAGGAATGGTACCAGCTCCTCCTTGTACCTCTGGTAGAATTCAGCTGTGAATCCATCTGGTCCTGGACTTTTTTTGGTTGGTAGGCTATTAATTATTGCCTCAATTTCAGAGCCTACTATTGGTCTATTCAGGGATTCAACTTCTTCCTGGTTTAGTCTTGGAAGAGTGTAAGTGTCCAGGAAATTATCGATTTCTTCTAGATTTTCCAGTTTATTTGCGTAGAGGTGTTTATAGTATTCTCTGATGGTAGTTTGTATTTCTGTGGGGTCGGTGGTGATATCCCCTTTATCATTTTTAATTGCGTTGATTTGATTCTTCTCTCTTTTCTTCTTTATTAGTCTTGCTAGTGGTCTGTCAATTTTGTTGATCTTTTCAAAAAACCAACTCCTGGATTCATTGATTTTTTGGAGGGTTTTTTGTGTCTCTATCTCCTTGAGTTCTGCTCTGATCTTAGTTATTTCTTGCCTTCTGCTAGCTTTCGAATGTGTTTGCTCTTGCTTCTCTAGTTCTTTTAATTGCGATGTTAGAGTGTCAATTTTAGATCTTTCCTGCTTTCTCTTGTGGGCATTTAGTGCTATAAATTTCCCTCTACACACTGCTTTAAATGTGTCCCAGAGATTCTGGTATGTTGTATCTTTGTTCTCATTGGTTTCAAAGAACATCTTTATTTCTGCCTTCATTTCGTTATGTACCCAGTAGTCATTCAGGAGCAGGTTGTTCAGTTTCCATGTAGTTGAGCGGTTTTGATTGAGTTTCTTAGTCCTGAGATCTAATTTGATTGCACTGTGGTCTGAGAGACAGTTTGTTATAATTTCTGTTCTTGTACATTTGCTGAGGAGTGCTTTACTTCCAATTACGTGGTCAATTTTGGAGTAAGTATGATGTGGTGCTGAGAAGAATGTATATTCTGTTGATTTGGGGTGGAGAGTTCTATAGATGTCTATTAGGTCTGCTTGCTGCAGAGATGAGTTCAATTCCTGGATATCCTTGTTAACTTTCTGTCTCGTTGATCTGTCTAATGTTGACAGTGGAGTGTTGAAGTCTCCCATTATTATTGTATGGGAGTCTAAGTCTCTTTGTAAGTCTCTAAGGACTTGCTTTATGAATCTGGGTGCTCCTGTATTGGGTGCATATATATTTAGGATAGTTAGCTCTTCCTGTTGAATTGATCCCTTTACCATTATGTAATGGCCCTCTTTGTCTCTTTTGATCTTTGATGGTTTAAAGTCTGTTTTATCAGAGACTAGTATTGCAACCCCCGCTTTTTTTTGTTCTCCATTTGCTTGGTAAATCTTCCTCCATCCCTTTATTTTGAGCCTATGTATGTCTCTGCGTGTGATATGGGTCTCCTGAATACAGCAGACTGATGGATCTTGACTCTTTATCCAGTTTACCAGTCTGTGTCTTTTAATTGGAGCATTTAGTCCATTTACATTTAAGGTTAAGATTGTTATGTGTGAACTTGATCCTGCCATTATGATATTAACTGGTTATTTTGCTCGTTAGTTGATGCAGTTTCTTCCTAGCCTTGATGGTCTTTACATTTTGGCATGTTTTTGCAATGGCTGGTACTGGTTGTTCCTTTCCATGTTTAGTGCTTCCTTCAGGGTCTCTTGTAAGGCAGGCCTAGTGGTGACAAAATCTCTAAGCATTTGCTTATCTGTAAAGGATTTTATTTCTCCTTCACTTATGAAACTTAGTTTGGCTGGATATAAAATTCTGGGTTTACAATTCTTTTCTTTAAGAATGTTGAATATTGGCCCCCACTCTCTTCTGGCTTGAAGAGTTTCTGCCGAGAGATCTGCTGTTAGTCTGATGGGCTTCCCTTTGTGGGTAACCCGACCTCTCTCTCTGGCTGCCCTTAAGATTTTTTCCTTCATTTCAACTTTGGTGAATCTGGCAATTATGTGTCTTGGAGTTGCTCTTCTCGAGGAGTATCTTTGTGGCATTCTCTGTATTTCCTGGATTTGAATGTTGGCCTGCCCTACTAGGTTGGGGAAGTTCTCCTGGATGATATCCTGAAGAGTGTTTTCCAACTTGGTTCCATTTTCCCCCTCACTTTCAGGCACCCCAATCAGACGTAGATTTGGTCTTTTTACATAATCCCATACTTCTTGCAGGCTTTGTTCATTTCTTTTTCTTCTTTTTTCTTTTGGTTTCTCTTCTCGCTTCATTTCATTCATTTGATCCTCCATCGCTGACATTCTTTCTTCCAGTTGATCGAGTCGGTTACTGAAGCTTGTGCATTTGTCACGTATTTCTCGTGCCATGGTTTTCGTCTCTTTCATTTCGTTTGTGAGCTTCTCTGCATTAATTACTCTAGCCATCAATTCTTCCACTTTTTTTTCAAGATTTTTAGTTTCTTTGCGCTGGGTACGTAATTCCTCCTTTAGCTCTGAGAAATTTGATGGACTGAAGCCTTCTTTTCTCATGTCGTCAAAGTCATTCTCCGTCCAGCTTTGATCCGTTGCTGGCGATGAGCTGCGCTCCTTTGCCGGGGGAGATGCGCTCTTATTTTTTGAATTTCCAGCTTTTCTGCCCTGCTTTTTCCCCATCTTTGTGGTTTTATCTGCCTCTGGTCTTTGATGATGGTGATGTACTGATGGGGTTTTGGTGTAGGTGTCCTTCCTGTTTGATAGCTTTCCTTCTAACAGTCAGGATCCTCAGCTGTAGGTTGTAGCTGTAGGAGATTGCTTGAGGTCCACTCCAGACCCTGTTTGCCTGGGTATCAGCAGCAGAGGCTGCAGAAGATAGAATATTTCTGAACAGCGAGTGTACCTGTCTGATTCTTGCTTTGAAAGCTTCCTCTCAGGGGTGTACTCCACCCTGTGAGGTGTGGGGTGTCAGACTGCCCCTAGTGGGGGATGTCTCCCAGGTAGGCTACTCAGGGGTCAGGGACCCACTTGAGCAGGGAGTCTGTCCCTTCTCAGATCTCAACCTCCGTGTTGGGAGATCCACTGCTCTCTTCAAAGCTGTCAGACAGAGTCGTTTGTGTCTGCAGAGCTGCTGCGTTTGTTATTGTTTACTGTGCCCTGTCCCCAGAGGTGGAGTCTACAGAGACAGGCAGGTTTCCTTGAGCTGCTGTGAGCTCCACCCAGTTCGAGCTTCCCAGCAGCTCTGTTTACCTACTTAAGCCTCAGCAATGGCGGGCGCCCCTCCCCCAGCCTCGCTGCTGCCTTGCCGGTAGATCACAGACTGCTGTGCTAGCAATAAGGGAGGCTCCGTGGGTGTGGGACCCTCCCGGCCAGGTGTGGGATATGATCTCCTGGTGTGCCTGTTTGCTTAAAGCGCAGTTTTGGGGTGGGAGTTACCTGATTTTCCAGGTGTTGTGTGTCTCAGTTCCCCTGGCTAGGAAAAGGGATTCCCTTCCCCCTTGCGCTTTCCAGGTGAGGCAATGCCTCTCCCTGCTTCAGCTCTCACTGGTCG
Source organism: Chlorocebus sabaeus (assembly GCF_047675955.1). Taxonomy (NCBI): domain Eukaryota; kingdom Metazoa; phylum Chordata; class Mammalia; order Primates; family Cercopithecidae; genus Chlorocebus; species Chlorocebus sabaeus. The sequence continues at coordinate 42,425,913 of NC_132919.1, forward strand.
GGCTGCAGCAGCTGACCAGCACCGATTGTCTGGCACTCCCCAGTGAGATGAACCCAGTACCTCAGTTGAAAATGCAGAAATCACCGGTCTTCTGTGTCGCTCGCGCTGGGAGTTGGAGACTGGAGCTGTTCCTATTCAGCCATCTTGCTCCGCCCCCCCTCGGATACTCTTTTATCTTTTCCTGAAATGCTGAGACCATCCCAAAAATGATTTGGAAAACTCCTACTCATCGCTCAAGACTTCCTTTGGGAAACCTGTCCTGATTCTTGCAAGGAGAAATGGTCATTGCCATCTAGGGCCCAACGTGTTTTGTTTTGTTTTGTTTTTGTACACATCAACTACGACACTTATACCATATAAGAATATTCCTTCATACAGCAATCCTTAGTACACTATTTGGGATACTTGGAGGGTAAAGTGGATCATAATCATGTTTTTAATTTCCGTACCTACATGGCATTCTTGCTTGAATGGCACAATAAATATTTGTCAAATCTGAACCTAATTGTGCAATAACTCACCTCTTTGAGTGCACTCATTCATCTATTCATTTGGGAAATTCTTATTTTGTTCTTCCTGTGTGCTAGGCATAGTTCTAAGTGATACATATACATAAACAGCAAGACTGATGAGATGCAGACCCTCAAGCAGCTTCTATTTTAGTACTGGGAGACAGACAAAAAATACCTAAACCAACAAATAAAAATATTTTTTCAGACAATGAGGGAGATATGAAGAAAATACAATAGAGTAATGGGGCAGAGCTTGTAAAAGCTGAGGAATACTTTAGTCATGGAATCTGAGTGATGATGCCTACTGATAATTAGGCAGCCCTGCATAGGTCTAGGGCAGAGAGTATGTATCAGGAGCAAAAGGATTGATGAGTGTGCTTAGGGAACAGAAAGAGGCCAGAGTGAATGCAACATGGTGAGCCAGGGAGAGTCTGGTGGAAGATGAGGCATGACAGGTATGCACAGTCAAATTATGTAGCACTTTGAAGAACATTGGATGTTGCTCCGCTTGCCAAAGGAAAGTGAAAAGTGAGCAATGACATGATCTGCTAAATATCAGTATAGCTGTTATGTGGAGAATGAACTGGTGTATGTTGGAAGAATGTGAGTATAACTGGCATGACTTAAAGCAAGGTTCCTAAGAAGGGGGGCAGTGTGTGGGTTCAAGGGAAGATGATGGTAGATTAGAATAGGGGCATGGCAGACAATATTGTAAGATTAGGCCAGATTTGGAGTGTGGAAAAAATATACATATATGTGTGATATGGGTTGACTGTGTCCCTACCCAAATCTCATCTTAAATTGTAGCTCCCACAATTCCCACATGTCATGGCAGGGACACAATGGGAGGTAATGAAATCATGGGGGTGAGTCTTCATGCTTTTCTCATGACAGTGAATAAGTGTCACAAGATGGTTTTATAAATGGGGTTCCCCTACACACACTTTCTTTGCCTGCCACCATGTAAGACATGACTTTGCTCCTCTTTGCCTTTCACCATGATCATGAGGCCTCTGTAGCCATGTGCAACTGTGAGTCAATTAAACCTCTTCCTTTATAAATTACCCAGTCTCAGGTATATCTTTATTAGCAGCATGAGAACAGACAAATACAATATGCTTCTCCCAGTTTCCCATCTAAGCAGATCCATGATCACTCCTTTATCCCTGTATGAACAAGCAGTAGAAGGCTTTCTTCATTCATCATTCACTCACTCAGTGGATATTTATTGAGTATACCCCAAATTCAATCTTTCAGGCTAAGAGCCAGAGAAGTGGTATTTAGCAAGATCAACTCAGCCTCTGCTATTCTATAGCTTGCAATTTTGTGGGGAAGGCAGGCATTAAACAAGCAAATATTTAGATAAATTAAGTAAATATCACTGTGATAAGTGAGTAAAAGGAGAATTAGAAGACATAAAAGAGGACAAAAAGTGATGTCAAAATGTGACCTGAAGGATGAGAAGGAAGTATGTCAGTAAAGAAGAGAAATAAGAGTAGTTGAGGTGGAGGAAATAGAACTTGCAGAAGCTTAAAGTGGGGAAGGAGAATGTACTTGGAAGAAATGAGAAATGATTTGTACTGGGTCCTCCATCATGAGGCTGTCTGGGTAGAAAAAGATAAGGAAAGTAGAGGCCAGATTGATTGGGCCTTGTAGGTACTGATAAGGAGACAGGAAGTATTTTTTAAATTCAGAGTTTTAAATTTGTTATTTTTGCTTGACATATGTAAATTATATATATTTATGGTATATAATATGATGTTTTGAAATATGTATATATTGTGGAATGACTAAAGCAAGCTAATTAATATATTTGCCTCATATACATCTCATTTTTTTGTGTGTGGAGAACACCCAAAATCTACTCTCTTAGTAATTTTCAAGAGTATATTACTCTTAACTTTAATTATCATGTTGTACAATATATCTCTTAAGCTTATTCCTCCTGTCTCTTAAACTGATTCCTCCTGGATAACTGAGATTTTATTTCTTTTGATCAATATCTCTCCAGTCCTTTCCCCCAACCTCAGCTCTAATAACTACCATTCTACTTTCTACTTCTAGAAGTCTGAATTTTTAGATTATACATATAAGTGAGAACATGCCATATTTAATTTTCTGTGCATGGTTCATTTCACTTCACATAATGTCTTTGGGATTCATCCATGTTGTCACAAATGTTAGGATTTTCTTCATTTTTAAAGGCTGAATAGTTTTACTTTGTGTATATATACCACATTTTCTTTATTCATTCATTGATGAACAACTTAGGTTGTTTCAATATCTTGGGTGTTGTAAATAATGTTGCAATGGACATGGAGTGCAGATATCTCTTTTGGATATATACCCAGTAGTTGGCTTGATGGGTCATATGGTAGTTCTCACTTTATTTTTTTAAGGAACTTCCATACTGTTTTCCATAGTAACTTTACCAATTTACATTCCTGCCAATAATGTATAAAAGTTTCTTTTCCTCCACATTCTTTCTGACACTTTTCTCTTTTTTATTATAGCCTCCCTAACAGGTGTGAGGTGGTACATCATTGTAGTTTTAATTTGCATTCCCTAATGATAGTGATGTTGAGTCTTTTCTCATATTCCTGTTGGCCATCTGTATGTCTTCTTTTGAGAAATGTCTGTTCAAGTCCTTTGCCCATTTTTAATTGGGTTATTTGTTTTCTTGCTATTGATTTGTTAGAATTTCTGAGATGGAGTCTTGAGTTGTACAACGGCAAGCCATCAAGGCATTTTAATCTAGCACTGAAGAATGCTTTTTTTTTTTCTTTTTTAGCATGTGTGCTGGCAGTGTCATGGAAGACCTGAGAAGACTTCTTACTCATTACTGTACTCCCATCTGCACATGCAGATTGAGAAATTTAGCATGCAGCAAAACATTCATTTTTATTGCCCTCAACTCTCCCAGGGAGAAAAGGGTTTGGAACACAAACAGAGCCTATGGAGGGAAGATTAAGATCTGGTGTGTTACAGCAAAGCACAGGCTCTGGGATCATGCAAACTTCCATATAAATCCTGCTTCATTATTTATTGAATGCAAAGTCAGGCAAGTATTCAATTTGCTTGAACTCTATTTTCCATCTCGGCATCATAGGGATGACAAATCTATCAGTTAGGAAGCTTTGAACTGCAGGTCACACACACAAAAAAGCACCCTGATTTACCCAAATTGATACAGAAAATTTATTATATCACACTGCCGGAAGTTTTGAGGTAAGGAAAGTACTGTTGGTGAATTAGCAACTTGACATCATCATGCTCTCGGGGTTTTCTCCTCTCTATTTTCTCTCTATCCGCTTTGGTGCTTGTCAAACTCCCCTCATTGTCATAAGAAAGTAGTAGCCATTCCAGGCATCACATACAGACATAACAATGACCAGTGGAGGAAGAGGATGTGTTCTTCCTGTGGACTCTATGTCAATGAGGAAGCAACCCTTTTCCAGAGTTCCTGTGCAGTCTGCTTTTCATATCTTATCAGCTAGAATTGTGCTATATGGCTGTGCACAGATGGATCACTGGTAAGAGTGGCTGCATCATTATAACTGGCTTAGTATCATGATGATTCACCCATAAGGCTGCAGTTTGAGCTCGCTTCACTTGCAGCATAAAACCACAAAAGAAAAGTGGACAGTTCAACTAAAATTGTTAAAAATGGAGAGGAGGACAATGACTTGTTGAGTAGGCAATCCAGCAATGTCTAATAAGTTAGTGTCTATCTTCCAGGGTTGTAGTCAGTATTTGTGATAATGTCTCTAATAAATGGTAACTATTATTACTATTTATTTTTGTTTGTTTTTGATGCACGGTTTCACTCTGTCACCCAGGCTGGAGTGCAGTGGTACAATTGTGGCTCACAGCAACCTCAACCTCCAGGGCTCAAGTGATCCTCTCATCCTAGCCTCCCAAGTAGCTGGGACTACAGGTGTGTGCCACTACATCCAGATAATTTTTTTGTTTTCCTCTCTTTTTTTTTTTTTTTTTTTTTTTTGGTAGAGACAGAGTTTTGCCATGTTGCCCACACTGGTCTTGAACCCCTGAGTTCAAGGTATGTGCCCACTTCAATATCTAAAGTGCTGCTGGGATTACAGGCATGAGCCACTACACCTGGCCTATTGTTATGATTTCTAACAAGTTCTTTGCAAGCCCTTTAAATCTATCTGTACAATTACAAATCTATCTTGGTAATCATTAAAATAAATCCTCAAGGATCTCTACTGACTAGCCTAATAGGAGATGCTATTTGTAATTGAACATGATGGAGTGGAATTAATGTTTTTATGAATATGTGCAGTAAGACTTTGCCCAAATCCAGTCCATAATATTCCACTTCCTCGAGGTTAGTCTGATTTTACTCGTCTTTTAATATACAGTAGCTCTTAAGCATATGAGCACCAGAGTTAGATAACTCTTACTTTAAGTCTTGCCTCTCTCATTTATTATTCATGTTAGTTACACTTTTTAAATCCTCATTTTTTTTCCATATTTAACACAGGGATATTATCATATTACGAAGAATGGGAAAGATAAATAACACATGTAAAAATTTGTGGAATGTAGTGTATGCTCAACAATATTAGCTCTTTTTGTTATTATCTGGCTTGTATAGTGGGCAAGAAGATAAAATGAGATAATGTATTAATAGCAATGGCACATAGTAAATTATTAATATATAGCATCTATTATGTTTTCCATAAGCCAGAACAGTAGCTGCCTTTATTAGTACCATGGAGTTTTCTTCTACATTTTGATTGGTGGAACCCTGCCACTCTAATCATGCTACACGTATTAATTTTTCAGACAAAACACATGGTTAATGTTTCAAATTACTGACTACTCCCTTCAGGGCCTGTCATGTTACACTAAGTGGTCTGGTGTGGTCATTCACCAAACTAATAATTAAATGCTGGAATTTTGCTAAAACAAGTTATAAGCAAAAGATACTAGTCTTCAGCCTATACCCAGAAATGGGTGTTTTGGAAACTATATACTTTATCCTTTTAAAGATTTGACTTGTCCTTAATCCCCCCTAGCTGTTGTATTTATTGAATTCCTCAACCCTGTAAACTCTCAGGTTCCCTGCACAAAGAGTAGTTTCCTTGCATTTCATTCTTTAAAAAAGAAAAAATTTATCTTTCACAAGGGGTTTCAGTGGATCCTGACATAATTAATGTCATTTTGACGTAAACTGCTTTAAATTACTAAGTAGAGAGAGCCTTTGTGGTGAAGAATAACACACTAGTTGTGCCAAGAGAGAAGTAAGAGTTTAAGAATGGGTTTTTAAAGTGGAATTAAAGGAAGATGGGGTGGGGTGTTGCTGGAAGAACTAAGGTCAATAATGGCTCTCCAGTTTCAAGTCAGGAGAGAAGCTGGCACAATCAGATTTAGAAATTGAAGTTTCAGTCTCTCTTCCTCTAGTTTAGTACCCTCAGACTCCCCACTCAGCCATACTAACCAGTGATGTCCCAGGAAGCAGCTGCCAATCATTGCAATCTCATTACCAGGAGCCTCCTGAGAACACTTGCCTAAAAGGCTTCATCCAATGACGTACTCGAATGAGAGCACTAGAACTGATTATCAATCTCTTCTAAGTGGTTATCAAGACCAATCAACAAAATAAAAATGCAAACTATGGAATGGGTGAAAATATTTGCAAATATTCTCTATCTAATAAGGGTTTAATATCCAAAACATACAAAGAACTTACATAAGCTAATAGCAAAAAGAAACAAACAAAACACACCAAACACCAAATCACATGACCAAAAAATGGGCAAAGGGCTTGAATAGATATTTTTCCAAAGATAGATATACAAATGGTGAATAGGCATATGAAAAAAAGCTCAGTATTACTATCACTAATCATTGAGAAAATGCAAATCAAAATCACAATTAGATATCACCTCACTCCTGTTATGATGGCCATTATGAAAAAGAAATAAGTACTAGCAAGAGTATGGGGAAAGCGGAACTCTCGTGCCTTGTCCCACCAACCCTACTCATGGAAGTGTAAAGTGGTACAGTCATTATGAAAAACAGAATGGAGGTTCCTTAAAAAATTAAAAATAGAACTCTGTACAATTCAATAATTCCACTTCTAGTACATCCCAAAGGAAATAAAATCAATATCTCAAAGGAATATCTGCACTCCAATGTTCAATGAAGCATTATTCACAATATCAAAGACATGGAAACGATTTCAGAGTGCATGGATGAATGAGTGGATAAAGAAATGGTGGTACACTTATAAAATGGAATATTATTCATCTATAAGAAGGAGAAAATCCTGACATTTGTGACAATATGGATAAACCTGGAGGACAGTAGGCTAAGTGAAATAAACTAAACACAGAAAGACAAATACTGCATGATCTCACTTATATGAAAATCTTAAAAAGTCAAAATAATGCAAGTAGAGAGTAAGATGGTAGTTTCCAGGGGCTGGGAGTGGTGGAAATTGGGTGATGTTGGCCAAAGGGAACAAAATTTCAGTTATAAGAGGAAAAGTTTTGGGAATTGATATGGATTGGCTCTGTGTCCCCACCCAAATCTTATCTCAAACTGTAATCCCCATGTGTGGAGGAAGGGACCTGGTGGGAGGTGACTGGATCATGGCGGCAGTTTCCACCATGCTGTTCTCATGATAGTGAGTGATTTCTCATGAGATCTGATGTTTTTAAAAGTGTTTGGTAGTTCCTCCTTCACACTCTCTCTCTGTTCTGCTGCCTCGTGAAGAAGGTCCTGCTTCCCCTTCCCCTTTCTCCATGATTATAAGTTTCCTGAGGCCTCCCCAGTGATATGGAACTCTAAGTCAATTAAATCTCTTTCCTTTATAAATTACCCAGTCTCAGGGAAGTTTTTTTATAGTATAGCAAAAACGAACTAATACAGGAAACTGGTACTGCAGAGAGTTGGGTGCTGCCATAAAGATAATCTAAAAATGTAGAAGCAGATTTGGAACTGGGTAATAGGCAGAGGCTGGAACAGTTTAGAGGGCTCAGAAGAAGACAGGAAGATGTGGGAAACTTTGGAACTTCTTAGAGACTTGTTGAATGGTTTTGACTAAAATGCTGATAATGATATGGACAATGAAGTCCAGGCTGAGGTGGTCTTATATGGAGATGAGGAACTTATTGGGAATTGAAGCAAAGGTCACTCTTGCTATGCTTTAGCAAAGAGACTGGTGGTATTTTGCCCCTGCCCTAGAGATCTGTGGAAATTTGAACTTGAGAGAGATGATCTGTGGAACTTATGTTTAAAATGGAAGCAAAGCATAAAAGTTTGGAAAATTTGCAGCCTGACCACGTGGTAGAAAAGAAAAACTCATTTTCTGGGGAGAAATTCAAGCTGCAGGAGGTTGCATAAGTAATGAGGAGCCAAATGTTAATAGCCAAGACAATGGGGAAAATGTCTCCAGGGCATGTCAGAGATCTTTGTGGCAGTACCTCCCATCACAGGCCCCAAAGCCTAATAGAAAAAGATAGTTTCATGGTCCAGGCACAGGGACCCACTGCTCTGTGCAGCCTCGGTACTTGGTGTCCCCCTGCATCCTAGTTGCTCCAGCTCCAGCCATGGCTAATAGGGTCCAAGGTACAGCTCAGTCCATTGCTTCAGAGGGTGAAAGCCCCAAGTCTTGGTGGCTTTCATGTGATGGTAAGTCTGCAGGTGTGCAGAAGACAAGAGTTGAGCTTTGGAAACCTCCGTCTAGGTTTCAGAGAATGGATGAAAATATCTGGATGTCCAGGCAGAAGTGTGCTGCAGGGGTGGAGCCCTCATGGCGAACCTCTGCTAGGGCAGTGCAGAAGAGAAATGTGGGGTTGAAGCTCCACACAGAGTCCCCACTATGGCACTGCCTAGTGGAGCTGTGAACCTAGAGGGTCACCATCTTCCAGACCCCAGAAAGGTAGATTCCTTGACAGCTTCCACTGTGTGCCTGGAAAAGCCACAGGCACTCAACACCAGCTCATGAGAGCAGTAGGGGCTGTACTCTGTAAAACCACAGGGACTGAGCTACCCAAGGCCTTGAGAGCCCACCCTTTGTATCAGCATGCAATGGATGAGGAGCTTATTTTGGTTAGGAGATTATTTGGGAGCTTTAAGATTTGATGACTGCAAGTTGGATTGGCATGGAATATGTAGCCCCTTTGTTTTGGCCAATTTTTCCATTTGGAATGGGAGCATTTACCCAATGCCTGTACCCCCATTGCATCTTGGAAGTAACTAACTTGCTTTTGATTTTATAAACCCATAGGTGGAAGGGACTTGCCTTGTCTTCGTCAAAACTTTGAACTGTGGACTTTTGAGTTAATGCTGGAGTGAGTTAAGACTTTGGAATAATGTTGGGAAGACGTGATTGGTTTTAAAATGTGAAACAGGCATGAGATTTTGGAGGGGCTAGGGGTGGAATGATAGGGTTTGAATTTGTGTACCCACCCAAATTGCATTTTGAACTGTAATCCCCACATGTCCAGGGAGGGACCTGGTGGGAGGTGATTGGATCATGGGGGTGGTTTCTGCCATGTTTTTCTCTTGATAGTGAGTTCTTATGAGATCTGATTTTTTTAAGTGTTTGGCAGTTTCTTCTTCACTCTCTTTTTCTACCACCTTGTGAATAAGGTGCCTGCTTCCCCTTCTCCTTCCACCATGATTGTAAGTTTCCTGAGGCCTCCCCAGCCTTGTAGATCTATGAGTCAATTAAATCTTTTTCTTTTATAAATTACCCAGTCTCAGGAAGTAATTTACAGCAGTGTGAAAATGGACTAATACAGGCATCTAATAATGTATGACATGGGTGGGGATGAGTGCATTAGTTAATTTAATTGTGGTAACCATTACACAATGAATATGTGTATCAATCATCACATTATAAGCCTCGAATATATTCAATCTTTGTCAACTATATACTTTAAAATAAAAAAGGAAAAGAAAAATGAAAACATAATCCTGACAAAAGACCAACACTAAAAAAAATTCTGTGTAAGGGGATGATGCTGACTTTGTTATCCTAAACAAAACAGCATTCATTCCCTGGTACTGAATACATGATTGGGATTTTTGAGCAACAGGAAGGGGTGGAACTAGTCTTAGCTAAAGAACCAGCAGCATTTGTTGAAAGTCCTCTCAAGCAGAAACTTTATTTTTCCAACTTCTATATATTCTGTGATAGGGAGGTGATATGGCTTGGCTCTGCATCCCCATCCAAATCTCACCTTGAATTTTAATAATACCCACGTGTCAAGGGCAGAACCAGGTGGAGATAACTGAATCATAGGGACAGTTTCCCCCATGCTGTTCTGATAGTGAGTGAGTTCTCATTAGATCTGATGGTTTTATAAGGGACTTCCCCCTTCACTTGGCACTCATTCTTTCTTCTGCTGCACTGTGAAGAGGTGCCTTCTGCCATGATAGTAAGTTTCCTGAGGCCTCACAGATATGCAGAACTGTGAGTCAATTAAACCTCTTTTCTTTTCAAATTGCCCAGTCTTGGGTATTTCTTCAGAGCAGCATGAGAACAAACTAATATAGTTAATACAGGAGGTAGGGTCAATATCCTACTGGCTCCTCATTCCAATTTTTATACTGTTACTTCTATTATCTCTTGAAAATCCTCTATTTATTTGAGGCTCCCTCCATGCAGATATACTCTCTTTGTTGCTATCATTTATCTAGTCATTTGTAATATATTGTAAAAAAAATTAGCTCCTAGTTCATGCTTCTCTGCCTCATCTGATTTGGTGCATCATTCTTGCTGATATTAACACTCCTGTGTTCCATCCAATGCCCCAGGCTTTCTGTTTTTCAGCTCTGAAGACCTCTACCACTACATTTGCAACACTCTTCCTCAATTTCTCATTCAATATTATGCTCTGGGCTTGCCATTACCAAGAAGACAACTCCTTCCAATGACTAAGTATCTCATGTTTGATCATCACTTCCTATGCTTTTAGCCCACCTTCTCAAGTTCCATATGAACAATAATTCTTCAGTCTCTTCCCATCATACATGCCACTAATCTGACCTCTGAAGAAGCATCCTTCCTCCTAAATGGCTAACCCCTCCCTTTGTTCTCTGATGCCTATCTTTTCTTGTCTCCTCAACTGTGTTCCTTTGTCTACCTCTCTTTCTTGTACCTTTTCCATCTTACATCTTTACTGGCTCATTCCCATCATCTCCTAGGAGTAGCTTCTCTCATGACTCTGGTCTCAGCTTATGTAACCCATTTGGAAAAGCCCTGCCTGATCCTCTTATTTAAATAGCCCTTCCTCTACCGTCACTCTTGATCACTCCTATGATTTTGTTTTGCTTTCTGTATAGCACTTACTACTGTATATAATTATCCTTTAATTAATTAATTGTTTGTTGCTTATTGTCTTACTCACACAATAGACTATAAATCCCATGAGAAAAGCGATATTGCTTGTCTAATTCAAAGTTCCATCCCCAAAGTGTGGAACGGTGCTGAAACTTCATGGTGCGCAATAAATATCTAATGATTAAATAAATGAATGGCATCTTCCATTCCCTCAAATAAAACACTCTTCTCTTAAATTCTCTTACTTCTGTCACACTCATGCCACTTCTTTATTTCCCTTCAGGGTCAATATTCCAGATGTACCACACGAAGCCACTGTTTCTATTTCTTTGCTTTCTCAACCTATACTTGACTGACTTTCCCCTCCAATTTACCATCTCCCTGGTCAGTGGCAACAATTACCTCTTGCTGCCAAACTCAATGGCCACATTCCAGTTATTTTCCTTTTACACCTTCACTGTCCTATAAGAAACAGTGTTTCAGTAAGAAAATCATCTCTGCATTGGACAGTGCAGATGGAAACCATTTTCATGGGTACACAGAGTTCCATTGTACAATCTGCTCCAGATCCCACAGGAGCATTTAATATTCTTGTAGTTTGACTCCTTCCTCACTACACTTTTCCTTCTTTTTCTCCTTTAAAGGATTTTTCTCTTTCAATGTATCTTTAAATTTTATAACATCGCATGGCTATGTCTTTGGCTATCTTACCTATCTCTCCAAATTCTCTTTAGGTAAATGCATTTATTCCTATTATTTTAAATGTGTTCTATAAGCCTTCAGGAAGGCTTTTATATCTCCCACCTTCTCTTTTGAGTTCCAGATTCATATAACCAATGGTCTACTTGATATCTCAAATTTTACATATCTAAAAGCAAGCTCTTGATTTTCTCCCCAACTGTGTTTCTCTCTTCAGTCTTCATTGTCTCGATAATGGCACTACCATACACCCACGGCACATGCCAGAAACCTGCAAATGCCTGATGCCTCCCTAGATCCCAGGCCAGACCTTGCAAGTCTTGGCTCCTCCACATCTATCATATAGTCCACTACACACACACACACACACACACAGACACAGACACACACACACACGTATATATATTCCCCTACTATATATGCCAGTCACACACACACACATAAACATACTTATTATCCCCTCCCTAGCATGAGTCATCATCTTGGTTTGCCTGGCTAAGACATGCTCACCTTACTCTTCCTTCAAATACTATCATCATGGAACAGCCAGAGTAACCATTTTCAAAAGAAAATCATATCCTGTTTTTTGCTGGTTCCTCACTGAATCTAGAATGAAATCCAAATGTATTTACATAACCTCCATTCCCTTTAAGACCCACTCCTGCCTGTATCTGCAACTTATCACATGACATTCTTTCCCAGAAACTCCTTTCCAGCTGAACAAAACATCTTTCTGTCCCTCAAACACACCAAGTTTTTTACTGTCATGGAGCCTCTACACATTGTCTTTACTGTCTGGGACATCCTCCCCACATTCTGTCCCTGACTCCTTTTTCCAGAGCCCTCTTCCTCAGTACAACTCTCAGACCACCTATTTTCCCTAGTTTCTCCTTTGAGTTAATATAACTAGAAACATAATAGATGACACACTGTATCATATATTTCCTATCTAAGGAGATGTCCCAGTTTTTCTTTTTCAAATTAGTACATATTATAATAGTTACTTATTTACTTGTTAGGCATTGTCTGTTTCCTCTACTAGATAGTGGGTTCTGTGAGAGCAAGACTGTGTCTATTTTATTTACTAATTTATACCCAGGTCCAGCACATACGCAGGTTCTCATTAATATTTGTCAAATGAATTAACAGTGGAAATAGAAGATGTTTTTTGATGGAAGATAAATCTGGATTTGACTTCCTGCTCTAATCTTACCAGGGTGATCTTGGATAAAACCGGAATACAGTTTTTTCTTTGTTTTTTTACACCATTAAATGTATTTAAAAATAGAATTGGATACATGTTTTTAAAAAACCTCTCTGAGCCCTAGCTTTTCAATCTATACAGTGTCTGCTAATAATACATAGGTTGCTAGATTGTTATGCTTGAAACATAATATGCACTCAAATGTCTTTGCATTTCCTTCACCTTCTTTTAGATGCAAAAACAAATATGAAGAGAAGGAACTGGGAAGACAAAATGGAAACGAGAAGTCAACCAGAGTCTCCCCTTTATTTTTAAATTTTTATTTATTCATTTTTTTTTTAGATGGAGTTTTGCTCTTGTTGCCCAGGCTGGAGTGCAATGGCGCAATCTCAGCTTACCACAACCTCCACTTCCTGGGTTCAAGCAATTCTCCTTGCCTCAGTCTCCCAGGTAGCTGGGATTACAGGCATGCACCACCATGCCCGGCTAATTTTTGTATTTTTAGTAGAGACAGGGTTTCTCCATGTTGGTCAGGCTGGTTTTGAACTCACAACCTCAGGTGATCCGCCTGCCTCGGCCTCCCAAAGTGCTGGGATTACAGGCGTGAGCCACTGCACCCGGCCAGGGTCTCCTCTTTAACTGACAAAAAGTCAACTTGGTCCTGGGTGTAATCAAGGTATCCTGGGAGAGGAAAATCACCAATCACCAGGATGGAAGCATTTCTCAATGAGTCTAAGTCATGGAATCATTGACTATACAGAGTTAAGTCCAGGAAAACAAAATGAGAAAAATTTTCATTCTACTTTGGTCAGATCTAGACCACAGTTGAGTCATTGGTTCTGTCTTTTACTGTCAGAGTTGATGCTGGATGATTGTCTTCATCTCAAGGAACTTGGGTTTCTCCATCTGTAACATGGGAATGATAGGATCTACCTCTAAGGTATCATTATGACGGAATGAGAAGAACATTGTAGACTGCTCAGCACAGTGCCTATAAAACACTTTCAGATATGCAGGAGATGTGAGTTTATTTTCCTACTCTCTCACGACTATAATGAATCTTTACAATATTCCACTGCAAGTTGGTGATAAATGCTGTGAACAGTGATAATAGGCAAACCTAGGCTCACGATTTAGAGTAATAATAATAATACTAAAAAATAAAAAATAGATTGGGAGCAAGATGGCCAAATAGGAACATTTCCAGTCTCCAGCTCCCAGCGAGAGCGACACAGAAGACAGGTGATTTCTGCATTTTCAACTGAGATACCGGGTTCATCTCACTAGGGAGTGCCAGACAATCGGTGCTGGTCAGCTGCTGCAGCCTGACCAGCGAGAGCTGAAGCAGGGTGACACATTGCCTCACCTGGGAAGTGCAAGGGGGAAGGGAATCCCTTTTCCTAGCCAGGGGAACTGAGACACACAACACCTGGAAAATCGGGTAACTCCCACCCCAATACTGCACTTTACCAAGGGTCTTAGCAAACGGCACACCTGGCCGGAAGGGTCCCACGCCTGCGGAGCCTCCCTCATTGCTAGCACAGCAGTCTGCAATCTAAGGGCAAGGCAGCAGCGAGGCTAGGGGAAGGGCATCCGCCATTGGTGAGGTTTAAGTAGGTAAACAAAGCTGCTGGGAAGCTCAAACTGGGTGGAGCCCATAGCAGCTCAAGGAGGCCTGCCTGTCTCTGTAGACTCCACCTCTGGGGAGAGGGCACAGCTAAACAAACAAACAAAAAAGCAGCAGAAACCTCTGCAGATGCAAACGACCCTGTCTGACAGCTTTGAAGAGAGCAGTGGATCTCCCAACACAGAGGTTGAGATCTGAGAATGGACAGACTGCCTGCTCAAGTGGGTCCCTGACCCCCAATAGCCTAACTGGGAGACATCCCCCACTAGGGGCAGACCGACACCCCATGTCTCACATGGTGGGGTATATCCCTGAGACGAAGCTTCCAAAGCAAGAATGAGACAGGTACACTTGCTGTTCAGCAATATTCTATCTACTGCAGCCTCTGCTGCTGATACCCAGGCAAACAGGGTCTGGAGTGGACCTCAAGCAATCTCCCACATATCTACAGCTGAGGATCCTGACTGTTAGAATGAAAACTAACAAACAGGAGGGACACCCACACCAGAACCCCATCAGTACGTCACCATCATCAAAGACCAAAGGCAGATAAAACCACAAAGATGGGGAAAAAGCAGGGTAGAAAAGCTGGAAATTCAAAAAATAAGAGCGCATCTCCCCCTCCAAAGGAACACAGCTCATCGCCAGCAACGGATCAAAGCTGGATGGAGAATGACTTTGACGAGTTGAGAGAAGAAGGCTTCAGTCCATCAAACTTCTCAGAGCTAAAGGAGGAATTACATACCAAGCGCAAAGAAACTAAAAATCTTGAAAAAAGAATGGAAGACTGGATAACTAGAATAATCAATGCAGAGAAGGCCATAAATGAATTGACAGAGATAAAAACTATGACACGAGAAATACGTGACAAATGCACAAGTTTCAGTAACTGACTCGATCAACTGGAAGAAAGAGTATCAGCGATTGAGGATCAAATGAATGAAATGAAGCGAGAAGAGAAGTTTAAAGAAAAAAGAGGAAAAAGAAATGAGCAAAGACTTCAAGATGTTTGGGATTATGTGAAAAGACCAAATCTACGTCTGACTGGGATGCCTGAAAGTGAGGGGGAAAATGTAACCAAGTTGGAAAACATTCTTCAGGATATCATCCAGGAGAACTTCCCCAACCTAGTAAGGCAGGCCAACATTCAAATTCAGGAAATACAGAGAATGCCACAAAGATACTCCTCGAGAAGAGCAACTCCAATTATGTAATTGTCAGATTCAGCAACGTTGAAATAAAGGAAAAACTGTTAAGGGCAGCCAGAGAGAAAGGTCGGGTTACCCACAAAGGGGAGCCCATCAGACTAACAGCAAATCTCTTGGCAGAAACTCTACAAGCCAGAAGAGAGTGGAGGCCAATATTCAACATTCTTAAAGAAAAGAATCTTCAACCCAGAATTTCATATCCAGCCAAATTAACTTTCATAAGTGGAGGAGAAATAAAATCCTTTACAGATAAGCAAATGCTTAGAGATTTTGTCACCACCAGGTCTGCCTTACAAGAGACCCTGAAGGAAGCACTAAATATGGAAAGGAACAACCGGTACCAGCCATTGCAAAAACATGCCAAAATGTAAAGACCACTGATGCTAGGAAGAAACTGTATCAACTAACGAGCAAAATAACCAGTTAATATCATAATAACAGGATCAAGTTCACACATAACAATATTAACCTTAAATGTAAATGGACTAAATGGTCCAATTAAAAGACACAGACTGGTAAACTGGATAAAGAGTCAAGACCCATCAGTGTGCTGTATTCAGGAGACCCATCTCACATGCAGAGACACACATAGGCTCAAAATAAAGGGATGGAGGAAGATCTACCAAGCAAATAGAGAACAAAAAAAAGCAGGGGTTGCAATCCTAGTCTCTGATAAAACAGACTTTAAACCATCAAAGATCAAAAGAGACAAAGAAGGCCATTACATAACGGTAAAGGGATCAATTCAACAGGAAGAGCTAACTATCCTAAATATATATGCACCCAATACAGGAGCACCCAGATTCATAAAGCAAGTCCTTAGAGACTTACAAAGAGACTTAGATTCCCACACAATAATAATGGGAGACTTCAACACCCCATTGTCAACATTAGACAGATCAATGAGACAGAAAGTTAACAAGGATATCCAGGAATTGAACTCATCTCTGCACCAAGCGGACCTAATAGACATCTACAGAATTCTCCACCCCAAATCAACAGAATATACATTTTTCTCAGCACCACATCACACTTATTCCAAAATTGACCACATAATTGGAAGTAAAGCACTCCTCAGCAAATGTACAAGAACAGAAATTATAACAAACTGTCTCTGAGACTACAGTGCAATCAAACTAGAACTTAGGACTAAGAAACTCAATCAAAACTGCTCAACTACATGGAAACTGAACAATCTGCTCCTGAATGACTACTGGGTACATAACAAAATGAAGGCAGAAATAAAGATGTTCTTTGAAACTAATGAGAACAAAGATACAACATACCAGAATCTCTGGGACACATTTAAAGCAGTGTGTAGAGGGAAATTTATAGCATTAGATGCCCACAAGAGAAAGCTGGAAAGATCTAAAATTGACACTCTAACATCACAATTAAAAGAACTAGAGAAGCAAGAGCAAACACATTTAAAAGCTAGCAGAAGGCAAGAAATAACTAAGATCAGAGTAGAACTGAAGGAGATAGAGACACCAAAAACCCTCCAAAAAATCAATGAATTCAGGAGTTGGTTTTTTGAAAAGATCAACAAAATTGATAGACCACTAGCAAGACTAATAAAGAAGAAAAGAGAGAAGAATTGAATAGATGCAATAAAAAATGATAAAGGGGATATCACCACTGACCCCACAGAAATACAAACTACCATCAGAGAATACTATCAACACCTCCACGCAAATAAACTAGAAAATCTAGAAAAAATGGATAATTTCCTGGACACTTACACTCTCCCATGACTAAACCAGGAAGAAGTTGAATCCCTGAATGGACCAATAGCAGGCTCTGAAATTGAGGCAATAATTAATAGCCTACCAACCAAAAATAGTCCAGGACGAGATGGATTCACAGCTGAATTCTAGCAGAGGTACAAGGAGGAGCTGGTACCATTCCTTCTGAAACTATTCCAATCAATAGAAAAAGAAGGAATCCTCCCTAACTCATTTTATGAGGCCAACATCATCCTGATACCAAAGCCTGGCAGAGACACAACAAAAAAAGAGAACTTTAGACCAATATCCCTGATGAACATCAATGCAAATATCCTCAATAAAATACTGGCAAACCGAATCCAGCAGCACATCAAAAGCTTATCCACCATGATCAAGTGGGCTTCATCCCTAGGATGCAAAGCTGGTTCAACATATGCAAATCAATAAACATAATCCAGCATATAAACAGAACCAAAGACAAAAACCACATGATTATCTCAATAGATGCAGAAAAGGCTTTTGACAAAACTCAACAGCCCTTCATGCTAAAAACTCTCAATAAATTCAGTATTGATGGAACGTATCTCAAAATAATAAGAGCTATTTCTGACAAATCCACAGCCAATATCATACTGAATGGGCAAAAACTGGAAGCATTCCCTTTTAAAAGTGGCACAAGACAGGGATGCCCTGTCTCACCACTCCTATTCAACATAGTGTTGGAAGTTCTGGCTAGGGCAATCAGGCAAGAGAAAAAAATAAAGGGTATTCAGTTAGGAAAAGAAGTAGTCAAATTGTCCCTGTTTGCAGATGACATGATTGTATATTTAGAAAACCCCATCATCTCAGCCCAAAATCTCCTTAAGCTGATAAGCAACTTCAGCAAAGCCTCAGGATACAAAATTAATGTGCAAAAATCACAAGCATTCTTATACACCAGTAACAGACAAACAGAGAGGCCAATCATGAAGGAACTTCCATTCACAATTGCTTCAAAGAGAAAAAAATACCTAGGAATCCAACTTACAAGGGATGTAAAGGACCTCTTCAAGGAGAACTACAAACCACTGCTCAGTGAAATCAAAGAGGACACAAACAAATGGAAGAACATACCATGCTCATGGATAGGAAGAATCAATATCATGAAAATGGCCATACTGCCCAAGGTAATTTATAGATTCAATGCCATCCCCATCAAGCTACCAATGAGTTTCCTCATAGAATTGGAAAAAACTGCTTTAAAGTTCATATGGAACCAAAAAAGAGCCTGTATTGCCAAGACAATCCTAAGTCAAAAGAACAAAGCTGGAGGCATCACGCTACCTGACTTCAAACTATACTACAAGGCTACAGTAACCAAAACAGCATGGTACTGGTACCAAAACAGAGATATAGACCAATGGAACAGAACAGAGTCCTCAGAAATAATACCACACATCTACAGCCATATGATCTTTGACAAACCTGAGAAAAACAAGAAATGGGGAAAAGATTCCCTATTTAATAAATGGTGCTGGGAAAATTGGCTAGCCATAAGTAGAAAGCTGAAACTGGATCCTTTCCTTACTCCTTATACGAAAATTAATTCAAGATGGATTAGAGACTTAAATGTTAGACCTAATACCATAAAAACCCTAGAGGAAAACCTAGGTAATACCATTCAGGATATAGGCATGGGCAAAGACTTCATGTCTAAAACACCAAGAGCAACGGCAACAAAAGCCAAAATTGACAAATGGGATCTAATTAAACTAAAGAGCTTCTGCACAGCAAAAGAAACTGCCATCAGAGTGAACAGACAACCTACAGAATGGGAGAAAATTTTTGCAATCTACTCATCTGACAAAGGGCTAATATCCAGAATCTACAAAGAACTCAAACAAATTTACAAGAAAAAACAAACAAACAAACAGCCCCATCAAAAAGTGGGCAAGGGATATGAACAGACATTTCTCAAAAGAGGACATGCATACAGCCAACAGACACATGAAAAAATGCTTGTCATCACTGGCCATCAGAGAAATGCAAATCAAAACCACAATGAGATACTATCTCACACCAGTTAGAATGGCAATCATTAAAAAGTCAGGAAACAACAGGTGCTGGAGAGGATGTGGAGAAATAGGAACACTTTTACACTGTTGGTGGGATTGTAAACTATTTCAACCATTATGGAAAACAGTATGGCGATTCCTCAAGGATCTAGAACTAGAAGTACCATATGACCTAGCCATCCCATTACTGGGTATATACCCAAAGGATTATAAATCATGCTGCTGTAAAGACACATGCACACGTATGTTCATTGCAGCACTATTCACAATAGCAGAGACTTGGAATCAACCCAAATGTCCATCAGTGAGAGACTGGATTAAGAAAATGTGGCACATATACACCATGGAATACTATGCAGCCATAAAAAGGATGAGTTTGTGTCCTTTGTAGGGACATGGATGCAGCTGCAAACCATCATTCTCAGCAAACTATCACAAGAACAGAAAACCAAACACCGCATGTTCTCACTCATAGGTGGGAACTGAACAATGAGATCACTTGGACTCAGAAAGGGGAACATCACACACTGGGGCCTATTATGGGGAGGGGGGAGGGGGAAGGATTGCATTGGGAGTTATACCTGATGTAAATGACGAGTTGACAGGTGCTGACGAGTTGATGGGTGCAGCACACCAACATGGCACAAGTATACATATGTCACAAACCTGCACGTTATGCACATGTACCCTAGAACTTAAAGTATAATAATAAAAAATAAAAAATAAAAAATAAAAAAATAAAAAATATTCCATTCTGTTCTCCACCCCTTTTTACTGAAGTATAAATAAAGCCTTTTTCAATTGTTACTTAACTTTCATCTTTGCAAGTTCCCAGTTAATTTCTTTTGCTAACCCAGGTTGTGTGACCCAGTACTTTGCTTAACTCAATGAATTTGCCACCACTGCAACTGCTGATGGAAATGACCAAATTTTTGCTTGCATGCTCCAAATTTAGCAAAAGATCATGACACTTAGATATTTCTTCAGGGAGTATTAATTGCAGGGGCAAAGTGACTGCATCCTATTTAGGTTGTCTGGAAAGTCAGAGAAAGATTATAATTTATAGTTACTATGGTAGTTAATTATACCTTCAAGAATATGCTAGTTGCTGTTTTAAAAAAGGCTTTGATCATAGATGAGACCCTTGTTGGGGGATCAAAGAAAATAAGAAAGTAGAATTTGCCATCTTGAAAAATACCCGGCTACTAAGACCAAATTTCTCTATGGAGAAAAAAATCATCTCCAGTTGTTTCTTTTTTTCAGAGTATTAAGATTTACAAGATGTTCCTAATAGCGTGGGAACAATATTATAAAATGTAAACCTGTGTGTTTTCACCTTTACTCTCTATTTAACACATGGCTCTCCTTTATTCAAGGAGATGGGCATAATTCATCACATTTATGGCTTTGATTAAAGGTTTGGTACAGATTATACCAGGACAAGACACATCTGGTAGAATATTCCATTAGGGAGAACTAGTTTCCCTACAAACACTCTCATCACTGTAAAAGTCTAGGTAAAGATCAGGAGGTAAGTCGGGTGGAAGGAGAAGAGAGAGTTGTAGCTGGGTGTGGAGGGCTCTCCATTGTGCCTCATTTCTGTGGACTGAGTCCTGGTGTTTGTTTTCTCACTGGGGCCTGGGAAAATCAGCAAGGTCTGGCAAAACCTAGCTAGTCCCCAAAGTCTTGTATGGCTCCCGAGTCATGTGAGAAAACATTTGAAAACTTCCCTGAGAGGGAAGCAAAGGGTACAAGGAGCCTAGAAGGCTGTAAGGAGCCAGTCAGATTGAGAATGGTGCAGTTTAGGGACAATGAGTGGAGAATATTGCAAGGCTGAACAGATACCAACGACCAGTAATCAGGAACTTATCTCCCCATCTCTCATCCCCTATCCTTTCCTGTTTCGAAAGCCTCTTAGAATTTAGATCCACCCCCCAAAAAAGTAAATTCTTATTTAAATGAGGTTAATCCTAAAGCGCCTTTAAAAAATTATTGACTATCTTTTCTGTCACATACGGATTAAGTAGGATTCTAGAAGGATAAAGTACTTTGTTTTCTGCACACCTGAATTCATAGCTCTAAAAGTAAAGTTCAATTTCAGGTGAACCACTTATACCTACTCTGAGAAGGAAATAATTTCAAGTCCACAGTCTGAAGTTCTAACTTTCACCATATGTTTGAAAACATGGCACATCCAGAAAGCCCGTTCTCATTCTCATTACCTATCCAGAGATACTTCCAAAAAGATGCACTCCTTCATATCACATTCTATCTGATACCTCTGCTGTGGGTACCCATAATTTATAGAATTAAAAATTAGGCTGGGTGTGGTGGCTCATTCCTGTAATCCCAGCACTTTGGGAGGCTGAGGTGGGTGAACCACCTGAGGTCAGGAGTTTGAGACCAGCCTGGCCAACATGCTGAAACCCCAGCTCTAGAAAAAATACAAAAATTAGCTGGGTGTTGTGGTATGCACCTGTAGTCCCAGCTACTTGGGAGGCTAAGGCAGGAGAATTGCTTGAACCTAAGAGACGGAGGTTACAGTAAGCCAAGATCACACTACTGCACTCCAGCCTGGGCAACACAGCAAGACTCCATCTTTAAAAAAAAAAAAAAAAGAGACTTCTTAGTATGTCATCCAGCGTTCTCAAAGATCAAACCCTCTCTTACCTGTCTAAGATCACATAAAATTCCTCAGGGTAATCTAAATTAACTTCTACAAAGGAAGTGCCCCTTCTTGACCTTGTAGTGTAATTTCACTTTCCTATGTTTTTCCCATATTTTATTCCTTTAATTTGCATTGTCCCCTGAGGGCAACTCTTTAATATTTCATAGGGTGGGCTCTGGAATCTAACAGATATGGATTCAAGGTTCCAATTTGTGGTTGTCTCACTAACCAGCTAAGCAACTCTAGACAAGTTTCCTCTGATATAAACTTAGAGTAGACTCTAATGTATGAGATGGTTTTGAATTATAAATTAGATTGTGAGTAGAAAAATAGTTAATGAATGATACCTAGCTTAAGAAAAGGGGGAGGGGGTCTATTAACACAACTAACAATTCAAAAGAAACCTTTATTCTAATAATTGTTTATTTACCCAGCTTGCCAGGTAGGCCATCTGCTCCCTGGTGGTAAGAACTCCTTCAAAATCTGCACTGTCTGGCATTTACTAGGCATTGAGTAAATGGGAGTGAAATGCATATTTATATGGATATTTAAAACCCAGTTTAAACTACATGAGTTTTAACATATCTGAGAATCCCGCTCTGATCCCTCAGGCAGAATTAACAGCTCCTTCTTCTGGGAGCTGCTAATGCCACTATATGCCTCTTATTTCAATTTGCCTTCTTACATGTGGATTACATGCCATTTTCCAATTATTTATATCCCACTTATTTAAACATCTCTCAATAAAATACTAGATATATTCTTGAAATACAGCTCCTCCATCTTGTTAGCCAACCACTCTCTCCTTGAAACTCTCTCCTTAAAACTATCACTGAACTTAAAATCAGAGCCTGGGGCATGATTAGGTGCTTACTTAATGCTTGCTAAGTTATGCTGAAAACCTCAAATCATCTTTCCCATTTGTAGTGAGTCAATAGCATCATGTCTGTACTTGAAGGGCAAGGTAGGGTGGGGACAGGAAGGGGGAAAATTGCTATGTATGTATTTAGGACACTCTGTCTCCACACCCCAGCATGGCTGAGCAGGGCTATCCTTGACTCCACAGGACAGCTGGACTCAACATCAGAGGAGAGCTTTCACTTTTGATCTTCAAGATAATCTTTTTAAATATAAAGCAAAAAGAATTTGAGATAATGTGCATGCTGTCCTTTCAAACATGCCATATGGAATCTGAGGCCCTTGGGTTAAGAATTACAAGATACATTTACTAAATAAAGACAGCCAGGCTCCTGCAGAGCCAACAGGGAAGGACACAAATCATGGAACCACAGTAAAATTTATTCTAGAAAAAAAAAAACCAGCAAGAATTAACCCAGGAGTCACAGCCTCACGCCCTCAGCAGGTCAAATCGTACTAACTTCCACTTCCATTTCATTTCCCGTACTATCACTAAATAGTAATGGTTCCCAGATCCCCAATGAATCAGATATGTAGAAGATAGTATCCCTATTTGAAACGGTAGCATTCTTATTTGAACCCGCACTTGTAATTTTCAGGGCTGACCATTCACACCTGTACAGGTAGCCAGTCAAAGTAAAGGTTTAGCAAGGTTATCCCAGGTTGTAGTGGAGGATGCCCACCACAGGCTAGATAAGAAGAATTAGACGGCGAATTAAACAAAACAAAACAAAAACAAAAACACCCAAACCTTGTATTCCATTTTGCCTGGGTGGGTCAGTGGGTCTGAGGTTGTAATCATCATGCTGGTTAGTCTTCTGTAAGTTCTTTCAGGTTCAGGCTGATTTCAGTTGCTATATCAATGCATTCTCCCCAAACTTTCCACCTATAGTCACCACTCTGAACACCAAACCTGATTCTTCTGCACCAATTCTTATCTAGAACTGAGCCACCAAACTGGATTGTTTTATGACATAAATAAAAGCAATTAGGACAAGACTCTAGGATGTCTGGATAATGACAACTCTCCTCCAGAATCTGTTTGTAGAGTATAATTCTCAACACCCTTCATAAGGATAATGAAATTGGAAAGCATGCTGGAAGAGAAAACTTCAGGGTTTCACAAATCCCAAGAGACTAGAAAAGTCTATGATAAAAGATACTATGTAGATCATGTGTATGTGTTTGGGAAGAGGCATGGTTAGCTCAGACATATCACCTTGGTTTTACATTTAAGATGACGTTGAAGTGTCTGATTCTGGGAAGATATGCAACATATAGCCTGGATATATACAAGACTCCATCACTAATCTCAAATCATCTAGGATGAATTTGTGTGAGCTCCCTGTGTATACAAGATTAGCAAGAACTCCCCTACACTTTGTCTGTTCCTCAGTTTCCCGACCACTGTAGTTGGGCATACTTTTAATGGATGTCATTGGAAAAGAAAAAAAATAAGCTTTTCATTTAAGATTGCATCTCTAGTCCATAAAAATGTTAAGAGAGGAAGTGGAAAGGGGATCAAATTGCCAGGAGGGAGGAGAATGAAGGGGGAGAGAGCTATACAAAATTAGCTCATCAATCCTTTTCGCTTATTGATCTTAAGCTTTTCAAAGCTCACAGTTGGTGGATATTATTAAATGTGTGTATATATATATAATATATATATAGAGAGAGAGGCTGGGCACGATGGCTCACACCTGTAATCCCAGCACTTTGGGAGGCCGAGGTGGGTGGATCACCTGAGGTCAGGAGTTAGTGACCAGCCTGACCAACATGGAAAACCCTGTCTCTAACTAAAATCACAAAAAATTAGCCAGGCGTGGTGGCACATGCCTGTAATCTCAGCTACTTGGGAGGCTGAGGCAGGAGAATCACTTAAACCTGGGAAGCAGAGGTTGTGGTGAGTCACGGTCGTACCCACTGTACTCCAGTCTGGGCAACAAGAGTGAAACTCCATCTCAAAAAAAGTATATATATTTAATATATCTACACATCGAGAAATTTGTCCATCCATGCAAACACAAGGCTTACTGCTTTGGGAGAGGAGATTAAGGTATCTGAGAAGGAGCAAGAGACAATTCAGGAGTTAAACATTCCCCAGTAGTCTGACCTGTGCTGCTGGTATTTAAGTTTATTTTCATTTAGTTTCCCAGGCACTCTAGGTAGCTAAGCTCCAACAGGTGATGTGATCACAAGGAGTATTATGCAGTTTTACTTTCAACAAATTTGACCTGGGAGGGAAGCAACCAGGATTTTCAGGGTTCAGCTCACTGCATGCTACTGACCAGGAGCCAGGGCCATGAGGGCAGCCAAAGAGGGAACCCAGTCACTGGGGCTGGGAAAAAAACTTTTGATAATAAACACAAAGCCATAAATTATAAGAACTCAAATAATCCTTAGATACTGTTGCATGCCTGCCCCCATTTCATTTGTAGTGTGACCATCATCTCTGTTTGCCTGGAGCAGTCTCCATGTGCACCAGTTGCTCTGGCATAATTATTAACAGCAATTCTTCTTACTGTAGGAAGTATCCTGGTATGGATAACAAATTATCTGGCCATCTATGCATTTGGCAAATTGAAATCTGAGGCCCAAAGAAGGAAGACAAATTAGTGGCAAGAGGAATAGAAATAGGAATGGGTTATAGGTTGGTTTGTTATGGCCAACAACAACAAAAATCAAAACACACAAACACAATCCAACTGCCACACATTGCATTAATACTATCTATGTCTCTGTCTACCTCTTTGGCTAGATTATAAGGTTGCATCATAGCATCGTATTTCTCAATGCCAATCCTGTATCAGGTATTTGATTAATATTTGTTTGACTGTTACATTTATTAACATACTTTCATGTATATTGTCCCATCTAATTTTCCATTGACAATAACATCCATTGTAAGATGGATATTATTAAATAAAGATGAGAAAGCTGAAAATCTGGGATGTTAAACACTGAGAAAGTTAATAGCAAAAACCACTGAAACCCAGGTCTTCAATGTTTCTTTCCATTACATTATGCTCAGTGTTAGAAGGAGTCTAAATGTAGAGGGAATGTTTGCTTAGAGGGATGGAGCCCGGAAGAGCCAAGAAAAATGTGGCAAGAGAGAAACACGGCTGTGGGCTCAGAGATTTGATTACTGGACCAACAAAATTGTATTTTGGAGCCCTGTAGCTTCTTCCAAGATGGCTGCTCCTTTGAAGAGAGGAAGCACATCATGTGCTGCCGGCAGCGGGGTGGAAGCGGGGTTTGGAAGTAGCCAGGATGCCACGAAGGGAGAGGTTCAAAGTACAGGCTAATGAAAAACTGAATGGACCTACACAGCAGCAAGGCTTGGGGCTGACCGACAAGGGTTTCCCCCTCACAAGGGCTTCCATACGGCACATCCAGGGCTCCATTCAATAAAGTATCAAGCCTGGCATTTTCCCGGCTGTTTACTTAAAAAAAAAAAAAAAAAATTAAGGCTTAGCATTTTGAAAAATGTATTTCTTGGAGACAAATATATTTTGGCCCAATTCACATCCCACTAGTACTCACCACACAAAGTTTCCAGTTCTATCCCCAGGCCGCAGCACCGCTGTACCATGAAGGATGATATTTTATTTATTTAATTTGTCTTTTTGTAAAAAATAATCCCCATTTCTAGCTCCTTTAGCAACTAGTCGGTTTGTATTCTTTTGTCTCTACATTGTCCTCTTTCCTTGGACCCATGAAGTCAGTGTTACGTCTGCTTACTTCCATGAAAACTTTTTTATTTTCAGTAATGAAAAAAATACTACCTGGCATGGAGCTATAGATGCCCTGTGGGGCCATCGGGAGCCTCCTTGACCTCTTCCTGGTCCAGATGCCATCAGGATTCAGCCTGCCATAGGCCACCCTAGGAAACAGAAGATGTACACACTTGTTCAGATGGGAGATAACTAAACATTGGAAGGACATCTTTTTCTCCTGCCTCAAAGTGCTTTATGTGGATTGTGGCTTCTCTCTCTCCTTTTCCCATTTTACCCTCCCCCCATCACCTTGAGTAAATATCTACCAATCCCATACAGAGTTATCAAAAGAAATAAAAGAAGACTTCCAATAAATTCTCACACCATGACACAAATCCCAATCTTCAACAACTGACATTTCTGGATCTTCCATCTATGTTAGGAGAACTAACAGGGTTTCCGTGGAATTCCTCCTGGGCAGTAGAGGACACTTTGCCTTGTACCTGAGGAATCTGACCACAGTTAATAGAAACATATGGTGTGACTGCTGTTCCAGCAAGAGCATCTTTTGTATCAAGTGGTCCTCTTGGTTCATCGTGCTGCCATGATTCCATGGAGGCCACAACCATGACACTAATGAAAGCTGATAGTTATTTAATTTTCTTCTTCCAAAAGCAGTCAGCTTTGGTGGTGAGGGACCTGGACTTTGGAAACATGCAGACTTTGACTGAAATCCTGAGTCTGCTACTTCCTGGGTCTGTGACCCGAGGGCCCAACTTCTCTGAGTGTAGATTTCCTCATGTGAAAAGCGGAAAAAGCAGCTGGGTGCGGTGGCTTATATCTGTAGTCCCAGCACTTTGGGAGGATCACGAGGTTAGGAGATTGAGACCATCCCGGCTAACATGGTGAAACCACGTCTCTACTGAAAGCACAAAAAATTAGCCGGGCGTGGTGGTGGGTGCCTGTAGTCGCAGCTACTCGGGAGGCTAAGGGGAGAGAATGGCGTGAACCCGGGAGGCGGAGCTTGCAGTGAGCTGAGATCGCACCACTGCACTCCAGCCTGGACAACAGAGTGAGATTCCATCTCAAAAAAAAAAAAAAAAAAAAAAAAAAAAAAAGTGGAAAAAGCAATATTTATTAACTGGATTGTGGTGAGGATCAAGTAAGATAATACAGATGCTTGCCTTCAGCACCTACACATGTGATCAGTGGTAGCTGTTGTTATTATTACAATGACTAGTTTTATAATATAATCAGGAGGAGGCAAGACTCTTCTGTGTTCTTTGAGGCCTCACCTTCTTGTTACTTTCTCCTATTCAACATGGTGCCTATCCAAGCTACACAAGGGTTTAGTTAGTTCTAGGAACATTCCTATGAGTATTGCCAGAGAGGTGCCATAGGGAAAGGATGGCATCTCACCATCGAGGGCAATGATGATTCAGGAGGGCCTCTCAGGATTATTTTGAGGGGATAGGGGATCAGTCCAAGTACAAGAACCCTCATTCTCATCGCAGGCTCAGGATTCAGAGTCAAACCATAATCACATTATGCCTCACTAGGGGTGCTATGGATGAATGTGGAGGTTATGCACTGCATGGTAGTCTATAGAAAACTATGGCCTCAGGACCCAATCTAATCTCCTGCCTATTTTTGTAAATATGGTTTTACTGATATATAGCTATGTCTATTCACCTACCTATTGTTCATGACTACCTCCCCACTAAAATGGCAAAGCTAAGTAGCTGAAACAGAGATCATACAGCTCTCAAGCCTTAAAATATATACTATTTGGCACTTTACAGAAAAAGTTTGCAGACCCCAGTGCTTAGTTTTTTAACCTAGTACACGTAGTGGATGCTTAAATCATAGTTGTTGAATGGATGAATGAATTAATACATGAGTATAGACTCAAATACCAGCTCAGAACAGTCAAGCAATTAATCCTAAAGAAGTTTTAGTGAAGAAGATAAAAAGCAAAGAAAACAAACTTTGTAATGAGGAGACTTAGGTTCTAATTCCTACTCTGCCCCTGATTTGTTTGTGTGGCCTTAGATCAATCATTTCCCATCTTTATATTCCAGTTTCTTCAATGGTAAAAACGATAACCCTAAGCCCATTTTATTGGGGCTATAATGTTGAATAAAATAAAATCACAAATGTCCAAGCATGATGTCCAGTGACTGGCACATTAATAGGAGCTCATCAAATTTTTGAAGTCAAAGCAAAGAGAAGGAGGAATCCTTTGCTTCTGAATAAAATCTCTTCCCTGTCACACAGGAGTAAACAGAGTAATTCATACATTTAATTGGCAGATGTCATGGAAAAAACTTCAAGGAGCATTCTACACAAAGACTCCCAGGCTAGTTTGTGTTCAAACAAACCAGACAGCCAGCCCACAGCCGGAGCCAGGAGCCAAATATTTCAGACACCATCAGGGCTGGCTGCTTCAAGCTAGGCTGTTCCGCATGCGGCTGGAGCCAGGCCACAGGAAGTCCTTCGTGTCAGCTCTCTAGAGCCTAGGGAGGCTTCAGCATTTTCCTGTTCCTCTGTGTAGACCACTACTCAGATAAGGGAGATAGGGAGAAAGGAAGGGGGTCTCCATTTATAAAGGCAGCTGCTGTCCCAGCTGAACAAGAATGCACAGCTGTTTGGGGGCTGTCTCCAGACTAGCATGCCTTTTGTTTCCATCTTCTTCTGGGGTAGGGCTGGGGATGGGGTGGGGTGAAAGTCTATCATAATGTTTACCTTGGGGGATGCTTTGCCACATCTCCGCCCAGATCTCATTTTATGGTGTGTGGAGTTTTATGGACCAATTTAACGTGGGAGAGGAGACGAGAAGGCTGATGTGTGAACTGAAGTTGAAGAGTCATAAATTCAAAGGAAAATTATTCCAGAATTATAAGCCCTACTTACCAGTGTCCAAGGGTAATAGCCACTGTTCAGGCAGGGGTTGGACTTCCAAAGTTATTTCAGGGGCCATTTGTAGGACAAACACCCTTTCATTTCATTTGGATGGGTAAATATTTTTAAATGGGGTCTCCTAAATTGTTGGGATTCAGCCAAAGTCCCCAAATTCTGGTAGCCCTGAACATCCAAGTACTCTTTTCCCAGGACAGTTCACTTACGAAATAAAATCAGACAGAAAATGATTTACACTATATCTGCACAAAATAACAACCAGGCCTATAGTTTGGTTTGAACTTGAGACCCAAGGAGATTTCTAAAAAGTCTTTTGATTACTGAGTGTTGGATAAGATATAACAAAGCCAACTTCCAAAGTTCCCAGAGGATACAAGGCAGCAAAACAGATATTTGGATGAAACCTTGGTCTTGCACATTTCTCTGTTTGTAACAATAGCCTAGGAACCTATGTGGATGTTTTTGTACAGAACTGCAGAAAAGCCAGAAAATAAAAGGGCTAGATGAAACAACAGATCCAGCCAAAGTTATACACAACAGCTTTTTCATCTTCATGTTTCTAAACAACTAGAAAAAAAATACTTAAGCCCTTTTAGGATCATCATGAGGAAA
The DNA here is from genome assembly GCF_047675955.1 of Chlorocebus sabaeus. Classification (NCBI taxonomy): domain Eukaryota; kingdom Metazoa; phylum Chordata; class Mammalia; order Primates; family Cercopithecidae; genus Chlorocebus; species Chlorocebus sabaeus. Next base: position 42,456,101 of record NC_132919.1, read on the forward strand.
TAAAAGTCATTCTGAAGTCCTCTGAGTATTGCCCCAACACACCCCTCCCCAGAATACCTGTTGCCTGTCACCGTGTACCGCTGGCTTTTCCAGGGTCCTTTCTTGCAGGCGTCTGATTTCCGCTGATTTTTCAGCAACAGCCCCACCAGTTTCTCTAAACATAACATCTCTCAAATTTCTCATGCGAGACATATCATAATTAATATTCTCAAAAGCAGTGACAAGGCTTATCCTTTCATGTCTGCTGGTTGATGTTGGACAATGTCGGGTAGCCCTCATGCAAAATGAATAGTGGAGCTGCTGAAAATCTAGACAGTAAGAAGACTCTTACTGGTGTTACCATAGCCTCGCACCTGACTTGAAAAGCCCTCTGCCAAGGCCCTTTCTTTCCTAAATTTTTGTTATTAGATTTTCATTTAAAAACTATGAACTATTACCAGAGGTGGTAGCTTATGTAGGCACACAGTTATTTAAAACAAATTCACCATCCATCTCTACAAATTCATGCATTTTGTATCCACAGCATAATGAAATATTCTTCTGTTTGCCAGTGTTTAAGTTACAGGTTGGAAAACATTCAAAGAGCTTGAAATTCAAGCTGATGAGATAATGAGAGGACAGGGAATGCAAGCACCCCTGGCAGCCATTCAAAATGGATCTTCTCCATATGAGGTGTTGAGTTCCATTTATAAATGGCAGAAAGTACTATTGGACTTCACAAGATTAGAGTAGAATCTAATAAGTAAATGCTAGTAATTGATAATGTCCCAGGCCTTAGCTTTTGTAGTTAATTCATGGTTAACCTTCCCACCTACCTACCTACCTTCCTTCCTTCCTTCCTTCCTTCCTTCCTTCCTTCCTTCCTTCCTTCCTCCCTTCCCTTCCCTTCCTTCCCTTCCTTCCTTCCCTTCTTCCCTCCTTTCTCTTTCTTTCTTTCTTTTTCTTCCTTCCTTCCTTCCTTCCTTCCTTCCTTCCTTCCTTCCTTCCTTCCTACCTCCCTTTCTTTCTTATTTCTTTTTTCTTTTTTCATGCTCTGGCATTTGGGGCCTTGATCCTAGACAGACTGCCTCTTCCAGGCTAGCTAATTCCTAGAGATAACAAAAGACTCCTCTGGGAGTGCACCTGTGTTATACAAACCAATCAATCTGGAGCTCACACTCCCAACTATCTCCTTTATCAAATTCTCACACACCAGGCCAATACTCCCTCTGTCCTAAATTACTTGATGGCCTGGTACTAGACAACTGGGGACCAGCCTTATAGCCCAGAGCCCATTGAAATTATTCAAACTATCCAGTCCTAAACTTAACAGTGTATCTACTCTGCCTCACCCAGTCATTGCCAGGAGAACCCCAATAGGAGCTCTGGGCATGCCTTGCCCCCTCCTGCTTCTGTCTCCCAGCTGATCTAGTGCTTCCCAATGTCCTGCATGGCATGTCCTGACTTCTGTGTCCAAGGCTTTGTGATTTGTGAATATAGGCTTCTTCCTTGATCACAATCATTTCTGTCTGTGTGCCTTACCATATTTGATTTAAACAAATCCCACATACATTTTTAGAGCAATTTTGTGCAGTGAAGACCCAACTAAATAAAAACTGAGTAGAATGTGGAAGGAGAGGAAGTTCATTGGGTTCTGTAATACATCTGTAATACAAAAGAAAAAACAAAAGAGTTGAGCTGACAGAAGTCATGCAGCATTATAGTGCATGTGGAGAAAGGGTCCAGAGGACTAAAAAGAAAGATGAGTGGAAGATGATACGTTTTCCATCATTAAAATTAAAAGCCTTCCCAATGTGAGCCGTTGGGTCTTTGAATTGGGAACAATTAAAAGAAGAAGCAGGAGGAGAAGAAAAAGGAGCAAGAGAAGGAATAAGAGGAGAAAAGAGGAAGTGGGGGGATTTCGGAAAAGGGGCACCATTAAAGTCTTTGCTCTCAGGCATGCCTCTGGTTTGTGGTGCTGTTTTACCACATGGTGGGAGTGCCCAGGAGGCAGAACATTGTTTCCTGGGTTACTTTTCCAAGCTTTCTGCCCAGCTCTGATGTGGTGGTCTCCTTCCAGACAATCTGATGTTTATGGTTGAACTCCACTGGCTATCGAGAAATGCTTGGTTGATTCTACATTCACCACGAGATGCCTATCATCCCAGCACATCTGATCTTGTTGACTTCTCTACCACTTAAAGAAAGCAAACTTATCTGCAGTTTGAAAGAGATGTGTGCAGAAAAGTTCATTTGGCCCTGCATTTTCTTTGCCCATATGTGTTTTCCACTAAAGGAGACCAATCCTGAGGCAATTTCCACAAGTACCTCCCTTTCTGTTTCTTCTGAACCAGTCATACACAAGGACCTTTGTGGCATGTCCAGTGGAGGTTCTAAGAAATAATAAAGACTTTCAAAGAAATCAGTCTACTTAACACTTTGAGTTTTTGGAACAAAAATCTCTGCCTCAGAAAAATGTGGTGGAACTTGAACCCATCATATAATAATGAAAGTCGATAAAGTCCTGCTTTTTCCATGGTTATGGGATGGTGATGAAACTTTTATAGGGAAGATATGTAACTTTTAATTTTTTTGTAACTCAATTTCAATTTTGAACCCAAATTCTAATAAGGTGGCAAAAAAATCAGTCTCAGTCAATTCAGTAATTCAATCCCTATCCCCTTCCTTTCGCAGAGTTTGTCTAAGTTCCTCAGAGGTTTATCCATTGCTAAGGTGATGGCCACTGCCCATGCTAGTCTCCTTGGAGATGTCCATTTCCCTTCTGATTGTCTGTCCTGTCTACTGGGCCTTTTCCATTTGGATTCTCTCTACTACTTCTCAGTCACTATTGGGGGAATTTTTCTGTTGCATCTAAATCACACTGTACATGGAGAAAATCTACGAGGCTTTCTCAAGTCCTGTCAGCCTAGACTCACCACACTGTGCACCTGCAGAAATATGCCTTAGCAGTGAAATGTAAGGACCCTCAACATACTGACCTGAAGTCATTCTCCTCTGCTTACACCAGGTTTGGCCCAAGAAGCCCAGCACAGTACTCCCCTTATCCCAGGCATGGCCAGCGTCTATGTACTTGACACGTCCTCCCTTACTTTTCTCCTCCCCATTCTGAGGGCTCTATTATTTGAGGATAATAGAAGCCTGGCTTCTGCTCCTTAAGTATTCTTTTAAAATCTACTCTTCACAAGCTTGGGTCCTTTCTATTTCCCTCAGTATCAAGGCTTTGGAAACTCAGAAACCAGAGGGAAAACGGTGTGTGAAACTTGTGTGTGTTGAGTGGTTGGAGGAAATAGTTGATTGGGAAAAAGACCAAGGAGTAACAATAAACAACAATAGAAAACCCACTGGGTACTATCAGAAAACATAAAATACCTCTAGACTAAAGCTCAACTGCCTTCAGGGACTTAGAATGAGACCTACAGAAAGCCTTGTCAGAACAAATCTTGTTTTCTTGTTCTGAAATTTAAAACTTTTTCTTGATGCAATTTTGATTCAGAGCAAACAAGAATGAAAGGATTGAAGTTAAAATCTAGATGTATTTTCTGTCAGTGTTAGACACATCGATACTTAAGTCAAGTAAGTGCTGCTAGGTGGGTTTCCCAAACCAGCTCCCTCCCCTTTCCATCATCAGTCTCTTTTTCTTTCTCCAATTCTTACACACACATCACACACACACACACACACACACACACACACACACACACACACGACACTGCCCCAGGTGGCAAAGCAAACAAGACAGATTCCCTCAACCTGTTTTCTAGCTAGTTGATTATACAGCGCACCTCTTCTGCACACTTGGTGGTAAAGGCATGCTTTCCACTTGTGACGCAACTTTTGAGACACTTTAAATGTAAGAATTATGAAAAAGATTGGCACATTGGTTGAGGGCATTAAATTAGATGACCTCTAAGGTTGCTTTCCTACTCTTTTCATCACTCAGGTGACAGAAAATATCATTTCAGGAGAATAGACTGCAGGCAGTTCTCAATTATTCATGGGAAGCATATTAATTGTCCTGGTAGATTTTTTCCATTTTGATTAAATAAACTCAGAAAGGGCTTTTAACACTTCAGTAACCTTTTCTACCACCACCCCAAAAGTTCTGGATGCCTGGGCATCTTTTATCTGTTTATCTCCATTTATTCACCATAGAGAACAAAACCCTCACCCAACACCATTTTAGTAGCGACTCTTAAGATTCTTGCTGTCACTTTATGAATTTTCTCTTTTATTTTGATAATCAGAAGTGTATAGATAAAAAACATTGAAACTACTAGTTCTATCTTTAAATGTAATTACTGTTATCAGTTGAACATACATGCTTTGAAAATTTTCTATGCTTATATAAACACATACACATGAATTACTGTGTCTGTGTCTATGCATGTGTATAAATGGAATTGTGGAAGACAATGTCTTTTGATAAGCATACAGCCATGAGCATCAAACCTCCACTTTCTAGCTAAAAGAACCCCCATTTTCTAAGATGGAAAGAAGAGATCTCTTTTTTACTGGTTTGAGGTTTTTGTTTGTTTTGTTCTTTACAACTGAGATATAACATGCATACTGCAAAGTTCACAAATCTTAAGTACAATGAATGTTTACATATGTATGCAGTCATCTTCCCAGCTCAGGAAACAGATTATGTGCATCGCCACCTGGAGGCCTCATTGTACCCCTTTCTGGTCAATATCTCCTAGAGGTAACCACTATCCTGGTCTCTATCACTGCAGATTAGTTTTTCTAGTTCTTAAGTTCATATAAATTAATAATATTGTATATTGTCTTTTGTGTCTGACTTCTTCCAGCATTCATATAAAATTTGTTTATGTTTTGTTGCATGATTCAGTAGTTTATTCTTTTTCATTGCTGTGTGGTTTTTTGCTACATGCATATTTCACAATTTATTTATTCTCTTGTGAATATATTGAACACCTTGGCTGCTTCCATTTTTGTGATATCATGAATAAAGCTATTGAGAACATTTCATGATATATAGTTTGTGATATATATAGTTTGGTGAGTATATGGATTCCTTTCTGTGAGTATATAACCCAGAGTGGAATTGCTGGGTCATAGAATATTTGTAAGTTTAGCTAGTTGATATCACCAAAGAAAGTTCAAAAGTTGTAGAACGCATTTATATTTCCATCAGCAATGTATGAGAGTTCTGCTTGCTCTACATCCTTGTCAGCATTTGATATTGTCAGTCTTTTTATTTTTAACCACTCTGGTGGCTATCGAGTAAATTTCATTGTAGTTTTGATTTGTATTTTCTACATAAATTTTAATAACCTTTTCACATAATTTTCTTGACCATTTGGATGTCTCATTTCTGAGTTATCAAAGGCTTTGGTCCATTTTTAATTGTTTTTCTTTTTATTTTTAATTTATAGGAACTCTTTATGTCTTCCACATCCAAGTCCTTCATCAGATATATTGATTACAAATATTTTCTCCCAGTCTCCTTGTACTCCTTAATGATGTCTTTTGATAAGCAGAAGTTTTTAATTTTAATAAGGCCCATCTTGTTAGTATTTTATTTTATGGCTAGTGTTTTTGAGTTCAGAGATTATTTAATTTTAGGGCAGCAGACTCCTCCTCCAACTCTGTGGATAGATCATGACACCTCTAAGCTGCCCATAGAATCCCATTCTCCTTTGTGTGATGCTTTTGCAGACTGCTGTGCAGGCAGGTGTGACCATGTGCCTTAGTTCCAGACTATGAAATTAGGGCAACTCTTATGGGATGTTTCTGTGAGAGATTATCTTGCAGAGTAGTAAAAGATTCGAGAAGAAGGCCTTGTTCTCTGCTCTCTTCAGATAGGAAAGCTGGTGTGGAGTCTGTTATTTGGAGCAGCTGCAATCATTTTATGACTGTGAGGGAAGGGTTAAGAAAATCATGAAGTTATTTACCCCACATTCGGACATCACTGGGTATGGAAATAATCCTTTAACAATTCCACCAGACTTCTTGTGGTATAGGACAAGATGCCTTTGCTATTTTAGCCATAGTTAGTCCAGAGTCTTGTATTTGCAGATTATAGCTTTCTTTCTGATCAGGAACTCAGGTACACATACTCATTTTCAACTTATTTTTCTCTTAATATATCATAGACATCATTGTAAGTTAATATATTCAATTCAGATTTACTTTTCTCTTTAAGGGTCACACAGAACTCCATTCTTGGGTGTACCATGCTTTATTTATTGTTCTTCCTATTTTTAGACAATTAGATTGTTACCATATTTCTACTATAAACAATGCTGCAATAATTTGTATAGACATGTCTGCCTAAGTACTTAGGCCTATTGATAGGAAAGATCCATTCTTAGAAATGGAATTGCTAAGTCAAAGTGTCTGCACATTTAAATTTGGATAGACATTGCCAAACTGGCTTCCAGAAATGTATTCCCATTCTGATTTTCACAAATCATATATTAGAGAACCTGTTTTCCCCACACAGATGACTGTATAGCAAGTTACTAATTTTTAAAATTTATACAAATTTTATAGACCACTGAATTGTATTTCATTGTGTAAATATGGACTTAAAATTATTTATAAGTTTGATAATGTTTTCCTGTCTTGTGCTTTTCATTTGCATGTATGAACTACCTATTCAAAACTTTTGCCCACTTCCCTATGGGGCTGTTTGTCTTTCGTATTGCAGCATTTCCCATGGCACTTATTGTTCCACTTATTTTAAAGGTTGTCTGGGCAAAACTGAATCCACAAGGTGACTCTTCTCTAAACAGGTTTAAAACATGCAGTTGGGCTAATCTGAACTGCGTCTTTACCAATGTTAATTATATATGCCATAAATATTTCCTTCTTTTAACTTTGCTGTGGAGGATTTTACTATACACAAGTTTTACAAGTTTCTGTATAAACAAATCTGTCTCTCATTATGCTTCTCAGCTTAGTGGTAGTCTTTGAAAAGTCTCCTCTCTCACAAGATTTTAATAATAGTTTTCCATCTTTTCTGTCCTCCACTCATTTTGTATGTTTTAATCTTTTATTTAACATTTAACATGTATCTATTCAGAGCTTAGCATGTGCCAGGCTGTGAACAGTGATAAATAATACAAAAATTCTCAATTCTCATGAGCTTTTAGTTTACTGGGAAGACAGGCAATAAGCTCTTATGCAGATACATATTATGTCAGAAAGTGATCAATTCTGTGCAATAAATAAAATAGGTAAAGGGGAAAGATGAGCTTATGTGTAGGCACCTTAGCTGGGAAGCACAGGAAATGCCTCTCAGAGGAACTGATATTTGGAGAGACCCGAATCCTTGGAAGAATCTAACTTATAATGACATTATGGGAGAGGGGCCCAGACAGAGGCGGCAGACAGTGCTCAGATCTTGAAGCAGAAGTGAATTATGTTTCATGCCTGTAATCCCAGCACTTTGGGAGGCTGAGACAGGTGGATTGCCTGAGGTTAGGAGTTCCAGAACAGCCTGGCCAACAGGGTGAAACCCCATGTCTACTAAAAATACAAAAATTAGCCAGGCATGGTGGCACGTGCCTGTAATCCCAGTTACTTGGGAGGCTGAGGCAGGAGAATTGCTTGAGCCTGGGAGGTGGAATTGCAGTGAGCTGAGATTGCACCACTGTACTCCAGCCTGTGTGACAGAGCAAGAGTCTGCCAAAAAAAAAAAGAAGAAGAAGAAGAGGAAGAGGAGGAGGAGGAAGAGGAAGAGGAAGAGGAGGAGGAGGAGGAGGAGGAGGAGGAGGAGGAAGAAGAAGAAGAAGAAGAAGAAGAAGAAGAAGAAGAAGAAGAAGAAGAAGAAGAAGAAGAAGGAAGAAGAAGAAGGAAGAAGAAGAAGGAAGAAGAAGAAAGAAGAAGAAGGAAGAAGGAAGAAAGAAGAAAGAAGAAAGAAGAAGAAGAAGAAGAAGAAGAAGAAGAAGAAGAAGAAGAAGAAGAAGAAGAAGAAGAAGAAGAAGAAGAAGAAGAAGAAGAAGAAGAAGAAGAAGAAGAAGAAGAAGAAGAAGAAGAAGAAGAAGAAGAAGAAGAAGAAGAAGAAGAAGAAGATTACGTATGTCCAAGAGGCAGAAAGAGTCCACAGTGGCAGGACAGCAGAGAATAAAGGGAAGGTCAACAACGGGACCAGAAAAGCCATCCATCAGCCACTTCAGTTTATAATCATTATATCAGAAAATCTTAAGCAGAGTACTAATGTGAAGTGAATCATTTAAGGGGAACAGAAGACACTGGAGCTTCCTTGAGGGAGGAGGGTGAGAGAAAGGAGAGATTCAGAAAACAAAACAAAATTGAGGTATTATGCTTAGTACCTGGGTGATGAAATAATCTGTCACCAAACTTCTGAGTTTACCTATATAACAAACCCGCACATGCACTCCTGAATCTAAAATGAAAGTTTGACTATTTAAATATATATGTGTGTTGCATGTTTATAGCAGCATAATTCACAATTGCAAAAATATGGAACTGTTTTCACACTGCTGACGAAGACATACCCGAGACTGGGCAATTTACAAAAGAAAGAGTTTTAACTGGACTTACAGTTCCACATGGCTGGGGAAGTCTCACAATCATGACAGAAGGCAAGGAACAGTAAGTAAGTACTAATGGGGATAGTAGCAGGCAAAGAGAGGAGAGCTTGTGCAGGGAAACTCCCCTTTATAAACTCACCACCTATGAGCTTATAAAATCAAAAGCAAGTTAGTTACTTCCTAGATACAATGGGGGTACAGGCATTGGATAAATACAACCATTCCGAATGGGAGAAATTGGCTAAAACAAAGGGTCTACAAGCCCCATGCATATCTGAAATCCAGCTGGGCAGTCAAATCTTAAAGCTCCAAAATAATCTCCTTTGATTCCATGTCTCAGATCCAGGTCATGCTGATCCAAGAGGTGTGTTCCCATGGTCTTGGGCAGCTCTGCCCTTGTGGCTCTGCAGGGTAAAGCCTCTCTCCTGGCTGCTTTCATGGGCTGGTGTTGAATATCTGCAGCTTTCCCAGGTGCTCGGTGTAAGCTGTCAGTGGAACTACCATTCTGGGGTCTGGAAGACAGTGGCCCTTTTCTCACAGCTCCACTAGGGAGTGCCCCAGTAGGGACTCTATGTGGGGGCTCTGATCCCACATTTCCCTTCCACACTGCCCTTGAAGAGGTTCTCCATGAAGGCCCCACCCCTTTAGCAAACTTCTGCCTGAGCATCCAGGTGTTTCTGTACACCTTCTGAAATCTAGGCAGAGGTTCCCAAACCTTAATTCTTAACTTTTGTGAACTCGCAGGTTCAACACTACGTGGAAGCTGCCAAGACTTGGGGCTTGCACCCTCTGAAGCCATGGCCCAAGCTCTATGTTGGCCCCTTTCAGCCATAGCTGGAGCAGCTGAGACACAGGGCACTGAGTCCCTAGGCTATAAAAATTAAAGAAAGAGAAAAGAAACATGAAAGTGGCTTGGTGGTCAAGACAGGTTAATTTTAGAGAAAACAAACCTGAGAGGGGCATCTGGCCAGGTTAGGTCAGAGGCACACTCTCTTACAGACTAAGAGTTTCTAAGGATTCAGGGTGGGAGAGCTTATCAGAGGCCTGGACTGCTTCTGTGTCTCTTTGTTGTGCTTATCTGGGAGGGAGAGTGGTGTGTCTGTTCCCATACATCCTTCTGTAACTGCAGGCATACCCACTGAGTCTACTTTTAGCTTCCCTATCTTAGTGCACCCAAAGGGAAAGCAATGTGCTTATTAAGGCCCACTGTTTTACTGGGGTCCATTAAAGCCCACTGTTTTACTGGGGCCCATCGTATGAGGGTGAAGTTTGGCAGTTACCCAAGAGACTTTCTCCTCACCTTCCTCTGTGCCTGAGCTGCCTTATCTGTGTTCTACTGTCTGCTCTTTCTGGCTGTTTGTAGTTACAAAAGAAGTGATTTCCTTGAAATGCATGAGGCTAGAAAGGGAGCTGAAACTTAAAATGGTGGTGTTGGTTTGAGATGATGGTGCTTCTGCTGTGCCATAGGCTGCACACACCATGGGGACCCTGGGCCAGACCCAGGAAAGAATATTTTCCTTCTAGGCCTCCAGGCCTGTGATGGCAGAGGCTGTTGTGAAGACTCTGACGTGCCCTGGAGACATTTTCCCCATTGTCTTGGACATTAACATTCAGCTCCTTATTACTTATGCAAATTTTTGCAGCCAGCTTGAATTTCTTCTCAGAGAATGGGATTTTCTTTTCAATTGCATTGTCTGGCTACAAATTTTCTGAACTGTTATGCTCTGCGTCCCTTGTAAAACTGAATGCTTTTAACAGCACTCAAGTTACCTCTTGAAAGCTTTGCTGCTTAGAAATTTCTTCCACCAGCTACCCTAAGTCATCTCCCTCATGATCAAAATTCCACAAATCTCTAGGGCAGGGGCAAAATGGCACCAGTCTCCTTGCTCAAATATAACAAGACTCACCTTTGCTCCAGTTCCCAAAAAGTTCTTCATTTCCATCCGAGACCGCCTCAACCTGGACCTTATTGTTCGTATCACTATCAGCATTTTTATCAAAGTCATTCAACAAGTCTCTGGGAAGTTCCAAACTTTGCCATGTTTTCCTGACTTCTTCTGACCCCTCCAAACTATTCCAAATTCTGCCTGTTGCCCAGTTCCAAAGTCGCTTCCACATTTTTGGGTATCTTTTCAGCAACACCCTAGTCTTCAGTGTCAATTTACTGTATTAGTGTGTTTTCATGCTGCTGCTGAAGACATACCCAAAACTGGGCAATTTACAAAAGAAAGAGGTTTAATTGGATTTACAGTTCCTCAAGCCTGGGGAAGCCTCACAATCATAGTAGAAGGTAAGGAGGAGCAAGTCCCATCTTACATGGATACCAGCAGAAAAAGAGAAAATAAATTGTGCAGAGAAACTCCCCTTTATAAACCCATCAGATCTCATGAGAATTTTTCACTACCATGAGAATAGTATAGGAAAGACCTGCCCCGGTGATTCAATCACCTTCCACTGGGTTCCTACCACAACACATGGGAATTCAAATGAGATTTAGGTGAGGATACAGCCAAACAATATCACAACCCAAATGCCCATTAATCAACAAGATAACGAAATTGTGGTATATATAAATGATGGAATACTACTCAGCCATAAAGAGGAATGACTTAATGGTATTCACAGCAACCCCGATGGAATTGGAGATTATTATTCTAAGTGAAGTAATTCAGGAGTGGAAAACCAAATATTGTATGTTCTCATTCATCTGTGAGAGCTAAGCTATTAGGATGCAAAGGCATAAAAATGACACATACACTGGGGACTCGGGAAAAGGAAAGGGGGGTGAAGGATAAAAGACTACAAATTGGGTTCAGTGTATACTGCCCAGGTGATGGGTGCATCAAAATATCATAAATCACCATTAAAGAACTAACTCATGCAACAAAATACCACTTCTTCCCTAAAAACTTATGGAAATAAAAAATAAATAAACAAATGTGTGTGTGTGTATCAGGACTTCCACTTCCAACTAGGATGAGGTAGGTCACAGCGGGCCAATGATTCCAATACAGTAAGAACAAAGTGATAAATTATTATCATCATTATTATTATTTATATGTTTTAAAATTTTACTTTAAGTTCTGGAATACATGTGCAAATTGTGCAGGTTTGTTACATAGGTATACATGTGCTATGGTGATTTCCTGCACCTATCAACCCATCATCTAGGCTTTAAGCCCCACATGCATTAGGTATTTGTCCTAATGCTCTCCCTCCCCTTGGTCCCCACCCCTTGACAGGCCCTGGTGTGTGTTGTTCTCTTCCCTGTTTCCATGTGTTCTCATTGTTTAACTCCCACCTATGAGTGAGAACATGCAATGTTTGGTTTTCTGTTCCTGTGTTAGTTTGCTGAGAATGATGGCTTCTAGTTTCATCCATGTCCCTGCAAAGGACATGAACTCATCCTTTTTTATGGCTGCATAGTATTCCATGGTGTATATGTATCACATTTTCTTTATCCAGTCTATCATTGATGGGCATTTGGGTTAGTTCCAAGTCTTTGCTATTGTGAATAGTGCTGCAATAAACATACGTATGCATGTGTCTTTATAGTAGAATGATTTATAATCCTTTGGGTACATACCCAGTAATGAGATTGCTGGGTGAAATGGTACTTTTGGTTCTAGATCCTTGAGGAATCACCACACTATTTTCCACAATAGTTGTGGAACAACACAGCCTCACCAGCATTTATTGTTTCCTGACTTCTTAATAATCACCATTCTAACTGGCATGAGACGATATATTATTGTGGTTTTTGATTTGCATTTATCTAATGACCAGTGATATTGAACTAGAGAAGCAAGAGCGAGCAAATTCAAAAGCTGGCAGAAGACAAGAAGTAACTAAGATAGGAGCAGAACTGAAGGAGATGGAGACACAAAAAAACTCATCCAAAAAGTAATCAATTCAGGAGCTTGTTTTTAGAAAAACTTAACAAAATACAAAAGAAAATAATCAAATAGACACAATAAAATATGCTAAAGGGGATATCACCCCTGATCCCACAGATACACAAACTACCGTCAGAGAATACTATAAACACCTATACATAAATAAACTAGAAAATCTGGAAAAAAAATAATACATTCCTGGGCACATATACCCTCCCAAGACTAAAACAGGAAGAAGTTGAATCTGCGAATAGACCAATAACAAGTTCTGAAATTGAGGGAGTAATTAATAGCTTACCAACCAAAAAAACCCCAGGACCAGACAGATTCACAGCCGAATTCTACTAGAGGTACAAAGAGAAGCTGGTACTATTTCTTCTGAAACTATTCCAAAGAGTTGAAAAGGAGGGGACTGCTCCCTAACTCGTTTTATGAAGCCAGCATCATCCTGATATCAAAACCTGGCCGAGACATAACAAAAAAAGAAAATTCAGGCCAATAACTCTGATGAACATCAGTGCAAAAATTTTCAATGAAAAACCGGCTAACTGAACCCAGCAGCACATCAAAAAGCTTATCCACCACCATCAAACTGGCTTCATCCCTGGTATGTAAGACTCCTTCAACAAACACAAATCAACAAACGTAATCCATCACACAAACAGAACTAATGATAAAAACCTTATGATTGGCCGGGCGCAGTGGCTCATGCCTGTAATCCCAGCACTTTGGGAGGCTGAGGAAGGCAGATCACGAGGTCAGGAAATCGAAACCATCCTGGCTAACATGGTGAAACTCTGTCTCTACTAAAAAAAAACACAAAAAAATTTAGCCAGGTGTTTTGGCGTGTGCCTATGGCCCCAGCTACTTGGGAGGCTGAGGCAGGAGAATGGCCTGAACCTGGGAGGTGGAGCTTGCAGTGAGCCGAGATCGCGCCACTGCACTGGAGCCTGGGAGACAGCGAGACTCCGTCTCAAAAAAAAAAAAAAAAAACCTTACGATTATCTCAATAGAGGCAGAAAAGGCCTTCAATAAAATTCAACATCCCTTCATGTTAAAAACTCTCAATAAAGTAGGTATTGATGAACCATATCTCAAAATAATAAAAGCTATTTATGACAAACCCATAGCCAATATCATACTGAATGGACAAAAGTTGGAAACACTCCCTTTGAAAACTGGCACAAGACAAGGATGCCTTCTCTCACCACTTCTATTTGACATAGTATTGGAAGTTCTGGCCGGGGCAATCAGGCAAGAGAAAGAAATAAAGGGTACTTAAACAGTAAGAGAAGAAGTCAAATTTTCTCTGTTTGCAGATGACATGATTGTATATTTAGAAAATCTCATTGATTACGCTCAAAAACTCCTTAAGCTGATAAGCAACTTCAGCAAAGTCTTAGGATACAAAATCAAGGTGGAAAAAATCACAAGCATTCCTATACAATAACAATAGACGAGCAGAGAGCCAAACCATGAATGAACTCCCATTCACAATTGCTACAAAGAGAATAAAATACAAAGGAATACAACTTACAAGGGACGTGAAGGGCCTCTTCAAGGAGAACTACAAACCACTGCTCAAGGAAATAAGAGAGGACACAAGCAAATGGAAAAAAAAATTCATGCTCATGGATAGGAAGAATCAATATCATGAAAATGATCATATTGACCAATGTAATTTGTAGATTCAATGTTATTCACATCAAGCTACCATTGACTTTCTCCACAGAACTAGAAAAAAACTACGTTAAATTTCATATGGCACCAAAAAGAAGCCTATATAGCCAAGACAATCCTAAACAAAAAGAACAAAGCTGGAAGCATCACACTGCCTTACTTCAAACTATACTACAAGGCTACAGTAACCAAAACAGCATGATACTGGTACCAAAACAGATATATCGACCAATGGAACAGAACAGAGGCCTCAGAAATAATGCCACACATCTACAACCATCTGATCTTTGACAAACCTGACAAAAACGAGCAATGAGGAGAGGATTCCCTATTTAATAAATGGTGTTGGGAAAACTGGCTAGCCATATGCAGAAAACTGAAACTGGACCACTTCCTTACACTTTATACAAAAATTAACTCAAGATGGATTAAAGACTTAAACTTAAAAATTAAAACCATAAAAACCCTAGAAGAAAACCTAGGCAATACCATTCAGGACATAGGCATGGGCAAAGACTTCATGACTAAAACACCAAAAGCAATTGCAACAAAAGCCAAAATTGACAAATAGGATCTAATTAAACTAAAGAGCTTCTGCACAGCAAAAGAAACTATCATCAGAATAAACAGGCAACCTACAGAATGGAAGAAAATGTTTTCAATCTACCCATCTGACAAAGGTCTAATATCCAGAATCTACAAGGAACTTAAACAAATTTACAAGAAAAAAACAAACAACACCATCAAACAGTTAGCAAAGGATATCAACAGACAATTCCGAAAAGAAGATATTTATGTGGCCAATAAATGTATGAAAATTATTTTTAAATCATATTTTTTTTTACAAAAGCACCAGTTTGGTGAGAAATTCAATCACATTTTAAGACATTAGAGAGATGTATAAAAAATTACTAGAGAACCTAAACGTTCATAATAGAGGATATCCCAATGACCAAAAGTCTATCAAATGGTTTTGTACAACAGTAATCTTCAGGGAAATGTGAATTAAGACCACAACTATATATCAGTATGTACCCACCAGGATGATTATAATTTAATATCATTGACACCACCAAGTGTTAGTAAAAATGTAGATTAACTTGGACTCTTTTGCAATGCTAATGACAATATAAATTTGTAAATCTGGCCTTTGAAAATCTCGTTAGCAGTATCTTTTTTTTTTTTTTTTTGAGATAGAGTCTCGCTTTGTCACCCAGGCTGGAGTGCAGTGGCATGATCTTAGCTCACTGCAACCTCCACCTCCATGGCTCAAGCAATTACCCTGCCTCAGCCTCCCAAGTAGCTGGGATTACAGGTGCACACCACCATGTCCAGCTAATTTTTTTGTATTTTTAGTAGAGATGGGGTTTCACCATGTTGGCCAGACTGGTCTCGAACTCCTGACCTCAGGCAATCTGCCCATCTTGGCCTCCCAAAGTGTTGGGATTACAGGCATAAGCCACCACACCTGGCCAGCAGTATCTATTAAAGCCAAACATGCTTACCTCAAAATAGCAATTTCCTCTTCCAGAAGCCCGAATCCTCCTGATATCTTGGAAAGGGACGGGGGGAACATTCTAGCATGTTGATAGTGCTCTATATTTTGGTTCAGGTTACATGGTGTGTATGTTTGGGTGGCGGTAAGAACAGAAGCAAGACAGCTAGTTTGGAGGCTTTTGCAATAGAGATTATTGTAGCTTGGAGTAAGGTAAAATGCGCACTGGAGTGGCTAATAAGCGGTAGGATTAGGGATATATTTTTGTTGCAGAGCTTTCCAGTTAGATTCGAAATGGGTAGTTAGGGAAAGGGAATAAGATTTTTAAGCCATTTATAATTTGTCTTGTGTAAGTGTGAAATAAGAGTTTAATTCTTTGCTCAACCACATGCTCCAAATGTTTATTGAATAATGTATTCTTTCTTCACTTAATACATATGAGAATATATATATTCATATGCATATATAAAATGCATCTATTTCTGGACTTCTATTTGGTTTCTCTGATTTAATTATCTACTGCTGTTCAATATCACCTTTTAATTACTGTAGCTTCATAGTATGTTTTAAGCATTGGCAGACAACATTTTCAATTATTCTCGTTTTTCAAAGCATGGCAATTCTTATGCATTAATTCTCCTGTTGAACTATATTGACTAACATTAACTTAGCATTAACTGTATGCTAGGCAAGTAATTTATATGTATTAATGCAATTTAATCTTCCCAACAAAATAATGATATCAATACTATTATTAATATTTCCATTATACTTATGAGGAAACAGAGGCACAGAATGTTTAATAATTTGCCTAAATATACAGAAATATGCCATTCTGAAATAGATTTGAACCTGAGTGATCTGGCTCCAGAGTCCATTCTAGTACTCCATATTGACTTAGATGAGTTTGACCAATTTGTGAAGTTACCCACAATAACACTGTTGTTTGTTTAAATGGAATGTTATTTTATGGGGATCTTCTTTCGTTTTTTAAGTAAAATTTTATGATTTTTCATTATAATGGTCTTCAGGAACAGATCTCATGTGGGCAGGCCGACTTGAAGACTGTTTCAGCTGAGAGATGGAATGCCTGGACAAGCAATTTCTTTGTGACCACTCAGAAATAGGAATGGTTACCTTCTTCCTCCTCCTCTGCTTCTCTTCCTTCTCTTTCTCCTACTTACCTTTATTCTCCTCTTTTTTCTCCCTTTAACCTTTCATATCCAAACTTAGTTTTATTATTTGTTGTTTTGCAGTTGCTTTTCTTTGTCATTTTTTACTTTGTAATTTTAGGCTTACAAAAGAGTTACAAAATAATACAAAAAGCTCCCAAATACCTTTCAGCCAACTTCCTCTCACATTAGTATCTTACATAACCAATGTATAATTATGGAAACTTAGAAATTAATACTGATACAATACTATTAACTAAACTAAAAACTGTATCCAGATTAAACAATTTTTCCACTAATGTTTGTTTTGGTTTAGGATTCCACATTGCATTTAAATGTCAGGCCACCTTTGTCTCCTCCAATCATTTCCTCAGTCTCTCCTTGCTTGTCTGACCTTGATAATTTTGAAGAGCTCTGATTACTTATTATGTAGAATAACTTTAGGTTTAGGCTTACCTAAAGTTTTGCATGATTATATGAAAGCTATGCATTTGTTGGTGGAGGTTTGCCAAGACAACAAGAGACATGACATGACCTCATTTTGTCATATCAATAATTACATTATGTTGACATGTCTTTTCCCTTGGTTAATATGCTTTTATCACTTGGTGCCTATTTCTCTCTTCGTGATTAACAGTTTGCTGGCAGATACTTGAGACTATGAAAATATCTTGTTTCTTTTTAAATTTTGCCTACTAATTTTAGCATCCATTTGTGGACCTTGCTTGCAATAGTTATTTTGGTGTTCTAATGGTGTTTGGAGCTGAATTATTATTATTATTTTTATTTTACTTTAGTTTCTGGGATACATGTGCAGAACTGAAGGTTTGTTATATAGGCATACATGTGCCATGGTGGTTTGCTGCACCCATCAACCCATCATCTAGGTTTTAAGCCCAGCGTGCATTAGGTATTTGTCCTAACGCTCTCTCTCCCCTTGCCCCCCACCCACTGACAGACCCCAGTGTGTGATGTTCCCCTCCCTGTGTCCATGTGTTCTCATTATTCAACTCACACTTGTGAGTGAGAACATACAGTGTTTGGTTTTCCATTCCTGTGTTAATTTGCTGAGGATGATGGTTTCCAGCTTCGTCCATGTCCCTGTAAAGGACATGAACTCATTCTTTTTATGGCTGCATAGTATTCCATGGTATATATGTGCCACATTTTCTTTATCCAGTCTATCATTGACAGGCATTTGGGTTGGTTCCAAGTCTTTGCTACTGCAAATAGTGCTGCAATTAAACATAAGTGTCTTTATAGTAGAATGATTTATAATCCTTTGGGTATATATCCAGTAATGGGGTGGCTGGGTCAAATGGTATTTCTGGTTCTAGATCCTTGAGGAATGGCCACACTGTCTTCCACAATGGATGAACCAACTTACACTCCCACCAACGTTGCAAAAGCATTCCTACTTTTCCACATCCTCTCCAGCATCTGTTGTTTCCTGACTTTTTAATGATCACCATTCTTAAAAAGTTGGTTTTGATAATTGTGGTTTTGATTTGTATTTCTCTAATGATCAGTGATGATGAGCTTTTTTTCATGTGTTTATTGGCCACATAAATGTCTTCTTTTGAGAAGTGTCTGTCCATATCCTTTGCCCATGTTTTGATGGAGTTGTTCTTTTCTTGTAAATTTGTTTAAGTTCCTTGTAGATTCTGGATATTAGACCTTTGTCAGATGTGTAGATTGAAAACATTTTCTCCCATTCGGTAGGTTGTCTGTTCACTCTGATAATAGTTTCTTTTGCTGTGCAGAAGCTCTTTAGTTTAATTAGATCCCATTTGTCAATTTTGGCTTTTGTTGCAATTGCTTTTGGTGTTTTAGTCATGAAGTCTTTGCCCATGCCTATGTCCTGAATGGCATTGCCTAGGTTTTCTTCTAGGGTTTTTATGGTTTTAATTTTTAAGTCTTTAATCCATCTTGAGTTAATTTTTGTATAAGCTGTAAAGAAGGAGTCCAATTTCAGTTTTCTGCATGTGGCTAGCCAGTTTTCCCAACACCATTTATTAAATAGGGAATCCTTTCCCCATTGCTCGTTTTTGTCAGGTTTGTTAAAGATCAGATGGTTGTAGATGTGTGGCATTATTTCTGAGGCCTCTGTTCTGTTCCATTGGTCGATATGTCTGTTTTGGTCCAGTACCATGCTGTTATGGTTACTGTAGCCTTGTAGTATAGTTTGAAGTAAGTGTGCCTTCAGCTTCATTCTTTTTGCTTAGGATTGTCTTGACTATACAGGCTCTTTTTTGGTACGATGTTAAATTTAAAGTAGTTTTTTCCAATTTTGTGAAGAAACTCAATGGTAGCTTGATGGGAATAGCATTCAATATATAAATTACTTTGGGCAGTATAACTATTTTCATGATATTGATGCTATCTATCCATGAGCATGGAATTTTTTTCCATTTGCTTGTGTCCTCTCTTATTTCCTTGAGCAGTGGTTTGTAGTTCTCCTTGAAGAGGTCCTTCATGTCTCTTGTAAGATGTATTACTTGGTATTTTATTCTTTTTGTAGCAATTGTGCACGGGCGTTCTCTCATGGTTTGGCTCTCTGTTTCTCTGTTATCAGTGTATAGGAATGCTTGTGATTTTCGCACCTTGATTTTGTATCCTGAGACTTTCCTGAAGTTTCTTATCAGCCTAAGGAGTTTTTGGGCTGAGATGATGGGGTTTTCTAAATATACAATCATGTCATCTGCAAAGAGAGAAAATTTGACTTCCTCTCTTTCTATTTGAATTCCTTTATTTTTTTTTCTCTTGCCTGACTGCCCCAGACAGAACTTCCAATACTATGTTGAATAGGAGTGGTGGGAGAGGGCATCCTTGTCTTGTGCCAGTTTTCAAAGGGAATGCTTCCAACATTTGCCCATTCAGTATGATATTTGCTATGAGTTTGTCATAAATAACTCTTATTATTTTGAGATGTGTTTTATCAATACCTATTTTATTGAGAATTTTTAGCATGAAGGGGTTTTGAATTTTATCAAAAGGCCATTTTTGCATTTACTGAGATAATCATATGGTTTTTGTCATTTGTTCTGTTTATGTGATGGATTATGTTTATTGATTTGCATATGTTGAACCAGCCTTGCATACCAAGTCGACTTCATAGTGGTTGTTAAGCTTTTTGGTGTGCTGCTGGATTCAGTTAGCCAGTATTTTATTGAATATTCACATCGATATTCATCAGGGATATTGGCCAGAAATTTTTTTGTTGTTGTGTCTCTGCCAGGTTTTGGTATCAGAATGATGCTGGTCTCATAAAATGATTTAGGGAGAAGTGCCTCTTTTTGTATTTTTGGAATAGTTTCAGAAGGAATGGTACCACCTCCTCTTTTTACCTCTGGTAGAATTTGGCTGTGAATCTGGCTTTTCTTGGTTGGTAGGCTATTATTGCCTCAATTGCAGAATTTGTTATTGGTCTATTCAGGGATTTGACTTCTTCCTGGTTTAATCTTGGGAGGGTGTATGTGACCAGGGATTTATCCATTTCTTCTCTATTTTCTAGTCTATTTGCAGAGAGGTGTTTATATTATTCTCTGATGGTAGTTTGTATTTCTGTGGGATCAGTGGTGATATCCCCTTTATCATTTTTTATTGTGTCTATTTGATTCTTCTCTTTTTTCTTCCTTATTCATCTGGCTAACGGTCTATCTATTTTGTTAATCTTTTCAAAAAACCAGCTCCTAGATTCATCGCTTTTTTGAAGGGTTTTTCATGTCTCTATCTCCCTCAGTTCTGCTCTGATCTTAGTTATTTCTTGTCTTCTGACAGCTTTTGAATTCATTTGCTCTTGCTTTTCTAGGTTTTTTACTTTGATTTTAGGGTGTCGATTTTTTATCTTTCCCACTTTCTGATGTGGGCATTTAGTGCTATAAATTTTCCTCTTAACATTGCTTTCGCTGTGTCCCAGAGATTCTGGTACATTATCTCTTTGTTCTCATTGTTTTCAAAGAAATTATTGATTTCTGCCTTAATTTTGTTATTTACCCAATAGTCATTCAGGAGCAGGTTGTTCAGTTTCCATGTAGTTGTGCAGTTCTGAGTGAGTTTCTTAATCCTGAGTTCTAATTTGATTGCATTGTGGTCTGAGGGACTGATATAATTTCCATTCTTTTGCATTTGCTGAGGAGTGTTTTACTTCCAACTATGTGGTTGATTTTAGAATAAGTGCTATGTGGTGCTGAGAAGAATGTATATTCTGTTGATTTGGGGTGGAGAGTTCTGTAGATGTCTATTAGGTCCACTTGGTCCAAAGCTGAGTTCAAGTCCTCATTAATTTTCTGTCTCAATTATCTGTCTAATATTGACAGTGGGGTGTTAAAGTCTCCCACTATTATTGTGTGGGAATCTAAGTCTCTTTGTAGGTCTCTAACAACTTGTTTTATGAATCTGTGTGCTCCTGTATTGGGTGCATATATATACATTTAGGATAGCTAGCTCTTCTTGTTGCATTTATCCCTTTACTATTATATAATGCCCTTCTTTGTCTTTTTTGATCTTTGTTTAAAATCTCTTTTATCAGAGACTATGATTGCAACCCCTGCTTTTTTTTTTTGCTTTCCATCTGCTTGGTAAATATTCCTCCATCCTTTTTTTTGGAGCCTATGTGTGTCTTTGCACATGAGATGGGTCTCCTGAATACAGCACAATGATAGGTCTTGACTCTTTATCCAATTTGCCAGTCTGTGTCTTTTAACTGGGGCATTTAGCCCATTTACATTTAAGGTTAATATTGTTGTATCTGAATTTGATCCCATCATCCTGATGCTAGTTGGTATTTTGCACATTATTTGATGCAGTTTCTTCACAGCATCTTTAGTCTTTATATTTTGGTATGTTTTTACAGTGGCTGGTACCAGTTTTTCCTTTCCATATTTAATGCTTCTTTCAGGAGCTCTTGTAAGGTCATTCAAGTGGTAACAAAATCTCTCAGCATTTGCTTGTCTGTAAAGGATTTTATTTCTGCTTTGCTTATGAAGCTTAGTTTGGTTGGATATGAAATTCTGTGTTGAAAATTCTTTTCTTTAGGAATGTTGAATATTGGCCCCCATACTCTTCTGACTTGTAGGGTTTCTGCAGAGAGATCCACTGTTAGTCTGATGGGCTTCCCTTTGTAGGTAACCTGACCTTCCTCTCCGGCTGCACTTAACTTTTTTTTTTTCCGTTCCAACCTTGGAGAATCTGACAATGTGTCTTGGGGTTGCTCTTCTCAAGGAGTATCTTTGTGGTGTTCTCTGTATTTCCTGAATTTGCATGTTGGCCTGCTTGCTATGTTGGGGAAGTTCTCCTGGCTAATATCCCGAAGTGAGTCTTCCAATTTGGTTCCACTTACCCCATCACTTTCAGGTACACCAATCAAATGTGGGTTTGGTCTTTTCACATAGTCCCACATTTCTTGGAGGCTTTGTTCGGTCCTTTTGATTCTTTTTTCTCTAATTTGTTTTCACACCTTATTTCATTAAGTTGATCTTCAATCTCTGATGTCCTTTCTTCTGCTTGGTTGACTTACCTATTGATACTTTTGTATGCTTCATGAAGTTCTGTGCCGTGTTTTTCAGCTCCATCAGGTCATTTATGTTCTTCTCTAAACTGATTGTTCTAGTTAGCAGTTCCTATAGCCTTTTATCAAGGTTCTTAGCTTCCTTGCATTGGGTTAGAACGTGTTCCTTTAGCTCAGAGGCGTTTGTTATTATCCACTTTCTGAAGCCTACTTCTCTCAATTTGTCCATCTCATTCTCTATCCAGTTCTGCACTCTTGCTGAAGAGACATTACAATCATTTGGAGGAGAAGAGGCATTCTCATTTTTGGAATTTTCAGCATTTTTGTGCTGGTTTTTCCTCATCTTCATGGATTTATCTGTCTTTGGTCTTTGATGCTGATGACCTTTGGATTTTTGTATGGGGTTCCTTTTTGTTGACATTATTGCATTCTGTTTGTTAGTTTTTCTTGTAACAGTGAGGTCTCTCTCCTGCAGGTCTGCTGGAGTTTGCTGGAGGTCCACTCCAGGCCCTGTTTGCCTGGGTATCACCAGCAGAGGCTGCAAAACAGAAAAGATTGCTGCCTGCTCCTTCCCCTGGAAGCTTTGTCCCCGAGGGGCACCTGCCTGATGCTAGCCAGAGCTCTCCTGTATGAGGTGTCTGTCGACCCCTGCTGGAAGGTGTCTCTCATTCAGGAGACATGGGGGTCAAGGATCCACTTGAGGAGGCAGTCTGTCCCTTAACAGAGCTTGAGCACTGTGCTGGGAAATCTGCTGCTCTCTTCAGAGCCTGCAGGCAGGAACGTTTAAGTCTGCTGAAGCTGTGCCCACAGCTTCCCCTTCCTCCAGGTGCTCTGTCCAAGGGAGATGGGAGTTTTATCTATAAGCCCCTGACTGGTACTGCTGCCTTTCTTTCAGAGATGCCCTGCCCAGTGAGGAGGAATCTAGAGAGGCAGTCTGGCCACAGTCGCTTTGTCATGCTGTGGAGAGTTCTGCCCAGCCTGAACTTCCCAGCCTCCTTAACATTGTCAGGGGAAAACCACCTACTGAAGCCTCAGTAATGGTGGACGCCCTCCCCCCATCAAGCTTGATTGTTCCAGGTTGACTTCAGACTGCTGTGCTGGCAGTGAGAATTTCAAGCCAGTGGTTCTTAGCTTGCTGGGCTCTGTGGGAGAGGGATCTGCTGAGTGAGACCACTTGGCTCCCTGGCTTCAGCCCCCTTTCCAGGGTCCTGTCTTGCTGGGGTTCCAGGTGCCATTGGGGTATGGAAAAAAAAAAAAAACTGCATCACCTTGGTGTCTGCCCAAGCAGCCTCTCAGTTTTGTGTTTGAAACCCAAGGCCCTGGTGGGGTAGGCACACAAGCGGATCTCCTGGTCTGCAGGTTGTAAAAACTATGGGAAAAGTGTAGTGTTTGGGCCAGATAGCACAGCCCCTCATGGCTTCCCTTGGCTGGGGGAGGTAGGTTCCCAGACCCTTGCACTCCTCGGGTGAGGTGATGCCCCAATCTGCTTCTGCTCACCCTCCGTGGGCTGTACTCACTGCCTGACCAGTCCCAATGAGATGATTCAGGCACCTCAGTTGGAAATGCAGAAATCACCCTCCTTCTGTGTTGGTCTCTAAGGGAGCTGCAGACCGGAGCTGTTCCTATTCGGCCATCTTGCCAGATCTTTCCTGAAGCTGAATTATTTTGCACCAACTTCTTTGCCTGGTAAGCAGGGAAGCACAAAATGGGAGTCTCCAAAATAGTCTTGGTTGGGGTGAGGGTACTATTATGTTCTCATTAAATGAATCTTTGATGTCATTTGTATCTGTAAGTTCTTTTGTTTATTTGCATTTAGCTTAAAACTTTCTTTTTTCATTTCTGAGAGTTGACCCTAAGGTGAGAATGAAAATATGAACTTGCACAGGTTGGAACCAATATAAGAATGCTTATAAAATAGTCAAATAAAGAAAAGAATAAAATAAACTCCCAGATTTAGGGGCAATAGTGATTCCTCTGAAAATTATTTTAAAAATTCAAACATTCAATAAAGTTGAAAGAAGTTTACAATGAACACCCATATTCACCACCTCCTTTTGTTCTATGACATCCCTCTC
Source organism: Chlorocebus sabaeus (assembly GCF_047675955.1). Lineage (NCBI taxonomy): Eukaryota > Metazoa > Chordata > Mammalia > Primates > Cercopithecidae > Chlorocebus > Chlorocebus sabaeus. The sequence continues at coordinate 42,480,450 of NC_132919.1, forward strand.
TACATCCATCAATTCAACTTATTTTCTGACACATTTTAAAATAAGTTGTAGATATCCATACACTTACACCTAAATACTGCAGCATTTATATGATTAGAGATCAATATTTGTTCAGTAATTTTTATTTGATGCACATTTAAATACACAAATATTAAGCATATATTTGTTGGATTTTGACCAATGCATACACCCAAATAACTCATATGCCTATCAAGACATATACATTGCCATCACTCCATAAATGAAGCATCATTCTTCAAGCTTCTTCCCATTCAATCTCCACTCCCATTCCACAGGCAACCACCATTCTGATTTCTTTTCTGTTAAAGATAAAATTGACTATTGGAACATTCTATAAATGTAATCACAGGGTATGTACTTTCAGTATGAATCTTTTTCATTCGAGGTTTTAAAGATTTATCTATGTTTTTTCTTGCCTTCTATTTCTAAAAAGTAGTCCTTTGTATGAATATATCATAATTTATTTACTCATATACCTGGGATATTGGCCATTATGTATATAGCCACTATTGACCTCCTTGTGCAAGTATTTTTGTGTTCATATGTTTTTATTTATTTTGGGTAAATCCAAGGATTCAAATTGCTGGATCATAGTTTAGATATATGTTTGGTTTTATATGAAACTTCCAGATATTTTTCCAAAATAATAGCAGCATTTAACACATCTTACCAACAAGGTATGTATGAGAGTTCTAGTTATTCTTTTTGTTTGTCTGTTTGAGAGAGAGTTTCATTCTTGTTGTCCAGCCTGGAGTGCAAGGGTGCAATCTTGGTTCGTTGCAACCTCTGCCCCTCTGGGTTCAAGCGATTCTCCTGCCTCAGCCTCCTGAGTAACTGGGATTACAGGCATGCACCATCACGCCCGGTTAATTTTGTATTTTCAGTAGAGACAGGGATTCTCCATGTTAGTCAGGCTGGTCTCGAACTCCTGACCTCAGGTGATCTGCCCCCTTCAGCCTCCCAAAGTGCTGGGATTACAGGTGTGAGCCAGTATGCCCAGCAGCATGAGATTTTTTAAAACCCTATATAACTCCTTAATATCGTAGATACCACTTAATAAATAATACTTTAATGAATCCAGCTTCTTCAGTTCATGGCATGAATGGTTAACTGCAATAAAACCAATTCCTAAATTCTTTGTGTTCCTGGGAAAATGATAATTCAGTTGAAACTGAAGATACTTAGTAGTCTTAACGGAATGAGGAGCTCAGTGAATAACTGACAGAGGAAGGGAAGAACCTCCCAATATGTAGAAAACTTTCAGAATAAACTCATGAGCTGAGCCAGTCAGCTTCATCCAAATCCCAGAAAACTGAGTTTCAGATAAGTTTTAGTAATATTATCATAAATACAAAATCAAGCAGGTACTGCGATGTTGATGAAAAACTACTTGGTATAACAGATTATGAACATTATTAATGGCGTAACTCTGTTATCATTTTCTTACCCAAGAACTTTACAATTATCATGAAAGTGAGAAGCAACAGACCACATTCTAAATAATATTGTTAGTCAAGCACCATAGAGTTTGAAATGAAAGAATAAAAACCTTTCTAGACCTAAGATTCTACCTGGGCACTGGATTTGGGGAAACAGCTTCTTCGTTGTACTACTGCAGATTTCATTTTCTTTCTCTGCCCCCGCACCTCACCCAGTGGCTCAGGGCCCACTCTCTTACCCTTGTACCTTCGATTTAATCAGAATCCTACTTTCTTGTGTATCATTTCTTTGTCAGCCTTTTAATTCTTTCCTGTTCTCTGTGGGATGGCACTGGGGCATATTTATTACTCCAAGCTAACCTCAAGGAAGGATGTCTTTGCTGCAAAATTGGTTTTTTACAAAAGTAAATTCTATCAGAGGCTGGTTATTTCTATATTCTAGCTGAAAATCCTTTTTTAAGAGCTTGGAAGCCAGGCATGGTGGCTCACACCTGTAATCCCAGCACTTGAGGAGGCCAAGGTGGGTGGATCACCTGAGGTCGGGAGTTCGAGACCAGCCTGACCAACATGGAGAAGCTCTGTCTCTACTAAAAATACAAAAGTAGCAAGGTGTGGTGGCACAAGCCTGTAACCCCGGCTACCTGGGAGGCTGAGGCAGAAGAATTGCTTGAACCCGGGAGGCAGAGGTTGTGGTGAGCCGAGATCGTGCCATTGCACTCCAGCCTAGGTAACAAGAACAAAACTCCATCTCATAAAAAAAATAAAATAAAAATAAATAAATAAATAAATAAAAAGAGCTTGGAGGGTTAAGGAAAAGGCAAATAGGTGGAGAGTCATGATAAGATGACACAATCTATTCCTCCTGTCTACCTGACACTCGTACCCTTTGGCCAACATCTGTCCATTCCCCTTCATCCCCATTCTCAGCCCCTGGTAACCACCATTCTGCTCTCTGCTTTTATGAGTTTGGCTTTTTTTGATTCCACATGAGTGAGATCATGTGGTATTTGTCTTTTTGTGCCTGACTTATTTCACTTAGCATATTGTCCTCCAGGTTTACCCACGTTGTCGCAAATGACAGAATTTCCTTCTTTGTAAAAGTTGAATAGTATTCTATTTTTTTCTTTTCTTTCTTTGTTTTTAGTGGTGTATTTCATTGTGTGTATATCATAGTTTCTTTATCCATTCATCCATTGCATACCTGGGTTAATTGCATATCTTGGCTATTGTGAATAATGCTGCAATGAACATGGGCGTGCAGATATCTTTTTGACATACTGTGTTTCATAAATACATACAATTATTGCTTGCCAGTTAGAAACTTAAAAAATAATTTCTAAAAAGTTACAATCCAGATAGTATAAAGAGTACTTTCTCTGGAGTTAAGATGCTTAGATTCAAGCCAAAGCTCTGCCGGTAACTGGTATGTGACCATGGCCCAGATTTTTGGTTTACTTCTTTGCGCTTCAATTTACATAGATATGCAATGAAAATAATAGTGGTAGTTACCTACCTCATATTATTATTTAATGTTTTATAGGATGAAATTATTGCTACAAATACATTAAACATTTGTGGGTGTCTTCTACATGTCATGCTCTGTTCCAAGCTCTGAAAATACACAAATGCATGAAAACACGACACATTCTGGAGTTGTTTATTGTCTAGTAGGTACTGAAATGGCCTAGCCCCAATTATGGCATTCAGTGGATATTTGATTAGAGCAATATAATTCTGAATGAGATAATTTTTGTCAGGACTTTATAAAAAAAGAAAGATAATTTGAGATCTTTTGAAAAATCAGGATCCATACATTGAGCTTTCAGGGTAATTCCAAATATTTTTTTTTCACTCTAAGTAAAGTTATTCTGATCTCAACAATTGAAAGAAAAGAGCTTTATTTGTGTTTTAAAATTCTCCAGAAAGCGAGTGCCAATACTAGGCTTACCATAACTAGTGTTGATGAGCTATTCTTTGCCTAAGAAAGCCATGCAAGTCATTTGCTCTCAGAGGATGAACTTGGCATGTCTGCAAAATGAGTGGTCATCTGCTATCTCATTGTCCATTGCACCTCAGGACGGAAAGGTAAGATAATCTACGTTGTAGAATTCCAACACCACTGAATGTTAGAGCAGGCAGGCACCTTTATAAACACCTGGTCCACTGTCTCATTTCAAGTGTGGAAATAGGCTCACAGAGGGAACTCATTTTCCTGTACCGTGATGGTTATGATATCTTTACTGGAGGAACAGAACTCAATGACGGGAATGAAAATTAAAGGCACACCTTTTAATGTATTAGCACCACATCCCAATTAACTGAGTTTCAGCACACAGCTGAAAAAGGAGGCTTCTCTAAGCCAAAGAACAGAATGAAACTGGAAAAGAAATGCTAAATAATGTATCTTAAAGATATACTTTTTGAAATCTCTGGATATGTGTTTATTTATAAATGGCCACAGGACAGAAATTACTTCCTTACCTGATTGTTTATCCAAAAGTAATCATTTTTTTTCAAAAATTACTTTGAAGTAGCTTAAATATTTCCCCGCCTGGCATTTGCCTGAGTCATCTCCAAACCCTATCCCACCGTCACAAACCGTTTCCTCTCTTCTAGTTCGTTCCCTTAAGTATCTCAGTCTAGTAGGGGATGTTTTGTGAAGTAGCCAGAGAAAAGATACATTTCATATGATTCCAAGGAGTTTAGCTTGAATTATCTACCATTCATACTCCTGCCAAAAGTTATTGGTAAGAAAATTGATGTGTATAGATAAATAATGTAAGTAAGGGGCATGCTAGGCATCAATTTATCTGTTTTCTAAGCTCTATTCCTGTATCATCTTTAATATCAGGAAGCTATGTGCCTGAACTCAGGTGTTCTGTACTGAGTACCTGGTTGCTTCATCATCTATTTATGTCTTATATTTTAGGATATAAAAACCTATACATATCCCCTGCTTGCCTAACCATTGTTATTTTCTTAAAGGCTTCAAAAAATCTGTATACACACAGTACCAGAACATCCTTTCAGTGTCCTAGCTTCAAAGTTTCTAAACAGGCCAAGGATCTTCATCTCCCCTCCATTTTTAACCCCCTCTTATGGTAATCAGACATCATCTTGGCTGCGAGAACAAAATGAAAACGAAACGCAAAAACTCTGACTTTCTATGGCTTATTATGATGTTTAATTTTATCTTGTAATAAGCAATATGGAAGTAGATGATCTGAGCTGGTGCAGCTGTTTATCAATGACATCAAAGATTGAATGTTCTTCAACCTATATTCCACCATCCCCAGCATGCAGGATTGTCAACTTAACGTTGCCAAAATGTCATCTGCTCCTCCAGGTATCACTCCTGGATTTTAGGTAGGAAGAGGGCATGCAATACTAGCTGCATCTATCCCATCAAGTCAGAAAAGTAAAGGCTTTTCTAGAAACCTGAACAGACTTATGCCTCTTTGTAGCAAATACATCACATGTCTCCTCCTAGAGGCAAGGGATGCTGGGAATATTGCTTCCCCGAACAGTATTAGAGTTTAGATATCCTATGATGAACCAATCAAAACTTTACATTATATCCCTTCCAGGCACCTGACCCCTGGTGTGGGGATGAGAATGACTTTATTTTAAATGCTAATCTGCCATGTAACTTCAGACTAACCCTGAGTCTGGGAGTGCCTCTAAAATGTCTAGTTGATGTATTATTCTTTATGTAGAAACACTTATTCACTGTAAGTTTCCTCCACAAGAACTCTTGATGCTGTTGCAGAAATCACAGGTGGTGACATACATAGCCACCTACATATTCTTTCCGGAACACGTATACTTTCCCCAAGATATAAGCCATGAGCCTGAGCGTTGCAGTGTGGATCTCTGTCTTGTGGGCACCAAGACCACACTTCTGTTTGCGAGTTCTAATAAATAACCCAAAAATGACAAACTAGATTAGTTTGCCTCCTTCTTTGATTTCTCAGCTCCTTCTGCATTTGAGGGCCACTTTGTATATACCGCCCTTTCACAGAACACCTGTCGTTCCTACCTTCCCCCTCAGCGGATGATTACGCCAGTAAACATCACTGAGCACTTACAACGTGCTAAGTTCTAAGGACAGAATGATCTATAATAAGACAAATGTGTGAATATGGAAGCATAGATAACCATTCTCTTCCTCACTTCTCTGATACCTTAGAGAAAGGGGTGCAGGAAATAGACGACAAAAGCTCAAAATTATGGGATACAGTTCCCAAGAATGTCAGAAAAACAAGAGTAACTACAGTTGCTAAAGAATAACGTTCTATGTCTCCACATTAGCATTAAGTGCAATATTTGCCCTAAAAATTTTGAAAAGATTTTGATAATTTTCTGTAATTCCAAGTTGCCTAAGGAATAAATTACTGGGCAGGTGCAGTGGCTTACAGCTGTAATCCCAGCACTTTGGGAGGCTAAAGCAGGAGGATGGCTTGAGCCCAGGAATTCAAAATCAGCCTGGGCAACATAGTGAGACTCTCTCTCTACAAAAAATAAAATAAAAGTAATAAATTATTAATTTTATTATTGCAATTTAAACTTCGTTTTTTAAATATCAAACTACCAGAATTGAGTTGCAGTTGAGTGGCTGGTATGCCATTATATGTTTTGTATGTAACAGCTTCTATCATTTACTTTCGCAGTTTGTCTTTCTTATTTCAGAGACCATCATTTTATCTTCAGGTCTAAAATATTTCCTGTGGTATTGAAAACAGCGTAGGCTCTAAGCATTGTGTCTATAGCGTTCAATAATTAAAGGTACCCCGAACAAGGATATGTCGGAGTGCTAATTACAAAATGTGTAAAATGTTCTAAATGAAGGGACCAGAAAGATTTTGTACTCCAGGGGCTGCAAAATTGAGTCAATTCAAGGGACAGGAAGATAACATAAATGAGTCACATCATGAGAAAAGATCAACTATGGCAAACTAGAGAGCAATACCTATATAACTAACCAAACAACCACCTAAAAAGATGTTTCCAGTCAATCACAACATGGCAGATTAGGCCTGTAGATTATTGACCTCTGATTCCAAGGCTTACGAATGTGATGTGAGTTGCATGGGGTTTCACAAAATGTACATCTCACATTCGTAAGAGGTCAGAGCTCTAGCCCATGTCTCCTAAGGATTCATTCAGTATGTGCTGCCCTTTACTGCCATACTTCTATTTTGTAGGTTGTCCACGTTCCCTAGAAAGGCAGAAGAATTTTGTTATGTGCTCCAGACCTTTATGGAAGTTATTGCTTTTAATCTTCATCATACATTTGAGATTGTTATTAATAGCCTCCTTCTTCAGATGAGAGAACTGAGACGCATCAGTGTTAAATAACTTATCTCAGATTGACCTATCGATGTGTGGGCAGCCTAATTAGGTATATATTTTGCATCCAGGTCTTTCTGGACTTGAAGTTTATGTTTTTTAACGGTATTACATAGTCTTAATGAAATGCACCTCACCTCCAGGAAATGTAAAGTAGTTTAAGTGCCTCGAAGTAGCAACTAGTAAGTAATCATTTTAGAAATGGGATCAAATGTGTATCAAGAATGACTATCAGTATAATAAATCCTGGTGATAATAATGAAAAAGAGACAGAGTTCATTTTATAATCATCTTCACAAATAATTTATGCTTTTACTTTACATCCAGGAGATACACGTGCAGGTTTGTTACATGGGTTTACCATGTGATGCTGAGGTTTGGGGTATGACTAATCCCATTACTCAGATAGTGAGCCTAGTATCCAATAGTAATTCAACCCATTTTCTCCTCCTTCCCTCCTCCTTTAGTAATCTCCAGTGTCTACTGTTTCCATCTTTATATCTATGTTTACTAAATCTTTATCTCTCACTTATAAGTGAGAATATGCAGTATTTGGTTTTCTTTTCTTTTCTTTTCTTTTTTTTTTTTTTTTTTTTGAGATGAGTCTCGCTCTGTTGCCCAGGCTGGAGTATGGTGGCATGATCTCGGCTCACTGCGAGCTCCACCTCCCAGGTTCACACCATTCTCCGCTTCAGCCTCCCCAAGTGCTGGGATTACAAGTGTGAGCCACCGTGCCTTGCCAGTATTTGGTTTTCTGTTCCTGCATGAATTCACTTAGGATAATGGCCTGCAGCTGCATCCATGTTGCTGCAAAGGGTATGATTTCATTGTTATGGTTGCATAATATTCCAGTGTGTATATACTACATTTTCTTTATCCAATCTTGTGTTGATAGGCACCTAGGTTGATTCCATGTCTTTCCTATTGTGAATAGTGCTGCACTGAACGTATGAGTGCCTGTGTCTTTTTTGATAGACCAATTTATTTTATTTTAGATATATACCAGTAATGGGATTTCTGGGCCAAATGGTAGTTCTAAGTTATTTGAGAAATCTCCAGACGGCTGTCCACAGTGGCTGAACTAATTTACAATGCCACCAGCAATGTATAAGCATTTCCTTTTCTCTGTCGCCTTGCCAGCATCTGTTGCTTTTTGACTCTTTAATAATAGCCATTCTGACTAATGTGAGATGGCATCTCATTGTGGTTTTGATTTGCATTTCTCTGATGATTAGTGACATTGAGCATTTCTTCATGTTTCTTGGCCTCTTGTATACTTCCTTTTGAGAAGCGTCTGTTCATGTGTTTTGCCCACTTTTTAATGGTTTGCTTGTTGAATTGTTTAAGTTTTATAGATTCTGAATATTAGATCTTTGTCAGATGCATATATTTTCTTCCATTTTGTAGATTGTCTACTCTGTTGATAGTTTCCTTTGCTGCACAGAAGCTCTTTAATTAGGTCCCACTTGTTCATTTTTGTTTTTGTTGCAATTGCTTTTGAGGACTTAGTCATAAATTATTTCCCAAGGCCTGTATCCAGAATGGTGTTTCCTAGGTTTTTTCCTAGGATTCTTATAACTTGAGATCTTGCATTTAAATCTTTAATCCATCTTGAGTTAATTTTGTATGTGGGGAAAGGTAGCAGTTTCGTTCTTCTGCATATGGTTAGCCAGCTACCCCAGCACCATTTATTGAATATGGAGTCCTTTCTCCATTGCTTATTTTTGTCAACTTTGCCAAAGATCAGATGGCTGGCATTGTGTGGCAGATGGCTGGTGTTTTGTGAATTTATTTCTGGATTCTCTATTCTGTTTCATTGGTCTATGTGTCTGTTTTTGTACTAGTACCATGCTGTTTTGGTTATCATAGCCATAGAGTGTAGTTTCAAGTTGGGTTCTGTGATGCCTCCAACTTTGTTCTTTTTGCTTAGAATTGCTTTGGATATTTGGGCTCTTTCTTGGTTCTATATGAATTTTGGAATAGTTTTTCCTAATACTGTGAAATATAATGCTGGTAGTTAGATAGGAATAGCGTTGAATCTGTAGATTGTTTTGGGCAGTATGGCTGTTTAAAAGATACCGATTCTTCCAATCCATGAGCATGGAATGTTCTCCCATTTGTTTGTGCCATCTCTGATTTCTTTCCACAGCGTTTTATAGCTCTGCATGTAGAGATCTTTCCCTTTCTTGGTTAAATCTATTTCTAGGCGTTTTAATTTTTCATGGCTATTGTAAACAGGACTGTGTTCTTAATTTGGCTCTCGGCTTGAATGTTGTTATTGTATAGAAATGTTACTGATTTTTGTACATTAATTTTGTAACATAAAACTTTACTGAAGTTGTTTATCAGTTCCAGGAGCCTTTGATAGATTCTTTAGGTGTAGAATCATATAGTCAGTAAAGATAGTTTGACTTCTTCTTTTCCTGTTTGGATGCCTTTTATTTCTTTCTCTTGTCTGATTGTTCTGGCTAGGACTTCTGAGAAAGTATTCTTGATATTGTTGCTGCTGCTGCTTTTCTTTCAAGTGTTCAATTATTTTCCTAGACCTGTAAGTTGCATTCCATACAGGCGATCCCTCTTTCCTGTCACGCTCTTGAAACACTACATTTGTTTTCTGGACAGCAGTCTTTCTTTGTTGTTCTTCTACCTCTCCGGTCACCTCTTCTCAGTCTCCTTTTTTATGTCCATCTTATCACTCAAAAGAGTAGAATAAGCCATGGTCCAGTCCTTGTTCCTCTTGTTTTTGCCACATCTATTCAACCCCTAGATAGTATACCCCAGCCAGGTTTATTAAAATGCCATATATACAATGATAACTTTCACATTTATATTTGTAGTCCTGACCTCTTTCCTGAAGTCTGGCTGGTAGAGCTCCCCAATCTCTTATCTGAAAACGTACTGTGCAGATGTACTTTAAAATGCAATTTTTTCAGATTTTATAAATTTATATCACAGAACACCCCCATCTAGGTCTGGGGCAGCATCCAATATTCAAATACATGGATACTTCTGCAACGAGCATACCAAATTAGATGAACAATACTGAGAAATTGCCTCATATCAATTCAAGTGATGTTTACTATCAAATGAGAAATAAAATCCACTTCTAAACTTTTTCTCTCCATCCCTATCCTGCTTTATTTTCTTACATAGCACTTACTAACTCTTGACATGTACTGTCCTGTTCATTTGCTTAAGGTCTGGCTTCCTCAAACCCAGTGTAAGCTTCATCAGAGCAGGGACTTTTGTATTGGTTCCTAGCTCTCTCCCCAGTATCTACAACAGTCCCTGACACATAGTTGGTGCTCAGTAATTATTTTGTGAAGGAAAGAATGAATCCCCCAATGCAGAAAGAGATGGCCAAGAGAAACACTTCCTTTTCACCTGATTCTGCTGGCATGTGACTGAATGTTGAATTCCAACAGGTTCAATGTCACAGTTCACAAAAACTGCCCTTCTTGTCTCCTTCACTGCTTTAAGTAACTTTGAGTAACTGTTGGCCAGAACTCCAAGGACCTTTGAATATTTACTAATGATATCCCTAGGTTCATTTTATAAATGAGTAACTTAAAGCCCAGAAAGGCTACAGAACTAGTTCCTGGTTACCAGAGACCAATCTCTAGCAGAATTAAGACCAGAACTCTGGCTCAAGAGATCTTTCATCTCATTTATTTCAGACCTCCACAGATACAAAAAGTATTCATGGAATGTTGAATGGCTCTGAAATTTTAATAATCTGGCTTATTGAACTATTATAAGAAAACTGTAACGTTTTTGTCACTAAGCAATGAATTTTGTTTTCACAAGAAATATGGAACTTAATTCTTTTAGACCATAAAACATCCTTTACCTTTCTTCCTAGGGTAGGGCATTTCAATCTGTAAAAGGTTCAAAAGTAAATGTATATTAAAAAGAACTGAATAGTGCTGTTATATTTCAACTTAATGCATTTGTCTTCAAATGCCATTCCCAAATTATGTTAATTATTATATATCTATATATGATGTATAATTAAATATATATTTTATAAATATCCAAGTGCTGTACACATCAGACAATGCATACAATATTACATATAATATACAATGTGTGTGTATATATATATATGTATATAAAACCAGGATGCAGAATTTTCTTGCTCTCTTACTTACCAACTATATGAGTTTTTAAAAGTCACTTAAACATGTACCCTAGAACTTAAAGAATAATAATAATAAAAAAAGTAGAATGCTAGTCAAAAAAATAAATAAATAAAAGTCACTTAATTACTTTGTGTCTCACTGTTATTATGGGAGAAATAGTAATATTAACAATAACTATGGTAGTATTTGTCCTACTTATCTCAATGGTTTGTTGCAAGTTTGAAATATAATAATATTCTTCACTTTGTACTATGAAGTGTAGTTTTCTAAATCTAATATCAACTACTAAATGCAAGTATTGCATACCAGTTAAGATCATGGACTATGAATCCAGACTGCCAGCTGGAAATTCTGGCTCTGCAATTACCAGTTCTGTGACCTGGAGCAAGCCACTTAACGTCTCTGGGGTTTATTTTCCTCATCTATAAAATAGGGATTTTAATAATAGCTACCTCTTAAGGCTGTTTGAAGTTTAAATGTATTGATGTATGTAACATGCTTAGACCAATGCCTGATACCTAGTAAATGCTAAGCATTAGTGTGACTGTAATGCAATTAAGAAACCTTATCATATTTAGCAGATATACACAGCCAGATATAGAGCTATTGTATTAATAAAAGTATTGCATTTATGTGGTTATACATAGATGTAGAAAAAGAGTCATAGCTACGTAGCCAGTGAACTCAGTAGCTCTGTTATTTTTATTGCTTCTTAATGGAGACCACAGAAGTACATGGGAAATATGAGAGTGTGGTTCCAGCAATCTACTATAGTTAAGTTCATATTGCAAATCCCTTAAGTATATCACTAACTTTCCATATTGTTAGAATTTAGTCCTTGCAAATGCAGCCACTGCTTGGGCAGGATGTAGCAGCTGCCCAACAGGTGTTGAGAAATATGAGAATTGAGGGAGAAACCATAATTCCCTGTAGGGAGCAGACTCTCTTTTAATGCTTTATTGAGGAAAAAAAAAAAAAAGCAAAGTAACATAAAGGAACCAGCATTGTGCCTAAAAATGAAAGTTATACTTCAGAAATGGAGGTGAAGCAAAAGATTCGCCCTCTCCTGGGAGCTGAACTTTTCGAAGTCACCTCAGACTAACAGGAAATTCACTTTGTTCTTAGCATTGCCTTGGCTAGAAAGTTTACCATCTCCCTTGACTTTAATGCAAACCATCATGACAGGAAGCTCTGCATTTGCTCTAAGTCCCTCCTGCTGTGAGTTAATGCAATGTTTGTGTTTGCTTATTTCAGACACACAGTGGAGGTGGGAGAATCCTCCTCATGATCAAAAGCATTTTTTCCTTTCCTTGGAGAAAGATTATTTGATGTCTCATCCAATTCACTTGGACGCTTTTCTTTGGCTATTGTGTTTTAAGATTGCACTGTAGTTGCTTAGCCAGTCATTTAACCTCTCAGAGCATTGTTCATAAAGAATATTTGATGACTGATCACATCCTTTATGGAATCTATAACATTTTAGATTATGTATGCCCAGCATTGAGCCAGATACTACTGAAAGTATAAAAGAAATACATGGCTTTCAAGGAATATAAAACTTTAATGGAGATTTATACACAAAGAACCATCTAAGAGCAAAACAAGAGAGTATACAGTAAGATGACTTGGTTAATTGCCTGTTTTCCTTGCTAGAAATCTAACTATATGTCTTATTCTATGTTACACCCTAGGGCCTACCAGTGCAGTAGCTATATCATAGCAAGCATTCAAAGACTTGTTGAATAAATAAATGGATGTAGAGATGATGATGTAATAAACATTAATAGCTATAACAATTATTAAATTTTGAGCTAAAATAACTCCTCCAGAAATCAAACCTAAACAAGTAATATAAAATAAAGAAAACATTTAGCAGAGATAGTTCTAAATGCTCACCAAGACCATTTTCTCTCCTCCCCAGGTACATAGTAGGACTGTCTCCTAGCATCCCTTGCAGCTAGGTGAAGTCATGTGACTGCATTCTGGCCAGTGGTGTGTGTGCATAAATCTTGTACATCACTTACGAGCAGACTCCTAAAACCTTCTTTGAAATTCTTCATTCTTTGTTTCTTTCTTTATCTGTCTGCTGAATTTTGAGGACCATCTGAAACCTTTGAAGTCCTAGAAGATGACAGAGCCACCAGATGAAAGAAGCCTGATCCCTAATAAATGTGTGGAGCTGAGTGGAGGAGAGCAAAAATGATGACCCTGGGCTGTGATGTGAGTGACAAATAGAAAAAGACTTGTATTTTTTTTTTAATACATTGAAATGTTAGTCTATGCTAACCCATATGATTGTATAAGCAAAAGATATAGATAGCAGCATTATTTATAATACAGGTTAAATATTCCTTATCCAAAATGATTGGGAGAAGAAGTGCTTTGCATATCGTTTTTTTTTCAGATTTTGGAAAGTTGGCATATACAAAATGAGATAGCCTGGGAATGAGACCCATGTCTAAACAGGAAATTCATTTATGTTTCATGTAAACCTTACACACATAGCCTAAAGGTAATTTTTATAATATTTTAAATAATTTAGTGCATAGACCAAATTTTGAATGTGTTTTGACTGCAACACATCACATGAGGTCAGGTGTAGAATTTTACACTTGTGACATCCTGTCAGCTCTAAAAATGTTTCAGATTTTGAAGCACTGCAAATTCTAGATTTTTGAATTAGGGTTGCTCAATCTGTAATAAAAGAGCATAAACTACCATTTAGTAAAAATAAACTACCAAAGAGAATTTTAGTAGAGTATGAATTATTCATAATGTAATCCCTTCATGAAAAGTGATGGTTGTGAACATTGTGTTGTAATATAAAAATATGCTAACATTTTGATGTAAAAATTAGATTGTTGTAGATACATTCTTATGTAATTCTTATTCATAAGCTTAAAACGCTTATAAAATTAAAACACAGGAAGTAAATACATCACAGTATCAACTACAGTTGTGCTAAAACATAGATGGAGGTGGTTGGTTTTTCTATTTTTAAATTTTTTACTTTTAGCACTGCGGCACCTTTGCATTATAATTTAGAAATAGAATTTTTAAAAAGTTATTTCGGGTGAGGCACAATGGTTCATGCCTATAATCACAGCACTTTTGGAGGCTGAGGTGAGAGGATCAACTGAGGCCAGATGTTTGAGAACAGCCTGGACAACAAAGTGAGATCCCATCTCTACAATTTTTTTTTAATTAGCCAGCATGGTAGCACATTCCTGTAGTCTTAGCTACTTGGGGGGCTGAGACAGGAGGGTCACCTGAGCCCAGGACTTCGAGGCTGCAGCGAGCTATGATCTTGCCACTACACCCCAGCCTGGTGACAGACACTCTGTCTATAAAAAAAATAAAATAGGTTATTTTTAAAAGCGAAGTTAATTCTCAAATGGTAACTGTACAAACCATGAGTGCTTTTCCTCCTTGGAAATGGAGGGACCCACAGAGTCCGAGAAAACCTCATGGGAAGGGTGTAACTAGCATGAGACTTAGAAGGATAAAGAGGACTGACTTAGCAGAGAGAAGCAAATCATGTTCCAGGTAAATAGAGGAGGATTACAAGGTAGAAATGAAGAGCTTGAGGACATAAAGAGATTCTGAGTCTGCCCGCAAAATTTCAAGATATTGGACTGAGTAACCTTTTGGGGGCATTGTGAGAGTTTTCTTCTTGCCACCACATTCCAATGATCCATTATGTTTGCAAAACTGCAATTCTGTCTGCCCGTAAGTCAGGTGCTTGGGCCTGCTCTTTTGGAAGTGGAGACCTGCTTGCAGGGTTGTATTTGTCTGTTAATTGAACTCCCCTTGCCTGCAGGGTCTGAGTGAAGTCAGGACCAGCAATACCGCTATTCTCTGACTAACTTGAGATGTTGGCCTCAATCAACTCAGCAGTCTAACTGACTGATTATCTAACTAATATATAAACTAAGTAGACCGCATAGACTGAGTAAACAGAATTTTTCGATCCAGACTCATTTCTCTAGCTCATTTTCCTTATGCACTCACTAAACCTTGAACTGGAAGCAAACATGTGACAGACTCAGAGTCTGTCTTCACAGAGCTAACAGATTTGGGAGAATGGGATGAGGATGGAAAGCCAAAGAAACAGTGCTTATTGAGTATTCACTGTATGCCATGGATAAGACTGAGGACTTTGACAAACTCCTGTCATATCCTTTTTGAAAGAGGCACAGTCGTCTCTGTCCTACAAATCAGAAAACAGGCTCAGAGAGGCTAAGTCATTTTTTGAAGGTCACACAGCAAGATGCAAGTTGCCAAGATGAACTTGAAATCTGTCTAAATTCGTTTTCTAAGAAGTTTTGATAGAAGCCAAATATCCTCATGATATTAAAGAAAAGAGGGAGAGATGAATTATTCTGGGAGTTCAAAAGAGATTCCAAATGTAGGACTGGTAGAAGGGTGGGAAACAAAGGGGTAGCAGTTTTTGTTGCTGTTATAAATAGATGGATATTTGGTGCAGAGTCTTAGTTTCAAAGCAAAGCTGTTGCTTTGTGGGTTACTTGGGGAGGGCTTAGGGGCAGCTGCCCAGCATTAGTTGGAAATGCTCAGGCCAGGCTTGAGTGTCCCTCATGTCTCCTTTCCCTATTTGTGAAGGCCGGGTATGCCTTTGAAACTCACCCTTCTAAAACCCTGTCTTTCCAGGCTTGGAAACAGGCTTGTCAGAGGCAAACAATCAGGACATGTTTAGTCACCTCTTCACAAGCAAACATTTTAAAAGGTACGTCTAATCCATTCCAACTCCTCATAAATGACAAGAGCCTGCACATTACCATAGTTACCAAATCAGTACTCTGAGTCTCCATCCATTTCCTTGCCTGTTACAGAACACTGAACGAGAGGATGCAGCTGAGCACGTGAGGTGAAACCTCTTTCTGCTCCACTCACAGCGCTGCCCCAGCCCCCAGTTGTGTTAGAATCTTAAGCCACCAATTTGCAGAGATAAAAGTAAATCTATTAATTGGCTAGGACAATGGGACTGATGTCGCATAACAGAGGGCGCAGCCACGTTAATCAACCAGTAGAAGGGTCAGGAGACCTGAGGACCCACACATATTTAGCCATTCGTATGATCTTTCTGAAACACAGGTCTAACAGTGGGCCTCCACTGCCCCTAAATATGTACTGATTCCAATCTTCCCTACCAGATTAACTCCAAACTCCCTAGTTTGACATAAGCACTCAGCAATCAGTCCATAGCCCACCCTTTCAATCTCATCGCTCCTTCAACTGTAAGGCTTATCTCAAGTGTCCCCTCCTCCAGGAAGTCTCCCTGGTTCTATCCAATCTACTTTCTTGCACCCACTCATAACACATTTCATTTTGCTGTAGCTATCTTTCTGCTTGTCTGTTTCCCCCAGCTGTGAGCAACCACAGGCAAACGGGCTGCATTGTACTCATCTTTCTTATCTTTTACAGTGATTAGCACCCATCATGGTATGTAGTAGGCACGTAATAAAATTTGAGTAAATTATGACTGTGCCTTTCCTCACTGTTCATTTCAGCAACCCCGATACCCTGGACCCTTCCTAGAATATGCTCTGCATCCCATGACCTCAGTGCCATTCCTGATTCTCTTCCCTTCACCTGAAATACCTTCAGCCCATACCCCCACACTCCCCACTACACTGTTTGAAGAAACTGCAACCATCTTTTATTTACTTCACCTAAAGTGCTGCTGGAAATCTGAAGCCTTCTATGACTCTCCAAGGCAGATCTGGAGACCTCCAAGGCAGAACTTCTTCTCAATCTAGGATTCCAGTTCTTTTTCTTGGGCTCTGGTTGGCTGAATGTGTCTGTCTCATCCATAGACTGCAAGTTCCTCCAGGGCAAAAACCAGGCCTTATCCATATTTCAGGTCTACATCTAAGCAGATGCTTAATACTCTATGTGGAATTAAATAATAAAGTGACCAGTAGTCACTAAAAATGATCTTCAAATCAGTCTGTCTCGTTGCAGAAATATTGCCTGAGCCTTCTACTCTCCTAGCCCCTCACCCAGCAATGAGACCTTGTTTTGACAGCTCACTTCACGTCTCACACCTGAGCTGCAAGCTTCACGCCGTGGCTCTGGGAGGATAGGAAATGTGATTGGTGCTTTCTCCACTCAGGATAGAGGCGGGATTGGTTTTAAAGTGGTTGCCATTTGGAGCAGCAGCCTAAGATCAATCACTACCCTTGTTCTCGCCAAGCTGTGAGCAGCGTTTTTGTTTCTGATCTGCCTGTCAGGAAAACATGCTTCTCTTTGTAGACCTGCCTTTGAGCTAAGATGATTGAAAGGGAGGTGAGGAGAAAATGAAAAAGAAAAAGTAGAAAAACTAAACAAAAAGGTAGGGAAAAATACAGTTCCCCAAACCTTCAGTTTGACTGAATAAACCAAAACAGGAGTTTTGGGTTCAATCAGGCTTATTCTTTGCTACTAAACTACCATGTAATCTTTGAAAAATTACTTAATCTCCCTAACCCGCCATTTCTTTATCTACAAGGGTTCGATTGAGGATTAAATGAGATAATACATGTTTCAAATAAAAAGCACTGAAGAAGGTGCTCGGTAAGTGTATATTTTTGTCATCGCCAAGTTGCCAGGGGGAATTACATCGTCATATCATGTTATATTTATGACTCAGGTCAGCTTCCCTGAGAAGAGATTTGTGTGCCAGTAACTAAATTATAAAGTGCTTCTCAGAGGAGCCTGTGAGGTACTGGGGAAGCAGGACCTGGAGGAGAAGAAGCCATACCAGCACAGGATTTTAGGCAAAGTCTCAGGTTTGGTCTTCACAAGGACACTGGAGTGTTAATTACATCTAGAGGATGCCCCAACTCTGGAGAAAGGGCCTGCGCTTTCATATCCTCTCATCCTTAGTCATTGGCTAAGGTTACCCTAAAGGGACACACACTTCAAGGGACTCTTGAAGCCTCAGGTACAGCAGCCCCAGTAACCTAAGAGTGATCTTTCCAAGAAAGCAAGAGCTACTGACCTTCAGGAGCAAAGCACACACATGCCAACATATGGGCACCTGCAAATGGTAAGAGGGGTCTGAGGACAAATAGATGCATCCCTCTCTGTGTCCAGGATGCTTTGAATGAGGCACTTTTCAAAAACAGCTTTATTGAGGTATAATTGATACATAAAAATGACACATATTTAATATATACAATTTTATGAATTTGGACATATGCAAACACCTGTAATACCATCACCATAATCAAAGTAATTTATGACAAACACACCTGCCAGCAATAACTTAAGCATGCCTTGAGAACGACCCTGTATTGCAGATGCACCTGAATATAGTTTCGAGTTCTGAGCTAAGGAATCCAGGAGAGGCCAGCCCGGAGAGTCATTCCTTATCTATGAGGAACAACTGAGCACCCGACCAATCCCATGGAATGCAGGCCATATGGGGGATCAAGGCCCTTTATTTTGAGTTACGTGAAGGTTACCAGGTGGAGGTTGTAAAGGGAATGGTGTTAAGTTAAAATGCTGTATAAACTGCATGCCTTTTGCTGCCTACCCCACCACTACTGGACTATGAAGTTATCCTGTGCAGCCTGCCACCACTGAACCCTTTCTCCTGCATATAAGTCCCCAGTAAAACTCCATGTCTTGTTTGCAGTCCCTGGGTCTCTTCTTTGGCCTCTTCAGCCTGGTACCATCCCCACTGGAGTCGACAGGGTTTCAACACAACAGTAATAAATATACACATCACCTCCAACAGTTTCCTTATATCCTTCTGTGGTGTTGGGGGGGGGGAGGGTAGAGGGGTATTTTTGTGGTAAGAACATTTAACATGAGATCTACCCTCTTAAATTTTTAAGTGCACAGTACTGTATGAACTATAGGCACTAGTTGCACAGAAGACCTCTTGAGCTTATTCATCATGTGTAACTGATATGAACAATATATACTTATTGAATAACTCCTCATTTCCCTC
The DNA here is from genome assembly GCF_047675955.1 of Chlorocebus sabaeus. NCBI lineage: Eukaryota > Metazoa > Chordata > Mammalia > Primates > Cercopithecidae > Chlorocebus > Chlorocebus sabaeus. The sequence continues at coordinate 42,499,358 of NC_132919.1, forward strand.
TCCTACTATTCCCTAGCAACCACCATTCTGTTTACTGCTTCTGTAAGTCTGACTATTTTAGATACCTTATATAAGTGGAATCAGACATTTGTCCTTCTTTGGCTGACTTATTACACTTGGCATAAGGTCTTCCAGGTCCATCCATGCTATTCCAAATGGTAGGATATCCTTTTTAAGGCTGAATAATATTCTATATTATGTATATATCCAATGGACATTTGGATTGTTTTCATATCTTATATATTGGGAATAATGCTGCGATGAACATAGGATGTAGATCTCTTTGAGATTCTGATTGCAGTTATTGTGGATATACACCCATAAGAGGGGTTGCTGGATCATATGGTTGTTCCTTTCTTAATGTTTGTGAAACCTCCCTCCTGTTTTCCACAGCAGCTGCACCATTTTACATTCCCACCAATAGAGTACAAAGGTTTCAATTTCTCTGCAGTCTCACCAACATTTGCTGTCTTTTTTTTTTTTTGATAATAGCCATTATAGCAAATATGAGGTAATATCTCACTGGTTTTGATTTGCATTTCCCTGATGATGACTGATGTTGATGGAGCACTTTTCTTGTTATAACTGTTGGCTATTTGTATGCCTTCTTTGGAGAAATGTCTATTCAGGTCCTTTGCCCACTTCTTACCCAGATTACTTGGAGTTTTTCTTTTTTGTCTTTGAATTATAGGAGTTCCTTACATATTTTAGAAATTAACCCCTTATCAGATTATATTTTGCAAACATTTTCTGCCATTCCATAGGTTGCCATTTTATGCTGTTGATTGTTTCCTTTGCTGCGTTAAAAACTTTTTAGTTTGATGTAGTCCCCCTTATCTATTTTTGGTTTTGTTACCTGTGCTTTTGATGCCATATCCAAGAAATTATTGCCAAGACCAATGTCATGAAGCCTTCCTTGATGTTTTCTTCTAGTAGTTTTATAGTTATAGATCTTACATTTAAGTTTTTAATCTATTTTGGGTTCATTTTTGTGTGTAGGGTAAGATTGGGGTCTAATCTCATTCTTTTGCATGTTGATAGCCAGTTCTTTCAACACCTTTTATTAACAAGACTATTATTTCTTCATTGTGTATTCTTGGCACCCTAAGCACTTTTTCCTGCATTATCCAGTTGATCCCCACTACAACTCTGTATTAGATAATATGAGTATTATTAAGCCTGTGTGGCAGATAAGTAGACTGAGGTTCAGAAAAGTAACATGATTTTCTTAGTCACCTAGTTATCAGAGATGGAACATTTGCACCATTTTCCTGATACTTTGGTCCTTTTGGGAAAAGCCTGAACATTCCAGGGATCTCACAATTGTTGGTAGTAACTCCACTATGAGTTCGTGAATGCTATGAAAACACCATTTGAGGTACAGATGGTTGTGCATAAGGCTTATAAAGAGATATCTTTGTTATTTATAAGAATATAGCCTGTAATCCCAACACTTTAGGAGGCCAAGGCAGGCAGAACACTTGAACCCAAGCATTTGAGACCAGCCTAGGCAACATGGTGAAGCCCTGTCTCCACAAAAAATAAATAAATACAAAAATTAGTTGGGCATGGTGACCCGTGCCTGCAGTCCCAGCTAGTCAGGAGGCAGAGGTGGGAGGACTACCTGAGCCTGTGAAGTTGAGGCTGCAGTGAGCCATGACTGTGTCACTGCACTCTAGCCTGGGTGACAAGCTGTCTTTAAAAAATGTATGTGTACACTTCTGTTAATGTATGTATTAGTGTGTATGTGTCTATTAGTCTGTTCTCTCACTGCTAATAAAGATATACCTGAGACTGAATAATTTATAAAGAAAAAGAGGTTTGGTGGACTCCTAGTTCCACATGGCTAGGGAAGCCTCACAGTCATGGAGGAAGGAAAAGGAGAAGCAAAGACACATCTTACATGGTAGCAAGCAAGATAATGTGTGCAGGGGAACTGCTCTTAATAAAACCATCAGATCTCATGAGACTTATTAATTATCACGAGAACAGCACAGGAGAAACCCACCCTCATGATTCAATTACTTCCCACTGGGTCCCTCTCATGACATGTGGGGATTATGGGAGCTACAATTCAAGATGAGATTTGGGTGGGGACACAGTCAAACCATATCAGTCTACATGTGTGTGTGTTTGTGAAGTCACATCCACCAAAGAAGAAAGACCAAAAGGATGTTAATTTAAAATGTTAACCATAGGTTGAGAGGTTAGAAAGTGACCTGGAGAGGATGGCCTGTGGTACTTCTAGGGAAGAACCATCTGTCATGGCAAGTACTAAGAGTACAGAGAAAATAGTAGAGTGTCTCCAGGGAGCAGTGGACACCCAGTCCTCTAAGCTTCTTAGGTTTTCTGCATCATGACTTAACCCATACTGAGTAAGGCTGAGCTTCCAGGTCACCACCTCGAGAGGGAGCAGCTTTGAGATGGGCTTGTGAGAAGGGCCCTGATGTCTGCTCTTTGCCCATGATCTCAGAGCTGCTTGACCTTTTGCCACACCTATGGAATGGAGGTGGGGGATTGGCAGGTGAGGGTGACTTTTTTTTAATTCCAAGTAAATCAGTGGAGAAACAGCCAGCACAGAGTCATAGTTGAATGTCCCCATCCTTCTTTTCTCACCCCCACTCCTGCCACCTAGGTATCTATTGGAAGGAGGAACAAAAGCACATTGCTCCCAAGAAACCATAATGCTCCACTGTTGTCCTTTATTAGTTCCTTACTAGTTTCTACTGAGGAAGAAAGTTAAATGACCTCACTTAGGGCTTAGAAAGTCAAATCCAATTCAGGAGATATTCCTATATTAATCAAATAGTTCCAACACACTTTTAACTTCTTTAAAGTGCTTTCACAGCTATGATTTTATTTGTAGACAGCTCTGCAAGACTGGCCTTGAAAAAAAAAAAAAGCCATCAACAATCAGTAGTGAGAATGAAAAGAAAAAAAATTAGCCCAAGCAAGACGCTAAACTCTAGACCAGGCTTCTCAACCCAGCTGCACATCAGCACCAGCTGAGGAGGCTTCCAAAGTCACCATACCCAAGCTGCAGCAAAACCACTTAAATGAGGATGAAGTGGGTGAAATCCAGATGTCAATAATTGTTAAAACCCTCAGATGATTCCAGTGTGAAGACAGATTTGAGAATCTCTGTGCTAAAGGGAGCTAACTAGTCAAGGCATCCACAGCTGACATTTTGTAAGAACCAGGTGATTAAACCTACCAAGAAAGGGAGATCTTGAGTTAGTCATTCACCAAATATTTATTAAGCACTTCCTAAGAAGAAGGCACTGTGCTCCGTGCTCCAGGGACCCGAGATAAAACTCCCCAGGGTCTATGTTGTCTGTACCCACAGTCTTGGTGGGGAATAGTGGTAGATAAAAAAATAACTGAGAATAACGGTGGTCCTTTCTGAAATGGGAGATGTTGGGCAGGGGGTACAGACTTACAGTTATAAAACGAAAAAGTTCTGGAGACCTACTGCACAACATGGTGACTGTAGTTAATAATAATTATATTAATCCATGCTCACACTGCTATAAGGAACTGCATGATATTGGGTAATTTATAAAGGAAAGAGGTTTAATTGACTCACAGTTCAGCATGACTGGGGAGGTCCTCAGGAAACTTACAATCATGGCAGATGGCAAAGGGGAAGCAAGGCACCTTTTCACAAGGTGGCAGAAAGGAAAAATTAATGCGAGAGGAACTACCAAACACTTACAAAACCATCAGATCTCGTGAGAACTCCCTCACTATTATGAGGACAGCATGAGGGAAACCACCCCAATGAGCCAATCACCTCCACCTGGTCTCTCTCTCGACATGTGTGGATTATGTGGATTATAATTCAAGACGAGATTTGCGTGGAGACACAAAGCCTAACCATATTAATAATGTATTGCATACTTGAAATTTCTTCTTACTATACCCACACAAAAAAGGTAACTCTGAGGTGACTGACATGTTCATTTGATTGTGGAAATCATTTCACAATGTATATCAAAACATATACCTTGAAAATAAAGAATTTTTATTTGTCAATTATACCCTAATAAAGCTAAAATAAAGGGCATTGTGTGTGGTATGGTGAATCTGGTTTGGGAGAGCATATCAGGAAATGAGGCTTGGGGGTATGCAGGGTATGGCAAATTCTGTTTGTGCATTTGGATCTATCAGCCATGGGGAGGGCACATGTCTGAGAGTACTGTAAGCATAGGAAACATTAGTCCTTACCTTATCCCCGAGGACCCATACTGGGAAGGTGAACACACACATACATAATCACAAACTCACAACACACACATGTTCCCACTTATTGAAATCAGCCCAAATGTAATGCCCAAACCCAACTTTCTGCAAATTCCCAGGGATATATGTACTCCATAATTACTTCTATTTACAAATGTCTCTTTCTGATAAACCTAAAATTTCTTTTTCATTTCATTCCCTTAGCTTGTACTTTTTCTTTTGATTGGTACCAAATAGATGATGAGGATTTTTATTTTCACCAGAATCTTTCAAGCCAGCCTCTTGTAGTCTTAGTAGACTTTTTGAAAATTGGGATGATAAAAAGCACTTATTTATTTAATAAATAAATAAATGACAAGGTCTCACTTTGTCACCCAGGCTGGAGTGCAGTGCCATAATCATAGTTCATTGTAACCTCGAACTCCTGGCCTCAAGTGATTATCCTGCATTAGCCTCCCAAAGTGCTGGTGTTACAAGTGTGAGCCTTTGTGCCTGGCTGGAAAGCATTTGTATTACAGAGAAACAAAAGTTAAAATGAAAGTTTTAGACGTCTTTGCTTTAAAAGTCCTTGGCCAGAAGCCAAGATGGCCAACTGGGCATGGCCAGGAGGAACATCTGCCAGTGAGAGACTGCCAGTCGGGAAGACTGGCACACTCCAAGCAGATCTTTGGAGGGAAGGCATTGAGAGTTGATGGAGGAAAGATGTAGACCTGGGGCTGAAGAGGGAGAAAGTTGGAAACCCTGCACAGGGCTGCTGAGTGCTGGGACTAATTCCTGGCTCCCAGCAACTCCTTGGGAAAGGCGTGAGTTGAATAGGCAAGGGGTAGCTGACTCTTGCCACAGACCTCTGAAATCCTAGCTGCAGGAGACCCTATAAACCCCACAGACCCTTCAGCCATCAGGGAGAGCCGCTTAGAGGGGTGACAGAGACAGGACTCCAGGCTGTGCAGAGCTCAGAGGGTTTGACATGGCAATAGCTGCAGTGCAGCATGGCCAGGAATGTCCTTCCCCTAAGGCTCACCATGTTCCTTTAGGAGACTTTAGCCTTTGGGTGACTGTTGGACCTGGACAGAGAACAGTGGTCTTGCCGGTGCCAGTCTGATCTGAGTGCTCCCCTGTCTGCCACCCTTTCCTGGGGTCCCAGCTTGGCCATGCCTGCTTGCAGCATAGCCTCAGATGCCCAGGCAGGTGCTTTCCAGGAGCTCTCATCACAGATCCTTCACCAGAAGACCACATATAACTGTTACATAGCTCCTGGAGGCCAGTCTGTGCTGATGCACACCAGCCACCCACAGCCTCCCTGCACTGCAGCATCCCCATGTCAGTTTGCTGGCATTCACTCACCCACACCTCCCACCTCCACTGCTTTACTGTCATACATGCATTTGTGGACCTCACCTCCCTTCCCCTGCTGGTGCTCATGTGAACACACACCCTACACCCCCCACCACCCTGCCTCTGCCAGTGCCACACTCCTGCCAACATTCAGACATCCCACCACACTGTTGCCACCAGCATGAATGTGAGCACAGATGCCATTTCCCTGTCCCCACTGGCACTATACTCCCATTGCAACACTGCTGCCACCACCATCAGTGTGAGCACATGCAAGAATGTCACTGTTCCACTGCTACCAGTGTGAATGCATACACAGCACCACTACCCCACTACTGCGAGGGGCCAGAGAACAAAACAGGGCCTAGTACCAAGCCCCCAGAGTTACCGAATACAGCTCAGGAGTGATGAACTGAGATTTGGCCCCTGAAATCTAGAAATGAAGTCAGATGACTGAATCCACCTGCTGCCACAATCAAACCCCCAAAGCACCAAAGAAGATAAAAGCAAAACCCCATCCAAAGGACAGCAGCTTCAAAGATGAAAGGAACATGAACACACACAGAGGAGAAAGAACCAGTGCAAGAACTCTGGCAACTCAAAAAGCCAGTATCTTCTTACCTACAAACTACCACACTAGTTTCCTAGGAATAGCTCTTAACCAGGTTGAAATGGATGAAATGACAAATATAGAATTCAGAACATGGATAGGAATGAAGATTGTTGAGTTTCAGAATAAAGTTGAAACCCAATCCAAGGAATCTAAGGAATACAATAAAATGATACAGGAGCAGAAAGAGAAAATGGCCATTTTTAGAGAGAACCAAACTGACTTTATAGAACTGAAAATCTCACTACAACAATTTCATAATACAATTTCAAGTATTAACAATAGAAAAGACCAAACTGAGGAAAGACTCTCAGAGCTCAAATACTGGGTCTCTGAATTAACTCAATTGGAAAAAAATAAAGACAAGAGAATTTAAAAGAATGAACAAAACCTCTGAGAAATATGGGATTAGGTAAAGGAACCAAATGGAGGACTCATTGCCATCTCTGAAAGCGAAGAAGAGAAAGCAAGCAAATTGGAAAACATATTTGAGGATATTGTTGAAGAAAATTACCTCAGCCTCACTAAAGCGGCCAACATTCAAATTCAGGAAATGTAGAGAACACCTGTGAGATACTATACAAGATGATCATCCCCAAAATACATAGTCATCAGATTCTCCAAAGTCAACATGAAAGAAAAAATATGAAAGACAGCTAAAGAGAAGAGGGCAGGTTAACTACAAACAGAACCTGATCAGGCTAACAGCAGATGTTTCAGTAGAAACCCTACAAACCAGAAGAGACTGGGGTCCTATATTCAGCAATCTTAAAGGCATTCCAATCCCGAATTTCATATCTACCCAAACTATATTTCGTAAGTAAAGGAGAAATAAGATCCCTTTCAAACAAGCAAATTTTAAGGTAATTTGTTACCATCAGACCTGCCTTACAAGAAGTCCTTAAGGGAGTACTAAGTATGGAAATGAAAGGCTATTATTGGCCACCATGCAAACACACTTAAGTACATAGACTATTGACAGTATAAAGCAACTACACAACCAGGTCTTCATAATAACCAGCTAACAACACAGTGACAGAATCAAATTTGTGCATATCAATATTAACCTTGAGTGTAAAAGGGCTAAATACATCCAATTAAAAGGCAGAGTGGCAAGTGGGATTAAAAACAAGACCCAACTGTATGCTGTCTTCAAGAGAACCATCTCACATGTAATGACACCCATAGGTAAAAATTAAAGGGATGGAGAAAAACCTATGAAGCAAACAAACCAAAAAACAGAGGTTGCTATTCTAATTTTAGACAAAAAGACTTTAAGAATGATTTTTTTAAAAACTAAAAGAAAGGAATTACATAATTTTAAAGGGTTTGATTCAATAAGAAGACTTAGCTATCCTAAACATGTATGAACCCAACATAGGAGTGTCTGATTCATAAAACAAGTTTTGAGAGGCCTGCAAAGAAACTTAGCTAGCCACACAATAATAGAGGGAGACTTCAACACTCCACTGACAATATTAGACAGATAACAGAGGCAGAAAATGATGGCAGTGGCAGGCCATCTGGAGCAGCTGCTGCCATCATGCTGGCTGCAGTGGGGAGGTGTGAGCAGTAGCAGCAGGAATAGCTGCAGGAATGGCAGTGGTGGCAGTGGGTCCCCTGTGCCCTACATAACCGAGGCGGCCAACTGTGTGGCCCCCATTCTCTCACTGCTGGGTGGAATCCTCTTCCAGTCCCAGAGCTTCTGTTGCTCTAGGCCCTGGACCTGCATTGCTGCTCTTGCCCACTGCCACTGCAGGGAGGGTGTGGGGAGGAGGCAGACAGTCCTGGAGCCCATCCCTGGGAACCCCTCACAACCTTCCACCCTGGGGATCACTGCAATGGGGCTGGGCCAAGTTGCCTGCCAGTAGGGGAGCAGTGTGGTCAGGCAGAGAGGGACTCTGAGGCAGAGATGGGCCAAGGGCAGTGCCCTGCTTGCACATGGAGTGTGGGAGCTAGGCCTGGGGCATGAAGCTGAAGCCATGCCTCAGGGTCCTGGGACAGGAAGTGGGAGGGTTCCTGTGCCTCAGGAGGAGGCTCTGGGTGGGAGGTCTGCCCTGGGCCATATCTCTGGGGTCTGCCTCACATCAGGGTGACCGCGGAGACTGACACTCCTGACAGCCAGGCCCAGAGCCCACAATCCACTCCCAGATGCACCCCCTGGGCAGGGCCACAAGCCAGGCGATGGGAAGCCCTGTGCCTCTCCTGAGCACCAGGGCCATGGGAGAGCTCGTGGTGATGTAACCCCTGCCCCAGACACCAGTCCAGGCCCAGCAAAGACCTGGAGCCCCCACACCAGGCTGCAAGGGAGTACAGCTGGGGTAGCACACTCCATGGAGCCAGCAGGAGCAGGGACAAGTGGGAGCCCCACCCCTTCTGAGCTGGTGTGGTGGGAGCTTCCTGAGCACAGCTGTGGCTGCCCCAGGTGCAGCTGCAGACCCAGGCATCTCTGCACTCTCGGGGCTCAAGCCCCTCTTACCCCCACAGGCTCAGAGGTATTACTCCCACACTGGGCCTCTTCCCACGGTCGCACCTGCTGTGATCATGGAGCCGAGTTCAGGTCAAGCACAAGCACTGTCACAGCCTGACTGGGTGCTCATATGCTTGGGGCAGCACTGACATGCCAGCCCCCTGCTGCCTCAATCCCCTCCAGACTTTGTGCACCAACAAGCATGGGAGGGAGGCCAAGGGGGTGCTGAGGACAGCCCAGACTGGCCTGCAGGTGTCCCTGGGCATGAACATCCTGGGTGCCATGAACAGCAACAGGAGGCAGACAGGCTTCTGGATGGAAAGGGATGGGTCCTCAGTGAAACCCCTTCAGGCTGGGGAGGGCCTGAAGCCTGGGGGTCAGGCTGCCAGTCCCGCAGACCAGAGGGGGAACTTGTGGTACTTTATCCTCGGCCCACTCATGGCTACCCATGGACCACCCAGAATGCACTTTCTCCCCTCTGAGACCCATAAAAACCCCAGGCTCAGTCAGACTTGAGGAGAAGATGGAAAGATGATGGGAGATACAACAAGATGACCTGCCTGCAGAGAGGAGCCACCCACTCTAGGGCCTCCTCTCTGCTGAGAGCTGCAGAGACAACGGAATGATCTGCCTGCAGGGAGGAGCTTCCCACTCCAGGGTCTCCTCTCTGCTAGGAGCTGAACACTTGTTGGGACACCTGGTTGTGGAAAGCAAGTACCCACTACTCACTGTGGGTCTCCTCTGACCTGTTCTATCACTCAATAAAGCTCTTCTTCATCTTGCTCACCCTCTACTTGTCTGCATACCTCATTCTTCCTGGTCACAGGACAAGAACTTCCCCAGTGCCAGCTGGGGAAGCTGCTTGCAGTGCTCTTGATCCAGCCACAGCCTCAGAGAGTCAGTGCCCATACCAGCACCTGGAGCTGCCTACCCCGTGGCAGCAGCCAGCATGTTGACTGCACAGTGACTGGACCCCATACTCACTCACATACCCCTCGCTCCATGCCTGACTTGCAGTCTCCCTTGGAGATGTGGCATCCAGGCTGGTAGCATGAGCTGAGCAGAGCCTGCCAGGCTGAGTGGGCAAAATGAACCTAGTGGGCCCAAGCAAAACTGCTGTCCACAGAGGTTTCTTACCAGAAAAGATTCCATAGCCAAAACTAAGAAAGATACTTGACACCTGAAGTCAATACTTGACCAAGTGGACCTAACAGACATCTACAGAACTCTCCACCCAAAAACAATAGAATGTACATCTGCACATGGCACATATTCTAAAATTGAACACACACTTGGCCACAAAATAATTCTCAGCAAAATTTATTTTTTTACAAAATAAATTATACCAACCACATTATCAGACCACAGTGCAATAAAAATAGACCTCAATACTAAGAAGATCACTCAAAAGTGATACAATTACTTGGAAATTAAGCAACCTGCTCCTGAATGACTTCCGGATAAATAATGAAATTAAGGCAAATATCAAGAAATTCTTTGAAATTAATGTAAACAAACATGTAACATACCAGAGCCTCTGGGACACAGCTAAAGCAATGTTAATAGAAAAGTTTCTAGCATTAAACACCCACATCAAAGAGTTTTGAATATCTCAAATTAACAACCTAACATAACACCTAGAGGAACTAAAACAAACAAGAGCAAACCAACCCCACAGCTGGCAGAAGACAAGAAATAATCAAAATCAGAGCTGGACTGAATAAAATTAAGAAGCAAAAAATCATGCAAAAGATCAACAAAACTAGAAGTTTGTTATTTGAAAGAATAAAGAATAAGATTGTGAGACTGCTAAGTAGACTAATAAAAAGGAGGGAAGATCCAAATACACAATCAGATATGACAAAGGGAATATTACCACTGACCCCATAGAAATTTTTAAAAACCCTCAGAGACTATTATGAACACCTCTATGCACACAAACCAGAAAACCTACAAGAAATGGATAAATTCCTAGAAACATACAACCTCCCAAGATTGAAGCAGGAAAAATATGAGACCCTGAGCACATCAATAACAAGTTCTGAAATTGAGTCAGTAATAAAAAGCATACCAAAGATACAAAGCCCAGGACCACGTGGATGACAGTCAAATTCTACCAGATGTATAAAGAAGAGCTGGTACCATTCCTACTGAAACTCTTCCCAAAAATTGAGAAGGAAGAGCTCCTTCCTAACTCATTCTATGAGGCCAGAATCAGTCTGATATCAAAACATGGTAGAGACACAATAAAAAAGAAAACTCCAGGCAAATAAAATATCCTTGATGAACAGAGATGTAAATATCCTGAACAAAACACTAGCAAACCAAAGCCAACAGCACATTAAAAAAAAAGCTAACCCACCATAATCGAGTAGGCTTTATCCTTGGGATGCTATGTTGGTTCATGGCAATGTGTCAAATCAATAAATGTGATTCACCACATAAACAGAACTAAAAACAAAAACCACATGATCTTCTCAATAGATGCAGAAAAGACTTTTGATAAAATTCAATATCCCTTCATGTTAAAAGCTCTCAACAAACTAGACATTGAATGAACATACCTCAAAATTATAAGAGACATTACAACAAACCCACAGTCAACATCATACTGAATGAGCAAAAGTGGGAAGCATTCCCCTTAAGAACTGGAACAAAACAAGGATGCCCACTCTCACTACTCCTGTTCAACGTAGCACTGGAAGTTCTAACCAGAGCAATCAGGCAACAGAAATAAGTAAAAAGTATACAAATAGGAAGAGAAATCAAACTATCCTTGTTTGCAGATGATATGATTTTATACTTAGAAAGCCCCGTAATCTCTGCCCAAAAGCTCCTAGATCTGATAACCTCAATAAAGTTTCGGGATATAAAATCAATGTATAAAAATCAGTAGTATTTCTATACTCTAACAATGTCCAAGCTGAGTGCCAAATTAAGAATGCAATCCCATTCACAATAGCCACAAACAACCCCAAATACCTGGAAATATAGCTAACCAGGGAGGTGACATATCTCTACAAGAAGAACTATAAAACACTGCAGAAAGAAATCAGAGATGACACAAATAAATGGAAAAGCATCCCATGCTCATGGATAGGAAGAATCAATATTTTTAAAATGGCCATACTACCCAAAGCAATGTATAGATTCAATGCTATTTCTATCCAACTACCAATGAAATTATTCACAGAATTAGAAAAAAATTATTCTAAAGTTTATTTGGAACCCAAAAGAGCCCAAATAGCCAAAGCAATCCTAAGCAAAAATAACAAACCTAGAGACATCACATTACTTGACATCAAACTATACTGCAAAGCTACAGTAACTATAACAGCATGGTGTTGGTACAAAAATAGACACATAGACCCATGGAACAGAAGAGAGAACCCAGAAATAAAACTCCATACCTGAAACCTTCTGATCTTTGACAAAGTTGACAAAAGCAAGCAATGGGGAAAGGACTCCCTATTCAATAAATGGTGCTGGAATAACTGACTAGCCACATATAGAAGACTGAAACTGGATCCCTTCCTTACACCATATGTAAAAAGTCAACCCAAGATGGATTAAAGGTTTAAATGTAAAACCCCAAATTATAAAATCTCTTGAAGAAAACCTAGGAAATAACATTCTGGATATAGGCCCTGCCAAAGGCTTCACAAAGAAAGTGCCAAAAGCAATTGCAACAAAAACAAAAATTGATATAATGGGACCTAATTAAACTAAAGAGCTGCTGCACAGCAAAATAAATAAATAAATAAATAAATAAATAAATAAATAAATAAATAAAACTATTAACAGATTAAACAGACAACCTACAGAATGGAATAAAATATTTAAAAACTATGCATCTTACAAAGGTCCAATATCCAGAATCTATAAGAAACTTAAATTAACAAGCAAAAAGCAAACAACCTCATTAAAGAGTGGGCAAAGGACATGGACAGACAGTTTTCAAAAGAAGACATACTAGTGACCAACAAGCATATGCTAAAATGCTCAGTATCACTAATTTAGAAAAATGCAAATGAAAACCACAATGAGATAACATTTCACACCAGTCAGAATGGCTATTATTAAAAAGCCAAAAAATAACAGACGCTGGCAAGGTTCTGTATACAAGGGAATGCTTATACACTGCTGATGGGAATACAAACTAGTTTAGCCATTGTGGAAAGCAGTTTGGTGATTCCTCGAAGAACTTATGACAGAAATACTGACACAGTAATCCTATTACTGGGTATATAACTAAAGGAATATAATTCATTCTACCATGAAGAGATGTATGTTTATTGCAGCACTATTTGCAATAGCAAACACAAGGAATCAACCTAAATGCCCATCAACAGTAGACTGTATAAAGAAAATGTGGTGCATATACACCACAGAATACTACGCCACTATAAGAAATATTGAAATCATGCCTTTTGCAGCAACATGGATGCAACTGGAGGCCATTATCCTAAGCAAAAAAATGCAGTAACAGAAAACCAAATACCATATGTTCTCACATATAAGCAAGAGCTGAACATTGAGTACACATGGACACAAAGAAGGGAACAGTAGAGCCTTTGGCTCACTTGAGGGTGGAAGGTGGGAGGAGGGTGAGGATTGAAAAACTACTTATCAGGCACTGTGCTTATTATCTGAATTATGAAATAATCAGTACACCAAACTCCCACAACATGCAATTTATCTATGGAACCAATCTGCACATGTACCCCTGAAAGTAAAATAACAGTTAAATAAGAAAAGAAAAATAAATTGTATCTTGAATAAGACCCTGAAAAAATAAGTAGATAAAAGTCCTTGGACTGTGCCTCCATAGAAAATCACTTGCTTGTCACATTTCTGGAAAGGCTGCAGCCTCCTTCTCTGTAGCTCAACACTAGTCACCGGAACACACACACACATTTTTATGCTCCTTTCATCTTAATTCCCTAAGTTAATTATGCAGAATGGTTCAGCTGTTGTGAACTCTCCAAACTCTATTGGATTCTAGGTCTATTTTTAAAAATACCATTTCATTAATGTGCCTGCCCTTGGACTCACTTTTTATCAGTGCAGAAGAAACTTGAGAAGCTTTGAAATTTTGATCTTTCCTGTTCTTCCATCAGCCTCTGTAACTGGAAGGAGAGAGTCTCGAGATTTATTTCCCTGCTGATAGAAATTACGCTATCCCACTCAATTAGAAGGCAGTGGTAGCTATAGTTTTTGTTTTAAATAAATGTTCTTTCAATTCCATTCAATAGCAAATACATCATTGTCCATAGAGAGGTTAAGTGACTTGCCAGCAAGCCTAATACAACAAAGGGAAGGGAACATTCATTGAGCACCTGCTGTGTGCTAGGCATTTTGTATAGATTAATTTGTTCTATGCCACACATTACACACTTTTAAAAACTATTATTAAATGAATGAGTAAACAAAGAGGTTCAAATTACTTGTTTAGGGTTATTGATCACTATACCATAGCCACATGTTTTAAACTGTTCGATTGTTTTCTAATTCTTCATAGGGAGGTCAAATCCAAATATGCTTTCTAGTTCACTCATTAGGCATTCAACAAAATTGCAAAGCAGTACAGAGAGTGTGTATATGCCCCACACCAATTTCCCCTATTGTTAACAGCTAACTTCACTATGCATATTTGTCCCAACCAAACAACCAATATGGAGGCATTATTAGTAATAAAATCCACACTTTACTCAAATTCCCACAGTTCCTACCTAATGTTCCTTTTCTGTCCCAGGATCCCATTTGGGATACATTACGTTTAGATGGCGTGACTCCTTAGGCTCCTCTTTCTCCTCTTTGAGAAACTGTGATCGTTTCTCAAACTTTTATTGCTTTTTAATAATCTCGAGAGTTTTGAGGAATACAGATCAGGTAGTTTGTAGAATATCTTTCAACTTGAGTCTTTCTGATGTTTCTTCTATGATTATACAGCACTTTGTGGAGAAAGTCCAAAGGAGAAGCTCCATTCTCATTGTATTATATGAAGGGCATCAACACAACTTACCACTATTGGTGTTAGTCTTGATCACTTGGCTAAGGTGGTGTTGGTCATGTTTCTCTAGCAGACTTTTGTGACCCCCTTTTCTTTCCATACTGTACTCTTTAAAAGTGCTAAGACGTACATTGAGATGTAGGAAATAGGAAGAAGTAACCCATGGACTTTCAAGTTACCTCAAGAGTGGAGGATACACATGAATTTGTTCTGATTGTAGAGAAAATGAAACTTATTCCAGCACTCCTTCTTTTGGGGGGACATTTTGGTATGATAGAGGGATATATCTTTGGCAACAGAAATTCCCTTAAGGGATGAACTCCTTGATAATTTTGAGGCTTAATCCAACATTTGTTGAGTGCCTCCCCAGTGCAAGATACTATTCTAGGTGCAGGGACTGCGATGGGAGGAAGGGTCACAAAGATTTCTAATGCTTGTATAAAGCTCCTCATTTCACAAAGGAGTAAAGATGTGTAGCTAAACTTCCATAAAAGCATGGACAGAAAGCACAGATATCATAAGATAAAGCCAGCAAGTGCTTTAGAGGCCCATGGAATAAGAGATATAATTCCAACTAAGAGAAGTAAAATGAAGAGAGGTCTCCTGGAAAAAGATGAGCTCTGACCTGGGCATCACACACTTAGTATGACTACATTAAAAAGGATTGGTTCAAGCTGAGGAAAGAACAGGAGCAAAGACCTAAAGGAATAAAAAATATATGAATATTCTGGAAATAGCAAGTAACCTGGAAATCCTGTGGCCCAGAATTTACCTGTGTGTGGGGATGCAAGCATTGGTGAGAATTAGGGGTGGGACATTGGTGGAGGCTGGATGGATTAAGGCTTTAATGCTGTGCCAAGAATTTTAAACTATCTTCTGTAGGTCACAAGAAGCATTTCCAAATTTGGGAGTGGTTTGACTGGTGTTATCCTTTCGGGGGAGTGCTCTGAAGTATTTCTAAGGACAGTTGTTGTGGTGAGGTAGAAGGGATTATCTGCAAGAGCATTTAGGAGTCCATACAATGGAATGAGTAAGTGTTGGTAGGTACCTGAGGTAATACAAAAATTAAATAAGCAGTAATTCATCTACCTGGGGGAGTTATTCCCTAAATCAATACATGGTGTGATCCATTTTAGCCCCTTCTAGATTTTCTGTAATAGGAGTCAACATAATCTCTTATCTCTTTTGTTTTTGTTTTTTTTTTTATCCTTCATAACAACCTCCTGAAGTAAATATTAGTCATCTGAACGTCCCAGATTGAGAAAAAAGTGAGGCTCAGAAAAGCTAAATATCTTTTGCAAGGCCACACAGTGAGCAAGTAATGGACACTGGACTTGAACTGTCATCCAGAGTGACTCAGGAGTCTAACCTCTCAGGACATTCTGCATCAGAGCTGAGTTTATAGACTGGTCTCCCATGTCCATGTGTGAATGATCTATTTATGGGTCACCCAGAGAAAATGTGTAATATCAGGCTGACCTCACCCTACCACCCAGCACGTTCCTGGACCACCTCCCAGCTGGTGTCTACTTAGGGAACAAAAGCTCACTTCAATATTAGCCCAAGTCAAACCTAATTAGAAAGGCAAATCCACTCCCAGCCTTCCCAGTCCCAAATTGGTGGTACATGCCAAGCAGTAACTTTCCTGTGTTTTCTGCTACTTTAGTTTCTCAGTTCCAGTTTTGATTACCCTGAGTGATGCTTTCTCCAAAAACTGACCCATTTTCCCATTTTGTTTCAAGGTGAAAGTCCTCTACAGATTATCAAATACTAGTTGGATATTTAACCTTGCACTGGAACTCATCAGGCAACTTTATGCATTGACTTGAAAGACATTTTGTAAAGGCATAACTTGTGCCAAATTATGGGGGATAATGGTGACTATGGCAGGGTCTCTAGGAGATACAACCTAGAGAGTGACACATGCTTTGTATTTTAACAACTTAAAAACTTAGTTATCCCTGATTATAATTCAGGTAGACCTTCTGATGTCTACTTTATGTCGATTAGGTCTTTCCAAAGCACCTGGTATGGACTGGGGTTTCTCAGCCTTGTCACTATTGATGTCTTGGGCTTGTTAATTCTTTGTTGTGGAGATCTGTTCTGTGTACTGTGGAAAGTTTAGCATCATTCTTTGTTTCTCTCTATTAGATGACAATAGCAATCTCCCCCATTCCCCCACAAGTTATAAAACCAAAATTGTCTCCAGACATCATCAAATGTCTCCTGAGGACCCTCAGTGAGGATCTATGCAATATCTGTCTTCAGAAGCTATACACAATCACAGCTTCACCATTGCTATCATCTCTGTCAACTCTTATGGTGTTATTTATTAAGGTACTATGCTAAGGGTTTTCCATGCATTATCCCAACTAGTCCTCTTGATGAAAAAGTAGAATGAGTATTACTATGACAATCTTTTTATGATTTGGAATAAACTGAAGTTTAGCAATGTTAAGAAACATGCTTAAGTCATAGCCCAGTACCAGGTAGAGCCAGAATTTATACCCAGGAGGAGACACTCTATCACCATTCTATGAGACTGCCCTTCCTATATACAACCTGTCATCTAACACGTGAAAAATTAGTGGCTAATTACTGAAAATTGACGAGGGCCAGACACACCAAGGCTAACTTTTCATATCCAATACCAAATTGAGTACTCATTAAAAAACCACAATTTTATTCCCATTTGACTCATTAGGAAACTGAGGTTCAGACAACTTAAGTGACTTTTCCCCAACATTCCAATGCTCATAAGTGGTGGAGTCTGGACTCAAACCTAAGTCTGTCTGGCTCCAGAGAAAAGAAAGTTCTCTACTTCTCATAAGTTTCACCACCCACCACCCACACAGGACATAGCCTATAGCTCCATCCCAAGTAAACCTGCAAAATGGATTCTTTGAGCAAGGGAGACACAGCCCTGCCTTGGCCATTCTCCCCTTCACTCCTCCTCCCAGTCCCTGCTTTCCACAGCTCCCCCAGCCCATTGAAGGGTGTCCGTACTCTGTTTCAACAGCCTCCTGGGCGCTGCATACCCTATTCCAACCCAAATAAGTATGTGGGTGTCTGGTGAGTGTTTTTTCTCACTGGGAGGCCCCGCACATCAGAGTGTGGATTTTGGTTTCAAGTCTTTCCTACCTTTTGGCCAACTCTTCTCTCACCTACTGCACTGGGCAGTCCTGCCTCCCTCCCAGCTCTAACTCTTTGCCAAACCCTGACTCTGGCTAGGAAACAGAAGGCTGCATGCTACCCTCCTTGGATGTCGCCCTCTTTGGGTTCCATGAATAAGCCAACAGGAATGCTTCAAGAAAGCAAAGCCATCATTTTTCCACCAAGGGGAAAAAAATACACAACACTTTCATGGTTGTGCCCGAGTGAAAACACCCTAGGCCTCCTGCATGGTTGGTCCCTGGGCTCAAAATGTGCACCAAATAGGACTTCAGAGTGAAGTCATTCTGTCTTTCAATTCCTCTGTGTTTACCACTGGGACACTGAGGGAGTATGCCGGACCCAGATGCAGGAGCGATGTTTGACCAACAGTCATCACCCACATCAATAGGAATTTAACTCACATAAAAATGAAGAAAAAGGCCAGTAAGTAGCCCATATTAGGAAAAGACAAGCCTTCCCACCACAATATCCTTGTCATTTTATTAGAAATGAGAGTCTGCATTTCCTTTCTGGACCTGTGGGCTAAGAGGTCCAGGAAATCAGCTTGTGTGGCTGTCAGCACATCTCCTAATTCTGATGGATTCTTCAGGCACAAAAACTCCCAAGGACAGCATAGAGAATCTTTGAGCAGCTGAAGGAGAAGAGAGGAGTGTGTGTGCAGACAGTGGTCCTAATGGGGGACCTGGCATACTTGCAAATACTTAAGCCGCCAACAAAGTAGAAGACAGAATATATGACCAGAGCTGGATGAAAATTTGATTGAGTACTTAAAATCGCTAAAGCATAACTGAAATACATATTATTGTAAGCTTTTTTTAAAAGATGAGTTAAAAACATTTGAGGACAGGGGAATATAATAGAAGAAACAGTGACTTTAAAATCAGTAGAACTGATTAGAATGCAAGATCCACCCACTGACTATAAACAGTGTCTACGGTTGAAGAAAGTAGTTGTTAAAATTTATTCAGGATAAAGGAGATTTTTAAAATTATCTATTTAATTTAAAATTTTCTTGGTAGTGTCAAATTTTATTCATTTTTAAAAGCACTGAATTATGGCATTATAAACACTTCAGTGAATCCTATCTGGTAAACCTAAGGTAACTAGGACTGTTCTCTGCAAAAGATAAAAGTGAAGCTCAGAATAACTTACTTTTTGCCCCAGGTCACACTAACAAATGGCAAATTGCAGAGTCAAGCTCAGCTCTGTCTGACCTATGCTCTTTCCCCATTGCCTGGCTCCTTCCTATATGGGGAATTGGCTATACCTTTCTGAACGGTGAGGACTCACCTTGGAGTGCTACCCCCAGTACAGCATATGAACTCAAAGCTCTTTATGCAAATGAGAATGCTAAGCATTGTTTGGATTAGCCACCCTCACTTGAGTATCCAAGTTATTTTATGCAAGCCTACAACCACCCCTTTTTCATGTGATTTATAAGTAAAGAGAATTGACATTGTGCTAGAGATTAATTTTTGGTGTGTGAACTAGAATCACTGAGCTTCAATATTAGAAATAGTTTCAGTTCTTGATCGTGTCACTACCTGCTGGGTGACCATCAAAACCACTGCCGTGGAGATGGAGACCATCCTGGTTAACACGGTGAAACCCCGTCTCTACTAAAAATACAAAAAGTTAGCTGGGCATGGTGGCGGGCGCCTGTAGTCCCAGCTACTCAGGAGGCTGAGGCAGCAGAATGGCGTCAACCCGGGAGACAGAGCTTGAAGTGAGCCGAGATCACGCCACTGCACTCCAGCCTGGGCGACAGAGTGAGAATCCGTCTCAAAAACAAAACAAAACAACAAAACAAAACAAAACAAACAAACAAAAAACCAAAAATACCACTGCTGTGCGTGGCTCCAGGAGTACTATTCCCTTTGTATCCTATGCCCTGGAACACAAATCCAGAGAGTACCATTTGCATGGGTTACTATGGGAATGGTATCCCTTGCACAAATTGTGCAATAGAGAGGGCCTAGTAACCTTGAACGAGTTGGCATGTCTTTCTCAGTCTGAGATTTTTCCTTGAGAGCAAGAATGGTTATGCCTACTTTTTGAGTATTAAATCAGATAAAGGGTATAAACTTCCTAGAGTAGTGTAGTCTGTCTACATAGTGCCTGACAACAGCACCTGGACCATTGCTGCTTGATGATTATAAATTTGATTTAAATGAAATTGAAATAATGTATTACTATTTGTTAATAATAAATTAGTCCAGTATATAATTTACTGTCAACTGTGGGCCCTTAAGGCCCTAGGACAAGCATATGGAGAAGAATGGCACAGGTGGAATGCTGTGGTGGGTGGCTTTGGAAGCCAAGGCACAGAATGGCCCTGTGGACAGAGAGTGAGGGTATGGCTGGTGCAGGTGGTGGGAAATACTAAGCAGGTAGTCAGGATAGGGCAGGAAGATACAATTTAAAGTTCTTCTTAAGGTCTTTGCAAGAGCTTGAAAGAGAAGGAGTTTGAGGGAAAATTCTACCCTGTGCTAGTTAGTTCTTGCACTGCTATAAAGAAGTACCTGAGTCTGGGTAATTTACAAAGAAAAGAGGGTTTAATTGTCTCATGGTTCTGTAGGCTGTACACGAAGCATGAGGTGGCCTCAGAGAGCTTTCAATCATGGCAGAAGGCAAAGGGGGTGCAAGCACCTCACATGGCCAGAGCAGGGGGAAGAGAGAGAGAGGAAGGTGCTACACGCTTTTAAACAACCAGATCTCTTGAGAACTTTATTATGAGAACAGCACTAGGGGGATGGTTCTAAGCCATTAGAAACTGTTCCAAGATCCAATCACCTCCCACCATGCCCCACTTCTAACATTGGGGATTATATGTCAACTTGGTATTTGAGTGGGGACACAGATCCAAACCATGTCATACCTCATTGAACTTTTCATGAAGATGAACTCTTGTCCCATATGGGACTCTCAGAGTTGGGATGAGTGTCCCAGCAACATACATTCCAAAGGGTCATGTTTGACCTTACCCATTACTGAAAAACTGGTTGCTCCTTATGAAGCTGAGAAGGCAGTTATAAAATAAGGTGAGAGGTGGGATCCAGGGTCAAGATGGATCTTTACAAAGGCAGTGATTGGCACCTAGGGCTGGTAATTCAGGAGATGACCCTTGGGGAGGACAATCCTCTTGTGACCCACCCAGTTAGGCTGCAGCAGTAAATGGTAAAGAGGAATAAAAGCAGTTAAAATGCCTTTTGTGTCACAAGAGGAAGAGAAGTGGGTTCTCCATTGAGTCATAATCAGGGGCTTCCATTAAGCAGCCCATTAACTCAGCGATGAGGAAAGCCCGGGGGCCAAACTACAGAAACACTCTTGAAGAAGTCTCTCTGAGACACAGTTCAGCCTGGTCTGTTTCAAAGCACACACCCCTGTCTTTTACTAGGTTCCTTAAAATGAGTCATGTCACTTACTTTGGCAACTATCACTGTTACAGAATCATCTTTTATTTGAACACCACTTGGAAGTGTACAATGGGTTTTCACATAATGGCTGAAAAAGGGCTAGAAAGAAAGCAACTTACCGCATCACTACTGTATACCGGGGACCTCACTAGAGGATTTGAGCCATTGTCCCATTTGACCCCCAAACCAAACCCTGGGTGGAGGTATCATTATGACTCTCATTTTAAAGATGCATAAACTGAGGAAAAGAGAAGTTTAATACATTGGCCTGACTCACATGGCTTTTAGGAGATAGATTCTGGATTTCAACTCAGGTCTCTTTTCATAACAGCACACTGAATACACTGCCACCTATCTGTAATATCATTAAATCCTTCAGCAGCTTTATGAAGTAAGGTTTATTAGCTTTGTTTTCCATTTAGAAAAGCTAAGACCCAGAGAAGTACCCCAGGTCACATGGCAAGTAACAAGCCTAGGATTATAATACGGGTTTTCTGGTGCCAAAAATTGTGCTCCTTTTGTTATACCACAGCTGTTCTGATGTACCACAGGATACCTTGGTGTATGTGGAGCAGAGTTCCTCATGCCTGTCTTTATGAATGCATTTGAATGCACACATGCAGAGAGGAACATGCCACACAGACACATAGAAGTAAAAAGAGACTACCAGTAAAACTGATTGCTAGACTCCACAATTCTTTGGACTCCTTTGAAATCATAGGTTAGCAGGGCCATTCCCGAAAATGAAGTAAATCTGATGACAGGAAATGTGGAGCTCTTGTCCAGTGTCCTTATTTCATTCTCATGAAATGCGATGCTTTCCATGTAGGTCAGCAGCTTGTGCAACTAGCTACAGGCAGTGGAAGACAGGCTTGGGTCAGCCCCTTTGACAGTGCCAGGATCCTGGTGATAAGCTCAGCTTGCGGGGATTGCCTGATGGTGGTTTTGGTAAGAGCCAGGCAGGGGAAGGGGAGATCAGTGGCCAAGACCACTCCCCGAGCCATGTCATTCTCCACATCATTACTCTTTCCAGGGCAAAGAGAGGACTGTCTGTTCTGTTCTGTAATCTCCCACTTGGGGAAGCTATTGTCTCATATTCTGTAAGTTCACACACAGGGCATCTTGTTCGTTTGTTTTTTAACTTTTATTTCAGTTCAGGGGTACATGTGCAGGATGTGTAGGTTGTTACATAGGTAAACGTGTCACAGGGGTTTGTTGTACAGACTATTTCATCACCCAGGTGTTAAGCCTCATACACATTAGTAATTTTTCCTAATCTTCTCCCTTGTCCCACCCTTCACCCTCTGATAGGCCCCAGTATGTGTTGTTCCCCTCTATGATGTTCTCATCCTTTAGCTCCTACTTTAAGTGACAGAAGTAGTTTAAAGTCTCTTGAGTAATCTATACTAGAGAAAGACATGAAAGAAAACCTTTGTCAATGTAAAGGGCACTGATTTTATTATCAGAGAGACCCGAGTTCAAATCCCATCTATTTCTCCCCCTGATATTGTGTGCAAGTGTAACTTTGGGCAAACAAATATGCCTTACCCAGCTACAGTTACTTTTCTAGAAAATTGAGATACTATTTTAAAATGTATAGGGTATTATAAATAATTTTTTGGAATACTATTTACAGGACAAGGCAAATAGGAGCTTAACACATTCTTCTTTCCAATTCATTTATGACAACTCTGTGAAGTAAATATTACTATCCCCATTTTTTTTTTTTCAAATGAGGACACTGAGCTCAGACATTGTCACCATGTACACAAAGAACTAAAAAGTGACATCCCTAGGAAGTTCTCGGGCCAGAATTTAAATCAGTTTGGAAGGCCGAGGCGGGAGGATCACCTGAGGTCAGGCACTCAAGACCAGCCTGGCGAACATAGTGAAACCCTGTCTCTACTAAAAATACAAAAACTAGCTGGGCATGGTGGTGTGTACCTGTAGTCTCAGCTACTCGGTAGGCTGAGGCAGGAGAATCGCTTGAACCCAGGAGGCGGAGGTTGCAGTGAGCCGAGATCACACCACTGCACTACAGCCTTGGTAACAGAAGGAGATTCCGTCTCAAAAAAAAAAAAAATATATATATATATATATATATATATGTATAGATATATATATATGTGTATATATATATGTGTGTGTATATATATATATATATATATGTGTATATATATATCAGTTCAGTTTGTCATCAATACCAGGATGTCATTCACTTTAGAGCAGGACCTCCAGGATCATCACATAGGGGTCCCTGTGCACGTGTGCTCATGGGAGATGGTGTTGGTGGCAAGGCTACTGAGGACAAAAGAAAAAGGGAACAAAATCCTGAAAGAGAAACGTATATTGGGAGTAGGCTATATATTGGGGGTAGTTCCAACATTGGCCCAGACACAGGGTTGTAGAGATTCATTTTTATTAATATTTATTTATCAGAATGACTTAAGACTAAATCTCAGTGTGAAAGACATAGGCCAAGTGCTTGGGAATGGAGAAGCAGGAGAGAGAGAAGGGTAATATTTACTAAGCATTTACTACATAACTATGCTAGGTACTGTAGATACAGTATTATATGTAATTGTATAACAATTCTATAAGGGTAATGAGGTTTCTAAATGCCTCCTCCCATTATTTGCATTTCCCTAATCCTTTTTGAAATAGAGCCTCCCCGATTTTTAGCAGACCCACTATTTGGGCCTCCTTTGTGGCTTACTGTTGCCAAATGACCAAGTTTTAGCACAAAGAGTATGAACATAACTGATATGTGTAACCTTTACATAACTCTCTTAAAGGAAAATTGTTTGCCTTCCACTTTTTCTCCCTCCCCTATCCTATGAACTAGAATATAAATATGGTCTTGGTGAACCAGCTTTGATCACATGACCAAAGACCACATCCTTAGGCAGTGGATCTCAACCAGGTAGTGGTTTTGCTGCTCCAGGAGACACTGAAAGTGTTCAGAGACATTTTTTCATTGTCACAACCAGGGAGAGAGTATTACTGGCCTCTAGTCAGTAGGGACCAGGGATGCTGCTAAATATCCTACAATACACGGGGCAACATCCCTTCCTGCTCCCACTGCCCAAGGAAGAATTACTCAGCCCCAAATGTGAATAATGCTGAAGTTGAGAAACTCTGTCTAAAAGACAGTTGAGCAATAAGATGGAAGGAACAGAGCCTCTTGCACTCCTAGGACTGTTAAAATGAGCAAAACAAATATCCATCTTGTTTGACTCATTGTTGTTTTGGTCTCTGTCATGGCAGTTTAGCTAGCTAATGCAGGGCAGTGTTATCATTATTCTTCCAGCCTCAGAAAAATTAATTTTTCAAGGTCTCAATGTTAATAAATGGTACAATAAGGATTAACACCCATGTCTGTTTAAATCCAACCCATCTTCTTGTATTCCGTAATAATTCTCCCCCTCGATTGCCATGGGAGAAGAGGAAATGACAAGAAGAAAAACATAAGGAAAAACTGAGAATTCCTTGGGGACTCATTGGAAACATACTGGTCCAAAGGAGGGAGCTTCCTAGCTTGATTTTAGCACAATTACTAAAAGTATGGTACTGGCATGAAAACAGGGACATCAGCTAAGAGATTAGACTAGAAAGCCAAGAAATAGACCCATGCAATATGGTCAAGAAGGGCACCAAGAATACGCAATGGAAATGAATAGTCTATTAAATAAATGGTTCTGGGGAAACTGTATGTCTAAATGCAAAATAATGAAATTGGATGCCTATCTTACACCATACACAAAAAATCAATTAAAAATAGAATAAAGCCTTAAACATAAGACCTGCAACCATGAGACTCCTAGAAAAAAAAAAAGAAAAATCTCCTTGACATTGGTCTTGACAATAATTTTTTATATGACAACAAAAACATAGACAACAAAAGCAAAAATTAAAAAGTGGATTACATGAAACTAAAAATCTTCTGTATAATAAAGAAAACAATTATTAAAGTGAAAAGGCAACCAGTGGAAAGGGAGAAAATATTTGAAAACCATGTATCTGATAAGGAGTTAATTTCCAAAATATGTAGGAAATTCCCACTGTTGGTGGGAATGTAAATTAGTTCAGTCACAGTGGAAAGCAGTTTGGAGATTTCTTGAAGAACTTAGAACTACCATTTGACCCAACAATCCCATTACTGGGTATCTATCCAAAAGAAAATAAATCATTCTACCAAAAAGACATGTAAACTTGTATGTACATCTTGGTACTATTCACAATTGCAAAGACACAGAATCAACCTAGGTACCAATCAATGGTGGATTGGATAAAGAAAATGTAGTATGTATATACTATGGAGTACTAAACAGCCATAAAAAGAATTAAATCATGTTCTTTGAAGCAACATGAATGCATCTAGAGGCCATTATCCTTAGTGAGATAATTCAGGAACAGCAAACCAAATACTGTACATTCACACTTATAAGTGGGAGCAAGACATTGGGTACTCATAGACATAAAGATGACAACCATAGACATTGGGAACTACTAGAAAGAGAAAGAAGGGAGAGGAGCAGGGATTGAAAAACTAACTCTTGGGTACTATGCTCACTACTGCAGTGATGGGATCATTCATACCCGAAACCCTAGTATCATGCATTATACTCATGTAACAAAACTGCGTGTGTAGCCCCAATTCTAGAATAAAAGTTGAAATTATTAACAAAAAAAGCTCAATAGCAAAATCATAAGTAAATAAATAACCCAATTTAAAAATAGGCAAAGGATCTGAATAGGTATTTTTTCAAGGAAGACATACAAATGGCCAAAAAGTAAAAAGATGCTCAACATCACAAATCATCAGGAAAATGCAAATCAAATGACAATGAGATATCACCTAACACCTGTAAGGATGGTGTTATTGTAAAAACAAAAGACAACAAGTGTTGATGAGGTTGTGGAGAAACTCAAACTCTTGTACACTATTGGTGGAAATGTAAATGGTGAAGCCACTATGACAATATTTTTCTCTATCTTGTTTCAAAACAGTGTCATCCTTCTCAAAAACTGCCATAGTCTCCTACTGATCTCTCTGCATTTACTCTGGCCCACATCCCATCCATTTACCCCACAGCAGGCAAGGGTATCTTTTCTTTCCCAACATATGATTGATAAATAAAAATTATATATATTTAAGGTGTACAATATGATTTTTCTTGTACATTATATGCATTTTAAAATCATGACCACAATCAAGCTAATTAATATATCAATTACCTTCAGTAGTTACTTTTATTTCTTTTTGGTGATGAAAACACTTAAGATCTACTCTTTTAGCAAATTTCAAGTGTGTAATACATTATTATTAACAAAAGTCATCATGCTGCACATTAGGTCTCAGAGCTTATTAATCTCATAACTGCAAGTTTGTACCCTTTGATCAATATGTCTCCATTTCCTAACCTTCTGTCCCCTGTTAACCACCCTTCCACTCTGTTTCTATGATTTCAATTATTTTAGATTTCATAGAGGGATCTCCTAAAAATGTAAATTACAGCTTCTCTTACAACATAGAGGATTGAACATGCACATTTACTCCTCGACCTTTGGAAGGCCCCTTTGCAATGAAAAATTAGGTAAAAATTCATGTGCCTCCATAAAAACAAAAAGAATGGGAGTAAAGTCATTAGGAATAGAATGCTTCAACACCTGTCTACAAACTGAAAGTCAATGGAAAAATATTGACTGGTATAACAGATTAGAGGAGAAAGCTGAACCCCAGAAGAACTCCAGACAGACTCTTGACTCAGAGATACCTGATGTAATGGGGGTAGGCGGTATGGTAAACACGGGTGGGAACATGTGTACACAGACACTAACTACCTTTTTCCCTTCTCTGATCCTATGTTTACCACAAAAACAGGTTTTTATATGCTTTATGGAAAAGGTAGTTGTTTCTTACTTCTAAAAAAATGAATAAAATGTAAAATATTGCTTCCAGTGAGAGAAGCAACGTGCTCTTGTGTTCTGGCACATTATGTGTCCCTCCATGCACAGCAGGACCCACTCCTGCTACACTTAAAATGAATTCTAATAGTAAACAAGCTTCACTGCCAACTCCTGGCTCAGCTTTTCTAGCACTTACTTCTTAAACATAAATGAAAAGTCCAGGATCTATTGACGCTTGACGAAAACTTTCAGCATGAAGGAAAAATAGCAAGAAGGAAACCATTATCAAGTTGATCTTGAAGGAAATACATAATTCAGGAAACTGAAAAGAAAAAGCAAATTAAATATAATTAAAATTCTCAAAAAAATTGAAAACTATTTCACTTATTAAATTAAGGAGAAAGGGGCAATCAAATAATGAATCTTTGAAAATTCACCTAAAACCATAAAATCCCTAGAAGAAAACCTAGGTAATACCATTCAGGACATAGACATGGGCAAGGACTTCATGTCTAAAACACCAAAAGCAATGACAACAAAAGCCAAAATTGACAAATGGGATCTAATTAAACTAAAGAGCTTCTGCACAGCAAAAGAAACTACCGTCAGAATGAACAGGCAACTTACAGAATGGGAGAAAATTTTTGCAATCTACTCATCTGATAAAGAGCTAATATCCAGAACCTACAAAGAACTCAAACAGATTTACAAGAAAAAAACAAACAACCCCATCAAAAAGTGGGCAAAGGATATGAACAGACATTTCTCAGAAGAAGACATTCATACAGCCAACAGACACATGAAAAAATGCTCATCATTACTGGCCATCAGAGAAATGCAAATCAAAACCACAATGAGATACCATCTCACACCAGTTAGAATGGCATTCATTAAAAAGTTAGGAAACAACAGGTGCTGGAGAGGATGTGGAGAAATAGGAACACTTTTACACTGTTGGTAGGATTGTAAACTGGTTCAACCATTGTGGAAAACAGTATGGCAATTCCTCAAGGATCTAGAACTAGAAATACCATTTGACCCAGCCATCCCATTACTGGGTATATACCCAAAGGACTATAAATCATGCTGCCATAAAGACACATGCACATGTATGTTTATTGCAGCACTATTCGCAATAGCAAAGACTTGGAATTAACCCAAATGTCCATCAGTGACAGACTGGATTAAGAAAATGTGACACATATACACCATGGAATACTCTGCAGCCATAAAAAAGGATGAGTTTGTGTCCTTTGTAGGGACATGGATGCAGCTGGAAACCATCATTCTCAGCAAACTATCATGAGAACAGAAAACCAAACACCACATGTTCTCACTCATAGGTGGGAATTGAACAATGACATCACTTGTACTCTGGAAGGGGAACATCACACACCGGGGCCTCTTATGGGGAGGGGGGAGGGGAGAGGGATGGCATTGGGAGTTATAACTGATATAAATGATGAGTTGATGGGTGCTGACGAGTTGATGGGTGCAGCACACCAACATGGCACAAGTATACATATGTAACAAACCTGCACGTTGTGCACATGTACCCTAGAACTTAAAGTATAATTTAAAAAAAAAAAAAAGAAAATTCAAAATATGGTCAAAAAGAGAAAGAATGGAAGATTTTGAAAATTAAGGAAATCTCATAAACTGTAAGAGCAAAAGGCAGTGATAAAAAGTTTGAGAGACTGGAGGTCTACCACTTGACTAATAGGATTTTGAGAGAGAAATCTGGAGAAAAAGCAGGAAAAAGCTATCAAATAAATAATAGAGGTAAATGTTCAAAAGTTAAAGAACATGAATCTTCTCTTTAAAAGGTCCCTCTGAGTACTTAACTTGGTGAATTTTTAAAAAGGACATACCTTGTTATCATTATGAAATATCAAAATACCTAGGATAAAAAGATGGTTCTAAGTGTCCAGAGAGAAAAAAAGCTAAAGGCAACAGCACAACTATAAAGGAAGAAGAGCCATGCTGGTCTCAGACTTCTGCTCAGACTGCTCACCAGAAGAAGATGGATACTGTCCAGTGGGCAGAGGGGACTCCAACTCCGGCCAAACTACCAATTAAATGTAAGGATAAAATAAAAGCAGGGCTGAGACATTACTGCCAGTAGATTTTGTTCATAGGAAGTTACTGGAAAGTTTAAATGAAGAGAGGGGGAAGAGTGGGATCCATAGAATTGTGATTCTAATCCAAGAGAGTAATGAAGGAAATTCCCAGGTGACAGCTGGTCATCAAGCCTAGAGAATACTTCAGGATTGAGCAGGACTCCAGAAGCGATGGCATTCGAACAAAGGAGGACTTTGCGGATTTGATGGAAACCTTGAGATAGAGATCAAAAGACCTTAGGGACATGATAAAGGTACAGAGGAGGGCAAAATTAAAAACCAGATGAAGGACAAGTGACAATGTAAGTAAATGTGTACATAGCACATTACTTGGCTCTGCAGTAAATAATATTTATGTGGTAACAACAATGAAAATATGGATGATATTTAAATTTTAGAATCAATCTATACACATGGCAAGGAAAAGTCATACGTACAGAACAGAATGTAAATATGATCAGTCTGACATTTTAAATATAAATTTAAAGAAGACAACACAGGAAGCATGGAAGTAGGGTCTAAGAGGGCACAGAGGAGAGTGGAAAGAAAGGGGTGTTAATATCTCAATCTTACAATGTGAGGGGTCTAGAGAAAATATCTATACTTGATAGAACAAAAACATGCTAACTTTATCTAACATTAAAGCTCAAAAATTAACTAAAAGAAGAACTAAAAAGAGTGGTTAACTATTTTAAAGATTGCGATGGCATTGAAGACAACATAAAAAGCTGAGTCCTCGTCTATCATAGCAAGAACTTAATAAAGTTTAAATGTAATAACTAAAGGTAATTTTATAAGCATTTTATTTTGATACAGATAAGTAACTATTATATGCGTTCAAAAAACCCCAACTAAACAAACAAAAAATCTGAAGAGATAAAGTGTTGCCTCTAAGAAAGAGAGCTAGGAATCTATGGGAAGAATAAGCCAGAAGACTGTAGATTTTCACGAGAAGCCCTTCTATATTTTAGGAAGAGATAAATCTGATCATCTAGAGCTAAAAAAAATAAAAATTGAGAATGAGTTAATTCATTGACTTCAAGACACAACAGAAATGTGTGCCACAAATGAGGTGAAAACATGGATGGCTCCGTGTTAAAAAATCATTGATAGAAAGACAAACACTAGATGGATTGTCCAGTTAGGTACAGCACTGGAAGAAACAGGAGGCTTTGATTAGGGGTAGTTTATAACCAGCATGAAGCAGTCAGGTATGGGGACATGGAGGTCGCATGAGACCTGGCCCTGTTGGAGAACTTACAAGAGTTGGTGAAAAAGCCAAGCACAGATGCCACGATGGAGTATTGGGAGAAGTACGTGCTTTAGATTCAAGCCAGAGTTTAAATTTTACCTCTCCCTCTTGTTGGTTCTCTGATTTTGGACAAACTACTTAACCTAATCTCTTTGAGCTTTAGTTTCCTAATCTCTAAAAACATGATAATAATGAAAATTTCATGGGAGTGTTAGAAGGACTAAAGGAGGTAAAGAACACAGAGAACCTACCATAATAACTGCCCACAGAACTTACCAGAATAATTCCCATTATTTTCTTCTTCTTCCTTATCATAAGAGATTGCTCTTAGGTTATTGTTAAACTATAAACTAGTGAAAATGTGTCCTGCAAACCAAGTAGACCTGCAACATGAATCAAGGTGAATGCAAAAGACCTGGACACCGATAACATCAAGCAGGTTGAAAGGGTGACTACAAATCAGTACAACGTGGTCTGAAGTAAAAGGAAGGAGCTTAAAACCAAACAGTGCTAGAGACTGGGTTGACAAGAGTAGGATAACTGCTGGAAAGAAGCAAATAATAGCCTGGGACTCCATGCCTAGGACTAATACTAAGAACAACAGATTTCTGGGGGGAAAAAAACCAAACAAACCTGGTAATCCTTTCAAGCCTACCTTAGAGAGATCTAGTATACAGCATGGAAATTATAGAGAAGAGGAAGAAGAGGGAAGCTGAGGGTCATGACATCTTCAAAATGTGCCAGCCTAACATAAACATCTGGATAAAGGAGTTGGCAGAGCATCAGAGGAATCTGTAATATATGCATGAGCCCAGAGGATGCTGAGTCAACAGGGATGTGTTATTGCAGTGGTCTCCAACCTTTTTGTACCAGGGATGGGTTTTGTGGAAGACAGTTTTCCACAGATGTGGGCAGGGGGTGGTTGGAGGATGATTCAAGCACATTATATTTATTGTGTGCTTTGTTCCTATTGTTATTAGTATATACTCACCATAATGTAGAATCAGTGGGAGCCCTGAGCTTGTTTTCCTGCAACTAGATGGTCCCATGTAGGGGTGATGGGAGACAATGACAGATCATCAGGCATTAGATTCTTATAAGGAGTGCACAACCTAGATCCCAACAGGGTTCGGCTCCTATGAGAATCTACTGCTGCCACTGATTTGACAGGAGGTGGAGCTCAGGTGGTAATGCCCACTCGCCCACTTCTCACCAGTTGCCGTGTGGCCTGGTTTCTAACAGGCCATGGACTTTGTAGTAGTCCATGACGTGGAGGTTGGGGACTCCTGTGCTATTGGGCCAAAAATGAATAGACCACACAATCATCAGCAGAGAATATTCACAGAATGCCTAATGATGGGTCTAGTCCAGTGCACTCCCAAGGAGTAGCAGGTGGGTGAGGGTACTCATGAAAATGGTCAGACAAGCTATAGGGGGAAAAGGAGCTGCATATCATATTCACATCCAAAGTATAGTGGGGGAAAATTGATCACCTTGCTCCATTGTTATTATCATCACTACCATAGATGAGCTACAAAGGGAAATTGCATCCTTAAAGGAGAATCAGGCTGCTGTTAAGATCAACAGCCTTTGAAGAGGTTGAGGATATAAGATCAATTGGAACCATGAAATAAATATTACAAAGAGCATCATGGAAAAACTTTAGGATTACATATCAATCAAAAACAGTGAAGAAAAAGGCAGGTTTGCTCAGTTTTCAAATATTTCCAAGAAGATGGAAGAAGGATGGGATTTGGGGAATATGGAAGGAAGAGATAGGCTTCTTGGTAGGTGTGCACACACTGTGCATACCATACTTCTGAGAGTAAGACAGGAATCCTGATGTCATTGGAAAGAGTGAGCTGTGATCCGGGCTAGTTAGAGATGATATGGGTCCCAGCAAGGCTGTAATGGTATTTCTAAAATTTTGCTCTTTGCTCAAGCTTCACATTCTTGGGGAAACCATTCCTAAATCCCACAATACAGGTAACGTTCTATTAGAGGAAAAAAAAAAAAAAAAGAGCCTCAAGGGAGATCTTTGGTTCAATAAAGAATCTACTGGGCATTAATCAGAGTCAACCATGGATGACTCCGAACTCCCAAAGTGAAACTGTCTCTGTAGACACAAAACTGTTCTCCTTTAATGAGAGAAAAAGATAGCCACACAGATTTTCCATAAAAGATAGAGATAGGAGGTGAATATTATTATTGTTAAATTACATTGTCTGTGGTAGCTTTAAATTTCTCCATTCTTTTTTGTTTGTTTGTTTGTTTGTTTTGTTAACTGCGCTATTCTGGAAGGACATAGAGGTGAGGTCACAAGTTAAAGAAGATGGACATGTCTTCTTTTCGTAGACTCATCAGGTGTCATGAAAGAGTCAACTCTGGTACTAAGCAAGTATCCTTTTGCTAAGTAGACCTCGATTACTTTGTAACTAAGGAAGGGATATTATGCAGAGCAGAGTTGATGATCCAGGAATGTGGCTGGAGCTAGAGTTCTGTTTGTCTGTATGATTCAGTATACCAAATACCTCTTAGCTGGACCCATCCAAAAGAAGAAAGAAATGCATACACACACACTCCAAGCATACCCCTCTCAAGAGGCCACCCACAGGCAGTGACAAATTTCCAAGGCCCAAACTAACTGCCTTGGAATTCAATTAAAATTCTCTTTCTTGCTAAAAGCTTGGGGTGTGTGAATTGGGTGTCACTCTGCTTCCCAGAATTGAGAGAGGATGATATCCCCGAGGGCCAAGGGTGCTCAGTCAAGTCTGAACAAGGTCCAAGATGGACATTGAATTAAAAGCTGTGTTATTCAGAAGTGGTTGCTTCTTAATCAGACAATGTTTCCTGGAACTTTGAAAATACCCAAGGTCTTCTGAGGTCCTAGGGAATTGATATTTATAAAGTACATCAAACCAATAGAAAATAAATTACATAAAAACATGAAAGGTATGAAGATTATTTATTTAAAAATAGACAAAAAATATTTAAAGGCTTAATTTCAAACTTAAAATATTTAAAAGGCTCATGAGAGTTGGATGCTGAGTTACATGGCTGAGGTTCAGGTCACGTCAGAACATCCGAGATCCTAGAAGACTGAGATGAAAAGATATCCTCAGCATTGAGCAGAGGTGAAGAGTCAAAACATAGGAGAACAGCCAGGCATCTGTTACTTGGACCTCACAGGAATGTGGAACCCAAAATGAAACTCCAATGATGAAGTCCATTCAAAGTGCAAAAGATAATCCCAAAGTATATTTGTAGGATAGCTGAAAGTCCTAATTTACCAGTGACAATCCCATTTTATACCTATTGTCCCATTCAGTTTAGCATTTGTTTTGGAGTTTCTATTTTTAGCCAAATATTATTATTAATGTTTACATTAAAATAAGCTTGGATGGATTTGAAGAACTGCACTTTATACTTCTAGTTTCTGTGAGGTTCTCATTTACTAATGTATGAGATGTCTTGGCACCAAACATGGTTCTCAATTTAACCTATGATTATGTCTGAAAGACAATCAATAATAACTCATCTCTCTTTTCTCAACTTTTTTATTTGGTCTTCCAAAAGAAGATCCTGAGAAAATGATTCTCATGAAAGTAATTTGTTTTGGAGGTGAAGGAAAATGCAACTCAAGGAGTAAGGATGTGAAACAAGGGAAGAAAAACAGCAAATACAAGGTGTAGAGTCAAGCCAGCTACTCTGAAGGCAACTGAAGAGTAACTGTGCTGGGCAAACTCTGGGAGCCAGTGTAAAATGCTTGCCTCCTGGTTATCCTATCCACAGTGTGAGGAAGCTGAGATATTTATGCCCTAACTTTGATCAGTCATTAGTTGAAGACTTCTTCCAAGGGGTATTAATTCCCTGGCACTCATGAGCTACACTACAGACAGCAAACAAAGCTTTGGCAATAAGAAAAAGCCTTCAAGAACAGAAATACAAGTACATGCTACTCTGGACCAATGGGATAAAAAGAGATGGTTTATGGACTGAGCACCAGCAACATCTCATATAGTTTTCCTCTTGCACTCCTTATATCCAAGTGATATTCATTATTGTTATAGTTTACCACCGGTTCTATATTCCCCTTACCCTGATCCATAACTTTTGCTAGTTTCAGTCCTTTGTCTGCTAGGGTAGCCACACCTTCACCTCTGAGATGACTGAACTCCTGGCAATACTATTGCCTGGTCATTGTTGTTATAGTGTACACATGTTTTCCACGGTACTTTGAAGTGCAAATGGATGTCCCAGTGAATCCCTTGACTTCCAGATATTACCCACCCTGGTTCCCTTAAGTAACAGCAACTCAATATCTTCATGATAATCTGGGTTAATTATCTCTGCCAGTACAGTAACTCATTATTTGCCTATTGTTGGTATACTGGCACAAGAGGCCTAAAATAATCAAGTAGGAGTTGTGCTTTTAGGATTAGCGAAACTCTCTGCCCCCTTTTAGAAGCATCCCTTCTCTGGAAACAAGAAACTTTAGGCCAATAAATTCTAAAATTGTAGAGACAGACAGCACATATCATACAAGTGAGTGACTAGGAAGGATGGTGAGAGGGGTCACTGCTACTTTTACCTTTCGGTTTCCAGACCCATACATCTATCTATAGGGTGCTCAGCACTATGAAATTGTTATTAGTTCAACATATATAACATATCTTGAAGGATAATACCCACTCTGATGCCTTTGGGAGACAATCCCATTATTTTATCAGGCTACCACCTTCTAAGCCATATTGCTTATGGTAAGCTCAATGGACCTCATAATGCATAACCTTATTGTACTCCCTTCACTATAATATATGTCTTTTGATCAAAGTCACTGTCAGATTATGTGACAATAAACCAAACAATGAGCCCTTGGATAGTGGTTCTAGTCAAGAAACTGACGACAGAGAAGACAAACCCAACCTTGGATGGTTGTCAGTTCAGTAGGGATAAATCACTACCAAAGGCATATCTTAGTCCATTTGGGCTGATGTAAAAGAAATACTGTAAACTGGATGGTTTGTAAACAGTAAGCATTTCTTTTCACAGTTCTGGAGGTTGGGAAACCCAAGATCAATGTGCCAGCAAGTTCAGGCTCCACCTCTGAATACTTTCTTTCTTTCCTTTTTTTTTTTTCTAGTTTCCTTTTTCCTGATTTTTAAAAAAATACACTTTAAGTTCTGGGGTACATGGTCTGCTGCCTTTTTTTCAGAGATGCCCTGCCTAGAGAGGCAGTCTGGCCACAGCAGTCTTGCTGATCTGGGTGGACTCCGCCCAGTTCAAACTTCCTCTGAATACTTTCATATCAGGGATTAGGTTTAAAAATATGAAAGCCATTTGGGCCCATTCCTCCTAAACGGCCCTTCATGCTATGTCCTCACATGGTGGATGGGGCTGGTTAGCTCTCCAGGATCTCTTTCATAAGAGCACTAATTCATTTCATGATGATAGAGCCCTCACAATCTGATCACATCCCAAAGCCCTCAACTCTGGATACCACCACATCTATGAATTTTGTTAAATATAAATATTCAGATCATAGCAAGATAGATGTGATTCAATGTTTTCAATTTCCATTGACTAGTATCCTTCAAGATTGGTCCCATATATCTAGGGCTCAGCATGAGTCTCTGCTGATAATAGGTTGGATGTTCATCAATGTCAATAACTAAATCAGTCTTAGTGAGAGAGAGCTCATCCTTTTGTAGCCATACATAGCCCCCATCCCTATCACCATGGCTACTCTGTTTGTGGGCACATTATACAAGGCCTTGAGTCACCAAAAACAGAGGCTGGCTGACGCGATCCCTACTGAACAGCATCTATCCAGCTCCTTGTTTGGTGCCTTCTATGCAATGGATACCCTCTGGTAGGCATTAATGTGAGATATAAAGTTCTGTGTGCTTTGTACCCACTTTACAGGTTCATCCATAGTCTTCTTTTCTAGACTAATGTCTCTGATTTTGTAATATTTCATCTTTGTAATAATCTGGCTGTCAAGTGACCAGTTCTATAATTTCATTCTGAGGATCTACTTCCTAGGATCACTTCTGGTACTATCTGTCTTTACTTGGATTTCTCCCTGATCAAATTCTGAGAAAAAAAAAATTGATGTAAAAGCAGTTTAAGAGATGAAGGGAAAACTAGGAGATTAGTAGGAAAGTGTGATAAGTCAGGGAAAACATCCAATAAGTAATGCATTATCAAACTGTAAGAACTTACAGCTTAATGCTGCTAGTAAAATTCTGGGGAGCCATTGTCAAACATGACTTAGAATGATCTCCTTGACCTGGCATGGTGGCTCACACCTGTAATCCCAGCACTTTGGGATGCCAAGGCGGGTGGATCATGAGGTCAGGAGATCAAGACCATCCTGGCCAACATGGTGAATTGCTGTCTCTACTAAAAATACAACAGTTAGCTGGGCCTGGTGGCATGTGCCTATAATCCCAGCTACTTGGGAGGCTAAGACAGGAGAATCGCTTGAACCAGGGAGTTGGAGGTTGCAGTGAGCTAAGACGGTGCCACTGCATTCCAGCCTGGAAACAGAGCAAGACTCCGCCAAACAAACAAACAAAAACACAGAATTATATCATCAAGAGAAAAAAAGCTGGGGTATGTATATTTCAATCCCTGGCAATCATTGGTTGTGGGATGCTCCCAAGGCAGGAATGGCGTAAGTGTGGGGGACTTTTACACCTTCTATGAAGGCTTCAGTGAAAAGAGATAGCTTTAGGCAAAAAGATGCAAGAATTAGCAATAGGAAGCTGGGATGCTGTAAAGCGAAATGGTTTGGGGATATGGACTAGAAAGTTGAGAGCATATGCTATACCAACCCTTTCCAGCTGCAATTAATCAGCATCTCCCTTTCATGGTCAATGTGATGGGCGGTCACTGGCAAAATGTATTGTGTTCTCACTCAAGAGGCTAGAGATAGCTAGCTTTCGTTTTCCAGTGTCTGGGCCTAGTAGGTATTCAGACCTGCTGTCCCTGCTGGCCACTTGGTGGACTCATACAAGTCAGTTTTGCCATGGCCTGTGCTTATCCTGGGAGATGTAGGAAGCTGCCAGACCACACAAGATTGAGTTAGTGGAAAATGTAAGAAAATATAGGTTAAATGTACATCAAACATGTGAAGGTAATATAAGCATATAGACATTGATCTAAATATTTTTGGTAGAGTGCCTTGTCATTTTTTGTATATTAATTTGCAACTGTTTATTTTAATTT
This sequence comes from Chlorocebus sabaeus, assembly GCF_047675955.1. NCBI lineage: Eukaryota > Metazoa > Chordata > Mammalia > Primates > Cercopithecidae > Chlorocebus > Chlorocebus sabaeus. The sequence continues at coordinate 42,537,133 of NC_132919.1, forward strand.
TTATAATGTTTATTTGGATGCAAAGCCTTTCCCAGCAATGAGCTTAAAAAAATAGAAATGCACATTTAATAAAATTTAAGTAATGCATTTCCATTTATCAAGAAAGTTCATCCTAAATATGTGACATGCATAAAATGTTTGTTGACATTTATGAATCACCAATGGAGCTATAATGATGCTCATCACTACATGAAAACCAAAGACCCAGGTCTGCTGAAGAGGCACTGATATCTACCTCAAAAGTCAGTAGTTACTTTAAGTAGACTGTATTGAATGAAAATAATCTAACACCGGATGTTACAAAAGGTGTGTGTCTATAACACTATGTAAAGCATGAATTTTAAGGCAAACAATTTAACTTTTAAGTTCAGTTCAAGTTTTCTTGTGCGTGTAAGAAAGCTAATGTGATATCTATTAAAAATATTGGCTCCATCAGCAGAAGACCTTCATGAAAAGTTAAATTATGTCAGTTTTATATCAGAGTGATGATTCAACTAAACAAAGTCAGTTAACTTAATTCCAATAACAATGCTTTTTTTAGTCCAAATAATGGATGCAATGTAAAACATTTGGAAGTTCATCCTATCAAAAGTGAAAAATCTGACATTAGTCACTTGTATTCGTCTGTTCTCATGCTGCTATAAAGAACTGCCCGAGACTGAGTTATTTATAAAGGAAAGAGTTTTAATTGACTCACAGTTCTACAGGGCTGAAGAAGCCTTGGGAAACTTACAATCATGGCAGAAGGGGAAACAAACACATTCTTATTTACATGGCGGCAGGAAGGAGAAGTGCCAAGCAAAGGGGGAAAAGCCCCTTATAAAACCATCAGACATTGTGATAACTCACTCATTATCACAAGAACAGCATGGGAGTAATCACTCGTATGATTCAATTACCTCCTACCAGATCCCTCCGATGACACGTGGGGATTATGGGAACTAAATTCAAGATGAGATACAGGTGGGGACACAGCCAAACCATATTATCAGTTAAAAGTCAGCACTGAAGATGAAATTTTCAGTTTTACGGTCGTAATAGGAATACCAATTTTGGTGGAATACAGTATTATACTAAAGTTAAGAAACAGAACATGATGTACTTGGATCAGTTTGGTACACACATAATACATTGTTGTGTCCAAAAAGACTGTGATTGCCTAACAATCAAATCAGAAGCTGCAGTTGTAAGAATTTACAAAGAATTATATACATACATAATTGAACTGAACTAAAAAAGTTTGTAAAAGAAAGAATATTGAATACAGGAAATGCAGCAACATAGAAATGGTTTCTTTCTTTGCTTCCCATCAGCAATAATATCTCAGAAATATTTGAGCCATTGAAGAATTAATTTGTGCATCAACCTAAGTTTCTTTCAATGATGTTATATGGTTTTTTTATGAGTCTTTTAAGTTTTGTTGCATTTTATTCAAAATTAGCTGAAAACATTTAATCAAAGTATTCAACAAATAAAGAATTATTCGTTGATTTTCAATTTCAGCTTTTGAAAACTTTGAGTGTATGGCAATTATTGAAAACAAACTTTGCAAGCAGGAAGTTAGTGAAATTTATGCCTAAGAAAGCAAAGAAGGAATACAACAAATTAAATAGGTGCTCAAGTGGTATACAAGAATTAATTTTGAATTTCATTGTGTTTTTATTCTGTTGATATTTGGGAGCAATCTTTTGATGGATTGAATGCATTTATATTGTATACTGAAATTAAATTAAATTGAGAAGGTTTATGATTTTACAATGCCTAAATGTAGCCAAACATTCAAAAGGATCTATATACAAAAACAACTTATTTGATGAGTTTTGTCCTGTAAAAATATTTGTCAAAGAAAGGTTCCTCTAAATGAGGAGGAAAAGACAGTGCTGTGACAATATTAGAGTGAAATTGTTAAATATTTCGGTATAAAGAAAATTAGAACTTCAAATAATTTCCATTTAGTAGAATTTGCTTCATGTTTGACACTTACCTCAGCACCCATGGACAAAACTTCATCTTTGCTGAGGTACAATGCAGAAATTAAAATTGTATGTATTAAAGTTGTACAACATAAAGTTTAGATATATATCCACATTGTAAAACGATGACCAAAGTCAAGCCAATTGCCATGTCAGGCACCTCACCTCACATCATTACCTTTTTTGTCTGTGTGGTGAGAATACTTAAGATATACTCTCTTTAGTACATTTCAAGTATACAACATGTTATTATTAACTATAGTCACCATGCTATGCATTAGGTATCCAGAACTTACTCATCTCATAACTGCAAGTTTGTACCCTTTAACCAACATCTCCCCATTTCATCATCCTCTGACCCCTGTTAACCATCCTTCTACTCTGTTTCTATGAGTTCAACTGTTTTCAATTTTGCACACACGTAAAAAAACATTCTCTTAGTTTAAAAGACAATGGTTTATTTCCATAAGGATATCCAATTGATCTAAGCAACGTTTAATGGAAAATCCATTCTTTTCCCAACTGAACTACAATAACATCCTTATTGTAAATGAAGTGATTGTATATGTATGAGTTTGTTTCTGGATGTTCAGTTCTGTACCATAGTTTAGTTCGTCTATTCTACCAATACCACACGTCATCATTAACTGAAGATGTATCATAACTCTTTTTTTTTTTTTTTTTTAAATGGAGTCCCACTCTGTCACCCAAGCTGGAGTGCAGTGCTGCGATCTCGGCTCAATGCAACCTCCGCCTTCCGAGTTCAAGCGAATCTCTTGCCTCAGCCTCTCGAGTAGCTGGGATGACAGGCTTGCGCCACCATGCCCTGCTAAGTTTTGTATTTTCAGTAGAGAGAGGGTTTTGCCATGCTGGCCAGGCTGGTCTCGAATGCCTGACTTTAGGTGATTCCCCTGCCTTGGCCTCCCATGGTGCTGGGATTACAGGATGAGTTACTGCATACAGCCAAAGAGAGATAGTAACTCTTGATATGCAACCATGTAAGTCCTCCAATTTTGCTCTTCTTCAAGGTTGTTTGGATTTTATTGGTTCTTTGCATTTCCATATAAATTTTAGAATCAGTTGTTCAATGAGCCCACACGCCAAAAAGAATCTTTAGGGTTTTTATTGGGATTGCATTGAATCAACTGAATGTATGAATCAGAGTGGAAAACAAATCTTAAAATTATGAGGGTTTTTTTTTTAATATATAGGCATGATACGTCTCTACAATTACTTAAGTGTCTTTAATTTCAGCAGTTTTGTAGTTATCAGTGTGGAGGTCTTGCACACCTTTTGTTAAGTGTATCCTTAGTATTTGACAATTGTGATGTTATTACATATGGTAAAGTTTTAAATTTTTATTTTTTAATTATTTGCTGCTAGGAGGTATAAATGCAATTTTTGTTGTTTATTGAACTTGTATTCAGTGACCTTGCTAATTCACACATTAATTTGAATATTTTGTTTGTAGGTTATTTCGGATTTTCTACATACACTTTCTGATATTTATAAATTTTATTTATTCTTGTATTTATTTATTTTGCTTCCTGTGTTAGCTAGGGCTTCCTGTACAACTTTAAACAGAAGTGTTAACAGAAGACATTTTGTCTGTGTCAGTAGATATTTGTATGGAAAAAAGTAAAACACTGTTTCCAAAAAATTAATTTAAGGTAGCTAATAGACCTAAATTTGTTAAGTAACCCAGTGAAACTTCCAAAGAAAACGTAAGAAAATATCTTCATTATCTTGGAGAAGGCAAAAATTTCTTAAACCAAACGCAGAATATTTAAAACATAAGAGAAAATATTGAAAAATTGAAATTCATTATAATATAAAACTTTTGGTCATCAAAACACACCACTAATGGAGCAAAAAGGCAAACCATACATTGGGAGAAAATATTCACAAAATAAACCCAATAATACTATATTAAAGAGAGAGAGAAAGAAAAGAGAGAGAGAGAAGGACACATTCTGATAATTTTAAAAAATAGCAAAACAAAAGTCCCTGTCTGACAGCTCTAAAGAGAGCAGTGGTTCTCCCAGGACAGAGTTTGAACTCTGAGAATGGACAGACTGCCTCAAGTGGGTCGCTGACCCCTGTGTAGCCTAACTGGGAGACACCTGCCAGTAGGGGCTGACTGACATCCCATATGACTGGGTGCCCCTCTGAGATGAAGCTTCCAGAGGAAGAAGCAGGCAGCAATATTTGCTGTTCTGCAGCCTCTGCTGGTGATACCCAGGCAAACAGGGTCTGGAGTGGACCTCCAGCAAACTCCAACAGACCTGCAGCTGAGGGTCCTGAATGTTAGAAGGAAAACTAGCAAACAGAAAGGAAGAGCATCAACATCAATAAAAAGGACAGCCACAGCAAAACCCCATCTGTTAGTCACCGTCATCAAAGACCAAAGGTAGATAAAAATCACAAAGATGGAGAGAAACCAGAGGAGAAAAGCTAAAAATTGTAAAAACCAGAGTGTCTCTTCTCCTCCAAAGGATTGCAGCTCTTCGTCAGCAACGAAACAAAGCTGGATGGAGAATGACTTTGATGAGTTGACGGAAGTAGGCTTCAGAAGGTCGGTAATAACAAACTTCTCCAAGCTAAAGGAGGATGTTCAAACCCATCACAAGGAAGCCAAAAACCTTGAAAAAAGATTAAATGAATGACTAACTAGAATAAACAGCAAAGAGAAGACCTTAAATGACCTGATGGTGCTGAAAACCACGGCATGAGAACTACACGACACATGCACAAGCTTCAGTAGCCAATTCGATCAAGTGGAAGAAAAGGTATCAGTGATTGAAGATCAAATGAATGAAATGAAGCAAGAAGAGAAGTTTAGAGAAAAAAGAGTAAAAAGAAATGAACAAAGCCTCCAAGAAAGATGGGACTATGTGAAAAGACCAAATCTATGTTTGATAGGTGTACCAGAAAGTGATGGGAAGAATGGAACCAAGTTGGAAAACACTCTTCAGGATATTATCCAGGAGAACTCCCCCAACCTAGCAAGGCAGGCCAACATTCAATTTCAGGAAATACAGAGAACGCCACAAAGATACTCCTCGAGAAGAGCAACCCGAAGACACATAATTGTCAGATTCACCAAGGTTGAAATAAAGGAAAAAATGTTAAGGGCAGCCAGAGAGAAAGGTCGGGTTACCCACAAAGGGAAGCCCATCAGAATAACAGCAGATCTCTCGACAGAAACTCTACAAGTCAGAAGAGAGTGGGGACCAATATTCAACATTCTTAAAGAAAAGAATTTTCAACCCAGAATTTCATATCCAGCCAAACTAAGCTTCCTAAGTGAAGGAGAAATAAAATCCTTTACAGACAAGCAAATGCTGAGAGATTTTGTCACCACTAGTCATGCTTTACAAGAGCTCCTGAAGGAAGCATTAAACATGAAAAGGAACAACCAGTACCAGCCACTGCAAAAACATGCCAAATTGTAAAGAGCATTGATGCTAAGAAGAAACTACAACAACTAATGAGTAAAATAACCAGCTAACATCATAATGACAGGACCAAATTCACACATAAGAGTATTAACCTTAAATGTAAATGGGCTAAATGTGCCAATTAAAAGTCACAAACTGGCAAACTGGATAAAGAGTCAGACACATCAGGGTGTTGTATTCAGGAGACCCATCTCACGTGCAGAGACACATATAAGCTTAAAATAAAGGGATGGAGGAAGATCTACCAAGCATGGAAAACAAAAAAAAAGTAGGGGTTGCAATCCTAGTCTCTGATAAAACAGACTTTAAACCAACAAAGATCAAAAGAGACAAAGAAGGGCATTACATAATGGTAAAGGGATCAATTCAACAAGAAGAGCTAACTATCCTAAATATATGTATGCACCCAATGCAAGAGCACACAGATTCATAAGGCAAGTCCTTAGAGACCTACAAAGAGACTTAGACTCCCACTCAATAATAATGGGAGACTTGAACACCCCACTGTTGATATTTGACAGACTGATGAGACAGAAGGTTAACAAGGATATCCAGGACTTGAACTCAGCTGTGCACCAAGTGGACCTAATAAACATCTATAGAACTCTCCACCCCAAATCAACAGAATATGCATTCTTCTCAGCAGCACATCACACTCTGATATTGACCACATAGTTGGAAGTAAAGCACTCCTCAGCAAATGTAAAAGAACAGAAATCGCAACAAATTGTCTCTCAGACCACACTGCAATCAAATTAGAACTCAGGATTAAGAAACTCACCCAAAACCATGCAACTACATGGAAACTAAACCACCTGCTCCTGAATGACTACTGGGTAAATAACAAAATGAAGGCAGAAATAAAGATGTTCTTTGAAACCAATGAGAACAAAGACACAACATATCAGAATCTCTGGGACACATTTAAAGCAGTGTGTGGGGGGAAATTTATAGCACTAAATGCCCACAATAGAAAGCAGGAAAGACCTAAAATTGACACCCTAACATCACAATTAAAAGAACTAGAGAAGCAGGAGCAAACAAATTCAAAAGCTAGCGGAAGACAAGAAATAACTAAGATCAGAGCAGAATTGAAGGAGATAGAGACACAAAAAACCCTTCAAAAAATCAACGACTCCAGGAGCTGTTATTTTGAAAAGATCAACAGAATACATAGACCACTAGCAAGACTAATAAAGAAGAAAAGAGAGAAGAATCAAATAGATGCAATAAAAAGTGATAAAGCAGATATCACCACCGATCCCACAGAAATACAAACTACCATCAGAGAATACTATAAACACCCCTATGCAAATGAACTAGAAAATCTAGAATAAATGGATAAATTCCTGGACACATACACCCTCCTAAGACTAAACCAGGAAGAAGGTGAATCCCTGAATAGACCAATAACAGGCTCTGAAATTGAGGCAATAATTAATAGCCTACCAACCAAAAAAAGTCCAGGACCAGACAGATTCACAGCCGAATTCTACCAGAGGTACAAGGAGGAGCTGATACCATTCCTTCTGAAACTATTCCAATCAATAGAAAAAGAAGGAATCCTCCCTAACTCATTTTACGAGGCCAGCATCATCCTGATACCAAAGCCTGGCAGAGACATAACAAAAAAAAGAGAATTTTAGACCAATATCCCTGATGAATATCAATGTGAAAATCCTCAATAAAATATTGACAAACTGAATCCAGCAGCACATCAAAAAGCTTATCCACCATGATCAAGTTGGCTTCATCCCTGGGATGCAAGGCTTATTCAACACACAATCAATAACTATAATCCATCACATAAATAGAATCAATGACAAAAACAACATGTTTATCACAATAGATGCAGAAAAGGCCTTTGACAAAATTCAACAGCCCTTCATGCTAATAATTCTCTATAAACTAGGTATTGATGGGATGTATCTCAACATAATAAGAGCTATTTATGACAAACCCACAGCCAGTATCATACTGAATGGGCAAAAACTGGAAGCATTCCCTTTGAAAACTGGCACAAGACGGGGATGCCCTCTCTCACCACTCCTATTCAACATAATGTTGGAAGTTCTGCCCAGGGCAATCAGGCATGAGAAAGAAATAAAGGGTATTCAATTAGGAAAAGAGGAAGTCAAATTGTCACTGTTTGCAGATGGCATGATTGTATATTTAGAAAACCCCATCATCTCAGCCCAAAATTTCCTTAAGCTGATAAGCAACTTCAGCAAAGTCTCAGGATAAAAAATCAATGTGCAAAAATCACAAGCATTCCTCTACACCAATAACAGACAAACAGAGAGCCAAATCATGAAGGGAACTCCCATTCAAAGTTGCTTCAAAGAGAATAAAATACCTAGGAATCTAACTTACAAGGGATGTGAAGGACCTCTTCAAGGAGAACTACAAACCACTGCTCAACGAAATAAAAGAGGACACAACCAAATGGAAGAATAGTCCATGCTCATTGACAGGAATAATCAATATCGTGAAAATGGCCATACTGCCCAAGGTAATTTATAGATTCAATGCCATCCCCATCAGGTTACCAATGACTTTCTTCACAGAATTGGAAAAAACTACTTTAAAGTTCATATGGAATCAAAAAAGAGCCCACATAGCCAAGACAATCCTAAGCAAAAGGAACAAAGCTGGAGGCATCATGCTATCTGACTTCAAACTATACTACAAGGCTACAGTAACCAAAACAGCATGGTACTGGTACCAAAACAGATATATAGACCAATGGAACAGAACAGAGGACTCAGAAATAACACCACACATATACAACCATCTGATCTGTTACAAACTTAACAAAAACAAGAAATGGAGAAGGGATTCTCTAATAAATGGTGCTGGGAAAACTGGCTAGCTATATGTAAAAAGCTGAAATTGCATCCCTTCCTTAACTCAAGATGGATTAAAGACTTAAACTTAAAAATTAAAACCATAAAAACCGTAGAAGAAAACCTAGGGAATACCATTCAGGACATAGGCATGTGCGAGAACTTCATGACTAAAACATGAAAAACAATGGCAACAAAAGCCAAAATAGACAAATGGGATCTAATTAAACTAAAGACCTTCTGCACAGCAAAAGAAACTAACATCAGAGTGAACAGGCAACATACAGAATGGGAGAAAATTTTTACAATCTACCCATCTGACAAAAGGGCTAATATCCAGAATCTACAAAGAACTTAAACAAATTTACAAGAAAAAAATCAAACAACCCCATCAAAAAGTGGGTAAAGGATATGAACAGATGCTTCTCAAAAGAAGATATTTATGCAGCCAACAGACACATGAAAAAATGCTCATGATTAATGGTCATCAGAGAAATGCAAATCAAAACCGCAATGAGATACCATCTCACACCAGTTAGAAAGGCGATCATTAAAAAGTCAGGAAACAACAGGTGCTGGAGAGGATGTGGAGAAATAGGAACACTTTTACACTGTTGGTGGGACTGTAAACTAGTTCAACCATTGTGGAAGACAGTGTGGCAATTCCTCAAGGATCTAGAACCAGAAATACCGTTTGACCCAGCGGTCCCATTACTGGGTATATACCCAGAGTATTATAAATCATGCTACTATAAAGACACATGCATATGTATGTTTATTGCGGCACTATTCACAATAGCAAAGACTTCGAACCAACCCAAATATCCATCAATGACAGACTAGATTAAGAAAATGTGGCACATATACACCTTGGAATACTATGCAGCCATAAAAAAGGATGAGTTCATGTCTTTTGTAGGGATATGGATGAAGCTGGAAACCATTCTGAGCAAACTATCGCAAGAACAGAAAACAAAACACTGCATATTCTCACTCATAGGTGGGAATTGAACAATGAGAACACTTGGACACAGGGTGGGGAACATCACACACCAGGGCCTGTTGTGGGGTTGGAGGAAGGGGGTGGGGGGATGGACAGCATTAAGAGAAATACCTAACGTAAATGATGAGTTAATGGGTGCAGCACACCAACATGGCACTTGTATACACATGTAACAACCTGCATGTTTTGCACATGTACCCTAGAACTTAAAGTACAATAAAAAAAATAGCAAAAAGTTTGAACAGGTACTTCTCAAAAGAGAAAATCTAATTGGCCAAAAAGCAAATGAAAGGTATTCAATGCATTAGTCACTAGGAAAGTACACATTAAACTACAATGAGACATATTACCGTATACCTACAGAATGGCTAAAATTTAAAAGACTAACAAATATCAAATGTTGACAGACATGTAGGGGAACTAGAACTCTGTTCATTAAGTGAACTACTCTGAAAAACGTTTTGGCAATATCTCCCAGAGTAAACAAATGCCTACCCTACCCAGAATATCACATGTCACTAGTGGGAATGTGTATATATAATATATATGTGAAATGACTTCCTATGTCCATCAGGAATAGTATGGCATCTATTGGGTGCCAACACTTTGCAGAGCTGAAGTAATGCCCTCCAAGATATGTTATATGCTGTAATTCATCATTCAGTATATGGTATTTTTTACCCATAGTCAGAAAATATATGTCCGGAAATCAAACAATGGAAATGGGAGTGGCTCCTCTCACTATTACCCCTAAAAATTCAATAGTAAAATTTTATAACTTTTGAACCATGCCCCAAAGAGTTAAAGAAACCAGTGACTAAGAGAAATTCTTGAGTTTACAGGATGACAGATAAAAAACAAAACGATTTGTTGAAACTCTGAAATTCCCTCAGCTTGTAAGATAACAAAACTGGCTGAAATCGGTTGGAACCAACATACCAGCTGGAGTCTGCACAGAACAAGCTTACTGACATCACAGTCTGAACTTCCACCACGTTTCATACTAATTTTCCCTGAATTTGCATGTGTAATCCATGAAATCGCGTGAAGAAATAACTGCATATGACTGAGGACTTTCTAGACCTCCCCTTTTCTGTCACCAGTTCTCTACTAATCCTAGAATCCACCACCTAAATCTTTCCTAATAAAATTATTACCTAAAAGCCAGCACAGGGAGACAGATTTTAGCTGGACTCCTGTCTCATTGGTCAACCTACGATAAAAAGCTTTTCTTTTCTCAAAAACCTAGTGTCATAGTTTTGGCTTCTAACCTATTGTGTAGTAAGCCCTTTTGCTCGGTAACACTTTGACCTCTGCTGGTTCAAAGATCTTAGTGCCTAGGAGATATCTGTTTCCACCAGAGTATATAAAAATAGTTTTATTAAAATAGAAGCTGAGATGGCCACCTGGTCACCTTGGGATCCTCATGCTACTAAATCGGGCAAAAGATAAAGTTAGTGACTGAGGTGATTGACCCCGACTATCAAGGGGAAATTGAATTCCTTAGTCTGCAACAAGGCAAGGAGTGTTGTATTTATTTTCTATTGTTGCATAACAAATTACCATAAATTTAGTGGCTGAAAACAGTACCCACTTTTATAGCTCACAGCTCTGTAGGTCAGAAGCCCGGCACTTTGTGGTTGAGCTCTCTTCCCAGGGTATCACAATGCTCAGAGAAATATCCCATAAATTGGTTCCAGATTGAGAAGGTATGATGGATAAAGCGATGCTGCCTTGGGAAAATATCAAAATGTACATACGTTTCCCTGGTTGAAAAAATGCTTAGTGTGCAGTGGCTGTCAGTTTTGTACCAGAGAAGCTGAAAAGGTTTTGTTGTTGTTGCAATAAACAATGGTTAGATCACAAAACAGGTTGAGAGTGTGGCTGATGAAGCAGAGGGCCTTGTTAGGAAACAGGAATTATGTTTCTGCAGAGTACTCCTTGTACACAGGTTCAAAGCCTGTCTCGGCTATTTGCTTATTTTGTGATTAAAGAAAATACTGTCCCTCTCCGGACTCTAGTTTCATCGCCTAAAATAATGGCATAGTCAAACTAGGTCATTCCTCTGCCCTATTTGCATGTGACCTGCAAACTGAGAATGGTTTTTACCTTTTAAAAAATGATTTAAGAAAAAAGAATATGTGACAGGAATAGGTGGTCCTGAAGTCTAAAATATTTACTTTCTGGATCTTTACAAAGAATGTTTGCCAGCATCTGAACTGGATCAGCAGTTGCCATCGTGGGCTTTTTTCTAAGGCAGAAAAACACTAGCTTATATTAAACAAAATCTCGTATGGAACCCCAGCAAAACATAAAACAAATGGGTGGAACTGCTCTGGTTGAAGGGGTGAGAAGTTTTACTGGACGTGTTTCCTCAGCTTCCCCCAGTTCTCCTCACACCTAAGTCTCTCTTCAGAACCTTTGGGGTCTACGGAAGGTGGGTTGAAAACATTGATTCTAGAAGGTCTCCTAGCTCTTCCAGTGTTAACATTTTGATATTGTTTTTCATACTGGCCAATGCTGCCAAGGAACACTTTGGTCTCACAAGAGCTGAAATTGGTTTAATAATATAGCCCAATAATTATTAATGTGGCACAAGGGTGTGAACAACCACAGAGCTCCAACAAAATTACAGAACTGTGAACAAAGCAATTAGATCTTTGCCCTCTTTCCCCAAGAGTTTCTATTAGCTTCCTGAAAGTGTCCATTTTACCCCTAAAATCAGTCTTGCTGAAGCTGAAACCACCCCCAGATACAGACCTGTCTGATAAAAGGGACCAGTTTGGGCTTGTCTTTTCAGTTTGAAAAGCCTGCTTTTTAAATATAAGAAATAAGCTTATACTTAAGCTTTTCTGAAGGGTTTTAAAATGCAGAAACTAAATTTAATGGGAAATTCTTCCTGGGCTGTGTAACAATTTGCTCCTTGCCAAACCAGAGATAAATACCAGTTCCTCAGTTCATAGGGGCTTTCCTTTTTTGGTCTAAGGGGAGAAGTTGTGCAACCAGACAGTTGTACAAAGGTTCGGTTCAACTGTCTTTCTGGCATATTCTTTGTGGAATCTGCCTCCAAGGTGATGGCCTATATCTCAAAGCTATAATCTACCCGTTAAGCCAAAGACTCTTCTGTGTTGAAACCTAAGAGGGAATAGGTGAAGTTGATTCTTCTTCTACATCCCTATTTCATATCCTGCAGATTCTAATGCTCTCCCAAGTTTTTCATAAACTCCCAGGGGACTAATACTTTTACAGTTAGCTCTGGCTCTGACTTCCTGCCTCTATTGAACTCTATATAGGGTAGATGGTTCTCTATTTCCACCCTGGCATATGCTCAAACATAAAACTTAATTTGTATCAAAAGCCATTAAAAATTTCACCAGGATGACAGTATGAGGAGTCTCTCTCCCCTTAGCTCCCAATCAAGAGTCTGCAAAACCACTCCCCAGAGAAATATGCATAATTGATTGATACATATTTGGAGAGAGAGACAGAGACAGGGAAAAATATGTAGTATATAGATAGATATTATCTATCTATTTATCTACCTGTCTATCACCAACCATTTAAAGTGTCTGAAAATTATCCTAAAGTCTTGTAGAAATAAATAAGCATTTACACAAGAAAATCTACTAAAACTCAGTAAGACAAGTGAGGCATTGCTTTGGAGCCAATGTCCTCCCCAGAAGCCGAGCAGATGCCAGCGCCATGTTTCCTGTACAACCTGCAGAACCTTGAGCCAATCAAACCTCTTTTCTTTATATTAGGTTGGTGCAAAACTAATTGTGGTTTTTGCCATTACTTTTAATAAAAGTGCATAAGAGAGCATTAAAGTTTGAAAATTTACAACATGGTCACGTGGCAGAGAAAAAAAGATTTTTTTCTGGAGAAGAATTTGGCCAGGCAAGGTGGCTCACGCCTGTAATCCCAGCACTTTGGGAGGTTGAGGCAGGTGGATAACCTGAGGTCAGCAGTTTGAGACCAGCCTGGCCAACATGGTGAAACCCCATCTCTACTAAAAATACAAAAATGAGCTGGGCGTGGTAGGGGGCACCTGTAATCCCAGCTACTGGGGAGGCTGCGAATCTCTTGAACCCTAGAGGTGGAGGTTACAGTGAGCCAAGATCATGCCATTGCACTCCAGCTGGGCAACAAGAGCGAAACTCTTTCAAAAAAAAAAAAAAAAAAAAAAGAATTCAAGTGGGCCATGGAACAACAACTTGCTAGAAATATTTGCATAACTAAAAGAGAGCCAAGTGCTAGTAGACAAGACAATAGGGAAAAGGCCTCAAAGGTATTTCAGAGACCTTTATGGCAGCTCCTTCCACCATGGGCTCATATGCCTAGGAGGGAAGAAGGGTTTTGTGGGCCAGGCCCAGGTCTTCACTGCCTTGCACAGCCTCAGGACAATGCTTCCCACATCCTCTCCTCTCCAACTCCAGCCAGTGTTCAAAGGGGCCTCAGTATAGCTCAAGCTGTCACTTTAAGAGAATGCAACCCAAAAGCCTTGGCAGCTTCCATGTGATGTTAAGCCTCCTGGTGCATGGAGTGCAAAAGTAAAGGCTTGGTGGCCTCTGCCTCGATTTTAGCGGAGGTATAATAAAGCCTGGGTGCCCAGGCAGAATCCTGCTGCAAGGGAAGAGCCCCCACAGAGAACCTCCACTAGGGTAGTGTGAAGGGAAAGTGTGGGATTGGATGTCCCACACAGAGTCTCCACTGGGGCACTACCAAGTGAAGCTGTGGGAAGGGGGCCTTTGTCCTCCAGACTCCAGAATGAAAGATCCACTGTCAGTTTGCACTCTGCATCTGGAAAATCCAGAAGCAGTCAACAACCTGTGAGAGCAGCTGTGGGGTCTGAACCCTTCAAAGACACAACAGCAGAACCTTCCAAGGCCTTTGAAGTCCATCCCTCACAGAAGTGTGCCCTTGGTGTGGGACATGAAGTCAAAGGAGATTGTTTTGAAGTTTTACAATTTAATAACTGCCCTGCCGGGTTTTGAACTTGCATGGGACCTTTAGCCCCTTTGTTTTGGCTGATTTGTTTCCTTTGAAATGGAAATGTTTACCCAATTCCTATACTTTCATTTTATTTTGGAAGTAAATAATTTGTTTTTGATTTTATAGGCTCATAAGTGGAAGGGACTTGCCTTGTCTCAAACGAGACTTTGGACTTTTGAGTTAAAGCTGGAATGAGTTAAAACTTAGGGGGACTGTTGGGAAGGCATGATTGTATTTTCCAATATGAAAAGGACATGAGATTTGAAGGAGCCAGGGATGGAATGATGTAGTTTGGATATTTGTCCCTACCCAAATCTCATGTTGAAATGTAATCCCCAATGTTAGAGGTGGAGCCTAGTGGGAGGTGTTTGGATCATGGGGATGGATTTCTCATAAATGACTTGGCCCATCCTTTTGGTGATAAGAGTTCTTGCTCTGAGTCCATATAAGATCTGCTCATTTAAAAGTGTGTGGCTCCTCCCCACCCCTACCCTCTCTCTTTCTCTTTCTTCTGCTCTGCCATGTGAAATATCTGCTCCCACTCCACCTTTTGCCATGAGTAAAAGCTCCCTGAGGCCTCCCCAGATGCTGAGAAGATGCCAGTGCCGTGTTTCCTGTATGGCCTGAAGAATTGTGAGACAATTAAATCTCTTTTCTTTGTAAATTACCCATTTACAAAGCATATTTTATATACCAATGCAGGAACTGCCTGACACAAGTATCTCACTGAGAAGGCCAGGCCACAAATTTTTCTTATCCTTCTTCCAATTCCAAAATGCATAGATTAAATTCTTGGTGAATATGCCCTAAAGGTCTGGGTTTCCCTTCCTTTTTCCACCCCATGGATAGGATAAAAGTTTTCCCTGAAGCATGGAATGCCAACAATGCTGGGGTCCTGATCACCTCCATTCCAGCTCACTCAGAGTGCAGAAGTTTTACACTGAAAGAAGTAAGACAAGCAGACCAGAGGCTATTGCCCTTCCGAATACCTAACGTACTTTATCAGAGATGTCTGTCCAGGGCAACAGGCAGTCCATGAGAGCAGAGAGCTCCAGATCTCTTCTCAAAGAAACTGGCTGTTTGAAACAAAATGTGGGAAGTGTAAAGCTAAGCTTCAAAACAATAGCTTCTCTGAATTAAGACTGACAAGCTAAACCATGTGCCAGCTGGTTTACTAGAGAGAACCAGAGTAAAAGACAGTTGAGAACCCTCCTGGTGTCAGAGAATATTAAAGATGGGCACTGAAACTTACCCTTCCCCAAACTTAATTGGATCAAGCCACGGAACAATTTATGCCTGAGGACATTTTTTAAAATATAATAGAGCCATTAGCCTGCAATTAGTGCAGCCTAACATGGATTTCCCTATTCTTTCAATTCTGTGAGTATCTGCTTTATGAATTTTGAAACTCTATTGCTGGGTATGTACATATTGAAGACCTTTATATTTTCTTAGAGAATTGACCTGTCTATCATTACCTAGTGTTTTTCTTTATTCCTAATAATATTTCTTGCTTTGAATGGTACTTTGTTTTACATTATCAATAATGTAATTATTCCCACTTTTTCATTAATGTCTGCATGCTATATCATTTTTAGCACTTTATTTTTAATCTTATGTTTAAACTAAGTTTCTTGTAGACAGTATAAGGTCATGTTTCTCGTCCATTGTGACAATCTCTGAAGCTTAATTTTAAAATTCAATATATTGATATTAAATGTGATATTAATATATTGAGTTAATATCTTCTATCTTGTCAGCTCTTTTCTGACTTTAATTACTTTTACATCATTACATCATTGCCTTTAGAGCATTAATGAAAACCTACTTCATATTGGGGAAAGATTTAGAAAGGAAAACTTCTATATGTACAAGAAAAACAGGAATAGTATGGAGTCCAGGCTACAGCTGTAAGAGGAGCAAAAGAAGACCACATCTATGATCCCCCAGGATACAATGCCTGCCATATTACTTTTATTAATAACTACAAAAAGCTTAATTATTTTTCCACCAACTTAATATTTAGTTCATTTTTTTCTTTCTGCTTCCTTATTTTTATGACTTCTCTTGGGTTAGTTGAACATTGTTTATGATTTGATTTTATCTTCTTCCTTGGCTTATCCATTTATATGAATTATAAGCCAAGACATAAGCAAGACTAGGTGGATTTATAAAGAAAAAGAGGTTTAATGGACTCACAGTTTCACATGGCTGGGAAGGCCTCACAATCACGTCAGAAGACAAAGGAGTAGCAAAGGCGCATCTTACATGGCAGCAGGCAAGACAGCATGTGCAGGGAAACTGTTTTCATAAAGCCATCAGATCACGTGAAATTTATTCACTGTCATGAAAGAACAGCACAGAAAAAACCTGCCCCCATGATTCAATTACCTCCCACCAGTCCCTCCCACAACACATGGGGATTATGGGAGCTACAACTCAAGATGAGATTTGGGTAGGGACACAGCCAAGCTATATCAGGCATGATACCTATGTGCACATTGAATTGAGGCAGATCACCAGAGTCCCCACATATACCAGTAAGAAGCTGGAGGCAGTGGAACAATTTCCTCTGTTTCTCAGGAAACCACAGAGGAAGGCTCTTAAACAAACCCAATGCATTCCCTTGGTTTAGAGAAGTCTAGGACAGCAGCAGAATTTCCCCTGTGTCTTCACGGTGGCAAACAAGCAGATGAGACAAAGTCTAACTTAAAGTTATCTTATGGTTTAGAATAATGTAGCAGTGACCTGCTTGACCCATGACCAAAGGATAGTCACAATTATGTCTTTCTCAGTAGATACCAGTGTAGACCTGTTAATGACATAGAACTAATGAGGTATCGCCAAACACCATTCCAATGTACCACACAAGTCCCTAGAGAGCAAATGCAACTTGAAGGAAAGGAAGTTGGGTGGGGACTGAACTGACTTGAATTTCTCTTTTGTCAAATGGTAGAATATGTACTATTAAGAGAAATTAAATTGAGTCACATAAAAATAAATTACAGTTCTTGTCAACTGACTCTGTGGACCAAGATTCTTACCTGTTAAACTTATAATGGCATTACTTCTTGCACACGACTATGTTCCAGGCATCTAGCTAAGCACATTATATACATACATCCCCTGTGGCATAGATCTTAGTACCATCTGCATTTGAAGGATGGAGAGGTTGTGGCTTAATAAGGTTAAATAAGCTGCCTAAGATTTCACAGGTAGTGAGGGCAGGGCTGGAACTCAACATAAGTCTTTACAATGATGAAGCTTACATTCTTAACCACTAAAACTTAGAAACTCTACAAGGCCAGTGATAGGTTTTCTTTTCTTTACTTTCTGAGCTCTAGGGCATAATGTGTCTTTACGCCCTAGAGCTCAGAAAGTTTAAAAAAAAAAAAAAAGAGGAGAAGACACCATATTGCCTTCTATAACATTTACCTAGCTTTTCTGACCTGGCTTAAAAACAAAATCATCACTTCAAATAGTATCATGTTGGATAAAATTAGTCTGAGTTACAAATATAAGTCTTTGAGGTGTTTTTAATACCAAATATCATTGACTATCATAGCTGAAAGAATTTTTTAGATAATCTAGCTTAGAGATTCTCAAAGTATGGTCCCTAGACCAGCAGCATCATCAACATGTGGGAAATGAAGAGGAATGCAACTTCTCTGGCCCAACCCCAGACCTACTGAGTCATAAATTCTGAAAGTAGAACCTATCTATCTGTGTTTTCGCAAGCCTGCCAACTGATTCTGATGCATGATAAAGTTTTAGAATCACTATTCTAGTTCAATACTAGAGACCCACTGTGCATCAAAATATGTGTCAAGAAATGAGCTTGGGAAGTTTTGCAGAAGTCAGATCAAATTAAAAGATTTGAGCTTTAACCTGTATGTAATAAGGTTGGAGGGCCTTTTAAGCAGGGAAGGCATGTTTGGAATGGTATTTTATTACTTATTATGCGTATTCATCTATTCACTGACCCACCAAATATTTATTGAGGGCCTGTAAGTTGTGAAGCTTTGAGCTAAGAAACTGAGCTCTTAATCGATCAGTAAAATTGGTTGGATTGATTGAGCAAGAATGAAAGAATGGGAGGCCAATTACGGGTTTATTGTAAAAGTTCACATGGATGATGACAAAAGCTTGAACAATATGGCCCTGGAGGAGTAAAATGATTAGTAGACACTTGGTACGTTACATGCACTTCTCTAAGGCTTTCATTTATACCCAATTTGGTATGTGTCTTAGTCCATTCAGGCTGCTGTAACAAAACATCCTGAACCAGGTAGCTTATAAACCACAGACCTTTTTTTCTAAAACCTCTGGAGGCTGGGAAGTTCAAGATCAAGGCACTGGTGGTTTGGTGTCTGTCTAGGGCCCACTTTCTGGTTCCAGAGGGAGTATTCCTGCTGCTTCTCACATGGTGGAAGGTGCTAGCTAGCCCTCTGTAGTCTCTTTTCTAAGGGCAGTAGTCCCATTTATGAGGGTTCCATCCACATAACTTAGTCACCTCCCAAAGGGACCACTTTCTAATACCATCACCTTGGAAGAGATTCCAACCTATGAATTTTGGGGTGACACAAAGGTTTGAACTATAGCAGTATGAGGAGGTGGAATAAGGCTACAATGGCCTTGAGATTACCCAACTGAGGCAATTGGGTAGAATATGGTGATATTAACTAAACTGGAAATAAGGAAAGAGGAGCACATGAAGGGGTGGGATGACCAGATACTACATGGTATGGGAGCTTCATCAGCCCAACTGCAATGGCATGACCTCTGATGGGGCCCCATAGTGACTTGAGTCATTAGCACAGAAGGTAGTCTAAATCCATTGAAAGTATTCTTAATGAATAGAAAAAAAATCTTTACATTGAACTGAAATGCTGACTTCTTGTAGCTTCAACTCACTAGTCTTTTTTGACTAGCAACTCAGAATAAATCAAATTTGGAGAGTCCCTAAAGCCTAATTCCCAAATACATGACTGTAAACCAAGTGTTTATACTCTAATCCTGTTGACTTCTAGTATCATTTGCCTTCATTTCTGAGAATCTGCGATTTGGCAATGATTTGTTCACACCCTAATTGTTTCTTTTTCCATTTCGTTCTTATTGACAGTTTCAATGATTAAAAATTGGACACTTTTATGTATCAGAAAAACTTTCTGTTAACTCTAAAATCATCTATTTTTGAAAAGTAAGTCATTATCCCCTTCTGTAGTCATCTTGTAAAATTCTCTTTTAATCAGGTGAAGATGAAAAAACATAAACAAAACCCTTATGCTCACCTTCATTGAATTGTAGGCTATTTCTTCATCCTTTGGGCTCTTAACATAGATTTCTCTTAGGTGTTTTATTCACACCTAGACATCTGTGTCTTACTGTCTCAAAAAATATCATTATCACACATTTTTCTTACAAAGTAGCACAGTGCAGACCTCAAGGCTCCAGTTATCCTTCTATCCCTAGCATTTTTTACTGCACGCATCCTCCCTGGGCTAGAATAAAATCAACAGTTAAAGGTCTGCCCTTCAGATTCTCCCAGATCTATGGGTTGTTTTAGGTTTAAAGGCCAATTTGTATTGTCTTGTTGTTGAGAGGCTACTGATAATATTGAATAGAATGCACATCTAGAAAACATCCATCTCTCAGTGCTTTTTCTGCTTTTTAAAACAAATGTTATTTTCTGATACTAAAATCAACACATATTCGTAAGAAAAAAATTGCAAAATAAATAAAAGGGTACAGAAAAATATCAAGATAACCCCAACACAAAGAAAAACAATTACTGTATTTTATTGCAATTTCTTCCTGAATTTTTTCTATGCATATATTTTTACAGTTAAGACCAGGTATCTTTTCTTCTGCTTTTTAACTTTATATGGTACTGTATCTTTGCATTCAAATTAATATTTTAGCATTTTTTTAAATAGCCACGAAATGGTCGATCATATGCATATGTCAAATTCTAGCTTAACAATTCCTGAACTTCTGGTCATTTAGTTATTTTCCAGTGTTTTGGCTTTCACAAATAGTGCTGCAGCAAAAATCTTGGTGCATGAAGCTTTGTCTACATTTAGGATGGGAAAGTATAGATTTTTTTATGTCTAAAACAGAGGTGTAGAATTTCTGATCTGAAGGAAGTAAAATTTTTAAAATACAGAGAAATTTATTTTCCTTTTTTCTATACATTTTTGCTAAGTTGTGATCATACTACACATATGCAGCTTATTTGTTTTATTTTACATTGGATCAATACATTTCTTTATACTTAAAATTCCCCAAATTTTGAACATTTCATTTTTGATTACATTTTAATAACAATTTCTGTGCATAGATTTCGTTATATTTTTATTATTTCCATGAGATAAAAATAACAGGGGCAGAATATGTTAGCAAAGGGATTTGAACTTATAGTATATTGCGTTCTCATTTTTCATTTTTAGTTTCCATGATCACTAAAGAAATTGGACATTTTTTATGGGTTTTTGGTGCATCCTTTCCCTTTTTGACATTACTTTTACTTTAATTAAGACATGATTTCAGAACCTACAGAACATTCACATCCTTTTTAATGGCTATGTAGTTAACCCTCTGTATGGATATGCTATAATTAATTTAACCATGCTTCCATAGGTTGACATATGCTTCTGGTTTTTGATATTTCAAGCAATGTTGGAAGGCTTTTTGTTCTGAGTAACGCTTAGCAAATATTTCCCCTTTCCAATATTAAATAATTTTTCTCCTATAGTTTCTTCCAGCATGTAGATTTAATTGCATATTTATATATTTAGAACTTATGTTGTGCATACTTAAAATAGAGCTCTAACTTTATTTTATTCCACATAGCCACGTATTCTCACACAATTTATTGAATAATTCATCGTTTCCTTACTGTTTTGTTGTGTCTATATTTGCATATACACTGGATCTTTTAATAGTCTCTCTCTTCTTATTCATTAATCTTTGTCTATTCTTTATACCTCTTTAATCACAGAAGCTTTATAGTACATTTAAAAATCTGAAATAGATTTGTTTGAGTTCTTTGTAGGTTCTGGATATTAGCCCTTTGTCAGATGAGTAGATTGCAAAAATTTTCTCCCATTCTGTAGGTTGCCTGTTCACTCTGATGGTAGTTTCTTTTGCTGTGCAGAAGCTCTTTAGTTTAATGAGATCCCATTTGTCAATTTTGGCTTTTGCTGCCGTTGCTTTTGGTGTTTTAGACATGAAGTCTTTGCCCATGCCTATGTCCTGAATGGTACTACCTAGGTTTTCCTCTAGGATTTTTATGGTATTAGGTCTAACATTTAAGTCTCTAATCCATCTTGAATTAATCTTCGTATAAGGAGTAAGGAAAGGATCCAGTTTCAGCTTTCTACTTATGGCTAGCCAATTTTCCCAGCACCATTTATTAAATAGGGAATCCTTTCCCCATTTCTTGTTTCTCTCAGGTTTGTCAAAGATCAGATGGCTGTAGATGTGTGGTATTATTTCTGAGGACTCTGTTCTGTTCCATTGGTCTATATCTCTGTTTTGGTACCAGTACCATGCTGTTTTGGTTACTGTAGCCTTGTAGACAAACAACCCCATCAAAAAGTGGGCAAAGGATATGAACAGACATTTCTCAAAAGAAGACATTCATACAGCCAACAGACACATGAAAAAATGCTCATCATCACTGGCCATCAGAGAAATGCAAATCAAAACCACAATGAGATACCATCTCACACCAGTTAGAATGGCGATCATTAAAAAGTCAGGAAACAACAGGTGCTGGAGAGGATGTGGAGAAATAGGAACACTTTTACACTGTTGGTGGGAGTGTAAACTAGTTCAACCATTATGGAAAACAGTATGGCGATTCCTCAAGGATCTAGAACTAGATGTACCATATGACCCAGCCATCCCATTACTGGGTATATACCCAAAGGATTATAAATTATGCTGCTATAAAGACACATGCACACGTATGTTTATTGCAGCACTATTCACAATAGCAAAGACTTGGAATCAACCCAAATGTCCATCAGTGACAGATTGGATTAAGAAAATGTGGCACATATACACCATGGAATACTATGCAGCCATAAAAAGGGATGAGTTTGTGTCCTTTGTAGGGACATGGATGCAGCTGGAAACCATCATTCTCAGCAAACTATCACAAGAACAGAAAACCAAACACCGCATGTTCTCACTCATAGGCGGGAACTGAACAATGAGATCACTTGGACTCGGGAAGGGGAACATCACACACCGGGGCCTATCATGGGGAGTGGGGAGGGGGGAGGGATTGCACTGGGAGTTATACCTGATGTAAATGACGAGTTGATGGGTGCAGCACACCAACATGGCACAAGTATACATATGTAGCAAACCTGCACGTTGTGCACATGTACCCTACAACTTGAAGTCTAATAATAATAAATAAATTTAAAAAAAAAAAAAATCTGAAATAGAAAGTCTTGATGCATAAGTCTTCTGTTTCAGAATGTATTGCCTAGATCCGTTAATGAATGCCAAAATTAGTAGGCAAAAGTTTAAGCAGAAATAGAGTATTCGCATAGTCTCAAAGTGTCTCACTCCCACAAATATGTAATAGCAAATTTATAGTGAAGAATCTTGACAGATAGCACTTAACCAAGTGATCAGGGTTAACATTATCAGTAATACATGTAAACATCATGTCCCTCTGATACAATGCAATGAGAAGGGCTAGGTACGTTTCCCAGGAATGCATAACCTGAATCTAGTCATGAAAAAACATCAGACCAACCCCAAATCGTGCAACATTCTAAAAAATAACTGACCAGGACTCTCCAAAAGTGTCAAGGGTGCAACGGATAAGAAAAGACTGGGGAATTGTCACATAGTGGAGGAGACTAAGGGGATATGACAAAAACAGTGTGGGATCCTGAAACAGCATGAGTACATTAGCTGAAAAACTGGTGAAATCAGAGAATCTGCTCCACACCTCTCTCCTAGTTTCTAGTGGTAACCGGTAATGCTTCACATTCCTTGGCCTGCAGAGACGTCACTCCAACGTCTTCCTCCATCTTCACAAGGTGCTCTTCTTCCCGAGTGTCTGTGTGTTCTTCTCTGTTTCTTATAGGCACTTTCATTGGATTTAGGGCCCACCTTGATCTAGTATAATCTCTTCTACAATCTTGCTTTCATTGCGTCTTTAAAGATCCTATTTCCAGATAGAGTCACATTCTGAAGTTCTGAGTGGACATGTTTTTTTGTTTTTATTGGGAGGGACACTATAAAACCTATAACACAGGGGTTTTATTTCCTTAACCACAGCAGTCTCAATGCCAAGGAGACTATCTGGTGTGGGTTAAGTGTTTGCTAAATGTTGAACAAATTGAATTCCCTTTATTCAGAAATTAATTAGAGCTGAGTGGTGACTGTTCCCTTTACATGACATTCAGTCTATATTTCCTAATAAGGCCTGCACTCATTCATGTCATCTGCTGAGCCTTATAGGTGTATAGATTTAGGACCCCTGTTCATCAGGTTTATAGCACTGCCCACTTTTTCTCCCACTGAAATGGGAAGAAAGGATGAGGGAAAGGGAAGAGGGAAGAAATGCCCTGGGGAACTCAGGAAGGGCAATGCAAACCATAACCAGCCAGGATTGGGATTCTGGTTCTGTCACTAACTTAATTTGAGTCCCAACTGACTCAGTTTCTTTATCTGTAAAGTGGGAGTATAATAGTGTCTGCCACTTTGTTGTGAGGACTAACAAAATTGATTCTCATACAGTGCATAATCAAAAAGTACAGAGCAAACTGCTGGAAAATTATTAGCCAGTATCCAAATACCTTGGTGCCCAAAGTTAACCCAACCTCCAGGAATACAATAGGAATCAGAAAGAATAGGAAACCTACAACCACATCTTTTCAACCTTCCAGTTAGAAGAGCCAAATTATTTCTTGTTAGACTTTGAGACAATCTCACACACTCAAACCAACATTTACATTTTTAAATGAGAACCACACCAGCCTGCTTCCTTATAATAACTTCCAGATGAGAAAGAGATTTTCTTTTTAAGCTAAACATTTAATCATATTACAATCATATTTTAATTACTCTAGGGAAAGGATAAAGAAACCAGAGAGTGAATCTCTTGGATAATGTATTTGTAGCTCCAGCTTGAAATTTTTTCCTACTAGGTTTCCAGCGTCTCATTTTCTTTTCCCTCTTACTCCCACTTTGTCATTTATTAGCCTTAGAAGCAATTTGGTAGAGGCTGAAAGGAAGAAGAAGAGAATGATATTTAAATACCAGAACTTTCTCTTAAACAGTTTGCTAACGTTTTTCATTTGATGCTATAAAATGTACATTATTACTCTCATTTTACAAATGAATAAACTAAGACTTAAAGATAAGTTGAGAATTAGCTTGCCCAAAGTTATCCAAATGTTATGTGCTGGAGCTATTTGATACAGTCAGTTTAACTTCAAAGTCTGCAATATTTATTATACAACACAATGTCCAGCAGTTAAAATATAGTGTTATAAATGCAATTACACACAGAGAGACATGCATACACCACCCCCTCCACACACACAACTCAGCATGCATTTTTGCCCCACTACTTTGGCCCATTTAAATACAACCTCTGTTATTAAAATGACTTTAACAAATTGCCCTATATTTTAATAAAGATAAGAAGTTACAGGAAAGGTTAGGAGACTTGCTAGCTTTGATAGTATTCATTTTGCAAAGAAGACAAGGCTCATTTGGGATTAGCACTTTTTCTCAAGGCAAAAGTGCTATGCCTCATGGTCCAAAAACCTTATCATATAAGCAGATTAATTTTAATTGGGCACGTTAGCTCATATTGTTATTTTTATGCAACTATGTTTTGAATCACCACTTTAAAAGCAAACAGTCTAATTTTCTTTTCCTTAAGCTTCTTTTTCATTTTCTCCATTCTGTAAACAAATGAGCTAGTATTGAATACTTGAGGGAATCGGAAAGAATAGGAAACCTAGAACCATGCCTTTTCAGCCTTCCAATAAGAAAAAACAAATTATGTGACCAAAAATTGGCAAATAATATAGCCAAAGACTTACAAGTGATGGGATAACTGTCTGTAATATATGTCTTGTGGAAAAGTTGTTTACATTCATTCTCTGAGGCCTGCCAAAGATCGCAAAATAAGGGTCCTAAGTCTTACTGGGATTCAGAGTCCTTATTTATCCATATGTTTGTAGGAAATAAAAGTACACATTTAATGAAAATGTCTCTTTCCAGCAATAAAGTGGGCTGCCTTGGGAAGTTTCCAAGTCCTGCCGTTGAAGGTGACTGGGTCAGTTGGTTGAAAATGACCTGAAAGTGAAGCAAATACCCTTTAAAGTCATTCAAGGCCTCTCTGAGGTTTCTTCCAATACCAAGGTTCTTCAATTCACACATCAATGGGCGTGCAGTCATCTATGCCAGATGGTGTTCTACCACTTCACTTTCAACATTAGCCAGTTGACCCTAGTGACTTGAGCCTCTCCACTGTCAACTCTCTAGATCAGGGACCCTGCAGGTCATGGATCAAATCTAGACACCCACAAGTTTTAGTACTGCCTATCAGCTAAGAATGGTTTTTAACATTTTCAAACGGTCAGAAAAATTCAAAAGAGGAATGGTATTTCATGACATGTAAAAATTATATGAAATTCAATATCCAGTATCCAGAAAGTGTTATTGGAACACTCCAACATTCATTTGTTCATGTATTGCCAATGGCCACTTTTATGTTACAGCTGAAGAGTTGAATAGTTGTGACGGGTGCCATATATCTGCAAAGCTGAAAATATGTGTTATCTGGGTCTTTACAAAAAAATGTTTGCTGATCCCTGCTTTAAAACATAAACCTATAAAGGCAGGCATTGTGGTCTTTGTTGTCTGTCTTTGAAGCTTTACTATTCAGCACATAGTGGCTTCAATGTTGTGGTTGTTGAATGAATAAGTGAGTCAAAGACAATTGTGTTCAAAATTTATAAAAAGTAGTTAAATCTGACTATAAACAATTTCATCTTCTAGAGAGACCACCAAAAACTTCTATCCTCCTTTCTAAACAAGCAGAGGTACATTGTATGCAAAAAGGAGATTCAACCAGAGATAATATTGAAGTATCATGTACCTGTACAGCATAATGCCATGCTTCTATTCTGATTGGCCTGGGCTGTACCTCAGCAGTCATCAGCAATTTTGGAAATCACCCTGGACACACTACAGGTTATTATCTTAATAACTTATGACTTATTCAGACCCTGCTGAATTCCCAAAATTCCTTGAGAAACTTTGTCTTTTCTTGCCTTAATCAGTTGGCAAATTTAATTCTCCCTGGAGGAATAATTGGAGGGAATTATTCTTTCCTTTCAACACAGAGAGAAAGCCAGCTCAGCAATCCAATGACACTTGCTGCAGGTTAGATGAATGTCAACACCTCCTCCTCCCTCCACACAAAAGGAACATTAATACATGAAGTCACATTTAACAAAAATCTTGCAAACATTTCAGCAGCAACGTTTTTGGAAACCCATTTTAGACTGTTAAAGTGTGTTAAAGATGCTTACACTAATTCTCATCTCCCCTCCCAGCTTTTTTAAACTGTTAGCCACATAGTACTAATTATCCAGCTGGCGTTGTTGCAACAGAAGTTTTCCAAGTTGCCTCCCCAATTTGAAGCTGTCAGGAGAAGTGCTGAAGACTTGCATTTACTCCTACAGCTTGGTGCTCTAATTAAAGCAATAAATACGGTTCCCTTCAAGGGAGAAGTAGGCAGGGAGGAAAGATCTCTTCCAATCCATTGGTCTCACAATGTAGTTTGTAGGATTTAAATTCCAATTTACATAAGACCATGGAAGAACCTTTACACAGAGACGGTAGAAGAAAAAGGCAGCTACTGGGTAGAGGCAGAAGGGAGGCTAGCTCCAATCCCAAGGCCAGAGTAGATAGGAGATGGGATGTCCTCTGAGGGGCAAGGACAGCTGTCTCATGAGTTTTCTTATTGCTCATTAGTTAGAACCAGCCTGATGTGGTTTAGAATTACAGACATCTCAATGATCATTTGGGTCACAATTAGTATATGGAATGAAGCACACAATTTTGTTTATGTGTTTGTTTGATATTTGCTTTATTTTTATTTGCAGAAGAAAAAATGATGAGTTAAAGTTCTTGTCACATTATTGCCTGATCCTTTTAAATAATTTTAGACATAGAGAACAGTAGAAAGAGGAAAACACCTTTGTCGCCTTAAATCTTCCACCAAGAAATATCTATTATTATTAGGGGACTATCATATCAAATATCATCTTTATATGCATAGAATAGTAAACAGATTCAAAAACTTATTTTAAAAAGATCATGCAGTGATTTTGCATAAAAGCATTTATTTTAACTTGATTTTCCTAGAAGGGGAAAAAGCATAATGACCTTATTTCTTGTTTTCCAAAAATATCCCTCTAAGACTGATGAAAGGCTCTTTAGCAGTTGAAATCATTAGGTCTTTGACTTTTTTTAGCAAATTTCTATTTTGACCCTATCAATTGACTCTATCAAAGAAAAATCTCACGACTTCTCCTACCTCTTCTAACTGCATTTTTAATTTTTGAACTAATTTTATTATGTTTATCATTATCTTTATTATATTTTGTCACATGAGTAATCTGTTCCATAAATATTATTTGCATAATTGACTTATATTAGTTTTAGATTTAAAAAGATTCAGCACACACCACTAATACTTTTTTTACTATGGCTCCTTCAGTTCTCATTTAATTTTTTTTTTTTTTTTTTTTTTTTGCTTTATGCTTTTAAAGCAGAACTTGTCACCAAGTGCATGTGTATATTTGGGATAAGAAGGGTTGTTTGATGCTGAAATGCTTCATGTCTGAGTATATCTAATTGTTGTCTTATACGTGAAATACATACTAGCTCTATTCATTATTTTTAGATACACTCCTAGAACTCTATAGAAAGCTTTCAAAATTGAGTGCTTGCCTGGGAAAGAGAAATGTCAATCTGATTTCCCTTTTCTGGCTCCTGTAGGCATTTGAGTTTGTGACATCTGACTCTGGTCCAGCTCCTTCTTTAGACCAAAAAAAAAAAAGCCAACTAATTTTAAATACAGATTCTCACTAGAAGTATATAAAAATACTTAATCTTTGCCATTCTGATAAAGAAATAAAATTATATGACACTGCTGCTTTAACATGCATATCTTTGATTTTTAGGATGGATTGAATATTTTTTACTAGATTACTTGATTAGTATCTATATTGGTTTTTATAAAACTTAGCAGAGGTCCATCTGGTCATTCACACATAGATCATACATGTACATTAACATAATAATAATGTAACTGGATCAGTTTAATGAATCAACTGTGTGGAGGTCAGCATACCATGTTAACCTGATTAGATCATTCTGAACCCAGCAGGGCAATATGATTTTTGCTAGTAGCAAAATATATAGAGTAATGAAACTTTATAACGAGACTACTGCAGGGTATTCTAATAATACAATGGTTTATAAACACTTTCAGCAGCGAAATTCTGTTTTTTTTTTTTTTAATTTTTTATTTGAGACGGAGTCTTGCTCTGTCGCCCAGCTGGAGTGCAATGGTGTGATCTGAGCTCACCACAACCTCTGCCTCCCTAGTTCCAGTGATTCTCCTGCCTTAGCCTCCCAAGTAGCTGGGACTACAGGCACACGCCACCATGCCTGGTTAATTTTTGTATTTTTAGTAGAGTCGGGGTGTGAAATTCTTTTTAAAAAACTCTTACACCAAAACCTGGTAAGTAAAACAGATAAGGTAGATGTACTGTAAAGAAAATGAAATAGGGCAGGGGGAGAATATAATTCAGCCTGATTTTTATCTTTCTGACCCTTAGGTAACTCAAAGAACCACAAGATGCTGCAACTCACAATTTGAAGATGGCGTGATAATTTTATACCCTGAACCTCTTCTTTGCTCGGGACACAGAACAAGGATAGATATATCATTCAGAGCCTGTTTTCTGACCACAGGAGAATGTACCAACAAATTGAAAACAAACAGATCACCAGAAAATTTCTACTCTTTAAAAAATAGTCAATATACTTCCAAATAATCCACATCAAAAGAGAATTAACAAAAAATGACATAAAGAATTTGAGCTAAATAATGATGAAAGTACTACTATTAGACAATGTGAAGTAAAGCTAAAGCTATTAACGATAAAATTTATAGGCTTAAAGTGAATATATTAGAAAATGTGAAAGTATCCCATCTAAAAATGTTGGGGAAAAAAAAAAACACTCCAAGAAAGTGAGGGAAAAAACCAGAAATCTTAATGTGAACAAATTGATAAAATAGAAGACAAATTTATTAATATAAAAATTAAACAATAAAATGGTTCTTAGAACAAAACAGGCTAATAAAGTTAATGGACTCAGCTAAAAAAGCTGATCAAAAACAGAGAAGGGGAAAACCCCTTAATATCAGACATTAAAATGAGGTCGTCGCCACAGATACATGTTGTAGATATTACTAGATAATAAAAGGATATTAACAACTTTATATAGGTAAACTTGAGAATTTCAGTGAAATTAACACCATTCTAGAAATTCCCAAAACTGAAATGAGAAGAAATAAATATTAATAATTTCATATATGTTAATTAAATTGATTTATAATTTAAATTCTTTTTATTAAATAATCTCACAGACTAGAAGGCTTTCCCAGTGATTTCTCCCTGACATTTAAGGAAGAAACATCATCAATTTCTCACACACTCTTCCAGAGATTAGGGGAGGAAATGTTTAGGATTGGGGAGGGGAATATTCTCATCTCAAGTTATTAGGTCGGCATAACTTGGTATAAAATTTGACAAGGACATTACAAAAAAAGGCAATTTAAAGGACAACAGGCTAATGAACATAGATGCAAAAATTTTAAAACATTAGTCTAAATATTAACAATTAGAATTCAGTGGTATATAAAAGGATAATATAACCAAATGAGAGTTTATTCCAAGAATGCAAGTCTATCAGGTGTATATTGAGACACTAGTATTGTATAACAAACTACCCTTAATCTCAATGGTTCAAAGCCATAACCATTTGTTTCACCTTCAAGTGTGTAGGTGGGCTTTTTAGTTTTCTGGACTTGGCTGGCTTCTTCAAATGTCTAAAGACAGCTGAGGGGAGTGTAGATTGGCTTTAAAAAAGAAAGACTGGAGAAACTATTTGGAAGTGTCCACTAATGCTGAACACATGCATATCCTACAAACCAGCAATTCTACACCTAAGAAATGCATACATATGCTCTCAAAAAATCTACAAGATTGTTTATTCATAGCTGTGTTATTTGTAATAGCTACAACATAAAAACTATCAAAATATCCATCTAGAGTAGGATTAATACATTATGGTATATTGAGAGAAGAGAATTCTATTTAACAATAAAATAGTTGCTAAAAGCAGCTGCCATGGTCTAAACGTTTGCATCTCTGCAAAAGTCATATATTGTAAACCTAACCTCAGAGGTGATAATATTAGGAAATGAGGACTTAAAAAGGTGACTAAGACAGGAAGCTTCTACCCTCATAAATAAGATTAGTGCCCTTATAAAAGAAGCCCCAGAGATCTACGTTCTCCCTTCCACCTTATGTGGACATAGCTAGAAGGTGTCATCTATGAACCAGAAATGAAGCCTCACCAGTCACTGAATATGCTGGTGCCCTGATATTGGACTCCTCAGCCTCCAGAACTGTGAGCAGTAAATTTCTGTTTCTTATAAGCCATTGAGTTTATGGTATTTTGTTATAGTAGCCTGAAAGGACTAAGACGCAACAAAACCTATTATTAAACAAACTAAACCAGACCCCTCCCCCCAAAAAAAGTATCACGTTATTTATATTAAATGTAAAAATATGAAAACTCACTCCATGGATTTAGAAGTCAGGTTAGTGACCCCCCCACCCCCACCTGGAAAACTGTGACTGGAAGGAAATGCAAGGAAGACTTGGGACTTGCGATATCCTGTTTCTTCATCTGGGGCCAGGTTACCTGGACATGTTCAAGGTGTGAAATTTTGAGTTATGCACTGAAGAGTGCCTTTCTGTGACTATGCAATACCTCAATTTTTAAAAGGTAATTTTATGATTCAAGATATATAGAAAATACAGAATATGTAAATATAAAATATAGAAAGCATAGAAAAGTCATACAGTGAAGAAAAAAATGCCATTAGGGATTGAATGACAGATCACTGAGTGAGGTGATACACCTCACTCCTACATATAAAAAATATATATCATATATTATGTATATATACTTACATATGTGCATATATATTTCTGGGTGAGTATACATATTCATACATATACATACATGTATAACATATACATACCTATGTATGTTTTACACATAACATGCCATATGTAATATACATATACATATATAACATGTATATGTTAAATATTTGGGTCCAGAATATACAAAGAAAAGGTAAATACAGACAACCCTTCCCTCAAATAAACCAAAGACTTGAACAGCCCTTACAAAATATGAGGAAATTCAAATTCCAACAAACATAATTTTTAAAGATATTCAGCTTCATTCGTCACCAGAAAAACATGTATTACAACTACCAAGAGCCTATACTCCTTATAAAGAATGGCTATAATGAAAATTATTGTCAATATCAAAAGA
The DNA here is from genome assembly GCF_047675955.1 of Chlorocebus sabaeus. NCBI lineage: Eukaryota > Metazoa > Chordata > Mammalia > Primates > Cercopithecidae > Chlorocebus > Chlorocebus sabaeus. Next base: position 42,569,111 of record NC_132919.1, read on the forward strand.
CAGCATTGTTGTGGAGCAATAGGACCGTTTATGCATTGCTGGTAGAAGTAGAGATTGGTGTAAAATTTTGAAGTAATGTGTAGTACTAGGAATACTGTGTAGTACTGTGCAGGCTCTAGGACCAACAATTCTACTTGTAGCTATATGTCAAACCAAAATGTTCTGTTTGCATAGGTTCTCCAATATGTATAGGAATGTTCATAGGAAAACTATTCATATTAGCCAAGAACTGAGAAGAAAAAGTCTATTAATAGTAGAAAAAATAATCTATGGTATATCCTAATAATAAAATATAGAATTAGGAGAAGGAACAAACCATGGCCTTACAAAAAAACACAGAAACCTTTAAGTAGCATGATATTGAGGAATATAATGTATTTTGCACTATTCTATTTATTTGAAATTCAGAAAACAGACACAACTAAGTAGTGTTGACAGTGTAGATAGATAGTGGTCAACTTTGTGGGAAGGTTTGTTGAGGGGGAGCATGATGGGGCCTCTGGGGTGCTGGCTACTTAGGTGTGTTCTTAATGCTGTACACCTATGCTGTGTGCAATTTCCTGCACATAGCTTATGTTTCAACAGGTTTTTTAAAGTAAATACTTGTATAGGACAGAAAACCACCATAAGCGAAATTAAAAGACAAGCCATGAACTGAAAGATAATATTAATATATATAATATATGTTAATATTATGCTATATTTATAACATATGTTATAATACGCAACATATATATACATGTTTTATATGTTAAAATATGTATATGTTATAAATTTATGTTTTAATTTAAATATATGTTATGTTGAATATTAACATATATCTTAATGTATGTATAATAGATAACACATAGCATATAAATAAATGCTATATATAATAATATAAATATATGTTAATATATGTGTAATATATAACATATAACTATAAATATATTTATAACATGTTATAAATATGTTATGTAAGTAACATTTGTTTTATATAAATAACATATGTTATACAAACTTATATGTGTTATACATATGTTTATATAAATAGATGTTATATTTAAAATATAAATTCATATGTTAATATATTATGAACAAACCTATGACATATGAACATAACCAATAATAAAAAGACAACTATTCTTTTAAAAATGTGATAAATCTGTAAACAGTTAATTCGCAGGTGGTAATCGAAGGGACCAAAACATTAAAACATATTACCCCTCCCCAGTTATCAGGGAAATGTAAATTAATACCAAAATGGGATACCTTTTTATATTTATCAGATTTGCATCAATCTGACAATGCCAGTAAACGCTGAATGAAGTGGTGGATCAATGAGAAGTTTCGTAAATTCTAGTGTCTTAGCCAGCCCAGGCTGTTATAACAAAATACCACAGACTAGGTGACTTAAACCACAGACATTTATTTCTCACAGTTCTGGAGGCTGGGAAGTCCAAGATGAAGGTGTCAACAGATTCTGTTCTTGGTAAGGGCCCTCTTGCTGGCTTGCACACAGCTGCCATCTCTCCGTGTGCTCACATGATCTCTTCTTTGTGTTCATGCTGACAGAGAGAGCTCTCATTTCACTTCCTCTTCTTATAAGGACACTAATCCCATCATGAAGCCTCCACCCTTGTGACCTAATCTAAACCTAATTACCTCCCAATGGTCCCACCTCCAGATACTATCATACTAGGGGTTGAGGCTTCAACACATGAGTTTGAGGAGGGTACAGATATTCAGCCCATAATGGCTGGTTGGAGAATAAATTGGTACAATCACTTGCAGGAGAAGATCTACAGAGCTGTTTATTCAACAGTGTCACTCCTAGATGAATTCTCTAGAGAAATACTCAGACCTGGATAGAAGAAAACATAAAATGATATTAAATACACTAGGAATGAGTGATTAGAAATGACCAAAATATTCATCAATAGGAGAACATATAAATTAATTATTATACAGTAAAATCTCTCTAAAACACAATAAATGAGGTTCAAACATTCAGCCAGGTAAGTTAAGGATTTTAGTTATGAGATGTTGCAATGCTTGGGTCCCACTATCTATGGTTTGGCAGTACCTGGTGAAGTTGTATGACCCAGCTTAAATATCAATGGGAGTGTTTCCTGGTCTTATATTTGGAATAAAATTCCAGGAGAGTGATTACAGTACCAAGACTTTTCCAGTTCTTTGCCACCCCCTTTTGTTTGAGGGTTATGTTCAATGAAATTATGCTGAAAGGGTACTGGAGACAAGAAGACATACTCTTGTCTTATTCTTCAAAGATAAATTCCATTGCACCTGAATTTCACACTTATTCCAAGATTTTAGTATATATTACTTCAACAGAATAATATATAACACGTAAAATGTATGAACTGGAGCTACAAATGTCAAAATGGAAATATCTCAAAAATATAAAGTTGAGTGAAAAAATAAATTGCAAAACAATATGTCGAGTCTGATAAAATTTGATTCAACCCAGATTCCAAAACTTGTAGGATTATACTGTATTATATTTTTTGATATATAAGTAATATAAGTCAAAAACAATAATGTGATGACACACAGCAGCTTCAGGATTGTAGCTACCTCTGGAAGGCAGGGAGATGAGATCAAGATAGTACATACAGTGATTTTCAATTGTGGTTGTTCCATTTTACCTCTTTTAAAAAACTAGAAGCCAATATGGCAGAATATTAAGGTTTTTTGATTCAGATGGTAAATATATGTGGGTTTGTTATATCATGTCATTTAGTATGGTTAAAATATTTTGAAATTAAAAACATAGTCAGAAAAAAAAAATAAATCTATTGCTTTGACCCAATAAGTCCCTTCATCTTATGAAGAAAACTGAGACTCAAGGATGTATAGAGTTTTCCCACAGCCTGTATTTTATTTTCTGTCACTCTCTGAGAAGAGAGGTTTCCATCATTATTTGTGAGCCAAGTAACTAAAGTTTGGACATAATATATTGGATTATCCTCCTTTAAAAAGAAAAGAAAAGAGAAGACAGCTGAATGTAGTAGAATAAACTCTGCAGTGTGGTTGGCCTCCAGTATTGCCCGATATCATCCAAGTCGACGTGCTAGCTGAGAACTTGAGTGGGTCACCTTACAGACAACCTCCATAGTCCATTTCAGCTCATCTGAAAGCTCTGTTATAGAAATATTCTAAAAAATCTTTACGCTCTGAAACTGTCTGTGAAATGTTCTGAATTTCCTGGAGAAAGGGTCTATGTATAGCAGTGATAAGATTCTCAAAGTCATTCATGCCTCAGTAATGACTAAGATGACTATGTTAAACAAATTTTCATCACTCTACACATAATCAGACTTTTAAGAAAAAATAGTATCTAAGAGCTTTTTTGGCATCAATGGCCAGAGCTCCTTCCCCTTGCCCTAGTCCATTTTCATAAAATAACAATGCTTTTTCACATGAGTGATCGTTTGGATAGCAGAGAAGACTTTGGTTTCCAAATCTATTCAATCATTAGAATCACCTGAGAGCTTTTAAAATAATTTCTCTAAGAAACCTGAATCAGCAGAGTCAGAGACAGTGGTTTGTATTAAAAAGCAACAACCCTCTGCTTCTGTAGCTGGGTTTTAGAATTACTAAATTAGAACATGATGCTAATCAGACCAGTTTGATCCAACAGGGTCAATGAATTTCATATGGAGAAAAAATCTCTGACCAATGGTAACAAATTCTATCTTTAAAAGCTTTTCTACCATTAACTGCTTTTCATATAGAGGAGAAAAATAAACAGAGGACTAAGTATAAAGTAAAAGTGGGTGAATCTAAGTCATTTTCTCCTACTGAGAAGAAAACTGAGGCCTATGTGCCATAGAAAGTGTGTGACAGAATCATCATCCCATAAAAAGCCCACAGGAGTTGGTTGGATCTTTGTAGATCTTTGCATAAATGCTAGGATGGGAATTAGCATGCAAAGAATAACTGCAGTTTTTAAACCATATGCAAACTTTGTGAAACTGAAAAAGAATCTCCGAAAATGCATAATGTCTTATAATACAAATGTCCTAACCCAATTTAACTGATAAACTAAAAATACAGAATGTTTAAGCAAAGTACATAGCATATCACATATATGCATTTTAAGAGCAGCTTCCATTTATTGTTATTCTTTATACAAAAAGCAGTTTAATAAGCTTTTAGGTGCTTGTATAATCTTTTGAAAATCAACACTCCTATGAAATAAAATCTATTAATTGTCCCCTATTGTATAGATGAGAAAGCAAACTGATATATTACAGTGATATAACTTGTTTAAGATTACCAACTAATTATTATCTATATAATTCCAGAATAGGATTGCTTTGTGACTTTCATAAGCCCTAGGTACATTTGCTTTTGTGGGTGCCTTTCTCAATGAAAGATACTAAAGGTTACACTTTATGACCAAATTGGTATAAAAATGAGTATAATTTAGGCCACATTATATTCAATTTTGAATGGTTTTTCTGCATGATTTGACTTGATCATGAAGTCTTTCTTATTTAAACTGTTTATGTATAAACTAATAAATATAAACTTTAGTTAATATAAACCAAAATCCACTGTAATATGTCAAATTATATTGATAATTTTTTTGAATACAAAACTAGTCTTTGTATTCCTGGAATAAACTCTTCTTGGTTATGGTATACTTTTATATGGATGAATTCAATTTGCTAAAATTTTTTGAATTCTTGAATCTCTGATAATGAGAAATACTGGTCTATAGTTTTGTTTTTTTGGCATTGATCTATGTCTATGTTTGGTCTTAGTGTTAGGGTAATGTTCGGCTTATAAAATGAATTGAATCTTTCCTCTCCTTTTAATATTTGGAAGATACTGTGTAGAATTAGTGTTATTTTTGATTTCTATTTATTTATTTAATTTTGAGATAAGAGTTTTGCTCTCGTTGCCCAGGCTGGAGTGCAATGGCACGATCCGAGCTCATTGCAACCTCCACCTCCTGGGTTCAAGAGATTCTCTTGCCTCAGCTTCCTGAGTAGCTGGGATTACAGGTGCCTGCCACCACCCCCAGCTATTTTTTGTATTTTTAGTACAGATGGGGTTCCACCATGTTGGCCAGGCTGGTTTCGAACTCCTGACCTCAGGTGATCTACCCAGCTCGGCCTCCCAAAGTGCTGGGATTACAGGCATGAGCCACCGCACCCAACCCTCGTGCTATTTTTTAAATGTTTGGTAGAATTTGTCAGTAAAACCATCTGGAGCTAGATATTTCCTTTTCAGCCATGTAATATGTATTTATTTTAGCTACTGTATTTTTCAGCTGCAGAATTTCTATTTTGGCTCTTTTTTTAATACTTTCCAAAATTCTCTTAAGATCTTTGCCTATTCATTTACTTTTTCATCTTTTCCTATACATCCTAAAATGTTATTATAATAATATGTAACTCCTTGTCTGCTTGTTGCAACATCTAGTTAATCTGTGTTTTTGTTAAATTATTTTTTGATGAGAGATATTATTTTCTAGCTTCTTCACATCTCATAATATTTTACTGTATTAAATTGTGCATAGAATTACAATGGAGATTGAGTTATACTACTATTTTGTTTGATTTATTCCAGTGAGTATGAACTCTTTTCTATGTGTGATAGCTAAATTGAAAGAGCGATCATTTACATTTTATTATGAGATAAGTTAATTTGGGATTGGACCCCAGCATTAGAAAGTCAAATACATTTCTGGTTAGCACAGTTCCCAACTTCCAGCTCTGTGGCTGTAGGCACTGATGATTCTGGGTTTGTGTCTCATTATCAGTGTTTGATCCTGAAGCCAGTAAGGGGTTGGGCCACAGTTATCACCTTTGGATTGAATGGGTTAAGCCAGTTTCCAAACCCGAAGAATGTTTGAAAGTGAATAAGTTCTTTCTTGGTTTTGGTCCTGCCTCCACTGTCAGTTCACAGCAAAACTGTGGAGGGGGTAAGTATTAGAAAGAATAATTATTCAAGCAAACTATTAGTGCATGAGGAGTGTTTCTGAATCTAATCTGTCCCATCTGCTCTCATGATTGCCATTAGTTTCACAGGTTCCTCTGGACCTAGTAAGGGTAAAACTTTCTTCTCTCTCTGCCTGTACACAAACCCAACCAATTACCCTCCTCCCAGAAGATGCCACTAGCTACTGCTCACCTATGAGGTACTATCCCTTACTGTGAGTTAATTCTTTAAAGCTTCCTTACACGCACTTTTCTTTGACAGTCTGATAGGTAATATGATGGTTAATTTTATGTGTCAACTTGACTAGGACGCAGGTTGCCCAGATAGTTGATCAAACATTATTCTGGGCCGGGCACAGTGGTTCACGCCTATAATCCCAGCACTTGGGGAGGCTGAGGAGGGTGGATCACTTGAGGTCAAGAGTTCAGGAGCAGCCTGGCCAACATGGCAAAACTCTGTCTCTACTAAGAAAATGCAAAAATTAACCAGGTGTGGTGGCATGCACCTGTAGTCCCAGTGACTCCGGAGGCTGAAGCATGAGAATTGCTCAAACCTGGGAGGTGGAGGTTGCAGTGAGCTGAAATCTCACCACTCTACTCCAGCCTGGGAGACAGAGTGAGGCTCTGTCTCAAAAAAAAAAACCAAAAAAAAAAAATTATTCTGGATATGGTTATTTGGAGATGAGATTAACGTTTGAATTGGTAGACTGAATAGTAGATTGCCCTCTGTAATATGGATAGACATCATCTAACAGGTGAAGACCTGAATAGAACAAAAAGGCTGACCCTCCCTTGAACAAGAGGGAACTTTTCCTGCCTGACTGCTTTGAGCCAAGACATTAGTCTTTGGACTCAAACTGAAACATCACCTCTTCTTGAGTCTTTAGACTGCCAGTTTTCAGACTGGAACTTACACGATCAGCTTTCCTGGTTCTCAGGCCTTCAGACTCATACCAGAAGTGCACATTAGCTCTACTAGGTCTCCAGCTTACTGAACACAAATATTGGCACTTAGTCTTTATAACTGCATGAGCTAATTCCTTATTTTTTTCTCTCTCTCTCTTTTCTCTTTTTCCATATACACTTTAATAGCTCTGTTTCTCTGGAGAACCTTAACTGACAGAGGTAAGTATATGTTATATGCTATATTTCTGGCATTTTGTTTTGTTTTGTTTACTGTGAGTGTGAAAGTTTTCTGCAATGTTCAATGTCCTAACTGGAAGCAGAAACTCCAAACTCACTTATTTTTGTGATTAGTCTTTATTAAATAGGAAAATGTATGGAGAGGTTAAGGGTAAAAGAAAGACACTTATGTAACAAAAATAGAGAAATGATAGATAGGTGATCATATAGGGAAGAAGATTCATATTTGGTTGATGTATTAGTCTGTTTTCAAACTGCTATGAAGACACTCCCTGAGACTGGGTAATTTATAAAGAAAGGAGGTTTAATTGACTCACAGTTCCATATGGCTAAGGAGGCCTCAGGAAACTTACAATCATAGTGGACGGCAAAGAGGAAGCAAGGCATGTCTTACATGGCAGCAGGAGAGAGAGAGAGAGTGAGTAAATGCCACACTTAAAACTGTCATCTCTCATGAGAACTCACTCACTATCAGCAGAACAACATATAGGGGAAACGACCCCATGATCCAATCACTTCTCACCAAGTCTCTCCCTCAACACCTGGGGATTACAAGCAAGACGAAATTTGGGTGGGGCCACGGAGCCAAAACACATCAGGTGACTTGTCATGTCAAATTGAATCCCAATTAGTGATCAAAATGTTGAGAGTTTCAAAACTACATACTTGGAAATATTTAGCAGAGAGAAGAGAATAACCAGAAAATGAGAGCTATTTTTAAATGACCATAAGACTATCCTTACATAAGATGTTAGGTTTGTTCTTTGTTGTTCTAGAGAGCAGAACTAAGGCCAATGAGCAAAAATTTAGGGAGGCCTATTTTAGTCTCAATGAATTCATCCAATAAATGTGCTTTAAAAGGCTACTACATGACAATCCCTGTTCATGACACTTGAGATAACGTCCATTGAACAAAGAAAACAAAATTCTTGCCCTATGGAATTTACAGTCTAGCAAGGAAAATCTAAGTAATGGGAATCTAAGAACTCAATGAAAGGAAAATAACTTGTCAAGAGTGGGAAAAATGACTCTTGAGTAGCTGAGACTCCTGGCAGAATCTTGATAATTGTATAGCATATTTTGAAGGAGATTCCTAAATCAGAACAGATTTGAGTCAGGTGACCTCTGAGGTTTCTTCTCAGTGTGAGATGCTCTTAATCTTTGACAATATAAACTACCTACAAAAAATATCACAGACTTTGCTATAAGCATTCTCTGAGAATTAGAGTGACTTAATTTCTTCCTTGGATGCCAAAAGAGGGGGTTTATCACTCTCAAACAGCCATTCTATGGCAGTAATTAGGTTCTTACACATCATGTGCCACACAGACACTCTGCTTGGCCACCTTCCATCTGTCCTTTATATCTTAGCTAGAAAATCACTTCCCCTTTCACTCATCCCTAATGCTAAATTAGATCCTCTTTACACTGTATCTTACCCTTTAGTTTTCCTGCACAGCACTCACATCCATTTGTAATTTCACCCCCTCTATGTGTGATTATTGATGCAGCATCTATATCCCCGTGAATCCTCAAGGCCCATGAGAGCAGGGACTGTACCTGTTTTCTTCTCCACTTTATGTGCAGAAGCCACCCCTGTCCCTGACACAGGACAAAGTGCAATGAATCTATATTGGTGGTAAATGATAGGTGAATTGAGCAGGATATCTGGAGAACAGGAAATTTTCATCTTTAAGTTATCAAGAGCATTGGGTGATGGTTTCATTGTGTAAAGCCACAGAGAAAGGAAGGAGTTCCTCAGGGCTGGGTTTTTTCACAGATTCCTCTCTATTCTTATATATCTAGAACTCTGGAATGTTAGAGCTGCAAGAGACCTTAGAATTCATTTAATGCCTCGTTTGCAGAAAAGAAAAACCTGAACCTACAGAGAGGAACAGGCTATGAATATGCATGAATCCATGGATACACAGGGCGCATTTCAAGAGCACTTTCTCAGAAATATTTGGGAACACACACACCACACACACACACACACACACACACACACACACACACACACACACCCCAACCTTCTCAAACCATCCAACTTAAGTTTGAAATTCATCCTAAGCTGTTGATCCGAAAGTGGCTGAAGATGGGAGAACTGGGCGGGGGGGTGTTGCTGGGCTGGTGCGGAGCCAGGGGCCTCACGGTGGCGGGGTGGGGCGGAGGGTGGCGGCCCTCACACGCCCGGGGTCCCGGGGGTCCCAGGTGCTGAAGGAGGCCGCAGGGCCCGCCGCGCGGAGCTGAAATGCTGACAGGCCTCTGACTGCGCTGGGCACCACAGTAACTTTCCGAAACCTCCCACGGCGGGGTGGGGGAGGGGAAACCCAAAATCCCAAATATAATTTAATTTCCAGGGTAAACATTTTCCTGTGAAAATGGCCAAGGCGTTCCTCGAGGCGAGGCGGCCCTCTTCGGCAGGACCACACTGCCCCCTTGAGCATCCCGCGGAAACCCTCCGCAGAGTCGCAGAGGCCGGGGACGCGGTCCTGGGAGCCCGCGGGGAACCCGGATGAAGAGACTCTAGGGCCGGGCTGCACCACGGAGAGGGAAGAGGCTGAAGTGGCATCTCTTCTCAAGTGGGCACATAACCAAAACATTAATTATTAGGGACGTTCCGTTTATCTTGAAAGACCTGTGAGCAAAGGGCACTACTGGAAGTGGTCAAAATAAACGCCTACTGGCTGAGCTGAAAGCTAAAAGGGAACCCTGCTCTAAAGCATCTTCCCTAAGATCCTGCTCCAAGGCCCCAGCCTGGCATGAAACGGGTCAATTTCTTCAGCATTTATTAAGTGTTTAGTGCACGTTAGAAGCTGTGCTAAATCCGTGATATATATATATATATATATATTTTTTTTGACATGTAGTTTTGCTCTTGTTGCCCAGTCTGGAGTGTAATGGCGCATTCTTGGTTCACAGTAGCCTCCGCCTCCCAGATTCAAGGGATTCTCCTGCCTTAGCCTCCCAAGTAGCTGGGATTACAGTATGCACCACCAAGCCCGGCTAATTTTTTGTATTTAGTAGAGACAGAGTTTCACCATGTTGGTCAGGCTAGTCTCCAACTCCTGACCTGAGGTGATCACCCGCCTCGGCCTCCCAAAGTGCTGGGATTACAGGCGTGAGCCACCGCGCCCGGCCTATATATTGTTATTTAACCTTTATAACAACCCTGTGAGGTGGAAGTTACCGTTTTCTGGATTTTACAGAGGACAAGGACAGAGACTTTGAGAGTTTCAGCAAGTTTTCCGTAACTATATCAGTAAATGGCTGAGCAGGGATTAGAGTCTAGGTCGGTGGGACTATACTGGAATGTCAGGGAGAACCCAGATAATAATTCTGCCTGTCCGCTCTGTGAATTTGGGTTGGTTACCTCCCTTTCTCCAGACCTTCTATTTCTCCTCTGTAAAATGAAGGTCCTGCATTAGACCTCAAGGGTTAAAACTCTAAGCTTCTATGAATCTATGGCATTGGCTTAACAGGAATTAGTTCAATAGATTGGCAAATCAGAAGCACTGAAAAGAGCCTCAAGACGGGAAGGTTTGGACTAGCAGTAGTGTAGCAATGGAGGTCAGCTTTGCACAGGACACAGTGCTGGGGACCCACAGCCTGGGCAAATGGAATGGAGGCATAGAGAGAAGAGCCACGTCCAGATGTGTGTCCTATAATTGCACGGATTCCACCTGCTTTCTAATTTGGACACAGAATGGCCTTGCACAGATTGAGTTGTCAGCTGGTCCATCTTAGATCAAAGACAAACTGTTCTGCCATGTTACAAGGTGATAAATTACATTTATAGTACGGTGTCTATGTGGGTTGGAGTTTATATGAAGACAGTGGGGATGTAGCGTTTACAAACTGTGGAAGTAAATGGAATTGAAAAGCCATTTCTCACTTCCTCTCTCAAATATGTCTCCTGTGGTTTAGGGAGAAAGTCAGTAGGATCTCATGGTAAACTGCTGACCTTGGAAAATTGCTTCTTAAAATAATAGTTATAACTTACTGAGCTCCATCTCTGTCACTGACATTAGTGTAATGATTGCCAGAAATTTCCCAGAGTCGTTACCTTGTGGATATTGCAATATTTGAGACCTTCAGTGCTTCAATTTAATTTCACATACACATGTATACATTGAGCCACTATATATACTAAGCACTATTATTCTATTCTAGAAGCTGGGGTAAGAGATCATTTCAATTTTACTCTCAAGAAATTCTTTGTCTTTGGCGTAAGAAACAAAAAGAGCAACTGTTAACATTTCAAGCTGGTAAGAGCCATGAGAGAGGTTTGCCTGAGGTCTTATGGGACTCAGATCCCAATTCAGTCTGACTGAGAAAGAACGGTTAAAAGAACTATGCGGAGGAAGAGATAAATCTAGTCCGGTGGGTGAGGGCAGGAAGAATGTTCTAGACAAAGGAACTATCGTGAGCAAAGACACTGCTGCATGGAACACTACAGTTTATTCGTGGAACTGAGTAAAGCTGTTCTGGCAGCAGGAAGGATGCCTGTGGGACAGTGGCACAGGATAAGTCTGGAGAGGTAGATGTGGGGCGCAGATCAAAAAGACTTCCTAGTGCTTCATAAGCCATTTGAATCTTATCCTAAAGGAAGTGTGAGGCCCCTGAAGGACTTCATGCAGTGCAATCATCCTTAATATAATCAGAACACATTTTAAATGCCCTCATGGCTAAGATCTGAAAGCAAACAAGATCAAGACGAGAAGAAATAAGATAATATAACATTATAATATAAAATATTATAAATATTATATATTATTACACATAATTAATACAACGAGCAGTTAGAATTCTTTTAAGCTGTTGACAATTTCTGGACTTTACCATTGTAAGATGGACTGGGTACGTGTAACAGAATCTGTACTTGATTTTTAATGTGTTTACAGGGCCATGATAGCATCTATGAATCAGTGCCTTGGGCTTAGAACACTTTCTTACAAACAGTAAATAATTCAATTTTATTTGTGTCTTCTCGGCTTTGGCAGGACACCATCACACTATCTGTGCTTTCCATTTTGCAGTTAGTTGGTCTTCTCTAGTTAGACACAACTAACTGCACACAACTTCTGCAGTTAGTTGTGTCTTCTCATTTTGCAGTTAGTTGGTCTACAATCAGAAACAATATTCCCAGGGTTATAGACAGGAGGAGCCCTCTTCCATCCGCCGCTGCCTCTATGAAATTCCAGCATCATTTTTCTGGTTTTCATTTGGAAACAAAGACACTAAAGAGTATCTTTGAAGAGTCTGAAATCCATAAAACAGAGAGCAAAAAAACTGAAAATAGAACCGGAAAACTTATTTGCTCTTTCCCTTGAGTTCTTGTGCAGACTAGGAATTATGATGCAACTTGACTTGCTGACCATAAATTGTCCAATTTCTTCACGCCTCCAAGCTGACGCCAACCTGTCATCAAGATCTGGTCTTGATCTCTCCAGTCTGGTTCTTCACTTTTTAAACTGAAGCCTGGCTCTTTGCAGTCTCTTTCTGATTAACTTAGGATCTGGCTTTCCTCAGTCAGATTTCTGCCCACTGAAGAACTGATATAACAATACAATTTCCTGGGACTTCCAACATCTCAGTGAAAATACGGAAATGGAAAAAACACATAACTTAAACCAAACAGTTCTCATTTGCTCTGAGGTTCAAGAGCCAGTCCTGGATAATATACTCCTGTACTTATTCAAGTGTAACTTCACTGTAGAATTTCCTGACCCCCTTATTTAAAATTGCAACCTGCCGCCATGCCTCATTCCGTTTGCCCCACACTAATTTTTTGTGTATCTCTTATTGTAACTTGTTTATTATAGTTATTGTTTATTGCCTATTGCTCCCCCTAACCCCAAAAATACAAAGTTCACAAGGACAAAGACTTTTTCTTTTTTTATTCATTGAAGTATTTTAAGAGTATATGAAAGTACCTTGTGCATAATACATATTCAATACATGTTTTCTGAATATGGGAGATGTACTTATATATTTTTTTCTATATACACACAGGCTTACATCTATATTTCAATAAAGAGAATTGGCTAGATAGGTAGGTAGAGGTGAAGAGGTAGGTAGGTAGGTAGGTAGGTAGATGGAGATGCTTTTGTGTTTATGTGGGAGTATAGGAAAAGATAAAAGGAGAGAGAACATTAAAACAGATTCAGCCAGAGTGAGAATCACCATGTCATATCTCTAGACATAATGATTTCTGTACAAGTAATTAGCATACCCAATCTAAAAATTCCTTGTGGAATCACAGAGGAATGATAGAAATTGAGATTCTTCCAGGAAATCCAGGATAGTCTCTGTGCTCATTATTTAGATCTCACCCAAGGTATGATGGACCCCTCCTCACTTGGAATATCCACCTGAGATCCAGAATTATAGATCTTAGAGAAGCTTCGAAACCATAGACCTTGGCATTAGAGAGGTAAAGGAGAAAACTGGAGAGCTCTTCTCAGTGGCAATACCAAGTAGTAGTGACTCAAGAAAGTTTTATCGCATCTCCATTTCCAAGTCAAACTCAGTAAAAATATAATCTGCATAAAAGCCACAGTAAGACTTCAATTAAAATATTCTGAGACACCTTCATGCTCACTCAACTCTGTCGAATCCTTCCCACCAGATGGCTACCCACAACCTCTCCTCTGTGGAAGTTCCACAACTACATTACTACTCTTCTTCTTTCCCTGCATGATCCACAGCCTATAGTGTAATCTCCAAGCCGCGAGCCCATCTAGTACCAATGTCTCAAGTGCTTCAGTAATCAGAGTACTTTGAGAGCTTTAATTCTGAAAGGATGCTACTCATGACATGGATTTCCCTCTAAAAATCTCCATGTACTATGATTTCAAGTATTTCTATGTCTCTTTATCTTTTTCTATTTCTGTCTCTTTCACAACACACATACACATACGTATCAATTACAGTAGTCCCTACCTTGTTCTATATGGGAGATATGTTTCAAGGACCCCCAGTGAATGCCTGAAACTGCAGATAGCATTGAACCCTATTCATACAGGTTGAGTATCCCTTATCCGAAACTCTTGAGACCAGAAGTGCTTAGGATTTCAGACTTTTTTTGGATTTTGGAATATTTGCACTGCTTGAACATCCCAAATCCAAAAATCCAGAATCCAAAATGCTCCAATGAATATCATGTTGGCACTCAAACAGTTTCAAATTTTAGAGCATTTCAGATTTCGGATTTTCAGATTTGGAGTTCTGATTCTTGTACTCTTGTTTCTTTTTCTATACATATATACCTATGATAAAGTTTAATTTATAAATTAGACACAGTAAGAGGTCAACATTAATAACTAATGATAAAATAGAACAATTATAACAATATGCCACAATAAAGGTTATGTGAATGTGTGCTTGCACTCTCACTCTTGCGCTCTCTCTCTAAATACCTTAATATTTTTGGATTGTAGTTGACACTGGGCAACCAAAACCATGGAAAACAAAATCATGGATGTGCACTACTCTAAGGGTATTTTTCTATGGCCTCAGTGAGCCCATCATTCATTTCTGGTGGTTATAGATGAATTTGGAATAATCATCTACATGGATGTAAAATTCTGTTTCTGCAACTGTGGACTGGAATTATACAAGCTTTATTTTTCTTTTTCAAGTGAAGTGTACAAAGATACAGTTTATTCCATCTTCCCTCTGGGGAATCTACATATTCATGTTGTATGTGATGAGTGTGTTGCTATGGAAATAATTATGGCTTTACATTAAGTAGCCAGAAAGCCAGCAACAAGAAAATTGGTTTTATTTACTATTCAGTCATGCATTTCCAACCCCACCCTGCCCCAGCAGACTCTATGCCCTGAAGTTTTCCAGAATTCCTTGCTACAAGAACCGTTCAGCTATGACCACTGGATGGCCACTGTTGGCAATGGTGGGTGGTGCAAAATTTTTAAAAATCTGGGTTTTTTTCTTTGCAAAAATAAAAAGATATTCATCACTTTAAACTAAATTAAGGATAGGAATATACATTGCAATGGGTCTCACCTTGAAAATGTGCTTCAGTGGTTGTTTATCACCAAACCTTTGACTTCCTATGAGGACACTGGTCCTGCACCCCAGTTAGCTCCATGCTTTTCCACCCTGGGTGGTCATTAGAATCCCCTGGAGAAACTTAAAAACCTATAGATATCTTGTCCCTATATAAACCAGGCTCCATGGGGTTGGGACCAGGCATCATAATTTTTCAAAAGTTCCCCAGGTGATTTTAACATTCAGTGCAGGGTTGAGAAACATGGAATTAGTTGGTGGGTAGAAACCTCCCCTACCATCAAGTCGGCTTTCCATTTGATGTTCCTGCTATTTTTATGAAAGTCGTTGGAATCCTGGCCCAATAAATAGCACTTATTGCTGACTGCTCACTGCAGCCAAGGACTTTGCACACCTCATCTCAAAAAAATGTTGAGATATTCCCCTTTTACACAAAAAGAAATTGAGGCTCAAAGGGGTTAAGCAGCAGCAGCAATGAAAAAAAAAATCTGTTAAGTCACTGCTGCTACTCTTTACTAGAGGATTAAAATGATATATGATAATAGAAAAAACAAAGTCAAGAGAGATACAGATTCTATCTGTGCTCTCCTATGGATGTTCAATGTGAATGTGTATGTTTTGGTTTGGTTTGGTTTGGTTTGGTTAACTATGAGCTTCAGCTTTCCTCTTAGCAAGATGACAGAATTAGATCAAATGCCTTCCAGTTTCCCCCCAGCCTTAGCATCCTGTATGCTATGGTTGAAACTGCACAGCCTGTAGAAACAGATAGACTAGCTTTTTAATACTGGATAGGTTAAAAAGCTCATTTATGAGCTCTGTAATCTCCAATAAGTACACTTCTCTGAGCTCCAGTGTTCTTTATCTTTTAAATTAAAAAATAAATCCAAATTGTCTTCCAGATTGTAGTGAGGTCTAGGATAATGTACATAAAGTGCTTGGTTCACATTAGATATTCAATAAAAGAACCATTTGATATGTGTTTATTCAGTCACTCTTCATTCAATAAATATCATGGAAGGTCTTTGAGATTCTGGGCTACAATGATGAGCAAAAACCAGTGCTAAGTTTTCCCTCACGGAGCTTAGAATCTGGTGAGGGAAGAGAAGTTAACTGAGACAAATGCAGAATTGCAACTGCAACAAGCACAAACATGAAGCTAAGAGATGCTATAGTAGGAGAATTTGACCTGGTCAGGGAAGTCAAAAGAGGCTTCCTGAGGAAGTGAACCTTTAACTGAGATGAGATGCAGGAATAATGTTAATAAAACGATGAGAATAGGGCAGAGGGGACAGTAGGGACGACCTCTGTGGCAGATTTCACTGTGGCTGGAGCAGAGACGAATGCAGTTGAGAGTGGTTATTGACCAGGCACTGAATGGGGCTTGCAGGCTGTCTTAAGGAATTGTGTCTGAAGCTTACGAGCAAAGAAAGTTATTACAAGATGTTAAACAGGAGGGAAATAGGATTAAATTGCATTTTTTTTTTTTTTTTTTTTTTTATTCTCTGTTGTTTGAGACAGGGTCTTGTTCTGTCACCCAATCTGGAGTGCAGTCGTGCAATCAGAGCTCACTGCAGCCTCAATCTCCTGGGCTCAAGAGATCCTCCTGTCTCAGTCTCCAAGTAGCTGGGACTGAAGGTGCACACTATCATGCCTTGCTATTTTTTTATTTTTGTAGAGATTAGGTCTTTCTATATTTCCCAGGCTGGTCTCAAACTCCTGGCCTCAAGCGATTCTCCCAGCTATGGCCTCCTGAAGTGCTGGGATTAAAGGTGTGAACCACAGCACTCAGCCTGCAGTTTGAAAAGAACACTCTGGTGTGAAGATCAGACTGGCGGGGAGTCAGCAGAGTGAGGACAATGAAGTGAATGAAGAGGCAGTTATCCCCTGGGCAAGAGAGATGATGCTGGCTCTGTCAGAAGATGGTTACAG
This sequence comes from Chlorocebus sabaeus, assembly GCF_047675955.1. Taxonomy (NCBI): domain Eukaryota; kingdom Metazoa; phylum Chordata; class Mammalia; order Primates; family Cercopithecidae; genus Chlorocebus; species Chlorocebus sabaeus. The sequence goes on from NC_132919.1 coordinate 42,586,168, forward strand.
ACATGGAGAAATATGATGGATTTGAGGATGTAAGGGGGATAAAATAGACAATTTTGGTAAAGGATTTGGAGTGAGAGGTGGTGAGGGAGACAAAGAGAAAGGAAGAAATAAGATTCTGGATTACAAAACCAAATGAAAATTGGCACTATTTGCCAAGACATGTGATCCAGTTTGGGAGTTTTATGGGGTAAAAGGGCATTGAAAAAGATGATGAGATGGGTTTTAGACATGTTGTGTTTTAAGTGCATCCAAATCTTCTAAGAGGCACATTTACCAAAGGCAAGTACCATTATAGGTACTCAAGAAAGGAAGTTTCCCGGTGATGATCAACATCACACAAATACAATCTAAGAGTCTTGTGCACTCATTCTTGTGTCTCCCCGATCCATTAAGCACACGGAAGCCAGAATGGCCTTTAACAATGCAAATCCATTTAGGTTGCTATTGTCTGAAATCTTGTTATTACTACCCACTGATTGCAGCATTGTCTAAAATTCTTCATGTGGCTCACAAGGCTCTCCCTCATCATTGGCTGCACCTCCATCCTTGAGTGAGCTCATCTCACTTTCCTTCTACTCATTGTGTCCTCCATGTTGTCATCCTTTCTCAGATATGCCAAACTCCTTCCTATAACTACCATATCTATGATCAAACTCCACTATATCACCACACAACCTTCACATCACCAGACTGGTACTGCTACTCCTCCAAGATTCTATTTAAACACCACAGTCTCAGGGACACCTTCTCTATTCCCCGCTCCACCATAGACTAGGTTAGATTCCCTTGATGTACATTCCCCCAGCACTCTCCTTTTCACTGCCTAACACAACAGGAAGTATAGAACATTTTGTATAATTTTGGTTTATTATTAGTCACTCTTACTAGAACAAGGGATATGTATTTATTTCTTATTGATGCAGGCTTAGCATGGAAGTGACCAAGGATAATTTCATGGGAGAAGACAATGAAGCTATAACTTTGTCTTCAATGTGTCCCAGGAAGAAACAACGGCAGGACAAAGGTATGGAATTGAAGCCAACACATATTCAAAAACATATTTGATAGTTTAGCTCTAGGCCCAGGAAGAACTTTAAGAAGAAGAATGCTGTTTCGGTGAAGAGTAGCAGTCTGTTTTGCTGAAGATAACCCAGGAAGTCTCCCAGTTCTGCAAAGAATATGCCTTAAGTGGCCACTGAAGGAAAGTGCTTCAAAGAGATAGATGAGGCAAGGATAGAGAACACCCTTCACCTCACAGTCAGACAGAAGCCCACTGACTCAACCTTGTCTTTGGAGCACTTGGTATGTTCAATGAAAAAATAATTAAAGACATAATGGTGGACTAAAGCATTCTTTTTTAGTTTTTAGTATACACAACAAGTATCAGTTGCCAAAGGTTTCAGAAAACGTTTTAGGACTACAAGTATGTAATTTATGAAATTCTATCCATTAGGTTATGTCATTCCTTATGAATTGGAAAATGTTAATTATGTCATTTGATTGAATTTTTATGAGTAAACACCTTGGTTGAACTTGTAAGGCACTCATTCTCCTATTTCTCCTGCAGGGTGGGAAAAAAATAAGTGAACCTACAGGGTTGAGTCATGTTATACCACAATAGGCATGTACTAGCCTACTGCAACACAGAAGAATAAAGAATCTAAGTTGAGGTTGAAGATGCACTAGACACTTCTTATTTTTGCCTTCCCAATATCAATCTCCCATTCAGCAAGTGTTTTGTGGGCACACTTGATTCAATTTAGCTGACTTCAGCCCAAAGCTCCAGGACAGGACACATGACCCAGTTGGAATCAATTTAAATAGTATATTCCCTGAGTTTTCATTAGTGGTAAATAGGCAGTCTGTGGTCTCCCAAATCCTACTGGGACTATCAAGAGAAAGACATACTACTAGTCACTCTGCTGGTCAGACCTCAGCCTGGCACTTCAGGTAGCCACCTTGTACCAAATAAGAGAGCCTGATGGAGGTTTAGGACAGTTATAAGGAAAGCAGACCCATGGGATAAAGGAAACATTGTCCTAGTGACAATGTCTGAGTTTTTACCACCAACTGTTCTTGAAGTGAGACTATCTCTACATTTTATATTCTAAGCTAATAAATCCTCCATATTTAAGTGTCTATCCCTTGCAATTGGGATAATTTGAAACTGGCTATAGCAAATAGTAAAGGATATCAAAATGCAAAGAATGATGAGGCCAGAAGAAGTAATAAGTCAATAAGCCAGAAACAAAGTGGAAATCAGAAAATGAGGAAGGAAGATTTTTAAGCCAAAGACGAATGGCTGTCATGAACCAAGCTAGGAAAAGTGGGACTGCAGGAGGTTAGGCTTTTGTGGTGCTTGGAGCATGGGACAGGTAGCAGTTCAACATGCCTGAAAGGGCTAAAGAATACTGTATTTGCTGCCGTAATGAAGTCCCATGAACTGGTGGCTTGGGATGGCAGGCATTTATTGTCTCACACTTCTGGAGGCTGGAAATCTGAAATCGAGGTGCTGCTAGGTCATGTTCCCTCCGAAGTATCTAAGGGAGGATCCTTCCTTGCTTCTTCAAGCTTCTGGCAGCCCCAGACTACTTAGCTTGTGGCAGCATCACTCCAAGCTCCACCTTCAACTTCCCATGATTGTCTTCCCTCTGTGTCTCTGCATCTGTGTCCAAATTTCCCTCTTCTTATAAGGCCATAATCGTATTGGATTTAGGGCTCACCCTATTCTAGAATGACCTTATCTTAACTCATTACATCTACAATGACCCCATTCCCAGATAAGGTCACATTCTGAGGTACCTGGGGCTGGACTTCAACATATCTTTTTGAGGAACACAACTCAACCTATTACAAATATTGACTTGCCTAAACCCTTAGAACGACCACCTGGGAAATTTATTCTTTTGCATCCCTCTGCTCCCCTCCTCTTTTTCACATCCCTTCCACCATTCAACAGAACCCTTTCTAATTACTTTCTTATCCAGGATCCAGCTGTCTGTCTATCAGGTTAACTTCCCAGTCCTCCCCTATTTTCAGAAAACTCTACCTATACTCCATCCACACCATTACATGCATGGGGCTCCCAAAGGGCACGTTCCTATACCCACACACAAGTGATGGACCTCAGGTGAAAAGCTGATCCTACCTAAGCTAAAATCCCCTTCTAGGAACTTAGAATTGAGACTGGGAAAGACATGTGGGCTCTTTCCTGGTGGCTAGTTCTTTTCCACTTAGGAGTTGCAGGCTGTAGCCATTTTTTCTCATATGGACTAAGAGGCAGAGAAAGCCAGTATTGACACAGGGAGGGGAACAGCACACACTGAGGCCTATTGGGGGTAGAGGGCAGGGAGAGGGAGAGCATCAGGAAAAACAGATAATGCATGCTGGGCTTAATACCTAGGTGATAAGTTAATAGATGCAGCAAATCACTGTGGCTCATGTCTACCTATGTAACAACCCTGCACATCCTGCACATGTACCCCATAACTTAAAATTTTAAAAAATAATAATTTTAAAAGGAGAGAGAACAAAACTGACTCCAATACTCCAAAAGCAGAGTAGATACAAGAGACAAGCAAGGGTGCTGTGGGCATTGGAGGCTCTAGTTTCAGTCAGCTCCTGAGACTCAGGGGCTTCCTCCTTGTGCTTGTGTTCCGTGAGATATGCCTCTTTCATTATTCTAATTCACCTACATTTTGTAAGTCAGCCTTCAGATATAAATAAGTTATAAACACATTATAAATGTACTGTATCAAAATCCACTATTAAGGAAGTTTCTGATATGGTTGTACACACTGATATGCGAAGGATCTGAAGGCTCAACATGTTTTATAGTCCAAGATAATCTAGAGCTAGAAGTCTTAATCCAAAGATATGAAACTAAAGAAGGGCAACAAAAGGCAGGAGGCAAGGTCTTTCAGGGGGGATGAGAATAAATATTCCAGTTGCTTCTAAATAACATTGTGCAAAGAGAATTCAAAATTATTAAGTGGTTCTCAAACTTGAGCATGCATGAGAGTCACCCAGGAGGCTTGTAAAATACAGAGATCTAGGACCGACTCTGAATGTATGAATTGGTAGATCTGCACACAAGGGTTTGCCTTTCTAACAATTCCCAGGGTGATTTGATGCTGTTGGTCTAGGGTACATACTTTGAAAACCACTAATTTTGAAGTCTGGCATTGGGTAAGGAAACTGTGCCAGGCGGTGCATGCGAGCACTTAAAAACTTTTCTTTGTGTGGGAGGATACTTCCCTTATTTGGACCGGCACTGTGAATAAGTTTTTCATTTTTGAAAAGCCTTTAGAGAAATTCAGAGGAAGTATGTAGAAGGCACACTTTAAGTTTCCTTGCAGATTGTTCCTTCAAAAGTATAAATTTTAGAGGTTACTTGTTGTATTCAGAAAAGATGCTGGATTCCAAGCCTAAGAACTTTGCTTCTGTATTTGTACTTGCTGTGGAACATCTTTGGGTCTCAGGTTTCTTACCTCTCAAATAAAAGAATTGAATTATTTTATCTCTTAGATCACTCTTGGCTCTACTATCCTCACATCTATGATGTTGCTCAAATATTGCTCCTGAAACTCCCCTGAGTGATATTCCCTAAGCAAATACATTCAAAGACCATCTCTAACCACCTCAGTCTACACCCCTCTGAAGGACAGAGTGGCGGTGAGTGTGAAGCACACAGTACTTTGCAGCGTTTCCAGGGAACATATCACAAAAGTTGAACCAAGAGGAAACTGCCCCAGAAGAGAAGGATGGTCTCTTTAAACCCTTAAACCATTTACACTGAATTGTGCTGAAGTTTTTGCAACCATTTAAATCCCCCAAAGCCCTCAACTTAGCTTGGGGTGCTGATCAAAACAAATGGGATGTTGTAAATCTACTCTAATGTCCAGGGCCTAGCAGAACACAGGCAATATTTGATATCCAGCAAAATTTTTTTAGCTCATCGAACATATTGATCAAGGAAATATTCCCTTGTGCCCAGATGGCTCAGACAAGACACAATTTGATAGACACACGTGTAAGCCATAGCATTAGGGATTACACATAGCAGCTCTCAAAGGCCTAGGGGCATAATACATTGCATCAAGTTGGAAAACACACTCAGATTGAAGCCATAGATGCTCCTTCAACCAAGTATTCAGGCATTCTTGCCTTTGTAAGAACTGCAAGCAAAGACAGAACACCACCAATGAGTTTGCAGGTGAGAGACTTTTAAAACTGGGAGTAGAGATAAAAGGAGAGAAGAACAATTTGCTCTCTGTGTTCTTCATTCCAAGTCTTCTTGGAGCAGAAATTTCTCCTCTTCTTTTCCCCCTTCAAACGTCCTGAGGCAGTAGCCATTTTAGAAGAAGGATGTATCTGGACATTAAAATAGTAAAAATAATAACAGCATGTCGCTTTGTGCAATCAGCATTCTAGGGACTAAAGAATACAGATAATTGAGACACAGAGCTTCCCCTCAAGGATCTCATATCCTCACCTGAGAGTGAGCTTTCAAAATATACCTCCAACAGCATAGTGACAGAGCTGTTGCAGTGTGCAGAAAGGAGAGAAACCCAAGCTTGCTTGGGTGTTTCTGTTTTGTTGTTATTGTTGTTTGTTTGAGACGGAGTCTCGCTCTGTTCCCCAGGCTGGAGTGCAGTGGCGCCATCTCAGCTCACTGCAAGCTCCGCTTCCCGGGTTCTCACCATTCTCCTGTCTCAGCCTCCCGAGTAGCTGGGACTACAGGCGCCCGCCACCACGCCCAGCTAATTTTTTGTATTTTTAGTGGAGACGGGGTTTCACTGTGTTAGCCAGGATGGTCTCAATCTCCTGACCTTGTGATCTGCCTGCCTCGGCCTCCCAAAATGCTGGGATTACAGGCGTGAGCCACCAAGCCCGGCCAAACAGACATTTTGCCATCAAAACAGAAAGGGTGAGGTGGCTCACGCCTGTAATCCCAGCACTTTGCGAGGCCAAGACGGGCGGATCACGAGGTCGGGAGATTGAGACCATCCTGGCTAACACCGTGAAACCCTGTCTTTACTAAAAATACAAAAAATTAGCTGGGCGTGGTGGCGGGCGCCTGTAGTCCCAGCTTCTCGGGAGGCTGAGGCAGGAGAATGGCGTGAACCCGGGAGGCGGAGCTTGCAGTGAGCCGGGATTCCACCACTGCACTCCAGCCTGGACGACAAAGCAAGACTCCGTCTGAAAAAAAAAGAAAAAAAAAAAAAAAGTCTGTTTGACCTAAAGCAGTTAAAATATTCCTTTTGTGACCAAGGTGTCCCTGCCAGCTGCTGAAGAGGGACTGCTGAGATACCTGGTCTCAGGCTGAAGTTCTACATCGGTGGTGGAGGGTTTTTCCAGGAAGACAACTGTGAGCATAATGCTGATGATTTCCTTCTGAGGCTTGTGCAGTTCTTAAGGAGGACCAACCATGCATCCGCTATACTGGAATCCCCTGGAGTATTTCTTAATAACTCAGACCCTAGGGCCTCTCCTCAGACCCAGAGAATCAAAATGTCTATGAGAATGATCCTTACAAGGAAATGAAAGGCAGAGGTATCATGAACATCTTTCTTCATCAACCCCTTAGTTGCATATTCTACATCAAGAAGGCTAGATGCAAAGAGGTGATCAGAATTTGCAGCTTTCTAAAGGCTGTAAACTTTGCCTCTTCTTTACCCTTCTAAGACAATGAGAAAACAAAAGTGTATATTGCTCTCTGAAAGGTATAGGAAGAGTCAACATAAGATATAGACCCCTGGTTTATAGTTAAAGGCAGTAAGTTTGAAACACGCTAGGTAAAATAGGTTTCTTTACTGCCAGAAATTTTAGAACATTTAACAGGTTTATACGTATTGTCAATACCTAAGAGGCTGTGCCTCAGTCAAATTCAGCTGCTGATAATAAAATCACTCTTATTTTAATTAGCAAGGGATTTGATACAAGGAATTGAGAGTTTATAAAATTGTTGGAACACTGGCATGCAAGCTCCATGCTGGGCCTGCAGGAATCATTTTCAGAATCACATCAGAGTACTGGCTTGCTAAGGGAACTGTTACGATCCAGAAGCTGCCACAGGAATCATTCCATGACAGTTAAATAAATGTCTCCCTCCCTGCTTACCCTAGTTTCAAATTCATGTCTTATCCAAATGCATCTGACTGGTAGCCTAATCCTATCTGGAACTTTAGTGCAAAGGAGTTTGGGAAATACAGGGTTTAGGTAGTAAACTTGATGTTGGAACAGATGTTGAGTGAGACAATCTATTGTATACACCACAGGCATGCCTGGTACACAACATTTTCTGAAGTTATTTAAGGACACAAAACCATTTTTCTTAAAGAAGCCTCTTGAAAAGCAAATGTTTCAGGGAACACCCTTTCACACATACTAACCCAGGTCTGCCTCCTCATTGGCAAGGAGGGAAGCTGATGCCCAAAGAGATTGGCTACTTGGCTGATGCTACCCAGTGAATTAGCAGCAGAACAGGGAGGGCATGGAGCCAGGTGTGACCCTCCTCAGTTGTCCAGCCTTGCTTCTTGCACTGCAAAGTGCCTTTGCTTCACTTTTAAGGAAGCTTGAACTGAACTCCTGAATTATGCAACAACAGAGCGAGCTAATAAGCTCTCCTGAACCTCCAATTAAGTAGAAGGATAATTATACCCTGGAGTTAGGAGAGCAGCTGAGACTGGGAGTATTACAGGAACTGTCAGCTACCGAGTCGCTTTTTAAACCTGGCGTTTCACCCTTGCTGCTTTTGGAAGGAAAGTGGGAGAAGAAGAAAACCTCTCAGTCTCAGCCCACTTTGGACAGCCCATATCCATTGAATGGGCTCTTCTCCTATTTGGGCAAAAGGGAAGAAGCCTGCTGCCCCTGCCCTGCAAACCTGGCAGGAAGAGAAGCTGGCCAGAGGGTTTTCTGTTAGGAACACATCTGCCTTTGTATTAGTTTTGACCTCATGTTTTCAGCCACCCCTCTGAAATCTAATTTTTCTCCTGCAGGACTATTATACTGCTGCCTCGAAGCAGCCGGCCTTACACCAGGTTCATGTGCCCCTAGGCGTGTCTAAGCCTTCTCCCAGAAATCTGATTTCATCATGGCAACCTCCATCTCCCCTAACCCCTCAGCTAAAGATTAATTTTTCTATGTGTTTCCCTGCTCAGCACTTACAAATGTGTTTGTTTTGCACTGTCTTAATTATTCTGATTTATTAATGTCACATGTTTTTCTACAGTGTAATTGCAGTCCTCCTAAGATACCTCAGATTATTAAAAAATAAAAGCAGTTGTTCCAGTGGCGGAAGGGAAACCATCTTTCAGATTCACACAAACGATATTATTTTTCCTGTCAGAATTTGGAATTTAATCAGCCAATTTTCATTTTTAAGGTGACAGGTTCAGTTTTCATGTAGCAAGCAGAAAATGATAAAGTAGTCGATCAGAACTGACAAAACCTAAAGCTCAAAGAAAAGAAAAAAATCGCTGACTAGCCAGAAAATCACACCCAAATCAACATGCTCCTAGTCCATCCACAAAAATTGCAGTGCGGTTAAAAATTGTCAGAGGTAAACAGAAAAACAAAACAGATAACAATGTGGCAGTCAGACATTCAGACTTTCTACTTTATGGTTTTCAAACCACCTCCCCCTATCCCGCAGCACAGTCAAATCTCCTGGGAGCTTGGAAAATCTCCCTGATGCCCAGGTTTTAGCTCAGACTGATTAAGTGGAGATCTCTGGGGGTGGAACCCAGACATTAGTATTTTTAAAGCTTTCCAGGGGGTTCATATTGTACAAGGTTGATTGCTCATTACAAATTCTCATCAACAGAATTCAAGTAATACAAATTCTTACATTTAATTCAACATGCTACAGCTATTTGGTATCATAAAAACACAGACAATAGGAGACATGCCTGAAATGCTTTACAAGTATAAAACAATTTGCAAAATAAAAAAGCAATTTCACATCTCATTTAATCTTTCCATTAGCCCCATGACTCATGGCCCTTTTTTATAAATGAGAAAGCTGAAGCTCAGAAAAGCTGAATGCATTGTCTGATACCATAGAACCAAACATGGAAACACGAGCCACCACCTGTGGATTCTGACAACAGCACCCCAAACATAGAAAGTTTTTTTACAAGCTTGTAGAAGGTGTGTGTGTGTATGTGTGTGTGCGTGTGTGTGTGTGTGTGTGTGTGTGTGTGTATTTAAGTTATTATCCAAACTGTATAGATGAGGCAGCTGAGGCTCAGAGGTGGTAAAAGATTGGTCAGGATCACACAGTTTAGGCAGGGAACAATGGCTCAAGCTTATAATCCCAGCACTTTGGGAGGCCAAGGCATGTGGATCACCTGAGGTCGGGAGTTTGAGACCAGCCTGAGGTCAGGAGTTTGAAACCCCATCTCTACTAAAAATGCAAAAATTAGCTGGGTGTGGCAGAATTCACCTGGCTACTCAAAAAACTGTGACAGGAGAATTGCTTGAGCTGGGGAGGCAGAGGTTGCAGTGAACCAAGATCGCACCATTGCCCTCCAGCCTGGGTGACAGACCGAGGCTCCACCTAAAAAAAACAAAACAAAAAAAAAAAAAAACATGCGCACACACACAGTTTATTAGACTTTAACACCTATAACTCTTCTACCAAACGGATTCACTAGGCGAAGTGTAAGTATGTCTTTTTTTTTCTTTTTTTTTTTTTTTTTTCACATATTGGCCTTTGAAGCTCCTTTCTGCACCTCTTGATCATATCTTGGGCAAATCTCAACCTGTGTATCCACTCAGGTTTCATAAAGTCTGGCTTAACTATCAATCTCATCTTGAACTCAGCCCTACTGTCTCCTCTTCTCTCTCCAGTGCTAGCTTTCCCCATGGCTCTGGTCCTCAGTGATGATTATTGCAGAGGTCTGCTCCTTCGTTCCTGGGACACTTTCTCCTTCTGCATCTCTTCCATTTTTAACATGTAGGGGACTGGGAAGAAGACTTGAGGGAAAGGAGCAAGAAGCTCTTTTTCTTGACTGGCGCCATATCCGGCACTCCCTTGACTTTTATGCCCATTGAGAAGCAGAAGTCCAAATATCGGTTTCCTTACAGTGATTCATGTCCACTTTGCAGAAGGGCCGGCACTGCCGCGCGCTCTCATCTTGCCCCCTCCCCCATCTTCTGCTATTGTCTACAGCTCTTACTACTGGGCTCCCTCACCTAGAAGCCAGCCCTTTTGTGCACTGTTTTGGGTTAAATTGCTCCCCACCCTCCCCCACACAAAGACACACTGAAGTCCTAATCTCCATACGTGTGAATTACTTTACCTGGAGACAGGGTTTTTCTAGATGTCATCAAGTTAAGATGAGGTCATTAGGGTGGGTCCTAATCCAATGACTGGTGTCATAAAAAGAGGAAATTCGGAAATAGACATACAAAGAGAAGAGAATGCCATGTGAAAGCACAGAACAGCGGGAAGACAGCCATATGAAGATGAAGGCAGAGGTTGGAGTGATGCTGTCACAAGCTGGGAACGTCTGGGCAGGCAGAAACTGGAAGAGGCAGGCAAGGGTTCTCTGCTAAAGGATTCAGTGGGAACACAGCCCTGCTGATGTCTAGCCCCTGAAACTGTGAGAGAACACATTATTGTTGTTTTAAGCCACCCAGTTTGTAGTACTTTGTTACAACAGCCCTAGGAGGCTAATACAGACACCGTTCTGACAAAGTGCTCCAGTCCGACTACCTATTCCTTTCTCACATAGGAAACTTACACCTCCTTGCTTCTCCAATTAGTTACAGAAGAGTTTAGCATACCAATTTTCTGTTCCTTTGCTTCCCACCACAGAGTGCCCCTAGAAAGTTTCCTGCCTTCAAAATTTTCCAAGTGAGAAGCAGTACCAGGCACTATGTTAATATATACCCTTGAATGCAAACAGCATAAAATTCAGCTCTATCAAAAACCACTCCATCATGCTTACTTTGATGGGAGTAACAGTGGTTTTACAGGACCTGCATCCTAATAAGCTTCTTGCCAGGGAGGAATAAGCTAAGCCCCCATTCCTGCAGGTCCTCTCTCTGACTCCCAACAATTTCTATGAGTGGTTTTCTCAGCACTTCCCTTAATTAGCCTGGACTTTCACTGAGAAAAGAAAACACCTGTAATCTTTTCCCAGAGAGGCGGAATGGAGTCAGTTCTTATCAGGAACCCGGGATGCTCCTGCTAACCCTCTAACCCCAATCCCAGTGATGTCTCCTCTAATGGGGAATGTTCCAGTTTTAGAGACTGTGTTAGGTTGATAACAGCAAAACAAGTTCTGCTACCCTCTTAGTAAGTCCTGCTGGGATAAGAGTAGCAGATCTTTTTAAAATATAGGTGTTTCAGCTAATGCTGTGTAACAAGATGCCCCAACATCCAGTAGCTTAAATAATAAGTGTTAAAAAGACACCATGCCATCAGCTGGGCGTTCTTGTTTCTGTCGGCCAGGCTTAACTGAATTCAGCTGAGCTTACTCATGCTTCTGTGGTCAGCTGTGGGTGGCAGGAGGCTGGCCGAACATTGAACTAGGATGTCATTGGCTGGTGGTTGGCTGGGATGTCTTGACCTCATGTCCCTCCTTATTCAGCAGGTCAAGGCTTGTTGTCACTGGGGCTGAGCAGGACCCTAAATGAGTGACAGAAGCATGCAAAGCGTTTGGAGACCTAGACTCCTAAGTCGCACACGGCTACTATTTGCATGAAAGAAGTCACAGGTTAGCTCCGACTCAAAGTGCAGGGAAATAGACTTTGCCTCCTTAGTGAGACAAAGTGCAAAGTCAAATTGCAAATAGCTTGGATACAAGGAGCAATAAAGAATTCTGGCCATTTTTGTTGTTGTTGTTGTTGGCTATGTACCACAGTAGGTATCTTTTGTATCTGTTGTTGTATATTAATCAGGTTAAATTACATGAAATGCTATAACAAACAACCAATAAAAATCTTAGTGGCTTTTTTCTTGTTCACAACCCAGTCCCATGAGGGCTTGGAGAGAGAAGGTTTGTGCCAAGTAATTTTTCAAGGCTCCTAATTGGATTCCTCCTTCTACCAACACCGCAGAATTACCCTATGAATACTCCACATGTAGCCCTCAGGTGAAAGAAGAAAGAGCAATGTGAAGGATCATGTAGGATGTCTCAGAGCCCAAACCTAGAGGGGCTTACATCGTTTCCATTGGCCTGAACTTGGCTAAGATTTCATGAGCCATCTAACTGAAAAGGCTTCTGAGAAGGCTCTTTGATGTCAATGAAGAAAACTGAATACGCTTTGCCTCATGTCTTTAGCTTTATGGCTGTAGCCCAAATCCCAAGGCAACAGAAATCCCAACCTATAACCTTTTCACCCACGTCAGTGTTCTTTCCTCCACACACCCAAGGGGACTGCTGGCGCCAAGCTTAGATCAGATCACCTATTTTTTTGCTTATCTTTTTAATCCTTCAGAGCTGGATACCCTCATGAAGCATGGAGTTTCTTCAGATGAGGAAAGGAGATGAAATTAGCACCCTAGAGTCACTAGCTGTTTCTGGCAACCCTGCTCTAGATATGGATTTGCTTGTGCATCTAAAACCTGCTAATCCTTTACACTCAAGTACTCCTACACCTTCCCAGCTTCTGTACCTGCTCCAGAGGAAGCTACGTGAGGATATTCTTGAACTCTGCTCTTTCATGAGCAGAGAACATTTCCCACTGTTCCACATTCAGTGTTCTTCTCCAACATCATATCACTGTGCTTACCAAGCCACAAAAAAAAAAATAAAAATAAAAATAAAAAAATAAAAATAAAAATAAAAAAAAAACACGCAGATGATAAGACCAGATACACTGGGTTCAAATTCCAGCTCTGCTACTTACACTTAACTGTGTGATCTCTGGCCAGTTACCTAACTTCTCTGATTCTTGATTTTCTCATCTTTCACACAGGAATGATGCCACTTTCTGGGATGATAGCGAGGGCAACCATGATTGTAAAGCATCTACACAAGGTAAGCACCCTATCAGACTATTTCTCATCTTCTTTCCTTCTTCCTCTTCCCCACCTCCAATGACCCCATGAGTGAGATGAGAATGAGGAGGAATGGGATTGGAGCTCTATTAAGTGATGTATAGATACAGGGTTTGTAGGCAGATGCAATGAGGAGGTGGCATATAACTTGCCTGTGAATGTTTAAATATAGATTAAGGATCCTGGAGTCATGGAGTTAAGAGAAACCTGTTTTCACTGTTGCAAGGAAGTTTTTTTAGGAAATATTATGAGCAGAGAGGCTTAGGATTTAACACGAAGACATGCATTTTTCTCCAGTTGTGGGACATTTTCACCATAGTACCGTCCTCTGGTAATTTGGAAGTTCACCCAGATGTCACATGTGTTCCCAAACCTGCAAGTCTGTGATAGGCCCTAAGGTGATGCCTGTGTAGCAAAAAGATGACTCTACCCTCCCCTGGCAGCCAGGTGTTAAATCATCACTAGATGGCAGTAACATCTAATGCTTAATTTGGTGAATGATCAAACCATTTTACCTTTGTTTTCCTTTTGCTTCTCTGTTTCAAGCAAGCATTCACTCAACACAAAGCTGAGACAGTCTTGAATTTTTCTCAATCCTTACTTTGAAGTTGACTGAGACTCACAAAATGTTAAAAGGAAAAGAATAGTCCATGTCTCAAGCTACAAGCAACAAACTTCTCACTGGGCTCTCAGAGCTCCGATTAAGACTTCAGACATGCCCTGGACATAGAGGAAAAGATCAAGTATCTAATACCCTCCATATTGGACCAAGGGTCACAAATTTGGACAAATTATGTTTTTTCTTAAACAAGAAAAAAAAAGACATTAAAAAAATGTATGCACCTGGTGGGGATGAGCCCACTCTCTTTAGCATAAGAGCCATTTAGTTCCCCAAACAAGTTTATTTTGAACTTCACTTTTATTTTTTCTCCCAGATCCCTCTCTCTTGCTCCCAAATTCATTTGTATACTCAACGCTGTTTTTTTTTTTCAAGGCACTATTAGAATAAAGATGAAAGAAAAAGATTGAAACATTAAAAAGGACTGGCAAAGTTATAAAGTCTATACCATGCTCTGGGTGTACCAAGGAATCTGGGGCTATGGATCCAAAGATGTTCCAAGAGGGAGTTTAGTGAGGCTTTGAGTTAGTCCCAGAGAACTTCCGGGTCATTCCTGGGCCCAAAGCTTTGGTATTCTCCAAGGCTAAATTTGTTCTCCAAGGAGACTAAATATGAAACCCAGGTCCACTTATCTCTGTGTTCAGGGACCAAGTGACCAAGTAAACGTCCAGCAGGCCTAATAAATGTTGACAACAAAAGCTTCTCTCCCACCATGAAGGAGTTCCAATTACAGTTTATCATTGTGTGAGACTTTGACATTAGATACTTTGCATTGTTGCTTATAGTATTATCAGGCAAGCTGTAAAATGGAGCAGGAATTAGTTTGAGACATGCACTAATTAGTTTGAGACATGCACTGATATGGAACAAGGAATAACTCTAAAGGTATGGGAGGTCAGGTAATGCCTACTGTCTTCGGGGCTGTACCTTTTTCCATCTTCATTTTAGAAATGGCTATACCAACAAGTTGCATCTAGTAAGTGGCACTTACACTTAGATTGGTGGAAATTAACCAGTTTAACAGGCAGGTGTGTGCACTCTCGGAGGTCTTCCTAAGCAAGAAGACCCAGGTCAGTAACTGGGTCACTGAAACTAGGATCTCCAGAATTGGGACTACTGCATTAGACAAGTTGATTGGTTGGATTAAAAATAGGACATCAAGGTTGCAGTTCTACTCTATAGACTGAGTGAATGTAGGGGGAGAAGGTAAAAGAAGGGAGCTACCATCCAAACTTCGTCCCCTGTGGTCATGAATACCACCAGTAGACCTGAGATCTAATTGGCAGCAAGGAGTGTGGGAGTCCCTCAGACATCTGGCGCCATTAAGTCTCAAGTCTAGACAGTAGACTTAACATGAAACCAGTCTGCAATAGGGAATCATGCAACACTATTCATCTCCATCAGGAATAGCTCAGGTGGAGCTGTGCCTGCAGCTGTGGAGCATCAGCAGGGCTAGCTGGGACTAGCTGGGGACACAGAAGCAGTGAAAGCCAGGCTGGGGCTAATGCAGCATTGAAAAAGTTGTGTCTCTTGACATGTCCAAAACAGTTGCTACATAGGAGCTCTCTTGACAATTGTCTGGATTGCAATCCACTGAAAATAACATTTCCTATCACAAGGAATTGATATACAAGATTGACGTGCAGAAGTGGACACTAGGAGCCATCGTTTTGCCTTGAAGTGAAAACCCAAGACTGCTGTTTACTTCTCTTGGCAGTTTCTAATGTATATATTTACTTTCAAATTTTGCTTCTTCAGTGAATAAAAAAAGATCTGCTGATGAGAAGACAGGGAGAAGAAAGGAGAGCTCTGAGGCAGAAGCTTTGCCACCATTTTAATATCAGCACTTCCCAATCGCTACTTTTTAGTCATTTGAAAAAAAAAAATGTTTTAAAGGATGAACTTAGTTGTGTTTTCTTCTTAGAAATTTTAACTTTGGGCGTAGAATATTCTGTCAACGGTAAGACAACATATCCCATCTGGAATGACAGTGGAGGCCATTTTTAAATTTATCAGCAAAATAGAATAAATATTTGTAATACTAGGGTAAAAATTCTGACAAAGCATTATAGCTACTTACAGGAGAAAAAATTTAAATTCTACCACTCTTGGACCAACTAAGCAACTGACTTCTAAAAATTTTGATAATCATAACTTCCAAGTGACAATGGCATTTTATTCATTAGAATGTGAGCTCCAAGAGGGCAGGGAATTTTGTCCGTTTTATTCACTGCTGTCTTTCCAGTACACAGATGATAGTGAACACATGGTAAATATTGTGAATAAATGAATTAATTCAGGGCTTATGAGAAAAAACAATGAGATAAGAAATGATACCTGCACCCATTTCAGTGTTTCAACAAAGACTCAGCTTCTTTTCTCATGTCTTTATCATGTTCTTCCTCTTCCTTCCACTCAATCTATTGCAGAGTGTTTGGGTTTGCCGAAAACTGGATGAGATCTCTCTGATTCTGAGCTTCCCGCTTGGTTCTGCTCTGATTCTAAATAATCAAATGGAAAGAGCGAAGGATGAGAGTAAGTACAGCCACAAAAATTCCTGGGGATACTTCGGGATGCACAGAATAAGGGGGTTTGGATAGTCATCGAAGGATGTAATTCTCCTTCTAGTCTCTGGATCACGAGGAATAGAATGAAAGAATATGTTCTTAAATTGTGTTATGTGAGTTGATTTTTATCCTCTTTCTCAAAAACCTTGCAAGGATAACCATATGCATAATTAATCCCCCCACTGAAATATTCCAACTGACAAAGGGTACCATTGTGCCATTTCCCACAAAAGGGTAACCATGCCTGTGACTTCTTTCAGACTTGGATTATTGTAGGCTCTCTGGTCAGCTTTTGTCCAAAAAGAGAAGGCCACAGTCAAGGTACTGATTCTGCCAAACTCAGTCAAACATCCTGAAATGTGTTCCAACGTTTGGAATTTGACAAAATCCCAGCACATTTGGCTTGGGTCCCCTTTCCCCTTAATTGCTGAGCCCAAACAGAAAATGTAATCCATCTGCTTCACAGTCATTTTCCCAAAACTCATCCAAATGTTCCTTGATGAGAACTATTTGACGTCTTTGTCTTGTGGGCTTAACACCTTCCTTCTCACGTTTTGTTTCTTGGAACTAGGAAGCAGACAGAGCCAACAGTAACAGGACTCAGTTTCAAACACAAGACATAATCTGTAAAATCACGTGCTGGGGGTGGAGGGTCAAGAGTCTCACCTCCACAATGACAGCTGTGACATATCTGAGGGATAATTAAGGGAGCCTCTAGAACAATGATGTCCTTAGAAGGCAAGAGAGCACAGTTAACTGAGGATAGATTCCTTGCCACCTCATACCCACTGCGCCTGGGAGCCAACACCTCACCCCAGTTCCAGGGTGAGAAAGTCAGAGGCAGAAATTTCACTAATTTCTACTGTTTCGTGTTGGTCACTATTGTGAACACCCCAGCCTTGTAAACAAGGAGGCTCACAAGATCCATCTAACATCCTTTTGTAAGACCCTGAAACTCAAAATGAGACAAAAATGAGTTAAAGTCCTAACTAGTATAGTAATTACTAGTTTTGTGACCTTGGTCAATTTCCTTATCTCTGAACTCATGTTTTCCCTTTGTAAATAAAACTAAAAGTTTCCTGGCATATTTATTATGAGACTTAGGTAAGATTATATAGTTTAGCACAGTAGCTAGCATTTAGAAAGTGCTAAATACAATAGCTATTGTATTGTTGGTTTTTATGACAGCTTTGAGATATAATTCACATACAATGTAATGAACCAATTTAAAGTGTACAATTTAATGGTTTTTAGTAAATTACAGAGTTGTGCAACTATCATTACAATAAATTTTAGAACATTTTATCACACCAAAAAGAAGCTCCATATCCATTAGCATCACTCCCCATTTCTTCTTAATCCCAAGCAATTGCTAATTTACTTTTTGTATGGATTTGCCTATTCTGAACATTTCATGTACATGAAATGATATATAATCCTTTGTGAATGACTTCTTTCATTTGACATAATGTTTTCAAAGTTCCTCCATGTTGTAGCATGTATCAGTACTTCATTGCCAAATAATATTTCATTGTACAAATATACTACATTTTATTCAATCATCAGTCATTGGAAATTTGGACTATTTCCATTATTTGATTATTATGAATAATGCTCCTATGGACATTTACATACAAGTTTGTGTGTTGACCTGTTTTTATTTCTTCTGTATCTATACTTAAGAGTAGAATTTCAAAGTCAAATGTTAACCTTTTGAACATTAAACCTCTGTGTTTAACGTTTTAAAAAACTGCTTTGTATTTTCCAAAGTGGCTGCACTGTTTAACATTTCCTTGTAGCAGTGTATGAGAACTCCAACTTCTTCATATCCTTGCCAACACTTGTTATTATTCATCTTTTTCATTATAGCCATCCTAATGGGTGTGAAGTGGCATCTCACTGCAGTTTTAATTTGCATGTCCCTGATTGCTAATGATGTTGAACATATTGTATGCACTTATTGGCCATTTGTATATCTTCTTTGGAGAAATGTCTATTCAGATTATTTTCCATTTTTTTTTTTTTAATTGAGTTTTTGTCTCTTGTTGTATCATTTCTTTACATATTTTAGATACAAGCCCCTCTGTAGCCTGAATGTGTTTCCTAAAAATTCATATGTTAAAATCTAATCACCAATGTGATAGTATTAAGAGGTACGGCCTTTAGGGCTGATTAAGTTATGAGAATAGAATCCTCATGAATGAGATTAATGACCTCATGAAAGAGGTTGGAGGGAGCTGTTCATCCCTTTGGCCCTTTCATCCCTTCCATCATGTGAGGACCTAACAACAAGACACTATCTTGGAAGCACAGAGTAGCTCTCACCAGTCCCTAGATTTGCTAGTGCCTTGATATTGAATGTCCCAGCCTCCACAACTATGAGAAATAGATTTCTATTACTTATAAATTACCTGCTCTGCAGTATTTTGTTATAGCAACAGGAATGCCCCTTATCAGATATACGATTTGCAGAAATTTTCTCCCATTCTGTGCATTGTCTTGTCACTTTCTTTATGGTTTCTTTTGAAGCACAAAAGTTATTAATTTTAATAAAGCTACATTTATCTATTTTGTTTATTTTGTACTTATGCGTTTTGTGCTATGTCTAAGACATTATTGGCAAATCCATAAAAAAATGTGCCCGTATGTTTTCTTCTAAGAATTTTATAGCTTTAGCTCCTACATTTAAGGTCTTTGATCTATTTTGAGTTAATTTTTATATATGGTGGCAGGGGATCTAATTTCATTATTTTGCATATGGATATCCATTTGTCTCAGTTGAGAAAGCTTATTCTTCCCCCATTGAATTTTCTTGATACTTCTTCATGGAAAATCAATTTATTGTAATTGAGAAGGTTTATTTCTGGATCCTCAATTCTATTCTACTGATTTATATATCAGTCTTCATGCCAGTACAACACTGTCTTGATTACTGTAGATTTATAGCAAGTTATTTGTAGTAAGTTATTATTTTAGGCAGGGTCTCACTCTGTTAGTGCAGTGGAGTGATCACAGCTCACTGAAGCCTCAACCTTCTGGACTCAAGCAATCCTACCACCTCAGCCTCCCAAGTAGCCAGGATGACAGGTGCACGCCACCATGATTGGCTAATTTTTTTGTTTACTTATTTTGTGGATTTGGGATTCCCTATATTTCCTAGGCTGGTTTTGAACTCCTGGACTAAAACGATCCTCTCACTCTCCTACCTCAGCCTCCCAAATTGCTAGGATTACAGGCATGAGCCACTGCACCCAGCCTGTAGTAAATTTTTAAATCAGGAACTGCAAATATTCCAATTTTGTTCTTCTTTTTCAAGATTGTTTTTCTATATATAAAATCATATATCTTTAAACAGATAGTTTTGCTTTTTCCTTTCCAATCTCAATGTCATTTATTTCTTTTTCTTGCCTAATTACCCTGACTAAAGCTTCCAGCACAATTTTGAATAGGAGTGATAAGAGCAGACACCTTGGTCTTATTTCTGATCTTAGGGGAAAAGCTTTTAGGCTTTCACAATTAATTAAGTATGATGTTAGCTGTGGTTTGTTCATAAACACACTTTAGTAGGTTGGGGAAGTTCCCTACTATTTCTAGTTTGTTATGTGTTTTCTATCATGAAGGGGTGTTGCTATTGTTAAACAACAATGCCACTGTTTTCTTTTTCCCTTTTTTCCTCTCTTCTTTCTTTCTTTTTTTTTTTTTCTTTTTTTCTTTTTTTTTGATTTCTTTCCAGAGCCTGGTAGGACACCAGGACAACATCAGGAAAGAGGAAGCCACAGGCTGCCATGCATTCACTCCCTGAAGTGCCCTATGAGCCAGCATCTGCCACCTCCTTCCTCCTGTCCACCCTTCTGACCTGGCAGTGCCCTTGCTGTTCTGGCACAAGATGCACCCCTACCACTTTGATCTGCTTCACTGGCTTACCGTCTTCTGGTTTTGGGTCTGTGGCTTCCTGTCACTCTTCTTCATGGTTCGGATCTCTCTTTTCTACCTCTTTCCAGGTGTCCTATACTGCTTTGGCAGCTACTGGTGTTTGGAAAGCTAAAGGCTATTTTTCAGACAGAAGAATTTCCTTTTCACTCCTGTACCCAATTTAATTCCACAAATATTTCATGACCACTTTTTTTTTTTCCTGCCAGTCTTTGTTCTTGTTTGATCCTGGTAATATTCACAATAACCCTATGAAGCTGTTTTTGGTTTGACCCATTTTACAGAAGAGAAAACAGAGCCTCCATATAGCTAAGTAGTTTTTCCAAGGTTACATGCATAGTAAGTGGTAGAACCAGAATTTGTTTACAGATCTGCACGATCTATCTGCTTAGAGCAAAAAAGAGTGATACTCACACAGTGACTAATGCTGAGATAGAACTCAGGGCACCAGGTACCATGTTGGAATAGCCAGGAGGAGCTGGGAAAGTGGTCTTGTTTAAAACCCAAGGCTGCTATTGATCTGGCTTCTGCCAACTTGTCTTACCTTATCTTTCAAAAAAAAACATGCCTATCCACCCAAGACATGCTGAACCATATCATGCGATCTCCGTTTCTGTGGTTTTTCATGTACTGGTCCCTCCACCTCAGCCAAATTGCCTACCCCATGCAACTGTGAACTTTCAGATGCCTGGCTAACTCCTATACCTTGGATTCATTTCTTCTTAAAAGTATTTCTGACCCACCCCAAGCTGTGCTCCATCATATCCTGTACATACCTGTATCACGGTACTTACCACACGTATGTCTTACTCCCTCTCCCTCTCCCCTATGACCAATCACCAATAAACCATGAGCCCCTAAAGGCAGAGTCATGGTTAGTTTTCTTCTGTAACCCCCAGGACCCAGGATAGTTCCTGGCTCATAGTGCATTCTTCGACATGGATTCTTGAATAACTAATTGAAATCTTTGGGATGAGCTCTTGTAGACAGATACCCTCTCTGACTAGGTTTAAATTTTCTTTCTGCCCAAATAGATTAAAAGGTGTGACATTTTCTTAGTCTCTTTCATACTGAGGAATCTGAATTCTAAACCAAGGAGTGCAAGCCTGTGAAATTTGAGCTTAAGACAATAAAGTTACTCTTCCACTTTGTACATGACAACTCGCAGTCACCAGTTCTCCATGAGGCAAACCTCACCAAAGATGATAATCCAAATGAGGAAACCAAGGACCTCACTTTAAATGCACAGCAATTGCACCCTCCCATTGTATTGGAAGAACTGACCTTCTTAGGTGCTTCACCACATCCAGGGATCTGCAGTCAAGGCCACCTTTAGGTTAAAAAGCACAAGATGGTCATTTCTTCAACTATTAAACAAAATAATAACTTGACTTCTGGCTCAATGCCAGCTCAGGGAAAATAAGCCAACTGCAAGAAGAGGAACTTTCTGGACTCTGTGGCAACTCTTAGAGCAGAGTTTTAGCACAGCTACTTTTTGCTTTCTCCTCCAAGAGAAAGCTGTGAGGTCAGGTCCAGGATGACAATACCCAATAACCCCCAAAAGACTCCTGGTTTTAATCCTTGCCAATTTCCCTCCAAGTCCTGGCACAACTTGGGCTGAAAACACACATGCTATTTTCATTTAAGCATGAATGCTGAACCACTGGGTATTTTTTTCCTGGGTTTTCTGTTAACTCTGTCTACAAAATGTGGTTTTAAGAAATATTACTCCTGGTCATTTATCTAACAGACCATACTGTGATCTGTAAGCTCCATCTTTCTTGCAGCTTTCACATTCTATTAAAATGGGATCTTTTACCAGGAAATTTACTCAGACGGGGGAGTTCATTTGAGGTTAAAACTGTAAAGTGGCCAATTATCTCTCAGTCATTGGTTGCATATGATCTTTACCCCAAGCTTTGGAAATAAAGACAACATTTAGCAAACGTTCTGCTCCAAAGCTAATGTTTTGGAAAGAATAACAGCATGTTGGGAATAAATTACATGGTCTTTAGTGCATTTTAGTGTTATTGCCTGTTAACACGCAGCGTGGTGTGCCAACTCATAAGAGAACTTCAGTCTTCTAGGGAATCGATTTCTGATTTGTTGAGCTGATGGCGTCCGTGTTATATCATTGAACAGATGAGGAGTACAGGGGGCCATGTCTGTGGGACCTCACCTAGGGGAAGCTATGACTCATAGGCTGTCTTTTCATTCTGATACTATCCAGACCATTAACACACCATGGGTAATGGCATGTGAGGTCTTTCATCTAGGACTATCCAGTTACCCACTCATGAACTATACTGATCCTAAAAGAGTCATTTAATATACCTAAATCAAGTAACTAGCCTTGCTAAAAGGCCTACTAGGTACGAGGTTTTTGGCCAGGCTCTGTGGAAGAATAGTAGGATGCTTAAAGAGAGCCTTGATTCCATTTATATGAAATATCCAGAATAGACAAATTCATAGAGACAAAAATTACATTAGTGGTTTCCTAGACCTGGGAGGACAGGAGAATTGGAGAGTGTTGTCTAAAACATTTGGAATTTCTTTGGGGGTGATCATGAAAATGTTATAAAATTGATTAAGATAATGGCTGCCCAACTCTGTAAATATAATAAAAGCCATTGAAGCATATATTTTAATTGGGTGAATCGTATGTGAGATACGTGAATATCTCAATAAAGCTATTAAAAAATTAAAGAAGAATCTTGTCCTCACAAAGAGAGGAAATGTTAGTAATTTCAGGTAGAAAGCACTAAGGACTAGAGACGGGTACCACAAAATGCCAAGGGAAATCCAAAACTGTGTAACTTCCATTAGACTTTGTAGGATTTCCTTTCTTTGGGGATTGTTTCACTCTGTCTTTGGTTTCAAAAGATGAGAGGTCATGTTTAGGTCTTTGAGGGTAGGAGCAAAAAAGACAGCTCTTAATAACTGAATAAATAAAAAATTCATGATACAACAGCAAAAGATATCCTGGGAGCATGAACACCAGACTTAGACCTGCTGGCAGGGTCCCAGTGCAAGCCAGCCTCAAACCTCTCTTGTAGCTGGTTGCAAGCAAGGTGTTTTATTTCAAGGGGAAAAGAGTCAGGGATTTTTTTTTTCTTTTAGACTAACAAGAAACTGCCTGTTACTCTACCTTCTCCTGTCTAAAGACAATTTTACTGAAGAGCACCATCCCCACACCTACTCAATCTCCCACATTCCTGGGACAAAGGTATCTAGGATCACAGTAGCCCACAAAATAAATAAGCAACAATTAGCCCTGTGGTAACTTGTAAGCCAAAATGTTACTCCATGCACAGACAACTCAGGTGTGCACTGTTGTTCAGGCCACACCTGCTGCCATAGAAATTCTTTAGGCAGAAGGATAAATTGTATTTCAGGCTTAAGTGATCTATCTTTTAGTGGGGTGGGCTTGTTTTATTGTAAAAGATGTATTTCCACATTTACCTTCACTGAACTCCTTCTCTACTATCATCTTTTTGGATTATTTCCCCAAATTTCCAATATTTAGCCAAAAGCAAAATTATCCAGTGTATTTACTATAAATAATTCCAAATAATGTCAAATATAATCATGCTTTTTAAACTTTTAAACTAATTTAAATATCTTAAATATTATAGTAAATTGCTTTTGTGCATAACATTGAACTTCCAAGCCGCAATGCACATAAGCATTTTGGAGAAGTTTACAAAGAGATTATTCTACTGGGCTGTGGACCTGAATTCCAGGCTTAGTTTACTCAGTAAGTGTAGGCCTCTTTTCTTCCTGAGGATCTGCCCACAATTTTGCGCTGTTCTTCGTTTCTGAGTTTCTCAAAGCTGAAACAGAGGTTGAGCTGAGGGTTCAGTAAACAAAGGTGGTAGAGCACGCATCAGAGAGCCCCAAACTCCACTTGCCTTCTAGAGGCGCCTATGACACCATCCTGTCCCCTGGATGACAGTTCTGCTAGTTCCACACTGGAGTACTTTGAAGCTTATGGGTCAAAGTAAACTGAGTGGCGTGGTGTCTGTTTTGCCCCTGTGAGCTCCTTTATCCTGGGATATGTGGAGAGAGCGTTCCTTTCTCCAGCGTTCACCACCACCCGCCTTCCATGACAGTGCGAGCATTGACTTTGGGAAGTTGCCAAATTTCTAGTGTGGTCCTTGAACCCTTGACCTTCCAGGCAAAGGCAATGATGCTACCAGCTGAGCGACACAGACCTATTTCCTGCGTCAATGACTAAACAGATCCAAAGGTATGTGAGGCATTTCTTTCCCCCCCGACCTTGTCCAGCCTTGGCACAGCTGCTGGCACAGCCAGAGGTGCCTGCCCCTGGGAGCAGCTGCTGAGTGTCTGCCAAGCCTCCGGAGGGCAGAGCTGTTTGTCAGCTGGTTAGTGCATTTTTTTTTTTTTTTTTTACCTTGGATCTCCTTACCTGAAAATAACTAGAATAAAACTCATTTTAATGAACAGTTTTGATCTTTTTTTCTTCTGTTTTTCCTCTTATCTGATCCTGTTTTCTGTTTTATTCTTAATGGGAACCATTAACACATGACAGGGTAGACAAATGTGCATGTCCCTTCATTTTCAAACCTCCTTCTTCCTCTAAAATGGATATGAATAAGCTCACACTCTAAAATGGAGATTAAAATATCAGCATGTCAGCAAAATTAAGACAGAAAAGAAGCAATGGGCTTTGTAATCGACACATTGAATTCTCTTTTGAAACAATTTTTCTTTTTTTTTTTTTGACACTGGGTCTTCCTTCCTCTGTCACCCAGGCTGGGGTGCAGGGACACGATCTCTCATCACTGCAGCCTTGACTTCCCAGGCTCAAGTGATCCTCCCACCTCAGCCACCTGAGTAGCTGGAATCACAGGCATGTGCCACTATGCCCGGCTATGCTTTTATTTTTAGTAAAGACAAGGTCTCATTGTATTGTCCAGGCTGGTCTTGAACTCCTGGGCTCAAGAGATCCTCTGGCCTCAGCCTCCGAAAGTTCTAGGATTACAGGCATGAGCCACCATGCCCAGCAAGGAATATTTTTAAGGAATATGTGACAACATGGAAAAACACTCACTCTATTGTCTGATTACAGTTATGTAAGAATGGATGATGCACAAGCAAAGACTATCCTGTATTCCACAAGCCAAAAGTGGAATGTGAATATTTTCTTTACTAAACTTCTGGCCAAGCACGGTGGCTCACAGCTGTAATCCCAGCACTTTGGGAGGCCGAGGCAGGCAGACCACCTGAGATCAGGAGTTTGAGACAAGCCTGGCCAACATGGAGAAACCCTGTCTCTACTGAAAATGCAAAAATTAGCTGGAGATGGTGGTGCACACCTGTAATCCCAACTACCCGGGAGACTGAAGCAGGAGAATCACTTGAACCTGGGAGGTGGACGTTGCAGTGAGCCAAGATCGCTCCACTGCAGCACCCCAGCCTGGATAACAGAGCAAGATTCTGTCTCAAAGTAAATAAATAAATAATGTACTTCTTTTAATGTCATTATAATATTGTTTAATTAGCATTTTTTTAAAATAAGAGAGGAAAGGAAAACAGTGTAGCAAATCACAAGCACACACAAAACTGCCCTGCTCATTTTTAATTTGGTGGGTTGATTACTGGATATAAAACAACGCCTCATTCTACTATTCTTTTCTTTCTTGCTCTTCCTTTGCAAGGCACAACTCAACCCCTTTGGGACCAAGAAGTGAGCAACTGAGTTCAGGTCTGTTCTCAATCACTCTGGGAGCAGCTCGCATTTCCAGGATTCACTGTGACTGCCCAGTTTCCTCACGGGGAGGAGTGATAACTCTCCTGACTACGGAAAGGCACATCACTGATTCTCGTTCAGAAGGGGTGATTTAGAACTTTTTCTAACTAAAGGATCCTTCTCATCTCTGAGTGACAGGGCTGTGAATTCCCAGAGCCTTGGCAAAGCACCCAAATGTTCTTTCCAGCTTACTCCCAATCCAATAAGATGGGGTGAAAACGACTAAATGACGCAGATTTAGCCTGGACATCCTGGACTCCAAGCCAGGTGAGGCTCCATCTCAATAAGTCCATCGTCTTCCTCAGAGTCTTAGTTCAATATTCTTAAGTCAGCCTTGCAACACGGCGGTTAATGTTGAAAATGGTGACTTTGGCTGAATGGGCTCCACTGGAAATGTTGACAACCTGATAAATTTTTTCAAATTGTTGACCTCACACTTTCTCCTGGTGCTTTCTTTGAAGCTATGGGGCAGGTTAGGAATCTAACCTAATACTCCCATGCTTTCATATAGCTGTTGTGGCAAGCCTTGGCAAGAAAATGTCTGGGCTTAAATCTTGGCACATCATTTGCTAACCTGCTTAACATCTCTGAGCATCATTTTCCTTCTTTGTAACATGGGGGAAATACTAGTGCCTACTACCTCTTATGGGTGTTGTGAGGGTAAAATGACGTGACACCTGTAAGGTATTCCCATCGTGCTTGGCACACAGTGCGGTCTCAATAAATGTTGGTAGTGATGTTTGTAATTATTATTATTATCATCTTTATTCTATTACCCCTCCATTCTTTACTTTATTCACCTCAAAGTGAACTAGAAGCACCTTGATATGGAGATGAGGGCAGGAAACCTGGAATCAGATCTCTTCAGTTCTACCCACTGAATGGCCTTTCACATCTGAATCTACTTCCACATCTGTAAAATACAGATCACGACACCCACCTCAGAGCACTACCAGGAAGATTCAATGCAATAAAATACAGGAAAATGCTTGATACATACTAAATGCTCAGTAAATAATGGTTGAACCGGGACTTAGGTTTGGGTCACTCACCCAGGTTGTCCCATTTTAACTTGGGTTTCAACTAAAGGAGAAGGCATCCCACCCTCCTCTAGATCACTTCCAGCAAAAACCAGCAGGACAAGGGAGCCAAAACATTAGCAAGCTTTTGGCAGATGCCTGACAAGGAGTGTGATCACAAGACCTCCGTGCAGAATTTTGACAACCGAATGTGCAAATTACACTTATTCAAGCTGAAATATCACCCAAGTGTGTTTTGGAACCACGGTGACCACATCCCAGCTGGACTGTGGAAGTGAAGCTGTCCAGCCAAGAGTTTTATTATTTTTATTTAAAAGTGTGAATCATCAGACAAGCAATGCTCTCCAGCCAGGTGCTGTATTGAGATTCCACATCAATATCTACTTTTTTGGCAGTCGAGCAAAGTGAAGGTGCCAATGAGAAATTGTTCTGGGTCTGGAGAGATCTCTGGTTTAAGCAGGGTCACCTTGGGACTATCTCTTAAACGGCCTAGGACTCAGTTTCCTCATGTGTAAAATAAAATGACAATAGGAAATGCTGCATAAGTGGTTGTCAGGATTAAATGAGGTAATGTGTGAAAAGTGCTTGGAAGAGAACATAGTAAGTGCTAGATATGTGTTTGCTATAATGATAATAATTAGTGTGCTAAGGCCTTTGGGATTTTCAAAAGGCATCATGTTTTTGTATCTCTGTAATAGGTTTGTATTCTATTTGGAGGAAAGACTTTGTATGTAGCAAAGGAAATGGTGACACTGAACTGTTTGAAATATATGGCAACTGAGCATGATTCCTATAGTCTGAGTGGCTAAGAATAATTCTCTGCGGAAGAAAACATTAGAAGTAGGCCATGCCGAAAATGTAGAAATTGAAGTAATTGATAGGGAGAGAAGGGCATTTTATGGATGGGGAATAGCTTGGGAAAACTCTCCGGCCTCCCCTGATGTCTTTAAAGAACTCTGGCAGCTTGGGTGTAACTCTGCAAAAAAAAAGAAAAATCCAAGATTTCAAGACTGCTTAAACTGCCTAATTTCACCTGTTCCATACATTAATTCTTGCTTTTATTCTCCTGGTTATTAAGCCACTAACTCTTACTGCCCAGCTATTGTTTTATCCTAGTGTTGCCCCATTAGCTCAACACATAGTTCTATCTTTAAATTTTAAACCCCAATTTCCCTCCTGACTATGGTTTCCTCCAGTGGACTCTTAGGGAAGCATCTCAACAGGTTGACACAGTCATTCAAAATCTTTTATCCAAATACTACATCCACAGGGAGCTCCTACAAATCTCATGAACTGGATATGGGTACACAGTGAGAGGCTCTGTTATGTTTTAGGGACAACGAGTAGAACAGGTTGAGTCTTGTGATAAAGTCAGTAGAGGATAACAAAAGCACATTTGACTCACATACAATGAAGGAGCTTCCTAGGAGCACAGACAATTCAGTGGGACAGGCCCCCTACCCCTGGAGTCTCAGTAGATGGGAAAACCAGGGCTCTAGATTTTATAGGTAGGTGGATATACAACTATGCCCAGAAACCTCCCCAGTGACTCTCATCCAAATTTTACCATTGGTTTGCTCGACCTTCCCAGTGCTTAACTACAATGACTTTGCTTGGCCAGGCAAAGTGGCTCAGGCCTATAATCCCAATGCTTTGGGAAGCCAAGGCAGGAGGATCACCTGAGACCAGGAGTTTGCGACCAGCCTGGGCAACATAGTGAGACCCTGTCTCTACAAAAAATAAAGATTAGCCAACATAGTGGTGCATGCCTGTGGTCCCAGCTACTATGGAGGCTGAGGTGGGAGAATCATTTGAGCCCAGGAGTTTAATGTTGCAGTGAGTGATGATCCCACCACTGCACTCCAGTCTGGGTGAAAGAGACTCTGTCTCTTAAAAATAATGGTAATACTGACTTTGCTTCCTGGTTTGAATAATGTTATGTATCTACCAACTAGAAGGTAAATTTCTAAATGGTAACAGCTTTATTCCTTTCTGCTGTTTTGTTTTTAATGTTTTTGCAGAGCTAAACTCTGTACTTGGTGTATATAGAGAAAACACATACACAACACAACAAAAACAGTAACAACAAAGGCAAAATAAGAACACTCTGGGCCAGGCACTGTGGCTCATGCCTGTAATCCCAGCAATCTGGGAGGCCGAGGCGGGCGGGTCACCAGGTCAGGTGATCGAGACCATCCGGGCCAATATGGTGAAACCACATCTCTACTAAAAATACAAAAATTAGCTGGGCTTGGTGGCGCACACCGGTAATCCCAACTGCTTGGGAGGTTGAGGCAGAAGAATCGCTTGAACCCAGGAGGCGGAGGTTGCAGTGAGCGGAGATCGTGCCACTTCACTCCAACCTGGGAGACAGAGCGAGACTCCATCTCAAAAAAAAAAAAAAAAAAACACCCAAACAAACAAACAAAAAATCTGAGACTGCTCTGATTTTGAGAAACAATCTCAAGTCATAGGTTCTATTCCTGGTTCCACAATTTACTAGCTGAGATATCAATACGTTACAAAATTTTCTAAGCTTCCCTCCCTATCCACAAAACAGAGATTATGACATCTGCTTACCTTAAGGGGTATAGTAGTACAGAGAAATAATACATGTGATATCATACATAAAGAAACATTTCAAATAAAGGAAAAATAACTCAATCTAAATTTATAAAGAGTTTGTGTTTTGTTTTTTGAGAGGAGAGAAAACGAGGATAATCACTACTTTGAAGACTACAAAGGGAAAATTCTAAATATTATTTTTTCATGTCAGAATTTTATGTTATCATGTGGACACAAAGAAGAAGTAAGCTAATGAAGAGCGTTACTTCATAGCCTTTGGCCAAAAGTGTCTTTTTTACCCCAAGGTCGGAGAAGACTAGTGATGTAGTATTTAGGGTTGGCTGCGTTTTTGCTCACTTTGCATTGTGTGGTTTTTTCTTGAACACCATTGCCTCACCAGGTATTGAAGAGAAATATGTTATAGTAGTTGGCCAATATTGGATTGACTCAAGCCCATTATTCTTAGCTGACCTCTTAGAAACTATACATAAAATATGCTGGGCGGGGTTGAGGGGAAGGAAATTCCTTTGTTTTTTGAGGAAGTGTTAGCTTTGGCTCATTCCAGGATGGACCTTCCAGGGTTCTCAAGTTTTCCTTTCTCTTAAAGATCTTTCTTTAAGACATATTACTGCCCCTTAGTGATAGCAGGAGTAAGGTCCAGTGTAATGCTGCTAAACTTTGGACAAAGAGAAAGGAGTCCGACTTGCTGGCTAATCTGAGTGATTAGGAATAACGTGCTAACATCCAAACTCTGTGAGCTTTGGGTTGATGTGACCCTTGTTTTGCCTCATGTGCGTCTCATAATTGCAATAAAGCATAAGGCCAGTGACCAGTGTGGAAAAGTGAACCGCAACCTATTAAGTGCATATTATTTGCCAGACTTTTCTAGGCCTTTTGGTTAAGTTATTTGATCTTTGCAGCAAAGACAGAGCCAACATGGATGAGTTACCTCCTTTTTATGGATGAGTAAACTCATGTCAAATAATTTGCCTAAAATCAGATGGTTGATAAGTGGTAGAGAATGCTTCTCAAGTGAGGTTAATCCAAGTTCTGATGGAAGTGAGGCATGTCAACCATCCTATGGACTTGTAAAGGCATTTTATGCATTGCATTTGGCAATTCATAGATTAAAAGTAACTTGGCCCAGAAGACTGAAGACTTAGGTTCCAAACCTTGGTCTAATATTTATAAGCTATGTGACCCTGGACAAATCACTTCATATATTTGAGTTGAAGCACTCTACCTCAATGCTGTTCAGACGGTTAAATGATATGATATATATAAAGCTATCACAAGACTTGGGACTTAGGAGGCATTTAAATTGTAGTCACCACCATCGTTATCATCATTATTAAAAGCATCATTTTCACCAACACGGTAATTATCATTATTACTAATATCTACTTTATTTACCCTTATAATTTTAGAGGGCTATAATAAGATAATGAATGTGAAAATGCTTTGTACCAAAATATTAGAAGCACTTAAATCTGGGGGAGATTCAAATATAATTTTCAAATGTAATAGATGGAATTCAAGAGAATTACTGTGAATTCCACAGTAGCCTTGACTCAAGTTACTCTAGAGTCTTAACCCTGAAAATGCTGAAAGTTGACTTAAAGTGAAAAAGCAAACTTATTTCACTAATCTTCAGATCGTGGTGTTGGCACTTCTAAAAGCCAACTACATATTGATTGCTCAGTTAATTATTGACTTCATATTAAAGCTTTAACAAGAAGGTCTATCAAATATTCTACAGCATGTTTCATCAAAAAGGGTGGGGTAATAGTTTTTATATATATTTATATTATGTATATATATATGGCAATGTTCTCTTAAACCTATGAATAAGGAGAAAAATAAGGATCTAAAAATTCTCTTTGTACCCAAAGGAAATGGGAAGGAGGGAAAAAGAGTCCATGTTTAACTAAAATTGCACATACGATTTTGAGACATATGTCAGTCTTGCCAAGCCCCATGTGAAAAAGGAATAGCAACTAAGACATAGAATGCCAATGACTAGTTTCTGCCAGTAGAAATCTATGGGTTTTTTAGTTTTATAAACACTTCTGAGAACTCAGCCTTTAATGAACACAGCTGCTGCCAACTCAGTGGTTTCCAAGAAGCAGTGATGGTGATGATAAAGAAATCCCATAATCTATCGACATGATTTTACTGCTGTAAAGACTAGACTATCATTAATAGCTCATTTTTGAAGACTCTATTATGGCCTAACTTCTGCATCAAAGGAGAATCCTGGAAATCAGGAGGAAACTTCCACCGTCACAATCACCATCTCCCTCATTCTTCGCATGTTCTGATATACTTTGTTTTGCTATACATCTATATAAGTTTCATTTTTGACACAGGGAACATTGCATCAAATGCAGTCTGAGTCATTAGCAGATTAGCACTCATCTATGACCTGTGTGAAACTTAGCAATATCAAAGGTCAAGCCTTCTCAGGTGTCAATTGAGAAATCTCTGTCTCTTCCAAAAACATCTTTTTCACAATGAAGCTGACAACATTTTCCTGTTCTGTAATACATATGAAATGGAAGGCACAATCTTGTGTAAATACTTACACAAACACAAACACTGTAATAGTGATGTCTACACTCCCATCTAAAACTCAGCAGGTATTAACATGTTCCTGTCTAGTCCCGAGGTTTAACTTGGAGACTTCGTTCCTTAATTCCTCACCCTGCCCTCATTAGTTGTACAGATGTCCACTTGAAACTTGAGCGGATTCTCAAGTTATCAAGGAGGGTCATCGTCCTAGGGTAGGATGTTGTTTCCTACCTGGCAGTCTTATTCTAATCCTATATTCAGATGGTATTTTCAGAGGGTAAATTCAGTGGTAATTTTCTGGCTATAGTATACTGATAAATGTTTAAAAACTAACTTCCCCAACACACAGTCTTGTTTTGTACCATTCACCAATTTCTCTGATATAAATACTCCTACCACATATACATTTAAGCCACCAACGTAATGGTACTGAACTTGGATTTGGGAAGACATGCACACAAAAGTTTCTTGCAAGCCAGTATGAACCAGTACCTCCAGCACACCACTGTCATAAGGTCCTTCTCCTGGTTTATTGCTCTGGCACTCTCTGTAGAGGATCCTTCTCAAATATGAAACCCAGACCTCCAAATTTTGAGTCTAGATCCCTTCTCTTTCTGTTTTTCTTGCTTGCCTTTCTAAAAGCTCTTACTATACTTCTATTTTCTAATAATAGGACTCTGTGGTCCATGGCCCATTTTAAAGAACTTAAGGCCCTTTGGAAAATAACAAGCACTTGGCAAGTTATTTATCTTTCTAAGGAGGTAAGGAGAACCCACCCTGTGTTAGCCTGTTTCCCTTCACTTGGAGAAGAACAAAAATGTTTTCATTCTTTAGGATGTATCCCTCTCCCCAAAAATAAGGCCAAAGAGATTTCTCTAAAGTCACACACACACACACACACACACACACACACACACACACAGAGAGAGAGTGAGAGAGAGAGAGAGAGAGAGAGAGAGAGAGAAAGAGAGAACATAACTGGAGTTCTCATACCCTACTTCAAAAGCAGGGCCAAATAAAACAAAATTCTCTTCCAAAAGATTTAATAGGTACAATATGAGGAACTACTCCCAGCAATGTGAAGAGAGTCAAATCTGGTGCCAAATGGATACACATTTTTAAATTGTATTGTGTAGATCTGTATTCTTACTAAATGTGTCTTTTGTCTTCTTGTTTTTTAACCTTCTGTCAGAGGTACATTAAAATCTCCTATCATATATATATGTGTGTGTGTGTGTGTGTGTCTACACACACACGGAATACTATGCAGCCATAAAAAGAATGACATCATCTCCTTTGCAGCAACATGGATGGCGCTGGAAGCCATTATCCTACATGAACTAACTCAGAAACAGAACATCGAATACTGAATGTTCTCAGTTATAAGTGTGAAGTAAACAATGGGTACACATGGACATAAAGATGGAAAAATAGACACTGGGGACTACAAAATGGGGGAAGGTGGAAAGGAAGACAAGTTGAAAAATTGCCTACTGGGTACAGTGTTCACTATTGGGTAATGGGTATATTAGAAGCCCAATCCTTACCCATTATGCAATATACTCATGTAACAAAACAACACATATATCACCTGAATCTAAAATAAAATAGTTTAAAAATAAACTAGGAAAATACTTTGAGAATGAAGAGATGTATACTTCTGTTTATCTATTGATGAAAAACAACCCATCCCCAAATGCAGTTGCTTAAAACAAAACAAAACAAGAAGCTCCCCACAATGATTCTAGGCTTGTCTATTTCACCTGGTTCTATCAATTTTTGCTTTATAAATTTAAAATGTTCTTATTGGGTGCATACAAATGCACGGTTGTGCTACCTTTCTGGTGAATTGACCCCTTTACTGCTATAAAATGTTTTTTTTTTAAAAAAAAAAAAAACCTATATTAATAATTTCACCTTAAATCTATTTTGTATGATATTACTGTAGTTATATCATCTTTCTCATTTTTTTAAATTAAACTTTAAGTTCTGGGATACAAGTGCAAAAAGTGTAGTTTGTTACATAAATATACACGTGCCATGGTGGTTTGCTGCACCCATCAATCCGTCATCTACATTAACTATTTCTCCTAATGCTATCCCTCCCCTTGTCCCCCATCCCATGACAGGCCCCAGTGTGTGATGTTCCCCTCCCTATGCACATGTGTTCTCATTGTTCAACTCCCACTTATGAGTGAGAACATGTGGTGTTTGGTTTTCTGTTCTTGTGTTAGTTTGCTGAGAATGATGGTTTCCAGCTTCATCCATGTCCCTGCAAAGGACATGAACTCATCCTTTTTATGGGTGCATAGTATTCCATGGTGTATATGTGCCACATTTTCTTTATCCAATCTATCAATTATGGGCATTTGGATTGGTTCCAAGTCTTTGCTATTGTGAGTAGTGCTGCAATAAACATACATGTGCATGTGTCTTTATAGTAGAATGATTTATAATCCCTTGGGCCTATACCCAATAATGGGATTGCTGGGTTAAACGGTATTTCTGGTTCTAGATCTTTGAGGAATTGCCACACTGTCTTCCACAATGGTTGAACTAATTTACACTCCCACCAATAGTGTAAAAGCATTCCCATTTCTCCACATCCCCTCCAGCATCTGCTGTTTCCTGACTTTTTAACAATCGCCATTCTAACTGGTATGAGATGGTTTTGATAATTGTGGGTCTGATTAGCATTTCTCTAATGACCAGTGATGATGATCTTTTTTTCATATGTTTGTTGGCTGCATAAGTGTCTTCTTTTGCGAAGTGTCTGTTCATATACTTTGCTGACTTTTTGATGGGGATGTTTGCTTTTTCTTGTAAATTTGTTTAAGTTCCTTGTAGATTCTGGATGTTAGACCTTTGTAAGATGGGTAGATTGCAAAAATTTTCTCCCATTCTGTAGGTTGCCTGTTTACTCTGATGCTGGTTTCTTTTGCTCTGCAGAAGCTCTTTAGTTTAATTAGATCCCATTTGTCAATTTTGGCTTTTGTTGCAGTTGCTTTTGGTGTTTTAGTCATGAAGTCTTTGCCCATGCCTATGTCCTGAATGATATTGCCTAGGTATTCTTCTAGGGTTTTTATGGCTTTGGGTTTTACATTTAAGTCTTTAATCCATGTTGAGTTTTTTCTAATTCTGTGAAGAAAGTCAGTGGTAGCTTGATGGGGATAGCATTACTTCTATAAATTACTTTGGGCAGTATGGTCATTTTCACAATATTGATTCTTCCTATCCATGACCATGGAATGTTTTTCCATTTGTTTGTGTCCTCACTTACTTCCTTGAGCTGTGGTTTGTAGTTCTCCTTGATGTGGTCCTTCAAATCCCTTGTAAGTTGTATTCCTCAGTATTTTATTCTCTTTGTAGCAATTGTGAACAGGAATTCACTCATGATTTGGTTCTCTGTTTGTCTATTATTGGTGTATAGGAATGCTTGTGATTTTTGCACGTTGATTTCCTATCCTGAGACTTTGCTGAAGTTGCTTATCAGCTTAAGGAGATTTGGGGCTGAGACAATGGGGTTTGCTAAATACTCAATCATGCCATCTGCAAATAGAGACAATTTGACTTCCTGTTTGAATACCCTTTATGTCTTTCTCTTGCCTGATTGCACTGACTAGAACTTCCAATACTATGTTGAATAGGGGTGGTGAGAGACGGCATCCTTGTCTTGTGCTGATTTTCAAAGGGAATGCTTCTGGTTTTTGCCCATTCAGTATGATATTGGCTGTGGGTTTGTCATAAATAGCTCCTATTATGTTGAGATACGCTTCATCAAAACCTAGTTTATTGAGAGTTTTTAACATGAAGGGGTGTTGAATGTTATCAAAGTATTATTCTGCATCTATTGAGATTACCATGTGGTTTTTGTCATTGGTTCTGTTCATGCGATGGATTACGTTTATTGATTTGCACATGTTGAACCAGCCTTGCATTCCAGGGATGAAGCCAACTTGACCGTGGTGGATAAGCCTTTTGATGTGCTGCTGGATTTGGTTTGCCAGTATTTTATTGAGGATTTTCACATCTATATTCATTAGAGATACTGGCTTGAAAGTTTTTTTTCGTTGTTGTTATGTCTCTGCCAGGTTTGGTATCAGGATGATGCTGGCCTCATAAAATGAGTTAAGGAGGAGTCCCTCTTTTTGTATTGTTTGGAATAGTTTCAGAAGAAATGGTACCAGCTCCTCTTTGTACCTCTGGTAGGATTTGGCTGTGAATCCATCTCGTCCTGAGCTTTTTTTGGTTGGTAGGCTATTAATTACTGCCTCGATTTCAGAATTTGTTATTGATCTACTCATGGATTTGACATCTTCCTGGTTTAGTCTTGGGAGGGTGTACATATCCAGGAATTTATCCATTTCTTCTATATTTTCCTAGTTTATTTGTGTAGAGGTTTTTATAGTATTCTCTGATGGTAGTTTGTATTT
Organism: Chlorocebus sabaeus; assembly: GCF_047675955.1. Taxonomy (NCBI): domain Eukaryota; kingdom Metazoa; phylum Chordata; class Mammalia; order Primates; family Cercopithecidae; genus Chlorocebus; species Chlorocebus sabaeus. The sequence continues at coordinate 42,622,681 of NC_132919.1, forward strand.
CTGTGGGATCAGTGGTGATATCCCCTTTTTCATTTTTTATTGTGTCTGTTTGATTCTTCTCTCTTTTCTTCTTCTTAGTCTGGCTAGCCATCTATCTATTTTGTTAATCTTTTCAAAAAACCAGTTCCTGGATTCATTCATTTTTTGAAGGGTTTTTCATGTCTCTATCTCCCTCAGTTCTGCTCTGATGTTAGTTATTTCTTGTCTTCTGCTAGCTTTTGAATTTGTTTGCTGTTACTTCTCTAGTTCTTTCAATTGTGATGTCAGGGTGTTGATTTTAAATCTTTCCCACTTTCTCCTGTGGGCATTCATTGGTATAAATTTCCCTCTAAACATTGCTTTAGCTGTGTCCCAGAGATTCTGATACACTGTGTCTTTGTTCTCATCGGTTTCAAATAACTTATTTATTTCTGTATTAATATTGTTTTTTACCCAGTAGTCATCCAGGAGCAGGTTGTTCAGTTTCCATGTAGTTCTGTGGTTTTGAGTGAGTTTCTTAATCCTGAGTTCTAATTTGATTGTACTGTGGTCTGAGAGACTGTCATGATTTCCATTCTGTTACATTTGCTGAGGAGTGTTTTACTTCCATTTATGTGGTCAGTTTTAGAATAAGTGTGATGTGATACTGAGAAGAATGTATATTCTGTTGATTTGGGGTGGAGAGTTTTGCAGATGTCTATTAGGTCCACTTGGTCCAGAACTGAGTTCAAATCCTGGATATCCTTACTAATTTTCTGTCTCATTGATCTGTCTAATATTGACAGTGGGGTGTTATAGTCTCCCACTATCATTGTGTGGGAGTCTAAGTCTCTTTGTAGTTCTCTAAGAATTTGCTTTATGAATCTGGGTGCTCCTGTATTGGGTGCATATATATTTAGGATAGTTAACTCTTCTTGTTGCCTTGATCCTTTTACCATTATGTAATGCATCAAGTGGGTCCCTGACCCCTGTGCCTTTGGACTGAGAGACACCTCCCAGCAGAGGTCAACAGACACTTCATACAGGAGAGCTCCAGCTGGCATCTGGTGGGTACTCCTCTGGGCAAAGCTTCCAGAGGAAGGAACAGGCAGCAATCTTTGCTATTATGCAGCCTCCACTGGTGATACCCAGGCAAACAGGGTCTGGAGTGGACCTCCAGCAAACTCCAGCAGACCTGCAGCAGAGGGGCCAGACTGTTGGAAGGAAAACTAACAAACAGAAAGGAATAGCATCAACATCAACAAAAAAGACGTCCACACAGAAACCCCATCGAAGGTCACCAACATCAAAGACCAAAGGTAGATAAATCCACGAAGATGAGGAAAAAACTGCACAAAAAGGCTGAACATTCCAAAAACCAGAATGCCTCTTTTCCTCCAAAGGATCACAACTCCTCACCAGCAAGGGAACAAAACTGGATGGAGAACGAGTTTGATGAATTTACAGAAGTAGGCTTCAGAAGGTGGGTAATAACAAACTCCTCCGCGCTAAAGGAGCATGTTCTAACCCAAAGTAAGGAAGGTAAGAACCTTGAAAATGATTAGAGGAATTGCTAACTAGAATAACCAGTTTAGAAAAGAACTTAAATGACCTGATGGAGCTGAAAAACACAGCACAAGAACTTCATGAAGCATACACAAGTATCAATAGCTGAATCAATCAAGTGGAAGAAAGGAGATCAGAGATTGAAGATCAACTTAATGAAATAAAGTGTGAAGACCAGATTAGAGAAAAAAGAATGAAAAGGAACAAACAAAACCTCCAAGAAATATGGGACTATGTGAAAAGACCAAACCCACATTTGATTGGTGTACCTGAAAGTGATGGGGAGAATGAAACCAAGTTGGAAAACACTCTTCAGGATATTATCCAGGAGAACTTTCCCAGCCTAGCAAGACCGGCCAACATTCAACTTCAGGAAATACAGAGAACACTGCAAAGATACTCCTCAAGAAGAGCAACCCCAAGATGTAATCATCAGATTCACCAAGGTTGAAATGAAGGAAAAAATGTTAAGGGCAGTCAGAGATAAAGATTGGGTTACCCACAAAGGGAAGCCCATCAGACTAACAGCAAATCTCTCTGCACAAACCCTACAAGCCAGAAGACAGTGGGAGCCAATATTCAAGATTCTTAAAGAAAAGAATTTTCAAACCAGAATTTCATATCCAGCCAAACTAAGCTTCATAAATGAAGGAGAAATAAAATCCTTTAAAGACAAGCAAATGCTGAGAGATTTTGTCACCACCAGGCCTGCTTTACAAGAGCTCCCGAAGGAAGCATTAAATATGGAAAGGAAAAACTGGTACCAGCCACTGCAAAACAACCAAATTGTAAAGACCATCAACACTATGAAGAAACTGCATCAACTAATGTGCAAAATAACCAGCTAGCATCATAATGACAGGATCAAATTCACACATAACAATTTTAACCTTAAATGTAAATAGGCTAAAGGCCTCAATTAAAAGACACAGACTGGCAAATTGGATAAAGAGTCAAGACCCATAGGTGTGCTGTATTCAGGAGCCCCATCTCATGTGCAAACACACACATAGGCTCAAAATAAAGGGATGGAGGAATATTTATCAAGAAAAAAAAAATCAGGGGTTGCAATTGTAATCTCTGATCAAACAAACTTTAAACCAATAAAGATGAAAAAGGTTATGCTATCTTTATGTACATTTTTACTTTCAAACTTTTTGCATGTAAATTATGTCTCTTTTAAGCAACATATAGTTGTGCTGCTCTTTTCATCTAAAAACCTTTGTTTGAATAGCTAACCCACTTACATTTCAAGAGATTATTGATATACTTGGCATTAAATCAATTTCTATGTTCTTTTTCTCTCCTCTCTAGCTGCCGTTGCATTAATCCAGTATTCTTTATTGTTGCATTTCCCCACAATTAGCTTACTAATACTTTTACAAATTCTTTAATATATATCCTTGAGACTCAAACATATATTAATTAATATTCAATATAAATATACATTTTTATTAATTGCAAGACAATGCAAAACATTTAAAAATTTACCCTTGCTGTCTTTTGTGCTAGGGTTTTCACTTATTTTAATGACACAGATATTGTAAACCTTATATAACATTATTATTGTTGTTTTATACAGTCAATACATATTTACATTTAAGCACAAATGTAATCTTTAGGTTGTTCTTCATTATTTCCTGCATTTTTCTTTTCTCATCTGAAATCGTTGTTCTTCTATGCAAAGATCTTCTTTTAGTATTTTATGTACTATAACTCTGTTGCTAATAAATTCCCTCAGTTTGCATTTTCTAAATATGTCTTCATTATGCCAATATTTTTGAAGAATATTTTTCTGAGTATAGAAGTCTAGGATGCTAGTTTTTTATTCTTTCAGTATTTTGAAAATGTCATTCAATTGTCTCCTGGTTTTTATAATTTCTTATAAGTTAGCTGTAAGTTTTAGGATTCTTTCTTTAATGCTAATGTATCTTTTTTCCTTTGGTTGCCCTCAATATTTTCTTTCATTTCATCAGTAATTACTGTGACGAATTTAATGTGAGTTTCTTTGTGGTTTTTTGGAAGGATTTTTGTTTGTTTGTTTTGCTTGGTGCTTGTTATACTTTTTGAATCTGTAGCTAATGTCCTTCAGCAATTGTATAAGCTTTTCAGCCACTATCTTTTTAAATATTGCTCCTGCTATATTATCCCTCTTCATCCTATGGGATTGCAGTTACACATAGTTTAGACATTTTTATGTTGTCCCATATATCTTAGACCCTTTTCTCTATTTTCTATTCTTCTTTTTATTAGTCTATCTGTATATTTCCAACTGACATTTTTACATTCATTAAGTCTTACTTCACTTGTGTTTAATCTGTTAGGCTCATATAATGAGTTCTTAACTTCAGTTTTATTTTTCAGGTCTATGATTTCATTTGATTTTTTAATAGAGTCTGATTCCAAGCTAAAGTTTTCCATCTTTTTATTTAATATTTTGGACATACAAATCCCTGTTTTTTAAAAGTTGATGTTTTATAAATTTAATATCTGGATCTCCTACCAGTCTGGCACTCTTGTCTGCTTTTATTCTTGTTTTATTTTTGCTTTTTAATAACTAGACCTCATATCCTTGCATGCCTGGTAATTTTTTATTGAAGGCATTGTGTCAAAAAAAGTGTGGCAATAATTTGAGTTTCTGGATAACATTTTCTTCCTCCAGAGAGGACTCAGTTTTGTTTCTCTCAGGCAGTTATACTAGAGGCAATTCTCAATACAATTCTGACTCCATCTCTTTTAGAGCTGGTCTTTATAAAGGGGGATCTATTTCCAGTTTTTCTGTAGTCGTAGACAACCTTCCAGGTATCCCAGTGTGAGTCAGGACTAACATGAGGCAAGTGAGCCACCTAGGGCACATGATTTAATGAGTGAGTGCCTCCTAAAATTTTGTGCCATACATGCCTCATTTGCCTCTTACCAGTATTAACCCTGGTACCAACTGAAATCCTGTGGTATTTACTAGGCATTTATCCTTGGCAGGTTCTAAATTCCACATTTTGCTTCACAGCCCCATGAAAATGTATAAGCTCTGCTTTCTCTTGGCTTCTTCGCCTTCACTTATAAATTCACAAAAATCTCAAGAGGTAATATAAAGCCTTAACATTAGGTTCATATCTCTGCACCTCTCCTTTTAGCCCCTTAAGTTATCGCTTTCTTTGTAAATCTGCCATACTTTAAAGCACATTTTTAAAAATTGAATCTAGCTTTTCCAGTTATTCTCTGCAGGATAGCTGCTCAGATGCTAGCTAGTTATCATAGTCAGGAGTGGAAATCCCTTTTGTTTTTCTGTGTGTGATAATGAAAAGTAGAGGATCAAATTTTATGTTTTTCTCAAATTGGAAATATTCTTTCTGGAAATGTGAAGTCATCTGCATGGATCTTGCTTTTCTACTATCCATTATTTGAATGCTGGTGTTCCAGTGGACTTCTCCTTCAGTAATATTATCCCTGAACTATGAGACATGTTGCCTATATTCAGATAAATTCCAGGTTTAAATATTCATTTCAGAGCATTCTCTGGGATTCAAACTCATGCTACAAACACTATGTGGCATTTTTACACTCATTATGTGTAAAAATCATACAGAAATCATCTTTTTTACCCTCTTTACCACTATCAATTTACTTTTCCCTATCTTAATTAATTATGGTTGCTTTTCTCAAGATCTATCTTAAACTGCAAGCTTCAGAAAGTCATCCTCTATTCCATTTTAAACTACACATAATTCCTCAAGTCATATGTGCACAGGAGATCATAATCATATATAAACCTACCCCATCATCTCTCATACATTGAGGTTGTCCTAATTAAAGACTAATGATGTCTCACCTAGACCTTCCAAATGTCCTGCTAATCCAGGGATGGCAAATGCTTAGCTATGTCTGCTGACACTTTCCCTGCTTTCCTTCTTACACTCCTGGTAGGCATCATTTCTTTACATTGAAGCCTTTCCCAATGAGTCCAGATGCGGTTTTAAAATCCTTCTCAAAACAGTACTCCAAAGAGATACTACCAGAGATAAACAAATTTACACCAACTTGTCATCTCCTCTCTTTCATCTCCACCAGATGGTAAATAGTACAGACTGTGCTACCAGAGATATATCCCTGTGAGAAATCCAACCACGTAATGTCCCTGTTTAAAAATTTATGAGAGTCTCTTCTTGCTTACAAAATAAAGTAATAGCTCACTAGTTGAGTGTATTATGCCTTTCACAATCCAGTTCTAATAGAAATTTTCAGATTTATTTATTTTTACTGACACAATACTCTAATCTCCGATTTCAACATATTTATCCCATTCCTGCAATTCAAAGGTCTTCATGCTTCCTTAATTCATACTATTACTTCTCCCCAAAATTCCCCTCCTCATTCACTTTTTGTTTAACTCCTACTTGCACTTTTCCTTTCCTAGACGCCTCTATGCAGAATTAGTTGATCCTTTATCTCTATTACTAGAACACTTTTTTGAACCTTTAATAGAGCATATATTTCATTAACATGTTTTAAAGTGTTCACACATATGTATAGGGATCATTCCAGGTAATAACTGTGACTTTATTCAATGTAAAATGCCTAATGGATGCTCAATTAATATTTGCTAACAGAATAAACAAAGTGGGCAATCATTCTTTCTCTTTGGGAATAGTAATATTTCTATTATGATTGTTTATTTCCTTTTAGTCATTAATTCAACAAATACATTTTTTAATATCTGCTATGTGTTAGTCAATGAACAACATCTATGAGAGAAAACTGCAATTTCTTGCAAGGCATCACCCCACATTTAAAGTAACAGGAACCAAGTGAGAACCTCTGTAAGTAGCTTTTATGCAAACATTTCAATCTGTCACGCTCCCTTCCATGGGTGAAGGAACTGTAAATGAAGTATTTGGCTCTCAGAGAGTTACGGCACAATTCTTGGCTCACCTTGATAAATATTGATCTTGTATAAATTACCCAGGAAAGGCAGACGATGGTTCTCTGGGCAACACACACAACCCCCACTCCCCTTTATGCAAAGACATAAATCATTTATGAATAGAGCCCCACATGCTCTATGAATAAGTCCCTTGGATTCCAAGATGACTGATACTCAAGTATTTTTCTCATTTGAGTGCAGACCTAAATTTAAGCAAGCAGTCAGACTACATGAAGTTACAATGCCCTTTTGTTCACTGTAAGGTGAGAGATGCATAATAGGCTTTCAAGGGTAAACATCACATGTTTCAAAATAAACACCATTAAATGCGACTGCACATTTATGCCTTTAATAAAACTGATGGCAGGGGGATAGCTCTTTAGAAACATCTCATGTCATGTTCATTCAATTTTAAGTTTTAGGCACTGGTGAAAAGAGGAGGGTTAGTGTGTGTATGTGTGTGGAATTGGGGAGAATTCATTTTCTTTGACTACAGTTGAATCAAGCCTTTGGTTTCATCTGGAAAGTTGTGAATAGCACAATAAGGGGTCTGTGTGTGGTGAGGAGTCATTAAAATAAAGAACCAAAGGGCAGCAAACATTGGTTTTCTGGGATTCTTGTGGTAAGATTAATAATGAGAGTGTTTAACCTCTGGGGACTTCATCACTGAAGGGACAAGAAGGAGAATAAAAAGACAAACTGACAAATAGCTTGTGGTCTCTTGGCAGGAGCTGGAATTTGTCATTAGAGCTCACACAAAGGGTCAAAATGCGGAAACTTCTTGGGAGAAATAAAAGAATGTGACTTATGCTTTTAGGTGCCTTTATTTATGTGACTTGTTCCACCTTGAATGTTTTTGCCCTCTAATTTCAACTTTTTTCACATTCTGTGCAATTCTCTCAGTTTCTTTTATAATTTAAATTGTATATAACCCATAATTTAAGAAATCCTATTTTAGGAATTGATGGACAGAAAATCTTTAATGAGGACTCAGAGACATATATACAAGGAGAATTCTGACAGAATTATTTACAAGGGATAAAAAACAAAAAACAAAAAAACAAACAAAAAAAACACCTAAAGGCCCATAATAAGAGACTGGTTAAACAAATTATACAGCATTCCTACAAAGGAATGAAATGTAGCAGCTAAAAATCAGGAGGTAGATATAAATATACTCCATAGAAGGTTGTCCAAGTTGTACTGACTTAAAAGAAGAAGAAGAAGACTGTTGGGCATTTATAGTATGATTTCATTTAAATAACATAAAACCATCATATCACGTATATAGATAGGCTTTATGATGGTTATGTCTTGGGAATGTAATTAGAGCAAGAGGGAAATAAGCTTTCACTTCTTACATTAAATATGGTTGTATTGGTTTAATTTATTATAATGCAAAAAAGGAGGTTGGTTTTGCTCTGGCAATTGAAAATATTTTTTAAAACAAGTCATTGTCTTTCAGATCTAAGCTTAAATGTCATCTAGGAGTGAACTCTCTCATTTCTGCAATGCAGCCAACTTTTGTACCAATTTTGCAACAGTTGTTACATATTGTTGCAGTATTATGGAGAGAACACTTAACTTCCACTGTGAAGGCTGGCATTCAAATTCAATTCCACCACTTTCTGGCTGGAGAATAACTTGATAATTGATATAACTTCTAAAGCTACATTTTCCTTTCTGCAAAATGGTAGAAACAATGCTATCTCCACAGGATCCTTGGGAGTGGTAAAATGAGAGGCATCAATATACTGGTTATTTGTGTGCTTATCTTGTGCATTCTATAGTATTTCAATTTCTTTAATGGCAGCAGGGACTACCACCTTCATTAATTTATTCAATAGAGACAGGTTAAGCAACTCTTGTGTTTCAGGTACTGTGTCAAGCTTTAGGACTACAATAATGAACAAGAACGATGGCATCCATTAACTGAAGAAATCATGTAAATAATAGACAATCACCAAACAGTTTAGTAAGAGTTATAGTAGGAGAATCAGAAAATTCTCTCTGTAGGAAGCAGTTTTCAGTTGAGCCTCAGATGAAGAATAAGTTTTATCAGGCAAAAAAGGTAGAGAAGATTTGAAGAGTGTGTTAAGTGGAGGGAAATGGGGTGAGTGAGAGTGTAGAGAATTCGGAACATTAAGTATGTTCAGCATTGTTGGAATTTAAAGTGTCAGGAAACAGGGTTGAAAATGTGAGGTCCTGCACCTCCCTAACAAGCCCCCTCATCCTCCCCAAGTGTTTCTGACTGTCCAGAATAATCAGATGAGCTCACAAATATCATAGAAGGTTAGAATTAAATATCTTCCAGCAACTTAAACTCAGCAGACGATGAAGGATAAAACGGTCTAAGACTCATCATCTTAATATTAATCTAGACACCCACCAGACTCCAGGATATGTGAATCCACTCGGCCTTCTTCAGAGAGTTAGGACACAGGACAGAAGAGATATTCTAAAACAGGTGATCTGCAAAATGGAGGGGATGGCAGGGTGAGGTTGAAGGGCATGGCGAGATGCATTTTTGTTTGTTTGGACTGGAGTATATGTTGGGGAACTAGGACATGTTGGGGAACTCATCCATACCCTTGGTGCAAAGCCACTGAGCAAATCAGAGCAAAGAGTCAGAGAGGGAATGTATGAGCATCCATCCCTATTGCTTAAAAATTAAGAACCTCCAGATCCATACATAAAGCTCTGACATGAAGACAAATACTTGAAATGAAAACGGGATGCTGCATTTGAGTGAGTAACATAATAGAAAGGCTAAGAATCATAAAATTTCACTGCTTACCTACGTAGGCTTTTGAAGACAGGTGACCTATCTTATTTCCTGGAGGAAGAAACTGAGGCCCAGGGATAATGAACTCTAATCACTCACCTCCCCAGGCATCCATGAATTATCTCTAAGAAGTACCTACTGGCTGCTTCTAGTCCCATACACTAGGGATAGAAAGCTGAAAAAGTTCTTTTTTCTGGCCACACAGTTCTTAGCATCTAGTGGTAAGTTGTGTAAGATATTTTAAGACATAACACGGTGCAGTGAGAATATTTTGATAAGACCTGAAGAAAGGGATTTAGGAAGCCTTCATAGGAGGACAGAGCATTGAACTTAATTCTCAAAGGAGGCACAGGGTTTGTAGCAAAAATAGAAGGAAGGAGATAACATGTTGCAGACACAGCAATTAGGACACAGACAACATAAACCTACTAAATCAAGACAGGAATTGGCAATAAAGCATTTACAACTTACCAGCAATTACAGATCGTTTAGTCGGGATATTAATGGTACTTTCCTAACATTAATCCCATATCTGAACAAAAAGGAAACTTGAAGGTTATGGATGAATTCATATCTTCTGACACCATATTTGCTAAACAAAAGCATCCAATAACGCATTAAGGATCTGAGTTTCTGAGAATTTTAGTTTTCAAAGAGGAAAGAAAAAAGCATAAATGGGTACTAACCACTTAATTCTGATTTCTAAGAAAGGAAATAATGGTTATGTGTGAGGTAGATAGATGGATAAAGTCATGGAAGTGGGGAAGGGTGCATTTTAAATATGCCAAGTGATTACATACATAATTTTACTTAATTTTCACAACAAAGTGTGAATATAATTACTCTATTTTAGGAATAAGAAAAATTGAGGCTCAAAGACATTAAATGACTTATCCAGAGGCAGAAAGCCAGTAGGTGCCAGATTCAAAATTTGAGTCCTAGCTCATCTCCAATGTCAGTATTCCTTTTATTATGTCACAGTTTCTTCCAGGAATCCTGGGAGAAAAAGGTGAGGGTATCCTGAAGTTCATAAAAAGCAAGTAAAACAATCCAAAGAGTTTAAAAGAAAGACATGTACCATTCCATAGCTGAGGACTATAAAAGAAATATAGCTTATGAGGGACAGGTAAATTTCCCCCCAACATTTTAGCATGAACATTTTGAAATATACAGAAAAGTTGACAGAATCATACAGTGAACACCTGGATACCCCATCACCTTAATTCAATAATGAACATTGTGCTATATTTGCTTTATCCAGATTGGTAATATTTTCAGTAAAATTCTGACTAGCAATCATAAGCATAATAAGTCTATACATAATTATAAATATGTAAATACTGGATCGTAAGTTACATGAAGTCAAAGATGATGTTTATTTATCTCTGTATAGCCAATGCTCAACTTGGTTCCTGGCACAGAATTAGCCCTTGATAAATCTTCGTTGAGTAAATAAATAACGTAATCCCCACAAGTAGAAATGGGGTTTGGCTAAAGAAGCTAATAATATGCTCTCTAATCAGTTAGTAACATAGGAGAAGGTGTACCATAGATGGAAGGAACCACAATTCACCAGAGATCAATATATCAGAGGGTTGTCAGTTTGTTAAAGACAAGAATAAACTGAAGCTTGTCTTGCTGCATATTCTGATACACATTACAAAAAGATATGGAGAGGTTAAAGCTGGCATGGTAAAATCACTAAGAACTAGTGTGAAGTCCTTCATTTTGGTTGGTAAGCAATTTCACAAGTACAGAATAAGGAACCTGTTGCTTGGCAGACTTTACTTACATAAAATTCGGAAGAGAGGTAGAAAGGAAATTGGTTATTACAAGTCAGTAGTATAAATATGTGGTTTAAAAAAGATAAACCAGACTTAGACAGCATTGATAGAAAAATAGAGAGACAGTACAAGCAGTAACAGTCCCACTGTACTCTGAGTGTCCCTCTCAACTCTGAGGGCCATATTATATGCCAGTGCTGTTGAATAAATGCTACATGTCAAAAGGAATAGAGAAAGGAATTTTAGGGGATAAGGGGTCAGAAAATTATTGCAGATTATGATCATTAAAGGAACTGGGGATGTTTAGACTGAGGAGGAAACAACAATAGAGAAAGTGATAATTATCTTTAAATATTTGAAGTGCTAACGGAATGAAAAGGCAGTGGAGATAATGGCTTCAAGATGGTAGATATACCATCTTCAAGAAGACCTATATACACATATACATATAGATATAAAATAGAAATATATTCACGGTCGGGCATGCTGGCTCATGCCTGTAATACCAGCACTTTGGGAAGCTGAGGCCAGTGGATCGCTTGAGGTCAGGAGCTCGAGGCCAGCCTGGAAAACACGGTGAAACCCAGTATCTACTAAAAATACAAAAATTAGCTGGGTGTGGTGGCGTGCGCCTGTAATCCCAGCTACTCAGGAGGCTGAGGCAGGGAGAATTGCTTGAACCCAGGAGGCAAAGGTTGCAGTGAGACAATTTCATGCCACCACACTCCAGCCTGGGGGGCAGAGCAAGGTTCCATCTCAAAAAAAAAAATATATATATATATATATGTGTATATATGTATATATACACATACATATATATTCATATTTTATATACTTAAAAATATAAAATATGACTTAATATATTTTTTAGTATATTAAAGTATATAGTAAATTAAAGTATATATTAATATATACTTAAAAATATAAAATATTTTATAAATATAATTATATAAAATATGAATATTTAATAAAATATACAAATATAAAAATATAAAATATGACTATACAGACACAAATGCATGTATAAATACATTCATAAGAATTAAAACACAAGGATTGGAACCTAAAAGTTGTTACATTTTGTGGTCCAGAAACAAGCAGAAAACGCATGAGATAAAATTGCAGAAAAAGCTATAGCTTAGGAAAGTGCAGCTGTTAAAGATGAGAAAAACAAAGAAGATGATCCATGTTCAGAGGTAGTCTAGCTCTGGGGTCTCTGATGAGAGCAGTAAGGTAGCCAGGTTAACTAACCAGTCTACCACACACACACGCGCGCGCACACACACACACACACACATGCTCACACATGCATATGTACAAGCACACACAGAATCTGCCTTGAGAGGTATTCTCTCATAAATGTGGGAGCTTGAGACAGAAAGATGGGGCAATTCCTAGGTGCGAGTGATGCAGGATCCCATCAGTGGAAGCATGGCTGATGGTGCCAGGAGCCCCGCTGCTCCCATTGGAAATGGTGGAGAGGGAGCCACGGTGATAGCTCTCAGATCTGCTCTCAAATAAACAGAAAGTTAAACTTGCAATCTTAACTGCACAAAATGACCACAAAATGAAGAAACACTAAACATACAAGAAAAACCTATTGCACAAAAGAGGCAATAAACTTGATAAACAGAACTTATACCCAAAGAAATAGAGTTAACAGCAATTTTAACTGGATTTGAGAAAAAGAATACACACTTTCTATATTATTTCTGAGAGTAAATCTCAGGCCAATAGATGAAAGTCACAGGCAGATGTCAGCATAGCATAAAGTGAGAACTTTTCAAATAATTATGTTCATCCAATGATGGACTTCAACAGAGTATACACGAGCTCTACTCTTGACTCTATCACACATGGTGATTTTATTTTATTTTGTTTTATTTTATTTTATTTTTGACACAGAGTCTTGCTATGTAGCTTAGGCAGGAGTGCAGTGGCGATCTTGGCTCACTGCAACCTCCACTACCTCCCAGGTTCAAGTTATTCTCATGTCTTGGCCTCCCGAGTAGCTGGGACTACAGGCCTGTGCCACCACGCCTGGCTAATTTTTGTATTTTTTGATAGAGAAGGGGTTTTGCCATGTTGGCCAGTCTGGTCTTGAACTCTTGGCCTCAAGTGATCTGCCCGCCTGGGCCCACAAAGTGCTGGGATTACAGGCATGAGCCACCATGCCCAGCCCACATATGGCATTTTAATCAAACACTCAGTGAAAGATACAGAAAGGTGCATTATCAAAGAGCAGCTTAGCTAAATTTAAAACAAAACAGCTGAGCCAATATACTAAAATTAATTAGCCTGGATATCACAGAACCAGGAACAAATAACCTCTAATTACAGAACCTGGCACAAAGTAGCCCTATAATCAATATTTGTCAAATAAACTTAAGCATCATCAAGGCAAATGCATGTCCATCTTGTTCACCAGCAAAAGGACAGATATTTTGTTCACTGAATTTTCATTCTAATAGGGGAGATAGCTAACAAATAAATCTATGATATAAATGTAGATAGTGGACAATTGCCATGAAGAAAAACAAGATGGGTAAGGTGTGAGAGAATAATGTGTGATCATTTTGCTTGGTTTGCTTTGTGTTAGAGACTACTTTAGAGAGGAAAACATTTGAGCAAAGATCTAAATAAATGAGGCATTGCTTCAGTTATCTGTCACTACATAGATCTCACTGGCTTAAAACAATATCTATTATCTTGCAGTTTCAGTGTGTCTACAGCCTGTACTTGGCTTGGCTAAGTCCTCTGGCTCAGCCTGTCTCACAAGGCAGCAGTCAAGATGTCTTCTGAAGCTGCAGTCATTGCCAAGCTCTATTGAGAAGGATCTTTTTCTAATCTCACTCAGGAGGTTGTTGGCAGGATTTAGTTCCTCCCAAACTGCTGAACTGAGCCTCTCAGCTCCTGGTTGGCTCTTGGCCAGCAGCCTTGTCACATTGACCTTCCATAGGGCACTCATAATTAGCAACTTGCTTCATGAGAGAAAACAAGTGAGACAATGCAGAGGGAGAAAGTGAGCAAGAATGGATGAAGGCACAGTCTTTTACAATTTAATCTTGGATGTGACATCCCATCACTCTTGCTCTACTCTATTCTTTAGAGGCAAGTCACCAGGTCCACCCCACGTACAGAGGAGGGCATTACACAAAGAAGTGAGTATCGAGACATGGGGATCACTGCAAGCTGTGTCAGAAAGCTGCCTACCACAGGCAGTGTGCTATATACAGATGTGGGGAAGAGCACTCCAGATGTTGGGGACAGTAAATGCAAAGACCACGGTATGTTTGAGGAACAGAGAAAAGGCTACAGAGGAATAAGTCAAGGAGGAAGTGGAGCTTGAAGAGCAGGCATGGGCCCGATCCTAGGTCATATGGAATTTTCTAGGTCTCAGTAGTTTGGATTTGATTATAAGTATAAAGAAAAGACTTTGGATGCATTAGAGCAGGAGAAGTTAAACCTTTCTTTTATGAAATCATAGTGATGGTAAATGGTATATTGTATTTACTTTTTGTCTTATTTTTAATGACCTTTCCATGGGGAAGATGACAATTACATGTCAGCTGTTCCCTGTATTATGAAAAATATTTTATTTTTACTGGCTCTTAATACCCCAACTCTGACAAGCTAGTGATCTCTAAGGAGATTATCTGAAATCAGATTGTTTAGAATTTGAGCTCCTCTATGTTGTTTGGGGGAAGAACAATTCATTGATATTATTATTATAGTTGTTATCATTATTACACTGCAATCTGTTGAGCTTGTGTCACGTCAACCCTATGCAAAAGCCAGGGAAAATAAAAAGTTGGGATAGGAAGAAATATGGTGGACGCAATCCCGACTGTGTATGTGGAGCCATCGGGGGAAGGTCTCCTACAGCCATAGATATTTAGGGAGTGGAAATGAGGCCGTCTACTTCCTGCTGGAGAACAAACACTTAGATTGCCAATTCCTTCTCCCTAGTTATCTGGGTCAGTTAATCCCAGCACACAGCTGCCAGCTGAGCTCTTCCCTGGCCAAGCTGCTCTGCTTTGAAATTCTCCCCCAGGCCACCTCGCCCAATGATGTCAGACGGGGTGAGTGCACCGCCAGCCCTCCCCTCTCACAAGATGATGTGCAAAGGGAAACGCATGCTGTCTTTGCTCAGGAAACATCTGGTTGATCCGCTAGTCCTCAAGCGGGTCACTGGCTGTTTTATAAGTTAGTGGAACAGAATAGGATGGGAAGACATGGAGCTTCAGCGATTACTCAACCTCGCCATCAAGTTACAAACTAAAATGAGAGGTGAGGAAACGGCCTCCCTGGCAGGCGCTCTCCAGGGACTCGGCACCATCGCTGAAGTCACATTTCCTAGCTTGTAATGGAAAACGAATGCTGTTTACAACAGCTTAAAGTAGCTGAAATGGGAACATGAGCCAAACTGTGTAGTGAAGGGCGAACTCCTACTTGGAAGCTTTCAGCAGTCCAGTAATTATTCAACACCAGGCCTAAAATGTAGGCTTCTCATGAAGAATATCATTCACTCTCCCTTGGAAAAATGAAACACCACATTTGCTGGTAAGCAGAATCCATGACCACTTAAAAGCAGAGCCAGCCCCTCATAAGCTGTTTGACACATAACAAAAGTTGCTGTATGCCCTGCATGGAGTTCTAAGTGTTGTTTTTGTCCTGATTGGTTTCTATTGACTTTTTCTCAGTTTATGAACCACTAGAGAGGAATTGGATAAAATAGATAAGAGAAAATGAATTCCGCCTACTGTCCCTCCACCCACAGCTCCCTCCCCATATCTGTCCCTGGGGGATACAGGTTTTCTTCTTTCAGGATTCTGGCCTGCAAATGAACAGATCTTTTCTTCTAGCCATGTTTTGCCTCCAGCCTCTCTCCCTTCCCCCAGTTACATCAGTAATATTCTGATGAGTAGACTTTTAGGGAGCTAGTATGAACTCTCCAAAGGTGTTAAATCAGAATGAAAAATCAAAAAAGTTAATAAAGAACAAAACCCTGGAAAACAAAGCAATTCTAGCTAAACAAACAAACAAACAAAAACAAAAAAAAACTAAACTAAAAACTAATTTGTCCTCAATGTTCCCTCTTTGGTAAAAATTAGGTGGAACACAAGATTAAGAATACATTTTTTTGGACCTATCTTTCAGGCATTATTGGTCAAATTGAGATCCTGGAGCTTTGAGGTTGTTGCCCCACCATTGATTCATTTATTCCTTCAGCAGATAATTTAGAATATATTTGTGCCCTATGTATTGAGTATATAATTTGGGAATAAGACAAAGTTCTATACCCTTTTGGAGCCGAAATAAATGAACAGAAAATAAATACATTTAATAGAAAGTATTACATACTATTCAGACAAGGTAATGAAATAGGGAATGACTTCTGCAAAACCTCTCAGAGGAGGTGACATTTAAACAATGATTTGCATGATTTAAAGATTTCAGGCTTGTGTGGATCAGGGAGCAGGGCACTCTGGGCAGAGAGCACAACTGGTACAATGATTGATGCAAAAACAAGCTTGGCATCAGTCATTGTACCCAGAAGGAAAATTAAAAGGGTTGGAATGTGAAGGGGAATGTGGAAGCACAGGATCTAGGATCAAAGAAGCCTAGCTTTGAGTTCCCAGTCTCTCACCTAACTAGCTGAGTTACCTCAGGCACATTATTTAGCCTCTCTGAGCCTATATTCATGATCAGTAAGTTGGAAATAGTATTTCCTATCTCACCAAAGACTAAGCTGTAAGTAAAGCATCCAAACTAGTGCCCAGCACACAATAAGAGCTTCATAATGTGAAATCTTTTTCCTTATCTGAGAACACTGGGCTCTCACCAAATATAATGTTTAATTTTATGTGTCAACTTGACTAGGCTATGGGCTGTCCAGATTTTGGTAAAACATTATTCTGAGTGTGACTGTAGGGGTGTTTAAGATTAATATTTGAATTAAGTAGCCGATGGCTCTCCCTAACATAGAAGGTCCTCATCCAATCAGTTGAAAACCTGAATCAAACAAAAAGGCTGACCCTCTTCTGAGGAAGGGGGAATGCCTCCTGCCTGACTGCTTTGAGCTGAGATACTGGTGTTTCTGGCCTTCAGACTTGAACTGAAACATCAATTATTTGAGTTTCTAGCTTGCCAGCTTTTGGACTGGAACTAAATCATGAGGTCTCCTGCGTCTCCAGCTTGCCAACTGAAGATTTTGGGACTTCTCAGCCTCTGTAATTGTATGAGCCAATTCCACAATTCCACACCTATGCGCGCGCGCACACACACACACACACACACAAAATCAGGTGCTGTTTAACAACAGAATACATTCTGAGAAATGCGTCAGGTGATTTGGTCATCGTGCAAATATCAAAGTATATACTTATACAACCCTAGATGGTATAGCCTACTACACAAATAGGCTATATGGTGTAACCTGTTTTCCTAGGCTACAAACCTGTACAACATGTTTTAATTGCCTACAGTATTCAGTACACAATGGTATATATCAGTGTATCTAAAAAAGATACATTAAAAATATAGGATTATATTCTTATGGGACCACTGCCATATATATCGTTGAGGTTTTTAGTTTATTTTATTTGTTTTTAGTTAGTGGTATGAATTGGAATGCAGTCTGTGGTTGACCGAAACATCATGATGTGGTGCATGACACGGTATATCGTGATGGTTTTGTTTCTCTGGAGAGCCTGGACTAATAACAGTGTCTATCAAAGATGATTAATAGAAGTTGCTCCAATCTGAAGGTGCTGGATTTCATGTATTCTGCACCATGATAAATTAGGTTTTTTCTAAATGCAAGGAATATCTTAGAGGGAATAGATTTACAGTAAGCCTTCAATTTTGACAGACATTTCACAAAACTTGGGGAAGATTTCTACACAGACAAAAAGAGTAGCCTGAGGCAAAGCATGGGGCAGGAGAGCGGTAGGCAGATAGAGATGTACAATTGGGAGTAACAGCTAATAACAGCCAACACTTATTGACCACATTAAATGAAACTGGAGCAAATCAGAGAGATTTGCTGACCACTTATTAAGTGTTTGGCACAGGCCAGGAGATCCAAAGTCTGTAGATGAGGAGGCATTTGAGCTGGTTCCTGATCTCCTGGTCCAAAAGGACAC
The DNA here is from genome assembly GCF_047675955.1 of Chlorocebus sabaeus. Taxonomy (NCBI): domain Eukaryota; kingdom Metazoa; phylum Chordata; class Mammalia; order Primates; family Cercopithecidae; genus Chlorocebus; species Chlorocebus sabaeus. Next base: position 42,640,843 of record NC_132919.1, read on the forward strand.
TCTCTTTGAGCTATTCATGAGTCGGTATGGGCAAAGTTGCTATTTTTTTTTCACATGCTGTGGCTTAAATAAGAAAGAAGTCTATTTGTCCGTCTTGTAACAGTCCAAGGAAGGCAGGGTTATTTTGTCATCCTTAATCTAAGGCTTTCATCCTTGATGCCAAGGCATTTGTTTCAGTTGTTATCATTTCCCAGACAGGGTGAAGGGGGTAAGAACAAGCTGAATTCATACCTTTCCCTTTTGAGATCCTGAGCTGGAAGTGGCACATATTATTTATGCTCATATATTGACCAGAATTAAATCCCATGGCCACACTTTACTGCAGGGGTGGCTGGGTGGCTGTGCACTCAACTAAAATGCACTGACTTTGGAATCATAAGATACAATAATAAAACAACTAAGCAGTATGCTACTTGAGTGACTCCAAGTTTTCTACATGTTATGCCAGGTCCATTGCTAAGCAGTGGACTACATGAATGTGGGGCGGATTCTTCCATTCAGGAATTATAGCAGTCTGCAGAGGACATGGAATATGTGCACAAGTGTTTGTAATAATCAGAAAGGATGTGACCACCATCAGATGGAAGGAAAATGTAATACGTTAAGAGCTTGTAGCCAACTCATTGTCCTACAGGATCTGTTGTCTACTAATTCTAAAGTCATTGCATCCCACCTTTATGTACTCCACTGCCTGGCAATGGGCCTGGCATATCACCCAGGAAACTTAGAAAGTCACTTACACAGTGTACTGTTTAATTGTTGTTCTATTATTATATCTTACGAAATGCAGCATCTATGATGTGTATCCAGAGAGACACACATTGAAAGTGTATACACATATATAAATAGATGAGCAATGTAAATAATTTTTCTGAAGTCCTCCCATTTTATTGGTTCTAAACTCTGCAACCTAAACAAACAATATGTTATGCTTCTGTCTTCTCAAGCGAAAAAAAAAAAAAAAAAGTTCTTCCTTGTAGTTAAGGATGAATATTAACAAAGGAACTTGGGGAAAGTGGACCTGCTTATATTTTTTTGCCTTTCATTTTTTTCTCTCCCACTTCTGGCCCCTTAAATGGCTCTGCTCTGACAGGCTGCATGGTGCAGATGTGTGGGAGGGTATGCTGCACCCCAACATGGGCCAGGAGAGACAGAGGGGATGTGCATAGGTGATCCCCTCCCTCCAGCCTTTTGTTTCTCAGTTAAACTTCAGAAGCTGATGTTCCACTTTGGAAACTCGATTTAAGTATGGGCTACTCTGCATGCTGTCTGACAATGGAGAGGATTCAAAGTAATAGGGCTTAAAACACCTTGGGTAGCCCCACAAAACGCTACCGGAGAGGCTGTCAGAGATGCTGGGGAATCATGGAGAAAAATGAGTGGTGTTAAGCATAATACATATTTTCAGGTCACTCGTCAATCTAAAATCTTTCAAAGCTTATTGGGACTCTTGGGATAAAGTCCCAAATCCTTGTCGTTGCTCTCAGGACCCTCCATGGACTCACTGTCTACTTCTCCAGCCACATCCAAGATGCCTCTCCTTCATGTCAGTGCCCCAGTCACACCGGCCTTCTGTCACTCTTCAGATGTGACTGACTCTCCTGCTGAGTCCTTCCTCCTTAGAGGTGTTGTGCAAATGGTTCTTCTGTCATGAACAGCTTTCTGCTGCAACCTTCACCCAGCCACAATTCCAACACGTTCTCCTCTGCTCCTCAAACTTGGTAAGTGCATTTTTTTAATAGCACCTTTTATTTTCCTTTTCTGAGCACTTATCATCCTTCAGCAGCTTGTTCACTGAGTTTCCATTAAACCATAAACGCCTTAGGGGCAGACACCATATCTTTCTCATTCATCCCACAAACGCCATGCCTATCCCAATGCTGACGGACTCCAGCCTCTTGAGAAACATCTGTTAAAGAACTAAAATGTCTCGATGCATTTAAAGATAATTCTCTGGGCTGACTGGGTGGTGCTACTAGAAATGTGAGAATTGAATGAGGCTCTTCCTGCCTCATCTCTTGCAAGTCCAGCGAGGAAGTGGGAGGTTGGAAGGGCAGGCATTATAGATGTGGATTCTGGGTGAGGAATCTCAGCCAGGGAGTCAGGCCAGGACTCTCGCTGTGACATAGGAACATTTTCAAGGGAAGTGACCCTTCGCTGGAACTCCTCGGTTCCAAGGTGGTCATTAACTTGGAATTGTTATGCAGTGTGAATAATTTGCCTGTGGAAAAAATTTAGCACCAACAGTAGTGCTACTTTTGCCATTCAATTTCAACTGGAATCCTGACTCATCTCAGCCGGACTCAATTCAAACAGTACCATTTCTGTAACATTAAAATACAACCCATAGCCTCACCAGCAAAGCCCACCACTTAACAGAGAGAGGACCTTGGCACTTTCAAGGAAGAACCAATGGGAACCAGAGAAATCTAGAAACTGCCCCCCGACCCGGCACCCGACAAAACGCTGACTTGGGGAAAAATGTGGCTCGAATCCATGGGGATTGAGCCTCTATATCCGAATGGATTTAGTCTTCCAGGTTCATGCCATTTGGTCAATCTTCTCTAAATCATTCATTCACTCATTGAGTCACCATTCGAGTGCCTACTATATACTACCCCAAGGACCAGTAATCAAAGTGAAATAACTGCTTCTATCTACAAATGCTTATTGTCTACTTGGAAAGACAGATATGGGGAAAATAAGCAGAACAAAGTCCTAGAGGAATGACAATATAACTTACAAATTCCAAGTGATACATCCAGCTGCTGGAGAAAAACATACCCTGAGAACTCAGGTGCAAACCCCTCTAAGTAAAGGCCTAAACCATCAGTTATCCTTTTTTTTTTTTTTTTTTTTTTTTTAACCTTTGGCACTTACTGTAGCTCAAGAGTTTTCAGTTTCCTACATAACCTCAGCTCGCGAGGACTGTCCACTACTCCAAATTAGCAAGTAAAAATGCTAAAAAATCATAACTCCATTCATTACAGCAAATGCTGTGACCTTTTAAAATAAGTACCTTACCTAGAAACTCAGCATTCTTAGTATTTTCAGAGTTCTTAGCAAATTATTTAATGTTATTTAAAGAAATGGTTTACATGACACCATTTCATGCCAATTCTGTTTCAGTGACTATAATCTCAGTGCTTTTATTTGAAAGAATCTATTCATAAGATTTCGACTTGACTTCTAGTAACAGGAGGCATTCAGATGTAGTATATCTAGAATAGATTCCAGCTACATTACTGATAATGATATTTTAATGATAATTTTATGAGGCACTCACTTACTTGTATACTTCTATCCAGATGACCATAATGAGCAGGACATAGATAAGCAAATGTTTTAGAGGGGCTCTAAATTACGGAATAGTGCAGGTCCTACTAGAAAGAAACACTGTCTTTTTTGTTTTGCTTGGCATGAGCCTAGGAAGATGCAAACCTACCTATTGCTGTTAGCGACAATGCTACCAGCAAATGCAGACCAATACTAAAAGATCTGAATTCTCATCTCAGTTTGAGCACCTGTATTGATCCCTACCTGAGGCTACCTACACCTGACCTTGCATATAAGTAAGCCCAAAATTACGTTTTATGTTCCAGTCTACAAATTAGGCTGAATATCACTTGTAGATAAAGGAGATCTAACTGATGCATTCTCACAAAAGGAAGAAGGTAGGAAGGAAGTGGTACACAGGACAAGTAAAAACCACTCTATATTTATTCATTATAGAACACACGTCTCTTCCCAGAAAGAAAACAAACAGTCTGAGGTATCCCACGTTCATAAATCCCATTCTATGGCTTTACATCCTGAATTTCTCTGTTATTAATCAAGGTTTAGTATCATTATACACAGTGATTAAAATTTTTCCCTGAGATCATCAAGGCTGTGCCTTTGACTATAGAAATACCTTACCCTACCAAAATTCAGGAGAAACCATAGAAAACTAAAAGTCTTTTTGGTGGTAGAAAAGGCAGATAACTTAGGCAGAATTCCTGAGAAAAAGATGCAGAGTCTTTAAGCCACCAGTTAAATTTTACCTGGCTGTGAACTGTTATCCCTTCTACATTTCTAAATACTCTGGAAGGAAAATTCATCTTATTGCATAGAAAGACACTTTTTCACAAGGCTATGCACAAAGCATCTTTGCTTTTGCTAGCTGCCACAGAAAGACACTTTTTCACAAGGCTATGCACAAAGCATCTTTGCTTTTGCTAGCTGCCACAGCCATCTTGATGCCTCAGTTTCCAGTAAAATCCAAAGCTTGAGAGGTACAGGCAGCCTTTCCCCAGTGACATATGGAAAAGAGAAAAAAACAGACATGGATGATGACGAAAAATGTGGTTGTCATATTATGTGTCCCCCTCAGACCTGTGATACTTCTCCAAATGGTCTGGCATCATAATAGCTACTGATCCTCCACAAGTAGGAATGAGGAACGACTTACTGGATTATCACCTCAAATCCCAGCCTAATCAGCTCCACAGGGCATAAGGCAAATGGCCACTGGCACATGTCGTCCAGTTTGGGTGCACCGAAAGTCAGCTCTGAACGGAATGCCACTTCCAGCAGCCCCTCCCAAGTTGGAAGAAATCACAAGCTGCAAAAAAGCCAGCCTGCCCAAACAGTCATTCTTAAATTGTGTTGTGTCCCTCTGCCCACTCATCCCCATAAAATTGCCCAATGGAATGATTGTATTCCCTACTGAAGACTTCCCTTCCTAATAGTAAGCAAGCAAAGGTTTCCCTAGTCTGCCCCATATTGAATTGCAGAAGAAGGCAGCCCACCCCAAGATGCGGGGAGTGAGAAAGGAAGCAGGCGAGTGAGCTGGATGTCAGGCGAACATGCTTAGAAGGGACGTGGTAGAGCGTGTAGGCCTCCGAAGATGGAAACAGCAGGGGAAGGCTGAGCAGCGGTGGGTGGTGGCACTTCCAGAGACATCATCCCATGGATGCAATGTTCCCAATTCTCTTTCTTAGGTTTTCTTGAGGTAGTTCTGACAGGCTCTTGCCATGTCTTTCAAGAAGTTAGGAACTCCATTCTGCAAAGGAAATGAGACTGTCATTTCTATGTCTTCACAGCGGTTACTCTTGATTCTTTGGGATGTGGCCAAAGGTAAACAATGTTGGCTTTAGGGCTAACAAAAATGAATAGGCTCCCTAACTGGATTTCAACAGAATGTTGTTGCAGATGATGACAAAAAGTAGGACCCAGGACAAAAGGAACACCAGTCAACAGGAACTTCTGTTGCAAAAAGGCCTTATCTGTTAGCTTTCTCTAGGAAAAAGCAAAGATGTTTCTGAAACAGTGTTTCTTGAAAAAAGAAAACACAAGAAATGGAGTTGGGCTGGATAGTTACATTCTTCCAAAGAAATGAGAGGAACGACTTGCTTTACTGAATTAGAAAATGGTAAGGATTGGGGATCAAGGAGTAGGATATATGATTATTTAGTTCATGTTGAGCATTGGGCAAGACTTCTCCTGAATATTGTCTTATTTACTCCCCTTCTATGCAGTAGAAGACATCTATCTTCATTTTAAAAAAGAAGAAATGCATGGCTTCCTTAAATACAACGAGACAGTCAGTAGCAGAGCCAGGATTCAAAATTGCATCTGTTTGACTCCAAAGTTGATGTGCTTTTTACTCTTCCAAGGAATCTCTTGACCTCTCAAGTAGTAGATCTCATGCAAAGCAGGCTGATGGTCCCCATAATGCCAGGCTCCTGGGCGGTCTCTAGTGTTACAAACTACCACTGCAGTTCCCTCCCTTATAGAAAAAAAAAAAAAAAAAGGCAAAAACAACAAAAGTGGAAGCTTCCCTCAGGCTTGGAAACATCTGGTTATCTCCAAGCCAGGTCAGTCTGTCTTATTCCCCAACAAGCAGAGGAATATAGGCTCCAAGGCACTGTTGCTCCTACCAGGAGCAGACTATTGTCCAGAGGTTCCAGAGAGTGATTCTGGCGGGGTCTTGGGGCACAAGCAGGGAGAAGCTGGCATTCCAAGCTGACAATTCTTTGTCTTTTGTCCCAGCCTCCGTCTTGGATGTTGGCAACCCCAGCCCTAACCAGAGTCACTCAACCAAACTCTTCATAAAGAGCCTCATTACGCCTGAGACAATGTGTCTCTTCAGCCTGACAGCCCCAAGGGCTAAGTCAACATTTGTCAAACACACTCCCCCATCCCTCCCGCCTGCCCCGCCTCCTGGGATCTCACCTTGGCAGCCCAGTTAATGAGCCAGGACGGAATTTGGCCACCCGGGTTATCGAAGTAATACATGAAAACTAGAGAGGGAAAGAAAGGACAATTCAGAAAAAGCAAAAATACCAGAAGAAATACAGCAACAAAACTGTGCAAACTTTGTATCTTCATATTCAAGCTCAGAAACTGCAGAGGGAGGTGGCTTCTATTTCAGATAGACTTCTCTCTACCGACTTCGCTTACGGCATACTTAAATATAGGCACTTTTGAAAACATAGCCACAGACACATTTTGCTGCTATTTATTAAATACCTGGCAAGTGCTGGACACTTGAATATAGCCTCTCATTCAATTATTCCAGCAATCCTAAGGAGATGGTCAAATTAATCCCATTTTACAAATGATGAAACAGATACTCATGAAAATTAGGTGACATATTCAAGGTGACCATCTAGCTATGGTTCAGATTTTTGCCTAGGACGCAAGGCCACACTCATTCTGGTAGAGCAGGTGGCCTCGCGCCCCACTCTCTGTCGGCAGTTTTCCTCCCTGGGGGCTGGAACTCAAGCTGGGCAGGTCTTGAGTCTCTGAGTTTGTACTGAGCTGGAGCTGAGATCTCCAAGACAAACCTGACAGCTTTCTTGTCTACCCTTAGGCCCAGTGTATGTATCTACAGGACCAGCTGGAAGTGAATTTCTAAACTCTCTGGCTTACTTATAATGGTCTGGTTTCATCTGGACAATCCATGAGTCTGGAGAAAATAGACTGGGTCAGAGTTAAACATCAACTTCATACTCTACTCAAGTTTGTTGGGGTGGAATGAGGCCCTCTCTAGGTGCTGATCCTGGTCTGCTCTGCACCTGTGCCTGTCCTCTGACCTTCAAGGATATGCTTCATGTACTCGACATGCCCCTCCATCAGCCTGGCCCTCCAGTGGGGACCCCTGACTGGGTGCACTGACAGGCACCATGGGTTTTACCTTTGCTCCCCTTCTTGCCGTCACTCTCGATCGCCAGGCTCTGCTTGTATTGCTTCACCCGGATCACCCCAGACCTCTCGACAAGCTGAGGCACGGAGGTGCTCTGGGCCAGGACCACGTGGATCTTCCGCCCTTCCACGTCCAGGTCTCGCCGCTGCCGGAGGTAGACATACTGCATGGCCAGTCAAGGCAAGACACCAACGCCAGCATTGTAGACAGACAGAAGGAAAGCGCCACAAGCTGGAAGCAAAGGGAGGTAATTCTGTGCCTCCCACTTGGCATTTGCTCCCTTCTACTGCTAGTTCACTTACCTGCCCTGTCTCCCTACCTGCACTGCAAGACTATGCCTCACACCACCTAGTGTTCTCACCTAAGAGCATGCATTATTTACCTGTGAGTGGTCCCTTCATGCTTTTAATTATGTGAGGAAACCACTTGTCCTTTCTCCAAGAAGGCACTAGGAGATGACAGAGGAATGGTCACTTAACAGCTGTGTGGTCCTAGGTAAGCTACTCAGTCTTGCTGAGACTCAGATTCCCTATGTAGGAAAGGGAGCAACACTGCCTTCCAGACAGGCTTGGTGGGGCCATTAGAGAAAGACCTGGGCAGAATAAGCACTCGACAGAAAATGGTGTCATTCCTTTTTGTTCTGGCCTCACCCAATGCTCTAATTACTGACCTCTATGCATAGTAAATGATCAAGCAATGTTACAACTAATGACCATAGGAAGACATGGGACCACCTGAATATTTCATAGGCAGATGCCCTCTCTGGGCTAACACTAGTTCACCAAGAATAACAAAGCCATTTCATGTCCATCAGCCTTCACAGAAGAACCCTTAAGTTTACAGCACTATTCTAGGGAGGATAATGAAAGTCTATGAAGCCACAGGAATCACTACTTATCGAGCCCTTATCATGTAACATCATGCACTTGACATACAGCTTAAATTTCGATCCTTACAAAGACCCTGTGAGTTTGTATGAGTATCCCCATACTACAGATGACAAAAGTGAGGCTCGGAGAGGAAAAGAACCTTGCCAAAAATCCCACATCCCAGCCGAAGTGATGAAACCTGAATTTTTATCCCAGATCTGGCTCCAAAACCTACTTAGAATTTCATAGCTGGATGAGGCTCAGATATTTAGTTTGTTAGTTACACTTTCACACAACAGAATTTTGGGTTTCGCACTCAAACGAATCAAAAATCTAAAAGAATCAAAAAGTCACTACGCACAACACAATGACACTTACTATAACAAGCAGCCGTTTCAGCCCCCACCCACCTCAGTGTCTTTTTTTTTTTTTTTTTTTTTTTTTTTTTTGAGATAGAGTCTCACCCAGACTGGAGGGGGGTGTCGTGATCTTGGTTCACTGCAACCTCCACCTCCTGGGTTCAAGTGATCCTCCCACCTCAGACTCCGGAATAGCTGGGATTGCAAGCGCCCACCACACCCAGCTAATTTTTTTTTTTTTTTTTGTATTTTTAATAGAGACGGGGTTTCTCCATGTTGGTCAGGCTGATCTCGAACTCTGACATCAAGTGATCTGCCCACTTTGGACTCCCAAAGTGTTGGGATTACAGGCGTGAGTCACCGCGTTCAGCCCCACCTCAGTGTCTGGACAGCGCCCCCTGTTGCCCCACCCTCACACTGGACAGTCTATCTCTCCATGCTCTTATGTACTGGTGAGTAAAGTTCTTAAATGTTTCAGGAAAGAGAAGATGTTGATTTGTCCCTGGGTTCCTTTCTCCTACACCTTTTACTTTTTCCTTTTAGCAAATATTGTTCCAGTCTCTCCCCCAACTTTCTCAGCTTATGTGATAGATATCATCTGATACTCCATGGAGGAAGAATTACCTTGATATAGTGATTCAAATTTGGCAGAACACCTTTGAAGGGTTGGCAGTTTATCTAATTCAGCGGCTTCCAAACTTTTTTTTGACTCCATGAGACACTTTGCTAAAAGGATCTTATATGGAAATGGAATCTGTAAAACACCTCGCTGCTGGGATTGAAGAGGATGGTGAAGGAGACAAAAATCTTACCTAGGAGTCATCCTACCTCCATCCTACCCACCCCCAAAATTCCATCCTAGCTCCCCAGCTTAGTCCTAAGGGGGCTTCTGAAAACCTTACAGTGCCAGCCAAGTCTCCCTACATTTCATCCAACTGCTTCATTTCATAACAAGGACATTGAGAGGAAGAAGCTTACAGTCAGTGTCTAGAGCCAACAATCAAGGAGGGATTGCTGTGGGGTCTACTGAGATGGGGGAGGTGGAGAGAGCTGGAAATGCAGGGGCCTGAGTTCCAGCACCCACTCTGCCACTAACCACCTATGTGCCCCTGGGAGCCCTTTTTTTCCCTGTAGACTGAGGGAGCTGTATCAAGCACTCTTTATAAAAAGTTCCTTCCAGGTCCCCAATTTTGTGGCCTGACAATTTCAAGGCCTAGGAAACTTCTTAGGAAAGTAAGAGCTGCTCTCCAGAGACCATAATTACAGACACTCCATGTGGTCGAGCCCAGAAATCACACTCTGAGCTCTCCAAACGCCACACAAGAAGCAACATCTTTAGCAGATGCTGCTGCAAGAATCAGAGACAATGTTATCTGTGCCTGCTGAGAAACCAGCTCTACCTCTCTGCAATAGACTGCAGCTGAGGAACACAGAAACACTTAGAAGGCCAGGGAATGAGTACCTTGTGGAAAGGATACGTCTCTGTTGGACATGGGAAAAGGGTACTTCACTTCCCAGTAGACCACAGTCTGTCCATTGCATTCTTGTTCATAGAGTTCTAAAGGAGAGCAAAAGAAGTTAATGCATCTGGAAGCCGTTTTAGCTACAACTAATAAGATGACCTCTTAGGCCAAGCACAGTGGCTCATGCCTGTAATCCCAGCACTTTTGGAGGCCAAGGTGAGTGGACTGCTTAAGTCCAGGAGTTCAAGACCAGCCTGGGCAATATGGTGAAACTCCATCTCTCTCTCTAAAAAAAAAAAAAAAAGGAAAAAAATCAACCAGGCATGGTGGTGCATGTCTGTAGTCCCAGCTACTCTGGAGGCTGAGGTAGGAGGATCATCCAAGCCTAGGAGGTCAAGGTTGCAGTGAGCCAAGCCATGATTGCACCACTACACTCCAGCCTGGGTGACAGAATGACACCACATCTCAAGAAAAAAAAAAAAAGATAACCTCTTAGGGTATGATAAACCACTAACTCATAAGGTATAAAATTCTAGAAAAAAAGTTAAACCGATTAATTTGCACTGAAAGCTTATTGCCTAAGAAGCCAACAAATCTTGTCCATTCTATAGCATAAATAATATTCTTGATAGAATGCAATGAAATAAAATCAGACATCAAAAAAATAGTCAGAGGTTTAAAATTCAGGATAACCACCAGATGTCACTAGAGTACCAATAGTTTTGCTTCTGAGCCCTTTAATTCCCCTTTAGGATTCCTTGACCCATTACAGCTAACCTGGAACTGAGTCACCCAGTCTAACACATTCATAGGTCGGAAATGAAGGTTCCAGAATGAGCAACGTCCTTCTTAAATAGTTAGAGATCAGCAGAACTGTGGCTTACCCCAAGTTTCTTTCTTCTCTCCCATGTTTCTTTGCACTATGCCACAGCTAGGGTGACCGAATTTCCCTAATAATCCTTCCATCTTACTATTATGTGCAAACAGCAGCCAACTCTTGGAATGAGATAGCAAAGAAATTTAATGGCATGCACACCCTCTGTCCCCAGACTGTGCTGTGCAGTAAACTTCTTTCCACCTCCAGTTACAGAAGGAGCCCAAAGTCCTTGGAGGAGATGCTAAGGAGGGATAATTTAGCTTTTGAAAAAAAATCTATTAGAAGCACACTGTAGATTAAGGAGCGTGCCAGCCAGCCCATTACGGTCACAGGAGGCTGATGAGAGTCCTTAAAGGAAAGGGAGAAGTGGACCTCTGTTGCTTTTACATGCTCAGCATTAATCCCCCCTTGAACATCTCAATTTTCCTTCAGGGCATCACCCTTTCCCTACTTCTCAGCTGCATGGTTTCAGCAAGACTGACTCTGCAGTAATTTCAGGGCTGGGAAAATGAGCAAGACATGGCCATGGTGACTAATTCAGGGATGGCAGATCTGTCCAGAGTCGTAATTAGTCACTCTAGCAAGTTGAGAGCAAAAAGTGATTTAGTAAAGCTCTTGGATGGACCAGAGTGAGATTCCCAACCTCAACACTGTTCCAGCAAAGCCTAACTGCTGCTTCCACTGGATCAGAACCCAGAGTAAAAGCTGTTGATGTTGGGGAGCAAACATCAGAGGCTCAGCAGTTGTTTGCCCTAAAGTCAGATGCCTTCACTGGTCACTGAAAAATGGATCTTCCATGCTGCCTGCTTCCTCGCGTGTCTCTTTTCCAAATTGAAGCCACATATGGGTCTTATTGGCAGAGTCTATGTCACATGACTGTATCTTGGCTGCAAGGGAGGCCTGGACAGACAGTGTCTGGCTGTTCCCTTGGATAGGTAAGCATCCCACTGCCCCCTAAATAGGAAGCGTATTTGAGAACGCTAAGTTGCCGAAAACCATGATGAATGTCCACAGAAAATAAGCACAAACTCCAAGCTGAGCTGACAAGAGCCAATCCTGGCATCTGGCTGTCATCCCTAGAAAAGTAGAATTCTCTTTCTTCTGGGGTTATTTGTATGGTTAGAATATAAACCTGGATTTTCTGGTGGACATCTTGACCATGACATAAGAATCTGCCTAGGAATTAGGTCAACACAGAAGAAAACAGAGTCTAGAGATAGAGAAAGAAACAATCCTGATGAAATTATTTAAGTTCCCTGTTGCAGCTGTCCTCAAAGTTAGAAACACCTGGACTTTTTTTCAGTGCCATGAACTAATAAACTCATTTTTCTCTTCTTACGCTGTCTTTAGTTGGCTTTCTGTTACTTGCCGCCAAGAGTCTTGACTAAAGGCTTTATGTGCCTTTGGCTAGTTCCATAGTTCCATTCCACTATGACCAGGTTGGCAGAGGCTACTCCAGCTCTAAGTGGCAGGAGAATTCCCTGTGTGATGTCTTTCATAACGCAACACGTACAGGGAAAAATCTAAGACCCACAGCCTGGTCACCATGCTAGGCCCTGGAGGATCTGGACCCAACAGCCGCCCTAGTTCACCTAGTAGTAGAAGAGCCTACCCTAGCTCTTCGACTACTACTAGTACTAGTTCTATTAGCTAATTCTACTAGTACAACAGTACTAGCAATAGTAGTAGTAGAACTAGTACTAACAGTAGTTGAAGACCTAGGATAGGTTCTCTTACTCCAACCAACCCAACACCACCAAACTGCTGGTGGCTGTTGAACATATTGCTTCGTGCTTTCCTGACTTTACTAATGCTGATCCCTGGGCCTAGAATGCCCTTAACCAGTCATCCCATCACTCTCTCACCTCCTCACATACATGTATTCTTCTCTGTTTGGAAAATTTTGATCCAACTCTCAAACCAAAACTTGAATCGCACCTCCTCCCCTTTCATAACAACCTAGACACATGGGAGGATCCCACAACTTAAAAGTGACAGCAAAGGAGCCCCAAGAGCAAACTGTGGGGAGGGTCTAAGACTATATAAGGAGCAAGTCCTAGCAATAGCAAAAGTGCATTTCAGTCCCACATTTAAAATGCTTTTGTTTCAAAATTTAATAGGAAGCACTATGTAGTAGAAGTTAACTTTATTTTTTTCTACTGGCAAGAATAAATAAAAAGAGATTATACTTTTTTTTTTTTTTTTTTTTTTTTGAGACAGGGTCTCCCTCTGTTGCCCATGCTGAAGTACAGTCTTGGCTCACTGCGACCTCTGCCTCTTGGGTTCAAGCAATTCTTAGTGCCTCAGCCTCCTGAGTAGCTGGGACTACAGGCATGCGCTGCCATGCCCAGCTAAGTTTTGTATTTTTAGTAGAAAAAAGATTTCACCATGCTGGCCAGGCTGGTCTCAAACTCCTGGCCTCAAGTTATCTGCCCGCCTCAGCCTCCCCAAGTGCTGGGATTACAAGCGTGAGTCACTGCACCTGGTCAGAATAGATCTACGTTCTAATGATTTGGGAAAAAAAAAAAAAGTGCTGGGTGCATTGGCTCATGCCTGTAATCCCAGGTCTTTGGGAGGCCGAGACAGGCAGATCCCCTGAGGTCAGGAGTTCAAGACCAGCCTGACCAACATGGAGAAACCCTGTCTCTACCAAAGATACAAAAATTAGCTGGGTGTGGTGGCACATGCCTGTAATCCCAGCTACTCAGGAGGCTGAGGCAGGAGAATCGCTTGAACCCGGGAAGGGGAGGTTGCAGTGGGCTGAGATTATACCGCTGCACTTCACCCTGGGCTATAAGAGTGAAACTGTGTCTCAAAAAAAATAAATAAATAAAAGCAAGCATCACTCACCTTTAACGTACTGGTCCCATTGTTTTCTGTAATCTAAGTCCATATAGACGTCTGCCAGTAGAGTTGGTGAGCAGTCCTCCAGAACACCAAAGACTTTATATTCATAAAGGCCAGTCTTCTACAAAAACAGAACAGGTAGAAATGTCTATTGGTTCTCAAGTTGAGAGAAAGCTGGATTCCACATCATCTGAAAAGCAGCTGATGATGGAGTTCATGCCACACCAAACACTGACCTCCTCTGTGGTCTTGGTGACACAATGGTAAAAAAACAGGTGCTGGCCCTACTCTCAGGGATCTTAAATTCAGGTAGGCAGCAGTGCTAGAGATAGCTATAAGTGCCATCCAGGTAATTTAAATAGGGTAAGAAGAGTTGTGTGATAAATAGTACCTTGCAAGGGTAGGGATGGGGAGGACATCTATGTAATCAGGTGATCAGGAAAGGACTCTATGAGAGTTAACATTTATCAGAGCATCTCGTTCCAAATGCTAGAAGAAGCCAGCCATAGGAAGATAGGAAAAGCCCGTTCCTGGTAGAAGGAAGGTCCTCAGATTGATGGGCTGGCATCTTTAAAGAACCTGGGGTCTGGAGAACTCTGGATAAAAGAGAGAGTGGCAGAAGCTGAGTTTACAGAGGTTGTCAGGGCTGGACCCCAAGGACTTTGGAAACCAGGGTAAGAGGTAAAGGTTTTATTCTCATTGCTATGGAAAACCAATGGATGGCTTTAAACAGAGGGATGACCAGATCTGATTCAGAATTCAGTTTAAGAATGACCCAATCAAATTAATTTTTTAAAGGTGATTCTTGCTGCTTGGTAGAAAATAGATCATAAGAGAACAAGGAGATGGGTGAGAAGACCAGTGCAATAGTTCAGATAAGAGACGATGGTGATTTGAACAGGGAGGTAACAACAGTGATGGCAAGGAGTCAGTGATTTAAGGATACATTTTGGAGGTAAAGTAAAAAGGAATTGTTGATAGATCCCGGGGAAAGGGAAAGCAAAGAATCGAGGATAACTTTTATAACCCAAGTTGGGCAGATGGGAATGCCATCTTTCAACAACTGCTTCTTTTTGATTCTGCATAAAAGACTGAAAATGAAAAACAAAAGAAATCTGCTTCAAATCATATAAGTTCCTTTTATTTGGAAAAAGGCCTTTCTAGATTCCAAATGATAAGAGAGTTCCTTGTTTTCTTGGTAAGCCATGTGCTTGTCCATGAGGGTCCTGACCTAGAGTTGCCCCAGCACACATTTCACTCTCTGTACAGTGGCAACTTACAATTCCTGACCCTCAGCTCTGCCTAAAGGCTCTATTATTAAAATTAAAGCAATGGCTGTTAGATTAATTTCAACACAAAGGCAAATAAACAAGTGAACAAACATGAACTTTTGGATGAACTCTCGCGTCCATGTGCTAAGGCCGTGTTACTGGTTAATCATGCACGAATGAAGCCCTCTCCTTAAACACCGTGCCATAGACTAAGGGGAAGTCAAGGAATAAACATGCTGAATCTTTCTAGAGATCCTGAAGCTTTAAGGGTCATCCGGGTCATCCTAGGGATAAATACATCCCGGTTGAGGAATCTTAGATGTATGTGAAAGTACCTGGCAAAAAATGAATGTAAAATTGAAATGGAATCCATAAGAATCTTCCAGCTCTAAAAGCATGTGATTTTATACCAAGAATTTCCAACCAGCAAATATCAAACTAGTCTATCTGAACCCCTTATGTGTCACGCCATGGATGCCCCAGTAGAAGGGCAGACCTCAGGGTCCAATGAGAGATGTCACGAAGATAAACATCTTATCTCTCTTGCCCTCTCCCCTCACACACACACAAGAGAACTTAGTAAGGATTTATATATACCCACACATTTACACTTATATACACTTGTTTTCATCAATAGGCTTTAGAAGGGAGACAACCAGCAATTATTCAAGAATATTGAGGCCTTGTTTTCTACACATTCTAAGCAAAAATAATTCTTATGTGTTAAGATAATAACCTCCTCAACCTTTAAATAAGTTAGCATTGGATATCTGCATAAATTAAGACACACTGTTCCCTTAAACTGGTTCCCTTCTTCTCCTAAATGTAGTTACAACCCTTAGTGACTTCCATCCTGTTATACGGCACAGAAAAAAAGAACAGAAAGTTCTCGAGGAAGAGAAAAATAGAACAACCATGATTTGCGTGAATACAGAAGAATGAACTATTGTGACAACTTCCTTTAAACATTCCCTTTGAGGTAGGACTGAGCAATGCCAGAGCTCCAGAGGAACCAAATGCTCAATAACACGGCAACACCTTTCCTACTTCATAATACAATGTTCAAGTGCTGGACAGCCTGGACCGCATTCTCCAATCAAAGCATTTTCTCACCCATTATGTCTTTTTAAAAAGGATCTCAGCAGCCACACTCATTTTTACGTCATATTTTAAAAAACAGAGTTTTTTTATAATTAAAAAGATTATAAAAATGACAAAAAGAATTTTTAAAAAGTGACATGTAACCCCATAATCCAAAAATATCTACTGATAATATTTGACATATTTCCTTTAAGTAAATAAATATATCTGTAAGTTATCAAATGGGAATCATATGGTATAAATAGTTTGTACTCTTATTTTTAACTAAATATTATACTGAGGTTATGAAGACTCCATACCTAACTCAATCATTCTCCAAAAAATATTTGTCCAGAATATTCATGTTTGTGTAGAATACTTGGTCCATAATTCTTTTTTTTTTTTTTTTACTACAAATGCTTTCTTAGGGATAAATTTTAGGTTAAGTAGATAAACATTTTAAGTCTCTTTATACTTTTTACAAACCTTGCAGAATGTGTGTACCAAGTGTGTACTCTCACCAGTTCCAAAGGAGCATCTCACCAGCATTGGGTGCCGTTGATTATACAAACAATTTGATATGAAAAAGCAAAACGTATTTGGCAAAGCTTTTATTGCTACTATAATAAGATCTGATGTGTAAGATCTCTTTAAAATTAGAGATGCAAATCCTTTGCAACATCGGCTTTATTTTTCCAAGCTTACTAACATTTGAATAAATGACTCCAAAGAAGTTTACTCAAGAGATTCTTGGCTTTTCCTGAAGCTCCTCCAGAAAACCTCCTCTAACAGTGGCTCAATTTCCTTATCTAGACTAAAATATACTGGATACTTTTCTAATGCTCCAGTTACAAGACATTTAGTTTCCTACAATTCAAATAGTAAAAGGGTTATGTTGGTAGTAGAAAATTAGCCAGTATCATGTACAGAATACAACTGCCAGAAGAAACGTAAGACTTGATGTGGTAAACACTCCTTCTCTTTATTAAGAGAACCCCTGTGGCAATGTAAACAGCCAGCAACTTCCCTGGCCTCCTCTGCAGGGAGAGGTAGCCATGTGACTTCTCCCTGTTTTAAATGTGGACATGATGGTGGGAGCTGCCGCAACTATCCTATGACCAAGAGGCAATCAACATGAGAAATCGAGTAGAAAGACTCAGAGGGTTGCTGGCATCACTGATTGCTAAACCAATGACAACAACTCTACCAATAGGTAGAACTCTGACCTATTTATTAGGTGAGATAAACATGCCTCTGTTTGTCATTGATTGTCCCATTTTCTATTACTTGTAGCTAAAAACAATCCTAATTGACATAGTGGTCCTTATCAACAATGCTGAATTTTATTTGAACCCTGCCATCCTAGATTACAGTGAAGGTTAAGAAATCCCCCACTTTTTGTGTTTCATAAAGTTTACTGCAGAGATCCACTACCCTTCCCTATATGACTTAGATAAGACTCATGGATGCCCCCATTTACCTACAATAAGGCCAGACACAGACCCTCCAAATTTCCCTTTCTTTGTCTTATAAATGATTAGCTGAGCTGCCCACCCCCACTGATCAACCAGAACAAAATGCTTGTTAACCCAACTGGCTGAACTTTTCTCCTTCCTCTAGGCCCCTGAACTTTGGCCTATCCTAAACCTGAGCCAGTATACAGTCCCTCCTGAAAACAGGCTGGGCTTAGGGCAAAGTATTCGCTGATCTGCTATCCGATCACACCATCCTTTCATCCCACATCCCCGCATACGGTTCTTTCTAACGTTCTTTGCTCGTGGTTATAAAAGAACAGCTCTGCAGCTCCCAAGACGCCTGCAGAGCTTATCGGCAAAGCACGCTCCCTACTGTAATACTTCTTTCCCTAACTCCTTGAAATAACCCATTTGAACACAAGTCTCTCCTTACCAAGTCCAGATTTATTTTTAAAAATTTGACATCAAGGCAAAAAAGTAGGCTGACAGAATAGTGCTGATAAGACTTATGAATATTTATAAGAAATATAATTACATGTAAATTCATTAAAACAGTACAGAGGTACATAAATGTTGCTAAAATGCACTGTCAAGGAAAAGAGATAATGGACACTTTAATGGATATTAAATTGAGGTACAACATTTAGTTTTACACAAAGGCATACAAAACCGTACACGCCACGTTATAAAAAATACTGTCTCCTTTGAATTAGTAACTCAGAAAAAATATCTATAAATATATATAAAATACGTATTCTATATAAATACATTATATATAGAATATATGTTACACATATTTATATGTATTTTATATATAATATCAGCAGATATATATGTTTATATATAATGCCAGTAGGTATATATATTTTTATATATACCTGCTACAGTAGATAGAGTGAATACCTGCTGGTATTCACTACATCTTGATCCCAAGAAGAAATCAAGCAGAGGCTTCTACTTGACTGCAGATTGGATTCTGTTTCCGTTGGTGATTTATTAGCAATACTGCAAAAGTCATGTATTTTGTATTTGAAGGAGTTTTCTAATCCCTTTGACCTGCTATACAGTCTTTCAATAATACTAGTAATTGTTTTTCTAAGCATGGTCCACTTTCCAAAGTTTTATATTCATTCTCTCATGTAACAGCTAAGATAGCCCTGTGATGTAGACAGGGAAGCTGGTGTTATCTCTACTTTTACAGAAGGAAATGATGCTTAGAGAGGCCAACTTACTTGCCTAAGTCCTACAGCTAGTAACAGGACAGACAGAAAGAAACGGTGGTGTCTTTGCACACTGGCCCCTTCTATTCCCTACAATGTCTCCTTATTTAACTGTATTTTCTCTGCATGTCATCCCCAAATCATTGTTCCAGACCACAAACTAACGATAAAGATAAAGAACACCCATCACACAGGATCTTAGAGCAGGAAGGGGTCTTAGCTCAACTGTGTAATCTGAGTGACTTGCCAAGAGTCAGCTGATGACGCCGTTGGTGGCAAAGGCTGGATGAGAACCCATTCCTTCCCTAAGCCAGTACTCCTGCTCCAGGCCACCCAGAATGGACCTCCCACTGAGATGTTCCCCTGAGTACCTAAGCCTGGTGTGTTTGCCCAACAGGCCTCCAAAGGGCCAGAAGAAGTATTTTTTTTAGATGCTGCTTCTGAGGGGTTCAGGAAAGAACCAGGAGAAAGGCAGGTATAGGGAAAGGATGAATATCATCACTTTCAACAGATGAGGTACTTTGCCAAGTTTTTCCATACACTATTCCAAAGTGCTGTCTCATAAATCAGAAAAGCTAGTCAGAAAAGACAGTGTGGTGGTTATAACATGGGCTCAGATTCACTGTCTGGGTAGAGTCTAAACTCTCCACTACTAACCTGCAAAATGGGTCTAATAAGTTTCTACTTCATGGAATGATTATGAGGATTAAACTAGATAATCCATCTAAAGTTCTAGTATGTGGTGCACATAATAAGTACTTAGTAAATGTTAGATATCATTCCCATTAATAAGGTAGGTTATTATTTCATTAATAAGGTAGGTATGATGATCTCCTTTTTCCAGATTAAAGAACTAGGATTGAGAACTGTAATGTATATTTTCAGGAAAACCAATATCTATAGTGCACCTGCTCTAAGCCAGGCTGTGCTTAATCATGAATACTTGTAATAATCCTGTGATGTAAGCATCGTTAGCTCCAATTCATAAGTGAAGAAATGGAGGCTGGAGACAGGGGAACGCATGGTCAGGAAATCTGTTACTGTTATCACTAGTTTTTGAGATGCTATTACTCTGGCTAACTTGTCTAAACATTAAACTGGTATATGTCTTAGCAATGATGATTCAAATGCATGGAAAAAAACAGCTGTGCAATTTATTTTCAATTATATTTATAGGGTTAAAGTATTCTGAGAAATATTATTGTCAATAGTACACTTATTTGTCCCAAGCAGAATAAACTCTGAAAGAGATGCTATGCATTTACATATGAGATGTGTCAAAATGTCATAATGTTTCCAAATGACTTTTGCAAGCCCCACACAGGAGTAATCCCCTGTAGATGTCCCATCACCCAACCAGGCCTGAAGAAAGGCACCACTCATTCCCTCCAATTTATGGTGTTTATCTGAATTTACAACACTAACTACAAGGCGGTCTTGATAAATCACATGCTCTCAAATCCTGTGAATGCACTCGTGAGCGTGCATTGAGTTCTCTTTGCCTGTCACGGAAGAGCTCATTTCCATTCCTCAGAGGGACAGGAAACCTCCCCTGCCCCAATCTATTTATCTAAAAGCTGTCCAAGTCCATCCACTTTTGGGCAAGTAATAGACTCAGATGGTATGAAAAGTAAGCATTTTTTATCGAAGTAAAGCAGTTCTAATGGCAGAAGTCAAAGCTGCAGCTGCTGCTGGGAAGTATGTGCCAAGACTCTACAAAGACAGACAGTTGGCTAAATCTGATTAAACATGTAAGACCTCTCTAAGAAAATGTGATAGGTCTAATCCCTAAGGGTTGCACACAGCTGGGTAAAATACTGATAGCTGATATTTACTGAGTATTTACTGAATAGCAGGCACAGATCCAAGTGCTTTTACATGGATTATCCCACTTAATCCAAATAACGATACGAGGTATGGACCATCAGTAAACCCACTTTTCAGACAGGAAAACTGAGGCTTAAAGATGTTCTACAAAATGTCCAGAAAAGGCACATTTATAGAGACAAGAACCTCCATTCAGCACTGCCCCCGATTCACCCACTGGTTCACTCCAGATGTTGGTATGGTATTATGTCCAAGCATTCTGAATGCCTATACCCTTCCCTACAAGTCACCTCTCTTCTCAAGGGATTCCCAAGGCTGAATGAAATATTGGTGTTTTGTTTCATTAAGAGCCACCTGTGTAATTGTCATACAGCAATCTGGTGAAAGACAGAGTAAGAGCATAAAGCTTGGCTTATACCTGGAGACAGAAGGGAGGCATCTTACTCCTTGCTCTCCCCTTCTTCCACCAAATCTGAACCTTGAGACCAGCATTCTCGTATGGCCTCATACCCACAGACTTATCCTAAGAGAGAAAAGCAAGGAGAGGGAAAACCTGAGGCTCTAACTTATCTATCCAGTTGCACACTCAAGGGAGACAGAAATGAAGGAGCTGGCCTTGGTCTATGGTGGGAAGTAGAATGCCACAGATGGGTGTCCTGGAGACATGGTGGCCCTGCCCACAATTAAGTTTCAGCTCCGTAAGTGACCAGGGCTCAAGAATTATCCTATCAATCACGCTGGTAATCAGAAGGGTGAGCGAAAGGAGCAGAACAGTTTCACAATCCTGAAGTAAAGTGGTTCACGATGCTAACTGGGGAAATAGGAGTAGGGATTTCACAACTATAGAGTGAAATCTGTTCTCCTGTGAGTTGAATCTGTGTTTCTCTCTAAAGGCCAAACTTTCTCTCAGCCCAGCCTGCATTTTTTCCCATCTTGCTGGCCTTTTGAGTATTTTAGTAGGTCAAGAGCACAGGAAAGAGCAGTCCCTGGGAAAGTACTGTCTGCTCCTCACCAAACTCTTTGATCAGAAGCCCTATTCAAGGACAAAAACACAATTTAGGCTGTCCCTTCTCACAGTGCCAGGCATTTAGATTTAAAAACTTAATAAGTCAAGCCATCAGCCAGAGTTTTTCAGTCCAACATTTATTTTTGTCTAAATTGAAGCTGTGAGCCTCTGAGCACTGGTTTCACCCTCTACGGGCATGCTGCAGTGGTTAATGGCATAGTAACGAAGCCCAAAGCTCCTGCAAGGCCTGCCTGCAGATCACTGGAAGAGCTTTTCTAAGTGATCCATGACCCTTCTCCCAGGAGAACTTCTCAGCACTGCTCAGGGCACCACATTTACTCCCGAGTAGCCACTAACTTAAACATCAGGGAGAGGGAGTCCTAAGATGGATGTTGCTTTTGTTTTAAGACATTTTTTGGTCTCACTTTCACCTTTCAATTTCCATTGCATCTCATCTCTAGGGTATTCTACTGCCTCTGACTTTAGCCCTCAATGTCAGAACTGCCTCAGCACCATGCTAGATGCTCCCCATCCACCAGTGGTTCTCCAGGTGTGGTTCCTGGACCAGTAGCCTCAGCATCACTCAGCAGCAGGTTAGAAATATAATGCACAAGAAGAGTATCTATCTATACACATACATACATGAACATAGAACATATTCATTGATAAGAATGTGGGTTACATTCATTGATGAGTGTGATTAGAATATATATACACACACACATATATACATGTGTATATATTCATATATACGTGTATATATATATACACCCATACTGTATTTTCCACATATATATATACATATATGTGTGTGCGTATCTCAGTTTCCTCATTTGCAAAACCAGGATAATACTTACCTTTCAGAGTTGTTGAGACGATTGTATGAAATATTTACAATATATATATTCTACATAGAAAGTATAGAATAGATTCTATATAGAATACATAGAATATATATATTCTATATAGAATACATAGTATATACACACATGCTTGTGTGTGTATATACACATATATGTGTGTATATATGTGTGTATATATATTCTCATGCACACTCAATACATGCTTGTGTGTATATACACACACATATGTGTGTGTGTGTACACATATATATCCAAACGCACACTCAATGCATGCTCAAGTTTGAGATTCTAACACACACTCAGTTTGAGAACCATTCTGCCATGTATCATTTCGTTCAATCCTCTCAACCACCCTGAAAGGTAAGTATTATCCAGGCTTTGCAAATGAGGAAACTGAGATTTCAAAATGAAAAAGTAACTGATTAATATCACCTGGCCAGTAAGTGGGGCCTGGCCCCTGGCTACTTTTTAATCTCATATCCACTCCAGTCCTGTGGGCTTCCTGGCTCCTCCTGGAAAACGAGGCAAGCTCAGCCTAGCTGAGGGACTAGCATCCAGTGTTCCCTCTATCTCAGTGGTTTAAAAGCCAGCATGTTCATATGAATCTCCTGATAAGCTTATATATATACACACACACACATAAACACACACACATTCATAATACACACACACACGTGTGTAAAAAATGGTTTATTATGAAAGATTTCAAACATACACGGAAGTAGAGAGGACAAAATAATTAACCCCTATGTGAAGGGGAGCCTATCAAAAGGACCACCCAAGCCCCACCGTAGACCAGTTAAACCTGAATCCCTAAGGTAGGGCTTGGTATTGTTTGTAAAGCTCTCTCAAGTGATTCCAATGTGCTTGAACTTTGAGAAACACTCTCAGATTCATCTCTCCTCCAGATATTTGCATTATTCAAATTGGCCAAATGTTACCTCCACAGGGGTCCTTTCTGGACTCCCTTATCTGAAACACATCACATCACCCCTGGCTACCCTGCCATGCCATCTATCCCTTTATCTCGCTTTATTTTCTTTATAGCATTTTCTTTAAAGCACTTTATAGCATTTCCCACTGGACATTTCATCATATACTACAGGCTTATTCTCATCAATGAATATGATCCATGTTCAAGAAGTTCATTCATTGAAGCAGCAGCACCACGTTCCTCCTTCACCACTTATCCCCAGGGTCTGCGAAGACAGTAGCACATGGGAGGCAGTTGATGAATATCTCCCAAATGAATGAATGAATGAATGATAGAGGAACAGAGCTGAAACTCTCACACAGGACTATCTGACTCCAAAATCCGTGCTTTTCCCACAATACCCATGGCAGCCCTGGTCTAGTTTTGCTTTAGCTGCCGGAAACAGAATGTAGTTCTTGTCTTGAAGCAAGCTGTGTATTTAGTACTGAGTTTATCATAGTAGACTGTTCATGTTAGTTACTAGTTATGAGGTCTTATGTGGCTCGCTCAACAACTCTGAATCTTATTTCCATTTGTAAAGTAAGCCCGTTCTTGCTTATCTTCCACATCTGTTTAGAAAGATAAATGAAAACTTATAGGACAGCTTTTATAATTTGCAGCATCAAATAAAGTTATTATCATTACAACATGGAGAAGAAATAAGAGAGAAAGGAAACAGAGTAGGCAAAGAAAGAAGAAGTAGAGGAAAAAGATGATGGTGTTGGACAGCATGGCTTAGAAGTAACTTTCCAGTCCAAAACTTTGTGATTTAATAGAAAAACAGAAAACAAAAAAAAAATCAAAATTTTGTACATCAAATGTTGTACATCAAAATTGCCCACTTGTCCAAGAACAGGATTCAGAATCATTTGTGTCTACTAAATAAAGGACACAATTCTATTATTTTTATTTTAAAATACAGTTTGCTACATTGAAATCTCTTTTAGGAGTCTCTACTCTTTTCAGTCTTTTAAAAACACATAACAGTAACTTTGTTACAGCATCATTTAAATCATGGTCACAATTTTCTTTTTCTCTATCCTTGTTTCAAATCCTGTTCAAGAGCCCCAAGAAGTCACATAGCTTTGGCCTTAGGTTGGCCACCTCTATGCTGACTGTGGGAAGCAAAGCAAAGGGTCATCACAACCAGCTCATACCACACAGTAGCAAGCATGCTATGCACAATTGGGTCCTTAAAGGACCATCAGTCCAGCCAATGCCCATAACTTCAAAACGAAGCCACGAGAATCTTCAGGGGAGTAACTCTATCTTAGATCCATTTCCATAGATGGAAATCTGACCCACTGTAGATCCTCAATAAAGGCTGAATGAAGTATATAAACAGTACTGGTCTCCTTTCTGAATACAGTACTTGTGATATTATGAGCTACATATATAAAATATATACCTTTACATATATGTGTGTATATAAATATATAATTTACACATGTGTGTATACATATGTGTTGGGGTGTGTGTGTGTATTGGGCACAGAGTATACACACACACCCACATACATACTCCAGTACTGTACATCCAATACACACACACACACACACACACATATAGGTTTCTATCCACTGTTCTTGGCTCATAACTTTCATAGCCCTTGTTATAGTCTTTTGTATGTTGGTGCATTTTAGGCCTCAGGAGTTGAGCCAAGAGTTGTAAGACCTTCATCCCAGGGAGGGTCCTGCCCCATACCCTGGAAGAAGGAAGGCCGCATGGAGAGGCCTTAGTATCTGGACAGGCCTTCTTGGCTTTCCCCAATCAGTCTATTAATATGAGCTCAGACCCTTTCTGTCCAGTCACATTTCAACACTGTTGTCCATGCTTCAGTCATGCCTAGCCAATGAAGTTTCCATAAAAGGCCCAAGAGGATGGGGTTCAGAGAGTTTCTGGATAACTGAACTCAAAGAGGTTCCTGGAGAGTGACGCATCCAAGGAGGGCATGGAAGTTGCAAGACCCTTCCCCCATACCTCATCTTATGCATCTGTATCCTTTGTAATATCCTTTCTAATAAACCAGTAAACGCAAGCAAGTGTTTCCCTGAGTTCTGTCAGCCTCCCTAGTAAATTAATTGAATCCAAGGAGAGGGCCATGGGATCCCCTATTTATAGCCAGTTGGTCAGAAGCACAGGTAAAACAACCCGGGGCTTTCAACTGGCATTGCAAGTGGCAGGGAAGAGGGGGTTCATCTTGTGGGACTGGGACCTCAACCTATGGGATCTGACACTATTTCCAGGTAGGTAGTGTCAACACTGAACAGGAGGACACCTAGGTGATGTCCACTGCACAACTGACTGCTTACTTGGTGTTCAGTGAGAAATCCTCAGACATTTGGTCACAGGAGTCATCTGTGCTACTGTGTTGTCGGTGATGTTGAGATAATGAAAAAAACACAGTTTGAGTTTTTTTCTCCAACACAATACTGTACCTCCAATAATGAGGACTCACCCTCCTAAGATGGTCCAACCCACATGGTCCGGGAAGCTTTATTAGAAAAGAGCATGTGTGGCTTGGGCAAAGAGTAGGGGCTTCATGGGTAGATGGACTCGGATCTAAATCCCAGTTTCATTCACCACTTCTTAGCCATGTGCCTCGCATATGTCACTGACTTTCCCTAGACCTCAACTGCCTTGTCTGTATACGGGGAAGATGGCACAGTGGTCTGGGCTGGCTAGAGGAGAAGATGCCAGGTCTATGGACAAGTAATGGAAGAGAATGATGGAAATGCGAGTTGAGACCAAATTAGTTCAGTGTACCCACCAGGCAGCATTTGCCTTCTGTTTGGAGAGGCAATGTAGGAGCATGTTGAAGGCACAGAACTGGAGGCAGACAGCTGGGCTTGGATCCTAGCTGGAATCTTGAGCAACCAACTTAACCTTTCTATGCAATCATTTACATATAGGTAAAAAGGTGATCATCACAGCACCTTATCATAGAGTTGATGCAAGTATTGAGTAAATCAATACTTCCAAAACACTTAGCACCTGAATGATAAGAAATCACGCAATAAATGTTAGCTATTACAGTGATGATTATTACTATTTCTGCAATCAATAGGCCACTGAAAAGGTAGTGATAAGATCACTGCCTCTCAGATGTTTGATTGCACTGTAAGGTGTAGGATAGACAGGAGCAGAGAGATGGTAGGCCAAGAAACTAGTTAAGAGGTCACTGCAATCTAAGTGAGGGGTGCTGAGTACCCAAAGTTGCAAAGATAAAGGAAAGAAAATGGGAGGAAATAAGCCAGATGCTAGGTATGTCTGCGCAGTTGAATCAACAAAATTGGCCAAAGTCTTGACGTGGCTGGTAAGAAAAATGGAATAGCAGAGAAGATAAAAGAATTTTGTCTGACTGGGTGTGGTGACTCATCCCTGTAATCCCAGCACTTTGGGAGGCTGAGGGCTGAGGCAGGAGGATTGCTTGAGCCCAGAAGTTCAAGACCAACCTGGGCAACATAGCAAGGCCTCATCTCTAAAACATAAAAAATAAAAGAAAGACTTTGTCTGAAAATGTATCAATTTTCAAACTAAGGTGCCTTTTAAAGTTCCCCTAAGAAATTAATTCCGTCTGTTCTAGATTGTGAGCTCTTGATCATCTTGTTATACCCAATGGTCCTTGTACACAGCAAGCATTCAGTTTCTTGAGTCCATCAAGACATAACATCTGTATACAGAAAAAAAGTAAATACGGCGCTTATCCACTTGTAGTATCTGCTGTGTTCTGGATTATGAAAAGGTCAGCCGTACTAATTTGTTAAGTATTCAAAGTAGCATGTTTTATAGTCCCACTAACTGGAGAGGGACGGACTGCCTCCAAAGGAAATATGTATGTATTTAGACAAGAAAATTCTTCATAATACCTATATTCTCCATTTATTTAGAGTAGGATTTCTCAACGTTGGCAATATTACAATTTGGGACTGGATAATTCTTCCCTGGGAGAGGTAGGGGGTCACTATCCTGTGCATTGTAGAGTTATCTACAGCTATCAAATTTTCACACATATCTGACAGATTGGATTTGAACCCCCTAACAACCCTGCAATGAGGCAAGCAAGGTTTTCATTCCTGTTTAACAGGTGAGCAACTTCTAAATATTGCAAACGTTTGTTTTCTGTTTTAAAAGATAAAAATACTATATTTGATGTAAACAAAAATGCAATTGCCTAAAAAGGCAACCACATGTTTGACATTCACAAGATCATGAACCCTCCAATCCCACCTCTGGTATTCACTTATCTGGGCCCTTTCAGGAGTGACTTCACCCTCGAGGCCTGTTGCTTTCACCTATGAAACTTGGCGTTTAACCAGGTGAGCATGAGGTATCCTCCTAACTCTAATGCTATAATACCCTGATCCTGTATTAGGAAACTTCAATTTCACCCACATTGCCTGCAGGCGACTTTTAACCTACTTGCCATGCTGCGACTCTTACACAAAGCAACTGATGACAAGCCGTGGATGACAGGCCTCAGGGGCAATGCCTTCCACCTGGATGGCTACCTGGTTGCAAAGACTTTAACAACCAATCCCATTCCTCCTACATCTTTACTCCTTCTGCCTGAAGCTTCGGACTCAACTAAGGAAGGAAGGGGCAACAACCAAAAGAAACCAGTCACTAAAATAGCAGGGCCCTTCTCGGCAACCCCCGACACTCACCACCCTGCACATCCAGTTCTTTTAAAGTTCTGTTTCTTTTCCTCCTATATCCAAGCCCCAAGCTACCGTCCCTCCCCTACCCCCAGACCCCCATATGCCACGCATTGGAGAGTGAGGATCAACGTCCCTTGCAGACGTGTGCACGGGCCTAGGAACCAGCTTACCCACGTTTCAACTGTCATTAACTTCTAACTAACTACATGCCCCATCGGGCCTGACCTGAGGCTGAACTCCTATGACTTTCCAACTCCCCTGGATCTGCACGCAGTCACTTGGAGGCACCGCCCCTACGCTAGCTCCAGGGCTTGAGACAGGGTCGGGGTGGAGCTCCTCCCTGAGCCGGAGAAGACCCGCCCCTGTCCCTTCCGCGACTGCCGCCCCACGCTCCCTGCGGGGAGGTCGACCCCGGCGCATTCTAGGCCCCGCGGTGCTCCAGCGGGTTGGCCGCTACCTGGTCCAGCAGCCGGTAGATGCTGATGCCCGAGGTCTCCACTAGAAGCTGCCAGTCGGCCCCGGCCAGAGCGGGCTGCTGGAGCTCGGCGCAGGCCTCCCGGAACTGCTCCCCCGAGAAGCTGCCCGCGGCCAGTTCCATCCTTCCGCAGTCCGGGCTCCTCCGCCTGGAGGACAGGCCGCGGACACCCTTGTTGTGGGCCTCGGGGCGGGGCGACCGGGCGGCCCCAGCGTCCTTGACAGGAAACTGAGGAGGAGGCGGGGCCTAGACTGGAGGAGCGGCCTGAGGGTGGGGCCCTGGAGGGGCGGGCCTAGAAAAGTGGGCGGGACTGAGCAAGGAGTGAGGAGAATAGACAAGAAGTAAAAGGAGAAAAATTGGACTTGATGTGGGGAAGGAAGGAAGAGCTAGAGAAGTGAGGAAGCTTTCAGAGGGAAGCGAAAAGGAAGAGGAAGGGAGACAGTGATATCACCTCAAAAACACCTCCTCAGTAGCCCATCTCATACTCCCTGTTACCCCCATAATCTACAGAGCTGTTTGAGTGTCTCTCATTTACCTTTCTGAATAAAGTAAAGAAAGCCTATTTGGTAGACGTGAGAGGAGAGGTGGGCAGAGTAGAAATGCTGGAAAAATCCGAAGGGGTCAAATGCCAGAACTGTATTTCAATATAATTTCTCTTCTTTCTGCTATACATTTTAAAACATTATTCTGAGACAAGGTCCATTGGATTCACTAGAAGACTCAAGGGGTTCATGACACCAAAACAGTTTAGAAACCTAATCCATAATGGATCTACAAGGTTGTTGCCACCCTAGAGGGTAGAAACTGATCAGAAATGTGTCATACTAGGTGTCATACACCTATGATTTCTGCAACTTGCATAATTTAGCTCACTGTGCAACTCAAACATCTTATTGTTTCTTTGAAGTCCCTTGGGTAATACTGTATTTCCCATCAGCAGACTGTACTACCTGACTTTGAATAAAGTAGGTCGTTTAAACATCAAAACGATGTAACAGCCACATGAGTACCAATAAACTCTGAAAACTCATGTTTCCTAATCTGTAAAATGGGTCAAGAATTGTGCTACCAGTTACAGCTGAGGAGGTGGTTGGACAAGGAATAATTTTGCACAGTGCCTGTCCAAGTAAATGTTCAACAAAAATTTCCACTTGTTTTGCATTACTGTATTGAAATGTTTTTCTTTCCTTACTTGAAAGAAAGTTGATGGCAAACTCTTCATTTATGCGAATTTCCAGTCAGGCAAATGATCACACTTGGCAGCTTCCTTAGTTAGACACAGCAGAGATAAATAATTGCTTTCCTCAAGTCAGTCCTGGTTCTGTTTTGTTTTATAGGTGTGGAAAGAGAGATGTGAAATTTTCCTGGACTAAATGCACAAAGGTTTAGACTTGACATACTTTCCAACTGTTTTATAATGCCTTGTAAATTTTCTATGTTTTGTAAATCTATATTTTATTTAAATAGAAATTCATTGCTTGAAAGAGCAATTGTGTAAAAAACCTATTGGCTATGAAGTATTTTCAAGTATCTTCAAGGAATACATTGTAAAGGTTTGATTTGATAAAGCTGTATTACTGTATAGCAATAGACTAATGGAGACAAGCATAACGGCACAAACGACATCATGCAAGATATAAGGCATGCAATTCAAATTGTATTTATTGTATGTGTTTAAAAGTGTGTTGCCTATTAAACTCAGGAGAAAAATAAATATACCCTTGAATATGCTGAGATTTACACTCAGTTATTTTATTACAATTAATGAAAGAATAATGTTAGGATATATTTTATGGTATCTCTAAAGTCTAAACACAGCTTGGAAAGGGATCCAAGAAGGCCTGTGCTTGAGCAATTGCCTTAATAGCCTGTTTCCTTTATGGAAAAAAAAACCCTGAAAGAACTTCTGGCAAAATGGCAGCTGATGCTCCTGGCTTCAAACATGGAAATGTTGGTGAAAACGTGTTGAAAATAGTTGTAAATACATAACTTAGCGGAAAAGTGAAAAAGGGTACTTCCAGGTTTCAGAAAGGGAAGAGAGAATGAAAGTCAGCAACACTAGCTCCTGGATATTCTTAGAATGGATGACTGGTCCTCACCCCACCACCCCATGCAATGTTTCCCTGTCGAAGAACTTCCATTAGGGAAATATGTTTGGCCTTACTCATCTGCTCAACTCCTACTCTGGAGAAGATGAGTGATTTAAATGCAGTCATGCATTGCTTAACGACAGGGATATATTCTGAGAAATGTGTCATCAGGCAATTGCA
The DNA here is from genome assembly GCF_047675955.1 of Chlorocebus sabaeus. Lineage (NCBI taxonomy): Eukaryota > Metazoa > Chordata > Mammalia > Primates > Cercopithecidae > Chlorocebus > Chlorocebus sabaeus. The sequence continues at coordinate 42,671,568 of NC_132919.1, forward strand.
TCCTAAAGCATACATCATAGAGTGCACTTACACAAACCCAGATGGTAGAGCCTACATATGTAGGCTATATGGTAGAGCCTCTTGTTCCTGGGCTACAAACCTGTACAGCAGGTTACTGTATTGAATACTGAAGGCAATTGTAACACAATGGTATTTGTGTATCTAAACCTAATTAACATAGAAAAGTAAAATAAAAATATGGTGCTATAATTGTAAGGGACCATCATCATCTATGCAATCCAACATCGACCAAAATGTTATTATGGCATGCATGACTGTAGTTGATGAGTTTGGGAGAAGGAACTACTGGTCATATCTAGATCAACCCTTCTGGCTCTTCCTTTTTGGCAACTGTCTACTCGTAGAAAATATGCATTCTCATCTGCCCTAGGTTATATAGTAGACTCAAGAGGACAGGCTCTGACACCAGAATCCAGGTTTCCTAATGATGCCTGTGCCTAGAGGGCAAGTTTGATTATAGGCAGAGTGTTATAATTCTATTATTGCCAAAAACCCAAGCCCTGTTCTCCAAGCAGCTTTATTTGTAATAAAGGTGAAATGCTGATCCATTGTCTGATTAGCATCTACCTTTTATTTGATTCAGAATGCAGGTGGGGAAGAGAAGAGCATTGACTTTGAAAAATAACTAAGTAGACCCTCCATAAATAGAAAATATAGTTATTAAAATTAAAAACTTTGAAGAAAGGTAAAAGAGTTGCCCTACCACAGTCAAGAGAGATCAGGGAATAAGAAAGTAGCTGTGGTGAGTAAATTCCCCAGGAAGCAGAACAGAGGTATAAAGAAACGGAAAACATGAAAGAGTAATTAAGAGACATGAAGGACACATTGAAAAGGCCAAACACTTCTGACTGAAGCCCCATAAGTAGAGAATAAAGAGGTGAGGGGATGGGATGGGTGGGGGAGAATACAGAAATAAAAAGGCACATATAAAAATAAAGTGGAACTAAAGTTCTAACCTACAGAAACTGGGAACAAGGGAGGGCAAGGTCAGAGTTGTGTTTAGGAGGCAGATGCAAGATATTAACTTCAGTGGTGTTTAGTTTAACTGTGCATATTAAACTTTAAGGATATGAACTCTCAAAACTCAATGATAAAAACAAAACTACCCAATAAAAATAGGTTAAAAAAAATGTAAACACACACTTCACCAAAAAATATATACTGGTGGCAAATAAGAATATGAAGAGATGCTCAACAACGTCAGTCAATAGCGTCCTGTAAATTAAAATCACAATGAGGTGCCACTAGGGCTATTTTAGAATAGCTAAAATTAAAAAGACTAATCAAAGCAAGTGTTGGCAAGGATGCTGAGGAACTAGAACTCTCACACATTGCTGGTAAAAATGAAAACAGTACAAACGCTTTGAAAAACTGACAATTTTTTAAAAAGTTAAACATATACTTACCATACAATCCAATCATCATACTCCTAGGTATTCACCCAAGAGAAAAAAATAAAGCATTGTCCAAACATTGACTTGTACACAAGTGTTCATGGAAGCTTTATTTGTATTAGCCCAAAACTGGAAACAACCCAAATGACCTTTAATGGGTGAATGAATAAAACAAGTTGTGATATATTCACCAATGCAGTACAATTCAGTGTGTGTGTGGCGGGGGTGGGTGTGTGTGGGGGGGTGTTCCTTGCTCTGTCCATTAAAATGATCTGGTAGGCTAGAAGCATTGGCACATCATTAGCATTGAGCACACCTGTGGCCCAGTTCTTGGCTTCTATATATCAGTGTCTACTAAAAGGTTCTTGGAAAAAAGACTGATTCTAGAACTGGGGCAGGGAACTTCTAAAGTAAGCCTAAAACATGTTGTGCCTGGGAATAAGGAGATGTTCAATGACAATTAGAGTTATGTCAAAAAGATATGGTAGTTGACTTGAAAGAGTTCCCATTCTCCAAATTTGGGAAATTTGAGATCACAAAGAATAGTTACAGTAATAGATTATAAAATACTGAATTTATAAAGAAATCCATGTGTCCACAGTGTTACACAATTTTTTAAAAAGTAGGGAAGAAAAATAGGGAAGGCAGAGAGGAGAAAAGCTTCTTCTTTAGAAAAGAAAGCCAAAACATTCAGGTAGAAAGAATGTCAAAATTTGAAAACTTGCATTCTTTGACCCCCATATGAATATAATTAATAGATTTAGGCAAGGATCATAAATGGATGCTGCAACCACTGGGTGAAAGGGCATGCAGATTAGACTTTTCATTTGATTGCAAAGCATCACCTGTTGATTACTTACTACTTACAGACAGGAAAGTGTAACTTTATAATGGGAAGATCTAGTGGTTGCCACCTTAACCAAGTTATGAATTGCATCACAAATAGTGGGACAACTGACATCACAGACTCCATGACGTGATGCAATAAGTTTATAATATCATCTAAACATTTTTGCTAAAATGTCTAACTTGTAAACTAGTCATAAGACACCAATTGGATAAATCCAGTAAGTGGAACATTTCTCAAAATAACTAGTAAAACAAGTCAATACGAAAGAAAGTATTCTAAAAGTCAAGGGAAATAACAATTATGTGTCATGCGTAAATCTTGAATCATGGATTAGGAAAAAGCCATTAACAGGCATTTCTGGGATAATTGGGGGTATTTGTTTATGCACCACTTTTAGAAAATATTATAAAACTTTGTAGGTGTAAAAAATGCTATTGTGGTTGAATGGAAGAATGTTCTTATTCTTGAGAAATGAATGCTGAATCATTTAGGGGTGAAGCAGCATGATACTTGCATCTTACATTCAAATGGTTCCACTGAAAAAAAGTGTGATTGATACATAGATAGAGAAGCAAAAATGACAAAACTAAATAATTGATAAATTTAGATGAAAGGTAGACAGGCTTTTATTTTCTATTTCTTCAACTTTTCTGCATATTTGAAATTATTCAAAATAAAAATTTAGGAAAAACCCAGATATATGTATTTATAAGAGACCATAACTAAAACATAATTACACAGAAATGTGAAGCTAAAGGTATGGAAAACATATATAAGTAAATCTGAAACAAAAGAAAGCTTGTGTGACTCCTAAAATATCAGACTAAATGGACTTTAAAAGAAAAAAGTTAATTGAAGTTTCTGAGTTAATGATAAAAGGACAACTCTTCAGGTATTCGGAATGCTTAAATTTGTATGTATTCATTTTACAGCTTAATCTCAAATACGTAAGGCAAAAATTATCATCAGTATAAGGAGAAATCAGCAAATTCATAATTACAGTGGAACATTTTAAGACTCTTTTTTAGGAAATTGACCAAGCAGACAAAAAAACTAGTAGATAGGGAAGATTTCAGCATAAAACTCAACATGCTTGATCTAAAGGTCATCTATAGAACCTCATACTCAATAAGTAGTACACACCTAACATCTGCAAATCCTCATAAAACATTCATTAAAACTGGCAATCTTGTAAGCCACAAGGGATGTTTTCAACAAATACAGAAGGATCAGTATTGTTCTCCAATGACAGTGCAAAAAAGAAAAAGAAGAAGAAGAAAACAAACAAAAATAGCCAGTTTCTGCCCCCTATACATTTGGAAAACAAAACAAATACAAACTTATTCCAGGAGCTAGCCCACAACTAATTCCCTGTATTAAATTCATTTCTGCTTAGATACCTAGAGAGTGTTTGTTTTCTGCACTGACCTCTCACTGATACTATACACATGGCTTAAGATATTTAATATTTAAACACCATTTCTATCTATCCAAACTGTAAATCCAATGGTATTTAAATAGAATCCCATAAAGGGTGTTCAAGGAACTTGACACACCAATTCCAAAATTTATAAGGAAGTGTTAAATGTCAAGTGATTTGAAAACATAGAAAAGCAATTTTTAACGTAAGAGGGAAAAACTAAAAATATTCCCTATAAGATATTAGGATTTATCATGAAGAAAATAATATAATATTGACCTAGGGCTAGGGAAAAAATGATTTTAAAAAAACTCATGTAACAGCTTTCTATCCATAATCAAGTCCATGTACGTTTTGAAACACAGTACATAAGCAAGGATGGACAATTTTAAAACTGCTGTTGGAACAACTGGCTATCCTTATTTTTAAAATTATATTCCTATATCATATCATACAAAAATGGAAATTTCAGATATATAAAGAACCAACTGCATAAGACAAAACGTGGAAACTTTAAAATTATAATATAGGAGTAAAACTTTATGACCTAAAAGTGAAAAAAATCTTGAAGACACAACACAGAACAAATCATAAAAGATTAATTATTGCCTACTTTAAAAAGCAAGAGTTCCTGTTCAATTATACACTATAAATAGATTAAAATCCATCACATAGATTGGCAGAAGACATTTGTTACTCACATAGCCAACAAAGGATCAATATTGAAAACATACAATGAAATTTTAGAAATCAATAAGAAAGCCCAAATAATGCAACTGAAAATATGAACAGTGGGAAAAAAAAAAAAAAAAAAAAAACCCAAACAGCATATAAACAAGGAAAAGCTGTTCTACTTACACAGTAATTGGAAAAATGCAAAATCAATTGTACCATTTCATTTACAGAAAATTGGCAGAAACTTTAAAATCTGACTTTAGGTGTTGGTGAATTTTCAGGGAAATGAAAGTTCCAGCATAAAACATTCTGGTTAAAGTGCAACTAGTAGTTTTAAAAACAACTTAACAAGACGTATTAAATGTGAGAATACACACAGTCTGATCCAGCAGTTCCACTTTTGAGTATACCTGAGAGAACTGATAACATTGCATAAGAATGCACATTATTTCAGTGGCAAAAACTTGGAAACAACATAAATATCCACCAACTACAGAGTAAATAAATAAATAAATATGTTCATCTGATAGTTTTTGAAATAAAAAAGATACATACTTGAGTATCATGGATAAATCTTGAAAACTGTTAAATGAAAAAAGCAGGTCACAGAAGGATGTACGGGATAAGAAATTTTACACTGTTTATAAACTATACATATGCCCTGAAGTGTTTAAAATGCAAATAGGAAGGATTCAGATTAACTTCAACGGTAGCTGTAATATTTTGTTTCTTTAAAACATTATGAACTAAATGAGGCATAATACTAATGTATATGCTGGGTGGTGAGTTCATGAATGTTCTATTACTATCTGCCCTTTTTGGTGTTTTTGAATTATACATAATTTGAATTTAAAAATTCTAATAACGGTATAATTGTAATGAAAAAATTAGCAGAAGGAAAACACCATTTTGGAATGCTATTAAAAATGAATGAATAAATGTTCATAGATGTCTAACGGCACAGAGAACACAAGTGCATTACCTGTTGATAAAAAGTTTTAAAGAAATTGAGATACTAAAAGTATACCGTAAGTATAAAGTAGTCCCCCGTTATCCTCAGGGGATGTGTTTCAAGACCCCCCGTGGGTACCTGAAACCATGGATAGTACTGAGCCCTACTATGATTTTTCCTTACTGACCGCTATATACACTAGGTTTTTCCCTACCTGTACATACCTATGATAAAATTTAATTCATACATTATGCACAGAAAGATATTAATAACAATAACTAATAATCAAATGGGATAATTAAGTAAAATAAGGGTTACTTGAAGAAAGACACCAAATTATCATGACAATCTGATAACTGAGCTGCCTTCCTTCCAGCAGGTGAGTCACTTCATGTACACAGAGTGGATACACTGGACAAAGGAATAATTCATGTCCCAGGTGGAAGGGGGTGAGGTGGTACAAGATTTCACCATGCTGTTCAGAATGGCACACCATTTAAAACTTATGAATTCTTTTATTTCTGGAATTTTTCCATTGAATATTTTCAGACCTCAGTTGACAAGTAACTGAAACCTGGGAAAAGGAAACCATGGCTAAGGGGAGGCTACTGGATCTGTTCTTATTTACTAGTAAAAGCTATTATGCACCAAGCAATTGAGAAGTGAAGGAAATAGGTGGTATCACAGAGAAAACATCTGGGTAAGATCAGAACTTCTCACTTTCTCACAGATAATATGAGCAAAAGCACTCTGAAAAGTGAAAGTGAACACTTGATAGGCATTTCTAAATTCTGCAGCAGAGCCAATTTTAATGTTTCAATTGCCATCCAAATCAGTTTAGTTCTAGTCTATTCAACTTGTACTATTGAATGTCTACTCCTATTAAAGTACAGTAGCACACCTGTAATCCCAGCTATTCAGAAGGCTGAGGCAGGAGAATCTCTGGAACCTGGGAGGCAGAGGTTACAGTGAGCCAACATCGTATCACTGCACTCCCACCTGGGGAACAAAGTGAGAATATGTCACACACACACACGTACCACACACACACAAACACACACACACACACACACAAAAGTACTAGAGTTTTATCATGGTAGGGCAATGGAGAAGCAAAAAAGAAAAAAAAATGTCATTTTGTAAGCTTTAGAGATCACTGTTGCTGGCCTCTAAAGCTAATAATATAACTTGGAACAGTCAGTTAATAATAGTTTAAGCCTGCCGAGTACTCATTATGGACCAGGAACCATGCTAAGTGTTTGCATTTAATCCCAACAATGCCACTGTGAAGTCAGTTCTATTATAATCTCCAGGTTGCACAGGAAGAAACTGAGGTTTAGAGAAGTGAAATAACTTGTCCAAGGTCTCATGAGCAGGTCAAAGGCAGAGCTGGGATTTAGAGTCAGTTCTGTGAGATTTTAGCGCCCCCTTTCTCATGTTTTGGGCGCCTATTATGGATGTCAAATCTGCAGGCATGAAGCAGTGAACAGAGCTTCTAACCCCATTACGTTTATAAAGGTCTTCATTACCAAAAGGCTTTTTATGAACCATGATAGGTATAAATGTCATATAATGTCATGTTGAAAAATATTTCAGATATCACCTTTAATGCATTCTCTTTCTTATTTATGTATTCATTCATTTGACAATTGTGTATCATTAATAAATATTTGTCAAATGAGTGAGTACTCTAATACATAAAAGAATACATTAAAGGCTACATCTGAAAGCTCCTTCAGTATGAATTTTTATGGTTTCATGGCCATAATGGCTGTTGTAGAGGACAAAGATGTATCAGATGCAATATCTCATCCTTAACCAGTAGTCCCTGTAAACACATGAACACAAACAACGAAATGGAGAAATCATTTTATGTACATGTTACGTGTTATCGAGTCTACCACTTTCATTTTACAGATGAGGGAATTGAGGCACAAGGATACGTCGGATAATAACTTTGTTATTCAGTTAGTCAAACCATGTTGTCATACATCCATGAAGACCGAGAGTCCATGGTATATTTAGCCTGCTAACATAAGTAAAATAAGAACATGAAAATCAGATGTTAGGAAAGATGAGTTTACAGTTTTGCCTGTTAATGCAGATACTTTATGTGAAACTTACTAAATAACATTGACAGTTCAGAACACTAGGTTTGTTTGAATCCTGGAAGGGATCAGAGAATAAAGTCATCATTCACCTTTCTTCCAGTAACGGGATTCCACAGACAAGCTGGCTGTATTGTATTACGAAGTCCCTTCCGCTCCCTGATTCATCATGGCAGGAGATCCAAGTTCAACACCAGGATATTTCAGCCCGAAAGTCTAGAGTTACACTTGGACTGTGATCCCCAGACTACAGAACTGCACCCTCATACTAATCAGCATAAATATCAGTGCCTTTTTTCCTGCACCTGAAATCTTCTTTTTATAGTGGGGGTCTCAAGTTTGGATCAGAGTCCTGGCTGTCTTTCTCTGGGAAAATAGACTATGCTCTAGGTGACTTCAGCAGACTTAACATAGACCACTTCCACCAGGGAAGATAACTTATTTGGGTGCCTCCTATTTGCTTTTTCACTAAGGTTGTGTGTCCATGAGGACACATCAGATTTGTTTGGAAGTTTGAAAACCTTAGAACTATACTTTTCTGCTTTCTTCAAACCCTGTATCTGATTTGTCAACAATGGAAATATTTATACTTCCCACATAGCTGAAATCTGTTCATTTCTTTCTATCTGGGCTGCCCAACCAGCTGACGCCACTATCAATGTTGCCCTGATAATTCAGTGACCTTCTGACATCTCCCTGCTGGATCCACTCCCTACACAGAGACAGAGAGAGCTGTGTTAAAATGCTAAGGAGATCATGCCACACCCTCCCTAAAATCCTCCCATGACATCACAGAGCATTAAATATAATTCAGACTCCTTGCCTACAAAGTCCTGTGTTCTCTTTTCAACGCTCCCCGCCCCACCCCCAGGCTGTTCTCTCCACTTCACCTGTCCTCCTCAGCACTTCACCCATCCTTACCCTTTGGGTATCAGCTTGAGCACTCCTTCCATAGACTCTCCTCCCCTAGCCCCAACCCTCCCCCAGCTCTTGTTTTTTTCAGCCTTTTCTTTTCTTCTTGCATGAAATGTATTGCATTTATTATTGGACTTGTACCCCAGTGGGGGTAGGAGGAAAACAAGAAAAAGTAAATAAGTAAATAAATAAATAAATATTAATTGCTTTCCAACACTAATCTCAGTAATTAGTTAAGTGTCTGTCTCCCGTATCAGAGCATAAGCTGGACAGTGAGACCTGCTACCTGACTCACCACTGCCTTCTGGGTCACTAGCACACACCTGGCACATAATAAGTATGCAAATATCTATTGGGTTAAATAATATAAGAATTCTGGATATGTATCTTGAATATATATATATATATATATATATATATGTATCTCCATACAGAGGGAGAGAGATTTGGATCTAGAGCTAGAGATACATGTGTGTGTGTGTATATACATACACACACATATTTATTTATAAATATGTGTTTCATTTATCATTTATAAATTTATCATTTATAAATGATAAGTGAATTAGTCACCAAACTTAATTCTTTTGTTAGTTCTGTTAGTTTTTAAGTTGGTCTCCTGTTTTCTAAATAGACAAATTTATTAGAAAACTTATTTTGTTTTCTAAATAGACAGTAAGGGGTAAAGGAGATAACTTTACCATAGCTTTTCTAATAGCTGTACCCATCATTTTTCTTTCCCATGCTATTAAATGAGCTGGGCCGAAACAATGGTTTTCAAAATGTCTCAGCAGATGCTCCTGGTGTCTTTGTAGGAGGTAGGGTAAACTAGCAGGTACAGAGCTCTAGGCTCTCTCATCTTTGCTTTACAAATAAAAGCTAAGTTGTCGGTTTTCTGCAGACGCTGAAGAAGTGTCTAAGAGAAGCAAAAGTTTTTATTTATTTATTTTTGTAGAGATGAGGATCTCGCTGTGTTGCCTAGGCTGGTCTCAAACTTCGGGCCTCAAGCCATCCTCCCATCTTGGTTTTCCAAAGTGCTGACATTACAGGCATTGCACCTGGCCAGAGAGTCAAAGGGTTCTACTGATGAAAACAAACTTAACAATCACTGGGCTAGAACTCCCAAGCAATGTAAACAGTAGTATTGCAGTCTTTCTTGTCGTTTTAAAAACTACCATTTAGGCCAAGCACGGTGGCTCATGCCTGTAATCCCAGCACTTTGGGAGGCCGAGGTGGGCGGATCACGAGGTCAGAAGTTTGAGACCAGCCTGGCCAACATGGTGAAACCTCATCTCTACTAAAGATACAAAAAATTAGCCGGGCATGGTGATGCGCGCCTGTAGTCGCAGCTACTCAGGGGGCTGAGACAAGAGAATCTCTTGAACCCAGGAGGCGGAAGTTGCAGTGAGCCAAGATCTCGCCATTGCACTCCAGCCCGGGCAACGGGGTAAGACTCTATCTCAAGAAAAAAAAAAAAAAAAACAAGAAAAAAAAGTACCATTTATTGACTGTATAATATGTGTCAGTGACTATGCTCAGTACTTAAAAGTATATTATCTCACTACGAACCCAGTGAATTAAGTATCAATATTTCCACTTAACAGGTTTAAATGAAACATTTAGGTTTAAGAAGACTAAAGGACATCTCTACAGATACACAGAAAGTAAATACTACAAATGGGATTCAAATCCAGATCCCTCTATTCCAAGGCATTTCTTATAACCACAAAGCCAAATAAGGGCATCTATTTGGGGATTTTAAAAATACTTTTTTGTGCCATGCACGGTGGCTCGGGTCTATAGTCCCAGCTATTTGGGAGGCTGAGGCAGGAGGATCACTTGAGCCCAGGAATTGGAGGTTATAATGAGTTATGCTTGTGCCAGCCTGAGTGACAGAGTGAAACCCATCTCTAAAAACATAAAATTACATTTAAAATTTTTTAAAAAAGATTTTTCCTTTAGCATTTTCAAGATGGACTCACTGTATTTTTCAAAAATGGCCACAACAGTATTTCTCTTCCCACAAAATCCTTGTATGACTTTAACACTCCTCTCACCAAGAGGTAGAGCCTATGTCCCTTCACCGTAAGTTGGAGCAGACTCTTCTGACTACATCAGAAGTGATGTTCGGTGACCTCCAAGACTTGGTCGTAAAAGATGAAACAGCTTCCTGTTTCTTTTGGAGTTCTCTCAGAACCCAGAGATCATGCCACTCCATCCCTAAAACTCTCCAATGACTTGACAGTGCATTAAATACAATTCAAACTCTTTGCCTACAAAGTCAGAACTTGGACATCATTTTAGAACCCAGAACCCAGATACCACCCCAGGAGGAAGTCCAAGCATCTTGTGAAGAGGATGCCTTGGAGGACATCCAAAGCACCTGGCCAACAGCCTGGTCTCAATGACTCTGGAGCCTGAGCTCCCTAGCTGCAGTTAACACCAACTTGCCAGCCATATCAAGGCGTCCTCTTGAAAGTAGATCCTCGCACTCACCCATCCAATCCTGTTGGGCTGTCCCAGCTAACACTATCTGGAGCAAAGATGAGCTGTCACATTGTTCTTTTAAGCCACTGATATTTGGGGTGGTTTATTATGCAGGAATAGATAACTAAAATAGAAGACATCCATCCTATATGACTGTCTTTCAAAAGAAGGAACGTTAGAAATGAAGAAATGAAATTATTTTAAAAAGAAGAGAAAATCTTATTAATAGTTACTTTTAGATTTTGAATAGATAGATCATGTATGTTAGTATACAGAAAAAAACTATTGCTTATTTTCTCTGTGTAAAATAAATATGGTAAGTTAATACTTCCTCTCACTAACATCTGCCATTTCCTGGATTTGCTTATACCTTGGAATAAAAATCTGGATTAATATTGTGGTTTAAAACATGCATGTTCTCTGTAAAGAACTATATTTTTACATTTGTAAAATGTTTTTAAAGCATGACTTTATTGCTTACTTTGAGTACTGACTTGTAAACTACATATGCACTATTCATGAGTTCCTAATTTGATTTCATGTCCAAAATTCTGTAAACAGTGACTGCTTGGTATTCAGCTTTGGGGAAAATGGCTTGACTTCTATTCCCTTATAGAATACAAGAGGCTTTTAAAGCCTTGATTCTTATAGAAAGTTTTGTCTTTTATATTCAAGAATTTTGCCTGGATATACCTAGAAATGTGGGGATATTTTTTCCATTTCTTTTCAGTTAATCTTTTTAAGTATCAAATTTAAATATTTCTTTGGCTGAAAATGTTCTTCTAATATTGTTTTCACCTTGTGTTCTTTCGGTTCCATTATATTCTCTGGAATTTCTACTTTGCATAGACTAAATCCCCCTTGCATTAGGAGCCCTTATTTCTTATATTTTTCTTATTTTTATGTATTGAGATTTTACCTTCTTCATGGCTGTCAACTCTCATTTTTGGAGGTGAAAAGTCTTCTTGAATTTTATTGAGAAAAAAATTTAAATCTTTACAAAATATTCACTATTGTGTGCACACTAAATGTGCACCTAATGCTGCATATTTGGATGCAATTTAGTAGGAAAGAATAAGCAGTACAGGAAATGGAATGACGCAGAAGTATTTAACAAAAGAGTGTGTATATTGTGATTCATGTCATTTGTAGCCCTCGAAATTAATTATTATCACTATTGGCCCTAGCTTCTATCATATATTCATGGAGAAGATGAGACATGAGAGGAAATATTTTTAAAAAGCAACAAGAAAAGCTGGAAACAGACTTAATATGTGCCCACAAAGATATTGTGGGACATCCTTGCAATGGAACACGATGTAGCCATTTCTGATGATCCATTTATTGACATGGAAAGAGTTTGCCATGGATAGTTAATACAAAAAGAGAAAATTTATACAAATTATATACAACATAATCCTATTTTTGTAAGAAAAATAACGTACATATTATGTAGAGAAGATAGAGTGAAGATATAAAAAATATTGGTAGCTCTATTGAAGGTGGAGTTGACGTGATTTTTATTTTCTACTTGGTTTATCTAAATTATCTCATTTTTTACATTATAGCTAGGTTTTCCTGGTGCCACTAAAAATAGAAAAAAAGACATCATGACTCTTTAAAGCAGTAATTTGTGTTTTAATGACTTTCAGGTACAGGCTGGGGAAAATTGCTTTTGTTGTTGTTCAAAACAGTTAAATTTGCTAATTCAATACAGACTTGCAGTTGGTAGTCGGTAGAGGGCGCAGAAGAGAGAAGGAAGTGAGTGGGTAAAGCTGGTGTGTAGCTGGATTGAAAGGTTTCCTAACACTTAAAGGTTATTTTTATTTCCTTTTCACTCATTTATCCAAGAACATTTCTGAAAGCTCATAGAAGCCTAATTTCAGTTTGGCTATCACATTGCGAAATGTTTGGCATTATTTTATAGGGAAAGTCAAAACATAATTCTTTTAGTGGGTATAGGGAACTAAAAATAATTGAGTGTCTAGTTTATGCCAGGCACTGACATATACTTTATACACTGCAGTCTCCTATTTAAAATTTATTTTGAAAAGTTTAATCATAGGTTATAAACAGATTAACACAGCCTTGAGAAGGATTTTTTTTTTCAAAGGATAGCAAATGATATATTAAGGTTAATGAGTACTATGAGTTGGCTATGTCTCCACCCAAAGTTCATCTTGAATTGTGGTTCCCATAATCCCCCCATGTCATGGGAGGAACCAGGTGGTGATAACTGAATCAAAGGGGGCAGTTTTCCCCATCCTGTTCTCGTAATAGTGAGTTAGTTCTCATAAGATCTGATGGTTTTATAGGGAGCTTCCCCCTCCGGTGGGCATTCATTCTTCTCCTTGATGCTGCGTGTGAAAAAAGACATGTTTGCTTCCCCTTCTGCCATGATTGTAAGTTTCCTGAGGCCTCCCCAGTCATGCTGAACTGTGAGTCAATAAAACCTCTTTCCTTTATAAATTACCCAGTCTCAGGCATGTCTTTATTAGCAGTGTGAGAACAGACTAATATAATGGCTAAAAAGGAAATATTCAAATAAGAATTTCCATGCCTCTAGGAAAAATATAGCAAAATGCACATTGAAAAATTTTTTCAAAGTGAACATACTTTACTGGATAATATAGAAAACTGACTCGATTCTGATATAGTCAACAACAATTAAGTAGATCTCATATTAAGTGTTCTTAGCACAATACAATTTTAAATAAATAAATAGATGTACCATAGTAAATGGGTATATACTCTCCCATAGCTAAATATACGCAAAAAATAAAAACTTGTTAATTACTCTAAACCTCATGCTACTGTAAAAACAAATAGAACTCAGTGTTTTAAAAACATCTATCACGTCTTTCAGATGAAACATCTCCAAAGCCTATACTAAAAGGAACTTATTATTTTAAGCTTAAAAGAGGGGGCCATGATATAGGAAAGATTGGAAAATAATAGATTAGTTGTGATACACTAAAAAGATAACAGAATGATTCAGGTTGCCTTTTTGAGATGATTAGAAATGCAAAGAAAATGGTAATGAGTAAGTCGCTTAACCTCTTTAGGTTTCAATATTCCCAAGTCTAAAGTGAAAGAACTAGATTAGATAATTTCCAAGTCTTCTTGCTGCACTATCAGTATATGTGTTCAGGACTTTTTGACGCGTTTGTATAGAATGTTACAGTTTTTAAGTGCTTTTGTATTCTAAGTGTTTGAGGCATGAAATGGTTAACAAGAAAGCCTGGCCAGCTGCAGCTGGTCGGGGGTGGGGGTTGATGCTGGTGCAGGGAGAAGCACAGTCCACATTTCCATGCAACAGGGGTCCTTCTTAGCTGAACACAATCTGGAAGCTAATTATTTCTGTAAAAGCAGGGAGAGAGATACTGTACATAAATCAGCTTACCACAGTGCTGGGATAGCACGGAGGCAACAGTGATGGAATGGCCCAAGTATAAAAGGAAGCCATAAAATAATCAGAAAGAGAGAGACAAAGAGTCAGAGAGAGAGCGAGAGAGAGTGAGAGAATGAGAGAGAGAGAGAGAGAGAGAAGAGAGAGAGAAACAGAGATACAGAGAGACTGATAGAGACAGAGAAAGAAACAATGAGAGAGAGACAAAGCTCTTCTTGAAGGCAATAAATAATAGGAGAGGCATCCCATAGATGCAAAACCTGCTAATTTCCTATAACTGATATTAAGAGTCAGGAAGCAAGGAAGCAGCTGGCTGTCCCAGCACAGAGCAGAAAGAAACGAGGACAGAAGAGGGTGCAAAGAATGGGATTGGCAGTTCCTCAAGGACAGAAAATCATACAGGTCTGTAGCAGAGAAGGCTCGCTTATTTGAGCCTGGTTGAATCTTTAGCAGGAGGCATAACGGATAGGGATGAGAGTGTTTGATCTTTAGGATATTCATAGTGTGTTGTACAGCATTATGTTAAAAGAATTCTTTTAACAATTGTGTTGGTCTCATTCCGTATTGGAGGTTCAACCATATTCAATAAGATTTCTTACATTTATAATGTTCTGCATGAATGAAATCTTCCAGCTGTTGTTAAAGTGGATGATATTGTGTGGGTGGCCCTGAACTTTCAATGTTATCCAGAGAAGGCAAACATGACAGCAGCAACCTTTAGGTCACGTTACTGTAACCAGGCTTCTTCCTACACTTTATGCTTTCCCATACCTGCATAATGACCCAAATAAGCAAGGTGGACACTATTACCCTTCTTTTCCAAATAAGGGAAACTGAGGCACAGAGCTGTTAACTTATTTGTGCACAGTCACAACATTGCAAGCAGTAGAGCCAATCAAGATTAGCGAGGGCTTCTGACATCTAGTCCATCAATAAAGTTTTGCTCGAGAAATGTGTATTACATGTCTAACTATGCATTAAATGTGCTTTAGTGCAGGGGACACAAAGATTAATTTTGTACACTCATTACTCTTGAGAAACTCTCAGTCTTTTAGATTAGAGAAGATAAACAAGCAAACAACTTCTTTCCACGCTATTTGTTGAGGGCTATGACACATGTAAGCACAGAGCAGTATTTTCAGCCAGGAACATTTTCCCGCCAGGGTGATTTGGCAATGTCTGAAGACATTCTTCGTTGTCACAACTGCGCAGGAGAGAAGAAGTTGCTACCGGCATGGAGCGGGTATAGGCCAGAGATGCTGCTAACCATTCTGCAATGAACAGGACCGCTCCTCGCCATAAATAATTATCCAGCCTCAAATGTCAAAAGTACCCAGATTGAGAAACACTGGCATAAACATTACGGGAACATGGGGGAAGGGAACTCAAGCTGCCCAGTCTGAAAATAGAGGAGGACTTCTCAGGGAAGGTTTCTAGAAGCAGGTGACGCTTAAGGTAGTCATGAAAAGATGAGTAGACAGCATCTTGAGTCTTCAAGAGTAGGAACCAACAAAGGATGACAAACATAAAATAATGTGTTGTTTGTGATTTGTAATTTGATCCAAGCTGGAGCTGAGGCTGGAAAGGAAGGGAGAGGCCAGCTCATGGGAAGACTTGTGTGTCATGCAGAGATTCTGGACCTCAGATGAGGGGGAATCATGGATGGGTTTTAAAGAGGGGTGAGGCCAGATTTGCAAACTTGATAGCTTGCTGTACTAGCATTAAGCAGAGGATCTCAAACTTCATGTGGATGCAGACAAGAAAACGCAAGTTCCTGACCTTTCAACACACACACACACACACACTCACCATCCTGATGCAATAATGTAATAGGTCTGGGGTGGAGCCCAGAAACCTGTATTTTTTTGCAAGCACCCTGTGTGATTCTGAGGCAGGTAGCACAAATCCTCCTTGGTGTACAGGACATATTTGACAGTGGTAAGATTGTAATCCTACCGAAAAGAAAACAAGAAAATTTGAAGAAGAGAGGAATATATGGCGTTCTCTCTTTCTCTGCTTATGAGAATTGTGTGCTTATAAAGGAATCCACTGCATTGATGAAGTCACACAGCAGCCCAGCAGCTTCTTTCTGGATTCCGTGGGCTGGGAAGGGAGGAGCTCTAAGGAAATGCACACTCCATGTGATCAGAGCACACCCTTTTGGCAGCCTCAGGGCAGCCCAGTTGCTTCTACAAAACCAGTCAAAGACCTGTGTCCAAAAGCCTTGTTGGTCCAGCGGTACCTGCTTCCTGTTCCCAGAGAGATTCACCCTTGGGCTTTCCTATCAGTCTTCCCTAAAGTTGGCTGCTCCTGTGTCCTGTCACATAAAACTGTGAACCGAGGTCTCCGACTTACGTCATGTCAGTCACAGCAGGGTGAGGCTCCACAAGTGTGAGTTCTGGCCCCTGCTGCTTTCCTTTCAAATGCAGTTTATGGTTTATTATGGTATTGGACACCCCATGCTCCTTACTGCATTGGCTTTGGGTAAGAAAGAGTCAAAATTAGTGTGCAAACCCTGAAAACCAAAATTTCTGATCAGGGCTGAAGAAAACCTTCGTGCTGCAGTCAGTCTCTGAGCCAGAAGCCTGTGACTCTCTTCACATGGAAATAGATGAATATCCACAGTAAAAGGTCAGTGGCTTTGCTGACAGATGTTGCATCAGGGAATTTTTTTTTTTAAAAGAGGCTTCCTACAGCTGTTCTGGTAGCTTGGGTAGTAGTGTTAGCTATTTCCCCAAGTTGTCTTGTCTCAGTTCTCTGATATTCTGAGCCCAGATAGGATTTTTTTTTTAAGAAAAGACTAATAAAGTATCTACAGATGGAATCCTGAGATCTAACAATAGGGCACTCAGAAGTTGGGTGACTTGCCCAAGCCACAAAGAGGAAAGAAGAATCAAACTCAAGTTTCCTGACTTTCAGCTAATGGCTATTTTAATTGCACAACAATATTGGAGAGTCAGAAATGTTCATTTTATTGTGGAAGCGATCCAAAACCTTATGCTATAACCTGATTCTAGAAAAATGATCAAGCCTTATCAGCGCTGTAAAAAAAAAAAAAAAAAAAAAAAGGTAATCCAACCCTATCAGTGCTGTAAAGAAAATTTTGCAAACTAAGTTTAACTTAGAAAATAAACAGCAAAAAATACATCAGTGAAGCAAGGTTTCCCTGAGATGACTGAGTCCATCATACTGGAAGTCATCCAAAGTTATCAACGGCAGATTCATTAACTGGGTACAAATGTACAGTTGGAATTCAAAGTAGACTCGGTGCCCCTCTGTGTGCCTTGATGGAAGAAACATCGTGTTCTCATTCTGTGGCTGTGTACTCTCTGGGGATCATTGGTTTTACCAAGTTTTTACATTGCTTTTTCAAAGACAATAATGCCTGTTTCCTGTATAGTTTATTTAAGTAAACAAGAAGGAGACAGCAAAGTTCTGTCTCCTTTACAAAACGAGACTTTAAAAATTTTATCTAAAGAAAGAGAGCAAGAGATCTGTTCTCTGCATTGTTCCATAAGATAAGTTCATAAGATAAACAGTTCTATTTTGAACTCAGTTCAGCTGGGCAAATTGTTCTGTTTCCTACTACCCACACACATCATGAATATCAAAGACTTTTTAAGAGGATAAAAATGCTCCCAAAAGGTTTGTTGAACTAGTTCTATCCTCAATTAATATACCACTACAGAGGTTCTGTGGGAAGAGGATGGCATGTTTTTTCTCTGGTGAAGCAATCATTTTAAAACCCAAGAGATTATTTGAAGGCAAGTTTACTCCTTATGAGCTACAGAAAGCATGCCATCATTTGAACACAGAAACAGTATTCCACAGGGATTAGGAAGACATGCTTTGGCGTCAATCAGACTTTGGTTCTAGCCCTAGGCACCATTTTCCAAATGTAATTGAACAATTATTATAATTACTATTCATTTATAAATGAATATCACTATAATGATAAGGAATAATTAATGCACTTAGCACTAAATATCTGGGTACCTTAAAATAACCCATTTAAATAATTATCTAAGTTTTAAATTTACATCCGATTTCAATGTAGAGTCATTCTTTTATTTATTCATTGACTTATTTGGCAATGACTTTCTAAGCATGCAAAATTGATGATAATATCCTTGAGGAACTGACAGATGATTTCCCAACCAACATGATCATGGTAAGCCCCTCAACATAAAGGCTTGCTTCCATTGCATGAGGCCCAAAACAGGACATTTCAAAATAAATCTGTAGTGGATTTGGATTGCTATTTTTTTAAAGCATTCACTCACGGGGGCAACATAAAATTAGTTCTTAGTAAGGCAAAAGCGTTTCTCCATATGTGAAGTGGCAAGACGAGAACCTTCTATATATTCGTTCTTCATGAGTAGTACCTTAGAGTGGTGGCCACTGGAGAAAATATTTTCATTACCAGAAAATATCTATGTAGTGCTTATTTTAAAATAATGTCTAACACTGTAAAAGAGAATTGTATAATTATGTTCTTATTTTCAAGGAGTTTGAAATTGAACATATAATCAATACATTCTTTGCATATGGTCAGTAATAATAAAGTCTCAAATTGGAATTCTTAAATTTTTTGGATTCTATGCAAAACATTAGCAATCTCACATCCTGTGCATATATATTGTATGTGTGTCAGCAATTGTGTGCATGCATATGCATGTAGAATGAAGTGAATTATAAAATTATTCATAATTTTACTGGAAATTTTATTTGTGAGCCTATGACAGAATTTTTTGACAATTCAGACAATGCATCATAACTTACCAGTTAGGCAGTAATGCCAACCTTCTCCAGCATTTGCCTCTCCACCGGAGAAGTGAATAGCTATACTAACAAAATTATCACGTATTCCTCACCCCACATCTACCCCTTGTCCTGACCTATTTCTGCTCGCAGCAACCTCAACCTATTAATTACTTAGGCTTTAAAACCTTAAAAACTCCTCTCTCTTGATAACTTTCCCCATTTGAAATTCATTGCTGAGTTTTGCTGATTCTACCACTGCAGTGATTTCCTACCTGTCCACATTTTCCAATATCAGGTGCCCATTGCCTCTTAACCTGGACAATCACAGAGGCATCCCAACTGGTGTCTCAACATGCTTCCCCTCTTCCCCACATTGACTTTTCCTAGGACATCCCAACACTCTAAAGTCAGTCTACTGTTTATAATGTGCAGAGCTGACTGTGCAATCCTGTTCAAAACCACATTGCTCTCAAAATAAAGTCCAAACTCGCCACTGAGGCGATAATCTGACCATAAACTATTTCCGGTCTTATTTTGACGGCTCTCTGCCTGCCCTGTGCTCTTCAAAATTCTGCCAAACAAACTACTCAGTGCTCTTTGTAGAAGACTTGTACGTTTCAAAGCTATGCTTGAATACAGGCTGTTTCTTCCACCTAGAACCATGTTCTTTCCTTTTCTATTTATAACGTCAAATGCCTGTGTGTCATGAAGATTACAACCACCACCACACCCCACCCACTACACACACACCCCTAGGCCTGAATTGATTTCATCTTCCCTGGGCCTCCCACAGCCGTTTGTTATTCCTTCTAGAAAAGGAGTACCCACATTGGTGTCCCTACAACTTTCCTGTTCTGAATGGTAAACTCCATGAAAACAGAGACCATGCTTTGCCCACTGTTTTGCATCTGCTCAGCTAGAGCAGTTAGCAAGTTCCTGGCACCCAAAGAGCACAGGAAAAAAAAATGTTCCTGAAGGCAGAGGAATGGCCTAGGTGACTTTTGAAGTGGCCCGACTGTTATGACATCGTCCACAGATTCTGCAGGTACCAGGCCTATGTCTGTCCCGGCCTCAAACCTACCCACATCTGCTTAATGCAGCTCTATTTTAATAACCACATGTGTACAAGGCAAAATACATGGCTGAATCATTCTAGAAGCAATAGGTAACCCTTTTCAGAGCACTTTTCCCAAACTAAATCTAGCCACAGTATATCACCCTGAACCCAAGAAAATGAGACTTAAGCTAAACTTAGGAAAATGTACATAATCTAATTTTAAAAATGAATTCCTCACAATACAACATAGAAGAAGAAAGAGGTACCTAGATTTGAAACCTGGCTCTGCCACTTTCTCTCTAAATAAAATACAAATAGCTGAGAGATGACTGTGTTATGGGTAGTGCATGTTAGATGCTTGTGTTAATGTGTCCCTTTCCTCTTCAAACTGAGCGTATTGTGTGGGTCAGTTCAGAAGGCAGGAGGCCAGCTTCTGGAGTTAAACCCAGAAACAGTGCCAGTCTCTGAACCTCCATTTTTTTTTTTTCTCTCCATTTCTTTCTCGGCAAAATAGAGAATTAGAAAGTTATTTGTGAAAAATATCCTCCATGCTCCTGTTACCAAGCCTACAACTTAAAACCTATGGTTTAAACTGTACTTTCAATTATTTGGAGGAGGCCAGCACTGATGGGCCCATCCTGAGCCAGTCATTTTAAGGCCAGTGCTACCTAACTTGGAGGTGGCTAATCCAGTCGGAAGGCATATTCTCCTCTGTGACTATGGAATGGAGAAAAGCTACCTGATCCTTACAGAGACACCATGGATTATCAGTTTTTAGGACACTGTACATGTTACAGGGTGATTTCCAATTTCCAGTACCGGATTGGTGTTGAAGCCTAGAAATTGTACACTGATTAGGAGTCGATTGGGTGTCACACAATGCTTATGCACATCATTTTATGACCAGGACAAGTGATATTGGTCACCAGAGCCTAGGAGGAGATTTCTCCTGTAAACAGGCATCAAAGGGCTCCATGCTATCAGGTATAGGAAGGAGTGGCAAAGGGGTGAGGTCATTGTGATCCCTTCCCTTCTCCTCCCTGAAAAACAAACAAACAAACAAACAAACAAAAACCAAGTATGGTCTGTTTCCTGCAAGCCCCAGCATAGGTGACCCAGAGCTCACTCACTAAGGGAGGCTGATCCTAGGAGTGTGCATTTGTCTTAGGAAAGAAAGTGTCAGCCCAATTTGAGGTAACTCTCGAACTTTGGGTTTCCTCATCTTTGGCCTCCAATGAATAACGTACATAAATATAAAATGCTATGCAAAATGTACGGGGTTGTATCAGGATGACAGGAGTTTCAATGTACATTCTGATTTTGAGACAAGAAAATTAATTCTTCTCATCTGAGGCCAGAATGGCAATTAGTTCTTAGTGAAGTGAGAGATTACTTACTCAGCTCTATTTTTTATGCTTATGTGATCTTTCATAGTTACTCAGAACAAAATGGGGTAAGAGAATGGAGATTACAATGTGCATCTACAAGATGGATGTTTCCCTTTCTATATTCACATGGATCTTACGAGATTCCCATACCTAGAAATTGACCACCAATTAGTGAAATATATATTTCTATCTAAGGCACATTCATTGTTCTTTTTGGTACTATCAGATCTCTCTATTTAATGTCCTAGACCTCAAAGAAAAGTGCTTTGCAGGAGAAAAAAAGGAAAAGGGGAATAATAACATGATATCTGCTATCCAAAATGAACACAGAAGCACAGATCACTTTCCAAAATGTCCATGATTTCAGAACATAAACGCAGGCACACCCTTAAAAGAAGCATTAGAGAGGAGAAAACCTGGCCAGCTTCCCAAATCTCCCTGCATCCAATTGGACTGGGTGATGACTGAGATCAAAGGCATGTGGTGATTGGACAGAGGGCCAAGAGGAACTGGCATCCTCAAGGCTGCTGGAAATTAGCCAGCTCAAACACACCAAGCAAAAGCAAATTGGAAATAAAGACAGGCGAGTAATCAAATGCACATGGGGGCATGCTTCACAAAATGCAAACTTTATGTGTTCCCAAAGGAGAAATTTCCAGACCTTCAACAGCATAAACTCAACGGGAAAATCAAAACATCCCCTTTTGCAACCTTAGAGCCTGAATCTTTGGCTTCCACTTTAGGGAAATGGGCAAAATGACCTATTTGTCATAGTAGCCACCATGCTCCCCGCCCTCCTCCACTTCCAGGCCCCTCTCCTTTAAGAAACTTTGTCTCTCATTTTGTTTCTTAAAAAAAAAAAAAAATGAGATTTTTCCCAATTTGGGGGCATTTTGTCTGGAACAGCAAATGTTCCCAGCTCTGCCATTTACAATGCCTTTGGTGGAAGGTCACCTCAGAGGTGTGATTTTTCAGTATCACATAATTTCTATGGTGCCTTGACATCCTCTGATGAAGGGCACCAATAGGACCACCCCTCTGACGTTATGGAGAGGGTCCGCTCAGGCACCAAATGCAATTTTCACCACTGATCTTTATCTTCCTTGTACTCCTTTCATTACCTGCATGTTATGGTGAAAGAGGATAGTTTATGGTCCTATTCCCCTACATACACACTTTCCAACCCCATACTCCCTTAGAAATATAGAGCAAAGATTACAAATTCTTTTCTGCAGGTTCTGATTCACAGAGGGAGAGCATCAGAATGAGGGCTTTGGATAGAAAAAATCTTGCAAATTGGTGCCTGAATAAAGATATAAAAAGAGAGAAGTGAAGGAAGATATTCTTTTCAAACTTGATGCCCTTTCCCTCTCTCTCTCTATGTGCATACATATAATACACACACACACACACACACACACACACACACATATGGATTACATTTTCATGGAGGAAAACAGAGTAAAATCCAGCAGCATTTAAGGGATTTCCTCTCACCAAATTGTCTCCGATCCCTTAATTGTGTTTAAGCCTTGCTGAGTACTTTGTTAACGGTCCCTAGTGTGGTGATTTGCATCCCCTTCTCTGGGTTGCTCTTGGCGGGGCAGGCAGCTGTCTCAGTCTAACTCTGGCTGGGAAAGGTAAGGATCTTTGCTTTGCTCTTTGAAAGATCTGGGAAGGAAATGTTGAATGCCTGTGGGGGTTAGGGGCATAGATACAATTCATGCATTGGAGGCTTTGAGAAAAGTTCTCCAAACTTAAAGGAGTCTCCTAAAGCCATGTGCTTTAGAAAGAGCTAGAGAGATTTCCTCTTCCTTGTGAAAATAGAGAGCTTGCAGAAATAAGGCTGGTCACATTGTGGATGAAATTTTGCATTTGGGGGCAGGTGTCCCTGAAGGATGCCCAGGGGTGTTTCATACCTTATAGACACAGAGTGCAAGGAGAAACAAACATTCAGAGGCAACAGGCATAGATCACTAGGAATTCTCTTTGAATTTCAATTTGAAGAGGTAAAGTCGGTTAAAGCGTGTGTCAGTGGTTAGGATGACAGGCATCTATTCTTCTGATACAATTTCTGCTTTCTACCAAAACTTTCTACCTCTTTGAATTTAATATACAAATCATCAGTTGTCTACTCAGAGTCTAGAGATGGGTAACTGTGTGGCAGGTGCACACACCCTGTGAAGGAGCATTGGTGTGAATGAGGCACCTGAGCCTGGCAAGGTTGAAGAAAGCTTTGGCATTGGAAGTGATGACAGCTTCGCCCATGCTCCCAGGGCACAGACACACTCACTGTGCCTCATTGTAGACTCAGTCAAGGGCTTACCATGAAAAAAGGTGCCATTGTCCTCTCTCTAGAAGTTCAGTTTTTGCACCTTTCGCTTTGGTAACAGGAAAGCATGTTTTCAACAGAATAAGGTGATATTCAGAGCTTCGGTGCGGTTATTGGGCTATCTTGCAGGTGAAGTGGTACTAGAAAATAGAGGGGAATTGCCCTCAAGGGCCAGAGTTTCCAGGTGAGAAGACAGCTCTGTTAAGGAGCTTCTCAAGAACCTCCATTGGACGGAGCCAGCGGCCCCCATCTCACCATCTTCCAGGGGCAACTTTGGCAAGTTCTGAAATGCCCTGGTTCTAAGTATTCCTGACCCTCAACACCAAGTGACAGCACTCCTCAGGGACGAAGGCTGTCTCTTTAGGTCCGACATTTTTGAAGTGTGAGGATCATGGCGACCAAGGTCCTCCGGGTACTTGCCATGATTCCCCCAAACCTCAGGGACTTTTCAACGTTATTTTTCTAATGACATAACCCTCTGTCTGGCTTTCATTCTAGAATAAATAACTTCCGGTCCCTCTCTTTTTGTGACAAGTCGTCAGGGTATTGCTACAACGCAAGGCTGGAGAGACCGTGCTGTGGTAAAGGAGAGGTGAGATGTTTGAGAATATCCAAGCCCTTTGCCAGCAATTAGAGAAATATAACAATTTGACAGAAAGACAGAAAACAAATCTCTTCCAAGAGTTAATTTAGATTTATGGTTCACAGTATTGATTAGAAGGGGTTATTAACACATGTGCAGATGAAGAAAATGGAGGATGAAAAACTTTTAACTACAAAGTGTAGGATGAGGTCCCAGTATTTTCTCCTCAAAAAGACAATCTTGGGCTTTATGTATTTCAAGGTTTTAAAATGTTCACAGTTTGTCTGTAAGAAACGATAAACCTATAAAGCCACTTACAGGTTTATGGGGGTGGGAAATAGATGTTTAACTTTATTGTTTGAGCATATGATGTGTCAAGCTGTATATGTTTGAATGTTTAAAATACCTTGTTCCTTAAAGTGGGCCAAGGAACAGAGGTCTTGACATAGGTAGGAGCCTGTTACAGACTTACTGAATCAGAATCTAAGTTTAACAATCTCCCCAGATGATATATGTATCTATTAAAGATTAGGGTTCAAACCAAGGGTTTCTCTGTTACTGGGTGATCTTCGTTAAATTCCTTAACCTCTCTGAGCCTGTTTCCTCATTTATGAACTAGTGAGAATTAATGTTAATGTGTGACATTTCTTAATATTGTGCCATGTCCAGAGTAGGTGCTCTATAAATGGTAGCAATTATCATGATGATGATAATCTTGGCGCTGCTAAAGTTACCTCCTTGCAAGAGCAGTAAACAATCATATTTAAATCAATGTGACTGGCTTCCCCCCTTAACCGCAAACATTTGTGCCTCCCACCCTCATTCCTAAATGAATTAACACTGAACAAGTGGGATTTTAAGCTTCAGATGACTATCACGCACATATAAATAAAGAATAATGGGAAAACCTAGGAACGTGGATTTTTGCTGGCTTAGAGACTGAATTCAGCTGCCCCATGACTTCACAGCTGTTTCTGCCGCCCTAGAGTGTCTGTCCCCTCAGCTCTGTCCCCTCAGCCGGGTCTGCAACGCTGACTCTGGGATTTTCTTATAAAAATGCCTGATGGACGGGAGGAAGATCTGGAGGTCGGCAGGGGAAAAAGTGAGTCATTCAAATTCACAAAGCAGTCCGCTTAGTAAATGCTGCAAGAGAAAGAAAAGTAAAAGCTGGCTCCTGTCTCTGGGGTGTCTGTAGAAATGATTCGGACTTATCATGTCACTGAGCAAAGTTGGGGGAAGCCAAAACTCAGAATCTGCTGGCAAGGAAAAGAACGAAGGAAAAAAAAAAAAAAATGTTAGGGAGGGGCAAACTGGAGGGGGAGGGAATAAAAAGAGAGAGGGAGGGAAAGACAAGCGTCATTTAGGAACAGAGGTAGCCTGAAAGAAGCAGGAACTCCAGGATCCCAAACCAGACCAGACCTTATAGTAAAGTATTTTTACATCTTTTCTTTTCCCCAGAAGAGATCCCTAACCTATTATTTTATTGACAGCCGTGCTGTTAGAGGCTCTTTCCCAGAAGTTGGACGAAGAGACTCAAGCGTTGCTGTTTCTTCCCTTCCAAGTCAAGTGGTTACTCTGGTAATGGATTGCCTCTCTCGGAGGTGAGTGTAAGTAATTTGGGGACAGATCTTGATTTTCAGATTAGCTCAATCTCAGCTTTGGGGTGAAGATATCTTTTTTGGACATAATCTCAAATATCTTTTAACTGGCCTCACCAGAAGTCAGGGTGTCGTTGGACAACAGTGATTAATTAGTTTGGTGATTAAAAATGACATGTGAGTAGGCAGCTCTAAGATTGAGTTCCTTGCTCAGGGAGTGATATTTTGACTTTCCAGAGCAGGGAAGAACCAGTGAGGTTTGATCTGGAGTTGAATTTATTTTCAGTGGATGCTTAATATATTCAAAATATTAATCTCATAGAAACAGTCTCAAGTATCTTTCTTTAAACTTGTTCAGTAACTACAACTGCTCAACTGTGTAGCAGCTAGACGGCTTTTTGAGAATGGAAGACAGTGACTCAACCATGTCTGGGCAGCAGACACGTTTTCACTGATTTCTCATCGACAGCATTTCAACCAGATGCTTTTGATCAAGTCTCAAGCTTTGTCCTGAAATGTTCAGGTTCAAAATACTTAGAAAGCGTCATTGCAGCAAGTTTTATACACAAGGGCATGGAGGAAAATGAGATTGCCTGAAAACCTAGCATGCTTATTTGTTTCTGCATGTTGTAGTATACATAATATCAAAATTTTGTGTTGAGCTTAATAGAAAATTTGTGTATTGATAACTAATTACTCTAATAATTGATTTTATTTTTGCCAGGAGAAAGCACAAAATTATATCCTATGAAGGGGTTGAATTTTTTTTCTTATTTTTTCTCTTTCATAGCAGATTGGAAGATAGTGTTACATTTCAGATCACAAATCCCCACCTCATTGTCAATGAATTTTTTGCTGAACTGTGCACCTAAAATGGTTAATAAAAAGATCCCAGGGCGCAGGTTGCACTGTGTTTAATAGTAACACAATAAAGATTTTTTGACTGTCGTTCAATGGAGAAGAACATCATTTATTGCTGGCCACTTGCCTTGACGTTGATTTTGTGGGCAGCGAATAGGTGACAGTTTGGAAAGAATGCATGTTATATCCAGCAAGATTGGTGGAGTCTGAGTTGCTGTAAGTTCTGGGATTAACGGTGTGAAATATTGTTTGTAATGTATTCTGCTCTTGAATGAAACCATTTTTGGATTAGGATTCAGGCATTTCTGTGTGTTTAGAGGAAGAAGCAGCAATAGACAAAGGAGAAAAGCTTGTAAAACATTTGTAGACCGCCAGGGTATATTAAACACTGTAAGTGCTTCCTGCTTTTTCTGTCTTCCCTTCACGTGCATCTGCTTCATCTTATTTTTTGCCTAAATGCAAAGAAAATGCAACCAATTCAAAAAAAGAGTAAAGTTGCTTTTCACATGGATCTATGCCTCCTGGAAAAGAGGTGCCTCCCCAGCTTTTTATTTCTGCTTGCAGGGTTCATTCTGATACATGTAGCTGACATCTCCTGTTATCTTCACAGCTTTCACCCTGGTGAGACTGTCCAGATCTAGTCTGCAAACCCAGCTTAGAAGCACTGTTGTAAAAATGACTGAAGAGCCCATCAAGGAGATCCTGGGAGCCCCAAAGGCTCACATGGCGGCGACGATGGAGAAGAGCCCCAAGAGTGAAGTCGTGGTCACCACAGTCCCCCTGGTCAGTGAGATTCAGTTGATGGCTGCTACAGGGGGTACCGAGCTCTCCTGCTACCGCTGCATCATCCCCTTCGCTGTGGTTGTCTTCATTGCTGGCATCGTGGTCACCGCGGTGGCTTACAGCTTCAATTCCCATGGCTCCGTCATCTCCATCTTTGGCCTAGTTGTTCTGTCATCTGGACTTTTTTTACTAGCCTCCAGCGCCTTGTGCTGGAAAGTGAGACAAAGGAGCAAGAAAGCCAAGAGACGGGAGAGTCAGACAGCTCTCGTGGCAAATCAGAGAAGCTTGTTTGCTTGAGACTGAAAAAGACCAAATGGGCTATTGGGCCTGGAAAACCTGCTCTGACTTTGTCACCCAATTCACCCAGAACCATGGTGGGAGAGAACAGATTTGGCATTGGAGCAGACTGGAAGAATAGGGGTGGGAGGGTGGAGGGGCTTCTCCTTTGTGAGGAATGACTCATGTCTTCTTTAACGACAAACTTAATCCTAAGGGCTATTTCTGAGACTGCAAAATCAGCTTTCTATTTACATTAAACATTTTGGGGGTCATGGGAGTGCACGGCATTAGACAGCGTTTGGTTCACCCTGTAAAGTAGCCAAGAAAAGATGAGAAAATAACAAGATAGCCCTGGCACACTAGACATTTGCCTCCAAAAGAAATAACCCACAGTCTTAAGATGTACCATAAAAATGTTCTGCCAAGGATCTAAATTACCTTGCGCTTCGCATATATCTATGAAATTCTGTGATAATTTTTTTCAATACATTGATTCACTGGCATCTGTTTTTATTTTTCACTTTTAATAACTCATCACTGGTGGTACTTTATCTTGAAGAGTAAACTAATATTTTTTATATTTTAACATTGGACAGTTTTAGCCAGTTGTAATGATGTGTCAGAAGTAAAGAAAAACCCATTAAAGGTATAGCTAATAGATGCTGTTGGGGGTTAAATTAATAGTAAAATAATCCAATATAGCACTTTTGATGATTTTTATATAAAAATCAAGTGTACATTTCATTCAGAATAATAAATACTTATTGCTGCTAAAACTTCTTAAATGGTTGTTTCTGTTGTAGTTATTTCTATTGCAGTTCCAAATTGCTATATTCCCTTGTCTCATTTGCAAGTTCTCAATTATATTTCTCTCAAATGGACAGGTTCCTTCTTCTTTACTGGAGGATTTTTGTTTTTATCATATTGGTTTTTCATTACTTCTGAATAGTCTTAATTACGTTTACTAAATTCTAAAGGAGTTCTGTGCTATTATAATTAGGAAATCAATGTCTTTGGTCAGGAACTTTATAATGTGCTATTAAATGTATATTACATTTTTGTGGAATCAGTTGTTAATTATTTGCTTAACACATACACAAGCACCAACTATATGCCAGGCATAATGTAGATTCTCAGGTTTCTTACTCAGTTAGATCTAATACAATGCAAATGAAGTAACTGCTTGAATTCTTCAGTGGACATTCAGCTAGTCCACAGCTAGGACTCTACCCTATAACTCCAGCCAGAAATACAGCTCATTCATTTAGTTCAAACCATCTTAAACTAGAATAGAAAGATAGGCATGAAGGTTTCTTCAAACTTGGAAAACAAAATCAGCCTAGCATAACACAGTCATTGAAAGTCTTTCTATCCAGGAATTTAATTAAACATGGCAGGAGCCCTTGAGCCCTTACTACTCCCTCTTGCACAGGTAGTTTTTGTAAGTGGAAACACCCTGATAATGACTTTGCAGGTCAGATGGTGTCACATACAGATCAACATTCCTCCCAACCAAATGCAAGTTTAGGGGGCTGTGCTCATTTCAATGCAAGTGACTCTGTGCCTTCACATACCTCTTCTCCGTGCAAAGATATTCAAAGCTCATCCTCACCACTCCCCCCCCACCCGCCGCCACCTTGCTGTATGAATAAATTACTCAGACAAGGTTCAAGATTCTCTAGTATGATCCAAAAGGATGTATCCAGTTTTCATGCTCATTCTAACCCCCAGACCTCCTTATGAGTTAGCCAGAATAGACTATTCACCATTCTTGCACCTGACTCTGGTTTTCCTGCTCTATGTCTGTCCAAACTTGTGTTTTTCCTCGCTTATAATGCATTGTTTCCTTGATTTTAATCTCCCCAAATCCTGCTTCTCATCAGCACTCAGCTCAAATGCTACCTCTTCCCGGAAGCCTTCCCTTTTATCTGAATGTAAATGCTCTTCTGTGAGTTCATCTTTTATTCTCTGATGGCACCTTTTATTTTCTGTCGTGTTCGTGGCATAAGTGTTATCCTTATTCCAAAGCTCCTTAGAAGTGTGTGATAGATCCTCTTTTTAACCCTAGTGTAATACCTAACATAATGGTTTAAGCAGATTAAGTATTCAGTAAGTACCTAATTAAAGTGCTAAATGAGCCAAAGAATAAAATATCACAAAGTGAATGGTTTATCCAGAATTATAGTCCATCCTAAACTCGTTAAAGAGGTTTAGTTCTCATTTTTCCCCCATAGAGGCCATCTCACCCTCTCTTATGCCTCCACCATAAGCAGCAGTTGGAGGTGAATATTTATTCTCTATACTTCTCTAGCCTGACCTGGCCTTCAAAATGCTTGAAAAGTAAACTCATGATTTCCGGCCACCAGGGGGCCCCATGCTGCTATTTGAGTCCCAAAAGAAACAGTTCTATGGAAAGACCTAAATTGTAATGACCAAAATGGGATCAGATCTCTCCTAGATGTGAGGAGTTGGTGGAGATTCCCCATTTATCCCACTCTTACACACTTCCCTAAGTCACTTCACAGTGGCTATCTTGGGGTTCTGTTAGTACAGGAAAGACTTGCCCCGTTTAGGGAGCTTCTAGTCACATTAAAAGGTATATACTATTACAGTGTAAGACACAGAGATAGTTCTACACGCTGTGAATCCCAACTCCCATGAGGTGAATAAACCCAAATTGGGATTACAAATTATCACAATTATATCATAACATGTCTTTATTGGGTAAGGTCTATCTTTACAAATGGTTGTATTATATACAAATTTATGCAGATGTTAAATAAATGCACATAAAATGCATGCATAAATGTATTAAAAAGATATTCTGACTCCTACCTAGAATATCAGAAACCAGCTGTATCACCTAGTGGAATTCCCCCTAAACCCACAGATCCCAGAGTGCACAGAAACAACTTTTAGCCTTTTTCTGTGCAGCTGGTCTCTGGCCCAGGTGAGAACTACAGCTGCGTGGTGGCTCTGCTCTCCCCACCTTTCTACCTTGGTTAATCTAGGAAATCTCGCCTAGAGAAACTGCACAAAGAGATCATGTGATAGCAAAGAAGTTTGAGGCCAGAGGATGAACCCCAAAGAGACAGATCACAAACCCTCAAACCTACTTTCCACCCTCACCATCCCTAAAGAGAAAGAGAGGAATACAGGAGAGAGACAGAGAGAGATGTTAAATAGACGATAGATATCCTGGTCTCCAGGGAAGTATTATGGCTTTGAACTTGGAAGATCTTGATATTAAAGTGCTTGATAGTGTAACAGGACTCAACTGTACCTGATACTCTTCACCACACTCTGAGGCTAGGAGCGTACGTGTCCACTGCACTTTACAATTGAGGAAACTATAGTTCAGAGAGGTTAAGTGACTGTTCAGCTAAGATCTCATAGCAGGCAAGCCCTAGCACCAGGACCAATACGTTGACCACCCATTGTAGTTGCCTCAGTGTCTTAAACCTTTGGGCTGCTATAACAAAAGTACCACAGACTGGGTGACTTATAAACAGCGGAAATGTTTCTCTCTCACAGTTCTGAAGGTTGCGAAGTCCAATATCAAGGTGCCAGTATGTTCCATGTCTGGGGAAGGCCCACTCTCTGGTTCATAAGTGAAGCCCTCTTGCTGTGCTCTCAGATGGTAGAAAGGGCAAAGGAGTTCTCTGTGGCCTGTTTTACAAGGGTGGTAATGCCATTCAAGAGAATTTCACCTTCATAACCGAATCAACTCCCAAAAGCCCCACCTCCAAATACCACATTGAAGATTAGTTTTCAACATATAAATTGGAGGATGGAAGGGAACAGATATTCAGTCTATAGCACCCAATTGTTTTTTGTTTTTTTGTTTGTTTTCTTTTTTGAGATGGAGTCTCACTCTATTGCCCAGGCTGGAGTGCAATGGTGCGATCTCGGCTCACTGCAACCTCTGCCTTCCGGGTTCAAGTGATTCTTCTACCTCAGCCTCCTGAGTAGCTGGGATTACAGGTGCCCGCCACCACACCTAGCTAATTTTGTGTGTGTGTTTTAGTAGAGACAGGGTTTCACCATATTGGTTAGGCTGGTCCCCAACTCCTGACCTTGTGATCCACCTCCTCCGCCTGCCAAAGTGCTGGGATTACAGGTGTGAGCCACCACGCCCGGCCTACAGCACCCAGTTTTATGCTTAGCCATAACCAAAATCATTTCCAGAATGTCTCTTTAGCTAAAGGAGACAATACAGGTATTACAACACCTACTTTTGAAAAACTCTTGTTAAAGTATAATTTACACAGAGAAAGTTGTACAGCTCAATGAATTTTCATAAACTTGTGGAATTAACATCCAGACAAAGATACTGAATATTGCCAGCACCCAAAAGCTTCCTTTGTATCTACTTTCCATCAGTATCTCTCCCGGCGAAACCACTATCTGGCCTCTAACACCCAGAGTTGTGTTGCCTGGTTTTTAACTTTGCATCAGTGGAATCATATCAAGTATACTATTTGTTCCTGGCTTCTTCTTGCAACATTATGTTTATGAGCTACAATCTATATTGTTGTATGTAGTTATAAATGGTTCGTTCTTATTGCTGTGTAGAATTCCGTTGTAGAAATACAGTATCATTTATTTATTATTTCTACTGTTGATAAACATTTGGATAGTTTCTGTTTTTTAACGACTCAAGATAGGCCAGCCTCTAACAGGGCACCACACGATCCTGGACTCCTGGTATTCACACGATTCTGTGGTCTCCTCCCACGCTGTCCCAGAGTTGGTTTGTGTAAACAATAGAATATGGCAGAAGGGATAGAAGTTGACTTCCAAGATGAGGTTATGAAAGATACCTTGGCATCTTGGTTTTTCTCTCTTGATTGCTCCCACTCTCCCTCTCTCTCTCTTTCTCTGAGGGAAGCCATCTACCATGTCCTAAGGACACCCAGGCAGCCATGGAGGGGCCCATGTGGTGATAAACTGAGGCCTCCAGCCAACAACTAGAGAACTAAAAACTGCCAGCTACTACCTGAGTGAGCGTGGAGATGGATCTTTCCCAGGGAAATCTTCCAAGGACTGCGTTCCCGGATGACAGCTTGACAGACCTCATGAGAGACCCACCCAGCCAGGGCTGCACTGTGACTTTATGGGACCTACGCACTTTTGTCTTTGTGGGCCCCTTCCTCCGTTACAACAAAAAGGAAGTATCTCACTCACTGGAAGGAGGAAATTGTACTAACAAGCATCGTGGGCCCTAGGCCTGGTGCCTGCTGTACCTAACGGGTACCTTGGCCCTGAACCCAGCTACGTTATTCCCCAATTCCTCAGCCACAGAAACTGTGAGATAATAAAGGTCTGTTGTTTTAAGTTGCTAAGTTTGGGGGTAATATGTTCTGTAGCAGTAGGTAGCTAATATTGTGCTATGAAGAAATTTCTTCTACATGATTTTTGATGTATGTATGTGCATGTTTCTGTTGAGGGTAGACCTAGGTGTGAAATTCCTGGATTAAAGGACAGTATGTGTTCAGTCTTATTGCCAGAAAGTTTTCCAAAGTAGTAGAATTAATGTGCTCTTCTGCCAGCACTCTTGAGTCTGGATGCACTACGTCTTCAGCCATTTTTTAGTATTTTTCATCTTTTTTTTCATTTTAGCGATTTTTATGGGTATAACATCTGCTTTATAAGTATTGAGAAAGGAGACGTAGCACAAGAATGTGGGCTTGATAGGGCAGAGCAAGTTAGGGGCAGGAGAAGGATTTGGAATGGTGAAATAGGATTTAAATTTGGACTTTGGAGGAGCAAAGCAGTGAGAGAGAAATTCTCGCGGAAGTGCTCTGGAGATCAGGAAACCAAACTAGAGACTGGAAGTTTAAGTCATCACAGTCCCAGCTTCAGCATTTATCAAGCATTCACTATGCTCCAAAGGTCATATTCTGAGCTCCACATGAAATATCTCATTTGATCCTCACAGCTGTCCAGTGAAATAGATACCATTATTGTCTTCATTACACAGATAAGGAAACTGAGACACAGATGAAGCCAATTAATTGAGATCACATAACGAGCACAACTTAGGGCCTGAGTTCAAAATCCAGAACCCACTCACTTAGCCACGCTGCCTATCCTGCCCGGTACACAGTAAACTGTCAGTACCTGGTTCTTGAAGGAATGTCTCACGTAGAAGCTGAGCAACACAGTCTCAGGAGTCTAAGCTAAAGAGTGGGGCCAGGTGGAGTGACTCAAGCCTGTAATCCCAGCACTTTGGGAGGCCGAGGCGGGTGGATCACGAGGTCAGGAGTTCAAAACCAGCCTGGCAAACATGGTGAAACCCAGTCAGTACTAAAAATACAAGAAAATTAACCTGGCTTGATGGCGGGTGCCTGTAATCCCAGCTACTCAGGAGGCTGAGGCAGGAGAATCGCTTGAAACCAGAAGGCAGAGGTTGCAGTGAGCTGAGATTGCACCACTGCACTCCAGCCTGGACGAAAGAGCAAAAAACTCTGCCCGAAAAAAAAAAAAAAAAAAAAAAAGAATAAGTTCAGCAACAGTTTTGAAAAACCCAGACTAAAATTAGAGATTATTATGGAATGATTTGTCATCTAAAGCCAGGACTTTTTCTGACAACCTCCACATATTTATAGCATTTAACAAATATCAAAACACTCTCTCCTGAGTCTCATGAGGCTCAGGACCCCAGCCACATCTTCTGCCACCAAAGATATGGCTGATGCTTTCATTCTCATCCTCCTTGAGTTTCTCTTGTGGAAAATTCAAAATTCAGAATATACGCCAGCCTCAGCCTGCCACTAGAGGCACAGTGTGAAGGAAGTACATATCTGGAAACCATAACACATGTCAGGGGAAATCAAAGAAGACTTCCTGCAGGTGGTGACTTGACATGCCCACCTTCCTCGTTAACTCCTTTATCAGGACAGATAAAGGAGTTAACCAGGTGATGGGAATCAAGGAGGCGCAATCAGGAGCATTGACAGAGGGAACACCATGAGTGAACACCGACAGGTGACGATGAGAGCTAGCCTTCAGCCTCTCCACCTCACTGGGTGAAAATTAAAGAATTTGTTAAGGATATCTATCAACCGCAAAATTCTGTCCAAGCAAAGGGGTTAAATAACTCCAATATCCGTAGAGCTCAAACCTATAATCAGATAATCAAACGTTCAGGTTTTTTTTTTTTTTTTTTTTTTTTTGAGACAGAGTCTTACTCTGTCACCCAGGCTGGAGAGCAATGGTGCCATCTCGGCTCACTGCAATCTCTGCCTCCCATGTTCAATTGATTCTCCTGCCTCAGCCTCCCAAGTAGCTGGCATTACAGGCACCTGCCACCATGCCCGGCTAATTTTTGTATTTTTAGTAGAGACAGGGTTTCTTTATGTTGGCCAGGCTGGCCTGAAATTCCTGACCTCAAGTGATCCGACCACCTCAGCCTCCCAAAGTGCTGGGATTTCAGGAGTGAACCACCGTGTCCAGCCAAATGTTCAGGTTCTTATATTGCACAAGCACTTCAATCTGTAAGCACTTGGGGATCATTAATAAAAATATATTATTATAACTAAAATCTTTCTCCTCACCATCATATCAAATACTATCTCCCTAAAGACACCATAGCACTGTGGTTAAAGCACCTGGGCTTGGAATCCAGCTTTATCACTTACTACCTGTGTACCTCTGCACAAGTCAGTTTCTCTCTGCCTCAGTTTCCTCATTAACAAAATGGGAATAATGTTGGTTCATAAAAGGGTTGTAGTAACTACTAATAGAGTTAATAGATATAAAGTGCTTATGACAATGCCTACTACTCAATACATTAGGTAGGATTACTGTCTGTCTCAAAGTTGACATATGCTTTGAGTGAATCTGTGTGACCCATAAAACTACAGAAGCTACAAGAAAATCAGTTAAATAGGACATTAATAGAAAAACAGCAGCTTATGTCGTGAGCGAAATTGCAAATTCTTAAGCTCATAGTAGTGTCTACAAAAAAAATAAATTGCAAATACTGAGAGAAAATTCAAATCCATGCATATATCAATTTTTTTTGGCCAAAACTAAGGTTCTTTGTGTTCAGCATATCTACATCCAAATTTATATAGCTAAAAAGTAACTTTGATGCTATCAAACTACCTAATAGAGGGCCAATTAGCATTTGCCTGGTGCTTTAAGGTGGACATAGCATTTTCACTTGCATTGCCTTGCTAATTATTTCCAGACACTCTATAAAACGTTATCCTCATTTTTTGATGTGGTAACTGAGACTTGGAGAGATTAAATGGCTTGCTCATGATGAAATAGTGCATATGTGATAGAAATGACTCACACCCAGATCTAGAGCTCTTCTGGCTGCAAATTCTTCTTTCCATTGCAATTTTGCCACTGTCTTGCTAATGCAGGCATTGTAGTTTCCCATGGAATGTCCTCCCTTGGGCCATGAAGTTAAGGATGGTTCATCAAGCCTAGAAACTGGTTGTGTCTACGGCTACATTCCTTCTGATTGTACCAGATGTGGAAAAAAAAAAAATTATAGTGGTGAGTTAAAATTTGCATCAATATCTATAACAAGTGTAGAAACCATGTAGAAAATATAACATGATCATACAGTGTAGTTTTTTTACTAACAGGCTCATGTTACTTTGAAGTTTCTGTTATTGTTGTTTGGGGCTTTTGATTTTTGTTGCTGTTGGGTTTTTTTTGTTTTTGTTTTGTTTTTTATTTTGTTTTTATTTTTGAGACAGTGTCTCACTCTGTCGCCCAGGCTGGAGTGCAGTGGCGTGATCTCGGCTCACTGTAAGCTCCTCCTCCTGAGTTCATGCCATTCTCCTGCCTTAGCCTCCTGAATAGCTGGGACTACAGGTGCCTGCCACCACCCCCGGCTAATTTTTTTGTATTTTTAGTAGAGACAGGGTTTAACCATGTTAGCCAGGATGGTCTCAATCTCCTGACCTCATGATCCACCTGCCTCAGCCTCCCACAGTGCTGGGATTACAGGCCTGAGCCACCGCGCCTGGCCGTTGTTGTTGTTTTTAATAATAGAAGCTTACATCTCAACAGAACTTAAGACATGGTCTTGACTGGTGGTTTCCAAATGCCTGTCTGAGTACTGACTGCATCAGACTCATCATAGGTGCTGACCCCAGAAATTCTGGTTAAGTAGGTTCAAAGTAGGATAAAAGTAATAATACTTTGAGCATAAAAGTAATGGGAGTAAAACCTGCTTTCTATTGATATCCCCTTCCTTTCCAAGTTAACCACAAATTTTCATGGGCCATAGCCTCATGTGCGTTCTAGTCTTGCTGCATTAGTTGTGGTACGACATTGGTAACTAAATGAATCAACAATAATAGAGACTATTCACAATCCAGCCACTCAGCAGATAGTCACATCCTAAAAATACCCTTTGCCTAAGGAATCCTGAAAAGCAGTGGGCACAGAGAAGAAAACCCAAACAAGAGGAGTTGAGAAAGCTCTCTGTGTTGTTTTAACATGGAGTGGATCATCCAGTGTTGAGCTGCAGTGGATCTGACACCCATTGCTCACAAGTTCTCAAGCGTTTTCAATGGGAAGTGTAGGCCATGTCCAAAAAAAATAGAATGACACTTTTGCTCCATCTCAGCCTCCTATCGAGAAAAGCAAACACAGATGATTTTCCATTTCAAGTTCAAATACAGAATGGATTGCTTCTTGTTTTGCTTGACTAGAGTAGTTGATGAGGGTTCAGAGACTGGCAGCCTGCCAGTCATAAATCAGTTGTGATCGCATTGTGGTATGAACTCAGAAAAACAAGTAGACAAGAGTAAAGGGGTAGAGCCAGAAAAATTGTAAGTATGGAGAAGATGTGACTGTAATTATGAGCATTTCAAGTGCCCAGCACGTGAATAGAGTTTATTGCCTTTCTCTACAGAGTGGCTAATTCAGAGAGAAAAGGGGTATTTGGAGACAGGGTTTGTGTTGCCACACTTCTCTGCAACTAGGCCCTATAATAAAGTGCTTGCATCAGAGGAAGGCTGACCACACATTTTAGCACTTTAACAGCTCTAACTTAATCATGGCAGGAAGCTTCTCTGCTACTCGGAGAACAAGTTGCGTCACTAGGAACAT
Organism: Chlorocebus sabaeus; assembly: GCF_047675955.1. NCBI lineage: Eukaryota > Metazoa > Chordata > Mammalia > Primates > Cercopithecidae > Chlorocebus > Chlorocebus sabaeus. The sequence goes on from NC_132919.1 coordinate 42,709,527, forward strand.
CTGACTACAGGATCTAGTGTCAATCACTTTCCCTAAGGTCATTAAAAAATACGAGGGTGTCCCCTTACAGCATAAAGGCTTTGTCCAAGTGACAATTAAGAGGAAACACATAACATGATAAATAATTGAACAGGTGGATTAAAGAAATGCCTTTCCTGTGTAAAATAAGAGGGATGATTGACAGTTGTAAATCCAGGCTCTTTGGTGCATCTCCTCCACAATTCAAGGTTCTAACCATTTGAACCGCTCTTTTTCTTTATTTTGCCTTTCTTGGCTGTTCAAGGAATACTCTTTGGCCTCATAGAGTCAGAGAAACATTAGAGAAAGGCAACACCTCAGAGGTTCCCAAGAGCAGCTTTCAAGGGCTGCCTGCCAATGAGTGGTGTTGCAAAAAGCTGCCCAGTGAGTGGAATAATATTCTGGACTTGATTTGTGTAGAACAAGCTCTGCTGTGGATCAAATAGCAAGTCTGTCTGCTCATCTGATTTAATAAATGCCCTGTTTGACTTGCTGGTGCCAAAACACCTGCGAAGTACAACATGCGTGTCACCTTTTCCCCTAGGGTCTTTTGTTTGGTTTAGGAGCTTGTTCTTCTCCCAGACCAACCGTATGGTGTACATCTCCAAAATCAGGACAAAGGGTGGCAATTTACTATGTCATTCATAGCAGTCCAAACAGCTTGGCTATTGATGTCCTGGGAAATATGTAACACCAGAGAGTTCTTGTATCTCCGAATTGGTAATCATTCTCCAATAGATGCTTTTCCAACAGAGGAAAAGAGAGAGACGGAGAGAGAAGGAAGGAGAAGAGAAAAGGAACAAACACAGCGACTTTCAGAAACAAACCACCATCCTAGTTTCTATTTGCAGCCCAGCGGCAGTATTTGAAGTTCCCAGTGAAAATAAAACCCTTGAGCTTGGAACTCCTGCTACCATGGCATATTTTTAAATGGTTACGAGAGGAGTCTGAGCATTCAGTCTGGCAATACCCAAGGTTCTTGAGCCATCCTGTGGACAGTAATTGAGATTCACCAAAACAGGCAGAGCCCTGTTTCACCAAGCTAGGTAAAGGAAAGGCAAGGATAGAAATTGAGACAATGAAGAAGGCAGAAGGGGCAGAGAACTCAACTAAGTGATTCCCATATTCCAAAACAGAAAAATTAACCACACTGCAATTTTTGGCAACAGAATTTGAAAACACAACCAATTTTTTAAAGAAAAAACTTATTAAGAAAAAATTAAGAACCTCTACTAAAGCAAGAGAGAATAGTGTAATGAACCCCAGGGAACCATCTTTGGTTTCAATAGTTCTCAACTCCCACCTACCATCAGATTATTTTGTAGCATATCCTGGACAACATGCAAAAGATGATGCACAATCAAACTTTTATAAGGTTTATGATTGGCTGTAGTTTAATTAGTGCAGTTAGATACTGTCTACAGGAGACCAATTAGGTATTTTTTAAGTATTTTTATTTTTTAAACAGTATTTTTTTCTAAAAAAAATGTTTAAAATAATTTCCCCCGAATTTTCATAAACAAGTTTCCCCTGAATTTTCATCAGGTTCATCTCAGTTTTGTTAACCTCTTTTTGGTGGTACTCTGATGACTGGACAATGGGTTATACACCAATAAACAGCAGATCTGTAGTCTTGCAGGAGGTGGAGCTTTGGAGAAGCAAGGGGGGAGTGGAGATGTGTAATTGAGATGAGTGCTGACCCCAGGAAAGCGTGCAAAACGCAGTGTGAGATTACAGGGGGTACCAAGGAGCACAGAGATCAGAGAGCCTCTGCCGGTTACTACGGTCACTGCATGGTCTACAGCCAAGGTTTCTCTTTGATCTTCATCCTTCAGACCATATTATTAATCTCCCCAGAGAGCTGCCCTTTCCCTCCTCACACACCCAGTCCAATCCGGAATCACAAAAGGGCAAGGAAGGTTGGGAGTGAGCATCCAAATATATTAACTTCCCAGGCAGCTCTGCAGCTCTGTCTCATCTGTAATGGGGAGAAGTGAAAGCAAAACATTACAAACACAGTGGTCATTCATTTCCAATTTTTTAATAAATGCAAATACAGATTTAGCAAAGATATAAATTATAATGTTTAAGGAGTTTTTTCGTTTTAATTCCATGAAGATGAATGGCAGGGTTACTCATTTGCAGCACCTAACTTCCCCAGTGCATTCAATTATATTCTCATAAATGCAAACTAAGTTACATGTATTTCAGTATTGCATACATTCAACGCAAAAGATATTTTTAAGCTCATAGTATATGCAAAGGACTGTTGTAAACCCTGGGGAAAATAAAAAGTTGAGTGATAAATGGTCACTGGTCAAAGTTAGACCATATGAATAAGCAAAGCACAAAAATAAAAAATTAAAATAAATGGTCACTGGGCTCAGGGAGTTTGCAACATAACAGTCATCATAAGGCAAATACAAACACGGCCATAATGCAACGACGACATCTAAATCCAAGAAAAGGAAACAAACTGAGTGGCAAAAAAATGTTATCAGCAGAATGTGATGAAGATGCAAAGTGGAGAAATGTTTCTTAGAGACGAGAGTGGAGGAATGAAAGACTTCTTGGAAGAAATAGCATCTGACATGGGCCTTGAAGCTGGGGCAGAATTTCAATTGGTAAAATTGGAATTGAGGAAAGAAAGTTTCTTCAAGAAGAGGAAAGGCTAAAGAAAAAGGAAGTATGTGAGAACAGGTAGAACAGGTTCAGGGAAACACATGCAGTTCATGTTAGAGAAAGAGTAGGTTATCTTTAGGGCAGAGGAGGAGAATAGGACTTAGAAGACAAGTAGATTGCATCAAGGCAAATAAAATACCTCTCATGGGGTTAAATGCACAAAATCTGGAGCAAGATTATCAAGATCCTGGCTCTGACTCTGAGCTGAGTGACCTTGGAGGAGTCACTAAGACCTTAAACTTCAAGGTCTTTGTCTACAAAATCAGGATCTGAACAGTGCCCACTTCTTGCTGTTGTTATTTCATTACCTTATCAGTGGGGCATAAAGAGGTTTCCCTGCATTGTGCAGGAGAGGTAAGGCCATTGCAGCTCACAGTGTGTTAGACTGGGGTGGAATGCAGCCGCTGCAACTACCTACCCTGAGCTGAGCTGATCCCAGATGGGTCTGAAGCCCAGAACCTCTCATGATAAGGAGATTCTTCTGGAAGACCGTCTGCTAGCAGGATGGCAGAGCTGAGCCTAGATAGAAAGCATGTTTGCAATTCCAGAGAGGTTCAGCCAGCAGCAGCATTTTGTGTTAATTTGCTGGAAGGGCCACCTGCAGTTAACGACTGGAGAGGGACCCATGTTCTGAGGAGCTATGACAAAAATTTCCAGTTTTTATTTTGTTTACCTTATAACACGGCCAGCTCTGTCTTCATTACACACCCCAGCCTCTAAGCCGAGGATGCTTTCCAGTTGAAAAGGTCTCCAATGTAGAAAGAAAAAAGGGTGGGGAATGAGTACCTTGTGATGTGACCTGACAACATTGGGATAGACGGGTCACCTCTCGGCTCCCTCCCCTTCCCAAGGTTTTAAATCCTTTCCTCCTGGAAGGGGTGGAGTAAGAGCTGATGCCAATTTATTGGGTCACAACTGGGTGTCTCTCCCTTCCTGAAAGACCTGGCAACATCTCTTCTGCCATTGTGATTATGAAGAAAGCATTCATGAGGATAATTATCTAATCATGGAATTAGCCTTGGTTCATGTGGCAAGCATTAGAGGACTCTTAAAAATCTAATAGGAAAAAAAAGGCCCAGGTCAGGAAATAGCACTGGTAATTGCACCCTAAATGATTATTAGACATGAACACTATTAAGATCTAGGATGAGTATTTATAAGCAATCATCAAACAAAATTGGCAGATATTTATCATGAACACTTACCCCATGAAAGACACTGTCAACTTCTCCTACTTGATTTCCTCCATTTAAGTCATTGCACTGTCTAGTCTAATTTTCTCGAATTGTGGTCTTAGTGACCATCTGATTCTGAATTCTTTTGAGTGCTTATTAAATATTTGGATTTCCAAGCACTACCTTAGGTCTATGATATCAGAATTTCTAGGAGATGAAACCAAAATATCGGAATTCAAAATACCTTTTACTAGGAAAATTTGAAGCATATTCCAAAACAAAGAGAAAAATACAATGGACTTCCATGTATCTATTGCCTATCTTTAATAATTATCAAATTATGCCCAATCTTATTTGATCAATACCCCATCCCTGATTATTCTGTGGCAAGTCCCAGATACCATTTCATTTGTAAATATTTCAGCATGTATCTCTGAATGATAAAGACTTAAAAAAACTAAAAACCATTATCATACCTTAACAAATTAACAAAATTCCCATTATATCAAATATCTAATCTGTGTTCAAATTTCCCATGTTGTCTCACAATTTTTTGCATCAAAAACCAAGTAACCGTCCTGCGTTGCAACTGCTGATGTATCTCTTGCTTCTTTTGTTTGCCCCTCTGTATTAGTCATCTTCACGCTGATATAAACATACTACCTGAGACTGGGCAACTTATAAACAAAGGAGGTTGAATTGACTCACAGTTCTGCACAGCTGGGGAGGCCTCAGGAAACTTATAATCATGGCAGAAGGCAAAGGGGAAGCAAGGACCTTCTTCAGATGGCAGCAAGAGAGAGAAGGACTGCAAGCAAGGGAAATGCCAGATGCTTATAAAACCATCAGATCTCATGAGAACTCATTCACTGTCATGAGAACAGCATGGCAAGAGCCTTCCCCATGATCCAACCACCTCCCACCTGGTCCCTCCCTCCACACATGGGGATTATGGGGATTACAATTTGAGATGAGATTTGGATGGGGACACAGACCAAACCGTACCACCCTCCATCACTCTTTTTTCCCCCTTGCTTCTTATTTATTGCAGAAACTGGGTTGTTTGTCCCATAGAACTTTCCACAGTTTGCATTTTGCTGGTTATATCCTTGTGGTGTCATTTAACATGGCCCTTTGACCCCACGTTTCCTTTAGTTTATATAATAATTTATTAAAAATTAACTTTGTAGTCCGCTATATATTTTATTTTATTATTTATTAAGTATATAATAGCTAATAACAATTTTTGTATTATTCATTAAGTGTAAAGTCCTCATTAGATTCAGAGTTGATGTTTTTGGCAAGAATATAGGTGGTGTGAAGTTTCAAATGCTTCCATCTGGCGGCACTATGCATCAGGTTGTCTTTTTGTAATACGAGCAGCTATTGATCATTGCTCAGTTCCATTAACTCATTGGGGAATATGGCTCTTTATTTTTAAAGCAATCTAGATTCACCTAATTTTACACATATTAAAGTTCAAGAATTCTGCTCCAGTCCTTCCATGCTGCTGGTAGAGTTATCCTATGAAAACGCAAATTATACCATCGCCCTTCAATAAACTCTTCTAATACAACAGATTAAGGCTAAGCAAGACAATCCTTTTGAGTATGGAAAGGCTATATCAGCCTTTCATTTAGTGTTACTTTTTCCTTCAATATGAAATAAATATTATTAATACATCATGTATGGATCGATCATAGCACTGTAAAAAATTTATAAGTAAGCATACGTATATTTCGGGGGCAGCTCAAAGCACTTTATTGATGGGATGCACAAGCAAAAAGTTTTGGTGTCTGTGGCTTAGAGGATGGGGCCCACATCCTTAAACTTGTCAGAAAGGGAATCCACTTCCCCGGCTTTATCTCTCACTACCCTCCTTCCCCTCACCACGTGTTGTAGTCACACTGAACCTCAGTATTGCCATGTCCTTTCCCATCTGTGTTAAATTAACTTTAGCCTAAAACTGCCTCTTTACATATTTTAAGTTCAACTTAAAGGTTTCTCCATACACAGTGAGTAGTCACCTAACTGGATGCGTAAACAGACTGTAACCTATTCTTGTATCAATCACCAAGTTTTGGCAGTCAACTCTTCAAACTATGTTGAAATAAGACAAATAATGAGCTGTTACCAATCTGGCTGTTTATGTACCTCACTTCCGTTTTCTGTGCATCATTTTCCTTTTTCTGCCATCAACCTTCTTCCACCACTTTGACTGTGTTGGAGTCTTTCTGAACCTATTCTGGTTTGGAAGACTGATTCATGGACTGTCCTTTGCTCAGTTAACCTCTGTTAAATTTAATTTGTCTAAGGTTTTTCTTTTGACTCTTCATGGCTCGTGCCCACCTTGTGCCTTCATTGCCCTTCCCTGAGTTCACTGCCGTCTCTATGAAAGCTTACCAGAAGAACTTTTGCTTCAGCACTGTAACGTGCCTAGTGCATACCTCCATCTTGGCTCTTATCTTTTTGAAGTGTGACTGTTCTTTACATGTGTGCCATTCACTATACATAACATCTTCATGAGTACAGTGGCTATATCTTTTTTGTCTCCTAGCCCAAGCCCTGGTTCATAGAGTGGACTCAGAAAATGTTAGGATGATTAAGAAAGATGAAATTTGAGCTGGATATGGAAAAACATAGAAGTGAGAAGGGCAATCTAGATGCACCATTGTTGTGGAAAAACACAGTGGTGGAAACAACAAGACATATTTCGGAATATGTAAGTTAGCATTCCTGGGGTTGAAAGCAACAGAAACCATCTCCATCTGTAAGAAGAACAATGCGAATGTATTGGAAAAATAGCAATGGCTTACAGAACCACCAGAAAGCTAAAGGACCAGGCTTAGAAGAAGTTGGAAGCAAAGGTGTTTCCAAGGGCCCAGTAGCAGTAAGCACAACAGACTTGTAACCAAAAGAATGTAGCCAGATGCTACTGCTACTGCAACTGCCAGAGGGGAGAGATGGAGCATTTGACACCACCTCCCACCAAAAATAACATAGCAGGGGGATTCTCCCCAAAATAGGAAGGTATAGTGATTGAATTGTTGGATAGCCAAAAGAGAGTATACTTTACTTATACAGTAAATGAATTAGATTGACATTAGAACTAAAATTCATTTGGAGTAATGGTCAAGGATTTTCTACCCAGATTCTCACACTGAGAAAGGCTAACATTTCTATAAATTATTACTATAATGTTTATACTTATCAGAAGGTAAAATTAATTTTAAGAAGGAAAAAGAAATTGTGAAATAAAGCAGTGGAATAAGGAGAGTGCATGTTCATTTCTTTAAGGAAGACATAATTTAGACTTTTGAAAAGTGTTGAGCATATACTGAATGAATAACATTGCTCCAAAATATTTGTCAGATACAATGGCCATATTCTCTTCTTCTCACCCATATTGGCTTGACTCCTTGTGATCTGGCTGTTCAAATTGCTCCCTCATCAGTCTGTAAAGCTCTTCTGGTTACAAAATCCAGTGGCTTCCTCATTCTTTTATCTTCTCCAACGTCTTTGTAGATGTATCAAATGAAAAGATTACAAATATCTGGGAGGATAGAACCAATGGGGCTTTGAGACTGATTATTTGTGTGTGTAGGGGGGCAGGGGGAAATGAGGAAAAGGAACTAATCAAACATGGTACCCAAGTTCCTAGCTTGGACTGGGTGGATGGGATTGTATCCCATTCTTAAACAGAGGGGTACAATAGTGAAAGCGAACTGGGGCAAGGCAGGGTCAGCAAATGATCCCTTCAGTTGGAAAAGTTGATGAATGTATGCTTTATGCTCTTGAGTACATTAGAATTTCCTTAGGAGTTGCAGAGTCATGAGAATTTTTTCTTTTTTCTTTTTTTCTTGTAATCCCTCCTGTATCCAAATATTCAACTCTTTTTAAACATGCTCTCCCTCTGGTTCTGGAATTCATTCCTTCCAGTGGGTTCTTGGTCTTGCTTATTTCAAGAATGAGGCCACGGACCCTTGCGGTGAGTGTTACAGTTCTTAAAGATGGTGTGTCCAGAGTTTGTTCCTTCAGATGCTCAGATGTGTCCTCAGTTTCTTCTTTCCAGTGGGTTCGTGGTCTCACTGACTTCAGGAATGAAGCCACAGATCTCCCCAGTGAATGTTACAGCTCATAAAAGTAGTGCAGACCCAAAGAGTGAGCAGCAGCAAGATTTATTGTGAAGACCCAAAGAACAAAGCTTCCACAGTATGGAACGCATCCAAGGGGGTTTCTGCTGCTGCCTCGGTGGTCAGCTTTTATTTGGCCCCACTCACATCCTGCTGATTGGTCCATTTTACAGAGCGCTGATTGGTCCATTTTACAGAGTGCTGATTGGTCCATTTTACAGAGTGCTGATTGGTGTGTTTACAATACTTTAGCTAGACACAGAATGCTGATTGGTGCATTTACAATCCTTTAGCTGGACACAAAAGTTCTCCAAGTCCCCACCTGACCCAGAAGCCCAGCTGGTTTCACCTCTCACCTCTGGTGTGTTTTTGGAAAAGATTTTTTGTCTCAGACTTACTCCCATCAAGAATGCCTGGACTACTCTTCTTCTTCAGATGATGCTGTTAATAAAACAAGGATCTCAATCAACAAGGAGAAACACAGAAAAGCTCTAATTCCTAAAATGCCATTCCCAAAAGTTTTTACATTTTCCAAAGCATTGTTATAATAAAAGGGGAATTACAAAGGAGAAATCAGCCTTATAATTCTCCTCATAAGACAGGACTTACAAAGGAGAAATAAATACAACTGTTTTTGTAGAGCAAAGCAAGGGACCAAGATAATTTAAAACCATCACAGGGGAAGCCCCTTGTGGGTATAATCTCTACTCACTAGCTAGCCTGACACTTCTGTCCCAAGACTGGCCTTTCCTCTGAGTGATGCTTTTGGCTTTTGTATTAAACCTTTACATTGCAAATAACCTTAATCCTTTGGGATCTTTGATATGGTTTGGATTTCTGTCCCTGCCCAAATCTCATGTCAAATTGTAATCCCCAGTGTTGGTGGAGGGACCTGGTGGGAAGCCCTTCCATGGGGGTGGATATTCCCCTAGCTATTTTTGTAAAGTAAGTGAGTTCTCATGAGATCTGGTTGTTTAAAAGTGTGTAGCACCTCCCCCTTTTCTGTCTTCCTCCTGCTCCAGCCATGTAGGACATGCCTGCTTCCCTTTTGCCTTCCGCCATGATTTTTAGTTTCCTGAGGGCTCCCCAGCCATGCGTCCTGTATAGCCTGTGGAATTGTGAGCCAGTTAAACCTCTTTTTATTCATAAATTACTCAGCCTCCAGTAGTTCTTTCTAGCAATGCAAGAATGGGCTAATACAATCTTCCACTCTTCTCAGAGAGATAGGATTCATTTTCATCTCTGTTCCAATCACAACAGCATAATTACTACAACATAATAACTTACAGTAATTTTACAAAGCCTCATCTATTCCTTTTGGAATAATACCTCAGGGAGGGAAAAGGAAAATGGGGGACATGACAGGGATTTTGGCAAGGCAGTCAAGGGTGGACTTTCAGATTTCAAGAAGATCCAATAACATCCCAGGGTGGACTTTGGGACTCTGCTGTCCCTTTTGATAAATCCTTAGCAATGTGACATTCAGATATTATATTTTTTCCTAGTTTCTAAGCAAATAAATATTGCTTCGAAGGTACACACAGGTGTATGCACATACACAGATGGTCCCCTCCTTTCAAGAATAAACATCAATATTTCAAAAATGTAATATAGATTCTTATTTTAAAGTGAAACATTTTCCTACATAAAACATAATCTTCAAATACCTTATTACCAAAAGGCAGGTATTTTACATATGCACAGCTGAGTCAATCCCTTTGCTCATCCTTCTAAATCTTGTCCGGAGAAAGTAAGAGAGTTTATTAGCCTTAAATCCAAGTTCCCTCCCCATTTCCACCTGTGGATGGGGTGGAAGTTGTTTGGGGTGGAAGACAGTTGATTCTCCTGGTTCATTCCTTTGCACTAATGCTACAGCATTGGGAGATATATTTAATATTTAACCATAGAGGCAACAGCAAAAGTAAGCTATTTAGATACTAGCCAGGGCCTTGGCATACGTACATCTATCCTAAATAATTTCCCCCCAGATCTCTAAGATATCTGTGAAGTCTAAAACTAGCTACCCCAGGAGCCATTCTGATTCTTGGGAACTTTCTAAGGACTTCTGAAAATGCCTATTCAGTTGGTGCCTGAGCTCATAGTAGTAGGAGGTGGTAATTATTTAGCATCCAATGAGAGCCCAAGATAAATAGATGTGGACCCTAGCCCGCAGGTTGTAGTTTTACCCAGTCACCTTTCTGACTGTCAGTTCCATTAGCAGGTTTACTACCTTAAAATCTGGGGCCAGATCCATCCTAATCTGGCATTGCTTACCCAGAATTGGAAAGAGGGCAGCTGTCATTCCCTCAGCATTGGTATTTTTTGCTGGTATCCTTCCTCTAGGTTGTCATGGTATTTTCACATCCTCTACCTCATCCTCTACCACATCATATTATAATCTATACATTTAAATCTGCTTTTCTTGCTTGCCTGGGAGCACCGGGGGGTAAGGATTTATATTTGTTTTCCCCTTATCCTCACTTTCTCCTTTCCCCCTCAGCATGAAGGAAGGCAAAGATTAGGTAGACAGTGAATGCTCTTTTGAATGGACCATAGGTGATGACTTTGGGATTGCTTTGAACTGCTCAGCATAGGGAGTGGACAAGAAGTATCTGCATGGTTATTTGCCCTGTTAGCTCACAGTTTTACTTGAAAAACAGAGTCACAAGTATATTGGAGGATCAGCCACTTTTATAATCTCCAAACTCTGTTCAAATGAAATACTTTACCTATCTAAACATAATCTGGCTCTCTAAATCTTTCTGGATTGCCAATTAAGAGTGCCAATTGTGATCTTTTTTTTCTTTCCTCTATCTTCTGCTTCCACAATCAGATTATCAAATTACTCTGAGACTTTTCTTGCTGGAGCAGACTGAAGCCCTCACACCCCTCACCCCCATGCTCCACAATGGCACAGGTTGTTTTCCCCTTCAGTTCTCAGTTGTTGGTCATTGGTTTGGAAATAAGAGCCATGAGTTAAGCGTCTTTGTTTCTTGTATAGGCCTTGGAAGCACTGAGAACCCTGGAGCTTGAGTAGGGAGTCGCTTATACCAGCTGAAACAATCACAGGATTTAGACTGGAGACAGAGGGAAAAAAAGTGAGGGAAAAAAATCCATTCTGCACCATTCAGCTGCCTCCTCATTCAGCCTATGGTGGTGGGAGTTGGCTTAGTTTGTGAATCCAGTTAGCAGCAGCATTCCTGGAAAAGTGGCCCATTGCAGTGCTTTCTCGTGAACTTCATCCACCTGTCATGTTGAGTCTTGGAGGAGAGCCAGGACAGGCAGGAAATAATAGGCTGCAGGATACTGGTGTGTGTCAGTGGCCCCGACCCTCCCATTCCTGAACACAGATGAGCTGGAAGCCTGCGAGGCGTTGCCATTGCATGGATGGGCTTGGGAGGCCACAGAAAGACTGGCTGAGGGAGGGAGAGACACAAAAGGGATGACGGAGGTTTAACTCACAGTGGGACCCTTTTTGGGATTGCGGAACCATCTCTACAAGGAAATGGCCTTGGCTGTTGCTCAGACACATCCCTTTGTTCTCACTGATCTAATGTTGCACACATAAGGCTGAGCCTCAGATCTAAAGGAGAATGTCTGAGTCCTTCTCACCTTCATATCCTCCCTTCCCCTGGCCTCCCTGGCCAGAGAACTGACTATAATGACATCAACTGGCTAGAATTACATAAAACTTCCCTTTTCAACTCCCAGACCCCTGGATTATTATTATGTTTTGCTTTAATTTCCACATGATTTCTCTTTATGCAATTCTTCCTCCTTGCCACCTCTTTCTTATCACCTTTATCCTTGTCAATTTGATTTTCTCTTTCTTATTAGCAGGTTTTAAGCAACGAGGTGAAAGAAACATGAGTTCTCAAGGAGTTGTAACTATAGGCTGGTGCAAAAGTAGTTGTCTAGGAGCAGTATAAATGCCAATATGACTATATATACGATACCTGCCAGTGCTTCTCAGTTAGAGACCCAGGGAGAGACAGGCACACACTCAAATTAGGATAACTTACCTGCACGTATACCCCCTGAATCTAAAGTAAAAGTTAAAAAGAAAAATAAATTAGGATAATTGGAGGGTAGAATAAAGGAATTATCATCAAAGGTATGAGTGAGCTTCCTCGGGGATAATAACAGAAGATGAAGATGTGCTATCACCCAGGGCTCAAAGATATGAAGAAGGAGAATGATGTGGTTTGGCTGCGTCCCTACTCAAATTTCATCTTGAATTGTAGCTCCCATAATTCCTACGTTTTGTGGGAGGGACCCAGTGGGAGACAATTGAATCATGGGGCGGTTTCCCCCATACTGTTCTCATGGTAGTGAATAAGTCTCACGAGATCTGATGATTTTATAAGGGGTTTCCCCTTTCACTTGGCTGTCATTCTCTTGTCTGCCGCCATGTAAGGGGTACCCTTCTGCCGTGATTGTGAGGTCTCCCCAGCCACATGGAACTGTGAGTCCATTAAACCTCTTTTTCTTTATAAACTGCCTAGTCTTGGGTATGTCTTTATTAGCAACATGAAAACGGACTAATACAGAGAGAGTTAGGGAATCCTAACAGGAGATCAATCTGTAGAGGACCAACGTGAGAGGAGTAGTGGTCAGTGTAAAGCAACCTACAAGGATGGAGGTGGGGAAATAAACACCTGGACCTCATTCTCTACCCTCCCTCTCACCTCCTGAGAGCATGCCCCACTGACTATACCCACCAGGAGCCAGAGGGGTTCCTGCAAGCCAACGTCCTGGGACAGAGAAAAGGGTAGGGGTTGGGGTGAGTGGAGAGTGGAGAGAGGGTCTCAGGAGCAAGTGGAAGGCATCTGGCACATTCATACAGTTTCTGGTGCACAAATGATCAATACCACAGGCAATTTTTTTCATTTCATCTCAGTTTTGACTTTAAGTTGAACTCCTCAGGTCAGAAATATCTTCCAACTCTGGATCCCTTTTAAATTTGGGGGAACTAAAAAAAAAAAGCTTAGGCCAGGCATGATGGCTCATGCCTATAATCCCAGCACTTTGAGACGCCGAGGCGGGTGGATCACCTGAGGTCAGGACTTCGTGACCAGCCTGACCAACATAAAGGAACCCCGTCTCTACTAAAAATGCAAAAAATTAGCCGGGTGTGGTGGCGCATGCCTGTAATCCTAGCTACTTGGGAGGCTGAAGCAGGAGAATCGCTTGAACCCGGGAGGTGGAGGTTGCGGCGAACAGAGATCGCACTATTGCACTACAGCCTGGGCAACAAGAGCAAAACTCCATCTCAAAAAAAAAAAAAAAAAAAAAAAAAAAGCTTAATTATTGAAACTTGAAGATAGTCCTTAATAGTTTTACGATAATGTTCACATCTATTCAATCATTCATCCTTGTCACTGTCATTAATAAATGACACATACATGCTAAATATAGCTTCTTAGTTAATATTGTCTTCTGATTGCCAAATTAGTCAAATTTCCACAAACATTTCTTACCAATATCTTACAAGCTCATCCTACAAAATCTACCTTTGTTTTGGTTCCTCCCATTTTTCTTCCTACTATGGTATTTATTACTTTACTTTCTGGAGTAATTTTTTTTTCATAGTTATAGGTCTCAATATTTCTGCCATGTTAAGTACAATAAACACTTTTAAAAACATTTTTTTCTAAAATATTTATAACTATATTTTGTTATTTCTAACTATACTTTGTTATTTCTAAGCACAATCTTTTTTATAATCCAAGCAGAGAAGCAGCACAGTATTCATTTACATAGGTAACCTTCTCTTGATTCACTTACTTATTCATTTAAGAATATTTTCAGAGTGTTCTAGACACTATATAAGAATTAAAGATACAATGGTGAATAAAAATATACCTGTTCTGTTATTTTATGGAGAAGTAGAAAAACAACAACCTGGAAAATTAATTTTTATTTCCTAGACTTTTAGAGTTGTATATTGAAATATTTAAAAGTTATATGATATAATACGATATTTAGAACTTGCTTCAATATAATCTGAAGAGGAGAGAGCAAAGGGAAGCACAGGTGAAAGACTGGCCAAGAATAATGATTAAAACTAGGTTCAAGGAAGGTCATTATACTACTGTCTTGTCTTTAATATATGTGTAAAATATTCAATAATAAAAAGTGTTTAAAAATTCATTCTTTAGAAGCAGGGTTGGCTTCAGAATTTCTATCTGGGAGTCCTTGGGGGCAGTAATCAGGTTTCTAGGGAGTGTTTGACCCTGAGTTTGCATAGCACTATCTCACAAAATTGAGAAGATAATTCTTCAAAATGAAGAATTGGTTTCAGGTATATGAAGCAGGAGGGGATTGCTAATGGAAATTATAGAGGATAAAGCAATCCCCTCTTACCACAATTTTGAAGATGGTTATAAGTAATAAGTTAGTTTGATAGAGGTGTGGTATCTAAAAAGAAACAATGATGGTATGGAATGAATCATCAGTAAAAATTATTCACACAATTCACCACAATGGCCCATCAATTGCCAAAGTGTCTCAACAAACGCTCTTCAGAAGGTAGTAGGGTTAGAAAATTTAGTTCGGTAACCACTGAGGAGATTAATTTGTGGAAATAACCTTATTTTTTATTTCCGTAAACTAGTTGGTGAGAATGTGGCTATATGTTATGTTTGTACACCTGAAATATTTCTCTTTTATTGAGAAAGCAAAAGAGAGAAAGACAGGTAGAGTGATATTATTTGTTGCCTAACATTTCAAAGCTATTGCATCTTCATTAGCATCTGTCTAATATTTATATTTTTGATATTAAGAGTTATCCCTCTAATTAATGTTTGCTTATAACATATGTTCACACCTTTAATGTCTGACATTCCTGTTTTGCATTGTTTTCCTTGTATTGCTTGAATATGGCATCAAGTTTATTGTGATTTTTCAGCCCAATGCAAGGGTGTGAGATTTTAGTAAACAAAAGATAATCCAGTCCACATTACTGTCATAATTGATTTATTTGATCTTATTCCTGTTACATTTGCTTATTTTTTTAGTTATCTTGCTGTTTACCTGGTTTTCTGCCTCATAGTATGGCATATGTTTTCATTTTCTCCTTGTTATTTCTAAGGAAACCATCTACTCTTTTTGGAATTGAGAAGTAGGTTTATACACTTTTTAACTGAAACAACATACAATAAAGAGCACAGATCTTTTATATACAATTTGATGAATTTTACAAAGCATATATCTTAGTGCTGACTGTGTATCATTTATTCTCTTTTGTTTGTTTGTTTGTTTGTTTGTTTTTGGTAACAAGGCAACAAGTTACATCTTTCATTATCAGCAATAGAAACCAATGCCGGCCAAAAATGGAGATTTACTGGGAGGTAATTGAGGAGTCAGAGAATCAGTGGGGAAGCTGGACAAATAGGTTTAAAATATGATAGGAACTATCAATCTTTGAAATGCTGCTGGAATGAACTCCAGCCATTTCCTTAGCCTATGTCTATCCACTTAATATTGAATCCTAAGAGATGGAGTGTGATTCCTCAAGCCTAGGTATCAGGGAGATTTTAGAAAAGATCTGGTAGAAATAGCCTCCAGGCATCCCTTAAACTCCCATACAGAAAAGAAAGAGAAAGACTTTTATATTTACAACCCCAATGAGATTATACAAAATGGCATGGTTGATTCTCCAACAGGAAATTGGAGTGCTGTTAGGAAGGGGAATGAACAGGAAGGCGACTGAATGCTGGTAAACATAAAACTGTAGGTGCCCAATATGAGATTTTAGTCTCCCATCTTTCTTTTGCAAATCGAGGTAGACACTCTACACTCAGTTGGCCAGGCATTAGTACTTTAGTTCATTTCCCTTTCTTGGACACTAGACACTGGTTGTGCTGCGTCTGCTAGTGTACTGGAAAGAATGGAGATTTGTGACTCTATAGAAGTTGCTTAAGCCCTCTGAGCCTCATTTTTATCCCCCATAAAATTGTAACATGCTTCAAGAGTTTTTGTGAGGATTATTCGTGGTAAGATAGTACTTGGCACAGTAGTCACCCAACAAAATGTTAGTATTGCTCCTCCTCTTCTTAGGGCAACCTCTTGGGTGATTTTCACATTCATGGAGGCTTATTCACAATCTCTTTGCACAGAAAACTCTGCCAAGGCCTTGTTCTTCGTGTCGGAAATGTTTTTGCATTCTTACACCCCCTATGCAGATTATTTACTTGGCATGCATCTGGCTGTCAGCTCTTCCAGCTAAAACTGTTCTCTGTTTCTAATGAAAATGACATGGCAGGTGCATCCTTTCCTTGTCACAGTGCTACTGCTCATTTGTTGTCCAGTCCAAATTTCAGATCTGTCTGCTAAATTTACTATGTGCATTCCTCACACTATCTCTTTAAGTGACCCGTAGTCTTTCATAAAGTCAGATGATGTTGTCAGTAGCTTTGGCCTCTTTTCTCCTAAAATGCGCTCCAAATTAAGTTCAGTTTCTTCTTTCCGGAGGTTTATATCAAACTCTTTACTTCTAGAAACTGGAACTATTAAAGATATGGCCTCTAATCTTCTAAACTCAACTACTCACCAGTCAGTGGCATGTATTCATTCTGTAGCTAGGCAATAGAGCAAGACATACAAACCTTGAATATTAAGTCCTTAGAGTGATAATAGATTTTATTGTCCATTCATTGCCAGGGACTCTGTGGTTATTACAGAAATGAGTAACATATCATTTCTTTTCTCCAATAGCCTATGGTATAGTGAGATATGAGAGACATATGCAAACAGGTAAATTGTCTAAGAGTATGAGAAGTGAGAATACAGGTTCAAATGAGATTGGTGAAGGAAGTTCAGGTGGAATCACAAAATAACTAGAGGTTAACCGGACAAAGAGTTAGGTGGAAGATGACCTAGACTGAGGGAAGATTATGTGCAAAAGTGCAATATTGAGAGAGAGCAGAGCATGGTAAGGGAATTGCAAGTCATTCCGTGGGTCTTGGGTACAGAGATTTAATGTATTGGGTGAGGAAGTTGATTTTGAGACTATGGGGCAGGAGTCAGTAAACTAAGGCCTGCGGGAGGGTCCCAGTGTTTGTAAGTAAAGTTTTGTTGGAACACAGCCATACCCATTCGTTTACATATTGCCTAAGCTGCTTCCTTGCTGTGACAGCAGAGTTGAGTAGCTGCCACACAGACCATTTGGCCTTCAGAGCAGAAAATATTTATTGGCTGGGCTTTTACAGAAAACATTAGTCAACCACTGCTAGAGGGATACAACACAGTCAGGTCATGATGGTCATTCAACTCTATTCTGAGGAGCAACGGAAAGGCTGACGAAGGAGTTTAAGCAAGAGAGCGATGTGGCCATCAGATTTGTGTGTTACGACAATCACTTTAGCTGCATATGCAGAATGCCATGAAGGAGGTAAGAGCAAAGGCAGAGACAGCAATTAGGACTTTATTGCAGTCATCCAGACAGGTGAAGACTGAGGCCAGAACTAGTGTATGTCCAGAATTGTGATAGAAGATACTTATGGCAGATAATAGCAAGTAGAATGTTCTTTTCTTAGAGTTTTCCTCTGCGACTTCACCTCTTCTTTTGTTCCTCTCTTCTGGAATCTTTCCCTTCCCTGTTCCCTTCCACACTTTTTTTTTTTTTCAGTGTGATTGTTATTTTCTTTTCTTTAAACATTCTATTTGACAATACACCCCTTGTCAACGTCAGACAAGAAGAAATTCCAGGAATCCATGGATGTGAACTTCTATAGTTGTGCCATTGCTCTTGTGGCTTAATTGTCTCTTCCCAAATCTTCACCACTGACTTATTGCTATAGAAGCCCTCAAGATCGTCCTCCTCTGTGTCCTCATCTTAGGATTGACTTGAGCCACTTCAACAGTTTCTGGAATCTTTCAGTATTCCTCGGCTCACCCCAAGCCCAGTGTTGCTTCTATCTCAGTGTGCACCAGCACCTTAAAATTCAAACTTTGGAAGATGGAACAACCGTCTTAATTATTTTGACTTTCGTATGATGAACCATGTTGAGAGAGAATAAATGACTTGCCCAAAGTAACAGCAAGTTAGTGCTGTTACATCATGCTTTTGCTATTTCCCTACATCGAACAGTTCTAAACTCCTGTCTCCAGTTAGAGAACTAAAATAGTAATCACCATTTCTGCCCCGAGACACTATACAACCTGATCACTGGAAGGAAGTTTGTAAATAGCCATGTATCTGTCCCAACTACTTGACTATACACAGAGAGTTTTCTTAAGAAATTCCACTGAGTAGATCAATTGCTTCCTGACACAGAGACCTAATTTGTAGGGTCAGAACCATCCAGAACTCAATTATGAAATAAAAGTGAGGTTAATACCCACGTCGCAAGTAGGAAAATTATGGGTGATATTCTAGCTTTGAAATATAAAAGTGTTATGGAATTTTATACTTTCTTTGGGTTTTTATTTCCTAAACCTGTGCCTTTTAAATATTCACATTCTCTAGATAAATCACTCACCTCAAAAACTGATGGTCTCATAACCTTTTGTAACCCACAAAAATGTCACACATTTATTATCATCATTTCACAGTGACTTTGATATTTCACCTCTGCTCCAAGGGTTGTACACAGGGAAGCCAAATGCTGTCATGTTTATAGCACTGAGTTTGAAGAATGATATGAGTGTTGCTGAAAGGCTTGATCCCCTCTAGTCAGCTCCACAAGAAAGGGCTGTGGAGGACAACAACCAGTCCTGGAAAATATCAGGACTGTCAAGGGCAGAGTGGCCGGGAGCAGGCACCTAATGCCTGGCTTGCCCTGGCCAGGGCAGCATCTGGTGGTGGTCTTCTAACGTGGCACCGTTCAACATGGCAGCTACTTGTCACCTGTGACTATTCAATTTAAACCACTTACAATTAAACAAAATCAAATGTTATTCCTTAATTGCATTATTTATATTTCAAGTCCTCAATAACCACATGTGGCTAGTAGCTACTATATTTGAAGTGGGCAAATATAGAGCATTACTCTCATGGCAGAAAGTTCTATTTGACAGTTCTGTTATGGAGAAAGGCAGAAGAGAAGAATGAAAGAAACAACTCTGCGAAGAAGAAAATTGGTATCGGGACTGGTCATAGCACAATGGATGAACCAAAACATTATGACACAGCAGCTAGAAAGACATGTGAACGCTACAGGTTTTAGCCTGTTAGAGGCTGGTTGGTTTGAACAAGTTACTTAAACTCTCTTCCTGACTTTCCTTTGCTACAAAAGGTGGGTACTGATTTGTATTATTTTCCTATAGCCTTGTTGTCAGGAATTAAATGAGATCTTGTATGCAAAGGGCTTCACATGATGCCTGGCACATTGTGTGTGCTCAAAAAACAATAGTGATTGTTCTGAGGGCAAGGCCATTTCATCAAATAGCGTCTGCAGACTGAGATCTACTAGTAAGTCTAGTAGCTTGAACTTACTCCAATAATGATAGAGGAAGCCCTGCCTCAGGCCCCTAATCATCTTGGAATTTTTTAAAATGGGATGATTATCAAAGGAAGAGGTGAAAAGAAACTAACAATTGGTGAATACAGTATCAGAAAGTATTTCCGTCAGCTACAAGCAACAGAAAACATAACTAATCTGTGGTTTAAACTAGTAAAAGTTTTATTTGTTAAGGAAATTATCCTTCTGGCTTTCTGTTCCACATCTCTATTGCATGATTTTCATTCTCACAGTTGAAATATGTCAGTTGTTCCTCCAGGCATCATGTCTATATCCTGGAAGGATAAAATGGGATTCAGTTTTTTTATTTAGAAAAGGCCACCTCCGTACATCTCCCTCTAATACCTCATTGACCAGAAGAACCCTGTGCCACCATAAGCCACAAGAAAGGTAAGAGAGATTTGTTTGAGAATGAACCATGTGAAATAACAAATATTTGAGAATTTTTAACTAAAAAAGAGGCAATCTCAAGTGCCTCAACCTCAGAGTTGGGCCCATTAGGGTCCTGGAGAAAATCGGGGTTCTAATGGAAAAAGAGAGAGGGAGCATAGATACTGGGCAGGCAACTAACTGTGTCTGCCATGAGCTCCCTCCTTCACTGGGCATGTGTGAGTCTCAGAACCCCCTAAAGACAATTGTTACCTCATTTCTGAAAGAATGGACAAAAATTGTTCAGTGGAAAGCTGCAGAGCTGCGAGAGAAAGCTAGACCTTTTGTCTCAAACTCCACGTACGTCCTACCTTTCTTCTCAAGCAAAAGCAAAACCAAAAAAGCTCCCTTTTAAACAACACAAAATTCAAAGAAAACAAGAGTTTTCATCATAACAGAGTGTGTGTTGCATAACACTGTGTAAATCAGTCACAGATGCATGGCTCTTTTATCTGAGGCATCAGTCACAACTGGGATGAAACAGATTGCACATAAGTGGAGGGAAAATACATTGGCTTGTTTTGTTAGAATAATTCAATTTCCATGCTTGCCTTCTTCCCTTGGGGGAAATGATTATTTGACTTGATGCTGAAAGGACTCAGCAAGATAAGCTTATTTAAAGGCAATATTATAAGAGAAGGTGGTATTAGGTTTTTGTTTTTGTTTGCTTTGCCTTTTTTCTGGTTGAATTTTTCTCCCAAGGGAAGAAACTTGAATGTTAAAGGCAAAAAAGAAAAAACAAGCCACAAAATGAAAAATGCCTTGCCTAAATAGCAAAAACTACTCCCTCTATATAGATTACTGAATTCCATGGTACATTTCTCAAAGGACATGTTTTTGCAGCTTTGTGACTATTATTGTTTATTGACAATTCCCAACATTTTCCCTACATCTCTTTTGACATCCCATCCTGTATTCAGCTGCCTATTGAACATCCCTTGAAGGTCTACAGACAACTCTATCTCAACGTATCTGAAACAGACGTCATGATCTTTCTCCTAAATGAGACAAAATAAAACAAAACAAAACATCTTGCTTCTCTTCCAGTGTATTTCCTCTTAGTAAATGACACTGTCAATTACCCCATTACTCGAACCCAAAGCCTGGAAATTATCCTTGACTCTTCCATTTCTTCATCCCCTTCATATCTGTGCAATCGCCAAAGCCTGTCAATACCACTTCCTAAACATTTCCCAAACTCATGCAATACATTTACAGTGTATCAGGAAGATTTGCTTCACTATAAGTACATATTCGTAAAGCTTAACTAACTAAAGAAAACCACACTCACAAACTGAACCAAAGATGGCCTGGCTGGGAATGGTACCATTAGATTCCATCACTGATGCTCTGCATCAAGTAGCATCTTCACAGAGACCTCTGGAGCATGCTTATCCACAAATTCCTGGCTGACACCATACCACATTTCTGTTAACCCAGTTGCTATGAAGGAACTGAAAGTGGATGGTATAAGTGAAACATTAAATGTACCCTAATTTCTTCAAAAGGAAACTTCCAGAGGACATTGCGTCTGTCTTGTCACTACTATATCCCCAGAATCCAGCAGGTACCTGGCACATAGTAGGCTCTCAGTTAATGCTAGAAGTTGGGGAAATGAATAAGGTGAGGAAGAATGCTCATTTTAATTCCTAATCCCTTGTTTATAATCATTTAAGTTTCTCACAAAACATCCTTCATCTTGCCAATATCTGGGACACTTTAGATTCAACCCAAGATAGAAGTAACTTGGATAATTCTAGACTTCCTAGCACCTGGACTCCAATTGTTAGTTCACCTCTCTGCTATTATAATATGGATAATATGTCTTAGTTCTCAAAATTGAAATATTCAATAGTGTGAAAACAGGCTTTGAAATCTCTGATTTGTCATTGACTAGTTTTGTACCTTTTTGCAACTTACTTGACTCCCCTCTGTCTCAGTTATTTTATCTACAAAATGGGAAGATGCTTTGTGAGGTTATTGAGAAGCTTCAATGAAATAATCTGAGAGAAGCACTGAGCAGGTCTCCCAGCACAGAACTCTGTATGCCTCTGTACTGCCAAGTAGATGAATAGTACTGACATCTTTAAAAGCTATCAGTCTTATCCAGGAAGCCTCCAAGTCTCTGAAAGTCACCCCCTCCCATCCACTAATCGACCACAAAACTCTTAACATTCAATTCATTCTTCTTTTCAGGTTGCATGGCCAGGCACTTTGGAAATACCTGAATGAATGGGTTTTTGAAACTATTGTGTATTAGTCCATTTTCACAGTGTTCATAAAGACATACCTGGGACTGGGCAATTTACAAAAGAAAGAGATTTAATGGACTTACAGTTCCACTCGGCTGGGGATGCCTCACAATCATGGTGGAAGGTGAAAGGCATGTCTCACATGGCAGCAGACAAAATAAGCTTGTGCAGGGAGATTCCCATTTTTAAAACCATTGGATCTCATGACTCATTTACTATCAGGAGAACAGCACAGGAAAGACCCACCTCTATAATTTAATCACCTCCCACTGGATTCCTCCCACAATGCCTGGGAATTGTGGGAGTTACAATTCAAAATGACATTTGGGTGGAGACATAGTCAAACCATATCATCCTGCCCCTGGCCCCACCTAAATCTTGTGTAATCACATTTCAAAACCAATCATGCCTTCTCATCAGTCACCCAAAACCTTAACTCATTTCAGCATTAACTCAAAAGTCCACAGTCCAGAGTCTCATCTGAGACAAGGCAAGTCCCTTCTGTCTGTGAGCCTATATAATCAAAAGCAAGTTAGTTACTTCCTACATACAATGGAGATACAGGTATTGGGAAAATACAGCCTTTCCAAATGGAAGAAATTGGTCAAAACAAAGGGGCTACAGGCCCCATGCAAGTCCAAAATCCAGTGGGGCAGTCAAATCTTAAAATTCCAAAACAATCTTCGACTCCATGTCTCACATCCCGATCATGCTGATGCAAAACATGGGTTCCCATGGTCTTGGGCAGTTCCACCCCTGTGGCTTTGCAGGGTACAGCTTCCCTCCTGGCTGCTTTCATCGTCTGGCACTAAGTGTCTGGAACTTTTACAGTCACATGGTATAAGCTGTCAGTTGATCTATCATTCTGGGATCTGGAGGACGGTGGCCCTCTTCTCACAGCTCCACTAGGCAGTGACCCAGTAGAGACTTTGTGTGGGGCTTCCACCCCACATTTCCCTTCTGCATTGCCTTAGCAGAGGTTCTCCATGAGGACCTCACCTGCTCAACAAACTTCTGCCTTGGCATCCAGGCATTTCCATACATCTTCTGAAATCTAGGAAGAGGTTCCCAAACCTCAATTCTTGACTTCCATGAACTCAACACCACATAGATATTCTGAGGCTCAACACCACATAGAAGCTGCCAAGGCTTCAGGCTTGCACTTTCTGAAACCACAGCCTAAGCTCTACATTGGCCTCCTTCAGCCACAGCTGAAGTGGCTGGGACACAGGGCACCAAGTCCCTAGGCTGCACACAGCACAGGAACCCTTAGGCCAGTCCATGAAACCACTTTTTCCTCCTAGGCCTCCAGGTCTGTGATGGGAGGGGCTCCTGTTAAGACCTCTGACATGCCCTGGAGACATTTTCCCCATTATCTTGGGTATTAACATTCAACTCCTAGTTACCTATGCAAATTTCTGCAGCTGACTTGAATTTCTCCTCAGAAAATGGGATTTTCTTTTCTACCACATTGTCAGGCTGCAAATTTCCTGAACTCTTATACTCTGCTTCCCTTATAAAACTGAATGCCTTTAACAGCACCCAAGTCACCTCTTGAATGGTTTGCTGCTTAGAAACTTCTTCCACCAGAAACCCTAAACCATCTCTCTCAAGTTCAAAGTTCCACAAATCTCTAGGGCAGAGGCAAAAATGCTGCCAGTCTCTTTGCTAAAACATAGTAAGAGTCACCCTTGCTCCAGTTCCCAACAAGTTTCTCATTTCCATCTGAGACCACCTCAGCCTGGACTTTACTGACCATATTGCTATCAGCATTTTGGGCAAAGTCATTCAACAAGTCTCTAGGAAGTTCCAAAGGTTTCCATATTTTACTGTCTTCTTCTGAGCTCTCCAAACTGTTCCAAGCTCTGTCTGTTACCCAGTTCCAAAGTCACTTTCACATTTTTGGATATCTTTTCAGCAGCACCCCACTCTACTGGTACCAATTTACTGTATTAGTCCATTTTCATGCTGCTGATAAAGATATACCTGAAACTGGGTGGCTTAAAAAAGAAAGAGATTTAATGGATTTACAGTTTCACATAGCTGAGGAGGCCTCTCAATCATTGCAGAAGGTGAAAGGCACATCTCATGTGGTGGCAGACAAAAGAAGAGAGCTTAGCAAGGAGTCTCCCATTTTTAAAACCATGAGATCTCATGAGACTCATTAACTATCACGAGAACAGTACAGGAAAGACCCACCCCTATAATTCAATCACCTCCCTCTATGTTCCTCCCATGACACATGGGAATTGTGGGAGTTACAATTCAAGATGAGATTTGGGTGGGGACACAGCCAAACCATATCATATGGTCACTATCAAAAGTACCCTGATGTGAACCTAATAAAAGTCATCACAAGCGTTTAGATTTGTTTACTACTATATCTCTATCACTGAAGACATTTATGCATTTCATCATTAATGGACCTACCAAGGACCTTAATATACACTAGCAGTGTTGAGGCCCCAGGGAAGTTAGTGAATAAGACAGATGTGTGTTTGCTCTAAAATGAACAAGATTTAAAACCATGATATGTGCAAAGAAAAAATTAAAACAGGGATATGAAACGGTGAGTAACAAATGGAGGGGAGAAGAAGGTTCTTTTCAAAAGGTAGTGAAGAAAGGTCTCCCCAACCAGATAGTAAAGAGCTGATCATAGAATAATCTTGTGGAGTAGAGTGTGCTATGCCAAGAGAATGGTAGAGAAAAACTCTTAGAAACAATCTTCCTGTATTTGCGAAACATAAAGCAGGCCAGAGTGTCTAATGTGCAAGAAAAGAGTGATAGGACAGAAGATCTGAGAGAGAGAAGAAAATGAGGCCAGATCATGTGGAGGGAGCCCTGGAGGCCAAGAGATTTTTGATAGTTTGGATTTATTTTGAATGCACTATCAAGCCACTGTATAGTTTAAAGTGACAGGATGTGGTCAAAGACTTAATATCACTCTGTCTGCCATGTGGAGAATGAGTTTAGTGAAGGTAGGATGTGGGTAATAATGTAAGCATGTAAACCACTTCACAGGCCATTTCAGCAGGCTGGCTGGTGATTTAAAGTGAAGTGGGATGTTGGAAATGGAAAAAATGTGAACAGGTTGAGAATATGTTTGAAGTAAAGTTGAAGGGACATGCTGGTAGATTGAATGTGAAGGGTTGAGGGAATCAAGACAATGAAGAATCAAGGACAATGTCTGTCTCTTTAGCTTGGACCACTTGATAGTACCATTTACAGAGGTGCAGACTGAGGAAGGTTCAGATTGGAGCAGGGAGTGACACGGAGTTCTGTTTTGACTGTATAAAACTTGACATAATTGCTAGACATCCAAGTCGACATACAAAGTCTGTAGGTGAAGACACAATTTCAGTCCTCCAAGTTGAGAGGATGACTGGAAATACCAATGGGGGAGTCATTGGATATAAAGTGGATAGAAGCCATGAAATGAAAGGAGATCTAGGAATTGAATAGAGAGAGGGGGAGAAAGAAGGTTCTGACATGTCCAGAGGCAGGTCAACATTGAGAAAGCACACAGAGAAGAAGTAGATTGCAAAAGAGACTCAAGAAAGACAGCCAGTGAAATAAGAGTTTGTGGGATCACAGAAGCTGAGGAAAGAGAGGCTTCTAAGAAGGAGGAAGAAATAAATTGAAATGAATGCTGATGAGACATTGAATAAAATAAAGACACAAAAGTGACCCTGGTCTAGGCAACACTGAGGATTTTGACAATTCTGCATCAGGGGAGTCATGGGGACAAAAGTGGATGATGGAAATAATGGTGGTGAAGTAGATAAGACCATTAATAGAGATAAATCCCTCTTTAAGTAGTTTTGCTGTGAAATGGAAAGGAAAAATATATTTCTCTGCTGTTTTAAGATGGAAGGCACTTTCCCATGTATACACTCTCCCATATGTACAGATTGCCAAGGGCTACAGAGAGAGAAAAAATTGATGAGGCAGGATGTGGGGTATTTAGGAATTCTTTATCATCTTCCCATATTTTTTTTGTAAATCTAAAACTGTTCTAAAACAAAAGGTTTATTTTTTAAAACTGAAGCAGTATAAAGAGAACGTTTAGGCGCAAAATCCTTGAAAGAAGTTGGTCTTCAAATCCCAAATAGAGGAAGGCTGTCAGAAAATATTGTTCACTTATTAGTAAATAACTGAATGAATTTTATTACATTTTAGAGTTTATAAAACTTATATCCATTCACTCACTTGTATCATAACCTTAGAAGGAAGTTAGTATAATGCTCATCTTCTAAGATGAGGAAACTGAGGTTCCGAAAAGTAAGACTCTGGTTGAGAACAACACTTTTCATTAGCCAGAGTAATTTGGAAGACAAAGGTTTTTGAACACTTCATTTCCTTGGGAAGGATTTCAACATGTTGGTCCTGTAGGGTTTTATCCGGTCAGGCATTCGACAAATATTTATGTTGGGTCTCAGTTTCCTCTTCTGCAGGATGAAAAGATACAAAAAAATATATTTAGGGATCCTTTGGATCTAGAATTCCCTGACTTTAAAAATTTTATTGCATAGCTGCTTGTGTTTAAAAGTGAGAATGGTTAGGAGTGTTTTCCAGGAAGAAAAACATTAAGCAGTAGAGAGGGGGATCTGAGAGCTCATCACGCCATGCCCACTGCACGTTGCTTGGAGGGACTGTTTACAGCAACACGCACTGTGTTGGAATCTTCCATGTTGCTCCATGAGGAGGTGTTGACAGCATCATCTTTGCTCTTCTACATGTGTTCAGTGATTGTGAATAGATGCATTAAAGTGAGTCAGCCTCCTTTGCTGAGTCCCTAATGCTGAGAGACTAATGCTGAGTCCCTCTTCCCCGGGGAATGATATGAGGAATCAATAAAAACTCTGTCTACAAATTATAGGTCATTCTTCAGAGCCACTCACAAAATCTCTTAGTTATTCAATTACATTTTTTCAGCTCCCTATTCAATTTCTAGTCTTACAATGAGCCCGGAAATCTGAGAAATTTGGGAGCATCACCTGCCAGATGACTATTGTATTTCTAAAACATTTTAGATTGATAGCTGTCAGGTGGCAAAATTCCTTTATTAATTCAAGTCAATTTAGTAAGCTTGTATTAACAGCCCACTAACATTCTAGGCTTCACGTTCAAATTGGGAATAGAAAGATGTGTGAGATATAATCCTTTAACTTGAAAAACTCAGTCTACCAGGACAATTTGAAAGTTCATTGTTGTATGTAGGAATCATAGCAATACCAAGCCTAATGGTCTCAGTCAAGGTACCATGATGCTATTTCCCATGTTCCTCTTCCTTTTATTTGCAGCCTCCTCAAGATCTACCCTGAGCCAAGTCAAGTTTGGCCAATGGAGAGCACAGCAAGAGATCAGAGGTTGAGTGGAATGTGGTGTCAAGATATTTATTCCCATTTCTCCCCCGCTGCAGGGTCACTGTTGGCTGGCAGCATCCTTCAGTTTCATCCTTCAGGTGGTCCTCTCCTCACAGCTCTCAGCCTCAGGTCTTGGTTGACCACCCCCTCCCCTACCCCTTCAGCCTAGGAGTGAGTGGCATCTCACTGTTACTAGCCCCCAGGGTACTCTGTCATTCATTTCTTATCAATGGCATGATACTGTTGCCTATGGATTTATAAGCAGTTCCTTTATTCAACTCCTGATTATATGACTAATTGTGCCCTGTGTTTCTCATGGGGATCATGAATGATCTGCAACCACTTCATTTGAGTTTGCTACAAACCCAATTCTTCTTTAGTAAATGCTGAGGGTCCTTAAGAATGAACCCCTTGAGGCCGGGTCGGAAATTCAAAGGTTAAGTTCCAGTTCTGGCTTTTGCTACCTTCTGGGTCAAGAAGTTGGCCAAGTTAATTAACTTACTTAAACCTTAGTTGCCTCATCTGTAAAATGGAGGTTAAAGAATATCTATCTTATGGGTTTCTTGTAAAGATTAAATAGATAATGTATTGTAGCATCTTGTAGTTCCTGGAACAATAGTTTCTGAACATACACTAATCTCTTTCACCTTTGGAGTTTTAAAGAGAGGTTTTGAGGTCTCTATGTAGAATTTCTGAGAGAAGGTATGATGCAGCTCCAAACCTTCTCCTACAGAGAGCCTTTTTTGATATTGAAACTGGAGTTAACTTCTTATCCCTAAATCCCTGGGCTCTTTGTTCAAATTCCTTTCATCGCATGGTTTATATTTTGCCTTATATTTCAAATATTTGCTCCCATCTTATTCCAGTTGTAAATTTTATTTTTCTTGGAAGTGCTTTCTTTTTATAACAATATTTTTATTATACATAAATATATAGATAAAGATATAAATAGGTAATATATATATTTTATGTTTATATAGCATACATATGTGTGTGTGTATATATAGAGAGAGAGAGAGAGAGAAAGACGGTTATTTCCTTTCCAAATTAAAACAGTTTTAATGATTTTTAATATAAAAGCAAAGTATATTATTGTAAAAAGTAACGCAATGGAAAGAAGAAAAGAGTATAAATATCACCAGAATATAAATGTCATCACATAAAGATGACCAATGGTGGCCAGGCGCGGTGGCTCAAGCCTGTAATCCCAGCACTTTGGGAGGCCGAGATGGGTGGATCACGAGGTCAGGAGATCGAGACCATCCTGGCTAACACGGTGAAACCCCATCTCTACTAAAAATACAAAAAAATTAGCCGGGCATGGTGGCAGGCGCCTGTAGTCCCAGCTACTCCGGAGGCTGAGGCAGGAGAATGGCGTGAACCCGGGAGGCGGAGCTTGCAGTGAGCTGAGATCCGGCCACTGCACTCCAGCCTGGGCCACAGAGCGAGACTCTGCCTCAAAAAAAAAAAAAAAAAAAAAAAAAAAAGAAGACCAATGGTAATATTTAGGGGAACAATTTCACCTAAATATCTTTATGCACCTTTATACACATACAAACTCACTCATTCATACGATTTTATAAAAATGGATCTTAACCACTGTGATAGTCTGGCTGGCCCTATATCTTAAGTTGCTTTCAATTTGTCTATAAATATATGACAATCTCTTCAACTAATTCAAATATCTCCTTCTTTATGACATTTTGTTGTTTGAAAGAAAAAAAGAGATTCTTTTTTCTTAGCTTGTTAAAAAATTACTTCCAACACTTCTAGGCCCTTTTCACCAAAGATCATTATACATTCTATGCATGCAACAAGATATCACATGTACCCCCTTAAATATGTAAAATATTATGCATCAATTTTAAGAAAAGCAGATTCAGTTTCCTTTTCAATCTGGAGTTCATTGAAAGTTCCATATTACATCTATAGATTGTGTTACAATGTAATTGAACATCCCTGTCCCCACTAGATAATTTCTCACTCAATATCTGCCCTTATCCCAATGTAAGCCTACATCCCTATATCCTCAGAGGTTGAGACCCAAGACCTGAGAACAATGCCTGCAAAGCCCCTCCCACAGTTGTATTTATTATCTCCTTGGCCTCTCTCTGCCACTTCTCCCAGGTCCCTGCAGCTTCTGCAGGTCTATCCCACACCATACTCAGATCTGAAATTCTGTCCTCTGTCTTTTCCACAAGAAATGCATTCATAAGAATGGCATGGTATTCAACTACTTTATGCAAAATGTGGGAATGTCACAGGACGGTGGATCTCATTGCATGCCCATCATTCTTTGCCAACTTTTTGGCTCTCTTTCCTGCTCTGCTACTTCCCATGATGGGGTTCTTTGGAAGATGTGTTCTAAGTTCCCTCTCCTGACCTCACTCCACTGCTTCTCTCACAAGGAGCAGACTCACCAGGTTGGCTCACTTCCCCCCTACTGGAATGCAAATTAATCACATGCTTTCCATCTTCTTACAAGGTCATCGTCCTTTAAATAGGTCCTTTTGGAGTTCTCTCCTCATAGAAGCCTCTCTCTCTTTCCTTGTCTACTAAATGCTCTTTTTGAAGCTGAAATGCTTATATGAAGTTTCGTATGAGTGCAACCCTTATTTTCGTTTTGCGCTGCTTCTTTCTTCTTGGATAGCTGTATCAGCTTTCTATTCTCCTGCCTAAAGATTTTAACCTTGTCTTTATAGATGGTACTTGCCATGCCTTTGGCCATCCCAGCGAGGGTGTGCAGATGGTTCCAGTCTATGAATATCTCACTCCTGAGCACTGTTGCTACTGTGGCTGTTGCTTCTTCTCTGTGGTGACTGAAGCTATGCTACCCCTTTCCCTCCTGATCTGCCTCTGCACAGATTGCTGCGTCAGAGGCTTTTCACCACCATTCTTCATGCTTTCTATGATTGATCACAGAGTGAAGCACATTTATTTCTCACATAACCCAAGTCATGGAAACAGAATGGATTAGCATTCCTGACTTATAAATGAGGGAAAAATGTGTGACTTATATCAGTAAATTTATAACAGATGAAGGGCTCAGAAAACCCAAGTCTATCCTCCTGTCTTGTTTCCTTTGCCTGCCTTTTCCCTGCTTTTCTTCTTTCTTCCTTCAAACAAATTTTCAATTGACTTAACTCTGAGCTAGGCACTGAGGATAAAATGGCAAGCTAAATAGGCATAGAATCCACCCTCAAATGATACATTTTTACCAAAAGAGGTCCTTTGAAGGAAAGCAATGTGCTGTGAGAAGGGTTGACAAGGAGCTCTACTTTTGTCAAAGAAATCTCCCTGAGTTGTGGCCTAAATCAAAGTTCCTTCATCTTAGAGGTAGTGACATTTAAGGCAAAATAGTTCTCTGTTGTTGCGGACTATCCTATAGGACTGGGAGATATTTAGCAGCATGCCTGTGCTCTTCCCCCTAGATGACACTAGCGCCACCACTCTATTCTGACAACCAAAAATGTCTCCAGACATTTCCAAGTGTTCTCTGGGGAACAATCCAGTTCACACTCTCACACACACACACACACACACACACACTTGAGAACAGCTGACCTAAAGTATGCATAAGTTCACAGCCATGGGTGTGTGTTGGGACATGGGAGTGTCACACAGAGGAAGCTGCTGTACGTGCGAAGGCCCTGAGGCGAGACACAGAAGGTATTAAAGACAGAAAGAATCTAGGTTGCTGAGGGCTCAGAGCAAGCGGGAAGGGGACAATCTGAGGCTAAGAGTAAGTGAGGACCAGTTTCCTTCCTGGGTTCTTTCTCACTTGTGATACCAAGTGAGAAAGTGATACCAGTATATCACTCACAGAGCAAATGTCATTGCTGTATTAAAATATATGGTACTAGAAAAAGCCTGCCTAGAAACTTACACTTTGAATTTTTATTTTATTTGGCTAAAAAGTAACTGCTTTATGTACATATGTTTTCTATTCCCAAAGAATTCCTGCAGAGAATTTTGTAAGTACTCCACATGCCATCTTGAGATTTCATTCTGTGAGTTGCTCACTTTTGTAATTACAAGTGTAATAAGGGGTCATTGTAGGGAATTTGGAAAATACAGAATGATAATCCCTCTAATTTTGTATATTTTTGCATTCTCCTGTTTTACCAATTCTTTATATGCCAAGTATTGAAATTATTTGTTTGAATGAACATTTTGTCCCCATGAGATCATGAGTCTTCTGAGGTTGGGAGTTGATTCTATACACATTTCTATCTCCGGTGCCTAGTATAATGGATTGTACATCAGAGGAGCTCAACAAAGGATTTTTGAGGTGACTACATGGCTAGCTGAACAAAATGGATGTGATAGGTAGAATAATAGGGAAAAAATATCTGGGATTCATGAATAGGCTTAGTTCTAGGGTGATACTAAATATTATGCAGCAATATTGAGAAAAAATAAGAAATGCCCAAAAGGAAGTCCAGTTCTATGAAGTAGAATCAGTCCCAGGGAATACAGAGGAAGCTAGAAAGTGCTATGACTTGTAGGGTCTCTTACATGCCCTGGGCCTCATTGACTGCAAAAAGTATGGAGACATCTAAAAGTACAGCTGTCACAACTGGGCTTCCTAGTCAAGGTAGCAACATAAACAATCCTGACATTTAAAATGTTAACTCTAAAGATAATTTGAGTTGGAGAGGAAGATTTGTGGGACAAAGAGACCATTCAGAAGACTGAACAACATCGGAGAGAGGAAGAGAAATCAAAGTGAGGAGAGGATAGAAAATATGAAAAGGATAAAGGAAAAAATAGGTTTGAGGGGTACTTAGGAGATGACTATTTGAATGTAAAGAATGAGAAAGAAGAAATTGATGAAAAAGGTTACGGAACTCCAAGCTTAGACAAGCGCATGTATTGTTTTTATCACTGTATTAGCCA
Source organism: Chlorocebus sabaeus (assembly GCF_047675955.1). NCBI lineage: Eukaryota > Metazoa > Chordata > Mammalia > Primates > Cercopithecidae > Chlorocebus > Chlorocebus sabaeus. Next base: position 42,741,946 of record NC_132919.1, read on the forward strand.
ATATAGGGAATACAGTACAAGATGTGGGTTTGGGATATTGGGTGAGTGTGGAATGGAGGAACTCATTATTCCACTTTAGCATATTGAGTTTGTGGCGATTGAGAAATATTCAATTAAAGATATTGGAAATATACATGTGAAATTAAAAGGGAGATGGAAACTAAAAGAAGGTGCTTTTCTGTGTTCATGTAGTTCTTTAAGCACAATTCCATTTATGTCTCAGCCTTTATCCCTCTGTTTGTATCTGTTTCCTCACTGAACTTTAAGGTCCATAAGTCAGATACCTTTTCCTGTTCCTTATCTCTCCATTACCTATCACACAAAAGTTGATCGATGAATGTTGAACTTATAAATGGTCATTGAACTTTGGGAATCATGGGATGGAAATTAGTATTTGTTAAAGCCATGGAAGGAGTGAGCCTGTTCCTAATGGCTGAGGAGAAGGCTAGGACAGGAACTACTGGAATGCTGACATCTAAGGAAGAAGAAGGGAAGCCCGCATAAAAAAGACTGGAAACCAGAGATAGGAAAAGACCCAGAAGGAAAAGGAAAAGTTCTCCAAAATTCAAAGGAAAAGAGGATTTTTAAAAGAAGTCATGACAGTGTTAGTGCATTAGAGATCAAAGAAGATAAGGATACAGGGCACTCATTAATTTTGGCATTTGCAAATTAGCAAGTCATTAGTGACTTGAGCAAGATACTTTATTGTAAACATATTTTAGTCAATTTGAAAATATACAGATAAGGAAACATATATAACAAAAGCATACTAATCTTTCAGACATTTAAGGATGATAGGAAAGAATAAAAGCAATAGCTCTAAAGATAAATTATGCTAACAGAAGCTCTAAAAACAAACATTTTCACAGGTTGAGAGGAAGGAGCGAAACTGAAAAGCTGAAGACACAGGCAGAGAAGTCTAGAAAACAGTTGCAGATTTCTATACTATTAGGATTTATAGAAAGTATGTCACATTCCTGTTCATATCTACTACCCATTTAATGTTTTTCTAGAAATCTTATTTTGGTATTTTGTTGGTTCATCCCCACCTCAATATTTGAGCTGCTATATCAAAATATCCAGGGTCACTGAGATGTCTTTTAGTGTCATCTTGTTGGAAAAAGCCACAGACTTTCATGAGACTCAGGCTAACGAAAACATTTCTCACTCTTGCCTCACCCCTTTTCTTGCTTCCTGCAGCAGTGAGAGACTCCAAGGATACACTGCCAACATAATCATCAGTTTGTGGAGCCCAGTTTCACTGTGATCACAAATAGCAGTCCATGTTATTACTTACATCACCCAGCAAAACAGCATGTCCATTGGGTTTTAGGATATTATTATTAATCTCAGTGGTTTGCGAATACCATTAGGAATAATTTTCATTACACTGGGATCAAGACTGACTTCAAATTAGACTCTGCTCCTTATGTTTCGCCATGTGTCTCTAAGTTTATTCCACAATACTTTGAAAGAACTACTTATAGACGATTTTTATACATTGCTAAACTCTCTCAGCATGTGTCTTAAATCTGGTTTTGTAGATAATCAGCCAGATTGAAACAAAATGATACCTGAGTATTTCTTTTGTAATGCACTGAATAACATCAAAAGTTTACCTCATTAATGCTAGCATGATAACTATTTTTATTAACAGCTTTTAGCTCTCCTTTTCTGGTCCAGGACAAGTTAATAAGGTAAGGTCAAAACATTCTTTGGGAGTTGACCTAATTGGAAATCTTTCCTATTTCTCTCTCTTCTGGGTAATGGAGTTGTTTTCCACCAATGTTTTATTTTGTTGGCTCAAAAGTAAACAACATTAAGCTTCTTACCATTTTAATCTGTTCCAGATATTAGGTCCTATTTGAAACTAAGAGACTATTTCTTCAACAGAATAAGGTTTAGTTCATTCAGTTTGAGTTTGGAAAAAAGATAATGTGTGCACTCTCTTATTTCCAGTATTTAGTGAATACACCCATTGCTTAATTTTTAAATTCTGAAGTGGAACATAACTTCTTCTGGAATAAAAACTACAAATTGGTTTCACGATAACTTTTAGCCTATTTGGGGTGATAGGACTGGGATTTCCATGACTAGCCTGTAATATAATCTTCCTCTTTAATTTTAAATAGTTAACACAATCTAGAGCCTTTCCCTCACCTACAAATGCCACATAGGTTAGTGCAGCACAAACATATTAGAAATTAAATTCTTGAATCCACAGCTTATAGCTAGCTCTTGGTGAGCTGAAAATCTAAATATCCAGTAAACCATAATCTAATCAACCTACACACTTGGTCAAATTTCAGGATAATCAGACCTGTCATTGCTGCACAAAAGGCTGCTGTTAAATGTCAATCTTTCTATCACCAACAGGAAAGTCTACTTCTATAGTGTTTACAAGTCCCACTTTGGAAAATCTGGTCCTAATCCCAGACTAACTTCCTCTGTGATAATTGCTAACATAACAGCACAACACAGCAACCTTGTTAATGGAACTCTTATTTTGGAAATCCATCAGATACCCAGCTGCCTCCCTAAAAGGGGCTTCAATTTATGCAGATGCCAAAGGTCATGTTTCTTGGGACCCAAACTAACCCAAATGGCTTCCTTCTCCCATTGATGTGACTGATATGAACCACAAACTCAGTCATACTCTGAGCCCAAACTCCTCACTCCCCAGTACGTGACGCACCTGAAAACCATTGAAATAATTTTGTCTGATATAACCACTGTAGAGAAACTGGATTTGGGATATAGATAATTTAGTATGGGATGAGCTAAGACAAGATTAAACAAGTCAAGCAGATGAATGAATCCATGGTTTGCAGTAAATATAAAGAGGGAATGTGTTTCCTTTAGCACACTGTCCAAATCTCTTTCAGAGCATTAACTGAAGAGAAGGCAAAAGGAAATTTTTCAATCCCTTGTCTAGTCATCTCATTAGACTATAAATTCATTTCTTTAATTTTTTTACTTTCAGAAACAGGATCCAGCTCTGTTGTCCAGGCTGTAGTGCAGTGGTGCAATCATAGCCCACTGTAGACCTCAATCTCCTGAGATCAAGTGATTCTCTCACCTCAGCCTCCTGAGTAGCTAAGACTACAGGAGTGTACCACCACACCCACTAATTGTTTTTGGATACTTTTTTTAGAGTCTCACTATGTTGCCCAGGCTGGTCTCAAACTCTTGGCCTAAAGTCATCCTGCCTCCGCCTCCTGAGTAGCTGGAACTACAGGCACAAGCCACCGCTCCTGGCTAGATATTCTTTACATAGTTTATCTACTCTTAAAACAAATAATTTAAAACAGCAGAAACGTGAAAATTTGTATATTAATAAAGAAGAATAGTCATGATACATCATTTAGTGAAAACTAGAGTTAAAGACTAACAAAAGGTAGGGTATTTTCAAATTTTGAATACAAACATTACTTGTATTCATCTATTTGTGTATACTACGTCACTGGATACCTCCCACTGTGGGACTGAAGGAGGAAGACAGAAGACCATTAAGTTGACTTTAGAGCCTTTTATGCTTTTGAATTGTTAAAACATGTACCTTTTACTTTTATAATTCAAATAACAAAAAATTTTTTAAAGTAAATCCCCCCAGATATATATATATATATATATATATATATATATATGCATATGTCTTCTTTAACAGACACAGGAAGAAGAAACTATATATGTGTGTTTATTTTAGTTTAAATAATTAGATTTTGCATATATGGATATTTATATTGAATATCATATGGAAAAGGAAACTGTTATTCAAATACTTTAATGACTTATGTGGTGGGTTAAAAACTACAAGGATTTGGAGAAATTGCAGGCAAAAATTTACAGCATTGTCTGATGACAGAAGTGCAAAGGGCAGAACAGTTGCTGAAAGAACGAACATCTTGGAAGTATATTTCTTTTATTTTTTCCCATTGGGGTCTGTGCCATGAAAAGAAAACTCTGTGTCTGGAAATCTGGGGGGTATAATCCAGAGAAACTTCCAAGTCAAGAATTATTTTATTTTTGGGAGACCTGTCTTGCACAGACACAGCCTATGAAGTTGAGATTCATCTAGAAAGACTCTTGTTTGTCTTTGATAGCTGAGGGTGAAGGGAGAGCATAAGAGAGATTTCTCACTTAAGAGGCAGGAAAGGTTAGTGGAGGGGGTGGTAGATAGCATGAAATAGGAAGTTGAAATGCAGAGGATGATGAAACTGTCCCTGCAGCAACCCGAGCCAAGCTGAGTAATGAGTGCAGGCTCATCATTACTCACCAGGACAGAGTTATAGCCTGATATTTTCACATACTGTAGTAAAGTCAGCTCAGACCATCTGGCCCAAGAAACAATGGGGAGGAGTCACAAAAGGTGTAGGGTGATGTTCCCAGAGGCCTTGTCTTTGAAGAATAAACCCTTAATGGGAAGAGTGACAGCAAAGGCAGGAAATTACTCAAATAGCAGAAAGAATAATTAAGTGTAGCTTTAGGGGGCTTCCTTGAATCTCAGGTGTTCCCAGTATTGGTTTTCCTAACAGTTAACAGTCTTGCACATACTACTGCCCAAGCATAGTATCTACACTCACCTCGGTGTCCATTTTTACTGGAAATTATGCACCCTGGGATATTGGCAGGACTTTACAAAGGGAGGTTCTGAATGAGAACATGTATATCTAACATTCTTCCACATTCCTGAGTTTCAAAGCAGAACAAATATCAGAAAGTTGGAGCATTTGATAGTGTCTCATTTTTAATACTACCCCAGTGTATCAAGTCATAAAAAAATCACTTGGCCTTTTTTTTTAACTGTGAAAGAAAAAGAGTTTATTGACATAAGTCCAAGAGATTTGCGGGGCAGTCATGATTATTACAAGGCATTTAAAGGAGAAATGAGAGGCCAATTCTGTTCCATCCCAAGCATTTCTAGGCATAGTAACAAGGTGTGTTAGTTCATTATCACACTACTGTGAAGAAATACGTGAGACTGGATAAGTTATAAAGAAAAGCGGTGTGATGGACTCACAGTTCTGCATGGCTGGGGAGGCCTCAGGAAACTTACAATCATGGCAGAAGGCACCTCTTCACAGGACAGTAGGAGAGAGAAGAAGTGCCTTCTGCCATTAATGTAAGTTTCCTGAGGCCTCTACAACCATTCGGAACTGTGAACCAATTAAACCTCTTTCTCTTATAAATTACCCAGTCTCAGGAATTTATTCATAGCAGTGTGAGAACAAACTAAGATGACAAACTGGTACCACAGAGAGTGGGGTGCTGCTATAAAGATACCTGAAAATGAGGAAATGACTTTGGAATTGGGTAACAGGCAGAGGCTGAAACAGTTTGGAGGGCTCAGAAGACAGGAAGATGTGGAAAAGTTTGAAACTTCCTGGAGACTTGTTGAATGGTCTTGACCAAAATCCTGATAGTGATATGAACAATGAAGTCCAAGCTGAGGTGTTCTCAGATGGAAATGAGGAACTTCTTGGGAACTGGAGCAAAGGTGACTCTTTCTATGCTTTAGCAAAGAGACTGGTGGCATTTTGCCCCTGCCCTAGAGACCTGTGAAACTTTGAACTTGAGAGAGATGATTTACAGTATCTGGTGGAAGAAATTTCTAAGCAGCAAAGCATTCAAGAGGAAAGAGAGCATAAAAGTTTGGAAAATTTGCAGCCTGATGATGCAGTAGAAAAGACAAATTGAGAAATTTAAGCCAGCTACAGAAATTTGCATAAGTAATGAAGAGCTGAATGTTAGTCACCAAGACAATGGGGAAAATGTTTCCAGGGGCACGTCAGAGACCTTCACAGCAGCCCCTCCCATCACAGTCTCAGAGGCTTAGGAGGGAAAAATGGTTTAGTAGGCCTGGTCCAGGGCCCCCTGCTCTGTGCAGCCTCATAACGTGGTACCCTGTGTCCATGGTACCCAGCTGCTTCAGTTCCAGCTGTGGCTAAAAGGGGCCCAGGTACAGCTCAGGCTATTGCTTCAGAGGGTGCAAGCCTCTACCTTGGTAGCTTCCACATGGTGTTGGTCCTGAGGGTACGCAGAAGACAAGAAATGAGGTTTGGGAACCTCCACCCAGATTTCAAAGGATGTATGGAAACACCTGGATGTCCAGCCTGCTGCAGGGGCAGAGCCCTCATGGAGAACCTCTGCTAGGGCAGTATGGAAGGAAAGTGTTGGGGTTGGAGTCCCCAGACAGAGTTCCCAATTGGGCATTGCCTAGTGGAGCTATGAGAAGAGGGCCATTGTCCTCCAGACCCCAGAATGGTAGATCCACCAACAGATTGTACTGTGTGCCTGGAAAAGCTGCAGATGCTCAATGCCAGCAGTGAAAGCAGCCAGGAAGGGGGCTTTACCCTACAAAGCCACAGAGGCAGAGCTGCCCAAGGCTGTGGGAGCCCACCTCTTGCATCAACATGACCTAGATGTGAGATATGGAGGCAAAGAAGATCATTTTGAAACTTTAAGGTTTAATGACTGCCCTATTGGATTTTGGACTTGCCTGGGACCTGTGGCCCCTTTGTTTTGGCCATTTTCTCCCATTTAGAATGTTTGTATTTACCCAATGCCTGTACCCCCATTGTATCTAGGAAATAACTAACTTGCTTTTGATTTTACAGGCTCATAGGTGGAAGGGACTTGCCTTGTCTCAGATTAGACTTTGGACTTGGACTTTTGGGTTAGTGCTGGAATGAGTTAAGACTTTGGGGGAATGCTGGGAGGGCATGTTTGTTTTTTGAAATGTGAGGACATGAGGTTTAGGAGGGGCCAGTGCTGGAATGATATGGTTTGGCTCTGTGTCTCCACCAAACTCTCAATTTGAATTATAAAAATCATTACATGTCAAGGGCGGGATCAGGTGGAAATAACTGAATCATGGGATTAGATCATGGAGGCCATGCTCTTCTCATGATAGCAAGTGAGTTCTCATGAGATCTGATGGTTTTATAAGGGGCTTTCTCCTCTTTGCTCTGTAATTCTCTCTCATGACAGTTTGTGAAGAGGTGCCTTCTACCATGATCGCAAGTTTCCTGAGGCCTCCGTAGCCATGTGGAACTCTAAGTCAATTAAACCTCTTTTTTTTTTTTAATAAATTACCCAGTCCTGGCTATTTCTTCATAGAAGCATGAGAACATGAGAATGAATACAGTAAATGATTCAATTATCTCCACCTGATCTCACCCTTGACATGTGGGGACTATTACAATTCAAGGTGAGATGTGGGTGGGGACACAGAGCCAAACCATATCACAAGGATAAGGGCTATATCTCCATCAATCTCCTCATGTAATAATTTATGAAGATTGTCATGTTTAAAGAGTTACAGAAGTATAAACATCATAGGCGTCTGTTGCCAATGCTCTCCAGGTACCATCAATCAAAGAATTCGAAGTTGAAATACATCAGAAAGAAGAAACTAGACCAAGTCATTTTACAATTCAGTGAATCAGGAACAGCATCTGTTTTCTATCCTGATTCATTTCTTCTAAGAGCTCCTTCCTCACAATCCATTTTCTCACACAAGTCATTTTCTTTAACTTTTATTTTCTTTTTCTACAAACGGACATCAACTCTGAGCCCCACCCCTTTCCCCACAGCTCTTGGCAGCACCTCACCACAGAAGTGGAGCAAAGACCAAGGTTATAACTGACTCCCCTCACGTAGGTCTGGCTCATATCAGGGCAATGGGAATGATCTGTTATGAACAGGGACAAAACAAAGCCTGATGACAAGAAAACAAATCAACAAGCCAGTGATTCTTTCCCCAAATGAATTCCTGAATTAAGTTTTCTATCCCTTGACACTTTACTGGCCATGGAACAGAAAGTCTGATACTCTTCATTTGTCTCCTCCAGAGGGAACTAAGACCAGAACCTTGGTCTAGGTGGGTAGAGTCCGTGGTAAAGATCACCCTCTTCCCTGCAGAAGGAGGGTGATCTTTGATGGGCCCCTGACCATTGCCCCGCCTTCAATAGATGACTCTACCTTTAATTAACATTGATCATATTCCCATAAGCCAGCTTTGGGGACTGTCAGAAGTCTTGTGGTAACACTGGAATTTATTTTCCATAAAAATTGGAGCAAGCAAGTCTTCCGAGACAGTCTGAAGATCTCATCAGATCTGGAAACTCAGTTGGCCCCCAAACAACCTAAATCCAGAGTTTATGTGAGCTTGGCACGCAAATATATTCAGAAGCTTGAATTCAGAAAGACCTTTTTTCCCCTTGTAGTATTGCCTTTAGTAAGTATTCATTTTTTAACCTCCAAACCTGCTTCTGAATTTCTAAAAGGAAGATTCCCCCAACACACACACACACACACACACACACACACACACACTGGAGAAAGGAGGAGGTCAGCATTTTGGGAGGCCACTGGATTGTCAATAAGAAAGGGGTTACTGGGGTGGGAGCCAGAGACTGCAGCAGCTGGGAAGAAGACAAGGCGGAACCTGCAATCCATAGTCCTGGGGTCAAATCTGCTTCTCTCTCTCTCTGCTTGGAAATTCTGTCAAAGCCACTCGTTATAAGCCTGTTCATTCATCGAAGAGGGTAACATTTATTACATGGGGATAAAAGCCTGAAGTTTTATGGTAACGCTAAAACAAAATGGATCAGAAATTAAGAAACTGGTAAGGCTCTTTGGGTCCAGCATTATTATTTTTGCAGCTAGAACTCCGAGGTGCAGAGGGGGAAGGTGCCTACCCAAAAGCTCACAAAAGGGAAAGTAAGGATCAGACCACAGGTTGTCTGATTCTCTCCAGGTTCCATGCCCTCCCTCTCCTTAACACCTGCCCCAGGGAGTCTACCCAGTGGTTTCTGCCTCCACGTCTCACTCTTGAAGTCTGTCCAGCTTCTCAGTTGAGAGATGAATTGTTAGCAAGATTGCTGGAAGCAATCTTCTTCTGAGCTCAGGGCTCAGACTCATGAACACCAAAGGAATGCCCTCTTCCCTCTCAGTTATGAAGGACCACTGGACTCTGATCAAGAAGGTGAGATTCTAGATTAAATGGTCTTGTGCCAGCCTCTGCCAAAGTGTAGCTCTGAGAGGATCAAAAGTAAGAGAAGAGGAGGGAGGGGGGAAGAAAAGAAAGGAGGAGGGAGAAAAGGGTTTGGAAGGAACTAATGGTAGAAAGGGGAGGGGGAAGATGAATAAGAGGAGGTAAGAAGACAGAGCATAAAGGAGAAAAAAACAAAGGAAAAGAGGGAAAGAGAAGGGAAGTTACTAAATAAGAAGCAGAATTGAGCATTATCTTTTTGTTGTTGGTTCAGAAACTCCAAATCTGAGCATCACATAAAGTCTGCCATGTGCTCCAAGGAGCAAAAGTAGACTCTGGGTTAAATGCATCCTAGGATCCCATTTGCATCCTGAGAAATCAGGAGTCCTTGTCATTTGCATGCTGAGAAGAGGGTGGACAGGGACCCTCATTTCCTGACCTTCGACAGATCTCACTTTGGACACTGCGTAAATTTCGCTAAGGGTGCTTCCCAGTCCTATTCCAAACCCACCTGAGTTTGGGCTCAGAGCAAATGTTGCAGGCATGAATTTTCTTTGGTGACTTTCCATCCAGAAACTCTACTGAGAAACCTCCAAGCCCCTTAAACTGACATATATGTTAATATCCTTTGTCCAGCCAGGAGCTGCTTCCAGCTTTTCTTTGCTAAAGTCTGTGGGTGCCTTTGAACTCCAAATAGCTTCCAGATCTTGTGGGAATGCTGTGAGTGGCAGCATTCAACCAGAAATGCCTGGGGCTGCATGAACAAAAATAGCTGCAGGGACTAAGTAGCTGCTACTTTCCCTGACTCTTAACACAGTTTGCTCTGGCTCTGGAATACACAGTGCTAGTAGGACAGAGATGCCAGTTTGAGACCCTGACCACTTCTGGAGTCTGTTACATCTGTGAACACTGGCCAGGCTCCTGGGTAGGGCCCACCGTGGATCTATTCACTTGAGAGCTTGAGAGGACCCCTGGGAAAGGACTGAGGGAGGCAGACAGATGAACTTACCAGAAACAAAATCCCAGTGTCCAAAGGGGCCTTGGGTTTGTGAATACAGCTTTGTGTCTGTAATTTGGATGTCTTCCCTGTTAAGAGAGATTCTATGAGTAGTAAAACAAAACAAAAGTGAAAGAACTGTTTATACTGAAAACTCTGCTTTGGTAAGCCTTCAACAAACTGTAAAGCACAGGGGAGGGAGGCGTTCTGCCTTCGATGAGAACACAGATGGGCTGGTGCGTAAGGCCTGAAATTCAGGGCCAGTGTTATGTGCTGCTTTGACATTTGGTGAAACCAGGAGCACCTCAAAAGGCCTAACTACACGTTCCTTTCCTCACTCTGCTCCCACAGATAATGTCCCCCAGCTGAGCAATACTCATCAAATGGACCACATGCAGTTCCTGATTATTCCTGAATAGTGGATTTCAGGTCCTTGCCAGCCCAGGAAGTTATTTAAGTAAGCCAATCATTTTCTTCCATAAGAAGCAGGGGCACCTTGCCCTTTCATCACTGTAAAGCCTGTCTCCCATACCTTGGTCATTCACTCTGTTCTTAAGGGAAAGCACTGTGTGGTCCTGCGTGGTGTGTGTTGTGGTCCTTTGACAGACTGTGAGTGTATGTAGCTAGTAAACTGTAAATATCATCTGTCCAGTGCCAGACACCTCCCAAATCCTAAGGTGGTAATTCCTCCCTCACCAACAAGGGGAATAGGAGGTGACCAAACCAAGGTTTGGGGCTCCCATTATTTTAGCAATGATGGTGGAAGTGTCCCATGGTGGTGGTGCCACCTGGATGCAGCAGAAGGAAGGACCAGCGTCAGGAGACAGGACAAGCAGCTTTGGGAACAGCAGCACATAACATTCCTTGTATGGAAATCAACATTCTAATGGTGGAAACTTGGGGAAGTGTGTGAGGAGGTAGTCTTTACCACTTCCTGTAAAATAGAAGACTTAACTGAAAAATTACCTAGATTCTAGCTTTATTAACTAGTTATGTGACCTTGGGAAAGTAACTTACTTCTCTGAGCCTTGGTTTCATCTCCTATGAAATGCAGCAAGTAAACTGGACTGCATGCGCATGGATGTAAAGGCTGATGTAAAAGTTCTGGTTGAGGAAATGGAAAAAACACACAAAAAATCTGACATTTGTCTCTTAAAAATCTGACATCTATCTATTCATCAATTTCTGTCTGAACCTCACTCCTAGTCCTGTTTTTTGGCTTGTTTGTTTTGTTTTTGTTTTTGTTTTTGAGACAGGGTCTCACTCTGTCACCCAGCCTGGAGTGCAGTGACACAATCTTGGCTCACTGCACCCTCTGCCTTCCTGGGCTCGGGTGATCCTCCCACCTCAACCTCCCAAGTAGCTGGGATGCTGGCATGCACCACCAAGCCCAGATAATTTTTGTGTTTTTTGTAGAGACAGGGTTTTTCCATGTTGCCCAAGCTAGTCTCCACCTTTTAGGTTCAAGTAATCTACCTACGTTAGCCTCCCAAAGTGCTGGGATTACAGGCAGGAGCCACTATGCTCGGCCCCAGCCCACTTATCCCTGTTGCTACATCTCCTTCCTTCCTCATTTAGACCCCAATGCAAGTCAGGGTTTTTGGAAAATATTTGCTAATGCAGGTGACCTCTGTGCCAAATTATAAAAGCATGAAGTGGACAAGGGAGAAATGAAAACGTACTCTAGATAAGGTGCCTGGGTATATGGCCTAGCTTGAGTAAAAAGTCTATATTGGAGAGAAAGAAGAGATTCATTTAGACTGAGAAGAAACAATGAGTAGAGAAGATGTGGCTGGAAATAAAACTCTGGCAAGGATAAGCACCAGTGGATAACCTGTTTGCTGGGTGGTCTCAGGCAAGTCACTTAACCTGGATAGGTCTGAAAAAGAGACTAGAATGTGTGCATAGGGTTGGTCACCTGGCTACATTGTACCTAGGTTGTGTGGTAGTGTGGAGAGAAAGGAGTCTAACTTTCCCTGGAGAAACTTCTCTCAGAAACAGGGTTGCTCCAGCAATGTGTTTTATTACCCCAGGCATGTGTTACAATGTTGGGATTTCCATCTGGATGATAACCATGTTGTGTGCGAAGGACTGTGATCTGCTAACTGTGAAGCAATTGGTGGTGTCTGTTCTAGACTCAGGCAAAAATGCAAGCCCTTTGGTCTCCACATCATTATTTTCTTCTCTACCTCTCTCTAGATGCCAACGATGGACCAGTTTCTCGATGGATAGAATTTGTTTCTTCAAATTCTTCTGTTTCCTTTGTGTGGTGTCTCTGGGTGTCCTGTGATGCTGATATTTCAATGATGGGCAAGTATGTATGTTCTTTGACACAACTTGAAAGTATCTGCGTAAAGAGATCTGGTCTCACTCACACGTAGAGGCTTAATGAGATCCTGATGTTTAGATAAACCAAAGCGCAGGCCCCTGGATTCCTCTGAAAGGCCATGAATGCAGCTGCCAAAGGGTGAAGCCCCTTTACCATCCTTTATCTATACACACGCAACATCTCAATTAGGAGCCATCAGAAGGCAGGCAGAACCACACAGTCTTCACTGATCTGGCAGCACCCACATACAGGTAGATGCTTAATAAGGATCCTTGATAAAAATCACATTTTCTTTCCAAAATCTCATTTCTCAAGTTCAATCAAGCCTATGGCCAGTTAGTTCAGGTAAGCCAAGAACAGGCCTAGTGGATACAGCCAGAAGAAGCTCAGTTATAACCTTATCGGGTGCAGTAGATAGAGTGGTTAGCTGTAAGGTTGCTCTTATTTCTGGGTCCTTGGGCTGATTAGGAGCTCCAATGAATTGGTCCATATATAGTGGCAAAGGGAAGCCTGCAAAGGACATATGTAAACATTTCAGGGAAATAGTTCCTTCAAACCACCACCACCAACAACAACAATCTGACTGAACCACTTCTTACCTACAGAAAAATGGCATAGCGTTGTTTCCTTTCTCTACATATTTTTTATGATTCTTAGGGTTCTGCGTCTGTTGTTTTGTTAAGTTTTCTAATGTGACGATTTCCATTAGGTTTACACTACAAACATAATGCAAGCTGGGGTTTTCAGATCAATTCCTTTACTCTATTGTAATGTCAAAAGTTGAACACTCCTTGTGTCCCCAGATCTCTCTACATTTCCCACTTTCCTTACTGGATTCTGGGCTCTTGAAAGCATCAATTCTGTGTCTGTCTGTACCCCTGGCATCTGCTACCGTGGCTGGACCATACTCGGCTTTTAATAAGTGTTTCTTGAGAGAGTGAAGTACCAGACACCTAATGAGATCTTGATAAAGGAGACCAAAAGAAATGAATCATCAACCATCCATTTATTCACCAAATATCTAGTGGAGGATATAGCAATTTTTTAAGTCCCTGCCTTAAGACACCTTGCATTCATGATATTTTGTTGTCTATAACCAGGGGGTGGGGGGTGGAGGAGAGACAGGCTTTTTGCTGTGTAGGTATGATGCAGACATTATTTTTCCTCCACTCCAGCAAAAGTTGAAGGCTTCTTTGGAGGTAGAGGAGGAACAATAAAAGGAGTATTAACAAAGAAACCCCAAACTATTTTGGGGGAATTTGGGCTAAAAGTATGCCTTTCATCCTATCCTAAAGAGCAAATAATATAGAATGGCTTACAGGAGAAAAACATGAGCTTTGGTTTCTGTATTTAGACAGCTTCATTCTTACCCAGACTATGTCCCCTTGTTCTCTCAGGCCTCAGTTTCTATGCCTGAAAATCAGGGAAAATAACTTCTCAGACATTTTGCAGGATAGATGTGAGATTGAGGAAGGAGAGCAAAGAATATAAGCCCTTCATTAGATTTTAGGACACAGAATAATAGATAACTCTTTCCCGAGCTCTACCTGTAAATACCCACTGTTCTAAGTCCTTTATTGCATTAAACTTCACTATGAAATTAGCAATATTACTAACTTTGAGAAAAATGGAGTCCAAGGAGGTAAATAATTTGCTCAAAGTCACCCAACTAGGAAATAAGGAGTGGAGGGCAGAATGAGGAAGGAGGCAGCCTAGCCCTACAGACACTGGCCTTAGTGCTGGGTTGTACTTCCTCCATGGAGAGCATGTGTACCATTTCTTCCATACTGCACCGATTGCTGAATATGGTAGAAGGACAAGATCTTTAAAAGGCTGATCCTTAATAGACTTTCTCATCTTCCTCACATTTTAGAGCATGCTCATCTGCCATGAAACAAAGTCTGGATGGAAAGACTGGGGACCCAAGAAGCAGCCTCTCTGATAGTTTCATTTGTCTGCCTGGGAATATAATGGCTTGGGGGTCCTACTACCTCTTGGACTGAAGAGCAACTGACCTCACTCCTTCCTGTCAATGATGGCATTCAACTCCAAGATCCAGAAATCAGTGCTTATGTCCCAAACACAAAAACCTGTATTACAAGGAGCTCGTTGGCACTTGCTTATGCACTTAATTGTAGAAAAAAATAGAGAGGCAGACCTATCCACTCACATACATAGCATGATATACAATGGTAATACAGGTGCAGAAACTTCCCAAAAGACATTGGTACATCTCTACATTGATAGATTAGTGACAGAGACAGAGGCAGAGGCAGAGACAAGATGGAGATGGAGATGGAGATAGACTAATACATAACGGGGTAAATGTCCCCTTTGCCTTTAAAGATCAAGGATAAGGATATTTATTTAGTCATAGTTCTGGAAGGTAGAGGATAAAAGCCAAATTGCTGAAAACTTGGGCTCCTTCTGACATATTCTTTTGATTCCATATCTTGGAATGCACTCTTGGCTTTTTTAGCAATCCCTCAAATTGCTTCTCTTTCTTGATGCACCCACACTGCTAGTATGTTAACAAAGGATTACAAATTCCTCCTCAAGAGAGCATCAGGGTGAGGCTCAGGGAAAAAGGAACCACTTAGACCCAGATGACTAAGGCAAAAAAATTATGCACACACAAAGGCAGTATAAAATCCTTAAGGCAAAAGTAAAAAATAAGATAGCCAGAAGAGTCCCACTGGAGACCATTGGAAATGATGTAACACATCATGAGTCCTTTCTTGCTGACCTTGATTCTTTTGGTATTATTATTATCAATACTTGGGTTTATGTCACGTTCAACTGTCAATGAGTTAGCTGCAAAATAACTGGCGTGCATTGGACAGGGGGAATACTTCAGCGTTCCTGAGATGAATTGAGAGAGTGACGAGGAAACAATCTTTGAAGACAAGGAAGAAGCATCAAAGATAGGTAAGCCTGGAATGTCCTTAGGAAAGGGCCTTCCTAATCCTTCTGCCTTAAGAAGAATATCACATTGACACTTGGGCCTGGGAGGAAACTGAGGCCACATGAGGGAGAGGTGAGAGAGGAAAGAACTGCTGGTTTTTTTTAACGTTACCTTCCTCTGAAGTGCTTACACATACATTGATTCAAGTTTGATTTTCATAAGCACCTGAGGTAGACCCTACCTCCATTTTTACAGATGGAAAAGTAGGCAAAATATAGGTAAAACCTATTATCTGAGATTATGCATTTGGTAAGTGCTGTATCTGGAACCCAGGCACCTCAATCCCATCCTTCTTTATGTATCCAGATTCCCCCTCTCTAGTGGAAAACTGGGGACCCGCCTAGGCTGAGAGTTTCTTAGAGAGGAAGCCACCTTGTGGGAGTTCTTTACTTGAAGTCTTACGTAACACTCAGGTCAAGGGGACAGAAACAGCAGAGAATAAAGATGGAAACAAAGATCAGATACGGGCACCACGGCCAGTCTTTAGACCTGAGAAGGGTCAGGCAAAGAGACAGAAGCCAGGGTAAACACAGGGGCTGGAGAAGCAAACTGAGGAGTATGGGGACCATGGGCGAAGGGAAGTAAGGAGGGTGTTCTTCGGTGGCTATTTGGGAAGATGTTTTGGCCAAAGTGGGCTTTCATATGACCCTCAGCATGATGTGAGGCAAGGTCATCCGTTTTTAAAATTCCACAGTTTGGTTCTTTTTGTTTGTTTTTGATAATTTACTCATTTCATTGAATTCCCACCCTTTTCAGGGTCATGCAAAGATATAAGTTCTCAGGGGTGAGGTTCCAAGGGACTTTATCACTCCACTAGCAGCTTGCCTAATAGTATGCAGGATCAGATATCGAGCAGTAACTATTCAGCTATAGATACCAGCTTCCTGTGTTTGGAAAAGGTAAGGAAATTGTTCATTCATTCTACAAATACTTGCGGAGGATGCAAAAATGGAACAGGGCCATCATGGACATTCAGATAAAATGCTGGGGGAGTTTAGAGGAGGAAGCTGGCATTTGAGCTGGGACTAAAATCCACCCTAGCTCTTGTATGTGTGTGCAAGTGCATGCTTTCAATGCCTTCTTATAGGAATGACGTTTGTACTAATCCCACTGTATTGCAATTATCCAGTTACTTGTCTGCCTCTCTCGATCAAGCTAAAAACTCTTAAAGGGAAAGTACTGAAGCTTGTTCATCATTGAACCTGTACTACTAGTAGTAATAGTATGCATTTTTAAAATCTTTACTAAATTTTAATTGATTTTAAATTAATCATCAGACCCAGAGTTTAGAAAACCTGACTCCAATGACAAAACCCAGTCCTAGGATTTGCAATGCATAATCCTATGCTTTCTCTATGAAATGACAAGGCTTCTGATGTTCCCTCCTGAGCAGAGTCTACAGAAAATCAAGAATTTCCCACAGAATCAAAAACAGTGCCACAGACATGGGAACATTCAACAAATATTTTATCAGAACAATCAAATGATTTGACTTACAGCAAAACACAAATTAGTGTGACTTCGGAAAATATTTTCATCATATCCTGGTCATATTTTTTCATCATGTATAATCCCTAGCAAAGAAACAGAGGACAGGAAGACCATATGACATGAGGTTTCACATTAGCTTGATTTGACAAAGACGCAAATAATGCACAGACCATCTGTACATGAGAACCAGATGTCTCATTTGCATTTGGATCTTTCCAGTAGAAATGAATGTGGAGGGCTTGAGAAATGCATTAAATTTATTTTAATTGACATAGACTTAGAATGTTGAGACAAATTGTTTTCCAGGCATCAAATGCAAAGGTCAGTGTGTGCACTTGAAGGGGTATAAATAACAATGAAGAAGGGCAAGGCAGCTGAGGTCAGCACTAGAAGCATCTGGAGGATATGGAAACTACAAGGAGACAGATATTGGAGGCACAGATAAACACCCAACTTTAATTAATATTGCTGAGACCATCTCATGTACCAGTTGTTGTAAAAGCAACTTCTGCATTCATCATTTCACTTAATTATCATAACATCCATATGGAGAAATTCATGAAACCCCATTCTGCAGATTAAAAAATGAAAAGACATAGAGACTCAAAGAGATTAAGCTGACTTGCCTATGCAGCCACAACTAGCAACTCTCTGCATCAGGAATCAAACCTACGACTTGTCGCTTACTGACCAGTGCTCTAAAGGAGACAAGGCAATGAGGAACAGGCAGGTTCCCTGGTGTCAAAAGCGAGACAACAGATTCAGAGAGTCAGCAAGACCAGCCTAACTGGCAAGAAGCACCAAGGTGTAGTTTGTTAAAAGGTCTACCTAAGAGAGTAGTCCAGGAATCACAGGTATCAAAGTCCTTGAAGCCTTTAGGTAAAACCTGAACATTGAACCCTGCCAGGGCAGAGATACTACCGTGGCTGTAAAGTGTGGATGTAGTTTTATCCTCTGGAGTCCTGGTCATTTTGGTTCAGTACAAATGGTGAGTCACGGATTTTGAAACAGCGAAGAAGAGCCAAGCTCTGAGGAAAACTCAAATGGTCTATTTTATCCTGTTCTGTTTCCAGTTTTAGAATGAATACACATCTGCTAGCTCAGAGTTTGAGCCCCCTTGAGCAGAAAGAGTTAATCCCTTTGGAATTCGGTGGGAAGCTAGGTTGGTTAGGTTGTGGGGAAGAAAAAAAAAAAAACTACCAGCATTTAGCTCATTGAAACAGAGAAGGGGCCTGTGGGTCACTGTTGTTCAGCACCAAGACTAGGAAATGGTTTATTGTACAACATTCAATAAGCATTTTCTCTGAAGGAAGTGGGCTGTAAATGTGTCAAATGACAGTTATGGATTGGTCTCTGGGGAGAGGAGATGTGTTGAATTGCTTTACTTGATAAATTGACTTAGGATTTAAATACAAACTTCTACTCTGAATCACATGGACGTAGAGCAGTTCTTAATTCTATTCCAATAATGCCCTGTTGAGAAGCTATTCCTTAATATTTATGTGGTTCTTCATGAATTTTCTAAGGTATGTTTATACTTATCATTCTTGAATTTCTTGTTGCTTGTGTTGAATTGAACCAAATTTGGCCTGAGAATGACTCTATACTTTGATTCCTTATTTAACACCTGCAACCTAACTTAGTACAGAAACGAACGGAAAGCCAACCGTAGGGGTATACTGTCATAACAAATAACTGAGTCTTGGCCCAACAGAGCAGCTAAACTCCAATCAATCACTGATCAGACCTTATGCAAATAGGGCAAACACCAAGCTATAATAAATCAAGCTGTTTCTGTGCCTCACTTCCATTTTCATAAATGCTGTCCACCCATGTGGTAAAGGGGAACTCTCTGGCTCTGAGGGTTGCCCAATTTATGAATAGTTCTTTGCTCAATTAAATTCTGCTGAACTTAATTTGCCTAAAGTTTTTATTTGAATACATGGGAAAAGCAAAGCATTATTTTTCCCTCTCCCTTTAAAACAAATTTTTTTAGAGATGGAGTTTGCTCTGTTGTCCAAGCTAGAGTGCAGTGGCGTGATCATAGTTCACCGTAACCTTGAATTTCTGGGTTTAAGTGATCTTCCTACCTCACCCTCACAAGTAGCTGGGACTATAGGCTCATGCCACCACGCCCCTCTCCCTTTCATTTTAGATGAAACAGCAGTGGTACAGGCCGGGCGCAGTGGCTCACACCTGTAATACGAGCACTTTGGGAGGCCAAGGAGGGTGGATCACCTGAGGTCAGGAGTTCAAGACCAGCCTGGACAACATGGTGAAACCCTGTTTCTATTAAAAATAAAAAATTAGCCAGGTGTGGTGGTGCACGCCTGTAATCCCAGTCACTCAGGAGGCTGAGGCAGGAGAATCACCTGAATCGGGGAGGCAGAGGTTGCAGTGAGCCAAGATCATGCCACTGCACTCCAGCTTGGGCAACAGAGCGAGACTCCATCTCCAAGAAAAAAAAAAAAAAAACTCAGTGCCAAGCATTGGGCTAAGCACCTGATAAATACTCTCATTTAATTGTCATCTCAAGTCTATGATATAGGTACAATTATGATCTGCTTTTGAATAAAAGAAAATAACTGAGGTTTACAATGGTAAACATTTACTTCTACAAAGGTTTACTCAAGGCCCCACAAGCAGGAGATGACAGAGCTGGGATTTGAGACCCTGCAGTCTAGTTTCAGACTCCTACTTCCAACCAGGGTGCTCTAGCTTCCCTTTCCCTGGCTCCTCCTGCACCTATTTAGCCCCCTCTCTACTGTGCCCCACCTGGTAGTTTAGCAAGCGTCACCTGATTCCAAGAAAATTGGATAACAGAGCTGTTGAGAATAAATGATAATAATTTAAACCTATTATCGGTCCAAGACGTGGGAGTTAGCACATTGTAAATGCTCAAACAAATGCTAACCAGTATGTAAAAAACAATATGTATGGAAAACAATGTTACTTTTCTTAACATCAGGACTCCTTTTAGGGAGAGGATTCCAAGTCATTGGAAGGAAACTTTGATCATTGGTTTAGGGGTTAGAGGACTATGTCCAACTGTCAATTAAACTACTCTACTTCATTCTATGGAAGATGGCTCCATTTACTTTGGGGACTTTATTTGCTGAAAGGGGTATGCAAGATTTCAGTGAACTTAATTCCTTCAGATCATGGGAAGGAGACTGAGGGAAAGGAGAAGCTAAGTACCACTGGGAAGAGAGAATTTGGAGAGAAGGGAGCAGAAATATCTAAAAGGGGATTTCTATTAAATATTTTGCTGTGTCGCCTGGAAAGTAGACTCTGTCTTGCATCTCCTATAAATCCACAATGTAGTCCTCAGTGCTCATTGATGATTTGTGGAAGGTACGTTCCTTCTGAAGAAGTGAAGTTTCCTCGTTTGAGGAAGGTGCAGGAAGTGAGAGGTCACAATTTTATTGTGTAAAGAGCTGGAAGGTGCCTGGTGCAAGATGAAGCATGGAGCAGGCATTGAAAAAAACCAAACTTACTCTCTCTATTGTCATTATAACCAATGGTACCTTGATTTCTAACAGAATAATAGGAGACACAACAAAAGAGCGGAAACACTGGTTTTCTGCTGTTCGTTAACCAATTCATTATTCAATCATAAGACTGAGGCAAATGCTGCTGCCTCTAGGGATGAGAAAGACCAAGAAGGAGATGTTGGTTCTTACTTGATGTTTGAAGCATATTGTAACTCATGATAAAACCTGAAGAACAAATTAGATCACATCTCAGCATTTACTGCTTCCCTACCTAAGCTTTGATACCTTACAACAGAGTTTGTCTGCAATTATATTTCAATTTTAAACATACATATGGATACATTATAGCATACATATATATAAGATGTGTATATGATAACATTGAATAGTGACATGTATCCATACGTATATCTACATGTATACATACACACACACACACACACACACACGTATATGTCATCTAATGGCTGGTCAAACAGCGTGGAAGAATAAGCACCCTTACCAGTCAGTGAGAGTATTTGCTGTTGTTGCTTTTTAATCTAATCCTCATGTAGTACTTATTATGAGTCAGGAATTCTTTTCGAGTATTAATCTATTTAATCCTCAAAATAGCTCTATGAGGTAGATGCTATTATCCTCCTTACTTTACTCATGAGAAAACTGAAGCACAGAAAGATTAAAAATTTGCCCAAGGTTACACAGTTCGCCAATAGACAGAGGAGCCCTTTGACAGGCAGTCTCTGTTCTTGAGGGATGTTCTGGGAGTGCCACCAAAATGCCAAGAAGAAGTATTAAGCAGGTTGACGAAATTCATACGTTTTTCCCAGCCTCAAGGCATCTCCCAGGAAATGGCGGAGGAAGGAGAGGATAAAGATAGGCAGACAATTGTGGATTGAGTGAAAATCCCTTTATAACAGCCAGCATAAACCTTCCTGTAGCCTCAGAGGAGGCACCAACAATCCAATGTACAGTAGCTAAAAGAAAAACAATTGTCAGGGGCAGGTCACGACTTCAGGGAATTTAAAGAAAAAAAAAATGAGGGCATGAAGGTGCAGGATGTCTGGAACACCAGTTCAAAGGTACTATGCTAGAACCACCTGGAACAAATGCTGATTCGGTTTTCGCCATCATTTCCAGGAACCCATTCCCCAGACCCCACAGGGACACATGTAATGTGCCCTTTTCAACTTGAGTGGCACAAGAAAGCGGCCAACAGGCTTTGCAGGGACATGCCCTATTCCTTCCAGCTCCAACACCCACAGCAGCAGCGAGATGGAATTCTGCATAGAGAACCCCAGTCCAGGTCACGAGGGTAACCCGTTGCCGTGTATGAAAACTACATCTTGACAATGTCCTGAGCTCACACTGATGGACATGCTTAACCAGCACTGTCCTTATCCAAGGATATATTTCTCCTGGGGGAACATGACATCTTTATTCTGAACAGAATGTCCTGAGTGGGGGATGAAGACAAACTAGAGCCCTCTAGCTGCAGCCTATTTGAAACTGATGCCTGTTCATTTGAACAAGAAGTCCAATTCTTTTCTCCCTGGAACCAATGATGTCATGATTTTCCATAATTTGAACATCATTTATTATTTAATAGACACACAAGCTTAACCCTCTCCTGATTTATATGTGAAGATTCTCTTGAGATCCTTTAAGGATGTGTAGAAAAGATATGTATTTTATGTGTGATCTAAGTTTGAACCCAGAAGGATATCAAAAACCGAAATGGTAGAAAAATGGCAACAACATCACTCTCTTGGTTAATGTATTTCTATGCTAACCAACGGAACTGAATTTGGAATAGAAACAGAGTTCAATGAAAGAGCAGATTTAGCCATCCAATCTGCACTACTCATAAAAATATGACTCTGGAATGGGGGCCAACGCTTTCTGGGCACCACGAAGGAGAATTGGCTGCATGACCCTGGGCTTTTCTGAATAAGTTTCCTAATATATAATATTGAAGACAGTAATGCTGAGTTAGCAGCACTATTCTAATTACTATTCTTGCAGTATGATCCACATGCACGGCATCTTATCTGAACTTCTCTTGTGCCATAAACATTTTACTTTTATAATGATTAGTGGTTTTGTATGCATCTTCTCCTGTTTAGGCCAAAATAACCTAATAATTTAATAGTTTACAGAGGTGTTCATGCACATTAAATCAATTGGTCCTCACAGCAATCCTGGTAGATAGGACAAGTAAACATTATTTCATTTTAGAAACAAGGACACGAAGCCAAAGGAGATTTCAATAATTTTCCTAAGCTCATGCAGCTAGAATGTAGTATAAGAGGGCACAAGTCTGGCACTTCTGATTCATAGAAGCCAAGTCCCCAGGTCAAATACTGGCTAAATAGGAAGGGCACAGACTTTCACTAACATAGGACCATTATTTCATCCTTGATCCGTTTCCTTTTCCACGCCCACTCTCAGGGCCGAACACCATTCTTCATGAATATTAGGCTCTTCACAGATATTTGCTGAATTCTTTTACTCATCCACTCATTCATTCATTCATTCATTCAATATTTATTGAATATCTATATGCCAGGCGCTCTGTTAGGTGCTAAGATACTATGACAAAAACGACTGACTTGATTGTGCCTTCAAAGGAGCTTATAATGTAGTGGGAGAAAGAAAAAAGGAAGGAAGGGAGGGGTGGAGAGAGGGAAGAAAGAAGGAAGGAAGAAAGGGAGGGAGGAAGGGAGGAAGGGAGGGAGATAAACTGGTCATAAATAAATATTATTTATTTTTTAAACTGGATAAAATACAAACAGTTTGGTCCAGCCTGGGTAAGTCTCCTTAGTGGTGCCCAGAAAGAACTTGGCCGCCTCGCTCAGAGTAATTTTTTATTAATACTGCAAAGATTTCCTAAATGTGGCTTGTTGCAGGGTTTCTGGATTGCTGGGGAGGAAATGTGAAGGTGTGTCCAGCGTGGCTGGAGAAGATCACGTAATGAATTGCAGTGAAATCATGGGAAGCTTGCTAGATTCGTCTTCTGTTCCTTCTCTTTGTCTAGATGAGAGAAGTGTTTATTTAGAAATGTTCTCTCTGCCCTCGACTTAGAAACAAGTCATAAATTTTACAATTCCCATAGAAACCTTCAACTTTTTGTGTATTTTCTCTTTGCTACAAACTCATGGACACTCTCTGAAAATCAGCCCTGAATTCACACCACAGCTTCCAATGCATTTCAGTTACATAACGTTTAACAATTCTGAATCAGAATTTTTTGGCACAGTGATTTCATCCAATAGCAAGGGAAGGGAAATAACAGGTTTGAGCTCCTGCCTTACAGCAGGTTCTCTACCCTCTACCATTTTATCCTTGGTCCAGGACATAGCAACCCTCAGTAAATAAATGTTTAATGAACGTATGAATAAATGATGTTAGGGCAATAGTGTGACTCTACTTATTTTACTTAAATTACTCAAGGTACCCATTAGAAAATTACTTTCCTACATATCATGAAAATATTTGTAAAAGAATAAAATCAACATCTTCTTCATGCAGAATGTGCTTTTAAAAGTAATGAGTTTTAGTCCTTTGTTTAAAAAATCAGTCTTTTCATTTTTCAAAAGAGGACATTCATACAGCCAAAAGACACATGAAAAAATGCTCATCACCACTGGCCATCAGAGAAATGCAAATCAAAACCACAATGAGATACCATCTCACATCAGTTAGAATGGCAATCATTAAAAAGTCAGGAAACAACAGGTGCTGGAGAGGATGTGGAGAAATAGGAACACTTTTACACTGTTGGTGGGATTGTAAACTAGTTCAACCATTATGGAAAACAGTATGGCGATTCCTCAAGGATCTAGAACTAGAAGTACCATATGACCCAGCCATCCCATTACTGGGTATATACCCAAAGGATTATAAATCATGCTGCTATAAAGACACATGCACACGTATGTTTATTGCAGCACTATTCACAATAGCAAAGACTTGGAATCAACCCAAATGTCCATCAGTGTCAGACTGGATTAAGAAAATGTGACCCATATACACCATGGAATACTACGCAGCCATAAAAAAGGATGAGTTCGTGTCCTTTGTAGGGACATGGATGCAGCTGGAAACCATCATTCTCAGCAAACTATTGCAAGAACAGAAAACCAAACACTGCATGTTCTCACTCATAGGTAGGAACTGAACAATGAGATCACTTGGACTTGGGAAGGGGAACATCACACACCGGGGCCTATCACAGGGAGGGGGAAGGGGGGAGGGATGGCATTGGGAGTTATACCTGATGTAAATGACGAGTTGATAGGTGCTGACGAGTTGATGGGTGCAGCACGCCAACATGGCACAAGTATACATATGTAACAAACCTGGACGTTATGCACATGTACCCTAGAACTTAAAGTATAATAAAAAATAAAAATAAAAATAAAAATTAAAAAATAATAATAATAAATCAGTCTTTTTAAAAAAAAAAAATTTGTCAGATAATAGCCACTGATAAAAATTCATTTCTTCCCAGGCATGTTCATTATGGCATATTTATAAACCTGATTGCACAACCAGTAGATAGAAAAAGAGCAAAGTGTATATCTTCTAAGAATTCAGTGCTTGAGTAGCATGAATAATTTCAAAACCCAAACCATGTTATAGGTAAATAACTCATGCTGTGTTAACACTCCTCCACTGATGGCATATAAACCACAGCAGTGACAATAAGCAGGAAAAAAAATGCAACAGTCTTGCAATCCTTTGTAACGTCATATTTCTATTTCTACTGCATCCATTTGGGAGAAAATTATATTCCTCACTACTGGAAATTACTTATTCTTGTTAAGGTAAACCATATGATAAAATTATTAAATAATTTTGATGAATAAAGGAAATAATGACAACGAAATACCAAAAGATATAATTTTGTTTCTTGGCCAAGTTTGTAAGAAAAAGTTTACAGGTAGGATTTTATTTTTAAAAAGATGACTTAGTTCTGGAATTCTTATGTCTTGACTTATTCTCTCAGTTTCTGAAATATTGGGGGGAAATCAGAAACTTCTTTCAGAGTTGGAAACCCTCTCCTTAGAAGAATGTACATCTGGACAGAATTTTTAAATTTTTTTAATTTTTAGTTTTTTGGGTACATAGTAGGTATATCTATTTATGGGGTGCATAAGGGGTTTTGACACAGGCATGCAATGTGAAATAAGCACATCATGGAGAATAGGGTATGCATCCCCTCAGGCATTTATCCTTTGAGTTGTAAACAATCTAATTACACTCTTTAAGTTATTGTAAACTTAATTGTGCAATTAAGTTATTATTGACAATAGTCACTCTGTTATGCTAACTTGCATATAATCTCACAGGGTTAAATCGCATTCGAGCCTTAGATGTCCAGGTTCACTCCTTTCTATAGGACAGCAACAACAAAGCTAACAGGAGAGAAAGGAAGTTGCCCATGTGAACTCATGAAAACACCCAGTTTCAGCTTCAGGTTCCCACCAGCTGCTACCATCCAACATGATCTTTCATTTTGGAGACTCCAAAAATACTTCAAGTATCCAAATGAAAAACTTGAACAAATTATTTCTAAGAGTTCCTACAAAATATTGCTGTAGGAACTGTCTCCAAGACTGCCCCATTTGGCAAGCAGGCCTCAGCATGCCTGAGTGTGCCATGGGTGAATAATAGTGCCAGCTCTTGTTTGTTGTGTGTGTATAATATGCCAGGCATTTGCAAAAGCATTTTACCTTAAGAGTCAGGTTCTATTTGCATTTTACAGAGGAAGAAACTGAGGCTTAAAGTGTCACATGACTCACCTGTGGTCATACAACCTGGACGCTCAGATGCAAGTATTCTAACTTCCCTGGCAGCCATGAGTACAGGCTGCCTGGAGGGGTAGGGACGGGGTGCCACTTGTAGAGACTGTGGACTGAAGATGAAAGGATACCTTTGCTGAATAATGCTTGGGGATGGGGCACACAATGTTTTTTTTAAAAATGGCTTCATTGAGATATAATTCACATACCATAAAATTCATCCATTTAAAGTATATAACTCAATGGTTTTTAGTTCATTCACAAATATGAACAACTATCATGACAGTCAATGTTAGAAAATTTTCATCACCTCAAAAAAACCCTCCCTGTTCCCAGCCCTAAGAAACCATGAATCTACTTTCTGCCTCTGTAGATTTTACTATTCTGGACATCTATATGAAAAGAATTATGTAATACATGTACTTTTTGTGACTGGCTTCTTTCACTTTGCATAATGTTTTCAAGGTTTATCTGAGTTGTAGCATGTATCAGTACTCTGTTCCTTTTCATAGTTGAATAATATTCCACTGTATGGATATACCACATTATGTTTATTCATGAGTCTATTGATGGATACTTGAGTCAATTCTGCCTTTTGGCTATTGTGAACAATGCTATTATAAACATTTAAGTTTATGTATGAATGTACACTTTTATTCCTCTTTAGGTATATACGTAGGATGAGAATTGCTGGGTCATATGGTAACTCCATGTTTAGTCATTTGAAGAACTGCCAGACTGCTTTCTAAAATAGCTGCACCATTTCGTATTCCCATTAGCAGTTTCTGAGGCTTCCTATTTCTGCATGAGGCATGCAATCTTTGTCATGTTGTACCTCACTTAATGACTTCCTGGGTTGGGAGGGCTATGATGCATTCCCCTCATGCCTCTTGGGTTGGAAAGTGACAATCTTTTTTTGGAGGGGATTTTTTAGTTTTTGTGTGTACATGGTGGGTGTATATATTTCTGGGTTGTATGATATAGTTTAACACAGGCATTCAACACATAATAATCACATCCGGGTGAATGGGGTAGGCATCACCTCAAACGTTTATCCTTTGTTTCAATGCAAATTATCCTCTATTAGTATTTAAAATGAACGAAAAGTGACAATCTTAACATTGAATTATCTCTCTTTCTCAGTCTGTCAGAACCTTAATATTGTTTTAATGGTACTTTTTGTGCTTGGTTTCCTTTTAGGTTTTTTGGTGATGTTAAAACTCACACACAAAAAAAGTTCACATATAGACACACGCAACACACACCAATTCTTGGTTGTCAGTCACTGACACAAAGCCTGGGGCTTTGATGAGCATCCACAGATTTTGTCTGCCATCTCCAACCAGCAAATACTGTTTGAGAAACCACAAGTATAAGTGATTTGCATTCTTGTAAAACTTATGGTTCCCAAAGCATTTATTTATGCATACTCCTATTTGATCCTCTCTGACTGTCCAGTATAAAAGATTTTGACATTGGATTTGAACAGCTCAAATATAAAAGTGAAGACAACATTCAGCACTTGCTTTTGGGGTTTTGTACTCTCTGATCTGCTTCGTTCTACTTCCTTTCTACCTGATATAAATCTTTCCCTTTTTAAAATTTTTATACTTCAGAGAAATAGTCTTTTCCAATAGGGATTCCAAAATCCAAATTGTGGACCCTTGTCAGCAGCATTGAGCTCCTAACCATACCTGAAGGGAATATTACAAGCCCCTTTGCACTGATGCCAAGCCTCAAATTTGTCTCCTTTCTGTATTCATACCGAAGTGAGCATAAAGCCATAGGCTGATGCCATGCCAGGCTGTGCTGTCGGTGAAACCCCTAAAGAAGTATACCAACAAAGATACAACAGAACAATAAAATCAGGCTTGGTCTTTTCTCCAACAATAATTTCAAAACCTCTGGGTAGCTGGTTCTCTTCTGTTTCCGTTTTTTCTCCCCAACTAAAAAATGTATTTTTGCACCGACACTCTTAACGTTTTATTTTTACTGTCTTTGCCTTTTCAAATAATCTATTGTGTGTTTACATTTTTCAAATCACGTTGGTCCATTCAATAAATGTTTATTGAAGAAGAAATGTTATTTTGGTCCATTCGATCAATGTTTATGCTTTACAACTTGAGCATCCAGGGGGAACAAAATAGACACTGACCTTGTCCTCATGGAGTTTATATTCCAAGTTCTCTGGTAGAATCCATGTGCTTTAAATGCTGCTATTGCCAGAGAGGTTGTATCTATACATGTTGTGGCTGCACAAACTTATGTCTCTCCTATCTCTGTCCTTTATTTACAAACCACTTCTTTGTTGTCTGATATATGTAAAGGCTACTCCATTATGAAGACCACAAGGGGAACTTTCTCTCTTGCCCTTTGTGGTTTTAGTTTCTTTTCCTGCCCATTGAGCACAGAGATGCTAATAACACAACATCAATTTATATTCATATTTTCTCACTCAATTACATTTTGGTTTATTTATTTGTACCTTTTTTTGCAAGAGGAATTTGGTAGTTTTCAAAGACAAAATAAAATATGTTTAAATCATTTCATTAGTCCGTTCTCACACTGCTATAAAGAACTACCTGAGACTGGGTCATTTACAAAGAAAAAGGTATAATTGACTCACAGTTCCGCAGGTTGTACAGGGAGCATAGCTGAGATGCTTCCAAAAACTTACCATCATGGAGGAAGGCGATGGGGAAGCAAGCACACCTTACCATGGTGGGGCAGGAGAGAGAGAGAACGAAGGGGGAAGTGCCACACAACCAGATCTCGTGAGAACTCACTATCATGAGAACAGCAAGGGGAAAATCCACTCCCATAATACAATCATCTCCCACCAAGTCCCTCTCCCAACATTGGGGATTACAATTTGACATAAGATTTGGGTGGGGACACAGAGCCAAACCGTATCAATCATTAACATCCAATAAAATACAGCAGTCTGATACTAACTCAAGGCTGAGGAAATCTGCAAATACTGATCACAGAACTTTTCTCCAAGTTCCCATTAGTATGATGACATCATCAAAAAAATTTTGCAGAAGCCCTTGAAGCACCAAATCCTTTTCCTGGCCCTAACCTTTATGGAAAGCTTTTTTTTATTTTTCTTTTTTC
Organism: Chlorocebus sabaeus; assembly: GCF_047675955.1. Classification (NCBI taxonomy): domain Eukaryota; kingdom Metazoa; phylum Chordata; class Mammalia; order Primates; family Cercopithecidae; genus Chlorocebus; species Chlorocebus sabaeus. Next base: position 42,771,138 of record NC_132919.1, read on the forward strand.
TGTATTATTTCTTTCTCCCTCTCTCCTTTGGCATGCTTGATAGTTTCTCAGAAGTTCCTCAACAAAAGAGACTTTCCCTGATCTTTTGGGAACATTCCCATATTCTTCTTTAGGACCCTTCTCATTTTAATCAGTCTTTACAGCCTATGATAGACACTGCATATTTTCAGTCACATTCACTATCTAATATTTTCAGTGGAAAGAGCCACGCTTTGGGGTCATAGAGAACTGGGTTCAGTTCTAGGTCTGCTTCTGAAAATAACTGTGTCCTTGGGTAAGGCACTTCCCTTCTGAGTTGGCTTCTTTACCCATAAAATGGAGATAATGGCATCTTGAACTTGGAGTTCCGATAGGATAATATTTGTGACAGGCACATTAATGACCCTCACCCAAATATATCCACGTCCTAATCCCCAGAACTTGTGCATATGTTAGGTTTCATGGCAAAGGAGAATTAAAGTTGCAGATGGAATTGAGGTTGCTAATCAGTTGACCTTGAGACAGAAGATTACTCTGGATTGCCTGGGTGGGCCTAATGGAATGACAAGGGTCCTTGTAAGTGGAAGAGGGATACAGAACTGTCAGTGTCAGAGTGTTGCAATGTGAAAAACTCTAGACTGACCTTTACTGGCTCTGAAAATGGAAGGAGGCCATGAAGCAATGAATACAGGTAGCCTCTAGAAACTGGAAAAGGCAAGGAAACGGATTCTGCCCTACAGCCTCCAGAAAGGAATGCATTCCTGACAACACCCTGAGTTTAGCCGAGTTGAGCCCATTTTGGATTTCTAACCTCTAGGACCATAATATCATACTTCTGTATTGTTTTGAACCACTTCATTTATGGTAATTTGTTACAGAAGCAATAGGAAACTGGTAGGCAGAATAATGCCCATGCCCCAAACGTCCACACATCAATCCCTAGAATCTGTGGATATGTCAGCTTAGATGGCAAAAGGGACTTTGCAAATGTGACTATGCTGAGGATCTTAAGCAGGAGAAATTACTCTGTATTATTTGATGAACATATTGTTAACAGAAGGGATCCTCATAAAAGGGTCGCAGAAGGGTCAGTCAGAGAAGGAGATGCAACAATGGAAGCAGAAATCAGGGTGGTGTGGGGTCATGAGCCAAGAAACACATGCAGCTTTGAGAAGTTGGAAAAGGCAAGAGAACAGATTCCCCGCTAGAGCCTCCAGAAAGGAACACAGCCTCCCAACACCTTGATTTTGGCCCAGGGAGACCCATCTTGGACTTCTGACCTCCAGAACTGTATAATAATAAATTCATGTTATTTTAAGGCAGTTTATGAGTTTATAAGTTTGTGAGTTTATAAATGTTCCAGTTTATAAGTTTGTGACAATTTTTGATAATTTATTACAGTAGCAATAGGAAACAATACAATATATACTCCTCTTTCCATTTAATTATCACCCTTAACCTTCTTATTACATCAAGCTTGTTCATCTCTTCTCCCTTAGACCGTTGAATTCTGCAATCTAAAATCTGCCCCACAAATATATACAAATATTATGTATCAATAGAACACATTTTTTAAATAATAAAAAATACAAATTAACAAACCAGGGCGTAAAGAAAAAAACTGTTCTGACAGCCCTCTGAAATGCACTGCTCCCTGGGAGGTCAGCAAATCCCAGGGACCCGTCTCTCCCCCCTGACAATCGAATCATGGTTTTCACATCTGGAGCTGTGGGCTCTGCTCTTAATCATGTTTATTCTTTGAGGACTCCATCTTTGTCATTCTCTTTGCTCTCTTTGTTGCCTCAGACAAGTTCTGGAAAGAAGAAAGACTCTCAGTTATCAAGATTATTTCTTGGCACAATTTTAATCCATTCTTTCTAAAGAGAATCCTTACCCTTTTTCCTCCCCACCTCCATGGACTCTGGAATGTATGTATTAGGCAGTCTTTTGTCCTGCTTGATCTCTTTCTCCCCTCGTCACCTTGAACTTGATGGATATGTTTCAATGAATTTCTAATTTTCAGTATCTGCTCTCACAGTTCTTCACTTTCTTCTTCTCTTTTCTTCTGCTGTCATGCATATCTGTGTTTGTTCTTCAAAGGCATCAGCATTTCCTTTTATTCACTTGAAAGTTTCCTTTATATAGCACTCGAAAATTCTTCACTTATGATATATCAAGAAAAGAGACTATAGATTCCATGCTTTTGAGCTTCATCATTTTATATATTTATCTTTTTTCCTTTCTATTCCCAAAAGAGTTTGGTGGGATTTCATAGAATTTCTTAGCTTTTGAGAAGGTGAAATGAATTATTATATGATCAGAGATTACAGCGGCTTTCAAGTTATCTATCACAACCTTAATTGTTCATAAACAGTAAAAATTCTACTGGCTGACTTGTCAGCAAGCAAATACAAATCAGCGCTATTTAGTCCTTTATTATTATGAGCATTTTAAAAAAGATTTCAGTGTATGTCTTTTAAAATATTTTATATGCAACTTTCTTTTCCTACTTTGACATGCTCATGAAATTCACCTGAGCAACAATCTTTTTGCTTGCATTTAAGTTCTCTGTACCATAAATTAATTTTTCAGTTTTATATATATTTATACACCTACATTTCTATTTTAAAAATACATAACCTTAACTTTTTTCCTCTCCACATATCACCTTTTAACAAAACTTCTAAATAGCTTATATTCCAACTTGAGTACTGTTCACATTCAACAGTTTCTCACCATGAGCCATAAGCTTCTCTTTGACCAACCACTATCAGTCCAGGCATTTCATAAGCAAAAATTTCCCCCTTTACATAAATTCATGTTTCTTTCATAACAATTATTTTCAACTCTTGAAGGAATAGAGGGTCTACAGGTATTTTATAACCAAATAAATTACACTCATCAACATTTGATTATTGACCACCATCTCCGGGCAAGGCAAAGCGCTAGTGTTAGGGATAAAGTAGTAAGCAAAAAACAGCATCCCTGTCCTCAGGCAACTTACAATCTAAGTTTATAAATAAAATCAAGATATACTTATTTCAGCTTGTTTTCTCATGTGTAAAGCAGGAATTGAAGATATTGAAAATAAAATGCTTACAATATAATGCTTGGTACAAACTGGATGTTCCATTAATATCTACCACAATGACAGTGATAATAAGCATTATGATCATTATGGTGAAGAAAATTACTGGCCTCTTACTTCACAGGCTATGGCTGTAGCCCCACAGCCTTTAGATTACCAGCTCCATGATACTTTTCAGAGTAGGGAAAAAAAAGCTTACACAGTTCTGCTACTGTATTGCTTCCATGAGAGCTTAAGTCCCAGGATTAGATGGGTATGGATTCAAACCCTGACTCCATCCCTGAATGTGTGATTTTAAGCAAGTTACTAATTTTCAAGCTTTATTTTCCTCATCTGTAAAATGTGTATGAGAGTTTCCATCCCATCGGGTTTTTATGAAGGTTAAATATGAAAATAAATACAATGCATTCAGCAGAGTACCTGGGATCTAGTAAAGTGCTTAATAAACAATTAGTCAAAAATAACGTTCTTAACTCTTAATTCTGGTCTTCCAGGAATCTGGGGTCTCCAGGATGGAAAATATTACCAGAAATATCCATTAAAGAGGTGAAGACTTTTGTTTGTTCTTCGGGAGTGTGAACTGAAAGCAATTTTAAAGCAAACATATATTTTGGAGGGATTAATTTGGAGGCATTCTTCAGAATAAACTAGGAGTACAAGATACAAGAGAGCAGTAAGAAAGCTATTCACATATAGAGATCTAAAGGGTCTACATTGATGAGTTCAATATTCCTTTAGTCAAATTGCTTGGTTGTATATAGTATAGTATTTCAGGACATTCTTTGAGTTTCTTTTCCTGCGGTTTTCCTTCTTTTGTTTGTTTGTATTTTGAGACAGGGTCTTGCTCTCTCACCTAGGCTAGACCAGGCTAGAGTGCAGTAGTACCATCACTGCTCACTGCAGCCTCAACCTCCTGAGCACAAGTGATTCTCCCACATCAGTTCCACAAGTAACTAGGACTATAGGCGCATGCCACCATGCCCGGTTAATTTCTGTATTTTTTTGTAGAGACAGGGTTTAACCGTGTCACATAGGCTGGTCTCATGGTCTCGAACTCCTGAGCTCAAGCAATCCACCCACCTCAGCCTCGCAAAGTGCTAGGATTATAGGTCGCCACACCCGGCCTCTCATGGCTATCTTGATTCCACACCTTAACCATACAGGCAGGTCAAAACTCAGTAAAAATGAATTGTAACCTCGCTTTTTTGTCATCAGTTGTCCTGGTCCTTACTTGTTCCCTCAAGTATTTTGTTCTTCTATTACTTGTGTGGTTCCTGTGCCTACGGTTATCTAATCTGTTTAACATAGACTTTGGAGCCAAGCAGTTTCCAGGGTAGAAACTGAAACCAAAGCCGAGCAAAAGACGCAACTCAATCATCAATGTCAAGAGGCCAAGCTGAGCAAGAGATCCCAGGTACCAGGAAACAGGCCAAGAATCTGAGAAACCAGACATTTATTTGTTGCTCCATGATCCATCTAACTGATGTAACAAAGAACCTATACAGCTCCATAGGCTGTATTAGGATCTGGGTGTGCAATGATCTGCAAATAGGCATGGCTTTTTGTAGCCTACACACTATGGGAGAGGTAGGCACCAATAAAATCATTGTAAAATTGCACCTAGGGTAAGTGTTACACAGGCAATACATGTCCCCCAGGGCTGTAAGAGAAGGACTTGACCTGGTCAGGGAGGTCACAAAAGATTTCCCCAAGGAAGGGATGACTGAATCGAGAAGGATCATTGACTAGTGTTGAAATACAGGACATACTAAGTGGTGTCTGGAGGAGTTTCCCAAGTCCCAGGTGCCTCTTACAGGACCTGGTGGAAGATTTGGTTAAAGGTGTGATTGGAAGTATCTAGAGCCCTTAGATGCTGTATATATTTAAATCTGAACTCTCTTGACTTTGTCTGCTCTTCTTCCCTTAGACTTCTATTTCCTGGAATAGCAAACCAGGACTTGTACTGACTGTGGCCTTTCCAAATCTTGGTGGCTTTGAGAGGACACCAAACAAGGAACGAGGACAGGGAACCCAGCTCCATTTATCTAGATCTCACCCCAGCAGTGATCTGTCTGTCCAGATATTCCCTCTACCTGGCTTAGCCCTTGTGTGGAAGGGATTGTACACATTTGCTTTTGATCCATCTCTTATAACTCTTCCACTTATCTCACACTCCTATGTTTTCACTGTGAGACTTGGGTAAGGTCTGTACTTCACTGATATCCCTTAGGTATTGTCTCTTCTAATATTCTGTTTAGTTGTAAGCAGATCCCCTTCTCCACTGACTCTACATGCTAAAGAATGAGCAGCAAACAGAGACAGAGTCTATTTGAAACACATGGGCATTGAGATGCCCGATCATCTCTCTCTGATGTGCTGTCTGGCAACAAGGCAAGAGCAGCAAGCAACCACCAGATGAAAATAGTGTTCCTTTTACTCAGGAATAAACAGAGCCTCCCTGTCTTCTTTTGTTAATGCTTACATCTGCAGCTGTCAGTGAACATCCCCCAATGCCTTGCTGAACATGAGAGGAGAGGAGCTTCTCAGGGCTTGGCTTAATCTCAGAATTTTGTTCCTCCTGCCCTTATTCCTTCACCATCAGACTATGAGTGTCCTCATTACTACCCTTCTCCCTCTTCCTAAGTTACAGCACCTGTGGCTACTCACCCTCCCCATCTCCTTACCAGGGGTCCAGCCGTCTTTTCACGTTCACTACTCACCTGTACTGATAAACCCACTTCATCCACACAGCACCCTAGAGAAGGGAGAAGGGAAGATACCAACACACAGGGGTGCGACATGGCCAACCAAAGACTTTTTGGCAAGTCAGTAGCAAAGCTGGGACTAGATTGGAATGTTGGTCTTCTCAATTGTGGCTCTATGCTCTTTCTACTAAATCATGTTTGTTTTTGTTTGATTTTCAAATAGAATATTTTAGACAACAAACATGTGCTGGATATGTTCCACTTTCCTGTCTGAAAAGGTTCTCTGACCCCTGCCCTGGGACTATGTGCAGCCTCCACATTTGTTCTTGTCTTTTGGCTTCCTGTTAGGTTCGGCCAATGGGAAGCACTGGAAGGAGGCAAAAGGGTGGGAAGATAACGAGATAGGGTAGCCGTATCCCTGCTCCCTTGTTGCTGGGCCAAGGGTTTTAGTCACAGTGTTCCCCCACCCAAGGCTTCGGTTCCTGTTCAGTGTCTCTCTCCTATACCTTTCTTTGTACTCAGATATCCACTCTCTCCCCTTACCCCATCAGATCTAAGGATGATAATGGTTCCCAGCTATTGCTAGCTCTTAAATATTTTCCTATCCCTTGTTGATTTCCTTTAACTGTTCCACCTCTTTGTAAATAGTTTTTTCATTAAATTTTCCTCAATTGCCCCAGTTAAGAGTGCGCTGTCTTTTCTACAACAACTAGGAGTGATACAGAGGGTTGCAAAGGAGCCTTCTGAAATGAATTCCTATCAGCCATAGGCATCTATTTCCTGAACTCCTTTGCTGTCCTCAAGTTTGCTAATGGATATATTTCACATCTTGTAAAATATGCTTACTGTGGTGGAGCTCCTGAGAGATGAGCAGTACCCATAGAATTCCATCTTTTCAACACTGACATGACCCATAGAGCCTCTCGTGGGATTTGTACCAACTTCAAGGAGAAAATACTCCCTACACACATAAAGAAACAGGATGGGCATTCATGGACAGGATCCTTACTTCAGAGTAACAGAAAATAGATGGATTAGTGAAGGAAGGCCCTCCTGGACCTGTCTTTGGTAAGACTAATGTTGGTCCTGTACCTAAAATTGCACACAAGCCCTTTAGTTTTAATGATTAAGTCCCCAGTTATAAAAAATGGTACTTGCCACTGAACTGGAAGTACTTGTTTTCTGTGGTTAGCCTGAGGCCATGGAACTGCAGGGTCTCTTTCAGGGAGGTCTCCATGGTATATAATTCCAGGCCACCCCCCCTCACTGCCACAGTAAACAGCCTTGAAAGGCTCTAAAGGAATGCTCCCAGTGGCCACCTGGGGATCTCTGAAAATCTGTGGGAGGCTCCTAGGCATAGTGGTTTCAGGGTCTTCACACTACCATCATCCAGGACCACATCTTACTTCTCCCCACACTGTCTGAACCACTTGAAAAGTGTCAGTGAATGTGACTCCAAGCAACAGAGGGCCCATTTAAGCAGAAAGCCTGGACAATGTCAGTTTGCCATGATCACGGCCCACTCTCTCAAAAGACTGCTTCAAGACCATCACCTGGTTTAGCCATTCTGGCTCAGATAATGCCAATGTTATTGTTATTCTCTGCAAGACTATTTTAACTTCCCCAAACTTTTCCAAATCCTCTATTTCCTTAGATCCACCTTGCAAATCTATACTCTTGGCAGGATAACTACTGTTATCCTGTTTTTACAGAGAGATGAGGAAACTGAGATCATGATTTAAGTTCTCAGAGTTAGCTGTTGGCAGGACTGGAATTAGAAATCAGATCTGCCTATGTTCCCTGCCTTCCCACTCCCTCCTTTTCACTGCATTACCTTTCATCCATGATGTTTATATGCACAGTTTATCAGTTTTCTTATTGAAAATGCTTCTAACAATATTTTAATGGTGTTCTTATTCTTGCTACTATGATATAAAATTCCAGATAAATTTTGTATTCAAAAAATTTGTATTCTTTAAGTTAAAAATTTTATTTACAATGCATTTTACCATTGCAAGTTTCAAAATACTGTGGTTAGAGTTTCAAAGTGGCCCACGAAACCCAAAGACAGTAGAAAAGGTAGTACTGGCTGTAGTAGTAGTAGTACAATCTACTTTCCTAGCCTACAACAAGAACCTCTTCAAGTCCACAGCCCTGTTTAACTTGAAACTTCCCAGAGGGAACTGTAGGTTCACTGAGGATGAAGTGTCTCCATGTCACAATGCCAGCAGGGGGCCCCACAACAGCTTTCACGAGGACTGGTTTCTGCTAAGTCAAATATCATAAGTGGATAACCAGCCTCCGTAAGTCAGATCCCAGCTTCCTGCTTTGAAACTCTCCCACTCACAAAGCTGTGCATATCATGTGTCCTGGCACTAAATTAGCAAGGAATAAAGAAGCTTCATTGCTGTTGATTGTACTTCCCTTCTGTGATGGGGCCAAAAGGAATTACTTGTTGAGAGAGCTGGCACCTCCTCTAGAGATGCTCGTTGAGTGTAGAAGATATATGCATGAGCTGTGGGAGGGAAAGAAAGAAGGTATTTCCATTTAGCACCGGTTTTCTTTTCATTTCAGGGATGGTCACCATTAGAGAGGTGAAGTTCAGACATAAGCTCCACACGCTCCTTAGTGTTCACAGCCTACATAGAATCTCAGGAGCTGGGAAGAGTCCCAAGCAATCCTCTCTCCACATCTGCACCAAAATAGGAAAACAGCTCTTCAGTATTCCTTGGTCATCAATAACGTACCCAACACTGTCCTAAGCCCTGAAATATACATAAAGGAGTTTCAGTCTGCGTTCTTGAAGAAGCAGTCTGTGTTCTTGAAGAAAGTGGTTTTGAGATGAGGCATCAGATAGAAAAATATAATAAAGGGAAAATAATTGCTATTTTTTAACCAAACCTGCCTTCCAAAGTCATTACCTGGAAATGCACTCCTCTTTGTTTTTCCTTCTGAGTGCTTCAATTGATTTGCTTGAGGAAAGGTGGACATGGATTCGAGCTGAGGGAAAGGAGAAAGGCAGAATAAACATAAGAAGGTGAAAATAAATTAGATTTCTTGGAGCTAATCCCAGAGGGAATAGGTGAGGTGGAGGCAAGAGAGTCAGGGACAGAGAGAACCGCTACTGTGGCTGGTGCTGCACCTGGAGCACAACATGGGAGGCAACGTTGGAAGCACCTGCAGGGTGAAGTGGCTGAGGTTTTTAGAACTGAGATGTCTAGTGTCCACTTTGAAATTGTTTGCATTGCCACAGAGCAAACTGCCTCCCTTCCTCCTTCCAGTAAAATTTGCTCTGCTAAGATTGCCTTGTGTGGGTAAGGGTTTTGAAAATACGGAGGAAAAGCCTGCATTTCCTCCTGTTTGGACTGAGATGGTGCAGCACTGACTCTGGCACACACAGTATGGTGACAACCCATAAGCCAAGGATGCAGCCAGCTGAGCTCAGTGTGACTTTAATCCACAGAAACCCGCGAGACAACGGGGTGCGGTATGAACTCACACACAGAGTTGGAGGTTCAAGAGGATTTTCTGAGTTCTAAATGAGAAAGTAACCCTTGTTATTTATGCCTCTTTAAAAAAAAAAAGGTAAAATGTTGAAAGTATTTTAATAGAGATTAGGACATAATATTAGAGATGAGGACATAATATTAGAGCTTAGGACATAATATTACTATCACATAGGACCAAGAAACTAAAGCAACAAAAGAAGGGAAGTGGGGTTGAAAAGGGCTTCATAGAGCGGGGAAAATTAAAGCAGAGCTTGGAAGATGAATAGCATTTCACCAGTTTGAGAAAAGACGGCAGGAGAAAGGCAAAAGGAAGGGTATTTTAGGTAGAGTTAAGGGCTTATGTCAGAGTATCTCTACCTTGGCACCACTGACATCTTGGGCTGAATAACTCATTGTTCAGAGGTCCTGTGCATTGTAGAATATTTAGCAGCATGCCTGACCTCTATCCACTAAATTTTCAGTAGCACACTCCTGTCCAGTTGTGACAAACAAAAATGTCTCCAAACACTGCCAAACCAAATGTCCCCCGAAGAATAAAGCAAATGGCATGTTTGGGGGATAAAGGTCAATGAAGCTGAAACCCAGTGTTCATAGACAATGGTGGCCAAAGATAAGGTTGGCAAATAAATTATGACCAGGTGGTGGAAGGAGACTAAATGCCTGCCATGGAATTGCCATAATTCTCTACATCCTGGCAATTCAGATGTGAATTTTAAGCAGAAATAACAGAGTCCAATCTATGTTATCAAAAGATAACCAGGAGTCATATAGGTAATGACTTAGAGGGGCAGAGAGTTTAATTAGACAATTGCTACCTGTAAGAAAACAAACACATCTACCTTGCTTCTTTGTCACTTTGGTCTACAGAATGGTCTATGACTTTCCATGACTGTTACCCTAGGAACTTTCTCTTAGGCCCAGCCAAATTTGCCCAGGCTTGCCTCTGCACTAGTAGCTTGTTCTGAAGGCTGAGAACACCTGTAGCTTTGCCCCCTTTATTTTAGCAACCATTCTTGAAGCAGCCAGAAGCTCACACCCGGAAGCCCTTTGTTTGTTGTGTTGTTGCTAACAGAGCCTGAGGTTTAACAGGGGTTTCCAGGGCATGTTGATTAGCTATCTGCTACCAGGGGAGCCAGGGACATAGTGTGCGCAGGGGCTGCTCAGCTTAGGAGTCCACAGTCAGAACTGGTAGTTATTTAAAGCCTCCAAAAGTAGTGTCAGTGTCACTTTGGCATGTTTTTTTTTAAAGGTGCTTTAAGGGGCCAGGAGTAATTGCTGGCTGATTCTTCCACTTTGCCTTGCTAATTTGGGATTTGGGTTGCAATTATAAACAGCTGTTGCAACATCACCAGATTCCTAAGCACAAAAGGGGGTGACAGAAAATCTGCTTTGGGCCTGTTCAAGATTTTGATAATTGAATTTTCTCCCTTGGGAATGAGACCCTATGGGTAGTAGGCTCAGAACTCTTGTCACATTTGAAGCAAATAAAATGTTCCCTGATTGTGAAGAATACTTGTGCTCAATGAATATGTACTGACTATCTACCATGGTCCAAGCTGTGAAGACAACTTACTAAAAATCCCATGCTCTTAGAGTTTACAAAGATAGTCACCTCCAAATATGGCCCCCAAAAGAGTCCATTCCTTCATTTACTCATTAAGTTATTTAATCAGTTATATGTTGAGCACATCTTCTGTGCAGGCACTGCAGTCCTAGGTCTAGAGAAGCTTATAGTCTGGATTAATAAACCTAGAGGCAAAAAAAGAGCTATTATATAATGGAGTAATGATTATAATGGATCTGTCTCATATGTGTGGTGAATAGACAGGTCATAGAGTTGAAGTTCTTAAACTCTTCCTTGGAATCAAGGACAGCTTTCCAACATGATTGGCTCACTGCGAGCTGAGAGCAGGTCTGTTTTTATATACCACTGGTATTTCTGGTGCTTTGCATAGTGGCTCTCACACAGTGGGCACTCAAATATCTGTTAAAGAATTGAATTAATTAGTAAGTTAGTGATAATGCTGACATTTGAAGAATCCAGGTGGTCTTGGCACCAAGAAATAGTAGACTCAATTGTAAAGTCCTTCTAAGTCATCTGGTGATCTGAATCATCTAACGGTCTAATGCCATTAGAGGGGTATCCTCAAAAATGCCAAGAAGCCTACTTTCTCTAATAAGCTCAGATCAAAGTTGAACAGCCAAGATGCTCACGAGAGTGAATGCCTTTGAAATAATGCCTTAAGGCAACAAGTTTGTCATTTTGATCTTATTATAAAGCAAAGGAACATTTTCCTTGATTATCTCGTCCTTCAGAAATGGAGCAGGAAAAACAAGCATGTAAGTCCTTGATGTTCTGGAAAATACAAAATGGAACTCAAAAGTCTCAGCAGTGTTCCCCTTGGCTTAGAACCATCAGAATCCTCAAGGTCTTTTGCAACAAAACTCCTCTCAAAGTGTAAGACACTTCACATCCTAATCCTTGTTGTGGAGAAAGCGCTAATGTAGTGAAAGCATACCGGACTGGGAATTATGAAGCTGTAGAGATTCTTGCTTTTAACCCCAGGCAAATCTCTTCTCTCTGTGCTTTAGCTTCCTTCTCTACCTTATCTCAATATCTTGGTCGCAGCGAAGTTCACCTGAAATCAGGCCAATGAATGTTTTGCAGAAGATCAAATGCTTCACAAAGGCAATTCAACCCAATAAAAAAAGTGTTTTTTTTGAGACAGGGTCTCGCTTTGTTGCTCAGGCTGGAGTACAGTGGCAAAATCATAGCTCACTGCAGCCTTGAACTCCGGGGTTCAAGGGATCCTCCCATTTTTAGGCTCCCAAGTAGCTGGGACTACAAGCATGCACCACCACACCCAGTTAATTAAAAAAAAAAAAAAAAATTAGAGACAGAGTCTTGCTATGTTGCCCAGGCTAGTATCGAACACCTGGACTCAAGAAACCCTCCCACCTTGGCCTTCCAAACCAACAAATATTTATTAAGCCCTACACTGCACTATTTAAGGAGGAACAATGGGAAGAACTAGACTCCATCTTCAGCTAGCTTTTACAAGCTATTTGGAAAGACTCACGTGAAAATACGTATCTATAATACCTGGCAGAGTTGGATAAGTCCCATAATTCTGAAAGGCCATTGAAAATCTTCGATGAGACTGATAAGAGACTCAAGCAGATCAGATTAAAAATACTTTCTGTAAGTTTCTATTGCTGCATAATAAATTACCACAAATATAGTGACTTAAACCAACAACCACTATTAATGTCACAATTTCTGTAGGTCAGAAGCCCAAGCACAACATAGCTAGCTTCTCTACTCCAGGCCTCAAATGCTGAAATCACTGTATCACCTGGGCTGCATTCTCATCGGGATCTCACGGTCCTCTGGCTCACGTGGTTGTTGGCAGAATTCAGTTGCTTCGTTCTTGCTGACTATCGCTGGGGGTTTCTCTCAGCTCTTAGAGGCTGCTGTTACACCCTAGAGATCTTCCTCAGATCCTCACTAACTGGGCCTCTCCATCTTCAAAATCTCATATGATATCTAGACACCAATCTAAATATTGTTAGACAGATTCTTTCTTTACATGGTTAATGTATTTTTCTGATTGTGATTATCTGAGATCTTAAGGAATTGAAATACTTCATCAAGAAATATAAAGCTATTATCTAGATGAGCTAATATCAGTGTGAGTTATTCAAATTTAATGTTATCCAGAGAGGATCACCCAACCTAGTCCAGCTTCTTCCCCATACTTTTCACATCATGCTAAACGTAGAAAATGATGATACATGTAGGAGCACACTAAAGTGGTTAGATAAGGCTGCTTACAGGAGGAGGCCACTGTCTCAGGGGCTCTGTCCGCTTTCGGACCAGCCTCTTAACGACTGAGGAAGGCAGTGTGTCCACGTATCCATAGCTCATTCTACTTATAAACATACCAGGTGGGAAACTCTTCTTGACTCAATAGGGAGTGCTTAATCAACAACTGAGCATCATCAGGTGTTCTGTTTAATAACTATTTACTGAGTATTTATTATGTGTCAGCACTGAGTCTGCGTGCTAGCAACACAGAGGTGAATAAAACCTGTCATCACCCTTAAATAACTCACTATCCAATGTAAGAACATATATACTCCATTATTAGGATAGAACACCTTATTTTATTTTTTTGGAGAAAACTAACTGGCTGATAATGGCTACCCGAAGTACTGGTCGAGAAGGATTCAACCAGTGGACAGAGCTGTGAAGCATTCAGGTACAGGCAAGAAAATACTGTGATTACTTCACAATTTTTGCCATGTGAGGAAATAGGGAAAATAGCATAAGCACGCAAGCCACGTACCTCCCAACTCCGTTCCTTTAACTGCAGTAAATGATATTAAAAGCCCATTATAGGTTCTACTTTCAATTGTCACATTTTATTTTTATAACTATACTGTGTTTTCATTATCCTCCCTAGTAATTACCATTGTGTTTAGTAATCAACCCCACTGATTTACGCAAGTTACTTTCAAGTCAATCACTCTAGCACTTAAAAACAATAGCTTTGAATGGGGTTATTTCCTGGGAGAATGTTAAATGTTTCCGAGTTCAGATATCCAAGGAAAGGCGGCTCCCTGCATGTAAGGGAAGAGAATGAAAGTTTTCTGGCAGCTGGACCAAGATAAAGTGTTCAAATAAGTACTATAGTTGGTAGGGAGTGAATGGGAGTAACTCGCTGTTTCCTGCCTGAAAGTGTACTGTTGGATGCATTCAGCTGCCTAATGCAGCATGCTTTTAATTACTGATATAAATCCTGATAGGGTCCCTCAAGGGATCAGAAATAACCTTTAGCCATTCTGTCTGCAAACAATAGCAAGGCTGCAAAGGAAAGGTAGCTGGTGCAGATGGTTGCACAGGAACTCTGTTATGTCCAATTTATTGTGTAAGCTTCACACCCCTGAGCTGGCTGCCCACACATCTGGGTTCCAATCCAAGATTTTTAACTTACAAAGACAGACTCTAAAGTCTCATGTTTCGGCAGACTAAAGGCTGAACCTAAATCCTGGAAAGGGATGAAAATAAGTTAGACATGATAGTGGACAGAGCTGTGATCTTATGCTGTCACTGAAGGAGAGGAAGTGGGAGAAAAAATCTACTCCTTACTTAGTGTATACTTTGTACCAAGTGCTTTAGTTCTCACTCTAAATGTAAAGGGGTCAAGCTTTTAAGTTCAGATAAATGGTTTTTGAGGACATTCTCAACATGGGCCAGGAAAGAGACATGGCATCCCTTGTCCACAGTTGTGGAATAAAAACCCTACAAGGAAGATATCAGATGCACCATCTGAGAAGGGACGCAAGTCAGAAACAAACAGATCATATGAAATCTAGATGCCAATCTAAATATGGTTAGGCACAAAAGCCAGTTCAAGTTTGCAGATTAAAATGGCAGGGAGCCATGAAAGTTCTTGCCAGATTTTCTATCTCTCACCATCCTAAATCTGACTCCTAGAATCCCAGCCAAGGCCAGAAGTGGCCTCCCCATCTTCATGTGAGAGAAATTCAGTAGGTATTTGGCCCTATCAATGTAAAAACTTTTCAATGAGGCTGTAACTTTCTCAAGGGGAACGATGAAATGAATGAATACATATGCTTGTCTCACGAACAAGGTCAAACTTACTTTCCCATTGCATTTGACCTGGGGTGGTTGATATTTCCTCTATTAAAATCTTAGTAAAGATTGAATTTATTTTCTTCCTGAGGGAGTAATCCTTCAAAATAAAAACAATAACAACAAAAGACAAACCAATTTTAGAAGAGGAATGTGTGGGAAGAAGATTGTGAGAGCTACGTTTCTTTGGAGTTGATTCTCTTCGGCTTTAGCTAGGGACTCATAAAGTTGCCTTTTATCTTAAATATAAAAAAAATAGCAAGTTCACCCCATCTATCATCAGTTCCAGGGAGGCATGTGTTTACGAAAAGAGTTTATTAACTGGATGTAACTGGATTTTCTTGAAGAAAAGATGGTATTCTCATTTAGGAACTCTGTTCATTTATCCCCTAACCAGATAAAATCTGCAATATTAATTGTGGTAAACGGAAACTCTAACTCTACATTGGACAGGGATTCAACCTGTTACCTCACCTTCGAAAATAAAATAAAAACATCTCTTTCCTTAGGCATAGAAATTTGCAAGGTACAAATGCCTTTATAACTTCCATCAAGTATAACACTCAGCATAATCTCCATGATACAAAGTAAGTAAACTGGAGTTCATTCAGGCTAAAAAATGACTATTCAAGGTCACTTAAAGCTAGAACTTTAACTCAGTTCTTCAGACACTGCTATGGTCTAAATGTTTTGTGTCCCCCCAAAATTTACATGTTGAAATCCTAAGCCCCAATGTGATAGTATTAAGGAGTCGGGCCTTTGGGAAATGAGGGAGTCATGAAGGCTCTGCCCTCATGACAGCCATTAGTGCAGTTATAAAAGAGGCCTGGGGGAGTTAGTCACCCCTTCCACCACTTGAGGACACAAGTAAAAGGCCCCATCTATGAGGAAAAAGACTCTCCCCAGATACCGAATCTGCTGGTGCCTTCATCTTAGACTTCCCAGCCTCTAGAACTGTGAGCAATAGACTTCTGTTGTTTGTAAGTTACTCAGTATTTCATTATGGGAGCCCAAACAGACTAAGGCAGACCCCAAGTCTGGAGCTCTTTCCACCACAGCAGAGAGATCTGCAGAAATGTCTGGCATCCCATCTTCCCTGTCCCTGGGAACACAAGCAATTAATGAAATCTGTATCTTTGCCATTTGCTATTTGTGCTAAATAAAATGGAACTTGGTCCTTTCCATTGAAAATTAAGTGTGAATTGAAGAGCTGATTTCCATTTAACTGCAAGCAGAAAGAGAAAAGATTGACTTCACCTACAGCTGCAGGGATTTACAAACTATAAGGTGAGAAGGGTGAATATAGATCACGAATGTGCTGAGGGCATGGTGCTTGGAAAGATTTGTGGTGAGTAAATCCACAGAATGTGGCATCTGGCAAATGGAATACTTTTGTTCTTCAGGTCCTAAGGACTTATACAAAAACCCACACAGATATTGTCAGGGGCCATTTACATACTTTCAGTTATTATAGTAATTCAGGTTCAGAACAGTCAGCCAACTTGGGTGGACACAGGCCCAGTTGGGTGTCCTCTCTTACTCTTGGGCTTTGGAGGGTTAAGTCCAAATGACTTTGGAAACCACAGGCCATTGTGCCCATTCTCCTTGGAGGATGCTGGCCAAGGAGCCAGGCCTTGGACACGAAGGGAAAATGGGGAGATGGAGCCAACAGCCAGTTGGGATGGGACATCCTTTGGACGTCTTCACTTGCCCCATGGCTTGCTAAGTATAGGCCCACACCTTGAAGGACTACAGGAGTTTTCCCAGAGAGCCCAAGCCTTACTGGTGGTAATAGGATTCTCAGCCTACTGGGAATGGATATAGGTAAGTTATGCATTTCCCTCATCCCTGGGGTAGGTAGGGATAGTCCCAAATGATGACTTACATATCTGATCTTTTGCCTGGGGCACCCAAGAATACATTTCTTCTCCAGTGGCAACAGACCTAGGGAACAGAGCTGAGATATACATATCAAACCATCCTTTCTCATAGTTGCCAATATTACCTAGATGCTGATAACTCCACAATGTTTATCTTTAATCCAGTCCCTTTTTCAGCACTCTGGACCAAAGGTCAGCAAACTTTTTCCATAAAGGGTCACAATGTTTTAAAAATATAAAAAGCATTCTTGAACAGGCTCTGGCCCTGTTGGTCCTCAGGCCATAGCTTGCCAACCACTGCTCCAGATCTCCTCTACCCCATTCCTCATTCCTCCCTCTTCTCCCTAGCTCATCTGCTTCTACCATCTGCCACTTTTTTTTTCTTTTCCTCAATAGCAGTAAATCTTCAAATCTGAAAGCAGCATGATTTTTAGAGGCACCACATGTCATGCCAGGACACGCTAAATAAAGTTGGGTGGTCGTATTAGTCATCTGTTGCTGTGAAGCAAATTACCCAAAATTTTGTGGCTTAAAATAAGAACTAACATTTATCATTACCATCCCTGACAGTTTCTGTGGGTCAAGGATGCAGAACTAACTTAGCTGACAGTTCTGGCTCAGGGTCTCCCAGGAGACTGCTGTCAAAATATTGAGCAGGTTGACAAGCAGATCCTAAAATGTATACGGAAATGCAAACACCTAGAATAGACAAAGCAATTTGAAAAAGAAAGTTAGAGGAATTTCCCATCCTAATTTCCAAGCTTACTTTAATAAAGCTATAATTATCAGGAACAATGTGGCACTGTTCCATAAATAAATCCTTAGATTTATGACCAAATCGTTTTTGACAAGGGAGCAAGGCACTTCATTGGGGAAATGGTAGTTCAAAAATGGTGCTGACACTGTAGGGTGACTATAGTTAGCAATATTATGTTACAAAATTTCAAATAGCTAGAAGGAGGATATTGAATGTTCCCAACACAAAGAAATGGTAAATGCTTGAGATGCTGTGTATGCTAATTAACCTCATCTGATCACTACACATTATATACATCTCAACATCACTGTGTATGCCAAATATGTGCAAATATTATATCAATTTAAAAAATTAAAAATTAAAAACAATTTAAAGTGGTGCCAAGGAAATTGAACTTAGACCCTCATCTCAAACAATACACAAAAATTAACTCAAAATGGATCACAGATTTAAATGTAAGTGCTAAAGCAATAAAATGTTTGGGAGAAAATATTCAAACTCTTAGGTTAAGCAAATAATTCATAGATACAACACTAAGAACATGGTCCACAAAAGAAAAAAAAAAGCATAAATTGGACCTCATTAAAGTTTAAAACATTGGCACTTCAAACAAACGACATCACTCAGAAAATAAAAAGATAAGCAACAGACTAAAAGTATTTGCAAACCACTTACCTGATAAAGGACTTGCATCAGGAATTTTCAAAGAACACTTAGAACCCAACAATAAAGACAAACAACCCAATCACAAAACAGATAAAAGATGTAAACAGACATTTCACCAAAGAAGATATATGAATAGCTAACAAGTGCATGAAAAGATGTTCAACATCATTAGTCACTAGGGAAATGCAAATTTAAACCACAGTGAGATACCATTTCACGCTCACTAAATAAGCTACGATAAGTTAGACAAATAATAATAAATGTTGGTAGCAATGTGGAGAAATAGAAACACTCATATACTGCTGGTGGGATTATAGAACGATGCAGCACCACTGTAGAAAAGTTTTGTAGTTCTTCAAGTAGTTAAACATAGTTATATTGGAAAAACATGTGCACAAAAAGACTTACGTGTGAAAATTCATAAGAGCAAAAAAGTAAAAAGCCCAAATATCAATAAAATAAAATGTGATATATTCATATAATTGAATGCCATTCAGCAAAGAAAGAAAGGAACAAACTACTAATAAACACCACAACGTGGGTGAACCTCAAATACATTATGTTAAATGAAAGAAACAAGACGCAATTGACCACATGTTATTATCCCATTTATATGAAATGTCTAGAGAAGGCAAAATTATAGATGCAGAAAGTAAATTAGTGGTTGCTTAAGGGGAGATGCGGGAAGGGGTATTATTATAAATTGGCATAAGGAATATGACTGAGAGGATGAAATGTTCCTAAATTGATTAATTGTGATGGTTGCATCACTCAATAAAGCTACTAAAAATCACTGAATTGTAACACCTGAAATGGTTCAATTTTATAATATGTCAAATATACTCCACTGATGCTGTGACTGGGTGGGGATTTAGCCATTAGAAGTATCAACTGAGACGGAAAGATTTACTTTCAAGGTGTTTTACTCATCAGGCAGGCAAGTTGGTGCTGGTTGCTGGTAGGAGGCTTAAGTCTCTCCACACAAAAGGCTCTACAAAAGTCTGCTTGAGGCTGGGAATGGTTGCTGACTCCTGTAATCCAGCATTTTGGGAGATCTATGTGGGAGGATTGCTTGAGCCCAAGAGCTCAAGACCAGCCTGAGGAACCTAGTGAGACCCCATTTCAAAAAAATTTTTTGATTTAAAATCTTTTAAATGCTGCTTGAATATCTTTGCAATAAAGCAGAGCAAACAACTCAAAAGAGAGAGTGCCAGATGTCATCTGTTATTTTAATGACCTCTCCAGAGTCAGAGCATCACATCTGCCACATTCTACTCGTTGGAAATGAGTCACCCAGTTCCACCCTAAATTCTAAGGGAGGAGACCTAAGATGCACCTTTTGAAGTGTGGCATGTCAAAGAACTTGTGCACCCATTTTAGACCCTTTTCCCCCACTCTCCCATCAGACCACGAATTACTTATATTCATCCCACACACAAAATACACAGACTCCCTTCCAGAGCATCTAGCATTTTCATCCCATAACAGCACGCAGGTCTAAGATTTTGTCATCTAAATTGTGTCCCAGTGCAGATGAGGCTCCCTTGGGTATGGTTCCTGAAGATCAGCTGCTCACTCAAGTACAGTTCCCCTTGATCTATACATCTGTGAACTATACAGACAAGTTTTCCCACCCCCAACACACAATAGCAGGATGATATAGGATGATCGCAATGGACTTTCCCATTCAGAAAAAGGGGTGGGGGGAAGGAGGCTTACAGGAGTATCCATACAGAGCAATTCTAAAATTGATTAGAGCACATGTTAGCAGTTCCTTGATTAGGCTCTGGGTCTAATCCATGGTTCTTGGAGTATTATCAAGAGCCTTTGGACTCTTGATTTCTGGCCTTCTTTTTCGTTGAAAAATAGCTCAAATTTGCAATTGACTAGTATTCTCAGGCTGTTTTCTGCTTATAGATGTTTTGGGGTTCAGATGATTTTTTTTTCATTCTATATTATCTATTCCCCTTTCACGCTAAGCAAACAGTGTTTCTGACAATGTTATTATCTTAACAATGTTGTGGGTCTTCTATAAATTTTATTAGACTTTACTCCATTAGACAAAAGCCATACTCACAAATGTCTTCGAGATCAGTCGTTCTCTACCTTTGGCTCTGATGAAGTTCCTGAAGGGCAACAGCCTTAGAAGCACTATTGTTTGATGAAAGTGTCCTTGAACTTTTTTGGGATCTTAAAGAATTTCATAATTCCAGCCTCAGCTTCATGTTTAGATGATGTTTTCCTGGCAGTGCCCTAGATTTCATCTTGAAACCATGCCTTGATTTTAGCATTGATTTCCATTTGAAGGGCTGGTCATTTTAAAAGCCAGCAACTTCTGCCCATTTTTGCTTATCAGTCTTTCTTTCAATTTATCTCTTTATAATTACATACAGTATCTCTTTTAGTAATGAGACTCATTATTCTTGTTACTATTACAATCATATTAAATTAGCTGAAAGTTCAGAGTGGAAAGCATTATGCTAATTGAATCTGATCAGCATAAATTATGTATTGAGTTCTGACCACAGAGATTTTTATGAATTTTATTATCTTGATATTCAAATATTAGACATTTTATAGTGCTTTACAATTTACAAAGGCCTTCTTAAAAATCACTATCTCTTTGTTATGATAGGTGTAATTTTCTGTAGTTTTATTTATTCATTTCCTATCTCATAAGTTTTTCTTAAATTTTACTCATAGCCCTTTTCTTCATCTCCATTTTCAAGTGACCATAAATTGAAGCCATTTGAGTTCTCCTGGAAATGGATACAGGCTTTGCCAATTTCAGAGATTTCTGATTGATCAAATAACTTCCATTATGTAAAGTCAGAAGAATTTTAAACTAAGAAGAAGCAAAACCTCAAAGACCACTATAATTTCATAAATGTCTTAAATAGAAGAGATAGGGAGTGCTTTTGGTTTAAAGAAAACAAAATTAACCCATTAACATGTTTCCTTAAAGCTTTAGAAATCCAAACTCTGTTATAAGCCACATATTGAGTTTGCTGGATTCAAAATAAATCGCTTATTAAACAGTCACAATAGAAATAGCCTCTTAAATTTAAATGGTGCCTGTATTAGTCCGTTCTCACACTGCTATAAAGAACTGCCCGAGACTAGGTAATTTATTAAGAAAATAGGTTTAATTGACTCACAGTTCTTCATGGCTGGGGAGGCTTCAGGAAACTTACAAACATGATGGAAGGTAAAGGGGAAGCAAGGCATGTGTTACATGGTGGCAGGTGAGAGGGAGAGAGAGCAAAGGAGAAACTGCCAAACACTTGAAAAACCATCAGATTTCATGAGAACTCACTCACTAACCCGAGAACAGCATGGGGGAAACTGCCTCCGTGGTCCAATCACCTCCCACCAGGTTACTCCCTCGATATGTGGGGATTACAATTCAAGATGAGATTTGGGTGGGGACACGAAGCCAAACCATATCAGTGCCTTAAAATTTCCCAAACACGTTTACAAACATTCAAAGCAATGTGCACATCTAAATATCTCTGGTTAGGTGTAATAGTTCACACTGTAATCCCAGCATTTTGGGAAGCCAAGGAGGCAGAAAAATCATGTGAGCCCGGGATTTGAGACTAATCTGGGCAACATAGGGAGATGCCATTTCTACAAAAACATTAAAAATTAGCTGGATGTGGTGGCACACCCTGTAGTCCTAGTTATACAGGAGGCTGAGGAAGAAGGATCTCAAGCCCAAGTGGTCAAAGATGCAGTGAACCACGGTCATGCCACTACACTCTTGTCTGGGCAACAGAGAAAGGCCCTATCTCAAAATATAAATATCTCTGCTTCGGTGTTATATTCCCTCATTTTAAAGATAAAGAATCTGAGAATCAACCAGGCCATAGAACAACTGTAAGTGGCTTGCCACAGATGCTACAATTAGGCCCACACCTTCTGACTTTTCCTCAACTCTGCTACTCAGAATTTGGTCCCAGGACCAGCAGCATGCAATCCCCGGAAGCTTATAAGAAAGGCAGAATCTTAGGTTCCACTCCTAACCGTGAGAATCAGAATTTCCTTTTCACCACCATCCCTGAGAGATCCATGTGCACACTAAAGATTGAGAAGGTGCACTACGCCATGCTGCTCCACTGTGATTGGACTCTGGGCTGCGAAAGCTTCTTCTTCACCTTCACAGTAGGAGCCGTCTAGCCTCTCCCCTCACCAGGCATAGCCAAGAGCCTTCTTAACGTTCTTCCTTCCGTTGCCTCAGCTCCAGGAATCCTGTAATATCTCAGACCCCCGCTAATCCCACTGCCCTGACTCCTCAGCAGTTAGATCCTAACCAGATACTGGAAGTCATTCTGTGGCATAATCCCTACACGAATATGAAACTGCAGAAGAGAAAGGATACATCTCCTCAGAGCTTGGCAGATCAAGAAGGAGACCAGGTCCTCATGAGTTAAAACAACTCTGAAAAATGGTTCCCCTCATTTATCTTCCTTCTTTTCCCAAGAGACTCTGGTCAGAGCCACAGAGTACCGAGTTGTATATTGCAAAGGAGAGGTGTGGGCCCTGCCTCCAGGGGTTCATTTAAAGGTAGATGCACCTTCTAGCCCAAAGATGTAGCCTGGCCATAAGACTAGTGTAACATTTTTATCACTGACTGAAATTTGAAGTGCATCTGCTGTCATGTAGGGTATTTTATGTTTGTTATCGCTACGTGAAAGGTGTTATTACCTCCATCTAGCAGGTGGGAAACCTGAGGTAAAGTCATTTGCCTGAGGTCTATAGATAATGTCCACGTTTAATAAAAGCCAGATCATTTTTACCTCTTAGCTCATTCTAAGGCCTGATACATACCGAATCATGTGATAAAGGATTTCCATAGTGTGTGTATGTGTGTGTGTGTGTGTGTGTATACACTATGGATATATATATATATGTGTGTGTGTGTGTGTGTGTGTGTGTGTGTATATATAACTGAGAACAATAAAATCTTCCCTTAAAAAGGGAACTAGGCTTGAGTTAGGTCCAGAGGTCTGGGTTGGAGTCCCAGTTCTGTGCTTTTTTACCCATGTGACCTTGAATAGACATCTTCACCAGTCTGATTATGTGCTACTTTATCTGAAAAGTAAGGAAGTCTCACCTTTACCTTTGTCTTAAGGCTGTTTTAAACCTTAAGCGAAATAGTAAGTCTGCATGTATCAATCATAGTGCCTGGAACATAAAAGACATGTATACATTAAAACCTAATCCATACATACAGTTTTGTTTTGTTTGTTTTTTGAGACAGGATCTGGCCCTGTTGGCCAGGCTGGAGTGCAGTGGCATGATCTCTGCTCACTACAACCTCTGCTTCCCAGGCTCAAGCCATCCTCCCACCTCAGCCTCCCAAGTAGCTGGGACTACAGGCATGCACCACCACACCTGGCTAATTTTTTAAAAAATTTTGTAGAGACGCAGTTTCACCATGTTGCCCAGGCAAGTCTCGAACTCCTGAGCTCAAGTGATCTGCACACCTCAGCCTCCCAAAGTGCTGGAATTATAGGCGTGAGTCACTATGCCTAGCCCATACATACAGTTTATACATTTATTGGGATACATTTTTTATTCTCTCCCATCCTCCATGCTCCAATCTTCCATCTTCCTCACCCAATTGACAGTGGCCCAAGATAACATTTTCCCTTGTATCTTAGTTTCATATTTGAAAGGTTGATGGGTTTCTCCTGGGTTCAACACCCAGGCCAGGGACAAAAATCTCTGGCCCACATGTGATGGTCCCCAGACAAGAGAGGTAACTGGATTCTCACTTCACACAAGCAATGAACAAGTAAGAGGCAAAGTGAAGTAACAACACAGTAGTCTGAAAAGTAGGCCTCCTGGGTTGCTCTGCCATGTACCGGCCTTGTGGTCTTGGAAAGGTGCTAACAATTTTCTGTGATTGAGATGCTTTTATCTCTAAAATAGAGGAACAGTTTAATAATAATACGTTCCTCATAAGGTTGTTATGAGAATTAAATGAGACGCATCACATGTAATTGCTTAGCCTAGTGACTTACACATCCAATACATTTGGGTGTGGTTTTTCTTTGGTCCCTGAATTGGAGGCAGCCAGGAGACTTAGGCTGTATGTGACTCTGCTTGTCTCTGTTTGAAATGTGAATCTGTGGGGCCCCACAGCAGACACGGCTGCTAGCTGCTTACACACTTTCCAGATTAGCCCTACTAAGTATGCTTTTATCCCGTAGGTCAGAAAGGAGGGACTCTTCAGCCTACTCCTTGAATCTCCTCAGGGTCATCCAGAAGCAGATTGTTTTTATCTCAAAAGAAACAGTCGACTGTTCCTCACCGGGAGGAAATATACAGGCAGATTTCTGGTTAAACATGTCAAACTCGACATCTATTTACTTCCCTGCCCTTTCAAAATCTTAATAAAATGATGGTAATGGGGGGAAAAAGTGAAAATTCATAAAAACAAAGAGAATAGAAAAAAGGGCAATACATTTTTTTAATGTTGACAACATCTTTGAAGATTAAAAAGAATAATTGTGTGGTTACAGATTTACTAAAGAGGAAAGTGAAACCGAAGACTACTAAGAGAAAATCAAAATAAGCTAATCTGATTTGCAGTCCAGAAAGGCTCTGGAATTTGAGATACTAGATACCTCTGAGAGCAGAGTTGAGCCATAAGACTGAAAACAGGATAGATTGACAGTCTGTATATAGGGCAGTTGGTTCCCCTCACCCTCTCCTTACTCCTAAGCAACCAGGGGAGTTCCTTCCCAAGTCAGACTAAAGATTGGAGGCTGGATCTCTGGAGCAGTGAACCACAGCAGCTCCAAACTGTGGATGTCAGGTGCAGATGGGAGCAGGGTGAAGTGTCATATCGAAAACAGGACTATAAAAATGAATGTCTGCATTTTGCTTGGTAAGACTGTTAGCTCTTTTGGACTCTGTAGCTCCTAGACTGTCTCTGTCAGACAGTCTTAAGATACTCCCTAGGCAGGATGTGAATATTTCTTCTCTCTGGGCTGATCCCAGAAAAGCACCTACAGATACTAACAATCTACTACTAACAACAGACAATGATTTACGCTTCAATTATGTTAGGTAATTGAAAAATGAGGCAAACACAAAATGTTGAAGAAATCTTTAATTCTAAGAAAAGCATAAAGTTATAGAGGAAGCTTTTTCATCTGATGAAAAAGCTGGCCCAGGCCTGATCACCCTATGATAAAGCCTAATAGTCAACATACTTGTCCTTTGCACCCAGAGTTCCTTGTCAGCATCTAAGCCAAAGAATGCCAAAAGCTCGAGGGGAATCTCTAACATAAAAAACAAATTGACAGAAAAATAATAGGAAAATGGGGGAATTTGCATGGAGCAGAAGAAAACCAAAACTAACAAACTGCAACCTCCATCCTCAGATAATGTGAAAAAATATTGTGTCTATATAGCAAAAACTGTTGAGTTCAGGGACAAGTTCATGGAAATACACCAATATGGTTAACTTTTTTGTTGCTGTTAGAAGTCAATTGAAGGGCCAGAAAATAAAGTTGAGAAAATCTAAAACCTAAGGAAAGTCAGACATGGAAAAATAAGAGAGAAATATTTAAAAATTGGAGGAATCAGTGCTATGGTAGATTGAAGATGGCTACGGATTTTTTGCTCTTCCTCTCATTGAGAGGTAGAGTCTAATCCCCTGCCCTTGAAATTGAGCTGGTCTTAGTGATTTGCTTGATGAATAGAATGTGGTAGATTGAAGATGGCTACGGATTTTTTGCTCTTCCTCTCATTGAGAGGTAGAGTCTAATCCCCTGCCCTTGAAATTGAGCTGGTCTTAGTGATTTGCTTGATGAATAGAATGTGGTAGACATGATATTGTGGGACTTCCACGGCCAGGTCATAGGAAGTCCTGCAATTTCTATCCAGGCCTCCTGTAATATCTAGAACCCAGACATCATGCTCTGCGAAAGTTCAAGCAGCCCCATGGAGTCTCATGTGGAAAGTACCAAGGCCCCCAATCGAGAGCCACCACCACCCTGCCAGCCCTGTGACTGACCTATCTTGGAAGCAGATACTCTATTCCCAATGGAGATGCCCCAGTGATGCCACATAAAGCAGAGAAGAAGCTATGCCAACTGAGGAGTCTCTGAATTGCAGACTTGTGAGCCAAATAAATGATTGCTACTGTTTTAAGTTACTTAGCTTTGAGATGGTTTATATCAATAGATAACTGGAACAAGGGTCAACTTTTGACTGATAAGAATTTTAGAAAGAGAAATGGGGGGGAAAAGAAAACAATAGAAGGAAGGAAACTTTCAAAATACGAATACAAGAGAAATTCCCAGAACTAAATGTCCAGATTTAAACCAAAAGAAAAACAAAATACTGAGTGCCCAACACTAACCCAAGCTACATCATCCTAAAATTTCAGAAACTAGGCTAAAGAGAAGATCCTAAAAGTTTCCAAAGAGAAGGGAAAAGCAACGTACAAGTATTAGGAACCAAATTTTGCATAGCAGTGCTGGAAGCCAAAGGACCATGAAGCAATTCTTCAAAGCTATTGGAGAAAGTATCCTGAACCCAGAATTCTATTCCCAAACTATCGATCAAGTGTGAGGAGACAATAAAGACATGTTTGTACATGCAAGGTCTCAAAGATGTGTTCTGCTAAAAGACAGAATAAATCAAGAATAAAAAATTCTGAGATCGAGGACACAAAGATGAGGCACCAGAGATGGGAAGGAATTCCCAGGAGGAAGATGAAGGGCAAACTCACTTTGCCTGCTAAGCAGCAAGCCCAGAGATCCGGCACTCTAGTGTGCAGAGTAGGGGACTCAGGGGCTGGAGGAGCAAGGTGAGAGGAGATGGAATCAGTAGGTTTCCCGGTGTTTTAACCTTATTGAAAGGACTTTTGCAGTTCTGACAATGATTTATGCTTCAATTATGACAGGTAATTGAAAAATGAGGCAAACACAAAACGTTAAAGAAATCTTTAATTCTAAGAAAAGCAAAAAGTTATAGAGGAAGGAAATGTAAACACTGTATTCTACAGACTCAGCTATAATAATGCTTAAGGGGTCGTGATAATTTAAATGTAGACTAACCCAAAATTGTGAAATTGGGGTGTGATCATGTTGTAAGAATGTAGGAAGAAAAGCGTGTGTGCCTGGTGTAGGGGAGAGTTCTAAGTGAGCTAAACTGTCTTGTGCCCAGGTAAGAGATCATTAGCTAACATCTTAAAATGAAAAGTCAAGAGAAAGCAGCCTACACATAGGATTTGCTTATAATCAGTGCATTTACACTTAGATCAATATGAGTCATAACAGTCTTTCTCGAGAGGATTTTTCTGGGACAGCAGGTCAGGATGAGGACGAGGCAAGTGAGATGCCCAGGGCTCAGACCTGAAGTGCACAACCCTGAAAGTGAGCACTTCCTTACGTCTTGTACCCTAGGCACCTCACTTGCCTGAACCTGGTTCCTACCCTAGGAGAGAGCACTCAATATCATAAAGCTGTTGGTAGAAAGAGCAAATTGTGGAAAAGATAAGGAAAACATAGAGGGAAGGAGGCTGAAGATTATGTACAACACCTCCTAAGGGATGGATTGAAGAAGGGTTCTTTAAGTCAAGCCTGAAGAGATGACTAGCCTTTTGCAAGACAAAGAGAAAGCCATTCTAGTTTCAACAAACAAAACCAAAGAAATGAGGATATATGAACACCTGGGTATGAGGTTGGGAAAAAAATGAACATAACTATAAAGGTCAAGTGCAAGCATCTATGCATTACAGAGGCTAAAACGCTATGCTGCATTCTTAATACATGATTAGATTCTTGAGAAAGAATTTGCTTCAAAAGCAGAAGGAACTAATTTAAGCATACCCTGTAGTTGATTGCCTTTCCCTCCAGGTCTGAAAAACAAAATTTAGAGATTTCAATTTGTCAGCATCAGTTGACTGGTAATATTAGCCCAGAGGGGGACTTGTCTTGAGGCATTTGGCATGAAAACCATCCATCCATCCAGATAGATAGATAGATAGATAGATAGATAGATAGATAGATAGATAGATATGGTTTGGCTGTGTCCCCACCCAAATCTCATCTTGAATTGTAGCTCCCACAATTCCCATATATAGGAGGAACCTAGTGGAAGGTAATTGAATCATGGGAGACGGTCTTTCTTATGCTATTTTCATGATGGTGAATAAGTCTCATGATATCTGATGGTTTTATAAACGGCAGCTCCCTGCACACGATCTCTTACCTGCTGCCAGGTAAGAGGTCAAAGCTATTGGAGAAAGTATTCTGAACCCTTGTAAGGTAAGACGTGCCCTTGCTCCTCTGTCACCTTCCACCATGATTGTGAGGCTTCCCCAGTCATGTGAAACTGAGTCCATTAAACCTCTTTTTCTTTATAAATTATGCAGTCTTGGGTATGTATTTACTGGTAGCATGAGAACAGACTAATACCTATATTTTAATATATATGAGATGCTTCCACTGAGAATCGAGTTTTATGAGTTTGTACAGTGGGGCTCGGTGGACAAGAGCTTGCTGAGAAGAGCTCTATCCCTTGCCATGAGGAGCACAAGCTATTAGGTGCCATGGGGCTCTCCCAGCTCCAAAGCCTGGTTCTCAAGGGTCCCTGGGAAAGGGATCAGGAAGTTTAGGTAGGAGAGGCTCAGAATTTGCGATGACTGATGATATCACTGTGAAAACAAACAAACATTTAGCCCCAGATCCTCTAAAGAAATGGAAGACAATGTTTTGTTTGCCTATTGAATGGCTTAACATAATATTTTCTCAATCTCGGTCCCGTATCAATTTCTGACAGTATAATCGAGGGCTGATGCAGGGCTGCATTGTCTCCAGAGCCAGCCAAGGAAATCGGGAGTTTGGTCAGTGGCTGTAAATATCCTCTTGGTATTTCACTTTGTTTACGCCGAAGTACTCTCTCAGAGGCTGCGAGGGTTCTGGGACACACTGGCACCAGGTTTTCAGTGGGAAAGATCAGCTGCTGAGATAAGGATTGGGGTCCGCCTTGAGCCTTGAGACGTGCCATGAAAAAAGATCTGATTTAGCCATTAAATCCCTAGAAAGGGTGGTGAGTACGACTCTAACAATGGGGTATTCAGAAGAACACTTGGAAGGCAGGAAAGGGATTTTCAAACATAAATGCAGCAGAGTCTTAGGGGAGTGAAGTGTCACTCCCTCTTCTTACGGGGACACTGACCGAGCTTCAGCAAGAAGATTCTTAGAAGTAGGTTCCTACTTTCATGGCCAAGTGATGGCAAAGACCAAACACTAAAGTCAGAAGACAGCAAAGTCTGCTGATGATTTGTTCCCAGTGGAAATTTAGTCCCGATCCACATGATTCATCATTGGTGGTCCTGGCTGAATTTAGGGGGAATGAGCTCACTGATCCTTTTTGTTTATAACTGTCCTAACAGACTTGACTACTCCAGAAGCAAGGTTCTTGACAAAAAAGGAAAAAAAAAAAAAAAAAAGACAAAGAGAAATATCAGCACATAAAGAAGTCAATGGAAAAACACATGTGTATACACAAAAAAATATGTAGAAGGAGAAAGAACCCTGGAGGTACATTCACCAAGATCTATGCAGGGCAGCAGCAGGATTCACACATATCCTTACTGGGTGGTCCACTCTAAGTCCAAGAGATACTCTGAAACTACACACGTACACACATGCATGCATGTGCACATGTACACACACATACACACACAAACCCCAAGAACTAAAGGGATTATTCAGTATTTGCAATTCTTCAGTTTGAAATCTCTTGTTTGTATTTAGTGTGGAGTGTTTTCCCTAAAGGATATCCTGTTTGAGATTAGTATTGGCTGGTTCCTTTTAACATCCCTAAAGAAACATCCAGGGAAACTAAATAAACCCCCACCCCTCCGATAGCATGCCAATGATTTGTTTAGAGGGGTCAGAGAGAGAGAGTTAACATGAAGCAAGACATATTCTCATCTCCTCCTGCAGGTTCCTGGTATAACCCAGAATCCCTAACAGCTTCCCAAAATGAGAAGGAATCTCCATCTCAATGTCGGTATAATCGAGGGAGGCAGTGTGGCATTGAAACTGAACCAATCTAAGACTCATTCCTGACTTAGCTACTGTTCAAGCAAATCTGTGCCTCAGTTATCTTGCAAGTAAAATGAGCATAAATGGACTTTTCAAAAGGCCATTGGGAGAAATCAAATGAGCAAATGTATATAATGTCACCCTATAGTTTATAATGTACTTTAACTCACATTATTATACACATTTCTCCCATCAACCTGAAAATATCATATTGACTTCATAGAATGAATCAACAAATGAATGAACAGCTGAAAAAATAAAATGATTAGAAATGCCATTTTTACCACTTAACTCGGCAACAGATAGTGTATTCTTTATATGCTAAAAAATGTTGTTGTTATTTTTATCAAATTTAAAATATCACATTTCTCCATCAATGTTCCTATTGCCTCTTTTATTAATAGCAGCCCTAACACTGCATAAGAAATAGAAATTAAGAACTACAGTGACTGATTCTATGTAAACCAGTAAGTTGTACATTGCTATTTTGAAGGTTGTATCTCCTTCAAGTCTTTTTTTTTTCTTTTTTTTTTTTTTTTTTTTTTCCTTGAGATGGAGTTTCACTCTTGTTGCTTAGGCTGGAGATAATGGTGTGATCTCAGCTCACTGCAACCTCCACCTCCTGGGTTCAAGCGATTCTCCTGCCTCAGCCTCCTGAGTAGCTGGGATTATAGGCATGTGCCACCATGCCTGGCTAATTTTTTTTTTTTTTTTTTTTTTTAGCAGAGATGGGGTTTCTCCATGTTGATCAAGTGGGTTTTGAACTCCTGACCTCAGGTGATCTGCCCACTTTGTCCTCCCAAAGTGCTAGCATTACAGGCGTGAACCACCGCACCTGGCCTCTTAAACCTGGCTTTTCTCACTTTGCCACAGCCATTAGCTTAGACTTTCGACAAAGTCTACCTGGATTGCAACAGAAACTTTGCTTTTTTCTCTGCCTTTGGATTTATTTATTTCTTGCACTTTCACAGGGGTAAAGCTGGACAATATGTCTCTTGTCCACCACCTCAGTCCCTTCTGCATTCCTCATAATATCTATGCTGAGTCTTACTTAACAACTTTCGCTTTCCCAAATCACACTCTCTACCTCTGAGATTTTGCCTGAAATGAAATTTCAAAACCCCTTTTCACCTTTGCATGTCAGGTTTCAGGTCAGGTGTCCGCTGCCATGGGAAGCGTTTCTAATACTTCCTCTGTGTCATCCATCTCCTCCCAAATCCTAAAAGATGCCCATGCTGTGTAATCTATAATAGACTGTGGGTATCTTTTTATCATAGCATGAATTGCATGGCATTGAGATTGTATTTTTTTTGCAGATTTTTCCTATTTATGAGCATCTTAAGGAAGGGGATTATGTCAAACATCTTTTTACATTTTGAGACCTTGCCTAGTCCTGGCACAGTATAAGTCCAATGTATGTTTCTTGTGAATAGGCAACTACATGAAAGGACAAATCTGGCAAGGTGAAGTTAGTTACCAAATAGTGGCGATTTGCTTGTTTGGAGATTTTTAAGACAAGGTGAGACAGCTATCATTTTAGGGCACTTTGGGGTACAGATTTAGCAGAGATTGGGGAGACTAGATGGTACCTACATCCCTTCTGGTCCTCTGCCTCTAGGCCTGAGCCTAGCAGGGGGGAATAATTTCTTAAGAAAGAGAGGACACAGAGTGAGGGGAAAGTAACTGCTGTTGGGTACTCAGCACACCCCCAGGACTGTGATGATCTAAATATACTATTTTGTTTTTGCAATAATCATGTGAGAGGTTGGTGTTTTTAATTCCCTTTTTACAAATGAAGAAACTGAAATTTAGAGAATTTAACTAACTTTCCCAGATCACATAATTCCTAAGTGACTCAGCTGGGACTGAACCCAGTTTCTCCTGGGTCCTTTATCCATGCTTCTGCAACTGGAGCTTAAGTATTCTCTTACTTAAATAGTGTTTGGGTTACACAAAACAACAGGATGTGCCTAGGGCATATCTTCCTGGGACGTTTTGCTTAAAAATTTTGGAGAAAATATTATATCTGTGCTCAAAAACCACAAAATTAAATACTTAATTTGTATAAACGTTTACGATGATGGGAGACATAAACCATTTTTCAGATCTAGGGTTGGCTGCTCTGGGATGGACTTCCAGACTGCTACTTTTTATACACTCCTGCTCTGAGGCCATCAGAACCACTGCACAGAGAAGTTTTGAGATCCTCTGGAGGACAGTCAAGAAAGCAGTAGAGGATGCCAAGGGTGAGGAGGAGTTGATGACGCCATCGCCCTCCCAACTGTGGGACCTACTGCTGCAGAAGAGGCTCCTGCTGGGACACTCATGGCCCGGGGTGGAAGAACCAAACAGCAGGAGCTCATCTGGGAGCTTACCGGCTTAAGCTTGTCCAAGAAGACATTTCCAAACACTGGGCCCAGGACATCTCCCCTTCCCAAATGAGCAGCAGACTCCAGCTCTGGGTGTGCTGTCTTGCCAAAGGGATGGAGCAAAGCCAGTGGTGTCTGGACCATTCAGAATGAGAACACTGAGAAGAAAAGTTTGAAATATCACTTTTTAAGCTGAATTCAGATGTTTAGTTAGCAAATAATCTTCTACTGGAGTTCCTCTTTCGTTAACCTTTCATTGGTCACCTCACCCTTTGAGCAGAGTCAAAAAATTATCAAGCAAATCTAGGACTTTAATTCTAAATTGATACCTAACAAGTGTATGCCATATTTATTCCACATTAAGATGCAACTATTTTTCACATTTTAACTTCTCTGATATTGGTATGCCTCTTAAAATCTGTGGCATATCATATTTTAATGAGCCATTTTATTTCTTAGTGTCACATTGCATAATGATGTATCTTGTCATCAGGGGCTTCTTGGAGTCAAAATAATGTATTCGGTTTTTACCACTGGATTTCAACATAAACACTGCCGGTGTATTTAAGTTTAGTAAGTTCTAAACATTATAAACTGTTGAGACTTTTCTTCATATAAAATCTTCAAATGAAATACTATGTACAAAAGAAATAAGAGGAATTATCATGGTTGAGGCAGGAATGGAGGCCTTCCACCTAAAAGGATCCACTGAGAATCCCCTGGTCTTCCCTGAGACAATTCCATGGCGTATGTCAAAGTAAGTAGACAAGTGGATGAAGGTATACATATAAAACACAGTATAAGCATTAAAGTTAATTTTATTGCCTATATCCATATCTGCTTCCAGTCATATGCCAGGAGTCAGAATTCTTTGTCATCAATAAAGCCTTATATAACTATTTGACCATATAGATAACAGGAAGGCATAACTTTTATATATTTTAAAAATACAAATATTTATAAAACTCTCTATGATATGTAAAGCTGTATTCAGAAAAAAATGACTGTAAAAATATTAATAAATATATTAATTAAGCATTTGACACAAAGCAGCAGAAAATGAATAACTGAAAAAAGCTTAAGCAAAGTGATATATAGGTATCAATAAAAACAAAGGCAGAAATTAATTGATTGTAAAACAAAAAAAGTAGAATTGATACATATACAATGTGATTCTTTGAAAGAAAAGAGTAGTTAAAATAATAGGTAAACCACCTATTATTATTACCTAAATTAATCAAGAGAAAAAACGTGAGAAGGAATAATAATAGAAAGACAACTATGGAGAAAGAGGAAATGAAAATAATTACGTGAAATAGCTGCAAATGTCTAAGCAACAGATTTTAAAACCTGGAAGAAATGAACTCTTTTCATGGAAAATAGAAACTGCCAAACTTGACTCAAGGAAGAGAAAAATAAACAGACCAATGGTGCAAGCTGTCAAAGAGAGTCTGGTTTTTTAAACCATGCTGGAATACACGGTTAGAAGTTTCCAAGTTATTATTTTACAGTCCTCATAATAATAACAAAAATATCAAAGATAGCGCCTAAGACCCAATCTAACTAGTACGTATCAATGCAAAAATTATAAAGTAAATCTTACAAAGACAATTTAGCACTGTATTGTGTAACAATATATCAAGACCCTCTGAGACTTGTTTAGAAATCTAAGAATAGTTCAGTGTTAAGAAATATGTTCTTACAAGTCACCACATTAATGGGCGAAAGGGCCAAAAAGCATACACTCATTTTAATAGATATTGAAAGTCATAATGAAGTTTTCTTCATTATGTTATATATTTTATAAAAATTCCCATTAAAGGAAAAAACAGAGTTGGAAGGGCCATTATCACCACCTTTTTGTAACATCTTTCTGGAAATATTTTCCAATGCAGTGTGACATAAAAAATAACTTAGAAGTTTAAAAAACTGAAGAAGGAAAAATGATCATTATTTACAGATAGTGTGATTTATACTTGGAAAGTTTAAGAGAGGCCATTTAAAAATATTTTTAAAAAATAAGAGAATTGATTTAAGTTCTGGAGTTCTGTTGCACAGCAGGTGACTGTAGTCAACAATGATGTATTGTTTACTTCAAAATAGCTAGAGGACAGGACTTTAAATGTTCTCACCACAAAGCAATGACAAGTGTTTGAGGTAATGAATATGTTAATTACCCTGATTCGATCATTACACAATGTATATATGTACTGAAATATAACTATGTACTCCATAAATATGTACAATTATCATGTGTCAATTAAAAACAAGTAAAACATATAATAAGTCAAAGCCAAAAATAAATAAATAAGAGAACTGAGTCAATGGTTGATAACAATTTAACCAAAAAAAAGTTAGAAAAATGTAACAAAATTTTTAATCCAATTTACAAAAGGACAATGAAAGATTAAAATACTCAGGAATATTTGCTTAAGAAATGTGAAGGAACTTGACTTTAAAGTTCATCTAAGGAACACAGAACACTTGACTATCCCTTAACTGGAAGTTCTCATGTTCAAAAGAAATGAATTTCCCTAAAGTAATTTGCAAATGCAGTGAATACAAACACATCACATAAGTGACTTATATCATGGCACAAAAATGTGGGAAAATCAGGAAGATTCTGACAAAGAAAAATATTGAAGGAGCACTAGTGAGATGTTATTTTAAAAATTATAAAGCTTCATTAATTTACACTATTTGCTGTTAGTACTGAAAAAGACAGATAACACAGAGACCTCAAAAGTATGCCAAAATACACGTGGACATATAGTGAGTAATACGTATGAGTAGGGAACAAATGAGGTATTCAGGAAATAAGCCAAATATCTATCAATAGGGAACACTCAGACCGTGACATATACACATATTGTGAGGCATTAATCAGCTATTAAAAAGAGTAAGATTGGTTCATATACGGTGATATGGAAAATGTCCAAGGTCTCTGATGTAACAAAGCAAGGAAAACACAAAACCCTGTTTAGCATAACTCCATTTGGAATTTTTTTAAAGCATACATATATATGTGCAGATGCTTGCTTACACGGAGAAAATCTCTGAAAGTTAGGCAAGAAGGGGTAAATATGATTACCTCTGGGGGTTAGGACTTAAAGCAAAGGGTAAAAGCACTTTTACCTTTTACTTTATGGCCTTCTCAACTATGTAAATGTTAATCATGGTCATGAATTTTTTTATTTAAGAAATTATTTTTTATAATATATGAGACCTTATTTTCTTGTAGTCTTGAGTTTCTAAGACCCAGGACATTTGTGCTTCACACATTATTTATTATTTAATTCTTATAAAGACAACACTGTGGGATGATACTCACTTTATAGATGAGAAAATCGCATTTCAGAAAGGTTAAATAACCTTCTCAAGGTCACAGAGTGCCTCTGTCATGGCCAAAATTTGAATTTGAATTGAAGTCTGTCTAACTTCAAGCCACTGTAAAATACCGGACACTTGGCTCCACTTCTTCACGATTGCTATGTGCATGAGGACACCCCTAGATCTATAAAGGCAAGCACCTTTCCCTCAGTCTTCCCTGCTTATCCAGGCTCTGGCAGAGAGTAGATGCCACAAAAACTATCCACTGAGTGGTGGATAGGTGAAAGGAACAATGGATTTAATGGCTTGAATCATGGATCTCACTTATTTCATTACAACAATTAGATAAAAATCAGAAAACAAAAAATAAGGAAGTAATTATAAAGCTTTTTACCTCTATTCTATCCTTATTACTATCTTGTTTTATGGTAAAAATCACCAGCCGTCCAGCAGGGTAGAAGCAGCTGCCTGAAGTAGAATCATCTTCCCCAGGCTGCCCGACTCCCTCGCATAAATGGAGCCACATGGCTGAGTTTTAATCGATGAAATATTGGGGGAAGTGAAAAATGCTCCTTCTTGGACTGGCTGATGGAAAATTCCTGTGCAAGTTTCCATCCTTTCCCTTCCCTTGTCTGCAGGCTGGATGCAGAGGTTTCAGCAGAAAATTCAAGGTCTCATGGCAGAACCACAAGTTGGAAGGAGCCAGGACCTCTCAATCACAGCCTGTGGAAGAAGTGCCAACTGACCAGGACCTTCACATGAATGTGAAGTAAACCACTGTGAGCAGCCACTGAAATTTGAGAGCTTAACCATAACAAAGACTAGTCTTTTCTTAAATATATAATACTGATCTCTTCCACTAAACTACAAATTTCTGGAGGACTGAACTTATGTTTTGTATCTACATCATGCCTCGTATAACACTGAACATAAAGCAGATTCTCAACAAACATTTGCTGTAATGAAAGGATACTGAGATCTAGCAGGTAGAGATAGATGGAGCCTCTACACTGAATGGAATCAAAAAGGATTTCCATAAGAAAACAAAAATATTTTTTAAAACGTTAAACTCATTTCCCTGTTGAAAATATATTACTCCAACATACTTAGGATCATTTCTACCATGCTCCAGGCATCTTATATAAAAACAGACATCTTTAAAATATTTTTTATTAAATTTAACACTTAATAATGTGGATTATTATTTTCTTTTCATTGCACATACATAATTTTCTTTGTTATCATAAGAGGGATGATTGCTAATTAAAGGAAATTGCATACGTAGTAAAATATGCTAAGGTATAAAGAATGAAAATTGCACCCACAATGCCACCATTTAAGAGAGGTGTCCAATCTTTTTCCCTAGACCACACTGAAAGAAGAATTGTCACGGCACACATAAAATACACTAACACTAGTAATAACCAATAAGCTAAAAAAAAAAAAAAAAAAAAAAAGACAAAAAAACTAATGTTTTAAGAAAGTTTACAAATTTGTCTTGGGCTGCATTCAAAACTGTCCTGGGCCACATGTGGGCCAGAGGCCGCCAGTTGGACAAGTTTGATTTAGAGGTTGCCACTGTTACTGTGAATATACGTTTCTTTAATATACATGTCATTAGCCACTGTGCATGATCATTGTCATATATTATTAAATATTTATTCATATCATTTAATGGTCATAGAGCATTCCATTGCAAGACAATTTGTTGGAAATTTTTGCTGCTTCCAGATTTTTACATTCATAAGTAAAACTGATGAATAACTTGGGTACACTTTCTTACTGTTTTTGAAGGGTAAATTCCTAAAAGTAGAATGATTGGGTCAAAGATTATGAATATCATTAAGTCTCTTAACATAGGTGGCCAAAATGCCCTCCAGAAATGTTGTACCAATGCATTCCTGAGGAATATTCTTGTAAGCACATGTAATTTATAAGCACACACCTACTCAGCATATATGCCTAAAATGATTATGTCAGTGAAATATAGAACTACTCTGGCAAAGCCAGTCGAAACTAGAAGACTGTTAGAAGAAAAAAAGTGGCAATGAGGTGCAGCTAAAATAGCCTCCCTTCAACAAATGACCAGTGTCAGGAGCTCTTAGGAGGCTTGCTCACATGCCAGACTTCCTCAGTCAGCTGTGCCATTTAGAAAGCTAAAAAGGCCAGATACTTTTTGTGTTTTTCTGCCCCCTACCTTCAAGCCAGATTCTCAAAACAACCAGATACTCAAAACATCTGGTCCCCAGGACCCATTTCAAAAGTAAAAAAATTCTATATAGTGCAAAAGCATCAAGATCTGAAGACTGTTGGGAATGCAAATCTCATCCATAAATTATGTCGATTATCACAATACAGTACTCTATGAGGGAAAGAGGGAAAGGGCAGGAGGGAGGGAAGGAAAGGGCAGGTGGGAGGGAGGAAAGAGGAAGGAAGGAAGGAAGGAAGGAAGGAAGGAAGGAAGGAAGGAAGGAAGGAAGGAAGGAAGGAAGGAAGGGAGGGAGGGAGGGAGGGAGGGAGGGAGGGAAAAGGAAAAGAAAAGAAAAGAAAAGAAAGAAAGGAGAGAGAAAAGACAGAAAGAGAGAAAGAAAAGAAAAAGAAAGAAAGAAAGAAAGAAAGAAAGAAAGAAAGAAAGAAAGAAAGAAAGAAAGAAAGAAAGAAAGAAAGAAAGAGGGAAAGAAAGAGGGAAAGAAAGAAAGAGGGAAAGAAAGAAGAAAGAAAGAAAGGAAAAGGGAAGGAAGAAAGAGAGAAAGTTTTGTTAAAATTTTTAACATAAGTGGCCAGACGTAGTGGCTCACGCCTGCAATCCCAGCACTTTGGGAGGCTGAGGCAAGCAGATCATGAGTTCAGGAGATCAAGACCATTTTACCAACATGGTGAAACCCCATCTCTACTAAAAAAAAATACAAAAATTAGCTGGGTGTGGTGGCTCATGCCTGTAGTCCCAGCTACTTGGGAGACTGAGGCAGGAGAATCACTTGAACCCAGGTTCAAGATCACGCCACTGCATTCCAGCCTGGCAAGAGAGCGAGACTCTGTCTCAAAAAAAACAAAAAACAAAAAAACATTCTAACGTAAGTGTAAGAGGTGGTTATACCTTGTGAGCCTTGTAAATCACTTCTAAAGCAGCTTAAGTCCCTCATTGCTTTCTTAACGGCAGCCTGTGTCTGAGGATCACAGGATGTCAGCTACCCAGCAAGTCAGGCATTGAGCAAATCAGCCAAATCTGAAAGAGAGAATGCAGCCTCCTTCAGTTAATTTGCTGGATTCAATTTTGAAGTATCAGAGCTGGAACTCCTTAGAGGCCACCAAGTCAAGCTCCTTCAGTTGGTGGAGGTTGGCCTCCTGATTAATGATCAGCCTGGGTCCAAACTGACTCAGGAACCAGAAGATGCATAGAGCAAAAGTTAAGACAGGCCAGATCTGACATCCTCAAAAAGAGTGAAGGCTCAGTCCTTCCATCTGCTCAGCTGCTTAGGAAACCACAACAGCAAACAGCTACAAATACAAGTTATGACCTGGAGTTGTCTATGCCTTAAGTCCCACAGAATAAACACAGAAGAGAACAGAGAGTCACAAGGATTAGGTCACTGGCCTCTGTGGTCCATGTGTCCCTCCCTGCTGACCACAGGGACCTGTGGAAACTGACCGTAGAATGTACTTTTTATTCTGCCCCAGTGCTAAGAAGCCAGCCCAGCTCAGGCCACTTGGACAACCTCCAATATGTGAATGGATTCATCATACTCATTCAGTTCAAGGACTAGAGTCTCAACTACATCACCAACTTGTCTTCACCTCCTAAGCCTGTTTTTCATCTTGGCTCTAACACTTTCATCTGTGTTTATGGAACTAAATTTATCCCTCAGGCCTGGTGTTTGACTCATGTTGTCTAGAACTGGCCTCCAAATTCTACCCTTACACCCCCGCCTGAGTTAATGCCTGTCTCAAAGCACTGTCAACAAGCCTTCCACTCAAATGGGCCTGGTCTCCAGAACAAGCCCATCATGGCTGTAGCAATAGTGAACTTCTCCCTTGGATCTAGTTAAGAGTGGGCTGGAATAGGTGATGGAAAGTAATGCAGAATACAGTGGGATATTAGGTTAGAAAAGCAATTTGGGACCAACTTGTGAAGAGCCTTGAATGCTAAGATGTTTAATTTTACCCTAAAGACAACCAGGAGCTTTTAGAGGGTTTTGAGAAAAAAGCACCCTTGATTAGATCTGTCTGTACTTTTAAAAGACCACTCTGGAAGCAATGTGGAGAATGGTGAGACCAGAGAAATGTCAGATCAATTCACAGGGTAGTAGAGTCACACAGGTGAATATTGCTCTAAGTCATGGCAGTGAGGATGAAGAAAAGTGAACATAGTCCCCCCAACATCCCGCAAAAAATTCATGTCTACCCAGAAACTCAGAATGTGACCCTATTTGGAAATAGGACCTTTGCAGATGAAGGATCACAAGATAATATTGTACTGGATTTATTTGTTTTGTTTGTTTGCTTGTTTTTGTTGAGACAGAGTCTCACGCCATCACCTAGGCTAGAATGCAGTGGCGTGATCTCGGCTCACTGCAACCTCCACCTCCTGGGTTCCAGTGATTCTCATGCGCCAGCCCCCCAAGTAGCTGGGATTGCAGGTGCTCCCCACCACGCTTGCCTAATTTTTTTCTCTTTTGTATTTTTAGTAGAGATGGGTTTTCACCATGTTGGCCAGGCTGGTCTCCAACTCCTGACCTCGAGTGATCCTCCCGCCTTGCCCTCCCAAAGTGCTGGGATTACAGGCATGAGCCACCGTGCCCAGCCTCATACCAGATTTAGAATGCACTCTAAATCAAATAACTAGAGTCTTTACAAGAAGAGGAGAGGCCACAGAGACAAGAGCGAAGGCCATGTGGAGACAGACAAAGGTGTTGGGATTATGCTGCCACAAGCCAGGAACTGCCAGAAGCCCCAGAAGCTGGAGGAGGTAAGGATGGATTCTTCCCTAGTACCTTCAGAAGGAGCAGGGTCCTGATGGCACTTTGATGTCAAACGTCTAGCCTCCAAAACAGTGAGGGAAAAAATTCTGTTGCTTTAAGCCACCCAATTGGTGACATTTTCTTATGGCAGCCCTGGGAAGCCAATACAGTAGGAAAGTAGGAGAGAGAAGATTGACAGAATTGGCACAGATAATAGCTAGGAGCAGAGAGAAAAGATAAAAATAGTTGAAGAGATTTACTATATGAAAAGTATCTCTATTAAAAGTTTTACAAGATTGGTTTCATTTAATCTATAAAATAACCCTATTAGGTAGGTATCACTATTATCTTCTTATTATCTCCTTTTTCCATATGAGGTAACTGAGAAATAATTAACTCATTCAAGATTACATGACTAGTAATCCAATTCAATATTTGAGTCCATATGACTCCAAAATCTCATGTAGTGCTTCCAGATAGAAGGAGATTGGAACTTGGGTTAATATGATTGTATCAGTGAGTCATTAAAGAAGAATCATGAGATATTAAATCTGAGAGATATTTCTAAGACATTGTTAAACGGAGGAAGCTTTGAAACAAATAGGCACTTGGGTTTGGTTTATTTAAAAAGATAGTCAAAAGCCACTGTCATTTCCCACTTACTATTCTATGTTTACTTAGGTACGATTAACAGGCTGCCTCAAGTCATTCTTCCTCATACAGAGCACACAACCTTCTCATCAAGGGTGGGCAGGTGGCCAGGGGAGCAGTGTTTGTAAATGCAACAGAAGACTATGTCCTCTCCCCCACGTAAGCCCCAGGAAGTGGCTTCCAGGAAAAAGACCTCCACCAAGCCAAGAGGTACTATTCACATCTACAAACAACCCTCTTTGCCAAAATTCTGTTCAGTTTCTTGCTGCACACATACACACAAAGATAGATAAAATGAAGCAAATAAATTATATAAGGTTACCTTACGGTAAGGAAAAGGAGGCCATGGATAGAAAAATTAGAGGAAAAAGGAGTTAAGGGCCAGCACGGTGGCTCACACCTGTAATCCCAACAGTTTGGGAGACCGAGGCGGGCGGTTCACAAGGTCAGGAGATTGAGACTATCCTGGCCAACATGGTGAAACTCTATCTCCACTAAAAATACAAAAAATTAGCTGGGTGTGGTGGCAGGCACCTGTAATCCTAGCTACACGGGAGGCAGAGGCAGGAGAATCACTTAAAACAGGGAGTCGGAGGTTGCAGTGAGCTGATATCACACCACTGCACTCCAGCCTGGCAACAGAGTGAGACTCGGTCTTAGAAAAAAAAAGAAAAAAGAAAAGAAAAAGGAGTTATCTGATTGTCAACACACTACCTGCATGACATATGCACACAAAAATCATGTATGCCCATTAAACGCACATATAAGAACCCCATGAATGTGCACACATGAGCACACACGGGGGCACACACACATGCACACACACACACACACACATACTCACACACCTGTCTTTCTTTCCTCCATGACTTATGGGATTGTTGTGGGTTTTTTTTTTTCCTGATGGACTTTTCTTCTTTGAAGGATGAAACACTTCTTATCTCAGAGCTCAAACTCTGGGACAGTTGTAGGGGGAGAGTGGGAAGCATGGAGGCTCAAACTGAGTTCCTGAGAGCCTGGCAAGCGTGTCCTCAGGTTCAAAACTCAGCCTGCTGGGGTTCTCAGCTTACCTCTCTCTGGGTTGGTATATGCATTTTCTAGTAGGGATTGAGTAAAAGGCATGTTATTTTTGAGAAGCAGGAGGAGGGAGGAGGTTGTCTCTTTCTACTAAGTGCTGACCAACAGCTGTAATTTTAATGGTAGTAACTGACAAAGCAAGAGGAGGGAGGAGATTGCTTCTTTCCACTAAGGGGTGACCAACAGCTGTAATTTTAGTGGCAGTAACTGACAGGAACAGCTTGATGGCATCATGTTTAATGCGAAGAGACCAGCTCACCTCATGCCCTGGTTGCTATGTACAGAGATCTGAGGAGTTCATAACAAAGGCTGTGAGAGTCACTGCTTAGAGTAGAAGGAAACAGGGGCTGTCCCAAAGAAGCGGGGGCTTGCTTTTGTCCAGCCCTGTTGGAATTTATGATGTCTGTAGAGTGGAGTTTATAGAAGTGACTTAGGAGGCAATGAAAGCCCTATGAATTGCTCAGATATCTTTCACTCCAAGAAGCTTCCTAAGTAATTATTGAACTTGGGAGAACATAATTAAAGAACACATGTCTCCAGCGGCCATATTTAGACATAGTGGAAGACTTTGTGGCATTTTGAAAATAGCATCAGTTTCTATCTTATGCATTCTGGGAATTCTCTGACCCATCAGAAATTGGTCACTTCTTGGAGGAGGATGAGAAATGAGCCACACAATTTTAGATGTGAAAACCAAAGGGAAAATGGGTTTCATTAGCCCTGAGGGAAAAAAAGAAGTATACATTTCAAGAATAAATATGCATAAGTTTAAGAAATAAGAAGAAATATTTTCTTTGCTTCCCACTTCATATCCGCCCTGAGAAGAGAAAATTGAGGACACATGTTGCTGAGGCTCCACAGTGGATGTAGCTGACCATAATGTTGCCAGGTCCACTGCAGAAATCAATGTTGCTAACCAAAGTGGAAGCCAAGTACCCAG
Organism: Chlorocebus sabaeus; assembly: GCF_047675955.1. Taxonomy (NCBI): domain Eukaryota; kingdom Metazoa; phylum Chordata; class Mammalia; order Primates; family Cercopithecidae; genus Chlorocebus; species Chlorocebus sabaeus. The sequence goes on from NC_132919.1 coordinate 42,814,786, forward strand.
GGCAGGGGGTCTGACAATCAAGTGACTCAAAGTCAAGAGCTCTGTCCCCAAGAGCCCTCTAAGTGAGGAGGCAACAAGCATTTGTTCTGTTGCAAGCATGTATAGAGTGCTGGAGGGTGCTAATATTAATACAGATCATTTGGAACTAGAAATGTAAGGCAAAGGTCCTGATCCTCCATCCTATAGTGAGGCATACTTTCCTTTAATGTCGAATCAGAATTTTCTATCTCCTGTCTTGCTACTTTAGGAATCGCAGTCTTTTATCATGTTCCCCATCCCAGGTATTTCTGATAATCCCTGAGTCCTGCTGGGCTGCCCCACAGGTTCATCCTGTTTGTCAGCTCAGTCAGTCATCTGAGATTGGACCAGCTTTTCATAGACTCTTCTTACCATCTCATGATCAAACTTCTCAAGACTCATCATCCCCAAAATGGACAGTTACATCTCTTAATTTCCCAAGCACAAGAAAACCACTCTGTAGTGTATAATGTTTCTTTATTGAAGGCATTGGGTTCTAACAGAAAGGAATTGAAACAGACAAGAAGGAAAGTAAATGCTGGATCTGAATATGGCTATTCCCAGTATCCACAATGGTCACCCATACCATTCCTTCTGCTTCTTATCATGTTATAGGGGTCAGTTACTTCCCCTCATAAGACAGCTGTCAGCTACATCTCCATTTCCTGGAGCCTGGACCCCCAAATCCTCTGAGTGGTTATACATAGCCCCAAAGGAAAAACAAACAATCTCAGTGATGTTATCCTAAACACAGCAAAGATGACCTTTTAAATTAAGAGCACAGCAACATTGCATCCCATTATCCAGAACATCCCATTGCTGAATAGAAAGGCAGGCTCAGCTCTAATTTTCTGTTACAACAACAGTAAAAACAGCAATAATTATAATAGTAGCTATGGTTTATTGAATTTCTACTCTATGCATAACAGCACTAACCACTTTTATATGTTGTTTCTAATATTTACATCGATATCAAGGTTAGGTATTAGTCCCATTTTATGCTAAGAAAACTAAGGAGAAATAAAGTAACTTGTTCAAGATCAAACTTTTGGAAAAATTAGAAATAAGATTAAAATCAAGATATTCCAAAACACTGAACCAGTATGATGGCTGACTCCTTCCTCTGAAGTACTACAGAGGAAAAATACCTAGAAATTTGTCAAGAGAGCTGGAGTTATACTGTTTAGGACTGGTATATGAGTGAGGCTTTGCCTTTGAACAGTAGGAATAATGGCATACATTGGGAGAGTACAGTAAAATAGGAAACTTCGGTGTTTTCCTCTTGCTCTTTTCTGTTGCTGCCTCGGACAAACAATTTCTGCCCTCATCCTTATGGCTCTCAGTTCTGGTCCAGGTGTGTGAGGCAATACAAACAAAGCAGTGCAGAAGATATGTATTTGTGAGGCATTAATAAAAACAGGTGGAGACTAACTGAGCAGACTCCCCATTCCTCCCCTTCCAAACTCTCAAGATTGATTAACTTTTACAATCTCAGGATGCTACTTCCTCTGGGCAAAGAATGAGGCCTTGACCTGAGGGCCAGAAGTAACTAATTGGGTTTTCTGTACCTGGCCTTCTCCTGTGGCCATATTTAGGCATAGCGGAAGACTCTGACATTTTTTAAATAGCATCAATTTCTATCTTATGGCTCCTGGGAATTCTCTAACCCACCAGAAACTGGCCACTTCTTGGAGGAGGATGAGAAATGAGCCAAATCATGTTATTAATAGACGTGAAAACCAAAAGGAAAGCAGGTTTCATCAGCTTTGGAGGGAAAAGAGAAGCATATACTTCAGGAATAAATACATGTGAATTTAAGATATCAGCAAGCATCCCCCCACCTACCCTGCCCGAGGGCTTAGCTCCCTAATCTGAGCTAATTAGGGCTGTTGCAGCTTAAGGTCTACCCTTCTCTGACAAAGTAGCCAATATTTCCTGGGGAAAATGATCTCACAAGACAAAATAAAAATACATTTGAAAAGCACAACTATTTAAAATAAAAACAACTCGCGGGTTACATACGGTGCCAAAGAAGAAACATTAGAACTGAAAGAGATGATAAAAATTATAAGAAATAATAGATATGAAAAAACCTAGTTAAAATGAAGAAAAAAATCAAATAAATAGCGTGAATTAGCTAAGGAACAGATTCAAAAACGTGAAAAACCGGATTGAGGAAAATCTCCCAAAAGGACGGATAAAAAGCCAAGAAAATACAAAACACAAAAGACAATCTAAGAAGTGGAGGGAGAGAGAAATACAACTAGAATTAGTAATACGAGAATAATAGAAATCCCAGAAACAGAATGCAATAATAAGAAGAGAAAACATTTGAAGAAGTAATGGAGATAAATTTTCCCAAATAAAAGAAAAGAAGGAAGGACACTTTACAGTAAAAGAGTCAGATAATTCCAAAAAGGAGATATAAAGAAAAACCCACATTAGACGTCTTATTTGAAGATGTAAGAATATCAAAGGCAAGGAGACAGTTACAAAAGTTTCTATAGAATAAAATGTAGATCATGCAATACTGATCAAGAATCAGATTAATTTCAGATGTTTCAACACCAACGCTAGAAACAACCAACAACAAAATAATTTCTAAAAATAGGGTAATATTTTAAAGTATTGGGGGGAAAAAGTATTTAGAGCAAGAAGTTTATATGCAGCCAAACTGTCATTTAAGTATGAGAGGATGCTAAACATATTCTCAGGCATACAAATCCTCAGAGTGACACAAAAATATTCATACTGAAATAAATTTTGTATTAAGTACTTTAATTAGAATACAGAACATTCCAGGAGATGGCACAGATTTATATAAAGTAATGACAATCAAATACCTTGGTAGATTTTGATGTTATATTAAAAAGTAGCTACAGAGTGACATCAGCAAGATGGTGGAATAGGAAGCCCAAGATCTCACTCCCCAGCAGAAACATTGACTCAACAACAATACATGTTCCAAAATGCCTTTATAAGGATGCCAGAAACCAGTTAGGAAGTTGCCATATCCCAGGCAAACTGAAAGCCAAAAACATCTCCACTGAAACAAGTTAGAAAAGTCATTTCATGTCAACTGCATGAGACCTTCCCCAAAGCTAGCACAGATCATGATCAAAAGGAAAAGTCCAATATATAGCTTCTCTTTGGTAAATGAAAAAGAGGAGTGGAATGCACATTCAACATTTCAGCTTTTGAAGGGAATGCCTGGACTGTTTTTTTTCTTGCCTGGCACAGAGCATTGATGGGGAAACCTACATACTTTGAATTTCTGGTAGCCTCTGAGAACAAAAGAGAGCTCGACAACATAGAAGCAGCACCAGAGAACTTGCAATACTGCAGACAGAGCCAATATAGCTCATCAAGATGGGGAGAAAACACCAAAATCATGGCTTTTCCCATAGGAGGAAAAAAAGGAGAGAAATGTGTGTGCAACCTTCTGGCTTTTGTGGGGGGCTTCCTATGAAATTGATTTCTGTTTCACCTGGTTCAAAGCACTGATGGAAAATTTGCATACCTTGAAGGCCTGGGGGCCATTGAGAAGACAGAGAGCTCAGGGGCTTGCGGAAGTGCCAGAAAACTGCACTGCCATAAACATCCACCAGAGTGGGTAAGAGACTACAGCTCCTAAAAAAGAAACCAGCAAACCTACTAATTGAGAAACAAGCCCAGAGAAAACGCATCCCCAAGAAAGATTTGAAAGACCTCTGGAACCTCCAACCAGGCTAATCGATGAATGTCTTCTCCCATATGAAGGCAGTCCTTAAAGACTGGGAGAGGTGGTTATTTTTTTTCAAATGCAAAATCACAACAAAAATTACAAAGCACACAAACAAGAAAACATGCAATCAAAGAAACAAAAAAACTCCAGAGACTGACTCTCAAGAAATGGAAATCTATGAATTGGCCAACAAAGAATTCAAAATAATCTTCTTAAAGAAGTTTGGTGCACTACAAGAGAACACAAATAGACAACTAAACAAAGTCAGAAAAACAGTGCATGAACAAAATGAGAATATCAAAACAAGATAGAAACTATAAAAAACAACAAAATATATTGGAGCTGTAGAATACAATAACTAAATTGAAAATTTTACTAGAGGGTATCAATAGCAGACTTGATCAAACAGAAAAAAAGAATTAGAAAACTAAAGAAAAGTTCATTTAAAATTATAAAGTCAGAGGAACAAAAATAAAAATAATGAAGAAAATAAAAGTAAGCCTAAGGGACTTATTGGACACTACCAAGCTGACCAATAAATGAATTATAGAAGTCAAAAAGTGAGAAAAGAGAGAATGGAGTAGAGAATTTACCTGAAGAAATAATCACCCCAAATTTCCCAAATCTGAGGAAGAAAGTGGATGTCCGAATTCAAGAAGTTCAAAGGACTCTAACTAGGATGGACCCAAAGAGGCCCACAGGGAGATATGTCATAATAACACCTTTAAAAGCCAAAGACAAAGACAATCTGGAAAACAACAAGAGGAAAGCAACTTGTCATTAAAAAGTGAGCTCTCATGAGGTTATCAGCAGATTACTCAGCAGAGATATTTTAAAAAAAGAATGGAGTGGCATAATATAGTCAAAGCACTGAAAGAAAACAAAATTACCAAAGAATTCTACATCTGGAGAAACTGTCCTTCAAAATGAAATAATAAGACCTTCCCAAACCAATAAATGCTGAGGGAGGTCATCACCACTACACCTACCATATAAGAATTGCTAAACAGAGTCCTTCAAGTTGAAATAAAAGAATGCTAACACTAGCAGCACAAAAGTATATGAACATTTAAAGCTCTCTATAAAGGTAAATATATAAATAAATACAGAAACAAATTGTAATGCTGGTGTATAAATCACTTTTAATTCGGGTATAGAATTTAAAAGAAAGCATACAAATCAACTAGCTATAAAACTATATTAATGAATATAAAATATTAAAATATGTAATTTGTGACATCAATAACATTAATGGGTGGTAGAGAATGAAAAAGAGTAGATTTTTAAATTCTATTGAAGTTATAATCAGTTTAAAATATATCTTATAACCAGATGTTTTATGTTATCTCTATGATAACCACAAGAAAACACCTATGGAATATACACAGAAGAAAATGAGAAAGAAATCAAAGCATGTCACTACAAAAAAAACAATGAATCACAAAGGAAGGCAGCAAGAAATAAAAATGGAGAGAAAACTACAAGACATACCAAAAACAATAAAATGGCAATACAAGGTCTTTCTTTATCAGTAATTGCTTTAAGTATAAATGGATTAAATTCTCCAATTATAAGACATAGAATGACTGAATAGTTTTTTGTTTAAAAAAAAATCCAACTGTATACCATCTACAAGAAACTCACTTTAGGTATAAACATATACATTGGCTTAAAGAGAAAGGAAAGAAAAAAAATATTCCATGCAAATGGTAATCAAAAGAAAGCAGAAGTGGCCATATTTATATAAAAAATAGACTTTAGTCAAAAACCGTCTTACAAGAGACAAAGAATGACATTATATAATGACAAAAAGTACATTCACCAGGAAGATGCCACTCACAGTAGAGTACCCAAATATAAAAGGCAAACATTGACAGAATTGAAGGGATAAATGGACAGTAACACAATAATAGTAGGATAATCCAATATTCCACTTTTAATAAAGGATAGATGAACCAGACAGAAGATCAACAAGGAAACAGAGGACTTGGACAAAATTATGGACCAAATGAACTTAACAGAAATATACAGAACATTCTATTCAACAGCAGCAGAGTACACATTCTTCTCAAGAACACATGGAATATTCTCCAAGTAGATCACATTTTGAGCCATAAAACTAGTCTTAACAAATTTAAGAAAATTGAAATCACACCAAGTATCTTTACTAACTACAATGGAAAAAAACTAAAATTTAATAGCAAAAGGAAAGCAGTAAAATTCATAAATATATGAAAATTAAACAATACATTCTTGAATAATCAAAGAACAAATCACAAGGGAAATTTTAAAATATCTAGAGACAAGTGACAATGAAAACACATTACACCAAAACTTATGGGATGCAGCAAATGCACTACTAAGAGGAAAGTTTATAATGTTAAACACCTATATTAAAAAAGCAGAAAGATCTCAAATCAACAACCTAACTTTATACCTCTAGGAATGAAAAGAAGAAGAAAAAATTAAACCCAAAGAAGGGAAAAAAAATAGCAAACATTAGAGAATAAATAAATGAAATAGAAAAACATTAGAAAAATCAGTGAAAATAAGAATTCGTTCTTTGAAAAGATCAACAATATTGGCAAATCTTTAGGGAAACTAAGAAAAAAAGAGAAAAGAATAAAATAACAAAAAGGAGAAGACATTACAACTAACACTATAGAAATAAGAAAGATCATAGGACAATTATATAATTATAAAATGAACAATTATACAGTAACAAATAACCTAGAATAAATGTATAAATTTCTAGAAGGATGTAATCTACTAAGATTAAATAATAAAGGATTAAGAATCAGAACATACTTATAACAAGTAAGGAAATAAATCAGTAACCAAATCCTGTCAACAAAGAAAAGCCCAGGATCATAAGGTTTCATTGGATAATTCTGTCAAGCATTTTAAAAATTAGCACCAATTCTTCTCTTAAAAAAAAAAAAGATGAAGGAACACTTCTATGAGGCATTCCATGAGGCTGGTGTTACACTGACACCAAAATGAGACATAAATACTACAAGACAAGAAAACTATAGACCAATACCTCTGATTAATATTATGTAAAACCCTCAATAAAATACTAACAAAGAAAATTCAACAGCACATTTAAAAATTATAACTGATAATCAAATGGCATTTATTACTGGAATGCAAGGATGGTTCAACATATGAAAATCAATCTAATAACCACGTTAATAGGATGAAAAACAAAAACCACATAATCATATCAAATTGACGCAGAAAAGTGTATGGCAAACTGCAGTACCCTTTTATGATTTTTAAAAAAGCAATTAACGAATTAGGACCAGAAGAAAAACTGAAAACTCTCCCATTACAAAAAGGAACAAGTCGAGAATGGCCATTCTCAACACTTCTAGTCAAACTTGTACTGGAAGTCCTAGACAAAAAAAAAAAAAAAAAAAAAAAATTTAACCAGGCAAGAAAAGATATGAAAAGTATACAAATAGATAATGAAGATGTAAAATTATCTGTATTCTCATAATCACAGATGACATGGTCTTATATTTAGAAAACCCTATAGATTTCACAAAAGACTGTCAGAACTATTAAATAATAAGCAAATTCAGAAAAGTTTCAGGACACAAAAATCAGTTGTGTTTCTATACACTAATAATGAACAATCCCAAAAAAATTAAGAAAACAACCCCATTAACAATAGCATCAACAAAAATGAAACACGTAGGAATAAACCTAAACAAGTAGGCAAAAGACTTGTACACTGAAAACCACAAAACATTGCTAAAAGAAATTCTAAGGACACAAATAAATGGAAAGACATCCACTGTACATGGATTGAAAGACTTAATATTTTTAAATGTCCATATTACTCAAAGCAATCTACATATTTAATGCAATCTCTATCAAAATTGCAATGGCATTTTTGTAGAAATAGAAAAAAATTTCTAAAACTCCTGTGGAATCTCAAAGGGCTCTGAAGAGAAGAAATAATCTTGAGAATAAAAACAAAGCTGAAGGCCTCACACTTCCTAACTCCAAAACATATTACAAATCTACAGTAATCAAAACGGCATGGTACTGACATAAGGGCAGATACATAGACCAATAGAACAGATAAGAGAACTCAGAAATAACCTTCACATATATGGTCAAATGATGTTCAGCAAAGGTGCCAAGGCTACACAATAGAGAAAAGATAATCTCTTCAACAAATGATGCTGGTAAAACTGTATAACCATGTGTATATCCTTGCCTTACACCATATATAAATACTAACTCAAAATGTATTGAAGACCTAAACATAAGACCTGAACTTACACAACTTCCAGAAGAAAACATAGAGAAAAACCTTCATGACTTTGAATTTGGCAGTGGTTTCTTGGATATGACACCAAAAGTATAGACAACAAAAGCAAAAATAGTCAAATAAGACTACATCAAACTTAGAAACTTCTGTGCAGCCATGGAAATAATCAGCAGAATGAAAAGGCAACCTATGAAATAAAAGAACATATTTACAACCATATATCTGATGCAGATTGAGTATGTCTTATTTGAAATGTTGAGACCAGAAATGTTTTGGATTACAGATTTTTTGAAATTTGGGAATATTTGCATTTACATGATGACACATCTTGGGGATGGAAACCAAGTCTATATATGAAATTCATTTACATTTCATGCACACCTTATACACATAGCTGGCAGGTAATTTTATACAGTATTGTTAACAATTTTATGCATGAATCAAAATTTTGACTGCTTTTTGATAGTCACCAGTCACATAAGGTCAGGTGTGAACTTTTCCACATGTGACACCATGTCAATACTCAAAAAGTTTCAGATTTTGAAGCATTTCAGATTTTGAATTTTTGGATTAGGGATGCTTAACCTACAATAGGTTAATAGCTGAATATATTCAAAAAACCCCTGCAACCCAACAACAACAAGAAATTCAATTAAAAAATAAGCACAGGACTTGAAAGAAGATAAACAAATGAACAAGAAGCACATGAAAAGATGTTCAACATCACCAATCATTGGAGAAATGCAAATAGAAAGCAGAATACTATATCATCTCATACTTGTTAAGATGGTCACTTGTTCTGTGGTGAACAGGTCTATGCAAACCTACCTCCAAAAGTCTGAGGAAGCTGAGAGGCAGAAGAAAGAGGCTGACATATCCAGTTTCTCAGAAAGAAACATTTAATAGGGATTTACAATGCCATGTCTGTGTCTCAGGCAGCAAGACAAGATGGTGGATCCTGGCACCATCTCTTTTAAGATCCAGGGCTTATGTACCATAAAAAAATGGTATTCATGGTTCAGAAGAGATGTGTAGGGCAACTGAAGTATGATAACATCAAGGTTGTTTTGACCTAAGAGCAGGATTTACAAGTATGTGCTCTTATACAAGGAACAATAGATAAAATGAAAATCTTTAAGGCCTTCCCAAAACTGGAGCTAATTAGAAGTCAACATGGCAGATTAGCATCCAAGATGCAGTTGCTTTTGCCCCCATGTCATTATCCACAAATAAGCAAACAAAACAAACAAACAGAAAAGAGAAAATAGCAAGTTTTGGAGAAGATATCAAGAAACTGGAATCCTTGTGTGTTATTGCTAGGAATTTAAAATGGTCACTGGGCATGGTGGCTCAAGCCAGTAATCCCAACACTTGGGAGGCTGACGCAGGTGGATCATTTGAGCACAGGAATTAAAAACCAGCCCAGGTAACATGGCGAAACCCTGTCTCTACTAAAAATATTTAAAAATTAGCTGGGCCTGGTGGCATGTGCCTTAATCCCATCTACTCGAGAGGCTGAGGTGAGAGGATCACCTGAGCCTGGGAAATCGAGGCTGCAGTAAGACCTGATCATGCCTCTGCACTCCAGCCTGGACAGCAGGAGTGAGACCCTCTCTCTAAATACATAAATAAAATGGTGAAGCCACTTTGGAAAACAGTTTGGAGATTCCTCAAAAAATTAAAAATAGAATTGCCATATGATCCAGCAACACCGCTCCTCAGTACAGATCCAAAAAAAAATTGAAAACATGATCTTGAGAGAATATTTTGCATACCCATGTTCATTATAGCATAATCACAACAGCCAAGAGTTGGAAGCCACCTACAATATACATCAACAGATAAATGGATGAAGAAAATGTGGTATAAACATACAATGAAATATTATTTGCCTTAAAATAGAATGAAATTCTGCCATATGCAAAAACAAAAGTGAACCTTGAGGACATTATGCTAAGTGAAATAAGCCAGTTACAAAAAGACAAATACAGCAAAATTCCTCTTATATGAGGTATCTAAAATATTCAAACTCTTAGAAACAGAAAGTTGAATGGTAGTCTCCAGGGCCTAGGGGGAAGAAGAAAGGGAGAGTTGTTGTTTCATAGATATAGCGTTTCCATTTTACAAGATAGAAAAAGTTCTAGAAAGCTGTTGTCCAAGATGAATACAGTTAACATTCTATACTGTACACTTTAAAATGGTTACAATATTAAATGTTATGTATTGTTGATCACAATTTTAAAAACAGCTACAATTGACTGGGTGTGGTGGCTCACACCTCTAATCCCAGCACTTTGGGAGGCTGAGATAGGAGGATCACTTGACATCAGGAGTTTGGGACCAGCCTGGCAGACATGGTGAAACCCTGTATCTACTAAAAATAAAAAAATACAAAAATTAGCCGGATACGGTGGTGCCATATGCCTGTAGTCCGAGCTACTCAAGAGGCTGAGGGAGGAGAATCACTTGAACCCAGGAGGCAGAGGTTGCAGTGAGCCAAGATCGTACCACTGCACTCCAGCCCAGGTGACAGAGCGAGACTGTCTCGGAAAAAAAAAAAGGTGTAGCTACAATCAAAGACAAAGAGAAATTACATCCATAATAACCCAGAATTAAAAGTCTAAATCAGTGATTCTCAAAGTATAGTTCCTAAACCAGCTGCATCAGAATCTAGGAATTTTCTCAAAATGAAAATCCTCAGGTTCCACCCCAGACCTACTGAACCAGAAACTCAGGTGGGTTACAGCAATCAGTGATTTAACAAGCCCTCCAGGTGATTCGAATATACCTGTAAAGCTTGAGACTCACTAGTCTCGGTCAGCTATTTTTAAAGTGTGGTTTGTGAGATGCCTTCAAGTCATCCATGAGAGCAAAACCATTTTCATAATGCCAAAATGTTGTCTTTTGGCTCGCTCTCATGAGCATGTAGTGGAGTTTTCTAGAGACTATAGAATTTATGAAATTATAAAAAATGGAATGTAATAGCATGTATGAGAATCCAGCTGTTTTCTCTAAAGCAGAATTTTTTTTAATTGGTTGAAATGCAAAATGATGCCACTCTTTGGGAAGAGACAATTATTTTTAAATAAAAATATATTATGCTCTCATGTAGTGATTTTTTCAATGAATTAATGAATCTTTTAAATTTTCTCAGTTTTACTTTTTAATATAAGTTTTCATAGATATAACTCTCATAAACAAAATGTTTTTGGAGTTCCCAATACTTTTTAAGAGGATAAAGAGCTTCTGAGACTAAAACTTTGAACTATTTGTCTAAGTATTATCAACATAATGGAAGATGGGAAACAGTGTATATGAGAGTAAACTAACATCTGTTATAATAGGATACAAAATAAGAAAGGATTAAAAAGAAACTTTAGTGAGACATACTGAAATTTAAAACTTTGATGGCAAAACAGATGCAAGTATATTAATAATTGCAACAAATGGACTATTCCAATTAAAAGACAAAGACTGTCAGATAAGACAAACAAAAGGTACAAATCTGTGTTACTTATAAGAAACACAGATAATACCATGCTAATATTGAAAGTACAAGAATGGGGCCGGGCACAGTGACTCACACCTGTAATCCCAGCACTTTGGGAGGCTGAGGCAGGCGGATCATGAGGTCAGGAGATCTAGACCATCCAGGCTAACACGGTGAAACCCCGTCTTTACTAAAACACACATACACACACAAAAAAACCTAGCTGGGCGTGGTGGCGGGCACCTGTAGTCCCAGCTACTCGCGAGGCTGAGGCAGGAGAATAGCGCAAACCCAGGAGGCAGAGCTTGCAGTGAACCGAGATTGCGCCACTGCACTCCAGCCTGGGCAACAGAGCGAGACTCCATCTCAAGAAAAAAAAGAAAGAAAGAAAAGAAAAGAAAAAGTACAACAATGGGAAAATACCATGCAAACAGCAAACACTAACCAAGAAAAAGGTGACATGGCTATATTCTCATCACTCTAATCAGACTTTAAGGTAAGAATAATATTAGAGATAAAAACATTTCTTAATGATAAAAGGTTCAGTTCAACAGGAAGATATGCCAATTCTTAATCTGAATACACCTAATAATTGAGCCTCGATATAAAGTAAAAAAAATGACAAGACTTGCATGCAATATCTAAAAATCTAAAATTATACTAGGAAATTTTAACATGCATTTTGCAGTAAATGGGATCACAGGCAAAAATAAATGGGTAAGAATATAAGTGATTTGAAAAATGTCTTTATCAAACTTGTCCCAATTTTTATACTTGAACAATTACTCCAAAATTTTCCAAGACCCACTCATTCTTCCTGGCTCTCTTGGAAATTTAACAAATATTGCCATATGCCAGGTTACAGAAAAAGTTTCAAAAATTTCAAAGGATTGTAGTAATCTAGAGTATGTTCTCTGGCTATAGTGGACTTAAGTTAGAAATAGGTAATAAAATCCCTATATGTTTGGAAATTAAGCAATTAATTTCTACATAATTAATGGAGCACAGTCAAAATCGCAATAGAAATTAGAAAATATTTTGAAATTATACTAATGAAAACATGACATATCAGAATTTGTGAGATGAAGATAAGACCCTATTGAATAGAAATGTACAACATTAAATGCACGTATTAGAAAAGAAGAAAGGCTGAAAATCAATTAGCTAAGCATTGAGTTAGTTTCTAAGACTAGCAAATTAAACTCTCCCATAATTTTTAAACACAATTTTTAAAAGAATAGAAATTAATGAACTAGAAAACAAACAAACACTAAAGAGTTTCAACAAAGCCACAGGTTGATTCACTGAAAACAATTCTTAGTAAGATTGATAAATGCTTAGCTGGGTCAATTTTTTAAAAGATTAAAAGCAACAGGAATATTAAAATGGGCATTGCTACATATCACACAGCTATAAAACAACTACAAAGAACTTTATACCAACATATTTGAAAATTTAAATAAAATGGACAATCCTAAAACATTATATTGTGCAAGCTAGCATAAGAAGATATAGTTCCCAAAATAAATGCAAGAAAGATATAGAAAGTGTATCTTCTGGACATTGGCCTAGTCAAAGAATTTATGACTAAGACCCCAGAAGCAAATGCAACAAAAACAAAAAATAAATAAATGGGACGTGATTAAACTAAAAAGTTTCTGCACAGCAGAAGAAATAATCAAAAGAGTAAACAGACAACTCACAGAGAGGGAGAAAATATTTACAAACTATGTATCTGACAAAGGTCTAATATCTAGAATCTACAAGGAATCCAAACAAATCAGCAAGAAAAAAACAAATAATCCCATGAAAAAGTGGGAAAATGACACGAATAGACACTTCTCAAAAGAAGATACATACAAATGACCAACAAACATGAAAAAATGCTCAAGATCACTAATCATCAGAAAAATGCCAATTAAAACCACAGTGAGATACCACTTTACTCCAGCCAGAATAGCCATTACTAAAAAGTCAAAAAACAAGAGCTCTTGGTATGGATGTGGTGAAAAGAAAATGCTTATACACTGCTGGTGGGGATGTAAGTTAGTACAGCCACTGTGAAAAACAGGATGGAGATTTCTCAAAGAACTAAAAGTAGATCTACCATTTGATCCAGCAACCCCACTACTGAGTATCTACCCAAAGGAAAATAAGTCATTATATCAAAAGATACCTACACATCCATGTTTATGGCAGCACAATTCACAATTGCAAAGCTATGAAAGCAATCTAAGTGCCCGTCAACCAATGAATGAATAAAGAAAATGTGGTATATATATATACAACATGGACTACCATACAGCCATAAGAAAGAATGAAATAATGTCTTTTGCAGCAACTTGGATGGAGCTAGAGGGCATTATTTTAAGTGAAGTAACTCAGGAATGGAAAATCGAAGACTATGTTCTGCCTTCTAAGTGGGAGCTAATCTATGGGTATGCAAAGGCATACAGAGTGGTATAATGAACATTAAATACTCCGAAGTGAGGAGAGTAGGAGGGGTGTGAGAGATATAAACTTACATGTTGGGTACTGCACTCATTAAACAAGTTGAGTACTAATTAATAAATGAAGGAAAACCTTAGACCCTGGTATCTTCATCAGTGAATTTTTCCAAACATTTAAGAAAGAAACAAAACTAGTCTTAGTTAAACTCTTGTAGAGAGTAGAAGAGAAAACAATTATAAACTCATTTTTAAGCCAATAGAATCTTGATATAATACTAAGCTAAATGCACCAAGGATTTATGAAAAAGGAAATGTATAGGCCAGTCTCTTACTCATGCACACAGATGCAAACATCCTCAACAGAGTATTAGTAAATCCAATTCTGCAGTCACCCAAAAAGAATAACCAAGTTGCATTTATTCCGGGCATACCCTATTGTTTCATACTAAAGTTAACCAATATGATTCCCCAAATTAAGAGAATAAAGAAAACCTCAGCCGGGCGTGGTGGCTCATGCCTGTAATCCCTGCACTTTGGGAGGCTGAGGTGGGCGGATCACGAGGTCAGGAGATCAAGACCGTCCTGGCTAACACGGTGAAACCCCATCTCTACTAAAAATACAAAAAAAAAAAAAAAAAAAAAAAAAAAATTAGCCAAGCGTGGTGGTGGGTGCCTGTAGCCCCAGCTACTTGGGAGGCTGAGGCAGGAGAATGGCATGAACCCAGGAGGCAGAGCTTGCAATAAGCCAAGATCATGCCACTGCACTCCAGCCTGGGTGGCAGAGTGAGACTCTGTCTCAAGAAAAAAAAAAAAAAAAGTAAAGAGAATAAAGAAAAACTCATATAATCACCTTAATAGATGAAAAAGATGTCATAAAACTTTTTAATATAATATGAATAATTTTTAAATCCTTAGCAAACTAGAATAGAGGGGAACTTCTTTAATCTGATAAAGGCTATCTAGGAAAATGAGAGAGTGAGCATGTACCACACACAGGGACAGGAGAGAAAAATGGTTCATAACGCCAGTTATGCAGTTTGGAACCTTAAGTGGGTGGGACTTACTCTTAGCCAATACTCAGTTTTTCTGGACTCCCTTTTCATCTCATTAATTCATATCCCTTCAGAAAACTCAAGGCCACTTTGATGGAAGGTCAAGTGACCTATTTCTCTCCAGTCTTATACATACCTGACCCATGCTTTGCATATAGTCACATCATGTCTGTTAGAAACAGTAATTCAGTAGATCATAACCCTAAAACATCACTACTAAGTTTTATTATTCTTCCCTACCCGCTGTCATGGGAGTGGAATTTTTTTTTCTTTTTTTTTTTTTTTTTTTTTTTTTGCCAGTGGGAGTTAAATCTCTCATCTGGACCATAGTGTGTTGACTTCGCTCTTCCCTGTACCCATTAAATTAACTAAGCAATAATTTCCTGACTGGGGAAGTAATCGGGATAGCTTCACTTTCCCAGGTTTCCTCCCTCCTTTTTGGCGTGTTAGGTTTGTGTTTTGCTCTTTTCCCTTCTCTCCTCTTGTCCCTCTATCTGATTTGGCTGAGGATTACTTTTACTTTTTCCCATCATTCTTTCAGCTTTATCTACTTGGAAATATCGGTTAACCAAAGTTTAAGTGAACGCAAGTCTTAGCCTATGATTCTAAAACTTTCATAAGCTAAAGTTCTATGCCCAACATTATTACATTTAAAGAAAATAACAAAAAGTTTGAAATTACAAGAGAGAGTGTAATCTTCCCATTCCTAGGCACCATAACTCTGGAAAAATACACATCTTTTGTTCCTGATTCAAAATATTAATTTCCTACAGAGCTCCCTGTTTCATAAATTCACAGCTTCCTTGGGAAAATCCCCATAACACTAGAAAGCCACTTTATCCTATTTCAGTGAACTTAGTTCTTAAGGAGGCTTGCATAAAAAAAAAGGAAACCAAAATATTTAAGGACTGGTTTTAGCATTAATTACATAATTTACAAATTATCTCACATAATTATGAATTCTGAACAATTCTGAAGGGCCTAATCCTCTTAGACCTTAACTCTGCTAACATGCAGTTCTACTTATCTATAAAGAGAGACAACAATTTCAACATTGCTGTGGATATCTGTAGACATCTTTCAGCGGGAAGCTGAAAAGTTTTCACTATAGGAAGACATTATCATTTCTGATGATGGTCAGATCACCAGATTCCAGGGGGAGATCAGGTAAGTGGACTTTTCTTTTTCTCTCCCTCTTACCCACTCCTTTTCTCTCTATCCCAACTCCACTAATTGAAAATGGTAATAAGTAGATACCTTGGAGCCTCTAGCCCTCTGACTACAATAAGTCCTGAAATCATCTTTACATCACTAGAAAAGAGAGATTTGCCTCCTGGCAGTTTAAAGCAACAGCATCATGACAGCATCTCTCCTCTGCTTTCTTTGAGCTCTGTACAACTGGAGTCAGATTCCTTGAGGAGGAGGGGAGAGAGGACCATACAATGAGTAGACAGACCAAAGTCAGATCATAGGAAGGCAAGTTGGTGCAAATGCTTCCTCAGCCCTCTCTTCATTTCTTCTGCATTTGAAGATTTTGTTACAATTCCAGTTCCCTTTCTCTCAAATGAAAGCCTAGTGTGGAGCATAGGTTTTTCAAGATATGAGGGCAAAAGCATACTAATTAAGCCCAGCTGTTGGCCTCTGCTCTCCCTCCATGAATCTGGCCTTACATCAGAGGTCTTACGTTTGGGGAAAGGAGGGCTGGTAACTCCAAGCGCAGAGGGGAAGGGAAGTTTGATTTTCATGTAAAAAGCACAGAGGGATTTTTGAAGCCATGATCCTTTGTTTAGCTGCGTTGTAATAGATAGTACAGTTGCTTTGCAGCAAAAGGATTTAGGGCTTTCCAAAGGGTTGAGAGGTCTTGGAACATGTCTCCACTGCAGGCTACAGAATCATGTTGTCAAGAAACTTGAAATAATATAAACAATGATTATAAAATCCAAATGCCACTTGGAAAAGGGATGTGGTAAGAAGAAAATGAGATAATATCAGTTAAGTACTTAGGAAGTAACAGGGACCTATAATAGCAGCAGTAATTGTCCCTATTGTATAAATTTAATGTTTATTTTCCTATGCTGTTCTTCATCAGAGGTAACAAGTCTTGATATTTTGTTAATACTAACCCTTCCAAAGTCATCAAGATATTGTACATAACTTCTGTTACATCATCATCCTCATTTCCTTGGCCATATTCATGAATTCATTCAACAAATATTTACTGAACACCTATTATATACCAGGCTAAGTACTAAATGCTGGAGGTTCAAAGATCTGGTCCTTGCTCTTAAAAGGCTTACAATTGAGTTAGAGAAACAGACACATGAACAACTAACTTGAACATAAAGCAGAGAGAGATAAACACACCAATAGTGAAGAGGTTAAGGTGAAGATTCTTGCAAAGCAGTGCTGGAGAGTTACAAAGTAGGCAGCCAATTCAAACTAGGAGGGGGCAGGGAAGGGAGTTAGAAAAAACTTGCAGGAATAGAGGAAGCTTGCACTACCTTCCGAATTGAATGAGGACTTGGTGTCCACCAAATCAAAGAGAGAAAATTGGGTAAGAGAGTAGCCTAAACAAGGTAGGGAAAGCCACAGGACCGTGGGTCACCAAGATGTCTTAGTACAATGACAAATCATATCTGTGCCTGGAACCAGGGAAGACGAGGAGTTCAGGCAGGAGTGGAGGAGTAGGCTGGAACCAGATCATAAAAGACCTTGTTTGTGCCTTGTTGTACTCCCACCTCTTCGTGGCCAAAGGAGGCGGCCAGCCAGATACTAAGGAGCAGCTCGAGGCGTGAGATCACAAGCACATAAAGACAGAAACCCCATTATACGAGCTTCCAGAGGGGACACCAGACAGTCCAGAGATACTCTAACTCACAAGTCCAGTTCTAAAACTCAGGAACTTGGACTTTTGTTTTTGCTGCAGGGCTGGATTCAGAGAGCACACAATGCCCATTGTTGAAAGCCCCTTTTTGGAAGGAAGAACAGTTACACATCTGGGAAAGGTTAGGGTCATACATATAAATGAGGGGAACGGAGCACATTACTCTGAGACACTCCGTCTGTGACGTCAATCACTGCTGGGTTTGGACAGAGGCTCTCTCTTGTGCAGCAGTCAGGGACCCATTAATTTTGCCCAGTGCCTGAGTGTTTATGTGGAAAATGTGAGGCCAGGAAGTTTCTCCTAATTATGATTTGGAGGTTGTCAAGCAGCTATTCTTTAGTAATTGGTTTCTGTCTTTTCTACCTTCCCAGCACCACTCAGTTTCTATTTTCTCTTTTGTTCTAGCCCTATTTCTCTCTTTCTCCTTCTCATCTGCTCTTAAAAAAAGAAAAAAGAAAAAAAGAAAAAAAATCCATTATAGACCTCGGTGATTGCCTCCATCCTTTTCTTCTCCATGGCTTCAGGTCCAGCTGGGAAGTGAATTTTCAGAGCACATAGTCACATACAACATAGTGAGTGTTTGACTATCGATTACTTTCTTTTTCAAACTTCTGGGAACAAGCGGTACTCTACACAGGCACCAGCATGGCCAGTCTCCACTGCCAAGTCATAAAGAGACAGGAAATTGGACCAGCACCATCTCTTACCCTCTCTGGTATCAATCAAATCTAAAGAAAAAGATGGCAGATGCCAAAATCTGTATGCAGGAAAGTGTTCTCAGCCCGCATTTTTCCTCCCTCTTCTTACCTCTATCCTATTCCCAACACATCCAAGGCCATGATCACCTACTCAAATAATAACTTGGAGAACTAAAAACCTGCATCTTGTAACTACCATTATTCTATGTAATTCTGGGCCAATGTGAGACACCCCAGTGCTCCACTGCCAACTCCAAGGGAAAAAACATTAACATCCCCTTATAATAAGTGATTATCTGTATACAGATGGCCCACTTTAAGAATGACTGATGATTGGCCGGGCACAGTGGCTCACGCCTGTAATCCCAACACTTTGGGAGGCCGAGGCGGGTGGATCACGAGGTCAGGAGTTCAAGACCATCCTGGCTAACACGGTGAAACCCCGTCTCTACTAACAATACAAAAAACAAAAAAATTATCCGGGTGCGGTTGGGAGCCCCTGTAGTCCCAGCTACTTGGGATGCTGAGGCAAAAGAATGGTGTGAACCTGGGAGGCGGAGCTTGCAGTGAGCCAAAATCGCACCACTGCACTCCAGCCTGGGTGACAGAGCAAGACCCCATCTCAAAAAAAAAAAAAAAGAATGACTGATGATTGACAGTGCAGTTTAAGTTCAAGTCTACTTTTATGTTTGCTCAGCTACTTTCCCCACCACCCATTGATCAGCCTCCTCCTCAGTAAGTGCTGCTGGGAAGCCTGAGAAAGGCAGAGAAGAGTAAAAACACTTGGAAAATACAAACGAAATTTAATCATGCCAGCCTCAACCAAGCATGAACTGAAAGGCAAGTAAGCGAGAGAGAGAGAGAGAGAAATATTATTATACATATTTCAATATATATACAATATACATTCATATATACAATCTACATATATAGTGTGTATATATACACATACATATACACACATGCATATACACACACTATATATATGTATATATACACACTATATATGTACATTTATATCTATAGACACACACTATATATGAGAGAGAGTGAGAGGTCTGTATAGATACCGATACAGTTTGGCTGTTTCCCACCCAAATCTCATACTCAATTGTAATCCCCATAATCCCCACATGTCAAGGGAGGGACCTGGTGGGAGGTGACTGGATCATGGGGGCACTTTCCCCCATTGCTGTTCACATGATAGTGAGTGAGTTTGCATGAGATCTGGTGGTTTTATAAGGCAGTTTTCCCTGCTGTGGCTGGCTTTTCTCTCCTGCCGCCATGTGAAAAAGGTCCTTACTTCCCCTTCACCTTCCGCCATGATTGTGAGTTCCTGAGGCCTTCTCAGCCATGTGGAACTGAGTCAATTAAACCTCTTTCCTTTATAAACTACCCAGTTTCAGGTGGTATCTTTATAGAAGTATGAAAACAGACTAATACAGATATTTATTACCTCATTTTTAATTTATATTTTATTGAAGTAAATGTTACATTTGATAATGTACACATATCTTCAAAAAGCACCTTGGTAACTTTCGGTGTGTGAACATGCATGTGCGTGTGTGTGTGAATTAAACAAAGCTGTTTATCTAATGTTTATCTAACTATAAAGTTTCCTTCATAACCTTCTCAGTCAATACCCACCGCTGGAGGGAACCACTATGCTGACTTCTATCATCATAGATTAGTTTTGTCTGCCTTTGTCATCATATACATTGAATCATACAGTATGTACTCTTTTTGCTATCTGGCTTCCTTTGCTCCACATAATATTTGTGAGATTTCCACTTTGTTAAATTTAACAAGATTCTTTTTCATTGCTATATAGTATTCCATTATATGAATACACCACAATTTATCCATTCTACTAGGAAAAACCTTCAATCACTTAATTTTGAAAATACTATTAGTTCTTTAGGACAACCTGGGCTACTCATCTTCTTCAGTCAGGTAGTAACTACACTACAGTAGACTCTACATAAGTGGCTTACAACCTCAGTTACATATTGGCATCATTTGAATACATTTTTATATTACTTGTGGCTTTTAACTGTAGCTAGATGCTCACGGGGATCCAAAAACCTCTGTGAAAAGACATACTTCCCAAGAATTCCTAAAATAATTCAAGGATTTATTTATTTTGATTGAGATTAGAGAATTTAAAATGTAATTATTTTATTTATATTTTATATAAATATATTTTATAGAAAATGTATTTATTTTATTTATAATTAATTTATTGAGTTATTCTGTGCTTGTGTAGCATAACATAGAGATGATGATGATGACATATATTACATGTTGATGCTTCCTGTATACCAGGCACTGTGCTAAGCACCATACACTTGCATTCTCTAGGTGGCTCACTATTGAAATCCCAGTACCTTGCACTATGGCTGGCACATAGCAGGTGTTCAAAATTTACTGTGTACACAAATTTAAGTTGATCTCCACAAAACCTTTTGAAATGAGTTTCATTCTCCTTTTAGAAGAAGAAAATTAAACATCAGAAATTTTAAAACTTACCTGAAGATACTGAGCACAAATATGGGGAAAAGTAGGAATCAAATCCAGGTTCTAACCATTCTACTAGTGTATGCTTGCATGAGACCTAAAGATATGGCCTTTCTGGTAAGGTAGGAATAGGAGGAGAGCAGTGTTGATCCCAGATCAGAATTTGGATGACCTGGGCGGAATCTGAAAGAAATTCAGATACAAGGAAAAAGTGGGGTGCTTGTTTTCATTAACAATTGACTATTGGCAAGACACCTTGCTCACTGGAGTGGGAAGCGTGAGGATATCTATTACTTTTCAACAAACTCTATAAGTTTGTTTTATTATCTCCACTTTATAGGTGAGGAAACTAAGGCTTCAGGACATTAAATATTATACAACACAAAGCCATGAGTTCACAACAGTTGTGTAAGCACGGTTCTAAACTAGGTCTATCTCATTTCCAAGTCCATGCTCTTTCTACTGCATCCTGCTGACAAGAAGGGAAAGTGTGGGAACTGATGGAGGTTCAGCAGGCTCTGTTGTCAGCCCAACAAAAAGCACCAAAGAAGGCAGGAGGAAAATAGAAACTGAAATAATACATAAAGTTACAGCTTTTGTTTACTGAACACTTGCGATATGCTAGATAACGTACTAGAAGTTTTCATGCATTATCTAATTAACCTTCACAACAATCTCTGAGGAAGGAAGTATTTTTATTCCCACATTATAGATGAGTCACTGAGAGTTAGAGAGGTCAAATCACTTACACAATCACTGTTACTAAACAGCCAAGCCAAGATTAGAAGTCAACCATTTGGCACCCAATTGCACACTCTTAACCCCTATGCTACCTGGACTCTTGAGGCAGAGATTGGAGAAAAGTAGCCATGTGGGTAGAAGCAAAGTACCAGGAGAAGTTCTAGGAAGCTGTGATATACCAGATCTAAGAGAGCTCTAGGTCCAAGGCCAATCCATGGTATGGAGGTTAAAACTCTAGACCTGTGGTCATGACCTAAAGGTGATAGGTGGACCTAGGGACCAAGCAGTGTATTTCCAGGGATCAAGATGGTTGAAAATGAAACATAAACAGTATGAATACATTTTCAAGAATAGATAATGACCTTAAAAGTTGCAATTAGGTGAGGTTCCAGCTCCCTGGTTCTCCCAAACAAGAGAAAATCAGGAATAAGTTAAAGAATGTTTTAAGCCTAAACCAATATATTGATTGCTGTGAGATGCTGAACTGAGGACACTCCTTTAGGCCACCTAGTAGAAGTGGTGAGATAACCTTGTGTTGGTCACCTGTGCTTCCCAGACTTAACAATTTGCATTTAAAAATGTCAACCTTACCTCAGCTAGACTATCTACTAAGACATGTATATTTGTAATAGGCAACCTTAAGTAGCTACATTCCTGATACTTCCTGGGGTTTGTAATCTTGGAGTAGATCATCTCGTGGAGTACTCTGCTGCCAAATACCTACCAAAAGCGCATCAGAGCAAAACAAAATTTGAGAATTATTTTTAGAAATAAAAACAGATTCTTTAATTAATCTGATTATTAAAATAACACATTTAGTGCATGCATACAATCCCCGTGTTAGCTGGGGTCTCCTGTACTTTAAGATTAAAAACAGATTGTGTGAACCCCTTATCTTTGCCTTGATGTAAAATCCATTATCTTCCCCCATGATTTTAATGAAATACTACAAGGCTTACATGCTTGTAATCACCAAGGGCTCTGTCATCTGGCTTTCTCTGAATCTTGGTTCTTGACTGTGCCTTACTCTAATTCTAGTCTGGTGTTGACCTAAATGCAAAAATCAGTTACACTCTTCCTGTACAAGTTATTGGTGTGTGAAACAGACTGTAATAAACAGACATGGCAGCAATGCAAATAACTGAAATCCACCACATCACTCAGTTATGCTCATTTCTCCTTTCTCTTGCCCCCACTCTTTTCTCTACTCTTCTTCCACTCTCAAATTCCTTTGCATTTCCAATGCACAGTGAGTTAGTTGTCTTTGTGTGATTTTGTATCTTGCTAACCCAAGTCCTCGGCGCCACACCTTCTTCTCCTAGCAGCTTATAAAGGTATTTTATGAAAGAAATACACTTTTTTAAAGATGAAATCTAATGCCTGCCAGTATGATTTTTTTAACCTCACTTTTAGAGCTATGCATTGTTAATCTCCAAGAAAGGAATCACATGTGGCTATTTGCAAATATTTGAACTTTTGCTTCCTTAGAGCATCCTTCAGGCCTAATGATGTACCATGGAAAACACTGGAAAATGCTGGATGAATCCCATTAGTAAATAAAACAAAAATCATAGAAAGAAACAGTTTTTTAACAGTATCCTATTCTCATGACCAATCCCTTAGACAATAGGAAATTTGCTCACACTCAGTAGCACAGCCAAGTGACAAAAGCATTGAGAAAAATCAAAGGCACTATTACCTCTCTAAAAGTAAAATACTTAGAAAGGAAACTTTTTTCCAAGCCATAATACAATGAGGATGACCTAGGTAAAATATCCTTTTCTTACTGGCTGTGATCTACTCAGTCTTAAAATTCTGGGAAGGTGATTTTCTTAATGAAGTGATCATAGAATTCTCTGCTTCAGAAAGGTTAAGTGCTATAATTTCTTACCTCTACACTCCTGTTGTGTGTTACTCATACAGCTAGCAGGGCCCTTAATGAATTGCAGTATTGTTCATTATCTGTTCCTCCTCTGCCCTCCTAACTAGGTGGAGAGTAACCTGATGTCAGGGAATGTGGTTCTGCACTTCTCAATTGACATGAATGAAAATTATTATTTGGATTGTCCAGTTAACTGAAAGTATAGAAACTACTTTTACAGCCTGGGCACGGTGGTTCACGCCTGTAATCCCAGCACTTTGGGAGGCTGAGGCAGGTGGATCACCTGAGGTTAGGAGTTCAAGACCACCCTGGTCAACATGGTGAAATCCCATCCTTACTAAAAATACAAAAAATAAGTAAAATAAAATAGCCGGGCATGGTGGCACATGCCCATAGTCCCATCTACTCGCGAGGCTGAGGCAGCAGAATTGCTTGAACCCGGGAGGCGGAGATTGCAGTGAACTGAGATCATGCCACTGCACTCCAGCCTGAGTGACAGCAAGACTGAGAGAAAGGGAGAAAGGGAGGGAGGAAGGAAGGGAGGGAGGGAGGGAGGGAGGGAGGGAGGGAGGAAGGGAGGAAGGAAGGAAGGAAGGAAGGAAGGAAGGAAGGAAGGAAGGAAGGAAGGAAGGAAGGAAGGAAGGAAGGAAGGAATTTTACAATAAGTAAAAAATTTTTTAAAACTTTCAGTTGCCTAGAAATCTCCACATCTTTTCAGTTTTCCATAAACTTTCAGTAAGCTTTTTTGAGGAATCAAAAAATTCAGCAATTAACTTTTTCAGCTTAGAAATGACATGATAAAGTCCAAGTGGAAATAAAAAAGAAAAACTTGAACTTTCAAATATTCAACTATAAGCCAAAAGAAATATATTTAGCAACAGATCAAATAAAAACAAGAGCAAGAGGAAGAGGTTGGAAATGCTAAATTATACGATTTTTAATTACCTCAAGGATTAATTTTGCTAAATAAATTAATTTAGTAAACTAATAGGAGAAATTGAACAGAGATTTTGAATAGAGGAATATTAATAATTAATGTAAAACACATATAACCAACAGCATCTATTTTTTCATTGTTTAGAGAAGATAAATTATTTTCAGACTTCCAGAAAACGTTTGGATTACACAAACTAAAATATTTTAAAATAAAGAAAAAATTATGAAACAATAGTTAAAAGAACACACGAATGGAGTGTTAAGATTATGTAAAGGATTTACTATAAAAATTAGTAGTAGTTATATATGAAGAATTAAACACAAGCTCAAGTCAGTAAAATGTCCATATTAATAAGGGAAAAAATGAAATACCCACAGCATAAATGACAAAAATAAAATCATTTACTTAAAATACGTGGAGAAATCTCAGCTCTGTACATTTACTGGCGATGCAAATCAAATTTGTAAAAAGTTATCACTAATTTGCAGTCAGAACTTTCAAAATTGGTGCATGGAGCAGTGAAATGACAATTTCACAGTCATAATAATATGTCAAAATAAACAGTTTAATGTGGCTGTTGTACAGAGGGCAGAGTGGAGGAAATGGGACTAATACTTTGTTTTTCCTCTCTTCCTAAGTTTCCTGGCTGACATCTTACTACATCATTATGTAGGTTGAACTGGATTGTGAATGCCCTTAGATGCCATTGGAAGGGGTTTAGATTTCACTTTCTAAGGCAATGCGAGTCCATTCAGAGATTGTGAACTGGAAGAATATCATGATCAAAACTGTGTGGCTGGTGAATAGAGACAAATCTGATGTGTGGGGTTATACTATCGAGATTCAATAAATGCTAATTCTATACTTATTTATTGAGTGCCTAATATGTACAAAACTTCATACTGAGGAATAAGCCTAAAGAAAATAGATGAAGTCCCAATCCTCATGAATCTTCTTGTCCAGTGGGGTCATTACTGTAGTCCATAGAAAAGATTAATTAAATCAGATGAAAAATCCAAGAATCAAATAATACTTGGCCTAACCATAGTGCCAGTGATTATTTTGTGCAATCCTCTCACACTTACAGAAAATAAAGATGCAGCTAAGAAAGAATCACAGTTCTAACTTGAGTTTAGCGGCTGCATATTTGAAAATGGGCTATAATTTCAGAAAATCTCAGATTTGGGAATCTGTGATTCAGAAATTTAAGTATGAACCTTAAAGAAAGTATTCCTATGAATTATAGTTTCTCAGTGGTATTTATCTTATCAGAATTTCTCATCAGTGAGGAATAATACGCAAGATGCAACAAAGAGCAGTTTCGAAAAGGCACCCAATGGTGCTATATTTTTACCTTAAAATTACCTAACAATAAAGGCTGGGCATGGTGGCTCACACCTGTAATACCAGCACTTTGGGAGGCCGAGGCAGGTGGATCACTTGAGGCCAGGAGTTCAAAACCAGCCTGGCCAACATGGTGAAATTCTGTATCTACTAAAAATACAAAAATTGGCCAGGTGTGGCAAATTACTGGTGTGCACCTGTAATTCCAGCTATTTGGGAGGCTGAGGCAGGAGAATCACTTGAACCCAGAGGCAGAGGTTGCAGTGAGCGGAGATCACACCACTGCACTTCAGCCTGGGCAACAGAGCAAGACTCTGTCTCAAAAAGAGAGAGAGAGAGAGAGAGATAAATGTAGATATGGATATAACTAGACTTTTTATTTGCATGGTAACATGATGACTGTAGAAGGCTATGCACAGAGAGGCTGTGTCAGCCAGGAAGCTAAGAGAGAAAATACAGAAAGAGCATTGGAACATCGATAATATGTAGCACTGTAATAAACTGTCAACTGCACACACGTGAGTATCGGCAAAAGTATGCCCTGAGGTCTGAAAGTTCCATGTGAATTTTAAATTCTGTGTTCACTTCAATGATAATACATCACTGAACTTAATCTAAAAACATTCTGCGTGTTCTGGATGACCACTTGATAACAGAGTTTTCCCATGCAATTTCGGGGCCCTTGCATTTGTGATGCTAATTGCATTAGTACTAAGTGAAATCCAAATGACCCCACAGAGCACTTTTTAATTGAAGGTTTACAGTTGTGCAGAGAAAGGAATTGAAAGAACTGAAACACCACATAGAAGAACATCACATAGATATCTTAAATGCAAAACTCCTGTCAGTAGTCTGTTAAGGTTGTGAGTGGATGCTGATACCCACTTCTCAGTATAAGTAAGAGTAATAGATTCACATGAAGAAATGTCATTCAGCTTTTTGGGCTGTAGCGCCTATAATAATTACTAAAAACAATTAAAGGTTGAGTGCAGTGGCTCATGCCTATAATCTCAACACTTTGGGAGGTCAAGGCAGACCAATTGCTTGAGGTCAGGAGTTTGATACCAGCCTGGCCAACATGGCAAAGCCCCATTTCTACTAAAATTACAAAAATTAGCACAGGGTATGGGTGGCACATGCCTGTAATCCCAGCTACATTAAGAGGCTGAGGCATGAGAACTGCTTGAACCCAGGAGGCAGAGGTTATGGTGAGCCGAGATTGCACCACTGTGCTCCAGCCTGGGTGTAGAGTGAGACTCTGTCTCAAACAAACAAGAAATTATAAATATTTATTTTTATATTTAACCCAGTTAGAAGTTTCTCCTGGATATATATATGTATATAAAGTATGTATACATACAAATTATATATATAAAATAAAACACGAACACACACATATACATATAGTTATATATACATAATTACATATACATATAATTTCTTTACTTCAATAGCTTTTGGGTTGCAAGTGGTTTTTGGTCATGTGGATGAATTGTATAGCGGTGAAGTCAGATTTTAGTGCACTGGTCACCAAGTAGTATACATTGCACCCAATATGTGATTTTTTTACCCCTCACCTCCTCTCACCCACCCCACTTCTGAGTATCCAACGTCCATTATACCTCTCTATATGCCTTTGTATTCCTGTAGCTTAGCTCCCACTTAGAAGTCAGAATATACGATATTTGTTTTCCAGTTCTGAGTTACTTCACTTAGAATGATAGCCTCTAACTCCATCCAAGTTGCTGCAAAACACATTATTTTGTTCATTTTTTCTGGCTGAGTAGTATTCCATGGTGTTTATATAACACATTTGCATTATCCACTTATCAATGGTCACTTAGATTGATTCCTTAATTTTGAATTGTGCTGCCATAAACATATATATGCAGCTGTCTTTTCAATATCACTACTTCTTTTCCTTTGGGTAGATACCCAGTAGTAGGATTGCTGGTTTGAATGGTAGATTTACTTTCAGTTCTTTGAGAACTCTCCATAATGTTTTTCATAGAGGGCTGTACTAATGATGGCACCTGCAGTCCATCTGGAGCAGCCGCTGCCATTACGCTGGCTGCAACAGCGAAGCTCAGCCAGGGCTGCACACTCCGTGAAGCTGGCAACAAATGAGAACCCCAACACTTCCGAGTTGATGGGGAGGGAATTCCCCAGGTGCAGCCACAACAGCCCAAGTCAAGTCGTGGCTGCAGACTCAGGCCTCCCACTCCACAGAGCAGGAAGGGGCCCCACCCCCTTGGGTATAGCTGCAGCCGCCCAACCCAGGCTGCACAGCCAAGCATCTCTGCACTCTCAGGGGCACGGGAAGGGCTCCCCTAAGAGGAGGAGAATCTCTTGAACCCGGAGGCGGAGGTTGCGGTGAGCCGAGATTGCACCATTGCACTCCAGCCTGGGCAACAAAGGCGAAATTTCATCTCAAAAAAAAAAAAAAAAAATTGAAGTAGGGACTATTATTATTCCTATTTTACAGATGATGAAACTGAAGTCTTCAAGGAGATTGTATAATTTGACTATGTTTACACAGCTACCACATAGAAAATCTGGGATGCTATGCAGTCTGACTAACAGCTTTCATTTTCAACCGCGTGTGATACTGTGATTACTGCTAGGAAAGAAATAATGTTAATTTCTTGGAGTTACAGTTCAGGGAACTGTAACAGTGGGCCCTGACACAGTATGGTGTGGGGAGAGGGTCCAAGAAGGCTTTTTCTGAGGCAATGAAGTTTCAGCAGAGAAATGAAGGGGAAAAAAGGAGTTAACTAGGCAAGTGGAAGTTGGCAGAGCTTTGTATGTAGAGGAAACAGCAGGCAGGGCAGGCCTGGGTTGGAAAGCAGCAGGATGCTCTTGAAGAAGTGAAAGTTCATTTCATGGGCTGTTGTTCACTTCATGGTGGCAAGGCTGGAAGTGATGATGCCTGTGTGTGTCATGGAGAGACCAATGAACTGATGTGGGTCAGTGCATTTCTGCTCTGACTGTACCCAGGGGCCCATCACTACAGTGGTGGCCTTATTTTTTCTATTAAGTCTCTTTCAGTGTGAGTTCAAGATCACTAGCATATTATCCCTTTCTCAGTCCTGTGTCTGCCTTCTCATTAGTCTTTGGATGAAGATGAAACTCCTTAAAATCCCTCTGAGTGCTCTGTGGGCTGGCGGCTTCTGGTTCTCTGCTGTCCTTTTAACCCTGCTTCCTCCTGTTCTCTGTGCTCCCAGTTTCTCACTACACTGATTTTTTTTTCCATCTTTTATGCTCCTTCTGTCTCCTTTTGACTGAGTGATTGTCCTTTCCCTCTTTGCTTGTTCAAGTATTCAAAAATTATTTTCTAGCACCTGCAATGTGTTGGGCACTGTTGTAGGCACTGGAGTTACAACTAAAATTCAAGACATGCATGGAGGAGTTGGGTTGGGAAGGGCAGAGAGAAAAAAAAGAGGCAGTAAACAAGAAGAAATAACAGCTCATGATGACATCATGCAGATAATTAAAGTCAAAAGATCTGATGGAGAGAAACTAGGCATAGGTTGGATGGGTGGTTAGGGAAGACCTTTCTAAAGGTGTAATATTTAAGCTTGAGATCTGGATAACGAAAGGCGATAGACAAGCAAGAGTAACAAGGAAAAATATATCAGAAAGAGAGAACTACAAACTCAAAGGCCATAAGCTGGGAGTAAGCATGGAATGTTTGAAGAACTGAAAGAAGGATTGTACGACCAGAGTAGAGTTAGGGGTGGGAATGGAAATGGTAACAGTTGAGTCAGAAGGTACGAATGTCAGATGTCATAGGGCTGTGTGAGTCAGTGGGAGGAGTTTAGATTTTATTCCGGTTACCACTGGAGGGATTTTAGAAGAGCGACAGGATGGGATTTACCTTTTAGATGAGATTTACCTTTTGACTGCGGAGTGCAGAATGAAGTCTTGGTGGAAAGACTGAAATAGTTCACGAGAGAGGGGATGTTGATGTCTTGGCCCTGGGTAGTGGTGGGAAAGTGGTGGATTTTTCATACTATAAGGGAAGAGCAGGCAGTGTTAACTGATCAACTGCTTTGGCATAGGGGGAGTGAGGGAAACAGAAAAATCGGAAAGAATTCCTAAACCTTTGTTTTGATCAATTGGAGGGATGGTGGTGCCACTTACTAAAACAGAAAAGCTATGAGAAGAGTTGATGTTTGGTGTGAGCAGGACTGAGAATCCTGCTTTGGACATGCCAATGTGAGATGCCTGTGAGGGATCCAAGTGAACTCTCAGGTCTGAATTTTTGAGGAGAGGAAGGACTAAATGTGTACGTGTGAGAGAAATCGGCACATACATGGTGCTCAAAGACACGGAGAGATGTGTGGATAGGGAAGAAAAGAGGGCCCATCTGGTTCACTGCTGCTCAACATTCCCCAGTGTCTCCCCCTCTGGTGTCTCCTTCCTCACTGCTTACATAAATTCCTGTTGTAAACACTCGTAACTATTGTGTACCCTCCTTCACAGTTCTTGACACAGTTGAAATCTGCATGTATTTGCGCAATCGGTAATGCAGTGATAATGTGACTAGGTGATAGATCCTTAAGCGTAGAGACTCTGTCTGCTTTTGTTCATCATGTGAAGAAAGATCACCCAAAACTTAGAAATAAGGAAAAAAGGATGACTGCGTGTTCTTTCCATGTCATAGAGCATTGGGTAATAAGCCTGTCCATGGGTCAGCTGGTTTTCATTTGACGTACTTTTTACCTTAATAAAGGACCAGACTCTGTGAAGTTAGGGCTGAACTTGTAGGAAACTGATAATATATAAATGACTTTTGTCTAGTAGAGAGAATTATTACCCCCAAAGTTACGGTTTTACTATACTGTAGAAATTGACTGCTTTTTTAATCCAATTTAGAAATCTTATTCTAGCATTTTTTTTTTTGGTTAAACTGCCTCTCTTCCTCTCTCTCTGTCTCCTTTTCTACATATACATACATATTCATATGTGTATGTATATCATATATTTATTTTTATCCTGTATCTTTCTTTGAATCGGCTTATCTTGATGAATCCCTCATAAATGACTCAAATACAACTTTGACATGTGCTCACTATGCTTTTCATGAGAATTATGTTTTTTTGCTTTTTTCATTTTTTTTTTTTTTTTTTTTTTTTTGAGATGGAGTCTCTCTCTGTCGCCCAGGCTGTGATCTTGGCTCACTGCAAGCTCCGCCTCCCGGGTTCATGCCATTCTCCTGCCTCAGCCTCCCGAGTAGCTGGGACTACAGGCGCCGGTCACCGCGCCCGGCTAATTTTTTGTATTTTTAATAGAGATGGGATTTCACCGAGAACTATGTTTTTAACATTTTTGAAAATTGTACACTGACAGGCATTCACATGGTCTCCCAGCACTTTACACAGTAAAGCCCCTGATGCAGTCTATACTCAATACGTATTTGCTAAATGAAACAATAAACTGGCCTAGGACCTAATGAATATAACTAAGGTTTATGAGGCTAACTCTTA
The DNA here is from genome assembly GCF_047675955.1 of Chlorocebus sabaeus. Classification (NCBI taxonomy): domain Eukaryota; kingdom Metazoa; phylum Chordata; class Mammalia; order Primates; family Cercopithecidae; genus Chlorocebus; species Chlorocebus sabaeus. Next base: position 42,846,297 of record NC_132919.1, read on the forward strand.
TCTCTGCTAAGTGTTTAGGAAAATATATGGTAATCAGGCTCTGAGAAAGGGCCCACGCAGGTCACCCTTCAAGTACCTCTGCAATGTCTAACTCATCCAAGAGTGATTATCCTTGTCAAGGCAACAGTCTTCAGGGGGCACTGCTTAGCTTAGCAACAGAATCTTCAATACAATTTTTTTATAGTACCTATTGCAAACAAGTGACCTGGGTATGGATTTGATCTGGGACTCCTTAAAGATCACAAAATTATTAGTTAAGAATGACTTAATCCACAATATGGGAGAAACAACATTCCCTTTACTAAGTTGTTAACCTAAGCATAAATCCATACATATGATATAAAAGAAATATATAGTGTTCCAGTATTAAATTTCATTTCCTCTTTATTAAGAAATTAGTGAAATCTTATTCAGGTGTAGCTCAGGGCAAAATCTCTGTCTTGGTATGTCCTAGAGTCTCTTTTTTTCTCCTCTCTTTCCTTTTCCCTCTCATCTCTCTCACCTTGTTTATGTTTTGAATATTCTCCCCTCTTTCCTTTTCCCTCTCATCTCTCTCACCTTGTTCATGTTTTGAATAGTCCATTGATCCCATTCTTTGTTTTAATTATTGATCCATATATTACTTGTCTTAATATATATGTATCCATATATTACTTATTGTCTTAAAACATGGATCCATTTATCACTATTACTTTTTTTTCTTTTTCTGAGACTGAGTCTTACTCTGTTGCCCAGGCTGGAGCACGATCTCGGCTCACTGCAACCTCCGCCTGCCGGGTTCAAGCAAATCTCTGCCTCAGCCTCTTGAGTAGCTGGGATTACAAGCGCCCACCACCACACCTGGCTAATTTTTGTATTTTTAGTAGAGACGGGTTTCACCATCCTGGTCAGGCTGGTCTGGAACTCCTGACCTTGTGATCCACCTGCCTCAGCCTCCCAAAGTGCTGTGATTACAAGCGTGAGCCACTGCACCTGGCCACTATTACTTTATTCTATCAGTGGCTTTATACAAAATGCAGAAAATTATTTATCTATGTGCCGCTGCTAAAAGTACTGAATTTAAGTGTATCAACATCATTTCTGTAGTTTCAACTACTATGCTCTTGCTAAAAGTCTGAAATTCTAGAGGAAGGGTTCACCTTCAAAGCACTCAGCAGAACACAAGCTGTGGCTGTTGCTTCTCTCTCTCTCTCTCTTTTTAAACAACTGGAAGAACTACCTCCTCTCATTTTCTTTTTGTATTCACTACTTCTACTTGTCATTCATAAATCACTTCAGAAACAACGTGTCCTAGCGTTGCCTCTCTGCTAAACCTCCTCCTCCTCTTGCCCTTCTCTGTTCTGTACTGTAGAACAAGAGGTTGTTGGTTACCTCCATGGCTTTTATTGAGAGACAGAGTGACATTCAGGATGAGTTCAGCTTGAAAATCCATCTCTCACTGCTTAACGATGTAAACTCTTACAGAAAATTCATTTTCTATACCTTCTAGTGATAGCAGTTCAGGGACTTGCTATTTAATCATCTATGCCCATGTGGGATGCCCTTAGTCATGGTCATTCATGTACTCGTGTGGGAGGCTTTTGCATTTATCTCAGCATCTTTGGCTGTTTTACCAGCTCATTCACCTCTGTGCATCTGAAGCAGTATGTCATATATTTCTGGACGATTCAGCATAAGGGCATGGATAAGAGGATAGTTGCCTAGAGAGGAATAATAAACTGGATTGTAAATGAAGATGGCATAAGAAGGAATGTTGGTGCAGAAGAATGAGGAGCATTTAAAAAAATTATAGTCTAGGCAAAGATGCAAGGACAACATGTCTTTATTCTTCATGGTTTAACAAATATGGATTGACCACTTCCTACATGTTTGGCATTTGTTCAAGGTAATGGGGAATAAAGATCAATAATGTACCATTCTAGGCAAATTCATAGGGAAAGAAAGTAGATTAGAGATTACCAGGGTATTGGGGAAGAAGGGAATAGGGAATTATTGCTTAATGGTTACAGAGTTTTTGTTTGGGGTCATGAAAAAGTTTGGAAATAGATAGCAAAGTGGTTGCACAACATTTTAAATGGAATTAATGTCATGGAATTGTACACTTAAAATGAACAAATGATAAATTTATTATATATAATCACAATTTATACAGGGTAATAATGCTATATGCACAAAACCACTGAATTATGCAAGTGAGTGATTTATAGGATATGTGAATTATGCCTCAATTAAAGGCATAAAATTAAAAAATTAAGACACTATTTTTGCTTTACAAGAGTTCAAGTCTAATGGAGAAAATCAATCTATACACAAATTATGGGTATTACTAAAGGACAAGTTATCAAAAATTGATGGTTAAAAGAACATATAGAGAGTCACATTGTTCCAGTTTAATCCCTTCTCTGTGTCACTAACCCTATAACCTTGAACAATTCACTTACTATCTTTGAGCCTCACCTTGCTTACCAATAAAATGGGTCCAATATTAGTGTATACTTCATAGAGCTACTGTTAAAGTTCAGTGATGTAATCTGTGTATGTACATGAAACATAGTAGAAATGTAGTATATTTTAGATAAAATGTTGATAAATGCATTTATAGTGAATATGCATTTCAAAGCTAAAAGCGTTGCATAGATAGACTCATACATGTTATGCATATGCACTATGCATTTGAAGGGGAGAGCTTCGAAGTGATTATTGGTTCAAATGACAGTCATTGGTATGTAGTGCCAGTCATATCATTGATGAGTAATTTTGATATAAAAAATTAAAATAATATTCTCATCATTTCTCAAAATTCAGTAACAAATAGTCTCCTATAAAGAGGGGAAAAACGTTTCACAGACACTAGTGTTGATTTACAGTATTTTATTTTTATCATAAGGTTTCTTAAATATCTACAAATATAAAACAAGCATAAGCTCTTTATACTTATACAACAATATAACATACTCCAATTTATATAAAATCAATATGTCAAACTCTACTCATCTAATAAAGTTCAAATCAGAGGCATTAATTTAATGTGATGGGTAATATTGTTTCACTGATATTAAACTACTAATTAAAGTTAAGAGTGGAAAAGTAAATGTTGTGTTTTATATTTTAATTGTGGCATTGGTTCTCTTGTATTTGAGCATGATGGGCCATAGGATTAATCACCATTACATCATTCACCAACTTTCTGTTTCAAAAATATACTAGCTTTTCTCTTCTGGACATTGGCCTAGGCAAAGAATTTATGACTAAGACCTCAAAAGCAAATGCAACAAAATCAAAAGTAAATAAATGGGACCTAATTAAACTAAAAAGCTTCTGCACAGCAAAAGGAATAATCAAAAGACTAAACAGACAACTCGTGGAGAGGGAGAAAATACTTACAAACTATGTATCTGACAAAGGTCTAATATCCAGCATCTACAAGGAACTCAAACAAATCAGCAAGAAAAATAATAATAATAATAATCCCATCAAAAAGTGGGCAAATGGCATGAATAGACACCTCTCAAAAGAAGATACATACAGATGACAAACAAACATGAAAAAAATGCTCATCAGGGAAATGCAAATTAAAACCACAATATGTCTCCACCTTATCCCAGCCAGAACAGCCATTATTAAAAAGCCAAAAACCAAGAGATCTTGGCATGGATATGGTGAAAAGGGAATGCTTACGCACTGCTGGTGGGAATGTAAATTACTATTATGAGGTCTTTGGGGTGTCACTTTTCTGGCTAGAAACTTGTGGCCAGCGACGCCTTTGCCCGAGTTTTACTCAGGCCTGCTGGGCTTCTTCCTCTGTTTTGGCCTGGCAGGCTGCACTCAGCTCATGCTACCAGCCTGGATCCCACACCTCCAAGGGAGACTGAGAGTCAGGCATGGAGCAGCGAGGGGTGTGTGAGCGAGCCTGGGGTCCAGTCACTGTATAGTCAGACATGCCTGCTGCTGCCACAGGGAGGGCAGCTGCAGGTGCCAGCATGGGCACTGGCTCTCTGTGAGGCTGTGGCTGGACCAGGCACACCGCAAGCAGCTTCCCCAGCTGGCACCGGGGAATGCAGTGGCGCCTGGAAGCTTGGAGATGCCAGGAACTGTAGGGCCCCAAAGAGGGAGTCACAGCCCTGACTCAGGTCTGGGCTTCCTGAAGGGCTGCAGCTCTTCTCTCCTCTTCACCCACAACGTGGTGAGCAAGGGGCATGTTTCAGCCATGTTTGTGTTACAGCTCTTTTAGTCTCGCCATTTGGTGGGTCCTGAGCTCTTGTCTCGCAACCAGGAAAAATGAGGTATGCAAACATGTGGAAGGTGAGCAAGACGAAGAGAAGCTTTACTGAGCAACAGAATAGCTCAGAGAAGACCCACAGTGGGCAGCTCCTCTCTGTAGTCAGGGTGTCCTGACAAGAGTTCAGCTCCTAGCAGAGACAGTAGCTCCTCTCTGCAGGCAGTTCATCCCAACAAGTGTTCAGTGTTTTCATATTTTTAGTAGAGACTGGGTTTCTCCCTGTTGGTCAGGCTGGTCTCGAACTCCTAACCTCAGATGATCTGCCGGCCTCAGCCTCCCAAAGTGCTGGGATTACAGGCATGAGCCACCACACCTGGCTACCCGGCTACTTCAACTTTAAGAATATTAAATAACACATGCAAAATGCTTAGCACAATCCCTACCAGCAGTTATGTGTTCAGTAAATGTTAGCTACCATCGTCATTATATTATGATTTGTAATTATATATTTATCCATTTGACTAAGTAATGATGCCTCTCACTTCCACCAGACTGGAGTCTCCATTAGGGAAGGAACAATGACGGCTTACTCCAGCAGGGTAGAGTGCCTGGCTCAAGTAAGAGCTCAATTAATATTAGTTGAATGAACAGATTTACAGTCTCTTCTGGAATGCAAAACTAATTGCCATGTAATATTCCTTTGCTGGGCTGTATCTAGCAACACTGGAGTCTGGCATTGCAAGATGCATATTGCAATTGTGACTTAAGATTACGATTGTCTAAGTCTGTTCCGGCTGCTATAAAATTACAAGAAATTTAGAAGGCCGGGTACGGTGGCTCATGCCTGTAATCCCAGCACTTTGGGAGATTGAACCAGGAGGATTGCTTGAAGCCAAGAGTTGGAGACCAGCCTAGGCCACAAACAAGATGCCATGTCTACAGAAAATGTTTGAAAAATTAGCCAGATGTGGTGGTATGCACCAGGAGCATGGTATGCGCCAGCTTACTCAGGAGGCTGAGGAGGGAGGATTGCTTGAGTCCCAGAGTTTGGAGGCTGCAGTGAGCTATAATAACACCACTGCATTCTAGCCTGGGTGACAGAGAGAGATCCTATCTATAAAAAATAATAAGTAAATAAAGAAAATTTAGAAAATATTTCTAACAAGCATTACTATGAAAGAAGATTTGGTGCTGGAATAGATGTATTCATTCAAATTAATTTTATTGAGTATCTAATATGTTCAGTATGCCTAGGAAGAATACTAGGCACTGGGGATGCCGCAAGAAATCAAACGTATCAAAACCCCTAACTTAAGACAGTTTTAATTCTAGTGGATAAGACTCTTGTATAATTGTTTCTTAAGTGTCAGATACATAGATTTCTTTGTACTCCTGCTTTTCCTTTTAATTTGCAGTCATCTGAACATCTTTGTAAGTCTAAATGAAGCCATTTGTAAATCAGTCTATGTGTCCTTCTTCTCCTGTTAGCCTGCAGGTCAAGTCTTCAGTTCTTTCCACAGACCCCACAGCACCCAGCTCATTACTTAGCGCCCTCAGCACTCACGTGCAATCTGAACTCAAACAATACGCTGCGCGGGCTCCATGACAAAATAAAAAGAGAGCTCATGTTCCACCAAGTTGGATCTAGGACTAGGAAATCTAGAGGCCATTTGGATCAAGTGAGGAAACCCTGTGGAGGAACCAGTCTCCAGGAAACATGGGAAATTTACATTACTACCCCTTCTTATTCTTTTTTTTTTTTTTTGAGACAGGGTCTCAGTCTGTCTCTCAGGCTTAAGTGCAGTGGTGCAATCATGATCACCGCAGTCTCAACTTCCCAGGTTCAGGCGATCCTCTGACCTCAGCCTCCCAAGTAACTGGGACTACACATGTGTGTCACCACCTCCAGCCCCTTCTTATTCTTTTAACCTCCTCAGCAGGGCTCTCATTGAAGTGACAGATGTCCATCTTTGCCTGTGCATAGCTGTCTCTGCTTTGGAATTGCCCCTCGTTTTGCTCTTAGGCGCTGATGAGGACTCTGGGTGAGAACAAAGCCCTATTTTTTTCAGGTCCATGGATCTCTCAGCTTGAAGTCAAGGTCTCACTTTCTTCTTACAGACCTGCGCCTTCCCCTTTCCAGCTGGCAAAGAAGCAGGCTGCTCCCACCAGGTTTCAGAAACTATGGTCATTTGATGGTGCGAGAAGTCAGACTGTTTTGCTACAAGTGGTAGAAAGCTCTGGGGATCCTGCCTGGGGGGAGCTCGGCCAAAACACTGGGTTAGTAGGGGGTGGGAGGGGTAATCCGTTTGGTCCCACGTCAAATCCCACCACTGACTCCTTTGAACAAGGGCTATGGAATGAGGCCCTCTCCCAGCGAGCTGTATGAAATTGGAGCCTCCATTTACCTTCTGCCTGTTAAAATTAGACAAGCCCTCTACACAGCAAGAGAATAAGTGGCAAGCGTGTGGACAGCTCTTTCTGAGCTGGATGATTTAGTGAAGCAGCTGTGGGGGACACAGGACGGGGGATTTGGAAGAAGGACCCACTGGGCTGAGGGAGGACTGTTCACCCCCTATTTGTAAGGCTGGTAAGAGCAATATTGGTTGGGAGGTGGAGGGAGGAGAGTTTGCTGTTTCCAAGGCTTTGAGCTCTTTGCCATGGAGTCAGTGGGGAGCCTTTGAAGACAGGTTCCCCCACCCCATTTCCCACTCGGGGCCTGGGGAGGGACTTAAGTTAATACAATGATCTGGGAACAGCCAAAATCCAGTTGCTGTTTGGCTCTGCACTTCCAGGGAAATGTGAGCTGTCTGTTTCTCATTACTTTGCTCTTATCACATCAGGCTGTTCTTGTGGGGAAGCAGTTTCATTTCCAAGAAACCTGTTTTGATTCTCCTCCCTTGAAGTCCTCCAGGCTCTTGCCTCCTCCCTCTTCCCACCCCTCCCTCATCATCTCACCCCTTACTCCATCTGCTAGTGACCCAATTTCTTCCCCATCTAGGAACTAAGCTACTACCTGCCCCCCGCTAACGCTAGACCTAGAAAATAAAAAGATTAAAGTTTGGTCAGTGACCGCAGCAGATGGCAAAATATAACTCCTCTTCCTTTGTGTTTCTAGGTTATTACTTTCTTGTTTATGGTGTTAAAGGGACTGTGAACCTCAGCCCATTTTGCAGCCATAAATCAGCAACTTGGAGAAAGTACCTGGTATGTTTGCAGGTGGGAGACTCCTTGTAAAAAAACACCTGGTGGCCCAGTCTGAAAGGCAGGACAAAGTAAATCCTGTGGATAAGTCCAGCCACCATGCTCCAACACCATCTCCTTCGGGACAAGAATGGGTATGGACAGTTAAGTCCTCTATTGTTGCACATGCTCCATGAGGACCTGGGGATGTTCTCAGCCAGCAAGGACCAGCTGGATGGCTGCTGCTTGCTCAAGCATCCCTCAGTGAGACCTCAGGGAACCCCAAGTGCCTCTCTCCAAGTTCTGGTCACATGCATTTGCCTTTATTCTTACCTCCTTCTTTCTGTGTCCCTCACATTTTATCTATCCCTGCCTTTCTTCTATCCCCACCTTATAAAAAAAAAAAAAAGAAAGAAAGAAAAGAAAAGAAAAAGAGTGAATAAGACCTACTATCTGATAGCACAATAGGGTGACTATAGTCACTCAAAGGATAAATGCTTGAGGGGATGGATACCTCATCCTCCATGATGTGCTTTTTTCACATTACATGCCTGCATCAAAACATCTCATGTACCCCATAAATATATACACTACTATGTATCCACAAATTTTTTTTTAATGAAAATATCATCCCTATCTTTTCCTAGAGTTTCACTCATGACTGTCATTGAAGGGTTTACTGAGTCCCACGTCACCCAGGGTCCACTGAGATCTCCCTGCTCTTCAGCTTTAGGGAAGATCGCCTCAATTCCACTCACGCTTATGCCCTGCCCTGTGAAGATCCAAAGTCCTCCTCAAGTTGTCGTGAATTCTTCAAGAGGTAGATCCTTTTGGTCTACTCTGACTCTCAACTACTGTTTCCACTGGGCTAACCAACCGTGTAGCTCATTGATTCTGTGCCTGCTATGCTATTTCTTTCTGTGCCAGAATCACCAAGGATAAGAACCTGACACCCCCTTCAGTTTAAAAAACAACTCTCACCAGGCCCATGTATGTGAGTAGATGAAGAGGTTCACATTAGAGAATCTCACACAACTTCAATTGCATATAGATACATCCCTTTTTGTGAAATGGTCCAACCACACTTGCAGATTTTTCATAGACTCCATGGCCCCAGGAGCCCCAGCCTCACCCACTTCTCTGCCCACTCTTCCTCCTTGCATCTCTCTTCTTCAACAGCTCATTTGTGGAAAAGCCTTTGTAATGACAAAAGGACCATCCATTTTAACAGGTCTATCTTCCTTAGAAGACTGTTGTAAATTTTATTTCTTTTTAATTGTGAATTGACAAATTATAGTTGTATACATTTATTGGGTACAATTTTACTTTAATTATTATTTTTTTTTTGAGACAGAGTTTTGCTCTTTGTTTTGTTTTTTTTGTTTTTTTTTTTTTTGAGACAGAATCTCACTCTGTCGCCCAGTCTGGAGTGCAGTGGTGTGATCCCAGCTCACTGCAACTTCCACCTCCTGAGTTCAAGCAATTCTCCTGACTCAGCCTCCCGAGTAGCTGGGATTACAGGCATTCACCACCATGCACAGCTAATTTTGTATTTTTAGTAGAGATGGGTTTTCACCATACTGGCCACACTGGTCTTGAACTCCTGACCTCTGGTAATCTGCCCACCTCAGCCTTCCAAAGTGCTGGGATTACAGGCATGAGTCACCGCACCTGGCCTTTTTTACTTTAATTTTTAATTATAAAATATTTCAGGCATTTAGAAAACTACACTGGTATATTTTAAGATTTAACAGATTTAAATAAGATATAATGGATGCTAAAATGCTGCTATTTTTGCTTCAGGTGTCGCTCTCTTCCCCACCCCCACTACCTCTCCTCCTGCAAAATAAAATGCTTTTCATACAGCTAAAGCCTGTAACCGATCCCTTTCCTTTCCTCTTACCCCCTTTAGGATTAACCAGTATCCAAAAGTTGTTGCATCATTCTCATGCATGTTTTTGTACTTTCATTATATATGAATGTTTCCATAAACAACATATAGTATTGTTGGGGGTATTTTTAAATATTTCCTTAAATGGTGTATCGTAGTCGATGCTGAGAATGAGCTTTATGAGTAAGAACAACATTATCTTATTCTAGTTTCTATTTCTTACAATCTCAGTCAGTGGCCCAACATCTTGTAGGTACCCAATAAATATCTTCTGAATAAATTGCATTACAAAATAGCCTCCAAATCATCAATAATAATAAAGCCTGCCAAGTTAAGTAGTGACCCAAGATACGTGGTCATCTATACACTTTTTAATTTTTGGCCTAAGAAATTTCAATAACTATGAATAACTGTTCCAACATAGGTACATTCTTCCTGAGATTAAACAGGGGCTTTATAAATGCCTCACTAAGGAGACTTCTATCACCAAGGCACAATGTGTCTCCCTTTACATGACCCTAATTCAAGGAGATCCCCCGAGACTGAAGTTCTTAGCCCATGTCCGCCTATTCCCCAAACTGCTGACTTCATGGATGAGTACAGCCTCTCCTCTTCTCCTACCCCGAGTTCATCCCCTCAAATGCCAGGAAGACTACTTGATGTTACTATCTCTGGAGCAGCCAAGGACACCAGCAGTCATTCAGTAATGGGTAGGGCTCACATCCCTATGGCATTATTTATTCATCCAGACTGTGAAGAAGCAGAATCCTTCAGACTCTTGGCTGCAACTCCCTGTGAGACAGAAACCTCACTCAAGGCAATGGGGCTGGGAGCTGCTCTAACCTCTCATTACTCTGACCTTCAGTAGAGAAACCATATAATTTATCTTCTAAACTCTTATAACTTGGGAGTAAAGATGGTACCATTAATAATTATGCCAGGTTAATAGACATAAAGACCCCTTTTGGCAAACCAGGATGTATGATCATCCTAAATCAGCAATCCTGTGTAAAGCCAAGCACAGTATCCCTTCTTATAAGGTGCCTCAAGTGATATACTATCCAGAGCCTCAGGAAAAATTCCCTCATTCCCTTTTCCAGGATACATCTAATGATGGATGAGTCCATTCTCTTACAGCAGCATGTGAAGACCTAATCTTCATATTGTTAAGTATGGGGAGAAGAGATGGCTTTTTAGCAAAGAGTAATTAAACTCACTTTCCATTTCTTTTTTCTTTCTCCACTAGGATGAAATTAGAGCCTAGTCTTCCCTCCTAGTCCTCTGAAAGTTTGCAGAGAAATGACAATACATCAGACATGTATAAATCAGAGGAGAAAAAAAAATAAGACCAGTGGATCAAAACTGTGGCTCTGAAGCACAGTTTATTTGGCATCAACGGTAATGTTTAGTGGGTGACCATATGGTTTTATAAATAAGAGCTTTAGCATTAGATAAATTTGTGTTTGAGTTTCAGCTTCACCAGTAATCTTCATAAGACAGACAAGTTACTTCTCTAAATAACTTGTTTAACTAGACTGCGAGAGTGGTATTATTCCCACCCCCATTTTACAGATAAACTGATAACTCAGTTTACAGATAGACCTATCTGTAAAATGAGGGTGGGAATAAGATCAGTCTCACAGTCTCGTTAGAAGTCTTTCAGTGAGATAATAAATTTAAAGCCCCAAGGATAGTGCCTGGCACATTTTAGGTGCTGGGCAAATATTAGCTCTAATGATTACTCATACTATTTAAATCTGCATTGTATTTTTTTTTTTCAGCATTTTCTCTACTTCCACACATATTCTCTCTGTCCCATCAAACTGGCCATTTAACTTTTCCAAAAACTGCCTTGCATTTGCCACCTCTTCATTTTTGTTCCTGCCCTGCCTCTTACCTGGAACACTTGCCTCTTTCTTCTCTATTCTTATCCTTTTGGTTCAGTATAGCCCCATCTTACCCCTTTTTCACAGTCTACTTCAACTGCCACATCCTCCATGCAGTCTTCTGAAAGGTGAATTCTCCATCCCTAATTTCATTGTTTTCTTATCACTTTCCACTATGTATTATAGGAGATTAGTACTTTTCTAGTACCCTGTGAATTTGGCAAGGACATAAACTATGTCTGATTAAGATTTCTCTTCTCCACGGTGTTTATCATATTGCCTTGAAAAATGTGCTCAAGGAATATCTTCTGACCACAGTAGAGCTTAGAACATAGCAGTTAACAGCTGGAGTCAGACAGACCTGAGGCTCAATCATAACTTCTTTTTTTTGAAACAGAGTCTCGCGCTGTCACCCAGGTTGGAGTGCAATGGCTCAATCTCGGCTCACTGCAACGTCCACCTCCCGGGGGTTCAAGCGATACTCCTGCCTCAACCTCCTGAGTACCTGAAATTACAGACGTGCACCACCACGTCAGGCTAATTTTTTGTATCTTTAGTAGAGATGGGGTTTCACTATGTTAGCCAGGCTGGTCTTGAACTCTTGACCTCGTGATCCACCCTCCTCGGCATCCCTAAGTGCCAATCATAACTCCTAATTGCATAATGTAAAGCAAATATTTAACCTCTTCAAATCTTGATGCTCCCCTCTACAAAATGGGCACACGGCTACACAAGTAAGGTTGAGGATCCTGGGTTTACACTTGAGCAACCAGTGAATATTCATGAGATCATAGCCTTCTGCTGCATTTATTAGCTTAGTCACTGTTATCATGAAGTTTCATTATCGTCAGTAATACCCTTTCAGAATGATGCATACCTATTCCCAAAGTGCTTTTAGATCTTTTATTTTGTTGTTCAAGTCAGTTCCAACAAATGCCAGAGACTTGCGTAACAAGGACCTTTCCTACATCTTCACTCGGGGCCAAATCTGACATCTCACAAGCTCCCCATTACAACAACTGCAGAATTCATGTGTTTCATGTTTTTCACCATGAGCACTATGACCATTAATCTCACCCATTGTGTCAGCTGTTCAACTCAAGAACACATAGCGATTTTCTCTTATCTGTCACAGTACATACAAAAACTGAAGCCTGATCTTGGCCATTCACAAATATCTCCCTTCTGGATCCACATTATGAATAATTTCTTTTGTGACCGATTGGTTCATTTCTTCGCCCCTCACTGCTGGTTCCCATGCATAACTTACTCATTCCTACCTCTGAGCTGTGTAACAGGCCATCCATCCATCTTTACCACTCAAATCTAACAGGGTGCTGTAGTGCTTCAGGATGGGCTCTAGAGCTTAACAGAACCAGATTCCACTACTGGCTGCATCGTTGATAGACTGGAAATGTTGGAAAATGCACTTACCCTTTCTGAGCTTTAATTTTCTCCACTGTCAAATGTAACTGGGTAGGAGTGACTTCAGACTTCACTTGACGCCGGTGCCAGGTGAACATGGCGGCGGCCACTGGACCCTTGTTTTGGCTGGGGAAGGAAACCCTGAAGGTGCCTGCCACTGGCGCTCTTTGCCTTGAACCGGCAGCGCCGCTGTGCGCGGCTGCGGAAGAACCCTGCTGTGCAGGCCGCCTCAGTGGTGGTGCGGCCGGGAGGCACCTACACGGGGTCCTCTTTCGCCAGGAGTCCTTCTTTCACTGGGTGTTCTGTCACCAAGCCAGGCTGCTACGGCCTCATCGACGCTGACACTGGGAAGTCGGCCCTGTTTGTGCCCAGGCTTCCTGCCAGCCATGCCACCTGGATGGGAAAGATCCATTCCAAGGAGCACTTTAAGGAGAAGTATGCCGTGGACGACGTCCAGGACGCAGATGAGATTGCCAGTGTCCTGACGTCACAGAAGCCCTCTGTCCTCCTCACTTTGCGTGGCGTCAACACGGACAGCAGCAGCGTCTGCAGGGAGGCCTCCTTCGAGGGCATCAGCAAGTTCAAAGTCAACAACACCATTCTTCAGCCAGAGATCGTTGAGTGCCAAGTGTTTAAGACGGACATGGAGCTGGAGGTTCTGCTCTACACCAATAAAATCTCCAGTGAGGCCCACCGTGAGGTAATAATGAAGGCTGTAAAAGTGGAAATGAAAGAATATGATTTGGAAAGGAAATTTAAATATCCAAAATAATAGAAAGTATAATGAACCCGAAGTCCCCATCAGGTTTTTGTGTTAGTTTTGTTTGCTAGGGCATTTTAAAGCCAAACTCCAGATATCATGTCATGGCACCTGTAAATACTTCAGTAGGTATTTCAGTTGATGAGAACTTTTATTTTTCCATAACCACCATGCCAATATCACATCCTTTATCACAAATGAACCGTAACTCCTTAATGTCATGGATATCTAGTTCATATTGATCCTAAACTCTTTTTAGCATTGGTTTATTCAAGTCGGGATCCACACAGAGTCCATACATTGCACTTGGCTGCTGTTGGAAGCAGGATGTCGTGAAGCTGAGCTCGGGGAAGATCGCACCCCTGTTTACAAACTGCTCGACCTTCCCTCCACCCCTATCCCAAGACCCCAGATTGGCCTTGCTGCTGCCTCCTGTGTGGACTAGGGTGGCTCTTGGAGAGATGAACACGAAGCCAGAGGCCACAGCCCAGTGCGCCAGGAAGCTGCCAGCCAGGAGCAGCCACCGGCACGAGTGCGCCTGAAAGCTGAGTGGCATCGGGTCAAAGTGTATGCCTGCTGTGCTCACGCTGTGCACCTGCCATGCGCGCCCACCTGCGGCTCTGGCCACAGGACATATAGAGGGGAAACAGTGCTGGCCAGGGAAGCCACCTGATCTGTGGGCCACTGAGAGCTTAGAGCAGTGGGGTGGGGATGAGGACTGAGATAGCAAAAACGAGAGATGGAGTCTGTTCCTGAGGGGACCGAGTGGGGAGAGAGGGGTCACGCCCTCTGATGATGGTGGGAAGATGGGTGTCTGGGGAAAGTGTCACATCATAACGTGTCCCTGGTCAGATCTGAGGAGGGCGCCCCCGATTGCCGGTGCCCAGGCTGAACGAAGCCCCTGGGATATCTGCAGAGAGATGTACTAACACTTCTGCCTCCTCGAGCTCCCTCTCCAGGGCAGGATCACTCTGTGATGCAGTTTTGTTGTGGTCCTTGTCCTGGAGAGCCTGGAGGCGCCTTCTTGGGGACCACGTCTCATTTATCTGCGCGCTGTCTGACCCACCGTGGGTGTCAGGAAACGTGTGGGCGGGTGCGATAGATGGATGGGAAAAAAGAAGAAAAGGTTTTAAGCTATTTTTCTGCCATCTTTTGTGCTACTGGGGACTTGAGAATTCTTTTCTTAACTAGTTGGGGAATCAAAATCTCTTCTAAAACTGGAAAAACAAGAAAAAAAAAGAGCGACTTCTGGTGACTTCTGATAATCTGGCAAGCTTAGCTAAAGTGGAAAGGCTGTCCCTCCATATGATAAACATAGAAACACTGGAGAAAATACAACAAAAAGAAAAAATTAAATATGTAACCAAACTCATGAATAATAAAAGCAGCCAGGCACAGTGGCTCACATCTGTAATCCTAGCACTTTGGGAAGCTGAGGCAGGCAGATGGCTTGAACCTATGAGTTTGAGACCAGCCTGCTCAACATGGTCAGACCCCATCTTTACAAAAAATATTTAAAAAAAAAAAAATAGCCAGGTATGGTGGTATGTGTATGTGTAGTCCCAACTACTTGTGAGGCAGAGGTGGGAGGATCACCTGAGCCTGGGGAGGTCAAGGCTGCAGTGAGCCATGATCACACCACTGCACTCCAGCCTGAGCAACAGAGTGAGACCTTGTCTCAAAAATAACAGTAATAACAATAATAAAAGAAAATTCTCAGACAGGCGTGGTGGCTCAAGCCTGTAATCCCAGCACTTTGGGAGGCCGAGACGGGCGGATCACGAGGTCAGGAGATCGAGACCATCCTGGCTAACACGGTGAAATCCCGTCTCTACTAAAAAATACAAAAAACTAGCCGGGCGAGGTGGCGGGCTCCTGTAGTCCCAGCTACTCGGGAGGCTGAGGCAGGAGAATGGCGTAAACCCAGGAGGCGGAGCTTGCAGCGAGCTGAGATCCGGCCACTGCACTCCAGCCTGGGCGACAGAGCGAGACTCCATCTCAAAAAAAAAAAAAAAAAAAAAAAAAAAAAAAAAAAATTCTCAGGTCCCAGGAATAGAGCAGGAAATCAAAGTCAGGGTAGGGAACAGCAGACAAAGCCTAAGAACTCCCACAAGGATCAGAAACTGGCAAAAACCGTAGGGACAGGAGGCGTTCCTATACTTCAGGTTCCTACAAGACAAGGTGCTGAACTTCAATCTCTACTAAAAGCTAGTGATGACAAATGCCATCAGACCATAAAATTGGACTCGAAATACTCCTCTATTGGCCTGGATACACAGTAAGAAAGCTACCCATCAGGTGTCATGGCTAAAAGTTTAGACTCATAAGAAATCATTGGCCTTAAATTGACACACTCCAACTGGTGGGACACTTGAAGCCAAGAAATTATCACCAAAAAAAGATCCAGAATTGGTAAAAATCCACTGAGATTTGGAAGAAGCAAACGCAAATCATCCTATAAAGAAGAAGATAGATCTCAAGTCATGGAGACTCGACTTTTGCTAAGAATGAGTTTACTACAGAAAATAATTTTGAACCACACGAGTTAATAAGCCACATAAAAGAAAGTCAGAAGATGCAACAAATAGTAGGAATTTGCAATAGAAAATGGCAAATAAATCAGTATAAAAATGTTAAATAAATGTTTTTATATTTAAAGAGAGAAGAAGCATAAACACAATGCATTATTAAAATATTTTAAACTGTTGTTTTAATTTAATAATTAAAAACATTTTTTTAACCAAATAGAAATCTTCATAATGAACACATAGTCACTGAAATAAGTACACACAAACCTTCATATTTAATGGTTGGGCCAAAAGCAGATTATTCATAGCTGAGGAAATAATTAATGATTTAGAAAATGGAGCTGATGAAGATGTTAGAATGCATTATATGTGGCAATAAAATGGAAAATACAAAAGTTAAGGCCTGCATGGTGGTTCATGCCTGTAATCCTATCACTTTGGGAGGCCAAGGCAGGAGGATTGATTGAGTTCAGGAGGTTGAGACCAGCCTGAGCAACATAACAAGATCCCATCTCTACAACAAAATTTTAAAAATTAGCCTGGCATGATGACACGTGCCTATAGTCCCAGCTACTCAGGAGACTGAGGTGGGAGGATCTCTTGAGCCTGGGATACTGAGGCTGCAGTGAGTTGTGATTGTGCCACTACACTCCAACCTGGATGATGGAGCAAGACCTTGTGAAAGAAAGAAAGAAAGAAAGAAAGAAAGAAAGAAAGAAAGAAAGAAAGAAAGAAAGAAAGAAAGAAAGAAAGAAAGAAAGAAAGAAAGAAAGAAAGAAGGAAGGAAGGAAGGAAGGAAGGAAGGAAGGAAAGAAGGAAGGAAGGAAGGAAGGAAGGAAGGAAGGAAGGAAGGAAGGAAGGAAGGAAGGAAGGAAGGAAGGAAGGGAAGGAAGGAAAGAAAAAAAGAAAGAGAAAAAAGAGTTAAGAGAACTGAAGTAGAGAGATAGACAAGCCCAAATGGGTCTAAAAGAAATTGTAGGAGAACACAGAAAGTGAGGGGAAAAGCAATATTGAAATAGAAATTGAATAATAACTTTTTCAGAACTTGAGAATGACTTAAATTCTCACATTAAAAGATTATTCCTAGCACTGAAAAGAACAACAAAATTCTCCTACATATACTATAGGGAAGTAACAAAATATGAAATGCAAAGAGAAAATATCCATAGAGAAAGGATATTACTCAAAAAGAATGGCCATTACATCAAAAAGTCTCCCCATTCATTATCATAGATACCAGAAAACAATGGAACAATTTCTGCAAAGAGTTAATGAAAAATATTTGGCCATCTATATTTGTACACTCAACTAAATTCTCATGAAAAAAAAAAGAGGGCAAAGTAAATATATCTTCAGGCAAAAAAAAAAAAATACAAAACTGAGTTTCTAAGTCCTCACTTAAACTACTTCTAAAGAATATAGTTCAGCTAAAAGAACCCAAAACCTAGATGTAAAGAGGTGGATTAAAGAAGCAAGGAAAAGAAAAAAATTGGCAAACATGAGTAAAGTTAAGTATTGGTATTTAAAAAATAATATTGACCAATGTTGGTGGAGGTGATGAAAAACAGTTCAAACTAAGGAACCAAAACTTGGAAATAAAGATGGAATGAAGCTAAGAATCTTTTACTGTTTAAAAAGAGATTAAAGACATTGATTTATTTTAGACTTTGCAATGTATATATGTTAAAGTGTAAAGGCAACTACTAAAAGAATGGAAATAGAATGTAAAATTTCTACAGAGAAGCAAAAAACGAAATAAGTAAAATGCGATTAATCATATAGATGGCAGAAACGGAGGAAGAAAAAAGGGAAGGGAGAAGGCAAAGAAATAGAAAACACAAGGTAAAATGATTTTTTAAAGCAGCATAAATATACCTCAATAAATGTTAATAAACATAACTTTCCTCTGAAAAGACAAACTATTAGATTGTACTGCTTTCTTTTTTATTTTTTTTTTATTTTTTTTTATTTTTTATTTTTGAGGCAGAGTCTCGCTCTGTCGCCCAGGCTGGAGTGCAGTGGCCAGATCTCGGCTCACTGCAAGCTCCGCCTCCCGGATTTACTCCATTCTCCTGCCTCAGCCTCCCGAGTAGCTGGGACTACAGGCACCCGCCACCTCGCCCGGCTAGTTTTTTTGTATTTTTTTTTTAGTAGAGACAGGGTTTCACTGTGTTAGCCAGGATGATCTCGATCTCCTGACCTCGTGATCCGCCCGTCTCGGCCTCCCAAAGTGCTGGGATTACAGGCTTGAGCCACCGTGCCCAGCCTAGATTGTACTGCTTTCTATCCCAATAGATGCTGTTTACAAAGGACATGCCTGAAAGTAAGGACACAGAAAGATTTAAAATGAAGGGATTAAAACATTGTATATCACATAAATATTATTCCAAAGGTTTTCTTCATGGCATTAACAGGCTAGTTTTAAAATTCACATAGAAGAATAAGGGAACAAGAAGAAACATGAATATTGTGAAGATAAACAAGGAGAAGGATTTGCCTGACTAAGCATCAAGACTTATTTTAAATCACAATAGTTAAAACACTGTCATATTGGCATGGCAATAGACAAATGAACCAATATCCAAACTACACACATATGGAGATTTGGCAGTGTTACTAATCAGTGGGAAAAGGAAAGACTAGTCAGTCAATGGTGTGGGACACTTGGCTATCCATTTGGAAGTTAATAAAAGTGGGTACATACTTGTATCAAGCCACATGCAAAAGAATGAATTCCATATGAATTAAAAACATTAATCTGAAAAGCAAACTTTCTAAACATTTAGAAAAGATTCTAAATTAGTGGAAAATATCTTCATGACATTGGGAGAGGAAGACATAAAAAATCAAAACCCATAAAGAAAAAGTTTTTGAACAGAATATGCCTAAAAATATTAAAATAAAGAAAAGGTTTGATATATTTGACTAATGACAAAAAGAAAATGTTAAAATGACAAAATAAAAAATAGAGATAACACTTCATGAATTTGCGTGTCATCCTTGCACAGACAGGAGCCATGCTAATCTTCTCTGTATCATTCTAATTTTAGTATATGTGCTGCCAAAGTAAGCACAAAACATAAAGTTAACGCAGGAGAGACCAGAAAAAGATGTTTGCAATGTGTATGACAAATAATAGGTTAGTATCCAAACTATGTAAATAACCAAGACATTTGTTTGAGTGCAGAGTCTCAATTTATAAGGAAGGAATATGAAGCGGTCTACCTAACACCCAATAATGGAGCAGTTGGTAAAGCATATAAGAAGGATGCAAAACTGGTAATGGAGTATCTCGCCATTTGTGATGAATGTTACATTACAGAAATTGAGATGCTGTTGAATGAGAAAGGGGAATTTACAACTGAAACTGAAGGGAAAACATTTCAGTTAACAAAAGATGTGGCCAAACATGATGAGATTCCAGAAAACACTCTATGTGGAAGAAGTTATTCTGAATGTAACTGAACCCTCCTTCAGTCTGAGCAGGATCATGAACATACATTCCATGTAAGAGAAGGAGATGAACAGAGAACATTCCTCAGTTTCCCTGCTATAGTCACTCTATTCAAATGTTATGCCCTCTCACTGAGCCAAAACCAGGAGTTCATGCCATTTGTCAAGGAATTACTGGAAGCCCTGACCAGGCACAGGTTGTCTCACAAAGTAGATGATTCCTCTGGGTCAATTGGAAGATGCTATGCTAGGACTGATGAGATTGGTGTGGCTTTCAGTGTCACCACTGACTTTAACACAATGAACAAGGCCCCCCACACTGCAACTCTGAGAGACTGAGATGCAATGTGGCAGATAACAGCAGAGGTCTCTGAGCTGCCTAGTGTAGTCCGAGATCTGACCAGTGGCAGCATCATATGGGCCAATGTGGAGGCCAGGTATCCTCTCTTTGAAGAGCGATGATACAGGAGGTAGAAAGAAATTATTTAGGCAGAGAGTGAGGGCAAACGAGTCCTCAGCACAGCTTCCCTTCAAACAATAAGCAGCCCAAAAAATCATTTCTTTTCCTACAAAGAGCAGCCTGCAAAATCAAGCTGCAAATATAGATAAGCAAGCTGGAAGCTTGCACAGGGGAATGCCAACAGCTGTACCAATAGGAAAGGGCTACGTGGGGGACAGGCGCATGCACCATGGAAGCTCCATCTTCCCTTTTTTGTTAACACGTGTACAGTAAGAAAGAAATGGGCAATATGGCACAGCTCAGACAGAGAACCCACTTGCATAATAAAGATTGAGGTGGGGGTGGCCAGAGATTCGTGCCCTATGCAAATAACACACCTGATCCTAACCGGTTTTTTGCACCCTATGTAAATCAGACACCACCTCCCGGTCAGCTCATCTATAAAACCCTCTGCATTTTGCTGTGGACCAGCAACTTATTTTTTCAGATCCCTCTCTGTAGCAGAGAGCTATTCTCTATCTTTTCCCAATTAAATTTCCGCTCTTAACCTCACTCATTGTGTGTCTGCATCCTTGATCTCCGTGGCTGTGAGACAACAAACCTCAAGTATTACCCCAGACAATGAGGCCACTTCAACAAGAGACTGGTAAAAAGAGAGACAATCAAGGAATAAGGACAATTTTTGATGACATGCATTAATTAAATAAATAATGCTTATCATATCCACTTTATAAAAGAGAACATCATTGTGATTATTCCCAGTAACTGTATTCTATCTTCAGTGGCTGTCAAATTTTTATCCCCACAAAATTGAAGGAATTCTGAAAAAAAAAAATCTTAACCTTGGGGATTAATATTTCAACATACGAATTTGGAGGGGGACAAAAGCGTTCTATCTATTACAGAGTCTAAAAGCACAATTGCCCACTTAATCTCTAATTGATGGAGTAATGTTATTTAATATGCAGTTTACTTGTTAAATGCAGTTCCAAGCACTTTACATGTTTGGATTATGGCACTCTTGTATACTGGATTCTTTCCTTCAGCTCATACAAACACCTTCTAGTATCTCTCATTAAAAACAATAGCACACCCCTTTTGAACTCTCATAACCCTCCAGATGCTGCTCCATTTCTCTGTACTTTTTCATTTGTTTAAGAGTTTTCTACAAACATTATGTCCACTTACTCATTTTCCACTTACTCTTTACTCACTACAATCTGAGTTTCACCTCCAGTACCACACAGCAATTACTCTTGTCTAGGTCACCTGTAATCTCCATGTTACCAAATCCTATGAGCACATTTCTGCCCTCATTTCAGTTGATTCCATAGTAGCACTGCACATAGTCAATCACTCCTACCATTTTGGAATTCCCTCCTATATTGACTTCTGTGACACTCTTCTGTCTTGGTTTTCATTGTATACCATTGCCTACTCCTTGCCTGTCTCCTTTACTCCTCTTCTACCCAATCTTTAAATGTTGGCACTTCTCAAATCCCAGTGGCAGTACTCCTTTCTCTATACTCGTTCTCTTGATGTAACCCAGTCGTTCTCAACAGGGTGTGATTTTGCCCCCTAGAGGACATTTGCCAATGACTAAAGATATTTTTTATCATGACAACTGGGAGTATGTCACTGGCATCTAAAGGACAGAGGCTGGAGACACTGCTAAACATTGATGGCAAGTATACAATCCTAAACCTAATATATTGTAATATATTGTATAACTCAGCCTCTCGAGTAGCTGGGCTTACAAGCACACACCACCATGCCCAGCTAATTTTTGTATTTTTAGTAGAGATGGGTTTTTGCCATGTTGGCCCGTCTGGTCTCAAACTCCTGGCCTCAAAGTCATCTGCCCATCTTGGCCTCCCAAAGTGCTAGGATTACAGGTGTGAGCCCATGCCACCATGCATGGCCTGAAACTTGAGTTTTATCACAAAAATAGAACAACAAGAGTTTTACATATAACCAAGATGGAGTAACAGGTGATTGGATTTACTCTTTGACTAAACAACCAAAAAAATAAACATGTAAAGTGGTTTTCAAGCAGCAGACATCAGGCACTATAGGACAGAGATACTTGAAACTCAGAGAAACAAACAAGGTAATCACTGTTGCCCTAGTTTACTGCCTGGACAGATATTTCTGTCCAGGCAACACTGCAGGGGTGTAGAACCCACACAGAACCCAGCCGTCACCCTGAGTTGAGGAGAGAGAACTGGGTGTCTGAGAAGGCAAAGGTGGCTAGAATTTGCAAGACAGGTCCCTGGAGAGAAATTATACGCACAGAGAAAAAGATTGAACCCCAGAAATATTCAAAAGGTCCCCCTCAAATGTTCAGCTGAGTATTGACCAGTGCATGCATATGAGAAAACTGTATGAGACTATGGAAGGAACATCCAGAAAAGAGCACAAGTAGCCACTGCCAGGGCTTACAACTCCAAGAATACTCTGTGTTCTCACCAGGCAGAGTAGAACACCTTGTAATTCATAGTCCATTAGGTGGAGCATTCAGAAAGGTATTGCCTCAGTTTCTGAGGGAAAATTTAGCTCAGGACCAAAGGCCACTCTAGTCCTACCTGAAAATGCTTAAAAGAAAACCTCAAAAAGACCAAACTACTTGCTAATAATGTAACTGTGTTCCAAAACCAGGTAAAAATATTTATTATAATATAAAAATATAAGATATAAGATATAGAATATAAAGATAACCAGCACCGAACAATTATACAATGTCTGGGATCCAATCAAAAATTACCAGGCATGCAAAGAAGCAAGAAAAAAATAGCCGATGCTAAGGACAAAAATTAAACCATCATTCTCAGCAAACTGTCACAAGAACAGAAAACCAAACACCACATGTTCTCACTCATAAGTGGGAGTGTAACAATGAGAACACATGGACACAGGGAAGGGAACATCACACACTGGGGCCTCTTAGTGGGTGGGGGGCCAGGGGAGGGATAGCATTAGGAGAAATACCTAATGTAGGTGATGGATTGATAGATGCAGCAAACCACTGTGGCACATGTATACCTATGTAACAAAACTGCACATTCTGCACATGTAATAAAGTGCAATAAAAAAAGAAAAAAATTAATCAATAGAAACACACTCAGAAAAGACAACGATAATAAAATTAGTATAAAAAGATATTAGAATAACAATTATTAATGATATTCTACATGTTCAAGATGGTAGGTATAAGACTAATCATGTTTTGTAGATATATAAAAAATACTTTCCAAAAGACCCAAATTAATCTTCTAGAGATGAAAATGACAATTTCTGAGATTAAAAATGTACTATATGGAATTAATAACAGATTATACATTGCAAAAGAAAATACTAGTAAGCTGTGAGATACAACAATAGCAACTCTCCAAAATGAAGTACACACACACACACGTGCACATGCACGGCAGACAAAAAATAAACAGAGCATTAGCAAGTTGTGGGACAACTTCAAGAGGCCTAATAAAATGTAACTGGAATCTCTGAAGGAGAAGAGAGAGAGGAATAAATAGGAAAAAAAAAAATCTGAAGGAAAAAAGTGCAATTTTTCCCAAATGTAATGAACACTATAAACCCACAGATTTAAGAAGTTCAATGAATCCAAAGCACAAGAAATATAAAGAAAAGTAAACCATAAAACATCATAAACATGAGGCTTAAAACCAGTGACAGAAATTTTTCTTTTTTTTTTTTTTTTTTGAGACAGAGTCTAGTTTTGTCACCCAGGCTGGAGGGCAGTGGTGTGATCTTGGCTCACTGCAACCTCCACCTCCCTGGTTTGAGCGATTCTCCTGGTTCAGCCTCCCGAGTAGCTGGGATTACAGGTGCCTACCACCATGCCCAGCTAATTTTTGTATTTTAGTAGAGACTGGGTTTCACTGTGTTGGCCAGGCTGGTCTCGAACTCCTGACCTCATGATCTGCCCACCTCGGCCTCCCAAAGTGCTGCGGTTACAAGCATGAGCCACCACACCCAGCAGTGATAAAAAAATCTTAAAAACCCTCAGAGAGAAAAAGACATGTTATATATAAAGTAATATAAATAATAATAGCTGACTCCTGTTCAGTAACAATGCAAGCTAGAACACAGTGGAACAACATCTTTAGAATACTGAAAGAAGAAAACCTTCACAACTTAAATTTCTACCATTCACAAAAATGTATAATAAAGACTTTCCCAGACTTACAAAAGAGGCCTGGCACAGTGGCTCACACCTGCAATCCCAGCACTCTGGGAGGCTGAGGCAGATGGATCACCTGAGGTCAAGAGTTTGAGACTAGCCTGGCCAACATGGTGAAACCTTGTCTCTACCAAAAAATTACAAAAATTAGCTGGGCATGGTGGCGCACACCTGTAATCCCAGCTACTCAGGAGGCCAAGGCAGGAGAATCGCTTGAAACCAAGAGGCAGAGGTTGTAGTGAACTGAGATCCCATCATTGCACGTCAGCCTGGGCAACAAGATTAAAGATAAGGCAAGGAGGAATGGAAATATACTGTTGTAATAACACAAAAGAAGACACAAAATAGGAATAAAAAAAGATAATACAAATACAAAATAAACAGCAAGATGGCATGTTTAAACTGAAGCATAACAATCATTAATCATCAATTACTAAATGTAATTCATGTAAGCACCTCAATTAAAGACAAGGGATCATCAAATTAGAAAAACAAAAGACAATTTTATGTGTATACATATGTCTAAATTTGTCAAATTGTACACTTTATATTCTTGGTTTATCATATGTCCATTATAGCTTAATAAAGATTTTAAAACAAATAAATAATCTAGAGTTTGGTAGCAGAATAGGGTGATTATAGTTAACAATAATGTATTGTATATTTTGAAATAACTAAAATAGTAGAATCAAAATGTTCCTAACACAAATAATAAATGCTTGACGTGATGGATATTCCGATTACCCCAACTTGATTATTACACATTGTATGCTTGTATCAAAATATCACATGTAGCCCTATAAATATGTACAATTATTATGTATCCATAATAATTACAAATAACTACAAACAATATTTTTAAATGTATAAAATTATATTTAAAATTTAAAAATAAAAATTAAATAGAATAACATAAAGGAAAAGTAGACAAGAGAAAAGGGCTGAGAATAAAAAGTGTGATAGGGAAGGTCTTCACTGAGGGACTCACTATTGAAAGCTGTAGACCAAAAGTCAATCACATCATTCACGAATTCAAGGTGACCATAAGGATCTGTTGAAGACAAAGTAACCACATGTTTTCTAAATTAAGCCAAGTCACAGGAAGCCATAAATGTTTTCAAAGGCACTTTTCCAACAAGTTATTCATTAAAAGGATGTTGAAAGATGATTCAAGTGTTTGGTGCAAAATCTCACCTCAAAGAGGAATATTTTCAAGAGTCTGTCTTCCTAAGAATTCGTATCTAACAGGAGAGCTCCTGTTAGATATGAATCATTAAATTCATCTTATTTTTGACCTTTGGAATGAGACTAAATTAATCTGCTCCCTCTCCCACTTATAGCCCTTCAAATATTTTAGATCATATTATCTGTTCTCCAGGCTGTCTATGGTAAAATTAACCATTCCCCGTGGGACCTGCTTCCAGAAATTGTCACCATCCTAAACGCTTTTGTTTGGATATACTTCTGCTGAAAATCTCCCTTTTAAAAATAGAGTACTATACTCAGAATGAGCACAAAATTCTAGGTGTGGTCTGATCTTTTAAAACTTAAATTATATACTTATACATTGCAACCTATAAACACATTTGTTTTCTTAATAACATTGGCAAAATGTGTGTCACATATATCCTTTAAACTCTCGGCTTATTTTCATGTGAACAGCTAACCATGATCGGAGTCTTCATCCTATCTTTTGTAATCAACATTTTGAACCTCAGTGCAGTATTTTATATTTGGTGAGATTATGTGCTTTCTCATATGTGCAGGTTTACTTCACATCTTTTTATTTTAATTGTTTGCATTTTTGTTGTTTGTTTTTTGTTGTTGTTTTTGAGATGGAGTCTCGCTCTGTTGCCGAGGCTGGAGTGCAATGGCGCGGTCTCGGCTCACTACAACATCCACCTCCTGGGTTCAAGCGATTCTCCTGCCTCAGCCTCCCAAGTAGCTGGGATTACAGGCGCCTGCCACCACGCCTGGCTAATTTTTTGTGTTTTTAGTAGAGACGGGGTTTCACCATGTTCGCCAGGCTGGTCTTTAACTCCTGACCTCGTGACCCACCTGCCTCAGCCTCCCAAAGCACTGGGATTATACTTTCAATGTATTATCTATTTCTACTAATTTTGCATCTTTTTTTTACTATGACTTGCAAGAAAGGAGAGAAATTAGAAAGAATTCTAATCAGAAAAGCAAGTTAAGCAGCCAGGTACAATATTTCTCTCAATAGCTATTTGATATTACAATGTGGAGGAAACATTAGAGATTAGCCTGCCAAAACAAATCATTGAAATCAAAAATAAAAGAACTGAGTCAAGTAGTCAGCACATTAGGATCAAGTCCTGATTCCCCTAAAGAATAAATATGGTAGAAGAACATACCTATTTATCTCTCTTTCCATCAATCTTCCAAAAAGGATGAAAATAAAAGAATTAAATAGATAAATTAAAATTATATAAATACACAGGAATAAAAAGAATGGTAGCAATGATAATAATATATAAAAGATGTCAGCAAAATATTGGAACTTGAAAAGAATGATTAAGTAGTAATTGGCTTAATAGATTTCATAGAAATCTAGGTTATAGAAGAGAAAGCCAAGAAGATCCAAGCAACTCATTTCATAGAACCTCAGAGAGGCTCAGAATATTGTGTCACTAGCTGTCTCAAAACATCAAGATGAAGGGTGGGATTTCAGGATTATATAAGAAGGAGTTATACTCCCCAACTTCCTCCACCATTCAGCAAACTGGTTACCTATCCCTTCTTCAGTCTAGCAAAAACACACACACACACACACACACACACAGGAAGTTTGTCCTTTGGAGAATAACCAATCAGCTCTCTTCTTCCACTTGGTTTCTCAACATTGGTAGCCAGGCTTATAACACCTAGTCAGGAAATTGGAGAGTTTCTCTATGTGGAAACTGAGAGGCTCAGGAGTTTTGAGAATTCCCCCAACAAATTAGCTAGGTCCATTCCTAGTCTCTCGAAAATGAAGTCAACAAGCCCTAGCCCACCCATAGAGATTCAGGTTTTCTTAGAGGAGAGAAGTTTAATAAATAACTCAAGAAAAAATGCCCTGGCACTGAAAGATAGAGATCTATAGATTATATGGAACCTGCCCAAATGCCCATCAATCAATGAGTAGATAAAGAAAATGTGATATATACACACACCATAGAATACTACTTAGCCACAAAAAGGAACAAAATAATGGCATTTGCAGTAACCTGGATGGAATTGGAGACCATTGATTCTAAGTGAACTATCTCAGGAATGGAAAACCAAACATTGTATGTTCTCACTCAGAAGTGGGAGCTAAGCTATGAGGATGCAAAGATATAGGAATAATGCAATGGACTTTGGGGATTTGGGGAGAAAGAGTGGAAGAAGGGGTGAGGGATAAAAGACTATACATTGAGTACAGTGTACACTGCTTGGGTGATGGGTGCACCAAAATCTCAGAAATCACCACTATTCATGCAACCAAACACAACTCGTTCCCCAAAAACCTATTGAAATAGAAAAGAGAGAGATATCTACAGATTAAAATATTGCACTGAGTATCCAGCACAATGAATTTTTTAAAAACCCACATTAACACACATCATTGTGAAAATTCAAATTCAGGGGAAAAATAGTATATATAAAATATTGTGAATAATATTAATATTAGCATTCTATACAGGAACCCTTGAAGCTTAAAGACAAAGAAGTAATGTCTTCAAGATTCAGAGAAATAATCAATTTCCATATAGAATTCTCTATACAAGCACATATGCATGTACACACATGCTATTAATCACATAAGAGGGTAGAATTAAAATGTTTTCAGATATGTGAAATACTGTCTCAAGAAATTTAATGGTCAAGCACCCCTCTTAACAAGTGCCTGGAAAATATACTCTACAAAATGAGAAAGTAGCCCAAGACAGAAGATCCAGGAAATCTCATACAGGAAGGGGAAGAAATTCCAGTATGAAGTTAGGGAAGTCTCAGGATGTTCACTGGTCATCAAGCCTAGAGACCTGTCAAGATTGGCACAAGAGAATAGAAAGTTCCAACAGGGCTGATTCCATTAAAAAAAAAAAAAAAAGAAAGAAAAAAGAAAAAGAACTGATAGATTATCTGAAATGTTTGATTGTGCTGAAAAAAGATACTCAGGTAGTGGAATATAGAATGAATTAGTGAATTAGTGACAGAAATATGGGAAAAAGGGTTAATCAAAAATTTAGGCAATGATTAATGCTGGGAAAAACAAAAAGTTGTTCAAAAGAGAAACATGTAATTGTGTATTTCTTTGATTTAAAATATACATTTTAATTAAAAACAAATATATTTATCAAGGAGCAGAATCTGTCCAGTAATTCCATTCCTTTTCTTTCTTTTAAATGCTCGATCATTATTTTCTTATTTTAGATATTATTTCATCCATTGATGATGGAAAAAAAGAATTTAGGTCCATGGATACTAGCTGAGCATGGTGGTGTATGCCTGTAGTCCCAGTTACTTGGAAGGTTGAGGCAGAAGGATCACCTGAGCCCACTGCAGCGAGCTATGATTGCACCACTGCACTCCAGCCTGAATGAGAGTAAGACCCTGGCTCAAAAAAACAAAACGAAACAAAAATTTACAACCACATATACTGAAGTCCCTTACTTACACACATACACATACTTCTGCTAACCCCATCTTCCTGATATTATAATTTTTGGATAAGCAAAAAGTCATCATTCACAATATTATGACGATGCAAATACTGTCACAGCTATAGCTCAGGGAGTTGGGAAACTGTGTACAGAAAGTCAATCAATAAAATAATATCTACAATTGAGAAAAATTAATACTTTTTTAGCACATTTAGAAATATGGGAGTAAAATTCACAAGAGTCAGCTAAGAGTTGAAAGTTTATGTTTCTAAGGAACATGACTCAATGTTAGGGAGCAGGACCCCTGTAGTTCTTTTTTTTTTTTTTTTTTTTACAATATGATTCTGTTGTTCTTTGATAATAATTTTAATTATTTTTTAATTATAATCACCAAGGATCTTACTTAACATTATAATAAAAGCTCTTTTTTATTGTTTAGAAACTTGTTCTTGAAATTAAAAATATTCATTTGAGAATCAAATAATTTATTCTGTAGAATTGAAAAAGCAAATTAATGTTATATATATTTAAAAATCAGATAAATTACAATCCAGGAATTCACAACTCCAACCCCAGACCATTTGGCCAAGGAAGGTTGGCACACTACACTTACTTTTTTTTTTCATTTTCCTGTTTATCATCATGCTTCATTTCCCAAATTATTTGGAATTCAGAATGCATATTGGAATTTAGCATCTTTGGATCAGTAAAATCTCCTTAGTCATATTTCCTCTGTTCGTTATGAACAATGAAAAGAGAAAGATTGAAAGAGTACGGTGCACTTATAAATCTATGAGCCAGTTTTTAACTTCTAATCTAAAGCCCAGTTCTTCTTTGAGTCTTTCTTCATGGAGTGGGGAAAACAAGGATAAAAGGCATTTCAGATCACGTATTTTTATAGTTGCAACACACAAAATTATAATATGGAAATTTGTCCTTACAGATATCTGAACAATTTGTAGTGAAGAACAGATTTGCTCCAAACTAAAATGCTATTTGTTTGCTGTTTTTTCTTCTATAATTAAGAAAATGTAAACCCAGTCCTCTGTCAAAATAGTAGTTAGAAAACTTTTTTCTTTATTACTTACTCATCTATGCTGCTGAGTATGGCTACAGGTAAGTTGAATTAGCCAGAAAATTGTACAAAGAATTTATACTCAGTGCCTGAAAAAAAATTATACTGAATAAGTAAAGTCCAGATGTTAGGAAAAAAAAACAAATCCAATTTAAAAACTAGTGAAAATAGGCTGGATGCAGTGGCTCATGGGCACAGTGGCTCATCCCAGTACTTTGG
Source organism: Chlorocebus sabaeus (assembly GCF_047675955.1). Taxonomy (NCBI): domain Eukaryota; kingdom Metazoa; phylum Chordata; class Mammalia; order Primates; family Cercopithecidae; genus Chlorocebus; species Chlorocebus sabaeus. The sequence goes on from NC_132919.1 coordinate 42,876,240, forward strand.
GAGGCCAAGGCAGATGGATCACTTGAGGTCAGGAATTTGAAACCAGCCTGGCCAACATGGCAAAACTGCCTTTCTACAAAAAATACAAAAATTAGCCAGGCATGGTGGTGCATGCCTGTAGTCCCAGCTACTTGGGAGGCGGAGGCAGAGAATCACTTGAACCCAGGAGGCAAAGGTTGCAGTGAGCTGAGATGGTGCCGCTGCACTCCAGCCTGGGTGACAGAGTGAGACTCTGTCTCAAACAACAACAACAAAACTAGTGAAAATATAACTACCTAGCAGTACTATCCTATGTTTTGTGAATCCTAGTTTTTATAGTAGGACATAATAAAAGACTGGAATCTAGGATTTTAGTCTTGACTCTGCAACTCATGTGTCATTTGACAACAAGGCTAGTCACTTCTCTCTCTGCTTCATTTTCCATCTGTAAAATGAGGGGATCAGACCAGATGATCCATCAAGTTTCTTTCAGGTCATAGGAGAATACAAAATTTACATTAAGAACATAACAAGAAATTTCTCTTTCTCTTTTTGTGCATCCCCTAGATTGATTTCTATAATTATATGGAAGCATGTGAAAACCCTACTGTTTCCAAGGATCTGACCAACAATTACCGCAGGAAATGTGGTCATCTAATTTAACTCTTAAACATCATCAGCAAGACTAACAGCTTGGATGCATCCCAATTATTCCCAGAAATTAACGGTGTGGTATCAAGAATAATCGAAAACACTTCCACTTAACTTTGGGATTCATTATATTTTTTGGTTTACTGTAGATTCCAATTAACATTTTGGTTTATTCAGATTGATTTTAAAATATGTTGTCTTAATTACATACTCACACCAGCTAGTCTACAAATATGCCTAGTTAGATAAAAGAGATAATATCCTTGAATTTGACATAGTCCTTGAATTTCTAAGGACTGGTTTTCACTGAGACCTAGTTACGTGGTCATATGGTTTAGCTGTGTCCCCACCCAAATCTCATCTTGAATTATAGCTCCCATAATCCCCACGTATTGTGGGAGGGACCTTGTAGAAGGTAATTGAATCATGGGGGTGGATTTTCCCATGCTGTTCTCGTGATAGTGAATAAGTCTCATGATATCTGATGGTTTTATAAAGAGGAGTTCCCCTGCACAAGCTCTCTTGCCTGCCGCCCTGTAAGATGCCTGTAATCCCAGCTACTTGGGAAGCCATTGCTCCTGCTTTGCCTTCTGCCATGATTGTGAAACCTCCCCAGCCATGTTGAACTGTGAGTCCATTAAATATCTTCTTCTTTATAAATTACATAGTCTTGGGTATTTCCTCATAGCAGTATGAAAATGGACTAATACACATGGTAATAGCAGAGAACTCTGTGGTGTCTGCCCAGCTCATAATTCCTTCTCCTCTAAGAACAGCTCTCCATTCTAGCCCATGGGTGACAGGAATGGTACCCTAGAAGCCATGTTTTAGTCACATAACACCATTGCCTAGAATTCAGCTAACTGGACAATAACTGAGCACCAGAACTAAACTGAGCCAATCAGAGCCCCTTCTTGGGAATTTACAGTTGTGACTGAAAGCAAAATCTCAATGAGAGTTCTCTTACACAGACACTATATTAACTTGAGAACTGGGGCTCAGCCATTGTCTTAGGAGTAGATGAGTAATAGAGATAGATTTGCAAAGACATTTGAAGAGAGAAATGCAGGACAAAATAAAGCAAGCCTGTTTTCTGGGCTCTTCATGGCTCTCCATCTCTAGTCCCTTTTGAGTCACAGCTCCATCTCTGCTGCTGGCTTCCAGAATATATTCATATCTTCTTTCATTATCTTAAATTCTCCCTTCCTGCTTAGACTAATTAAAATGGATTTCTATTATTATCAACAACAAAAAATTCCTGCTAAATAGGCTTTTTTTGTAACTGAATTGAAAACTATAATGGGGATATCTTTTTAATTGATTTTTTTTTTTTTGCATTAACTTGCAGCTTAACTATACAGAGAAGGGGCTTGGCACCAGAGACTTCAGATAACTAAAACATGATTCATATTGAGGAAATTTTATCTTATTTTCTACATCAGTCTCTAGTCTATAAAGCTTAAGTTTTATTTTATAATGAGAATGATGCACTGAATTTATGAGGTTAAATGGAGGGTCACAGCAGTGGGACTTTTTATTGTAATGTACAACTGCATTCCTGAATCAGGCACAGGTTAATACATAATAATTAATTATTCTCTGGAAACAATGGCAAAGCATTTCTAGCAACAGACAAATCAAGCAGCTACTGGAGTATTATGGCTGCCATTTGTTAATTACTCCCAGATAGCTGCAAAACACACACCATCTTCAGCAAAAACTGAAACTCCAAACCCCTTAGAGAAAATAAGGGGATCAGGTGCTACAATGCAAAGAGCACCAACATGGGTGTCCGCTGGTGTGAATCCAAGTCTTTGCAACTATCTTCACTTCTGTGAATTTTAGCTTCTTCATCTCATTTGAAAGAGAGAAAATTCAGCATGAGATCCAAAGACCAAAAGTAGCTCAGTAGACCATGCACTAAGTCCTTCTTTTTCTGAATATGTTGTTAAACATTTTATGTCCCCATTTCCTCAACTGTATAAGGGAAATGCTACTTGTACCTACTTCATAAGGTTGTCGTGGGGTAGTTATTACATAGTAAGTGCTTGGGAGAGTATCTAGCACATAGGAGCACTCAATTAATGACAGCTATATTGATTTTTTACTTTTTTATTATTCCTGAGGATTTTTAAAAATAAACTATAACCAGTTATGAGCGTCTCATTGGTATATTTACTTTGACCATTGCCAACTATATATTTCATGTAGCTTGTTAAATTTATAACTGTCCTCAAAGCTAAATATATGTAATGATAGTATTTTAAGACATTTAAGTTAAATTCCACTAAAAGTAAATCACTAAACTGGGGTGACATAAAGCATGAGTAAATAAGGAAGAATGGGTCTGAAGAAAGCCTGCCGATAGCATCTGACTCATTTTCAAATCATGGCCAATTTTTATGCTACAAGAATAGCATAACTATTCTTAATAGTTATGAATAGTTATGAATAGCATAACCATGTTGCCTTTACACTCCTGGATTTCGTACCGTGAGGGTCAACTGCTGAAAATGTATACACAAAAGAAAAAGAAAACAAAAACCATATATATTCTATTTGTTTGAGTTCTAATGTTGCTTTCAGGTCAGACATTCTGGATTTTCGTGGTTTTGGCTTCAGAAAATTCTAAGTCTAGAAAGCAGTTGTTTCTATGGGTGTCCCAAAGAAGAAAACTGCTATATGAAACAAGAGCAAACTATGGTCTCGTCTGCACATTTGCAGAGTAGCGTCAGATCTGTGGAGATGCTGTTCGCTGAAAAAGTAACATTCATTGTGTTGGACCTCACCTATGTGACCCTTTCCACGGCACAGTCTGGAAGGACATGGAAAATTAAAAGAGAAGTTAAGCACTGCACGATTCAGTGAGAAGAACTTTGAATCTCAGTGAGCAACCCAGGCAAGACAATAGGAAGTGAATGGAGATAAGGAGAAGGTATGAGCTACAAGAAGGAAGGTCAGCCCTCCGCCGAACCAGCAAGATATTCCCTGTGGTGAAGAATGGCTGATGACTTTTGGCACAAAGGTATCTAATGTTCAGTTTCAAGTTAATGTCTACATGATGCTATGCCATCATTCCTCCATTACTCCAAAGCTTCAGTAAAAGAGAAAAAGAAAGTTAACAGAGAAATGAGGAGCAATATTTAGGAAGCATAATGGAGCATAAAGACGTAAACTCTACAAAATTACACAGGTGAGACTTTTCAATAGCAATATCTTATTTCAATTTTAAAATTCAGGCTCAGACTAGAAAGTGAGGGTACTTGGGGTCACCCACACAACTGACACTTGGGTGACATATGTATTTCTACACAATGGAGAAATACCTCTTCCACATGATGGCAAATATCCCTGTGAATGTTATCTCCTTATCTTTCACTTTATCTTACCCTTGTTCGGTTTGTTTAACTCCTACTTGGGGCCTATTCCGTACTATTGTGTCCTCCTCACTTATTATGGTTACATTTCACTTCTTAAACAATTATGTCTAGTATAGCTCCATGTTTATGTAAAAAAGTGACTGTGTACTGATGTTTAGTCACAATAAAAGTAGCCCACACAAAGTAAAAGAGAGTTGGATTCCAAAGGAAAAACACAATTTAAGACTTGTTCTCTTTGACATTTATTTCTTTCAGTACGTCAGCCAATACATAAAAACATGCTCACTTTATCAAGGCCAAAGGTTAGATACCAAGAGCTTCATTGATTCCACAAATATTTATTGTTCATCAGTCCTATGACTGACACTACTAGGGAGTAGGGCCACAGTAGGAATAATAAATGGTCACAGTGTAGTTAGGGAAAGAGAAATGAAAACAATACTGGAAGCTGGTGTATACACCAGGCTAAGACAATATAAGGAGGTTATCAAAGCCTCTGGCATGGGAAGATACAAAAACTTCAAAAGAAGGTGACAACTGGAGCAAGTTTGGAAGAATCCATGAGGGTTCACCAAGCCAACAGGAGGGCAAGGGCATGAACTTACAAGTAACAGCCACATTATTGAGGGAAGCTTGGGCATGTGGGGAGGCCAATGGAAGAAAAGGGAAAGGCAGGCAGCATTGGGGTTATAGAGATGTTTGCATACCTGAGATGTTTGGCCTTTAATAACCATGGAGAACCACTAAAAGTTGATAATGGTAGGAGTGCTTAAGAAGATATCTTGCTTCAGAAGGATGGCTTGGAAGGAGATAGAAGTGGAATCTGAAAGTCCACAAAATCTACAACTTTTGTCATGACTATGGGGAGGAGAAGGGAAATTAAATCATTATTATTAGGTAGGTTCAAATAGGAAATTTTATTTATTTCCCTGTGCCTGGCTGCCTGAATCTAATGGTTGAACTTGCCTAAGGGAAGAGGGTCAAAAAAACCCTGTCACTTATTTCTTCCTCCTTCCCCTCAGACAATTCCCAAATGAGAATTTCTACATCCAAGCAATTCCTTCTGCTTTCCTGCATTTTTTATTTATTTATTTATTTATTTATTTATTTATTTATTTATTTATTTATTTTTTGAGGCAGAGTCTAGCTCTGTCACCCAGGCTGGAGTGCAGTGGCATGATCTCAGCTCACTGCAACCTCCGCCTCCTGGGTTCAAGTGATTCTCCTGCCTCAGCCTCCTGAGTAGCTGGGATTACAAGCGCCCGCCACCACACCTAGCTCATTTTTGTATTTTTAGTAGAGACGGGGTTTCACTATGCTGGCCAGACTGGTCTCAAACTCCTGACCTTGTGATTCGCCTGCCTTGGACTCCCAAAGTTCTGGGATTACAAGTGTGAGCCACCGTGCCCAGCCTTTCCTGCATTTTTAACTGACTTTGGGGCAGTCTGTATTAACTAGCTTTACAATCTCTTAGATTCCCATCCCAGTTGCAAAAAGGGAAACCTTCTGCCTCCACTAATATTTCAATTGCCAAAGGAGGACCGTAGGGTGTAGTGTGTAAATGGCAGAGAGGAGGGTGAAGTCCACATCGTTCTGAGTTCCTAGAGCAGCACCAACTATTTTCACATCCCTGGGCTGGATTGATTTGTAATCCTCCTCTCTCCTACCGCCTGACCTTTTAGCACCTCAGTCAATCTCTGGAAGCCAAATTAGGTTCCTATCCTGGCTATGTACAATCCATTCCAAATGACGTTTTGCCAAATCCCCATGGAGTTTAGAGATCCTTCTGGGGATTTATGAAGCTTTGTTGTTTTTAGATCAAACTTTCTCTTTTATTTCTCTTTCCTCACTAGGGTTTTGGAGGAGAACTCAGCTTTCAGTTTGATGATGAAATATTAGTTAAACACATCATCCCCAAAGGGATCTCTTTGCGTCTTCTATGAATGATGACGGAAACAGTCTCAGTTGATCAGCAAGACGGCTGAGGATGTACTCACCTAAATGAGCAACGAAGATTTATCTGCTACAGCTGAGCTGTATTTGCATGGGCTAACTTATTGAGAAGGAAAAGTTAGGTTTCAATATTATATAAAATGTGTTTGTTTTGTGTCTTTGTTTGTTTGTTTGTTTTTCAGACAGGGTCTGGGTCCATCACCCACGCTGGAGTGCAGTGGTGCCATCACAGCTCACCACAGACTCGACCTCTGGGCTCAGGTGATTCTCCCTCCTCAGCCTCCCAGGTAGATGGGACTACAAGCTCGTGCCACCACATCTGGATACTTTTGTATTTTTTGTATAGGAAGGGTTTCACCATGTCACCCAAGCTGTTCTTGAACTCCTAGACTCAAGTGATCCACCCATCTCAGCTTCCCAAAGTGTTGGGATTACAGGCATGAGCCAATGCTCCCAGCCTGGATATATAGTATGAAATACTTTTCATGGTAAATTAATTATGAGTTGTTGGGCAAAATCCTCCTGCTTATTTGTAAAACTAGCATTTTTTAACCATATTCTGAACATCTAGAAGTTCTACTTTACACAAGTTTAAATAGTTAGTACTAGACAAACCCAGAACAAACATCTGAAGGAATCTCCTGAAAATATGAGTTCACTAAAACCCAAAGAGGTTAAGTGACTTACCCAACATCACACAGGCAGTTTGTGGCAGAGCTTCAATTCTACCCAGATTTCCTGGTTCTTCATCCAAAGCTCTTTAGCTACTTTTCTTTATATGCAAATTGCATTTTCTTCCATCTTAGCAGAAAGAGTAAAAACAATTACGTTACAGGTTTAAGACTTCCCTGAGGCTGGTGCAGTGGCTCACACCTGCAATTCCAACACTTTGGGAGGCCGAGACGGTCAGATCATCTGAGGTTAGGAGTTTGAGACCAGCCTGGCCAACATGATGAGACCTCCGACTCTACTAAAAGTACAAAAATTAGCCAGATGCGGTGGTGGGCATCTGTATTCCCAGCTACTCAGGAGCCTGAGGCAGAACTGCTTGAACCCGGAAGGCAGACTGCAGTGAGCCGAGATCATGCCACTGCACTCCAGCTTGGACGACAAAAGCGTGACTCCATCTCAAAAAAAAGAAAAACAAAAGACTTCCGTGAATAGCTGTGCTTGGTAGTGTGTGCCTATAATCCAAGCGACTTGGGAGGCTGAGGCTGGAGGATCACTGGAGACCAGGAGCTTGAAGCTGCAGTGAGCTATAATCGCACCACTGAACTCAGGCCAGGGTGACAGAGCAAGTCCCTATCTTTAAAAATATATATTATATAAATTGAAAAAAAAAGAACTTCCTTGAATAATCCCACCCACCTGTGATGTTATCCTGGTTAGTAAATAATCGTGAGCGATGGTATTGATTTATGTGTTCACATAGGCAACGAGCACTTGTCAGGCATTTATTATTGTGCCTCACATGAGGCTAGGCAGTCGGAGAACAATGAGATAACACAATCTAGATTTTTAAGGACTTCATAGTGCAAACAGTAAGACACACTAAAATAATGGGTAAGATGTGCTCTAATCCTGGCATGTGAAAAGTTCTGGAATATAGAGGAGAGAAGGCTGAAAAGTGACGGGTGCAACCTAAAACTCTGGCCAGTGACTAGCAGTTTTCCAGAGGAGGAAGAAAGGGAAAGGCATTTCAGGAAAAGGCCAGCATGAACACGCACATGAAGCTGCACGCAGGTGCAGAAAAAGGGGTAGCCGTTACTCTTCTGGGGCTAAGTAGGCAGACCCTGGTTTCTGCCACCCCTGCTAAGTTTAATGCTTTCTGAGGACAGATACAAGGTGTTCAAACCTAAGTTGATAGTTCCCTTCTCCCCTGATCTGTTGAGTGGCAGCCTATTTTTTCTGACTGTACAATGGACTACAAGAGACAATTCCTGCTCAGAGGGTGCCCTCTCTCGGTAAGCGTGCACATGCAGTGTTTCTCTCCAAGAAGGAAAAAGATACTTCAAATTGCCTATAGTGTCACCATCACGCAAACCTATAAAGAAAACACAGTTTCCCTGACAGGTCACTTTAGTTGACAAGAAGAGTAAAGGTGAGGGAAAGAGCCACAGACTGAGTAAAACTGGATCCCACAGGCCTAGCAACCTGATCATAAAATCAGTGGATTGCACCAAATGTTCTTAGTCCCTCCTTTCTCTGATGTACCCTGACTTCTAGAAGCTACGGCTCACTAGATCTTGGCTAAATTTTAAATTCTCGCTACTTAAACCATATTCTGAGAAGTTAAGGACTGTGAAGAAACCAGAGACTCCCCACCAGGAGAGAAATATTGTTTCTGGCTGTGGGCAGCTTTCATCTCTGAATGTTCCGTAGCAGCCAGAGATAATTGGTCCAAATAACTTTTCCTTTCTCTTTTTCTCACATTCTAGCAGTAAAAATCCTTTTTGAAGATGGTCAATAACATGAGGACATAGAGCAGAATCACATTCTGTTCCTACAAAACACCCCCACCACCATTTTAAACTACAAATCTGCCAAACAAAACATCATCCAAAAGATACTTTTTGAGTGCATTGCAGAACTGGGAGGGTATCTTCTTCTGAAGTGATTTCATTTTTCAGGCTTGCAATAATAAAATGATCTTAAGAGTGCTGAGGGCCAACAGCTGAGGGGAGTAGAGTCACCGTTGAGCCCTGAGGCTTGGTGGTATCCTGGGACTTGGAAATTCCCCACAGATAATTCCAGCAAATGCATTATTATAGGGGAAAACAGTTCCTGGAAGTGGGGAAGAAGACTGAGAGTGTGGGGAGGGGAGAGAAATGAGCCAGAGGCAAACTGTGTGTGGTCATGTGGGAAAAAATTAGCTTATTTTTTCAGATGTTGCCCAAAGAATGTCACTGGTGATATAAAGAAGTGGAAAATGAGAAAACTCCATGATCATCCAAAAGCCATTATTGTCCATTTCCTGCTCCTGATGGGAAGGAAAATTGGACCATAAATCTTAGACTTACACATGGTCGTGGTCTCTTAATGCCCTCTGCTGGCAGGGAGGCAGACTGCAGCTGCCTGCCCTGTGTTACTGTGGACAAACTGCATAGTACCTCTAGGTTTCATTTCCCTCATCTGTAAAATGGGAATAATAATAGTATTTCTCAGCCGGGCGCAGTGGTTCACACCTGTAATCCCAGCACTTTGGGAGGCCGAAACGGGTGGATCACCTGAGCTCAGGAGTTCAAGACCAGCCTGGCCAACATCGTGAAACACCACCTCTACTGAAAATAAAAAAAAAAAAAAAAAAAAAATTAGCTGGATGTGGTGGCACACACCTGTAATCCCACGTACTTGGGAGGCTGAGGTGAGAGTATCGCTTGAACCCGGGAGGCGGAGGTTGCAGTGAGCCGAGATGGCACCACTGCACTCCAGCCCGGAGGACAGAATGAGACTCCATCTCAAATAATAATAACAGTTAATAATAATAATAATAGTGTTTCTCTTACAGAAACGTCGTAAAGATTAAAGGAGCTAACATATATAATTCGTTCAAATTGGTGCCAGCTATAAATTAGAATGGCCTTGTTGGCCACATTTATTTCCTTCCTCTATCTCCACTGTTTTTTGTTTGTTTTCCTAAGTCAAAACAAATCAATTACAGCTCTGTAACGGTGTGGTGGCTCACGCCTGTAATCCCAGCACTTTGGGAAGTCGAGGCGGGTGGATCACTTGGGCTCAGAAGTTCGAGACTACTCTGGCCAACATGGTGAAACCCCAACTCTACTAAAAATACAAAAATTAGCAGGGCATGGTGGTGTAAGCCTGTAATCCCATCTCCTTGGGAGGCAGAGGCTGGAGAATCGCTTGAACCCAGGAGGCAGAGGTTGCAGTGAGCCGAGATCGCGTCACTGCACTCCAGCCTGGGTGACAGACTGAAACTCTGTCTTAAAAAAAAAAACCAATAAATTTCTATTACACTTTCATTATGTACAAAGTATCATATATAGTAGATATTTTGTCCCTATCCTCAGTGAATTAAATCTATTTTGAAGACGTAACACAAAACTGGTGAAAAGTTAAGTCTTAGGAAGATTTGTATAGAATATTGAGTCATCAAAATAATTTTAAGAGAAGTACATTATTCTAAATTAGTTGTGCTTACAGTGAAATTTTCAGAGGAGAAGGGTAGTGTAAAATTTTATGGGGGAGGTAGGATTTGGACTTGGTATTAAAGATGGATTTTAGGTAAGGATGAGCAAAGAAGGCATAAGAAACTGGAACAGCAATCAATCAATCAATTAATCAATCAACCAATGAGGCAAGGTAATGGGAAGGAGAGTTTAGGAAAAGTGCAGAGACAAAGGATGACACAGTTTTTCTAAATATATGTGAATAATGAAAAATAAATCTGAAAACTAGGTTGGCGCTAACAGAAGGCTGAGCTAAGAACTAGCACATCTAAATGTTAGAGAAAAAAAAGCCTTCTGTAGACAGGGGAACATAGATAAAAGGAGGCACAGTATAGAAGTCACAAGTGCAGCCTCCATTGCCACAGACTAGATTCAAGTCTTGGCTCTGCCTCGTAAAAACATACGACCTTGGGCAACTTCCTCAACCTATCTGTGCCTCAGTTTTCTCATCTGTAAAATGGGGTGATAAATTTCCATAGAGTTGCTGGGAGGATTGGATGGTTCAGTGCGTGTAAAGCAGTTCAAAGAGAACTTAGCATATAGTAAGCTCTCAGTCCCCGTGAATTGTAATGATGACAATGTGATGATAGTCTGCCTCTTAGGTGATCCTCCACTAATCCAGTATTGAAGTCAATCCTAGCTTTATACAACTGCTACTAGTAATAGGGCACCTTTTTCTCTAGCTTTATACAATTGCTAGTAGGGATAGAATACCATTTTCTCTTAGTAATAATGGACTTCCTGAAACCACTGGACCCTTAGAAACTTTTAGTGAGCTAGAGAAATGCAAACCAAAACCACAGTGAGATACCATCTCAGACCAGTCAGAATGGTTACCACTAAAAAGTCAAAAAATAACAGATGCTGGCAAGGTTGCAGAGAAAAGAGAATGCTTATACACTGTTGATGGGAGTGTACATTAGATCTATTTTGGAAAGCAGATCTATTGTGGAAAAGCAGTGTGGTGATTCCTCAGAGAGCTAAAAAACAAATACCATTCAAGCCAGCAATCTCATTACTGGGTATAAAACCAAAGGAATAGAAATCATTCTACCATAAAGACACATGCTGTGTATGATCATTGCAGCATTATTCAAAATGGCAAAGACAGGAATCACCCTAATGTCCATCAATGACAGATTAGGTAAAGAAAATGTGGTCCATATACACCACAGAATACTGTACAGCCATTAAAAAGAATGAGATCATATCTTTTTCAGGAACATGGATGGGGCTGGAGGTCATTTTCCTTAGCAAACTAATGCAGAAACAGAAAACCAAATATTGCATGTTCTCACTTATAAGTGGGAGCTGAATGATGAGAATTTATGGACACAAAGGGGAACAACAGACACTGGGGCCGACTTGAAGGTGGAGAGTGGGAGGAGGGAGAGGAACAGAAAAAATAAATATTAGGTACTAGGGTTAGTACCTGGGTGACAAAATAATCTGTACAACAAACTCCTATAACATGAGTCTACCTATGTAACAAACTGCGCATGTACCCCTGAACCTAAAATAAAACTTAGAAAAAAAAGAAAAAGAAAAACTCTCTTCGGAGGTTAGATATTAATATGTTATACTCAAAACTTGAAACAACTTTTCTGAAAAAAGAAACTTTTAATGAGCTTATGTTTTCCATTCGGCTTCATATAAATAGAGCCAGGCACTTTGAAAGCCCAACTCAAAATATTGCTTTTCCCTAAAGTTGGATGTATTAGTTGGCCAAGACTGCCATAACAAAATACCAGATATTAGGTGGCCTAAACAGCAGAAACCTATTTTCTCACAGCTCTGGAGGCTCTGGAAAGTCCAAGATCAAGATGTCTGCAGGTCTGGTTTCTTCTGAGGCCTCCGTCCTTGGCTTGTCTACAGTTGCTTCCTTGCTTTGTCCTCACATGTTTTTTTTTCTTTTTTGTGTTTTTGTTTTGTTTTGTTTTTTTGAGATGGAGTCTCACTCTGTCACCCAGGCTGGAGTGCAATGGCACAATCCCGGCTCACTGCAACCTCCGCCTCCTGGGTTCAAGCAATTCTCCTGCCTCAGCCTCCCAAGTATCTGGGACTACAGATATGTGCCACCAAGCCCAACTGATTTTTATATTTTTAGTAGAGACAGGGTTTCACCATGTTGGCCAGGATGATCTCAATGTCCTGACATCATGATCTGCCCACCTCAGCCTCCCAAAGTACTGGGATTACAGGCGTGAGCCACCGCGCCCGGCCCCTCACATGGTGTTTTTGCTGTGCATGCACATCCCTGCTGTCTCCCTGTGTGGTCTAATTACCTCCTCTTCAAAGGACAACACCTTAATGGCCTCTTGTTAATTAATCACCTCTTTAAAGACCCTCTCTCCAAATACAGTCACACTCTGAGGTCCTAGGGGTTAAGGGTTCAATACATGAATTCTGGAGAACACAAATCAGCCCAGAGTATTAGGCTAGGACCTCTTTCCTCATTATAATATTTCTCTAATCCCCTGTCAAGATCTTTTTTATTACCATTATCTCCAAATATTGGAAGAGATATGTTTGTGAATGGCTTATTCATCCATTCATTCCCCAAATATATATTCAACGCTTACAATGTGCCTGCCATGCTCTGGGCATGTTCAGGGATACAGTGAATAAAACAAGCTCCCTGCTCTCATGGAACTTACTTTCTAGTGGGGAGAGTCATATCACAAACAAAATGCATGACAACACTAAGAATATGTCAGATTGGGATGAGTGCCATAGAAAATAAGCAGAATAAAGGAGTGGCCTAGGGAGGGAGGTGATGTGGCTTGGCTGTGTCCCCACCCAAATCTCACCTTGAATTGTAATAATCCCCACATGTCAAGGGTGGGGCCAGGTGGAGATAATTGAATCACAGGGGCAGTTTGCCCCATACTGTTTTCATGGTACTGATTAAGCCTCACGAGATCTGATGGTTTTATAAATGGGAGTTCCCCTGCACAAACTCTCTTGCCTGCCCATACGTAAGACGTGAATTTGCTCCCCATTCACCTTCTGCCACGACTGTGAGTCCTCCTCAGCCACGTGGAACTGTAAGTCCATTAAACCTCTTTCCTTTGTAAGTTACCCAGTCTCAGGGGTGTCTTTATTAGCAATGTGAGAACAGACTAATACAGGAGGTTTTTCTTTTACAAGGAATGGTCACGGAAAGCCATAAAAGCCATAGTTGAGCAATGATCTGAAGGAAGCAGGGAACCAGCTATGCAGATAATGGGAGAGAGAACATCTCATGGAGACAGAACAGCAAGTACTACGATCCTGATATGGTAGTGGCTTGGAGTGTCTGAAAAACACCCAAGTGGCTAGAGTAGAACAGGTGAGGGAGAAAGTATTTGAAAATGAGAGGACAGGGGTAGGTTAGCCAGCTTGTGCAGTGCCTTACTGCCCTTGTAAGAATGCTGGCTTTTGATGGAGTGACATGGGGAATTATTAGAAGGTTTTGAGCAAAGGAAGAACATGGTTTGACGTGTGTTAAAAGGCTCACTCAGGTTATCGTGTTGAAAATAGACCAGGTGAGGGGTGGTGGGGAAATCTAAGCAGGTATGCTAGTTGCACTTGTCAAGTCAGGAGGTAACAGTGAGTTGGCAAAAAAAAAAAAAAAAAAGTCAAAGTGGTGAAGATGGTAAGAGAAGTTTGCATTCCTAATATATTTTAAATGTAGAGCCCCCAGGATTTTCTGCTATTCCATATGGTGCTCATACCTCCCTCTCTGGGTTGCTTTCGGCATCCTGACAATTAACACTGTCAAAGTTTTAGTTGCATCTGAGCATTCTCTACATCTTGGAGCCAAGGATACATCTAAAATCCACGCGTGTCCTCCCAAGTCCAATCTACACATCAAATAAATGAACACTAACATTATATAAATCCTACATAGGAAACTAGAGAGAGATAAAGTAGACATCTTTATTCATCTATACCCTAATCACAGGTTATAAAAAGTCCAAAGCCAAAAGGAATGCAGAATGCCTCCAGATGGTATGATATTCAGATAAGGAAATACAGAATGTCATCATGGGTGTGAAACATTTCTAACCAGAAAAGGGAACAAGAGCAGCAGAAAGGAAAGCAGACCAGGGAAGTGATCACATTTGTTATCCCTAAAACAGGGTAGCTAGCATGGTACAATTATTTTTTGTAAGGGTTCTTGTCAATACTTTCAAAAGCAAGCTACAAAACTCTCCTCTCTAATTGCTGAAGTTAAGAGGAATTTGTGTCATTTTTGTTTTTCTTATTTAAGATAAAGAAATTAGCCTAGCTCCACTCATCTTTTCCTTCCTTGATTTTCTTTCATACATTCTGAGATGTTAGTTCATGATATATATATATATATATTTTTTTTTTAGATGAAGTCTTGCTCTGTCACAAGACTCCAGTCAGGCTGGAGTGCAGTGGCACAATCTCAGCTCACTGCAGCCTCCAACTCCTGGGTTCAAGAGATTCTCCTGCCTCGGCCTCCCAAGTGGCTGAGACCACAGGCGTGCACCACCATGCCTGGCTAATTTTTGTGTTTTTAGTAGAGACAGTGTTTTACCATATTCTCCAGGATGGTCTTGGACCTCAGGTGATCCACCCGCCTTGGCCTTCCAAAAGGGTGGGATTACAGGTGTGAGCCACAGTACCTGCTGGTCAAGATAATTTTTATTAAGTAAAAGTTATTATTACTACTATTGCAGTGGCTTCCCTCTCATCCAACACCTTGTTTTTGGTCCAGTAGTACTGATTTCGGACTTCTGGCCTCTAGAATCATGAGAGAATAAACTGCCACTGTTTTAAGCCACAAAGTTAGAGCAACTGCAAAAATGTAATATACCCACATACTTCAGGACCTACAATTTAAGTAGGTGATTTACAACCCTGAACAGCTGCTTCTAAACATTTTTTCACCTTTCTCCATCAAAATCATGAGCTGGCGTGGTGTCAGACTTACTCGCCAATTGCCTCTTCTTTTCACAATCGTCTAGGAACCTCCTGACCAGCATTGTCTCACCAAGGACTTGAGCACTTAGCTCACCTCATTCTCTTCCCTCTTACGCTTTTGCCCTTCTTGACAATTTCAGCAACGCTCTGACCCTGCAGATTTTTTATTATCTCAACTCCAAAGACATGCCCTTCTGCTATACACTCTCATGGTCTTCCCTACATCTTGTCCTTGCAAATAATTTCAGAATCTCAATTCCGGTCATACTCCTCTTCAAGCACCACTGCCAGTCCTCCCAGTGTGCCAGCTCTTCTTCTCTGCTCCAACTGTCTTTTGACCATACAGGGACCACAGTTGCAGTCAATCCACCATTGATCACAATTTCCCGCCACATTCCACCCACATACCACATGCCTTCATATCCCTCCTTACCCAATGTACAGGTTTTGGTGTAGTATCAGGACTATTTCCTTCCTAACACCCTCTTGCCACCACCTTCTGTTTTGTTCACTGACTAACCTCCAATCTGCTTAACCAAACTATCTGCCTACTTTGAACTAATATCTCACTTTCAATTCATGAAAACCCATGTCAAAGGGGAATTCAACACTGCCCAGCACTCCTACCCTACTTCTCTAGGATATTTGTCTTTCTTTTTGCCAAAGTAACTATTTCAAAAATTCTCCTTTTTTAAAATACACAGTACATTTCCTCTACTCAAATTCTGCTAATGATCTTAACTCTTTCCCAGGTGAGAAGAAAAAAAAAAAACCTCCAATAGCAGATGAAACAAACCTCATATTCTCACCACCAAAGCTATTCTAAACCTACTTATTTTTCCTCTCTCTTGATAAATGGAAGCGTTGTCCTTGCCTCTAGTTGGGACCCACCTTTCCATGTTTCCTCTGGATTTCATCTCTGTTCAAGGAACTTTTCCTTTTCTCTCTCGTATTATCCATTTCTCTCTCATACAACTTTTCCTTTTCTCTCTCATATTATCAATTGCCCTTTCACAACTCACAACCCATGGGCTCACATGATGCTTTAATATCACTCATCTAAAACAAAAACAAAACAACTTTATTTCACTGTCACCCTGCTTTCCAGCTATTGCCCATTTCTCTTCAATATTTCACAACCAAACTCCTCAAAATTATTTTTACTCGCAGTCTACTTTTTTACCTTCTTTTCTCCACCTATTTTTAGGGGTTTTCTTTCTCATCCCACCCTATGAAAACCCCTTCTGATTTTAGCGAAATCTCAAAACTAACAGTCAGCTGTCTATTCTCATGTTGCTTGATCGATCACTCAGCAGCTTTCAACCTAGTTGGTCACTGCCTTTGTTGAACCCAGTGCTATAGTTTGAATAGTGTTCCCCAAGGTCATGTGTTGGTAACTTAATCCCCAATTCAACAGTGTTGAGAAGTGGAAACTTTAAGAGGCAATTTGACCATGAGGGCTCTGTCTTTATGAATGGATTAAGGCTTTTATTGTGGGAGTGGGTTAGTTATCAAGACAGCAGACTCTTGATGAAATGACAAATTAAGCCCTCTTCACCCCGCCCTGCTCTGCTCTCATGTTCTCTCTTGCCCTTCCACCTTCTACCATGGGATGACACAGCAACAAGGCCTTTACCAGATGCTGGCCCTCAATCTTGGACTTCCCATTTTCCAGAACTATGAGCCAAGTTACCAGTCTCAAGTATTCTGTTATAGCAGCACAAAACGGACTAAGACTCACACTTTCCCCTGGATTTCCATGACACTATGTTCTTCTGGTTTTCCTCTTATCTCTCTGTTCACTCTTCTTTATTATTTGTTGATTTCTTCTTCTCTGTTTAACATCCAGATGTTGGGATACTGTAGGCCCTGTCTTTATCCCTCTTCTCTTCCCAGTGTACACCTCCTTTTAATGTCATCTCATTCAGTTCCGTGACTGTAAATACTACCTATATATTGATAACTCTAAAATCTATATCTGCAACACTAACTTTTCCACTAATATCTGAATTCACATATTCAGCTTTCTTCTCAGCATCTCAAATTTAATCCTAAGGATTAACTCTTGATACTCCTCTCTCGTTTACTTTTCCTCAGTCATCCACATCACTAAATGATATCTCCATATACCCGAGTTTTTCACTCTGTGACCTTGGTAATAAGAACCATGGAGTCTTTTCAATCAGACATCTCTCAACTTCTTGTTGCTGTTATTGTTGTTGTTGTTGTTTTTGAGACACAGTCTCACTCTGTCGCCCAGGCTGGAGTACAGTGGCACGATCTTGGCTCACTGCAAAACCTCCACCTCCCAGGTTCAAGCGATTCTCCTGCCTCAGCCTCCTGAGCTGGGACTCCCTCAACTGGGGCTGCAGGCATGCACCACCATGCCTAGCTAAGTTTTTTGTATTCTTAGTAGAGATAGGGTTTGACCATGTTGACCAGGCTGGTCTTGAACTCCTGACCTCAAGTGATCAACCCGCCTTGGCCTCCCAAAGTGCTGGGATTACAGGCATGAGCCACTGTGCCAGGCCCATCTCTCACCTTTTGCCTCTCAATCCCATTTCAGAGACGTAGAAACTCTATTATTTTCCCTGCACTTAGTATGCCTTCAATAATAATGTAGCCCTGGTTTACCTAATTAGCTACCTTTTCAGACATTGTTCTCTACTATTCCAGCATATTGCTGTCAGTGTTATGTATGGCATGAGACTTCTCCAGGAACCTGGTAGTCTTTCAAGATATACTGTATAATCAAAGCCCAAGCCTTTCTGCCTTGGAGTGTCCATCTAGGTGATTCCATAGTCTTCCTCCTAAGAGATGGTATAGGTAGTGTTGGGGAGAAGGGTCTTCTTAGGGATACACTAACATCTACGCTCTTGTCACCTTCCTCTTGGAATTCCTTTTTCAAATCTTCCTTAAGAATAGGAAGACTGGCCAGTCACAGTGGCTCACACTTGTAATCCCAGCACTTTGGGAGGCCAAGGCAGGTGGATCACCTGAGGTCAGGAGTCTGAGACCAGCCTGGCCAACATGGTGAAACCCTGTTTCTACTAAAAACAGGAAAAATTAGCCAGGCATGATAGCAGGCACCTGTAATCCTAGCTACTTGAGAGGCTGACGCAGGAGAATTGCTTGAAGGCGGAGGTTGCAGTGAGCCAAGATCATGTCATTGAACTCCAGCCTAGAAAACAGAGCGAGACTCTGCCTCAAAAAAAAAAAAGAAAATAGGAAGACTGTTCACATTCCTCACTTTCTCTTTCCTATATTTTGGCCTGTTATATAAACTTTATGCTTTTGGTCTCTTGATACACAAAGCCAATATTTTGTAATTCTAAAAATGGCCTTTGCTTTCCCCACAATGCCTGGCTCAAAGTCTATGGACTTTGTTATAAGTGTACAGAATTCTACAAAGGAGCTCAAGAATGATGAACTTGACTCTTCCAGGCTGTATCTCTCCTGAGAGTCAATACCCTTGGAAAAATCTTGGATGAAGGAGAAGAGAAATTGGTTCAAATAAGTCTTGTGAAGGAGAGAGAGAAGCAATACCATAGCGTCTTAAAAATTTTATTCCCAGCTACGTTGTTTTTCATTGTTTTGTAGGTCTTTATTTCTTTTTTTTCTGTGTCTTCTGAGGAATTTTACTGGGAAGATATAAAAGGCTACATCAGGGGCTTCCAGCCAAGTGCTATTTTAAACCAAAGGTCTCTATTTTTTATAGAAGTACATTTTACATACAGTAATTTTCTTTCATCCCATGCATTTTCTTCATGGAGCCATACCTGAGAAGAAAGGGCCAGGAACCAAGCTCAGGTCTACAAGGGGCAAGCACCAAAATAAAGTAGAAGAGGATCTAAAAGGGCTTGGTATATACCTTATGGTTTACTCCAAGCCACATCTGGTTTTATCCACACATTAGATAGGTGGTATGTTAGTTTCCTAGGACTGCTACACTAAAATGCCACAAAATGAATGACTTAAAAGAATGGAATTTATCCTCTCACAGTTGTGAAGACTGAAAGTCTGGAATCAAGGTGTCAGCAGGGTTGTTTACTTCTGGAGGCTCTGAGGGAGGGTTTGTCCCAGGACTGTCTTCCAGTTTCTGCTGGTGGCCTGCAGTCCTTAGCATTCCATGGCGTGCAGGATGCCTCGCTCCGATCCCTCTCTCTCTTTCCATAGCATCTCCTCCCTGTGTGTCTCTGTGCCCTCACATGGCCTGCTTACCAGTCATTGGATTCAGGGCTCACCCTTAACTAATTATATCTGCCAACACCCTATTTCCAAATAAGGCCACATTCTGAGATTCCAGGGGGATGAATTTGAGGGGAGACATTATTCGACCCACTATAGATGGAAGGAAAGACTTTGAAGTTGTGACAAAATATGGCAGTATTTCTCCAGAGGCTCCCAGGTGAGGCTCCCAAGTGAGACACCTGCTTGACTACAAGTAGGAGGCTGAGAAGGTGGTAGGTTGAAAGTTAGGTTATGTCCTCTTAGCACAAATTTGAAGGACGAGTGGACTTTTGAAAATCTAGATGGCTAGCATTTGGTTTTATTCATTATTGCCTTTCTCACTTTTCTAGCATCTACAGCATCTTTCCCTCTTTCACTTTCCATTCTATCTAGTCAATAGTTCCAGCGGGGAAAAAAAAAAAACCACTAGACTAGAATTCAAAAACATTGCCTTACTGTCTTGCTTCTGTCGTTTGCTATCTGTTTGGACACGAGAAAGTCATGTCCCTGTGCCTGAATGTCCTCAACTGTGAAATAATCAAACTCCCAATGATTTTTTTAATAAGTTTATAACATTTTTGCCTCTGAAGTTGACGCTTCAATAAGACACTAAGACTTTTGGAATACCGTATTTTATCAAGGAAGCAAGGCACTCTGAAATGCCAGAGATAAATTTTCATCCAGAATAGTTGATATACAAAAATATGTTTATGTTTTAAGTAATAAACTCTACTTACCTGAAAATGTATTTATATGGGACACATATTTATTTGATATTATTAAGTAATATTCCAGGCCAGCCATCAAAATGGACTACACTGAAAATAAATATGTAAACAATTGAAGACCCATGGAATACCTGTCCAATGGGTCTCGAATGCTCTATAGAATAAGTTATGCATGTACATGTTTTATTCATATTTTATGGAGTAGAAAAGAGAGATGAGAGGGTGAGAGGGAAAAAGGGAATGAGAATAAGCTCATTAGAATTCCACTGCCTCTTTAAGCTTCAATTTTCTCGTTTTGAAAAATGGGGTTGATAATTCCTTTTTTCCTCTGGGCTCTACATTGGTTATATAGTGTGGTTTCAGTATCACATTTTCAAGCTCTAAAGTGCTTAGTACCTTGTTAGCAGATGGTAAGTGCACAACTCATATTTGTAATAAACGAAGGAATTCATATTCCCAGACAACCTCAAGGGGTTCTTCTGAAATGCAGCTTGTTATTTTTTTACCTGTGTCACCCTGTCACGCTGATTAGTAACAGCCGTCCCAGTTTGCCTATTGCCAAGTTTTTTCTTTATTTAGCAGCCCCTGCTTTGGCCACTAGATGGCACAAGAGGAAAGTTCCTTAAAGACAGCAAAAGAAGGAAACAGGGGTGAGGTTAGCCCCAATATGAATAAAGGAGCCATCCGGGTTAATTAAGTAAAACAAGCACCCAGCATTTCACCGAAGACACTGCAAGGAAGTGAAGCCTTCATGAGACTGGACTTCAAATGAACTTTGAGCACTGGTGGAAACAGAAACAAAAAACTCTCTGCTAACAGAAATAAGATACCGGAACCAAATACAATAACCTTGAACAAAACATTCTGGGACACCACGGATATCAGCAGAATGGGGGCAATCTAAGAAGAGAGGCCAGACCAGATCACACACCATAATTAAGGATTATCACCATTGCCCAGAGAAACCTAGATCTGATATGAAAACTCCACTCAATAGAGCAGATCTGCTGCATATATTTCAGTTTAATTTAATGTGGACTAAACTGTATGCAGTTCTCATTTCAGAGTCAATTTTAACCAATCCTTGTGTCATCTATTTAAAGTCACCAAATAACTCCCCTAAATATTGTTACATGGAGGCACCTGGGCTATCCAGACTCAGTTTACTATAGAAGTCACGAATCTAGAGTCCCGAGTGGGCAAAAGAAAGTAGGCATCTGGTGCATAATGCTGCCTTTTAAAGCCTCGCTTCTGTCTGGTGCATTGCACGTGACTTACAGATGCAACAGACAACTCTACTTGCTGTGTGATTCTGTGCTTACCAAGAAACTTTCCAATTATAAATGGACTTTTCCTGTAGATCTGCCTTCAGGAAGAAAAAGCTATGTCCTTGCAAGCACAAAATTAATTCTCTGAATCTGTTGGACTCAAAACCTTGGACAGTGTTGAATTCTGCGTTGAATGCCCCCCGGAGTAGCTCTTCACAGATCACCAAGGCCCTGGTGACCGCATATTGGCCCATTTTCTTCGCATCCTTTTTTTCTACTTTTATAGCCATGATTCTCCATCCTGGTAAGAGATCAAACTTATCCATGAAGATTTTTATTAATACAGGTCCCCAGACTCTAGCCCCAAAGATTCTAACTCAGTAGATCTAGGGTTGATCCAGGTATCTGTATTCATAAGAGACCCAGTAGATTACAAAAAGGCTGACCCTAACTCTATGGTGTTTCAGCATCATGCGTCTTCTGGAGTATAATTCCATAAGTTAGTCCAGGAACATAGAATCATGGAAGATATTATTTGGAAAAAGGTCTCCAGATGCATAAGAACCCCATATTACAACATCTTCAAACCCTCAGGTTCCCATGGAAGCTCAGTATAAAGGAGCCTGACAGGAAGCCACTAGCCCATTGAAGCTTAACACTAAGAAACCAGCAGACCTTTGGGAGCTTCAGCTCTCAACTAGGGTATCCAAAAAAGTCCTATCACTATTGGAGAAAAGGCTACTGATGCCCTATCTGGTCAAAAATACTTATCTGAGACCAAGACCAGATACGTAATCTGTGGGTCCCAGTGCAAAGCTTAAAAATTAAGAATTTCAAGATGGTAACAGCAGAGCATTAAACCAAGTGTGAGCTCTTTCTGAGCATGGAACGTTGTGCAGCTGCACAGGCACATGCCCATGAAGTAGCCCTATGCAGGACTATTGGGACACGGCTAAAACTGAGGCAGGACAGTGATTTGTACATCAAGGAATAACTGTAATCAGTATCTGATCTTCTTCTCAATCTGCTTGTTTTTCTGCAAAACAAGGCCTTGAGGGAGCCTTGGGGAATCTCTTTAAAATGCAAATTCAATAGTGTCATTCCCCTGCACAAAAGCAGCATTGCATCCCATTGCTCTAGGATCATATCTAAAGTCCTGAGTATGGCCCACAAGTGCCTGTGCCTTCTGGCCCCTGCCTACCTCTCCAACCTTGTGCTCCCATTCTCTTTACGCTCCAGTCACACTGGCCTTGTTTCAGTGCTTGCAATTTTCCAGGTTCCTTTCTGCTCGGGTCTTCATATATGCAGTTCTTTGTGGCTAGAAGAATCTTCCCTGTCTCTTCTCACTTAGCTAAATTCTACTTATCCTTCAGGTCATAGGTTAAATGTCGCTTCTGCGTGGAAGCTTTTTTGACCCACACTGGGACATGCTGTCCTCTTACCCTCTATTTGTCCCTTATAAACTGATTTCCACTGTTCTTAAATGGCGAATTGTGCAATTATCTGTTTAAAGGCTATGTTTCCTGCTAGACTACCTGCTTCTCTGTCTTATCACCGCCATATCCCCTTTGCTTAGTGAAGTGTCTGAAACACAGGAAGTAAGTACTCAAAAAGTAGCTTTAAATTAACTAATGAGAAATATGGCAACAAATGAAGAAAGGGTGGAAATATCAGGCACCAGTATCTTCTTCTTGTTGAAGAATCACATCTACTTCCAAAGCCTACTGACCTGATCTTCCAAATCACTCTATACATGGCACTAAACATGCCTTATACAAAGACAACACAATTGTCCCAGACAATCCAGTTTTTTAGCTGTCATCTTGGAGTGCTTATTAGCAGTACTTACTTTTGCTCACCAAACTGCCTGTGTGGGTGCTGAATTATGTGAATGCTCTACTTATATACCATGATCCAGTAACTCATGAGCCATCTCTCTCTCTCTCTCTTTCTCTCTCTGTAGGTGAACTGATGAGAGACAGCTTCTGTGTTTTGGTGGCTGTGGTATTAACAGCAAGCTTAAGATATTAAACCGAGCAGCTTTAATCCTCGAGGTCTCCTGGAGCAGTAGGGATTAATGTATTTTTACTCCAGAGCCAATGTAGCTGTTCCGATGCTCTAAGATCTGCTCTCTGCAACGCCCAAACTGATCCCAGTTGCCTTTCTCTAGACCCGCTTCTTCGCCTTGGGAGAAGTGATGGAATTCTACTTGGAGATTGACCCTGTCACCTTGAACCTGATCATCCTAGTTGCGAGCTACGTCATCTTGCTCCTGGTCTTCCTCATCTCCTGCGTGCTATACGACTGCCGAGGCAAGGATCCCAGTAAGGAGTACGCACCCGACGCCACTCTTGAGGCCCAGCCCTCCATCCGGTTGGTGGTGATGCAGCCAAGCGCCCCTGGGCCCCACTGGCCAAAGGGGCCTGGACTTTCTTTGGGGGATCCTGCTCCACTAGGGAAGAAAAGCACCATGGTATGAGGCTGGCTAAGGGACACTGGGGAGAGACCAATAGACTTTCCATAGAGACAAACTGCTCCCTATCGTGGCTCCAATTCTCTCGGTACATGTGTCCTGCTTGGCAAAGGAAGTGAGAGTTCTGTCTTACTTGCTGTTTTCTCGTCACTTTCTTTGTGACAAAAGCAACTGTTTAAGGTAAGAAGCCCAAAGTGGTCTTTAGTCAAATTCTTCAAATGCAAAATGTCAGCAATACTATAGTATAATGGAGTTGGTTACTGATACATTTCTGATGTTGCTGTCCTTGCAACTCACAGGAGAGACTGACTTTTGAGAAAGGATGCAATAGAGTGTGGGGCTGTGTGTGTGAGTGTGTGTGCATGTCTGTGTGTGTATGATGAGGAATGAGACTAACTCCAGTCAAGCCTATTCTTTGCAAATTCTTTCTTTTCAAGGCAACCACTTTTTTGTTGTTGTTTTTCTTTTCTTTAAGAGACAGAGTCTTGCTCTGTTGCCTGTGCTTGAGTGCAGCAGCGTGATCATAGCTCACTGAAGCCTTGAACTGGGCTCAAGCAACCTTCCCACTTCTGCCTCCCATGTAGCTGGGGCTATAGGGTCATGCCACCATGCCAGGCTTTTTTTTTTTTTTTTTTTTTTTTTTTTTTTGTAAAGATGGAATTTCACTATGTTGCCCAGGCTGGTATTGAACTCCTGGCCTCAAGCAATCCTCCTGCCTCAGCCTCACAAAATGCTGGGATTATAGATGTAAGCCACTGCACCCAGTCAAGGCAATCCCACTGAACTTGTTCAGACTTCAGAACATTATTATTTCTGTAGCTACCAGCTCTTCACATTCTATTCCCAATTCTGAGACAGAATAGGGAATACATACAACTAAAACAACAAAGCTTGGAGCCTGGATTCAAATCCCGCCTCTTCTACTGGCTAGCTGTATGGCCATGGTTAAGTTGAGTCACCTCTTTATGCCTCAGGGATAGTGATTGGACAGCGAAGCTTTTGGGGCTATTTAAATGAGTTAATTCACCAAAAGCACTTGAGACAGTTCTTGACACACAGGGTTAGCTATGATGATGATCACTGATAATATTTTCTTCCATATGCCTCATCAAAAAGTTTAGTCTCCAATCCTCAAAGCCGGCCTGATCCAATACAAAGTTATTGAAAACTCATTGAAATAATTCTCAGGTCCCACAGCTTGGTGTATCTGTCCCCAGAACACTACCTGCTCTCTCTTCACTCTCATTGTTGATGTTGAATTGTATGTGTTTCCCCTGTTCATTAGTCTATTTCCAAAATTTTTGAATTATTATCTCCATTTTGTGTATTTTTATTAACCCTCCCTTCCCTGAGCTCAGAGAAACTTATGTACTTACTTCGAGATTTACTAGACCCCTTCTTTCCATCAGGACCTATGTGGAAGTAAAGGGAAAGTGTCATGACCCTGCCATCTGATCTTTGCTGCCCAACAGAAGGAAGCAGGTTCAGGCATGACTTAGACAATGAAAGATAAGAAAGCTTTGCAGATCCTCTGCTAGAAGTCTGCATAGGATGCAAGAGTCCACAGAGACATGAGTGTCTGGCACACAGAAGATACTCAAGAAATATTCGAATAATGTTGAATGGCCAATTTCATCTTAGACTCAGGTACCAAAGATAAGATGATTTGTCTTAAAAGATAAATAGTCATTTTTCCAGAAGAACAAAAGTATGTTGGAATCTTGAAGGGTAGGACAGGAGATGGCTTTTTAGACAGAAGAAATAACAAAAACAAAGCTTAAAAGCAAAAAAATTATAGAGTCCATTGATTGTGAAGGTCTGATGGTGTCCAACATGTGAAGAAAACATGAGAAATGCAATTTCTGTTTCTCCTGTAGAAAACTGAAGAGGAGGGCCTGGCCAGCCTGCCCTGCCAGCTTTGACAATGAGCAATGTTTTGCTTTTGGATTGTTAAGTATCTGTAACAAACGTGAAGATAATCCCAGTTACTTTGTTTTCAGGTTTTGATGTTTATTTTTAATTTAATTTGTTTCTTATTTTATCAGAACATTATATTTTCTCTTAAATACATGATTTGAAAACTATATTGAAAACCATTCAGACAATATTTGTTTCTTTTATGAGCAAGAAGCCATCTTCACTTTTTTTTTTTTTTTTTTTTTTTTTTTTTTTCTGAGACGGAGTCTTGCTCTTGCTCTTATCGCCCAGGCTGAAGTACAATGGCACAATCTTGGCTCACTGCAACCTCTGCCTCCCGGGTTCAAGCAATTCTCCTGCCTCAGCCTCCTGAGTAGCTGGGATTACAGGCATCTGCCACCACACATGCCTAATTTTTGTATTTTTAGTAGACACAGGGTTTCACCACATTGGCCAGGCTGGTCTCGAACTCCTGACCTCAGGCCTGCCTCGGCCTCCCAAAGTGCTGGGTTTAGCAGGCTTGAGCCACCATGCTCGGCCACCATCTTCACTTTTATAATGAAAATACAAACTAAATGACGAAACACCATAAATTCACAGGCAGCTTCTAAGAACCTACCCTTTATATATTATATACTTACATTTCCATGAAAGGGAAAGAAATAAGTTTAGTTCAGATGAAGCTGACATTAAGAAAAGGGCAGGTTCATATATATATATATTCCTAGGAATATATATATAAAATATGTATATATTTTATGGGAATATATAGAGAGAATATACATATTGAACATATATATTTCATGGGACTATATATAAACACCCGTAAAATATATATATTTACATTCAATACATATTAAATTTCTCATTATATATATTCAGTGATATATTCACTGATTTTATATCCAACCAGTGAATATATAATTATTATGTATATAATTATATATAATATATGTATGTAATTATATACCTATAATCATATACATATAATTATATACAATATTATATAGCATATATAATATGTATAATGTATATACAATTTTATATTATGTACATATATAATATAATATATAATATACATACATATATAGTATATAATTATATATAATATAATGTATAATAATATATGATATATGTTATATATTATATAATATAATATATTATATAATCTAATTATGTATTATATACTATATATTATATAGTATACATAATTATGTATTATATAATTATATATAATGTTATTATATATGATTACATATAATATGTAATTATATATTATATTTAATGATAATATATAATATATGATATGTAATTACATACTATATATAATTATAATTAAAATATATATGCTATATATATTTTATTAATAAATATATACTATATATAATTACATACTATATAATTATAATTATAATATATATAAAATAATATATAATTATATATAAGTAATTATATATTATTAATAATATATAATTACATATATAATTATATATTATGTAATATATTTTATATTATATACATTATATATTATACTATATATTATTATATAGTATATAAAAGTATGTACATCATTTATGCCTAGTTATATATAATTATTATATAATCAGCAAATATGTGATCAGTGAATATATATAATGAGATATATATAATATATAATAAGACATATATTTGTCTATATATTTGTTAGACAAAATATGTGTCTATATATATTTTGTTAGACAAAATATATATGTGTCTATATGTAGACAAAATATATATGTGGAGAAAAAAATTAGTGCACCACAAGAAAGTAATGAAAATAATAATAATGAATTCAGCTTTTTCCGAGAGAGAAATATAAAATGTTCAATGCCTCTAATATTGAAGTTAAGAATATAAAATATTCTTCTCTCTTGGATTCCTATTAAAAATAAAATTTTCAAAATCCTTTAAAGAATATGAAGTAAACATTCATTTAAAAGTATTTCACTTATGTTTCAATTCCACATTGGATCCAACTAAAGAGGAAAGATTAACAGAGATGGGGGACAGAAAAATAAATTCTAAGAGAAAGAAAGAGAAGGAGAACAAAAACCGAATAATAACAATCCTAGTAACAACGACAACAAATAAGGTGAACAGAAATAAAGTCAGGGAAGAGAAAAAGAAGAGGAAAAAAGGGGAAAAAACTAAAATTACTCTAAAGTGAGTGTTGGAATAGATGGCATTGAGTAATTCCAAGCCTCTGGTTCATTTGATTTGTAATCCATTCAACTTGTTCTTCAAGAAGGAACCAACTTCTCAGTATTTAAAACAATCTTTTCAGTATAAAATGAAGTTTTAGAATCTTGTAAGGACTACAACTAAGAATTTTACAGACCAGGAGCAGTGACTCATGCCTGTAATCTCAACACTATGGGAAGCTGAGGCAGGAGGATCACTTGAGCCCAAGAGTTTGAGACCAGCCTGGGCAACATAGCAAGTGCCCATCTCTATAAGAAGTGAAAGAATTAGCTGAGTGTGGTGGCTGGCACCTGTAGTCCCAGCTACTCAGCAGGGTAAGGCAGAAAGATCGCTTGAGCCAAGGAATTTGAGGCTGCAGTGAGCCATGATCACATTACTCTCTACCCTCCAGCCTGGGTAACAGAGCAAGGCCCTGTCTCTAAAAAAAATAAAAAATAAATAAATAAATGCCAGCAAGGAAATAAACCCAGAAGAAACTGTGATTTCTTCCCAAGAATATTTGACCTCAGAGGTAAGAGAAAGAAAGAAGTAAACAAACAAACCAAAATAAAAACAGCAACTGAGGTCCTATTATCACCTTTTTCCTATTTGCCCCCACCACTTACCTTTCTGCAGTATGATCTCCTTACTTGCTTTTATTTTAAACCTTCATCAATTGTGTCTTATTTTAAAATATAGCTTTATCTCTTAATGGAATTGTAAGTTGCACAACTGAAAGGTTCTACCTAATGTTTTAATATTTTGGTATTAAGACCTGGTGAAATGGCTTGCTAGCTAGAACCAAGAGATTTATGTGACATTCAAATACTGCCTTATTTTTCTTTCCTTATGGAATTAGGACTCCCTTTTCCCAGTATATTTTAATTCACTACTCTTCTATCATGCACATTTGTATTAAAGCAAATGTAGTGTTTTGGCTTAATTTGAATGATAGCTTTGGGAAGGACCCAAACCAAATACTTTCAAGGCAAGGAAAGGGAGGGAGATAAATGGGGATTTATCAAGAATTCGCTACATGCCAGATACCTTTTATTCATGATATCATTTAATCCTCATGCTCCCCTATGAGATAGTCACATCTAAAACTAGTTCAAAGATTAAGAAGTGGAGGCTCATAGAACAGCTCAAGTTTGCACAAGGCCACGCAGTTTACCCATGTAAGAAGCAGGATTTGAACTCAATTCCAGATGTGTCACCTCCTACCACCTGTTTTTTCACAGCTATTAAAGAGCAGGAGTAAACCCATGGTTGTTCCACCAACCCCATCTCTCTCCTCTGCTAGAATTGGATGCCTAGGAAGTTGCTCCATAATCATCTGTTTAATCCAAAGGACTTTCAGATTTTCTCCTCTGAATAAGATGTCACATCAGAAAAAAAATAAATTATTGTAATTTGGCTGGAACATCTCCTGATATTCCAGAATGTCTTCAGGACAGAGTTGGACTAAGTCTGAACTTTATACTGGAAAAGCCTCACTCAATTTCCCCTCTGTCACTATCTGCTGTTTAGCATTTTGTGTTTTTTATTAATTAGTTTGTTTTTTCTTTTCTTTTCTTCCTTTTTTTTTTTTTTTTTTTTTTTTTTTTTGATGGGAGTCTCACTGTGTCACCCAGGCTAGAGTGCAATGGCCTGATCTCGGCTCACTGCAACCTCTGCCTCCCAGGTTCAAGTGATTATCCTGCCTCAGTCTCCCCATTAACTGGGATTACAAGTGCATGCCACCATGCAGGCTAATTTTTTGTGTTTTTAGTAGAGACGGGGTTTTGTCACATTGACCAGGCTGATCTTGAACTCCTGACCTCAAGTGATCCAGCCTCCTCGGCCTCCCAAAGTGCTGGGATTACAGGTGTGAGCCACCATGCCCGACCTGTTTAACATTTTGTGCATCAATTAACTTCCTGAGCCTTTTTCCTCAACTAAAAAAATCATATGTACCTTGAGCCCAGGAGTCTGAAACAAGGCTAGGCAACATAGCAAGACCTCATCTCTTTAAAAAAAAAAAAAAAAAAAAAAAAAAAATTGAATATAATCTTAAGATGGACAAGGTTTAGAATCACACATTAAAGTATCTGGCATATAGTGATATTTCAAAAAAATGAAAGCCACTACCAGCAAATAAGATGAAAATAAGTTGAAGACTTCATGACCTGCTGGCTAGAGATGGCTCAGGACATTTGTGGGAGTGTTAAGGGGAAGGGGAGTGAAAGGTTAGACAGCTGTCACGTGCTGTAGAAATTTAGAAAGAAAAGGTAGTGTCTGTTACGGGTTGAATTTCGTCCCCTCAGAATTCATATGTTGAAGTCCTTAGCCACTGTACCTCAGGATGTAATCTTATTTTGCAATAGTGTCATTACCGGTATAATTAGTTAAGGTGAGGTCACACTGGAGTATGGTGGGCCCCTAATCCAATAGGACTGTGTCCTTATAAAAAGGAGAATTTTGGACACAGACATGCATACATATGAAGAATGGAGTTACACAATCACAAGCCAAGGAATTACCAGAATGTAGAAGACAGGCTTGGAATACATCCTTCCCCAGTACCTTCAAAAGGAACATGGCCTGGCCGATGCCTTGACCTCAGACTTTTAACCTCCAAAAGTGTGAGGCAATAAATTTCCATTATTTAAGCCACTTGGTTTGCAGTACGTTGTTAGGACAGCCCTAACAAACTAATTCAGTATCTAAAATGAATGTTTAGGATGTGCGATGAGTTGTTTAACAGGTCAAAGCTCTTTAGGGTCAGTTACATGATTCTATTGGATGTGACACTACACTGAGTTCGAGTCTGGGGGAGAAACTAAAAGGCCAAACTTGATAGAGGTTGCCTAGGAAATAGATGCTGTAAAAGCAGAGTAACCATTTATTGTGGGGGTTTTGTTTTGTTTTGTTTGTTTTTTTGTGTGTTTGTTTTAGAGACAGGGTTTCGCTAGGTTGGCCAGGTTGGTCTTGAACTCCTAGGTTCAAGCAATCCTCCTGCCTCAGCTTCCCAAGCAGCTGGAATTACAGGCACACACCACCATGTTGTGTTTTTAAAGAGGGTAGGCTGGACACGGTGGTTCACACCTGTAATCCCAGCACTTTGGGAGGCCAATGTGGGCAGATCACCTGAGGTCGGGAGTTCCAGAATAGCCTGACCAACATGGAGAAACCCCATCTCCACTAAAAATACAAATAATTAGCCAGGTGTGGTGGCGCATGCTTGTAATTTCAGCTACTCAGGGGGCTAAAGCAGGAGAATCGCTTGAACCCAGGATGCAGAGGTTGTGGTGAGCCGAGATCACGCCATTGCACTCCAGCCTGGGCAACAAGAGCTGGACTACGTCTCAAATAAATAAATAAGAGGGTAGAATACAGGAGAAAAAAATTCTTGGTAGAAAAATGTGCTTATGGTTTTGCCAGATGGAATGTAAGGTATAATTGAGAGGAATAGAGGCAAGAAACTCTCCGTTCCGTAGAGGAGGACTAGGGACAAATCACAAAGACAGGATATTATGGGGTTCAAGCACAAAACTATTTGAGTGAAACAAAGACAGTTTGGAATTATCCCTAAAGTATCCAAGTCTCTTCTGATACCCCATATGCACTTCAGAAGCCACTTAGTGAGTGCCAGGCACCTCATTTAATCTTCCTGAAGATTTGTAAGAGGAAGAACCATTATTTTTATTTTAGAAACAAGGGAGTTTCAGACTGTCATGCAAACACCTTTAGGTTGAAAGGGTGGGATTAGCAGAATCCAGGGATCCTGACTTTCAGTCCTGAGTTTACACTGTAACTTTATAGCTGCCCAGAATCCATGCAGAGCCACAGGATGATTCAGCAAGGTGGGTACAGAAAAGTCACACTTTTGAGATGTCTCTCCCCGCCATCACTTTCGGGGAGTGCAAAATAACATAGTCTCTTTGATTAGAACAGTTCCTGAAAACTAGAGGGCAGACACAGACAAGTATTGCCCAAGAGTAGCAAGAACAGTCTCTTTCTCATTACGCCATCTTCCCTGAAAACACTAGTGACTGAGATACAGAAAGTATGAGATCATTTATGATCTACCTCTGTTGCACAGTTACTTCGACTTTGACTTTCTTGGGCTGCCAGTGTTCCAGATAAGGGTTTTGTAACACCAGGATTAAGAAAGATTTTAGCTATTTCACATCCTCCCAAGATAGTAGGAAGTTGTCTGCGCAGGTTTTTTTTTTTCTCAAGGCTTCTCTGTACTCAGCCATTATTTAATTAAACACCAGCCATATGCTGGGATCTGCTGGCTCTCTGCTTGACGCATTGCCAGTCTGGTGGCCTCAACTGCAATTTGAAGTTGACAGGCATACAATACAAAGCTCAGGAGACACTAGGAAGAAAAGGACTTGACTTGGAGGAACCAGGAAGACCCGGGGAGAGAAAAGTGTGCTGCTCCGAGGGAGGACTTAAAATTGCCCAAGAGTGGCTCAGTGGAAACGTGGCGGTGGAATTTGGAATCTGGATTGTTTGTCAGAATTGATAAAGACATTCTCATATGGAAATATATCTGTGAAAAGCTGTCTGCCACTGGGGCAGGGAGAAAAATGAATAGTATAGAATTTTGGAGACAAAAATGTATATGCAGCAGTCATTATACACATAATCAGGAGGAAACCAGAAGATCCAGGGGCCAAAGGGGAATGATTCGTTTCTTAAATGGCAGCAAGACTGGATCTGACAACTCTCACCATCAAGAATGTTTCTCTGTATTTAACCTACATCTCTTCTGCTCTTAGACTTTATATTCATTTTCTCTTTTTTGCCCATTATTGGTCTTTTCAAAAAAAAAAAAAAAAAAAAAAACTGAGACAGGGTCTTGCTCTTATAGCCCAGGCTGGAAAGCAGTGGTGCAATTGTAATTCCTGGCAGCCTTGAACTTCTGGGATCAAGTGACCCTCCCGAGTAGCTGGGACTACAGGTGCTCACCACCACCCCCTCATAATTTCCTTTGTAAAAAAAAAAAAAAATTTATGGAGTCGCGGTTCTCACTGTGTTGCCCAGGCTGGTCTCAAACTCCTGTCCTCAACCGATCCTTACCTAGGCCACCCAAAGTGCTGGGATTGCAGGCATGAGCCACCACACTCAGTCCATCACTGGTTTTATAAAGAAGCACTGTTTACATAGAAATTTTTATGAATGTGTCTCGTGAAAGAATCCAATCAGATTAGATCACCAAGTATAATAAGTTATGGTTACAGCAGTAGTTCAAATCCATGGGTCTGTAGCATGCTGGTGAATCACCATCAGCCATCAGGTGTGTTGTAAATAGTTTGTTTCTAATAATAAATTACCCAAGTTTGTGAATGATTTACCTATTATACAGAGGGTGAGTTGAAGGTCATTTCCATCATAATGTTATTCTCAGTTCTGTGTACTCCAATTTTGTTGCTTGTATAACATAGATGCAGGTGGAGGTCCAGTTAAGAATTGGATATACCTACAGACCACTCATCTATTTGACAAATATTTGTAAAGCACCTACTTTGTGCAGATGCTATGCCTGGCCTGAAGGATACAATCAATGCACACAACAGACATGACTTTTGTCTTTGTAAAGCTTAGCAAGTGGCAGGAAAAAACTATACCAAGCACTTTGCATACATTGCCTGAATTTTCACTGTAACCCTGAGAGGTAATGTCATTTTCCCAACTTCATATATTTTAGGCAACTGGAACTCTGAAGCTCATTCTGTAAACCAGTGGCTTTCGAATGCCTTTGATCATGCATTCCTGTCAGTGAAGATAATTTTAGTACGCATGTGTGTGTGTGCATGTGTGTGTGTGTTCAAACAAAATATACAAAAGTATACATTTGTATATACTTATCTATACTTACATTTGTATATACTTATATACTTTTAATTTTAGTACTTGTGTGTGTGTGCATGTGTGTGTGTTCAAACAAAATATACAAAAGTACACATTTTTATATACTTATATATTACATATACACATATGCATATTCTTATAACTTATATGTACATTATTTGAATCTTCTTGAACCCCTCACTTTGAAGACCGGCTCTGTACCACTCCACCATATCACCTTGGAGTTTGTCTATGTGTAATGGGAGTAATTCACCTCCAATCTTACACATCTAACCCCAGGTTTTGGTCTAGATGGGTAGGGATGGGAATTTTGCCAAGAACTTGATCCAGGAAGTTTTTTTAAAAAATTAAAAAACAGTGCATTTCAAATTTGGTTTTTGTATTGCTAAGGATGCTTTGCAGAATTCCTTGTTGAGTTTTTTAATACACAAAGGAAAGCTCTTCTGTTAGTTTGTAAATCCTAGTCATTTCTCCTGTGTTCTTTTTCCTGGCTGGATCTTAAGCACCTCAAAAAAAGAGTGCATGTCTCATACATCTATTTCAACTCCCCGCAGCACCCAATAAACGACTGAACATGTCAGGAATTCTCCATGCTGTGGAGATGACTTTGTTTCTCATGGGAAAAAGGAGAGAGGCTTTTTACAATCCACTGTAGCATAAGAATACTACTCTACGGAAAGAAATTGTTCCTAGACACAGTAGAGAACAAGCTGGGCTGTTTCGATGTCCCCAGGCATAGAGGGCTGGGAAAGTGCAGCAGGTAGTCTTGGGATGAATGAGGCTACGGAGAGAAAGCCAGGATTCACACTTAATTCCACAGGCACAGGGCAGGTGAGGGTTGAGAAAGTGAATCAACAGATGAGTCCTTCAGTCTCTCTGCCCACTTTAGCTCCAAATTACCCAAGCTGCTTCTTTTTCTTTTCTTTTCTTTTCTTTTTTTTTTGATGAGAGAGAGAGACCTCTGCTGCCCAGGCTGGAGTGCAGTGGTGCGATCTCAGGTCACTGCAGCCTTGACCTCCCAGGCTCAAGAGATCCTCCCACCTCAGCCTCCTAAGTAGCGTGCACCACCACACCTGGCTAATTTTTGTACTTTTTGTAGAGACAGGGTTTCACTATGTTGCCCAGGCTGGCCTCAAACTCCTGAACTCAAGCAATCTTCCTGCCTTGGCTTCCCAAAATGCTAGGATTACAGGCTTCAGCCACCACGTCCAGCCCAAATTTCTTTTCCTCAGTGGAGGTGCCTCCACTGAACTACCAGGAAAATAGCTGCAACCCTTGACTTGATACTACCAACACCTCTGCGTCAGTTGACCCTGTGCTTGATTCTCATCCATATTCCTGATTCTGCAGACTACACCTTGGAGCAGCAGCCTGGGGTTGTGGGGTTCTAATTCTTAGCCCAGACACTAACTTCCTAGGAGGCACTAGCCTCACCTGCACAAAAGGAGGAGTGGAGTTAATTAACAACCTGCCAAGGATCTTTTGGCTATGGCATATTTGACCCTGCCTCTTTCTTTGTTCCTGATCTTTCCTCATTTCCAACCTGACCTCCCTGAATGAGGAAACTAGTGACAGGAGGATTTGTCCCGAAAAACTGCCCGCGGCTACAGCAGTGTTGTTGATCAGGGAGCTGCAGCAGGAAGCTTAACAGGGGGCTGAGGCCTTTCCTTTCACAGGATATACGCACACACCCCATTTGCTAACATGTTTTCCATTTGACATTTCAAGTAACTGTCCCCGCGTTGGTGCTTCTACAAGTCAAGGTCTGTTCTACACTCTTTAGAAAGAACGTAAACCATGACAAATGGTCTCAGTTCAGGCATATGGTGATGCATTGACTTCCTAGTTGCTGGCATGTATTAACAAACTTATTGTCCCCAAATGTAAAAAATAATGAATTTGCCACCGTGTATGGAACTTTGACAATGTAAAACATATTAGATGTATTGGATCTTCAGGGACCATTCTTAATTTTTAGTAGAACATTTAGTAGAATAAAAGTTTAGTAGAACTTTTATTTCCTTATTTTTAAGTGAATTTCAATTGCATTGCCCCTAAAACCTTTTTATAAGATGTTTGCAGTAGTTAGGAATTAATGTGTGTGATTTTTTTCTTTTTTTTTTTTTTTAAGTGGGTGTATTCGTTAGAAATTGTGCTCAGCTATGACTAACAGCTACAGTGGTTGAAATATCAAGGGGAGGCCGGGCGCAGTGGCTCCTGCCGGTAATCCCAGCACTTTGGGAGGCTCAGGAGGGCAGATCATGAGAAAGAACGTATGAGGTCAAGAGACGGTGACCATCCTGGCCAACATGGTGAAACCCCGTCTCTACTAAAATATCATTAAAAAATTGGCCGGGCGTGGTAGCAAGCACCTGTAGTCCCAACTACTCAGGAGGCTGAGGCAGGGGAATTGCTTGAATCCGGTAGGCGGCGGTTGCAGTGAGCGGACATCGCGCCATTGCACTCCAGCCTGGTGACAGAGCAAGACTCCGTCGCAAAAAAGAAGGAAGGGAGGAAGGGAGGAAGAAGAAAGAAAGATCAAGAGGAGTTTGCTGTCTTTCTTTCGTTTTTTCTTTTTTTGTTTTTTGTTTTTTGCTGTTTTTTGTTGTTGTTGTTGTTTGTTTGTTTGTTTTGAGATGGAGTCTCGCTCTGTCACCCAGGCTGGAGTGCAGTGGCGGGATCTCGGCTCACTGCAAGCTCCGCCTCCCGGGTTCACGCCATTCTCCTGCCTCAGCCTCCCGAGTAGCCGGGGCTACAGGCGCCCGCCACCTCGCCCGGCTAGTTCTTTGTGTTTTCAGTTGAGATGAAGTTTCACCGTGTTAGCCAGGATGGTCTCGATCTGCTGACCTCGTGATCCGCCCGTCTCGCCCTCCTGAAGTGCTGGGATTACAGGCGTGCACCACTGGGCCCAGCCGAATTTGCTCTCTTTCTTTCACTGTGATGTTGAAGGAGAGTGGCTGAGCCAGTTGCAACGGCTCCAACATGCCCCTAATATTGCAGGCACCTTTATTTCTGCTCTATCAGCTCTATTTCATCTTTGAGGTTGTCTTCTCATTAAAGGTTGGCCACTGCAGTTCCAAACCTTACGTCTGAGTCAGAGGCCAGGAGGGGAGAAGGAGGGCATAGGCAAACAGGCACAAGCCCATTTAGTTAGCTGAGCGGCCCACCCAGCAATGTGTGTTTATATTTCATTAGCTAGAACTTAATTAAATGTGTACTTCTATCTACAAGGAAGACTGGAAGGTACAGATTTTTGTTAGTTACATTGACATTTCCAACAAAATCAGGGTTCCAATAAAAAGAAAGAGGGAGAGAATGCATTTGGGGTAGACAGCTGCCCTAGTGCGGTTGTTTCTCTTTCTAAAATTAATACATATTTGTTAAGGCAAACTTGAAAAATGGAGCAAAGGAAAAGAAAGAGAAGATAATGATATTAATTCCTCAAACTGATCTCTAGTAGCGTTTAGTGTAATTATTTGCTTATTTTTTATATTTGAAGATTTTTTCTGACTGCACTTTTTTTTTGGGGGGGGGAGGGGACAGAGTCTTGCTCTGTCACCTAGACTAAAGTGCAATGGTGCAATCATGGCTCACTGCAGCCTCAAACCCCCAGGCTCAAGTAATCCTTCCACTTCGGTATCCCCAGTAGCTGAAACTACAGCACCACCACATCAGGCTAATTTTTTGTAGAGATGGGGTCTTACTATGTTGCCCAGGCTCATCTTAAACTCCTGGGCTCAAGAGGTCCTCCTGTCTCAGCCTCCCAAAGTGCTGAGATTACAGGTGGGAGCCCAGCATCCAGCCTGATTGTATTTTTCTGATTCTAAAAGTAATGCCCATTCACTTGGGAAACTTTGAGAAAATACAGCAAAGTATAGAGGAAAAAAATAGAAATCACCCATAATCCCATTACCCATATTATACTATACCATTTTGTTGTATTTTCTGCTGTTCTAAGTATATATTTTACATACTTAATGATCATAGCATATGTACAAGTTGACACCTTTTTCTCACTTTCTAAATAAAATAAGTAAATTTACATATGACCCTACTTCGAGCATTCCTGGGTCCTCATAACAGCATTTCGAATCTCGGTTGCAAATCTGTTTGGAAAGTGCTTGAAGTAGGAAAGAACAAATAGCATGGACTGATTTTCCCCTGCACTGTTTCTGGGAGACCATACGGCAGATTTGGCTCACTTCTCACTCTCACTCTGAGACCATATCATATGCTCTCCTTTCTTTATTTTTCTATCTCAAAAAATGTCAAGTGTACAAACCAAGAGTTAAAATTATTCTTGAGAGAACATGAGCTGTCAGGCCCATTCTTACCGTATGGCTCATAAAAGTGGGTTTTGCTCTGGCTTATAAATTCATAAGATGTCAAAGCTAGAAAAAGCCCCCATGGCTGTCAGTCCAAACCACTAATGTAACAGCAAAAAGAAACAGAAAGGAAAAGCGCCCTGCTCAGCATACCACCTGGCAGAATCAGTGCCAGAACCCAGGACCTCAAGTGCCTTTCTAGTGATTTTCCACTCTACTTTAGATGCTTTTGATGATGCAACTAACTGGTAAACTTCAAAGGTGTTATGACTCTCACAAAAATACTCATCAATGGCCAAGCGCGGTGGCTCATGCCTGTAATCCCAACACTTTGGGAGGTCCAAGCGGGCAGATCACGAGGTCAGGAGATCGAGACCATCTTGGCTAACACGGTGAAACCCCATCTCTACTAAAAAAAAAAAAAAAAAAAAAATGTAGCCAGGCACGGTGGCAGGTGCCCGTAGTCCCAGCTACTTGGGAGGCTGAGGCAGGAGAATGGTGTGAACCCAGGAGGCAGAGGTTGCAGTGAGCTGAGATTGCGCTACTGCACTCCAGCCTGGGTGACAAAGCAAGACTCAATCTCAAAAAAAAAAAAGAAAAAAAAAATACTCAGTAATAAGATTCCCCAAGATCCCCCCAACCCAACTGCAGCCAGTTGCTAATGGTATTAACTAAAGCCTAGAGATTTATAATGCCTGAAGTAGGTTGTCTCCAATTAGCAGTTCCATTTAATACACTTGGGGTTTTGGTGAAAACATACACTCTAGAGAAAACAACTTTTTCCATTCAGTGTTCACTTGCTATGAGCTCAGACTTTTGCTAAGAGCCATAGGATTGCTAAGAGCTATAGATGTGCAAAATTTACAGTGTGGTTGGGAAGATGAGGGAGACACATGAACCAATATGGTGTATTCATACAGTGGAATGCCGTGCACCTGCAAATGAGGTAATCTGCATGAACTGCCATGAAGAGATGGCCATGACATATTGTTACAAGAAAAATTCAGGTTGTAGAGGAGTGATCTCTGCTCACTGCAACCTCCACCTCCCAGGTTCAAGCGATTCTCCTGCCTCAGCCTCTTGAGTAACTGGAATGACAAACATGCACCACCACGTTCAGGTAATTTTTGTATATTTAGTAGAGACGGGGTTTCACTACATTGGCCAGGCTGGTCTCAAACTCCTGACTGCAAGTAATCTGCCTGCCTCGGCCTCCCAAGCCTCAGCCTCCCAAAGCGCTGGGATTACAGGCATGAGTCACCATGCCCGGCCTTACATTTCTGTTTTCGGAATACAATTATGTACTGCAGTTTCCCCACTGTACATGTTGAATAACCATGGTATCTACCACAGACTTGTGACAATTAAATGAGTTATTCTGAATAAAATGCTTGGATATTTGCCAGACGCATACTGAGTGCTCATTAAATATTAGCCATGATGATGATGATGATGATGATGGAAAATGAGTACTCTCATACCGCTACCAGGTGTACACATTCATACAAGTTATAGGGCCATTTGATCAGATATATATGTGTAAAGTCTTTAAAATTTGAAGATATTTGACCCAACAGGTCCACTTTCAAAAATTTCCCCTATGGAAAAAAATTGAATAAGTGTATAAGAAGTGTATACAAAGATGAATAAAGAGAAAAACATTGGCAGCAAGCTAAATGTTCAAAACTGAAAATAGTTTAATAACATATGGTGCATCTTTACAATGGAATAGTATGTCCTCACTGTAGCAACAAATATACTGACATTGTAATAGGCTAATAATCGTATAATATTAAGCGAGAAAAGCTAACTTCTGAACAGCATATACCATATGATCCCATGACAGTACAAAAAGTATAATGTACATATGTATGTCTAGAAGCACATGTCCTAAAACTGTATGCACAGTATTAAACCCTGGGAAATTGTAAAAATTTTCTTCTTTATGCTTGGGTATAATTTCCAATTTTTCCACAATGAATCTCTATTCGTTGTGTAAGTGTTTGAAAGAAAGGCAAAGGGACTTTGGGAGAGCATTTCATAATGTAGCCTCCACGCTAACAGACTGCAATCAGGATGCCTCTGCCTGGAGCCAGAGCAGAAGCAAGTGCTTCCAGCCTGCAAGGGTCAAGTGGGCACATTTTTCCAGTCTCTACTGCAGAATCAGCAGACATGGGACTAATGTCCTGGCCTGACTCAGGAGACTGACTTTGGGATGTTGGCTGAAGGCCAAAAAAGTAAATAGTAAGGAAAACTAGGCAATGTCATTGCCATCAGCCAACCTAAGAAAGCTTTAATTTTCCAAGCACTGAAGGTTCCATTTCCAAGGATCAAGGGGAGACAAAGACAGCTACTCACCTCGCCTCTTACTGGGGTTTTCAGAAGTTTCCAGCAGCTTCCCATCAGACTCAGCTAGCAGCCTTGTTTGAGGCTGGTCTAGAATCCCCACTCTGTGTAGGCTCCTTTCGGCCATTTGCCACGGAACAGCAAAGACTGTCAGCACTCCTCCAAGTAGTCAGCTGCAAGGGGTCTCAGCTTTGCATCTCCTAATTTCTCAAGGAAGAAAGGAACTGAAATTTTACTTAAGCCACGCTCTCTTTTCTATGATGTTTTTCTAGGCTCCCCAAGGGTGTGTGATACTGCTGGAGGGAAGAAAGAAAAGCCCGAGTCCCATTTACTCACAAGGACTGACCCGGGCATCCCTCAGTTCCTACAAAGGCCCCCACCCATGGATTCAAGCTTCATTTGTTGCTATCCTCCCCCATCTCACTCTGTTCTGGTGTTTCTTGAGTATTCTGTTTCTTACATAACCCTCCCCTTTTTCAGCCTCTGGAATTTTTGCTGGCAACTTCAGAGATCAGCCAATGTGCCTCCTCAGTGTAGTCTTTCCTAATCTCTTGCCTTCCCCGCCACTCCGGATTAGGAAACCCTGTTCTGTGACCCCATAGAACCCTGTCCTACACTCCATAGGGGCACTTTTTTATTTATTTATTTTTTATTATACTTTAAGTTCTAGGGTACATGTGTACAACATGCAGGTTTGTTACATAGGTATACATGTGCCATGTTGGTTTGCTACACCCATTAA
Source organism: Chlorocebus sabaeus (assembly GCF_047675955.1). Taxonomy (NCBI): domain Eukaryota; kingdom Metazoa; phylum Chordata; class Mammalia; order Primates; family Cercopithecidae; genus Chlorocebus; species Chlorocebus sabaeus. The sequence continues at coordinate 42,917,424 of NC_132919.1, forward strand.
TTCATCATTTATATTAGGTACTTCTCTTAATGCTATCCCCTCCCTGCCCCCCACCCCATGACAGGCCCCAGGGTGTGATGTTCCTGGCCCTGTGTCCAAGTGTTCTCATTGTTCAGTTCCCACCTGTGATTGAGAACATGCAGTGTTTGGTTTTCTGTTCCATATGGACACTTTTCCACTATGCTAGAATCATTTGTTCCTGGTCTCTCTTCCCAACCCTAGTGTAAGCAACTCTCAGCCAGAGGCCATGCCTTATTCTCCTTTGTATTCTAAGTGCCCAGCACATGGTATGTGCTCAACACATGTTTGTCAAATAATTAAATAAATGAGTTCATTCATCCATCAATTGATCTTTAAATTGGTTGCAAATTATCTTCTTTTTAAGAAAATGCAAACAATTCTGGGAATTTTGAGGGAGCTGATATTAGTTATTCTCGTTTCAGTGTGAATTCATTTGTCTGATTCCATTGCTTTCCTTTCATGTTAAAGTAAGGAATAGGGAATTGAAATTTGACTTGGAGATGAAATTCTTAGAATGGAGAATGGTAGTTCACTTTGGATAGAATATAGGGTAGGGTATGAATGATGCAGGCTTATGGGTAGTGAAACACCAGCCCTGTTTCTAAAAATGTGACAAGTTACATCAAAATCTCCTGAGTGCTTATTGAAAATGCAACATCCAAGGCCCCAACCCAAACCCACACTACCTAGAATCTAGTGAAATGGGCATGTGGAGCTTCATTCATCGTCAGCCAGTTCTGATCAGAGGAATTAGAAAGGCCTAAAGTTACTAGACATTTAGGGTCATGAGGAGAGATGCAGATGGAGGTAGGAGCACACAGAGATGGAGAGAGGAACATGCCAAAGTAAACCTCATATGTTCTGAAATTTTGCCTAAGATTCCCCATAAAAGAAAGCTCTTTCTGGGCGGGGCGCCATGGCTCACGCCTGTAATCCTAACACTTTGGGAGGCTGAGGTGGGCGGATCATGAGGTCAAGAGATTGGGACCATCCTGACCAACATGGTGAAACTGCGTCTCTACTAAAAATACAAAAAAAAAAATTAGTTGTGTGTGGTGGTGTGGGCCTGTACTTTCAGCTGTTCAGGAGGCTAAGGCAGGAGGATCACTCAAACCCAGTAGGCAGAGGTTGCATTGAGCCAAGATCGCACCATTGCACTCCAGCCTGGGCAATAGAGCAATAATCCATCTCAAAAAAAAAAAAAAAAGAAAAGAAAAGAAAGCTCTTTCTTTTCTTCATCTCAATTCATTGTTTTATATCACATAGGAATTAATACTACTGTATTCCTGGAAATTAACATTAAGCATAAAATAGTAGAATGGATAAGAATACATATAGATGCTAGAGATATACTGCCTAGTTCAAACTCTAGCTTCTAAACTCACTTGACATGTAACCTTGGGTGGCTAATTTTTCAGTGCCTCCGTTTCCTCATATGTAAGATGGGGAATGATAACAGTACATACCTGCCTTCCAGGGCTTATGGAATTAAATTAACTACAACATATAAAGTACTTAGAACTTCATTGGCAAGTACAATGTATATTAGATATTAACATTACTCTATAAACTATAAATAGGCAAATAGTTGTGTTCTTAGACCCAACAACCACAGACTATGCTTGTTTTTAAGAAATGTTTTTTTTCTGTTGGACACAGTGGCTCACGCCTATAATCCTAGCATTTTGAGAGGCCAAGGTGGGAGGAACAATTAAACCCAGGAGTTCAACTCCATCCAGGGCAACATCAGGAGACTTCGTCTGTACAGGAAAAAAAAAAAAAAATCAGCAGGGTGTGGTGGAACACACCTGTGGTCCCAGCTACTTAGGAGGCTCAAGTGGGAGGACTGCTTGAGTCTGGAAGGTTGAGGCTGCAGTAAGCTGTGATCACACCATTGCATTCTAGCCTGAGCAACAGAGCTAGAAGACCCTGTCATAAAACAAAAGAGAAAAACTATATTTCTTTTCAGATTTAGTTTTTTATTTTGATTATGAACATTTTCAGATATACTAAGATGTAGAGAAAATGATAGACAGTCTCCATAAAATTATTACCAGTAATTATCAAGATTTTGCCATATTAGCCTAATCTATCCTTTAATAAAATATTTTAAAGAAAATCAGATATATCATGTCATTTTACCCCTCTATATTTCATTATGCATCTCTAAAAATATGGATAGTTTTTCACATTACCTTAATGTTCTTACAGTATCTGTGACATACGGATTCCTTGGTATCAGTTAAACCCAGTCAATGGCAGCATATTTCCCTAATAGTTGAAATTGGAATCCAAACCAGGTCCATCGTCACATTTGGTCCTAATATTTCTTAACTCTCCTTTAATCTAGAACAGTCTTTCTTGCCTCATGCCGTTGACTTCTTGCAGAAGCCAGGTCACTCGTCTTTTAGAATGTACCACATACCTACAGTGACCACTCCTCAAGTTTTGCATGAGACAGCCCCAGTTTATACCTTTTGTCCCAGTACAATTATGCATAACACTCCTCTATTCTTAGTTGCCTACCCATTGGGAGTTTGTTGATTTGTTTTACTGTCTGCTTTAATTTGTTCTATCTGCCATATTTCCTATACATTGACATTAGCGAAAGGCCTGATGCAGCCTCATCTTTTTTTTATAAGAATTCTTCCTAGATGGTTCTGTTTGCTGCAAATATCCTTGTGCTGGGAGGTTTATAATGTGTGACTGTCCCACTTTTAGTGATACTCAAATTGATGAATGAATTCAGGGAATATCAGCATGATCGAGCCATTGTAAAGTTCTTCATCTACCTTTCATCTCACGGTTTCATTACTTGTTGACAATTGTTTGAATCAATTATTACATTAGATGTTAGAAAACAGTTCTAGCTCTATCAGTCCTTCCATATTTATTGACTGGAATTTTTTGTAAAGAACTTTCCCTTCTCAGGGCTGGGTTACCCTGCAGTACAATGTATACAGGAAGGGCACAATCAATGCTTAACTCTTTCCTTTTAATGGTCAATTTTCAGAATGGGAAGTTGAAACCTTAGTTACTTCAAGAGGTGTCCAATTTATTAATTTTTTGAGGTTTTTTTGTTGTTTGTTTTTTGCTACGGTGATTTTTTTCTGTTTAAAAAATTTTGTATCATAAATTCATGGGTTCTTACATGTAAGCTTAAATACATTTATAAAATAAATTATCCTCATAAATTAGGGGCAGTCTATATTAGTCAGGTTTCCCTGGAGAAACAAGGCTAACAGAATGTGCAGAGAGAGAGAGGAAGAAAAAGAGAGAGATTTATTTTAAGCAATTAGTTGACACAGGCCAAGCACAGTGGCTCATGCCTGTAATTCCAGCACTTTGGGAGGCTGAGGCAGGCAGATCACTTGAGGTAAGGAGTTTAAGACCAACCAGCCTGGCCAACATGGTGAAACCCATCTCTACTAAAAATACAAAAGTTAGTGGGTGTGGAGGTGCACGCACATAATCCCAGCTATTCGGGAGGGTGAGGTTTGAGAATCACTGGAATCCACAGAGAGGTTGCAGTCAGCCGAGATTGTGCCACTGTACTTCAGCCTGAGAGACCGAGCAAGACTCCGTCTCAAAAAAAGAAATCAGTTCACACAATTGTGGGGGCTGGCATTTCTGAAATCTGTGGGGCAGGCAGGCAGACTAGAAACCCAGAGGAGAGTTATTGTTGCAGCTCAAGTCCGAAGGCAGACTGATCCTCAGTTCTCGTCTCTTGAGCTTTTCAACTGACTAGAGGAGGCCCACCCACACGGTGGAGGGTCATCTGCTTTACTATTCTACTGAATTAAATGTTAATCTCATTTCAAAAGTACCTTCCTAGCAACATCTAGACTGGTGTTTGACCAAATATCTGGGTACTGTGGCCTAGCTAAGTTGATGCATAAAATAAACTACTACACTGTCTCTATATTTTAAAATAACAATAGCATCTCAGGGTAGGAAATGCAAAAAGTGGTAGAATCAATGCTTACTGTGAGTGTTCATATGTGGGAGAGAGCACTCAGGCCAAACCAAACAGGAAACGTTTGAATTTGTAATTTCTGAATGTTCTACTGGTTTTCACGCTAGACAGAACTGACCAAAAATGCCTCTGGTTCTGCTGCTTCCCATGTAACCTTGAGGAACTCACATTAGTTTAATGAGCCTCAGAACCTTCATCTAAAAAGCAATGATAATAGCATCTATTTGGCCTGCCATTTGACAGCCAAGAGTTTGTGCACATTTTGAAATCTCTGTATGTTACACAAATATGTTATTAGACTACTTTTGTTAAGACCCTGTGAACCAGAGTGTCAAACAAATGTGCTTTGAAGCTATAGTGGTAAGTGTAATGCTGCATTACAATGTTCAATGACTTTCTCTCTATTTGACAGAGGCCTTTACTCTCAGGTCTCACATTTTAAGAAAAAGAAAAGTTGTTATTCTCCTAAGGGAAAAAGAGTAAGAGCACTAATTTTCCATATGAATGCCTCTATGAGTAAGTACATGTTTTCCCTGTAGTCCCTAATTCTCTATGTCAGCAATGTAAGAATGACAAATGCAAAGGATAAATAAAGGTAGTTATCAATGTAGTAATAACAAATATGAAGGCTGTCTCTGTTATCCATTCAACAAACACTTATAAAACACCCATTAAATGTGAAAGACTATGCCAGGTGCTATTGAAGACACAGAAATGAATCAAACCCAGATTCTGTCCTCAAGCAAACTACAGGTTATTGAGAGAAAGAAACCGTAATTAAAAAGGAAAAATCTGTAAGATTTGAATTGAAAAGTACAATGAGAGAGCTCGGTAACAGCCTATGGAAGTCTGGAGAAGGAGAGATGAGTTTCAATTGTAGGTTCCAGACAAGTTCTTGGACAAGGTGGCACTGAAGCCAGACTAAAGAATAGGAATAGATTTGGACCCGTGAGATAGGCAAGGTGGGGCAGATGAAAGGTGGGCGGGCGGGGGGGGGATGTTGTGGATGTGGTGGAGTATAAGATAATTGAAGGGTCTAAGAAGTAGGGAAGAAGTATGGACATGTGCTATGTGTGGCAATCAATGAATTCTTTCCTTTACCTCTAACTTCTTTCTCTGCAATTTTAGAAAGGATCTTAGGATTCATCTAATACTAGGATGGCAAAAAGTCTTCCTCTGTCTAGCTCATCAACTTCAATTGATGGGTAACAGAAGGTCACAGCTGGTTGGTCAGCTCAATGGAGAGGGTTATTGTCCTATACCACTTCGTAAATTAAAGTTGTATTAAAATAATGATGCTTGGCTGGACACGGTGTAATCCCAGCACTTTGGGAGGTCGATGCAGGAGAATCGCTTGAGTCTATGGGTTTGAGACAAGCCTGGGCAACATAGTGGGACCTCATTTCTACAAAAAAAAATAAATAAACAAAATTAGCTGGGCATAGTGGCATAAACCTGTAGTCTCAGCTAGTTGGGAGGCTGAGGTGGGAGAATCACATGAGCCCAGGAGGTTGAGGCTGCAGTGAGCCGAGGCTGCAGTGAGCCAAGACTTGCCGCTGCACTCCAGCCTGGGCTACAGAGTGAGACCTTGTCTCAAAATAATAATAATCATTATTATGGTGCTTTCCAACTTTAAAACTTTATGATTCCCAGAAACCAAATCTTGTTTGGAAGTTTTGAACATTTTAGATATAAATTTTTCTTAGCTAGAATACTTACACCCATGCTTCCTAAACATAAAATACAGAACTTAATCTAGCTTTCTTGATGATTCAGATTTGTCATGATCGAAAACAGAAGGGATTGTGATGTGCAATATCACAGCATTGCCAAGATCCATGGAGGCACAAGGGATTATTTACTCTTAAATTTAGTGGCTCCAAAGTTCTCTCTACTTGGTATATATAATTTTTTATTTTTCTTCTGCCTGGTTATTAGGCATTTAGCTCTCAGATTTTGGTGCTTTCAGTGTATCTACCTATTTTGTCCACTTTTGTTCTGTTTGCTGTTCCTATTCTGTTTGAAGCTTGGAAGTTACATAATGAAGTTCTGTTAGAATTACACACAAAATAAGAGTAAATAAGCTCTGAGTATGAGTCTAAGAGGATTGCCTACATGTAAAGTATCTTAGTGCCATCTGGTCTGGCTGTTTAATTAAAAGGGTGTGTGTGTGTGTGTGTGTGTGTGTGTGTGTGTGTGTGTGTGTGTGTCTGTGAGAGAGAGAGAGAGATAGAGGGAGACAGAGAGAAAGAGACAGAAAGAGAGAGACAGAGAAAGAGAATAAAGAGAATGTATGTATGTAAGTGCACATAAATGTATTTTTCTCTTCTGGTTTTTTACTATGACTGTAAGATACCTAAATTCAAGATAAGTAAAATGTGACAGTTTATAATATGCCTAGAAAAACTGAGAAGCATAGAAAAATCTAAGATAACAAGAAATTTTGTCCCACTGCGTACAAGAGATAATCATGGTTGCCCCTGCTGTTGTACAGACCCTGTGATGATCATGAGGCAATGCAAAGAGCACCCATTATCTCTGAGAAACAGCAGCTACATGATTAGGCCAAGCTCCTGTGGGGAAACTGAAAGAAAATGATTATTAGACTTGAGGTTTCTTGATCCCAAACCAGACTTCCTTCAACTTCTATGAAATTCTGCTCATACGATAATTATTATTAGACATCAAAAGAAATCCCATACTTCTGCTCTACACTGAAGGAGCGTGTATCCAAGGGATGTGGGTTTGGAGTAAGTCAGTGCATCCCCCCAAAAAATCAACCAATGAGTGGCTGAACAGAATCACCTGGTGAGCTTCTTTAAAATATGGATACTTGGATCCCATTATCTAGAGTCTGTTTAGCAGCCTGGAGATTGAAACCAGAAGTTTGAGAGGGGTTTTCATCCTTAAATACTTAAGCATTCAACTCCATCATAACTATAGTACCATTTTCACACCCAGGTTTGACTTGAGAGAAACTCAAATTGTCTTTGTGCTTGCAAACATTTAGTGTTCAGGCCTGGGGCTTTAGGTAATCCAAAGGTCATGGCTTTTTTGTTGTTGTTGTTGTTGTTTTTCCAGAACACTCCTTTTTTTCTGCCTCTGCCTTTCCTGTCCAGCTCTCTATGTACTTCTCAGCCCCTTCACCCATGCCTGTGCCAAAATAACAGGCCATCTAGGCATGCTTGACATCCCAACTAATTTCTTCCTATTCTACCTCTGCTCCTGGTGCTGAACTGGAAGTGGTGGCAGGGTTACTATAGGACATCCTAAGAGCCTGGCCCTGCTTCACAGATGGGATGGGGTTCGGGGAGTAGGGTGAGGCTTTTTGCAGATGTTTCTGAAGAAAAGGTCAAGTGGTCAAAAATAATGTTCACAGTAAAAATTGTGACAGGGTCCCAGCTAGGAAGTAAAAGTGTTCTCCAGGGTTGAAGGAACATCTACCATCTTCTGCAACAGCAGCAACAGGGGTTCTGACTGAGAGTACACACAAGGAAAAGTGTTTTGGCTCATGTCACCTCACTTAATACTCACAACAGCTCTAAGATGAAAATATTATTGTCCTTACTTTATATATAATAAAACTAAGGCTGAGAAGTAATTTAGTCAAGCTTGTACAATAAGAAAGAGACAACGCTGGGTTCAAAATCATCACAACAGATGCAAAGTCTGAGTCGCAGCCACTGGGCTATATTAGCACACAACCAGATTTATTTATTTATTTATTTAATTTTTTGAGACGGAGTCTCACTCTGTTACCCAGGCTGGAGTGCAGCGGTGCAATCTCAGCTCACTGAAACTTCCACCTAGTGGTTCAAGCAATTCTCCTGCCTCAGCCTCCCAAGTAGCTGGGATTACAGGCATGCACCACCATACCCAGCTACTTTTTCTGTTTTTAGTAGAGACAGGGTTTCTCCACGTTGGCCAGGCTGGTCTCAAACTCCTGACCTCAGGTAATCTGCCTGCCTCAGCCTCCCAAAGTGCTAGGATTATAGGCGTGAGCCACCACACCCGGTCACACAACTAGATTTAAATACATATTCAGGTGTTATAAGGATCCTGATACCTGTCTATGGTCCTAAGCAACGCTATGGAGGATACATTCCATTCCTATACTTTGAGGTCATTGTAGCAACACTGAATCCTATGGGAGCAGGAGCTAGAAGCTTTGAGTGCACCGAAAGGCTGAGAAATCCTCTGTCCTTGGCAGTCAGTGTCAGGATCTGCAGTTGACTCAATGCCTGGGAGAAACGTGTGGTTTATGCTATCCCGTTGGGAATGCACACAGCCCTCTCCATCAGAAAGATGGAGCACTATAGCGATCACAAGAAACCACAGGAAAGCAGCTTTCCCATGGGTCTGCAGGACTTTGGGATCCCTGCTGCTGCAGAAGGATTTCATTCTCCTTTCCCAGATTCAAAATTAGACACTGATATGACAGACCTAGGTATAAATAGCATCTTCACCAATGAATATTTAACCCAGTGGGTTTTTTTAACTCTCAAGGTGGCTGAGGAGCTCCACAAAGGTGTCTTAAGAGACATTGCAAAGAAACAAGGTAAGTGCAATACGTCTGAGTTTTCCCAACCAACCCCATTTCAACCAGAACAGGGCTGCTGAAATGTGTTTTATATGTTGGGCTTCCTTGTAAGCTTCTGTTTGAAGGAAGGATTCCATGTGAAGAACCACGTCTGTAAATGACTGTTCCTATCCTCTTGAACTTGACTACTGTTATTCCTAAACCCTACCGGATGGATGGAGATCTAAGACTAAATAAAATAAGGAATAGGCCAGGTCCAGCCCTCTAGGAAGTCGAGGCAGGCAGATCATTTGAGCCCAGGAGTTCAAGACCAGCCTGCGCAACATGGCAAGATCCTGTCTCTACTAAAAATACAAAAATTAGCTGGGTATTATGGCACCTATAGTCCCAGCTACTCAGGAGGTTAGGGCAGAAGGATTACTTGAGCCTAGGAGGTCAAGGCTACCGTGAGCCAAGATCACACCACTGAACTCCAGCCTGGGCAACAGAGTGAGACCTTGTCTCAAAAACAAAAAAACAAAACAAAACAAAAACGAGGAATAACCTCCCCACAACATAAAAACAGGTACCTTTTTTTTTTTTTTTTTCTGGGACAAGGTCTCCCAGGTTGGAGTGCAATGGTGCAGTCTCAGCTCACTGCAACCGCAACCTCTGAGATTTAAGTGGTTCTCTCACCTCAGCCTCCCTACAGGCGCATACCATCACACCCAGCTAATTTTTGTATTTTTTTGTAGAGACAGGATTTCACCATGTTGCCCATGCTGGCAGGGCCTCATCTCCTTTTGTTTAGGCTGAAAATGTAAAATATTCACTTTCCCAGCTTCCTTGGTAACTAGGACATGGGAATATGTCCCATTTCTCCAAAAGGCTTCTGGGAAGAGCTTTTCTCTCTCTCTAAAAAAAAAAAAAAAAAGTAAGAGGTCCATGAAAATGACCCTTTTCTTCACTTGCCAGGCCCTTAGAAAACATTATCCCTTTTTATCCTCATAGCAACCCTATGAGGTGATTAATAATATCATTCCAGCCAGGCACGTGGCTCACGCCTGTAATCCCAGCACTTTGGGAGGGCGGATCTCGAGGTCAGGAGATCGAGACCATCCTGGTTAACACAGTGAAACCCCGTCTCTACTAAAAATACAAAAAAATTAGCCGGGCATGGTGGCGGGCGCCTGTAGTCCCAGCTGCTCAGGAGGCTGAGGCAGGAGAATGGCGTGAACCCGGGAGGCGGAACTTGCAGTGAGCAGGGATAGTGCCACTGCACTCCAGCCTGGGTGACAGAGCGAGACTCTGTCTAAAAAAAAAAAAAAAAAAAAAATTCCGAGTTTAAAAGTGGAGAAACTGAGGCTTAGAAAAATGAATAACTTGACCAAGATCCTATCTAATAAATGGTAGGGTCAAGATTTGAACCCAGATCTGTGTGACTCCTATTATGGGTTGAACTGTGTCCCCCAAAAAGGTATGTTGAGGTCCTAGTCCCCAGTACACAGAATGGGACCTCATCCAGAAATAGGATCTCTACAGAGGTAATCAAGTTAAAATGCGGTCATTAGAGTGGGCCCTAATCTAACATGACCGGCCTAATTATAAAAAGGGGGAAATTTTGCACAGAGAGAGACACACATAGAAGACGGTCTAAAGCATGTAGGGAGAAGACAGTCATGTGTCTGGACTGATGCATCTCTAAGCCAGGGAACTCAAGAATTGAATGCAAACACTGGAAGCCAGAGAAGGCAAGGAAAGATTCTCTTCCCATAGAACCATCAGAAAGCATGGCTCTGCCATCACCTTCATTTCAGACTTCTAGCCTCCAGAACTATGAAACAATACATTTCTGTTGTTTGAAGCCACCTATTTTTTGTTTGTTCATTTGTTTTTTTCCTTTGACAGAGTCTAGCTCCATCGCCCAAGCTGGAGTGCAATGGTATAATCACAGCTCACTGCAGCCTCAGCCCCCTGGGCTCAAGCAATCCTCCTGCCTCAGCCTCCCAAGTAGTTAGAACTACAGGTGAGCCACTGCATGTGGTCCCATTATTTGGTACTTTGTTATGGCAGCCTAGGGAACTAAAGCAACTCCTAAACCATTAAAGAGGTTATTATTAGAGTGCCTCCCTGAAAATGTGCAAATTTAGATATGTTTGCCTGAGAATGGTACTGAAGTAGCAGAAACAATCCTAAAAAATAGTGACTGTCTTGGCCGGGCATGGTGGCTCACGCCTGTAATCCCAACACTTTGGGAGGCAGAGACCAGTGGATCACTTTAGGTCAGGAGTTCAAGACCAGCCTGGCCAACATGGTGAAGCCCCGTCTCTACTAAAAATACAAAAATTAGCCAGGTGTGGTGGCACATGCCTGCAGTCACCTACTCAGGAGGCTGAGGTGGGAGAATTATTTGAACCTGGGAGGTGGAGGTTGCAGTGAGCCGATTTCATGCCACTGCACTCCAACCTGGGTGACAAAGCGAGACTCTGTCAAAAAAAAAAAAAAAATAGTAACCATCTTCATGAATGTACAAAGGCAGAGCCAAGCAAATCTGTATTGGCCTGTTATGTACGTCCCATGTGAAGAGACCACCAAACAGGCTTTGTGTGAGCAATAAAGCTTTTTAATCACCTGGGTGCAGGCAGACTGAGTCCAAAAAAGGAGTCAGCAAAGGGAGAAGGAGTGGGGCAGTTTTATAGAATTTGGGTAGCTGGTGGAAAATTACAGTTAAAGGGGGTTTTTCTCTTGCGGGCAGGGGCGGGGGTCACAAGGTGCTCGGTGGGGAGCTCCTGAGACTCATTATCCAGAAGAAAGAATGTCACAAGGTCAATTGATCAGTTAGGGTGGAGCAGGAACAAATCACATGGTGGAATGCCATCAGTTAAGGCAGGAACCAGTCATTTTCAATTCTTTTGTGACTCTTCACTTGCTTCAGGCCATCTGGATATATACGTGCAGGTCACAGGGGATATGATGGCTTAGCTTGGGCTCAGAGGCCTGACATTCCTGTCTTCTTATATTAATAAGAAAAACAAAACAAAATAGTGGTGAAATGTTGGGGTGGCGAAAATTTTGGGGGGTGGAATGGAAAGATAAAGGGTGATGTTTCTCAGGGCTGCCTCAAGCGGGATTAGGGGCAGCATTGAACCTACAGTGGGAGAGATGAAGCTGAAGGAAGATTTTGGGGTCAGGGGTGATATTGTGGGGTTGTTATAAGGAGCATTTGTCGTATAGAATGACTGGTGATGGTCTGGATGTGGTTTTGTACGAATCGAGAAACTAAACCAAAGACACAAGGTCCAAATAAGAGAAGGAGAAAAACAGGTATTAAAGGACTAAGAATTGGGAGGACCCAGGACATCCAATTAGAGAGTGCCCAAGGGGGTTCAGTGTAATTATTTGCTTGGTTGGTGAGTTTTGGGGCTCTATCTTTGAGTTTTTTATGTTGTCATATACCAGGCCAGATTGATTTAGGTAAAAACAACAATCTACATTTAAAAATATACAGAGTCCTATTTTTTCAGCAGTAAGTCGAGGCCTCAGCAGTTCTGGAGGAAAGAGAAATGCAAAGCCAGCGATTGTTTGTTAAAGAAGGATTAGAAACAGCTAGGAGAGAGTGAATGAGACTGATAGTATGGTGGAGATAGCTGGGGAGAGGTAGAGGGTGGCATAAGAACAGGAATGAGAATAAGAGTAAGTATAAAAGTTAATAATAGGACTTCATCAGGGTGAAAGTATTAGAGGGTGCCTTGCCAGCAAAGATCATCTATCCACTCCAAGAGGGAATCAAGAGTGGCGGTCTAGGGATAGTACCAGGAGATATCCACTACGAAGGTTTGGAGAAAAAGTGTAAACCAGCAGTATAAATACGGGCAGGGCATTTATGAATAGTTAAGAATGGTGAATAGGAGGATGACAAGACAGAAGATAGTAGGGATGAAAAGTGTTTAGGGCATAGTCCAAGTAGTGGGGATGACTGCAGTACTAGTACTGCTGCTGCCTGTCTTCTTAAACACTGCGGTGGGTCCAAAACTAGCTGTCACCAAGAATCTATATACAGGAACTGATCTGAGTGCCCCGACTTACAGGTTACCCTGTGCCATACCTTTGAGACAAGGGACCTGTCCAGGCTTCCTTCTGATGGCCAACCCATCTCTAATGCTGGCCAGTCTTTCTCACACAAAGTTCTAAGTTTTCCTGGTGTCATAGTAACTCCATAGTCTCCCTTAAATCCCTTTTTGAAAATTTTCAACATAGTTCCTAGTGGGGTGGGTTTACTTTGTGCCTGACCCATGTTTCCTCAAGACAAAACACCACACTTACACCACACGCACACCACAAAACAAAGAACGGGTAAAAAGGGCACACATGCATTGTTTCAGTTTACACCAAACCAGAGTCAGAACCAAAATCAGAGAAAATCCAAGAAATCCAAGAAATCCAAGCCAGGTCAAAACCAAAACCAAAGTATCAAGCAATCCAAGTCAAATCAAAAACAAAAAAAACCAAAGTGTCGGTATGGGCATGCCGTGGGTGATCAGGCCATGCTTCCACTCAAATGGAGTAGGCAAGTCCCAAAGACTAGTCTTACCAAGTTTCAGATGTCCAGACTCCAAGTGCCAGTTCCTTCCCGGTGTTCAGCCACTGCGTTTATCCTCCACAGGGGCCTGCCATGTGCTGCTCTGGCAAAGTGTTCCACCAGGGCAGGGCAGTTGCCTAGCCAAGAGTGCTCTGAGGATCTGCATCACTCAAGCTGGCCAGAGTCCCCACAGGGATGCTCCACAGGGCAGGCCTGAGCCACCTAAGGGGTTGCCTTGACCATCCGTTAATCACCTCACTTCCCGGTGAGGGAACCAAGAAATGCAGCAGGACAAGCTGCCGACAAAACCCTTCAGACACTGAGTTAAAGAAGGAAGGGTTTCATTTGGCTGGGAGCTTCGGCAAGACTCACGTCTCCAACAACCAAGCTCCCCAAGTGAGCAATTTCTGTCCCATTTAAGGGCTCACAACTCTAAGGGGGTCCACATGAGAGGGTCGAGATCGATTGAGCAAGCAGGGGGTACATGACTTGGGGCTGCATGCACCACTAATTAGAATGGAACAGAACAGGACAGGGATCTTCACAGGGCTTTTCTTATGCAAATAACCAATTAGGTCAAGGGTTGATCTTTAACTACCAGGCCCAGGGTGTGGCACTGGGCTGTCTGCTTGTGGATTTCATTTCTGCCTTTTAGTTTTTACTTCTTCTTTCTTTGGAGGCAGAAATTAGGCATAAGACAATATGAGGGGTGGTCTCCTCCCTTATCTGGAACAAGGTTGGGGCCGAGCAAGAAAGTGCATCCATATAAAAGTTCAAATGGACATACCCTGTAGCTTCTTGAGGGCAGGCTCTAATTCTGAGAAGGGCAAGTGATAAAAGTACTGTCCAGTCCTTTTTAAGTTGGAGAGTGAGTTTGGTGAGGTGTGTTTTAAAACACCATTAGTCCTTTCTACCTTCCCTGAAGATGGAGGATGGTAGTGGGTATGACGTTTCCACTGAATACCAAGAGCCTGAGAAACTGCTTAGGTGATTTGACTAATGAAGCATTAGTCAAATGGACCATTGTCAGATTGAATAGAAGTAGGGAAGCCAAATCAGGGAATTACAGCTGTTGAAAGGGAATAAATGACTGCAGTAGCCTTTTTGGAGCTAGCAGGAAAGGCCTCAACCCATCTGGTGAAGGTGTCAATCCAAACCAGGAGATCTTTAAATTTACGGACACAGGGCACATGAGGAAAGTCAATCTGCCAATCTTGTGTTGGAGTAAATCCACAAGCCTGATGCATAGGAAAAGGAGGAGGCCTGAGAAAGCCTTGGGGGCTGGTGGCATGGCAGACAGAGCATTGAGAGGTGATGGTCTTAAGGATGGATTTCCATGAAGAGAAGGAGATGAGGGGCTGCAGGAGGTGAGCCAGAGGCTTGTATCCCACATGGAAGTGGTCATGAAGGGAAGAAAGAATGGACTGAGCTTGCGAGGCAGGAAGAGTGAATTTTCCATGGTCTGAGAACCACTTGCCCTGAATTGGAAAAGACTGGTAGAGCAGGTTTTCAGAAGAAGAGTAGGTGGGAGTGATAGAGGAGAAAGAAAAATACTGGCCTTTTGGAGTGGGGGCTGGAATATTAGCGGGCGTGGAGACATTGGCTATTTATTTTGCTGTCCTGTTGGCATAGGCATTTTCTTTTCTTTTCTTTTCTTTTTTTTTTTTTTTTTTTTTTTGAGACAGGGTCTTGCTCTGTCTCCCAGGCTGGAGTACAGTGGCCGATCTCGGCTCACTGCAACCTCTGCCTCCCGGGTTCAAGCAATTCTCCTGCCTCAGCAGGAGTAGCTGGGACAGGCATCCACCACCATGCCTGGCTAATTTTTGTATTTTTAATAGATTCAGGATTTCACCATATTAGCCAGGTTGGTCTCGAACTCCTGACCTTGTAATCTGCCCGCCTCGGCCTCCCAAAGTGCTGGGATTACAGGCATGAGCCACTGTGCCCGGCCAGCATAGGCATTTTCTTTTGTGATAAGATCAGTAGGTTTCTGGTGTCGTTTACAATGAATGACTCCAGCCTTGGCCGACAGGAGAGCAGCCTTAAGGAGGGCCTTTATTATGAAGGCATTGATAATGGAAGAGCCTTGTGTGGTAGGGAAGCCTCTTTCAGCCCAGATGACAGCATGGTTATGGAGGATGTGGAAAGCATATCTGGAGTCAGTATAAATGTTAATGTGCATTCCTTTAGCAAGAGAGAGCGCACAAGTTAAAGCAATCAGTTTGGCTTGTTGGGAAGTGGTGGAGGGAGGAAGTGCAGCAGCTTCGATAATGGAGGTGTGGGACGTGACAGCGTATCCAGCTTTAGCTGGTGAAAATTGATTGGGTTTAGAAGAACTGCCATCGATAAACCAAGTGTGGTCTGGGTTTGGAAATGGAAGAATAGAAATATAAGGAAAGGGGAAGATGCTATGCGTATTAGGGAAATACAGTCATGCGGTTCAGGAGTTGTGTTGGGTGCTAAGTGAGAAGCTGGGTTGAAATTGGGCCTATGGGTAAGAGTTACTGTTGGAGTTTCAACAAAAAGTGAATAGAGCTGGAGGAGTCGAGGGGCAGACAACAAATGTGACAGGTGTGAGGAAGATATTAATGCTTGAAGGTTGTGAGAACTGTAGAGGGTAAGTAGAGCACAGTCTGTGATTTTGAAGGCCTCTAGAAGTATTAAAGAGGTGGCTGCCACCGTACGCAGACACAGAGGCCAGCCCAGAACTGTGAGGTCAAGTTGTTTTGATAGAAAGGCAACAGGTCATGGGCCTGGCCCCTGTGTGAGGACTCCAGCAGCAGAGCCTTGTATTTCAGCTGTGTGTAAGGAAAAATGTTGGGACGAGTCGGGGAGTGCTAGTGTAGGAGCTGTCTACAGGGCCTTTTTGAAAAAGCAAAAGGATGAATGGGGAAAAGACTTAGGGTCTATGGGATCAGTTAAGTTACGCTTTGTGAACTTGTAAAGTGGTTTGGTTAGGATAGCAAAGCCTGGTATCCAGAGTCAGAAATATCCAACAATGCCTAGGAAGGAAAGGAGTTGCTGTTTGGTGGTGGGGTTTGGGGGTCTGAGAGATTAATTGAACCTGGTCTGCAGGAAGGGCACGTATATGTTGATGGAGGATTATACCAAGATAGGTAACGCTAGGGGAAGAAATTTGTGCCTTGGAGGGGGATACTCGGTACCCCTTTGAGTAGAGATGAGGAAGAAGCAGGATAGTGTCCTGCTGGGAAGATTGGTAAGAGGGGTGGCAAAGAAGAAGATTATCAAAATATTGAATAAGGTGGGAGGCAGACAGTTGAAAAGAAAGCAGACCATGAGAAAGGGCCCGGTCAAAGTAGTGTGGGCTGTCCCTGAAGCCTTGGAGCAGAAGAGTCCAGGTTAGTTGTTGGGATTGGTCGGTATCAGGGTCAGTCCAAGTAAAGGCAAAAAGAGGCTGGGAGGAGGGATGTAAGGGGATAGTAAAGAAGGCGTCTTTGAGGTTGATAACAGAATAGTGAGTTGTGGGAGGGGGTATTGAAGATAGCAGGGTGTACGGGTTTGGCACTATAGGATGGATGGGAAGGACGATTTGATTAATAAGGTGAAGATTCTGAACCAACCTGTAAGACTTGTCCAGTTTCTGGACAGTTAGGTTAGGGGAGTTGTAAGGAGAATTTGCAGGCTTTAAGAAGCCATGTTGTAACAGGCGGGTGATAATAGGCTTTAACCCTTTTAAAGCCTACTGTGGGATGGGATATTGGTGTTGAGCAGGGTAAAGGTGATTAGGTTTTAATGGGATGATAAGGGGTGTATGATCGGTCACCAAGGAGGGAGTAGAGGTATCCCATACATGTGAATTAAGGTAGAGAGACACAAGGGGAGGATGCAAAGTAGGCTTTGAACTGGGGAAAAGGGCGGCAATGTGGTGTGGCTGTAGCCCAGGAATAGTCAGGGAAGCAGATAATTTAGTTAAAATGTCTCGACCTAATAAGGGAGCTGGGCAGGTGGGGATAACTAAAAAGGAGCGCATAAAAGATGTTGTCTAAGTTGGCACCAGAGTTGGGGAGTTTTAAGAGGTTTAGAAGCCTGGTTGTCAATACCCACAACAGTTATGGAGGCAAGGGAAACAGGTCCTTGAAAAGAAGGTAATGTGGAGTGGGTAGCCTCCACATCGATTAAGAAGGGGACGAACTTACCCTCCCACTATAAGAGTTACCCGAAGCTCGGCATCTGTGATGGTCCGGGGGGCTTCCGAGGTGATGGGGCAGCATCAGTCTTCAGCCACTAAGATGAGAAGATCTGGGAAGCAGTCAGTCAGAGAACCTTGGACCAGAGTTCCAGGGACTCTGGGAGTGGCTGCCGGGCGAGATGGACAGTCCGATTTCCAGTGGGGACCTGCATAGATGGGACACGGCTTAGGAGGAATCCCAGACTGCGGGCATTCCTTGGCCCAGTGGCCAGATTTCCAGCACTTGAAGCAAGATCCTGGGGGAGGCGGTCCTGGAGGAACGCCTGGCCACTGCAGTTTAGGCGTTTTGAAGTTCTTGTGTGCTGGAGTTGTGGCTGGGGTTTCTCTCACAGTGGAGGCAAGTAATTGCAACTCAGAAATATGTTGTCGCTTGGCTGTCTCTTCTCTATTATGGTACACCTTGAAGGCGAGGTTAATTAAGTCCTGTGGTGGGGTTTGAGGGCTCGATTCTAATTTTTGGAGCTTTTTCTAACGTCGGGAGTGGACTAGGTAATAAAATTCATGTTGAGAATAAGATGGCCTTCTGGCCCCGCTGGGTCTAGGGTGGTAATGCGTCTAAGGGTTGTTGCCAAATGGGCCATGAACTGGGCTGGGTTTTTATATTTGATGAAAAAGAGCCTAAACGCTAACTGATTTGGAAGAGGTTGAACAAAGAAAACGGAGCATTAACCTTGACTATGCCTTCAGCTCCAGCCTCCTCTGTAAGAGGGAATTGTTGGGCAAGTGGGGAAGAGATAGTCGTGGAATGAAACTGTGAGCCAAACCGGGTGTGAGGAGGGGAGGTGATAGAAGGATTATAGGGTGGGGGAGCGGAGGCTGAGGAAGAATTGGACCTAGTGAGGAGCAGCCTAGGGAGGAGGGGAGAAGTCAGATGGGTCCGTAGAAAAGGAGGATTCAAAGGACTCAGAGCTTGGGGTGAAGACTGAAGGAACAGATAGGAGAGAAAGAAGAAAGATTTGGGACGAGTGGCATTGGGAGAAGAGACTAGGGAGGGACTGATGTGTAAAGAGTGCCTGGATGTCAGGCACCTCAGACCATTTGCCCATTTTACGACAAAAATTATCTCGATCTTGTAGGATGGACAAATCAAAAGTGCCATTATCTGGCCACTTGGAACTCTTGCCAAGTTTGTATTGGGGCCAAGCAGTATTGCAGAAGAAAATAAGACATTTAGGTTTTAGGTCAGGTGTTAGTCAAAGGGGTTTTAGGTTTTTAAGAACACAGGCTAAGGGAGAAGAAGGGGGAATGGAGGACGGAAGGTTGCCCATAGTGAAGGAGGTAAGTTTAAAGAGAAAGGTAGAGGCATGGAGAAGGGGGTGGGTGAGCAGCCCTAGGCTGTAATGTGGGTGAGCATCCAAAGCAGGTGTCCCTGCAATTGACTTGCCACCAAGGGAATGTGGGTGAATGACCAAGGCAGGCGTCCCCGTGGTGATCAGACACCAGTGAAATGTGGGTGAGTGATCAAGGCAGGCGTCCCTGCTATGATCAGACACCAAGGGAAGTCTGTCTTCTCAAATCCGTGACTGATGTCGGAGTTTTTGAGTTGACGGATAAAATGTGTCTCCTTTGTCTCTACTAGAGAGGAAAAAAGAACTGGAACTGGAAGGACAGGGAGATTGAAGGGTAGCAAGAGAGGCTGGAGAAGAGAGTGAAGAGACTGCTTACCCGATTTGAAATCCGTGAGTTGTTCCTTGGGCTGGTCTGAGGACCTGAGGTTGTAGGTGGATCTCCTTACGGAGTGAGAGCAAGCACAGGGGACCGGTCTCCCGAAGGAGTCCCTCTGTCCCAGGTTTTTGGCACCAAATGTTACGCGCGTCCGTGTGAAGAAGCTTTGTGTGAGCTATAAAGCTTTTTAATCACCTGGGTGTAGGTGGACTGAGTCCAAAAAAGGAGTCAGCAAAGGGAGATGGGGTGGGGCAGTTTTATAGAATTTGGGTAGTTGGTGGAAAATTACAGTTAAAGGGGGTTTTTCTCTTGTTGGCAGGGGTGGGGGTTGCAAGGTGCTCATTGGGGAGCTCCTGAGACTCATTGTCCAGGAGAAGGAATGTCACAAGACCAATTGATCAGTTAGAGTGGAACAGGAACAAATCACAATCACAATGGTGGAATGTCATCAGTTAAGGCAGGAATTGACTATTTTCACTTCTTTTGTGGTTCTTCAGTTGCTTCAGGCCATCTGGATGTGTACGTGCAGGTCACAGGGGATGTGATGGCTTAGCTTGGGCTCAGAGGCCTGACACGGCCCAGCAGGAAAACCAGGTTGCAGTAGAGACAATCACAGACTCAACCTGCATTTATCAAACTAAAAATATGGTCGAAGGTGCTTCCTATGTAAGGCTCCAACACCCTTTGAGGTTGGTGTCTCTGTTTTCATTCTATAGGTGATGGAACTGACTGGCGCTAAATCCCACAGCTAATAAAAAGATGCCTTTGAGTCTATAGCTCGTAACAAAGCCCACTGCTCTTTCTGCCTGCTGTGACTTACTCTCAAGGGAAACCATCCTCAGGGACATTTCATGGCCTCTGGATGTGGTCAGACATTAGAGCAAACACTGTGTAAGTATAATATTTGTCTCATCCCTTGTGTTTCTATTTGGATGGAGCAGGTCTTGGTTTTATTGTTGTTGCTGTTGTTTTTTTCTTTTTTCAGACTTAATTGGTTAGTGTAACGAATTACAGTTCCTCTGTGTGTTGTCTCAGAACACCCAACTGCATCTCCCTGATGGCCTCATTTCCCCCTTCTGTTACTGTGCATTCCACTGCAGCAGAGCTAATAATTGCAACTAATTAACTTAAGAATTGCCTTGAGATAAGAACAAAAGCACTTACACGGAGGAAGTCAGCAGGTTGGACTTATGCAAAAGAACTTGCTCCTTAAGAGGAAACTCTGAACTTTGGCTTCCAGCCCTTGGCACCTGTGATACCACCAAGTCCATGATCGGTGGCTTTTCAGTTAAGCAGACCCAGGGTGCTTCCTCTACAGCTGAGAGAATCACTTCAGTGAAAGCTCTACCTCCTGCCCACTCCCTGGGCCTGGAAAGGAACAGGAACGTTGTGGATCATCACCACCCACAGTGTGATGAAGAGGAGCTCCAAAATGAAGAAAACGGAAGATGACAACTCAAGCTACAGGTTCTGTGCTTGAGAACTCCAAGAGGGAAGAAATACGATGTCTGGACTTGTCTTTATTCATCATTTAGCTCAACTTTTCAGAATGTGATTATTTGTAACTTCTTTTGTCCTACATTTATCATGGATCCCTGCTTGGTAACCTGCAAACTCCCATACCTAGCATCTAAAGCTCTCCATATACTTGCCCTAACTTCTCATTCAAACCAGACTCCAGCCGCTCCCAAACTTGAAGCCTCTCTTCTAACCAAATTACTCCAAAATATGTGTGGCACTTTCTTTCTTTTTCTTTTTCTTTTTTTTTTTTTTTTGAGACCGAGTCTCGATCTTGTTGCCCAGGCTGGAGTACAGTAGTACAATCTCGGCTCACTGCAACCTCCGCCTTCCAGGTTCAAGCAATTCTCTTACCTCAGCCTCCCTAGTAGCTGGGATTATAGGCATGTGCCACCATGCCTGGTTAATTTTTTGTTTGTTTGCTTTTTGTATTTTTAGTAGTGACGGGGTTTTACCATGTTAGTCAGGCTGGTCTTGAACTCCCGACCTCAGGTGATCCACCCACTTTGGCCTCCCAAAGTGCTGAGATTACAGGCATGGTGAGACACCATGCCCTGCCAGCACTTTCTTATCTTCCTGTCTCCTGGCTCAAAGCACTTCCCTACTGGAATCCCAACATAACAAAATGTAGGTGAAAGGACACCCATCCTGCAGTCCAGTGGATCTAAATCACCTATGCAGAGACTGGCTTCATCAAAACCATCTAAGGACCTTATTAGAGACCCTGAGCTCTACTGCTAGATGGTTCTCTTGCACAGCCAATTTTGGGAACCCGTGATAGCCCAAACTCATTTGGCCAGAGCAGAACTCTCCTATATACCATTCTGATACACAGAAACCAGTCTCTGCTTGAACATTCACTGTGGTCTGGAAATCACCACCTGATGAAAGAAATGAATTCCATTTTTAAACAAAGTTAATTGTCAAAAATTTATGCCATGTGTTGAGGCAATGTCATCTTCTCTGCATATCCCACTATTTGACCTAATTCTGTCATATGCATCTACCCACCATAAGCACAATAACTCCTCCAACAGCAATTGTTCAAATATCTAAAGATAGACATAATATCCCATACACCCCATACCCCAACTCCTAAGTCTTCAAATTGTCTGGCTAAACAACTCTAATTCCTCCAAATGTAAATGATAATTGATTACCATGATCATAGTCCTTGGCATAATCCATGAAATAGATACTACTACTATTTCCATTATATAGACAAGTAAACTGAGGCTGTGAGAGGTTAAGTAACTTCCCCAAGGTGACATAGTAAGTGTCAGAACTTGGACCTAAATAAGTCTGTCTGATTCCAAAATGATGTTAGTGCACTTTGCTGTGCTGTCCCTAATTTGTTCATTTTGTCTGAATAATCTCCAATTTTAATATCGCTCATTCAATGTCATACTCAGAATAGAACAGATTGTGAACTCGTCTGCCCAGCACAGAGCACAGAGTTCTCTTGCTGCCCACTCTACACTTCTATTCGTGTAGCCCAAGGTGATCTTGGTATTTCCTGGCAGCTCCATCACACGGTTGACTGATATCAATTAAAATGCTTCAATTTATTTTCACGTGAACTGCTATAAAGTCAGGTATTATTTCCATTTTATCAATTGCCTATTGTTTGCAAATCCAAGAATTACGGACTAAAGACACTGGAATGGATACAATGTTAGATAAGGCACACCTGCTCTCAAAGGAGCGAATGAAAGAAAAGGGAAGAAAAGATTGAGTGGAAAAGATGAGGGAACTGGTTCCCATCTTTATCAATAGCATTTGTATAACTGTCAGGTGGGGAGAGCTTAGGGAGGCCCAATCCTTTTTCAACTCTGTGATAATTGTTACTTTGTGACTATGTAATCCCTATAACTAGAACCTGAACAGAAGAACAGATCAGATGCTTAAAGCTACCGTTCTATGTTTCTTATCCTGTGCCTTTTATACCTGAGCTGAAGACTTTCCTTCCATGTGTACTGAGTTGTATCTCATGTATTTATCTTGTGAGCCTTGGCCCATCTTTCCAAACTCTAGAAGTTTTTTTTGTTTTGTTTTGTTTTAATTTTCTTTTTTAACCTGATTCTGCCATACAATATCTTGGTCAACAGTACCAGATCTGAACTTCCTACAAATGGAATTAACATGCCCTCTATGTTCCAGATGAAAGCATTGAATGGGAACTGGCCCTAGACAAGTAGCACTGCAATAGATATAAGCTCAGTTCAGGAAAGGCCTAGGTGGAGGTTGTTCATTAACTCTCCAGCACATGGCACAGGGCTCCACGTGGAATCAATACCATATTGAGCCTTGTATAAATCAATTAATTAATTAAGTTCCTTTTCCAGTTTCAAACCATAGAATAGTAGAATATCCTAGCTGGACAGGACCTTAAAAGTCATTTAACATCCTCTTTTTTTGTTTTGTTTTGCTTCATTTTTTTGTTTCATTTTTTGAGACAGGGCCTTGCTCTGTCACCCAGGCTGGAGTGCAGTAGCACGATCTCAGATCACTGCAACCTCTGCCTCCCAGGTTCAAGTGATTCTCATGCCTCAGCCTCTCGACTAGCTGGACCTATGCAAAAGTCTATTCAACCATGCCACCACACCAGGCTAATTTCTGTATGTTTAGTAGAGTCCGGGGTTTGCTATGTTGACCAGGCTAGTCTTGAATTCCTGGCCTCAAGTGATCCCCCTGACTTAGCCTCCCAAAGTGCTGAGATTACAGACACCCAGCCTTCAACATCCTCTTTTCTTATAGTCAGAAAATGAAACCCCAAAAGGGGCAACTAATGACCTCAAGTACCTTCTTTGGGGAAAAAAAAAACACAGATCAATTACCCAGGCTTCCTGTTTTCGAATGCAGAGCACTTTCCGCCACACCAAGCCACAGACTTACTAATCAACACTCTCCTATTATTATTTGTCTACCCTTTGACTGTACTACAGTGGTACCCTCTTATTCTCAGTACAGTATAATAAGAGACCACATTTACATAACTTTTATTACAGCATATTGTTATGTTATTATTATTTAGAAACAGGGTCTCACTCTTGTCACCCAGGCAGGAATGCAGTGGCAAAGTCATAACTCACTGCAGCCTCAAACTCCTGGGCTCCAGCAATCCTCTTGCCTCAGCCAAGTAACTGAGTTAAAGGCTTGTGCCACCATGGCTGACAATTTTTTTTTCTTTTTTTAGAGATGGGTTCTCACTCTGTTGCCCAGGCTGGCTTTGAACTCCTAGGCTCAAGCAGTCTTCCCACCACAGCCTCCCAAAGTGCTGGGGTTACAGGTGTGAGCCACCGTGTCCGGCCTTATTATTAATTATTGTTGTTAGTCTCTTACTGTGCCTAATTTATAAATTAAACTTTATCATAGACATTATAGGAAAAATAATAGTATATATTGAGTTCAGAACTACGTGAAGTTTAAGGTATCCACTGGGGGTCTTAGAACATACCCCTGAGGATAAGGGATGGGGGGCATTTACTGTATTAATATATAGCCTGGAGGATCATGTGGAACTCCAATTAGAAAAGAAAAATACCGCCGAGCGCGGTGGCTCACGCCTGTAATCCCAGCACTTTGGAAGGCCAAGGCGGGCGGATCACGAGGTCAGGAGATCCAGACCATCCTGCCTAGCACAGCGAAACCCCGTCTCTACTAAATACACACACACACACACACACACACACACACACGCAAAAGAAAATAAATTAGCCGGGCGTGGTAGCGGGCGCCTGTAGTCCCAGCTACTCGGGAGGCTGAGGCAGGAGAATGGCGTGAACCCGGGAGGGGGAGCTTGCAGTGAGCCGAGATCGCGCCGCTGTGCTCCAGCCTAGGTGACAGCGAGACTCTGTCTCAAAAAAAAAAAAAAAAAAAAGAAAAAAATACCTTTTCCTTCTGACTCAGAGGCCGAATGTTCTTCGGTAAATGCAGATAAATCCCCAGCTTAGATATTAAATTTATGATCATGTGGGAAAGGCCTCTTTAACAGAGAGTTATCCAGCTTTTTGGGGGTTGGGAGGAGTCTTCTTTGATTGGTCAGACACAGTAATTGGCCTTCAAAGGACCTCTCCACACCTCAGGCTCATAACCCCATAGGCCTGAGTATTCTGTCTCTGGGCCTGACCTACTACAGATTGTGCATTCTAACCCACAGTAAATATTAAAGTGTTATGAATTGTTGAATGCCTATTAAGTGCCAGTTCCTTAAAAAACTAAAGTATGGGAGGCTGAGGAAGGAGAATTGCTTGAACCCGGAAGGCAGAGGTTGCAGTGAGCCGAGATCGCACCACTGCACTCCAGCCTGGCCACAGAGTGAGACTCCAGCCTGGCCACAGAGCGAGACTCCGTCACAAAAAAAAAAAAAAAAAAAAAGCCTAAATTATGGTTTTAGTTCTTTATTTCAAATCCTCATGACAACCCTGCATGTCAGATTTTTAAGAATTTGTATTTACTTATTTTTATTCACTTAGAGACGTAATCTCACTCTGTTGCCCAGGCTGGAGCGCAGTGGTTCTATCATAGCTCACTGCAACTTCAAATTCCTTAGCTCAAATGATCCTCCCATATCAGCCTCCTGAGTTGCTAAGACTACAGGCACATGTCATCTGGCTAATTTTTTAAATTTTTGTAGCGATGAGGTCTTGCTACATTGCTAAGACTGGTTTTGAATTCCTGGCCTCAAATGATCCTTCTGCCTTGACCTCCCAAAGGGCTGAGGTTACAGGCATGAGCCACCATGCCCCGCACATGGCAGCTTTTATTAGCCCATTTTTCAGATGAGGAAATGAACAGTCAGAGGTTAATTAACTTAATATTTATATTAAGTTTATATACTTCTTACTAAGTATTAATAATTAAGTATTAATTAACTTAATACTTATATCAGCTTAATACTTTTAAGTATTAAGTGGAGAAGTCAATATTCAAACCCAAGTCTAGCCATCTAAATCCAAGATTTAATCCAAGGCCATACACTTTCCACAACATCAAACTGCTTGCCCTAAAATCTGTCCAAAATTATTTCAAGCTAGACCTTAACTATCCCCCTAACAAGTTACCCAGAAAAATATGAATTTGCCTATCACCATATCTGCAATCTTTCCCATTTGCTACTCCAGACCAATGTCTCAGAGGATGCCTAATGTAACCTACATTCGCAGCCTTCTTCCACAAGAATTCTCTGCCCTGAATTGTTCTATTGACTAACCACATTACAGAATCAAAATCAAAAACAGGATGATTTCAAGAAGACATTTAACTCATTTAACTCATTCAATACCACCACTGGTGGGATTCTGTACTTTTTGGTTATTGTTTTGCTTTTCTGCCTCATTAAAGAAATGAAGATCATAAAAATGAATTCTGTTTTTCTGGATATTTGTAGAAATGTGTTCGCTTTCTGTGTTTAAATGGACGGTACAATTTATACATAAATAAATAATTTACTTATGTTTTTTCTTTGTTTTTGTATTCGTTTTTGTTTCTCTGAGACAGGGTTTCACTCTGTTGTCCAGGCTGGAGTGCAGTGGCATGATCACAGCTCACTACAGCTTGGAACTCCTGGACGGAAGCAAGCCTCCTGCTTCTCTGTAATCAGTTCTCTTCCCCAGCACAGTCCCTGGCAATCACTGATCTGATTTCTGTTCCTATAGTTTCACCTTTTCCAGAATGTCCTGTAAATGGGATTGTACCAGTACGTAGCCTCTTGAGTACGGCTTTTCCATTTAGTATTATGCATTGAGATTCATCCATGTTGTTGCATGGATAATCATTTCTTTTTAGCGAGGATATTTTCAGAGTGTATGAGCAAGAGAAAAGAGAGAAGGAAGAAGAATAGGACAATGCTTTGGGGGAGTAAGGTGATGTTGAGTCAAGAATCAGGTGTTTGGAAAATTGAACGCACTGAAAATATGTTGCAAATAATTATTTTAGATGTTTTCCCAAAATCTAGTGTACACAAATCTCTCCCTTCTACCTCTCCTGGGCCTTGGGTTAGAGTTGAGATAATTATACTTCTCAGTTCCCAATATCTTATTACCTTCAGTCTGGGCAAAGCCTCACTCCTGCTTAATTTTATTGTTTCTCAATTTATTCTCTACACAAGTACAAATCTCCTTCTCCCAGATTCTCTCTTTAGCTCATGTGTTCGCTATATGTGCTTAGGTGCACATGGATTCTTAAATCCTACATAGTGCTAATTCGTGTATTTATGTGTTTTAAATTTACATAAATGGTATTGTGGCATCAAGCTTGTGCTGTTTTGTTTTCATTCAGCATTATAGTCTTTTATTTTTGTTTGTTTTTTGTTTTTTTTTTAAATTATTTATTTATTTATTTATTTATTTTTTGAGACAGAGTCTTATTCTGTCGCCCAGGCTGAGTGCAGTGGCACAATCTCGGGTCACTGCATCCTCTGCCACCCAGGTTCAAGCAATTCTCCTGCCTCAGCCTCCCAAGTAGCTGGGATTACAGGCACCTGCCACCGTGCCTGGCTAATTTTTGTAGTTTTAGTAGAGACAGGGTTTCACCAACTTGGCCAGGCTGGTCTTGAACTCCTGACCTCGTGATCCACCTGCCTTGGCCTCCCAAAGTGCTGGGGTTACAGGTGTGAGCCACCGTGCCCGGCCAGCATTATGTTTTTAAGATCTGTCCATGATGAGTTAACAATGTATAGGACTTTGAAAACCGTAAAGACCTCTACAAATGTTACTACTACTAGTAGTGATAATAATAGTAACAATTTGTTCAGTAAATTTATTTATTTATTTATTTATTTATTTATTTATTTATTTATGAGAGATAGGGTTTCACTCTGTTGCCCAGGCTGAGTTCAGTGGTGCCATAATAGCTTATTACAGCTACCAACTCCTAGGCACAATCCCCCTGCCTCAGCCTCCGAAGTCACTGGGATTATAGACACATGCCACCATGCCTGACTTTTTATTTTTACTTTTTGTAGAGACAGAGTCTTGCCATACTGCCAAGGCTGGTCTCGAATTCCTGGGCTCAAGCGCTCCTCCTGCCTTGGCCTCCCAAAGTGCTCAGATTACAGTTGTGAGTGACCATGCCCAGTCAAGAAATGATTTTTAGCATCTATTCTAGGCATGCTGCTAAACCTTTGGGGTAATCATTTTAGAGGACACAGTTCCTTATGAAGGAATACAGTAAACAAGTAATTACATAATCAATTGTATAAATATGATAGCGATAAGTCTAAAATTGTAAAGAACCAAACGGTATGAGGATTTCTAACAGTAGACCTACCCTCACCTTGAGACTCAGGGACAACTTCCCCGAGGCAAGGATAATTATGCCAACTTTTGTCCCTTAAATTCAAACTCATAAAAGACCCATATACGCCACATGTATTGGACATACCAAATGGGTTTTGCCATATTTTCAGAAGGATAAGTTTGAACAACAACAAAAAATCTAGGACCTAACTGCAGAAAATTTGACCCAGTGACTCTCTGGAGAGATGACTCAAACCCAGGTCATCTAGAGATGACTTACAGCAACACAGAACATTCAAAACCAAATTAATCAATGGTATGAGTCAAACTTCTCATTCTGAAATGGGAATCCCCCTCTCAGGGCGTGCGATGGGGGAGGGGTTCGCATCTTCACTGCACCCCTGCTCAAACCTCTAGGGGAGCATACATACGGACAGGCTGTGGGGCTCCGACCCCACGGCAGTGTCTAGGGATTCATGTTAGTAGTATCTAGGGGTGAATGTCGACAGCTCCTGAGGCCCCAGTGGGCGTGCCTTACAGGGTGCTCTCAGTTTGCCATCTACAGGCCGCTTGAGTTAACCAGCTCAATTAGACCCTCTTCTTTATCACAAGCACAGAGGGATTTCTGTACCCCAGGGTTTCTTGCCTTGGGGTACTGGAAGAATCAAATCACACGTGGGCTTGGAGAATGAGTGTAAAATTTTATTGAGTGAAGTAGCTCTCAGCCGATGGAGGATCCAGAAGGGAGGTAGTCCTCCCCTGCAGTGGGGCCTCCAGCAGCCCAGCTCTCCTCCCACTGCCCCAGCCAGATTGCCCTGGACAAACTCCATTGCCTGCGGGCATGCTTTTCTGCCGGCGTGCTCTTCTCAAGGGTGAACTGCTTGTGTCTTCTTCAGCCGCTTAAGTGTACTTCAACTTCAGCCGATATGCTCTTTCCGATGTGTGACCTCCTGTCTGGCTGCCTGCTAGGGTGTGTGGGGGCGGGTGGGGAACTGTTGTTATAGGCACAGGATGGGGCGTGGCAGGCCAGCGTGGTGTCGGGAAATGCAACATTTGGGCAGGAAATATCTGTCCTCACCTAGGTCCGTGGGGTGGAGCCCTAACCAGGGACCACGCCCTCCTCTACCCAGCACTTCCATTCCCCTGTTTCCTATTATTTAAAGGGACCAGGGTCTTCCTTTCCCGGCACTCCCATATTAATTCCACGCAAGTGGAAGTCATCGACAGCTATGCCAGCATTGTCAGAAGGAATATTAATTAAACTGCTGTCGCTGCACATTGTGATTGGGGGCCGGTTTGTTTGCTTGAATGGAGGAACAATTGGAAAAAGTGAGTAATAGAACGTCCAGATAGCGGATCATGTTTTACTGCTGAACTGCACCAAATAATTGGTTCGAAAGAGAGGAAAAAAATCCAGGTTCACAATACAGAATTTATACCCCCAAACTAAGTAGAATATATTGCATTACTCTCCCTTTAATGTAAAGAAGGAAGGAGAAACAAAAGAGAAAAGACACAATCTAAAAGCAGGGAGCACATACTCACGTGAAGATGTTCAGCCAGCAGACAAATCCCAATTCTGTACCTCCACTAATCTCAAGAACAGGCATCATCCTTTGGATTAATGACATAGTCAAGTATTTTTTCCTATAGTGATAGCCAGATAAAGATCTCGAGAGCTGTCAACATTTTTTTAAAAAAAAAAAATAATTTAAAAAGGCCGGCACGGTGGCTCACGCCTGTAATCCCAGCACTTTGGGAGGCTGAGGCGGGTGGATCGCCTGAGTTCAGGAGTTTGAAACCAGACTGGCCAACATAGTGAAACCCCGTCTCTACTAAAAATACAAAAATTAGCTGGGTATGGTGGTGGGCGCTTGTAATCCCAGCTACTCGGGAGGCTGAGGCAGGAGAATGGCTTGAACCTGGGAGGCGGAGGTTGCAGTGAGCCAAGATTGTGCCACTGCACTCTAGCCTGGGCAACAAGAGCAAAACTCCGTCTCAAAAAAAAAAAAAAAATTAAAAAAAATTTTTTTTAAAGATCTTGAGAGCTGTCAATTTTTGTTTGTTTGTTTGAGACGGAATTTCACTCTTGTCACCCAGGCTTGAGAGGAATAGTGAGATCTCAGCTCACTGCAACCTCTGCCTCCCAGGTTCAAGCAATTATCCTGCCTCAGCCTCCTGAGCATCTGAGACTATGGGTGTGCACCACCACGCTCAGCTAATTTTTTTTTTTGTATTTTTAGTAGAGACGAGGTTTCACCATATTGGCCAGAATGGGCTCAGTCTCCTGACCTCGTGATCCGCCCATCTCAGCCTCCCAAAGTGCTGGGAACACAGGCATGAGCCACCACACCTGGCCCATTTATGTATTTTCTAATAAGGCAGATTTATTTGAAAACTGCCTGGTTTATCCTTTTATCCTTTCCCAATCTACTCTTATGACCATGAATTAATTTCACAAAAATCTGTGTCCTCATGTTTGAGGAATAACATTACATTATAACTGCTTACCCATTCACAATCCTCTCACACAGGAAATCTGAAATCACAAACTGCTATGTAGGATTTATCAAAATGCTGGATGTTTAATGGTGCCTAAAAGACTAAAGGGCATGGCTGATTTTGAATGTACTTTGAAAGCCTCTCAATTTGCCTTTTTAATGTGTTCACATGAGTGGAGATTTAACACTAAGGGTGACCTAAAAGTAATGAAACTTATAGTTAAGTCCCAAGAGTAAACCCACATAATTATTTTTAGTATTCACCTTCCTGTTTAAATATGATTCACAGTGAAAAATATTTATTGAATCTTCCTGCTATATTCAGGAGAAACACAAACACAGACTTAAACAGCCAAATTCTTAATCTTGGGCCCTTAAACAGATGGTTTAACAACCACATTGTCCTTGAATACCCATATCTCTAAATTTATTTGGGGAAAATTAGGGCTCAAGGCTTTCAATCAGATTCTCAAAGGCATCTGTGGCTTTAAGAAATTTAAGGATCACTGTCCTAGTTGTGCAATAAGTCATATGTAAGAATTGATGGTTTGTCTACTGTGGGAAAAAAGTTGGAATGATAAATTGTTAAAGGTCAATTGGTACTTAAAAATCATCTAATCTGGGCTGGGCGCAGTGACTCACGCCTGTAATCCCAGCACTTTGGGAGGTCGAGGCGGGTGGATCACGAGGTCAGGAGATCAAGATCATCCTGGCTAACACGGTGAAACCCCGTCTCTACTAAAAATACAAAAAATTAGCTGGGCATGGTGGCAGCTGCCTGTAGTCCCAGGTACTCAGGAGGCTGAGGCAGGAGAATGTCACGAACCCGGGAGGCAGAGCTTGCAGTGAGCCGAGATCTCGCCACTGCACTCCAGCTCTGGGTGACAGAGCGAGACTCCATCTCAAAAAAAAAAAAAAAAAAAAAAAAAAAAAAAATCATCTAATCTGAATCAGCCTTCTTTGCTTTACAGATGAGAAAACTGAGGCAGAGGAGGGAAAGGTGACTTGTCCCCAGTACAGGAGACAATTAAGAATGGGCCACAGCCCTCAGTCTGGAACTAACCATGGATGTAATTTGCATAGGGAAATTTAACTGCCATAAAACAATTATAGGAGAAGAAGGGAAAGAGTCCATTTGCTTGGGAGTAACAAGAAAAGACCTGATGAGGGATATGGCCTTTGAAACAGTCTCAAATGATCCTTTTTTTTTTTTTTTTTTTTTTTTTTTTTTTTTTTTTTTGAGACAGTTTCCCTCTTGTTGCCCAGGCTGGAGTGCAATGGTGCGATCTTGGCTCACTGCAACCTCTGCCTCCTGGGGTTAAGCGATTCTCCTACCTCAGCGTCCCAAGTAGCTGGGATTACAGGTGCATGCCACCAAGCCCATTTAATTTTTGTATTTTTAGTAGAAACGGGGTTTCACCATGTTAGCCAGGCTGGTCTCAAACTGCTGACCTCAAATGATCCATGCACCTCAGCTTCCCAAAGTGCTGGGATTACAGGCACGAGCCACCGCCCCTGGCTTTTTTTTTGAGACAGTTTCATTCTTGTTGCCCAGGCTGGAGTGCAGTGGCATGATCACAGCTCACTGCAGCCCGAAACTCCCAAATTCAAGCAATCCTCCCACTTCAGCCTTCTTGGAGTTGCTGAAGCCACAGGCATGCTCCACCATGACTGGCTAATTTTTTTGGTTTTTCATAGAGACGAGGTCTCACTATATTGCCCAGGCTGGTCCCAAACTCCTGGGCTCAATTGATCCTCCCACCTTGGCCTCCCAAGGTACTGGGATTATAGGCATGAGCCACTGCACCTGGTGTCAAATGATATTAATAGATTTTAAGCGATTACAGAAGGCTAAGGTGACAGTGGATGGAACATGAGTGTCATCTAGGGAGAATAAGCATAAAGTTAAGAATGTATGAATCCTGTTTGAATAAAAGTGTGGGGAGGGGGCGAGGGTGGGGGTGGTGGGAAAGGAATAGAAGGAGATGAGATGAGGCCAGGAAGATAGGTGGCAGTCCTGTTGTGAAAGGCATTGGAGACCAGACAAGGATTTATACTCTATGCACAACACAAGTTAAAGAATCCACAAACTACCATGTATTCCCTATCATATTGCCAAAGACTTCTTCAAATGCTTGCACTTACTCAGCATTGGCAAACGCTCATAAACACTGCTGGTGGGACTGTAAATTGGTACAACCTCTCCAGAGGGCAATTTGGGAATCAGTATCAAAATGCTTTGAAAAAGGGCATAGCTTTTGACTGAGCAATTTCTCTTCCAGGAATTTATTCTAAGTATATGATAATGAATGGGCACGTATATTTTTCTCTAAGAGAATCCATTGCAGTGTTTGTTCTAGTAATGAATAATGCAAAATTGCCTAATGCCCACGCATAGGGAATACATTAAATTATGGTATCTCTTCATGATGGAAAAAAAAATATGGTAATTAAATCTCATATTGTAGAACAGTAGTCACTGGCATGGGAAAATATTTATGATGCATCGTGAAGATTTTAAGTTTATTTTGATTATTTTACCCTCTGTATTATGTTTTCCTCAAATGAGAAGCCAGAGGTTTTAAACTTGCCTGTGCAAGTTTATCTTGCTTTATTTCACTAAACATGTATCATAAGCATAGAAAGCCCATAACACATTTGTAGTGAAATAAAGCAAATTTCAAAGCAGTAAGTATACTATCATCATTAATGTAAAAAGGCATGTAAATACATGTATATAGACTCAAAGGATACTCATCAAAATGTTAATCAGTGGTTATCCTCAGTTGTTAAATTAATATTAAAAATTTTTACTTTCTGTTTTTCTATGTTTTCTAGGTCTTAGAAAATATTGTGTGATCCTTTTAAAAGCAAAACAATACAGGTATTTGTTTTGTGAGGGTTTTTATAAGGGTAATCCCTGCAGCTTTTTTATTTTTTAGCGAGGAGGTAAATCCAGCCAGGATGATTTCTGACCTCATCGGTTCTTTATCTTTTGTAATGCACATCAAAATGCCACAGGACACTTTCCTTTCTTAGTTTTTCCTGTCTTATTTTGAAAGCTTGTTTTGTCTGAGATAATTTATTTGGGGCCTTCATTGATCTCTTAACGCTTCCTCTTTTTTAATAAACATCTTTCTAAATCCACTTGTTAAATATGAATATTCCAAAGACTCACACCAAACACCTACTTAAAATCAACTTCCCAGGAAAGTTACTTCTGGTTTTGTCAACAGTTCCATCGCTGCTCAGCTGACACTGGTGGTCAGCAGCTAATGACCCTTCTGCTGGAGAGAAGAGGAAGTGGGCTTGGCTCTAACTTGCCCTGATCCCCTTCTGGCTTGACATTTCTATGCACAGAGAGCTAATGGAGTCAGACCAGACTGCAAATTCCCATGATGCCATGCAGGTAGATATTTCCTAGAGAATCAGAGAGTTCTGCTACTAATCCTCAAAAGGGGAAAACACTAAGTTATTTCAGACAATGCCCAATGAAGATCTATCCCACTGCCCTACTTAGTCTTGACCCAACTACTCTAAATATCTATTTTACTGTTAAAACCTGGGAATCGCCCATTAATAGTATAACTAATAAATAAATTGTGGTATATTCCTACCTGCAGGGGTGGGAGGAAACAGCAGGGGCCTCTGGGGGATCTGGTAATGTTCTGATGCTTGTTCTCAGTGCTAGTTATAAAGGTGTGTTCAACTTCTAAGAATCCATTCTGTGTACACCAATGATATGTGCACCTTTTGGCTTATATGATATACTTTAGTAAAAAGTTTAAAAATAAGCTATTATTTTAAAAAACAACCTGGAGATCATTACTGCCATTCCCAGAACAAGGATCCTGGTATATTTTATTTGGATCAGTGCTGAACTTACCAAGGAACCTATAGGATGATTTATGTGGTTTGCAGGCCTTTAAAAGTGAAAGGAAGGCAGAAGAGTAGAAAATTGTAGTGATCTAAATTTTTCAAAACCTAACTGCATGGGTTTACTATTTATTTATTTACTTATTTATTTATTGAGACAAGGTCTTTCTCTGTCACCCAGGCTGGGGTGCAGCAGCATGATCATAGCTCACTGCAGCCTCAAACTCCTGGACTCAAGCCATCCTCCTGCGTCAGCCTTGCAAGTGACTTGGGACTACAGGTGCCTACCAACAGGCCTGGCTAATTTAAAAATTTGGTTGTGTGTGGGGGATAGGGTGTCATTATGTTGTCCAGGCTGGCCTTGAACTTCTGTGCTCCAGTGATCTTTTCCACCTCAGCCTCCCTAAGTGCTGGGATTAGAGGCATGGGCCAACCACACCTAGCCCGTGGTCTCACATTCTAAGGAACTGCCCAGGTGGTGTACTTCAGAGAAAAGGATGTGGTAAGAGCATCCAAACACAGCCACCTATTCCCAGCCCTCCCCATGGAGACTTAGATCACTGAGCATCTTACTTCCCTCTCCATCAAAGGGTTTTTTTCTTTTTAAACTTATTTAATGAGTGATGACCTAATGGCTTTGTTCTCACTGGAGTTATATGTCTAAGGAAAGACACAATTTCCACAGGAGGAGAGTACCAAAATATACAGCAACAGCTGACAGTATTATTTTTTCTATTAGAAAGCAAAGTCAAACATTTATAGGTCACTCTCAGGTCACCCAGAGACAGGATGTGAGCTGAGTGATGACAAAGCCCGTTTTCTGGAATGGGACGGCCGCTGTGTGAGCAGAGCACGTGGAGGCAGCAGAGCTGGATCTTTCTGTGCACTGTACACAGCAAGCTCTTGGTTTGTCCAGACTCACGGTCAGACTCCCATTGAGAAGCTGAGAACTTGCTCCACTCTAAGTCACCTCCAGACAGAATTTGAAATCCATGGCCGAGGTCATAATCCTCTACCTCTCCAGCCCTATGATTTTTCCTCCCCTATCACTATCACTACCCCAGCTCTGTTAGCGACTTCACCCTGCTGTTTCTATACACAAAACTGTGTGTACGCACACACGCTGCTGCCTGGAGTCAACCGGATATTTTCAAATGAACTGCTGGTTTAACTGGATGCAGCTGTTACCAGTTTCTACACCAGGAGTTCTCTTAACTGTTCTGGAGAACATCTATATTCAGAAACATTTACACAAATTCCTGAACAATAGGATGTATGATCAAATATACTTGGGTTTATTAAAACCATATTTGGGTCAAATATGCTGGACTTATTAAAAGTGTTTTCCTTTTTTTTTTTTTTTGGAGAGATTGAGTCTCACGCTGTCACCCAGGCTGGAGTACAGTGGCCCAGTCATGGCTTACTGCAGCCTCAAACTCCTGGGCTCAAGTGATCCTCCCTCCTCAGCCTCCCAAGTTGCTGAGGGCACCCACCACCATGCCTGTCTAATTTTTTAAATCTTTTTATATTTTGTAGCAACAAAGTCTCACTATGCCGCCCAGACTGGTCTCAAACTACTGGCCTCAAGTGGTCCTCTCGCCTTGGCCTCCCAAAATGCTAGGATTACAGGCATGAGCCACTGCATACAGTCTAAAGTTTTCTTTAGAATTTTTCAGAGGCTTTGATATGCATTGCTCAGGAGGAAAGAAAAAATCTTAAATCTTCTGTGCAGAAAATATATAGTAAATTCCTTAGGCAGCCCAGTTTAAGAAAACTGGTAAATTCATTCATTCAACAGATATTTATTAAGTATCTACAGTGTCAGACACTGTGCCAGGTACAAAGAGGGTGTATCTTTCTCAAGGACTTTTCACAGCATTTTTAATCTAGTGGCAAGAGAAGACACTCAACAAATAAACAAGACTGTTTCAGCCTGTGATAAGAAACATAAGGAGGAAATAGCCACTTCAAAGCCTCTGTGGGGAGCTATGTGAGCTGAAACTTGAAGATAAAACATAAGTCAGCCACAGGAAGAGCCATGGGGAAAGTATTCCAGGCAGACAAGAGCAAGTGCAAAGACACAAAGACAAGAAAGACCTTGGCCTGCTTCAAGGACAACCCAAGGTCAGCCCAGCTGGAGGTGCTGAAGGAGGGTGATGGATGGAGACACTGGTAGAAAATGAGGTTGGGGAAGGTGCCAGTATTGGATCACGTAGGGTCCTGTTATGCTACCAACTGGAATTGGGGTCTTAGTCTACGGATGATAACAAGCCACTATGGGCCGGGTGCGGTGGCTCACGCCTGTAATCCCAGCACTTTGGGAGGCTGAAGAGGATGGATTACGAGGTCATGAGTTCGAGACCAGCCTGACCAACATGGTGAAACCCTGCCTCTACTAAAAATACAAAAATTAGCCAGGCGTGGTGGCACACGCCTGCAATTCCAGCTACTCAAGAGGCTGAGGCAGGAATATCACTTGAACCCAGGAAGCGGAAGTTGCAGTGAGCCAAGATCACACCACTGCACTCCAGCCTGGGTGACAGAGCGAGACTCTGTCTCAAAAAAAAAAAAAAAAGAAGAAGCCACTAGGGATCTTTAAGCAGAGAGTTGCTGGCAAAGGAGATAGAAAGAAGCGGGCAGATTAGAGATGTATTCTTCGAGGTAAAGTTGGTGGACTCTCCAGTGTTACTGTATAAACTCACAGGTGCCTAAACCTGTTGTCTACGCTCTGCCAGTATTGCCCTGTGCTGTGAACCTCTGTCTCCTAACTCAGCTGCAAGTTCCCTCTCTCTAGGCTGTAAGCAGAAAGCAAGGAGTACTACCTGGGTATTGTACCCGGGTTCCACGTGTGGGCTCACACTCAGCAACTGTGTAAGTGTGGGCAAGTCGCTTCACCTCTCTGAGCCTCCACCATGTTTCCTGTGAAATGAAACCAAAGGAGACTAAGTGATCTACTCGCAACACTGTAAGATCCATGTTCTATGCTTCTGATGGCAGCAGAACTAGATAGAGAGAAAAAAATTAGGAATTTGCCCCACACCCCTTGAGAGAAAGCAACGAAGAAATGTAAAAGGCCAAAGATTAGATATGCTGTTAGTTTTCACTTGACTGCTGTAACAATTTACCACACAATGAGCGTCTTAAAACAACAGAATTTTTTTTTCTTTCACATTCTAGAAGGCAGGAGTATGAAATCAAGGTGTCAGAGGGGCTGTACTCCCTCCAAAGGCTGCAAGAGAAAATCTATTGCTCGCCTCTTCTACCTTTTGGTGGTTCCAGGAGTTCCTTGGCTTGTGGCCACATCACTGAAATCTTAACCTTCCTGGTCATACTGCTGCCTCCTCTTCTCTCTCAAAACTTCTCCTGCCTCTCTTCATACTTGTGATTGCATTTAGGGTCCATCTGGGTACTCCAGGATAAACTCCTACTGTCAAGATGTAACTTAATCATATCTTATGTCATATAAAGTAATGTTCAATATTGTACCACATAAAATAATAGTCACAGTTTCTGGAGACAAGGACATGGGCATATCTTTTGGGGGATCATCCTTCAGTCCATTGCATCTATCTATTAGTGATCACCCCACCCCAAATAAACACTCATACTATTTTCAGGTATCCAGTTTTCTTTTTTTCAGGGTCCCCATTCCATGACTTTTGTTTCTTTCATTTCTCCTTCATAGTGCTCAATATTGGGCTTTGCACAGAGTAGGTGTTTACTCAGTGAGTGCAGCTCCCAACAGAAACTTCCAGAAACCCTTTAGTAAGAGTCTCCTGGGCCAGGCTCAGTGCCTCACTCCTGTAATCCCAGCATTTTGGGAGACCGAGGCGGGCAGGTAACTTGATGTCAGGAGTTCCAGACCAGCCTAGCCAACATGGCAAAACCCCCTCTCTACTAAAAATACAAAAAATGAGCTGGCCGTGGCAGCATGATTCTGTAGTCCCAGCTACTTGGGAGGCCGAAGCACGAGAATCACTGGAACCAGGGAGGTCAGTTTTCAGTGAGCCTAGATCGTGCCACTGCACTCCAGCCTGGGCGTCAGAGCAAGACTCTGTCTCAAAATAATAAAAATAATTTTAAAAAAGAGTATCCTATCCATTTCCCTTAAAACTCGAAGTTTGGAAAATCAACTTTAAACCAGTTGATCTGTAAAGCACAAAAGAACATACTCAGCTAGATGTAAAGTGATCAAGATTTTAGTCCCTACTCTAAACCAATCTGTTTATGACCCCGGATAAACAGGTCCTTCCAGCTGTCTAGACATTTGCTTTCTAAAGAGAGGGACTTAGTACATTTGGCTTGCCCAGAAGCCCTTATACCACTTACATTACACAAGAATTCAAGATGAAATATGTTCTTTCTCAGGATCCTTTGAAATACATTATTTCTTTTAAGTTACAGGAGAAAAACACGACCTTTTGCCCGGTCCTACTGCATATTGGGGTGAAGTAGTTGCCCTAGAAGAAGAAAAGGATGAAGTGAGGTAAAACATCTTCACTTCCCAGTCCTGATGGCCCAGATCTGAACACTTGGGGCTTTTGCAATAAGGAGGGTCAAGTTTCAAAGATCGCTATCTCTGCAGTAAGCACTATTACTGTTTTGGAAAAAGTTAACAGATCCTTCAGCTAACAAACATTCTTAGGCTTAGCAACATATAACCAACTGGATGTCTGTTTCTGCCTTCTACCCTCATCCAGCCCATCTCCCCCACTTCCCCCTCCCAACCCCCGACCATATCCTCTGGAAAACTTCCTCCCGTAAATAATTTGAAGAGCCAAGCATTAATTAGAGAAATTATAACAGATAAATCAAAAGAGGCACAGAAATAGGAAAAGAATTATCCTGTCCTTTTCATCACACTCCCTTACTTGGGCCTTAAAGGAAATATAAGAACTTTTGGCCAGTCACGGTGGCTCAAGCCTGTAATCCCAGCACTTTGGGAGGCCAATGCGGGCGGATCGTGAGGTCAGGAGATTGAGACCATCCGGCTAACATGGTGAAACCCCATCTCTACTAAAAATACCAAAAAAATTAGCCGGTCATGGTGGCGGGTGCCTGTAGTCCCAGCTACTTAGGAGGCTGAGGCAGAAGAATGGCATGAACCCGAGAGGCAGAGCTTGCAGTGAGCCGAGATTGTGCCACAGCACTCCAGCCTGGGCAACAGAGCAAGACTCCATCTCAAAAATAAATTAAATAAATAAGTAAATAAATAAATAGCTTTTATGCCAGGGAGAAAAGAACATAGCATTAACTGAGCACCTACTATCTTATCCTCACAACAATCTGTGAAATAGATATTACATCCCCTTTAACAGCTATGAACACAATAGCCAAAAGGTGGAAACAACTGAAATGTCCACTGACAGATGAATGGATAAAGAAAATGTGGTATAGACATACAATGAAAGATTATTCAGCCTTAGAAAGGAATGAGAGGGGGCAGAGCAAGATGGCCGAATAGGAACAGCTCCAGTCTCCAACTCCCAGCGCCAGCGACACAGAAGACCGGCGATTTCTGCATTTTCAACTGAGGTACTGGGTTCATCTCACTGGGGAGTGCCAGACGATCAGTGCTGGTCAGCCGCTGCAGCCCGACCAGTGAGAGCTGAAGCAGGGCGAGGCATTGCCTCACCTGGAAAGCGCAAGGGGGAAGGGAATCCCTTTTCCTAGCCAGGGGAACTGAGACACACAACACCTGGAAAATCGGGTAACTCCCACCCCAATACTGCGCTTTAAGCAGACAGGCACACCAGGAGATCATATCCCACACCCACGGAGCCTCCCTCATTGCTAGCACAGCCGTCTGTGATCTACCGGCAAGGCAGCAGCAAGGCTGGGGGAGGGGCGCCCGCCATTGCTGAGGCTTAAGTAGGTAAACAAAGCTGCTGGGAAGCTCCAACTGGGTGGAGCTCACAGCAGCTCAAGGAAACCTGCCTGTCTCTGTAGACTCCACCTCTGGGGACAGGGCACAGTAAATAATAACAAACGCAGCAGCTCTGCAGACGCAAACGACTCTGTCTGACAGCTTTGAAGAGAGCAGTGGATCTCCCAACACGGAGGTTGAGATCTGAGAAGGGACAGACTCCCTGCTCAAGTGGGTCCCTGACCCCTGAGTAGCCTAACTGGGAGACATCCCCCACTAGGGGCAGTCTGACACCCCACACCTCACAGGGTGGAGTACACCCCTGAGAGGAAGATTCCAAAGCAAGAATCAGACAGGTACACTCGCTGTTCAGAAATATTCTATCTTCTGCAGCCTCTGCTGCTGATACCCAGGCAAACAGGGTCTGGAGTGGACCTCAAGCAATCTCCTAAAGCTACAACCTACAGCTGAGGATCCTGACTGTTAGAAGGAAAGCTATCAAACAGGAAGGACACCTACACCAAAACCCCATCAGTACATCACCATCATCAAAGACCAGAGGCAGATAAAACCACAAAGATGGGGAAAAAGCAGGGCAGAAAAGCTGGAAATTCAAAAAATAAGAGCGCATCTCCCCCGGCAAAGGAGCGCAGCTCATCGCCAGCAACGGATCAAAGCTGGACGGAGAATGACTTCGATGAGATGAGAGAAGAAGGCTTCAGTCCATCAAATTTCTCAGAGCTAAAGGAGGAATTACGTACCCAGCGCAAAGAAACTAAAAATCTTGAAAAAAAAGTGGAAGAATTGATGGCTAGAGTAATTAATGCAGAGAAGCTCACAAACGAAATGAAAGAGACAAAAACCATGGCACGAGAAATACGTGACAAATGCACAAGCTTCAGTAACCGTCTCGATCAACTGGAAGAAAGAATGTCAGCGATGGAGGATCAAATGAATGAAATGAAGCGAGAAGAGAAACCAAAAGAAAAAAGAAGAAAAAGAAATGAACAAAGCCTGCAAGAAGTATGGGATTATGTAAAAAGACCAAATCTACGTCTGATTGGGGTGCCTGAAAGTGAGGGGGAAAATGGAACCAAGTTGGAAAACACTCTTCAGGATATCATCCAGGAGAACTTCCCCAACCTAGTAGGGCAGGCCAACATTCAAATCCAGGAAATACAGAGAACGCCACAAAGATACTCCTCGAGAAGAGCAACTCCAAGACACATAATTGCCAGATTCACCAAAGTTGAAATGAAGGAAAAAATCTTAAGGGCAGCCAGAGAGAAAGGTCGGGTTACCCACAAAGGGAAGCCCATCAGACTAACAGCAGATCTCTCGGCAGAAACTCTTCAAGCCAGAAGAGAGTGGGGGCCAATATTCAACATTCTTAAAGAAAAGAATTTTAAACCCAGAATTTTATATCTAGCCAAACTAAGTTTCATAAGTGAAGGAGAAATAAAATCCTTTACAGATAAGCAAATGCTTAGAGATTTTGTCACCACTAGGCCTGCCTTACAAGAGACCCTGAAGGAAGCACTAAACACGGAAAGGAACAACCGGTACCAGC
Organism: Chlorocebus sabaeus; assembly: GCF_047675955.1. NCBI lineage: Eukaryota > Metazoa > Chordata > Mammalia > Primates > Cercopithecidae > Chlorocebus > Chlorocebus sabaeus. The sequence continues at coordinate 42,958,963 of NC_132919.1, forward strand.
CATTGCAAAAACATGCCAAAATGTAAAGACCATCGAGGCTAGGAAGAAACTGCATCAACTAACGAGCAAAATAACCAGTTAATATCATAATGGCAGGATCAAGTTCACACATAACAATCTTAACCTTAAATGTAAATGGACTAAATGCTCCAATTAAAAGACACAGACTGGCAAACTGGATAAAGAGTCAAGACCCATCAGTCTGCTGTATTCAGGAGACCCATCTCACACGCAGAGACATACATAGGCTCAAAATAAAGGGATGGAGGAAGATTTACCAAGCAAATGGAGAACACAAAAAAGCGGGGGTTGCAATACTAGTCTCTGATAAAACAGACTTTAAACCATCAAAGATCAAAAGAGACAAAGAAGGCCATTACATAATGGTAAAGGGATCAATTCAACAGGAAGAGCTAACTATCCTAAATATATATGCATCCAATACAGGAGCACCCAGATTCATAAAGCAAGTCCTTAGAGACTTACAAAGAGACTTAGACTCCCATACAATAATAATGGGAGACTTCAACACTCCACTGTCAACATTAGACAGATCAACGAGACAGAAAGTTAACAAGGATATCCAGGAATTGAACTCATCTCTGCAGCAAGCAGACCTAATAGACATCTATAGAACCCTCCACCCCAAATCAACAGAATATACATTCTTCTCAGCACCACATCGTACTTACTCCAAAATTGACCACGTAATTGGAAGTAAAGCACTCCTCAGCAAATGTACAAGAACAGAAATTATAACAAACTGTCTCTCAGACCACAGTGCAATCAAATTAGAACTCAGGACTAAGAAACTCAATCAAAACCGCTCAACTACATGGAAACTGAACAACCTGCTCCTGAATGACTACTGGGTACATAACGAAATGAAGGCAGAAATAAAGATGTTCTTTGAAACCAATGAGAACAAAGATACAACATACCAGAATCTCTGGGACACATTTAAAGCAGTGTGTAGAGGGAAATTTATAGCACTAAATGCCCACAAGAGAAAGCAGGAAAGATCTAAAATTGACACTCTAACATTGCAATTAAAAGAACTAGAGAAGCAAGAGCAAACACATTCGAAAGCTAGCAGAAGGCAAGAAATAACTAAGATCAGAGCAGAACTGAAGGAGATAGAGACACAAAAAACCCTCCAAAAAATCAATGAATCCAGGAGTTGGTTTTTTGAAAAGATCAACAAAATTGACAGACCACTAGCAAGACTAATAAAGAAGAAAAGAGAGAAGAATCAAATCGACGCAATTAAAAATGATAAAGGGGATATCACCACCGACCCCACAGAAATACAAACTACCATCAGAGAATACTATAAACACCTCTATGCAAATAAACTGGAAAATCTAGAAGAAATGGATAATTTCCTGGACACTTACACTCTTCCAAGACTAAACCAGGAAGAAGTTGAATCCCTGAATAGACCAATAGTAGGCTCTGAAATTGAGGCAATAATTAATAGCCTACCAACCAAAAAAAGTCCAGGACCAGATGGATTCACAGCTGAGTTCTACCAGAGGTACAAGGAGGAGCTGGTACCATTCCTTCTGAAACTATTCCAATCAATAGAAAAAGAGGGAATCCTCCCTAACTCATTTTATGAGGCCAACATCATCCTGATACCAAAGCCTGGCAGAGACACAACAAAAAAAGAGAATTTTAGACCAATATCCCTGATGAACATCGATGCAAAAATCCTCAATAAAATACTGGCAAACCGGATTCAGCAGCACATCAAAAAGCTTATCCACCATGATCAAGTGGGCTTCATCCCTGGGATGCAAGGCTGGTTCAACATTCGCAAATCAATAAACATAATCCAGCATATAAACAGAACCAAAGACAAGAACCACATCATTATCTCAATAGATGCAGAAAAGGCTTTTGACAAAATTCAACAGCCCTTCATGCTAAAAACGCTCAATAAATTCGGTATTGATGGAACGTACCTCAAAATCATAAGAGCTATTTATGACAAACCCACAGCCAATATCATACTGAATGGGCAAAAACTGGAAAAATTCCCTTTGAAAACTGGCACAAGACAGGGATGCCCTCTCTCACCACTCCTATTCAACATAGTGTTGGAAGTTCTGGCTAGGGCAATCAGGCAAGAGAAAGAAATCAAGGGGATTCAGTTAGGAAAAGAAGAAGTCAAATTGTCCCTGTTTGCAGACGACATGATTGTATATTTAGAAAACCCCATTGTCTCAGCCCAAAATCTCCTTAAGCTGATCAGCAACTTCAGCAAAGTCTCAGGATACAAAATTAATGTGCAAAAATCACAAGCATTCTTATACACCAGTGACAGTCAAACAGAGAGCCAAATCAGGAATGAACTTCCATTCACAATTGCTTCAAAGAGAATAAAATACCTAGGAATCCAACTTACAAGGGATGTAAAGGACCTCTTCAAGGAGAACTACAAACCACTGCTCAGTGAAATCAAAGAGGACACAAACAAATGGAAGAACATACCATGCTCATGGATAGGAAGAATCAATATCGTGAAAATGGCCATACTGCCCAAGGTAATTTATAGATTCAATGCCATCCCCATCAAGCTACCAATGAGCTTCTTCACAGAATTGGAAAAAACTGCTTTAAAGTTCATATGGAACCAAAAAAGAGCCCGCATCTCCAAGACAATCCTAAGTCAAAAGAACAAAGCTGGAGGCATCACGCTACCTGACTTCAAACTATACTACAAGGCTACAGTAACCAAAACAGCATGGTACTGGTACCAAAACAGAGATATAGACCAATGGAACAGAACAGAGTCCTCAGAAATAATACCACACATCTACAGCCATCTGATCTTTGACAAACCTGAGAGAAACAAGAAATGGGGAAAGGATTCCCTATTTAATAAATGGTGCTGGGAAAACTGGCTAGCCATAAGTAGAAAGCTGAAACTGGATCCTTTCCTTACTCCTTATACGAAAATTAATTCAAGATGGATTAGAGACTTAAATGTTAGACCTAATACCATAAAAATCCTAGAGGAAAACCTAGGTAGTACCATTCAGGACATAGGCATGGGCAAAGACTTCATGTCTAAAACACCAAAAGCAACGGCAGCAAAAGCCAAAATTGACAAATGGGATCTCATCAAACTAAAGAGCTTCTGCACAGCAAAAGAAACTACCATCAGAGTGAGCAGGCAACCTACAGAATGGGAGAAAATTTTTGCAATCTACTCATCTGACAAAGGGCTCATATCCAGAACCTACAAAGAACTCAAACAAATTTACAAGAAAAAAACAAACAACCCCATCCAAAAGTGGGCAAAGGATATGAACAGACATTTCTCAAAAGAAGACATTCATACAGCCAACAGACACATGGAAAAATGCTCATCATCACTGGCCATCAGAGAAATGCAAATCAAAACCACAATGAGATACCATCTCACACCAGTTAGAATGGCGATCATTCAAAAGTCAGGAAACAACAGGTGCTGGAGAGGATGTGGAGAAATAGGAACACTTTTACACTGTTGGTGGGATTGTAAACTAGTTCAACCATTATGGAAAACAGTATGGCGATTCCTCAAGGATCTAGAACTAGATGTACCATATGACCCAGCCATCTCATTACTGGGTATATACCCAAAGGATTATAAATTATGCTGCTATAAGGACACATGCACACGTATGTTTATTGCAGCACTATTCACAATAGCAAAGACTTGGAATCAACCCAAATGTCCATCAGTGACAGATTGGATTAAGAAAATGTGGCACATATACACTATGGAATACTATGCAGCCATAAAAAAGGATGAGTTTGTGTCCTTTGTAGGGACATGGATGCAGCTGGAAACCATCATTCTTAGCAAACTATCACAAGAACAGAAAACCAAACACCGCATGTTCTCACTCGTAGGTGGGAACTGAACAATGAGATCACTTGGACTCGGGAAGGGGAACATCACACACCGGGGCCTATCATGGGGAGGGGGGAGGGGGGAGGGATTGCATTGGGAGTTATACCTGATGTAAATGACGAGTTGATGGGTGCAGCACACCAACATGGCACAAGTATACATATGTAGCAAACCTGCACGTTGTGCACATGTACCCTACAACTTGAAGTTTAATAATAATAAATAAATTTAAAAAAAAAAAAAAAAAAAAGAAAGGAATGAAATTCTAATACATGCTCCAACATGGGTGAACCTTAAGACATTATGCTAAGTGAAATGAACCACGTACAAAAGGAGAAATATTATACGATTCCACTTCCATGAGGTACCTAGAACAGGCAAGTTCATAGAGAAAGAAAGTAGAGTGGTGATTACCAGGGGCCATGCAGAGGGGAATGGAAGTTATCATTCAATGGGCACAGAGTTTCTGCTTGGGATGATGAACGAGTTCTGGAAATGGATCGTGATGATGATTGTACAACATTGCGAATGTTCTTAATGTTACTGAACTGTACACTTAAAAATGGTTAAAATGATAAATTTTATGCTATGTATATTTTACTATAATAAAATAAAAGGATATGGAAACTGAGAGACTGATTGTCTAAAGCCTCATAGCCACTATTAGGGGAAGCCAGGGTTTGAGCCCATCTGTGTGACATGTGATAAATTATCATATAGGGGGAAAAATTAGTAGTGATAATACTGACCTCCAGACAAAGCAAAAACCTCCTCTGAAGAAACCTTAGCTTCTCATGTCTATGCTGAGCTAATTTCCTGACCTGAGGTTGTTTTTCAGATGACAATTGGATGGGTGGAAAGAATGTTAACACATCACTCATTGAATATTATCTAGCCACGTCCTTCTGTAGATGACCTTATCTGCTGTTTTATCCTGTGGATCTACCTCTGTTTGAACTCTGAGAATAATTAAAGAACTAAAAGAAAAATAAACAAGGCTCCGGAAGCTTACAAATAACAGCAATAATGAGAGTAAATAGAGTGATTCCCTTCAGCCAGTGTCATGGAATTTTCCAGGTCTCTAGACTGTAGTGCGTAAGCTCATCATCCTTGTCTCCCATTCCTAGGTACTTGGCACAACACCTGGCCCATATCCATATTTGGCAATGTTTTAATGAATTGAATTACAATTTGAAACTTTAACCCCAAATCTGATAGGAGAGACACTCTTTCTTTCCAGTCTAGGTACTAAATAATCTGGTCTCCAACAGAAATCACTGATCTGAGATTTTCTTGTGCTGATTGTTTCCCTGTCTACCACCATTGCGTACAGAGACTAACTCTCCTTTTTCTTACCATGTCCTGGGCATCTTTATCAAAAGACCACTTAAGAAAGTTTAAGTACTGCATCCTTTCTTGGTAATAATAACAGCTCATGTTTACAGAGTGTGTGCTAGTGCCAGACAGGGCTGTAAGACATTATATTAGCAACTCATTTAATCTCCACAACTCTGTGAGATAGGCAGTAATATTCTTCTCACTTCAATGATGAAGAAACTGAAAAGCTTGCCCTGGATCAGACAGTAGTGGAAGCAAACTGTCATTCCTAGTCACTTTGCCTTGCTACTCAAAATATTCTATTATATAATGGAGATTTCTCAAGGAGAGAACATGGGACCAAGTCAAGAGCAATTCTTTTTTTTTGAGACAGAGTCTCATTCTGTTGCCCAGGCTGGAGTCCGGTGGTACAATCTTGGCTCACTGCAACTTCTGCCTTCTGAGTTCAAGCAATTCTCCTGCTTCAGCCTCCCAAGTAGCTGGAATTACAGGTGCACACCATCATGCCTGGCTACTTTTTGTATTTTTTAGTAGAGATAAGGTTTTGCCGTGTTGGCCGGGCTGATCTCGAACTCCTGACCTCAGGTGATCCACCCGCCTCTGCCTCCCAAACTGCTGGGATTACAGGCATGAGCCACCACGCCCGGGGGCCCCAAGACCAATTCTTGACAAGCTTGCAGTGAATTACTTCACTTCCAAGAAATGCCATAAACAGACCTGATGCAAGCTTATAATCAAAACCCCCACCTGAATTCTAGATTATTTAGTGCTTTCTTGGTCCACACAATTCAAGCCTTCCCTTTCTTACTTCTTAAATATTCATTAATGCAGTTACCGCTATTGATGAAATTCCACCTTTTAGGAAGTTGTATAATAATAAAATGAAGTCATTCCTGCCAGAATATAACTCAGTTTTTGATTGAGGGGTCAGTTCATTTTGTTTTGATGGTAGGAAGGGGAAGTAGTCAAGTGGTCTGAGTATATCTAGACATTCGTTCAGTCCTCTGCAATTAACGACTGTGGGGCCTAAGAGACATAATTTTTACCTCTCTGGGCCCTTCTCTTGTGAAATTAAGAGTTTCACAAAATTATAAGATCTTTTCCAACTTAGACTTGCTGTAACCAGCACTCAAAATAATCGGTTTCACAACCAATCTGTTCTATTTTATTCAATTATGAATTTTTTAAAGAAAGTCTCTTGAGGCTGGGCAAATCATTTTCCTTCTAAAGTTTTATATGGTTTTACTTCAAAAGTATCCCCCGTAGCTGCTCCCTGGCTTCCTTCTACCCTAGGAGTCTGTTCATCTGGTAACCAAGTGCTGAGACCCCTTGTGATCTGAGGCAGGAGGTTCAGGGTTGGAGCAGGGGGACATCTGGGGAGACTTTAAAGGGCGAGTTGTCCCTCAGGCCAGAAATGGTCAGGATTGGCATGCTAAGTTCAAGTCTCAACCTTCACTTCCTGAATTTCATTTTGCACCCACAGTAGGAAATACACTCTGTAAATCTTCAACTACCTACATGTTAGCGAAAGTGAGATTGGTGAGGGAGGTGCACAAGAATTCTACTTAAATCTGTTCAGTCCCCAACATCATACCCAACAAAGAATCTTTCCATCCCAAGAGTGACCAGGCCAACACCTCTCCATGGTTAAGAGGCAGGAGAATAGGGTCTGGAGGTGGGGAACTTAAGGCCAATTCGTGTGGAATGAAGGAAAAACACCAAGGTTTAGGGGCAGGGAATCTGAGGCCGATTTGTGCTGACTTTCTAAAAGAGAAAACACCCAGGTCTGGGGGCAGGGAGTCTAAGGTCAATCGGCGCTGACTTCCCAAAGCTGGATCAAAAGGAAAACACCTGGGTCTGGGGGCAGGGAACCTAAGGCTAATTAATGCAAACTTCATAAAGCTAAACCAAAAGGTAAAACCCCATCTCCCCAAGCCCCAGTAGCGAAGGGTTAAAGGTTACTCTCCCTACAACCCTCCTTCTTCCATCACATCTCAGATGGAAAGGGAGAGTGCCTCGGATTGGGCCCAGGCCAAGCAGGGACAATCCCTTCATCTGCACAGGGCACCAATTCACCTCAGCCTTTAATTAGCCACGGACCAAATCCTTCATCCAGATAAGGGGTAATGGATAAGAACCTCAAAAGGCACAGTTAAAACCCAGAAAACTTTGTAACCAGGCCCTTGAGCTGCTTGCTCCGGCCCACCCCTACCCTGTGGAGTGCTTTCTGACTTTAATAAATTCCTGTTTTTGCTGCTTCATTCCTGTGTCTCCTTCATTACTTTGCTTGTGCATTTTGTTCAATTCTTTGTTCAAAATGTCAAGAACCTGGACAATGTACACTGAAGGCCATCCTTCTGGTAACAGAGTTGACGTGGATTCTAACCCTCTACCAGAATTGTTGAAAGTGAGCCCTTAGTTTGATTTCCACAAGTTCCGGGCAGGCCTGGATTACCCTACATTTCAGGTGGAAGTTTGCCTGGAGGCAAATTGCGGTGCAGGCGACCCGCAGACCTGGGTAATAAGCCCAGCCGCAGAGCAGAAGGCTGCACTCCCATCTGCCTGCCCACCCTCTGCCCGTCCTCAGCATTTTCTCACTAAAGAAAAGGTTTTTAGCAAAAGTAACTTTGCATTGTGATTGATTTTTCATCTTTATTTTTCAGACAAACTAACCCAAAATAAAACATTAAAAAGTATTCCCAATGGAAGCATCTCCAACCTCTTTTAGAGGGGATTTAAAGTTGCCAGTGTTGTTTCTTGTCATTGTAAGTTTTTAAAATATATACAGTATACATGTCAACTTCCAGATGTAGCACTAAAACCAGAGCCCTCTGGTGCAGAGGGAGTCCCTGAGCAACCCCCATCCAGAAGAGCAGCTGTGGGAAATGGGGACCTGGCCATTGCCAAGCTTGGATGGGGATGTGGAAAAGCCTCCTTGTACCAGCGTGATAGCGCAAGGCTTGCTCAGAGGCTGGCCCCCTCCTCTATCCCCATCCTCCACCCAGGACATCCTGCACTGATTATTTCTAAATCAGGACCAAAGGCAACAAAGTGTAAACTCTACATTCCATTCCTTATGTAAGAAAGCCCTGTGAAAGTTTCCCTCTTGGCAAGAGAGAAAGTGGAGGAGGGTTAAGGAGTTGTCAGACTCCTTAAGGACTGCACATTTTAAAGGATAATTCTCCCATCTTCAATTTTCCCATGGGAAGAACCTTCAAAAAGAGACTGATTAGGGCCATACATCATGTCCCAATGCATCATGATCTGCGACAAAGCAATTCTGTTTTAAATAAGGTTGGGGAGTACTGCACATTCATCTCTCTCTTGCAGAGTCACGCTGTGTGTTAGCATGCTAAGGGTTCTGAGAAAAACTACTGTAAAGCAACCTGCTTATGTTTATCGCAAGATTTCCAAAAGCCTTTTGACAGTCTTTTTTCTCTCTTTTATGTAACACCTATTAACATCTGTTCTGAGAAATACACCTTGGGAAATGCTGGTGTAATGGAACATCAGAAAACCTTTAAAGTCAGAAAACCAAGGTTGGAATCACCGCTTGATCCCTTACGTGCTGTGGGGCCTTAGGAAATTGTCTTAACCTCCCTGAGTCTCTGTTTTGTCATCTTCAGAATTAAGTTAATAACTCCAACCTCACAAGGCTACTGTGAGGATGAAATAAGCAAGCTTATTGCTTGGCATCTGATAAATGGTAACTTGTTATTAACAAAAGTGACACCTTACGGAGTGGAGGTTGTAAGGCACTTCCCAGATCCTGCTGCTGGAATAAAGGAAGGATTTGTTCACCAAGCTGCTGGGAATGCCGCACAGGAAGACAGCCCTCAGCTCTCAGTCCTCTTCAGGAATTGTCTTGGCTAAAGAGAGCTAATCTGGGCCAAAGGCAAGTCCCATCTTTAGGGCAGCTGTGGGAAGGGCAGAGGTTACAAAGGTCTGGCTCCCTCACCCTATTTGGGGACAAGTCTGAGAGTTATTTCAGCTTCAGAACTTCCCGTGGCATTGGCTACAGTCTCTCTTGAGACGACTACAGCCTATCTTCTTCTCCCAGCCGTATATCCTTTCTCTTTCTTTGTCCTTTCTTGCTCTTCTGTTCCCCTCTACAGGTGTTAATCCAAGAGCACTCCCGGATAAACTTCCTGCAAATACATTTCCTGGAGACCCAGCTCATACCACATTGATTCTAATAGCCCACCTTCCATTCAAACTTTGAATGGCAGGAAAGAAAGGTGTGCAAAGCTCAAAGGGCCTCAGAGAGACCCAGATTTATGCCTTTAAGCATATATGAGTTCCATATAGAGAAATGCATCACCACAGCTACTCTGGGCCACTGCCTATAGGGTAGCCCTGCTCTGCAAGGAGCAGCTTTAAAAAAATAAATTAAATTAAAATTAAAAAAAGAAATGCATCACGCTTGAGCCCAGGAGTTTGAGTCTGCAGTGAGCTATGACCACACCAACTGCACTCCAGCCTGCATGACAGAGCAAGACTGTCTAAGAAAAGAAAAAAAAGGAAAGAAATGCATTAAGTACCAGGATACCAGGAAAACATCCTCTCCATCAGTGATCGGTTTCCTCAGTGAAACAGAGTACTGATTTATTCCTCAAAGTGTGGCTCATCAGCATCACCTGAGAAGCTTGAAAATTGTGAGGCTTCCCAGGCCCTTGCAGAGACTATCTCAGAAGTAGGTCTCCAATAATACCGGAAATAAACATTGGTAACAAAATCTCCAAATGACATGGATACAGGTTATCTTTGGACCACCGTGGAGAATCAGTGCTGCAGACTTCTTCTGTAAAGGATCAGATAGTACATAAGACTGGCAGGTCGTGTAGTCTCTGTCATAACTATTCAACTCTGGTTGTGGCATGGAAGCAGCCATAGGCAATATGTTCGATGAATGAGAGTGGCTGTGTTCTGATAAAACTTTATTTACAGAAAAGGCAGCTGGCCGGATTTGGCCATAGGCCATGCTTTGCTACCTTCTGCCCTAGACCTTTGCTATTCAAGCCTTGGTGCTAGGACCATCAGTATCATCTGGGCCCATGCTAGAAATGCCAAATCTCAGGCCCAGTCCGCAAACTACTGGATAGAACCTGTCAGTAACAAGACAAGTAACAAGATCCTCTGGTGATTTCCAGTACATTTGAGTTTGAGAAACAATGCTATGTAGTGTCCATTGGGGCAAGAGCACAGATTAAAATGCCATGAGCTGGTTAGCTTCTCTCTGTTCTGTGATTACAGAGGAAAGATCAGAACCTAGGCTGAGCCAGTTCTTGCAAAAGTGTGACACACAAAGCAGGTTGGCTTCATGTACCCATTTACTGGGAAAACAGTAAGTTCTAACTTTCTAACTGGGACCCTGTGGATAATTAATGTGATAGACACACAATTTTTTAAAAATTCAATCAAGGCCGGGCACAATGGCTCATGCCTGTAATCCCAGCACTTTGGAAGGCTGAGGCAGGCAGATCACTTGAGGTCAGGAGTTCGAGACCAGCCTGGCCAACATGGTGAAACTCTGTCTCTACTAAAAATACAAAAATTAGCCAGGCATGTTGGCAGGCACCTGTAATCTCAGCTACTGCGGAGGCTGAAGCAGGAGAATCGCTTGATTCTGGGAGGCAGAAGTTGCAGTGAGCTGAGATCACACCACTGTACCCCAGCCTGGGGGACAGAGTGAGACTCTGTCACAAAAAAACACAAAACAAAACAAATAATGCAATCAAGCTGAAGTATAGGGAGAGAAAAGAAAGAAAACTTATTTTTGAGGGAAAGTAAGAGTGGAGGAGATAATCTGGTTGCCAGGCACTAGAGCTCATCTTCCTGAATCATGCTATCCTGTTTTTCCAGTACAGACATCACAATATTGCATTAGTCAAGTGATTCTGCAACATCATTTAAATGACATAAGGTGTCTGCTTGTATCTGAGCATGATTCTGAGGGTGGACTTGTGCCAGCCCATCTGTTCCTCAGAGATTATATCCAGAATTAATTATATTAGAAACTCAAAAACAGCAGGCTTACTTTGGCACGATGACCCTAGCAATGGATATAAAAGGATTGCACGCCAGAAGAACTCGCCTCTTAAGGGACGCCACCAGCAAAAGGGCAGATACATCTTGTCCTCCCCTCTGCCCATGCGCTAAGGAAAGCCCAGAGATGCTTTCTTTGCTGGATCTAGCCATTCCATTCTCTAGAGCAGTGGTCAGCAAACTTTTTCTGTAAAAGACCAGATAGTATATGTAGGAAGGCAAAATTGTATTTCTGCCTTTTTAGGATCCCTGGCTGAGCCTGAGAATTAAAGTGACATGAAATAGATTAACAGAAGAAAAATATACACATTTAATACAAGTTGTGGTTGACACAGGAGTTTTTCTAAGAAAATAGGAGGGTCTTGGCCCGGCGCGGTGGCTCACGCCTGTAATCCCAGCACTTTGGGAGGCTGAGACGGGCGGATCACGAGGTCAGCAGATGGAGACCATCCTAGCTAACACGGTGAAACCCCGTCTCTACTAAAAATACAAAAAACTAGCCGGGCGAGGTGGCGGGCGCCTGTATCCCAGCTACTCCGGAGGCTGAGGCAGGAGAATGGCATGAACCTGGGAGGCGGAGCTTGCAGTGAGCGGAGATCGCGCCACAGCACTCCAGCCTGGGCGACAGAGCGAGACTCTGTCTCAAAAAAAAAAAAAAAAAAAAAGAAAGAAAGAAAGAAAATAGGAGGGTCATATTAGGTTGAACAGAGAGAGGCAGTTGTGGAAAAGTAACTAAATTATGTGGCAGAGGCTAAAGGAAGATAAGAATTAGTTTAACAAGGTCTGTTTGCAAAGAACTCTCTCAGCTATGACTCTCCACCAAAGAATGGTCTTTTTCTCCTGGTACAGGGAGAGCATCTTTCACATGGGAGTCTTTATCTCCTGTTTTCTGAAAGAAAGGGGGAAGATTACAAAGCGCTTCTTGTATCTCATGTTTCTCAAGTGCCTTCAGCTAGAAGTGTCATGTCAAGGCCGGGCGCGGTGGCTCAAGCCTGTAATCCCAGCACTTTGGGAGGCCGAGACGGGCGGATCACGAGGTCAGGAGACCGAGACCATCCTGGCTTATACGGTGAAACCCCGTCTCTACTACAAAATACAAAAAAACTAGCCGGGCGAGGTGGCGGGTGCCTGTAGTCCCAGCTACTCGGGAGGCTGAGGCAGGAGAATGGCGTGAACCCGGGAGGCAGAGCTTGCAGTGAGCCGAGATCCGGCCACTGCACTCCAGCCTGGGCGACAGAGCAAGACTCCGTCTCAAAAAAAAAAAAAAAAAAAAAAAAAAAAGAAGTGTCATGTCAAAGTGGCATATTTTCGGGTGGTATATTCTGCCCCCCTTCATAAATATTTTAGGCTCTGTCAGCTATAAGGTCTCTGTTACAACTACTCACCTCTGCCATTCTAGTGGAAAAGCAGTCATAGACAATTTGTAAAGGAATGGATGTGGCTGCGTTCAATAAAACTTTGTTTGCAAAAGCAAACAGTGAGCTGGATTTGGCCTGTGGATTTTAGTTTGCTGCCTCCTGCTCTAGAGTCTGGTCTAGACTACTGCCTTTCAAACATTAATATGCATAGGAATTAATAAGGTATCATGTTAAAATGTAGATTTTGATTCAATAGATGGGGTCTGAGATTCTATAGCTTTAGCAAGTACTGACATGTTACTAATGATGATGATCCAAGGACCATACTTTGAACAGCAAGGCTTGAATTAAGACTAGTAGTTCTCAATCCTGAATGCACCCTAGAATCATCTGAAGAACTTTAAAAATACCAGTGCCTGGTTTTCACTCCTTCCCTGCCACACTCCACTATGATTTCTCCTTTGGAGTCTCGTTCTGTCGCCCAGGCTGGAGTGCTGTGGCGCAATCTCGTCTCACTGCAAGGTCCACCTCCCGGGTTCACGCCATTCTCCTGCCTCAGCCTCCCAAGTAGCTGGGACTACAGGCACCTGCCATCATGCCCGGCTAATTTTTTGTATTTTTAGTACAGACGGGGTTTCACTATGTTAGCCAGGATGGTCTTGAACTCCTGATGTCGTTATCTGCCTGCCTTGGCCTCCCAAAGTGCTGAGATTACAGGCATGAGCCACCACACTCAGCCCATTATGATTTCTTTATTTTGTGGTATGGCCTGAGCATCAGGATTTTGTTGTTGTTGTTGTTGTTATACCTTCAGTTCTAGGGTACATGTGCACAATGTGCAGGTTTGTTACATAGGTATACATGTGCCATGGTGGTTTGCTGCACCCATCAACTCATCTTTACATTAGGTATTTCTCCTAAGGCTATCCCTGTCCCAGCTCCCTACCCCCGACAGGCCCCAATGTGTGATGTTCCCCTTCCTGTGTCCAAGTGTTCTCATTGTTCAATTCCCATCTATGAGTGAGAACATGTGCTGTTTGGTTTTCTGTCCTCGTGATAGTTTGCTGAGAATGATGGTTTCCAGCTTCATCCATGTCCCTGCAAAGGACATGAACTCATCCTTTTTTTATGGCTGCCTAGCATTCGGTGATATATATGTGCCAGATTTTCTTAATCCAGCCTATCATTGATGGACATTTGGGTTGGTTCCAAGTCTTTGCTATTGTGAATAGTGCCACAATAAACATACGTGTGCGTGTGTCTTTATAGTAGCATGATTTATAATCCTTTGGGTATATACCCAGTAATGGGATTGCTGGATCAAATGGTAATTCTAGTTCTAGATCCTTGAGGAATTGCCACACTGTCTTCCACAATGGTTGAACTAATTTACACTCCCACCAACACTGTAAAAGCATTCCTATTTCTCCACATCCTCTCCAGCATGTGTTATTTCCTGACTTTTTAATGATTGCCATTCTAACTGGCATGAGATGGGATCTCATTGTGGTTTTGATTTGCATGTCTCTGGAGCATCAGGAATTTTTTTTTTTTTTTTTTTTTTTTTTGAGATGGAGTCTCGCTGTGTTGCCCAGGCTGGAGTGCAGTGGCGTGATCTTGGCTCACTGCAAGCCCCGCCTCCCGGGTTCACACCATTCTCCTGCCTCAGCCTCCCTAGTAGCTGGGACTACAGGCGCCCGCCACTACGCCTGGCTAATTTTTTGTATTTTTAGTAGAGACAGGTTTTCACCGTGGTCTTGATCTCCTGACCTCGTGATTCGCCCGCCTTGGCCTCCCAAAATGCTGGGATTACAGGCGTGAGCCACCGCGCCCGGTCTGGAGCATCAGGATTTTTAAAAGCTCCCTAGGTAATCCTGATATGCAACCTGAAATTAAGAATATTGCCCAGCATGTGAATGAAAGATTTAAGGGTTTGTTTGATAAGTCTTAAATTCACTGCTCAGATTTATAAAATGGAACACTTGATCAGAATGAAGTTATCCTTTGAGGAAAGGAAATCTTTCTACCCAAGAGGAATGGCACTTGGGTAGAAAGTCACCAGGTCTCTGAATTAACCAAACAGGATTAGATTTAAAGCCCAAGCGGATGAATAAACTGTATAGGAGGGCGCAGCCCCTTCCTCTGAGATTGAGGCAAGAAGAGCAACACAAGATTTTGTTAGGGGCTAGAAACTGGGGCATTCATGTCAACTGTTTTGTACAGGAAGAGATATTCAGCCAGCAAACACTTTCTGAGCACTTAGCATGTCCCAGGGGAGGTCACCTGCTGAGTATGGGAAATGAAAGTGGAGTGAAAGACTTGAAGAGAATTGTGAAAATTTAGAACAGGTTCTGTGAACACTAGGAGAACACGCAGAGCAGGGGACAGATGGATTTCCCAGTGCTGTTGTCGGCCAGCTGCGGTTAGAAACATTTTTCTGCTGAATAAAAGGAAGAATTTGCTGACAGTAAAAACTGTCCTGAGTTGTCATGGGCTTCCCTCAGAAATGGGGAACTTCCAGTGGCTGGATCTCAACCATAGGTGAGATCAGCACTTTTCATCCGGAAAACCTGTGTACCAAGAATAGCCGAGCGAGCGGGGTGTTACTAGTAATTTTGGCTAATAATGATACCAACCTATGCAAATGCATAACTTTTAAAATGCGCTCTAGAATACAATCAAGGCTGAGCCTGTAATAGCATCCATCTTAATTACTTGTAGTATTGATTCACTTGGAGTGGAAGGTAAAAGGTGTGGTGCAAGCTTAGCTGCCAGGAATTGTACAGAACCCACAAACTATCTGATCTCATCAGCAGAGGTAATATATCTCATATGTGAATGTTATCCACTGAGTGTGGGGGAATGGAAAAATGGGCTGAGAACTGTTGAGACAGATGACAACGTGGTCGTGGGAGATCTAAGAACTGAATGAAGATCTAAGAATTGAATGTGGAATGGGGATGTTGACTTGAACAGTTATAGTTCTTCCTACTCTGATATTCTGTGATTCTAAGAAAACACCTGTGTGTCTGAATCTTCCTTGGGTTTGAAAGTAAAAGCTTCACACAAGAAGGGAATGAATCACTACATAAATTATTCAGCGCTTGAAGGCCCTCAGAGAATTACTTTCTGTTCTTTGATTGAGGCAGGGATTTTCTCCTAGATCCTTAGTCTGAGTAAAGGCTGAGTTTTGGATCTCTCGGGTCCAGAAAAAAATGTTATAGATAATTAGACTATCATTATCTAGGCCTCCTCCATCTTGGATCATTAGGACTATAAAAGCATTAATTACGTTGTGCATAGCTTGCAATACATTCTTTTCCCTACTTACAGTCCAGAATTGCTGGTTGAGATAGATAAGGTGTTGTTGCAAAGGGACTTCACAGCTAGTGGGAAACAGTATGACATAACAGTGCCTGGGGCCAGATACCAGTTTTACTGTGTTCCAGGTGGTTACCTTAGCCAGGTTACTTTCTGCTCAGTGCCAGCCTCATCACTGGTAAAATGAGAATAATAATGTATCAGAGGGTTACCGTGAAGACATAATACACGTCGAGTGCTTTGAATAGCACCTGGCAGGTATAAGGTAGGTAAGTATTCCAGCTACCTTACTTACATAATTCCTACCTTCTAGGAGCTGGAAGAAAGATAACACTTAGATGGACATACTTTTTCAACCCATGCAGCCAACAAAATAGGATCATAAAACCGAAACAAAATTAGACAGTAGGTATTTCACTACCTCCTTTTTTTTTTTTTTTTTTTGAGACAGAGTCTCACTCTGTCACCTAGGCTGGAGTACAGTGGTGCGATCTTGGCTCACTGCACGCTCCGCCTCCCAGGTTCACACCATTCTCCTGCCTCTGCCTCTGGAGTAGCTGGGACTACAGGTTCCCACTACCACGCTCGGTTAATTTTTTTTTGTATTTTTAGTAGAGACAGGGTTTCACCATGTTAGTCAGGATGGTCTCAATCTCCTGACCTCATTATCTGCCCGCCTTGGCCTTCCAGAGTACTGGGATTACAGGCACAAGCCACCACGACCCGCCCTACCTCCTTTCATAGGTTCTCCTTGTTTAAAAAATTAGGCACCAACTCTTTAGCTTGGTATCAGAATCCTTCATGACAATGCCAATGTTTCAACACACATAATACACTCTTCCCCATTAAGTCAATAACCTACGCTTGAACAAAATCAGACCATTTGCTGTGTTCCCAGTGGGCATGATATGTCCCCAGCTCTGAAAGCTTACTCATAGTATTCACCCAATCTGTATGCAATATATTTTTCACTCATCTTTGCTGGTTAATATCTTCTCATCCTTTACCATCCAAGCCAAGTGACTTTCTCTATGAAGACTTTCTTTAAAACCCCAGTAGACAAAATATGTCTATCCCTGTCTGTGGTACCTTAACACTTTATATACTTGATACTTTCATTACCATACTTTTCACACACTTCCTTGGTGTAGAGTTATTTTGTAAATTCCTCCAGATTTTAAGTGACTTGAAAGAGAATTTTTTCCTTATTCATCTTTATTTCTCATCCTGTGAGTGGCTCCCACCATCACTGCCCCCACAATATGCACAGTGCAGACCATGCTGCCTTATAAATATAGGCATTTGATAAATGTGGGCTGGTTATGGGACTCTCTGGGACATAAGAAAGCACTTAATTGGAATGAAGATTGGGAAGAGTTCCCTATCCAGCCTAAGTGGGGCAAGAAAGAGCAGATGCTGTAACCCGGGGGCTTTGAGCACTTATTAAAATTAGATATTTAAAGTCCAAGAACAAATTCTAGCACATACTGAGTATTAGGCATATTTTAGATGCTAGCCACCCCCTCTTCTAGAAGATCTGCCCCCTTCCCACAGCTCCTGACGAAGTGGTGAATGAATCATCTATCTTTGTTCTATTGTAGTCCCCACTGCATCTTGAGTCAAAGCTTACCTACCCTACAGCCTCATGAGACAAGATGAGCTCAGCCACAGGCTCTGTCCACTAAAATTTCAAGTTAGGACTTAAAAATACTCAACTAGGAGCTATAAACTCTAAAACTGTTGCAATACTAACAACAACAAGAACAGCTGTATTTATTGAGTATATGCTATGTGCCAGTCACTGTGTGGCACGTAGTACATGCTCAATGTACTTAAGGACAATATCTTTACTCCTCACAATACTCTGAAGGTGAGGCTGTTATTACCCCCATTTTATTTTATTTTTATTATTATTATTTTTTGAGACAGAGTGTTGTTCTGTTGCCCAGGTTGGAATGCAGTGGCGCCATCTTGGCTCACTGCAACCTCTGCCTCCTAGGTTCAAGCGATTCTCCTGCCTCAGACTCCCATGTAGCAGGAACTACAGACGGGTGCCACCACACCCGGTTAGGTTTTGTATTTTCAGTAGAGATGGGGTTTTACCCTTTTGTCCAGTCTGGTCTTGAACTCCTGACCTCAAGTGATCCGCCTGCCTCAGCCTCCCAAAGTATTGGGATTACAGGTGTGAGCCACTGTGCCTGGTCTCCCCCATTTTATAGATGAGAAAACTGGAACATAGAGAAGTGAAGTTTTAAATCGAGAGTCAAACTCCAGCAACCTGTCTCCAGAGTCTATGCTCTTAACTACTGTACTAAAATATGTTTCCCCGGGGCAGGGCAAGTCAAGATGAAATGTCTCAAAGACTCAAAGACGGGGCACAGACAAGCCAATGAGTAAGCAAAGGAAGATGTAAAAACAACTATGGGGGAGGAGCAAAGGGAGAAACACTCGTGAAAGATTACACAGTCCCAAGGCAGCCACAGAAAGACACAGGACAACCCCATTTCTCCATAGCTATAAAATTCCTGTGGCTTGGCAATATTACATTTCCTGCCTTAGGATTTTGTAACCCTCACTGCTTATGATAGACTGACCTTTGCACTAGCTAAATAAGTGGAGCATAAAAAGAACCTGGTGTACATTGTTAAAAGCCTATGTCTCCATGTTCAGTGTGGACTCAGAAGTCACACTCACTGCTGGGTCCTCAAGTCAGGCCAGCTCCCACTTTGCAAATCATGAGTGAGAAGACCTTATTGGAGCTCCAGCTCTGCCATGCTATTAAAACTAAGAAACCTTGAACTGGTCCTTAATGTGTTTGGATCTCAGTAGCTTCATTTATAAAATGAGTGTCAGGAGAGGGAAGAACCAATAACAAAACATTAGACCCGCCATCTGCCTCCGGCCAAAAGTTGTGACTGAGGCTCAGCTAACAGTAAGTGGAAAAGCCATGCAAATGCAGAACTGTTTGTTTTTTTTTTTTTAAGCGTAGCATTCCTTAGGACTTGTGTGTAAACCATGACTGTTTTCAGTGGTGCTAGGCTAGTCAGTAAAGAAAAAAGTAATGCTACCTATCACGCTGGCATTCCCCTCTCTCACATCTCTTGTTTACAAAGTTACAGGTATTGCCAGAAAATACCCACATTCCTTTGTTCTCACTAATGAGTCAACTCTGGAAGCACCAGTCCCTTTATCAGTAAGACAGATCTACCTTTTCTAAGTCTCTGTTTACTCATCAACAGAAACATTCTCCTGGGCTGTTCTCCATAGTCTTGGCTCACAGTCTTCCTGTGTCTTTGTGCTTTACCAGACTTTACCTTTTCTGCCCACTTGGACCTAGATGGCCTCCCGCCCCCAACAATAAGGGCTATGATTCCTGCCAGCGAGTCTCTTGTTTGTTTTGGGGAGAAGCTTACTTGGCAACAAAGAGATGGGACAGATAGTTATTAGCTTGAGTGCCCAGACAATGTGATTCACTGATACTGTTAAATTTACAAGACACAGAGATGCTACATTTAATTGCATTTTGTCGTAGATTTATTTTGTTAAATAAAATTCACAGGAGGTCATTGGTTTGGACTGAGCTCCCTCTGCACTAGATCCAACAGGCCAGGCCAAAATGGAGTCACTCATGCTGATGTTCTGCACTACCATGCCGAAACTGACTTGTTTATCTGACCTACCAAGAAATCAACAGAGATAATAGCCAAATTCCCAAACAGGCCAGTTTTAGGAATCCTTTTCTGCCTTAACCTTTACAAGAAAAGTAACTTTGAAAACCAATCTACTCTTTGTTCTCTGTTCGGGCTTTCCTCAACCCTTGCGGATAAGCTAACCTCTCCTGCTCAGCTCATAGGAACACTCATTCAATTTTATGGAATGAGGCGTTGCCCAACTCTAGAATGGCAAACAAAAGCCAATTAAGATCTTTAAATTTGTTGTAATTTTGCCTTTTGTCAGTTTGTAAATGAACTCTGCCGCCCTCATAAATATTGGGTTGTCCCCACCTTCAGAAAGGTCTTATGTCTCATCAAAACCATAATATCACTAAATCATAGTCTTCCTGTCTTGTAACTCATGCAGACATGACCACAATTTCCCACATATAAATGATATTTGAAGCTTATTTTATTAGATTATGGAATGGGAAGGACCCCGGCAAGTTAAAATCCCTGGGGTAAGATTGCCAGATAAAATACACAATGCTGAGTATATATGTGTGTGTATATATATATATTTTTCCTTTATATATATATTTTTTTCTTTTTTCTTTTTTTTTTCTTTGCTATATTATCTAGGCTGGAATGCAGCGGCATGAATACAGCTCACTGCAGCCTCGACCTCCTGGGCTCAAGTGCTCCTCCTGCCTCAGCTTCCCGAGTAACTGAGACTACAGGCCTGGGCCACCATGCCTGGCTAATTTCTTTTCTTTTCTTTTCTTTTCTTTTCTTTTCTTTTCTTTTTTCTTTTCTTTTTGTAAAGACAAGGTCCTGCCATGTTGCCCAGGCTAGTCTTGAACTCCTGGGCTCAAGCAGTCCTCCTGCCTCAGCCTCCCAAAGTGCTGGGATTACTGGCATGAGCTACCACATCCAGCCCTGAGTTAAATTTGAACTCTAGATAAATAATGAATAAACAACCAATATTGCATGGGGCAGAATTATACTAAAAAATTATTTGCTGATAACTGAAATTCAAACTTAAAGGGAATCCTGTATTTTTATTTGCTAAATCTGACAACCCTACCCAGAAGTCCAATTCTGACTCTTACAACAGATAAGAGTTGTAAATTTAAATTCTGTCATCCTCAGAATCCTCTATAAAATGAAAAGTCTGAATAAGATGAATCCTAAGTTTTCTTGCAGTTCAATAATTATGTAATTCTGTGACTCAAGTACTAATGAACTACAAATGTGACACTGGGCAAGTTAGTTCCTTGGTGGATCTATTTCCTCCTCTTCAAAATAAGGATGATAAAGCCAACGTCACAATTATTAGATGAATGGACCTGGCTCATGACTTGTCTTAGACAAACAAAGCTGGATATCAAAGAGGTGAAAGTAGGTTTTATTCAACTACTGACAGTAAGGAAAGAGTTGGGCTGCCTTCTGATTTGTGCAAAGGTAACTAGGCATTTTAAAGGGAAAATAAGGGAGGAGGAAGCGTGAGCAACTGCAGCTCAGGCAGAATCAGGGAAAATGAAAACTGACCAAGGATTGGTCAGGGTATATGTAATTTACCCAGGCTGGCTGCATCTGCTAGCTGGCAGGTACAGAAGTCAGGATTCTATCCTCCCACAGAGACTGGGATTCCCAGGCCCTATTCTTCCTGATTATATCGCAAAGGAATAGTTTTCAGGTCCTTGAGAAAGATACTCCTGAGTAGTAGGAGATACATATACATCTCAAAGCAACAGAGAAAGGACTCAGAATTGTAAGCCACTTTGATTTCATGTGCTAGGAAAGGGAAGTCAGGGGCCTATTGTCAGGTGTTGACGAGAACAAACAGTAAATGCTTCTGACAGCCTTGAGATTTTCCTGACAGGAACTCAAAAAGGGGCAGGGTTTTCTCAATGATGCCGCCTTCCATGCTAGAAACCATGGAAGAAACCATCGGTCAAGTCTTAGTGCAGGACTGAGCAGTTCTTATGAGCCAATAGTTCTTTGCAGTTCTCATCTTCAAAAGTGCATGGCATAGTAACTTGTGCTTAATCATTAATCGTTTGTTTATTCATTCAAAATACTATAAAATCCCTCATGATCAAGCTGTATCTTAGGAACTTTTTTTTTTTTTTTTTTTTTTTTTTTTTGCGACGGAGTCTTGGCTCTGTTGCTCAGGCTGGAGTGCAGTCACATGATCTCAGCTCACTGCAAGCTCCGCCTCCCATTCTCCTGCCTCAGCCTTCCCAGTAGCTGGGACTACAGGCGCCCGCCACCACGCCCGGCTAATTTTTTGTGTTTTTAGTAAAGATGAGGTTTCACTGTGTTAGCCAGGATGGTCTCAATCTGCTGACCTCGTGATCTGCCTGCCTCGGCTCCCAAAGTGCTGGGATTACAGGCATGAGCCACCGCGCCCAGCCGAGTTTGCTCTTTCTTTCACTCTGATGTTGAAGGAAAGGCTGAGCCAGATGCAGCGGCTCCAACGTGCCCCTAATGTTGCAGGCACATTTCTGCTCTATCAGCTTTACTTCATCTTTGCAGTTGTCTTCTCATTAAAGGTTGGCCACTGCAGTTCCACATGATCCTCCTGCCTCAGCCTCTGAAGTAGCTGAGACCACAGGTGTGTGCCACCATGCCTGGCTATTTTTAAAATTTTTAGTAGAGATGAGGTCTCACTATGTTGCTCAGGCTGGTCTGGAACTCCTAGGCTCAAGTGATCCTCTTGGTTTGTCCTCCCAGAGTGCTGGGATTTCAGGTGTGAGCTACTATGCCCCACCATTTGCTTAAAATATTATGAATCTTTGCAAATTGCTGGTAAGCAATGATGGTGCTGCAGCTTAAAATGAATCTTATTTCTTCATTAAGGCATCTCTTAAGACTTGTCATTGTCACCATTTTTGTTGACACGAAGTTGGTGACCTATGGACTCAAAATACACATCTTTATTCTAGAATTTGTATGTTAGCTTTCAGCTTGCCCTCCCTTCGTTTGGTCCAAAATAAAAAGATCCCTCAGTTTCTGAATAGGTGAAGGTACTACACTGATTTAATTATATCTGTATTGCAGCAAATCTGAGCTGGATCTAGGGAAGAGTGTGTGTCCTATTTTTGTTTCTCTTTACTCATTAGATTTCTATTTTTAAATGGTGCTAAATTGTGAATTTAATGCAATGCACACAGAAGCAGTCATGGCTGGAATTTTATCCCTCCTTGGCTCTAAAGAGTTTTCACAGATTTAGGCTTTGTATGAAGAACTTCTTGGCCAGGCGTGGTGGCTCACACCTGTAATCCCAGCACTTTGGGAGGCCAAGATGGGCAGATCACGAGGTCAGGAGATCAAGACCATCCTGGCTAACATGATGCAACCCTATCTCTACTAAAAATACCAAAAAAAGTAGCTGGGCGTGGTGGCAGGTGCCTGTAGTCCCAACTACTTGGGAGGGTGAGGCAGGAGAACAGCGTGAACCCGGGAGGTGAAGCTTGCATTGAGCTGAGATCGAGCCCCTGTACTCCAGCCTGGGTGACAGAGTGACACTCCGTCTAAAAATATACATATAGAAAGAAAGAAAGAGAGAGAGAGGGAAAGAAAGAAGGAAAGAAAGAAAAGAAAGAAAGAAAGAAAGAAAGAAAGAAAGAAAGAAAGAAAGAAAGAAAGAAAGAAAGAAAGAAAGAAAGAAAGAAAAGAAAGAGGAAAGAAAAGAAAGAACTTCTTCATCTTTCTCAGATTATCCTCTTTTTTTCCACTCCATTGATGTTGCCTTGGTTCTGGCCTTCATTACTGCTTGCCTGGATGATTACACTCTTGGTTTTTCTTGTTTTATTTTGTTTTTTGTTTGTTTGTTTTATTTTGAGGTGGAGTTTTCACTCTTGTTACTCAGGCTGGAGTGCAGTGGTGCAATCTCAGCTCTCTGCAACCTCGCCTCCCAGATTCAAGCAATTCTCCCGCCTCAGTCTCCCTAGTAGCTGGGATTACAGGTATGGGCCACCACACCTGGTTAATTTTTTTGTATTTTCAGTAGAGACAAGGTTTCAAGAGGTTGGCCAGGTTGGTCTGGAACTCCTGACCACAGGTGATCCATCTGCCTCAGTCTCCCAAAGTGCTGGGATTACAGGCGTGAGCCACCACGCCCAGCCTATACTCTTGTTTTAAAATGATTACTCTACTTCCAGCATCCCTCACAGCATTTGTTAAGCTAAACTGTGTATAACAAAAGCTCCAAGTAAGAGTGGTATAAACAAGATAGAAATTTATTCTTCTTACAGACCTTCTGGAGGTGGAGGATTTCCCCCACTGGCATGGGGAAGAAATGCTGGATAGAAACATGGGGTTGTTTGGGAGAAAGAGATATGGCAGTTGCCATATGACAGAACTAGAGAGATACAGAGATGTTTAAGAGTTATGTGCAATGCATTTCCCTTCTCCATATTCACAAGAAACTTTAGTAACAATTGACATCACTTGTCTGTGCTTTTATAGCAGCAGTCCCCAAACTTTTTGGCACCAGGGACAGAACTGGTTTTGTAGAAGACAATTTTTCCACAGACCAGGAGGCGGGGATGGTTTCAGGGTAAAACTGTTCTACCTCAGATCAGGCATTAGATTCTTATAAGGAGTGGGCAACCTAGGTCTTTTACATGTTCAGTTCACAATAGGGTTTGTGCTCCTGTGAGACTCTAATGTCCTCGTGTGTGCAGCTCACAATGAGGTTCATGCTCCTACAAGAATCTAATACCACCGCTGATCTGACAGGAGGCAGAGCTTAGGCGGTAATGCTTACTTGCCCACAGCTCACTCTCTGTTGTACAGCCTGATCCCTAACAGGCCACGGACTGGTACCGGTCCACAGCCCGGGGGTTGGGGACCCTTGTTTTAGAGACTCACTTAAATATGTGATTCTTCCAGAATCATTAAGGCAGGTGCTAGGACTTGCCCAAGGAGGCTCAGCTGTATTTAGATTGCAAATGAGTGATGATGTCGACCTGGACTCTTTACAGCACCTGGTGAGGTTTCAGAGCAGCATCTTTCAGTGTGTGCGAGTTTAGAAATTGTCATGGTCATTTCCACCAACATACTCTGCTTTTCTCACTTGAAGAGAAATTACATTTCATCTTTATCACCACCTCTTATTTACCATGAACACATAGAATAACTGAGACCACACAAAGACACTAAGAATCTCAAATCTTTTCTGTTCACAGTTGACTTTGGCAGAATGAAAGAACTCACAGGCTAACTATTCCCACTGGCTTCTTACTGCCCTTACCTAAGAAAGAAAGAAACATCAAGATAAGTGGCTAAGTGAGCCCAAATAAGGGGCATCTACATTGTGTTAAATATAATTCTTTATTCTCTGTGGCCAAATCAAAAGCACAGACATGAGTTTCACAGAGACCAATAGGAAAGTCCCTACCTAATGTGTCTTGTGGCCTCTGCACCACATTGTGAGAACCACTGCCATTAACTTTTGCTTTATGTTGGTCTTTTGAGGTCTTCCTTGCATTCATTGGCATTCCCATCCTTATTCTTATCACCTCTCAAACCTCTGTTTGAAGAAAGTGCTGAGGCAATCCTGACCCTCAGTTCTAAGCAGAATATGTCATGAGGCAGTCAGTGTCTTACATTCAAATGTTCTTTTTTGAGGGAAAACAGCCACAACAGCCAACAGAATGTCATTTATTGATTGTGCAATGAGAATAGAACACTGCTTCATGCAGTGAGGAATGACATGTGCAATGAGAATAGAACACTGCTTCATGCAGTGAGGAATGACACATAGTCATCTACTGTGACAAGGCACGGGTGGAAAAAGCCTTGAGCTTGGAGTCAGAAAACCTGGGCTCAAATCTTGACTTTTTCACTAATACGCATTTATGTTATTTGCAAAACCTCTCTAAGCTTTCACTTCTTCATCTATAAAACAGACACGATATTATCTATCTCACAGGATAGTTTTAAGGATAAAATGAGATAATCAATGTAAAATTTCTAGAACCATGTTAGGCATTCAAAAAGTTAATCTGCGGGGGGTGCGGGGCAAGGGGAGGGAGAATATTAGGACAAATACCTAATGCATGTGGGGCTTAAAACCTAGATGATGGGTTGATAGGTACAGCAAACCACCATGGCACGTGTATACCTATGTAACAAACCTGCATGTTCTGCACTTGTGTCCCAGAACTTAAAGTTAAAAAAAAAAATGTTAATCTGTGCAAACATAGTACATCCTCCTTCCATGTAGTCCAGTTGCTAAAAGAAGTAGCTTTCAAATAAATACAACCAAAGAGCCACAAAAAATTTTTAAAAAGGACCCAAACTACTTCTTGGAAAATATGAGAGTATCCAACTCAGATTGTTAGTAAAACTTCTCCTAACCCCTTTCCTATTCTTCTTCTTCTTATATCTCACAATCTTGTGAATCCTCTTATTTTGCTATATCCCAACCCACCTCTCAAAACATCTTGACCGATATCTCCCAGAGTATGGAATTTTTTTCTTATTCATCTTTATCTGGGTGATAAATATAGCCCATCTACCTAAGTCCTTCGCTTTTTCTGTAGATCTTTTTTTCTTCCCATTGCTTTATCCAGTTGTTTTTATCAAGCAAGTCTAGGAATGGGGCATGATAGACACAAGCACTACTCAAAGGTCAGTGATTGTGGGCAGAAAACCAAGTAGGGAAAGACAACATTCTTCTTCTCAGAAAAGAAGGAAAGACTGGGAGCATCTTCATTTTAAAACTTGCTTTATTCAGTCATATTTGTAAATAAAAAACAGCAACAACAACAACAACAACAACAACAAACAGATTGAAAGCCAGTTACAGAACACAGGATGAGATTGGAAGTTCAGTCAAGCCTTCCGGAGGTGTCTGGAGTAAAAGTTTGGAGAAAAGCTGCTGCTTTCGGAATGGATGATCGGAGCTAGGGGAGCAGGTCCCAGGTGCTTCCTTGTATGAACGGCATCCTATCCAGGAACTCTGTATCCCTCCATGAGCAGAGCAGGTGTTTGCTCTCCTAAAAGTTTCCTCTGGCATCTGTTCTATTGCACCTGGAGTTAGCTCTATCACAAATTCCTTCTTATAGGCACAGGCAATGCCCATGCAAATATACATCTGCAGTTTTGCAGAAAGAAGAACTATAATTCCGAGCTCAAGAAGAACTATAATTCCGAGCTCAACAAAAATGTCACATCCTGCTAATGCAAAACATTTTCCATTGTCTTCAGTTCTCACAACACTAATCTGTAAATCAAACTGAGTACCTCTTTGCTGCAATCATACTTGGGATTGCTCCTCAGAAACAGATTCACTAAACACCTCACTAAAAAAATGTGGCAGGTGTTTACATGATTCATTTAAAGCTGTTTCTTGTGTTTTATTTTTATCTCTTGTGGCTTGCTTTTACCTTGAGGGGGTAGGTTTCAGGAAAGGTGAGGTTAATTTAAAATTGTGATCAGATTTGTTTAAGTCGCCGTTAGTTGATAGTCCAGCATTTCTGTGGAAGAGATATCACTGTAGGTCAATGTGTTTTTAATTCATATGATATAATCTGACTTTCATCTCATTCATTTCTTTTCCTTGGGTAAATATCATTGTCATTGTTGTTTCCAAACCTAGGTAGCCTCTCAAAAGTTTTCCTCATGCCAACCACTTCTCTTCCTTGTTCAAGCTATTCTCCCAGTGGGAAAGGTTGTGCTAAGTGATACCCAGCCAGCATCTCAATCAAAGTCCATCTGCAGACTTCCTTCTTTCTGGCACCCCTTCCTCATTATGCTCGTCATACTCAGTTCACTTCTTATCTCTGCACACTCCTACGTCACTAATAAGATGTGATCTGGGCCGAGAGCAGTGGCTCAAGCCTGTAATCCCAGCACTTTGGGAGGCAGAGGTGGGTGGATCACGAAGTCAGGAGATCGAGACCAGCCTAGCTAACACAGTGAAATCCCGTCTCTACTAAAAATAGAAAAAAAAATTAGCCAGGCATGGTGGCGGGCGCCTGTAGTCCCAGCTACTCTGGAGGCTGGAGAATAGCATGAACCTGGGAGGCGGAGCTTGCAGTGAGCCCAGATCACACCACTGCACTCCAGCCTGGGCGACAGGGCCAGCCCAGACTCTATCTCAAAAAAAAAAAAGATGTGATCTGGCATCTGTCGGTTCATTGTGCTGTTGTTGTTTTCAGTTATTTTTTAATTAAGTTCATTAACTAACTGTTTATTGGGGACCTACTGCGTGTGAGTTTCTGTTAAAAGTCTCCAGGAAATACAAACATGAATAAGACAATCTCTGTGCTCCAGATATTTTTATTTCAACCTTTTTACGGAAAGTAAAATTTTTCAAAATCTTTTAACAGCTTTATTAAGATAGAATTCCTATGCCATACAATGTACCCGCTTAAAGTGTACGGTTCAATGGCTTTTATATATTCACATAATTGTACTTCCATTATCACAATTTGAGAACATTTTCATTAGACCCCAAAGACCATTACACCTCTTAGCCATCACTTCTCAATCCCCTCCCATTCCCCTGCCCTAGGCAACCACTAATCTATTTTAAAGATTTGCCTATTCTGGGACATATTAATGGAATTTTGTATGAATGGAATTGTACAATCTGCAGTTCTTTTTTACTGGTTTCTTTCATTTAACATAGTGTTTTCAAGGTTCATCCATGTTGTAACATTATCAGCACTGCCTGCCTGCCTGCCTTTCTGCCTGCCTGCCTTCCTTCCTGGCTGCCTTCCTTCCTTCCTCCCTTCCTTCCTTCCTTCTTTCCTTCCTTCCTTCCTGCCTGCCTACCTGCCTGCCTTTTAAATTTTTTTTTGACAGGATCTCACTCTGCGGCCCAGTTTCAAGTCATCCTCCCACCTCAACCTCCCAAGTAACTGGGACTACAGGTGCCTGCCACAACACCTGGCTAATTTTGTTGTTGTTGTTGTTAGAGATGGACTCTTGCTTTGGTGCTCAGGCTAGTTTCAATCTCCAGGCTTCAAGCGATCCTCCCACCTAGATCTCCCAAAGTGCTGGGATTACAGGCGCAAACCACCGTGCCTGGCCCCTTTTTTAAAAAAAAAACAAAAGACTATTTTTTTCCAGAGAAGTTTTAGGATCACTCAAAAATTGAGAGTAAAGTACAGGGATTTCCCATACATACATAGCCTCTCCCGTTATCAACATCCCCCAACAGTGTGGTACATCGGTTACAATTGAGCTTCCTTGTTTTTTGGTTTTTATTTTAACCCTTCTTATGTTATTTCACAAGGCTATTTTTCATCTATCTTTATTAGCTGTCTCCTTTGTTACCTTCACCTCTCGAACTGATGGCTTAGCCCAGTGGCCCAACATAGCTGATAAGAAGTAGACTTTCATTCCAGGCTCATTTTCCTGATTTAGTGTTGAGGGTGCGGGTGGACTAAGTTTTGTTTTGTTTGTTTTGTTTTAGAGAAGTGTATTGCTTTAAAACAGGGAGAGACAGTCCGACATACTGAAAGGAGCTGGGTCTTTAATGTTAGAGAAAGGTAGGTAGGAGCCTTAGTTTTTGCCTTTGGCAAGTTTATTGACCACCGTGAGCCTCAGCCTCATCTGTTAAATGAGCTGGATAATGCCCATCCAGAGGAGTTCTTGGGAAGATTAATGCAATAAGCATGGAAAGCACCTCTCTGAAAGGTTCAAGGAAAGGGAACTGGAATTATGGGTGACAGAATTCCCCGGCTTTCCAATGCTTCACTGTAGGACGAATTAGCACTCCTAGCAGGCTGGCCTCATGCCCCTCCAGAGTCTCTAGCTTGTGGGCTGGGGGCTGGATATGGACAGGATACCTGGAAGGGAACGCATTTAACTTCCATGGGTGATCCTGGAAAGGTTCGGCAAATCACCCATTCAGTGTGTGTGTGTGTGTGTGTGTGTGTGTGTGTGTGTGTGTGTGTTTGTGTGTGTGTTTGTGTGTGTGTGTGTGTGTGTGTCAGAGTCTCACTCCATCACCCAGGCTGGAACGCAGTGGCGCAATCTCGGTTCACTGCAACCTCTGC
The DNA here is from genome assembly GCF_047675955.1 of Chlorocebus sabaeus. NCBI lineage: Eukaryota > Metazoa > Chordata > Mammalia > Primates > Cercopithecidae > Chlorocebus > Chlorocebus sabaeus. The sequence goes on from NC_132919.1 coordinate 42,988,610, forward strand.
CTCCCAAGTTCAAGCGATTCTCCCATCTCAGCCCCCCGAGTAGCTAGGATTACAGGCGCCCGCCACCATGCCCGGCTAATTTTTGTATTTTTAGTAGAGATGGGGTTTCACTATGTTGGCCAGGCTGGTTTCGAACTCCTGACCTCAGGTGATCCGCCCACCTTGACTTCCCAAGGTGCTGGGATTACAGGCGTGAGCCACCGCACCTGGCCCATTCATTTATTTTTATTTGAACCTCTCTTCCAGGAGGCCCTCTGAGTTTAGAAGGTTTAGCGACAGGACCCTGATTCAGGTCTACTCGTTTATTTGAAAGCTGCTTGGATAAAAATAAAATAAAATAAAAAGTAAACTGGAGGATAACATAAAGGGATCCTTGCGGAGGATTCCTCCGTTCGTGGATCTCACTGAATCTCGGAGTTAGAAGACGGCTCAGAGACCTCAACTCCCTCATGGGTCAGACAAGGACAGGTTTTTCATTCGGCCCTGGATCCTCTCACAATAGCCTCGCGGGAGCTGGCCCTCAAAATGATGAAGGAATAAATGAATGGAGGGATGGAGAAATGAATCATGAAGAAAAAATGAATGAGGTAGGCCTGCTTGTTTGCTGCTATTTTCTTCACAATGCTTTTAAAATTTCCTGGTCCATCTCCTCCTTCACCACTTCTCTCCCTCCCTCGGTCTCTTCTCCAACTTGTCTCTTACAGAAGGGTGCCGCGTTCCCGCGCTCCTCCCCTTCCCCTCGCCCCGCCCCTCCCCCGCGAGGCCCCGCCCCGCCGCCCGAGCCCAGCGGGAATGAATGGCAGGGTAGCCGCCGCGCCGCTCGGGGTGCCGATTGGCTGACAGGCGCGCTGACGCGCCGGCGACCGCGGGTGCACGCAGGCGAACAGAGCCGGCGGGGGCGGAGCCGTGCTCCGGGGCGGGGCGCAGGAGCCGGGGAGGCGGGAGGCGGGAGGCGGGAGGCGTCGGGGCCGTTGAAGCGGCCTGCCTCCCGCCCCCAGCCGCCCGGTCTGGCCCCAGCCCTGTCCCGACCCCCGGCCTGGCCCACTCCGACCCTACCCGGCCGAAGGGTTCCGCTGGACACGCAGGCGGCCTCCGGAGCAGCCCAAGCCCATGAGGGCCGCGCGCCCGGCCGCCGGTGCTGACGAGACGGAGCTCCTGGCCCCCGAGGAGGAGCAGAGGATCAATGCGGTTCAAGAATCGATTCCAGCGGTGAGAGGGATGGCGTCCCGGTCCCGCTGCCCGTGTCAGGAGCGGGTCCCCAAGTCCCGCCGTTAAGCGCATGGCTCCCCGCTCCTCACCTGGATCCATCCTGGGTGGATCCCGCACCTTGGCCCGGGATCAGCTCCCGGGGGATTCCCCAGCCTGCTGTCCCTGGGCGATCCCCTTCCTCCGAGGATGGGAGCTCCTGCCTGACCCGGGGTCTCCCCTCGCGATCTGCGGACCTCGGATGGATTCCCGGACCTTGGACCCCAAGCCTGTCCTCCTTGCCGGGGATCCCTTTGCTCCTGGGGCTCACCCTCCCGATCCCCATACAGGGTGGGCTCTGGCTCTCTCTGGAAACCCGAACCCCAGCCCCGGGCGCCGCCCCCGAGTCCTCCGACTTGGCTTTGGCCTCCATCCCTTTACCTCCAAGGTGGGGGGGTCTCCCGGGGCGCGCGGAACCGGGTGGCGCCCTGCGGAGAGATTTGTCGTAAAGCGGGGTGCTAGGCATTTTGGGTGCTTTGTCTATGAACGGCCCTAGGAACAGGGAAACTGAGGCACGCTCCGCCAGCTTAGCCCTGCCTGGCCGTGTAGGGGCCCTGCTGGTTCTCCAGCTGAGCGTCCCAGGGCGGTGCTATTTTGGGCTCTGCGAAGGGGCATGTTAGCTTTCGGATGGCGAGACCTGCTGTGGAGGCGCCGGTGTTCGGAAACGAGGAGGAGGAACCGTGGAGGCGCCACCGGAAGGCTGGCCGGCTGCTCATTCACTGTAGAGCTGGTGGAAATGCCGTGCTGGGGGGCGCCATGGCCTTACTCCCTTCTGGGGCTCCACCGTCTAACAATGGATGGAGGTTAGCCCAAGGCTCTGAGAGGAACTCCGGGCTTTTCTTTTCTGTTTAAGTGGGTGAAAGTTCACCTCTCCAGGGCTTGTGGTAACTCCGCATCCCTTTGTGTAAATTCCCGGACCTTCACCACCAGCAGGTTTGCTGGGGGTGCAGGGACAGGGGAAATTGTAAGAAATGCATGAAATCTCCCCAGAAGGTTGTTGAGTTTTTAGACACTACCTTTTATTTCCGAATTTTAAAGTACACATTTTTTTTTCTTTCCAGTCTCCATACCCTCACTGCCCACTCACCCATCTCATTCCTCCCCTAGTCCCAAAGGGTAAAGGAGGCAACAAATGCACAGAAGAGTTGACATGGTCTGGGCCACCAGGAAGGGGATCAGCTTGAAGACTTGGATTGACTTCTGAATATATTGCTTATCAGTCAGGGTGTTGAATGCCTGGCACTGTTCCCCCAGTGGGAACTCCATATCGGTGTGTCTAATGGCAAAATGGAACCGTAGTGTTCCGACTTTAGAACCTGATGTCAGAAATGAAGACCGGAGGGGCTTTTAGAGAGAATGTAACATGCACTCAGGCATGATCAGTGAAGCCCTGTGCATGTGGTTTGTTTGATTTGGTTTTACTTCTCTACACGTCTGTGCTCTTCCTGTTTTCAGAGAACAGTAGCAATATTCTGTGAAATTGCCTCTTCCTTATTTAAGAGTTTGTCTTTCTTACCTATTCCTTTGGATTCTCTAAAAAGAAAAAAAAAAAAGACCCTGTTCAATTATTTGTTGCACAAATGTTAAAACAGTGTTACAACAACAACAAAAAACAACTTCATTTAGAATGCTACCCTCTCAGCTTATCGAACTGACTTTTTAATTATTTTTGCTGGACACTGATCCATTCCTTATTAGCACAGTTGTAATGTGATTTTTGCGCTCTCTATTATTAACTTAAAAACTAAAAATACAGGCATTTTCTTTTGGTGTGGCATAGACTGTAATTTTCTTGGGGGCTTGTGTTTTGCTCAGTGGATATTTAACAGTTTCTTTCTTGATGACATCTAGACCCACCCTGATTTTCTTTGAAGATTTGTGTGATCTCATAATTTCCTGGTTCTCTATCATAGGCTAGGTTGGAAACATATTTCTAAGCATCAATTTTAACTTGGAAATAAAGCCTGTAAACAAAAAGTAATGTAATAAGAATGTCCTGATTTTTGTGGTTCACACATTAAAATGCTGAGGGTACTATTCTGCACCTTTTAATGCTGTGTTCATGATATATCTTTCTGAGCATTCCCAGGTAGGTAAATTACAAAGGAACTGGAGGACGGTACAAACACACTGTCTTTGAGGGGAGATGTGCTTCCTCCCTGATAGATTTATTGGGACTGAATAGAGGAGCACAAGGAGGGGTTTACGCAATGATGGCTTCTTAACAAACTTAGGATGTGAAAAATTCCACTGGAACACAGAGGCATATTTTATCTTCCTTGTTTTATCTGTTTCACACTTGAGTATCCCCAAGATACCTACACACACATAGACAAACACAAAGTCGTCCTCTCCCCTTCACAGCATCTCTGATTGATGGCAATAACTACTAACATTTGTTGAGTGCCATTTATCTATGCCAGGCACTGGCTGGGCACTTGTATATTACTCATCCTCAACTGTAACTCTGGAAGACATAAATTTTATACCCATTTGATAGAAGAGTAAATAGGTTTAGAGAATGAAAGGAAACTTGCCCATAGTCGCACAGCTAGGAAGGGGTAGATCCAAGAGTTCAACTTCATGTCTGTCTCTCCACCACTCATGCTGCTAGCTCACCTCTTTCTCTCTCTAACTCCCTGCCCACACCACATCTGTGTGTATTGCATATAGGTATAAGATCCACAGAACTTCTACTGTATCTTCTTGTTGGTGTGTACTCATTTCAAGTCTTGCAACCAGAAATCCAAGGGAAAAAAAGCCCTTTTCCTCAGCCCCAACCTCATGATCATGTAGCTAGCTTCAAAAGTGGATATGTGGGAAAGCATTTTAATCTAAAGTATTAGAATCTTACAGGGCTACCTATTGTCTTTTTCCCCAAGTTCTTAAAGCACTAAATCATAGGCATGGGGTAGTCTCCTTATATACGCCATCTTCCTTTATTTAATAATGAAGTCAAGATTGGCACTATTGACAATGGATGCTTTTCCTGAACAAATAGGCTCAGTCATAAAGGGGAGCTAATAGTAAGAAGGGTGCACTCATACATTGCAACATAAGAGATGTTGAAGGGGCCCTTGGAACATCCATTGTCTTGGCTTTTAAGTGTTTTTTTGTGAGATTCGGGGTTCTCTTGGTTCCGAGGCTGCGTGTTTCTCTTACTTACAGAACCTGCCGGGTCCACAGTAAAACTAATTGACTATGGGATATCTTTGTTAAGACGAAATAGTTCAGCAGTAGCTGGAATGTCTTTCTATTCTTTCAACAATCATTAAGCTCTAGCAATAAGCTGGGCATTGTACTTGAGTTTGGTAATGGAAAGGTGAACAAGATAGCCTGTGGAATTCACACTACAGTGGGAAAAGATGAAATAAAAAATAAGCTAAAACAAATCAAAGTCTTACCAATTGTGACACAGGGCTCTGGTTGGATATGGAGGGTTGAAATGATACTTCAGTTAGGATAGTCTGGAAAACCTCTCTGAGGAGGTGACATCTGAGCTGAGCTGAAAGGATGAGAAGAGAGCTGAGCATTCTGGAGAAGATCCTAGACAGAAGTAAACAGCAAGTACACATGCCCAGAGGCAGACACAACCTTGATGTGTTTAAGGAGCAGAAAAGAGGTGGTATAGCCAGAGGGTGGAGAGAGAGAAGGATGCCACCCTGAGACTGGAGGGGGAGTGAGGCCCAGACCACTCAGGGCTTTTGGGCCTATGAACACTGTTTCAGTGCTATTGTAAGCACTTTGGGAAGCCAGAGGCAGACTTTAAGCTGGGATTGGGGTGTGTGATGTGATCTGGGTTTTTTGTTGTTGTTTGTTTTTGAGACAGGGTCTTGTTCTGTCACCCAGACTGGAGTGCAGTGGTGCCATCAGAACTCACTGTTGCAGCCTTGACCTCCGAGGCTCAAGCAGTCCTTCCACCTCAGTCCCAAGTAGCTGGGGCTATAGGCGTACACCACCACACCGGGCTAATTTTTACATTTTTTTTGTGTAGAGATGGGATCTCACTATATTGCCCAGGCTGGTCTCAAACTCTTGGGCTCAAGCGACCTCCTGCCTCAGCTCCCCCAAAGTGCTGGGATTACAGGTGTGAGCCACCATGCCCAGCCCCTGATCTGTTTCTAATGGAAAACTGTAGCTGCTATATAAAGAAGAGAGTCTATAGGGGGTCAAGCAGGAAGACTAGTTAAGAGACTTTGTATTTGCACAGACCTGAGATGTTAGGTCTTTATTTAAGGTAGGAGCTGTGGAGCTGGGATTGCAGGTGCACGCCACCATGCCAGGCTAATTTTTATATTTTTGTAGAGATGGAGTTTCTCCATGTTGGCCAGGCTGGTCTTGAACTCCCGACCTCAAGTGATGAGGTGGACTTATTTGAAATATGTTTTGAAGGTGGTGTTGATGGTACTTGCACTCAGAGAATGAGGAACACTTGTGGGATGTGATCTACTGAGATCAGCCTCTGAGATCTGCTGGTGGGCTGCAGATCTACTCAGTGGGCACAGTGCTTTGGGCTGAATTTAAAGTATGTTAGTGTGCTGAGGAGTGTTCCCAGGCCTCTGATCTGTTCTTTCCCTCCACGGTTTTGAAATTCTGTCATGGCATGGGAGAGGGGTACGGGAGAAGGAGGAGGTGATAAGAACATTGGGCAAGGGGGAAGGCAGGAGAGTTTTGAAAGAGAAAGTGAAGGGATGAGTGAAAAACCCTGGTTCACTAGTAGTTTTATTAAGTGCAATTCCCACTCCCAGGACTAAATCACCTTCCTTCAAACCCTCTAGAGCTTGCTGGTTACTCGGGCATTGAGTAACCATTAGGGCCACTCCGCCTTAAATAGAGATGTCTTCCATAAATGGATGCTGTTTTCCATAACCAGCACTTGAACCTTTCCCATTTCTTTTTTTGGGGAAGAGATGAAGGCCAGAGTGTGGGAGTTGATTTACATTTTACATCTGCTTTTCCATTTAGGTCTTAGGAGTGATTTCTTCAGGAGGCTGTGGAGGAGGCTTGATTGCACCCTGGCAGGTTAGAGAGAAATGGGAAAATTGTATTGTACTTTCCCAGCAGAACAATTATGCTGTCTATCCTGCTGAGCCTCAGATTTAGAGAACTGCTTCCAGGATAGTTACCCTTATCTTTCCCTATTGCCCGTGTCTTGCCCTGTGCATCAGGAGAGAGTGCCTTAAGTCACCATGGGTGGGATATTTTTCTGTATAACTTTCTATTTTATTTTTTAATGTGAATGATTCCAGGTGATCAGGGACTCAGCTGTCATAAACATGGCCATCCAGTTTATTTGTTTTTAGGAAAAAATGTGAAAGTCTATCCCTGTTGCTGGGTAATGGCTTGACTATTTTTAGATTGGGCTGCCAGAGATATAAATTGCTATTTTAGTCTGCAGCCTGGTGGTGGGTAGACAAATCCTACTTACTGCACCCTACACAGAGCACTTTCAATTTCATCTAACTTCAGCCATCTTGGGGCCTTGCTGTTTACCCTTGAAAATTCCTAATAGGGTATGCTACTTACAGCTCTGTTGTTATATCTCAGGGCAATGATGTAGTATATCCTCCAATAGTTGGGACACTTTTAAAGCATTCTTCCCAAGAGTGTAATTATTTTCTTTTTTGCTAATAAGAACTGTATAGCAACACTCTTGTCCCTTAGGAAATAGTAAAATTATTTAAAATACTATCAGGGGGAGAAAAGATGATGCTTGATAATAGTTAACTATATTTGAGAATAGCTTGGATAAATTTTGAAGCTAGTAGCTGTATATTTCTCTTAACAGTTGATTTTCAAACCATCTGGTAGATTATACTCAGTAAGTACATATTTTGTACACTAGTTAAATATCTTAACCCATCAGTGGGCCAAGTGAAATATCTTCACTGTCCCAAATTCATTCCCCAGTGGATTTTCCACCTGAACTATCTGTATTGTGTTAATAGTGGCTGCCACTTTATTTTTAAATTTATTTGATCTAAGGATAACAGGCTCTTCCTAACTCAGGGAGAGAGTATTGGCTGGTCTTTTATTTGTAAACTGGGCACTCTCTAAAATGGCTTGGTCATGCGTTTTAGCCAATTTTTGGCAACTTGGTTCTACCATTTGGTTCAGCCTTGTACCATTTTTTATTGTGTGTATGAATAAGGTAATGAGTAGTTACAACTCATTAGTGGCACAAAATACCAACCACCTCCCCCTGCCATTCACACTTCTTTAAACTAGCTTGAGCAAAAGGATGATTTATTGTGCAAAACCTGTTGACGTCTTACAGACTCTTAAGCACAGGAATGCAGTGGACCTCTGCGACCTGAATGCTGTTGAAGTTTTTTTTTTTTCTTTTTTTTTTTTTTTTTTGCCTCCATCTGTTTCTGTGCATCTGTTTCTTTCTTTTATTCAGACAGCTGCTTTTTTCTCTTCTTCTGAGAAAAAAAAGGATGAGTTAGACTAATCCAGAGTCCCTCATGAAACCTGTTGTGGGTATGGGTTGGGTTTTTGGTGAGGAGGGCATCCTCACTCAGCATACTGAAATGGAAGAATGCTATCCTCTCTAGGTTCTGTGGTATTCATGTCTTTTGCTGTACTACTGATCATCACAAAGTTAGCCTAAAGGGAAGTGTGGAATATGGGCATATGTCTATATATGTAACAGATTTTGATATTTAGATACATACACACATTTGTGTGTATATATGAATTTTGTAGCCAAAAGAATCAGGTAGTAGTCATGTGTTTGGTCTTTGAAGCAGACTCTTGGAATTCAGGAATCATGAAGGTGAAGAACATACCTCCTGTTTTAAGTTGCCTGGAGGTAGCCAGGCATCATTTATTTAAGCTGTCTGGTGACAGGTAATACAATGTAGGGAAACTAGTGGGACAGGCCTGTTAATCATGGGATGTAGGGTTTAAAGATGCGCCTGTATAAAGTTTTGTAAATTTTAAGAGAGAAAATAGAAACTTTGTTTTTCAAATGTAGTGTATCCCTTTTCACTAAATGACAATAAAATTTAGAAAAATTTGTTTGTTTCTTTTTGGTTGTACCTTGTGTGTGTGTGTGTGTGTGTGTATGTGTGTGAATGGAGGAGGAGGGTTCCAGTTGAAGGGGTGGATATGGTTTCTGTTTGCTTTTGGTTGTAGAAGTTTGCTTTTGGTTATAGAAGGTTTTTCTTTTGAATAAACTGAAAGACTGCTTAATCTAGTAAACTAGGGTATTTGCTTAAGGATCATTGCTGTTGGCTCGTTTGACTCCTCTTTAGTGGCTTTGGCTTTATTACTGTAACTAGGTATTTCCACCAGTCACTTCCTCACTTAGAATAGACCACATGCCCACTGGTAGGTTTACTCATTGTTCTTCACACACTTTGAGTTTTTCTTACATCACGTTCTTTTTGTTTTTACAGGTTCATGAACCATCGAGCTCCAGCCAATGGCCGCTACAAGCCAACTTGCTATGAACATGCTGCTAACTGTTACACACACGCAGTGAGTACAAGTTTTCCGCCATTGCCACCCTTTCCACAGGGCTTTGGGGGGAGGAAGGGGTAGTTACTCTAGTAACCTCAGCGCAATTAGTTGGATTTACCCATCTCTGTGACCTTATCTACCAGGAAATCAGTGCTGGGTCACGTCACCAGAAGCTATGTAAGCATGTAGAACGCGTTGTGTGTTCTAACCTACAGTCAGCTCTGTCCTGGATTTGCTTTCTCCAACAAGATCTTTAAGGGAATAGTAATAGTATATACCCTAGTTATAGAAAAACCAAAGACACCTATTTATGAAGACTCTCACCCCTAGAATGAAATGAATCGCCTTTTCAAGACAATCAGCTGTGTTCATTTGGCAAGGAGAGTTCACAATTTGTTGAAAAAGATGCATTTTTAAATTAAGTGATCCTCTGAAATGGGAAGGGGAGCCATGGCCTCCCACCCCTACAGTGGCCACTGCTCCCCAGAGGAGATGTTATTCCATATTGGTGAAGAAAAAGCTGATGTGATCCGTAAATTTTTTTGTTAATTTTTTTCTGCATTATAAAAGCAAAACATGCTCATTATTAGAAACTTTAAAAAATACTGAAAAACGTATACGAAAATCAAAACTAACCAGGAATAAACTGTTAACACTTTAGTGCATTTCTGTGTGTGTGTGTGTGTGTGTGTGTGTCTGTCTGTGTTGGGGGTGTTTGTGAATATGTATGTATTTTCAGTTTTCCTGTTAATGTGACATTAATGGCATTTTCTTATATCATTATAAATTTTTTACTTTATCTGTGGTTTCATTATTCCCTTGCATTTAGTGACTTTGAGGGAAAAATAGTGGCTGGGATACAGTCTGAAAACAAGAAATAGAGAAAAGACCAGTTTACTTCTTTAACAATGAATGTTTAGAACAGGCTAGTTTAACTATGATAGACACTGTTGGTACAATACAATTATTCAGATACTGAGACACACAGCTTACCTTTAGGAATAATATTTACTCAGGATGAACCTGAATAAACTAACTTGTCTCTTCTGAGTGTGTCACAGGTTAAGGAACACTTGTGTAAACTGTAGTTAAGGGAAACCTGACAAAACCTCCATATTAAGTTTTTAGAACAGAAAATATAATCTTATTAAACCATATCTTGAATTTTTGGATTTCAGGGACCAATAATATTTCTAACACAAACAAAACACCCCTTTTGTCATCATTTCACTGGAGAGAACATACTTAAACATGAAAAGTAGAAAGGACATGATCTCAAGATCTCAAGATAAAGGGCATTCCTTTCAATGAAATACATTTTGTTTTATGAAAAACTTTATTGTACTTAAATATACTTAAATCCTCTGAAGTAGGGAGGGGAGCCATAGACTCCCACCCCTACAGTGGCCATTGCTTCCCAACAGAGATGCAATTGTATTTAATGTTCTAATTTTGCTTGGGCCAATGAAAATTTCAGCATCTGAAAAACTCATGCCAGTCTCATCTAGGGGATTTAACATTCTGTTGCAAGATGGCAAATGTAGGTTTGGGGAGAAAAAAGATAAGCAAATTGCTAACGATTGTATTGTCAAGTATACTTATTCTAATATCTAATAAAGTCATTTATTCTCCTGGGAGTTTCTGTCATTATAAGATGTTTACTAGTCATAATCATACACATATGACTAGACCTTAAAGTTTGTGACCATGTGGACTATGAAATATGGTGCAGAAAGCAAAATTCTCTCTAAAATTCTCAGGATTTTTTGAATAGGTAGGCCTTGGAAATGGATTGCTCTTGCTTATTTAAAAGGCTCTGTTAAAAATGAAGTGACCCCAAAACTCTCTCACTCTGCAGTAGTTCTCAAATTGGTGGAATGTACCGATCCAAAGTGAAAATCAGGGTGTATAACTTCAACAATTGACTTTTTGTATGTATGTGTTGCTATGTACTTTATAATACCTATTACTTGATTTGTTCAATTATCCTGACCTGAAATATTGAGATTTCAATTGCAACAGGACAGGTGTTTTAAAATGAGGACCTCCCTGAAAAATCTGCGTATATGCTTGGCTTTTATTTTTTTTTTGAAACGGGGTCTCACTCTGCCTCCCAGGCTGGAGTTCAATGGTACAATCACGGCTCACTATAGCCTCAGCCTTTCAGGCCCAAGCAGTCTTCCCACCTCAGCCTGCCAAATAGCTGGGACTACAGGTGTTTGCCACCATGCCTGGCTAATTTTTTAAATTTTTGTAGAGACTGAGTCTTGCTGTGTTACCCAAGCTGGTCTTGAACTCCAGGGCTCAAGCGATTCTCCTGCCTCAGCCTCCCAAAGTGCTGGGATTACAGTCATGAGCTACCACACCCAGCCTGCTTGCTATTTGAATCTTTTAAGTAATTACTATAAATCAGATTATAAAGTAGAATGAAACATGTCCTTATTTAATGAAATAGGATAAAGAACATTTGTTTTGCAACAGCTGAGTAATGTTGCATCCTTGATGGCTTAATTGTATCCCCATTGATTGGCACAATTCCTGGGCCCTGAATGGTATTACCTGCTTTCCAGTGTAGCAGCTAATTTCATCTGGCTCTCGTTATGATTATCCAGGAGAGACAAATACTTGCTTTAAGATTATTTTACTAAAATTGTTCCTGGTAAACCTCTGTACTTTTAGTAAAAGACTCAATTCCATAAAAGCCAGAATATTCCATTCACCATTCTTTATCTTTCCCTCAGTTCCTCATTGTTCCGGCCATCGTGGGCAGTGCCCTCCTCCATCGGCTGTCTGATGACTGCTGGGAAAAGATAACAGCATGGATTTATGGAATGGGACTCTGTGCCCTCTTCATCGTTTCTACAGTATTTCACATTGTATCGTGGAAAAAGAGCCACTTAAGGTACAGTGGATGGCATGCTGTTTCAACAGATTCAAATAGTTGACTCAACATGTTTGGTAGCCTCCCACACTGGCATGCTTTAGTCAAGTAGGGCAAAGAGTAGACATTTTTCTGCCTTGTAGACTAGAATACTATCCCATTATTCAGGACTTGTTCTTTGGACTGGATGAAGTTTGAGGACTCCTCCCCAGTATGCATCTAAAAAGGCAGGCCTTTGCTCGGTAACCCCAAACAAAACCTCACTGATTCCCCAGGACTTACCACTTAAAAACCTGAGAGCTATTTTCCAATACTATCAAGCACACTAAGGGTATGATGGGAGCAGCAGCTGTGGGGTAGTGACAAAGCACACTGAGCTTGGAGTCAGCAGGCAGGCTTTGAGGCCCAGCCCTACTCTTTAATGTTGGGTAAATCACTTGACCTTGTGGAGCCTCAGTATCTGTATCACTTAAATGAGAATAATAATACCTGAGTCACACAGTCAATGTGATAGGTGAATGAGATAAGGTACTTGAAAATAACTTGAAAATTACAAAAGACCCCACAAGTGTGTGAAGTATGGAGGTATACTTGTTTGAGTTTACCATTTTGCAAAGTTTAGCTTTCAGAATTAAGTCTTGTGTATATTATTCAAAGTTCACATATTTTGCTATTAATAGCCGTCAAGCACTTTCAAAACAATACTATAGCTCTTGGCCTGCCAACGAGAAGAACATAAAAGCTTTCCTCCTCTGAGTGAAGGATTGATTTTGGAGCACCACACCATTGAGGTGGGAATGGGTTGCTTGTGAAATGGATTCTGCACAACCCTAAAGGGCAAAACTTCTTTTCAAAACAGGAAGATTCAGAGCAGATTATGAGCAATTTAAAGAAATTCTCGAATATGCCTTTTGGTTTTAAAGAATGTCCAAGAAAACCTCAAACTATTCAAACAATCTGATAATTAAAAGATATGCTTCATTTACAAGCAGGATTTGAGATTTATGAGATGATTACTGGTTCCCTCACATGTAGAATCCTAGAGTTTTAGAGCTGGGAGGATCTTTATAAATCATCTAATTCAAATCATTTAATTTTTATTTGGGGGAACTGAGGCTCAGAGAAGTGACCTGACTTGTCTGAGTCAGTGAAACCAGCAGAATCCGATTATTCCAAGACCTCTGACTCCAAGTCCTGGTTTTTTTCACCATATCTTTTACAATATTGCATATAGCTTGCAGTCTGCTACCTTTTCCTGTAAGGTGACAGTTTCCTGGGCTTAAAATAAAACTACAGCATTGAATCACAAGGGCACTTTGGGACACTCACAAGAGAACCACACAAGTGCCTGTCCTGGCTCCTTAGGACACACTGCCGCAGCGCCCAGAGGCCAGGTTAGAAGCAGAGTACTTTATTATCTTCTTGGCACAATTTAGTGCTTGTGGTTGTCTCAGCAAGCTTGGCTTCGATATCTAGATTCTGGATCAATAAAAGGTTGTAGGTACCTACTTCAGTATTCTGGGTCTCCCTGCCAGAGGTGTAATAGAAACTAGATTCTCTTGAACTTTGAATAGCACTGCTAGAATCATATGCCATGTGTAGATTTTTGCTCTTCATTAAAACTTTTAAATATCAAAAAAGGCTTATTTAAGTAAAAGTGAGAAGGGAATTAGCATTTATTATGTGGTAGCTGCTCCTGTGTGCTAGGTACTATGCTAGATACGTGGCCTACATTATCTCATTTAATGTTCACACATACTCCATGAGAAAGATCTTATTTCCACTTTACCTATGAGGAAAGTGAGAATCAGAGAGATCGGTGGCAGATCTTGGATAAGACTCCAGATCCGTCTACCTACTCTAACAGCATATAACAATCTAGAAAACAGAATTAGAAAGGCCCAAAACCTTGCTAGGAATCACAGTCATCCAAGGAGTTATAAAAACTTATTCTTCCCCTTCCTCCAACTTCTATCTCACCTCCTAGCCCTTCAGAGTCTTCTGAACTAGAGGCCATCACAGTATTTTGTAAGTTCCCCAGGTGATGATGTGCAGTCAAGTTTGAAAAGCATTGATGTAGTGTTCGCTTCTTTAGACCTATGGCGTAAAGTGTCATCTATGGGTATGCTATAGCTTCTGATGACTAGTAGACTGAAACCCATTCTTTCTCACAAATGTATTTTTCATTCCATTAAAACTTTTTTTTTATTTTTAATTTTTGTGGATACATGGTAGGTATATATATTTATGGAATACATTTTTCTTTTTTTTTTTTTGAGACAGATTCTCACTCTGTTGCCCAGACTGGAGTGCAGTGGTGCAATCTCCGCTCACTGCCACCTCTGCTTCCCGGGTTCAAGTGATTCTTGTGCTTCAGCCACCTGAGTAGCTTGGACTACAGGCCTGTGCCACCACACCTGGGTAATTTTTGTATTTTTAGTAGAGACAGTGTTTCACGGTGTTGGTCAGGCTGGTCTCAAATTCCTGACCTCAAGTGATCCACCTGCCTCAGCCTCCCAAAGTGCTGTGATTATCGGTGTGAGCCACCACGCCCAGCCTTTATGGGGTATATTTTTTCACTTACACAAGTCCTTATTAGTTTGCTTTGGTCAAAGTTACATGTAGGGGGAGGCAAAGTCTAATACTGGTGTTCCCTCAAATTATAGTTATACCTGCTTGGACAGTGAAAATAGATTCAAGGTGATACTACAAATTTGTACTTTTAAATTACCTCAGTAAAGGGCAGATTCCGTCTAATCCATGTTATGAATAGACCTCAGTGGACCAAACTCTTTGTACGTAGACCCCGACTTTTCAGTTTTGGAAGGAGGAACTTGCTTAGAAATACAGGTGGCCATGCTTTTGTAGTAAATGCGCCTTTCTCTGTTTTTGTTACTGTTTTTCCTAAGTTAGTTTCTGAATTTCCTTTATTACTGTTTATTATCCACACCAGGATATTTGAAGTAAAAACAGTAAATACATTCTAAAAAGATACAAAGAATGTGATTTCAGCTCAGGGAGTGTTTACTGAACATCAGGACTTTGCCCTGCACTGATAGGAGCTGGGGTGAGGGGGGGAGGTGGTCTGCCCTCCAGGAACTTCATTTTTCTGTTAGATGGGATCCAAAAGAAATGGAAAACATCAGAAAAGACAGATTCTGTTTGTTTGCTTTAACCACTTCAGACTTCCTGACTATCATGGGGCTCTGTCCCTATGTCTCATATATGCTGAGAGTATCTATTGTATGTGCAACCTAAAAAATAATACAAAGCTTTTACTCATGACTTCTTAACATTAGCAACAACAGAAATGTGTGTGACCTTGGCAGAACAAGTGTAAAGGCCATAAGAACAAGAACAAGAATGGAAATTGCAACATAGTGGAGTGATAACCCGTACTTTCTATCTGAACACTTTCTGAAAAATTTACTTAACTTTTTTTTCCCCCTCACTAGGACAGTGGAGCATTGTTTTCACATGTGTGATAGAATGGTTATCTATTTCTTCATTGCTGCTTCTTATGCTCCATGGTAAGATACAGTCTTCCTATTTTTGAAGGTAGTGATTTGATGATTAGAATTCCTCACTCCTCCTTTCCTCTCTTCCTCTTGTCCCCACCCTCAGCCCTCATGTGTACACCACCTTCCCTCCTCCTGAACACATACATGCATGCATTTTTTTTCCCATTCGATGTACTTGGGTCAGATTGCATATTTGAAGGGGAGAATATTGCTGCTGTTTATAATATCTTGGTATTGGATTGTTCAAGAAGAAGTGCAAAGGTTTTGGTGGAGATAGGGTTTCACCATGTGTGCAGATAGCTTGCTCACTCTTGAAATCTATTACCCTTTGCTCTCCATATTGTTTCCCTGTACCTCTGCTGTTGTTCAGAACACTAGAAAATTGAATTGTTTAAGTGGAAATGCTGTAAATATGTATGAGGAAAGCAAGCTTATTTATTTATTTTATTATTTTTTTCGAGACAGAGTCTCGCTCTGTAGCCCAGGCTGCAGTGCAGTGGTGTAATCTCGGCTCACTACAACCTCCGCCTCCCGAGTTCAAGAGATTCTCCTGCCTCAGCCTCCTGAGTAACTGGGATTACAAGCACGTGCTGCCATGCCTGGCTAATTTTTGTATTTTTAGTAGAGATGGGGTTTCACCATGTTGACCAGGCTGGTCAGGAACTCCTGACCTCAAGTGATCCACCCACCTTGATCTCCCAAAGTGCTGGGATTATAGGCGTGAGCCACCATGCCCGGCCTATTTTTTTTTTATTTTCTGAAACAAGGTCTCACTCTGTCTCCTACGCTGGAATGCAGTGGCGCCATCTCAGCTTACTATAACCTCCACCTCCCAGGTTCAAGTCATTCTCCTACCTCATTCTCCCAGGTAGCTGGGACTACAGGCATGTGCCACCACACCCAGCTAATTTTTGATTTTTTTGGTGGAGATAGGGTTTCACCATGTTATCGATACCAGGTTGCTATCAAACTCCGACCTCAAGTGATATGCCTGCCTCTGCCTCCCAAAGTGTTGGGATTACAGGCATGAGCCACCGTGCTTAGCCATTTTTGTTTGTTTGTTTGTTTTGAGACAGAGTCTCACTATGTTGCCCAGGCTGGAGTGCAGTGGCAGTGGCCCATGGTCTCAGCTCACTGCAACCTCTGCCTCCTAGGTTCAAGTGATTCTCCTGCCTCAGCCTCTCGAGTAGCTGGGATTATAGGTGCCTGCCACCACATCCGGCTTCTTTGTTTGTTTTTTGAGACAGAGTCTCACTCTGTCACCAAGGCTGGAGTGCAGAGGCATGATCTCAGCTCACTGCAACCTCTGCCTCCCAGGTTCAAGTGATTCTCCTGTGTCAGCCTTTGAGTAGCTGGGGCTACAGGCATGTGCCACCATGCCTGGCTAATTTTTGTATTTTTAGTAGAGATGAGGTTTCACCACATTGCCCAGGCTGGTCTCAAACTCCTGACCTCCAGTGATCTGCCCGCGTCAGCCTCCCAAAGTGCTGGGATTACAGGTGTGAGCCACCGCACCCAGCCTGTTTTTGAAATTTAAGCCATTTGTCTTCAATTCACCTCAAGTGCAGTAGCTACTATATAGCAAGTGTGTTTATCATTTCTTTTGCTGAGTAAGAGAACTGGCCACATGAGTTAACTATTTAAAATACCTAGTATTCTGTTCAGCGCCTTTGATCTTTCTGCCTTTTTGGTGCTGATCAAATATAATCTTTTGTTGCTTTGAAACTCTTAATTAAAGAAACATTAGCTTTCCTCTACAAGACATAATCCAGTTTTAAAAACTCAGAAGCTTATATTTTGCTATCATCTACTGCAGTCATTAGAAACAGGATGCCTCTAGATTCTGGCTAATGCAGCATCAATGATTCAAAAGAAACCTGATTATCTGAAGGAGTAAAAAGTAAGTGCTATCTTTGCCCAGCATCTGACTAAATTATAGGTTGGCTTCATGTTGGAAGAAGAACACTGAAAGGCCTTTATGAATGGATGTTAAATGCCCAGAACAATGCTTATTTCAGTAGGAACCTACAGGGTGTTCCAAACAGGTTCCTTACTTTAGTTATTTTAAATTCTTTAATTTAAAATAAGTAAATGAATGAAAAGAATTTAAATGTGAGCTGAGGAGTTAAATATGACAGTAGGCAATTTTTTTACCTGTAGTTTTAGATATGTAGGCTGTACTTTTTCCATTTGGAAATGTGACTTTTGTAGTTATAGATAATCAGGACAACATTTGTTTTTTTCTCATTTATTTTTTATTTTTATTTTTTTCTTGAGACGGAGTTTTGCTCTTGTTGCCCAGGCTGGACTGGAGTGCAATGATGTGATCTCAGCTCACCACAACCTCTGCCTCCTGGGTTCAAGAGATTCTCCTGCCTCAGCCTCCCAAGTAACTGGGATTAGAGGCACATGCCACCATGGGCACATACCTAGCTAATTTTTTTTGTATTTTTAGGAGAGACGGGGTTTCACCGTGTTGGTCAGGCTGGTCTCCAACCCCTGACCTCAGGTGATCTACCCATGTAAGCTTCCTGAAGTGCTGAGATTATAGGTGTGAGCCACCGCACCTGGCCTCATTTATTTTATTTATTTATTTTTTTGAGACAGAGCCTTGTTCTGTCATCCAGGCTGGAATATAGTGGCGCTTTCTCAGCTCACTGCAACCTCTACCTCCTGGGTTCAAGTGATTCTCCTGCCTCAGCCTCCCTAGCTGGAATTACAGGTGCCCACCACCATACCCAGCTAATTTTTGTGTTTTTAGTAGAGACTGGGTTCCACCATGTTGGCCAGGCTGGTCTTGAACTCCTGACCTGAAGTGATCTGCCAGCCTCGGCCTCCCAAAGTGCTGGGATTACAGGTGTGAGCCACTGTTCCCAAACTTCTCATGTATTCTTAATATGAAGTTAGTACAAATGAATTTGCAGCATTTTAAAATCAGACCTCACAACAGTCCATGGTTAAATTCCAACAAAATGTCTTCCATAATATATGTCAGGAGTAATTCTTCTCATGTTCTCTCTTGGCAGAGAGATTGATAATGGAGATACTTGGTTTGTGTATTAGGTATCCAGTGTGGGTATGTGATCCTGGTTCAGGATTTTGTTCCAGGTTCTCATTAAGCTTTGTAAGCAATCTACTCCCAAATACACAGTCAGAAATTAAAGGGCAAGCAGTCTTGACCTCATTCTGCCTAATAGGGTAAGTTAGGCATCACAAGAGTGCTGGGACTCCCTTCTACTTGTCTGCTTTTAGCTGGTTCTATTTTTAAACCATATCGAAACTAATTCTAAGTCTTTTTTTTTAAAGTCAGAATCTTGCTCTGTCGCCCAGGCTGGAGTGCAGTGGTGTGATCTCAGCTCATTGCAACCTCCGCCTCCCGGGCTCAAGCGTTCTCCTGTCTCAGCCTCCCGAGCAACTTGGATTACAGGCACATGCCACCATGCCTGGCTAATTTTTGTATTTTTAATAGAGATGGGGTTTCACCATGTTGGCCAGGCTGGTCTTGAACTCCTGACCTCAAGGGATCCGTCCGCCTCGGCCTCCGAAAGTGCTGGAATTACAGATGTGAGCTCCCGGCCTAATTCTGAGTCTTAAAGGTCAACTGACAAATTTGTCTTTGAGTTGCTTAATTTTACCTAAATTGCCCAAATGCCTCCTTGATGTGTTGAGTGCCTTTTCTTCCTGCTCTTATCCTAAGTCTTTCTCAGTTTTCAATGACACAGGTTCTATTAATTCCCTTCATTTATCACTTCTGTTCTTTGTTGTCATGTTTACATTTTTAGGTTAAATCTTCGTGAACTTGGACCCCTGGCATCTCACATGCGTTGGTTTATCTGGCTTATGGCAGCTGGAGGAACCATTTATGTATTTCTCTACCATGAAAAGTAAGAGAAAATAATTTACATTTGATAGTTTTAAAATCGACTGCCTAAATATTATCTGCATTGCAATATAATTTACTTTTATTCATACTTCAAAATAGTAGAAATACATAAATAGAATATGTTATTTTTAATAAATTTTCAAAACCATTTGGTATCCATTATTAGTGGAAAGATTGCTGTGGAAAAACAAGAGTGGTACAGGTGTGGTATAATGCAGTTGAGGGGACATGGTGACCAGCCCCTTTTTAGTCCGTCAGACTTCATTTCTGTAGCATGAGGCAAATTGGCCTTATTCTCTGTGATTCAGTCATCCTGTGAGAAAAACAGCCACTTGTCAAGGTGTTTCTGAAGATCGGAGAAAATAGGTATTAAATGCCCAGCACAATATTTACCTAAAGAAGGGCCTATAGGGTATTCCAAAAAGGGTATCTTGAGAAAAAGGATGTTGGGAAGGACATTGGAACTCTTAATATCCTAGCTCTAGGTTACTGCTTTTTAGCCAATTATTCATAGCTGACAGTCCTAATTATTGAGCAATATAAAAACAAAAGCTTATTGAAATTTAGCATCTTCGCTCTAGAGGAGACCTTCAAGGTCCCCTATTCCAGCTTCATGATTAAAAAATCAGAACATTTAGGATATGCATCAAATTAGTGACTCATCTGGAAATTAGGACCCAAACACCCCAGTTCTGATTCCATTGGTCTTTTTGTTACCCTGTATGTTTGAATTTGAGAAACACACAACCATGAAATCTTTGTCATTGGGTTTATTTACAGTTCATTAAATTCTTTATTGTGCTTGGCAGAATGGCTCTCAGAAATGAACATAATTTGTGTTTATCAGAAAGTACCAAATTGTTTTCCCCTTTCAGAAGAAGAAAATGGTAGTTTTCATACTTTTTGGGTCTGAAATTCACTTAAATACCTTTTTACCATAATTAGCATTGCTGAGTACTGTTATATATTATAGTATATATAAGTCCAAGGGAACAGTTTGCTTCTTGGACTCAAATCTCTTATTTATATCCTTGAATAAACTAGGAAGTCAAGAAAGGCAACTATCTTTTCTCCTTTTGCCGGCCTTCTGGTGTAAACAAAACCTATAAACCCATTCTTCCCCTATATGATTATTTCATGGTAGGCTTTGAGTATAAAACACGATGAATGAGGTATGAGTCACCCTTGGCCAATCAGTTTGGCAGACATTAGGGAGTACCTAAATTGTGTCAGGTACTATTCTAGGATTTACAGATCAAAACATAATTAAATCTTGGTTCCTGCCTTTGAGGAGCTTATAGTCTGGTTTGATTAGGCTGAAAGGTAATTTGAATTTCAGTGCAATGTATTTCTTAGAGTTTTTAGATCTTTTGTAGTCTAATGTGATGAACCTTAAAATTACAGTCTGTGCAGCTGCAAAATAAAGAGACAAACAGAATTACAGGTCCTTTCCTTAGGGTTTGCCATTCCTTTTTGCTGATAAACTAGGCTCCAGGCTGCATCTCCATTCATCTTCTGAATTTCACTTATAGCTATGGATTGGAATGATAATGAAAGCAGACACTCTAGGATCAGAAGAGGAAATCTTTTACAAGGTGGAGTGGGTTAAACGATAACTACTTTTGGCAGAAAACATTTTCTTTTTTTTTTTTTTTGAGATGGAGTCTTGCTCTGTCGCCCAGGCTGGATGGAATGCAGTGGCGTGATCTCGGCTCACTGCAAGCTCCGCCTCCCGGGTTCACGCCATTCTCCTGCCTCAGCCTCCTGAGTAGCTGGGACTACAGGTGCCCACCACGCCCGGCTAATTTTTTTTTGTATTTTTAGTAGAGACGGGGTTTCACGGTGTTAATGTTAACCAGGATGGTCTCCATCTCCTGACATCATGATCTGCCTGCCTTGGCCTCCCAAAGTGCTAGAATTACAGGTGTGAGCCACCGCGCCCGGCTGGCAGAAAACATTTTCTAGGTAGCATGTGGGATTTGATGCCTTTTCAACCCTGAAAGAAATGCTAGTTCCTTATTACTCAACTACTGTTTTTAGTTAGAGGCCCAGTGGTTGCCTACTGAGAAATAACATTGTATTTGAATAGTTAAGAGTTTACATTTCTTTCTCAAAAGTAGAAAGGAAAGGCTGGTATGTAAATTGTTAGGTGTTATAGAAATGCATAAGTTAAATTAACTGCACTTCTGTTCCTACAGGTATAAGGTGGTTGAACTCTTTTTCTATCTCACAATGGGATTCTCTCCAGCCTTGGTGGTGACGTCAATGGTAAGACATGGCTTCAGAATTTTAGTTATTTTCTTTTAAACTGCTGGAACTTAATATGATTATAGATATGATATGCAGCTTTTCTTTCTGAAGTTATGTCCATTAAATAGGGACTCGAAAGAAAAATAACTTATAAATAATGAAGTGTTTAGCTGGGCATGGTGGCATGTGCCTGTGGTCCCAGCTACATGGTAGGCTGAGGCAGGAGGATTGCTTGAGCCCAGGAGGTTGAGGCTGTGGTGAGCTTTGTTCATGCCACTGCACTATAGCCTGAGGAACAGAGTGACACCCTGTCTCAAAAAAATAATAAAAATAATGAAGTGTGCCAGCAACTCGTAAGCTTGCACTAGGCACCATGTACATTTCGAGAAAGCTATAAATTTAGGTATGTTTCTGTCTTCATGGTACTTTCCTGAATCAGAACCAGAATAGGTTCAGAGAGAGATTTTTCAAATCCCTTTACTCTTACTTTTCCTTTCCCTTGCTTTTAAGTCATAAGTCAAGTACTTTTTTTTGTTTGTTCTGTTTTCTAAGGCAAGCACGTTTTTTTTTTTCCTTTTACTTTGCTTGACTATATCTTTTGGGGATTTTTGTGGGTAAAGTGTAACATTACCTGTAATAGGCAGTTGCATGTATATATTTGAATTCCCTTTCAAATAGAATTACTGTTGAGAAGTCTGTGTGTATCTGTCCTTTTGAAATGAAAATATATTATTACAACTTCATGGTTCCATCCACCTGGTTACCAGGCCTTTGGCTTATATATTCCAGTATCTTAGGCTCTAGGCACTATATTAATTAAAGAGGTCCCAATGTGTTTAGTTTGAACTCTTCTGAGCCTATGTCATTCAGAAGAACTGTACTTATGATTTCACTCCTAATCTCATAGGCACATTGTAAGAACTTTTTTTGGGGGGGGGGGGTTGGGGGGAGACAGAGCCTTGCTCTGTCACCCAGGCTGGAGTGCAGTGGTGCAATCTTGGCTCACTGCAACCTCTGCCTTCTGAGTTCAAGTGATTCTCCTGCCTCAGCCTCCTAAGTAGCTGGGATTACAGATGCCGGCTGCAACCCTTGGCTAATTTTTTGTATTTTTAGTAGAGACAGGGTTTCACCATATTGGCCAGTCTGATCTTGAACTCCTGAGCTCAGGTGATCCACCCGCCTCGGTCTCCCAAAGTGCTGGGATTATAGGCATAAGCTTCACGCCTAGCTATAGGAACATAATTCTGTGATAGTTTTTTTCCTGGTCACAGAAACACCTATAAAAGGTTTAAGACTTTCAAATCCGGTTCTGTTTTTTCAGGGGATGTCTTTATGAGACTATAACAAAATACATTTCTTTGAGATATGAGGTTTATGATGGTTTTAATAATTACCTAGCACCCAAAATACATATAGATGGTATCAGCAACAGGGAATGGTTAGGAGGAGGAGTTTAGTGACAGAAATGAGAAAATCAGCCTTGAAGGCCGTGTAGTTAGAGGGCATTTCAGGACACCCAAAGCAATATAAGCAAGGTTTGTGCAGCCTAATTATTAGGGTAGAATTTCAAGCAAATTCCCTCTGGGTATCATAAGAGCAGGTTTATCCAGTAATTTTACTAGCCTAAATCTGTAATTGATATTTCCATAAGTGGTACAATAGCGGGTGAGTAATGTTTCTGATAATCGAGCAGGATGATCCCCCACGTTGCCTTCATAGAAAGGATAAAATTGATCCTCTAGTAAATAAACTGCCTAACAGAACAAAACTCAACCATTTTTAAAGGAATACAACAGAATCTTTACTGTAACAACTTAGCATATACCATAAGTAAATATTATCAGAAATCAATAATAATGTAATAAAATAAATAATAAATATATAATAAATAAATATTACCAGTTAGGCAAGAAACTGGAAAATGACACATACCTAAGGGAAAGCAAATCAATAGAATCAAGCAGGCAAATCCAGTTCCTAGTAAAGAAAAAGAGATCATGAAATTTGATACAATATTTGGTTGGGGAAAGTTCAGGCTGCTATGTGAGCACTACAGAAGCACTAGAGGAAGTGATATTTCAGCTGATTTGGAGAAACATGTAGGAGCTGAGAGATGGAAGGGGTGAGGCAAATGTTACAGGTAGAGAATACAGCATGAAGGAAGCCCAGAGAAGGGGAAAGCACCAGCATCTTTGGAGAAATGAAAATAGTTGATTGTTTGCAACATAAAATACATGTACCAGCTTGAGTTACGTACATATGCATAGTGGGGGCAGGTATGCAGGTAGCACAAGTCTTGTAACAAAGCTGGAGAGCTAGACAAGAGTCCAGATCAAAAAGGACCTCATAAACCACTAACAAAGTAACAGAATGAATGAAGTAACAAAGCAACTAACACAGTAACAGAATGAATGAAAATGCGAATCTTTGGTTCTGGTCAGAATCATGGGTACTAGACTTATCCTTCTGCCATAAAGAACTGTAAAACTGGAAAAGGAATAAAGGTAACTGTTTTTTGGCTCTGAACACAGTACAGGACTGTGATCCCTGAGGGAAGAGAAACCAAGAAAATGAGCTTTGAATTCACCTAGTTGTTTCCTTGGAGACACTTTCCAAACAGCAACAAAAGGAGGTAAAGCCCAGAGAATAGCAGCCTGGGTGGAGGAAACAGAAATTACACTTCAAGCTACCAACAAGGCTGCAGTTTGTGGGGCAGGGTATGGAAGAGGAGGGAGCTGCTCAGGGAGGATGCTTCAGAAATCCATAAAGCAGTTTCCTTGAGTCGTTGTCCAGATATCAAGCTGAATTTGTGCAGGGCAAAACTCTGCAAGCTCCAGTTGCAAATAACTCTTAGAAGGCTGGAAGATAAATGGAGATTCCAGACAGTGCCCAGTGCTGAAAGACACTGAAGTTCCAACCAGCCAGAGTTCACAGATGGTGCTGGACATCCCAGGCACTCAGCTGACCCTGCCAAGGCCACAGCTTAGGCGTAGAGCTACTCTATCCCTAGAGAGAGGGCTACTCTAGAACTACCATAACAAGGCCCAAGCAAACCTCGAAAGGATAAAATTGATCTTCCAGTAAGTAAACCGCCTAACAGAACAAAACTCAACCATTTTTAAAGGAATACAACAGAATCTTTAACAACTTAGCGTGTACCATAAGTAAATATTATCAGAAATCAATAATAATGTAATAAAATAAATAATAAATATATAATAAATAAATATTACCAGTTAGGCAAGAAACTGGAAAGTGACACATACCTAAGGGAAAACGATCAATAGACACAGATCAAAAGACGGGAGAGAGATTGAGATTCCCACACGAGGAGTTTAAAACAGATGAGGAATCTCAGAAAATACATGGAGACCATGAAGAAGAATCCACATGGAGATTCTAGATCCCGAAACTGTGATGTCTTGAGAAGAAAAGAAATTATTGGAGGGATTTAATAACAGATTGGATATTGCAGAAGCAAAGGTCAGTGAACTTGAAGCCAGGTCAGTAGAAACGATTACAAACTGAAGCATGAGAGAAAAGAGTGATTTAAAAATGAACAAAAGGAGAAAGAAATTGGGGCAGTTTTTGGTTTTGAGTTTTCTGTTTTATGGGTTTGTTGTTGTTTTTTTTTAAGAAATAATAGTTACAACTTTTCCAAATTTGATGAAAAATATCAACCTAGAGATCCACAAAGCACAAGGAGGCCTGAGCAGGATAAACACAAAGAAAACTACACTAAGACACATTAAAGTCAAATTATTAAAAAACAAAGGCAAAGAAAAGATCTTAAAATCAGCCAGAGAGAAAAAAGAGCAAGGAGAGAAGATGACCACTGATATTTTATCAGCATTCATGGAGCAGGAATGCAATGTAATGGCATATTTAAAATGCTGAAAGGAGCCAGGTGCAGTGACTCACGCATGTAATTCCAGCACATTGGAGGCTGAGGCGGGTGGATCACATGAAGTCAGGAGTTCAAGATCAGCCTGGTCAACATGGTGAAACCCTGTCTCTACTAAAAATACAAAAATTAGCTGGGCATGGTGGCAGAGCTCCTGTAATCCCAGCTACTCGAGAGGCTGAGGCTGAGACAGGAAAATTGCCTGAACTCAAGAGGCAGAGGTTGTAGGAGATTGTAGTGAGCTGAGGTCAGGCCGCTGCACTCCAGCCTAGGCAACAAGACGAGACTCTATCTCAAAAATAAATAAAATAAAATGCTGAAAGGAAAATAAAAAACAAAAAAGCCCTATCAACTTTAAGTTGAAGTTAGCTCAGTTTAGTAACATTAATGTCAAAAATTTAGCCAGGGAGGCTGAGGCAGGCAGATCACTTGAGGTCAGGAGTTTGAGACCAGCCTGACCAACATGATGAAACTCCATCTCTACTAAAAATACAAAAATTAGCTGGGTGTGGTGGCACGCACCTGTAATCCCATCTACTTGGGAGGCTGAGGCAGGAGAATCCACTTGAACCCAGAAGGCAGAGGTTGCAGTGAGCTGAGATCATGCCACTATACTCCAGCCTGGGCAACAGAACAAGACTCCGTCTCAAAAAAAGAATAACCACCACCACCAACAACAACAAAAGCAAAATAAATGTTATAGTTATGTAATCAAGAGAAAAGATAAAATGGAATCCCAAAGTTATTCAATTTAATCTAAAGCAGGTGGGGAAATTGAAAAATGGAAACAAAGGATAGATGAAACCAAATAGAAAACAGAGAGCAAGTCGGGAGGCTTCAATACAACCATATCAGTAATTAGGTACCTCTTTGAAAGTAACAATTACATCACAGTGGACCGAACACTCCAATTAAAAGGCAGAGATTTTCAGACTGGATAAAAAAGTTTTCTGATCTGTATAACGGGGATAATAGTACCTAATTTTAGGGTCGTTGTGAAGATTAAATGAATAAATATATGAAGTGCTTCAAACAGTCCTGGCACATAGTTACAATAATGATAATGAAAAACAATTCTGTTTTGATACAGAATTAACTATGTTCTAGGTCTTTGAAAGTTGAGATAAATGTGGTATCTTAAGAATACTTGTTAACAGAATATATATCAAAACTAACCTGTGTACTTGGTTTGGTGTCTTGCTTGTTCTGGCAGAAAGGGAAAAAAAAGGGTATTTTGGAACAGTGACCAGTCAGGTGATTTTGTTCAGGCCACTTCACTGCTCTGGCCTTAGTCTCCTCACTTCTGCAATAAGGGGGTTGTGTTGGATGAGTGACTCTTACCATTTGGGAGTCCCTGTGCCCCTTTGGGAATGATGACAGCCTTACCCCTATCCTAGAAGAGGGCTCCTAATACACACACAAATAATTTTGTATAATGTGTATTCATTGCTGTATAACCTTGAGAAATTAATAGCGTGTGGTATTTTGTCTGTGTTACTTTTTAAATAAAAATAAATCTGGCTGAAGTCCTTCCTTACCAAGGTTAGGAAGAAATCTGATGTCAGTCCATTCGGATTGGCTCCTTACCTTTTTTTTTTGAGATGGAGTCTCGCTCTGTCACCCAGGCTGGAGTGCAGTGGTGTGATCTCAGCTCACTGCAAGCTCCGCCTCCCAGGTTTACGCCATTCTCCTGCCTCAGCCTCCCGAGTAGCTGGGACTACAGGCGCCTGCCACCACGCCCGACTGATTTTTGTATTTTTAGTAGAGACGGGGTTTCACCGTGTTAGCCAGGATGGTCTCGATCTCCTGACCTCGTGATCCGCCCGCCTCGGCCTCCTAAAGTGCTGGGATTACAGACATGAGCCACCGCGCCCGGCCCGCCATCTTTTGATCCCACACAAAACATGGGGGCTTCTGTGAACTTTGAAAAAGGACTGATGCTCACAACTGGTCCTAGATCCTCACACCTGGTCCTTAACTCATGATGGTCGATTGTTGCCTTGCTTTTAGCCGAGGCCCTTGGGGCCTATTCTAATTAGGTGCCTGAGTTAGAGCTTCCCTTTACTCTTGTGGGGCTCACAAGACTGCTGCCCAGTGCTCAGGCCTCTGGGACACCCACACACCTATCCCCTTCCAAGTCCCTGCCATGATCTGCCTTAGGTTTCCGCTCACTCTGAAGAACTTGTCTCCTTTCTATTGCTAGTCCTCAGAAATCCAGGGGACTGACTTGCTTCTTCAGCAGCTTCTAAGCATTGCCTCTATTCTCTCTCCTCATTCATACAAGCCATTTTAATCTTGTAGATGGGCCTTGATCTTTGAAAACCAGGAACGGCCTAAAATATTCTCCCTTCTGCCCTGAGACACACAAGAATATTAACTTATTGCTAAGATAAGCAATGGCCAGGCTCAAAGACAAAAAGGCCTGGAGACATCTAGAAGGCTAGGAAATATCTTGTACTAAGTGATCTATGATCTCAGAGGTCACTTCTAGTTACTCTTTTCTTGCGTCAGCCTTAAGGAATCTGTAAGCTCACATAAGCAGGGGAAGTCTCAAAGAAGCAATCAGTGTAGAACAGTGTTTGAGAAGGACAAAGGGAAGTGAATACCCTGGCTGAGATGTAAATTATAAATAGAACGGCTTGGGCCTGCCTTAGTAGGGAAGAAAGCATTTAAAGGGGAAGATGAGAACAGAGGATTGCACTTTATTAAAATGAACTTCTGTGTCTGGCTATGATTGCAGTTTACTTAAATATGCTGTAAATGAGCAGAATGTTCTGCTTTTTATTTGGGACCTGTAATGTGATTGCTTGCTCAACTCAAGATTGTCAGTCCAAAGGGCAATCCAGGTCGATGTATGAGAGACTTTTTTTATATTTGGTTCATGTTTACAGATCAGGATTGTGTTCACACAGCTTCTTCATTGTCTAGAAAATCAAGAGCCTTAGAGGGAATTACAGTTATCTACATGTAGCTTGCCATGCAGAGTAACATCAAACCCTTTTTATTTTTATTTTTTCTTTTTTGACAGAACAACACTGATGGACTTCAGGAACTTGCCTGTGGGGGCTTAATTTATTGCCTGGGAGTTGTGTTCTTCAAGAGTGATGGCATCATTCCATTTGCCCACGCCATCTGGCACCTGTTTGTGGCCACGGCAGCTGCAGTGCATTACTACGCCATTTGGAAGTACCTTTACCGAAGTCCTACAGACTTTATGCGGCATTTATGACCAATCTGTACTAAGTCTCCAAACCAGTATTATTTCAATTATGGCACTTGGGAGTGGGGTGAGAGCTGAACATTGCACAGGGAAAGAAAAAAAAATAAGATAACTGCACTGACTTTCTTTATATATTTTGAATATAATTACTGTGAAAGTATAAAGGCTGTGTTCTGGAATTTTCCCCCTCACAGCAAATAAATAAGGTAGTGAATTAATTATTCATTCCATTCCACTATCATGAAGGACTCTGAATAGACTTGGCCAACTGATGTTTACAAACCAGAATTTTGTATTTTAATTTTACAGATTTTACTACATGATTTTTCTAAATTACTATGTCAGGTTGTAAAAGTCAGTGCAATAACAAAGCTTCCTTTTTAAGAAGAAAATTGTTTCTATCACTTTCCCATTCGCTAGGTAAAGAATCATGGACAGAACTTACACTACTTTTTACCATGTTTCATCTTGGCATAACATGGTTCTTTTTTAAATAGAAACTTTAGTTTTTTGTAAATTTTTTAAAAAATATTTCATTGATACGCATCTCTGCGGGTCCTCATTCATGTTGTGAATTTTTGCAGCAAGCAGTCAACATTCCACAAACGAACAAACATTATACCTCTTCTGATAGTTTTATTAAGCATGGAGAAATTGCCAATTTTTAAAAACTGCAGTTTTCCAAACTTTTCTGCCAACCTCTTACTCTGAATTCAGTGCTGCTTTGGGACACATACTTGACCTAGCTTGGTTTACCAGTGATGGAAAAGTATTTTGATATCATTAACTTTTTCAAAAGATCCAACTTTTTCTCTATGCCTTTGCCACATTCTCTTCAGGGTCTCTTTCCACAGTGGATGAGTATTTTATCTGTATTGTGACAGTATTGTTGGGATGGCCATCTGCTGGAAACTCCTGAAGAGCTTTCTGTATTACAGTGAGCAGTTGTATTGCCTGTCTGGTGCCCAGTGGTTAAGTCATTGTCACTTAGCTTGATATTGTCAGTTTGATATTTATTTTAAATTGTGGAACTAGATGCATACATTCACATTTCTGCCTTTCCTTTGCATCTTCCAATATATTGTGTGTGTGTGTGGTTTTTTTTTCCTAGAAAAATATTTAAAGCATTGTTTGACAGGTAGAAACTCATGTATCTGGTAGTCCATGAGTTATATCCTGGCTCAGTGGAGTGATATTTATGTATTATTTTTACTTTTCTCTCAGTGTCTTATATTAAGATTAATATGTTGTTAATAGTTGCTTTGTTGGTTAATCTCTCTTGTTGGTGTTTTAATACATGAAATAGGCTTGCCTTTAGATCGGGTGCTGATATTACCTGTTTCCTAGTAATCAGCTGAGCAAATGGTCAGCGGAATTCTTGGTTTGATGATAAGCTTATTAATTGAAATTTTTTACTGATGGGGCTTTAAAAGAGGTTTATTTTGTATATGTTTAGAACTCTGATTTTGATGAATTATATGGGAACGAGAAACAGAAGAAGTGGTATTTGCTGGTGAGTTAAATAGGCAAGGTACCCAGTGATAACACCAACCAAACCACTCCTATCTGCATGATTCTGAACATCTGGTTGCCTGTTGTTTTACTGTGTATATTTTATTTTTAATATATTAACTTTGTGGATTCATCTAAGGTCTGCTCAAAAGTAACACTGTCAAAACCACTAATATGTATGTAAAAATTGTGCTGTATACTACAATAAAGTTGTTACTTGGATTTGTTCCACTGTCTCTAAATTAGATGACTGTGAAAATAATGCATATTTGAGAGTTTGAGCTCATCCAGCATTTGTAATTTGTATACTAGTCTTTAAAAAAAAAAAAAAAAAAAAAAAAAAAAAGTCCTAATGGAAAAAAAAACAAATATGCCGTGTCACTTAGCACTTTCTAGTCTACTTTTTTTTTTGAGACGGAGTCTTGCTCTGTCGCCCAGGCTGGAGTGCAGTGGCGCAATCTCGGCTCGCTGCAAGATCGCCTCCCGGGTTCACGCCATTCTCCTGCCTCAGCCTCCCGAGTAGCTGGGACAACAGGCGCCCGCCACCACGCCCGGCTAATTTCTTGTATTTTTTTTAGTAGAGATGGTGTTTCACCATGTTAGCCAAGATGGTCTCCATCTCCTGACCTCGTGATCTGCCCGTCTCGGCCTCCCAAAGTGCTGGGATCACAGGCTCTAGTCTACTTTTTAATAATTGAAATGCCAGAGCCAGCTCAAACATTAATCAACAGACATTTTCAGTTTAAAATACACTAGTCAGGACCTAATGATTTCAAGTTTTTTAGATGATGTGTCTTTACCAAGATAAACCTTTTGGTTTAGTATATAGAATATTAAAATATTCTATAGGACTGAGGTTAACAGTCTTTTATGTTACCAACCAGACAAATAATAGATTATAAACCTAACAACTCTCCGAATGTTAGACGCCATTCTGCCTCTCCTGTAGTGCGGGAAACCAGGGCCAGAGAAGTTTAACTGCTTCATCCTAAATCAGGGAGCTGGAACAGCAGCCAGCTCTATCTGATTCTGAAGGCTCCCATTCACTCTATACCACTGCATTTCTAGAGTCAGCAAAAACAAATAAAACAAACTTGAACTAAAAATTCATCAGGCATGGACAGAAAAGAAAACACTATTCACGTGGTTTAGAACCTCAGTAATCCCTCAGATAACTCTCCATCAAATCTAATTTTGAGGATTGTGTGTCTTGATGTGTAATGATTCCCAAGAGTTCTGTCCTCTAGGTCAATGGTGTGACCTCATCCGTTTCTAGAGTGTCCCCACTATTGTGCTGTCACCTCAGTATGTCCAGCCTTAAACTATTTTCTAAGGACTAGACCTCTCTCTAACCAGCTGCCTAAATGCTCCCAGACATATTGAATTGACACAAGCCATCCCAAACTGATTTCATTATCTTCCCTCATCCTACCACCAAACCTATTTTCTGAAATTTCCTAACTTAGTTAATGGCATGGCCACAGCCATCTGTTCATTCATGCATCCTTGATTTCTTGCACCCCCCAGATCCAACAGGTCAGCAGAACTGTCACCCCTGCCTTTCTCACAACTCCCTGATCTGGTTCCTCACCTCTCTTCGCACTGCAAGGTCCTAAAAAGACCTACTTAGCAGTCATCAGACTACAGCAGCCACCTCCTCATTTGTATCCCTGCCACTGCTTACACCCCTCAAATGAGCTCATCCTCCACACTGTACCAGCATTATCTTCCCAAAATAAAATCTGAGCATGTGTCTCGATGCTCCAAAACTTCCACTGACTATTATCCTATAAGATTCACGCCAGATGCTTTAGCATGGACTCTTCACATGCTGACTCCGCCTGATTGGCCCTCTCCCCAGCTGAACCCCACTTGACATCAGCCCTGCTAGTGATTTTCACAGCCTCCCGCACAACACACATGCCCTCATGGTGCTTTTGCAGCTGTGTTTTTGTACCTGCTGTTCCTTGGCCTGGAATGCCCTTACTCCAGCCCCTTTCCTACCTGGCAAATAGTTGCTTATTCTAAGCCTTCATCAGGTGCCACCCACCTCCCTTGTGCCATTGACCTAGTCCCACCGGCATGATTAGTGGTGCCCTCCTTTGACCCCACAGCACAGATATTCCTTCATGGCCCCTGTTATGGTGCGTTGTGATTGTGTTCACTGTCTTTACCTCTGGTCTTGGGACTGAACTCTTTCAGGCAGGGACATAGTCTCATCCACTCTGTTCCTAGCTTCTAGCATAGCCCTGGCTTATGACAAGAGTGAAGAAGTTTTATTGAATGAAAGGGGCTGGGTGGGGAGGAAGGTGGAGAATGGTGTGGAAGGGAAAGACTGAGAATAAAGCATTTTTTTAGGACAGACTTTGGTTTTAGCGAGTTTATCCTGTCCATCACAAGCACTCTTACTAACTGGCAACTGACTTTTAGCTTCTTTGGCCTTACAGGCTTTTTTGACCACAAGGGTCAGCTAGAACATTCGTAGCAACCACAGGAAAGTTGATGAGAAAATAGAGTGTAAATATTAGAAAGTATGTCCTAAAGAAGAAAATGTCCAACATTTTTATTTGTGCTTTCATAAGAATAACTATCAACAATTTACAAAATTATTTGGGGAAAAAAAGTATTTGGCCTAACTTATTTCCCTCTGGTTCTCTTTTCTGAATATAGCAATAAAATAAGTCAAAACAATTGTGCAATAATTGGGTCTTAGTGCAGATTAGACTCAAGAAGCAACAATTTAAATTTTAAAAAATATTTTGAATATTTTTACTTTAAAAATTATACAGCTATATAAAACCCTTTGGAAAATAGAGAAAGCTAAAAATTATCCAGCGTTCATTTATCATAACATATTTTAATATACTTCCAATCTTTTATTTCCCTATTTTTATTATACAACTGTAAATATGCCACATATGTAATTTTATATACTTTTTCCTACTTATTATAAGCATTTACAAATACTATTATATCAGCTGGGTGCGGTGTCTCATGCCTGTAATCCCAGCACTTTGGGAGGCCAAGGCGGGCGGATCACGAGGTCAGGAGTTCAAGACCAGCCTGACCAACATGGTGAAACCCCGTCTCTACTAAAAATACAAAAAAAAAAAATTAGCTGGGCTTGGTGGCACACGCCTGTAATCCCAGCTACTCAGGAGGCTGAAGCAGGAGAATTACTTGAACCTGGGAGGTGGAGGTTGCAGCGAGCTGAGATCACGCCATTGCATTCCAGCCTGGGCGACAGAGCAATACTCCATCTCAAACAAACAAAAAACCCAAAAAACTGTTATTACATTTCATAGCAAGAATTTGCAATGATTTCATCATATTTCAGAACTGGATATGTAGCCTATTTTGCTTAATCATTTGCCTAATTTTGGATTTTTAGATTGCTTTAGTTTTTTTATTATAAACAATGCTACAGTGAACATACAGCTTCGTCCATATTTATGACTGGGTTTTAAAGGTAGTAATAAACAATCGAGTGTTTCGTATGTATTGGGTACTGCACTAGTTTACATGGATTGTCTCATTTTATGTTTACAAAAACCTTATAGGTAAATCATTTTCTTATTGCCATTTTACAGATGGGGAAACACATACAGATGAATGAGTTTCCTTGCCCAAGGCAAGAACCCGAGTGAACCCAGGAACCCTAGATCTGTTTCCATTTTCAAGACAGCCATTCCTGGGGCAAAGGTGTACTGATGGGTTTACCCAAAGGAAGATCTTTTGAAAATAGAGCTCATTTCCAAATCTCTACATTGATACTTGGCGTCTTCTGTGTATGTCTACTATTCTCATGTGCCAATGAGATGGAGAGTGGAACAGGAAAATCTCCAAAGGAAACTGACCTCGAAGAAGCTGGTTCACCTCCCTCCTTGTGCAGCAAAATAAACGTTTCTCAAGGGGCCCCGAGCAATGTTTTAAGTTTAACAAGGTTAGAATTACTGCATTCATGTCTTTCTACTGCTTTTGCTATTTTAAATAGACAGTGCCAATATGTTCTTACATTCTGTGCCATTCCCACCTACATCCCTGCAATGGATTGGTGGTGTTATTTTTCCAAGAAACAGTGCCACTGTGCACTCTCGCCACTCTGCAAGGGGAGTTAAGCTATTCTCATCAGGAGCCTGTTCAACACAACAGAACGCTTTCTCATTCTGCCACACAGCTCATTATCACTCAGACTTTCACTGCAGTCAGACTTGTGAAGTCAAAATAGACTGGCAAGGCTTAAGGGGGGCTTGGGAAAGTAGGCTTTGGAGCCTTGCCCTATCTCCTGGGAGAGGTCACGGGTCCTTTGCTGTTCTGTGCCAGGCCACACTTAACACACCCGATCTACCGTGTCAGTCACTGAAAAGGTCAGGAAAACTTTTTGATCCCTAGGATTTGGTTCTTTTAAAGTCACACAAGTGTTTTTTGAATCCCATCTATGAGCTGCGTGTTGAGTCAGGGTGCAAGCAGACAGCCTGTGACAAATTGGCTGGGTGAGCTTCGGCAAGTTTGGTACTACCTTTGAGCTTCAGTTCCCGTCTGCCAAAGGGGTATATCACTTCTCTTACAGTGCGGTCATAAGGATTAAATAATGTGGGTTGAAAGTGTCAAGTTTACACAGTCTGGCATATGATTGACACTGGGTAAATAATCCTAGTGCTTCTTTCCCATATGGCCAAGCTTTTGAAATTATGGTCACAGCCCACCTGGGGATATTTTTCATGCACAAACAACCTGAAGAGCAGTTCAGTACCACTCTTAAAATTGTTCTGTGCATTTTCTAGCTCTTATAAATGGTTCTGGATCAAATGAGGGCTGAGGCTCAACTGAGGCATGTGGTTAACCCAGGCTTTCTAATAATTTTGTGTCATTTTAAACAATGCTCTTTAAATATTCAACCTTTTTTTTAGACGGAATCTTGCCCTGTATCCCAGGCTGGAATGCAGTGGCACAATCTCGGCTCACTGCCACCTCCACCTCCCAGCTTCAAGCGATTCTCTTGCCTCAGTCTCCTGAGTAGCTGGGACTACAGCTGTGCGCTACCATGCCTGGCTAATTTTTGTATTTTTAGTAGAAATGGGGTTTCACTATGTTGTCCAGGCTGGTCTCGAGCTCCTGACCTCAAGTGATCTGCCAGCCTCTGGCTGCCAAAGTGCTGGGATTGCAGGCGTGAGCCACCATGCCTGGTCAAATATTCAACATTTCTTTAGACAAGAACATGAGTATTCACAGAGAAAGGGCAGAAAAGGAGGAGACTGGGGCAGTTCTTTATGTCCAGATAGGAGCTGCATACTTTGCTTAGCAAAACAAAAGGCCTTCAATACAATAGACCCACACTCCATCAAACTGTACAGCAATTTGGTCACCATCTGTTGTTACCTGAGCTTGCCTCCTGGGGGACTCAGACCAACAGACTCTGAGTGGCTTATTAAAGAATTCCTTCCAACTACAGCTGTATAATGCCTTCTCCACCTTGTTTCTTTCCCAGTGATGTTGTAGGGTCCTTTATTCACACATTCATTCAACAAATGTTTATTGGGTATCGTCTCTGTGCCAGGGACCAGTCTAGGGACTGAGGATGTTATAATAGGAAAAAAAAAAAAAAACCCACAGGAACAAAAAGGCCAAATTCCTGCCTGTTGCTCAGACTAGATGATTCTCTGCCCCCCAGCTTCCTTAATCTGGATTTGACGTTTTCGGGAGCTTTTGTCAATCTGTTTCTTGGTATCACACAGATAGATGACTGTGGCCAGTGAATGTGACAGTGTGGACGGCCAAGTAGAAAGTGATGCTGATTTACCTGTCTTTTCAACAGGGGTGCCGTACTTTGTGTTATTGTTTGTGCATCTGCTACTGTGAGGTCGAATTGCCTGTTTGAAAGATGGCTCTTACTTTTGAGAGCACCAAAGCAGCTCATTATTTAAAGAAACTTGTGGTGAACTCTGCCCTCAAATGAATAACCTTCATGTGTAAATGAATCACCCTTTCCTTTAGCTGAACATTTAAGTGTGCCAGGTTCATTTGAAGCAGGGTTTACCTACCCTCTCAGGCAAAAGATGATGAATAGGCAGCACCTGTGTGGGCTGAGATATTTTTCCTTCCTTGTTTACTGTGTCTGGGATGCCTGAGGTCCATCCATGATGCCCCGAGTCCTGCCATGTGTCATACTTGTATTAGAGGCTGGGAAGACAGTGTCCAATAAGGTAAGTCTCTGCCCTCAGGGGAGAAGGATGTGGTAACAAATGAACAATGATAATGCAACATAATCTCCACCTGTGTATTGGATGCTATTATTGGAGGAGGGAGTGATTAACCCTGTCTAGGGGAGTCAGAAATCCTCTGTACAGGAGCAGTAGTATGGCTGACACTCAAAGGGTGAATGAGGAATTGCCAGGGAGTCAAGTGAGGGGGCGGTGGGCAGAGACAGGCTCAAAGAAAGACATATTCCAGGAAGAGGAAGGAGCAGGCTTCAGGAAAGTGTGAGGTGTGTGGAAGGGGACATAATAATAATGGCTAATATTGACTGAGTCCCTACGAAGGGCCCAGCTCATTCTTTATGTTTGACATACATACTGACTCATCTATTATTTTGAGGAGTGAGGAAGACAATCATGTATACATATGAACTCTTCTGCAGCAAACTAAATCTCAGATGATGCATTATTCAGTTCTTGCACTGCTATAAAGAAATACCTAAGACTGGGTAATTTACAAAGAAAAGAGGTTTAATTGGCTCACCATTCTGCAGGCTGTACAGGAAGCCTAAGAACTTCTGCTTCTGGGGAGCCCTCAGGAAACTTACAATCATGGCGGAAGGTTAAGGGGGAGCCAGCACTTCACATGGCTGGAGCAGGAGGAAGAGGCGGGGGGAGGTACTACACATTTTTAAACAACCAGGTCTCACAATAACTCACTCATTTTCACAAGAACAGCACTGAGGGGATGGTGCTAACCCATTCATGAGAACTCTATCCACATTATCCAATCACCTTCCACCAGGCCCCACCTCCAACACTGAGGACTACAATTCCATGTGAGATTTGGTGGGCACACAGATCCAAACCATATCAGATGGATTTCTTTGTCTTAATATTTGGACCTTCTTTTCCTTTTTTTGACCCCTTGCAAACATAGACTTCTTTTGGAAGGCAAATATTTTGTCATTCAACTAAGCTAATTTCTGTGATGCTATATTAAATGGAAACAAAGCATGGTGAAGCATATTATGAATTGGTTGGACTACTGGTGATTTCTTTATTACAGGGGATTTCTTTGCCTTTTTTTTTTTTTTCTTTTTTGAGATGGAGTCTCGCTCTGTCACCCAGGCTAGAGTGCAGTGGTGCAATCTCTGCTCACTGCAACCTCCACCTCCAGGATTCAAGCGATTCTCCTGCCTCAGCGTCCCGAGTAGCTGGGAATACA
The DNA here is from genome assembly GCF_047675955.1 of Chlorocebus sabaeus. NCBI lineage: Eukaryota > Metazoa > Chordata > Mammalia > Primates > Cercopithecidae > Chlorocebus > Chlorocebus sabaeus. Next base: position 43,025,915 of record NC_132919.1, read on the forward strand.
GGTGCCTGCCACTGTGCCCAGCTAATTTTTGTATTTTTAGTAGAGACGGGGTTTCACCATCTTGGCCAGGCTGGTCTCAAACTCCTGACCTCATGATCCACCCACCTCAGCCTCCTAGAGCGCTGGGATTACAGGCATGAGCCACCGCACCTAGCCTGTTATTGGGGATTCTTATCCTTTGGTACTGAGGGTATTCATAGAGACCCTCATCCAGGTGTCCAATTCATTTAAGGAGTGAGCCCCTTGTAGGTGCCAGATGCTGCTTCTGGTGTTGAGAATAGAGCTGTGAACAGAACAGACACAAGTTCCTCCTTCGTAGAACAGACATTCTAGTTGTGGGGAAAATAGCCAATAAACAAATATATAAAGAAAATATGTGGTGTATAAATGGTGATGATGTGCTAGGGTGAAAAATCAATCAGGTAAGAGGTGGAAAATGCTGAGGATGGGTAAACGTTTGCTCATAAACATGGCAGCTAGGGACAGATTCATTGAGAAGGGGATATTTGGGTACAGACCTGAAAGGTCAAGGGCCCTGGCCCCCAGACACCTGCTAAGAAAGGCATCCAGGCCTAGCAGGTGCAAAGGTCTGAGGTGGGCATAGCCTGGTGCAGAAAGAGGCCTGTGATGTAGGGTCTTGAGCGAGGGGAGAGCAGGGTCGGCAATGAGGTCAGGGATGTGACAAAGACTCTCTCTTTTGACCAGACTTGATTCAGGCTTCTCTGAGCCCTCTTTCTGACTAATACCTGATCTTGGGCGCTGTCTTCCTATTTGGTCCAGTTTTAGCAAGAATCCTATTGGGTCATTTTGGTGAAAATTCCCCACTCTTGATATCTGATCAGCCTCCTTATTATTACCCTGGACTGCCTTCAGCAAGAATCCTTCAAGCCGTGACATTGCTTCTTAGTAATTTTCCATCCACTGACCCCGACCCCTACCCTGCTCCTTGTCTATAAATCTCCACTTGTCCTTATTTTTTTGGAATTGATCCCGATCTCTCTCTCCTACTACAAAATCCCATTCTAGTAGCCCCCCTTAATAAAATCTGCCTTAGCAACTTTAACAAGTGTCATGAATTATTTTTTTTTTCTTTAGCAGGGGTACCGAATGTCGGGATACACAGGGTCCTTCCTGTAAGCCATGATACACAGGGTCCTGTAAGCCACAAGTGCAGGGTGATTATTAGTGGAAGAATCATTCATGCTTGGGTATTAGAACATCCCAGCATCTGGATTCATAGCACTGAGTTAAGACCTAGCTCCTAAAGCCAAATGAACGTGGGCAAGCCCCAGAGCCTCTGTTTATCTTTAAAATACAGATTATACTAATCAGACCATCATCAGCCTCACAGCGTAGAAAAACACTGTGAACATAAGAGTTTAAGCTTGACACTGTCAACCCAAATGAGAGAATGAGGCAGGAGTCTCAATCACCCAAGGGTTATGGAGCCAGAGCCTGAGGGAACGCCTGGGAAAAGTAATACAAGTCACAGAAGCCCCTGTGGCCTGTGCTCTCCAAAGAAGTTTTTAGGAGGCTCAGCATTTATACGTTTCTTTAAAGAGGAAAAGCAGGCAGGAAGTGGGGACTAGGCGGTGAGGCAAATGGTTACATTCTTGTGAGGCTCTACTTAGTGCCCAGTAAATCTACATTTTACACAAGATTCGGTGAACATTTACAGAAGAGGGAGTAAAAAGGAAGAGTCAATTATGTAGACATGGCAGGGTGGAGGAAGGAATGATTGACCTCGTCTAGTCCTTGTTCTGTACCTGGGAAGATAAGTTTGATCTTTGTCCATGTGAGATTTAGCAGACTTTAGTTTTAGGAGTTAAAGTCAGGTTACAGACCTAAAGTTACCATTGACATGTACTTGTCTTATAGGAGGATATGCATCTTGAAAGGTTAAGGGGTCATTCTTTGTGAGGGCAGTCATCTGGAGGGGTGCAGGAGGCCTTTTGCCTTTGTAGGGGTCTGGTTAATGTATAATGCTTTGACACAAGGTTGGGAAGTAATCGCTGTCTGTTTGGGAAAAGGATGGAAACGTTACCTGACTCAGGCTTAACTCTCCCTTTGGCATAATGAGTTTGGGAATCCTGAGACTTTTATTTTGCTTTACATCACCAGCTTTCAGGATAAAAAAGTGAACCAGGTATTTCCAAGCAGCCTTGAAGTCATCCTGGTTGACCTCCCTCCCCAACATCACCCACCCACCTTCTGCACCCCTCCCCCAGCTGTCCTTTGCCCCTTTGAAAGAAAGCATCTTTGTGCAGTATCTTATCTCTCTTCTACCCATTGATTTAACTATGTTCCTGTGAATGTGTTTGTGGTAGAAATAGCATCCTACATCTGGCCCAAGTCTATCTTTATTTTCACTTATTGGCATTAGGAGCTGGAGCCAGTGAGAGATAAAAGGCTCTTCACAGATCTGTTTTGGGGAGTGTGACCTGGCGATCAGTGGAGAGGAAAGAGACAAGCAGTTGACTTGGCCATGCTGAGCCTTGATTTCCTCATCTTGAAAGGGAGGATTATGCTGTCAGCCTCGAAGGGCTGCAGTGAGATGATTTACATAAAGTATCTAGCACAGGACCTGGCCATCAACTTGTGCTGAATTCCATTCCCAGCTATGCATCTTCATCAGAGGTGCTCTGATGAATGTTGAATAGCCCTTGGCTATGAAGGGAAAGGGGTACAGGTAGATTGTTCTCATATTTATCCCCTTTCACTTCATATTAGGGAAAAATGGCCCTCCTTCTATCTAAGGCTCTTCTTCAAGCCCATCAGCTATCTGGGCCTTATTCTACCAACCCTCTCTTCTTTTCCCCATTTCTGGCCTTCATCATACTTGTCCTCCCTAAGGAACTTGACAGCATTGTGCGTTTTCCCTTCTTAAATCTCCCCCAGGCCTGGCTTCCCTGACATTACTGCCTGATGTCTCTCGTGCATTTCTGGCCTCTATCTTAGTCTTCTTACCTTGTTCCTCCTGCTCTGTTTACCTTTAAACCTTGGTGTATCCAGGGGCCCTTGGCTCTCCACCCACTTTCCCATGGTGATCTCACTTACGTCTATGGTAAGAGTCTCTAGCACTAAACTCTCTCCCGATTTCCAAATCATTTTTTAAATATTTATGTATTTATTTTTCAGAGATGAAGTCTCACTCTACTGCCCAGGCTGGAGTGTAGTGGCATAATCATAACTCACTGCAGCCTCAAACTCCTGGGCTCAAGTGATGCTCCCATCTCAGCCTCCCAAGTAGCTGGGATTACAGGGTTGAACCACTGCGCACAGCTATGACTTGTAAAGCCTTAAACCCTTGTCCACTGGCAATCTTCCCACAGATGCCCAACCACACCCACCTTACAGTCAGTAGTTTCAGAGCTAAACAAATCATATTTTCTCCCAATCCTGAATCTCCTCTTATATTTTCTATATAAGCCAACAGTATAACTATCTCCACAGTCAGTGAAGCCCCAAATCTGGGAGTAATTCTAGACTCTCTTCTTCACATCTATCCTCCACGCTCCATGGTTGCCATGTCCTTTATACTTCTGCCCAGATCTCTCTCTCTAGCCCTCTCACCTCCACAGGCACTGCCTTAGTAAAGGTCCTTATCCATTCTCAGGTGCTTTACTGTGGTGGCTCCCAGCAGGTCTCTCTACCACCCACCCTGCACCTTCAATCTCACATGCCTCTAATCTATTCACATTTCTACCAGTGCACTTTTTAAAATGAGACTCTGATTCAATTAAGTCTGGAGGAAAATCTCTGAACTAGTTCCCCTTCTCCTACACGATAGACCCAGTCCTGAATCTGGCACCACTTTACCCCTCTGGCCTCATCTCTTGCTCTTCCGCAGCTGATAAAACTGCTTGCTCAACTCCTTGAATATGCCACTGCTTTATCATGCCTCCACACCTCGGCATGTGCTGCACCCTCTTCATAGAACACCTTCCCTTAGTCTATCCACATTGAAAATTTTTCCCCATTAGCTGGACATGGTGGCACACACCTATAATCCCAGCTACTCGGGAGACTGAAGTGAGAATTGGTTGAACCCCCAGGAGGCAGAGGTTGCAGTGATCCAAGATTGCACCACTGGACTCCAGCCCTGGGGACAGAGCAAGACTCTGTCACAAAAAAAAAGAAAGAAAAGAAAAAAGAAAGAAAGGGGAAGGAAGGAAGGAAGGAAGGAAGGAAGGAAGGAAGGAAGGAAGGAAGGAAGGAAGGAAGGAAGGAAGGAAGGAAGGAAGGAGAAGGGAAGGGAAGGGAAGGGAAAAGAGAAAAGAAAAGGAAAAGAAAAGAAAAGAAAAGAAAAGAAAAAAGAAAAGAAAAGAAAAGAAAAGATTTCCCTATTCTTCAAGTCCAAGTGTCTCCTCCTCCTAAAAGTCTTTTCTGATCTGCCTGGGCTTGGAGAGGGCTCCTCCTTCACATTCCCCTAGGGCATTCCATTATGGTAGTCATTAATGACACTGTAGTCTATTCATCTGTTTCTCACAATAGATCCCAATGTCAAGGAAATTTTCTAATTTTTGTAGTCCCGATCCTTAAGAAGTTCTTGACATGTAGGAGTCACTTGGAACTTGCCTATTGAATGAATGAATGAATGATTTTGAATGCAGACTTGATGGTCAGTGTAATCAAAAGGACCATTTGTTGAGAGAATATCAGTGGTGTTAAGAAGACAAGAAGACCTGGGAGACCAAGCTGTCAGATGCGCTGCCAGCATGGGTACTGAAGTCTTCAAAAGTGATGGCAAAGAGAAGAAAACCTTGAGCCAGGATTAACCTCAATCTTCCTCCCACCACCCAACATCTATCTGGGTCACTGCTTCCTTCCCTCTTGCAAAGCTCAGCCTGAACAAAACAAACTAAAATTATGAAGATAAAACTTTTAAAAGTATTATTGCAATGCTGAATTTAAATGACTCACACTCTTTGAGATTATCTGCTCTTTGAGATTATGCTGTGCCCTCAGCAAGGATAGTCAAGGACTATTTCTCTTTCTCAGATTCTCTTTCCTGATACATCAGAGCAACTTCTTAACACTCTATGAGATGAAAACTGTCAAACCAATCAAATCAACCAGGAGACATCCTGGAGGACCAGAAAGAGCACAGGATTCGGAGCTGAGGTCCCTTCCCAGCCCACGTAGATCATGAAGACCCTGTCTGCTTTAATGCCAGGGCAGCAGAGGGCCCTGTCTATAGTAATTCACAGACTAGGTGGTTCTGAGAAATGTTCTAACGGTAATATCTCCCAACTTAACACATCTCTCTATGGAAAATGTCCAAGTGCCTTTGTGGCTATTACCTACCTTCTTTTCCTTTTTCTTGAGGCCATTTAGTGGCACATGTTCTAAATCCGATGTTGCAGTTGGAGAGACTGAACCATCCAGGAGGTAAATAACAACCTGGGATCACACAGCGAACTGGAGATCAAGCCAGGACCTGCACCCAAGCAGAAATAACTTATGAAAGGCTATTTTACCAAGTCTTCTATGAAGCATCATCTGTTCTTTATTTAAGTCTGGGGGAAAATTAAATTTGGGAAAAAAGAATAGAAGCATAATTAAAGGATCTGGCAAGAGAATATAAAACCCAGAGGGAACAAATCATTCCTTTGTGTCTTTTTTTTTTTTTTTTTTTAGCTGCTTGAGCACACATATGATTTTCCCTGTTCCTTATTCCCAAATGTTCCTTCTTCTTTTTTAAAGTTAAATCTTAAAGGCTGAAGCCTAAAACCTTTAGCACCTGACTCCCTTGGGGCCTCACCTCCCCTGGATTTACTCTTCCAGGGGCTGACCAAGCAACTCAACTCTATTCTTTAAAATTTCTTAAAAGTTTTATTATGGAAAATTTTATATGTGTACAAAAGTACACAGCAACTCAATCCTAAACAGAAAAAATAAATACAAAACAAAAAACCTAGCCCTAAGCAGTTTTCGATGTTATTTTCATCTCAGGACATCATTAGCCTATTTTCCAATGGTGTAAGATGAACTCAGGATTCGAAGGAGAATGAGTATCTGGATCCAGCTTTCCCTTGTCTTAACTGTGTGGTGTTTGGAAAATTGCTCTGAGGCTTGTTTTTTTTCACTTTCAGAATCAGAATAATCAAACCAGCCCCACAGAATGGCTGTGACAATGAAATGAGATAATGTCTGGGAACATGTCCTGTAAGTTATAAAATACTCTTAAAATGTGAAGAACTATTATTCATATTTCACAGGGCCCTTGGAGCATCACCATGCAAAAGTGTGGGTAACATGCTCAGGAATGTGGGCAGAAGGTGCGTGTGCCAGGAGCCCATGGGCCCACCCTGCTGAGACTCCGTCCTGAACCCTTCACCTCACACCATCGTATTTTTCACCCACTTTACTACTGACCTCGCGGTCACTACCCCCTTTCCTCCTTCCTTCAAGAGTGATACTTTTTATCCATTTTGTCTCCCCCAATTTACTCCAGCTCCTCTGGTCACCTGTCCTGTTTTTCCACACTGACTATGCCAACTTAGGCTGTCTTCATTTAGAAAGATCCCCTTCAAGGGGCACTTGTGATCTTCTTTTTTTCAGGCAGGGTCTCACTCTGTTGCCCAGGCTGGAGGGCAGTGGAGTGATCACGGTTCACTGCAGCCACAACTTCCAGGGCTCAAGAAATCCTCCTGCCTTAGCCTCCTGAGTAGCTGAGACTACGGTCATTCACCACTACACCTGGCTCATTTTTTTCTTTCTTTCTTTCTTTTTTTTTATAGAGACAGAGTCTCACTATATTGCCTAGGCTAGTCTCAAACTCCTGGGCTCAAGTGATCCTCCCGTCTCAGCCTCCCAAAGTGCTGGGATTACAGCCATGAACCACCTGTGATCTTTCATTCCAGCAAAATCCTGATTGGTAGCACCCTCATCAGTGTCAGGACCCAGGCAGGAAGCACCGTGGGCATAGGAAGGAGGGCAGAGATAGAAGACTCCTCGTAGCAGGCTCAGCCTCTATCTCATGGGCTAAAGAGGGACTCACTCTCCTTAGAAGGTGGTTTAAGGAACAGTGGTGAACAAAATGAAATCCATGCCCTCATGGTACTTAGATTTCAGAGGGAGAGTTGAGTATCAATGAGTAGATATGCAAATAAATAATAAGTAAAATAAAAAAGCACATATTATTTCAAATCATGTAAAGAAATGATACAGAGTTAGGGACCAGCAAGAGACTGGAGGTGAGGTGGCTAATTCAGATAGTGCAGTTAAGGTCATGGGCTGTGGCTTTATTTTATAAGTGCTATCCCCCACTGCACCCCATTGTGAATAAGGAAGCTAAGAGCCCTAAATGCTGCTGGCAGTCATCCTAATAACCACGGGGGAGGCCATTTTAGGATGAAGCCATTGCTATAGATAACAGAACAGAAAAAGATAAAACTGAGTCTTTGATGCTGTGGTTAAGCCACCATACATCATTGATTCCTGAAGCCCACGCAGGTCTGGGCCTTTCAGTTAGGTGAGCCAGTGACTTGTTCAGGCCATTTTGACTTGGGTTTTCAATTCTAATAACCAAATACATCATAACTGATGGATGCTTCTAGTGGGCTATCATTCCCCAACCTGGCAGCTTATCCATCTAGCCACACACAGCTCTTCTCATGCGAATTCCAAGAAGTCCACGTTTCTCCATCTTCCTACGTTTCCATGCTGTTACCCCGCTGAGGCACTTCTTAATGTACCTAACATAGGAATGATACTTGACAAATATCTGTTGAACTGAATTGAGAGAATAATCCAGAGAGCTGCTTAAGGAGAAAAGATGCGCAAAGTCCTAGCCTCCCCAAAGACAAGGACATTCCAAAATAAAATTTTGCAGCCCTTTCTAGGTCACAGAAAGCTTTCACATACGTTATGCCATTTAATCTTGTGATACCCCAGGGACCATCATTATCTTCATTTTATGGATGAAGAAATAGAGAATGAGAAAGGTTAAGTCAGGGGCATGGCAATTAGGTGATGCTCAAAGGTTTTCCAACTCCCAATTTCCCACTCTTGTCTGGGCTCTGAAAATAAACCAGGTGATGCAGTAGATGATCCAAATTCCAGGTAAGCCAGAAGAAAGACCAAAGTGATGTGCATAGGCTTATTGATCCAGGAGAACAAAGCTTTTAGAGATGACAGCAGGAAAAACATGTTTATCTAGGATCAGCCAGTCACTGGAAGGGCTGAAGATTTGTCAGGAACACAGAAGTCCTTTTTCTGTGCTGCCGCAACCAAAGCTGACTGTCAGCCCCAAAGAATGAGGAGAAAGCAGAATAAAGGCTTGTATAGCATGTTTCTCCTACCAGTCCTCCCTCCACTTTATTACACCAGCAGTACATTGGTTGTACATTTTCCGTTGCACAATTCATCTTTTAACATTTTATTTTATTATTTTATTTTATTTTTTTAGGGATGGGATCTTACTATGTTGCCCAGGTTGGAGTGCAGCGGTTATTTACAGAGGCAATTATAACACACTGCGGCCTCAAACTCCTGGACGAAGTGATCTTCCTGCCTCAGTCTCTCAAGCAGTTGGGACTACAAGTGCACACTACCATGCCTGGCTCTTTTTATTTATTTATTTATTTATTCATTTATTTTTCCAAACAGGGTCTCGCTCTGTCATCCAGGCTGGAGTGCAGTGGCATGATCACAGCTCACTGCAGCCTTGACCTCCCGGCTCAAGTGATCCTCCCACCTCAGTGTCCTGAATAGGTGGGACCACAGGCGTGTACCACCACTTGGCTAATTTTTAAAATTTTGTAGAGACAGGGTCTCCCTATGTTGTCTAGACTGTTCTCAAACTCCAGGGCTCAAGCCATCCTCCTGCCTCAGCCTCTTGAGTGCTGAGATTACAGGTGTGAGCCACCGTGCCCAGCCTTTCATAAACTATTTTTATTTTTACTTTACAGCAAAGTTGTGACATTAGTGCAGAGTTTCCCATATACCCTCATGCCCAGTTTCTCCTGTTATTTACATCTTACATTAGGATGGTATATGAGTCACAATGAGTGAACCAAAATCGATCAATTATTATGCACTAAAGTTCATACTTTGTTCAGATTTCTTTGTTTTTTACCTAATGTTCTTTGTTCCAAGAGCTCATCCAGGAGACCACATTGCATTTAGTCATCCTGTCTCCTTAGGCTCCTCTTGGCTATGATAGTTTCTCAGACTCTCCTTGTTTTTTCTAACGACCTTGACAGTTTCCAGGAGTACTGGTTACATATTTTGTAGAATGTCCCTGATATGGTTTGGCTGTGTCCCCACCCAAATTTCATCTTGAATTGTAGCTCCCATAATTCCCATGTGTTGTGGGAGGAACCCAGTGGGAGATAATTGAATCATGGGGGCAGTTTCCCCCATGCTGTTCTCATTGTAGTGAACAAGTCTTGTGAGATCTGATGCTTTTATAAGGGGAAACCCCTTTCACTTACTCTCATATCCTCTCTTGCCTATTGCCATGTAAGACATGGCTTTTGCCTTCCGCCATGATTGTGAGGCCTCCCAGCCATGTGGAACTGTGAGTCCATTAAACGTCTTTTTCTTTATAAATTACCCAATCTCAGATGTGTGTTTATCAACAGTGTGAAAACGGACTAATATGGTACCTTAATTGGGATTCACCTGGTTTTTTTTTTTATATGATTAGACTGGTATCATGAGTTTTTGAGAGCGAGACCACAAAGATGCTATGCCATTCTCATTGCATGTTACTAAGGCACATGACTTATCACGGTTGATGTTGACCTTGATCAGCTGGCTGAGATGGTGTTTGTCAGGTTGTTCCACTATAAATGTACCTTTTTTTCCCTCTCTCCCCACTGGACTCTTAGGAAGGAAATCACTATGTATGGCCTGCACTTGAGTAATGGGGAATTATGCTCTACCTCCTGGAGCATGGAGTGTCTACACAAATTATTTGGAATTCTGCTGTAGGGAGATTTGGCTATTCTACCCCATTACTTATTTATTTTGTCATTTGTTTGTATCAGCATAGTCTCTTGGATATGTACTTTATACTTCGGGGTATAATCCAATACTATTTATGTTGCTCAGATTGCTCTAGCTTTGGCCATGAGAAGCTCTTTCCATTGGCTGATGGCAATTTTAACCCAAACAAATGTTCAGATGTCTTTCTACCTAAGAGTATGAACCAGAGTCAGGAGAACTGCGGGTCGTTTGTCACGCCATCTCTACCACAAATTTTTGTGTCACTTTGGTAAAAGCTCAATTTGTCTTCCCTTTTCTTCACCTGTACAGTGAACTTAACACCATCTGCTTCCCTTCGCCTCTGCTGTGGCTGTGAAACTGTAGTGAGATGACAAGTAGGACAGGACTCTGGAAAATCAAAAACAAAACCAAGAAACATGCAAATCCAAAGCCTCACTTAAAATCTCCACTTCTTTTTCTCACTTGCATCTATAGAGCTTCACAATTCAAGCACACAATAAATATTTTCATATTTTCTGAGTAAATGAATGAGTGAAAATGCATACAGGCTTCTGAGCTGTAACAGCAGATAGGCAAGGGGGAAGAAGGGCCACAGGCCAGGGATGCTGGAGCATACGGGCTCCAGCTCAGCTCATTTCAGAGTGATTTTGCAAACTTTGCAGGTAGGCCTGTGATGGGTATATTAGTCCATTTTCTTTTCTTTTCTTCTCTTTTCTTTTTTTTGAGACAGAGTCTCGCTCTGTCTCCCAGGTTAGAGTGCAATGGCGCAATCTCTGCTCACTGCAACCTCTGCCTCCCGGGTTCAAGCAATTCTCCGCCCCAGCCTCCCGAGTAGCTGGGATTACAGGTGCTCACCAGCATGCCTGGCTAATTTTTTAATATTTTTTAATGGAGATGGGGTTTCACCATCTTGGCCAGGCTGGTCTTGAACTCCTGACCTCGTGATCCACCCACTTCGGCCTCCCAAAATGCTGGGATTACAGGCGTGAGCCACCGCGCCCGGCCGTATTAGTCCATTTTCACACTGCTATGAAGAAATACCTGAGACTGGGTAATTTATACAGAAAAAGAGGTTTAATGGAGTCACAGTGCCACATGCCTGTGGAGGCCTCACAATCATAGTGGAAGGCGAAGGAGAATGTAGTAGTTTGTTTTCACACTGCTGATAAAGACATACCTGAGACTAGACAATTTATACGAGAGAGGTTTAATGGACTTACAGTTCCACGTGGCTGGGGAGGCCTCACAATCAAGGCAGAAGGCAAGGAGGAATAGATCACTTCTTACACAGATGACAGCAGGCCAAAAGAGCTTGTGCAGGGAAACTCTCATTTTTAAAACCATCAGATCTCCTGAGACTTATTCACTACCACGAGAACAGCATGGGAAAGATCCACCCCCATGATTCAGTTATCTTCCACTGGATCCCTCCCACAACACACAGGAATTATGGGAGCTACAAGATGAGATTTAGGTGGGGACACAGAGCCAAACCGTACCATTCTGTCCCTGGCCCCTCCCAAATCTCATGTCTCACATTTCAAAATCAATTATGCCTTCCCAGTAGTCCCCTAAAGTATTAACTCATTTCAGCATTAACTCAACAGTCCACAGTCCAAAGTCCCATCTGAGACAAAGCAAGTCCCTTCTGCCTATGAGCCTGTCTGTAAAATCAAAAGCAAGTTAGTTACCTCCTAGATACAATGGGGGTAGAGGCATCGGGTAAATACAGCCATACCGAATGAGAGAAATTGGCCAAAACAAAGGGAATACAGGCCCCATGCAAGTCTGAAATCCAGCAAGGCAGTCAAATCTTAAAGCTCTGAAATGATCTCCTTTGACTCCATGTGTCACATCCAGGTCATGCCGATGCAAGAGGTGGGCTCCCACAGCCTTGGGCAGCTCTGCCCCTGTTGCTTAGCAGGGTACAGCCTCCCTCCTGGCTGCTTTCACGGACTGGCATTGAGTGTCTGTGGCTTTTCCAGGCACACGGTGTAAGCTGTCAGTGGATCTGCGATTCTGGGGTCTGAAGGACATGGCCCTCTTCTCACAGCTCCACTAGGTGGTGCCCCAGTAGGGACTCTGCGTGGGTGCTCCAACCCCACATTTTCCCACTGTCCTAGCAGAGGTTCTCCATGAGAGCCTGCCCCTGAAGCAAACTACTGCTTGGACATCCAGGCATTTCCATACATCCTCTGAAATCTAGGTGGAGGATCCCAAGACCCAATTCTTGACTTCTGTGCTCTCACAGGCTCAACACCATGCGGAAGCTGCCAATGTTTGAGGCTTGAACCCTCTGAAGTCATGGCCTGAGCTCTATGTTGGCCTTTTCCAGCCATGGCTGGAGCAGCTGTGATGCAGGGCACCAAGTCCCTAGGCTGCACACAGCACTGAGACCTGGGCCTGGCCCAAGAAATACCTTTTTCCTCCTGGGCTTCCAGGCCTGTAATGAGAGGGGCTGCTGTGAAGACCTCTGACATGCCCTGAAGACATTTTCCCCAATGTCTTGGGGACTAACATTTGGCTCCTCATTCATTAGCCAATTTTCTGCAGCTGGCTTGAAATTCTCCTCAAAAAATAGGATTTTCTTTTCCGTTGCATTGTCAGGCTGCAAATTTTCCCAACTTTTATGCTCTGTTTCTCTTTCAAAACTGAATGCCTTTAACAGCACCCAAGTCACATCTTGAATGCTTTGCTACTTAGTAATTTCTTCCATCACATACCCTAAATCATCTCTCTCAAGTTCAAAGTTCCATAAGTCTCTAGGGCAGGGGCAAAATGCTGCCAGTCTCTTTGCTAAAACATAGCAAGAGTCACATTTGCTCCAGTTCCGATCAAGTTCCTCATCTCCATCTGAGACGACCTCAGCCTGGATTTCATCATCCATATTCATTATCAGCAATTTGGTCAAAGCCATTCAGCAAGTTTCCAGGGAGTTACAACCTTTTCCACATTTTCCTCTCTTCTTCTGAGCCCACCAAACCATTCCAACCTCTGCCTGTGACCCAGTTCCAAAGTTGTTTCCTCATTTTTGGTATCTTTTCAGCAGCACCCCACTCTGCTGGTACCAATTTACTGTATGAGTACATTTTCACACTGCTAATAAAGACATACCTGAGACTGGGCAATTTACAAAAGAAAGAGGTTTAATGGACTTCCAGTTCCTTGTGACTGGGGAGGCCTCACAATCATGGTGGAAAGCAAGGAGGAGCAAGTCACATCTTACACAGATGGCAGCAGGCGAAAAGAGCATGTGCAGGGAAACTCTCATTTTTAAAACCATTAGATCTCGTGAGACTTATTCACAATCATGAGAACAGCATGGGAAAGACCCGCCCCCATGATTCAGTTGTCTCCCACTGGGTCCCTCCCATAACACATGAGAATTATGGGAGCTACAAGATGAGATTTGGGTAGAGACACAGAGCCAAACCATATCAGAGGTGCAAAGGCACATCTTACATGGCGACAAGTGAGAGAGTGTGTGCAGGAGAACTGCCCTTTATAAAACCATCAGATCTCGTGACACTTATTAACTATTATGAGAACAGGAGGGTAGAAGCCGCCTCCATGATTCAGTTATCTCCACCTGGCTCCTCCAATGACATGTGGGAATTATGGGAACTACAATTCAAGATGAGATTTGGGTAGAGACATAGACAGACCATACCAATGGGCAAACCCTGGGCTTGTGGACAGCAATGATGCATACGCTACACAATTTACCATCTAGCAAGGGTCCAAACACACAAACAACTGTTCATAGAGAGTGGTATTTCTTATGGGTACCAGAAATGCATGTCTACTTTGTTATTTTCCATAACTTAAGTTTCTATAAATGTCTCCATCCCCACTCCTGACCAATCACTTAGTCAAGCCAATTCCAGCCTGCCTCAGTCAAACCTTCTCCTTTGATTCAGGTCTTTCTCCCTCCCAAAACACTCCTCCTTAGGACTGCATCTGAATTCTAAACATCATGCACTGAATAGGCATTAGAGGTAGGGAGGCATCTGATACCTGGGTGTCACCTGGCACCACTGTGCTGGCCTCTACCTGATGCTCAAGTATGGTTACCTGCGGTGGGGCTTACCTGCCCCTCTCCTTTGCCATGGTGCTGGTGCCATCAGGATCTGCCTGCTGGCTAATAGGAGCTTAGGTTTGCCTAACTCTTCACAATTTGCCAAGCAGGACCCTATAAGGCAAGCACTTTATCTCCCTTACTGCATTTGATTACTACATCCTCGTGAGCAGGGAGGTCTAATGATCCTTATTTCACAGATGAGGAGACCAGGGTTCAGAGAAGTTAAGGGACTTGGCCCAGGCAAACCAAAGAATGACAACAGTTGTTAGAACTGAACATCTCCAGTTTCTGTATTCTTCGTGGTGGGTGTACTCAAAAGTGCGGCTCATCACCTTTGGAGAAGGAAGAAAATGGCAAGGCAGAAAGCCCATCTCACTGCTAGGGCTTCAGGGAAATTGCAATTATGTTACAATCAAGACAAAAGCACTAATTCTTCAGTGCTGGTAAACTGCTGCCCTTCAGGTCCATGGAGGGGAAGGGAGTGTGTATGTCATAGCAAAAAGGGTTTACGTTTAGGTATTATTTATTCATTCAACAAACATGAATTAAATGTCTACTAGTGCTGGGTGCTGTTTTGGGTGCTAGGGGTACAAAGGATGAGTACCACAAGATTTGAACAGCTTATCTCTAGTAAGGGAGACATGTGAACAAGTAAGTGAAATCCGATCTTACGAGTATCTTAGAGGTTGATACAGAGCTTGATTTGGCTCAAAGGAGGGATTTTTTTTTTTTTTTTTTTTTTTTTGAGACGGAGTCTCGCTTTGTCACCCAGGCTGGAGTGCAGTGGCATGATCTTGTCTCACTACAACCTCTGCCTCCCGGGTTTACGCCATTCTCCTGCCTCAGCCTCCCAAGTAGCTGGGACTATGGGCGCCTGCCACCACGCCCGGCTAATTTTGTTTGTTTGTTTGTTTGTTTGTATTTTTAGTAGAGACTGGGTTTCACCGTGTTAGCCAGGATGGTCTCGATCTCCTGACCTTGTGATCTGCCTGCCTCGGCCTCCCAAAGTGCTGGGATTACAGGCGTGAGTCACCGTGCCCGGGGGCTCAAAGGAGGGATTGAACAGTCCTGGGTATCTGCACCATGACAGAGGTGGGAGGTATCATAGAGGAGGTGCCTCTTGAGCCAAGACTAAAAATGAGTGGGTTTTTTAGGAGTGCAAAAGGCTAAAAAATTTATAAATAACTAAAAACAAATGAGTAGGTTTTCGCCAAGTGAATAGGGAGATGAGGGGAAGGGGCCCCACCTTATTCTCCTAAGTCAGACTCTCTGAGGGTGAGGCTGGGGAATCTGCATCCTAAGCCCGGCCTCTGTGTTATGGGGAAAGTCCTGAGGCATGAAGTGACGTGAAATATCTTGAGAAATGCACTTCCATGAAACTGAATCCTTATGTGCAGCAGGGAATTAAATGGAGATAAGACTGAAGAACTTGGAAAGAAGCTAGGTCCTCGATAGCCTTGTAAGCCATGCGGAAGGGTTAGAATTTTCCCTCTAAGCCCATGCTGACCAAAACATCAGCCACAAGCCATGTGGGTTGATAGAGCATTTGAAATGTAGTTAGTGTGAGTGAGAAATTTAATTTTTAACTTTAATTAATTTAAATGTAAAAACTGATACTCAATTCAGTTCTTAGAAAGCTTTTTGTTTTATTTTATTTTTGAGATAGGGTCTCCCTCTGTCACCAAGGCTGGAGTGCAGTGGTGTGCCACCACGCTTGAGACAGAGTCCTGCTGTGTTGCCCAGACTGGTCTCAAACTCCTGGGCTCAAGTGATCCACCCACCTTGACCTCCCAAAATGCTGGGAGTATAGGTGTAAGCCACCGTGACTGGCCAGAAAACTTTTAAGTATGTTCGGAACAACTTGGATAAGTACATCTACTCTGTCAGTTATGAAATCTAAAGACAAATAGAGTCACTTCAGTGAAAATATAGCATCTGAATTGAGGTGTGCTGTAAGTGAAGAAATATACGCCAGATTTCAAACATCTGGCATGAAATATTAATGATTTTTGTATTGGTTACAGGTTGAAATAATACTTTTGATACATTGGGTTCAATAATATACATTTTTATGTGAATTTGACATTTCTTTTTATTTTTTAAGTTTTCTAGTAGCCACATAATATTACGTATGTGGTCCACATTATATTTCTATTAAACATTACAGATAAGGACAATAAGAGCACGCATCAGATTCCCTGGCGGGCTTAAGATGCAGATTCCCCGGACTCACCCCCAGAGAGTCTGATTTAGGAGAAAGAGGATGGGTCCAAAACATTTTCATTACTACCTAGTTTCCAGATCCTGCCGCTGCTGGTGGTGGCGGTTTGGATACCTCACCCTGAAAACCTTTCCTTATGATACTTGGTGACCAATTGGATATATCAAGAGAGGGAGAAGTAGTCTATGAAGACGTTCAGGTTCCTGCTATGACTATCTGAGTAGACAGGGACTAAAAAGAGGAGAAGCTTATTTTGGGAAAGAGTAGGATAGGTTTAGTTTGGGATATATTGAGTTTGAGGTCCCTTTGGAACTCCTAGGAGGAGATATCTCAAGAGTAATTGTGTATCTATGGATCTGGAACTCAAGGAAGAGATCACACTGTAATTAAAGATTTGAAAGTCATCAGAATTTAGTTGGCCCTAAGTATGAGCGATATTGCCCAGAGAATCAGTGCAGTACGAGAAGGAAACAAGCCCCAGGATAGATTCCCATAGTGAAGCTATGTTTTCATAAAAATCATTAGTGTTCAAGGAAAAGAAGATAGGCATAAATTTCCACTTGTCGTTTTTAACCATCTGCCTCTTGTGTTTGATCACAGTGACCAAGGTTTAGGGAACAGTTTCACAGGGCTTCAAGATCCTTCTTAAGATTCGAATCAATGGTTAGCTGTTTCATCTGTTTTAATTTAATTTAATTTAATTTAACTTAATTTAGGAGAGCTAAGTAATTAAACATGAGGCCAAAGTACGTAAGAAAGTGGCAGTCTTTTATTGCAAATATGCATACACTCTCGGACGAGGTTCTCTGGTCCTCAGGTGTGGGGGGCCAGGGAAGTCGCGCCGTCGCTCTCCGGTGATGTTCTCCGGCCCAAGAATGTGGGGGGCCGAAGAAGTCACACCGGCTCCTGCCGGCAGCGGACTTTTATGCATTGGTACTGGAAGGGGGAGGGCAGTGGGCGGGATAAGGGCGTGATAGGGGCGTTTCCGTAGGCGTGGCCGGGTAAGTTTACATCTCTTCGGATTGACATCACCTGGCGCATGCTCAGTTGATCTGCATCTTCCTGGGGCGGGCTGCATTTTCCCGCCCGCGGGAAAGTTGGTGAGGAAGAACCCGGAAGCAATATGGATTATGCCTTCTTATTCACCTTCCTCCATCTTGTCCCTTCTCCCTCACCCAAACATCATCAATGACACAGAGGAAGTTAAACAAAGGCTTTATTTATAAATTTGATTATTAATAAAATAGGCTTGACCAAATAACAGAAACTCCAGAGCTCCAATTTCTTCATCTATAAAATTGGAACACTGATACTTCTCTCACAGAGTTGCTAGGAAAATGGCAATAATGTATGTGGAGCATGGCACCTGATCTACCCAGAATAGCATCTCAATAAAGGTAATTATTATTGCTATGAGACCAGCTTCCAGGTGAGTCTGCTTCCCTAATTAAATCTTATGGGAGACGGGCCAAGGAAAGACTCCATTCACATGGAATTCCACCCCATGCAAAAGAGTGATTTAAAGCACTGAAAATAGCAATAACAATTTCCGTACTATTGTAATAGTAATTTTATAATTCAGAGGGGGAGAAACCCAATTACTTAGGACAATGTGTATTGTACATGGTTTCACTGTGGTTTTGTAGCAATTGAAGTAGAAGGAAAATAGCCTTCCTATATGCGAGATAGTCTGGATATATTATTTCATTAAATTTCAATATAATACCTTTAAAATAAGGTCACAGTGAATGGCTCCAAGTGTTTCCTGGGATGAACTGGGTCTCTTTGATCCCAAGAAATGCCATCGCTAAGGCAGTCAAAAGCTGGGTCATTGCAAGTGGCTTGTTGTCATGTATTCAGGGTAGCAGATGGCTGGCCACAGTTCTGATTCAATTGATGAGCATAGCCAGACCTGGTAGCACAATCTTTCTTTTGTTCATTTAAGCCATTTTCTCTATCACCCTCTTCTGTTCTCATTTTCTTTGGGAGCCTCAGCACTTTCTTTGATTTGCCTGCTATTTTTTCCCAAACAAAACCTTTCTCCACCAGAGACAGAAAGTCTTCCTCACATTACCTTTAATCTGAATATCACTTTCAGCGTCTTAACCAGAGAGGCTTATCAAGTACAGCTGCTTTGATTTAGAGGCGGTCTGGAAAGAAGAACAAATTGAATTTGTGGGACTTGACTGACATCTCTCCTAGTCCTCCTCTACTTTTCTTTTCAGAGGATTCATCCTTCCCCAGGTCCTGCTGTGCTAATGAAATAGACGTTTTGTTTGTTTGTTTCTGCTAGGCACAAAAGGAGACCCAAATGTATTTATGAACGGTTTGTTTTTGAGGTGGGCTGAACAGAATCAAAGCCACAAATTCCACCAACGAAGGCCCAAGATGTATAAAAGAACAAAGGAAACCATTAAAATGACAAAAATAAAATCAGAGGCCCATGAGATTCTCTGTAGTTATTTTATTAAGGAGTGGAAGGAGATTATTTTATATATATATAAATGTATGTCATTAACAAATTTTATATCATTTACCAAATGACCAGGTAGGCTGTGCTGTTTAAAAAAAAAGTGTATCTAACTAACCCTGTTCTATACCTCCTTCCTAACCTCTACCACTCGGCCACAGAGAACCTACCAAGTGATCAGTAAACTCACTTTTATGTGTAAACACTTCTCTGAATATTACCTATACCTCCAGGCCTTTGTTGAAATCCAAGGTAATTGTGTGCCCTCTGTTATAGTCTGAATGTTTGTTTTACCCCCAAATTCATATGTTGAGATCCTAATCCCCAAGGAAAGATAGTTTTTGTTTTTGTTTTTGTTTTTTTGAGATGTAGTCTCCCTCTGTCGCCCAGGCTGGAGTGCAGTGATGCAGTCTCACTCACTGCAACCTCCTCTTCCCAGGTTCAAGTGATTCTCCTGCCTCAGCCTCCCGAGTAGGTGGGACTACAGGCATGCACCATCATGCCTAGCCAATTTTTGTGTTTTTAGTAGAGACCAGGTTTCACCATATTGATCAGGCTGGTCTCGAACTCCTGAACTCATGATCTACCCTTGTAGGCCTCCCAAAGTGTTGGGATTACAGGCGTGAGCCACGGCGCCTGGCCAGAAAGATAGTATTAAGAGCTGGAGACTTTCAAAGGTGATTAGATCATGAGAGCAGAGCCTTCATGCATGGGATGGGGATGCTTACAATAGAGGCCTGAGGAGCTTGTCTGTCTCTTCCACCACCTGAGGACATAGCAAGACAGTGCCATCTATGAGGAATGGGGTCTCTACAGACACTGAATCTGTTGGCACCTTGATCTTGGATTTCCCAGTCTCTAGAATTATGAGAAATAAATATCTGCTGTTTATAAGCCACTCAGTTCATGGTGTTTTGTTACAGCAGCCTGAATGGACTAAGGCATCCTCTTACTCTCTTACAGCTTAGGGCCAGATGGTAGGACATGGATTCTCCTTGTTTGCCATTGTTACATCCAGACAATTATTTCTCTATCCTCTTATTAAAGCAAAACTAAAACAAAAACACACAACAACAACAACAATAAACCTAGCTCCTTTGAAGCTCATGTTATACCTTATCTTCATCTCCCCTTTCTCGTCTGATTTCTTTTCCTCATTCGCTGAAGTATTAAGGACCTGGTTCAGGGTCTTTGTGTCTTGCAACCCGTGTCATTAATCTTAATAACTTTTGCAAGCAGGCATGCAGCTTGTTCCAAACCTTCTGCATCCACTCATCGGCCATCTCAACTCCACATCAGCCCACAAACTCATGACCCCACCCTGAATGTTGTTGTATCAACATATCTTAACCCTTCCAAAATCATGATTTTACAGATCCATATTTTAGACCACATTTTCCTACCTTGCCAAGACTTCTTCAGCCTCATGGAGGCCGCCAATCAATTAATCTACTTATTTTTTTCCTTTGTCCTTCTGCCCTCTCTTGACATCACTTATGT
Source organism: Chlorocebus sabaeus (assembly GCF_047675955.1). Classification (NCBI taxonomy): domain Eukaryota; kingdom Metazoa; phylum Chordata; class Mammalia; order Primates; family Cercopithecidae; genus Chlorocebus; species Chlorocebus sabaeus. The sequence goes on from NC_132919.1 coordinate 43,046,144, forward strand.
CTTTATGACTTGTATTTCATGATTTGTCCATATCGTCATCCTTTGCCACCACCTTTGTTTATATTTATTTATTTATTCATTTATTTATTTAGAGATGGAGTCTTGCTCTGTCACCCAGGCTGGAGTTCAGTGGTGCAATCTTGGCTGACTGCAACCTCTGCCTCCCAGGTTCAAGCAATTCTCCTTCCTCAGCCTCCCGAGTAGCTGGAACTACAGGTATGCGCCACCACCCCGGGCTAATTTTTATATTTTTAGTAGAGACGGGATTTCACCATGTTAGCCAGGCTGGTCTCAAACTTCTGACCTCAAGTGATCTGCCTGCCTTGGCCTCCCAAAGTACTAGAATTTCAGGTGTGAGCCACTGTGCCCGGCCACAACCTTTAACTATTTTGCCTTTCTCTCCTTTCATCACATTTACCTTACGCACAGAACAGTTTCTGTTCCAGTACCTCTGGGAATGGATATAAAAAAAACACACAATGGAGCAAATTACCATCACTTTAAATGAAAGATAACTCACTTCCAATGCATACAGCACGATGCCTAGGATTTCTACTGTAACTCTCTAGTAAACTTGATCTCTATTATGGTTAATTTTATGTGTCAACTTGACTGGGTTAAGAGACACCCAGATAGCTGGTAAAACATTACTGCTGGGTATATCTGTGAGGGTGTTTCTGGAAGAGATTAGCACCGGATCAGTAGTCTGAGTAAAGAAGATCTACCCTCACTAATGTGGTCAGGGATCATTCAATCCCTCGATGGCCCAAATAGAACAAAAAGGCAGAGGAAGGCCAAATTCTCTCTCCTTGAACTGGGACATTCATCTTCTCCTGCTCTTGGACATCAGAACTCCTGGTTCTTGGGCCATTGTACTCTGGGACTTACACTAACTAGCACTATCTTTCTCTCCAGGTTTTACCCCCGGCTCTATGGAGTCTTATTCTTAGAGCCTGTGTTGATAGTTGTGTGTGTGTGTGTGTGTGTGTGTGTGTGTGTGTGTGTATGCACATGTGCATGTACACAAATCCACTCTCTGGCCTTCTCCATCCTGCTCTGTGCCTCTGTTCCCTGGCAGCGCTGGCCCATATGCATTTGTGAGCTCATTTGCCCCTTGTGTTCCTGTTGGACCCAGCCAATGGGATGTTTCTGCAGGAAATCAAAGGGTAAGAGGAGAATGAGGACGTCATATGTAAGTCCCAGCTTTAGCCCAGCTGGATTGCTGTGGGTTGACTATGTCCCTCTATCAAAAGGCTGCCACTCCCATTGGGAGCCTTCTATGTTCAGCTCTCCTCTCAGGGTTCTGGAACTGCTCCTTCCTCTGGCTTCTTCAGCCCTAGGGATAGTAAACCTCCAACTGTTTTTAACCCTGGCAGAATTACGCTGTCTTTTTCTGTTTCCCTAAACCTTGCCCACACCTTTGTAAATAGTCTCTTTATACAATTCTGTTCAAACAACTTAGTTTGAATGTGCCATCAGATTCCTGCCAGGTTCCTATAGTTTCTCCTCTACCTGAACTATAAATATTTAAATTCCTCAGGCTTTGGTCTTAGACCCTTTTCTTTCTATATTTTTCCTAGTTTACTTCAATCACTTCTATTGTTGTACACTGACACTCTAATAAACTATATCCCTGACTGAGAACTCTCCTTTGATTTTGAGACTTGTATAGCCAGTTGTCTATTTGGAAGTCCTGTGAACAGTAACCATACTAAAAGAGCATGTTCCATTCCCTAGTGTAAGTGTTACTGTCTGCCTAGCATCTGCTTATTACTATTGTCATTTCTGAGAGTCTGTTGTTACAGCAGGACTCCAGCTATTCCACTCCAGGTCATTCCCCTTACCCCCGATCGTTTGTATTGTCTCTTCTTCTAAATTGGCCTCTACCCAAAGGCAGTAGGGACAGTTTATTCAAAGTACAAGGTATTCTCAATTAAAAGAGGACTTTGTTCTGAAAGCTTATCAGGAGTTTAGAATTCTTAATGCTTTTCCCCATAGAACTTATGCTATAGCTTATGCCTTGATTTTTAGTTTACCTCACAAAGATTGCTGAAGGCATATTGTACTCGTAAGCTTCTCAAGGGCAATGATTGTATCTAATTTATCTTTAAAAACAGCTTTATTGAGGTAAGTTTCAAACATCATGCAATTTGTCCACTAAAAATAAATAACTCAATGTTTTTTAGTATATTCATAGTATACCATCATCACAATCTAATTTTAGAATATTTTCATTCCTTCCTGCAAAACAAATCCCACACCCATTAGCAGTCATTTTCTCATCCTACCACACCCCATTTCTAGGCAACCACGAATCTACTCTCAGTCTCTATAGGTTTGCCTATTTTGGACATTTCATATAAGTAGATTTATACAATGTATGGTCTTTTGTGACTGGTGTCTCTCACTTAGCATCATGTTTTTAAGGTTTATCATGTTGTAGTATATATTAGTACTTCATTTCTTTTTATTGCCAAATACTATTCTATCGTATAGATATATGACTTTTGTGTATTCATTCATTCATTGATGGATGTTTAGCTTGTTTCCATTTTTTGGCTATAAGGAATAATGCTGCCATGAACATTAGGTATTTTGTATAGAAATAAGTTTTCATTTCTCTTAGGTATATAGCTAGAAGTGGAATTTTCAGGCCATGTAGTAACACTATGCTTAACTTTTTGAATAACTGTCAAATAATTTTCCAAAATAATTGTACCATTTTACATCCTTGATTAATAGATATTTATTTCAGCACTTTATGTCTTCTTCCTGCTTTCTGGCCTCCTCTGTTTCTGATAAGAAGCTCGTTTAAATCTTACTGGGTTTCTTTTCATGTGATGAGGTGTTCTTCTTACTGTTTTTCAAGATTATCTGTGGCCAGGCGCGGCGCCTCACGCCTGTAATCCCAGCACTTTGGGAGGCCGAGACAGGTGGATCACGAGGTCAGGAGATCAAGACCATCCTGGCTAACATGGTGAAACCCCATCTCTACTAAAAATAATAATAAAAAAAATTAGCCAGGCGTGGTGGTGGGTGCCTGTAGTCCCAGCTACTCAGGAGGCTGAGGCAGGAGAATGGTGTGAACCCGGGAGGCGGAGCTTGCAGTGAGCCGAGATGGTGCCACTGTACTCCAGCCTGGTCGACAGAGTGAGACTCTGTGTAAAAAAAAAAAAAAAAAAAAAAAAAAGATCATTTGTCTTTCAGCATTTAATTAGGAAGTGTCTGAGTGTGGGTCTTTTTGTGTTTATCTTATTTGGCATTGTTGAGCTTCTTGAATGGATAGATCAATATTTTTCACCAATGTTGGGAAATTTTTAGCCATAATTTCTTCCATTTTTTTATCCTTTTTTCTCTCTCCTCTCCTTTCGGTGCTCTCATTATGTGTATGTTGGTGTGTTTCATGGCATTCCACATGTCTCTGAGGCTCTGTTTTTCTTAATTCTTTTTCCTCTCTCTTTATCAGATTGCATAATCTTTATCACTCTATCTATCTTCAAGTTTGCCAATTCTTTCTTCTGACAGTTCAAGTCTGCTGTTGGGCCCTCTAGTGAATAATTCATTTTCACTACTGTACTTTTTGACTCCAGAACTTCCTTTCAGCTGTGTGTGTGTGTGTGTGTGTGTGTGTAATTTATCTTTACTGATCTTCTGTATTTGATGAGATATTTTTACCATATGAGAGCTCTTCAAAAAATTCATAGAAAATGCATACTATAAAAAACTATGCATGAATTTCAAACTTCTTTGCACCAAATTAAACTCACACTAACTTGTTATGTCTGAACAGGATCTAGTTTGAGACAATAGGAAGGATAAGACATCAGCTGGAAAAGAGTCGCATTAGAGAAATATAAATTCCGCTAAATTGAAGCTGGAACAAACATCAAATTTATGGTGACTCTTCGGTGGAAGAATGGTGAAATCATTGATGCTCTACAAAAAGTTTATGGGGACAATGCCCCAAAGAAATCAGTAGTTTACAAATAAATAAATACAGAAATCAGCAGTTTACAAATGAATAATTCTTTTTAAGAAGGAATGAGACTACGTTGAAGATGAAGCCTGCAGCAGCAGGCCATAAACATCAATTTGTAAAGAAAAAAATTAATATTGTTAATGCCCTAATTAAAGAGGACTGATAATTAACAGCAGAAACAATAGCCAACACCAACACCATAGATACCTCAATTAGTTTATCTTAAAAACTTCTGACTGAAAATTTAAAATTAAGCAAATTTTCTACTTTATGGGTGCCAGAACCGCTGCACCCAGATTAGCTGCAGACAAGAGCAGAGCTTTCAACGGAAATTTTAAGTAAGTGGGATCAACATCCTAAAGCATTTCTTCGAAGAACTATAAAAGGAGATAAAACATGGCTTTACCACTCTGATCTTGAAGACAAAGCAGAATTAAAGCAATGGCTACCAAGAGGTGGAAGTGGTCCAGTTGAAGAAAACGTGGGGGTTGGGTGCAGAGCCTCACTCCTGCAATCCCAGCACTTTGGGAGGCCAAGGTGGGCAGATCACCTGAGGTCAGGAGTTCGAGACCAGCCTGGCCAATGTGGCAAAACCCTGTTTCTACTAAAAATGCAAAAACTAGCCAGGCATGGTTACAGGTGGTGGGCCCCTGTAACCCCAGCTACTTGGGAGGCTGAAGCAGGAGAACTGCTTGAACCCAGGAGGTGGAGGTTGCAGTGAGCCAAGATCACGCCACTGCACTCCAGCCTGAGCATCAGAGCAAGACTCCATCTAAAAAAGAAAAGAAAAGAAAAGAAAAGAAAATGTGTGCTAGTAAAGAGAAAAGATTATGGCAAAAGTTTTTTGGGATGCTCGAGGCGTTTTGCTTCTTGGCTTTCTGTAAAATTAAAGAAAAATAACATCCACCTATTACGAGAGTGTTTTGAGAAAGTTAGCCAAAAGTTTGGCAGAAAAATGCCTAGGAAATCTTCATCATAGAGTCCTCTTCTGCCACAAAGCTCCGCTTATTCCTCTCAATAAACAAGGGCAATTTTGTAAGTTTAAATGGGAAATCTTTAAGCATACACCCTCCAGTCCTGATTTAGCTACTTCTGACTTCTTTTCCCTACCTAATCTTACACAATCTTTAAAAGACACCCATTTTTATTCAGTTAATAATATAAAAAAGACTGCACTGACATGGTTAAATTCGCAGGACCCTCAGTTCTTTAGTGATGGACGAAACTGCTAGTATCATCACTTACAAAATTGTCTTGACCTTGATGGAGTTTATGTTGGGAAATAAAGTTTATATTTCTTATTTTTACCGTTTGTTGCTTCCACTTCCCAAGAACTTTTTGAAGTCCTCTCATACCTTTATTTTTATGCATGTTTTCTTAGAACGTATTTACAATAACTACTTTGAAGTCTTTGTCTGCTAAGTACAACATCTGGGCCCTCTCTAAGGCTGTTTCTGTTGCCTGCTTTTTTTCCATGTATGGGTCATATTTCCCTGTTTCTTTTAATGTCTCACAACTTCTTACTGAAAACTGGCCATTTTAGTTCATATATCATAGCAATTCTGAATACTGATTATCTGGGGCTCGTTGTTTCCTCGGTCATTTGTTTAATAGCTAAGCTTAAGTACTTCTTCAAAGTCTACAGCAGTGCGCAGCTTCTAATGTCCCTGCTTAGATTTTTTTCCCCTTATTTTCATCGTTTTTTGTTTTGTTTTGTTTTTGTTTTTGTTTGACAGAGTCTTGCTCTTTCTTGCCCAGGCTGGAGTGCAATGGCACTATCTTGGCTCACTGCAGCCTCTGCCTCCCATGTTCAAGTGATTCTTCTGGCTCAGCCTCCTGAGTAGCTGGGATTACAGCCACCCACCATCGTGCCCAGCTAATTTTTGTACTTTTGTAGAGACAGGGTTTCACCATGTTGGCCAGGCTGGTCTCAAACTCTTGACCTCAGGTGATCCCTCCTCCCCACCTTTGGCCTCCCAAAGTGCTGGAATTACAGGCGTGAGCCACCACACCTGGCCCCCTTATTTTTATCTTTTAGCCCGGCTACATAGGGTTTTTCTCTAGGTCAGCATAAGCCATTTATTAGTTAAAGGTTATGCCTCAGTGTCCTTAGTCTGTTAGGTTTTTTTACCCTTTACTGTTGGAAATGATATGTGTAATGTGGAGGCTCTTATCACAGTTTAGGGAGCTTCCTGCTTTTCTCCCTTGTTCACCTAGGAACTAGCAGCCTGATGGTTCTCTCTCTGATTGCTTCTTGGAGGATGCAGCCTTGGGTATGCACACAGTCTTCCAGACTTTCAGGGATGACTACGATTTTATTTTTAAGCTTAGCTGTCTTGGAGTCACTCCTGAGTCAGAATAACATATTGTTCCGTCAGTTGTTAATCAGAAGTTGTGCTTATGCCCTTTTTACCAATAAAATTTCCACCTCTATGTTGATGGGCCTGTGGGTGACTTGAGAAATGCTATGAAATCTGCCCCACATCCTTCTCTGATTTTTCCCAAGTGAGTGCAGCCTCGCACAGTCTTTCTGATTCCCAGACTCGACTATACTCATAGAAGGGCTCTTCTTGACTGTCTCTTTCCATAGACTCCCTATTAAACTTCTGAATACTCTGCCATTTTGTTTCTACATGCACATACCAGCTGCCTCTTCATTGCCCTCACAACAAGATTACCTTTTTTTTTTTTTTTTAAGAATGCCCTTACATATGGAGTTCACCCTTTTTTCCAAATAAAGTCAGTCTCCTCAGGCAGAGCTATGATGCTTTTGCTCTTTGTGGTTTGCCTTTCCCCCTAGGTAGAACCCCTGTGCCACTGCACTGAAGCTGGGACAGAGATCCTCTTTCCCCAGAGTGACATCCCTGCTCCATGAGTAGGTATTGGGGGAGGGAAGTGTGGAGACCCCTTGTCTTCTCATCTTACCTCTCCCAGCATGTAACCTGTCACTTGCAAGTGAACTGAGGTGTAGGAAACCAGTCCCCCAGTATTCTTGACTTGCTGTGCCTACAACAGAGCTTCTACCTTATAACTGGGGGCTGGATGACACTTCTTGGCTTGCTTATGTGGAATAGAACTTCTGCAGACTGGGGCTTAGTGGGGTGAGAAATACTAGCATCCTGTCTCTTCTAGGGTGAAACCACAGCCTCAAACTAGGATGTAGAGAGAGATGGGGCCTTGTCTTGGCTGCTTATATACTGGGTAGAGTTTTCATAATAGGGAGGAAGATTAATGGGCAAATCGCAGCTCAGATGCCACAGACTCTTGCTATTATGATTCAAATTTTATAGATTTTCTTGAATTAATGTTTCTTATTTGCTATATGGCCCTTATAACACTTTCCAGAGACTTTAAATGATGGATAATTTAAATAATTTTCTCTAATTCAATTGTTGTTTTTCTGGGGAGAGAGTCCACCAAGCTTGTTATTCCATTCTCCCAGAAGTCCCACCTCTTAATTCCTCTTTATGTATTCACCTTAATATCTCTTTGCACCTAACATAGAAGTGAAAAGCACAAGCTCCAGTGTAACCAGCCTGAATCCAAGTCTCTAGTCTGACCCTTGTTAGCTGTGTTACTTAGCACATGTTGTTAAACTAATAGTAGCTACCTCAGGGTATTGTGGTGAGAGTAAATGAGCTAATCCATGGAAAATGCCTAGCATGGTATTTGTCTCAGAATTAGCCATCCCCTAAAGGATCGCTGTCATGTTCATCTTGGTAACCCTGCATGATGACAGATTGCCACAAGGGGGCACCAAGAACCAGGTGTAATGATGAAGGACTAGTGGGATTCAGTTCGGTTGCCCCAACAGTTACATTTGTAGGTTCACGTTTACATTTGTAAGCTAACCAGAGGTAGGTATTTTCCCAGAAAACAAAAGATGAAGGTTGAAGGCACGTTATAAACATTGCCATACCATTTCCCACAGAAGATGGAAATTCAGGATCCTTCCTAAACATCACCAGGCCATTTCCCCAACTTGGAAACTTAGCTATGCAAAAGGAACTACGCTATGAAAGGGGGAGTGCCTCTTTTGATTTGCAAGGTACTTTCCTGTGTACAAGATACTGTTCCATGAGTTGAGGGGATTCAAAGGTTCCCTTAAGGAGCAATCAACTGTAGTAAGTTGGCATTTACTTATTGAGTGTCTGCCATATGCTAAAGATTCTCAATAGCTTAAGGCATCTTCATGCCATTCCTTTTGTTTTTATTGAAGAGTTCCCCAGAGGCTTGGCTGAGGATTTAGCCCATGTCCAGAGGATGACAAAAAGTCAACAGACAATCTGGAACAGGGAGAGGGCAACTTAATGAAGAATTAATTTAGTATGATTGATTGATTTTTCTTTTTCTTTTTCTTTTTTTTTTTTTTTGAGACAAGGTCTCACTCTGTCACCTAGGCTGGAGTGCAGTCGTGCAATCTCAGCTCACAGCAACCTGTCTCCCAGGTTCAAGAAATTCTCCTGTCTCAGCCACCTGAATAGCTGGTATTACAGGCACATACCACCACACCTGGCTAATTTTTGCATTTTTAGTAGAGACGGGGTTTTGCCATGGCAACTAAGCTGGTCTCGAACTCCTGACTCAAGTGATCCACCTGCCATGGCCTCCCAAAGTGCTGGGATTGCAGGTATGAGCCACTGCACCCAACCAGAATGAATTTAGCTCGATTTATTTAGAGTGGAGTGTAGGAAAGAAGAGCGTCAAAGGCCAGGGATGTCCCTGGCCATGTTGAAACAGATTGATGCGAAGTCAAACACTGTTAAAGCAGAAATTCCTAATATAACTAAATTTTAAGAGAAATCACAATAGTTGACAGAAATAAAATTGAAGCTGCTGTTCTGGTTGAAACAAGAGTAGCAAGCCTGGGTCTCACCTACTAAGCTGCTTTCTCATCTTCTAACAGTCCAGAAAATGGTAGTTTCTGAAAACAAAATTCAATGTTGGAAGAATCTTGGGTGCATCTCTGTGTAATACAGTTTGAAACCCATTCTAACGGTTCAAACAGTAAGGTGAATGGATGAAGACCCAGGATAAAGGATGGTTGTGAGGATGGAGAAAATGAGGCAGAAGGATGGTCCAACGCCTTCCCCCCGGTTGCCTCAGGGCACCCTTTCTGTGTCACAGCTGCATCCTTTTGACTTTGCATCCTTCTTCTTTACACTATTTCTCCTGTTTTTCTTCTCATTCTGTCCATTGCTTCATGCTGGTCTAGACTGGTCTGAGCCCAATCTGTGGCATTAATCTTGTTTCTTGTCTTTAGTTATAATTCACATTTGCGTCTCCCTTCCCAGAAATAACCGTCTTCTCACGGACCTGGGAAGCCACTGTGTTGTTAGGTTTTTTTAGCTTTTGTGAAAATGAGAGAAAAAAAAAAAAGAATGAAGAGCATCTAGCAACCGATTATATATATCAGTTTGAAATACATATATGTTTGTTTATACACACATGCACGTGCATGCGCGCGCGCCCACGCGCGCGCACACACACACACACACACACATTACTTGCCTGGGATTAAATAGCTAACTAGGAAGTGGCAGAGCCAGGGCTTAAACCCACATCTGTCTGACTCCAAAGCTCTCATGCTTGGTATTTATGGATTCTAAGCTGCTTTGCCTGTTTTCCAGACCATCCATATTTGAGGTCCCTCCAACAATCCTACCTTGTTTCACATTCTAGTCAAAAGACATCTACCAACTTGAACGCAGTTAGGAAGGCTTTTGTACACAGCATTATTGCACATTCTCACGTCAATATCTTAGTTTGAGGATTACACTTTATTCCATTAAATTCAACAAATATTGGGTGATTACTGTCTATCAGGTACTGAATAATAGAAAAAATATATAGAGAGATTAACTGATCTCAAACCACTTTCATACTTTATCTCATTCAATCTGCATAGAAACCTCATAAAGTAGTGATAGTAGGTAAAATTATCCCAATATTCCAGATAAGCAAGCTAAGGTTCAGACAGTTTGATTGTTTGTCTAATGTCACACAAACCTTACCAATTCACCAAGGTCCAGCTAAGAATCTCCTGCACTAAGTCTTCTTTCAAGAAGTATGGCGGTGATGTGGCTCTACAGTTAGCAGCTTCCTGATTTGGTTTCTGGCAGTAGCATCAGCAGCTCTCCTAAGCAGAGTGATCTTAGGGGCTGGGAGCTGTTCCTAGAAACTTAACTAGGAACCTGATCCTTGGACCTTCCCAACTATTAGTAATTCATTTAATACCTAGTATTAAATGAATTTCTTAGTTTTTAAAACCATCTGGAGTGGTTTTAAAGTCTATAATTGGACCCTAACTGGTAAAATTACTAGCTAAAAATATGAAGGAAAAAAAGAAAGAAAAATAACCATTATCAAGGTCATTCTTCCTTCATTCAAAAGCAAAAGAACTGCAGGAGAGGAAAGATAGCTGTGTAGTTAAATACCATTTCTACCCAGTGACTTGAGCAGAAAAGTGTTGACTTTGTATCCTGTAATCTACGCATCTCATCCAGTTTCTATCTGGGGTTTCTCTGATAGAGAACCTTTTGCACAATCCCAAGAACAGTCACTTCTTTCATTTATAGGCAATTGTGTATTAAGCCAAAATGTGTCTCTCTGTCACTTGTACCCATGGGTACTACCTACCTCCATCTTTGAGAGCTAGATAAAATTGCACTGACTTTTTTTTGAGACGGAGTCTTGCTCTGTCGTTCAGGCTGGAGTGCAGTGGCCGGATCTCAGCTCAACAAGCTCCGCCTCAGGGGTTCACGCCATTCTCCTGTATCAGCCTCCCGAGCAGCTGGGACTACAGGCTCCCGCCACCTCCCCCAGCACTGATTTTTATAGAAGCCCTTTCAAAAATATTTTTGACCCCTATTAGACCAGTTAAAATTTTTCTTTCCAACCGGGCATGGTGACTCACACCTGTAACCTCAGCACTTTGGGAGTACATGATATATCTTTTTCTATCTTGTTACTTTCAGTTTGTTTATGTCTTTGAATCTGCAGTTTGCCGTAGACAGCATGTAGTTGGATCCTGTGATTTTTAGTTTTTTTAAATTCATTCTGCCAATCTCTGTCTTTTGATTGGAGTGTTTAATCTACTTATATTTAATATAATTACTGATAAGATAGAATTTACTTAGGCCATTTTGCTATTTGTTTTCTATATGGCCTATCTTTTTTTTTTTTTTTTTCTGTTTTTCAATTGTTGCCTTGTTTTGTGTTACATAGATATTTTCTAGTGTACCATTTATATTTCCCATGTCATGTCTTATACTATATATATTTTTAGTTATTTTCTTAGAGGGTGCTCTGGAGATTACATTTAACACTTTAATTTTTAACAATCTAATTTGGATTAATCCCAATGTAATTTCAATAGTATACAAAAACTGTGCCTATATATCTGCATTTTCTCCCCCATCCTTTGTGCTATTACTGTTATAATTATACAAGTCCATCAACACAGTTTTATAATCATTGCTTTATAGAGATGTCCTATAAATCACATAGAAAAAGAAAAGAATTACAAACAAAATACATTCATACTACATTTTGTGTTTATCTATGTAGTTACTTTTACTTATGTTCCTTATTTTTTCTTCATGAGTGTTTGAGCAAGTCTTCTTTCCTGTCAGCCTGAAGGACTCTTAGTAGTATTTCTTACAGGGCAGGTCTGCTGGTAATACATTCTTTTTTTAAAAAAAACCTGTCAATGTGTGGTTTTCTCCTTTATTTTTGAAGGATAGTTTTTTTGGTGAATACATAATTCTTTTTTTTTTTTTTTTTTTTTTAAGAGACAGGATTTTGCTTCATTGCCAAGGCTGGAGTGCAGCATCATGATCATCGCTCCTTGTAAACTTGAATCACTTCCTGGACTAAAGTGATTCTCCTGCCCCAGTTTCCCAAGTAGTTTAGGACTACAGGCATGCATCACCACCCCTGGCTAATTTAAAAAAGAAAAATAGAGATAGGGCCTCACTATGTTTTCCAGGCTAGTCTCGAGCTCCTGGCCTCAAGCAATCCTCTTGCCTCAGTCTCCCAAAGCATTGGGGTTACAGGCATGAGTCATTGTACCCGGCCCAGATACAGAATTCCTTATTGACAGTCTTTTTCTTTCTGTACTCTGAATAAGGCCTCCATGGTTCCTGATGAGAAATCAGTTGTTAATATTATTGAAGATCACTTGTACATAATGAGTTGCTTCTCTTTGGCTGCTTTCAAAATTCTCCCTGTCTTTGGCATTTGACAGGTTGATTATAATGTGTCTAGGTGTAGCTCTCTTACATTTATCCTACTTAGAGTTCATTGAGCTTCTTAGATGTGCAGATAAATCTTTTTCATCAAATTTGGGAAGTTTTTGGCCATTATTCCCTCAGATATTCTTTCTTCCCCTTTTTTCTCTTGTCTGTTCTGGAACTATCATTATGTGTATGCTGGTGTGCTTGATGGTGTCTCACAGGTCTCTGAGGCTTTGTTTTTCTCAATTCTTTTCACTTTCTGTTCTCAGACTGGATAATTGCAAGCAGCCCATCTTCAGATTCTTTGTTATTTCTGCTCACTCAAGTCTGCCATTGGATTTCTTGTTTCAGCTATTGTACTTTTCAACTCTAGAGCCTCTATTTTATTATCTTTTTATAAATTCTATAGCTTTATTGATACTCTACATTTGCTGAAGCATGTTCTCATTTAAAATGATACTTTGATTTTATTATTTATTATTTATTTATTTATTTATTTATTTATTTATTTAAGACAGGATCTTACTCTGTTACCCAGGCTGGAGTGCAGTGGTGAGATCATAACTCATTGCAGCCTTGACCTCCTAGGCTCAAGTGACCCTTCCATCTCAGCCTCACCGGTAGCTGGGACCACAGGTGTGCACCACCACACCTGGCTAATTTTTGTATTTTTTTGTAAAGACATGGTCTTGCTATGTTGCCCAGGCTGGTCTCAAACTGCTGAGCTCAAGTGATCCTCCTGCCTTGGTCTCCCAAAGTGCTGGGATTACAGGCATGAGCCACCATGTCTGGCTTTTATTTTATTCTTTACACCTGGTTTTCTTTAGTTCTGTAAGCATATTGATAGTAGTTGATTTAAATCCTTTGTCTAGTAAATCTAACATCTGGATTTCCTCAGAGAAAGTTTCCATGAAGTACCATTTTCTCTGTATATGGGCCATGCTGTCCTTTTCTTCTATGTCTCATCATTTTTTATTGAAGATTGGATATTTTAAATGATAGAATGTGGCAACCCTGGAAATCAGATTCCTTTCTTCTCCAGAGTTTGTTATTGTTGCTGTTTGTTGTTGTTGTTGTGTTGTTTGCTTATACAGTGATTTTTATAAATTAACTCTGTGAAGTCTCCACTCAGTTACTCTAGTGGCTAGTAATGATTGGACAGAAATTTTCCTAAGTGCCTGGCATTAATAAGTTTCTTAGCTTTTGCCAAAGGGCTCCCTCTATGTGTTGCAATGTGTATTCAGTGCTCTGGCAGGCAGTCTATAAGGCTGCCTTAGCCTTCACTTCCTATTTGTGCAGAGCCTCAAGGTCCACCAAAGGCAAGAGAGTAAGGCCTTCTCAGGTCTTTCCTGGGCTGGCCTTCTAGATTCCCAGAAACACGCTGGAACTTTTAAAAGTCCTTTGTGGGCAGTTTATGGCTCAGGTTTTCCTTTAAAGACTTCTGTCAGCCTCTTGTTTTTCCCAAATGTTTTCTCTGCTTCAGGCAGCTGTAATGTTTAACAATTACTGGTGATTGTTTTCAACAAATGTTCCGGGCCATTTACATTGAGCCAGCTCTGAGTCTGGTTAAATAAAGACAAGCTCTGAGAGTAGAGATTTCCAGGGAGTTACCAGACAGGTCAAATAGTGACAATCTCTAAAGATGAGACTTTTGGGGTGCTCCAAACATGTTCTGCTTTCTCTATGGCTGCTAAGATGCTGACTTTCACCACCACCATGGTTGTGAGGCTGCTGGTTTTCAAGGCTATTGTGATGCTGAGGAGATGGGGATGGGAGTAGGACAAGTTAAAACGCCACAGGGCTCTTTGTTCTTACTGAGATTCAATCATTTTCCCTGAATAATTACTCCTTGTATTGTTGAAAATCTTTGGTTAATTTCCAGAGTTCCGAGAAGTTGATTATAACAATTTTTGGCCAATGTCTCATTGCTTTTATGGAGAAACAGATTTTGCAGAGGTTCTTACCCTGCCATTGTGAAGGTCAGAACCCTCAGTTGCAGTATTTTCTAAGTAACCACATCACATTGCTCACTCATACTTCACTTGTAGTCACCAAAATCTCTGAGTTTTTTGTTATCAACCACTGGTTACTCCTTCTTGTAGTTGATTGTTTTAAGTAGATTTAAGACATTTCATTTTTGCTAATTAAGTTTCATTTTCTTAACATTTGTTATAGTTTCAGGATAAATTATTTTGAACCCTGACATCAATAAGATTTTTTTTTTAACTTTCTTTTAAGTCATAGATAACATTACTGGTCAAATCAGTGCATAGATCAGCTTATTTATTTATTTGTTTGTTTATTTTTTTAAGACAGAATCTTGCTCTTTCACCCAGATGGGAGTGCAGCAGTGTGATCTTGGCTCACTGTAGCCTCTGCCTCCCAGGCTCAAGTGATTCTTGTGTCTCAGCCTCTCAAGTAGCTAGGACTATGGGCGCACACTACCATTCCCGGCTAAGTTTTGTATTTTTAATAGAGACAGGGTTTCACCATTTTGGCCTGGCTGATCTCAAATTCCTCCTCCACTGGATATCCCCTCTAGGGGCACATTTGTTTTCCATTAACTCGTTTTGAAATATGTGTCTATTTTCAAATAGTATCTCTAACATGACAAAATCTTACCAGTAAGACAACTTTTTCTAAAAAGGAAAGTTAGTTTCTAATGATTTATTCATAGTGAATTTTCCCAACTCTTCTTGTTTACTATTTCTTTACTCTTCACACATCATTTGTTTCTACAAAATATTATACTAACTGAAGTATCAGGGATCCATCATTGTTTTTGAAAAGTGAGGCAGACATCTTTCTATCCTCAATTTTCTAGGCTCTGTTTCATTTCCCCACACATTTCTCAATGGGCAATTACTATTGTGCAAGAATTCAATCTGCAACCTTAGCAATCTTGTCCCTGGTAAAGGAAAGGCCAGGAAGAACATAGTCTGGGAAAAAAACAGCTACACTGGTGGGTTCCAATATGGGCAGCCTGGGCAACTAACAGATAGCTGTTGGTGAGATGTGGGAAATCAACCACGTCGGAGTTCCAGACCACGCTCAGAGGGATGTGGGGTGGTTCAGGGCTGGCTGTTTTTGTAATCATGACAGCACCCCATCAGTAACTAGTGGATAGAGTAGAGAGGATCCAGCACTCCCCACCCCCCAGGCGAGGGAACTGGGTGAGAGTGCTGTAGGATAATAAAGCCCAGCCAAGGTGACTGAAATTCAGAGCTGGAGCTTCAGATCCAGTCCCTAAGACAGGAGTCCTGCCCAGTGAACTAGACCAACTATGCTGGAACAGAGGGCACTAGCCCTCTTGAGACCCACTGCTGACTCGTTTCCTGTCTGTCTCAGGATGGCTCCAATAAAGCGTGGAGCAGCTGTGATTCCAATCCTGAGGGGTAAAAGAAGGCAGGAGCTACCCAGAAAGACGATTTTTGAGAGTTTGCACA
Source organism: Chlorocebus sabaeus (assembly GCF_047675955.1). Classification (NCBI taxonomy): domain Eukaryota; kingdom Metazoa; phylum Chordata; class Mammalia; order Primates; family Cercopithecidae; genus Chlorocebus; species Chlorocebus sabaeus. Next base: position 43,061,806 of record NC_132919.1, read on the forward strand.
GTATAATGGAAATAAAGATTTAGGGAGGCTAAGTAGTCAAATCCCTTGGCAAGTTACTTAATATCTTTGAGTTTTAAGTTCCTCATTGATAAAATAAAGATAATAATATCTCTCTTGCAGGATTTGTATGAAGGAAAAAGTTATACCTCAAGGACTCAACACACAAGAGGCCCAGGAGGGGAATTTCATTTCGCACTTCATTTTTTTCTCAGAGCAATTTCCGATCTGTACTGCCAGATGGCGCCCGTGAGCAGTGCCGCCCTTCCCTAAGGCTTTTCTTTCCACGCTTCGCTTCGGGCGCTAGGTAATCTTCCTCTCTCTTAGTACTCAGGCTGGCATTTAAAATCCAGTGTTGCACACAGACTTTGTGTTTCTAATCCATCTGCTCCATGAAGAACTGTGAAACCCAGAAATACCTATTTCTAGTCAGACACCCATTTCTCCAATAGGATTTGTCAGATGATAAGGCTTTGTGATATAACCATGCAGCTGGGCATTCAAAAGAAGTCAAACAACCCTTAATTAGGAATCTGGTTTTTTGCACATTTACCCCCACTATAAACGTGTAGAGACTTAACGGTCACGCCGTGTAGGTTTGAATCTCAATGTTAGCATTAGGTGAGTGACCTTGGACAAACTATTTGACCTCTCTAAATCTCACTTTCTTCATCTATGAAATGGTTGTAATAATAGTAGCTGCTTCATAGGATTGTTGTGAGGTTAAATGAGATACATAGGATACTCAACACAAAACCTGGCTCACAGTAAGTGCTCACGAAGTGTAAGCAATTATATTAACAAGAGCATAAGCTTTGAAGTCAGATGGAAATAGATTTGACTCCTAGCTCTTCGACTTAAAAATTGCATGATCTTAAATAACTTATGTAACCTCTCTGAGCCCCACTTGCCTCGACAGTGCAAGATTATTATGAATATTGCAGTGACATATATGCCATACCTTTTACCTTTTTTTGTATTATGAGCTATTTCAAACAGGATTTGTGCTTACCTACCACAAACAAACAAACAAACAGAAATAGCCCAATGATTTTCATTAAAGCAAATAATAGAATCAGGTTGAAGAAAAAGCAAAGGCAGGAAAAGTAAGAAAAAGCCAGAGATAAGACTAGGCTTTTAGATAACATCATAAGATTAGGTCAGAAATTTAGCTTTGAGCTTCTTAGCATCCAAGGCAATAAAGAAGGGAAATATGGTTCGTTAGATGATTCACAGTGCCAAGATAAATGCAGAGGAGTTCTGAAGAAGAAACCCAGCTATTCCTAGTTCTGAGACTTAAGAGACTATAGCACATGGTGGATACACAATAGATATATAAATGTTAGCTGTTCTCATCTACAGCACAGAGGAAAGAGTGAGTCTAAGAATAAGGGCAACATGGGAGAGGTAACTTTCGAGACGAATAAGACTGAAGAAAGATCTTCCAAGTGCCTGGGGGGCTGGAGAGGAGTGGGAGCCTGTACATAGGGGAAGCAGGTGACAGTATCTGGACTGTCCCCACACATCAACAGCAAGGCAGCTTTAAATGTGGTTTCACACTGGGGTGAATGTGTTTCCCTTTGGCTGAAAGGCCCAGGAACTTTGTCGTATGAGGAGGCTGGAGGGAAAGGATGCCTTGCAAGCATTGTCCAAGCAGCTGTTTTGGTTTAGAGGCTGTCCCTACTGGACATCTGGTGTTTAATGACAATCCTTTTTTGTGTGTGCGTGTTTTCTTTTGTTCTGTTTTCCTGAGGACCCAGACTTAGGGTTCTCAAGGAAAGAAAATGGTCGAGACAGCTGTAGGGAATGCTACCCTTTTTCTTCAATGTAATGGCCTTCTCAGCCATTAGAACCAGTGGAGAAATTGTCACGTGGCGAAAGGGATGGAGTTTGGAGGTGCAAGTGAAGAAGGAAAGATTCTGGTATCATTTAAACAGTAGGGAAAACAAAAACATAGGAATATTGCTCTAACAGGACACCCACATTCCTTTTCTCTGTGGCGTCTCAGAGAGGAGACTGTCAGAGTTGGAATTTTTACTTCTAGCTCTTCAGTTTGCAGATGAAGACTCTGAGGCCCAGAGGGCTCAAATAAATGTGTTTACATCACTTAGATCCCACGGACAGTTCATATCAGAGCCAGGTCTGGGACCTATGCCTATGGATTCCTAGGCCACAGGGCATGTAGAAGAAAGTAATCTTCTATAACATGTGTTACGATCTAGAGAAGAGACCTGAGGAGTAAGTCTGGGTGTCAGTCCGCAAGGCAGTAAAGCACATGTGAAATAGCTGTGGAGATATGGTCAGGGGCCTTTCTGCATTGTGATGGCTGTGTTTGCCTCCTGGTGCTTCAGTGGCCACAACCCAACAGCTGTAATCCCCATGGAGCTCTCCCTGCTGGCCTGCTGTGGGAGATCCCACATTGCCGTCGACCCACTTGGTACCTATGATGCTTCTTTGCTCAGTAAATAAGCATCTGTTCAATCATACATTGACTATCCAGTAGGGGCCAGGAACTGTACTAGGCACTTGAGTTAAAAATACAGAATACCTCTCTTAATGGGCTTCACAGTCTAGGTTAAATAGACAAGGGTAAGTGTGATAATCATTATATTAAAGGTTCTATAGGAACACAGAAGAGAGAGCATTTTGCCCCACCTGGGAGTGGGAAGTGGTCAGGGAAGGTCTCTGAAAGAAAGGCTGAACTTAGACTGAAGTAGGAGTAGGAATGGACAGGAGGGGAGGAAAGAGGGCATAGTAAGCAGAGGGAGTCACCAGGGAAGGACACTGTGGCATGAGAAGGCATAAAATGTTCAGAAAATGGAAAGTGGTTTGATTTCCCAGAGTTGGGTATGGAGAGGACATATTTATTATGTAAAAACTGCAATTACTTTTGTACCAACCTAATAGTACCATACTCATTGCTTTCCTTTTTTTTTTTTTTTTCTTTAAACAGAGTCTGGCTCTGTTGCCTAGGCTGGAGTGCAGTGGTGCCATCTTGGCTCACTGCAACCTCTGCCTCCTGGGTTCAAGTGATCCTCCTGCCTCAGCCTCCTGAGTAGCTGGGACTACAGGTGCCTGCCACCACGCCTGGCTAATTTTTGTATTTTTAGTAGAGATGGGGTTTCACCATGTTGGTCAGGCTGGTCTCAATCTCTGGACCTCAGGTGATCTGCCTGCCTCAGCCTCCCAAAATGCAGGGATTACAGGCATGAGCCACTGCTCCCAGTCTATACTCGTTTCTTAGAGCTGCTGTAACAATACACCGTAAACTGCTTAAAACAACAAAAAATGTGGTCTCTCACAATTCTGGAGGCCGGAAGTCTGAAATCCATATGTCAACAGAGCCACCATCCCTCTGAAGGCTTTAAGGGGGAATCTTTCCTTCCCTCTTCCTAGATTCCAGTGACCTCCAGGACTCCTTGGCATTCTTTGGGTTGTAGCCGCCTTACTCCAGTCTATCTCTATCTTCACATGACTTTCTTCTCTCTCTGTGTATCTATCTCTTCTGTGTCTGTGTGTCTTCTCCTCTTCTTATAGGGTCATCGGTCATTGGATTCAGGGCCCATCCTAATCCAGTATGACCTCATCTTAACAAATTACATCTCCAAAGAGTTTATTTTCAAGTAAGGTCACATTCTGAGGTTCTGGATGGACATGGATTGTGGGAGGACATGATTTAACCCACTCTAAGTACTTTACTGAAGAGAGAGTAGCCATCACCATTTAGATTCTCAAGAAAAGACCCCTAATCCAAATACCTTGATTCACTACCTAGGTGAATTTTGAATTGGGAAAGTAGAAGAGAGACAAGAAGCAGGTTACTCAGGCTTATCATGACCCTGTCACCGGGTTCCTAACCCCACAACCCAATCACCCGAACGAGCTGTTGACAGCCCTTCATAATGACTTCTTCGTGTACCTCCTAGTGCTCTTCACCTAAAAGATGCCCAACCAACCAAAGGGAATGAGAAACAGGATGTTACTGGGAACAAGTGTCTCTTTGCTCATCTCAAGTTCCTTCGGCCACAAAGTGGGGGTAGAAATCATTGCCCAGCCCACCTTCGAGGGTTGCTGGAGGATTTTAAAAGATAACTGATTGAAGAAGTATATTGCAAGCTGTAAAGACCACAGACTTGTTAGAGAATGGTGTTCTGATACCTTCTCTTCTCATACCACACTCCCCCTCAACACCCCCTCCCCAACCCTCTGTCAGAAAATACGCAGGGGTAGTGGGATATACCTAGCAGAAATCCGTGTTTTCTTCTGCTTTAGACACACGAGGAAGGCAGGCTCTGAGAGGAGCATCCAAGTCCCTCCTCTTCTTGGGACATCGCCCTAAATAACCTTTATATAAACAGAGTGTTGTTGCTTCTAAGTGTTCATGCCCAGGATGTTAAAAATGAGCTAATTAGAGATTACAATTAGGTTTGAATTCCTGAACGCAACACTTGCATTTTTGCTGCCCTCTCAGAGACAATTGAATAGTCACTAATTTTTAGGACTTCAATACCTTTAGGGCTTCCTGGCCTGCCTAGGACAGGCATAGCATGATCTCATCAGCCCAGGGTAGTAGCTTATTATCTCAGCAATCATCTGTTTTCTAAGAATTCTCCGCAGGACCAGTTCCTGGTATAGTTTTGATTGTTATCTTTGTACCCTCTATGTGACATTCTAGCTCACCCTGCCCAGGCATAGTAGAAGGGGACAAGATTGGAGATCAGGACATCTGGGTTCCAGGCATGACTATCACAGACAAAGTTGGTGGCTTTGGTTAAGTCACTGCTGTCTTCTGGTCTTCAATTTTCCTATCTATAAAAAAAAGTATTAAAATGTTTTCATATGTGAGTTTTTCCTGTGAAAAGTGTCCCTGAATGTCATCATTTTCTCAAAAGCGTCTATGACCAATAAAGATTAAGAATCCTTGGACTGGTTGATTTATAATCTTTTTTTTTTTTTTTTTTTTTTGAGACAAGAGTCTCACTCTGTCGCCCAGGCTGGAGTGCAGTGGCCGGATCTCGGTTCACTGCAAGCTCCGCCTTCCGGATTCACGCCATTCTCCTGCCTCAGCCTCCTGAGTAGCTGGGACTACAAGTGCCCGCCACCACGCCTGGCTAATTTTTGTATTTTTAGTAGAGATGGGGTTTCATCGTGTTAGCCAGGATGGTCTCGATCTCCTGACCTTGTGATCCGCCCACCTCGGCCTCCCAAAGAGCTGGGATTACAGGCATGAGCCACCACACCTGGCCGTTTGATTTATAATCTAATTTATCTTCTTTTTTTTCTTTTAGAGACGAAATCTCACTCTGATGCTCAGACTGGAGTGCAGTGGGGTGATCTCGGCTCACCTCCACCTCCCAGGCTCAAGTGATTCTCCTGCCTCAGCCTCCCAAGTAACTGGGATTACAGGTATGTGCCACCTTACCCAGCTAATTTTTGTATTTTTAGTAGAGACCAGGTTTGGCCTTGTTGGCCAGACTGGTCTCAAACTCCTAGCCTCAAGTGATTTGCCAGCCTTGGCATCCCAGAATGCTGGGATTACAGGTAAGAGCCACTGTGCTCAGCCTTATAATCTAATTTAGGATGATTCTTTAGTTCTGTGCATTTAGGGATAGCATACATCTAACTGTTGAGCAAGTTTTTGACTGCCAACTGTATGCTAGGTCCTTTGATGTGGCCCAAGGATGCAAAAGTAATGAAGACACCTTCCAAGGAAGCCACTCTCCCATGAAGGAGACAGACAGAAAGACACACACACACCCACACACACACACACACACACACACACACACACACACACAAAGCCATAAAATAAGACGTCCAAAATACAATGATGGAGAAACACAGGGCATTTGAGGAACACAGAATACCTGGAAATGTTTGTAACTTATCCTCCTCACATGAAAGTCACAAACTGCTGAAAAGAGAGGGGTTTTAAGAGTTTCCTTGCAAGTTTAAAAAACAGAGGGCGCTTTCCCTCTCAGTCAATCTGAAGATCCAGGCTCCCACCGACCTCCTTTCTCCAAGACCCTCCAACCACGGCCTCTCTCCTTGTGCTGCTAGCAAGCTTGTTGAACTTAAGTGGGAATGGGCCTCTTCCTTTCTGGATATAACCCCAAGATGTATTCCTCAGACCTCCTCCTTCTGGGATGAGAAGTCCCACACCTTCTATTAGCCCTGGAGTCCTACCAACATTCCTTTTCCTGCCCTTGTTGGGGGGACTCTCTTGGGCCCCTTTTGCATCTAGCACTCCTGGAGTGGACTCAGGAATGCTGATGAATGCATTATCACACAGGCATGTTATTCTTGCTTGGGTGTCGATCTGAGCAGTTTCCAGTGAACTTATGGCTCTGCAGAAAGTATTGTTAAATGGGAAATTTATTTAAAAAAAGAAAAGCAAGAATATTTATATGACACATGGCAAGTCAGAGAGGCAGATATTATAGAGGTCTGGGTTCTAGTCCTGGTTTCCTTACATGCACCCTGGGTCCAAGCCTTTCCATGTGTCTCTACCCCGTAGTCCCAGCTACCATCACTTCTGCCTTCATCTGTTCCACTTAACTTCCACGTATACCTCATCATAATTTATTCTCCATATGGCAGCCAGAGGGATCTTTTTAAAATGTAAATCAGAGCATGCCACTCCCCTGCTAAAATATTTCAGATAGTTTTGCTGCACTTAGGATGAAATCCAGACTCCTTGACAAATCTTGTAATACCTTCCATATTCCGACATCTGCCTACCTCTCTAGCCCTATCCTGAACCCCTCTTCTCACTGTCTAAACTGTCTGACCTTCTCTCTGTCCCTTCATCACAGGAATGTCATTTCTGCCTCAGGACGTTTGCACCTGCAGTTTTTGTTGACTGAACTATATTTCCCCAAGACCTAGGCATGGCTTCTTCTTCTTATGAGTCAGGGCTTAGTTTCAAAGAGACCTTTGTTTTTTCTTCTTTTTATTTATTTTTTTTATTTTTTATTTTTTTTTTTTTTGAGACGGAGTCTTGCTCTGTAGCCCAGGCTGGAGTGCAGTGGCTGGATCTCAGCTCACTGCAAGCTCCGCCTCCTGGGATCACGCCATTCTCCGGCCTCAGCCTCCCAAGTAGCTGGGACTACAGGCGCCCACCACCTCGCCCGGCTAGTTTTTTGTATTTCTTAGTAGAGACGGGGTTTCACCTTAAAGAAGTCTTTTCTGATCATTTTGCCTAGAACTTCCCTATCACAGCTTTTTCATTCTGCTTTCTTTTATTCTTTTCATGGTATTTATTTATTGTAATTTGAAATTATTTTGTTTGTTTGTTAAATGTCTTCCCTGTTCCCCTCATTGGCTGTCCCAGTCACTACAGCATCCAGAATAGGGTGTAAGCATAATAGATAATCAATAAGTTGTTGAATGTTCGAGTGAGTGACTATGCTAAAAGTCATTTAATATACCTGAGCCCCAAATTCTTTAACAATAAAATGGGGAAGAATGTCTCCTTAGGTACATATTGGATTTATTTTTATTTATTTTTATTTTTTTAGATGGAGTCTTGCTCTGTTGCCCAGACTGGAGTGCAGTGGTGCGATCTCAGCTCACAGCAAGCTCCTCCTCCCGGGTTCACGCCATTATACTGCCTCAGCCTCCCAAGTAGCCAGGACTACAGGTGCCTGCCACCACGCCCGGCTAATTTTTGTATTTTTAGTAGAGACGGGGTTTCACTGTGTTAGCCAGGATGGTCTCGATCTCCTGACCTGGTGGTCTGCCCACCTCGGCCTTCCAAAGTGCTGGGATTACAGGCGTGAGCCACTGCGCCCGGCCTACATATTGGATCTTCAATCATTGTTAGAAAACTCTCTGTGGTAGATATGGGTGTTATAGCCACAGAAGAAATGGAAATCCAGAAATTATTTGGGCTAAATAATTTGCCTAAAATTATAGTTGTGCCCTGAAAGTTTATCCTCATTGAGATGCCAGTGAAGATCTGGGAGAGAGAAGCAAGGGAGAGAAATTTTCTATGTTCTTCCAAGTTTTAAATCTCACCAAAAAGCCACTCATTGGAGAATGGAGTCATATACTATCTATCTAGTACTCCTGACAGCAAGGTCTGTGGCTAGGACTCTATATGCCCACACAGAATTCTTCTGCATCTGATTCATTCTGAGCACACCCACCACATTCAGTCATTCATTTGCTTGTATAGGTTGGTGTGAAAGTAATCGCGGTTTTTGCTATTACTTTCAAAGGCAAAAACCGCAATTACTTTCGCACCAACCTAATACATCAATTCATTGCATACATGCTGTTAGCAGCCAGTCGCTATTGTAGGTACATGGCAGCTTCAGGGAGGAACCCCTGATTCATAATAAGGGTATGTCCCTGGAATCCCCTAGAAATGGATAGTCCCCGATGGGGTCTATTCGTCAAACTCTAATTCTTGAGGCTAATTAAAGTAATACATTTAAAATGATTGTTAGACCAGGTGAGGTGGCTCATGCTTATAATCTCAGCACTTTGGTAGGCCATGGTGGGCAGATCACTTGAGGCCAGGAGTTCGAGACCAGTCTGGCCAACATGGCAAAACCCTGTCTCTACTAAAAATACAAAAATTTGTCGGGCAAGGTGGCACAGGCCTGTAATCCCAGCTGAGGCTTAGGCAGGAGAATCACCTGAACTCTGGAGGTGGAGGTTCCAGTGAACTGAGATTGCGCCACTGCACTCCAGCCTGGGTGTCAGAGTGAGACTCTGTCTCAAAAAAAAAATAAAAATAAAAAATAAACAAATAAATAAAATGCTTGTTACCCAGGATTCTGGCATGGAGTAGGCACTCAAGAGATGTTAGTGATAATGATGTTAGAGCATGTACCTTTTTCCTCAGCCAGGTTGTCTAGAAGAGGAGAAAGAGATTTAAAATGCCCTTGGCGATTTTTCCCTCCCAGAGTCATCCTGTTAGAGAAATCCAGCTCACATGATTCCCATTGCCTTTTCCGAAATCCACAGCCTATACAAGCAACTGAAAGTAATAAGCATAATATAAATGCTGTGTCTTTCCTAATTAAAATCCATCCAGAAAGGGATGCCAGGGTTATTTTTGTCTATGTGGCAGAGGAAGTTTTATTACATAAATCCAGCCTTCTCAACAGAGTCCAAGAGGAGGTGTGTCCATGTGTGCTTGTGTGTGTCCCTGTGTGTCCACACATGCACCCATATGCATGTAGCATGAGTTTGGGGGTGTGGCCAAGAATGCATGGTTGGCACTGAACAGGTTGAAGGGTCTGAATTTTCAAAGGGAGCTATTGATAGAGCCACTGGCAATCGCTTCCCAAGGCATCTTAGGCTGGTGAAGAACCTTGGAGTCTGCCTTGGCCCTCTTTGCTAGTTCTGAAGAAACACACTGGGATGGCTTTTCCATGAGGGGATGTTGACCTAGCTCTCTCAGCAGAGGCTCCGCATGTTTGGTGGCTCTTCTTGGAAACAGTGGTTGCCAGAGCAGCTGTGTCAGCCTGGTTCTCCAGAAAAGATGGGAAAGCAGTCAGGGAGCCCTCTGCTAACCCAAGGGCTTCTTTCCAGGGGACAGCTCCCAAGAGCAATCCACACAGGAAACCCAGTCCAGATAGAAAAGAGATGACAATGGAAAAACAAGGAGGAAAAGAAGAGAGGGAAGGAAAAGGAAGAAGGGCAAGGAGATTTAAAAGGCTTAATTAAGAGACATTCTGAGGATGGGTTTTCTTTTCAAGGGCAGGAGTTCATTTCTGTGTGGGAGGCCAGCTGGCTGAAGTATGAAGATAGTTTAGGGCACACGTTTCATTTTCAAGGGACTCTTCCTTCTCTTCACCTGGCCCTGAACTGTTGCTGCAACTCTACTAATACTTGTGAGATGAATCTCAATGTATTTTCTCATGTTGATAAATTTGTTTCTTCTCCAGCAGCCCCTCTGCCACATTGCTACTGGGAAGGAGAATGTCCTAGAGTAGGCAAGAAGGCAGATATGATGCTAAGGGGACTTCCTACCCAACAGGAAAGAGGGGGGAAAATGCATCTGCAGGTCTGATGAGGGGGCTCAGAAGAGAGAAAAGACAGGGCAAGAGACAAGAGATGGGATGTTTTCACCCCTCAACTCAAACCCAGGGTCATTGTGGGTAGGAGGGGAGGAAAGATATTGGGCAGGAGTCTCAAAACTTCCAGATAGGGAAATAGGATAACGTACACCTGGGAAATAGAAAGGTCTTGGAGACAGCCCATGGTTAGCCGCCACAGCATCCAGCATGGCACAACAGCAGCAGGCTAGCAGGGCTGAGGAAGGTCCACGTGAATGGGCTGGAGGCCCAACTGCCCGAGATTTACAGACTCCAGCTTGGTGCAGGGAACACATCGGAGGCCCCTAGGGAGATGCAGAGGCTGAAAGAAATGAAGGACCAAAACAACCCCCAGGCTGTAGATAAGAGGGTAGGGATCTCATCTCTGGAGTCCAGGTCAGGGATCACACACAAGGCTCTGAAGGACAAGGTGGGATTTGCCTTCCCAGGCAAATAGGCACAAACCAGACTAGAACAACCCACAGATCAGCATAGACCTGAGGCCAGCATGGGAACCTGAGACTCCCCACCTCATCGCCATAGAATCTGTGAGTTCTACCTGCACCCAGTCACAATCTCAAGAAATAGAAGAAGGTGAAAAGATCTTGAAAGAAACTGTCCTGGATATTTGTACTTTGAATGAATTGAATTCTTAACCCAAAGATATCAAATTGAGTGAAAAATCCTGCTTTAAACTGGAAAAGAAGAAATTATATGTAACTGGCCAATTAAGTTTTTAATGAACTCAAATAAGGATGAAATCAAGTATAGGTCATTTTAAGAGCTGCGTTTTTTTCACAACTCAGTTGTAGTGTAAAGTTTTTGACCACTCGGTAATAAGGACCTTGCACATTTGCAAATAAATTTAGAGTGTACGAGTCATTTTCACATATGTTATTCTTTTTGAACTTCACCTTGAATCAAGATGGATGTTAGTCTGACTTTACAGATGCAGAAAATGGAGGCTCAGCAGTAGTAGGACACTTGCCAAAGTTCAATGTAGATGAAGGCCTGCTCTAGGGCCATTTCAACTACAAACTGCAGAGTCTCAGTCTAATACAGTGATGCTCAACTGGGGCGAATTTTTTGGCAATTTCAGTTGTCACAACAGAGGAGAAGGTGCGCTATTGGCATTTAGTTGGTATTTAGTAATGATATTTAGGGGTATTGTTAAATATCCCACAACGCACAGGACAGCCCCCACAACAAAGACTTATGTGGCCCAAAATATCAAGACTGCTGAGATGGAGAAACCCTCTATGATATTACAGAGGATTCCCAGGGTGGGAAATGACTGTCTCCTTTCACACTTGTAGAAATGGACAAGAACTCAGAGCTGAGACAATTGCAACTTAACAAGAAAGCCCCAACTAACAAACTTATTTGCCGGAAACATAGACTTATCGGAGCTTCATTTCCAAAATGCTGTTGGCGATGGGTGAGTGAGAGGTCTTGCAGAGGATTAAGAAGAAATTGTGTTCACTTTGGACAGGGGAGTACCCAGAGGTATACTGAAAGCAGATAGTATTTAATCTCCCCTCCTTTGACAACACAATTATCTTCAGCAACTATCATAAAATAAAACAAATAATAGTAACTGACAGAAAACCATGCTTTTAAAAATTTTTGTTGAATGTCATGTTAATAATCATGTCATAAAGATGGCAACAATAGACACTGGGGACTACTAGAGGTGGGGAGGGAGGGAGCAGGGGGCAAGGGTTGAAAAATTATTGGGTGCTTGCTCACCATCTGGGTGACAAGATCATTTGTATCTCAAACCTTAGCATCACACAATATATCTGGTATGGTTTGGCTGTGTCCCCACCCAAATCTCATCTTGAATTGTAGCTCCCATAATTCTCTGAGGGAGAGACCCGATGGGAGATAATTGAATCACTGGGGGTGGTTTCCCCCATACTGTTCTCATGGTAGTGAAAAAATCTCAGGAGCTCTGATGGTTTTATAAGGGGAAACCCCTTTTAGCTTGGCCCTCATTCTCTCTTGTCTGCCACCATGTAAGACATGCCTTCTGCCATGATTGTGAGGCCTCCCCAGCCATGTGGAACTGTGAGTCCATTAAACATCTTTTTCTTTATAAACTACACAGTCTTGGTATGTCTTTATCAGCAGCATGAAAGCAGACTAATACAATATCCATGCATATATGTCCCCTGAATCTAAAAAAATTGAAATTATTAAATAGCAATGATGTTAGTAAAATAAATAAGTAAATATAGCAAAACAGGAAAAGAGCAGTAGACAACTCATACTTTTTAATTACATTAGTGTATCTTCTTTTAAAAGAAAAAAACATATACCCACATATCAGGCTGTGGCAATAATGCATAATAATATTACAGATTTTGTGTTTGTGCCTGAACTTCTGTAAATTTGTTAATAACTTTGTCAAAATTGGTCTTCTAGGCACATTTGACTGGGTAACCAGATTTATCAAGCTATTTTCACTCACAGTTGATCAGAGAACTTTTAATTAATTTTAATTTTGAAATGTTCTTTCACTCCGAGGAACAGATTTGCATATAGTAATTTTAATACTGACTTGAGGGCAAGTTTAGAAGAGATTCATAAAAATCCTATTCCCCAACAGGTTTCAGAAATTGCAATACTGCCCATGTCTTTGTTTCCTTTCAGGATTTATCCTAGCAGCTTTTCAAAGTCTTCGTATTTGAAAATTCCACCAAAATACCTTCAGCAGAAATTTCATAATTTCTATTGTAGTTGATAAAAACTTGAAAAACTTTTCTTTTGCAAAACAGAAAAATGCTGAATAATATAGAACATTGATGTCATCCCTTTTAAAATCGCTCCAGACGAGGTACCCTGAACTGCCTACACCATGGGCTGACCCGCCCTGCTGCTCAGCCCTTGGATGCTTCCTGGAGGAGGAATGCTTCATGGTTTAGGGGAAGGATCTAGGTGGTAAGGCAGGCTTCATTGCATCACAATATTCCAAGATTAGATTTTTTCTTTTTTATGTTTTTTTAACTTTGCAAAAAGAATATGAAAATACAGAGACACATTAAGGAATAAATATCACACATTGAATTAGTTAGGATTAGGTTTGTTTGCAATCCATAACGTCATCTCTGTCCTCAAAAATGCTGGCAGCTTTGCAGAAGGGGCTCAGCTGTGGACAAGTGTATTGAAATTGCACTGCAGAAAGTTAGCCACGGCAAGAGAGGGACATGTGGAGCGCTTGGGTTGGAAGTGGGTGGGTTCAGAGGAAGGAGTGACTGCTTCCAACTGGGAAACTAAGGAACATTTCATGGGAAAAGTGATGACATTCATCATGAAGAATGGGTAGGATTTAGATACTTAAAGCCTGCTTAGGTCTAGAAGACAGCAGACTGAAGAAACGAGGCTCTTGTGCCTCCATATTTCCACCTGCAAAACAAGAATCAGATCATCTTTGCCCTTAGGATCCTGCATAGAAAATAGCCAAAGAGGAGACAGGGTGCTGTATTGAACAGCCTGGCCTGGGGAGCAGGGATGGCATTTAGCTGTGTGTAACACTTGGCAGGTCACTTTCCTTCTCTAGGCCCCAAGGCTCTCATCTAGAAAATGAAAAGATTCACCAGATGGAGTATATCAAAAGCATCCTCTGACCCAAACATTATCTTGTGATCCTTACAGTGCCTTGGGGAAGGCTTCTGAGAATGGGCAACGGGCTTCCTGCTCGCATAGACACTTTAGTGAATGGGTATCACAACTATGGCATGGTTACAAGGTCACGGTCAGGGGGCCAGGACTACTAGGGTCCTGTCTGGGCTTTTTCTGTTTTCATCTACCTGCCTGGGCCCTCAAATCTTCATCCCTACTTTGCCTATAGTCATTTCCACCTCCCATCCACGTGCACCCATTCACACCCCCTCCTCCACCACCGCTGCACACAGGGGAGAAAAGTAAGAAGGGAAGGAGCAGAGGAAAGAGGGAGAGACAGAGAGAGAAGGAGGGGGATAGAGAGGGGTGAGGGGAAATGGAGGGGGAAAGAGACAGAAAAGGAGGGAGGGAGTGGAGGAGTAAGGTAGAGAGAGTGACAGAAACAATGACAGAGATGGAGACAGAATGAGATGAGGGGAAGGGAGAGAGAGGGAGAATGGGGAGGGAGGGAGTGAAGGAGAGGGGGAGGAGAAAAAGAGGGAGAGAGCGAGCGAGAGAGAAAAAGAATGAAAGATTGAGAGAGAGAGAGAACGACCAGCTTGGTACACAAATAGCTCAAATCCAAGGTTCCCACTGACAACCTTGAGGCTGGGGGACGCCTCCCCTGTGTCTCCTCTTTCAAATGATGTTTCCTCTATTTCCGAGATTCATCTTCATTCAAAAGAAAGAAAGGCACTTTGGTCTTTTAAGGGTTCCTTTTCATGAAGCCTTTCTTGTGTCAGCTTCCCTCTGTAGTTCTGGGGAGGCAGCAGGGGGGTTGGGGCCTGAGAGAAGGGTGAAGGAGTTTCTGCAATGCTGCCCGGGGAAGAGGCGGATGGGCTGGAGACAGGGAGGGGCATCGCAGGACAGGCACAGAAAGCTTGTCAAAGCACACTCAGTTTTTGGCTTCAAAGCTATGAACAGAAAAGTTAGCAAGAGGAGAATGAGGTTACAGGTGGGGGAGGCTTGTTTTAGGAAGGACAGCCCTATCTCAGATGGAATAAACGGAGCCCTGGCTTCTCCCTCCCAAATCACAGGGAGTGGGCGGAGGAGCACCAGGAGGCAGGCTGGGGAGCCAGCGAACTGTCAGAGGCATTTACTTCTTTCAGTGTATTCAAAATTAATTAATTATAGCTGAGGACATTGGCGTATATTTGCAGGGGGTTGAGGTGGCACACATGAGGTCTTCCCAGCACATACTTCCTTGGGGATTTGGGATGTCAAAACACTCAGCAGCACGGACCTCCTGGCTCCCCTCTGACCCTGGGTAAGGTTTGCCATCACCAAATCTGTCTCCTTGTTTATTGTACCCTGAGTCCCTCACAGGGTTGCTGAAAGGGCCAAAATGAAAAACAGATGAGGGACTGTTAAACTGTACAACGGTGTTCAGATGTGGTGGGATCCTGATCCCATGGGCAGGAATCATTTTTCCTTCCCTGAGTGCATCCTCTTCACAGGCAAAGTTCATGAGGGACCCTCCTTTTTCTTTCCTTCCTCTCACCCTCTTCCAAGGTCACAGGATGCTGGGAAGAGGAGGGACAGAAATGATGACTGGGGAAGAAACCTGGATTAGAGCTGGGCCTTGTGACTCATGCTGGAGTCCATTGTATCTACTTCCAAGGAAAATCACAGAATCTTCAATTGGCTGTGGATGTGGGGTCAACTAACGGGCACTGCCTTCCAGTCTTTTATACCCTGGGACTCATTTTCAGTAGTGGCTTCAGAATTTCTACAGAGAAGTAACTCAAGAGCTGTGGTCTATTTAAGGGGTAGAAGGTGCCGTCACAGGAATTGGAAGCCATGTTAGCAAAGCAAGGATCCTGGTTTTACTTGAGTATGTGCAAATTTGGGGTGGCTTTTGGAAATGAGTGGTGATCATGCGAGACAAAAGTCCATGATGCTTGCACTATCAATTTACTTTGGGGATGGAAGATAAAGATGTGATGAGGATTGCTAGGGGTAAGATTGATGTCACGGCACGAGCATCAGATGGGAAGTTTGCAAACCTAGGATAGAATTCAGTCTCCAACATCAACTATTTGACTTCTCATCTTGAAATAGAATAGTAGATGAGAGACTCTCTAAGACTCCTTTCTTAATCCATCCTCTGCCTCTAGTAGGTTAGGATAGAAACCTTACAAGTAAACCTAGCCTATAAGGGACAAATGTCTCAAATGGTGTCATTATGTTTTCTCATGTCCCTTGTGTTATTCATTTAATTTTCAAAGGTCAGAGAGAGAACACTAATCCTGAGCCACTTCCTTCAAGAGGCTCCTTATCCATCTCCTTCAAGGTCCAGGGAGAAGAGAGGGGATAGGGCAGTACAAAGGAAGAAACTCATTCTTGTTGAATGTTTACTATTCCAGGCCTCCAATGCTTCATATTTGTTATCTTGCCGAGTCAAATAATATTAAGATGGCACTAATGACTCTGAGGTTCAGAAAGATTAAGTATAATGTTACCAGCTAAAAAGGACTTCTCCATACTGGACGCTCCATAAATACCTGTTTCTGAAATAAATGGATGCCAGAGACAGGGTTCGAACCCAGTTTTCATTCAACTCCAAAGTCTGTGTGTTTTTCACGCTGCATCCTCAAGCCCAGCTTGGAAAGGAAGATGGTGATTGAACTTCTTCAAATGCTGCCCATCTCTGGCAAGCTTTGTCCAAAATGTCATTCAGGAGAAACTCTTCCGAGGCCATGCACCAAATAATCAGTGATGACCTCACTTTCCCTCTCCACTGACGAACGATTCTGCAAGGCACGTTGGTTGATTCAAACAGAAGGAAATTTAAAAAGCAAGTATGTTGTGGCACTTGTGGTTGTGTTACAGTAGGTGATTAGTGAGACACGAGCAGGGCAGAAGAGGACCCCCCACCCCACCGCCCCGACCACAGGAATGTCAGGCGACCATCAGGTGTTGGTCAGGCAGTTGTTAAACTGTCTCTTTAAAATAATAATTGACCTCAGCCAGCCCAAGGAAAAGGCCAGTCTCCCAATAGATAAAAACATCTGAAACTGGTGATGAGCAGCTTCTCTATGCGATCTCAGGAGGTGGGCGAGTGGGCTCGAGCATGTGCGCTAAGAGGCAAAATGGTGGCATTTAATTGGCATATGACCTTCTTCTAGGAACATTTGACTAGTAAGGGAAGAAGGCCTCAAGTGAACATGCATACAACTTCAGAGAACACTGACAGTGCGGCTCCTCCCAAGTTGCAAGAGATAGAAGCCTACTCAAACTAGCCTTTAAAAAAGGTGGGGTGGGAGAGGGTAACTATAATGCTAGATACTGTTCAGAATTCAAGGGAAGCGCAACAGTTAATCAGGAAGGACAAGAATCAAGGAAATCCAAGGACTTTGAAGGATTGCAAAGACATGTACTAACCTGCTATTCACTCCTCCACTGACTCATTTTGTCCCTCTGTGATTTTTGGTGGTGGTGGGTTTTTTTGTTTGTTTGTTTTTTTGTTTTTTTGAGACAATGTTTCGCTCTTGTTCCCCAGGCTGGAGTGCAGTGGAGCAGTCTCGGCTCACTGCAACCTCCGCCTCCTGGGTTCAAGGGATTCTCCTGCCTCAGTCTCCCAAATAGCTGGGATTACAGGCATCCGCCACCACACCCAGCTAATTTTTTGTATTTTTTTGAGACCAAGTTTTGCTCTTGTTGCCTAGGTCACACAATGGCGTGATCTCAGCTCACTGCAACCTCCACCTCCTGGGTTCAAGTGATTCTCCTGCCTCAGCCTCCCAAGTAGCTGGGATTACAGGCGCCTGCCAACACACCCAGCTAATTTTTGTATATTTAGTAGAGACGGGGTTTCACCATGTTGACCAGGCTGGTCTTAAACTTCTGACCTCAGGTGATCTGCCCGCCTTCGCCTCCCAAAGTGCTGGGATTACAGGCATGAGCCCCTGTGCTCTGTGTTGTTTAGGGGAGAACTTTGCAATCTTCAATGTGCACAGGAATCATCTGGAGATCTTGTTAAACTAGAGATTGTGATTCAGGAGTCTAAGACAGGACCAAAGAGGCTACGCTCCTGAAAAGCTTCCAGTTGATGCTGATGTTGCTAATTTGTGGACCACATTTGGAGAAGAACTTTGATCATGAGTTCACAAGCTCCAAGTGTAATCACCTGGGGAAAAAATTTTAAACTATGCCTGAGTTCCACCCCTACCCCATTCCCACCTCTCCCATTTTGACTCAGTTGAATGCAAGTATGACCTGGGATTCGCATTTTTAAAGTTTCCCAGGTGATTCTAATGAGCAGTAAAGTTTGAGAGCCACTATCTTAGACTTCAGTTGATGCAGTGGAATGGCTCCTCTGGGCCCAGGTGTCCCTCCTAGTCAGGCAGCCGTGGATGGAGGTAGTGCTCAAATTATAAACACATCAGCCACACTCAGGAATATATAGGACAGGTGGTCAAACAGGAAGCAGGAGTGGGCAGGTAGGCAAAGATCAGCACATCTAGAACAGGAAGGGGCTTGGAGTTCAAATAACTTGGGTTCAAATCTTGGCATTACCGTTTCCCTAGTTACATGCTTTGCTCCAGGAATTCTGATTTCAGAACTCTTTGAACTTTGGTTTCTTTAATGGAAAGATGAAAGCTACAATTCCTGACCCATATTCCTCTCAACCAGAGGGTGCAGAGTAGAATGAACCGAGAGAGCTTTCTAAGGAAAATGGGCCGGCGTTCCACACCAGAGTCTGCAAATTCAACAAGTCGCAGGCTGATGCCAGGCATGAGTGTTTTTGCAAACTCCTGAGAGGATCCTTATGCGCATCCCTGACAGTGAACCATGGATCGACTGAGATTATGGAACTTAGAGCTGTCCTTGACTCCTACTAAACCCTGCAGGCTCAACCTTCCTAGATAGCTCTTGAATCTATGCATCCACCTCGTCCCTAGAGACTTACTCAGAGACTAAAGTAGAAATCTCCCTCGCTCTTCCTAATTCTGTGCAATCCGTCTTCCTCATAATTGCCAGTATTATCTTTCTAACATAGATACCTGCTCATGTCATTCTCCTGGTCAGGCTAAAGTCCAAAGGTCTTAGAGCAGCATGCAAGGAAATTCACGGTCTGGTCATTCCTCATTTTTTACCACTCATCTTATACCCTTGCACCAACCATGCTGTTGCCTGTAGGAGTGTTCTGTTCTCTTCTCTTACCTCTGTGCTGCCACCTGGGATATCCCTCTCCATCTCTTCCTGACAAGATCCGGCTCATATTCACTCACCTCAACCATATCCCTCTTTCTGGGGACTCTCCAGACCCATCCTGTGCCCCATCAGAGCTTATGGGAGGCATGGGGTCAATTCTATTTTAGGGGCTATAAGACACATTTCAAAAGATATAGAAATGCCAGAAGAAAGTTACAAAAAAAGTTGTTATTCTATCTTTAGGAATATGTATATTCACTTGGAAACAAATCAAACATTCTAATTTGAGCCCCTTCAAAAATGTTAGAACTGGCCAAATAACCCTTCTGCTCTTTCACCTCCATCAGCCCCACTCTAATGCCCTGCCTTAAGCCAGCAGGACGCACATCTAGTGGTGCATAAAGTATATCCAAGGGATATGTTTGCATAGGCAAGTCTTAAGGGAATTTCTAGGTCCTCAAATTCTGTATGTATTTTTTCTTAAAATTGACCTACCTGAAATAGTGGTTGCTGATGAGGCCTCATGCTGGTTGGTTTTTTTCCTTTCCTCTCCTTTTGCAATCACATTTCCCCTCGTTTTACAAAACATAGGCATACTTCCTACCTATCCTAAACCTTACTCTAGCTCTGGGCTCCGGTTCCAGGCAGAAAAATGTCCGGGGCAACAGACAAAGGGACAACAAGGAAGTTTGTTGTCTGTGAAGTCTTTTTCTTTATCTGTTATCCACAGCCACTCCCATCCATCTTCCTAGATTTGTAGTTCTGTTAAAGTTTTGTTTTTCATGGATAATAATTATTTAAAAATTTACCATAGATGTGGTTTTGATCATGCATATGCTAGTAATGAAGGTAACCATAAGTCATACCTAAAGAAAAAAAAATTTTCTTTTATGAGCCTTGCTTTATTTTCTCTGAAAATAGTAAGAATCTCAGTCTACAGCTATTGTTTTATGACTGAGAAATATGATGGAGGGGCAATATAAGACTTTCAGGCATAAAAATATATTACATAAGAAACAAACTCAGTGGGGAAACAGAATGTAAATAATGATTTCAATAAAAAAAGTGGTATACAAATTCCAACTCTACTTTTCAAATAGATGTTGGTTGGTATTAAATCACTAGGGTTTTAATAGTTCATCAGATATATTAAAAAGAGTCATGAAGTAGCTTATTTTTAAATGCAAGTACTTAGAGCAGCTATTACATCCTTTGCAACTATTTAAACTTGTGATAAAAAAATTTTAGTTGTCAACTTTATAATGTGCTATGTGGATTCATGGTTTAAAAAGAATTTTAGGGAGCATGTGAGCAAAAAAATTGAAAGACCAGTGCTCTAAAAAATGGTAGGCCTCATCTTGAAGTGAGTATCTGAATAACTGGGGCTGGGGATGAAGGGGGCACTGAGTGGCCAGGGAGAGAATTTGGACTCAGGAGAGTATAATGAGTAGAAAAGCTGATCTGGAAGTAGAGGCTAGTTCCCCTGTGATATGGTTTGGCTGTGTCCCCACCCAAATCTCATCTTGAATTGTAGCTTTCATAATCCCATGTCATGGGAGGGACCTGGTGGGAGGTAACTGAATCACGGGGGCAGGTTTTTCCCATGCTGTTCTTGTGATAGTGAATAAGTATCATAAGATCTGATAGTTTTATAAAGGGCAGTTTCCCTACACATGCTCTCTCTTTCCTGCTGCCATGTAAGATGTGCCTTTACTCCTCCTTCACCTTCCACTAGGATTGTGAGGCCTCCCCAGCCACGTGGAACTGTGAGTCCATCAAACCTCTTTTTCTTTATACATGACCTAGTCTCAGGTATTTCTTCATAGCATGAAATGGACTAATACACCCTGAGAGCAACTGAACAATTCTGGACAGTGTTCAAACGCAGGATAAATGGAGGGAAGAGGTAGGCAGTGATGTTCTGAAGGTCCAACCCAACAGGCTTAGCCTAACCAGGGTAGGAGGTCTGTCCAGAAGGTGGAAAAACCTCAAAGTCATGTATGTGAGGGGTGATGAGCCTAGGTTTCAGTTGGGAACCTCGCAAAGATGTCAAGACCTCAAATTAAGGACACTGGGCTTCAGAAGAAGGTTCTCATATTAGCGTTAGGCTAAACAGCAGTTAGGCCATGGAACAAGCAACCTCAGTATCTCAATGGTTTAATACAGAGAAGCTTTTTCCTCCCTTGTGTAACAGTTTGATGACTCAGTGTCATGCCAGACCCCTATTAATCTCAACAAGCAAGGTACCATGTTTGAGAGGCAGAAGAAGAAACCCAGAGCTACCAAATGAGACATAAATTATTATTAGAGGAAATTTACACACAGGGATGGTCCAGTGGCAGTGGGCCAGACAGGAGAACCACAACCACTTGCAAATAGCATGTAGTTTATAATATAGCATTTCCACTTCGCACCCTCCCCTTAACAACCTCCATCTGACAACCTTCATTTAACCCAAAACAAAGGGCTTTGATCCCCTGTATGGCTCGTGGTCCTTGGGACAGGCTGGGGGTTCAGATGTTCATCATAAAAAATGCCTCCAAGCTGGCCACTCCCAGATTCCTGAGCTTGGAACTCTGAGCACATATTCCACTGTGTCTGCCCTATAGGGTCATTCTCAGAGTATGCTTAAGCTGTTGCTGTCAGGTGTGTTTGCCATATACTCAGGATCAGGTTCCCATCCTTCTTAGTCTCCATCTTCTCCAGGAGCCAGAAAAAAGGAGAGAGAGGGGATCAGGTGGCACTGTTTATGGGCCTTTCATGGAATTGACACCTGGGGTTACTTCTGCTTATGTTCCTTTGGACAGAATTCAGTTGAATGGTCATACTAGAGGCAAGGGAGCCTGGAAAAAGTGGTCTAGTTGAATGTCCAGAAGGTGAATAAAGAGGTTTGGTCAACTCCTGATGTTTCCCACCCCTGTCAAACTCTGGAGTCAGGCTTTGGTCTGGGTTAAAATGCTGATTACTGGCCGGGCGCGGTGGCTCACGCCTGTAATCCAGCACTTTGGGAGGCCAAGACAGGCAGATCACAAGGTCAGGAGATCGAGATCATCCTGGCTAACACGGTGAAACCCTGTTTCTACTAAAAAATACAAAAAACTAGCCGGGCGAGGTGGTGGGTACCTGTAGTCCCAGCTACTTGGGAGGCTGAGGCAGGAGAATGGCATAAACCCCGGAGGCGGAGCTTGCAGTGAGCTGAGATCCGGCCACTGCACTCCAGTCTGGGCGACAGAACGAGACTCCGTCTCAAAAAAAAAAAAAAAAAAAAATGCTGATTACCTAATTTCCATAAGCCTGTTTCTTTATCTGCAAAACAGGGATAATAATAGTACCTGTTTTGTAGTGTGAGGATTAAATGAGATGCGGAAGGCACAGGTTTAGGACTTAATAACTGTTATCTCTCTGTACCGTTTCCAGGCATCGTGCCAGGCTTTGCAGGATAAAAAGAAGTTAGAGACAGGGACTTTGGATCCAAGTCCTCCCTGACTCAAAACCCAGAGAGGCAGAGGATGCTTGCCACGTTTGACTAGTCCTATCTCCTCTAAAGGATCTTTTTGATTTATTACCAAGAAGCCATCTTCTGACCACAAAGACAAGATTTCAATAATTCTCACCCGGTTCCTAGCTGAAGATGTCCGAAGAGACTTCTAGGCCAATGATTTTCAATGAGGAAATTGAATTTGTATGCTTTGAAGAGAGGGGCTTGATTGGGTGGTGTGTTATGTTTAAGCGTGCATGGAAGAGCCATCCTACATGCAGCATGTGACGGTCCCCCAGGGACTGAGGACTTGTGTATGACTGGGAGTCTATGCAGCTTGGCTTTGTATCAGTTCTTGCCATTACGGAGTCCAAATGCTCTCTAGGCAGGAAGTCATTTCCTCCAAAAGATTTGAAGATGCCAAATATAAAATCAGTTGCCCCAGAAGAATCTTAAGCTAAGGTCACTATTCTTATTCCTCTGAGAAAGGTGACAGGTGGGCTGGGTGTGGTGGCTCATACCTCTAATCCCAGCACTTTAGGAGGGTGAGGTGGGCGGATCACGAGGTCAAGAGATGGAGACCATCCTGGCCAACATGGTGAAACCCTGCCTCTACTAAAAACACAAAACTTAGCTGGGCGTGGTGGCACACACCTGTAATCCCAGCTACTCGGGAGGCTGAGGCAGGAGAGTCGTTTGAATCCAGGAGGCAGAGGTTGCAGTGAGCCGAGATCACGCCAGTGCACTCCAGTCTGGTGACAGAGTGAGACACCACCTCAACAACAACAAAAAGGTGAAAGGTGTTTGATGGGTGAAAATAGAGCTGAACCTAACTTGTAACCACTCAATTTTAACTGGAGATTGTCACCAAGTAAGAGATGCCCATCGACCTTGTGCACAAAGCTGGTGCTAGTCTATGAACTATTGATGAAGTCATACTATGAAAGAACATTTCTAATGGTGTACCATCCGTTCTCACACCATCAGCCATCCTGCTCCAGCATGTGAGCAGGGGAATGGTTTTCTGTCCTCTTTGAAGGAACAAATGGTCTGAAATATTGACTAAGAAAAATGCTCAAGGCATACATTCTACTCCCGTGGGCCCCACGCAGTTATCTATTGAAGGCCTCGGATGTGCCAGAGACAATTCATTTGTTGTCATTAGTTCCCCCCACTACCCTCAGAAGTGAGTATACCTTCATTTTACAGATGAGATTTACGTTCGAAACTGTTTAGAAGCTGCTCAAGGTCACATACCCACTAGGTGACAGATTTGAATCCAGAATTCTACTCCTCAACACAGAGTCCCCTTCTCACTATGCCAGAGATGCTGCGTTTCTTGGCCTGGGCTGCAGCCCCACGCAGCTGGTTTTGAGCTCCCCAGGTAAATCCACTGGGCTTCGTGGGCTGAGAACCACTGCTCTACGTCAGCCTTCTTATAGGAATCAGGAGTTTTACTCCCCCTTGCATCACAGGTTCCTTCAGGGAAGTAAACAAAAAAAGCGACAAGTCTTCTCTACAGCAAAATAAATGTGTTTATACACCAAAAAGTTGCATACAATTTCAGATAATTATGGAATCTCTGAAGCTTCTGCATAGATCCCCCAAGGGTCATGAACTTGAATTAAGAGCCAAGTCTATAAATCCTTAACACCAATAATTTGGCTGCACATGGGAGTTGGCTGGGATCACTTTAAAAATTCAGATTTCCAGGCCCCATCCAAGAACTACTGATTGAGAATCTCTGGATTTATACTCCTAGATGTTTGCTGAATTTTTTTTTATATATTAGAGAACGAGACACTCTGTGGACTGGCTTTTGGGAACCACCCCTCTAAATGATGCTCATTCCAGGGATCAGAATTCATCTCAGCCGCTTTTACCTCTGTAACATTAGGTAAGCTACTTAACTCCCCTTTCAATTTTGTCTTCTGTAAATGGGGATAATAATTGTCCCTACCTCATAGAGCTAATATGGAATAAAATACTCCATCTACTTGTTTAGCACAGTGACTGGCACATAACTACCCAATAAATGTTAATTTATTACTAATTATATAGTATTATCATTTTATTATCTAGGTAATAATCTATAAATGGTCTCTTTGCTACTGAGGTGAGAACAGAATACCATTGCTAGCCAACTGTTAATAAAAATACATGAAAGAAAGGAAAAAATTCAAAGTTTATTCAACATTAAGAATAACAGACAGATAAAGGTTTGGACTTAACAGCATAAATACCACCAATATCATGGTGTACAATTAAACTAACCTCATGTCAACTTGTACCTGTTTAACAGATGCAATCTTTGTGGTGTTGCCAAAAGGATAATGGATTATTGTTATGTTTGGTAAGGTGCTTAAAATTAAAGACTTTATGTCGACTTATTCACACACACACACACACACACGCACACACACACACTTACACTTGGCCTCCTGCAAAATGTATTGACTTTAGTTGCTATATCCGATTCGGATAAGGCTTTGCTCATTTTTTAAATGACATTAATAATTGCAGAAAAAACCTGGAGGAGACCTTGGCCTTGCCAGTGGGAGTACCTAGAAGCAGAAGGTGATCGCCACCTGGACGGCAGAACACTTAGTCTCAGACACCTGCAGGGTGCCGAGACCCCAGTGCTAAATCCAGATCTCCAACTGCCATCACACACAGGCAAGCAGGCCTGGTCCCCTGCCTTGGGATCGCTCTAATTAACTGTGATAAAGATTAAGTTTTCCTTAAAGGAAGATTAGGGTAAAATGAGATAAACTACTAGAAAAACCAAAGTATAGGTTTGCATTTCACAGAATGTCTATTGTTTTACCCTGGGACAGTGGGGAAGGTGCCACTGATAATTCTTCTTGCTTCTTCTGAAAACAGACCCTAGACCTTCGAATGTACATTTGGAATTACTGTGAGTTCCCCACCAAACCAGTGGGTTAGAAGGAACCTCTGGGTTATCTAGTACAGGTTCCCATCCACCCCACTGTGGAATCCCATCTGTATTCTCCTCAAACAAAGGGTCCTTCTGCTTCGAGGGATGGGTCCATGGAGGCCTGCTGTATTTGAAGCCAAAAGGCCTATCACAGTCTTGCCAATAATGTGATATTTGAGTGGTTCCAAGTAGCCACTTTCTGAAGAGAAAGAAATAATGATTTACAGCCCTCCCCTCCACTAACTACCTCCTTAAGGCAGCACCAGCAGAAAGATAGGCTGGTCAATGTTTGCCTTTCTTTGCCAAGTCTAGTCAAAAGAAACAACAATGTGACCTCATCATGAGGTCCTAAGCTGCTCCTTCCAAATCATCTCTAGATGATGTCAGTGTGATATGATTTGGATTCCCTGTTAATGGCCAAATAATTAATCTCTGAAAGATGCTTAGGATGAAAAGGTGAAAAATGACAAAGGGACTCTCATAATAGCTGCAGTGTGCAGACATGTGTCTGACCCTGGTTGACCCAAATCACTCAGAGTCAAGCCATGGGCCCCCCGCTCCATGGAGCAGATCCGCCTTGTTTGCTAGTTAACTGCCCTGGATGGAGAGGCAGCCAGTCCAGAGGGAGTGTTCGTGGGTGTGCGTCGTGACAATGACTTACATATAAGGCACCTGTACAGACTCCAAACTGTTTAAATGTTTAAGACGAGGTAGGTTTCTGAAACCTCTCCTGGCACACAAGAGAATACATTTTATTAGAATCTTTTTATTTTTTTCTGCAGAAAACATTTCAGATGCTCATTTGATATAAACATCTAATTCCAAGAAAGACCAGTGCTCACATATAGTTTTTTCAGCTACCATTTGATATGGCCATAAATTTGGATGGTTCATGCTGCAATCCTTCCACAATTCTCCATTTAAAGACATCATTTTTCTTTGTTTTTAATGACTACTGCCATCTAACAATTCTACAATTCACCTCTTTGCCTGTAAAAAGGCCAACTCTACGTCCACTTGTGTCTCACATTGATATCTTTTATCTAGCTCTGCTTAAGATTGCAAAGGTTTTTGATTTTAGTATTCACCTGAACAATGTATTGCAACTCCAATTGTACTGCAATTCTGATACACCCCCACCTCTTGCTGTTATCTACAGCTTGTGGCAAAATGAACACCTAGTGGAAATATCCTACTGGTTGGGTTTCCCAAGTCTACGACACTATGAGAGAAGCATTGCTGATGGACTGACAGGAAGACCACCAGATCATTAAAGAATTAGATATTCTGAAGGCAGGAAACTAGAAAATCCCATTGATGAAAGGATATTTTAATCTAGCATAAAATGTTTCTTTGTCGTAACAGCAGAATTTCTTGACATTTTACAACTTAATGAAACAAAAGAACAATCATCTTTAAAGTCAAACATCTATCAAATTATAAACCAAACACATAGCACCGATATCGACCTCATAAAACGTGCGGGCCCGCAGGGTAGAACAGAACTGTCTGGGGCACTGGTAGCAACGTGCCATTCCAGGAACTCAGAATTTCGAAGTGAACATTTTTGTGGCAGATGCTTTTCCTAAAAAACACTGTATCATCCAATAAATATTTGACTAAAATCCATTTTGTGCTTTTGGGTGACGTTAACTGACTTCTTTCTGAGGCCTAATAAGAAACAAGAAAGCTCCTTGTGTATTTTAGAGCAGGATTCGTCATCACAAGCCTCGATACTGTCATAAAATTTTAATTTAAAGCAGAAAACATGCTGATGTGTCAGTGATAGGGCTTAAAATATTAAAGACTTCAAAAACCCCCAAGCGCTTCTTCTCTGTACAACATTGGTGAATATATATCTTTGCTATATAATTTTAAAACATGGAATAGTTTTCCTCTCCTCTTTTCTATATATAATATATGTCTTCCAAAATACATTGTCAGTATTTATATCTGAAAAATACTGTACAAAAAAGAACTTCCTATAATTACTCTGTATAAACATTAAACGATTTAATAATCTCTCCTTTTGGTCTATAGTAAACATTTAAATTGATTGGATTAACCACAGTTTGTGACAACACCATCCCCTTCTGAGATACACCAGTGTCTTTTACATTCATTTTTCAGAAGTCCACTTTATAAGAGCACATACGTTCAAAAGCAAACAGAGAATAAGAAACATAAGCTTCAGAATCATTAATTTATGAGGCATTCAAAAAGGACACCACTGGGAAAAAGGGCCTTAGAAAACATCAACTTATTAACTTAATCAACTGATTTTCTTTTTAAAAACAGCAAAGTATAATTCACAAAAATATATATATTACCAAAAAATGGGAAAACTGAATCTTAAGTAACTGTTTTGAATATCAAGAGGGATATGGAAAAAGTTAACTAGAAAATCGGGGGGCGAGGCAGCGTGTCAGGGAAGGGAAACAACAAAACCGAACACATCAATGTCAAAGGCTAATCCAAGACGCAGTTTTTGGCTCGTGTACTGATAAATTAACCCCTCATCCTTAGACCTCCCATTTCCCTCTGCTTCCTTGTCCTAGGGAATAGTCTGGCCATGCTCAAATGCATTACTTTACTTTTTGTGTTTTAAAAGACAGTGAAATTCTTAGGTAGGGAAAATATCCTACGTCCACTAGTAATACTCAGGCAGCATGCTCTAGCGTACAATAGGATTATTGCTTTAGGTACAGACAGTGCAAAAACACACTCTGTGTTCTATTAATAGTACTCTTACTTATCTGGGGTTGGTAGAATGAAAAGGAAACTTAGTAGATAGCGGGAAGTAAATATGGGATCTAATAAATCTAAACAGCACTTTAATTTGAAGACGATTATCACCAAAACTGAAAGTAAGAGAAAAGCAACCTGTGAAGGACTAGAGCTGCGGTGTAGTGCTAAGTTATTGTGTGCACCTCATTAGCATGGTAACTTATGGACTAAACAGAAACAAGAGCTTGTACTCTTAAAAAAACTGAGATCCACTATTTTACCAGGGCCCTTTTTAGTGAATCCAAGCAGAGAGTCCTGGAAGAGTAGGTAAGCTCGAACACGAAGCAACGCTGAACAGGCAGGAGTGAAGGAGGGAGGGGATGGGAGACCCGCGAGAGGGCTCCTCAGTCTAGTAAAAACATGGCACCTTTCTTCGTTGGAACTAAAAGACGATGAGAGGGCTATCTTAAAATGGCAAGAGCAAAGGAACACGCACACGCACATACCGCTGACCACACGCATAAGCACAAGCACATATACACGCACACACACACAGATGCACACCAAAATGGGAGCCAGTTGTGTTTATGCCTCTGGTAAAGTGCTGATGTCAGAAAGGTTGGTTTGGGTGTGGTGCTATCAGACAGGAAACAAACTGTCCATCTATTCCAAAGCCAGCCTGCAAAAATGCCATCCTACAGGGGCCCGTGTCTGGCCTCATACTTGGCAAGTATGTTCTTGCATTTGCCCAGCTCCTTCCTCAAGTCAGCCACCTCCTGGCGGAGGGCCGAGTTCTCCTTCTCCAGGAAGGAGGCCCGGATGGCGATCTGGTTCTCCTTCAGCCTCCGGGCGTCGCGGGAGCGCTTGGCAGCCATGTTGTTCTTTCTGCGCCTTGCCCAGTACTTGTCATCCTGCTCATTAGTTACAGAAGGGAAAAAAAAAACAAGATATTAGATTTCAGCAAAGTCCAGGGCCAGCCAGGGCACAGGCAGGCTCCAGGACTGTGCAGAGGCGCCAACCCGGGTTTCTTAGCTTGTGTCTCCTTCCTTGACAGTTTCTGCATGTCTGAGAGTGTGGCCCACGAGCCACACTTCCTTTCTGGAGCAAGGACCCACCAATCTGTCCCAACAGGCTCCTACTCTTTGCCCAGCAGAGGTGTGCTCAGTGAGGCAGAGATCAAAGGCTGAATGGAAAGCAGGTGGCTCACCTCACCCTTAAATGACATTCCAACTTTCTTTACTCTCCCTGCTTAACATTTTATTTTAAGAACCCTTTTCCTCCATGGGCACTCATATGCTTTTTTGGGTATGAGTTGGCGCAAAAATTTTAGAAGGCAATCTGGCAATATCGATCAACTATTTAAACGCATATACTATTGATCTAGCAACTCCACCTCCAGGATTTTGTCCTGTAGCAACCTTCATACATGTGCATATACACACAAGCATACACTGTTCACTGCAGCATTATGTGCAGTAGAAAAAAATGAGGAAAAACTATGCCTAGGAGATTTCATAACCATGTTATGATAGAGTCATACAAAGGAATACTTGGCAGCTGTTACAAACAATGACCCACCTGCACCAGAAAGATGTTCATGATATGCCACTGTGTGACTATGTGGGTGGAAACAATGACAGTTTACACACAAATATGTATGGTCTCATCCCAGTTTGATTAAAAATCATATAACATATTCATAGAAAGAGGCGCAGAATGATTTATACTAATCTATAAAAGCAGGGCCTCTAGAAGGGGGATTGGCAGAAGCAAAGCAAAGAGGTAAGACTTTCTACCTTTTATATTATTCTGAACCATTACGATATCATATAATGGATACATACACTTTGGTAATTAAAAATAGAAATTTAAAAAAAAGCCTTCAACCTGCCACTAATCAAAGTACTCATATTGGCGGCCAGAATTTACATAATTTACTCTAATTTCCTGTTTAACTGTTCTCTGGGCCCTAATTCGCCTGAGTAACATTTTACTGTGGTCAGTGTAAAAACAATCCCTCCTTCCCTGCCCTCCACCCCCACTGCTGCCTCCCTGACAGAAAGGAAAAACTTCTTAAGAAGACTCAGAAACAGGGATCTTCTTTTAGATCTTCCCAATTCATTGATGGTGCCACCCGGTGAATTTTACAACTCCCCTTTTTCAACAATTTGCAACAGCAAATCCCTCAGTCCTAGCAATTCTACTACCTGTAGTTCCATGACACCCAGAATAAGTGGATCAGGCCAGTGCTTGCCCCCTCAGAATTCCAAGAGGCAGCTGGCATTGGGGGAGGTCACATGGGTTGGGGCCAAGGCTGCAAGGAAAGTCTAAGGTCAGCAGTCCACCCCCAAAACTGCCCATTACCCTCAACAGGCATTTGCCCTGCACAAATACAGAAAATGTGGGATAGGAACTGTGTAGACACCTCCTATCTGCCATCCACAAACCAGTACTATCATCTTAAATAAAGCACCCCCAGCTTTTTATACATTTCATAACTATATGTAACAGGGTAAAAAAAAAAAAAAAACAATTTTCATAATAGATGATACCAGAATTCTTCTGGGTAGAGGGAGGCGGCTGCTCTTTGAAGAATACCTGGGTAAGCAAGCTAGGGCAGGTGTGCAACGGCTGTTGGCCATATTTGTTGTCTGTGCTTCTGAAAGCGAGCGGGGGAGAGGCTGGGAGGGGCCAGGAGAGTCCATGACATCATGGTGGTGAGGGGGCCCAAAGGCATATTAACAATAGTGGTGAAGCCTCCAGTTCTGACGGAAGTTATTTGTGTTTTGATGGAAGCCTGGGTTCTACTCCCTTCACAGTATCAGTAAATCTATACCCAACAATGTGCCCGGGAGTGTGGTTTCCAAGAACATTCAAAAGAGGACTTGATTTAGGATGTATCAGACTCTGCACACAGGGGAACAGCAGCCCAGGAAGCGAAGGATACCTAAGAACGAGCCCCTGGAACACTGTAGAAACTGCATGTATGTGATGGGGGAGGAATGAGGAGGTCACACCATAGGCCACAGGCTTGGTGTGGTCTAAGACAATTCTGACCAGGTCTTAAAGCCCAGGCAGTCACCAGCTGACTTCAGGGTAACAACCAACTTCTCTCTAACTTATTAGTGCTCTTCTCACTTCTAAAGTGCTTTCGTTTCCCAGCCTCACCTGTCCACACATGCAGATGAGCCAGCCAAGGTGCGGAATGCAAAACAAACCTTTCAGGTGGGAGGGAGGGGAGCTGGGAACCAGGTCAAGAAGAGGATACAGAAGGCAGGAATGACAAAAGGAGTGTCCTGGACTAGAAAAACCAGCTCGCCTCCCTTTGTTATCGCAGAATGGTTGTGGGCAGGGGGAAGAGGGATTTTGAGCAGGGCTGATAAACTAAACTTGGCACTCCATCCCCTGCCCCCTTTCCCTCTATCTCCCAGGTGCTGATGCCATCTGGCTACTCAGTTACCTCCATGCAACAAGGGACCCACTTAGCCCTGCCGCAGCCAACAGGTCAACACTCCCTGTTTCTCACCAGTCTAGAAGTTCCATGAAAGCAGGAACAGTATCAGTATTGGCTCACCTCAGTATTCCCAGCCCCTGATACCGGGTTAGAGGGTTGGCACACACTAGCATTTGGAAAATATTCATCGAGTGAATGAATGGACCCTTAAAAGCATCAAGAAATCCAGGTGATTAAATGGATTTTCAGCTAGGTACCCCAGCATGTCAACCTCAATTCTCCCTTCATTCTCCAGGGCATGCATGCTAACCCTAAGGACTGGCTCAAGAGAGGAAGTTCAGGCAGCTGCAGGGAAGATCATTTTTGGTGGGGGCCATTTCATTAAATTGGTTTCCTTGTCCAATGCTGGGGGCCAGAAACACCTTCTCCCCCACCTACCCTTAGCTCAGACCTTTCTGCCAGAAGGAGAAACATGCTACAGCTCTGCTTCCTGCTTTATATTAGCTCATGGTCTTTAGCTTGAGACTTCATCCACAACTAAAAAATATCCAAGGACACCGGGCAGGACAATGTGCCAGCCCATTCCCCCGCTGCTATGTGAAAAGGTCAGGCCTGACCATGACAGCAGCAATATGTGTAATTCCAGCACAGACAGTTTTTGCCTGGCCTCTTTGTTGCCAAGGTTACCTGGGTTATTAACTAATCTTGCTCTTTGGTGAATGTGGAGACCCTGTGAAGGTCTAGCTGGAAGTTCTATCTATCACTCATAGCAGCATCCTTTCAAACTACCCTCCATTCAAGAGGAAATCCATGTTGAACAGGATCCCTGGCTTTAGTTTAAGATATGAGGCTTTAAAATACACAAAAAATTGGATCACTAAGAAGACAAGACTAGGAAAGGCATCTCATTGAAATAAGGTACCTAACTGCCCAAGACCTGAGCCCATAGTGCCCCTTTCTTACCCCATCTCGGTCTAACCATCATTGTCCTGACTACTTTAGATTTTCTGGTGTTTTTACCATGTGATTTCCTTTTTTGATTCTCAGGGTGACAGCCACTGATTTGTCACCCACGGGCCTCTGTTATAGCCCTTGTCAGGGCCAACGTGCTGCTGTGATCTTCTGTGAAGCTAGATAACCTGGGAGCCAGGCTAAGCTTTCCTCTAATAGGTAGTGATCTGCTGACCTCAGCTTTCCATTTTCTGCATTTTCTCAACTGCAAGGTGATAACTTTGGACAAATGAATCTCTAAGGTCCCCTTCAGCCCTGACGTTTTCCTATTCTGCATCAATTAAGGTAATCTCAGGAATGTGGATGACAGCAGTGATTTAAATTGGCCAGGTACTTCTGCTTCCAGCATTTTTTCTAGATATGTAAAGCAGGAACAACTGGTCTAAGCCAGTTCAGACGATGTCTCAAATTCCTATTTCCCAGCCTAGGAGTGTCTCTACACAGGAACCCTAGTTAGGTTTGAGAGATGGGGGGCAGACAGTAAAAAACGGCTAATTATGTCTGGTTCCAAGGCCTTGACTATGTAATACTCATATCTCTAGTACCCATATGATTGGAAAGAAGCATGAAAGTTCTAAGCAATGGTTAATAAGAAATGGTTCTATTTTGGCATTAGCAGACATGGCATAATTTTGGAAAGAATTTTCATCCTAAGGTATCATTAAGTGTGACTGGTTAATTTTCTTTTAAGCTGTATTTGACTTCCAAGGTAAATCTATTTCCCTTTATAAATAATGTGTCCCTTCAACACTTCAGAGAAAACCTACTCAGAATTAACCTAGCAGTGAGATATTCAAGTGATCATTACTTAAGATACAAAGTGAACAGTACATATAAATGGTGTCAGAGAACTACCAGTTTCCTTCACAAAATCCCACTCTGGTCATCCAAGGTTGGCAATATGGAGGAAGGGCCTGTCTCTGGCTGTTACTCCCCGCAGCCTACAGGGAAATGGCAGCACCAAATTATCACAAATTCCCTAAAAGGAAGGTAACCCTTCGAGGGCGATGAGGTTCAGATGCCCTTCTCAAATGACTTCCTTTCTCTTTCCAACCTTGAAAGATTTGGGGTTTGATTCTATTAGACTTTTATGGGTTTGCATGCAGATAAGAGCACATTTGCTTCCTTTGTGGGCTTAAAATCACTCCATTGTGGACTTTAAATCCATTTTACCACTTCTCCTTGTTTCTGTTCAGCATCAAGACATAAAAGTGTATTTCAAAAAATACCCAGACAGGAAACAACTTGCCTAGAAGTCACATGCCAAGAAACAGGAAAAGAAATCAGAAATCCTTCATGCACTAGCTTCTGGGATCTTCCTGGGGTCACCCTTTTAATTTGTCTGCAGATACCACTCTCCATTTGCCCAAAGACTGATTACCAGTTCCAATTTACCTTCAGGTCATCGGGGATGAAGACTTTGCGAGCTTTCTTGATCATGGGCTGCGGCTTCAGTTCTTCCTCAGAGAACTTGCGTTTGCGAGGGTCAAACATTTCCTGGCCAGGGATGCTGGAGAGGGCAAGATCTGCTGGGTCTGGTTCATAACCCACTGGGACCTGGATGGTGTCAGGATCAATGGGACTCGGTGTATTGCGGTTTGCTGGCAACAGCTGACCTGGAACAACACAGGAGTTTTAATTCATGAACACCCTAGAGAGTCCCAGTAGGCAGCTACTTAATGATGGTCTGAGATGAGTGGTAAGAGTCTTCAGCTCACTTATATATGGTCCTAACATGATTTATCTTACTCATCCTCACTGCATTTCTGAGAACACAGCAGGTTGAGTATGACTTGACTCACGTCACATCAGGCAAAACAGAAACCCACATACACATGTTCAAAAACTAGAGAGGGAGAAGCCCAAGTTAAAGATACATGTTCATTCTTTCCTATCACACATTTGCCAGGCACTCTGCAAGATGCAATGAACAGAACTACGTATTTTTCCCCTTAAGGGTGTTTTCCAGGTGAGTTAGGGAGACAGATCAATAACTAGTCAGTTAGCGGAGAGTGTAGATGTTGGGATGGAAGTAAATCTCATGTGCTTCCACAGTGTGAGGAAATGGTACGTAAGACACAGGAGGTTAGGCAGCATTTCCTAGAGATGACACTTGGTACAGCTGCATCTTGAGACAAAGAGTAATTAGTCAAAAAAAAAAAAAAAAAAAAAAAGGGTTTTCTAGGCTCCAAGACAAGACAGAGGTTTGCATTTTTGCAGAACCACATAAAGCCTTGGGTAGCTGTCACATTGAATCAGAAGAAACCATGGAGTAGGGAGAAGTGCGAGCACAAGAGACGTGGCCAAGAAGGTGGGCAGTGGGGATATAATTTTTAAAAATCCAAATGTCACTGAGGGATGCTGAGCAATGAAGTGACAAACAGCTGATGTTTGGAAGGAAGACTCAGGCAGCATGATGAACGGATTGCATGGGGCATGGCTGCGGACTGATCAGATGCAAGGCTGTTGTGATAAACAGTGTACATATTGACAGTAGCAATGGAGATAGTGAGAAGGGGATTAGTTCAAGAAATATTTAACAAATTAGAAAGAACATAATAGAGACAATCTAACTTCCACTTGAGGGTCCTATAGGCAAGACCACTGAAATGCACGAACATCCACAGAACAATGGATTTCTTGTGTTTCTCAATGTGTCTTACTGGTGAAAGTCAACTTCATACCAGACCCAAATGTGTATGCTGGGAGCTCTGAATTTTAACTTCTAGTTTTCATCTGAATTTTACAATCGCTCCTCTCACGCCCCATTAATAAATGAGAGGATGTAGTTCAGCTGTGTTTGGCGCATCTCCTCCTCTTCCTCACTGCCAATGGTAGGTCAATGTGTGAAGTATTTTTTAGGTTTCATTAAAACCTAACCCAGGTCGAAGCATGAAGCCACTGGCTTGCATTCTAGCAAAACTGTGAAACCGTGCTCATCTGCCTTCTGCAAAGGCCTGGTGGGGAGTTTGCAAAATGAATGCTCTGGGTGACCTTCTAGGTCCCCACTCTGCTTTGCGCTCTCTTTGTATCCTGCTTGCCAAAGAGGAAGAGATGGGCCCTGAGGCGCTGGCAGAGGATGGAGATTTCTCATTAGCCAATCTGTCGCTCAGCTCCAGCTTCTAGAGACTGCTGAGTTCTGTACTGGATAGTGTCAAGCTAGATTTGATCTTGTGCCTCTTGAGATTATCTTAGAAAATGAACCACATGTGATTCAAATGGGGATTGTATTTTCCCTTTAGAAACTCTTTGAACTTAATAACAAAGCTACCCAGTGCCATCACTGCAACGTCCCCACCTCCCCATACTTACACAGGCATATGCACCCGTCTCCTATCATCATGAAACACCTCTTAATACTTCCCAAATCTAACTGCACCAAGATCCTCCTTAGTACTCCAATATTGTTTATTATGCTGTATCAAAATGTTCTCCTTTACTGCTTTATAAATATTCTTAAGCTGTACACACACACACACACACACACACACACACACACCCCTCCTCTACCATAGCACATGGTCTTTTACATTTTATTCATGTATCCCCACCTGACTCCTCACCATGACGCATACTTCAGAGTTCAGCTTCTACAAAGAGTACTCCTCATTTAATGGTGGCCTCTGAGATGCCGGACTCTGACATTCATTCGTGGACATTCTAACAATAACACTTCCCATTCAGGCGGAACCTTTCTTGGCATTCTTTCTCTCTAGGATTTTCCTCCAATGGAAGTAGGTCAGCCCTACCTGCAGAGTGGAGGAAACCTAACTGGACCACAGACAAGGTATGTGGCTTCCCTGGTATCAAACAGCAAATGGCAAAGGACCTGAGAAACAAAACCAGGTCCCGTTTCTCCCCAGAGATACTTTAGTGCCATCTTATTTATTTATATTTTCTGCTGAATTAACTCAGCTAAACTCATCTTTTCCTTTCATTTCAAAATGTCAATAGCATCACGAGTAAGGGGTATTTTTTCCTATCTCCTGTGGGATTTTCAAAATTTTAGTATAAGAATTGTCAATATAAGAATGCATGATTAATTTTTTAAATGATCAAAGATGTTCACTGCGAAATGACAACCAATACAGAAAAGCATCAAGAAAGTGAAAGTCCCGCTTCTTGCTACTCTCCTCTTCCCCCCAGTCCCACTCACTGTCTTCCCAGAGGTGATCACTCTTAACATCTTGATGTGAACCTCTTATATGTTGGTTTTTACACGTAAGTGATTTAACCCAAATGGTATTATACGACCCACGTATCTTAAATTACTTTTTAAATCTATCAATATACCATATGCAATTTCCAATGTTAGTACAAATAAAACTAACTTTTTAAAGGGTCAAGAGTATCCCATAGTTTGGATATATAACAATGTATAATTCCTCAACTGATGGATTTTTAGGTACATATTTTTGTAGAAGTGATTTCTAGAAGTGAGACTGCTCACACGAAAGGCATGTACATTTTTTATTTTTACACATACTGCCAGGATGGCTATTAAAAAGTCAAAAAATAACAGATGTTGGTGAAGTTGCAGAGAAAAGGGAACATTCTTATACTGTTGGTGGGAATATAAATTAGTTCAGCCCCTGTGGAAAGCAGTTTGGAGAGTTCTCAAGGAACTAAAAATAGAATTACCACTTGGCCCAGCAATCCCATTACTGGGCTTATACCCAAAGGAACATAAATCCTTCAACCAAAAAGACACCTGTATTCGCGTGTTCATCGCAGCGCTATTCACCACAGCAAAGACACGGAATCAACCTAGGTGCCACCTACAGTGGGTTGGATAAAGAAAATGTGATACATCTACACCATGGAATACTATGTATCCATTAAAAAGAATCAAATCATGTCCCCTGCAGCAACACAGATGCAGCTGGAGGCCGTCGTCCTAAATGAATTAACACAGAAAACCAAATACTGCGTATTTTCACTTGTAAGTAGGAGCTAAACATTGGGTACACACAGACATAATGCTGGGAACAATAGACACTGAGGGCTCTAAAAAGGTGGAGGGAGTGGGGCAAGGTTGGAAAATGATCTATTAGGTACTATGTTCAGTATCTGCATGGAGGATTCAATCAAAGCCCAAATCTCAGCATCACATAGTATATTCATGTAACAAACCTGTACATGTACCCACTGAATCTAAAATTAAAAAAAAAAAAACATTTAAAAAACCTACTGCCAAACTGTCCTCCAAAAAATGTCATATTTACACTTGCACCACCATTTGTAAGAGTGCACATGTTCCACAATATGACTTTTTAAATGTTGCCAATCTGATATGCACAACTATTACTATTGTTTTGTTTTGTTTTGTTGAGACAGAGTCTCGCTCTGTCACCCAGGCTGGAGTGTGTGCAACCTTGGCTCACTGCAACCTCTGCCTCCTCGGTTCAAACGACTCTCCTGCCTCAGCCTCCCGAGTAGCTGGGTCTACAGGCGCT
This sequence comes from Chlorocebus sabaeus, assembly GCF_047675955.1. Classification (NCBI taxonomy): domain Eukaryota; kingdom Metazoa; phylum Chordata; class Mammalia; order Primates; family Cercopithecidae; genus Chlorocebus; species Chlorocebus sabaeus. Next base: position 43,099,739 of record NC_132919.1, read on the forward strand.
CAGCACCACGCTCGGCTAATTTTTTTGTATTTTAAGTAGAGACTAAAATTGTTTTGTATTTTTTAGTAGAGGCTATTTTTAGGAGAGGGTTTCACCATGTTGGCCAGGCTGGTCTTACTATTGTTTTAATTTCCATTTCCCTGGTTACTGGAGACACTGAACATCTCGCATGTTTATTGGTTATTTGTTCTTTTTAGAAAATTTTTTAAGGTATTTTTATACATACACTCTTCTAGGTGAGTTTCAGAATACATTGGTTAAGTTATATTTGAAGTTACCATTTTAAATATAATAATATTTGGCATTTCATAGGTTAATTTGAGGACAACTATCTTCAAAATATTGAATACACCCACAGTATGCTCTCCATTTTTATTTTTTGTGGGCTTTTTTAAAAACATGTATCAGTTCAGTTATAGTTTCCTTTATTTTAGCCTCTCACATTTTAGTTTATTCCTTAAATGTCTTATAAGAGTTGTTACTAGCGTATATTACCCTATTATATTTCCTAAGTGGCTACTGCTGCTATATAGCAAGCTACTAGTTTTAAAAGCTATTGGTTTATATCCAGCCACTTTACTTTCTTATCAGTTCTAATAGTTTTAACAGTTCTAACTTCTCTTAGTTTTTAGGTGAACAATCTCATCTTCTGCCTCTATAGACAGAGGTGGCATCCTTTCTATCTTTATAATTCCTACATTCTTTTAAATAATTTTCAATTTCACTGCATTAGCCGGGTTCTACAAGACAATGAGAAGAGAGGCTGAGACGAATGATCACTGCTTGTCCCAGACTTTAAAGGAATATATGCTTTTAATTCTTCAGGTCCTTCAATATAAAGGCTTATTCTAGTATCTTAGTAGATACAACCTGACAAGGTAAGGCAGTTCCAACTCTTTCAACTTTTGTTAATAATTTTTAAAACCAGAAATAATGTATTAAGTTCTCTTAAATGCCTTTTGGTATTTATTTATTGCGATAATCATGCCATTTTTCTCCTGTATTTGTAAGTCTGAGCTTAGTATTTCCAAAGCTTTATTTAAAAGATCCATAGTGGACAAGATCAACCCCCTTACGTAGCCTCTGCAGTTACAGGAACATTGTGGTTTTTTTTTTTTTTTCTTTCTAAAAGCATCTTGCTGAAACTCACTTCCAGAAGAACCAAGGAGGGTTTCTGGAGGAAAGGGTGGAACAAAGGGCTTAAAGAAATCTGGAAAGAGAATAGAAGTGACCTTCAAACCCAAAGTTGGCCTCTACTTTTGTCACAGACTGGGCATGGCTAAACCTCCAAACAGTATAACTGGAAATAGGATATTTCATATGCTTACATATTTTAGCAAGAATTTAGCAGCTTGTGTTCAATTAGCTGATTAGCAAGCAGTCGTCAGTGAAGGGAACAGCAGCACTCTATGTCCTTATCTCTTCTCTAGTCAATGGTGTATTTTTTAAATTTATGACTGCATCAAAGTCACAAATCACAGTGTTTGTGTTACTTATTATTTAATCCTCAAGGCTAATTGCAACACCTGCAATCTTTCTGATGTGCTCCTCATTCAGGCAGTTAAGTAAATAAAGCAGGAGATTTGCAGCAGTAATGTCAAAACACAATAGTCTAATGTTGATCACTGATGAGCATTAGCCAGCTGATAACATTATCCTCTATCAATTAAGGCTGAGGAAACAGAAGACAATTTTTATTTTGGCCAAAGTGTTTCCTTTAGAGCGGATGGGTGAAACTCCTAGTGATTCAAAATTTGGTGCCAAATCTTTCCCTCCTGCTCACCTCTGCCCTCCTCCTCATCACCAGTTTAGGGTCTGTTCACTTGTCGAATTCCTGGATCCCATGTGGTCATAACCTGAAATAGCATCTTTTACCCTCTTGCCATCCCCTGATGATGATACCATCATCAGGGATTACAGCTGACTTTGCTACAAACCATGCCTGCCTCTGAAAATCCTTTTAGATACAGGGAGCCAATTGACTTAGGAGACGATAGCAACACTATAAGGCCAACGAAGAGTGCTCACAATATATACAGAGATTAAATTAAAACCTCACAAATACAGCCTAAGGATACAGGCTTTCTGGACTCTGAGGCCACAGTAGCTGGTCTCCATTCCCACAGCAAGAATCTGTTATTTGTCCAACAAGTCCTCTCTGCAAAAGCACTCATGTCCTAATGGCCAAAGGCTCATTCCCAACCCATTCATGTCCTATTCCATGTGACTTGCACTTCCAGGCAGAGCCTATTTCCCTACCCCTCACATCTGGGCTGGTCTCCGACTTGCACTGGCCAACAGAATGTGGCAGAAATGACAGTGTTAGTTCTGATGCTGGGCCTGAAGAGGCTTTGCATGTTTCTGGCCCTTTTCTGTAGCACTTCTGTCATCACCATAAACATGCCCAGTCTAGCCTGCCGGAAAATGAAAGACCGGGCCAGCCTAGGTCAGCTTAAATCACCTGAACTCTAGATATGTGAGTCCAGCCAAGATCAGCAGAGCCACCTGACCAACCCACAGCAATTACAGATGCGTGAACAACAAGCCTTTATTTGTGTACGGTGAGTTTTTGTGATTGTCTGGTGAACATTCTCATGGCAATGGAGACTCATCTACCAGCTGAGTTATTGTGTAGGCAGAGTGTGTTTACACCCACATTAACATTATAGCAGGATTTAAATTTGTACAGGACAGTGGTTAGACCTGAGTCAGACCTGCGTTTGAATGCTGATTCTGTCACCTGTATGTTATAAACTTAAGCCTTTGTAAATAAATGACCCCCCAAAATGCCCCTCTAAATCCTAATAAGGTCTGTGTCGGGGAAAGGGACTACTGCTGACTTTTTCCCCCTTCTTTTTTTAACCTACCTGAGTTTCAATTTCCTCAAAGGAGATTACTATGCCTGATTCTCAGGGGTATGTGAAAATGAATTAGATAACATACACAAACAAAGTGCTTAGCACAATCTGTAGTACCTGGAAAGTGCGCAATAAATGGTCTGCATATAAACACATATACAAAACACAGATAATAGATCACAGATACTTGAAAGTAAATCAAATAAACAGTCTATTTCCCCTGTCTAAGCCAGCACTGTCTGTCCCCTGAACTACTGCAACTTTTAACCATTCTCCCCTTTCTACCTCCCATGTCCCCACAGTGGTACACAGCACCAGAAAATAACTCTAAACATGCAGACCCATGCAGGTCACATCCCCGTATCAAACCCTCCCAAGGCTTCCCATTACCACATATGATCAGATCCACGGCTCTACCTTACTCATATACTTGGCCACACCGGCCTTCCTTCTGCTCCTTGTGTACCCTCAATGTGATTCCACCCAGGCCTTTGTATTCAGTTTCCTCTCTACCTAAAATATTCTTCCTCTGCTCTCTGCCTGCCTAGTCCTCTTGCATCATTTAGACATTAGCACGAAGGCCAATTCCTCGAACCCTCTGACTCTCCTCTACCCCTGCTCGATATCCACTAAACCACCCTATTTGCTTTTTTTTTTTTTTTTTTTTTTTACAATATTTATCTCCATCTCAAACGATCTTTTCTATTTGTTTGATGTTCCCTCCACTCCCATGTAAGCCCCATGGAACAGTGACCTGGCCTTACCTGCTGCTGCCCCAGATTCTAGATGGAACCTGCATGGAGGGGATAGCACAAGCTACTGAGCAACTGGACATAATGCCCCCCTCAGATACTAACAGGGACTTTTGGAAGGAACAGGGGCTAATTTTAATTCTTATTTTCAACATTTTGCAAATTGTCTATATGTGTATCTTCACTTTCAAAATCAGAAATTAAAAATGTTATTTTTTTTCACTTTGTGCATGTATGTTCCAGGAGTCTGTGTTAAATGCTACTGAGAGAAGGCTGGGCATGGTGGCTCATGCTTGTAATGTCAGCACTTTGGGAGGCCAAGGCAGGCAGATTGCTTGAGGCCAGGAGTTCGAGACCACCCTGGGTAACATGGTGAATCCCTGTCTCTACTAAATAATAATAATAATAATAATAATAACAAATAATTAGCTGGGCATGGTGACACACGCCTGTAATCCCAGTACTTGGGAGGCTGAGGCAGGAGAATCACCTGAACCTGTGAGGCGGAGGCTACACTGAGCCGAGATTGTGCCACTGCACTCCATCCTGGGTGACAGAACCAGACTCCGTCTCAAGAAAAAAAAAAAAAAACCACTGAGAGGAGACCATTCAACCCCCTAGAAAGGAAGAAGAAACCAAAGAGAGGGAGGAAATGTGATGAGAAAAAAAAAAAAAACCAGAGGAGGTAAAAGCACGTTGCTCTGCTGCAGGCTGTTTTACCGAATCGAGGAATATATTATAGTTGATAAACCAACCTAGCTGAGACCTAGAGGGTTCCCATCCAAAAGGCCACAGCAGCAGATGCCCTTCAATGCATCTACGACCTGAGGGCAGAAGTGTACTAGGAAAGGAAGAGAAAGAAAGAGAAATTAAGAAACCAAGGAAGAAATACAAGAATGACTCAAAGAAGAAATAAAGAAAGAATAAAGAAAGGTAATATGGAAGGTGAGAAAGGCATCAAAAGGGAGGGTGAGAAATAAAGAAGAAGAACAAAGAGAGTGTCCTGGATCCCAGTAGCTGGGAATCTGTCATGGCTCTGACGTTTTTTTAAATGTCCTGCACATTACACAGTTGATGTACTAATTTTAAGGTAAAAACAAATCATGCATACACACACACATACGCATACAAAACAAATCATGCATACACATACACATACACGCGCGCACGCGCGCACACACACACACACACACACTTCCTTTTTGCCTCATTCAGACAGCAAGTGCTCAGTAAGTTTTCAGTCCATGAGTATAGAACAAATATACTGAAAGGCCCACTGTAAAGATCCTTTGATCTTAGTGGCTCTTATCCAGCAATTCTCTCCACACAGTAACAGGCTGTCAACAGAAATATGGGTAAAGCATGATGCTAAAAAGCCAGTTCAATCCATTATGTGTAAACATTAGGAAGAGAGTCTGTCTGTTACCATTTACTGAGCAGGCGAACACAACGACGTCCTGCAGGCTGGTAGACAGGCTTCCCTGGCCTACTGAATAATCAATATCAGTAATTTTTTTAAAAACAGCGTCCTGCTCTGTCTCTCAGGCTGCAGTGTAGTGGCATGATCATAGTTCACTGCAACCTTGAACTCTTGGGCTCAAACAATGCTCCCACCTTGGCCTCCCAAAGTGTTGGGATTACAAACATGAGCCACCTCTCTGGTAATATCAGTAATACAGATATAAGGTTCTTCACAGGTATTATTTCATTTAGTCCTCACAATAGCTATATGAAGGTAGAATGGTTCAGATACTCATTTTCCAGATGTGGAAATAAAGGAATAGAAAACAGAAAGTTTAAGACAAGCTCAGATATGCTAAATAATTTGCCCTTGCAAATGGAAAAACAGAGACTCACTTCCCCCTCCTTCTCACTCTAAAACCCATGTTCTTTTTCATGCAAATGCCCCAGGAAGGCAGCCAGGAAGCCTAACCATGCCCCAAGGAGAGCCAGGCACCTGGCCTTCCAGAATGAGAGTCCTGTATGAGGACCTGGGCTGGAGCCTCGTGCAGAACACCCCACAGAACCATCAGCCTCTGCAAGGAGGGCACTGTGTCCCACATTTTAAGGAGGAAAAAGTGGAGAGGCAGAGGGGCTGAAACCACCTGCTTAAAGTCACACAGCTAGAAAGCCAGGGGGAGGCCAGGTTGAGTACAGACTCCAGTGGGCTCAAACCATAGCCCGTGCTCTTTCTGCTCCACTTCACTTCCTCCTCATGGGGGCAAAAGAGAAAAAAAGGGGAGACTCTGCAGTTTCCCTCCTCTCTAGCCCAATAGGTTCCTGGACAAGAGTTGGCAAACCCCAAAGAGGTAGGTATGGCTGTCTCTCATGGACAAGAGCCCAAGGAAGGTCCAGGCAGCCAGGCATCCTGCTTCCTTTCCCTCCCTTCTTCTTTTACCTCCCTCTCTCTTGTCCACTCCCTCCATCCTCCTGAACGACGAGCTATGCCAAGGGCAAGATTGCATTTGACAAAGCAACTGCCGACCCACAGACCAGGGCTCCTGTCAATGTCACATCTCATGCACTGTATTTGTAAAGAGCTTCTGGATAGGCCAGAAACCATGGCTCACTAGGAGAAGGGTAAGGATTCCCAGCAGACAGGGTGTCTGATGTATTCCGTCACATGAAGAAGAAGTTGGCTTCAAAGGTCACTTCTTGGGGGAGGTCTGTATTATATCTATGCTCTTAAACTATTAGTATGCAAATTAATGTTTGGTTTGGGTAAAGACAGACAGTTTGAACCCTGTTTCAATGCTCCCACTCTGGCCTGAGCCCCTTCCCTTGGGCCTGTCCTGCACGAGGTAGCTCAGTTCATCAGAAGTTATAGATAAACAGGATTCATCATGACTCTGACACTACATAGTTGTGTAAGGCCTGGGGCCAGTTACTCTGCCTCAGGGTCTGGTTCACTCATCTATCAAGTGGGAGAAATGATGCCCACCTCAGGGCGCTGGATGGGATGGACAGTATGTGGGAAGGCCCCTTGGTAGGTGGAGAGTCCACACTTCCCTCCTGTCACACTCCCCAGCTCCCATTTCCCTCTAGCTGCAGCCCAAGCAAAGGCTGTTAGATGTCACCCAGTGTGATCCTGTGCCCAGGACAGCACGTTGCCCTGCGATTATGCATCAGTACTCAAAGTGGCCCTGACTAGACTCGTCAGTTTCTAACTTGGCAGGAGCTTAGGCTGGATTAACAAGGCCTCTCATTCCAGTGGTGTTTATCATCACGCTACCTTGCCTATGATGTCAGCAAAACCTGCCTCCTTGAACCAACTGAGAGGTGAGACCAGTGGAACTCATAACCACAGCCTGTTAGAAGTCAGTTAAGTTGGCGTACAACAGACATGACAACTAGTGGCCAAGGCATGTGGCCCACGAGCCTTCTCGCCATTGCCCCCCGTGATGGTATGACAGAGCAACTTCCACCTCCTCTTCCCTGGGCCAGGAGCCTCTCCCCAGACGTGTGGGGGCACCATGTGGCAGAAGGTGAGGCAGGAATGGCTCTGTGCCTTCTACCTTGGCCTCCTCCTACCTGATAGCTGTGCCAGCACCTCAGGGCAAGGAAATATCATAGGGTGACCAGAAATGAACCCACGGTACCAGAGACAAACATCCGCATGAGGTATATTTCAGGTCTGGGCCCACTGAAGTGGGTAGGGATGGTCACGAATGGGAAACGAGAGACAACCACCTCCCCCTTCCCACATTCATATTGAAACCATGCCCCAAAGACTTAAACCAGTGACTCAAGAATTAAATAGAAATTCTTGAGCTTACCGGATGGCAGATAAGAAAAAAAAAAGCTTGTGGAAACACTAAAACTCCCTCTACTTGAAAGATGGTAAAGCTGGCTAAAATTGGTTGGGACCAATATGGCCAACTGGAGTCTGCGCAGAACGAGCTTACTGACATCACAGCCAGAATTTCCACCACGCGTTTCACATTCACCCCCCTCGCTGAATTTGCACAAACCATCCCTGAGGATGCACAGAGAGATAACTGTGCCTGCCCAAGAACTTTCCAGACCTCACCCTTCCTGCCACCAATCACCTGCTAATCCCAAAATCCATCCCCTAAGCCTTTTCTACTACAAATGCTGCCTGAAAGCCAGCAAGCACAGGGAGACAGATTTGAGTTAGACCCTGTCTCCTTATTGGTGGATACGAAATAAAAGCTTTTCTTTTCTTAAAAACCCAGTGCCATAGTACTGGCTTCTAGTGCCCTGGACAATGAGCCCTATCACCGGGTAACAATGCCATTGCTTCTCACTCCATCCCAAAGTTATGGAACTATGGTGGGAGAAGGGTAGCTTTCTAATTTCCTCTGTACTTGTAGGGAATGGATGGTAGGTTAAGACCTGGAAAACGGGAGGTTAGGTCAGCTGGTCAGCTGCTGGCTAGCTCAAAATCTGCAGTGTTTTGTGCAACAGTTATCCCTTCTTGAGAGAGTAGCAGTCAGTCCCTCCTCCCAGGGCTGCCATGGTGATGGTGGGTGTGATGACCATTTCAAGCCACACTGCAACTCTACACACTAGAGGACAGGCAACAAGAGACAGCTGGAGGAGCTCCCAGTCCAATGCTCACCTCAGCCCCTTCTCATATCCCTGCTATGGTGTGCAGAGTGGCGATGCTGGTCAAGGCCACCAGCTTTCCTCAGAGGAGTCTGAGGGGAGGGGACTTCGGCTTTTGTCAACATTCTGCATCTGGTAGAACTAGCCCAGTGACGTGCTGCCTACCTGTAGCCTCATTCTGCCCTCCTAACAACTCTGTGAAGTACGTAGGGCCAAATGGACCCATTTTAACTATGTAGAAATTGAGCCACCAAGCAATTTATTTCGGTCCCCCTAGGATGGGCTACCGAGGGGGCAGAGAAACAAGTTCTCCCATACCTGGAGTCTATTTTCAGAAACAGACTTTCCATTTTAAATGACAATATGCACCACTTGAATCAGCACCACCTAGGTCCCTGGAGTCTCTTTAATTGTCTCACTTGGTGAAAATGTGCAGGCCTAGTTATTTGAAACCTGCAGTTTCCAAAGAGCTGCCATGGCTAGTTACTAAACTGACTATTCTCCTTTGGGCTACATTAAATTTTTTGTTTTGATTTAGAAGAGAGAGTGAAGCAGGAGATGAAATCAGCGACAATATTCGCTGATGTTCACTGAGAAACCATGTGAACTGCAAACAAATGACCCATATGCTTCCCGGGTGACACCCTCCCCTCCCCTCCAACCCCCTAAAACCAAGCTAAACAAAACAAAGGAAGAAAAACAAGGTTGTTCTAAAGTCTGCATTTCTGGATGAACATGAATAGGATTCAGGTGTGTCTGTGGTTCTGCAACTTCTCAAAGAGATCCACAGATTCTTTCCCACATGAGTCTGTAAGTTAAGCACTCAAAAGTAAACATGCCTTTCCAAAGCCTTCTTGCCTTGGCTCCTAGCCAGTGTTCTCTGTAATCTCTTCTACTAAAGTTCACAGAGTCCTAAACTGATCTGTGGACTGCTGGTCATTGCCTCCAATCCCTCTGTTATTTCTAAATCAACATGTTTAAGCCAAACTCATCCACCAATCTCCTATAGACCATCAGCCTCTCCTGCAGGTCACCTCATGCCTGTGAACTATTTCCCCGGTTCTTCCAGGCTTTAAACTAACCACCCATTTCCCAGACACATTGGGAAAATGAGCCAAGGATTGGAATCCAAAGACCCCATCAGTTATGGCAACCTTGAGATTAGTCCTCAGTTTGCCCACCTGTTAAATAATAGGATGAGACATTTGGGATGATAGCAAAGGCTCCTTCCAGATCTAGCAATAAATTATTCTTGGAGTACAGTGGAAGCTTTCCTTTGTGTTTCAGATCCCTGTCACAAGACAGGTGCAGTCATGAGGGACTTGGACAACTGCAAAATCTTCCTAACTGGTCTTTGCCACCTGCAATCCCATCTGCCAACAGAGCCACCAGATTACTCTTCCTGGAGTATCTCCACCATGATCAAAGGAAGCCAATGGCTTCCTGTTGACTCCTAGTCTGAAATCTTTGTCTGCTGGGGAGAGACCTCCACAGCCAGGCATATTGTTCCTATCTCGTGCTCTCTGCTTAAGCCACTGGTCTGCTTTGTTTCTAGACACTCTTGCTTCGTATCTTCTCCACTTCTACTTGTCCTAACATCCATATCAAGGTCTAATTCAAGCCCTCCGACTCCTGACTATACCAGTGTTGGTGACAGTTCCTCCTAACTTCTTTCACAATGTCTATACTGAGAATTTTCTTTTATCAGATCAAGTGACTCTATAATTTTTAATCAACGAGATTGAAAATCTTGGCCGGGCGCGGTGGCTCAAGCCTGTAATCCCAGCACTTTGGGAGGCCGAGGCGGGCGGATCACGAGGTCAGGAGATCGAGACCATCCTGGCTAACACGGTGAAACCCCGTCTCTACTAAAAAATACAAAAAACTAGCCGGGTGAGGTGGCGGGCGCCTGTAGTCCCAGCTACTCGGGAGGCTGAGGCAGGAGAATGACGGGAACCCGGGAGGCGGAGCTTGCAGTGAGCTGAGATCTGGCCACTGCACTCCAGCCTGGGCGACAGAGCGAGACTCCGTCTCAAAAAAAAAAAAAAAAAAAAAAAAAAAAGAAAATCTTTCCAGGCAAATGACATGCCACTGCCTTACACAGAAAATGATAAACTATGTCTTTGTTGATTAAGACACTCATTTGCTGAAAACACTTTTATTGAGCACCTACTAGGGGCCAGGCTTTGAGAATATATAAATAAAACCCAAACTTTAAAAGCATGCAGTCTGGAGGTACAGACAGGTAAGTAAAAAGGTTATTAGATTGCACAATAATATGTGCTATAAAAGGGCTTTGCCCAGGCAGTCACAGGTTGGAGTTCAAAGGTTGATCAGAAATCCCTATCTTTGGAGGGAGTGCAGGGACAACAGGAAGTGTCCTTCAGAGGGAGTTGCCATCCTGGCCAAGTCTTGAAATTGGTCAGACAAGTCAATGGGATAAAGGGTAACCAAGGCAGAGAGAACAAAATATGTGAAGGCACGAAGATATAAGAGAATTCACGGGCCAGTCGGGGAACTGAGAGTAGCTGGTGTAACTGGAGCTCGGCGGGTAAGAAGAGTAGTAAAGGTTGAGACGGACAGAGAAGGGTCTTACATGTTCAGGTTCTGTCTTCAAGGGAACGGGGAACTATCGATGCAATTAGAGCAAAGGACTCCCTTGTCCGGACTACTCGTTCCAGAAAGATTGTTGTGGCAACCTGGCAGAGCTTGGATTACAGGGGAACCCGGAATGGTGAGAGCTCCCCTACATCAACAGCCGAGAACTAGGTGGATTCAAGAGTTATTAATGAGATGGGAGCAACATTAATTGTGGCCAACTGAACATGGGGAAAGAGAAGGAGAGAGCAAGATTCACTTTTAGGTTTCTGGCCTGGACACCTGGAAAGGAGGTGTTGACATTCACTGAAATAGGGAATATTGTGGAGTGAGCACATTTAAAGGAAAATAAAATGTCTCATTGCGGATCCATTGAGTTTCAGGTGCCCAGATGAAGAAGCCTAGAGCACGTGGATCTCAGCTTCATATACCAATGTAGGCTATAGAAAGGCAACGTAAATTGGAGATGCAGATGTTATAATCTTGATATCTCCCCAGACAAGAATACAGAGCAAGAAAACCAAAGAAAAAGTCCTGGGGAACACTGACAGTTTAGGTACAGCTGGAAGAGGAGGTCTGTGTAAAAGGTACTTAGGAAAAGTCACACAGGTAGAAGGTAAACCAGTTCCTGAACAGGCTAGTGAAATGGGACTGACCAGAGATGTTTCCCTAGTTACACTGTTGATCCCTCAAGAGCAATCACTGTGCCTCCTAATCAAGTGGCTGCATTATTATATTGGTTAAACAAATGAGGAAGGCCAAGCACTCACACCTGTAGTCCCAGCACTTTGGGAGGCTGAGGAGGGATGATAATCTGAAGCTTGGACTTCAAGACCAGCCTGGGCAATGTAGCAAGATCTTATCTCTAAAACATATTTTTCAAAAATTAGCTGGGCCTGGTGGTGGCATGTGCCTATAGTCCCAGCTACTTGGGAAACTGAGGCAGGAGGCTCGCTTGAGCCCAGGAGTTCGAGGCTGCAGCGAGCTAGATGGTGCCACTGCACTCCAGCCTAGGCAGCAGGACAAGACCCTGTCTCTCAACAAAGAAGAACAAGAAAACAAAGCAAATGAGGAATAATATGACTAGGAGTTCAAAACCAGCCTGGGCAACACAGCAAAATCTCATTTCTAAAAAATATTTTTCAAAAAATTAGCGAGCCACGGTGGCACATGCTTGTAGTCCTGGCTACCTGGGAGGCTGAGGTGGGAAGATCGCTTGAGACCAGGAGTTCAAGGCTGCAGTGCGCTAGACGTGTGGCAGGCATGCTGAGGTGATGACATGCATCTTGGATGTTAGGTGTCTGCCTTCTATTCTCCTTGGGAACATTTTGTTAGAAGTGTTTGTAAGAGCACCTTGGTATGTTAAGAACCACGGCTAACATAGGTGCTTCCTTTTGCTGTCTATTGCATCTAGTGTTTGAAGTGCCTGCATCAACTTTCATTATTTTTAGATTTCATGTCTGGAGAATGTATGTTTTGGGGGGCATGGGTTACGGAAGTAGGAAGGATAGCAGGCGAAATAGCCTCAACAGTCTACGATTGGCACACAGGCTGTCTTCCTATTAGTTAATGATCATTCTGAGAGGTTACTAAGTGTTGCTAAGCAATAAGAGTTGCCTGAAAGTCTATGCTAAAGAATATGGATTATCGGGGACAAATCAGCTAATTCCACAGAGTCATCTGGTACCTAAACGAAATGGACTTGATGCCTCTGGCATCTCATTTGGGGTACGGTGAGCAATCACCTAATACTGTCAGACTTTGCAGTTCTTGCTGGGCACTTCAGCGTCTGCTTCATGTAAATATTCACTGCACAAGTCCTGTTATTGACCAACTGATATATACCTTTGTGATGAGGTATTCTGGGAAGAACTAGATTAGAAGGAGGTGACAGTTTGATCTTCAGTCACGCAGGCAGAGGGAAAGACCAGACCACAGAGCAGCCTATATCGTTTACAGCTATCTATAATCTGAATTAACATTCATTGAGCATGCATCTGATTTTTACATTCAGATGCAAGCCAAGACTTGGAAAAAGGCATACGCTCAGGTTTTCTCATATAAATTCAAGTCCCACATAGGAGAAAAATGGCCGAACAGCCACTGATTTACACACGTAATAAAAATGGGGTTTATTAAACCTACTTCTTTCCACCTCCATGTTGGTAGGGAGAAGTAGGTAAATTTTCACACATATTTAAAGGCCTGCAGTAATTCAGCCTTGCTTTATAGTCATACAGCTCCCTAACATACACTAGAATAATATTCTAGACCAGACAATTTCTTAGAAATATGTTGTTTCGGAAAAACTGAAATTTTCCAGCTTGCACTAAGATTAGCCAAGCTAAACCCATCTGTCTCCTGCTTAATGTAGTCTATGGAGAAACCTTCATGGGACAAAAATCTGCCTTTATATTTCACAGGCATAAGGTAAGATTTGTGTGCCTCTTGGGTAAACAGACCACAGATATGAAGTCATCATCAAAAGATCAGATTCTGAGTTCCACGCGTTTTCTTTCAGCTTCTCAACCCCGAGCCCACCAGGACCTATGTAAGAAGGAAATTCCATCGTGATCTGCAACCTTTGGGTAGACCAAGAATATTCCAATATCTCTGAAGTCCTTTGTCATTCGAGTATGTTGACAAACTCCCATCCCAGGCAGTATGTAGTTCCCCACATAAACCCCCTTAACAGGGGATCTAATCTGACCTCATCATGGGAGTCAGTTGGTTGATTAAGGAGATCAACTGTGAAGATATGCCAGGCAAATGCTGGGTGGGAGTAGACAGGACTCAGTTTCTTCAAACAGGAAAAGAAATGCTGGCCAGGCACAGTGGGTCATGCCTGTAATCCCAGCACTCTGGGAGGCCGAAGTGGGCAGATCACCTGAGGTCAGGAGTTCGAGACCAGCCCGACCAACATGGTGAAACCCCGTCTCTCCTAAAAACACAAAGAGTAGCCGGGCATGGTGGGGGGTGCCTGTAATCTCAACTACTTGGGAGGCTGAGACAGGAGAATCACTTGAACCCGGGAGGCGGAGGTTGCAGTGAGCCGAGATCGTGCCATTGCACTCCAGCTTGGATGACAGAGCAAGATTCCATATCAAAAAAAAAAAAAAAAAGAAAAAAAAAGAAAGAAATGCTGTTAGATGAAGACACATGGTTTTCAGGTTGGTAGGAGTGTAAGGGGTGAGAGTAGGTGCCTCTCACCCCTTAGAGCTGCTCAGGGGACAGAGGAACACAGCAGAGGGTGACAAGTCATGGCCTCAAAGGAAAGGATCAAATAAATGAGGGCTGGGAAATTTTTTTCAGGCAGGCAGTAAAGAAGAGCAATAACCAAAGTAATGTCCTAAGATGGATAATTCTTAGAACAGGTTTTCTGAAGAAGAGATGTCCATTTTCTTTCAATCTATTGAGGCTATCTAAGCAAGGGAAAAGAGACACTTCAAGTTCCCAAAGCTATGTGATAACCAGGGGACATTTCAAACTGAAATAAGAGAAAGACTTTCAATATCTACAAACTCTGCCTACTGCTAATGAAATCTGAGGCCACACCAAAAGCAATTAGATAATTCTTCCTTGAAAGCCTATAAAAAGAAAAAATGGTTTATGAACACATAACTATAGAATAACAAGAAAAGGATCAAACAGAACCTAGGTGGTATCTCTCTGGCTCTTGTTGCTTTAATCATACATTATCTTAATAAAGACGGATTAATGTTTACATTTGTCTAAATAACTCCAGTTTAACAGAAATTTCAGAGGAAGTGGGTCATTCAATTTCTCCCAATTAACCACATTAAAGGAGATCTTGCAGTTTGGATCCGAAAGGACATGACCCAGGCATCATCAGGAGGAACCGCGTCTCCTAATTTTACACCCTCTATCTAAGACCATAGATGAGAACATATATAAGTTCTCAACCTCAGTTACAGATCAGCCTCACCTGTCGAGTATCTGTAAAAGTACAGATACTCAGCTCCCCTCCCACCTCACCCAGAAGATCTGAAAATGGGGCCTGGGCTCTGTAAAAAAAAAAAAAATTTTTTGAATGAAAGAGGAAACAGCTTTCTCACACACTTTTAGTGGGAGTGTGAACTAGTTCAATTCTTTTGGAGCCTACACACTTTGATCCAGCAATTCCACATCTAGGAATGAAAACTTTAGATATACCACAGAAGTGTACGAAGACTGGAATCCAAGGATGAAAACAATCTAAATCCTAGAGGCATTGTTAAGTAAATTATGGCATATCCAGACCATAGGCTCTGTGCAGCCGGCAGATTTATATGAATTAATATGGAAAAATCTCCAAAAAAATCAAATGAAAAAGGCAAGATGCACAACACTATGTATTGTATGCATATACATATATTTCCATATTCCCATACACACAATATACACACACCCACCCACATATATGTATATTAATGCTTATAAACACAAAGGGAACGTCTGGAAGAGTATGCAGAAACTGTGGACAGTGAAATCTGGAAATGGAATATGGGAACTCAAGGTACACTTTGTACAGTCTTATTTGACAACAATCGTATATCACTTTTGTAATAAAATGTTAAATTTCTTTAAAAAAAAATCACTGGTTATTATCATGTGAGGCCAAGATTGAGAACCACTGGTCCAGAGGAAAACAGTCCCTGTGGATGTTAAGGAGCTTGCAAACCCTACCTTGTAAGGAAACCAACCACCCACACCTCAGGAATATTTGCACCATGTCATACCCATGACTCACCAGAAGGTGGTGCTCCAGAGGCAACCACTCAGGCCTCCAACCAAAACCTGTCCAACCAATTTTGCATTAACCTGTCTTTTTGCTACTCTAAGGACTATTTATGCCCCAAAGCATTCTACACTACTGCTTCTATAAAGGGCATTTTAGAAACACAGATGTCATACGCATTTTTCCCCATAAAAATCTACCAGTTAGTCAAAACATTCTAATATAACTCTAGGAAACATTGACCTGAAAGGAGCTGACACTGCTTGCTCCGGCCTCCCCCTCCTCCTCCACACTATTTCCCTGTTGTCTTTTCTCTGATTTACTCATCTTCTTATCTTATTCCAGGGTCAGTTCCACAAAGGCAGGCAGCCATCAGCTATGTGAGGCATTTGTCCTTTTGAATTTGTTCATACCTTTGGCGTAGAACAGGTGGTACGGGACATAGGGCAACCCAGGGCAAGTACCACGAGTTTGCCTCCCCTCCCACTAACACGCATGTTCTGGGAGTGGGTGTGTTGCCACAGCAACTGTCAAATCCCATCCATTACACCGCCTCTAACCTCCCAACGTCTTCTTTAAACACGTTTGAGACGTGTGGTTCTGTTGCCCTGGCAGAGCACAGCCGCAGGTCCCTTGCCAGGTGGCAAAGTTCTCCTTATCTGGGCAGGAGGGATTTAGCTCCGCTGAGTATTAGCCATCATATACATACATTTTAAATTTTCTCTTTTTTTCCCCCTCTCATTATATTTCAAACCCATGTCCCGTAACACTCTGACCTGATCATTTCCTGTGAATTACTGGTGCATATTTAATGAAAATTCATTCTTAATATCAGCCAAGAAAAAATCAACAAATCACTTATATTGTATCTTTTCTTTCCGTGAATATAATTTTTGCTCATTCTTCAAGACACAATTCAAGGATCATCTCCGATCTTCCCTCCTCACTCTATTCAGAGCTGGCCATTCTTGCTTTCCTGATTCTACCTCATATATAATCTGACTCCATCTACCACACTCTATTCACAATTAATTATATCTCTTTGCCATTTATAAGCTTCTCAAGTTTAAAGGATGACATCTTCCTTATCTCTGAATTACCAGCACCTTGCCAGGCCTTCAGTAAATGATTAAAAATAATCATAATGATGAATAAATGCACTCCAAAAAAAAAATCCATGGGCTTGTGGTTTTCCATAAATTTTTATTATGTTATTAAATCACTGACATAACAGATGACAGCTGTGTATCCGACTTGACAGCAAGACCTAAAAAACATACACACAAATGCTTTTTAAAAGGGAGAATATAGAAGGTCCATTTCCTGAGACTTTAGAGCCATCCTCTTTCTTGTTCTTGTTTTTCAGATTCAGGAAGTGCATGGAAAGGGAGCCTTCTCCATATGGAGAGAAGCAGTGAAGTCCTGAAGAAGGAAGCCGTAACATTCCTTGAGTACTCACAAGGCGGCCTGACATCTGGTCCACACTTGGGGAAAAGAGGCCACATCCCCACATGGAGATCTATTTTTGCATTCTGAGCTGCTGATACTTTGCTCGTACAACTTGCCTTACACACAGAAAGGGGAAGGAAACTAATATTTACCAAGTGCCAGCTACATGCCCTGTGCTGCTTCTCTCCCTTTATAGCATAAATGCGGATCTCTCCCCCTACATTGTGTATCTTCAGAGAGCTCACCAGGTATGTTTCTGAAAAGCACAAGGAAGTGAACACTGAATACTTCCAACTTCCTCCACTCACCCGGCTGATGGCCACATGCACAGCTGATGCCCAACACATCCATATATTCATGTATACTTCTTTATAAGGACTTCTCACCATGGTCGAAGGATAAAATCTGTTCGTGAAAGACAGATTCTCTTGACCATATGCGTCTCCCTGTAGCACTGGGGCAGATCAGCTTAGTGTGGGCACAAGGAGAATGAAGCTTTGACTTTTATGGACTGTGCTGTGGGTTTAGAACCAGCACCCTCAGGGACACAGCCAGACTCAGTGTTTCCAATCCCCCTCTACTAGGCTGTCCCTAAATCTTCCTGGGC
The DNA here is from genome assembly GCF_047675955.1 of Chlorocebus sabaeus. Taxonomy (NCBI): domain Eukaryota; kingdom Metazoa; phylum Chordata; class Mammalia; order Primates; family Cercopithecidae; genus Chlorocebus; species Chlorocebus sabaeus. The sequence goes on from NC_132919.1 coordinate 43,117,310, forward strand.
TGCTGTGTTTATCGCTTCATGGTGCTTCTTTTTTAAGATCATATCAGAAGGAACTGTAGCTTAGAAAGTCATCCCTCATGACTTAAAAGTAAAACCTGCATTAAAAACTACCCTCTCTGTGTCCTTTAAAGTTAAATTCCCCAGGAATTCGCTGAGGAGACCTTAGGGCCTCCCCAGAGGTGCATACGTTGCTCCTTTCCTCCTCACTCCCTCCACGTCTAGGTCCCTGGTACATATCTGCCACCGCATTGTGCCATCCACACAGGTGTTCTGATGGTTTTAGACATTCTACTACCTTGCACAAGGCAAAGTCTTCTACTGAGAAGTAGACCATTGAGTTGGGGCTCCATGAATGGGCTCTGGTGCCAGACTGCAGCTTCATGTTCCAGCCCTGCCACCTATTAATTGCCCCCAGCACCATTTTGCTCACTTTCTCTGGGCCTCGGTTTTCTCATCTGTAAAATGACAATAATAATAGTATACCTACCGAGTACTAACAGTCGTTCCCAGAGATTGAGTTTTAATGATATAACACATATAAACCACTCAGCCCAGTGCCCAGACTATAAGCAGCACTAAAGAAGGGTTAGCTATTATTACACCATTCTTTTTCTACCCATTCATTTGATAGGAGCTCTGTAGTCAGAGAAAACTTGGTGCATAGTTGACTGCCCAGTTCTTAGGATTTCACCAGCCAGGAGATAAAGGGGGAAGCTCTGCCTTCTCTCCTCAGAGCACAATGGCGATTGGCCGCTGCCCTGTCCAGCTGCCACATGTAATGACCATTCCACCGGCATCCCCTATAACTCCTCAAGCACACACAGCACCTCAAATCTTAATATATAATAAATGTACATATTAATATAGTACATGTGATCTTTTGATACATGCGTATAATGTGTAATGATCGAATCAGGGTAACTGGGATCATTGATCATTTCTTTGTGATGGGACCATTTCAAATCTTCCATTATTTTGAAATATACAATAAATCCTTGTTAACCATAGTCACCCTACTATTAGTAGGGTGCGTATCTGTGTGTACAAATAAGTTCGAGATACAAATCTGTGTTTTAGTACCTCTTAACTAACCTCTCTAAATCCCACCTCCCAGCCCCCACTAACCTTCCCAGCCTCTCTACCTCCACGAGATCAACCTTTTTAGCTCTACATATGAATAAGAACATACAATACTTGTCTTCCTGTGAATGGCTTATTTCACTTAACATAAATGACCTCCAATTTCATCTATGTTGCTGCAAGTGACAGAATTTCATTCTTTTTTTTATGGTGGAATAGTATTCCATTGTGTATGTATGCCATATTTTCTTTGTCCATTCACCCACTGATGGACACTTAAGGTTGATTCCATTCCTCGGCTACCATGAATAGTGCGGCAATAAACATGGGAATGCCGGTATCTCTTTGATATATTGATTTCCATTCCTTTGGATATAAAGGCGTACCTCAGAGATATTGCAGGACCAGTTCTAGACCACTGCAATAAAGCTAAGAATCCAATAAAGCAAGTCACATGAATTTTTTTGGTTTCCCAGTGGATGTAAAAGTTATGTTTATGCTATATTGTAATCTATCCAGTGTGCAATACCATTGTGACTAAAAACAATGTACATGCCTTAAGAACACTTCATTGCTAAACAATGGTAATGATCCCCTGAGCCTTTAGTGAGTCATTTTTACTGGTGATGGGCCTTGCCTTAATGTTGATGGCTACTAATTGATCAGGGTAGTGTTTGCTGAAGGTTGGGGTGGTTGTGGCAGTTTCTTAAAATAAGACAATAATGAAGTTTGCCCCATCAATTGACTCTTCCCTTCAGGAAACATTTTTCTGTAGCACACGGTGCTATTTGATAGCATTTTACTCACAGTAGAACTGATTTCAAAATTGGAGTCAATCCTCTCAAACCCTGCCACTGCTATACCAACTAAGTTTATGTAATATTCTAAATTCTTTACTGGCATTTCAACAATGTTCACAGCATCATCACTAGGACTAGATTCCATCTCAGGAAAGCACTTCCTTTGTTCATCTGCAAGAAACAATCCCTTATCCATTCAAGTTTTATCATGAGATTGCAGCAATTCAGTCGCATCTTCAAGTTCTGCTTCTAATTCTAGGTCTCTCGCTATTTCCGCCACATCTAAAGTTATTTCCTCCACTGAAATCTTGAAGTCCTCCAAGTCATCTACCATAAGGGTTGCAATCAACTTCTACTAACTTCAATTAATGTTGGAGTTAGTTAATGTCCCTTCCCATGAACCATGAATGTTTTTAATGGCATCTAGAGTGGCGAATCCTTTCAGAAGGCTTTTGATTTACTTTGCCTAGATCTATCAAAGGAATCACTATCAATGGCAGCTATAGTCTTATAAAGTAAATTTCTTAAGTAATGAGATTTGACAGTCAAAATTATTCCTTGATCCATAGGCTGAAGAATAAATGTGTTAGCCGGCATGAAAATAACATTAATCTTCTTGTACATCTCCATCAGAGTTTTTGGATAACCAGGTAAACTGCCAATGAGCAGTAATATTTTGAAAGAGCTTTTTTTTTTTTTTTTTTTCTGAGCAGTAAGTCTTAACAGTGGGCTCAAAATATTCAGTAAACCATGCTGTAAACAGATGTGCTCTGATCCAGGCTTTGCTATTCCATTTATAGAGCACAGGAAGAGTAGATGTAGTATAATTCTCAAAGACCCTAGGATTTTTGGAATGGTGAATGAGCACTGGCTTCAATTTAAAGTCACCCACTACATTGCCCACTAACAAAAGTCAGCCTGTCCTTTGATGCCAGGTGTGGATTTCTCTCTAGCTATGTTTTACATGGTGTCTTCTTTCAATACAAGGCTGTTGAGTCTATACTGAAACTCTGTTGTTTAGTACAGTCACCTTCATCAATGAGCTGAGCTAGATCTTTTGGATAATTTGCTGCAGTGTCTACACCATCTCTTGCTGCTTTGCCTTGTACTTTTTTGTTATGGAGATGGCTTCTTTCCTTAAACCTCATGAACCAACCTCTGCTAGCTTCAAAATTTTCTTCTACAGCTTCCTTACCTCTCTCAGCCTTCACAGAATTGAAGAGAGTTAGGCCCTTGCTCTAGATTAGGCTTTGGCTTAAGGGAATGTTGTGGATGGTTTAATCTTCTATCCAGGACACTCACACTTTCTTTATAACAGCAATACGGCTGTTTCACTACTTTCTAATCATTTGTGTGTTCACTGGGGTAGTGCTTTGAATTTCCTTCAAGAACTTTTCCTTTGCATTCACAACATAGCTAACTGTTTGGCTCAAGAAGCCTAGCTTTTGGCCTGTCTTGGCTTCTGACCTACCTTCCAAATTAAGCTTACTCATTTCTAGCTTTTGACTTAAAGTCAGAGACCTGCGACTCTTCTGTTCACTTGAGTGCTTAGAGGCCATTGTAGGGTTATTAACTGGCCTACTTTCATCCTTAGTGTTGTGTCTCAGGGAGCAGGAATCCCAAGGAGAGGGAGAGAAATGGGAGAACGGCCAGTTGGTGAAGCAGCCAGAAGAATATACGTAACATGTATTAAGTTCACCATCTTATATGGGTGTGGCTCATGGTGCCCCCAAACAATAACAATAGTAACATCAAAGATCACTAACCACAGATCACCATAACAAATATAATAATAATGGAAAACTTGAAATATTGCTAGAACCACCACAATATGACAGAGACATCAAGTGAACACATGCTGTTGGAAAAATGGTGCCAACAGGCTTGTGCAATGCAAGGTTACCACAAACCTTCCATTTTTAATAAACACACTATCGGCAAAGTGCAATACAGTGAAGTCCAATAAAATGAAGTACGGCTGTATACCCAGCAGTGGCACTGCTGGGTCATATGGTAGATCTATTTCTAGTTTTCTGAGGAACCTCCACACTGTTTTCCATAGAGTACAGCACTTTAATTCTTGAGGCTGCACCAAGGCCTTCTGTTAATGTTAGTTGTGCTTATTTGTCTGGTTTTCTTTTTCAGCACTGAGGAAGAAAGATCATTTTGAGGCAGTTTCTCCTTGGGTTGTCAAGAGAGGCTCCTTTCACATTCCAAAGCAAAATATCTTGGAATTCTGTACCAGTGAGCCTACTGCTCTCCAACAAAGAATATCCAAAGGGAATGCAGAATTCTAATGAATGAGGCTGGCCTTTTTTTTTTTTCTAACTAGGCTCAAAACAGGCTTATTTATTAATACAATGAATGCAAAGTGCTAGGAAGGATTAAGAACTGAGAAAACAGACTTAGAATTAACTCAATCAGGCCTTATGAACTAAATGCATTTCTTTTTATAAAAAGTTCCCTGAGACCCCCAAGTGAATCTGCAATGTCTAGAATCACATATGAATATATAGGTAAATTTATATATGAATATATGGCAACTATACTGAATTGTTAATTCTGGGTGATAAGAATAAGGATGTTTGCCACATTTAAAAAAAATTGTTCTATATTTTAAGTCATTCTCAAAGTAATTTTTCAAATGCCTCGTCATATGAATAACTTTATGCACTATTTTATGCAGAGAACTTTGCTATCTCATCTTGGCAAAATGGGTGTTATTTTCCCCAGCATATTAGTAAACTGAGGCACACTAAACTGAACAGAAGCAAATGTGAGGAGGCTCAAGCAACTCTGGATATTGCCAGAGGCTCACACTGTATTTCCTGCTATAGGCACACAGGGTCTGGGGTACATAGAATGAATTCTGTGCAGGGATACTGAGGGCACTGCAAGTCCAGGGATCACTCTGTTCTAACTCTTGAGTCAGTGAACCAGAAGGGCAGCTTCCTGCCAGCTGCACATACCTCTGTGGTGGGGTCAACTACTCATGGCCTGGTGCTTGGAAGCCTTTAGCAAGGCCAAGTCTGTTTTAGCGCCACTTATCACTGGCTGGCATAGGGAGACATGCCATTCTGTAAACCAATCAAATCCTGTGCTCAAAGAAGCTATACCCTGACATACCACATGGAGAGGAGGGGCATTCTCCTGCATCTATTAACCAAAGAAACATAAGTTGATGTTTTTTCAAAAAATTTATATCCATCTGCATCCTCCCTTCCCCACACCCAACATGGAGCTTCTCTACTTACCCAGTTAAAAATCCCAATTAAGAACCTGTGGGATGAGTTTTAAGAACTCTTACAGGTGATCTGGGAACATGCAGGCTGGAGCTGCTGACTTCCAATCATGTCTCTGTGATTAAAGGGTGGAAAATTGGGGGGTCAATATCCACTTGTATTTGTAAGCATCTAAATCCTCTTCTCTGAAAACACTCTTCATTCTTGAATCTTTTTTTTTTTTTTAATTTAACTTTATTTATTTATTTATTTATTTGAGACAGGGTGTGGCTCTGCTGCCCAGGCTGGAGTGCAGTGGTGCAATCTCAGCTCACTGCAACCTCTGCCTCCTGGGCTCAAGCAATCCTCCCACCTCAGCCTCCCTAGTAGTTGGGACTACAGGTGAGCACACCACACCTGGCTAATTTTTTTCTACTTTTGGTAGAGATGGGGTTTCATTACATTGCCCAGGCTGGTCTCAAACTCCTGAGCTCAAGCGATCCACCTGCCTTGGCCTCCCAAAGTGTTGGGATTACAGGTGTGAGCCATGGCATCTGGCCTTGAATGTTTACCAATCAGAAAACAGTGAAACTGGCCAGGTGCGGTATGTTTACCGATCAGAAAACAGTGAAACTGGATGGGTGCGGTTTGTTTACCTATCAGAAAACAGTAAAACTGGCAGGGCACAGCGGCTCACACCTGCAATCCCAGCACTTTGGGAGGCCAAGGTGGGCAGATCACTTGAGGTCAGGAGTTCGAGACCGGCCTAGCCACCATGGTAAAACCCCCTCTCTTCTAAAAATACAAAAATTAGATGGGCACTGTGGTGCATGTCTGTAATCCCAACTACTCGGGAGGCTGAGGCAGGAGCCCAGCCTTGAGCCCAGGAGGCAGAGGTTGCCGTGAGCTGAGATTGCGTCACTGCACTCCAGCCTGGGTGACAGAGTAAGATTCCATCTCAAAAAAAATAAAATAAAATAAAATAAAATAAAATAGTGAAATCTTCATGAGAAAAACAGCTCACTGAAGTATTATGAGGAGCCTATCAGCAGGGATGTATCTGCACTTCGCCTCCTCCAAGACCATCCTGAGTCATGTCTGGCCCAAAGGCGTGCATCATACTATCATGACCCTTTGCAAAGACCCACCATGTTGAACAAAATTCTGCCAACATATGCACTCATTTCAAACCACTTCCAATGAAATTAGTGTATCTGTTACTTCATTCATTCAACAAATGCTTCCTGTATATCACCTCTGGGACAAAGCAGCTGCCTAGGTGCTGGAGATAAAAGCCAGTCCCCACCTCTGGGAAACTTGCAAGTCAACTACAGGGAGTCCACAGGGACCTACCAAGGTATCTAGAGTGCTTTGGGAGTTGGGAAGATGGACTTCAAAAAACCTTCACCTGTTTTATGCAAAATGAGAAAATCTTGCAGGATTAAAGTATTTACACTGGTATGAGGATAGGCCAAACACAGGTCCAACAACTTAAATTACTGATTCTCAAAGTAGTCCAGACACAATCCTTTCTGAATAATAACTGTCCTGCTGTTAGAATACACCACGGAAATGCACGGTGCATTGTTTCAATTAATTATAAAATGAAATTACATTCCCTGAACACTTCCCAAGTACGGGCAGAGGGTAGATGCCTTATGGTGTGTTGTTTTGCTGGGTGGCAAATGGCAACTGGCCAGGGCTTACACATTGACTATGGCTAGTACACCAGAGAGATTATCTACACATGAGTAATGCAGAACTGACTCTTGATACTGGCTGTAGATGACTCTCAGTCATCAACTATGAGAGCTTTCATCGATCAAAAAAAGAAAACGTGGCTTTTAAAAAATACCGGTCTTATTTATAAGGGGAAGGGGGAGATAGCTCCAAATAAATGTCTCAACTTCAACTCTTTCTCAACACTTTCAGAAGACCTCTTTCAATGTACAAGGTGACTTCACCTTTTCAATAACCTTATCTAACCTCCCCTGGAATGACTAATGTGATTGCAACAGTATTACTCTTTGAGGCAGCATGCTTCTCCCCTGCCTCCCCTCTGATTGAGCTAATGCATCTACCAGCCATGTGAGAACTTGGCATTATGTTTAAAGTTAATTACCGGCAGGTTTTTGAGACAGGTGGAATGGGTTTCTGTCACCTCCCTTCTGCAGAGTAAGTAAAGACTGTACCCGCGGACTGGCAGGAGGCTGTATCCCAGTGCCTGAGATTTGGGGCATCCTCTGTGACAAAGGAGGCCTTCCAACATGGTAGGAAGCAGCAGCCTGGCACGTGCATCTAGCTGGACAAGTTTCTCTAAGTCTTGATTGGTTGTTGCTTGGCTGGATGATACTGATGGCAAAAGTAACATTCCAAAGCAGTAAATATAAGACTCTGAATAAGGCTTGGCGCTTGGGAAATCCTTACGGAATTTATGGCTTGGTGTGATGGGGAAAAAAAGAGTTTATTTTGAAGCATTTGTTATGAGAGGGGTCTATTCCATTGAGAAGAGAAACGTCAGTTATTATTCCAATAAATCTTTGTTTTCTAACCATTCAGATCTTTCCTAAGGAAGGTTTAAAATTCTAAAACCAACTTTATTTTCAAACGCAGTCAAGCTTCAGGTGGCCACCTATAAGAACAAACAATAGAAGAGCTTAGGGAAGTGAGATTACCCCAAGAAATGAACTATACCACCTCTTTCTCCCTAATTCCTCTTTTTGAAATTAGATACTTGTTTTACTGAAGGCAAAACAGCCAGCTTGGCCCCTGAGAAAAGTGAGATGAGAATGGGAGTAGGGGTGGAAAAAGGAGGGTACTATCGAGAGGTAAAGTACAAGGTTGGGTAAAAGAAATAAAAATAGACAAGTCAGGGAAAACCAAATGGCAAAGGTCCATTTGTTTGTTTTAACAGTGTTTGCCATTCCAGGCGGCTTGCTGAAGTTCCTTCCTTCCATGGCTGGCCTTGGACCAACATTAGAAAAGTCTTAGATCTTTGGAAAGAAGGTTTGGACAACAAAGTTGTTTTATCTGGGAGGGTAACTAGCTTACTCAAGAGTTCCAGGACTTTGGTTTTGATGTTATTACCTTGGCCTCAGTTTCTGTGTCCCAGGCGGTCCTGGCTCTGTTTACTGATTTTGCAAGAGAAAACGGTGGCCCGAGGAAGGAAGGGGCTTCTCACAGGCACCACTGCCACATTTAGCTGGATCACCTTAGTACCTGGGCACCGCGAAGAAGATGAAGGTGGGGGAAAAGTAAAACATTTTCTAAAGGTCCTATCTCTCGACACTCATAAGAGGGAAACAACACTTCTCTAACTTACTCCCCAAATAGACACCGCCGTGGATGTTCTGCCAAGGAGTGATGTGAAAGTGTGTTCCGAAGTGAAATGTAAGCTTGGCCCGGTGCCCAGCTCTCTGCTGTATTTTGCACAGAGTGCTGCAGGCTGAAGGACCAAAGGAACACATTTCTCTCCACGTGACTGCAAGAGCCAGGCAGCCCAAGCAGATTTCTTTGTGTTAATAAAATGTGATCTCTAGACTGTACACACCAACAGCCCTGGAAAACGTGAGCCAGAGAGAAGGACCCAAGGAAACCCATGGCCCTGGCTGAAAAGGGACTGCAGCTGCCAGCACACTGTGTTGTATCGAGGCAGGGGCATTGCAGGCCTGGCAAATGCAAGTGAGAACACAGCCAGAGATGGAAAGACATGTCAAAGGCTCAGGGGAATGCTGCTTAAGAAATGAAAACAATCCATGGAATCCCATCAAATATGATCCCACGCAAATGTTTACTCTTTCTTGGTGGGCCACAGACCAAAGTCCTCAATGGACACTCTCAAGACTTTGGATATACCTGGGATCCAAGGTACCATGTCTCAAAACTGAGATCATTCCAAATATGGCAGGAGCTTGACTCCTAGGTTAAACTGTGTATATTCTGGTCTGGTGTAAGGTGTGACAAATACACATATTTCCATACTCTCACCCCACAGGGACCCAGGCAAATGCGGTCAACTCTCTATGAACCAGGGCAGCCATGGGAGGCAATCACAAGGATCCCAAACAATCACCATGGGGTGGCCTGGACTCTGGGGAGCTGTGCTGTTGTGGGCAGCCCCTGACTCCTTGCTTCAGTGGTCTTGGTCTCCACTGGCCAAGAGACCACTGCTCAAGGTCTCAATCTCTTCTATATTTATCTATATCTTGGGAAGGGAGGAGGTTCCTAGGCTGAGGAAGAAAGGGGATTAGTGGCCCCTGCTCACTGGGTCCCTTGCAACGTATTACTTAATCTCTGGACTTTCAAATTCACTGTGCCCTGTGGTCAACTTGTTCCCAATTTGAACAGGGTGTTGGGGGCAGGAGCTGAAAGGTAGCAGGAGCAGAGCACCAGGACCCAGAGAACTTCTGAACCTCTCAGGTACTGCACTGGAGAACACAGAAGTTTATAGGGCTAGAGGGCACCTCTGGTTGGAGAGAGTAGAAGGTCCTGGAAGAAGTCATCCCGTGGTCCCCCTCCCCTGCAGTCCCCCAGTGCCCAGGTTTCCCAACCCTGGGGCAGGCAATTAGCCATCACCAGCTAATTATGGAGCAGCTGAGTTGATGAGTGACTCCCAGGCCCAGGTGAGCCTTCACCTTGGTTAATCTGCAAACCAGTTAATCAGCCTCAGGATAATTGAAAGTTAATCGTATGCAGAGCTCAAGTGCAGTTACTGGAAACAACAGGAAACAGCAGTAGCAGAGGAAGTCAGGCCCACTCTCAGTGAACGCTTTTGCAAATCCCTATAGCCAATGTTTAACCTGCAGCCCACTTCACCCTATTGCCCAACACACTCTTGGATCAAGTCCTTGTCACACAACCTCCCAAAGTGCTGGGATTACAGGCGTGAGCCACCGCGCCTGGCTGCGACTCAGAGATATTTGATGGGATACAAATATGCTGAGGGAGCTTTAGCTGAAATTGAACATCCCTCTCAAGAGGCTAAAATCTTGCCTAGTTTCATGCCGATGTACTTTGTAATCCCTCAAGACTGCTGTACCTGGATCCCAGGGAGCACACAGTAAGTGCTCAACAAACTGCAGCTAGTTGATTATTTCCCTGGTGCAGTTCATGGATTTAAAGTTAGGAGGCTGGGAGGGCTCAGAGACATTTGGCTGGCTATGTTAGAAACATACTGGGGGAGCTGCAAAAAGCACTACACTCCCCCTCAACCGTTCTTTATAGAAAGAAAAATCTGAAGAGTTCAAACCTTACCAGGAAAGCAGATCAACAGCACAAAAACATAAAGCACGTTCCACAGCTGAGGAGAAATGAACTTCAGTTTATCTGTTCCATCAGCATGGATAACTGAGAATCACCTTCAATCCTAAACAGACTGGCAAGTTCTCTAAAGCTTCCTTAAAGAAAAGTGGCCGCACTTTGATTTCAAATATCAAGAATCGCAAGTATGGAGTGTACGGTTGACTGCCTACCAAGGATGCAGTTTCCCTGGAATTTGCAGCCATGACCTCTGGCCACAGGCAGTTTACCAGGGCCTGCGGTTTGTGGCTGCCTCTGCTGGATCAGTGGCACCTACGCCTGTGCTTTATTGGAGTATCCACGGAATTACATGTTGGAATTCCAGCTTCCCTCCACCTTGCAATTCCTGTCTCGTGACCAAGGAGCTGAATCAATAGACTTCCTTTCTTCCATTCTCTCTGTTAAGCTAATCAGAATAAGCCTCCTTCAGAGAGTAAAACATTATGTGCTGGAGGCTCAGAAAACACTTTTCCAGGACATCGGAAGCAACACTGGCCTGAGTCCTTGATCTGCTGCCCAGTAGAAGGACAAGTACTAAAGGATCTTCCCAACCTGCTCTGGCAGGACAGCAAATACCAGGCACCAGTACCGCCCCACCCAAGCCAAAGGCAGACATCACTAGTTAATCACAGAACTCTTCACTGAGCCCAGACCAAGCCTCAGAATCTTTCAGAATGACTTTCCAGGTACCTACTAATCCATCAGAGTCAGCTGTAAGATGAAACCTACTATCACAGGCAGGTCCTACAAACCTGACTCCAGCCACCCAGAAAAGCCAAAGGCCCCCTCTGGCCACTGCCCTTCTAGAAAAGTTGCCATCAAAAGAGCTAGCAGTGGGCCCTGGGGTTTTTTCTTCTGCGGGCTTTCCTTTTTTTTTTTTCTTTATAAAAAAATTATTTTGTCTGGCTAATAAACTACTGCTAAGAATCCAACTGTTGGAGCAACGATTCCAGCCAGATAATTTATTTTCAGGGTTGCTCTGGAATGCTGAACACCAGAGAGAATCTGGTGGTTCCCATTCAGCATGAAGACCATTTTTCAAGGAAGTAACTAGCTTGACTGTTGTTGTTGTTTTCTCCAAAAGGTGTCAAATGTCTTCTGCTTTTCAGCTTCAGTTTTTAAACTCTGTCATCCTTTATGAGTGGCAGAATGTCAGATTCTTTTTTTTTTTTTTTTTTTTTTGAGACGGAGTCTTGCTCTGTAGCCCAGGCTGGACTGCAGTGGCCGGATCTCAGCTCACTGCAAGCTCCGCCTCCCGGGTTTACGCCATTCTCCTGCCTCAGCCTCCGGAGTAGCTGGGACTACAGGCGCCCGCCACCTCGCCCGGCTAGTTTTTTTTTTGTATTTTTAGTAGAGACGGGGTTTCACCGTGTTAGCCAGGATGGTCTCGATCTCCTGACCTCGTGATCCGCCCGTCTCGGCCTCCCAAAGTGCTGGGATTACAGGCTTGAGCCACCGCGCCCGGCCGAATGTCAGATTCTTAATCCATCTACTACTTGGCTTGGGAGCAGCTCCACTACCCCCAAGGGGCTTTAAATTTTTTTAGACATTCACCAAAATGTGAATGTTAGTCGTCTTCCAGCACATAGTAGTCTTTGAACATGGAGTCACAAAGCTAGAAACAGTGCCTACATTTTATAGACAAGAAAAATTAGGTTTTGAGAGATTTGGTGATCTGTCCAGAGACACCTAATGCTGACAGATTGGCTTTAGAACCTAGATTGGCTGACTACAAGTTCAGTGCTTTTTGGAACTGGCCTACCTTTGAAACTGTTGCTATGTGTTTTCCATCTCTTGCCACCTAAAACCCAACGGAAATAATAATGGACGTTGATGTAAACTGTTCGGTCAGTTTTCTATTATGACATACTTGTAAGTTAGAAGGACACAGATTATTCCCGTTTTACAGATGAAGAAGTAAAAGCCAGAGAAGCTGAACACCTAAGGTTATACTCACAATTAAGAGCATAGCCAAGACTACAGATTAAATCTCCTGTGTTCCCAAAGCAGCATCACGGAGCTTACAAAGACCCAGTCCAGCAACTCAAAATCCTGGAAGCAAGACTCCAAAGACATTAGCTACAAGTGCATTTTAGAACGTGCTCTTTAAATACCACATTTGGACTCTGAATTAAAACTCGCTGGGTGACAATCCGAGTAGGCACAGTCCCACATCCTTTTACTGATAGCTTGTTTAATGTAATTTAACGTGCATGACGATCCTGCAAAATAGGCCACCATGTTCCGGATGAGGAAATGGGGGCTCAGAATTCAAGTGACTTGCTCAAAGTTTCCTGGCTTTTCAGTAGACCCCTGATTCCAAATTGAATTTAGCTTGGTGACTAAAGGGCTCCACAGTCACGTGCTGATGCTATTAGGACTGTGTTTCTCTGAATATCTTTATCAACGCTTGTTATTTCTGCCTTGAAAATGATTTCATCCTGATCTCCATGGTTTTTGGCCACCGAGATATGCCCAAATTTATTTTTAAGCTGCCTGTAGTCAGAATGGAAGGGCTGATGGAGAAAAAAAGAAAACATACTTTGGCAATGTATTCACAACATTCAGTCCTCTTGGGAACAGACTAAATTCCAGGGACCAATATCATTTCTAATATGAGTTGATTTCCTACAACCACTACAGTAAGTATTTAGGACAATCCTGGTTTTAACACATAATGGCTATTGCTATGATTTCATACTGAATTGACCTGATTTAAACTTAGGAGCATTGTGTCCACTCTTTGATAAAAGCAGGGAGGGACTCAGAGATATTTTTCGTTTTGTTTTGTTTTGTTTTGTTTGAGATGGAGTTTTGCTCCTGTTGCCCAGGCTGGAGTGCAATGGCACGATCTTGGCTCACTGCAACCTCCACCTCCGGGGTTCAAGTGATTCTCCTGCCTCAGCCTCCTGAGTAGCTGGGATTACAGGCACCCGCCACCACGCCTGGCTAATTTTGTATTTTCCGTAGAGACGGGGTTTCACCATGTTGGTCAGGCTGGTCTCAAGCTCCTGACCTCAAGTGATCCACCCTCCTCAACCTCCCAAAGTGCTGGGATTACAGGCGTGAGCCACCGCGCCTGGCCGCGACTCAGAGATATTTGATGGGATACAAAAATATGCTGAGGGAGCTTTAGCTGAAATTGAACATCCCTCTCAAGAGGCTAAAATCTTGCCTAGTTTCATGCTGATGTACTTTGTAAGCTCTCGAGACTGCTGTACCTTTAAAAGCCTTATCCTGCCACACCCATATGTATAGTGTACAACGTACTGTGTCCATCGAGCAAGACGCATGTCAAAGGCCAAGAACCCCACAGCTGTAATCTAGTTGGAAACCAGTCATACCAGGTTAAACTCAATTCTTAAATCAATCAACTTCTAGTTGTCCCCTTTGTGTAAAAACTGTTTTTAGACATTTCTTCCAAATAATCTACTTTTGTTTTTATAATTGCCTTATATTTCCATTCCACTTCAGAAAAGCCCATTCTTTCCTACCTGGACCCCTCCCTGCCATGTTTCCCTCTGGTACAGAGAAAGGAGAGTTAAGAAGCATGTATTTGAGAGACTCACACTAAGGAAAGCAGAAGGTCAGGGAGTTTTGTGACCATTGAAAACCCATTTTCCTGCCTCCATGTCACTCAAGAGCCCATCAACAACAACTAGAGGACAGCCGGTTCACTACTTTATGGCCCAGAAGTGTCACCCAAGGGTAAAAAGAAGAAACAGAAAACACAGATCTGGCAGCATGTTGGAAAGGCTCTAGAGTACCAAAGGAAATGTATTCTAAATTCCCTTTCACCCTTACCCACTCAAGATCTTCCAGGCATAGCACCAGGAGACATATGCAGGCACAGCAGGGCATATGGAGATGGAAGACGCAGACTAGTTGGAAACCAAAGTTTCTGCAGAGCATACATCTATTACAAGAGCTATCCAAGAAAGCAGGCAGTTACACTGTGACATGCTAGGGTGACAGGACCACAAATGGTGTTTGAGGTGGGATGTATCTTCTCACAGGTATAAATACACAGGGTGCTCACCTGCTTTATTATCTCTTCATGATCCTTTCTTCCCTGCAATAACTCAAAAGCAGTTTCCAGGCCATCACTGCTATAGCATTGCTGTAACACAAGATGTGTTCCCACTTAAGTGTCCATAAAATAGCCATGGAGGTGGATGAAGAGAAGGAATAGTAATTGTAGAATAAAAATAAAACTGCTGAAAGCTGCCATTTATATACTGAGCACTGTTCTAAGTGCTGTACATGTATCATCTCATTTACTTCTCCAGGAATCCTCTGAAGCAGGTATTAGCACCCTCACTTACAATGGAGGGAACAAATGCAGAAGAGTTATATGGCTGGTAGATCCCACACCATCTTTGGGGGTTGGCCGATGACATCCTCTCTGATGGCAGGTAAATGAATGAAAATAATATTTCGGTTCCATATACTTACATGAAAATTTAACTTTAAAGATATGAAAATTTAGTGGTGGGGGGAATGGAGAAGGGGACAGATGGAGATAACTGGCAACAATTTGGTGGGAATGCTAATCTCAATTACTGAAATGTCTGAATGACAAAAATTATTTTGCTATTCACTAATATGCACTTGTGGTTCAGAATATTAATTTATGTATACACAGTTAAAATCTTTAAAAACTATTTTGTACTCAAGTTAACTCTGTGTCCCAAAATTATGTTTGCATAATTAATCTGTTTGGTAATATTTTTGCTTTTTAAATTAAAAAAATATACAATGTAGAGATAGGGTCTCACCAGGTTGGTCTTGAACTCTTGGCCTCAAGTGATCCCACCTTGGCCACCCAAAGCACTGGGATTACAGGCATGAGCCACTGTGACCAGCTAGTAACATCTTTCTTTATAAAGAAGACAAAGATATAAATTTTAATTTAACCAATTCAAGATAACATGATCATAAAATCTGAATCAATGCAGTGTTACTGCCACGCAAGTGAGAGGGTCAAAGAAGAAATAAAATAACCAGACCTAAATTGCTTCTTTATACCTAGTTTGTGTAATACTGAATCTTCCTGTCATTAGTTGTCTAGGAAGTCAATAACTAAATATCATTATCTGGCCTACAATGTTTAGATAAATTTCACTTGTAATGTTAAAAATAACTTCTTTGACATGAATATAAATATTATTTTAAAATTATTTAGTTGTCACTGTCCATTTGAAACAAACATGCTTTAGATTCTATGAGGAAAAGAGATACTCACTTCCCCAGGAAGGTGTATTAATACAAAGAAATCAATCATAATGAAATGAATTTTATGCAATTCTTACGAGGCCAGTTCTGCAAATTTCTCTCTTCTTGTCTTCAGAGACTCTTTCAAGGCTTTATTTCCATCTTTACAGTTTATATTACCTACTATTTCCTCTATAAATCTTTCAATGGCCTTTTAAAAGCAATACTATTTTGATTGGATCTGAGATCTCTGTCCTGTTTCTATAGTTCTCTAGTAAAAGCCTGCATGGTCTCCTTCAGTGATACTAATTCAGCCCACATCATAATGACTCCATCCAAAGGTGAATTAAGTCTTCTGTTCAATCTTCAGAGCAGGTTGAGTTTAACTGTTTGCCACTATCCTTAAAATAACCCTTCATATCTTGGGGTATTGAGATTTCTGTTCTGGGTAATCTGATTACTGTGTATCTAGATGATCTTGTTCATCTGGTTTGCCGCATTGACTCCCACTGGTCAGGGCCTGGTGGCATCCGTCCCCCAAACAAACCTTTGCTTTTCCCATTCAATTCAATTCAAGTGGCATTTCTCGTGTGTGAACGGACAGGCGTGCTTAACTCTTTCCATTAAGTGCAGAAGCACTTAGAGAGCAGTGATGAGACTTTCCTGCTCCACTGTCCATGCCTGGGTTCCACAGCAAAGACATCACAGCAGACTGTTACCCAGAGCTAATTAGAAAAGAAAGCATTGCTCTTCCCCACTCAAGGAATTTCTGCCAAAGCATTTATTTCTGCTGATCCATTTATGCAATTCCACTTTCTAAGAGAACATTTTGTCACAGATGATTTAGTGTTGTAGCTCCCTGAAGCATCTTTTTGTAGCATGCACTCATTGTTTTTAGGAATATAGGGTCTCCCAGGCAAAATTTGAGAGGCAACAGGGTTTAACAGCCACAAGCCACGTCTTATGATAAGACCTCAAATTCCAAAGCATTCTTCCAAAGATCATTAAGGAAACAAATCCCAGATTAAACTTCTAAAAACAAAACTTTTACGAATCCTGTGTGACAGGGGAGCTGTGTAGTTTTTCAGGAAAGAAAATGAGATTGGATGGGTAGTGAGTTAAGAGAGTAACATCAGTTTGTTAAAGTCAGAAAAGAAGGGAAACTAACATTTTAGGAATTTCCACATTCAGTCATGTGGCGTCTGTACCCACCACACAAGCAAATTTAACAGAAACAAATACTATAGTTTCTCCCCCAGCAGACACTCGATTCTGCCAACACTCCTGTAATTGTCCCAACTGTATGTAGCTGGAGGTGAAATGCCCACATTGACAGCTATTTTCTATGTAAGTGAACTAGACTGGGTTATGGCAACTCTTTGAGCCTTCTGAAATCTTGGCTTGATATCAGGGCACACTTTAGAGGGTGCTTGAGCAAGTCATTTCATGCACGTGACATTCAGCCGTCCAACCCCCTACAATCCGATCCCCTCCCACAATGTATGTCCCTTTCCTTTACTAGTACTCCCAATGTGAAACACACACACACATCCCGTATCTAAGCATGATGTACAATTCTGTTTTCAGGAAAGAAGGGAGCCACAAATACAAAGTCAGGACTCAAGAACGCAAAACTGTAATAATGACTCCTTTGTTTCCCAGGAGTAAAATTAATAAGCTAGCCAGAAACTTGGCTTAGTATTTTTAGCTTGATATTACTGCTCCAGGTAATCCTTATAATCAGGTACTATTTGTATCACTGAGACATTAACCTTCCCACCCCCACCCACAAACCCAAACGCATGCATGCCCACGCACACGCACACACAAACATACGTATAACATCTGGTTCAATATACTTATTTGCAAACCTAGTAAGCTGTATAAAATAGAGGCATTTAAAAGTGATGAACGTTAATGAGTTGGGTTTATTAAAATCTATTTTTCTACTCCTATGAGACCAGGCCTGCTTTTGGACTTTTAAATTCTGAACCAGTCAAATCCCTCAAACTATTTCCTTGCCAAAGAGTGTTTCCCCCAATCACCAAAATTATGGGTTTTATAAATGAAACCTAAACCCTGTGTTTTTGAATTACTTTCTCTAGATCATTAGAACATCGTGTTTTGAAAAGCTGTTTGATGTTCAAGGGAGAGTATTTATTTTCAAAATAATAAAAATAAGGAAATCCTGGTTTGCCAGAGGAAACTATTGTCAAGTTTCTAAAAATGTTTCCAATCCAACCTTGAACTCAAGTGGAAATGTTCACATGCCACTTTCCTGCTCAAAAACCTTCAATGGCTCCCTATTGCCTACTGGATAAAGTTCAAGCGCTGCAGCCTGGTACTCATGAAGCTGTCAGCCTGACTGGCACCAACCTCTCTGACTCATCTCCTTGACTCCTTGATATGAATTTTCTGCACCAGCCAAACTGGATCTACACCCTGTTGCTTAAAACATCCTGTGGGCATTCCTGCCCCTGTAACTTTGTGGGGCATGAACCTCTCCAATCTGGCTCTCTCACCCCTCCTTCCAGGCCCATCACAGGCTACAACTCTTCCAAGAAGCTTCCCCCGGCACCTTTGCCTTGAGCAAAGGCTGCTTCCTGTGAGGTCTGGCAGCTCTTATTGGCTATACTGCTCTGTTATTTATTTTTAAAATTTTTATTCATTTTCTTGATTAATCTTTCAACCTCCTCTTTTCAACAGATATTGGAAGCCTCTATATACCAATCATTTGACACTGAGAACATGCTCGTTTGTCCTGTCACTCATCACTTTGCCTAAAAGTCTTATCTTCCCTACTAAATCACTGTCTCTGGAAACTAGCAGCCAAATTGTACTCTTGTCTCTCTTCCTCAGGGTGCACAAATCAAAACACCAAAGCACAAAACAAAAACAGATGCTATTTCTGGGACCGTGCACATTGCTCTTCGCCTCCTAAAACCTCCTGTTTTGCTTTCTCTTTTATTTTTCATTTTAGATACAGGTTCTCACTCTGTCACCCAGGTTGGAGTGCAGTGATGCAATCAAGGCTCACTGCAGCCTCGAACTCCTGGGCTCAGGCGATCCTCTTGCCTCAGCCTCCCAAGTAGCCAAGACTACAGGCACGTGCCATCATATCCAGCTAATATTTTTAAAAATATATTCTGTAGAGATGGGTCTTGCTATGTTGCCCAGGCTGCTCTCAAACTCCTGGTTTCAAGCGATCCTCCCGCCTCAGCCTCCCAAAGTCCTCTGTTGTTTTCTAATCACTGTATCACTTCGTAGAGAAAAGTAACTGAACCGACTCATGGTAAAGGCTTGTCTACTATGTACAGGGCACCAAGCTGGATCTTTCCTACATGGTAGCTTTACAAAGCTCACAGAAACCCAACAAGGAGGTTGCTTTGCAGAAGAGACCATCAAGGTTCAGACAGATTAAAGATTTACTCATCAAAGAACCCCTTGGGGAGAGGAGGAATTATTATTCTGGAATGCTTGTGTAAAGTCTTGCTCGCAAGCAGGAGAATAAACTGAACCCTTCTCCTTTTGAAACACCATAACATACCTTTATGGCTTCCTTACCCCCAAGGTCACTATATTGCCTTTAAATATAAGTATTAATGTCTATCATTAAAAATTCAATGGTAGCAGTAACTGATTGACCTATTACCAAATATGACACAGAAGAAATCTAATCAAGAACTTCTTTGGGCAGGGCACAGTGGTTTCTACCTGTAATCCCAGCACTTTGGGAGGCCCAGGTAGGTAGATCGCTTAAGCTCACGAGTTCAAGACCAGCCTGGGCAACATGACAAAACCCTGTATCTATAGAAAATACAAAAAGTAGCCAGGTGTGGTGGTGCATGCCTGTAGTCCCAGCTACTTGGGAGGCTGAGGTAGGAGGATCTCTTGAGCCTGGGAGGTTGAGGTTGTGGTGAGCCATGATCATATGCCACTGCTTTCTAACCTGGATAACAGAGCATGACCCTGTCTCAAAAAACAAACAGACAAACAAAAAAACTTCTTCAAAATGCATTTTGTTTATTTAATCCCGTGAGCCAGGAAGAATGAGTAAAGGGTACAGTCAGCTACTCAAGGTCACCTAAAATTCAGAGGCTAAGAGAAGGGCAAGCAAGACTTGGCAGAGAAGCAGGAGAGAAATCCAAATTTCTTGACCAGTGTTCTTAATTAGCTAGGAAGGGAAAAGTATCAAGACTCTCTCTGAGCCCCATGCTTGGTCCTCCCATGGGAAATGCGATTCGATGGTGGTGAAGGTGCTGCTTGCAGCAGCTGTTATTAAGCACTTACTGTGTGCGACGCAGGGTGACAATTACTCTGCTTACATTGGCTCATATGACCTTCAACAGTCCTATGAGGGTTCCAAAGTTCCAGATGAGAAGCTGAAAGCTCAGAGCATTTAAATGACTTGCCTGAGATCGTGAGCAGCTAATGAGTGGCAAAGTCAGGATTTACACTCAGGTTGGTTTGTTTACTGGATTCTGTGCTCTAAAAAACATTACTGCTATATTGCCCATATAGACTGGTGTCTCAAACACAGGACATTCTGACAGACATTGTGCCTGGTGAGACAGAGGCACCTAAGTCTGAGGGAAATTGAAATTTATAGGAAAACGGTGGTGTAGTATCTTTAGGACAAGATATTTGCTGGGGGAGGGCCTATTATTATAATCACTATTAGCTGTGACCAATATTCTCACCCACTACCATTACAGAATCAAACACAGGCCCTGTACCTCTCTAATACATTATTTTCTAATTTTTTTCATCTTATTACTTTCTCTACTACCTCCCCTCTTCCCTCCATTTTCATTGCTGAGACATAAAAAATGATTCCTGGGTAAAAGTGATTAGTGCTAGTTGGAAGAGAGGTTTCTGAGAAACCTAATAAATCACGGCTGTCTTCCCCTTCTCTGGCTTTCTACATGAGGATGTTATCAAGGGTTTTTTCTTCCCACCTCCCCCACCCCCTTTCCTTCTCCTCCACCTAATTCTGTCTTTATACTGCTATTTTTCTAGTCTGGTAGGCACAGTGCTGAACTGGAAAGACTCTGCCAAGACCCTTGGCAGGAGCTGGCCTCCAGGAATCTTGCCCACCACAGCAGCGCAGAGAAGACAGGGCCTCTGGGCAGACAGGCAGGAGAGAGGGCCGGGTTTGGGGTCTGGCTAGAATGTTGGACAGAACAGGTTTCCCTGGCATCTGAGCTGCCCTCCAGAGCTCAGCTTTCTCATGCCAGGGTCAGGATTACAATTGCTTGCTGGCACTTGCTGTCATTCTCCTGGGAAGGGAAGCGAGAGGGAGGAGGGAAAGAAAAAAAAAAAAAAAAAAAAGGCAAGCTAGCACACCACACAGCGTTGGGCAAGCTCCACAGGGCACAGCCACGTGTCTGGAGCACACGGTCATGCAGGCAGGCAGCCAGGGTTGCCAGGGCTCACACGAGAGCTCGGGGGCTGGGCACCTAGACAGTGGCTGTTTCCACATTGGCAGAACAGGAGTTGGTAACCCAGAAGCCATGCTGCTGGGTTAACATCAGGGAAGTGACTTGTCCTAACCCAGAAGGAAGAGAAAGGTCAGGCTGGCTGCACAGAATAAGTGTTGGACATGATGGGAAAGAAAAAAAAAATGCATGAAAGTATGTCCTATTTTTGCAGAGGGAAGGGGACTGGATAAATAAACCCCGAAATAGAAAACAGGGGTAGGGAATCCAGTCATTCCTTTCTGTACCTCCATGCCACTGACACCATAACGGCTGAATGCACCGAGTACTCATGCAGTACACACCGGCCGGACTTGTCAAGTGCGATCTTACTTAAACCTGCCAAAACCCCAAGGGAGAGGGGCCATTTGTAATTTCCATTCTACTGATGAGTAAACTGAGGCTTAAAGAGGTTAAGAAATTGACACAAAGTTACATGGCAAGCCAGGGGTGGGTCCGGGATGTAAACCCAAGCCCCTGAGCCCACAGCCTATACTCCTAACCACCAAATTGCCTTCCTTTCCAGACATACCCAAAAATACCTCTTGCCACAGGCTTGGGATTACTATCCTGTGAATGTCAGCAAGCCTGTCCTCTACAGGGCTCCGTGGAGAAGATAAACTCTCCAAGAAACAGAGCAATGTCTGCCTGCCTCCAGAACCATGCAGACACCCTCCCCTTCAGGGTCCCCTAGCCCCTGATGAATGAACAGTACTTTCAAGATGCTTGAGACACCGGGCACAGCCACTATCAGTCATGGCGCTCCCAACCTGCAGATGTTATCAGTCTGCTGGATTAGAAAGATATGTGAACTGCACGCCCTTAAGGGGAGCTTCACTACTGGGAAAAGAAAGAGAGTCCTCCGACCTTCCATAAACGCAGAATCACCTGCACAGAACTTCCCTCCATCATTATTCAGATTCCCAGGCCAGCATTTTCTTTCCATACCCAAACCTTCTCACAAGGAAGGTCAGCAGAAACAGAACACAAACTCCATATTGCAAAGGTACAACGGGTTCTCCCCCACCCCCGCTCCTTTTGTGCCACCCACTTATGCCATCCTTTTCCCACACACGACCACATGGAAGGGTTTTCACTTTACTCTGTAACCAGCCTTCATCATAACCTGGTCTCCATGCTCAGAACTAGAAAGACAGCCTTCTTAATTCTCAGCGGAATATGGGCCTAACAGTGGTAGGGCACCCCCCAGCTATTCAAAGAAAAACCACCAGAGGAAACAATTTCAAATCTGGCTTTACAAGCATGTGATATAAAAATAACTCTGCCTTTGTCTGCTATAGATGACTTTCCCTAAAGGGATGGCTGTCCTTAAAGCTATCGCTCAATTCTCAGGGCAAACAGATTCTTCTTTTTCCAGTACCCAGCACATATTCATACCTCCAGGAGAGCACCCCCACATCCCACCTCTGAAAGTATCTACGATGCAAACATTGAAGTCATCAGAATGACTCCTGCCATCTCTGCTGGCCTAGGAACATTCAGTACACTGCGCCTTGGATGACCGAGGAGCCCCTGCAGTTAGCTCCAGCCTCTAAGAACCACCACTCTTCCCTGCATTAAGATGTCAGCCCAGAAAGCTTGGTGACCCTACAATAACCACAACAGGTTTTAACGAATCCCTGGATTGTTTCTTGAAAGAAAACTGGATTTCTTCAGATATTTGATTCATTCTTTGGTCACTTAGACAAATAGAGATGGGGTGCCCAAGATAAGAAAGGGGGTGGGGCAGTCATGGTAAATAGTATGAGAATTCACAAGAATGGGCCAGGTGTGGTGGCTCACACCTGTAATCCCAGCACTTTGGGAGGCCGAGGTGGGTGGATCACTTGAGGTCAAGAGTTTGAGACCAGCCTGACCAACAGACCCCGTCTCTACTAAAAATACAAAAATCAGCCGGGCGTGGTGGTGCATGCCTGTAATTCCAGCCACTAGGGAGGCTGAGGCAGGAGAAGAGCTTGGACCTGGAAGGTGGAGGTTGCAGTGAGCCAAGACTTTGCCACTGCACTCCAGCCTGGGTGACAGAGCGAGACTCCATCTCAAATAAATAAATAAATAAATATTCACAAGACTGCTCACCTTGTCCTTCCAAGAAATCCTTGGGGTAGACCTAGAAATGCAGACTTTATCAGCTCATGGTTTCATTGCCCTTCAACCAAACAGGTAGCACTAACACCACAACACAGCATAGCTCAAAAGATGCATGCTGAATGAATAGCCAGAAACAACGGTTTGGGAAACTACTCTGCAGTTATCTCCTGATTAGCCTGATGGCTTAGTTTTATCAACTAAGTGTACAATTATGCTCTTATTAATATTCTATTTCTTCTTGGCAACACAACGTCCCCTGACCTTCTTAAAAGTTTTGCCATAAAGCATTGCAGGTGGTTTATCCATTCGTGTGACAGGATCCTAAAGTAAGTCTAGATTTTGCTGTCCAAGTTGAAGTTCTAGACCAGCGGTTCTCCACCGGGAGTGATTTTATTATGCCCAGGGGACATTTGGCAGTGATTGAAGACATGTTTACTTGTCACATCTGGAGCAATGAGGGTCCTACTTGCAACTAAGAGGTAGGGGCAGGGATGCTGCCAAGCATCCTAGAAAGCATACGACACAAGATTTACGCAAAACGTTAACAGTGCCAAGGTTGACAAACACCAATCAAGACTGAAATTATACAATTCCCAGAATGCCCAAGGCTACATCTGCACTCTTCCCTTCTGAGGACTTATTTTCCTCAAGAGTAACTTGGTACTTCTATTCTGGTCACTCCTGTGAGCCACAAAGAATAATCAAGAACTTTCTCCTGTTTCAGGTTTGCTTGCAATATCCATCCATCAAGCCAACATCTCTTAGAATTTTATTTTGCGTTGTAATCTTCATCATGATCAACAATCTATGAGCAGCAGAGCGTTATTTTACCTGAGTTTGGTATTTGAAGACAAGGTTTAACTTTTTTCCTTTTCTGTGAGGACTACTGAGTTTTCAATTCCAAGAAGGAAATTATGTTAAAATGTGTTTCCATTATTTAAAATAAGACATTGAAATGGAGAACTTATTTCTAGATCCTCAGTGTTCCTTTTGATTCCAGTGTCTTTTCACCAGAACCTTATGAAATGATATCCCCTGAAACTCAGGAGTTCTTTGCTATGGATTGCAACTCTGATTGGGCATTCCAAGCTTCTGAGAGTCACTGATCAATACTGACTCCAATGAGCTCTGACAAATGAGTTTTCAAGCTGCTTCAATTTCCAAAACCCCAATTTTTGACTCTCAGTAGGAACCAAGGTGTGAACACCCAACATGTGCAGGTCTCCCGGGAAAAAATACAGTATTCCTAACATGGCACACATCCTAAATTTGGTAGGGGACTGAGAAATACTTGTCAATTGATTACAAGTGTTAGGGTCAAAATACCCCAATCCAGTAACTACTGGGCAAAATCTCCTGACATTTCTCCCCAGAGGAAGGGTTATGTACAGTACCTAGTTACCTTAAGAAGATATTTCCGAAGACAGGGATTGAAGAAAGTAACAACAGGTGACGCATAGAACAATGATCACAATTGCTTCCGCAAATAGAATACTCATTGCTAATCATTTGACCCTTTATACATATTACCTCTAATTTTCACAATAACTCAATCAAATAGAAATTGTATCCTTCTACGAAAAGGGAAACTGAGGCTCCAAGAAATGATGTGGCTTTCTAAGGTCACACAGCTACAAAGTGGTGATTCTCAGTCTACACAGCACAATGACCGAGGCACAACTGTGTCTCTCACTGGAGCTCTGTTTCCTTCTTTCCTCGCTGTTTTCCCACTTTGAAGGGTTATTCATTTTGTTGGCTGTTCCTACAAATAAATTGAAGATAGTGGCACCGCACATTCTAAGTAGCAGGGGCTCAGGATCACATAAAGGAGTGTTTTCCCAAGCCCCCACAGCCTCCAGGGGTGGCTGGAGACTAAGAATTAATTCCATTCCAGCCAGTGGCCTTGAGTTATAATTCAAAGTGAATTTTGGAGAAGGGGCCAGCACGCAGAGATTTGAAAGGAAGAACTTTAACTCTAATATGAATATATCAAGGCAGGGGTATTCTCTTCCTCCTTTGCATCATTTCCTTCCATTTAAATCTTGCTCTGTGTGCCACAGAAATTTCTACAAGAGTCGAGGACACGGAGTTCAGTAACAATC
Organism: Chlorocebus sabaeus; assembly: GCF_047675955.1. Classification (NCBI taxonomy): domain Eukaryota; kingdom Metazoa; phylum Chordata; class Mammalia; order Primates; family Cercopithecidae; genus Chlorocebus; species Chlorocebus sabaeus. The sequence goes on from NC_132919.1 coordinate 43,142,611, forward strand.
TCTAGCACAAGTTTCGCATTGTCCTGCTTTCTGTCTTCCCCCACAGCTAAGGCCCTCAGCTCTGTGACCTTCCGGACGATTTATCTGGATGAATCTTTGTTCCTGGTTACCTGTGCACATGAAATTGTCTTTCTTCCTGTTCATTTTGTACTACAGGGTGCTAAAGGCATGAATTCAAAGCTGCTTCAATCTGTGTTTATATCTGAGCATTAGCAGTGGGTTTTGAAGTACTGGTCATTTCAGGTGATATTTTTGTGTACTATTTCAAGATCATTTACAGCTGACCTTGCAGCCTTGTGGGCTCTGATACAGGTGGATTGAGTGTGATGGACAGATGAAAATGAAAAAAAAAAAAAAGTAAGAACAGTTGGGTTTATGGGAATAGCAACGAGAGAGATGGAGTCTGGTCCTGAAGAAGGCTCAGAAGCACAACATGAGAGCCTGCTTTTAGATTCTATATCTCAGCTAATGACAAAACAAGATGAAAAGGATGGAAAAAATATACCTGCCCCACATCCCTACTCATATTTTTTTTTTCCTTCAGGACAGAGAAGAGTGAATGTACGTAAACCAACCCCTATTGAGAGGCTACCTATTATCTATGTGTTTAGGGAATGAGGAAAAGAGATAGGAGATGTGATGGAGGTTTAAATTAGCCAAATCATTAACTGTAAGTTGTTACTTTTTAAACCTGCAACCCTTGGATCGGCCGCATCAGAATCCCATGGGGGAGGTGGTTAAAATGCATATGCCTGGGCCCTCACTCCAGACTTGCAAACTCAGAATTTCTAGGGGTAGACACAAAGAGTCTGTATTTACCAGACCCTCCGGATGAGTGACATGGACGCTCATTAAAGTGGGAGAGCCTCTGCCAGGAGTGGAGCAGAAGAAGGTTCCTCTCTTAGGATCTTTGCCAAAACCTGAGTGTTAAGATGTTTATGCTAACTCTACCTCGCCTGTCCCGTTCACCCTCCTCCTCCCTTTCTGAAGGGAGCATCTTCAGGGCACTTACCTGGTCTGATGGGGCTCTGCATACAGTTCGGAGATGGGATGCCAGGGTGAAGGGGTGCAGAGGCCCGGCTGCTGAGGTCCATGACCGAGGGGGCAGCCGAGGAAGCTGGCTGCAGCCCGGGAGGGTGAGGGCTGTGGTCATGCTGAGATGGGCTGGGGGGAATGCCATTTTCTGACAAAAACTCCTCCAGGTCCATGTATTCCAACTGGAAAGTATCTCCGTCATAGGGAAGGGTTTTGTCCCATAAGGTAGGCCCCAGGAATGCCGACTGGGGGACCGTCGGGCTGTTACTCTCATCATCCAGCTTCTTTTCCTTGTCTTTATCTTTACTAAATGCTGCAGAAGAAGGGAAAGTTGGACTTAAAAAAAAAAAAAAAGAAAGAAAGAAAAGAAAAACAATACCGCTCTTTTACCACTCTTCCTGGCCTGTTATAAAACTACTTCTCACGAATGGCAGGATCCTTCTCTGGCTGCTGTCTTTTGTAGATCTAGAGTTAAAAGTTCAGGCGGGACGTGGATCTCTGCCTGTTTTTCAACATCTTCCTATTTACTTTGGAAAGAAGGCACTAGCCCTTGGGGCAGGGCTACAGGCTGATCTAGGATAAAAACCAGAGAACAGCCTCAGCACATTATTTGAGAACAGTAATAACTTAAATCTAAAATAGTAAAATAACACCTGCGATTATATGCAACTGCTGTCATAATAACCAATAATTATTCATAATAACCATAATAATTCAAGCCAATAACCAGGCTTGAATTATCTTCCAGAAATTCAACACAGCAACGATATGAGGTCATTTAGACTTACAAAGCCAGTGAGCTAGTGGTCTTAATTTTGGTAAGGCAGGGACCTTCCACCCTTCTTTAATATCATGTTTAGAGCACCTACTGGATATCTGGTTCTTTCCACATATTATCTCAAAAATCTCACAATAAACTTGCAAAATAGCAATTACCTCCATTTACAACAAAAACTTGGAGGCTCTGAGACTTGAAGGAACTTGACCAATGCCTCATGTTGGCAGAGGAAAAAAATGAGAACTTTCTGAGCTCACATGTGTTAGCTTCTAAAGCCACTGGGGCACACTGATTTTTACTAAAGGAGTTTAAAAAAATACAAAGTGTTTTCTTCCTTCTCTTCCCCAAACATTTGAGTATGATCCAATTTACAAAGAGTATGCATTTACAAAACCTTTCAAAAGCACAGATATTGGAAAAGGTGAGTTATTCTATACACTTATGTTGGAAGTACGCAGCTATTTTCTACCTGGAAATACTGCTCGCCCATTAGGTCTTTAACAAGCATTCTGGATCTTGCCAATTCTAGTATTCCGTCGTGGGTGGAATCTGGGATTAAGGAATTTGCTTCTGAGTTTCATCTTCAGAGAAACACAGCCTCCACTGCCATCCATTCTAACCCTCTACCGTCTCATCTGAAAATCTGACTTAAAACACCCACATATGCAAAAGCCTGCAGCAGGCAGCCCCTTCCTCCCAAATGCTCTTCCTTAAAGCATAGTTAAGGAGGGGTCCGTGGCTATCATCTGCAGATTGCAAACTCTTGCAATGCAACAGGTTGTCCTCTCCTAGGAAAGAAGGTGCAAGTACTCCCAAGCTATTTGTAGCCAAATAACCTTTCAAGACTTTACACTGTGAGCCGCACGGTTCGCATTTGCTACTGTGATACCGAAGGCATGAAACCGCATCAACCCAAATCCGTGGTATCACTAGCTGGGTTTGGGGCTTCATCACACGTACCCCTCCTCTACCGCTATGGCCAAGGTTGTCTTGGGAAGGTTTGGGACTTACCAAGAAAGGGCTCAAGCCAGAGGAGGCTCCTGCGCGGTTACACGTGAGCCTGCTCCGCTCTCCCCTCCCACCAGAAAAAGTGCACCGGGAAAGTGTCAGCGCTGGAGGCGTGCACCGCTTCCCGCCGAGAGACCACTCCCCCCACCGGCCCCAGCCCCCACCCCGCTTTCTCAGCCACCCTTCACCAGGAGAAAAGGCGTCTTCTCTCACACCTCGTGGGTTACAAATACTAACCAGTAACAGAAGCTGTACCACAACCCCAAAACCCAGGCTACGCAGTGAGACCCCTTCCCTCAAGCCGATCCCCGCCCCCTGCCCCGCACAGAACCAGGCCCCAGGGTTTCTTCTCTCCAGCCCGGGAGGCTCTGCCCTCCGCAGGCGGGCTCGCTCTGCTTGCGGGTGTACCTCGTTCTAGGGAACGATCCTGACCTGTCAAGTTACACCTCCCACCCGCGCCGCAGGAGCGGGACCCAGGGAGGCCGGGTGCCCGAAGCTCTTTAAATGTAGCTCAGGAGGGGTCCCTCCCCTTTCATGGAGGAGGAGGAGGAGGAAGGGGAGGAAGGGTGCTGGGTGAGCTCCTCAATTTCATCAGAGCGGGGCCGGGGCGCCGCGGGACAGGGCGGGAGCGGGGTGGAGGGATGCTCCAGCGGGCGTGCCCGGCCGCGGAGGGGGACCCCCGGAGCGTCGTCCCTTCCCGGAGCGGGGCCGCGGCAGCGCTCACCGTCTTCGTGGTGAAGGGGGAGCTTCAGCGGGTTCTCCAGCAGGGACCTGAGCACGCCGTAGGGAGGCGGGATAAAGGTGGGATTCAGGGGGAGCGGTCGGGACATTTTCTCCATCGCGATGCACTCAAAATTTTTCCCCTTAAAAAAAGAAATAAGAAAGAAAGAAACAACCGCCCCCTAAAATGTTGCTGAGCTTTTCCTCCGTCCTTTGCCAAAAGTACTCGCTCTCAAGGCGGTGGAGAAAAGGGAAGAAAAAAATTACTTATATTTTTATAAATACATCTGCATAAAAATATATATTAAAAAAAAAAAAACTTTCGGGTTTCCAGTGCAGACGGTCCCAGGAGAGCGCGCCAAGTGCCCGCGGGCTCCCCGGCGACGCGCAGGATGCTCTCACCTGCCTCGAACCCCTCGTCTTGCAAAATGTTCAAAATTGAAAAAAAAGAAAGAAAAAAAATATGTCGACGGCTGCAGAAGGGCAGAAGGCACCGCGCCGACCCCAGCCCCTAGTGCCAGCACCGGAGGCGGCGCGCCGTCCCACCCCACCCCCCTCCCCGCGCCGGCGGCCGCAGCTCCCCAGCGCTCCGCGGCCCCGCAGCGCCGGGCTCAGCGCATCCGGCCACCCATGTGCCGCGGCCCTGACAAGAGTGACGTCAGGGCCCGCACCTCGCGCCCATAGGCGTGCGGAGGCGGGGCCACGCGCGGCCCCGCCCGCCTGGACCGCTCGCCCCGCCACCGTGTGTTTAGCGTCGCCGCGCGCGCCGATTTTCCGGGACCTTGCAGCGCTGGCTGGTTGCAGGGGAGCAGGTGCCAGATACCCCGGGCCATCAACTTACACTTCGATTTTTTTTTTTTTTTTGGTCTGGATGGGAAGAGGAATGAGAAATTTATATCCATAGTTTTCAGGCTGGGAATAACCTGAGGAGTTTTAAAAAAATCCCGATGCCCAGGCCACATCCCAGATCAATTAGAACAGAACCTCTGGGGTGCTATCCGGGCGTCCATAGTTTTTAAATCTCCCCAGGTGGTTCCAAAGAGTAGCCAAGTTTGAGATGATTGGTTTAGATCGGATTGAAGGTAATGACTCTTCTCAATATTTCTCCTGGCCGCAGCCAAGCTTAGCGTCTTCTTTCTTGCCCGGTTTCCACCACCACCAAAAAATAACTATTTCCTACAAGTCCGAATGGGATGCGAAAAGCAGAGCGGGGAGCAGAGGGCTGAGCTGCTGGGCACTGTTTCCCACGCTGCCCAGAGGTGTTAACAGTGGGGGGCGAGAGGGGTAGACATTTGCCTGAAACGGAAAGAGGCGGGAGAGACACAGACACACTGAATGGGATTTTAGGAATATTTACTCTGGGTGAGTACAGGTGACTGTGCTTGGGTCAAGTTACTAGGTCTGCACGGTGATTAAAATAATTTTGTAAAGTATCCCCTACGGGCGTTTCGGCTTTCCTTGCTGTCACAGCAAGGAAAGTCTCCCTCTGCCAGTTTGACCCCGCGGTGCCCACGGTCCCCGAGAGCTGCGTGCCACCCCTGTGTGGTAGCTCCGTTCCCGCGTGGGGTGGTGCGGGCGCTGGCGTGGCGTGCAGCCGCGGCGCCCCCTGGAGAGCTCCGCGGGGGGCCAGGCAGCTTGTCCCCCTCCCTCCTTACCTCTCCTTACTAAGACTAGGGTAGTTCGATCTGGGGAAGGGGCTGCAAGAACGAATGGGCACGAATTAAAGAAAGCCGGTTTTCAGTGAGACGTAAAGGCCTCTGTGACCCCAGGCTGAGTCGCTGGGGAAGGATGTGGTGGAGCCTTGATGGGGTTTACTTCCCCAGGAAGGGGTTGTAAGAGAGGAGGCGCCTGAAACCCCGGAGATCAGGAGCGGCGGCGCAGGGGGGATTCAGGGTACCCTGGCAGGGTGATTGTGGCAAGTGCCTTTCTGCCCTGAGCTGTAGGTTCCTCATAAAAGGACACGTAATCCAGTGACCTCTCCCTCCTCACTCTAAAATTATGGCAAAAGGGTAAGGCGACGTTCTAAGTGAGACGGTGTTGCAGTGTTTCAGGTTTCAGACAAATTCCAGAAACAGCAAACTTTTAGTTAATGCCACATGCATTTATTGAGCACCACGGTATGTATGCCAGCGACTATTCGAGGGCTAGTGAAAAAAGATGAAAAAGACATAATCTTGACTTTCAAGAACTCATCGTTTAGGGTTTGGCATATAAACAAACAATATAAAATAGTATTAAAAGAACAAAATGGAAAGATGGAGGTGGCAGGGGCACTTACATTATTAGGAGAGGGATTCTGGAGAAGGTGCCTGAGCTGGGCGTGGAGCTAATAGTCTTTCGTGAATGGTCTGAATCCATTAATTCTATTATTATTATTTTTTTAATAAAAAAAGGGAATCCATCTCCACTATCGTTTTGGAGAGAGAGGCTATTTCCCTGTCTTGAGTTCCTTACATCCCTGTAAGTTCATAAACTGGGAGGACTGAGAACATCCTCTCAGCCTGGTTAGAAATCTGTTCGATTGCAGATTCCAGGTGCACAAAAGATGCATTACCTAAGCTTTGTGTAACAGTCCACTGACATTACTCAGCACACCCAAAGCGCTCCACCTGCTCATGGTTCTCTGCATGTCCTCACTTCCCCATGGTTGCAGACATGAAAATCTTATCAGGTCAAGTAATGTGGTTTCCCAGAGTAATCTTCTCCTTACCACCTGACAGAGCTAAATACTGTGGCTTGGAAATTGCATTTCTCATTGCACGTGGATAAACTGGCATTGGTTGATCAAGCAGTTTCTTGGGAAATCGGTTCATTTAATTTAATTCCCCTGAGCCTGATCGACTTGTCACAGACCAGACTGAGGACCAGCCCCTGAGACCATGGTGACTCCCTCTCACTTCTCTCCATCCTTCTCTAACTTCAAAGGTATTTCTTAGAGTCTTAAAAATTATAAGCACTTGCTAATCTTCAATCTGGCCCCATTCCTTAACAAGATAAATGAAACTGGTACATCTTTTCTACTCTGGCCATTTGTAAATGTTATTTTCTTTTCTTTTCTTTTTTTTTAACAAACCATGAATATCTTTCTTTCTCTTTCTCTCTCTTCCCCAGAAGCAGTTGCAGACGGCTGCTCAAGAGAAATGAGCAGGATAGAAGAAACCAAAGGTTATATTGGTTGGGCAGTAAGACTTTCTGAATTCTACAGGCTAATTCTCAAATGGACATATCCCTAACGAACACTAACCCCAATCTGCACATATGCCCAGAGATGACTGCCGCTCACAAATGCTTAGCACTTGTCCACTTACAGAGCCCTTTCCATGAGGAAAGCAATGATTCTGATTTTTGATTGTTGTGTAACAGATCACTCCAAAACCTAGTGGCTTAAAACAACAACCATTTTATTATTTCTCATTATTCTGCAATCTGGGTTAGTCTCAGCTGGGACACTGGGGTGGCTGGTCTTCTCTTTCTCTTCACCTGGCCTCCTTATACCATAGATTCATTTTGCTTGTTTTACAATTTCATGCAAGTGAAATCATACTGTATGTACTCTCTTGTGTGTAGCTTCTTTCACTCTGCACAATATTTTTGACATTCACCAATGTTGCATGTAGTTCATTTCTTTGTATTAGTGAGTAGTATTCTGTTGTATGAATATACAAAAGTTCATCTGTTGTATTGGTGGACATTTGGGTTGTTTCCAGTTTTTAGGCATGAATAAAATGTTTATGAGTATTCTTGTCTGAGTTCTTTTGTGAACACATGCTTTCATTTCTCTTGGATAAACAAATGGGAGCAGGATTGCTGAATCATAGAACAGATGTGTGTTTTACTTTAGAAGAAGCTCTTCCATTGTCTTCTGAAGCAGGTAAATTGTCCTGCATTTCCAGCAACAGTATATGTGAGTTCTGGTTGTTCTAGCTCCTCATCAATATTTGGTGGTGTCAGTTTCTCTTAAAACTTGTAGCCTTTCTAGTGGATGGATAGTCAGTTCTCAATGGACCTTTCATCTGAATTTTCCTGATGACAAATGATGGCATCTGCTATTTCATGTGCTTCTTAGCAACTTGCATATCTTCCTGTTCAAGTCTCTTGCCCATTTTTGAATTTGGTTATCTTTTGATTACTGAATTTTAGGAGTTCTTTTATATACTTTGGTTATAATCTCTTTGTCAGATGTTTGTGTGTTGTGAATATTTTCTTCCCATCTGTGGCTTGCTGATTAGTTTTTATAATAACGTCTTTCCATGAGCAGTTTTTAATTTTGACAAAGTTCAATTTGTCAATTTGTTTTTCATGATTATTACTTACTGTGAACTAGGAAACTTTTGACTACTCCTGAGTCCTGGAGATATTCTCCTATACTTTCCTTTATAACTTTTATAGTTTAAGCTTTTTCATTTAGGCCTATGACCCATTTCAAATTAATTTTTGTGTATACTATGAGGTAAGAATTAAGGTTGGTTTTACTCATGGGGATAGCCAATTGTTTTAGACTTTCATTTCCCCCTTGAATTTTTTTTTTCTTTTTTTTTTTTTTTTTGAGTTGGAGTCTTACTCTTGTTGCCCAGGCTGGAGTGCGATGGCACGATCTCGGCTCACTGCAACCTCCGCCTCCTGGGTTCAAGTGATTCTCCCGCCTCAGCCTCCTGAGTAGCTGGCATTACAGGCACGAGACACCACATCCGGCTAATTTTTGTATTTTTAGTAAGAGACGGGGTTTCTCCAAGTTGGCCAGGCTGGTCTCGAACTCCCGACCTCAGGTGAGCCACAGGCCTTGGCCTCCCAGAATGCTGGGATTACAGGCATGAGCCACTGCACCCAGTCCCCTCTTGAATTGTTTTGATGTTATTGCTGACAATTATTTGACTGTGTATTTGCAGGTGACCCAAACTTTTGACCCCAAGGAAAAATAGGTGTTTTATCACTAAGGACAGAATAATGCTATTTCTACGTTCTTTCTAAGTTTTCTGGGGTCTGATTCATATCTAGCAACAGAAAAAAGTTCATCAAAGTTTACGGCTAAAATGAATGCCTCACTTTCCGTGGCTCATTCAGTTTGTTGACAAGACCTCTGCAAAGTTGTCCACATTAAGTTAGATAAGAGCCAAAAGCAGAGGCATTATCCAATTTGCTTTTTTGTGTATGAGCAAATAATTAAGCCTATTGGCTAGCAATGCCTCAGTGCTCCTGTCTTAACCTGCATGTGCTTAAACAGTAAGTCAAAACTAAACCTCTTTGTTAGAGAAATTCAAATGAATACTAGATAAAGAACATTTGACAAGCCACTGAAAAACCCTTCAGTTGGCCCTTCAAGGAGAAATGGATAGCAGAGGCTCTGGAGGTTTAAAACTGTCCTAAAAATAGGAATGACCATAGAAGAAACGTTCCTCAGAATCAACTTCTTAAAAGATACCAGCACAGCTCTCCTCTGAAGTTCTGGAAATTAGCCTTTTGCCCAGCCAGCGGTTGCCACCTGTCCTGTCATTTCAGAAGTTTTGATAGTGGGGTTGGATGGGGAGTCCTTTGTGCAGCCCGGTGGGGGCAGACATGAGGCAGTCATTTTGGCACCAGCCTTGCGGGGCTGCAGAGAGAACTTTGCAGTGTAAGCAGTGTTTATGTTTCAGATCCCTAGTGGGTGTGAAACGTTGTTGAGCACACAATGCCTGCCACTGTAGCCTACTTGGGGCTAGGAACCTGGGGTGGATGGAGACAAGCACTGTGGTTACGAAGGGCTTTATACTCCAGTGAGCCAAACCTCTAGATGAACCTGTTTATCTCGTTGTCAGAAGGGCACTTTATCCAGGGAATTAATTCAGAAGTGAAAGGCATCACGTGGGAGTTAGGCTAGATATGCCTAACCCAGGCTTGTTCCTTCTCTCCTTCCCGAAACCTCTAACTCAGCTAAAGCACCAAAAAGGAAAATTATATCTAATTAGCTTAACTACTGGAGACCCCCAAATCTCTTTACTTGGTGTAGGATCATGGAAACCAAAACAATAAAACATTTGTTGGGAATGCCAAGCTCTCCTCCGAGGCTGACTCATGTAAAGGAGCATGAGTCCTTCCCTATCCTTTCCTTGAGGCTTCCCCGTCCTTTCCCTGAGCCCTGTATTGTTTGAGTAAATCTGAGTAGGAAAGCCTAAGATAGGTAGATAGATAGAAGAGGTACTAAATCAGGCATGTGTGTGTATGTGTGTTTCACATCAGAGGATGGTAGGATTTCTATACATGTGATAGGAAGGAGGATGAAAGAAAATTGTATAAAAGCGAAAGAAAAGAATGTGTGTGGCAAAAGAAGAAAAAAATCAATGCAGTGTGTTGCATAGAATGAACACAGGATTTGGGGCTAGATATAAGTGACACCTGCCACTATTACTACTTCTACTACTACAACAAATGCCAACAACAGCATAAAGAAGGCATAAATTATTGTGTGTTTGTGTTCTGGAGCAACGTTAGACCTGTTAAATATATTACCTCATGTATTACTTGTGACAATGATATATATTTCATTATTCCCCTTTTTCAGATGATGACACTGAGGCCCAGAGAAATGAGTGACTGGTCATGATCCTACGGCTAGCTAATACATGGAGAAGCTATGAGTTGAAAATAGGTCTGCTTGACTCCAATGCTTGCACTCTTAACCTTGTTCCAGTAAATGAATGACAAACATTCATTCAATAAACTTACTCCATTTTTACTGGTTCAAATTCTGCCTCTGTCCTGTGACCTTGGATAACCTCTCTGATCTCAAGTTTCTTTGTGTGAAATATGAACTAATGCCTGTGCCTCCCAGCTTGCAGAGTTGCTAGGAGGATTAAATGAGATAATTTATGTGGAGGTGCTTGGTACATTGTGAAGCGCTAAACAAATGTGAGGGCTTGCTATTTGGGGCTTTTTTTGCATTTTCTGGTTTCTCTGCTCCTTTGCAGAGATGCTCCCACTTATGAATCTGCAAAACTGTTGATGTAGTCCACGATATTAGAAGCTACTTTTCATCCAAACACACATCCCTTTTTCTTCTCACCCTTTTCTCCCTCTCACCAGGGGCAGCTAAATTCCATTGCTCCCAGTCTCCAAAAGAAACACAAGTTTGAAGTTCAATAAAAAAATCAAATATAGCAGATTCCAAATAGCCACTCAGCCAGAGTCAGGAAAGGATAGCTATTTCCTATATCTTCGTAAGGGGTGAAGGAATAGAAGTTTGTGGATTAACTAACACTTTAAAATTATTTCAAGTCTAGTAAATGCAGCTGAAGGTAGAGATAGTTGAGCTGTAGAGGCAGAAAATCACCATGACTCAGAAGCTAGTCTTTAATTTGCTCAGTATCCAGTGTCAATTAGACTGAGTGAAATTGACTGACATTGACCACATTCTAAAATATAACTTGAAAATCAATATTAAAAATTATATATAATTTCTAAGCTGCACTTCAGGCTCTTTTATGTGCATGGAAAATATAAGACCAGGTATCCTCAGGTGATCAGAGTTTATTTTTAAGCTAAACAAGTGGAGAGCAAGACCACAAAACTGTGCTGAGTGTATGCGTGCTCTAGTGGACCAAGTATTTTCATGACCAATGCATCCTGAAAACGTGGGGAGAACTTGAACAATGGCCTATCATCATGTAGGGTATCAGGACCAACTTCCCTCCCTTTATTGCGTATTAATCCCAAAACAAAGGTTCTGATTCATAGACGTTGTCACCATCTTCTTTGAAGTTTCTGCACTGGGTGGAGTCTCACGTGAGCCATCTCATAAGTGATTGGCTAACTTTACACCTATAAATGAGTGTCTCTGTTGGGACATTGGCAATTGGTCCGATTATAGAGCCCAAGGCAGCTGGTTTAACTCAGACACTGGCAAAGTACCATGTGCAGCCAGATTAGCCTGGCATAGCTTTCCTTTAAAAAGGAGCTCTTTCTAGGGAGCATGCCAGGTGTGTTGAACTTCAAGCAATACTTAAAAATTTGTGTCAGCTGGACAATGTGTTCCCTGCCCTGTGGGGATACTCTCCATGGGAGCTTTCTTGCTGAGCATGGAATCGGAGCAAGGGGAGTGAATTGGATGACCTTAATGACATCAGGCAGTGCCAGCCGGGTGCGCACAGCCTTGCCGAGTACTTCTTTCCAATTGAGCATGTGGATGTGAATGTTTCCATCCCAGGGACTTGGAGCCAGGGTGAGAGAAGCAGGAGGAAGCATCCTGAAGGGTCTTGCTTGGCCCGCTGTGGTTTTAGATCTTACACATCAATAGACACATTCTAGGGTTACTTTCTTCCTACTCATTATGCCTCAAAGGCATTGCATCTGCTGGTCTTTGTACAGCGCTGGAGGCAGCATTCCTGACTCTTTGGACTTCACTTTTACCAGGTTCCAAGCACACCATTCCCCATCTGTTAATGCACTTTTGGTGTCAGGCAGGGAACATTAAGATTGATGAGCTTTCAGCAGGTCTGCTTTCCTGAGACGACAACTTAGTCCTCTGCTCCTTGATGCACACAACACTGATAGAGGGCTCTCCTAGGCCAGGTACTGTGCTAGGCACTGAGGACTAAAGCAAGGAGGAGAAATATGGTCACAAAGACCTTACAGGCGGGTGGGGATATAGCAGCTTAACCAAATACCTATCTCGGTGTGACAGGTATCACTGATAAATAAGGAAAAAGGGAGTATGAGTGGGAAAGTGATTAACTCTGTCCGAAGGGCTCAAAGCAGTCTTTATAGATGAGCTTCAAGTAAGGTTTTGTAGATAGAATAAGAGTACATCAGGGAGGCAGGGAATGGGAGAGGAATGCCAGTACGGTCTACACAGGCAGGAATACCACAGTCTGAATACAAGCTGTTCAGTTTTCTTGAATGCAAAGCTTACTAGAGGAAGAATGACACTGATTATTTTAACAGTAAGAACTATTATTTGCTGACCACTGACTGGGCTAGGCTTTGTGCTAAATTCTTTGCATGCATCTTGGTAACCCATCTTTAAAACAACCCTAGGAAACGGGTACTACTATTTCTTACTGATGAAATTTCTTGCCTCTGTCATAAACCCAAGTCGAACTGGCTTAGGCAAATGTAGGGGTTTTGAAAACCTTTTCAGTCTCTTCCTTTTCTTTTTGTGTAGTTTTCATTCCCTGCAAACTTAACCTCTACCACACACTGGAGCATGTGATTTCCAGTAGTTCAGGAGTTTTACATATTTGCCTTTCCTCCACCAGAGAGGAACCAATTTTCTTTCTCAATTTTAGTTTAAAAAATCCCAGAGAGGCCAGGCACAGTGACTCACACCTGTAATCCCAGTACTTTGGGAGGCAGAGGTGGGCAGATCACTTGAGGCTGAGTTTGAGACCAGTCTGGCCAACATGGCAAACTACTGTCTTTACTGAAAATACCAAATTTATCCAAGTGTAGTGTTGCACATCTGTAATCACAGCTACTCAGGAGGCCGAGGCACAAGAATCTCTTGAACCTGGGAGGTGGAGGTTGCAGTGAGCCAAGATTGCACCACTGCACTTCAGCCTGGGGGAAAAAAAATTCCCAGAGAAGGGTTTAGATAGGCCCAGCTTAGATCAGCTGTCCATTCTTGAATTAATTAGTAATGGGACTGTTAAGAACGTGACCATTCCAACCGGCACTGATGGTTAGAGGGAAAGGAGGAGCAATTTCCAAGAGGAAGGAATCCCAGGCAGACGGAAGTACATATGCCCACTGAATTCTTCATTTTGTAGATGAGGATATTGAAGCTTTGAGAGGTTGAGTAACATGTTGAGGTCACACAGCTAGTAAGGAGCAGAAACTAAAATTCAGTCTATCTCAGTGGTTCTGAAAAAGGAGCTCTGGAACAAGACCACTGGAGCTCAATGCTGGTTCCACCATGAATTAGCTGGGTGGGTGACTCTGGGTACGTCACTGAGCTTCTGGGTGCTTCAGTTTTCCCAACTGTAAAATGAGCAGAGTAATTGTACCAAGCTCACAGATGAGGATTAGATGCATTAATACCTAGGGAGAACTTAGACTAGTGCCTGGCACAAAGGATAAGCTCAATAAATATGAGTTGGCATGCTCTCATGCTTCATGCTAGCTTTCTTGTCCTGGTTGGATGAATGGCTGTTTCAATCTTCAGGGTTCCGCTCAGCTGCCTTCCTTGGTGAAACCTTCCTGATGCCCCCAGAAAAAGTTAGTCCTCCTTTGTGCTCCTGACACTTTTGCTTTCATGTCCATCTTCCCAACTGCTCCTTGAGGATGTGGTTCTTTCCTCTTGACATGTGTCATTCCACCAAACAGTATACCCACTGCATAGAAGACATTCAGTAACTGTTCGAAGGCATAAATATACAGATTTCACCGGGGCAACACCAACGTTGTGGGTCATCGAAAGGTGGGTCATCTAAACTGATCAGTTTGCCAAGCATTGTTTTCCAGCTCTCACATTTCAACTCTTCTTATTTGCCTGCCCCTGAAGGAGTGAAAAATATCGTTTACAGAGTTCAGGAACGTGGTTCTTCCTCCTTTGCTGACAGCTTTTATCCAAATCTGAATGTCGGTCGTGTTTATTATCAATGCTTCCCAGAGTCTCCATTACCTCCCCAGCCTGGGTTTCTGTTTACCTACTGTGACTTAACCCTGACCACTGAGCTGTCCTTCCTTATGATTTTCTGCACACCCTGAGTCATAATGGCTTTCTGTCCAAGTGAGACCTACTGTCAGGTTTGTAGGCTTGTGGGTCCAGTTGCTACTCAGTCAGTGCTTAAGAGTTACAAGCCGCTGATAACTAGTAATCTGGGTATCTCATACCATTGCCTAATCATTCTGGTTCTTTGTTAAGAAGATGGCGGGCAGCCTGTGGGATTTTCTTTCTTTCTTTTTCTTTTTCCTTTTTTTTCTTTTGAGACAGAGTTTCACTGTTGTTGCCCAGCCTAGAGTCCAATGGTGCGATCTTGGCTCACGGCAACCTCTGCCTCCTGGGTTCAATTGATCATCCTGCCTCAGTCTCCTGAGTAGCTGGGATTACAGGCATGCGCCGCCACCATGCCAGGCTAATTTTTGTATTTTTAGTAGAGACAGGGTTTCTCCATGTTGGTTAGGCTGGTCTCAAACTCCCAACCTCAGGTGATCCTCCTGCCTTGGCCTCCCAAAGTGCTGGGATTACAGGCACAAGCCACTGTGCCCAGCTTGGATTTTCTTTCTCTTTTTATTTTTAAATTAAAAAAAACATAAGCCTTACAATTCAGGGTCATTGCAGCTCTGAAAGACAAAAGCCACACTCAGTTGTTGTTTATCAGTAGCTGTCAAACTTTCTGGCTAGAATGCAGATTCTTGGTCCTGCTGCTAAAGATTCCTGTTGAATGGTCTGGAATGGGGTTGAAGTATCTGCCTTTTTAACAAGGTAGGTAGTTATCTATGGCTGCCCTAACAAATGACCATAAACTCAGTGTCTGAAAACAACAGAAACTTTTCTGTCACAGTTCTGGAGGCCAGAAGTGTGAAGTTGAAATGTCAGCAAGGCCACGCTCCCTCCAAAGGCACCAGGGCAGAATCTTCCCTTGCCTCTTGCAGCTTCTGTTGCCTGCAGGCATTCGTTGGCTTGTGGCTGCATCACTCCAGTCTCTGCACATGGCCCTTTTCTCTGTGTCTGTGTGTCTGAAATATCCCTCTCCTTTCTCTTATGGAAAAACACCAGTCACTGGATTTATGATATACCCTAAATACAAGATGATTTCATCTTGACATCCTTAACTTAATTACACCTACAAAGATCCTATTTCCAAATAAGGTCACATTCATAGGCACTAGGGGTTAGGATTTGGACATATCTTTTTGAAGGGACACAACCCACTACAAAAGGTTATTCCGACATATGCGGTTCTGGCATCATACTGCAAAAACACTGTCCTAGTTTCTAGATGAGTATTAGAGCTTATCCTGACTAGCTCTCATGCAATCTAGACAGTTCTACAGTTGAGTACTAGTCAGTTGAAAAAATTAGAAATGGACCAGGCCCGGTGACTCATGCCTGTAATCCTAGCACTTTGGGAGGCCGAGGTGGATGGATCACTGGAGCTCAGGAGTTCGAGACCAGCCTGGGCAATATGGTGAAACCCCGTCTCTACAAAAATATTAGCTGAGCGTGGTGGCTTGCACCTGTACTCCCAGTTACTTGGGGGGCTGAGGCAGGAGGATTTCTTGAGTCCAGGAGATGGAGATTGCAGTGAGCTGAGATCACACCACTACAGATCACACCACTGCACTCTAGCCTGAGTGACAGAGTGAAACCCTGTCTCAAAAAAGAAGAAAGAGAGACAGAGAGAGAGAAAGAAAGAGAGAGAGAAAGAAAGAGAGAAAGAAAGAAAGAAAGAAAGAAAGAAAGAAAGAAAGAAAGAAAGAAAGAAAGAAAGAAAGAAAGAAAGAGAAAAAGTATGCTTTTTCTCTGGCGCATCTTCCTGCCAGTGCTTGCTGAGGTGGTTGGCAGGGAGGGCGGGGGAGGAAAACTAGAGGGGCTAGCTTCTTTCCCCGGCTCCATGTTTCTCTCTGTCTCTCTCTGGCTCTCTCTCTATCTGTCTCTCAACTCCCCCACCTGCCTCTGCTCTGAAATGCCTGGTCTTTTCCTCTCCAGCTACCACTTTTAGAGACGTTGGCTGCAAAAGCAAAATTCTAGACTCAGACATTGCCTCTTAGTCAATTGCATTGAGTTTGAATGAGTCCGAAACATAAATATCAAATATATAAATGAATAAACACACACACACACACACACACACACAAAAGAATGGAAGTATTTTCTCTTCTTTTAATTCATTCGGGATTTTGTATATTGAACCTTGAAAAAAGTCAACCCCTTTATCCCCTACAATCCTTATCCTGGTTTTCCCCTCCCAATATTTTATCAGTATAACTTTATCATCGAGATAAGATTCCTCCTCTTTCTTTTCCTGTGTGTTAATCATGTTTCCCATTCTATTTCAAACCAAAGAAGGCTTTGAAACCAAGGACTTACAATAATGCCTGTTTTTCTGCAGAAGTATAGGCATCTTAATATCGTGGCTGCAATCCGCCTTGTCTACAAGAGCCTCATCTCCTTTATCAGATGTTCATTTCCTGAACACCTAATCCTCCAATGATCAGTTACAAATCCTGTAGCCAGTGACCCCTCCTAAGACCAGACATAGTTCACCTTTTATACAGTCCTCAGTCTTTTCTCCTCCAAAGTGATACCAGGTCCTAGAACCCTTCCCAGAAGCTGTGACTCCTCTTTGACATCAGAAATCTGGTCCATTGGCCTTGGGTTCCAGCCCAAAGCTGTCCCTCCCCCTGCATTATCAGGTATTTACTGCATTATCAGGTATTTTCCTGGTAGCAGAATCTAGCTAAATGAACCTCTTGACTGGGGTCCACCTGTTTCATCTTTGTAGCCCTGCTATTCGTTTAACCCTCAGTGAATCCACCTCGCACAACAACACGGCTGATGAATCCCACAAATGTAATGTGGAGAGGGCCAAAGAAACCAGATGTAAAAGGGTATGTGCTGTACATAAATTTCCTATGGGATTAGAAGCCATCATACTCTTGAGGGTGGGTGGGGGCCTGATAAACATTTAATGACTGGCTCTCCTCCGAGCAAGAAAACCATGATTGAAGTGCTGGCTAATGTCCATGGTGTAAATACTCCTAACCATTGCCAATTCAACCTACTAACATGACGTCACTTAACATGGAGCAGGAGAAGTGTGTGCTATAGCATAGCATTATGTGGTATTTCCACTAGACAGATACGATAGATAAATAACCACGAGAGCATAAATAAGTGTATAATATAGTGAAATAAATAGGAAGTAATGAATTTTGAATATTTATTACCTATTACTGTGTGCCAAATGATCTTTCTAGCATCTCACTCTCCTACGAATGTAAAATCCCTACAGCTAATGTCACCTGAGACCACAGGACTAAAATGACTGCAAATATCCATGATACTCTCGATTTCCACCATCTTTGAACACTCCTAATCTAGTCTGTATTTATTTGTCTTTTCAACAAATGCTTACCCAGCTATATTTCAGGCACTTTTTTCTCTTTGATAGTTTTATTGAGGTATAATTGACATACAACAAACTATACATGATTAAGTATACAATTTGATAAATTTTGAAGCCATTACCTATGAAGCCATTACCATAATCAAGATAATGTCCATATCTATGATAACTGGCACTCAAAAGCCACAGGAGCTAGCTTCAGCACAGGACTGGGTTGGGTAAGTGAACAGAATGGAACATGATGGGAGATTCTGGAGTTGGGATAATGTTCTGTTTCTCGATCTCCATGATAGTTAAATAGGGATTTCTGTGTGCTTAAAATGTATTGAGCTGAACACTTACAATGTGTGGACTTTTCCCAATGTGTGTTAAACATCAATAAAATTCACCCCAAAAATGGAGTAGGATTAAAGAGGGAAAAGGGTCAATTACTTCTTCTGAACTTAAAATTCTCTGGTTTTCTGTTGCATTTCAGTTAAAATGTCAGCTCCTTCCCACAGCTTTCAAGCCTTGCCCTGCAGCTTCTAACCCCTGACTATATTTCCAGCTTGACTAGCTTAGACCTTAGTTTCTCAAAGCTATCAAGTTCCTTCCAGCCTCAGGGCCTTTACGTATGCTGTTCCCTCTGCCTCAAGCTCTTTCTGCCACTGTGTTAGTCCACTTTTGCACTGCTATAAAGGAATACCTGAGACTGTGTAATTTATAAAGCGGTTTGTTTTAGCTTACAGTTCTGCAGGCTGTGCAGGAAGTGTGGTGCCAGGATCTATTTCTAGTGAAGGCCTCAGGGAGCTTACAATTATGGTGAAAGGCAAAGGGGGAGCCAGCGCATCTCACGGCAAGAGAGGAAGCAAGAGACAGACAGAGAGAAAGAGAGACAGAGAGAACGAGAGGGGTGGGGGGAGAGAGAGAGAGAGAGAGAGAGAGAGAGAGAGAGAGAGAGAGAGAGAGGTTGCCAGGCTCTTTTAAACAACCATATCTCCTGTGAACTCATAGAGTAAGAACTTACTGATTATAGCAAGAACAGCTCCAATCAGTAAGTTCTTACTCTATGAGTTCACAGGAGATATGTAATCCCAGCACTTTGGGAGGCCGAGACGGGCGGATCACGAGGTCAGAAGATCGAGACCATCCTGGCTAACACGGTGAAACCCCGTCTCTACTAAAACTACAAAAAAACTAGCCGGGCGAGGTGGCGGGCGCCTGTAGTCCCAGCTACTCAGGAGGCTGAGGCAGGAGAATGGCATGAACCCGGGAGGCGGAGCTTGCAGTGAGCTGAGATCTGGCCACTGCACTCCAGCCTGGGCGACAGAGCGAGACTCCGTCTCAAAAAAAAAAAAAAAAAAAAAAAAAAAAAGAACAGCTCCAAGCCATTCATGAGGGATCCGCCCCCATGACTCAAACACCTCCCACCAGGCTCCACCTCCAGCCTTGGGGATCACATTTCAACATGAGATTTGGAGGGGACAAATACATACACAAACCATATCGGCCACTTTTCCTAAAGCAGCTACTTCCTTCTCATCCTTTAGAGCTCAGCCTAATCATCACCTTCCCAAGTGGCTGCCTTCTCTAAAGTAGTGTTGCTCTTTTTCTCAAAGCCTTATTCGTTTCTTTCTGCAGGCTTTTTAAAGTGTGTAACTGTTTCTTCATCTGTTTGCTTTTGCCCTTTGGCCTACTTAACTGTAAACTCCATGAGGTCAGGGATCACAGGTTGTGTCTTGTTTACCAGTGTAACCCAGACACAATGTAAGGGGCCCAGGAAGTCTTAAATAAAAATGTAATGAATGGGCCCGGTGCGGAGGCTGTAATCCCAGCACTTTGGGAGGCCGAGGCGGGCAGATCATGAAGTCAGGAGATCGAGACTGTCCTGGCTAGCACAGTGAAATCCCGTCTCTACTAAAAATAACAAAAAATTTAGCCAGGCGTGGTTGCAGGCGCCTGTAGTCCCAGCTTGTCGGGAGGCTGAGGCAAGAGAATCGCTTGAACCCTGGAGGCGGAGGTTGCAGTAAGCCGAGAGCGCACCATTGCACTCCAGCCTGAGTGACAGAGTAAGACTCCATCTCAAACAAAACAAAACAAAACAAATATAATCAACAAAGCAGTTAATTCTTGGTTGTCTTGGAGAATGCAAGGAAGCTGTGCCCCAGAGGATGTGTGTAGATGTAAGGAGTGGGAGCAGAGGAGTCAGTCTACTACGCTGATTACAAAGCTACTTAGGTCACTCCTTACCAACTGCAGATTCCATGTCCTGCTTCCTGCAAGAGTCTGAAGGTTCACATCAGATGAGGAGACTGAAGCCGTGAGTGCCTAACGTCATGAGCAGAGGTGGAACTGGAATTGCCATCTCCTGATTCCCAAACTAGAGCTCATCTCTCTTTGTCATATTTTCAGAGGCTAGAATTGGGGAGTGGGGAAGGAATGAGAAAGGGGGAGAGAAGGAGCATGAGCTTTAATACAAGCAGACATGGAAGAGAATCTGGCTTTATAACTGCCTGGTTCAGCATTCTTAGGCAAATAGCCAAGTCTCCCAAGCCTCAGTTGTCTCATCACTAAAATAGGGATCGCAATGACCATTTTGTAAGAATCTTGCAAGAAATGGAGGAAACAATATATATAAAGTGCCTATCTCATCCTTGGTGTTTTGTGAAAGCCCAGTTGGTTCCTTTTGTTTCCTGTAGTAGCAGCAGCCTCTAGGGGCTGGGCAAGATGAGGCCTCCCCTCGCTATTCCACGAATGTCTTAATCATGGCTTTGATTGTTGCCCAATTTAATTAATGCCCTAGCAGTGGGTTGACATTCTCAGGCTTTAACTGTCTAACAAAAGCACTGGTACCACAATGCTATGCTAACACATCAAGCTTCTCCTCTTGAATGTCTAATGAATTCATTCCTGTAGGCACTCTGAGAAAAGTGAGAAAATTAAGGAATAGATTGGATGTAAAACGATGACAGTTGTGAGGCATAAAATCAATAATGTCCCACTTTCCCAAAAACCTGGAACCTTTGTCATGTCGAAAATATAGTGAGACATCTTCTGACATACTTGTGTAGTGACGCCATTCTTCTAAGAACAATCTTTTCTAATTACAGGTATTTAACTTCTCATTAAAACTTGGTTACACTGATTTTAGGGTTCCAGGCATTAAAATGATGTACGGAGTGAAGTGCGTGCAGAGGAAGGAAAGTGATATATTTTTAGTATTTACTTTCTTGCAGACACTATGCTAGCTGTTCACCTCCCTATGAGAAAGGCATACCCTTCTTCATGTTAAGAACTTCAGATTTCACTTAATTTGAATGTAAAAGATGCCAGTTGGGTAGAATCTAAGATGCTGTAGCAGAGACTGGGAAAGCAGAGGGGTTCCAATAGGTTAGAAGTTTGTTTCTTTCTCATATAACTGTCCAGAGAAAGGCAGCCCAGGATTGTAGGGTTGGTCTGTTCTCCTTCAAGATGGTGCTTCCATTTCTGAAACTAAGATGGTGGCCCCCTGCTGTCATTGTGTTTGCACCCCACACAGCAGAGACAGGGAAGGGCAAGGCAATCTTTTCTTTCAAGGGCATGATTCGGAAGTGCCAGACATCATCTTTGTTCACGTCCCTAAAGAGCTTAGATGATTTAAATAATACAGAAGTTCATTCCTCTCACATGTGACAGTCTAAGGGTAAGCAGCCCAAGGGCTTCCACAGTATCAGGAGTCACATTTCTTGTTTTTCCACCATCCCCCAGGGTTTGTCATCTATACAGCAGAGGGTAGCTTACCACCACGTGGGTCCACATCCCAGCCAAAAGAACTGAGAGAAAGAAAGAGAGGACAATCCTTTTCCTCTTGAGGGCACAACCTGGAAATTGTTCACTTCACTTCTGCTCATACCCCATTGGCCAGAATATGGTCACATGGCCAAAACTAGCTGCCAGGGAAGCTGGGAAATGTACCTAGCTAAAACGGGATAATTTTGTTACTAAAGGAAGAAGGAATAAATGGTTTCTGCCAGAAAATAACTCCTCTGCCATAGGAAACCGTTATAGGGATTTGTTCACGTGATACAATTTATTTGTCAGAAATTGCATGACTGTTGGATATAAAGTGCACTGTGAAGGGTAGGCACAAGCATGGAAGCAGGAAGAGTAGCTGAGGAATAAAGTGGACTAGTCTAGGGTGTAGCAGCTGAGATGATAAGTGGTCTGATTCAAGATATATTTTGAAATGTACTTTCAAATGCCCTCAGCACACACACACACAATAATAATAGTATTGACACAAATATGTAAAATAAAAAAAAAAAAAAACCTAAGCAGGATTTTCTGTGGGGTGGATATGGACTGTGACGGAGAAAGAGGGGATGAGGATCTTTGGATGAAAGGCTTCTTCAAGTCACTCAGGGTTCAGCTCAATGAAGTTTCCTTAATCCACTGGTTCATGGCAGTCATGCTATCAAATCATCCTGGTTTTTCTTGCTAAACCATATCTCTATCTGAAATTATCTTGCTTAGTTTTCTGTTTGCTTATTTTCTCTTCCCACTAAAAGATATGCTCCACGGAGTAGAAATACTTTCTATCCTGTTCAGTATTCTAGTGTTGGCACCTAGAACAATGCCTGGCACACAGTAATATTAAGAGCCAACATTTGTAAGCCAACATTTACTTAACACTTGTTGAAGGGATGAATCAGTTAAATAACAGTTGGTGTTTCTGAAGATGATAAATGAATAGAAAGAAAAATTAAATGATATAATAAGGAAATAGAATGACAGGAGCCAGAAATCTACACATTGAAGAGGCTACAATGTTCTTTAAAAATGATTAAATATTGACCAATGCTGTCACATTAGTGATGTTGGTTATCTAAAGTTTACAGTCTTAGTAAAAAAGTCAGGTTACTTTAAAAGAAGAAATGATCAGGCTGCTCTCAAATATCTCAACTCTCTCTTTAGCCCAGTAGATTTTTTTTTAAAGGAATCTCTAGAGATTTAGAGGGAAAAGAGTATGACTCAAGAATTCTAAAAGCAATCAAATTGTCATTCAAGCATGTAAGAACTGTGGAAACATATCACCTGTACATTTTTCCAGGAATGGAAAGATATCATTAGGGGCCCTGGGCATGATTATGATGTTGAGGCAGATAAGCATTATTGGTGAGCATTAAAATATATTCAACATAAAATAAAGTCTGAGTGCTTTTAATAATTACAGTTGTAAAACATAATGTAAATGTTACAGTTCTTGTAACAAAAGCTACACAATGTAAAATAATAATAGAAGACTAATTTGGCTGCTTTAACAGGTACCAAATTAACACAGTTCAAACAAGATGAAGTTTATTTCTCCCTCCACAACGGTCTGATGATAAACAGTCCACAGCTGCTCTGGGGCCCCATGATACCAGACACACAGGTTTACTCTCTCTTGTTAGTCTGCATTCCCTGAAGGGTGGCTGTCTTCAGCTTTGATGAATAGGGTTCATGACCATGTCCACTGGGTTCATGTTCTAGCAGCAAGAAAGGTTAAAAGGTGGAGAGGGAGCAGAAATTGAACACATCTCTTTTGACCTATGACCTATGACCACACTTAGGAAGGAAGGCTGGGAAATGTGGTCTTCAACTGGATGGCACATGTCCACCTAAATCCTCTATGATTATAGAAGTAGTAGAGAAAAGACATGTGTGGGGAGGGAAACTATCAGTCTTTGACATTCTACTTCAGGGGTGGTTGTGAGAATGAAATGAAGGATATCAGGACACATGCTTAATATTTGCCCCTAAACGTAGTAAATGTTCAGGAATACCAGGTATTCTTTTTAAATGAAAAGAACCTTATTTTTCCTTATAGAAATGATAATGTTGGTTATAAAATATTCAAACAATATAAAGGAACACAAAAAAGTCAAGATCACTCTGAACCTCATCTTCAGAGTCAACCACTGCTAACACTATGCCCATATATGATAATTTATCAAATGTGTATTTGAGTCCCAATATGTGATATTAGGGACATAATAAGACAAAGAGGTAAATATGAGCCTTCCAAATTTAGTCGATTTCCTTTTGAATTTATCTCATTGATATAAAACTATGAAAAAAAGATGAACTCTTATAAATGTTTCAGCACTTAAAATGTATTCTCTATAGAGTAAATAACTGGTATATATACCTATTATTTCAACTATATTAGTTGCATTATGTGTTTATGTTATGTTATTTGGTGCAAAAAATTTATGATCGTTTTATCTTCTTTGGGGACCGGACCATTCATAATTATAAGGTCTCCCCTTGAGTTTGAACATCTGATCTTAATATCACAGCCCATCCTTCCTTTCTTCTTCCACTTGTCTGGATATATGAGTTTGTCCCCAAGCAGGTTCAGAACCCGAAAAGGTTAATCTTTTTAAGGACTCAATTTTCTTCTCCCATTCCCTTACAACAACTAGGGTATAGTTTACAGCCACCTGCTTTGTACTTACTAATCTTAGGTTCTATAAGAACTTGAGATATTTTAAACACTGCATATCCTATTTGGATACATTTCCCCCACATTGGAAAAGATTGTGCCAAGTTGTAGCAGCAACTCAAATCTAGAGAGTTTGAGTTTTCATTAGATTTCAAGTGAAGCCATCAATTCACAGCTAATGTGTAGTTCAAAGGCATTGTACAGGGTTCCTCTGATGCCTTTGAAAATGTCACACATACCTTAACATTTTGTACTTCATCTATAGAGAAGGAACCACTTCAGCGTTGGCATCTCTATTTACAAAGAGGCAAATATGAGCCTTCCAACTTTAGTCAAATTCCTTTTGAATTTATCTCATTAATATAAAACCCTGAAAAAAAAGGGGGGGTAAATCCTGGCTTGTTTGTGCCTATTTTTTTTCTAAGAAAATAATAAAATTGATGCCTGCAACTATTTGAGGGTACCCATTAAGTGTCAAGCATTTCACATGTATCGTCTTTACTCTGATCTTCATAGCCACTTGCCATATGAGTGTGATTACCACCATTGCGCAGGTAAGAGTACTGAAGGGAAAGTCACAGGTACAGCTGCACATGTAGACTACCAGTGGCAAGAGGGAGCTGGGGGTCAAGCCTGTTCTGTTTAACTGCAAAACCTCTGTTTGTTCCATTGCTGTAAGAGCTGGACTTCTGAAGCAAATGGGCAATTCTTTGTTTTTCTATGTTTTGTGTTCTGATTAATGTTTCCTCTTTTTCTTTCCCTGGACGCTCTTTACTAGAGTCTAATAAGAACAAATTCCATGTGCAGCTACAGAAATGCAAGTCTGAAGGAATGGAAGGCTAGAACCTGTTTTATTTACAGTTCAGCAAACAAATACAATTTGCTTAAATAAACCCACCAGGAGGGTTGGTGGAATCAAGTCTCTTGTTATTTTAGTGCTGTAATTCCAGGATGTACCTCGGTGATTTAACAAAGAACACTGATATCAAATATTACTCTCTATTTATTGCAAATACCACATGAAGATTTTGTTCCTGCTTACAATATGTAAGCTCTGTAGCAAAACATTATATCTAGTTTCAGAAATGCTAACTGCATTTGGATCGCAAAACAGGTAAAATTTTCTGGGGTACTTATTTGTGCTTCTTACAACCAACTAAAACAGTTAACATGTAACTTGGGGAAAGAAAGAGTTGTTTTTGTTTGTTTCCTTTTGTTTTCTTTTTTGAGATGGAGTCTCACTCTGTCGCCCAGGCTGGAGTGCAGTGGCATGATCTTGGCTCACTGCAACCTCTGCTTCCTGGGTTCAATCAATTCTGGTCTCTCAGCCTCCCGAGCAGCTGGGATTACAGGCGCCCGCCACCACGCCCAACTAATTTTTGTATTTTTAGTAGAGATGGGGTTTCACCATGTTGGCCAGGCTGGTCTTGAACTCCTGACCTCAGGTGATCCACCCACCTTGGCCTCCCAAAGTGCTGGGATCACAGGCGTGAGCCACTGCACCCAGCCGAATTGTTCCTTTTAAATGCAGGTATATTTCCAATAATATGCAGTACAAAGTGTTTTGGTATAACTGACTAAAAGGACCTGGGAATGATTTAATGAAATGAGGAAATGATTAGGCCAAACCCATAGCATTATAGTTGTAGGTCTTTTCCACAGATTCAGGCCCTTCTTCAGACTTATTGATTCAAAATTTTGAGAAGCAGAGTTACAGACATGTGCTTTTAGAAATTTCATGGGTAATTTTGATGTGCATCCCTGGTTACAGACCTCTGGGCTGGAGCCAGGTGTGTATCTTTAGTACACTGAGTAGCGACAATAAGATATTTTCTTTCCAATGCTGGCTGCTACTACAAACAGTTATTCTTCCCTGTCCCTTTCCTCACTCCAAGAAAAAGGAATTTATGCAATGAAATAAAGATGGGCAAATGTTCTCAACAAAGGGCGATATGGATCATCTCATTCTCAAAGAAATGTATCTTACTTGTCTGCCATGAATACCTGACACAGATGGAGTTTAATAGACACTTGCATACTAGGAAAGGGTTTTGGGAATGATAAAGTTTCAGGAATGATAAATGCAGTGGGGTTTTTTTGTTTTTTTTTTGTTGTTGTTTTTTTGGTTTTTGTTTGGCGGGGCGGGGTGGGGGGACAGAGTCTTGCTCCGTCACCCAGACTGGAGTGCAGTGGCGTGGTCTTTGCTCACTGCAACCTCTGCCTCCCAGGTTCAATCAGTTCTCATGCCTCAGCCTCCCAAACAGCTGGGATTACAGGCATGTGCCACCACGCCCAGCTAATTTTTGTATTTTTAGTAGAGACGGGGTTTCACCACGTTGGCCAGGCTGGTCTCGAACTCCTGACCTCAGGTGATCTGCCCCCCTTTGCCTTCCAAATTACTGAGATTACAGGCGTGAGCCACTGTGCCTGGCCTCAGTTTTTACTAACAAAGAAACAAAATACTTTTTTCCATTCAATCATAGGGTGAATAGATGGACGCAACACTGGAAATCATGGAGTCCAACTGTCTTATTTTATATTAAGAGAAACTGAGCCCAAAGTGGGGAAGTGACTTCTATGTCACACAGCTTTTTCCTACAGTACAAACCATTCAATTCAATGGCCAACCTAAGAATGCAAACCAAGCTTTCTGTTCATTTTTGGAACCTTGCCTCACTGAAATTAGAAAGAACACAGAAACAGCTGTTCAACCATGTCCAGAAATGAGATTCCATTCTTCAATAAAGCACCAAAACTTTAGCTAAGAAGTGTTAACAGAGAAAAAAAGATCAGCCTGAAACAGATTCTTGAGCAAAGTTGCCCATCCTCACAGAGGCTCACAAAGAGTGAAATAACCAAACTTACTTTTCTATTAACTTTCCTCTCATCAATGTGAATTGTCCTTCCAGGACATATATTTGAGAGTGTGCTTAGCCAAATCTTCGTTACATGCTGTTTTTCTGGATCTATTCTCAGAGAGGAGCTTTCCTATTCTCAATCTCTCTTCCTTTCCTAGCACCTAAACAAAAACCTGGAGAAGAGCATTTGTAGCAGTGTAAAGATCTGGTATCAAGTAATGCATATAATATTATTAATGCCTTGTTGGATGTTATGGACCGAATTGTGTCCCCTCCCCCACCCCATTCATATGTTGAAGTCCTAGCTCCCAGTACTCAGAATGTGGCTATATTTGGAAATAAGGTCATTGAAGAGATAATTTAGTTAAAATGAGGTCATTGGGGCAGGCTGTAATCCAATATGACTGGTATCCTCACAAGAAAAGGAAATTAGGACAAAGACACATGAAGAGGGAAGACCACATGAAGAAACAGGAAGAAGATGGCCGTCTACAAGGCCAGGAGAGACTCAGAAGAAACCTACCCTGCTGACACATTGATCTTGGACTTCTAGACTCCAGAACTGTAAGACTATAAATTTCTGTTTAAACCACCCAGTCAGTGGGATTTTGTTATGTCAGCTCTAGCAAACTAATACATTGGATGTTTTATTCATTTGTTATGGATGTGAAATTTAATTCCATTCTTTAACAAGTGCATGCTCAAAATGGAGTGTCCGTACCACCATTTTGACCCTTTAGTTAAAATGAAAACCTGGGCTAGGCGTGGTGGCACATGCCTATAATCCCAGCACTTTGGGAGGCCAAGGTGGGTGAACTGCTTGAGCCCAGGAGTTCAAGACCCACTTGGGCAAGATGGCAAAACTCCATCTACAAAAACACTTAACTGGGTGTGGTGGTACACGCCTGTAGTCCCAGCCACTTGGGAGGCTGAGGTGAGAGGATTGCTTTAGCCTGGGAGGTCAAGGCTGTAGTGGGCCGAGATCATGCCATTTCACTCTATCCTGGGTGACAGAGTGACACCCTGTCTAAAACTAAATAAATAAAATAAAATGAAGACCTAGACATGGTGTCAGGATGTTTGCATTGACAAACACCCGAAAACCCAATTCTGATGATTAAAGTAACAATGCGATGCATTTAGCTCAAACAGCTCAAAGGTCAAGAGGTAGTGCAGGCTTCAAGTGTAGTTTGATCAGGGTGTGGCTTCCTCTGCTTCTCCCTATTTATCAGGTGTGTGGTTGGGTTGGTTCCTCTCAAGGTGGAAAGATGGCATCAGTAGTTATACATGCTCCTCTGTTCCTATCCAAAAAGAAAGGATGGCATCAAGTAACTATAACAAGTTAAGGCTTTCCTCTGATTGAACCAGTCATTGTTACACTGATAATGACAACAGTAACAACAACTAATACTTAATGTACACTTAATATGTGCCAGGCACTTTTCTAAGTGCATCTGCTGCATGAACTCTTTCAATCCTTATAAAAAGAGGAATGGTGGAAACAAACTACATGTCCATCAGCAGATGAATGGATAAAGGAAATATGGTATAGACGTACAATGGAATTCTATTCAACCATAATAAGAAGGCAATTCTGCAATATAAAACAAGATAGATGAACCTTGCATACGTTATGCTAAGTGAAATAAGCCAGTCACAGACAGACAAACACTGCATGATTCCACTTATCTGAGGAATTTAAAATAGTCCAATTCAAAGACTCAAAGAGTGGAATGGTGGTTTCCAGGGGCTGGGAAAAGGAGGAGATGGGAAGTTACCAATTAGTGGGCATAAAGTTTCAGTCAAGCAAGATGAATAAGTTCTAGAGATCTGCTGTACAACATTGTACCTATGACCAACAATAATGTTTTACACTTAAAACAATTTTAGAAGAGTAGATCTCATGTTAAATGTTACTATAATACAACTTTAAAGCAAATAAATAAACATAAAACCCAAGCAAAATGAAACAAAAAACAATGGGATCACCCTGATTTGTTAATCTGGTCAAGCCCATCCCCTGAACTGAGAGAGGAGGTAAGGCCCCCCACCAGCCAAAATTGTAAGATTGATACACAAGGTGAAGGATAGATATTAGGAAAATAACCACAGTATGAACTACAACCATGTGTTTGAAAAGTTATAACTCTGTTCCATGCTTCAGATTTCCTTAGTGACCTAGCTTAACACAGGCAAAAACAAGATATGTTCTCTTGTCATTGTCCACATTACTTACATTACCTTTTGTCACAAAAGTTCTTTCTAATGTCACAGTATTGTTTTCTCCTTGCAGATACAGATGCCAACAGAAATTGAGTTAGGAAGCTTGCAGGCTTCCAGAAATTCACCAACACCTGACCAGCTTTTCTCTTGCAAGTTAAAGTGACCTCTTAAGAGGGTCAAACCCTGGGTCCCTTTGATTCTGCTACTGTTCTGACATTTGCAGAGGGGTGTGAAAACCTCTTTGCTTGTTCTGGCTTGTGTGAGCTGCTTTCTCTTTTACCCTAGATGTACGGTAAGAAAGGAGCAATCAGAGACAGGCATTTGGTGAGGCTTTAGTTTGTCCCACTTTCACTCTTGCCCCCAACTCCTACCTTGTCCATGTTAGATGTTCCCTGTAAGAATGAAATGTACTGATCTGATATTTTCCCATTTTTAAACTTGAATTCAATTAGACTTTTATCATGGGTCGTATAAAGCAGAAATGCATGTGTATTATGATTTCTGGCATTCTAGTGAATCTAGTGTTAATTTCATAAGGCTTCGTTGATTTGAAATAAATAATGGGCAGTTTACTGACTGAAGGCTAAATATTTGTACAAATTAGTACAACCTTTTTTGAAAATAATTTGACTACTTTATCAAAAGTTACAAACTATTTGTATCTTTTATATAGCAATCCCACTCCTAGGGGTTATTAAAAGTGGAGGGGGGAAGCCTCATGCACAACAATGTTCATTCAAGACTGTCTTAGAAAAATATAAATGTAAACAATACATATTCCAAACATATGCATGGCTAAGACAATTATAGTAAAAACTTCTTACGGGAAAATATTATGTAACTATTAGTAATTTCCTTTGTTTGGAACACTTTCCACCCCCTCTGCCTTATTTCTCTGCCAGCTAACTCCCACTTAGTCTTCAAAACTCAGGGTACCCACCACTGTGCTTATATAACACCTGGGCACACCTCTATTAAAACATGTGTAGCCCACTGCATTGTAACCCATTGATTTTGCCTGTTAGTGTCCCCCACTGGATTGCAACTCACTGAGGCAGAGTCTGTCATTTGTGCAACAAGTTAAAAATCAGAAAGCAATGGGGCAAGAAATAAAATTATTTCTGATATATTATAGAATTTAGCTTCAGCTAATTCAGACCTGCCTTCATTCCCTGCTCCCAACCCCCTCCAGCCTCCAGCAGCAGCAGCAGCAGCACCAGCAGCAGCAGTAGTGGCAGCAGCAGCGCCCCTGAAGTCTCTTGTGGAAGGTGAGAAATCTGCCGATAAGCTTTCTAGTAGGAGTGTCTTTGGGGAGGGAGTGAGTGGGAGATTAGAAATGGGGCCGGTGGAATATTCCTGCAAAACTCCAGGAACCATGAGCATTCCACTTCTTACAAAGTTTGTTTTCATGTCTGAGTTGCTCTACGTAGTGCACAAATTGGGAATGCAAACGTGCAAACGATCGGTGTGATCTACTGAAAGACGATGCGCGTTCCCTTCTTGCAGGCAGAACTGCCTTAGGAAGCATGAAAGTGGACGCAGCCCTGTGCCAGGTGTCAACTATTTGAGCTCGCTTCCCGGCCCCATTGATTTCCAGCTCCGCTCCCAGATACTTCGCGAGGCGCTCCCTTTTGCCCGCCCGACTTCTGAGCGGAGCGCTCGGGTGGGAGGAGAACCGGCAAATCCTCGCGGGCGCCGGGCGCTCGCGGAGCCGCCCGCGCCCAGCCCCGTCACGTTGGCTGCCGAGCGCATCCCGGCTGCGCCCCGGAGGGGAGGCGCAGAGGGTAGCTAAGGGGAGCAGGTCACGTGAGAGGAGGAGTCTGACCTACTTTCCAGGCGGCAGGCGCATGCGCACTTCCTATCTGCGCGCTGGCCGGGAGGCTCACGTGGAATCGCACGTGCCTGGTTCTCCAGCTAGGGGCTCCTGGCCGGGCGCGCGCAGGGGCGGGTCCGCAGTGGGACCGGCGGAGGAGGGCGCGGCAGGGCGGAGCGCTTGGAGACTTAATATGCGGGTCCCGCAATCATCATCCGTGACAACCGCAGCCTCTGGAGAACTGCTTAGGCGCCCTGCGGGGCTTCCCACGAATTCATCACATTCAACATTCGTGAATTCAGAAATTAAGACACAGACTGCCCCTCTGCCCTGTAAATCACCAGTTCTGCAACTCAGAATTTATCCTGCAATGGGCTTCTGCTCCTGTGAAATTAAGTCCCTGAAAGGATAATCATTACATCATTGTTGGACATCAGAGACGGCCAGAAACAGTCAAAATGTCCAACGATAAAACCGGTTAAATTCGTAGAAACATAAATTATGGTTGGACCACACTTGAAGTCTGCAGCTCTTAAAAACAAATAGACTCTGCTCTCTAGACACTAATATGGAAAGACCTTCAAGATACATTATATGATTTGTAAAAAATGATGCAGAACAGTGTATGGGATGCTGACATTTGTGAGGAAAAAAGTATATATGTATATATGTTATGAACAGACTAGTTCTGAAAAAATATATTGGATGACTGGGGGTGGGGGTCAGGGAAGACGCAAAACTCCACACTTATGTAACTTTTAAATTTTGTAGCATGGATGATTAATCTTTTTTTTTTTTTTTAAATAACATTTAAAAACAGAGTTATTTAGCACTTACCCTGTGCTGGGTACCAGCTTTTATGTAAATCATTTCCTTCTAGAAAGTTTGTCATGTACAGTATCTGCCGCATTTCCTGTTCTGTTCGGCTTGAATCTTAATGTCTTAAGCTTTCTGATAAACTGTTGAGACATTTTTTTAAAATCCCGATATGAACAACCCGAGTCCTCCACATCTTTAAGATTCTTTTCAAGTTCTGTCTCTTGAGGGAAGGTATCTTAACCAAGAGGCTCTCAGCAACAAATACTTGCATAATAAAGCCGACACAGCAGTTTTACACATGTGATTAGCTTTTACTCTCCCGATTACTCTGTGAGTTTGTAGTGCAGATATTATTATCGTTGTGGTTATTACGTATGTGCCGGTTATATTTGGTTGCAAGTTAACTAAAAGTCCAACTCTAAGAGGCTTGAATGGTACAGCTTATTTAACTTTAGGTTGGATGTTGGATTTCAGGGATACATCGATGTGCCTGCTAAACAATGCCATCAGGAATTTGTTTCTTTCTAATCTTCTACCAAGGTTTCCATAGTGTCAACTTCATCTAAAGCACGGTTGCTCACGCCTGGAGTCCTAGCACTTAGGGACCCCCAGGCCGGCAGATTGCCTGAGCTCAGGAGTTGGAGACCAGCCTAGGCAACATGGCGAAACCCGATCTCTACTAAAAAAATACAAAAATTAGCCGGGCGTGGTGGCTCACGCCTGTAGTCCCAGCTACTCGGGAGGGAGGCTGAGGCACGAAAATCACCTGAGCCTGGGAGGCAGGGGTTGCAGTGAGCTGGGATCCCGACACTATACTCAAGCTTTGGGGATAGTGTGAGACCCTGTCTCAAAAAAAAAAAAAAAAAAAACACACACAGGAAAGCTTTGGGAAAGTCTCATTAATAAAAATGCTTCTTCCCAGAAGCAGCCAGCAAACATCCTCCCTATACTCCTTGGCCTCAAGTTGGGGCAAGTGCCCAGACTTGAACTAGTAACAGTAGCCAATTCATTTGTGTTCATCTGTTAGTCCATGTGCTTTGAGGGGAGCTGAAGAAAAAAAAAAAAAAAAAAACAGACAAACAGCCTATGGATGGTGCGAAACGACCACAATGCCTCTTAATCATTACTATCACTCCTACTGCTGTTATTTCCCTCTTTCTGGTGTGGCAAACTGGATGAAGTGATAGCTCTTGACTTCCTGAAGATTATATAGGCAGTATACTTGCATTTCCCCACTACTGTATACCTTCTCAGTGATGGAGTGAGAGCATGAACACATCAGAAAAGTCTATCTCCAATCTAGCAAAACAACTTGAGTTGTAATGAGAAATCAGTGATACCATTATGGCAGAATTATATATAAGGAAGTGTGCAAACACCACATTTACATTCTAGCTCCTCATCCACCCATCCAATAAGTATCAAACTTCTACTGTATGTGGAAGCATAAAGGCTCATACAGAAAAAACGGCCTATATGCATGACCAAGCCCCTGAACTCAGAAGGAAGACAATCAAGTTAGGCAGGCAAGATAAATACTTGGGAAACGCTGAAATAATGATATGAGACAGTGTGCAATTAAATGTCTAAGTGGATGATAATACACTGTGGCAGATGTTGAGAGCAGAGGCAGGGATTGGTTGAAAAAAATATAGCAAATAGGAGTGAGCCTTGAAGGATTGCTAAGGTAAGATACAGTAAGCACCGGAGAAGGGAAGGGTGTATAGATAGTTGGACGATATGAGCAAAAGAATACAGGTGGAGGCTGGGTGCGGTGGCTCGTGCCTGTAATTCCAGCACTTTGGGAGGCCAAGGTGGGTGGATCACGAGGTTAGGAGCTGGAGACCAGTCTGGCCAACATGGTGAAACCCTATCTCTACTAAAAATACAAAAATTAGCCGGGCGTGGTGGCGTGCACCTGTAATCTCAGCTCCTCGAGGAGGCTGAGGCAGGAGAATTGCTTGAACCGGGGAGGCGGAGGTTGCAGTGAGGTGAGGCTGCACCACTTCACTCCAGCCTGGGTGACAGAGCAAGACTCCATCTCGGGGGCTGGGGTGAGGGGGAAGAGTACAGGTGGAAATGAATAGGGTGTTCTCAAGATTAAAGACATATCAGCATGGTGGGGGGTGTTTGTGTTGGAGGAGTGAGAAACGATGCTGAAAATGTAAGCAACCAGGTGCCCCAGGCCCCACCATCCTGTGGATATAGATGCGTTGTAAGTATTTAAATTGCCCTGGCTCTATTCCCACCTGCTCGTTGTTTCCAAGTCTCAACCAGTTATATCAGAGTACCTGAGGGCCTTTCACATGTGTTCACAGATCAATCAGCCAGTTACTGTCACCCCACAGCATCTGCCGTGCTCTCCCTCTCCTGTTCTGCTCCCTCTAACTTCACCTTTTCCTAGAACAGCAGGATGGAGGATGTCTCACCACCATGTGGCTAGTTACAGGAGAGGAGGGGGAAGAGTCAAGAATGATTCCAAGCATATCCACATTGGCTGCCTGGTATGTCAAAATGAAACACATTACGCACAGAGCATGCCTGTAATCGGCATGGTCAGACCAGACAGAGGAGGGACCTCATAGAACACATTCGGTTTTAAAATATTTAAGTAGTTAACAACGATCAATTCAAGATTGAGGCATTCTCTCAAGGGCAGCCTGAGGCCAGTGCAGCTGCCAGGGCGGAAAACTTAAGGAGGCGCTCACTTTTGGGGTGGTGCAAGGGTGAACTCACAGGAATAATGTGCCATCGTATTTGTCTTGTGGTCTGGACAGGCCAAACGTAGAGACTTTAAAGTGTCCATCTGAAACTCTAAGGCCCACAGCTTATCAGTCTTAACAGCAGGCAGAGATAGATTCATATCCCGATATTTGTCTGTGCTTCTCTTTTTTTCCTTGTAAAAGTCTTTCTTACTTATCCTTCTTACTATAGCTCAAATCATACTTTAAACTTTGAGTTTTTAACTAGATGTGTGGATTTATGTGGACATATATGCTGTATATTCATTTGACAATTGAACAAACATACATTAAGGATCTGAAAGGAAAGACCAGAAGATTCGTTAGTTGTTGGGTCTATGAAGAAAATAAACAAAAATCAACAAAAGTCCTACTTTCTAGGAGATCCCAGCCTAGTAGGGGAGGTAGTCTATAAGGAGAAGACAGCCAGGTGTGAATGTTTATCAGGATGGGTGGGGGTTGACGACCTGAAAGAGTGAATGGCTGTCTTTACTATAGTTGGTGGTAGATGGGAGGTAGCATCCTACCTTCATTAGCATGTGATACCTGAACTGGGTCTTCAGAGGTGAGACCCCGTAAGTCAAGCATTGTACAGGCATTTGGGGTGGAGAAAGGAGGAGTATTTAAATCCCAGATATTAAAAAACCTCTCACAGTTGGAGACAGGCCTGAAGAGAGAAAAATGGTGAAGGTCCTGAGAAATGATCAATAAAAGATTCTACTCACTGTTATGAAGGGACAGGAGAATGGTCAAGGTGCCTGATGTGTGGAACTGGGAGAAAGTTTTGGGTCTGACGAAGCCATCCATTCCATAACTGTTGTTATAGGAAATGTAAACATTACCAGGCAGAGTGGAGCATATTTGCATAAGGAGACAAGTTTTTACAGGCCTGGAAACTCCCTTTCTCTTTCCCTTTTGATGCTCAACATTATTTGAAAATCTCTGATGATGGAGATAGTATGCACTGAGACCAGTAGGTAGAAAAAGATACCAAAATGTCATAGTGATAGAGGAAGGGTGTGATTGGTATCAGGTTCTCAACTGTCAATTGAGGATGAAGCATGTGTTTGATGGTGGGACCATTTTATCATCAAGGGAGTATTGGCCAGAAATGTCCATCACATTGGGAACTCATAGATGAGCATAAGGGACCCTTCCTTGTTTTCCCTTCCCCCACATTTTCTGGAAAACAAAAGTTTGTGAAATGCTGTGGCAGGATCATCCACTGGTGAAGAATCTTTTGGAATATCAGCCCAGGCCTCCTGCTTTGACAATGCACTTGTAATGCAGTAGCTTGTTCTTAGATAACCAAGCTACTGGTATGTATCAGTCAGCATAGGCTGGCGTGGGTCATTGTAACAAAAAAATCCAAATACCAGTGACTTGAAAGGGTAAAGATTGTATTTCTTTTTAAAGTTAAATTATTTATTTTGAAGCGGGTTCTTGCTCTGTGGCCCAGGCTGGAATGCAGTGGCATGATCATGGCTCACTGCAGCCTCAAACTCCTGGGCTCAAGTGATCCTCCTGTCTCAGCCTCCCAAGTAGCTGGGACTACAGGCATGCACCACCACACCTGGCTACTGTTTAAGATTTTTTGTAGATATGGAGGTTGTATTATTCTGTTTTCATACTGCTATGAAGAATACCTGAGACTGGGTAATTTATAAAGGAAAGAGGTTTAATTGACTCACAGTTCCTCATGGCTAGAGAGGCCTCAGGAAACTTACAATCATGGTGGAAGGCAAAGGGGAAACAAGGCACATCTTACATGGCAGCAGGCAAGAGAGAGAGCATGTGAAGGAGGAACTGTCAAACATAAAACCATCAGATTTCTCACACAGTGAGTGTGAGAACTCACTATCACAAGAACTTCGTGGGGGAAACTGCCCCCATGATCCAATTACCTCCCACCAGGTCCCTCCCTTGACACCTGGAGATTATGGGGATTACAATTCGAGATGAGATTTTGGTGGAGACAGAGAGCCAAATCATATCAGGTTTCTCACAGTGTTGCCCAGGTTGGTCTTGAACTCCTGACCTCAAGCAGTCCTCCCTCCTCAGCCTCCCAAGGTGCTGGGATTACAGGTGTGAGCCACTACACCTGGCCAAAGGTTTGTTTCTTGTTCATACTCATACCCATTGCAGGTTGGTGCTCCATCTCATCGTTGTTCTCACTTGAGGACTGAGATACAAGCTACAACCATTATCTGAGACATTGCTGGTCTCTTTGGCAGAGTGAAAATAGAGCACTGGAGGGTCCTACATTAGTGCCTGGAGGTAACACTCATTGCTTCCACTCACAACCCATTGGCTAGAACTTGTCATGTAGTTCTTCCACACAACCACGGGGGTTGTGTAAGTCAGTTCTCCCGATGCCAGGAAGGAAAAGGCGCTGGAATATCTGTGAGCACCTTCAACAACTACTATGCACGTGGCATCTTTGGCCTCAGGTTGGTTCACCAAATTCTGAGTCCAACAGGCAAGTTGAAATACCAGGAATGATATTGATGGTAGGAATACTAATAATAAATAATTTTTATTGAGGGCTTTCTATTCTATTAGAATAAAGCTAGACATTTAGTCTAAGCATTTTCTCTATAGAAGCTTCTTTAATTTTCGCAACCATTTTGGAGAAAGAGGTGATCACAGAAAAGATCATTCTAGCATAGGGAGGAATGTAGTCTCTCAATAGGCAGTGTAGCCTTAGAGTCAGATTTCATTAACAGAAAAATAAACTTATTTTATATAAACCAGGAGTAGGAAGTGGGAGCTATCAGTTTCATATATATTTCCACTTTCACTGCATAAAGAATTGATTCAGTGTGTAACAAAATTAGGAAAATATAAATTCAAGGGCATGAATAAATTAACTAGGACATTGTTTCTTGTACTTCACTTCCACAGTAATAATAGTTACTTTATTAATTGTTGCACATTTTATTACAGGCTTTCTTCATTCCAAGCAACTACAGGCTTTTCAAAGAATGTAGTGAGTACAGTATCTTCCTCCACATTGGCTCAGAAATCATCCCTGGAGGAACAACATTAGGAGTGTGCTTACCATGACATATTGTTTGCAAAGCTCTAGCTCAGGGATATCTGGAAAAGAGGGTGTGTGTGTGTGTGTGCGTGTGTGTGTGTGTGTGTGTGACAGAGAGAGAGAGAGATGTGAAAAGAAGTCCAGGGATGGAGGAGAGAATAGGCGTGTCTGTGTATCCCTAAGTGTGTTTTTCTTTTTACATCTGTATACCTTGCCCAACTATTCATTAGCAGCTTATTGAGTCTTTCTTTCGTAGCTGTTTCACAGCCTCCAGGGAGAATCACCTACCAAATGTTTCTGAGCAATCGGTATTGATTTGGAAAAATGTTTTCTGAATTGCACACAAAAATAGCGAACTGATATTAACTAACATTTGAGACTTCATAACCAAGCACCTTGTTAACTCCTCTACGTGCATTATGTTATTCATCCTCAAAATAACCAGTGATGAGGTGAGTACCATCATCTGCTCAAGTTGACGCAAGACAAAACTGAGGCACTGAGAAGTGACACTGCTGTTCAACAGAGCAAAGAACTTACTGACTTTGGAGCCCACACTTGGGACCTCTGCAGGATCTTGCCCTCTGGAGCCTTCCTATGGCCCAACTGAGTCTGGCATTCTGTGTTCTAACTCCAACCCACCTTTACAAGCTTACTGTCCTCCACTCATTTAAACTTGCTGCTGCTGGCTGTTTGGCTGTTCCCTGAACTCCCCTAAGCTTATTAACGCAACTTTTCACCCACAGCGCATTCTGCCCTCTTCTGGAATGTCCTTTTTCTCTACCTGCCAGAGTCCCGCCATACCTTCAGGCTCATATCAAGAAATGCCTTCTTCATAAGTGCCGTCTCATCTTCCTAACCATGTCTAACTACTGCCCTCTTTTTTCATCTTTCCTGTGGGTTTCGCCTCTGTCCACCCTGCGCTGGAAGAGCATGGTATGTCATATGCCTAAGTTTATTCTTCAAGAACCTAGCCGACCAAGTGGTACACATGATAAGTGCTTGATGAATGAACACAGGGGACAGTTCTATAGACCTGAGAAAATGTTAAATGACTACACTGCAAAATGAGAGCATTATCTTTCCTCCTCTGGTATTTAAGGAAAGACCCGTTGTGAAACAGAAACTAATGAAAATAAAGCTTATTATAGTTGACTTGAATATTCTTTGATCAAACCATGTTCTTCAGAACTTACTGATGTTCTAAGGGAAGTTTGATATAATCTGGTCATTCATCTACGTATTATTTATTAAGTGACTACCATGAAAACAAGTGCTGTTCTAGAGACTAGGGATCCAGCAATAACCCAACAGATAATAAACAAATAAGTAAGGAAATATATAGCTTGTCAGATGGTAATAAGTGCTCTTGGGGTAGAAGAAAATAAAACAGTATGAACAGGAAAAGCTGGGGCTGGAGGGAGCGATGTAATTGTGTTTGCAGTGGTCAGATAAACTCTAAGCAAGGAGATGATATTTGAGAAAAGAGCTGAAGTAAGTGAGGGTGTGAGCTATGCAGATATCTGGTAAGAGGGCATTCTAGGAAAGGGAACAGCAAGGGCAAAGGTCCGGAAGCAGGAGTGTGCTTTGTGTTCAGGAACAAGAAGAAGACCGGGGCGGGGGTTGGCGGGGGCTGCAGTTCAAGGAACAAGGAGGAGAGAGATAGAAAAGGAGGTCATGGAGGTCCTATGTAGTGGGGCTGGTGCAGATTAAGCAGGGTTTTTTAAGCTATTGAAGGACTTTGGCTTCTAGTGAGTGAGACAGAAGTCATGGAGCACGGTGAGCAGAAGAGTGGCATGATCCAACCTCCGTATCAGAAGAGCCCCTCTGGCTGCTGCACTGAGAACAGACTGTAATGGGGCAAGGAGATGGGAAGACCAAGTAGTTGGCTATTGCAATAAACCAGAGGAAAGCTGGACAATGGCTTAATCTAGAGCAGTGGTTCTCAACAAAGGGCAATGTTGCCCCCCAGGGGACATTTGCCAATGTCTGGAGAGGTTTGGTTTGTCACAGCTCAGGGGCTGGTAGGAAGCGGGTGCTGCTGGCATCTAGCGGGTGGAGGCCAGGGATGCTGCTAAACATCCTCCAGTGCACAGAGCTGCCTCCTCCCACAAAGACTTATCCAGCCCTAATGTCAGTAGAGCTGAGGGAGAGAAACTGGTTTAGAGTGGTAGCAAGTGGTGATGGTGAGAAACGATCAGCTTCTGGATGTATTTTGAAGGCAGTGCCAGTGGAATTTGCTGATGAACTGCAGATGGAGTGTAAGAGGAAGAAAGGAGCCAAGGGTGACTTAAAGTTTGTTGCTGGAGCAACGGAGAAAGTGGAGTCTCCATTAACCCAGAAGGGGAAGAGGCTGGGAGGAGCAGATCTTGGAAGTACAGCCAGGAATTTGGTTTTGGACATGTCAAATTCCATCAGGGCATTGCTCCCATCCCCAGTGGTAAACAGGGGTCTCATTATATATTGCCAGTGAAAAATGCACAGATAATCCAAAGCAGATAGCTCCTCAATTATTTATATTTTGCTGGACTGCATTATATGACATTCTGCCAGCAAGTTCATTATCCTATTTATGTTTTGCTTATGTGAGTATTCACCTGGGTTTACAATTCTGGAATGTGGTCTGCCTGAGAAGAGCAGATGAGAAAGCTTAGGAAGCAGGAAAGCAGGAGAGAGCTAATAATAGCTTAGCATTAGGGTCTTGTCTTTACCAGAGGGTGGTGATCAATCTCTCTGTTCATGGTCATGGGTAGAAAGACTGGGATATGATCACCTATCCTTTTTTTCAGTGTGACACCTGGTACAGATGCCACAATATCTACAGTGAAGTCTCATGTGAAGAGTGTCCATGTCCTGAAGTGGATAGGTGCTCACTGGAGCCGGGCGGGGCCACATTCCAGCTTTGCCACTGACTGTATCCTTGTTATGTGTGAGTTATATGAATTCTCTGAGCTTCAGTCTTATCATCTGTAGAATTGGCACTACAGTAGTTCACTCAAAAGGTGATGCAAGGATTAAACGAGTGAATACACGTAAAGTGCTTAGACTGCTGTTAGACACACAGTAAGTGCTCAGTAAACATTTGCTTACTATTGTTGTGAAGATTGCAGGTTAGGGATGGGAAAGATTCAAGTTCAAGTTCCAATTTTGTGGTCATGAACTTTCTCTGACCCTCAGTTGCCTCATCTTCAAAATGGCTATGATAAAAATTATCTATATCCAAGAGATATGAACACTGCATGAAACAGACTACGTAAAGCAGGCAGCAGATGGCCTGAGTTACAGGAAGCACTCAGAGAACAGATCTAGATCATGAGCAAATGAAACCAAAAATCTCATAGGGTGACTTGAACAGACCCATATCTTGAAACACTGTGGAGACCCTTTGCATACTTCCAGAGGTTGCTGAGGAGCCAGAGCCCCAGAGAACCTGATGCCACCGGCCAGAATTCTGATTTCTAGGCAAGCAGTCCTAGGATGGAACGGACAAGCCCAGGACTGGATGCAACATGTTTATGCTATGTTATGTTATATTATGTGATGTTATGCTATGTTATGTTATTATTTCAAAGGAAGAAATGATAGTAGTTTGAAACACGTGAAGAAAAAATAAACCCCAAATGAAACCCTCAGGACTCCGTTGTGCCTGAGAAAGGACAGAGCAGACTCCATAGAGAGTAGATACTTGGATGGGCTTGCGTTGGGAATGGAACTCTTGACACCCTTCCAACTAGGTCCAGAATGTGGTATGGGGCAAAGCAGGGGATTTACATGTAAGTCAGGGGAGGAGGTGCATGTTTTGTATTTTTCAGGCCAAGACAGCAGCATTCTGAATCTGTATGGTCCCAGTCATTCAGTTCACCCACATTCACTGAGTGCTCGCCATGGGCCAGGAGCTGTGGTAGCTATTGGTATACACAGGTGGATGAGATACCATCTGTACCTTCAACTGTCTTACAGGACAATAAGACAGGCATATACACAGCTAGCTCAGATGCCACGCCAGGTAGAATTTAATGCTTTATCAGAGGAGGTGTGGCAAGCAGCTCAAACTTACCAAGAGTCATCAATGATAGAGAAAGGACAGCTTTGATCCAGCCACAGTGAAAAGAGGTGAGAATGCAGGAGTTAATAGAATGCAATTCCTGTCCTAGAGCAGCCCCACAGCCAGTAAGGCCCAGGATTGTTAGTGTGTGGCTCATCTGCCACGTGTGGGCAGCCGATCTTATCCTGCGGGAGAGCTCAGCTTCTCCTTGGCAACCACCTTTTGCTTCCCTCGACCTACCTCCACATTGAGCTATCACCAGCTTTGACATTATGGGATCAGAAACTCACACTAGAAGGACTTCTCAGTGATTGTCTATTCAATGTTTTTCAAACGTCCTGTAGGGATGAAGTTTTTTTGGACTTTATCCCAAAAGTTCCAAGGGGCTCTCATCAGGGCAGCTGGAGGTAAGGAAATAAAAGGAAAGAGAAATGAAGCCACCTCCTCTTTAATTTCAACCAGAGCAGTTCTGTTTTTATTTATTTTAATGGTCTTCGTTTTCATGTAAGATTTCACTTAAAGGGTTATGCAGCTGGAAAAGGTTTGGGAGGCACTAATTTTGTTTTTGTAGAGACGAGATCTGGAAGAGAAATGGCTGTTCAAGATATCAGAGTCAGAGAAAGCTGAGAGCCTGGGTTTCCAACTTGTGGGCCACTGAGCTTTCCACTGTGCCCACTGCCTCCCCTGTGAAGTGGGAGCACATCTGTAGGGGAACCTCAAGCTTCTCCCTAAAGTGAGTGGAGCAAGGTCGTGTGATGGGTTTACACTGGGGAGGGAATGGAGGAGCGTGGAAGAGCTGTTGTTTGTGGGCACTGCTTGGCACCTCCCCCTGCCTGCAGATCATGGTGGTGTTGGGTGGACACGTAGAACATAGGTCTGTGCTGTGAAAGAACCCAGGGGCCTCTCCCTGATTCTGGAAAATAGGTCGGGAGCTTCCTGGGAGTGAGAATTTGAAGGTGGCAGGAAGTAAGTGTGTTTTGAAAGAGGGACAGCTTAGGAAGTGCCCCCAGAAGACACAGAAATAAGCAGCTTTTCCCTGGGCACCAGAAACTTGGGCAGCTTTTAGGCTAAGGGTTCATTTGCTGAATGCCTATGGGGGAAACAAAAGTGAATGGTAGGTTTGTGTTCTGTAACATAAAGAAACCTATAGCCCAGTGGGGGAAGTTAGAACAAGTACATTTATAACACAGGGGTGAAAGAAAGAAGGCCAGAAGAAATAAGGAGACACATTCCACGGGAGCTAGACCATTGTGAAGGGGAGACCATTGGCACTGCCTGGTGAAGGACGCTTTGAGGTGGAGGTTGAAGCCATGTAAGCCAGCAGGAGATGGGAAAGGACACTGCATACAGAGGGCTCAGGAGGAACAGGGACAGAGACAGGTCCTCTCTGGCTCTGAATGGGAAGAGGGATACTCTGATCTGGCTTGAGTATACAGTCTCTGAAAGGCTATTTTGGACTGAATCACATTCTTCCCAGAATCTGAGATGAAGCCCTCAGGGGTCCTTTTTCTCTGAAATACCAAGCAGGCCATTGCTGATGTACGTAGTTTTGGGAATTTGGTTTTGCTGCCTAGGGAGAGGGAGCCAGGTTCAGACAGAGATGGTAGGAGGCTTCCAAATGAAGTAACATTTCACCTTTTCTTCTGTTCCTTCCCAGGGGGAGAAGTAAGAGCTGATGACCTATGGGGCCCTGTAAGCTATGGGTCTGGGAAGGTGGTACGTAGATGGCATTCACTTGGAAATCTGTCTTCCTTTCCTGACTTGGAAACTCTGTCTTCCTCTCCTAAAACAGCCTGGAAACCAGCCGGAGGTCAAGGGAAATTAGCAGTCTCCCCAAACCGGGATGAAAACGTAGTTATTTTTTCTTTGGCACTTCCCCAGGTTAGCCACCTGACACAAGTCAGGGAGAGGAGAGGGCATGGATCACAATGAACCAAGGGCAGCTCCTCTCCCCTGGCGAGAGAGTAGAAAAATGCCAGAAGTGGGGAGTGGGAAGGAGACAGTAGAGCCAGCCTTGAATGACATGGCTGGATCTGATGAATTTCAGTGCTTACAAAATTAAGTCATTATCAAAGAAAACTTGGGGATAATGAAATGCTTTCCAAGCTATCTGGTTGCCCTTGATAAAATAATTACATGTCCCACTATGGATGTGTGATCAGGTGAATAAGGGTTACTGCTCAGAGTCGCAGGCTAGGGAGCCAACAAGTGAACATCCTTTTGAACTGATTTTGAATATTTATGTTTTCCTTTAAAAAAAAAAACATCAAAATTAGATTAGAAGTATGCCTGCTGTGTTCTCAAAGTTAAAAGACAAAAATCCATCTCTGAACTTTTGTAAATTTTTAACATGCATTCTCTAAAAAACCTGCAGTAGAATAACATGAAAGAAAAACCATGAAGATACATGTTTCTTTTTTCTTTTCTTTTTTTTTTTTCTTTTTTTTTTTCTTTTTTTTTTTGAGACAGAGCCTGGCTGTGTCACCCAAGCTGGAGTGCAGTGGCCTGATCTTGGCTCACCGCAATCTCCACCTCCCAGGTTCAAGCAGTTCTCCTGTCTCAGCCTCCCCAGCTGGGACTACAGGCATGTGCCATCACGCCCAGCTAATTTTGTATTTTTAGTAGAGATAGGGTTTTGCCATGTTGGCCAGGCTGGTCTCGAACTTCTGACCTCAGGTGATCCACCCGCCTCAACCTCTCAAAGTGCTGGGATTACAGGCGTGAACCACCGCGCCCGGTCTTACATACATATGCTTCTGTGCTTCTTTGTCCTCTCCAAATTTCTTCATTGAGCATACCTTTGTAATTTGCTTTTTTTTTTTTTTTTTTTTTTTTTTTTTTTTTTTTTTTTTTTTTAAGAAACAAGGGGATTCCTTGTTTCCTT
The DNA here is from genome assembly GCF_047675955.1 of Chlorocebus sabaeus. Classification (NCBI taxonomy): domain Eukaryota; kingdom Metazoa; phylum Chordata; class Mammalia; order Primates; family Cercopithecidae; genus Chlorocebus; species Chlorocebus sabaeus. The sequence continues at coordinate 43,187,062 of NC_132919.1, forward strand.
CTTCTCTGGGAATAAAGGGGAGACATTCGATTGTAGAATCTGGTTTCAAATCCCCTCACCTTTAATTCTTGACTTACACAGCATATGTGGTATGCAGAGGCAGGTCCCAGCTCAAGATGTGGTCTGACTCTCACAGAGTGGACAGGGAGAAGCAACAACCTTTCTGCCCTTAGTGATCTGAATACAGCAATGTGACTTAAGTCTACACTGGTGTTTTTATTAGGATGTCTCATGGTTACACCGTTTGCATCGTACTTCTAGCAGGCTAAGGACCTGCATTTTCTTTTTGTGTGCCAAGATTGGTCAATGCTTCAAGCATTCTGTCCTTGAGCTATCTGTGGCCAGAGAAGGTGCCAGTATGGGTCCCAGAGAATGGGCTCACAGGACAGGGAGTATAAGCCAGAAGTCAAGGCAAGAACAAGAGGATCATAGTGGCAGAGGAGACCCCATGGTCAGAGCCAAAGGGTAACTGTTTAGTCAGAGTCAAAGAACGGAACAAAAAATCAGGAACTGAAGTACCCAATGGGTTAAGAAATGAGTTAGGCTGGGCACAGTGGCTCATGCCAGTAATCCCAGTGTTCTGGGAGGCCAATGCAGGAGGATCACATGAGGCCAGGAGTTTGAGACCAGCCTGGGCAACATAGTGAGGCCCCATTAAAAAAAAAAATTAGCTGGTACATGCACCTGTAGTCCTAGCTACTCAGGAGGCTGAAGTGGAAAGGTAGCTTGAGCCCAGGAAGTTGAGGCTGTAGTTAGCTATGAATGTTCCACTGCACTCCTGCCTGGGCGACAGAGTGAAATCCTGTCTCTAAAATAAAAATAAAGAAGTTAGCTGGTTACCCTGGTGACCTTGGGCAGTAGGGCTCTAGTGCTCTAGACTTGGGCTGTGTAAGGTGTCTGAGACTGAGTTTTTCAGGGTATTGGCCGTGTAGCTTGGGAATGGCACGATCGATTTTCAAGAATTTAGCTAGCCAGTTGTGTGATTGATTTGTTGAACCTGAGTGCATGCTTTGACATGCATCTCTATTAAATTCAGTCTTGCTATATTCAGCCCATTGTTACAGCTCAATAAGATATTTCTGGGACATGATTCTGTCACCCTTGTGTTTGCTCTCATTCCTAGCTCGATGATCCGGATTTGATCAGAATGTATTCCAGGTATTCATACCAATCTGTTGAAGTTCATAACCAAAGACCCCGGCTGCATCCTCCAGAGATATTTATTCAATCATTCATCACTCACCTTTTACCTTCTTATTTGTGAAAATAACCTGAGAGACTCCACAAAATTCTTTGTTGTAGAGCATTCCTCACATACATCAGTTTAATGACCTTAACCAAAAAGACTTGAGGTGAATTTAACGAGACTTGTTGTACTTGGCAGATTATATCTCTTCTCAACGTTTTCTCCTCTAAGCTAAGTATCTCAAGGGCTGTAATTTTTTTTGACACCAGAAATGGGAATAATGAATTACAATGTAATCGAGTGACAATAAGCTAGATGCCTTTACATAGAGGTAGTGTCCAAATTTGCATTCATTCCTAAAACATTTTTATGCCTGTGCAGTCACATTGACTGAAGATTCCAGCTGTCTGGATACCCAGATACTCACAAGGTAACCTGATCTTGGTACTAGATTTGGCCTGGGTCTGAGCAATTAGGTCTGTTTGTCTAGAGATGTTTTGATCAGTTCCCCAGAACTGAACAAATTCAGGAAAATCCACCCATGACAAATATCTACACATTCGATAAATTCATTTGGAAAAAAAATGTTTCTTGGGTGTCTACGTTGTGACTGGCACTGTTCTGGATCCTGGGATACAGCAGCAAATAAGATAAAGTTTATTCCCTCATAGAGCTTACATCAGAGCAAAAAGGCACATAATAGACAATTAAGCAAATAAACAAATAATACAATTTTAGGTAGTCGTAAACATCATGAAAAAATTACGCAAGGTAGGGGATAGACAGTGACTGGTGCATGGCTGCATGGTAACTGATGATGTCTATATAATCAAAATATATATACTGATTATGTCTATATAATCAAAATAGAATTTGTAATATGAATTTCTGTCCCATGGCAGATGTCTGTGTCCTTACTGCAGGACATAACTTTTTTTCAGTTACAGAGGGCAGGAAAGCTAAATTGAAATACATATCAGTTTGGAAAGTGAACAATTTGTATAAAGGGAGAAAGATGGTAGGATGTGGTAGGTTATGGACTGTCCCATTGCACTGAAACCTATAGCGGACACAGTGAAATGGTAAGAAATGAAATATGAAAGTAAGAACATTACATAACTGTGGTTCAACAAGAAAACATATACTCAAACCTAGATGACATCTTAGAGAGTACATCTGATACAGCCTCTTTCTCCCCTCACCTCCCAAGCCAAAGTTAAAAGGCATAAAGACAATGAGTGTGCAGTTCTGGGCTTTTCTGACTTGACAAGCCCCTCACCCTGTTTGGGCTGCTAGGCCAATGCCATCTTGGGTGCATCACTTGAGAGAGGCATTGGATACCTGCTCACTCATGCCAGTATGTATTTTACTGGTTTATATTCTGTGTGGTGCCTAGTAGTCAATACGGCCATTTAAAAAAGTCAACAAAACCACTGCTGAGTCTGACTTATCAATTTTGCCATCCTCAGACCTGCATCAGCCTCAAAGAAGGGTGGTCTAGTTCAGAATAAGAATAATCACTACACATTTTAAGCACTTTCTATGTGCCAGGCACTATCTCGTATGTTTTACATGGACTCATCTCTTTCACCTCTTACAACAAAACGAGTAGTATATCACATGCTTACAGCAGCACAATTTGCAGTTGCAGAAATATGGAACCATCCCAAATGCCCCTAATTAATGGATAAGGAAAATGTATATATATATATACACCATAGAACACTACTCAGTCATAAAAATGAATGAAATAATGGCATTTGCAGCAACCTGGATGGAATTGGAAACCATTATTCTAAGTGAAGTAACTCAGGAATGGAAAACCAAACATCGTATGTTCTGACACGTAAGTGGGCACTAAGCTATGAGGATGCAGAAGCATAAGAATAATACAATGGACTTTGGGGACTCAGTGGAAAGGGTGGGAGAGGGGTGAGGGATAAAAGACTACACATTGGATACAGTGTACACTGCTCCAGTGATAGGTGCACCAAAATTTCAGAAATTACCACTAAAGAACTTATTCATGTGACCAAACACCACCTGGTTCCCAAAAACCTATTGAAATCAATCAATCAATGAATTAAAATAATTAGATAGTGTATGAATCAAGATGGCTAACTGCTGTATCAAATAAGTCCTCAAATGAAAGGTGATTCCAGGTCGGCAAAGGGGCTCTGCTCCACACGTTCATTCAGCTACCGGGGATGCTGGCGGCTCTGCAACATCTAGATAGTGGAAAAGTAAAGAGGAAGGAAAATTGCATATAGGAAGTTTTTATGGGTCAGGTCTGGAAAGGTTGAACAACACTTCTGCTCATATTCCACTGGCTAGAAATAAGTCACATAGCCACTCTTAAAACTGCAGGAGAAGCTGGGAAACGTGCTCTCACTGTGTGCCCAGGAAGAAGAAGCAACAAGGAACTGTTATAATTATCTTGAATTTTTAGATGAAGAAACCAAGGCTCTGATAATTTAAATATCTTGTCTAAGATAGTAATTAATTAATTAATTAATTAAGTCAGTCAGGATGCTGCTGTTGAAACCAGGCTAGTCTGACTATCCTAGAGACACTCTTAACCAATACGTTATATGGCCTCTTGAGGGGAAATGCACACTGGCTTTGGTGATTCTCCCAGATATCCCCTGGAAAAGAACTGAGGGCACAATGCCAAATTTTGCCTCTGCAATCCCCATTTTTCTACGCATTTTTGGCTAAACAACCCTCTTGTATTGCCATAGACTTTCTTCGGTTAGGTTAATTTTTGTTAAGCTGGGACAAAGTTGCCTTTTCCTTCATCCAGGAAAATTTTTCATATCATACTTATGCATTAATTTTGCTGTCAAACTCTCAGAATTCTTGAGTGCATTTCATCATTTCTCCCACTTAGATGATTCTGCTATTAGTCAATAAAATCACTATACTTTCTAGGCATCCCTTTTACACCTGTGCATTCAAAACAGTTAAGCCAGCACTCTCTTTTGTTGTTGTTACCAGGATGTCTTCTCAGCTGTTACTGCTCTGAATTCCCTGGATAACACAGTTCTGCTATCTTTAGTCAATTTTACTGACCTCATGAATATACTGTCACTGTGGGAGCAGGCAAATCAATGAGAGCACAGAGGTTTAAACTTTCATGAAGGTTTATAATTGTTCAGGTCCTGCCCTGTCCATCTTGCGACATCAACATCTTTCTCAGTTCCCTCTCAGTTCTGCAAACGTGCTTCCCTCACCATAAATTCCACACCTCATAATATGCAAAAGAGAGGAATATTTTCAAGATAGATGGGAGAAATGAGCCTGTCTTTTGACCCCAATTCAGTTGTGTTCGTCATCAGGGGTTTCATCTGGTGATGGAGTGGTCCATGATATGCACTGATAGAAAACCTGCCCCTCGTCCCAACTTGAAAGCAGACATTCCAGCCTCCTTATCCCAGAGAATGATGCTCAGAACCACAAATGTCCTTTTCAGTATGAACAGAATATGCAACTATGAGCAAGGTAAAATTATGATTTTGACTATCTATCTAGATTTTTGACCAGGAAAACCACATCGTTCCCTAAGAAGAAAGGGAATGCTGGTTGTCCCTGTAGTATAGGATTTGGGGGAAGAATAAAAGAACTATCCTGAATTTAAAGGATAAAGAAATTAATTGTTTATCATAATGTTTTATTAATTGTTTATCATTAATTGTTTTCATAATGACCCTGTGGGCCCCTTGGGTAAAATAATGAGAAATGTAATGGAGAGCTGGTGATACTGGATGTGTGTCTTATCCAGATATCATGTTGAAATGTAATTCCCAGTGTTGGAGGTGGGGCTTGTTAGGGGGTGTTTGGGTCATGAGGGTGGATCTCTCATGAATGGCTTGGTGCCTTCCCTATTGTGATAAGTGAGATCTCACTCTATTAATTCACATGACAGCTGGTTGTTTAAAGGAGCCTGCCTTCTCCTTCTCTTCTCTTGCTCCCCATCTCTTGGTCCCACCCTTGTCATGTGACCCAAGGGCTTTCCCTTCACCTTCCGCCATGATTGTAAGCTTCCTGAAACCCTCACCAGAAGCAGATACCAGCATTCTGCTTTGTATATTGCCTGCAGAACCATGAGCCAAGTAAACCTCTTTTCTTTATAAATTACCCAGTCTCAGGTATTCCTTTATAGTGATGCAAAAACAGACTCACAGCTGGTTTCTGGGACCTGGCGATAAAAATCTCTGAGAAAGGTAGTAGAAAAAGGCATTTGAGGGAAAGTGCCTGAGTGAGCAGGAAATTCATTCCAAGGTGGAGAGATGAGAAAGTCGTAAGATGCTGGATGGGAATGAACACTTTTGGCCCAGGAAGTGCCACCCCTTGTTTCTCTGCACCTGAGGAACTTATCTGAGGTGTAGTGGGAAAGGGCGGCAATAACAATACTAGATTGTGTGCTCCACGAGGTCAGTGACCGTCATTGCCTTCTTCTCCACTGTGCCCCCAGTTCCAAGCCCAGTGCTTGGCATGTCATAGCTGCTAATTTAGTATTTGTTGAACACATGTTGCACAAGTGAATGAAAATGACAAGAGCCAGGCTGCTTTTTGGGATTGCTTGTAAAGAAATTATCATATTAACAGGGGTAAAAACTTTCCCCCATCACGCTAGGGTAATGATCGCTCCAAGGCCAGGGATGCAGCAGAAGGGTAAAAAAGAAGCCCTGATGGTAGAAGCCACCAAGCGGCAAGTGAGGTCACAATATGACAGAATGGCAAGAAATGAATGCATGAACTCCCACCCGACAGGGTCTGCCCAGGGAAGGGCGTGGACAGGAGAATGTTGGGGTCAATAATGTTTACCGGGGATGTGATCTCAACCCACTGTCATTGTTCTCTGTGCCTTAGCAGTGCCGTGACCTCTCTCTGCTTTTATTTTTTCGTGCTTCTCATCCTGCTTGAAAGATGCTAATTGTGATTTGGGAGCAATGAGCCTATTTTTTTTTTTTTTTAATGTTCCTCCCTGAAACTTAAACCTAATTCTTCCTTGTGGAGGAAGATGTCCAAATGAGTCTAATTTCTTTTCTGCAGGTTAGTCCTTCAAATAGAGAAAGACAGGCTAGAAAAGAATGCCATTTTCTTTTATCAGAGAAAGATCAAAAGGTTGTTTCCTTCTGCTTACATCCCAGTTGTGGTTGTTGGAGAATTTTGCTCAAGTCCTACCTTCTGGGCCCTCCTCACCTTCTTGAGGCTCAGGGGAGAATTTAATTAATACATCTCCTCACTTCACTTTTTGGACAATTCCAAAGTCATTTCATGTTGGCAGTATATTGATATCTCTTTGTGACGAAGTTAAAAATATGTTCGCTGTTCAATATGTAGGACCCATTGGGAATTTCTTTGTCATTTATCTCACATTGTCAAATTTATAAAATTAAAATTGCATGTAAACAGATGATTTTCTGAGTACTCAAAGCTGTTACTGATCAATAATTCCCTTCAGGTAAGAATGTCTTTATTTCTGCCTTTTGCTTCCAGGGATGCTTCTGGTGTAGGAGAGCAAAGATTTGGAAGAAATCTGTCATGGTTGATCTCCATCACTTCAGTTTGCTTTGAAGTGTACTTTTTGGCAATTAATGAGCACGTACATGTCTCTCTCCCTACCCTTAGGCTCAGGAAACTAGAATAGAGAGGAATTGGGTGTACATGTGGTGAGTAATGTTAGATGGTCAGAGGTTTGAAACGTAAGTATTATAGAATAAATTTTAGAAATATTAAATAAATTCCTTCTTTCATACCATGACCTGTTTCCTTTGACTCAGCGGCATTAATTGCCTCAGAGAGCATGAAAGGAAGGCATAAGGAAATTAGAATAGAGGCAAATTCTTTTTCCTTCTTTTATTTGAATTCCAAATGGACTCTTGAAACTCAGTGCAGAGGCATTAGTTTTGAAATCTAAAGCTTTTATTTTTGTGCAGAAGGCAAAAGATGAATTGGTTTCTTTTTTCTTTCTTTTTTTTTTTAATTTTCAAAGGTTAAAACTCTGCAGAAAGCCAGGTATACAGTTAATTCCCTCAATATATTGGGGGTGGAAAGTGACAGCCTGGGTAAAGAGAAGCTTCAGAGAAGGATAAGGGAGCTTAGCTGCCAGTCAGACCCAGAGGCAGGTCTGGTCCCTTCTGCCTGCCTGTGAATAAGCCTGAAAGGGATAGATGATAGCAGACTAGAGCCCAGATAGGGAGGGCAACCCAAGAATAGAGGAGCTGTGTAGCTTGCTCCCCAGATAAAGCCTGAGGGGGTGGCAGTGCTTTACAGAAGTCCCCTAGCCCTGCTTCGGAGAGTAGCTGTACAGTATAAATGGAAATTAGGCAGGGAGGGCTTGAGATAGCATCACCCCACCCAATAGGCTCTTATAACACCTGAGAGGTAAGGGGCAACGTCCAAAATTTCTACATGCCCCTTAGAGGGACTTAGAGTGGCTGATAGTATGATAGCAGTGGCACATCTGAGGGACCTGCAGCAAACTTGATACTTGCCTCCTCGGAGGAAGGAATTTGGCTGAGGGGCATACGTCAGAGTGAGAGACCGAGGAAAGTGTAAGAGCAGGAGTGATTTACATTAGGTAAACTTGTATACATATGTAACAAACCTGCACATTGTGCACATGTACCCTAGAACATATAGTATAATAGTAATAATAATAATAATATTAAAAAGCACAGGAGTGGGAGTTTATTTAAAAGTTTTAGAGCAGGAATGAAAGGAAGTAAAGTACTTATGGAAGAGGGTCAAGTGGTTGACTTGAGAGATCCAAGTGTGCTGTTTGGCCCTTAACTTGGGGTTTTATACATTGGCATGGTTCTGGGGTTTCTGTTTCTCCTCTCTTCATTTTTCCCCTGGATCAGACTGTCTGCATGCACAGTGGCCTGCCAGCACCTATGAGAGGCTGCAGTGTGTTTACTGATGTTGTGTGCATAGTCACTTGAGGTATTTTTCCCTTACCAGTCAAGTGTTCCTAGCAGAAAGGTTATATACTGGTCAAAGTCTGCCATTTTGCCTCTTAGTGCATATTCTTGAACCCACTCGCCAAACTCCTGGGATCTTACGGGAAGCTGCTGATCACCAGCTTCAGGTGTTGTCTATCTATTGGGAGACTGCCTTTCCCAGGTGCCAGATGCAACCAATTATTATTTCAGCTAGACAAGTTTTTTGTTTTTTTGTTTTTTTGTTTGTTTGTTTGTTTGTTTGTTTGAGATAGGGCCTCACTCTGTCACCCAGGCTGGAGTGCAAGGTGCAATCTCGGCTCAGTGCAACTTCTGCCTCCCAGGCTCGGGTGATCCTCCTGCTTCAGCCTCCCAAGTAACTGGGACTACAGGAACATGCCACCGTAACTAGCTAATTTTTGTCCTGACCTCGAGTGATCCACCCACCTTGGCCTCCCAAAGTGCTGGGATTACAGGCATGAGCCAACGTGCCCGGTCTCACCGTCACTGGACGGTTGCCTAACATTCTTGGAAGTGGGTGGCAGTGGCAGTTGGTGGGGAGTGGGCTGGGGGGCTCTCCTGCCCTGCTCATATCTGCCTAATTACCTACTCTAATAAGAAGATTTGCTAACCCAAGAAGAACTTGGCCATCAGAACAAGGATGGCCTCTATGCACCTGCCAGCGGAAGGTAAGGCAGGACAGAGAATATGCCAGTGTAAGGGTTCCCAGCCTCCAGGCTGTGGACCAGTACTGGTCCGTGGTCTGTTAGGAACCAGGCTGCACAGCAGGAGGTGAGCAGTGGGTGAGTGAGCAAGCAAGCATTACTGCCTAGCTCCGCCTCCTGTTAGATCAGTGGCAGCATTAGACTCTCATAGGAGCGCAAACCCTATTGTGAACTGTGCATGCGAGAGATCTAGGTTGCATGCTCCTTATGAGAATCTAATGCCTGATGATCTAAGGTGGAACAGTTTCATCCCCAAAGCATCTTCCCCTGCCCATCCCTGTCCATGGAAAAATTGTCTTCCATGAAACCAGTCCCTGATGCCAAAAAGGTTGGGGACCACTGTGCTAGCAGATACAGCAGGGACCCAAGGCAATGACCAGGGTTTATATGAGGGGAATTACATCCCAGCAGATTCCATCAGATATAGGTGGAAAGCTGCAGACCAGATACCCCATCCCACCAAAACTCTCCCCATAGTTAGATGCTACTTTGGGGTGGGTGGGCAGAACACTAAGTCTTAGCTTGTACTTCCTGGAAAGAAAATCAACCAGTTGACTGAATTTATCTGCCTGGAATAGATGGTTTTCTACAATCTATTCAGATAGAATGAAGGCCCTGGCTAGTCATGAAGTTGAGCTAGAGAACAATTTTGCAAAGTTATGTTCTTTGTATTCATGAGCTTTATGGCCTGATAATTAATGTCCACTCTTTCAGTTAGGGGTCCTCCCTGGCAAAGGCCCTGCTCAGAAACCATCTGAGTTTACTCAATTTAAGCTCCTTTACAGGTTTCTTAAACAGGGGAGTTTCATCTGACATGGATGCTTTAGTTGTAACTCAGTCCATAGATGGAACAATGGAGCAGATAACCTTAAGGGTACATCCCTTGCTTTACCGGTTTGATCTTTGGGCAGTTTTACAAATATCTACTGCTATGTAAACTTTCTATGATTAATTAATTGGATTTCAGTTTCCTAAACTGCTTGACACTCTTCATGATTTCTTTTCTTATTTATTATTATAAAAATATTAAAATGTAAACAAATGCAACTGTCATGTTGAACATAGAAACTTGAAGGATATAGCAGACAACCTGATTCCGTTCTTCCCACTGCACTGCATGGTCATTTGGGAGGGAACATTCTTTCTTACCCTTTTGGATGCATTCCAGGAAGGGCCCTATAATATTTCAGGCCTCTTTGAGATAATTAAAAAGTCTTTGGGTCACTTTAATACTGTAAACATTATCAGTCCAGTTTGAAGTCGAAACTGCAAATTTCAATGAAAAGCTCCCATTTTCTAGCTTTGGGTGAGCGTTTCTGTTCCTTCACCCACTCATATCATTGCTAATTCTTCCAGAGTCAAAATGGGTAGGGATGAGGGTGGGAGAAAGGAGGAGGCAAGCGGGCAGGGAATGTCTTCTTTGATTGATATTGTACGTTGCCACTCTCTGGGCTTTGAGATGTTTTAAGGGGACTTTTTCTTGAAATGCTATGGGGGTACTTTGCAGAGCCCCTAACACTAAGGAGGTTCTGGTTTTCTCACTTCCAGTTTCCTTACCTGGAGGATGTACTCCTGGACTTTTCACACTTTGAAACAGAGTCTCACTCTGTCACCCAGGCTGGAGCGCAGTGACCTGATCACAGCTCACTGCAGCCTCCAACTCCCTGGGCTCAAGTGATCCTCTTGCCTCAGCCTCCCAAGTAGCTGGAACTACAGACATGTGACACCACACCCAGCTAATTTTTTAAATTAAATTAAATTTTTAAAATTAAAATTAAAATTATTAGTTTGTAGAGATGGGGTTTTGCTGTGTTGCCCAGGCTGAGTCTTGACCTGCTGGCCTCAAACGATTCTCCCGTCTGGGCTTCCCAAAGTGCTGGGATGACAGGCATGAGCCACACACCTGACCTGATCAAGTCTTCTTGTGCTGCCAGATAGCCCTACTGGTTCTTACCTGGTCCCAGGAAAAACAGATTTCTTAGATCTGCTGTTGATGGGGGGCAGTTTCTTCCCAACCACCGCATCTACTCTCTGCTGGAGGCTGCTGTGGCCTCTGTCCTGTAGATGCCTCAGGCATGAATGGGATTCTACACCACGGTGTCCCCAGCTCAGGACACACACAACCAGTTTTCTGAGTGGCCCCAGTGGAGCTACTTTCACTTGACTTGAGAAGCAGGCATCCTGCACTCTTCCTTAGGGTTCATGGGTGTCCTGCGTGTGTTGGTGGGTTGCAGTAGAGGGGATGGATGAGATGAAGCATGCACCCTGCTCTCTCTTCTAAAAAGTCTCTGATTTGAAAACTCTCCCCACCTCTCCAGTTTTAATCCTGATAGATGCTTAAGAGGATAATAGGATAAGCATTATAAAAATGATTTTCAGTTGTCTCCTTTGATGGATCACCTCCTTTGATCCTAGAAGGTGAAGTACCCCTCACTTGGAATAAAGTACCTCTCACTTTGGAATAAAGAATGAATTGACACTTATGGATTTAGGGTTTCAGCCATTTTAACAAACAGTGAGGAGATGTAATAAAAAATATTTTTAAAAGCATAGCAAATACCTAGGAATAAGTAAACACGTATGGTGTTAATGATAGAAGTGTACTGAAATACACAAAAGAGAATGTGAATAAATTGAGACATTCCATATTCCCAGATGACTAAACATCATAAATACAATAATTATGATAATAACCATGTATTGAACACTAAACGTGTATCTGCCACTATGCTAGGCATTTTTAATTTTTAGCTCTTATAATCTACAACCTAAGAATTATTATCCTCATATTTCCGGAAGGAATGTAAATGGATTCATTCAATAATTTATTCATTCTTAACAATTAAGTATTTATTGAGTGCCCGTTTTTCATCATACTGGAAAGAGACTATGAATGACGATACCACGACCCTGCCCTGAGAGTTTATAGTCCAGGTAAGAAAACTGAAGCTAGGGGAGGATCAAGTAATTTGCCCAGGGTCACATAACTTGAAAATAGCAAACAGTAGATTTGAACTCTTACTTTAGACACTTGTGTTCCCAAGTACTAAGTACAGAAACAGCATTCCCCGGTGGGGCGCGGTGGCTCATGCCTGTAATCCCAGCACTTTGGGAGGCTAAGGCGGGTGGATAATTTGAGGTCAGGAGTTCGAGACCAGCCTGACCAACATGATGAATCCCCGTCTCTACTGAAAAAACAAGTACAAAAATTAGCCAGGTGTGGTGGCGGGCACCTGTAGTCCCAGCTACTTGGGAGGCTGAGGCAGGAGAACGCCTTGAACCCAGGAGGCGGAGGTTGCAGTGAGCGGAGATCACACCACTGCACTGCAGGCTGGCAACAGAGCAAGACACCGTTAAAAAAAAGAAAGAAAGAAAGAAAAAAAAGAAACAAGAAACAGCATTCCCCAAACTAATTGATAGGTTCAGCATTTCAGTAGGACATTAAATCGGTGGGGAAGCTTGTCAAATGGATTCTGAATTTCATCTGAAAGGATAAACATGAGGATATAGTTAAGAAAATGTATAAAAAATTTTAAATGAATGCAAAGCGTCGGATATCAAAATAAATTACCCAACTACCTCGACTTTTAGGTAAGCTTCAAAAAATAATAGGAAAATAAGTGGAACAGAATGGAAAGCTGTAGAATCATAAATAATGTATGATGAAAGAACATTTACAAATAACAGGAAAGGGAATATTCAAAAACTAGTATTAAAGTGATTGCATATTTGAAAAATTCAAGTGAGAGTCTTACTTTACAATTCCCAGGAGATAAATTTCATGCAGTGAAATGTAAATATATATATATATTTTAAAAACTAGAAGAGAACATCGGCAGATAGTGAACTAATTAGGGATGGATGAGGACTTTTAAGCCCCAAAGCCATGGGAGAGGTCATAAAGAAAAAGATTGTTATATCTGATTATCTAAAACTAAGTATTTTGTTACCAATAAAAGAAACAAAAGTAAAAGGTATAGGACAAACTAGAAATCATATTTACAAATCAACAAAATGAAGCGCCAATTGCCTTACTTAAAAAAAAAATTCTAATTATACTAACGTTACTGACACTGGCATAAAAATGTGCAAAGGTGCCGGGCGCGGTGGCTCACGCCTGTAATCCCAGCACTTTGGGAGGCCGAGGCGGGTGGATCACCTGAGGCCAGGAGTCCGACACCAACCTGGCCAACATGGTGAAACCCCATCTCTACTAAAAAAAAAATTTAAAAATTAGCTGGCTGTGGTGGCAGGCACCTGTAATCCCAGCTCCTCGGGAGGCTGAGGCAGGAGAATCACTTCAACCCGGAGGTAGAGGTTGCAGTGAGCCCAGATTTCGCCACTGCACTCCAGCCTGGGTGACAGAGCGAGACTCCATCTCACAAAACAAATAAACATAAAAATAAAAAATAAAATAAAAAATAAAAAAAATTGCAGTGGACTGACATAAATCAGCATGATTGAAACGAATGATGCTCAAGGCTGTTGTGGGTGGAGTGAGATCTCGACCTACCTCCCCTCTAGTGGGAGCCACACAGTGACAAATTTCATGGGGGAGGCATTTCACAATAAAAGTCCTAAAAGCTTTAAAATGAGCACCTCTTTGAATGTGAAAACTCCATTTATTTATTTATTTATTTATTTATTTATTTTGAGACGGAGCCTTGCTCTGCCGCCCAGGCTGGAGTGCAGTGGCCAGATCTCAGCTCACTGCAAGCTCCGCCTGCCGGGTTTACGCCATTCTCCTGCCTCAGCCTCCAGAGTAGCTGGGACTATAGGGGCCCGCCACCTCGCCCGGCTAGTTTTTTTGTATTTTTTAGTAGAGACGGGGTTTCACCCTGTTAGCCAGGATGGTCTTGATCTCCTGACCTCGTGATCCGCCCGTCTCGGCCTCCCAAAGTGCTGGGATTACAGGCTTGAGCCACCGCGCCCGGCCGAAAACTCCATTTCTAAGAGTTTAAAGACATAGCTGCTCTCAAGTTTATATTTAAACAATGGCTACTTCTCAGACCTACTTAAAATGGTGATTAATTAGACATAATCTTTACAAACAATGATAGGGAACTGTTCATGATGATTTATGCCTAACTATGGTGGGATATTATATAGCCATTTAAAGAAATCTTATTTTCAAATAATAGTGGCAGAAGCAATGATAACAATATAAGATCAAATGAAAAGAGCAGGACACATATTTATGCATAATGCAAGACACCAGTTTTACAACACATGTGTGTTCTTGGGTTTGTGTGTATGTATCTTTATTTAAAGATATTAGAAGGAAATACACATAGTATACACAATATCTGTGTATATTTTAAGTGGGGAAAGATCTACCTGTCAAGAATCAATTTCTTCATCTTTCTAATTTTATGATTTTATAATCTAACAAAAACATTTTAAATTGGCACACCGAGTAAAACCATCCTCTTATTTTTGGCATCTGTTATTTCTCTTTTGAACTTTATCGAGAGAAGTAATACAGGCCTCTCAGATGGCAACCTGCCAACATCACAGATCAGGATTTTAATGAATTCCCTCCTTCTGAGCCCTAATTTAAGCCCAATTTAAAGTAAACAAAACAAACATATTACTCCATAAAGGGGAATGAGCGCTTCTTTGTTGTGCAGACTTTGAATTTGAATCTCTTTAGAAAAAGAAAAATAGAGCAAAAAATGAGCTTAATAAGCTAGACTCCTCTTCTGCTCAGGCTTTTCTCATTAGGGTTTAATAACATAAAATGCCATTAAAAATTTAAATTGATAATATGGTGTATCTGTGAATTAGTTTTCTTCTCCCTGCATGTTGGGAACAAGTGAATATTCCAGATGCAGGGGATCCTGCCTGGGAGATAATCGGTGGTACATCAGCGGGCTCCGTCCCTTCCATCCTCCTTCTTTCTCTCCCACTAAAGATATATGCACACACAGACACGAACATGTCTGCACGCACACATGCACATGTGTGTGCACACACACGAACACGCTCACATAGACACATTCTTGCCCTAACTTGTGTTGTAAACACAAGTTATAATGTTAGTATAACCAGGGATGCCCAACCTTATACACTCAGCCTGCCTCTTGGTGAAGCTCCAAATTCCACAGAATGAACAGCCTGATTCCAAGAGGATAATCCTCTCGGAAGAGGGGAATAAACGGTGGGATGGAGAGCCGTGTTCTCGGCAAACCAAAGCTATCTTTCAGCCCATGATGTGACCTAGGAGACAACAGTGACATGAAGTCCTCTGTCGTCCACAGCATCAGCATCAGATGTGAAACAGCATTGACTAGTTGAGCACGGGTCCCCAGCTGCTCTCCCTTATCCAGAACGGGTGGACTGTACTTTAAAGACTATGGCCGTGATAAGGCAGGTACGTGTCTGCTACATTGTATTTCTTTGAATATAAGCAAATTCCACCTTATTCTATAGGTGGCTATTTTCATCTCAGATGGACAGATGAGGAAAGTGAGGCACAACTTGCCCAAGTAGTGTGTCTAGGGCTTGACTCTGACTCCCCAGCTCTGGCTCTTCCTTCATGCCCAGCTCCTCCCAGCTGAGAGGACAGGTTTGGATGAGCCTCAGCTGGGCCTGCGTATGAACTGGCATCTCTGCTGCCTCTGACCTGGTTCTAGCACAATCCTTAACAGATAAGACCTACTCTTCTCTCTCAGCTCGTTTCCTCCCCCAGATGAAGTGTTAGAAAGAACTTTGTTCATAGGGCATTTTCTCTTGGCTGCATCATTGGGTCTCCTAACATAGTCACTATTTGTCTGTCAAGAATGGAAAATAAACAGTTATTTTTCTGAAATCTTCAGACTCCTCTTTCAGCCTTCTCTTACAGATTACTTTCCATCCCTCCTCTTTTATAATATAAGATTTAATTATTTTTTTAACTTTTGAGAGGGAGTCTCACTCTGTTGGAGAGCAGTTGCATGATCTTGGCTGACTGCAGCCTCCACCTCCCCGGTTCAGGTGATTCTCCTGCCTCAGCCTCCTTTGTAGCTGGGATTATAGGTGCCCACCAGTATGCCCTGCTTTTTTTTTTTTTTTTTTTTTTTTTGTAGAGACAGAGTTTTACCATGTTGGCCAGGCTGGTCTTGAACTCCTGACTTCAAGTGACTCACTCACCTCAGCATCCCAAAGTGCTGGAATTACAGATGTGAGTCACCATGCCCAGCCTTAAAATGTCTAACTTATAATAACTGAAACTTGTTTACACAAATATACCATTTCCCCACAGGTCTGTTTTATTTTCAAGATTCTTGCCTTTAATTGTGGAAGAATAAGCTTTATTCACTACTCAAAGATTTGCAGGATCATAAAACAACATGGACGTATTCTTCCTCCTCTCCTTTCATTCCCTCCCCCCCTCCCTTTTTCCTTCCTTCCTTATTTCTTTCCTTCCTCTCTCCTTCCTTCCTCCCTTCATTCCTTCCTCCCTCACTCCCTCCCTCTCCCTCCATCCTCCCTCCTTCCTTCCTTCCTTCCTTCCTCCCTCCCTTCCTCCATCCCTCCCCTCTCTCCCTCCCTCCTTCCTCCCTCTCTCCTTCCTCCCTCCCTTCCTCCTTCCTTCCTTCCTTCCTTCCTTCCTTCCTTCCTTCCTTCCTTCCTTCCTTCCACCAACAGGGTGACCTTTGTGCAACTCCTTTGTACAGAACAGCACTGATTTTTCACGTTGTACCTATGTAACTATGAGTAGCACCCACTGTCACTATCAGAAGTGTCCTGGTTTGAATGATAAATTATATGATCTCCCAACCCACCCAACAGGCATTTATTGAACATCTTATAAACACCTACACAGCACACTGTACTAGGTAAAACAGGTGCACAAAAGCAGTTCACAGTCTGTAGTTCACAGTCTGTAGTCAAGTCAACAACAGTGTTTCTCTGCCTGTCTCCTGGGCAGTGCTATGAAGTGCTATGAAAGATTAGAACGTACTGGAAGAATTGCCATGGATTTCTGGAGGCAGACTTCCTTGTTTTCTAAGCCAAGCCCAGATTAGAACTTGGAGTAAATTGACCAAAGAATTTCAGTTTCCTCATCTGTCAAGAGGCTGTAATTATGAAGCTGTGGGGAGGATTAAAACAGATTATGTTAATAAAAGCATCTAGTACAGCCTGGTACCTTGAGACTTAAAAATGCCAGCATTTATCAATATTTGATTATTATTACTACCATTACTATTTTATTGTTTTCTTAATTACGAAAGAATTGCATGGTTATTATAAGCAAATTCAATAATACAGAAATAGAGTGAAAAGTAAAAGTCACCCTTCCCACTGGTCTGCAATTCTACCGCAAAGATCATCGGCGTTAACACTTTGTGGGTAGCCTAGATCTTGTTCCACTCAAACTATATGTGTTTGCAAACGTGCACATGTGCGTGCATGAGAGCGTGTGTGGCGTGAATGGGACAGAGTGCTAAATGGGATATTTCCTGTTGTTTCAGATTTGCAGTCAATGCATTAAATCTGAAAACAATTGGTGATAAGGGTCCCTGTATTCTAAAGAGAAGCACAAAATACACCCTATCCCATTTGCTAAAACAAAGCAAATAGAGACCAGTGACATAAATACTAACAGCCTAGTAAAAGTAGACTAGAAATCAATTTGAAATAAGAGTATTTGAAGCAGATTTGTAGGAGTAGAGAGGACGTTAGCTTTTCTCTCCTCCTCTGTTTCAGGCCCAGTTAGGAGACTGCCTATGTGAATGGCTCATTCCTGTGTGGGAGGAAAAGGGCGCTCTATTCCCTGGCTAAACACCTGCTGGGCCGGGGTATTGGAAGCCCATCCTGCTCAGGGCACTGAGGTGGACTGAGACTGGAGGGTTCTAAGCGGGAGCCTTGAGTATGTCTGTGGGAGTTGGGGTGTACATGCATGGAGTTACAGGTGACTGTTTTCCTGCAGTTGAAGACTGAGGGCAGGAGTCTGGCTAGGGCTGCCCGGGATGGCATATCCTGGGGACAGTCAGCAGTTTGACAAGTTGTATATGCTGGAGAAAGAATGTGTGAGCTTCATGCATAGAAATTCACTGGACTTTAGCCATCTTGACAGAAGCCTGCCCTAAAGAGTGGCCTGTTAGGGTGCAGGGACCCCCGAAGTATGGGCTTGTAGGGTGAACCGCTATGAGAAGTTGCAGGAGGGTAAGTGGAAAGTGCCTCCCTCAGTAATGTTGAAGTTTCCCATAAAGGTTTCCATGAAAGAGCCAGAATTTAGATGCCTGTCATGACAGAGGGCATGACCAGAACCCTGGTATTATCACAGCCAGCACTGGCTGAGTAAGACAGTTTGCCCTTTTCCTTTGATACCTTTTTTTTTTTTTTTTTCTTTCTGAGACAGAGTTTCCTCTGTTGCCCAGGCTGGAGTGCAGTAGCGTGATCTTGGCTCACTGCAACCTCCCCCTCCCGGGTTCAAGAAATTCTCCTGCCTCAGCCTCTTGAGTAGCTGGGACTATAGGCACCCACCACCACACCTGACTAAATTTTGCATTTTTAGTAGAGATGGGGTTTCACCATATTGGCCAGGCTGGTCTTGAACTCCTGACCTCAGGTGATCCACCTGCCTCAGCCTCCCAAAGTTCTGGGATTATGGCGTGAGCCACTGTACTCAGCTGACACCTCCTTTTTCAGGACTTGACCCTGTTGGAGTCATCAACAACCGTAGGAGGAAAGAAAGGAAGAGTGTAAGAAAAGACATTCTCTCTACCCCACTAGGATTAGGCCTGGGCTGGTAAGAGAAGAGAAGTTTTCAACTGGATGTGAAGTTGAAGTTTTCATTTTACTGGCTAGATTTCTTAATAGCTGCAAGTGATCAGAAAAGACGCTTTGGGATTTGCCTGATATAACAGCACATGAATGGGGTTGGGGGGCATGTAAACAATCACCCCACAGCCATTTTCTGTTGGTTACTGGGTTCAGCTCTCTCAACAAGCCCCCTGCACACACATACACAGACACACACACACACACGCACTATATATATATATATATATGTAATAATTCACAATAGTACATAGACACCTACACACGTAATGTATATGGAATAATTTACAGAGATTTTTCAAAGACATCATGCTATAAAAATTTTATAACTTGCTTTTCTCACTAATCAATATAGAGTCTATGATAATAAGTATAGACCGCCTTATGCATTTAATAATACACTATTTAATATATTCACAAACATTTAATTAACCATTCTTTTACTTAGGGACATTTAGGTAATTTCCAATTTTATACTGCTAGAAATAATGCTTCAGTATATTTCTTTTATCCAAGTGCCCATATTTTTGTAGGAGGAAACTCCTAGAAGTAAAATGGTACAAATGTTTTAAAGTTTGATAAATATTATAAAGTTGCTTTCCATAAGATTTGTACCAGTTTATCTTCCCACCAAGTGTATATGAGATCCTCTCTTTTCACAGCCTTACCAAAAATATATATAAATATTTGTCAATCTAAAAGATTAGAAAACTCTTATTTTGTTTCTCAGATTTTTTTAATACAATGAGGTTGAACATTTTTCAGTAGGTTTATTGGCTATCTCTAGTTCCTTTTATGTAAATTGTCTCTTCACCTGTACCACTTTTTGTATATGTGTGGGTGTGTTTGTGTGTGTGTGTGTGTGCATTTGTCTGCTGTTTATGTCTTTCCCAGTTTGTTGTTTATATGTTTACCTTTTAATACTGCTTATGGTATCTTTTGCCCTGTACAAGTTTTATGTAATGTAGACAAATCTGTCATTTGTTTTTACTTTGTGTGCTAACCTATGAAAGGCTTTTCTACTTCAATATTATGATTGTTTGACTCTTTAGATCTTTAATTCATCTGACATTCATTTTATATGATGGGAAATGCTTCCTTTTATATAATATTTTTAAAGTACTATAATAAATATATAATGTAACCAACATCTCTTGATACCTTTTTCTGTTATACGGATCTATTTCTCTATCCTTGTCTCACCATCATGTGGTTTCATTACTAAAACTTTATAGTATAAACACAAATTCTCTTGAATTAAACAAAAATTTCCTTGGCTATCCTCTTGCATTTATTCTTCCAGATATAGTGTAAGATGTATCCAGTCAAACTCCAACCTCGCATATAAACATTATAGTGGAATTTCACTTCTGGCCATGGCAGGCTAATTTGTTTAGAAAAACTTACCTGCTAAGAACTACTAAAAAGGGTGGACAACATATATATAATATAAAATAGTATGTTTGGTAGTTATTCAATACTGCTTGAAAGTATTGGAGAACTACCAAGACAGTAACAAATGTAGATATATATGTAGATGTAGCTATAGATAGATACCTTTTTGAAGGGGTGTGTATGTGTGTGTGTGTGTGTGTGAGTGTTTGTGTTTAATCTTGAAGGCATTGAAGAGATACCAATGCAGCCAGTACTTGAGCAAGCAGAAACCCAGAGAAAAGTAAGTTCATATAGTTGAGCCCAACTGGTGTCAGTTGGTGCCTGAAAAACTAATTAGAGTTTTCTTTTTTATTCATATGGGAGAGACGTTGCTAAAAATTGATATTAGGGCCCATCAAGGAGGGCTAAGGAGGGATTAAGGTGAGTAAGTGATCTACTTTTATTGTGACTGTTGTCACAAGCAAAAGTAAATTCTTCCTGAGAAAGAATCTTTTATAGCTCTGATTATCTGTGTAATTTTTTATACACAATATTTAGAGTTCAATTTTTAAAACCTGGCAGGCAAAAAAAGATAAGAATTAACCA
This sequence comes from Chlorocebus sabaeus, assembly GCF_047675955.1. Lineage (NCBI taxonomy): Eukaryota > Metazoa > Chordata > Mammalia > Primates > Cercopithecidae > Chlorocebus > Chlorocebus sabaeus. The sequence goes on from NC_132919.1 coordinate 43,207,668, forward strand.
AAAAGTATATAAAAAAGCAGATCACAGAAATAGACTCACAAGTAATCTACATGTTAGAGTTTATCAGGAATAAACTTTAAACTGAGTATAATTAATACATTCAAGAAATTGGATGACAAAATGGAGAATTTAAGCAGAGAACTGGAGACTATGAAAAAGGGTCAAATAAAAACTATAGAACTAAACAATACAATAACTGAAATTAAGAACTAAATAGTTTAACACCAAATTAACCACAGCTAAAGAGACAATTAGTGAACTGGAAGATAGGTCAGAAAAAAATACTCAGAATAATACAGGAAGAGAATAGCATTAAAAATAGAAGGACAGAGGAACATGATGAAAAGGTCATACATACAGCTGAAGTTTAAAAAAAAAAAGAAAGAAAAAATGAAATAGAACAGAAGAATATCTAAAGAGATATTGGATGAGATTTTCCAAAAATGACCCAAAAAATCAAATCACATTTTCAAGAAGTGCTATAAACTCCAATAGCAAGTAGCAAAGAAAAGTATCTCTGTATAGAACATACTAAAACTAAAAATACCAAAGATAAGGAGAAAAATCTTAAAACCAGTGAAATGAAGTAAGAAAAATAAAGATCACCTTCAAAGGCACAAGAAAGACTGATGACCAGCTTCTTAACAGAAATAATGGAAGGCAGAAGATAATGAAATAATGACACCAAAATCTTGAAACATATAGCATTCTTTTCTTGAACACCTTTAGTCAGTTTGTGAAATAATCAGTTCTATTAGAGGATGTGTATGATTGGCAGAAATTTTCCTCTTATATTGTACTAAAATGTATCTGCTTATAATTTTCACTGGCTATAGTTTTACTCATGTTAATTTCAGAGAATTTAGAATATCAGGACTTTTGGAGCTAAATTTTCCTCTATTTGTTTGTGTAAGATAATTCTCAACAACTTCTGATGTTTGAGAAATATTTTTCAAACTCACCTTAGATCCCCTACCATCTATTCATTCTACAAACAATAAGCATGTATTAGGTACCTGTCATTTTTTTTTAAATGACATCAATGCAATGATAACTATGACATGCTTACTCTTCATGAGGAGCTCTTCATAAAGAGGATGGGAAAGACAATAGATAGTAATTGCAATGCACTGTGATAACTTCAATTACAGGTGTAAACATAAGATGCTATTAGAGTATAGGGCAGGAACATCTAACTCAGCGTGGGGGAAGAGGACCTAGTTCCTAAAGGAACTAAAACCTGATGGGATTAAGAGTTAGCTATATTTTCCTTTTTGGAGGGAAAAGCAAAACAGGTGTTCTACGAATAGAGACCCATATGTGCAAAAGCATAAAGAAGTGAAAGAGCATGCCATCTGGTCTTTCTGCCTTTTTCTCAACTACAGCAGATGAGCTCCTTCCTGCAGCCAGGAAATATAACTTCCAGCAGCTCTAGAAAAATACTGCTCCAGTTTAGCAAACTCAGTGGAAAAATGAAGCATTTTTCTACAGTCCAATGATGGTTTTCTGGAGACATGAATGCTGAATGACCTTTCTTGGCTCTTATGCTCATCCTCCAGACTACTTAAAGTGGGAGAGGAATGTAGCACCAAGACTGAACAACCTAGAAGTATGTACCTAGCTTTTGGGGGAGAAGAAGAAATGATTAGAGAAAGATCAACAATTTCCATCACCAATGGAATCTCATAGAGTCAGGGAAGGTAGGGTTCCAAGGGATAAGATGTCAGTCAGAAAGAAACCACGCCTATTAAACAATGCCTATTAAACCCTTTCAAGACTGTTAACTCTGCAGCCCAGATGTTTCCATGGCAGCGGGTAAGCTGTGGCTGCAGAAACAGCCTTCCCCTCCACAGTCACAAACCCATTCTCAAGAGCTTTTCTGTGTTCGCATAGAATGAGCATAGAATTTGCAGTCTGAATTCCTGGCCAGTTTTATTCCTGTTACTACCTGTGTTGCCCTGAGAAAGAAACCCTTTAAACCCAAACTTCTGTGTTTATAATAATATGTGCAATGTCATACTGGTTAGGTATTAAATTAAATTAGGTATTAAATTAAATTAAATGACATCATTTAATTTTGTGAAATTAATAACTGTAGTATTAATAATAAACTAATATCTGTGGTAACAGGTCCTGCCTGTTTAGTCCTACTCAATACCTGTTTATATTTCCTTTGCTTTTATCTTGGACTCTCAAGCATGTAAGAGATCAGGCCTGGGGGTGAGAAATATATATATGCGAATCAGGTGTTCAAGACTGAGAGACCATAAGAGCAGACTGTGGAAAGGCTGAGTTGGTGGAGGAGGAGTAGAAATTTGAGTAATGGTGAACAAGAGGATATGAGTGTGGGGCACAAAGTGCCCTAGCTTGCGAATTGACTCTGGCACCATATGTGTGTGTGTGTGTGTGTGTATGTGTGTGTGTGTCCCGTATCTACATGTCTTGACTATATTGAACAAATTAAAGGTAAATTATTGATACTAATATAAATGACACTAAAGAATAAAGGACAAGAGAAAAGGAGAAACATTCAATTCCACCATGTAAATGTAATTCCATCTTTGTGAATTGTTTACTGTTTATGCTAATCACCCTGCAACATAATAAGAATTCTTAACATTATGAAATATGTTTCAGATTAAATTTGCTGCACGTTGCATTTGGTGACAAAAGTCAACCGTGTGCATGCATGCTCAGCTTTGCTGGGTTCTTGCTCTTGGAGCTTAGCTCTCTGCTCAAACATTTAAATGTGAAACTGCTGAGGAAGCAAATACAGATAGAGCAGATCTCCTAGTGAGACTTACCTTGGTCGTCCCTGTCTTTGCTGCGAACATTTCCTTTGCTACGACCTTAGCAGTAACATCTTGATTGGACTTCTTTCCTGGAATATATTCAAATTTCCTAGGCATGCTGAGAAGAGAATTGGAAGCTGATGGGAATGAGAAATGCTGTAATTACTAAGTATCTTAGTATTGAAAAAGAAATTTGATCTTTGAATTTATTTTTATTAATAACACAAGACACTGGCATCCTGGAACATAGCTCTTCTCTTTTTGCTTCCCATCCCTCCCTTTCCCTCCCTTCCTCTCCTTCCCTCCCCTCCTCTCCCCTGCTTTCCTCTCCTCTCCTTCCTTCCTTTTCCTTTCTTCATTTTAATCTTTATTGTTTGAATAAAACATAATAATAAACTCACAATAACAAAATCATTTAAAAATGGACATTTATTATTTAAATAAAAACAGTGCAATCATTATATAAAAATACCAAAGCTTAGCTGACTTTAAACATTGCACTTGCAATTAGCATTTTAAATACCAGTGTGACTGTGGACAGGAAGGCTGTTTCTGCAGCCACAGCTTACCCGCTGCCATGGAAACATCTGGGCTGCAGAGTTAACAGTGAAGCTTGTCAAAAAAATCAACTTTGGCATGAGGAAATGACAGTGAATGGAACATAATTTTGACCATGGGGAAATGTCCATTAAGCAAAGCATGTGTAAAACTGTCTCCAGAGAGAGAGAGAGAGAGAGAGAGAGAGAGAGAGAGAGAAAGACAGAAATATGGATGAGTCTCCTCTCTGTAACCATCCTTAATAAGATGGATAGCCATGGACTCCCAATTGGGTTAGAGAGAGAGAGAAAGGCCTGTTTGCTTCACCTCTTCCATTGCCTTTGTTTATGGTTTATTTTTAGTTTCTAATATATGCACTGTATTTGTTAATTGTTAAAAATATACACTGAAAATAGATTTTCTCCAGCAAGTTAATTTAGCTGTACATTCAATCAAATTGGAAATCAAAGTATATTTCTCCTTCAGGGTACATTCCTCTGAAAATCATCTCCAGACTTTGGCAAGAGTAGCGTGACTGCAAGACAGGGAGAAGAATGAGGCAGGGAGGAGGGTAGGGCGAGGAAAGACCAGTGAATTAGATACCTGTGGACCTGGGTTTGAGTCCTACTTCTGCCCCTTATTAATGTGTGATCTTGAGCAACAAAGAAGGTACAGAAACTCTGAATTTACTTTTTTTCTCCTATAACATAGGAAACAAAAATGTAAACGTACTATGAAGTACTTGCTTTGTGAGTTAGAATGTGCTATAGATTATGGCAGTTATTATTCTGGGATTTAATTCCCCTTGAAAGTTTCCACTTCCTTTTTATAGACAAAAAGTCATATCTGGGGAAGACCTCCTAAGACAGTTTCATTAGCTGTGACTAAGAAGAGAATGATGTCTGTTCCATTACAAAGCGTGGTGTGGTCACATTGTGAGTTAATATAGCTTTCATTCAGTCACTCTTAGAGAGATCTGATATTTATTGAGATGTGATTAAGTAAAAAGCACTGTGCTAAGCAGTGGAGATACTCTGATGAACAAAGGTAACATAAGCTCTACCTTTCTTCAGCTTTCCTCTTACTGGAAGACAAAGACAAAAAAAATCCACGCAAATAAAAATATAAATTACTAACTGTGGTAAGTGCAACAAAGGAAACTTAAAGAAGGGAATTTAAAAAGGCTTTACAACAGGAGGGAAGGTAGGGCTAGATAGATATGATCAAGGAAGTACTATCAAAAGAAATGAAGCTCTAAGGAACGTGAATAGGGGAAGTATTCAGGGCATGCGTCTAGGCCCTGGGGTGGAGAAGAAGTGGACTGGGAGAACTGAAAAGAGGCCGGTGTGTATGAGCTAAAGGAGAGAAGCACAAGGTAAGAATGGGGGACACAGCTAGAGGTTAGATCATGCCGGGCCACAGTAATTTATTCTAGGTGAAATGGAAAACCATTGAGTAGGCTTTAAACACTGGAGGAACACAAATTGCATCTTGGGTTATTCTACTGTGAATCTTCTTGCATTCTAATTCTAGTTATTTTGCTGAGTACCTTAACATACTTGAACATATAAGTGTAAAATGAATTCTGGTTATTACCACTCAGGGAAATCCGAAGATTAGGATGAATTCATTTTCCTGTCACGTTAGAAGTTTAAATGGAAAACAGGAGATGGTTTTATTAGCAGAAGGTCACTCCATCTTCCATTTGTAGTGGATGGCAAATATGATGGGGATGGTCTTTCAGAATTGAGAAACAGGAAAGAACAGACCAAGGCTTCTCATCAGGAAAGCATGCATATAATGAACTGAAATTCTTTGAACTTAACTGCATCTAGGAGAAAAACACATTGTTGGAGGACTTTGATCGCTTCCTATAATTTTTTTTCTAAAACATTCAAGAATTCACAGAGTACTGTTCTCAGTAAGAATATGAATAAAACTCCGTTCCGTTGTGCTTTCTGTTTTAAAATTTTTTGTTCTGAGCAGAATCCTGTCACTGAGCGAAAAATGCTAATTGGACATTTGATTCATCTGGACAGCTGTGAATGGAATTTTTGCTAACCAGCAGCAGATGTAGACCTAAAACAGCATGGCAAATAGCCATTGGCATGGATGTGATGTTAGCTGCATATGCCATGCTCTGATCCATCAGCATCTCAAAGTCTTTTTTTCTTGAAGTATTTTTTATTAAATATTTCTGTAAATTAATCTTAGTAATTGTAAATGGTCAACCCAATCCGTTGGCATAGAAAGACTGTGTCATAGCCTTTATAGTACTCCAAAGAGTGAATTGGTGGAGTTGGATGGGAAATACTTGCTTTCCAGTTGAAAACACAGAACAGATGCTGGCATTATTAACAGAACATTGCCTACTTGCAGTTCATGTCCTGGATGGAGTCGTACGCCACATTGGTCTCTGAGTAATACTCTTTAGTTTGTTTAGGAGTAAATGTCTTTGGAAGTGAACCATCTCAAAGTAAGAATTCTGTACATTGAGAAAAGGGTGCTGATGTTTCTCATGTAAGTTTGGTGAATTGGTGAATCGATTTTATATCAGATCTGCTTCATTTAAAGCAGTTATATTTAATGAGGAGTGAATCCCAAAAATTACTCATGGGGAATTTATGAGAAACAAAAAATCATGGGTTCTATCTCCAGAGAAATTTTGATTTCAGATTTCTATCTTTATGATTTTGATGTGCACCTCTGGTTGAGAATCTCTCATCAAAATAAAACTTTTTTTTTTTTTTTGAGTTTAAGATCTCTTTCATTAGATCAATGTGGCATACGGGAGCAGCTACAGCCCACTCATGCATCCTGTATTTCCCACTGAAGCAGGAGGATAGGGTCTGGAGGCAGGGAACCTGAGGCCAATTTACACTGACTTCCTGGAACTAAATCAAAAGGAAAACCCCAACATTCTACACCTAAGTAACAAAAGGACCAGAGGCTACTCACTTTGCAAACCTGTCCCTCATTTCTGTGTGGTAGATGGAAAATTAAGAGTATCTCTGACTGGTTGCATAAAGCAACCAATCAGATGTTTGCATAGGAGTGTAACTTTGTAACTTCACTTCAGCCTCTGACTGTGGGCCACCACTTCATTTGCATGGGGTGTACGCCAAGTGGCCAATGGGAAACCTCTAGAGGGTATTTGGACCCCAGAAGATTCTGTAAATCAGGCTCTTGAGCCACTGCTCGGGCTGCTCCCACCCTGTGGAATGTACTTTCATTTTCAATAAATCTCTGCTTTCTTTCCTTGCTTTGCTGTGCGTTTTCTCCAATTCTTTGTTCAAAACTCCAAGAACCCAGACAACTTGCAGTCAAGACCGTCCACCGGTCTTGGGAAGACCGCTGAGGGAAGAGTTGGGAGGAAATCTAACATTTAGTGTTTCCAAATTCAGTTAGCTTGTGCTCTTCCCAGCAATGCTTTGTTGTGTCTCAGCCAGAATTAATTTCTTTCTTTCTTTCTTTCTTTCTTTCTTTCTTTCTTTCTTTCTTTCTTTCTTTCTTTCTTTCTTTCTTTCTTTCTTTCTTTCTCTTTCTTTCTTTCTTTCTTTCTTTCTTTCTTTCTTTCTTTCTTTCTTTCTTTCTTTCTTTCTCTCTCTCTCTCTCTTTCTTTCTCTCTTTCTTTCTTTCTTTTTTCTTTCTTTTTTTTTTTTTTTTTATTGAGACTGAGTTTCGCTCTGTTGCCCAGGCTGGAGTGCAGTGGTGCAATCTCGACTCACTGTAACCTCCGCCTCCCGGGTTCACGCCATTCTCCTGCCTCAGCCTCCAGAGTAGCTGGCACTACAGGTGCCCACTGCCACGCCCGGCTGATATTTTGTATTTTTAGTAGAAACAGGGTTTCACCATGTTAGCCAGGATGGCATCGGTCTCTTGACCTTGTGATCTGCCCGCCTCGGCCTCCCAAAGTGCTGGGATTATAGGCGTGAACCACTGCCCCTGGCCACTCAGCCTGAATTTCTAAAAGAAATCAGGATATTTCAACTGTACGTTGTCCAGGGAAAGCCATAGGCTTGGTGGCTTGGTTCCCATTGTGGGGAACTGTCCTGCTTTCCCTCCCATTTCAGGTAAAGTAGTAAATTTCCCATTGGTCACTTTCATGTTGAGGGGAATTGCATTTTCCTATGTCCACTCAAGTCTTTGGAGTGTTCCCTCTAAGCAGAACTAAGAAGATCCACAGAACAGTTCTCCATCTTGTCTGCACATTAGAATCACCTGGGGAGTTTGTTTTTAAATCATGCTTGCCTTCCCATTCCCCAGAGATTCTAATTTAATTGTTTACCGTTGAGGTGCCTAATTGTTTTAATGTGTTAATAGTTTTCTGGGTGATTTTAATGTGCAACCAGATGTAAGAATGACTGACTGGCAGCATCCCAGTTTGGCTTCCATAGATCTAAGGATCTGGCTTATTATATTAAGGACCATCAATAAAGATAACGTGATTTTCATTCAAATGTTCACTGGATTTATTAGAAATATGTTGGAATGAATGCATGCTCTTCATCATGACATTGTTATGGCTTGGCTATTTATATGTCATTCTGCAGATCCAACTGGTTTGTCCAACACCTGTGAGTTTAAACCTCAAACCTCAGAGAACTGTCATCAAGTCTATTCTAGGGTGAGGTAGGCTATTCTTAGAACATTCATCCACTCATTCATTATTTAAATATTCATTCATAAAACAGTTACTGAGTCCTTCCTATGTGCTAGGAATGGTGATAGATGCTGGGGACACGTATATCTTAAAGGAGCCCACAGTCTAGTTGTGGGGAACAGATGTGTGAATAGTTGCAATATAATGTTATACAAATTATTTACCAGAGCACTGGACACAAGAGAAGATCACAGAAGAATACGTGATCAATTCTCTAGGGTGAGTAAGGGAATACATAAAAATAAAACAGACAAGTTCAACTGTGTGAATGAAAGCTTAATAAGTTGATTCAGTGTAGGATTGAATAGAAAATTTTACACAAAGGGAAGATGTTTTGCAAAGCTATGAGGAATCTGAATAATGCTGTACTTGGAAGTGGAATATAATTTGGTGGAGCTGGCTGGAGTACGGGGTGTTTGGCAGGGAATGGTATATGCTAGGCGGTTAGTGATCACGGAGGCCCTTGTCTGCTATCCTTAGGAGTATGAATTTTGATCTCTAGGCAATGGAGAGCCATTGCAGGGGAGAAAGAATCGGATGAATCATGTAACATCTGAAAAACATGCATGTCATCCTGAATGACCAGCTCTCCTGAGACCACCAATCAAGTCATTGCTGAGTCATCCCATATTGAGGGGATTCAGAGAAGAGGTAAACTACTTAAGAAAATACAAACCACTCCTTCATCCACTCAGTCACTGGACAAACATTTATCAAACACCTACTATGTGACAAGCAGTAGGGATACAGCAGGATTTCTGAAGCTGGACACTGTTGGCATTTTGGACATACGGGATATTGGGGAGAGTGGGATGCCCTGTGAGTAACAGAATGTTCAGCAGCATCCTTGGGCTTTACCCACTGGACACCAATAGCACCCCCTTCCTCTCTCACCGACAGCGTGACAACGAAAATTCTCTGCTGGTTGAGAACCACTGGGACACAGGGATGAATAAGACATACCCCTTGCCCTCAAGAATTTTACAGCCTAATCCAGAAAAGAAGAGATACGCATTTAAAAAGCCCAGTGGCTCACATCTGTAATCCCAACCCTTTGAGAAACCAAGATGGGAGGATCACTGGAGCTCAGGATATTTTGCCCACCAGCCTGGGCAAAATAGTGAGACCCCCATTTCTACAAATAAAAATTAAAAAATTAGCTGGGCATGGTGGTACACATCTGTGGACTCAGTAAGTTGAGTTGGGAGAACCACTTGAGTCTGGGTGGTTGAGGTTGCAGTGAACTCTGATCACACCACTGCACTTCAGCCTAGGCAACAGACTGAGACCCTGTCTCAAAATAAATAAATAAAAAATTTAAAAAATTGACAGGCACAGTTCAGGGCTAAAGAGGGGAAATACATAAAAGAAATACAAACCATTACGAAGGCTTATATAAAAGGGAAACAATGTTCCCATTTGAGGTAAGCAGGGACATCTTCATGGAGGTAGAGGCTTTTGAATTGGGCTTTAAAGTCGCTCTGGATGAAGGTGAACTGGAAGGATTGAACTTCATAAGATCTCTGGACTCCCCAGTCCCATCTAGGCACTCCTTCTGCATAAGTTGCCCCTGGATAGTAGCTATGAGCCATCTGGACTCTGCTGATTGGCCCAGGGGTGCTCACGTAACCAATGTACAGACTGACTGTTGACCCATAAGGTGACCTAGATTTTAACATGTCTCACTCATTGCTTTAATAGGACTGTTTGTTTCAACCAAATCACCATCCTGCTTGCTTGTTCCAGATTGATATTTAGGTGGTATGCATAGGTATGAGTACTTGATGTCCAGGTTTCATTTTGATTGTTAGTTACTTGGGCCATGTCAACTCATTACCCTGGCTCTTCCACTCAAAGAGCACTGTTCAAATGATGTTCTGCGTAAATGGTGGCCCTAGAAACGTGCAACTCACACTGCTCTCTCTCTCTACCTCTCTCCACCAGTGACATATAAACTGAACTAGAATATAAAGGCCTGACATTTCTCCACTGGACAGGGTTCAGGTATGTCCACGCCTCTCAGCTTTTGTTCTCTTGTCCTCTGACCTTCTGGAACCTATGATTTATGCTTGTGCCTTCTGTCTCTGTCTGCATCAGTAAAGCAAATTTAGTTAAGGAAGAAGGTGAGAGATCCCACAACATTTTCTTAATCTAGTCATTAACAGACAGGAGGAGAGGCGAGTATTAGCTGCTTTGCATGCAATCATGTTTGGACTGGTTCCATGCAACCAAATATGTGGTTCCATTGCTTTAGAGGCAGCAATGTGGAACGGGGGACAGGCCAAATAGGGGGAGCTCTAGATTCCTCTCTGCTACTTTGTTTCCTTGTTCCAGAATATGTATGTGTTGTGTATATGTATATTCATATTTATATATATACATACACAACACATACACACACAAATAAGAATGTCTACTATTTTAAAAATGTTTTAAAGTGCTGATGCAATATTTTTCATATTGCCCTAACTTCTCAGTCTGAGATCAGGAACTAATCTAAGAGCCAGCCTGCCTGGGTTCACTCTATCACTTCTGGACTGTGTGATTCAGGGCAAGCTGTATGACCTTTTTTCTGCCCATTCTGTACCTCTAGAATGAGGATTCTGATTTTTGCCTCATGGGGTTGTTATTAGGATTGAATGCAGGCATACGTGTAAGGTGCACTGAGATGCCTGGAGCATCAGAAGCACCATGCAATAGGAGGCTTCACATGGCATCACTTCCCAAGTGTAGAAAGCCTTCTTTTCCCTGAAATTCTTCCTCTGTTGATTGATCATGCCTAGATTTCTCTAACTGAAATGATTACAAGATGCCTTCTTTTAAACGTTAATGCTTCTTCCCCCTGAGATTGGTGACGCCTTAGTCCTTGCCTGTTATGGATACCTTGCTGTAGGAATCAGTTAGGTTCTTTCTCTGAGATCAGGTCTTGGTTAAGGTGAAGACAAATGGAGGAGGCGGCCCAGGAAGTAAATGATGGAGGGTTCCAAAAACCAATTTCTAATTCTCCAAATTTTTGAAGTGATATTTTGAAGCCCCTTAGTTTAGAAACTGGTAGGGGTTTTTTGTTTTGTTTTGTTTTTACTTTATTTCTCCTCTTCATCCCTGAAGCTATTCACCTCACCAAATTGCAGATAACTTCTCAGATTCACCACTTCCTTTCTGCTTGCATTTTACTGCCTAACTCAAGCCATCATCATCTTCCTTTTGGATGGCGGTCTCCTCCAAGCTTCTCCTGTGGTTTCATACATCCTGGTGAGATCGTCTCCAAACCATGATGAGAACTGATGTCAGGTTCTGTGGTAGGTTGTTCTCTCTCAAACTGTGCTCAAGAATCCTACAACCCAAACTTTTTTGCCTGCTTTAAAATCCCCATAATCCGGTTCATCTGTTCACTTTTAATTTGATTCCCTTGCATGTGATCCTTTCATCTAATGTGGTTTTCACAGCTCTCCTCTTCTACTTGCTCTACCTCCCAGGTCTCTGTTTCCTCATCTTCCTCATCAACTCAATCTTTTCTAAGCTCACTTCCTGCTCAACAATCTAGAATTCATTCTAGTCCCTCAGATTGGAAAGTCTTCCTCAAAATATATCCCACCCATCTGCAAATATCAGGTCAAAACACCAGTCCTTTATGTAGCTTTCACGAGTGCTCCAATCCAAAGTCATGTTTCTCTTTTCTGAGTCTCCGTTGGCACTCAAGTTTTTATTAAATCTTTTGTGCACTTGTGTAGTGGTTAACTGCATGGTATTTGCAGTCAGAGAGACATCACTGCCGGTTTGAAATCTGGCTCTACTATTAGCTGTGTGAATTAATTTCTCACACTTTCAGTTTCCTCATCGGAGAGGCTCCTCTGGTTCAGCAATATAAGACAAAGATTTGGGGGTCTGTGTCTATTCAGGTTTGAATCCAGCCTTCACTACATACTAGCTAGATCCCCTGAAAGTTAGTTAACCTCTCTAAGCCTGAGAATTTCCATTAGTAAAATGAGCATATTAAGAGTAGAGATTTCAGAGGGTGACTGTGAGCCCTAAATGAAGTAATCCATATACAAAGTGTTTAGCAAATTCCTGGCACATAGTGATTATGAATGTGGGGGCTAATCATACATCTTGGAAAGACTGATTTCTCCACTCTTCGGGTATTTCCTTTCATCCAGAAGGAACTCAATTGGTGTAGGAGTCCTAGTCTCTTTCCTCCATTTTACTCATTACACTTTGAAGGTGGCACGTGTGTGTTTAGGGTGAAGTAACTAACTTGATAGGTTAATTTAGGAAGAACAACTTTCAAATTGAGCACATTCAATTGTCCCTCCCTTTCTTCCTCTTGACACCACGTTGCTCACATGAAGTAAGTCCTCTTCTCTGTCATGCCATACATTTTTTTTTTTTTTTTTTTTTTTTTAGGCGGAGTGTAGCTCTGTCGCCCAGGCTGGAGTGCAGTGGCCGGATCTCAGCTCACTGCAAGCTCCGCCTCCCGGGTTCACGCCATTCTCCGGCCTCAGCCTCCCAAGTAGCTGGGACTACAGGCGCCCGCCACCTCGCCCGGCTAGTTTTTTGTATTTTTTAGTAGAGACGGGGTTTCACCGTGTTAACCAGGATGGTCTCGATCTCTTGACCTCGTGATCCGCCCGTCTCGGCCTCCCAAAGTGCTGGGATTACAGGCTTGAGCCACCGCGCCCGGCCCCATGCCATACATTTTACAGTGGATTGCCTTTCCACTAAGAGGTCTGCTGTGGTTCCAGGATACCTGTGTGAGTTTATTTACTTCTGGGCTGTAGTATTGGAAAAGCCATTCATCTGAAAATATACACTCTATCCTCCAACCTATATTTTATCAATAATAGAGATGATACATTTGGTCCCTTTGTCTTTTTATCAATTCACTCAGAACTCAGACAGACAGAATTTTTTATTGGATTCAATAGCATCTATTTCTTTTGGTTTTGGTTACGATTAAATTACATAATTCACAAACTTAAATAGCACAATCCCAGCCCTATTCATCACTTCCATTTAGCTATTCTTGAGTTATATCCTTTATAATAAACTGCTAATAGTAAGTAAATCACTTTCCTGAGTTGGGTGAACTGTTCTAGCAAATTATCAAGCATGAGAAAGATGTTGTGGAAACGTACAATTTGTAACCAATCAGTCAGAAATACAGGGGGCCTGGGATTTTTGACTGGTGCCTGAAATTGGGGGCAGCCTCGTTTGACTGAGCTCTTAAGCTGTGGGATCTGCACTATCTCTGAGCAATGTCAGAATTGAATCGAATTGCTGGATATCTTGAGTTAGTGTCTGGAGAATCAGAGAATTGACTGTTGGTATCAGAGAACACCTCAACTTGACACTGTACATTCAAGGACATAGTTTGGTGGTCAAGCGTGAGCGAGAGTAATAGAAAAAGAGAGTCAGAGACTGAGGTAGATGCAGAAAGAGACTGAGAGAGATGGGGATGAGAGAACGGAGACAGATGAACTATAACAGAAGATGTCTATGTCCCCAGAAGTGTCAGGGAAATAAGTATTTCTTCGGTTGAAGTTGTTAAGGGACCACTATTTGGTATTTTGAAAAAATAAGAAGGATCCTCCATTGTCATAACTGTTTGAAGGAATTTCATCTGGGAAACACAGACTATGATTGTCTTTCATCATGAAGAATGCTTTTTCTCCAGCTGGCGTCATAGAGCTGGAAATGCAGAATCTCAGGTCTCACCCCAGACTTATGATTCAGATTCTGCATGTTGGCTCCCAGGTGGCGCATATGCACATTGTAGTTTGAGAAGCCCTGTCCCTGTGGTATTAGATCAGTAAAGTGAAAATCAGACTTGGGTTCTAATAGTCCCTTCAGCACTCTCCAGCCACATGACTCTAGAAAAAAACCTATCTACCCTGAGTTTCAGCTTCCTCATCTGTATAATGGGAATAAAAGATCCACACTCCTTGTTTTTAGGATTTGTTGGGAAGAGCCAATAAAATTGGAAGATGAAGATACTTTGAAGACTGGAAAGGGCCCTGAAAATGGAAGCTCTCCAGTTGCTCAGTACATGAGGCTAGGGTGGGGATTGACCTTTCCCCTATCACTTCTGAGTTTCACTTTACTGCTAGAGTCATTCTCTCTGGCTCGGAGTAAACCCCACCATGTGTGAAGGAAATGTGAGCAAGTCAGCAGATGAAGTGTGTATATTTGAACACGTTAATTTCTTTATCAGCTCTATTTTTTTTTCTGAGGGCATCACTGTATTACATTAATGCCTTGAGTTGTTAACAATACCAGTTGGCACTGCAGGTCTCACTTATATACACAGTGTAAAAGCTCAGGGAGTAGCATGGAAATTGCCACCCAAATCACAATGCTGGGTCTCCTCCTTGGCATGCTTATTATCTCCCTTGGGAGCAGATCCACTATTCCTTTGTTTTCAAAACCCTTTATTTATGATAGTATTTGGCATCTATGCAATTAATTTTGTTCTTCTGCAGGTTTTGAGGCCTTGGGAGATCACAGACTTTATATTTTCTCTTTTATCTCTGTCTGTCCAGGGCTTGGCACATAGTAGGGATGTCAGACATATCTGCGGAATATGAATAGTGGTGGTGGGGAATGTGAAATTGACCATTGTATCCCTATTTATTCATTCATTATTAGCATCAATGAACCATTTTCAGATAAGGCCATCCTTGACAGTATATGTGAGGTCTTGTGCACCCCTATGCTTCCCTGGTACCCTTTCAAAATGCTCATCACACATGCAGACATTTAATGAAGGTCTTTCATGAGAGCTTGTGAGCTCTCTGAGGGCAGGGATTGTTCTATTCCTTGCCATTTCTTTGGGCTCATAACAATACCTGTCACTTTATGGTGTTCAATAAGTATTTGTAGAATTAAAGTGATTCACTGGAGATTCCAATTCTTGAGGATTCCAACCTTCACTATTCCTTTCTAAAACCAAATTATCCCAACAGGAAAACTTCCCCAGTTGGAAATATAGCCAATGTTTTCACCGTTCAGAAAGTTACCCTATCAATTCTTTTCTCCAGTGGCCTACTGCCTGGAGGGAAGAAGAGTAACATTTACTGAATTGCCTACTTTCAACAATATATGATAAGTGTCATTTTCTCCACTCTTCTAGAGAGGAGAATGATGTTCAGAAGGTAAGTGGCATGACCAGGGACAAAGAGGTACTATGGGGCAAGGCTAGGATTCTAACCCAGGTTTAATCCAATTTACAGTCACTCTTCCCACTGCATCACACCACCTGGGTAGCACATAGTATAAGACACATAGTATAAGAGTATAAGACTCTTATACTTTCTCATATTTTTCTTCTAGCGTCTGTTTTTCAGAGTGCAATCTTGTTTAAATAGGGTCACAGAACTGGCCAATGTCAGAGAGGACTGATATTCCAAATTTAATTCCTTGTATAGGTTTATTTTCAACAAGAATTACTTCATAACTCAGCCTTCACTCTTTCAGACTGAACTGTCTCCTTCCAACTGGGGCATGTAACTTGACGGTGACCTCGCTTCATCTCTCAGATCTAGGGCAGTGATGGGCAGCCTGTTTCTTGTAGATGCTTGTTGATGGAAAGGTTGATCCTTTCATCCATTTGTTGGAACTGGGTTAAGGCTCAAAGTAAGCTCTGATGCAAATGCATTTGGATTTTCAGAAAATCCATCTTTCTCTCTCTCAGATAAACTATCTGTCCTTGGCTTCAACTTACACAGGGCTTGTTCAAGTCACATATTTTATAGTCTAAAGAGGAAAAGCGATCATCAGTATAATTATTGTCTGGATGTAGACTCTTTGATAACCTTTACTAAAAATATATAGGTTCTCGTAATTTACTTTTCATTTAATCTACTAATGTTTTACTTGGTTTTTTGAAGCATCCTTTCAGCATTTGTTTGCCAAATATGTATTCGAGGTCCCCCTTGCATCAGGCCTTCTGCTAGGTACTGAGCATGCAAAGGGGAGAAATCATGGACTCTAGCCTCAAGTATAATTCATTCCTACAAAAAGTGCCCACATCTGCCTGAGGGACTCAGAAAAGTCTTTCCAGAGGTGGCAGACTTTGATGGAGACTGGGTAGATGAGGAGAATGAACAGGTCTGGAAGCAGATGGTGACTAAAAAAAGAACAAAATATGGATAATGTCAGGGTACAGTAGGAATTGATACAAAAGCAACCAATTCTGCAGTTCAGCAAGTTCTGCCCAAGCTTTTACTTAATGCCTTTTAATGACAAAAAGAAATTTTAAAGGAAAGAAGAGGAAACTCTGAAAGCCTTCAAGACCATAGTTTTGCTCTGAGCCCATTCTAATAGATGTTTGCTGTCATTATGGAATCATTCAGGTAGAAAAGATCTCTGCACTTTGATGGCCAGGAACCAGGGTGAGAAAATCCTTTGTGGGGTCCTTTAAAATCAGGAGTGGCCACAGTGCTTTTTGACTGAGACAAAGGGGATAATGCAGTCACCGAGAATGGAATGGCCCTTCTGTTAGTGGCAGTGCCCTCTCCTATTCCCTAAGGTGCTCTGGAGAGAAACAGGTGCGTGTCTGTCCAGTTCCCAGGTATCATTGTTCTAGGGAGAGAGAAGCAATTTCAGATAGCTGGAACATGGCTCAGAATTACCATGGAGATTCTGGTTTAGACTTGATGCATGGGTTCTTTTAAATCCTGGCTCTCCATGTGACTTATTCATCATGCTGTATTTCCCAGGGAGCATCTAGTCTAAACTCTTCTTTTCGGATGAGGACAATGTGACCCAGACACATCCAGCAACTTACCGCGAGTTACACAGCCAATTAGTGCAGGTCTTCATTAATCCAGTGCTGACCTTATTCTGCCATGTTCAACATTAGTTGATTATTTATTTCATTAATAATTATTTACTGAATGCTTACAGTGTGCTAAACATGTTGTTAGGCAACAGATTATCTTCAGTGGAGAGGCAGTATCTAGTGATGGTTTCAAAACTCACTGCTCTTCATCTTCGATTAGTTATATAACCTCTCTAAGGTACAGTTTCCTCATCTGTAAAATGGATATGATAACAGTGCCAATCACAGGGACGTCATGAAGATTAAATGAGATAATGCATCTAGAGTTCAGCATAGCATCTGGCACACTTATTATCAAGGTTGCCATGGTCTAATCCTTCTGTGCTCTTCTGTCACAGCAAAGATCTTTACTCTTTAATTCTTATGTCTGCCTGCCCTAAAGATGGTTATGAAAGGTTACTTCCTCTGAGTGCTTTCATTCTCTCTAAGTCCCTCTAAATCCCTGATCGACAACTCTAGAGGACTGGAGCTTATCTCCCTCACAGCCATCCCCTGGTCCAGACACTCCTTCCTCACTCCTCTGGGTTCTTGGCAGCCTCCCCGGGAGGAAATTCGGATGTGTTCTCATTACAGCCTCACAACCTTGGGAGGAAGCTTTGTCAATGCTCAGTGCATTTCCTGAATCCATTTGGAGAGGAACACTGGGCCAGCTCCAAGATGCTATATCACCCATCTCTGAGACCGGCCAGGTTTGGGTTGGCTCAGAAGGTCTGGGACTTGTCATGATCTTTGGCATTCTAAGAATGGGCTCCATAGAACCCTGTTTTTTTGTTTGTTTGTTTTGTTTTGTTTTGTTTTGTTTTTGTTTTTTAAATCATAAGCAGCACAGCACATCAGTCCATTTGGCAAGAAACAAGGGAGGGGTGCAGTTTAGCACATACTTGGCTGTGCATATTCCTAACAACATAATAGAGTTTTCATGGTTCCTTCCCAAGCTTGATCACCTTTAATATAATAAGTCATCTTCTGGGCAAGGTTCTGCATATACATGGGCATCCTGCTTCTCTGCTTTCCTTTTGCGTGTCATCTTGCCTATGAGGGAGCATGCTGCCTACTTCTCTGCAAAACCAGTTGGAGGGAAAGCACACCAGTCAGTGTGCATTAATGATGGCAATGCATTCCCCAAAGGAGGCAGAAACCTCAGCAGACGTCTGGAACAGATTTGCAAAATACTCTGTCTCCATAAGGCAGCTCTGGACATCCGTGTATTTCTTAGCCCCACAGCCTCTAAGGCTCACTTGAATGAATGCCTTTCATGGTTTCTTTGTCTCTTTTGGTTTGAAGAATGAGCTCTTTTTATTTTAGGTCTTTTAAGGTAATTTTGGAGGATCTTTGTTTTGCCTGCTGTCTTTTTTGTTGGTCATGTGTGAAAATAAGGATATAGCTGTGAAATGGAGGAAAGCGGAATGAATGGAGAAAACGAGAAAGGGAGTGATATTTATTGGGGACTAATGATAGTATATCTATTTGTCATTTAGCCTTCATGACAAGTGGATAATCAACTGGCAAAAGATCACAGAGACCTTGTGTATTCCTCTCCACATTTGTCTGTCTCCAAAGACCATGCAACACATCACAGATAAAATGATTTTGTCATTTTTTTTACCTCTTCTCTAAGCCAAGAATTCATTTTTTATCTTGAACTCAGCTTCCTTGTAACTTCCATATTCCTTTGATTGAACCATCATGCATCTGCTAGAATTTGGTGCATTGCATATTTTACCCATTTGGGTTTCAGTAAGGATATATTTTCTTTAAATGCCTATTCTTTTACAACACTACATACTTTGATTTGCTAAACAAAGCAACCCAAATTTTTTCAAATTTGCTTAGTTTTAGAAGTATTAATATATAATGAGGCTATTAATTCTTAAGATCGCTTTTCCTGTATTTGTTAACTTGAAATATAGTTAGAGCTTTTCTTTCCATGCATTGTTTTCCTCCTGAATATTTCTTTTTATGGCATTCACTATTTAAATGCATTTATCCACTCCAGGCTGGGTGACAGAGCAAGATCCTGTCTCAAAAAAAAAAAAAAAAAATGCATTTATCCCAAGCTACTTTTTTCATTTATATTTGTGGTCATAAATTAATGCATGGTTAAGTGTCAGCAATCACGTGGAGGGTTTGTAGACAAGTAATTGCATAGTGGTGATAAAACCTCTATTTCATAGAGAATGTATGGAAGGGGTTGGTATAGATAATTGTTATGTCCACTGTAGATCTAACACCTTGTTATGCACCATCATCTTCAGGATAAAGTCCAGGCTGCTTCATGCTCTGGTGCCTCCACACATGGATCCTGGGCCCTAGTCATGGACAGCCATTTACAGCTTCCCAAACTCACTGGACTCTCTCCCTTCTCTGTGCCTTTAAATATGATGTTCACTCTGCTCAGTTCACCCTTTTCATCTTTCTCCAGATTATTACCACCTGTAAGGCTTGGGTCAAGCATTCATTCTGTGAGGAAGCCTCCATGCCCTGAGTGGATGCGTTGAGTCTGTCTCCTCTGTGGTCCTGGCACACACAGTAAGTGCTTTGCCCTATCAGAGTACTTGGTCCGCAGATGTCACTGCCCAGTACTCACCGGCTCTCTCCACTCCGGTCTTTGACTATGAACACCTTGAAGACAGGTGAATATTTAATACCATGGGAAGTTGCTCATGTTATAATGCTTTTTCATTTTAATTTTGAAATAATATAAAGACCTCTTATATATTCTCCACAGAGATTCCTTATTCACATTTTACTTCATGCACCGTATAATTTATATTCTCTTTTCCCCTCTATGTGCACACACATGTACACACACCCCACTTGAGAGCAAGTTGCACACATAATTCCCCATGGCTTTATAATACTTCCATATGAGGAGAAGGAGGAGGAGGAGGAGGAGGAGGAGGAGGAGAAGAAGAAGAAGAAGAAGAAGAAGAAGAAGAAGAAGAAGAAGGAGAAGGAGAAGGAGGAGGAGGAGGAGGAGGAGGAGGAGGAGGAGGAGGAGGAGAAGGAGAAGGAGGAGGAGGAGGAGGAGGAGGAGGAGGAGGAGGAGGAGGAGGAGAAGGAGAAGGAGAAGGAGAAGGAGGAGAAGAGGAAGAAGAAGGAGAAGAGGAGGAGGAGGAGGAGGAGGAAGAAGAAGAGGAAGAGGAAGAGGAAAAGAATAGTGGCCTGGTGGCTATAATTCCAGCACTTTGGGGACTGAGGTGGGTGGATCATTTGAGCCCAGGAGTTCTCGACCAGCCTCGGCAATGAAGCAAGACCTCATCTCTACAAAAAATACAAAAATTACCCCGGCCTGGTGGCACGTGCCTGTATCCCAGCTACTCAGGAGGCTGAGGTGGCCGGATGGCTTGGGCCCAGGAGGTCAAGGCTGCAGTGAGCTGTGATCGTACCACTGCACTCAGTCTGGGTGACAGAGCGAGACCCCATCTCAACAAACAAACAAACAAACAATCTTTCATATAGCCAAAGTATCACCAAAATCTAGAAATTAATATTAGTACAATAATACCATCTAATCCACAGACCCCCTTCAATTTTTGTCTATTGTTCCGATAATGTCTGCATAGGTCCAGGAGCTAATCCAAGACAACATTTATTAGTTAGGTCTCTTTAGTTTCCTTTGTTGTGGAATAATTCCTCAGTTTTCCCCTGACTTTTATGATGTTAACACCCTTGAAGACTAGAGATTACCTTAAAGAATACTCCTCAGCTTATATTTTTCTGATGTTGCAATGTAGAGTTTTTTAAAGCCATGTAAAATAATACATAGAGTATTCCATCTACATAAAGTTTAACAGCAGACGAAAGGAATACATACTTTCTGAAGTTAGTATACCGGTTACCTTGGAGAAAAGGAAGAGCTCAAGGGGACTTCAAGGGTGCTAGAAAGTTCTATTTCTCCTGTGTGATGCTTATACAAGTGTTTTCTTTGTGATGATTCACTGATTGGCATATTTATATTTGGTACATTTTTGTGCATGTGTTATACATTATGATAATAGCTTTTTAAAAAATAGTAAAAATTAAATTTCTCTTCTCGTTATATCGTTATAAATTAACTCACATTTTCTCTTTGAGATTGGGAATGCATCAAACTTGCCCTCTACAACCTCTTTCCAATAATTCACTAAACAACTTAATAAGGCTAGAAAAAGAAATAAAAGTTACACAATTATAAAGGAAGAAATAAAATAATCATTTGTCAGATGAGGTGATTTCAGTTGACATTGGTTGAGAATTGTGTTGTGACCCAGGATATGGTCAAGTTTTGTAACTACTTCATGTGTATTTGGAAAAAAAAGTGTATTTTACAATTGTTGAGTAGTATAACAATTAGGTCACATTTATAAATGTGTTGTTCAGATTGTCTATACCTTTTTTGATTATTTTTGTCTGCTTATACTGCAACGTATGATGAAAAACTCTTAGTAAGATATTGAAATAATAACATAAGCGTGTATATTACTTGGTTTACATAAATGTATAATTGCCACAGCTACCTGGCAAATTAAACTATTTTTTATTATCAAGTTTCTCTTTTATTTATTTGTGACAATTTTGGCCTTCAAGTATATCTTTTTTTGTTAATTTAGTGATACTACCTTTCTTTTAGTTTTTCTTTGCACTGTATATCTCTTAAAATTCATTTGCTTTTTTATATCCTTTTACAATATTTCCATGTTGAGATGAATCTTGTGAACAAGAGTCACAGTTTTAGTTGTTGAGATGACTCTTTTGAACAAGAGTCACGGTTATAGTTGAGCTTTGTTGAATTATAAAGTCTGACAATCTTTGCCTACAATGGAAGCATTTAGTCCAGTTATGTTTAATCAATAGCTGATCTATTTGGCTTGAATCTATCATTTTAATGTGAGCTTTCTACTTATGTCAACCAATGTATGTATATATTTCTTGTTTCTTGTCTTCTTATTTATTATTATTTTTTTATAGAGACTGGGTCTTGCTATGTTGCCTGGGCTGGTCTTGAACTCCTGGGCTCAAGCAATCCTCCCAACTCAGCCTCCTAAAGTGCTGGGTTTACAGGCATGAGCCACTGTGCCCAGCCTCTTGTCTTATTTTATGTTAGTTGAATTTTCTGGTTTTTAACTTTTACTAACTTTATGGTGGTGGATCGAGAGATTACAACATTCATCCATTACCCATTAAAGGCTAATGCTACTTGGTAGTTTTTACCCTCTTTATGTAAAGTGCAAGGACTTTAGAATATCTGAAGTCTACCCTCCTTTTAACTTATATGCTATTGTTGCTGCCTATCAATAAGTTTAGAGATATTTAAAACACTATGAGATGTAATCACTATTGCTTTTTATACTCAATATTCATTGAATTCTAATTGCATATTTATTCTTTTTATTTGATTTTTATCCTTCCCTTCATCTTTAAGCTTCCATTTGGAGTAATTTTTTTTCTAAGAAACTTCCTTTAACATGGATCTCTTGAATTCTCTTGACTTTTGTTGTCTAAAAAAGATTTTCATTTTATCTTCGTTCTTAAAAGTTATTATTGCCAGACATAGAAATCTAAGTTAGCAATGTTTTTGTTGTTGTTGTTGTTGTCCCTAGTACTTTGTAGGAGTAATTCTATTGTTTTTTGTCTCTTATTTCTGTTGAGATGGTAAGCAGTGTTTTTTTCTGTCCACTTTTTTTTTTTTTTTTTCTCTGAGATGGAGTGTCGCTGTGTCTCCCAGGCTGGAGTGCAGTGGCCCGATCTCCCGGGTTTATGCCATTCTCCTGCCTCAGCCTCCCGAGTAGTTGGGACTACAGGCGCCCGCCACCACGCTCGGCTAGTTTTTGTATTTTTAGTAGAGACGGGGTTTCACCATGTTAGCCAGGATAGTCTCGATCTCCTGACCTCGTGATCCGCCTGTCTCGGCCTCCCAAAGTGCTGGGATTACAGGCTTGAGCCACCGCGCCCGGCCTCTGTCCACTTTTAATATTTTATTTTTGTCTTTGTTTATTAGAAGTTTTACTATGATGTGTCTAGATGTGGCTTTCTTTGTATTTATCCTACTTGGGGTTTGTAAGCACTCTTGAATTTATGGCTTAATATATTACATCAATTTGGGTAAGAATTCAGTCAATGTATATTCAAATATTTCTTCTAATTCATTATTTCCCTCTGTATATTCTGAGACTCAAATTATACACTACCCCTTCTCATCGTACTTCATATGCCCTTTAGTCTCTTCTGTATTTTTATTCTTTTGTTCCTTCTTGCATAATTCTGGATGTTTTCTTCCATTTCCCTATTTTAAGTTGTGCCTAACTGCTGTTAAACACATTCATGGAGTTCTTAATTTTGGTTGTATCTTTTAGCTCCAAAATATCCCCTTTTCTGTGGTTTCCAATTATCTGCCAAAATCTTGAATCTCGACTTTTATCTCCTTTATAAGAATTGCTAAAGTTTGTGACTAATAATTCCATTATCTAGAACTCTCTTTTTGCTGTTTTCTCTTGATTCTTGCCTTGCTGTCTCATGTGCTTGGTTTCTTTTGACCACGTGCTGGATGTGGTACTATGAAAATTAAGAAAAAAGAAAAAGAGAATTTGTGTTTGCTTATGGAAGATAAGTAGGGGCACTAGAAACTTTGAGTTATATTGATCCAGTTTCCGGGACTGAAATGATTTTAACCTTGTCTTCAGTTTCTGCAAGGGTTAATCTTCTTCCACTTTACCCTTACTCATAGGATGTTGAGCCTTTAAAGTTCCAAAGATTTATCAGTACCCCTTTGGTAGGCTCTGGACTCCTACTTTTGTCTCTTTAACACTAATGAATCTGTTAAAATTTCTGTTCAGTAACTCATACTCTTATTCACCCCTTCTAGAATCAGCAGATACCCTAGGGTAAATAGGCCCAAATGTTTAACTTACCTCTATTGGTTTCCACCTTCTTTCAGATTGCAGTCTTACAATTTCTCATCGCCCTTTCAGCTTTCCAATGACTTTAGGCAGATTTTTTTTTTTTTAAGTCTAGACTTTCTAATTGTCTTCAGTGGGAGTGTTGGTTTCAACTACTTAGTCCACCATTTCAGATGCTATTTAATTATCTTAAAAATTAAATTTCCCTTTCTCTCTGCTTCTTATGGGAACTGAGGAGAGGGATGCAGTCCAGGCTTGGGCTGTGAATTTTAAGGTGAAAGTAACATGTTCCAGGGCCTGAATGAGATTGCAGCAAAAGAATTCTGACAGCACTCCAAAGGGAAGGTGAAATTTGAGTAGAAAAAATTCAGAACTACTGCTTTATCCTCTCATTATATCATAGGCGACTCTGTTTTTCCTATAACAGAATACAATTTCATTTAAGATTTATTTAAAAAATTTGTACCTATAATCACAACTACATTCTAAGAAGGTTGATAATTGACAGCGTGAAGACTTTTTCAAACCTGCTAAGCACCTTGGTAGTTCTGAATATTCAAGAAGGGTAGAAAAACTAGATAATTCTGCAAAATAGTAGAAGACTTTCGAGTCTTATATGACAATCATCGATGAAGGAGCTGAGAAGAAACAAAGGTGAAAGGTTAAGAAACATAGGTTGCTAGTGTGATAGAGTAAGGTTATGAGTTTAGTAAAGTGAACCTGCATCTGTCTCCTCCTCCATTCTCCCAAATGTTAGTGAATTGAAGTATACTCAGCTTTTCTAGCAGAAAGTAAAAAATGGATTGTTTTGTGTCAGTTGACATGATGTAGGATGAAGGCTTGGAATAGAAACCTAAAAGGGATTTTGACTTCTATAGGCCATATGGAGCAGGTGCTATCCACCATGACCTCTGAGATACACCTAAAATGGCCTTTTCTCTTGTCTCAAGTCTCTTCATGGGAAACTCCCCTCAGTGTAAACCTGAGCTAAACCTAAGTTTCTCTGTGATGTGGGAGGCTCTCTGTCATACCACATTACTGTTCCCACACTGGTAATAGTGAGATGTTACAGCTTAAAATGACAGAAAGCATGGTGGTCTCAGAGTTCTGAAACCAGCCTTTTGATTCTGATTCTGTCTCAAATGGTTGGAGAGTTGGTCGCCTTACTTGTAAAGTCTCCATTTCCTCATCTCTAAATTGTAATTCTTTTAGACTGGTGGTTTGCAATTATTTTCTGGGGATTCCTTTGTTCAAGCAAGGTCTTAAATACATACATACAGCAAGTAAAAAGAACTCAGGTTGAAGAAGAGTGGTGAACAGGGACAGAAATCTCATCCAACCTCAAACTCCCTCAGAAGGCTTCATAGAGTATGGTTTGATGACCAGTGGACTTAAAAGTTCCTATAGTTCTTTTAGTTCTAGCTTTCTCCTTATGCAAAGAAGAACAAATGCCATCTTTCAGTCATCCCCAAACAGTAGCTATTTAAGAAAATATTACTAATTTTTCCTTATGGAGGTGGGAGAAAGAGAATGGAAGAAAGCTCACATTTACGAAGGTCTTATCATATGCCAGACATAGAGCCAGGCACCTCCTTAACCTTCATAATGACTCTGTTGAGTTGGTTTTTTGCCCAAAGGAGGAGGCACAGGCAACTCATCAGAGATGAGTATTTAGCTCAAGGTAACATAGCTAGTATGTGACAGGGCTTCATTTTAAGCTTAGCTCTTTCTCACTCCACCACCAGACAGGGAGGTTGTGGGTAGAAAGTGGGCACCTTAGTAAATGAGGTATCAGTCTGAGTCAAGGAAAATGCCGTGGAATATTGTGTGGTATAGATATATACAGTTGACTCTTGAATGATGCTAGGGTTGGGGGTGCCAATCTGCCCCCCACTCCCGCTGCAGTCAGATATCTACATATAACTTTTGACTCTCCTGAAGCTTAATTACTAACAGCCTACTGTTGACTGGATGCCTTACTGATAACATAAAGTTGATTAACATATATTTTGTATGTGACATATGGTATATACTGTATTCTTACTACAAAATAAGCTAGAGAAAAGACAACATTAAGAAAATCATAAGAGAAAATACATTTACTACTCATTAAGTGGAACTGGATCATAATAAAGATCTTCATCTTCATTATCTTCATCTTGAATACAGAGAGGAGGAGGAGGAAGAGGAGGGGTCAGTCTTGCTATCTCATGGGTAGCAGAAGTGGGAGAAAATCCATGTATATGTGAACCCATGCAGTTCAAATTCGTATTGTTCAAGGACCAACTGTATATAGCTTTTTGCCTTCAGATTTGAACTCATTTTTGTTTAGTTTTATATAGGGGAGTCTAATGACATGCCTGCAGCCCAAGGATGTGCTTTCCTTCAGTTTATGGTCTAAGCTCTTCTTTGCTTGGTTACCTATACTCATAGGTCTAGTCTGAAGCGTTGACAAGAAGCTGTTAATTAGGCCCCCTTCTTTTTTTTTTTTTCAGTGCTCTAGGAATCAATATGAGACATTCTTTTATTTCCGAAATGCTATCATGCATTTCCACTTTTCCCCAAGAGTATTAGAGAAAATAGTCCCAGTGGTAGTAACTCTTGCCATGAATTAAATGTGCAAGATGTTGAAAATTTTCCTGGGGGAAGAAAAAAATTATATGCAGCTTTGATTTCATTATGATTATACTGATGATTGGTTTTGGTTTTGGGCAGTGTGGAAAGGGCTAGATGGATGTAAAATACCAGATCTACATTAATAACAATCACAATAATAATGTTAATAAAGCACCATTTAGTGTGATTTTATATGTCAACTTGACTGGGGCACAGAGTGCCCAGATATCCTACTAAACATTTCTGGGTGTGTCTGTGAGGGTATTTCTGGGTGAGATTAACATTTGATTGGATAGAATGAGTAAAACAGATTTTCCTCCCCAGTATAGGTTAAGCCTCATCCTCCATTGAAGGCCTGGATAGAATAAAAGGCTAAGAAAGGTTTCCTTCTCTCTGTTTTTGAGCTGGAACATTGGTCTTCTCCTGCACTTGAACTGGATCTCCTAAGCTGTCCTGGTTCATAGGTCTTCAGGCTCATACTGGAACTATACCACTAGTTCTTTGGCGTCTACTGGAGCTTGCAGATGGCAGAACATGGCAACTCACAGCCTCTATAATCACGTGAACCAATTCCTTACAATAAATCTCCCTATATGTATAAAACAAATATCTATATATCTCCTATTGGTTCTCTGGAGAATTGTAATACAATAAGTGATTGCAGTATAGCAGGCACTGCACTTAAGTGCTACACATAACTTATTTAATGTAATCTTTCACAATCTTACGAGTGAGATGTCTTCGATATTTGCATTCTGCAGATGAGGCCTACAGCAGGTAAGTAACTTTATTAAGGCCATATAGCTTGGATGGGGGACATTCACATAACCACTTGCCATGTGGTTTTGAGCAGTTCAACGAATTTATCTGAATTTATGTGTTAAATGGGGACAGCAATGCCCATGCTGAAGAACTGTCAGGATTAAATGAGATGATAGGTGTAAAGTACTTGGAACGGGGTGGGGTGCATGGTAGGGACTCAGAAATAGTAGCTTTTGCTACTTTATTTCTTATTTGTGTTAACAAAATTTAGAGGCTTTGCAGCTTGTGTAATAGATCTCATTCCTCTAACATGATATATCACTAACATCTGAATTTGATCATTTGTTCATCTCCATTAAGCTCCAATGATATTTCATGTTATCCTCGGGAAAAATGTGATTACTGTGACATTTAAAAGTCTGCACAACCGAGGGAGAGAGAGCAGGCACACATTTGAGAACAAGAGGAAATCCTGGTTAGACTGTCATTAGACAACTCCACGTTGCCATAATTTAGGGAGTGGAACAGCTGCAAAGGTCACCAGGAGGTGCTTTGTTTCCCAAAAGGTGTTTGGTATTTACTTTCACTCAGGCATGTTCCTTCTGCTCTGATAACCATTGTCATCTTCCATTACAATAAAAGATGTCAGAGGGATTTTTACAGGCATATGGCTTTGATTTAGTTTTCCCCTCTGTGGTCATAAGAGAGTTTGAGAAATGAAAACAAAACAAAGCTCCACTCAGTCATTCATCAATTCCTATTTATTGGGCAGCAATCCTGTGCCACACAGCCAGGAGGACAGAATCTCTATTTCGAAAGTGATGGAATGAACAACCTCCTTTCAAAGTGCTGGCTCTGGTGTGCTTCCTTCTCCATTTCCTCTCCAGTCTTTGCAAAATGAGTCAGAGGACTACATAGATTTCCTTGGGAAATTAACAATATCAGCCACATTTTCTTTTCATCACATTATTTGGAATTATGACTGGGCCTTCTGGTTGCCAGAGCCTGTTCATGTCCCTTCACTGCTTGCAATACTCCAGTGAGGCAGGCAAGACAGGCCTGATTATTGTTGTTGAACAGGTGAGGGCGCTAGACTTAGGGAGGTTGAGACACTTGGCCAGGGTGTCACAGCCAGAGAAGGGGCCAGTCTGAAAATTTCCTCCACTCTTGTTCCTTGCTCAGCTGTCCCCTACACCTGGGAGTTTTTAAAAACAAATCTTATTATGACATTGCCCTGTGTTTCAGTCAGGGTTCTCCAGAGAAACAGAATCAGTATCTTCATACGTATTGCTAGAGGTACAGAGATAACAGGGGATTTATTATGGGAATTGGTTTGTGTGATGACGGAGGCTGAGCAGTTCCAGGATATGCCTCTGTAAGCTGGAGAACCAGGAAAGCAGGGGTGTAATTTGGTCCCAGTCTGATGTCCTGAGAACTAGTGGGGACCAATGATGAAACTCTCTTCTAAGGCCTGAGAACTAAGGGTGGA
Organism: Chlorocebus sabaeus; assembly: GCF_047675955.1. Classification (NCBI taxonomy): domain Eukaryota; kingdom Metazoa; phylum Chordata; class Mammalia; order Primates; family Cercopithecidae; genus Chlorocebus; species Chlorocebus sabaeus. The sequence goes on from NC_132919.1 coordinate 43,236,244, forward strand.
GGTGGGGATAGGGTGAGGGTGGGGCTGGTGGAAGGCCCAATCTGAGTCTCAAGGCCCCAAAACCAGGGCCTATGATGTCTGAGGGCAGAAGAATGATGTCCCATCTCAAGAAGAGGGAGAGAGGATTCTCCTTTCCTCTGCCTTTGGTCTGTTGAAGCCCTCAGTGGATTGGATGATATTTACCCACATTGCAGATCTTCATTCGGTCTACTGATTCAAATGCTAATCTTTTTCAGAAACACCCTCACAGACACACCTAGAAATAAATGTTTTACCAGCTATCTGGGTATCCCTCAACACAGTAAAACTGACACATAAAACTAACGGTCACACCCTCCTTAAGATCTTTTGTGCCTCACCCTTACTCTTAGGGGAATGTCCAGATTTCTTAACATAGCTTATGAGGCCTTTTGGCATCTGAGCCCTGCTTACTTCTCCAGACTTATTTCAGGCTATTCCTATTGTCCCCACCCAGTTGCCCACCTGAAGATGTGCTCTGGTTACACAGTTACACTCTGTGTAACACTCCACAGCATCACTCTGTCTCATCGCCTGCCATTACTCAGGAGGCTCTCTCACCTTTCCTCTTCTCCACATGCCTCATCAATATCTACTAATCATTTACATTTCTGTTGAGGCATTACTTCCTCCAAAAAGCCCTTGCAGACCGCTCTTTCCTGAGTTACATTCTTCCACTATGTGCGTCTGTCACACCTACTTCCTCCCCTGTGCTGAGTTTGCCTACTTCTCTGCTTCTCTTGACTGGCTGTAAGCTCTGTGAGAGTAAGAACTGCGTGTATCTCATCCATGGGCAGCATCTGTGCCCCTAGAAGGTGGGCGATAATTACCCATCGAAGAATGAATGGTTTGTTTACTCACCCATACTCATCTTTCTCAGATAGCAGACCTCCTCCTGCATATGCGTCAAGAATCACTGGATTACTCTTGTGCCAGTTATTCCCCACCTGCCCCTCAGTTCCATCTGTGATCTTGTCTGTGACTCAGGAAGAAGTAGAGCCCTATAGATTGCCTCCCCTGGATTATCCCGCTGAATGCTTTTGGATTGGCTTCCTTCTAGCAATGGGAAGCTCTCAAAGGAGAAGGGAGGATGGGAGATTGGGATGGCTCCATCTCTTTCTGTCCTTCTTGCTTTGACACTATGTTCCAATACTAGCTGCATCCCTCTGCAACTACAGCTCTGGCAGGGTGCCTGATCCTCCACGGTCTCATTCTCAGTGGTTTCCAGTGACATTATGTTCTCCTTTGTCCCCCAACTCTAAAAGCAGAGAGATGGCTTCCAGCCTACTGCTAGTTTTTGGGTGCTTCACCATCACTTGCCTGTTCTTTGACCCCTCACCACGTATCTATGAGCAGCGCCTTCATTTGGACCATCTGTGACGGATCCTATTTCCCGCAGGGTTTCTGACTGATAAACTCCTCTGCTTAGTGCAGTAAGAGAATGATTTTCAAATAGCCTGGGCTGGTTTCTGTCAACTTTAGATTCTTGAAGTTAATTCTCAAGACAGCTCCAGATTGCTGCCTTATTATACAGACATAGACAAAAATTTCCAGAAGGCTTGCAATAAAATTTCCACTCTCTGCTTAATTTTCAGCATTTCTGCTATGAGCATCAGCAGGTGTCTTTAGATTTCAAAAATCACACTGTTCCAAGTAGATTTGGTATCTATACATCTATATAATTCAGTGGTATAGAGGTTTCTCCCCATGCTTAGGAACTACTCTGCAGTGTTCTCAAATTTCCTCCCAGTTCATTCTGACTTCTTGTCATTTAACTCCCCTAATGGTTCTCTTATGAAGGCCACATCCGCACTCAAAAAACATTTGTTGGAATGTAGGGACATTAGTGTGAAAGGAGTTGCAGATGCCATGTTTTTAAGGATCAGTGTTTCCCCTTAAAATTCTGTGATCTTATAAATGAAATGTTCTAATAGATTAAAAGTTGCATTCTCTAAGAGGAATATAGGAGTGGAGAGAATTGTGATAGGTAGATATCTGGGATTTACTATAACTTGGAGAAGGCAGAGACATTCTCAGATCTGAAAACCCTGGCTTAGAAACCCAAATCAGATCACTCTGTGGTCTAGGCCAACCTAAACAGAGCCTGAGGTGCAGGAAAATTGTATGTGTGCAACTGGTATATAGGTGAAATATGGAAAAGTTGGATTTAGACAAGAAAATATTTGAAAATCACATATCTGACAAAGGACTTGTATCCAGTATAAAGAACTCTTAAAACCTAGCAGCAAGAAAACAACCCAGTTTAAAAAATGGGCAAAATATCTGAACAGAAATTTCACCAAAGAGGATAAATAGATGAAAAATAAACAGATGAAATGTTGTTCAACATCTTTAGCCATGAGAAGAATGCAAATTTAAACCATGATGAAATACCACTATTTCATAAACCATGATATTTCATCATAAAACCATGATGAAATAACCATGAGAATGATTAAAATAAAAAATACTGACAGTACCAAGTGCTGACAAGGGCATGGAGCAACTGGAACTCTCATACACAGCTGATGGGAATATTAAATGCACAGCCATTCTAGAAAACAGCTTGGAAGTTTCTTGAAAAGATAAGCAGGCAGAATAACACTCTCCCCTACAAATGCTCATACCCTAATTTCCAGATCACATGAAGATGTTACCTTTAAAAGCAAAGGGGATTTTGCAGATGTGATTAAGAGTATGAACTTTGAACTTGTGAAATTATCCTGAATTTTATCAGGGTGGACCCAATCTAAGCAAGAATCCTTAGAAGCAGATAACCTTTCATGGTTGGGTCAGAGAGAGAGATATGATAACGGAAGAAAGGTCAGAGAGGATGAGAGAAGGGTTAGAAAGAGATGTATGTGAAGGGACTGGACTTGACTGTCCATTGCTGGCTGTGCAGGTGGAGAAAGGGGGTCAAAAGGCAAGTTCCATGACCTCAAGGAACTGAACCTAAATGGATTCTCTCTGAGGGCCTCCAGAAAGAAATACAATCCTGCTGATAATTTGAATTTAGCCCAGTAAGACCTTTCTGACCTACAAAACTGTAAGATAATAAATTTGTAATGCTTAAGTCACTAAGTTTGTGTAATTTTTAAGGGCAGCAATAGAAAACAAATATATCACAAAATCTGGAAATCCTACTTGTGGGTATTTCATCTAGAGAAATGAATAGTTATGTTCACACAAAAACCAATATGTGGATGTTGATAGCAGCTTTGTTCATAATCACCAAAGCCTAGAAACAACCCAAATGACTTTCAGTGGGTGAATGGCTAAACAAATTGTGGTATATCCATGCAATGAAATATAACCCAGTAATAAAAACAAACTACTGATACACACAACAATCTGGATGAATCTCAAAGGCATTATGCTGGGTGAAAGAAGCTCGTCTCAGAAGGTTACGTAATACATGATTATTTATATGATATTTTCGAAAAGGCAAAACTACAGTTATGGAGAATAGAGCAGTAATTGCCAGGAGTTGGGGTGGGGAAGGGTGTGTTATAAAAGCATAGCAGGAGAGCACTTGAAATGATAAAACTGTTCTGTATCTTGATTATAGTGGTGGTCAAATAACTAGACGTGTTACAAATTCATAGAACTCTGCACTCCCCCAAAAGTCACTTTTTTTCTGTATTAAAAAATAATAAACTTAAACTATAACAACTCAATGACAAAACAAGGCAAAACAATGAAACAAATCTCATTGCTGACACAGCTGTCTGGGAATTTCCAGTCCCAAAGAATGAATGTATCACATACATGGTTGGGGAAGGAGACACAGTTACTTCTCTTTCCTTTGTGCGCTGGAAGCCCCTCAACATCTTTCTAGAAGTAGAAGGTGCTCCAGCAGGAGTTTTGGAGACTTACCTAAGTCTTTTCCTTTTCCAGTAAAAGGAGGAGCTGGCGTAGATAACCTCTACAGTTCTTCACAGCAGGTAACTAGGACTCAGCTCAGTCCTTGTGTAGGTGCAGGGTGACCACCTGTCCTGGCTTGCCCAGAGCTGAGGGAGTTCCCAGGATTTGGGACCTCCAGTTTAAAAATCAGGAGTCAGTTACTCTAACATGACTCAGGGAAGTCACATAACTTATCTGAGGCTTAGTTTTTTTCTCACACGCAAAATAGAAATAATGCTTGCCCTATCTCACCAAGTTATTACGACATGCAAACTTTAAACTGTAACTGTAAATGTGAGTTGGTGGGATTATTACTAACTTTTAAAAGAAACTGGACTTAGGGACAGTCTAAAAATTTGGAAAAATAAAAGTATTATTAAAGGAAGTTACGCAGTTGGAATATGTGTGTGTATCTGACTGCAGCATTGTTCAGTTTGCAGCTTCAGTTTTGAGGCTATAAGAATATACGCATCCAAGAAAGTAACTTTTGATTTTTGTAATCTGCTGAAGTTTTAGTTACCTGGATTCCAGGACAGGCTATGGCAGTGAACCTTGGCTACACATTGAAATCACCTAGAATCCTTAAAACACAGGTGCCAGGGTCCTATTCTCAGAGAGTCAGGTTTAATGGGTCTGGGGTTTGGCTAGGCTTTGTAAATTTTAAAATCTCTCCAGGTGTTTCTAATGTGCTACCAAGGGCCTCTTAATATACCAGACCTGGTCATCGCCCAAATGGGGTTGCACCTTGAAGATGGTGCCACTTGGAAGTTTGTTCTTACTACTATCCCAGATCAGTCAAAACTTACCTACAGTTGAGTGAGCTCCCTCCACAAGAAAAAAGTCTTAGATATGCCTCTAAGTGAGAGGACTTCTGATCTCAATAGGGCAATAACTCACATCTAAAAAGAATGCCCAACGGTGGGACCAGTCATTCAGGGTAATAATACTATAATTATTGCTGTTTTCATTATCCAAAGGAGGACAGTTCTGGATTGGGGGATGTATTAGTTTGCTAGGACTGCCAAAACAAAGCACACAAACTGAGTGGCTTAAGCAACAGAAATTCATTGTCTCACAGTTTGGAGGCTAGAAGTCCAAGGTCAATGTGTCAGCTGGGCACTGCCCCCTCTGAAGGCCCTGGGGGCAGGGGAGGGGGCTTCTATTCTAGGCCTCTCTCCTAGTATCTCCTAGGTAGTTCTCTGGCTTGTGGCAACAGTGCCCATTTTAGGACTTCAACATACAAATTTTTGGGGGACACAGTTCAACCCATAACATGAGAGCGGTCAGTTTCCACGTACATGGCACCATGTATCTTATTCAGGTGTACTCTAAAATACCATGATGGGGTATGGCCAAAATGGACTGGAATCTGCCCTAGGCTTCAATGGGGAGGTATTCCCTGGTCAGCAAGGAAAAGCTACAGAAGATTAATTCACAGATTATTCCTTATAGATAAATCAATAATTTTGGCTGATGTCAGAGGTTTTAAAAACTCAGTCTTAGGCAAAATAAGAATTATTTAAAGGAGTTAGTAAGTTCCCCCTCAATAAGAATATCTAAGCAAAATCTTGATGAGCTATTGGCCAGGGGTGCTTTGGAAGGATTCTTTCATTTGAAAGGTGATTGGACTAGAGGAACTTACAAATTCACCTCAACTCTAGGGTTTTGTGCTTCTTGCAAAGACTATTCAGAGGCACACCGGATGTTTTGTGGTACAGTTCTCCACCAGGCACTATATCCAAAGGAAGGATACTTTAGACATGGCTCTAAGTCCAAAGAGTTAATGTGAAAATCCTAATGATGCATCAGCTCTGCTAAAATCCATTGCTGGTTTTACACACAAAAGCTTTCAAGGCAGAAAATAATAGGTCCAGGATCTTTGACAATAGCAAAATAAAGACAGTAAACTCAGATGCCCTGCAGGACTGCTCAACCAATGATACTGCTCTGAGATATTTAAGTTGACATCCATAATCACAGCATTGGCCCCAGTTCTTTCTCTGTCATGAAATTTGGCCCTCCCCAGAGAAAGAAAACATAAATATCACATCTGTGACAACTCTAGCATTTCTAGCAGGAAAAACAAATCCTGAATAAGCACCAAATGCAGTGAATCTGACCACACAATGGTAAAACAGTTATTTCAATACAGATTTTCATTTCAAAAAATGATTTGTTTTTGTTGTTTCCACAATAATCAATTTAGTTATTGACAATGCAGGTCAGGCCTCATTCATGGCCATAACGTAATCTCTGATCTTTCCAGTTCCTACAACACTACAAATTTTCACAGGATTATATATAGAATTCAAAAGCAAAATAATTCTAGAAAATATAAGTGAAAATAAAAATATATAATCAAATCAGATACACTTTTTTCACACATAATACATCACTAGCCCTTTTTTCTTATAAAGGGCATGCCCACTATAGAGTAGTATGCAGAAAAATATAATGAATAAAATAGATATCACAAATAATGTCATCTAATATTTTTTTCAGATCTTCTATGGTGTTTATATATACAATATTGTTGGTTTTATATTGTATATAGATCTGTTTCCTTTTATTACCACTTGATGTTATACTGTGATACTTTCCTGGTATCATTAAACATTATTACACCTTTTCTATCATGTTAGATATCATATTTTATTTAGACATTCCCCTGTTTTCAGGAATTTAGGAAATAATTTCTATTTTAAATCATGCTTTAACAAGCCTTTTAAGCATTTTTTTATTTTGGTCTAAACTTGGGGTCATTTGTGAGCGTAAATTCACAGAAGAAGAAATTTTTAAGGCCCTCGATAGATATTCCAAGACTGCTTTCCAGAAAGTTTGTGGTGATTCACAGATGCCCTAAGAACACCTGAGGATATCTATGTCATGTACCTGCACTAACATAATTACTGTGTTTTAAAAAATACTTTGGTTTTATTATATCTTCGATAATTAATCAGTAATTCTAAGGAAGCCTTATATCGTAGGTGGGAGGGTTTGTTTGAAATTGGCAGGAAAGAAGGTACTGGAATAGATTACTGAGGGAGTTTGCATTGTCCACAGCCATAAAAGTTCACTTCACAGAGTAAATAACACAAAATTATCTGTCCTGGATTGTTTAGACATTCAATTGCTTGAATGTCCAGGGACAAACCACTTGATGTCTTCTAAGTATTTCATGTCAGTGTCTTTAGAAATAGCTTTTAACATAATTTTGATTGAAATAATTTTTCAGAAAGCCCATTTCACTTGTTAAGGCATTTCATCTTTAGCTGAATTTTAAGTATGCTATGGGATAAGCCAGAAACAAGGAGACTTGATTCTCCACACCATATTCCATCGATTCTAAGACACACATTTTTCACATCTAAGCATCTTTAGCATTTGGGTGTAAAATAGGCACTGCTAGCACTTTCAGATCCCTCTACCACTCTCATGCACGATAGTTCCCTGTGCTTTCACTCTCAACATTCAGCACCTGCACCTCTTTGTTGGAGGGCTGTCCTCGGGCTACAGGAACGTGCTTTGACTACATTACAGGCTGGAAGCACCTGGAAATTTACACCCACCCCCACGCCCATTCAATAACTCACGGTGTAGAGGTATAAATACTCCTGGTTCTCTGGCCTCTGACTTGAACCTACTGTAGAACCTTTTTGTCTCCAGGGCTCTCCTGTGGGAATAAACCAAAGTCATCTCCAGAATAGGCTTTGCTTGACATCACACTTTTTGTGAGTTTTTTTTCCCCCTTCCCTTTGGGTCAGTTCTATTTCTCTATTCCCCTACTACTTTTCACCCTTGGGTCATTTCCTAATTCACAAAATCCTTATGTCAGAGGAATTAAACACATTACAGGAAGTGTCTTACAATAAATGATGTCTTGCAGTTGCTGTCGGCCAGCGGACATAGTGATATGGTTGTCTTTGCCTGTGCACGCATGAATTTGGTTGTACTTTCCATGATATGACTGGACTGTTACTCCTTTACTTTTTGGTTAATAAACCATTTAAGGACTATTGAGAAAGGAGTACGAATCTTGATTGTTATCTAAAAATTTTCTATTAAGTCCTTCTGACAAGATAAAAGACGTGCCAGCATCAGAGTTGTAGAATGGATGTCTAAGACAGGGAAAAAAATCTCAGAGACTGCAGTAGAATGTTCCTTTAAGAAATGTTATTTATCTTGATGGCAGAGAGGGTGTTATTGTGAAAAAATGTGGTTTATGACAACTGTGATTCAACAAAGAGATGCAGAAAGAGTTCAATTCTGAATGTACAGAGCTTTGTAAATATCATAATTTATTTATATTTCATTTTCTTTTACACACATGATTTTTAAAAATCTATGCTGAAACAGTTCCCTTGTATTTACTTAAAGGGCTATAAGATAAAAATTCTAAGTACTACAACATATTTTAAATCTTTTTTTTCATTTTTATTTATACACAAAACAATGATAAGTCTTATAACTGATGAAATACTAGTTGGGAATATGGTACTTATAGACACAGAAGAAATACAGTCAATGAACAGTCTTAATTGGAAAAACTAAGGTAACTTCATAGACTTCTCACCTTCCATTTGTAGTGGGAGCTCTACTGGTAAGTGAGGAACCACCAGTGCTTGGTCATATTCTTGAAATTGTGTATATTTTATTAAATATTTCTTATTCCTCCAATATCTGTGTGTATGTGTGGTGTATATACATACAGATATATAGATATACACACACACACATACACACACACACTAAGTGTGTGTGTATATATGCATTCTATTTCCTTCAGATTTTCCTTATATTGAGTACGTTCATTATTCAGAGAAGTAATCCATGCATTTAATTTGGTGTCAACTTCTTATTTTTGTGTGGTAATCACCAAAGAAAAATAAAAGCTGGCATTAGATTAAATGCATAGATTACTTCTCTGAATGATAAAACTGCCTAAAGAAATAGGATCTGCTCATAAATATCTTTTCATATTCCATTCCATAGAAATTTCTGACCTTACATGTCTATATTACCTATTCCTATAAGGTAACTTTATAATCTACTCAAATTGTTTTGTCTTCCTGTTTTCTCTTCTCATATGTGCTGATGAAAGATGAATTTCTCCACTGCGAAACAGAACAGTCAAGCAATTCCAGTGGGGTTAGTTATAGATGAGATAATTTCTGCAATTTCAGAGTACTGTGGCAATACATAGCTCCCTTGTGCCAAATCAATTCTTCAGTAACATGATTAATTAACCCATAAGAACAGAAGTTTGCTGCTGCTCTGAAATGCACTAACCTTGTATTTTGGTTTCAGGCTTTATCTACCCTTCTAAACCAAAATCATTCTGTGGTATTTCTTCAGAACCTTGGGCAAATCAACAATGTGTGAGTATGTGCTTTACAATCCTTTTACTGCAATCATACTGTGAGTTTTATGGCCCAACTTAAGTAGCGTGCACTTCCTTCTTCAGCAAAATTCATTATATTGTTCCCACATTAGTGGAACTAGTTAATACAGACATGCTTACTTAAACCCTCACCTCATTTTCTTTTTAATTCCCCTGCCAGAAGCAGGAAACATTGTTTTTTTTTAAAAACATTGTTTTTAAATTTATTTAAGTTACATTTTAAATTTATTTTGTAAACTTTTATTAGATTGTACTGTGTCATGTCTTGCATGAGGAATGAAAAACAAATATATGGACTCTGAGTTAATAATAAAGGACTCACAGTCTACCAGCAGAGATGACATATGCCCTACTTTCCTATCCAAATTAATTACATATATAGTGTGATTGATACTTTATTAAAATGTATGCAGCAATAGGGGACTGGGGTAGGATTTCTGAGTTGGAACTCTTCCAGTTAACTTTCTCAGCCTCCAGGGTTTTAGAATAAAATATCCCAAAGCAACAACAGATCCTGGCCAGTTTTCTGTTTTCCCATTTCCTTCCCACCTCCACCTGATTTACCCACCTAGCTACTGATGTTGAGTGGAACAGCCACAGTGAGAGAGACCAGTTGGCTTTAATCAGAGTTCCAGTTTTCATTACCACATGCAGAAAGAGAAGGTAGAACCAGAATTCAGGCCTCTAAGACTCAGTAACCCAGCTCAGTAGATAAAAGTAAATTAGTAAATATAGCAACCAAATGAGTGTCTGGACAAACAGGCCAGCAACTCTCTTGAGGGGGAAGTTCTTGCTCCACCACTCCTGAGTGGGAAGGGGGGCTGGGCAGGTGTGTAAAAATGCAGGCATGGCATCTATAGAGTGCCAGCCCTGGGCATGGGGAAGGCAGCATGTGTCAAGGAGCTCTTCAGAGAAGAGGTAAAATGAGAGCAGAGTCTTGATGTATGAGAAGAAATATCATGCAGGAATTGGGCAAGAGAAGCTTCCTAGACAGAGAACAGTATATCTGATCAACTGTTGGGGATAAGAAATGAGGCTAGAGAGAAAGCCAGGGGCTCAGATAGTAGAAGGTGCTAGGGAACTACTGAACACTAGCAAGGGAGCAATAGAAGCAATTTTGTGTTATAGAAAGATAATTCTGACAGAAATGTGATGGGTAGATTGATGGGGACAGGTGTGGTGGAGAAGGAAGAAGCTATATCACCTATGTTGAAATCATCCAGGTAAGAAATGAGAAAGACTTGAAAAATAAATAGGCCATGTTTGCATGAAACAAAGAAAAGGGAATATATTTAAGACATGTTTTAGGATGTATTCCTTTTTTTAATCCTAAACTCACCAGTTAGGTAAATCACTGCCTAGGGAAGAAGCAGAGACAGACCAAAAGGGTTACTTTAATGGAGCACTCTCTACAAAGAAACACCAGGAATAGGGAATAAATGATCCGAGCAACATTAATCTCAGGCAACTTGCAGTTCTTTCCTTCCCTTGGGGTCACTGCTCAACTCTGTGGGCTGCCTTAGTCCATTCAGGAGCTGCTATAACAAAATATCTTAGACTGGGTAATTTATAAACAATATAAATGTATTGTTCACAGTTCTGGAGGCTGGAAAGTGCAAGATCAAGGTGCCAGCAGATTTAGCTTCTGGTGAGGGCTTGCTCTCTGCTTCAAAGATGGCAACTTCTTGCTGCATCCTCACAAGGCAGAAGGGGCAAACAGGTTCCCTGAAGCCTCTTTCATAAGGGTACTAATCCCATTCACCAGGATGGAGCCTCATGACCTAATCACCTCCCCAGAGCCCTACCTCTTAATACTGGTACCTTGGGGGTTAGGTTTCAATATATGAAATTAAGGGCTGGGCACAAACATTCAGACCACAGCAGAGGCTTATCTAGTGCTAAGGCACTCTGGGTTAAGATGCTCTAATGTTATTGTCCGAATTGATTTCCATTGAGAGAACATGTGGATTGAATGGAAAAGTCCTCATTCAGGTCCAGCAGGTGTTACTGCTACTCCTGTGATCCTTTGGGTTTCACAGAAATCAATCTAATCCTCCGGTCTGGACCACATTGGGCTGGAGGAAGCTCATTGCGGTTGTCCGAGGTCCCACTGCCTAAACACACCACATAATCATTTCCATTCTAGGGGACAAATGTCATTGAGGTTTTGCTGCTCCCTGGAACTTGGTCCAGAAGGTTAAGCCCAGGTCCCTTTCTCTGAGCCCTACCAACATTTTTGTTCTTTTTTCTCCTCACAACCAGGGGAATTATTTCCTAGACAGTGAGTAAGAAAGCCTCATCTTCCTCATCATATGTGCTCTCAAATCTTTGCCCTAAATCATAAATCCTTTCTAGTTCCCCAAGGAGCTAGATTTTGGAAACTCAAAAGAACATGCTTTCTCCTGCTTTCTGATATCACACCCTTTCTTAGCGTAATGAATGTTAAACGGCCCAGTAGTTCAAATATCTGATAAAGAATGGGGAGAAAGAAAATAAAAGGAAAAAGTTTTGGTTAATTTCAATTGTATAGCCTTTGCATAGAATACGAATTACACAGGGCTAGAAACACATATATCTCACATTGTATCCCTACTACTCAGTGAAGTGTCTGGCATCTAGTAGCTCTCAGTAAGTGTGTCAGTGAGTAAATGAATACAAAAAGACAAAATCCCTGCCCTCATGAAGCTGACTCCCATTATTACTCCCATTATTGAGGAAGGTAACAACAAAACAAGATTAGGGCAAACTGATAATGTAAAATAAACAAACAGGGTAGAGTGATATAGAGAATAATTGGATGATGGGGGAATGCAATGGGGGACAGAACTATTGATCTGATTGCCCTTTCCCTCAGAACAGCCCAACCCCCAAAAGTAAAAATTGAACTTTAAAAAAAAGTAGATAGAAACAGTATAAGTTTAAATGTAAAAAGTCGTATCAAGAAAGCAAACACAGAATTGCAGTTAATATTTACAAAATCATTATGTAGACACACTATTACATGTAGACAGTTGTAGTTAAAACACCTTGGGTATTTCATTTCTAAAGTGAAGCTCCACAGGCACATTCTGTTTAAGTTTCTTTTCATTCTCTCAAAAGTTATACGCAATAGAGTGTGTAAGTTGTTTTAATAATAGTTCAGTTCTTTACGTACATTGTAAAAATGTCAAGCATGTTGATTCTTCAAAAAGTTGCATTTCAGTTAGAAGAGAAAATGAAAATGTCCCATTTCTCCTGAGAAAAAGGATAACATTTTCTGATTGTTCAAACACTTTATGAAAGTATCATTTGACTCTATATTTTGACAGCTGCTTTGCATTTATTATTGGAGAGGCTCTTCATACGGCATCTTCCTTTCTTTTCCTTTTCTAGTCAAGAGGTGTTAATATTATTTTGGAATTATTCAAATTTAAGAGAGTGATAAAGGGTTGCTCTTCAGGGGTTCTTAATAAACAACCCCCTAACTTCTTACCCCTTTAAAAGGTTTTTTAGGGGAAAAAAAGAGAAAGAAAAATGGTTTTGGACTATGAGCTCCTCGTTTTGAGAATCAGTACCATTTAGCCTCGTAGCATACAAATTTCACATTTTGCCTGGCATGTAGTAGGTGCTCAGGAAGTGTTTGCTGAGTTGAACTGGTTTGGGAAAAGGCAAGGGATTACTATTCTTATTATTCAGATAGGGAAAGTGAGGCCCAAAGAACTGGAGGATGCATTTGTATTGTGCTTGGTACTTTACTGAACATTCTCACCCAAGTTAGCTCATTTAAAAGTTGGTCCTCGCCACCATTACATGTAAAGTAGGAAGAGAAGAGTAATGATGTGTTTGACATATAGTGAACTAGTCACTGCTACACTTCCCTCTGTACAGCAAGTCAGTCTCTGCAGCTAAAGGAAATCTAAAACCTAATGATTAAAAATCCAGGTTTTTGGACTTGGTGGAAGGAAGGTTATTCTTCCAAGGACAAAAACAAACAAACAAACAAACAAAAAACCCAGAAAATCTATAGGAACCTTTGGACTAAAAAAAAGTCCTATCATACATTAAAAAAAAAAGGCTCACATACACTATTGGTGGTAATGTAAGCTGGTCCTACTTTTATGGAGGAGAATTTATGAATATATACCAAAATTAAAATGAATGTAACTTTGACCTAGCTTTGATCAAGAAATTTAGGAATGTATTCACACTATAGACATACTAGCACAAGAAGCAAAGATATATGAAGAAAAGGACGTAATGAATATATAAATGTTCACTGTGACATTGTTGGTAATAAGAAAAGTTAAAACATTTTAGCGTGCAAAAAATTGCTGGCCACACAAATTATGGGTTATGTGGGTAGTGATATTTTATGGAGATATTTGAAATAAAAGATTAATCTATGTAGTGACATGAAAAGATGACCACAACATTAACATGTCAAAAACAAGCTGCTTAATAGTGTGTTTTCCTTTGAGTAAAATCACTTACCACAGTATTAGTGACTGCTACCTCTCGAAAGTGAGATGGGCTATCTCTTACTTTATTCTCTTCCATAGTACTTGATTTTTTAAAAAGAAAATAGATTAGTTTTAAAATTCAAAAATTAAGAAGAAGCTGTTTAGTTCTGGCCACACAAAAACTTTTTTGTTGTTGTTTTTTAAAATCAAGAGTAAGTGGAACCCAGGAAATGATTAGCAATTGTTCTCCTTCACCACAGTGCTTAGCACGGTGCTTGTGATATTGTTGGTGCTCAATAAATATTTTGAGGGAATGAGTGAGTAAGGTTGACTCAACTTGGGCACTCTAGTAAAGTGAGATGGAAGGACATAAGAACATTCAGATTTTCTAACCCTAAAATCCAAGCCAGTGAGTCAATGAAGACTTCATGATGACCCCGTTGCTATGGTTGATTGATGTTAAAGAAAGACTGGCTATTCATCAAAACATAATGTGAGGGTCCTATTTGCACTGGAAAAGGACTTGCTAAGCCCTGACCATGTTTTTTTGAACATTTCTTATGGCATTGACCTGATGGTTTAGAGGTCACACAAGCTTTATGAAGAGGGAATCTGAGAGAGTGGCCAACTGGTCCAGTCTATTCACACACTGAACCTCCTCAGCAACATTCCCCACGTAAGGAATTCAGATTGACTGAAATCTGCTGGGACAGTGCTTCCATTTTCTCCTGGGAAATCCTTTTCTTATCAGTTTTAACTACCAGAAAGTTCCTTATGGCATTGAACTAGAATCTGCCTTTTTATAAACTGTACCCATAGACAATGAATCTAAGCAGTTCCGCATAGTGGTTTAGAGAACAGGTTCTGGAATCATAGATCTGCCTTGAACCCTAGCTTCTACACATAGGTGCTTTGTGACCCTTAGGCAAAGATTACTAACTCTTTAAACCTAAGTTTTTTCTTTTAGAAATGGGGATCATTACAGTTCCTATTTCATGGAATGGTTTTAAGAAGATCATAAATAAATATATGCAAACTGCTCATCACCATGTCTGACACAAAATGCTCAATAAATAATATCATTACACTTGTTTAGGCCTTTTTCACTAGGTATTTGACAGAAACAGGGAGGCAAGTAGTACAAAACAGCAGTTAAAGGATGAGGTGTCTCTGTCGGTGGGCTGTGTGCCTGAGTACTTTGATTTCAGGTGACTCAAGCACCTTCTTTGTTTTGCTCACTAGAAACAAATTAGAAAACTCTCCAAGCAGGGGGAGAGACATTTCATAGTATTAATCTGACAAAAACAAAAAGTTTGTACTTTCACAATTATAGACACTAACTTACAGAATACCTCATTCACCTTTGTGGGGGGTGCAAGGAAATAGGTCCCTCTGGGGCTTCTCTCAAAACTTGTCTCCCTGGAGCTTCCTAACATTCAAATGGCTGTCAGGCAAAACACAAGTCTTCTCTAGCCATCCTGAAACATTTCTCAAGGCTAATGACTACCTATCAGTCTGGAGTTGACTTTATATTATTACTCAAGACATAAATCATAAATCCTAAATGTATTCAGGAATGTATAGTTGATCACAATGTCTATATATCTTTACCATATAAATCTGTATTATACACCATATGAAATTCGGTAGACTAGGAGACTTAGGATCTCAGTTTACTCATCCATAAAATGGTTACAATGAATGGTTCTTAGACCATGTTTTAAGGACTTCTAGGACTGCACAGCAGTGCTGGGGGCTGCTTGACTTGGGCTGTAGGCTTCCATCTTGTTTCGAGTAGAGCAGCAATGTTTTAACAGATAACTCTCTTCTCATCAGCTCCCCTCAAACCATCCCTCTTGGAAGGGCAACCTAAGCAGGACAAACCATGCCTTTCACTTTAGAAAAACACGAGCTGCTGAAAGAAATCTGTTGAAACAATATCACAAACAGCGCGCCTACTTGGCGAAGGCTTGGGTGCAGAGAAGGGGGAAGAGTTTATAGGAGAAGAATAGTGGGGTTATAGAGGGGCCATGTTCGACTGAAGAGGTGCCTTCTGAATCTCTGTGGAATGCACAGCTGTGGAGCCAGCTGTATCAACACAATCACAGTGTCCTGTGTGATGGGCTGTGACCTCCCTCTGTGGGGACAGCAGGGTGTGGGGGAAGGGGGATTGGACATGGAATCAGAAGACTTAGGAGTGAGTCTCGGTGCTGGGACAGGGAGCCTCCTCTCTCTGAACTGCTATTTCCCTACTGAAAACCAAGAATAAACATACCCACCAGATCAGCTTCACAGGCATGTTGCATGGTTGAAAGAAAATGAGGTCTGCAAAGCATTTTGTAAATTAGAAAGCTCAACAAAGATATAAGCTGTATTCATTAGCCCAGGAGATGTCTAAATGTGACCCTTAAATTCCAAAAAGTTTGCTAAGATCACTGTCCTAATATGTGAATATAAAAAGTTAGTGAATTATCAAATAAATGAGGCGTTTCCTTATGTTCATATACTTTTTCTATATGTCAATTATAAAAACCATTGTATCTGAGACCCTATGAAGAACTACATATGAAATTACAAAAACAGATCTAATTATATCTGAAAAAGTATATATATTATAAAGTCTAATTATATGTGATTTCAAAAAATATGACTAGATTATTCTTAAGGAACTACTGTAGTGGCAATTGATTTTTTAAATGCATACAGAAATATCAAAAGTTTTACAAAAATACCCAAAGTCCAGATCTCCATTTCACACTTCAACAAGTAGTGCATGCTTTACTCCTATTTTAGACTGTTGCATCTCAGAATTGAATGTTATGTGTCTCTGCTCACGTCATCCTTGTAGCTCCACTTCCTAAGGAAAACCATCAACTTCTCTGGTTGGGGAGTTCTCTAGAGAAATCCGCTTCATTCTCCTCTGAGCGAGACAGATTCAGGACACTCATCACAGGATGGATCCAGGATGTAGTCTGTGTTACATGACTTGAGAAGAACAAGAATGCAATTAGAATCTGAAAGACTGTCTTTCTACTCATCCATGCAAGTATTGATCCTGGTGACATGGCTTCTACCCCAGTAAAGTCCCTGTGAGAGGAAGCAGTTAGAACTAGATCCAATAGTTTTGATAAGTTCTAGACACATTTTAAGTTTCAACGAAAACCATTTCTTTCTTTTTTCTTTGGTTAAAAAGGAATGCAGGTGAATGCAGCATCTCTAACTCCTTTCCTTTCAGTATCTGACATTCAGTCAGTCAGCAAGTCCAATGACTGCCTTCCTGTAACATCTCTGGAATCTGTTTCTTGCTCTCCTTTTTCAATGAAATAGTCTGGGTCACTGAAATGGTTTGCCTCCCTGACTCGGCTCTAGTTCTAATTCATTCTCTACTCCAGCCAAATAACTTTCTAAATGACAAATCATACGCTGTTACTCACTTGGTAAACATTCAATGAAATACTTTGTTTTTTTAGCTTCCTCAACAATATCTTTTTTTTTTTTTTTTTTTTTTTTTTTTTTTTTTTTTTTGAGACAGAGTCCTGCTCTGTCACCTAGGCTGGAGTGGAGCCACACAATCT
Organism: Chlorocebus sabaeus; assembly: GCF_047675955.1. Classification (NCBI taxonomy): domain Eukaryota; kingdom Metazoa; phylum Chordata; class Mammalia; order Primates; family Cercopithecidae; genus Chlorocebus; species Chlorocebus sabaeus. The sequence continues at coordinate 43,253,580 of NC_132919.1, forward strand.
CAGCTCACTGTAACTTCTGTCCCCTGGGATTCAAGGAATTCTCATACCTCAGCCTCCCAAGTAGCCAGGACTAAAGGTGCATGCCACCACAGCTGGCTAATTTTTGTATTATTGGTAGAGACAGGGTTTCACCATATTGGCCAGGCTGGTCTGGAACTCTTGGGCTTAAGTGATCCACCCACCTTGGCCTCCCAAAGTGTTGGGATTACAGGCATGAGCCACTGCACCCCACCAATAATATCTTCTTCTTTCCCATAATCCTTTCTCATGAGAAATTAACTTTATTAATTCTAAAAAACCAAATATCCCTTAAGAATCCGCCAATCTGTGCCCATGGTCTTATCTCTTATTACATTAACTTATAAATGCTTGTTTATTTTTAGGCCTTCCTACTACATATAAAGCTCCTTAATGGCAGGAGCTATGTTTCTTATCTCTGAATTTGTGGGGCCTAACATGATCTCAGAACAAATGACCAGCATCCTGAAAAGTGTTTCAGGGAAATAACACAAGCAGAGATGAGAAAGGAAGTACAAAAGATATTGGGTATGTCTAGGAAGTGGTGACACATCACAAAATCATGCTCTTAACCTGGTGGATGGTATTTCTTACACTTAGTGTCCTACTCCCAGCCTTTGGCTGGATGACTTTCCTAAATCCATCACCATCTTCCCAACTCCGAGTGCACGAATTAGGACGAGGATTTGATTCTTCTCCTTGGACACTGTTTCTAGCCCTGGTTTACCTCACTGCCTTCATCCATCCTAGATCAGTTTCCCTAGCCTTCGTCCTTCCCAAACTCAACCTGAGAAGCAGCACCGTGTCTTAGATCAAGTGCATCTGAAGGCCAGTACTTATAAAGGTTACTTAAGATTGTGGATCTGAAAGTGCCTCCTAAATTATAAAGTAACATTTTCCAAAGTTATGTTCCCAAGAGTTTTAAATAAATGTTATGTGAAGAATAGCATGGCACAGTGGCTCATGCCTGTAATCCCAGTTACTGACTTGGGAGGCTAATATGGGAGGACGGCTGGAACTCAGAAGTTTGAGGCTGCAGTGAGCTATGATCCACTACATTCCATCCTGGGTGACAAAACAAGACCCTGTCTCAATCAATCAATCAATCAACCAATTAATCAATGTTATGTTAAGAATATAATTCTACAGTCAAATAAGTTTGACATAATGGAATAGGTTTCTTTACTATAGGATTTCCCAGAGACTTTAATATGCTAATGTGCTATATGCTAATGTGCTCTGTGAGTCTCCAAGACTATGTAATATTACTCAAAGTAACATATCTCTGTTAACAAACACAGGGCTAGTGTTCCATAGAACACAATTTGGGAACTATCACAAAAATGCATTCACTTTATTGGCCACTGATTACAATACTGAAAATGTTAGGTAGTACAAATGGTAAGTTCCACTGTTATTATTGGTTTGGTTTGTTTCCAATCCTATACTACACATTTTGTTCATGTCCCCACTACACAAATTGTTCAGTTCCTCTGTTTAAATATTAAAAATGTATCTTTTCATGGAAGAAGATTACTAGCAGTTTTATGATGGCATAAAAAGGGTTTCAGTTCTTTAAGAATCAAGGTGAAAGTGACAAGGCCCAGGCATCTTCATCGTTTCAAAAATTCAGAGTGTGGTTTAGTGTACAAGGAATCATTATTCTCTTGACAATAATCCACATTACTAATATCCCTTTAAAATGGTTTAATGGAATTTCTTATTATAAGGGCCAAATTTACTAAAGCATTTGATTCGGCACAGGTTAACTTCATTTCAAGGCCTTTATAAAGCTGGAAAGCTGCCTAACTTGAAAGTGGTTTAAAGAAATACTAATGAGTGTAACATGAGAGGGCTGGAATGCCACTGCAAGGTGAAATGAGGACACATCGCCTTGTTCAAAGTACATGTTTAAAACTAAAAGGGAAAAGCTTGATGAGACAGCTTTGCTTATTTTAAAATATTGGTATATATTTTAATACTTTGTTTATCAGCACATATTACTCCAAAGAAGAGACGATAATTTAAATCACTTAAATTTCTTCCTCTCCTTTGAAGTTCCATAATTGGAGGAGATGGGAAGGAAGAAAAACAGGAGCAATTACCCGAGGGTAAGTTCAGGTAGTATGCTTTGCTATTTGACTTTTTATAAATAACATTCTCATGCCTGAAATGTTACAACTGTCCATATATGAACATTCCATTAAATTGCTAATTTAAAATAATCAAAAGGAAAATGTCTAAGAAAAAAAACGTAGTTACAGACTCTGAATGGTGAATATCAGAAAGTTCTACCAGATGGTCATCCTTGCCAGTAACCTTCATTAAGCACTTTTTAATCAACAAATCAACATCTGCTCTTACTCCAAATACAAAAGTAATATAAAATTTGATTAACTTTATAACTTGATTAATCTTGTATTTACAGTATTTTTTGTATATGTGTAAAAACACACATGCACACACCTAAGCATCAAATATGCAATTACAACAGCTACTCACTAGAAGAAATAAAACTAAAGCAACAGAGAGATGTGTTCTGTGCTTCAAGCACACATTTCAGACCTGGGTCTTTGTTAAAAATGTCCAGAACCAATGGGACACAGTGCTTCTGAAACTCAGGTAATGCATGTGAAGTGCCTGGCAGACAGGAGACATTCAATAAATAATTATAGCTAGTTTTATTGTTAATTAGGGATTTCTGATTATTGTAAGAAAAACTTGGAATTCTTCCTATGATGCTGGAAGGGGGCCATTTGTGTGTATACCATTCAATTTTCTGTCCTAGTGAGCACTGTGGCTAAAGAGCTTTGACATAATCGGTATGATGAGATAATCCCAGATTTACTGGCTTGGAGAACATTCTAGTATTAAAAACATTTCCTCTGTGATTTGTGTGCTCGGTAATTCAGCTGATAAGAGAGAGAATAAATCAGCCCTGTTGACTCTGTTTAATTAATAAAGACCCCATGGTTCATAAAGGGAGATGTTGCTACTTAGTATAAAAAATTTAGAGGTTTGGAAAATAAATGAAGCTTACTATGGAACATGAAAATTTTCCATTTGAACATACAGTACCTCTGGCAAATTCTCCTAAAGAGACAGTGCATCTGACCTGATTTGGAGAGCAGTCAACAGCACTTCAGATATATTTGAAAATCTCAAAAGCATAATAATACTATTTGCCTCTGAATGGTTGCCAAATCCATTGTTGGAAAACAATAATATTCGATTTGGGAAGATAACAGCATTGTGTGTTTTAAAAAATAATATTAGTAAACTGAAAGACACATTTTAGAGCTTATTAAAAAACCTAAGAGAACATGCTTTATTTTATTGGCATAGAAATGTAAGTGAATTATTTAAATCCCATTATAATTACCCTCCTTATGTTTCTTACCTCCTAAAGGAGCAAAATGTTTTCTTTCAAAATAAAAATTAGGACAACCTGTTAAACAGAAAGGGTTTAAAGACAAAAAGGACACTTGTTCTGTAGAAATTCATTCTTACAACCGTCTGTGATGATGAAAGACATTCTTTTGTTAATCTTCCATCATAGATGGCACTATTTATACATCATTGTGAATTTGCATATACTATTTTATCATGTTTAAGATAAAGCTGTGGAATAAAGAGCCAAAAGTAATTAACTTCCAGTGTCATTTTTGGGGGGAGAGGTGATAATTATATGTATATAGTATTTATATAAACCAGAAAACAAAGACAAATAAGTAACTATATGTTAATATAATTTGTTTCAGGCACCAGTAACTTTGAATCGCTGGAAAATTTTACAACTGGGCATAAACTGCAAGTGGTAATGACATTAAAAGATTTATACTTAAAAACTAATCCCAATTGAAAACAAATGAGAAGGTAGGAACACAAGGTGAGCCTTGTCAATAAGATTATTAAAAAGCAACCAAACCATGATAAAGCAGCATATAATCTTATATAAATACTGGTTATGAGAATAATTACAAATTAGTAATGGGAAGTATTTATTCTAAAATACGTTTAAGAGAAAATTGCAGGCATTTTGTTCCCACTGGTATATAAGGAGTATCCTCTTACATAATTTTGGAAATATGCCACTAAAATCAAAATAAATATTTCTCATTAGTGAACTTTGTAAATATCACAGAACACTTTGAGCATTTTTTAATTAGGCATTTGGAAATCCAATGAGGCTCTGATCAAATATTAGCAGGATCTCATCCAAATCTTTACAGTCGAGAGGACAAATTTTATTTTTATTATATATTTATGGTAATTTCTATTAAAAATCATTTATCTTTTAAAATCTTAAATTCCAATTAATTAAAAAATATTTAGGTCTGAGATATCAAATTATATTATAAGAATCTAAAGCTACTGTAATATATTACTTATGTATAACATTGGAAAAAATTGTTGTCACTAGACTTGTAAAAGATAAACATTGAAAAGAAAATTCCTGAGGAAAAAGTATGGAAAATATTAATTACATTTTTTCAAAGAATATCCACAGGCTGGATTTCTGTAGAGGGCTAAAACATGCCAGGTATAAAGCCAACATAATTAATTTTTCAAAGAAGGAAACAACTCTGTAGTGACAGAGTACAGCCCTGAGTAACTCTTAAAAATTGATGCTGTTTTTTATCATAATGGGACAAACAAAACAGAAAAAAACAAAGAACATGTCCTACTGACACTGATATCTATACACTGAATTATTAGATACTAACAAACAATTATATAGGATTGTATAGTTGGTAAATTTGTACTTTCTCATATACCTGTTTACAGTATCCACCAAAAATTTATGTTCTCCATTCCATGCCACAGAGTTGCTGCCAGGTGGCAGCTGCCTAGGCAGAGACCACATTTCCCAGCTCTCCTCACATCTTTATGTGAGCATGTGATTAGTTCCTGTCAATAGAAGGTAACAGAATTGTTTATCTTTTGTGGGTCAGGGGTTTTTAAGAAGCTGGAATGCCTTCTCTACTCTCACTCATCATCCACTAACCGAATGTAGAGGACTCTGAGGTCACTGGGGAGGGCAGAGACATGAAATGGGAGGAGCCTAGGTCTCAACATCACCACCTGAAGAAAAGCTACACCCATCAAGCAAGAATGCCTGCATTGATTTGTGAGTATTAAGCCACTGAAAGCAGATGATTTGTTATTGCAGTTAGCATCACTCTAGATCACTGTCAAGCAAGATGAGAATATTTCAAGAGGCAGCTATGACTATTACTTTCTCAACAAATATATGTACAACTTCTATACACTAAAAGCCTATCTTTCTAAAATACAGAAAATAAGTAATAACTATATATTTTCATGCTACTTTAAATATCAATAGTCAAGACTGTCAGAATATAGATTAATGAATACTAAATTTAATTGGAAACAAGTTCATAAGACCACTGTCAACGTTTCCATATTAAATTCCCACTGTGAGAAGTACACGAAATGCAGAAGCTACTTTAATTTTTAGTGTTCTTATTAAAATAGAATTATATTACAAGCCATACAGGCGTTCACTTAATTTAATCAACAAAGAAAGTTTAATAAACATCTGACTAAACATTTTTCTTAATTAACAAATTTAAAACCTTAAGAAAACTAAAATTTAAAACATATTTCAACTAATTTATATTGATTCTAATATTACGTTTATCTATCAAAGTTAAAATGATTACACCTCAAATTTTAAATATAAGCAAATGTATCATACTACAGAATGATTTCTAAAAATCACAAGAGTTGGAAGCGACTTTGAGAGGCTTCTTATGAGACCATCTCTAATGTCTTGAGGTATTTCGTCAGTATTACTGACTCCATCATGTATAAATGCTAAAGCCACTTCAGAGTGAGTGTTACAAAGAAAAGCCTTCCATTATGATGAAAATTATAGGATAAAAATATGCCATCAACCTCTGTAGTTTTCTCATGAACTTTTAAATACTGATTGTTTCTAATAGTGCCACCTTAGACTTGTGACTAAATGGAATTAACTGTCTTTTAGGACCTTAGCATATATTAAAGGCAAGAAAGAATTACATTCTTATTTTGTATATGAGGAATCTGATACTAAGAAAGGTGAAATAACTTATTCCAGGTCATAAAACTAGTGCATGTTAGAGCTGGGATCTAGATCCAAATCTGACTTCTGAGAATTTAACCATTATATTAACCTCCTCGCTGAGGTTCTGTTTTCTGGGTTGGTGTCAGTAACAATATATAGGGAGGCTCCGGAATGGATTAAGTGACCATCTGAAAGGGGTTCTTCAGCTTTACAAGGTAAAATTAATTAAAGATGTATTGACTAGTTCATTGATTATAAATGAAATGTCTAAAGGTATACACACACACACACACACACACACACACATATTTTAAAGTACTTGCCACATGATATGGTTTGGCTCTGTGTACCCACCCAAATCTCATCTTGAATTGTAATCTCCATGTGTCAAGGGAGGGACCTGTAATCCCCATGTATCAAGGGAGGGCGGTGATTGGATGATGGGGACAGTTTCTTTCACACTGTTCTCGTGATACTGAGTTCTTACAAGATCAGATGGTTTAATAAGCGTCTGGCATTTCCTCTGGTTGCACTTCTCACTCCTGCTGCCTTGTGAAGAAGATGCCTGCTTCCCCTTCTGCCATGACTGTAAGTTTCAGGAGGCCTCCCCAGCCATGTGGAACTGTGAGTCAATTAAAGCTCCTTTGTTTATACATTACCCAGTCTCAGGTGATATCTTTAGAGCAGTGTGAAAACAAACTAATATACCATGAAATGCATAAGAATTGTTATCTGAATGACCATGAATTAAAAGTACTTGTAAGAAGCCTGAGTCAGAGGCTTTGTGCCAGCAGTCATATTTTTTACATCGTGTAGCAACAAATTCTTCATATATCTATTTTCGTCTAATAGGTTGTTAGTTTCTGGAGGGTAGGGAAGGGTCCTACTCATTTTTATAGCCCCAGTGTCAGGCTCACAGAAAGGGAGGTCCATAAATGTTTGATGCATGGATACATTCCACGGATGTACCACTACTGTTATATCACTGGGTAAAAAATACTCAAAAGTGGTAGACAAGCTTACTTATAATGGGGGATCAGATAAAACAATCTTCAGATGTGGTAATCCAGTGTACTGTCATAAATTATTAAGAAATATGCATAAATAAATTGATCATTATTAAAATAAGATTTAAATAGCTCCAAAGTCACCAAATAACCAGCACTACTAGTCCTTCTCACCAATATTCTCATATCCAAGTAACTTCCAAAGGTCTACTCATACATTTGGTTGTAAGTAACAGTTGAATCACTGTGATAATTCAAACCATTTTGACTAGTTTATTTTCTACATAGCTGGAATTATATGTCAATCTACTCAAATCCCAGGTTTTGTGAAAATTATTTACATCAAACAAATACCATTTTTAGCTAAGCAAACCTTGTTTTAACTATTAGAGTATAAAACTTTACTAAAGACAAATAAATATGATGGTAAGTGGCCTGGCTAACAGCTCACCCTTCCCTTCGGTCCCTAAACTGTAGGAGTGATTTAACAGATTGGAATTTTTAGTCTTTGAAATGATGAGAATGCAGCCAAAGCCATGTTTCTAGGCACCAGATACCCAATAGAGGGATGGAGATTTTCACACCTGCTTAATACCAATGCTAAGTAACAAAGTGCAGGTGTGATCAAAGAAGACCTCTGGCCCTCTTAATATTGAGATCATTCATTTGATAGAGATGTTCAGGTATGTGGCAGCTGGGTAAGACTTTACATCAGGTGAGCATTTTGTACTTTACAACATTCTTTGATACCAATTTCCCAATTTGCTTTTCATATAAATCTCACAGACCTTATTTTTCTCTTCAGTTTTTACAACTGATGAAACTGAGGCTCAGAGTATCAAAGCCCGGTCCGAGGTCACACAGTAGTGTGACCACTACCCTCCCCCATCTACTTCTAACTCCCTGTAATCATTTTCTACTGCAGTAACCAATTTCCACAAATTTAATGGCCTAAAACGACATAAATTTACTATCTTCTAGTTGCATAATTCAGAAGTCCCACACAGGTCTTATTGTTCTGGAGGCTCTAGGGGAGAATTGGTTTCTTTACTGTTCCAGGCCACTCACATTCCTTGGCTTATGGCTCCCAACTTCAAAGCCAGCAACATAATATATCCTGAATTCTGCTTCCACTGTCATATCTCTTTCTGACTCTTTTCTTCTGCCTCCCTCTTCCACTGTTAAGGAGTCATGTGATTGGACCCATTTGGATAATCCAGAATTAGCTCCCTGTTTTAAGGTTAGTTGATTAGCAACCTTAATTCTACCTGCAACTTTAATGCTCCTTTACCATGTGACCTAGTATATTCACACTTACAGGTGCTGGGGAATAGGATGCGAACATTTTTGAGGGCCATTATTCTGCCTATCCTATTCTTCCCTTAAGCTGCTTCTTCCCCTAAGACTAGGGCCTAATGGAAAATGCACTGATTGGGATCAACTTTTGCAATTTGCCTAAAACTTGCTAAACGTTTAGCATGAAAAGTTTTATATATATATATATATGTATGACACTATAATGAATATAATCTACTGAATGAAGAAAAAAGTTGCTAGGGACCTTATGAAAAGTAATTTTTGGGAGAAGCAACTATATGGACTGAACTACGTCCCTCCTAAATTCATATGTTGAATCTCCAATCCCCAGCGTGGCTGTATTTGGAGACTGGATCTCTATGGAGATAATTAGGGTTAGATGAGGTTGTAGGGTTGGCAGGACACTGGTCTGATGGAACTGGTGTCCTTGTAAGAAGAGACACCAGAGATATCTCTCTCTGTGTGTACAAAGAGAAGAGGCCAGGTGAGGACACAGCCAGAGGTAGGCATCTAGAAGCCAGGAAGTGAATCTCACCAGAAACTAACCCTGATGGCACCTTGATTTTGGGACTTCTGTGAGAAAATAAATTTCTGTTGTTTAAGTCATGTCTGTGGTGGTTTGTTATGGCAGCCCTAACAGACTAATATAGCAACCAAATTTGGAAGGGTAAGAGTTTGACAAAAAGTATTTGTTAGTAAATCTAAATAAAGGGTCCTGGCAGTAAAGAAAATTACACACCTTCCAAATAAAAGAATTAACCCTCAGAAAGGTTACGAGCTTCCAAAGTACTTTATGAAACCCCAAATAATTTATTTTAATATCTCGATGAAATGTGAAAAAAAACATGCTTCATGCCTATGTTATACCTGTCATTGGTTAAAGGAGGGGGAAAAAGGGCTTTGATGCTGAATATTTAGGTCTAGATGTTCCTTTTATTTTAGTGGGCTTTGCCATTCTGAATAATGCAAGCCAGCTGCCTGGTCTTTCATTTCATGATGATTTCTCACACAGTACTTCATATTCCTACATGTCTTTGTAGGTATTTACAGAAAATCCTGAGCAAGCTGTCTCAGGCTCATGATCACTGCAATGTCTCTGCTTCTGTCACAGGGCTTTTGACTGGCCAGAGAGTAGCACAGGTGTAGGTTTTGGCTACTGGTTTCCATCTGCAGTTGTGCAAATATTGTCATTTTAAACTCCTCCATTGGCAAGTAGCAATAGTATAAAATAAGGAAGGGGACATGGAACTAACAGCTGATAAGCACCCATTATGTGCAAGGTATTTTGCTAGGTGCTTTTTACCCCACATTTCACTCAATTCTCAAAACAATCTGGGGAGACAGATAGAAATTATTATCTTTGTTTTTGTATGAGAATAGAGGGTAGAGAGTATTGAAATAACACCACCAAGGTCACACTCAAAAGTGGTTGCATAAACATTAGAAGTTACCTCTGTCTGATTACTAAAGTGCTTATTTTTTCCCCCATCAATTGCTTCCGCAGACTGCCAACAACAGTATTCATTCGATAAATATTTATCATCCCTACAGATACCAGGCCCTGTGCTAGGTAATGAATATTCTCAACCAGTTGTCACATGGATGGTTACAGCTTTAAAGTGCAGTCTAATAATTTCAACACCTTACAACTCATTCATAGCTAAGAAGTGTTTGGTGGCAAAATATTTAAAAAGGTCCATATTTCATCTTTTAAGTCCTTTGTTGGTTTCTTCATTGTAGCTTCATTAAGAATAAAATGCCCAGAATTCTTACACATGTAAAAGAGAGTGAGGAGCTTACACATATTCTCCTTATCTAGTCTGAAGTCAGTTGCATAGAAATTGCCCTGACACCTCATGCAGTGAGCCTTAGATCTTACTAATTTGTCAGTAGACATTTCCTCATTCACAGAAAATGAATCAAAGCCCCCAAATTAATGAGATCTTCAGAAGAAGGGTGTTAGGCAGTGTCCACTAAAAGCAAAAATAAGCCAGGTGTTTGCTCATGCCTGTAATCCCAGCACTTTGGGAGGCTGAGGTGGGTGGATCACCTGAGGTCAGGAGTTCAAGACCAGCCTGGCCAACATGGTGAAACCCTGTCTCTATTAAAAATATAAAAATTAGCCAGATGTGATGGTAGGTGCCTATAATCCCAGCTACTTGGGAAGCTGAGGTAGGAGAATCACCTGAGCCCAGGAGGCGGAGGTTGCCGCTGAGCCATTGCACTCCAGGCTGGGTGATAGAGCAGGACTTCGTCTCAAAAAAAAAAAAAAAAAAAAAAAAAAAAAAGCTAAAATAATTGTAAAGCATTTAGAAAAAGCTAACAGTAGTACTTTTAAAATTTCTAATTCAGAAACCATTCCTTCCTCTTCATCCTCTCCTTTCCAACCTCCCTAATTTCTAATTGCATTAGATTTACCAAAGCTAGGCTTTACTTTGCAAATAAAGTTAGGGCCTAAGAAATGATAATCTAAAATTCTTCTCTTTTGTGTTTTCCTTTGTTTATAAATGAGATGACACAATGTAACTGAAGCTTTTAACTAATACGATAGGCAGACAATACAATTTATTCACTTATAGATTATGAGCCATTCTTCCCTACTTGCAAACAAACTAACTGGCTATTTTAACCCAGGTACAGACATCACTTTAGGGCATTAATGAATTTTGACTGGAGAGAAATGAGAGAAACCATGCGTACTGGAATTTAGTTATGCTGTAGAGTCATAAAAACAAAGCTCTCACATACTGAACATCTCGTAAGAAATTTGGGGTAGGGGTGTTCTCATTGTTTATTTTGTTATTCCAACCTAATAGTTGCATCATTACTGTTCATCATGGCAGAGTTCCTGTCATGTGCTAGCAATACACTCTAGAAGAAAAAGATTGCAAAGATGTGGCATGTGTCCTCCACACCACCTCTCCCTCTAAACCCATGGCAGACATCTCCAGCTGATCAAGGCATACATCACTGAAGCTGAATATGTCCTCAGAATTCTTCTCAAAATAATACTTGAGACAGCTATTATCAACAGAGATGGCATGAGTTAAAATCTATTTCCCTTCCCTGTTCTAGACAGAAACTTTTGTTTTATTCAAACACATAGACTTTCTAGGTTCTACTGATATACATTTGTAATGTTTTAGGTATAATACTGCCTAGGTGACAAAGAATGGAATTTATAATATGAGGAACAATATCTCAGATTTTAGGATCTGATATAAAGGCATATCAACTCAAATGAATGCATGGAGAATTATAAGCCAAATTTAAGTAACTTAAAAGCAAATGATTATATGTATTTGAAAACTCACCAACAGTATAATTCAGGGGTCCCCAACCCCTGGGCCATGGATAATTCAGGGGTCCCTAATCCCCGGGCCATGGACTTGTAGTGTTCCATGGCCTGTTAGGAGCTCAGCTGCACAGCAGGAGGTGAGCTGCGGGCAAGCAAGTACTACTGCCTGAGCTCTGCCTCTTGTCAGATCAGTGGTGGCATTAGGAGCGCAAACCCCATTGTGAACTGCACATGCAAGGGATGGAGGTTGCGTGCTCCTTATGAGAATCTAATGCCTGATGATTGAGGTGGAACAGTTTCACCCCAAAACCATCCCCCTGCCCTCTGGTCCATGAAAAAAAATTATCTTCTACAAAATGGATTCCTCGTGCCAAAAAGGTTGGGAACTGCTGGTATAATTGAATATTCAAAGCAAGTAATGGACATAGACAATTTTGTATTATTTATGTAAGTCATATGAAACATATATTTTACATATACTGTGAAGCGGCATCTACTAGGCATCCTCTAAGATGGTTCCCAGTGATCCCTACCTTCTGGTATTCATACTCTTGGGTAGGAGCCTCTTACACTGAACCAGGGTTGGTCATATAGCAGGAGTAGCTTTTGTCTTTCTCTCTCTCTGTCCTTTTTGTCCCTTACTTCGGGGAAGACAGCTGCCATACTGTGAGTAGCCCTACGTGTTCATGATATGGTGAGGAAGTGAAGCCTCCTGCCAATAACCTCATGAGTGAGCCTGGAACAAATACTCTAGCTGGCTCACTAAGCCACTCTTGAAGTCCCAGCCCTAACGTAGTGACTACAACTTCATGAGAGACCCAGAGAGAAAGTGAGAGAGTCAGAATAATCCAGTGAAGCCACTCCTGGATTCAAGATGCTCTAAACTTGAGTAAGAAAATGCATATTGGTTTAAGCTAAAATATTGGAGAAACTTATTATGCAGATATAGGGTTAGTACAAGTATGATAATAAATCACAGTGAATCTGAATCAACAGAAAGATAATAGAATACAAAAAAAGCAGTTAGCAGCTATGTCTAATTTGTCATAAATTCAGTTTTATTGCAAACTTAATAACTCTCCTAATAATTTTGTTACATTATATAACACATATAAAGCATGTGAACTTTTAAGTGGAATCATACCAAAGACTACTATGAATCTATAACAGTATACAACTTCAAAGGGAAAAAGATAAGAAGTTGGGTAGAAAAATGGATCAAGTTAATCAGAAAATTTCATTATAGCATTCTCAAGATCATGGATAGTTTGTTATTAAATTTAAGAATGTTGCAACTCTCTCTCTAAGGAGAACATAAGAAAAAATTTCCTAGAATGCACAAATACGTTTGAAAACTATATAAATAATGTATTTTCTTTTTCACATATATATGAGGCAAGTGAGCAAGCTCTGCCCACCTGCATATATGCATATACATATTGGTACACACACACACACACACACGGAAACATACACACACACACAGACATATATGTTTATTAATTCTATGAAACACTAGAAATGCCAACACTGATTAAATTTGTTCATCCTAGGTAAAATGCTTTCTTCTCTTGCATCAGAATTTAAGTAGATGACAAAGTATTAATATATGTGTAATGGACATGTGGATGGGCAGGAATATTCAATGAGGATTATGTTCATCTGGACATTCTTAGGGCACCACTGACAGTTATTCCCTTGCCAGAGGCTTGGCTTCCATCAGATGTAACAATTCAATTTCAGGGAAGGCAGTGACAGATGCCAATTTCAGGGACGAGATTATGTGTATATAGACCATCATCCCTTCTGGTGTTCTGGGAGGGTGATTTCAGTCACTATTCTTAAGTAGAGATGAGAGAGCAATGATCTGAGTCCATTACTTATTTCTTGCCTTCAAAGTATCATCTATATGGTAAATGAATCACTCTTACCTCAAAAGTTAACGCAGGCTATACAGACTGAAAATTTTTGTTAGGGTAGTAAGAGAATCAAGATTGAAACAAAACAAAAATGACAAACCAAAACTAAATAGTTCCAAAAAAAAAGACATATAGTAGATGTCTGCTTATGCAAACTTTACTTATCTGGCAACATCACCTAGTTGAATGCAGCTAAGAACCATGAAGAAACTCCCACCAAAATGTGAAAGCAAGGGGAGGGAGTGAAGAGGGCTAACCTTTGCTCAAAGTGTCTGTTTTGGACCAGATGCTATGATAGGCCCTTTACATACACAAACTCATTCATTCTGGACGGGAACCCTATGAGAGGGCTAATATACTTCCTATTTTATAAATGGAGAAATTAAGCCCGGAGAGGTTAAGTCAATGTGCCTGAGGTTTAGCTATTTTATTCAGCTATTTTGTGTAGACACTGTCATTTTAATTAAAGTTTCTCCAAGTCCAAAGCCCATGCTCTTCTTTCCCTGATACCAGATGGCCTTCCTGTAATCAAATCCACCTGCAACAGAACTTACGTATCACACTTGACTTACATAAGCACTCCTGCAGAACTCCATTCAAAGGCTATTTACAAGCAGTTCAAATTAGCCTCATTATCTGGCATCCAGTCCTCTCCAAATACAAAACTGGGGAAGAAGGTGACTTGTGGAGAGGGGGCAAAAGAGAATGGGCATGGGGAGAGAAACAGGGACACTGAGAGAAGCAAGAGATGACAGCTGTGTCTCTACTCTGTCTTATACATCTTAATATCCCCTGTAGAACTCACTGTATTGTGTATAATGATGGATGTTCATAAGGATTTGGTTCACTGGCCTCTGTATAAGAAGTCAGGGAAGTGTGTAACATATATTAAAGTAAGACTTTCATCAAGAACAGTTAAACTAAAATAAGTCTTGGTGCTTGAACAGGGTTAAGTTCCAACAACAACAAAAAACTAACTTACACCAAACACCCCATTCCTTCATGAGGCTGAGTAAAAGAAGCAATGGTATATTGTTAGATTTTCTTATTTCTACTCTTTGACTTTTTTAATCTCTGGAAGACAACTTCTTATTCTTACAACCAAGTTTCTATTCTACTATTTTAAAATGAATAAAGTATAGAGCTCTTCCTAAATTGAGATCTGTTTAAAGTGTCTTTCTTGTCACATGTCAACATACTATATTAACATGAGGATATGGAGGTGGTGAGGCATGGTGTGTGTGTGTGTGTGTGTGTGCGTGCGTGGGTAGCTTTGGAGCCAGACAACCCTGGACCTGAATCTTGGCTCTGCAATTTTACTACTGTATGACCTTGATGAGTACAGCCTCTTTAACAGTTTCTCCTAATGAAATGGTAAGGCAATGAAACCTACTATGGCCCTTTGGGGAATACATTTATTTTATCATCTCTTTTTCTGTTTTCCTTATGTGTCAAGACTAAGGTCAAGGCAAAAAAAATTGATGGACTTCCAAAACACACCCTTTGGGGGTATATTTTCTGAGCAAAGCAATGGGGTTAGGATAAATGTAGCGTCTCTCTGTTCTCTCCACAGACACTGAGTTGGTTCCCAGGGCAGCCAAAGGGCTATTGACTCCCTTTTGTCTCCTCTTCTGGGACTCTCTTCTCCCGTAGAGTGGGAGTCCAGCCCAAGGCTATTGTTCTAGGCTGCAAAGAACAGTGGCTTAAGCTAGGTGGGTCACAGGTAAGGAGACAAATCAACTTTCTGACTGACCATCTCTTGTTCCCGCTTTGTTCTCTGTTTTGGGTAACTGTGCCCCTCGTATTCTTTTCTCTTAAGGCACTAGTTAGATTCTGACATTCAGCTCTGGGTTAGGATATACTGACAGCCAGGTAAGTTTAGGTAAAGGAGTTCCCCACAGGGTCCAGACTCATTTACTGACATTTTTCAAAGGTCCCTGAATGCAGAACCCCAGTCAATAATGCATGCTAATTTTCTTTCTTTTAATCACGCATTTCTTTTGGGGACCTTCTAGGAGAAAGGCATGGCTCAGGGCAAGATGCAGCGCACCAACATCATAATGCCATTCCAATAAGAGCCTAGCAACATCTACTTTCCACATTGTTAAGAGCATTAAATGATATAGTGCATAGAGAAATATACCTAGCATATTCCTGACTATTAAGCACAAGTTAGTGCTCAGTAAACGCTCAGGCCCTCATCTTTTCCTTTATAAATTTATAAAGTTAATATCAAAAAGAGAGAAAGAAAGAAATTCAACACAGATATGAATGTACTTTTTCATTTTCCTGCCATTCCTACAGTACAGTGATTCAAAGCTTCCAGAAACTAAACATGATTAATCCTGCATACTAGAGAGCCCCTTCCAGAAGTGGTCTGATTCTGCAAGTAAAGAGTGTGGCACTAAATGTAATCTGCACATGGAATTCCTGGGTCCTCTATGCCAAAAGTTCCTTTTCTTTCACATGTTATAAACAACATCTTTGCCTGATTAATCACTTCATGCTAGAGATTGCAAGAAAAAAATTCAGCATGAAAACACTAGAGAAAAAACTAGAGAAAACAGGTTTATCTCTAGCTTTTCCTTAAATTTTTTCAAATACAAAGCTTTTGAATCCTCAGTGTTTTTAATGGTCATATAGATTGTTCAGGTTTCTTTTTTCCCCTCCACGATGGCTTCTCCATACTGTAAATTCATGATGGCCATTTATTGGGCATCTACTGTGTTCCAAGTCCTATGCTAGGTGCTTAACATTGAACAACTTTATAAAGTAGGTAATATTCCCCTCAGTATATGATGTGAAAGCTGAGGTTAAGAGAGATGTAGGAACTGTGTAAAGTTGCAGGGCGTGAGAATCCAAAATCTGGATATTGCTTTGTAAAATATTTGCATGTTTGAAAGGGGATAGCAAAGACATGTCTCCCTTTTCTTCCCAAAATGCATACCAAGTATACTTTGCTAAAAGGATACACAAAGGAGTTCCCTGAGATCTTAGGAGTCTGCTGGGATTCCCCTTTGTGCTCTCAAAATGTCAATTCTGACATAAAAGGAATTTTCAGGAAATGGTAGAAGTATATCACAGTGCTCTGTCCAGGGCAAAACTAACCAGTTCAGCACTAGGGAGTGTATTCCCATTCAGGCTTTCAAGGCTGGGTCTTTATCAGTGATAGTCTAGAGTAGTAGTAGAATCTTGGGGTCAGAAGACTTTGATTCTAGTTCTGACTTGCTAATTAAGTAGTGATAGATTTTTTGGTAACTACTCAAGGCTCTTATTTTCTTCATCTATAAAACAGAAAAAATGACAAGGTACACATACCTCAAGGGGTTTTTCTGAGAATCCACTGAGGTAAGGTTTGTTCAAATACTGTCCTATTTATCTCAAGTTATTTACTGTCTGTTTTTCCTATTGTGTAAATTCTATGCTATCAAGAAACCAGTCTATATATTTCACCACTCTATCTCTAGGGTGTGGTACACTGCCTGGCAAACAGCAAATGCCCAAAAAATAGTTGCAGAATGAACTGTGTGCATTTTAAAGCATTAAAAAATGTTGATTATTAGTATTATTGTTAATAACTTTTAAAGATATACAAAATGGATTTTTTTGTTAGGTATTAACTTTTCATAAACATTAATACTATTAGCCAGCAAGTGAATTTAGGCAGCCAGCGTTTAAGTTCAAATGATGATCCTGTTCCAATTTTTTGATGTTTCCCTAGAAATTATTACCAGGATTTTTCCCCCAAATGATATCTGATATTAGCATTTAAATCACATGAAATGAAAATGGTGAGGCTTCATTTCTTGTTACTAATTTTTGTAACCTCCAAGAAGGTTTCTTAGTTTTGCTGATTATTCTGCAACTTCCAGGTTCTCTCCAGATGTGAAGAAAATTGCTTACTTGGTTGAGATGCTTGTACTTACTTGATGAAGTACTTGATTCCATCTGCTGTGTAAGCTTCCTCCCACCCATAAGGTAAACCTAGAGTGAAAGGAAACCAAAAATATATTTAATAAGATGATAAAGATAACTTTATTTCCTGGACACAAACCTCCCTCATCTTTACAATTATTTGAGCACATTTCTTGTACAAAATAATTTTCTAGAAAGGGGGAATTAAGACAATTCAGATGAGCTTTCATATTCAGCATCTTTAGAACACAATAAATAAGTCTTGAGCAGTTAACAATCTGCTTTAGTTGCAATAACTGGATTATGACTTGTCATTTACATGTGGTGAGCATTTTTGTCAGCAGGATTCAAGCAAAAATTTGTGTTGCAGTGGATGGTTTTTGCCTGAAGGCAGAAGGATGGACAAGATGGCCTCTGCTTGTCTATTCTGGCTCAAAGTTTCTTTAATTGGCTCCCTTTACATTCTTTCACTCAGCTCCACAGGGAATCAGACATGAGTGCCAGATCAGCAGGGGTTTGAAAGTAGCTTTTGGACAAGACAAAATTCCTTATTAAGTTTGAAAGTTTAGCAAAGCGATTTACAATGGATTGTGGCATTTTACTTTGTTAATTAAGAATTTTGTGCACTAAACATAAACGGCCAAACAATTTGCTAAACTTAGCTTCCATTTCTGTAATGGGATTGAGAATAGTTAGCTATAAAGAGATGTGGATTGACGTAAGCAAGCAATATTTGGCCATATTTCTGTAAATGAGTACATTTTGGCCCTCATCATACCAAGAGAACAGCCCCAAGTTGAGGCAGCCACATTTTCCTACATTCTGATTTTGGGTGGTACGTTTCCAGAACACAGTGGTTTCCACCCCTCTGTTCCATCCAAGTACTGCTAAGGATTTTAATCCAATTTTTGGATCAGTTCTTTGACACTGGCTTATCACGACTCAGGTAGCCTACCTCTTTGGAAAGTAACTGAGCTTTAACAACAAATCATTGACTTCTTTTCCCCAAGTCTCAGCAAGGGGCAGAGCAAAAGTGCAGGAAAGGTAACTATTTTTGCTTGTTTGTTTTTAGAGACAGGGCTTCTCTTTGTTGCCGAGGCAAGAGTGCAGTAGCGCAATCATAGCTCACTGCAACTCTGAACTCCTGGGCTCAAGTGATTCTCCCTCCTCAGCCTCCCAAGTAGCTGGGACTATAGGTACGTGCCACCATTCCTATTTTTTTTTTTTTTTAATTTTTTTGTAGAGACCAGATCTCCCTATGTTGCCCAAGCTGGACTCAGACTCCTGGCCTGAAGTGATCCTCCCACCTTGGCCTCCCAAAGTGCTAGAATTATTGTTGTGAGCCACTGTGCTTGGCCTAACAGTAACTATTTGAATGAAATGAAACCTTACTCTACTGCCATTTGCTTCTTGCGAATAGTCTTTGAGAAGCAACTCTAAGGATGATGTTTTTGTAATTATGAAAAACAAGAAATACACTTTGCATTGTGTTTATTTCCAGTCTTTTACCACAGGTCATACACACCTTGAGCAAAAACTCTGTAACTATTTCCTTTGTATATTAACGCAGGCCACCTTGGAGTTTCATTCTCTCTTTATGAATAAATGTTCCTCTTATAAGTAGAAAATAAGCACTTCCTAGAGCTTGGCATACGCAAATGACTGGCTTCCTGAAAGCCCCTGAGTGACTCTCACTATACGTCTCCTCTAGTGTCCACTGCAAGCACATACTCAGCCAGATGCGCCATCATAAACTGCTCTGCTGTACCAGTTCAAGTAGATTTATTTTCTGTCTTCATGCTTTCTGCATCTTCTTTTATAGATCACTTCATTCATCACTGACAAGCCCCTCACTTGGAGGAAAGAAACTGATGACTGTACCTAAGAACCTTGCTTTCATGACAAAAATGCTCAGAAATACCAGGATTTCCAATCAATAAGACAAAGGCAGCTAACAGTTAAGTAGGAAGTTATTCTAATGTGACTACAATTTTTGTCTGCTGAATAATTTGATCAGTACAATTGTATCTGTCCTTCTAATTTCTTAAGTTACAGATATGTTCTAATAAATAAAGAAAAATGGACACTTTCAAGACAGTATCTCTTAATCTACAGGAGCATTTGAAAATCGACATTAATATCAGATTACCACATCCCCTGTGCCATCAGAATAGAATTTCTGCCTTGATTATTTCTTTACAATTATTAAAAAAGAATTATAACTTTATAACAGCCTTATAAAGGTACTAATTCATAGGCATTTAAGTCACAATGGTTATTCAATGACTGCAGCCATAAAGATATCCCTGGATATTAAATATGTATAGCTTATTTTAGAAGATGTTCTCTGCTCTGAGAAAATAAGTGTTTCTTTTTGAGAGATTCAATAGTTTCTTATAGTTTGTGCAGATTTCATATAATCTATTATATAAAAGACAGACCTAGAGACTAAAATGATAGTAATTAATCTCTCAGTGATATTTCAGTAATAGAAAACAATCACTGTTCAATTATAAACTAAAAAACACAAAGCCTACCTTATACAAAAATAGGACTTCTGATTCCCACCAGCTTATTGATGAACTCAGTTTTCCATTAGTAAAGGTTTCATTTCTTCATAATAAGTGATTTGGATATAACTAACATTATCTAAATACTTTTCCATAATAATTTTTGTACCAAACATTAAAATCTTCCCACATTTATCACATCTTTATACTTGGAAATATACAATGCTTCCATTTTTTTTTCATATTTGCTTTAAAAATGTTACGACAACTATAACCACCTGGAATTGCTTTTGATTAGAAGTATTGTCTATGAACCCTCCCATAACATTCTTTCCATCAGTGATCATCTGTTTTGAATCAATAACTTCATAGTGATGACTCCAAAATCTTCATGAGTATCTTGCCAATGTAAGAGTCTTAAACACATTCAACTTAGAATAGAGGCTGTTACCTAAAACTCAACATATCCAAAACCAAAGTCATTATGTTTGCAGACAAAATAGTTTCCTTTCTGATTTCCCAGTCTATTTATGTATCAAATATTTTCTTTGTCATACCTGGCCCATATGTATCATTCATTAAATATTTATTGATCCTTCATTATGTGTAAAGCATTTTGCTAGATGCTCAATATACAATGATAAACAAATAGACATGACCCTTGATCATATGAAGCTTGAAATCGACATAAAGACGTTATTAAAAATAGGAATAAGTTCTATGAAAAAAATATGGAATACGATGAAGGTAAGTCATAGCACAGAAAAAGGCTGAACTCCCTAATGCAGAAAGAATTCCTACAAATCGATAATAAGATCAATAACAGACAACAAAATAGGCAAAACGTGAAACATTTAGGGCATGAAACACAAATGAACACGTGAAAATGTTTAACTTCATGCTTAATTAAAGAAATAAAAAGCTATTATGAAATACCATGTTCATTTATCAGATTAGCAAACATTAAAAAGTAGTTTAATCAGACACAGCACTGATGGTGTGAAGAGATAGTCATTCTCATATTAACAGAAGTATTAAGTATTACACACTTAGGAGAACCTTGTAAATACCTATCTAAAATTTTCAATGCTAATAACAATGAGTTGACATTTATTGAGCAGTTAGACTCTAGACACTGTCGTAAGCACCATACATGTACCAATTCACTTAATCCTCACGAATAATCTATGAGAAGTACTGCTATTATCCCTATTTTAGCAATAGAGAACTGAGGCACAGAAAATTTAAATCACTTTCCCAAGGTCACACAGCTAGCAGGGGAAGGAGCCCAGACTCTTCATCACTATGTTGAATGATCTCCATATAGCTTAATCCAGCAATTTTTCTTGTAGAAATTTATCCTATAGATATGTTTTATTGACAAGACAGTTCATTGTAAAAACAAAAAATTGGAAATAATCTAAATAACCATCAATGGGAACTGATTAAATAAAGATACTGTAATAACAGAGCCAGATGTATTTGAAAAACATTTGTTAGTGCTATAAAATTGTTACAAACTCAAATACGTTTAACTTTTAGCATCCAACATGCTGAGCAGAGCAGAAGGAGAGAGGGAGGGAGGGAGGGAGGGAGCGTGGAGGTGTGGGGGGAGATATCTCTAACTTACAATTAATAAGGCTTTGCTAAAGAATATAACATTCATCACATAAATGGAATTTTCACTTGATTTGCAGCCAGAAAATCTGAATCCATATGTAATGTTCTTCAATTGCAAGCTGAATAACCATGGGAAAGTAATAATCTTATGGAATCTGAACTTTCTATATAAATAGATTTGTCATTTATCTAGTAGTGATGATAATAGCTACCATTCTAGCTTAGGGGGTTAGCATGATACTCTTATTAGATAACATGTAACTACACAATGATATACAAAAGCAGACAATTGTTATTAATCGTAATGAAATTAACAGCCCGTTCTTCATTGCTTATGGTTCTGGTGATATAGAGTATTTTGGAAGCTTAACATAGGAAAGTGTTTATAGGTGAAACCTCCATTAAGGCATAAGCACTTTTTTATTTTTAAAATCCTTTCCTCAATCTCTGTTTTACTCGTGATAACACTCAGCAATAGAATAACAGAAACTAGTGGGACACTCTGACCCTGATCCAGTAGTGTGATGGTAAATGTTTTAACAACCAGCTCTTGGGGGTGGGGGCAAGACTTGATTTGCAACATTTGCTCAGTTTCATAGTGTAAATACTATACCATGCCTATTTTGAGCTACCAATGTGATGTCACTGAATACGGAGACAGGAAGAAATGCATAGTAATACACCATGATATATAATTCTTAGATACAATAGGTGTAAATAATCTCAAGAACAAAGACAGTAAATAAAATATTTATTTATGCAAATAAATAATTAGGAAGTGGTTAGTTTTTAAAATATTTATTACCATTTCTTTTAATATACTTTTCAGTTTAAATATTTTAATTATTAATAATGACTGTGTTTGACAATTGGCTCACAAAATTCTTGTAAGCCAGTAGAAGCCAGCTCAAACATACTACTGTGGCTACCCACTTTTTAGCTCCCTGGTCCCGTTACACAGAAAGTTCCAAAAATCAAAGGACAGCAACGCTGTTTTATCCAATAGAAGATGACATGAAATTGATAGCAGCTTTCAAAAGTGTAAAGAATTGTTGCCCTAACAATAAACTATGTTTATCGAATGTTTACATAGTGCTTTCTACTATTTCTGACATTCTTCTAGGTAGTTTATAAATAGTATTAATTCATTGTACCATCACAACAATTTGAGATAGATACTGTTATTAACCTCATTTTGCAGAGAGGAAACTGAGGGATAACGAGGTTTAAATAACTTGTCCATTGTCACACTGCTGATAGTGCAGTCATGATTTGAATGTAAGCATTCGGATGCCAGAGCCTATGCTTTTAAGCACTGTGTGTTGCTTCTTTTCCCTAACTCCTGTTTGCACTGCCAACAGTCAAAATTAAAACAATCAAATAATACTTTTGCCTAACTCTTTGAGGAACACAAAAAGTAAACTAGATTCCCAACGTCTCAATTTGTGCATTATTATCCAGAGCAATGCTCTTTTAAAAGGAACTGAAATAATTTCTAGGCTTCAACACAAAGCAGTCTATTTTAGAGACATTACATGTTTACAATTGTACAAGTTAATTTGTAGGTCTGAACTGCAGTGCCAATTTAAAAAGAACTACTAGCTAATTTTCCTATGAAAAAGGAATCTATATACTGAGAGATGGTTGCCACCTATAAATAACCAAATAATGCAGTATTTCAACTATTAAAATCATTTCAACTATTAAAATCATTCAACCATTAAAATCACTACTAAAATCAAAATAATTGAAAAAATGTATATATTTTCTGAATTGTGATTTAAACACTCCTTAATATTGACCTTGCAAAAATGCTGTGTTTTAACAAACTTGATTTTGGACCTGTGACTCGATTATTTTACCACCTGGTTATATACATCATTGTTGTCTGAGCCAAAAAAAAAAAAAAGCAAATGACATATATACATATATAATTTTACACATTTTGTGCATCCCAAATGCAAAAGTTAAAATGTTAATGTAATTAGATATGAGCTATTTCTAGTTAGAAGTCACTTACCCGGCAATTGAAAAGCTATAACATATTAAAGGAAGAACAGTGTAAAAAACTTCTAGAGGTTATCTGGTGGTTCACAGTCTGCTTTATCTGTCTGTCGTTATTTTTTTTGCCAACATATACTATACAAGTTACCAGTAAAAGAGAAGGGGAAATGCCAACATTCATTTTCTGCATTTATCTTCCCAATAGATGCAGAATTCAGTGTTTTTTACAGTTGGAGTTCTCTCCCTCTCAGTTAAATTATGGAGTCACTTCTTTGAATTCTGAGGTACAGACATTCAAGGGGCCAGTTTAAATGTTTTCTCTTACATTGCTAACTCTGATCCCATGACCCAGACTGAAGATGAGAATGTACGATTTCCCCAGCAGTTGTTTCTGGGCATTTATATTATGTAACGCTGGGGGAATGATCTGGGCTAAGGCACTTTGATTTGATTTGCTTAAAAGCAGTAATAGACAACGGACTTTATTCTGTGCACTAATGAAACTCAGCATAAAACTTGCTGAAGCTTTCCTCACTAGAGTGTGAGATCAGCCTAAAGACAGAGCTGAATAACAGGATGAAATGATCTTCTCATACTCTGTCCTGCCAACAACCTTGGTTATGATTAGTCATCTAATAAATTTAATCAATGTAGACAGTAATGATGAATAATACATCTGACTCTTCTCAACCCAACTTCTTATTTTTATAGGGACCCCCCACCCCATACATCAATTTCTCCAGAAATTCTGAAGTTATATATAATTGCTTTGGATGAAATAACAGATCTTCATTTCACAAATCAAATGAAAATTTGATCCCAATTTTGTTTTACAGTAAAGCATTTTTTTGGCATCTACTGTACATCAACTGCTAAGCTAAACACTTTAAATTTGTTATGGTAAGAGATGGTTTTCACTGGTTATCTCATAATACATTTCATATAAAATAACTGTGTACTTCATTAAAAAAAAAAAGGCCTTTCAGTACATTCACCCTATCCTCTTGTAGCTGAAGACCTTGCTTCTTACCTCACTGAGAACACAGAAGCATCAGGAAGAGAACTTCTAGATTCCCACCACAACATCCACCAACAATTCACATACTCCGCCTTTCTCTGTGATCATACCTCATGCATTCCTTCCATCTTACTTACTCAAAGCTTCAATCCAACAATTGTCTGCTTTCTTCCCCAACATCTGTGTTCCCTCCCGGTACTGGGTTATTACCATGGGCATAAAAATGAGCTGTAATTATCTTCTATCTTAAAAAAAAATTAAAAGCAAAACTTTGTCTTGCCCTCACATTTCCTTGCAGCTACTACTCCATTTCTCTGCTCTACTTTATAACAAAACCTTACAAAAATGGATTTGTCTACATTCAATTTCCCTCTTTTCATTCATTCTCTTTTAAATCAACTCTAGTGAGGCTACCATTTGCCCTATGCCACTAAAACAGCTCTTGTCACTTTATGTCCAGAAGTCCATTTTCAGTCCTCAGCTTCCTTCACTTTTGACTGTATGTGATGCTGTTGATCACTATCTCCTTGGAACAGTTTATTTGACTGCAAAGACACAGCTTTCTCTAGGTTCTCCTCTGTCACTGGCTGTTTCTTCCCTGCTCATTTGCTAGTTTCTTCTCATCTCCCCAGTCTCTAAAGGTTGGACTACTCCAAGGCTTGGTTCTTCAACTCCTCTCTGTCCTTCCTTTCTGTTCTTTTCCTGCTTACACTCATTTGTTAGGTGATCTCATCCAGTTTCTATTTAAATACTATTCATACGCGACCCAGAATTCTCTATGCCCAGTCTGGACCTCTCTCCTGATTTCCAGACTGGCAAATTCAGGTGCATGCCCTCTCTTCCTTTATCATTGTATCACTTTTAAACTGAAGGTGCCCGTTACTGATTTCCTGACTCTTCACCCAAACCTCGCCTCTCAGCTTTCCCCATCAATTTCTATCCTTCCAGTTGCTCAGGCCTAGGACACATCCTTGACCCTTTTCATTCTTTTACATCCCATATGTAATCAACCAGCATATCTTGGTGGCTTTGTCTTCAAATTAGTTACAGAATTTGACCACTTCCCAAAACTTTTAGCATTATTAAGTTGGTCCATCTCCTACCTAGATTATTCTGATAGCACTGTAACTGGTATCCCTGCCACAGTCTACTTTCAAACTAGTAGGCAGCATCACTAAAAAAACAAAAAGTCAGATTATGTTCCTTCTATATGACCTGCCTCCCCCATCTCCAACTTCTCTGACTTCATCTCTTAATTCTTTATGTTCAATGTGCTGCAGCTGCATTGGTCTCATACTGTTCCTTGAACATAACAAGTATGTTCCTGCTTCAGGGCCTTTGCACTTGCTAGCCCTTCTGCCTAGAGAGCTGTTCCCTTTGAATGCATGGCTCACTCTGTCATTCCCTTTCAGGGTCTGCTCAGATGTCATTCAATCAGTGATCCTTTCCCTAGTCACTCATAAAAGAGCCAGCTCCCTTCCTCTTCAACCTCTGACACTCATTATCCCCCTCAACCTGGTTTCTTTTCTCTCTCTTTCCTCACTAGGATGCAGATTCCATAAGAGGAGGTACTGTTCATTCACTGTTTCACTGCCAGTATTCTTGTGGCACATGATAGGCTCTTAGTTGCTGAATTAAGGAATCAATGTTCACCAAATATCTGTATTTATACAAATACCTACTATTTAACAGGATGTAATATTTGGGAGGAGAGTTCTTTAGAAAAAGATGTTGAGAGGGTGTTTAATAAGATAATTGGGCTGGGTATGATGGCTCATGCCTATAGTCTCAGCACGTTGGGAGGCTGAGGGCGGATCATGAGGTCAGGAGTTCAAGACCACCCTGATCAACATGTTGAAAGCCCGTCTCTACTAAAAATACAAAAATCACCAGGGCGTGGTGGCACACACCTGTAATCTCAGCTACTCGGGAGGCTGAGGCAGGAGAATCGCTTGAATCCCGGAGGCAGAGGTTGCAGTGAGCCGAGATCATGCCACTGCACTCCATCCTGGGGGACAGAGTGAGACTCCGTGTCAAATAATAATAATAATAATAATAATAATAATAATAATAATAAAAAAATTGAAAGTGAGGCTGTAAAAGAATATGCTGAAATATTTGAATTATTTTCCCCAAGAGTTGATATTCTTCTTTTCCTTATGGGTACAGAGATGAAGAGGGGAGGGGCTCTAATTTATTTCAGTACACAAAGATAACATGTTTTTAGAAAGAACTGCTGTTGGCCAGGTGCAGTGGCTCACATTTGTAATCTCAGCACTTTGGGAAGCTGAGACAGGTAGATTACTTGAGTCCAGGAAAAAAAAAATGCGAAAAATTAGCCAGGCATAGTGGCATGCACCTACGGTCCCAGATACTCAGGTGGCCGAGGTGGGAGGATGGCTTGAGCCTGGGAGGCAGAGGTTGTAGTGAGCCTAGATGGCGCCACAGCACTCCAGCCTGGGTGACAGAGCCAGACCCTGTCTCAAATCGGGGTGTTGGGGAAGCACTGTTGTTATTACAATGATAAAAATATTAAGGGGCCAGTGGCTGTTGAACATGAATTCCTGGGAAAAAAAATGCACCTTCTCTTTTCTGTTCTATCCAGGAAAACTGATTTAGTGATTAGAGGTGGTAAAGTTGCTATCCAGCAAACTTGATTTACGCTGGTTAAGAGTCATAGCAGCATGTCTGATAGTTCAAAATGGACACTACCATTTGCTTGTAACAGGTTGCCTGACAGCAATAGGTAGACATACTTGATCTAAGAAAATAGGAACAGCAGCTTGCTAATTAGGTCAAAATGCTAGATTCAAAACTGACAGGGAAATTAGTGTGTCTCAAGGTGATTTCATAAAATCCCTATGGGATGTCATTCACTTAATATTACTGTACCATGTTTCTAAGAGTATCCCATACCAGCATACCAGAATTCTAAAAAGAGGACATACAAATGGCCAATAGATGTGTAAAAGTGATTCACCACGAATAATCATCAGGGAAATGCAAAATAAAATCACAATGAGATATCACTTCACACCTGTTAGAATGGCTATTATCAAAAAGTTGAAAGATAATCATTGGTGAGGATGCAGAGAAAAAAGAATCCTTGTACACTGTTGGTAGGAATGTAAATTAGTACACCATTTTGGAAAATAGTATGTAGGTTCCTCAAAAACTAAAACTAGAATTACTATATGATCCAGTAATCCCACTTTTGGGTATATACCCAAAGAAATTGAAATCTGCATGTTGAAGAGATGTCTGAATGCCCATGTTAGTTATAGCATTGTTCACAATAGCCAAGATATGGAAACATCATGATATGGCCAAGATATCACTCATCAACAGATGAATGGATGTGATATTATGAACAATGGAATCTTGTCAGCCTTAGGAAAGGATTCTGCCATTTGCGACATGGGTGAATCTAGAGGAGATTATGTAAAGTGGAATAAGCCAGGCACAGAAAGACATCTATGACATGACCTCTACTTATATGTGAAACCTAAAAAGTCAAACTCATAGAAATGAAGAGTAGAATAGTTGTTACCAGAGGTAGGTGGGGAGGGAACAGGAGAAGGGGAAATGTTGGTCAAAGGTATACAGTTTCAGTTAGACAGGAGGGATAAATTCTGGTGATCTACTGCACAGCATCATGACTGTCATTAATAAGAACGTGTTGTATATTTCAAAATTGCTAAAAGTGTAGATTTTAAACGTCCTACCACAAAGAAATGATAAATATGTGAGGTGATGAAAATGTTAATTGGCCTGATTTGATCATTCCACAATGTACGCATATACTGAAACATCACATTGTACTCCATAAAGATATACAATTATCATTTGTTAATTAAAAAATATAAAAGGTTTCAAAAAAACATAATGTTTATACTTTTATAGCAACAGTTTTCTACTGTTGCATAGCATATCACCAATTTAGCAGCTTAAACAACACCTATGCATTAGATCCAAGTTCTGAAAAGTTCTGTAGGTTAAAAGTCTGGCATGGCATGACTGAAATCAAGGTGTCAGCTGGGGTAAGTTTGTATCTGGAGTCTCTGGGGAACAATTTACTTTCAAATTAATTTTTTTGTTGTTGTTGGCAGAGTTCAGTATGCAGCTGTAGGACTGAGGTCCCTGTTTTTTTGCTGGCCATCAGCTGGGGGCCACTCTCAGCTCCTAGAAGTAGCTAGCATTCCTTGCCATGTGACCCCTCCATTTTCAGTCCATCTTAAGTGGTGACACACAAGAGTCCTTTTCAGATTTCTAATATGACTTCTCTGTCTCTGATTTCAAGATTTAGATTTAAAGGCTCATGTAGGTCAGGCCCACCAGGATAATCTCTTTGTCTTAAGGTTAACTAATTACATACGCAAAATCTCAT
This sequence comes from Chlorocebus sabaeus, assembly GCF_047675955.1. Taxonomy (NCBI): domain Eukaryota; kingdom Metazoa; phylum Chordata; class Mammalia; order Primates; family Cercopithecidae; genus Chlorocebus; species Chlorocebus sabaeus. The sequence goes on from NC_132919.1 coordinate 43,282,666, forward strand.
CACAGCAGCAGCTAGATTAGTATTTGGTTAAATAACTGACAGAAGGTGTGTGTACACAAGGAACCAGGAATATGGGGGCCACCTGAGAATGTTGCCTACCACAATGCTCCTATTATTTATTTTATACAATGTCTAAATTAGAGCTGGGACACTTTTTTGTTGTTCCTAGGAAGGAAAATGTAACTAAGAAAAATATATCAAGGGTTACATACAAATAAAAAGAACTTAATAATGAATTTTGGGTTTTTTTCTTTCTTTTTTTTTCTTTTCCTTTTTTTTTTTTTCTTTTTTTTGAGAAATAAAATCTCCCTGTGTTGCCCTGGCTGGACTCAAACTCCTGGGCTCAAGGGATCTTCCTGCCTCAATCCTCATGAATAGCTGGGACAACAGACATGTGCCATGGCACCTACTTAATTTTAGTTTTCTTTATTTATTTTTTTTTGTCATGGGATTATAAACATTTTCTTCCAATAAACCCGGAACATTAAAAAAATAGTTTTCTATTTCATCTTGTGGTCAGTTAACGAGGGAGAGAAAGTGATAAAAGAAAAAGGGGGGAAAGGGAAGAAAGAAGGCAGGAGAATGAGAAGCCAGAGGTAAGAAGAGAGAGCAGAGATTAAAAAAAAAAAAAAAAAAAAGAATCTGGCCAGGTGCGGTGGCTCACGCTTATAATCCCAGCCCTTTGGGAGGCCGAGGTGGGAGGATCACAAGGTCAAGATATCAAGACCATCCTGGCCAACATGGTGAAAGCTCATCTCTACTAAAAATACAAAAATTAGCCGGCGTGGTGGCGAATGTCTGTAGTCCCAGCTACTCAGGAGGATAAGGCAGGAGAATCACTTGAACCAAGGAGGCGGAGGTTGCAGTAAGCTGGGATTGCGCCACTGCACTCCAGCCTGGTGATGAAGAGAGGCTCCGTCTTAAAAAAAAAAAAAAAAAAAAAAAATCCTTACAGGCTGAGCATAGTGGCTCACGCCTGTATTCTCAGCACTTTGGGAGGCCAAGACGGGCGGATCACCTGAGATTAGGAGTTCAAGACCAGTCTGGCCAACATGGGGCAACCCCGTCTCTACAAACGTACAAAGGTAGCCAGGCATGACGGCAGGTGCCTGTCATCCCAGCTACTTGGGAGGCTGAGGTGGGAGAATCACTTGATAGCGGGTGGTAGACGTTGCAATGAGCTGAGATCATGCCATTGCACTCCAGCTGGGGTGACAGAGCGAGACTCCTCAAAACAAACAAACAAACAAACAAACAAGCAAAAGGACTATGAAATCTTATAGTTGTGTCCAGTTATAGACTATATTTTAAAAAGAAGGAAGAGAGAGAATACATAAAAGGGATTATGGGAGGCTAAAGTTAGGCACAGTAAAGTTGAGCAGGTAAAGTGCATTTGGGGGTGGTAGACTCAAATCTCCAGACCCCACCTCTCAATCTGATTTGGAATCTCATCCAAGCAACCTCTGGGACAACTGGTTAAAATCTCCCTCACATTCAGCCAGTGTGGTAACTTCCTGAACACTCTCAGCAATGCCTCTCCCTCTTACCTCTCAGGTAAGTTCAGTTACCTGAACTTATCTCAGCAACACCTGCCCAGACGCTGGGTCTGCCAGAAACTTCAACACTTTTTTGACTTTCATTTGTTGAATACCTACTGTCAGAGAACTGGTATAATGGTACCCAGATTCAGGACAGTATCTCACACATAGTGGGCACTCAAGAATTATCTGTTGATTGACTGTAGAAATTTGCCTCCCATGAAGACTGATGATTTAGTGAATCTTGCACATATTTGAAATTTTACTGTTGTTATGAGGTCTTTGTACTCACCAGGGGAGCTTATAAATATTTGTACAACTGTTATTTGTGGATTTTGACAACAGGGTAACGAGGATCAATAGACATACAATTTTAGAAATGCTGTCACAGATGAGATGAAATGAAGTCAAGATCATTGCTGTTTCCGACCTTGAATATAAATATATATACATAATGAAACCCTAAACACCACTGATCCCTAATCATACAGCATTTGTTGTTACTATCTTTGTCTTTCAAATTTAAAAAAGTTTATCTTAAAATCTGTTAACAACCTCACATTACTTTCAGGTAAAATTTGGAAAAAAATCATAAAAACAAGCTCCCTGAAGACATCTGCCTTTAAGAGGATGTTTGAAAATTTTAAATGTGTTTTTAAAAAGATTTAAAGAAAAACAATAAAAACACCTTCATAGAGGGTTATTTTTTCAAATAATAGCTCTCATGAAGTTAGATAACTCAATAGTCATTACATTAAAGAGTTATAAACTTAAATAAAAGTGACCCCATTTTGCTTTTTCTCTTCCGCAAAGAATACCAGTTCTGACTGTACAGTTTGTTATCACTCAAAAAATTTAATCATTTAAATCATTTAAATCCATCCATGGATATGTTAATCCATGTTTTCAATAATCTTGAAAGACCATTGAAAACATATATCCCCAGAAAATCACATCCTTGAATGTTCACAACAGTTTTATTCACACTAGCTTCAAATTGAAAACAATTGGAAGATCCATCAATTGGTGACTGGATAAACTGTGGCATAACAATACAATGGAATACCACTCAACATTACGCATGTAAGGATGAATCTCAAAAGCCCTACACTAAGTGGAAGAAGCTAGAAACTTAATAGTCTATTTGTTCCAAATTTTAGAAAAGGCAAAACTATAGTGATAGAAAGCAAATCAAGGGCTGCCTGGGACAAGGGATGGCAGGGAATGGATTACAAAGGAGCACATGGAAAGGCTGTGAGGTGATGGAAATATTCTAGGGTATGATGGTGGTAGTATAATGCAGCTGTCTACGTTTGTCAAAACTCACTGAATTGTACACTTACATTTTATTGTATGTAAATTATATCTCAATTTTAAAAAGCAGGGGAAATCTCCTGAACCAGTAGTATATGCAATCCCATTTAAAAAGCTGCAGTATGAGCAATCCCATTACAAAATGACTGCAATCTTCCTTTCATCTTTATGCTGTGTCAGTCCCACTTACTGTCATCCAATGAGCTATTTCCTGGAGCATACTACAGATTTCTTTTCCTCTCTGCTTTTTCAGATACTGTTCCTTCTACCTGCAATGCTCATCACTATGGAATATAGAAACTCAATAAGCACTCTGGAATGACTTCAGGGACAATGGTCACACACCAGAATCTCCTTGTCCAGCTGTTAGCAGGTCTTTGATTTAGGGATTTCTTCAGTTGGGAGATCTATCCAGAAATTCTTTCTTTTGATGTAAAATTTGCTTACAATGAAATGTAAAAATCTTAAGTGTATATTTACTGAATTGTCACAAATGCCTACACTTGTGTAACCCCAACCCCAATGATGATATAGAATATTACCATCACCCCAGAAATATCCCGTTCCTGTTGATTTCTATTTCCGTGCCCCAAGAGGCAGCCACTGTTCTGATTTTTTAAAAGGTATCATACTTTTAGCATTTCCATTTAGTTTTACAAAATTATTTCTATTTCTCTGCTTAGAGATCTTCTCTTTCCATTCATTATGAATATGTTTTCCTTCACCTCATTGCACGTAGGTATAACAACACTTTAAAGTCCTTATTTCAACATCTGGTCTTTTGGAGGTTGGCATTTGTTGACTGTTTTTTCTCTTGAGAATGAGTTACATTTTCCTGTTTTTTATTTTCACACTGAGTAGTTTGGGATTGTTTTCTGGAAATTATAAACATTATACTGTAAAAACTCTGGATTCTGTTACACTACTGTGAAGAATGTTAATCTTTTTGTTTTGGCAGGACATCTAGTTGGTCGGACTCAAGCAATAAGTTCTATTTCTTAGGCAGCACCTAAAACCTCAGTTCAGTTTCCCTCCCCATCCTCCTTTGCTGGGCTGTTTGCAATGTGCCCTATATTTGTGCAGTTTGTGGTCAGACCCAGAAGCTTGGACAGAGTTTACATGCAGAATTTGGGGGTCTCTGTCTCCAGTGCTCTTCTTTCTGGGATTTCCCCTCTGCCTTTCCAGTTGTTCCAAACTTCATATGCTAGTTCTATAAGCCAGAAAGACTGCAAGTTATCAGTTTTACCACTTCTGCTAGGGTTTGGACTAGATTGAGGCAAGCAGTGTCTACATAGAAAATTTAAGGAGGCACCCTCCCTCAGGCTCATGCAAGTGCAGGGTCACTACCTGAGACTGAGCCTCCTTAAGAGGGAGATGCACCCAGGGTACCTTGTTGCCTTACCCTAATCCCAGCCCTGGGTCCTACCATCAATCTAAAAGTAGAACAAACAGGAAACTTATCCTATGTTGGGTCCTTCTTCCAAGTTTTGACTGATCTCCAGAATTTGCCTGGTCACATTCACTTTTCAGAAGCTTCAATTGTTTTTTTTTTTTTTTTTTTTTTGTATTTTGTCCAGGGTTTACAATGGGTTTCTGCAGGATGGTTAGTCTGTCAGGAACTTACTTAGCCTTACTGGAAGTGGAACTCTCAGAAGCTTAGAATTTTTGAGTGAAAAGAGATCTTAGAAATCCTCTAATTGTCTTATGTTATAAATTGGATACTGACACCAAAAATGGTTACAGAGCTTTCTCATAGAGTCAATTAGAGGAAAAGATAGTAATCTAACTTCTACTTTAGTGATCATCCACTATGCCATTCTGCAATAATGCTGAATGAAAAGAGCAGCTTCTGTGCAGTGTAAAATGCTGCACTCAGACCTTTCTTTCACATGTAAATAAATTGTACATTAACTCTCAATTATTTTTGTTTTTTCTTTTTTTTATTATTATACTTTAAGTTCTAGGGTACATGTGCACAACGTGCAGGTTTGTTACGTATGTATACATGTGTCATGTTGGTGTGCTGCACCCATTAACTCGTCATTTATATTAGGTATATCTCCTAATGCTCCCCCCACCCCACGACAGGCCCCAGTGTGTGATGTTCCCCACACTGTGTCCAAGTGTTCTCATTGTTCAATTCTCACCTATGAGTGAGAACATGTGGTGTTTGTTTTTCTGTCCTTGCGATAGTTTGCTGAGAATGATGGTTTCCTGCTGCATCCATGTCCCTACAAAGGACATGAGCTCATCCTCTTTTATGGCTGCATAGTATTCCATGGTGTACATGTGCCACATTTTCTTAATCCAGTCTATCACTGATGGACATTTGGGTTGATTCCAAGTCTTTGCTATTGTGAATAGTGCCGCAATAAACATACGTGTGCATGTATCTTTATAGCAGCATGATTTTTATAATCCTTTGGGTATATACCCAATAATGGGATGGCTGGGTTGAATGGTATTTCTAGTTCTAGATCCTTGAGAAATTGCCACACTGTCTTCCATAATGGTTGAACTAGTGTACAGTCCCACCAACAGCGTAACAATGTTCCTATTTCTCCACATCCTCTCCAGCACTTGTTGCTTCCTGACATTTTAATGATCACCATTCTAACAGGTTTGAGATGGTATCTCATTGTGGTGTTGATTTGGTATCTCATTGTGGCGTTGATTTGCATTTCTCTGATGACCAGTGATGATGAGCATTTTTTCATGTGTCTGTTGGCTGCATAAATGTCTTCTTCTGAGAATTGTCTGTTCATATCCTTTGTCCACTTTTTGATGGGGTTGTTTGATTTTTTTCTTGTAAATTTGTTTAAGTTCTTTGTAGATTCTGGATATTAGCCCTTTATCAGATGGGTAGATTGCAAAAATTTTCTCCCATTCTGTAGGTTGCCTGTTCACTCTGACGGTAGTTTCTTTCACTGTGCAGAAGTTCTTTAGTTTAATTAGATCCCATTTGTCAATTTTGACTTTTGTTGCCATTGCTTTCGGTATTACAGACATGAAGTCCTTAACCATAACCATGCCTATGTCCTGAATGGTATTGCCTAGGTTTTCTTCTAGGGTTTTTATGGTTTTAGGGCTAATATTTAAGTCTTTAATCCATCTTGAATTAATTTTAGTATAAGGTGTAAGGAAGGGATCTAGTTTCAGCTTTCTACATATGGCTAGCCAGCTTTCTCAGCACCATTTATTAAATAGGGAATCCTTTCCGCATTTCTTGTTTTTGTCAGGTTTGTCAAAGATCAGATGGTTGTAGATGTGTGGTATTATTTCTGAGGGCTCTGTTTTGTTCCATTGATCTATACCTCTGTTTTGGTACCAGTACCATGCTGTTTTGGTTATTGTAGCCTCGTAGTATAGTTTGAAGTCAGGTAGTGTGATGCCTCCAGCTTTATTCTTTTGGCTTAGGATTGTTTTGGCAATGTGGGCTCTTTTTTGGTTCCATATGAACTTTAAAGTAGTTTTTTCCAATTCTGTGAAGATAGTCATTGGTAGCTTGATGGGGATGGCATTGAATCTATAAATTACCTTGGGCAGTATGGTCATTTTCACGATATTGATTCTTCCTATCCATGAGCATGAAGTGTTCTTCCATTTGTTTGTGTCCTCTTTTATTTCACTGAGCAGTGGTTTGTAGTTCTCCTTGAAGAGGTCCTTCACATCCCTTGTAAGTTGGATTACTAGGTATTTTATTCTCTTTGAAGCAATTGTGAATGGGAGTTCCTTCATTATTTGGCTCTCTGTTTGTCTGTTATTGGGGTATAGGAATGCTTGTAATTTTTGCATATTGATTTTGTATCCTGAGACTTTGCTGAAGTTGCTTATCAGCTTAAGGAGATTTTGGGCTGAGACAATGGGGTTTTCTAAATATACAATCATGTCATGTGCAAACAGGGACAATCTGACTTCCTCTTTTCCTAACTGAATACCCTTTATTTCTTTCTCCCGCCTGATTGCCCTGGCCAGAAATTCCAACACTATGTTTAATAGGAGTGGTGAGAGAGGGCATCCCTGTCTTGTGCTGGTTTTCAAAGGGAATGCTTCCAGTTTTTGCCCATTCATTATGTAACTCTCATTTATTAATTACCACTTGCTTAACAGTTTAGTATTGGTATAAACTGAATGTTTGTGTCCTCTAAAAATTCTTATGGTGAAGCTCTCACTCCTGCTATATGGCTGCGTTTGTAGGTGTGGCCTTTAAGGAAGTCATAAGGTTAAATGAGGTCATAAAGAGTAGGGCCCTGATTCCATAAAGTTAGTGTCTTCAGAAGAGCAGGGAGAAGACCCACTCCACCCTTCCTCTGCGTGTATGTACAAAGAAGGGGTCATGTGAAGACACAGCAAGATGGCAGTCATCTACAAGCCAAGAGAAGAGGCCTCAAATGAAGCTTACCTTGCCACCACCTTGATCTTGGACTTCTAGTCTCCAGAATTGTGAGAAACAAATTTTTGTTGTTTAAGCCTCTCAGGCTGTGATATTTTGTTATGGCAGCCTGAGCACATACAGCCATAAAAATGGATCCAAATTTTGCACACTGTTAAATCAGCTTACTTGACAGAATTACTTCAGTCTGACTACACTGTAAAGGTAAACTCATTCTTCTGTAAAAGAGCTTGAACTCAGAAAAACAAAATCTACCAATCAATGCAGTAAAAAATAAATTTGAAGGATAAATGTGGCACTTGAAGCAGATCTGTTGTGAGGCTGGAAGGCAACAGTGTTTCTAAAACAATTTAATCTCGTTGTATTCCCCACTTTATTTTTAAAATGTTTATATACAACTATTAATAAATATCACAGTCTATTCTGCAAATGCCTTTAAAGGGTCAAGGCTTCCAAAACAGCATGTAAACAGGTACCATGCAAAAGTAAGGCCTGAACACATATCCTTTATTTGCAAACTAAGCTTTCTGATCCATCATGAACCTCTGCTCATCTTTTCTTGATTTCCACACCTTCTGACCTCACAGCCTGTCTTATTTGGACCTCCATCTCATTCTCTTAGGTCGCCACATAATGTTGTTTTCCTATTTCTTCTAATGATATCATGGGGCCTTACTGCCCTTTTTACATAAACACTCTTGATAAGATCTTTCCGTGGTGACTGGCCTGGGACCTTCTTGTCACATCTTAGGCTGACACAATCCAGTATAGCCTAGATTTATAGCAACCAATCATTATCAAATAAAAGGTATTAATAGAAATTAGGAGGTGTTAAGTACAGTTAGAATTGTATTATGCATTAGAGTTTCAAGTCATATTTCTCATTTTATCTTATTCTTTTTTTTTTTTTTGAGACTGAGTCTCTCTTCATCACCAGGCTGGAGTGCAGTGGCATGATCTCAGCTCACTGCAGCCTCTGCCTCCTGAGTTCAAATGATTCTCCTGCCTCAGCCTCCCGAGTAGCTGGGACTACAGGTGCCCACCATCATGCCCAGTTAATTTTTTGTATTTTTAGTAGAGATGGGGTTTCACTGTGTTAACCAGGATGGTCTTGATCTCCTCACCTTGTGATCCGCCTGCCTCGGCCTCCCAAAGTGCTGGGATTACAGGTGTGAGCCACCGCGCCCGGCCCATCCTATTCTTTTATATTTGTTGTTGTTGTTGTTGTTCATTGCTGCTTACTGTTGCAGTCAGGTATAGTCCGTTATTGTAACATTAGAACACAATATTTAATTTCTACACTGCAACTCTTTTATCTCTTCTCTTTGTCTGGCAGTACTTAGTAAAGAAACCTATATAACAAGAAGCTAAGAAATATGACAATTATCTCTCATTTGACCAGTGATAGTAATTTCTGATTAATTCAGGATAAAAACCTGCATGCAATTATAAATAGTCCATTTTTATTTTGACATACTGGTTTGGCTTGACTGATGCGGTCAATCATTCCAAGTAAGCCAGGCACCAATTCTGCTACCTCTTCCCTTACATTTTCCCCTTCACTGAACAATCTTAACAAATTACTGGACACACACACAAAAGCTGCTATGTTTAGGGATCCTGATACGAAAAGTACTTTGGCAAGAACTTATCTAACTACTAGATTAGATCTTGGGGTTCTCTGGGCAAAGCAAGTTTTGAGACTAAAATTTGAGCATACTTTTCTTCTTAAAATTGTGTGTCTGCTTTAACTGATAACAAAAAAGGAGAGGGATAACACATTTACAAGGAACATAAATTCCCATAAATGTGAATAAAACAAAGGAGGAATTAGCAAAATCTCTAAAAGATTTTCTAATTAAAAAATTTAGTTTTCTACTTTTAAGTACACTTTGATTTGAGATAATGTTCTTTAAGGATATATTTTAATGACTGGATAAAATACTTGTAACTCAAAACTTTAAGTATTTATAAAACAGTGCTTCAAAAGCACTTAAAAGTTTCTTCTTTTACTGTAAGTAATCCCCTTATAATTTTAATATTTTAATCTGCTTTGGAAGTCATACATTAACCCACATACACACATATCTCAATATGTAAAATGACAATCTAAACTTTTGAGTGCTTCTTGTTATAATTTTTATAAATTCAAACTAGATGGAATTTAAATATACTGCTTTCTATTAATTACAAAATTAACTGCATGGAGTAAAATCTGCATTCATTTTAAAATATAGCCATACCTGATATAAAGTAAACATAAAATGTTCCAACTCAACTTTTTGCTTTTGCCAGTATAGAGCACATTCCTTCATTTATCTCTGCATTTGTACAATACAGACTCCATTCCTTCATATATCTCTGCCCAGAGTTACTCTTCCTTTTCATCTGCCTTGTGAGTTTCTGCTTATCCATCTAGAATCAGCTTAGAAGATAATTCCTCTGTGCATACTCTCCTAATTTCTTTGGCAGACTTCATCTTCCCCTCCTCTATGGTACTTCTGTGGTTTGTACCAGTTTCTATCTCAGCACTTAACACTCTTCTGTGGAAAACATGATTGTGGACAATGACCATGTTTTATCCATCTTTGTGTCATTTTCTGGTACACAGCTCAGGCTTTGGTGCATAATAAATGTTTAACAACAGTTTGTTGAGGATTTACATTCCAAGAAGTAAAACATCTTCAACATTTTTTAAAAAGCAATATTGTCTGGAGGGATTCAGAAAAATACATGGCATATTAGTTACGAATGATTTCAGGTGAAAATGACAGATAACCCAAGTAGCTGGGAAAACAAATAGGTATTTATTTTTAAGGAGCCTAGAGGTTGCTAGACAATAGCATAAAGTTTTTCATCTTTCTATTCTAGTATCCTTTGGGTGTAAGTGGCTTATCCCTACATATTTTGTCTTGTGGGGGCCAAAAAGCCCCCAGAGTTATATAGGCAACATATTCGTATTGAAGGCAGGACGGAAAAAGAGGTGGTCCCAGCTCCACATGTCCTTATCCATTAATTAAAAGTTTCCCCAAGCAGAAGTTTCTAAGCAGACTTGACTTGACGTCTCATTGACTAGAACTGGGGTGGGTGGCCACTCTGTGAGGCAGGCTACCCCTGAGAGGGCAACTGTCTGACTTTACAGTTTCTAATGCAACAGGCTGACTAGGGCAAAACACCAAGTCTGCCATCGATTACAAAAACAAAAACAAAAAGACAACAGAAGAGTGGATTAAGGTTAATTAAGATATTAGGGTTACCAGGTTTGTTGAAATGAGTATGCTGGAGACCCTGGGGATTCTAGGGTATCAGTGCAATTGGGGACATAGTTAATAATTCACACGGAGACATTTTCTCAAGATTGTGGTTGCTTATAATGACATAATGAGATGTTTCAATCTTGCATCTCATCTCTCTCTCTGTTTTTTTCAATTATGACAGTTTTCCTTTATCTCCTATTCACCCCAACCTCACTTTGGTTCCATCACTGCCATTCAAAATTTCTCAGAGTCAAATATTAAATGTTTCATTCTCTATAAATGCTTTCTTGACTTTAAAATATTTTTTTCTCATTTCTCTGAGCTATCAGCACTTTGTACCATTCATAAAATACTTAATATCTTAAACTTTGCATTACAAGAATTTGCACAACTCTTCTACTCCTCTCTTCTCACAGACTGCTAGCTCTTTGAGGGTACTGAATCTTCCTCAGTCATACTAGGTTCTGAAAAAATATTTTCTGAGTTGAATATTTAATTCATTTCATTTGCTTAGTGTTAGAAGGAAGGAAATGAGAGGAAAACTCAGCACGTACAAACACAGGGCCACTGCTAGCCTATGTTTATGTGGCAAAAACTAAAAAAAAATAATTTCCCTTATGTGTTGAAAATGGCACTCCTTCCATGTGCAAGGGCTAGAAAATAGTGCCTCCTTTGAGCTGATGCAACTCTGAGGGCATGGAACGTGTAGGGCTAATGTTCCTTCTGTGCAAATTACTAAAATAAAGGAAAAAAAAACACTCTTTCTTCTAGGAAACACAGTCCTGTACCAGAGCATCCAGCTGGGTGAACAGAGCAAGGGCTGGATTTCAGTCCGCAATGTACTCCCTTGACCTCTGCTTATTGCACAAAATGCTCAGTGCTCTGCAGCAGCCATTTAGAAAAGATTTCAGAAGTTCCATTTTTACCCAGTATATCTACAAGTCTTTTGTGATTTCTCCAGGCTGTGTTTATAATGATGGTAAACTCAGAGCTTCACGTTTTTGAATGGGTCTAATTGTCCAAGATACTTGCTCACAATTGAGCCAAAATTTGTCTTCCTATTTTTCCTATCTGATGACCTGAGACTTCTGATGCTAGATATAATAATCATGTCTCGAAGCAGTGTACATATCTCTGGCAGGAAGCTGCCTCCTAAGAAACGCATAATAGAATGGAATGTAATTATTTATAGGTAGGTACTACCAACACTGTATTTGGCTATCTAACATTTGTGTGAACATGTAAAATCTTCCTCTAATTTGTTACCTACCCCATTTTACAGTGGCTGATGTGGGCTCACTTGCCATCCCATACGGCTCACTAACAATTAGACTATTAAATATGGAATTTTAATTTGAAAATATTATTGATTAAAAAAACAAATGCTCACAGCTAAATTTATAGAGCAATAAAGACTGACATTTAAAAGGTAGCAGTATTAAAAATCACTCTTTCTCATGTCCTCTAAGCATCTTTGGAAAGGCTTGAAATTAAGTTTAAAGAGGATTTCAAAAATAAGGGGAAGAACACCTTTAACTTACAATATTTTCTACTTGAGAAGTACACTTTAGTAGCCTTAACTATGGCTATATGTTAACAATAAAAGTGAGATTATAATGATTTTATGTGATGTGTCATCAAATACATTTTAAAACATTTTCCGTATAATTAAAGCAAAAATAAATACAAAGGCTAGCTATAGAAACACAACATGCATATGGTTAGAAAATTCAAAATATCCAAAGACTCATTTTTTTTTGTTTGAGGCATTTAAATATCAGAAGCATGAAAGAAAAGGGATTAACTAATATTGTAAGATTTCATTTATTCAATGATAACTTATTAATATATTTTGGTAAAGAACATAAACTGAGTTAAAGTTTATCTGTATTAGATACAGTAGAAGATTTACTGTCAAAATGTCATATACTTATGGATATATTTTTATTTTATATACTTATATATTTTATTTTAAATCAAAACATATAAATATATATTCATTTGCCAATCTTTATTAGGCAAAAGTCTTGTCTTTGGTGACTGACTTCTGATTAGGGTTCTGTATTGTTCTTCTAGTTCTAGGGTTCTTGTATTGTTCAGAAATCATACTAAAAATATATCAGCTATCACTTCCAGGTGGGGTTTCTTTAAAGTGGATTAAGAATTAAGAGTGGTTATAAAATAATCCAAGGGCAGAATCCTTCTAGACTTCTATAATTTTCTCCCAGTCTTTCACAGATGACTTCTTTGCAATCTATCAATAGTATTAACTCACCATCATCAGATGCATTCTACTTAGTTTTTGTAGAAACAATTTTTTCTTTTCACATTCGTGTAACTATAATAAGCACAAGTGGCATCAACTTTTTGAAAATAAAATGATATATATTTTAACTAATAGCAGTTTAAGTACATGGTAGTACCAGGGAGAGGCTTCTTAGGCACAAGTCGACATTGCCCATGGGCATCAATGTGCTTTTTAGAGAGAATGGATGAATTGGCTAATCTGGCAAGTGGGTTAAAAATAGAGATCAGTTAATACAGCTTCCACTTTTTGGAGAAAGTGGTTCTAAAAAAAAAATACTGATGGTGATGGAGTCTTTTATAATTTATTGAGAAAATTTTTAAAAAGTACTATCAGGACAGTTAACTACTGAAAAGCATATGTATTTAAAGCCATTTTTCTTGGTTTCTATAATGCTACATTTGCCTAATTCTCCTTCTATCTTTCTGACCACTCCTTTTTAGTTCAGTTTCTTCTTTCAATAGACCTCTAAAAGTTCCTAGTGTTAAGTCTTGGATACTCTTTATTTCCCTACATGTACTTTCCTCCTAGGTGATCTCACCATTTTCATAGCTTTAAAAACCATATATATGCTAAAGACTCTTAAATTTATTTCTCCAGCCCAGCCCTTTCTTTTGACTCCAGACTGGTATAAACAACTTGCCAATAACATCTTGACTTAAATGTTTCACAGGCAACTTATACTTAATTTTTTCCAAAGTTAAGTTTTAATTTATTTCTCAAAAGCTGATCCTGTCTGCAATCCTCCTCGTTATACTAAGTAAATCTGTTCTGGCCTCCTTTCATTTCTTTGAGTAGGCAACTCTTTGCGTCAGTCTGGAATGCTTTCTCCTTAACTCATTAGATGGTTGGCTCCTACTCATCTTTCAAATCTTAACTTAAATCTTACTATGAAGACAGACTTTTCTTGTCCTCCCTTCATTTCTACCAGAGCAACATATTCACCACAGTCACAGCACTTTCTCAGTTTGAAATTACATATATATTGATTTTCCTGTTTATTGTCTGCTTTCCCAACTTAAACCATAAGTTCTATAAAGGTAGGGATCGTGCCTGTTTCATCCATCCTTGCATACTATGGGCCTACCAAAATGCATGAGATATCATAGGCCCTCAAAAATGTTTGCTGAATAAATGAGTAGTGTTTTAGTTTTACTCCTTAGAACACTACCACTATTTGTAATTATGTCAGTAAACTTTTACAAAAATGTCCAGTTATTCCCTAAAAAGCAAATGTTCCAGGAAGACTGTGTCTGTTTTATTCCTTATTCAATACAGTGTCTGACACATAGATAGTCAATATCTGTTGGTGAAAGGAAGGGAGCAGAAGTGATGATACGACTGAGGGAGAGAACAGAACGTAAAGGAGACTGTTTTACACTAATGTTCTGAGACTACGGCAACAATTCAAATAAATGCTAAAAACATTCTGTCCATCATTCAGTTGTTTTGCCCACACGATGTAAACATCTGTACCTTTAGAAATAGCTAGATCAGTTTTTCACGTATAAAGCAGATGTTCAAAGTTATTTTACATACAGCTGAAATTATTATTATTATTATTTTTCGATTAGCACAGCAAATTTGGGTAGACTTATGTTTCTCAAAGATACATAACTTTAAATGACAGCTGTGCTATTTAGTCAAAGTCAGGGTATTGGGAAGCCTTGATCATGTGATGTGTGTTCAGTCAAATGACCTGGAATTGATCCAATTTCCTAACAGTAACATTATGGCACAATGGTTGCCTAAGACCTTTGGTCATCATCAAAACCTGAATGGGCTATAGAGAAAAAAATTTACAACTCGTCTTTTACACTAATGGTTGAGAGAGAGGAAAGGCTGAAATCTGTCATATCACTTGACATGTAATAGAAATGGACAGCTGTTCTCCTTCCATAGCTTGAATACCCATTACAAAATGAGATCATATGGTAGATTTTAATAGCAGGAAAGACTCTTAGTTCTAAGAGACGATAGATTAAAAAAATTGCTTAGCAAAATGTCAGAGTCACAGTTTTTGCCTACGAAGAATTTCAAGATTACATTAGAAACAGATAAGGAATTCATGTACACACAAAAGCATATTATTATTTAAAAAAAATTTAAGAGTAAATCTTTAAATATTTACCTCCTGAGAAATTTCCTTCTAGAAGGATTCTTAATTATGCTTATCTTATTAACTCATCTGCAGTATTATAGCACTATCTACTTGTTTTTCATCAATAAAAGGTTTCATTAAAAACTTTACACAAATAGTGCCTCTATGTAGCTGGCTCATTTTATTATTAGTGGTAGGTGTGCAGAGAGGGAATACATTGGTTTTCTACAGGAAATACTACAGAGATTTGAAATCTAGGTCACATAACAGAGCCCTGCTATAACAGAAGAGCACAAAGGCCCAATGTTTTTTCAGCTTCCACTCAAATATGATCATCATGTTTAAACAAAACTTAACAATTGCCTGCTTTGAAATTGCATTTGGTTAACTTATACGACAGTTATAACTGTCACATAATTATCCTTTTTGATCTCTTCACAGTCTTAACATGTTACAGTTATATACAAGGAAATTTACATTCAGTGTGTACTAAGGGTAACCACTAGACAGAAAGCCAGACACTGAAATTTGTGCTTCTGTGAAATCTTTAAGCTGGAAATCCCAAAACTGTTTTAAATACCAATTGAGAGTCTGTAGCATCATTGGGCAGCAGTAGAGTTAAAAATGGGGAAATTTGGCATGTCACATGGCAAGTCAGCAACTACATAGAAAAGACGCCTGGTATGTTCTAAAAGGTTTGCTTGCCTTTGTGGTTTTCTGAATGTGATATTATGGTAAATATATATGTGTGTTGTGATTTAGGAACTAATGGTATTCAGAAATAACACAAACACCAAAAACGTATTTCAAAGATAAAACATTTAAGTTACATTCCCAAATGCAAAAATGCTCCATAGCAATGATTTGAGTACATTTATCAGGTCTTTGGGAAGTGGTATTAAAAATATATGTTTATAAATGTGTATGTTTCATTAAGCTTTTCAGTCCTTGAGACATAAGTAGCTCAGATATTTCAGTTAAAATACAAGCAATCAAATAAGGCACCATTCCTTACAGTTTGTCTTTACACCTATACTGGGTTACCAAGTCTTAAACCAAACTCCGACCTCCTTCAACAATTCAGAAAAGAATCGGAAGGTAAAGTCTTACTCTGTCATTTCTAACCATGGTTAAATCTAGAACATAAATCATGTCTGATTAGTCAAATTTAGTTCAGCTTTGAATCCTGAATTGTACATTTGAAAAATAACCCTAGATGCTGGAGGATGACATCTCTATATCATAACAAATGTTCCTATTATTCAGGTCTGCATTCGTTCGCACTTGCCTTAAATTTTAAGCTTCAGATTCACTATTGGAAGAATTTTGCTGAGGAATTATTGCTTTAAACTGTGACTGGGTTACAGATTAAAATATGCCAGTAAACATTTTGCAATAATTGTATCACTGCATTTTATTAAAGAAAAATCAAACAAAGGTTTACTCCAAAGAATAAAAAAGAGGGTATAGTTAAAAATTCAGAAAATACATGAACAAAATCTGTGCTTCTATTTGGGAAGCAGTAAATAATTACACGCTCTTTAGAAGAAAACTTAAGATGAGCTAAGGCAAGTTGTTACACAAATGCAACCACCCTCTTAGTCAACCCTGAACAAATGAAAACATGCAAAGAACTATAAGATTGATTAGATTAGAAACATGCGAGCTTTTTCTCTAAATCTACAGAAAGCCATATTCTATACTGATATATGTTTCTTATCTTTGGATTAAAAAAAGAGCTAGGTGGTTTTAGAACTATGATCATGTGTTGCACTTATATTTTTTTAAAGAGTCAATGTGCTTCCTAAGGAAGTCTTTGGAGGTTGATTTACTGCAAGATACTTAGAAAAACCTACAGTGGTCTGTTTCCTTAAGTTAATGTCAATTCGCCATTTACTCAAGCAATAAAACAATAGCATATTACATTTTAATAACTCTCCAAACCAAAGTACATCAATACACTTCACAGAACCTTATCAGCACCTTATCAATAAAGACAGATCCACTTTTGAATAACAACTTACATTACAGTATTAGGACAGGGCAAAGACATTTTCAATAAAGAATATGGTCAACAACAAACTTGTTCACAAAGAAAGGATATGATATGTACTTCAATTATTTTTTTCTGAGCTCCAGTTCAGGAGAGTAATTGCAAGAGTGCCAAAACATATGCAATCAAGGTTGGCTCTGGGAAATACGGGAACTGTGATTGTCATAGCAAAGGGCCCATTGTGTTCAATGGGAAGAACTTAGGGCTTCTTTTTGTTTTCAGTCATGAAGCTAAGAGGGAAGGTATTCTATCTTTTATGACCATGTTCTGCCTTGATGCTACTTGACCAATGACTTTAACCAAAAGGCTAACAAGATGATCTTCCTTCCTACCCCTTTATTAAAGATACTTAAATGTTAAGCCTTTTCTGAAATAAAGAAAAGAAGAAACTGTTTTCCACAGGAATCTTGATTACTTCAATAGTTCACAGTTAGCCTCAACTTAGAAACTTTTCTGTCATCATAGTCTGCACATAGCACACACAGTTGTAATGTTGTGCCCTAAGGGACATACTACTGTTAACAGCCCATCCAGTCGCTTGATTATCACTGTATGGTAAATGCCTTTCTAGGATAATAACTCTGATACAGACAATCAAGCGCTTTACTTAGTTTATTATCCTGTTTTCTTTTAGAACAGATCCAGGCCATATTTGACTTAAATGTGAGAGCACAGTGCAATGTAAATTTAAGGCCATTATAGACAAGTATAATTCTCAATTGGGTTCCTCAGTTTCTCATATTAGTTCAGTTTCCAGGAGGAAGGTTGGCTTCCAACCTAGATTATATTTGTAAACAATATTTGCAAATAAGTGAAAATGACAGAACTACAGGACATCAAGAGAATGACAGATAAAATGATAAAAGAGGTAAGAAGCCTTCCAAATGAGTGCCAGTTAAGGGAAAAAACAGAATAAATAAGATTGGAAAGGTGGAAAGAGTATAGGATCAACTCTGTTTTGGATACTGGATACTAGAACGAATAAGCTTACACAAAATCAGTTGTTCTTCCATTTCATAGGTGCGGAAAATGAAGTACAGAGAAGGCAAGAAAGTTGCAAAGATTATGTTGCTTGTAGGAGGCAGAGGTAGGATTTGAACACGGGTAATATTGTTCTTGAGCCCATGCTGTTAGCCACTATATGCTGCTTCTTTCATTATACGAAAAACAAAAAAACACCAAAAAACCCAAACCCAAACAAACAAACAATACACAAAAGTGTTAGCAAGTTAGAAAAGGACTAAAAGTAATTAGGCCAAAATGTAAATGACGATTGCCTCTCCGTGGTGGGTTATGAGCAATTTTTCCGGCTTATTCATTCTCTTCAGGTCTTTTCAAAATAACAAAAATAAAGTTTAACACTTTTTTTTTATATCAGCAGAAAATAAAATAAAAATATTGCTGGCCTAACTAACATTTTCCCTCTTATGATAGCACTTCTCAATTTAGAAAAACTATGCATACAGTTAAACCACACTTCGATGACAGCTATCAGAGCACATCTCACTAGAAAGTCACAGAAATCTGGGCATAAGCAGGAATTTGTCCAAATTAAGTAACTTTTAACATATGTTACAGGATCAGTATAGATTCAGTGGAATTTCCCATACCTTTTTTCTTTTAATGCATTTTTATTGTATGTATTTAAAGTGTACAACATGATGTTTTGGTATACAAATACATGATGAAATGATTACTACAAGTAAGCAAATTAATATAGCCATCACCTTCTATAGCTACCTCATGTGTGTGTGTGGTAAGAGCACCTAAAATCTACTCTCCTAGCAAATTTTCAATATACAATATCCTATACCTTTTTCCTTAATCCTATATCTTTTAAACTGCAGTGTTACATAACCGATATTTATGAAATGACCAAGAGGTCCTAAGAGGTACTGAAATGCCATATGAATCATAAAAGAATGACTAAATTGACATTCAAAATGGTGTTAGAGTAAATTGTATTTGTGCCCTCACCAATCTACTGAAATTTCTCCTCGAAAGGTCACAAATCTTTACAATTTCAGCCAACCTATTTTTCACATGTTGTCCACTTGTTATCAGCATTTCTCACTCCTTCTTTGAAATTCCCTTCTCCATGGGTTTCCTCTCTTCCCAGTCATCTACTCTTCATTTGACCCTATCGTCCTGACTGCTCCCCATCTGGCCACCCTTCCTCCTCTGAACTGTCCCAAATGAGTTCTCCTCCCACTCCTGTTAATATCCTTTCTCTACAATATTAGGGTTTCAACTATCAAAATGACATGAAGAATCCCCCAAACAACATCTCCAAATACTGACATTTCTCCCAATCTCTTTCTTGATGTCAGCTGGCATCTCAAGCATCTCATGATGTCTAATATGGAACTTCCCTCACTCTAATCTCCCAGATCTGTCTTTCCTGCTGAGCTCCTTGATTTTTAATGCTTCTACCAACCTCCAATAATCCAGGCTCAAAAATCCAGTGTCGTTTTTACTCTTTGTCCTTGTTTCTCTTGTTAATTGTTGTTTAGTCTTACATAATCGACTTCTGCAATATTATTCATTTAGTTGTTAAATACTTGTTGAATAACTACTGTAGTAAATTCTGAGGCTACAGCAGTAAGACAAGTGAGGATCTTGCCTTCCTGAAGCTTATATTCTAGTGAGAAGACACAATTTCAGGTGCCCAATAAGTCCTATTAGAAAAATAAGATCAAGAATGAGTAGTAGCGATGATGGAGTTGATCAGAGAAAGCCTCTGCAACATTAAAGCAGAGACCTGTGGCTGGGTGTAGTGGCTTATGCCTATAATACCAGCACTTTGTGATACAGAGGTGGGAGGATCACTTAAGGCCAGGAGTTTGAGCCAGCCTGGGAAACTTAGCAAGACCCCATTGCTAACAACAACAAAAAAAGAGTAAAATTAGCTGGGTGTGGTGGTGTGCACCTATAGTCCTAGCTATCTGGGAGGCTATAGTGGGACAATAGCTTGAGCCCGGGAGTCGGAAGCTGCAGAGAGCTATGACGGTGCTATTGCACTGCAACCTGGGTGACAGATTTAGATCATCTCTAAGAAAAAACTAAACAAACGAACAAACCCAACAAAATCATGAATAAAATGAAAGCATGAGTCTTGTGAAGGTCTGAAGGAATACCATTCCAGGCAGGTGGAACAGTGTATTAGGCTATTCTCGTGTTGCTATAAAGGAATACCTGAGGCTGGGAAATTTATAAAGAAAAACAGTTTAATTGGTTCACGATTCTGTAGGCTATACAAGCATGGCACCAGCATCTGCTTGGCTTCTGGGGAGGCCTCAGGGAGCTTTTACTTATGGCAGAAGGCAAAGCAGGAGCAGATATGTCACACAGTGAGAGCATGAATAAGGTTGTGGGAGGTGCTGCACACTTTTAAACAAACAGATCTCTTGAGAACTCAGGCACTCTTGTGAGGACAGCACCAACGCGATGGTGTTAACCCATTCAATCACCTTCCACCAGGCCCCACCTCCAACACTGGGGATTACATTTCATCATGAGATTTGGGGGGACAAATATCCAAACTATATCAAATAGCAAATGCAAAGGCCTTGAGCTAGGAATAAGTTTGGCATGTTTAAAGAACTACAAAAACACTAATATGACTGGTATATAGTAAGCAGGGGAAGAGTGGTAGACAATGAGATTAGACAGCTAGCTAGGGCCAAAAATGAAGGTCTTCATAAGGAATGGTAAAGAGTTTGGATCTTACTCTAAGTGAAATTGGAAATGATTGGAGAGTTTTGACCAGGGGAGTGACATGGTCTAATTTATGTATTGAAGGCTACTAGAGAATAGACTGTAGGGAAATCTGGAATTAGGGTGACAAGTTAGGAAGTTACTGTGCCATTTTCCTTCCTCTTGACTATTCTAGTTTAAGCTCTCATTACCTGCATCTATACCAGTGTTAAAGCTTCCCTGTTCACACTGCTGCTTCCCTTTCTTTACCTCATACCCTAGTGCTGGCCAGGTAAAGTTTCCTGAAGTACAGTTATGAGTCTACTCATTTCTTGCTGAAAGTCCATCACTAGCTCTTTACTGTCTACTAAAAACAATCTCCAGAACATTTTGCTAGGTGTTTAAGACAGTCTATAACCAAGTCCTGACTTATTTACCATTACTTTAAAAAATATTATTTACGTGCTAGGCTAGGACTTGAAAAAACTATAGCCATGGGCCAAATCTGGCCTGCCGCCTGTTCTTAGAATTAAAGTTTTATTGGAACACTACACCTTTGTTTACTTATTATCTATGGCTCCTTCAAAGTGGCAGCTAGTGGTAGAAGAAGAGTCAGTGTCAGAATGATGTGACATGAGAAGGGCTTGACTGACCACTGCTAGCTTTTAAGATGGAAAGGCCGTGAGCCAAGGAATGTGGGCAGTCTCTGGAAGCTAGAAAAAGCAAGAAAATGGAGTATTTCCTAGAGCCTTCAGAAGAGAATGCAGCTTTGCTGACACCGTGGTTTTAGTCCAGTGAATCATATTTTGAACTTCTGACTTGTAGAACTGTAAGATAATACATTTGTATTGTTTTAAGACATTGACAGCTGGGTGCTATGGCTCACATGGGTAATCCCAGCACTTTGGGAGGCCAAGATGGGTGGATTGCTTGAGGCCAGGAGTTCAAAACCAGCCTGGCCAACATGGTGAAACCTCTTCTCTACTAAAAATACACAAAATTAGCTGGCCATGGTGGCGGGTGCCTGTAATCCCAGCTACCCAGGAGGCAAAGGCAGGAGAATTGCTTGAACCCGGGAGGCGGAGGTTGCAGGGAGCTAAGATCGCGCCACTGCACTCGAGTCTGGGCAACAAGAGTGAAACTCCGTATTAAAAAAAAAAAAAAAAAGACATGGAGTTTGTGGCAATTTGGTACAACAGCAATAGGAAACTAATGGACTATCCTTTAGGTTCCATAACCACTTTGAACTCTTCTGGGGCCTTACCATGTTCAGTTTATATTATACTCATATAGAAGTTTTAATTCTCATTGTAAATGGATAGATCCTTGAAGTCAGGGTGTATATCTGATTCATCTTTGTATCTACTATAATACCAATCATAGTACCTTGTACATAGCAATAAATCAACAAATATTCATAATTAATGAATGCTTGACATTTTTTGAAAATTTGTAATGTATATATGGCATATATGATAATCAGAATACTCAAATAACCTGTATAGTCCTTTTCTCAACTGTTCTGAAAAAGTGAGTTTATTTAAAAAATCAATATCTTAAAAGTATTAATAAAACTTAGAAGATGATTAATAGTCTTAGGCAATACACATGGTAATTAAGCACTTTTTGATTCACTTTTAAAAAATGAAGGTTTCAAATCAACAAGCATGTAATTTCCCAATTCATAAATAATTATATTATGAATTGAAATACCTTTATTTGCATTAGTTTAGATTAAAATAATACTATAATTCTGAAATCGACAGTAAAAGCAATGGGGGATGTATTTTTTTCAACTTTCTACTGATAGGTTATGTAAATAAAGCGAAATTTGGGGGGGAATTTAATTATCAGTAATATCCAACTAGGCAATTAGGAATGAATTAAAACATGTATAAAGAATTCACAACTGATGACTGGCAAGATGGCCGAATAGGAACAGCTCTGGTCTGCAGCTCCCAGTGAGATCAACGCAGAAGGCAGGTGATTTCTGCATTTCCAACTGAAGCACCCAGCTTATCTTATTGGGACTCGCTAGAGAGTCGGTGCAGCCCACAGAGGGCGAGCAGAAGCAGGGTGGGGGGTTGCCTCACCCGGGAAGTGCAAGGGGTCAGGGAACTCCCTCCTCTAGCCAAGGAAAGCCATGAGGGGACTGTGCCATGAGGATCGGTGCATTCCAGCCCAGATACTATGCTTTTCCCACAGTCTTCGCAACCCAGAGACCAGATTACCTTGGGTACCTGTGCCACCAGGGTCCAGGGTTTCAAGAACAAAACTGGGAGGCTGTTTGGGCACTGAGCTAGCTGCAGGAGTTTCTTTCCATACCCCAGTGGCACCTGGAACACCAGCAAGACAGAACCGTTCACTCCCCTGGAAAGGGGGCTGAAGCCAGGGAACAAAGGGGTCTAGCGGATCCCACCCCCACAGAGCCCAGCAAGCGAAGATCCATTGTCTTGAAATTCTTGCTGCCAGCACAGCAGTCTGAAGTTGACCTGGGATGCTGGAGCTTGCTGGGGGAGGGGCATCCACCATTACTGAGGCTTGAGGAGGTGGTTTTCCCCTCAGAGTGTAAACAAAGTTGCCAGGAAGTTTGAACTGGCACAGCTGGGCAAAGTCACTGTAGCGACTGCCTCTCTGAATTCCTCCTCTCTGGGCAGGGCATCTCTGAAAGAAAGGCAGCAGCCCCAGCCAGGGGCTTATAGATAAAACTCCCATCTCCCTCGGACACAGCACCTGGGGGAAGGGGTGGCTGTGGGCGCAGCTTCAGTAGACTTAAATGTTCCTGCCTGCTGGCTCTGAAGAGCGCGACGGATCTCCCAGTACAGCACTTGAGCTCTATTAAGGGACATACTGCATCCTCAAGTGGATCCCTGACCCCTGTGCCTTCTGATGGGGAAACACCTCCCAGAAGGGGTCAACAGACACCTCATACAGGAGAGCTCCAGCTGGCATGTGGCAGGTGCCCCTCTGGGATGAAGCTTCCAGAGGAAGGAACAGGCAGCAATCTTTGTTGTTCTGCAGCCTCCGCTGGTGATACCCAGGCAAATAGGGTCTGGAGTGGACCTCCAGCAAATTCTAGCAGACCTGCAGCACAGGGGCCTGACTGATAGAAGGAAAACTAATAAACAGAAAGGAATAGCATCAACACCAATAAAAGGATGTCCACAAAGAAACACCATCCAAAGGTCGCCAACATCAAATGAAGATGAGGAAAAACCAGTGCAAAAAGGCTGAAAATTCCAAAAACCAGAACGCTTCTTATCCTCCAAAGGATCACAACTCCTCGCCAGCAAGGGAACAAAACTGGATGGAGAATGAGTTTGATGAATTGACAGAAGCAGGCTTCAGAAGGTGGGTAATAACGAACTCCTTCAAGCTAAAGGAGCATGTTCCAACCTAATACAAGGAAGCTAAGAACCTTGAAAAGAGGCTAGAGGAAATGCTAACTAGAATAACCAGTTGAGAGAAGAACATAAATGACCTGATGGAGCTGAAACGCACAGCACGAGAACTTCAAGAAGCATACATGAGTATCGATAGCCAAATCGATCAAGCAGAAGAAAGGATATCAGAGATTGAAGATCAACTTAATGAAATAAAGCATGATGACAAGATTAGAGAAAAAAGAATGAAAAGGAATGAACAAAGCCTCCAAGAAATATGAGACTATGTGAAAAGACCAAACCTATGTTTGATTGGTGTGCCTGAAAGTGACAGAGAGAATGGAATCCAGTTGGAAAACACTCTTCAGGATATTATCCAGGAGAACTTCCCCAACCTAGCAAGACAGGACAACATTCAAATTCAGGAAATACAGAGAATATCAGAAAGATACTCTTCAAGAAGAGCAACTCGAAGACACATAATTGTCAGACTCACCAAGGTTGAGATGAAGGAAAAAATGTTAAGGGCAGCCAGAGAGAAAGGTCGGGTTACCCACCAAGGAAAGCCCATCAGACTAACAGCAGATTTCTTGGCAGAAACCTTACAAGCCAGAAGAGAGTGGGGGCCAATATTCAACATTCTTAAAGAATTTTCAACCCAGAATTTCATATCCAGCCAAACTAAGCTTCATAAATGAAGGAGAAATAAAATCTTTTACAGACAAGCAAATGCTGAGAGGTTTTGTCACCACCAGGCCTGTCTTATAAGAGCTCCTGAAGGAAGCACTAAATACGGAAAAGAAAAACTGGTATCAGCCACTGCAAAACATACCAAATTGTAAAGACCATTGACACTATGCAGAAACTGTATCAACTAACAGGCTAAATAACCAGCTAGCATCAAAATGACAAGATCAAATTCAAACATAACAATATTAACCTTAAATGTAAACAGACTAAATGCCCAATTAAAAGACAAAGATGGGCAAATTGGATAAAGAGTCAAGATCCATCGATGTGCTCTATTCAGGAGACCCATATCAAGTGCAAAGACACACTGAGGCTCAAAATAAAGGGATGGAGGAATATTTACCAAGCAAATGGAAAGCAAAAAAAAAAAAAAAAAAAAAAAAAAAAAAAAAGTAGGAGTTGCAATCCTAGTCTCTGATAAAATGACTTTAAACTAACAAATATCAAAAGACAAAGAAGGGCATTACATAATGGTAAAGGGATCAATGCAACAAGAAAAGCTACCTATCCTAAATATATATGCACATAATACAGGAGCACTCAGACTCATAAAGCAAATCCTTAGAGACCTACAAAGAGACTTACACTCCCACACATTAACAGTGGGAGACTTGAATACCCCACTGTCAATATTAGGAGATCAATGAGACAGAAAATTAAGAAGGTTATTCAGAACTTGAACTCAGCTCTGGACTAAGCAGACCTAACAGACATCTACAGAACTCTCCACCGCAAATCAACAGAATATACATTATTCTCAGCACCACATTGCACTTATTCTAAAATTGACCACACAAATGGAAGTAAAACACTCCTCACCAAATGCAAAAGAATGGAAATCACAACAGTCTCTCAGACCATAGTGCAATCAAATTAGAACTAAGGATTAAGAGGCTGGGTGCGGTGGTTCATGCCTGTAATCCCAGCACTTTGGAAGGCCAAGGCGGGTGGATCACGAGGTCAGGAGATCGAGATCATCCTGGCTACACGGTGAAATCCTGTCTCTACTAAAAATACAAAAATACAAAAAAAAAAAAAAAAAAAAAAAATTAGCCAGGTGTAGTGGTGGGTACCTGTAGTCCCAACTACTCGGGAGGCTAAGGCAGGAGAATGGCATGAACCTGGGAGGCAAAACTTGCAGTGAGCTGAGATCGCACCACTGCACTCCAGCCTGGGTGAAGAAGTTGAATCCCTGAATAGACCAACAGCAGGCTCTGAAATTGAGGCAATAATTAATAGCCTACCAACCAAAACAAGTCCAGGACCAGACGGATTCACAGCCGAATTCTACCAGAGGTACAAGGAGGAGTTGGTACCATTCCTTCTGATACTATTCCAATCAATAGAAAAAGAGGGAATCCTCCCTAACTCATTTTGTGAGGCCAACATCATCCTGATACCAAAGCCTGACAGAGATACAACAAAAAAAGAGAATTTTAGATCAATATCCCTGATAAACACTGATGCAAAAATTCTCAATAAAATACAGGCAAACTGAATCCAGCAGCACGTCAAAAAGCTTATCCACCATGATCAAGTGGGCTTCATCCCTGAGATGCAAGACTGGTTCAACATATGCAAATCAATAAACGTAATCCAGCATATAAACAGAACCAAAGACAAAAACCACATGATTATCTCAATAGATGCAGAAAAGGCCTTTGACAAAATTCAACAGCCCTTCATACTAAAAACTCTCAATAAATTCCATATTGATGGAACGTATCTCAAAATAATAAGAGCTATTTATGACAAACCCACAGCCAATATCATACTGAATGGGCAAAGACTGGAAGCATTCCCTTTGAAAACTGGCACAAGACAGGGATGCCCTCTCTCACCACTCCTATTCAACACAGTGTTGGAAGTTCTGGCTAGGACAATCAGGCAAGAGAAAGAAATCAAGGGTATTCAGTTAGGAAAAGAAGTCAAATTGTCCCTGTTTGCAGATGACATGATTGTATATTTAGAAAACCCCATCGTCTCAGCCCAAAATCTCCTTAAGCTGATAAGCAACTTCAGCAAAGTCTCAGGATACAAAATCAATGTGCAAAAATCACAAGCATTCTTATACACCAGTAACAGACAAACAGAGAGCCAAATCATGAAGGAACTCCTATCCACAATTGCTTCAAAGAGAATAAAATACCTAGGAATTCAACTTACAAGGGATGTAAAGGACCTCTTCAAGGAGAACTACAAACCACTGCTCAGTGAAATAAAAGAGGACACAAACAAATGGAAGAACATACCATGCTCATGGATAGGAAGAATCAATATTGTGAAAATGGCCATACTGCCCAAGGTAATTTACAGATTCAATGCCATCCCCATTAAGCTATCAATGACTTTCTTCACAGAATTGGAAAAAACTGCTTTAAAGTTCATATGGAACCAAAAAAGACTCCGCATTGCCAAGACAATCCTAAGCCAAAAGAACAAAGCTGGAGGCATCATGCTACCTGACCTCAAACTATACTACAAGGCTACAGTAACCAAAACAGCATGGTACTGGTACCAAAACAGAGATATAGACCAATGGAAGAGAACAGAGCCCTCAGAAATAATACCACACATCTACAGCCATCTGATGTTTGACACCTGAGAAAAACAAGAAATGCGGAAAGGATTCCCTATTTAATAAATGGTGCTGGGAAAATTGGCTAGCCATAAGTAGAAAGCTGAAACTGGATCCTTTCCTTACTCCTTATATGAAAATTAATTCAAGATGGATTAGAGACTTAAATGTTAGACCTAAAACCATAAAAACCCTAGAAGAAAACCTAGGTAATACCATTCAGGACATAGGCATGGGCAAGGACTTCATGTCTCAAACACCAAAAGCAACAGCAACAAAGCCAAAATTGACAAATGGGATCTAATTAAACTAAAGAGGTTCTGCATAGCAAAAGAAACTACCATCAGAGCGAACAGGCAACCTTCAGAATGGGAGAACATTTTTCTAATCTATACATCTGACGAAGGGCTAATATCCAGAATCTACAAAGAACTTAAACAAATTTACAAGAAAAAAACAAACAACCCCATCAAAAAGTGGG
Organism: Chlorocebus sabaeus; assembly: GCF_047675955.1. Taxonomy (NCBI): domain Eukaryota; kingdom Metazoa; phylum Chordata; class Mammalia; order Primates; family Cercopithecidae; genus Chlorocebus; species Chlorocebus sabaeus. The sequence continues at coordinate 43,310,515 of NC_132919.1, forward strand.
CAAAGGATATGAACAGGCACTTTTCAAAAGAAGATATTTATGCGGCCAATAAAGATATAAAAAAGATCTAATCACCACTGGTAATTAGAGAAATGCAAATTAAAACGACAATGAGATACCATCTCACGCCAGTTAGAATGGCGATCATTAAAAAGTCAGGAAACAACAGATGCTGTAGAGGATGTGGAGAAATAGGAATGCTTTTACACTGTTGGTAGGAGTGTAAATTAGGTCAACTATTGTGGAAGACAGTTTGGCTAGTCCTGAAGGATCTAGAACCAGAAATACCATTTGACCCAGCAATCCCATTACTGGTTATATACCTAAAGGATTATAAATCATTCTAATATAAATACACATGCACATGTATGTTTACTGCAGCACTGTTCACAATAGCAAAGACTTGGAACCAACCCAAAGCCCATCAATGATAGACTGGATAAAGAAAATGTTGTACATATACACCATGGAATACTATGCAGCCATAAAAAAGATGAGCTCATGTCCTTTGCGGAGACATGGATGAAGCTGGAAACCATCATTCTCAGCAAACTAACACAGGAACAGAAAACCAAACACTGCATGTTCTCACTCATAAGTGGTAGTTGAACAATTAGAACACATAGACACATAGAGGGGAACATCACATACCAGGGCCTGTCTGGGGGTGGGAGGCTGGGGGAGTGATAGCATTAGGAGAAACACCTAATGTAGATAACGGATTGATGGGTACAGCAAACCACCATGGCACATGTATACCCATGTAACAAGCCTGCAAGTTCTGTACATGTATCCCAGAACTTAAAGTACAAAAAAAAGAAAAAAAAAAGAAAAAAAAAAAGAATTCACAAATTGCTAGTAATGAGATACAATGTAGGCATTCGACAGGAATAAATAATGCTAAAATTTTGTTTTCATCATGGGTGTACAAAGAAGGTAGCTAAAAATAAATGAAGAAAAAGATAAAGGCATTTCATTTTCAATTATTGTCAAGTTATAAAAATGTTTGTACTTTTATGTGATGCAAAGATAGAGAACATAGACATAACAAATGAGTCCATTATGTCAGTATCATTTGGAATCAGACAAGCTCCTGGCATTTACTAACTCTGAACATGTCTCAAACAAAACTATACAAAACTCTATAGATTGAGAAAAAATAAAGAGAATTATGAAGTAATCGGAATTCATATTAGGTTTTTAAAGCTCCTTTTACTTACAAAAGCAGTTCACTAATGTCTGTATTCTCATGGTTCATTCATGCTTCTTTGTATATAAATAAATATCATGTATGCTTTTTCATTTCCAAAAGTCTAAGAAGGAAATGTGCTACAGGAAAAGGGTGAATTTCCCTCTTTCTTATTGAATGTATATACATTCGGATGAGATAACTTAATGAGGAATTCATTCATTAATCATTGAGTATCAACTGTGTCAAGCACCATGATAGGTTCTAGAAATGTTAAGCTGAATAAGACAATATCAGATGGTAAGGAGGGAGAGCTATTTCTCTCAGGAAGATTCATAGTGGTGTTTCTAATATAACAGCTGCTGTTTGCTTCTGGAGGCTGGTGTCTTAATTAAGATGGTAAAAAATCACCCTTCTAATTCCCCCAAATTTCTTTTGATTAGACAGAAAAGTGTCAAGGGGGTAGGGAGGATGTTTATCTCTCATAAGGAGTCTGAAGAGTGACTAAAAGCCCTAATAATGTAATTTCTATCCCTTATGCCAATAGAACAATATTTTTTAATCCAGGAAAAGTTCTAGCCTTGCCACTGTAAAGGTCATTTTCCCACTGGGAAGATAGAAGCAAATGGCAATAGTTTATGGTGTTAATTTATATTGTGGTATAACAAATTACCACACATATAGCAGCTTAAAACACAACATGTATATTTTCTCATGGTTTCTCTAGGATAGGAGTCTGGGCATGGCTTAGCTGAGTCCTCCGCTTAGGATCTCATAAGGCTTCAATCTACAGGTTGAGCATGGCTGTGGTCTCATCTGAGGCTTGACTGGGGAGCACTGAAGGCTTCATCCAGAGACTGTCCTCAGCTCCTTGTCATGAGTCTCCTAACATAGCAGCTCATATCTTTGAAGCCAGTAAAGAGTTCAAGATTCCAGCAAAATTGGCACTAAAATCTCACGTAATATAATCATGTACATCCTGTGACTTTGCTGTATTGTATAGTTAAAAGCAAATCACAGGTCACAAACATACTCCAGGGGAGAGGATCACACAAAGGCATGAACACCAGAAAACAGGAATCATGGACACCACCCAAAGAGTTTGTCCAACACAATTCTTAGACTCTTCCTCTTTGTATTACCTTTAAAAACCAATTCTTCTACTTTTCCATTATTGCTTTAAATGTAGTTCTTCTCATCTTTATTTTTCAAAGTTTAAGTTAATCCTGGCCTTAAGTTCTCTAACACTATTTGTAAAAGTTTTTGTTAGTTCTAGGTTGTTTCTTTGTTCATCTTTTGTATATTTGTTTAAACATGTAAGTTCATTAAAGAATTCTGTTAAGCTTTCCTTGATTTACTTGTGTACTTTTATGCTTTTTCCTTATTTAGGATATAAGTAATCATACACAGTAGTGTTAACCTTTTAGGATTTCTTATCCCACAAGCTACGATCCCATCTACAGTCTCTAAACATGAGAATAAACTCATTTTAGCCAAGTTTAAAACAAAACAAGACAAAACAAAACTGTGCCCATGCAGTCTGTAATATCTGTCCAGATATGTACATAATTAAACAATCACACCCTCTTTAGCATCTTTTGGTAGAAATACAATTCCAGCAGATATTAAAATAGCTGAAGTGCTTCGGTATTGCAACAGGTTGGCAGGCACTAATGATCCACTTTCAGAAGGCATCATTCATACTCCTTTTATGCCTGGGCTGGTTGAGGTTCACTCTAATGGTTTTATTTTGGTTTCTTCCTTTTTTCATCTCTCACGCTCATTATTGGTGTATCATCCTCACTCACATTCATCACTTTCTGTACAGGAAACTTTGTAGTCTTATTCCCCTTCTATAAGGTGTGTTGCTCTGAAAAAAAGGTATAACCTTCCACAGAAAGATTTTAATCAGAAAGTCTCAGCAGATGGTATGTGGTACCTACTTAGGATCTCTATATACAAGAGTTGATTCTGTTCTTCCTCCAAGTTTTACCTACTTCAATACTGAGCTTCACCTGCTTGCTTTATACTAAAGGACATTAGCAAAGCTGGCCTATGTTCTTAGTGCCTGATAAATTGCATTCAACAAAATACTTGTGGAAAGAATGGACTATTTGACATCTATTTGTACATACAAGTAGGTACAGTAATGTACTGCATAACCATATTTCAGTCAATGACAGACCATATTTGTAGCAGTGATTCTATAGGATCATAATACTGTACTTTTGCTGTACCTTTTCCATGTTTAGATACACAATACTTAGCATTATAATTGCATACAGTATTCAGTACAGTTTTTGCTATACATACTTGAAACCTAGGATCAATAGGTTATATGCCATATAGCCTAAATAGATAGTAGGCTATACCACCAAGGTTTGTTTGTATGATATTTACACAATGATGAAATTGCCCAATGATGTATTCTCAGAATATATCCCTGTCATTAACCAATACATGATTATAATCTGTACATTATATTTATGCATATAAATGGGTATTTCTGTACATAGACTTTGGAAGTGAAACTGAAGGGTCAAAAAAATGTGCACTTAGATTCGTAGAGATACAGCTAGACTGCTCTCCAAAAAAGCTGAATCTAGTAAACAACTATCAACAATGTATGACTGTGCTGGTTTCCTCGCGTATTTACTAACACTGTAGATGACAAATCATTGTTAATATATGGTACTCTGGGGAATAAAAATGGCGCCTCATTGTTTTAAGTTCATTCCTAAGTAAGTGAAATTAAAATATATATATATTCAACATTCATCTGTTAAATATTAAATGTGCTTACTAAATAGATATTAAGCACAATAATAAAATATGAGTGTCTCATGAATACCTGCTATGTACCAGGCACTGTTCTAGGTGTTACCTAATTGTGGTAAAGAAGACGTTCAAGATCACTGTTCTCAAGAAGCTTATATTTTACTAAAGGAGGTAGAAAATAAACAAGTAAACAAACAAACAACAAATAAAGTACTGTGAAGAGAATAAAATAGGGGAGTGAAATAGAGTATTGGAGGTGGAGAGAAGGTCAACATTAGACAGGTGATTAGGTACGGCCTTTCTGACAGTAGACAATAAAACTGGGGGCTTCATGATAGAATGAACTGGACCTCTCAATCCACACTATTCTCTTTGCTTTTCTCAAACACACCAGGCACACTCCTGCCTCAGGGCCTTTCTACTTGCTGTTCCTTCTGTCTGGAACACTTTTCCTTCAGGTATCTATATGGCTTACTCCTACCTCATATGGATGAAATGCCTGTGAATATCTAGTTTATGGGTTTGCAGGGAACTACTGGCTATTTAGACCTCATCCCTGTGCAATTTTAGTATTTCCATTTTCTACACAAGTTCAGCAAGGCTTCCTTCATTCTATATATAAGACTGTATGAAATGTTTCCAGGGGGCCTTTGAGGCTTCCAGTTAGATATAAACTTCTTTATTATTTCTATCTTTATATCCATTAAATAAATTTGAGTTGAAGACTGATTTCTTACCTAAAATTACTGCCACTTGAAAGCATGAAATGTTACTTTGCAATTGTTTTCCAGGGTTTTAGCACACGGTTTCTCACATGTTCCCAAAGAAGTAATGTAATGATAGATCATAGAAATCTACATTAGTAGAAATTGTTCATTATCTTCCAGGGTTTCCAGTTCTTAAAAAAAAGGAGGTGTAGAAGATAATGGTTTAAGGCAGTAAGGACAAAATAATCCTTTTATGCAATGACAATGAAAAATGAAGATTATAATGGTGATGATGATAATGAGAATATTAAGTACCTACCAGATGTGAGCCATAATATTTTCAATGAGCTGGCCACTTCAGATACATTAGCTTTAATCCTCAGGACAAACCTATGGGTTGGTGATATCTCCATCTTCATAGATGAAAAAAAAAATGAGACTCAGCTAGCTTATAGAATTCTCAAAGCCAAATCTATTATGCCATAGAGCTGGCATTTGAACTTTATAGCATATGATCTTTTCACTACTCTGCTTCTCTACAAGTAAAAATGAATCTACTTTTTGGATAAAAATAGAATTAGGGTGTGAACTAATTTATTTTATTTATCTGTAGTAAAAACTACAGGCAATTTTTTACAAATGTTACTTCATTTTTATCCTATAATGCTTAGAGACAAATACATCATTTTTCCCATTTTATAAATGGGGCAAAAATGAGGTTGAATAATTTATTTAAGGTTGTAAAATAACTTTTCTAAGAAGCAAGTTTTCTCACTCTGAATATTTTTCCTATTCTACTTTCGACTTTCACTTTCATTAGAATTCTGGAGTTATTATAAAAGAAATGGGAAACACAAATAGCACTGTGTAGTCCCAAGAACTAATTGCTTTATAATTTTTTATCAATAATGCCGGTTGGAAATGGTCACATATTTTCAGGAAAAAAAAACTATTAAAGATTCAGTTGTTGACTTTACATCTTCATTTTTTTTTTTTTTGTCATTCAACAAAGATTTATTATTCACTTATTATGAGGTCAGCACTGTGCTTGTCACTAAAGATGCAAAGCAGTTTAGGACAAAATTAAGTGAGAAGAAAAACATACAAATAGATAATTACAAAGCAATATGAAAAGAGCAATAATACAGGTTTGAGCAAAGAGCTGTTAACTCTGTCTGGAGGTTTAAGCTCACTTTATGGAGGAGTGCATCCCCAGTTTTAAGATCTTTACCTAGGCACATTTATTATTCCCTCTTTATGTATTGTTATGCAAATAGTCCCAAAGAGAGCTTTTGTTTCTTACTGTGAGATCTCCATGATGCTTAAAAATTCTTTTACTTAAAAAATAAACTTTAAAATTCAGCAGTAACAAATGCTTGCTCTTAAAAAAAAAAAAAGGCCATATAAAAGTTTCTAATAAAAAACAGATAATCTCCCTATCCTATCTCCTGAGAAGATCAATGTTATCAGTGAGGGAGATATCTTATAGCAGACTGAAAACTACTAAAGCTTCTTGAGGCAATGCAATCTATTGCTTTATCCTGAATACTTGTAAGTCATGAAAATTAGGTAAGATGAAGTGTATTTTATTTAATGATTCTAATTAAAATACAAATTGAACTCTAAAACATAAACTCCAGCCTGGACAACATGGCAAAATCCCATTTTATAAAAAATTCCAAAAATTATCTGGCTGTGGTGGTGTGTGCCTGTAGTCCCAGCTACTCAGGAGGCTGAGGTGGGAGGATCACTTGAGCCAGGAAGGTTGAGGCTGCAGTGAGCTGTGATCACACCACTGCACTCCAGCATGGGCAACAGCATGAGACCTTGTCTAAAAAAACAAAACAAAACAATACCCAAACACACAAAACCCCTATAAACCTATAGTTGCAGAGCAAAGCACTTTCATAGTAGGTCACTTAATCCTTGAGACAACCATATGCAGACTGTACCCTGACTTCAGAGACAGGAAGCGAATACTCAGAGAGGTTAACATATTTCACCAAATCTAAGGTGCCATCAATTTTAACACACCATGCTATTTTATATTCTTTAAAAGACAAAAAAATAATTACCAGTTCAATTGTGACATAATGTCTTAACTACATTCCTATGAGACTCACAGGATTTATTAGGAACCCTGGACTGACAATTAGAAGACCTGAATTAGGATTCTCACATTGTCCTTTCTAAACTTGTGACAAGCAAATCATTAAGTTCTATGAGCTTTGATCTTTCCATATCTTTTAAACTAAAAAGAATAATGTTTCTCTCACAGGGTTGCTGTGAGGACATATTAATGTAAAACAGAACTTTAGAAGTGCAAAACTGATAAAAATTTAAAACCTTTTGTGTCAATGTTATTATTTTTTTAAATATTATCTGTAACAGTAATATTAATACTCTGTTGTTGAAGGCAAGAACTGAACTTCTGGATCCAAACTGAACTATTTTATCATGACAAATAATTATGAAAGCTCTTACTGCACACATTTTAGTACTGCCGCCTTTTCTGAGATGAGCTGTTAATATTTTGTCCTCATGTGAACTCTGGAAAACACCTATTCCACTAACCCAAAATAATGCATTCAGTTTGGATGAGGAGATTTTCAGGCCTTGAGGGAAGATGTTTCTTACCGGCATCATTTACGTTGTTTGTCCAGTTATAGGATTGAAACATGCACTATACGTTAGCCATTCTATCATTATAGTCAGTTCTAATTGTGAAAAGAATCAGAGTTTCATCTTTTGAAAAAGTGATAATTGACTCTATTTTACCACTGATGCCTTCTAGAATCTTAGAAGCAGTCCTTGCATTTTTTCGGCCTTTGTGCTTGTAACCATTTTATGTGATAGACTGTTCACATGTTAGTAGTAAGGTATATAGATTTTACTTGATTAAATACTAGATAGTATACATCCTGCAATCCCCTTGACAACTACTATAGTCCTGCCTGTAGTGGGAATTAAGTCTTGCTTGTCTCGCTGTGCCTTCATATCTTAAGGCTATCAGTAGTGTATGTGATTAAAGTATATATCTGAAATAGTTTCTTGGAAATGATCTTCTGTGAAAATCCACAATATGTGGGGCTTTGGGATTGATTCACACTAGATATTTGTTTTTGTATGTTAAACACTAGAAACATCATGGCTTCCTGACTTCTATGAGTGAAGAACTGTCTATGTTTGCTTCCTGTGTACCAGCAGAGATTAGTAGATTGCTGCTATGTATCTGGTGGCATTAAATAATTTTGGCACTTTTTTAGGAATTTGTTTGATGAAAAAAGCATATACCCAATAGTTGATTAGTGCAGAGAAGGCACAATAGAAAAACATGGAGTAGTCTAAGATCCAAGATGACAGCAGATCTGTCTGTGCTACCGGACTTTTGTTTACTCATTGAACCAATATGCACATGAATAGGGAAGTTTAAAAATTAATACCGAATTTCAGGTGTTCCAAAAAGTTAAACATGCTGACACATTACTAATCCTTTTTAAAAAATAAATATTTGTTAGCTGTTACTTCAAACCGAGCCCAAGTTACCACCATCTCCCACCTCAATCACTGCAATAGTCAGCTAGTCTTCCTGCTTTCTTCACTCTTGCTACTCTTAGAGCCCAGTTTTAAACAAACACCCAAAGGGTCTTTTAAAATGTAGACCATATCATGTCACTCCTTCTGCCTTCCTATGACACTTAAAATAAAATCCAAACTCCTTAGTGTGGTGTTCAAAGCCTTGTATTATCTGGCTTCTTGCTACACATCCACCCTTATCTTGTGCTGCTCTCCTTCTTGCTCATACGTGTAAGATACACTGGATTTTTTTTTTTCCCCTGTCCCTCAAATATGTCAAGGTTGTTCCTATCTCACAGCTTTTGTACTGGGCCTGAAAGGTCCTTCCCACAGTTTTTGTTGCCGGCTGAGTCTGGGATGCAATGTTACCTCTTCAAAGCAGACTTATTTGTCAATTAATCTAATGTAGCATCCCCACTTACTCATCTTTCCTAATACATCATCTGGTTTTATTATACGCATAACACTCATCACTGTCTACAATTACTTTTTTTTAAAATTTATTTGCTAACTTGCTTGTCCATCTCTGCCTACTACAATTTACCAAGCAGCTTGATAGCAAGGGCCTTGTTTGTGTTGTTATCCTAGGGTCTGGCCCATTGTAGATACTCAACAACTAGTTCTGGAAGGAATGAAATAATGAATGTAAATCATTACCTTTTCTTAAGTGATATGTTTTTCTCTTTAACTCATTTTTTCTGGAAATAAAATTGTACCAGGAAAATAATTATTTCTCTTGTTGCTGGCAATATTTTGCCAACTTAAAGTTCAATCACCCAAGATTAAATTTGATATATTTTCTTAATGGAACCTTACAGCAGTGACCTACTTTCAGTTTGAAACAACACAGGAGAATATGTGAGTTCGCCATTTCCTTGAATGGCAAAGTGCCACAAATATTTGTTGTGGTTATTATCTGGCTTTGAATAATCAAGTCAGCAGACAACAGGTCTGTTTTACAAAAACAGGTAAAATTTATCTCAAATGACAGAATCACATAAGCTATTATCTAATGCTTGGAACATCATCCCAATTCTAGGACACAAAATAGCATAATTACTTTGTGTACAGGAAAATACCATAATGTCCATTCTAAATATTAATAGTATAGCTGACTTTCATTAAAGAAACAGAGTTTTGGCTGGGCACAGTGGCTCAGGCCTATTATCCCAGCACTTTGGGAGGCCGAGGCGGGCAGATCACTTATGGCCTGGAGTTCAAGACCAGCTTGGCCAACGTGGCAAAACCCGTCTCTACTAAAAATACAAAACTTAGCTGGGCATGGTGGAACACACCTGTAATCCTAGCTACTCGGGAGGCTGAGGCATGAGAATCCCTTGAACCCAGGAGGTAGAGGTTGCAGTGAGCCGAGATTGTGCCACTGCATTCCAGCCTGGGCGATAGAGTGAGAAATGAGGCAAAGAATGATGAATGTCTGAGGTCCAGAAGAAGTAGAATGAGAAGATGCCATATCAAGTCTGAGCTTTAGCTCGTAAAGAAGGGAAGAATTTAAAAGACAAATCCCATCCAAGGCCTTTAAAATGTTACAGTACTGCTTTTCCCTTTTTTCTCAGAAAACCTTTTCTAATTTGCTTACGTAACTTCTAATTAGCTTCAGATGTAACAAAAAAAGGCAGCTACTACTCACATTCTTCTTAAAAGTTAATATATTGCTGATTTCAGATAGGAACACCTGAAGTGATGCAGGAGGCTTGCACAGACAAACATATGCAATCAGATGGTCACCGCTTGACAGTCTTATTTTCAATTGGTTGAGTAAAAATAACAAAGATATTGAACCAACCTGTAAAAGTTGAACATTCATTTCTTTTGTTGCCTAAAATAATATGCTAAAGATTTTTCAGAGTAATGAAACATACCAAATTACACTGTTGTTAATAAAATACAAAATCATGATCTTTCTTTACTGAGAGAAATTAGGACTTTTTTACTGTTAATAGAAATATTTTCAAAATGTTATGTATTTCATTTAATTTATTTATTTATTGTTATTATTTCAACAATTTTGGGGGAACAGGGTGTTTAGTTACATGGATAAGTTCTTTAGGTGTGATTTCTGAGGTTTTGGTGCAGCCATCACTCAAGCAGTGTACACTGCACCTAATGTGTAGTCTTTTATCTCTTAACCCCCTCCCATCCTTCCCACTAAGTCCCCAGAGTCTATTGTGTCATTCTTATGTCTTTGTGTCCTCATGTCTTAGCTCCCACTAATAAGTGAAAAGATAAGGATGTTTGGTTTTCCATTCCTGAGTGAGTTCCGTTAGAATAATGGTAACATCCATATTTTTGATATTACAGGTTGAGTACCCCTTGTCTGAAATGCTTGGACCAGAAGTATTTAGGATTTTGGAATATTTGCATATACATAATGAGGTATCTTAGGAATGGGACCCAAGACTAAAACATAAAATTCATTTGTTTCATAAGCACCTTTTACACAGCTTTTATAGAATATTTGTAACAATTGTGTGCATGAACCAAATTTGTAAACATTGAACCATCAGAAAGCAAAGGTGTCACTATTCTGGTCAACCATGTGGACAATCTGTGGTTGTCTGGCATCACCATCATGCTTGCTCAGAAAAAAATATATCAAAGCTGAAGTGGGCTGGGAGGGTGTTTTGTTTCGTTTTGTTAGTTTTTTTTCTCTTGGGGACGCTGAATAAACTGTGTTATGCTCCCGCATTTTGACTACAACCCATCATATGAGGTCAGGTGTGAATTTTTCCACTTCTGGGGCCATATCTGCACTCAAAAGTTTTGGATTTTAGGGCATTTCAAATTTGGGATTTCAGATTTGGGATGTTCAATCCGTATAAGAAATGCAGTAATAAAAGTACATGTATATACTTATACACATCTTTTTTGCAAATAGTAACAGGTGGTGGGAGGTGGGGTTATTGAGTGAGAACATATGACCATTAAAAACATTTTAACTTTCACAAAAACCTTCCAAATGGATATTTAAAAAGCTCTTGATATATACTGCAAAACTGATTCCCAAGGATGTCTCATGCCAATTTATATTTCCCACCTGTAGTGGATGGAATGTTTACTTTCAACTTTAATTAGTAGCAGGCCCAGATGGCTCCTAAACTGGAGGGATTTTTTTAAATGCCTAATATATAAGCAATTTAAGAAAACAAAGTATATTCTCTACAGAAGGATTCCTGCCCCTTGCTTCCTTTGCTTAGGCATCATTTAGGGCCTCATGGGTGTAGAAACCTTAGCTCCAACTGCTGATCTCAATTCTGTGAAATCTCTGAAGCTTAAAATCCTACTTATCATGATAGTTTCATATTGTTTCTGACGCAAGGTGATATTCCTTTCTTGTTTTTTATCTAAACACACACACACACATACACACACACACACACACACACACAATTTAAAATGTCATTTCTATGTGTAAGAGCAGAATGGGAAGGTTTTAGCATGAGATCCCTCTTCTACCTTGATCCTGAAGTCCATTGTGAATCTTGACAGCTATATTTCCTGGCTTTAATACTGTGGACCTTTTCATAATCATATATTAATATGTATATGTATGCATTTGTTTATAAGAGCTCGAATAGCTTGAATGAGATGTTTGTGTATACATACACGTTATATTTGTCATACATTTTTATGCATAAAAGCTTGAATTTAGAGAACTCTCTACTCAGAACTGGTTTTTGACCTTTTAAAGAATGTGTAGACCCTTTGATTGCCCTAAAATTTGACCAAATTGTTGTTGGAATTACCCTCTCAAACCTCTGGGTGAAATGTACCCTTGCATTGTGGGTTTAAGAATGACTCAGCAGTCTGAGTGGGGTGAAAAGTGACTTAGAACAAGAGGTGGCTGTGCAGAGCGATGTGGCTTTTGGTGCTGAAGCTGTCGTGACAGCTCCTCTTACACTTAAAGCTTCCTGTATGCCCCCGTGTCTGTCAGATCTAAAGTGTATCTCCGCTTTCTAAAGGATCAAGCCCCAGTTGGCCTTCTGCTTGACAAATAATCTGTGTGAACCTGAGGATTTCAACAAATGCCATTGACTCACTAAGACAAAAAAGAGTGAAAAGAGACCATCTGTCCCCTACCCCCAGCCTGTCTTTGACTTTATTCATTACTCCTTCAACTCAGAACATATTAAGAGTGTCCTCCTGCCAGGGTTCCTGCCAGCCAGTTATGCCCACAATCGCTACTGTTGTTTAGCAGTGGGAGTAACAGGTTGACCCTTCCTGCTTTCCTTCCATGTGGTCCTACCTCTGCTATATTAAAACGTTTTTAGGATTCACCTGTAACTGCTAGTGCTTTTAAAGATTTTTGCCCTATTTTGTATTCTAGTTATCATTTCCATGAGGCCTGAAGGAAGGTAGTTAGAGGCCTGTGATTATGCTGCCAATTTAACAAGAAGTCAATATATTCTCTTTTTATTAAAGACCTCATTTGGCTTATCTGGCCAGACTTTTTCTTATTATGTATTTTTAATGATAGAACTGCCTCTTTTGTTACATAACCATTTTGTCAATCTATATGTCAGTTAAACAGAAATTGCAGCTCTGAACATGTAGTTCAAAACTATTTTATTTCAAATAAAAACTACACAAAGGCATTATACTGATATAGAACACGTAAACATAAGGAGATCAACAGAAGCATCTCCAGGGATTCCAACACTAAATAAAAATGCCTATTCTGTTTTCAGACTGTTTCACTATAAATAATGATAGAACAGACAAAAGTTTCCTCACAGTTAGCAATAAACAACTAAAAGATAAGATGCTGATTAAGACATTTAGCCACAGTTTCCTGTGACAATTACATTCTAACTCAACATCAATAATAACATTAAATGATACATATTGTGAAAAGCTCTCATCTACCATATTTTCAAATGTATCCAAGTTGAAAGAAGCTTTAAACAATAATAATTTAATAACTACCATAGGGAGAAAGTAAAATTAAATTAATTACTTTAAATAACAATGTGGCACCAGCAGTAGTCATGGCAGTGGCAGCAGCAGCAGCAACAACAATATCCATATAAGGAACATCTTCCCCTACCAGAGGTTCTTTTGGGAATTTTATATGTACTATTTAATCTTTCAATCCTGCCACTTTGATATTATGAGATCCACTTTTTATATGCAAAAGCAGACCTAGACGTTAAGTAATTTGGCTAGTGAAATTGGATGAACAATTGGGGTGCTCTGTGGAGCATCTCTAAGGAACATCAGAGATTCTGCGGAGCATTGTTTACATGTATCCAAACTGCTGCTTCCTTCCAGCCTGCCTCTATGATTTACACACTTCTCCACTGTTAGAGGTATTCTGGTGATGCTGGGATGACCATGTGTGCAATGATGTGAAAAGCATTCATGTTCCTTAGGTATGTTCCTTGGGAGAGTCTTAGGTAGGGGTTTGTAAATACTCTGAAAATGGATGCAAAATGTGTGTAATCTCACATTTCTGGGAAGAGGGTTTTCATCAGATTCCAATGGAGTCCACAATCCAGGAAAGGTTTGGAATTGTCTTCTAGGCCTGGCGTGCTGGCTAACGCCTGTAATCCCAGCACTTTGGGAGGCCGAGGCAGATGGATCACTTGAGGTCAGGAGTTTGAGATCAGCCTGGCCAACATGGTGAAACCCTGTTTCTACTAAAAATACAAAAAATAGCCGGGCATGGTGGCAGGTGCCTGTAATCCCAGTTACTCAGGAGGCTAAGGCAGGAGAATTGCTTGAACCCAGGAGGCGGAGTTTGCGGTGAGCCAGGATCACATCACTGCACTCCAGCCTGGGCGACAGAATTGTCTTCTAGATATTCCTTAGAGACTGGTTTTAAGCTGTAAGAGCCAAGAAACCTTACCTTTCAGCTTTCTGAGAAAATCCCGTAGTATAACATCCTAGAGAACACTTATATTAAGAAGAAAGTAGAGGCAATTACCCAAGTAAAAATTTCAAATTGTAACCTGAAATAACCAGATAGTCAAGGCAAAGAAAGAAAACCAGGTGGGGGTTGTGGCTGAATTATCTACCTCATGGTAGTTTGTAATTTTCTGTTTTCCATGCAGAAAAAGCTGTCGCTTAAAGAGAAAGAAAATCAGTTGAATTTAATCTGAATTATTAAACTTGAAAAGCTATGTCATATAAACCTATAAAAAGTACTGGCAAAATGTGCCAACATTAGCAATTATATTTCTAAATAAAAGGACAACATAGATTTGCTAATTAACCCTTGCAAGAGACAATACCTTTATAAGGAAAACTATAAAATACTCATGGAAGAAACTGAAGAGGCTATAAACAAATGGAAGGACATCCCATGCTCACAGATCAGAATAATTATTAATAATACTGTTAAAATGACAACACTACCCAAAGCAATCTACACATTCAATGCAATCCCCATCAAAATACCAATGACATTCTTCATGGAAATAGAAAAAAACTCTAAAATTTGGATGGAACCACAAGAGACCCTGAACAGCCAAAGCACTCCTGAGCAAAAAGAACAAAGCTGGAGACATCACACTACCAGACTTTAAAATATACTACAAAGCTACAGTAATCGAAACAGCATGGGACTGGCCTAAAAACAGACACACAGACCAATGAAACAGAATAGACAACCCAGAAATTAATCCACATATTTACAGCCAACTGATTTTTGATAAAGGTGCCAAAAGCACTGGGGAAAGGATAGTCTCTTCAATTAATGGTACTGGAAAAACTGGATATCCATATGCAGATGAATGACATCTCACCCTATACAGAAATCAACTCAAAATGAAGCAAAGACCTAAATGTAAGATCTGAAACTATAAAACTACTAAGAGAAAAAATAGGGGAAACACTTCAAGACAATGGTCTGGGAAAAGATTTTATGAATGAGACCTCAAAAGCACAGGCAACAAAAGCAAAATAAACAAATGAGATTATATCAAACCAAAGACCTTCTGCACAGCAAAGGTAACAATCAAGAGTGAAAAGATAACCTATAGAATTGGAGACAATATTTGCAAACTACTCATCTGACAGGGAATTAATATCCAGAATACACAAGAAACTCAAACTACTATCAGAAAATCAACAGCAAAAAACCAATCAATCTGATTTAAAAAGTGAGCAAATGATCTGAACAGACATTTCCCAAAAGAAGACATATAAATGGCCAGCAAATAGACGAAAAATGCTCAACATCACTAATCAGCAGGGAAATGCAAATCAAATCCACAATGAGTTATCATTTCACCCTAGTTAAGATGACTATTATTGAAAACACACAAAGTAAATGCTGGAGAAGATAAAGAGAAAAGGGAACCCTTGTACACCACTGGTGGGAATGTAAACTTGTATAGCCACTATGGAGAACTGTATAAAGATTCCTCAAAAAATGAAAATAGAACTACAATATGAGTCAGCAATCCTACTACTGGGCATTTATTCAAAGAAAAGAAAGTCAGCATATCGAAGAGACATCCTGCCATGTATATTGCAGCACTATTCACAATAGCCAATATATGGAATCAATCTTAGTGTCCAACAACAGATGAATGGATAAGGAAAACACGGTGTGTGTGTGTGTGTGTGTGTGTGTGAGTGTGTGTGTGTGTCCCCGCATATGAATAAAAAAGTTGATCTCATAGAAGTGAAAAGTAAAACAGAGGGTACTAGAGACTGGAAGGACAGGGAGAACAGGGGATAGGGAGAGATTTGTTAAAGGATAAAAAATTACAGCTAGATAGAATGAATAAGTTCTAGTGCTCTATACTAGTGCAGGATGAGTATAGTTAACAATAATGTACTACATAGTTTGAAATAGCTAGAAGGAGGATATTTAATGTTCCCAACCCAAGGAAATGATCAATGTTTGAGATGATAGATATGCTAGTTACTCTTATCAGACTATTATATATTATGTGTATCAAAATATCACTACGTACCCCATGCATACATACAATTATTACTTGTCAATTGAAAATAAAATTAAAATAAAATTTTAAAAACCTGATTGCATAATTAATTTATAACCAGCATGCAAATTACTATCATTGGGGGAAAAAAAGTGCAGATGAAATTTTTAAATTTTCTTCGAAATAAGTTCTGCTGAATTTAAAATATTTTCTTTGAATAATCATTTTTGACAGATATTCAAGTTAATGTTAGCAAAGTAATGAAAATTAATGATGGTAATGTCCACTGGGCTATGTCTATGCAGGTGTTTCCCTACACTGTTGCCACCCCAACATAAAAATGTCTGATACATAAAATTCTGAACTTACACATAACACATTAGGAGTGATTATTTTCATTCCTCCTAAAACCCACAGAATTTCTTCACATAATTAGCCCTTATGAGTTTTTGACACATAATTTGATTTTTACAATCGTATTAGGTAATACAAATTTTTAAGTATATACTTATTGTGAAAATTGAGTAGACACTATGAGAGGCATAGTTTCCAATCCTCCATAACACAGTTGTGAAATCAGAACTTATCCCAGAGGGTCTTTGAATGTTACCCCATATCAAGCCAAGCTATCTAATACCCAGAACTGTACTGAAAACATCATTTTCATAGTTAATTAACATGGACGTTTACATCTTTCTTTCTCTGTCTCTCATTCTCTTTTCATCTATTCCCCAGCATGGGGAAGATTAAAAGTAGCAAACTAGAGGGATGGTGGAATGTTAGAAGAAAGCAGAAAGACAACTAGCAGGTAAGGTGACATTAGGAAAGAGACAGAAAAACAACCAAAATCTAACACACTAATCTACTAATATACCATATATTAATGGGCACTTGTAATAATGTTTACTGAGCCATCCCAACTAAATTAACTTGCATTTAATATATACTAACGTATCACATTTTATTCTTTAAAGATGGCCACAATAATAACTTCTGACTATATGCTCTTCTATAAAGAGATCTTGTCACTTTCCCATACATGGGTGGAGTCTAAGTCCCATCACCTCAAATTTGCACTGATGAACAGAATATGGTGAAAGTGAGGCTGTGTGACTTCTGAGGCTGGGTCATAAAAATTGATACAGCTTTTGTCTTGTTCACTGAAATACCTATGCTGGAGCCTTGAGCCACCACACAAGAAGTTTAACTACCTTGAGGTCACCATGCTAGGGAGGCCAAATATAGGTAGGTGTTCCAGTTGATAGCCAAAGATGAGCTCCCATCTTAGATGTCCAGCCCAGTAGAGTCATCAGATGATTGCAACCCCAACAGACATCTGACTGCAACCACGGGAGAGTGCTCTAACATGAGCTGCCTAGCTGAGTGCAGTTAGTTAACCAACAGGACCATGAGAGACAATACTAAATTGCTGGTTTAAGCCATTAACTTTTGGGTTGATTTGTTCTGCAGCAATGGTAAATGGAACAGCTTATTTTTTAAAAAGTGCTATGTCTATAGTTCAACCACAATTCAAAACTTACTCCCGAGTATGTTTTTTTTGTGCTAGGAATGTGATAGGTAGGTGCTTCAAATAAATTACATTATTTAATAATCAAATAACTTTTTTTGAGTAATATCTTCATTTAGTGAAAAAGGAAACGTAAAATACTTTTTAAAAGCTCTTTTCTGACCAGGTGCAGTGGCTCATGGCTGTAATTCCAACACTTTGGGAGGCCGAGGCGGGTGGATTGCTTGAGTCCAGGAGTTCAAGACCAGGCCTGGGCAACATGGAGAGACCCTGTCTCTACTAAAAATAAAAAAATAGCCAGGCATGGTGGTGTGCACCTGTGGTCTCAGCTACCTGAGAGGCTGAGACACCTGAACCTGGGGGTGGGAGTGATGGGGGATGATGGGGAAGGAGGAGGTCGCAGTGAGCCGAGATTGAGCTACTGCACTCCAGCCTGGGTAGTAAAGCGAGACCGTGTCTTGAAAAAAAAAACGCTTTATTGCATGCAACTACTTCTTGTGTTATGAATGCAATGTGTTATTGATTCTTTAAGGATAATAACTCCATTTTATTTCAAGAATATAATATAGCTATCTTCAGAATATTAGAATATTACATTATGTTTATTTAATTAAAGACTTTTTTTCTCTCTCTTCAGAATCTCCCTGTTACGTAGTTCTTCTCACCCTTGGACCATTATTAGGTGATTGTTGGTTGTTGGTTCATATTTTAAACAAGGATCAACAATAGAGGTTCCCACTAAGAATGGTATTACACCTAGGGGGCATTTTTGGAAATTTGTGAGGCATTATCTATTGTCACAGGGTTTGGGGATATTTTTGGCATTTAGTGAAAGGGTACTAGGAATGCTGAACATCCTATCATTATAGGATGCACCGAACAGTCCTGTGCAACAAAGAATTGTTCTGTGTCCTGTATAATGTTTAAATGCCCTACTAGAGATTTATGGTGGTAAAACATCTGTTTTTAATTATTCAAATCTGGAACAAAATTCCATTTTTAGATAAACCCCAAATATTTTTGCATAGTTTTAATATACATTACATTTCCTAGGCTTGTACCCAGTATATAAATTGATGGAAGATTTTACTTTCTTCTCTTCAGAACTTTATCATTGGTCACCATTTTGGACAATCATTTGAACATTACTGATGACAATCTGCTCATGCTATTTAAAATGACAATACAGTGTTTCTGTATCAGTCTACATTCATGGTTGCCACATTTATGGTGATTCTCTGTTTAGGTGCAGGCATCTGATGACTACATTATATATCCTAGTATAGTTGTACTAAAGCATTTACATATTGAAATATATATCATTTTATTATAAATCACCTCCCTCTTGTTTCTCCTCTATAGAACATTAGCATGCCATTGATTTTTATAAATTGTAGGTATAGTTAGGTAAATTATAATTTTCATTGCAGGAAAATAAAGGGTATGTGAGAAATAGTTAGAAAAAGGGAGTTGAAATTCATAAAGAGGCAAAAGTGTCTGGAGAGACACAAAGACACAGAGAAAGAGGAAAATGTCCAATTATGTTTTCCCCAAGGATCTCTCTGTCTGTTGGGATGATGGAAGTTACTTAGAGCATTGCCTTACTTCTCTTTCTAGCCCAATGCTGACTCTAGAGGTATCTAGTGACAGGTCATGTAGTTCCTTTAGAGAGGTATTCTCCTGGCCCTAGCATAGGAGGATATGCCTGAGCCAGCAGCTCTGAAGACTAGGGAACTGGTTCAGCTATTCCGAGACAGTTAATTAACTACCTTGCTGACTGCCCCAGAGTCTGTTCCCAGTATTCACAGTCTGTGATCCTGCGGTTTTTTCCACGGTTCTGCTTAACTCATTGAGCAGTTTTGTCTGTTATATTTGAGTTTTGGGGTCTTTTGCTCAGTTGGACTGTACGTTTAATCTTATTCTATCTGTGGTATATTATTATTTAACAACAAGTTCCTCAATGCTGATTCCACTCCTCCAGTTTCCAGTGCTGCTGCCAATTGATTTTTACATTTATTCTTCCATTTCAAAGAAACTTTGGGTGGAAGTAGATGTAAAAGCATGTCTTAATTAGAGCTCCATTCTGAGTCTTTACATAAAGGAAATATTCTCCTCCTATGATCTTGGTAGATCAAGATTTTTATTGATTAGGTATCAGTTTTGCTGTGGGCAAGCCACTATAATGAAATTCAACTGTCTGACTTCAGTGTTTTTGTTAAATAAATTATTTTTTAAAAGTGAAAAAATGCAGACAACTTACAATCCATATCAAGTAAGGCACGAACAGATTTAACAAGTTCCTTAGACTCAAGCGCCAGCGTTGCTGGGATGTTACGTCCATTCCTTCCCAGTGGTGTGAGGGAAGTCTGAGAAGCTAACACAGCTCTTCTTTCACTATAAAGGCAATAAAATAAAGTTGAACTCACTACACAATAAATAACATCTATCTTTACTAAATCTGAAGTTGTATTAGTTATAGATTTGTACAAAAATAATTCTATTTCTGAGGAAATTATTTCACATAACCAAAATTGAAGTAATTCACATAAAACAATATTTCTGTCTTCAATTATTTACTACATAATAAGTAGAAATATTTTAAAATTAGGTTGACTTCGTGTATGAGAAAGAAGTAATAGAAGGACGACCTGTCTCCTAAATCATTTGTTGGGCTGATTTTGTGAGTGCTTCTGTTTTGCTAATATGATATAATTTTATTTAGTTCTATATAAATTCAAAATAAGCACATAAACATGACTTTATTAAAATACATTTATTATTACTTCTAGTAATATTAAATATAAATTCAATATACGTATTTGCTCCTGAAATTATCTCTTAAACTATTCCATTTTTTGCCTCGAATCAAAAACAGCCTAGAGCATTTATATCACTTCTAAGAAATGCAAATGTCACCTAAAATGAATGCATTCTGATCTAATTAAAAATCAAATGTTTTCCTCAAAAAAAACACTAAAACTTACTTGAAAAAAAAAATTTTAAACTGATGACAAAATTGTCATTATTTATAGTCCATCTTCCTAAGCATAATGATATTAACTCACAAAGGGAAACAAAAGCATCAATTCTCAAATTCAAATACATAGCCTTTATTCTGTGTTGAATGACCAAGGCCAACATCCATGTAGAAGATATGCTATATTGAAATGACTGCACCAGATTTTACTAGTGTTTAATTTACTAAGACATCATGAAATGTTGCTTGATGTAGCTATTTAAAGTCGTCTTTTTTTCCATGAAGCAGTTTAAGGCAAGGGCAGGCTCTGGCTTTCACATAGCCATTTTAACCTTAATTTTTAAAACAAAACTTTTGAATTATTAGTCAAGGTAAAACTAAGACCTTGGAAAGCTGAGGGTGGGTGACACACTTAACCCATATAAGAAATAAATATGATTACTGATTATTTTAAGATCCTTACTGAGAGTAAAAATCATGAAATTCACAGTGTTTTCTTGTATCATAAGCAGCATGGAGAGTAAGAAGACATGTCAGATCCCTTCATCATAAGAAGTAAAACATTACACTAAAATGAGTTTAGAAGTGAATTATAAATATTCTTCTAAATTAAAAAATGCTATGCGGACCAAAATATCTTCATTTATTAAGCTGCTGTTTTCACAGTAAGGGGTAGAGTATTTATTTTCTGAGGCAGGGTGTCACTATGTTATCCTGGCTAGAGTGCAGTGGTATGATCACAGCTCATTGCAGCCTCAATCTCCTGGAGCTCCTGGGCTCCAACAATCCTCCTATCTCAGCCTCCCAAGTAGCCAGGAATATAGGAATGTGCCATCACATCTGGCTATTTTTTTTTTTTTTTTTTTTGCAGAGATGGGGCCCCACTATGTACTACTATGTTGCTTGTCTCAAACTCCTGGGCTCAAGTGATCCTCCTGCCTCAGCCTCCCAAAATACTCAGATTATAGGCATGCGCCACCACACCTGACCTCATTGAGTCTACCTGTTTCTGCAAGCGTATATTGCTAGAAGTAGAAGATGTATCTAGGACTAGTGGCAGCTATTATGAGATCAGAAAAAAATTGCTTTGGAAATGCATAAACAAGAATCTTTCTTTTATAAATCTCTTTCATCATGTATCAAAATGACCATAAACTTGTGGTTTGAAATAAATAAATTTGATTGGTATGTTTGCAGCTTCTAGTAAGAAACTTTAAATCCAAAACGTATTATGAATAACGACATAATACAGGTATACTCTCCAAATATATTTCTTTTGTTTATATCTATTGAGAGATGAAAATGAAAGAAAATGATTGCATGAATATGTTTTCCAAAATTCTGTTTGTCAGAACAACTAGTCTGCTGTGTTGAGTCTAACCTTTAGTAGTGAACCTGTGACCAGTAACTTTTATTCATATGCAGGACAATTAAAGAATTTCAAGTTAATCTCATCTTTATAGAATTTTTGACAAAGACAGGATAGGTGGTTCCTACCACAATTTTAGATTACAAGGTTACAATGATTGACTAAATACCTCCAGGAATTTCTTTAATAGAGATGGGACCCAAAACAACATGTCCTGGCACCTATTTCCATGTGATGGCATCCAATGGGAGTTATGCAGCATCTTAGGACTATTGAAGAGATTTTTACTATTTGAGTCACAATGACCAGATGAAGAATTTAATCACTACCCATATTCTGCAAAAAGCACTTAAATTTTCTTACCTTACATTTGATAAAGGAGTAGAATTATCAGAAAATACTTCTTGAATTGCCTAGCAACAAACAAGATGGTGAAGGAGATATATAAGTTTGACAGTTTTTAAAAAAGATCTTTTCTTGATTAATATTTACAACCTCCTCTGTCCATGGATTAAACTGATGTTTCTATTACATGGGGGTGGGGGAAACAATTGAACTAACATGCAATTTTACTCAGAAATATAACAGCTATAAAACATTTCTTTATAAGGTAAATAGCTATCAAATAATGTTTATACATTATCAGGATTTTTATTAAACTATTCATTAATATAGTATATATTTGGAATCACATTACCTGGTGTCAATTATTTCTCTAAACAATCTATAAAATGTGAGCCAATCTTTTCAACATGTATGCAGTTCTAAATCTGATCACAAGTCAGCACTGCTGCTTTGAGACTAGAGAATGTTTCACTAGGTACCAAATACAGTAACATTTATCTATATGCTAGTTGCCTATATATTTTTTAAAGATGAACGTAATAGAACAGAAAAACTTGCCTCTACAAAATGAAGAAGCTTTTCAGTAGATGCCTCAAAAGTTTTTCGAGCCATTTCTGATTTTCGTAATTGGCAGTCAAGTACCATGATTCTCTTTTTTAAATCCTGAACACTTTCCTGCACAGAGATATCAAAAGGAACATTTACACATTTCTTCAGTTTTATATTACTGATCCCTATTATTCAATATTACAAAATTATTTTTTTCTCTTACTGTACATATCTTTTGATTTGGGAAGCATGAAATTAACTGCATATTTAAAAGTTAATTTGCATGGAGATGCTGCAAGTTTTATGAGATAAGCTGTATATGAGTTTATTGATTCTTATAGTAAAAAATACATTTAAATTAGTTTATGGGTTTTTCTTTTTTTTTGCAATGTGTCTTACCAGATGCTGACAGAAACCTCTACCAATTTAACACAACTAAAAATGCTGGATACACACACACACACACACACACACGAAGTAAGACAAAGCTAGCAAGGACATAAAGGAATTCCATGGAGACATGCAACAGCAATGCCAAGTGAACCCACTGGGGTAAGACAGCACTGAAGCATAATTTGCTTAGAGGGTATACGCTGATCCCTGGTGGCCTAGAGTTTGGGGTCTCAAGAGTCACAAATGGAAAACAGAAGAACCTTAATGGGAACGAGGAAGTAGTAAACTTCACAGAGGTAAACAGTGTTTTGATGTTGGCTCAGGTGACTTGAGTAAAAAAGTTTCTCCAGAATAATTCCTAACCAAAAGTCCCCACTCACGCAGGTTTGGGGCCAGAATTTACATTACCTGTGTGGCCTAAAAAGCCATATGCCGAAATTTTGGTTTAAATTGGTCCCAGGCTAGCAGAAGCAAACACAAAACTCTGGAGAGAGATTTCTAAAACTTGGAGCTCAAAGAATTCCCATTTATAATGCATTGATAGAACATGACCTCACAGACACAAGCAAAAATCACTAAACATATGAGAAAATAAGCTCTATGAATGAAAACTAACTGAAGGAAATAAAGTACAGTATCAGATCTATAAAGACAGCAGATATTTAAGTGAGCAGATACAGAATATAAAGCAATTATGTTTAATATGTTTTTTAAAATAAGAGGGAACTTAAAGTATAATACATAAGAAACTATTGAAATAGATCCAGATAACATAAAAAATAAATCTCAAAAATAAAAATGTAACATAACTACATTAGAAACTTTATTTATAGATTTGACATCCAATTACATACAACTGTAAAGAGAATGGGTGAACTTGACCACAGAGGTAAAGAAACTTCTCATAATGGAACAGAAAGACAAAAATTGAAATATAAATGGGGAGAAAAGGTAAAGAGAAAACAGCCAGAAGAAGCTATAGCACACATCCAATCTGAATTACATAAGAACAAATACAAAGAATGAAAGAGAAATCACTCAGGATAATAGCTTAGTGATTTCCAGAAATGGCAGAAGACATTGCTCTTCGAATTGGGAAGCTCAATGAATCCCAAACAGTACACATTAAAGTAAGTCAACACATGATTCATCACAGTCAAACCGCTGAACACTGAAGCCAAAGAGATCTTAAAATCATATAGAAGGAAACAGATTGCAAACAAATGACAGATTGACAGCTGACATCATAGACATGAAATAAAAACAGTGAAAGATATTAAATGCCAACTTAACATTCTAAATGTGGCAAAAATATATTTCAAGAACAAGAGTTGAATAAAGATGTTCTTCAGACAAATAAAATGTGGAGAGCTTTTATCATCAGATCCTTACTACATGAATTTCTAAAATACATACTCATGAAGAAAGCAACAAAGTGAGAAGGTCTGAGATGTAAGAACGTTTAACAGAAAATGTTAAACATGGAGTCTGTTAAGCAAATGCTGACCACACAAAATAAATAATCAATGTCTAATCTGTGGTCTTAAAAGAAAAGAAAGAACTAAAATACTGCCAAAAATGGAAATTAAGTCAGGAGGGATGATTGGATTTGTGTTCTAAAGTGCTTATAATATTTAGAAGAAGAGAAAAAAGGTACTGATTAATTTTATAATTGAAGTTAAATCAGAATGTTAAAATTTCTAGGATAATCATTAAAAATTAGAAACAGAATGTGTAACTTTGAAAACAACAGAGAAGAATGAATGTAATGGGGCAAGGTGACATAGGAGAAATCTGAACCAATAAAAAAAATTAGAAAAGGCAGGAAATTACAAACTAGAGCACATGGGGAAAATAAAATGTACAAAATAAGAGGGCAGAAATCAGGCCAAGTACATGAGCAAATAAAAGAGTGTAGATAGGAAGGTCTTTCCAATTAAAGGTCAAAAATTAGTAAGATGGGAAAAAAATCCAGCTACATGTTATTTACTATAGATACAATTAAAATGTATTGAAAAGTTGAAAGTAAATGTATGGTATTTAGACAAATACCAACTAAAAGAAAGCTGGTGCTACTATTTATTATCAATCAAAAATAGGCATTAAGGGGTAGAGAGGATTACTAGATTGAAGAGTCATGACATTTTCATAAAAGAATTATAACACAATTCCAAGCTTGTATGCACCTAAAAACATTACTTCAAAGTATATACAAAACAATTTTAAAAAGAGAAGCCAAAAGGGAGATTCTGCCACACTTTTATGAGTAAATGATGGCTGTAGCAGACAAATTAATATGAACAGAGAAGAACTGAACCCCACAATTAATGACCCCGATTTAGTGGATTATATAGAACAACAGCATCCAACAAGTTCAGAATTATTTTCAAGCTTTCTTTGAACATTTGTAAACAGACTCCAAGGTAAGCCATGAGGCAAATGTCAACAAATTTCGAACAGTTATTATTCTATAAACTAGATTATCTGGTCACAATGAAAGTAACCTTTCTGTGCCTCAGTGGTGTTCATAAATAAAGAAAATCATAAATATGTAAATTCTTCCCAATTTAATCTACATATTTAATACATTTTCAGTGAAAATTCCGATACATTTTTTTTCTTTTGATGGAACTGATAAGCTGAATCCAAAATAGATAATAAAAAATCAAAGGGTCATGTAACCAACACATTTCTGAAGAAAAAGAATTAGGTAGGATGATCAGATATCAAGACTTACTGTAAAAGATAGAGTAAGCAACACCATGTATTATTCACAGAGGAATATACATCGACCAACAAAAGAGAATAGAGAACCTCAGATTCATACACATATGAAATCTTGATATATGACTGAGATTATTTTGTAGATCACCTAGGAAAGAAGGGGCTTTTTAAACATGGTGATGACATAGTTACTCATTTTGAATAAACAAAGAATGAAATGGATCCTCACCTCATACACTGCCACAAAACCAATTACAGAGGGATCAAAATTTAAAACTTTTAGAGGCCCATATAAAAGAATATCTTTATATCCTTGAAAATGGAAGGACTTCTAAAAAGACACATGAGGGTAAAGATTTTAAGTTAGTCTACACGAAAATTAAAAACTCCTGTCCATTTTACCATACAGTGAAAAGGCAAGCTAGAAATTTGGAAGAATATTTTCATAACATATAATAACAAAGGATTAGTAACCAGAAGAATCACTACACATCTATATGAAAAAGATAACTAATCCACTGGAAAAAGGGTCAAAAGATATGAAGAAGCATTTCACAAAGAAACACAAACGCCTAATAAGGAGATAAATATATGCTCAACTGGCTACCACGGAGGAGGAAACCTTGGTTTATAACATTTATGGGTAGAAATAACCCCATTATGGCTGATTTCAAGCTACCAACCTGATATCACTGTACATGGAGTTGAGAAGAGATGCATGCAATCAGCTCTCATGAGCTAGTGTCAGTTGGTCCCAGCATATCACTGTCTCAAAGCCATTAGTAACCAGGGAGATTCAAATTAAACTATAATGACAACACGTATTATAACTACCAGATTGATAAAAGTAAAATAAAATAAAGCATCAGCAAGCATGTGGGGTAAACAATAATTCTTATTCATTACTGGTGGGAATACAAATTAGTTCAAATACTTTGAAGCATAAGTAGGCATTACCTAGTAAAGCCAAACTTACAATTATTCAACTTAGCAATTCTATTCCTAGCAGGTAACTATTACACATGTGGAGCAGGATACATGTACTAAAATGTTCTTAGCACCATTTATAACAGAAGAGAACAGAAACAATTGCACTGTCCATCAAATGCAGAATGGATAATTACACTGTAGTATATCCACACAATAGAGTACAAAGAAACAATGAGAAGACATGAACTAGCTAAAAACTTCAAAGAGATGAAATGCAAAAACAAAATGTTGAGTGAAGAAAAGCAGGTCAGAATCATTCATAGAGTATATTTTTACTTATATAAATTTGATAAACAGGTAAAACTAAACAACATATTGTTAAGGAATGTATACACAAGTACTAAAATTTTCAAGAAAATGGTTAACAATAAATCCAAGAAAGTGGTTATCTCTGAGGGAAAGGGTGGGAGATGCAACTGGAAAGAAACACTGTGGGTCTTCAAAGGTAATAGTAATGTTTTATTTCTTATGTTGAAGGTGAATAAAAACTCCAAAAGGTAAATAAATAAATAAATAACATAAAGAAAAAGTTATAATGAAAAATAAAAGTATTGTTACAAAAAGAATCTGTTATCCTACAAATAGACACTTGAATCTTAATTCTGTAACATCTTGGTCAATGTCTCTTTAAGCAATCTCACGATTCAAAAAAAAAAAAAAAAAGGTTTCCTTCTTTTTTTCCACTGATACTGGGTTTAGAAAATGTTGAATGTTGAGATGCTCATATTAATAGCTCTTTAAAGAGACTTTAAAGACTGTTTTCAGAGACAGGTTACTGGCTTAGAGTCTTGTTAAAAGAAATGGCATGAGAACCCAATTATGATAAAAGAGACAAAAACTGAATTAATTATATTACCAGGCAACTTAGGACAAAAATGTTTCTCAGTTAAGAGCTGGAAGAGATTACAAATAACCCAAGCTTAAAAAAAAACAAAAAACAATGAATAATTTCATGTGAACTTTCTTGAAAGTTATATTATTTAAAATTAAAATATTAAACACTCTTGATTTTTCACTTCAAAAGTAACCATAATAAATAATACTTTTGATATTGTGATAAATCTCAAAGTATTTTCATACTCAGGCTAAAGCTACATAACATAATCACATATCTATTTTCAGAATGTAAATACTAGGTCACAAATAACAAATATGTAATATTCCTAAATATTGCTGCTTTGTCAACTAAATGTTTTCCTCTTGGCCTTGTGGTATTATCAAAGGGTGATGGAAACTTCAGCCTTCTTGTGGAATTGGTTTAAGTGAACAGATGTGAGAAATAGCCTACTGACTTTTAACAGATTTCAAATTTTCTTTGGTAGTTTGCATTTCTAACACCCGTTTCATTTTCATGTGGTATATTTAAAGTATTTAACCTTTTAATGTTTAAATAAATAGTCATAAATTGTTCAGATTTGCTTTATGTTCTCTTAGAAACTGATTGGATTAGAGATATAAATAACCAGTTATGTTTATAAGTGAACAAATGTATGAATATTTATTTCAATTTATTCGATTTTCTACCTTAATTCAGTAAAGTAAAAATATATATGACTATTATAGTTTTTTGAAGCCTCTTCACTGAATATAGTATGTATTACGTAAAAAAAAATTGCATAAAAAACTTTGCACTGTCCAGGCGCGGTGGCTCATGCCTGTAATCCCAGCACTTTGGAAGGCTAAGGTGGGTGGATCACCTGAGGTCAGGAGGGCAGACCAGCCTGGCCAAGATGGTGAATCCCTGTCTCTACAAAAACACACAAAAAATAGCTGGGTGTGGTGGTGGGTGTCTGTAACCCCAGCTACTTGGGAGGTTGAGGCAGCAGAATCACTTGAATCTGGGAGGCGGAGGTTGCAGTGAGCCGAGACCACGCCATTGCACTCCAGCCTGGGTGACAAGAGCAAAACTCTGTGTCAACAACAACAACAACAAAAAGTTCACACTGGCTTCTGAAAAAAATTCAGTATTTTGCTATTGAAATTGGAAAATCATCTATTGGAAACTATTTTAGTACACCTTACTTTAAAAAAAATTCAAACTCAGTTTCTTCCCGTTAATTATCTAGGCATTAGGTAAACATTCTTTCACTTTTATGCTTCCTTGAATGCTCCAATCAAAGAGCATACCCATTCCTAGACTCCCCTCCTCCCATTCCCATAAAACAAATTAGTGAGTTTAGAAACAAAAGAAAAATACCAGTGTAATCAACTAAATGTTAAAGAGTTCCAGGACTTAATACCTGAATTGAACAATTTTGACCGATGACCTAAATAAATTTGGGGCACATGCTTTTCCATCCCAAAGCCATCTGGATAAAGGAAGGCTCAAGACCTTTACAGTACCCCCATCAGGACACAGCATCCTATCATTGAATAATAGAAGACAAACACTGACCTAGTTTAGAAGAGCAGATGAAAAGAAAATGAAAACAGGATACATGACAACGGCAAGGAAACCATGGTAACTGGAAGAGATGACTGCTTTGCTTACTTTATTTTGGTCAGAATAATCAGCAAGCTGAGCCTTTAACTCTGTAATCTTGGCCTCTAACAGACGGATCACTTCTTCATAGTCCATTTCCATTCCATGTGCCTGTCTCTGCGCAGCTTCAGCAAGATGAATCCGACTACGCAGGGCTCTTGTTTCTTCAACTACAGCTTTTGCTTCCTAAAGATTTCAAAATTAATGTCATTTAAAAAATATGTAAGAAATACTTCCGAGGTTTACACAAAATATTTTCCCTGCTCTGGAAGTTACAATTCCAAAAAATCAATACACATATTTTTTTAATTTTTCAATTTGAAAATTAATAGTTATGTTATTTTATTATATGAGGTAGTGGCCTGATCTTACTTTTTCCTTTGTTGATTTCAGTATGGAAACTCTTGACTTCATATACCTAGCATAACATTTTGAAAATAAACGACGTAGAAGAGAGTTGAAAATGGAAAACAGAAGAATAAGAATGGGCTCAAAAGATAAAAAGAGTAGGCTACAACAAAACTCAAGTAGGTGGTAGGACTCATGTTCTAAAAAGGCTCTTGCAGTGTCATCAGATGCTGCGGAGAGATTTGTAGTAGTGTTATGGGGCTTCTCCATGGACCAAGTTCCGGAGGCCAAAGTTATCTCAGGGACATCAATCTATCTACTACTTCTCACTTTCGGTTTAAGTCAAAAAGTAGCAGTTAGTAGCAAAGTACATAATTGTGTTGTTGAATGCAATGCTCACAAGACATTTATTAAACACATGTTATGTCTCAGGTGCTTCACGTGTCTTTTCTTACTTAATCTTTAAAACAGTATTGAGAGAAAGACATTACCAAAAAACATTTCATACACAAGCAAACAGACTCAGAGAAGTTATATGACCTGTTCAAGAACACACAGCCAGAATCTGAAACTAGGTCTGCCTGACTGCATCATTAATGCTGTCTTTCTACTGTTTTACTCTGCTTCTAAATGAAAAAACAAAAACTCCTCATACAGCTATACCCTCCACCTTAGGAAGAGGATAGGGTAGCCAAAACCACTTGCTCTCTCAAAATGTAGTTGGAGGGAAAAAAATGTACTTTGGGATCGGGTCAAAGAAAGTCCCCCAGGACACCAATATAATTTAATATGGCACTTCTTATACTGTAAACCATTTCTTTTTATTTACTTGATGCAGAAATCTCTTTTCTCTGCGATAGAACTTTCTGCTCCAATTGCCATGGCTAATATTAAACTATGGCTATTTTAATTTTTTCAGAGCTGTTAAGGGACATTTGCTTTTGTTTGAGCCTAAATACATTTGAAGTGCTGGGAGGGTTAGGAACACTGGCATATTCTTAAGGGTCAGTTTTTCATTCATACATTCAATACTGATTTATTAAGTATTTACTATGTGTCAGGTTCTGTTTCAGATACTGGGGGTAGACACTAAACAATATAGACAAAAAGCCTTCCCTCTTGCTCTTTGGAATTTACACTCTAAGTTTGGGGAGATAGGCAGTAAATCAGGGATGAGACGTAAATGTCTCATTGAGAAGATAACTGACCAGAGACCTGCAGGAGGAATGGAATCAGGATTTCCCAAGGAGAAGCTTTCTAGGAAGGGGGAACAGTTTTCATGAAGGCCCTGAGATAGAGTTGTGCTTTACGTCTTCTAGAGAACAGCAAGGAAGCCAGTGTAGCAGAGGTAGGAGTGGTAGGGTCCAGGAAGAGGGGAGTAGTAAGACATGAGGGCAGAGTGGTAACAAGAGTGAATATAGGGATGGAGGTAGAGTGAAGTGGCAGAGGCTAAGAGAATTTGTAGGCCGTTGCAAGGACTTTCGTTTTACTCAGGGTGAGACAGGAAATGATTGGAGGGTTTTGAGCAGAGAATCAATGTGATCTGACTTAAATTTTAAAAGTGTTACTTTTGCTGCTGTGTTGAGAATAGACTGTAGATGGTGGGCAAGGCTGGAAGCAGGGAGAAGAAAAAGGAGACAGGCAAAAATTAACTGTAGCTTCTATAAGGGTGATAGTGGTGGAGTTGGTGTGAAGTAGTTAGATTCTAAATATAGTTTGAAGGTAAAGCCAACAGGATAGTTCATCAATAGCATTTATTTAGCAGCCACTGCATGCAGCAAATATGTTTATGACAAAAATACAAAGGGGTAAAAGATAACCTCTCCTTTTCTGTCTCAACTTAGAACATCAGGTATGACTTAGATAAATGGATGAATAAAAGAGGATGTTACAAAAGAGAACCATGTGAACAAAGGAAGAGAGACAAGAAGAAATGTGTCACACTGGGAAACAATACTATATCAATTATGATTGGAGTAGAGACTTGCTATAGGGGAGTAATGGACAAAAAAAGGTCGTGCCAAGGGAGGGAGTCAGGCTCTGACAGAAATGGCAGGCATGACGGGAAAGGAGCTTGAGTCTGAAGAAGACTTGAAGGTTTCTGAGCAGAAAATAATATGAGAAAACAGTGCTTTAGAAAGCTAAATTTGGCAGCAGGGTGCCAGATGGAGAGATGTGGTCAACCAATTGCCTTCTATGCCCTTGACTCAAATAACTTTATTTCCTTGTATCTGAAAGTAATTGTTTTATAATAAAAGAATACTTTTGGAAAGAAATATCTGGAAAAGATAGGTACATTAACCTAGTCTACCACATCAGTCAATTTCATTCAGATGATCAAGAGAGTCTCTAGTGACACAGCTGGATCAACTTCACACCAGACTGCTGCCGTGCATACAGGAGGTAATGGCTGGCTATGTGCCAGTACTGTTCTCAATGTTTTACATCCATCATCTCAGTTAATCCACACACTGCCATGGATGTGTCTATTATTATCCTCCTATTATTATCTGCATTTTATAGACAGGACATTGATGCACAGGAAAGTTAAGTAACTAACTCAGAATCACAAACCTAATAAGTGACAGGGCCAAGATTTAGCAGTCTAGTTATAAAGTTCACGTTCTTGGCTGCTATGCTGTACTACCCTGCCAACTACAGAAAATATTTTTAAAAAATCACTTTTAGATGACAATATTATCAGTGCCCAGTCCTGGATGAGCTTATGATGTGGTCATTATAATAGGTATATTTGAAGCTGCTTCACTCTCCATTTTTCATTCAATCAAGCTAAAAAAAAAAAAAAAAAAAAAAAAAAGCCTCTAAAGAGAAAGAGGAAGGGCAGAAAATTCTCCATAGCTGCAATGAAGAATAACTAATTTGATGATTTGTCTTCTTCACACTCACTTCAAGCAGCTTTTATTCCTCTATAAAAACAGCACTTTTATTTTTGTTCAAAGAATGCTAGTTAATTAAATGAAGAATCTGGATGGAATTTATATAGCCATTATTGTGCACTGATGGTAATACAGTGTGAAATGTAGTTGGGTGGTAAAAGATGCAGAGGTTTTGATGCTGAATAAATTCATGCTATTTCTTTAGTAAATATATAACTGTCAGGTTGGTGAATGTGACCCCTTAGCAAAGTTCTAGCCCAGTTACCACTGAATGGCTGTTTAAAAGATTAGTGCATTGAAATGATGACTTTTAGAGGAAGCAGTAAAGAAAAGATAACAGCAGTGTGCTGTATTTAGCAATACAAGATCACATAAATCCACTTTCTCTTTTCCTCCCAGGCTGTCTTCTAATAAATAACTGTACAGCCTCCTATGTCAGTAACAATTGAGTCAGAATTTTCCTGGTACCTCACCATGAGACTGAAATCCTATCAGGGAAAATGCTGTAGTCTATTTACTGATTTACTATGTACTAGATAGAATTTAATTCAGTTTAGAAGGTTAGATAATAAAAGAAAAACGAAGATATAGTAGTAAGTCAGAAAATCCACAAAAGCATTATGCTTTTTAATACTAAGCAGTGTGAGCAAATGTACTAGAAGGGAATCCTGAATTATGAAGTAAAATTTCTAGCTTTTTTTTTTTGACAACACTGAGGAAATGTCTTCAACTTACACTGTCCCTTGATAAAATGAGGTTTTTCTGCCTCACGATTACATAATGAATCTTTAAAGAAAATCAGACCGAGTCTTTTTTGAAAACGTAATCTGAACTAATGAAAATCTTTGTAGGCTACCAATACTTTGGATTTTTGTTGGGACAAAGCACAGTAACAGCTCACACACAGGACAATAAATATGCTATGTGTTTGTCCACATACAGCACTTTTCCCCCACAAGGTAACATGATCTAGAATGAAAAAGCATGGACTTTGGATGGGACATAACTAGGTTAGAATCTCAGATCAGAATCTTACTTTATAAAAATTTTCTGGCTGCGTAATTTTCTAAGACTCTGTCGCTCATTTTTATAATGGGAAATCACACCTATTTTATTAGATCAAAACTACTCTCACAAAAGAATTGAAGAAACTACTGTAGTTCTTGGCACAATTTTTTCCTTTTCCTCCTTCTCACCTTGAAAAAAATATACATAATCACCTGTGTGATCAGAGAGCTAGACAAAATAATTTATTAAGGGTTTTCCTGAGGCACTCAATTAGTAACACCAGCTCTTGAACTTTGGAGAGTTGTTTGGAAACACAATTTGCATATGTATTTTTTAATGTTAGCAACAATCATGCAAAGCCCTTTCCTCTAGTTACGAGTTGTAATGAATGGCTCCCTACAGTAGAAGGAAAAAGCATTAATTGCAGTGGCCCATCTGTAATTAGGCTAACACATTCACATCACCAACTTTAAAAGTTCTGCAATTTTTAAGTTCATCAGTAAATCTTTCAAAATGTCAATAGGTGACAGGAGAAAAATGTGACTGCAAAGAGAAATTGTTTTTGTGCAATGTAACCTATGCTACCAAACCCTAAAGAATACTTCTCTTATCAGCTTCCTACATCCACTCTTTGGAAAGCCCTTCTTGGTCTTGGTACTATTACAGCTTGTGAAAAAGATTAAGGGTTACTGCAGGAAAAGGGCTATTGAATTAAAATGCTTAAAAGTAAGTTATATATAGCTTCCTTAACTTATGAGTCTGATTTGTTAAAATATATATAATATACCTATCAATGGATAATCCCAAAATGCTTTGCAGATATTGACAAATGAAGGTATAAATCACCCCTCAGGCATGAATGTGTATGGGGGAGAATATGAATTCATAGAACTTTTTAATAAACCTCTGACATATGCTTTCTTTTCTCTTTCCTCACTCCCCCTTCATGATTCATCTAGCCAACTCCTCCTCCTCCTTACCTAACCGGTAATTAACCACTGCGAAGTCTTCATTTATAATGTAATTTGCAGCCATTGCTTAATTTCCATTCTAAACACTGTATTACTGATTTATGTCTTTATCACCTCACGCTTGGGTGCTATGAAAATCACATATGTGATCACCCTGCCTATTGTGTTCTTTACTGTAATGTATTC
Organism: Chlorocebus sabaeus; assembly: GCF_047675955.1. Taxonomy (NCBI): domain Eukaryota; kingdom Metazoa; phylum Chordata; class Mammalia; order Primates; family Cercopithecidae; genus Chlorocebus; species Chlorocebus sabaeus. The sequence goes on from NC_132919.1 coordinate 43,345,445, forward strand.
TGCATACTTCTGAAAGACTGATTTCCTCAAAATATTGCTGAAGTACCACCTTAGGTAACAAACCTAAGAACATGGTAAATGATAAAATATATCCTCATTCTTCATTCTTCAAAGTTCTCTACTACCTATTCCAAATCAACCCACTTACTAGCTTTAGTCCACTTAACTCTCAGATGATTCCCATATCCAAGTACATTAACTTACCACATTTACCAGATGAAATTTTTCTACTTCCAAGACACTTTGGGTCACATTAATCCTCTAGGTATATACACTTTTCACCTTTTTCCATCATCTAGGTGTTACTTGTCCTTCAAAATCTTTCTTAGATTTCACCTTATCTGTTTTTTCCACTTTACTTTTGTATAAATGATCTTTCTCTCCTTTTTTATCTTTTATATTTTTCATCTGTAATTAATCATATATTTAGTACTCTTACTGCTATCTTGAACTGTCATTAAAATGCTTTATTACCCAACTTTCTAAAATCAAAGGGTCTTGACTGCCCAAATTAGAACACAATCTGCCTGAGAGTAAAAACCCTATCTAATATGAGCAAGTGCTCTACTTAACATAAAATGAGATATAACTGAGTTGACAAACCATGAAAATGACTATTTCATTTTTCATATAAAAAAACTGCCTTAAGAAACTTTATTAGGCAAGAAGCTTTCATAGGAAATTTCTTCAAAAAAGGGTTCAGATGTATGGGAATATTAGAATTACATTTCATTTAACAATTAAAATAATCATAAACCATGCTTTGAGAAACACCATATAATAACAGGCAAATTATTTCATTATACTCTTTTTTTTGAGACAGTCTCACTCTGTTGCCCAGGCTGGAGTACAGTGGTGTGATCTCGATTCACTGCAACCTCCACCTCCTAGGTTCAAGGTGACCTCAAGACATTTGCCTGCCTCGGCCTCTGAAAGTGATGGGATTACAGGTGTGAGCCACCATGCCTGGCTGCATTATATTCTTTTTATATAAATTTTTAAAAATCTTTTTACAGTATTTATCAAGCAAATAAGACTAAGTGGAATGAAGAAAATACCAATGCTAAAAATGACAATTACACTTGTCAATTTTATTTCTTATTTTCATTAAATATATACGATTTTAAAATTATGAACATTAGTTTATATTCCTTAAAAATTACAATTTTCGGCTAGGTGAAGTGGTTTACATCTGTAATCCCAGCACTTTGAAAGACCAAGGCAGGTGAATCATCTGAGGTCAGGAATTTGAGATCAGCATAGCTAATACGGTGAAATCTCATGTCTACTAAAAATACAAAAATTAGATGGGTATGGTGGCAGGACCCTGTAATCTCGGCTACTTGGGAGGCTGAGGCAGGAGAATTTCTTGAATTTGAGAGGTGGAGGTTGCAGTGAGTTGAGATCACACCACTGCACTCTAGCCTGGGTGACAGAGAGAGACTCTGTCTCAAAACAAACAAACAAACAAACAAAAAAACCACACAATTTTCCATCATGAGAAATACAGTGCATGTTCTCTAAGACTAAATAATCTTGAAGGTCTTTTTCAACCTTACCTAATCCTTGATTCCACAATTTAGGTAGCAACACTTATTTTTAAAGTGTGTAATAATGATGGATATCTAGAACTTCAAGAAACAAAGATTTTCTTTATTTTTTATGATAAAGTAAAATCCATCCTCATTTTACAAAGAAAGATAGGTTAAGCTTTTGGAAGAAAAGCAGGTCAATCAGATTATAATTAGCTCTAATTAACCCTCCCAAGAGCTTTCAACTTTTTTTACCTGCAGCTGCCTCACTCTCCAAAAGGTGCAAAATTGATCTCTGCCTCTGACCATCAAAGAAAATCAAAGAAACAATTTTCAATCTCCTTTACAAACAGAAGTCCCTAATCAAGGACAGATATAAAAATACACCTAATTGATAAATTTTATCATATGAAAATTGTTCACTATATAAATATCAGTTATAACCCTCTTTGAAAAATATATTTAACCCTGAACAAGTATTTTCTGGTTTAATGAAGACTGACAAAGAAAAAACAAAAAAACAAAAAAAACAAAAAAAAACTTTCCTAATTCTCCAATTCTGGTTACACAAAAGGGAAAATTTATAGTATTGGAAATTTCCTTTCATAATTGAAGATTAAACTCTTTTCATTGAAAAATGGTACAGTTCAAAAGCAACTTTTGGGGTATTAAACATTAGAATTCATCTGAAATTTGGGATTTAAGGGAGATCTGGTCTTTAAAACATAAAAATACTCCTTCCAAATTAACCTTTAGAGATTTAATTAAATTGGAATCAAAATTTCATCAAATTTTGTTTTGGAGGAATTTGACCAAGAATTCTAAATTCAAAGCTAGACATAACAAGAGCTAAATAAAAAGATTCTTAAGTTGATGTCGATGAATAAATCAGTGAAAACTGGTAAGCAAAATTTGAAACTACAAGAAATAAAGAAAGAAACAAGAGGAAACACGGCCCAAGAATTTAAGGCTTTCATAAAGCAGCAATAGTTGGTACTGGCCAAAGAGGAGTTAGATAAAACAGTGATTTACCTAATAAATATGTATTGAAAAAGCAACTAGAAAGACCAGATAGCCCCATACAGACTCTATATTATGTAAGAATTTAATCTATGACAATGGTGATAACACAAAACAAAAGTGGTTGCGACAACTGTTTGGAAAAACAGTGTAAAGTGTAGACCCTCATCTCATACCATATGTCTAACAAAATAATTTCTTAGATGAATTAAAGATATTACAGGGATGTGCGTAAATATATATCTGAAATATGGCTAGGAATGAACTTAAAGTTATAAAAAAGGAAAAATCATAAAGGCAAAGGTTTGACAACACAAAAACACTTATGTTTAAAAACTTCAGAAAAAAATTAGACTGTAATCCCAGCACTTTGGGAGGCTGAGGCGGGTGGATCACAAGGTCAGGAGTTCGAGACCAGCCTGACCAACATGGTGAAACCCTGTCTCTACTAAAAGTACAAAAATTAGCCAGGCATGGTGGTGTGTGCCTGTAATCCCAGTTACTCAGGAGGCTGAGGCAGGAGAAACGCTTGAACCCAGGAGCTGAAGGTTGCAGTGAGCCAAGATCATGCCACTGCACTCCAGTCTGGGCGACACAGCAAGACTCCATCTCTAACAAACAAACAAACATTAGAAAGGCAATTTGTAGACAGAGGGAAATATGTGCTCCAGAATTGGCAGAAATAGGGTTAATAACTACAACGTAAAGAGATCTTATAATTACAGTAGTGAAAGGGGAAAAACAGTGATTAAGATATGAGAGGAGGAAAGAGGAAAAAGCAGTGGTGGGAAGGGGACACAGACAAGATAAAGGGCACGTGGCAGGGGCAGCAGAATACCACTAGCAACCACATTAGGAAATCAGCTGCCTTTAATACTGAAGAACTGCGATGAAGTTCACATTTTAATTTCAAATCCATGGTTACAGACAATCTTTGATATCTAATATGGATGAAAGTTAATCAAAGTAATATTTTCAAACAGAGTGATTTATTTCTGTGGGATTAGGCATGACTAAAGAAGTCTTGTTTTTAACTCTAAAATAGCTTGTGAATAAATCATTTAACACAATGTCATGAGTCCCATACTGAAGTAAGGGACAGAAAGTGTTTCTCACATAGTAAACTGCCAAGATAAGAGTTTTACAGTATCAACTGCCTTATCACTACTTCCTCCTTGGGTAAAATTTACTAGTTTGTCAGCCAAATTAATTTATATTGCTCTAACATTAAGAAATGCAAAATGTTCAGCTTCTAAGTAGTTGTTTAAAATATACTCTCAAAGATGTTCTTAGCAACTGAATAATGGAATTTTAGTGATGCGTATTTGTTTGTTTCTAGTAAAGCAAAGAAAATTATGGGGAGTAATGCCTACTTTTCTATATAGATAGGCCTCTAACAACTCACCAGCCACAGGGCACCTATTATGAAATGCTTTCTAGAAAGTGATGATTTGGCTCTATTTTTATTTTTCCTTACTAGATTGAGAGCTCCTTGTAGAACTGTATGTTTAGCATTCACAATGACTCCATATAAAGCATGCATTTAAAAATGTTTCTTAAATTCTCTTACCAGGTCTCCCTTATAAGTTACTACAGGGCTGTGTGAAACAATTGATGATAAAGTATGACATGTGATCCCTAAATAGCCAGAAAATAAGTGACTCACAGTATGGAACCTAGAACTTTAACAGCATCAGTTCTAAATAGGCCAACCTACTGTAGGCAATAATCAAATGAACTGGAAGGTTCCTGCAGAATCTTCCAATATTGAAAATTCTGTGATTCTAAATTGAGTTCCATATTATAAATAGGATAATAAAATTTATCTTAGAATCATTAAGATGGTAAGATCTTTTCTACAATTAAAAAGACCAACAACTATTTGGAAATGATAATTCTGAAATAGACACTTTTGTTTGCCAATGCTTGCTTAGAAGGCTACATTCACCTCTAATGAATCACTAGGTACAGTTGGTATCTGTGCAAACAGGAATGCCAGCTGGGCTGTCCAAAAGCTATGTGCTGGTGTTCCTTCTCCAAGCTCACTGTCTTCACGTTAGGCAGTTTCTTGGGCAGAGTCTAATGGTGGAGAATACAGGAGTCACTTTCTGAATCACAAAAAAGGAATTAGTGTAAAAAAAATCCAATTAAGTTTGTTTAATGAGTTTCTTCAACCAGATTGCTGTCTATCACTATAAGAGCTTTATAACTTCTTTTCTCAAAGAGATTTTTAAAAATCTTTTTAATAAGCCTTTTCCAACTTCCAGGTACACCAATCAAAGCTCATCATCACTGGTCATTAGAGAAATGCAAATCAAAACCACAATGAGATACCATCTCACGCCAGTTAGAACGGTGATCATTAAAAAGTCAGGAAACAACAGATGCTGGAGAAGATGTGGAGAAATAGGAATGCTTTTACACTGTTGGTGGGAGTGTAAATTAGTTCAACCATTGTGGAAGACAGTGTGGTGATTCCTCAAGGATCTAGAACCAGAAATACCATTTGACCCAGCAATCTCATTACTGGTTATATACCTAAAGGATTATAAATCATTCTACTATAAAGACACATGCACACATATGTTTACTGCAGCACTATTCACAATAGCAAAGACTTGGAACCAACTCAAATGCCCATCAATGATAGACTGGATAAAGAAAATGTGGCAAATATACACCAAGGAATACTATGCAGCCACAAAAAAGGAAGAGTGCGTGTCCTTTGAAGGGACATGGATGAAGCTGGAAACCATCATTCTCAGCAAACTAACACAGGAACAGAAAACCAAACACTGTATGTTCTCACTCGTAAATGGGAATTGAACAATGAGAACACAAGAACACAGAAAGGGGAACATCACACACTGGGGCCTGTCTGGGGATCGAGGGCGACGGGAGGGATAGCATTAGGAGAAATACCTAACGTAGATGAAGGGTTGATGGGTGCAGCAAAGCACCATGGCACGTGTATACCTATGTAACTAACCTGCACCTTCTGCACATGCATCCCAGAACTTAAAGTACATATTTAAAAAAAAAAAAAAAAAGCCTTTTAAGATAATTGTAGAGATGGAGTCATGATTTGTTGCTCAGGCTGATCTTGACCTCCTGGTCTCAAGCAATCCTCCTGCTTTGGCCTCCTAAAGTGTTGGGATTACAGGCATGTATAGGAGAATGTACTCTTTATCCAATCTCCCCCAGCAGTTACATCTTGCATGACTGTAATAGACTATCGCACCTAGGAAACTGACATGGATACAATCCACCAACTTTATTTAGATTTAACCAGTTTTACATGCACTCATCAATAAGAAGGAACAACCTAGAATCTAGATGAATCCCAAGGGAATTACTGCTAAGTAAAAAGAATCAATCCCAAAAAATGACATACTGTATGATTTCATTTATACAGTATTCTTGAAATGACAACATTATGGAGATATAGAATAGATTAGTGTTTGCCAGGTGTTAGGGGAGCAGGTAGGATGTGGCTGTGGTTATAAAAGAATAGCATAAAGGATCTGTGTAAAGAGGGTTTTTGATAGAAAATAAAAGTTGACATTCTGAGGCCACAGTGACTATCTGAAATGGAAACAGGAACATTTTACTACAGCATGCTTTTAGAACAGAAAAGACTGACAAATATATGTATTTTTCTTCTTTTTCCCTCTGAAGATGAGATAGCATCTTAAAACACCTACTAGTGCTATATGAAAAGCTAGTAAAAATTTAGATCACTAAAGAGAAAAAAGAGTGAGAAATCATATCAATTCTAAAAATTAGAGGCTTTACTGCTTTTTAAATAAATACACAAACAATCTTTAAAAGTGTGAAAATGTGAAAAGTACTTTAGGAATCACTTATTATTGTTGTTCCTTTTAAAGATATATTTAATTTGTTGCTTCATCTGAAAACTAAGATAGCTCACATGTCAGCTGCACTAGCTGTTACTTGATTCATGTTCAACCTCAATTGTCCACAGAGAATCCTGTCTTGATTTGACCTTACATTTCTGCCTCAGGACTTCATGCTCTCCTCAAGAACTGAACCCAACCTTTACACAGGTGAGGCCAACTACAACTGGGCTTATCTGAACCTAGAGAATTTGCCAAATGCTTAAGATCCCACGTTTCTTTAGGGCAAAGACTGGTTCAGACAAGCTAAATATTTTGGCTTTGGACTGTTCACCAATTCATTGCTGCCTTAGGTCATAATACTACGCTGAAAGAAACTTTAAAAACAATGTAAGTGTGAGAGTAGGCTTTAGAAAGCTGTTGATCAAAGGAAGTTGCTAAAAGAGTGGCCCATGCCTGTTAAAAATTGTTAGAACTTGAAGAAAAAATAACAACAATTTCATGGGAAATTGTGCTCATGATTTTAAACTTAAGTTCGGTTATTCTGTAAGACATAAAAACTCAAAAAAAAAAAAACCACTTGAGTTTTAGAGAACAGTACAGCTAATTCTTTTCAAAACAGTGAGTAGGTATTCTGGTAGCTATCCCTGATTGAATAAAACAATGAAGGTGATCCTTCCAGTGAAAAATGAGCCCTTCACATCCTGTTTTAATAATTAGGATATCTACATGTTTAAGGAATTCACATGGGATGATCATTAGTACTGTACTAGCTTGGTGTAAAGATCTTAAAAAGGATATCAAAGGAAAGAAACTGTCAAATTTCACACAATTCAAGTTTCTAGTTTTCAAAAATTTTTAAGAGAAGAGTTATACACACTCTGTAATTTTTAAAGACTCATTTATTGTGAAAAAAGAAATCAATCTTTGGAAAAATGGAAAGGTATTTTCACTAAAGCATAGGTACTCTTTCATTAACAATAGGTCTGTATCATCAAAATCCTTTTAACAAAGTAATATCAATCTATATACATAAGAAAAGCTGAATAGTACCCATGGCCAACATATTTTAAAATTGGATACTTTTAGGGTTGATTTTGGGTAGTCTACTTTTTTTTATGGTGTTTGTTTATGAAATGAATGGTGTTTCAGTATGTATGCATGTGGGTTTGTATACACAGATGTATACATGTATTTTTAATTATTTTTGTTTAAACTGGAAACTATACACTAAGTACTACTCTGAATTCACACATTTTTACCCTCAATCTCATTTGTCTTATTTTGTTGATTGCATCATTACAGCCTCTCAGTCACTAAATTACAAAGCCTTGACTGTTGTCTCTCCTTATTACTGCACATTCTATCACTGTTATATCGGGTTGACTTTATCCTCACGGTGTCTTTTGCATAGACCTTTTTGGTATATTACTATTTATGATTACCCAGTTAAATCCTCCATTGCCTATTGCCTGGACAAGGGCTTCTCAAATTTTAAGGTGCAAACAAATCATCTGAAGAGTGCAGAGTCTGATTCTATAGATCTGGAATGAGACCTGAGACTTTGCATTTCTAAGTTCCTGATTGCTCTCCTGTTGCTGACCACTCTGAGTAGAAAGGATGTAGAGGTCTACATCAGCATTTCTAATCACAGTAGCCACTAGTTGTATGTGGCTACTGAGCACCTGAAATATAGCTAGTTGACTAAGGAACTAAATTTTAAATTTTTAATTTAATTTTAATTAGCTTGTATTTAAGTTTAAAAACTCAAGTAATGTAAGTTTTTTCACAAATAAGACTGTATTGTTTTGGTACAACTAAGATATTAAGATATTTATTTAAGATATTATTTTTAAGATTTAATATATTATTGTTGAACTGTAATGTCTGTGTCAGGCACATGAGTCATTTGAGTGGTATACATAAACGCGTAACTGATGTGGTCAGTGTCAAAAAATTAATTAATTATAAATCTTTTTTTACAACTAATATGTATACACAGTAGGTTTATCTGAATATTTTATGCAATCAGCATGAGTTACAATGATACCTAGGTAAATCATATTAGTAATTAAATTAAAATACTTATTTTTATTAGGCTATAATTATTTTTTCTATTTAGTAAAAATTTGTCCATAAAATAAGTATGGACAAAATTAAATTTAAATTAAAAGTGAAGACATACTACTGATGTAGAATAAAATGGAGATAAATTAGCTAGTAATATTACTGGAACAATGCAATTGCAATTTGCAAATAGTGTGTCTACTGTATAAGAGAATTCTGAAATATATAAAAAGTGAGCAATATTGATAGTCATTTTTGCAGATTAATGGTGAATTTGATAAGAAGTTTCCTATTAGCAGTAAAAAAAATCAATAAAGTTAGTCACCAGAAGTAAATGTCCAACATTTGTAACTATAAAATGGCTAGAATTTTTGCACAAAAAAGAAAACCATTTTTAGATTGAGATAGTAATTTCAGTTATGACAAAACTACTGGGAAACATATTTTATAAAAAATGGAGGACATTCAATTAAGTAATAAAACAAATGCCCATCAACGATAAGAACTTCCTAAGAATATCAACGATCAATTGATTAAAATAGCTTTCAGTGGGCCATATCCTGTAAGAGACACTACCAAATTCATACTTCAGGCATGTACTGCCTCAAAGGGTGTCCAAACTTATAAAATGTTGTTGATTTGCAGCCTAAAAAAATCAAACTTGCAGTGTAGATATCTTTAACTCTTTTATATCTGTCAAAAAAGAGTTTCAGGTAGATAATAAAAAACAAATTTTCATGATGATAAATGGGGCTCCAGCTATATTGCATCAAAAATTTAGATTTATGAATCCCATCAACAAGTGGGTGAAGGATATGAACAGACACTTCTCAAAAGAAGGCATTTATGTGGCCAACAAACATGAACAAAGCCTCATCATTATTGGTCATCAGAGAAACGCAAATCAAAACCACAATGAGATACCATCTCACGCCAGTTAGAATGGCGATCATTAAAAAAATCAGGAAACAATGGATGCTGGAGAGGATGTGGAGAAATAGGAATGCTTTTATACTGTTGGTGGGAATGTAAATTAGTTCAACCATTGTGGAAGACAGTGTGGTGATTCCTCAAGGATCTAGAACCAGAAATACCATTTGACCCAGCAATCCTCTTACTGGGTATATAACCAAAGGATTATAAATCATTCTACTATAAAAACACATGTACATGTATGTTTATTGTGGCACTGTTCACAATGGCAAAGACTTAGAACCAACCCAAATGCCCATCAATGATAGACTGGATAAAGAAAATGTGGCGCATCTACACCATGGAATTCTATGCAGCCATAAAAAAGAAAAGAGTTCATGTCCTTTGCAGATACACGGATGAAGCTGGAAACCATCATTCTCAGCAAACTAACACAGGAACAGAAAACCAAATACCGCATGTTCTCACTCTTTAGTGAGAGTTGAACAATGAGAACACATGTATACAGGGAGGGGAACATCACACACTGGGGCCTGTCAGGAGATGGAGCAAGGGGAGGGAGAGCATAAGGCTAATACCTAAAGCATGTGAGGCTTAAAACCTAGATGTTGGGTTGATAGGTGCAGCAAACCACCATGGAACATGTATACCTATGTAATAAACCTGCACGTTCTGCACATGTACCCCAGAACTCAAAGTAAAATTAAAAACAACAACAAAATTTGAATTCATTGATTTTCAAAGAAGAAAGAGGCTGCTTTATTGTTTTATTCCACTGTATGATACATATTGAAAATATTTGTGCTCAGTTTTCTCAAGCTGGTTTTATGACAAGCATCATAGATAGAGTTGCTAACACTGTTTAGTATATGCACGTAAATTCTATGAGTCATCAGTAGTTGATAAAACTGTTAAAAGAAAAAAGGAAGACAATACATTTTCTGATGCTGTTATTTGCCAATACTTTTTGGCTGAGATATGAAAGAGATTTACAAAGATTTTCTGTACTTTTAACTCCAATTGAAGGTTTTCTTAAACAAAAGGAATGTGCATCTAATATTCAGTAACCAGACAAAGGAAAATGTCAGTGTGGTTTACATTTTCTCATTAATATCACAGTGCATGTAAATGAGTTAAACTACAAACTACAAGGAAAAGGAAAGTTTGTTTATGAAGCTAGATAAGTATAAGAATTTATAGTGAAATTGAACCTTTTCATAATATAAATAAAAAATAATGATTTTACCCATTTTTCTACTATAAGGTAATATGTAGATCTCAATTATTGATAGTGTTACGTAAACTGGCTATGAAAACTGAAAAAATTTTGAAGGGTGTTTTCTTCATACTGCCAAATTTAGAGTTGCTTTCATTATATGTAACGTTCCTTGAATTTGATGCTAATATTTTTTGTAGAGTTGGGGGTTCTCCATGTTGCCCAGGCTGGAACGAACTCCTGGGCTCAAGCGATCTGCCTGCCTTGGCCTCCCAAAGTTTTGAGATTACAGGCATGAGCCACTGGGGTTGGCCAGTTTTTTTGTTTGTTTTTGCGACAGGTTCTTCCTCTGTTGCCCAGGCTGGAGTGCAGCGGCATGATCATGGCCCACTGCAGCCTCCATCTCCCAGGCTTGAATTTTATGCTAATAATACTGAGCTGACAAGAATTAGTGAAGGTACTTAACAGACGCAGCTTTAAAAAGATCTTTCTTAAAAACAAATTCCTCTTAAAAAATAAAATAGTTTTGTTAGTGTGGATATAAATATTAAAGAGAAAAAGATTTTTGGTGTTCAGTTCAGTTATCAGAAACTTTTAAAATAAGTTTGGAACAATTTGAGTATGTGAATTCACTTTTTCAACCGTAAATTTTATTAAATCTAAACACAGATCCAATATTTCCATTGAAAATTCACTGTAAAAATTAAGATGTGCTCTAAATTTAAAAAACACTAGATTTCAAAGATATAGTATAAAAAAAGGTAAAAATATATCATAATGAATTTTAAAATATTATTGCATGCTAAAGTAATATTTTAGATCAACTAAATAAAACATATTAAAATTAATGTTACCTGTTTCTTTTTACTTTTTTAAAAAATGTGGCTGTTAGAAAATATAGCAATATATCATGGTTTTCATTATATTTCTAAGGGACATTGCTGTTCTAGACTATTACGACAGTCTTTTATCTGATCTTTGGTTACTTCCCAACTTGCTGTCAGTTTAACCTTAAAGTATATCCTTCATTTATTCCTTCATCCATTCACCAAATGTTTGAGTACCTAATAACAGCTATTATTGTAAGATAAATCAGAGAACAAATCCAAGATAGCTGTCTTCATGAAGCTTACCCTTCAGATGGGGGACATAGATAAAGAGCAAAACGTAAGTAAATTATTTAAGATGTAAGATAGTAATCAGTTATACTGAAAGAAACTCCTCCACACACAGTAAGGGTTAGAGGAATGATGGTGCAAAGAGACCAGATGACCTGGAGAATGAGTAGAGGGGTGGAGGGGAGAAGTGTGGAAAGAGCTGAGGTACTTTAAAAGGAGTGTTAGTGTGGGGAAAGGACAGCAGGTCATGTAGGCCCTCATAGGCTTTAACAATTACTTGGAGATTTCTACTTGCAGCATTTCCAGCTTACTTTGACTGAGACAGAAAGTCCTGGAGAATTCTACATGCAGTTTTAAAACAATATTTCTGGCTGCTTTGTTCAGATTAGACAGTATGGGAGTGAGGCAGTGTAAAAATAGGCTGATCTGGTAGGAAGCTGTAATAGAAATACAGGCGGGACTTGATGGCGGCTTAGACCACTGATGGAAGTGGTGAAAAGTGGCAAAATTCTGTGACTTCCAAAAAGTAGGCCCAATTGGCCGGGCGTGGTGGCTCATACCTGTAATCCCAGCACTTTGGGAGGCCGAGGCGGGTGGATCACGAGGTCAGGAGATCGAGACCATCCTGGCTAACATGGTGAAACCCCGTCTCTACTAAAAATACAAAAAAATTAGCCGGGCGTAGTGGCGGGCGCCTGTAGTCCCAGCTACTCGGGAGGCTGAGGCAGGAGAATGGCGTGAACCCGGGAAGTGGAGCTTGCAGTGAGCCGAGATCGTACCACTGCACTCCAGCTTGGGCGACAGAGCGAGACTCCGTCTCAAAAAAAAAAAAAAAAAAAAAAAGTAGGCCCAACAAATTGGTTATGGAGTATGAAAGAAAGAGTGGGGTCAGATTATGTGTGGAGACAGTTGTTCACTTTTCTCTCTTTGTTAAATATTTTAAATGGCAGTCCTCTAAGATCTTAGGCTGGTATTCAACTGTTTATATGTGTAGGCCCCAACACACCCACCCAAATGTCATTTCCTAACAGATTCATCTTTCCATGTTTCCCTTATGTTCCTGGGCCTTTGATAATGATGTTGATAAAAGAATACATGTCAAAACTAGTATTCAAAATTAGATTCCTGACAGGTTTAGGCTCTTAAATTCTCAAGTCCTATGAAAAAATTATAAGGTAGATATTATTAACACTTTTTAAGACATGACGACAGAAATATGTTAACAAATAAAGTTAGCATAGAAAAGGTCTATTTTGACCCCAAACACAAGCAAATTTCCCCTTTTTTGCCATGATTTTCATGCTGTTTTCCCAGCCTGAAATGCTCTCCCTTTCTGTGTCTGGGTCAGCTGACGTGCCACCTTATCTATGAAAAGTCCCCTTATGCGCTCAGTTAAAATTACATTTTCCTCCTCTTTATTAAATAGTTAATACAAATCATTTCCAGCTCTTAATATTTCTGCTTCTATTATTTATAATAATATTTGTTGAGTGGTATGTGCTATACACATTATCATCTATGTATATTATCTTAATACTTCTAATGTTATTGTGAAGGATCCTATTATCAACCCTATTTTACAGATGAGGAAGCTAAGACCCATAAAGGTGAAGTAGTTTGATAAAGGTCAAAAGCTAGCAAGAGGCAGGGTCAGGGTATAAACTAAAATGGTATAACTCCAAACCCCATTATCTACTGCACTTATCCTTAGGCCAATTCACTGTTTTTTTGTTTTTGCTTTGTTTTTGAGATTGCATATCACTTTGTTACCCAGGCTGGAGCGCAGTGGTGTAGTCTCAGCTCACTGCAACCTCCACCTCCCAGGTTAGAGCAAATCTTGTGCCTCAGCCTCCCGAGTAGCCGTGATGACAGGCGTGCACTACCCTGTCCGGCTAATTTTTTGTATTTTTAGTAGAGATGGGGTTTCGCCATGTTGGCCAGCCTGGTTTTGAACTCCTGACCTCAACTGATTCACCTACTTTGGCCTTCCAAAATGCTGGGATCACAGGCGCGAGCCATCGTGCCTGGCTAATTCACTGTAAACCATATAAGATTCTTTTATTTATATATTTTTTCATATATTCATTTTTTGTCTTATTAAATTCTAATACAAATTAGCCCTAGATTACTTATTCCTGCAGACAGGACCTTTCTTAATAACAGAAACTAATCCTTTCACAGAAATAAATACAGGAGGGCCTCATGTGGAAAAAGTAGGTACTGCTAGAAAAAGAAAAAAAAACAACTACTGTTTTTCTTTAGATTCACGTCTTACATCAGCCTTTAATATAATTATTATTTAATCAATCATGGTTGATATTCTAAAGATTATATATTCCAAGCCTTTAGGAGAAAAGAAAAATTTAAAGTTAGGAGAAAACTTCCCTAATTTATTCTACATACAAAAACTAACTAGAAAGATTTGTAAATGTCCATTTTCAGGATGCAAACACTAAAATGTAAAAAGATCTGGTCATAAAAACTCATGGAGGTATAAAAGATACAGAATGAAAAGCACTAAAAAGTCATATCAATTAAAGTACAAAAATATTTAATAAAATGAGGGTCTGAAAATTGGCCCCGAAATAGAGGACTTTAAAAGAACTTGACTTTGGAAATAATTTCAAATATTCAGTTGAGCTGCAAGAATAATATAAAGAATATCCTCATATCCTTTACCCAGATTTATCTAATTCCCCAGGTTCATCCTTTTGCCAACATGTTCCTGAGTGAGAAACAATATATTCTTGTAAGCCACTGATAGTAAGTGGTTGCTGCTGAGATTTTACATGTTCTCAATCTCTCTCATATATGTATTCATATATGTAATAGTTAAACATAATGCAATTACATATATATGTGTATAAATAATACAGATATATATAAATATATACATGCACTTTTTTAGCCATCTGAGGGTAAGTTATATACATCACGGTCCTTTATCCCTAAAAACTCCAATATTTCCTATGAATAAGGATATTCTCTTATATAACCAGATATTTCCTAAGAATAAGGATATTCTTTTATATAACCACAGTACAGTTAACAAATTTAGGAAGTTTAACATCAATTCAATGCTTTAATCTACCATCTGTATTCCAATTTTGTCAACTGACCCAATAATGTCCTTTATAGCATTTTTCCCATTCCGGTACAGGATCCAGTCTGGAGTCAGATGCTGTATTTAGTTTTCACGTCTCTTTAGCATCTTTTAATCTGTAAACTTCTATTATCTTTGCTTTTTTTAAGAAAATATCATTGACATTTCTAAAGAATACAACCCATACACACACGCGCGCGCGCACACACACACGTCATACACGTCTTTTTTTTTTTTTTTAAACAAAACTTTCTCTCATTTTGAGCTTGCCTGACCTCTCTTCATGGTTAGATTCAGATTACACATTCTCAGCCAGAAAACTACACAGGTGATGTTGTTGTCATTTTTTGGGCATCACATTTGGAGTCACACAATGCCCATATGTTCTTCATTGGGATATCAACATTTAGCACCAGTCAAGGTGTTTTCTGATTCCTCCACTATATAATTGCTATTTTATCCCCTTGCAATTAATAAGCAGTTTGTAGAGAGATACTTTAAAACCATGTAAATATTCTGCTCTTCATCAAAATTTTCCCCTAAATTTAGCATTGAATGATTTGTGCCTATCTTTACTAAAATAGATGTAAAATGCTGATTTCCAAAACTAGCAGCTTCTCTGCAATTACCAGTCAGTATTCAACATCCTACTATGAGCAAAAGTACTCCTTTCTCCCTATTAATTAATCAATTTACTAATGATACCATGAATTACGATTTCTTCTATAGTCTGCAATACATTACTACTCAATTATTTTGTACTCAAGTTCTTCCATATTTGGCCAGTGGAAGCCCTTTCAAGCTAGTTCCTTGTGATATGCCCCTGTCATTTTGAACATGTCCTTATTTTCTGACATATTAAGATATTCCAAGCTTATATTTTACTTACTCTTCCTTGTTTCTAAAATCAGTCATTTCTCTGAGTAGCCTGAGTTTCTCTTAGTGGGGAGTGGTATCTGGACACTTAGATATAGTAATGTGCTCACTGTTATTAGGGTGTCTGTTTCTTAGTCCTTATTTTAGTTGACAGAGCTAGGGAAAATATACATATACAGACGGTCCCTGACTTATGATGGTTTGACTTAATGTTTTTTTGACTTTATAATAGACTTACTGGGGTAATAAACACATTTTCTACTTATAATATTTTCAACTTGGATTGGATGTATCAGGACATAACCCCATTGTGTTGAGGAACATTTGTATATATACACACGCATATATATAATACAGATGTGTACATACATGTTCATATGCACATACATATATAAGAAATGATGTATTCACAATAATACATCCAATTCAAGCCCATCCCACAGGGTTCTTTCCTTCTTTCTTTTTCCTTTTAAGAGACAAGGTGTCACTATGTTGGCCTAGCTGGAATACAGTGGCTAGCCACAGGTACCATAATAGCATACTGTGGCTTCAAGCCATCCTCCCACTTCAGTCTCCTAAATGGCTGGAACTACAGATGTATACCACCACACCCAACTCAGGGTCCTTTCTTGACTTCATTCATTCTATTTCGTCTTTTCTTTTTCATTGAGATTCTGCTTCTCAATAACAATCAACACATTTGCTAAGACCTATAAAGCATCTAAAATTGTTTCAGAACTGCTTTGCTCCACCACTAAAACAACAAAACAAAACAAAAAACATACCAAAAAAAAAAAAAAAAAAGGTTTAGGACTTGTATGAAATTCCTTCCCAACTCAATTCCGTCCAGACAAAACACTGAACACAAATACTGTATTCACTAGTTACCTGAATTAGTTCTATCTATCTTTTTTTTTTTCTTACCATAATTATGGTATTCATTTGAAATACAATTAGATTCATTTTCTTCAGTACACTTGCAGTTTTAGGTTTATTTTCCCCTTTCCATCTTAATTTTTAATATATTTTTTGAATGAGTAGAATATTAACATGTACACAAAAGTAAATATTACATGATAATGTATTCTTAGAGAGGTGTCACTCTTTCTTGTATCTTAACATGCATGTCTACCCATGTTGTAGGTAATTAATTTCATTGCTGTGTAGTTTATCCCTCCTTTGATTTCTTTTACAAAAATAAGCAGGTTTATTTTTAATTTTCCTTGTTCATAAAACATACAGAAAGGAGTGACACCTCTCTAAGAATATCATTTTATGCCCGGTGCAGTGGCTCACACCTGTAATCCAGCACTTTGAGAGGCTGAGGCAGGCAGATCACCTGAGGTCAGGAGTTCAAAACCAGCCTGGCCCACATGGCAAAACTGCATCTCTACTAAAAATACAAAAATTAGCTGGGCATGGTGGTGCGCACCTGTAATCCCAGCTACTCGGGAGGCTGAGGCAGAAGAATCGCTTGAACCCAGGAGGTGGAGGTTGCAGTGAGCTGAGATTGTGCCCCTGCACTACAGCCTGGGTGACAGAGCAAGACTCCATCTAAAACAAAAACAAACAAAAGAAAACCATTTCATGTAATTTTTACTTCTTACTTCTAGGTACATGTTAATATTCTGCTTCTCTTCCAGGAGTAGCAACTTGTCTGATGATGTTCAATCTCCAATTCCTTTGGTAGTTGCTTATTATTAAATGTTTAGGTTCTGGAGTTATTTTTTATTGGGGGATGTCGTCTGTCAGAGTCTTATTCCATAATTTTTTAGATGGTTTGATTTAATGATTTTAGAAGCTAGGAGTTCAACGATAGTATAGATTTAACTCGCATTTCTTTTATTATGAGAGAAAGAGATTGAGTATCTTTCATTTGTTTAAGGGACATTTTTACAGCTTTTTTGATGAATTATCTGTTCAGGTCTTTTGCCTATTTTTCTATATAGTTTTGGGTTCTCTTCAACTATTAAAACTTCTAATTGGTTATTATTTGTGTATATGGATGCAATTTAATTTTGCACATTAATTTTATATCTTGCTAGCTTATCAACTTACTGAGTTACTTTTATCACTCTCTAGGGTATTCCAGATTACTACTATATCATCTGCAAAAAGAGACAGTTGTATTTTTTCTTTTCCAAGTCATATGCCTCTAATTGTATCTTCTTTTTTGTGCTATTTTTATTAAGTTTATACACTGATGCTATACTTGCTTCATGAAAAGAATTTGGAAATTTTCTTTCATTTTTTACACTCTGAAGCAATTTATATAGCTTTAAGACTGTCAAAGGTTTGGTTAAATTTCTCTGTGAAGCCATCTTGCCGGGTCCTTTTATCTAGTAGTTTCTTGATAACTTACTTTATCTCTTCTACATAAAATGGCCTTTTAGGCTTTCTATCTTTACTCTGGTCAGTTTTGGCAAACTACATTTTAAAAAAAATTTTTTTAAAAATAGGTGAGTCGATCTTATTCATGTTAAGATAATCATTATGTTTTGTCGCGGTTCTATCAAATTGTCTTATGTTGAAATTCTTGTGTATATTTACTGCATTTACTTAAAAAATTCTTTTTGGTGTTTATGAAGGTTTGTATTTTCATTCTATAGGTTATCTTTCCATTATTACTTTTTAAGTGCTTACTGTCTCCTCTATTTTTACCTAATTTTTATGTGATATCAGTTTTAAATATTTGTTGACTGCTACCCTTTGCTTACATAAGAAAACGAGGTATTCTGTATTCCTCTTTTTTCTTTCTTATCCTCCCATCAAAAAATTTACATCTTTTGACTTTTGTTAACACATTTAATGTTGACGTGTTAGTTTTTTCATCCATGCACTGACTCATTTTAGTCTCACCTGTACAATAAAATATATGAAGCATTTGGAAACATTTTTCAATGTTATTTCAGGCATTTTTTAGTTGGATAAAACTCATCCTATCTGAATGTCTTCAGGAATACCACACGTGTGTAGTATTCCCTTAGTGCTTGTATATCCCAAACTGTTTGCTATGGCCTTGATATTTTAAAAGTCAGGTTGGCTGTATACAACATTTTTGTATACCTTCTTTCTTTCCTTTAATGTTGAAAATGTTGTTCCACTATTGCCTTACTTTGTATGTTGTTTTGAGAAACCTGATGCTGGTCTAATTCTATTGCCTTCGTAAGTTACTTAATCTTTTTACTTGGAGGCACTGTGCATTTATTTTCCTCTAAAGTCTAATAATTTTACTAGAATATATTGTAGAGTAATCTTTCCAGGTCGGATTTCCCCAGTACCTATATTAGATTCAGGTCTTGTTTTAACTTTAGAAGTTTTCTTGGATTATAGTTCTAAGTATTAGTGCTGTTCAGTTATTTTGATTGATTTCTTTAAGAAACTCTTTTACTTCTTGATTATACTTTCACTTTCCTAGTTGCTTTTCTTGTTTTTTCATTGCCTTTTCACTTGATTATATTCTTCCTAGGGCAACTTGTAATTTAGTTTTCATTTCTGATAGGATTTTGTCTCTTCCTTCTTTCCTAAGTTTTATCAACTCTCATTTCAGTTTTTCCTGATTTTTTTGGGGGGGGGGGGCATCAATATCTATTATTTTTTAAGCTTCTGATTTGAGATGTGTTTTTCTTAGCCTGAAATGCTTATTTGAGGATATCCCTTTGAGTATGGAGTGTGACATTACAGTTTTCTTAAGCTTTTTGGTTAAATTGTTTTGGAAAGTTTTCATCAGGAGGAAAACTTTCATTGATATCAATCTGATTTTTTCAGTTATTTTATAATGATGGAGATAGAATTTTTGTTCTATTCTTTTTTATTTCACAGAAAAAGTTCTTAGTTCAAGAGCACTCTCTTCTGTGCAGTTTCTTTAATGGATCTTGTTTTGATGGTCATAGAGTAGGGTGGGTGGATTAGTAAGTTGTGTTCCGCTTTCATTTCTATAAGATCCTTAATTTTCCCTTCTTATTTCTTTCTTTCCCATCACTGCCTAGTCTCCAAGGAATTCTATCCATTCTCTATTTATCTGGTTCTTCCTCAGAAACAATGATTCTTCAAGCCTGCCACTTCTGATTGCATTCATACCTTGAAGTCTCTTTTTTGTAGCTAGTGCTAAGAATCAACAAGTCCTGACCTATGTCCAGTATTTTGGCACTTATTGTTACATTTTCTCTTTCTGGGGTTGATTTTGTTTGTTCTTCATCTCATTCATGGTTTCTCTCTATTCTTTATTTCAGAATTTTTCAAGCCTTGCCTCCTCTGTTCTCTGTAATCCAAGTTTCAGTACAGGCAAGCTGCAGGAGTTTTGTTGGAATTATTCTTTTTCTTACTTTATTTATACATACTTTAAAGGTGGTGGTGTTTTATGTCACATAGTCATATTCAAAATATGGGTCCTGCATGGTTCTATTTGCTTTCTTTGTTGATTTTATGTTTTCTAGGGGGACTGTGTGAGGGAGATTCAAAATCAGGTGATCACTGTTGATCTCTAACAAAGTTCTCTTATTTATATTTTATTTGTCATTTGGGTTTTCATTTTATGATAATGTCATATATTTGTTTTATAGTAAGCTACCTCAAATTCTTTGAAGAGTAATGCAAAGTGAAAATAAATATTTACTTTTTATCATTAACAAATAAATGTAAAAAATGCTCTGCCTTGATGGCTTTTTTGTTCTTTAGTAAAATGAAGTATGAGTAACAAAAGAAAAAAGAGAAAGAAAAAAGCGGAAATGAAAGAAAAGAAAACATAATGGAAAAGTAAGGAGATTGGTTATTTTGGTCTATGGATATCTTTCTTTCAAGACAATTTCAAAGAGATTTTAACATTGTTTTGAGCAATAGTAGCAAGACTTTAGCATAGGTAAAGCCTCCAAAAGTGATTGCTTTTAAGATCTATGCTATTTTGTATTATATAATACATATCAGGAAGCTCTGCGATATTATAAAGAACCACTGCTTTATGATTATACCTCATATGTTCACACACACATATGTGACACATGAGCACACATATACACAATACATATACTTACTTGCTTCACATTCTGGAGCTCTTCTGTCAATTGTTTCCTTTGCTTATCTGATTCCAATAATTTTTCCTATATTTAAAAAACCACCAAATTAACAACTTGTTATGAAACTATCAACAAGTATGACTTATTAGTCCCTTGTTTCAAAGCTTATATTCCCCAAATATCAAATTGCTACAATCTGAAAATGTTGCTTCTATTCATTTTTCCAGCTTTACATGGGGCACTTAAAAGTAATTAGTTATTTACAGTAAATTGTGATGTAAATATACTTTTTATTACCTTAATTTTGCAAAATGTAAGCTCAAACGGAAGCCAGTTAAGAGTACAAATGTGTAAATATTAACTGGATTTTGGTTAAGCTATCATTGCCAAAGAGATACAAAATTGAAGAGCATTATTATTACAAATTAGAATTAAAGGTCTTCGACCATACTAAAGAGGGCATATGATGAGACTGGCTCACTTCTTTATTTCCTAATTTAATTTTAGCTTATTCTTGGAAGATTATCCATGAAAAGACAGATATGACTAATGTAACCAAAATATAAAATAATAGTTATTAAGATTAATATTATGCATACAAATAAAATACCTTTGGATTTAAAATTAAGTGAAGTATATACCCTACAATGTCCAATTTTGTTAATTATATCTTAAATAAATCCACATTTTATTGGTCAAATCAGAAATACTAAGAGTAATTTAAGAGCCATTAAATATAAACCTGAACAGAGGAATTGCTTGAACATTAAATTGAGTGGTAAAGATTCATGGCAATATTGCAATGTTTATAAGAGGCAACATCCTTTCTGGTATATTTCAGCTTATTCTTGTCTAAGAGGTGAAATGAAGGTATATGAAAATGAATGTAATATAGCAATCTAATGAATATGCCACAGGAGCCAAGAGACTGCTGGCTCCTGTGATTTTATGTTCTGGCAAGTCACCTTCACTCTTGGTGCCCTAGTTTTTTTTGTATCTGTAAATGGAAAATATATCTATTTTCCATTCACCTTTGCAAAGCAGTAGCAGTGTGAATTCTGCAGAAAGGCTTCCTTAAATAAAGCCCACAACACTTTTAAAAATTATTCTTGCAAGATAAAAATTAACTACTGACATAAAATTATCTTGGTTTCATTTTTATTTGTACTCATATTAGACATGAAGAATAGAGATGTCACAGGATAATGGAAAGTGATGAGACACCATCTAAATGCTTTATGAACTTCATTTAACAACCTCTGCTTTTATATGAGTGTATAATACAAGAAAAAAAACTGAAAACAAAAACATTACCTTTAACAAAATATTTATTGCTTTGTACACTACTTTACATGGCTTCTTTTATCTGGCCAGCTAATAGATAGGTTTTGAGGTAAAAGTAATTATAACATGTAAAATTTGATTTATCTGGAATTTTTGCACCATATTCTAACCAACTGAGCTAGCCGGTTGCCGGCTTATCTGGGAGTTTAGGTTTTGTCATATTAGGGTATATTCAATTACATTTCATGAACTTTAAAGGTAAATCCTAATTTATTGAATGACTCCTCAGGAATGTCTTATTTAAATGTTAAATTAATATGGCATAGACACTTTCAAATTAACATTCTAATAATTACTATTGATATTAAAATAAAAACAAATATATCATATCACTAAATTTAACAATGATAAACTATAAGGAAATGAAAAAGATCTGAGAGCCTCTGAAAATTCTGATAAATCACAGTCTAATGGTTTAGGCAGAGATAAGAGAATACATAAAAAGTTATCTTATTAAGGTAAGCAACACTGGGTAAGTTTTCTAAGAGAATATAAGGAAACCATTGGCAATGTATTTTTAAAACTAAATTTTTATTTTCCAGCAAAACAATTGTTAAACTAAAAAATGTGGAATGATAGTGGTTTCAAAGGTAAGAAAATAAATATATAAAATACTATTAGAGTAGTGAAATCCTAATATACTTTAGGAAGGAATGTGAATTGGCAAAACCTTTTCAAAGGGAATATGGTAACATATGCAAAATTTTAAGTGTCTATAATTTTTAATAAAGCAATTATATTTTCAGACGTTTATTCTTTGTATACACTGTACAAATGCCCATAGATACATCTACAAAGCTGCTGAAGATGAAATTATTTTTAAAAACTGGAAATAGTCTAATGTCTATCAATAGGGAACTGGCTAAATTACCATTTAATTTATAGGAGAGTTATCGAGAAGAATTTGGTATATCTGTGTATATTAACCTGAAAAGCTGCCTGAGATATAATTCTTATAAAGAGAGAGAGAGAGAAAAAAAAGACGGCAAGTTATAAAAAAAAGTGTGGATGGATGAAGTGACTTACATAGAAGTGAAAATACACACATACTGGAACAAATTTTCTTAAGGCTTTATTAGTTTTTGAAGCAGTTTTGGATTCATAGCAAAATTGAGAGGAAAGTACAGAAATTTCTCACATACTCCCTGTCCCCACATATACATATATTTATTTATTTATTTTTGTTTTTCTGTTTTAAATAGTAGAGATGGGGTCCTGCTATGTTGCCCAGGCTGATATTAAACTCCTGAGCTCAAGTAATCCTCCTGCCTCAGCCTCCCAAAGTATTGCAATTACAGGTGTGAGCCATCATGCCCTGCCTATTTTTAAAAAATATAATTTTCTGTGTAGAGAAAAATCTATGAAAAGATAAATAATATATTTGCAACAATGGCTTCCTCTAGAGGTTGGAATTATAAAAACTAAGATAGCAAAAAAATTTTCTTTCTTTTTGGTGTAAAGATTTTCTATTTAATAAAAATTAAATAATTGTCAATATACTATACCTTATTTAATAAAATAATTTTAAAAATATGTTCCTATGGTGAATTAGTGGTAAATCAAGTGGTTATGTTGCTTTTCCTGAAGATTTGGAAAATATAGCTTTCTGTAAAAATTAGGATATAATTTAAATGTAATATTCCTCTAAAAACAGAAAGAAACCATATAAAGACAATCGAGGCTAGACATGGTGGCTCACACCTGTAATCCCAGTACTTTGAGAGGCCGA
This sequence comes from Chlorocebus sabaeus, assembly GCF_047675955.1. NCBI lineage: Eukaryota > Metazoa > Chordata > Mammalia > Primates > Cercopithecidae > Chlorocebus > Chlorocebus sabaeus. Next base: position 43,369,252 of record NC_132919.1, read on the forward strand.
GGCAGGTGAGTCATTTGAGCCCAGGTGTCTGAGACCAGTCTGAACAAAAGAGTGAGACACCATCTCTACAAAATAAAAATTAAAAAAAAAAAAAATAGCTGAGCATGGTGGCATGGACATGTTGTCCCAGCTACTTGGGAGGTTGAGGTGGGAGAATCACCTGAACCCAGGAGGTTAAGGCTACAGTGAGACGTGATTGTAGCATTACACTCCAGCCTGGGCGACAGAGTGAGACCCTGTCTCAAAAACACAAAACAAAAAACCAAACAAACAAACAAAAAAAATAGAAGTAAAATGTTATAGTATATTTGGGATATGTGTTTTTTCCTCTCTTACATAATATTGTCTTAATTTCAAGTTACGTTAGCAAAACATGATGTCCCTTAAGAATAGCCCTGCACATGAAAAAAAATGTATTTCCCAAAGAACTCACAGGATCCAAAACTGCCACGACTTGCTTTATTGCCTCTTCATCTAATTCTGCCCTGGCCACCAATGAGAGAGAATAAAAAGGGTAAGAAAGAACCTGAACAGAAGACATGAGCAAAAACCATTGTTCACACTAAATGTTGTACAGATAATGTGAAATATAAATATGTAGACCAAAAAATTAATTCTCTAAAGGCTAACTGAATAAAGAATCTGATTTTTACTATTTGATATTAATATTTTTCCATTAAAAATAAAGTTAAGCCCCAATACTTCAGAATCCAATATAGGATATTTTTCTTTTTCTTTTTTTTCTGAAGAAAATATAAGGAAACTAAATTAGAGGTTACCTTAAGTGTATTTACTTCTTTAAAGGCATCATCTCTTTCACGCTTGAGCCTTTCCATTTCATCTGCTTCTAAAGAATCACAAGGAAGAAGCTGTCAACATTAAAATATAAGAGAAAAGTTGTGCATTAGATGCTAATTATGAGAGGTAACATAAAAATCCTTTTTGACTAGTCTTAGGCTTTTGTATTCTAATAACAAAATTCAGTTTCTTACGTTGGAGTCATTTGATTAGATAAAAGGGAATATTAAAGTATTAAAGCAATTTCACTCATTTAGGTTTAACTTTACATTGTTATTACTTATAATAGAATTTTGATTTTGTTGTCACCTTTATCATTATTTTAACAATATAATTTTCCTTAAAATTCCAAATTCGAAGACTGTGTTTATAATGTCAAAAAGACTTCAGGAATTACCAACATAAACTATTCCCTAAATATATTCATTCTAGCATGGTATCTAAGGCTAACAAAATGCTGTACATTATAAATCAGATAGTTTACATGAGCCTAGTAAAGTATATTTATCAATTATGTATCTAGTTTTAACTAAGTGAAATGTAATGCATCAGACAAGTGGCTTAAAAAGATTCCTGCACAGAAATTGTAGATTGAAGATAATATTAATAATTTATGCACAAGTGAATAACAACAACAAAAAATAGCAGAGATGACCAATTCTCTTATATCTAGCATGATGTCTTTGACCATCAATTATAATGTAAAAAACAACGACAGTCTAATCAGAGATAAAAATCCAAGTTTACAGCCATCTCCTATGTGGAAGCTATAACAACTAAAGAAAATAGAATTTAAAGGATTAAGTGGAGAAAGCGGCTGTTATGTAAGCATGGGCTTAAAGCAGGGCCCTTTAGATAGGTGAAGCAAATGTGGAGTAGAAAAAAATAATAAAAATAATTAATAATATCAATCACTTACTGGAAACTTATATGTGCAGATGTATTACTAAGGACTGTATATATTCAATATCAATCACCTTGTCTCCATTTTACAGATGAAGAAACAAGCTCAGAAATGTTAATAACTTGCTTAAGGTTTCACAGCTAACAAGTGGCCATTCCAAGAGTCCCACAAATCATAGTCTCTGATTTTTACTAAAGATTCAACAAAAAACATGGTGGAATAGATGTAATAAACTCATATTTGCTTTCCAAACTCTAGAATAACAAAAGTAGGAGTTATTCTTCCTATTTGGGGAGAATTTATTTCCCTGAACATCACTGGTTCTTTTTGGTCTGTCACATTAGCTTTTGTGTATCTATGGACATTGCCAACAATTTATATGATCTACATTCTTCATGGTTCTGTTACTCTGCTCTCTCAGAAGTACTCAACACACACACTCATAAGAATTCATTCCTAATTGTTAGAATAATTTTGAACACATTTCAAAATGTAATAATATTTCCCAGAGTGTGTTCCAAAGGATATTAACAGGCTTTGTGTAAAAGCAAAATTGAGTGGTAGTGATGGTGGTAGTTGTCAATGATTTAGAAAAAATTAATCTTATTTCCTGCATGGCTTCCAACAGCCTTAATATGCCAATGAGCATTTGAATTGCCAAACAAAAAAGTGTAATAACTTGTCATGTTTCCTCAGTAATTTCACCATACTACAAACCCCTAACCTCTTCACCCTGTTGCCTTCATTTATTTATTTTTATACTAGCTCATGGAACTAAAGTATACAAAACACAATCTGGGAAACTCAGTGTTGCTACTCAGCATTCATATGGCCTATTCCATTTTTTCATTCTAAGAAGTGAAATACGGAGGATTCAAAAGTTTAAATAAGGCTGGGTGCAGTGACTCAGGTCTGTAATCCCAGCACACTGGGAGGCTGAGGCTGGGGGATTGCTTGAGTCCAGGAGGTTGAGATCAGCCTGGGCAACATAATGAGACCTTGTCTCTACAAAAAGTAAACAAAATTAGCCAGACATAGTGGGGCACTCCTGTAGTTCCAGCTATTCAGGAAACTGAGGTGGGCGGGAGGTCAAGGCTGCAGTGAGCTGAGATTGCACCACTGCACTCCAGCCTGATGACAGGGTGAGACCATGTCTTTAAAAAAAAAAAAAAAAAAAAGTCTAAATAACATTTTGGATACCAGAGCTAAACTAATTTATTAAGAGAAATTATAGATTGGGATTTTAGGGATGTGATAATAAACTTTTGAACTTAACATCATGGAGGTAAATCATGCATAAAAGAATCCATGGTACTATTTCAAGAGGCAAAGCCTAGACTAAGTAGTCATAGAACAAATCATGAATTAAAAAAATGTTTTATGATCCCACTGCTATTTTGGACTGTGCAGCAAAAACTTGCAGTCAGAGAATTGGCCATGAATGTTCCTTGTGAATTCTTTGAAAAGCCCCTTTGTGTTCAGTGACTTCTTTTATACAGTTCCATTCAAATATACTTCAGCTAAGGAAGCAGCAAATGAATTGTTATTTAACAGCAACAATTCCAGACAGATGCCTGTTTTCAAAATCTATCACTAACTACTGAAATTTATATTCCTTAACCTTCCACATCTGTTTTCTGTCTGGTTCTCACAATATCATTTGTGATCCTTGGATCCCTTGAACTTTCCAACAGCTGGTAAATAACATTGTGAATCATTTCTACTCTGCTTTCTAGAATTTCCTTCTGGAGATGTCAAGAAATACATACTATAGGTCATTGGGCTGTGCTGATTAGGTCTGACTTCACCTCTCCTTTTACTGTTGCTGCTCCATCATATTTTAAATTACTTGACTTGTATCAATTCTGGATAACTGCTATTCTGTTGGCCATATTCCCTAATCTCAATTCATTTTAAACAGAAACAGTTACAAAACAGTTAACTTTAGTGTCAGTCTAATTTTATTGATAAGGCCTTCCATTAGAGACCTATTCAATTACTTCCTTTCCTTATAAAAGTGTGTGTGACTTTACTATCCTATTCACCTAAAAATTTCTGGGTATCTTCTTTTCTCCTTCCATTTCCCTGCTCATTCCTTTCACTTCTTATAATCTGGCTTATACATCTTTCCCCTCATTCCCATATTTCTAAAATGATTACTTCCAATTTCACCAATAAAACTGCCATGTGACAAAGAAAATGACCCCAACCAACTTCCTTCTTTGTTATATATAACAGTATTGAAGGCTTTTTTCCTTGAAATTTTATCTTCTTTAGATTATGATATCCTAATATCTCACCCAGCCTTCTGCACATTTAGGCTATTCCCAATGAGTTACTTTCATGTCTACTCCTTAAATGGAGAAAGGGGGTTTGGGAGGTTCCCCAAAGTTTGTTCCTTTTCTCCTTTTTCCCTACAAGTTCTGAGTGAGCACATTCACTGTTACGCTTCAACTATTACTCTCCAAAATATCCCCAAATTCCTTCCCAGTGTCTACTTCCTAATTTCCAGTGGCCTTTGGTTACTTGTACTTGCCAGCTTCTTAAATCTCTCTAAAACACAACCTGTCACTGTCTGTACTTTGAAAAAGGCTTTCTCCTTATTTCTCTATTAATGCTACCTGTACCATCATATTCTTAGTTATCCTAGCCAAAACTTTGGAGTTTTGTTTTGTTTTGTTTTCCATTCATTCCTCTTCCTTAGTTCTCATGTCCAAAGGGTCAGCAAGTCCTACTGATGATATATTTGTTGCAGTTGTTGTTTTTGGTAAGTAATCTAGATCTATCATGTCTTTCCTTTCTATTCTCCCCACCTTCACTATACTTTAGTTTTTTATTATCTTTATTTGGATTATTTCTATAGTCCTCTGTCTAGACTACCTACCACCACTTTCATTCCCTTCCTAGATAACCACACATAAGATTCCTCTTTCTAAAATATCACTTTTGTCATTTAACTGTTTTCCTTAATGGCTCCTCACTGACTACTGAGTACAGACTTCTAAATTTAACATTTACCCTTTGAGGCATAACTTCTGTCACCTGAATGAACCCAATTATCTTTTTTTCTTAAGTAGACTACTCTCTGTGTGCATTACATTCTAATTTTTCTGTTTATGCTAATACTTTTATCACTCCCTACTCACCTCTTGAGTACATAAAATCCTACTTATCCCTCAAAATTTACTCAAATGCCAACTGTTATGAATCTTTTCTGAATGTTCTAAGCTTTATTACTCTTACGGCCTTGCCACACAATGCAGCTTTTCTTACTATAATTATTTGGGCACATGACTTTTCCTTAAAATACGTAGGCCAAGTTTTATCTATCTTAATAACATGTGAACATAACAAAACATGCACACTGCAGTTGTTCAATATATATTTTGTGTTTTTGTTAGGGAAGTGGCTATAAAGTATTTACTGCTATACATGGTGAGAAATATGTACATATTATGATCCAGTATAAGTGAAACATTACTCAGTTTTATCATATAGAGTTCAGTTTGATATTTTCCATTTTGTTCTATTTCACTTGTTTAAGGGTAGTCGCAGAACACTAAATTGACTTAACAAGAGCCCAAACTGTGAAAATCTATTTTAGGGAATTTAGTGTTCTGTCTATAATTTTAAGATAATCCATTCATGATACAGTACTTGATTAGTCTGGTAAAATCATACTAAGATGGACTATATTCTGCTATTGCTAAGTTTAGAGTACTGCTAAATGTAGGCTCCAGCCTTGCCCTTTCTGCATATAACCTTGTGCCAGCAGCAGGTGTAGCACTGTGTGAATTTTGTTATGTAGCAATGATGATTAGACTCACAGTAAGATAATTATATTTTTGGTTCTAAATGTCATATTCTTCCAAACCCAAAAGTTGTCAAACAAACAAAAGTAGGACTGATTTTAAACTGACTCAGCAATTCCTACTTAAAAGATAGCATCTCAAGAGATTTTATGAGTCAGACAAAATAATGAGCAAAAGCAGCAAGTTACAAAAGAGTACAAATTCTATAATTCTATTTATTATGAAATTCAATAAAAGGCAAAAATAATCTATGTTGTTATAAGTCAAAATATTGGTTCCAATGTAAAGGTGGGAAAGTGGTGGTTGACTGGGAAGGTGGCCTGAGGGAGCCTTTTGAGTGGTGATTCCACTTGAGATACATAATAAAAATTCATCAAATTGTACACTTCACATTTTTGTACTTTATTTTGTGTATATTAGATTTCAGTAACAATGTTTTTAAAAATAAATTAAGAAAGACAAGCCATCTTTATTAGCCAAAAAAAGAAAACATATGAGTGAAAGACATGTATGCCTAACAGAATGACCCAGCCCTGCTGTTTGTAAAACTGAGATGGTTGAGGGGGTAACCATAGTGGAATTTCCCACCCTCACAGACAGTTGGCATCTATAACTACAGACTGATTGACATACTTCAGATGGGGGACTAAACTGCTTTTGAACTCAAAAAAGTAGGGAATTACACTGGAAAACAATCAGTAATTTTGTATTTGTTTTTGGTGAGCCACATGACAGTAATCGTGATTTTTATAATGTTTCTTCGAACTGTTACATTACCCATTAGTGAACGTGAAACCAAAGTTTTAATGAAATACAAGTGAATATTAAATAAGAATGCAATGTACATAGAAAAGGTAACTAATGCTTTGACAGGCTTTTGCTTCAGTTATATATGTAAGTATGGTGAAAAAGTACATTTTCTTATTGTGGACTCAAGTGAAAAAATACAATACAAAATTAATACAATTCTATTACACAACATTTTGATCTGAAGCCACGAATTGGAAATCATTGACATATCGGAATTATTGACATGTCTGGAATTATTGACTCTTGCACAATTGCCATTAGCACTTTGCTTTTGCTGTCAAAGTATCACAGGTTAACACATTTTTTTTTTTTAATCCCAACAACTTCCAAACTATAAAAACATTCTTATCTGCCCTAAAATTAATTGGTAAGGAGGAAATAAATTGCTAACTTGGAGCATGACAATCCATTTGCAGCTGCTAAAAAAGATTTGCTTACTCACACAAAATACTCTGAATTGCCCACTTCATTGGCATGTTGTAAATTACCCAACTATCTTTGCCTTCCACATAAAAAATGAGCATGGCAGCTCTGAGAACTGTTTGGCAGTAAAAAACAATGCTCCCTGCCATCAACATTAGGTAGATAAATACACAACACCTGAATCAGCAGAATGAAAACTCTGCTACTTGAATACAGCTTTAGTTCTCTTTGAATAAATGCTACAAAATTAGTTCTGATAAATCAGTGCTTCATGCTGGGAGAACTGGGTACTCTCCTGAGGGTTATAGAACAACCAGATCTTTGGGTGACTGCAATGGGCAACATGCTTAGCAGCAAAAGAGACTGCTTACAAAAGAGAAAAAAGTGATTTGAAACATTAAAAAAAGTGACATGCATCATTTTTTAAATGAGCGGTCAGATTTATTTGTTCAATAAATTAATCATATACTTATATACTCTGTGTTTCTGGAATTTGAAATTATGTAATTAATAATAAACAGTATTCAAACTTCCTGTCAATAAAGGGTATCACCTGAAAACAGTAGAGCTCTAAATATGTCCAAGAAATAAATGTGCAATTTTTGTTTTTAAACTTGAACTAAAAGTTATTAAAAACATGTAACACATCTATTCTCCCGCTTGAATTTAGGGTTTCTAGCAGCATTCAAAGAACTTGACTGACCGTATTATTTATTTAAAAGTATCACTGAAAACAGAAACAAAAATAAAGAAATATCTAAGTTAATAAGACTATTAGCAATTCAGAAAGGGGATCATTAGAACAAAAAATGTTGAAGACTTCCTGGAAAATAAAAAGAAAATGGGTATAACAAGGTTGTAAGATATAAGGTAAATATATAAAAATTAATTTTATTTTATATGTAACCAAATAAATTTAAAATGAACAAATTTTTAAAATGTACCATTAATTTTAATGGCAACAAAAAGTGTAAGGTAACTAGATTATTAAAATATAATTAATTTAAAAATATGTAAAATATATTGACATCAAAGCAGATATAAATACATGAGAGCCATAACATGTTCACAGAAACTTAAATTTATAAAGATGTTGATTCTTCCCAAAATAACGTATAAATTCAATAGAGCAAGATTTTTCATGGAACTCATATGGACAAGATAAGACTGAAGATTAGCCAAAGCGATATTTTAAAAGAATGGCGGGGGTCTGGGAGGCAGTTTGGAATGATGTCAAAGGACATAACACTTCCATAAGACAGCAGAAAAAACTTCAAGAGATATATTGTACAACATGGTGACTATAGTTAATAACGATGTATTGCATTTTGAAAATTGCTAGAGTAGATTTTAAGTGTTCTCACTATAAAAAAAGATAAATTATTTGAGAGAAAGCATATGTTAATTAGCTCAATTGAGCCATTCCACAATGTATACATATTCTAAATCATGTTGTACATAATAAACATACAAAAGTATTATTTGTCAATTAAAAGTAAGTAAATAAGATAAACAAGATAGGAGAACATCTTATCAGATATTAAGACTTATGGAGCCAAGAAACCACCAGAATAGAGTCCAGAAATTCCCAGGTAAATATGGTAATTTCATAAGGGATAGAGCTGGCATGAAAATAATTATTTCATCCCATTAAAATATAGATTTATATTTTTAATATTACGTTCATAAAAATTGATCAAAAGTTATGTCATATTTCTAATTTTATTGATTAATTATGTACCAATAGTAAGTATAATTATAATTCAATACAGGAGAAAATTTTAATTTGTAAAGCCTTATAAACATAGGAAAATAAAACAAATCATTTTAATTCATTTAAAGTTTTTTTTTTGCAGCAAAATGACAGGGCGATCATTTCCCAAGCATACAATTTTGTGTTATCAGGATGAGATTCCAGGTCTATACAGAACAGAAATAAGAGCTAACAGAGAAAATGAAAGAAAAAGTTTTGAGAATAAAAGGATAATACATGAATTTTCTTTGAAATAGATGACTATGGGCATAGAATACTGTAGTATATAGATTCTACTGGTAACATTTAAAAGAATTATATAATAACAGGTTTCTTTTAAAAATATATATATATTTATATATCCAATGATTTTAATCACTGGAAACAAACAAAAAAAATCAACCAATGAAAAGTTGTTATAACTATATCATAAGACTAAGTCAATTTTAAGGTAAAAAACATTCGAATGGTAGATATAGAAACAGATCTGTGTATCTAGATAGAAATTTAGTATATGATAAAGTTTGCATTTCAAATCAATGGAAAAAATGTTTAAATTGTTTAAATTATTTAAAATGTTTAAATTGTTAAATGTTTAAATTGTTTTAAAAAAGATGGGTTTTTAAACAAATGATGGTGGAACAAAAACAAGTGGTTTGCCTTGCATAAATAAGAATGAACTTTTTAGTTAATTAAATATACAAATTATATAGAACATAAATTAAGAAGGAGGTCCTTAAGAGGATAATATTACCAAAAATCCACATTGAAAAGGACTAAAATATTCAATAATATAAATGTCAAACTTCTATAGAACACATGATTGAAGCAAATAGACTTCACAATTCCATTTTATGTAAAGCACAAAAAGAAGCAAAACCAATCTACACTGTTAGAAGGTAAAAGAATAGTTACCCAATTTTTTTGTAGGGGTACAGGGGTGTTACTAGCAATCAAAACGGAACCTGGGGGCAGGAGAGCATCTGGTAATGTATTTATTTAATTTTATGTTTCTTGATCTGATGCTAATAAGGATGGTTTAGACTATAAAATTTCATAGTATATACACACATTATATAGGTGCTTTTCTGTGTGTATATTATAGAGATAAAACAGATTAGAATGGACACATGCACACATGGTATCTGTCTGTCTAGCTAGCTAGTTACAGCACGTATCTTCCACATATCAAATTGCCAATACTGGTAAACTTAGGTATGGGAGTAGCACAAGGAGCTGGTGAGAGAGGAGAATGAAGATCAGGATGAAGTTTTACTTTTGATTTTAAATTGATTTGTATTTATATATTTATGCAAGAAACATGTATTATTGCTATTTTGAAGTGAAAAAAGCCTACACATACGACATATAACATTCAAGACTTGTGACTTACACGTGTCAAAGCAATTCTATAGGGCATACTCTACCTGTGAATCTAATATATTGGAAATTTCATGTGCACCAACATTTACGTCATCCAACTGCAAGCAAAACAAGTTTCTGGCAACCTGGACAAAATCTAAAATGGAACACATTTAAGTAAGAACATAGCATTTAACCCCTTCTAAATCTTACTTTATTCTGTATGAAGTTGCTAATATTTCAACTTTAACCCGCATAAATTATCTTAAAATAGTATTGACTGAAGTGATAGGTAAATGTAGTCCAAATAAGAAGTAAGAGACAAATTGGTCTGAATTTACTTCAGTTAACTTTGCTAAAATTAATAATTCGGTTAAGATAATAATAAAGCAAATATATAGCGTGGACCTACAGTTTTTCAACCCTTGTGTAATAAGTAGAACTTTTTCTGAAACATATGATAATATTATGATTTATGGCTTTTCTAGCTGGAAGAACCTGGGGTTTGATAGCAATTATTAATAGCAGCAGCTAATGTTTATGTAACAGCTGCTGTATGCCAGGCACGGTGCTTAGCAATTTCATCCTCCCAACAGTCTTCTGAGGTAGGTCCTCTTATCCTGTCCATTTTACAGATGAAAAAAATTGAGGCTAAGACAGGTTAAACAGGAAAAAGAACAGTTCATAGGCTTCTTCTGACATGAAGAGTAACTTACTTATCTATGTATTCTCAAATATTTTCCACTTTGGCTACTGTATTTTTAATTTCCAAGGATTCTTTTAAATGTTCTCTGATTGTTCCTGTTTTACAACATCCTACTTTATTTCATGGTTGCATTACCTTCACTTATCTTTTTAAAGATGTTATAAGAGTTTGCCTGAATTTTTTGTTTTGTTTTGTTTTGTTTTTGAGATGAAGTCTCATTCTGTCACCCAGACTGGAGTGCAGTGGCACGATCGTGGCTCATTGCAACCTCCACTGCCCAGGTTCAAGCGATTCTCCTGCTTCAGCCTCCTGAGTAGCTGGGATTACAGGCATGCACCACCATGCCCAGCTGATTTTTGTATTTTTAGTAGAGACAGGGTTTCACCATATTGGCCAGGCTGGTCTTGAACTCCTGACCTCAGGTGACCCACCCACCTTGGCCTCCCAAAGTGCTGGGATTACAGGCATAAGTCACTGCTCCTGGCCTCCTACCTGAAATTCTCTTCTGTGCTTCTGTATTTCTTTTTTTCTAAGTTCCTTTATTCTGTTTGTCTGATAGTTTGGGGTTCTATACTTTATGTTGGAGGATTTCTCCAAATCTCTGGTGACTCTTGACTATGAGTTCATATTTAAGAATTGGGCACTAAAAAAGTTGGTTGGAAATTTTGTGTGTGTAACTTGCTTTGTCAACTGGCAGTTTTCACTACAGGGAAATCTGGTGGCCAGCTGACATTTTTGTTCACTTCTTCAGAGAGAATACTATAGTCTTCTGCCTATAGTAATAAACATGGCGGCAAAGTTCCCTGAGCAATCTGGATGCATATTACGCGTGATGACTCACTATATACTCCACAAACTCCCTTGCTGCTGGCAACTATGGGTCCACGATCTCTGGTTTAATTTCTCAAAGGAATATACTTCTTTTTCCCCGGAGGTGTAGCGTGGTAGATGCCGGACTACTTAAGAAAGGGCAGAAAAGAGCATGCATAATTCTCCTTATAAAGATTTCCAACAATTCTGTTTCAATATCCTGCCTAAAAACTCAGTCTCCAGAAGTACTTGATGTCTTCAATTCCTAAATCATTTTAGGGTCAAATCAACTTGTTCCTCATTGTGATTTTCCTCTATCTTCACACACTTGGGCTTTACCTACCTCTGCTCACAAATTTGTTTACTTTTTCACCCATTTTCCTGTCCTTAGATATTGTGGTTTTAGTTGTATATGTTTTTCTGTTTCTTATTTTCATGATTATTTTGGGATGATTTTCAAGTGGAGATGGGATGAAAAATATCTTTTTATCATCACTTAAAAACCAAAAGGTCAATTCTCTTTTTAGCGATACAGATGCTTTATAAATGATACAATGTTACATCTACTATACAAGAAAAAATTAAATACTTAATAGTGACAAGAAGACAAAACATGTTACATTCAAACATTACTGGTGGTAGAACAAATATATTGCAAAATATCTCTGAAAAACAATTTACCAGTATATATCAAAAGTCTAAACCATTTGTGAGGATTAGGCTTAAGAAAAGAAAGAAAAACAGCTACATTCACAATGATGATAAATACAGATTTGTAATATCAGCTACTAAGAAACAATCAAAATTCACAATAGTAGAAAGCCTTAATATTATAGTACAACAACTAAGTGGTACATTATGGTATCTTTAATAAGAATAGAGTTGATCCCTGAACAACATAGGCTTGAACTACACAAGTTCACTTATACATCAAGTTTTTTCAACCAAATGCATCAAAAATACAGTATTTGCCGGTTGCAGAAGCCACATATATGGAGGGTAAACTTTTACTGTATGTGGGTTCTGCAGGGCTGTCTATGAGATTGAGTATGGCTGGATTTGGGTATATGCAGGCATCTTGGAAACAATTCCCCTCCCATAGCAAGGGATGACTGTAATTATGTAGCATCATAAATATATTTACTACATGATATTAGCTGAAAAAGAATTAGAAGGAACCTCACAGTAGTGAAATTAGAACTTCCATATTTTGTACTGTTTCTTTTGTTATTACTAAAGCAATGTTTATGCAATAAATAAAAAATAAAAAGAATATGATAGAATGATGATAGTTTAGAGCTGTTTAGGTCCTAATAAAATTCTTTTTGCTGACCCTGACAGCTCAGTAATTCTAGCTGAGTTCTTGGGGTACTGATTAAGAAACTTGAAATGGTGTAGTTTTACTTTTCCTTCTCTCCTTCTAAAGAACAAACACTCTTAATGAAAATGTGTCACAATAACTCTTGAATGATGATTCGGTGATAATACAACACAGTAAACCTAATATTACCTCCAAAAGACACTGTCCCTTTTGAGTCTGCTTGTACTTGCTGTCTCAGGGCTTGGTGTTGTTCCTTTGTGGGCTGAATACCAAGATAATTTAGAGCCTGCAAGATAGAGAACTCATGAAAAGCAATTTTTCAAATCTCCAAAGAATAAAATTTTTCATTACAAACTTTACAACCCAGGGTATATAATCAATACCAGAAAGAGTTGACCAGGATTAAACACCCTAGGGAAGTCGGCTGACTATGGATTAAGTGCCTATAAAATATTAGCTTCCTGATTTTACTACTACCTCACTTTTTCCCCAAGACTAGCACTTTGGCTAATACCAAATTTATGACATTATCCTATAACCAAAAATCAAACTATTTCTTAGTTTGTATGATTTGGCAGAAGTAAAATGGCCAAAGAATCCTACCACATCAGATTTACAAGTGACACTCTAAAACATTAATTATATTTGGTTAATATCTTGTCTTTGAGAGCAAAACTGAAGTTGATAGGAATTAGGTTCAACATAAAATCTTCTGATTTTTGGCTTGTTGGGGATTACACAAATAGTAAACTAAAAAGCTTTCTCTGCCACTTACTTCTCTCTTTCATCCGGCTCGTCCCTTAAGGGAAAGCTCTTTCTCCTTTTGGTATCCATTAGTGATTAAAAATTCAGAGACTGTTAATTGTATTCCAATGTCCATTCTCTCCTTGCTCCTTAGTAACTGAACCAACCACAATTTCGGCTGAAAACACTGCCATGCAGCTAAAAGACATTTCCCAGCCCCTTGTACATCTCCAAGCAGCCATGCCACTAACTAGGTACCAGCCAATGAGATACAACGGGAAGTGCCATAGAGTACTACTAGGAAGTCTCCTTTCAAAAGTCAGGGTAAACACTTCTTGTCTATTCGGATTAATAAGGGAGAAAGAAAGAGAAAGAAAAAAGATGAAAGGAAGGAAAGAAAGAGGGATTGATGGAATTTGAGCAGTTCTTTTGGTTCACGTGGTACCTCAGTAAAGATGGTGGAACAGAAAGATAATTGGAACATGGTCCCTGACACTCTGGAACCTCCACAGCAGCCCTGGATTACCTTCTTTCAGCTTCTTTTTGGTGTGAAAGAAATTTCTAAAGGAAACTACTGTTATTTTGAATTCACCAGTTATACATAGCAAAATCTAATCTTAACTAATGCAAAGGGACTGATTGGATGTCCTATTATTGGATATGGCAAGAGCATATATAGTGTCGATCACATCAAAACTAAAATGTAGGCAAAGTTTAGTATTGGTAATTATCTCTTACATATTTCTTCCTCCTTTAGAATCTTGTTCAATCATTTAGTATTTCATTCATTAAATAATTTATTTGGTGCCTACTATTTGTTAGCCACTAAACTATGCATAGCTGATAGATAAATGAAATATAGTCTCTCACCCCAAAGAGTTTATGGTCTCTAGGGTGAGAACAACTGTAAAGAAATAAGTAAAACATGTAATTTAGTAGAAGTATGTATAGGGTATATTAATATACAAAGCAACTGGTTAATTTGTAAGTGCGCAATTTGGGAACAATGAAGAATGGAGGAATAATCTCAGGAAAGATTCTTTCAAAAATGATTTCTGAGCTTAGTGTAGCATCATCTGCTTATCTTGTCTTGCAGTCAAGTATTTGCATTGTATAACATGGCATAATGATTTTTACCTTCTGTATGTTTTTCTCTTCAGTTATAAAAATGTTTCAAATATAAACACAAAAAAGAATAATACAAAGAACAACTATATACTCACTATCATCAATTAGTCGTTAATATGTACTTAAAATTTATGTATATATTTTCAATAAATAAAACTATATATTTGGTTAAAAGTTTTTATAATTGTTCCTCAGCAGGAAGTACTATCCTAAGTATTCTTCCTAGTCCTAATTTAATGACGTTTACTATGTAAGCAAGTATCCCCCAATAATATTTACTATTATTTTGTGCATTTAAGGTTTCACATCAAGAGTATAATCTAAAAGAGTAACTCTACAAATTATTTTTATTTTTATCTCAATTTTGTGATTTCATAATTGCTCAATATTGTCTGCAAAACTAGTTCACTTATTTTAAACTGTGAATAGTAATCCATTGTATAAATTTATTGTAATTTATTATCCATTCCCTGATTAACAGGCTTTTATAACTACTGCAATTTGCTTTTTTAAAAATTACAGATTATACATGCCTCTTTGTATAAATGTATGAAAATTTCTCTACATTATAGCCCTAGAAAAGGAAGTGCTAAGCCACAGGGGGCATATGGTCAATTTTATTAGATATTGTGGAATTGTTCTCCAAATTGGCTTCATCAATTTATGCACACCAGTAGTGAATAAGCATTCCTATTTTTCTACATTCTTAACAGCACCTGCTGTTTCCACTCTTTTATTTTGTCAGTGTTGTATATGAAATAGTATGTTGTTTGTTAATTTGAATTCCCCTAGTTACAAATGCAATTAAACATCATTTACATGTTTATTAGCAATGTTTTTGACTCATAAATTATCTAAAATATGTTTTAAATTTTCATACATGAGGTTTTAAGAAGTATCTTTACTGATTTTGAATTTGGTCTCCTTTTCCAGCTACGACACACAAAAATGTCTCCAGACATTGCCAAGTGTCCCAAGAAGAAACACTGCAGCTCTGCCCTTGAGAACCACTGCTCCAAAGACAACTGCTGTATTAACAATTGTATCTATTTTTTCAGGGTTTTTTCTATGAATATAGTACCTATAAATTTATATAAATTGTGAATTTTTTGCAAAAATTGTCACACTATACATGGTGTTAATAATTATTAATATATCATATCTTTCTATTCTGTACATTTTACAAACATTGCATGCTTTTTAAAATTGTCATAATTGTACACTGTTGAAATGAACTTTTTTTAAAGCGTTCTCCTTCTGATAATCATTTAGAGTGCACACAATTTTTCACTATGGAACACAGTGCTACAAAGTGCTAGTGCTTTTTGCTTTATGCCAATGACTTCAGCAGCTGTAGGAATTATCTGAATTTTAAAAAAAATTATAAAGTATTAATACAGCAGTTATAGAAAATACTATAATAAAGTAATAGATATCTACTATCTTGCTTCATTAAAGCTTAGCACTCAGCTATATTTACTTCCGTTTTTGAATGTAACCAAAACATTATAAAAACCCCTTTTGAACTTATTCCCAGAGGTAAGACTTATCATATATTTGATTTAATATTCCCATGAACTTTTTATTATATAATATTTGGTATATACTAAAAGCATATATGTAAAAAAACATGAGTTTTAAAGTAGGACAGTAAAACACCTATGAATCCACTTAAGCAGCATAAAACTGTGAACACTGTTGGATTCATACTACAATATGGATATGGTATTTCACCAGAGGTAACCATACTAATGAATTCTGAACTATTGATTTCTTCTTTATCATTCTTGATCTGTTTATTTTAAAATGGTTTTTCACATACATATGTATTCCTAACATGTTATTTTGTTTTACCGGTTTTTTAGCTTCATAAAAATGCTGCAGATGGTTTTCTAAAGCTTGCTTTTTTCACTCTACAGTAAGGTTTACTACATATTTCAAATCAGAAAGTGTGAGTTCAACTTTTTTCTTTATTAATTTTTAATTTCAATAGCTTTTGCGATATAGGTAGTTTTTGATTACATAGATGAATTGTATTAATGGTGAAGTCTGAGACTTTAGTTTACCTATTTACCCAAGTAGTGTTCACTGTACTCAATATGTAGTTTTTTATCCCTGCCCCACACACCATCCCCCTTCTGAGTCTCCAAAGTCCATTATTTGACTTCCTTTATGCTTGCCTTATGATACCCAGGGGACGTACTCTGGTTTCTTGGGTGACAGGAAGGGCCATAGGGTTCCCACAAGTTTCTGTCCTTTGTGTTAAGCTACCAGAGTGGGTGGAGGGGCAAAGCCAGGTGGGAGCTGGGTCAGGCAAGTCCGTGTTCTGACTCCACCTGAAGGACAAGCAGTGGCCCTTGTGGGGTTTAGCGAGTAGTTCTCTGGCCACCAGCAGTAATGTTCTAGGTTAAGAGCATAGCTGCCTCTGCTGTACAGAAGAGTTCACACAGGGAGTAGGGAGTAGCAGATGGCAGTAAGCATCACCTAGCTCCCATGCACTTGGCAAGGCAGGTCTCTCACTTGCAGTGTTGGCCAGAAGCAGCTAGCTAAATTCCAGCTAGCTAAACTCACAACTGCCCCAGGTCATAAGCCTTTCACATAGACAGGAACCCTAGGCTTTCAGGCCACACCCTTTCCAGTCTACTTGCAAAGCCAGGGTGCCCAAGCTCCTCTGCCTGAGGCTGCAGCATACTTCCCACTTGTTCCCTGGTTCTGGACAAGGGAGTTCATCCCATTTGAGATTAAATCGTGAATTTCAGTTGGGAGCTTCTCTCAACCTGCAACCACTGCCTGACTTAGTTGTCTGACTTCCACAAAGTCCCCTGTAATGTAGAATCAGGAATGGCTTCCTTCGGTCCATGTTGGAGGCTGCAAATGCACGCTATGCTCTTCCCACTGCCCCCTATATTAGTTCCAGTGCTGGGCAGGGTTAATGCCTTCTCCTGTGAGCTACACTGCTAGGTTCCCCAGTGGGGGTGTATATCTCTACCCATCTTACACTCTTGGGACTTAGTTTTTTGGCTGGCTCATGGTGTAGGCTGCAGCCTCCTGCTTCTTTCAAAGGGTTTTGGGGTTTCATTCCATTTTCCTTTAAGCTCCTACATTGCTTCTTGGGAAAAGGTTCACAGTGTGAATATCGACACACTATTTTGTCTTTCCAAGGAGGACAGACATGCTAATACCACTCTAATCTACCATCTTGGGAAAAAAACAAAAACAAAAAACTTCTTTTTCATGACTGTTTCAGCTACTTTGGGTCTTTTGCATTTCCATACAAATGGATCCGTCTTTTCTTGCATTTCCTACAAATGGATAGGGTCACCTTATCCATTTCTGAAAAATAGCCAGCTGATATTTTGATAAAGATTGCATTAAATCTGTATATCAATGTGGGGAGTATTGCAATCTTAACAATTAAGCTCATAGATTCATGAGCACAACATGTCTTTCCATTTATTTAGATCTTCTTTAATTTCTTTCAATGATGGTTTGTAGTTTTAATTATGTAAGTCTTACACTTCTTTTGTTAAATTTATTCCTAAATATTTTATTCTTTTAGATGCTATTGTAAAAGATTGTCCACTGTTCATTATTAGTGTATAGAAATACAATTGCTTCTTATATATGATCTTGTATACTGTAAACTTGCTGAACTCATTTTTAGGTCTAACAATATTGTGGTGGATTCCTTAGGATTTCTTATATACAAGATCACATCATGTGGGAATAGAGATAGTTTTAATTCTTCCTGCAATCTGGATGCCTTTTATTTCCTTTTCTTGTCTAATTATCCTGGCTAGAACCTCCAGCACAGTATAAAGTAGAAGTGGCAAAGCAGACATCCTTGTCTTATCCCTGATGTTAGGAAGGAACCATCCAGTTTTCTACCATTAAGTATGATGTTAGCAGTAGGCTTACATAAATGTCCCTTTTGAAGTTTAGGAGATTCCTTTCTATTGTTAGTTTATTGGGTATTTTTTATCATGCAAAGGTGTTAGGTTTTGTCAGATATTTTTCTTGTGTCTATTGAGACTATCATGTAAAAGAATAAAAAAATCAAGTATCTGCTTTTAATAATAATAAAAAAAAGACTATCATATGGTTTTGTCCTTTATTCTATTAACATATTGATTTTCCTATATTAAACCAACTTTGCATTCCTGAAATCAAGAGATGGGTCAGTACTATTTGTACAAAGTTTTTTTGATTACTAATTCAATCTTTTTACTTGTTATAGTCTGCTTAGTTTTTCTATGTCTTCTTGAGTTAGTCTTGGTAGTTTGTGTCTTTCTAGGAATTTGTCCATTTCATCTAGGTTACCTAATTTGATGGCAGATAATTATTCATAGTATTCTCCTATTTTGTTTTATTTCATATGGGCAACAGTAATATCTATAACTTACTTTCTTTTTTAATTAAATTAATTTTTTTTTTTTTTTTGAGACAGAGTCTCGCTCTGTTGCCCAGGCTGGAGTACAGTGATGGGATCTCAGCTTACTGCAAGCTCTGCCTCCTGGGTTGACGTCATTCTCCTGCCTCAGCCTCCTAAGTAGCTGGGACTACAGGTGCCTACCACCATGTCCGGCTAATTTTTTGTATTTTTTTTTAGTAGAGACAGGGTTTCACTGTGTTAGCCAGGATGGTTTTGATCTCCTGACCTCATCATCCACCTGCCTCAGCCTCCTAAAGTGCTGGGATTACAGGTGTGAGCCACCGTGCCCGGCCATCTATAACTTACTAAAACATGACATTGTGAAATTTGCGCTGATGTGGGAGGCTCTTGTTCCTTCATTTTCCTTACTATATAGTATTCCTCATATAATAATAATCATGCTACCATGGATTTATCCATTCTTTTATTGATGAACATTTAGACTGTCTCCTATCATTTATTCTTTTAAATAATGCTGATATATTCTTGTATCTATTGGTCAGGATGGTCTAGTTACACCATTGTTTCTCTCTAAGACCCCAAAGTCTTAGTAACCTAGAAAAGATAAAGGTTCGTTTTCTCCTTGCTAATGTTACATATTCAGTGTGAGTCAGCTGGTTTCTCTTTCTCTGTATTTTTCACTTAGGGACTCTAACTGTCAGAGCTTCCACCATCAGAAGTTTTGCTGCCTGCTAAAGCAGAGATGAAAGAAATATGATGAACTGCACATTGGCTCTTTATTAAAGAAGATGGGAAAGTACAATTCTATCACTGGCTGACAAGGATGAGAACCTGATATAGCTGAAAAGCTCTAACTACTACTGTACTGTACATATCTCCTTATATGGTGGCACTAGAATTGCTCTAGTGTATATGTCCAGAAGCAGAATTGTGAGGTTAAATGATGTAAGCAGGTTCAGTGTCGCCAAATTGTTCTCTAAAGTTACAATCCCCATGAGTATCACATGAGAGTTCCCAGGTCTTTCTCTGTATCTTTGTGAACAATTACTCTATGTTTGTCTACTTCATGAGTAGGCAATTGTACCTCACCGCTGCTTTATTTTCATTTTTCCAGAGGGCATCTTTTCATATATTTAACTGCCATCAATTTTTTTTACTTTTGTAAATAGTCCATTCATTTGTACCAATCATCTTTCTTTGGGGTTATCTGTATTTTCCTTGGGCTAGTTGGAGCATTTTCCCTAATTCTTTTTTTTTTGGAAAAGGGCAACCAGCCCTTGCAGAATCTTGTGTTTCTCTAAATAAAGATACCAGTTCTAGAATTCCATCTGAAAATGGCCTGAGGCCATGCTAAAACTGAGCCCCAATATCTGAGTCCTTCCCTGAGCCATATGATGGCTCACAAGTGCTCACACACTTCTATTGTGAGATTTCCCTCCCTCCTCTTCTCTCTTCCATTTTTCTTTTTTTTCTTCCTTCCTAGCTTGACTATAAATTTTAAAAACTTCTTTATTTAATTCATTGTCTCTATATACAAGTTTAGCATCTCTAATCCAAAAAGCCAAAATCGAAAATGCTCCCAAATCTAAAACTTTTTGAGTGCCAACATAATACCACAAATTGTCCACACGGGTGGCTGAGTCCACACCTTTGCTTTCTGATGGTTCAGTATATACAAACTTTGTTTTATGGATAAAACTATTTTAAAACATTGTATAAAATTACCTTCAGGCTATGTTTCTCAGGCATATATATGAATTTTCCTGTTGAGACTTAGGTCCCATTCCCATGATATCTCATTAGGTATACATGCAAATATTCCAAAATCTGAAAATATCAAAAATTTCAAACACTTCCGGCTCCTAACATTTTGGATAAGGGAGACTCAATCCTATATTCATGGCAGGAATGGGTTCTAGATTTCCTGGATTATACAATGTTGCCAGAAGTAGAAGTTCTGTGCCTAACTGTTCAAGGATTACACAGACACTTTTGAAAGTTTGTTAAGAACTATGGACCCGCTCCCAGAATAATAGCCATATATGCAAATTTTAATCTAGAATTTCTGGGGTTCATAAACTCCAAGTTAAGCATTTATGGCTGTAAGTTATGCCATTTAGTTGTTACTAGGCAAAAATCATTTTCCAGATATATATTTGAAATCTTCCATAATGAAGAGTTAAAAATTATACACACACAAACACATACACACACACAGCGGTCACTTTCCTATTAAAAATACCTCAATGGCTTTTTACTGAACTCAGATTAAAATCCAAAGACCTCACCTAGGCCTACAAAGAAATGATCTGATTATCTCCCTGACTTAGGTCGTTAGTAACACTCTTTCCCTTGATCATATTATGCCAGGAACACATTTCTGTTTTTCTTAAAAAAAGTCCAGGCTCTCCTGTCTTAGCACTTTTGCATTAACTGTTTTCTTATATCTCAGATGTTTTTCCCTAGCACCATAATTCTCACACTTCACGTCTCAGTTTAAATTTCACCTTCTCAGAGGGCTCTTCTGTGACTACCAATCTGAAATAATCTACCAGTCACTCTGTCACTCTTATTATTTGATATGTACTCTTGTTATTCACTTGTTTTTTGAATTTTCTACCTCCTCCACCACAATGAATTATAAAGACCAAGAAATAACTTTTTGTCTTGTTTACCACCAATTTTACAGTGCCAAAACCCTATAGTGCCTCAACCAGAGGAAGGAAACAATAAATATTTGTTGAGTAAAAGTAACCTTGTAATCTTTGGTAATCTAAGATGTCTGAACTGGATTCACCTACAACCTCTTCTGACTTGCCATGAGAAATGAAGGAAACCAGTAGGATAGAATCAAAAAAATAACAGAATGCATATATGCCTTGATACTGCATACTTTATGTTTTCATGATTAGAGAAATTCAAACAATCTTGAAAGAAGTGAACTACATCTAGAAGTTCACTAGCAAGCAATAACCGCTATTAATATTTTGGTATATAAAGCTTTCAGAATTTTATTGATGAACAAATCTATTTTAAAAAGGCACTCCTACAGAAGAGTCAGAACTGAAAAAAAAGGCATTCCATGTCAATGAACATAACTCTTAAATATACCATGTGTTATTAGATCAAGCTCCTATTGATTGCCATGAATTTTTCACTAATATAAACATTGCCACTGTGAACAGCCTTCCACATACATCTTTGTGCCCCCGTCTATTATTTACTTAGGAAAATTTCTTAAATGAGGAATTACTACCTGAAAAGCATAGGCAAAATTCAAATTTTGATACATATTGTGAAACTATTCTTGAGTCATTTTTGTTTGATAAATTTTTAAGAAATCCTCATTTTTTTCTTAAAAAAATAGTAATATTTTATAATTTATGTGAGAGTTACAATGTATTTCTGATAATACAGAAAAGATCCTGGGGGAATCCTGCCAGAAAAGTTTTTAAAAATTACTAGATAATAATAAACAATAACATCCACAAACACCTTAAACGCTTGGATCGGCTTAGGAGAGAGAGTGATACCAAAATTTATGAAGACACAAGAATACACAGAGGTAAGTAAGCATAAAGACAATGGATGCCAATTCTTTTTTATAAAAAATTATGATTACGATTATTTTCAGAGACAGGGTCTCACTCTTACTGGAGTGAAGTGGCATGATCATGGCTCACTGCAGCCTGGACCTCCTAGGCTCAAGGGATCTTCCTCCCTCAGTCTCCAAGTAGCTGGGACTACAGGTGTGCACCACCACGACTGGCTAATTTTTAACAAATTTTTTGAGACATGGGATCTCATTCTGCTGCCCAGGCTGGTCTCAAACTCCTGGCTTCAAGCGATCCTCTTGCCTTGGCCTCCCAAAGCACTGAATGTACAGGCATGTGCTACCATGCCCACCCCAAGAATCTCCTAATTCTTGATGGCCTAAAACCTGCAAGCAGGAGGAAAGCATCTAAGGCCTAATACAGGGAGGCAGGATTAAATCACCCAAACAATGCTGGAACCTCATAGTGAACACTTTCAGTAAAATGGTAAACTAAGAAGAAAGTCCTACAGACATTACAGAATATGTCTTCCTTAGGTCTGGGTGGAAGAAAAAATATTTTTCCTGAGAGTGTATAACTATAACAATAGGTACAATAGTTTTATAGCCTGAAAAATCACAACCTGGGAATTTAGTTCCAGTAGTTCCTGATGTCTAAGAAACATACATATGTAAATCTTTTCCACAGGTTTTATATATTAGCTTCAAAATTCACAAAGATAAAATTCCATTTTTTCATTAAAGTATAATTTTATTTTTAAATTTTTTAAATTTTTATTTCTTGAGATGGAGTTTCACTCTTGTCGCCCAAACTGGAGTGCAATGGCATGATCTCAGCTCACTGCAACCCCTGCCTCATGGGTTCAAGAGATTCTCCTGCCTCAGCCTCCCAAGTAGCTGGGATTATAGGCCAATGCCACCACACCTGTGTAATTTTTGTATTTTTAGTAGAGATGGTGCTTCACCATGTTGGCCAGCCTAGTCTCGAACTCCTGTCCTCAGGTGATCCACCTGCCTCGGCCTCCCAAAGTGCTGAGATTACTTACAGGCATGAGCCATCGTGCCAGGCCGAAAGTATAATTTTTTAAAAAATCACAACATATGAGGGAATATGACATCATAAGCAAAAGTAAACATACATACAAACAACAGATGTGACAACCAAAGACTGCAGCTACTGTATAGTTAGACATAGAATATGTTTAACATATTTAAGTTAAAAAGGTGAATCAAGAATAAGAGGAACAATATATTATAACAATACTAGGTAGACAATAACAAATTAGAAACTTAATGAGTATGTGAAATAGCAGACGGTTGAAGAGAGTGAAGCAGAGAAACAATGTATAGGAGAAAGAGTTGAAAATGCAGCCGGGCGCGGTGGCTCACGCCTGTAATCCCAGCACTTTGGGAGGCCGAGGCGGGCGGATCACAAGGTCAGGAGATCGAGACCATGGTGAAACCCCGTCTCTACTAAAAAATAGAAAAAAAAATTAGCCAGGCGCAGTGGCGGGCGCCTGTAGTCCCAGCTACTCAGGAGGCTGAGGTAGGAGAATGGCGTGAACTCGGGAGGCGGAGCTTGCAGTGAGCCGAGATTGCGCCACTGCACTCCAGCCTGGGCGACAGAGCGAGACTCCGTCTCAAAAAAAAAAAAAAAAAAAGAAAAAAAAAAGAAAATGCAGCACAGATAGATAAGAAGATGCAAAATATGAAGGAGAAGCTTGAAAGACATGGAAGATGAGCAAGTCTGTCTATAAATATGTAATTGAACTGGTAACAGATAATAAAGAGAATTAAAGAGAGGCAATATTCAAAGTGATGCTAGCTGAGAATTTTGTAGAACCTAAAAAAGATATAAATCTGTAGATTTATGAAGCCTGAAAAATCCTAAATAGGCTAACATAAGAGAAATCAACACCTGGATACACCAAGGTGAAAATACAGAACACCAATAACGTAATATTTTCAAAAGCAGAAATAGTGAAAAGACAGATCATTACAAAATAAAGACAGAGCGACAGTTGAGTTCTCAAAATAGCAACAACAGAAACCAGAAAAAATAAAAATAAGAGCTTCAAAAATCTTAGAGACAATAACTGTGACCCTAGAGTTATATGCCTAATAAAATTCTTTTTCAAAAATGAGGGCAAAATATTTTCAGAAAAATTTAAAAATGAGTTTTCTATCAACCTATACAAAAAGAACATTTAAAGGGGTTACTTAGAGAAAAGGGAAAATGACCCCCCAAAATGTCAGAAATGCAAAATAGACCAATGAATAAAGAATATGGTAAACATGCACAAATCTAAACTATCACTGACTACAAGATTATAATTCCTAATTTATAAAACTATACATAGATATTAATAATTCATAATTTGTAACACTACACAGACATAGGCCAAAACCAAAATATTGGACAATTATAGATACATAAATTGAGAAGAGGGTGATCAGAATTAATGTATTATAGGGCTTTGTATGTACAAAGGAATTACCTGATTAACTTTAGACTTTTAAGTTAAATGTGCATGTTAAAATCTTAAGGAAATCACTAAAAGAATAGCAAGAGAAGACATAATTTTCAAACAAGTTGGAGGTAAAAAGTAAAACGCAAAAGCAATTAATCAAATAATCAAATATAATCAAACCAAAAGAATATAATAAAAAGGGGAATAAAAGAAGTGATAAAAAAGAGAACAAAAAGAAATTTAAAAAATAAGATGGTAGAAATACATCAAACTATTTTATAATTAGAATACATTTAAAGTATATGAAGCAATAAGAACTCTTACATAAGACTAGTACGAATGACAATTGAGAAAATGACTTTAGAAAACAATTAAGTAATCCAACAATTATTTTTTCAGCATATACTATGAGCCAAGCATTTTTGTAGGAGCTGAAAACACAGAAGCAAAAATTTTAGCAACACCTCACATAAACTGAAAATAAACTCGGGCTACCCTCTTTTGGTCCCCTCCCTTTGTATGGGAGCTCTGCTTTCACTCTATTAAATCTTGCAACTGCACTCCTTTGGTCCGTGTTTGTTACGGCTCAAGCTGAGCTTTTGCTTGCCGTCCACCACTGCTGCTTGCTGCCATTGCAGACACGCCACTGATTTCCATCCCTCCCAATCCGCCACTGACTTCCATCCCTCCTGATCTGGCAGGGTGTCTGCTGTGCTCCTGATCCAGCAAGGTGCCCATTGCCGCTCCTGATCGGGCTAAAGGTTTGCCATTGTTCCTGCATGGCTAAGCGCCCAGGTTTGTCCTAATGGAGTTGAACATTAGCCACTGGGATCCACAGTTCTCTTCCATGACCCTTGGCTTCTAATAGAGCTATAACACTCACTGCAGGGCCCAAGATTCCATTCCTTGGAATCCATGAGGCCAAGAACCCCAGGTCAGAGAACACGAGGCTTGCCACCATCTTGGAAGAGGCCCGCCACCATCTTGGGAGCTCTGGGAGCAAGGACCTGGTAACATTTTGGAGACCATGAAGGGACCTCCAAAGCGGTGAGTAATATTGGACCACTTTCACTTGCTATTCTGTCCCATCCTTCCTTACAATTGGAGGAAAATACTGGGCACCTGTCGGCTGGTTAAAAACGATTAGCATGGCCACCAGACTTAAGACTCAGGTGTGAGACTGTCTGGGGAAGGGCTTTCTAACAACCCCCAACACTTCTGGGTTGGGAGCATTCGTCTGCCTAGAACCAGCTTCCGCTTTCAATTCTCTTGGGGAAGCCGAGGGCCGACTAGAGGCAGAAAGCTATCATCCCAAACTCCCAGCGTTAGCTGGTTGAGATCATTGCACAGCCAGAAGTCTCTACTCAACAGTCGCCCATGCGTGTGCCCCTACCTTTCTTTGTGACCCATAGCTTCTGGGTCCCGAACATGACTTTCTTGAAAGTGTAGCCCCAAAATTCTCCTTACCTCTGAATCTACTTCCTCTGATCCCTGCCTCCTAGGTACTGATACTTCAGACTTTCATTTCCTCTAGCAAGTTGCATCTCCAAAGTGATCTAAGGAAGTTCTACATGTGAGCATCCTTAGGCATCTAGTCTTGTCCCTGGTGTCCTTCCCAATTTAGGCATACAGCTCTTCACATGGGCGGTTATGTGGGACCTGTTCCCCACCACCCTTGCCAGGACCCCAAGTTTGTAAATGGCTAAGAGAAAAGAGACAGAGAGACAGACAGAGAGGAGAGAGACAGAGGCAGAGAGCGAGACAGGCAGAGAGGTGAAAGAAGCAGAGGAGAAAGAGGCAGAGAGGAGAAAAAGGGAGTCAAAGAGAGAAAGAAAGAGAAAGATAGAAATAGTAAAAAACAAACAAACAAACAAACAAACAAACCCCAACAGTGTGCCCTATTCCTTTAAAAGCCAGGGTAAATTTAAAACCTATAATTGATAATTGAAGGTCTTCTCCACGACCCTGTAACACTCCAATACTACCTTGTCAGTGTAAACAAGGGCATAGCCTGAAAACACTGAGACCACTAACAAACTGTAGCCTTCCTATCAAAAATCCTTAACCCAGTAACCCATGGATGGCCCAAATGCATTCAATCTGTAGTGGCAACTGCTTTGCTAACAGAAGAAAGTAGAAAAGTAACTTTTAGAGGAAACCTCATTGTGAGCACACCTCACCAGTTCCGAATTATTCTAAGTCCAAAAAGCAAAAAGGTAGCTTACTAACTCAAAAATCTTAAAGTATAGGGCTATTCTGTTAGAAAAAGGTGATTTAACATTAACCACTGATAATTCCCTTAACCCAGCAGATTTCCTTACAGGGGATTTAAATCTTAATTACCATACAAAGGTCTGACCAGACCTAGGAGGAACTCCCTTCAGGATGACAGATGGTTCCTCCAAGGTGATTGAGGGAAAAACCACAATGAGCATTCAGTAATTGATAGGGAGACTCTTGTGGAAGCAGAGTTAGAAAAATAGCCTAATAATTGGTCTCCTCAAACTTACGAGCAGTTTGCACTCAGCGAAGCCTTAAAGTACTTACAGAATCAAAGACTATCTCAATCCTGACTCCAAAGGTTACCTACACCCTCTCTGAAACGAATTTGCATAAGAATTGTTTATGGTAATGCATCTTGATGGGGCAGCTGGGTTGTTATGAAATACTCAGGAACCCAGTCCAGCTCTAGGACTCGCCCTCCAGCACAAAGGCAATGTTGGGCATGCTGGTAAAGGACTAGAATCCAGCAGCCCGGACCCCTTTCTTTGTGGTCAAGAAAGGCGGGAAAACAGGTGCAGGACTGCTACATCGGTGAGCGAAACTAATCCGATAAGCAGAAGTCCATGGGTGGTTATGCACCCTGGAAAGGAATAAGCATTAGGACCACAGAGGACGCTCTAGGACTAATGCTCATCAGAAAATGACTAGGGGTGCTGGCATCCCTATGTTCTTTTTTCAGATAGGAAATGTTTCCCTCAAGGCAAAAATGCCCCTAAGATGTATTCTGGAGAACTGGGACCAATTTGACCCTCAGACACTAAGAAAGAAACAACTTATATTCTTCTGCAGTACAGCCTGGCCACAATATCTACTTCAAGGAGGAGAAACCTGGCCGCCTGAGGGAAGTATAAATTATAACACCATCTTACAGCTAGACCTCTTTTGTAGAAAAGAAGGCAAATGGAGTCAAGTGCCATATGTACAAACTTTCTTTTCATTAAGAGACAACTCACGATTATGTAAAAAGTGTGATTTATGACCTACAGGAAGCCCTGAGTCTACCTCCCTACCCCAGCGTCCCCCCAACTCCTTCCTCAACTAATAAGGACCCCCCTTCAACCCAAACAGTCCAAAAGGAGATAGAAAAAGGGGTAAACAATGAACCCAAGAGTGCCAATATTCCCCGATTATGCCCCCTCCAAGCAGTGGGAGGAGGAGAATTTGGCCCAGTCAGAGTGCATGTACCTTTTTCCCTCTCAGACTTGAAGCAAATTTAAACAGACCTAGGTAAATTCTCAGATAACCTGATGGCTATATTGATGTTTTACAAGGGTTAGGACAATCCTTTGATCTAACATGGAGACATATAATGTTACTGCTAAATCAGACATTAACCCCAAATGAGAGAAGTGCCGCCATAACTGCAGCCAGAGAGTTTGACGAGCTCTGGTATCTCAGTCAGGTCAATGACAGGATGACAACAGAGGAAAGAGAAGGATTCCCCACAGGCCAGCAGGCAGTTCCCAGTGTAGACTCTCATTGGGACACAGAATCAGAACATGGAGATTGGTGCCACAGATATTTGCTAACTTGCGTGCTAGAAGGACTAAGGCAAACTAGGAAGAAGCCTGTGAATTATTCGTTGATGTCCACTAAAACACAGGGAAAGGAAGAAAATCCTACCGCCTTTCTGGAGAGACTAAGGGAGGCACTGAGGAAGCATACCTCTCTGTCACCTGACTCTACTAAAGGCCAACTAATCTTAGAGGATAAGTTTATCACTCAGTCAGCTGCAGACATTAGAAAAAACTTCAAAAGTCCGCCTTAGGCCTGGAGCAAAACTTAGAAACCCTATTGAACTTGGCAACTTCGGTTTTTTATATTACAGATCAGGAGGAGCAGGCGAAACGGGACAAACTGGATTAAAAAAAAAAAAAAAAGGCCACCACTTTAGTCATGGCCCTCAGGCAAGCAGACTTTGGAGGCTCTGGAAAAGGGAAAACCTAGGCAAATTGAATGCCTAATAGGGCTTGCTTCCAGTGCGGCCTACAAGGACACTTTAAAAAAGATTGTACAAGTAGAAATAAGCTGCCCCCCTGTCCATGGTCCTTATGTCAAGGGAATCACTGGAAGGCCAATTGTCTCAGGGGACAAAGGTCCTCTGAGTCAGAAGCCACTAACCAGATGATCCAGCAACAGGACTGAGGGTGACCGGGGCAAGCGCCAGCCCATGCCATCACCCTCATAGAGCCCCGGGTATGCTTGACCATTGAGGGCCAGGAGGTTAACTGTCTCCTGGACACTGGTGCAGCCTTCTCATCTATCCCGGACAACTGTCCAGATCTGTCACTATCCGAGGGGTCCTAGGACAGCCAGTCACTGGATACTTCTCCCAGCCACTAAGTTGTGATTGGGGAACTTTACTCTTTTCACGTGCTTTTCTAATTATGCCTGAAAGCCCCACTCCCTTGTTAGGGAGAGACATTCTAGCAAAAGCAGGGGCCATTGTACACCTGAACATAGGAGAAGGAACACCCGTTTGTTGTCCCCTGCTTGAGGAAGGAATTAATCCTGAAGTCTGGGCAACAGAAGGACAATATGGATGAGCAAAGAATGCCCATCCTGTTCAAATTAAACTAAAGGATTCCACCTCCTATACCCCAAAGGCAGTACCCCCTTAGACCCAAGGCCCAACAAGGATTCAAAATAAACTGTTAAGGACCTAAAAGCCTAAGGTCTAGTAAAACCATGCAATAGCCCCTGCAATACTCCAATTTTAGGAGTACAGAAACCCAACGGACAGTAGAAGTTAGTGCAAGATCTCAGGATTATCAATGAGGCCCTTGTCCCTCTATACCCAGCTGTACCTAACCCTTATACTCTGCTTTCCCAAATACCAGAGGAAGCAGAGTGGTTTACAGTCCTGGACCTTAAGGATGCATTTTTCTGCATCCCTGTACATCCTGACTCTCAATTCTTGTTTGCCTTTGAAGGTCCTTCAAACCCAATGTCTCAACTCACCTGGACTATTTTACCCCGAGGATTCAGGGATAGCCCCCATCTATTTGGGGCATTAGCCCAAGACTGGAGCCAGTTCTCACACCTGGACATGCTTGTCCTTCCGTACATGGATGATTTACCTTTAGCCGTCTGTTCAGAAACCATGTGCCATCAAGCCACCCAAGCGCTCTTAAATTTCCCTATACTGCCTTATCCTCATCTCAAAACCCTAAAGCAACTAAGAGGGTTCCTTGGCATAACAGGCTTCTGCTGAATATGGATTCCCAGGTACGGTGAAATAGCAAGGCCATTATATTCAGTAATTAAGGAAACTCAGAAAGCCAATACCCATTTAGTAAGATGGACACCTGAAGCAGAAGTGGCTTTCCAGGCCCTAAAGAAGGCCTTAACCCAAGCCCCGGTGTTAAGCTTGCCAACAGGGCAAGACTTTTCTTTATATGTCACAGAAAAAAAAAAATAGCTCTAGGAGTCCTTACACAGGTCCAAGGGATGAGCTTGCAACCCGTGGCATACCTGAGTAAGGAAATGGATGTAGTGGTAAAGGGTTGGCCTCATTGTTTACGGGAAGGGGCGGCAGTAGCAGTCTTAGTATCTGAAGCAGTTAAAATAATACAGGGAAGAGATCTTACTGTGTGGACATCTCATGATGTGAACAGTATACTCACTGCTAAAGGAGACTTGTGGCTGTCAGACAACCATTCACTTAAATATCAGGCTCTATTACTTGAAAGGCCAGTGCTGCAACTGCGCACTTGTGCAACTCTTAACCCAGCCACATTTCTTCCAGACAAAGAAGAAAAGGTAGACTAACGGTCAAAAAATAATTGCTCAAACCTACGCCACTCGAGGGGACCTTCTAGAGGTTCCCTTGATTGATTCCGACCTCAACTTGTATACTGATGCAAGTTCCTTTGTAGAAAAAGGACTTCAAAAAGCGGAGTATGCAGTGGTCAGTGATAATGGAATACTTGAAAGTAATCCCCTCACTCCAGGAACTAGTGCTCAGCTGGCAGAACTAATCTCACTCGGGCACTAGAATTAGGAGAAGGAAAAGGGTAAATATATATACAGACTCTAAGTATACTTACCTAGTCCTCCATGCCCATGAGGCAATATGGAGAGAAAGGGAATTCCTAACTTCTGAGGGAACATCTATCAAACATCAAGAAACCATCAGGAGATTATTATTGGCTACACAGAAATCTAAAGAGGTGGCAGTCTTACACTGCTGGGGTCATCAGAAAGGAAAGGGAAATAAAAGGGAACCGCCAAGCAGATATTGAAGCAAAAAGAGCCACAAGGCAGGATCCTCTATTAGAAATGCTTATAGAAGGACCCCTAGTATGGGGTCATTCCCACTGGGAAACCAAGCCCCAGTACTCAGAAGAAGAAATGGAATGGGGAACCTCACGAGGACATAGTTTCCTCCCCTCAGGATGGCTAGCCACCGAAGAAGGAAAAATACTTTTGCCTGCAGCTAACCAATGGCACACTGTGAAGTGTGCCAAAGAAATAATCCCCTGCACTGCAGGTTATACATTTCAATCCCTGTATCTTTAACCTCCTTGTTAAGTTTGTCTCTTCCAGAATTGAAGCTGTAAAACTACAAATGGTTCTTCAAATGGAGCCCCTGATGCAGTCCATGACTAAGATCTACCGCAGACCCCTGGACCGGCCTGCTAGCCCATGCTCCGATGTTAATGACATTGGTGGCACCCCTCCCGAGGAAATCTCAATTGCGCAACCCCTACTACACCCCAATTCAGCAGGAAGCAGTTAGAGCAGTTGTCAGCCAACCTCCCCAACAGAGGGGAAATTTTGAGTTCGTCATTTCTGAATTTTTTAAAAATTTTCACTTATTTTAAATATTGTGGGATCAAAGAGTTTATTTTCT
This sequence comes from Chlorocebus sabaeus, assembly GCF_047675955.1. Classification (NCBI taxonomy): domain Eukaryota; kingdom Metazoa; phylum Chordata; class Mammalia; order Primates; family Cercopithecidae; genus Chlorocebus; species Chlorocebus sabaeus. Next base: position 43,401,378 of record NC_132919.1, read on the forward strand.
TTTCTTTTTCTTCCCCCCCGCGCTTTTTTTTTTTTTTTTTTGGCAGTTGCAAGATTTAATAGAGTGAAAACAGAGCTCCCATAGAAAGGGAGGGGACCCAAAGAGGGTAGCTGTTGGCAGCTTGAATGCCTGGGTTTATATCCCGATCACTGTCCCTCCCACTGTACTCTCAGACGACAGATGGTTGGCTATTTCTTTACCTCCTGTTTTTGCCTAATTAGCATTTTAGTGAGCTTTCTTTACTACCTGATTGGTCGGGTGTGAGCTAAGTTGCAAGCCCTGTTTTTAAAGGTGAATGCGGTCACCTTCCCAGCTAGACTTAGGGATTCTTAGTCGGCCTAGGAAATCCAGCTAGTCCTGTCCCTCAGTCCCCCCTCTCAACAGGAAAATCCAACTGCTGTTGGGGATGGGGACAGGTACATATGATCAAGAAGAAATACATTAGCAACGTCAAAGGTTCTGATTCTTAAGTTGGGTGATGGGTAAATGTGTGTTTGCTTTATTATTCTTTAAACTGTATGTGTATAATGCATTCTTGGTACAGGATGAATGTTTTAATATAAAGAAATAAAAAATTTTTAAAAATAATGCAAATAGTGTGTCACAGAAGGTGCTCAATATATGGTAATTCTTACATAAGTAATAATAAAATTACAAAATGCAATTAACTACAGTGTACACTGATCTAGAGCTAAGCTTAGTAATAAATGAGTTTTGTTGAAAGTTCACACTAGATGAATACGGCACGTCATGTTAGGTAAGTTCTTACATTTAAGTTGGAAGTAACATGTTTTATCAAAAAGTAGGTCTCATATGTAAGCACAGTATGTATGGGGAAAAAAGTAAAATAAGTTGGTTCCAATAATTTATTAAATGACTAAGGTCATCTTTTAACCTGAAGCAAAAATAAAAGTTTGTTAATTAAACAAATAAATGTACTGAAGTTTTTCTGATGTCTGAATGATGAATTTTAAAAATTACTTTGTTACAATATTAGTCACACACCTTTCAGCCTAATACAAAGAACATTTCATTAACATTGGGTATGCCATTACTCTCTACAGTTTTCTTGAAATGTTACAGAAATGGCAAGAGGTAAAAGTAAGTATCAGTGAAATGGCATCCATATCCCAAAGCATCTTCCATAGGTATAAATATATAGATAATGCAGAGGTACAATATTTGGATTTCAAGCCAAGCAATAAATTGTATCCCTATTTGCTAAGTTTATAATGCATATTTTTAAGTTTAATATTAGGATCAAATGAGACACATCCTATTCATACTTTGATGCAATATATCACTACAAATAATGCTGAAATAACATTAAAATATCTGTATATTAAATCATTCTCAGAGTATTCATAGGAAGAGACAAATGTAAATCCACTTTACGGACAAGGAATTAAATAACTAGTTCAGTGTTATAAATTTCTCTACTTAAACCAATAAAATATAAAAGACTTCATGACAATGCCACACATATATATACATATATCTGAACATACATGTTTGTCGTGTGTGTGTGTGTGTGTGTGTGTATACACACGACATTGTCTTGACAGGTAATTTCCTTAACCAAATTCTAACCTCTCTGCTTTCCTTAAAAATTGTACCAGGTAGGCTAATTACTTAATAAATTCATAATTAGCAAACATCCTTTACTTGTGAAATTTTATTAAAACACCAGTTTTCGAGCTGCCACATGTAATGTTTATAGAAGATGAAAAATATATACTAATTTATTTTATTTTAAATACCTGATCACATTGGCCTTATTTATTACTGAATAGGAGTATGTTAAAACGTAATGGACAATAAAGTTGAATCTGTCTACAAAGTAGCAACCAAGAGAAGGACCTATTTCAAGCTGAGGTGATACTGATATTATGACATTAATATGTAACTGCAAAACAAGAAGAGTAGCTCAAGAAATAATTTGGGTGGATAGATGCTAATGTAGATTTTAGGAAAAAAGTTATTAAGAGAAATATAATTTCAAATTCTGAAAAAAAAGAATGCTCTACTAAATAAAATTAACAAGTCTATCTTGATTAAGAGCAGAGGCTGAATTTATATCAAATGTAGGTTTCTTTGATGTAAAACTGGCATTTTACTTTTCCACAAAAATAATTTGTTTAGGCTTAAAGTGGAACCAAAACTGGAATTCGGATTTAATGGCCAAGCAACTCATATTTCTCAGAATCAATACAAATTTTGATTTTCATACCTCTAAGAATATTAATCAAATTAAAAATAATATCATGTGCTAGAAAAATTTAAACTAAGTAAAATAACAAAGTCTGTCAGGTAAAGCAGTTAGCTGGATAAATTTCTCCTTATCCAGAAGAATGAACATCTTGGATGTTCAGAAATGTATACTAAATCAATATCATTGAATAATTATTCATTTTTAGATATGTAATAGTCATGCTTTTAAACTTCAAACACTCTGTTTTTGAAAATGTTACTATTAACTGATTGCAGACCAAGCTTTAGCCAGAATTTACATTTTAGCCACAAACAGAGACACACGTTACAAAAGATACTCAGGATTTTGAAAGTATAAAGGAAACACCTCAAGTATCTAATTAACTGGAAAATTTTACGGAGCACAAACCAGCTATTTAAACACTAATAGGTACTACCGGGTCTGTGGTGAAGACATTTATAATTTCATTGATAAAACAAGATATAGAAAAGATTACAGGGCACCAAAAAGTGAAGGTAAGTGCTATTAACGTGCAAAAGGAGGTAATGTTGGTCTGAACTATAAGAGTTAGCAAAGTTTGAATGAAGGAGATGGAACTGAACGACAAAATCCAGGACATGCTGCCTCAAAGCACGGCACTTTGGTGTTTAAGAAAACAGCAGAAGCAGGAAGGTCTTTCTTACCTTCTCTCACCTTTTCTCCCCTGAAGTGGGCCATAAAACCCAGCTGATCCTCCCCTAAAAGCAGATTAAAAGACCCTCATTCCAGAGAGATCCTCCCTATACCCAGAGGAAAGGAAATATCTTCAACTCTGAAGAGACGGAGATGTTAAGAATCTGAACAACCAGGCCATGCTATGCTCCCCCCGGTTTATTACCATTAGATTACACCCTTTTGTGTTCCAATTACACTTCTGTATGACTGTTCACAAAAATACAGTTTTCCCTGTTTCTTTGGGTTTTCATTTCTGAAGGTTCTCATGTCGTGTAAAACATACATTAAATAAATCTGCATGCTATTTTCTTGTTAATCTGTCTTTTGTTATAGGTGTCTGGGCCATGAATCTACCAATGGGTGAGAAATCTTTTCTCCCCTGTGTGAGTTAGAATTTAGATAAGATTCAAATTGGCAATGAGAAAGGACTATCATAGGACCAAGCAAAGGTATGGATATGGGAATAAACAGATTGTGTACTTTATTTTAGCTATGCATTTTTATACTATTCCTAAAATGTAAAAATGCTTTATCCTCAAAAACTGACAGGAAGGTAGAGATTGTGGACTTTCAGCAGTATATCCATTTTACATCAAAGAAAAAAAAAAGTGGCTTATTTTTCCCTTCAGATCCCTGGTAACCTGATAAGAAATGCTTTCGAGTGCTTTTCTGCCTTTAATTTTTCTTTTAAAATTATCTTAATGTTCTTTTACATCAGCGTCTCAATGTTCCACTTTCCCCAGGACTATTTTTTAGTGATTTAGTATATTGCCACCATCTTTCTATATTTAGTGGACATCTGACTATTTTGTTCTTTAAAATTTTGTTTCTCTTTACTTAAAAAAAATTGAATAATGGACTATTATTTGATTGCATTTATTGCCATTATCTATGAAGCCTCATCTACTTTGCCATAATTTGTTACATCTTTGCATGTATTCTAGACTGTAAAAATCATATTTGTCTTATTCTCAGGAGAAAACTGTTTGATCCAAATGCCAATTTACTTATGAAAGATTTTATTTCTATTTTGTACTAGTGAACCAACATGAACTACCAAATTCAAATGTGAATTAAATAATTTAAATCCAAACTGCCATTCATTTAATTGTAAATAAGTAACTTCAAGAAACTAATGACTCCAGTACTTTATCCTCTCAAAGAAGGAGAGTACCTCTTTCCTGTTTTTGTCTTACGGAAGAAAAATGAAAATTTAAAGGATTTACCATTTCCAGTTTCTCTGCCTTAAAGCGAACAGAGGGATTTAGGGAGATCTTTTCTTGTAGTCCGTAATTTTCAGTCCAGGCAGAAGCAACATCTAAGAGACAACAGGGTGCACATTAATTGGGAACTTAATTGGAATAGAAATTTTCATTTGACAGGATATGTTCTGAGTTCCTGCTGTTTAAAAATAATTCTAGCTAATCAGTTGGCAGCTTTTAGTTTTGTTTTCATAACTTTTTCTTTTTTCTTTTCTTTTCTTTTCTTTTTGAGATGGAGTCTCACTCTGTCACCCAGGCTGGAGTGCAGTGGCGTGATCTTGGCTCAATGTCTGCCTCCCGGGTTCAAGTGATTCTCCTGCCTCAGCCTCCCGAGTAGCTGGGACTACAGGTGCATGCCACCACACCTGGCTAATTTTTGTATTTTTAGTTAGAGACAGGGTTTCATTATGTTGGCCAGGCAGGTCTCGAACTCCTGACCTCAGGTGATCCGCCTCCCTCGGCCTCGCAAACTGCCGGGATTATAGGAGTGAGCCACCGCACCCGGCCAGTTTTCATAATTTTTTTAAGTCTAAATGTTTTATATAAGCTGTCTTAAGTCCTAAGATACAAGAGTAGCCAATTATGCATTGTGAAGTCCCAAAGATATATTAACTTAAAAGACAAACATACATCCCACCACTACTACATCACCACAATGCCTTAAAAAGATAAAAAGTCTTTTTGTTCAAAGATGTTGATATTTTTTCGAGTGGCAAAAGTGTTTTGTGATGTGAATTCTGGAAGTACTCTGGAAAAAAACATAAATGCAAGTCATTTCAAGTTTGCACATAAACTATTATATAGATTCTGTACTTCGAGCTAAAAATCTTATCTCTTATTTTAAAGACAGGTTACATTTCAAGTAGCATAAATGAATTTTCAAGAGCTAAAAGTCATACACTTCTTATCCATTTTCCTACATCTTCTCAATATACCCTGATTATTTAAACGAGCCTTTGTCCTTATTGCATGAATAAAAAAGATGCTACAAAAGACCAGAACTTGAAATACTCTGTTTCAATATGCCAAAGTTTGTAAAACAAATTCCTGTAATTCATGTTGATCTTACTATCTAAATTGCCACTATTCTAAATACACTTTTAAATGATATTTTACTAGTTCTACATAGAAACAAGAGGAAGAAGAAAAATCTTTGGAAAATGTCACATCTTTATGCAGTGTTTTAATTTTTTAAAATTTCTCAGAGCATCTGTCTCTAAGTACAAAATGATTTGCATTCTCTTAAGAATATAAGAAGTGCATATGAAAATAAATAGTCTTCCTCTAAACCTTTAACACATCCTTAACATTCTATGTAAAATCTTTAATATAGCTTATAGGTGTCAAGATCATAAAAAAATGGATGCTGACTTTTAGCTTCAAATGGAATTAAACTTTGAAAAAGACTGATTTTAGTATTAAATAGAATTTTTACAATTCTGATAAAAGTGAATCTCCTTTGTAATCATACCTAATTGTTGGCTATGAAATTAAAAATAATATATACATAGTGTATATACACACATACATACACATATATTCACATACATATGTGGGTATGCATATATACACACACATATACATATACACACATATACATATACACACATATATGTATATGTGTGGGTGTATATACACATATAATTTTTTTATATACATACATGTAATTTTTTTCCTTTCCTAAGAGAAATTCTATGCCAAACCTAAAGTGTAGTATAAAGATCAGCATGGAGTGGAATGATATGGAAGACCAACCAGCAGATAACTTTATTTTTCATCCTTTAGGTTTGGATATGTGAAGCTTGTCCAACGACTTCCAGCTTGGTGTTTGGCCTGCAATTAAGGCACATTAACACTAGGTGGACCCAAGTGAACCTGATTATGGTCTCAAAGACTAAACCTGGGCTTGAATTATTCATTTCAAGTGTTAAGTAATTGAAAGAGTTGCAGAGGGGAGAGCAAGGGGAAGAGAGGAGAATGAGAGAAGGTGAGACAGGAACACTTACAACATTGACATACTGAGGAATGTGTTCTCACGTTTTCCTACATCTAAGCACAAAAATTTGCTATATTGGCCGGGTGCAGTGGCTCACGCCTGTAATCCCAGCACTTCGGGAGGCCGAAGCGGGCGGATCATGAGGTCAGGAGATCGAGACCATCTTGACTAACACGGTGAAACCCCGTCTCTACTAAAAATACAAAAAATTAGCCGGGCGTGGTGGCGGGCGCCTGTAGTCCCAGCTACTGGGGAGGCTGAGGCAGGAGAAGGGCGTGAACCCGGGAGGCGGAGCTTGCAGTGAGCTGAGATTGTGCCACTGCACTCCAGGCTGGGCGACAGAGCGAGACTCCGTTAAAAAAAAAAAAAAATGCTATATCTAACAGTGAAAAGAACAGAAGCTCCTATTTATGCTTACTTCTATCTAAACAGTAAACTATGTACCTATATAAGCTCATTAATCTTCACAGTGACCACAGATGTTATTATTCCCATCCCAAAGATAAAAGACCAAGGCAGGAAAAGGTAAAGAAATTAGCCTAGGTCACATAGCTAGTACATGATAATGTTAGGAGTCTAATCTCTTGTGACTCCAGACCAATGTTCTTAAATGTGTTCAACATCTTTAATAATCGGTTTGCTCGTCTACAAAGTTGGAGGAATAAACCAGATTGCCTCATAGGAGTTAGAAGATCAACAGTATCATAGAAAACTACTGTGAAAACGTATACAGTATTATTAATATCAACACAGAGACACTGTATTATAAGGAGATTTAATGTAAAATTATACTAACCTTCATTTAACAATATGCAATCAGGGCTTAACAAAATCTTTTTCCAGACAACTTACACCTTTACTTTTGAGTTAAAACCTTAAGAGGGTCTGTGTATAACTCCAGCATACTTTGTCAATTCAGAGTAGCTTTACCCGAAAGCCCCTCACAGACAGTTTTCCTCATCTGCCAAAGACATCTCTCTATCCCAGCCCCAAGCTCTTTATTTGCTCCTCTCTGGGGGAGTGAGTTTTTCCAAGTAAGGCTTATTATTCTCTTGGATCTCTCTCCTTCTTGTCCTTCTCCTTCTCCTTCCCCTTCCTCCTCCTTCTCCTTTCTTTAGAGACAGCGTCTTAGTCTTGCTCTGTCTCCCAGGCTGGAGTGCAGTATCCCGAACATAGCTCACTGCAACTTTGACCTCCTGGGCTCACGTGATCCTCCCACCTCAGATTCCCAAGTAGCTGGAACCACAGGTGCATGCCACCATGTCCAGCTAATTTTTTAATTTTTATAGAAACAGGGTCTCGCAATATTGCCCAAGCTGGTCTTGAACCCCTGGGCTCAAGTGATTTCTCCCATCTCGACCTTCCAAAGTGCTGAGATTATAGGTGTGAGCCACCATGCCTGGCTCCTCTCAGATCTTCTGTTCCTATCCTCTTTGTAGCAGCAGAAGAAAGGGAATGTTTTGCAAGGAAAGGATCAATACAATTTACTTAATACCACGAACTCTGAATGGATATTTTTCCCCATAACTACTTTATTTCAGTTTCAAAAGACTTGGTCTAAAGGAATTAAGTCTTCACACTATTAGTAAAGTTAAAATAATGACTATTTCTTCATGCAACAATTCTTTTTTTTTTGAGATGGTGTCTCACTCTGTCACCCAGGCTGGAGTGCAGTGGCATAATCTCAGCTCACTGCAACCTCTGCCTTCCAGGTTTAAGCAATTCTCCTGCCTCAGCCTCCCGACTAGCTGGGACTTCAGGCGTGTACCACCATGCCTGGCTAATTTCTTTCTTTCTTTTTTTGCATTTTTAGTAGAGATGAGGTTTTACTATGTTGGTCAGGCTGGTCTCGAACTCCTGACCTCAACTGATCTGCCCATCTCGGCCTCTCAAAGTGCTGGGATTATAGACGTGATATTCAACTTATATACGGCACTAGTGAACAACTCTGGATTTTGAAATAAATTTCTGTAATAGCATCGTTTTTGAAAACATTTAAATATTATGTGGATTTTTAAAATTCTAACCAATTTTTACACTTTGGGATGATTTTTAGATAAGAACAGACACAGAACTATCTAATTACATTTACTTTTGTTGAGGTTAACATTAAAATTTGTTTATATTTTTTGAATTAGTATCAGGTAACTGAAGGAATCTAGAAGTGATGGTTAATTTCTGATTTGTAACCATCTATAATTAGGTACTTATAACATGCAAATCACAATATATATAAATTATCTAGAGATAATTTAGAGGTGATTTTGCCTTTTTTCCACTCCCCAGAAATATCTTGCCTATTACATTTATGTAGAAGAAAATGAGACTGAGTTGACACAATTTCTACTCTAGAAAAATGTTCCATCTTAATTGTATTTTAGTATTTACTTTACCTATAACTTACTTAAATGTATTTTTCACTAACCTATTTTTCTACTACAAAATCTACCACTGTTCTTACAGTGACTGGTATAAATTTACCTGAGATTATTTATTGTTAACAAGATCTCTGTTCTAATCACACCTGACTCTTAGAGTCATCTGACCTCTAGTTCATCCTTAGTTCTTTTATTTGTGGTGCTTCCTTAACTTGAAACGATCTCCTGTGTTCAGTTATCAATTGATGCTTACCACGTTTTTCAAGATATGGATAATGTCTGACTTTTGCCAAGAAATTTTTCTTAATTTCTGCATATTGTGACAGATTCCTTGTTATATACTAGTTTTTGGGGTCAAGGGGAGGACATAAAATTGAATCAAGAATTGGAAGCTTTTCCTTCTGCTCTATAAACATGACCTAGAATATTATCTGAGCTATACTCTAAGCTGTAGGTTCTATATTATTAGTAACAGGAAAATTTAGTAGGCATATACCATGCGCTAATTACAATATAAGTGCTTGACATGCATGATCTTGTTTAATCCTCATAACAACTCTGTGTAACTTGTAACTATTTCAAGGTTACAGAGTTAATAAGATGAAAGCAAGAACTTGGACACTGAGTCTGTATCCAGAGTCTGGTGGTAACCACTGTGCCTTCCTTATACCATACTCATAGCACTCACTACTTCTTTCCTTAGGCCTCTATGTTCATGTCTTTACATAATTTGTTTAAATGTGTTATTCATCCACAAGACAGAATGGTTTTTAGAGTAACAAAACCACCCACATCCTGCTCCGATTAACACAAAAAACTGCAAATAGTAGCTGCTTGATAAAATAAACATACACACACATCTATATACAAACACATGCATATAAATTAGAATGTTTCCTAATTTGAATAATTAGAATTTTTAGCCCCATGTTTTATTTCACAATATACTATTAAGTATGTCACAGAAAATATCCTAATTTCTTCATAAATCCCATTGTACTGTATTCTATATAACACAGTAAATCCTTACTGAATAAAAGGTTAAAAGAGGCATTGAATAGTTCAATTACTTTAAAAGTTAAAAACATGTTATATAATTATTAATATTTTATAATCTAATCAAGGAATAAAGGATTCTGACTTCCATCATCCAGCAATTTTGATGTTCATCTCATGACTGTTTCATTTGTCTTTTTCTTCTCATACGGGTTCCTAGTTTAAAATAAATATAGTACATCCAGAGACTGGAAATTAATTATGTAAGAGGAATAATACTATAAAGTTTCTAAGGGTCAATAAATCTAAGTAAAAGCAAATATAACTCATGGCTGAAGATTGCTATTAACCCACTGGTAAATACCACCCCAAATCGGAGTAAACCACTGTGGAATGTAGTATAAACTCCTGTAAAGATTGGCAGCTATTGGGCTGGGAGCAGTGGCTCATGCCTGTAATCCCAGCACTTTGGGAGGCTGAGGCAGGCAGATCACGAGGTCAGGAGATCAAGATCATCCTGGCTAACACGGTGAAACCCCGTCTCTACTAAAAGTATAAAAAATTAGTTGGGCATGGTGGCGGGCACCTGTAGTCCCAGCTACTCGGGAGGCTGAGCCAGGAGAATGGCGTAAACCCAGGAGGCAGAGCTTCGACAGAGCGAGAATCTGTCTCAAAAAAAAGATTGGTTGCTATTTAATTTAAATTAATGCTTCCTTATTTTTCTGTTCTTATATGAATAATGCTATTAAAACAAAACTAAAATATACAGGTAAAAATTTGCATTATAATTAGGCATATATAATTAGTTGTTCAGTTATGTTTAGTCTTTTTATCGTTGTGTTTAACTTTTGGAGATAATTTCAGGGGACTTTTTCTTGATATTGATCCTGTAAACACCTTACAGCCAAATAAAAATCCTTATTTTACACTTGGCTTAGATAATTAATGCTTTATTGTTTTAAAAAGTCAGTAAATCATTTTATGGTAATTAAGAATCAATAATAATGAATTAACAATACTGACATCCTTTCTGATTGATATCCATATGATTTCTTCCAAAAAAACAAGACACATTTCTTTTCTTAAGGTATGCTCCCTTCTATAATGTGTTTTCTGAAAGGTGTATTTAATATGCCTCATCAGTATTGCACTAAAAGGACACGGCAACCTAATCTTGATCTTTATAGAAGACTTTTCATTATTTGATTTAAACAATTCATGAATTATTATAGCTTTATAAACACGGTTATGACAATGCATCTTTTGAAATTTCAACTCTTTGTTCAGGGAAATTTCTAATAAAAGTCATATTTTAACAGGGACCAACGTAAAGACATTATTTTTACTTTTTCATTCACTGAAGGAACAAAGACATAATTCACCCTTCTTCGAAGTCTTAAGTCACATTACATACTCCTCATTGAGAGAGAATTGAAAAAAAAAAAAACAGGAAAGAGAAATTAAACGTGTATTTACCTGTATTAGACAAACCCACAGAACTGTTTTCTGAAGAAGTAATTGGAATCTGTTCTGTTTTGTTGTATCCGGTTTTTATCTGTGAAAGAAAATGAGGAACATGCAATGTCATTTACTAAAGTAGGTCACTTGAAGCCCATGTTAACATAAAAAGAATGGTTACAGAGATTAAAGTAATTGTCCCTCAAACATGAACCCTCTAAAATTTTGGTATATGCATCTTCAAACAAAGCAATTCAGAATTAAAGGTAACAATTGCTTTCAGCTCTACCACATCCAAGGATAACAAAATATAAGGCCACACATGTTGTCTTTTAAAAGTATTATAGCTGCAAGTGACAAAGTATAAGGGGCTGACAGAAAATCTTATACTCTGTCTCGTTCAGCATGTACCAGAGACTGAAGCTACCTTTGACGAATTTTATTCTACTGACTAAAAGCATAAGTTCCTTATTTTACAGCTAACACAGACATAAATAATACACACTTTATTCTATAACTGTAATTTATTAGGACAGTATAGCAGTTAGTAATTGAGTATGTTAATTCTGATATAGAAATTGCCCATTTTGTGTGATTCTACTTGGGTGAACTATAGCACACATGAAGGTGCAATACCCTCTTAGACTGGATTAGCCTGGGATTAGCCTCACTGTGTGGGAAAGAAGCTAAGGAACAAAAGGAAGATGGCCTGACTTCAGTCAAGCAGAGAACAGAAATGGCAAATAACTAAACCAACTGAAACTAAATACGACATTCTTAACATAGTTTTGAGTGATATCTAGGCATATCTTTGCGGAATCATTTTGTCATGCTGGTATTTTCTAACTCATCATGCTTCTGGCCACAGGACATGCTGACTTAAAATATGTTTATTGAAAACATAGCATAAAAATTTTAAATAGAAAAAAATAAAAAAAACTTTCAAAGAAATATTAATTTGTTAACAATTTTACTGAAATAATTCTATATGTATATAACCAATATAAAAATGTATAGGGAATTTATGGAGTACATACATAAATTTAAGATTACCTGACTTACCTCACAAGAAGGTAAAATGGCATTATTTGTTTTGGGAGTGGATGAGGTCTTTGGGATTAGTATTTCAGGAGGAGAAGAAAAAAAACTAAATGTTGAGGCTTGAGGTCCATATTCTCCTGAAGCTTCTACAAGTGATGTACATGACAGATTTTCTGGCTGAATGTTGTCGGATTTTTGTCTGATGAATGCTATCTCCCAAGCAGATTCTGACCTATTATTAAAAAGAAATCACTTTATGGATATGCTATGAATACAGTACAACTGAATTCCAAGATAATGTTTCAAATGTTATTAAAAAATATTTCTTATAAAGTACTTAACACATCTTAAATTACTGCTTCCAAGGAGACATCTTAAATGACTCATTCTATCCCATGGGTAGTATAGTTACCTCAACTTGGCTCTGGTAATTATGCTTTTTGCCTCTTCAAATGATACACCAATCATAGATTCCTTGTTGACTGAGACAAGTTGATCTCCTGGTTTCAAACGACCATCCTAACAAAAACAGTAACATTTATAAAGGAACTAATGAGGTATTTTAAAAAAATTGATGCAATTAAAGCAATGAAAAGTTTTTGTGAAGAACACCTTCAAAAAGAGTAAAAAGTAAAATCTTAGACAATCTCAGTAGCAAAATGTCTTGATTAAAGTCTGGTTTAGTAATATATATGAGTAAAATGGAATGGTTCATGCATTCCATGAATAAATTTACATGCTAAAGAATTCTGAATATGGCAGGTAGGACATAGGCCAGTATACCAGGAAAAGGGACCTGTTTTAAAAACTGAGCTCTATGAGGCTGATCAAGCTCTGACTCTGTGATAAAGTGGGCCAAATAACTGTGGGATTATTTCAGAATACAAAACTCATTTACTTTAATTTCTCTGCATTCCTACATATTTCCTCCCACCAAACTGTTCAATGTGCAGTTATCCCACATTGAAATTTTTAAAACTTTAGTCAAGGGTCTTTTTTTAACAAAATTTTTAAATTTTCAAAATTTTTTGTAAAGATGAGGTCTCATAACATTGCCTAGGCTGGTCTCAAACTCCTGGGCTCAAGCCTAGGATCACCTCGGCCTCCCAAAGTTCCGGGATTACAGGTGAAAGCCACTGCGCCTGGCCAAGGATTTTAATTATATTGATCCTACCCGTATTTCAGCATCATCTTTTTTACTAGACCTGCTATCTCCCTGTGATTAAGGCCTACTTGGCTGTGCATATATTGTTAGCCATGTCCTGCTAATAATGACAATTCTAACTGGCTGCCTGGTGTTGCCTTTGCTAAGGCCTGGCTTGCTCATAGCTAGCCTAACTGAATAAGACAGAGCATATCAGGAACAAGAGTTAATGTAGTTGTTAGATAAGTTTCCCAGTTTTTGTCTTTTCTTTTCATTCAAACCAGAAAATAAAAATAAGCTTTCTTCTTTTACAGCTCCTAAGGTATTTCCCTATTGATCATTAATTAGTACAGTGGTAGAAACCATTATTTTTATAACTACAGAAAAAGCTTATATGGTTAAAAAGGGAGATTTTCACCTTGATGGTACTTAAGTAACTTTCACAAATTCAAGAAAACATCTTTCTTTAGTCTTATCTACTAAAATATATCCCTTGGATACTGATCTTTACTCTAAGCTGTATTATTTATAATAATGGTGATTCACAGTTATTTTACTCCTAAATAACAATAGGTATTATTTTTTAAAAAGACATGAAGTACTATCTCTTTCACTGACTAAAGAATACATAGGAACAAAACTGACATAAAACATTCATGAAAGGATTTTATAGAAACATATCTCAACTACTGTGTAAAAGATGATATAATCTAGATGCATAATGACCCTATCCTACTGAAATGTAAACATTATTTAAAATACTTAAGCCAACAGAGTCAACTTAATTTTAAAACATATATAAGCCACAGTGGCTTACGTCTGTACACCCAACACTTTGGGAGGCTAAGGCAGAAAGATTGCTTGAGCCCAGGAGTTTGAGACCAGCCTGGGCAACATAGTTAGACTCCATCTTTCAAAAAAAAAAAAAATAGCTGGCACATGTCTGTAGTCTCAGTTACTTAGGAGGCTAAAGTGGGAGGATCACTTGAGCCCAGGAGGTCAAGGTCATGATTGCACCACTGCTCTCCAGCCTGGGCAACAAAGCAAAATTCTGCCTCAAAAAAAAAAAAAAAAAAAAAAATATATATATATATATATGATTTATATATAATTTGAAAACAAATTTTCATTTTATGTAAATATGTGATTAAATATAGTTAGCAAAGTCAGACAACATAACATGCAGTGTTAGTACAGAGAAAAAGTTCACATGAAGGCAATTTAACCCATCTTATATTAAAGTACGCTGATGTACTGAAGCAGCATTTTCTGGCAGGAAGAGAGTCAGAGAAGAGAAGAAGAAGCATGCCTTCTGACTATGACTTCTGGTGTTTATATATTTTTTTCTTTCTAAAAAGTATTCATAGCAGTTAGTTTTTTTCTTTGCCTCCTAGAATAAGATCTCAGCTGATCATGTGAATTTCTGAACCTGTTTAAAAGTCAGAACCTGAAAATGAAAACAAAGCTATTTTTGTAAGTCTGGCATTCGAGTGCATTCTGCCCCAGCTGGATTAATGTATATGTGAAGATACTAACTTCAGAGATAGGCTGAGATCTCTTCCACACAGTCTAGATTTCAATTCAGCAGTTACAGAGCAACTACCTGACATGTGAGGCAATGTGCCAAGCACTTTCATATGTTGAACTTCAGATCTGAATTCTTTCACATTGACATTCATGTAGATGTTGAAATAATAATATATTCCTAATCACGTAAACACTTCTGTTAAAAAAGACCAGTACTATTCATTTCTATATTATGACTTTGGTATATAGTTTTCTAAATAATACATTTCAATATTATCAGAAACCATCTATACAGCCTAATTCTGATTTAACTAACTCATTATACCTAATACTAAGGAACAGTCCTTCTGTAAGCCTTAAGATTCCTTTCCTGTACTTTTACAAGATGTAGACTGACAGGAACATTCTTTTAACTCCAGTTATTATTGTGAACTGAGGGAAGCTATTTAGCTTTTATGAAACTCCATTTTCTTAGCTGTAGAATGGGGATAAATATATGTAACACGAGGTTGCTATAAGAAGTAACATGTGCAAATTATAGCACATTATAGATGTTAAATAAGATGAGGTAAATGAGACTTCCATATCTGTTGTGGACAATTTTCATACTGATAGCAAATTTAATTATATTACTCATCAGATTGAGAACCTTCGATGGCTGCCAACTGGTAGAAAAAGTTGACACTCCTCAGCGTCCCAAACCCAGCACAACAAATTTACTGCAGCTTATTTTTTCTAGCTTCACCATTCACCTTCCACACCAGCATATAAATTCTTCATGCTACTCTCAGAGAATGTGCCTCAAATCAGCCACGGTCTTTCGAACCTCAATGTTTTTACACATGTGAATTCCCATCTAGAATGCCACCATCTACCCTCCCACTTCTCTGCGATAAACTCTGACTTAAACGTCACAGCCCAATTCAAACACTATCTCTGCTGCAAGTTTTCTCTAGTTCCCCAGGATTTACTTAATTGTTGTATCTTTTTGCTCAAAAAACACTTTTACTTACCTAAAGGATTGCACTTAATCTGTATGGTCCTTATGTTTACACATCCACTTTTCCCTGCCTTCGCGTTAGAATATACTAAATTAGCAACTCCCAATCTAGGGGCAATGATTCTTTCAGTGGGCCAGAATCACCGATTCTTTCAGTTCGGTAGAACTAGAACTCTGTCCTTTTCATGGTTATTTCCCTGGCACAGTGCTAGGTACACAGGAAGTTAAAGGGGGCCAAGAAACAGTCTGAGGATTTTAGGGTAGCTATGACAGAAATAATAATGGCCAAGGAATAAAGAGAGTGACATTGCAAGGGGAACCATCTTGGCTGCTACTTCTTCAGCTCCCACCAGTGGGACTGGTTTCTTCATAGTTTGCCATCCAGAGGCCTGATCCTGCTATTTATCTAAAAGCCTTAGCCCTGGTTCCAGCGCTACGTTCAGCAAGAAAACAGATTTCCTCTGAAAGTTAAATATGTCCTACTTCAATGCCACCAATTACATGATGACATTGATTGTGAGACCTATAATTTCAGAGATAGAAGAGGAAAAGTTACATATATACACACACTCAGAAGTATATTACATACCGATATATGCATGTTATATATATGTGTGTGTGCATGCATAGCTTATATGTGTATGTTTTAATATATGTCTTAGAACCAACTGAAGAAAATATGAAATATACTATCAGATTTGAAGAGAGGATTTTGATTTCTGTCTGCTTTCCCTATGTTACCAGCAACAAAAGAAAGAAAAAAAAAATGAACATTTGAGAACTTTAAAGTATTGTCGGAAATCTGACACAGAGGCCCAAGGAGGAAGTACCTTGGTGTGGAGCCCAAATGGTGTCAGTGGAAGGGTAAATAAGGAGATCAGAAATCCTCGGAAATGTGACAAAATGACTATGGAACCATTCATTCCTAAATTTAAACTGAGCAAGTATGTATGTGTCAGGCACCACACCAAAGACCAACAACGTTCCTGTGAATAAAATCAGAGAGCATCCTTGCCTTTAAGAAACACTGTCTTGTGGTTCAGGCAGAGTTGATTAAACAATCATAAATATAAATACATCATTACAAACTGAGATAGGTGACACAAAGGAAAGGAACAGGAGTTAGGAGCATATATAGAAAAAATAAAACCTAGCCTAGACTGGGGAAAAGCAGGCAACATAATCCTTAGGCAATAGTATTTGAATTGATAACGAAATAATACGGGAAAGAAAATGGAGTGCTGTTTCCAGACTAAGGGAACAGCATATGACATGGGAAAAAAAAAAAAATTGGCCCCTTCCAGGAACTGAGAAAATGCATAGTGATAGAGAGCCAGAGAAGGAGAGGGCAGAAGCCACACTATATGGAACCTTGTAGGCAACCAAATATTAGTAAGATATAGGTTGGGAGGGAAATAGATATGGCGCATGAGAACAAACAAAGTTACTGAAAGAGCTGATTCAAAACTGATGACAGTTTAAGCTCCAGTGATGAGAATGAAGATCAAGAAGACTGATGGATTCAAGAGATATTTAGAGAGTAGAAAGTCAACGGTATGTGTTAATGAATTGAATAGTGTCATGGGAGTGGAAATAAATTTTCTGACTTTGTGTACCTGGCTGTCTTTCACCAAGACTAGGTAAACTGGAAGAGACTCTGTTTGGGAAGAGATGAGCAGAATATGGTGTGATGTAAATGTTATGAGTTCAGCTTCAGAAATGTTGAGTTTGAGATACCCTTAAGAGGTCCAAGCAAAAATGTTGATCAGGGAATTAAATATGGGTATGAAGCTTAAAGGAGTGTCTAGGCCAGAAAAAGGGTCTAGTATTGACCCCAGATAGATATGGGACTAGCTGACAAGGTAAAAGGGCCTTGGACCTCTCTTATTTCCTTAACTTTAGCAACTAATATAGTTGTTCTCAATTTATAGGGTGCCTCTAGCTCTTAGAGCTGAGGAATTCTTGGTTCTACTTGAACTGAAAAGATGTATTCATAATATCCCATATTTGAACTCTGGATATGTTTTTCAAAGAAACATAATATTTTGCTTCTACTAAACCAGTATTTCATTCTCATATTTTCCAGGAGGAAAACATTTGAGGTGGGTGGTGGCAAACCATGAATAATTAAAGTCCTTCTGAGTCCCAATAACTCCCTTACAGTTTAGAAGATTTGCAAATATAAATGAAATATAATCTAGCTATAAGCTTGAGATTGAGATTGCCTATATTGTTAATTATGAAACATTATAATGTTAAAATTACAGAAAGTTAAAGCATTCATACGCATTTAAAAAATATTAACAGTTACTCAGTTCAGCAACTTCATTAAGATAACCTTATGAGTTTGTGTTTCCTATTCTACAGATTATACTATGTAGAAATTCTGTGCAGACTAGAAATTTATAACATGTTAAAACAGTATTTAGAATACAGTGAATGTATCATTATTAATACATTGTTTTGAAATAGTTATATCAATTTTGTATTTGAAGAATAAATATGCATATGCATACAGCTCTCCATCTTGAGAAAATATTTAAAAATAATGTAAGCACTAGAAAATTACTCTTGTATACGTTTTTTTATTTTTTATTTTTTAGAGACGCTCTGTTGCCCAGGCTGGAGTGTAGTGATGCAATCATAGCTCACTGCAACCTGGAACTCCTGGGCTCAAGGGATCCTTCCGCCCGGGCCTCCAAAAGTGCTGGGATTACAGGCATGAGCCATTGCCCCCGGTCCTCTTCTCCTACACCTTTTTCTATCTTGCCTGTTTTTGGTCAGCTGTGACCAGGTAGAAAGAACATTAATAGCTCTGTGCTGCCCTCTAGTGGTACGTAGAGAATATAGTCAATGAGAAAATTTTGCCTTTTAATACTTCTTTCAATGAAATTCTAAGAAAAAGTAGATAAGAATAATTCTTTAATTTGCTATCACTGACAGAAGACAAAGAGTCATTCAGCACCACTGCTATCAATTTATTACTCTAACTCCAAATAGTTTTCATCGTAATAAACAAGCACAAATTCATGCTTATCTTAAAAGCAAATTCTTAGGTTAGGCGCGGTGGCTCACGCCTGTAATCCCAGCACTTTGCGATGCTGAGGCAGGTGGATAACCTGAAGTCAGGAGTTCGAGACTAGCCTGGCCAACATGGTGAAACTCCGTCTCTACTAAAAATACAAAAATTAGTTAGGTGTGTTGGCACGCACCTGTAATCTCAGCTACTCGGGAAGCTGAGGTGGGAGAATCGCTTGAACCTGGGAGGTGGAGGTTGCAGTGAGCCGAGATTGTGCCACTGCACTCCAGCCTGGGCAACAGAGTGAGACTCTGTCTCAAAAAAAAAAAAAAAAAAAAAAAAAAGCAAGCAAATTCTTATCATTTGTTAGGTACCTTGATCTCTTAGTGCGTTATATCAAGGGTAGTTTAAGAAATGCCTTAGCTATATTGAACACACACACACACACACACACACACCTCTCAGCTTTAACACTAAAGAAACACCTCGGCCAGGCGTGGTGGCTCACGCCTGTAATCCCAGCACTTTGGGAGGCCGAGGTGGGCGGATCACGAGGTCAGGAGCTAGGTCTCGAGACCATCTTGGCTAACACGGTGAAACCCCGTCTACTAAAAATACAAAAGATTTTTTTAATTTTTAATAGAGTTCAAGTCTCTCTACATTGCCCAGGCTGGTCTCAAACTCCTGAGCTCAAGCAATCTTCCTGCCTCTGCCTCCCCAAAGCTAGGATTACAGGCATTACCACCATGCCTGGCCTATATAACACTTAGAAAGTACATTTAAAACAGGCCTTATTATCTGAACAACCGTAAAGCAATTGAAATTACTACAACTATTTTGAAAGTTATTGGTAAAACGGAATTTTTCCCTAACAAGACAAAAAAATCCAGTTGAAAAGATAAACTGCTTGGTAAACAAGTGTTTGCAGTGGTGGGGGACGGATGGGGCAGTGGGTAAAAGTAGTAGGACTATTTACTTAACCAAACAACAAGAACAAAATAAGAAGATCCTTTCTCTTGCTATATCGCTTGATATTAATAGAATATTTTATTAATTCTTAATTATTAATTTTATTAAATTCTTTATATCTGATATCTCTCCAA
This sequence comes from Chlorocebus sabaeus, assembly GCF_047675955.1. NCBI lineage: Eukaryota > Metazoa > Chordata > Mammalia > Primates > Cercopithecidae > Chlorocebus > Chlorocebus sabaeus. Next base: position 43,421,228 of record NC_132919.1, read on the forward strand.
AATCAAATGGAGGCAATCAAATGGAGAATATTTTATTAATTTTATTATTAATATAATTTTATTAAATTCTTTATATCTGATATCTCTCCAAAATAAAGTGGACGCAATTTTCAAAAAATGACACATAATCACTTTAGTAAAACAGAAACAGCAAATGAAATCCAAGAAGAATGAGAATTCAAATATAGTAACCAGTTTGTTAAATTGCTGGGGTTGTGCTTCAAATTTGGGTCTCAGCTTCCTACCAACCAAAGTGAAAGGGAGCTCATTATACAACATATTTCTTACATTGAAGAGGAGAGTAAGACTTCCTAATTCCTAAAAAAAGACAATTTCTGGTTTTAACGAGTGATAAAACTCATTAGCTCAACAAGAACTGCAAATTCAGAAATTAGTAGATTTTGTTTGCTGTTTCTGTTTTGTTTTGCATTTAGTAGAGGCTAAATGAATGTAATTAAAGTTCTACTGATCCAACTTAATTTAAAAACTCATAGTAGTAGAAAGATAACATGTCATCAAATATAATTTCTCTCAATCAGATACAGGATAAAAGTTGAACAACATGTAATTTAAAAATAATAACCTTATCTTACAGTCAGAAATATCTATTATTTTCATATAAGAATAACCTATTTATTTCTTAGTTTAAAGCTCCTTGAGGGCAACAGTCTTATCTCCTAGTTCCTTTGTATTTTTCACTGAGGTATGGTCACAGTGGCTATAAATTCACTAATAAAGAAGAAAAAATAAACTTCACCACTGGTAGGTATTTTTGTTTGTATTTTTGGTGGGCAGGGGACATATTTTTACCTTATAACAGTCTCCTCCAGGAATAATTTCCTGAATATATACCAATGGGCCTTCATTCCGGTTAATTCCTCCTAGTATCTTCAGGCCAAGGCCTGTTTCCTTGGTAATTGTAATCATCTGAAAGGCAGGATCCCTAAGATAAAGTAAATTAGCACACACAGGTTAGTCTAGAGATCTGTACCTATTTTTTTCTTTAAACTACTTATTAAATCAAATTCTTAGATCTAGACCAGCGGCCCCTAACCTTTTTTGGCACCAGGGACTTATTTCGTGGAAGACAATTTTTCCATGGGAGGTGGAGAGGGGATGGGGGTGCAAAGAGGCGATGTTTCGGGATGATTCAAATGCACTACATTTATTGTGCACTTTATTATTACATTGTAACATATAATAAAATAATTATATAACTAACAATAATGTAGAATCGGGGGAGCCCTGAGCTTGTTTTCCTGCAACTAGACAGTCCCATCTGGAGGTGAGGGGAGACAGTGACAGATCATCAGCCACTAGATTCTCATAAGGAGCACGCAAGCTAGATCCCTTACATGCACAGTTCACAAAAGGGTTCGTGCTCCTACGAGAATTGAATGTCACCACTGATCTGACAGGAGGCAGAGCTCAGGCAGTAATGTTCGCTTGCCCTCAGCTCACCTCCTGCTGTGTGGCCTGGTTCCTAACAGACTACAGACCACTACCAGTCTGCGGCCCAGGGGTTAGGGACCCCTGATTCAGACAACCCAAAATACTTAGTACTTACTAGCAATGACATTTTTAAAAGTATGGTGACATAACAGCAATTAAACGAGTTTGCTTGCCTATTATCTACAAAACCAAAACACAAAAGAATTTACAATGATAATGCTTATTTCTTTGGGGTAGAACAAAAATTTATTAAAGGTGATGGAAAAGATTTGCTTTTACCTGGTTATTAGACTACTTGAAGAATTCTAAAACTAAATATTTTAAGTAAATAGCTTTAAAAGATATGCCTGTGGCCATTTAAAGCAAAGTTAATGTGACTTCCATTTGAATCTCAAAATTTATCTTTTTAATTTAGAAAGAATATTTTCTTGGTACAAAGTACTTGTTTCAACTGTAATTTCTGCCAGACATAAAAGCAATGCCATTTGAAAAGAAGGGACTGTAAAAAAAAGGCCTGCAAAAGGAATATCCAAGTTGCGTTTCTGAATACCTAGGTCAGACCAGCGACTTTCACTGGTCAAACAAAACTTGAATTAAGTTTGAAATAAGACTGAGGGCCGCCTGCTTACTTATTATGTACTGAGTACTGTGCTAAACAATACCTAAATAATGACATTTAATTTAATATTATAAAATCCTTAAGATTCTTATCCTTTTTTTTTTTAAAGGACTCAAAATTCAGGTAGGTTAACTTGATGGCCCAAGAGTGAGCCCAGTCAGTCTTACCTCAGAGGCAAAATGTGATATGTAATCTACTTTGTTGTTGTATTAGAGCCACTGTTGAATATAGGACTTCCAGCTATCTTCAAAAACATCGAATAACTGAAACTACTATTAAAAAAAGAGTTACTTCATATCTTACATGATTATAGTTTTTAGAAAAAGCTTTCTTAGCTTCCACCATAGAAATTCTAAGAATATCTTTAAGAAAACTGTTGCATTCAAAAAAAAAATTTCTAAAAAGAAGAAAGAAAATTTTTAAAAAAGGATATAGCACTCCCTGTTTTTGATATTTTGCTCTCCATGTATAACATCATTTAGAGCTGTATTACAGGTATACTGAATTCAGCTCTAATTTGGGAAGGTCTATCTGGTTTCTAGGGCAATAGTCAGTCAGCCAGAAAACAGGCAGAGGACAGGGTCCAAGGTTCCAAATGCACCCTAAATTCATTCTTTTTTTTTTTTTTTTTTTTTTTTTTTTGAGACGGGGTCTTGCTCTGTCCCAGCTGGAGTGCAGTGGTGTGATCTCGGCTTACTGCAACCTCTACCTCCCAGGTTAAGTGACTCTCCCACCTCAGCCTCCTGAATAGCTGGGATTACAGGTATGTGCCACCACACCCAGCTAATTGTTGGTATTTTTGGTAGAGACAGGGTTTCACCATGTTGGCCAGGCTGCTCTTGAACTCCTGACCTCAAGTGATCCGCCCCCTCAGCCTCCCAAAGTGCTGGGATTACAGGCATGAGGCACCGCCCCTGGCCAATAAACCCATTCTTTACAGGATAGTAGATTGCAAAAACATAAATGAGTAAAGCCTTGAAATGAAAGAGAAGGTAAGAAAGGGAAGTAAGGTGCCTTATTAGATCTCTCCACTAACTCTTAAACCCTCCAAATGTGAATGTCCTTCACTGGGGGCACAAATAATCTCCAGCATATATTATTGTTTCAGTGCAGGATCTTACTTTTCTAATTCTAACAAAGTGTTATTAGCACAGCAGTTTAGTGCTGCTAATATTTTTTTCTCTATAAATCTATCCATATATTTTCTGAATTAATATCCATATATTTTCTGAATTGCTATCTTACTACTTAAACAGTTTTAGATCTTATTTTTTTTCTTACCCAGAATTATTATAAGCAATGTCTATGTTGTTAAAAGTTCTTCTTAAACATAAATTTATATGTTCATGGCAGCATAAAATTTACATACACGACTAGGACCTTATTTTAAAACTCTTCTATTGTTAAGATTTTAGATTATATACTTTTTTCCTATTAAATATTAAAATAGTTATGCTCAACTTTACTCATAATAAGAGAATTACAAGTTAAAACTGCAGAGATACTACTACTCACCTACCAGACCAATGAAAATTTAAAACTTCAACAACATACTCTGATGACAAAGCTATGGGAAACAGGCATTTTTGCACACTGCTGGTGGGAATGCAAAATGGTACAACTTCTAAAGAGATAAATTGGTAACCTCTAACAAAAAACAACCCTCTGGTCCAGCAATTCCATTTCTAGGAATCTATCCCAAAAATACTCTGGCAAAAAATAGAAAATGACTTATCTGCTAGGTTATTCATTTTGGCATAATTTGTATTCACCAGAAATTGCAAACAATACAAAGGTCCATCCATAAGGTACTGGCTGAATAAACCATGGTACATCCACACCATAGAATATTATGCAGTTACAACAAAAAACAAGGAAGATTTCTATAAACTGATATGAAGGGATCACCAGGATATACATTAAAACAAAAAGGCAAGGTCAAAACAGTATACATGATACCTTTTACTTAAGAATATTCTGGGAAGTGGAATCCAAATATATATAATTATCATGTGTACATATATTATATATGTGTATATTTATTTTTATATATATGCATTGGCTTAAACAAAAAGAAGCACTACAAAAGGACCAAGAATAAAAACAACTTTTTATAGAGAGAATGAGGGCACACAGTGAAGACTAGACTAAGAGCAAGATTTTTTTTAATATACCTTGTTAAAGGTATGTTTTATGTTTTCAAAATGGCCACCAATTCCTCCCATTCCTGTCTGCATGCATCTTGGTAATGTGACTTTACTGCTTCCTTTCATTAAAAGCTAAGTCTAGGCTGGGCACAGTGGCTCACGCCTGTAATCCCAGCACTTTGGGAGGCCGAGGTGGGCAGATCATGAGGTCAGGAGATCAATACCATCCTGGTTGACACGGTGAAACCCCGTCTCTACTAAAAATACAAAGAAATTAGCCGGGCATGGTGGTGGGCACCTGTAGTCCCAGTTACTTGGGAGGCTGAGGCAGGAGAATGGCATGAACCCGGAAGGCAGAGCTTGCAGTGAGCCGAGATTGTGCCACTGCACTCAAACCTGGGCAACACAGCCAGACTCCGTCTCAAAAAAAAAAAAAAACAAAAAGCTAAGTCTATATCTCCACTCTTTGAATTTTTACTTGGTTATTTAAATTGCTTTGGCCAATGAGATACCAGCAAATGTGAGGAAAATGGACATTTGGAAAACACCTGTGCTTCTGCCACCAGGCAAAAAGCTTGAGCCAGCCTCCTGAAGAATGACAGACTAGTTCTAAAGAGACCTCAGCCATTCAGCCTTCCTAGCTGAGGCCTCACAAGATGTAAATGAGGCCATCCTACATTATCTGGAATAGAGCAGAACTGCTCAACCAACCCACTGAATCATGAGAAAGAATAAATGCTTATTGTTTTAAGGGACTTTAGGGTGGTTTGTTAGTCACCAATAGTTAATCTTATCAAAATTTTTAACAGAATCATAGAATATTCTAGATATTAAAAAGTCAAAATTTAAAAAAGAAATCTCAGAAGAGTTTTTAAAAATGAATTTTATAATTGTTTATTTTTTATTATTTTTAGAGACAGAGTCTTGCTCTGTTGCCAAGTTGGAGTCCAGTGACTATTAACAGGTGCAATCATAGCATACTACAGCCTCAAACTCCCAATCTCAGGCTATCCTCCTGTCCTAGTCTCCCGAGCAGCTGGGACTACAGGCATGCCCTACTGTGCCCTGTACAGATGACTTTAAAAAGAATGCAGATTTTGTTCTATACACTGATTTACACTGAAAGGTAATTCAATGTATTACTTTACTTACTACTCATTACTGCTATCCTAGACCACATTAGAGAGCTAGATGTAAAAAACTTTTAATCAAATGTTCATTAGTAGTTTACATATTTCAAACTATATTTCAAAATGTATTAAATTTAAAAGTTACTTTTCAAGTAGACTGGATGGTACTACAGTAGATGTATTTTTATTCATGCTTTCACCAAAGTAGCCTTGGATTTAACAGCTGTATAAACGAAGATCTTGATGAAGAGTCTAGAAATTCTTCTTTTCCTAGGATTGAAGAAGTAGAAATTAAATTGTCAGGTCTTAGAACTGTCAAATTTGATTCCAACTGTTCATAAAAACATTATATACACTTGGTACATAAATAATATAAGCCTGTGTATAGATGTTAGATGTATGTATTTTGAGTTACGGCATTTTAGTCACTGACAATAACATCAGAGAAGTGTAAAGACAACTCATTAGATAGATAGATTTATGTTTATATCATTATGAATATCCATATCTATATAAAACCTTCATTCTCTGGCAAAAGTGAAGAATACAGCTAAGCTTTAGGTAACTATTACAACTTCCACCCTTGGTAAGCTTAAAAATCACATAATAGTTAAAGATTGAGGAAAATGTCTCTGGCGAGCACAAGGCTATGAAGCTTATAGTCAGAAAAGTAATTATCCAATGCATTTGAAAAAAACTAAATTCTTATTATCTTACCAACTATCTTGAGGCACTTCCTGCAGATCCTATATTACTCTGACTGATATTATTCCAGGAACTTCTTAAATGGCTTTCCTATGAAGAGAAAAAAAATATGCTTTTAATGTCTTATATTGTTCCACTGTGAAAATTACAGAGAATAGTGCAGTTTCATTGAATTAAAACAAACTGTATTTGAACAGAGATTTACCACCTTTTCATAAGAAAAATGAATGAAGCAAAGGAACTTAAAGTTGACAAAGACACTAGGATCATTTAGTACAACTCTCTTCCTGAAGAAATGAAGAGCTAGATTCAGAGACTGTGTGGTTTTCCCTCACAAATGAAAAATAGTGTTTTTTTATCTTCTTCTCCTCCTAACTAGAACTCAGGTTATAGTCTACAGGATGGACCTTGAGATCTGATAGGCCTGGGTTCTCATTTGAAAGTTTGGGCTTCTCCAAGCCTCGGTTTCCACAAAGGTACAGTGGGTGCCTTGATTGTGGTGATTTCACAAATGGACACACATGTCAAATGTAACAAACTGTCTCACTTTAAATATCTGCTGTTTGTTGTAAATCAATTATAGCTTAACAAAGTTAAACTTTAAAACACTCGATTTTCAGTTAAAAATGGCATCTTGACCTTGGCACATATCTTCTTTCCCTCCCAACAGCCAACTAATATGAAAGTCTTAGGGTAAAGAGTTACAAACAGTATAAACTCAGAATGTTGAAGAGTAAATGGGAAAAGAGCCATTGGATGAAAATTAAGTTTCTGGAAGATAAAAAATAGATGGTTGGGTGATAATTGGTAACAAGAGGGCTGAAGAAGCTAAAATTTAGGGCAGTGCTTCTTAAACATTTTTTAAGTCTGAGCACACACATAATGGTAATATTTGTATGGCATACTAAGCTAAAGAAAGGTGATATCCTCTGAAAAGCAGCACATCAGCAACTGATTCACAACAAAATTCTGGCCTAGGAAACAGGTGCAGGAGGAATGTATCTTAAAGAATCCCAGAGAAACTGAGGACTCAGAAACAAAAAGTTCTAGGCAGAACAAAACTGAGAGATTGAGGACTAAAATCAAGAGGATCATCCTATCTTTTCTTCAACCACTGTATGCAGAAGAAATCACAGATTCTTCTGTAAATGAACTGAATGGGCCCCAAACACAAAACAACTACTTTTGAGAACCTAACATAGCGATATATTCACTGGTCTGGGTGGTAAAAACACATTTTGACTTCACAGCCTCTGTAGTAGCAAGCGACAGGAACCATGGAAGCATGCAGATCAACAATAGCCAGAGACATGAAGCCACCAAGCCACAATGTCGGTGGCAAAAGTCCAATGACCATGAAGTAAGAAAGTTATTCGGTACCCATGAGGAAAAGAAGGGCCACCTGAGGGAGGAGCTTACAATCCTTGGGCTTTGACTAGCAGTCACTCAGAGTCAAGAGCCACCGCAGCTGTCCACAAGACTGATATAGTCATGGAAGAGAGTTCAATTCTAAAACTAAGTTTGCGTAAGTTCATTATACACTGCTTTAATAATGCATGCATGGAGCAGATTCTCAAACCTCAAGAGAGGTCATTCTCATATAACAATAATAACAGTAACTACCATTAACTGGCACTATGTTTCACATACTATGTATTCCAAATGTATTTATTTAATATTGTGGAAAATGTACTAGACCTAAGTTAAAAAAAGAAAAAGAAAGAAAAGAAATGCAGAGTTCAAATGGCAATATTGCCATGTGCTAGTAATATGGCATTAGAAAAACTGCCTAACCTCTTAGCATCTCCTCATATTAAGTAAGGTAGGAATAGTAGCACCTTGCTCAAAAACAGATGTGAAAAATTGAGCAGTCTTTCTACTGGTATCAAAGTGAGTAAGATCCTCATCTTTGGTGAGCTGTTCTAACTGTACACAGGTCCCCAGGTCCTCTGGGAACGTATCCAAGTCTAATGATGTATAAATGCTACTGTACAACACATTCCATATAATATACTTAACAAGACATTTTAAAACATTTCTATTTTAAGGTATAAAATAAAATTTAGGTGTTTATTCCATTCACTTAACATGTTGGCAGTGTCCTAAGTGCTAGAGATGAGATGAGATCAGGAGGGGCGAAGTGCTCTGACAGCAGTATACACAGGGAGTATGGAGAAAGGCTGTGTAACCTGGGATCTAAGTCATCATTAAATACCAATACAGCCAGGCACCATGTCACAGGATTTTCTTCCCACAAGAACCCCACAAGGGAGGTATTATTAACCCAATTTTATACACAAGAAAAATAAGTCATACAGAAAGTATGTGACTTGTCCATTGTCACAGGCTAGTTGTAAAGTAGAGTTTGAATCCTGCTCTTTCTTGCTCCAAACCCAAGCTGTTTTTACTACAGTATGGTGGAAAATTAATTCAGGTAAAAATCTTGATTCACCAAAAAAGTAGAATAAGAGAGTAAGAGTAGTAATGTGTTATCTCTTTTCTATAAAGATGACACTACTGATTAAACAGAAGTGGGTTTAATCTTATCCATCCCAACAGTGGGCTTATTTTTTGTATTAACAAGGTATTTATTGTCATGTCCTTAAATATCATAACATGCCTGTCCTTTCCCTCTCCTTTAACTGCTTCCTACTCTTTCTTAATACAAGCTTGCAAGGCCCTCAACCAACAGGGATTCTAGTAATGTTACATACACACCACACACACACACACACACACACACATACGCCACCCTCAAGTTCCCATAATTAATAAATAACACAGAAGGAAAACATTCTGTTCTTTTACTAAAAATATGCACATTGAAGACAAATATATTGTTATTCTAGTTTGGTGAATCATAAGAGGGAAACAGTTAGGTCAGCAAAAACAGAGAAAGTAGAACATTGGAGAAAAAAAAATCTTGTTGTATAAGATGAATCTATTCCAGAAAACTTAAATTAGAGCTTTTCTTTGATAAATCTGTTTACTTATGATCTCATTAAAACAATCTTCATCCCATATAATTAGAAATCTCATCAGATAAAAAAAAATCTGCCCATAACGCATATGGTGTTTGAGTAAGACTTAGTAATTTATATTCTCAGACATGGTATTCAATAAAAGCAGTTCTTTTCACTGGACAAAAAAATAGAGAAAATAAAAGGGATAAAAATATCTTCTGCCAGAAATTATAGTAAATATTAATTTAATGAAATTACAAAAATGCCATAATGAAATTGATAGAAATTGCCAAATGTCCCTCAGTCAGGGTTGTACTAATTTACTATCTCACCAGCAATAGTGCCTGTTACTCTGAATTTTCTCCACTATGGTATACTAAATAACTTTTGGATTTTTGTCAGTCTTATTGATGAAAATGGTATCTCAAGGTGGTTGGAGTGAAGCTGAAGAGTTTTTTATGCTTTAAGAACCATTCAGTATCTTCTTTTATGTGAACTGTGTTTTTTTTTTAACACCTTTTGCCAATTCTTCTATTTATTGTTAGGTCTTTTTCTGTTCAGTTTCTAGGAGTTCTTAAATCTTACAGAAATTCTCTATCAGCACTAAGAATATATCCCCCGCCCCCAACACTTTTCTTCTGGGTTATAGGCTTTTTGTTACGCAAAAGTTTGTGGCTAACTTTATGAATCTTTTATGATTTCCAGGTTTTAGGTCAAATTAGAAACTCCTTGCCCACTCCAAAGTTATAAAGAATTCTCTCATATTTTCTTTTAGTACTCTTACGGTTTCATTTTAAAATATTTGATCCATTTGGAATCCATCGTAATATAAAGTACAAATCCAACTCATATTTTTCCCAAGAAGACCACCCCATTATCTCAACCACATTTATTAAATAACCCATCTTTTCCCCACCATTTTGAGATACAACTTTCATCATATACAAAATCTCTTAAGGGTTTGGGTCTACTTCTGTAATTTTTATTCTGGGCCTTTGGTTAGTCTGTTTATTTGTACACCAATGCCGTTCTATTTTAATTACAGAGGCATTATCTAGTAAGGCCAATCACCTCTCATTTGTTCTTTTGTTAACCAAGTTTCCCCGGTTGTTTTTGGTTGTTTATTTTTACACATTAAATTCAAAGTATTCTTATCTTGTTTAAAAAACAAAACAATGCTATTTGTAAGGGAATCATACTAAATTTACAAATTAATTGAAGACATATTGTTATCTATGATGTTATTTTGAGTCTTCCTATCCAAGAATTTGGTATCACTTTCCATTTGTTCAAATCTTCTTTTGTGATGTTCTATAGCAGGGGTGGCCAATCTTTTGGCTTCCCCAGGCCACACTGGAGGAAGAATTATCTTAGGCTACACACAAAATACACTAACACTAACGATAGCTGAGGAGCTTAAAAACAAATCAACAACAACAACAACAACAACAACAACGCAAAAAACCTCATGTTTTAAGAAAGTTTATGAATTTGCGTTGGAACACATTTAAAGCTGTCCTGGGCTGCATGCAGCCCATGGGCCACAGGTGGGACAAGCTTGTTTCTATGGTGTTTTAAAGTTGCCTTCACAGTGACCTTGTGAGGCAGGAGAATAGGGTTTGGAGGCAGGGAGCCTAAGGCTGATTGGTGCTGCCTTCCTAGAACTGAATCAAAAGGAAAACCCTACCTCTCCACAAAAGGATCAGAGGCTACTCCCTTTGCATTGCCTGGCAGATGAAAAATGGAAAGTACTTCTGATTGGTTGCAGGTCACTCCTTCATTTACACAGGGTGTAACCAAGTAAACAATGGAAAACCTCTAGAGAAAGTTTAAACCTCAGAAAATTCTGTAACCAGCCCTCTTGAGCCACTTGGTCCAGTCTGCTTCCACTCTGTGGAGAGTACTTTCATTTCAGTAAATCTGTGCTTTCATTGTTTCATTCTTTCATTGCTTTGTTTATGCATTTTGTCCAAATCTTTGTTCAAAGTGCCAAGAACCTGGACGACTTGGAGTCAAGACCCTGCACTGGTAACAGTTGCACATTTCTTATTTAGTTACTTCCTAGGTATTATTATTTTTTTTATTGTTAATTTCATGTCTTTTAAAAATACACTATTTTGTAAATAACAAAAAATGTTTTGGGAAAGCTTTAAGTGTATCATCTTCTAGAAAATAATTTCCCTCCCACCCCAAATTCTGCTTGGTTATATGATTATATATATGTCTTCATTTAAAAATGTTACTGACAAAGCAGTGGAAGAAAAAACCAGGCACAATTCATACATGTTATATTTTTGTTAAAAATTATGTAACTGTAACATATTGGTTTACATACAAGTGGATTTTACTTAACACTTCAATACACACACATAGACACCTGTCACAAACAAATAACTAGACAATTTATTGAGCTATCATTACAAAGTCTAAAATAATACATTTAGAATAGACGTATAAAGGCTTTGTAAGCAAAAGCCTAATTCCCATCCTTCCTTGCCGAAGTACTTTTATATTTACTTTGAAGTATTTAACGAGCTGTAAGGTCAAGAGCTCTAATGTCTTTTTAGTTGTTTGTCTAAAGTGAAATGATCACAAGAAGGAAACGGAAGGACAGTATGATACCAATGAAGGCAAGATTTGTTGCTTTAATACTAAGTCCAAACAATCGCTTCATAATAAAAGTGTTAAAAAGCTCATAAGAAAAGTGCTTTGTCGAAGCTATTGGTTATCTGGAGGTCTCTAAAGATACGTTAAATTATCTCGATAAAATGGGGATTTTCAGACAGATCTGGCATGTTCAAGGTGGTATGGCTGTAGACTGGGGAATTGTAGCTCATATTGCGTATGAGGGCTTATGCTTATATTGTTAGTGAGGCAACAAAAGAAAAGAAAGGGGTTAAAGGAGGCTTTTTCTTAGCAGAGAGCACTGTTAGCTTTTCCAGGAGCAAAAAGGAGAGATTTAATTGCTTTCTGGGGTTCACACACTATATAAAGTAACCAGATTCCTGATAGAGCAATAAGGACACACAGGGCACTCCTTGATTTTATGTTCAAAAAGGAAGATGTGGCTGGGGTCAGAAGTATCTTAAAAATGCTAGGTATGGTTTGTAAAATATCCCTTAACAGTGAAAATTCAGCACATTTAATAAACAATTATGAACAATAAAGAAAAAGAGGGTTAGAAAAAGTGAGAGAACAAAAACATTTTCACGAGTGGCACCTGGGGAAACGGGATATCAGTAATGGTGGAAAATCCAAATCCACGGTTTGTCTACCAAAGGCAGGATACTAGTTCATTTTAATACTCTGCGGCTGGCAAGGAGTGATTCAGCAAACATACAGAAGTATTTGTTAGCGGCCGGGCGCGGTGGCTCACGCCTGTAATCCCAGCACTTTGTGAGGCCGAGGCGGGCGGATCACAAGGTCAGGAGATCGAGACCATGGTGAAACCCCGTCTCTACTAAAAATAGAAAAAATTAGCCGGGCGCAGTGGCGGGCGCCTGTAGTCCCAGCTACTCGGGAGGCTGAGGCAGGAGAACGGCGTGAACCCGGGAGGCGGAGCTTGCAGTGAGCCGAGATTGCGCCACAGCACTCCAGCCTGGGCGACAGAGAGAGACTCCGTCTCAAAAAAAAAAAAAAAAAAAGAAAAAAAGAAGTATTTGTTAGTTCATAAGTATCATTACAGAATAGTTAGTAATTATAAAATATCAGAAACCTCAAAAATATGTAAAAATTGATAATTGGTTAAATGATTTACAGTACAATGATGTAAAACAAGACTATGTAATCATCAAAAATGGTCTAGGTAAACAGCAGCAGCAAGGTAAAAAGAGAATGTATAGAATAATTTCATCTTTTAAAATTACATTTATTAAAAATACACAATAAAATGTAAACAATAATTGACAATTGGAACTACTATTTTTATTTACTGTTATTTTTATTTCCTTCTTTAAATTATTCTTTATTTTTTGAATGGCTTAAAACAAGGATATATACTTTGATATATTATTTGGATAAAGAAGGAAAAATACCAAAAAAGCTACCAGGTTTAAGTGTACCTTCTTGGTATCTAATATTTAAAATCAGCTCTTTCTGTCTCCTTTAATGTCATTTTCTCCTTTCATCTTCATTTGCTAAGGTATCAACAAATGTTGCAATTTAAAAGAGAAAATAATACAGATCTGGTGTTTCCCAAAGAAAATCAGCTATATCCTTTAAATAACTTCTTATGACAACTCCTTTGTAAGCAAATTGACAGGCAGTAGAAATAAATACACTTATTTTCTGCTATAATTTAAAAAGAAAGATGACTCATAGCAAAGAAGCTCATAGTACCTATTACACAGTACATATATTTCATGGTTTTTTTATTGCATTGGGAAGAGTACTGGTCTAGAGGGTAGATGCCCACTAGCCATATGACTTTGAGCAGCCACTTACTCTAATCCCTAGTTTCTTCATATGTATGATGTCAAAATCACTCATCAAATGATCTTTAAAGGTTCTTTCTTGGCTCTACAAATCAAAAATTTTCTGGCAAGCTTATTAAACTATAATTCCCCCGTGTTTTTGAGGGAAAGATTTTCTTTTTAAAACATACATCCACCTCTAAGATCAGTATGGCCCATGAATGGGACGGGGTAGGCTGCAGTAGGTCATTTGGGAGGGATCAGAGTGGAGGGAAAAGTGTACTGGTGTAGTGACATTTCACATTAAGGTCATTTCAAAAGAAGAAGAGGGCACAATGATGTTGGCTGCTCAACAATCTGTCCGGTTTCTGTGGACTGACAAGTTAGAAATGCCTACTATTTATCTATTCACTAAAGCTAGTATTAAACATATAAATATTTCTTCCTATAAAGTTAGATGTATTATACTTGAGGAGACAAGAAAATGACAGCATTTAGAAACTGCTAACTTGTTTTATACCTTATCACAGCAGAGATTCTTCAAGATAACATCAGCTATTTATATAATCCTAAGGTTGTTTAAGAAAATTGGCAAAATCAGGAATGACTATTTTCCCTTGGCTAAACTTAACTGATCATTTTTAAACAACATAAAAGTTTCAGGAAACCAAGGTACAAAAGATCAAAGAGTTATAGTCATCCCTCAGGATCTTCAGGTAACTTGTTCCAGGACCCTGCAGATACCAAAATTAGAAGATATGCAAGTCCCTGATATAAAATGATGTAGTATTTGCACATAACCTATGCATATCCTCTCCTTATACTTTAAATCACCCCTAGATTAACTATAATACCAAACACAACGTAAATATGTTATGCTATATTATTTAGGGCATGATGACAAGAAAAAGTTTGTACATGTTCAGTAAAGACACAGCCGTTGAGGCCTGATGTTCATTTTCAATCTGTGATTGGTTGAATCTGTATATGTGGAACTTGCAGATACTGATGGCCAACTGTATTTTATTCTCTTTTATTCTGTACCCAAAGGCAATATTCCCTTTGCTATTGCATGTTTTTTTTCTTTCAAGAACCTAAGGAGTTCAGAAATGCTGCTCATTTGTCTTGGGGGTGTTACCAAAATGCCAGGGGTTCGGTTTAGGTCCTGTTGCTTGCTACACAGAAAACCAATCACTGAAAGAAGGAGTATTGCCAGGGAAGAAGGCTTTAATGGGTGCTGCAGTCAAGGAGATGGGAAATTTGTATCCCTCTGCCTGACTAGCTAAAATTAGGGGCTTACATGGCAGGGAAAAAAATGTAACTATGTGTGGGAAAACAGGAATTAGGGAGGCGTAAGGAAGAGGAGTTGGTCAACAGGTAGCAAGTGATTGGTTAGGCTAGCGGTCTCCAACCTTTTTGGTACCAGGGACCAGTTTTGTGGAAGACAATTTTTCCACGGATCTCCGGGTGGGGGATGGTTTCAAGATGAAACTGTCCCACCTGAGATCATCAGGCATTAGGTTCTCATAAGGAGTATGCAACCTAGACCACTCACATGCACAATTCACAATAGGGTTCTCACCCCTGTGAGAATCTAATGCTGCCACTGATCTGTCAGGAGGTGGAGCTCAGGAGGTAATGCTCACTCACCCTCCACTCACCTCCTGCTGTGCGGCCAGGTTCCTAACAGGCCACTGACGGACACTAGTCTGCAGCCTAGGGACTGGGTACCCCTGGGTGAGGTAGTCATGATGGGTGAGGGGTCTGGTATCATATTGTCCTGATGCAACGATCTGGTAAGTTTCAGTTCCTTGATAGTACCTGGGAGGCCTGATGGTTTGTTTCTTGAGAAAGTAACTCAGATAAGACAAATTTAACTTTCTCAAGTTTTAACAATAGGAGAATCAACTTCTATGTTTATTCAAAGAAACCATTAATGTCAGTTCTATGGGACAACTGGTCCTATTTCAGGATGCGTAAGCATCTGCCTGTAACACATAGCCCAACTCAGTGGGAAACATCAGAAAACTACTTCAAAGAAAGTCTTAGTCTTCTTGAAAGGAGTCTTCATCAGCACAACAGCTCACTGCTCTCAGAAGTTTCCTTAGGCTACTTGCCTTCTGTTTGCTTTCATGCATGCATTCATCCACCAAACATTTAACTCAGTACAATTATGTGCAGGTATCACACCAAGGGCTTGTGATATTATGGTGAACAAGTCAAGCTCATTGCTCTTTTGGTATTTACATTCTAGTGGTGGGAGAAAAACAATAAAAAAGGATACAATTAAATGAACTAGATTTCAGATACTGAAAGGAGATAGCAAATGTGACTAAGGAGAGAAGGGCTAATTTAGACTGGGGATGGTATCCCAGCTAAGATCCAAATAAGTCAGCTGTGAAAAAAGCTGAGGGACAAAGCATTCCAGGCAGAGAAAAGATTTGAGGGCAGTAAAACAAACTTGAGGTGTTTACAGAAAAGAAAGAAGTGCAACTAGAGCATGGTGAACAGGGACAGAGTGGTAGAAGATAAGGTTAGAGAAGTAGACAGGGTCTGGATTTCCTAGGGTCTTATGGGCTATGGTAGCAAGTTTGGAGTTTTGATCATATTTCACTTAACCTGACTATTCTCAGGAGACCTGAATTTGCCTTTTCCTTTCTCTCTTACCTTTAACCTTCTAAAGGTTAAAAGTAAAGGCTCTAAAGGCTCTTCACTTTGCTCTCCACTTTTGTACTTTCCCGAGTTTTATGCCTTTGCCTTTAATCACATAATTAAACTGTGCTTTGGCCCGAATCATGTGAGACTGTCAGTCAGTGCATTTGAGATATAATATTGTGCCTTTATCTATATCTGTATGTGTATCTATATATCTGTTTACATCTTGACCAGGACTGGCTGCATAAATTGCAGGGCCCAATACAAAATGAAAATGCAAGGCCCCATGTTAAATAATGATTAAGAATTTTTAGCAGGGCATGGTGGTATGCACCTGTAATCCCAGCTACTCAGGAGGCTGAGGCAGGAAGATCACTTGAACTTGGAAGGCAGAGGTTGCAGTGAGCCGAGATCATGCTACTGCACTCCAGCCTGGGCAACAGAGTGAGACTCCGTCTTAAAAACAGAAAAGAATTTCAAGATGCTGACAGTAGAGCATTAAAAATAAACACAAGGCTTATCTAAGTGGGGTAGGAATCAGGAGTTGGAACCAAACTGAGGATCAACTAAAAAGTTCCTGGATAGAAGCAGCTTTCCATAGGACATGGTCACTGGTGTGCCACATCAGTTTACTATCACCATGGCAACGCACAGACCTTACCACCCCTTTCCACGGCAATGACTCTACAAACTGGAAGCTACCACACTCATCCCAGAAATTTCTGCATAAACTGTTCCATGATTTGCATATAATTAAAAGTGGGTAGAACTATGAGTGCAAAACTGCCTCTAAGCTGCTATTCTGGGCACAGTATCTGTGGGGTAGCCCCACTCAGCAAGAAGCAGAATCTCTGCTGCTTACTGTACAATGCCACTTCAGTAAAAGTTGCTGTTTAACACCACTAGCTTGCTCTGGAATTCTCTTCTGGGCCAAGCCAAGAACCCTCCTGGGCTAAGCCCCAATTTAGGGGCTTGCGTGTCCTACATCATAAGTGAGGGGCCCTTTTAAGAGTAGGGTCTTGTGTGACTGCACAGGTCATATTTTCATGAAGCTGGTCCTGATCTTGATAAATATTACTTGAATTAATAAATGCCTTCTATTGATAAATGATTTGTTTTCCTTTCATATTATCTGTCAATCATATAAACTTAAGAGCTTTTAAATGGAGTAGCTCCTCAAAAAGATGGCACAGAGGCCGCTGCCAGGAAATAAGAAACTAAGATATCAAAACTGACTGAGACGACTTCAGGGCATTATTGTGCACTAATTGGAAAACAATAATTACCCTGCCTTTTCTTAAGTAAACACAATATATTTGTACTTACTGTTTATTCAAATATATTACTCTTATTCTTTTAGATACAAGTATTGTAATAAATAGCTACTAAATAAACAGTTGTTAGTATTGTTGGAATTACTGTTAGATATTTCACATTCCTAAATGAGTTCAGGAGCTTTATTAGGAAAACCACCAGAAAATACAGTTCAGTGATGACCATCATGTTAAGACTGAAGACCCAATTTCCTTAACTTATGTTATGGATTAAAAATACCAAAATTTAAAATAATACACCTTTATAATCCACAGAAAGCCTAAAAATCAATAATCAGATAAGAAAATATTATGTGAATATCAAAATGGCTTATATGAAAAATAACTTACATAACTTATTTTACCTAATATATAAAATTGGACATGATTATAGCTAACCAGAAAGAGTTTACAAGGTCTAATTGTTTATTGCTGAAGAATAATATTGCAAATTAAAGGTGTCAAATCTAAAATGTCAGTCCAGCTCTTGATATTTAAAACGTGTAATCAACACCTATACCTACAAAACAGGGTTGGATTAGCCCTGCCCTGAGGAGCTCTCATTCCATTCATGGTATAACTCATTATTTGGCATTAGTTATCATAACGATTTATGCATTATTACAAGCACACTCAGACTCACAAAAATCTCAGCCCAGGCTTATGCATTCATTTAAAGCTTCAGAGAAAAAAAAAATACATTTCAGCATCTCCCAGTGTTGTGTTGTTATTGTATCTATGCATATTGACAGACCTTTCATCATCATGAGAACTCCTTGTATCCAGGTTATAACCTTGGTCTCTGACCCCAGGCCTATGCTCAACTCTGTCTAAACTGTTTGTTCTAGCTTTGAAATAACTTCAAATGTGCCATCTTACAAACAGGCATCTAACCACGTTAATGATGATTTTCACCTGAGACAAAAGTAAAGCAGTATTTCCTAACATAGAAAAGAAAGGCTTCTGTGTTTTTGTTGTTGTTTTGTTGTCATTCATTGCAAAGCTGCTTTCTACAAGATGCAGTAAAAATAGCAAGTTGTATGGAGTCAGAAAAAATCCAGGCTTAAACTCCAGCTCTGCCACGACCCAACTGATTAGGCTTGGACAAGTTAACTCATCATTCTAAGGCTGCTTCCCCTATTCATGGGCCGAGCTTGGGAAAAGAGTAGGGGAAAGGGCCTATGTGTCTAGAACCAAACTTCCTAACCGGCCTTTCCTCCTTCCTCCTACCCCTTCTAAAATGTCTGCAGCTGAACTTCCTAAATACAGTTTTCTCTTTCCTTCTTCCTCGTCACTTTTGTCTTGCTGAGTTTTTGGATGGTGTCCAGTGGGCAGCATATTTAATACCCAGCTTTGGGCTGACATACCAGGCAGAGATGAATTCACTTGTCTGGGGTCAAGCTTTCAGCCATAGTAATCTGCTTACATATGGGGGGAATTGAGCAAGTACATACATTGAAGATAAAGGTAGTTTCCTGCTGTTGAACACACAAATGCATACTTGTTTATACACACAAATTCTCCAGGGTCTCTCTGCTGAGAAAGGCCAGTAATGAACACCTCTAGTGCTCAGAGTTTGTTTTTAAATACGACTTTCCACTAAAGAAACCAAAATTCCTGGCAGAAACGGCTGATTCCAAGGCAGGTCAGGAAAATACAAGATAAGCGTGGCACGTTGTTGTGCTAGAAAATAAGGAAGTGATCAAAGAATGATGGAAACATGTCAAAAAGGGGCTTCGATTGGCTAAGTCTAAGAAAATTTGAAGTTAGAATTTTAAAAAATGTAATAAATTGATTAAAATTTGAATTCATGAGTCTATGCTGATGTAAACAAACAAACAAGAAATATATGGCATAGCAAGGAAAACTCTACCTTACAGTAAAATGCCAACTAATAAATCTAGAAGGATTGTTAACATTAGAAAGTTGTCATTTGGCATCCATCACAGTAATAACAGATTCAAACAAGAAGCATCAATGGATGCTAAATCTGGCAGAAGAAAAGATGATGGGAAACAGAATATTTACAGTCTCAAAGCTTCTCCCTACAAAACACAAAGATTCTCCCCACAAAACACACATCGCCTATTCATTTATGAATGTGACATAGTTGCTAATTCACCTTGTAACAGAGAAACCTGGCAGACACAATCTTAAAGAAACAGAAGTTAACAACATGAAGCCATGGAACAAATTGAGATCATGTGAGACCTAAGAGGACTCACTGACTGAAGCACAGCATCTCCTCTATGATATTCCTGTCAAGGGGTCACAAACATGAGGAAACATCAGACAAACCTATACTGAGGAACATTTAATCACATAACCAGCCTGTATTCCTCAAAAATGTCAAAGTCATGAAAGATAAGGCTGGGTATGGTGTCTCACGCCTGTAATCCCAGCACTTTGGGAAACCAAGATCACTTAAGGCCAGGAGTTTGAAACCAGCCTGAGCAACCCAGCAAGATCTTGACTCTCAAAAAAAAAAAGGAAAAAAAAGACAAGACTGGCAACTATTCCAGAAGAGGCATGACAACTAAAATCAACGAGTAATCCTGGATTAAATTCTAGATCTAAAATGGAAATGATTGGGACAAATGGGGTAATTTACGTAGAGTCCATGAATAACATGATATAAAGAACTTAATGTATATCCCCCAAAATCCATATGTTGAAGCCCTAACCTCCCAGTGTAGCTGTATTTGGATTAGGAAGTAATTATGGTTGAATGAGGTCCTAAGGATGGGAACCTGATCTCATGGGATTGGTGTCTTTATAAGAGACATAAGAGCTCATTTACTCCAATCTATGTAAGGTCACAGCAAGATGGTAGATATCTATAAGCCAGGAAGACTCCTCACCAGGAAGTGAATCAGTTGATACAGTGACTTTGGACTTTCCAGCCTTCAGAACTGTGAGAAACAAGTATTTCTGTTGTTTAAGCAACCAGTCTGTGGTATTTTGTTATCGGTAGTCCAAGCTGACTATATATGGTAATACTGGATAAATATTAACTTATGGTTTTGATGCCTGCTCTGTGGCTTGGAAGGAGAAACTGTCCTTGTAATAGGAAATAAACAAGTAAGTATACAGATAAAGACTGAAGAATCTTCATCATTCCCTAATCTTGGTGAAGAGTATACAAGAAATTTGAGTACTATTATGTTGCAGAAATGTTTTAAATGGTTTAATATGTTTGTTAATCGGACACTGAACTAAATGATGTTCTACACATTTCATGCAAAATATAAAAAACCAAAATATTTGTCATTCAGAAGTATTTCATAAACATGAACTGCCATTTCACATTATCATACTAAGATCAGATACGATGCATATTTTCTTTCATTAAAGTAGAAAGCTACAAAGACCAACACCACTTCATTGCTATCGATATCACTGTACATAAGAGTTTCATTTTGCAATTATTATACCAAAAATAAAATACTGGAGTCCAAGACAAAGACTGTATTACTGACATATATTTATACTGCTACCTGGAGCTACAAGGAAGGGGTGCCTGGAGAAAAAGAATGGTGAGTGGAAATGTATTGTTGGTGTCGGGGATTTCAGTCTATGTTGTAAGAAAATTAAACTATGAGAAATCTCATAGTTTAATTCTAGAAGAGCTGAGAATCTGGTACAAGAACCAAGGCGGATGCAGATGAAAAAGATTTTCAAACACTGTCATAACACAATATGAATAAATTTGTAGAATCATGGAGACCTGAAATTTTTAAGACAGTATGCCAGAGTATAGAAAGAAGTCAGAAGGTATTTAGATTTTATTGGTTCTGCAATTTTCTGGCCCTGTGACCACAAATTAATCAATTACTCACTCAAGGTGACCTTCATCACTCATGTGGACTACTGCAATTGCTTCCTAATTGTTCTACTTCCATTCCTCCCCCTACCTTTAATCCATTCTTCACAAAGTAACCAATATCTTTTAAAAAATGTGAGTCAGATCATATCACTTGTATGAGTCAAACATTCCAATAGCTTCCTATTACTTTTAGAATAAAATCCAAACTCTTGGGCATGGCTTTAAAGGCTGGTATTACCAGGCCTTTGTTACCTGTTCTGACCCCATTTCCAACCACTTTCCACTCTGCTCACTATGTTGGGAACACAGTGGCCTCCTTTCTGTTCTTCAATCATTCTAGCTCTTTCCTTCCCCTGGGCCTTTGCTTGGCCTGGAATCGTCATTGAGCAGGTAGCTCCTTATCATCATTCAGGTCTAAACTCAAATGTCACTTCTTCAAAAGGACCTTACTTTACTACCCCTTCTCATCACTGTCAATCATATTATGTTATTCCATTGTCTTCACTGTACTGATTGTTCATCTGAAGTTCCCTTATTTAGGTAACTGTTACTTGATTATTTTCTGAGTTCCTCAGTAGAAAGGACACTCCCCATCACAGAAGTGATCTTCCGACTTGTTCTGTGCTATAGCGCCAGCAGGTCGATTGGTGTCAGGCTCACAGTTGAGAGGCAATAAATAAATAAAATGTCGAATGACTACTTAAAGTTTCTCAGGCCTCCAAGTTCCTCATCCACATAGTGGGGTATAATTATACCTGCTCTGACCATTAGAAATGGCCAGGTAGCAAGTAGAAATACAGCCTAACTTCTAACTTAATTCTTACTATGCTTCAGTCATCATGAAAGTCGCGTTATATGAATATTCTCATTTACTGTTATGATTTCCATTTTACAAATAAGGACACCAGGTCTTAGAGAGGGCAAGCAACTAATCTAAGGGCACAGGGCCATGGTGAGGACCCGGGTAAAATTCCAGAACCGCCTAACCTCAGAATCTGAGCTCTTCACTGCTATTTTATAGTTTCTAGAAAGATGCTTCCTTCTAATACAGTAAAATCCGCTATGCTCTCTGCCTCCCTCGAGTTCGTCCTGTGGGACAACTGAAGAAAGCTATTACATCCCCCCAAGGGCTTCTTTTCTTTCAGTCTCTCCTTAAATGGCCCTCCTGTCCTGGTCACTCTCTCCCGAACAAACTTCAGCTTGACAGCCTCCTTCTTGCTCCAGCTGTGTGGTGATTTCCACTGGCCAAGTTGTAAAGGGGCATCAGAACAGGGGAAGCCGACTGCCCACGGGCTGAGAAAATGCAGGCATCGTGGGTGTCCATGAGGGCTGCGGTTAACGCAGCAAGGCTTCCTGAGAGAGATGATCCCTGAACCAAGTCAAGGGCAGTAAGCACAGGAGCCAGCGGCCAGGGGACCCCAGGAGAAAAGACCGCGGGAGAGCGTCGCCGCCGGGGCTGCCGGGTGGAGACAAAGGCTGGTGGAGTTTAAATAAAGATCACAGGCACAACCCCAAGTGATGGCAAGCTTGCAAGCGGACGGGCGAAACGCATTTTCCTAAACGTTAAGAGACGCTCTGGCGGGAAGCGAAGTGGGAGGAACGGTCACAAAGCAAAACGCAAACTTACCCGTAATCTGGCAACCCGGCCTCCGTAGCCCGACTGCAAGCGCTGCCACTTGAGGAGCCTGGTAGCCAAGGCAGCGGCAGGCTCAACCCAGATCTCGCGAGAGGGAGCAGGCGTCGCGAGATTTGACCTCGTCCCTGAGAGGCTGGTGTGTGTTAGTTCAGGGGGTTATGGGAGGGCTCTGGCATCCGGGATGGAGGCGAGTCGCTTTCTGTGGCTGGCGTTGGATCCACCCTGGGTCTCCAGCCAGGGCTGCAGAGAGAGTAGAGCCGTTTCTTAGGCCAGAGTGGAGTGGGACAGGAGGTCCCGAGAGAGGACTGAGGTGGCTTGGGACATGGAAGCACTGCATTCTTCCAGCCCGGCATCCAGCATTGCAGCCGCCGCGGCGGCCCAAGAGCTCCGACCCTTTCACGCGCGCGCATGTGGAGGAATGGCGGCGGCGGAACAAAACGACCCTCACTTACGTGGCCGCTGTCGCCGTGGCCATGCTGGGGGCGTCCTACGCTGCCGTACCCCTTTATCGGCTCTATTGTCAGGTAGGGGCCGGCGCCGCCCGCAGGGTGGCGGAGATGCGAGAGGTGGGGGTGCAGGACAAATTCCGGGACAAGCCGTCGCCCTGCGGGTCGTAGGTGGAAGAGGTGTCCGATATTATCTACCTAAGAGGAGAGAGGTTCAGAACAGCCACTTAACACCCAAAGCCACCAAAGAAATTGGTGGCAGAACTGCAAGTAGCATCCAGTTCTTCTTAGTGATTGTGTTTATCCTATGCTGCAGCGTGAAACTCCCTCATCTATGAACTGCACCTCGTCCAAAAAAAAAAAAAAAAAAGGTCCGCAGCCTCTAATCGGGTATCCAGCGGTCTGCCTTACTCTCCTGCGCACACACGCTTTTAAAATGTATATTATTCATACATTCAGTCTGCAAACCACATGTGGTTTATGTGCTAAGGGTAACTCTGGAAATTAGACTTATCGTGTTTCTTGTGCTTAAACTGGGATTAGCAGTTCCTCCATACAAAGAGGCATGAATTAGGCCTTTGAGGCTCTCTCGCCCGCCCTTTTTAATGTATAACTGTAATGTACTTAATCTGGAATCTCTTAAGTACATTGCAGTGGTTCTGGGAGTGTGGTGCCCAGGACCAGCAGCATCAGCATCACCCGGGAACCTGTTAAAAGTGCAAATTCTAGGGCCCTACTCTAGGACTGAGTCAGAAACATGGAGGGATGGGACCAGCAATCTAGATCTTAGTAAGTCCTGTAGTTGATTTTGAGGCCAAGTTTTGAGAACCACTGGCAAAGTCAAGTTTCACGTATTTTAGAGATTTAGCCTTTGTCCTTAGCTAATAATTTGCAGCTTTGGCTGGGCATTAGGATCACCGGTGGAGCTTAACGTTAAATACACGTTCCAGGGATCCCCTACCCCAGAGATTCAGGTTAGGAAGTCTAGGGTAGGGACAGGAATTTCGGTTTAAAAATCATGCCACAAGTGAGAGCTACACACATTGTGTTCAGTAAGTGTTTAAGATAGTGGCTTCCAAAATTCATTGTACAGCAACTTTGGGAATCACCTGGAGAGCTTCTAAAAATCCACACACATTACCCATTTTTATCACAGTGCCAGAGTGGGAACCAGGCATCAGTAATTGTCAGGTATGTTTTAGGTGATTCCAACGTGCAGGAAAGTTTGGGAATTGCTATTTTAACACCATGACTGGTATTCTTAGCTGGAGTTCACTGTGTCTCTGTGTGTGTGTGTGTGTGTGTGTGTGTGTGTCTGTGTGTGCGCGCACGCACACACATTTATTTAAATTTGTGGAGATAGGTCTGCCCGCGTTGCTCAGGCTGGTCTCGATTCCTGGGCTCAAGTGACCCACCTGCCTTGGCCTCCCAAAGTGCTGGGATTACAGGCGTGAGCCACCATGCCCAGCCTGTGGAGATAAATTTAACTTCTTTTAGATGATGAAGCAGCAGAAGGCAAAAGGACTTTTCTTATCTGGCATAGTCTCCTAATGCCAGCATTTATGTGGGAATCTGCAATAATTGATTTCTGAGGATGAGTACAGAATGTGAATTACTTTTCATCAGAGACCAAACCCAGGCATGAATTCTAAAACCACCAGTTGGTTAAATCATAAGCAGAACTGAATCCAAATCAGCAAATCTAGATCATTCTCAGACTGCCAAGGGTCTGGAGGAGAGTGATTTTGTCCCTCAGGGAACATTTAGCAATGTGTGAAGACATTTTTGGTTGTCCCAGCATGGAGGTGTGGGGGTATAGGGTGCTACTGGCATCTAATAGGTAGAGGCTGGGAATGCTGCTAAATAACCAACAAAGCACTGCCTCACCCCCAAACAACAAAAAATTATTCAGCTCAAAATGTCCATAGTGCTAAGGTTGAGAAACTCTGCCCCAAACTGAAATAACTGATAATATTGAGTATGAAATGTGCCCACATGCAATCATAGGTCAGGAAGGCAAATGTAATTTGTAATCTATCAGGTTCTTAGAGCTAGAATAGCGACCAGGACATCTTTTCAGTGCAGTTTTCTAGTCTTTTTGTCTATTTTACTTTCTCTAGGCATTGAACTTAGAAATTTGAAGAATCCATTTTCAAAGACTGTATCAGGGAATCTTTATTGAGGGAGGACACTTAAAAATATTTTTTTTTTTTAGACGGAGTCTCGCTGTGTCGCCCAGGCTGGAGTGCAGTGGCGCGATCTCGGCTCACTGCAAGCTCCGCCTCCCGGGTTCACGCCATTCTCCCGCCTCAGCCTCCGAGTAGCTGGGACTACAGGCGCCCGCCACCACGCCCGGCTAGTTTTTTGTATTTTTAGTAGAGACGGGGTTTCACCATGTTAGCCAGGATGGTCTCGATCTCCTGACCTCGTGATCCACCCGCCTCGGCCTCCCAAAGTGCTGGGATTACAGGCTTGAGCCACCGCGCCCGGCCAAAAATATTTTTATTCAAGTGACTTAAATTCTTCAGGAAAAGGAGTTACATCTTAAACATTATAGCACTCAGGCAGAAGGATAAACAAGGATAAAGGCTTGCCCTCTGATGCATCTTTTAGGGATATAATGTAATTCAGTTATGTTGTATGGCAGTCGAATAAAGTTAGTTGACTTGTGTAACAAACAGAGGATGCTAAAACACTGTATCTTGCTGGGAGTCTTCCCTTAGCCTCAAATTTGTTTTTTTCTTCCTGGCATAGTAACAGGCTAATTATCTGGAAATTAGAATTCTGGCAACCTCAAGTATCCGAAGATGACCTTGGAAGTAAGGGCTTTTTTTTTTTTTTTTTTTCTTTTGAGATGGAGTCTCGCTCTGTCGTGCAGGCTGGAGTGCAGTGGCACGATCTCGGCTAACTGCACCCTCCGCCTCCAGGGTTCAAGGGATTCTCCTGCCTCAGCCTCCCGAGTAGACCTGGGACTACAGGCACGTGCCACCACGCCCAGCAATTTTTTTTTTCTATTTTTAGTAGAGACGGGGTTTCACTGTGTTAGCCAGGATGGTCTCCATCTCCTGACCTCATGATCCACCCGCCTTGGCCTCCCAAAGTGCTGGGTAAGGGCTTTTCTTTTAAAGTGATGTCAAGGAAATAACTGTCATGAATAAAAGAAGTGTCAGACACAAATACTCTTGATGCCCTATGATTATTTCTGTGGCCATAGGGATTAGGTGCTCTGATTACTGATTTATATAAAACTCTACTATACAGAGAAGTACAGAGAAAGATTCAAAAACATTAACCAACATGGGAAAATACCTATGATGCCTTAGAAAAGCTGAATGTTAATAAAAGTGAAGCTACAATCTAATTTGGATTATAAAAGCTGTGATATGGAAAAGGACCAGACAAGAATATGGAAAAATTGAACTAATATTTTCAGTGAAATTACGAGCTGATGGGTAAATTTTATTTCTATTAATGAAATACTAGCAATGAAGAGAAATGTGTTTTTTTTACAAATGGCTAAGCTGGAAATTGTGAGTTCTACTATCAGTGATAATAGTTCACTTAATCTAGTGATTCTCTGCTTTTCCCAGACTCATTTTTGACCATGCCAGGTGACCAAGGGATTGCTGAAAAAGAGAAATGACTGTAACGAATACAGGCTCATGACATCCCAAAAGTGGTCAGACTCTTGACACAGTTACAGAAATGGTCAGTTACTCCAAATGGATTATTAATACTACAAATTAATAAGCTGTTGGCTCCAAATGGATTGGCTCCAAATGGATTATTAAAGTCGGCTCCAAATGGATTATTAATACTACATTGTTTTTAAACTTTTATCAAATAAATAGATCATCAACACCTAAAAGTATTGTTTAACATATTTGGCATCTTTTTCTAGACTACTGGACTTGGAGGATCAGCAGTTGCAGGTCATGTCTCAGACCAGATTGAAAACATGGTACCTGTTAAGGATCGAATCCTTAAAATTAGCTTTAATGCAGATGTGCATGCAAGTCTCCAGTGGAACTTTAGACCTCAGCAAACAGAAATATATGTAAGTGACTAACCAGTCATTAAAAGATTACTTTATTAATGTAAATTCCTTTCTTTCATCACTTAAACTGTCAGAGAACTACTTTTAACAATGTGATTCTTATAAAACATGACATTTTCTTCTTGTTCCAAACTGACTTTTACTGTCATAAAAATTAAAGTATAAATTCTGTTTACATTAAATGTAAGGCACTATCAAAAAGTAGTCTATGGGCATAAAAAAACTTATAGTAATGGAACCCGTCAGTATTTTGAAATTAAGTTTAGATGAGTGAAACAGTTGGGAATAGCAGTAACTGTCAGGCTATATAGCTTCCTGACTTTTCCTCAGGCATAGAAGACATGGGGAAAATGTGGAAAAGCATTGGTGACAATGATTAGTTTACTGGTTTATATCAAAAGTATCCCTGTCCTTATAAAAGAAAAAAAAATTGAGGACCTTTGAAGTAATCAATAAGTAGTAAATAGTTATGTTATACTCCAGTGAGACTGAGACTATACCTAAAAGCTTTCCTAAAATTTTAACCAACTGTAAGAAAGATTTTAACTGATATCTCATTAATTGAGAATTAGCCAGAGTGAATTAATTTCAACCCATATTGGAAAAGCCTTATAAATATTATTGCTTGCGCAGTTTAGTAAACATGACTGAATCTCTTATTAAAGGTTTTATAGGTTATAATTATGAATCTTATCCAATTATGTGGTAGTATACAAGGTATTAGTGGCTGAATTGGTACAAGTGACAGAATATCCTTTGGAAAAATTTTTTAAGCCTTGCTATTTTCTTATTTTCTCCAAACAAAGTATTAACACTTTGTGGCATAATAAAGGTTCTAGTCAGTCAGTTTTATTCTGGTTTTAAGGTAAGTTTAATGTTGGTATCTTTTTTTAAAAAAAAAGTCAATCATGACATTCAGGTATAAGTGTTACAGAAAAGTTGGGCTAGGGCTGTTATATGATTGGCTTGGACACATTTTAAATAATGTAATTTGCAGATTATTCCTTGAAGACCTCAAATATACAAGAGGACAATTCATAACTAATTGTGGATATTAGAACATTGGTTCTTCATTGACATATGCAAGTAAGTTTTTAAAGTCATATGTTTATGGGTAATACTCACAATTTATTTTGCTGAACCCTGCATTAGATTAGGTATTATGGTCTGATGAATAGGCAAAATAATGAGACTAATTTAGCAGGGAAAAGAGGAACTTTGTGAGATTCAAAGTATTGATGAACTTTGTGAGATTCAAAGTATTGATGATTATATATATATATATATTCTTCAAAACAGGTGGTGCCAGGAGAGACTGCACTGGCGTTTTACAGAGCTAAGAATCCTACTGACAAACCAATAATTGGAATTTCTACATACAATGTTGTTCCATTTGAAGCTGGACAGTATTTCAATAAAATACAGGTAAAACAAAGTGTAAACTTTATAGAATATGATAAAGGTACATGAAACTGTTGTATGAAACTTAGTGTTTTTAGTAGATCTTGTGATTTCTGAAAACTAATTTCTTCTAAATATCAAGCTATTTTTCTTCACTGTCTATACCCGCTATGCAGATATTGAGAACCAAACCAAATGAGTATCTGCTTTTAAGATTAGAATTTGTTCTTGATCCTTAAAGCAGAATTCATTGAGATGAAAAGATGCTCTTATCACAGAACTGTGTATTTAACCATATGCTTATTAAAATCAAGAAGTGTACTAGAATGCTAAAAGAAGTGTATAGTTTGTTATGCAATATGAGAATAGAAATGTTATTAAAGTCTTTCTATAATTTCCAGTGCTTCTGTTTTGAAGAACAAAGGCTTAATCCCCAAGAGGAAGTAGACATGCCAGTGTTTTTCTACATTGATCCTGAATTTGCTGAAGATCCAAGAATGATTAATGTTGATCTTATCACTCTTTCTTACACTTTTTTTGAAGCAAAGGGCGGGCACACGTTGCCAGTTCCAGGATATAATTGAAGTCAGCAACTAAGTCTTCCTTCAAAGTTGATTTTTGGGAAAATCATGTATCCTATCTTCTCAAAGGAGAAATACTGTACAATAATATGAAGTCTTACATTTTAAATAATTACTTTTTCTCAACTAATTTATTTCACTTAAAATTGAGAGAACAAGTTCAGCTTTTGTCATAAGGAACCCACGTACCTAGCTAGAATATATGATTGACTATTCAATACCATACTGAAGAGTTTGATAGTGTTAAAATAAGCCACTTTGTTTTTTAAATACGCAGGCATGGGTTCATCTTAATTCTATAATTCCCTTCCAGATTATTAACTCTTCATACTTAGAGCAATGAATCTGACAATGTTTTTCAAAAAGGTATGATCAGGGTTATTTGTTTCAAGTCATAGGCCAGAACTTCTGACCATGTTTATTATATCTAAAAGAGTTGGTTGCTGTTTTCCTTATAAACAGTCAGTATTTTAAAAGCTCAAAGTAGAATAGGAGTGACTAAGCCCTAACAGCTTGTCCAAAGATTTAAATTCTTATTTCAAATTTGATTTGTGCTTTAAGATTCAGGGCTATTTTATATTCAGAGTTCTGAATAGATGATTACTTTGAAATTGTAGTATCATGAAATTGAAATAAAATACAACTAGGCTGCTAGCCAAAGCGTCATCATTACAAGCTCATGAATGTTAAAATGTACAGGTGGGATTGTGAAGATTTACTGACATCAAAAGTTCTGGAAAAAAACCTTTGTAAAAAAAAAAAACATATTAAATTATTGTAATAGTGATTTATTTGTCATCAGATGTACAACTTATTCTAAATATTTTCATTTTCTGTGTTCCAAATAGAAATGTTAAGTTGCACTAAAAAGAGAAAAACTATTTAGCATTACAAAGAATCATATTTCAAGGCCGCCCAATGTAGAGTACAGTGACCTGTTCAGGACACCTGAAATATAATTAAATGACAATCATCAAGGTTTTAACAATTTACAATTCTAAACCAGAGGATTATAAAGAAGTGCAAATTGACTTTTACATTCAACTTTAGTTAAATGAAGGCACTCAGTATTCTTCCTGAATAATACATTCAGTTTCTCACATTTTATGCTTTCATCTATTCAGAATTATTTTGTAGTAAAATAATCTACTCTTATCACAGCTGTGTGACGATTTCTAAATGTAAGAGGGCTGATGAAATATATGACACTGCAGTTAAATTGGTTGGCCTAAGGACTAAGTAATTTTTCTTCTGCTGAAGTTTTAAGTGAGTATTTGTTCCCAATAAGTTCTGTTGAAATCTCACGCTGTTGTCAGGAATCAGTGTTATCCTGGAACTGTTATTCTTCTGTTTAATCTTCATTATAGCAGAAATGTTCCAGCGTGGCTTTGACATGGTGGCAGGTATTGTCTTCCAGGCTTCAAAGCTGCATAGTCTACCCTTTAGAGAGTTGGCACCTTTGATGTGGCTAGTGAGCTGATCATCCACTTTCTTCTAAAATAAAGAGAAGAAAATGGGCAGTATTCATCCTGTCCTCTTTCCCCATTCCTTGATAACTCGCTTGTCTTTACTGGGAGGCTGGAGAGCCACAGTCTAGTAGAAGAAAGGTAAGAATGTGCTTCTTCCATAGGGGAGAGTATAAGGGGAATAAATAAGTTTAATAATTCATTGGTGATCATTAAATAGTAAATACATGGGATTAGTAGTGCTGGAAAAACTCAGACCTGTTTGGCGTACTAACAGTGAATGGGCCTACTGGTACCGGTTAACAAGTATTAACCGCACATAAAAGACAAATAAATGCCTGATTTCAGTGCTACTCCTATTGCTCATCTATTTTGTTAGCATTAATATTTCTATACCATAAACTACTATATTTCCAAGTCTTATTTACAGATGGGAAAATCACAAAGAATGAATCTCACTAGTGAACAATGGTTCAGCACAATTGGAATGATTCAGGGAAACTCATATTTCAAAGTGACAGACTCAGATGGCTCTTACAAAATATAAATACTAAATATGTAAAGTGATAATTATACTGAAATTATATGGAATGAAGTTGTATAAGTTGAAGTCTTTACCTCAGTCACCATGATTTTCAGTTCCTTTGTGCTGGTGAGCATCAATTTCTTCATAAATAGCTCTGAAACAAAGCCATCACAGCAAAAGGGTTATATATCAATTTCAAAGTGCTATTTTCGTTTTTAACTGCCAGCACCGTAATTAAAAATTGAGCTGTTTTTGGAGTTCCGGCTATATATGAGTTAAAAATAAGTTTCTGCCCTGAAGTGTATATTCTAGTTTTGTTAAATTCTAATGTTGCACTTCCTTTTTTTTTTTTTTGGAGACAGAGTCTCACTCTTTTGTCCAGGCCGGAGTGCAATGGTGCTTTCTTGGCTCACTGCAACATCTGCTTCCCGGGTTCAAGTGATACTCCTGCCTCAGCCTACTGAGTAGCTGGAATTACAGGGACATACCACCATGCCCAGCTAATTGTTTTGTATTTTAAGTAGAGACAGGGTTTCACCATGTTGGCCAGGCTGGTCTCAAACTCCTGACCTCAGGTAATCTGCCTGCCTCTGCCTCATAAAATGCTGGGATTACAGGTGTGAGCCACCAAACCCGCCCTTAATGTTGCAATTCCTATGCCTCTTAAAAGTATGTATTTTATAGAACCAATTAATTTTTTATTGTGATTTAAATGAGAAATATGGCTCAAATTTGGACAGTTTATGTTTTGCTTAAAAAAGTCTTCAGTTCTTCTGGTTTCAAACATTTTTTTAAAATATTAGGACAAGTGTAGTGGCTCACACCTATAATCCCAGCATTCTGGGAGGCTGAGGTAGGTGGATCGCTTGAGTCCAGGATTTCAAGACCAGTCTGAACAACATGGCAAAATACCATCTCTACAAAAAATATAAAAATTGCCAGGTGTGGTGGTACAGGCCTGTTGTCCCAGGTACTCAGGAAGCTGAGGTGGGAGGATCACTTGAGCCTAGGAGGTGGAGACTGCAGTGAGCTGAGATCCTGCCGCTGCACTCCAGCCTGGGCTACAGAGCAAGACTAAAGGCGTCTTCCAGCTTATTTAACCTATGTGATTATAGTCCAGACTCCTCAGCCACCTATAGCTCATCACTGTCATTTCTGTACATTTTTTATATTGTATTTTTTCAATGACATCCTTCATTCGTTTTTCTTTTTCTTTTTTTGTTTTTGAGACAGGGTTTCACTCTGTCACTCAGGCTGGAGTGCAGTGGTGCAATCATGACTTATTGCACCTTCAACCTCCCAGGTTCAAGTGATCTTCCCATTTCAGCCTCTCAAAATGTTGGGATTAGAGGCATGAGCCACCATGCCAGGCCCATTCAGTTCTTTATATGTATCTTACGTATGTCTGTAGCTGGAAAATATCTATAACTGAAAGCACATTCATATATACAGTATAGCAAAACATGGCTGAGGAAAAATCTCAAAAATCACAGCACTGTGAAACCATGATCACCAAGTTCATAAGGCCCCAGAATGGTCCTACAATTTTAATGTTTCCCTTAAAAGTTTGGTCTCATCTCCCTCAAAACGATTTCAGTCTTCTTCACTCTCCTCAAACCTCTGACCTCTCTGGTAGAAACATCATTCTTAATGTCTTGATATGGAAACTTTCTCATTTTCCCATCACTAAATCTTCAAGTTTATCTTCATCTGTATTGTCCGTTATTTCTGTGATCCTGTCTATTCCTGGCTTCTGAAGTACTTCACCCAGTTATTCTCCCCTTTCTGAGTCTTCAACCTCTCCTTCTATGCCAGATCCTATTCTTTGACATTCACAGATTCTCCAGCATCTTCCATATCTCCCATTTTATACAAAGTACAGTCTTTAATTCCATCTCTACTTGTAGTAAATGCCTTGGTATCCTCTAGCTACCAAACTCTCCCCACCCCACCTTTTTTTTTTTTTTTTTTTTTTGAGGTAGAGTTTCACTCTTGTTGCCCACGCTAGAGTGTGATAGTGTGATCTCAGCTCACTGCAACCTCTACCTCCTGGGTTCAAACAATTCTCCTACCTCCTTCTCCTGAGTAGTTGGAATTACAGGCACCCGCCACCATGCCTGGCTAATTTTTGTATTTTTAGTAGAGACAGGGTTTTGCCATGTTGGCCAGGCTGGTCTCGAACTCCTGACCTCAGGCGATCTGCCCACCTTGGCCTCCCAAAGTGCTGGGATTATAGGCATGAGCCACCGTGCCCGGCCCAAAACCCATTTTCATCACTGCTTCTCATTTAAGTTCTAAGAAGTTATCTGCACTTACTGTGTCTACTTAATGTCTTATGTGCTTTTCAAATGCACTGAAATTTGGGTTCTGTATCCATCAGTCCATCAAAGTAGCTTTACTAAAATCATCAAGTGATCTCTAATCCATTATCTAGTTTTCAGTTCTCATCTTACTTGTCTGCCCCTAGCAGTGTTCTTCACAGTTGTACTCACTTCTGTTTGCTTCCAAATTACAGTTTCCTCATCTGGTACTGAGCTCCCTGTTAACTTTCTTTACTCTTGCCTTTAGCATTTCCATTTCCTTGAATGTGCCAGAACTCGGTCCTCTGGGTCTTTGTACAGGTTGTTCCTTGAGCCTACAATATTCACTTCCAAACTTTTAAACTAAGAATTGCGGGCCTCAGCTTTTAATGCTACCTGAAGCTTTCTTTAACCCCTATTTAAATTAGTTCTGTTACACACTTTGAAGTTGCCATATTCTTTCATAACATTAACACAAATTGTAAACCTGTATTTGGTGATTTGTCTAATTTCTGTATCCATGCTACATTTAATCTCTGTGAGGATAAGGGAGCATGTTTCTTGCTCAAAATTATAAATTAGTCCAGTCATAGTCCCTGGCACATAATATTGAAATAAGTGAATCGTGTATATCTTCATAAACATACTGTTTGTCCTGGTAGAGCAAAAATTGTCAACCTGCAGTTCATGGACAACCAGTGATGTGAAAAAACCCAGTAATTTCCTCCAAGATTCTGTGCTTTTCCTTGGAGAGAAGTCCCTGAATTTCATGGGACTTTCAAAAGAACTGAGACATTCTGACCCCCAGAAAGAAAGACCCATCACAGGGATAAAGAGTTCCAAAGCTTCACCTCTCCAGCTTTTTACTATCTCTCCCACCTCCAGTCTCTGTGACACTGCCATATCTACATACAGCAATCTCCTAATTTGAATAGAATCAAGAAATTTTCCACTACCTATTTGGATGGAGAAAAAACAAGTTTCTAGAAAGCATACCTAGTTTAGTGCTAGTTTCTTAAACCACTAATATGATCAGTAATATATCTGTTCTATCAGGCAGCATGACTTAGAGAAATTTCTCAAACCTGAGTTAGGAAAAAGTACATAGTGGACTCCTAAGTCCCTTAACCATCTGCTCATAAATTAAGTCAACCATTACATTGAGGGATTAAACCAGGGACCATAATACCAAATGTCTTCACATGTCAGCCAAAGAGGAGATGCAGAGGGTTGGGTGGGGCTGTAAGCAGATAGGAAGGGTCTCCAGGGACTATAGGAATATAATCAACTTGATTAATCACCTACTTTTTTCCCCAAACCCTGTGTGGAATGCAGCCAGCTAGCTGGTTTAAACCAGCTCATGACAGACCTCAGAAATTTACAGATGGATCCCAGTATACTTGCTTCATTACCATAACATGTGACCTGTGTGCTACAATAACTCACTGCATCTGTACAACTGCAACCCCTCTCCATACAATAACATACCCTCTTCCCTATCACCCCATAAAACCCTCCTGTCACTTTCCTGCTTTGGAGACTATGCCCAGTGGTTTATTTGTGACAAGTAATAAAACTATTGCTCAAGGCCTACATTCTTGGTTGGTTATAGTGGCTCATGCCTATAATCCCAGCACTTTGGAAGGCTGAGACAGGAGGATTGCTTGAGCCCAGGAGTTCAAAACTAGCCTGGTCTACATAGACCCCCTTCTCTAAAAAAAAAAAAAAAAAAAAAAAAAAGGCTGGGCACGATGGCTTACACCTATAATCCCAGCACTTTTTGGGAGGCTCATGCTCAAGTTCAAGGTAAATGAACTTGAGACTGAGAGTTCGAGACCAGCCTGGGCAACATGGCAAAACCCTGTCTCTACTAAAAATACAAAAAATTAGCCAGGCGTGGTGGTACCTGTCTGTGGTCCCAGCTACTCAGGAGGCTGAGGCATGAGAATTGCTTAAGCCTAGGAGGTGGAAGTTGCAGTGAGCCAAGATCACCCCACTGTACTCCAGCCTGATAGAGTGACACTCTGTCTCAAAAAACTGAATTAGCCAGGCATGGTGGCGTGCCCCAATAGTCTCAGCTACTCAGGAGGCTGAGTAGGGAGGGCTGCTTCAGCCTCATAAGTCAAGGCTGCAGTAAGCCATGATCATGCCACTTTATTCTAGTTTGAGTGACACAGCGAGACCCTGTCAAGAAAAAAAAATAACCTGTGTTCTAATGGAGGGTTGTCTGTTACTCACCAGATGAATGAATCTCAGGTTTTTTTAGGGGTAACAAGTCCGGCACCCCAGATGGGACCCAGCGTTGAGCCCTGACTTGACCTCCCTTATAGGCTCCTGGCAGGCAAAGCAGTGGGCTGTGGAAGCATGCCTGGGCCAACTCATCTCGGTTGCCAAGAGGGAGACTAGAGAAAGGCCTTGGGACCCCCGAACTGGTGTCTAGTGTAGGCCACTAACCAGCACCACAAGATCTCTCTGGGAGAGTAGAAGTGGCTGCCTAGAGTCCAGACCTTTTGCTCAGTGCTCCTTCGAAGCAGCAGCTCCATGAACTACTAAAAGAGTGGTCTGGGTTTTGATCATTCGGATTCTGGGTTGTCAGGATTAGGACCTAGGTCAAGGGATCCAGGATTGTTGAGGAGAAGAACTTCCTCCTTTCAGGTCTGGGAGTCAGAGACATCGCCATCGTTTTAACAAGGGGAATCCCCAACATAAAGACAAGGATGCTTGTCTTTAGTTGATCCCTATCTGGTATGACTGTAGGGCTCGATATTCTTCCTTGTCTGTGGCCTGAATGAATATGAAGTCTGGATTCCTCTACCCTTAGTTTGTGGCAACCCCTAAAATATCGGGCTTTGTTTTGCAAGCAGTCACAGAAGGACTGCTATTGGTTTGATGAGGAGACCAACTTTCAAAGGGGGGCAGTTTTGGTGGGATCATGATCCCTGGAACCAGAATGCAGTGATAC
Source organism: Chlorocebus sabaeus (assembly GCF_047675955.1). Classification (NCBI taxonomy): domain Eukaryota; kingdom Metazoa; phylum Chordata; class Mammalia; order Primates; family Cercopithecidae; genus Chlorocebus; species Chlorocebus sabaeus. The sequence goes on from NC_132919.1 coordinate 43,457,825, forward strand.
AAAGGTGATGTGAACAGAGTGTGTGCGCTTTCTCTGAGGAAACACCTCACTTGATTGATTTACCTACCTCCCCACCACCTGAGCTGGATCCAGAACTACTTCAGTGTCTCCATGAGATCTCCTGGGAGGCTGCCCGGACTGAACATGATCCAGGGAAAGGAAATCACTGTTACACTCTCAGCTCCCCAGGACCTCCACTCCAGATGGCTTTGCATAGTGGCAAGCAAAGAGGACCACAAGTATTCAAGCTGAGTTGTGGGATTTGTGTTATCATTAATCTCCAGAGTTTGGAAGCCCCTCAAACTCTGTGCAGAGACCCTAGGATGTGGTGAACCAGGTCTTGGAAGGAGAGCTTGTTAGGGTGCCTCCTCTGGCAATGGAAACTGCCTATCAACTCATGACCAAAAAGCAAATGATATATTACTGTAATAGAGCCTGGCCCCAGTATTCCCTAGGCGATCAGAAGAGATGGTCTGAACATGGGTCACTTACTACAATTCTCCAATTGGACTGACTTTGCAAGAAATACGGTAAATGGGAAGAAATACCCTATATGCAATGTTTTATGGCCCTCTATCAAAACCCTGCCCTGCAGATGAAATGCAGAATATGTAAATTGGCCAAAGGGAACTATACTGCCAATTCTAGAAGCCTCTGGAGAGGAAGCACCGGTCATGTGGGGGCCTGTAGGAAAGGGAACAAGAAGAGTCCCTTTATTTCCCTCTCCAAGAGAAGTGAGGCCCTCTAACTCTACTCGGGGCCTGGTACCTTGACCAATACAGGGGAATAGTCCACCTTCTTCCTTGGGAATGGTGCTCTCAGCACCTCCAGGGGAAAGCAAGGGCCCGTTATGTATTTGCTGGGCCTTCCAAACTCTGCAGAGCCAGCAATGGCTCCTGCTATGGCAATAGCAGCCTCCCCCCACCCCCCGCTGTACTCTTCTTTGCCAGGGAGCACCACTCATAGTGGGAATGCATATAACCCTGGAGGGTGACTGTTCCCACTCAGAGCGTGTCTGTTGGAGAAAGAGGTTTTGCTCGGGTCTATGTTTTTTAAAACTGTTGACTTGTATAACTGGAAATCCCATAGTAAGGGCTTACGGGTGAGCCCACAAGAGTTCATAACTCGCATATGGAGAATATTCTCCACACATAACCCTGCCTGGCCAGGTGTGCAGACCTTAACAGCAACCCTGCTCACAGCAGAAGATAAATCTGCCACCATGGCCAAAACTGAGGAGGAGGCAGACAATATGTGTGCTGATAACCTGGTGACCTGTCCTGTTGAGGTGTCGGTCCCAATAGCTAACCCAAACTGGGACCCCAATGATGACAAGAATCAAGAGTGGCTTCATCATTATAGGAATATGCTTCTCAGAAGTATGAGAGAAGCAAGCCAGCCCCTGGTCAATTGGGGAAATCTCAGAGAAACAGAACAAGGCCCTAATGAAAATCCATCAGCATTCCTAAATTGATAATAAGAATGCCTCCAGAATTACACCCCTTGGGACCCAGATGACCCAAAAGCTGAGTAGTACTTTAATCCCACTTCATCTCTCAGCCCCAGATATTCAGAGAAAACTCTAAAAATTGGCAATAAGTCCACACACTCCCCCTTTCCAACTGGTAGACATCTCCTTTAAGGTCTACAGTAAAGAGATGTGGCAACTGATGAAAAAGAGGACAAGAAGATGCAGCAGCCCTACAGACTACTTCAGGAAAACCAGGAAGAAGATGGCATGAGTGAGTGACCAGGGCCCCGCCATGGAAATCAGGGCCTGCCTACACTGAGGCCCAAACAATGTGCTTACTGGAAGCAGAAAGGATGCTGGGAAAGGGAATGTCCAAATCATCCCCAGAGAGGGAAGAAAGAGGACAAGCCTGAGGTACCAGTTCCCTGTAACTGGACAAGAAACTGATGGATGGGGCCATGGGGCTCCCTGCCTGGCTCCTCAAAACAAGATCCACATCTCCCCCCCAGGTTACACAGAATAAGGGGGGCAGCCAGTTGGGTTTTTAAATTTTTTTTAATTTTTCTGAGACAGAATCTCTTACCCAGGCTGGAGTGCAGCACCATGATCATGGCATACTGCAGCCTCCAACTAGGCTCAAGCAGTCCTCCCACCTTAGCCTCTCAAGTAGCTGGACTAAGGCACACCTGGCTAATTCTTTTTGTTTGTTTGTAGAGACAAGGTCTCGTTATGCTGTCAGGGCTGGTCTTGAACTCCTGGGCTCAAATGATCCTCCAAACTTGGCCTCCCAAAGTGTTGGCATTACAGGCATGAGCCACTACACCTGGCCACCAGCTGAGTTTTTGATCAACACTGTAGTCATGTTTTCTGTGTTGATCACTAAAAGTGGACCCTATCCAGGAGGGAATGTATATAAAGGATGTGTCTCATAAAGGATATAAAAGATTCTTGGAGCCTCCGGTCCATGAAATCATATCTAAAACTTTGACTCATTCTTTCTTCTGTTCCCCAAATGTCCCATTCTCCTTTTGGACTTCTAAGTTTGGAGCCACAATTTCTCTAAATCAGGACAGGATAGAGAGGTGTTCTGAGCCCATGGCACTGCCATGCTAGCCCTAGTTCCTGGGGAAGTTCCAAACTTGGGACCTCATAAGATTCCTTGGCTAATGTGGTACTAGATAACTGTATAGCCTCTTAGCAGTAACAGGGAGGAGACTGTGCAGTTATTAATTCCTCTTGCTGTACCTGAATAAATACCTCAGGGGAAATAGGAAGTTAACATTAGGAAGGTCCATGCCCAAGCCTCTTGGTTCCACACTTTTAATCAATAGCCATATATATATATATATATATATTTTTTTTTTTTCCAGAGTCTCACTCTGTTGCCCAGGTTGGAGTGCAGTGGTGCATAATCTGGGCTCACTGCAACCTCCACCTCCTGGGTTCAAGCGATTTTTCTGCCTCACCCTCTTGAGTAGTTGGGACTATGAGCGCTCACCACCACACCTGGCTAATTTTTGTATTTTTAGTAGAGATGGGGTTTCACCATGTTGCCCAGGCTGATCTCGAATTCAGGGTGATCCGCCCGCCTTGGCCTCCCGAAGTGCTGATAAGGGAGAAGACCACCCCTCGTATCGTCGTATGCCCAATTTCTGCCTCCAAAGAAAGTAGTAGTAAAAACTAAAAGGCAGAAGTGAAATCCACAGGCAGACAGCCTGGCGCCGCACCCTGTGCCTGGTAGTTAAAGATTGACCTCTGACAATTGGTTATGTCATCTATAGATTACAGACATTGTATAGAAAAGCACTGTGAAAATCCCTATCCTGTTTTGTTCCGATCTTACTACCAGTGCATACAGCCCTCAGTCACGTACCCCCTGCTTGCTCAGTTGATCACGACCCTCTCACATGCACCCCCTTAGAGTTGTGAGCCCTTAAAAGGGATAGGAATTGCTCACTCCGGGAGCTCGGCTCTTGAGATGGGAGTCTTGCCGACGGCCCCGGCCGAATAAACCCCTTCCTTCTTTAACTAGGTGTCTGAGGAGTTTTGTCTGTGGCTCGTCCTGCTACACTGGGATTACAGGGGTGAGCCACCACACCCGGCCTAATAGCCATACTTCTAACTCTATTTGAGAAACTCTCAAATTAGCAATACCAAGTGTTAGTTGGTTTCTTCCCCTAATGGGGCCACTATTGCTCTTACCACTGTTTATTTTCTTACTACTGTTGTTTGGTCCCTGCATCTTTAACCTCTTCGTAAAATTCGTATCTTCTAGATTAGAAAAATTTCAACTGTAGGTGCCTTTGCGACCTCTATCCTGGGAGACCCTAAAACATACTTAGTTTTAGTGCCTAGAGATTTTCACTCCTCTAACATCTCTGGATACAGTGTCCCTGGATCAACATGAAGAAGTTACAAAAGAATGCCCTCTGACCCTGGCCCCTAAAGAATTTACTTGTGCTAAGTAATAAAATTGCTATTGATCAAAACCTGTGTTCTTGGGAAGAGTCATCTGTTACTATCCAGGTGAATGAACCCTGGGTTTTCTGGTAGGTAACAGGGCCTGAGGGCTGCAGAGCCTGCCTGTGTAAAGGAGATAGATCTACTACTCAGCCCCAACCCATAGCTGGCATGTAAAAATTCAGGCTTGGTGTTGCCAGAGTATCTAAATGATCAAGAAGTCCAGATTTTTTATTTTCAAATATCCAAGTTTTCAGCTGTTGGCAACTGTGGTCTTATGATACATACTGTTTTTGTCTTAGGTTCCTGGCTTACAACTCCCATAGCCCTTGTTACAGTCTTTTGTTATAATGTTGGGTGTGTTAGGCCTTAGGAGCCAGCCTCTGGAAGCAGAATTGCTCTGACCTTCTCTAGTCCTCCTTTCACCGCCCCAAGGCACCACTCTAATCGCCCACCTTTTTGACTGTGGGTCATAAGAGCCTCCCTAGAGAGGGTCTTGCCCTATACCCTGGGGGAAGGAACTGCTGACATCAAGAAGCCTCCATTAAAAACCCTAGAGGACTGGGTTGGGGTTGGGGTGGGTCCAGTCAGTTTCTGGATAGCTGAATATGTAGAAGTACCTGGAGGGTGGGACTCCAGGGAGGACACGGAAACTCCATGGCCTCTTCATCTGCATCCTTTGCAATGTGCTTTATAATAAACCAGTAAATGTAAGTATTTCCCTGAGTTCTGTGAGCTGCTCCAGCAAACTAATCAAACCCAAAGAGGCAGGCGTGGGAACCCAACTTGAAGCCAGTCAGTCCTAAGTTTGGAGACCCAGGCTTGTGTCTGGTATCTGGGAAGGTAAGTGTCAGGGTGGTGGGGACTGAGCCCTCAACCTGTGGGATCTGACACTATCTCCAGGTAGATGGTGTTGGAATTGAATCAGAGGACACCCAGCTGGTGTCCACTGTAGAATTCATTGCTTGCCTGCTGATGGAGAGAAATCCTCACATATTTGGGGGTCACAAGTGTCTGCATTCATTGTTGTATCAGTGTGAGAGCCAAACATGGTTGAAAGTTTCCCGAACCAGCAATTAATTTTTAAAATGCACATTTTAAATTCTGCACAGGTCAAAAAAAAAAAAAAAAAAAACAACTGCAAGCAAGATGCAGCCTGTGGGCTGTCAGTTTCCAAACAATGATTTCCAAAAAACGTGCTTTAATAATTTTTAACAATTTGGGGAGTAACCTTCAGTCACTCAAAGTATATTCAAGTTCTAAGGACCTTACCATTCCACTAATATTTATATATCTTGCCCAATATGAAACCATACAATAATGCTGCTTTAAGGATTTTAAGTAAAAGGTAATTGTTATGCTTTGAAAGACTAAAAACAAGTTCTAATATAAAATTTTTTTTGGATCAGTTCTTAAAGAGCAGCTAAAATATTCCATCAATGTGGCATAAACTTAACGTCACCAGTGACTAGTGCTCTTCTCAAGCTAAAGAGAACATGACTTTCTGCCAAGGAATCTACGAGGAGTCCATTAAGCATGTTAGTTCCAGTTACTTCTTAATGTGCAACCCCAGCATTTTTATTTTTTAGTCACACGGCCGGAACGATAAGACCATTAAGAGTAAGAGCTGCCATAAAACCTCATAAGGCATTTTTAATATGGCCATCAATTTCTGGCAAGACCTAAACAAAGTTAAATGTATAACCAAGCCTGTTAGCTCTGCTATCAAAGGGAACCAAGACAAAAAAATCAATTATTTTGTAAATGACTTACTCTGTAGTGACAGCAGGAGCTAAGGGATCAAACTCCATTACCTCGTAGTAATTAGGTGGCTGGAGATCACTTTTTGTCATCGCTTTAGGCAAAAAAAGAGACCAGTAAACATACATTGTGCTTTTTGAGGAATACATGCAATTGATATTCTTTTTATAATTTAGACTTCAAATATTAGATCCTAATAAACACAACCAAAACAGACTGATGTTCCAATGCTACTCCCAAGTTCAACAAATCTGTATATAACAGAAAGGTTTCCAAACCTCAACTACCTTAGCAGTCAAAACACAATAGTCAGTTTAATACAAGTTTAACACAAGCATTTTTACAGTCTCTCATAGTCAGTCATAATGGTATCTGCCCTGAATTTATTTCATTAGCTTAAAAATACAAAGGAGCACCTCTAATTTCTCCTATTTTCAGTTACCAACGAATCTCTGGCAGACTCATATATTCTCGTAAGTTTCCTTATTTGATGCAAATAATAAGGTCCCATGTACCTGGATGATTGCTGGGCAAAGGTGGCAGACTCTGGTTTGATGGTGCTGCTGCAGTGGTTTGTAGACTAACCGGCTGTAGAAACACTGAATGTGAATGTTCCAGAAACTGAAGAAAGCATAACACATGTTCATATAAACATTCTACATTAAGCTTTTCTTTTATTAGTTAGACTCCTACACTTCCAAGTACATTGTTCCAAGAACCATATACTTTGAACTGGACCAGAACAAGTTGTTTGTAATTATTACTTTAGTATTTTTAGGTAATCATCACTTATGAGATTTACATCGTTTCTGCTGGGCATGGTGGCTCATATGCCCAGATTTCCACATTCTGAGTGAAAATAATCCTAACACTCAGAATGTGGAAATCTCTTGTCCTTTTTTTTTGTCTATCTCAGCAATTTGGGAGGATGAGGCGGGGGGATTACTTGAGCCCAGGAGTTCAAGATCAGCCCAGGCAACAGCAAGACCCCAGCTCTAAAAAAAAAAAAAAAGGCTGGGCATGGTGGCTCGCACTTGTAGTCCCAGCTACCCCAGAGACCAAGGCAGGAGGATCGCTTGAGCTTAGGGGTTTGAAGCTGCAGTGAGTTATGATCATATGATCTTGCTATATATTCTAGCCTAGGTGACTGAGTGAGACTCTTATCTCAAAGGCAAGAATTTACTATATGTTTGTCTGGATTTATGCCTAATGCACCCCATTTCCCATAGAAACTGAAAAAAAAAAATATATATATATATATACACACATTGCTTTTAAAAATGAAGCAGATTCAATGGCTCAGGCCAGATTCTCTGTTATTTCACTCTGAATATAAAATCTCAGTCCTGAGTAGGAAAAAAAAAAAATCTTAAATCTACAGAGAGGCACTCAGTGACACAACAAAATCAGGACTGATAAAAGATTAAAATCATAATTAGAAATTTCTCAGAATTGTCCTCATTCATTCCACAAATATATCCTGGGTACCTATCAGCTGCCAGGCACTATTAATAAAGCAATAAAGCAGACCAAGTCCCTGCCCTGATGACGCAGACAATCAACAAATGTAAACAGATATCCAATGGCATGTGCTCTAATGTAAAAGCAGAGTAGTGGGTGGGAGAGAGACTGAAGTCGAATACTGCTCTAATAGGTCGTGGTCAGGAAATGTCTCATCATTGGGGGCATTTAAGCAGAGCCTGACTAAAGTGAGTCTTGTGGTTACTGAAGAGGACACAAGTTCACAGTCTCTGAAGTGGGGACGGCCAGTGTGGTTGGAACAGAGTGAGCCAAGGTAGAGAGGGGCAGGAGGTGAGGCTGGAGAGGTGACAGGTGTGGTCAGATCAGCATTTCAGGCACTTACTGAGTAAAATGGAGTGAGGAAGAAACTCATAGGTGGGTTTTGAGCAAATGAGTGACATAATATGACTTGACTTTTTGAAAAAGAATGCCCCAGTTTTTGTTTTGAGAATAGATTATGAGGTGGGCAGGAGGGATGCGAAGGGGGAGGCAAAGGTTGAAACAGGCTTCCCTTAGAGGCCACTGCAATGTCCACCTGATGGTGGCTTGGACTAAGATGCAGAGGTGGAGGTGGTAAGAAGTGGCTGGATAATTGACATATTTTAAAAGTAAAAGGCAAAAGTAAAAGTAAAAAGGTGGATGTCAAACACTATTACCCAAGATTTTTGACCTATGCAGCAAAGAGTAGAGTGGCCATTGACTGAGGTGGGAAGCCTGCAGGAAGGGCAGGTTGAGAGTGCAGACTGGGAAGAAATCAAGAGAAGACATTAAGTGGAAAGTGAATATATGAGTTCTGAGTTTAGAGAAGGGGTCTGAGCTACAAGAGATACAAACTTGTAGGTTGTCAGAAATTGAATGGTTATTTCAAGGTATGAGACCAAAAGACCACAGAGGAATGAATGTAGATAGAGAAGTCTGAAGCCTGATCCCTGGGGTCTCCAGCAATGAAAGGTCAGTAGAGGAGGAAGAGCCAGCAAAAGAGATGGAGAAGAAATGAAAGGGAGGCAGGAGAAGAACCAAAGTGACTGATATCTGAAAGCCATGTGTGCAAGAAGGAGGAAGTGATCAATTTTGTCATTTGTTGCTGATAAATTAGATAAAATGAGGGACTATGGAACTGCAGTTCTAAATTTCATAATACAGAAGTCACCAGTGATCTTGACAAGAGTTATGTCCACAGAGTGGTAGAAGAGCGTGTCTGAAGTCTGTCAAAGAGAATACAAGCAAAGGAAGTAGAGACAGCAATTACACACTCCAAAAAAATTTTGATCCTTAATCATCTTGCCAATAGGGGTTGCGCATCAACACAATACTGAGCAGAACATGGGAATTAATGACCGTGAGTTATTTTCTGGCCACAAGAATCTGCTGACTAGGTGCACTGCTAGAAAAGAGTCTTGTTACTTACGTTATCATATGCGTGACTTGAGGTGAGGTTTTGGCTGATCCTTTGGGAAAACCTAGGATAGTGTGATAACACAGAATGATTACCCTACAGTGAGAACACAAATGCAAAAAGTAAGATCATTTTCCTAGTCTAAAAACAAAACCTAAAATGTACCTTCAGACCGCATAAAGTGTCATTTTGTAATTATTTATAAAACAATTGGTTTTTCAGTGCACATCAGGTTTTGATGCCATGGGCAGTGGGAGCCCTGAGACTGTGGAGTATGCACACAACAATAAGAACAGAGCCTTTAGTCTTTCCATCAGAGTAGCTACCACCCCATCGTTTCCTAAAGGATGAGAAGTAGTATAGAACACAGGTTAAGAAGAAAGGTGTAAGGGTTCCAGTCCAGGATAAAGCGGAGCAAACGTACTGCACCCTGTCTCTCCACTGAATGTCACTTAAAGGTGGACAGAATGCATAGAGCAACTATTTGAGGACTCTGAATAACAGGAGCAGCCTCATTGGGAAAGAAGACCAGAATTCAAGTATCACTGAACTGTTGGTGAATTTACCGTTTTCTGCCCCTTCGTATTTCCTGACCAAATGCAACGCAGCCTGAACCCTAGGCATCCATGAGAACACACAGAGCTCTAGGAGAAGCCTTCTCATTCTCAAGGAGCAGAAAAGGGAAAATAATCCTAACACTCAGAATGTGGAAATCTCTTGTCCCTTTTTTGTCCTCTTCTCTCTTTTCTCTCACACCCTAAACCACAGGCAACCCCAAAGTGGCTGTAGCGACAGCAGAGGCAATGGGACCTGTAGGAAATTGAAACAGTGAGAAGAATCTTCTTCTTCAATAGGAGCTGTGATACCCACAGCTTTTTTCCTTTCTCTCCTGCCGTTTAGTCACAGACATAAGCATAGTCAAGGAAATGTGTGGTATCATAGGGTAACTAAAGCTCCAGCTTTATGACTGGAGAAACAAAAATGGGAGTCCCAGGAAACTAGAAAGTACCAGATAAATCACGATGATGGAGGACTCAGGAAAACAACCCCATGAAGTTGTTTATGAAATACTGAGCTCACCCCCCGGATCCCACCGCAGTCACGATGCCAAAAATGGTGAGAAGTGAACAAACAACCTGCCATCTGGACCTTAGATTGACCACAGGATGGAACATACCTGAGACATATTTCAATGTCACTGCAAAGGCTTTGAAAATGTAGCTGACATTGGAGCCACCCCCCATAGAAGAAGGGTAAAATTGTGGTATGAATCTAGCCAGGTTGCTTACATACTAAAATCAAAATATCAATATTCTTGATATGATTTAAATTAAGACCAAGAGTCTCCTAATAAGACATTAAAAATGCGCAAGAAGAATCCAAAATTATGAGGCATATGAAGAACCATGAAAATTTCAGCTTGCACGAGAAGACAATGACAGATATCAATGCCAAGAGGACACAGATGTTGAAATTATCTCAGAGATATTTAAGGCAGCTATTGTACACATGCTCCAAAGAACTGCAAACAATCTTTTTTTTTTTTTTAAAAACGCAGAAAAATAAAGTCACAGCAAAAACACAAGATATAAAGAACCAAAATGAAATTTCAGAACTAAAAACCCCAATAACTGAATTAAAAAAAAAAAACTTACAGAATGAGCTCAATAGCAAAATAGAAATGACAGAGGAAACAGTTGGTGAACTTGAACATAAATCACAAAGTATCCAATCTAAACAGAGAGAAGCAAAGAGTAAAACAGACAAACAGGACCCCAAACACCTATGAGACAATGGCACAGGTCTAAAATTTGTGTCATCAGGGTTCCAGCAGAAGAGCAGAAAGATTGTAGTTCTGAAAAAAAAGACTAAAAACATCACAAGTTTGGTGAAAGACATAAAGCCACAAACCACATTCAAGAAGTTCCATTAGTGGGTTAAGTGGTGGCCCCCCAAAAGCTATGTCATGTCCTAATTCTCAGAATCAGAGTTTCTGGGGACCAGCAACTTTTTGACAGTCACCCAAGGGATTTTTATGCACACTGAATTATTAGATCCAGTAGGCTACAGATTAAAACAGGCAGCTATTAGCTGAAATTTGACTCTTAATGAATTTTATAGATACTTGTTGTTAATGGGCTTTTATCTGTATTATTCTTTCTCACATTACCCAACAAGATTAGCAAGACAACTCAAACAGAATCACCTACTTTAAACCACATTATTTACCAAGCAACTTCAATCTGCCTACATGTCAGCATTTACTTGTATTGTACGTAGCCAAGACAAGAGGTAGCCAACCAAAGAAACTGACCTAACTCAGTATCTTCATGAGAGAGCCATTGACACTTTATCATTTCCCAACACATGAATCCTTTCTTCTCTTCTTCCCTTATATTTTGCTTTTTTCTTCCCAGTTTGATTCTTCTTTTTCATTTTCCTCCCTCTGCCCCTCCCCCTTTTAAATATAGAAAAGTAATTCAGTGATTGGGTACACAAGTATTTAAACAAAACACTAGGCAACTTTTTAAAAAATCTAAATCCACTGATATAAACACACTGCCAAAATATGTGAAGTGAAAAACAAAAGCAAAGTTCAGAACAGAGTGATAGTATGCTGCATTTTATTGAGTAATGGAGAAATTCATATTCATATTTGCCTACAGACACTACAGAAGGACAAATTAGAACCTAACAAAGTAATTATCTGGGTGGGAGTAGAGCGTGACACTAGGGAAAGGGAAAGAGGGAGGATGAAGAGGGAATGAGAACAAGAATTGTCTTATACAACTTTTTATATTGTTTTGATATCTGAATAATGAAAATGTATTGCCTATTATCTAAAATATATACACTTAAAAGGAAAAAAGCTATTGACATTGGCATAAGGCAAATTCAACTGCTATTTATTCTATCCTGCCTCTTCTGAAACTTACATAACCACTCTTTCACTCTTTTTCATTATTTTCCTTCCTGTATCATTCTTGTTTCTTTATGTGAATAGAGGCAAATATTAATATATATTCTTATTTACAACTTTCTTACACAAATGCAATATATTACACACACACTACTTAGCACCTTTTTTTTCCTACTTAGCAATAAATATATTGGTGATTATTTTATCCCCCAACTATATAGTAATATGTTGTACAGATGTTTAACAGTCCCCAACTGATGGATACTTGAGTTGTTTCCAATTACTTGCTATTGCCCAAAACATTGTAAAGAATAATCTTGTAAACACCTAACTCTGTATAAGTGTGGTAAAAATTTATACACATAAGATTACAGATTGAAAGAAATAAATGCATTTATAATTTTAAAAGATATTGCCACTTGCCCCTAGAAGAGTTACATAAATTTTGTCATAGTAACTGTCTTTCCATAGCCAACAAAGTATGTTATGAAATATTGGTACTTTTGCCACCCTGAGAAGTAGAAAACGATTTCTTATTAGACTTTAATTTACATTTCTCTATAAGTAAAGTTGAACATCATTGCCTATGTTTATAGGTCATTAATATTTCTTTTTAATACTATACTATCAGAAAACCTGATGGCTGGACGCAGTGGCTCACATCTTGTAATCCTAGCACTGTGGGAGGCCGAGGCACCTGGATCGCTTGAGCCCAGGTGTTTGAGAATAGCCTGGGCAACATGGTGAAACCTCATCTCTACTAAAATCACACAAAAATTAGTAGGGCATTGTGGCATACGCCTCTAATTCCAGCTACTCGGGAGGTTCCAGCTACTCTATCAGGTTTTATTAGTCCAAGTTTAATACTGGACTATCAGTCCATCAGACTTGCTACTTACTGGCCATACAAACTTGGGCAAGTTCTAGCTCCTTCAATAGAGAAATGACCAAGAAGTCACAGTCTCTTTTCGTGTATGATGGGAATAATGGTAACAGGCCGGTGCAGTGGCTCACTTTAGGAGGCCAAGGCGGGAGGATCACCTGAGGCCTAGAGTTCAAGACCAGCTTGGGCACCAAAGCGAGACCGCATCTCTACAAAAAAAATTAAAAATGAGCCTAGCCCAGTATGGTGGTGCACACCTGTAGTCCCAGCTATTAAGAGGCTAAGGTGGGAGTATCCCTTGGGCCCAGGAGTTTGAGGCTGCAGTGAGTTATGATGGCACCACTGTACTCTAGCCTGAGTGACAGAGCAAGACCCTGACCTAACATCACTGACCTAAATACTTTAGTGAAGATTAGATGAAATAAACAAAACTAGCTTAACTGAGTGCCTGCCACACAGCAAGTGCCCTGTAACTGATGGGGCCATTACTTCTAATTTTGAACCTCATTGCTTTTCTGCCTCCTTTATCATTGTATTTCCCCTGTTCTTCCCCATCTCCTGTTACCACTAAAAATAACAGAAAGGGACAATTTATTGAAGGCTTACTTGTACCAAGTGCTATATTAGGAGTTTTGCATATAGCATGTCACTGAATCTTTGTAAGAATCCTAGAAAATATTCTTAGAAGAAAAATGAACATTTACAGTGGCTAAATAACTCATCTAGGTTATATGGCTAGCAGGAAGTAGTGCTGAGATTCTAATTCAGGACTGTCTGATTCTTAAGTCTCTATTTTTTGCTATTTTATCATGTTTTCTTTTTCTTTTTTTTTTTTTGAGACAGGGTCTTGCTCTGTCATTCAGGCTGGAGTGCAATGGTGCAACCTGCACTGCACTGCAACCTCTACCGCCTAGATTCAAGTGATTCTCATGCATCAGCCTCCCAAGTAGTTAGAATTATAGGCATATGCCACCATGCCCAACTAATTTTTATATTTTTACTAGAGTTGAGGTTTTACCGTGTTGCCCAGGCTGGTCTCAAACTCCTGGGCTCAAGCGATCCATGTGCCTTGGCCTCCCAAAGTGCTAGGATTACAGATGTAAGTCACTGCGCCCAGCCATCAGGTTTTCTTAATTGTAAGAAATCCAAATGTCATATTAGTTCTGCAGTGTTACTGACATACTTACAGGGGTATTTCTGTATTCTCCAAGGCTAGCAAGTCCATCTGTGGATGAAGACTGGGTTTTAAGTTGTTTGTTACATCAGAACTTGGAGAGCTGAAATCTAAAACACAAAATGGACTTGTTTGGTTTTAAAACATTTTGTCAGTCAGTTATTATGCTGGATTTTCTACAGTAAAAACAAAAAGAAAAAAGAAAAAAAAAAAAAAAGAAAAACCCACCAAATAAAAGAGATTAATTTAGATATTTCTGTCACCATAAAATCATGAGATTTCCTAGCTCTAAGAGAAATTAAAAAGCATCATTTATGGTAGGTAGAGAGAGAAAGAATGTCCCTGCCATGAGAAGAAGTTGTTGTAAGGGTAAGAAATATTATTGTATTGGATTTTCTAAAATCCTAAGCTGATCAAGAATGGAAAGGATTTTATATCTTGTTCTGCCCAGCACAAAAGTAAAAAGTTATAGTACATACTGAGCTCTACCTTCACCTCAAGCTCCAGTCCATAATCTTTTTTTTTTTTTTTTTGAGATGGAGTTTCACTTTGTCACCCAGACTGGAGTTCAGTGGCATAATCTCGGCTCACCACAACCTCCACCTCCTGGGTTCAAGTGATTCTTCTGCCTCAGCCTCCTGAGTAGCTGGAATTATAGGTGCCCACCACCACTCCGAGCTAATTTTTGTAGTTTTAGTAAAGAGGGGGTTTTGCCATGTTGGCCAGGCTGGTCTCGAACTCCTGACCTCAGGTGATCCACCTGACTCGGCCTCCCAAAATGTTGGGATTACAGGTGTGAACCACCATGCCTGGCCTCCAGGCCATAATCTTAAGTGAGATACCCCAAAGGGAATAATTACTTTCCCCTCTGAAAATTCTCTATTAAAAACTTGGGAAAACTTTCCAATGTAACTGACTCTACACATCCCACTAGCCTACATAAACAAGTAGCCAACATTTTAGAACTGGGTAGAGATCTAAGAAAACCACAAATTCAGTGATACTGAGTGTTTTTACTCTGGAAACAGCAGATGACATAGGAGAAAAACAAACTGCTTTTAGTTTGGCAAAACTGGATTTCAGCATTTTTCATCATCCTTATTTTGTAATTTACCAAACCCTTGTTGGGAATAAGGACAGCAGAAGATAACAAGTTAGGTAAGATAGGTAACTCTTTTATAAATGTTTATAAAATGCATTGTAGCAAAGCTTACATCACAACTTGGAGAGCTGTAACAAAGCTTACAATGCATTTTATAAACATTAGTTTGTTAATCTTGACAACGACCCTTTAAGGCAATCATTGTTCCCATTTTATAAAGTGAGAGTCTCAAAGGTTAGGTGGCTGAGAGGTGGCAGAACTGGCATTTCAACTTGGACTTTTCTGACTTTAAAGCCTGTGTTTTTCCTTCTTCATTTCACAACCACTTGGTTCATACCTTGTAATTTCTAAATTTCTCCGCTTGCATCAGAGATACTCCCTTACCTGATGCTGAGGTATAGCAGAAGAGCCCAATGATAATAGTGTATAGGTTCAGAGTAGACTTTAAGTATTGGCCATTGGGCTGAAAAGCCTCTACAAAGCAGGCCAGGTGAATTCCATGAAATTCTAAGTGAGTAGGATGAGTTTCAAGGACCTCCTCCCCCAGACACATCCCATTGCTATACCGGGTTTGACTCAACCATTTGTCAGGAAGTAATCACATCTCCTAACATAGTGCTCTGACATTCAAACTGTCTTCAGTCCTTCTTAGGTGGTATTTAATCATGTAATTAAGGAGAACTGTTTCACATCAAGCTCTTCTGCTGGTCTGAAAAGACCTGAGTGTTTATTTACTTAAGTCTGAAAGTTGATTATTCATGGTTTTGAGTTCTCCCAGAGTGTCCCTAGGCATCCGGGGACTGGGACTCAGGTCGAGGAGATCTTGAGATGGGGCAGAAGGCTCACTGGTAGTCTGAAAACAAAGCAAAAAAAAAAAAAAAAAGTGTCATGTAGTTTATCATAGCTTTCTCCCCATACTTTCTCCTTTGTTGAGGGGAGGATCCTGTTTGGATGCATTTTAAGGAAGAATTCTCCATTCAACCAATGGGCAACATTAGCATGAATCCCATCTTAACCACCTACATAGGTTCCTGCTTCTTATTAATAACTTAATAACATTAACTTTACATTACATGACATTAACAGTTTAACATTAACGTTAACTTAATAACATTAAGTTATTAAGGCAAGTAATCTATACCATTAAAACCACTCCAAATTATCAATGCATATCTCCCTCTTTTTAAGACTTGTTTTAGGTAAACCTTGCTTCTTACTGTAATTGGCAAAATGTTCAATTGTTTATTTTATAACGTTTCTAATCACTTACACTGGTGGCTTCCTTCTGGTTATTTTGCTCCAAAATCCTTTGTTGGTTTCTAGTAAACCTGTTTAAATGATCAAAATGCATGTGTTTTAAAAAAATATACGAAAATGCGATAAAAATCTAACAATTATTAATACACAAATATTTAGGAATAAAGACAATCAGCCTCATCCTCAACAATTATCAGTAAAAAACTTTTAATAACTTTTTTCCAGCTTACAGAGTATTCACACCCTCAGAGAAAACTGTGAGAAAATAGAAAAGTATTTAAAAAATCTCATCACCCAGAAATTGTTAAATCTATTAACATTATTCCAGTATTTCATCTATAAGTGCATCTATTTTTAAACTTAGTTAAAATTATACTTTACATAATTCTGTATCCTAATTTGATTATGCTGTGAGAATTTTTCTAGCTGAAATACAATTTTTAATGGCCATAATATTTTACCTTATGAATCTATCACACCTTTAACCACTCTTACTATTAGCAATTATTTGTTTTCTATTTTGCCATTATAAGTAATTTTCCAAAATATTCAAATATATTTAAAGTATTTTCACTATTTCACTGTGTATTTTTATAAGATACTTAATACATACCCAAAAATTGACCTTCTACAACTCTGATTTAATTTTACATTGTTTGTCCACTGAGAGTAAAGGAGTATAAACGTAAAAGTCTAGAGAAGTTGAACGCAGAAATCCAAGGTTCAAGTGTCAGTGTTAGTACCTTGTAGCTACATGACTAAGGAGATGACTTCCTGAACCTTGGTCCCCCAGCTGCTAAGAGGGAATAACATTTGAACTATTTCCTCAGAAAGTTATTTTCAGGGGCAAAACTAGACACTACAGGTGGATGAATGTGGAAATGCTTTGCAAACTGAGATTTGCTTTAGAAACATACAGTATCACTGTTAAGACAATTTGACTTCATGATCCTAAACACTTTAAAGTATAAGTTTATACTCAATTGGGCCTCTGAGTCCAAGCCTACAGGTATACATCCAGATGGCCTGAAGCAACTGAAGAATCACAAAAGAAGTGAAAATGGTCAGTTCCTGCCTTAATTGATGACATTACCTTGTGAGCTTCGTTCTCCTGGCTCAGAAGCTCCCCCACTGAGTATCTTGTGACCCCTGCCCCTGCCCTCCAGAGAACAACCCCCTTTGTAATTTTTCACTACTACCCAAATCCTATAAAACTGCCCCACCCCTAACTCCCTTTGCTGACTCCTTTATCTGACTCAGCCTGCCTGCACCCAGGTGAAATAAACAGCTCTATTGCTCACACAAAGCCTGTTTGGTGGTCTCTTCACAAGGATGCGCGTGACAGAATCTGCGCACACAGTTTAACGATTTTTCAAAAACATGTGCTTTTAAATTCCACCTAGTGAAGCTGGGAACTGTGGCTCATGCCTGTAATCCCAGCACTTTGGGAGGCCGAGACAGGTGGATCACTTGAGGTCAGGAGTTTGAGACCAGCCTGGGCAACATGGTGAAACCCTATCTTGACTAAAAATACAAAAATGAGCTGGGCGTGGTGGTCTGTAATTCCAGCTACTAGGCAGGCTGAGACAGAAGAATCGCTTGAACCAGGGAAGCGGAGGTTGCAGTGAGCCGAGATCATGCCACTGCACTCCAGCCTGGGCAGTAAAGCAAGAGTCCATCTAAAAAAAAAAAAAAATCCATCTAGTTATGACATTAGCTTCTTGTGTTCTAGTCAGTTATGTGCTGGGTATGAACAACTTTCCTAGATCAAGCCCTGAGTGACAAATTTCAGTTTCTTTATTTGCACAACTATTCCCTGGATGTAATGAGCAGATACTTTGGGGGATGTTGGAACAGGGTGAATGTATTTTGCAAGTGGATGGATATGAATCTTTAGGGGCCAGAGCGTGGGCTGTGATAGGTAGAGTAACGCCCACCCTCACAAAGGTACCCACATCCTAGTCAACACAACCAGTGAATATGTTAGGTTACATGGCAAGGGGAAATTAAAGGTTGAAAAAAGAATGAAGTTTGCTACTGTTAAAGGAAAAGAAATCTCAGGACCCCAAAATCACTAAGCCAAAAGGAAAAGTCAAGCTGGGAACTGCCTCAGGCAAATTTTATTCCTAACTAATATAGCTACAAAGATAAAAAGCTACCTACCTCTCTCACAATTTGCCCAAGAGAAAACTCCTTGTGGGCCTCAAGATCTTCACCCTAAAACAGTTCTGTTGAGTCTCACCTTGGCAATATAAACTGATAGCTTATCTTCACAAGTACAGGACAAAGGACAGAACTCGACTGAGTCCTCTGCCCTACTGCTTATGTAGAAATGCAGATTCACCGAGCCAGACTAAGGTATGAGTGACTATTCCTCTAGCCCCTTCTCACATGTAAATTGTGTATTCTGTGAAAGGTTTATCAAAGACTCAAAAGAATGCAACCATTTGTCGCTTATCTACTTATAACCTGGAAGCCCCCTTCCCTGCTTTGAGTTGTCCCACCTTTCTAGATGGAACCAATGGACATCTTACACATACTGATTGATGTCTCATGTCTCCTGAAAATGTATAAAACCAAGTTGTGGATGGCCGGGTGCGGTGGCTCATGCCTGTAATCCCAGTACTTTGGGAGGCCGAGGTGGGTGGATCATGAGGTCAAGAGATCGAGACCATCCTGGCCAACACAGTGAAACCCTGTATCTACTAAAAATACAAAAAGTAGCTGGGCGTGGTGGCACACGCCTGTAGCCCCAGCTACTCAGGAGGCTGAGGCAAGAGAATCGCTTGAACCCAGGAGGCAGAGGTTGCCGTGAGCTGAGATTGTGCCACTGCACTGCAGCCTGGTGACAGAGCATGACTCTCTTTCAAAAAACAAACAAAACGAAACAAAAAACCAAGCTGTGCCCCCATCACCTTGGGTGCATATTGTCAGGACCTCCTGTGGCTATGCCACAGGTGCATCCTTAACCTTGGCAAAATAAACTTTCTAAATTAATTGAGACCTGTCTCAGATACTTTTGGTTCACATTAGTAAGCTGCCCTTAATTGGGAGATTATCCGGGAATGTACAGATAAGCCCAATGTAGTTATAAAGGTCCTTAAAGGTGGAAGAGAGGCAGAAGTGGAAGTAAGAGTGATATGATACAATCAGGCCTGAACTAGACACTGTTGGCTTTGAAGATGGAGAAAAGAGGCCATGAGCCAAGGAAAGTGAGCAGCCTCTAGCTGCTGCAAAAGGTAGGAAGATGGTTTCTCCTCTGGAGCATCCAAAAGTAGATAAAACAGAGGATAAGCCACTAAGTTTGTGGTAATTTGTGACAGCAGCCAGAGAAAACTAGGAGACTAGTATCTTTTCTAGAGGCAAGAGTTTCTCTCTGAACCTTAGGACATAAGTGTTTCCCAGTTGTTCTGGTACACACGGTTCAAAGCCCAGTCAGAACAAGCTGTTCATAGAAGTAATCCAATCTCCTGAGAGCTAGACCAAATAAACACAAGTTCCCCCTCGGAGGAAGCCTTTAGGCAGTGGTCTTAAGGTTTGCAATAGAATTCTCCAAAATGAAAGCCAGAAGGCAGCACTCTACTGAAAACGATGTGGTTTTCCTTGGATATTTTTTTGTTTATAGAAATTTGTTCCACAGAAAACAAGAGTAACAATTGTGAGTTTCTTCAGTGCTAAGAAAGCAAGCATGGTGGCCAGGCAAGGTGGCTCACACCTGTAATCCCAGCACTTCGGGAGGCCGAGGAGGGTGGATCACCTGAGGTCAAGAGTTCAAGACCAGCCTGGGCAACATGGTGAAACCCTGTTTCTACTACAAATACAAAAACTACACGGGCATGATGGTGTGTGCCTGTAATCCCGCTACTTGGGAGGCTGAGGCAGGAGAATTGCCTGAACCCAGAAGGTGGAGTTTGCAGTGAGCCAAGATCGTGCCACTGTACTCTAGCCTGGGCACTCCATCTCAGAAAAAAAGAGAAAAAGAAAGAAAGGAAGCATGGTTCCTAGGCTTACATCTTCAGTCGATGCCCTTCTCTGAATACACAGTAAATATGAGACAGTAAAGGAAAGACACTATCATTTCATAGATACTGGTTTTTATGTTTCTCTTTTTTGAGACAGGGTCTCACTCTGTTACCCAGGCTGGAGTGCAGTGACACGATCTTAGATCACCGCAACCTCTGCCTCCTGGGCTCAAGAGATGCTCCCACCTCAGCCTCCTAAGTAGCTGGGACTAAAGGCGTGCGTCACCATGCCTAGCTAATTTTTGTAATTTTTTGGTAGAGATGGGGTTTCGCCATGTTGCCCAGGTTGGTCTCAAACTTCCTGAGCTCAAGCAATCCGCCCACCTCAGCCTCCCAGGGTGTTGGGATTACAGGTGTGCACCACCATTCTTGGTCCATAGCTACTGGCTTTATTTTATGGATTCTCTTAACTCACTCAAGATAAGTGGGAAGAAAAACTTAGTCAATAAATTTAAAGGTTAAATGGGACACTGGTGCAGAGGAAGAGAAGAAATTACTATTGAATGGACGTCAATGTGCTAGCACTCTACTAGGTGTTTTCATATATATTATCTCATTTAATCCTCAAAAAAGCCCAACCCTCTAAAAAGGTATTATCCTATTTAATACATCAAAAAAAAAATAAGAAAGAAAAAAACTTAAATCTTAGAAAAGTTATGCAACTTATCCAAAATCATCAGCTAGATTTGAATCCAGGCCTGTTCAGCTCTTTCCCTTATGTCAGACTGGTCTCATTCTTTATCAGCTGATTAGAAATACAGTCATTGTGCAAGTAGAGATTCCCAGTAATTCTCAACAGAAACAGTGCCCCTAAGGGTGTCTTAACATGCCATTTTTAAATTATTTCTCTTAGAGGTGGGATTTCACTCCATCACACAGGCTGGAGTGCAGTGGTGCGATCATAGCTCACCACAGCCTCAAATTCCTGGTCTCAAGCTATTCTCCCACCTCAGCCTCTCCAGTAGCTAGGCTATAAGCACCTACTAGAACCACCACACCCAGCTAATTTATTTATTTATTATTTATTTATTTGAGGCAGAGTTGCACTCTGTTGCCAAGGCTGGGGTGCAGTGGTGTGATCTTGGCTCACCGCAACCTCCACCTCCCCCCTTCAAGTGATTCTCCTGTCTCAGCCTCCTGAGTAGCTGGGATTACAGGCATGCACCACCATGCCCAGCTAATTTTTTTGTATTTTTAGTACAGATGGGGTTTCACTATGTTGGTTAGGCTGGTTTCGAACTCCTGACCTCAAATGATTTGCCTGCCTTGGTCTCCCAAAGGGCTGAAATTACAGGCGTGAGCCACTGCGCCTGGCCTTATTTTTTATTTTTTTGTAGAGACAGGGTCTTACTATGTTGTCACGGCTGGTCTGGAATTCCTGGGCTCAAGTGATCCTCCTGCCTCGGCCTCCAAAAGTGCTGGGATTATAGGTGGGAGCCACCATGCTGGGCTGAAATGTCACTTTAACTAGGAGAAAGACCTCTGGCATTTACTGAGTAGGAGCCGCACAAGGGAAAACTGTTCCACCCCACATGCCAATACCTTTCCTATTCCTATACCTTTCTAAAATGGAGGATCTAGAAAGAGGGGTTCCTTGTAGGTACTCTGATAAGGATGCTGAGTAATTGGTGGTGAAAGTAGAAATGGAAGAGGGGTAAAGAGGGTACATGATTTGCTTACCTCTCATATCCAAGGATGGCATTATTCAAATCCTCATTCACCTGAATTAGCTCAACAGTTACATCTTCATTCTCCACCACCACAAGCAGGTCCATGATCCTCTCCTGCATCTCCCGACCTGTTTTATAGAGTTTCTGTCAAAGAAAGGAGAGAGATTTCTTCTTCCACACCTGAAACATTTTATAAAGACATATGACTCACCAATCTGTGCATACCTACAGTCACCTCCACCCTTAAGTCGCCTGTGGGGCACTACCAAAGTACTTAACTATAAACAGCTTATCCTTCCTATTGGAAGGCAGTGAGTCATAAACTGATTATATTTTCCTTTAAAAATCAAAATAAGTGTCATAAGAATAATATGGTACATTGAAAATAATGCTGGAGTAAAATCCAGAAGTGCTGTATGGGAATTCTAAATGTAGTGCTTATTAGCTGTGCCATGTTGGGGAAGAAAAAAATAAATTAAATAAACACGTTTTTAAAATCTCAGTTTTCTCATTGATAAATGAAAATTATACCCCTTGCCACATCTACCTCAAGGGTTGACATAAAAATCAAATGAGATGTGTGTAATGAGGAACTCTATAACTATAAAGCATAAACATAAAATGTTATTGCATTATTAGTGGTAGTAGTAGTAGTTAAAATACATTTACAGTGGCATTTTTTTTTCCTGTTGTACTTAAACATTTAAAGTTTATAGTTATATCGCATTTTGAGGCAAACTAAAACAGGATTAACAAACAAATCATGAATACCGTTATTTGGACTACCTAGAAATACTGCATTAAACCATGATTCCACATCCCAAACCCTTTGTATTTTTTTTTTCTCATAAGCATCACAGCCATCTACGTCAGACTTACTGATCCAGAATCTCCAGGCTGGGGTTCTGAAAATCTACATTTTTTTTTTTAAAGAAGCACTCCAAAGTGTTTCTTACGTACACTGATATTTAAGAACTGCTGCCTTACAACTGACTTTTTTTCTAGGCATACCTTCGATTAACCCGAGGTGCATAAAACTGATATTAATATTTCCTCAATCCCACCTTGGCTAGAGTTTGTCTGTGTAATAGTACCTTAACATCAGGCAAAAACACAAGGACACTGCTTCTCTCAAAATGAAAGCAATAGAACTTCCTTAAACACCGCACAATCACTTCGGCTGACTTTTCCCCTCAAGAAAGAAAGCTCTGCTGAAAAATGTATGTATGCTTTATGAAACCATTCAGAATCTCAAACAATCTATTACAAGACTGCTGACAGGAAATCTCTAAACAAATAAATCAAACTATTACTAACTGGCGTTTAGACTCAGAGGTAAAAGCCACTAGCCTCTAAAAAATCATAACAACAAATATTTAAAAGACAACATGACATAAAGAGAAAAAAAAAAGGTGAGTTAGACAGATGATAGACTTTCCGATTTTAGACTTGCAATGTGCAGCCAGAAAAACCATCCTATTTGCCAACCACAGGGCCATCTTCAGGAACAGTATAGTGTAGGGGTCAACGGTGTTCTTCTTAAAGCTCCAGATAGTAAACATTTTCTGCTTTGTGGGCCATCTAGTCTTTGCTGCAACTACTCAACTCTGCCACTAGAGTGTAAAAGCAACCCTAGAAAATATATAAATAACTGCGTGTGGCCATCTTCTAATAAAACAGATATATGTGGCAGGCTAGATTTGGCTCCTTTATACACCCCTAGTATAATGCAAAGAGAAAACTTTGGACTCAGATGCCAAACACATCTCCCATATATATGCCTGCTATGGAATTTGGGGAAATGTGGCTAAAATTTAGCCTTAGGTTTTGTTGTTGCTGTTTCGTTTTGTTTTTTGTTTTTTCCATCTATAATACAAGGAGAACAGCTATCTTGTAAGGTTGTTGTAAGAATTGGCAGTGGTGTCATTGAAACCCCAGTGTCTGGCATACAGAGGCAGTCGGTAGTAAATAAATGTATTATGGGTGCTTGACAAGGTGTCACTAGAAGCTCAACTAGATAACGAATACAATCCTGTAATACGCTATTATCCAGGATCCGATCTTCTACAAAGGAAAGAATTAAGAATGGCATTTAATATAACCCCCAGAATGAATGAGAACTTTTCCTTTGTTCTTGCTTTACAGAGTGTACAGAAATTGTTCTTCTTGTTGCTCACTGGCAGCCTTGCTAGAGCAATGTCAAGATCAAGGGAATTCAATGGCTGATACCTATGACAAAAATGTAGAAATTAATTGAAATGAATTTGAAGCCAACATCAATAGCCCTCAGTCACATGAAGACACTCCCTTTGCCCTTTCAAGAGACAGATGGGATGGAAACATGAAAGGAATAGCACATCTCAACAGGTCTGCAAAGCAGAATGTGAAAAACCTCTTCAAAAGCCATCCCACTCCGATCTTTGCAATTGATGTCTGTCTCAGAGGAGGGCCAAGCCACCTGGAAACACCCGAGATCAAGCTCTATGGACAAAAGGATAGGTCACAGTTGCCCAGAGCAGGTACTTGCAGGGCTGTGGATGTGGGAAGCCAGGGTGGGGGGGGGGCGGGCAAGTCAAAATACAGAGCAACAGCTGCTGATGCATATGTCCCTCACGGAGACCCTGGAATTGTCTCCTTTTATACCATATAAAAGCAAAGCCAAGCTTCTAAGTTAAAGTGAATTTAACAATCAATTCAAAAGTCTTTGGAGCAAAACAAAAAGGAGCTCATTAAGAGATTCCTCTTCTGATATCCAGATGGCTCTTACTCCTCCATAGGGCACTCAGGAATTAAGGAAGGAGATCCCTCTGCACTTTCAATTCCAACTATAGTCATCCCACATTGACCAACAGAGGGCAACTCAATAAAAAGGAACACAAAAATGCTTGCATATCTATCTCGAAAGAGCCAAAACAGGAAGAAATGTGTTTGCTTTAAAATGTCTCTGGAAATACTATCTGTATGGCAATATCCCTATTATTAGCCCATAACGTATTTTCTTCATCCCAGTATTCCCCACTCAGAGTGCAAGAAACTCCAATGTCTCTATCTGCTCAAAGTAAATACTCTCCCCACTTACTCTAAAACTGAACATTCTTCAGCTTAACTTGCTTATATAGTCTCTTTTTCCTTATACAGGCTTCAGTCAAATGACAAATTGTCAGCATAATCCTTAAGAAAAGTATTAACATGTTAAAGCCCTTCCAACTCTTCTTTCCAACAAAACAGTGTCTGCAAAAAGTACAGGACTTGGTTGCTGCCTTCAAATTGCTTCCTATACCCACATGAAAACACAATAGGTTAGCTAGGTATAATAGAAAGTTAGTCCTGGGTTCAAAATGAGAAGCTAGTTAGTCTAATGGACAGAACATAAGCTCATAAGAATGAAGTTCTCCTTCCAGCTCCACCACTTGTCACGGTGTGGGCAATTATTCTTTCTGCATATGCAGCCTCATCTGCAAAGGAAGGGAGATGGACTCAAAGAGGCTGACAGTCCCTTCTACTCTTAATATCTTACACATTTCTGAATGGTAAAGACAAGAATTGGTCTGGGAGGATGGCTTTCTTTTTCCTAGTCTCAAGATTTTTTTTTTTTTTTTCCAACTGGTTACAATCCTCATAGGATCCAATTTCAGATTCCCTTGATTTTAAATTTCTCCAGTAAGTTAGAGTAAGGCTTTCTCTAGTTGTCATTTCAAAATCTGAGCTCCCTTTATTCTAAATACTAGAGCATTCTCTTCTTGTCTTACTGAGGCTAGGCAAAAAAAAAAAAAAAAAAAAAAGAGCGAGATAAGATTAAAGTGGGAGGTACCAGGAAAAGTCAGCTATTCAAGATAAGAAGAAGGTGGCCCAAAGCTGAGTGTATAACACCAAAAAAGCAAATACACAAAACACATGTTGCAACTCTTCATTCCTACGGCCAAGGTGGCTGCCTTTAACTCGTCACAACAGTTGTTAGACTGCACAGAGCCTGAGAATTATCACGTTCCACTTCAGAAAACGAAAGAAAATCCAGTCCTCACCCCTAATGAAAAGTTTAAAGTTTACAAGCAACACAGTGGTGGGAAAATGTGTCTACTGCACAAAATGGTTTTATGGCCTAAGAATCTAACAAAGAGCAAGACCCTCTTAGTAGGGCTTCAGGATCTAATTGTTCAGCGTAGGTTGGTGCAACAGAAAGGGGATTCCAAGTAAATATATTGGGTTTCAGATGAAAGAAAACAGACAAGAAATAGGTTCCAAAGAAACAGAACAGCTACTAGAAGGTAAGTATAAACAGACAAAACAGGAAGAAGTTCCAAATATACAGGTGGGTTTATTTATTTTTTTGAGAGTGAGTCTCGATCTGTCACCCAGGCTGGAGTGCAGTGGCGCCATCTCAGCTCACTGCAAACTTCGCCTCAACCTCTTGAGTGACTGGGACTACGGGCGCATGCCACCATGCCCGGTTGATTTTTGTTACTTTTAGTAGAGACAGAGTTTTGCCACATTGGCCAGGCTGGTCTCGAACTCCTGACCTCAGGTGATCCACCCGCCTTGGCCTCCCAAAGTGCTGGGATAACAGGCGTGCTCCGCTGCACCCAGCCTCAGGCTGGTTTTATAATAAACCGGTATTATAAGACTGTGGTCACTGGTGAAGTATATGTGCAAGAGCAGTGAAGAAATTTTTGAGTGGAAGCTTTTCCTTTCTGCTGGAGAACTTTCCTTGGCCCTCCAGATCCACCGTCCACACTTTCCGCCTTAACTCTGTGCCTGGGGCCTGGCTTGTAGGGATCACATCACCAGGTCCCCTGTCTTCTTGCTTCTGTGTTCAGCCAATGGGCATGCTGGCTGGCAGGAAACAGGAGGAAGGAGGAGAATGAGGTCTGGATATTTATTCTTTCCACCCCTTCTACCAAAGGCACCACTGTTCTCAAGGCTGCCCTCTCCACATTATTCTTTCCTCTAGGTTCTGGCAAAAGTGCCCTCTTCTTGCCTATGTAATTATTAGTTAATAGTCCAGTGATATTAGTTAATAATCCAGGGTGGTGATCAAGCCCTTGTGGTTTCCCTGAACTTTAAAACATCTTACTAAATAAACAGTATTTTGATTAAGCTTTCTTCAAATTACCCAAATGAAGTATGTCATCTCTTTGCTAATATACCCTACAAAGCATGAAAACACATCTTTAGAGTAATCAAAATAGTATGATGCCAAGTTAGGCACAAATAGGTCAAGGGACGAGAATAGTCTCTAGAAGACAACCTTGAATTAGAATATACAGTATATGATAAAGGGGCATTTAAAACCATTGGAGAAGGCATGAATTGTTAGTAAATGTTATTTGGACAACCAGCCATCAAATTGAAAAAATAAATGAAGGTAAAGTCCCCATCTCATATCAAGAATACAAATTCGAATTTTAAGTCACATAAAATCCAGGGGAAGAAAGCTATTGATTAATTAAGCCTGTTTTTAACTGAATGATTACATCATGTTAGGCATTAATCTGGGAGCCAGAACCTGGTAATGAATAAGACAAGCCTTTTGGCATTTCCATTCTAGTAGGCAAAGACAGCTGACAACCACGCAAGAAAAGCTTCAGACGCTGTGAGTGCCAGGTGAATAAATGGTGATGTGATAGGACAGTGGCTAATTTTAGACTGGGGAGTCAAAGAAGACCTCTCAGGAGAGTAACACGCTAAGATCAGAATGATAAGAAAAAGTTCGAGATCAGCCTGGCCAACATAGTGAAATCCCATCTCTACCAAAAATACAAAAAAATGCTAGGCATGATGGCAGGTGCCTGTAGTCCCAGCTACTCGGGAGACTGAGGGAGGAGAATCACTTGAACACAGGAGGCGGAAGTTGCAGTGAGCAGAGATCACGCCACTGCACGCCAGCCTGGCTGGCCATTTGAAGATGGGGAAGCGTGAGAGTCAGGGATGAAACAGCTCCCCAGCAAGAATGAACTCAGTGCGCTCAAGGAATAGAAAGGAGGTTGGTTAGCAAGCATGTGCCATGGAAAAAGAAGTAGGCTAAAGATGACTGAGAAGGGCTCTGTGGCCAGAATACAGAGGTTTGGTTTTACTCCAAGTATAATGGGAAGCCAATGGAGGGTTTCCAGCAAGAAACAACACGATCTGGTTTACATTTCATTTTATTTATTTTATTTTTTGAGAAGTAGTCTTGATCTATCGCCAGGTGGAGTACCGTGGCGCGATCTTAGCTCACTGCAACCTCCACCTCCCAGGTTCAAGCTCCGGGGCAGCTCACGGCCTCAGCCTCCTGAGTAGCTGGGATTACAGGCACCTGCCACCATGCCTGGCTAATTACCTTTTTAAAAAGCCATCATACAACTTTGGGAGGCCAAGGCAGGTAAATCACCTGAGCTCAGAAGTTTGAGACCAGCCTGGCCAACATGGTGAAACCCTGTCTCTACTAAAAATACAAAAATTAGCTAGGCATGGTGGCAGGCGCCTATAGTCTCGCTACTCAGGAGGCTGAGACAGGAGAACGGCTTGAACCCGGGAGGCAGAGGTTGCAGTGAGCCGAGGTCGCGCCACTGCACTCCAGCCTGGGCGACAGAGCAAGACTCCATCTCAAAAAAAAAATAAATAAAATAATTGATGAAAAAAATAAAAAGCTATAATACAGACACCCAACTTCATTAGTCATTAGGGAAATGCAAACACAAATCAAAATCAAAACCATAATGAGATACCACTTCACACCTACCAGAGGTCCATTAAAAAAACACACAATGGAAAATAACAAGTATTCATTGTGGAGAATCTGGAATCCTAGTAGTACCGCATACTGCTAGTAGAATATACAATGGTGCAGCCATTGTGCAAAAGAGTTTGACAATTCCGCAAAAAGTTAAAGTTACTATATGACCCAGCAATTCTACTCTTAGATTGATACTCAAAAGAAGTGAACACAGGTATTCAAAGAAAAGCCTGTATGTGAATGCTCATAGCAGCATTAGTCACAATAGCCAAAGGTGGAAACAACCTAAATGTCTACCAACGAACTGATGTATAAAATGTGGTGTATACAAGGAAATATTAGGCCATTAAAGTAATAAAATTCTGATACATGCTACAACATGGATGAACCTCGAAAACATTAAGTGAAAGATGCTAGACACAAAAAGTCATATATTATGTGATTCCACATATATGAAATATGAAATGTCCAGAACAGGTAAATCCACAACAGGTAAATCCACAGACACAGAACCAGATTGGTGGTTATCCACAGACACAGAACCAGATTGGTGGTTATCTGGAACTGATGAAAGGCAGAAAGGGGAGAGGCTGCTTAATGAGCATGGGGTTTACTTTTGGGGTAATGAAAAGGTATTGGAATTAAATGGAGGAAATACAGTTGAACTTTGAACAACACGGGTTTGAACTGCATGGCTCCACTGAGAGGTGGATTGTTTTCTGCCTCTGCTACCCAAGACAACAAGACCAATTTCTCTTCTTCCTTCTCAGCCCACTCAGCAAAAAGATAAAGACCAAGACCTTTACGACCCATGTCCACTTAATGAATAGTAAATATATGTTCTCTTCCTTATAATTTTCTTAAATTTTTTTTAATTTTAATTTTTAAATTGAGACAGGGTCTCACTCTGCTGCCTAGCAATGGTGCAATCACGGTTTACTGCAGCCTCGACCTCCTGGGCTCAAGTGATCCTCCCACCTCAGCCTCCCCAGTAGCTGGGACTGCAGGCATGCACCACCATGCCTAGCTAATTTATTTTTTTGGAGTGACAGAGTCTCACTACGTTGCCCAGGCTGGTCTCAAACTCCTGGATGCAAGCAATCCTCCTGCCTCAGCTTCCCCAAGTGCTAGGATTACAGGTGTAAGTCACTGTGCCCAGCCTTCCTTATAATTTTCTTTCTTTTTTAAAAAAATTTTATTTATTTTTAATTTTTTAATTTTACTTTAAGTTCTAGGGTACATGTGCACAATGTGCAGGTTTGTTACATATGTATACATGTGCTATTTTTTATTTTTGAGACAGAGTGGCACTCTGCCACCCAGGCTGGAGTGCAGTGGCACGATCTCAGCTCACTGCAAGCTCTGCCTCCTGGGTTCACGCCATTCTAAGGCCTCAGCCTCCCGAGTAGTTGGGACTACTGGTGACCACCACCATGTCCGGCTAATTTTTTGTATTTTTTAGTAGAGATGAGGTTTCACCGTATTATATTAGCCAGGATGGTCTCAATCTCCTGACCTTGTGATCCTCCCGCCTCAGCCTCCCAAAGTGCTGGGATTATAGGCATAAGCCACCACGCCCAGCCTACAATTTTCTTAATAACATTTTCTTTTCTCTAGCTTACTTTAAGAATACTCACATATGTATATAACATACATAATATGTGTTAATTGACTGTTTATGTTATTGATAGGGCTTCTGGTCAACAGGATATTAGTAGTTAAGTTTTGGGGAAATCAAAAGTTATACATGAATTTTCAACTACATTATGGGGTCAGTGCTCATAACTGCTATGTGTTATTCAAGGGTTAACTGTAGTTACAATGAATGTATATTTATTTTATTTTTATTTTTTGAGGTGGTGCCTCCCGCTGTTGCCCAGGCTGGACTGCAGTGGTGCGATCTCTGCTCACTGCAACCTCCAGGTTCAAGACATTCTCATGTCTCAGCCTCCCGAGTAGCTGGGATTATAGGCGCTCACCACCATGCCCGGTAAATTTTGTATTTTCAGTAGAGACAAAGTTTCACATGTTGGCCAGGCTGGTCTTGAGTTCCTGACCTCAAGTGATCCACCCGCCTTGGCCTCTCAAAGTGCTGGGATCACACATGTGAGCCACCGCGCCCGGCCTTGAATGTACATAAATGCCACTTACTTGTACCCTTTAAAATGGTTAATTTTATGTGATATGAATTTTGCCCCAATTTAAAAAATGCTATATAGAATTTTTGGGTTTTTTTTTTTTTTTTTTTTTTTTTGCACAGCACTATACTCAATATCCTGAAAACCTTTCTCATAACAAAACACCTAAAAATGCTAGATATTAAAAATATTTTAACATTTGTGCCTACATTTTCAGGAGAGCATGAGAAATCCTCAAAGGCTCAAAACCAAGTAAGATCTAAAGACTCAAGCAGCAAGAAAGGAACGATGGTTCACAAGGCACCTATCTGCCAATCTCCAGTAGAGTTCTCAGCAGATGCAAAGGACAAAGCCCAGGGTGCAACAAGATGGGAAGCTGGAGCAAAAACCCCTCCTCCACTCAGACAGAAGCCCCACATGACTACTCCCTATGAAAGTCAGCAAATCAGAAAAACCTCAGCCCCACAAAGCGAGATGGCAAGCCAAATTGTGTGTCAGCGTCGGTTCTTGGTGGAGAGAGTGAAAATACTTATTTTTCCTGAGAAATCTAGCAGCCTTACTACATCCTCATCTCTAGGAATGAGGCTGCTGCCTTCAAAGTTTAAAAAATCCTAATGAGTGCTGATTATTTTTCTTCTAACTGCAGAGGTTCCCAGATTGTTTTGGAAACCAGCAGTTATTTGGAAGAGAGTCCTTTTTTCTGGCCTCGACAGTCACCCTGGAAGTTCCCTGCTCCTGAGTTAGTGGCTGAGACAGCAGAGGACAGAGGACAGTTGTTTTCCTCACCATGTGAGTGCCCAAGGCCTATTCAATCGTGCTCTGATTTTGAGGTTAGTATGGGCTGCTTCTGGGAAAAGTCCTTTGGAAGGGTCTCTTTCACTTGGGTGGGGCTGTGAGATCTGAGCTGGTCTGATCCCACCTGCTTTATCAGGCACTGAATAGTCTCACTGTTCTGGAGGCCTGATGGTCAGTTTAGCCTTCTCTGTAATCCTTGGGGTTTATTTTTATTTTCATATTTCTTCTGTCATTTCAATGGGATTTGGGGAAGAAAGAGGATGTAAATATATTTTGGCAAGCTAAAAAAAATTGTGATTATTGGTTGGTTTGGGGAGAAAAATGCCTGTTTTACAGTTCACGTAGCTGATTTCAAATACTTTTATTCTTTCTTTACAGTTGTACTCCTTCCCTCAGAGTATGCCCGTGGGCCCTCACTGACCCCCAACCTGGGTGCTGCCTCTGCTGATGACTCCCTAGGCTTATGCTGAAGCCTCCAAAAGGCCCTGCAGTTATAAGGGGGCAGCCAACCAGGAGCCAGTATTATCTAGGGGGTTCCAACTGTACTGACCTGACTCCTTCAGATGGGTGTGAGAAACCTTTGAAAAAGTACACCCTAGAGAATTCTTTGTTTATGACATAAGGTTAGAGGGGGGGAAAAAAAGAATAGAAAAACAAAAACACCAAAAAAAGAATTCTGTCTCTCCACAGTCTATCGTTGCTGCTGATTTCATTCTGATATTCTTAAATCAGATAAACTTCTTGTCCTTTTTCTCCATAGACGATTTAATTGAATTATTTCAGATCAACCATAGTGGAGTTATTTAGATGTAAAAAAAAAATTAATTATTTGTCAAAAGAAATTAAGAATAGCACTCCCCACACCAGATCTTTATATGTCACTAACAAAAAGCACACAAAGAAAAATAACATTCCACATTCAACAGTCTCTACAAACAAATTGATCCCCTGCCAGAACCTATTCAATTTGAATTGGCCATGAGTAGTATTCTCATGTTGATTTATAACCTGAGACTCTTTACTATTCAAGGCAAAACACAGCCCTGAGCTCTGGCATTAAAACAGCAACCAACAAATTAGTATTATCCTTGCAAAATTCAACCAAACATCTGCACCCAAACACTCTGAGACAAAAAAGGCACTTCAGATTGGAATAAAATATAAAACTGGATTCATGTATTTAAATGAAATGTTTCGGTGTATGTTTACTGAAAGATTGTATGCCACAGATGGATGAGAATATGAGACAAAAAGTCATAAATCATTTCATTTTTGAGCTCTGAAAGGTCCAGGAAGACCAGGTGGAACTAGAAATATTGCTGTGGCCATTTAAAAAAATATTATCCACCACATAACCATTTACTTTGATATTTAATTTTTCAATTTTAGTTTAACACGTGTTAACATCATGAGTTAAAAAGTTTATATCTGGAAAAGCCTCCATTATGGACTACTACATTTGAAATCTATTTAATGATGAATTTTCCTTTTTACATCCCCTATAAAGAGGATGTATTTAATATTACTCTGGCTGTCATCTAAGCTCTTCATTTGATACATAAACTAAGTCCATTGGTAGTAAATGACTTGCCTAAGGTCAAGAACCCCAAGGATCCTTAGCAAAATGTTTTAATTCTCCTAAGATATTCCAAAAATAATATACTTAAAGCCACTGATCCAAAATATTGATTTATTTCTCAACATGTACTACTCTGATGTTCTGCAGAATATCAGCAGACATTTGGCAAATTGGGATTCTTTAGTTAAATAAGTTAACAAATGTTGGGTTAAACAAAGACTCTTAGCTATATCAGTGAACTTTATGCACCTCCAAGAGGAGAAATACAGTAGACAATTGGTTTTGCAAACGTATTTGACCAAAGATGCCACTTTCTACCCACAGAACACAGCATACAACCAATGAGAAATACTCTCTTGTTTTCTAGAGTCTTGTCTTGCTTCCTGAGAATTTATCATCATACCACCACCAGAAGGATTTTTCTAAAATCTGACCTGGTTATGTAGCCCCTCAGCTTATACCCTTTCAACAGCTCCCTTCTGCCAGCCTGTCAAGCCCACTCTTTGGCATGGCATAATCCTCCATTACCTGTACAGGTCAGCTCTTACCTCACCTGGAACTTTATACTCCCACGTTGTGGCTTACATCCTCTTCTCATCCCTACACACCTGAGTTATACCACACATTCACATCCATTAATGTTGGGGTGGGGCATGGCAATGAGTTCCTTAAGAGGAATATCTGAGTCCCCAGTGGTCTCTGGGTATAGGCTTGCATGGATATAGGAGAAATGACCTCTGGTTTTAAAATTTGTTTTTATTATTTTTTAAACAACCCTTTAAAAAACCCTTCTGAGCCTGGAGACAGCACAAAAGAGAGCAAGGCCTAGTTTTGGCCCATAGGCCACAGTTTGCTAACTCTTGAATTAGAGGACAGCACAATTCAGGATATTCAAGGTTGCCCACAATGAGTACTGCCTAGAACATGGAAGGAATATGAAGGGTGCTCCATGCCTAAAAGCCAGAAGCCAAGAAGCACAAGGGGCTCTAACAGATTGGTTGAGGTATAGCAGTGAAATAACCAGGCAAGACAACCCCTGGCTCATACCCCTTCCCTCATTTGAGACCAGATAGCTGAGAAAGGAGTAATGTTTCCAGGTGGAAACAATGAATTAGGACAGAGGGATAGGGTATTATTTCTAGGTGCTAGTAGCATTCAGGAAAAAAAAATAAAGAATACATAATCCAGAAGACCAGCCATAAATGGGTCCCAAACAGCATCATCCCATGTTACTATACCATACTCTGAAAACATTATCAAGCACAGCTGTAGCAATTATATTCTCCCTTCAGCATGGGTGAGCTGGGTCAGCAGAGAATGCAGACCAGCTGGCAGAGAGTCTCACACAAAAATGAGCTCACTAACAGCAATCCAGCTGAACACTGGAGAAATGCAAATTAAAAAGACCAACAAAAAAATTTGCAGAATCCACAGAAGAAACAAAAAAGCAGTATTAAATATAATTATTATTCTTGGAAAGATAAAAGTAGAACCATGAAATGAAAGAACTATTAAAAAAATCCAACATATTTTAAAAATATTTTAACATTATATACATATTTGTACATAGTAAATATTTTTAAAGTATGTATTTTTAAATAAAAATAAACTTTTGAAACATTTATTAGAAGGACTGAATAAGCAACCCAATGTACAAGTTTTAGAGAAATACATTAAACAGAGAAATTATCCAAGAACTTAGAATGAAGAGATGAAAAGTATAAAAGAAATGTTAAGAGACAAATGAATCCAACTAGAAGTTTCATCATCTTAAAAAAGTTCCATAAGAAGAGAAAAGAAAGAATGGTAGAAAGGCAATATTTAAAGTAGGAGCTGAGAATTTCCTAGAATTAAAAATACACATGAGTCAATAAGGCAAAAAAGCCTATCATCTACTAAGTAGGATAAGTAAGGAAAATAAACATCTGCACACACATGTACATATATCTCTTGATAGGGAACAGTAAAATTTCTGAAATATTAAAGTAGAGAAATAACAAATGCAACTAGAAAAAAATATAAATCAAAGGATTAAGAAGCAGAATAATATAATACTTCTATCAGCATTAGTAGGTGTAAAAGAACAATGAAGCAGTATCTTCAAAGGCCTGAAGAACAAGAATTTTGTGCCTAGAATTTTATATCTAGCTAAACTAATTTGCATTTAACATGACAATCAAAGGACATTTTTGGATAGGCAAGCACTCAAAGTTTGCACCAAAGTTTACCAACATGGGTGTACTTCAGCAAGGAAAAAACAAACTATTCACGATAGCAGTGATATATAAGAAACATTATTGGGAAAATTTTTACAATGTTTTTTTGTTTCCCAAATAAGAAATGAGCACGGGAAAAGTTATTTACTAACAATCTAAGAAGTTAAAGGAAAAATAACACATGAGAAGTGGGGAGTGGGAATCTGAGAAAAGTAAAAATATCTTAAGCTTCTTAGTTTAGCAACAAAGGGACTTAGAAACTAGAAACTGATTTTTTTCTCTAACTGCTTCTAAAATTAATAAGTTTTAAAATTTAAAATAATTAGAACAGCAAACCAGTAGAGGGAAAAATAAAGTATATGTATACAGAGACATAGCAGAAGGCATAGGAGGGCTATAGAACTACTCATGCAGGTCCAAATGCCCTGTCTACTTGTTCCTCTACAGCTCAAGCACTGCCTCCATCTAGACCGTTCCTAAAAACCTCACATCTCTCCTTTTGCCCACCCATGATCCCACCATACACTGAACAAATTTATATTACAGTATCTATAATACTTCTTCATGTTTGTTGTTTACAAACCAATCTTGCTCATTAGGCATAAATTCTTAAGGACTAGAACAGCCTCCTCCTCATTTCTACATCCCTTCCTATATCACAGTTACTCAATGTTTGTTGAATGGATGAAAATAGAGGCAATTTTTACATACTTAAAACAACTAGAGAATTGATTGTACATGACCAAGGTTATAACTTATAATAAATTATTTGTTGCAAGAGGCTAAAATCCATGTCTAAGTCACTACTGCATTTCTGACAAAGTCATTCTTGGATATTTTTGTTAAGTTTAGAAATCAATTGAAATCAGGATGTAGGAGGACGTACTAGACAATATTAAGGTGTCTTCCATCTCCAAAGCTCAGAATTTAGAGAATAACTTTAAGAGACACTTTGACTGATTGTCCCTGAAATCGTACAACACCTGCAGAAGCTCTATGTCTTCTTGGTTTTCAGACCCAGGAGTATTCTCCATCAATATGGCGGACATCACTCGCACATTCATTTTCACCATATCCAATTCACTGTGCAATTTTCCAATCTGTAGAGAGCAACACAATCACCAGTCAGTGTGGTGCACAGAGAATAACTACCTTGTTTCCTGCCCCCATGGGACATTTGCTGGAAGAAAAAATACTTCTGCAAAATTTAGTATTTTCAAACTTAAATTTAATTTCATATAAATATACACATAATTATTTTACAATGTATACCTTGTCACCTTGTAAAAGGACTTGAGATCTCATGTAATAAACCCCAAAATATGCTTTACGAATTTTAGAAATGAAAGGAAAAAAAAAAAAAGGTTAGAACCCAATATGGAGAGGGGAGAAGTACTAGGTACCTAGCAGAAGAAGGTACCAGAAACCTGGATAAAATGGCAAAAGTTATCCTGAGTTTATCCGACAGGATAAAAGAAAAACAAATGAGGGTTATCTAGTTCTCATGGTATTAAAGAAGAAAGAATAAAGAAACCTTTTTCCTGTATTAAATTCTAAGAGGAATTAGTCACATGAATTTTTATATAAGAAAAAAATAATAATACAAAGTCTTCAATTATAGTTCCTTTATAGTGGAACGGAAATGGGCTTCATACAATAATTGCTTATCTGTACCTTGGACAAACTGATATACACAAAGAAGTAAATACAATTCAGTTGGCATAGTAAATACAAGTAATAAGACTACCATTTACAAAACTCTCTGAAATATGTGACAGTCCTACCAGAAGTAACAAGAATTAGCTGATGGACACTAGATCCAGTCCACAGTTAAGGCTCCACAAAGCCATGAAAGCTACTAGGCAAGCACAACTCTTACAAAGTTGGGCTTTGGAAGTAGACAGAACCAATGGGATTAATCCTTCTTGGAACTGAACTATAAGTCACATAGTATGACTAAGCCTCAGTCTCTTCATCTGTAAAATAAATGTACCTACATCTCAATGTTGTTAACCAGAAAGGACAAACTGTATATAAGGTGCTTACAAATCAATAAATACAGTGATTGTTGTTGTTACCTGTTCTGGGACCAATGTAATAGTCGAGTTCTTTGGAGCAATTACAGAAGAAAGAGCTGGTGCAGTAGGGACAGATGTTGGAGGATTTGATGAGATTTGAGCAGTCTATGAGTATAAAATATGGTAATATTATTATGTGAATTAACATAGCCACCCAACGCCAAGTTTTTTCCATTCAGCTAACTCAAGCACTCTCAAACAAAGTCCTGTGTACAGGGTATCTGCCCGGAGTAAATCATCAACTACACAACCTGTCCAGCATTTTGTGAAGAATGCTAAGCAAATGAGACGCCCATAATAAAGCAAGTATTCAACAAAAGGTGGCTATTAGAATTATCATTTACAATTTAATAAAATGCCTTTTTTTTTTTTTTTACCAAGGGTTTAAGTGATAAACTGCCATGTGAGATTATTGATGCCTTCTCTTTGGACTGTTAATAACAAATGATAGCTCAATTCATGTCAAGTCTTTTTAAGCCACAGCTGACAAGGCATCTCCTTCTCCATCAATGACCCTCCTTGGGTCAATGCCACATCTCCAACCTTGGGTGGCAAGGTGAAAGCTCAAGGCTCTAGGCCAGTGCTTCTCAACATAAATGTGCAGAGAAAATACCTAGAAATCTTGTAAAAAGGGAGGTTCTGATTAGCCTAGGGTGGAGCAAGCCAAACAAACTTTTACACTTTAAGTAGCAAAATCCCAAGTCTCAGTTATTCTATGAGATATTGCAATATCCTTCTAATAAATTCATCTTTTTGCTTAAGCTTAAGTGGATTTAGGGTTGTCTCCTGCAATGAGAAAAGACCCAACTGATAGACTACTATACTCTCCATGGGTCAAAGAAAGGCCTCTTACCTCTTGTCTTGCTGTTTCAGCCTCTGCTTCTGAGGGAGGAAACTGAACGCCTTTCTTAAGCAGGTCGAGGTATACTTCTTTGACTTCGCTTACATCCACACCTCCTGGGAAACCCTGTGACCAAGCCTGAGTTCAAGAGATGAAAAAGTTCAAGAGATGAAAACGTTCCAAAGTTAAAACAGCAACAAAACCAAAACACAATTCTTTTTTTTTTTTTTTTTTTTTGAGACAGTCTCACACTATTTCCTGGGCTGAAGTGCAATGGCACAATCTCAGCTCGCTGCAATCTCCACCTCCCAGGTTCAAGCGATTCTCCTGCCTCAGCCTCCCGAGTATCTGGGAATTACAGGCGCCCACCACCACGCCTGCCTTATTTTTTGTATTTTTTAGTAGAGACGAGGTTTCACTATGTTGGCTAGGCTGGTCTGGAACTCCTGACCTTGTGATCCACCACCTCGGCCTCCCAAAGTGCTGGGATTACAGGCGTGAGCCACCACGCCCAGCTGAAAACACAATTCTTAAGCTCCTGATAGAAAATGAGAGATCAATAATTATGTACCCCACTCAGAAAGAGAAAGCTACTTTTGAATGCCATGGGCAAAATGCTCATTTTCAAAGGCTAGGAAAATATAAAATATTTTATTTTTATTTTTTATTTTTTTTGAGATGGAGTCTTGCTCTGTTGCCCAGGCTGCAATGCAGTGGCGAGATCTCAGCTCACTGCAAGCTCCACCTCCTGGGTCCACGCCATTCTCCTGCCTCAGCCTCCCAAGTAGCTGGGACTACAGGCACCCGCCTCCACGCCTGGCTAATTTTTTTTTTTTTTGTATTTTTAGTAGAGACGGGGTTTCACCGTGTTAACCAGGATGGTCTCAATCTCCTGACCTCGTGATCCACCTGCCTCGGCCTCCCAAAGTGCTGGGATTACAGGCATGAGCCACTGCGCCCGGCCCAAAATATTTTAAATCAGACTTCCATGCCTCAAAATCTTGAAGAAACCCTAGGATATATACTATCAATTGTTTTTTGCTGCTCTGAATCCAAAATTAACAGATTCCAAAACAACATCAGTAGCTCTTTTTCCAAGTAACCTTGAATTAGTCAGTTAGTTGGAACAGTTTCCCAACCTGCAAAATGAACATACACATCATTGTCTTTCCTATTTGACGCAGATAAAATAGAAACTGAGAGGAAAGTAGGGAAATGACTACAAATCTTCAGAAAAAGTGTACCATCCAATGCCAAAAAATTATTATTACACAGAAACTAAAAATAGCAAAAATGCTTTTCTGGCTCAATCCAAGACATATAAAAGATAAGCAAAACAATCAGGAGGTAAGCTGTGAAATCCCTAATCTTAGAAATTTACCATCCCATGAGGTATACGACAGACTTACCTTAATGAAATTCAAGATTCTATTCTGAATGTCTAATGGCAAGTTGTATCTAGGATTCAGTAGCTTAACTAAATTCTCTTTAACAAATTCCTTCTTCACAATCAGAGACTGGAAACTTGGACCACAGTTCTGCACGCACATGTCAATAAGCTAAATTAGAAAAATAAATTAAACATTGTATTTATCTGGCAAAAACCACCTCCTAAAAATGTAAGGGAAAAACTGCTCGATAATAATTTCCACCAGCATACTAATTAACAAACATAATTTAGTATCTACTAAAATATATGGCAAAATGTTAGGTTCTGGGGATATCTGGAAATATGAGCATAATGTAACAGTCTAGAGGACAGACTTATCGAGGAGTCCCAGCACATCCAAAAGGGAATTAACCAGCAATGCAGAGTACTAAATGCTAAATGCTGAAGGGACGTGCAGGCCAAACATATGAGCTACAGATGGAATAATATCTGTCACAGTTTACCCAGGGTAGCACAGGTATATTCCCAATGTCCTGTTTATTAATGATGACACACCCTTTCACTTTCAAAAATGTCCTGGTTTGGATGATGAATTACACACTCACCCTAGCTATAGGTCCTTATAGGCAAGAGTGATTATTTAGGGCTAGGTGGTCTTACAAGACTTTTGGAAAAGGCTAATTGGAAGCTGGGCTTTGCAAAATGGCTAAGAACAGTAAAAATGAGTATAGAGCTATATTCCAGACAGAGAAATTGTATGAAAAATATATAAATGTGGAAAAGTGGGTAAGTTATGAAGGGGAAGATAAGTACTCTGGTCTGTCTCTAGCAGAGGCATCTTGATAAAGGTAAATTGGGGACACTGGAAAGATAGGGTAGATAAAGTCTGTCCAGGTTGTAGAGAAGTTTGTGTGGCAGTGCAAAGGGTGTGGATATTATCTTGAAGGCACTAAGAAGTTACGGAGGGTCTCTGTTAGTTTGTCACCATCACACCTTTACCCTGAAATTGAGGAAAAGGTTAATGTGTGCAAAGTAATATTCTGGATAGGTTGTCAGGCAGCACTCTGCAAAGGCAAGTGGAGGGAGAAGAAACCTGGAATGACAGAAAGATCCACTAGCAACCCACTAGTTCAGGCATGATATACAAAAGGCCTAAACTAAGATGATGTGGGTACAAGAAAAGGAGTCATGACAGAATTATGAAGGAAGAACTTTGAATGATAATGCTGGTCAAAAAAGGAAGATGACTGAAAGTTAAGTGACTCTCATTCTGCATGAAGACCCCTGTGATGGAAATTTGGAAGAGGGGGTGGTATGGCTGGTCTAGGGGTAAAAATGATGGGCTGAAATTTAGATATTCTGAGTTCAAAAGATAAGGGACATTTAAGTAGGTGTTTAGCAGTGAGCTGGACACACACAGCTATAGTTCAAGAGAGTGAAGGACCAAAAGTGAGTTATCAAGGCTGCCTACAATGAGAAGAGAGGAGGAAGGGCTGAAACACTGGGGTTCACCTATTACACGGGCCAACAAAAATCCAAGGAAGGCAATCAAAGAGTAACTGACAGAAAATGAAGCACAAAATCAGGAGTACATAAGGCACCCCTTTGGTAAAGTCAAAAGAAAAGTTTCCTGGAGGATGGGGTGTTATACAGTTAAGAATATGCACTAAGGAACATCAGTTCCCTTGAAAAACACATTTGCAATTAAGCAACATGAGCAGAAACTTGACTAAGAAAGAATGAGCCAATACTGAAGAACTGCATGCAGAAAGTAGATTTCTAAAAGCAATCTAAAAACAAAATTAAATCTTTAGTTTCCATGCTACCACCTCAAATTAGAAAGGTCATAGAAACCATAACATGACCAGGATAATCATCTCTGCAGAATAGAAGCCCTAAAAATGGACTTCATGCCATGCTTTGTCTTTGTATTTTTAGTCTCTCTTCAATGGAAATACATAAAGTGGCAGCAGGTATGAACGCTATAGTTTTAAAGCACTGTGACCAAGAAGGTAATCAGAAAATACAGAAGGTGAGCACATGTAGCTGTGTGAAACACAGCGAAAACCTTTAAGGCAAAGGCAAATAAAAACAAAATCCAAAACATACTAAGATGAATCTATACTAGTGCAGGTTGTTAAAACAAAGTTGGAAAGTTGAATAACATGCCATTTAACTTGATGGATTATTATAATGAGTATAATGAGTTTTTAATGGGTGAAATGCTGAAAGGAAAGGTGCCTCTAGCTCAATGTGAGTTTACAGAAATATTTCACCTAACTAGTTGTACAGTCTTAGGCAAATACATAGGCTCCAAGTCTCATTCTCCCTAGGCGTATTTCTTGCTAAATAATTCACAAACCAATTTTTTTTTTTTTTTTTTTTTTTTTTTGACGCAGGGTCTCACTCTGTCATCTAGGCTGGAGTGCAGTGGTGCAATCTCGACTCACTGCAACCTCTGCCTCTCGGGTTCAGGTGATTCTCATGCCTCAGCCTTCTAAGTAGCTGAGATTACAGGCATGCACCACCATGCCCAGCTAATGTTTCTATTTTCAGCAGAGATGGGGTTTCGCCACGTTGGCCAGGCTGGTCTCGAACTCCTAGGCTCAGGTGATCCACCCACCTCAGCCTCCCGAAGTGCTGGGATTACAGGCATGAACCACCGCACCTGGTTCTCACAAACTAATTTTTATCTTCGGTACAACAAGATTTTATGATAATGAGTAACACTCCCAGGAGGAACATGCACAAAATCAAAGAGTCAACATGAAATGCTAAAAATGTGAACATCTGGAGATTAGCAGTCATGCCTTTTGTGTTTTCCCATTAGAATCAAGAATGCCAGGACTAATTACTTCTGCATCACCTCCTCTATTATGTCACTAGAACCTCTTTCACCCTCCAACTCACTCAGATAAGTAATAAAACCTACTGTAGCAAATTAAATTAAAATTAAGTGTGTTGTTTTCACATATTCTGAAATTGAACTTGGTGCGAATGTGTTCAGATAACCTATATTTAGAAATAAGACAAATAAGAATGCATAAGCTGAGGTGGGATTGAAAACTCTGGAGCCAAGGAACAAAGAGAGACTGAAGTGGGTGACTCCAGGCTTCACTGATCTTTTGGGCTTAGCTGGGCAAATCACTTATCCTAAGCCTCAGTGTCCTTATCTGCAAAATGGACATAATATCTCCCTCTAGAGACTTGTTGAAAGGCCCAAATGAAACATAACAAAGAGCGTGACACAAAGCAGGACCTCAATACATGGCAACTATTTAGATAATCTTCCACGGAGAACTTCCTAGCAGGACTGAATGTGATGATTAGCTGACCTAAGTATTTTAAGAGAGGGCTGGAATCAAAAGAGATTTTCTCACTGTAAATTTCCAAACCAGGCACAGTGACAACAACCAGGTTTCAGGGCCATCAGAGCTACACCTGGGCCATGAATAGTGCCTTCACCAAGGTGACTACCCCAGCCTAGAGGCCTCAGTCTTCTCAGTCCCTCCAATTGCAACAAGCTCCTGGGAGGACAACCACATGGTTTTGTTTTGCTTTGTTTTGTTTTGTTTCGATACAGAGTCTCACTTTGTCACCCAGGATGGAGTGCAGTGGCACAATCTAGGCTCACTGCAACCTCCGCTTCCTGGGTTCAAGCAATTGTCCTGCCTCAGCCTCCCGAGTAGCTAGGATTACAGGCACGTGCCACCATGCCCAGCTAATTTTTGTATTTTCAGTAAAGACAGGGTTTCACCATGTTGTCCAGGCTGGTCTCTAACTCCTGATCTCAAGTGATCCACCCTTCTCCGCCTCCCAAAGTGCTAGCATTACAGGCATGAGCCACTGCACCCAGCCTGATATTTTGTTTCACTGGTTAATTTGCCAAAGGAGAATAAACCAAGCTTTTCCTTCATTATTATTTTCAACCACATTTTACACATCTTATGAAACCCCTGAAGCTCACTGCTTAGGGGGTGCTCCACAAAGGCCTATTAACTAATTGATTCTTAAGAACCTGTTCAACCACTTTCTATTTGACACTAATAGTAGCCTCTTGCTGAGATTTATCACAATTGACTCATTCAAGAAGAGAATACTTCCTGGCTCAGAGTAATAAAGCCTGGAAACAAAATTCTGCTGAAACACAAAACTACTCTACCGACTGATGGTAGGAAATCATAGTTCAGTCAGATTCCATTAAAGCTTAATCAAGGTTAACATGTCCATGGAGAACTCAACATGACAGATAACATAAAGAATATTTATAATTGAATTTGACAGGCTCTCATCACTTTACATTAATAAAATGGAAATGTCATATATAGGGATTACTTTTTAAAGAGTTTACTAGTAAACTTATAATTGCATTTGACAGACATGGGTGACTCCTTCTGTGACTAATTCCCCTTATAATTAAATTTGGCTTATGTGAATATTAAAGTCAGTTTTGAGGCCCTAAGCACACCTCTGCAAGGCAGGGAGTAGTCTGAGGTGAGGTGACTGGACCATTAAATACACAACTTGGGGAAATCAGCATGAAGATATGAAGAGTCAAAGGCCTATTTAAAGAAAATCCAAGGAAAAGCCAGTTGTTTTTCCTGACTTTAATGTACTGTGACCCCAAGGATGAAGGTGTATTCTGACTTGTGACTCTTGCCTGTTTTTAGGCACAGGCTTTAGATTCTCTTGTTTGCACACATTGGACAGAACCCATGAGGTAAGGGAGCTACAGATCTGAGGTGGAACAGATCATGGGAACGGCAGCAAGCTGGTAGTCAGGCTTGAGAGATTAGACTACCTGATGAGAAGGAAGAGTGGAAGCCCAAAGAGAAACAGAGGGCCAGAGGCACGACCCTCTGGAATAACCCAGCTTCCTCAGGGAGGGTCCCTGGTCCATCGGCATAGTGAGGGAACCATGATGGAAGAAGATATGGAGGTGGGATTAAGAAGCAACCACTGACACATCAAGTAGGCTGGGCACAATGGAGGAAGCGGCAAACTGTTATGAATGGTGAACACCTGTAAAAAGCAGAATAATAATGCCCCATGCTGAAATAGAGAAGA
This sequence comes from Chlorocebus sabaeus, assembly GCF_047675955.1. Lineage (NCBI taxonomy): Eukaryota > Metazoa > Chordata > Mammalia > Primates > Cercopithecidae > Chlorocebus > Chlorocebus sabaeus. The sequence goes on from NC_132919.1 coordinate 43,502,278, forward strand.
GGGCATAAATTAGTCTTATGCCCTTCTCTTCCTTACTCAATTCTCCTAACCTTTGGCACCCTTGAGATATCCCAGATATACCATGTGAATGGCTTATGTGAATATTAAAGTCAGTTTTGAGGCCCTAAGCACACCTCTGCAAGGCAGTGAGTAGTCTGAGGTGAGGTGACTGGACCATTAAATACACAGCTTGGGGAAATCCGCATGAAGATATGAAGAGTCAAAGGCCTATTTAAAGAAAATCCAAGGAAAAGAGTACATCTACCCATCTTTCTACTCTGGTTCTACAGTACCTTTCATTAGCCCTTGAGACTTCCCGGATACTAGGAGAGATGGGATTAGGTGTGTGTATGAGGGTGTGGTGCTTAATCATTAATCCAGTCAACATCTGATATACCTGGCCCTGTACTACACAGGAAGAAACTAAAGACACAAAGGAAACACAGTAGCCTGCTCTTTTAAGAGGCTTGATTCGTTCTGAGAAACAAAGAAGTATGAGGCAAGGGCATGGAATTTAGAATCTGAGGACTGGGATCAAATCTTGCCTATGCTATGTAATAGCCATTTTCATCTTGGAAATAAATCAGTTTCTCTTAGTCTCAATTTCTTCATCTGTGAAATGGAGTTAATAATAGAACTACTTCACAGGGTTCTCAAGAACATTGACAGGTGCCAGGCATTTCTATCAGTGACCCATCGTTCTGGGATTTCTACAGAAGTGCCTCACTCCTCTCTCCACAATCTCCTCCATTCTGTGACCTTCAAGAGTTAAGGATAGGTGAGAGGTCAAAAAAAAAAAAAAAAAAAAAAAAGGTGAAGGGGGAAAATGCCTTTAAAACTATATTCAGATCCCAACGTGAAGGGTTTCTTTAAAGATCAAATCATGAAGACCGTTCATTGCATTTCTGCTCATTCAGTGAGCCTATGCATGATGTCCATTTTCTTCTACATGTAACTAGAAACCAGGAGCTATGCTCACATATGCCTCAGAGTCCTCTCGATAAAGACTAATGCCCCTAAGGCAGTGTGATGCTGGCTGATTAGTGCCATGACCATGCACAGTCTTGGGCTGGGCTGAGATAAACAAAGGCGTGCAGAATAAATCAGAAAGCTACACAGCTCACTCTCAGGCAGCAGGCAGGGCTTGCAACACATACTAAAGTAAAAAGGACAACTCACCAACGTGACTGAAGAGGTCATATGGCCAAGGATGGTGGGAAAATGGGAACACGTCAAATAAGAGTCCACACTTAAATAACAGACAATACAACACACAGGAGAATTGCTTAAACCAACATAGAACATTCTCCAAATCATGCCAGGCAGCAGAACTTGGTTGGAATTTAATGAGCTGAGAGCATCTCAGGATTCCACAAAGCTGTTCAAGTGAGGTAGAAAGCTAACAGGGAGGTATTTTTCAAAATTTCAATTCTCCTCATCTTAAATTATGGTTAATTAATACATGCACAAACTTTATTATTATTATTATTATTTTTTTAAGAAGGAGTCTTGCTCTGTTGCTCAAGCTGGAGGGCAGTGGTGTGATCTTGACTCACTGCAACCTCCACCTCCTGGGTTCAAGCAATTCTCCTGTCTCAGCCTCCCGAGTAGCTGGGACTACAGGCACACGCCACCACGCCCGGCTACTTTTTGTATTTTTAGTAGAGACGGGGTTTCACCATATTGGTCAGGCTGGTCTCAAACTTCTGACCTCAGGGGATCCACCTGCCTCGGCCTCCAAAAGTGCTAGGATTACAAGCGTGAGCCACCATGCCCAGACAGAAACTCTTTTTTTTTTTTTTTTTTTAAGAGTTGAGGTCTCTCTTTGTCACTCAGGCTGAAGTACAGGGGCATGATCATAGCTCACTGCCATCTTGAATTCCTGGGTTCAAGTGATTGTCCTGCCTCAGCCCCCTAAGTGGCTGGGGCTACAGATGCAGGCTACCATGTCTGGCTACTTTTTAAATATTTTGTAGAGTCAGGGTCTCACCATCTTGCCCAGGCTATTCTCAAACTCCCGGGCTCAAGCAATCATCCCACCTCGATGCTGGGATTATAGGCATGAGCCATCACACCCAGCCAATACACAAAGTTCTTCATCAGTTCACCATGTATAATACATGTTAACCACTAATTCCCATCTCCTGACCAAGAACAATTGATTTTTCAGGAACAAGCTCTTCCCGTGAAATTAAATGCTATTACAAAGAACTAAACTTTCTTTATTCTGCAATTCTCATAAATGAAGAATTTTAACTCATACTGTACACAACTCTTAGGTAATCTATTAGCTAACCTATTAGTTTTCTCAGAATACTTGCTTCTTATTTTTTCACCCAGGATTAAAAATGTAACTATAGCTTAAGAAACTGAGTCTTACTTATAAAATTAAAGTACTTACTGACAAGGTAAGTTGGATTTCTTTATGATTGTAGTTTTTGGAAATCCTTTTCTTCAAAGCTTTCACTGCATCTTTTGGCCTACGGTAATAAATACACTGAAATCATCAATTTAGGCATTGCTGAAAACAAGCAGTCTATCTGAAAAGCAACATGCATGTGGAGAGAGGAATGGCTAAGGAGAAAACCAAGGCCTTGGTCCTACTGTGGGACCCTACACGAATGACTTAACTTCTTGAACCTAAATTTCTTCACACATACAGGCAGAAAATACCACCTACCCCCTTATGAGAATCAAATAAAATATTTTTGTACAAATCTATTACCTAGAAAGCATCACCCATGAAATGCGCTCATTCTTGTATCCCTCTATCAATGCACAGAACCAACTTATAGGAAATGCAACTTCTGAAACAACAAATGTTACCATTTTTATTAAAACTATTAGTATTTCCTGAGCACCCTACAGACAAGGGGATGTAAGAGGAATTACAACAAACTAGGTCAGCTGCCAATATGCCACAATTTAACGTTACAAATAACTGTTTATAAGGGTCCAAATTTAAGACTCTCTTTTTGTATTATCAATGAATTGGTATTATCAATGAAAATGTTCCCAGAGGAACTAAACATGGTAAATAGAATTATAGGAAAAAAACCATACACACTTAAAAGTACTAACCAGCTTGTAATCCCAGCACTCTGGGAGGCCGAGATGGGCGGATCATGAGGTCAAGAGATCGAGACCATCCTGGCTAACACAGTGAAACCTCGTCTCTACTAAAAAATACGAAAAACTAGCCGGGCGAGGTGGCGGGCACCTGTAGTCCCAGCTACTCGGGAGACTGAGGCAGGAGAATGGCGTGAACCCGGGAGGCGGAGCTTGCAGTAAGACGAGATTGCACCACTGCTCTCCAGCCTGGGCAACAGAGCGAGACTCCGTCTCAAAAAAAAAAAAAAAAAAAAAAAAGTACTAACCATAAGCACTTTCCATTTATTTATAACCAATAATTTTGATGTTTTCTTTATCAATATAAGCTAGACTAAATCTCTTTTACTGTCAGTTATCACTTTAATATGCACAGGAAAATTACCAGAATTGTGTTCCAAAGAATAACTTGTAATTGACTACATGCAAACCAGTTTGTTCTTCTTAATGACTTTTTTCTTACAACTTCGATTCTCTAAAGTTTAAGAAGTTTAAGGGCAAAAGATAGCACATGCTATAAGAATACAGCTTAAACATGGGTGAGTTGACATTCAGAAGGAAAAAAATTGTCCTGTGACAAGGAGGAAAAAAGACTGCTATATTGTTTCCTGGTTACTAAAGACAATTGCCCAGAAATAGGTCACCACCAGGAGTCAACCAGCTTCTTGATAATATTTGACGGTTTCATCAAATACTGGCCATGGGAGCTGGAGATATTCCTAAAGAAGGAAACAATCTCTCTTTTTCTATCTTTTTTTTTTTTTTTTTTGAGACAGAGTCTCGCTCTGTTGCCCAGGCTGGAGTGCAGTGGTGCAATCTCAGCTCACTGCAAGCTCCGCCTCCCAGGTTCACGCCATTCTTCTGCCTCAGTCTCCCGAGTAACTGGGACTACAGGCGCCTGCCACCACGCCCAGCTCATTTTCTGTATTTTTAGTAGAGACGGGGTTTCACCGTGTTAGTCAGGATGGTCTCGATCTCCTGACCTCGTGATCCACCCGCCTCGGCCTCCCAAAGTGCTGGGATTACAGGCGTGAGGCACCGCACCTGGCCTTTTTCAATCTTTTAAAAAGAAGCAATTTGAGCTTCACAGTGACAAAATTTGAAACTGTTAAAGAAACTGCCAAGAGGAAAAAAATGATAGTGGATTTATAGATACTCTACATGCTGAAGCAAGCAGCTGCCCCAATATTTCAATCTGACAAGTCTTCAAAAGGTAGAGGGCGCCTAATGAATGATGAAAACACTCTTTCAACAACAAAACTGAAACATTTGTAAGAGAAAACGTGCTGTAGTTCCGATGCTTCTTATCAGAGGCAAATACACGGAAACTATGCTGTACTCACCCATCCTGGGTAGTGTTAATTATGTCACAGATGTGCATGAACTGGCCCCAATCTTCGGTCTGAACTGCAGCAAATGTAGCCTTTTCTGCCAAGAAAAAGCTGTTGAGTCTGAGCTACGACAGAATAAAAAATGTCTGGTATTCCTGAAATAATCTGCCTAGGCTGCACTAGCAAGTGTCATTAAGTGTATATTGCCAAAGGGCAAAGTGATTTTTTTGGAACAGTTCTCAGTAATTCAGGAATCAATCAGAACCCAAGTTCAGAGTACTGTTGCAGCAACAGTAATGAGTGATCTATTAATAAAGACTGCAAGCACAATACCTGGCCACAGGCCCAGGCCAGGCCAGCTAAATCTCCACCTGCCTGGCTTTCAGACAAGGGAACTAGGGCTTAGTGAGCAGCTACCTACAAGGTGAACTGCATAGTGCTATGTATTTTATCATATGCAATCTCATTTAACCCACTGTTAGAGATGATGAGACAGAAGTTCAGAGAGGTTAGGAAATTACCAAAGTCATACAGTCAGTATGAAGTAGAATTGGCATTCAAATCTAGGTTGTTTGGTCTCACTGTTTGTTTTTAAAAATAATTTATTCTCTGGGGGGACAGGAGGAAAGAATTTTTAAAGGAGAGAAGTAATCTGTTGGTCTTAGGAGCCAAAATATTGGCACAACTCCAAATAAAAGTAATATATTTATTCTCCTATCTTAATCTCACGATTCCTTCTAATTTTACCAATTATTATAACTTCAACCAATACTTGCAAAGACACTGCTTATCTTGACTACGTAAAAACTTCCATTGCATACACTTTTACTATCAGTCTTAATTATTTCAAACTGGCACTGAGTAACTATCCAAACTAATAATAACAAGCATCTAAACTAACCACAGGGGCACCAGGCTGACCAGAATGCTTCTGCACTTGGAACCCTATCATTAGATAATCAGGCAATACAAGATATTACCTGGAAAGGGTAATGGAACACTCAACATGAATGCGCTAACATCTTCCTAAGAGAAGGATAAGATCCTTAAGAATGAAAACACGGGGTTCTGGGGAAAATGGAGAAAAAAACAAAAAGGATAGAGAAGGGAAAGAAAGAATAAGGACTTGTTTCGGGGAACCCCAAAGTTTGGCTTGCTTTCAATCAAGGAAAAGAACCACTTGAGGCCAGGTGCGGTGGCTCACGCCTGTAATCCCAATCACTTTGGGAGGCCGAGGCGGGTGGATCACCTGAGGTCAGGAGGTCGAGACCAGCCCGGTCAGTATGGTGAAACTCCATCTCTACTAAAAATACAAAAATTAGTTGGGCGTGGTGACATGCGCCTGTAGTCCCAGCTACTCGGGAGGCTGAGAACGGAGAATTGCTTGAACCCGGGAGGCGGAGGTTGCAGTGAGCCGAGCGCTACTGCACTCTAGCCTGGGTGACAGAGCGACACTCAAAAAAAAAAAAAAAAAAAAAAAAGCAAAAACCAAAAAACAAACAAAACTTGAATTTGGCACCAAATGGACAAAGCTTATCTTCCTAGAAAACTCCCATTCACCCTTCAAAAGCCACAGTAGAATTCATTTCTCCCTTCCGGTAAGTTTTGTGTGTTTTGCATTTTCTTGCATTGCAAAGGTGCGGCACAAAACCGTGCCGCCTTCCCTACAAGAAAATGAGTTCCCTCAGGTTTGAGATCACGTCTCACCTTGGCCTCACCAGTGCCTGATCCAGGTCCAGACACACAGCTGACAGTCCATGTTTACAGAATTAAAAAATTAAGCAGATGAATTGCTGAAGTTTCTTTTACCTATGAAGATACAGTCGGAACCCATTTCTGCTCAGGGTTCATTCTAATATCCAACAAAACACAGCCATCAAGGGAAAGCATCTCCTCAATGGTGGCTACTCTGACCATTTTATAAAGATGTGTAAACTAAGGTTCTGTTTAAGTGGTGTGTTCGGTGTCACGGCAGTTAGTAGAGCTGTGAGCTACATTTTCCAAATCTCGGCCTCTTTACTACAACTACTAGGTTCTCAAGATTTCATCACCCCACTAAGTTCCTGGCATCATCACACTTTGCCTGGCATTAATATGCACTCGCGCCACACCCAATTCCCAAGGGAGGAATCAGGGAAAAGAGGGAGCAGTGAGCTGGTGCTTGTAAGAGTCCAATCACTGGCTTCTACATACATCATGCAAGGTACATTCGGAGGAGAGAGAAATCTTTTAGGTGGATGCCGGTGTAGTCCTTAGCGGCCTGCAAGAGACCTCCGTGCCCCCAGGTGGCTCCTCTGTTCCCCTCCTCTTCACTCCAATGTCAAGCATTTTCATTCTCTTTGTTTACCCAGAAAAGCAATCTAGGTTGTATAAGCTTGGCACTATTGAAAACTGGTTTGGGGAGACCTGCCCCTCACAGTAAGGTCACATCACTTAGTCTCCCAGAGCCTCCTCTTCTGATCTGTAAAACGGGCATAACAATACCGTGCCCTAGAGAGTGTGCCTTTAGGAATAACTTTCCCCTGGCCGAGAAGTTTCTGGTGTCTCCTCGTGGAGGCCCAAATACTCCATGCCTGACTCCCGCGGTTCACCTGTTTGGTTCCACTCCCCAGGAGGCATCGAAAGGAAGGTACATTTTTGAGGACTGCGGGTTCTAGAGTGAGTTGGCCAAGAAGGAATCGGACGAAAGGGGGCCGGGTGGAATGCGGGTGCCCTGGGAAAGTTGCTGGGGGAGGGGAAGGATTTTCTCCAAGTTGGACTAACTCCGTCCTCTGCAGGCCGAGAATGGATCAAGCAGGAAAGGATCCCACGGTCCCCTGCCTGCCTGGGCGTCTCTCCCCGCGCCTCCTTACCTATGAGGTGGCCCACGGAGGTCGCATAGGGATCCCGGTGACTCTTGCCAAACGCCATGGTAGCTCCAGAGGGCCGGGCCCAGGAAATCCGCCTCCACCGCTCTCTGGCTCCCGACTCCACCCGCTCGGTACCCTTGGCTCCTCCTCTTCGCCCGAGCGCTTCCCTGGCTCTGGCGGAGGCGGTGCGTTGTGCGCTGCCGCTGCGGGGCGCGGGTACCGAGCGTGAGGAGCGGGGCGCGGGGCAGGGACGCTAGGGCGGGGCTTCGGGACGCCCCGCGCACCTGCAGCGCGCCCTGCGGGACCGGCAAGGAGGCGTCGCTGCCCGCTGCAGGTGGTACAGGCGGGCAGCGGTGGGCGTATGGAGCCTGCGAGAGTGGCGCGGCCGCCCGCTCGGATCCCAGGTGGGCTTTTCGCCCCGCGCAGGAGGAGCAGGCAGCCCAAGATCTCCAGCTTGGGAAGTAGAGACCCAGGCTTTGATCCCGCCGCTTGCTAGGCAGATTGTCACTCTTCTCTGCGCCTCTTTGGCTGCCCTTGGTAGACCAAAGATAATAAGGGGTTAATAACACAAATTTAGAATTGTGAGAATTAAGGGAAGGACGTAAACCGATTAGGTCGGTGTCTGGTACCCACAAAATAGTTAACCACTGAATAAATTGAATAACTAGAAATGTTTACCCTTGACCTGCCTTCGCCCTACAGATGCGGGAGGGGAGGTGTGCGCCCTGCCCTTTGAAGCTGTAGGTAATGTCTAGGAGGAAGGATTGGGTTCGAAGTTAGGGCTTCCCAGGAGCAGGCCCTCTTTGTCTCTCTCCTGTTTCCTCGAGGGACCACAGGGCGCCGCCACGCTTGTTTTCTAACCCCACTTTCTGGGAGCCCTGTTTTCCAGCCTGATTCTAAAAATGGGGGAGGGGCTTTCCGTTTCCTCTGGCAAGGAGGATGCTTGGTTTTAGGCCTGAGTTTGAGAAGCCCAACACCTTTCCAGCTGCCCTTTCGGAACCAGAATTTACTTCTTATTCCTTTGCATTCAATTAACATTGAATTGGCGATGTTAACAATCTCCAGCTGCCAGAGTGATGCGTCCCCAGGCCATGTCAGATAGCCATAGATGAGCTCCTGGTGCTTGTAGATCCTGTTTGCTGTAGTCTAACTGGCACCCATTTAAAGTCTGATTTTTAGCCCTGGATATGGTGACGAGGGAGACGAAGGGGACCTGTTTTGACTTATGTCCGTGGTCTTGTGAATTTTAATATAGACATCAAAACAAATTGCCATGCACTCCAAGAGGCTAACATTTAATTATTTATCTCGAACTCAATTATTTATAGTTTTTCTTGACCGAAGTGAGCCAAAACCTGGGATTCTAAAATCTGGAATGAAATATTCTTGTTGTGATGCTATTTCTCATAATGGGATTTGTCTCATCTGTAACTAATATTCTCCACCTGCCTATTCAGGGCGAGTAACTATTTCAGATGGTGCCATTTATCAACTTCCTTAGTCATCACTACAGCCTCTGCTGACACTGTTGAAACCCTCTTTTGTGACATCACCAACCTAATCTGTATTCCATGCTACAGCCTCTAGCAAAGTGTTTTGCCTTTTCTGCAACCTACAATCAACCTACAATCTCTGAAAAAGAAAGCCAATTTTAGCTTAGGCCAATGTTGGTGTCAGTGGCCTTCCATCAGATAATGAGAACTAGGAAGGAACCAAGCATCCAGAGAGATAGATTTTTAACATACTTCTATGTGGGAGATTTTTCTTTTCTTCTTCTTCTTTTTTTTTTTTCTCCTATGTCTCCTATGTCTCCTATTTGGTATCTCCAATAAACTTCAGGATTATTTTTTAAAAAATAATTACTCCCATTTCATTAACTAATTTGCCTAAAGTCACTCTCAATATGGAGGTGAATTTGGGTTTTCCTCATTTCCAAGCTTAAGCCTTTTTCCATTGCATCACACTGCCAGCCCCTGCCTTCCCCACCAGCAAGGATCTGTTGCTGATCTTGGAGAGCATCTGAAGCAACGAGCCCAGTGCTCCTTATGCAGCAATGCCAACCAGAAGTTTGTTGATTGATTTTAAACCACAAGCATCCTCCAAACATTAATCTTTAAATCACAAAGAAAGGTTCCTTGGTTTCTCTCATCATCTGTACAATTAAGAATCTCCATTGAGAGGGGAGACTAAAGGGCACCTGTTGGTTAAATCTGTTATCTCAGTGGATTCCTGTGAGTCTTAAAACCAAAGTTTTATCTGGAAAATAAACCAAAGGAATCAATATTTTCAAAACCTGAGCCAACCAGCTTTCTGTGAGTTTTATAATATCATCGGTGCACACAACTCATTTGGGGTTTGTCATTTAATTCCTGTGTGTTCCTTTGGGATCCTAGTTTTAGTTTGCAAATCAGATTAGCTGGGCTCAAATCAGCTCTCAGGTGATACAAATAATTTTGAATTCATAGGGTTGTTAGGAAAAATAATGAGATATTATGTTTATAGCACTTGGAATGATTCTGGGCATATAATAAATCTCAGTAAATATTAACTAGTTATCGTGATCATTTATCCTTCCAATCTACCAGGTGGCCTAAAATTTCCACTATTAGAAAATGGCATTTGAGGTTTGGCAATGTCTCTCTAAAAGCCACTACTTAAAAGATGCTGTTTGGGATCTTTATCTATCAGTACCTACTAGCATCAGTATAATTACACATTTGGTTTCTGTTAGCATGTTATGAATAATGTGCAACTTGGTGATCAATTCCATTGAAAAAGGTCTCATAGGAATGGGGCTCTAAAAAGAGACCATGAGCTGGGATTTTTGTGGCAGGGGTTATGAAAGGCTGGCTGCTTTGAGGTTTGTTTTGCAGGAAAGCCTTGAAAAAAGGGGTGTAGAGCAAGGGAAACACATTTAATTTCAATGTCAAATTTGGTTCTAATCCCAGGGCTACCATTTGCTAATTGATCTTTGACAGGCAAATCACTATTTCAGAACATTTATCTGTAACAATGGAACTAATCGAACATATCTCCAAAAGTAGATCTCAAGATTAAATGAGTTGCCATTTGAATGCTTTTAATAAATGCCTGGCATGTCCTTGGTGTTCAATACCTGTTAAAGCCCAAAGCTTAAAGTAGGCTTCTCTTCCCTATTTTCCATCATATCATCTTGGTTATGTCCTTTATAACACTGTTAATAATCTGAAATTGTTTTGTAAACTTGCCTTGCAAGACTTCATGTTGCTCCCTTGATCCACAAAATATACCCTTGTGATTCTATATTGCGCTGCAGCCACAGCCCTCCAGGCCAACTCTTTCCCTCAGGTCCTAAAGCAGATCTACCCAAAAAATGCAGATTTGGTGGTCCATCATCCTATAACCTACTTTAGTCCAGCTATAATACCGTTTTTAAAAGACATCGTCTTGCCGACATTAAGAACAGTCCTCTCACCTCACCTTCTTTTCTCTTCTGACACCATTTGTCACTGTTGACCTCTGCCTGCTCCTTGAAAGCATTTCTTCTCCTACCTATTATGGTGTGATGTGCAACTGCCATGTACTTCTCCTGATTCTACCTTCAGTACTGATTTAAAGCCTCCTTGTCCCCCGCCCCACCTCTCTTAATCCTCTTCTTCTGGGTTATTGTCTTCATAGCATTTACTGCTATTTGAAATGCTCTCATTTCTTCATTTGTTTGCGTATTTATAGATGTCTTCTTATCTGGCTTGGGGAGGGCACAGAAAGTTCTGTTTTGCTCATCACTGCATTACTCAGTGACTGTAACACCGCCTCGTATGTTCTATAGTTCATTACATCTAAAACTCTTTCTGTGATAAGATGCACTATTTTTTTTTTTTAGGGACAACAAAAAGGAAAAGAAAAACTGCCAGTTAAACTATGAGATACTGTTTTCTTATTATTTATAATTTTTATTTTGTGTTTATTTAAATAATGTTTTGAGAATTATTGGACCTGATATTTTGTATATATGACTCTTTTGCATATGTGAAAAAGAAAATGTAAGCAAAATAAATTAACAAAGATGGCCGGATGCCGTGATTCACATCTGTAATCCCACCCTTTGGGAGGTTGAGGCTGGTGGATCACCTGAGGACACAAGTTCGAGATCAGCCTGGCCAACATGGTGAAACCATGTCTCTACTAAAAACACAAAAATTAGCCAGGCATAGTGGTGGGTGCCTGTAATCCCAGCTACTTGGGAGACTGAGGCAGGAGAATCGCTTGAACCTGGGAGGCAGAGGTTGCAGTGAGCCAAGATCATGCCAAGATATTCCAGCCTGGGAAACAAGAACAAAACTCCATCTCAAAATTAATTAATTAATTAACAAAGATATTTCTTCTTCCCATACAGAATCCAACTCTCCAAACTCACTCCTTGACTCAGAGACATCAGTGTGTTTTTCCCCAACCTGTCATTTTTTATGCCACCATCAGCACTGGTGACCCTGCTTTTCTTTAGAGAGCTCTGCTATTGTCTCCCAATACTTTATTCGAAGCTGTTGACACTCATTTTAAGTTTTGATGGTGGTGCTTTTTAAAATCTTACTACAAAGTATCAATGAAAGCTTTTCCAGACAACAAACAGGACTCATTTTTCTTCCCAAAATGGTCCTTAAATAGATTTGGGACTGAAATATCAAGGGTGTCAGTGTCCCATAAGCCACCAGAAATGACAAGCAGATTGCACATACCCACGCAATGACAACTGTGTATGCACTTCTGCTGTTGCCTGGCTGACAGAGATTATAACATACCACAGATTGTGAGATGCATTAGAGATGTTTTTATTTTTATTTTTATTTTGGAGACAGAGTTTTCCTTTGTCGCCCAGGCTGGAGTGCAGTGGTGCCATCTTGGCTCGCTACAAACTCCTCCTTCCAGGTTCAAGCAATTCTCCTGCCTCAGCCTCCCGAGTAACAGGGATTACAGGCGCCCACCAGAATGCCTGGCTAATTATTTTTTGTATTTTTAGTAGAGATGAAGTTTCGCTGTGTTGGCCAGACTGGTCTCTAACTCCTGACCTCAGGTGATCTGCCCAACTCGGCCTCACAAAGTGCTGGGATTACAGGTGTGAGCCACCATGCCTGGCTGCATTAGAGATGTTTAAAATACGGAGGAAAAACAGTACATCTTATAGTAGTTGAGATTCTCTAGTATGTTCCCTGCAGATATTTACTAAATGAATTAATGCATAAACAGAACCAGTGTTACTGCTGTGTAAGCCAACTAAAGTCTAAAATAAATCACCTAAGACAGAAATCCCATGTATTAAGCAATTCTTTGTTTCTTTTTTTATTATTGGCTCATCAAGGTTGAGCAATTATTTCATCTACTTAAAATCTAGAATCAATGAATTATTTTTTTTTTTTTTTCAGTAGAGACAGGGTTTCACCTTGTTGGTCAGGCTGGTCGTGAACTCCTGACCTCAGGTGATCTGCCCTCCTTGGTCTCCCAAAGTGCTGGGATTACAGGCTTGAGCCACCACACCCGGCCAATGAATTCTTATTGATGATAATTCAATCTAGAGCAAGTTTTAAAATTTTGAATATACTTTTTCACTTCTAATTTTACTTCTCATTCATTGTTTCTTAGAAGTTGAATGCAGCATACTTTAAATTATCTGCTTTAAAAAGATAAGTATTACACAGGTATTTCAGTGAGGTGCCCTCGATTTCTCGTGTTTGAAAAATAGAAAACATTTTATAACAGGTAGTTTTTTTAACCATGAGAGGGCAGCCTTGTTTAACTTATCAAATTCTCGCAAAGGCCTAGCTGGGCAGCCACATTCTACAGAGTGATTCACTGGAGGGGGAGGAGGGCTCCGGGAACCCCAGCCAGCTGTTTTCAGGGTGTTTTATTTGCTGAAGTCTAGTTGTGCTGCCAGGAAGCACATTGATGCTGCTGTTTTTACTTCCTGAGTGTCTTACATTGGCAGTGAAACCTGGTATTACTTATTTAGCAGGCAGATGGGGGATCCAGGGGAAGGAGCTGTCTGGGAAGGCTGACGTGTATCAGAAATTAGGTGGCTGCAGGAGGGGATGCTTTCACAAAGGCCATGTCTGAGATTTGAATCTCTGATAACACATGCATACCTATAGTTATGCAAACTTTGTGTGTGTGTGTGTGTGTGTGTGACTTATTTGTTTTTGTTTGAGACAGAGTCTCGTTCTGTTACCCAGGCTGAAGTGCAGTGGCACAATCTTGGCTCACTACAACCTCTGCCTCTGAGTTCAAGAGATTCTCCTGCCCCAGCCTCCCAAGTAGCTGGGATTACAGGCACGCACCGCCGCACCTGGCTGATTTTTTTTTTTTTTTTTTTTACTTTTAGTGGAGACGGGGTTTCATCATGTTTGCCAGGCTGCTCTCAAACTCCTGACCTCCAGTGATCCACCTTCCTCGGCCCCCCAAAGTGCTGGGATTACAGGCGTGAGCCACTGCACCTGGCCCAAAGTTTAAAATATTGCTAGAGACTGTTTGGAGAGGCAAAACCATTAAGAAAGGGGAGAGGTTGAAGGTAAGTCTAATGAGGATGGATGTCACGATCAATCAGCATAGATGGTCAAGGAGACAAAAGGGGATAGTGACTTATATTTTATATCCTTATTAGATCATTTATTCCTTCCTTTCTTTATCACACATTATTGAATTTTATACAGAGGCTCAACATGAACTCCTAAGCCAGTGAGGGAAACTTCCTAGTAAGCAGATCATTGCAGTTCAGTCTAAGTGGTAAATAAAAATATGGACACAGTATCATGGGAGTACAAACTAGGAACTAACTTTGCATGGAGGATTGAGTCCTGGATTAAAGATCTGGGCAGCATAGGGTTAGACTCAGGCCTGTTAGTGTAGGCCTGAGCACAAATAATGTAATGACCAAATAACGTAATGACCATTGTAATGTAGGAGAAGAGAGCTCTAGTCAGTCTGAATCTCATTCTGTGCCTCACTCTTTTATAGAGAGAACTTTTACTTTTCAGTGCTAGCCCATCTCTATAGTGATGAGCGCAGTTACTAAGGTGTTCCTAATGTCTTTACAGTTAAAAGTCCTTCTATGTTAGCTTTACCAACTGAGCAATGAGAACATATGGCAGCATGCACTCATTCATTCCACAAACATATAATGAAGTCCCCGAATGCGCCAGTCACGATGCTAGGAATTAGTGGTATATGAACAAGCACAAATCCAATCTGCATCCCAAGTGCTCACAATCAACTAAGGAAGAAGTTATAAATCACTGGACAAAGTTAATTCTTCATGCAGATGGGCAGAAATTTTACTTTTCCTCAAGTTCTCGAGCCTAGTAATCATACAGTGTTTCCTTATTAAGTTTCTTAATCATAAAAAGATCAGGATGAGCTTCAAAAGTAGTAGGGATGAAAGTGGTAGAAATCATCGTGTTTTGTATTAGTCTTAGCCCCAAGTTATAAAGTGAATGTCCTACCATGTTCCTTACAAAAACATAAGAACAACAACAATAGCGTTGGTTGCATTCCAGGGCTAAATAGAAATGCAAAACAGGTCATGTACAGTTTTGATATTGCTGTGTCAGGGGTTTGCATCGTGATTAGAGGTGCATTCTGATTCATGTAAAAAAAAGTTATTAAAGAGTACAGAATCAGTTTCACTTTTAAATTAATTAATTTATATCTTATTCACTTAAAATCATACTTACCTACAAGTATATACTTGTATGTGTACCTGTTTATTTAGTGTATGGCATGTGTATGGACCCAAGAAGGCCACCCTGCAGTTTCCCTGAGATCTTTGGCCTCAGACTATCTTCTATACTCTTGAGCCCTTCCTAAGAAAACCCGTTTACAGTTCCTTTCCTGTGCACTTTCTTACACTGAACACTTGTCTGTGTTCTCAACCAGGGATCAGCAAATATTGTCTGTAAGAGGCCAGGTAGTAAATATTTTAAGCTCTGCTGGCATCTAGTCAACTCTGCCTGCCATCGTAGCACAAAAGCAGTCATAGACAATACATAAGCTAATGAGTGTACAAACATAGATGGCACGTCAGATTTGCCCTGCAGGTCATACTTTGAAAATCCCTGTGCTGAATCATTCGACCCCAGCATTTTGGCTGATTCGATTAGGAGGGGGCATCCAAAATAAGGGTGACAAATCTGTTAGCCAGTCCCAATATGTTGCCCTGGCAAGGTCCTTGTATGAGATCTTTGTAACAATTGGTGTCTCTAGATAGGCAGACAGATGGACAGACAGAGCAATTGTTAGTAGGATCAGCAGCATCAGGAGTCAAGAGTAATCAGAAGCGATCAGTAAAGTAAAATGAAAATATTTTTAAAAGATAACCAACTAGAGGGGTGGGGTAGTTAGTTAATAGGATTGAGACTAGAGAATTTGAGAAAATTCACATTGGTGGGGGTTGTGGGTCTTGAGAATTGTGTGTCCTAAAAAAATCTTACCACAATTAATCTGCATTCCAGCTTCAGTCTAGCCATCCCTGGGTTCCTGGAGGAGTTATGTTGTTCTTATTTCCACATGTAGCCTAATAGCTGATTTCCCATTGCTAGCGTGACCTCAATGAATATCTATTTCCAACAACTCCAAAAAGCCTAGGTGACATTCTTTCTGTAGGTTGGGAACTGGAGGTGTGTATCAAATATTTATCAGCAAATATTGGCTATGTTGGGAGATTTCTGAATCATTTGTTTTATACTTTCTGCCTAGTCTCTGAATGGATTGAGTAAGTCTAAGTCATTTTTTTCTTGAAAATGCACAGCCAGTTTCTCTGGGGGCATTTGACGAGGAGGAAGCATGGCTGTGTACCCACCTCAGGCCTGACAGTCCTGCTCAGTGAGGCATCAGGGCCCCATATGGTAAAAATTGTTCCATGACAAGTCTGGTTTATTCCAGTTGTTGCTTCTATTGAAAATCTTGAGGAAAACCTTTTCATGTTTCTCACCTGAGTGCAGTGAAGGTTTCTGGACTGCCTGGGAAAAGGTTTAAAGGAAGGTAACATTATTAATCAATATGCTTTTATGCCCAGTTATCCCTGACCAGAGATGAGTCCTTCACGTTGCTCTTAGCAGTCCCTGGAACTTAATTCAACCCTTGTCATCTCTGACAGTGTTTTATGGTCTCCTGCTCTGGCTGCCAATCTTAAGACAACTTCGATTTTGGAAGAAATTTCCATTCTCTTCTTCTACCGTACGAGAAAAAAGGTACAATTTTGTAGCTATTCAGGGTAGAAAGATGTTTTATCATTGAAGGAGTGAATTCTTGGATGTGTTAATATATCTCCTTTCACAGGTATGTTGAAGGACATTTTACTTCTGGCTCTTTTTTTTTTTAGATGATGTCTCATTCTGTTACCCAGGCTGGAGCGCGGTGGTGCAGTCTCGGCTCACTGCAACCTCCGCATCCGAGGTTGAAGCGATTCTCCTGCCTCAGCCTCCTCCATAACTGGGATTATAGGCTGCACTACCACGCCCAGCTAAGTTCTAGTAGAGATGGGGTTTTGCCATGTTCGTCAGGCTGGCCTTGAACTCCTGACCTCAGGTGATCCACCAGCCTCAGCCTCCCAAAGTGCTGGGATTACAGGTGTGAGCCACTGCACCTCGCCTCATTATTAAAAAACAAACAAACAAACAACAACAACAACTAGAAAAACAGTTAATTGCCAAATGTTGCAGAAAACATGGCACCTTGCTTTCAGAAACCGTTTTTTATAAATCTGGATGTACATTAAAGTTAATATGGATCCCCTAGGTATAACCCCTTGAGAATGGGAGAAAATAGACATCACTACCGTTATCTTTCTGTTAGAGGCCAATCAGCATTAATAATATACCTGGCATTTGCGCACTTGCCATGTGCTAGTCACTGAGGCACAGAGTATTGATAACTTGCCCAAGGTCTCACAGTAAGAAGCAGATACACATGCAGCACTATCCTGCTTTCATGACATTATGTCCATAAGCTCAGGCTCCAGAAAACTTAAAGGAAGTCTTCATCCACAGAGCATGGAGATCTGAAGGGAAAACCTAGGTGTGAGCAATGAGATATTTGATCTCTCTAAAGTTTCCTTTTTTCTGTAAGTAGAAGAAATAGGCTCCCCTGAGGATTATATTTCAAGTAAAAAGTCAAGCAGTCACTGCGTTGTATTGCTACCCACGGTGTGGCTGCCCTCTATTAGGCACTTTCACCATGAGGTTACAGATCAGAAACAGGCAGTTCAGGGGCCAGCTGATGAGAGACGGACAGAGGCCTGCCTGGGGTATGCACTTGTTTTACATGAAGCTTTTCTTTTCTTTATACAGAGCTGTGCTCCATGCTGCTTACATGGCTGTTTCATGTCCTAATTAATTTTGGGGGCTCTCTGTTGGATTTTAATTACAGATCTATTAATCCATGGGAAGAGTTGACAGATGTTGTAGGTTGGTCATAGCAAATTAATAGGCAAGTGCTGGGTAGAAAGTCCTGAAGACTCTTAGTAATTCACTCACAAAAAAACTTGCCACTTGAAAGTGGGGAGCACAACCAGAATATGTTTAGCTACCTAGAACACATTTTTTAAAGGAAAGACACCGAGGCTGAAAACACTGACTCAGTTTGGGCTTGCATTTTCTATTGAGGTGGGAAGGGATGTCATTAATAGAATGAATGAGGATGGGATTGGGCTGGGTCACCTGGAAAAACTTGAGCAGAGTCCCATGGGATGATATAACACAAAGCAGGCAAAAATGAATAAACAGTTTATTTCTAGCAGGGTTTGTCCTCAAACCTCATTATAGTCATGTAACGCATAAGAACGCTAAGGTCAATAACAGGTAGCATATCCGATGGTGGTCCCATAAGATTATAATGGAGCTGAAAAATTCTTATCACCTACTGACATGATAGCTGTCCTAACATCGTAATGCAAAGCATAATTCATGTGTTTGTGGTGACACTGGTGTAAACAAACTTACTGCTCTGCTATGTGTATAAAAATATAGCAATACAAGTATGCACAGTTCATACTACTGATAATACTAAATAATTATGTTACTGGTTTATGTATTTACTATGCTTTTTATCATTATTTTAGAGTATATTTCTTCTACCTATTAAAAAAAGTTAACTGTAAAACAGCCTCAGGCAGGTCCTTCTGGAGAAGGCATTGTTATCACAGGAGATGACAGCTCCATGTATGCTACCGTCCCTGAAGACAGTGGGATAAGATGTAGAGGTGGAAGACAGTGACACCGATGATCCTGACCCTGTGTAGGCCTAGGATAATGTATATGTTTGTGTCTTAGTTTTTAACAAAAAAAGTTTAAAAGTAAAATAATAATAATTTTTTAAAAAAGGATATATAGCCTGAATAAGGATATAAAGAAAGAAAAGAAAATATTTTTGTTTGGCTGCACAATGTGTTTGTGTTTTAAGCTAAATGTTATTATAAAGGAGTCAAAATGTTTAAAAATTATAATATATATAAAGTGTATTAGGGTTCTCTAGAGGAACAGAACTAATAGGATGTGTGTGTGTGTGTGTTTATATATATAATATATATATTATACATACATATTATAAAATATATATATTATATATTATTATATAATATATATATTTTATATATAAATAATAATATTTATTATTTAAGTTATATTTAAAATATATAATATTTTATATATATAATAAATAATATATATAATAATATATATTATATATATATATAAAAAAAGGGGAGTTTATTAAGTATTAACTTACATGATCACAAGGTCCCACAAGGCAAGCTCGAGGAGCAAGGAGAGCCAGTCCCAGTCTCAAAACTGAAGAACTTGGAGTCTGATGTTCGAGGCCAGGAAGCATCCAGAAAAAGATGGGGAAAAGACGTAGGCTGGAAGGCGAGGCCAGTCTCGCCTTTTCACATTTTTCTGCCTCCTTTATATTGGCTAGCAGCTGATTAGATGGTGTCCACCAGAATAAGTGTGGATCTGCCTTCCCCAGCCCACTAACTCAGATGTTAATCTCCTTTGGCAACACGCTCACAGACACACCCAGGATCAACACTTTGCATCCTGCAATCCAATAAAGTTGACACTCAGTATTAACCATCACATAAAGTAAAAACATTATAGTAAGCTAAAGTTAATTTATTATTAAATATTTAAAATACATTCAGTGTAGCCTAAGTGTACAGTGTTTCCATAGTCTACAGTGGTGTACAGTAATGTCCTAGGCTTTAACATTCACTCACCACTCACTCCCTAACTCACCCAGAGCAACTTCCAGTCCTGCAAGCTCCATTCATGGTAGGTGCCCCATACGGGTGTAGCATTTTTTAGTATCTTATACCGCATTTTTACTGTACCTTTTCTATGTTTAAATATGTTTAGGTATACAAATACTTACCATTGTGTTCCAATTGCCTATAGTATTCAGTAGAGTAACATGTTGTGTAGGTTTGTAGCCGAGGAGCAACAGGCTATACGATCTAGCCTAGGTATATAGTAGCCTAAACTGTTTAGGTTTGTGTTAAGTACACTGTGTGGTGTTTGCACAATGATGAAATCACCTAATGATACATTTCTCAGAACTTTTCCTTGTCATTAATCGATACATGCCTGTGTAAAACTTTAGAAAGAATTTGAATTATGGAGAATTCTTTTTAGCCTTAATTAAGAGGCTAGAACCAAAGCTGGGGAAAATGACCACTTTTTCCTCCTAAGTGCACTTCCAATTTTGGAACTTTGTCCCATTGTTCAGAGAAGAAGCCATTCCAAGAGAGCTGGAGTGCAAAAAAGCCCCTTTACCCCCAGTTCAAAGATATCTGTGCCCTGGCTGTGCCCTGGCCTAGCCCTGGGAAAGGGGACAGCGGAAGTGACAGAGCTGGTCAGCCTCTTCTTGTTTGGAAGCAGCCCTAGCTGTATCTGGTGGTTGAGGGAACCCTATGGAAAGGGGAGAAAAATCTATGCAAATAGGGTGGCATTTTATCATATGTTAAAACTTCTACCCTTCAAAGCACAACCTGCCAACTAGGTCTGTCATCCAGCACTCCTGCCCCTTGAAGGCTGAAGTGTTTTCCTCCTCACCCTGACTCATCCCTGGGCAGGAGCAACAGCAGGATGGGGAGAAGAAAGGAGCCTTGAGTTGCCCATAGGGGTCAATACCTGCCTCTGTTTGGAAATCAAACAACCCAAATGTTGAGATTATAAGGCAGGATTTCTTTCTGTCAACAAAAGCATCCTCTTAGGAATGAATTGGAATTACAGAGAAAACAATTTAGAGCCTTTGAGAACTTCCTAATTAGCAGAGTGGTGAGACTGTAGAATAAACAAAGAGAATGGAAGATCTCTTTAACACCTAAAAGGACAAGGTAAACAAACGTAATAAGTAGTGTTACTACAGTAAGTTATTACAAACGTAATAAGTAGTAGGAAGAAGTTAAGTAGGCCTCCTACCTTTTCAACATAATTCTTCCCTGTCTTTTAAGACCCTCCAATTAGGTGCCCCTTGTGTTTACTTTCAGCACACACTTGCGTATTTACTATGATATCTATTCATGGACAGAGAAAGTAGTCTATTCTACTTCTAAATATTGCTTTTCATTACAGAAACATGGCGTTATTTTTAAGAAGAGTTACCAAAACAACTAAATTCTAAATTTTGCTTTTCCTTACAGAAACATGGTGTTATTTTTTAAAATAGTTACCAAAACAACTACAGTCGAGCGTCACTTGACAATGGAAATATGTTCTGAGAAATGTGTCATTGGGAGATTATGTTCTTGGTTATCTGAACATCATAGAGTGTACTTACACAAACCTACGTGGTACAGCCGATGACACACCCAGTCTATTTGATAGCCTATTGCTCCCAGGCTGCAAATCTGCATGGCATGTTACTGTACTGTAGGCTATTAGAACACGACGGTAAGTATTTGCATATCTAAACATATTTAAACATGGAAAAGGTACAGTAAAAATATGATATAAAAGATAAAAACTGCTACACCTGCATAGGGCACTCACTATGAATAGAGCTTGCAGGGCTGGAAGTTGCACTGAGTGAGACAGAGAGAGTGGTGAGTCAGTGTGAAAGTCTAGGGCATTATTGCGCACTACTGTAAACTGTAAAAACACTTAGGCCACACTAAATTTATTTTAATTTTTTATTCAGTAGTAAAATAACTTCAGCTTATGATAACTTGTTTACTTCATAAACTTTTAAATTTGTTTTAACATTTTGTCTCCTTTGTAATAACGTTTAGCTTTAAACGCAAGCCTATGGAACATCTGTACAAAAATATTTCTTTATATTCTTATTCTATAAGCTTTTTTCTTTTTGAACAGCCCTTCCCTTCCCTTCCCTTCCCTTCCCTTCCCTTCCCTTCCCTTCCCTTCCCTTCCCTCCCCTCCCCTCCCCTCCCCTCCCCTTCCCTCCCCTCCCCTCCCCTCCCCCTTCCTTCTTTCCTTTTTTTCTCTCTCTCTCTCTGTCTCAAGACAGGGTCTTGCTTGGTTGCTTATGCTGGAGTGCAGTGGCACAATCTTGGCTCACTGCAGCCTCGACCTCTCAGGCTCAATTGTTCCTCCCACCTCAGCCTCCCCAAGTAGCTGGGACTACAGGCACACACCACTATGGCTAACTTTGTATTTTATTTATAGAGACAGGGTTTCATCATGTTGTTCAGGCTAATCTAGAACTCCTGGCCTCAAGCATTCTGCCCCCCTCAGCCTCCCAAAGTACTGGGATGATAGGCTTGAGCCATCATACCCAGACTGTAAGGTCTTTTCTATTCTTAACATTTTTCCTTATTTTACTTTTTAAATGTTTTTGTTAAAAACAAAGACACAAACAAATACTTCAGCCTAGGCCTACACAGGGTCAGGATCATCAATATCGGTGTTTTCCACCTCCACATCTTGTCCCCTGGAAGGTCTTCAGGGAAAATAACATACATGGAGTTGTCATCTCCTATAACAATGCCTTTTTCTGGAATAACTCATAAGGACTTGCCAGAGGCTGTTTAACAGTTAATTTTTTTTTTTAAATAAGTAAGAGTACACTGTAAAGTAATGATATAAAGCATAGTATAGCAAATACATAAACCAGTAACATAGGTGTGTACTATCATTATCAAGTGTTATGGGCTGTATATAATTGTCATTAGGTGATAGGAATTTTCAGCTCCATTGTAATCTTATGGGACCACTGCTCTGTATGTGGTCATTCATTGACCAAAACATCATTATGTAGCATATGACTGTCTTCAAACCGTATAAAATCAGCTGAGTGTGGTGGCTTACACCTGTAATTCTAGCACTTTGGGTGGCCGAGGCAAGCGGATCACTTGAGGTCAGCAATTTGAGACCAGCCTGGCCAACATGGCAAAACCCTGTATCTACTAAAATTACAAAAAATAGCTGGACGTGGTGGCGCACGCCTGTAGTCCCAGCTACTCAGGAGGCTGAGGCACAAGAATCACTTTAACCTAGGAGGTGGAGGTTGCAGTGAGCCGAGATCACGCCAGTGCACTCCAGCCTGGGTGACAGAGTAAGACTCTGTCTCAAAAATAAATAAATACAATGGAAGTTATTTTTCCTAAAAATTTTTTAATAATGAGAGTGTTTCCGTAGGCTAAATGCGTAGTTATAATCTTCAAACATCACTGAGCTGACCCAGCATTTAATTGTCTGAAGTGAAATGGCTTTTTTCTCCTTTAACCACCAGCACCCTCATTATTGGAACATCTTGTACACTCTTTTATTGACTTGTTATATCTCTTGTTATTGCAAAATGAAGCCCAGAGCCTCTCAAACAAAGTAGCTGCAATCGGCCAGCAAAAGCATTCTTACTACACTATGTGGACGACAGAATTTTTTTCTCTCTACTCATATTGCTAGCTGTTGGCCGTCCCTTTACAATCAATACTTGTCCTTGAAATGCAAATAGTGTTCCCTAATTTCTCAATTTTATAATAGTCATGTTATGAAAACATAAATTGCAAGAGAACTGCCTGTTTCAGAGTTGTGCTTTCCACAACTGGCTGCATTCCAGAATCACCTGAGAATCTATTAAACATCACAGCTTCTTTTTCTTTTTTTTTTTTTTGAGATAGAGTCTTGCTCTGTTGCCCAGGCTGGAGTACAATGGCTCAATCTCGGCTCACTGCAACCTCTGCCTCCCAGGCTCAAGTGATTCTCCTACCTCAGCCTCCCGTGTAGCTGGGATTATAGGCACATGCCACCACACCCAACTAATTTTTGTATTTTTAGTAGAAACGGGGTTTCACCATGTTGCTCAGTCTGGTCTTGAACTCCTGACCTCAGGTGATCCACTCGCCTCAGCCTCCCAAGCACTGCAGCTTCTTACCTGCACATCAGATGAGCAGAATCAGAATTTCTGGGAGTAAAATCTGGGAATCTGTGTTTTCAAAAAGCTTTCCCCAGGATTTAGTTGTACAGCCAGATTTGGAAACCACGATACAAGATGACCTTCTGTAGTCTCTCTCTCATTGTTTGGAAATCCTTTGAGTGAAAAAAAACAAAAACAAAAACAAACAAACAAACGAAAAAAACTCTTTTTTCTTCCAATTAAGATTCTTGCAAATAATAGTTGCCCAATTAATGCCCAATTAATTAATATAGAGAGAAGGAAAATAATTTATTACTCATTTGTTTGAGGAGGAGATAAATTTTTGAGACATCCTTAGAAGAAACTAAATGTAATTTTCTCTAGAATGACCGTGCAAGGACTGAATGTTTCCCTATAAAATGAAAGTGTCCAGTCGAGGTTGACCAAGGGCTTGATGAGACAATAGGTGTGAAAGTATCACAACAAAGATTGATATGTAATAGATTAATAAGTGCTTAATAAGTTTATTCTTTCTTGTAGACTTAATCTCATATTTTCTCAGTCTCTGTCTCTCTGTGTAGGTCTTCAAACTTTCTATTTTCCATTAATATGGAGAATAAAACATACATTATTTTAAAAGTCAGAGATTATACAGTATTAGGCATTATTCTCTGGAATGTAATTGGAATGAAATGTGATATTTCCAGTTTTACTGATTCACTGTTCCCTTAATTAGTCTCTAGTGAACTAGCCCCTCTATATTAGAAGCTAGTTTCTCTCTATTCAATTTCTTGAAGATTTAAGTTCAAACAAGAGTGGATCCCCTTTCTTCTTTTTGATTGCAAAGCACTTTGTATCTAAGTTATAGAGTTAACACACACTGGCTTTTATTTTAATTATCTAAATGTGCATTCATTTTTTCCATTTTGATTACTCTTTGTAAATCTCCATAGTTGCTTACCCATTGTAGATGCTCATTGAATGCTACTCTGTCCTATATATTTACTAAAATTGTGATTGGTTGGATTTGGGGGTATTATTTGCTCCCTTCCTGCCTTCTCTCTTGTATGATAAAGCTCTCTGAGTCTGTATTGTCTCTCTTATACAGTGACTGGAAAGTGCCTTAACCCCAAATGGACTTCCAATTTCTTCTCATTTCTCTGTCATCCTTTACAAGTTGTTTATTTATTTATTTATTTTTTTGCTTTTTCTACTTCCTTAAGCCTTACATTTTCTCCTGAACATGTTCTAAGTGTTTTCTTTCACTGCATCTCTCATCATGATCTTCTCTCATCACAATCACCAATGATCCAGGAGGGCCCATTGCTTTGTCTTGTGTTACTGATTCCTCTGCAGCATTCAACAAAGCCGATGCTTCCTTTTTGAAAGATTTCTTTCCACTTGATTCCATGACCCCAAAGGCTTAGTTTCTTTAGTGTCCTCCTAATCTCACACATTGCACTTTCTTCAATGGTTCTGCCCCTCAGTCAGATCAGTAAATATTGGATGCCCCAGGGTTCTGTTCTGGGTGCTCTTTTCTTCTTTATTCACATCCTCTCCTCAGGTGATCTCATCTCTTCCCATGGGTTTGGATAAGTTATACAGTCTATGTACAGGTGAATCCAAAAACATACGTTTGTTGGTACATTTTCTTGGAACTCCTGACTTTTCCATCAAACTGCCTGACACAGCCATATAAATCTATTAGCCATGTCAAACACAACATGACTGAAAGAGAACTCCTGATTTCACCCCCAAATATCCTCCTTCTCCAATCTTCTTCACTTCCCCTAATGACATCACAGTGTACCTTGTTGCCTGGGACCCAAACCTGGGCCTTGATCTCTCACTTTCTTTTGCCTGCCACTCAGTGAATCTTGTGGATTCCCAAGATGTATCCTAAACCTATTCATTTCACTTTGTCTCCATCCCCGGTACCCCAATCTAAGATACCCTAATTTCTAGCCTGAAAAAGTCTTTCAACTCATTGCCCTGCTCCAATTCTTGCTTCCCTACATTCCACTTTCTCCAAAGTAAACTTTTAAAAACACAAATCTAGTGATGTCACACATCCTCTCCCCATGACTTAAACCTATCAATGGCTTTGACTCCACAGTTTAGACTAAAATTCAAAATATCTGTCTTGATCTATGAAATTTTATACTAGTGGTTCTTAAGCTTGCGCATGCACCATAGTCATTGGAAGGCCTATTAAAACTTTTGTTGGTACATTTTCTTGCTGGGCCCTACCCCAGAGTTTCTGATTTGGTAAACATGGAGTGTAGGTAGAGAATTTACATTTCTAACAAGTTCCCAGGTGATGTGGGTGCTGCTGGTTTGGGGACCAAACTTTGTAAAGCAGTACTCCATACAACCTGCCCTTGCCTACTACTTATCTAAGCCCCTATTAACTTTCTTCTCTTTTTCTATGCTCCATCCACTCTGGGCCTTCTTTCCCCATAATTAGAACTCTTTTTTTAATTTTAATTTTTTAATTTTCTTAGAGACAGGGTATCACTCTGTTGCTCAGGCTGGAGTGCAGTAGTGTGATCATAGCTCACTGTAACTTCCACCTCCTAGGTTCAAGCAATACTCCTGCTTCAGCCGCCTGTGTAGCTAGGACTACAGACGCATGCCACTACCAGGTTAAATTAGAACTTTTATATTAACATTCAGTCTTTCTGGAATATTCTTTTTCCAATCTTGACTTTGGGACTGATGGTTCTTTCTTGTTATTGAAATCTTAATTTAAGTCACTAACACAGAGAGGCCCTCCCTCACCACCCAATCTAAAGGACTCCCCAAACTGTCTGTATTAGTCATTTTGGTGCTGATAAAGACATACCTGAGGCTGGGCAATTTACAAAAGAAAGAAGTTTAATTGGACCTACAATTCCATGGGGTGGGTGGTAGGGGAGGCCTCACAATCATGGTGGAAGGCAAGGAGGCACAAGTCACGTCTTCTGTTGATGGTGGCAGGAAAAGAGAGAGCTTGTGCAGGAAAACTCCCCCTCATAATAACCATCAGATTTCGTGAGACTTACTATCACAAGAACAGCATGGGAAAGACCTGCCCCCATGATTCAATTACCTCCCACTGGGTTCCTCCCACAACATATGGGAATTCAAGATGAGATTTGCGTGGAGACAGAGCCAAATCGTATCATTCTGCTCCTGGCCCTCCCAAATCTCATGTCCTCACATTTCAAAACCAATCATACTTTCCCAGCTTTCTCCCAAAGTCTTAACTCATTTCTGCATTAACTCAAAAGTCCACAGTCCAAACTCTCATCAGAGACAAGACAAGTCCCTTCCGCCTGTGAGCCTGTAAAATCAAAATCAAGTTAGTTACTTCCTAGATACAATTGGGGTACAGGCATTGGGTTAATACAGCCATTCCAAATGGGAGATATTAGCCAAAAGAAAGGGACTACAGGCCCCATGCAAGTCCAAAATCCAGCAGGGCAGTCCAATCTTAAAAGTTCCAAATGATCTTCTTTGCAGGTCTCACATTCAGGTCACACTGATGCAAGAGGTGGGTTCCCATGGTCTTGGGCAGCTCTGCTCCTGTGGCTTTGCAGGGTGCAGCCTTCCTCCTGGCTGCTCTCATGGGCTGGCATTGAGTGTCTGTGGCTTTTCCAGGTGCACAGTGCATGCTGTCAGTGGATCTACCATTCTGGGGTCTGGAGGATGGTGGCCCTCTTCTCACAGCTCCGCTAGGCAGTGCCCCAGTAGGGACTCTGTGTGGAGGTTCCAACCTCACATTTCCCTTCCACATTGCCCTAGCAGAGGTTCTCCATGAGAGCCCCACCCCTGAAGAAAACTTTTGCCTGGGCATCCAGGCGTTGCCGTGTATCTTCTGAAATCCAGGCAGAGGTTCCCAAATCGCAGTTTGTGACTTCTGTGCACACTCATGCTCAACACCACATGGAAGCTGCCAAGGCTTCGGGCTTCCATGCTCTGAAGCAACAGCCTGAACTGTACCTTGGCCCGTTTTAGTCATTGCTGGAGTGGGTGGGACACAGGGCACCAAGTCCATAGACTACACACAGCACAGAGACTCTGGCCCTGGCCCACGAAACCATTTTCTCGTAGGCCTTAGGGCCTGTGATGGGAGAGGCTGCCTTGAAGACCTCTGACATGACCTAGAGACATTTCTCCATTGTGCTGGAGATTAATATTCGGCTCCTTGTTACTTATGCAAATTTCTGCAGGTGGCTTCAATTTCTCCTCAGAGAACGGGTTTTCCTTTTCTTTTTTTTCTTCTTTTTTTTTTTTTTTTGAGACAATGTCTCACTCTGTCGCCCAGGCTGGAGTACAGCTGCGTGATTTCAGCTCACTTCAACCTCCGCTTCCCAGGTTCACGCCATTCTCCCACCTCAGCCTCCGGAGTAACTTGGACTCCAGGTGCCCGCCACCACGCCCGGCTAATTTCTTTTTTTTTGTATTTTTAGTAGAGACGGGATTTCACCGTGTTAACCAGGATGGTCTCAATCTCCTGACTTCGTGATCCACCCGCCTCGGCCCCCCAAAGTGCGGGCTTGAGCCACCGCACCCGGCAGGGTTTTCCTTTTCTATCACATTGTCAGGCTGTAAATTTCCCAAACTTTTATGTTCTGCTTCCTTTATAAAACTGAATGCCTTTAATAGCACCCAAGTCACCTCTTTAATGCTTTGCTGCTTAGAAATTTCTTCCACTAGATACCCTAAATCATCTCTCTCCAGTTCACAAATCTCCACAAATCTCTAGGGCAGGAGCAAAATGCTGCCAGTCTCTTTGCTAAAACATAACAAGAGTCAACTTTGCTCCAGTTCCCAACAAGTTTCTCATCTCCATCTGAGACCACCTCAGCCTGGACCTATTTGTCCATATCACTATCAGGCTTTTTAATCAAAGCCCTTTAACAAGTCTCCAGGAAGTTCCAAACTTTCTTACATTTTCCTGTCTTCTTCTGAGCCCTCTAAACTGTTCCAGCCTCTGCGTGTGACCCAGTTCCAAAGTCGCTTCCATATTTTCGGGTAGCTTTTCAGCAGCACTCCACTCTACTGGTACCAATTTACTGTATTAGTCTGTTTTCACACTGCTGATAAAGACATACTCAAGACTGGACAATTTAAGAAAGAAAGAGATTTAATTGTACTTAACAGTTTTACATGGCTGGGGAGGTCTCACAATCAAAGCAAAGGCAAGGAGGAGCAAGTCACATTTTATGTGGATGGCAACAGGCAAAGAGAGCTTGTGGAGGAAAACTCCCCCCTTATAATAAGATCTCACCATCAGATCCCGTGAGACTTACTATCCCAAGAACAGCACAGGAAAAACCTACCCCCATGATTTAATTACCTCCCACTGGGCCCCTCGTACAACACCATGGGAATTCAAGATGAGAATTGGGTGGGTACATAGCCAAACCATATCACTGTCTTTATCAAATCACTCTATTATAATATTCTGCACAGCACTTATCACCGTCTTATTTTTCTTCATTATTTGGTCATTTTAAGTAAGCTCCATGAGTAATGGGTTTTATCTGTTTGACTCACCACTGTAGCCTCAGCAACTAAGAAAAATGCCTGACACAGAGCAAATGCTCAATAAATAAACACTGAATGATTGAGGAAGGGCTCCTAAATATTTAATACACGAATGAAACAAAAACAACATTGAGCATACTTAAACTCAACTACTGGTGAGCTTTTTCAACTACTGGTGAGGGCCAAGAGTCCTCCCTTTACCTCTCTTGCATTCCTCAGCTCAGTTTCCTTCTTTTGAGAGCTAAGTTTGATTGGATCCAGTTCATTGCTCCTCTGGATTAATGGTTCTTGTATTTGGGCATTAGAAACAAGTCCTTTAAAGAGATGAGAGAAGTAATTGTGTAAAATTGACAGTGCAGCAAAAGAGCTGTGCTTTTACTTAAAAGAAGTAAAAATAATAATGAATAATTATAAATATAATAATAAAAGTAATTTATAGATGGATTTCAGGGTAGGTATAGTGGCTAATGCCTGTAATCCCAACACTTTGAGAAGGTGAAGCAAATAGATCACTTGAACCCAAGGAGTGTGTGTGTGTGTGTGTGTGTGTGTTTTTATTGAGATAGAGTCTTGCTCTGTTGCCCAGGCTGGTGTGCAGTGGTGCAGTCTCGGCTCACTGCAACTTCCACCTCCCAGGTTCAAGCAATTCTCCTGTCTCAGCCTCCTGAGTAGCTAGGACTTCAGGTGCATACCACCACGCCTGGTTAATTTTTGTGTTTTTAGTAGAGATGGGGTTTCACCGTATTCGTCAGGCTGGGCTCAAACTCCTAAGCTCAGGTGAATCCACCCACCTCAGCCTCCCAAAGTGCTGGTATTACAGGCATGAGCCACCATGCCCGGCTGAACCCAAAGAGTTTGAGACCAGCTCTGGCAACATGGTGAAACCCCATCTCTACAAAAAAATACAAAAAATTAGCTGGGTGTTGTGGTGCATGCCTGTAGTCGCAGCTACTTGGGAGGCTGAGGTGGGAGGATCACCTGAGCCTGGGAAGTCAAGGCTGCAGTGATTACATCACTGTACTCCAGCCTGGGTGACAGAGTGAGGCCCTGTCTCAAGAACAAAAATAAATAAATAATTAAAAATAAATGGATTACAAATTAAAATTTTAAAACAAATTAATAACAAATCAATAACACATTTCAAGTTTGGGAAATGTACTTACTTTAAAAGTTTATCTCTCATTGTCTATTTGAGTCCTCTTTGTTTTTTTCACAGCATTTATCATAACTCAATTTTATTTTTGTTTGTTTTTTGTCGTTTTCTCAATTAAACTTAGTATGAGATCTATAAACAATTGTGAAACAATGAATTGATGTTTCCATTATAGTACATCTCACATTATCTTCACTCTTGAGTTGCTCTATCTTCCTTAACGTCTCGAGGATGGGAAAATATCTTTTTATTGTCATATTGACAACCCCAATACCTGTCATTTAGTAGGCACTAAATAAATGCTTGCTGAATTGAATTGTTTCCCCTTTCCAGAGGTGGAAAGGTACATCTGCCAGCGAACTGGTAGCTTCTATGAATTTATTGATCTGTTTAGGTCAGAGTATGATTAATCAGTGCTACATGCCATGGTGCGCTGAGACTGATTCCTACTGGTCCACAAGATTGAATTGCTATGTTTTTAGGAATCTTGTGAGCTGATTGATGTCATGTTGGTACCTTGAAAGCAGCCTTGGTGGGAGTATTAGTAAATGCAAATTTTATTTATTAGAAATCAGCAAATGCTGGGAGGCTGAGGCGGGAGGATTGCTTGAGCCCAGGAGTTCAAGGGGGCAGTGAGGCAAGATCGCTCTAAACTGCACGCTAAACTGGGGCACAGAGTGAGACCCTGTCTCATAAAAAAAAAAAAAAAAAGAAAGAAAATAAAAGGAAAAATAAAGAGAAAGAAATCAAAGCCGGGTGTGGTGCCTCACGCCTGTAATCCCAGCACTTTGGGAGGCCGAGGCTGGCGGATCACTAGGTCAGGAGATCGAGACCATCCTGGCTAACACGGTGAAACCCCGTCTCTACTAAAAAATACAAAAAAAGTTTGGCCAGGCGTGGTGCCGGGTACCTGGAGTCCCAGCTACTAGGGAGGCTGAGTCAGGAGAATGGCGTGAACCCAAGAGGCGGAGCTTGCAGTGAGCCAAGATGGCGCCACTGCACTCTAGCCTGGGCGACAGAGCGAGACTCCATCTCAAAAAAAAAAAAAAAAAAAAAGAAAAGAAAGAAATCAGCACATGCAAATGCAACAAACCAGATATTTTATTTCTTCAGTTTGTTTTATATCCAGTTGTTCCATTGCTATCTGAACATCAGAATAGTAAACAAGTATTGACTTTCTTTCTGCCTAGTTTCCATCTCTCAATTTTTTGATGCCAGACTCTGGCTGAAATGACTGGTCTAAGACTTTAAGAAATAACTGAAGCTTTGTACCCTTTGACCATCACCTGCCTGTTGGCAAGATAAATAAGTTTTAGAAATCTGCTATATAACATAGTGCCTATAGCTAATGATACTGTATTGTAGACTTAAAATTTGCTAAGGTAGAGCTTATGTAAGTCTTTTTACCACATGCGCACACACACATAAAATAATAATGAAGGAAATGGCAGAAAACTTTGGGAGGTGATGGATGTCTATGACCTTGTTGGTGGTGATAATTTCATGGTGCATACTTATCCCGAAACTCACTGAGTTGTACACATTAAATATATACAGGTTTTTAACCTGTCAATCATACCTCCCTAAAGTGGTTTAACAAAGATAAACATAGGATACAAGTTGACCCCTTATCTCTATCACAATTTTTCCTTATGATTTCCAAACAGAACTAGGAAAGAAAGTCCTCTTTGTCCTGGTGATAAAGCTGCAAAGATTAGAATTAGGACTGTTCTTCAGGCTGTTCTATCTTTGCCTTCTCTATGGTTTAGTGATCTTAAGCCAGTGAGTTCTGCATTCTTCCAGTCCTCCCTAGCCCTTGCCTTTTTTTTTTTTTTTTTAAATTTAAACTTGTTTGAACTGGATTTTAGTCATTTATACACTAAAGAATCTGAGTAGTACAGTACAGATAATCATAGTTAATAGTTGATGAAAAGTGTACCTGTAAATGCAATGCAGTATAGAACAGTGGAAGTATATTGGATTATTAAACCAGAAAACTCAAGTTCGTCCGAATGCCAGTTCCATCAATTAGTAGCTGTGTGTAGCTGGAAAAATTATTTAGCCTCTCTGGACTTTCATTTCTTTAACTGTAAAATGGGAATAAGAC
Source organism: Chlorocebus sabaeus (assembly GCF_047675955.1). Lineage (NCBI taxonomy): Eukaryota > Metazoa > Chordata > Mammalia > Primates > Cercopithecidae > Chlorocebus > Chlorocebus sabaeus. The sequence goes on from NC_132919.1 coordinate 43,534,696, forward strand.
TGCCTACTCTGATTTTTCCACAAGGTTTCTAAACTAATCAAATATGACAATAGGTGTGAAAATGTTTTATAAAGCATAAAGATACCTGTATCTATGATAATATTAATAACCTCATGAAGAAAGAATGGGATTTATCAAACAGATTGATCACTAGAAAATATTTCTGCTATTTCTGAGTAAAACAATTTATAAATGTTGAAAGTTTTCAGCGTCCTTGGTCATTAGGTTGCCCAAATGTGTACTGAATTTTAGGAATAAATAACAATAGCAGCAAAAGTGGTTCTTGTCCTCAAATGCTTATTTTTAGAATAGTTTGGGGTGAGAATATGGGAGAAGAAAGCATTGACTAGGAAGTCAAGAGAACTGGATCCTGACTCAGTCACTAATCAACATATGACTTGAGACATGTCACTGCACTTCCCTGGACCTCAATATTCCCACTTATCCAATGAAGAGTTTGGCCTAATTCTCTAAAATGCCTTCTGGCTCAATAAGTCAATAATCCTAATTGAGTAGACAGGGCATGCACTCATGAACAGATATAAGAATCCTTACAAAGTAATTTACCAGTAAGTACACACAAGTGAAGGGAGTGTATATTAAGTATTTAAGTGGGTCAACTGAAAGAGTGACCCCCCCCGAGTGGTCCTACTCAGGAAAAGTATTGACATCTTGACTGATGGACCCTATCGCAATGAACTGCTTATGATAGTAAATGAAAAAATAAATGTCCATCACATGAAACTGAACTGCATGTATTGACATCTCCACAATAGATGCACAAATCAAGTGAAGTTTTACTTGGTGTTTGCTAGTGCCAGACACTCATATACATTGTTTTACTTCATTCCAGAGAAGTTCAGCAACTTGCCAAAGGTCACCCAGCTAGCAAGTGGTATAATAAAAATCAAATGTAAATTTCTTTTTTTTAAATTTATTTTTTGAGACAGAGTCTCACTCTGTTGCCCAGGCCGGAGTGCAGTGGTGCGATCTCAGCTCACTGCAAGCTCCGCCTCTTGGGTTCACGCCATTCTCCTGACTCAGCCTCCTGAGTAGCTGGGACTACAGGCGCCCGCCACCACGCCTGGCCAAACTTTTTTTGTATTTTTTAGTAGAGACGGGGTTTCACCATGTTAGCCAGGATGGTCTCGATCTCCTGACCTGGTGATCTGCCAGCCTCGGCCTCCCAAAGTGCTGGGATTACAGGCATGAGCCACCACGCCTGACCCAAATGTAAATTTTTTGATGCTAAGTTCAGCATTCCCACTGCAGTACCATTATTAACTACGACCCACTTGACCTTATCCCATTGCTTGTAAACAGATTTGACTCTAGACCTCAAAGAACCTGGTCAAGCAGCTGCATTTTTCTCTCCCCCAAACTGACTTGCATAATACTTTTATGTTTTACAAACTTAAGTAATTCTTATTTTTGTATTTGCATCTCCATTATTTTTTCTGTTGCTGAAATTCCAGGAGTTGGCAGTTGCAGTTCCTACTGATTCTCTGTATATCAGTGAAGACTAGTAACCTCAATACACATGTGACTTGCTTGCGCAGCTTCCTTCAATTCCCACCATACCCAGATGACTCTTCCAACTATAATTCCTTTGAAGTAAAGCATTCTTCTCAATTTTGAAGATAGATAATTCTTTGTGAGTAGGAGAGAAAACATTATTACTAAGTTTCTTTGTAATACTTCTTTCTCTTCCATCTTGTTAGTCTTTACCACAGCCTCACTCTGCTTTGGCCACTGGAGTATTTCCTTGAGTTCCTACTAATAGATTAATGCATGGTGCTTTATTAAGACATATGGATGTGTCACTCTAGTGCCATGCTAAGCATCAGCTGCTCTACGGGGCAGTTGCAGTTCTTCCCTTGATATGAATCCTTTCATGATTCCTTCCACGACTGCAAAAAATTAAATGATTAGGCCATTCTGCTAGTGCCTAAAGCAACTTCCTACATTCCCCCTTGTGAGTCCTCTATGGGAAATATTCCATACAATGAGATGAAAATAAACAGAGAGAAGTAAGTATATCTATCATGTGCCAGGCCAGAGACTCTGTTTCAGAAAGCTCAGAAATAATGAGAAGTTATATTCTTTCTCAGTCAGAGCCAATTGCTTAGTTTCAGATTGCACACAGTGAGCCGGAATCAGTTCGGGGATGTCAGTCTTCATGAGTGTGAATTTGCTGCGGTTATTCAGTAGGTTCGCCCTTGAAAGCATGACTCTTCTTTCAGTACTGCTCATTAGAAAGTGTTCTATAGACCAGAGGTAACATGTCATGCATGTAGGTTAAAATAATCCTTAAAATTAGAATCATATAAAGGGTGCTCATACTAATTGCTGTATTTTGTTCACTCTGAAAAGGCAGAAATGTAACTGGTGGAATCCACTTGGTTCATATTGCTATGTTTCACAATTCCTAAGAGAGGTGTTTAACTGGGGCTTTCTGAAGGTGACAAAAGATTAGCTGAGAATGATCAACTCCAAAGTGTATAATGGGAAAACCTCCGTTCGGCTTAGTATACTTTCTTTTACAGGGGAGAAATTGAGATTTAGCAGCTCATCTTAATTATTTTTAAAAATGTAAAACCATTTACTGGTAAGTTTAGGTAGCAATTTTGTTTTTACTGTTGAATAAATGGTAATATTTGATTTACTACATATGGCAATTCTATTTGGAATCCAGGTTGTATAAAATGCTTTTCTATTATTAAAGTTTAAAGGTAAGTCACATAAATATAATATGTCTTTTATTAAAGTCAAGCTGATTGATATTTAATTTGTATAGAGTAAGAGGCTGGGCATGGTGGCTTATGCCTGTAATCCCAAACTTTGGGAGATCAAGGCAGGCAGATCACTTGAGCTCATGAGTTATAGGCCAGCCTGGCTATCATGGCAAAGCCGCATCTCTACTAAAAAAAAAAAAAAAAAAAAAATACAAAAATTAGCATGATGGTGCATTCCTGTAGTCCCAGCTACTTGGTAGGCTGAGGCATGAGAATCACTTGAACCCAGAGGCAGAGTTTGCAGTGAGTTGAGATCACGCCACTGCACTCCAGCCTAGGTGACAGAGCAAGACTCCATCTCAAAAAAAAAAAAAAATAGTAATAATAACAATAATTTGTATACTGTAAGATTTATCCTTTTTTGATAAACCGTTTTATGATTTTTGACAAAAATATACAACTGCATAATTGCCTCCACAATCAAGATATACAGTATTTCCATCACCTGCAAAATTTCATTCATGTTCCTTGTAGTTAATCTTCTCCACCTCCTCCAACTCTTGAGCCTTTGGCAACTATTTGTTCATTTCTTTAACTGTAGTTTTGTCTTTTCTAAAATATCACATAAATGAAATGAACAGCATATACTTTTAAAATCTGGCATCTTTCATGTAGCATACAGCTTTTGAGCTTCATCCTTGGTGCCTACATCAATAATTTGTTCCTTTTTGCTTTTAAGTAATATTCTATTGTATAGATATACCACACTTTCTTTATTCATTTATAAGTTAATGAACATTTTCCCACCAGTTCTGGCTAATACCGATAAAGCTCCTATGAACATCCATGAAGAAGTTTTGGTATAGACATATGCTTTCATTTCCCTTAGGTAACTACCTAGAAGTGGAATAGTTGGGTCATGTACTGAGTGTATATTTAATTTTTTAAGAAGTTGCCAACTGTTTTCCAAAGTGGTTGTATGATTTTACATTCTTATTAGCAGTGTGTCAGAGATACAGTTGCTTTACATCCTCACCAACATGTAGCATGGTCAGTCTTTCTAAGGTGGCTGTTCTAACAGATGTGTGGTAATATCTCATTGTGGTTTTAATTTGCACTTTCCTAACAAGTAATGAAGTTATTAGGTATGAGTAGGTAGTCAACAAATCACAAGATATAGAGCATCTTTCCATGTAGGTATTTGCCATTCATTATCTTAATTGATAAAATGTCTAAATCTTTTCCATTTTTAATTGAGTCATTTCTAATTATTAAGTTGTGAGTGTTCTTTATATATTCTGGATATTAGTCCATTTTCTGATATGTATATTACAAATATTTTCCCCTTGTTTGTGGCTTTTATTTTTACTTTGTTAACAGTGTTGTTCAAAAAGAAATTTTCAATTTTTATTAAATAAAAGTTTTCTTTTATCAATTTTTTTGATACTTTATGCTTTTTGAACCTATCCAATAATTCTTTGGCTAGCCTTCATATATACTCTTTAATAAGGAAAATAATTCTTTATAAAATCTGGAGAAAATTCTCTACAGCTACAAAACTTTGCAGAAATTTACATCTCTGCAGATGTCTTTAGGTAAATCTCTCCTATAGATATAATAAATCTTTCTAACTGAATTATTTTAGTTCACCGTGCTGTTTTCCTAATAAGACTTTCTCTGTGTTGGTAGAGCTACTTGTAGATATTTTTCTTTTTCTTTTAACATGAGGTCTCTCTCTGTAACCCAGGCTGGAGTACAGTGGTGCAGTCTCAGCTCACTGCAGCCTCAGCCTCCCAGGTTCAAGTCATCTGCCCACCTCGGCCTCCCAAGTGGCTGGGACCACAGGTGTGCTTCATGACGCGTGGCTAGTTTTTGTATATTTGTAGCGACAGGGTTTCTCTGTTTGGCAAAACTAATATCGAACTCCTGGACTGAAGCTATCCACCCACCTTGGACTCCCAAAATGCTGGGATTGCAGGTGTGACCCACCATGCCTGGCCGATATTTTTCTCATTATGCATGTGAGTCACTATCAGAGTTCTTTTGCCTAGTCACTATCATGAACATATTTTCTGTTGCAATAAGTTATTCAGTGTTCTTTGACCTATTTTTGCTTTTTAATTACTTATCTGTAAATACACTAGCCTACAGTTTAATGACATGTTGAAAATCACTTTCTTTTTTATTTTATGTAAAGACTGAGTCAACTCTATAATAAAGAATGCTGTGTTTATTTCCTGAAGTGTTGATTTAGTTAGGCAAAATAGTGAAATTTCACTGTTGGCAATAATTATCATTGTGTTATTAAATCTATTCTTGCTTTTTTGCTTCAGTATTTTAAGGAGTTTAATTTTTGATATGACATAATATATTTCATAAAACAGTTGATACTTGTATAAGATTCTGCACAGAAACAAATCATAACAATAGAATTAGAAATTTACCTCATTGGGCAAATTTGTGTTTGCCTTAGTACTTAATATTGATTACGTCAGTTAAGAATATTCATGGTTCTTTAGTGAAAAAAAATTCATTTTAATTTCTTCTCTACCTACGCAGTTACTTCCTCATTCAGTTGTATCACCAGGACAGCCACTGGGCCTCTGTGCTACATTTCATGATGCCAATATCTATTTCTTGTTTTGGATTATGAGTTTCTTGAGGACAAGAACTATGCTTTATTTGCCTTCATATCCCGAGTATCCCTTACAGGACCTTCACACAGACACTGGAGATCTGAAGGTGTGTTACTAAAATGATGTCTGGATTAGTGCAAAGTAACAAAACATTAATTTTCTGTATTCATATGTTCTCCTAGAAACAAAGGGCAGTATTCATGGAGATCAAAAGCTGAGTTTGGCATCAGACTTGGGTTCAAATCCCAACTCTGTCACACAAAGGCTCTGCTACCTTGGACAACTAGTTTACCTTTTGTGCATCCGTTTTCTCATTTATAATACGGAGATGGTGACACTCAGCTTCAGGTTGTTTTGAGTGTTTAATGAGTCACACAAAGTGCATAGCACAGGGAATTCAATACATGGGAGCTGTTTGTAATGGAAGCATAAAAATGTATTTCCATATTTGCATTCACATCATCGCAGTATTCTGTCTTACAAAAATTTAAGACGTTGAGCATTACAGGCCTCCATCAAAATGCAGTATTTGTTTTAGAGCAAATATGTTTTTCTATATCCTTTGAACCATCTAGAATATTCCCTACCTGTCCAAATTCTACTCTCGGTATCACAGATCCTATTGCATCTGCTGATGTCTGTTTCACTTGCATTTTCTTAATGGTGTGTGATAGTTCAGTCTCATATCAGCTGGAAGGGTTACGACTTCCCAAATGAAAAGTTCACGAAGTCATTTCTGTATTCCACTCACAAATAAAGGGTTCTCATCTGGTTTCTGCTTTATTCAGAGACAGGTAAATTCACTACCAAACACTGGAAAATGGTCAGAAACATTTAAAATATGTTTGTAAAAATGTTCTTATAATTTTAAAATATTTTAAAGTATTATCTGCCTACACCCACATGCATATAGAATGCTGTAGCTGAATGCATATTATCCCTTTCATTCATTCACTCATCTATTTTTCCATTTAAACATTTATTAAGTACCTACTGTACACTAGCTCACTGTGTGAGTTCAGTCCTAGGAATTCTTAATAATAAGCAAACTTGCTTCTCACAAGTGTCTTAAATCATAAAATTATGGATTAAGTTCACCTAGAAAGTCTGTATTTTCTGAAAAGTAACCCATCCGGTAACATTTTTACGTGCAAATAACTGCAAGGGCACAATATGTGTTTTTAAAGTTTTAAAAATCAATCTTTGGAGAGTGATGGATTTAAACTAGCTTTACACGCATGCAGTTACCCTTCAGCCAGCTTTCAAGAGTACCCCCAACCCATTTCAATTTAACATCCTCTAACCCCCCATGGATATTAGGACATTGTGTCTGTGCCATCAATTTTCGAGTTTCTTGTGAACTGAAGAATTCAAGCATGGCAGAGACAATCTTCCCTAGGACACCCTGTTACTCATCATTTCTCCAGTGTATGTTCATGCCGATCCTTAGTTTGGCTCAATAGAGCTAAATACATATCTTGTTGCATCTGATAATTTAACACAAGAAAGCCAAGATTCCTGGAATCATCTGGATATTGTTTTACAAGAATTTTTGTTGTTATGATCAGATGTCCTCCATACAAAATAGGCAGGTCATTGTGGCCTCAGGTGATGTGATTTTGCCTCTCATTTCCCCTCTTTGTTTTCTGAACCCCTTTCCTTGCCTCTCTCCTCTTTGACGGCTCACTCATCACCAACACACACGCTTATAAAACACACACACCTACATATTCAATTCTGCAATTTTCCTGAAGTCTTAGGCTAATGTTTCTATTAGTTTGTCTTTGCTTCTTAGGAGCAGGATAATTGATTTGCCTATATCCAGATCTATACATTATGTATTAGTAGATGTGAAATCACACGCAAATGGTAGGACTTGGCAGGAGGCATCAACACAGATTAGCTCAAGCTGATCAAATAATAACCACAAGTCAGCTCTGCTCTCCGCTCGATGAGTCTCCAGAGGAACATTACGGGAATCTTTTCTATTTTTCAGAATGGCTTTCCCTCTCTTGTACTCTTAATAAAAACATTTATTCCCTGGGCATCCTAGGGTAAAATTTAGTCCTGATCAGCAACAGTCATCATCGCATTAAACATTAAAGGGGAGAAATGCAATGGGGCTGTCAGAGTTCAGGGAATAATGGAGAGAGAATTAAACTGGCATTAAAGCAGCAATTAAGCACTTGCTAGGCAAAGTGTGGAATCCAAGGAAAACCAGAGGGAGTTAGGTAACTGACAGCTTGGCCCTGCGAAGAGGAAAGGTATTGGTGCATCCGCTGAATCTACAAATAGAACCTGAGTAGGAGGAGTTGCCAGAATTTTCTGGCTGAGAGAAAATGTTTTATCAGCAATGGGCTGGAGGCCAGCAGTGTAAATTTCCACTTAAGTCTGAACATCTGAAAAGGGTCCTTGCTCTTTTTATCTGTCATTTAACAGAATCTGGATAGGTGTTTGACCAGGCTGAGTCATGGCCTCTTTCAGAACCAAAGAAAAAGAGATGAGGGGTTTGTGAGTTCCTTGTCATTAGAATGTCTCATTAGAATTGAAATTTTTGCCTAGCCTACAGTTTTACAGTGTTTAGGAATGCTGTGACCTCCTGCATGTGTCTTAACCTTGTCCCAGTGGCTGGAGGGATGAAGCTAAGGGGCAGCAGGAGAAAGGAAGTCAGAGAAGTTGGAGGCTACTCTGTAGGCTAAAGTTTCCAACTAGGGTTGGTGGAGTGGATATGTCTTATATGAACTGCCAAATATACTGAGACCAAGAGAACTTGCAGGGTGGAGATTAACATTCCAGATAAGGGGATTTAGAAGGCTCCCTGGACCAGCCAGGGGAGGCAGAAACATATACTATAAACCAGGGAATGTGGATCCAGGGAAAGGAGCATGAGGAAGCATGGAAAAATCAATGCAAATGGTCAGATTCCACCTTTTAACTTCCTGCTCTTGCATGAAAGGCCAAATGATAAATGGGTGGATTCCACTCTTGACTTTGACCTTCTTGACCCCTCCTAGTGTCTTTAACTCTACTGTCTCTGACCTCCTGTGGGTCAGGGCTATATGGTGATGAGTACTTGGGTTTAAGCACTTTACAAAGGAATTTCAAATCTCAACCACCTCTGCCACTTAACAAGCTATGTCACTTCAGGCCAGTTTACTTAACCTTCTGAGCCTCCATCTCTTTGTGAAATATAGAAAATAATTCCTACCTTGCAGAAGTGGTATGAGGGTTAAATGGTAAGAGGTATGTAAAGCCGCTATTTTAGAATCCAACATGGTGAATGTATGATACTATAGTTATTAACCTGGCTTCTTACCAAGAGTCGGACAGCATCTGACCTGGGTTTGTGTCCTGTAGAAACCCACTGGTTTGTTGGCTTCTAACTGGAAAGGATTATTCCTAGAAGATACCAGTTCCCTGGATATTCCTAGCTCAGCACCATAGCACTCCTGGAGATAAGGATTATTTGTCATTTTAGGGGTTCCACCAAGGAGTGTTCTTTAGTTATCTCAGTCATCCTAACTTGTGGGTTGTCCCTTAGCCTTTTGTTACTTTATTAAAAGATCTAAACTCTTCAGGAGAACAACCTGAGCAGCATTTCTCCCCCACCATTCAGTGATTCCTCTACAACTCAGGGACAATTTTAGGCTTGATTCACATGCTGGATGACCAAGAGTTAACTCAAGAGCTAGTAAAAAAATTCTGACATTACCTATTTTTAAACCACTGCTGTTAAGGTCCAACACAGTTTTTCTAGGCATTAGGCATTTGGCTAAGTGTTTCAGCATCAACTGATGTATGGGATAATGCACTTTGAATTCAGTCCAAACAGCATATTTAAATAGCCAAGTACCATTTAATATTCCCAGGCATGGAATAGAAAAATGATGTTTCTGCTTTTTCTTTTTCTTTAGTAGTCTCCCTACATAAGACAGACCAGGATCTGTAAACACAAACAATAAGAAACTCGCTTTAAAACAAATAGTTGGTTGCAATAACTGTGATCTAGGAGGAATAACTGACCTTTACTGGCATACAGTTTGCTTTGCCTGAGGAAATTCGATTTTTCAATGTGATATTCTTGGGTAAATCTCCTTTGTTGAGAGCATTTTTTTTTTTTTTTTTTTTAGCATGCGGGGCTGTCAACTCCTGCCTTGCTCTACCTGCCCTTATTTCTCTTTCATTGCAAATTGAAAATATCCTACTCTAAGCACTTCATTTCTAGTGTTATTCCAGATCAGTCTGATGGAAGCCAGACCTGCCCTGTGAGTGAGATGGCCACAGGCTAAACTTGAGCCTGCCCTTTGACCAGGGACTCAGCTGGCCAGCCAGTGAGGGGCTTCTATATTTTCTGGGTCATTGTGAAGGGATCAGTGGAAACACACTGTTTTCACCATTATGACTCTAAATTTCCAATTTGTTAAAAGGAAGAATCTGTGGTTATTCCAATATCACCACCTTGAAATGAGGTGTTTAAAGCCATAAGAGAATTAAAGATGAGGTCAGGAATATCAAAGACTTGGTAATGTAAAAACGTAAGGACAGTCACTTGAGGTGAATACCTTTTAAGTTATTTCTTTCAAGAATTTCTTTTTACTTAGAAACCAAGAGAGTGTTGTCATGATTATAGGTAAAGTCAGCCCATTGAAAGGAGATGGATTAGAGAGTAGGACCTTTGGCCAAAGCAGTTTTGTGAGCTTGGAATGTTAGCACCAGATATTGGTCAATGATTCCATTAGGTTGGGTCCGTATGCAGACAGACACCTGTGATTATCAGGTGGCAGACATTGAGTTGTTTGAAAATTCCTAATTCTACCAGATTCCTTCTTAAAATTATTTCTATTCTACAACTCTCTGATTCTGTTTCTGTTTAACTTGAGAAGTTGGTTGTAGGAGCTTGGGTTAATCACTTCCCTCTTGAAAAAAGAGACCAGATCTCTTACGGAAAAAACTTGGGTAGGAGCAAATATGGAGGTTGTGAAGATGAAGTCATCTTTACAAAATGGAGTTGGGTGAAGGAGGCAAATAGTAACTGTCTTTTTTTTTTTTAAAAAAATCACCTTTGTCAGGTGCTTTTCACTCATTATCTGATTTGCTGTTCAAGCAAACTTGGAAACATTTAGGTATTTTATCTATTAGTGAACAGATCAGAGAGGTTAACTGACTTCATGAAGAACCCTTTGTAAGTGGCAGAGATAAGATTTGAATCAGGTCTGTCTAACTCTAGAGCACATGCTCTTTCTGTTGAAACCCACTACATGCAGCAGGTATTGCAGTGGAGGAGGAAACAAAGTCAAATTCATAGTAGGACCTGGAAATGTAAGTGATTCCATGGGCATGTGCGAACTCTTCTTGGAGGAAAGAAAATGCTAGTGAAGCCTTGAGGATGAGTAGGACTCTGAGAGAAAGAGATGAGGGTTGGAGAGAAGAGGTCAAGAGAGGGTTAGGCAATAGGCTGCAAAATGAGCACATGAATGAAATGAAGGAAAATGGGTTGTTCCAAAATGGCAGAAAATTCAGTGTAACTCAAATGTAGGCTGTGGGAGATGAAAAAGTCTCTGCCAGGAATGATAAGACTGACAAGATGGGCAGAGGGCTTTACTTCCACAGCACAGTGTGTGATTCAATTCCAAGTGGCTTACACTGTCAGTGATGTGAGTTCACAGGAAGGAAAACGTCGCATGAGCATTTGTTCCTTGAATCATTTTGTAGAGGAAATTCTATGCTGACAATGCCTTTCCCTGGCTCTGTTTCTCATGAGATCTTTGAAAACACAGACCCTGGATCTGTATGTAGAACAGTGCTTAGTAAGTCAGCTAGTGGATCAAGAAAAATTCTGTCATTCCTCAAACCCAGGGTTATCTGTTCCTTCAACCAGCATAGCTGCCAGAGACCCTGGAGAAGTCTGAAAGAGTTTACCCCTTCATAGGCTTATCAGGTAAGCTAGCTCAGACGCTGGTTGTGAGAAGATAGCAGGCTTCCAAAGGGAGCAGGGGAAATGACAGAGCAAAACAAAACAAAACAAACATATGTGTGTATATGTGTACATATATGTGTATGTATTATGTATGTATATGCATATTATATATAGGGGTGTGTGTGTACGTGTGTGTGTGTGTCTGTGTGTATTTTCTTCTTGGTTGGGCCTTATCATTCTGTTAAGGAAAATAATTCTTCACTAAAAGAAAATCGACATTAGAATTGAGCTGGGGAATTTTACTCAATCAGGGCTGTTTTCAAAGAATAGGGCACATAGTCTCAGGTGAGTTTGCAGGGTTCAGGTCTGAGTGCACAGCCAGATGTCTGCACTGGGGATTCAGAGCAAGGCCAAGTAAGCAGACACCCAGTTTTGCAGACAGCTATCTGTCGCCTGTCCCTGAAGCAGTGAAGCACTTATGGCATACAGATGGGTTATTATTATATTAGCTGCTGAGAACTCGTGTAGGCTCTACTTTGGCCTATCTGTGTGCCTGTGTGGCAGTGGAATAGAATGGAACATAGTGGACTGATTTAGCAGTCAGATTTACATTAAAATTAATTTATTTAGCACATGTTTATTAAGCACTTATTATATGCTAAGACCTGTGTTAGAGAATTATCTAAACTAGAAAATAAGACAGAAAATATTTCTTCTTCAAGGAACTTGCATTCCCTTTTGATCTACAGATTTTATGCCATCTATTCAATACTATGCACAGAAAACCTTTTCCAGAGGGTTCTATTGCAGGGATTGACATACTATGGCCCACAGTTTGAACCTGGCTGACTACCTATATTTGTACAACCCAAGGAATAAGAACGGTTTTTACATTTGTTGGGGAAAAATTTTTAAAAATATTTTGTTATGTGAAAATTACATGAAATTCAAATTTTATTGTCCATAATAAAGTGTTATTGGAACACAGATATGCCCGTTGTCTTATATTAAATATATACAGTTGGCCCTTGAACAACATGAGTTTGGACTAACTGAACAGGCCCACTTATTTGTAGATTTTTTACAAGAAATCTTTCCTGCTTCCCTTTTGACCTCCTCCACCTCTGCCATGCGTGAGAGACAGCAAGACTAACCCCTCCTCCCCTTCAGCCTACTCAATGTGAAGACAATGAGATGATGACCTTTAGGATGATTCACTTCCACTTTAATACATTGAAAATATATTTTCCCTTCCCTATGATTTTCTTAGTAAGCATTTTCTTTTCTCTAGCTTACTTTATTGTAATAATACAGTATATAATACATATAACATATGAAATGCATGTGAATTGACTATGTTACTGGTAATGTTTCCCGTCAACAGTAGGCTTTTAGTAGTTAAGTTTTTGGGGAGTCACAAGTTATAGGCAGATTTTTGACTGCCCAGGGGATCAGTACTCCTAACCTCTCCATTGTTCAAAGGCCAGCTGTAGCCTTTGGCTGCTTTCACACAGCAGAGCTGTGAGAGAGACTGCAAGGCTTGCAAAGTTTAAAATGTTTGATATCTGGGCCTTTACAGATCCCCGGTCTAAAGTCTCTGCATGTCTTCACAACATTCTCCTCCTAGTTCGCTCCTCTCAGGCTGTTTGCATCCTTCTACAGTGGCTGCTTTTGATTAGCAAAACAATGTTTTTCATGTTGCCAGATCCAGGGATTTCCTGTTACTTGACTTTTCAACAACATTAAAGACAGTTGGTGTTTCTCTTTCTTTGAGATGGAGTTTGGCTCTTGTTGCCCAGGCTGGAGTGCAGTGGGCCAATCTCGGCTTACCACAACCTCTGCCACCTGGGTTCAAGCGATCCTCCTACCTCAACCTCCCAAGTAGCTGGGATTACAGGCATGTGCCATCATGCCCGGCTAATTTTGTATTTTTAGTAGAGACGGGGTTTCTCCATGTTAGTCAGGCTGGTCTCGAACTACCGACCTCAGGTGATCTGCCCATCTCGGCCTCCCAAAGTGCTGGGATTACAGGTGTGAGCCACCGTGCCCGGCTGGTGTTTCTTTTAACACTTTTTTCTCTAGGCTTCCATGACACTATATCCTTATCTTACCTTACTACCCACTGTGCCACCCTCATTCTCAGTAAAGCCAAAGATGTGAAAAGTTCATTGTACTTGGACAGCCTGTACTTGCTTTGCGTGAGACATTCTGAAGTTATAAAACCCCTCCGTGGAGCTACATGCACATCTGCCCACATCCACCTTCAGGCTGGTTCCCCACCAGTTTGGCTATCACCTTGCTACCGGCTATTCAAAAAGGGAAATGTGAGTGCATTTTAGGATCACTGTTTGTGTCTTGTGGTTCAGTGATATACCCACATCTCCACTCGCTGCTCCACTCAAGAATGTAACTGGATTAGAGGAGAGATAAGGAACACAGAGTTGGGGAGTTCTCCTATGCAACACAATTCTCTGTAGCGTGAATACTAGAATGACGAAAGAACTATAACCTTCAGTAGGAAAGAAAAAACCCTCCGCTGTCTGAAACACAAGCAGAAAGTTTTATAACCCTATATGAAGAAAATGAAACACAATTGGGAGGCCGAGGTGGGCAGATCATGAAGTCAAGAGTTTGAGATCAGCCTGGCCAGCATAGTGAAACCCCACCTCTACTAAAAATACAAAAAAATTAGCCAGGTGTGGTGGCGGGTGCCTACAATCCCAGCTACTCAGGAGAATGGCTTGAACCCGGGAGGCGGAGGTTGCAGTGAGCCGAGATCACACCATTGCACTCCAGCCTGGGCGAGAGAGCAAGACTCCGTCTCAAAAAAAAAAAAAAAAAAGCAAAGCAAAGAAACACAAGCATCTGTACCCAGGTGTTTCTCCCCAGAGTGGGACTTCCCTAGCGTTCGGCAGGTGGCACTTCCTCCTGTGTGCATGATTCTAGTTGCACCAGCATTGTCTCACACCTCCTGGATGGATTTCCACTCATGGGATGGAGGGCAGTTTAGTATTACCTAGGGCATTCTCCAGTCCATCTGAGCTGCCTGTTTGGATTGTCCAAGTATCTCCCAAGATTTCAATTATTGTTATCAATAGCTCCCCAGTTATAAATTTCCATAGGCATTAAGTGGGTTGCCCTAACTCCATATTCCACTTAAGCCTTGTTGTTGTTAAGCATCATTTTGTAAAACTTGAGGTTATTCGGAAATGCATATGTCATGTTATCTCAGCAACACCTATACTGTGCATAGGGTAGGATTGGCTGATGGTATGAAACTAGAAGCTTGGGTCTTGGGGTCTCAGTGAAACCTCTGTAATACCTCTAGCACAAGAGGGTGTGTTGCTTCAATGACATACTGCTTTTTAAACCTAAGTCTTAAAATGGTTAAGCAGTGCTAGAAGCTCTGAACCTGATTACCTTGGGTTGATAAATATGAATGCTTTAATTCATGGAGCTGAGGTGAGCCTTGGATTCCTGTGGCCCACCAAGCACTACCGCCCTCTGAGGTCCAAGGTGACACCAGGCATGGCTTGGATTCTTTCAAGGGAGCAGCAGCGTTCTCCGCTTGCCTGCGGACTTGTCCCTCATTATGTTCTCAAATCAGAGCCCTGGGATTCACTGGAGGCTTTGTCCTTTATTTGCTCGCCTTTTCTGGGAACAACCAGGTCATTTTGAATTTTATTGTTTTCCTGTTTGGTTTGGTTATTTCATTTAGAAGGATTTCATAGAGTAAATACCTCCCTCATCTCCTCCTGTCATTCTCAGGAGCATATTTCCCCTCATCCTGCAGTGCCGTGGTGGAAGGCAGCTGCTGTCATAGGCATTGTAAAACTTGACAAATAGTTGATCTTTTTGAATCTGGCATAGGATGACTTTCTTTACTTTCTATTCTATTGTTCAGGGAAATAAACATTCTCTATGAAATCACATTACTCCGGAAAAGCATCCAGCAGCTTTCAGTCACTCAATGCACTTGTGGTGACCAAGTGATGCAATGTTGGGAGGACTAATAATTGATGGAAGGGAGGGAAGAAGTAGAGGCATCACTTCAAGGGCCAGAGACTTATCTCAAGTTGCAGTATCGAGTGAATGGCTTAACTCTGAGGTTTGTTCTAAAAGAATCCTTGAAGAATCATGTATAATTTTTAACATATTTAAAAGTATACATTGAGCTCTCCCCAAAGAACAATTTCATTAATTGCTGGTGTTATAAGCTAGAATCATAATCCCTTTCTTATATTACAGAGCATACTTCCAAAGTATCTTCTTTATGTACTCTCAAATTAAGGAATAATTTCAAAAAACAATAAAACTGAAATATCTTCAAGGATGCTGCTGACATAATTCTCTTCTTCAGATATCATGGGGTTTCCAAACCAGATCTGTTTGTAATAACATTATCATTCACAAGTTTCCAAAGGCTTTCACTTAATCTTTTTTAAATAGTCAAAATATTAATGAACAATTTCTCATACCATAGGCCACTATTATTCCAAAAGAGGATACCTAGAATGGGGAAATGACAATCATACTGATGTTTTGTATAATCAAACTAAGATTATAGGAATTTGTCTCAATTAGGAAATGAGTTTAGGAAGAAACACAGAGATCATGTTGAGCTATTGTCAGCAGTGTCCTTGAGTTGGCAATAGTGTAGGAAGCATGTAGTTCCTGGGTTCCACTTTTTCCTTTTTTATAATAACTTCTTTGACGCTTTCAAAGACTACCTCCCCCCCCCCCCCCAATCTGCCATTGGCTCCTCATCACCTCAAGAACAGTTAAAACTTTCTAACATGATATTCACAATACCAGGTGTTCTATCTCCCCATCTCCATTTCCCTCTGTGGCCCCATATGCATTGTATATATATGCAACACATACAGAATTCTCATGATTCAGCCATGTTACTTTTATGTCTGTGGTTTTGGACATGCCTCTTACTTCTTCTTAGAATGTCCTTGTACCCTTTTGCCTGCCTGGACAATTCCTTCTCAATGCTCAAGCTTTAGTTCAATGGTTACTTCTACGATTTGAATGATGATGTCCCCACCAAAACTTGAAATCTAACCTCAATCCAACAGTATAGAGAGGTGTGGCCTTTGGGAGGTGATTAAGACATGAGAGCGCTACCTTCATGAATGGGATTAGCACCCTTATAAAAGGGTCTGAGGTTGAAGGGAGCACTCTTGCCTTTCCATCCCTTCTGCCATGTGAGGACACAGCATTCCTCCCTTCTGGAGTATGCCACAAGGTGCCATCTTGGAAGCAAAGAGTAGCCCTCACCAGACCCCAGTCATGCCAATGCCTTGATCTTGGACCCTCAGCTTCCAGAACCATCAGAAATAAGTGTCTATTTTTTATGAATTACCCAGGCTATGATTATCTTGTTTCAACAGCATACAAACAGATTCAGATAGCCACCTTCTAAACGAAGCCTTCTCCAACCCTCCCTCTCTACTTTGTGCCCTGGCTATGAACTTATTATATCCTTTTTTGTGTCACCCCAAGACCTTACTAACATGTGTATATATATCCATATATCCATACATATATGTATATCCATATATACAATATGTAAATATATTGTCAATGAACAATATTGCAATTATTTACATACTTATTCGTTATTGAACTGTGTGTTTCTTGAGGGAAAAGACTATATTTAATTAATTTTGGTTTTCCTAGTACCTAGGGTAATATCTGAAACATAGCAGGCACTCCAAACATATAAAATATATGCTGATTAAGGAATTAAAATAGTTTAGATAATTTTATCAATTAATACATATTTCCTGAGCTGCTCTATTTTCACACTGTGCAGGTTCTATGGGAATATGAAAGAGGCGATTATTTCTCTACTCTTGGGGACTTTATCGTTTAACTTGGAAGGCAAGTCTAACACACTTGAAACAATTAGAGCACTGTCTGCCAGAATGTTCTGCAGAACACTCCTTGTGGAAGTGCTACTTCAGAAAGGGTTTGTGGTCAATTAAATGTGAAATGTTGCATATTATATCTTCCTTTCAGAGATTTCAATGTACATAAGTACATAAACACTCTGAGAAATCTTGTGATAAAGTAGCCTGTGTAAATCCCTAATCTCATGTGACAAGCAGGCTTTATTTGCCTGGGTGACACCTATTAATATCCTGTGGTTCTAAGGAATACACTGATTTAAAGAATAGAAATAAGTGTTAAACTGTGCAGATGCAATTATGTGCAAAGCAATGCAAAGAAAAGAATCATCATGGTGAGTTTAAATAGGTAGAAAAATATCCTAGCATGAGTCTGGCTTTGGGAATTTAAGGACTATTTTATAATTCTGATTTTGTGTGTGTGTGTGTGTGTGTGTGTGTGTGTGTGTGTGTGTGTTTTCTTGTTCTACATAGTGAAAATTGTTGCCTTCACCATGACCTGGGCAAGGCTGGAGGACTTCTACTATTACTGAACATTGGGTAGACATTTCATGTGCCAGTGAGCCAAGAGCTCTACTTCAATTACTTTGTTGCAACCGTAGGGGTTGGAGATATTTCAGTCCTATTCTACAGATGAGAAACTTTTGGGTAGAGTAAATGTGACCTTCCTGAAGTTACAACAATAGTAACAGGCAGAGCTGGGACTCAAAAAGCAGGTTGAAACCAAAACTCATGCATTTAATCATTAGTCTCTGTTGTACTGCATCCCAAAGAAGACAGGGACATTTCCAGGGAAGAATCAACATGAAAAAGTTGAGAGGTTGGGAGGCCACAGATAATTTCCTTCTTTTTTTTAAAATTAATTAATTTATTTTTTAATTATACTTTAAGTTCTAAGGTACATGTGCACAACGTGCAGGGTTGTTACATATGTATACATATGCCATGTTGGTGTGCTGCACCCATTAACTGGTCGTTTACATTAGTTATATCTCCTAATGCTATCCCTCCCTCCTCCTCTGACCCCACGACAGGCCCTGGTGTGTGATGTTCACCTTCCTGTGTCCAAGTGTTCTCATTGTTCAATTCCCACCTAGGAGTGAGAATATGTGATGTTTGGTTTTCTGTTCTTGCAATAGTTTGCTGAGAATGATGGTTTCCAGCTGCATACATGTCCCTACAAAGGACATGAACTCATCCTTTTTTATGCTTGCATAGTATTCCATGGTGTATATGTGCCACATTTTCTTAATCCAATCTGTTATTGATGGGCATTTGGGTTGGTTCCAAGTCTTTGCTATTGTGAATAGTGCCGCAATAAACATACGTGTGCATGTGTCTTTATAACAGCATGATTTATAATCCTTTGGGTATATAGCCAGTAATGGGATGGCTGGGTCAAATTGTATTTCTAGTTCTAGATCCTTGAGGAATCACCACACTGTCTTCCACAATGGCTGAACTAATTTACAGTCCCACCAACAGTGTAAAAGTGTTCCTATTTCTCCACATCCTCTCCAGCACCTGTTTTTTCCTGACTTTTAAATGATCGCCATTCTAACTGGTGTGAGATGGTCCATGGTTCCCCAGATATACAGTTGAACATTATTCTGGATGTTTTTATGAGGGTGTTTTTTGATGATATTTACGTGTAACATGGTGGACTTTGAGTAAAATGGATTGCCCACCATCCTGTGGGTGAGTGTCATCCAATCAGTGGAAGGCATGAATAGAATAAAAGACTGGTCTCTCTCAAGTAAGAAGAGATTCGGTCCATGGATGGTCTTTGGACACTAACTGCAACACTGGTCCTTCCTGGGCCTCTTTGGCAGTCTTTGGATTTGAACTGCAGCCTCAGTTCTTCCTGGGTCTCTCTTCCTGGGTCTCTCTAGTTTGCTGGTCCACTCTGCAGATTTTGGACTTACCAGCCTCCATAATTGTGTGATCCAGTTTTTAAAAATAAATTTCTTTCTCTTTTTCTCTGTCTCTCTCTCTCTCTCTCTCTCTGTGTGTGTGTGTGTGTGTGCGTGTTTATGTGTGTACGTGTGTGTGTGTATACTTCCAAGTGAGTTTCTACAGAATTTCTTGATTCACCTGCAGTGAATGTCAAGAACATCAGGAATGTCAAGAATGTCAGTGGTTTTGAGTCAAAGCTTGATGGTCAGTGTGGGTTCTAATTCTGGCTCTGCCACGTGCTAGCCATGTGATTTTGGGCAATTTGTTTGACACCTTTTGTCTTAGTTTCCTCATCTGTAAAATGAGGATAGCAGGATCTACTCCATAGGTTTTTGTGAAGATTATGTAAAACAATACATATAAGGTATCTTAAAACTGACACAAGGTAATCACTAGTCATTGTAATGATATTATTAATAAATTTAAACCAAAGAATCTCTCACTGTAGTGATATTATTAGTAAACTTAAAACAAAGAATCCTGCACTGAGAGAAGATGCTGTGGAAATTTTGCTTATACAGATGGTGTGATATTCATGAATGGCTTTACTTTGATCTGATAAGCAATTGAAACTAAATAGAAATTTTGATTATCCAATTAATCAAGCTGAGGGTGGGTCCCAATAAAACTAAATTTAACTATGTTTTTCTCCCTGTCCCTAGGATTTCTCTTTTGAGATTTTTTTTTTTTTCATCTTCTATAAAGACAGTTTTACTGGCAAATTCTTTTTATCTGAATTTGCCTTTAAGCACTTGCATGGTAACCTTTGATCTCCCCTCTTGAAAAAAGTGAATGGAATCATGAAATGTTGAAGTGATGTTGATTCCTAAAACGTACACGTGCTTTTCTTTATGTTGCCAATGACATCATGGATGTATCTGCCCTTCTTTTCTTTTTCCTCCCAGATAGATTCTCTCCAAAATTTTCTGAAGTGAGGAGAAAGTAGTTTAATCTCTCTTTCTTTCAGCATCCATTAGTTATAGAATAAAGAATTACTGGCCAGGTGCGGGGGCTCACGCCTGTAATCCCAGCACTTTGGGAGGCTGAGGCGGGCAGAATGCTTGAGCCCAGGAGTTTGAGACCAACCTACTGAAATACTGCCTCTACAAAAAAATGAAAAACAGAAAAATTAGCCAGGCATGGTGGCGTGCACTTCTATAGTCCCAGCTACTTGGGAGGCTGAGGTGGGAGAATCACCTGAGCCCCGGAGGTTGAGGCTGCAGTGAGCCACAGTTGCTCCACGGCACTCCAGCCTGGATGCCAGAGTGAGACCCTGTCTCAAAAAATAAATAAATAAATAAATACATAATAAATAAAACAAAGAATTACCTAATTAACTATATATATTTCTTTTGGATTCAAAACAGATGTGGTTAAGTTTTTGCCACACACCCTAGTCTATGTTCCCTTCCATTACTCACCTACCTGGGTTACACTGTTGCTGGCTAATCAGTGTATCTGCCTCACTCTTTGTCTGCTGTCACCCAATGTGATATAAAAACTTAGATGGCATGCTTTTCACTTGAAAACACTTCACGGTCTTCCCACCAATTCCAATGGTCCTGGCCCATTCTGTTCCTTGGACTTGGTCACTAGTCTCCAGCCACACAGGGCTCTGAAGTCCTGGACCATCCTCAAGATCGTTCATACCTTCAAGTTTTTACTGTTGAACGCACTTTGTTTTATATCTGTCTCCTTCTTATTGTTCATGTCTCATCTCAGACATCATCTCTTCAGAGAGGTCTTCCCTGCCCACCCTACTCAAAGTGAATCTACTCCACTGATTGTTCCTATCACCTCACCCTGTTTAGTTTTCATCGTGGTACTTATATCAATCTGAAATCGGCTAGTTTATATTATAGTATTTGGTTTTCTGGTATATCCTCTTGGTCTTCTCAGTAACACTATAAACTCTCAAGCATGACAATCTTGTCTGTTTGGTTTGCAGCTGTATCTCGAGCACCTAGAATAGTCCCTGGAACATAAGTAAATATTTGTTAAATAAATGATTAGTTTCCTAGGCATGCTTTCCACTTGTATTCCTGTCATAAACATATGTGCACCTCTTGATTGAGGAGTTTGACCCCAATGATTGGTTTACCTGAATATACCGAAACAAATGATGCCTACTATTGCTTAGGTGCTTGTATTTTTATGCCATGGATTGAATTTGAATTTATCTTAGGCCTGGACTGTCATAATGTATTAGGTGGTGAATAACTCGGACAGCATCAAAGTACAAATTCTTTTGTAGACATCATAGGAAATGTAGGAAGGATGGCAGGACCCAGCAGGTATGCCATTGGCTAAAGCCCATCGATGTGGAGGCATCTAAAAATCAGGGAAGCATCCTTCCTTGCCACCCCTCACCCTTTCATCAGTCACATCAAAAGTTTTCATTAAACATTCTTCAATGCAATCCATCCTTCAGGTTATGGACCTTTATAGCCTAAGAAAACAAAGGCAACAAGTGACAGATTCTGTCTAGTGGCTGTCTCCAGTGTGGCTGGAATTTCATTTCAATGAAGCAGATGACTTGTTAGGGAGGCTGAGTTGAGATATTAATTTATGTGAAGGAAAAGGGGAGGTTAAATGTGGGACTGTCATTCTAAGCAATGCCCTTGCAAGACAGATGATACCATCTTCCCTTTTCAATAGCCTTCCTGGCATCTAATTTGCATGAGTTGTGAGATAACGCTCAGCCCTGTCTCATTTGCAAATCCAGAAACATAAGGGACAGCCACTAAAGCCTCAATCAGTAAATCCAGAGAGTGTAGCAAGGTTAATTCTTCTCATTTTTAGTGACAGAAATAATGCATTGGTAACCTCATGGATGGGAAAAAAGAACTTGTGAAATTATAGCAATATTTACTTAAGTAAATACTTTTACAGCTCTCGAAACCAGTCAGATAAAGATATTTATTTCCCCAAATTGAAGATGTCTGCAGAAGACCACTCTTTAACAAATGAATACAATTCTCAATAAGCAAAGACCAATCAACAGGACTGACAGTCATGGCTTCATGATATTTTTGGAATAATTACTAAAAGTAGTTAAAAAAAATTTTTTTTTTTTAATTTCCTGTTCCTCATTGGAATCTAGCTCTGTGGCATTCATTGCCTTAAGTTAAGGGGAATGAAAAAGAAAGCCAAACAAACCAACAAACAAAAAAACAACTTTGGAATTTGTTTCAAAAGAACAACCTAGCCTTCAAGAATACTTAGGGAATAAATGGTAGAGCTGGAAGAATACAAGGTGAGCCAGAGCCAGGAATCAGGTCAGGAGACTATATGGGATTCCACACATTGGGAGGTGGAAGCAAGTCTAAGGAGAAACGACGTGATGTGGCTTAGATATTACAGTTCCTGAAAAAGCAGGAGTGAGGGATGTGTCCACCTTGACCTAGCTCTTTGGGCTAATTTGGGATAAGGAGGGCAATAAAAGAATAATAGGGGTTGTTAGCAGTAGAATGTATCTGAGCTACGCAGCACCAGATTATGTTCACAGCAACAAATCTGTAAGGATTTGAAGCAACCGCAATTCTTGCCTGCTCAGAAAAAATGAATTTAACTGAGAGGCATAAGGCTGGAGAGACTGAGGCAAATTTTAGAGCAGGAGTGAAATGAAAGGAAGTATACTTGGAAGAGGGCCAACTGGGCAGCTTGCGAGATCAGGTGCACTGTTTGACCTTTGACTTGCGGTTTTATACGTTGGCATGCTTCATGGGGGGTTGCACCCCTTCGCTCTTGATTCCTTCCCTTGGGGTGGGTTGTCTGCATGTGGAGTGGCCTGTCAGCGCCCGGGAGGGGTCGCATGTGCAGTGTGTTTACTGGAGTTGTGCGCATGCTCAACTCTTCCCTTACCAGTCGGGTGTTCCTGCAAGGTCATATACCAGTTAAACTCTGCCACTTTCCCTCTTAATGCACATGCTTGAGTCCATTCACCACGTGACATCTTATCGGGATAAGATGTCAACTCCTGACATCTTATCGGGAAGCTGATCACTGGTTTCAGGTTTTTCTATGTATTGGGAGACTGCCTTTCTCTGGCACTGGCTGCAACCAATTATTACTTTGGAGAGAGTCATGGAGAGAATCAGTGAGTTGTGATTGTGCCAATGCATTTCAGCCTGGGTGACAGAGTGAGATCCTGTCTCAAAACACACACACACACACACACACACACACACAGAGCTTATGAATTGTTTATTTCTGAAATTTTCCATTTAATATTTTTGGACAATAGTGAAGCATCAGGAAGACAAGAACTGAAGGGTAGAAGTTCCCTTGCAGGTTTTTGTTATCAGTGACATGTAAATGAGCAATTCACAGATGACCACAGGCAGAACTTTGTGTGCTTTGTACATATGGACCATGCTGTGATGTGTCTCACATTTGATGATATTCCACTTTCAGAATTTTAGTATATTTGTTTATCTGTATTTAGTATATTTTAGTATAATGGTTTATCTATATTTGTATATAGAAAATGGGTTTACTAACTCACTGTGGTTTTGATTTGTCTTATATTCATCATTTCTTAAAACTCTTGTATGTATTTTTTATAATAAAAAATAAAAGTAAGACATGGGAAAAAAAAAAACCCTGAACTTAACTGAAACCAAGGAATAAGGGGCATTACTGCATACCATGTTCATAGAGGCATTATTCAAAATAGTCAAGAAGTGGAAGCAAACCAAGTGTCTATCAATGGATGAGTAGATAAAAAAATGTGATTTATATATATGTATATACAATGGAATATTATTATACCTTAAAAAGGAAGGTAATTCTGACATATGCTACAACTAGGATGGACAATATACTAAGTGAAATAAGTCAGTTACCAAAAGATAAATACTATATGATTCCATTTATATGTGGTACTTAGAGTAGTCAAATTCATACAGACAGAAGGCAAAATGGTGTATTCCAGGGGCTGAGGAGGGAGGGAATGGGGAGTTATTGTTTAATGAGCAAAGTTTTCATTTTGCAAGATTAAAAGAGTTGTAGAGATGATATGGTTGGTTGATATGGTGGATATAGTTGCATAGCAATATAAATGTGGATATGGTTGCATAGCAATATAAATGTACTTACCACTACTAAACTGTACACTTAAAAATGGTTAAGATGGTAAATTCTACCTTACGTATATTTTACTGCAATTTAAAAAAGACGATGTAAGGAGGAGGCTATAGAATTTTGTATGTTTTCCAGTCCAGCTCACTGGGATAATGGATCAGAAAGGTATTTGGGCCCGCAAAGTCAAGTCAAGAGTAAAGAGTGGGAAGTTTTACAAAGGTTTCCTTGAATCAAATAATCCCCAGGGACTTGTCAGTAGAGAAGTCGCTGTGTGTGGTAACAAAATTAACCCTGAAATCTCAGTGGCTCGTTACAGGATACAGATTTATTTAACAATTATGCTGCTAATTCAGCGTGGATATATAGGACACCTCTACTTCTCATAGTTGCTCAGGGACCCAGGCTGATGAAGGCTGCTATACTTTTCTACCTTATGATGTTGCTCTTATTACAGCTTCTAGGGTTGCAGAAGCAGGGAAGATAATGCAAGGAGATAGTGTGGAATGCTTTTAAGTATCATGATTACAGTGACATACATTTGTTCCATCTAAATTTTATTGGCCAGAACCTACAGATATAGTGCCAATTTAACTGTAGGTTGGGCAGGAAGTATACTCTTCTTTGATGTCCAAGGAGAGGAAAACGAAATAGAAGATGATAAATGCATAGTATTGTTTCTGCCCCAGTGAACTTTCCTAAGTACCAGAAATTAATAGATGGATCGAATCATGGGTCATATACATTCATGAAAAAATCAAATCAATCGTGAAGCTGTAATTATTATTCCACTTTATAATGATCCTTCCACATACTGGACATTTAATTGTAATATCTATTAATCTATATACTTCCTCTTTCCACAAATGACTTCAAGAGGGTTTCCAATAAGACAAGAGTAGAAGAATACAAAGTAAATAACAGAGAAGATGATAAAAATGTTAGTTTTGAGCTTTTGGGAGATCATGGTGGAAAATTTTAATGCTTACAGTTTTCTAATAAGGGTAACAGGGTGGTTCTGTTTACCATGGGACATAACACTTATCTTGCACTGATTTTGCTTATGATATGTTTTATAAAGAGGACATTGCGTAACATATTAGATCATTTTTTCAATAGCAATTTTGCAAGAGATGACACATTTTTGGTCTCCTCAATAAGAAGACATACTACTAAAGTGGCCTGTAAAAGCATTTCTACAGGGAACTAATATAATAGTCCTTGCACGTAGCTTTTCTGGCTGTTTGACTTGATTCAGGGATAGAACTTAGAGGATTGAGGGAAATGAATATTTATCAAGTCTCTTACCCTATTTCTCTAAATATCAGTTGTCTCAGTGAGAATTTGAACATTAGATGAATAGAATATACTATTAAGTGAAAGTACAACTATCCTGTGCTATTGATTCAGGGAGATTCATATACTTTTGATGCTGACAGATAAGTGGAAGAGTTAACATGTTGATAGGAAAATTAAGGAAACTTACTTGCATCGTTATCCTAAATATAAATTTTTAAGTAGAGGGTTTAGAACATAGCCTTTTAAGTGTTAAAAAATATTGGTTAGGTTCTCAATTAACCATGCCACAAGCCCATTCCTGTGTGATCTATTTTTCACAGGGGTAATTTGACAAAGGCTTGGAAGAATCATTTAGAGTTCATGACCTGTTTCAAGGTGATTGACCCCATGCACTGTTTCCATCTGTGTGTTCAAAGGCTTCTGTGACCTACTGCTGATGCCTTAAGCCAGCTGGTTATGTTCTTCCTACTTGTCCAAATGGAAAAGCATGCACAGACACCTGAATGTTTGTTCTCAGCCCTTTGGATCTTCCTTGCTGCTTCTTGATGTAGTCTTCATCTGATCTGACCTTCTGACTTCAAATTTTTGACGTCTTCTCTAAAATCTCCTCCTATTACTGACACTTTGGATTTTACTTTTAAAAAATTGCTTCTGTGATCTTTTACTTTCAGCTCTTTTCAATAGATTTTGGCTCATATGCATCCTTCTACTTTTTTATGCTGCCTTGAATAGGTTGTCACCCTTCAATTTAAGATTTTAGGAATTCCTAGCTTATCAGGTGGACCAGTCCTATCTCCCAAAGGAGGTGTTATAGCCACGCTAGGTGTAGATCAATTCTTACTTCTAAAAAAATCTTTAATTAATCTTCTCCATCAGATAAATTTGAAGATACAAATATACAAGGATATACCAGTTGAACCTGGAAGTGGCCAATTCTTTATGAAGACAATGAGTAGAGGGATGCTCTCATGAAAAGCATGGTTTATTGTACTTTGAACCCATTCCCAAGAGATGTATACCTGAGCCACTAATTAAATTAAATTGTTTTGCAAGGATTAAAAAATCCTTTTTTTCAGGAATATTCTTTGATGACGGTGCTTAATCAGGTAATCAGTAACGAGTGGATCTAACATTTCCCAATTAGGTAGTGTTTAAATTTTACATACATGGGGTGCAGTTATAAAGTTAGGGCATTTAGAGTTCAAAACATTTAAAACTTTATTGAATTAGGAAATCACTAAAGCTCTATGCATTTGTGTTTCTGAGCAGATTCAGTAATATCTAGTATTTTGATCTGTGTAAAATACTGTATTCGTGCATTTTAAAAAAATACACAAATATAAATTTTTAGTATCTTTCACATCAAATTAGAAACACATATTTGGAATTTACTGCTGCAGTCTCAACTGTGCTTATCATGGTAGTGGCGGAAACTGGAAGACGTTTTTTTAAAACCCTGAAGTCATCCACACTTGCTACTTCTTTAGTTTTCTTGCTTGGAATGAAAAGTATTCACAAATACCACCACCTAAGCACCTGTTTCAAATGAAACTCAGGCTTCAGCTTGCAAAATGATGTCTTTATAATTAAGCAAACAGCAGAAGACCCATGCGAGTTGCTTCTTTCTTCCTGGAGATGTTGGCGGGATAACTGGAATCCTAGGAGCTCCTCTGTGTTGAATTTGAGAGGCAGAACAAAAAGAAAAGTGGCCTTTTCCATTACAAATCATGGAGGTAATGTGTAGAGAAGTGATAGCCACATTTCAAGAATAGGGAAAGTAACTGGGTAAAAGAAGCAGGACTACCCACTCTAGGAGACAACATAGAGACACTTGCCAAGTCCTGAGTTCAGAATTTTGTTTTTGAGATGAATATAAAAGCACCTAAAGGTCAAGGAAAATTTTCTTCCTGTGATAAAGAACACAAAGCCTGTTTGGTGGTCTCTTCACACGGATGCGCGTGACCCTTTGCTTTAGTGTAGATGACCACTCCCCTCTGTAAGGTAGGGAGGAAGAATGTTTGTTTAGTTCCTTTCCTCTGGCCGATCTCTTTTTTTTCTTCTCCTCTCACGGTCCAACAGATACACTCGGCCTCCTGGGGGCTGCCCGCCCCCGGCCCAAAGGCCAGTTTACAGTGGCACGCCTTACTCCGCCATCTTCGCAGCTTCCTGTATTCGTACATTTTTAACTTGGATCATCAAGTTGACCAGATAACTTCTAGGCATCTACATTGCTTTGATGTCTCTTTGAGCAGCTTGACTATCTGGGACTGGCTGAATAGGGCTAGATGGCTGAAAGGAAGGAACCATTCTATCCACTGGATTGTACCTTCTGCTTTAATAGTCTGATCCTCTCCTTTTCCATTGGGTGTCATGGGCAAAGCTTTGGGGTTATTACTTGCCCGGTGGGAAAAAATGCTGTGAAAAAATGGAGTATCAGAACAAGGCCATACTTCCACAGAATGTTCTTGTATGGCCAGGTTCCAAATGCTTCACATTCTTTGAGTTCCAGTTTAACTTCCAGACTTAAACTTTTCAGAGTTTCCACTGCTGTAGTTCTTTACCTGAGGTGAGAAATGTGTCCCGAATTCTCTGTGGTTCCATAGAACCGAAGTAAAGCTGACATTAACGCAGTCCGCAAAGGTTCACAAAGATTAATATGCTGCTAAATTATTTAAAAGGATTGACAATTCTTTATCTTATCCATATGCATTGCTTGGTTATCCAGCTAGCTTTGTGCAGTTATGATGAGAAGAGATTTTAAAGAGAAAGTTAATCTGAATCTCCTTCTTTGTTAAAAATCAGTTCAGGGGACAGATAAAAATGTGTACTCTGTGGGATGAGAATCAGCCTCCCAAATATATTTCCACTCTTTTGTGCTGATGTGTCTCTTCAATAATCCCTCAAAATAACTTTGTTTAAACTGCATCTCCTTTAGGAGTGCTACTATTTGTCCTTGGCATTAGTCACCAGGGAAGAAATAGTAGGAATGAAAAGAAGAATGAAAGCTGGTAAAAATATTCTCAGGATAAACAACCAATTTGACTGGGTTGGCTTAGTAGTCCTGGGTTCTAGAATGCCACTGGGCTTTCTTTGCTCTCCTTGCTCATACATTAGGTAAGTTGTATCCATATCGTATTATATTCTCTTCTAAAATAAATGCTTATGAAAACCTGCGGCTGTGTGATGCAAATTAAGCTGTTTTTCTGAAACTTCCAGAGGTAACCAGCATAGGCAAAGTCTTGCCGATTATTTCCATATCCTAGTCATAGCTCTACCCTTTATTACTGTCATAATCTGGTATAGATTTGGAAACGTTAGTGGGCAGTAAATACCTAAATTGGTGGGAGAGAAAATCAACATGCTTTCCTTCTGGGAATAGTTTAGGGTAGGCTTTCCTTCTGGACTCACCGAAGGATAGCTGTAAAAAAAAATGGTGAGTGGATTTAGTACTTGGCCAAGGTAAATGCTTGAGAATTCGGTTGGGGAGAGAGGCTCAGAGGCATCTGCAATGAGGCTGTTGCTAAGCTGAGCTATTGACTTGACATATGCTGCTCCTTAGCTGCAAGGTGTATTGGGAGCAGAGCTGCACTGTCTCAAAACATACTGAATCTGTGGAGGAAAGCAAGAAGTTCTGGAGACATTCATACCCCCAGCTACTGGCAGTACTGCAGGGCTGCGGAGGACTCACAGCTAAGTACCCCTGGAAAGACAATGAAGAAGAGCATTCCAGCAAGAACCCAGAGCATAACCAGAACCACAAGCATAAGAGTACTCATTTTGTGGGAGGGGGTGGGGAGGAGGAACATCTAATGAGGTTGGAAAAGTAAGCAGGATTTAGGCCATAAGGAGCCAATTATGATCTGAATGCATGTCATATGGTCTTATGAGCATGTCATACTAAATAAGGAACTTGAATTTTAATTTGTGGGTGTGTTTGAAAAAGAAAAGCAATCTGATTGGATATGGGATACATTTGACAGCAGCCCTGAGAGCCCATGCACTTCTCCTGTGGGGTAGAGGACTTTTGGGAAAGGAGGCAGATTTGCCCAAGGTATGGCTGGTAAAATCTAAGATGCTGGCAATCCAACAAGGTCCTCTGCTAAGATCAGAAGAGTAAACATTTTTTAAAAACTTTGAAATAACTATAGATTCACAGGAAATTGTAAAAATAATACAGAGAAATTTTGTGTATGCTTCACCCAGTTTCAATGGTAAGGTCTTACGTAACTATAGTACAATATCAAAACCAGGAAATTGGCAGAGGTACAACCCATAGAGCTTATTCAGAGTTTACCAGTTCACATGTACTCATGTGTGTATGTGTGTGTGTAGCTCTATGCAATTTTGTCACATGTAGATTTTGTTACCTCCACCGCAACCAAGACACAAGACTGCTCTGTCACCTCAAAAATTCCTCATGCAGACCGGGCACAGTGGCTCATGTCTGTAATCCCAGCTCTTTGGGAGGCTGAAGCAGGCTGATTGCTTGAGCCCACGAGTTTCAGTCTCTAGAAAAAATACAAAAATTAGCCAGGCATGGTGTCATGCACCTGTCATCTCAGCTACTCAGGTGGCTGAGGTGGGAGGATGACCTAAGGTCAGGAGGTTGAAGCGAGACTGCAGGAAGCCTTGATTGTGCCACTGCACTCCAGCCTGGGCAACAGGGCAAGATTCTGTCTCAAAAAACAAAAACAAAAACAAAAACAAAAACAAAAATCTTCATGCTCCCCCTTTATAGTCATATCTATTACTACCTCCCTTCCCCATCACTCTCCACTTGTATCCCTAATCCTTGGCACACACTAGTCTGTTTTCTAGTTCTATAATTTTGTCATTTGAACATGTTACATCAATGAAATCATATCATGTGTAACCTTTTGAAATTGGCTTTTTCCCCTACTCAGCCTAATGCCCTTGAAATTCATCCAAGCATCCAAGTTTTCCTGTGTATCAATAATCAGGGGATTTTAAAAGTTTACAAATCTATTCTATTCTTACAGTGTGCGTGTTGGTAACAATTTAGATATTTACTGCCTTGAAATAGAGGCCCAAGAAAGTACAATGGTGGCTAAATGCTATAAAAATTTTGCATTAGATTAAGAATAATTGTTAAACATGATGTGTCAGAGTCTAGGGAACTGGGTGACTTTTTCTCAACCATAATAGTCATAGGTAAATCTACCACTGTTTCTTTTACCTGTGACTTGCAATTTCTCTGGGCCTCTGTCCACATGTAAAATGCGAACTAAGTAACGTGCCTCTGTGCAGTGTGTTGGGAATCATGAATGATGATGAAAATCAGAAAACCTGGGTTTGTGCCCAGGCCCTGTTCTACACACATTTCAACTTCACCGAGTCTCAGATTCTGCAGCTGGAATTTGGGGGGTTTGAAATCTGCCTTCTCTACCAAAAAACCATTAGTAGAATCAAATGAGATTATGTATGTTAAAGCAATATTTAAATTTTCAGGGACTACTTGAATGAAAGAAGTGGTATAAATATAGACATGTCCTACTAAAGGAATAAAAAAAAAATAACTTTCCTATTCCAAAGCCTAGGTTTACAACATAAGAGGGAGTTTTGTCGTAAGAAAAAGCAGGGTGATCAGATTCCAGCTATTAAAGCTCTGTCACTTTGAAAATTTACCTAACCTTTCTCACAGTGAGTTTTATTTTTCATCAAAAATGTATTTAATACCTTTTTTTGAAGGGTGTTGTGTTGACAGGAAATAATATGAATAATATTATCACAGTATATAATATGGAGATAATATGACTAACATAACATTCATAATATGGGCTTAGTCCATTGTAGGTGTTTAAAAATGGTAGTTCTACCAATTGTTGCTATTTTTTTAGGACCTGTGCATTGATTCCTTTTGGAAAATGCATGGTTATCAATGTGAGTTGATTCTTTTTGGAAAATGCCTGGTTACTCAACTCTGTCAGGCCCAACACAATAGTTAAAGATTCTGTTACTTGCCATATGTGTTACTCTTGTCACATGAAGTGACACATCTCTGTCATGCCAGATTGGAAGCATAACATAATGAGGAGAACATAGGCTTTGGCAGAGAGAGATCTGAGAACAGACTCCAGCTTTGTTTTGCCTGCCTTGGGCAGATGAAATAATTTTCTTATCTATAAAATAGGAGTGAATAACATAATTAGTGCCTAATGCAATGACAGGTGCTTGGTAATGACATGAGCCCCCAGATCATACCCAGTTTGAAATAAAAAAAAGAACCACAATTCTAGGGTGGACTGGATAAATTATTTCTTCCGAGACTCTCATTCTCTCTTGTTATATTAAGGATGGTTGAAGTTAGGAGTTGAAAACTAGTGGCTTAAGAGCTGAATATTCTCCGTAGTTGTGCTTCAGTTGACTAAAAGATTTGTTTACTGATCTCTCTCTCTCTTTGTCTCTTTCTGTCTCTCAGTCTATCATTTGTTTTCAGTGCTTTGGACTTGAAAGCCTTTGGGAGTGCAAAGTTTCCCCACTAGTTCCACATCCCTCATTCCATCTTGTCTTATACCAGACTGCTTTCCGCATTTTTTTTACACACCTGGACATTGAAGGCATTTGAACTTGCTCAGCTGAAATAGACTGTCCTTTCCCACAGTGTGATATATGGAATGTTAATAAATATTTAAAATAAAGTTTATAGCTAAATAATTTTGGGAAATGGCAGGTAAACAAACAGATTTCTTTACTATTGCAGTTCACAGGCACTGATGAAGAGAGTGGTATAGAATCCAGAATTTCCTAAGTGTATAACAGTATTTGAGAAGATAATTTCTGTCTTAAACTTAGAACATCTCACAGGATTAGTGAACCATGTAGTAATCTACTTTGGGAAATAACACGGTAATCTATGATTATGCCAAGTGACAACTTATTCTGAAATGATTGGGTCTAGAGATTTGAAGTAAGTGCTTATTTGAAATATCTGCAGAATATACGAAGGAAACACACAAACACATGAACATACCAAATAGAAATTATGAAAATGCTGAATGGAATCATCACCAAAGATTATAGTTTCAAAATGTATTGCACAATGCAGCATTAATTAAAAATTTTTGAGTCCTTTGAAGACAGTGATCTTTCCAACTACTTGTTTTATTTATACTTTGAGAGTCTGAAGTTTAATATGACAATTCTTGAAATATTAAAGAGCAGGGGTTGCAGCGAGTCATTGGTTATTTTTTATTTTTCTGTTTGTTTTCATCACATTTCTGGAGAGTGCAGAATGAGCTGTACTGTCTCTACCACAGGGGACAATAAGCTTCTGCAATACATTAAACTCTATTCTTTGAGACTAGATCAGCTTTCTACATATTGATTTGGATGTTGTAACTCCCTCTCCAAGTCCCATAGAACAAGAATCTGGGAACCTGGCTGAATGTGACCACAGGATGAGTCTACTCTGAGGGCCACAGGTCATAAAAATAAAGTGGACACAAATACAATGCTTAGGAGTGAAGCTCAGACACTAAACAAAACCTTAATCTGAAAGGACTTGGCAGAGGCATAAATCAGGTAGATGTCAAAGAGGCAGATTTGGGGAAAAGAAAAGCAGAACAGATTGATTTGGTCCAGGACATAAGCAATAGATCCCCAAAAGAGAGACTCTGAAATCTTATCCATAATCCTAGAGGTTTTCGTGGAGGTTCTGTGGTGGCTGGAAGAGGAGCTTATTAGTGTGCTCACAATACAACTTGTTTTGTATGCAACTTCTCCCCAACCCTATCCATACCCACAACCTGCCAAAGATAAACTGTCACTGGAACCGCCCTGGATACACCTAGTAGTGCACTCTAAGGTCTCAGCAGCAAGGAAAAATATGGGAAATGTATTTTCAAAATCAGTCCTCTGAGAATTAAGCTTTCAATATTTAATGTCAAAACTTATTAAAAGTTATATTCCTAAGAAGCGAAAACAAAAAAGTGACGAATGGATATGGGAGCTGCTTCTCTAACTTGGGCTCAGAGCTGTTTTATTTTATTTCAGTGATAAAAAAATGCATGAAAATGCATGAAAATAATCTGAATTAAAGAGCAACCTATTGCTTTTTGGAAAATCAAATGAAGACGTTGTTATTATTTAGAACACAATTTTAATTGTCAGTGATAAAAAATTTAGATATTTCACTTGTCGGTAGTGTAATTTGAGTTGACAATTGAAGATCTAATAACTATTGGGTATTAGTCTTGGTGCCTGGGTGATGAAATAACCAGTACAATAAACCCACATTACGTTTGTTTACCTGTATAACAAACCTGTGATGGCAGCAGTGGCCTGTCTGAAGTGGCCACTGTGAAGACACCAACAGCGTGTTCCATGGACTGGTGGGAGCTGGGAACAGGAGGAAACCCCACTGCCTTCCTGAGTTTGTGGGGTGGCAGTCCCACCCTCCCGGGCACAGCTGCTGCTTCCTAGCCATGGCTGTGGACCCAGGCATCCCTGTACTCCCTGAGACCCAGGAAGCCTCCCTGCCCCTGCAAGCTGGAAAGTGCCTGCTCCTGTTGCCTGGCCTCTCGCCATGCCTGCTCCGATTTAGGAGCAAAGTTGAGGCCAAGCCCAGGTGCTGTTGTAACTCAGCCCACTGCTGCCTTGGCCCCCTCCAGACTTTGGGCACTGACAAGCATGAGAGGGAAGCTGAGGTGGGGCTGAGGGTGGCTGGGTGTGGGCCTGCAGGCGCCCCTCTGCACTAACAGCCTGGATACTGGAAAAGGAATGACATGATTGATGGTAGCAGGATAAAGAGAAGCTTCTGGGTGGAAAGGGGCAGGTCTCTGATGAAGCCCCACCTTCAAGCCAGGAAGGGCCTGAAACATAGTCTGTGGCCCGAAGTGAGAACTGTGGTGCTTTTTCCAGTGCCCATGGCCACCTATGGACCAATCAGCATGCACTTTCCCTCTTCCTAAGTCCATAAAAGCCCAGGACTCAGCCAGCCTCACAGAGATGTCCATACTACCAGCTGCAGAAAGGAGCTACCAACTCCAGGTCTCTTGAGAGCTGTTCTGTTGCTCCATGAAGCCCTTCTCTGCTTTGCTGACCCTCCAGTTGTCTGCCTACCTCATTCTTCCTGGACGGGGGACAAGAACTCAGGACCCGCTGAATGGTGGGACTGAAAGTCCACCAAGTAACACAAATAGGGTGAGAACATGCCCCCTGCTTGTCACATTGTGGGCAATGGGAAGGAAAGAAGAGCTGCAGCCCTTTAGGGAACCCAGACCTAGAGTCTCCCTGAGCCAAGGCTATGATACCTCCTTTGGAGCTCTGTAGTTCCTGAAAGCTCTGATCTTCTGGGTGCTACTGTGTTCCCTGGTGCCCACAGTGGGAGCTGCTATTGGTATGCCTGATTCAGCCACTGCGTTACACAAAGCCATGGCCTGTGCTGGAGCCTGGAACTGCCTGCCCCACTGCAGCTGGCATGCCTTGCTGTGTGCAGTGGCTGGACCCCATGCTCACTCACACACCCCTCACTGCTCCACACCTGGCTTGCCCTTGGCAGGCATGAGATCTGGGCCAGTAGCACAAGCTGAGCACAGCCTGCTGGGTCAAGTGGGTGGAACAAGCCCAGTGGGCCCAAGCAAAATTCAGTCAAAGGTGCCACTGGCCACAAATGTTTCTGGCTGGAAAAACAGCACCCTAAGAATCCTGTGACACCTGCACATGGACTCCTGAATCTAAAATAAAAGTTTAACCAACAAACCAAAACCAATCATATGGCTGTATGTCCATGATGGAATATAGCCTAAGAATGAAATGATGTGCAAAAAAATGAAATGAGCTTGGTGTGTTCCAGAACCAATAGAAAGTCATTGGAAGAACAGTGGATAGATGGGGTGAGAGTATTTTTTCTTGTGTAAATAACCCCAAAGAAACTGTATGCATAATGATTTTCAGCTAGGAATTTTTTTCTTAGTAGAGCAAGATTGAAAACACTGTCAGTTCCGTCATGGGAAGGAATGTGTCTTATTTATTCAGTAACCCAGATAACTGATACATAGAAGACTATATGTAAATGTTTGTGGAACTAAACAATGTACATTTCTGGCAAAAAGTAAATGACTAATTTCATTATATGAAGTCGACGAACTTTTCCAAAGACATTGACACCATTATATTAATTTGGAATGTTTTCAACTGCAATCACAGAAACCTTAACAATGGCTTCTAGAAACTTGAATTTATTTTTCTGACATAACAAGAAGTCCAGAGGTAGGTGGCCACAGGTGCATCAAGGGCTGATGTCTCTGAAATTCTTAAGCATTTCTCTTGCATACACAAGATGGCTTCCACAGTTCTAAATGGTGCATGTGGGTTTAAGACAGAAAGAAGTGGGAGAAAAGGAGGGCCAGCATGGTTTGTTCCTTTTGCCAGTAAAAGGAACACCTTTATCAGAAGCATCTCTTTCTCCCCCAGTGCATTTCCCCTTAGGTTTCAGTGCCAGAATTTAGTTACATGACCCCACGCCCTGCTGCAAGGAAGGCTGGGAAAGTAGGAAACAGATTTGCCATCATTGGTGTAGATCAATCATGATTTATCACTAGGCTGGGCACAGTGCCAATCTCAAATAAAACTGAGTTCCTGTTGGTAAAATGAGGAGGAAATGGAAATTAGGTAGGCCACTATGTAGATTATGTACTATTGTGGAAATGCTAATTATAGAGGAAACGAGAAGAGCAGAATGAAGAATTGTATCCACACTGCGATCACCAATATTAATGTAAATTACCAATAATTTGAACAGTGTTTATAAATACACATTATCTAATTTAATTCTCACAACAATTCTGTGAGGTAGAGAACATTTTTCTTCCCTTTTATAAGTGAGCAAACTGTGATTTAGAGAGATTAGGTAATTTGGCTGAGATCACACAACTAATAAATAGCCCAGCAAGGATTCAAATTAGATTCTCCGATTGCAAATCCTGATTTCTTCTATATAGAATTTGTGTCCAGAATGACTTCTTATATAATATTGTATACAGATCAATGGAAAAGGATATGCAAGGGAATATGAATAAATAAAAACAGTTCACATTTTAGGGTTGAGTTATAAGTGGGGATATATGTGATTAAAAATCTTATTTTATAAAATTTTAGTAATTACATGGCCAACATAAAAATGTAAAGGGAGGCATTAATGCTTTATGGGAAAATAAATAATTCATTTACCCTCTTTTGCCAGACCTGCGCTTTTTCATTCACTTCTTTTTATATTTTTTGTTTTGGTTGCTACAGTCTTTAAATTTATTTTTCTTGAGGTATAACTAAAGTAAGTTATAAATATTAAGTGTACAGCCCAATACATTTTTGCATGTGTGTAAACCTATGTAACTACCACTTAGATCAAGATACAGAACACGTGTAGGGGCCCAGAATGATTCATTGTGCCTTCGCCTGGGTAGGTTTTCTCCCACCAAAGCTAACCACTGTTCTGACTTCTGTGGCTGCAGACAAGTTTTTGTTTTTAAACATCAAATACATGGAAATGAAATCCTGTTTTATGAATGTATATCATATGTAAATATATACTCTTTAAGTAAAGTCTGACTTCTTTCATTTAACATTTTATCTGTGAGATTCATTTATATAGTTATATAGTCAGTAACTTGTTCTTTTTTGTTGCT
This sequence comes from Chlorocebus sabaeus, assembly GCF_047675955.1. Taxonomy (NCBI): domain Eukaryota; kingdom Metazoa; phylum Chordata; class Mammalia; order Primates; family Cercopithecidae; genus Chlorocebus; species Chlorocebus sabaeus. Next base: position 43,571,884 of record NC_132919.1, read on the forward strand.
CTACAGTATTTCATTATATGACTATACTATCATTTATTTGCTCTTTTTTACTGTAGATGAACAATTTGGGTCATTTCCAGTGTTTGGCTATTTGAATACAATTGCTGTCAACATTCCTGTGCAAGTCTTTCGTGGGCATGGAACTAATTTCTGTTGAATGTATATCCAGGAGCAGGACTGCGGGGTCATAGGACATATGTTTAGCTTTGGTAGATGCTACCAAACATTTTTCAAAGTTATTCCAATTTACAGGACTACCAGAAAAGTGAGTGAGGAGAGCAAAGATCACCAAGTGGCTACCAAGCAGACCGTCCAGAGGCACAACTCCTTATCTGAGTAATTTAGAAGTAATTATGCTTCCTTATTATCTGAAGTCAACACCTGGTACCAGGTTTCTTTCTCCAAGATTTGGAAGTGACTGGAATTTCTATACATCTCTGAAATGCATACATGTCAAAACTCAATGTACAACCCTTGCTGATGTCAAGGCACCAAAATGTCTACATATGTAATCATTTATCATGACTTTTGTAGCCAACCTAGTTCATTATCACCCTCAAGCTCCCGCTTAAGATCCATAAATACACCTAAGGAAAAGTCCATCGAGACACGCTCAGTCCTCTCTTGCTTAGGCGCTCTGCTGCACTCTTCTGCAGTGTCTATCTAACAAAACTTTCCTTTTCAACCCTACATTATCATCAGTAAATTCTTATTTGTTCCTATAGGTCAACCGCTTTCTGATGCCAGGGCTCTGACACCTCGCTCAGCAGTGAGAAAGTTCCATTTGTTCCATGTCCTTGCCAGTACATGGGATTGTTGATTTTTTTTCATTTTAGTCAATTTGATGGGTGTATGGTGGCAACTCAGTTTAGCTCTGTTTTGTATGGTTTTTTTTTGCTAATTAATTAAGGTGGGCATGTTTTAATATGCTTATTGGCTTTTTGAAATCCTCTTTTGTGAAAAATCTATTCCAGTCTTTGTGTATTTTTTTTTTTTTTTTTTTTTTTTTTTTTTTTTTTTTTTGAGACAGAGTTTTGTTTTTGTTGCCCAGGCTGGAATGCAGTGGCATGATCTCGGCTCACCACAACCTCCACCTCCTGGGTTCAAGTGATTCTCCTGCCTCAGCCTCCCAAGTAGCTGGGATTACAGGCATGTGCCACCACTCCTGGCTAATTTTGTATTTTTAGTAGAGACGGGGTTTCTCTATGTTGGTCAGGCTGGTCTCGAACTCACAACCTCAGGTGATCTGCCTGCCTGGGCCTCGTAAAGTGCTGGGATTACAGGTGTGAGCCACTGTGCCCAGCCAGTTTCTGTATTTTAAGATTAAGGATGTTTGTCTTTTTCTTACTAATTTTTCTTTCTTTCTTACTTTTTTTTTTTTTTTTTTTTTTTGAGATAAGATCTTGCTGTGTCTCCCAGGCTGGTGTGTAGGGGCATCATCTTGGCTAACCGCAGCCTCAAACTCCTGGGCTCAAGGGATCCTCCCATTTCAGCCTCCGAGTAGCTAGGACTGCAGGTGTGTGCCACTATGCCCAGCATTTTTTTTTTTTAGTGGAGATGGGGTCCACTCTGTTGCTCAGGCTGGTTTTGAACCCCCAGCCTCAAGTGATCCTCCTTCCTTAGCCTCCCAAAGTGTTTGGATTACAGGCATGATCTACTATGTCCAGCCTCTTAATTTTTCAAGGGTTCTCTATGCACACACACACACACACACACACACACACACACACCCTCACTCGATTCTCTTTGATACTATTTATATCACAAATATCACTTTATACTATAGCTACTCTACTCCAGCCAAGTCAATATTCCATACTCAGTCTTGGCTGACACTAACTCCTGCTAGATCTGTGTCATACTTCTCCATGGTGAATGCCCCTTTACTTTCTTTGTCAAGGCATACCTGTTCTTTAAAATTTAGATGAAAACTTACCTCTTGGAGGTCTTTGTGTATAAGCACTCATCACATACAATCACCTTAGTACTGATTTTTTTCCCTATGTAGAGGAGGGAAAAGGCTGATGTATTACTAATATTGCTCATAAATTTCTGTGTGCATTAGTGTGTTTCTGTCTTGGCACATATGTGGCATTCAATAAATGTGAATTCTGTTGTTTAATCTACATATAGTCTTACATGTATATTTATTTTCTAGTTCAAATAATTTCAGAAACTGTTTTTTTTCGTAGTCCTCATGTTTATCTTATTCTCATCTGCAATATTAACCTTCTCAGCACCTGAATAACTAAAGTGAGAGGTCAGGTGAGGAACTGAGATGTTAGAGTTTACTATATGGTAGAGTGAAATGACTTCCCAAGAATTTTAGTTTTTGAATGTTTAATTTTGTAAACATTTTGCAATTATGAAATAAAACACACATATGGAAAAGTGCATAATAATTGTAGAAGTAAATACTTGTATAATCACAACCCAAGTTAAGTAATAAGCCATTTTTGTGAGGCCTTGCCCCATTAGACTACCTTCTCTCCCTTCAGGATATCTCCTTTAATTAATTTTATGGTAATTAATCCCTTGGTTTAAAAAGTTGTTTAACCACATATGCAAGCATTCCTGAATGATATAGTTTAGTTTTGCATGTTTTTGAACTTTATGTAATACAAAGCATACTGTAAGAATTCCTTTATGTCTTTTTTTTTTTTTGCTTAACATTAGGATTGAAAGATGAATTTATATTGTGTGCATAATTAATTTTTATTCTTGCGTAGTGTTCGTGAATGGAGTTGTATGAATTGCTATGATTTATTTACCTATCCTACTGTCGATGGACATTTGGGCTGTCTTCAGTTTGGAGCTATGGCAAACAGTAGGGTTATCAACATTCTTAAGCAAGGATCTTGGTGAATATTTGTCTGCATTTCTCTGAAGTACATACCCAAAAATGGAATTACTGGTCATATAGTATGTGTTTCTTCAATGTTTCTAGATACTGTCAAATTGATTTCTCCAAATAATATGAGGAAGACAATCACAGTAGACAGCTTTGAACGATTTCTAGTCAAAGCTGAATTTAGAAGTTTGTTCTGAAGGCAAATAATCTGATGCAGGGCAAAAGATTACTATTCCACCTGCCCAGTGATAGCAAATGTGATCTTTGTGGCCGAATAAGAGAGGAGCATAGTGTGACAGATATATAGGCTCTGTTGTAAGACATAAAGGTTTGAGGGAGTGGGGGAATGGAAGTCAAACCCTACCTCTGCTACTAAATTGCTGTGTTGACTTAAAGCTCAGGTTCAGCGTGGTCATCTGGAAAATATATTCAACACGGACACATAGGGATAAGTTTGTAATGGAGAATAAATGAGGTATTGAATATAAAGTGCCCTAATGCAGTGCTTTGCACATGATAAGTTCTTCAATGTTATTTTCCCTTCTTTTTAAAAAGGAAAGTATCAACCTATTTTAATGTTCACCTTCTATTTCCTGCAATATGTGGATAAGACTTTAAGATGCGTCTATTCTCAGAGTCATTTTCTAATCTGCCAAGATTTTTGGGCTCTCGTCGTCACTTCTTCTGGGAAAAGCAATTCACAATTTTATGGAGTGAATACTGAGAGTTGTCACACTTGTCCAGGGTTGCCAGTGTCTAGGACACACTGAAGAAGGACTCTCTCTTAAAGGAGAAAAAGATTAAACATTGCAAAATAAAGTGTAATGCTTATGTTGATCCTTCTATGCGAACACGCGCACTAGCATAGTGAACCTACCTCTGCTTCCACAATTCAGAGAAATCCCAGTTTCATCAGATTATTGTGTTGTATGTTGTGTGTGTGTGTTGTGTGTGTGTGTTTATAACATAATTTTTCCTGCTTATTACGTTGGAGTATGTGTGCTTGCAGGAAATAATCCAAAGAGCTAAAGGATAAACAGTACTTATATCTACCAAACTTGGGGAATTTCCTAGAAATGGGTGATTTACATCAGGTATAACTCCCAATGCAATCCCTCCCCCCTCCCCCCTCCCCATGATAGGCCCCGGTGTGTGATGTCCCCTTCCCGAGTCCAAGTGATCTCATTGTTCAGTTCCCGCCTATGAGTGAGAACATGCGGTGTTTGGTTTTCTGTTCTTGTGATAGTTTGCTAAGAATGATGGTTTCCAGCTGCATCCATGTCCCTACAAAGGACACAAACTCATCCTTTTTTATGGCTGCATAGTATTCCATGGTGTATATGTGCCACATTTTCTTAATCCAATCTGTCACTGATGGACATTTGGGTTGATTCCAAGTCTTTGCTATTGTGAATAGTGCTGCAATAAACATACGTGTGCATGTGTCTTTATAGCAGCATAATTTATAATCCTTTGGGTATATACCTAGTAATGGGATGGCTGGGTCATATGGTACATCTAGTTCTAGATCCTTGAGGAATCGCCATACTGTTTTCCATAATGGTTGAACTAGTTTACAATCCCACCAACAGTGTAAAAGTGTTCCTATTTCTCCACATCCTCTCCAGCACCTGTTGCACACCAACATGGCACAAGTATACATATGTAGCAAACCTGCACGTTGTGCACATGTACCCTACAACTTGAAGTTTAATAATAATAAATAAATTAAAAAAAAAAAAAAGAAATGGGTGATTTTTGTTTTGTGGAAATTTTTATTTGGATATTAAAGCAATCACTGGTAAATTATGAAGCAGAGTTCAAATTTTGCTTGGATTTTAAAAATAACAATGTTTTCAGGAAACTCTGTATTTCTGTAGTGTACTTTGGGCTGTGCCCTAACCTCTCTAGGAATACACATTTACTTCTGTCCTCCATTAGAGAGATCAGAAAAAGTTGAAAATTATTATTATCAAGAGGGTCTTCTCATATGCTCTTAGGTCATCTGCCATTCTCCTTCTGTGACTTTATTTCCTGGGATGCCACAGAAACCTTGTCTCGTTGGTGCAGACAGTACTAGGCCTGGGATGGGAGTATGAGGGTGTAGGGTTCGGGTGGGGTTTGTTGTCCTTTGCATGTTTGCAGAAAACATCATCCTGAGTTCTACGCCAATCTACAGAACCAGAAGTGATTATAAAATGCTCCAACAAAGTCCACACATTTTTAAAGCAAAGTCAGTAGATTAATAGATTTTAAGATTATTTTGGCCAGTTCTTCTTCTCTGCCTATTTCATATGCAGATGTTTCAAGTTTCATATTCTAGTCTGAAACCATCTGTAATTATCATAAGAGCTTAAGCTCTGTATCCCACATTTTACAAGGTAAGACAGTTTTGTACTCTTTTATGAGATGGTCAGTCAAATGTGGCCCCAAGAGGAGACACAAGAGAGGTTCAGAAGAAAGCAGAGTTTATTATACTCACAAGCCCTAAAGACAGGAGGCACAGCACACCATGCAGGGCCACATGGGAAAGATACTGCAGCTGTCAGGAGGCTAAAGACTAGAACAAAGGGAGCACTTGGGTCATGGGGTATGGTGGGAAAGGTAAAGCGGTGCAGGGTGAATAATTTTGTATTGACAAGTTTGAACAATTTCAGTGGACTTTGAGATATAGGGTTAAGGGTGGTCTCTAAGTGCCTGATACCTGACTCTGGGATGGTTAAGTCAGAGGAATATTGCTTCCTGATGTGCAATGGCTGATAGAGAAGGTATGGCTCTGGATTTGTTAGTTTGCACATCAAAGTCATGCTTTCAGCTGAGCCCTTTATATTGCTAAGAATTGGCTTGGGGTTGGGAGGAAGGGTCTCTCCTGCCAGAAAGATTTTTATTAGGATGTCAAAACATTATATCATAAAATAAGTAAAATACAAAGACAATAGTTCAAGTTTATAAAATGAGGGACTTGATCTGATTCTATGATCCCTATAGTTTCTTCCAATTTCTCAAATGCTAGGATTCCCTTTTAAATTTCTTTCTGATTAAGTGCTTAGCGTGACAAGGGGAACTTGAGTTTAACATAAAGTTGGTTTGCTACAAACACTGAGGTAATTAAGAAATGTTCATTATCTTGGCAAGAACTTTTTAGCTGGGTATATTTTGCCTTAATTATGGTGGTAATAACAAAGTCAATGAACTTAACACCTTTCCGTTAAGTGCCTCCAAATGTTTTATTCAGAAGTGCAGTGATTCTAAGAGGGCAAAATTAAATGTTCTGTCTGCACGATGAGCTTTATCATTGGATTAAATCAAATACATTTTGAGTTAAAGGTTAAAACTAGGTATGGAAACATTGTTAATTTAATTTCATATGCCATTATGAAAATTTTTACAAAAGCTAGATGTTAACGTTCTCACAATGGTCTAGGGACCTGGTGTTTGGGCATGTTTTCTATTAACTTTTTCTGGGGATCAAGTGTTAATGGTCTATCTTTCACTTTTCTGTATGTTCAGGAGTATGTAGGTGTTTTTAAAAAGCTACATGCAGTAAAATTCACTCTGTAGTGTAAATTCTATGCATGGAGTTGTACATCCACTATTACACTCATAACACAGAATAGTTCTATTACCAAAAAAAAATTCTCTTTATTACCTCCTTGTTGTCAAAACTTCTTCATCTAGCCCCAAACTTCAGCAAACACAGAGTTCTTTTCTGTGCCAACAGTTTTTCCTATTCAGAATGTCATACGATAAAACCATATAACATGGAGTTTTTTGAGTATGGCTTTTAAATTTTTATTGTTTTGCTTAGCAAGATTGGAATTGATCCATGTTGTTGTGAGAGTCAACAGTTCATTCTTTTTCATTGCTGAATGGTATTCCATTTGGTGACTGCATACAATTTATTTATTCATTCATTCATTCACAAGTTGAAGGACAGCTGAGTTGTTTCCAGTTTTTGGTAATTATGAATAAAACTGATAAATATTTGCATACAAATTTTTCTGTTAGCATAGTTTCTATATTTCTTGGGTAAATACCTAGGGAGTGACACTATTGTGTAGTATGGCACATATATATTTAATTATAAGAAACTATCAAACTATTTTCCAAAGTGGCTGCACGGCTTTTTCTTCCTTTTTAAATTATACTTTAAGTTCTAGGGTACATGTGCGCAATGTGCAGTTTTATTACATAGGTATACGTGTGCCGTGTTGATTTGCTGCACCCATCAACTCATCATTTACATTAGGTATTTCTCCTAATGCTATCCTTCCCCCAGCCCCCAACAGGCCCTGGTGTGTGATGTTCTCTGCCCTGTGTCCAAGTATTCTCATTGTTCAGTTCCCACCTATGAGTGAGAACATGTGGTGTTTGGTTTTCTGATCTTGTGATAGTTTGCTGAGAATGATGGTTTCTAGCTTCATACATGTCCCTGCAAAGGAAATGAATTCATCCTTTTCTTTGGCTGCATAGTATCCCATGGTGTATATGTGCCACATTTTCTTAATCTAGTCTATCACTGACAGACATGTGGGTTGGTTCCAAGTCTTTGCTATTGTGAATAGTGCCGCAATAAACATATGTGTGCATGTGTCTTTATGGTAACATGATTTATAATCCTTTGGGTTTATACCCAGTAATGGGATCACTGGGTCAAATGGTATTTCTAGTTCTAGATCCTTGAGGAATCATCAGACTGTCTTCCACAATGGTTGAACTAATTTACACTCCCACCAACAGTGTAAAAGCTTTCCTATTTCTCCACATCCTCTCCAGCATCTGTTGTTTCCTGACATTTTAATGATTGCCATTCTAACTGGTGTGAGATGAAATCTTATTGTGGTTTTGATTTACATTTCTCTGATGACCAGTGATGATGAGCATTTTTTCATGTGTCTGTTGGCTGCACAAATGTCTTCTTTTGAGAAGTGTCTGTTCATATCTCTTGCCCACTTTTCGATAGGGTTGTTTATTTTTTTTCTTGTAAATTTGTTTAAGTTCTTTGTAGATTCTGCATATTAGTCCTCTGCCAGATGGGTAGATTGCAAAAATTTTCTCTCGTTCTTCAGGTTACCTGTTCATTCTTATGGTAGTTTCTTTTGCTGTGCAGAAGATCTTTATTTTAATCAGATCCCATTTGTCCATTTTGGCTTTTGTTGCCATTGCTTTTCGTGTTTTAGTCATGAAGTCTTTGCCCATGCCTATGTCCTGAATGGTATTGCCTAGGTTTTCTTCTAGGGTTTGTATGATTTTATGTGTAACATTTAAGTCTTTAATACATCTTGAACTAATTTTTGTATAAGGTTTAAGGAAGGGATCCACTTTCAGCTTTCTACATATGGTTAGCCAGTTTCCCCAGCACCATTTATTAAATGGGGAATTCTTTCCCCATTTCTTGTTTTTATCTAGTTTGTCAAAGATCAGGTGGTTGTAGATGTGTGGTGTTATTTCTGAGGCATCTGTTCTGTTCCATTGGTCTATATATCTGTTTTGGTACCAGTACCATGCTGTTTTGGTTACTGTGGCCTTGTAGTATAGTTTGAAGTCAGGTAGCGTGATGCCTCCAGCTTTGTTCTTTTGGCTTAGGATTGTCTTGGCAATGCGGGCTCTTTTTTGGTTCCATATGAACTTTAGAGTAGTTTTTTCCAATTCTGTGATGAAAATCATTGGTAGCTTGATGGGGATGACATTGAATCTATAAATTACCTTGGGCAGTATGGCCATTTTCATGATACTGATTCTTCCTATCCATGAGCATGGATTGTTCTTCCATTTGTTTGTGTCCTCTTTTATTTCTTTGAGCAGTGGTTTGTAATTCTCCTTGAAGAGGTCCTTCACATCCCTTGTAAATTGGATTCGTAGGTCTTTTATTCCCTTTGTAGCAATTGTGAATGAGAATTCACTCATGATTTTGCTCTCTGTTTGTTATTGGTGTATAGGAATGCTTGTGATTTTTGCACATTGATTGTGTATCCTGAGACTTTGCTGAAGTTGCCTAACAGCTTAAGGAGATTTTGGGCTGAGACGATGGGGTTTTCTAAATATACAGTCGTTCATCTGCAAACAGGGACAATTTGACTTCTTCTTTTCCTAATTGAATATCCTTCATTTCTTTCTCTTGCCTGATTGTCCTAGCCAGAACTTCCAACACTATGTTGAATAGGAGTGATGAGAAAGGGCATCCCTGTCTTGTGCCAGTTTTCAAAGGGAATGCTTCCAGTTTTTTTCCCATTCAGTATGATATTGGCTGTAGGTTTGTCATAAATAGCTCTTATTATTTTGAGATATGTTCCATCAGTACCTAGTTTATTGAGAGTTTTTAGCATGAAGGCTGTTGAATTTTGTCGAAGGCCTTTTCTGCATCTATTGAGATAATCTTATAATGTTTGTCATTGGTTCTGTTTATGTGATGGATTACGTTTATTGATTTGCATAGTTGAACCAGCCTTGCATCCCAGGGATGATGCCACCTTGGTCGTGGTGGATAAGCTTTTTGATGTGCTACTGGATTCGGTTTGCCAGTATTTTATTGAGGATTTTTGCATTGTAGTTCATCAGGGATATTGGTCTAAAATTCTCTTTTTTTGTTGTGTCTCTGCCAGGTTTTGATATCAGGATGATACTGGCCTCATAAAATGAGTTAGGGAGGATTCCCTCTTTTTCTATTAATTGGAATAGTTTCAGAAAGAATGGTACCAGCTCCTCTTTGTAAGTCTGGTAGAATTCGGCTGTGAATCCATCTGGTTCTGGACTTTTTTTGATTGGTAGGCTATTAATGATTGCCTTAATTTAGAGCCTGTTATTGGTCTATTCAGAGATTCAACTTCTTTCTGGTTTAGTCTTGGGAGGGTGTATGTGTCTAGGAATTTATCCATTTCTTCTAGATTTTCTAGTTTATTTGCATAGAGGTGTTTATAGTAGTATCTGAAGGTAGTTTGTATTTCTGTGGGATCAGTGGTGATATCCCCTTTATCATTTTTTATTGCATCTGTTTGATTCTTCTCTCTTTCCTTCTTTATTAGTCTCACTAGCAGCCTATCAATTTTTTTGATCTTTTCAAAAAACCAGCTCCTGGATTCATTGATTTTTTGAAGGTTTTTTTGTGTCTCTATCTCTTTGAGTTCTACTCTGATCTTAAGTTATTTCCTGCCTTCTGCTAGATTTGAATTTGTTTGCTCTTGCTTCTCTAATTCTTTTAATTGCGATGTTAGAGTGTCGATATTATATCTTTCCTGCTTTCTCTTGTGGGCATTTAGTGCTATACATTTCCCTCTACACACTGCTTTAAATGTGTCCCAGAGATTCTGGTACATTGTGTCTCTGTTCTCATTGGTTTCAAAGAACATCTTTATTTCTGCTTTCATTTTCTTATTTACCTAGTAGTCATTCAGTAGCAAGTTGTCCAGTTTTCATGTAGTTGTGCAGTTTTGAGCGAGTTTCTTAATTCTGAGTTTCAATTTGATTGCACTGTGGTCTGAGAGACAGCTTGCTGTGATTTCTGTTCTTTTACATTCACTGAGGAGTGCTTTCTTCCAATTATGTGGTCAGTTTTAGAATAAGTGTGATGTGGTGCTGAGAAGAATGTATATTCTGTTGATTTAGGGTAGAGATTTCTGTAGATGTCTATTAGGTCTGCTTGGTGCAGAGCTGAGTTCAAGTCCTGGATATCCTTGTTAACCTTGTGTCTTGTTGATCTGTCTAATATTGACAGTGGGGTGTTAAAGTCTCCCATTATTATTGTGTGGGAGCCTAAGTCTCTTTCTAGGTCTCTAAGGACTTGCTTTATGAATCTGAATCTGGGTGCTCCTGTGTTGGGTGCATATATATTTAGGATAGTTAGCTCTTCTTGTTGAATTGATCCATTTACCATTATGTAATGGCCTTCCTTGTCTCTTTTGATCTTTGTTGGTTTAAAGTCTGTTTTATCAGAGACTAGGATTGCAACCTCTCCTTTTTTTTTTTCTGCTTTCCATTTGCTTGGATATCTTCCTGCATCTCTTTATTTTGAGCCTATGCATCTCATTATTTTGAGCCTATGTGTATCTTTGTACGTGAGATGGGTCTCCTGAATATAGCACACTGATGAGTCTTGACTCTTTATCCAATTTGCCAGTCTGTGTCTTTTAATTGGGGCATTTAGCCCACTTATATTTAAGGTTAATATTGTTATGTTTGAATTTGATCCTGTCACTATGATGTTAGCTGGTTATTTTGCCCATTAATTGTCACAGTTTCTTCATAGCATCCATGGTCTTTACAACTTGGCATGTTTTTGTAGTGGCTGACTGGTACCTTTTGTTCCTTTCCGTGTTTAGTGCTTCCTTCAGGAGCTCTTGAAGACAGACCTGGTGGTTACAAAATCTCACAGAATTTGCTTGTCTGTAAAGGATTTTATTTCTCCTTCACTTAAGAAGCTTAGTTTGGCTGGATATGATATTCTGGGTTGAAAGTTCTTTTCTTTAAGAATGTTGAATATTGGCCCCCACTCTCTTCTGGCTTGTAGAGTTTCTGCTGAGATATCTGCTGTTAATCTGATGGGCTTCCGTTTTTGGGTAACCCAAACTTTCTCTCTGGCTGCCCTTAACATTTTTTCCTTCATTTCAACCTTGGTGAATCTGACAATTATGTGTCTTGGGGTTGCTCTTCTCGAGGAGTATCTTTGTGGTGTTCTCTGCATTTCCTGAATTTGAATGTTGGTCTGCCTTGCTAGGTTGGGGAAGTTCTCCTGGATAATATCCTGAAGAGTGTTTTCAACTTGCTTACATTCTCCCCGTCACTTTCAGGTACACCAATCAAATGTAGATTTGGTGTTTTCACATGGTCCCCTATTTCTTGGAGGCTTTGTTCATTCCTTTTCACTCTTTTTTCTCTAAACTTGTCTTCTTGCTTTATTTCATTAATTTGATCTTCAACACTGATATCTTTTCTTCCACTTCATTGAATCAGCTATTGAAGCTTGTGCATGCATCATGAAATTCTCGTGCCATGGTTTTCAACTCCATCAAGTCATTTAAGGTCTTCTCTATGCTGTTTATTCTAGTTAGCCATTCGTCTAACCTTTTTTTCAAGGTTTTTAGCTTCTTTGTGATGGATTAGAATATGCTGCTTTAGCTCAGAGAAGCTTGTTATTACTGACCTTCTGAAGCCTACTTCTGTCAACTTCTCAAAGTCATTCTCCTTTCAGCTTTGTTCCGTTGCTGGTGAGGAGCTGCAATCTTCTGGAGGAGAAGGGGAGATCTGGTTTTTGGAATTTTCAGCTTTTCTGCCCTGATTTCTCCCCTTTTTTGTGGTTTTATATACCTTTGGTCTTTGATATTGGTGACCTACAGATGGGGTTTTGTTGTGGATGTCCTTTTGGTCGATGTTGATGCTATTCTTTTCTATTTGTTAGTTTTCCTTCTGACAATCAGGTCCCTCATTTACAGGTCAGTTGGTGTTTGCTGGAAGTCCACCACAGACCCTATTTGCCTGGGTATCACCAACGGAGGCTGCAGAACAGCAAATATTGCAGAACAACAAATATTGCTGCCTGATCCTTCCTCTGGAAGCTTTGTCCCAGAGGGGCACCCGCCTGTATGAGGTGTCTGTTGGCCCCTTTTGGAATGTGTCTTCCAGTTAGGCTACACAGGGGTCAGGGACCCACTTGAGGAGCTAGTCTGTCCATTCTTGGAGCTCAAACACCATGCTGGGAGAACCACTGCTCTCTTCAGGGCTGTCAGACAGGGATGTTTAACTTTGCAGAAGTTTCTGCTGCCTTTTGTTCAGCTATGCCCTGCCCACAGAGTTGGAGTCTATAGAGGCAGTAGGCCTTGCTGAGTTGCAGAGGGCTCTGCCCAGTTTGAGCTTGCTGGCCACTTTGTTTACCTACTCAAGCCTCAGCAATGGCAGACGCCCCTCCCCCTGCCAGGTTGCAGCCTCGCAGGTGGATCTCAGACTCCTGTGCTAGCAGTGAACAAGGCTCTGTGGGCGTGGGACCCACTGAGCCAGGCGTGGGAGAGGATCTCCTGTTCTGCCAGTTGCTAAGACCATGGGAAAAGCACAGTATTTGTGCGGGAGTGTCCCATTTTTCCAGGTACAGTCTCTCATGGCTTCCCTTGGCTAGGAAAGAGAAATCCCCAGACCCCTTGTGCTTCCTGGGTGAGGCAATGCCCCGCCCTGCTTTAGCTCACCCTCTGCAGGCTGCACCCACTGTCCAACCAGTCCCAATGAGATGAACCAGGTGCCTCAGTTGGAAATACAGAAATCACCTGTCTTCTCCGGTCTTCTGTGTCAATCATGCTGGGAGCTGCAGAATGGAGCTCTTCCTATTCAGCCATGTTGGTCTGGATGCTACCACTACCAGTAAATGTATGAGATTTCCCAATGCTCCACATCCTAACTGCACTTTATTTTATTAGATTTTTTAAATTTTAGCTATTCAATTAGATATATAGTGGTGTCTCTTTATATTTTCAATGATGTTAATTATCTTTTTATAGTTTATTTTCCATCTGCATATATGCTTTGGTGAAGTGTCTGTTCAGATCTTATGCCCACTTTTAAATTGAGTGGTTTGTTTTCTCATTGTTAAGTTTTAAGAATTTTTTATGGATTCTGTTTACAAGTCCCTTGTCAGATGACTTGGAAATATTTTCTCCTCATCTATGGCTTGTATTTTAATAGGTCAAAGGTTTTAAATTTTGATAAAGTTCAATTTTTCATTATTTTCCTTTTATGAATCACACCTTTGGTATCATATCTGAGAACTCTTTGGTTAACCTACGGACACAAATATCTCCTATGTTTTTTTCTAACATTTTTATAGTTTTGCATTTTACATCTAGATCTATTTTGAGTTAATTTTTCGTTGGAAAGGTAAGATACAGGGTGTGATGAATTTGTTTTTACACATATGAACATCCAGTTGGTCCAGCATCTTTAGTAAAAGACTCTCCTTTCTCCACTAAATTTGTTTTGCAATTATGCCACAAATTAATTGTCCATATATGAGTGGTTCTATTTATGAACTGCCTGTTCTGTTTTATTTACCTATGTGGCTATCCTTTTACTAGTACTTTACTGTCTTAATTACTATCTCAAACTCCTGACCTCACTTCAAGTAATCTTCCTGTCTCTGTCTCCCAAAGCACTGGGATTACAGGCATGAGCCACCATGCCTGGCTAATTACTGTCACTTTATAGTAAGTCCTGAATTTAGGTAATGTGAATCTTCTGGCTTTTTTTCTTCTTCAGAAATAATTTGGTCATTTTGGTATCTTTGCCTTCACATATCAATTTTAGAATCTGCTTGTCAATACCTAGAAAAGAGCTGTGGGATTTCCATGGGATTGCATTGATTCTATATATCAGGTTGAAAAAAAATGATAACAATATTGACTTTTCTAATCCATGGATATCATATATCTTTTCATTCATTTAGATCTGTGATTGCTTTTATCAGTGTTTTGTATTTTTCATCATATTGGTTCTGTACACATTTTGTTAAATGTGTCTGTTTATTGTGTTATTGTAAATGGCACTGTTTCTAATTTTGACTTCCAATTATTCATTGCTAATATATAGGAATACTATTAATTTTTGTATATTGGCCTTGAACCCTAGTACCTTGCTAAACTCATTTAGTATTTCTAGGAGCTCTTTTGTAGATTCCCTTGGATTTTTGATATATGCAATCATAGTATCTGCAAACAGAGGGCATTTTCTTTCTTCTTTATAATTTATATACCTTTTTCTTCCCCTCACTTAATGGCACTGGTTAGATCTTACAGCACAATATTGAATAGGAGTAGTGGAAGCAGCTATCTTACCTTATTTCTAATTTTAGAAAAAAAATTTAGTCTTTCACCATTAATATATGTATTAATATATGTTATGTACTATATATTTTGTTGGTAGATGACTTTTATCAGGATAAAGAACTTCCTGTGCATTCATCATTGCTGAGAGTTTTTTTTTCAAAACTTTCATTACTAGATATGAATTTTCTCAATTGATTTTTCTGCATCTATTAAAACGATCATGTAGGTTTTCTTCTTTAGTCTGCTAATATGATGAATTACATTGATTGAATTTTGAATGTTAAAACAACTTTGCATTTCTGGGATAAACCCTATTGTGTCATGATGTGTTATCCATTGTATATATTGCTTGATTTTATTTGCTTATATTTTAAACTCTATTTTTATGGCTTTTAATTTACATTAATGCCCTGGATTTTTTTCTTGTGTATTGTCTGGATTTGGCAGCAAGCTAACGCTGGCCACATGAAATAATTTGGAGGTATTCTTTTCTTTTTTATATTATAGAAGTTATTGTATAAATTTTATGTCTTTCTTTAGGGACATGAAGAAATTTCTTTAAGAAAATTCTACTAAGAAATGTTTAGTAGAATTGGCAAGTGAAATCATCTGGGACTGGAGTTTGTTATAAGGTTTTAAACTAGTAATTTAATTTTTTAGTGGCTATAGTACAATTCCAGTTATGTATTTTTTCTTAAATGACTTTTGGTAGTTTGTGTTTTTAAAGGCCTTTGGACCATGTATTAGTCAGGGTTCTCTAGAGGGACAGAACTAATATATATAAAGGGGAGTTTATTAAGTATTAACTCACGTGATCACAAGGTCCCACAATAGGCCATCTGCAGGCTGAGGAGCAAGGAGAGCCAGTTTGAGTTCCCAAACTGAAGAACTTGGAGTCCGATGTTCGAGGGCAGGAAGCATCCAGCACATGGAAAAGATGTAAGCTGGGAGGCTAGGCCAATCTCTCTTTTCACATTTTTCTGCCTCCTTTTTTTTTTTTTTTTTTTTTTTGAGACGGAGTCTTGCTCTGTTGCCTAGGCTGAAATGCAGTGGCATGATCTTGGCTCACTGCAAGCTCCGCCTCCCGAGTTCACACCACCCCTGCCTTAGCCTCTCTGGTAGCTGGGACTACAGGCACCCGCCACCATGCCCGGCTAATTTTTGTATTTTTAGTAGAGACGGGGTTTCACCGTGTTAGCCAGGATGGGGCTGCCTGCTTTTTACTCTAGCTGTGCTGGCAGCTGATTAGATTGTGCTGACCCAGATTAAAGGTGGGTCTGCCTTTCCCAGCCCACTGACTCCAGTGTTAATCTCCTTTGGCAATACCCTCACAGAGACACCCAGAATCAATACTTTGTATCTTTCAATCCAATCAAGTTGACACCCAGTATTAACCATCACAAGTCCACCCCTTGTCAACTTGAACCCATACACATCTCCTGAGATTATATGTAATCTTCAAATAAAGACAATAATAAGGTCATAGTTATGCCTAAAATAAGATAACTCTCCTTCATACAACTGGAAACGCCCCAATCCCCAACCCAAGTACTATTATATAAAGTTAACAATACTTAAATGCTGATGTGAAGTCAATAAATCTTATGTCATGATAAAGGAGAAAGGAAATAAAATGAAGATATTTTCTTAGTACAAGTGTATACATGCACAGATATGTTTTTAACAAAAGAAGGACATACTCATGACAATTACAATCCTTGGTTCTGCAACTGGTCACGTGGTTGTAGCTGGTATTGATGACTACCTTCTTCTACTACCCATTCTGTATTCCCTTTGCCTTCAGCAAGCACCTCAGCAGGTTGTGGTTTTTTTCTTAGTGGAGTGACCCAAACTTTCACTCCGGAAGGACCTGGGTCATTTGTAGTTCTGCCTGGATTAGGCTGTTGTAGTTTCCCATTGCCCTTAATCATAGGGCATGGTAATACTAAGAGATTCCCAGTGGATCTCCTGTATTCCATGCATACTCCTCTTTACCTCCATTGTGGACTAGTGAACTGATTTCATCCTGATAGTCTGGGTCAATCACCCCAGCCAACAGTGTAACTCTCTTAGCCTGTTGACTTAGAGGTAGGAGAAGCCCAAAGTGTCCCGGTGGCAATCTTAACTTCCAGTTTAATGGAATTGTTGTGTTTCCTGGTGACAGCATTCCTCCCTCTGGAACTAAGACCTCTAGGCCAGGAGAACAAACATAATGTTGCAGGAACAGAAAACAAAAATTTTGCTCGTGGATCACTAGGGGTGATGGCGAGTGGTGCCATTTCCACTTCCACCCCTTGATTCCAGGACCCATGAATCCCGCCTATGGGAGAAACAGTACCATATACTGGATGCTGATTCAGAGCATACATGGCCTTCTGGAGAACTTTGCCCTCAGTCCTGGAAAATATTGTCACCTAGTTCACATTGTAATTGTGACTTCAAAAGGCCATTCCACCATTCTATCAATCCACCTGCTTCAGAGTGGTAGGGAACATGGTAAGACCAGTGAATTCCATGAGCCTGAGTCCACTGCCATACTTCTTTAACCATAAAGTGAGTGCCTTGGTGAGAGGCAATGCTGTGTGTAATACCATGACAGTGGAGAAGGCATTTTATGAGTCCATGGATGGTAGTCTTGGCAGAAACATTGTGTGCAGGATCAGCAAACCCATGAGCAGAGTACGTGTCTATTCCAGTAAGCACAAACCTCTGCCCTTTCCATGATGGAAGAGGTTCAGTACAATCAACCTGCCTCCAGGTAGCTTGCTCATCACCCCAAGGAATGGTGCCATATCGAGGGCTCAGTATCTGCTTCTGAAGCCAGGAGATAGCATCCTTGAATTCATCATTTTCTTTTATCATTTTATCTACTGAACTTAGGAGGAGCCAATCAGTTTCATTATGTTTCTTGTTTCTCCACATATGGTCAAATATATTATGTACAGAGTCACTAGACTCCTTGCCTCTCATGAGCGATGAATCAGGAGTGTCAAATGCATTTATTTTGCATAACTCTCTAAACAGTTGATGCCAAGGACTATCAGTATCCTCTATGCTATTAGAAGTACAGTCCTTAGCAATTTTGGGTCCAATCATATAAAGCAGCCAACTCCAGAAACCCCAAAACCAAAGAAATAACTCCATTCTTAATATTCTGTTCCTCTAAAACCACTCCTGGTACCAAAATCTGTATTAAGGTTCTCCAGAGAACTCTCTCTCTATATATATATAGAATATATATATATAGGATATATATATATAGAGAGAGAGAGAGAGAGCAAAGTTTTTAAAGTATTAACTCACACAATCACAAGGTCCCACAATAGGCCATCTGCAGGCTGAGGAGCAAGGAGAGTCAGTCCGAGTTCCAAAACTGAAGAACTTGGAGTCTGATGTTTGAGGGCAGGAAGCATCCAGCACGGGAGAAGATGTAGGGTGGTAGGTTAGGCCCATCTCTCTTTTCACATTTTTCTGCCTGCTTTTTATTCTAACTGTGCTAGTAGTTGATTAGATTGTGCTGACCCAGATTAAGGGTGGGTCTGCCTTTCCCAGCCCACTGACTCAAACGTTAATCTCCTTTGGCAACACCCTCACAGACACACTCAGGATCAATACTTTGGATCCTTCAATCCAATCAAGTTGATACTCAGTATCAACCATCACAGGCCATTTCATTTATGTTGTTGAACTTACGGGATTGTTTGTAGTAACTACTTTTTATCATTTTAATATTTGTGCTGTCTTTAGTGGTGTACTGCTTTCATTCCTGATATTGGTAAATTGTATCTTCACCCTTTGTTCTTCATCAGTCTTTCTTGATGATTATACATTTCGTTAATCTTTTCAAAGGATCAGCTTTTGATATCATTGTTTTCTCTGTTGTTTTTCTATTTTAGTTTCATTTATTTGTGCTCATAAGAGAAATTAACAACTTAAGGGGAGAAAAAGAGTCTATTACATTTCCCCAGATATTTGCCATTGATATTGCTTTTTCTTCATTCCTAAAGTTCCAAGTTTCTATAGGGTATCATTTTTCTTCAACCTGAAGGGCTTCCTTTTGTATTCATTTTAGAAAAGGTTTGTTGGTTTTTCATCTGAAACTTCATAAGAATTCCTTCATCTGAAAATTTATTTATTTTTTCTTTATTTTGAAGGATATTTTCACTGGATATAGAATTCTAGGTAAACAGTTTTTTTCTCTCAACAGTTTAAAGATGTTCTTTTGCTGCCTCTGGCTTTGAAAGTTTCTGATGAAAAATCCATATTCATTTGGATCATATTTAAAAAAATTTTATCCAAGATTTCATTTTTTTCTTCTGGTTGCATTCAAGAGTTTTTCTTAACAGTGAGACACCTAGAGTGCAAAATTTCAGGAAGCACTCACTCTCAAGGTGATGCATGTACAGTGTTGGCAGTTGACCAGCCCTGAAAGCCAGTGACCTCTCATGAAGATTCTTTTCTTGTCCAAACTTTAGTCGGGCTCCTGAACTTTCTCCTCTGCCCGTTTGTGTATTTCCTTGTAAAATCCAGTTTTACTAACGAACCCTACTAAGTCAGTTTAGTATGAACCTTCACCCTCATTATCTGATCACTCTTGATATCTGATCCAGTTCCTCTTCCTCCACCCTGCCCTAGGCGATGTCTGATCACCCTAGCATAAATCCTGTTAGATTGGTTTAGCTAGAATTTCCCTTACCTGATGCTTCCTCTTACTAATTTTCCATCCACTGAGCCTCACTCTGCTCCTTAGATATGAATTCCTGCTGGCCCATGCTGTATTTGAAGTTGAGTCCAATCTCTTTCCCCTACTGCAAAATCCCATTATCGTGGTGGTCACTGCACCTATTGCAATGGTCCTGAATGAAGTCTTCCTTACTGATCCTTAATAAGCATCATTGAATTTTTTTTTTTAACACCTCTTAAAATTTTCTCCTTAGGTGCCTACCTTGCATTATCCTAGTCCCAGCCTGGTTTGAACTCCTCAGCTCCTGGGAGCCTACTATCTTAGCTTTTCCTGTCAGAATAACAGGAAAAACTGGGTTCCCCTTGCACTGTCTTGTCGTTCCACACAATTGGGACTGCCCTCAATATAATGCAGCAAGAGGGAAGAGAGAGAAAATTGAACAGGAATTTTTCCTTACACTCTTTGGACCACAAACATCGTTTTCCTCATCTCCTTTGGCCAGATAGATGGTTTTCTCTCAGGGATTCAGATGCCCACACAACCATCACCATCAAGTTTGCAGTGTGGCTCTGTGACTTGGGCTGACCTAGGGGCAAGTCTCAGAGAGAAAAAGAGAGAGATAGGGTTTAAAAAAAAAAAAAAAAAAAAAAAAGAAAGCCAAACTAGGAATTTCTCACATACTGATTGCCTTGCAGGAGTCCTTTTTCTCAGTTCTCTTGCCAGAAAAAGGATGGTTCTTTCAGTTTTTGCTGTCAAACTCACTGTGCAGTTCAATGGTCATTTTCTTATCTTTCTCACACATTGAACCACGCAGTTCTTAAGAAAGGGAGCTATGTCTAACTCTCCCAGACATTAGTGTCTAACTGTAATTCCTGGCAATTGATAACACTGAAAACACATTTGTTAAATAATTGGATAAACTAAACTATGGAGGGCTCATATCTGTCTTCTAAATATGGGTAACTACACATAAAGGATACTTTCATCCAGACATATATTTTTTACCCAGATGTTGTGAAGTCAACCTGTTTTTTGAGATTTAAGGTCTGATTTAAGTGTAATACTTTCCTACACACTTTGGCAGATTCCTAGGGATTATGTTCTGATCATCTGATTTTCACATTGAATTTTCAATTTGACTGCAATTTGCCTCCTATGACTCTTGTTTCTGCTGTACAGTGAATCAAATATGAGACTTAACTTTTTCTTTGTTCCCCAAATCCTTGATGCAAAGCTTTTGTGTGTGTGTGTGTGTATGTATGTGTGTGCACGAATGTCTGTGCATCTGTTTGTGTATGTGTGTGTGCAGACTTCGAGAAGGTCCAGGATGATGGAGGGCTAGCACTTCACAGACAATAAACTTAAAACTGAATATTAAATGCTTTTAAGGGTCCATCTACCACATCACTACAGTCTCCCACTCTTTAGATTCAATTTCCTTCACATTATTATACAGAATAACTTATCTTTCCACACTTCCACTCAGTTTGGATCTACTTTTGCATTTTCAAAGACTCATTCTTAGGCTTTTCCAAAATAAAGAGTAATCTAACCCTTTAGTCCAACAGAAGAGCTGGCAGAGGCCTTTAAGGTTTCAGTTTCCTCTCTCTCTTCTCTTTAACGAGTGTATAAGGATTTCTTTTTCAGTTAGTATGATTTAAGCTAGGCTTTCCACACTTTCTTGCTTTCTTTACAAAATACAGAAGCTATTAAAGTCAGCTTAAGGTTTTAAGTGAAAATTTATTCATCCTGCTACACTTCCTGACAGACATACATGTTTATTTGCTAAAGACCAGGAAAAAAGCATAAGAAGAGTATCACTCTAAAGACCAGGAAAAAAGCATAAGAAGAGTATCACTCTTCAAGCATAAGAAGAGTATCACTGCTTATTTGCAAAAGAGCATGGGATTTGGAGTTGAAAGACCTGTGCTTGAATCCTGGCTATATGACTTCGTACCTGAGTTATTTTGAGATAAGTTTATATCTCAAACTGTGGAAGGCTCATAATACATCTTTTCCATATAAAGGTACTTACATATAAATACTCATAGTTTGGTTCATCTATATTAAGTCCCTATAGTTTTGTTCATCTATCGATCATCTCTTTGAGCCTCTTTTTATCATCTGTAAAATGAGAATAATCATATTTTTTGGAATTCGAAGTTGCTGTAAAAATGAAACAAAAGAATACCTGCAGAGACATTTCATAAAGCATAATTTGTGCTATAAACATTAGCTATTATTTTCTTTATAATGTCTCCATTTTAACAGTGATTATCTCACAGGTAGTTATTTATTCTACAACATTAAATCCAAAAGCTTCCTCCATTCTCGATCAATTTTGAAGCAACATCTTTACAATGGAAGTACCTGAAAGTCAAACTGTAGCTGAGGAGACTCCCATGCAAAAGATCCCCTATACTGTAAGGATACTTTTTTTTTTTTTTAATCTCCACACCTCACTTTCTCTTCTTGCTGTACCCCAACATCGGGGTCAAATAATTTCCATGTGACGACAGAGAAGATTAGTGGTGGAGAGAGGAAAATAGAATATGAATGGAGGGGCCTATAAATTACTTGCCTATAGTTATATTCAGGAAATTTGATTTGTATTGGCAAAGAGTCAGTCATCCTTTTAGGGTAAGTCCAATACAGATATGTTTAGTATGCTTCTTAATATCTGTGTGTATCCATTATCCCTGTGACCAAATCACACGTAATGGCAATTCTTGGTTGTTTTCAAATGAAGCTAAATTTGATCAAGTAATCTAGATATGAAAACTAAAAATCTATTGCTGAGAATATTTGAAGTGCTGGAAAATTGTGAAATTGACTCTTGTTGGGGAAGATATATCTATGCCTTATAAACTATAGAACTTTATATTAGCCATATCAAATCTCCTATGGAAATAGCACTGGGCTTTTTGGTATTTCTTTGGTTTGAACATGAATTTACTTAAATGAAAAGGGCAACAGCATTCCGGAAAATTGCTTGTACTGATGAGCTACCCAAAAGCATATAAGTGTGGCCAAATGCTCTGAGATTATCATTTAATAATGTTGGAAGTTTATTGATCATCCTTCAAATCCATTTACTGTGATTAATGTCCATGTTAAAGTTCCTGGGTTTGGAAGGCCAGCTTGCACCATCTCTCCCTCATTAAAACAATTTCCTTAAAAAAATTTAAAGGCAATTTTACAACAAAATGAAAGAAAATTTAAACAAGGAAATATAAGTCACTTTCTATGCCACTATCCTAATGCAATAATAGACTTACTTGTTTTCATATATCCTTCTGAATCCATTAGCATATATTGTTTTGTAGTTATTATCCTAATGATCAGACAGATTTAGAATCTGTGTTTTTTACTTAACATTATGTTATTAACACTTCCAATGATGTTATGTCATATTTATCATTACCTCTTGTAATTGGTGCTTAACAATATTTTGGCAGTGTCTTATTCCATTAATTTAATGGGCTCTCATTTACATGGACATTTAAATTGTTTTCAAATATTTGCTGTTACAGGTATTAGTGCATTATACTATGAATATAGCATTTAGCTATTTTTTTCTTTCATTTCTTTAGAAAGCATTTCCTAGTAGATTAAAAAATTATTGAAATTTTTCCACCTCACAGTGCCAACCAGCACATAGGAGTATGGCAAAGTTGACACAATATTGCCAGTTTTTCAATGTGAATATTTAAAACTTCAGAATAATTTAATAGTTATAAATTGTTATCTAAAGGTTGACTTTACATTTTTATGAAAAATAAGGTTGAACATTTTCTATATATTTGTTTATTAGAACTTTCATTGTGCCTCTATTCATTGCCCATTTTATCTAATGGTGGGTTGACATATTGTCTTATAATATATAGTAATAATTTGCTGCAAATATCTTCCTGTTTTAGTTTTTTCTTTTAATTTTTTATTTTTAATGCAAAATACTTTTAATTTTAGATGATCAAACATATTTTCAATTGTCTTTATGATTTCTTAGCTTGCTTCAAATAGAGGAAGTGATTGTTTCTTCAAAGAATTGATAAATAATATTTTGGTTTTTTTCTATCTTCCTACAGTAAAATATAGTAATTCAACTCTTTAATCCTTGAGTTTGTTTTGAAAATTTGGGACTCATATACTTCAAATTGGTGGTGCTAATGAAATAATATGCTCTTAGATTTCTATGTACAAACATAGAGAGAATTAATTGTGACTGAATTGAGACTTGTATACATTTGATAAGCAAACATGAAGACTAAAAAAAAAAAAAATCAAAGGCAAAGAGTTATTACAAACTGACCAATGTGTAAATATTTCTTATTTCACATGATCATGTTGAGAAACTGAACATTTGAAAAAATTATATTCCATAAAAGTGTTGCGTATTTTTTCTATTTTCTGGAAGATTTTGTGTAATTTTAAAATTGTATGTATTTTTGAAGTTTGCTGGAAATTTCCTTCAATATTACCTGAGCCTGAAATTTGTATGTGACTTCGTAAAGTTATGCTACTATTCTATATCTTTTCAAGTCTGTTTTGGTAAGTTTTGTTTTCTAGTATATTTTCGTATCATCTAAGTTTTCAAAATGTCTGGCATAGTTTTTTTTTTTTTTATAGTGCTCTCAGCATTACAAAAATCTGTAATGTAGTGGTAGTTGTTCCTCCGTTTATTTTATGTTATCTGTTTATTTTTTCAGAGACAGGGTCTCACTCTGTTGTTCAGACTAGAGTGCAGTGACATGATCATAGCCCACTGAATCCTGAAACTTCTGGACTCAAGCAATCTTCTCACCTCAGTCTCCCAAGTATATGGGACTACAGGCATGTGCCACCATACCCAGCTAATTTTTTTATCGTTTAAATTTTTCGTAGAGATTGGGCTTCACTATATTGCTCAGGCTGGTCTCAAACACCTGGCCTCAAGTGATCCTCCCTCCTCAACCTCCCAAAGTGCTGGGATTGTAGGCATGAGCCACTGCGCCTGGACTATTCTTCCTTTTAAATCACATTTTAGTTTGTTCCTTCTCTTTGTCTCCCTTTTCGTAGATTAATCCTCCAGAGAATTATTGAGCTTTTCTCTTTAAGGAGTTGAATGTGTCTTCTTCATGATGCCCTCTAATGACTCTTTGTTTTCTGTTTTATTTATTTCCTGCTTTCAATTTGATAGCTTAAAACATTTTTTTTTTATGTTTCACACTCATTAATTTCAGCTTTTATCTATCCTAGTATATGTTTATATTAAATATAAAATTTCCCTCTAAGTATCACTTTAACAGTATTCCACAAGTTTTTATATGTAATTTTTAAAATTTTCTTCTAAGTATTTTAACATTTCCTTTACGATTTTTTTCAACTTTTCAGTTATTTAAAAGATGTGTTTTGGGGCAGATGCGGTGGCTCACGCCTGTAATCTCAGCACTTTGGGAGGCCGAGGCGGGCGGATCATGAGGTCAGGAGATCAAGACCATTCTGGCCAACATGGTGAAACCCTGTCTCTACTAAAAATACAAAAATTACCTGGGCATGGTGGCGTGTGCCTGTAATCCCAGCTACTAGGGAGGCTGAGGCAGGAGAATCCCTTGAATCAGGGAGTCAGAGATTGAAGTGAGCCGAGATCGTGCCACTGCATTCCAGCCTGGCAACAGAGTGAGATTTCATCTCAAAAAAAAAAAAAAAAAAAAAAAGAGGCGTTTTAAAATTGCCAAAGATATGAAGAGTCTCAAATTTTTCTCTTTATTATTGATTTCTAATTTAATTGCATTGTGGTAGGAAGACATAATCTGTATTATATGAATTCTTTGAAATTTGTTGAGACTATGCCTATGGATAATATTTGCAAATGCAGATGTCCCTAGTGCTCATAAAAAGAATGCGTATCTTAGTCTGCTCAGGCTACCATAACTACACACTATAGACTGGATGGTTTAAACGACAGGAATTTATTTCTTCCAGTTCTGGAGACTGTAGTTCTGGAGATCAAGGTGCTAGCCAATTCCGTTCCTGTAAGAGCTCTCTTCCGAGCTTGTTTGCAGGCAGCCTTCTGTACTCACATGGCCTTTCCTCAGTGCAGGTAGCACTGGGGGGAAGATGGTGGAGGAGACAACAAGAGAGAGAGGAAAAGACAGAGAGAGAAAAAGAGAGAGAGAGAGATCAATTTTCCTCTTCTTAGAAGGCCACTACTGCCATTTTAAAGGTCCTACTCTCATGAGTTAATCTAACTCTAAATACCTCCCAAATGCCCTATCTCCAAATAGCATCACATTAGGGCATACCCCAAAAGGTATCTGAGTAAAGTCTAAATTAATTCAGAAAGTTTATCTTGCCAAGGTTAAGTATGCACCCATGACACAGCCTCAAGAGGTTCTGAGGACCTGCGCCCAAGGTGGTGGGGGCATAGCTTGATTTTATACATTTTAGGGAGACACGAGACATCAGTCAATATGTGTAAGATGTACACTGGTTCAGTCCAGAAAGTCGGGACAACTCAAGGCAGGGAAGGGAGCTTCCAGGTTATAGGTAGATGAGAGACAAATGATTGCATTCTTTGAGTTTTTGATTAGCCTTTCACTGAATACACAATTTACATGTGAGAGAAGAGTAGAAGAAATAGTCACTTATGCCTTGGTCTGGCTTTAGTGGAACAATAGGGCAGAGGAAGCCATCAGATATACACTTGTCTCACATGAGCCTCAGAGGAATGACTTTGAGTTCTGTCTGCCCTTTGTCCACAAGGAATTTATTTGTGGGAGAATTGTGAGGGAGGTATGTATCTTTTTTTATCTTTGTAGCTATCTTATTTAGGAGTTCAATGGGAGACAGATTTGCCTGATGCAGTTCTTAGTTTGATTTTTCCCTTGGCTTAGTGATTTTGGGGTCCTGAGATTTATTTTTCTTTTACAGGGGATTAGGGCTTCAACATATAAATTTGTAGGAGGACAGAAACATTCAGTTCATAGCAATGTGTATTCTTTTTTTTTTTTTTTTTTTTTTGAGATGCAGTCTCGCTCTGTCGCCCAGGCTGGAGTGCAGTGGCAGGATCTCAGCTCACTGCAAGCTCCGCCACCCGGGTTCACGCCATTCTCCTGCCTCAGCCTCCCAAGTAGCTGGGACTACAGGCGCCCGCCACCTCGCCCGGCTAGTTTTTTGTGTTTTTTTAGTAGAGACGGGGTTTCACCGTGTTAGCCAGGATGGTCTCCATCTCCTGACCTCGTAATGCGCCCGTATCGGCCTCCCAAAGTGCTGGGCTTATAGGCTTGAGCCACCGCGCCCGACCGCAATGTATATTCTTTAATTAATAGGTACTGATGTATGTATGTCAAGTAATCAATCATGTTATTTATGTTATTCAAATTTTTACTATCTTTGTCAGAGGCGTTTGAACCAGAGCAACTCCATATTGAATAAGAGCTGGCTAAAATAAGGTTGAAAGCTACTGGACTGCATTCCCAGATGGTTAGGCATTCTAAGTCACAGGATGGGGTAAGAAGTCAGCGCAAGATACAGGTCATTAAAACCTTGCTGCTAAAACAGGTTGCAGTAAAGAAGACAGCTAAAACCCACCAAAACCAAGATGGCAACGAGCGCGACCTCTAGTTGTCCTCATGGCTACACTCTCTCTAGCACCAGGACAGTTTACAAATGCCATGGCAACATCAGGAAGTTACCCTATATGGTCTAAAAAAGGGAGGCATGAATAAACCACCCTTTTTAAAAAATCATATTATCAAGAAATAGCCATAAAAGTGGACAACCAACAGCCCTCAGGGCTGCTCTGTCTATGGAGTAGCCATTCTTTAATTCCTTCACTTTCCTAATAAACTTGCTTTCACTTTACTCTGTGGACTCACTCTGAATTATTTCTTGTGCGAGATCCAAGAACCCTTTCTTGCGGTCTGGATCTGGACCCCTTTCTGGTAACATCTTTATTAGTTTTTATATGTTTAGTGTATCAGTAATGTTGGAGGTATGTTGAGGTCTTCCACTATGAGGATGGTTTTAAATTTTTTTCTGCAATGTTAATGGTTTTTGCTAATTACTTTTGGGACATTGTTAAAGAAAAAATTACTTATTATACTTGTTAAAGGTGGTAAGAAAGACTCTTCAAGGGGGCCATAGCAATAGATACAGGAACCACAGCAATGGGTTCTTGTAGTGGGGGAGAGAGATTAAATTCAACTCTGACTCCAACAAGAACATGTAGGATTTATAACGGAGGAGCAGAGTTAGGGTCAGTGGATGGAAAATTATCCAGGGGAAACAACAGGGGTAGGAGGGTAATTCTTGCTAAGCGGATAACAGAATTCTTGTTGAAGGCAAACCAGGGTGATAAGATGTCGAGGGTGGTCACATATCAAGGGTGATTAAGTGGTCACATATTAATTTGGTTTTGCAAAACCAGATTCTGTAAGAACAGAGGGAAGCCCAAGGTATAGCATGGTCAAGCAGAGGACTCAGAAGAGTGGGACTAAACTTTTTGTAAAAGAAGAGGATCTTTTTCAGCATTTTTATTAGAATTATACAAGTTTAGAACTGTTATATCTTCAAGGGGAATAGACAGCAATATTAGTGGCTATCACTTATAAAGGTTTTCTCTTAAAGTTTATTTTTCCTGTATAAATATCTTTATGCAAACCATTTTTAAAGTATTTTACTGGTATACTTTTTGTCCTTTAA
Source organism: Chlorocebus sabaeus (assembly GCF_047675955.1). Lineage (NCBI taxonomy): Eukaryota > Metazoa > Chordata > Mammalia > Primates > Cercopithecidae > Chlorocebus > Chlorocebus sabaeus. The sequence goes on from NC_132919.1 coordinate 43,599,902, forward strand.
TTTTCTTTCTATGCCATTTTCTGATTTTAAAAACAATCCAGTCTGACAATTTCTATCTTTAACTGACAAGTTTAATCCAATTGTTTGGTCCAATTACAAGTTTAATCTCCTGTAATTATTGATATATTAGGACTTCTTTATATCATCTTACTTTGTGCTTATTATTATTACCCCTACTTTTCTACACGTTTTTTTGTGTTTAGAATAACTGATTTTGAGATTCCTTTCAGCTCCAACATTTTATAATTTTATACAGTAAATAAAACTAAGTAAAAAGTAGTGTGGTTCAAGCTACATATTTAATAGCAACCACTGTGAGTGGGAGAGGTCAGAAATGGCTTCATTTGAGTACATTCTTGAAGAATAGATTCTATTTGAATAAGAAGAAAGATAAAGATTAACATAAATCAAGATGAGAGATACGTGGTGTGAAAGAAGATTATGAATTTGGGAGCAGAAAATAAACTGAAATTCGAGATGAAGGATGTTAAGGCATGACTGCTAGAAGAAAAAAGCCATGAAGTCTAGAAGAAAGAGGAGAGGAAGAAGGAATGAGGGCAGCAATAAAGAGGAAGGGGCTGAGAGATGATCATATGGTTACCAATCGAAGGTATCCAGGTTCTTGGCATCTTAAACAAAGAATTGGATGAAATGCACAAACAAGGCAAGGAAAGAATGAAGCAACAAAAGCAGAGATTTATTGAAAACAAAAGTACGCTCCACAGGGTGGGAGCGGGCCCCAGCATAGGGGCTCAAGAGCCTCGTTACAGAATTTTCTGGGGTTTAAATATCCTCTAAAGGTTTCCATTGGTTACTTGGTGTACGCCATATGTAAATGAAGAGGATGAAGTAAAGTTACAAAGTCATTTACTCCATGTACACCCTATGTAAATGAAGAGGATATTTCCTGTCATAGTTGCAGTATTTCCATTTGATTTAGTTCTAGGAAGTCCTTAGGTTCCCTGCCTCCAGGCCCTGTTCTCCTGCCTCAATAACAGTGAACATAATAAATGCAACAAAAGTATGTTGTAGATGTTTACGCCAGAGGTTAGAGAAATAGCTTTAAATTTTGTAATGGTAACTCCATAGTGTCAACAGTGGCAGTGCACAAGAATCTTACATTTTGTCTCATTTTGATTTGGGAATAGCAGGTTGGAAGCGAGTTATTTCTGATAGCTATGGGTGCAGGTAAACCATGGGTGTCCATTTTGACCATAAAGATGGGGACATGTATCAGTGGAAATGACATCCAAGCTGTCACAGCATGCCAAGGACCCCCTATGCCGTGTCTGTGGGCTTCTATGGGAGAGATGACCTTTCCTGAATTATTTATTAGAAAGCTCAGAAAGTAAGCTTGACTTTTCCATATTATTTATAGTTTTTGTAAGTGTAGGGCAAAGGGTATCTTAGACAATGTTCCAGAAAATGTTCATAATTTTGAAAGAAGGGAATAGAAAAGACTGGACCAAAGAATCCCACTATATGAGAGTAAGGTTTGCGTAGCCTTATTTACATTCTAGCCTGGGAAATGACCTTTCATGGTGACAGAATAAAGACAAATGCTCGTTCATGATCCTTCTATTAAAATCAAATTTATAAGTGAGAAAGAAATAATGATGGAAAATTTAGAAGAATTATGAGGTAAAAATTGAGCAGTATGTTCTGAAGCTTTTGCTCTTGCTATCACTAATAAATCTATGCTGCCCAATTGCTATTCTTTTCCCAGGAAACTAAATGATGATGATAAGATGTCTCTCCTGCATTAGCAATCAGAATGGAGTAAAAAAACCCATCGCTTTGCTGAAGATTAGTTGTTAGCAGGGTGTTAAAACAGTAAATGCACAATTGAACTCCACAAAAGTTCCCCTACTTTCGGTGCCATCTAAAGGAAACGGTGCTATGAGAGCTGAAATTTGTGTAGCCTTCCTGAGGCTGTATTTGGAGTTTTGCCTCAATATATCAAAAGATCACAGTACAAGGAAAGCTGAATAATTTCTTCGGTGCTCAGCTGTCAAAACTCTTTTCCATAAAGCCACAATAATTAAAATACTACGCTACTGGCACAGAGATGGATGGATTAATCAATGAACGGGCTAGATGACCCAGACCTTCAAATATGTAAAAACTTAGTACACAGCTAAGTGCTCATCCTACATCATTTATATCCTCAAAAAACACATTAGATTTTAATGTAATAAAATATACCAACATTGTAGGAAACTGTGAGTGATTTCTTTTCTGTTCTTTGTACTGGAATGAAGTTTGTAGGATAAATGTAGATAGTATAGAATGCTTTGATAAAGAACTTGATTCTAGAGTCAGTAACCTGTGATTTAATTTTCCCTAGCGATTCAGTGGTTTTTACATCTGGGCAGGTTGCTTAATCTTTCCAAATGCACAATTCTGCAATCTGTAAAATGAGAGGAAGATTTGAAACTATCCCCTAGGGTTATTTTAAGAATTAAATGAGATAATGAATGCAAGACGCTTTCTACAATATCTGGCATGTAGTAATTGCTCAATAAATGTCCCAGAGGCAACATAGCATAGTGCTTAAGAATTCAGGCTCTGGAGTTAGATTTTCTGAGTTCAGATTACAGTTCTTCCACATGTTTCCTCATCTCAAATTATATTGCAATAATAAAGCTTGTAATTGGAATAATAATAAACTTTACCGTATAGGGTTGTTGCCAGGACAAAATGTCATGATGAGTAAAGTGTTTAGCATAATAACTGTCTCATAACCACATCCCTTGTCATCCATAATTATTACTGTTAATTCATACATTAAGACAAAGAAGGGAAAGATACTGTTATGTAAAATGTAAAAGTATATTTAGATATAAAATCTTAAAAGGAAACATAAAGCAGAAAATATTTTTGAAAAATATGTCTAAAATATAAACTTGTAGTAGATCCAAATTTTTTGGTATAATTTCTAGTGGCAATAAATTCACTTAGCTTTCTTTTTTTCTGAACGCATTTTTACTTTACCTCCATTTTTGAAGAATATTTTTACTGAATATGGAACTCCAGGTTGACAGTTTTATTTTCTTAGCACCTTAAAGTTGTCATTCTGTGATAATGATGTGAAGTCAGCGGTCAGTCTATTCATTGTTCCCTGTATGTAATGCGTTTTTTCCCTCAAAGGCTGCTTCTAAGATTTTTTTAAAAATATTCGTTTTCCAGAAGTTTACCTCTGATTAACATAAGTGTGATTTTCTTTGTATTTATTCTGATTAGCATTCATGGATATTCCTGGATTTGGGGGTTTCTCCTTTTGATCAAATTCGGAGAAAAGTTGACCAAAATTTTGGTACTTTTTTCTTACCCTATTCTCTTCCTCTCCAATTACATAAATGTTAGAGTGCTTGATATTGTTCAGATGTAACTGAGGCTTTGTTAGTTTTTTTTCCCAGTCTTTTTTTCTCATTATGCACTTTAAATTATTTCTATTGACCTGCCTTCAAGTTCACTGCACTTTTCTTTTGTCGTGCATAATCTGCTGTTAACATCATTCAATCAAGTTTCTTAAATGAAGTTTTGATTTCTGATATTATATTGTTTAGTTATTAGATTTATTTATTTTACAATGTTCAACTCTCTTATAAAATTTTCATTCTCTTTACTTACATCTCTATCTTTTCCTGTAGACTGACATTCTTATCTTAGTTGTCCATGTAAAAATAGTAGCACCTGGTTTGTTCTGAATACAGATAGTCTCTGGCTTACAATAGTTCTACTGATGATTTTCCAACTTTATGATGGTGTGTAAGCTATACATGCTCGGTAGAAACCATACATTAAGTATCCATCCATACAACCGTTTTGTTTTTCATTTTTTGACCAGCATTCAATAAATTATCTGAGGTTTTTCAAAACTTTCTTATAAAATAGGCTTTGTATTAGATGATTTTACCCAATTGTAGGCTAATGTAAGTGTTTTGAGGACATTTAAGGTAGGCTAGCATAAACTATGATGTTGGGTAAGTGAGGTGTATTAAATACATACATTTTTAACATGATATTTTCAACTTACAATGACTTTATTGGGACCTAACCTCATTGTAACTCAGGGAACATCTGTATGTTTCTGTTGAATGACATTTTTCTTGACTACTGGGTCTATGTTCTCTGCCCCCCCCGCCAAATATGGTAATTTTTTCATTAAATACTGGTGTGCTGAATGACACCTTATAGAGGCTTTAGATCCCGTTTTCTTTCACTGGAGAATGTCGAGTTTGGTTTTAGCAGGCAGTTAAATTACTGACTGATCATCTTGAACATGTGAGGACTTAATTTTGTAATCTGCAAGACCATGACTATTTATTATTTACCCTTGGCCCTTGAAAAAGTCTGTTAGTCCAGGAACGTTGTCTTTACTCCTAAAGTGGGAGATCTTTCTGGGCTTCCATGGAAAGCTTGAGGTGTTTTCCAAGTCTGTCCAATTTGGGGTACGAGAACGGCACTTTTTTTTCCCCATCATTTAGCTCTGTAGGGTTTCCAGCTATTGTTTTTCCTCTGGAATCTTTGGCCTCTCTCCCATGCATGTGCAATACAGAGGTCAGCCAAGCATTTGAAGGGGAGTTCATAAGCCAAGTTGGGTCCCTGTGGATTTCTTTTTTATCTGCAATTTCTCTCTTCAATTTCCAATCACTCTTGCAGTTCTGAACTCCTTTTTCTGGTTCTTTGGGTCAGAAACAAAACAAAACAAATAATCTATGCCTTGCTCATGAGTTTTGACCACTTCATGTCTGCAGTTGTAGAGTACCGTCATGGAACAAGCCATACAAACGTGAATCTCACTTAACATAGTACGTTTTCAGGGGCCAAATCCTTTCCATATTTTGCATGATTTTGGTTGCTTTTCTATGCCTTTCAATAGTTGTTTATAAAAATTTGGTCCAGAGTTTGTAATTGTCGTTTGTAAGAGGACAAATCTAATATAGAAGCTACTACATAATTACTGGAATTCTGCTGGTAAATCACTGCTTATGTCCAAAAGACTCAGAAGTGGTGTATTTAGATAATGAGAGGAAAAGTTCACTTGTAAAAAGGGCAGGACAGTGAGAGAGGCTTCAAATGGATTAGCTCATGAAATATACAACACAGCAAGTATTTTTTTTTATTATTACACTTGAAGTTCTGGGTTACATGTGCAGAACACGCAGTTTTGTTACATAGGTATACATGTGCCATGGTGGTTTGCTCCACCCATGAACCTGTCACCTACATTAGGTATTTCTCCTAATGTTATCCCTCCCCTAGTCCCCCACCCCGCTCAGGCTTCAGTGTGTGATGTTTCCCTCCCTGTGTCCATATGTTCTCATTGTTCAACTCCCACTTATGACTGAGAACATACGGTGTTTGGTTTTCTGATCTTGTGATAGTTTGTTGAGAATGATGATTTCCAGCTTCATCCATGTCCCTGCAAAGGACATGAACTCATCCTTTTCTATGGCTGCATAATATTCCATGGTGTATATGTGCCATATTTTCTTAATCCAGTCTATCATTGATGGATATCTGGATTGGTTCCAAGTCTTTGCTATTGTGAATAATGCTGCAATAAACATACGTGTTCATGTGTCTTTATCGTAGAATGATTTATAATCCTTTGGGTATATGGTCAGTAATGGGATTGCTGGGTCAAATGGTATTTCTGGTTCTAGATCCTTGAGGAATTGTCACAGTGTCTTCCACAATGGTTGAACTAATTTACACTCCCACCAACAGTGTAAAAGTGTTCCTATTTTTCCACAACCTCTTCGGCATCTGTTGTTTCCTGACTTTTTAATGATCGCCATTCTAACTGGTGTGAGATGGTATCTCATTGTGGTTTTGATTTGCATTTCTCTAATGACCAGTGATGGTGAGCTTTTTTTCATATGTCTGTTGGCTGCATAAATGTCTTCTTTTGAGAAGTGTCTGTTCATTTTTTGATGGGGTTGTTTGTTTTTTTTCTTGTAAATTTGTTTAAGTTCCTTGTAGATTCTGGCTATTAGCCCTCCGTCAGATGGATAGATTGCAAAAATTCTCTCCCATTCTATAGGTTGCCTGTTCACTCTGATGATAGTTTCTTTTGCTGTGCAGAAGCTCTTTAGTTTAATTGGATCCCATTTGTCAATTTTGGCTTTTGTTGCCATTGCTTTTGGTGTTTTAGACATGAAGGATTTGCCCACACCTATGTCCTGAATGGTATTGCCCAGATTTTCTTCTAGGATTTTTATGGTCCTAGGTCTTACGTTTAAATCTTTGATCCACCTTGAGTTGATTTTTGTATAAGGTGTAAGGAAGGGATCCAGTTTTAGTTTTCTGCATATGGCTAGTCAGTTTTCCCAACACCATTTATTAAACAGAGAATCTTTTCCCCATTGCTTGTGTGTGTCAGGTTTGTCAAAGATCAGATGGTGGTAGATGTGCAGTGTTATTTCTGAGGCCTCTGTTCTGTTCCATTGTTCTATATGTCTGTTTTGGTACCAGTATTGTGCTGTTTTGGTTACTATAACCTTGTAGTATAATTTGAAGTCAGGTGGTGTGATGCCTCTAGCTTTGTTCTTCTTGCCCAGGATTTTCTTGGCTATGCAGGCTCTTTTTTGATTCCATATGAAGTTTAAAATAGTTTTTTTTCCAATTCTGTGAAGAAAGTCAGTGGTAGCTTGATGGGGATAGCATTCAATCTATAAATTACTTTGGGTGGTAAGGCCATTTTCATGATACTGATTCTTCCTATCCATGATCATGGAATGTTTTTCCATTTGTTTGTGTTCTCTCTTATTTCCTTGAGCAATTGTTTGCAGTTCTCCTTGAAGAGGTCCTTCACATCCCTAACACAACAAGTATTTTAAGGAAACAAAATGTAAAACTGTCATGGTTACTAAGGTTATCTTGTTCTGCTCATAGTGAAAATCAGCAACCCTCTCACATGTTACCACATTCAGAAATGTTATGACCTATCTTCAGGCAGTAGCATAGCCAAAATTCAAGAAAATAATTTTGTTAGTTTAGATTTATGGAAAACATTTAAGGTTTTATTATTTTGAAGACCAGAATCAGTTAGAATCATCCTTGCCTTTATTTTTTTCTTATTTTGGAGTGAAAAATGTATTATTTTTGTTTTCTTTTTGAATGACATTTGGTTATTGGGAAATGGAGATTTGATTATGGGGAGATAGAGATTTTATGAACCTGTCTTATTTCTCATTATTATGCCAATGTGTCATATTCTTTTTAAGAAATTGGATATATTTATCAAGTTCCTCAAAACTGTTTATACTCTCTTGTCAACAGTTTTGATGTACAAAAAGCTTACACAAATTGATAATAAAAACACTAAAATTTGAATGTAAGGAGAGGCATATCTGAATTAGACAATTCACTGAAGAAATGATAAATGATTATAAATGATAAACAAAGAAAAATGCTCCAACTTATCAAAAATCAAACAAATTAAAAGTCTAGCAATAATATCCACTTTTCCTGGTATCACATTACAAAAGAAGTTAATACTTAGTAATTCACAAGGATACAGCTAGATGAACACTCACATGCACTGCTGCTAGAAATATAACTTTTCAACATTTTTTTGAAAAGCAATTTGGTTATATGTGTGAACAACCTTAAAATATTCATGAATTTTGACCCAGTAATTCTCTTTTCAAAACCCCACTTTAAGAAAATAGTTGATAATTCAGAAAAGGTATATTTTATACAGTTGTCAATTAAGAAATTTTTATTGCATGCTAGTTACTGATATACGTGCTAAAACATTTAGAGATTAGACCTATTGTTATCTGTAATATTTACTTTAAAATGTATCAGAATTGACAGCTATATAGAGGAAGAATAGATACATGGATATGTGAGTAATTAAATATAGCCAGGTATGTAATTAATATTAAATCTCAATGCTGGGTATATTTTTGATCAGTGACCAATTCTTTAAACTTTTGTATACGTATGAAAATTTCCAAAATAAAAAGTTGGGATAAAATGCATTGCAAGTTAGAAAAAATTATAATAACTGCCAAAGAATAAAAATAGTTTATTATTTAAGTTAATTATAGTGCATATTTAACTTATTTATAGCACATACAATTATATATGTAGTTAATTATAGTGCATATAATTATACCTAATATGTATAAATGACACTGATAGGGAGACTGTACTGTACACCAAAGTTATTATCAATGTCTATCTTGGTGGTGGGATTTCAGGAGATCATGACTATGATAATATTTTTGTGTGTTGTCTGAACTATGGTTGGCTCATTATTGGGTAATATAGCTTCAACTCATTGATTGAGATTGTTAAGAGAAGACAACGGGGCTGGGGGTGGGGAAGAAAAATCTTTTGATTTTTTTTTAAATTTTAATTTATTTTTATTTTATTTATTTATTTATTTTTTTTGAGGCGGAGTCTCGCTCTGTCGCCCAGGCTGCAGTGCAGTGGCGCGATCTGTGCTCACTGCAAGCTCCACCTCCCGGGTTCACGCCATTCTCCTGCCTCAGCCTTCCCAGTAGCTGGGACTACAGGTGCTGCCACCACGCCTGGCTAATTTTTTGTATTTTTAGTGGAGACGGGGTTTCACTGTGTTAGCCAGGATGGTCTCAATCTCCTGACCTCGTGATCCGCCCGTCTCAGCCTCCCAAAGTGCTGGGATTACAGGCGTGAGCCACCGCGCCCGGCTCCCTTTTGATTTGTTATCTCTCAATGGTTTATTTTCATTGCTTGATGAGGCTGTAGAAGTTTTTGAGTTCACATTGACTTCTTTCCCATATGGCTCCTCTGCTTGTTTCCCTCTACACATTTCAAATTGTAACTTTTCAATTGAAAGTGTAAAAGGCTAAGTGGCCAGTTAGCAAAATTCCAAACAATTTTAAAGGAGCAACTGAGAAGTAGGTTTTGGCATCCAAGAGATTTGGGTTGAGATCCAAGTTCTGCTGTTCTGTGCACACACTTCAAATTTAACTTTCCTCATCTGTAAAAATGGGAATAAAATACCTACTTTAATGTGTTCTTGTGAAAATGAAATAAGATAACATGGGAAAGGAGACCAAATGTTGAAGTAAGTTAGTACATTAATGAAAGTTTTAAAGTCCATATACCTCTGGGCTTTTTCTGACAAATCAAGTTCATATGGCATCTAAGTTTGTTTCTTGGGATGGATAGTAAGAAAAGTGAAGCTGTATATGAAAAGGATACATATGTGCTCACAAAATTATGGAGAAAATTGATTATCAGGATACTCACAATTCCCAACCAATGTATTCCATGTTAATGGAGCAAGGGTCATAACTTACCCATTTTACCGTCTTCTGTATTCCTCTGCTCTTTACTTATTTAATACTTAATTACCTTTTGTAGATTCAAGCCTACTCCAATACCAGAAAAAGTCTGACCTGAGGCCAAAAAAATTACTGTAAACCATCTAGGGCTAGGAACTAATCTTTAACTTTAGTGTCCTCCTAGAAATCAGAGCCCTGCCTCTGAGCTTTCACCCAGTGGCTACAGGCCTACTCTTCTTAGATGCAATATTCTAATTCTACTTACCTGTTTGGACTTGAGGATATCATCTACCTTGGATTCTCTCTTCCTCTTGTGGGCAAGCTGGTTTGTGATTCTAGCTTCTGACCTGAATTGAGACAGTAGAATCAACTAAAGAATGTTTATTAGGAAGACCAAATCTATAGTACTAACCTATATCTGGATTCTTTGAACAAATATTTATTAAACTTCCCTTGCATGTCAGGATCCCAGAATATAGAGAGGACCATTATTGAGAAATGCTGCTATATATTACCGACTTACTTGTAGTAAGAATAAAATAACTGCTTGGTAAAACTTGAGTGGGAGGAGGAAAGACTCTAAGGGAAGTGGTGTGTGTGTGTGTGTGTGTGTGTGTGTGTGTGTGTGTGTTTATGTGTAGGTAATATTTATCATGACTGATGTGGGAGCCTGGTCAAGCTAGTTGGCATCAAACTGATGCTGAACATCTCATTCCCGTATGAAACTGGAGGGCCTTCCTTCCTTCCCAGGCTGCCACAGTGACACTTTCTGAAATCAGCTTGTAAGCCCAGTGCTAGTAAATGGCATTTAGCATAGTTGGCATGTTCCTGAAGCAACAGTTACCTACGGAGAGCAGAGGTGGAAGCAAATTGTTTCTCAATTTTATGCAGTGCTGACTCTTCAACACAGAGGATGCATTTCATTATGTGTAACTTTGCTGGGGATTACTCTGGATAGCTCATTGAAGCAAATCTGCCCATCAAAGCAATGCTCACTAGAGGGTTTTATTTCTTTCCTTCTTAAATATTTTTTTCTTCTATCATAAAGGAAATTAAAAGCAAAAAAAGTAAAAAAAAATATTTGAAATGTCAGGAAGAATTACCAAGAAGAGGAAAGAAAGCTGACAAGAAACTTGTTGGAGCAGTCAATTTTTCTAGATAGAATGACTGCAGTGGTCATTCCTTTGCCCTGGGAACAGACTCAAGGGTCAGAAAATGATGAGCTGCCCTACCCTCTTTCCTTCCATTTTTCTCTGGTGGTGCTTATGAAGAAAGGTATTTTTGTGATTCCTTTCCACTATTTTAAGTTACCAGAGTTCTGAATTCTATACCAGTATGGCCTTATTCCCTGGAGATTAAAACACTGGAGCCCCAGGGTCTGAGATGGCTTACACAACATCCTCCTTTCATCATGAATCCAAGAAGCCAGAGATAAATGTATTCCTGACCACCCATGGACTAGAAGAGGTTTTGGAATTTATTACACAGAAGCTTTGAGAAGACGCTGAAGAATGGTGGTTTTCAACTTTTTCTTAGTTCTGGAGCCCCTCGTTAAAATTAAAGTTTATGAGAGCTTGTTAAAAATGGTTGGAAACTCAACACCTCACATGTTTCACTCTAATCTGGGTTGTTCAAATAGCTTCTTGCGCCAATGCTCAATATTTTAAACATAACTCATGCTTTATTTATTATATACAGATTTGGAAATTTCAAAAAAATAAAAAAGAAATAAATCAACCACATCACACAATACTCGATTTAACTATTTGTGTATATGTGCCTGCATATATGTGTTTGCTTTTAAAGTTTTGAAAACACTGATTATATAACTTTATATCTCACCTTTTATTTGAAATTTTAATATAAAATACATTCTGTATTCTTTGAAGACAGTGTATTTAATGCTATAACATATGGCTCTGCTCTTTCTCTGCTGTTGTATATATATGTTTTTACAATTTTTGTCTATTATAAATAATAATGTGATAAATGTCTTTTTGTATGTCCCAAGGATAGATCACAGAAGTGAAAAAAAATCTGTGGTCTCATTGAAAACATTACATGAAAGAGAAAGAGAAAGCAAGACCCTTGCATATCTGTATATCCAATGGCTTCATGGGGGAACCTGAGGGGAAGCCACACCCCAGATTGGCTTGATTGCTAAACCAATGGAATAACAGAAGCAGAAGTGAGATAATTAACTAGGAAGGGAATGCCCCCTGCTTCTCTTCTTTTTTCTCTGCCTTTTCCTTGCTTTCCCATAGGGAGGATAATTTATAAATATCATTTAGAGCAGAAATTAGCAAACTTTTTCTGTAAATGGCCAGAAAAGAAATATTTTAGGTTTTGCAGACCACATAGTCTTTGCAGCAGCTATTCACTTCTGTCCTCATGGAGTAAAAGTAGCCACCGACAACATTGAGAGAGGGGGTAAAAGGAGACTAGCTAGGCAGATAGTTAGGGCAAAGAGTCCTTGGCAGAATTTCTCTTCTAACGAAAAGCAGCCCAAGAAATCACTTCCTTTCTAACAAAGAGCAGCCTGGAAGATCGGGCTACATTGATAAGGAAGCTGGGAGCTTGCATGGGGGCAGGGATATCTGCAACTGCAAAGATAGAAAGGGGTACCTGTGGCCAGGCGTGTTCACCATGGAAGCTCCTCCTCCCTCTTTTTTAGCACATGCACAGTAGGAAAGCAACTTGGAGTATTTCAGGCAAAGGACCCTCCTGCATAATAAAAGGTTGGAGTAGGGGCTGGCAGAGATTTGTGCTCTATGCAGATGGCACACTTGGTCCTAACCATTTTTTTTGTGCCCTGTGTAGATAAGATACCCCTCTCCACTAGCTCATTTACAAAAACCCTTGCATTTCACTGTGGAATGGCAACCCTTTTCAGGACCCCTCTCTGCAACGGAGAGCTGTTTTCTCTCTTTCACCTATTAAACTTCTGCTGTAACCTCACCCATGGTGAGTCCACGTCCATGATTTCCTTGACCATGAGATCAAGAACGTCGGGTGCCACCCCTGGCAACATGTCATTTCAACATGTAAGCAAATGGGCCTGGTGGTGTTCAAATAAAACTTTTACAAAAACACAGTGTGCTGCATTTGGCCTGTGAGCTATAGTTTACTGACCCATGACTTCAAACCTCAATTGGATGAGGTTCACCAGCAGGCAGGGTCACTGTGTTTTAAAAGGCTATGCACATTGATTCTTTATCCTGAATCTTTACTGAATTTGTTTATTGGTTGGTACAGTGGTTTTTTTTTTTTTTTTTTTTTTTTTTTTAACAGATTATTCAATCTGGTACCACTTCTTTAGGCCTCGAAACTAGTAAACTGAGATAGCCCACAAATGGGGTGAGCCATCTTCCTTTTTCTTTCTTCACCTGAATATTGGTTATTGCTCTGGCTCAGGGGTTGGATCTAGGCTTGCATGTGAAACATATATGATCATGCAAAGGCCTTGGATCTAAGCTGTGTGTCACTACTCAATTATTATTGGCACTTGTCTTCAAGGATTATTGGGCAAGGCTCAGCTACAGACAAAGAGGGATTTTATTAATCTTTTGTTAAAATTTTATTGATGTTAAGCTCTTTTAGAAATATTACTTGGCAAGAGAGTAATCATCAGGGCATGATTTGGAAATTTTTGGATTCTTTAGTTAAGTACCGTACAAAATCCGCCCTTTAGCTTTTGTGAAAGCAATATCTTTTCTGCATGCACTGTTAACATGATATTTTACCACAATGGACTATATTTTCTTCTCTGGATGAAACAAACAAAAAAAAAGGCACTTGAGTGTTGGTCTGCATGTGACTGTTGTTTTGAGGTTAGCATTGAGAGATGGCAGGAAGCCAGATGGACTAATCTGATTGCGAGTGGAGCAGGGGCTTCTATCCTGTCCCATGGGATCTTCTGAGAGGAAACTCTAATGAAAAATAGATTAGATTTTTACCAAGTAGAGCTTCAGGTGTCAAATGCTTAAATTGTACCATTTCCCATTCTCATTACAATTACTGTCATAAGAATGGATTCACATCATGCTATTTTTGTTTTTGTTCTCTTTGAAATTTTAGCAGAAAAAACAAGACCTAGGAGTGCATTATCTGCACAGGAAACTGCTGGTTCCTGTAAATATGAGGTTTCTTTTTCTTGCTCAGGCGATCTGTACGTGGAGGTACCTTATGAAAACTTATGTTCTCACCTGGAAAAAGCATGGCATGGGATATAGAAGACTGAGAATCTGTTCAAAAGGAGCAGAGAGTAGGGTCAGCAGCAGAAATAGGAGGCATAATTTATACATGCAAAAGGATTTGGGTATTGTGCTGGAGAAGCATTTTAAATGGCAATAAAGATGATAATGAATAATAACTAAGGAGGCAGAAACCAAAATGATGAAGGGATTCTGTAATTAACAGTTAAATAATTTAAGACTTTGTAATATTAAGTTATCTGAATAATGCTGCCTTCGAGGGAGTAATTTAAAAACATAGGAGTATTAAAATGGAGCATGGAGATTTTCTTATCTGTGCTCCGCATTGTGCAGAAAGGGATGGAGTCACAAAGTTCAACAATAACCAAAGGGCCTGATCATCCTCTCATTTCTATACAAGATATTTTCAGTCAGATGTTCCTCAAATCAAAAAAAAAAAAAAAAAAATCTAACATTGAAATTACCATCTTCCCAACCACACCCCTATACTGTCAAATTAGCTCAACTTTTGAATTGTTTCTTTTTTTTTTAATAATACCTCTGATCTTCCATGACTTAGCGACAGCTAGCCAACTACCTCTTCTCCTTTCTTTCCATGTATGATTAGTGCCCTAGTTGTGCAGGCTCTTTCCTTCCAAGGCCTCCTTTGCTAAAGTACCCCTTTTCCAGTGCCACTTTTGTAGTTCTGTGTGCCACCTCTGCTTTGGTTATTATCATGGCCCCTACTGTTGTTTCTAAGCTTCCAATGTTTTCACTAATACAATCCATCTTGTGAACTCTTTTTTGGTAAATAATTCTTTTTAAAGTAATAGTTTGATTATATTCTTCTTTTGTTGAAATTTATCAGTTATTTTGCTAGGCCCCGATGATTAAAGTCTAAACTCACTTATTAGCTTATTCATCAATACCCTCTGTTTTCTGGCTCAACATTCCTTTCTTGATTGATTTCCCTCTCTCCCCTGATAGACTTGGTAACTTCCTGCCTTTGTGCTTTGCTCCAGTTGTTCCCTTAACCTGGAATGTTCTCCATGCCTACATTTCTCTAGCTATAGAAATCTTATGTGAGCCTCAAAAGCAGATCAACAGACATGACTTCCCTAATTCTGTACTGATTATTCTATATGTAATTGTCTCACACTCCAACTTAACTACAATTTCTGTCATTGGAGCTCTCTTAAATTTGACTAGTTATGAGAATCATTTGAGCTTTGTAAAGACATACAGATTCTTAGGTATTGGCAAACCTATTAACTCATAATCTCCATGAAATGTCAGGTGTGAAATACTGACTTATATCAAACACACTGGTGTTCCTTTTCACATATTGCCTTATGGTATGTTTTAGTTCATTTTGTGCCGCTGTAACAGACTAGATAATTTAGGAGGAACAGAAATTTATTGGCTCATGGTTCTGGAAGCTGGAAAGTCTAAGTTCAAGGCACTGGCACCTTGGTGTCTGGTGAGGCCGTTCCCTTCTTCCTAGATGGAACCTTGCATGGTGCATCTTTTGGAGGGGAGGAAGGCTGAATGCTCAAATCACAGAAGGTGGTAGGGCCAAGAGAGTGAGAAGGGAGCCAAACTTGCCCTGGGATTAATCCCACCAGTGGCGGCAGAGACCTCATGGCCTAATCATCTCTTAAATGTCTCACTTAATATTGTTACAATGGCAATTAAATTTCAACATGATTTTTAGAGGGGGCAAGCATTCAAACCATAGTGTGGTGACTTAACATTTCTTCCTTATAATAAGATGTTTTCTACTATATTACAGAGTTGTTTAGAGCTTGGGATGCATCTTTATCTTTGTATGTCTGCATTTCTCAGCACAGTTATTTGCATATAGTGGGTGTTTAATGCGTATAGATTGGATAAGTAAAAAATGTAGTCCTCCAATAAGCTAACGTGACTATTTTTTACAATTTATCAGACCACACCAGTCAAACCCTATCTGTTATTGGCCTTACTTTCTTTGTCCAAAATATCTTTTTATCACACTCTGATCCTTCCTTTTGGCTGAAAAGACCAATACTTCCTTTTGGCTAAAAGGACTGAGACTGTTGGTCTCAGGTTCTAAGATCTTCCACGAAATGGAAAAGTGATTAATCCTATGTCAATATTTCTTATCTCTAGGAAAACTTAGGTCTGAGTCAATTCAGGTACACTGTTTTGGGTGGGGAAAGGGGAACATTATTCACTCTAGCAGAATCACAGAGCTGAGTATGATATGGAAATCATTACTATAAAATGATCTTCCCCATGTGTGTGAAGGTACAAAGATATCAAATTGCCCAGAGCGATTTGCTCTTACAATTGTTCATGGTGATTTATTCAACTTCAAGTCTCTTGTAAGTTTCCCAAAGAAAGATAAGGCCAATTACCTGCCGGTGCCTAATCTTTCAGTACGATTACTCAAGAGAACACTTTGGGGCAGTTTTCTGCTTTGATGATATTAAGGTGCATTCACTATTTAACAATGGTGAGATGATTGTCATTTGGAGGACCCATCCTAACTGCACAATGGGTTCTGATTAGGATAAGACCGCAATTGTTGCTGATTAGAGTAACACACTGTAGTTGGCTGTTAGTGCCCCATATCTCCTTAGAAAAAGGTGGCACCTGTAAAAATCAATAATGCATGAGTCGAGAAAGCTCTGCGATAGCATTTCTCTTAAGTCCAGAAGGAATGACAGAATCAAACTTTCTGAGTTTCCCAAGTTTCTCATTTCATTCATATCGAAGAGTTTATGTGAAGCACCTGTGTTGTGCTTTTTCACTCTGCCAGCTGTTGTGCATCAGATAAGATAAATATAAGACATTATTCCTACCCTCAAGTAGTTTATAATCTCAATGAGTGAAACAAGACATTTAAACATATACAATTAAAAAGGCAACGCAAGGCAGTATGTGGGCAGGTTGCAAATTATCTAAATAGAGAATAGGATCAGGTTTAAAAGAGAAAGAAGAAAATGTGCTATCCTTAAGGAAAGTTGGACCTAAACCTGATCCGTGTTTTATTTGAGGTAAGATGAAATAAGCAAATAAGAAACAGGACCACTGATAGAGCTGTTTATATCTTAGCCTTTTGGGCAGAGGGGTGGAGTGCTGAGTAGGAAACTTAAGAATTTTTAAATGAACATCTTGAGTATTTCTTAATGTATGTTGTGTTTATTATCCCTGAAGGTGCCAGAACATAAACAACCCGTTTCTAATAGTGGTATCTCATTTTGCATTCTTAAAGTGATTTTATTTACAACTAGGCTATTAATTATCTTCATCAGTGGCAGCCTTTGAGCCATTCATTTCTTTGCATTCTGGTATTTTCCTGCTGTCTCTCTTTGTGAGTGTACTTCTCTCTCTGCAGTGATCTATAGTGCTCAAGGTAGGATTTTTAAATTGACAGACTGAAAGATACCAGTGCCCGGGAGAGTTTATTAAACCCACAGCCAATGAACTTGGTTCGCAGCAATGCCTTTAAAAGAATGAGTGTCGGAAAATCTGCAGGGCACTGTATCGTTTTAGCACTGAAAAATGAGACAGGGATTTTGAACAGTGTGAAATGGATATTCTGTTCTGTAGTTGCAAGTGTGTATGAGAGAGGAAGAGATTATGCTAGTGAAAGAACGGAGGAGAAAATATGAACAGGGACAAATTCATGCATGAGGCAGTTTTCCAGGGACTTTTGGAGTCCATTCTTTTCTGAAGGGTCAGGGCAAGGGAACGGGATTCTTGTGGGTGGAAACCAGAAGCTCCACAAAGGGAGATTTTTGCCTCCTTTTTGTTTAAAAAAAGCAAAGCTTTAAATGAAACAGGAAAGCTCCTGGATTATTTAGACACTCACTTGCCTGCAGGCATGGATGGACCAGATGGTTCTTGGAGACCCCATCCAGCCCATGATTTTGAGAGTCTCTGTCTCCTGAGAAGGCAGTTTGTGTTTAATTTAAACATGGTTAAAATATAGACTCTGTTGAACATTCTACAATACTGGCCAAACGGCTCAAATAATAATGCAGTAAATAGCGTTAAATTACATTTCCCAGTATGTTACCTGGATTATATTCTCCAGTTCCTTCTTTCATCCATCTGTTCATTCTCATTTATTGAGCACTTCTAAGTGGCAGGAGACCAGGATACAAGAATGAATTAGGTGTGACCCCTGACCTTGAAGAGCTTATAGTCCAATGGGGTAAAGAGAAAATTATCAAATGTAATTTGTGATGGAAACTGGATTCGGAGGTCAGAAATGCTTCTAGAGGTGAGCCGAGTTTTAATAGCTTGTAAGAGTTCACTAGGTAAAATGTGAAAGCAGATTGCTTCAATAACAGGACTTCAATAAGAAAGTTAAACTGACGTAACATCAGATAAATTTATTTTTGTAAATTGCAACTTATTGTAATGTGCTGTAAATATTACCAATACATATGTCATAATAATAATTATAAATTCAAAGATGCATGTGTCCAAAAGAGAAATGATTCATTTAGCTATCATTTGGTTATGTTATATACATTTCAAAGAATAATTATGTTCTGTAGTAAGCTAAACTTTGACCAAAGTGCCACATTACATTGTCTCGGCCACTTGCTAGAGACTCAGAAGGTCTGAACTCAAACTCTGCTGATATGTATGTTTTTGAATCTTTAGTTGTTTCATCTGGTTGCTTTTTGGGGTGGGGGAAGGGCTGTTGGAATTATTAACTTTTGATGGCGTATTTTCTGCTATTTTTTTTTTTTTTTTTTTTTTGGATGGAGTCTCTCTCTGTCGCCCAGGCTGGAGTGCAGTGGCGCGTGGTCTCGGCTCACTGCCAGTTGCGCCTCCCAGGTTCACGCCATTCTCCTGCCTCAACCTCCCGAGTAGCTGGGACTATAGGTGCCCACCACCATGCCCAGCTAATTCTTTGTATTTTTAGTAGAGATGGGGTTTCACCGTGTTAGCCAGGATGGTCTCGATCTCCTGATCTCGTGATCTGCCCGCCTCGGCCTCCCAAAGTGCTGGGATTACAGGCACGAGCCACCTCACCCGGCCTATTGTGGATTTTTAACAGGTTCTCCGATGCATGCAAATACATGAAAGCCTTCCTGAGCGTGTTACTTTGGACATAACCCTTAATGCACTTCCACCTGTTTCTTCACCTATTAACCGGGGAATATAATACCCTTCTTTTACTTCGCAGACTTGAAGTGAAAATCAAAGCCATGTGTGTGAAAGCCTTCATAGACTATAAACTAATACCAAGCTAAGGCCTCTGAAAAATTCTGACTTTTCAAACAATTCCACAATGCTCTTGATTTTCAGTTTCCCATCTTCTTACTTTTGAGCCACCTTTCATATAAAGCTGAATGACCACTCAAGACCAACCGATCCTGCCTAGCAATCTGCGTTCTCTTCTTCGAATCCTCCTACATGAATCACTGCTCCAAGATCTCTTTTGCTGTCATGTAATTAATTGCAGCACTAATTTGTTTGCTCTCTTGGCTAGGTTTGTGGTCATTTAAGACTCGCCGTGATTTGTAACAGTCTGTGGGCTGAATTACTATAGGGAAAGTGTTGATAAGAGTGTGTGTGTGTGTATGTGTGTGTGTAAGCCTGCATGTGCTTAAAGTCATTCAAACTCAGATCTGACGATCTATCAGTAAAGTGTAAGGGGTGATTCCAGCTCAATATCCTTTACTGAATCATGAGAGGGATCTAAGAGAGAATTCAGTTCAGCCACATCTCTTTACCTGTTGTGAAAATAATGTTAAAATGAATTTGGCCAGGGTTACGCCACAAGGACCAGAACTCAGGTCTCTCAGTGTAGAGCGCTTTCCAGACAGCTCTTTTCCTTTCTCATTTTGGTATTTTGAAACCAGTACTGAATGCATTCTTACTTTTTTTTTCATAATCCAATGCACTATGTGCCAATGCTATTTTGAGGGAATTTTGGTTCATTGTTCAATTGAGGGCTTCATCTTATTAGCCAGGAAATGAATTGTAGTTCACTTTTCAGAATCATAATCTTGAAAAAAAAGTTTGGACAAAAACATTTGGCTCTTTATGGGTGAGTGAATGGCTCTATTGACATAAATTGATGTAGCTTACAAATTAAGGACATATATGTGAAATAAAATTTAGAAAACCTGGGTTCTTGGTCTTGGTCTCTCTCATGTGGCTGTGAGAATATCAGCATGTCACTTATGTTTCAGAATCTCATTTACTTTTCTGCAAAATGGAGATACAGCTACCTTCTACATAAGATTACTACCCAGTTGAAAAGAATTTGCAAATGAGAAAGTTTATATTGTCTGTAACAAATTATGCAAATACATTAATGTTATTTAACTGCATGCTCCAGAGCCCTCTAGCTTGGCTGCCTCGGATAGGTGGTTGAATCAAGCCACATAAAATTCCAGTGTTGTCTGATGGCTCCATAGGAAGTATCAAGGGTCTTCCTTAAAGCTTCTTGCTTCTAATCTTAAATCACCCTCCTGGTTGAAATGGCAGTAACACATACATTCTAATCTTTAAAAGCTTTGACTCTAGAAATGAGGAGTGTCAGGGAAAAGTCATCTATATATTTAAAGAAACCCAGAAATTAGCTTCAAAAAACTGAAGCATATTAAGCAATATAGAAGGCTAAGTGTTCAGAGCCTTAAATACACTATAGTTTATTCTGAATGTTCATTTTGAAGCAGAATTTTTGTGATTTCCCCCATGCCCATGTCCATACTAATGTTAACAGATGTCCCACCTTCCAAAACAGAGAGGCAAGCTTGGCAGCTCTTCTCAGTTCGCAAATTTAATTATGGCTTCAAATGTGATAATGGAGCAACCTTTCCAAGTTTTAATTGGATCTGCATTTGGCACAAGCAACCTTCGTTTTTTCACCATATGGGTAACGGCGGTGCAAGATGCCATTTTGTGCCCTTGATGTGAGTTAGTCAACTCTTGATTACCTGCAGAGGAACTGGCCATGTAGTGGATCTGTCATGGCTCTTCATAACCCCATCCAGCTATTCCTGCACTTAGTATTTAGCTGGGTCGCCTCCCCACATTGTGACTTGGGGACTGTAAACTAATTTTAATATTTACTTGGCAGAATGCCAGCCATGAATCTGATGCTAACTTATTTGTCACTCCTTGCCATCAGAAAATCCATCCCAGATGTAATATCCACATGGTCTTCAATGTGTATTGTGCTTTATAATTTGCAGAATGCTGAACAGCTTATGTGATCCAGGCACCAGTCCTATGGCTAGGCAAGTTAAGCACTGCAGGTGAAGAAATTGAGTTTCAGAAAGGTCGAGTGACTTATCTAAGGCCTCATAAGTAAGGAATGTGATTTCAGCCTTATGTCTCTCAAGCCAGGGCTCTTGCATCTGTATGGTACATTCCCACAAAAGTATAGGGGCTTATTTACATAATCTATTTTGAATTACCTATGCTGTGAGTTCCCTTTATTAGTGTAGGTAATGCGAAGTTTGAACTTGAAAAGACATGGGGAAAAATGTAGGGTAAAGAAGCAGAGAAATCTCAATATCATATTCATTAACTTTCTAAACATTCTTCTATGCCCCCCTTCTTAGAATTAAGTATCCTTTTGTGCTTTCAGGAAGAGCTGGGTGGCAGGACTCCGGTAGTTCATAGAGTAAAGAGCAGGTGAACATGAGAAAAAGTAAGAAGATCTAGGACCAGTGTCTGAGGGAATTAAAACAATTGTCATGGACATGTAAATTTTTAATTCAAAAACATATGCATTGGATACCCATTAGGTACTGCTAAGTATTGGGTTAGACTTTGTGGATAAAAAGATGACTGAAATACATTGCCTTTGAGGCAATTATTGGCTACTGGGAAAGAACAATAGAAACAAACAATTATGACAGCTAGTTAATAGAAAATTAAAGGTAAGCTTGGAGTGCTGTGGGAACCAGAGAAGGGAAAAACTAATTCAGTATGATGGTGAATTTCAATTTTTTCTGGCTTAATTTGGGCACTATGGGAGAGCTGATGCCTTTAATAATCATGAAATTAAAGAAAATCTCTTGAGTCAAGTGAAGATATTATTTCAAATTAAAGCTGAGTGTGTAGAAATACTTAAAAAAAACACCGACCCATTAAATCTGAAAAAAAATACTTAATCTTGCAAGACCATAATTCAACCTTTTATGATCGACTGTTTGGGATCATATTTAGAAGGAATCTTTTTGGCCACAGTGTATATCGTCAGCATGAAAGCACAGTGATGAATACAGCAGAGAAATAGCCCTCAGCAACAAAGCAGCACAGATCACTGGGGGATGCAAATCCAAATAACTGAAGGCCTTCTATTTAAAAACATGCTTTGGTCGCAGCAACCATCCTGGAAGATTCCAAAGCACGTTGAAATAGCAATGTTCTGGGCACCAGATGGTTCCTGGAAGTGCTCTGAACAACGTGGTCTGGATTGTGCTCGGGGGTGGATGGGATGAAACCATTTTACGAAATGCCACATACTGTCTAGGTATAGGGCAAGGAGGTAGCCTCTCCAATTTGTCAAAAACTCATTTTTGGGGCCCCAAGGTCTCCTAGCAGCAGAATGGTTTCTGGAACCTGCCTTTCCTTTCTTGTGCCAAAATAGGAGTATTTACCCAGATGCAAAAGATGAAAACTAATGACATTAAAAAAGATTGGAGTGCTTAAAAAATATGGATTTAATTAAGCATTTCTACCATTTGGGGATGGAGGGATTCAGATTCAGAGAGGCACGTGTAAGATATAACTTCTACCATTTCAGTATCTCACCACCACACCATGGTCCAAATGCTCTCATTCCTTGGCCTTTCTCTCGGCCAAGTGGGTGGATAACATGGAAGTTATTCTTTCTTTAATTTTTTTTCGACCAAATATTAGCTGATTAAAACACACTGCCTCTGGTACAAAAAGAATTCCTCTGTGTGTGTGTGTGTGTGTGTGTGTGTGTGTGTGTGTGTTTACATAGGTGCTGCAGACCGTAGCAGAAGTAGTGGATGTTGTAGTAATAAAACTTTGGATGATATGAAGGCCCACAATTCCATTTTATATAGTTCTGTTGTTTCTTTCCCTATAGGCAGCTATTATGGCATAGCTAGTACAGCTAGTATAGGCCACACTATGAAGTCATTTGGCAGTAGGATATTCTGAAAAGGAAATGGGTTCCAGAGCAGTGAATTTCAAACCTACTCCTGCCACCTACCAAATCATGAAAATGGCCTACTTCTGCTGAGCTTCTGTTTTCTCACCTGTCAATGCAGATCATTAGTTTCCATTTTACAGAATCATAGCCACTTTCATTTATTTTTATTTTTTATTTTTTTGAGATAGAGTCTCGCTTTGTTGCCCAGGCTAGAGTGCATTGGTGCAATCTCGGCCCACTGCAAACTCTGCCTCTCAGGTTCAAGCGATTCTCCTGCCTCAGCCTCCCGAGTAGCAGAGATTACAGGCACCCATCACAGGCCTGGCTAATTTTTGTATTTTTAGTAGAGAAGGGGTTTCACCATGTTGGCCAGGCTGGTCTTGAACTCCTGATCTCAGGTGATCTGCCCGCCTTGGCCCCCCAAAGTGCTGGGATTATAGGCGTGAGCCACTGCGCCCGGCCAGTAGCCCCTTTCAAAGTTTCTCCTAGTTATATCTGGGAGTGCTCAGGATTTTGGCATGTGCATGCATGTGCCCAGGAGCAGGTTGGTGTGTGTTTTTTGCCTCTTCTTTCTTGTCAAGGCTCCTGTCTGTGGTTCTGCACCTTTACAGCCAGGCTCCATGGAGTTAGCTGCCATCCATGGTGGCCGTGAAGTCAATGTGCATTGAATTTGTGGCAAATGAATATGAGTTTGGAAATGGGATTGGGGTGACAGAAATGGCCCTTACTCTAATTCAGCCTCACTTCATAACATGTCCTGAAGAAGCACCATTTATTCCCAGAATCTCACATATCCTTTATCAGACTTCATCATGTGAGTTCTAGCGCTGTTTTCTCTCTTTAGAAGACTTAAAACTGGTTCCTCTGGCTAGCAGGGCGACAGATGCCAGGTAATTCCCCTGCCACTGCTCCCCTGTATCTAATTATCCCCTATATCTTTGATTCAAACTTACCTGCAGTAAATTATCTTCTCAAAATTCGGCATAAAATCTTATGAATATATGTACTCAACAGTGTTACCAGCCTGCCAGTTCCACAAACAACTCAGCTCTGAATCTTGCTTTTGAATCTCTGCACACACAGAAACAGCAGAGAAAGCAGTCAAGATTTCTCAGCAACTGGAAGGTTTCATGAGTTAGCATGCTGCAGCAATAACTCAGAAAGTAGAAACTCTGATACTTATCAGGTCCATTCCAATGACAGATTAATAGAACGTACTTGGTTAGTGCAAATTGAGTTTTGATATCCAGTGTATACTGGATTCATTTGAGTTACAAAGATAGAACAACAGAATTGTGATTCTGTAAATAATAAAAGTTGGACTTATACAGTGCTTTTTAAAACACTTCCAGATTCATCTCACTTTCAAAAACTATTTTTAGAATATGTGTTTAAAGTATACCATAATCTAGGCATATTATTTATCACATCATCATTGTACTTCACAAGAAATAAAAATAACTAATAGCGATGAATATAATAGATCACATTTACTGACATGAGGCACCGTTCTAAAAGTTTTAAACATTCTACATATGTTAATATATTTAATCCTCTTTGTGGCCCTGTAAGTTGGATACTATTATTCTAATTTTACAGATGAGGAAAGTCTGGGTCAGAGAGGTTAAAATAGCTTGTCAAAGTAACATAGCCAATAAATGGTAAAGCTGAGATCTTAAAAGTCTAGGCAATTTATTACGTTTCTTTACCTCTCCTTTCTATTCCTTTATACTTATTTACGGCACTTATGACATTGCATAATGGGTACTTGTTTAATAGCTTTCTTCCTCCACCGGATGACGCTCCCTAACGGCAAGGACCTTGAGTTGGGTGTACAGTTCAGTGTTGTACTGGCACATGGCCAGAGCCAAAGTGTCTGCAGAATGTAGAACCATTTCTCAGCACAACTCAGGATTATTTATTGAATTACTCCTTTCTGTTTAGCAAAGTGACTTTGTTAGACAATGAGAAGCAGCAAAGAAAATACACGTGAGCCCTACTCTACCGTTGTTTGCAATCAATTGGAAGAGAAAAGTCCTCCCCAGATGAAGACTTATGTGGCAATCTGAAAGATAACACTAATGCCAGACAGCAAGCTGGTACAGCTAGTGTGTGAGTAAGTCCTACGTGAGTAGCAAATAAAGGCTATGATTCAGAGGAGGGAGGGGCAGCCTTGGGATCCCCTGAGTTGCTCAAGAACACAGAGTTAATGTTCAATCAGGAACTAAAACTGGAGTCTTTCGCCTACCAGACAACAGCTCTTCAGTTAGACTGATGTGGGAGAGGGTCAAAAGCCTAGAAGAGAATGAGAGAATAAAAGAAAACAAACATTACTGATTTCCAAATGATCCAAATAGCAAACTCACTGGATTTATAAAACTTTTGGGTTAGTCTCATGTTAATTCATTAAATTATTCACTTAATCACTTACTCGCTTGCTCACCACAGTTAATATTTACAATTACTATGTGCTAAGCTCTGTATTAGGTGACGGAAGTCTCTGGGTTAGAAAGTGGAGTTTGAGAACTTCTCTGGTCAGGCATTCATTTCTTGGCAGCAACTTGGCACTGTGGGAGGTGTTTAAGAAACCACCACTGATTTTGGACTTGAATTCTTTAAATGAGTTGGAGTCAGGTACCTGACTAGTTTTATAGATTCAACTAGCACATTCTGTGTCCCCACTATATTTAAACATTGTGGGAATAAAGTGAAAAAAAAAGTTCCTATACTTAAGAAGATTACAGTGTCCTTTATTAGGTTTTATAGTGGGTCTATAAACCAGATGGTGTGGGGGACAAGGTTGGGGAAGATCTCTTCATGAAATGTAAGGTGAAGAATTGTGTAAATTCATTAATGCCTTTGCCAAGTGTCTCTGATCCAGGGCTCACAACTATTCATATTCTGCTTTTTTTCTCTTGGGTACCAGCAAGCTTGTCATTTCCAGTTCCATTTGTAGTTAGGCATGGCAATGTGATTTGAGTTTTGTGTAACAGAATGGGAGCAAACATGATATGCACCTGCTTAGAAAATCCTCCCGTGCTCTGCCCTCCCTCTGTTTCCCCATTGGCTGGTATAATGAGAGGACTCTGAACCTAGATTTGGGTGAGGCCATGAGATCCAAGAAACTGGGATGAATAATAAACTGCTGACCATTATGGATTATGAGATGAGGGAGCCATTGTGCCAAGCCACCGTTATTAGGGGGCTGTGTTTGCAGCAAGTGGTTAATTCTAACTATTCAGTGTTTGTGCTTGACTTACTTAGGGCCAAATCCTCAATATCCGGACACCAGGGGAGGGCATAAGGAAGAATAATAAAACTTGTAACCATAAAATGTGTTCAAATTTACAAAGTACTTTAAGATATATGAGTTTATTTTGGCAACGGTTCTTATAATAACTATAGGAATATAGGGCAGGTAGTATTATGTCTGTTTTACCAATAGAAAACACTAGGCTGTTTGTGTTAGACTGCTTGGAAAGATAAGACTATCAAAATAAACTTTATTTCAGTTAGGGAAAAGTTTCTCCTTAGGACAATATAAGGACTAGGGATTTTGCTAACATAGACTTTAAAATAGTTAGCTTAAAAGTCTTTTTCCACTGCCCCCCACCTTCCCTGCTTTAATTGAATACATGAGTCTGAAGTGAAAGGGGAAGAAAATAAGAGAGGTGGGATTATCCTCCTAAGGGGTCATGGTCCTTCCTTGGATATGACCCCACTGGCTGTCCTAGGGCTACTATGATCAAGGAGCATGATTCACACGGTAGTCTCCATGACATGGCAGTACTGGGCCTTCTCCTTGCCGGGATTACAATAATTAATTGAAGGTGTCCACATAACTTATGAGAGTATAACCTTTGTCGTTCTACTACCAAAGCAGTGTAAGCAGTTCTACTTTCTCTAGGGCATCAAACCTTTGTACAGCCTCTGGTATACCTTTTGCTTATTTTTAGGCATTCCTTATTATGATTTTGCCTTTTGTTCTTTCTCACAAAAAAAGAATTTTCTCATGCAACATTTTCATGTAGCCTACAGGGACCCTGTCCTGGCAGTTATCCATTTCAATTCCCCCACCCAGTGAATGTTTCTAATTCATTTTAACTTTATTAATGCATGCAACTAATATGCTTAGAATTTTCCTAGGCGCAGGGCATATAGAGACACACAGAGTATGACTCTCACTATTAAGTAAATGATCTTTACAGAAATACTTAAAACGATTTAAAACCAGTCAGTATTAGTGTTCATTTGGATTGACTTTATAAATATCTGTTGAATACCGATGCCTTCAACAGGCAACTTATTGTAGTATATTGTACATGTGAGAATTGGGATGAGTAAAGAAGTAGAAAGACATAAAGCTAATCAGCAAGGAAGATCTGAGGATGAAAGAAAGAACAGATAATACTCAGGCTTGCCTAAGGCTATAAAACTAGATAAGTTGTAGGCAAGCCATTGTATTAGTTAAGACTCTTTTGGCTTCAAATTACAGAAAATGCAATTCAAATTGGCTTGAGACAAAAAGAATTTATTGGCTCCTGTACCTGAAAAATCTAGGACATAGAACTGTGTATTAGTGGGATCAGAAACAAATTTTCTAGTTTCAGAGGTGGTAATTAGAACAGATTCTTTATCTTCTAAATAAGGGGGTTTTATGCATGGAATTAGAATCATTTAATGTAGATACAACATAAGTAAGCTTCAAGAC
This sequence comes from Chlorocebus sabaeus, assembly GCF_047675955.1. NCBI lineage: Eukaryota > Metazoa > Chordata > Mammalia > Primates > Cercopithecidae > Chlorocebus > Chlorocebus sabaeus. Next base: position 43,627,247 of record NC_132919.1, read on the forward strand.
AACAACTTGTTTTTCTTAGACATAGCAGGGAACAAAATAAAGCATTCCAGTCAAGAGGATAGTTAAGTGGTAACAGAGTCTCACTAATACAGCCAAGCAGATGGGAAAGGTGTCCTGACAGCCCAGGGTCTTCGATCCTCAACAAAGTTGGGTGTTTTATTTGTCCTGCAACATGGGAAAAAAAACATGTCTAATCAGTGACTCCCTAGATGCAATAGCAGAAGGACAGGCTAGTGTGTGTCCTCTTACCTTGGGATGTCCAGAAGAGATGAACTCTCTCTTTTACAGAATCATCTATATACAAGTTAGGCAACTCAAGCGCATCAAGCTTTGCCAGGCACTTAGGCAATTGAACTAAATTAAAAAAAAAAAAAAAACACAAATTCCTTAAAAATATAATTAAAAACCACCTACACACTGTCATTTCAAATATAATAGTTGTATCTACATTTAAATTGTTATGATATTGTCAAGTTGCATCAGTCAGCATTGTATCAGTGGCTAAAAATTGTTTTCATTATTTTTCAGACAGGTTTCACTCTGTCACCCAGGCTGGAGCGCAGTGGTGCAATCACAGCTCACTGTAGCCTCTACCTCCCAGGCTCAGGTGATTCTCTCATCTCAGCCTCCTGAATAGCTGGAACTACAGGTGCACAACTCCATGCCTGGCTAATTTTGTCATTTTTTGTGTGGAAATAGGGTTTTGCTGTGTTGCTCAGGCTGGTGCCAAACTTTTGGGCTCAACTGATCCACCCACCTTGGCCTTTCAAAGTGCTGGGATTTCAGGCACAATCTAGGAAGCTAGGAGCTAGGAAGATTGAGGCTGCAGTGAGCTGTGATTGTACCACTGCATTCCAACCTGGGCAACAGAGTGAGACCCTGTCTTAAAAAAACAAAACAAAACACAAAAGCTTTTAGCCACTGATACAATGCTGGCCGATGTAACTTGATAATACCATGGCAATTTAAATATAGATAAAACTAAAAACTTTAATAATGTTATAGAAGTATACAGGATATCAAAGAAGGAAATTATTTTTACGAAGCTGTATTTATTTGGAGGGCATCAGGTATTTGTGTCAAGATAATATGCAGGCCTGACTACATCTAGTTTCTCAAGCAAATTTGCATTCTCCCATTTCTTGGCTATGCTTTCCTCTGTATCGATTCTTTCTTAGGCAAATTCTCTGCTTTAGTTCCCAAGACTGCTGCTGGTAGCACTAGTTTTATTTTCTAGTTCCTCATTAAGCAATAGAGAGAGACTCTTCCTTCCTAACAATTCAAACAAAATTTCTAGACTTGAATCTTAGTGAATTAGGTTGGGTCATGAACGTATACGGAATTAATCACTTCCTGTGAGTCTTGAAGATTTAATGATTCAGTTGGCCAACCTGGATCACATGACACCCAAGTCACAGGGACTGTGGGATTGAAGAATCATTTAAATAACTACCATGGCATCATTTGATATACTTTACTGTATTAGTTCGTTTTCATGCTGCTGATGAAGACATACCTGAGACTGCGCAATTTACAAAAGAAAGAGGTTTAGTGGACTTACAGTTCTATGTGGCTGGGGAGGCCTCACAATCATGGTGGAAGGTGAAAGGTATGTCTCACATGGCAGAAGATAAGAGAAGAAAGCTAGTGCAGGGAAACTCCCATTTTTAAAACCATCAGATCCTGTGAGACTCATTCACTATGATGAGAACAGCACGGGAAAGGCCCACCCCCATGATTCAATTACCTCCCACCAGGTTCCTCCCATGACACATGGGAACTGTCAGAGTTACAATTAAAGACGAGATATGGGTTGGGACACAGCCAAACTGTATCATTCACAGTTTAAGATCATGGGGAACCACTGCTCCTACTTTACCTAGATTAATTACATCAGAAACTTTTACTTACAGCATTCTCCTACCTAATGCTTCTTTCTTTTCGATTCAAAATTCTGATTGCATGAAAGAAAAGGCAAGTTATAGCTAGCTAGAGCTACAAACAAAACAAAATACAAAAACAAGCACGCAACAAAAAAACCCAAACAAATCCAGCAACAAGTATTGGAAGAAACTTTAGGTATCTCACAGGATCAAAGGAAGAGTTGAACATGCCTGTGGAGATGCAAGGAAAAAAGGTAATCTGTAGAACCTTAGAAGCAGGGGTCCATGGTCTCTTTAGAGTAATGGTATCAATGTCTACCACAAAGACTTTCAGTCTTATCTGTCAATTAAAATTTCCAGTTTCTTAGGGGAAAGGATTTGATTAGCCATTGCTGGTCAAATATAAACCTCTGGATCATTCAGCTATTCCTGGGAGACTGAACTATGTAATATAACATGAAAAAAGTACCACTACCTTCTTTAGAAAAATAAGGAATGACATTCATGGAAATGCACTTTTGCAATATTGCATAGCTAATAATAGCAGAGCCAGTATTTGAATCCAGTTTTGATTAAATAATTTATATTCTGTAAATAGTACCATGTCTGTTAAACACATTGTGATATCCTGTTTACAATTCTTAAATGTGATGATTTTGTTTTTACATTTGCGTGCCTTCTTTGCACTTTGCTAATTCCTTAATATTAATCAAGCTGTGCTTAAGACATTTCAGTCTGTTCTAGCAAGAGCAGTGTCTGTGGAGGCTGAACCTGCTTGGCATCAGGATTAAAAGTAGGATGTGCTCATCAAAGAGGCAAAACTCCCTTGGAAAATTGCTCTCCCTCCTTTAGTGATTCTTCCTGAGAGCTCTTCTCATCTCACTTTTTGTAGGATTTTAAGTTTAGTTTATTTAAGGAATGATTCTGTATCACACCAACTCTATTCCCCATGAATGTACATGATCTGAAAATTACAAATCCTAACAGTTTCTGCTCACAATATGTGACTCTAAGAGTCAAGAGAACATTTCACAGTAAGCATAAAATGTGACAAAACTAGATTAAAAAGATCCCTGGTGATGACATGATTCTGTTAGGGATGATGAGGCTGTTTTCTTCACCCATTCTGAACAACAGATTTTGACTATGTATCAGTTGCTTTTCACTCATGTCAGGTAATTTCTTACAATAGGTTTTGAAAGTTACACACACATAGACATGCACATTTATTTTATATATATATAATATATATAGAGAGAGAGAGAGAGAAAGAGAGAGAGAGACAGAGAGAGAGACAGAAAAACTATTAGGACAACACATCTTAGAAGCATAACTATCTATAAAATAAATTGAATTCCATACAACATGGTTTTATGTATTTATCTAATTTTTTATAGTATGATTCTAAGCCTATTCATTAAGGAACATTAGCGTTTTTGCAGTGGCCTTATTTGGTTCCTTTTCTTTCACAATTCTTCTTCATGGACGGTTTTGTCCTGATCTCAGGCAGCTCCTATCCCACACAAGTTTATGCTGCATTAGTCACTTCTACCGTTAAAGAATATTGGAATACAGAAAATTCAGCCTCTCCACTGTCAATTATTAAGATTTTACTATTAGTCGGGCACAGTGGTTCATCTTTGTAATTCCTGCACTTTGGGAGGCCAAGTTAGAAAGATTGCTTAAGCCCAGGAGTTCAAGACCAGCATGGGCAACGTAGTGAGATTCCGTCTCTACAAAAAAAATTTAAAAAAATTATCCAGGTATGATGCTACCTACCTGTAGTCCCAGGTACTTGGGAGGCTGTGGTGGGAGAATCACTTGAGCCTAGGAGGTTCTGCGAGGTTGAGGCTACAGTGAGCCGTGATCACACCACTACACTCCAGCCTGGGCAACAGAGTGAGACTCTGTCTCAAAAAAAAAAAAAAAAAAAAAAAAAAAAAAAAAATTCACTATTGAAGTGCAGAGTCCTCATCTTTTTCTACACCTTGTGAGAACTGCCTGTTGCCATTTTAGCTTCCAGTTTTCTGTTTGATCTCTTTGATCTGTAGAAATGAATTAAGCCATTTCTCACTGTGGGATCACTTGGGAAAAGCTCCTCCTTCTGAAGAAATCATTTGACTCTAGTGTGGCATCATCATAATATTCCCTTTATCCTTTAACTCATTGGTCCTCTTCTTCTCCCCCTAGAGCTCCCCAGTGCCACTAGCTAAATGGCTAAGTGGAGTGGTATTGTTCTTAGTATTTCAGGTCAATATCAGTGTGGGCTACAAAAGCACAAGTTTACACAATATGCAGACACTGATATGGCAGCGAAACAACTTACGTGATACCTGACCCTATCCAAGGCAATCTGGCTCAAGGGAGAGTAGAGTTACATTCACGAGATGACTTTCCCAGTACACAGAAGTAAAGTAATCAGGCCAACAACAACAGGTTAGCACTGTGCAATCTACAAAGCATCTACAAAGCATTTCTACATGTATTATCCCTTTTAATCCTCAAAATGCATTATCTTCTTTTGTCTTCACAACACTGAATGAGATGATAATAGGATCCCCTTTTCAGATGAGGCTCAGAAAGGCTATGATTTGGTTAGAATGTGCACAGTCAGAGTTGAATCCGAATCAAGATCTTGTAGCTCTGAATCCTACCTCTTTTCCTGATGACTCATAGTTGGTGCCAGAAAAAGTACCTTTCCTAATTTTTATGTCTTCCTAACACAAATAAAATCAGTATTGCCTTTTGCCTGAGTATAAAAGTACAGGTCTTTTAAATGATTCATTAAAAGAGAGACCAGGCAGGCAAGAAGGAGATCTCCTCATAGTGCAAATACAAGAAAATCTGCAGTAGATGAAAGATCAGGAATAAACTATAAGTAAAGATCACAAGATCAGAAATGGGGCAAAGAAGGGCTACTTTTCCTATAATCTAAGAATCCACCCAAATTGGACCTTCTCTAACAAACAGAGGAAAACTTACTGTATTCTTTTGCTTCAAAATATTCTGTTCGCTTGAAATTTTGAAAATATACATTAAAATTAAATAATAATTCTATAGAAAAAACTTTATATTCTTTAGAATAAATCAATTATCAGAGGTTATGACTAGTAACCTAGTCATAACAAAGGCAAAACAATAAAGTGTAGGGTTCTTGCTAAGAGAATCTTTTGCAGCAGCCAGAGAAGTTCCTTTATAGTGTTGAAAAGAAGCCCAATGTGTGCACAGGGTTACATTTTAGGTGATAAAGGAGACTTTCTAACATCTTTTCTCTCTTTGATTCTATAAAGATCAAATAAAAATTCTGTTCATTTTAAGAGAAGCCTAAAATATGAGAAGCAGCCAAGGTTCCTTTTCTCAGTGTGACAGTGTTGCTGACACACAGCTGGAGACTGATTTATCATCACATTTAAAGAAAGCCTTTAACAAATGACAACACATGTGCACATTAGGGGGTTCCTTTCTCTCACATAAAACAAAGTGATAAATGGTATATGAATTTTAAAGGCATAATTCCTCAAATGAAAACTCTAAAATATGAGAGTTAAAATATCTGAATTGCAGGTGATTCCCCCATTTCAAGTTTTTGTATGGCATTCCATGGGATAATATTGAGAAAAGTTACCTAAGAGTCCATTAGTCTCTTCTCATCTCAATGCCAATCTTACATCACCATTTCTATGCTTCATATTTATAAAATGCATTGTGATTTTCATTTAGAAAGCTGAAGTGGGTTGGTTTCATCACAAACCTACCCCTACCCCTCTCTTCTACGATATCCACTTTCTATTTCTGACAATTAAATTAGGATTCCTTAAAACAGAGTAGACCAGGAGCATACAGTTAATTCATAAATCTTTGATTTTTATGTGAGAATGTCAAAAACATCAAGTCAAGCGAAAGTCAAGGAATATTCCAAAATTTTATATAGCATCTATCAACATGGGATCTATGGTAAACCATACCTCCATTTCACACACGTACTTTCTTCTTCTATGAAGGTTCAGTTTGAAATTTGACCCCCTTAGGATTTTAAGCAGCCAGCTTTGGCATGAAAGTCAAGACTGGGGCTAGTAAAATACAGCCAGCCAATAGGCCAATTTCAGCAAACTGACTGCTCTTATAAATAACGTTTTATTGGAACACAGCCACACCCATTTGCTTACGAATTGTCTGCAGTTACTTTTATACCATAACTGCAGAGTGAAGTAATTGTGATGGTTTAAGGCAGAAAAGCCTAAAATATTTACTATGAACCTTTAAAGAAATAGTTCACTGACCCCTGCGTGGTCTAACCTAATTCTGATTAGTGTTATAGGGCTGGAAGCAAGACATTTTTTTTCCTTCTTGATTCTCTCATATATAGAAAACTATTTTTTCAATTAAAAATGTATTATTTGAAAGTTTATCAGAACTGGCTGTAACCCAGATACCATTTCTTTTTTTTTTTTTTTTTTTATTCAAAAGAAAGCTATTAACCCTGACAGACATTTCTCAGTCTGTGCTTTTTTCTATTTTACCATTTTAAAGTACATCAAATAGAAAGATGAAAAAGCGTTTGTCAGCTACTTGGTTAGCTTCAAAAATTTTCCCCCTTCCTACCAGTAGAAATCTCCAAATGACTTTTTCAGTGACTATAAATAGCTAAACTTCTACTTCTCACCCGCCATTCCACCCCTGACCTGCAACTACATTTCCAATGCTCAAAGTGGTTGGTCCTGACAGAAACAGAAGGGCCCTTTTAGGTAAAATAGCTCTAATTTTCCCAGGAATTTTCCTAGTCGCAGAAATGGAGTTTACAACTCGGAAATAACACTCTCTTTAGTGGGTTTGAGTTGCAATCCTGAAAGTATAAAGTTTCCTCCAAACAGTCTGCTCATAAATCCTTTTACGTGTGCAGTCCTTAGCACAAGTCCCTACTAAATTAAATATCAAGCAGAGCTAGGAGAGGACTGGTAGGTACGTTCGATTATTTTATAAGGTTGGGATACAGAAAGTGGCACAGGAATTTGAAACTCTAATTGCTGCTTCTCCCCTGTTGCTCTTTTAGTCTCCTGAAGAGTGTAAAAAGTTCCAAGCTCATGCTCTCCTAAACATGTTCAGGCTTTTTGTCCTCAGTTCTGACACCAAGCGCTAATTGTACATACCCAGAAAGCACAGGGAATTCAGTGTGGTTTTTCTTTGTATTGTTGAGATTATTTCCTTAAACAAGAAATTTTCATCTTTGGGGCCCTTGGCCTCATTTTCTGAGGCAATAAAACAATTCAGCAGTGACTCGGCAACTTGTAAACTTTTGTCTCAGACACCTCATCTCAATAATTCTGCAAGCCAGAAGTAAAATTTTCCAGATATCCCCTCCCCCAAAATATTGAAGAGTAAAATGAAAATCATTTTAATATTAAAAGAGAAACTAGAAACATGGATATATTGCACAACTCAAGGAACTCAGGTTATTTGGACAATGTGCAATAATTGAGTTATAATCCTTGCCTGCTTTTAGCTAGTTACATGACCTGAGAGAGTCATCGTGCAGAACTGGGTTTGTTAAATGATTAGGCTTGGTTTTTAAAGTCTTTCTTGTATACAGATTCAGATTGTATTCAAATTCTGAACTGTGAGGACTGTCAATCTCTGGGACAGGTTTTTAGAGAAAGGCAGTCTTTTTTTTTTTTTTTTTTTTTTTTAATTTATTTATTATTATTAAACTTCAAGTTGTAGGGTACATGTGCACAACGTGCAGGTTTGCTACATATGTATACTTGTGCCATGTTGGTGTGCTGCACCCATCAACTCGTCATTTACATCAGGTATAACTCCCAATGCAATCCCTCCCCCCTCCCCCCTCCCCATGATAGGCCCCAGTCTTAAAAGATTTACTGTCCTGTGTTATTCCCCCATTGGCCTCAAATAAACTTATATGGAACTTGCAGAGCAGCACAGATCCTTGAATACCCTTGATAAGATAAATGACTCTTCTGTTTAGAAGGCTGTGCTCCTTGACCAAATGTACATCATTGGCAGGTGCCCAAGTAGAATGGTGAGAGAAAGAGAAGGTAGCCGTCTTCCCTGCCAGATCAGCTGAAGCAACCTTGGCCCTCAGGGGAGATGTGTTATAAGCAGATGGCCTTCACATGCCAAAGGGAACTGCACCATTTTACATACTGTCTCATCTAGAGCCAAGGGAGTAAGAAGTAAGTTATACAAATTCTTTCCTAGGCCTGTAATTTTACGATTTTATAGCTAATGAGGCTTTGATTTTCTTAAGTCTACAATTGAAACTTTGATAACCACACATTTTTACTGAGATGAATCTTGCCTTAACAGCTGCAAGTGGGACATGGTTCATTAGGGACCTCTATATTATAAGACATGTAATCCTCCCCTTAGTTTTTATAGAAAAAAACTCTCGAGAATGACACTATAATATTTGACCTTAATAACTGCACCTGGAGTCATTCACCAAGAATACCAGAGGGCTTTTGCCAACAAATTTAGCTCTGTACATTAGCAACACAATGATTCTGAAATCGCATTCATCTGTACTTTTTAGGAGGTTCTAAAGCAGCTCAGTCAGCCTTGATGAATTAGTTCTTTCTGTAAAATAGAGGGATGAGAGAACTCATTATTAGTACCTTTTATAGAAATGGCATTAATCCAAATTGTTAGTAATTTAAGATGCATATTTCAGAAGTGCATGAATTAATTCAGTGAAATGGATGAAATTAAAAATAAATTTGCTCTAACCTTTTGTCGTGAAATGAGTACATGGAGATGTTATAATGAATGGGAGGTGTGGTAATCCAGCTCACTTAAGGATTTAAATCCATAAATGTCTTTTACCACTGGTGTTCCATTCAGCACTCCTGTGCACAGGCAGACTGCTGCCTGCCTACTGAGGCCAGCGATTCTTCTATATTCTTTCTGTGTTGGCAAACACTCAGAAAGCATCATCCTTGAGACCATTCAAGAAAAGAAGTGTATGTTGGGGGAAAAGAAGGAAAAGAAAGAAAAGCTATATCATTCGAGTCCCAGGGAAGAAAATGCACAACTTTATTCAATTCCTATCTTTGGGTAAGAAAATTAAGGTCAGTCTTATAGGAAGTCTTCAACTCCATCATCCCACTCACGAGAAAGCCATTCATCCTCACTGCCAATGCCCTGGGTCAAGATTATTAGCTTTTACACTTGGAAAACTAACTGCAGTAGCACTGGTTGTTTCTTTTCAACCAGTTTCTTTTGTCTCCAGCCTGCTTGCTTTCTACATTGTTAACAGAAGGAGCTTGCTAAAATAGAAATTAGAGCTGATCATTTCCATGTTTTAAATCCTACATCTCCCACAGTAATCATGATAACATTGAGATTTGATAGAGGAGGACTCGAGGCCCCTGCTTCACTATCTGGGCTCTATCTGTACAGCTAAGGAGTGCTCTGCTCCTGTCAAATCAATCTATGTGCAGTTTCCCAAATGGTTCTGTGTTCTCTTGTCTCTGATCCTTTGTACATGCCTTTAACTTCTCGTTAGGGCTAAAATTTGAAGGATGAAAAAGAACAGTTAAAATTTATTGGGCACCTAATTATGAGCCAGGTATAATTCTGAGGATTTTACATTTTTTAATGCATTCAGTTCTCCCAGCAACAGTATGAAGTAGGTGCCCTCAGTATCCTGGCTTCATAAAGGAGGAACTTGAAGCATAGAGCAGTTAAGTTCCCTACCTGAGGTTACACATGGAGTAAGAGTTACGTATGGGATTCCAGGGCATATGATCTTAGCCAAGGTGTTATACTGCTTCTAGGTCTCATGAGGCATTTACTCATCCTTCAAAATCCAGTTCAGAGGGCATTTTCACTGGGAAGCTCCTGTGATGTCCCCACCTCCCGCTGCGTCTTATAGAGGTGATGTGCATCTGTGTTCCTTAGTACCCCATGTGCACCCCCCCGTTATAACACAGACAGCATTGTACGTGCTAGCATCTCCGCAGTCTCTCCTGCATTTCCATGCCTTGTGCTCTGTAAACATCTGTGGATCGGAGAATAACTTGTTTTCAAAAGAAGTCATTTCCTTTTGTTTTAAAATGTTCTATATTTCTAGTGAGTAATTCAGTCCTTAGTAGACAGTGAGTACTCAGTAAGTGTTGGGCCAAATGAAAGAGCAAATGGGTTTATGAGATCTTTCTTGGTACCCATACGAAGCAGGAGTAGATCAACTTCCATTAATATGGCAGTTCTCCTTATTTTGCTTTACCGTGCTTTTTGTTGTTGTTGTTGATTGTTTTTGCTACTCCATCAATTACAAATACCACTACCCCACAAAACTATACAACTGTAAAAAAAAGTTTCTCTAGTGTAGACTTTGGTTTATAGGGTATAGAACACTTCTTAATTTTAGCACAATAATGAAAATAATTACAACAGAAATTTTTCAGATTGATATTTGATATAGCAAGAAAGGGAAAGAAACATCTACTATGTGCCAAGTCCTAGTCCAAACACTTTATAGGATTTCAGTTAATTATCATAGGATTCTTTTAGGATAAGTATTATTATCTTCATCTTACAGATGAGAAAATTGAAGATCAGGGTGATTACGTTTTTTATCCAAAATCATATGAAGAGTAATTTGCTGAGTGGAAACCCAAACCTAGACCTGCCTGATTGCAAAGAATATACCTTATTTAAAGCATGGCCAATGAAATGGTGTCTGAGGTCAGGGCTGGTGCCTATGTAAGTGACCACTCTCTGAGACTACAACTTCAAGTAGATTCAGAAATAAAAGAAACCTAATTAACTTCATTATTCAATGGCAGGATTTGTATTGAGTTTGCCAGTAGAGTAGAAAGAAGGTGTCATTGCCTAGTGATCAAAAGAGCAACTCTGTTTCTAGACTGTTAGTTTGAATCCCTCCTTACTTGCTGTATAACCTTGGGCAAGAGGCAGAACAACTTCTGTATCCAGTTTCTCTACCTGAAAAACAGGCACAATAACAAAACCTACCTTATGTAGTTATTGGACCCTGACTCCTGATCTATGGTTTAGTTAGAGCTTTCTTGCCAGCATTACAGCACTAGAGAAACAAGAATCTCATGCCTTCTTAGCTTAGTGCATCTGCTGTCTACTTTTGTCAGACTCCAAAATGCCACTCCTCATCATGCTACCTGACTTCAAACTATACTACAAGGCTATAGTAACCAAAACAGCATGGTACTGGTACAAAAACAGATACATAGACCAACAGAACAGTACAGATGCCTCAGAAATAACACCACACATCTGCAACCATCTGATCTTTGACAAAACTGACAAAAACGAGCAATGGGGAAAGGATTCCTTATTTGTTAAATGGTGCTAGGAAAACTGGCTAGCCACATGCAGAAAACAGAAACTTGGCCCCTTCCTTGCACCTTATACAAAAATTAGCTCAAGATGAATTAAAGACTTAAATGTAAAACCTAAAACCATAAAAACCCTAGAAGAATACCTAGGCAATGTCATTCAGGACATAGGCATAGGCAAAGACTTCGTGACTAAAAGACCAAAAGCAATGGCAACAAAAGCCAAAATTGACAAATGGGATCTAATTAAACTAAAGAGCTTCTGCACAGCAAAAGAAACTATCATCAGAGTGAATAGACAAGCTACAGAATGGGAAAAAATCTTTGCAATCTATTCATCTGACAAAGGTGTAATATCCGGAATCTACAGGGAACATAAACAAATTTACAAGAAAAAAACAAACAACCCCATCAAAAAGTAGGTGAAGGATATGATCAGATACTTCTCAAGAGAAGTTATTTATGTGGCCAACAAACATATGAAATAAAGCTCATCATCACTGGTCATTAGAGAAATGCAAATCAAAACCACAATGAGATACCTTCTCATGTCAGTTAGAATGGCTATCATTAAAGAGTCAGGAAACAACAGATGCTGGTGAGGATGTGGAAAAATAGAAACACTTTTACACTGTCGGTGAGAGTGTAAATTAGTTTAACCATTGTGGAAGACAGTGTGGTGATTCTTCAAGGATCGAGAACTGGAAATACTATTTGACCCAGCAATCCCCATTATTGGTATATATCCAAAATATTATAAATCATTTTACTATAAAGACATATACACACACGTATGTTTATTGCAGCACTGTTTACAATAGCAAAGAGTTGGAACCAATCCAAATGCCCACTGGTGATAGACTAGAATGTGGCACATATACACCATAGAATACTGTGCAACCATACAAAAGAATGAGTTCATGTACTCTGCAGGGACATGGATGAAGCTGGAAACCATCATCCTCAGCAAACTAACACAAGCACAGAAAATCAAACACCGCATGTTCTCACTCATAATTGGAAGTTGAACAAGGAGAACACATGGACACAGGGAGAGGAACATCACAAACTGGGGCCTGTCGGGGGGTAGGAGGTAAGGGGAGGGAGAGAATTAGGACAAATACCTAACAGATGTGGGGCTTAAAACCTAGATGACGAGTTGATGGGTGCAACAAACCACCATGGCACATGTTTACCTATGTAGCAAACCTGCACGTTCTGCACATGTATCCCAGAACTTAAAGTAAAATAATTAAAAAAAGAATGCCACTCCTCATTCCAGGCTCTCCTGCATGATGGATGAAGGCATGGGATTATGAATCCCAGACATCCTTCTGCTAATGCACTTCTTTTCTCAGGAAGTGACAAAAGTTTTTTTTTTTTGTCTCAGCTCTAACAGTTATGTAGTTTATGTCTACACCATGCTGTACAAATTACAGTCAATTACTTAAGGTTAACAATAGGAATTCCCAGTAGTAGTAAAGAAACTAGCTATTTGTAAGTCATTTGTAGTAATCTTTAGTAACTGATAATTAGGCACTAATTAGTTCATTTGCTTAGTGTTGTTTTCACGTAGTAAGACGCTTAATGAGTTAATTACAAGAAAAGAATTGAGTGGTAATTAAATGCCAATTAAGGAGTTTTATATGTAAGCAAAGTACCTTGGTTAAATAATAATGTTTAAAACTAAAACGATGAACTAAATGATTCAAGGTAATGTGATGAGAATTGTTCTGTTCTTATACTGATTATCATGGTGCATTAGTCTTGCTTGATATGCAACAGATTAAACAAATCTTAGGTTATTAGAGTTTCTCAGTTTTAGCTCCATTGACATCTTGAGCTTAATAATACTTTTTTGTAGTGGGTGAGGGCTGTACTATGTGTCGTAGAATGTTCAGCAGCATCATCGTCCTTTACCCATTAGATGCAGTACTTTCTCAATTGTGACAAATAAAAACGTCTCCAGACATTGCCAAATGTCCTCTGTGGGGGTGGGGATGCGGAAGCAAAACCCCCTCCAGTTGAGGATACTGGGCTGTCTCCTAATATTTTGTTTTTGTTGTGTTTTTCTTCAAGATTACTTTATTTTCATTACTTATGTGAAGTTGTATTTTTAGAGCTCATGATAACATCTGAGAGCTCCACTGGCCAAATATATTACCAAGAATTAACTGCTACAGTGGTAAGAACACTGAATTTGGTACCCAAAGACTTCAGCTCAGAGTAAGTGTCCCCCACCATTACTTGATCTTAGGTGAGCAATATAACATCTTTGAATATAAGTTTTCTCATCTGTGTGGCAAGGATAAGAGAATAATCTCTAGTTTTGTGTAGGATTCTAAGAGTTCTCAAGTAAAAACAAACCAATACTTTGCAATGTGACTTTTCACCCTTAGTCACAAAGATATTTCGGGATCATCCAGAACCTTCCTTGACCAATTATCTATTTTTCAAATTCAAAGACTAAGAATAGTGGAAGAAAAGTTTTATTAAGAGTCAATTACAAAATAGGCAAACACTGTTGTGTTATTGTCTTTCTGTAACATTAAATTAGTTACTCTTGTCAGATTGAGTTTTTGACAATAATATTTTAGCACTACATTAAGAAGTCACACTATGACCTTTACAATTTGAAATCTTCCAGATAACTATAAAAGTTCTACTCAATGTAATTGGAAAGTCTCAATGTAAATCTCTCAGCCTAGATGATCCTCAGCCATCTGTCCTCAGCTTAGATAATCCTCAGGAAAGATGTAAAGGAATTCTATTCCCCAAATTATTGCATGTACATAATAGTTAGTCTGTGGGCTTTATACTTAAAAAATTAACCAATTAATATATATTTAGGAGTATAAGCACAGACTTTTTACATGCATATATTATGTAATAGTCAAGCCTGGGCTTTTAGTCTACCCATCATCCAGCTAGTGAACATTGTACCCAATAGGTAGTTTTTCAACCCTCAACCTTCATCCCTCTCCCATCCCCCACTTTCATACTCTTCAATGTCTATTACTCCATTTCGTAAGTTGATGTGGATGCGTTGTTTAGCTCCCACTTATAAGTAAGAACATGCAATACTTGATGTGCTGTTTCTGAGTTATTTCACTGAGGATAATGACCTCCAGTTTCAGCCATGTTGCTACAAAAACCATGAAGTCACTCTTTTTTATGACTAAGTAGTATTCCATTGTATATATGTACTGCATATTCTTTATCCATTTCTCTGTTGATGGACGCTTAGGTTGATTCTCTATCTCAGCTATTGTGAATGGTGCTGCAATAAGCATACAAGTGCAGGTATCTTTCTGTTATAATGATTTCTTTCCCTTTGGGTATATACTCAGTAGTGGGATTGCTGGATCGAATGGTAGCTCTGTTTTTAGTTCTTTGAGAAATCTCTGTATTGTTTTCCATAAAGGTTGTACTAATTTACATTCCTACCAACAGCATATAAGTATTCCCTTTTCTCCCCATCCTTGCCAATAACTGTTGTTTTTAGATGTTGGTAGGAATGTAAATTAGTGCAACCTTTATCATTCTTATGCCTTTACATCCTCATAGCTTATCTCTCACTTACAAGTGAGAACATGCAATATTTGGTTTTCCATTCATGATGAAAACATCTAAAAACAACAGTTTTCATGAGTTACTTCACTTAGAATAAAGCCCTCCAGCTCCATCCAAGTTGCACAAAAACATTATTTCATTTCTTTTTATGGCTGAGTAGTATTCCATGGTGTATATATATCACATTTTCTTTATCCACTCGTTGGATGATGAGCATTTAGGTTGGTTCAAAATTTTTGCAATTACGAATTGTGCTGCTATAAACATGTGTGCGCATGTGTCTTTTTTCGTATGATGACTTCTTTTCCTTTGGGTAGATACCCAGTGGTGGGATTGGTGGATCAAATGATGGTTCTACTTTTAGTTCTTTGAGGAATCTCCATACTGCTTCTGTAGTGGTTGTACTAGTTTACATTTCTACAGTGTAATGGGGTTCTCTTTTCACCACATCCATGCCAACATCTATTGTTTTTTGACGTTTTAATTACGGCCATTTATGAAATGTAAGGTGGTATCTCATTGTGTTTTTAATTTGCATTTCCCTGATAATTAGTGATGTTGAGCATTTTTTATATGTTTCTTGACTGTTTGTATATCCTCTTTTGAGAATTGTCTATTCATGTCCTTTGCTCACTTTTTGATAAAATTATTGGTTTTTTTTCTTGCTGATTTGTTTGAATTCCTTGCAGATTCTAGATATTAGTCCTTTGTCAGATACACAGTTTGTAAATATTTTCTCCCACTCTGTGGGTGGTCTGCTTACTCTGCCAATTATTTCTTTTGCTGTGTAGAAGCTTTTTAGTTAAATTAGGTTCTATTTTATTTTTGTTTTTGTTGCACTTGCTTTTGGGGTCTTAGTTATGAAGTCTTTGCCTAAGCTAATGTCTAGAAGAGTTTCTCCTATGTTATCTTCTAGAATTTTTATGATTTCAGGTCTTAGATTTAAGTCTTTGATCCATCTTAAGTTGATTTTTGTATAAGGTGGAAGATGAGGATGCAGTTTAATTCTTCTACATGTGGCTTGCCAGTTTTCCCAGCACTGTTTATTAAATAGAGTGTTCTTTTCCCAATTTATGTTTTTGCATGCTTTGTTGAAGATCAGTTGGCTGTAAGTACTTGGCTTTATTTACAGATTCTCTCTTCTGTTTCATTTTTATACTAGTACCATGCTGTTTTGGTAACTATAGCCTTGTAGTATAATTTGAATTTGAGTGTGTGATGCCTCCAGATTTTCTTTTCTTTTCTTTCTTTTCTTCTCTCTCTCTCTCTCCCCCTCTCTCTTTTTTAGCTTAGTATTGCTTTGGCTATGAGGGCTCTTTTGTGATTCCATATGAATTTTAGAATTATTTTGTCTGGATCCATGAAGAATGATGATGATAATTTGAAGGGAATTGCATTGAATCTGTAGATTGCTTTTGGCAGTATGGTCATTTTCACAATATTGATTCTACCCATCCATTGAGCATGGAATGTATTTCCATTTGTTTGTGTCATCTATCATTTATTTCAGCCATATTTTGTAGTTTTCCTTGTAGAGATCTTTCACCTCCTTAGTGAGGTGAAAGTATATTCCTAGGTATTTTATTTGCTTCTTTTATTCCCTTCTACTCAGTATAAAAACATTGTCTATTCTGAGAACTGCCTCTTCTGTGGTGCTCCCCTGTCTTTATCAGTGTTATCTTTTTTCCTATGCACCTATTGTTCCTGCCGTGTTCAATTGGAATTCATTTTCCAGCAGTTTCCCTGAGTATGGGGTTTTGTACTCAAAGGGGGCTTTCATTTATTAGTTTTGAGAATGCATAGGGTCTATATTTCTTCCGGTGTTTTCAGATCTCTTCGTGGATTCCTGGTACTCAGATGGCTATGAGGAAGAGTGCAAGCTCTCTCCCAGAGTTTGCTGCTCTCCCCACTAGGCCTGCTGTGTGTGCTCTGCAGTGAGTACCTGTGGACAAACTTGGGACTCTCCTGTTCTCAGGTGTGCATGATGTCCAGTGATTTCCCTTTGCCTCATTCCAAATAATTCCAAATAAATGCTGATATTACAAGGACCTTTTGACTCTAAACAGTCTTTCTTCACCTGTATATATCTTGCGGCTCAGGGGAGTAACGTTGTTACATAGTTTTGTTATGGATGTCATCTGTGTGACTTTTGTTTTGCTATTTTAGTTACTCCATCTGTTTTAATGAGACGATTCAGAGAGAATCTTATACTATATATGGTCACCACTATTGCTATCATCCCAGCATTCCATCTGATGCATATTTTAATCCCATGCTATTGTATGTAACTACATTTCTGAAGCTACCTCAGAGAGCCTTTTGTCTAAAAAAGAGGGTTAAATAAGTTTAGAGAAAGGACACATGACATACCACCTCTGCCCTCCTCATAATCAACTTCCAGGAAGCAGGTATAATCTTTCTAAAAGCTGCCCTTTCTAATGCACTCTACATAAAACTTCATAGCTTAGAAATCTATGAAAGGAAAATATAGGCTTCATGACGTGAGGAAATAGAGGGTTTCTTCTCTTGGCACTTTTTTTTTTTTTTTTTTTTCAGACATAACACTCTGTTAACAGTTCCACCCAAGCCTTCAGAAACTTGAGAATTATTTGGAATGCGGAGGGATGAAATGGAGTGGGGACTGGGAGAAGTGGGGTAAAGGAAAATGGTGGAGATTATGCTAGCCCCAGGTTCTTAAGTCTCATTACTTCTTACAAGAGCAACGTGCAGCAACGTACTGAAGTTTCTTCTCCATGCCCCACACTTTGTCCCTTACCAATTGGGCACATCAGACTTACTCCCACCGGAAACACGGTGGGGAAAAAAATCCTGGAGTAAATGAGAGTAAATGTAATTTCATCAGCATTGCCCTTAAGCTTTTATTCTGAATATTCTCTTTTCAAAGCCTTGTTATTTGGAGTCCTCTAGAAACCTGAGTTTCCCGATCCTACTAAAGGTGTGCTGAGCACAGCATCAGCTGAAACCCAGATGTTTCTGACTTTAACTTAGCTTTAAGGTGTTAAGAGAGATGAGCTTTGAATTACCTTTGGGAAAATAATCTCCACTTTACTATTATGAAACAAATAAATCTTCACTAGTATTAAGAAGACACTTCAAAGTTTTTCTGCCTTTTTATCCCCCACCAAACCTTACTTTCTAAACAGCATATTACTGAGTAAAGTGTAAACGAATCAGTACCATATGGCTTAATCTTCTCTTAAATCCCCTTTGGGCGTGAGAAATTAATTGACAAACTCAGTGGAAAAGCTTTCTTTTGGTGTTTGGAACCCCGAATTTAGGAAGCATGACTGCAATCGTTTAGGGACTCTGGTTCCACTTAATGCCTTCTTCCCTATCAACAAGTCTTATAGGGCTAATGGGAATGCAGCTTTCAGAGCTGACTACCTCAGTCTCTGGGTCTCAATTTCCCCTCTGTATTTATTTCTCTGAGATTTTATTAGGAAATGCACATCAGTTAAGTGCAAACCAAAGGGTTTGTTCCCTGCTGTGAACTGAGACCATCAGGCTTGGGCAAATGCAGAGACTGGGAAAAGCAAGACAGGCTGTTTCTTAGCTATTAAATGTGTCAGAAGTTCCATGAATGCTAAGCATCCCACAGAAAACTCAACATGAGATAAAAGAGGTTTATGATTAGTCCCTGAAGATGATTTTTCGGGTTTCTCTCTATGGGCAAATGTTAATTAAGATTCCTTTGTGTTTGCAAGTGTGTAAATGGGAAAGTCAGTGAGGTACGCAGGACTATGGGTTTTTGGAGTGTTGAAAATCGTTCAAGACACTTCTCTGCCTCTCACTAGTTACGTGACTGGCCAAAAAACTGAGCTGAAACTGCAGGTGTATTGCGGGGGCTGTTGGGAACATCATTGAGCTCTTGCCTAAGGCTCAGCTAGAGGTAAAGTACAGGGTAAGCCCCTGTAGGGCTGAGGAACTTTGGGCTAACAAGGTAAAAATCAATCAAGTCAGCACCCTCTGCTTAGATTCCAGTCAGTTGCTTCAGACATGTTGAATAAGTGATTAAGAACTGTAGAAATTACATTATCAGCCACGCGAAGGCAATTTGATTTCTCTTTTCTGGTAACTCACTCCCACCACTTAATACATAAGTAACTGCCCTCTTGCCTCCAAAATAATTTATTTTGCTCTTTCCTAATCCTGTACCTCTTCCCTGAAAAAGGGGAGGAGTGAGGCTGAACTGTGGGTAAGGGGACTCAGATACATGTTAGAAATTGCATCCACTCCATTTTGGCTATGAGTCTTAATCTCATAAGCATCTATTTCCTCATCTGTAAAACGAGTAGGGTTACAGGGTCTCATAGCATTACAGTGAAGTACAATGATATATTAACATCTATTTAATATGTTCAATCCAATAAATGGCACGTGATAGGGGTCATTGTTAGATCTCTTCCAACTTGCTATCTCCTGGTTTATAAAGTGCTAGACATTAACAATAAGGGCTATTGTATCCTGAAGGTGATAGGACAGGGTTATTGTGAAGTTCAGGTAGTTCTGCTTGTGTGTAATTTGATTGAATGCTTTAGGGGTTAGAATGAGTCTTGGACAGGTTATCCCGAAAAGCCCTTTAAAAGACACACCTATCAAAAGCAAGGTGCCCCTGAAACCTGAAGCTGCTGTTTTGTAACACTTTCACATGTGGGAATGCAGCTTTGTTTCCCCAAATAACAACAAAATTCAATCAGTGTAATTATAGAAATCACAACTGACTCATATTTTTTTCTTTTGCTGTTTTATGTTGCTTTATTATCTCTGTCACTAGTTACTTTATGGTTATTTTGTTACTCTCACAATGTTTTGAGACACAGACTTCAAATAATTGATTTGAATATTTTGAAAAAAAAATAAATAAAAATGCATGGAGAATAATATTGCTAACATCTATGTATCCACTATAGAAATTTAATAATTGTGAAATTGGCAAATTTATTTTTACTTCTAATTTTTGATTTAAGTTGAAATGTCTCTATACCTCACTAATCCTGTTCCTCTTACTCAATGCCAATCCTATCGTTAACTTCGCATGCATCTTTCTAGTCCATGTGTTATTTTCACTACATATAAAATCTTAAGACCAATATGTAATACTGTTTTGTAGTTTTAAAAATGTGTGTACAGTTGATCCTTGAACAACATGAGTTCGAAATGTGTGGCTCCACTTAGATGCAGATGTTTTCCAAACACAGATTGAAAATATAATATTAACAGGATGTGAAACCAGCCTATATGGAGGGCCAATTTTTTGTATACACAGGTTTCACAGCGCTGACTATGGGACTTGAATATGCTCAGATTTTGGTATACTCAGCCTGAAGTACATGCAGCAATCCTCAGCATGTACTGAGGGACAACCGTAAATGTTCTGAAGCTCCTTGTTTCATTCAACAGTGTTTTTGAGACCGATCCACCTGGACACATGTGGGTCCAGTAATTCATATTAACTATTAAATTCCTAGTAATTCATTTTGTCATATGACTTTACCAGAAAATCTCTTATCCCTTTTGGCTCCACATTTAGATTATTTCTAACTTTTTACGATTTATTTCCCCAAATGGTTAATAGTTTGACAAAATATAAATCTATGTAGCAGCAAGATACATACAGCCAGTTTCTGTAACATGTAGTATAAACACGAAGAAACAGTCACTGTCAAGAGAGAATTCTGTGAGAAGCGATCTCGCCCATGAGGAGCCCTGGAATCCTAACTGTAATGACATTGGTGTGATATAAGTTTATTCTATTGCCCTGATTCTCAGGTTTATTTTATTTTATTTATTTATTTTTGAGACTCAGTCTTGCTCTTGTCACCCAGGCCGGAGTGCAGAGGCGTGACCTCAGCTCACTGCAACCTTTGCCTCCCGGGTTCAGGTGATTCTCCTGCCTCAGCCTCCCAAGTATCTGGGATCACAGGCTCCTGCCACCATGCCCAGCTAATTTTTGCATTTTTTTAAGTAGAGATGAGGTTTCACCATATTGGCCAGGCTGGCCTCAATTTCCTGACCTCAAGTGATCAGCCTTCCAAAGTGCTGAGGTTACAGGTAAGCGCCACCAAGCTGGGCCTCTTGGGTTATTTTATTTTTTTTTATCAGGATCACCTAATCCATGTCTTTTAACAAACCATGTAGTTTGTCCTTGGTTTATGTTTTGGGAAACACTGTCTTACAGGGCTGAGATTCAGAGCATAAATTTGCATAGAGTGCCTTCTATGATGTTGCTCCTTAGGAGCCTGTGGTGATGAGAGGCTATTTACTAAGAAATCTTTTTCCTGGGAGACATGAGAAATATTGACACGTGTAGAGCCTTTACTATATACCAGCTCAACGTTAGGCACTTTTAGACACATAATTCATTTAATCCTCACTGATCCTTGAAGGTTCATTTCATAGACAAAAACTCTAAGATTCACACATGTGTGATAATGGCCCAAGGCTGTATAGCTACTGAGCAATGATCTAAAACTTGAACCTAGCTCTACTTGATTCTAAAATCCTATTTTCTCTATTCTACATGTTCACATGTTCTCATGGGGTGGTAGAACCAGCAATATCATTATTAGACACAGAGTCACTGAATCAGCAGAAATTTATTTGAGCCTCCACCCTGCTGTTAGTTTGGTCCATTACCATAAGAGTTTAAAAAGAAATACTTCTTTTGAGGAGCTCGTAAGATACTACAGAAGAAAAGATAATGATGACAGCAACAGTAGATAGTACTGTGAACTGAATTTGTGCATATTGGGAGGGAGCAGCATGAGTTGGAGAAGGAAAGCTATCCTGGAGGTGAGAATTGGGCCACTCTGAGAGCATGGATGGCATTTTCCCAGGCAGACAGGAAGCAGCAAAGATTTTGGACAGGTAGACTTGTGTGAGCAAAATCTTGGCACTTGACACTACAAATGGCCTATATCAACTGTTGCCGAGGATGTGAGTAAAACCCAACAGAGTAAGAGGGAGCTTAGACATGTAACTCCAACCTATGATCTCCTTCTGTTTTTCATGCCTCTTGTCTCAATTCTCCTCAAATTATAGTATAGTTGATGGAGTTCATCAGGACACACAAGAGGCATAGAACACCAATGTCTTGAGAAAATCAGAAAGAGCTATCTAAGTAGAACAAGCCAAAAGTTCCTGGTGACCAAAGGAGGGACACACACACACACACACACAAACAGACAAGTTGAATACTTATGTTTGATGGTTGTTTAATGATAAAAAAAAAAAACCTATGATAATGTCATTTGCTCTGAGGAGGCAGATGGAAGCTGGAGCTATGTGTTATAACAAGGTTTGTTGGCTAGCCTGAGAGCCAGCTGACTCTAAGCAAGTATGAGTTTAAAATGGATAGCCAGTTTCTTTCTCTTTTAAAACATAATATTAAACCAATGCCCAGGAAGTAGCTAAGTCTCCTCCAGGGACCACAGCTGCTGTTTAGCACTCTCATGCCTGGGACATCAGTTCTATGTGACTCTTGCATTCACTGCCTCCCATCCCATCCCTACCTGACTTTCCTTCCCAGTGCATTGGGAAATTAGGTTTTGGAGCATTGGAGTCAAACCGATCTACTTTGAGTCTTGCTTTCCTCCATTACTTGATGGAGATGTAAGATAACCTTTCTGAGCAACATGTCCTTATCTGTAACCTAAAGATAATCCTGCTCCTAGAGTTGTTGTCAGAGTAATGTGTTGCGAAGCTCCACATGCTGTTATTCTCAGAAAACAAAAGCTAAGGCATTTTTAGCATTCACTGAAAAAACTTCTAAAAGATGTGCTTCTGGAAAAATAAAATTGAACTCACAAAGAGTGAGATTTGAGGGTAAGTACTCATCAAAGAAGTTTGTAAAGATGTAGATACTGTTAAATAATCTCTGGTGGGCCGGGTGCTGTTACTCACACCTGTAATCCTAGTACTTTGGGAGGCCGAGGTGAGAGGATCACCTGGGGTCAGGGGTTCAAGACCAGCTTCGTCAACATGGTGAAACCCCGTCTCTACTAAAAAATACAAAAATTAGCTGGATGTGGTGGCACAAGCATGTTAATCCCAGCTACTCAGGTGGATGGGGCAGGAGAATCGCTTGAACCTGGGAGATGGCGGTTGTGGTGAGCCAAGATTGCGCCACTGCACTCCAGCCTGGGTGACAGAGGGAGGTGTTGTCTCAAAATAATAATCATCATCATCATCATCATCATCATCATCATCATCATCTCTGGCAGTGCATGCAGGGCAGCCTGGTGGGATGAAGAGGCCCAGCTGGTGGGCTGCGTGGCCACAGCTGGAGCATGAGGCCAAGCTTGGCATGTGGGTACTCACCCGGCCAGGCAGTGAGCGGGGGGCGGCCTGGGCCATGAGGCTTGACCCCAGCTGGCTGACCGCCATGCCTTCCATATGAGTTGGACCCCTGGCAAGGCAGGAGCCCAAGTCACCCGCTTGCCCACTCGGGGGAGGTAATGGCAGCAGAGGGGGCCATGGGTACTTTAGAAGAAGAGAGCTTCTATCTGTCCTTCTCTGCCTCTAATGCAGAATTTGATGCTGTGGTTGCATAATTAGAGGACGCTGTCGTGGATGAAAAGTTCCACTTATTACAGAGAAATTTCATAAATAAGTACTACCTGGAGTTTTGAGGACATGGAAGAGAATAAACTAACCTACAAGTCTATTTTAACACATATATTTTTTGGCAGAAAAAATATGTTGAAGAATAACCTCTGTAGCAGATTCCTGAGTTCAACATAGCAGTTTTCATAACTATGTTACAGCATCATAAGGATGAAGTGACTGGTGACATATTCGACATGCTGCTCACCTTTACCAATGTTTTGGCTTTTAAATAAATGTTTTTGGACTACAGAGCAGAAAAAGAAGGCTGGGGACTGGACTTAAGCAGTGGTCCAGTGGTGACTTTGTTGTGCACATCATCTATACCAGCTTTTCAGAACAATCTGCAACACTAGGTCCTACCTCCAGCTGATAAATGGGATCATCCTGGATGTCACTGACCCAATAAGCCAACAGAGTCTGCTCATAATGATGACAGAAGAATATGTCTTAGAAAGACTGACTTCTGTTCTGCAATTCTTCATCCGTACTAAGTATCAATAGGTCAAAACCAAAATGACCTAACCCTCCTGGACCTATGTCTCCTGAAACACCTTATTGTATTCATTAACCTTAATAATCCTCCCAATTGGTAACGCTGGTACTCCTCCCCTCCTCAAGTAGACACCTCTCTCGGGTATTTGTGAGTTCGACTCCTCTGGAGCAGGCCATGTCAATCATTCCACCTGGGAGGCCCCTTCCTCTAGTATACATGTTGGTGTGTAACAGTGTGGAATAATCCACCATCAACACCCTCTGTCCCAGTAGGCTTTACATGAATCTTTGTGCACCCACACCTCTTATTTACATGAGTCAGAGTTTCAGTCCTTCAGCTTCAGTGTGGTTTCTGATATTTATCAACGTGTTATTCAAGCCATCTTGAGATTTCGGAATCTCATATGACCACAGTTTGTCTTGGCCATAGGAATCAATGGAAAGAGATGCCTTTTACATAAAAGCTACATGCAAAAAACAACTCCTGATTTTAACATTTATAGTCCTTGTGTCACTGTCTTCTGCTAATCCCATTGTTTCTAGAAGTCTCTTTTAAGTTTTAATTTTTTTTTTAAATTTTTATAGATGAATACTCAGGCTAACCTAGTGGGTATGATCTTGGAACTTCCATGATTACCCACTTATAGATCAAAGTATTATATGCTGTGTGCTTTTTAGTTAGCGCTGTGAAGGCAAAAAAACTTTCTATGTTGGCATTCATTCCTATTTTACTGGGTACCTATGAATGTATGCTGTTTGCTAGAAATAGACTAAAAGATATCTTGTTCTTATAACAACATGTTGGTGTGTTTGCATGTTTGCTGAAAATCCTTTCTGTATAAACCAGTTTGTTAGGTTCTCTGGGTTAGGTAGGGACTCTGCAGTTTCCTCCTGCTCTAAGTCTCTCCTACTGAGATGGTGTTCCATTGGTCCAGCTGAGCATGAGTAGGAGGTAATAAACAGCTTTACTAGTTATTTGTTTGCTTTGGTTTGCTGCAATATATGGTGAACTACTTATCAGAAAACATTTATATAATCTCTAGAAAGGAGAAAAAACATGGTACTGATGGACATTTGGGTTGATTCCAAGTCTTTGCTATTGTGAATAGTGCCGCAATAAACATACGTGTGCATGTGTCTTTATAGCAGCATGATTTATAATCCTTTGGATGTACCCTAGAACTTAAAGTATAATAAAAATAAATAAATAAATAAAAAAGCATGGTAGTTCAATTTCCAATGGGTACCTTTGAAATTTTTAATTATAAAAATAAGAATCTGTATTGAAAATAAATAAATCATCTGTACTGGAGGGAGGAGGTGATATGAACAAGATGGAAGTAAAATACCACAAAAAAGAACCCCATTTAAGTGGGGAGGTATATGATTAAATTTCCAATATTTCCTAGTTTTTGTATTGTTCAGAAAGTGTATATAAATGTGATTAACTTTTGACTTTTACCAAGCAAATAAGTAAAATTTTAAGTTACTTCTAGATGAATAATTTTTTTTTTCTTTTTAAAGACAGGGTCTTGCTTTGTTACCCAGGCTGGAGTGCAGTGGTGTGAACACAGCTCACTGCAGCCTTGACCTCCCAGGTTCAGTCCCCCAAGTAGCTTGGACTACAGAGGTGTACATCACCATTCCCGGCTAATTTTTGTATTTTTTTTGTAGAGACAGCGTTTTGCTATGTTGCCCAGGCTGGTCTTGAACTCCTAGGCTCAAGCAATCTGCCCACCTTGGCCTCCCAAAGTGCTGGGATTATAGGCGGTGAGCCACTGTGCCTGGCCCAGAATGTTTGTATTTTTAACCAGTGGAGAAAATGAAAGAATAATGGGAACTTGATCAGCAAAATAGAAGTTAGAAAGGGAGAAACAAGAAAAAAATAGAAAAATAATTTAAAAATCAGAATATTGTAAATAAAAAGTACAAAATAACATGACAGACATGCCAAAATATACAAATAATTACAATGAATGTATGAACTGAATTTATTAACTGGAACAGATATTATTATTACAAAATGTAGATGTAAGTTGTTTACAAGGGAACCACTTAAACTTCAGGATTCAAAGAGGTTGAGAGTAAAAGAATGGGAAAAGCTATAACTGGAAATTACTAACAGAAATAAGACTGGGGTAACTATATTAATATTAAAAAATAAACTTTAGGCCAGGAAACATTATTAGAAATAATAATGAAAAGAGGAAAATTCTCTAGCAAGATGTAGCAGTTATAAACTTGTTTGCAATGAATAACAACCTCAAAATATGTAAAGCCAAAATCAACAGAATTTCAGGGGAAAAGTAATAAATAACAAACATAGCATAAGATTTTAACGAATGTCTCTCAGTAATTGATTTATTAAGAGAAAGAAAAAATCTAAAGAAGATTAGCAAAATTTAAAAATTTAATATAATGGAAATAAAGTAATTATATTCAACAATTAGGGGATCTGTATTCTTTTAAATAATTCATGTAGCATTTACAAAAGCATACTAAGCCAGACACCGTAACTTATCGTCTTTTTGTTTCTAGAGGTTGGAATTTTATGTAAGTAGAATCATGCAGTGTATACTCTTCTATTTTGGCCTAGCTTCTCTCAGTATAATTATTCTGAGGTTCATCCATGTCGATGTATGTATCAATAGTTCATTCACTTTTATTGCTGAGTAGAATGCTTTATTCATTCAACAGTTAATAGACATTTGGATTTTTCTAGTTTTTGCCTATTATAAATCAAACTACTATGAACATTCATGTACAAATGTTTACATGGACTTATGCTTTCATTTTCATTGGAGTGATAAGGCTGTTATACAGTGGAGGTGTGTTTCAGATTTTTAAAAATTGCTAAACATTTTAATAAACATTTTACATTCCCACTAACAGTGTATGATATTCCTTGGTGCTCTATATTCTCACCAAAAGTTGGTATGCTTTTTAATTGTAGCACTTCTAGTTGTGCTATCTCATTATGGTTTGACATTGCACTTCCCTGGTGACTAATGATGTTGAGCATCTTGTCAAATGCTTATTTATCATTTCGAGGTCTTTTTTTGTGCAGTGTTCAAATCTTTACTCATTTTTTTTGTGTCGTCTTATCCTTTTTGAGTGGCAAGAGTTCATTATATAGTCTGGATACAAGTTCATTTTTTAATGTCTTAGTCCATTTGCACTGTTAAAACAAAACGTGAGACTGGGTAATTTATCAAAAA
This sequence comes from Chlorocebus sabaeus, assembly GCF_047675955.1. Classification (NCBI taxonomy): domain Eukaryota; kingdom Metazoa; phylum Chordata; class Mammalia; order Primates; family Cercopithecidae; genus Chlorocebus; species Chlorocebus sabaeus. The sequence continues at coordinate 43,654,370 of NC_132919.1, forward strand.
CAGAAATGTATTTCTTCACAGCACTGGAGGCTGGGAAGTACAAGATCAAGGCATTGGCAGGTTTGGTGTCTGGTGGCCTGTTTCTCGTAGATGGCTCTGTGTAGGTATTCTCACATGGTGAAAGGTTACGGGCAAAAAGGGGTGAATGCTATGTCCTCACATGGCAGAAGAGCAAAAAAGGGATTAAGTTTCATATTTGAGCTGGGTGCTGTGGCATGTGCCTGTAGTCTTACCTACTTAGAAGGCTGAGGTGGAAGGATCTCCCGAGGTCAGCAGTTCAAGGCTGTAGTGTGTGATGATGCTGCATGTGTGAATAGCCACTGAACTCCTGCCTGGGCAACATAGCAAGATCCAATCTCTAAAAAGAATGATTTGAACATGAATTTTGGAGGGAAAAAGTTCAAACCATAGCATTGGATAAATATTTTGCAAATATTTTTTCTCAGTTGGTGGGTTATATTTTTATTTTTATAGCAATGCCTTTTGAAGAGAAGTTTTGAATTTTAGTGAAGTCAATTTTTAAAATTTTTTTATTTTGTGCTTTTTGTGTTCTTTAAGATATATTTTCCAAACTCAAAAAGAAATTGTCCTTTGAAGAGAAGGTGAAGCAAGATGGGCAAAGAGAAGCCTTCACTGAATGCCCTCCTTGCAGGAACACCAAATTGCACAACTATCCACACAAAAACGAACCTTCATAGGAACCAAAAGCAAGTGAGTGATCAGAGTACCTGGTTTTAACTTCATACCACTGAAAGAGGAACTGAAGAGGGTAAGAAAGATTGTCTTGAATTCCTGATTCAAGGGGAATCAAAAGGCCATTCTTCCCCGCTTCCCCACTTCCCCACTTCCCCAGCAGCAACTGTGTGGCACAGAAAGAGAATCTATGCACTTGGAAATGGGAGAGTGCAGTGATTGTGGGACTTTGCGTTGGAACTCAGTGCTACCCTGTCACAGTGGAAAGCAGCACAAGGGAGAACTCAGCCAGTGCTCATGGAGGGAGCATTTAGACCAGCCCTAGCCACTGGAAAATTGCCTATCCCAGCAATCAGAAACTGAGTTCCAGTGAGCCTCACTATAGCAGGCTAAGGTGCTCTGGTGTCCTAAACAAAACTGAAAGGCAGTCTAGGCCACAAGGATTACAATTACTGGGCTAGTCTAGGTGCTGTTCTGGGCATGAAGCCAGTGGACTTGAGGGGTATGCAACCTAGTGAGACACCAGCTTGTAGTGGCCATGGAACTGCTTGTGTCACACCTCCCCCCACCCCAGATTGCACAGCTCACAGATCTGGGAGAGACTCCTTTCATCCACGTGAGGAGAGGAGAGGGAAGATTAAAGCAGACTTTGTTTTGCAAGTCAGATACCAGCTCAGCCACAGCAGGATTATATAACAGGCAGAATCATGAGGCTTCCATTCCAGACCCTAGTCCTGGATGACATTTCTAGATATACCCTGAGCCTGAAAGGAACCTGCTGCCTTGAAGGGAAGGAGCCACTCCTGGCAGGATTTATCACTTGTTGACTAAAGAACCCTAGGGCCCTGAATAATCAGCAGTGGTAGCCAAGCAATACTTGCTGTGGTCCTTGGGTGGAGACATAGAGTTGTGCCAGCTTCAGGTATGACCCAGTATATTCTCAACTGTCATGGCTGTGGGGAGAGACTCCTGCCTGAGAAAAGGAGAGGGAAGATTAAAGGTGACTTTGTTTTGTAGCTTAGGTATCACCTCAGCCACAGTGGGTTAGAGCACAGGCTTTTTGGCTTTCTGATTTGAGGCCTTGGCTCTTGGGCGGCATTACTGGACCTTCCCTGGACCAGGGGTTGCCACTGCCAGGAAGGGAGAGTCCAGGCCTGGCTTCATTCACCAAATGCTGAGTAAACAGCCTTTGGTTCAAACAGAAATTTTAGAGTTGGAAAATGCAATTGACATACTGAGGAATGCATCAGAGTCTCTTAATAACAAAACTGATCAGACAGAAGAAAGAATTAGTAAGCTTGAAGACAGGTTATTTGATAATACATAGTCAGAGGAGACAGAAGAGAAAAGAATAAAGAAGAGTGCAGCACACCTACAAGATCTAGAAGGGCAAAAACAACATACAAAAATCAGTAGCATTTCTATATGCCAACAGCAAATAAACAGTAAAAAAAATATGTTAAAATGTCCCTATTACCCAAAGCAATCTACAGATTCAGTGAAACCTCTATCAAAATACCAATGACATTCTTCTCAGAAATAGAAAAAAAAAAAATCCTAAAATTGACATAGAAACACAAAAGACCTGTAATAGCCAAAGCTATTCTTACTGAAAGAACAAACCTGGGTGAATCACATTATCTGACTTCAAATTATAGTACAAAGCTATAATAACGAAAACAGCATGATACTGGAAAGAAAAAAAACATATACCAATAGAACAGAATAGAGAACAAAGAAACAAATCTATACATCTACAGTGAACTCATTTTCAACAAAGGAACCAAGAACACACGTTGGGAGAAAAGACAGTCTCTTTATTAAATGGTGCTGAGAAAACTGGATATTGCTATGCAGAAGAATGAAACTAGACCCCTGTTTCTCACCATTTCCAAATTTCAAATCAAAATGGAATAAATACTTAAATCTAAGACCTCAAACTATAAAACTACTAAAAGAAAACATCGAGCAAACTCTCTGGAATGTTGAACTGGGCAAAGATTTCTTGAGTAATACCTCATAAGTAGAGCCAACCAAAGCAAAAATGGACAAATGGGATCACATCAAGATAAGCAGCTTCTGCACAGCAAAGGAAACAATCAATAAAATGAAGAGACAACCTACAGAATGGGAGAAACTATTTCCAAACTATCCATCTGACAAGGGATTAGAACCAGAATATATAAGGTGCTCAAACAATTAATTATATAAGAAAAAATCTAAAAATCTGATTAAAAGTGGGCAAAAGATTTGAATAGACAAATCTCAAAAGTAGATATAGAAATAGAAAACAGGTATATGAAAAGGTGCTCAACATCACTGATTTTCAGAGAAATACAAATCAAAACCACAATGAGATATCACCTCACCGTAGTTAAAATGTCTTTTATCTAAAAGACAGATATTAATGAATGCTGGTGAGCATGTGGAGAAAAGGGAATCCTCATACACTGTTGGTTAGTATAACCACTACAGAGAGCAGTTTGGAGGGCTCCAAAGATGAAAAATAGAGTTATCATACAATGCAGCAATCCCACTGCTAGGTATATATTTTTTAAAAATGAAACTAGAATATCCAAGAGATATCTGCACTCCTATGTTTATTGCAGCACTATTCACAATAGCCAAGACTTGGATGCAACCTAAGTGTCCATCCACAGAAGAATGAATTTAAAAATATGGTACATATACACAATGGAGTACTAGTCAACCATAAAAAAGAATGAAACCGTCATTTGCAACAGCATAGATAAAATTGGAAGTCATTATGTTAGGTGAAATAAGCCAGACACAGAAAGACAAACTTTTTATGTTCTTGCTTATTTGTGGGAGCTAAAAATTAAAACAATTAAACTAATGGAGATAGAGAATGAATGATAGTTACCAGAGACTGGGAAGTAGAGCAGGTAGGAAGTGGAAGTGGAGATGGTTAATGGCTTCAAAAATATAGATAGATAGATAGATAGATAGATAGATAGATAGATTGAATATGATCTAATAATTGATAGCACAACAGGGTGACTACAGTCAACAATAATGTATTGTGCATTTTAAAATAACAAAGAGAGTACAAATAGAGTACTAAAATAACAAATTAGATTGTTTGTAACTTAAATAAAGGAGAAATGTTCCTGACGTGATTATTATGCATTGCATGCCTGTATCAAAATATTTCATGTACTCCATAAATATATTCACCTATTATATAGCTACACAAATTAAAAAATAAAAATTAAAAAATATATACTTTGGGAGGCTGAAACAGGAAGATTGCTTAAGCCTAGGAATTTGAGTCCAGCCTGAGTAACACAACATGACTCTATTGCTACAAAAATTTAAAAAATTAGCCAGGCATGGTGGTACATGCTTTTAGTCCTTGCTACTTGGGAGGTTGAGGTGGCAAGATCCCTTGAACCTGAGTTCAAGACTGCAGTGAGCTCTGATCATGCCCCTGTACTCCAGGCTGGGCAACAGAGCAAGACCCTGTCTCTAAACATACTGTATTATTTTCTTTTTAAATATTTTGTAGAATTCACCCATGAAAACACCTGAGCCCTAAATTTGTTTTGTGGAAATATTTTTAAAATACAAATCCAATATCTCTAATAGGTATTAGAGCTGTACAGATTATCTAATTATTCTAGAGTGAATTTTAGTTATTTATGTATTTCAAGGAATCTTTCCATCTTATTGGCTAGATCGAATTTGTAGGTATAGTATTTATAATATTCCTTTATATTATATTTTATTATTTGTGGGATCTGTGGTTATGTCTCCTCTCTCTTTTAGGTTATGTCTTCTCTTTTTATACTGATTGATATGGCTAGAGATTTATCACTTTCATTTGTCTATTCAAAGGACCAACTCTTGGTGTTTTTATTGATTTTCACTATTGCTTTTATGTTTTCTATTTCATTGATGTATATTCTGATATTATTCCTTTCTTCCACTCCTTTTGGTTATAATTTGGTCTTTTTTTTTTAAAGTCAAGTTGTGTTGGGAACAGGCACCCAAATCTGGCCATAAGCTGGCCCCCAAACTCGCCATAAACAAAATCTCTGCAGAACTGTGACATGTTCGTGATGGCCATGACACCCATGCTGGAAGGTTGTCAGTTTACTGGAATGAAGGCAAGGAACACCTTGCCAACCCAGGGCGGAAAACCGCTGAAAGGCGTTCCTCAACCACAAACAATAGCATGAGTGATCTGTGCCTTAAGGGCATGTTCCTGCTGCAGATAACTAGCCAGACTCATCCCTTTATTTCAGCCCATCCCTTGTTTCCCATAAGGAATACTTTTAGTTAATCTATAATCTATAGAAACAATGTTTACCACTGGCTTGCTGTCAATAAATATGTGGGTAAATCTCTACTCGAGGCTCTCAACTCTGAAGGCTGTGAGACCCCTCATTTCCCACTCCACACTCTATATTTCTGTTGGTGTGTCTTTAATTCCTCTAGCGCCGCTGGGCTAGAGTCTCCAAAACTGAGCTGGTCTCTGATTGGAGACCTTCTTCTATTCTAATGTAAGTTTTAAGTGCCATGAATTTCCCTCTAAATGCTGTATTTGCTGCATTCTGCTAATTTTGATATTTTATTTTTATTTAGTTTGTAATTTATATTTTGATTTCCACTTTCTACTTATTCTGGAATGCAATTAAGTTATGTAGAAACTATTTTATCCTTTCTAAGCTTGCTTTTACACTTTTTAATATGGAGCAGAACAGTCTTCATGCCTAATCTTTCTCCATTACTACGCCCTTCTGAATACTCTACTCAATGTTGCCAATGTGTTACAAAGTTCTTTCATTCTGCCTGGTGACAACACAAAGTATTCCTGGTGCCAAGTGAACTCTGGAGACTGTTCCCTCTAGTCCTTTTGAATGGTTCTTTCCCTGAACTTGCATACTTTCCTTACATGCATGTGTTGGTAAGTTCTCAGCTGAAGTTTCAAGGGGAACTCTCAACAAGTCTCTAGAGCCACTTCTTTGTGCAGCTTTCCTCTCCTCCCTGGTAGTTTGCTCTGGGAACTCTTGCCACTGTGGATTCCCAGATTTATCTCCTTGAATCAGTGGTCTGGAAACTTTGCAGATAATAAGCTAGAACAAGTGTGCGGCTCACATTTGCTTCACTTTTCTCAAGGATCATTATCCTGTGTTACTCAGCATATAATGTCTGAAAAACCTATTTCACGCATTTTGCCCAGTTTTAAAATTACTGCAGGCAGGAATCAGTCCAGCCACTGCTACTTCATCTTGCCATGTAGTTTTTTTTTTTTCTTAAAGTAAATATGACCTTAGATTTTGTTGATAGAATTTGTGTGTACAGATCAACTGAGGTAAATAGTTTCTTGGTACTTGGAACTGGTTAGACAACACTTGAAATTTTTTGTTAAATACACTTTTTAAAACTGCATGGGTAACCTCTGCTGTAGCCAGAAGTGCGTGACTAGAATTAAAATGTGTTTAGTGTGGGGAATGATCATTGCTTTCAAGAATTTCTTCCCCACATAGCAGTCAGAGTGATTCTTTTAAGTTAGAAATCAATTCATATCACTAATTTCCTGAATACACTTCTATGAGTTTCCATTATACTAGAATGAAATCTAAATTCCACACCAATATCTATAAGGCCTTATATGATCTGGCCAGAGCCAGCTTCTGATCTCCTCTTTTTTTTTTTTTTTTTTTTTTTTTTGAGATGGAGTCTCACTCTGTTGCCCAGGCTGGAGTGTAGTGGTGCGATCTTGGCTCAATGCAACCTCTGCCTCCCAGATTCAGGCCGTTGTCCTGCCTCAGCCTCCCGAATAGCTGGGACTACAGGCGCTTGCCACCATGCCCGGCTAATATTTTGTATTTTTAGTAGAGACACGGTTTCACCGTGTTAGCCAGGATGGTCTTGATCTCCTGATCTCATGATCCGCCCGCCTCAGCCTACCAAAGTGCTGGGATTACAGGCGTGAGCCACCGCACCTGTCCCCGATCTCCTCTTCTAACAGGCTGTCTCACTTTCTTGAAGCCTTGCTCACACAGACCTTCTTGTTGTTCTTCAAACATGTTAGGCTCACTGCTACCTCAGAGTTGTTACCCTTGCTGTTCTCTCTACATGGACAACTTTTCTCCGTATTTGTCCAAGGTCAGCTTTTTTTCTTCATCTTTCATATTGTTATTCAAATGTTACCTCTTCAGGGAAGTCATATTATTTAACTTTCTTATTTAAATAGTCACTTCTCATCCTACATTTTATTCTTCAGAGCACTCACTCATCAATATTTTTCTCTAATTATATTCTGCTTTATTTGTTTGTGTATCACTATCTTCTACCCCAGTATTTAGACTTCCTGAGGGAAAGGGCTTTGTCTTGTTTGCCATACCATAACAAGCCCAGTCTGCAGAACAGTATCTGGCATTGTGTTGACGTGCAATAAATGCTCATTTAATGATGAAGAAGTGTATATTAGTAGATGTTCTTGTGTGCTCCAGATGTTATTCTTTTAATTGTACCAAAGACAGTAGCATGAATGATCATTATTGAGTAACCATTAAGCACAAGCCACTTTATATATATTCTCTCATTGAATGCAACAAAATAAAATCAATTTAGAGATGCTGGATAAGGTTTAGGAGGGTTCATTATTTTGTCTAGTTAATAGAGAAGCAGAGATGTAAATTCAGGTCTGATTTATTTATTTTATTTTATTTATTTTTTACCAATGCTGTATGTATTTTTCTGTTATATCCCAGTGCAAATTCTCAGCTTGATCATTAGAAGCTTAAGTAATTTGTTAATTTCATTTAAAGGAATCAGTCACATTGTCTTATAGCCTACTAGGTAGGACAGAAACAGCTGGTGTTTTTACTTTGTTTTGGTTTTCTTAGTGCAGGTGAAATAACTGCTCTCCAAATGGATAAAATATGTGCACGCCATTCTTCACTGTTTCGTGTTCATCCTTTCTCTCTCTGTTTCTTTATACTCTCAAGACAGATTAAAAATGCTGTCTTGAGTTCCAAGACACTGCCTAGAGAGATGTAGGTCTCGCTAGCAGGAAGTATTTGCAGTAGAGGTTAAAGAACTTTTTTTTTTTTTTTTTCCTGGAGGAATCTCTAGTGAGGCAGAAAAGAGAGGATGGTTCTTCAAACTCTTTCAGCTAAAACATTTGTAAAAATTGACAGGCACTGAATTTATTACCAAGGGCAGCAGTAACCTAGTGAGTTCACGTCAGGGTCATGGTTCGTGAGGACAGAGCAAGTAACATGGGCTACTTTAGCACACCTTCTCAAGACCTGAATTGCACCTCAGTTGCAAGAATTCTGTGAACTGTCTTTTTTTTTTTTTTTTTTTTTTTGAGATGGAGTCTCGCTGTGTCGCCCAGGCTGGAGTGCAGTGGCCGGATCTCCGCTCACTGCAAGCTCCGCTGCCTCCCGGGTTAACTCCATTCTCCTGCCTCAGCCTCCCTAGAAGCTGGGACTACCGGCGTCCGCCACCACGCCCAGCTAATTTTTTTGTATTTTCAGTAGAGACGGGGTTTCACCGTGTTCGCCAGGATGGTCTCCATCTCCTGACCTCGTGATCCGCCTGCCTCGGCCTCCCAAAGTGCTGGAATTACAGGTGTGAGCCACCGCGCCCGGCCTGTGAACTGTCTTTATAGGCAGGATGACATCTCCTAATAGGCTGAGTGGCCTTCCAAAGAGCATTTGAGCAGAAAGAATAACAAGGAAGAAAGATACTTATCTTACATAAATATATCAAGCCATGTAGTGGAAATTTGTTGTGGGTTCAACAACTCAGCGTTTGTTTCCCAGCCACCACCTGCTTTTGTGTAATAGCATTCCAATTAACTCTTGAGTAACAACTTTTCTCTGATTCTGTGCCATCCTGTTGGCACTGTAAATTAAGTTAGTCTTTATTCTCCTATCCAAGGAGTGGGCACATGATCTAAGTTTGGCTAATTTAGAATCTCTCGTATGATATTGGTGGTGCTATAAAAACATGGAAAAATATTTAGAGCTGCTTCATTCTAGTGTGGGCGCTTTGATCAGATGGCTTAGTATGGCCCTGCTACCCAGAACTCCTTCTTATGGCCAGGTTTTCCAGCTGTTCTACTGACTATGTGAGTTACCCAAGATCTTTCCGAGAAATAACCATTTTCTTTTTAAGTGTGTCGGTGTTTATTTTTGTTGCTTATAGTCAAAGAAGCTGGCTGCGGTCTATTTATGAATATGTGTCTTTGGATGCCAAAAGCATTTTCCTAATCGTGACACAGAAGTCAACAGAGCAGGGAAACAAGTTACTGTGACATAACAGGGAATTTCTTTATATGGTAGTTGGTATAGCCTTCAGTGCTGCTTTCTCCTCTCCCTAAGCTTATGACTCTGAGTTCTTTAAATTGTGTGCAATCCTAGATCACAAAGCTCTGGGCTCTCTATGAGGAAAAAGTGAACATTGTTAAGCTTCCTCCACCTCCTAGCATTTTTATTTCATGTATTCTTTTACACTGATGATTTTATGATTTGGTAGCAAAGGGAAGTGGTAGCAACCATGAAGCAGATGAAAGTTATTATTTTCATGCTCTCAAACTGGCCGTTTGTCATATGACCTAGTTCAGCATGTTTCCTGCTTGGCAATCAGCTTGCCTAAGACACACTGTTGAAAGTAATGGATCTTCTTTCTTTAGAGCACAACTCAGGCTATTTGCTTTTCAACAAGAACACAGGGCACATGAATCTTACCTCAAATTTTGGGAATTTTATAGACTTCCAGGAGTACTTTATGTTTCTTTACAGAAGTCACGTAAGGGTATTTATATTCCCAGCACACTGAAAGAAATCTAGAAGCTCAATACACAGAATTGTTTCTCCTCAAATCTGGACTATGTGTGCTGTTTTTTTTTTTTTTTTTCTAAGAATTGAGCACAAAAAGCTAAATCTTCCTACACTTTATGTGATTAAATCTTGGATACCTGTTGCTAGAAATTAGATTTATATTTCAAAGTAGTAAGACTCAAGAAGGCAATGATATCTAAGAAACACAAACCAGAAACAAAGGAACACAGCTTATAACTGTAACTCTGAAGGACTTTGATGTAGTGTATAAGGTTTAGACAACAAAGTCTGGTAAGAGTGAAAAGAAATATGGATCAGTCAAGTATAAAGGCTGAGAAATATACTTGGATTTGGAGCTTGGTTCTGGGAAGGGAATCCTCTAATAGACCTTTGAGGAGAGGTATGAAAGGGATGGAAGTCAGGTGTTCAGGCAGAGGTTCTTTATCTGAATTGATAGCAGAGATTAATCTAGAGAAAGGGGGTACCACGTAGGTAGAGTTCAGAAGAACATCTGTTCTACAATGAGCTTCTAAAGTTTCAGGGTGAGGGTGCCTATGTTAATAAAGTTAATGGTAGCAAAATAAATTCAGCATGGAGGAGGAAACTTGGGAGAGAAGGGCCTGCAGATCCTAATTTCTGAGATAGTGTCTTATTTACAAGCTGCAGTAGGCCTGGGAAAAGGAGAAAGCTAGAGCATACTGATCAGTTATGGAGGTAGGACAGGGAGTGGTGGAGATGAAAGGTTATGAAGGAGTTGGTAGGGAGGATAGGCCTGAGGTTGCGACGGTGAGAATGATGATGGCAGACGACACAGAGACTGAACATGGATACATGGCATTATATTTCATACCTTATAACTACTGGGATTAGCAAGTTTGACTCTCTGAAAGGGATTCTTCAGTGGATTCAATGGAAATATTCTAATATTCTGAATAAGGCAGAATCAGGACAAGCAAAAGAAGGGCTGATATATGTGACTCCCAAAGAATTAGACTTGGCTTTTGTTAAATCACCTGTAAAGATCAAATAGATGAATATAAATTCTTAGTCATTAGATTTTTTTAAATGTCAGTGAAATTAAAAATTGAAATGCACCATGGGGTGAGAACATATTAAGAGTACCAAATGTGGATAAATTTATCCTTAAATTAATATAAATTGGTCAGGAAAAATCAAGGAGTCAAGTGGCTTGCTACTTCTGTGATAATTTTGAGAGACAAACACATTTGTGGTATCATCCAGTAAAACAGTAGTAGATCTTTTCAGGTAAGTGGCTGCAGAAGTTGCAGTCATTGCAAATATTTTCTCTTCCATCCAGGCCCATTATTTATTGGACCCTTCTAATTCTTTATGGTAATATTTTGAAAGAATCAGAAACACACATGTGTGAATGGGGTAGTTTCTGTCCTGATACTCCCTCTTTCAGGATGTGTGGATTTTCTTTATTCCTGCTCACTGTTCTTTTGAATTCTCTTTTCAGCTTTACAGTTCCAGGACAGTTTGATGTGCACAGCTTCCAGCTCCACTTCGAGTTTCTATCAGGGATTTATCTGGTTTGGTCTTGCTACACGAGTTGGGATCTCATCATATTCCCCAGTGGCTGTTCACAATACTCTAAAGTATGAAGAACATAAAAAATATATCAACAACAATAATAATGAATCTAAATAAAAACAAAAGGCTTTGTCCTTGAGCTTCAAACTATAACATCCTGAGAGTTCTCCTCATCACTTTTTGCCTTTGGTGTTTTACTTGTGGGAATGTGATTTAATCTGGAAGGTCGCTGCCTTTAGACCTCTCAAATCCTCATTGTCTTTTTTTCCTCCACTCCCATGAAAGCATGTCATTCCCAATTTGGATATAAAAAGATGTCTTTTTCAGATATTGGTACCTGATTGGCAGATGTTCAATTTCTGGCTGGAACCAACTCTAGGTCTCTGAGTTTTGGAGGGGCAGTCGGGTGTAGGGGACAATGTGTTTTATTGCTTTTTTCCAGGAGGGTTTCATTTGATGAGTCAAGGTGTGAGTAGGTTATCAGTTTTGTTGCCTTAGTTTTCAGGATAGTTGTACATTTTTGACATTTCCTATGTCTTCACAAATAAATACGTTTTCATTAGATAGAAAATCAAGGAAGTCTATTTCAGGGTCTCTTAGCTAAAGAATATTTAAAAGTGTTGCTCAGATTGAAGCAATGGGTATAAAGTGCTTTGGATTTTAAAAAGATCAACCTGTGATAGGCCTGTGTTCTTTTTTTGAAAATATAATGAAAACCATCTATTCTTCAACAAAAATATGGATATGTGGGCAGGCACAAATGTTCAGGAAGGGATCTCCTGATTTTAATGATCAATATATTTAAATGCAGTGATTTAATTCTGAGCACATAAAGAGCATTTTTATAGTCTTTTAAAAATATATGGATTAGCTACCTTTTTCCATCCCGAATTGATAACATCTTTCTTCTCAGAAAACTTTGGGATATGTAACTTCTCTCATTAGTCAGTGTGTGCACTTTGTCTATCTTACGCGTATTTACTTCTGTCAATACAATTAGGAAAGTCTGCCCCTAAAAAAAAGTACTGCATCTCAAAGCCTAATAGAAGCATTTTTGATTATTCACTGATTTGGATTATAGTCCCCACTACGCCATTTTTTTAGGGTGAGAGAATACATAGTTAGTTGCCTTTGAGGGAAACTTAGACCTTCTCTTTTTTAGGCTAATGGGGTCAGGGAAAATTGAAACACCCTCAGAGGACCATGAGTTAACTGTTGGGAAATGCTGCTTCCTGAGTATATGAATCTGGCCTTTTGATGGTTGTGTCAGCCAACCCAACATATTTCTTTCTTTTCCTTCTCATAACTATTTAGAAATGTAAAATCCAAGTGATCCTTTAGTGGAGGCATGGGTAGAAAAAAATTAAACTCCTTTTCATGTTGATTACTTTCTTTTTAGAATAATAGCATCATAGAGTCCAGCCTAATACCAGAGAAAATAGAATAAGCAGACTGTCAAGGGCTCCCTTTTCTGGCTATCTGTCTTTGGCAGAAAGGGTGTTGGAGATTTTTCTGCTGGATTGCCAACTCTGAGGCCTGGAGAGGGTACATGAGTATAAAAAGCTGGCAAAAGGGCAGAACTTTGTTGACCTACATCAAATGAACTCTCCAAGGTCTAGTTTACTCACTGCACTTCGAGAAAAACTTCAAAAAATGCAGTAAGAGACAGTGAACTCCCAAATCCCTTGATTGCCCATCTGTTTCGCCTGAAAATCAGGCTAACCTCCCCTGGCTGCTATAATATTTTACCACACCTTCCAACTTTAGGACTTCAGTTCACATAAAAGAATCAAGAATAGTATCTAGAACAGAAAAGTTTAATTGGAGCAAGGGAGGCAGAATATGGGTCACTGATGGGCAGGTGCTTTATTTATTTATTTATTTATTTATTTATTTATTTATTTTCCTAGAGGGTAAAAATTCAAGTCTCAAGGACTGTGTTGTAAAATTTGCTACAGTAAAACCAGCAGACTCCTCTCCAGAGACTTGCTGCCTGAATGATCTGCCCAAGTTTCTTAGATGGAAAACATGGAAAATGTTACTGAAGCTGTAAATGACTTTCACTTGGAATTGATCATTTAACGAGTTACCCATTTTCTGTCTCCGTCTTTAGGATCAAAATAGATTGACATCAAGGATGTGCAATCTATGCAGTCACACAGAATCCCCAAGCCTACAAGAGCCTCATGATTTATTTAATGCTCTTCTTCACCTTTTAAACATTTTTAACATTTGTTGCAAAATATGTAGTCAGTCCTGAGGGTAATTTAGAGGTAATGTTTATTTTGACGGTGAACTGAGAGTAATAACAGAAGCACTGGACTGAGATATTGCCTAGTAGGCACCACCAATTAGCAGTCTCACCACTGGTAGTGGACCATTGAACCTTCCTGGTAAATTCTTGGTTAGTGGGTTGGCCTAGATCAATGGTTTAAAAGTGAATGCTATGTTTCCATTGAGATGTCATGATTTTTACTGAAAAGCAATGAGGTGGAAGCTGAGTGGACCAGCTTCTGGGCCCTATTCTTGCTTCAGTGCAGAGTGGATTGTTTATCTGTTTTATATTCAAAAGATCTCTTCTGGTTCTAAAATTCTATGAATAGAATTCCTATGATCAGGACAAGTGGTTGAGGGGATGAGGTAAAGATAGAGAAACGTATAGTGCAATGATTTGCCCAGGTGAGAGAGTCTTACTTAAAGATTTGGTTTGGGAAAGGCAGATGCCACGAAAATGATGATGACAAATTAAGCTCCTCTTCATATGCCAGGCAAAATACTGTTTTTAGAAAGAATCCTTCTCTCTGACACACCTAGTTTCTTGTAACTTTTCTTGCTTCTGAATTCCCATGGTTCTTATGCAATCTGTACCGTTAACTTAACGCAAACTTGTGCTATGTTATAATAATATTTAGTAATGAAAATACCAATGTTAGTATTGCAATAGTATGTTTTTCATTTCTGATAGAGAAAGTTTTTATTTGTGTGGCTTGTGTCCCTAGCTAGATGTAGCTTAGTACATGGTAATTCCTCAAAAGGATTTTTGAATGAATTCATGGAACGGATGAATAGATTGTAAACTTCTTGAAGGCAGACAAAATTGTTTTGGATTTATTGTGTTCTTAAAGTCTAGCAGAAGATTATATGTATTCCACGTGATACTGGTTATGAAGTGATTTAACAGTTCTTTCCTTAGAATGTTGCCTAGGGGGAGTTTTATGAGGTTACACAGGAAGTGTCAGTATGCTGTAAAACAGAAAGTCCATATTTAGTTTCATTTTCTTGGCAGGAAGTGATTTTTCTCACAAAATACCCAAAAATTCAATCAATAAGTAAATAAATGAATACATAAATACACAAGAAAAGAGAAAAAGGGGAAAATAAAACACTTAAACTAACCATTCTCTTTCTATCTTCCAGCACTGTGACTAAGTACACAGAAAATTCTAATCCTTCAGAAGGAAGGATGTTATCCTAGAAAAATGTCCCACTTTCAGTGCCCAGGGTATAGAAACATAGATTAATGACGTAATAAAGCCCTAGCCAACATTTTTCAGATCACATTTTAAGAAAAGAAAACTAACCTTAGAAATCACTTGATTCAGCCTCAGTCCTTAAAGGCTATATTTTAACTGAACATATAAACCCAGAATTAAGATGATCCCCTGAAACAAGAAGTACAAACAATGAGTCAAAGCACTGTGCAACCCACAAGAGCCTCTCTAGGACCGAGGGAAATTAGACTAGAGCTAGTCCATTAAACACTACATTGATTAAGAATTACCAGTGTTCTAGTGTAGGGAGGAGTAGAGGATATAGCAGAATTCACGGTGCCCTCCACACTATATATTTACAACATATCCCCATGACAGACTGCTAGTTCAGTTATTTTTAACAATTCCTTTTTTCATCTTTATATTATCTCAAGCTAAAGAAACCCTCCAGGTGCTGTTAAATATAGATACTAGGGGTGGATCGGTGTCACCTAATTACTAAAATTAATATTCTGGCACACATACCACTTACATAATGCTATTTCAATAAAACTAACCTGAGAAGTGTTATACATTTCAGTACATAGCATTCATGTGCATAGAAAATTCACAACAACATTTGTGAGATTCATAAATCAATCAACTAACCAATAGGCAGTCATATCAGAAAGATAAATCTTTTCATCTGTCTCCTTGCTTTTCCTTGTAGTCCTGTCTATTCAGGAGTCTGTGACTTTCTCCTTCAGTAAAATAGATTTCTCTCCTTTCCTCTTATCCTTCCTTCTTTCTCTGATCTCTTCTATTTTGCCCCCTACCCTCTCTTCTCATCAGTATTTTGAGAAGGACATTCCTTGAATAACTGTAGATATGGGAAAACCATATTGTTTTCACACAATATCCGTGGGCCATCAGTGATAAAATAATAATGCCTGTTGAATATTTAGCTGAGCTGAAATATTCATCCTAAGCTAGATTCTCTGGTCATCCTGTTAAAGTGCTTCTCTATTTCTGAGATGATAAACTTCTGTCTCCCAAAGGACAGAAAAATCTGATATAGTGATGTGGCATTGTTCCTCTGGGGTAATACCTGAGGTTCATTGTCCCACGGCCAGAGAAAACTAGGATGCGGACACACCAGAGTGAGGTTAAGAGTGTTAAGAGTGGAAGTTGAATAGGCAAAAGAAAGAGAAGAATTCTCTGTGCAGAGAGGGGTCCTGGAGAAAAATTAGTTGCCAGTTCCGTGGTGAAATGCACAGGGTTTTATAGACTAGCTTGAGGAGGCAGTGTTTAATTTACATAGGGCATGAAAGATTGGTCAGACCAAGTGTGTTATTTGCATAGTGTGCAAGAAGTTGGCTGCCCCACCCTAATCTTTTATTATGCAGATGGGTTCTCTACCTGGTCAGTGCCATGTTGCCTGGTTCTTTCCTATACACGTGGAGACAAACAAAATATAAGATGAAGCCTCCATGTTGAACATACTTGGCTTCCAGGTAGTCCTTTTCTATTGGCACTCACCTGTGCAAGCTTCCAGCTTGCTTATCTATGTCTGCAGCTCAATTTTCAGGCTGCTTTATGTTAGAAAAGAAATGATTTAGGGCTGCTTTTTGTTGAAAGGGAAACCTTGCTGAGGACACTTGTCCTCACTATCTGCCTAAATAAATTTTTTCTAGGTCCTTTATCAATAAGACATGGTGAGGTAAGTTTAGGTCTAGAGGAACACCTGCTTTGAAAATGCACATAATTTCAACATCTCAGAGTTGTTTATAACAGAAGAAAGTCTGAAAACTGCTTCCAACTTTCATCTGCCCATATTGCTATGGCATTTCATCGGCCGGCGTCTCTAGACAACATCTTTCTCTTCAGGGTTTAAGATCTTCTAGATCTTCATATTGTCTAATATGAAAATCTAGATCTAATATAGATCTAATATTCTATATTAGAATTATAGATGCCAAAAGGACACATTTTCTTCCATTTAGTAGACACAGAGATTTTTTCTTTATCTCAAGACTACTTTGAGAAAGCTAGTGTTCAAGAGTCCTATATGCCAGTGAATCTCTTCATTATTTCTCAAAATCTTAGACACACCTAATAATTATAGAGTACTTTAAAAGTTGGGCACAGTGGAGTTGAGCTGTCATAGGTCTGGTAAACTTTGGCTATGCTGAATTCACATGTCACTCTAAAGCATCTCAATGTGACCTATACAGTCTCAGGAACACTCCCTCTAACGTTACAGAGAACACACACACATTTTTAATAATTGAACTACTTGCTCAAGATCCACATAGCTATTAAGTACTGGACATGGGTCTTGAACCCCATCTTTGTCTGATTTTACTTATGTATTTATTTATATATTTAATTTTTTAAACTTTTAAGCTCAGGGATACATGTACAGGTTTCTCATGTAGGTAAATTGTGTGTCACGAAGGTTTGGTGTACAGATAATTTCATCATCCAGGTAATAAGCTTAGGATCTGATAGATAGTTTTTAAATTCTCTCCCTCCTCTTACCTTCCACCCTCAAGTAGGCCCCAGTGTCTATTCTTGCCTTCTCTGAGTTCATGTGTACTCAATGTTTAGCTCCCACTTATAAGCGAGAACATGCAGTATTTCATTTTCTGTTTCTGCATTAGTTCACTTAGGATAATGGCCTCCAGTTCCATCTGTGTTTCTACAAAGGACATAATCTTGTTCATTTTTATGCCTGCTTAGTATTCCACTGTGTAAACGTGCCACATTTTCTTTATCCGGTCTACCATTGGTGGGCATTTAGGTTGATTCCACGTCTTTGCTATTGTGAATAGTGCTGCAATGAACATACATGTGCATGTGTCAGTCTGGTAGAATAATTTATATTCCTTTGGGTATATACTCAATAATGGATTTGCCAGATAAAATGGTAATTCTATTCAAAGTTCTTTGAGAAATTGCCACAATGCTTTCCACAAAGGCTGAACCAATTTACATTCCCACAAGCAGTGTAGAAGTGCTTTCCTACGCAACCTCACCAACATCTGTTATTTTTTGTCTTTTAATAATAGCCATGCTAAGTGGTGTGGGATAGCATTTCATTATAATTTTCATATGCATTTCCCTAATAATTAATGATGCCGAGTATTTTTTTTTTTTTTTTTTTTTTGATGGAGTCTTGTACTGTCGCCCAGGCTGGAATGCAGTGGCACGATCTCGACTTACTGCAAGCTCCTCCTCCTGGGTTCATGCCATTCTCCTGCCTCAGCCTCCCGAGTAGCTGGGACTACAGGCACCCACCACCATGCCTGGCTAATTTTTTGTCTTTTTAGTAGACATGGGGTTTCAACCGTGTTAGCCAGGATGGTCTCGATCTCCTGACCTTGTGATCCACCAGCCTCGGCTTCCCAAAGTGCTGGGATTACAGGCATGAGCCACTGCTTCTGGCCAATGTTGAGTATTTTTTTCATATGCTTGTATGTTGTCTGCTTATATGTCTTTTTTGGAAAAGTGTTCATGACCTTTGCCTACTTTTTAATGGGGTTGTTTTTTACTTATTATTTTGTTTAGGTTCCCTATAGATTCTGCATAGTAGATCTTTGCTAGATGCATAGTTTACAAATATTTTCCCCCATCTGTCAGTTGTCTGTTTACTCTGTTGAGAGTTTCTTTTGCTGTGCAGAAGCTCTTTAGTTTAATTAGGTCCCATTTGTAAACTTTTATTTTTGTTGCAATTGCTTTTGGTGTCTTCATCATGAAGTCCTTGCCAGAGCCTATATGCAGAATGGTGTTTCCTAGGTTATCTTCCAGTGTTTTCAGTTTTTGGTTTCACATTTAAGTCTTCAGTTAATTTTTATATGTAGAGTAAGGAAGGGGACTAGTATAAATCTTCTGAATATAGGTAGGCGGTTATCCCAGCACCATATATGGAATAGAGAGTCCTTTCCCCATGGCTTGCTTTTGTCAACTTTGTCAAAGAATAGGTGATTGCAAGTGTGTGGCTTTATTTCTTGGCTCTCTATTTTGTTCCAGCGGTCTATGTGTCTGTTTTTGTAGCAGTACCATGCTGTTTTGGTTACTGTAGCATTGTAGTGCAGTTTGAAGTTGGGTAATTTGATGCCTTCAGCTTTGTTCTTTTTGGTTAAGATTGCCTTGGCTATTCAGCCTCTTTATTGGCTCCATATGAAATTTAAAATAGTTTTATCTAGTTTTGTGAAGAATGTCAATGGTAGATTAATAGATAAACAGCATTGAATTTCTAAATTGCTTTGAGCAGTATGGCCATTTTAATGATATATATTCTTTCTATCTATGAGCATGAAATGTTTTTCCATTTGTTTGTGTCATCTCTGATTTATTTGAGTGGCATTTTGTAGTTTTCACCGTAGGATCGTTCATCTCCATGGTTGGCTGTATTTCTGGGTATTTCATTCTTTTTGTGGCTATTGTGAATGGGGCTGTGTACTTGATTGGCTCTTAGCTTGGATGTTGTTTGTGTATAGAAATGTTACTAATTTTTTTTGTACATTGATTTTGTATCCTGAAATTTTGCTGAAGTTGTTTATGAGATCTAGATGCTTTTGAGCAGAGACTATGGGGTTTCCTAGGTATAGAGTAGTATTGTCTGCAGAGATAGTTTGACTTTCTCTCTTCCTAGCTGGATGCATTTTTATTTCTTTCTCTTGCCTGATTGTTCTAGCTAAGACTTCCAGTACGATGTTGAAAAGGAGTGGTGAGAGTGAGCATCTTTGTTTTGTTTCAGTTTTTAAGAGGAATGCTTCCAGATTTTACCCATTCAGTATAATGTTGGCTGTAAGTTTGCATAGATGGTTCTTATTATTTGGGAATATGTTGGTTGCCTAGTTTGTTGAGGGTTTTAACATAAAGGGATGTGGAATTTTGTTGAAAGGCTTTTCTGCATCAATTGTTATGATTATGTGGTTTTGTTTTTAGTTATGTTTATGTGATGAATCACACTTACTGAATTGTGTATGTTGAACCAACGTTGCCTCCCAGGGATATTGCCTGCTTGTTCATGGTTTTGACGTGCTTTTTGATGTGCTGCTGAATTTGGTTTACTAGTATTTTGTTAAAGATTTTTTCATCATCTATGTTCTTCAGGGATATTGGCCTGAAATTTTCATTTTGTGTGTGTGTCTCTGCCAGTTTTTGGTATCAGGATGATGCTGGCCTTTTTGAATGAGCTATGGAGGAATCCCTCCTCCTTAATTTTTTGGAATAATTTCAGTAGGAATGGTACCAGTTCTTCTTTATACATCTGGTAGAATGAGGCTGTGAATTCATCTGGTCCTGGGCTTTTTTCTGGTTGATAGGCTTTTTATTACTAATTTAATTTTGGGTCTAATTATTGGTCTGTTCAAGGATTCAGTTTCTTCCTTTTTCAATCTTGGGAGGTTGTATGTGTCTAAGAGTTTTCCCATTTCTCATATGTTTTCTAGTTTGTGTGCATAGAGTTTTTTACAGTAGTCGTCGACAGTTACCTGTATTTCTGTGGGGTCAGTGGGAATATCCCCTTTGTCATTTATAATTTTATGTATTTGGATATTCTAAATTTTTGTTATTTTAGCTAGCAACCAATTAATCTAATTTAGTTTTCAGAGAACCAACTCCTGGATTTGTTGATCTTTTCTATGGGTTTTTGAGTCTCAATTTCTTTCTGTTCACTTCTGAATTTGGTTATTTCTTGTCTTCTGCTAGCCTGGGGGTTGGTTTGCCCTTGTTTCTTTAGTTCCTCTTGGTGTGATGTTAGATTGTTAATCTGTGATATTTCTAACTTTCTGATGTTGGCATTTAGTGCTATAATCCTATTGACACTGCTTTAGCTGCTTCCTAGAAATTCTGGTATGTGATCTTTGTTCTCATTAATTTTGAAGAATTTCTTGATTTCTGCCTTAATTTCATTCTTTACTAAAGTTATTCTGGTTCAGATTGTTTAATTTCCATGCAATTATATGGTTTTGAGTGATTTTCATAATATTGATTTATCTTTTTATTGCACTCAGGCCGGTGAGTGTGTTTGGTATGATTTTGACATTTTTAAAAAAAATTTGTAGAGTTTTGTTTTATGGGCAATGGTGTGGTTGATTTTAAAGTATGTGCCATATGCAGGTGAGAAATATGTATATTCTGTTGTATTCTGGTGGAGAATTCTGTAGATATCAGTTAGGACCATTTTATCAAATATCAAGTTTAGGTCCCAGAGATCTATGTTAGTTTTCTAACTTGATGATCTGTCTAATACTGTCAGTGGGGTGTTGAAGTCTCCCACTATTATTGTATGAAAATAGTCTCTTTGCAGGTCTCTGGGAACTTGCTTTATTAATCTGGGTGCTCCTGTGTTGGGTGCATATATATTTAGGATAGTTAGGTCTTCTTGTTGAATTGAACCCTTTACCATTATATAATGCCCTTCTTTGTCTTTTTTGATCAGTATTGGTTTATAGTCTGTTTTGTCTGAAATTAGCATAGCAACCTCTACTTTATTTTCTGTTTTCCATTTTCTTGGTAGATTTTTCTACCTCCCTTTATTTTGAGACTATGGATGTCATTGTGAGATGCATCTCTTGAAGATGGCATACACTTGGGTCTTGATGCTTCATCCGACTTGCTACTCTGTGCCTTTTAGTGGGCATTTAGCTCATTTACATTAAAGGTTAGCATTGATATGTGTAGATTTGGTCCTGTCATCATAATGTTAGCTGCTTATTATACAGACTTGTTTGCATGGTTGCTTTGTAGTGTCACTGGTCTGTGTACTTAAGTGTGTTTTTGTGGTGGCTTGTAATGGTATTTCCTTTCCATATTTAGTACTTCCTTTATGATCCTTTGTAAGGCAAGTTTGGTGGTAATGAATTCTCTCAGCATTTGCTTGTCTGAAAAGGATCTTATTTTTCCTTGGCTTATGAAGTTTAGTTTAGTTGAATATGTAATTCTTGTTTGGAATTTCTTTAAGAATTTTGAGTAAGCACACACCATGTACTCTGGCTTGTAGAGTTTCTCCTGAAAGGTCTGCTATTAGCGTATTGGGGTTCCTTTTGTTGGTGACTTGCCCTGTCTCTCTAGCTGCCTTTAACACTTTTTCTTTCACTTTGATCTTGGAGAATCTGATGAGTATATGTCTAGGGGATGGTCATCTTGTATAGTATCTCACAGGGGTTCTCTGAATTTCTTGAATTTAAATGCTGGTGTCTGTAGCCAGACTGGGGACATTTTTATGCACAATATCTGCAAATATGTTTTCCAAGTTGATTGCTTTCTCTCCCTCTCTTTCAGGGATGTCAATGAATTTGAAAATTTGGTCTCTTTACATAATCCCGTATTTCTCAAATATTTTGTTCATTCTTATTGTTTTTAAAAATTTTTCTCTGACTAATTTTGGAATACTGGTCTTTAAGCTCTGAGTTTCTTTCCTCGGCTTCATCCATTCTGCTGTAAATATTTGTGATTGTATTATGAAATTCTTGAAGTGAATTTTTCAGTTCTATTAGATCAATTTGGTTGTTTCTTAAAATGGCAATTTTGTCATTTATCTCTTGCATTATTTTAATGTATTCCTTAGATTCCTTAGATAGGGGTTTGACTTTTTACTGAATGTTGATGATATTCATTGCTACACATACTCTCAATTCTATTTCTGTCATCTCAGCTATTGCAGTCTAATTAAGAACTGTTGCTGGGGAATTAGTGTGACTGTTTGTATGTAAGAGGACATTCTGGCTTCTTGAGCTGCCAGATATTGCACTTCTCCCTCTCCCCCCATCTGTGTGGATTGATATTCCTTCAATCTTTGCGGTTGCTGTCTTTTGGACTTTTTTTTTTTTTTTGCCTCTGTCTCCTTTGATGCTCCTGGGGGTTTGATTGTGGTATAAGTTAGGATCAGTTAACTGGGTTTGTTTCTAGAGGATTATACAGTTCCAAGCCTCAGCTCAGCACTCCTGGTCTGCATGCTCTAACTCTGGGGGCTAATACCAGCCCCCTATCTTTGTTCTGTGGCTCCTCAAGGTTAGGAATCTACTGCACTGGAGGGGGCAAGATGTTCCCAGTCTGCTGGCCACAACAGTACAATGGGTGGTGCCAGCCAAAGTGCTTTATTGGGTTGATGACAGAGGGATCCATGCTTACTTACATGTGCCAGCAGCTGTGGCAATATGGTGAGATGCACAAACAAAGCCTTTGAGATGTTTGGGACTACGTAAAGTGAACAAACTTATAAATTATTGGTATTCCTAAGAGGGAAGAAAAATTAAAAAGTTAAAAAAAATCTATTTAACAATATAATTGATAAGAAATTACCAATTTCAGCAAGATATTTGGACATTCAAATGCAGGAAGCCCAGTGATCCCCAGGCAGATGAATTGCAAAAAAGTCTTTACCATGTCTTATTATAATCAGACTGTTTAAAGTAAAAGTGAAGGAAAGAATTATAAAATTAGCAAGAGAAAAGCAGCTGGTCACCTATAAAGGAAACCCCATCAGAGTAACAGTGAACTTCTCAGCAGAATCTTTACAGGACAGAAGAGAATGGGATGGCATATTTAAAGTGCTAAAAAAGAAAACCAAAACCAACCCTGTCTACCAAGAATTCTATACCCAGCAAGATTAAGCTTTATTAATGGAGAAGAAATCCCAGACAAAGAAATGCTGGGGGAATTCATTACCACTTGGCCAGTCCTACAAGAGATGCTGGAAGGAATCCTAAACTCAGAAAGAAAAGGATGGCTGGGCATGGCGACTCACACCTGTAATCCCAGCATTTTGGGAGGCCAAGGTGGGCAGATAACCTGAGGTCAAGGTTTCAAGACCAGCCTGGTCAACATGGCCAAACATGGTCTCTCCCCAAAAAACAAAAATTAGCAGGACATTGTGGCATACACCTGTAATCCCAGCTACTCAGGAGGCTGAGACATGAGAACTGCGTGAACCTGGAGGCAGAGGTTATAGTGAGGCAAGATTGTGCCATTGCATTTCAGCCTGGGTGACAGAGCAAGACTTTGTCTAAAAAAAAAAGAAAGAAAGCAAACAACAATATTTACCATCATAAAAACACAAGAAAGTATAGAACTTACAGGTAAAGCAATCCTGAAAAGGAGGAAGAGAAAGGAATCAAATGGCAACACTACTTCCTGAAGGCAACCTCCACTATACATATTTCTTTCAGATTCTTTATTACAGATATGGCTCTTCTAGACACATAGCTAGCATGCAATCAATGTATTGAATTTGAAATGTACAGTTCACTAATATCCATCTGTTACAATAAGTCAGTGTGGGAGACATTGTGTGATATAAAGATCATAGAGGTTAGATAGCTCAATTGGGTTTCAGTTTTGGCTTTGCCTATTAGCATTGCAAAAAGGATGAGACAATTCTCTCTGTAATCTTCTCATCTATAAAACAGAAGAGTGATAATACTTATTCTAATGTTGTCCTGAGTGTTCAATGAGATTTAGTCAATTAAGTATCTGGTACTACAAGGTACATAATTGAGGTATTCCCCTAAGTGCCTCCCCTCTTCACCTGGTGTTTCCAAAGGAATGCTGCATCTTATACATTGCTATAACCTGCTGATCATGACTTTTTATTTTATTTTTAATTGACATGTAATAATTGTATGAAATTATGGGATACAAAGTGATATTTCAATACATGTATAGTTTATGTAATAATCAAATCAGAGTATGTAGCAAATCTATTACCTCAAACACCTAATATTTCTTTGTGGCAAGAACATTCAGAAGCCTCTCTTCTAGCTATTTGGAATATGTATACAATATATTATTTCTGATTATAGTCATACTACTGCACAATAAAGCACCAGAACTTATTCCATCTATTTAATTGCAGCTTTATACCCATTGACTAACCTCTCTCTATCCTTCCACTCAACATGTGTTACCCACTACCCTCCCCAATCTCTGATAACCACTATTCTCTATTCTATGAAATTAGATTTTTTTTTTTTTAAGATTCCACATATGAGTGAGATCATCGGTGTTTATCTTTCTGTTTCTGACTTACTCCACTTAAATGAATGTCCTCCAGGATTGTCGATGTTGTAACAAATGACAAGACTTCATTCTTTTTTATTGCTGAATAGTATTCCATTTTTAATATGTACCACATTTTCTTTATTCTTTCATTCATCCATTGATGGACACTTAACTTGATTCAATATCTTGGCTATTGTGAATAGTGCTGTAGTAAATATGGGAGTGCAGATATCTCTTTGATATACTGTGTCTTTTCCTTTGGATACATATACCCACCAGTGGGATTGTGGGATAGTATGGTAGTTCTTTTTTAAATTTTTTGACAAACCTCCATACTATTTTTTATAGTGACTGTACTAATTTGCATTTCCACCAACAGGGTGTAAATGTTCCTTTTTCTCCACATCTTAGCCAAGGCTTGTTGTCTTCCATATTAATACCTATCAGAGGTATAGTTTGCAAACATTTTCTCCAAGTTTGTAGTTTGTCTCTTCATTCTGTGGATTATTTCCTTTGCTGTACAGAAGCTTCTTTGATGCAATCACATTTGTCTGTTTTTGCTTTTGTCGCCTATGCTTTTGCAGTCTTATGCAAAAGAAATTTTGCCCAGATTAATGCCATGAAGCATTTCCCCTATGTTTTCTCATAGTAGTTTCATAGTTTCAAGTCTTACATTTGTGTTTGTATTGCATGTAAGGTTATCCAGAAGGATCGTCTCCTCTTTAAGCTAACTCTGTCATTGCTATTTATAACTTGAGTCAGGCTTTATCTTGTACTGTGTGCAGTTACCTTGACTAGTTATTTCTAAGATATCCTCTGATTTTCAACTAGATAGGTTGAAGTAGCAATCTGAACTTGCTAGCACCTTAAGAAATTAATTTCCTATGACAGTGCATGAGGCAGATGGCATCCTTTAATCACTCTGCTATACTTTGAAGGGTGAAGGTTGTTTGCATTTTTTTCTTTCCTGATGATACTATTTCTTGTGAATGAAGAACATGAATATAGAACTCACTGCCCACTTCACTTCTGCTTAGAAAACTGTCCTTCAGCTTTGCTCATCTGTATTCATCCTTAAAATCTTTACACAGCCCACTTGTCTTCCTCCATAAGGCAGCCACACTCCCTCCTTCCATCTGACAACACATCTCCCACATACCTTACATAATGTTGGAAAAGAAGGGATCTCACACATCACCAAGTCTAATTTTTAAAATTTTAAATTTACCCATTAAATTGGCTCTTTTTCTCCCTTAGCCATGAGGAAAAAGGAGATCACAGGTTCATAGGACAGCAATAAAGAAAACATATATATTTATATTAACTATTTAAATTTAAAAAATAATTTATGCCTTTTCTAATAATTTGAACATTATGGGACTATTTATATTAAAATTGTCTTCTTTAAATTTTACTTCTGCACGCTAATGTAACCACTGTTTAAAATGCAATGTTCATCATTCTACACTATACATTTTTATCTGCTTAAACAAGATTATATGAACTATATCCATATGTAATTGCATTATAAAAACCAGATCAAAATATGTGTTATTTGGAAACTTTTAAAAATTTCACCTTATTTGATGAATACACTTTCAAATCAACATTCAAAAATATAACTGAGTTTTAAATTACTGTATTTTGTTTCATATTGAGAATTACCATAATTTAATCACCCCTTCTCGTACTGATAGACATTCAGATTATTCGTTATTTTTTGCTAATAAAATGCATTGCTTTCTGAATCATTCATATATATTCATACATATATATACACACATATAGTCATATATATATGTTTTAAAAAAATACTTCCAAGAGGTAGATTGCTTGGTCAAAAGATAATTGCATTATAAATTTTAATTAATACTACCAGAAGGCTTTTCACAAATTGTTGAAAGTTATAATGCTCAACAATGTGTGAGTAAGTTTGTTTTCTTACATCCTTGGTCTCATTGGATGTTATTAAAATGTTTCAATCACAGGGAAAAACTTCACATTTTAAGTAATGTGATGATTTATTTTGTATTTTATCAACTATTTTGTTTGAGTATATTTCCATACATATATTGACCTTTTGCATTTCATTTTCTATGATTGCCTCTTCAAATACTTTGCCCACTTTATACTGATTTATTTGCCTTTCTAATCAGTCTGAAGGAACTCTTTATAAATTAATGATAATTATCTTTGTCATTCATAAATGTTGCAAATAGTTTGTATTTTCTTTTGATATCATATGTAGTATATTTTGCCACAAGAGATTTATTATTTGTAATTAAATAATTTTAAATAATGAGTTTAAAGAATGCGTTAAGTAAACTTTGACAAGGAGTGGATATTTTAAATGGAAAATTTTGGAAACAAACTCTCATTTTGAAGAATCTATAGTCCCTCATTCAGACTTAAAAGCCTTAGTCTCTATTCTTTTTGCGCGGGAAGCATTTTCTTATAGTCTATTTTGTTTTAGAGTAATAGCATGCACTAATGGACCACATCTTTAAATTAGTTATACTACTATTAATTTTTGCCTTTTAGCCTGAAATTTACCCTTCTTCACGGTGCTTTGTGATACTAGAACGGGACGCTATGAACATTTCTTCTTCCCAGCTGGCACAATGTTAATCTTTAATAGTAAAGGATGCTCGAGTAATTCTTCAAGGCCAGAGCAGAAAGAAGGACTTCTTTTCCTTCTTCCAGTACGCTATGGAAGCCCGCATATTGTCATGTGTGTGTGTGTTGGTGGGAGTTATGCTCACCTCAGCCTTCCTCATGGTTTAGCTGCAGTCCATACTGTTCAGTAAGTTTTTCCTCCACCCAGCAGCAGGCTGCTGCTGTGGTCCAGTGAAAACTGGTGCCCTCCAGCAAGCTAATTTTCTACTAATGGACTATGTGTTCTTGCGCAGCTGTACCTTTCCCCAGAGGTCTGAATCCCAGACTGTGGAAAGGGCTCCAATAAAAGTTGCTAAATTCCTTCCTTGTTAGTTCTCCTTCATCCCTAGGAAAAGTAGCTGTTTCCTACAATTGCTACTTCAGTGGCTACTATGCCTTAGTATCCTGTTTGCTCCTTTTAGTAGTTAACCACTCTTTACCCCTTAATAATTTTTTAATTAAATTTTCCCTGTTCCAATTACTGGTGTAGTTTATTTCTCTGGATTTGACCCTCTCCAATATATTACAGTAGCTGTGAGGTTTCTGGGAGAAATAAAGCAGCGAACACTGTATGCTGGGCAACAATAAGGAACAGAATACAGATTCACTCTAGAAGATAAAGTTGCAAGGAACTGACTTAGTGACAAAAGAGGGCAACATGATAGGTGGAGAAGGCTCTACACCAGAAACGCAGGTCTGGAGGCTGAACATGAATCTAGAACAGTGTGTGACCCTTTTTTTTTTTTTTTTTTTTTTTTCAGACAGAGTCTCCCTCTATAGCCCAGGCTGGAGTGCAGTGGCATGATCTTGGCTTGCTACAACCTCAGTTTCCTGGGTTCAAGTGATCCTTGTGCCTCAGCCCCCTGAGGGAGTAGCTGGGACTACAGACATGAACCACCATACCTGGCTAATTTTTTATATTTTTAGTAGAGACAGGGTTTTGCCATGTTGGCCAGGCTGGTCCCGAAGTCCTGGCCTCATGTGATCCGCCTGCCTCAGCTGCCCAAAGTGCTGGGATTACAGGCATGAGCCACCACACTCGGCCTTAGTATTGTGTGACTCTATCAGTCATAGTCTACTTGTCTGCAAAATGACCACCTTGGATAAGATTAGTGTATTCCAACCTGTAGTAATTTGTGTTTTACCTTATAATGTTTGTCATAACTGTGGATCATCTATACTTTTATTTAATTAATGTTTTCCTTTCAACCAACCCATTTTAAATTAATAGTCTTTATGGTACAATGTTACAGTTATACAAAATTTGCACAGATAGTACAGATCAATCCATTTTAAACTTAAATAGATTTGTTTAAAAATAAACTTTATAAAATAGGTAGCAATGATATAAGTTTTCCATAAATATATTGATAAAAGCAAACATTTACTGACTAAAATAAAGGGCACATATATAATCTAAAATAATATATTATCATACTACATTTATTACTTTGGGAAAGAAGAGATTAGGATATTTTTGAAATGCCTCTACTATCTCTAAAATTCTGGACTATGGGATACTATGTTCGTGTATTTTTTGTTTGTTTGAGGGCTGTGTGAAGATCAATTGTTTCAAATGTTGTCTTCTATAAATCAACAGAAATCTCTGTATCCATATAGATATATGTCTCTCTCTATATATGTATGTATATATACACACAGACACACACTTATATTTGCATTTGTGTGCATATCTATAAATCTGTAGCCAATACCTATCTCTGTAATGTATTAAAATATGTACCATCATTTTCTTCTTCTTGGGAATTTGTGATTGATGTATCAGCATAATTCAGCCCCATCATTATTCTTCAGCTGGTCTTGACATTCCTATTTAAATCATAACCTTGAAAGAACAAAAACAAATTGGTTTCTCCATACTCTGTAACCCAATAGCAATCAAATGGTGCTTTTCATGATTCATCAGAGCTCAGAAAATGTTTTCAATGAAGATGATGAAGGCGAAATTTCAAGGATTTTTTATTGTTTGTTGAGTTCAAACAAAGCACATGGGGTTGCTGTTGCCACAGTAACAGATCCTCCATGTGCATTAGTTTATACCTTTGTCTTTAGTAATAGGAAGCTGGGTTATTATTTTTCCTGTGTGAATGTGTGTGTGTGTGCGTACATATGTGTGCGTGGGAAAGAGTAAATGAGAGAAAGAGAGACGGGGGGAGAGAGAGACAGAGAGAGAGAGAGAGAGAGGAGAGAGAGAGAGAAACCTTTACTCTATAACAGTAGTTTACTCTTTACTCTGTAGTTTTAGACCTTTCTTAGCATGGCCCTCTCATTTTTCCTAGAATCTCAGTAGCTCATGTTTTTCATTCAGACCTGTTCTAACAGAGACCTTACCTCTCTCCAAACAGATGACAGCAGCTTTACACAGAGAACAACGTTTTATTTAATTATTTTTATTTGGACATGTCTTTTTATGAAGTCCTTGTGTTAGAACCAAAAGTTCTAACTGTATAGAGAAGAGGAGAAGGTTAAAGAAATATGTAGGATGGATTCTTGACTATTTGCATGTGGATTGTTGACCTCTTTGCTATTACCTGGGACCTATTTTTAGCTTTGGACTGTTCTCACACTTTTGGTGATCTCACTACCTTGTAAAATTAATTTGTTCTCAGAAAATTAAATGTATAAAATATAGGAACAAGTATAAATACAAATATACTGCAGAAGATTATAATAGGTATAATTTTTTCAAAATTTTAAGTTCTAGGATGCATGTGCAGGATGCGCAGGTTTGTTACATAGCTAAATGTGTGCCATGGTGGTTTGCTGCACCTGTCAACCCATCACTTAGGTATTAAGCCCCACATGCATTAGCTATTTATACTGATGCTCTCCCTTCCCCCACCCCCTGATAGGCCCTGGTGTGTGTTGTTCCCCTCCCTGTGTCCATGTATTCTCATTGTTCAGCTCCCACTTATGAATGAGAACATGCAGTATTTGGTTTTCTGTTCCTGTGTTAGTTTTCTGAAGATGATGGCTTCCAGTTTCATCCATGTGCCTGCAAAGGACATGATGATGTTACTTTTTATGGCTGCATAGAATTCCATGGTGTATATGTGCCACATTTTCTTTTTCCAGTCTATCACTGATGGGCACTTGAGTTGATTCCATGTCTTTGCTTGTGAATAGTGCTGCAATAAACATACACATGCATGCATCTTTATAATAAAATGATTTATATTCCTTTGGGTATATACCCAGTAATATATATCCAGTAATGAGATTGCTGGGTGAAACAGTATTTCTGTTCCAGATCCTTGAGGAATTGCCAAACTGTCTTCTACAATGGTTGAATTAACTTATGTTTCCACCAACATTGTTAAAGCATTCCTATTTCTCCACAGCCTAAAGAGCATCTGTTGTTTCTTGACTTTTTAATAATCACCATTCTGACTGGCATGAGATGGTATCTCATTGTGGTTTTGATTTGCATTTCTCTAATGATCAGTGATGTTGAGTTTTTTTCATGTTTCTTGGCCGCGTAAATGTCTTCTTTTGAAAAGTGTCTGTTCATGTCCTTTGCATACTTTTTGATGAGGCTGTTTGTTTATTTCTTGTAAATTTGTTCAAGTTCCTCGAAAATTCTGGATACTAGAACTTTGTCAGATGGATAGGTTGCAAAAACTTTCTCCCATTCTGTAGGTTCTCTGTTGACTCTGGAGATAGTTTCATTTGCTGTGCAGAAGCTGTTTAGTTTAATTACGTCCCATTTGTCAATTTCTGCTTTTGTTGCAATTGCCTTTGATGTTTCTGTCATGAAATCTTTGGCTGTGCCAAAGATTTCAATACCTAAATGGTATTGCCCAGATTTTCTTCTAGGGTTTTTATATTTTTGGGTTTTAAATTTAAGTCTTTATTCCATCTTGAGTTAATTTTTGTATAAGCTGTAAGGAAGGAGTCTGGTTTCAATTTTCTGCATATGGCTAGCTAGTTTTCCCAGCACTATTTATTAAATAGGGAATCCTTTCCCCGTTGCTTGTTTTTGTCAGGTTTGTCAAAGATCAGATGGTTGTAGATATATGGTCTTATTTCTAAAATCTCTATTCTGTTCCATTGGTCTATGTGTCTGTTTTTGTACCAGTACCATGCTGTTTTGGTTACTGTAGCCTTGTAGTATAGTTTGAAGTAAGGTAGCATGATGCCTTCAACTTTATTCTTTTTGCTTAGAATTGTCTTGGCTATTCAGGTTCCTTTTCTCGTTCCATATGGATTTTAAAGTATTTTTTTTTTCTAATTCTGTGAATAATATCAATGGTAGTTTGGGAATAATATTGAATCTATAAATTACTTTGGGCACCATGGCCATTTTCATGATATTGATTTTTTTCCGTTCATGAGGGTGGAATGTTTTTCCATTTGTTTGTTTCCTCTCTTATTTCTTTGAATGGTGATTTGTAGTTCTCCTTGAAGAGGTCCTTCGTGTTCCTTGTTAGCTGTATTCCTAGGTATTTTACTCTCTTTGTAGCAATTGTGAATGGGAGTTCATTCGTGATTTGGCTCTCTGCTTGTCTATTGTTGGTGTAAAGGAATGCTTGTGATTTTTGCACATTGATTTTGTATACTGAGACGTTGCTGAATTTACTTATCACGTTAAGGAGCTTTTAGGCTGAGATGATGGGGTTTTCTAAATATAGGATCATGTCATCTGCAGAGACAATTTGACTTCCTCTCTTCCTATTTGAATACCCTTTATTTCTTTTTCTTGCCTGATTGCCCTGGCCGGAACTTACAATACTATGTTAAATAGGAATGGTGAGAGAGGATATCCTTGTCTTGTACTGGTTTTCAAAGGGAATACTTCCAGCTTTTTCCCACTCAGTATGATATTGGCTGTGGGTTTGTAATAAATAGCTCTTATTATTTTGAGATATGTTCCATCAATGCCTAGTTTATTGAAAGTTGTTAACATGAAAGGATGTTGAAGCTTTTTTCTGTGTCTATTGAGAAAATCATATGGTTTTTGTCATTGGTTCTGTTTATGTGATGGATTACATTTATTGATTTCCATATTCTTTGAAAACATTTTAATGTCTTTATTATGCATATTACTTTATATTTAAAATAATTTAATAATATAATTTTTAGCACTGAAATTTTTTTGTAACTCAAAAATAATAACATCCTGTTTTGAAAATCTTAAGGTTTACCTGATAAGAAACATTGAGAAACACTATACTAAAGAAGAGGAAAAAAATTAAGTGCTAATATTATTCGTACCACTTGTTCATCATCATGTTTTCAGCCAACAGTTGAGTACAAACTCTTTGCAAGCCACTATGGAAGAAAGTCAAGAGCAAAATGACAGTTCCTGCTTTCAAAGAGCTTACTGGCTTGTAACTGGAAGAAGACAAGTACAAAGACTGATAAGTTCTCTGATACATGTAAAGTCGCTCTGTTATTATATAAAACAAAGTTGAACTCAGTTTCTGGTGTTGAGAACAGAAAGGAAAGAACAAATGGGAGCTATTAATAGAGTAGAACACACTGGGCATCCTGACCAATCAGACGAGGGAAGAAAGATAAAGAATTAAAATTGTTGTCAGTGAGATGCCTCTTATTTAGACATATAAGGAGAAGGAAAAAAAGGGTCTAGTGAATGTCTACCTAGAAAAAAAGGATATGTTAAAAATTTTCCTTTACAGATGACCAAATCCTCTTCCTTCTTAATTTCAAGTTATTATACAAAATCTCTCATTCAAAACCTTTGGATAATCACAGTGTTTTAGAACTAATAGTTTTTTAGAGTTTTAAAATGCAAGATTAAAACATAAAAATTAAAACATACACACATACACATACACATACTTTTTTAATGTCTAAAGTATATATCAAAGTCTGCTCTGTACCAAACTATAATTTCAGACTTTTTATCATTGAAGATTGACAACGGTTCAAAAAGAATGGATTCCAATTACCTGATGAATAAATAAAATGCAGTACTGTATATCCACACAATAGAATATTATTTGTCTATAAAAAAGAATGGAATTCTGATATACTCTTCCACACAGATGAACATTGAAAACATTATTATGAGGGAAAGAAACAAAAGGCCAAGTATTGTATGATTCCAATGATATGAAATGTCCAGAATATGCAAATCCAAAAACACGGAAAGTAGACTAGTGTTTGCCAGGACTGGGAGGGGAGGGAACGTTCTAGAATTGAACAGTGGTGAATGATATACAACATTGTGCATATACTATAAAGTACTGAACTGTCCAATTTAAAATTTTGAACTTTATGATATATGAATTATGTCTCAATAAAGCTTTTTTTTTTCCTTTAAAAAATAGTGGCTGGGCATGGTGGCTCATGCCTGCAATCCTAGCACTTTGGGGGGCCGAGGCAGGATTGCTTGAGTCCAGAAGTTTCAGACCTGCCTGGGCAACATAGTGAGACCCTGTCTCTACAAAAAATACAGAAAATAAATAGCTGGGCATGGTGGTGGTGCATGCTTGCAGTCCCAGCCACTTGGGAGGCTGAGGTGGGAGGATCATTTGTGCCTAGGAAGTTGAGACTGCACTAAGCCATGATTATACCATTGCCCTCTAGCCTGCGTGACAGAGCGAGACCCTGACACAAAAATGAAATTCATATTTTTTTATCTCATGAACCTTCAAATTTTAAAGTACTTAAAATAAGCCACCAAGATGAATTATTGTAGGGACATACTTGTTTGTGTCTTGGAGTAACCACATGGATCTTGTAAGATCCACCAGAGAAAAAAAAGAAATGGTAAAAGAGTTCTTCAGATACTTCATATTTTAAAATAAATACAATCATGGAACATCTATAATTAGTATGAATAAATAGCCATAGGAAAAGAAATAATAGAACAAGGTTGGGCTGCAGTGTCCTTATTCCAAAAATGTAACAAAAATAAAAAATTTCAATCAAATGCTGAAAATAGTTATAAAGAGTTAATCTTGCAGTTTTCTCTCTGAGTTCAAAGTTTAAATCGTTTTTACTCCAAATGAGGTTAGGAATGTTTATAAATGAATCTAATGCCACTACAATTGGATCACTGTGAGCTATGGCCTTTCAAAACTGAAGAAAATGTAAATTTGAAGATTCAACTAGAAAAATAAAAGAATGAAGAAACGGGAAACTAACTTTGAACAACCTTCAGTTTTAATATGAAAAAGATAATTTATAGAGAGAAAAAGAAACAAGGAAAGAAAGGAACAGCGAAGTCCACCAAAATCTATCTCCATTCATTTGGGTCCTAGACTGATGTTCTATTAGGCTTAAGCATAACATATTACTCAACAGAACTTATAAATTGGTTTGCTGATTCACGTATGCTGAGTATGCTGAACAATTCCTTCCATGGGCAGATCACAGCTAGTTAGCAATAGATAATGAGAAAAATTTACTTCAGCAGATTGGGAAAGTCTAACTGAATTTACAATGGCATAATCTTCTCTTGTATGTGGGAACTATCTAAAGACAAGATTTTTTAAGATCTTAATCAAAACTAGATACAACTGAAAGTTTAGGAGAAGTGAAAAAAATATAGATGTAACAAAAAATCAGCATACTTTCTTTAATATTCATAGACAATAAATTTTTTTATTTTTTATTTTTTATTGTTTTTTTTTTTATTTTTTTTGAGACGGAGTCTCGCTCTGCCGCCCAGGCTGGAGTGCAGTGGCCGGATCTCGGCTCACTGCAAGCTCCGCCTCCCGGGTTCACGCCATTCTCCTGCCTCAGCCTCCCGAGTAGCTGGGACTACAGGCGCCCGCCACCTCACCCGGCTAGTGTTTTTTTTTTTGTATTTTTTAGTAGAGACGGGGTTTCACCGTGTTAGCCAGGATGGTCCCGATCTCCTGACCTCATGATCCGCCTGTCTCGGCCTCCCAAAGTGCTGGGATTACAGGCTTGAGCCACCGCGCCCGGCCATAGACAATAAATTAACAAGATAAAATGTTTGGCAGGTGCGGTGGCTCACACCTGTAATCCCAGCACTTTGGGAGGCCAAGGAAGGCGGATCACGAGGTCAGGAGATCGAGACCATCCTGGCTAAAACAGCAAAACCCCGTCTCTACTAAAAATGCAAAAAATTAGCAGGGCACCATGGCGGGTGCCATGGCGGGACATTTAGTCATTTAAGTTTTTTTTTTTTTTTTTGATTTGTGTGTGTTCTTCATGTTAAGCAATGTAAGTAAAATAAATGGGTAAACGTTGATTTATAACTATAATATGATTACTAGATTCTAGCATATTACTTGAGCTAAATTTAAGCAGTTCCCATTATTCTCCCTAATATGTGGTAAATCACAATTTTAAAAACTTGTTATTGTTTTGGCCTATTAAGATAATATAAGTTTAATATTATTTAAAAAGTTTAACAATATTTAAAAAGTATAAAATATAATTAGCAAAATATGAGCTTCCTAGTCATTTTATAAGACCTATTATCTCTTGAACAATATAATATGAGGTATGAGGTATGTTCGAGGTATTCAAAAAAAAGAATTAAGCAGTTTTTTTCTAAATAGTACATTCTTAACATTGGAGGTAGAAAGGGGTAGGGTACACATAAATGAAGATAATAGAGCAGTAGTTTCTATTTTATATTTGTGTTACTAAGTGTTTGGTATGTTTGGATGTTTGGATATTTACTGTTGGAGGTGGGGCCTGGTGGAATTTGTATGAAAATCAGCCTCTAGGTCTTATTTAAAATGAATGAATTAGGCTAACGCTTGTAGCTCTAAATAAGTAGTTTTATTGCTTTTCTTCTTGAAATGAAAATCAAGTTAAGATCGATTATGTAACATGCTGTGATCAAGCAGTATTTGTTAGGCTTCTTAAAGTCCACATTAGAATTTTAGTTGCAACTGGGCCAGGCGCGGTGGCTCACACCTGTATTCCCAGCACTTTGGCAGGCGGAGTCGGATGGATTGCCTCCGCTCAGGAGTTCCAAACCAGCCCGGGCAACACGGTGAAACCCCGTCTCTACTAAAATACAGAAAATTAAGCCGGTGTAGCGGTGTGCGCTTGTAGTACCAGCTACTCGGGAGGCTGAGGCAGGAGAATTGCTCGAACCCGGGAGGTGGAGGTTGCAGTGAGCGGAGATTGCGCCACTGCACTCTAGCCTGGGTGACAGAGTGAGGCTCCGTCTCAAAAAAAAAAAAAAAGGGAATTTTAGTTGGGTCTAAAAAGCAATGAAAAACAAATGCCTTCCTTCAACTGGCTGTAGTTTCTATTTTATATTTGTGTTACTAAGTGTTTGGTATGTTTGGATATTTGTCCCCTCATAATCTTATGTTGAAATGTAATCTTTACTGTTGGAGGTGGGGCCTGGTGGAAGGTGTTTGGATAATGGGGATGAATGACTTATGAGTGGCTTAGTGCCATCCATTGGTGATAAGTGAGTTCTCCTTCTGAGTTCATGGGAGATCTGATTGTTTAAAAGTATGTAGCACCTCCCCTCTCTTTCTCTTGTTCCTGCCCTCACCATGTGACATGCCTGCTCCTGCTTTGCTTTTCCCTATGGTTGTATGCTACCCGCGGCCCTCACCAGAAGCCAAGCAGATATTGGTGCTATACTTTTACAACCTGCAGAACTGAGAAAAAGGAAAGAGAAAATCTCTTTTCTTTACAAATACCAGTCTTAATTATTCCTTTATAGCAATGCAGAAACAACCTAACACAATGTCTTAGTCTGAGTTATAACAAAGTACCTTAGACTGGGTAATTTATCAAAAAACAAAAAACAACAACAACAAAAAGAAGTTTATTGCTCACAGTTCTGGGGAATGGGAGGCCCAAGATCAAAGAACTGGTAGATTCTGTGTCTGGCAAGAACCTGTTCTTCATAGCTGGTGCCTTTTATGTGTCCTCAGATGGCAAAACAAGTTTCCTTCAGCCACTTTTATAATGGCACTAATCCCATCACGAAGGATCTGCCCTCATTATCTAATTGGCCCCTAAAGTTCCCACCTCTTAATATTATTGCATTGGGAATTAGATTTCATCATATGAATTTTGGGTAGACAGAAACATTCTGACTATAGTACTAAGTAATACACAAAACTACAAATCTCAAATGACACCATGAGATTTATAATAAAATGGTCCATATGTAGCAAATTTAGCTGTATGCTCCTATATTAGCATAATCAGTTTTAGAATGTAATTTAAAAACTGTGTAAAATAAAATGAAAAAGTTACAATATAATATGCCAATGCTGATAAAAAGACAGAAGTAATAATAAAGGTTAAAAATAACATTTAGATTTGAAAAAATTTAGTATTACAATTAAAAATGTTTAATCAATCCCACGTAAAAACATAACTAGAAACAAAATATAATTTGCCTCAAATAGATTCCTTTGATTATAATTTATAGA
Organism: Chlorocebus sabaeus; assembly: GCF_047675955.1. Classification (NCBI taxonomy): domain Eukaryota; kingdom Metazoa; phylum Chordata; class Mammalia; order Primates; family Cercopithecidae; genus Chlorocebus; species Chlorocebus sabaeus. The sequence goes on from NC_132919.1 coordinate 43,691,951, forward strand.
ACAGAGGCACTTGATGATACTATTTCTATTCATTTTATAATTCATGGAAATATTTGCTTTGCTATAAAAGTTAATTTTAAAGTCTCTAAAAAAATAAGTAAAGAGAAGAGAAAAGCTGTAGAATGAAGAGTCCTTTAAAGTAACCAACAGGTAAAAGTAATCTACAAAAATAATTGTAGGCTGGCTGCAGTGGCTCATGCCTGTAATTGCAGCACTTTGGGAGGCTGAGGCAGGCAGATCATAAGGTCAAGGGATTGAGACAATCCTGGCCAACATGGTGAAACCCTGTCTCTACTAAAAATACAAGAATTATCCAGGAGTGGTGGCGCACACCTGTAGTCCCAGCTACTCGGGAGGCTGAGGCAGGAGAATTGCTTGAACCTGCGAGGCAGAGGTTGCAGTGAGCTGAGACCACGCCACTGCACTTCAACCTGGCGACAGAGCGAGACTCCATCTCAAAATAATAATAATAATAATAATAATAATAATAATAATAATAATTGTAATCGTTAAGTGATGTTTACAGGCAACCTTGGGGAAAAAAAGAACAGATAATTAAAAATGGAAAAGAAGATCTACGTATGCAGCAAGATCACAAAATTATTTCCAGTCACACATTTCACCTAGAAGAGATGAACAGTCATATAAAGTAGGTATAGCCTGGCACAGTGGCTCACACCTGTAATCCCAACACTTTGAGGGGCCAAATTAAGCCAGTATGGTGCTGTGTGCCTGTGAGAGGTGAAGTCAGATTGACCTTTGGGTCGGGTGGGGACTCCGAGAACTTTTCTGTCTTACAAGAGGGTTGTAAAATGCACCAATCAGCACTCTAGCTAGGATTGTAAAACGCACCAATCAGTGCTCTGTGTTTAGCTAGAGGATTGTAAATGCACCAATTAGCACTCTGTAGCTAGGACTGTAAAACGCACCAATCAGTGCCCTGTGGCTAATTAGTGGTTTGTAAAATGGACCAATCAGTGCTCTGTAAAAATGCACCAATCTTCTCTGTGGCTAGCTAGAGGTTTGTACAGTGGACCAATCAGCGCTCTTAAAATGGACCAATCAGCAGGATGTGGGTGGGGACAAATAAGAGACTAAAAGCTGGCCACCCCCAGGTGGCAGCAGCAACCGCTGGGGTCCCATTCCATGCTGTGGAAGCTTTGTTCTTTTGCTCTTCACAGTAAATCTTGCTGCTGCTTACTCTTTGAGTCAGTGCCACATTTAAGAGCTGTAACACTCACCACGAAGGTCCGTGGCTTCATTCTTGAAGTCAGTGAGACCAAGAACCCACTGGAAGGAACTAATTCTGTACACACCTGTAGTCCCAGCTACTTGGGAGGCTGAGGCAGGAGAATTGCTTGAATCCAGGAGTCGGAGGTTGCAGTGAGCCTGGTCAACAGGGTGAAACTCCATCTCTACCAAAAATAAAAATAATTGGCTGGGCATTGTTGTGCATGCTTGTAGTCCAAGGTATTTGGGAGGCTGAGATATGAGAATCACATTGGAACCTGGGAGGTGGGGGTTGCAGTGAGCCAAGATTGTGCCACCACACTCCAGCCTGGGAAACAGAGTGAGACCATGTTTTTGAAAAATAAAATAAAATAAGAGTAGGTATATAGGGGAAGAAAAAACAAGGTATAATGTCCTTATTTCATGTTTTCTAGATTGAATAATACACAAACTACATAAAATCAATTAATTAATCTTCATAATAATTCCCCAGCAGCAGCCACTAGAAGCTGGAAGAGATAAGAAACAGCTTATTCTTTGAGGTAGAATGGCCCTGCCAACACCTTGATTTGGGTACACTGATACTGATTTCAGACTTCTGGTCCCTAGAATTATGAGAAAATAAGTATCTTTTGCATTAAGCCACCAGGTTTGTGGTAATTTGTTACAGAAGCCATAGGAAAGTAATACACAAACAATGTGCATTAGGGCACTAGGGCTTAACTGAAAGTTATTTTGGTAAACATGAAAAGTTATCTATATGAGCATATATTAATCTTGTGGCATATATCTTAGGAAATTTTTTTTTTAGTTATTAATATACTTTAAGTTCTGGGATACATGTGCAGAATGTGCAGGCTTGTTACCTAGGTAAACATGTGCCCTGGTGGTTTACAGCACCCATCAACCCATCATCTACATTAGGTATTTCTCCTAATTCTATCCCTCCCCTAGCCCCCCACCTCTCAACAGGCCCCAGTATGTAATGTTCCCCTCCTTATGTCCACGTGTTCTCATTGTTCAATTCCCACTAATGAGTGAGAACATACAGTGTTTGGTTCTCTGTTCCTGTGTTAGTTTGCTGAGAATGATGGTTTCCAGCTTCATCCATGTCCCTGCAAAGGACAGGAACTCATCCTTTTTTATGGCTGCATAATATTCCATGGTGTATATGTGCCACATTTCCTTTATCCAGTCTATCATTGATGGGCATTTGGGTTGGTTCCAAGTCTTTGCTATTGTTAGTAGTGCTGCAATAAACATACGTTTGCGTGTATCTTTATAGTAGAATAATTTATAACCCTTTGGGTATATACTCAGTAATGGGATTGCTGGGTCAAATGGTATTTCTGGTTCTAGATCCATGAGGAGTTGCCACACTGTCTTCCACAGTGGTTGACCTAATTTACACCCCCACCAACAGTGTAAAAGTTTTCCTATTTCTCCACATCCTCTCCAGCATCTGTTGTTTCCTGACTTTTTAATGATTGCCATTCTAACTGGTATGAGATGGTATCTCACTGTGGTTTTGATTTGCATTTCTCTAATGACCAGGGATGATGAGCTTTTTTCCATATGTTTGTTGGCCACATAAATATCTTCTTTTGAGAAGTGTCTGTTCATATACTTCACTCACTTTTTGATGGGGTTGTTTGGTTTTTTCTTGTAAATTTGTTTAAGTTCTTTGTAGATTCTGGATATTAGCCCTTTGTCAGATGGATAGTTTGCAAAAATTTTCTCCCATTCTGTAGGTTGCCTGTTCACTCTGATGATAGTTTCTTTTGCTGTGAAGTAGCTCTGTAGTTTAATTAGATCCCATTTGCCAATTTTGTTGCCATTGCTTTTGGTGTTTTAGTCATGAAGTCTTTGCCCATGCCTATGTCCTGAATTATATTGCCTTGGTATCCTTCTAGGGTTTTTATGGTTTTAGGTCTTACGTTTAAGTCTTTAATTCATCTTGAGTTACTTTTTGTCTAAGGAGTAAGGAAGTGGTCCAGTTTGTTTTCTGCATATGGCTAGCCAGTTTTCCCAACACCATTTACTAAATAGGGAATCCTTTCCCCATTGCTTGTTTTTGTCAGGTTTGTCAAAGATCAGATGGTTTTAGATGTGTGGAGTTATTTCTGAGGCCTCTGTTCTGTTCCATTGGTCAATATATCTGCTTTTGTACCAGTACCATGCTGTTTTGATTACTACAGCCTTGTAGTATAGTTTGCAGTCAGGTAGCATGATGCCTCCAGCTTTGTTCTTTTTGCTTAGGATTGTCATGGCTATATGAGCTCTTTTTTAGTTCCATATGAAATTTAAAGTAGTGTTCTGTAATTTGTGCATATGTTATCCCTGGTGAAGTAAGAATTTTCAAATAGAGATTATACAAATGACTTAGCCTGCATATAGGATTGTCAGAGGACTTTTGTGCTTCAAAAGAATGAAAGATCATTCTCTTGATATTTGAATTTTTCCCACAATGTATCAAACTAAGTAGTCAGCTACCTACTTTTTGCATATCTTGGGACTTCTGGAAGCAGCACCCCGAATTTGATTACTTTCTCACATTATCCATCTAGTAAATTTCTACTGGTAAATTTACAAAAAGTAAATTCAAATATCACCTCATACATCCCTGACTCTATCACAGCCCTAGGGAAAAATTATATCATATTCACATATATCTGTATCTGACACTAGATTAAGCTTCTTGGGAGCAGAGAGCTTGTCTAGTCCAACCCAAAGCCCAGCTTACAGCTTGGTACACAGTAAGCGCTCAGTAAATACTGCTATTTGATGATGCTTCTGACTATTAGTGTGTTGAAATCAACGGCATAAGATGACCTGGAATAAAAATATTTAAATAAAATCTAGTAGAAAAATGAAAAGAGCATAAAATAAAAACAAAAATGAATGGTGCCTCTAATTCCAATACCTAGAGATAACCACTGTAACATTTGGGTATATATTTGAATTCTGTCTTTCTAAGTATAGATAAATACACACACATACAAACATAATTAATAAAAAAGGTATAATATCATAATACTGCTTGTAAATTGCAATTTTTGACCTAAATATATTTTATTAACTGTTATTTTCTAAAAATGATTATTCTACCACATAAAATTCTCAAAATAATAGATGTACATGGTAACAAATCAAAGCATACAATATGAGTGTTCAGCCTTTTCCCTTTTCACAGTTCAGAAAAATACATTTTTAAATGGTGTTACTTATAAATAGTTATACTTCTTTTCTTGATTATCATTATGGTTATTATATATGTAATATGTATTATAATGCTATGATTAAAATTAATATAACCTATAACCCAGGAGCAATTCCAGTTTGAGCTGTGTAAAGATTCTCTCACATACATTCAAGGAGATATGTACATGTATATTCATGGCAGCACTATTAGTATTACTAAAAAGGAAGATAATATATATATAATAAAGGGAGATTATATATAACATATATTATATATTAAGATATATAATATGTAATATAAGATGAAAAGGGAGACTATATATAATCTCTATATATAGATAATATGTTTATTAGCTTATCAATATAAGGCAATATTATGGATTCTCAATAAAAAAGGTTACTTAATTTATATTCACTACTTTCCAGTTCCCCCTGTTCACCTCTAATATTTGATATTTACATTATTTTTAGTTTTTCTATTAATTACCATCATTCAAATAATTAACAGCTATTCCTATTTACTCAACTTTTGAAAGTGTATAATTTTATTAGTTTTTATAAGTATATACCTTGTGAAAACATCATTCTAGTTAAGAAATGAAATATTTTCTTTACCTGAGAAGACCCCTTGTGTCTTCTTTCCGTTAACTCCTGCCCTATAAAGGCAGCAAACGTTTTGATCTTTATTATTATATATGACTCTTATCTGTCCAAACTTCATATTCATGGACTCACACAGTAAGCATTCTTCTGTTGAATGGCTTCTGTCATTTACGATAATTTTTTAAAGTAATTTTATTTTGTTTATTTATTATTATTATTATACTTTAAGTTCTAGGGTACATGTGCACAACGTGCAGGTTTGTTACATATGTATACATGTGCCATGTTGGTGTGCTGTACCCATTAGATAATTTTGTTTTGTTTTGTTTTTGAGACCGAGTCTTGCTCTGTCCCCCAGGCTGGAGTGCAGTCGCGCTCTCTCGGCTCACTGCAAGCTCTGCCTCCTGGGTTCAGGCCATTCTCCTGCCTCAGCCTCTCGAGTAGCTGGGACTACAGGCGCCCGCCACCATGCCCGGCTAATTTTTGTATTTGTAGTAAAGACAGGATTTCACCATGTTAGCCAGGATGGTATCCATCTCCTGACCTCGTAATCGGTCCGCCTCCGCCTCCCAAAGTGCTGGGATTACAGGCGTGAGCCACCACACCAGGTCCATTTATGACAATAGTTTTGAGATTCATTTATGGTGCTGAGAGTTTAATGGTTCATTTTTATTATTGCATAGCAATAGATCATAGAGATATAGAACAATATGCATAAGCATTTTCTATTATTTTTGGTCAATGCCATCTTCACAATGTGTAAACTGCATGTGTTCTTTTGTAACTTTTCTTTCACTTGACATTAGATTATTGACATTAATCGTAATGGCATATACACATATAGGTCCATTTAAGTAATAAACCACATTTTTTTTAGATTCCTTCTCAGTAATTCTTCTCTTTTTCCTTTCTAGTAGTACCAATAGTACTACCATAAACATACATGTACATATCTCCTTGAACATGTGTAAGAGAATCTTTAGGCAGCTTAAAGTGGAATTGCTTCTGGGTTGTATGTTACGTTAATTTTCATCATTATTGGATGTGGTAAAATTACTCTGAATTGATTGTATTAATGTATAAGCAATATAGTTTTCTGTTTTGTCACATTATTTCCAAAACTTAATTTCACCAGTCTTACTAATTTCATCCAATGAAAGGAAATGTGAAATGGCATCACATTTTTAATTTTTATTTTTTTCATATATTTATCAACCAGTTATGGTGGGTTTTTTTTTGTAAATTGCAACTATAATGTCCTTTGCTCATTTTTATGGTCCTTTGTCAGCCTGGGGTGCCTTTTGTATTTGTCTGTGGTGATTCTATTTTTCTTTTTTTTTTAACTTTTATTTTAAGTTCAGGGGTACATGTGCACATTAGTTGCATTGGCAAACTTTTGTTGTGGGGGTTTTTTGTACAGATTATTTCATCATCCACATATTAAGCCTAGTACCCATTAGTTATTTTTCCTGATCCTCTTCCTCCTCCTACTCCCCAGTAGGCCCTAGGGTGTGTTGTTCCCCTCTATGTGTCCGTGTGTTCTCATCATTTAGCTCCCACTTATAAGTGAGAACGTGCAGTATTTGGTTTTCTGTTCCTGTTAGTTTGCTAAATATAATGACCTCCAGCTCCATCCATGTCCCTGCAAAAGACATGATGTAATTCTTTCTTAGGACGGCACAGTTTTCCATGGTGTATAGGTACCACATTTTTTTTATTGGGTCTATCATTGATTCAAAGTCTCAGGAAACAAAATCCATGTGCAAAAACCAGCAACATTCCTATACACAAACAACAATTGAGCTGAGAACCAATCAGGAATGAATTCTCATTCACAGTTGCCACAGAAAGAATAAAACACCTGGGAATACCGCTAACCAGGGAGGTGAAAGATCTGTACAAGGAGAACTACAAACCACTTCTGAAAGAAATCAGAGATGACCAACAAATGAAAAAACATTCCATGATCATGGATAAGAAGAATCAATATTGCAAAATGGCCATAGTGCCCAAAGCAATTTATAAATTCAATGCTATGCCTGTTAAACTACCATTGACTTTCACAGAACTAGAAAGAAAAACTATTTTAAAATTCACATGGAACAAAAAAAGAGCCCAAACAGCCAATGCAATCCTAAGCAAAAAGAACAAAGCTGGAGGCATCATGCTACCCAACTTCAAACTATACTACATGTCTACAGTAATCAAAACAGCATGGTACTGGTACAAAAACAGACACATAGACCAATGGAACAGAATAGAGAACCTGGAAATAAGATCACACTCCTACAACTATCTGATATTCGACAAACCTGACAAAAACAAGCAAGGGAGAAAGGATTTCCTATTCAACAAATGGTGCCGGGATAACTGGTTCAATAAATGGTGCTGGGATAACTGGCTAGCCATATGCAGAAAATTGAAACTGGACCCCTTCCTTATACCATATACAAAAATTAACTCAAGATGGAGTAAAGTCTTAAATGTAAAACGAAAAACTATAAAAACTGTGGAAGATGACTTAGGCAATACCATTCAGGACATAGGCACAGGCAAAGATTTCATGATGAAGATGCCAAAAACGATTGCAACAAAAACAAATACCCTGTTTTTCTTACCCAGAAGTTCATTAGTTAGCACAGGCTGAATTATGCTGTGTTAACATCCTCCATATCTCAATGGCTTAATGCCACAAAATATTGTTGTTGTTGTTGTTTTTCCACTTAGAGTCTGTTGTGGGTTTAGATGGCTCTTCAGGATACTTGTCCTCTACTCAATCACTCAGCAACCTAGGCTGCTTTGAATTTGTGGCTTTGCCATCTCAGCACAAATTGTTGTTGTTCTACACAACAATTCCTGTGGCAGGGAGAGAGCTGGAAGATCTCATAACGGCAATTCCTTTCTTATGTCCAGAAGTGAGACAAGTTACCTATACTGACACTTGATTGGCCAGAACTAGTCAGCTTAACTGCAAAGGATGGGGGAAATATCGTCTTCCCATATGCCAAAAAGGAGCAAAGAGCCACATGGGGATGGAGACTAGAAACTTATGATGTGAAGATTTGAATTTTAATGTGTATGTTTACTCTTCCCAATAAACTTTAAAATGATTTTAAATTCTCTCTCAAATATTTTTGGAATTTTGATTAATATTGCAATGGAATTTCAGAATCATTGATGATAAGGAGGGAGGAAAACTGACATCTTCCAGTGTTTTAAGTTTTCTCATTCACAAGCCTCATTTGTGTTTCCAAATATTTAAAAATCCATAGGTATCTCTCAAGAGAGAGCAATAGGTTTAATTATATTGAACTATATGGCTCTAGCCTCTAGTTAATTCTTAGGCGTGTTGTGGTTTTTTTTGCTGCTATTGTAAATAAGATTTTGTTTCAATTGGCTATTTCTCATTTATAAAAAGACTATTAGATTGGATGTCTTTATTTTGCATCTGACAACCTTAAGAACACCTTTAAAATTTTGATTAAGTTTTAATAAATTTCATAAATTTTAAAATTTCCACATCATATTAAAAACAATAATACGTTTGCTTTAACCTAGTTCTTGCTCATTTTTATATTTTTCATATATCTATACCACTTTTCTATTTTAATAAGTTTCAAATAATCATAATAATCATGTATAGTAATATCTTGTTGCTATGAAGAGAAATACTTTAGAGTCTTACAATTAAAAATGACATTTATTATCAGTTTCAGGAGTTCTTTTCTTTACATGATTAAGTATAAGGATTATTAGGAATGGATGTTAGATTTTATCAAATGTCTTTTTAGTATCAGGATAGTCACATGATTTATCTATTTTGATCTGTTGATTTAATGAATTACAATAGCAGGTTTTTCTACTAAACTACTTTTGCATTATGTAATAAAGCCAATGTTATCATAATACATTACAGTTTTAATTATGCTTATGGATTCAATTTACTATTATTTAGGATATTCCTGTGTGTGTTTTTAGATAATAATTGGTCTATATTTTAGTTCTCTTTGTGCTATCTTAAATTTGCTATCAAGATTATATGCTAGCTTTGTATAATGAAATGAGAAGTGTTGAATCTTTTTTATTTGCATTGCAGTAGTTTAAGTAATATTTGGACTTTCTGCTAATTAAAGATTTGCAAAGATTCACTCATAACACACAATAATTGATTTGAATATATTTCTCAATTCCTTCTACATTGACTAGTTTTTTCATCTTTATTGATATAGTGTTAATAGTCTTCATCTTCTTTGGAAAATGGTGCATTTAATGGCAATTGTAAGAATATATAAGCATAGAGTTATAGACAGTATTAAACTATTTGAAATATAGGCCTGCATAATGGTATGTTCCTTTCTATACTCCTACATTTGGGTGTTTGCATGCTCTTTATTAATTCTTTTTCTTGTGTTTCTACTATAATTTGATGTTAGTTTTTATAAATTACTGAGCTGAATGCTTAATTTATTTTTATTTCTTATTTAATAGTAACATTAATTATAGTCCGTGTCTTATATGATCTGACATAAACCATTCTGTTTGTTATTGTTTTTGTATTCATTTTATAAAATCAGCTTGAATTCCTTTTTTTTTTAGCCAGTTATTGCTTTAGGAAATCTTTCCTATTTTAACATAGTTCATTTTTTTGGTTGAATATTTTGTCTTTATTTCAAATTTATTGCATTATGCATATAATCATTTTATGTTCTTGTATGTACTAATTTTACTACGTGTTCTAGGGAAATTTGGAAGACTGTTTTTTTCCCCACATTTGTAGGGTAAGGAGATTGCTCGAGGTGGCGGCGCCTGTAGTCCCGGCTACTCGGGAGGCTGAGGCAGGAGAATAGCGTGAACCCGGGGGGCGGAGCTTGCAGTGAGCCGAGATAGCGCCACTGCACTCCAGCCTGGGGCACAGAGCAAGACTCCGTCTCAAAAAAAAAAAAAAAAAAAAAAAAATTACGTAACTATATTAATGATATAACTCAGAGTTTCTATGTTCTTTATTTTGTATCCATACTACAAGAGTATTAAAGCGTTCTAGCATGACAACTGCTTTGTCAGGTTCTCCTTACGTGTATTTTAACTGCTTTATTGAGATATAATTCACACATCATACAATTGACCCATTTAAAGTGTATTCACAGAGTTGTGTGACCACCAACACAATAATTTATAGAACATTTTCATCATTCCAAGAAGAAAGCTCCGTATCCATTGGCAATCACTCCCTATTTACTTCTTCTTTCTGGAGACCTAGGCAACCATAAGCATATTTTCTGTGTCTATAAATTATTCTCTTCTAGACATTTAATATAAACGGAAACATGCATTATGGGATCTTTTGTGACTGAGTTCTTTCACTTAGCATAATATTTTCAAGGTTTAATTTAATATGGAAAATGTATCAGTATATCGCTCCTTTTTATTGCCAAACAATATTCCATTGTATGAATATACTCATTTTTATATTTAATGTTTTATGCATTTTTAAACTGCATTTTATTATATAAAAATGTAACAATCCAGTAAAACCAGAAATAAAGAGATATTCTCCTGAGCTTTTATATATGTTGATTTTTATTAGCAATCTTCTTTTTCAATACAATGTACAACTTCATTTAGAGTCTGATTATACAAGTGCTAAGTGGCAAAAAGATCTGGAATAAATATATTTAAAAAGGCAAAGCTGTAAAACTAAGTACATGCAACAGGGTCTATGATGATGAGGCAAAGTATCCAGGAAATAGCATAAGATACAATAGTTTTGAGGTTTTAGCTGATGTTTCAATCATCTTTGTATTTTGCCCCATGTTTAAGGCTGCATGTGAACTCAATGTAATTAAAATTTCCTTTTTTTTTGGTCAGTAGGGCCTTCCCTGTACAGCTCATTCACTTCCCATTGTTGCCAGTAGTTCTCTCAAATAGTCTTCCTGAATGGTTCCTGTTGCTTCTTTAGCAAAGCAGGCTAAAGCATTTCTCATGACATCTTCAGGATCTGTGCTATTTAATTTCTCACCAAACAGTAGGGCACTGGTGAAATTTATAAGCCCAAAACCTCACTCATTACAGAATCTTGGTATACATCAGTTGGATTCTGATGAAGAGAGAAGCAAGCGTGTCATGCACATCTTACTTGTTGAAAGAATCTCTATTCTGATCAATAATGTCAGAGGTCTCTTTGAACTCTTGAATCTGTGACTTGTTCAATGTGGCAAACACACTGAATATTATGTTTGGAGAGTGCTTCTTGGTGGTCTTGGTCTTTGTCCTTTTGCTGAACATGGTGGCTCTTTAATTCCACTGCCAGACACTAGAACCAGAGCCGCCCTACAAGATGACTATTGTCTTGATGAGCCCTGGGCAGTAGCTTGACTGGTTGCACCTTGGCATTTCCTACCTCCAGAGACAAACCAGAAGGCTTGGTAAGACCAGTTTTTATTTGTTCACTTATTAGTTGATGAACATTTGAGTGTTTTCTTTTTTAGCTATTAAGAATAATGCTGTTATGAACATTGGTATGCAAGTTCTTGTGTGAATATTAGTTTTCATTTATCTTGAGCATATACCTAGAAGTGGAATTGCCGAGTCACATGGTAACTGTTTAACTTTTTGAGGAACTGCCAAACTGTATTCCATAGTGGTTCCACCGTTTTATATCACATCAGCATAAGTATAAGGGTTCCAACTTCTCCACATCCATGCAAACACTTGTTACTATTTTTTTATTATAGTCATCCTAATGGGTGTGAAGTAGACTCTCATTGTGGTTATGATTTGTATTTTCCTAACTGCTAATGATAGTAAGCATCTTCCCATGTGCTTATTGGCTATTGGCATATTTTCTTTGACAAAATATTCATTCATATATTTTGCCCAATTTTTGTTGAGGTTATTTGTCTTTTTATTGTTGAGTTGCAAGCATTCTGTGTATATTCTTGACACAAATCCTTCATCAGATATATTATTTGCAAATACTCTCATTCCATGGTTTGGTTGTCCTTTTTACTTTCTTGATGATGGCCTTTAAAGCACAAGAGTTTTTAATTTTGATAAAGTCCAGTTTATTTATGCCTTTTTAAAATAATTGTGCTTTTGGTATTGCATCTAAGAAGCCTAGGCGTAACCCAAGGTCAAAGTCTGTTCCTATTTCCTTCAAAAAATTTTATATTTTTAGCTCTTATGTTTAGCTCTGTGATCCATTTGGAATTAATTTTTATGGTGTAAGGAAGAAATTCAATTTAATTCTTGTGCATGAGGACATCAGGTTGTCCTAATACAATGTGTTGAAAAGACCATTCTTTCTCCATTGAATTGTCTTGGCACTCTTGTCAAAAATCAATTGACCTCAAATATATGGAAATTTCTTTTCTCAATGTTCAATTTCATTTTATTGATCTATATATCAATTTTTGTGTTAATACTACACGGTCTTAATTGCTGTATTTTTGTAGTAAGTTTTGAAACTGTGAAATATGAATCTTCCTACTTCCTTCATTTTTTAAGGATGTTTTATGTAGTTGGGGTCCCTTGCAACGAGCCTGGATTAGCATTTTTTGTCCATTGCTATAAAAAAGGCTGCTGGGATTTTGATAAGGATTGTGCTGAATTTGTAGATCTGTTTGAGGGTAATTGTCATCTCTACAATATTAATACTTCCAATCCAGAAACATGAAATACTTTTTCATGTTTTAGTTCTTTTTATCTTCTTAAAACAATGTTTTGTAGCTTTCAGAATATGTTTTGAACTTTTGTTAAATTTATTCCATAGTATTTTATGCTTTTTGTTTCCTTATGTATGCCTTAACATCCAGCATTTTTCATGCTATCCTTCATTCTCTTGATCTTAGAATGTTTTACCTATTAAGAAATACTGAGCTCTAGCTAAATAGTTGAAGGCATATTCCTTACTCTTCCTCTATTTGCTAGGCTTTTCATATTTGCTGATGTACATATTGGAATCCTTGTACTTCTGAAGTTTCCCTGATGCCAATGAAGTCACTGCATTTTCATCAAAATGAGGCTGTTCTTGGTTCCAACTAGCGGAGGATATCAGGGTTCCATGAGATGTTAGTTTCTTGAAAGAAAAACCCTTGAGTATTAGAAGCTTCATATTTAATTAACCATCAACAATTTTGGAGGAATTGGTTAAATTGAAAGTAGAACACGGCAAAGGGTAACATTTCATTCTTGGTTCTGTTAGGACATTTAGAAAATTATTATTTTTATTCTACATTTCCCATTGATCCTTTCTGCACTATGTGCTATTTATATTCTATACAACCTTTTTTATGGCTTTTTCCCCCTCAGAATTAGTATTAAAGCTAGAGAATTTTCAATGTCTAGTCTCTCTGCTATTTCTGCAAGTTCAGAGTTCAGAGTGCCATCGCTGATGGTCTCCATGGATTTGGTCATGTGCATTTCTATCTGTAAAGAAGGTAGGGGATTTTTCTTTTCTTTTATATACTGTCTTTTTCAATTTTGTACTGCTATAGCAAAAATACTTGAGACTGGGTAGCTTGTAAAGTACAGAAATTTATTTCCTCACAGTTCTGGTAGCTGGGAAATCTAAGACCCAGGCACTGGCAGGTTTGGTTGTCTGGTGAAGGCTCTCACATGACAGAAGGCAGAAGGGCAAGCTACCTAATGCTGCATGAATCCCCATGTATAAGGACTTTAATCTCATTTATGAGAAATGAGCTCTCAGGGCCTAATCACCTCTTAAAGGCCCTATCTCTTACCACATTGGCAACACTGGAGTTTTGAAGGGGATGCTCATTCAAACCATAGCATATACATAGTACAAAAAGAAAACAAACAACAAAAAAAAGCCCTGTAGAATCCTTGTGTGAGTAAGCAGCAAGTCTGCTTATTCACTGTTGTGTATATCTTTGTGTCTAAAGACAATGCCCGACAGAACTGGTGCTCAACATTGTCCAAGGTGTTTCTGTTTTGTGTGCTCTCTGACTTGAACTGAAGCAATAGGTACGGATGAAAGTAAGGTGTTTCAGGTTGGGTCCATCTTGAAAACACCTTCCTTCTGAAAATTGTTGACTTTCTCCTATCTTACTGTTTTATACTATTAAAAAATCTCAGCCGGGCGCTGTGGCTCACGCCTGTAATCCCAGCACTTTGGGAGGCTGATTCAGGCAGATCACGAGGTCAGGAGATCGAGACCATCCTGGTGAACATGGTGAAACCCCATCTCTACTAAAAATACAAAAATTAACTGGGCGTGGTGGCGTGCTCCTGTAATGCCAACTACTTCGGAGGCTGAGGCAGGAGAACCACTTCAATCCAGCAGGTGGAGTTTGCAGTGAGCCCAGGTCACACCACTGCACTCCAGCCTGTGCAACAGAGCGAGACTCTGTCTCAAAAAACAAACAAAAACAAGCAAACAAATAAACAACAGCAAAAGAAAAACTTCACATGTCCACAGTACCAGAGGGGTTTTTCCATTTAACCATTTCATTCTTTCTGTGTGAGGGCCAATATTTCTATACACATTATTTTAGTTTTGGTATAACAATATGAAACAATATTGATTTCTTTTTAAAAATAAAAAATGCATAAAATTCCATGACTCTATCATAACTTCCATTTTTGAGTATTCTCTTTCAGTTTTCCATATGTTTCTATATTCCCCCAGTGGCAATCATCCTGAATATATTACTTCGTATGCTCTTCCATTTAACATAATGTTGTAACATTCTTGCTTGTGCTTGGCATGTATAATTTAGTGTCTTAAGAATCGTCAGTATTATATCAAAATCGACATGATTTTGAGCATCATAGGAAGTGTAAATTATGTTTTCCTAATAAATAAAATATTCAGAGTAAATATTTGGAAAATATCACAAATCTAGTATGCAAGTTGACTACTTCTCCAACTCATGTTCCTGACCTCAAGTCCTGAGCTTACTATGTTATACCACACAGTATCTTCTCTAAGGCTTTGGGACACCTGTCTGCCAAATGCTACTGTATTAGTTTAGCCCCTTTCATTTTGTGAGCGTTGTGCTACTTTATTTGCAGAAAATGAGAACATGGAGGCTCTGTTCTAGTGCTTAGTCATTCCAGTAATGCTCATGATGTCCTTTCAGGTGTGTTTGTTTTGCTTTCTACTTCACATCTTTAGTTTCAAGGCAAGTTTGGTTGATTAACCATCACTCAATGTGGACCAGTTTTTCTTTGGTGGTCCCTAAACTGGGAAACTCTCCCTAGTCCAACCAATTTTGAAAAAGGCATCAATATGATTTAGCTTGAAGCATATGATTTGGCCCGCCACTGGGTATTTTCTGAGTATGCATTTCTCAGCAAGATTTGTTTGAGGCTTCTTGTCCATGCATTTCACCCCCAGCTTCCAGATCACACAGTTCCCTTCTTTGTGATTATGGAACTCCAATGATGCTCTTTACTAGCACTACAACTTTCTTATGCACAATGGCAACATGCTCTTTCCTTCTACAATAGGATGGCAACTTAAAGTCACCTCTAGTTACTGCATGCAGAGGTAATTTCCTGACCCTCCTTCAAAAACTGTTGTCCAACCTCATAGCTCATATTATCTCCTGATTCTGTCATAATTCCATCTTAATATTGTGTCTTTCAGGATAAGATGGCAAACTGTCACTGGAGCAAAAATTAAGCTAACCAAAACAATTGCAATTAAAATTCCTTTATAGAAAAGGAGGCTATTAAAAATGACACAAGAAGATCAGGGTGTACCTCATATTTAGATATTCTGATAGTGTGTGAGAAAAGGAAATTTAATACACAATCCTCTTTCTGTAAGGATAGCAAGAATAGTTCCTAGCACAAAGTAGATATTCAATAAATATGCTGAACAAATTAATGAATGAACAGCTGGTATGTATGGCTTTCCTCCTTGTTCATTGATTGATTGATGCCTTTAGCCATCACTTCCAGTGATAGGGTTCTTTTCCCACTGGATGATCCAACCTTCTTTCCTGAGAAAGATGAGCCGTAGGTAGTCTTCTATTTATTTTGCTATTGTTGTAGTTTTACATGGAGTCCCCTAGGTTCTAACAGCACTATTCCAGCTCCATGGTACCTCAAAGCTCTATTTTCCCTGAAGAATTAAAGCCAATTCCATTATAGTAAAACCATTATCTTGTCACAATCTGGATACCTTGTTAGCATTCTTTCTCAGCACTAAAACCTCAAAAGAAGCGAGGTTTAGAGCAATGGGTTTGAGGAACAAAATATTTTAAGGTGAGTCATTAAATACATTTCTAATTAGCTATGCCTGCACATTCCCTAATAGCTGCTTGCCTGACCTATGCCTTTCATCCCACGTAGCTCCCCTTTGGAGTTTCTACCATGATATTTCCTGTGGCTAGGAGACTTCATTCCTGATCCTTGACATAAAATGCAATCAGGTATACAAATGAGCTAAGATCATAAAATGACTTAATTAACAGCACTTGAATTCATCATTATATCCCTACCCCTTGCTGCAAATTGCAAGGAAAGGAGTGGAGTGGGACAGCAAATCCTCTTCTTCAATAACAACTAATTGAAAATACATGCCCTCATCCTTCAGTGGCTTATTCATTCTTTCTATAGAAAGGGGGAATATAAGATGATGGTGATTTGTTTTTACTGTTTGTTATTATTATATGCTTACCTTTACATAAATTCTCTTGTCAACAGTTTTGCTTTATTCATTTTTGTCTGGTCACCATGGGTCCTAATTTCTTTTCTCAGGGATTAGAATCTCTATTCTTCCTCCCATCACCCCTCTCTCCAGTCTATAGTAATTAATCAATAACTACAGGCTTCTGTCAAGGCTCTCAGGCTAATCTGGCTCATGTTCCAAGCAGGCAATATCATCTACCAGTAAGCAGATGGAATGAAATAACTGAACTTCAGACTTAGAAGACTGTGTACCAGGACTGCTTTAGTTCGGCTCGTTTTGTAACTGTCTTAAGCTGATCGGGGTTTTGAAATGGCATCAACGTTAGAGCTGAGGGATGTTATATAGAAAACAGCCATATGAACTTTGTAAATGTATGTCTTGTAGGCATTTTGTTGAGGCCTCAGTTTGTTATATTACATAGTTTCTTCTACGTGAGGATTCAAAATAAATTTCCTTCATGTCTGAAGCTAAGAAAGGCTGGACTTCCTCTTAGTAATATTGTGACTCTAGTAATTAATTATATTTTCATTTTTGCCCCAGGAAATGAGATCTAAGTATACCTCATTTCATGAAAGTGTACAAGATATTATAGTTTTTTGCATCAATACTGTCCTTGACTTATTTTTTTGCCTTCATTGCCTTGTCACATCAATTTCCTTACATATTTTAAATTTTTCTATTATTTAATTGCTTACTTTTCTGTAAGCTGCCTCAGATTCCTCCTCTTTTTTGAATAAGGTAGATATGAATCTATAAACAAATGGTTATGTAATTAAACACAAATTTTAACATTTAATATTTGATTCAATTAGTTTAAAATACTTGTATTGAAATAATATTGAATTTAAAACAGATTATAAAACACCTAATATTATCTGAGCTCTTAAAAAATATTAAAATTACATTGTTTTAAAATGTATATCCTGTTAATTCAAAACTTTTAAAATCATTTAATTGTTTCTGAATTAATTTTTTTCCAAGCCATGATATTTTATAGTTACTCTAACTTTTTATCATTGGATTATCATCAAATTTTCTAAGCATTTGGGGGCAATCTGGAAATACACAGATGAGATTTTGTTTCTTGTTTAGATTTTTTATTTTTTATATTTAGGACTTTGTACATCTATACTTTCTGTGCCTTGAGATTGAAACCTCTTCAAGTTGCCCCATGAGCACCAAGAATCTAAAGAAAAACAAAGATGTGGATTTGTAGAATAATAGATGCTGCCATCCCAGTATGACAATGTACTCCAAACATTGACCCCTCCAAAACATTGTCTAATGTTGCTACTGACTTTCCATTTCTCCAGACCCTTTTGAAGACACTCAATACAGCTGGATGTCTGTTGCAATTTATCAATAATTTTGTAATCCAAAATCAATATCCAGAGTTATGAGAATCTGCTTAGAATGACTAAGCTTTCCACTAGTGCTCTAGTGGGTGTTAATGCCTGCTTTTCCAAAGTGATTACCTTCAAGCTAATAAGGACGGAATATTGAACACAGTGCCATGTTTCTTCACCATTTGTTCCTTGGTACTTTTATTAAAATCATAGAAGAGAATAGGACTCCAGTAAAAGGCAACAGAATTGGTGATCTATTCTCTGCATTCCTGAGCCTTGTATCTGCACCTCTCGTGAAATGCAATGTCTTCTCTTTTGAAAGGGAGGTCAAGGCTGCAGAAGGAAAAGTAGCAAGGACTGTTTTGTCGCTCTTCCTCTGGAGCTTTCATATCTCCTTCTTGTTGAGGCTGAGCCAAAAGGAGGGTCCTAAATAGTAGGAAAAAAGTATTATTATTTAGTTGTTTGTATTCCTCTTGTGGTTGGACACATATTGTCTTATGTCAGGCATAAGGTTTTGGCTTTTCTGTGGAATGTATTGGTGGATCCTCCAAAATGCTCTTGTATAGACATTTGTCATGCATAGTTCCCTGGTATAGATGCATCTCCAACTGACCTCCTGACACCCGCAATCAGTTTCTGTCTGTTGCAGAATCCTCTATAGCTTCTCACAGCTTGCTTGTCATATTTCAGCATGGTGTCATAAGCCTATTAAGATAACTCAAACACGGCTGCTTGGCCGTTGGAACCCTCATACATTCTTATGGTGCCAAATCATGGACAAGTAGCTTGCCCAAGTTAAAATCCCCTTCTCCTTAAAATGTAGACAAGGGATAATCCAGCCAGCTTTCCCCCTTCAGACTTCCACAGTAACTAGTCTGTGTGTTCATCTGTGCCCTGAAACTCCTGGGAACACATATCAGACTCTTCCAATATCTTTCTCCCTAGTTTTATTCTGGTCCTGTAGCAGCATGTGGTAGGCCTATAAATTTTTGTTGCTCAAAGAACATTAAACCAGTGTTAACATGACTTCTTTTCTGGTGTCAAGCCAATCTTTAAGTTCTCTTTCTCTTAGCATGATAGAGGGGAGGCACTACCCTTCCAACTCTCCTTCTGAGTGGGTGGGAGGAGAAAGAAAAAGAAATTCTTCACTTGTTTGAAAATTCTCCTACCAACTCTATTCAATAACCATTTGAATTTCTAGTCTTACACAGACCAGAAGCAGAAGGTTATGATGTTGGGGGGCTGGGGGGTGGATTTCATTCTTTGAATTGGAACTTCTATCCTCTAGTGTAGCATGGATTTATCTTGCAATTCTTTTAAAAATGTTTATTTCCAGTAAGTATCTGCTGAAATTTTTTTTTACAATTACCACAGATCAAGGTATTGCATGGTCTTTAATTATTTTTGCACATACCGAATTAGTCTTTGTAATTTTCTTGACTCTCTTTATTATATTCTTATTTTGTTTGTGCGTTTCATGCTTTGCTGTGTGTTTGGACACTTCTATTGTTTTAACGAGTCAGATCTTGTAAGTCTGTGTTTGGATTTAATTTTCTTTCCATAACCCAACAAATATGTATCATGAAAATCTGTTGTGTTGCCATTAACAACATGTCTCTGATTCTGAGAAAAACAGCAAGTTGTATGATCATGTGTATTTTAACTAGGTTTTTCGGTATTTGTAAGGTAGGTTTGTTGCCTTCTGAGTTAGAATGGCATCTATTACTACTTGTCTTCCCTGAATCAGTTAGTTCATCATTAATTTCCTAGTCCAGAATAATTACTGTGTCATTCATGATGGTTCCCAGAGAGATAGCCACAGAGAGAGTATAAGAATCTAGGAGTATGTTTTATTGTTTTTACCTATAGGTCTTCAGCCAAAATTCTGAAAAGATAAGAGCAAATATTTCATTCAATAGTGTGTTACTCAACTAGGGAACATAATGGTATATTTTCTTTTCTGTAAAGCACGAAAGAAAATCTTAAGTGACTGACCTAGGACTTGATGTATATTATCATGAACATAACAGTTGACAACCACAAAGCTGAGTAAGACATAGATACTGGGAAGTGGGCTGAGTACGTGGATGACTCTTTTTTGTACCAGCCCAACAGCACACACATTCCAGTTTTCTCCTCAGCAAAACTGCAAATGATCCACATCTTTAACCCTCAGAGTGACTTCTACATATTCAAAAATCCCCCAATGTTAAATATGCATATGCGCATGGTCTGCTATACTTAAGTAATATGGCCATTTCAAGGACAAAATGCAATGTTTTTTTTTTTTTTTTTTTCTGACCTTGATATCATAAATATATTTTCTATTTGACTTAAATCTTTCTGAGGAATGGTATTGTACCTTACTTTTATCTCTATCCTTTTCCATCATCCCAGTGGGGTTGAGCATAAGATCTCTAAAGTGTTGTCGACTTAAATTTCATTCTGGAGCCTATTGGGAATCCTGAATCATTTTTACTTTCTAGGACAAGTAGTCAGTGGTTTGATCCCTTTGTCAGGGTCTTCTCCTCTTTATAGAAAAATTCCTTAAAAACAGTTGTCTATATTAGCTATTTCCAATTCCTCTACTCACAGTCTCTTTTGAACCCACACTCATTGGTGTTTTGTTTTCTCCTTCTTTGAAAGAGTCTTGCCACAGTCCTTGACGATCTCCATGACACCAAATCCAGAAGTTCGTTATAATTCCTCATCACATTAGGTCTATCAACATTAGAATAGCTGACCCTTCTCTTCTTGAAGCTCTTTCTTCCCTTTGCTGCCTTTCTTAGTTTTTCTTTCACTTCACTTATCACTCTAATTTTTTTCTGCTTATTCTTCCTCATCTCTCAAAGCCCAGACTTCAGATCTCTTTTTTGGTTCTACACTTACTCCCTAGGTTATCTTCCCCAGTTTCAGGGTTTTAAAAGCCATCGTAACTCTGACAACTCCTAAATTTATATCTACAACTCACGACTTTTCTTCTCAAACCCTTCTCATATATCCAACTGCCTACTCAACACATCCCTCTTAGATGTAAAGTTGTTATCTCAGGCTGAATATGGCCAAAACAAAACTCTTAATTCCTAAGCTCCCAAATCTGCTCCTCCCACAGCTGTCCTATCTCAATGATTGGAAGTTTCATCCTACTAGGTGCCTGGGCCAAGAAACATAGAGTCATCTTGAGTTTCCTTTGTCTCTTATACTCCACGTTCAATCTGTTAATCTTTTCAGCAGTATCTTCAAAATATATACTGGTTTCAATTAATTGTCATGACCTTCTCTACACCAATTTTACCTTAAATGATATTGTCATTCACTTGTGTTATTATAATAACCTCCTAATTTCCCCTGCCCCTCCCTCCCAACTTGACAAGAGCAGGCATTCAATTAATATGGAGTAATTGAATTCATATTCCATTTGAATGGGCACTTTTGTTAAATGAATGAATGTGTGGTTGCCTATTATTGCCAGTTGGCTGTTGGAGGTCATGTCAGTCAGGTTCATTCTCAGGATTTGAGATGGCTTTTTGTCTCCTTCACCAACCAACACACATGTGCTTGTGTACACACACACACACACACACACACACACACAATCTTCACTTCCATCTCCTTTAAATAGACTTTAAAGACTGCCAAGATTACTCCAGTAAGGCAGTGAAAGTCCCTTCAGGTGCAAGAAAGTGGGCTCCACCTCAGGCTAAGGGGCTGAGTTGGCCAAGACATTCTAAGGTTATAGAAGTGGGAGCATTTTTTTCTCTTTCCTAAAGACTAAGATTCTTTCAAAGTAGATGCTGGAGTAAGAGATTACCAGTCAGTAGGATCTGGCAATACTGCCCATCTAGGTGGGATTCCAATTAGATATATTTGGCTTTTGACTTCTGGTAGCAGAAATGATTTCAAAATGAATGGTCACTGCTAGACATTTTCTTTCTAAAAAGGATCTAAATCAATATTTCTGCTGGCTTGGTTTGTTTCTCCTGCATGCTGATTCATTCTGTTGTTTCTCACCACAGGTCTGAGACTTGACTGTTATCACAGCCCTGCTTTTCTCATTGCCCTACTTTCATGCCATGTGGACTTGATCTGCCTCTGGCTATTAGGTTCATCAAAATTTTCAGTTTTCAATAATAACTTTGAGTTCTCTGTGCCAGGTGCCCCAAGGCCTTTAGATCTCAGCCAAATCATAAAAATGAAGAAAAACAACTTTCCCACTTTCACTAATAGGAGAATAAACTTCAGATCACACTCTCAGAACATTTGGCCTTTCATCAAAGTCCCTTGTTTGGGGTGACTGGGTCTGAGAATTAATCAATGGATATTTGGCTCACACAGAAGAGTTTGGAATTGTCGGCACCTAACTACAGCCCTGCTTTTATTATTCAGATAATAATTATTGTAGCTGCAATTAAAATCAATTACTTTGTGCTGGGTGATATATTCTTTACATTTAGCCCTCACAAAGGCCTTATGAGATATGCAGTATGTTTTATCCCTTGAAGACATGAGGCTTAGAAAGGTTGAATAACTGTCTAAAGTCACAGAAGAGGCAAATAACAGAATACATACTTGTTCACAACTGCTCTTCTAATGCACATGCCTATTCTTTCAACGATTGCACAATAGTATCTCCCTTAGAACAAAGAGTCATACTTATGGGGCTGGACATGTTACTTTGCCCTCTTTCTCTTATGCCCAACCTTTCTGAGTCCTCTCAATTGTATTCATTTCTGTTCTGGAAGAATAAGGTGGCAGAGCAGATTCAATGCACCTTTGTTGCCCAGATTGAGAAAATAAACCAGGCTTTTCAATGATTTCCTAATGTTTCCTATCTAATAGGAGCTTAGGGATGTTACAAACTCATGTATGTCACTGAACACACCATTGGATGAGGATATTTTCTATCCCTGCAGATTCTGGAAAATGGAGCCAGAAACCTTTTAGAGGAAGGAGCCACATTTGATCATCCTTCTCTGGGGTTATTCTGTCCCAAGTGATTCATTCTCTTGTTACTTATTAAGAGTAGCTTTGACTCAATTGCTAATATTTAAATTAGATTTTTGATATATCAAATTCAGTGTTTTTTAGTAAACAGCTGTAATTCCACCTCTGGGGGCTTTTTAGCTATATCAATAAGCCCCAAACCTATATAAATAACTCTTGATTGTCTGAAAGTGAAAATGCTTCATGAATAAGACTGGGGGAAACAAGGAACCTCAAAGTCATTTAAACCTATAATTGGAACACTCGTACTTTCAGCAGTCCCTTACATATTCCACAATAAATTAAGATGATTATACCTGACACCCAGATAGCATCAATTTTCACTTTAAATTAAAGAGAAGATAATTCGATAGATCTTTTCTCTGGCCAGTACGAGGTCTTCAGAGACTCCAGAAGCTCATTAATATATTGAGCTTTGAAGTTTTTGATTTGGCAGAATTTCTATGTTGACTCAGTATCAAGTGACCTAATGCTCAGATTTCTTGTCAGTTAGTTATCTCCCTGGGTTAGAAAATGCTGCTAGCAAAGCCGTTTATTCTCTGTGGGGTAGAGAAAGTTGCTCTTCCAAACTATTGGTTAGACCCTTAACCCCAGCTTGTAAATGTTTGTGGTGTTTCACAAGGTGGGAACCAGGAACAATCAAACCAGCGCATTTATAGTGTCTTCTAGGCTTTGCTAAGCTTGATATAATCACCAAAGGGAAATAAACAATGCCACTTTCCTCCTACCCCTAAGAATCTTGTCTTGCTCAGTCAAGTCCACACCATCTTTTAAAGGAGAAAGGAGGGGGCTGTTTTTGTTATACCCAAGGACATCAACATTGGGAATGGCATAGGCAGGTCATATTACCGCATATCAAGGGTCATTTTACTAGTTGTTTCTGTGAATGGGAGACCACATAATAACTGAGCAAGCATGGGTAAAGAAAAAAAATGGGTGAGACTCTTGGTTTCTGTCATCATGTGATTGAATTCCAGGTCTATATGTTGTCTACTCAACATCTCCACTTAGTTAACTAAGAGAAGTCTCATATTTAGTAGGTCTAAAACAAAACTTAAGCTGAGCATGGTGGCTTATGCCTGTAATCCCAGCACTTTGAGAGGATGAGGCGAGAGGATCTCTTGAGCCCAGCAGTTTGAGACCTGCCTAGACGACATAGCGAGAACCCATCACTACAAAAAATAAAAAAATTAGCTGGGCATGGTGGCACGTGCCTGTAGTCTCAGGTACTCAGGAGACTGAGGTAGGAGGATCACTTGAGCCCTGGAGATTGAGGCTACAGTAAGCCCTAATCACACCACTGTGCTCCAGCCTGAGTGAGAGAATGAGGAGACCCTGCCTCAATAAATAAATACATAAATAAATAAATAGAATGAGGAGACCCTGCCTCAACAAATAAATAAATAAATAAATAGAATGAGGAGACCCTGCCTCAATAAATAAATAAATAAATAAATAAATAAATAAATAGAATGAGGAGACCCTGCCTCAATAAATAAATAAATAAATAAATAAATAAATAAATAAATAAAATAAAATAAAATAAAACAAACCTTCCAGGCTTCTGCTTCCCCGAGGACGGAATGGCGTCCATCCCAAATATTTCTATCTGGAACCTGTGAAAGTGACTTTATTTGGAAAAAGAGACTTTGCAGATATAATAAAGGATTTTGAGATGAGATCATCCTGGATTATCTGGGCGAGCCATGAATCCAATGACAGATGTCCTTATGAGAGACAGGGGAGAAGAAACACAATAAACATTCAAGTTATGCAAGAAATGCCTGGAGCCACTGCAGGCTGGAAGAGGCAAGGAAGGAGGTTCCCTCGGAGCCTTCGTAGTGAGTGTGGTCCTGCTGACTTTGATTTCAGACTTCTGGCCTCCAGAACTTTGAGAAAACGATTAACTTTTAAATTAAGTGCATTACATTGACTGTCGCCCTCCACTAAAATGTAAGCACCACAAGAGCAGGGAATTTTCCTCGTATTTTCATTACTGCTGTATCCCAAGCTCCTAGAAGAGTGATTAACTTTTTTTTTTTTCTGTAAAAGCTCAGAGAGTACATATTTTATTTGCTTTGCAGGCCATATGATTTCTCTTGTAGTTAATCAACTTTGCCAATGTAGTGTGAAACAACCATAGTATGGGTGTGACTGTGTTCCAATAAAACTTTATTTGCTCCAGTTTATTTGCAAAAACAGATGTTTAATAGGATTTTGCCTGTGAGGTATAGTTTATAGTCAACCTGTATCCTAGAACAATAGCACCCAATATTTGTTGAATAAATCAGTACATTAAATATACAAAAGAGGGCGGATTATCAATCTTTTTGAAGCTTCATTTTCTTTAGCTTCAAAATCAGGATATTAATTTTATGCTTATTTACATATTATAAGGTTTAAATGAGAAAACCTCCTAGCTGAGTGTCACATGCGTGTAATATATAGTAGAGCTTTCCTCCTTCTTCCACCTAAAGTGAGGCGGAATAGGCAGATCATGTTATTTAAGTACAATATTTATTCGACCTCAGTGCACACTATTTTATTGTGCACAATATCTTAATGTTAACCATTTTCTATGCATTACTTAGGAGCATCCTCACAGAAGCCCTGTGATGTAGCCAGAGCAGGGACCAACATATGTGTAGAGTTTATGTGATCTCAAAGTCACTCAGCTGGAACAAGGCAGTATCAGAATTCTAGTGTGGGCTGAATTCTAGCGTGTTCCATCTCTCATGACTCAATCATTAAAGAGGGATTATTTTTCATCTGAAATGTAAAGTATTTCTGTTTCATTCCAGCTTCACAGTCCTCCTACCCCCTGCCCCAAACCTAACAGTTACATTGAACAAAGACAGAGGAGTCTTGTACCCTGGCACCTGCAACACACCAGGGATTTATTTGTTGAGTTACAAGTAATAAGTACTTATTGTATTATTTGCTGAGTAGGTGCTACAGTGGACTATATTTCTTAGATTTTTCCCCCATTCTCTAGTGCAGATTCTGGGCTACCAGAAATGAAGGGGAATAAACAGCAGAAGGAAAGCACCTCATAACATGCAGAAGTGGAAGTAAGATGTGGCAGGAGTGAAGGTTTTGATTTCAATACAGGGCTCCAGCCAGCATGAGTTAGAGGACATTGCTCCTGTCAAACCCCGTTTCCCACTTCCATTTTGCTGCACAACAAATCCAAATATCAAATATCAATTGCTTGGTGTTAAGGACGTGTTTCCAATTTGTTATGGGGATTTCTGGGAAATCAGCTTGTCAATATGGCGCAAGATACATCATCATGATGCTTCATGCCCCATAACTGGAAAGACTTCTCAAAAGAATGAGTCACTGATGCTCCTCCAGCCCTTGTTTATGCTCCTTCTTGGTAAAGAGAAAGCAAACACGTCACCTCGCCTCTTGGTTTCACTCGAAACCTGTCCAGAAAACTTGATTAAGGAAACCTGAATATTTCTATTCCTTTTTTTTGAGACGGAATCTTGCTCTGTCCCCCAGGCTGGAGTGCAGTGGCACCATCTCGGTTCACTGCAAGCTCCATCTCCCGGGTTCACGCCATTCTCCTGCCTCAGCCTACCCAGTAGCTGGGACTACAGGTGCCCGCCACCACGCCTGGCTAATTTTTTTGTATTTTTCAGTAGAGACGGGGTTTCACCGTGTTAGCCAGGATGGTCTCCATCTCCTGACCTCGTGATCCACCCGCCTCAGCCTCCCAAAATGCTGGGATTACAGGCTTGAGCCACCAGGCCTCTATTTCTTGAGTATAATTTCTGTCATCCCCATTCTTACCTTTTTATTTTCAACTAAAATAAATGCTAATTGCATTAAGATTTGTAATCACAGTGGAGAGCCCGTCATAATTCATGGATCATTGGTCAAGCCAGCCTTGTTAATTTTCTGTGTCACATAAGTCTTGGGGACTATTAATCTCAGGGTTATTGACACTAGGATGCAGTAGCTTTTTATGATATTACTGCAATTTGAATGAACCTTTGTGTACTAATTTGGATTTTGTAAATATAGTTAGGGAGGTGAAGAAAAGGATTAAAGGGGCACTGTGACTAAAAGGCCATCTTAGCCAAGAGCTACTTTGGTAATAAGATCATTTGAACATATTTTGGTAGTGTGCAGGCCCCAAAAATGTTTGAAGAGTGGGATGAAGGGAAAAGATAACACTGGAAATGGCAGAGGGATTATTTTCTTCTGTATTTCAGCTCTGCCAACAAGGCAACTGGGGAAGAGAAGGGCTGAATGAACACAAAATTTCTGGTGGCTGCACAAAATAGGATCAAAGAAAAGAGAAGAATAATCAGAGGTAATGATGGTAATTTGTTTTCTAGTTCAAATATAATTGACCCACACTGAAGACATAATTATGGTACATTAAGGAGATTAAAAGAGAGACAAAGGCAAAATCATGGAGCGATGACAACATGATTCAAGATCCTATAATTATGATGTTTTAAAAATCACAATATTTTGCTATTAGCCATTCAACCCACAACATACAGGAATAGTGGAAAACCAAGCAGAGTCCATTTCAGTTGTCAGATTCATGTTTTCCTTTCTTTTTTTATGCCTGCTTCTTTCCCTTTTAGTTTCTTCTAACAGCTGCTGGTACTTGAATGTTATCTACTAGTAACAAGCATGTGGGAAAATGGAGTGAAACAATGGTTTATTTAGATGAGGAGGGAGTCTGTAATGATAATTTCCCACTCCTTCCTTTTCATCCATCTTAAGCTTGCATATTTTGGACTGAGTCTGAAATCCTAGAAGCCCTAAGCTGAAACTGATTTCAGTTGAGTATTTCTCAAAGTATGACTTATAAGGCACGTAAGATGCTTTGAGGTTGTATGTGGACAAGTTTTTTTTTTGCATCAGTTATGGATATATTTTAATGAGCATTGAAAATGTTATTTATCCCTTAAATCTATGCTGTTGTGGTTATTATCTGGTTGGGATGAGACCAAGTAAAAACAGTGAGTCAATTTAAGGGATAACACTATATAAATAATTGTACCAATGGTGCATGACATTGGTACAAATCATGAGAGTGGCCGGGGAATTACTGGCATTTCTGAAACGTTGTTTTAGTCTCCCTTTTCCCTCATCCCATAGCACTGCCTGTTTGCTGTTCTAGGGTTATATAATGAAACAGAGTTGGGGTGACAGTTCTGAAACACCAGTTATGAAATCGTGGACATTTTGGTGCTAACTAATAACTACACTAGTATTCTCAGCAATCTCTAATCTCCAGAGATCTGGGCTTTGAATTGTGTAACAAATCAACTGCTGTCTGCCGGCAGGTCAGTGATTCGTCCACAGAGTATTCGAAGAGAAAGCCATAGATATCACTGAGGTTGAATAATGAAGCAGGGATGCGCATGTTTTTCTAACTCAGCGTGTGTGTGTGAGGAGTTGCAGTGTGTGGGTGGGCGGGATGTTAGCTTGACTACAGGCACAAAATTATTCCTCAACGCAGAATGAGGTGGTGCTTTCCAGAGACACGCAGCCTCTTCAATCAAGATGAGATCTGTCAAAAAAAACATACGGAGCCCATTAAAAGAAATTCAGTCTTTCCCAACTCAGTTATCTCCTTACCAACCTCTTTTACGATACACATAAAGACACACACCTTTTCTTTGATCCAGGGTTCTATCAATCATTTTGGAGGTGCAATTCATTGCTTGCTTAGTTGTTTAGGGGGTTAGAATTCACCAGTCACTGTACTTTCTCATTGAACTCCTAAAATTCTTACCATTCACCTGAAAAGTAGAACTGATATCCAACCTACGTGCTCAGCATGAAGTGAGACTATTTGAGTACACAAGGTGAGTTAAGTGGGTTGTAAAATCTAGAAGAACAAAAATGGTCTCCAGGTTGAATAAAATAGGCATAAGAAATACAAGGAAACTTGATTACAAACCATCTGAGGTAGAAATATCTTTCCAGGTAGATTTCAGAAATGCTCTTTAATTCTTTTTTTTTTTTTTTTTCAAATTAGATACATGATTCTCACCTACCTTTCCTTTATGGCAAATATTTCTGCTTTGAAAGTTTCTAGCAAGTGCTTTCTCTCATTCTGAGCACCCTCCTGTACATTGGGGCTGAACTTTCAACTCTACTCTCCACCCGTGTCATCTTTTGTGAGTATTCTCCCTTTAAATTCCCTCCGAGGACATTTTCCTCATCCAATTCCTACATTTTTAGTGTGAGGCCCTGGAATCTTGAAGGTTTGAACAATGGTGATGTTGAATATTTAAAGAGTACACTCAGGACGTTTCTTTGTGTTTAGCCATATGAGTTCATTAAAAAATATGTACCCCTGTCTCCCAATCTCCAGGAAACTTAAGACAAAATAAATTTGAATCTATTTCCACTTCGTGCTATGCAAGTACAGGAAATTATGTCAGATTCTTTATCCCTTATTGAAAATAAACATTCCATTTAACCAATAACAATGTTATTAGTTTGCATAGTGTATTTGTTTGCTATTGTTGCTGTAATACATTACTACAAATGTGGTGACTTATAAATGACACATATTTATTATCTAGAGGTCAAGTCCAAAATGAGTTTCACTGAGTGATAAGATATTGGCAGGGCTGCACTTCCTCTCCAGGCTCTAAGACAGAATCGATTTCCAGGGGGTGAGGGGAGGGGATAGGCGGGCATTATTCAGTACATTGTTTTCAACTCATTTACCTTTAAGAACTCCTGTTGTAGACAGGTTTAAGGTTGGATAAAGAAGAAAATATATGGCAGGGCATGTTTATCTGTAGTTAACCTATTTTATTTAATGTCCTGTAAATCATATAAGTTCTTATTTTGTTGTATGTAGCATACCTACACTTTTATTTTTCCTTTTTTTTTTTTTTTTTTTTTTTTGAGACAGTCTCACTCTGTCACCCAGGCTGGAGGGCAGTGGTGCGATCTTGGCTCACTACAACCTCCACCTCCCAGGTTCAAGCGATTATCCTGCCTCAGCCTCTCAAGTAGCTGGGACTGCAGGTGCCCACCACCACGCCCAGCTAATTTTTGTACTTTTAGTGGAGCTGGGGTTTCACCATGTTGGCCAGGCTAGTCTCAAACCCCCGAGCTCAAGTGATCCACCCGCCTTGGCTTCCCAAAGTGCTGGGATTACAGGCATGAACACCACACCCAGCCTCCTTTTTACATAATATTTGGCACCCTGGGTACCAGACACTTCTGTGCAATTGTCAGTCAAATCCATTTTAGTTATCTTTTATTAGCAATATTTGGAGAGTCCAACTTGGTCTTTCACCTTGAATAGCTTTCTCTCCATTCACAGCTGCAACTTTAGGCGTAGAAAAAGGGCTCCTTTCCTCTGTATATTCTTATCTCATAGACTTTCTCCAGATTCTGGCCCTTGAACTGTCTTGCTATTTCCTTAACCACTGTGATCAATCATTTGCTTCAAATTCATTACCTACTGTCTTCTTTGTTTTGATGTTTTATTTTATTGTTTTTATATCTCCCTTACTCAGGATACACTGTTAGGTTCCTTTTAATGTACAGTCTTGACTCTTCTATCCTGATTTCATTAGAGTTATTTTTTCTATACTGTAATATCATCAGACTGGAAGATGAATTTAGTTCAGTAATAAACCTTTCCCTGCAAATCCACAAAATTTTAACTTATTAACTATACTGAACATGACCTCAAACAGAGACAGATAGTGTAGGTCAGTGCCATATCCAGAAGTTCAGGCCACAGCCAGCACCTGGACTCGGTGCTGATAGCATTTACCCAGACCTCCTTGGTCAGCCTGGATTGTGATACTCTAGCTTTAGCCTAGAAATGGCCTCAGATGCCTTTTCGACTCAGCGCTCAAGACAGCCATAATGGCCAGGCACAGTGGCTCATGCCTATAATCCCAGCCCTTTGAGGAGGCTGAGGTGGGAGAATTGCAGGGAGCCAGGAGTTTGAGTTCAGCCTGGGCAACCTGCTGAGACACTATGTCTACAAAATAAAAATAAAAATTAGCCAACTACGGTGGCGTGTGCCTGTATTCCTAGCTACTCAGGCGGCTGAGGTGGGAGGATCACTGAAGCTCAAGAGGTCAAAGCTGCAGTGAGCTATGATTATGTCACTGCACTTCAGCCCGGGTGACAGCAAAGTAACACTTTTTCTCAAGAATATAAAAAAGACAGCCATCGTGAAGCATCAGGGAAGGAAGGTAATCTTCAAAGAGAAACTGATTTGCTTTATTTGCATCCTTGGAATTAAACGGTGAAAGGAAATTGTCTAGAAGCATATGGATATTTGTAGAAGGACATAATTTGTCATGTAATAATTTTACTTGCTCCTTTGTCTCACAGGGCATTTTTAGTAACTCTAATAAGTATTATTTTTCAGGTGCTTTATAACCCAAGAAAAGTTCAAGTGCCCAGATATATTAGTCTGTTTGAGATCTGTAGGGAAAGATTCAATATTAGACCTTGTAAGCATGACAGTTCCATTTTAGACATGCCCAATTTACCACACTTCAGCTTTAAGCAACCTGGGGCAGGATAAAGGCTGTGTTCTGCTCCTGTTTGACACCTTCTGAGGATCCATTGTCAGTTTTAACAAGCTGTGTATTGACATTATTCAACATACTTTATCCGCTAAGATGCATTCTAGCCTTTTAAACAAGGGTGTACATTTAAACTGGCAATGGGAATGACTGCTATAATGCTTATGGTGTCAAAACTTTAGCCTATGCTGGACCCAGTGGCTCACTCCTGTAATCCAAGCACTTTGGGAGGCTGAGGAGGGCAGATCGTGAGGTCAGGAGTTTGAGACCCGCCTGGCTAATGTAGTGAAACCCTGTCTCTACCAAAACTACAAATATTAGCCAGGCGTGATGGTATGTGTCTGTAGTCGCAGCTACTTGGGAGGCGGAGGCAGGAGAATCACTTGAACCCGGGAAGCGGAGGTTACAGTGAGCTGAGATCCTGCCACTGTACTCCAGCCTGGGTGACAGAGCGAGACTCTGTCTCAAAAAAAAAACTTTAGCATAAAATGTCACTCATTGGTTATGAAGCTGTTGGACGATGCAAGGTGCAATTTTTTAGTCTCCAGAAATTTTGCAAGGAAAATATAAATACTCCAGCAGATTTTAATCAGTTCTTTCATTCAAAAGGAATTATGTGAAATTCAAACTCTGTCTCCCTCTCTCTATATATATATATTATAATATATGTGTGTATATATAATATGTGTGTATATATACACACATATGTGTGCATGTGTATGTATGTTTCTACTGTCTATTCTATCCCCACTCTCTTACATTCAGTAGAGAAGAATTAGTTTTATATTCTTTTGAGTGATGAATTATTCATGAAACTGCTGTTCCATGGATCAGGTGTTTTGCCATGTCACCCTGCTGGACACATGACTTGGATCTCTCATGCACAGTAGTCTGCTCGGCTCTCCTCTTGGGCACCAGGAAATCACACTATTCTTTCCTCTGTCTTCCCTTTGTTGCCTAAAACAGTACAGTGCATACCTCATTGGGTGTAACCAACTTTACAGAAAGATTAGAGTAACGGAGGGAAACTACAATACAAAAGGGGAAAAATATGAAATGAAGTTTTTTCCTATAGTGGAAAGCATCTAAGACACTTAGTTTTTGAGGAATAAGGGTTGATTTGGGTGGGGAGGGTTTCTGTGGAATATTTTCTGTTCCTAACTCTGTCTATCTGCTCTCACACCCATCTCACTCTGGGACCACTATTTCCTTCCAGTATCTGGTCGGTTTCAGGCCATCCATGGTATGTTCTACCCACAAGGATCTACTCATATGAGCCGATGTTTAAATTATTTGGTTTAAAATAATATTTAGAATAATGGCTCTGGGGACTCCAGCAAAACAAAATCTGTGGCTCCTGCCTCTCTGGTTCCACAGAATAAAGTGTCAAAGAGTAATAGGGTATGAGTGGCTTTATCATTCAAAACCTACACAATGATGCATGATGGCGTAAGGCAATTCCGTTTGAGTATTTTCCAGAAGTGGGAGTGTAAGATGCACCTGGTTGTCCAGTAACTAACTATAAAATCAGACAGAGAGGAATTCTTACCTTTAAAAAAGAAATGATTTTTAAGAAGACTGTAGTCTAAACCAAAAGTAACAAATTCTATTGCTTACTTGACCAGGCAATGAAATGAATTAATTAGGTAGGGTAGGAATTGTGGCAAAACGAAGACTACCTATTTCTTCTAAAGGTATCATTCATAGACCTCAGAGCACTAGCAGCTGCTCAATTCCAAGGCATTGGCATATTTATATAACATAGGTACAATTCCATTGTATTAATTTCACTTAGGATACAAGCTAAGTGGTGCCCTGTGAGTTTATAAAATAATGTGGCTCTGTGATACTATAGCTGATTTTCAGTATGTGGTAATTCAAGCTTAGAGTTGTCAGATCTTGCATTTTTTTCAAAAGAAGTCACAATTCTATGTGAAATCTTCCAATTTAATTTTTTGCAAGTAATTCAAGTCAAAAACAACTCTGTGTAAGCCAACAAAATATGTCTGCTGGCCAAATTTGTCCTATAAGCAAAGATAACTGCCTTCCATCTACATCGTTTATGCGCAAGAGAAACATTTTCCTAACTGCCCTAATAAGTTGAGAGATTGTTTTTCTTACAGCAAGGATAGTACTTCACAGTATAATTAGAAAGACTCTACCTCTTGCTTTGCCTGAGGCACTTCTGGTTTATGACTATAATCATAGTACCCAGTTTGCTTTAGCACTTTTCTTAGATTTTTCAATTTTTAAGCATAGTGTTATATTGACAGCTGCATTGAAATAAGCAGTGTGCATTTGGTTGATTTCATTTCTGTTTCCATCTTCTGCCATGCCAAGTGTAAGTTACATGTGCAGTGAATAGAGGTTTCACTTTAACATGTAGTTAATGTAAAAAATGAACTAGTGATGCCACATTTCTCTATTCTGGCCCTTTGAAAATGCAAGTTAACTAACACCCTAAATCCTTCCTGTCATTGACAGCATTAAGCGTTCTGGTTGGTGAAATAAAGTAGACTCCTTTTGGAGAAGCTAGAGATAACTAACATCTACTTTTAGGTGTTGATGGGAGAACTGTTGTTTTGTTGCTATCTCTGCTGGCCACTTGGTGAATTGCCGTGGTCCTGCCTTGGGATGCTAGATAAATAAAGTACCAGATCATGGTTGCAGACAGTGGGAAACATGCAAACTTATAGGCTAGATATATGTGCAATATGTAGGGAAATAGAGAGTAGTTGGAATGCTGATGCTACAATGATTTTTGTCATCTATTTAATGGTAACTCTAGAGCAATTTATTTATTTTACTATTTATGCTTTTAAAAATTGTTTTCAATGAATTCTTGGCAGCAATTAGTTAAAGCAAAAAAGAATAATGTATATTTAATAAGAAACTAAATATAAATTTTTATTTCTTAAAAACTTAGTGAATGTGAAACTCGAGTAAGATATTTGTTGACAATTATTATCCATTAAGGGGATGATATGGTTTGGCCGTGCTCCACCCAAAATCTCTTGAACTGTAATCCCCACAATCCCCATAATTTCCACATGTCAGGAGGCGGATCAGGTGGAGGTAATTGAATCATGAGGGCGTTCTCCCCCACGCTGCTCTTGTGATAGTGAATGAGTTCTCACCAGTTCTGATGGTTGTATAAGTGTTTGGTAGCTGCTCCTGTATTCATTCTCCTTCCTGCCACCTTGTGAAGAAGGTGCCTTGCTTCCCTTTCCCCTTCACCTTTAGCTATGATTGTAAGTTTCCTGAGGCTTCCCCAGCCATGCTGAACTGTGAGTCAACTAAATCTCATGCTGAACGATGAGTCGATTAAACCTCTTTCCTTTGTAAATTACCCAGTTGGCAGTTCTTTGTAGCAGTGTGTAAACAGACTAATACAAGGGATTATTTTGATAAACCAGAGTCATAAATATAGTAAGAAAGCATTAGGATCTACTTCAAATGTTAATAGTTGCTTTTAAGAAAACTATCCTATCCTAGTCACAATAATGTTAACACATACAGCTGCAGAAAGTGCACTTATAGCTCATTCTGTGAAACATGACTTTTCATCTAGATCAGATGACTGCATTACATTATTTCATTATTGATTCCAACTTTCCCTGTGAACATACTAAAAGTAAAGAAATAACTGTTAATATGATTACTTCATCATCTGAAATACTTTGCAAAGACTGAAATGATGCCACTTTATTTTTCTCAATATCAGCAAATGCTTCAAGTTAAAAATGAATTAATCACAAGGTCGGGAGATCAAGACCATCCTGGCTAACACAGTGAAACCCCATCTCTACTAAAAATACAAAAAATTACCTGGGTGTGGTGGCGGGCGCCTGTAGTCCCAGTTATTAGGGAGGCTGAGGCAGGAGAATGGCATGAACCTGGGAGGTGGAGCTTGCAGTCAGCCAAGATCGCACCACTGCACTCCAGCCTGGGTGACAGAGCAAGACTCTGCCTCAAAAAAAAAAAAAAAAAAAAAGAATTAAGTTTAGTAATAGTTGATCCTTTGAAGTCTCAATTAATGGAATCACAATCATTCTATCAAAGTCACAACATTTGACAATATTGTGAATGCTATTGTTATAATTTTAATTAAATATATTAACATTTAATAGAAAATATTTGTTTTTGGAAAAAATATGAGCACAGATTTTAGTAGAATACAGTGTATTCATGGAAATAACGTTCTTGTTAAATTAATAGGCCATGGAGCAGAAACGTACTTGGATTTTGATATAGTTCATACATAATGTATAATTACATCTAAATCTATGCTATCTACCAGTAAAAATGGAAGCTGTAGATATAAAAATACTAAATGTTGTCATATAAATTTACTGAGAGTAAAAACTGCAACTTTGTTTTGAGAAGATAGTATTACTTTTTAAAAACTGCTCTGGCATTTTGGCACATTGGCAATACGTGCTTACCTCTCTTAGCCAGCCTCAGAGTTTTGAAATCTTTGAATTTGGGATGAGCTACTCTTTAAAACAAACTAAATGCTTTATGATGGTAATGGGAGTAAAAATTTTTAAAGTAAGTCTTAAGTTTTGGTTGCATTTTCTTCAAAATTAGTTGAAAATCGTTAATCAAAATATTTAACACATCAATTTAAAAAAATCTGCAGCTTTGGAAGTACTTAGCAAGCAAATGAGAAGGCACTAAAATTGTTCTTTCAAAAAGGAAAAGAATAACTGTATAAATACAAGAGCAAAAGCCAACATTGTAACTTTGCCGTTTAAAGTGTGGTCCCGGCTAACATTAGCATCACCTGGGAATTTGGTAGAAATGCAGACTCTTTTCCACCTCACACCTACTGAATCAGAATCTTCATTTTCATAGGACTTCTGGGGCATTTGTGTTCACATCAAAATTTGAGAAGCACTGGTGTAACAGATTTCGTTGAGAAATTTGGTAATTACACTTTTGAATATGTTGACACTGGCAAGAATACTTTGGTGACTTTTTTTATTAATTGGAAAAACTTAGCTTCTCTGCTAGGATGACAGGAGCATATAGGCAAAGGCCTATAAAGCTTCAATATCTAAAGTTGACAAAGTATACCGAATAATCATAATTAGAGGATAAACATAATCAGAAACAATCAGAAATATTTGATAATTATTAATTGAAGAAAAGTATCAATGAAAGCAAAAGTGCAGTACCCATAAAAATATTTGTTCTGAAATATTTATGCATCAATAGGATGAAAACATGAGAATGAGAATCACATCCATTTACTAAAACTTGCTGTGTGCTTAGTAGATACCTTAACTTTTGTAGAGAGAGATTTTCTCCACTAAAAATGTTATGGTCTACAGAGAAGAGTCAATGGAAGGTGTAAATAATTTTAAATACATTATATATAAAATGGAACACTGAAGGTGAGCATATAATTTTATTTAAAAAATTAAAAATAATAAGGGTTTATCAAAAAAAGGCCTTAAGAAAAATACCTTCAACACATTATTAGCAATAGATATGACAAAGAAACTGATTTAAGTAAATTGATAATCTATGTAAAAATAATTATTCTACTTATTTTTGCTTTTTTGTTTATATCAGTAATTAATGTATCATTTTATAATAATACAATACAGTTTTATTTGCTTTTATGTGGATATATATTATAAGAAAAATTATATTTGGAAAATAATTTTGAATAGAATGATTTTATGCAACATAATAAAAACCAACTTGACAATAAATAAATCTTCTTAAAAATTATATAATCTGAAAGTATCCCTCAAAAGTGGTTTGGACAGTATAATGCAGAGCAGTGTTAGTTTCTTTTCATTTGTTTCTTTCACTTCACTCTTCAAAAATACTCCTCTTCCCATCTATTTTTTGTTAAAGGTTGGTTTACATTGGCTCTTTTTGTAAGCATTAAAAACCGACTATTATTTTTGAAGGTTCAAGTAAGACGTTTTCAGGCAAGGATAACCCTCTTCAGTTATGAGGAGTGGGAAAACGGAGATGACAGCAGGAGAATACAGATGGGTGGTTTCAGAACTACAATTACATGTAAATTCATTGAAAATAAATCCATTTATATTGGCATTATGCCTAATATACCATGTTCATATGTCGTACTTCCGACCACCTCTGTTGTCACTACCCTGGTCCGAGCCACTGACAGCTCTCATCTGGATTATTGAAGCAGCCTTTAAATAACATACCTCTTCTTGCCCTGTTAGTCAAATGTTAATGGAGCAGCCAGAGGACTTTTTAATATTTTGAGTCCAGTTTGTAGCACTCTCCTGATGGCTTCCAATCTCATCCTCAAGAAAAGCCAAAGTTTTTATCCATGTCCTACAAGGTCCCTCAAGTTTACTTCCTTCTAGATTGTACAGAAACAGTGAACATGGTCAAGTGATGACCAACCACTTACATTGTATTTGGTTCCATTTCTGACTCCTTGGTTAGGATTTGCCAGCATGAGGATATTGCTTTTGCCATATCTACCATTGTCACTCTGCAGGCTTTGCTGTCTTATATCTGTCCCGCTACAAGAGCTACTGCATTCAGTCTCCAGCTGTACCTGCTTCTCTTTTGGAGAGCAGTTCCACTTAGCCAGTCAGCCTGCTTCTGGAGTTCTGGCAAACATATTTTTCTTTGCTCTTTTATTAGATGTGATTATTAGTCGGTGGTTTATCCCTTTGGTAGATTGATTTTCCACCAGCATTTGTTCCCAGATAAGCTTCATCTTCCTAATGTAGGGTTTGCCTTTCTGGCTACCAGTCAATGAGTATTAGAGCAATACAGACCTTCTTGAATACCAGCATGAGCAAAATACACTACAAAAGTAATTTTGCTGAGTCCCAGAAATCATCCAATTGCCACTCAAAGCCCACAACACTGTTTGCTCTGACCTTTTCAATTATCTTTATTGTGAATCATCCATGTGTATATTTGAGAATTGATTCTGTTACACAGTCTTCCAAGGATGGTATAGCCTATGGCAATCTATTCATATTCTGATCTCTAAGACAAACTATTTTCTGTACTTTGCATGTGAAGAATGGAAAAAAGTTTGCATTTTTTGATGTATTATTGTCTCATTGAAGTTCAGTTTCAACTAGGTGCTACAGTCTGAGTATACTTAGGATTCAGAGCTATTTTCAGGGTACTATTAGTCATGTGGCATCTTTGTACTATTTATTTTAATTTATTTTATTTATTTATTTTTGAGATGGAGTCTTGCTCTTTTACCCAGGATGGGGTGCAGTGGTGTGATCTCGGCTCACTGCAACTTCCGCCTCCTGGGTTCAAGAGATTCTCCTGCCTCAGTGTCCTGAGTTGCTGGGATTACAGGCATGCACCACCAGGCCTGGCTAATTTTTGTATTTTTAGTAGAGACAGGATTTTACCATGTTGGTCAGGCTGGTCTCGAACTCCTGACCTCATGATCTGCCTGCCTTGGCCTCCCAAAGTGCTGGGATTACAGGTGTGAGCCACCACACCCAGCAACCTTCGTGCTATTTAGAAAAATGAACCCTTTTCTCTGGGAAGACATAGTTTCATGTCAGGTTGCATACCTTGATAAGCAAAGGATGGGTGATTTCAGAACTCCACTCATTTCCTTGGCTGGAGAACTTTGGACAGCAGACAACCTGTACAATAGCATGTGACAGTTCTAGAGATTAACAGATTTTTTTTTTTTGACCTCAAGGGGTCTCATTGGTATTGGAAATTTCCTGAGGATATTAACTCTGGCTTGGTCTTCTTTATTTCCCCTTGTAACTAAAGGAAAGGCCTGAACACATAAGTTCTTGATAAATACTTACAGGAACAAAATATTGAGCTTAGAAATATCAGGATAGCGTACTCTAGAAATTG
The DNA here is from genome assembly GCF_047675955.1 of Chlorocebus sabaeus. Lineage (NCBI taxonomy): Eukaryota > Metazoa > Chordata > Mammalia > Primates > Cercopithecidae > Chlorocebus > Chlorocebus sabaeus. The sequence continues at coordinate 43,731,397 of NC_132919.1, forward strand.
TCATGTGTGTTTTCAACAGCTTTTAGCTGGCTATTGCAAAACATTTCACTTGAACTGAAAGGGAAGTATTTAAAAATAGAGAGAGAAAGAGAGGTGAATATACTTGCTTGGTGAAATTGCAAATGGGTTTGTGTTGTAAATATTAATATATTACATAATTTCATTTAGGGAACTTGGTAACTCTATGATTGCTTTTGGAGATCTAAATCTTCATTCATATCATAATGAAATAGCATTCTTTGAAATATGAATGATGATAAAGACTCTTTGATTTCAGACATCTATTCAGCCTCTTTTCAGGTCTCTCTGTGGAAAAGCAGTTATTCTTGTTAGCAGAGATGTCAGAGGATCTATTTCAGTTTTACTGATACCTTTTTCACACTCTACTCAACCAATGCTGGGCAGATCTTTGTCTATCAATTATGCAAAAAGACATGTTGCTTTTTTGCATGTCTTTTTGCAGAAGTAGTAAAACCAGTGTCTCAGAACAGAGACCAACCACTTAAAGTCTCTGAAACCTTCTTGCCTTTAATGACACTAAGAACAGGTCACAGAGTAGCTTCATCACTTGTATATCATCCTTATGTTTACAACTAAAACACACTGGTAAGTTTGCCAGAATATTAATGAGTTCCTGGTGGATGTAGCACCTTGGGATGTGCCCCAAGTACCTTGCTCAGAGGTCTATTGCCACGTATGTACTGAGGCCACATATGTACTGAGGCCATACTTTCTATTGGTGCTTCCAGCCAATAACTGAGCTTGGCAGGGATCCTATGGTAGAGCCATCCTTGGGAGACGTGGGACTTCTCTGATGGACACCTTTGACTCAAAAACTCTCTGAAAGACTTTATCAAAACTTCCTTGGAGGCCATGATTGTCTAAAACACTTTTACAGAACCTTCTCTTTCTCCATTTCTCGAGGTCTGATTCACACCATGGTTTGATGGCTCTCCAGTATTGTCTGCATTCTCTCCCATTTTCTCTCACATAAGTATTTCCCTAATAACATCCTTGCAAATTTATTCCCATCTTGTCATCTGCTTTTTGGACAACCTGGACTGAGAAAGTACCCAACAGTGACTAACTCTTAGTAGCACATGACTGGAATTGTGCTTGAGAAGAAGGCATAGAGTCAACAGCATTTGTTTTACCTCAGATAGACTGTTCGTAACTCATTGAGTGATGCAACTCCTTTACTCAATTTAACGCATTGCTTTATCTGTTGCTTTTTACTCATTTAAACCACAACCATCTAGTCATGACTGATCTCTAGAAAATTCCATCTGCCCATGCCTGTCTTTTGAGCCATCTAGTGGTAACTGACCCTGTATATGATGCCGTAAATTCACCTGTATGTGTTGTCAACTTCTTCACTGCAAGACCTCATGTGCTCTTTGCTTGTCTATGACCTTGACTGGGATGAAGCACTAGGCTGGCCTCAGGGCTCATAAAATCTCTACTCAATAATAACATCTGCCATAAAAAGAATTTAAAAATTTGATATTTTAAAATGGAAAACCACTAAACTATTTAAGTACCACTTATTAAGTTCTTACTATGTTCCAGGCACTATGCTAATTGATATGTATGCCTTATCTCCAATCCACATAATAACCTTATCAGGTGAGTATAATTACTGCCCCTTTTTTACAGATAAACAGCTTACCAGAGGTCTCACTCTGAGTGGTGGAGCCAGGTACAGTGACTTCAAAGTTTTTACCCTTGCTTTTAATTTTTTTACTACATTACCTCACAATTAAAAGCCCTGTGACCAGGGCATGAATAATATCATTAACTGTGGTAATAGTATCCATACTTTACTGAATTCTTTACATAATACATTATATTATTTAGTCCTTGTTATAATCCTACAATGTGAGCCTTGTCCTTGTATTAGTTGTCTATTATGGTGTAACAAAATACTATACAATTTAATGGTATAAAATAATAACAGTTTATTATTTCTCATAATTCTGTGGATTGATAGTCAGGGTGATTCTTCTCCCAGGCTCACCTGGCATCGCTCATGTGGCTGCTGTCATCTGATGGCTCCACTTGGGCTGGAGTTTCCACGGGAGCCTCAGTCGATATCTGGAAGTTGAGGCTGACTGAGGCACTCCATTTTTCTTACTGTGGCTTGTCAATCTTCTGTAGGGTAGACTGATCTTCTTCACTCATAATGGCCTCAGGCTTTCAAGACAGTGAAGATGGAAGCTGCAAGACATTATAGAGAGTAGGGCTCTAGACACATAAATATTACTTCTGCTTTCTGTTGCTTAGGGACAGTCACAAGACTAGCCCTGATAAAAGGAATGGCAATTCCACATTGCCCTTTATTATATTAATTGTATTTAAAAATGAGAAAACTAAGTGGAAAGCCAGAATTAAAATCCAGACCTCTATGACTGCCTCCTTCGTTCTCTTTCCACTCTGCCATGCTACCAGTAGGACCTCTTTCTCCACAGTCTTCCTATCAGAACTAGATGAGACTGATGATAGAAAACCACTCTGCCAACTCAACTGTGTCATTCAACATCAAAGCCCTCACAATCTGTGTACGAAAGTTTCTATTCTAGCATATATTTATTGAGTGTAAGATGCAATATCCAATGCTTCTTTACCACTATTTCACAAATTATTTTCTGAGTATGGTTTCTTTTTCTCAGCTTTTCTCTTTCTCCTTTCATTATTTATTCCCCTTTTCTCTCCTTTTTGTTCTTCTTCCATATTTCTCTGTCTCTCTCAAAGGCATTTTATTGTGTTGAGTTACAACACAATGAAATAATCAAATTGGAACTTGAACACAGATCCTCTGAACTACCAATTCATTATTCTTATCAAAGGATGGCAAATATGTACATATCTGCTGCCACTCCTGGTCCCATGTCCCTGGCAGATATCTATAACTGATCAAAGTTAGCACCTGAGATGAAACCTATTTGAAATCCCCACACTGAACTATATCTAGCTATATTTTTTAGATGACACACAGTAAAAGTCACTTGTCATTTTCTTCTAGTAGAATGAAACTGCATTCTGCCCAGCTCAGCTCCTTAAAATATAAAACACAGGATACCTTGCAGTCAAAATAACTCTTTTTCTTTTTTTCCATCCACAAGATTTCCTATCTTGGTGAACTGGAATAAGCAGGAATAGAAAAATTCCATGACCTCCTCATATTATCTAAGTGTTCAAAGCAAGCAGTTCTACCTCATTTATGTTTCCATTCAACTTTAGTTATTCCAAAGGGAGAAGAGAGGAAAAGAAACCTTTAGCTCTAAGTTTATACAAAAACAAACAAAGTATTTCCCTTTGCAACCAAGGAAGAAAATATATTGAACTAATGAAAATAATACACATGTCTTTGTTTAACAGGTGCTTGGAATGAAATCTAGTTGGCATAAATTCAATTACAGTAGTTCTTGCTCTTTGGGGCCATTATTAACTAAAATAAGGGTTACCTGAACATAAGCACTGCAATTCCGAGACAGTCCACTTGATAACTGAGATGGCAGCTACTAAGTAACTAACGACAATCCAGGCAGAATGAAGAAGGATGGCATGAGATTTCATCATGTTACTCTGAATGATACCCTATTTAAAACTTATGAATTGCTCTTTCTGGAATTTTCCCACTTACATCACAATAACTACATCATTCACCTCACTTCATCTTACCATATAGGCATTTTATTGTCTCACATCATCACCAGAAGGGTGAGTATAGTACAATAATATTATTTTTAGAGAGACCATGTTCACATAACTTTTATTACAGTATATTGGTATATTTATTGTTTTATAGTTAGCTATTGTTACTCATTCACAGTGCTTCATTTATAAGTTAAACTTTATCATAGGTATTTATGTATAAGAAAAAACATAGCGTATATAGGGTTTGATACTATCCACAGTTTCTGGCATCCAATGGAAATCTTGGAACGTATCTCTTGTGGGTAAGTGGGGACTATTGGTAGTGACTTATTTGGTGGTGTAGGGAGAGATGTATTTCCATCTGGGGCAGTAGAACTTGCTGTGTTGTTTGAGTCAGCTACTGGGAGTCCACTTACTTTTACATTCCATCTGTAATTATTTTTATTTTTTATTTTTTTATATGTAGGTTTTAACATATAGCAGTTAGTCACTATATTCTTACACAGGTATTTATTTGCTTTTTCTACCCCTCAGAATCTTAGTATTTTGTACTCTCTGGAAAAAATAATAATAAATGTGCATAATTTTACCTGGACTAAAATCACACACACACAAATGTATTGAGATGCATTAAGCAATTAATTCCATGTGTATGGCAAAGTGAAACATGGATAGAAGTGGACCAAAAAAAGGTGGGAACCTAATTGTCCAGTATAGAAATAATCAGAGAATGCTGAACATTGGCCATTCCTGTGGCAGGACAGCTGGCCAGAGAGAATGGAAAATATTGCCTAATTTACCATATAGAAATTTCAGAGTAACTGAAAAAATGCTTCAAAAATGCATTTCAATGAAATGTTCAGCCATTACAATGCACAGTGATAAACAGGGTCATAAAAGATCTCATGTATACTAAATTGAAGTGGGAAAATCAGACAGACATAGGACAAGTCTAATTTATCTCTGTCTTAAATGGATAATACAAGTCATTCCAGCTCCCTATTAGTCTATATTCTCTTTTGTTTTTTTAGTCTATATTCTTGAAAGTCTTTGAGCTCATAGGACAGCCTGCTCAGCCCCCTTCCCCTATCTCTTCAACCTACCCATCACACATAGGCTCAACCATGCAGTGTGTTTGCTTACTCAGACTGATCATACTGCAGATGCACGGAACTTTCTCTGCTATCACAGGTGCCACTTCCATTGATACATCTGATGAAACATGTTAATGTTGCCTTCATTGTTGATGAAAGCAACAAACTTATCCATCATTGAGAGGTGGCATAAATACAAATTCAAATAAATGTAAATGTGTAGTCTGATGCACATGACCCTAGCCTCTTAAGAAGGTGTGTCTTTATGATTTTAAGAACTGGAAAGCTTTTATTTTTGCTTCTTGCTTTTTTTTTTTTTGGCAACATCTGTTGGCTTATGCTTGGCATCTTTTGTAATACACCTGTGTAGGAAACAGCAAATTCAATGGAGAAGGAGGAAAAGTGGACAGGAATAGAGGATATGTGGGAAAGGCATTTAAAATGTTATCAAGTTATGAATGCCAACATTTCACTTTTTTATGCTAAATACAAAAGCACTGCTGATGCATGTGTGAACATGACCACATACATTGTCATTGATGCTCTTGGTCTTCTAATTAGGCAAACATAAGTTTATTTTTTCAATTTGTGTGTCACAGCAAAGGCATAACTGATGTTTCAAATGCAGGCTTAGTTTTGTAAGAACTCCTGTGTCCCTCTTCCTTCTTACTCTCTAAGGTGAAGACCCAATCTTCTGGAAGAATAGCTCCTTAGGGAGCAGACTTAGTCCATCTATTCTATGTTTTCTCAGTAGCTTTTGGATCCTCTCAAATTGCTACCTCCTTTAGGGCTTTGTGTGCAGATCAAGGAGTCTTTAGTGAGTGCTGTGGGGATATAATACATATAAACCAAACAGGCGCCCTTTTCTGGGTTATCTCATGGCCAATAAGTTGGTCTGATTGCTTTGAACACTGCCTGTCAGGAGTCCTTGAATAGCTTGGCAGCAAATCAAGAAAGACTCAGAATAGGTGGTGGTGGGAGGCGGTGGTGACAAAAAACAAACAAACAAACAAAAAAACACTGATATAGCTCTTAGATTTAGCACCTTTTGTCCAAATATTTTACCTTTAAGGGCAGTTTTGGCATTAATTGGGAATTGACTTGATTTGTATAAAAATATTCGTTAGGGGTCTGGCAAGAAGTAACAGAGGTAGACAGCCTGATTTGCCTCTGCAGGTGATAAGTGAGCATGCTCATGATTTGGAGTCTGTCAGACCTGGGTTTAAATCATAGCTCCACTTTTCTTTTTTTCTTTGGACTAAGTACTTTTTTTCAATTTTCAATGCAGAAATTCTCTTGCTATGTTCTTCTAGATAATGGCTATTCATCCACTGGATGTTATCTTAAACAACACCTTTTCTGAGATGCCTCACAAGATCCTTTAGTCTAGGTTAAATCTTCCCCCTCTGATTACAGGCCTCCTTCAGTAACATGTATCTTATATGAGGACAAAGATTTTGATCTTCCTCACCATTGTATCTTCAGCATCTATCTGCATGTCTTGTATCTGAATTGTAATTTTGGAATGAATAACTTAAATTCACCTTATAGAACTTACATTTTCAGGGCGGGGCCAAAATGGGGAAATAGAAACAGTGGCGATCAGAGGCTCCTATCGAAAAGAATCACGATTAGAGTGTGAATCCTGAACCGGCAACTAAGTTATCCATTTTCTCTCAGCAGAACTGACTAGGCAATGGAGTGATCCACACAGAGGGAGGAAGAGCAGTGTGGTGCCGTGGCCCACCTGAGAGCCACACAGGGCAGGGGAGCCCCCATTCCCAGCCAAGGGAGGTGGTGAGTAAGCATGCTACCCAGCCAGGGAAACCATGCTTACTCCACGGAACTATGCAACGCATGGATCCAAAGATCGCACTCGTGAACCCATGCCACCGGGGCCTAGGATGCCAATCCTGGAGCTGTGCAGATTTTCAACAGCCTCTCAGCTAGAATCTGCTTAAGCCTGCCTAGTTCCTGGGAGGAGGGGTGACCAGCACCACAGCTGTAGCTGACTGCTCTATAAGCCTTTTGAACTCCTTGAGGGAGAAGCGGCAGCCAGCACTGCGACTCATAACTGCATAATGTGCTAAGCTCCCTGTGCTGGGGAAGGGCAGAATTCATCTCTATAGCTCCGGGCTGCGATTTTCCCCTGCAGGAGCCAGGGAGGCTGGATGGCTTGGTCCCAAGAGGTGCCCCCAAAAGCCCAACACACCGGCTGTGGCAGACTGCAGCCAGAGTGCCTCTTCAGGCCTGGTCCTGACCCGTTCTTCCTTACTGGGTGAGGGTTCCCTGCAAGAACTGCAACAATTCCAGCCAGAGGCTCAGGGACAAAACCGTGAGCTCCCTGGGCCTGAGCCTCTAGGGGGTGGGGTGGCCATAGTCTATGGAGCAGCAGATTTAACCTTTCCTCCTACTGGTTCTGAAGAATCCAGGCAGCCTAGACAAGTGGGTTTCCCCCAAGCAAAGCACACCCCGTCCACCAAGGGCCAGTCAAGGTACTTCGTTAAAATGGTCCTGTTCTCAGTGCCACCCAACTGAGTGAGAACCTCCAAGAGGGGTTGTCAGACGCCCTATACAGGAGTGATCCTACTGGCGTCAGGTTGGTGCCCCTCTAGGTCAGAGATACTGGAAGAAGGAGCAGGCATACATCTTTGCTGTTCCCAGTCTCCTTGAGTGACATCTCCAGGCATGGGAGTAAACCAAATGAATGGAGTCTGAATTCAACCCCCAGCAAACCACACAAGTCCTACAGAAGAAGAACCTGACTAGTTAAATAAAAATAAACAAACAGAAAGAAACAACAACAGCATCATCGACAACAAAAAAGTCCCAATAAAAACCCCATCCAAGGGTCAGTAGCCTCACAATTGAAACTAGACAAACTCATGACAATGATAAAGAACTAATGAAAAAACATTGAAAAACCCAAAAGAGCAGAGTGCCTCTTCTCCTCCAAATAATTGCAGTGTCTCTCCAGCAAGGGCACAGAACTGGACGGAAGATAAGCTGGAGAAATGGACAGAAGTAGGCTTCAGAAGATAGGTAATAAAAAACTCTGTTGACCTAAAGGAGCATGTTCTAACCCAATGAAAGGAAGCTAAGAACCTTGATAAAAAGGTAGAGGAGCTGCTAAGTAGAATAACAGTTTAGAGAGGAACATAAATGACCTGACGAAGCTGAAAAACAAAGCAGGAGAACTTCATGAAGCGTACACAAGTATCAATAGCTGAATTGACCAAGTGGAAGAAAGGATATCAGAGTTTGAAGAGCACCTTGCTAAAATAAGGCATGCAGAAAAAAAATAGAGAAAAAAGAACGAAAAGGAGTGAACAATGCCTCCGAGAAATATGGGACTATGTTACGAGAGTGAACCTACCATTGATTGGAGTACCTGAAGGAGATGGGGAGAATGGAAACAAGCTGGAAAACACACTTCAGGATATTATCCAAGAGAACTTCCCCAACCTAACCAGATAGGCCAACATGCAAATTCAGGAAATACAGGGAACACCACTAAGATACACCACAAGAAGATCAACCCCAAGACATATAATTATCAGATTCTCCAAAGTCGAAATGAAGAAAAAAATGTGAAAGGCAACCAGAAAGAAAGGCCAGGTTGCCTAACAGTGGACCTCTCAGCAGAAACCCTACAAGTCAGATGAGAGTGGGGGCCAATATTCAACACTCTTAAAGAAAAGAATTTACAACGCAGATTTTAATATCCAGCTAAACTAAGCTTCATAAGCAAAGGAGAAATAAAATTCTTTCCAGCCAAGCAAATGCTCAGGGATTTCATCACTACCAGGACTGCCTTGCAAGAGCTCCTGAAGGAAGCACTAAATATAGAAATGAAAATCTGGTACCAGCCACTGTAAAAGCACACCCAAATATAAAAACCAATGACACTGTGAAGAAACCGCATCAACTAATGTGCAAAATAACCAGATAGTGTCATGATGACGGGATCAAATTCACACACAACAATACTAATCTTAAATGTAAATGGGCTAAAGGCCCCAGTTAAAAGACACATACTGGCAAATTGGGTAAAGATTCAAGACCCATCGGTGTGCTATATTCAGCAGACCAATCTCACATGCAAAGACACAGAGAGGCGCAAAATAAAGGGATGGAGGAAAATTTACTGAGCAAATGGAAAGTTAAAAAAAAAAATGCAGAAGTTGCAATCCTAGTTTCTGACAAAACAGACTTTAAACCAACAAAGATTTAAAAAGACAAAGAAAGGCATTACATAATGATAAAGGGATCAATTCAACAAGAAGAGCTAACTGTTTTCAATATATACCCAATACAAGAGGACCCAGATTCATAAAACAAGTTCTTAGAGATGTACAAAGAGACTTAGACTCCCACAGAATGATACTGGGGGACTTTAACACCCCACTGTCAATATGAGATCAATGAGACCAAATTAACAAGGATATTCAGGACTTGAACTCAGTTCTGGATCCAGTGGACCTAATAGACATCTAGAGAACACTCCACCCCAAATCAACAGAATATACATTCTTTTTAGTGCCATGTGCCACTTATTCTAAAATTGGTCACATAATTGGAAGTAAAACACTTCTCAGCAAATGCAAAGGAACTGAAATCCTAACGAACAGTCTCTCAGACCACAGTGCAATCAAATTAGAACTCAGGATTAAGAAACTCACTCAAAACCACACAATTACATGGAAATTAAGCAACCTGCTCCTGAAAGACTCCTGGTAAATAATGAAATTGAGGCAGAAATCAAGAAGTTCTTTGAAACCAATGAGAACAAAGAGACAACATACCAGAATCTCTGGCACACAGCTAAAGCAGTGTAAAGAGCAGTGTAAAGAGAAAAATTTAAAGCACTAAATGATCACATCAGAAAGCTAGAAAGACCTCAAATCGACACTCTAACATGACAATTAAAAGAGCCAGAGAAGCAAGTCAAGTAATCCAAAAGCCAGCAGAAGACAAAAAACAACTAAGATCAGAGCAGAACTGAAGAATATAGAGACATGAAAAAACCTCCAAAACATCAGTGAATCCTGGAGCTGGTTTTTTGAAAAAAATAACAAAATAGATAGATGGTTAGCTAGACAAATAAAGATGAAAAAAGAGAAGAATCAAGTAGACACAATAAAAAATGATAAAGTGGGTATTACAACTGACCCCACAGAAATACAGAGTACCATGAGAGAGTACTATAAATACCTCTATGGAAATAAACTAAAAAATCTAGAAGAAATGGATAAATTCCTGGACACACACACCCTCCCAAGAATAAACCAGGAAGAAGTCAAATCCCTAAATAGACCAATAACAAGTTCTGAAATTGAGGCAGTAATTAATAGCCTACCAACTGAGACTAGCCCAGGACCAGATGGATTCACAACCAGATTCTACCAGAGGTATAAAAAGGAGCTGGTACTATTCCTTCTTAAACTATTCTAAATAATTGAAAAGGACGGACTCCTCTCTAACTCATTTTAAAAAGCCAGCACCATCCTGATTCCAAAATCTTGTAGTGACAAAACAAAAAAAGAAAACTTCGGGCCAATATCCCTGATGAACATTGATGTGAAAATTCTCATTAAAATACTGGCAAACTGAATACAGTAGCACATCAAAAAACTTATCCACCATGATCAATTTGGCTTCAACTCTGGGATGCAAGGCTGGTTCAACATATGCAAATCTGTAAACATAATCCAGCACATAAACAGAACCAAAGACAAAAACCACTTGGTCATCTCATTGGATACAGAGAAGGCCTTTGATAAAATTCAACATCCCTTCATGTTCAAAACTCTCAATGAACTAGGTATTGATAGAACATTTCTCAAAATAATAAGAGCTATGTATGACAAAACCACAGCCAATATCATAATGAATGAGCAAAAGCTGGAAGCATTCCCTTTGAAAACCAGCACAAGACAAAGATGTGCTCTCTCACCACTCTTCTTTAACAAAGTACTGGGAGTTCTGGCCAGGACAATCAGGCAAGAGAAAAAATAAAGTGTACTCAGATAGGAAGAGAGGAAGTCAAATTGTCTCTGTTTGCAGATGACATGATTCTATATTTAGAAAACCCCATCATGTCAGCCCCAAAACTCCTTAAGCTGATAAGTAACTTCAGCAAAATCTCAGGATAGAAAATCAGTGTGCAAAAATCACAAGCATTCCTCTACACCAACAATAAACAAGCAGAGAGTCAAGTCATGAATGAACTCCCATTCACACTTGCTATGAAGAGAATAAAATACCTAGGAATACAGCTAACAAGGGATGTGAAGGACCTCTTCAAGGAGAACTACAAACCACTGCTCAAGGAAATAAAGCAGGAGACAAACAAATGGAAAAACATTCCATCCTTATGGATAGGAAGAACCAGTATTGTGAAGATGGCCATATTGCCCAAAGTAATTTATAAATTCAATGCAATTCCCATCAAAGTACCATTGACATTCTTCACAGAATTAGAAAAAATTACTTTAAATTTCATATCAAATCAAAGAAGACCCCATATAGCCAAGACAATCCTAAGCAAAAAGAACAAAGCTGGAGGCATCATGCTACCTGACTTCAAACTATACTACAAGGCTGCAGTAACCAAAACAGCATGATACCGGTACCAAAACAAACATGTAGACCAATAGAACAGAACAGAGACCTCAGAAATAACACCACACATCTACAACCATCGGATCTTTAACAAGCCTGACAAAAACAAGCAATGGGGAAAAGATCTCCTAGTCAATAAATGGTGTTGGGAAAACTGGCAAGCCATATTCAGAAGACTGAAACTGGTTCCTTTCCTTATACCTTATACAAAAATTAACTCGAGATGGATTAAAAACTTAAATGTAAAACCTAAAACCATAACAAGCCTAGAAGAAAACCTAGGCAATACCATTCAGGACATAGGCATAGGAAAAGACTCATAATGAAATCGTCAAGAGCAATTGCAACAAAAGTCAAAATTCATAAATGGAATCTAATTAAACTAAAGAACTCCTGCACAGCAAAATTAACCATCATCAGAGTGAACTGGTAACCTACAGAAAGGGAGAAAATGTTTGCAATCTACCTGACAAAGGTCTAATATCCAGAATTTAAAAGAAACTTAAACAGATTTACAAGGAAAAAAATCAACGCCATCAAAAAATGGGCAATGAATATGAACCAACACTTCTCAAAAGAAGACATTTATGCAGCCAACAAACATATGAAAAAAGCTCAACATCACTGATCATTAGAGAAATGCAAATCAAAACCACAATGAGATACCATCTCACATCAGTCAGAATGGCAATTAATAAAAAGTCAAGAAACAATAGATTCTTAATAAAAAGTCAAGAAACAATAGAGACTGTGGAGAAATAGGAATGCTTTTAGTTGGTGGAAATGTAAATTAGTTTAATCATTGTGGAAGACCGTATGGTGATTCCTTAAGAATCTAGAACCAGAAATATCATTTGACCCAAGAATCCCATCACTGGGTATATACCAAAAGGAATATAAATCATTCTACTATAAAGACACATGCACATGTCTGCTTAGTGCAACACTATTTACAATAGCAAATTCATGGAACCAACTCAAATGTCCATCAATGATAGGCTGTATAAAGAAAATGTAGTACATATACACCATGGAATACTATGCAGCCATAAAAAATAATGAGATAATGTCCTTTTCAGGGACATGGATGAAGCTGGAAGCCATTATCCTCAGCAAACTAACACAGGAACAGAAAACCAAACACTGCATGTTTTCATTCAAAAGTGGGAGTTGAACAATGAGAACACATGGACACAGGGAGGGGAACAACACACACCAGGGCCTATTGGGGTGTGTGGGGTGACAGGAGGGAACCTAGAGGACAGGTTAATAGGTGCAGCAAACTTTCGTGGCACACATATGCCTATGTAACAAACCTACAACTTCTGCGCGTGTATCTTGGATGTTAAAGTAAAATTAAAAAAAGAAAAAATGCAGAAGCAAAAAGAACTTACATTTTCTTAACTGTAAAATGGGTATAATAGTGCTATCCTAATTCTATTCCTGTAAAAGTTTTGTCTTATAGAACTTCCATTTTCTCAGCTGTGAAATGGGTATAATAATATCTCACCTGTGAAATGGGTATAATAATGCTATCTTCAGCAGAATAACATATGTAAAATGTTAGCATGGTGCATGACAGCCACAAATGCACATATAAAACTTATCACATCTCATTCATTCTAAGATGCAACTCTGCCCCCTTAAATTTTAGCATCTTTGAACTTGGAATCCATCTTTTAATTGAGATAATGTGACAGACTTATAATCTGTATTTTTTCTTTCTCTTTAATGGTACATAAGTAATGGCACATCTTTGCTTTAATGAAATATGGTGGTTCTTTCTGGTCTCCATGGGGACCGATTGTAGCCTCAGCACCCCAAAGCTTTTTCTTTTGCATAAGGATAGGCAGCATCTGTACTTTAAAAAAAATCACTTATTAGAATAACTATAAAATAAAAGGGTAGTCTAAAATAATAAAATAAGAAATAAAATAAAGGTATACCTATTGTATTAGATTATAACATCTTAATTTTCACAATGACCCCATTTTATAGGTCAGGGAATTGAGGCAGAAAGAGGTTAACTAACGTGCCCAAGTTCATAGAGTAAATTCTAGCGCTGGGATTTGATCCCAGAGTCAAATCTTCCCTATCCAAGAGAGTATTTTATAAATCTAAAGCCAATAAAGTGGTAAAAATAAACTGATGTAATTACATAAACATTTAAGACATATATTTATCAAATAATTATGAACAAAATTGGAATATCAACAAACTGGAAAGCAGTGCCTCTGTACCACATGGCAATTTGTTTCGTAAAGAAGCAAATGTCCTGTAGGAGACTTTGCTAAATAGAATAAGCCAGGCATAGAAAGGCAAATACCACATGATCTCAATTTTATGTGGAATGTGAAAAAGTCAGACTTGTAGAAGTAGAGAGTAGAATGGTGGTTACCAGGTTCTGGGGCCAAGGGTAGGGGGAAATGGAGAGAAGTTGGTCAGAGCGTACAAAGTTCCACTTAGGAAGAATACATTTTTCTTCTACAATATATTTTGTAAATGATTTTTATTGAAAAGATGCAAGCTAAATTCTATTTTTTATGTGTATTTAGAATATAAAAGAATCAACCTGAAATGATTAGAGTTAGTATCATTTTAAAAGAATTATGCCCTTCTTATTTCAGAAGTTATCTAGGGTGGTTATGAGAATAGCGAAAATACAGGAAACTAGCATATTATAATCAGAAGAGACTAAAAACAATAAGTGAAGCCAGGAATTAAAACACGAAAAAATCAGACCATAAACTATTATATGCTTGTAGATGGGCATGAATGGCTTTCTGAAAGTATTTATGTCACTACAACAATGACTTTCAACAAACTGATTTCTATATGGTCCTTGTATATAGTTGATAGCATCTCTCCAGAATATAATTCCATAAATGGACTTCTACATAGTATCACAGTGAATATGAACATTAAGTTAGATACAAGATAACTGTACAGAATGTGATGGATGAAAAAAATCTTTAACTCACAATTACAATAAAGGAGAAAAATCCAGAAATAATCTTTATCCCAAATACCTGATATTTATATCAAGAAAATTCATAAACATTCTGAGAGTCATTAAAAAAAGACTGAACTATGAAAAGTCAACCTAACTTAATACATGGGAAATTTGAATATGACTAAGGTATAACTATCAACAAATGCATTTGTTTAAATTCACTTCTCATCAACATTTGTATAATTTTGGGCTTTTTGAAGGCTTGACTGGTTCTAAAGTTAAAATGAAGAATACATGTAAAATTTCTTTCTGAGAGAGGATTTTAATCAACCTAAAGCCATGATGTAAAGCAGTAAAAATCTGTTAATAAAGATGATTATTTAAAACTTATATGCATAAAAGTTAATAAACACACTGGAGAAAATGTAATAAGAATATAATTGGTAAATTGTAAAAATGGCATTGAAAAACAGGGAGGTTGGATCATTTACCTCCCATTTCTAACCCCTCATTGGTTGGGGCTTGCCCTCAGAAGGATTGAAACTATCGTGTGTTAGGATGTCCCTGAAAAGCACACTCCCACGAACCTGGAAAGAGTGTTTGGTAGAAAGGCAGAGAGATGCAAATATTAAGGTGGAAAGCTGTTAATGTGTATAGGATTGTCTAGTGTGACTGCAGATGAGCTTAGAGAGGGTGGAGGTGATATGGGGAAGGGAAAAAACATAGCAGTATCTACTACAGGTGAGAAGTGTTTTGATTACAAAATTAAATGAAAAATGCTGGGTAAACCACATGTATGAAGAACAATTACCCTGATGTAAAAAAAAAAAGGCATGGAGTATAAAGACTGGAAGGAATAATGGCAAAATATTAAGTGAATATCTTGGATTCTAGGACTATCACTAAATTTTATTATAGAAGTACTACTAATATAGAAATTATAGTTGTCACATTTGTTGTTGTTACTTTTATTTATGACAAAGGTCCACAAACTATAATCTAATTTTGCAAATAAAGTTTTATTGGACACATAGTCATGCCTGTTCATGTATTGCCGATGGCTAATTTTGCCCTATGTCTGAAGATTTGAACGGTGCAACAGAGATCAAATGACTGACACAACTTAATATATTTATTGTCTGGCTTTTTAAGAAAAACTTTGCTGATCCCTGGTTTAAAACAGTGTGCCAGGCTAATAGGATAATCTGAGCACAATTTGACTGAGGATATACTAGAAGTATTTGGGGAGAAAAAAACAAAACAGCCCTAGAACACTATATTTGTGTAATGCATATTATGATATAAATTTCAGAAGCATGTAGGTTGAGATATCAACTACTCAATATCTTTTCAGGTAATAGGTTTATCTTTTACACCTTATATTTTGGTTGCTAACCTTTTGCAGCACACGCTAGGAAAATTTGAGAACATCAACCACTCCTCAATCACAGTTCAGTCAGGGTTTGAGTTTCAAATCAATATCATATTGAAATTATGTGAAGACAGTGAAGTGGCTGACCAGCAAATTGCTCCTCAAAATTGGACTACAAAAGCTTTAAATGGCTTCATTGAGAAAAGTGAGCCCCTAAATACCCAGTAAAGGGGAGCAGGGCTCCTTTGAGAAATGGGTAATGTTAGGCCTGGGGCAGAGAAGGTACAAAGTAAGCCTAGGCATTTTGGGGTGCCTGAAAGTAAGGAAGGGTTCAAAAACTACTGGGAATGAGTCAGGCAGGCATAAGAGCTGAATTGAAGAGTCTTCCACTGGCCACATTTGGAACAACTTGAGCATGAAAAATAATGATGTGTAAAACAATGCACAAATACAATGTGTAAAACTGTAATACATGAAACCATAATGACGTCAAAAGTGAGGGGGAGGATTGAAATGCTTTTCTTTATAGAAGAATGCCAGCTAACATATGTAGAAGAAAGGATAGTGTTGGAATAAAACCATTCTGATACCACCTATGGGATAATTAATTCAGGTAGGGATCATCAATGGATGTCAAAATTACTTGGTGAAAGAGAACAAATACCTTGGTGTTAGGAGACAAGATATTTGCATGGTCTCAAAATATTCCCCTACTGATTGTTTATTAAATTACAGGGAAAAGTTAGTTTTATAATGAAAAGATCTGGCAGATACCAGCTTAATCAAATAGTCAAACTTATTCTCCATCAGCAGAACAAATTAATAAAACTTGCCTTCTGTTGTGATTCAGAGGAAATTATACATCATCTATGCAATATTCTTGCCAGAAACATTTAACCTAAATTTAATTATAAAGAAGCAATAAAACAAATACAGAATATGGGACAATCTAATAGTCAAATGACCTAGACTATGAAAAGTTGTCAATAACATGAAAGATTATTCTAGATTAAAGAAGATTCATCTGGTTTAAAGGAAAATGGAGAGATACAGACAACTGTCATGTTGCATTTTGATTGGATTCTAGACTAGAAAAAAAAAACAGATGTAAAAGACATTTGGTGGAAATTTGAATATGAATTGTGTATTAGATGACATTATTGCATCCATATTAAATTTAAATACATTTTAAAAACGTTTTTGACTCCCGGGAACTCAACTCCTATATTAGCTGACCTTGGCATGAAATGTGTATTGTTTTCACTAATCTTCTCCTTTTTCCTAAATATCCTATATCACTTGAGGCCCAGCCTGTTTCAACTCCTTCCTAAAAGCTCTGATTATTTTAGGTCTAATTGGCTTGCTTCCCCTGAGATGTTCTATGATAGCCTCAGTATGTAGCACATAGTTTAGCATTTGACTTTGTAGGAGTAGAAGTGATACCCTTGGAGACAAATGAGTATAGTGATCAAGAGTCAGGCCACTTGGGTTTGAATTCAGGTCCCACTGTGTTATGTAGCTTCTCTGTATTTCAGATTCCCTTCCTTAACATAAAAATTAAGTGATTTTCCCAAATCCAATGGAATATAATGCTCCTGTTCATTTATTCACCAAAAAACTCTATAGTTCCTTCATCGGATATCAAAATCATTCATAGTCTCTATTTCTTAAGTCAAATATCTCACTGAGCATTCTAGTGAAAAAATTGTTTTTCTCTAAACCTCCGTAATACCTATATTCTTATACTTTTAGCATTCTTCCTAATAGTATGATTATCTCAGCATGTACTTAGCTCAATAAGGAAAAACCTACTTGTATTTCAATATGGTTGTCATGGAATTTAAGGAAAGGTTGGATGATGAGGCTTCAAAAGTGAAACTCTGAGAACCTTAGCAGCTAGAGTTTATGGATCTTCCTTCTAGTTTTCTACAGTTGTTATGAGTCAACTCTGAGCCACACCTTCTATGTTTTGATTCATATTCTCAATGAGAAATATATTATAGACAACCTAAGGACAAGATATTCCCAGTTCATTGATCAACGATGTGGATATTATAAGTGGGAAACAATGTGGCATACACAGAGCAGTTGAGGTGAGAGTAATGTGGATTGGAAGATGATTGCAATTTATATGTCCTCATTGGAATGTACATGTCTTAAGGGCAAGGTGGAAATCTCATTTATCCATATTCCTCATTTTATCTAAAACATGTATTTCCACTTAACAGGTAGTATGAACTGCATTGTGCCCCCTAAAATTTACATGGTGAAACCTTAACACCCAATGTGACTATATTTTGGAGATAGGGCCCTTAGGGAGGTTAAAGGAGGCCATAGGATGGAGTCAATTTGACAGAAATTGTCCCCTTACAAGAAGAGGAAGAGACACTAGAGATGGTATCTATGTCTGTCCACACATGCAGAAAGGAAAAGCCATGTGAGGACACAGTCAGAAGGTGGTTATCTATAAGCCAGGTTGAGAGGTCTCACCAGAAACCAATCCTGGTAACACCTTGATTTTGGACTTCTAGCCTTCAGAACTGTGAGAAAATAAAATTCTGTTGGTAGAGACACATAGTCTATGGTATTTTCTTATTGTTCCCCTAGCAGACCAATACAGTAGATGTTCAAAACTGTTGGTAAAATACATTCGCTCATTTACCTCCCACCCCACTAAAAAACTTCTTCCTGATCCTGTGGGTATTGTTATTTCCTTCTGAAAAATAAGGGAAATAAGATTCCAGAATACTATTTATTTAAGTGGGAGACCAGGACCACCTTCATTAGAATATTTTGGGGTGCCTATTAAAAACTGGATTTCCCCCAAAAAAGTCAGATTCCAGCGACTCCCCTTAACCAAGAATCCCTGTTGTTGGCACCTGAAATACACATTTAACGAGCATCTCAGGTGATTCTTATCCACTTCACATTCAAGAACTACCACCAGAGAGAAGTAAGTTGCTTAGGGTCAGAGTAGCAAGCTTGGTGGTCTAGATTTGAATAGACATTTATCAAAAGAAGACATACAAATAGCAAGCAGACATATAAAAAGGTGATCAACACCGTTGATTACCAGAGAAATGCAAGTCAAAACTACAGTGAGATATCATCGCACCCCGGTTAAAATGGCTTTGAATCCAAAAGACAGGCAATAACAAATGCTGGCAAGGAAGTGGAGAAAAGAGAACCCTTGTACGCTGTTGATAAGAATGTAAATTAGTACAACCACTCTGGAGGACAATTTGGAGGTTCCTAAAACAACAACAACAACAACAAAAACCCCTAAAAATAGAAGAGCTACCATATAATCCAGCAATCCCACTGCTGGGTATATACTCAAAAGAAAGGAAATCTGTATATTAAAGAGATATCTGCACTCCTATGTTTGTTGCAGCACTATTCACAATAGCTAAGACTTGGAAGCAACCTGAGTATCCATCAACAGAAGACTGGGTAAAGAAAATGTGCTATAAACAATGGAATACTATTTAGCCATAAAAAAAATGAGATCCTGTCATTTGCAATGACATGGATGGAACTAGAGGTCATCGTGTTAAGTGAAATAAGCCATACACAGAAAGACAAACATCATGTGTTCTCACCTATTTGTAAGATCTAAAAATCAAAACTATTGAACTCACAGAAATAGAGAGTAGAAGGATGGTTACTGGAGGCTAAAAGGGTGGTGGGGAGCTGGTGTGGAGGTAGGGATGGTTAATGGGTACAAAAAATATTTAGAAGGAATAAGACCTAGTATTTGATAACACAACAGGGTGACTATAATCAGTAACAGCTTAATTGTGCATTTTAAGATAACAAATAGTTTAATTGAATTATCTGTAACTCAAAGGATAAATGCTTGAGGCAATGAATAACCCATTTTCTATGCTGTGAATATTTCACATCGCATGCCTTTATCAAAACATCGAATGTACCTCATAGATATATACACAGACCTGGTACCCACAAAAATTAAAGATAAAGATGATTTTAAAGGAAATATATAGTGCTATTCTGCAAAAGGAGAAAAAAATGAACTTGGTGGTTGAGTTAAAATCTTTGTTTTTCCACTTGCCCTACTTACTTACAGACAGTCTCATCATCTAAGGGAAGAAATGGTTGCATAAAGGTGAGAGATCCAACGTTATACAACTATTTTATTAATGTCCCATATTTGATGAGTTTTTTACAACTTGAAGGTATTTTCCTTCAACTTTGCCATTTAACAGAACATAATATGGTTTGATAAAACAGAGGGGCTTTTTGTTCAAAATTATTCTGAGTACTGTTTCATGTTTCTCTTCTCTTGGCAAGTAATGAAACAACTCAATTATCTATCATTAAACACATTCCACAGTAGTAAGTTTACTGCACTTACTAGCTCTGAGATGGAGGGCAATTTACCTTCTGCCTTCTTTATTTCTATGATAACCTGCTTGTCATGTGTTGCTTTGACTTTTCTGCTATTGTCTCATTTAATTTAACAATTTGAATTCATTTCAATTCGGCAAGCATTTATTGAGAGTCTATGTTTTTAACATTGCCTTAGCCCCCGTGGGTAATATAAATTCTGCTCTGATGGCGCATGTTCTCCAAAGTATGTGTTGGTGTCACCATATAGCTACATCGTATTGCTTTTGGAATGAGGTAGATGAAAAATTATCCTGTCATCTTTAAAATTATCCAGAATTGACAGTTGATGGCTCAGCATTTTCTCCATTAGGAGGTTAGTGAAAATGTCACAAAATACGCTAAGCAAGTAAGTTGAAGTTTCCAAGGTAAACTGTAACTGATGCTGAAGTTATTGCAATACGAATCCCTCCTCATGGTAAACACATTCCCCGGGAGAGGACCACAGCTGATTTATCTGTCTTTCCAATATTTTAAGAGAAACACAGTCTTTGCAGAATGGGAAATTGTCTACTTTAGGGAAGTCTCATTATCAAAGTAGAGATCACCACAGTGCGTGACCCTTATGGAGCTATTGGGAGGATTAAATGAGGTTTTGTATTTAAAATGCCCAGAACAGTTTCTAGCTCAAAGTAAGAGGTAAGAACTCAAAAATTGTGAGCTACTTTAAAATTGAGGACTGAGCTTTTAGGAAGCATGTTTAAAATGTGGGAACAAACTTCTAAGACATTTAGTAAACATTTCAATGATATTTATGAAAATGTTCATGTGGGGAGAATAAAAGTAAAATCAGATCTGGTATTAACTTACTATCAAGTTGCTTACTGTATGGATTTATATAAATAAATACATAAGTATCTATTATATCAGACATAATTTTTAATGATTATAATTGATGGCTTGAGCTCAAGGACAAAAATAATGATGATGATGATAAATGCAACAGACATTATCTTTTTATACTGTGTTATATTTCAAAATGCTTTCACAAACATTTTCTCATTTAATTCCAGTAATAACTTGTTGAGGCTTAGAGGTAGTTGAGAATTGATGATTTGTCCATGGTTCAAAGCTCTTAGGAGACAGAGCTAGGTTATAACTCAGGTTTAATAATTTTGCATTTATTGCTACTTCTCCTATATTCCAAGATTGAAGTTGGATAAATGCTATAAGAGTTATCAGATGTCCCTTTGCTTTTAAGGAATACATCTAAGAAAAAATTGAGTCCATTTGTACAGTCTTCAGTTTCAGGCTTTCAAATAAAATTTTATGTTTAATTTTTGTGGGTACACAGTAGGTGTATATATTTATGGGGAACATGAAATATTTTGATACAGGAATGCAATGCATAATAATGACATCATGGAAAATAGGGTATCCATCACATCAAAGTGTTTATCCTTTGTGTTACAAACGATCCAATTATACTCTTTTAGTTATGTTCAAATGTACAATTAAATTAGTATTGACTACAGTCACACTGTTGTGCTATCAAATAGTAGGTCTTATTTCTTCTTTCTATTTTTTGTACCCATTAAACATCCCCACCTTCCCCCTGACCCCACTACCCTTCCCAGCCTCTGGTAACTGTCCTTTTACTTTCTATGTCCATGAGTTCAATTGTTTTGATTTTTAGATTCCACAAATAGGTGAGAACATATGATGTTTGTTTTTCTGTGTCTGGCTTATTCCACTTAACATGACAACCTCTAGTTCCATCCATGTTGTTACAAATAACAAGATCTCATTCTTTTTTATGGCTGAATAGTACTCAATTGTGTGTACATACCACATTTTCTTTATCCATTTATCTGTTGATGAACATTTAGATCGCTTTCAAATCTTGGCTATTGTGAACAGTGCTGCAGTAAACATAAGAGGGCAAATATTTCTTTAATATACTGATTTCTTTTCTTTTGGGTACATACCCAGCAGTGGGATTGCTGGATTCTGTGGTAGCTCTATTTTTAGTTTTTTGAGGAACCTCAAACTTGTTCTCCATAGTGGTCGTACTAATTCATATTCCCAACATTGGAAGGGTTCCTTTTTCTCCACGTCCTTGTCAGCATTTGTTATTGCTGTCTTTAGAAAAAAAGCCATTTTAACTGGGGTGAGATGATATCTCACTGTAGTTTTGATTTGCATTCCTCTGGTGATCAATGAATGATGTTGATCACCTTTTCATATGCCTGTTTGCCATTTGTATGTCTCCTTTTGAGAAATGTCTATTGATATATTTTGTTCATTTTAAAATCAGATTATTAGAATTTTCCCTTATAGAGTTGTTGAGCTCCTTTTATATTCTGGTTTTTAGTTACTTGTCAGGCGGATAGTTTGCAAATATTTCCCCCCATTCTGTGAGTTGTTTCTTCATTTTGTTAATTTTTTCTTTTGCTGTGTAAAAACTTTTTAACTTGAGGTAATCTCATTTGTCCATTTATGCTTTGGTAGCCTGTGCTTGTCAGGTATTGCTCAAGAAATATTTGCCCACTCCAATGTCCTAGAGAGTTTCCTCAATGTTTTCTTTTAGTTATTTCATAGTTTGAGGTCTTAGATATAAGTATTTCATGTATTTTGATTTGATTTTGTATGTGGTGAGTAATCGGGGTTTAGTTTTATCCTTCTGCATATGGATATCCAATTTCCAATTTTCCCAGCACCATTTGTTGAAGAGACTGTCTTTTCCCCAGTGTATGTTCTTGGCATCTTGGTTGAAAATAAGTTCACTATAGGTGTGTGGATTTGTTTCTATGTTCTTTATTCTGTTCCATTGGTTTATGGTTTTTTTTTTTTTTTTTTTTTTTTTTGAGATGGAATCTTGCTCTATTGCCCAGGCTGGAGTGCAGTGGCATAGTCTTGGCTCATGGCAACATCTGCCTCCTGGATTCAAATGATTGTCCTGCCTCAGCCTCCCAAGTAGATGAGATTACAGGCTAGCACCACTAGGCCTGGCTAATTTTTGTATTTTTAGTAGAGATGGCGTTTCACCTTATTGGCCAGGTTGGTGTTGAACTCCTGACCTCAAGCGATCCACCCACCTTGGCCTCCCAAAGTGCTGGGATTACAGGCATGAACTGCTGCGCCCAGCTTTATGTGTCTCTTTGCATGCCAATACCATGCTGTTTGGTTTACTGTAACTCTATAGTATAATTTGAGGCCAGGTAATGTGATTCCTCCAGTTTTGTTCTTTTTGCTCAGGACAGCTTTGGGTATTCTGGATCATTGGTGGTCCCATATGTATTTTAGATTGATTTTTCTATGTATATGAAGAACACCATTGGTATTTTGATAAAGATTGCATTGAATTTATAGATTGCCTTGGACAGTATGGACATTTTAACAATATTTATTCTTCCAATCCATGAACATAAAATATTTTTCCATTTTTTCATGTATTCTTCAATTTCTTTTATCAGTATTTTATAGTTTTCATTGTAGAGAACTTTCACTTCTTAGGTTAAATTAATTCCTAGGCATTTAATCTTATTTGTGGCTACTGTAAGTGGGATACTTTTTGGATTTATTTTTCAGATTGTTCACTGTTGACATACAGAAATGCTACTAATTTTTGTATGTTGATTTTGTATCCTGCAGCTTTACCAGATTTATTTATCTGTTTTAATAGTTTTTGGTGTTTTTCCAAATATAAGATCATATTATCTGCAAACAAGGATAATTTGACTTCTTCCTTTCCGGTTTGGATGCCTGACATTTCTTTCTCTTGTCTAATTGCTCATGCTAGGACTTCTGGTAGTATGTTGAATAACAGTGGTGAGGACATCCCTGTCTCTTTTCAGATCTTAGAAGAAAGGCTTTCAGTTTCCCTCCCCATTTATTACAATGCCAGCAGTGAGTCTGTCATATGTAGCTTTTATTATAATGAGGTATATTTCTTCTATACTGAGTTTTTTTAGGGTTTTTATTATGAAAGGTTGTTGAATTTTATTGAATACTTTTTCAGCATCAATTGAAATTATCACATGGATATTGTCCTTCCTTCTGTTGATATGATGTATCACATTGATTGATTTGCATACACTGAATTATACTTGCGTTCCTGTGATAAATCCTAATTGATCATGATGAATGATCTTTTAAATGTATTGTTGCATTTGGCTTGCTAGTATTTTGTAGAGGATTTTTGCATAAATATTCATCAGAGATATTGGCATGTAGTTTTCTTTCCTTTTTTTCTTTTTTTTTATGTGTCATTGTCTGGCTTTGGTATTAGGGTAATACTGGCTTTGTAGAATAAGTTTGGAAGTATTCCTTCCTATGTTGTTTTTCAGACCAGTTTAAGTAGGATTGGTATTAGATCTTCTTTAAACATTTGGTAGAATTCAGCAGTGAAAACCGTTGTGTCCTGGGCTTTTCTTTACTAGGAGACTTTTTATTGTGACTTTGATCTTGTTGCTTGTTACTGGTCTGTTCAGTGTTTGAATTTCTTCATGGTTGAATCTTGATAGGCATTATATGTTTAAGATCCATTTTCTCTAGAGTTTCCAATTTATTGGCATATATTTACTCATAGTGGCCAATAATGATCCTTTGAATTTCTGTGGTAACAGTTATAATGTCTCCTTTACATCTCTGACTTTATTTATTTGAATCTTCTCTCATTTTTTTCTTTTTTTAAAAAATTATACTTTAAGTTCTAGGGTACATGTGCACAGTATGAAGGTATGTTACATAGGTATACACGTGCCATGTTGGTTTGCTGCACCCATTAACTTATCATTTACATTAGGTATTTCTCCTAATGCTATCCCTCCCCCTGCTCCCCACTCCATGACAGGCCCCAGGGTGTGATGTTCCCCGCCTGTGTCCAAGGGTTCTCATTGTTCAATTCCCACCTATAAGTGAGAACATGAAATGTTTGGTTTTCTGTCCTTGTTAGAGTTTGCTCAGAATGATGGTTTCCAACAGCATCTATGTCCCTGCAAAGGACATGAATTCATCTTTTTTATGGCTGCATAGTATTCCATGGTATGTATGTGCCACATTTTCTTAATCCAGTCTATCCTTGGTGGGCATTTGAGTTGGTTCCAAGTCTGCTATTGTGAATAGTGCCGCAATAAACATACGTGTGCATGTGTCTTTATAGTAGCATGATTTATAATGCTTTGGGTATATACCCAGTAATGAGATCAATGGGTCAAATAGTATTTCCAGTTCTAGATCCTTGAGGAATCGCCACACTGTCTTCCACAATGGTTGAACTAGTTTACACTCCCACCAACAGTGTAAAAGTGTTCCTATTTCTCCACATCCTCTCCAGGATCATTGTTTCCTTACTTTTTAATGATCGCTATTCTAACTGGTGTGAGATGGTATCGTATTGTGGTTTTGATTTGCATTTCTCTGATGACCAGTGATGATGAGCATTTTTTCATGTGTCTGTTGGCTGCATAAATGTCTTCTTTTGATAGTGTCTGTTCATATCCTTTGCCCACTTTTTGATGGGATTGTTTGTTTTTCTTCTAAATTTGTTTAAGTTCTTTATAGATTCTGGATATTAGCCCTAGGTCAGATGGATATATTGCAAAACTTTTCTCCCATTCTGTAGGTTGCCTGTTCACTATGATGGTAGTTTCTTTTGCTGTGCAGAAGCTTTTCAGTTAAATTAGATTCCATTTGTCAATTTTGGCTTTTGTTGCCACTGATTTTGGTGTTTTATTCATGAAGTCCTTACCCATGCCTATGTCCTGAATGGTATTGCCTAGATTTTCTTCTATGGTTTTTATGGTTTTAGATCTAACATTTAAGTCTTGAATCTGTCTTGGGTTAATGTTTGTATACGGTGTAAGGAAGGGATCCAGTTTCAGCTTTCTACATATGGCTAGCCAGTTTCCCCAGCACCATTTATTAAATAGGGAATCCTTTCCCCATTGCTTGTTCTTGTCAGGTTTGTCAAAGATCAGATGGTTTTAGATGTGTGGTGTTATTTCTGAGGCCTCTCTTCTGTTCCATTGGTCTATATATCTGTTTTGGTACCAGTACCCTGCTGTTTTGGTTACTGTAGCCTTGTAGTATAGTTTGAAGTAAGGTAGCGTGATGCCTCCAGCTTTGTTCTTTTTGCTTAGGATTGTCTTGGCAATGTGGGCTCTTTTTTAGCTCCATATGAACTTTAAACTAGTTTTTTCCAATTCTGTTAAGAAAGTCATTGTTAGCGTGATGGGGATGGCACTGAATCTATAAATTACGTTGGGCAGTATGGCCATTTTCACAATATTGATTCCTCCTAACCATGAGCATAGAATGTTCCTCCATTTGTTGTGTGTTTGTGTCCTCTTTGTTTCATTGACCTGTGGTTTTTAGTTCTCCTTGAACAGGTCCTTCACATCCCTTGTGAGTTGGATTCCTAGGTATTGTATTCTCTTTGTAGCAATTGTGAATGGGAGTTCACTCATAATTTGACTCTGTTTGTCTGTTATTGGTGTATAGGAATGCTTCTGATATTTGCACATTCATTTTGTATCCTGAGACTTTGCTGAAGTTGCTTATCAGCTTAAGGAGATTTTGGGCTGAGATGATGGGGTTTTCTAAACATATGATCATGTCATCTGCAAAAAGGGACAGTTTGACTTCCTCTTTTCCTAATTGAATACGCTGTATTTCTTTCTCTTGTCTGATTGCCCTGGCCAGAACTTCCAACACTATGTTGAATAGGAGTGGTGAGAGACGGCATCCCTGTATTGTGCCAGTTTTCAAAGGGAATGCTTCCAGTTTTTGCCCATTCAGTATGATATTGGCTGTGGGTTTGTCATAAATAGCTCTTATTATTTTCACATATGTTCCATCAATATGTAGTTTATTAAGAGATTTTAGCATGAAGGGCTGTTGAATTTTGTCAAAGGCCTTTTCTGTGTCTATTGAGATAATCACGTGGTTTTTTGTTGTTGATTCCATTTATGTGATGGATTATGTTTACTGATTTGCGTACGTTGAACCAGGCTTGCATCCCAGGGATGAAGCCAACTTGATCGTGGTGGATAAGCTTTTTGATGTGCCTCTGAATTCAGTTTGCCAGTATTTTATTGAGAATTTTCACATCAATGTCCATCAGGCATATTGGCCTCAAATTCTCTTTTTTTGTTGTGTCTCTGCCAGGCTTTGGTATCAGTATGATGCTGGCCTCATAAAATGAGTTAGGAAGGATTCTGTCTTTTTCTATTAATTGGAATGCTTTCAGAAGGAAGGGTACCAGCTCCTCTTTGTACCTCTGGTAGAATTCGACTGTGAATCCATCTGGTCCTGGACTTTTTTAGTTGGTAGTCTATTAATTATTGCCTCAATTTCAGAGCCTGTTATTGGTCTATTCAGAGATTCAACTTCTTCCTGGTTTAGTCTTGAGAGGGTGTATGTGTCCAGGAATTTATCCATTTCTTCTAGATTTTCCAGTTTATTTGCGTAGAGGTGTTTATAGTATTCTCTGATGGTAGTTTGTATTTCTGTGGGGTCTGCAGTGATATTCTCTTTATCATTTTTTTATTGTGTTGATTTGATTATTCTCTATTTTCTTCTTTATTAGTCTTGCTAGTGGTCTATAAATTTTGTTGATCTTTTCAAAAACCCAGCTGCTGGATTCATTGATTTTTTTGAAGGGTTTTTGTCTCTATCTCCTTCAGTTCTGCTCTGTTCTTAGTTATTTCTTGCCTTCTGCTAGCTTTTGAATGTGTTTGCTCTTGCTTCTTTAGTTTTTTTAATTGTGATGTTAGGGCGTCAATTTTAGATCTTTCCTGCTTTCTCTTGTGGTCATTCAGTGCTATAAATTTCTCTCTACACACTGCTTTAAATGTGTCCCAGAGATTCTGGTATGTTGTGTCTTTGTTCTCATCAGTTTCTTTTTTTTTTTTTTTTTTTTTTTTTTTTTAATTTATTATTATTAAACTTCAAGTTGTAGGGTACATGTGCACAACGTGCAGGTTTGCTACATATGTATACTTGTGCCATGTTGGTGTGCTGCACCCATCAACTCGTCATTTACATCAGGTATAACTCCCAGTGCAATCCCTCCCCCCTCCCCCCTCCCCATGATAGGCCCCGGTGTGTGATGTTCCCCTTCCCGAGTCCAAGTGATCTCATTGTTCAGTTCCCACCTACGAGTGAGAACATGCGGTGTTTGGTTTTCTGTTCTTGTGATAGTTTGCTAAGAATGATGGTTTCCAGCTGCATCCATGTCCCTACAAAGGACACAAACTCATCCTTTTTTATGGCTGCATAGTATTCCATGGTGTATATGTGCCACATTTTCTTAATCCAAGCTGTCACTGATGGACATTTGGGTTGATTCCAAGTCTTTGCTATTGTGAATAGTGCTGCAATAAACATACGTGTGCATGTGTCCTTATAGCAGCATAATTTATAATCCTTTGGGTATATACCCAGTAATGGGATGGCTGGGTCATATGGTACATCTAGTTCTAGATCCTTGAGGAATCGCCATACTGTTTTCCATAATGGTTGAACTAGTTTACAATCCCACCAACAGTGTAAAAGTGTTGCTATTTCTCCACATCCTCTCCAGCACCTGTTGTTTCCTGACTTTTGAATGATCGCCATTCTAACTGGTGTGAGATGGTATCTCATTGTGGTTTTGATTTGCATTTCTCTGATGGCCAGTGATGACGAGCATTTTTTCATGTGTCTGTTGGCTGTATGAATGTCTTCTTTTGAGAAATGTCTGTTCATATCCTTTGCCCACTTTTTGATGGGGTTGTTTGTTTTTTTCTTGTAAATTTGTTTGAGTTCTTTGTAGGTTCTGGATATTAGCCCTTTGTCAGATGAGTAGATTGCAAAAATTTTCTCCCATTCTGTAGGTTGCCTGCTCACTCTGATGGTAGTTTCTTTTGCTGTGCAGAAGCTCTTTAGTTTGATGAGATCCCATTTGTCAATTTTGGCTTTTGCTGCCGTTGCTTTTGGTGTTTTAGACATGAAGTCTTTGCCCACTACTACGAGCAAAATAACCAGTTAATATCATAATGGCAGGATCAAGTTCACACATAACAATCTTAACCTTAAATGTAAATGGACTAAATGCTCCCATTAAAAGACACAGACTGGCAAACTGGATAAAGAGTCAAGACCCATCAGTCTGCTGTATTCAGGAGACCCATCTCACACGCAGAGACATACATAGGCTCAAAATAAAGGGATGGAGGAAGATTTACCAAGCAAATGGAGAACACAAAAAAGCGGGGGTTGCAATACTAGTCTCTGATAAAACAGACTTTAAACCATCAAAGATCAAAAGAGACAAAGAAGGCCATTACATAATGGTAAAGGGATCAATTCAACAGGAAGAGCTAACTATCCTAAATATATATGCACCCAATACAGGAGCACCCAGATTCATAAAGCAAGTCCTTAGAGACTTACAAAGAGACTTAGACTCCTATACAATAATAATGGGAGACTTCAACACTCCACTGTCAACATTAGACAGATCAACGAGACAGAAAGTTAACAAGGATATCCAGGAATTGAACTCATCTCTGCAGCAAGCAGACCTAATAGACATCTATAGAACTCTCCACCCCAAATCAACAGAATATACATTCTTCTCAGCACCACATCGTACTTACTCCAAAATTGACCACGTAATTGTTCTCATCAGTTTCAAAGACAATCTTTATTTCTGCCTTCATTTTGTTATTTACCCAGTAGTCATTCAGGAGCAGGTTGTTCAGTTTCCATGTAGTTGTGCGGTTTTGAGTGAGTTTCTTAATTCTCAGTTCTAATTTGATTGCACTGTGGTCTGAGAGACAGTTTGTTGTGATTTCTGTTCTTTTATATTTGGTGAGGAGGGCTTTACTTCCAATTATGTGGTCAATTTTAGGATAAGTGTGATGTGGTGCTGAGAAGACTGTATATTCTGTTGATTTGGGGTGGAGAGTTCTGTACATGTCTATTAGGTCTATTTGGTGCAGAGCTGAGTTCAAGTCCTGGATATCCTTGTTAACCTTCTGTCTCGTTGATCTATCTAATATTGACAGTGGGGTGTTAAAGTCTCCCATTGTTACTGTGTGGGAGTCTAAGTCTCTTTCTATGTCTCTAAGGACTTGCTTTATGAATCTGGGTGCTTCTGTATTGGGTGCAAATGTATTTAGGATAGTTAGCTCTTCTTGTTGAATTGATCCCTTTACCATTATGTAATGGCCTTCTTTGTCTCTTTTGATCTTTGTTGATTTAAAGTCTGTTTTATTAGAGACTAGGATTGAAACCCCTCCTCTTTTTTTTTCTTTCCATTTGCTTGGTAGATCTTCCTCCATCCCTTTATTTTGAGCCTATGTGTGTCTCTGCACATGAGATGGGTCTCCTGAATACAGCACACTGATGTGTCTTGACTCTTTATCCAATTTGCCAGTCTGTGTCTTTTAATTGGGGCATTTAGCCCATTTAAATTTAAGGTTAACATTGTTATGTGTGAATTTGATTCTGTCATGATGTTAGCTGGTTATTTTGCCTGTTAGTTGATGCAGTTTCTTCCTAGCATCAGTGGTCTTTACAATTTGGCATGTTTTTGCAGTGACTGGTACTGGTTGCTCCTTTCCATGTTTAATGTTTCCTTCAGGAGCTCTCATAAGGCAGGCCTGGTGGTGACAAAATCTCTCAGCATTTGCTTGTCTGTAAAGGATTTTATGTCTCCTTCACATATGAAGCTTAGTTTGACTGGATTTGAAATTCTGGGTTGAAAATTCTTTTCCTTAAGAATGTCAAATATTGGCCCCCACTCTCTTCTGGTTTGCAGAGTTTCTGCTGAGAGATCCGCTGTTAGTCTGATGGGCTTCCCTTTGTGGATAAACCGACCTTTCTGTCTGGCTGCCCTTAACATTTTCTCCTTCATTTCAACATTGGTGAATCTGGCAATTACGTGTCTTGGGATTGCTTTATCGAAGCATATCTTTGTGGTGTTCTCTGTATTTCCTGAATTTGAATGTTGGTCTGTCTTGCTGAGTTGGGGAAGTTCTCCTGGATGATATCCTGCAGAGTGTTTTCCAACTTGCTTACATTCTCTCCATCACTTTCAGGTACACCAATCAGACGTAGATTTGATCTTTTCACATAGTCCCATATTTCTTGTAGGCTTTGTCCATTTCCTTTTACTCTTTTTTCTCTAACCATCTCTTCTCACTTTATTTCATTAATTTGATCTTCAATCACTGATACCCTTTCTTCCACTTCATCAGATCAGCTATTGAAGCTTGCGCATGTGTCGCGTACTTCTCGTGCCATGATTTTCAGCTCCATCAGGTCATTTGTTGCAGGAAGTCAGGAACCCCGAAAAGAGGGACCGGCTGAAGCCATGGCAGAAGAACATAAATTGTGAAGATTTCATGGACATTTATTAGTTCCCCAAATTAATACTTTTATAATTTCCTACATCTGTCTTTACTGTAATCTCTGAACATAAATTGTGAAGATTTCATAGACACTTATCATTTCCCCAATGAATACCCCTGTGTTTTCCTATGCCTGTCTTTACTTTCATCTCTTAATCCCGTCATCTTCTTTATAAACTGAGGAGGATGAATGTTGCCTCAGGACCCTGTGATTGTGTCAACTGCACAAGTTGTTTGTAGAGCATGTGTGTTTGAACAATATGAAATCTGGGCATCTTAAAAAAAAGAATAGGATAACAGCGATGTTCAGGGAATAAGAGAGGTAACTTTGAACTGGCCGCAGGTGAGCTGGACGGAACAGAGCTATATTTCTCCTCTTTCATAAGCAAATAGGAGAAATATCGCTGAATTCTTTTTCTCAGCAAGGAACATCCCTGAGAAAGAGAATGCGCCCTGAAGGTAGGCTTATAGATGGCCCCTTTTAAGGCATCCCGTCTTTTATGGTCGAAGCTGAAGGGATGAAATAAGCCCCAGTCTCCTATAGCACTCCCAGGCTTATTAGGAGGAGGAAAATTCCCACCTAATAAATTTTGGTCAGACAGGTTATCTGCTCTCAAACCCTGTTTCCTGATAAGGTGTTTTCAATGACAATACGTGCCCGAAACTTCATTAGCAATTTTAATTTTGCCTCATCCAGTGGTCCTGTGATCTCGCCCTGCCTCCATTTGCTTTGTGATATTTTATTACCTTGTGAAGTATGTGATCTTTGTGACCCACAGCCTATTCGTGCACTCCCTCCCCTTTTGAAAATCGCTAATAAAAGCTTGCTGGTTTTACAGCTCGGGGAACATCATGGATCCTGCCTACATGTGATGTCTCCCCCGGACACCCAGCTTTAAATTTATCTCTCTTGTGCTCTTTCCCTTTATTTCTCAACCTAGCTGAGACACTTAGGAAATAGAAAAGAACCCATGTTAAACATTGGGAGCGTGTTCTCCCAATAGTCATTTAAGGTTTTCTCTAGACTGTTTATTCTAGTAAGCCATTCATCTAATCTTTTTTCAAGGTTTTTAGCTTCCTTAGGATGGGTTCGAACATCCTCCTTTAGCTCAAATATGTTTGTTATTACCGACCTTCTGAAGCCTACTTCTGTCAGCTCATCAAAGTCATTCTCCATCCAGCTTTGTTCCATTGCTGTCGAGGAGCTATGATCCTTTGGAGAAGAGGCACTCTGATTTTTAGAATTTTCAGCTTTTCTGCTCTGGTTTCTCCCCACCTTTGTGGTTTTTATTTACCTTTGATCTTTGATGTTGGTGACCTACAGATGGGGTTTTGGTGTGGATGTCCTTTTTGTTGGTGTTGATGCCATTTCTTTCTGTTTTTCACTTTTCTTTCTAACACTCAGGTCCCTCAGCTGCAGGTGTGTTGGAGTTCACTGGAGGTCCACTCCAGACTCTGTTTGCCTGGGTATCACCAGTGGAGGCTGCAGAACAGTAAATATTGCTGCCTGATCCTTCCTCTGGAAGCTTTGTCCCAAAAGGGCACCCGCTTATATGAGGTGTCAGTCAGCCCCTACTGGGAGGTGTCTCCCAGTTAGGCTACACGGGGGTCAGACAACCACTTGAGGAGGCAGTCTGTCCATTCTCCAACCTTAAACACCATGCTGGGCAAACTACTGCTCTCTTCAGAGCTGTCAGACAGGGATGTTTAAGTCTGTAGAAGTTTATGCTGTATTTTGTTCTGCTATGCCCTGCCCCAAGAGGTGGAGTCTACAGAGGCAGCAGGGTGGCTGAGCTGTGGTGAGCTCCATCCAGTTCAGGCTTCCCAAGCTGCTTTGTTTACCTACTCAAGCCTCAGTAATGGTGAATGCCCCCCACCCCCGCCGCCAGGCTGCTCCTTTGCAAGTCAATCTCAGACTGCTATGCTAGCAGTGTGCAAGGCTCTGTGGGCACAGGACCCACTGAGCCAGGCACGGGACATAATCTCCTGGTGTACTGTTTGCTAAGACCATTCGAAAAGTGCAGTATTGGGGTGGGAGTGTCCCGTTTTTCCAGGTACCCTCTGTCACGGCTTCCCTTGGCTAGTAAAGAGAAATCTCCTGACCCCTTGCACTTCCCAGGTGAGGCAATGCCCCGCCCTGCTTTGGCTCACCCTCCGTGGGCTGCACCCACTGTCCAACCAGTCCCATTGAGATGAACCAGGTACCTCAGTTGGAAATGCAGAAATCACCTGTCTACTGTGTTGATCAGCTGGGGGCTACAGACTGGAGCTGTTCCTATTCGGTCATCTTGCTTTCATTTTTTTCTTAGTCTGGCTATAGCTTTGCCAACTTTCTGTATCTTTTCAAATCACCAAATTTGCGTTTCATTGATTTCTGTATTGTTTTCTTCATTTTAATTTTATTTATTTCTGCTCTGATCTTTATTCTTTCTTTCCTCCTATTAGTTTTGGGTTTGGCCAGCTCTTGCTTTTGTAGTTCTTTAAGATGCATCATTATGTTATTTATTTGAAGTTTCTCTTCTTTTGTGATGTAGGCACTTATAACAATACATTTCCTTCTTAGTAATACTTTCACTGTATCCCATAGGTTTTGATACGTTGTATTCTCATTATCACTTGTTTCAAGACATTTTCCAATTTCCTTCTTAATTTTTTTATTGACCTACTCATTTGGGAGCACGTTGTTTAATTTCTGTGTGTTTATAGGGTTTCCAAACTTTCTCTTGTTACTAATTTCTAGTTTCATTCAATTGTGGTCAGAGAAAATGCTTGATATTATTTAAATTTTTTTGGAATGTTTTAAGACTTGTTTTGTGACCTAACCTATGGTATCTCTTTGAGAATGGTACATGTGCTGAGGAGAATGTGTTTTCTGCAGGTGTTGGATGAAATGTTCTGTAAAAATCCAATAGGTCCATTTGGTGTGTAGTGCAGTTTAGGTCTGATGTTTCTTTGTTAATTTACTGTCTGGAAGATCTGTTTGATGCTGAAAGGTTGATTGTTGAAGTCTCTAGTCATTATTGTACTGAGGCATATTTCTCTCTTTAGCTCAAATATTTGCTTTCTCTATCTAGGTGCTCCAACATTGAGTACATGTATATTTATAATTGTTATATCCTCTTGCTAAACTGACCCCTTTATCATTATATAATAACCTTCTTTATCTCATGGTTCTCTCTTGAAATCTATTATGTTTAATTTAAGTATAGCTACTCCTGCTTTTAGTTTTCATTTGCATGGAATATGTTTTTCCATCTCTTTATTTTCAGTCTGTGTATCTTTACAGGTGAAGTCTGTTTTTCTGTAGGCAGTAGATCCATTGGGTCCTTTTAAAAAAGTTTATTCAGTCACTCTATGTCTTTTTATTTGAGGGTTAGTCCATTCACATTCAATGTTAAAGATAAATAAGGACTTACTCTTGCCAATTTTTAATTTGTTTTCCGGTATTTTGTGGTCTTTTCTTCCTTCTTTCCTTTCATCCTATACCCCTTTAAGTGAGGGAGACTTTTTCTGGTAGTATGATTTAATTTCTTGCTTTTTATTTTTATGTATTTGTTATTTGTTTTTCAATTTGAGGTTACTATGAGGCTTGTAAATATTCTTATAACCCATTTTAAACTGATGAAAACTTAACACTGCATAAACAAACATTAAAAAAATTAATAAGAACTCTACATTATAACTTTGTCCCTCTGTTTTTTAACCTTTTGTTGTTTGTCTTTATGTTTTATTATGCTATGCCTTAAAAAACTGTGGTAGTTATTATTTTTTATTGCTTCTTCACTTCTTCTTTCTACTTAAGAGTAGTTTACCCACTACAAATACAATTACAGCATTATAATATTTTGTGTTTTTGTGAGTGCTTACTATTACCAGTAAATTTTGTACCTTTACATAATTTGTTATTGCTCATTAAGATTCTTTTCTTTCTGATTTAAGAACTCCCATTAGCATTCTTACAGGACAGGTCTGTGTTGATGAAATCCCTCAGCTTTTGTTTATCTGGGAAAGTCTTTATTTCTCCTTTGTGTTTGAAGGATATTTTCATTGGAGATGTTCTTCTTGGGTAAGATTTTTCTTTCAACAGTCAAAATATGTCATGCCACTCTCTCCTGGCCTGCAAGGTTTCCATTGAAAAGTCTGCTACCAGATGTATTGGACTTTTATTGTATGTTATTTGTTTTTATTCTCTTGCTATTTTTAGGATTCTTTCTTTATCTGTAACCTTTGGCAGTTTGATTATCAAATGCCTTGAGGTGGTCATCTTTGTGTTAAATCCACTTGGTGTTCCATAACCTTCTTGTACTTGAACATTGATATCTTTCTCTACATTTGCGAAGTTCTCTGATATTATCTCTTTGAATAAGTTTTCTAGCCTTATCTCTTTCTCTATGTCCTCTTTAAAACCAATAACTCTTAGATTTTCCTCTTCGAGGCTATTTTCTAGATGTTGTAGGTGTGCTTCATTATTTTTTCTTCTTTCTTCTTTTGTTTCCTCTGACTGTGTATTTTCAAATAGCCTGTTTTCAAGCTCACTAATGTTTTCTTTTGCTTGATCAGTTCTACTATTTAGA
This sequence comes from Chlorocebus sabaeus, assembly GCF_047675955.1. Taxonomy (NCBI): domain Eukaryota; kingdom Metazoa; phylum Chordata; class Mammalia; order Primates; family Cercopithecidae; genus Chlorocebus; species Chlorocebus sabaeus. The sequence continues at coordinate 43,767,423 of NC_132919.1, forward strand.
GGCTCTGATGCATTCTTCAGTATGTCAATTGAATTTTTCAGCTCGAGATTTCTGCTTGATTCTTTTTAATTCTTTCAATCTCTTTATTACATTTATTTGATAGAATTCTGAATTCCTTCTCTGCGTTATCTTGAATATCTTTAAATATCCTCAAAACAGCTCTTTTGAATTATCTGTCTGAAAGGTAACATATCTTTGCTTTTCCAAGATCAGTCTCTGGTGCTTTATTTCTTTCATTTGGTAAGGTCATTTTCCTGTATTGTCTTGATGCTTGTAGATGTTAGTTTTTGTCTGGGCATTGATAAATGAGGTATTAACGTAGTCTTTGAAGTTTGGGCTTGTTTGTGCTTGTCTTTCTTGGGAAGGATTTCCAGATATGCAAAGGGACGTAGGTTCAAAGCCCAATAATGCTGTGGTTCTTGCAGACTCATAAAGGAACTGCCTTGGTGGTCTTGGATAAGATCCAGAGAATTCTCTGGATTACCAGGCAGAGACTCTTGTTCTCTTCCCTTACTTTCTCCCAAACAAATGTAGTCTCTCGCTCTGTGCTGAGCTGCCTGGAACTGGGTATATGGTAATGCAAACACCCCTGTGGTCACTACTATTGGGACTGTGTTGGGTCAGACCTGAAGCCAACACAGCACTGGGTCTCTCCCACCTACTTTAACTACTACCTGGCTACAACCCGTGTTCACTCAGGGCTCTAGGGCTCTATGATCAGCAGGTGGCAAAACCAGCCAGCTTCATGTCCTTCCCTTCAAGGTGGCAAGTTCCCCTAGGCTCCAGGCAAGTCAAGAGTTGCTGTGTTGAATCCAAGGGTTAGAGTCAAAAACCTTGGAAATTTACCTGATGTTCTATTCTACTGCAGCTAAGCTGGCACTCAAACCACAGGACAAAGTCCTTCCTGCTCTTCCCACTTCTTTCCACAGGCAGAGGAGCTTCTCCTTGCAGCTATCACCACCACCGGCTCATGGGGGCTCTGCCAGGCCACAGGCGATGTTCACTTAAAGCCCAAGTACTCTTCAGTCAGCTTGTTATGAATTCTGCCAGGCCTAGGACTCACCTTTTAGGGCGGTGGGCTCCCCTCTGGCCCAGGGCAGGTTCAGAAATGCTGTTCAAGAGCCTAGACCTAGTCTTAGGTTACGAAGAGCCTGCTTGTTGCTCTACCCTGCTATAGCTTAGCTGGTACCTAAGGTGCAAGACAAAGTCTCCTCTACTTTTCCCTCTGCTTTTCTCAAATTAAAGGAGTCTTTCACTATAGCCTTCACAGCTGAGAATTTGCTGGGTCACACATGAAGTCAGCATGTCTCAGAAACCAAGGCCCACAATGTACTACCTAGGTATTGCTGCTTGTTATTCAGATCCCAGGGGCTTTTTAGTTAGCAGCTGATGAATCCTGCCAGGACTGTGTCTTTCCCTTCAAGCCAACAGTTCCCTTTTGGCCCAGGATGTGCCTAGAAATGTCATCCATGAGCTAGGGCCTGGCCTTGGGGAGGGGTGGCATCAGTGATTCAAGCCTGTCTCTCACACCCTCTTTAATACCTGTTTCAGTGACATGAAGCTAAAACCAGGTACTGTGATTGTTCACCTGATTTTTTGGTTCATGCGATGGTGCTTTTCTGTGTGCAGATGGTTGTTAACATTTGGTGTTACCGCAGCGGGACAGACAAATGGTTTAGGTTTCTATTATGCCATCTTGCTCCACTTGCCAGTTTTAGGCTTTTTAATCTGCCAAGGGATGTACGTACACAGAAGCTTTCTCAGTTCTCTGGGCTTTTTGCATTATCCCATAAAGCATCCTATGCTGCCTGTTAAACTAACATAAAATCTCTAACACATATTCAAGTGAGACTGATGATTATGTAATATTATTATGAAAAAATAAGTTAATTTCATTAATTAGTCAATATCTCAACCCAGTTCTACTAATTGGAAAATAAACTTGGAATTTGTGGTCAAAAATAAATTACACCAATACAGTCATACTGTTTTGGACCTAGTTAAAAGAATTAAATGTTTAAATCACTATGTTTTCTAATTAAGCATCATCCTAGGATACCCTTGGAGAAAACACTGAGTGGAGGGAAATACTCTGTGTGGCTTTCAAGCCAACAGCATTTAAACTATGCTGTCTTGGAGGAGGGAGGAAGTGGGGAGGGAGACACACACAGACACACACACACATATGCAGAATTTTTAGAATTTTAAAATCTATAATCTATGGTGCATGGTATGGATGCTTAAGTCTAAGTTTCTAGAGAAAAAAATAAAACTAAATAATAGTTTCATGAAATCAGTAAAGAACTTCTCTGCAAACATTGTTAAGAATGGATGACATATTTTTTCCTACCCCGTCTTCAGCCTGAAACAATAAGCAAATAAAAATAAACAGAAACCTCCCTTCACATAAGAATTAAAAAATGGCTACCAATTTACCAATCACGAAAGGCATTTGCCCATAATGGACATAGTGTCTAAAAACTGACATATGATTCAAATGTAAACTCAGATCCATATGGTCCAGCCTTGGAGCTGTATAGCAGTCTAGCAGCCAGAAACAATTTAAAAATAATTCAAAACTAAACTTTCTTCTCTCGGAAAAGTCCAGCTCCTTTATTTGCACTCTGAATTTCTCGAATCCCTCTATCCTCTTAAAAGACTTTAGTCCTATAGTTAATCCCTCTCTTTCCTGCATCATGTATCCCCCTGTTTAATGGGATCAATCTAGTCAGCATATGAATAAGTTAGTGCCAACATCTTAACATGCCCTTGATCCCATGTACTCTGTCTAATCATGCCATATTTCTTGACCCTCTTCCCAAAAAATATTCTGGAAAGAGTTGTCTACACTCGCTGTCTCCTTTTTTCTTCTTTTTTTTAAAACCTCTACTCACTCTTTTACCTACCCAATTAGAAGGAGCATGAACATCTGTATGTTAATCATAAGAATTAAAAAATGGCTCCACTGAAATTGTTCTTTTCTTGGAACAGCTTGGAAAAGCTAATGTTCAATGTCCATTCCTCTGATAGCAATGTATTGGCCATTTGCAAACATTGGATAAAGGTTTTTATTCTTTTCTTCTTGAAACATTTTTGTGTTTTGGCTTTCATGACATCCCCTGGTTTTCCTTCAACAACCTTGGCATACTTCATTTTCCTTGAATACTTGGTTGTCTCCTCTTTGTTCATGGGGTTTTTAAATGTTGATGAGACATCAGTATTCTGGTTTTCATTGTATGCTGTCTTTCTAGGTGATCCCATCCAGTCCCATGGCTCCAAATGCAATTTATTGCTAAGGACTCACAAATATACACCTAACCTGCCCTGAAATCCAGATATGTATAGTCAACTGCCTATATGACATTTTAATTTGCTTACCTAACAAAGATCTCAAACTTCCAATTCCACAGCTCCAACCTTAGCCCATGCTACCATCATGTCTTATCTGGGTTTCTGTAGTATCTTCTTCAGTGATCTCCATACTTCCGCCCTTACTTTAATCTATAATCTATGGTGCAAGGTATGGATGCTTAAGACTAAGTTTCTAGAGAAAAACATAAATGTGATGAATATAATATTTATCATTCACACCCCAAGAAATCATGGCGATATTCAAAAATCATACATTGGAACACATCATATGCCCACTGAAAATGGTTAAGTGCCTTTTACTACACTAAAAGTAAAATCTAAAGTTTTGACCATGTCCTACCATGCTTACACCATCTTGACCCAGCTTTCTCACCCACCTCACCTTGCACCACTCTGCACCATTTCCCCATCCAACTGTATCAAGACATTCCTCATACCAGTCTGCTCCTCAGATGAGACTAGCTCTTTTCTGTGTCCCTTGCCCTGAACACCTCTTCCTCAACTTTTCAAAGGGAAATTTACTTTAATCTTGTAGGCTTCAGTTGTAATTTTACTTATTCTAAGATGACATCGCTGACCCCCTCCTCTGCCCCAGTCTCATCATTTCCATCTCAGTGTCTTGTCTAATTCTTTCTTTTTTTTTTTTTTTAGGATTTATTAAGCTGAAATAAATCTTGTGTGCTTGTTGACTATCTCCACCAACTAGAATGTACATTTCGGGAAGGAAACTTGATATTTTGTTCACTGCTCTATCCTCAGTACCTGGAAGAGTGTCTAACACATAGAAGGTACAAAATGGATACGTTATGAGAAGCTACATGAATGAATAACAAATCCTTTGTGAGACTTCATAAAATCGCCTCTGCTGATTTATCTCCTCTCAGCTATACCACATTTTAGTCTGGCTGGTCATTTTCATTTTCTCAGTTGCTCCTTACGGAAGTTTAGAAATTGGTCTAGGGGAAAAAAAACACACAAAAAGCACAACAGGTTCTCCTCGAAGTATGGGAAAAGGGACCAACTAGTGCTTGGGAAGGAATGTGAGTGAACATCTATACATTAATTAATTGATCCCCTTCATAGACTCATATTTTTTCAAATCTAAAGAAAGCTAAAAATTTCTAGACATTAGTGAGCTTGTCTTAAAAGCCTAAACAAAGAATTCTTTACCAGAAATTAAGATGATCAAGCGTGAGGTGGCATAAGGAGAAGAAACAAACACACATTTAGGGACCCAGTTTTGTACTACTAGAAACGCACACCATCTTTCCTTTTTCTTAGACAGCCTCTGATCCAAGAGAGATGAACCGAGGTGAGGTAGAGTAAAAGAATAAGGGGAAGCCAGGTGCAGTGGCTCACACCTTTGGGAGACTGAGGCAGGCAAACCACTTGAACCCAGGAGTTCAAGGCCAGAGGCCAGACTGGGAAAGATAGTGAAACCCTGTCTCTACCAAAAATGCAAGCAAGCAAGCAAGCAAGAAGGAAGGAAGGAAGGAAAGAGAAAGGAAGGAAGGAACGAAGGAAGGAACGAAGTAAGGAAGGAAGGAAGGAAGGAAGGAAGGAAGGAAAAGAAGAGAAGAGAAGATGAAGAGGGAAGGAAGGAAGGAGAGAAGAAGGAAGGAAGAAAGAAACGAAAGAAAAGAAAGAAAGAAAGAGAAAGAAAGAAGAGAAGATGAAGAGCGAAGGAAGGGAAGGAAAGGAAAGGAAAGGAAGGAAGGAAGGAAGGAAGGAAGGAAGAAAGAAAGAAAGAAAGAAAGAAAGAAAGAAAGAAAGAAAGAAAGAAAGAAAGAAAGAAAGAAAGAAAGAAAGAAAGAGAAGACGAAGAGGGAAGGAAGGAAAGAAAAGAAAGAAACAAAGAAAGAAAGAAAGAAAGAAAGAAAGAGAGAAGGAGAGAAGGAAGGAAGGAAGGAAGGAAGGAAGGAAGGAAGGAAGGAAGGAAGGAAGGAAGGAAAGAAAGAAAGAAAGAAAGAAAGAAAGAAAGAAAGAAAGAAAGAAAGAAAGAAAGAAAGAAAGAAAGAAAGAAAGAAAGAAAGAAAGAAAGAAAGAAAGAGAAAGAAAGAAAATTAGCTGGCCATGGTGGTGCATGCCTGAAACCCCAGCTACCAGGGAGTGTGAGGTGGGAGAATCACTTGAACCTGGGAGGTGGAGGTTGCAGTGAGCCAGGTTCATGTCACTGCATTCTAGCCTGAGTGACAGAGCAAGACCCTGCCACACACACACACACACACACACAGAGAGAATAAGGGGAGAAAAAGCAATCTTTTTTAAAAAAAGTCCTCTTCTGATTAAGCATAGATTTATAAAACTAAATTACGTAGAGGGTCCGTGAGCTTGAATAATCTTAACTCCAAAAGTGGGAATTCTGAAAATGGAGGAGAGATTCTGCCAAGACAGGGGAGAGAGAACGTTATTATAAGCTCTCTGCTAACTTCAATTACTTTTTTTCTTTTTTAACCAACTAGCAGGACCAGAGACGGATGCCTACATTCAGAGAGAAACAATAACCTATATGTATATATAAAAATGCAGTCATGTATCACTTAATGACAAGGATAAGTTCTGAGAAATGCCTCATTAGGTGATTTGGTTGTTGTGCAAATGTCATAGAGTGAACTTACACAAACCTAGATCATATAGCCTACTGCACATCTAGGGTATCTGGTATAGCCTATTGCTCCTAGATTACAAATCTAAACAACGTCTATACTATACAGAATACTGTAGGCAATTGTAACACGAGGGTATTTGTGTATCTAAACATATGTAAATATGTAAAAGGCACAGTAAAAATACAGTATTATAATCTTATGGAATCACTGTAGTTCGTATGGCCCATTATTGACTGAAATGTCATTATGTGGTACATGATTGTATGTGATATTACTATAAACAATAAGAAGAGGAAGAACTGACCAAATCCAAGAGGAAAATAATAAATAAATGGGATTTAAGAATTGGACATGAGAAGGCAATTTATTATTATTTTAAAATGATACAGTAGGCCAAACAATGACTTCCTAAGACTTCCATGTCTTACCTCTGGAACCTTTCATGGTAAAGGGGACTTTGTATATATGATTAAATTAAGGATCATGAGATGTGGAGATTATCTTGAGTTACCCAGGTAGGCCTAATATAATCACAGAAGTCCTTGTAAGAGGGAGGCAGTGGAGTTACGATTTAAGTGTAAAGTAGAGAGAAGACATGAAGATGGAAATTGAGGTCTGAGCGAAGGGAAGATGGTATACTGCTAACTTTGAAGATGGAGGAAGAAACCACAAGCAAAAGAATGTAGGTGGTTTCTAAAAGCTGGAAAAGACAAGGAACCTTAATTTTCCCTAGAGCCTCTAAAAGAAATGCAGCCTCATGGGTTCATTTTAGACTTCTGACCTCTAAAACTGTAAGATAATGTATGTTGCTTTAATACTAAGTTTATGGTGATTTGTTATAGCAGCAATAGTAAACCAATGCAGATGATATGTTTATATATGTCTGGAAAGCATAAGATTATAAATATTGAAAATCTCTAAGAGATAAAACTATTCAATAAGATTTCTACTTATACATTATATGCAGAAATCAATAGCTTTTTTTTTTGTATACAAAAAGGAACCAGTTAGATAATATAGTGAAACAATGGATCTGATTATTTTATCCACAAAAAAATATGAAGTCCCTTGGAATAAGTAGACTGGAAATGGGAAAACTCCACAGTTCTCAATATTGGCTGCATATTATTATCATCTGGGAGAAGTAAAAATCCTAATGCTCAGACTGCACCACTGCAGACAAAGTTAATCAGAATTTCTAGGAGAAAGCCTTGCCATTCTTAAAGCCCCCCAGGAATTTCAATGTGTAGCCAGGTGTGAGAACCATTGGTAAATTGTATTTTGGATGGGTGGGAGCAGGAGGTGAATGTAGAGTTACAGTAAATTAGGAAAGGATAAACAAGCCCATACCTGAGGATTGAGCACCTGGAATGGGACGCTGATTACAGCAATAGAAGGGCACTTTGCAGAAAGTACTGAAAAGACTTAGCGACAAATTGAATGTGGAAAATGAAGAAAAAAGCTAATTTGATGATTTTTCAAAGGTTGCAAAACTGACAGAATGTTGATGTCACTGACTAATTCAAAGTATATAGGGGAACAGATATCCAGATGGAAGGAAGAAAAAATTGTTGATGTGTTGAGATCGACGTGATGGCAAGGAAAACATGTGCATCCTTTAAGCAATTAATTGTATGTATTTGCAATCTTAGGAAAATTGACTTCACCAGAGACAAAATTTGGGAATCACCAGCCCAGAGATAAAAGAGTGAGAGAAAAAAACAGCTTCACAAAAATGACTATAGTCTAAATGTTTGTTTCCCTAAAATTCATATGTTGAAATCTTAATCCACAAAGTGATGGTATTGGGAGGTGGAGCCTTTGGGAGTTGAGTAGGTCGTCAGGTTGGAATCCTCTTGAATGGGATTAGTGCCCTTATAAAAGAGGCTCCAGTGAGAACGTTGCTTCTTCCACCATTTGAAGTTATAACAAAAAGACTGCCATCTGGGAAGTGAGCACTCAACAGACACCGAATCTGCTGGCACTTCAGTATTTGACTTCTCAGCCACTGGAAAGGTAAGAAATACATTTCTGTTGTTTATAAGCCAATGAAATTTTGTTATAGCACTTCAAAGCAAACAAAGACAGAAAGTCTCTAAGAAAAGAAAGAGGGAGCAGTGACCAAAAGAGAAAAATAAGTAAAAATGATAGGATATATGTTACTGTTATACAGAGTGGCTGTAACTGTGAGAAAATATGATTTTGGAAAGAGGTGTTTTGAAGGCTCAAAAACAGAATTATAAAAAAAAGAGGTTTGAGAAAAGCTGTTGGATTTACCACTAGCAAAGCTACAAGGCAACTAACCAGAAAACCAAGTAACATTAAATATAGACAAGAATATGAAATCTTGTGTATCCGTGGAAGGTAAAGAGCATATTTGGAAGTGTTGGTGATATTCACCAATTGAATCTAAGAGAAATGAATGCTTTTTTTAATTGGCCAGTTAATTAAAAAAATATGTGTTGAGCATGAAACACAGTGCTTAGTGCTATGGAAAATGCTGAAGTTTGAAAGCTTCATTCAGGTTACCACAGAGATTTTATAGTTTGGAACATGATGTTTTAGTTGCTTTGATGGATATTTTGATGGCTGTGTAGGTCACTAGTCACTTTGAATAAATGTCAGTGGGGAAGTGCTGGCATGTGTTGAAAGCCCAAATGTAATCAAAATTCTAAGTATCATTCTGTTGCATCCTAAAACTGCCTCAAAACATGCAATATTTATTTTCTTTGGTACAATGACTTTTTGACTATACTTTAAAAATGCACTTTAAATGTTCCTAAATGTGTTTACTATGGGCATGTCTAGCAAATCTACACTGTTGGCCGACAAAATTAGGACTGGAAATATTAGATGACTTGACTAGAATAAAATAGCATTTGGGAAGTGAAAGATCAGATTCCCAAACCTTTTAAGTTGCATCAAAATGATCCTTCTATTTTGGTAATGTATAAATACATAATAAGAGTTGTCAAAATCTGTATTGCCTCAAACCCAATAGAAGCTTATTTTTTCCTCATGAAGCAGGCCATGGTATGTATGCTTGGTCAGTAGGAAACTCTTCTCACATGGTGATTCAGGGACCCAGGCTCCTTCCATATTGTGGCTCCCCCATTCTGGAGGTCCCATGGCAATATTATTTTCTGCGTTCAGTTAATGGAAGGGAAAAGGAAGTGGTGAAAAGGCATCTGAACTTCTGAAAAGCTTTGTCTGGCAGGTGATACAAATCAGTTCTTAGAGTCCTTTGGTAAGAATTGCTCGTATGGCTACATCGCATATCACTGAAAAATGAGCTGTGTAAGAGAATGAATTTTATGAACAGAGAAAGTCTCTCCTATACTTTAAATATCAGATGTTTAAAGTCAATAATTGAATTCAGTATTTGAATAGTAATGCTGAGTTGACACATCAGGAAGCTGGTTGCTAAGGGAGATCACTGCATGATAACTAAGTCCCTTTGTTTGGTTTCTGCAAACATACTGCAACCAGATGATTTTTAGTGGTACTTCTAACCTAGTATCTAATTTATTGAAATGCACAATTTCTTACTGTCTTTTGAATGCAGTGTACAAACATAGTCACAGAAATTCTCCGACTGTCACATCACTACTATGATTTTTTGTAATGTTCTCACCTTTTCCCTGGCCTGTAAATGCTTTACCATGCAAGAGAGAGATTTTTGTTGTTGTCGTTGAAGAATTTTTATTTAAGTAAGTTTCACTAACAATAGCAAAATATATCTCTCTCCAGGTTTCTTCTGGATAGGGGAAAACCAGCATAGATTTTCTACAGCTGGTAAAATACAGGTCTGAAGGACAAGCAGCAGAGACCAGATCATAGTTTAGGCTGTTGAGCAAGAAGTCATATTTGTGCTGTTATTGGCTCAGGGTGCTTGGCTCTACAGTCCTGTGTAGTGACATGGCAGATGCCAATTTTAATAAGGAAAAAGGCAAGTAGTGCTGATATGTAAATATCTGAAGCATTCTAGTGGAGCTGCTGATTAAATTGCTTATTTATTACGTTGAAAACTCAAACAGAAGTAAAGAAGGAAGCAGGAATCTATTCCCCAAAGCAGGTCTGATTGTAGACTCGTATGCTGCAGGTAGAATATATATCCTGAGTGTTTTCTCTAAGCAAGAGTAAAAACTGCTGGTATTTTCCCCTGCGTGTCAGCAGCTGCAGAGTAAGGGTGGATGGGCTCATGGTTGCTCCCTGTAGGTCAAAAATTCATTATTACTCCCCTTTTTATTGCATCCATGCTGATGTATTTAATTTAGCAGAATGAAATGAGATGAAAGGAAAATAGAAATTGTGATAAAAATAATTTGGTATTTCATGAGAGCCTTTATTTTCAGAGAATTGTAGTCCCTTAGGAACTCTGAACTTCATTGCTTCTCTCTCAGCCAGAGTTTCAGACTGTGAAGGCTGAAAAAGGAAATATTTTGTGCTCATCCTTTGACCTTCTAGATTTCTTATTCATAAAATGAAAATATCAGTGTTGAGAAAACTTAGAGGAGGATTATAATAGAGTTAGGATGCGCAATATTGAATTCCTAGGTGTAAGGTAGAACCTGAGGCCAGTTAAATTGTAATTTCCTTTTTTTCCCCCAAAAGTTCTTTTATTTTTCCTTAACATTCTGCATTTCATTGTGCTTTAGCATGTATGCCAGTCATCCACTTATTGTCTCTCACTCCAAATACATCTTTCTTTGTCATTCTTAGTAGCGTTGGAGCTGGGCCCAATAAACTTTTCTCTTTAGCCAACTGGAGCGATGCTAGCCTTCCTCAGCTGAGGACACTGAAGGTATGCTGCGAGAGAAAGGGCCTTATTTTCCTAGTTCTGAGGCTTTTCTCATTATTCCTATAGCATGACAGCTGGTGAGCAGCTTCACTGTGAATCTCACCACCACCCCAGTGGGTGGGCTTTGCAGGAGGCCTTACTGATACCCAAGCAGGCATTTCCTGCTTGCTAACTTCCACTGGTGGCACTTTGGCAAGTTTCTTTCTTGCCTGTCCAATGAGCCACAGCCACAACCTCTTCAATGAGATCTGAATCTCAGCCTCATGGGAGGCGAATCTTGTCAAGTTTGTCCCTTCCTTGAGTACTCATTCTCAGCCCTAGAAGTAGTGACTTTTTCCCACATTTGCTATTCATGTATCTTTAGAGTTCTCTTTATTATTCTTGATAGTCAATCTCATTTTACTAAATAACAGTTCTTTATATATTTTTCTTATGCAAGTTACTGGTATGGTTTGTCTCCCACTGAACCTTGAAAGATCCCAGAGTGTTTCCAATTTCTTTTGTGATTAGGGTTGTCCTAGCAGGGATTTGTAGATGTGCTTATGTATTGTGGGATCTGGCCAGCAGCCCACAATGCAACGGGGCTCTTTGTTCCCAGGTGGATCGGCAGGTCAAGAAATAATAGACACACAAGATAGCGAAAGCTGGGTCTAGGGAGGTCACCGCCTTCTGGTCCTGTGATGCTGCCAATGCACTGGATATACCAGCATTTATTATTAAGTTTAGTGAGGACGGGGTAGGTTAGTGAGGGATTTAGGGTCATTTGATTATAAGGTGAGATGGTCACATGGGGATGAAGTAATTCTTTAACATAACATTGGTATGCAGAAGTACAGTATATAGAGATAAGAATTTATAATATAGTGTGTGTATCAGTAATTTCTAACAGAGCCTTAAAACAGAAACACAGTCTTTGCATAACCTATGATTAGCAAGATATTAATCAGCAGTAACAGTTGCAGCAAAAGCTGGTTACAAACAATCCATAGAAACAGGACGTGAAGCAGACAACTTGTTAGACCATAAATTCTCAGAAGGGGGTATGCCTTAACCCTAAAGAGGCCTAGAAGAGCCGTGGCAAGATGAGGGCTTTTATAGCCCCGTCTTATCCATATGAACTGGCGCCCCTCATGCATCCATTTATAGGCTCTCCACAAGGGTTGCATTCCATTCCCAGAGCTATGAACATCTGCTTTTCTGGGATAGGAATCTTGGTGATGTGAAACCTCCCTGACTGCACGTTCGTTCATAGGCTCTCTGCAGGGGGAAGCACATCACACACTGTTGGCTCATTCTGGCAGCCCAACCTGGCGTTGTCTTTACACAATCCTGCATGCAACTTTGTATTTACAATAATCAGGAGTACTTCATCTTTTATTCTGTAGTAATGGTTTCAGGGGGTCTCCCTCCACTTATGGGTACTAGGAAAAGTACATATAGTTAGTTCTAAGTTATATCTGATCACGAAGATGCCAGGGGTTCCTGGGTCTGGTGGCAGAAACTTTTGACACCAATGAATGAGTGTTCATATATTTTAAGATATCAATAGGCTATAATGAAGAGGTTAAAAACAACAACATTGGATAAGGCACCAGGGTAAATCTTTTATTATTAAGTTTGTTTCTCTACTGTCTTGATAAATGGCCCTGCAGCTCTATATGGCATGATCCTACAGTGACAGGAAGAAAGTGATCTGGGGATGGTGAAAGATGCTGCAATGAACATATTTCACCCATTCATTTTGAGTTGGGCTTATTTGTCCTCCTGACTACTTCCATTAAACTTATTTATGCCTGATGTTCCACTACTGGAACTCTAAGCATGTGGGAGTTATTTATATCCTACTTCTCAAGGTAATTGCCAAGGTCTGATTTCAAAATTCAAATAATTACAACCTCAGGCATGAATGGGTTAAACTGATGGACACTCCTACGGATATGAAATATGAAAGTGTTCTCTGTCTTTACTGTTGATCTTGATGACACCTAGGTGAGTCACATTATATAACTTGTCCTCCAGATTGAGCATTACAATCAATATAATACATATAACATTTATATTGGAGTGATTTTTGTAAATAATGAGACACAGATGCCTTCTGCATACTGAGGTTTGCAAGTAAAAACAGTCAAATCCCAAAGAATAAATTTACTAAGACACGTACAGGATGTTTATGAGGAAACTATAAAACTAGACTGAAGAACTGTATTAGTTATCTATTTCTGTATAAAATATTACTCCAAATTTTAGCAGATTTTAATATGTAACTGTTATATATCATGTGACACATTTTCTGAGGACCAGGAATTTGGGCAAAGCTCAGCTGGATGTTTCTGGCTTGGGAGCTCTTACAGGATTACAGTTAAGATGTTGTATAGGGTCACAATTGCCTGAAGGCTAAAATATGTGATTTTGAGATGGCTCACCTACCTGGCTGGCAGGTTGGCTTGGCTGTTTAGTGGAGGCTGCAGTTCCTCATTAACTGGACTTCTCCATAGGGCTGCTGGAGCATCCTCACGACATGATGACTGGCTTCCCACCAGGGTGAGTAATCCAAAAGATAGCCAAAGGACAATGCCTTAGAAATAGCATATTGTTACTTCTGCTGTATTCTGAGGATTACTCAGAGCAACCCTGATAAAATGTAGGAGAGGACTACGTGAGGAATTTGATACCAGGATGTGAGGATCATAGGGGATTGTCTTGGAGGTTGGCTACCACCAGTGCTTAAATATGAGTTGAATAAGTTAAGAAAAGTACATGTTTCAGGATGGGAAGACCAATACTTTATAAAATATTAATTCTCCCCAAAGTATACATATTAATACTATTCAATGCTATTCCTATAATGTTAATAAGTTATTTTTAGGTCAAGGACTTTGACAAGTTGGCTGTTTTTAAATAAAGTATGATAAATGCATTAGACACATGAAGATATTTTCAAATTTTGACAAAAGATAATTAAGTAGGCATTTGCCCTATTTGCTATTTTTTAAGCTCTAGTAATTAAACCAATGTAGTGGTGCTGGCTTAAAAATAATTTAATAACCTGGTGAAAATCAATAGTGGTAGTGAAAACTCTTGACTTTTTTTGCTGACAGTTTGAAGCTCCAACACACTTTCTGCCCATATTTGGGCAAGCTGATAAAAAAAAAAGCTTAGGTGTTCCCTTCTTTGGCATCTGCAGGAAGTTCAAGCCACCCAAGACCCTGTCTTCCATGGGAACCCTCATTCCAGCCCCCATTCTCTCACCACCATAAACACTTTTGTTGTGGGTTGAATTGTGTCCCCATCAAAATTAATGGCCTCAGGATCTAACCCCCAGTACCTCCCTCAGAATGTGATCTTTCCAGAGACAGGTGGTTTTTGTTTTGTTTTTTTAAGAGCACTAATAAAGTTAAAATAAGGTTATTATTGTTCCTAATTTGCTATAACTGGAATCCTTATAAGAAGGGAAAATTTGGACACAGAGAATCATGCTGGGAGAACGCCATATGAACATGAAGACAAGCCAAGGAAAGAAGCCCAGAGCAGATTCCTCCTCACAACCCTCGGAAAGTACCAACCCTGCCAGTATCCAATCTCTGGCTGCTAACTTCCAGAATTGTGTGACAATAATTTTCTGGTGTTTAAGCCACCCAGTTTGTTATGGCTCCCCTAGCAAACTAATGAAACTTAACGCCGGCATTGTTTTCCTGTTCTCTCAAGCCATTGTTGGATTTGTTTAGGAACTTTTCCTGGTGCCAGATTCTTGGGTTCAAATCCAGATATGCAATTTACTAACAGCATGAATTTGGGCAATTCATTAACCTTTAGAGGCTTCAATTTTTCTGGTATTTACACTGAAAATAATAAGATTAATACTTCATAAGGTTGTTTGAGGGAAAATTAGCTTAACTTTCCAAAGTGTTAAGAAAGTACCTGATATATAATTAGCATTGTATTTCATTTGTTAATAAATGATAAATGAAACATTATCATTTGTTTAGTAAAAGAAAATATTATTCTATACATGTGTAAGGTTTTCAGACAAACTTAAATGGATGCCCATTTCACATTGTACATACTTCCATATACAAAACCAATTTCCAGGTGGAATAAACATGTATTATTTAAAATAAAATAAATAGAAGACAATTCCATTCATACAGCTCCATTCTTTCATAAATCATATATGTTTATAAAATGTGTATAAAATGCAAATGTATGGATGTGAAACACTAGAGGTGATATAGTCAGGAGTATGTTAGAGGAGAGACTGGCTAGATGTACATTAGTCCTGTTTCCTTTTTTTTTTTTTTTTTTGGTAGTGCAGGAAATCTAAATTGCTTATCCTTTTTTCTGTGTGGTTGGGATCTTGTGACTATTCTGAGCAATGAGGTCTAGGAAGAAGTGATAAAGATCATTTAAAGACCTGGCCATACAACATCTGTATAGCTTTTCATACTCTCTTATTCCCCTATCCGCAAGCCTACAAGCAAACGATTATGAGGAGGCAAAGCCACACAATGAGTAACCACTGCAAGCAGAGTCACCTGGAAGAAATACCTTGTTCTGTAACATGAACAAGGAATAAACTTTCATTCTGGAAATCCACAGGTATTTTGGGGTTATTTGGAATAGTAACTAGCTTTACATGTCCTAATGAATGCTGGAGGACTGCTTTCATATAGAATGAAAAAAGTGTTGCTTTTTAGAACCAATCTTTGTAAAGGCAAAACAATGTGGCTAATAATGAATTGCACAAACCCTTCTGCAAGAGTAAAGATAGCTAGCTATGCTTTTGGAATTGACCATTGCCAGTAGAGAGTATAAACATATAATAGTCAGAAATGAATGCTTATGACCTAATATGTGACTGTCTGAATTCATCTTTGGCAAAATGGTTTAGGGACAGCAGTGCAACATAAGCAACTCCAGCTTGACTAAAACCAAGCATATGAAATCAATGTTGTCTGTAAGCCTAGCTGAGAAAGGCTCAAAATGAGAAACTGTAGAAGTTTTTAAAAACCTTCCTCACAAAATCATACTATCAAATAATTGGCAAATTGAGAAAAACATTTGCCTAATATGCAACTAAGGTTGCTATCCTTAGTAAGTAAAAATGTGTGTAAATCACTAAGAAAACAATATCCTAATGGAAAAACTGATAAAAAACAAGAACAAATATTTAACACATACCCAAGCATAAAAATTCTGTTGGCCAACAAATATGGGATAAAATGTTTACTTGCACTTCTTAACAAAGAAATATCAGTTGAAGCAACAATAAAACAATGTTTTAGAACTAAAAGTGAATAGAGTTCAGTGTTGATGTGGATGTTGGGAAGTAGGCATTCTCATATAACCTTTTTTATGGGGGAATTGTAACTGTTTTTGGAGGACAATTTGCACATACCTTTTGATCTCAGCTTTACTTCTATCATTTACATATTTATTCTTTAAGACCAAGTAATTCTGTGTAGAGTTGTTTATAATAGTGAAAACTGAAAACAGTTTAAATGCCCCAGATCAGGTGATCAAATAAGTTATGGTGGATTCTTACAATTGACTGTTATTCAGATGTTAAAATAAATAAGGTAGATATTTGTGACCTAGTGTAGAAATAGTTCCATAATATATTATTTATGGTTTGGAGGTGGGCACAAGGAGACTATATAACCCTTTAGACATATATATACATATATATGTATATAAACATGTACATGCATGTATGTATATGTACGTGTGTGTGTGTGTGTGTATTTTTTCCAAGCTTCACATCCTTTTCTTTCAGAGTTACTTTGCACTAATGTTTTAGGAAAAAGAACTTTTATCTCGCATTCCCTCCTCAGTATTTATTCTACTTCTCTTCTAATACCTGCTTCTTTCAAATATACTTTGAGTTATTATTTCCATTTAGAAATTGCCGTCTTTCTCCAATATGATATTATCACTATCACATGCTGGCCTCAATAGAGAGGTAAAATAGGAAAGGAACAGTGAGTGCTCCTTGCCAAGAACAAGACTGTTAAAAGAAACTCGAAGAAGAAAATCAAGATTTTATGTCAAAGTAGAGAAAGGGTTTAGTATATACTCATCACTTTGTGTGTTGAACAGAACAAGGAAAGAGGTATTTGTTGTGGATAAACTGGCCTGAAATGTCTCTCCTACGGAAGAAGGAAGAGAGAGCTCAGTCTTTCACCTGTGGTATCTTCAGCTTCTCTCACTGATTTGATTCCAGCATCTCCTTCCCTCTACTAAAATTTACTTTGACTTTTGACAAGGATGCCATTTAGCAGAGGGGATACCAACTTGATCTGACAGATTTTAGAGTTAACAGTGCTGTTAAAATAGCTGTCAAAGTAAACCCTGCCAGAATTCATGGCACTCATGAAATAAAGAGAGTAATTTGTTCAAAATCTTATTATCCCGAGAGCATGTATATTAGGAAAGGAAGATGAGGTGCTGCTTAATGTACCTTGTGACTAAGTATATCTCTTCTCCTAATTCTAACACATGGACATAAGAAAGGGCTTAGCTTTCCATTGAAATGGGCAGCAAGATGTTTTTTGATGAAGGAAAATAAGGAATAAGATATTTCTTGTCTCCTCATCTTTTCCTTATCCCACACCACACAAATACCTTCAGAGAGCACCATAATGCTTTTGCAAAACTGAGACAACTCCCAGGCTTGGCATTGAAATTTAACTAAATGTGACTCAGTGGTTAGGGCTGTACTGCCTCCTTAGGGCGCATTGATGGAAAGGGCAATCACACAATACAGGATGCTGTCGGGTAATGCTTTTCAATCACTGGAGCTTTCTATGATAAATATTGTATTCAGCAGCATGTATTATGCATGCTTTTTGCAAAATGTCTGCAAACTAATTTCTGGCAAGCACAGATGACAGAAAATACTTAATGCAGGGCACTGGCAGCTTGTAGACATGCTGGAATTCAGTGCAGGCAGAAACTCTTACAGACAGGGAGATAAAGGCCTTCACAAATGGGATAATGATAGTTTTCAGTGCCAAGTGCATTTTCATTTAAAGGACTTCAAAATGCTTCCTAAATGTTGTCCTATTCTTCAGTGTGTAAATTAGTAAAATGGAACAGAGAGAGGTTAAGTGATTTTCTACCACCTTCTAGCAAATCTAATATAGGTGAGAGTTCTGACATTATATTTATGAAACTCCCCAATGGGCGCCTGGCAATTTTTGACTCCCTTCCCACATCAAGGAAGTTAGGGTGATGCTTTAGTGCTGATTGAAAGTGTCAAGTGTTCGTAGGTGTTGATTTGAAATGGTCTAGATGACATAGAATATTGTAGAAGACACGCCCTGACCAACAAAATTGGAATGAAATGTGTTTACATGAGAATTAGGGGGCTCGGCATGGGTGGAGAGAGGCTAAACCTCCTTCATAGCCTGGGTCCTACAGGTCTAATATATTATAGCTTTTAGTCTACAACCAAAGGGAAGCCAACAACAGAGCAGGGAGAATTCAGAGGTTTATACCTTCCACATATCTGAAAACAATTGAAAAATAACATAAATACCATCGATTCGAGGGCTAGAAGGAACCCTAGATATTGTCTCCATTACCTGCCGCCTTATTTTACAAATGAAGAAATAGAAGCCTCATGAGCCATAGTTATAAAATGACTGGATCCACATTATACGCTGAGTTAGTGAGGAACCAGAAAAAGAAACTAATCCAGTTGTGTCTCTCTACTGCTTGAAGTTAAGGAGTCTAGAATATTTGTAAATCAATTATTTCTCAGAAATGTAGGAAGGAGGTACCAAAGCTATCATTCCTTTGAATATTCTCTCAGCCCTACTCTCTTTCTCTTCTTCTTCTGGATGCCTAATGATATAAACATTGACTTCTTTGTTATTGTCCCACAAGTTTCTGAAGTTCTGTTTATTCTTTTCCTCAGTGTACTTTCTTGGTTGTTCATATTGGGTAAACTCTTTCATTTGCCCTCCGTTCACTGATTCTATCCTCTCTCATCTCTACTATACTATTTAGCTCACTCACTGAGTTTTTTTCTTTCTGTTATTGTAGTCTTACAGTTCTACAACTTGCATTTGATTTTTATTACAATTCTTATTATGTGTTGTTATACACTATTTTAAAATTTACTTCAAAAGAATTTCTAATTATTTGTTGAAGCATTTTTATGATGGCTGCTTTAAAATTAGCGTCACATTGTGCCAACATCTGATTCATCTTATGTTTGCATCAGTTGATTATCTTTTCTCATTCAAGTTGTGATTTTCCTGATTCTTGGTATGATGAGTTATTATTTATTGTATTCCATACATTTTATCTATTATGTTAGGACACTCTGGGTACTATTTAAATCTCTTATTTTAGCAGGTGATCACTCTGTTTAGATTAGCATGCAAATCGTGGCCTACCTTTGCAGGCTGTAATTTCAATGAGAGTTTAATTTTTAATCTTTGCAATGTTGTTTTGGTCTATCTGATTTATCTGGTGCCATTGGGTCTCCGTTGGTTCCTACTGGTGCTGTCTAAGGGGGTAGACACAATTTCTCTGGCCTGGGCCACCTCAGTGTCCCTTAGTTAAGAATGGAAGGCTCAGGACATAAAGAGGATTCCTGGGTCAGACAACTTACGACAGGGACCAAGCATTGGGGAAGAAGGACACTTCCCATGGCTGCTGCTTATTAATGGGGATTCCCATCCATTCTCCTCACCAGTGGTGCCAGGCTCTCCTGATGTTATCACAGGAACTCCCATTCCATCCTAGAAAATAATTGGGCCTGTCAGGGCTGCCCTTGGTTGCTAGGTCAGAGGTCAAGAAACAGCAGGCCTGGGGTACTTTCTTCTGTCGGGTCATGGTGGTAGGGTATAGTAAGATATCTTGTTACTGTGCTCTTCTTTCAATGCAGAGGCCCTAGACCAGTTTGCCTTCCAGGTATTATACTTGTATTTAGTGTATGTGTGGGGGCAATAAGTCTTTGCCATTGCAGCTGCATCAGAAGTCCTCTAATTGCAGCCAGGAGTGGTGGCTCATGCCTGTAATCGCAGCACACCGAGAGGCCTAAGTGGGTGAATTGCTTGAGCCCAGGAGTTCAAGACCAGCCTGGGCAACATGGTGAAACCCCATCTCTGCAAAAATACAAAAATTAGCCAGGCATGGGGGTGCATGCCTGTAATCCCAGCTACTTGGGAGGTTGAGGTAGGAGGATCACTTAAGCCCAGGAGATGGAGACTGCGGTGAGCTGAGATTGTGCCAATGCACTCCAGAGAGTGAGATCCTGTCTCAATTTAAAAAAGTCTCCTAATTTCATTTTTATTACCATTTTATTCTTAGTTGTGGGGTGTGTGTGGGGTGTGTGTGTGTGTGTGTGTGTGTGTAAACTGGCAACCAAAAGATGGGAAGTTTTGATCTCCCAAACATGGGTATTGTTCTTTTTACTTTTTGTTCTATCAGAATCTCAGAAGTTCCCTGGTAAGCCCTATTATGTTTCCTACAGTGAGCCTGAAAGGCTTGAACTAACTCCTTGCTCTTGGAATGGGGGTTGTGTAGGGGTGACAACCATACAATGCATCATTGGCTTTTTGAAAATGTATTATGACTTCAGAGACTTTTGAATACAGACATCAAAGAAGCTGAGAAATAAAAGCATAGTGTTTCCTTATAAAAATAACTCTGCTTTTCTTATATAAAGACATTTGATCATTTTATTTAAGTTTTTAACTTTAAACATTTTTAAAGTTTTATTTTTCAGCTTTATTGAGTTTGTTTTTCTTTTTTCTCTTTCTTTTTTTTTTAAATCTTTTTTATTTTTTTGAGACAGGGTCTGGCTCTGTTGACCAGGCTGGAGTACAATGGTGCAAACTCGGCTTGCTGCAGCCTCCATCTCCTGGGCTCAAGTGATCCTCCCACCTCAGCCTCCTGAGAAGCTGAGGCTACAGGCACATGCCACTACACCCAACTATTTTTTTGTATATTTGTAGAGATGGCATTTTACCATGTTGCCCAGGCTGGTCTTGAATTCCTGGACTCAAGCAATCTACCTGCCTCAGCCTCCCAAAGTGCTGGGATTACAGGTGTAAACCATCATACCCAGCCTATTGAGGTATAATTAACACTGAAAAGTTGTATGTATTTGAAGTATACAGTGTAATGTTTTGATGTATGTACACATTATAAAATGATTACCACAATCAAGCTAATTAATATATCTATATCTTCACATAAATTCCATTTTGTATGTGTGGTGAGAACATTTAAGATCTCTTCTCTTGGCAAATTTCAAGTATGCAATGCCTGAAAATATGTAGTAACCATGATATACATTTTAGACCTCTAAAACTTATTCATCTTGCATGACTGAAACTCTACAGACTTTCTTGACCACATCTTCATATTTTCCTCATCCTTTTTCCCCTGGTAAACACCATTCTGCTGTCTGCTTTTATGAGTTCAAATGTTTAGATTCCTTTATAGTTTTCAGTGTATAGACTGTTCACCTTCTTTATTAAATTTATTCTTATATGTATTTACTCTTTTTGATACTCTTCTTACAGGATCCTTGGGGTGTCACTTTTCTGACTGGAAACCTCTGTGGCCAGTGGTGCCTTTGCCCAAGTTCTGCTCAGGTACACTGGACTCACTCTACCCACTCAGCCTGGCAGGCTACACTTGGCTCAGGCTACCAGCCTGGATCCCACGCCTACCAAGGGCGAGTCAGGCGTGGAGTGGTGAGGGGTGTGTGAGTGAGCATGGGGTCTGGCTACTGCACACAGTCAGATATGATGGGTGCTGCAGGGGGTTGGTGGCTCAAGTGCCAGCATGGGTGCCGACTCTCTGTGAGGCTGCAGCTATACCAAGTTCACTGCAAGCAGCTTCCACTGCTGGCGTTGGGGAATATGGTAGCACCTGGAAACCCGGAAATGCCAGGAACTTCTGGGCACCCAAAAGGAAGTCACAGTCCTGGCTTAAGGAACTCCCAGGTCTGGGTTCTAGCCCTGTTTGTGTTAGAACTCTTTTAGCTTCACCATTTGGCAGGTCCTGAGTTCTTGTCCTGCAGCCAGAAAGAATGCGGTATGCAGACACATGGAGGGTGAACAAGGTGAAGAGGAGATTTATTGGGCAATAGAACAGCTCAGAGGAGACCTACAGCGGGCAGCTCCTCTCTGTAGCCAGGGCATCCCAACAAGTGTTCGGCTCTCAGCAGAGAGGTTATTTCTTTGTCTTATTACATCAGTTGGGACTTCCTTTTTTTTGATTTCAACTTTTATTTTAGATACAGTGGGTGCATATGCCAGTTTGTTACATGGGTATATTGCATGATATTGATCTATGGATCAACATAGATGGATCTAATCCAACATAGAAGGTGGATTGGATAAAGAAAATGTGGTATATATACACCATGGAATACTATGCAGCCATAAAAAGGAATGAAATCATGTCCTTTGCAGCAACATGGATGCAACTGGAGGCCATCATCTTAAGCAGGGACAGAAAACCAAATGCAGCTTGTTTTCCCTTACAAGTGAGAGCTAAACATTAAGCACACATGGACAGAAACATGAGACCAATAGACACTGAGGACTTGCTAGACAGGGGCGAGAGAGAAAGGAATATGGGTTGATAAACTGCCTACTGGGTACTACGCTCACTACCAGGATGATGGGATTTGTACCCCAAACCTCATCATCATGCAACATACCTATATAGAACTGCTTTTGATGTATTAAATAAGTTATGGTATGTTGTGTTTTCATTTTTGTTTTTCTCAAAGTATTTTTTTATTTCTTATTGCACCCATTGGTTGTTTAGGAGTTTGTTTAAGTTCCACATATTTGTAAATTCCCGTTTGTTGTTGATTTCTAGTTTCACACCACTGTGACTGGAAAAGATACTTGATGTGATTTCCATCTTCATAAATTTGTTACATTGCATTTTGTGGCCTAATGTATATTTTGAAAATTGTTCCATATGTGCTTGAAAAGAATGTGCATTCTGCTGCTGTTGGTGGAATGTTCTACATATATCTATTGGGTAAATTTGATCTATAGTGTTGTTCAATTTATTCTTTTCTATCTGCACAATTTTCTATCTGCATAATCTGTCCTTTGTTAAAAGTAGAGTTTTTAAATCTTCCACTATTATTGTATTTTCCCTTCGATCTGTTAATATTTGCTTTATACGTTTAGGTACTACAATATTGGGTGCATATATATTTATAGTTTACAGGGTGGACCTGTTATATCCTCTTGATGAATTGATCCCTTTATCATTATATAATGACCTTTTTTGTCTCCTGTGACAATTTTTATTTAAGATCTATTTTGTATCATATATGTATAGCCACGCCATTCTCTTCTGGTTACATTTGCATAGAACATATTTATTACTTTTGTGCCTATATATATCTTTAAAGCTAAGGTGAGACTCGTGTGAAACATAGTTGGATCTTGTTTTTTTTTTTCCCATCAATTTAGCCACTACATATCTTTCAATTAGATAATTTAATTTATTTACATTCAAAATAACTGTTGATAGCCGTGAACTTATTAGTGCCATTTTGTTGTTTTCTGTTTTATAGCTCCTATATTCCTATATTTCTCCTGCTGTTCTCTTTTAGGATTTTATTTTTTCTAGTGGTATGTGTTGATTCCATTTTCCTTTCCTTTTCTGTATATATTGTAGGTTTTCTTCTTGTGGTTACCATGTGGCTTATATAAAACATCTTATATTTATTTATAACATCTATTCTTTGCATGCAAACACTGTATATTTTGACTTTTTCTCACATTTTATGTTACTAATGTTGTAATTTATGTCTTTTTATGTTGTGCATCCATTAACAAATTATTATAGGTATAGTAATTAGTTTAAAATAATACTTTTTAAACTTTTATTCCAGAGTTAAATATGATTTATACATCACCATTACTGTATTACACTATTCAGAATTTGAATATTCTTAACTTTACAGTGAGTTTTATACTTTTATGTATTTTTATATTGTTAGTGAGTGCTCTCTCATTTCAACTTTAAGAACTCCATTTAGAATTTCTTCTATAGTAGCTCTAGTGGTTATTAACGTTTGTTTGTCTGGGAAAGTCTTTATTTTTTATTTCACAGGACGACTTTGCCAGGTACAATATTCTTGGTTGGCATTTTTTTTTCTTTCAGTACTTCAAATATAGTATCATACTCTCTTCTGCAAAGTTTCTGCTGGTAAATATGCCAACAGTATTATGTGGATTCTGTTGTATGTAATAATTACTTTTCTCCTGCTATTTTCATAATTCTCTCTTCATCTTTGACTTTTGAGATTTTGATTATAATGTGTCTCTGTGAAGATCTCCATTTTAATCTATTTAGGTTTATTGAACTTCATGGCTTTGGATGTTTATTTCTGTCTCCATATTTGGAAGCTTTCTGTCGTTATTTTTTAAATAGTCTGTTACCCTTTTCTCTTCCTCTGCTTTGTCTGGGTCTTCCGTAATGTGTATATTGGTTTGTTTGCTGCTGTCCCAGAAGTACCCTAGGCTTTCATCACTTTTTAATTCTTTTTTCTCTATTTGTTCCTCTGACTAGGTAATGTCAGATTACCTGTCTGTGAGATCATTGATTATTTCTTCTGCTGGAATGAGTCTGCTATTGAAGTTCTCTATGAAATTTTTCAGTTCAGTCGTTATGTATTTTAGCTCCAGAATTTCTATTTAGCCCTTTAAAAATATATAGTTGCTATCTCTTTTTTAGACTTCTTATTTTGTTTGTGTATTGTTTTCCTGATTTCATTTAGTTGTCTGTGTGCTCGAACAGCTCACTAAGCTTCTTTAAGACAATTATTTTGAATACTTTGTCAGGCAATTAGTACATCTTTGTTTCTTTAGGGTCAGTTACTAATGTTTCATTTTATCCCTTTGGTGGTGTCATTTTTCCCTGATTACCTGTGATCCTTGTGGCCTTGCATTGGTGTCTCTTCATTTAAACACATAGGTGCCTATTTTAGTTTTTACAAATTGGCTTTGGCATGTAAAGCCCTTCACCAGTCACCACATCTGGAGATACTGGATGAGCTGCCTAGCAGGTTCTATGGGTGGGCTTGTCTGGTTACTGGCTAAGTAGGTGTGGGGGCCAAGAACCTGAGTCCATAGGAGCTAGCCTAGTGCTGGGTCCACAGGAGCAGGCATGGAGTCTGGGTCTGTGTGGGCAAGCCAGGTGCCTGGGTCTATGGGTCTGGGCCTGGATTTCTGGGCCTGTTGGGGTGGTCCTGGGTCTGACTTTGGAAACAGACCTGGAACCTGGTTCTTTAGGAGCCAGACTAGTGATAGGGCAGGCCTGGATCCTAAATCGATGGGGTCAGGCCTGAGTCCTTGGGGGTGGGCCTCGATCTTGGGGCACAGGAGCTGGTTTGGCAGTGGAGTGGCCTAGAGCTTGAGTTTGCAATGGTGGGCCTGGGTTCTGAAGACACAGAAGTGGGCCTGGAGCCTGGAGATTGGAACTTGGAAACTGTTTGGCACTGGGGCAGGGCTGGAACCTGGGTCTATGGAGGCTGGCTTGGTCCTCAGCTTCACTGGGATGGGCCTGGTGCTGGTGTCTATGGCAAAGTCAGATATTCACTTCATTCTCCTGCCCACACGTGGAGGATCTCTCTCCATGCTGTGCTGAGTGAGCTTGGGAGATAGCTGATGTGCGCAATGTGAAACTCTCCTTCCTACCCTCTTTAAACTGTCTCTTAAAATTTTATGTGCTCCCCCCAAGTAGTAAAATATTTTATTTGGTTTTCTTAGCCCTTGTGAAGGTATTTTCCCATGTGAATAATTGTTCATATTGATATTTCTGTGAGAGAACAAACACTGGAAACTACTATTCTTCAATCTCACCTGCTAATTTAAAAAATTGGTTTTCAGTAATTGTTGTGTGTCATCCAAGGTTTCAAACTAGTGGGTCAGTCAGAAAGTTAGACCCAGAGATGTTTCAACAAAGTACTTCATCTGAAAATCCAGTAGTGAAGAATGGTATTTAGAAGAATGTTGTTTAGAAACTATGATCTGAATGATCATTATGCTCATTAATATTGGGTAGCAACAGGCTCTCTCAGTAGACAGAACTAGGGATACATACATACACACATGCATCAATCTACCTACCTACCTATCTAAGTTATCTATCATCTATCATTTATCTACCATTTTTCTATCTCTACGTATGCATGTATAGACATATCTATCTATATATACACACACATCCTATATCACACATTTACATCTATATTTATTTGTCTATTATCTATCTCTCTATCGATCCATCCATTTATCTCAAAACCTATGAGTTCACACTGATATCTGCAATTCCAATCCAAATCAAATGCACAAAGTGCATTCCAGTTTTCTCTCTTTCTATATTTATAACTCCCTTCTCTGGCAATGAACAGCCTGGAACCCATTATTTTTAATATAGTTATTTATTTGATTAATTTCCTAATATGTTGTTGCTGCCTGATACCATCCCTTCCTGATACACTGGATTGCCATTACTCTGCCCCCATGTGGATGCTTACTCTCTTTACTGGGGTCCCAGTGCCTTCCTGCATGGCTACTTCTATCTTCTCATATGGATACTCTCTTTACCCACTTTGGCACCCCACACCAGGGTGCTCCCTCTGCCCCATCCAACAGGATGTCTACCTGTTGAACAATACCTAATGGCTTTTGGGCTTTGTTGTTCTGGAAGGAAAAGAAAGAGAAAAGAAGGTAAAGAAAAAGAGGAGGAGCTTTAAGTTTAATCTTAGTTTAAATCCTAATTTCATTTTGATATGTTACTATGAGACAAAAGGATTCATTAAGTTTTGAAAATTCAATATTCATGCTAGAAAAGCTAATCCTCTTTCAACCCTGTTAGATTTTTAAGAGCATTATGCTTTATTTTTCCTTACTTTTTACTTCTTTATATAAGAAATTTGGCCACCACTGGATTCAGCTAAAGAGATTTTAGGCTGGTTTATGCTGAGTTCTACTACTCCATAAGCTACATAATAGAAAAATTGTCTCATAAAATCAATGTCTGATAATAAGTCTAGAAATTCTCAATGAACAAAAATTAATAGATGCATATTTAGTCTATATCTGTAACTACATGGCTATTTCAAGTTTCTGGTGTTTGGGCAGGAATATTGAGTTTATTAACTATATCTTGCCAGCTTCATTAATACTCTTAAAAGGATATAAAAATGCATGTTACTTTATTCTCCTCTCCATTAAAAAAAATACCATCTTCTTTCTCTTCCTCACACCTAATTAGGATTAGGTCTAATCCTAAGAGATGAATTATCATATAACTGACTCTACCTTACCTTATGAAGTCATCACTTTAGCTGTCCAAATCTCTTATCTATTACTCTGTTCAACTCCAATCTGAGTCAGTCCTCCTGCCTTTCCTTACTCCGCAATGAACCACCTAGAACTCATCAGCAAAACATTAGAGCCTCAATTTCTTACCTGAATATTTCCCTGATTTTTTTGCTCTGACTAAAATCTAACTACATCTAAGGACCTTGCTTCCCTGAAATCCTGTTATTTTGCAGCTATTTTTTTCTCTTCTCATATCCTGTGGTTAATGGAACTTGGAGGAGGGGGCAGGTGCCTGCTTTTATGTCTCATGTACACATCTAGATTATTTTTCTTTTCCCAAACTGTCCTAAATTCTGTTATTTTTTCCTAGCCAATTCACTACTTTCTGAAGTGGCTATTTAAACCACCATTCTCCTTAAATTTGAAATTCTTCCGTCCCCTCTTCACTATTAACTGATGACCTTGCTCATGCTACTGTCAAGATATAAAACAGTTATGAGGAACTACCTCGTTTACCATGTTTTTTCCTCTCTCCTTTTAAAATGGCTACATTTCTCTCTGCTGCCTGCTGCTATCTAAGACTGATCCTTCCACTTAAACACTTACTGACATTCTTTCTCATTCAAGGACTTTCATCCTACACTTTTCTGTATCTTCCCTTTCCTCCAATTTACCTTACTGTAAGTGGTAACTAGTGTCTAGAATGGCCTCCAATCTTTCCTGTCTCCTGGAATTCATGCCTTTGTGTAGTCCCTTTCTACTTTGTATTAGAGTTTGTGTGATCAGTATACTATGGCATAAATAACAATATGTTACTTTTACAATCAGCTTATAAAACACCGAGGTTTCTGTCTTGGTTGATTTCTCCCTCTCTCTTTTCTTTCCTTTCTCTTTCTCATCATTCATTCCGGAAGCCAGCTGCCATCCTGCTTGGTGAGGCCCACCTGGTGAGAAACTGGAATTTCTTGTCAGTAGCAGTGTGAGTGAGCTTGGGAACAGATCTTCCATACCAGTCACACCTTCAGATGACTGTAATCCCAGCCAACATTTTGACTGTCGCTTTATGTGCTAGAACCGCATAGCTAAGCTACTCTTAGATTTCTGACTCAGAAGCTGTGTGAGCATAAGTGCATTGTTATCAACTGCTAAGTTTTGAGATGATTTGTTATAGATTAATAATATACCATAGAATCATACTCGAGGGACTGTTTTCAAAACCAGACCCTTCCTTAATTCTATGTATCCCATCAGCTCCTGTCACATTTCCCTTTTCCTTTTTAAAACATTTCCATTTCTTACTTTCCTATATTTTTTCAGTCCATTTCAATCAGACTTTTGTTTTTACCACTCTATTCAAATTGCTTGCATCAAAGGCATTGAAGACTTCAATGTTACATCCAATGGTTAATTTATATACATATTTTTTTGTCACAGTTGGCCCCTCCCTTTGGTAATATTTAACTTGAAGCACTGTCTTTGCATGGTTTCCAGGAAAATCTGGTTTCCATTTTTCACTTCTCCTTCTCCTCATCTTTCAGTGTTGCATTTCCCTAGAGCCGTGTTTTGATTAGTTATTCTGATTCCACACCTACTGATCTTTCAGTTACAGCATACTGAATAACATTGAAACGTCAAGCAATGGATAGTTAAAATGTCCCTGAACATAAGAAAATCAGTGTCAAGAAGCTTTTTTTATTTTTTATTTTTTAATTTGGGCAGGGACTTTGGTCGTTCAATAGAACCAAATGTTATTCTGTTTTTCTCAGAATTCTGTCTGACCACTAGTTAGGAATGTGTCCATAACTGCCAGACTAATATAGATATTTGTGTATATTTAAAGTTTCATTTTTATTGAGAGTCCTGGTTTGTCCAGTTTCCAGAAGGCTGATTGTGATTCCATCTGAGTAATTGTAAGTTTGAGGCTATAGATTCGGACTGACTTCATTTGCAAAAGAATTAGTTCAAACTTCTAAGTCCATTGGGCAACATCTGCCCTCAGATACACATTTAGACGTGTGACTCACTTGTTGCTCTGCTTGCAAGAAAGACATTATGGTAGGACACCAGAGAAGCTGGAGGTAACCAGGGAGCCACTATGTAGCGGGATATTGACTTTTTCTATACTGCTTGATTGTCTCTGATGAATTCCAGGCTGCTCTACAAAATAAAAGAACAACTTTAGAGCAGCTGAAACTGAATACAAAATGGACTCAGAGGTGAAGCATTTATGTTTGTTTACAAGGCTCTTTACTTGTGAACTGAGCCTGTGTGGATTCATCTGTCACAAGGTGAGAACCATACACTCTTGTTTTATGGCTAGTCACTCTGTACCTCTCCAGTCCTCTTTACATATTGACTTTCTTTTGAGGACCCAGCACAGAAGCACTGATATTCCTTAAATAAATATACAAAAGTATATAAATAAAAAGTGTTATGATATTAATATCATTTGACTAGTTGCAAGGAAGCAGCTGTTATGTAGGTCAATAGATTATACAACATATTCAAAATCAAAATTTGGTGTTAATTTTAATGAATGAGTTAATGTTTTAAAAACTATTTTAAAAGCCTAGAATGAGAATATACAAAAGTGTTGATTAGTGTAAGATTCATAATTGAGTAATAATGCATGTCCTATAATGTCTCAGTCACATCAATGCTCTATAAACTTTGCATTTTACCACAAAAGATACATTAAAATGAATAAAGGTTTGTCTTGATTGACTGTGTTAAGATTATTTAATTCATAGTGAAATTAAAGTGGAACATCCTACCATGGTGAATTTAAACATTATATGAAAAACAATTGAAATTTATGGAGCATATTTTTCCTAATTAAATTATGCTCAGTCTTAGCTAACATGGAGTCACTTAAGTATCACTTTAATATTTTGTATTTAGGTTTCTTTAAATTTGATGAAATTCTGTTCAATTCATTAAACTTTCTAGAGTCATATATTTTATCTATGAAATGGGTGAAGTGAGTACACAGAAACTGGGTGACCAGTACCTTTCCACATACAAAAGTATACTATTTTTTAAAATGTGTGTATAATATGCTAGATATAATGTGATGTGATTGTTGCTGGAGGAAATGGAGTGATGAAGCAGGATGTTTCCCTCATCCTTTCATGGGACTTGCAACAGGGTGCCTCATTTACTCAGCTCACTGCTCTCAACTCCTCGCAGGAGGGAGCACATGAGTGAACAAGGTAGGAACTGGAATACATGAACTCTGGAACCAGCCAGTCACTTTGGCACTGGCAGGAGTGAACTCCACTCACTTGGACCCACTATGTTTCACCCCTTGCAGGAGGGAGTGTGCAGGTGAACGGTTGTAGAAGCCAGGGTGAGCACTTTTGGATGCCAGGAGGAGCAAATTGCATGTGGGCCCCATGGCAGCATCTGGGGGTGGAGGATACCTGCTACGCCTGAAGCCCCAGAGGGCATGTTACAGAGCTCTTTTAGCTCTGCCATCCACAGACAGCTTGAGTGTTAAAAACTCAGTGGGTCCATGGCTTCTTTCCACCAGTGAGGGCGAAGGGCCAGTGTCACAGCCTTTGGTATCCATACTCATGGCTCCTGAGCTCTTGTCTAGCATCCAGGAATAATGAGGTCACATGGACAAATAGAAGGATGGTAAGTGTGGGGGATTTTATTGCCAGTGAAAATGACTCTCAGCTCAAAAGGGGACGGAAGCAGGTGTAGGTAATCTTCCCAAGAAGGCTGGTCATCTCTAGTCAGATTCTTCTCCAAAGTTACACCATCAAGCTGTCCCTCTGAAGTCAAGCTGCTTCTTTCTGATGTCCAGCTGTGGTCTCCAGTTCAGCTGCTTCTCCTCTCTGCCAGCTGAGTCTGGGGTCTTTATAGACACAGGATGGGGCAGGGTAGGGATAAGGGTGGTTTAGGAAAAGGTAACATTTGAGCAGGAAAACATGACATAAATTCTTACTTTGGGCTCAGATCGCAGGCTTTTTGGCTTGAGGGTGGGGCTTTTACCAGGGACCTGCTCTTTTTTGTGTATAATTTCTCTGCCTCCTGCCTCTGTTATTGTAGCAGTGATATGGGATATAGACAGGAGTCAGTATAGCCCCTGCCTTCAAGAAATTCACATTTAGAAACAGGCAAACAAAAAAATGTATTATTACAACATAGAATTAAGCAATCATTTTCAAGAACTATAGGCCACATGCTATAATGAATGTAAGGAAAAAAGGATCATGTCCAGTTTCAAAGATCAAGTTGTGTGTCTAGGTGATTATTGCATTTGAGATGGATACTAAAGGATGTATAAGATTTTGATAGGTAAAGAAGTCAGTGAGAAAAAGACAATTTCCATCTGTAGCAGACATAATCATATAGGAATGAAAACACAGTACATTTTCAGGAAACTTAGAGAATATTCTTCCAGTGTTGTTTAAACGCAAGATATATGCAAAGCAATAAGCTAAAAATATAGCTTTAAACCCTGTTGTGGAAAACTTTAATGGCCAAATTGTGAATTTAAACTTAATTTAGTAGGCAAAAAAGAGCTATCAAAAATTTGTAATAGAAAATAGGAATGAATAGGATAATTATTCTTGCTAGGATTTTCAGAGATGAAATTGGGAGGTTGAGGAAAGAGTTAGGATAAAGACAAAAGGAAGGAACCAGAATCAATGAATACCATTTATTCATTTAAAACATTTACTGAGAGTCCACTAAGTGCTAGGTAATGCTGTAAACAGTGCTTCTTCCTTATTGAACACAGTGGAGACAAAATGTACTGATTAATTTTTAAATATCAATTTAACTTTCAGAGGAAAAATAGAAGATGTGCATCTGCTATGTACTTTTTAAGGACAAGTCACATTTCAACACCTGAATTACAGAGAAGAGGGTTAGACTCTGAGTAACCAGTAGTAAAATTTGAGATAATGTCAATTTAACTAGAAAGAGATGTTTTACCTAGGATTCCTAGTGGCTGATAGTTTTAATATTTAAAGCCACCAAGCTGGGCAGTTTTAATATGTTGATAAAATAAGAAAATTACTTGGCTTGTGTACATGCCTCAGGCTACAGGGAATGTAAAACAGTTTCTAGTATGACACTGAAGTATATTTCTCAAAGCACGGCCCATAGGTTGATGAATCAGCACGTCTAAGAGGAATAGCTATCTGCTTCCAGTTGCAAAAGACTTTCGTTACTTTAGTAACAAGAAAAAAGAAAAAACAGATAATATAAAAATCATACGTTTCTTTGGGGCTATGATGATAACAAGGAAGTCTTGATGAACTGAATTCCAGAGAGGAAGGAGTCTTATTAAGGAGCAGAGAGATTCATACCTGAGGGAACATATCTGGTTTGGGTTTCTCCAGGTGGAACCATTGACCTGACATATCAAGAGATTTTGCAGGGATGAGGGAAAACCAGCTGAGCCTTTAAATAATAATTTAGTAGAATAAATTGTAATCTAGACATAATGAGATTCAGCCTGAAAATTATATCCCTTTGTACAGGCCCTTTGCACAAAAAAAATTTGCCAAGAATTTGCAGAGAAAAGGCTAGAAAACATAATATTTTTGCACAGGCTTTCACATTCCTACAAATTTAGGGCCTTTATAGATTTGAATTAAAGGATGAAAAAAAAAGTTCTAAAAATGTGGCCCAATCCAACCCCCGTTTCAAATACTGAGATCTCTGATAACTGTTGTAGGAAGTTGGAGGTTGGGCTAGTAAAGTGAACTCAATCCAATTAAAACTGCGCCCCACTCAAGCTAAACTCAATTCTTGGAATAATGTTTATGCTCAGCCTCACACTCTAACCTTAAGACATAGGGAAAGACTTTTATTTTCTGAAAACAAAACAAGAGCAAGTGAAACAAAATAACAATATTATATTTTGGTCTCCACTGTATTTTTATATTTATTGTACAGAATACAATAAACAATTACAAGACATACAAAGAATGGACCTATACCTGGATCCCACCTACTTCGGATAAATCAAAATCTGTGGAACCAGTAGTTAAAACAGAAAGCTGAAATGGAGGGATTTGCATGTGACAGAAAAGAAAGAAGATAATAGAGACGAGAGAGCTGAGGTTGTCCTCTGACACAAAAACTAGGGAGGTCAAATTAGGAAAGGAAGTGAAAAGCATTAAATGCTACAAAAGAGAAGTGAGATGCAAACTAATTATTTTAAAAAATCGTATTTACCTTATTTCTTCATTTCTTACAAAGTAGTCTTTCTTTTTGCCAATTAGAAGAGTAGTTTATTTAAAATTATAATGTAAAACCTGGAAGTTCTAATTTTCTTTTGCAAATTTGAAAGAATAACTGGATAGTTTAAAAGTTTCTTCTCTTAAAATGCCTTTCTCTCTTCTCAAACTGGGTTAGGCTATCTCTAATAACAACTTCTCTTATGCTTGCAAAATTAACAATTTGTAATAAAAAAGAGAAAGCATAAATTCTTTCTTGTGACTAATTGTACTTTATCAAGCTATTAATTTTCATCAGAAAGCTAATGTAGTAGGCTGCAAGGAATGGAGAATTAAGCAGATGTTCATTGATAACTTGGAAGAGAAAATTCTATTTGTAAAAGCAATGAATATTTCTTCCATTATCCTATTTAAACAGATGTTTTGTCTAATCTGCATTCACTTTACTTACTACCTTATCTTTGACCTTTCCTTTGATGGTATTCATGGAAGAGAATGTCAGTGTTTACCTACCTGCTGTGCTTCCATCTGTCTAAGCAGTGCATGGATACACACAAATTATATTTCATTTGTATGACTTTGAATGACAAAGGAATAACTAAGACTTTATAGACATAGAATAATCAGATATTATCTCTTTAGTGCCAGAATAAACTAAAACATCATCTTACATCTGGACAGCTTATGCTAGAAACAGGTGCTTTGAATCACTTCAAACTAGAAACTCTGATTTCCAGAATCTCTAGAGGTTTCTCTAAACAGTTTTTATATTGGCCTGCAAGTTTTGCCATTTTGTTATTATTTTTTTCCACCTGGATGGGTGTTCAGGCTGTGGTATAAAGAGCAATAGTGATTATTTGTGATATGGGTTGGTTATTTTAACTGTCTAGTCAAATAAGCGCTCATGTTTGGTCTCAGGTGTTTGTTGATGATTTGGAGTTAAAGGTTCACTCTGAAAAGAGCTTGGCTTCTTTGGGAATTATTTTATTGTTCAAATAGCTTGGTAATTTTCCGGGTGAACAGGGACCTGAGGCAGATAAAATATCTCTGATAAGATATTCTCCCATATCTCTTGAATTAAAAATGTATTGCTTGCCCATAGGAGGTTTTAGCTACCAGTATCTTAACTGGAATGAGGAAGATAATTTGCATCTACAGATTATTTAAAAAAGAAATCTTAAGAAGTCAAGGTCCCACCACAAAGTTCTATATGACATGTAGGGGATCAGGTTAAATAAATATATTATCTATGGGAATAGTTCCAAGATGGTCTGATTAGATAATTCATAGCATAAATTAATTTAATTTTTTAGCACATAGCCTAATCTCTGTATCTTGGGAAATACAAACCTCTCTAACAGAAAAGGACAAAAAATCTTGGAGTTGTTTTAACTGATATTATTTTTGCAAAATTTGGACTTAATATTTCTGAGGACTGACCCATTTGATAAAAACGACATAATAAAACAAATACCTGAAGTCCTCCCCTCTTAATATATCTATCTATATAAAATTTAAGGCAGATAGCATAAAGTATATATTTATTATCTATTACTGTGTAGCAAATTATAGTACAACTCAATGGCTTAAAATAACAAACATTTACTGCCTCATAGATTCTGAGTGGAGAATCCAGGAATGGCTTAGATGAGTGGCTATGGTTCATGGTCTCTTTATAAGGTTACACTCAAGATGTTGACTGGAGCTTCTGTCATCTGAAGACATGACTTGGACTGTTATGTTCACTTCCAAGACTGAAACTTTAGAACTGAAGAACATAATACGTGAAATAAAACTGGATGGGCTAAATAGAAGTCTGGAAATGAGAGAGGCTGGTAGAATGGATTAAAATATCAATTATATGCTATCTACTAGGATTATTTCAAATATAATGATGCAAATAGATTGAACATGAAGAATGGAATAAACATAGACCAAGGAAACTAATCAAAAGAAAATTGAAATTGATATACTAATATAATACAAAGTAGCTTTCAGAGCAAATAAAGTTATTAGGACAAAAAGCATTATCACATAATAAGAAGAAGTCAATTCAACAACAGGCTAGAGCAATCCTAAATGTATGTGTTCCAAACAACAAAGCTTTAAAATTCATGAAGCCAAAATGACAGAGCTTAAATACAAGATAAGATACATGTACAATTATAGCTGGGGACTTGAATGTAAAATGATGAGCAAGATAATGTAACTTAAGGATTATGTCAAACTGTAGGGTGAAGTATCCTGCAAGATTTGTATGACAAATAAATCTGCATGTTAATTGGGATCTGGTGCCTAATGCAGTATCTGAAACAGTAAGTGTCAGCTATGGGAAAACCAAATACATTCATTTGCTCCATTATTCCAACAATTCCTCAAAAACAATGAAAAGAAAACTTTTTTTGGTTGGTAGGCTATTAATTATTGCCTCAATTTCAGAGCCTGCTATTGGTCTATTCAGGGATTCAACTTCTTCCTGGTTTAGTCCTGGGAGAGTGTAAGTGTCCAGGAAATTATCCATTTCTTCTAGGTTTTCTAGTTTATTTGCATAGAGGTGTTTATAGTATTCTCTGATGGTAGTTTGTATTTCTGTGGGGTTGGTGGTGATATCCCCTTTATCATTTTTTTTTTTTTTTTTTTTTTTTTTTTTTTTTTTTTTTTTTGAGACGGAGTCTGGCTCTGTCGCCCGGGCTGGAGTGCAGTGGCCGGATCTCAGCTCACTGCAAGCTCCGCCTCCCGGGTTTACGCCATTCTCCTGCCTCAGCCTCCCGAGTAGCTGGGACTACAGGCGCCCGCCACCTCGCCTGGCTAGTTTTTTGTATTTTTTAGTAGAGACGGGGTTTCACCGTATAAGCCAGGATGGTCTCGGTCTCCTGACCTCGTGATCCGCCCGTCTCGGCCTCCCAAAGTGCTGGGATTACAGGCTTGAGCCACCGCGCCCGGCCCCCTTGATCATTTTTTATTGCATCAGTTTGATTCTTCTCTCTTTTCTTCTTTATTAGTCTTGCTAGCAGTCTATCAATTTTGTTGATTTTTCAAAAAACCAACTTCTAGATTCATTGATTTTTTGGAGGGTTTTTTGTGTCTCTATCTCCTTCAGTTCTGCTCTGATCTTAGTTATTTCTTGCCTTCTGCTAGCTTTTGAATGTGTTTGCTCTTGCTTCTCTAGTTTTTTTAATTGTGATGTTAGAGTGTCAATTTTAGATCTTTCCTGCTTTCTCTTGTGGGCATTTAGTGCTATAAATTTCCCTCTACACATTGCTTTAAATGTGTCCCAGAGATTCTGGTATGTTATATCTTTGTTCTCATTGGTTTCAAAGAACATCTTTATTTCTGCCTTCATTTTCTTATGTACCCAGGAGTCATTCAGGAGTAGGTTGTTCAGTTTCCATGTAGTTAAGTGGTTTTGATTGAGTTTCTTAGTCCTGAATTCTAGTTTGATTGCACTGTGGTCTGAGAGACAGTTGGTTATAATTTCTCTTCTTTTACATTTGCTGAGGAGTGCTTTACTTCCAACTATGTGGTCAATTTTGGAATAAGTGTGATGTGGTGCTGAGAAGAATATATATTCTGTTGATTTGAGGTGGAGAGTTCTGTAGATGTCTATTAGGTCTGCTTAATGCAGAGTTGAGTTCAATTCCTGCATATCCTTGTTAACTTTCTGTCTTGTTGATCTGTCTCATGTTGACAGTGGGGTGTTAAAATCTCCCATTATTATTGTATGGGAGTCCAAGTCTCTTTGTAGGTCTGTAAGGACTTGCTTTATGAATCTGGGTGCTCCTGTATTCGGTGCATATATATTTAGGATAGTTCTTCCTCTTGAATTGATCCCTTTACCATTATGTAATGGCCTTCTTTGTCTCTTTTGATCTTTGATGGTTTAAAGTCTGTTTTATCAGAGACTAGGATTGCAACCCCTGCTTTTTTTTGTTTTCCATTTGCTTGGTAGATCTTCCTCCATCCCTTTATTTTGAGCCTATGTGTATCTTTGCAGGTGAGATGGGTCTCCTGAATACAGCAAACTGATGGGTCTTGACTCTTTATCCAGTTTGCCAGTCTGTGTCTTTTAATTGGAGCATTTAGTCCATTTACATTTAAGGTTAATATTGTTATGTGTGAACTTGATTCTGTCATTATGATATTAGCTAGTTATTTTGCTCGCTATTTGATGCAACTTCTCGTAGCATCAATGGACTTTCCATTTTGACGTGTTTTTGCAATGGCTGGTACCTGTTGTTCCTTTCCATGTTTAGTGCTTCCTTCAGGATCTCTTGTAGGGCCGGCCTGGTGGTGACAAAATCTCTAAGCATTTGCTTTTCTGCAAAGGATTTTATTTCTCCTTCACTTATGAAACTTAGTTTGGCTGGATATGAAATTCTGGGTTAAAAATTCTTTTCTTTAAGAATGTTGAATATTGGCCCCCACTCTCTTCTGGCTTGGAGAGTTTCTGCCGAGACATCTGCTGTTAGTCTGATGGGCTTCCCTTTGTGTGTAACCTGACCTTTCTCTCTGGCTGCCCTTAACAATTTTTCCTTCATTTCAACTTTGGTGAATCTGACAATTATGTGTCTTGGAGTTGCTCTTCTCGAGGAATATCTTTGTGGCGTTCTCTGTATTTCCTGATTTTGAATGTTGGTCTGCCTTACTAGGTTGGGGAAGTTCTCCTGGATGATATCCTGCAGAGTGTTTTCCAACTTGGTTCCATTTTCCCCATCACTTTCAGGCACACCAATCAGATGTAGATTTGGTCTTTTCACATAATCCCATACTTCTTGGAGGCTTTGTTCATTTCTTTTTACTCTTTTTTCTCTACACTTCTCTTCTTGCTTCATTTCATTCATTTGATCTTCAATCGCTGATACTCTTTCTTCCAGTTGATCGAGTCGGTTACTGAAGCTTGTGCATTTGTCATGTAGTTCTCATTTTATGGTTTTTCATCTCTATCAGTTCTTTTAAGGTCTTCTGTGCATTGGTTATTCTAGTTATCCATTCATCCATTCTTTTTTCCAGGTTTTTAGTTTCTTTGCACTGGTTACATTGTTCCGCCTTTAGCTCTGATAAGTTTGATTGACTAAAGGCTTCTTCTCTCAACTTGTCAAAGTCATTCTCCATCCAGCTTTGTTCTGTTGCTGGCGATGAGCTGCATTCCTTTGGAGGAGGAGATGAACTCTGATTTTTTGAATTTCCAGTTTTTATGCCCTGCTTTTTCCCCATCTTTGTGGTTTTATCTGCCTTTGGTTTTTGATGATGGTGATGTACTGATGGGGTTTTGGTGTGGATGTCCTTTCTGTTTGTTAGTTTTCCTTCTAACAATCAGGACCCTCAGCTGTAGGTCTGTTGGAATTTGCTTGAGGTCCACTCCAGACCCTGTTTGCCTGTGTATCAGCAGCAGAGGCTGCAGAAGATAGAATATTGCTGAACAGCGAGTGTTGCTGTCTGATTCTTGCCCTGGAAGCTTCGTCTCAGGGGTGTACCCCACCATGTGAGATGTCGGTCTGCACCTAATGGGGGATGTCTCCCAGTTAAGGTACTCAGGGGTCAGGGACCCACTTAAGCAGGCAGTCTGTCTGTTCTCAGTTCTCAACCTCCATGTTGGGAGATCCACTGCTCTCTTCAAAGCTGTCAGACAGGGGCATTTACCTCTGCTGAGGTTTCTGCTGCTTTTTATTTAGCTATGTCCTGTCCCCTGAGGAGGAGTCTACAGAGGCAGGCCAGCCTCCTTGAGCTGTGGTGGGCTCCACCCAATTAGAGCTTCCTTGCAGCTTTGTTTACCTACTTAAACCTCAGCAATGGCGGGCACCCCTCCCCTAGTCTCGCTGCAGCCTTGCAGTTAGGTCTCAAACTGCTGTGCTAGCAATGAGGGAGGCTCTGTGGGTTTGGGACCCTCTGGGCCAAGTGTGGGATATAATCTCCTGGTGTGCCGTTTACTGAGACCCTTGGTAGAGTGCAGTATTGGGTGGGAGTTACCTGATTTTCCAGGTGTTGTGTGTCTCAATTTCCTTTGGCTAGGAAAAGGAATTCCCTTCCCCCTTGTGCTTCCCAGGTGAGGTGATGCCTCACCCTGCTTTCAGCTCTTGTTGGTTGGGCTGCACCCATGGACCAGCACCAACTGACTGACATGCCCCAGTGAGATGAACCTGGTACCTCAGTTGAAAATGCAGAAATTGCCCATCTTCTGTGTCGCTCACACTGGGAGCTGGAGGCTGGAGCTGTTCCTATTCAGCCATCTTGAGTGTGCACCGCACCGCCCCCGCCCCGCCCCGTTTCTTTATTTTTAATACCAGTACCATGCTGTTTTGGTTACTATAGCTCTGTAGCACAATTGGAAGTCAGGTAATGTGATTCCTCCAGGGTTGCTCTTTTTGGTTAGAAAAGCTTTGGCTATTTGGGATCTTTTGTGGTTCCATATAAATTTTAGGATTTGTTTTTTGATTTCTGTGAGTAATGTCATTGGTATTTTGATAGAGATTACATTGAATCTGTAGATTGCTTTGGGTAGTATGAAGCTTTTGAAAATGTTGATTCTTTCAATTCATGACTATGAAATATTTTTCAAGGTTTTTGTTTCCTCTTCAATTTTTTTCATCAGTGTTTTATACATTTTATTGTATAGACCTTTCACTTCTTAATTCCTAGGTGTTTAATTTTATTTGTGGCTATTATAAATGGGTTTAAATATTAAATTTATTTTGCAGATTTTTCACTGTTTACATATAGAAAAGCTAGTGATTTTTGTATATTGACTTTGTATCCTGCAACTTTACTGAATTTGTTTATAAATTCTAAAATGTTTTTCCTGAAGTCCTTAGGTTTCTTCAAATATAATAACATATCGTCTACAAACAAGGATAATTTGACTTCTTCATTTCCAATTTGGATGCCCTACATTTCTTTCTCTTGTTTGATTGCTCAAGATAGGACTTCCAGTACTATGTTGAATAATAGTGGTAACAGTGGAAATCCCTGTCTCTTTTCAGACCTTAGAGGAAAGGCTTTCAGTTTTCCCCCATTTATTATGATGCCAGCTGTTAATCTCTTATGTAGATTTTATTATGTTGGGTTATGTTTATTTTATACAAATTTTTTTTAGGTTTTTCATCATGAAGGGATGTTTAATTTTATCAAATGCTTTTTCAGCATCAATTGAAATTATTATGTGGTTTTTGTCCTTCCTTCTGTTGATATGATATATCACATTTATTGATTTGCATATATTGAATTATCCTTGCATACCTGGGATAAATCTTGATTGGTCATAATGAATAATCTTTTAGATGTATTGTTGAATATGGCTTGCTGGTATTTTGTTGAGGATGTTAGCATCAATATTCATCAGATATATTGTCCTGTAGTTTTCTGTTTTTGATGTGTCTCTGGCTTTGGTATCAGGGTAATATTGACCTCATAGGATGAATTAACAAGTATTGTCTCTTCCCTATATTTTTCATAGCAGTTAGAATAGAAATGGTATTAGTTATTATTTAAATGTTTGGTAGCATTCAACAGTGAAAACATTGAGTCCTGGGCTTTTCTTTCTGGGAGTTTTTTTTTTATTACTTTGATCTCATTGCTTGTTACTGATCTGTCATTGCTTGTTACTGATCTGTTCAGGGTTTGGATTTCTTCATGGTTCAGTCTTAACAGGTTGTATGTGTCCAGGAACCTGTAAATTTTTTTTTCTAGGTTTTTCAATTTATTGGCATATGGTTGCTTATAGCAATCACTAATGATACTTTGTTGTAATTGCCTTCGGCATCTTTGTCATAAAATATTTGCCAGTTACTATGTCCAGAGTGGTATTGCCCAGGTTGTCTTCCAGAATTTTTAGTTTTGTGTTTTATATTTAAGTCTTTAATCCATCCTGAGTTGATTTTTATATATGGTGAAAGGAAGGGGTCCAGTTTCAATCTTCTGCATATGGCCAGCCAGTTATCCCAGCACCATTTATTGAATAGTTTTTCCCTATTGCTTGTTATGTCAGCTGTGTCAAAGATCAGACAGTTGTAGGTGTATGGCCTTATTTCTGGGCTCTCTATTCTGTTCCACAGATCTGTGTGTCTGTTTTTGTACCAGTACCACCATGAGATTTAGTTACTGTAGCCATGTAGTGTAGATTGAAGTCAGTAAACATGCCTCCAGCTTTGTTCTTTTTCCTTAGGATTGCCTTGGCTATTCAGGTGTTTTTTTTGTTTGTTTGTTTGTGTTTTTTTTTTTTTTTTTTGTTCTATACGAATTTTTTAAAGCTTTTTTCTAGCTCTGTGAAGAATGTCATTGGTAGTTTGATAGGAATAGCATTGAATCTGTGGAATAGCATTGAATCTGCAAATTGCTTTGGGCATTATGGCCATTTAAACGATATTGATTCTTTCTATCCATGAACATGAATTTTTTTTTTTTTTTTCATTTGTGTCATCTATGTTTTCTTTGAGCAGTGTTTTGTAGTTCTCCTTGTAGATATCTTTCACCTCCCTGGTTAGCAGTGTTCTTAGGTATTTTATTCTTTTTTGTGGCAATTGTGAATGGCATTACATTCCTGATTTAGTTCTCACCTTGACTGTTATTGGTGTATAGAAATGCTAGTGATTTTTTTCACGTTGGTTTTGTATCCTGAGACTTTGCTGAAGTTGTTTATCAGCTTAAGGAGCTTTTGGTCTCAGACTAGGGGATTTTTTTTTTATAGTAAGTATTGAATCGTGTTGTCTGGAAACCAGGATAGTTTGACTTCTTTTCTTTCCTATTTAGATGCTCCTTATTCCTGTTTCTTGCCTGATTGCTCTAGCCAGGACTTTCAATACTATGTTGAATAGGAATGGTGACAGACGGCATCCTTGTCTTGTGCCAGTTTTCAAGGGGAATATTTCCAGCTTTAGCCCATTCAGTGTGATGTCAGCTGTGGGTGTGTCATAAATGACTTATTTCCTTCATTGGAAGTAATTGCTCCTTGGAACCAACTCAAATGTCCATCAATGATAGGCTGGATTAAGAAAATCTGGCACATATAACCATGGGATACTATGCAGCCATAAAAAAGGATGAGTTCATTTCCTTTGCAGGGTCATGAATGAAGCTGGAAACCATCATTCTGAGCAAACTATCACAAGGATGGAAAGCCAAACACTGCATGTTCTCTCACTCATAGGTTGTAATTGAACAATGAGAACACATGGACACAGGGTGGAGAACATCACACACTGGGGCCTCTTCAGGGGATGGTGGGTGGTTTTGGTTCCATATGAACTTTAAAGTAGTTTTATCCAATTATGTGAACAAGTCATTGGTAGCTTGATGGGGATGGCATTGAATCTATAAATTACCTTGGGCAGTATGGCCATTTTTACGATATTGATTCTTCCTATCCATAATCATGGAATGTTCTTCCATTTGTTTGTGTCTTATATTGAAAACTCTTCCTTCAATACCTAGGTTATTGAGAGTTTTAACATTAAGTGATGTCGAATTTTATTGAAAGCCTTTTCTGCATGCGTTGAGACAATAGTGTGGTTTTTGTCTTTAGTGCTGTTTATGTGATGAATCACATTTATTTATTTGTTTATATTGAACCAAACATGTGTCCCAGGGATAAAGCCTACTCGATTGTAGTGAATAGGCTTTTTGATGTGCTGCTGGATTTGATGGGCAATACTTTTGTTGAGGATTTTTACATCTATTTTCATCAAGGATATTGGCCTGAAGTTTTCTGTTTTTGTTGTGTCTTTTCCAGGCTTTGGTATCAGGATGATTCTGGCCACATAAAATGAGTTCGGGAGGACTCCCTCCTCTTAGTTGTTTGGAATAATTTCAGTAGAAATGGTGCCAGCTCTTCTTTGTACATCTGGTAGAATTTGGCTGTGAACACATCTAGTCCTGGGTGTTTTTGTTTGGTAGTCTGTTTAGTACTGATTCAATTTCAGAGCTCACTATTGGTCTGTTCGGGGAATCAATTTCCTCTTGGTTCAGTCATGGGAGGGTGTCCAGGAAGTTATTCATCTCTTCTAAGTTTTCTAGTTTGTGTGCATGGAGGTGTTTGTAGTTGTCTCTGATGGTGGTTTGCATTTCTGTGGTGTTGGTGGTAACACTCTCTGTGTTGTTTCTAATTGTGTTTATTTGAATCTTTTTTCCTTTCTTCCTTATTCATCTGGCTAGTGGCCTATCTTACTATCATTTTGTAAAAAGTCAACTTCTGATTTGGTAATGTTTTAAATAATCTTTCATGTCTTCATCTCCTTTAGTTCAGCTCTGACTTTGGTTATTTCTTGTCTTCTGCTAGCTTTGGGGTTGGTTTGCTCTTGGTTCTTTGGTTGTTTTAATTGTGATGTTAGGTTGTTAGAGATGTTTCTAACTTTTTGGTGTGGGCATTTATTGCTATAAATTTCACTCTTAACTCTGCCTTAGCTGTGTCCCAGAGATTCTGATATGTTGTATCTTTGTTCTCATTGGTTTGAAAGAGCTTCTTGATTTCTGCCTCAATTTCATTATTTATACCAAAGTTATTCAGGAGCAGTTTGCTTAATTTCCATGTAAATGCATGGTTTTGAGCAAAAATTTTAGTCTTGATTTCTAATTTGATTGCACTGTGGTCTGAGAGTGTGTTGGGCATAATTTAATTTCTTTTGCATTTGCTGAGGATTGTTTTATGTTTAATTGTGTGATTGGATTTAAAGTATGTGTCATGTGGTGATGAAATGTATATTCTGTTGCTTTTGGGTGAAGAGTTCTATAGAGCTCTGTCAGATCCATTTGGTTCAATGTTGAGTTCAGTTCCTGAATATTTTTATTAATTTTCTACCTTGATGATCTCTGTAATACTGTCAGTGGAGTGTTGAAGTCTCCCACTATTATTCTGTGGTAGTCTAAGTCTGCAGGAAAGTCTCTAAGTACCTGTTTCTGTGTTGGGTGCGTGTATATTTAGGAGATATATATATATATATGCATATATCTTTTTGTTGAATTCAACCCTTTGCCATTATGTAATGTCCTTCTTTGTCTTTTTTGATCTTTGTGGTTTTAATGTCTATTTTATCCATATTAGCATTGCAACCCTTGTTTTCTGATTTCCATTTGCTTGAAAGATTTTTCTCCCTCTCTTTATTTTAAGCCTATGGTGTCATTGCATGTGAGATGGGTCTCTTGAAGGCAGCATATTATTGGATTTTGCTTTTTTATCCAGCTTGCTACACTGTGCCTTTTAAATGGGACATTTGGCTCATATACGATTATGGCTAGTGTTTATATGTTTGGATTT
The DNA here is from genome assembly GCF_047675955.1 of Chlorocebus sabaeus. Lineage (NCBI taxonomy): Eukaryota > Metazoa > Chordata > Mammalia > Primates > Cercopithecidae > Chlorocebus > Chlorocebus sabaeus. The sequence goes on from NC_132919.1 coordinate 43,811,978, forward strand.
GATATTGTTATTGTGTTGTTAGCTAGTTATTGTGCTGGCTTGTTCGCCTGGTTGCTTTATGTTGTCACTGGTCTGTACTTAAGTGTGTTTTTGTATTGCCTGGTAGTAGTCTTTCCTTTCCATATTTGATGCACCTTTTGAGATCTCTTGAAAGTTGGGTCTTGTAACAAACTTCTTCAATGTTTGCTTATCTGAAAGGATCTTTTCTCTTTCACTTAGGAAGTTTAGTTTGGCTGGATATAAAATTCATGGTTGAAGATTTTTTTCTTTAGGAATGTTAAATATAGGCCCTCAATCTCATCTGGCTTGTAGGACTTCTGCTGAGAGGTCTACTGTTAGCTTTATGGGGCTCCCTTTGTGGGTGGCCTGCTCTTTCTCTCCAGATGCTTTAATGTTATTTTTCATTTTGACCTTGAAAAATCTGATGATTACGTGTTGTGAAGATTATTTTCTTGTGTAGAATCTTGCAAGGGTTCCCTGTATTTCCTGAATTTGACTGTTGGCCTCTTTAGTGAGGCTGGGGAGGTTTTCATGGATGATACCCTGAAATATGGTTTCCAAGTTGTTTGTGTTCTCCTTGCCCCTTTCAGGGATGCCAGTGGTTCATATATTTGGTCTCTTTGCATAATCTCATATATCTCAGAGGTTTCATTGATTCCTTTCCTTTATTGTCATATAATTTTTATTTTAGAAAGCCAGTCCTGAAGTTCTGAGATTCTCTTTTCAGCTTTGTCTATTCTGCTCTTAATACACGTGATTGCATTTTGAAATTCTTGTAGTGTGATTTCAGCTCTATCAGAGCATTTAGGTTCTTTTTTCTACTAGTTATATCATATGTCAGCCCCTGTATCAATTTATCGTGACTCTTAGTTTTCTTGGGTTGGGTTTTGTCATTCTGAATCTTGATGATCTTTGTTCCTATCCATATTCTGAATCTTATTTCCATCATTTCAGTCAACTTAGCCTGGATAAGAATCCTTGTTGGAGAACTAGTGCTGTCGTTTGTAGGAAATAAGTCTGGCCATTTCAGTTGCCAAATTTCTTGCATTGTTTCTTTTCAGAGGTTCCACTGGCTCTGTGTCACTCCTGGGTGGGCTGTTATTCTGCCTTACTTTTCTTTGTTCTTCTTTAGTCGAGTTTTTTTCTTGATGAATCCTCTTATGTGTACCTGTATGTTTCAGTTGAAGGTGCTATATTTACTCATCCTATTTATCTCTATGAGAGTGACATACACTAGCTGCCTTTGGCTGGCCATTCTCCTCCACCAGCTATCTGAATTTCCAAATCATGTACTGTGCACCTACATTCTTGTGCTTTCCTCCAAGTGAGGGATCTTTCAGGTTCTCCCCATCCTTTTATTTTCAGTCTGTGTGTTTTTATTGGTGAAGCATGCTTCTTGTGGGCAACAGATCAAAGGGTCTTGTTTTTTTCACGATTCAGCCACTCTATTTCTTTTTATTGTAATGTTTAGTACAGTTTCATTCAGTGTAATTATTGATAACTGAGGACATGCTTCTGCCATTTTGTCATTTGTTTTCTGATTGTTTTGTGGTCTTCTTTCTTTCCTTCTGGTGTTCCTTTAGTGAAAGTAATTTCCTCTAGTGATACAACTTAATTTCTTCCTTTTTATTTCTTGTGTATCCATTGTATGTTTATGGTGTGAAGTTATCACGAAGCTTGAAAATGCTATTTTATAACCCATTATTTTAGCCTGATAACTACTTAACATTGTTTGTATAAACAAACAAGCAAAAAGAAAATTAATATAAATCTTATCCTTTAACTTCATCTCCCACTTTTTAACTTTGTAGTGTTTCTATTTATATCTAATTGCACTATGTATTGATAAGTTATTGTTATTTTTTATTGGTTTATTGTTTAGTCTTTCTGTTTATGATGAGTAGTTTACAAACCACATTTACAGTGTTATAATATTCTGTGTTTTTCTGTGTACTTACTATTACCAGTGAGTTTCGTACATTCAGTTGATTACTTATTGCTTATTAACATCCTTTTATTTCTGATTGAAATAATACCTTTAGCATTTCTTGTAGGACAGGTCTGGTGTTGATTAATTCACTTAGGTTTTGTTTGTCTGGGAAAGTATTTCTGTTTTATGTTGGAAGGATATTTTCCCTGGATATACTATTGTAGGGTAAAAGTTTTTTTTTTTCCTTTGGCACTTTAATATGTCATACCACTCTCTCCTGGCCTGTAAGGTCTCCACTGAAAAGTCTTCTGTCAGACATATTAGAGCTCCATTGTATGTTATTTGTTTATTTTCTTTTGCTGCTTTTAGGATCCCATCTTTACTCTTGATCTTGATCTTTGGGATTTTCATTTTAAATGTCTTGAGGTAGTCTTCTTTGGATTAAATCTTCTTGGCATTCTATAACCTTCTTGTACTTGGATGTTGATATTTCTCTAGGTTTGGGATCTCCTGCTGTGCCTCCTCTTTAAGGCCAATAGCTCTGATATTTTCCCTTTTGAGGCTATTTTCTAGATTCTGTAGAAGTGCTCCATTGTTTATTCTTTTTTATTTTGTTTCCTCTGTGTATTCTCATATTGCCTGTCTTCAGGCTCACTAATTCTGTCTTCTGCTTGGTCAATTCTGCTATTAAAAGACTCTGATGCATTTTCCAGTATGTCTGTTGCATCTTTCAGCCCCAGACTTTCTGATTGATTTTTTTAATATTATTTCGATCCCTTCATTAAATTTATCTGATGGAATTCTGAATTCCTTCTCTGTGTTATATTGAATTTCTTCAAGTTTCCTCAACACCACTATTTTGAATTCCTATCTGAAAAGTCACATATATTTGTTTCTCCAAGATTTTTCTCTGGTTGCTTATTTAGTTCATTTTGTTAGGTCATGGTTTTCTGGATGGTGTTGATGCCAGTAGATGTTCTTCAGTATGTGGGCATTAAAGAATTAGGTATGTTTTGTGGTCTTCAATGTCTGGGCTTGTTTGGACCCATTCTTTTTGGGAAGGCTTTCCAGATCTTAGAAAAGACTTGGGTGTTGTGATCTAAGTTGTATCTGCTTTAGGGAGCACCTAAGCCCAGTAACACATTCTTGCAGACTCATATAGGTACCGCCTTGATGGTCTTGAACAAGATCCAGGAGGATTCTGTGGATTACCAGAAAGAGACTCTTGTTCCCTTTTTTCACTTTCTCAAAAATAAAATAAAAAATAAAAATAAAAACAAACAAACAAAAAAGAGTCTCTCTTTGTTATGAGCCACCTAAAGCTGGGAGCAGAGTGATACAAACATCCCTACAGCCACCACATCTGTGACTGCGCTGGGTCAGACCTGAATGCAGTGCAGCACTGTGCCTCCCACAAGGCCTGCATTGACCACTCCCTGGCTACTGCCTATGTTTTCTCAAGGCCTTAGGGTTTTGCAATTAGCAGGTTGCAAACCCAGCCAGGTCTATGTTCTTCCCTTCATGGCGGCAGGTTCCCCCATGCCTCAGATGGATTAGAAGTGCCATTTAAAAGTCAAGGGCTAGGGTCAAAAACCTTAGAAGTCTACCCTGGTGTTCTAGCTGAGCTGGCAATCATACCACAAGATGCAGTTTTTCCCACTCTTTCCCTTTTCCAAAGGCAGAGGAGCCTCACCCCATAACTACCACTATAAGCCAGTCACAGAGAGTACTGACAGACTACTACCAATGTTTCCATAAGACCCAGTGGCTCTTAAGTCAACTTGTAGGGAAGGCTGCCTGGCTTGGGATTCACCTCTTCAAGGCAATGGGCTCCCTTTTGGTCAAGGGCAGGTCCACAGATAGGGTCCAGGAGTCAAATCCTGAAATCAGGTATCCCAAAAGCCCACATTGTGCTCTACTCCACTGTGGCTGAACTGGCACCTGAGATGCAAAATAAAGACCCCTTTACTCTTCCCTCTGGTTTTCTGGAGCAGAAGGGGTATTGACCCATAACCACCACAGCTGGTAATGTGCTAAGTCTCACCTGAAGCCAACAACTCTCAGAGGCTTACCCAAAGCCCTCATCTTAATATCTGGGTATCACTGCTGGTTATTCAGAGCCCAAGAGCTTTTCAGTTAACAGATAATGAATGCTGCCAGGACTGGGTCCTTTCCTTCAAGGAAGTGAGATTCCTTCTTGCCCAGGAGTTGTCTAGAAGTGTCATCCCAACTAGGGCATGGGAACAGGGGCCTCACAACTCTGACCAGTGTGATATACTGCTGTGGCTTAGCTGGTATCCAAGATGCAAGATGAAGTCTTCCCCACTCTTTCCTCTTCTCTCTTCAAACAGAAGGAAGGGATCTCTTTTCAAGCCATGAACTGTGCAGCCTGCAGTTAGGGGAAGGGTAATGCCAGCACTCCCTCAGCTGCCCCATCTGGTGTCTTGGTAGGTCATGTGCCCATCAAGTCCACTGTCTCTGGGCCTAGTTCAGCAATAAGACTCACTATGAGTTGCAGTCTTTATGGCCTAGACTGCCTTTCAAGTTTATTTAGATCACAGAGCACTGTGGTGGTGAGGTCTGTGGGAACTCAAGTTTGGACCACTGGGATTGGCAATTCCCCTCTGGCTAGGGCTGATTTAAATGCTCGCTCCATGGGTGAGCAACAGCTGAGTTTGCTTCTGTTTTCCTTTCTGCTCTAACAGGACAGCACTAAGTTTAATGCCTCACATTTACTGTGTTCTCCCTCCCCCAGCACCCAGAGATGCTCTCTGTACCATGACTTTACTGCTAAGGTTGGAGAGGTGTTGAGGTTGGGCCGTGTTGACAATTCAAGACTGTTGCTCTGTCTCTTCAATGCTTCTTTCAGTGATAATGGAGTTAAAACTAGGTACGATGAAGGCTCACCTGATTTTTGGTTCTCATGAAAGTGTTTCTTCTGTGTAGATAGATCCTAAATTGGTGGCCAGTGGAGAGGATGTATGGTGGAGTTTTCTATTCTGCCATCTTGCTCAGCTTCTCTTGCTTCTGATTCTTAAATGGAACAGGTATCTTTCTCAAAACACAATTCAGAGCTACATTTAAAATAATTAAGATGAGGCATGACTAGACCTTCTGAGTTGCCAGTCATATTCTATTCTTGACCTGGGTAAGGGTTACATAAATGTAGTCACATTTTTTATGACTCATTTATGAGATATGCATTTTTTCCTGTGTGTTACATTGCAATTTTGAAAGGTTATAAATGAAAAATAAATGGAATATAATGTTTTAAAAACAGATTTATACTGTTTATATATAAAGTGAATTTTAATTGTGATAAAGGTCTTCCGGATGCTTTGACAAATACCTCTCAGTTTTAAAAAGACCACAGGTCTTTAAAAACCTCTTGTGTTAGAGTTGCTAATAGAATCCTCAAACACATTGCAAACTAAGGCTGATTCTGCCTGTTTTCCAGCCTTTGCAAACTTTTTGTTCTCACAGCTGTTACTTTACCTTATTTCCTGATGGCAGTCTGTCAAAGTCTCTTGAACTTACTTATTCCTGAGCAGAAGAGGTTTAAGGAGACTTAAACTAACATTTTGTGAGTCAGAATCTGGTTAGTCTTGCTGTTAGTCTAGTTCTCATTATGCGCCCCAGTTCTGAAAATTTTACTTCCATCTTGTTTCTGGACTTCGGTTCTGACTTCATGACCTGCCACTTACTCTATTATTTGTAATGTAAACCCTGCTTTTCTCTGCTTCATTTTCCTCTGCTTCCCTAGTGTCTGATATCATCTGCCTAAATCCTAGCTCAGTATTTGATCTCTTCCTACCACTTGACAAACTTGACAAGTCCTCTTTATTCAGTAGTTAGTGTTGGTGGGTTCCAAGATATTACCTATCGCTATTGGCCTGTTACCTTTTCTGCCAACTTTCTCTCTCTCTCTCTCTCTCTCTCTCTATATATATATATATATATACACACACACACAAACATATATATCTTTTGTGGGCTTCCATTACCTCTAACACCTATTGCTTTTTTCTGTTTCTACTTGTTGTCTCCTTTCAAATGGTCCTGTTCTTGGCATTTCTGTTTGTTGTATTGTGCTTCTTCCTAGGACCTACTGTACACAGAATTTATGAAGAGAGAATATTAGAGATGGAAAAAATGCCGGAATAAATGTGTATAACCTTCCTTTTTATACAGGAGAAGACTGAGGCTCAGCTAAACATTTAGCTGGATGATATTTTCATGTATTACAGTAATAGGATGATATTTTTAAAACACTTTCAGAAATGTTTTCCTTTGTGATCATCTGTTTTTTTTTTTTTTTCTCAAGAAGATGTCTCAATGTGTCTATCTGAAGACAGCTTCATAGATCAGAGCATCCAAATCCTGAAGCAGTTACAAAAATTTCTAGAGCTCTGATGGTTTGGTAGAAACCTGGTCTTGGGATAGAGAGACTACATTTAGGGACCTCGACTTTGGAGGCTTTTGCAAGGGACATTGATTTTAGCAGTTGGTGCCAGTAAATGCCTAAATCATCAGATGAGACTAGCCACAGCTGAGTGGGTACCAACACTGGATGCTCAGTGACCATGAAGGGTGTGAAATATCTCAGAGAAGGCCAACAAGGACTCAGAGGACTGCACGTGGAAGAGAGTCCCCTTCCCACTCAGTGCCAGTTTATAGGTAAGCCCCTCATTTCTACCTTGAGAAGAAAAAGACAACAAAGGAAAGCCCTTGAATAGTTTTTTTTTTTTTTAAAAAAAAAAAGACCTAATATTAAATTTGAATTTTAAATGAATTAAAGATTTAGCCAATAGGTTTAGAATGGATAAAACTGAATTACTGTTAGTGAGCTTAATATTTGTTTCTTCTTTAACCAAAATGGTAATTTAAGAGTACAATTTCAAGAAAATAAATGTGTAATATTTTGCATGTCAGCTTTGAAGGAGATTTTTATAGGCTGGAAGAAAGGTTGCAGAGAATGGTGTGTGAAACTCTGGGGACCCACAAATAGTGAGTGCCCTAGGGAGATAGCAGAGGGGATGGAGTCACACAAAATAACAGAAGACTTCCAGACCTGAATGACTGATGTGGACAGGGACAGCAAGTCTCTTAGAACAGCGGTAGCCTGTGTGGACAGCTGATCAATAACACATTACTTGGAATTATAGTTTTAGATGCAGGAATTGTGGTATAACTTAGGGTATCCTAAGATTATCTTAGAATGCTTCCTACTAGCCTAGTGAGAGAGGAGCTAAGTTCAAAATTAAATTGATGTGGAGAACATTTTAAAATGGGATTTGATGTGTCCCTGTTTGTAAGTAGAAATGTATTCCTGTGATTATTACCTAGGCATAATGACAAAGGAAGAAAGAGAAAGAAGGAGAGAGAGAGAGAGAGAAGAAAGAAAGAAAGAAAGAAAGAAAGAAAGAAAGAAAGAAAGAGAGAAAGAAAGAGAGAAAGAAAGAGAGAAAGACTTGTGTAGCTCCACATTTCTCTTGAGTTTGAATTGTCAAGTTGCTCCTCAAAATGCCACTCAAAATCTGATGCTTTCTGTTTAGGCCTCAAACCTGTGGGAACCTAACCATACAAAAGTGAAAACTCAAAATGTCGTCCCCAAATTTAAAAAGCAGTCCAGTGAAATCAGACCAAATAGAAGTCCATCTGGTTGGCCACTACATCATGCCTGCGATTACTCTCAGGTGTACAAATGCAGCTGAGTGGAAATGTGAATATTAATTGCTTGTATCCTGCCAGTCTCCTTGATTCCTCTGGGTCTTTGAAGAAAATAAACATTGTGCATATCTCTCAGGAATATAATCCATCTGGTTTGAGGGAAATGACATTATCTCTCAGCAGATGTAGAAGATTTTAAACTACAACTGCTGAAAAACTTAGGCAGAACACCTCTAATCAGACCCCAGAGGAAAGAAAGGGACATGTTACCCAAGAAAGCTTTTGTCGTCTCTTCATGTTGCGTACTGTGCTGAGAATATCCTGGCTTATGATGATGACTGGGTGATTTCTGGACCAAATCATTGCCCAGTCTTGTGAAGAAAAACCCACCACTTGTGTTTGCATTGGTTTGTAAGGAAAGTCAAATAATTAACTTTTCAAAAAAACTAATTCAGTGTTTTTCAGAATCATTGGGGCAGTTTTTTCAAAATATGAATACTGAACAGTAGATCTGCTTAGTCAGAACCTCTGAAGGTGAGGGGACTGGCAGATAAAGGGTAAAGACCTACCTTGGGCAAAGGACAACAGACATATGCACAGCATTACTATGGATATCTCATTCTCATCCTCTGTTTTTTTGTTTTGTTTTGTTTTGTTTTGTTTTGTTTTTCTTTTTGAGACAGGGTCTTCTCTGTTGCCCAGGCTGGAGTACAGTGGCATGATCATGGCTCACTGCAGCCCCATCCTCCTGGGCTCAAGAGATCCTCCCACCTCAGTCTTCCAAGTAGCTGAGACCACAGTTATGCACCACCATGCCCAGCTAATTTTTAAATTTTTGTAGAGACAAGTTCTCCCTATGTTGCCCAGGCTGTTCTTGAACTCTTGGGCTCAAGCCATCCTCCCACCTTGACCTTCCAAAGTGCTGTGAATACAGGTGAGCCACTGAGCCCGGCCTTCTGTGACGTTTTATAGTTCCTCTGGCATCCACATCTATGGTTTCATTTCATCCTTCCCACAGTCATGTGAAGCAGGAAGAATGGGTGCCCAAGAATTTTATGAGTCTTTTTTTCTGGTTGATTTATGCCCTGGTTTCACCCCTGTAGTCCATCCCCCACATTATGGTGAGAGTAATCTATTTAACATGTACATTTTATCAACTATTACTGCTCAATTATTTTTCTAAATGACTCCTCATTACCATTACCATAATTATCACTTTTCTCAAAGGACAAAAAATGTTAGTGATAATCTGTTCTCTTCAAACCAGCCTGGTCTAATCTCTCTCCTTCCCTCATGGTATATGAAGCTTTAACAATAGTGACTTGTCCTTTACCCTGCATATGTCAGAAGGTCTTTAACAAACTCAGCCTCCAAGGTCTTCCTCCCAGCCTTCATGCCTGGTTAATCCTCACTCATTTGGTTACATTTCTGCCCAATGAATATTTTCTCTCAATTCATAGCTTAATCTCAGCAGACAGACTTACAAGTTTATTTGTATATATTTCCCATGTTAGTACTGACACACTTTAACATTAGTTTCCTTTTTTTGGTCTGTATCTTTTCTATAATTTAATTTATTCCCATGTAGGAATTGTGCCATTTAATCTTTGTATCACTAAGCTGAGAACAGAGCCTGGAATATGAATGGAAGGATGATTAAAGGAATTCCATACCCAGTTTATCCCACCAGTTTTGTTTGAGTTTTACCCAGCTCCTGCTGAGGTGACAGATCTCATGTAGGCACAGAGTGACAGCACATGTCTTTCTCCTAGGGGGTCCTCTTGTTGCTCTGAATGATCAGAGTCAGTGGGACCTGATTCCACCACCCATGTATAACCCAGAAGTGTGGGAGAGGCTAGTATGCATAAAACAAACATTTGAACAATGGGGTATGGGAGCAGATGAATAAAACGCTGAGAGCACAGTACCAAGATGAAGGATTTTTTGTGGACACCTGAAAGATGGTTACACCAGAATGGCGAATTCCTTATACTTGAAGACAATCAGGAATTAACTGAGTATTACACCCTCATAATATCCTTTCTCCTACCCTCATCAACTCCTGCTTCTCCAGTTAAATGGCACATATCCCAATCAAAGAATGGAACGCAAGTTGTAGATGCAGGCTTTCCTTTCTGAGAAACCCAGGCTTAGATGGTTATAGACCTAGTGATTGGTAAAGAAAGAACTTAATGGTGCTTCCTAAATATATGTGTATAAACAATTAACAAAACATAACTGAGAAATTTTCAAACAAGCATTTATTTCTTAACATAATTATTGTACTTCTTGTTCTTCAATTTTGGGATATACTTAGCCACAATATTGCAGAATGTTAATCCACAGTGGCCCGTAAGAAGAGAAGGGACATATAAATTTTATTGTTTTACTTATGTGATCAAGTATCTCTAACAGAGTAGCCTCTTTTAGCTTTTCTAAGTAAAATCTTACATCGGAGGGCTTAGGTATGGTCATTCTTTGCGCTTGATTTTTACTTGTTTTTTATCTGGACAATCAGCACTGGAATATTTCCAAGCATCTAGATGATCTCTTAAATACAGGCAAAAACATTGCCTTTTTAACATCGATTGGTATGGTTTGGCTCTGTGTCGCCAACCAAATCTCATCTTGTAGCTCCTATAATTCCCCTATGTTTTGGGAGGGACCCAGTGGGAGATGATTGAATCATGGGGGTGCGTCTTTCTTGTGCTGTTCTCATGATAGTGAATGAGTCTCATGAGATCTGATGGTTTTAAAAATGAGAGTTTCTCTGCACAAGCTCTCTCTTTGTCTACTGCCATCCACATAAGATGTGACTTGCTCCTCCTCGCATTCCACCATGATTGTGAGGCCTCTCCAGTCATGTGGAATTGTAAGCCCAATAAACCTCTTTCTTTTGTAAATTGCCCAGTCTCAGGTATGTCTTTATCAGCAGCGTGAAAACAGACTAATACAGTAAATTGGTACTGGGATTGGAGTGTTGCTGAAAAGATACCCGAAAATGTAGAAGCGACTTTGGAACTGGGTAACAGGCAGAGGTTGGAACAGTTTGGAGGGCTCAGAAGAGGACAGAAAACTGTGGAAAAGTTTAGAACTTTCTGGAAACTTGTTGAATAACTTTGACCAAAAGCCCTGATAGTGATGTGGACAATAAAGTCCAGGCTGAGGTGGTCTCAGATGGAGTTGAGGAATTTGTTGGGAATTGTAGCAAACGTGGCTTTTATGTTTTAGCAAAGAAACTGGTGACATTTTACCCCCGCCCTAGAGATTTGTGGAATTTTGAATGTGAGAGAGATGATTTAGGAAGAATAAATTTCATTTTCTTTTTTTTTTTTTTAGACAGAGTCTCACTCTGTTGGCCAGGCTAGAGTACAATGGTGCTATCTCGGCTCACTGCAACCTCCACCTTCTGGGTTCAAGTGATTCTCCTGCCTCAGCCTCCCGAGCAGCTGGGATTACAGGTGCCTGCCACCATGCCCAGCTAATTTTTGTGTTTTTGTTAGAGGTGGGTTTTCACCATGTGGGTCAGGCTGGTCTTGAATTCCTGACCTCGTGATCCACCTGCCTTGGCCTCCCAAAGTGCTGGGATTACAGGCGTGAGTCACTGCGCCTGGCCTGGAGAAGAAATTTCTAAGCAGCAAAGTATCATCAAGATGTGATTTAGGTGCTGTTAAAGGCATTCAGTTTTATAAGGGAAGTAGAGTATAAAAGTTCAGAAAATTTGCAGCCTGAGAGTAGGATAGAAAAGAAAATCCCATTTTATGAGAAATTCAAGCCACCTGCAGAACTTTGCATAAGTAATGAGGACCTGAATGTTAATCACCAAGACAATGGGGAAAATGTATCCAGAGCATGTCAGAGGCAGCAGTCACTCCCATCACAGACCTGGAAACCTAGGAGGAAAAAAATGATTTCATGGGCCAGGCCCAGGGTCCCCATGCTATGTACAGCTTAGGCACTTGGTGCCCTGCATCCCAGCCACTCCAGCTAGGGCTGAAATGGGCCAATGTAAAGCTCAGACCATGGCTTCAGAAGGTGCAAGCCCAAAGCCTTGGCAGTTTTTATGTGGTGTTGAGCTTACGAGTGCATAGAAGTTAAGAATTGGGGTTTGGGAATCTCTGCCTAGATTTCAGAAGTATGGAAATATCTGGATGCCCAGGTAGAAGTTTGCTGCAGAAGTAGGACCCTGTGGAGAACCTCTGCTAGGGTAGTGCGGAAGGGAAATGTGGAGTTGAAGTCCCCCACACAGAGTCCCTACTGGGGCACCACCTAATGGAGCAGTGAGAAGAGGGCTACTGTCCTCCAGACCCCAGAATGGTAGATCCACTGACAGCTTGCACCATGTGCTTGGAAAAGCCACAGACACTCAACAACAGCCCATGAAGGCAGCCAGGAAGGAAGCTGTACCTGCAAAGCCACATGGGCAGAGCTGCTCAAAGTCGTGGGAGCACCTCTTGTATCAGTGTCACCTGGATGTGAGATATGGAGTCAAAGGAGATCATTTTGGAGCTTTAAGATTTGACTGCCCTACTGGATTTCAGACTTGCATGGGGCCTGTAGCCCCTTTGCTGTTTCCAATTTCTCCCATTTGGAATGGCTGTATTTATACAATGCCTATATACCCATTGTATCTAGGAAGTAATTAACTTGCTTTTGATTTTACAGGTTCATAGGCCTAAGGAAGTTGCCTTGTCTTGGATGAGACTTTGGACTTCAGACTGTAGACTTTTGAGCTAATGCTGAAATGAGTTAAAACTTTGAGGGACTGTTGGGCAGGCATGATTGGTTTTGAAACATGAGAACATGAGACTTGGGAGGGGGCGGGGTGGAATGATATGGTTTGGTTGTGTCCCCACCCAAATCTCATCTTGTAGCTCCCACAATTTCCATGTTTTGTGAGAGGGGGACCTGGTGGGAGGTAATTGAATCATGGGGGCAGGTCTTTCTGTCCTGTTCTAGTGATAGTGAATTGGTCTCACGAGATCTGATGGTTTTAAAAATGGGAGTTTCTCTGCACAAGCTCTCTTTTTGCCTGCTGCCATCCATGTAAGATGTGACTTGCTTCTCCTTGCCTTCAACCATGATTGTGAGGCTTCCTCAGGCATATGGAACTGCTAGTCCAATAAACCTTTTGTCTTTTGTAAATTTCCCAGTCTCAGTTATGTCTTTGTCAGCAGTGTAAAAACAGACTAATATACCAGTTGTTTTTTGTTTTGGATCAGGTGCTTAGTGTTAGGTAGACATAGTTGAGTCCAAGAGCACTCCAAGGTAAAAACTCAAAAAATCACCAGGGTAAGACTTGGGACTTATATTATTTTTTTTTTGTTTTCAGTGAGTTTGTATTTTTTCATGGTGGTTATATCCTCATCTATATTAAAGTACAGCAGATTTAATTTGAGTATCTGGCAGTAGAGAAGGTCAGGCCCCAAAGAATGCAAAGTGGCTTCTCAGCTACAACCTCAGTCCACCCAAAAGGGAGTCCTTCACTATCACTCACTTATAGTAGGCAAATGTTTTCATTTGCTCTCAGGTAAAGTACTCCTAAGAGCTGGGCAGCTTCTTGATCAAAGACTGAAAGAATGGTGACTAGAAAAGGCAGATTAGAACAAAAGAAAAAAGTTATTAGAGGTAACCAACATAATTGATAAAAATGAAATGGTTTCATGATTTCTCTTATGCCAAAAAGCATAGAAAATCTGTTATTATTATATTTCCTGTTGTGATCTAAAATAGGTTAAAAGTATCCTTAACTACATTAGGATAGTTTTGTTTTGCTTCTGGGAATGCTGGAAAAAACTCAACTTGTTTTGATTGCATATTGTCTGAAATGCGCCGAAGAAAATTAGTTAAACCACACAATCTGGGTTGTTTGTCAGGCAGATGATAGGCTAACATTTGCCAACTGCCCGTGGTGCCAGAAGCATGAAGTGTAGTGGGTGTGTCAGTGCCCCTGACAACCTCTGTTTTACAGAATGCTCTTGCACTAGAGACTTAGAATGAGCTATACTTAAATTCCTGGGATATTTCATATGCCTGGTGATTTGACATTCACTCATTCTCAGGAACGAGTGGTTCACAGCATAGTCTAATCAGATAACTGAGGTATGATTCCCTGGTGGATACTCTTGGCCTCTCTTTTATTTCTTCGGGCAGCATCTATTGGCACATTCCACGAATGGCAACAAGTTAGTTGCTCTGGCATAAATTACTTCCTGCTGAAACTTTTCGATTATCAGATACATTAAAATACTCTTTCTCTAGTTTTTAGTAGCAAGTTAGAATTTTCTTCATTTTACTGATTAATTTATCTTCGGGGAACTTTGAGAATGGATGAATCAAAATTGTGTGCTTTACACCCTAATTTGGATAAAACAGAACCCATTAAAAATACATATTGCATATTTTAATATCTGATTAAAGTACAGCAGACTTAATTTGAGTATCTGGCAGTAGAGAAGGTCAAGTTATTCAAATAACTTGAATAAAGATTTATATTGAATATAAAAGAAACCATTATATCATGCTAATTAACACTGTTTACAAAATTCTTTTAAAACTTGTTGGCAAAAACTTTTCTTATGAGGTAGAAAATTCATCTACGTTTTCCACTAAGCCGAGAGTAATGTCCTCACTTCCCCTTTCTCCCTTTCTGTCTTCTTCTGGCTTTCTTTCTGTGCTCTCCAATGCTAAACTCTTGTTTATAAGAAGTAAACATCTCCAATGTCTTAATTTTGTCTAGATTTCATTTCTACATCATTTAAGCAGCAGTTCTGTAGGTTATATGGTTACATTTTGCCAATAAAGAGCTTTGATTAAAATGATGGCTCCATGTCTGATTTTTCTTGAATTCAGTTTACTAGATACAATGGGAACTTGTTATATTCTCTCTCTATCCAGCCTTCTTGGAGTACCATTACTATATTTGGGGATTTTCCAGTCTAATAGAACTTTCCCAGTCTCCCCAGGTTCCTTTGCATCCATTTCTCATGCATGTGTCCTGGGCATCACCTGCTAAATACCTCACTCTCATGGACTAAATTGTGTTTCCCCCTCCTCCAAATTCATACATTAAAGCCCTAACTCCCAATGTAACTGTATTTGAAACAGGATCTTTAGGAAGTAATTAAGGTAAAATGAGGTCATAAAAGTGGGGCCCTGATCTGATAAGACTGTGGCTATATAAGAAGAGGAAGATATATATAAGAAATATATATATATCTTATATATATAAAAATAATACATTTGCAAATTATTTCAACTTTTTTACTACTTTAAATGCAGTCTGTCTAATCCTCAAAACAGTTTTGAATTAAATAGTATAGACATTATTACATGCATTTTTAAAATGAAGAATGAGAAGCAATGAAAGTTTTCAGAGATTGAGTAGAAAGTTTTCAGAGATTGAGTAATAAATTAGAAAAATTACAGAATTCTAGTTAGAAAGGAAAAAGGACTCAGGCCTCCTGAACATATATCATACAATATATGCTCATGTATTTCCTCTCTTTACCATTATATGGTTTTACTTTTAAGTTTTATGGAGCCTTCTAGAAATTACCATTACTTTTTATATTCATAAAGACTCTTGTTTCCTTTCATTTCTACCATATTACACTGTTCACATTCTCTCACTTTCTCCTAAAGATTTTTCAGTTTAATTTTTTACTCTGCTTATGCTCAACCTGATCATCCTTTTATTTATTAGCAGCTTTGTATTTAGTTTAATTCCATCCTTTGCAAGTGTTATTTATAGTACAAGTGTAATAATAACTTTTGGAGAGCTGAATTTATATTCATTAATTATTCAGACTAGGTAGGCTAATATTCACAAAATATGATCTCATTGATACTTCTGTGTTTTGGAAGTCCTGCTTTTTCAGCTTCCTGTCTGTCAGCTTTGATCACTGATTTCTTTGCTAGTATGTGAAATTCTAATGATCGCATCTTGGATACAATTTATATAGATGAATAAATATATCATTTTGATGATTCTCACATCAAATAATTTGATAGTTATATAGTATGATAGTAGGCATATATCCTTAGGAAAATAAAGATACTATAAAGCAGCAGATAGACAAGATATTTGTTTGATTTCTCTTTCTCCCACACTCCACACAAATCCATCACCAGGTCCTCTGGCTCTATCTGCTTAATGTGTTTATGTCACTTGTGGTCCTAGCAGGAAGCAGACAGCACATTCATTTTAGAATAATTTGAGGGACTGTTTAATAAAAAAAACTTTTTAATAAAGGTGTGGTCAGGGTATTTGGGAAACACAGGGCTAGTGCAATACCCTGAGGGGAATAACAACCCCAGGACTGAAGGGGCCAGGGAAGGAGCAGTTACCACAGACTGGAAGGAGAGAGTCCTGCGGAGGAGGCTGCTTTGGAGGAGCCTGTGGGATGGATGAGGCAAATCCGTAGCAAGTCCTCTGGAGGGAATCAAGCGAATGAATAGCTTTCGTCTGTCAATCTGATACCAGGGTGGAATGAGTAGACACGGTCCACACAAGTCAGCCTTTAAAGGGAGACGGATGGTAGAGATGCATCTGGAGAGTCAATGGAATATATCAGGCACAATATCTAAATCTGATTACTATTCAGCACCTTCATCGTAATCACCTTGGAACAAACAGTCCTCATATTTTTCCTAAGCTATTGCAATACCCTCCTTACTCCTCTAATTAATTTCCTCTTCAACCTATTACATATTTTCCACAAGCAGTCAGAGTGATTTACAATCTGTCAGTTAACAAAGACACATGTTTTCTTAAAACTCTTCAATGGCTCCCAGATTATGAGCATTAAATGAAAAGTCCTTATCGTGAATGGCTGAATATGATCTAGCCTGCCAATCACCTTTTCCGTTATCTCCTATTTAAAACAGTTCCACCTATCTTTTACCCCAAATCTCCAGCCACACTGTATTAGTTTGCTGTTGCTACTGTAACACAGTACCACACACTTAATGGCTTAAGTAACACAAATTTATTATTTTACATTTATGGAGATCAGAATTTTAATATCAAGGTGTTGACAGGGCTGTGATACTCACGAAAGCTTTGGGAAAGAATCTATGTCCTCACTGTCTTCCTCTCCTGGATGCCACCTACATTCTAAGGCTCACAGCCCCTTCCTCCAATTTCAAAGCCAGCATCTTAGCATGTTCTCACCTCTCTGATCTCCTGCCTGCCTTTTATCCAGACTCTTGTGATTAAAATGGGCATACGTGGATAATTTAAAATAATCATCACATATAACTATCAGTATGGTATTTTCACTTTTGCCATTCTGATCGATAAAGTAGTATTTCATTTATTTTGCTTTTTTTTTTTTTTGAGACGGAGTCTCGTTCTGTCACCCAGGCTGGAGTGCAGTGGTGTGATCTCTGCTCGCTACAAGCTCCGCCTCCTGGGTTCATGACATTCTCCTGCCTCAGCCTCCCAAGTAGCTGGGACAACAGGCGCCTGCCACCATGCCTGGCTAATTTTTTGTAATTTTAGTAGAGATGGCGTTTCACCATGTTAGCCAGGATGGTCTCGATCTCCTGACCTTGTGATCCACCCACCTCAGCCTCTCAAAGTGCTGGGATTACAGGCCTAAGCCACTGCCCCACTGGTCTATTTTGCATTTTTTTAAATTTCAATTTTGAGTGTTTTCAGATTTTTTTGAGTTTTTAATACTTCTTTTTTTATACCCCAGGGCTAAGAATGAACAAATCTTTCATCTTTTTAAAATACTTCTTTTTCTGTGACCTGTTTTTAATATTCATTAATTTTTTTATCAATTTACTCATGTTTTTATTGATTAATTTGTGATTTTCATATGGTAACAAAATTAGTCTTTTGTCTGCAGTAGGTATTTCAAATATTTTTAAATTTATTATCTTTCAAGCTGTTTTTGTGTTTATTCAAGAATTTTCTGGATTTTTTTTGTTTTTTATTTTTTTATTTTATTTTTTTTTTGAGACAGGGTTTTGCTCTTGTTGGCCAGGCTGCTAGAGTGCAATGGCACTTCATCTCACTGCAATGTCCGCCTCTCTGGTTTAAGGGATTCTCCTGCCTCAGCCTCTCAAACAGCTGGACTTATAGGCACCTGCCACCATGCCAAGCTAATTTTTTATATTTTTAGTAGAGACAGAGTTTCACCATTTTGGTCAGGCTGGTCTTGAACTCCTGACCTCAGGTAATACACCTGCCTTGGCCTCCCAAAGTGCTGAGATTACAGGCGTGAGCCACCGTGCCTGGATGAATTTTCTATTTTTATAGCATAAAAAGTCAGTTTTCTCTGTAATGTTTGAATATTTCCTTGCATGCTTAAAAAGACTTCATTTAATTTTGTGTGTGTGTGTGTGTAAAGCCGAGGTCTCCCTGTGTTGCCAAGTCTGGTCTCGAACTCTGGGGCTCAAACTATCCTCCTTTCACCTTGGTCTCCCAAAGTGTTGAGATGACAGGTGTGAGCCACCACACCCAGCCAAATAAAACATAAATACTTCATTCTTGAACATTTTTACATTACTTTAAAAATATCTTCTAGGACTTTAAAATTATTTTTACATTTAAATGACTGATTCATGAGGGAGTCAGAAAAAATTAAGACACAGAATTTTATTTTTTTATTTTTTCCAAATCATATTGGGAGATTTTTATTAACTTAAATTGACATTCTTAATTTTGTCTGCAAGTCCTTGGTAAATATGCCTTTATTTGAAACAAACCTACAGGTGTTTCTTAATATGACAGAATCCGAAGACTTGCAGTTATCTATGTTTCCTAATGATTAAAACAATGTTCAAATAATTACAAAGTCACTTCATCAAAATACTTAGAAGAATATCCTGAGGAGTGTTTGAAACCTCTATTTATAAATAGTGATTGATACACTTATTATGTATTTAGTGCTGAAGATAAACACTTTTTACATAAAACATAGTTTTAATCTGGTCTACTAATGAGGCTAGTTATTAGATATACTGTATTTTAACACTAAAGAATAAAGCTTTATCTTCATATTTATCTTATTTATAGGACTCTTATCAATGAAGAACTTTGTATCCAACAATAATAAACTGGCAAATTGCAAGTTATGTTTTGTAGGAAAAGCAAAAAAGACTGTCTGCGACAAAAGAAAGAAGATACCTGCGTTATACATGCTTCGTGCAAACAGTCCATTCTGAATGATACAATTAAATGTAGACCAAATCCTTTTAAATGTTTGTGTGCCGAGATGGCAATTACAATCTCTACACACTAAAAAGAAAAAGAACAATAACACAGAACACAGTATTCTTAATGATTATAGCACATTTAACACCTTCAGCCATCCACTGGGTTTTCAGATCATATTGGCAACTGAAATTTCACATCCACATGTGCTTGCTTCGCTAAGGTCACTATTTGAGAGAGCTTTACAGCCGTTCTAGCAGCTTCATCCAAGTCATCTCAAGCAAGTATTTTAAGTCCACTGTCGGCTATCAGTGCCTTAGCATCATCGACTTGTGTACCTTGTAACCGTACCACAACAGGTATTTTAATTTCCAAATCTTTTACTGCCATGACTATACGCTATGCAATAACATCACAGTGCATGATTCCTCCAAAATTGTTGACCAGAATAGGCAGTACCTTTTTATCTGGAGGTGATAAGCTTAAATGCTTCTGTTACTCGACAGACTGTAGCATCACCACCAACATCAAGGAAGTTGGCTGGAGGCCCTCCATGAAGTTTTATTATATCCATTGTGGCCATAGCCAAACCAGCACCATTTACTAGGCAGCCGATATTTCCATCAAGGCCAATGCAGTTGAGATTTGCCTTAGCAGCATCTTTGTCCCTTTCATCTTCCTGGTTCCAGTCCTGTAGATCAACGATTTTCTTTTGGTGATAGGCTGAATTAGAGTCAAAATTGATCTTTGCATCCGTACACAATACAGCTCCATCTGAATCTTCCACCACTGGATTTATTTCTATCATGGTTGCATCATATTTCAGAAAAAGGCTGTAAAGCTAGACCATGTTTTATGCTGTGATTCCACAATATTAGGTGTAAATCCCATCTTCTGTGCAAGCCGGAGAGCTTGTTCCTTTTTGATGCCTTCTTCAATATCAATAGGTTCTTTAATTATTGCTTCAGGAGTCTCGGCAGCAACATCTTCAATGTTGACACCACCATGTGAACTTCCTGTTAATACAGGACCTTGAAATGACCTTTCCATTGTTATTGCAATGTAGTAGTCTTTCCTGGGATACTTTCGCTCACAGACCAATACTTGGTCGCATATTCTGCCCTTCTCTCCGGTTTGCCTGGTAAACAATTTTTTCCCAATCATTTGTGAAGAAATAGCTTTTGCTTCTTCTGGAGAGAAAACTACCTTCACTCCTCCTTTGAGGCCACTTTCGAATTTTTCTTTTCCTCTACCACCAGATAAAACTTGGGCCTTTATCACAACATCTTTTGAACCTAATTTTTTGGCAACTGCATAAGCTTCATCTGGTGATTTTGCCACATATCCTTTGGGAACAGAGACACCATCTTCTTGCAATAATTCCATACTCATGTATTCAAGTAGTGAGAGATTCTTTTGCTGTTGCTGCTGTGCTTGGAGTCTATGGTTATTAATCCAGAACTTCCCAGAACCTTGCCCCAGAAAAGGCAAGTCAGCAAGCGCTGCTGGTCCTCCGACATTCCCACCTAGGACAGCTGAGCAAGGGCCCGCAGGGCCATCCGAGGCCAATGGTTCCGAAGGGAGGCGACGAACACGAGCCGGCCATAGAACATGGAGGCCGCTGTTTCTGAGACGGACCTCTAGAATTTTATATTTTCAAATAACTAGCCCTCTCATATTTTGAAATATCCGCCTTTCTCCCACACATACCCCACTCAATTCCCTTAAGTTCCAGGGCCCATTTGGGACCACATATTCTGTGATGTTGATCTGTCTGTTTAATCTTATTGTAGCTTATGAGTGTTTCCCTTACCTCTTTACTCAAACATCATCTGTCTTTCTCAGAACAATGTTTTCCTGAAGCACTCGCTAATGCTTTTCTCCCCCTTCATCCTCATGCTCCCAAACTTGGAGATGGAATAAGTGTTTTTCATATTCCTCATTACTACTTCCACAACTCTCCTCTCTCTAAAAATACCCAACTTTAAAGTCTCAAGTTTTCAAACTGATTTTTGAGTCACTTCCACTCCATCTTTGAAATTCTTAACTCTCTGTCCTCCATATTCCTGTTATGATCTTGGCCATTTTAATACCTATGTAGCTAGTTTCTGCATCTTCTCTTCGCCATTGAGCTTATCTTTCATGCTATCCCACCAACTCCCACAATCATGTTCTGATCCTTTTCATGCCCACAACAGCAACATTTCTTGATCCTCACTTCTTAGTTCATACACTTCCTCTTCTCGATAATCTTCCTTTACACCATACATGAATCATTCTTTGTTATGGTCATTTGCTAGCCTGGGCAGTACCAATGATAGTGATTCCTTCTTTGTCTCAATTTAAACATCCCAGTCTTCAAATATCACCCACTATCTTTCTAGTTTACTCCCTTTAGTACCCCATCTCTAACGCCTTTTCAGAATCTCACTTGTACTTAGAATTCATTCGTTATATGTTTTTTCAGTGTCCCTTAACCTCCCATGATACTGCATCTTCATACTCAAACATTGTAATCAATCCTTTGCATACATTCTCTCTCTTTATGATACTCTCTTGTGAAGGCTGATTAACTCCAACTCTCCATCTATTCTGCCCCTGCGCAGGTCCGATTGAACCTAGCTAGAGAAAGGACACAACCACTCTAATTGGTCGTCTTTGAAATTCGTGATTACAGATCCCATATAGTCCCTTAAAGCTGCCTAGAAGTCAAGACATTTCCTCAGTTAATTCAGTCTCCCACTTTCCTAGATGAATGTTTCATTCTTTATCTTTTTGCCTCAAATACCCTAAAACATTTCCCTACATTCTCACTCTCAGCTAATGACCTTGTTTCATAGTTCAACAAGAAAATAGAAGCAGTCAGAAAAGAAATTCCTTAATTCTACCACCACCTTGATTCACTTACCTACAGCACATCCTCTGCCTTTTCTTCTGGTTCTGTAGATGAATGTCCCATGTTCCTAACAAAACCTAAATCCTCCGCTTATGTAGGCCCTTTGACCATTCCTTTCTAGTTTCCCTTACTGGTTTTACTTAATTTCCTTAGCCTCTAAGTATCATAGTACCTGGGACTATAATCCTTGGATCTCTTCTTCTCTCTCTCTCTTTTTTTGTTTTTCTATCCACACTTATCACTTGGCAATTTCACTGGATTTCTTGGCTTTCAAATATTATCTACTTGGGCATAACTCCCAAAATTATATATCCAACTCATAACTTTTCTCTAGGCATCATATTTGTATGTCCAACTATTCCTATGAAGGTGGGTAACTTCATTTCTCCGTTGTTGCCTGTACCAACTGCTGAGACGCATCTGTACAACTGTAGTACTTGGAAGAATCACCCTTTGCAAGCAACTGCTATAATCAGTAAAAGATTTTTTGACTAGGTGAGGATGAAAACATAGTATCTTAGAACTCCCAAACCTAACAAATATTAAACTGCTTGTACTTTAAAAATAAGCTTATTTTTTATTCTTTGATGACTTTGCATGCAATTTCTAGCTGAGATGAGCACTGGGGTTTGGCAATGCTGTTTTGTATGGATATTCTCCATTCACTTTTTTAGAATTATTGGAAGCTTAGAAATTATTGAAGAGTATTAAGCCTTTAAATTGAGTCCACAGACAAAGCCAGTAACAAAAACTTCATATACTACTTATATATTTTAAAGAATACTTTAAAAAGTATTTAATTCTACTTCAATCTCTTTATATTCAACACAGAGAAAGCTTCAGTGGAAAGTGTCAAACTACAGTAGAAAACCAGCCCAAGTAGTTGCAAAGAAATGAGGGTTTTTTTTAAGCATATGTTGAAAGTTATTTTTGACATTTTTATAAATAAGCTCATCTCACATTTCTGTGCACCTCCTTCACTTAATAAGGATTTTTTCCTTCAGTAGAGTTTTCTGCTTTTATACATCATTTAAGTTTGTTAACTTCTTTTTTACTTTTAGAAAAAACTGTGTGGAAATATTATTGAATTTCTATACTCATTATAATAGCTTAAAGTGTTAACTCTATCTCTTTGAAAAAGCTATTTGTCACTACAGTGTTTATTTGAATATATGTTTGATTCATTTTATATAGCTGCCAAGGTTCAACTGTTATGATCTCTTACAAGACCCAGAACATGTCAACCAGAACATGCCCATGTTTGAAATTATTAGAAATTATTAGCCAACATGACAGAATTACCTGGTAACATTCCAGCAGTCTATCAGATTGTTTCATAGAAAAGAAGGATTCAAGAAAAAAATAACTTGTAATCACAGTGCTTCTGCCATCTGTAGTAATTTTCTAATTTAGAGTAGAGATTATTTTTATAACATAAATAAGTTCTGTGTCTGTTGGAGTAAATCCTTTCATCAATTTTAAAATTAAAAGAGAAATAATAAAACACAGAGTAAATAAATGTGTGTACCAACTATCTTAGTTACCTTCATCTCAATCTCTTGTTGATAACTATGTATGGAGCACCCATTACATCCCAGAAAGTATGAGAGGTTCTGGGGGAATAAAGATGTCCAAGACAGGATTAATCCAAACCTTCATGAAGCTTAAAGAGAAGGACACAAAATGAACTGTTACAGAACTGATGAGTGCCATCGGAGACACATGTTCACAAAGATCAAATTTGGTCTATAAAGACTCCCTTGAAAATTTTTACTGAAGCTCGAGGCTAAAAAGAAAGGAAGAGAACATTTCTTGCATATTCTCTGAGGCTGGAAAGAGCTTCTCTTATTCCAGATACACAGAAAAGTCCAGTGTAACTGCATAAAATAAAGGAAGTTAGACTGTTTGAGACAAAGCTAGAGGAGTTAGCAGGAACCAGGGAGCCATGTTATTTTAACAAAACCATAGAACAATGTATCATTTTTTCTTTATCTGTCAATTAAATATTTTTAAATTAAAGAAATAGATACATAAGTTAGGGAAAAACCTCTCCATGTTGTACAATGTGCTGATTTGATATATGTATACATTGTGTAACAATTATCACAGTACATTAACACATCCATCATCACCCATGCTGTACATTAGAACTTGTCCATCTCATAACTGGAACTTTGTACCCTTTGACCAGCATCTCCCTATTTCTCCCAGCTGCTAGCCCCTGGAAACCATCATTCTACTCTCTGCTTCTATTAGTTTGACTATTTTAATTTCCACAAATAAGGGAGATCAAACAGCATTTGTCTTTTTATGTCTGGCTTATTTCACGTAGCATAATGCCCTCCTTGTTCATTTATGTTTTCACAAATGGTAGAATTTTCTTCTTTTTAATGATGAATAATATTCCATTATATATATATACACACACATATATATATACACACACACCACAGACTCCATTCACCTACCAACAGACAGATTATTTCCTTATCTTGGCTCTTGTGAATAATGCTGCAGTGAACATGGAGGTATACATATGTCTTGAAGATACTGATTTTGTTTCCTTTAAAAGTGGGATTACTGGATAATATGGTAATTGTAGTTTTAATTTTTAAATTTTAATTGTATTTTAAATTTTAATGTTAATTATATTTTTAATTGTAATTTTAATGTTTTAATATTGTTTTCCATATTGGGTGTACCAATTTACATTTCTACCAACAGTATACAAGGCTGAAAGCTACAGAATAGTTTTAAGCAGAGAGTGAGATATAAAAGGATTTGCATTTTAAAAGATCCTTTTAACTGCTTGAGAAAAAAAAAATTCTCAAAAGGGCAATGACAGCAGAGAAGGAGAGAGATGATTGGGGTTCAAACTTTTTAGAAGTTAGCCTCTATTAGATTTCGTGAATAAGCAGAGGTAAAGAGTGATGAAGAAGAAGAGGACATCAGTGAATCTTACGTTGTGAGCATGATCAAGTATGTAGTAGACCAAGGTAGGAAAGTCAGAGAAAGAGCAGATCTGAGTGCTGGGAAATAAAGAATTCACATGTGTGAGTCTATAGCTAAGATTACAATTTGAGTGTGGAAATATACATGTGGGGACCATAAACGTGTAGATGGCATGTAAAATGATAACGGGGTAAGATGGCCTAGGAAAGAGAAAAATTTAAGGAGATAGAGCATGGTATTTCTCAGTAGAATGGAGATAATAGTGAAAGCCTAAGATAGAACGTAAGCCTGGAAAAGTCGGAACTCACTTATAAAGAGGAGAATAAGATTAGGAGTTGAGAAACATTGGTGAGAGGACACTATGTTGAGGGGTTTTATTTTTGTGTTTTTCTCAGAACAATGGCAGCCACAATACTTAGCATTTGTTTTACCTTTTCTCCTCTAAGACTATAAATCCATTTGTTTACTGCCGAGTAACTAAAATAGCCACTAAAGCCAGATGTCCCTATATATCTTTGTGTCATAATGTGGAGAATGAGGGTCATGATGACAAAGATGAGTGTGAACTGCCCTATATTTAAAACAGTTGACAATAGAAAGATAAAAGTCAAATGTGTTCAAAGGTAATCAAGGATTGCAATGTTAGTATCAGACAATGCTGAACACAAGGTAAAGCTTTAAAGGAAACAAACCAGGATGCCTTAAAAAAGTTGAAAAATGATGTAACCTAAAAGGAACATATAAGTGCCATGAGTCTTTGTATACTACTAATGTGCTATCATAATAAGTAAAATTAAAGAAAATAGGTACACAAATAGGCATACACGTATCTCTCATTTGGTGACAGATAAACACAATGAGTAAGGATAAGGATGATTAATAAGTTGATCTTATACATCTATACTTCAGACTCTGACTTGCTAGCAGAATATCCCTTCAATTTAATCAACCCACAGGGCAAACACATACACACACACACATATATTTCTTTTTTGCAAGATATACATGTATATATTTCTTTATAAATACATATACATACATATGTGAATTGTTCTTTTTAGGAGATAGGTGCACACACATACCTTGAGAAGCATAATAATTTTCATAATTTGTAATGGGGCACAGGCCATATGCTCTGAGCTAAGTATACTGAAACTAAAAATTGCTAATCAAATTAGGAAAGCAACAAAAAACAATCACTTATAAATGGAAGGTACATAAAATGGTTAAATCTTAGGAGACAATAAGGTAGGAATTACCATTCTCTAAAACATAAAAGTCATAAAAGCATAAACATCATGCAATCTATATGCTATTATTAAAATTGTACTAAAAATTCATTAGATATTTGTTACTAAATAAAAAAATAAAAATAATGAATTCAAATAAATCAAAGTTGAACAAATATTTAAGCAACTTAAGAAAAATAGGTAGAGGAGATAAAAATTTTAAAATGTTAATAAGATAAACAGAAAAAAGTACAACTAAGAACTCTATCTAAAAGCTGGTTCTTTGCAGAGACAGGTAAACTACTTTTAACCTTTTTTAAAGTAACCTAACACAGTTTAGTCCTTTTTGATACATAAAGGTGGCTTCCAAAAGAGTTACATATGACAAATAAAAATTGGCTTACAAAGCCTCATTATCAGTTACCAATGACAAATTGCAGACCAAAATTTGTCATGAATATCAACATTTATCAAAAAGTCATTTTTTGAAAAAGCTGTCACAGAACTTTCTCAACATTTTACAGTCTAAATTTGATGAAGTTTCATGTGCATTTAAGAAGAATGTGTATTCTGCTATTGTTGAATGGAGTGATTTATATCTGTTTGGTCTGCTTGGTTTACAGTGTTGTTCAAGTCCTCTATTTTTTATTGATCTTTGGGTAGGTATTCTATTTGTTATTTTTAAAAGTCTCTATTAATTTACAACTATTTTTCCCTTTAATTCTGTCAATGTTTGCTTTCTGTATTTTGGGGCTCTTTCTATGTCATTTGGTGCTTATGTTTATAATTGTTACATTTTCTTGATATATAGACCCTTTTATCAATACATAACATCTTTGTTCCTTGCAGCAGGTTTTAATTGAAAGTCTGTTTTGTCTGACATTAGTATAGCCACTCAAACTCTCTTTTTGTTATATTTGTATGGGCTATGTTTTTTCATCCTGTCACTTTCAATCTACATCTGTCACTGAATCTAAAATGAGTCTCTTGTAGACAGCATATAGTTGGATCGTGGTTTTAAAAATCCATTCTGCTAATCCCTCACTTTTGATTGTAAAGTTTATTCCATTTACATTTAAAGCGATAACTGACAAGGAAGCACTTCTGCCACTTTGACATATATTTTTAGTATGTCATACTTTTATTGCTCTTAATTTTCTTCTTTATTGCCTTCTTTTGTGTTTAACTCTTTGTGGTTTACCAATTTGATTGACACTCATCTGCCATTTTGACATATGTTTTCAGTATGTCATACTTTTATTATCTTTAATTTTCTTCATTACTGCTTTTTGTGTTGCATTAGCTGTTTGTGGTGTACCAATGTGATTCACTCTCATTTTCTTTTGTGTATTTATTATTATACTTTAAGTTCTAGGGTACATGTGCACAATGTGCAGGTTTGTTACATATGTATACATGTGCCATGTTGGTGTGTTGCACCTGTTAACTCGTCATTTACATTAAGTATATCTCCTAATGCTATCCCTCCTCCCTCCCCCACTCCACAACAGGCCCTGGAGTGTGATGTTCCCCTTCCTGTGTTCAAGTGTTCATTTTTCAATTCCCACCTATGAGTGAGAACATGCAGTGTTCGGTTTTCTATTCTTGCGATAGTTTGCTGAGAATGATGGTTTCCAGCTGGATCCATGTCCCTACAAAGGACATGAACCCATCATTTTTTATGGCTGCATAGTATTCCATGGTGTATATGTGCCACATTTTCTTAATCCAATCTGTCAGTGATGGACATCTGAGTTGGTTCCAAGTCTTTGCTATTGTGAATAGTGCCGCAATAAACATATGTGTGCATGTGTCTTTTTAGCAGCGTGATTTATAATCCTTTGGGTATATACCTAGTAATGGGATGGCTGGGTCAAATGGTACATCTAGTTCTAGATCCTTGAGGAATCGCCAGACTGTCTTCCACAATGGTTGAACTAGTTTACAGTCCCACCAACAGTGTAAAAGTGTTCCTATTTCTCCACATCTTCTCCAGCATGTGTTGTTTCCTGACTTTTTAATGATTGCCATTCTAACTGGTGTGAGATGGTATCTCATCGTGGTTTTGATTTGCATTTCTCTGACGGCTAGTGATGATGAGCATTTTTTCATGTGTCTGTTGGCTGCATAAATGTCTTCTTTTGAGAAGTGTCTGTTCATATTCTTTGCCCACTTTTTGATGGGATTGTTTTTTTCTTGTAAATTTGTTTGAGTTCTTTGTACGTTCTGGATATATTAGCCTTTTGTCAGATGAGTAGATTGCGAAAATTTTCTCCACTTCTGTAGGTTGCCTGTTCACTCTGATGGTAGTTTCTTTTGCTGTGCAGAAGCTCTTTAGTTTAATTAGATCCCATTTGTCAATTTTGGCTTCTGTTGCCAATGCTTTTGGTGTTTTAGGCATGAAGTCTTTGCCCATGCCTATGTCCTGAATGGTATTGCCTAGGTTTTCTTCTAGGGTTTTTATGGTTTTAAGTCTAACATTTAAGTCTCTAATCCATCTTGAATTAATTTTTGTATAAGGTGTAAGGAAGGGATCCAGTTTCAGCTTTCTGCTTATGGCTAGCTAGTTTTCCCAGCACCATTTATAACAAATATTTTCTTAGTAGTTGCCATAAGAATTATTTTTAATACACTAAATATATAACAAACTATTTTGAATTGATGACAACTTAACCTAAAGAGCATATAAAAATTCTGCTACTATAATATATAACGTCATCACCCATTTAATTGTTATTGTCAATTATGTCTTATTTTGTATATATTAACATACACTTATAATAATTATACCATGCATTTGTCTTTTAATTGAGGTAGGAAATACAAAGATAAATTACAAACCAAAATACAATAATACTGGCTTTTATATTTACCTATGAAGTCACCTTCGCTGGAGTTCTTTATTACTTTTTATTCCTTTGAGCTAATTTGTAGTGTTCTTTCATTTCTGTCTGAAGTGCTCTCTTTTAGCATTTCTTGTAGGGCAGGCCCATTAGTGATGAAGTCTCTCAGCTTTTATTTAGGAGTGTTTTAATTTCTCCTTCATTCTTTATGAATCATTTTTCTGAGTATAGATTCTCAGGTGGATTTTTTTTTAAATTTTGGGTTTTTTGGTCATCATTTTAAAAGTGTCATCTCATTATCTTCTGGCCTCCATGATTTCTGATGAGAAATTAAGAAATATGCTATTAATTTTACTGATGATCCCTTGTATGAGATGAGCCATGTTTCCTGCTGCTTTTAATATTTTGTTTTTGTCTCTGACTTTTGACAATTTGGCTATAGTTAATCTCTTTGTATTTTTCCTTCTTGGAGTTCATTGAGTTTCTTGAATGTGAAGTTTTATGCATTTTATTAAATTTGGGAAATTTTCAGCCATTGTTTTTTCAAATAATTTTTATATCTCTTTCTCTTTTTTCTCTCACTTTGAGATTCCTAATAAGCATATGTTAGCTTGATAATATCCCATTACTCTTTTAGGCTCTGTTTATTTTTCTTCATACTCTTTCTGCTTTTCAGGCTGGACAATTTCAATTGACTTATCTTCAAGTTTTCGTACTCTCTTTTCTGCCTGCTCAATGTATTTTTGAAGCCTTTTAGAGAGTTTTGAAATTTCAGCTATTATATTTTTCATCTTCATAATTTCTATATGGAAGCAAGATGGCCAACTAGAATCCCCTAGCACTTATCCTCCTCCATAAAGATAGCCAAAATTTTGAATTAAAAAAACCACACATTTTGGTGAAAATAACTAAAGGATAGTGCCAGAGTATATACAGAAAGTAACAGAAGCACTAGTGAGCACAGAAACTCAGGATAGCCTCATAAAGAATGAAAGGAAACACCTGATGCCACCACCTACCCTATCCTCCAGTCAGGATCAGCAGCAGGGAAGAAGTAAGCAAGAGGACCCCAGCATCCTTCATCGCCACCTTGGACACTCACAGTTTTCAAGACTGGGGACCCCTGCAGTCCTCATGGGTACTAAACCCAACTGAGGGAGCTTCCTAGAGTCCACACAGCTGTGCTCTCCCCAGAGAAAGAGCTGACACTGTGCCCACTCCCTGTCCCCCATGTAACTATTACACTGTTTTATCTTGAAACTGGAAATGCTGCTGAAGTGTGTCTTGGCTCTGTGAAATGGAGTAGCCACAATACCCTTTTATCCCCGAGGCTAAGCTGCCATGGAACCACCTCTCCCCAACAGTGATCCAACATCCCCAAACTGAACTGTGAATAGCTGATGAAGCAGCTCCGCCTACTCCTCCCAGTTGCTTCTGAGCCCTGCACCTGGGGACTGGAACTAAAACTTAGAATTCTCTTCTGAAGAAACAGTGCTTCCGCAGTGCTACTCCACCTACCTCTTTCAGTCATTTCTGTACCCTGCCCCTTGGGACCTGAGCTAAAGCTGCACTTTCTCATGGGGAAATGGTGCACTGGCAGTGCTGCCCCATCTACCCTTCCCAGTCACTGCTGTGCCCTCCCCCTAGGTTTGTGAATTGAAGCCTCACCCACTGCCTCTCATGGAAGCAGTACCTTAGTAGAGCAGTTCCAAAAAACCCTCCCAGTCACTGCTGTGCCCTGCTCCACAGGGCTCAAGCTGAAATTGAAGATTGCCTCCCAGGAAAATTATGCTTTGATGGAGCAGCTCCATGTACATCTTCCAGTCAGTCCTGCAGCCTTCCCCCCACCATTGCTAAAGCAATGCCTGGCATCCCAGGGAAATAATGCATTGACTGCCAAATCAGTTATATTCCCAGTGCCTGGGCTGAAGCAGTACCCTGTCTCCTGGGAAAACAGTACCTTGACTGCCTGGCAGAGTAATGGTTCTCTGGTGCATAAGTTAAAGCAGCACCCTGCCTCTCAGGAAATGGTCCCTTGGCCATTCAGAGCAGACAAGTACTTAAGTTGAAGTGACATCCTGCATCTCAGAGTAATGATCCCTGGGCTGCCAAGAGCTGTCAGGTTAGAGCAGAAACAGTGCATTGCCTCCTAAGAAATCTGTGCCGTAGCCAAGGTGAGCAGCTGTGCATCCCACACTGTAGCTGAGACACCTTCACTTCATGCCAAGCACCTCTAAGTTCCTTGCTTACCTGGACAGGATTAGCTCTCTGTATCTAAGATGCTGAGACACACTTCTCCCCAGGAAGTGAAATCAATACTGTGCTTCTGCCTGTCTCCTGGGACCCAAACAATAACTGTGCTCTGCCATTCTGGGGTCCTTGCTGCTGTTGCACCTGGTCTCACAGAATCTGGACTGCCAAGTCCTACTATGCCAGGGTCTATAGTCATCACTACACAGTGCCTCATATCTTGGGACCCAAGTTGCCTCTGAACCAAACTGGATATGGCTCTTGAATTACAGACACAACCTGCTCCCCAGGCCCAAACCTCCAGAGCACTCCTTCCCCAGATCTGGGTCAATGTTGTGCCCTACCCACTATGGTCAGAATCACAGCTACAACCCAGCCTCCTGGTCCTAAATTGCTAAAAGGGGGATGCCTCAGAGTCACATATCCTAGATCCACAGACATTATACATCCAACCCTGCTACAGAGAGTTAACCTTCTCCCCGCTATCCAGGTGCTACAAAGTTTCACTGGACCCTGGACCTAGGATCTTGGCTCCACATCCACTCTGAGCATCTGCACATGGAATCCAGTGCCACTGCAGATGCTTGTAAGCTATATCATATTTGAAAATAAGAGGGATTCCCTCTGCTAAGTCTCTTCATTATGGGGAAAATAAAAATAGGAGAACTCCAAATGCTCTTGACACTGAGAACCTTAACCATCTACGCCACTGCCACCACTGCTGCTGCTGCCACTGCCACAAACTTCTACAGTCTAGGTCACGGAGACACAGTTATCACTGACATTGATCACACTTGAAGAAGCTGCATGAAGACTGTATTGCTACATCTATTTGGAACAAGAGTCACCGCATTCTTCACAATCAACACCCTAAGACCCACCTGCAGTTGAAGGTTTTTTTCTTCAAAAGTCACTCTGTAAAGTTTGGAAGAGGCAATTGTCCCACCAAATGCACTGGCATTAACATTTTAGAGCAGGCAGATAGCTAGACATGAGCAGGACTGGGAAGTCCATGAGAAAAGAGAGGTCTGGAAAACTTCACACCCCGGAGATCATCCAAAACATGCATACTAGATATGAGCAGAGAGGAGGCGAAATACCTATGCAGAAAGGAATACCCCTTAAGCTGCCTGATGGTTATTCACTCTGTAGTTCAAATGTCAGGATGTTGCTATGTGCATGCTGATAAGGAGGAAAGAGGGCAAAAGAGAAATTCCTAAGAGATGCACAGGTGCAGTAAGTATAGATTTCACCACTATACAACCTTCCTGGGCTGGCGGTAATGAGTAATGCAGCCATTAGATAGAATTCGTATCCAATACTGGGTCTGTACATGCACATCAACTGACAGGGTAATCTCAAAACCCTGGGGTGGAGAAACTAGGTGGGGAAAAGGTGGGGACTTAAGGCCAAACTGGAAAAACTAGACACAGAAAAAAGGGAAAAAAGGCAGAGACTTGAGACAGAAGCAGAAACTTCAAGAAAAATATCCAACACCGTAAAAATTCAACACAGAACTCTCAGGGGGCCGTTGGCCCATTCTCTTTCAGCAGCCTGCTCTGCCTCGTTTTTCAGAGCATACTGTCCTTTTAAATAAACTTTCTGCTCCCCATTTTTTCAGTAAATCTCTCTGCTATCTGTACTGTTGTTTGGCTGAAATCTTTCTCCCAAGATGACTAGTGACCAAGGATTTTCCTCCTTCCCAGTAATAAACAGAAGGATGCAAGAAACATAAAAAGGCAAAAAAGTATGACACCAGCAGAGGAATACAATAACGCTCTAGTAACAGACCCTATAGAAAAGAAGTGAACTGCCAGAAAATGAGTTTGAAACAATGATCTTAAGAAAGTTCATTGATATACAACAGAATACAGATAGACAATTCCATGAAATCAGGAAAATGATTTGCCATATGAATGAAAAATTTAACAAAGAAATAGATATTATAAAAAACCAAACAGTAATTCTACAGGTGAAAAAATCAATGAATAAGATAAAAAGTACAATAGAGAATTTCAACAGCAGTATATCAGCAGAGGGACGAATCTTTGAACTTGAAGATAAGTCATTTGAAATCATCCCATCGCGGGGGGGAAAAAAAAACAAGAAATAAAAACGAGAGTGAAGAAAGCTAACATAATTTATGGAGCACTGTTAAGTAAACAAAAGTTTGCATTATGTGAGGTCCAGGAGAAGAGACAAAAAGGGCACAGAAAACCTATTTAACAACATGACAGCTGAAAAATTCCAAATCTGGAGGGAGATATGGGCATCTGGATCCAGGAAACTCAAAGGTTCCTGAATAGATTCAGCACAAAATGGTCCTCTGTGAGGCACATTATAGTCAATTTGCCAAAAGTTAAAGACAAAGAGAAAATTCTAAAACAGCAAGAGAAAAACATGAAGTAACATATAAGGGAATCCTCAATAGAATAATGCAGATTTCTCAGCAGAAACCTTATAGGACAGGCGAGAATGGGATAATATATTCATAGTACTGAAAGGAAAAATATTGTCAGCCAAAAATACCATATCTAGCAGAGATTTAATTCAGTAGTAAAGGGGAAATAAAGTTCTTCCCAGATAAGCAAAAGCTGAGGAAATTAATTGTAACTAAACTGGCATTACAAGAAATGTTCAAGGGAGACCTACATCTAGAAGTGAGGGAAGATAACCACCATCATAAAAACACAGAAAAGTAAAACAACAACAAAAATCCTCACTGGTAAAGCATATATGTAAAGGAGAAAGTGAAAGGAACTGGACTTTACAATTACAAAACAAAAAGCAAACAAACAAAACACCAGACCACAAGGATAAACAAGAGAAGGGGAAAGGAGGAAAAGATATACAAAACAAAAAGGAGGAAAAGATATACAAAACAACAAGACAACAATTAACAAAATGAGAGGATTAAGTTCTTACCTTTCAATAGTAACCTTAAGTGTAAATGAATTAAATTCCTTAATTAAAATATATAGAGTGGCTAAATGGATTTACAAAAAGCCATAAAACAATACGCAACCATGTTGCTTATGAGAAATCACTTCACCTGTAAAGGCACGCATAGACTGGAAGTGAAGAGATTGAAAAATACATTCCACACAAGTAGAAATCTAAAGCAAGGTGGAGTAGTTATACTACAACAGATGAAACAGACTTTAAGTTAAAAACTATACAAGGAGGCAAAGAAGATCATTATATAATGATAAAGGGATCTATTCAGCAACATAACAATTATAAATATTTATGCACCCGACACTGGAGTACCCAGAGATATAAAGCAAATATTTAGATCTAAAGGGAATGGTAGACTCCACTACTGTAATACTTGGGGACTTTGACACCCAACTCTCAACATCAAACAAATTATCTAGATAGAAAATTAAAAAAGAAGCATTGGACTGAAACTGCACTTTAGACTAAATGAACCTAACATATGTTTATAAAACATTTAATCCAACAACTGCAGAATGCACATTCTTTTTATCAGCCCTTGAAACATCCTTCAGGATAGACCGTATGGTAAACCATAAAATAAGACTCAACAAGCTTAAAAATAATTAAAGTAATATTAAGTATATTTTCTGACCACGATGGATTAAAACTGGAAATCAATAATAAGAGGGACTTTCAAAACTGTACATGTAAATTAAACAACATGCTCCTGAATAACCAATGAGTCAATAAAGAAATTAAGAAAGACATTAATAAAACATTTAAACAAATGAAAACACACACACAACATACAAAAACCTATGAAGTATAGCAAAAATAGTATTAAGAGGGAAGTTTATAACAAGAAACACTACATCAAAGAAGTAGAAATATTTTGGCTGGACATGGTAGCTCATGCCTGTAATCCCAGCACTTTGGGAGGCTGAGGTAGGCAGATCACGAGGTCAGGAGTTCAAGACCAGCCTGACCAATATGGTGAAACCCCCTCTCTACTAAAAATATGTAAATTAGCCGGGCATGGTGGAGGGCGCCTATAGTCTCAGCTACTAGGGAGGCTGGGGCAGGAGAATTGCTTGAACCTGGGAGTCGAATGTTGCAGTAAGCCAAGACCGTGCCGCTGCACTCCAACTTGGGTGACAGAGCGAGACTCCATCTCAAAAAAAAAAAAAAAAAGTAAAAATATTTCAAATGAACAGTTGAATACATCAGAAACAACTAGCAACTAGAAATGCAAAAACCACGTAAACCCAAAATTAGTTATAATGATAAAAATATAAAGATTAGAGCAGAAACAAATGAAAATAGGACTAAGAAATATACAAAATATATAAAAAACGACCTTTTTTTTTTTTTTTTTTGAGACGGAGTCTTGCTGTGTCACCCAGTTTGGAGTGCAGTGGCACGATCTTGACTCACTGCAAGCTCTGCCTCCCAGGTTCACGTCATTCTCCTGCCTCAGCCTCCCGAGTAGCTGGGACTACAGGTGCCCACCACCACGCCCGGCTAATGTTTTGTATTTTTATAGAGATAGGGTTTCACCATGTTAGCCAGTACGGTCTTGATCTCCTGACCTCGTGATCCACCCACCTCATCCTCCCAAAGTGCTGGGATTACAGGCGTGAGCCACTGCACCTGGCCAAAATTGGCTTTTTGAAAAGATAAATTGAGAAACCAATAGCTAAACAAGATAAAAAAGACCCAAACAAATAAAATTAGAAATAAAAAAGAAGGCATTATGACTGATACCATAGAAATGCAGAGGATCATTAGAGACTATTATGAACAACCTTATGCCAACAAATTGGAAAACTTAGAGGAAATAAATGGATTCCTGGACACACCCAAACTACCAAGATTGAACCAAAAAGAAATAGAAAATTTCAATAGATTAATTATTAGTAATGAAATGTATTTAATAATAAGTCTCCAGTCAAAGGAAGCCCAACATCTGATAGCATCACGGCTCAATTTTTCCAAACACTTAAAGAACAACTAATACCAAGTATTCTCAAAGTCCTCCAGAAAATTAAAGATGAGGAAATTCTTCCAAATGTATTCTATGAAGCCAACATTACCCTGATACCAAAACCGGACAAAGAGACAAACACACACACAAGAAAACTATACACCAATATCCCTGATGAAAATAGATGCAAAAATCCTCAACAGAATTCTAGCAAACCAAATTGTGCAGTACATTAAAAAGGTCATTCATTCACCATGATCAAGTAAACTTTGTCCCAGGGATGCAGAATGATTTAATATACAAAAATATACAATATATATACATACATAAATTATGCCAGTGAATACATAATAAATTATGCTGGAAAAACTAAATATTGATATGGAGAACAATGAAACTAGACCCCTGTCTCTCACCATATGCAAAAGTCAACTCACCATCTTTTAGACTTAAATGTAAAACCTCAAACTGTGAAACTACTAGAAGAAAACATAAGGGAAATGCTTCAGAACATTGGTCTAGACAAAGGTTTATTGAGAAGACTGCAAAAGCACAGGCAACAAAAGCAAAAATAGACAGATTAGGTCAACGTAAGAAGCTCTGTACAGCAAAGAAAATGATAAATAAAAAGACAACCTAGAGAATGGGAGAAAATATTTGCAAGCTATTCACCTGATAAGGGATTAATATCTGGAATACACAAGAAACCCAAACAACTCAACGACAAAAACACCAATAATTCAATGTAAAAATGGGCAAATGAAGTAAATATACATGTGTCAAAAGAAGACATACAAATGGCAAACAGGTATATGAAAAATGCTCAGCATCACTAATCATCAGGGAAGTGCACATCAAAATGACAATGAGACATCACCTCACCCCATTTAAAATGGCTATTATCAAAAAGACAATAACAAATGCTGACAAGAATGCAGAGAAAAGGGAACTCTTATACACTGTTGGTGGATATGTAAATTAGTACAGCTATTATGGAAAACACTATGGTGCTTCCTTACAAAACTAAAAATAGAATTAGCATATGATCCAGCAATTCCACTACCGAGTATATATCCAAAGGAAAAGAATCCATACGTCCAAAACACAGGCTCCTATGTTTTTTGAAATACTATTCACAATAGCCAAGATATGAAATAAGCATCCATGTCCATCAACAGATGAAGAGGTAAAGAAAATGTGGTATACATACATAGTGGAATAATATTCAGCCAGAAAGAAGAATAAAATCCTGTCATTCATAGCAACATAGATGAACTTGGAGGACATTAGGGTAGGTGAAATAAGCCAGGCACAGAAAGATGAATACTGAATGTTCATATGCAGAAGCTAAAAAATATGATTTCATAGAAGTAGAGAATAGAATAGTGATTTCTAGGGGCTGGGAAAGGTATTGAGTGGGGGTAGAGGTGATAGTAAGAAGTTTGTTAACAGATACAAAATTATGGCTAGATAGGAGAAATAAGTTCTAGTTTTCCATAGCACTGTATGATGAGTATAATTAATAACAATCTATTATTTATTTTCGGTTAGAAGAGTGAATTTTTAATGTTCCCAACACAAAGAAATGATAAATATTTGAGGGGACATATATGCTAATTACCCTGATTTGATCATTATACATTGTATACATGTATCAAAATATCACATTTTACCCCATAAATATGTACAATTGTTATGTGTCAGCTGAATATAATACAAGGAGGAAAATATTTTTTAAAAATGACTCTGGTTTCTTTTAATAATTTCTATATCTTTACTGATATTCTCTATTTATTCATACATTGTTCTCCTGGGTTCCTTTAGCTCCTTGAGTATATTTAAGATGGCTGAGTTAAATCTTTGTGCAGTAAATCCAATATTTATACTTCCTTAAAGACATTTTCTATTAATTTCTTCTGTGAATGGACTATACTTTCTTATTTCTTTTCGTGCTTCATAATTTTCCATGGAAAATTGAACATTTTCAGTATTAAAATGTGTTAACTTGAAATCAGAATCTTCCCACTCTTCAGGGTTTGTTTTTGTTTTGTGCTTTATATCGTTTGTTTTTCAAGCCATTTTCTGAATTAATGTTGTAAAGCTTGTATTCTTAGTCATGTGTGGTCTCTGAAATTTATGTTCCTTTATGTTTTGTTCAACTAGTGTTTCGACAGGGATTTCCTTGAATGCTAGGAATAGATATTGCAACTAAGGGAGAAAAAAAGAGAAAAAATAAGCTTAAAACTCCCTCCTACTCTTTGCAGATTGGCTCTGTACTGGGCACTCCTTTAATTCTTAGTCCTGTCATTCACAATTCCACCTTCCCCTTCACTATCTGCTTGCACTGAGCCTAGAGATCAGTCAGAGGTAAAAACTTGTAGTTGTTATTGTTGTTGTTTTCTGAATATGCATCTGGCATGGGTATATGTATAGCTTTCTAAATCCCATAGGATACATGGTCACTTTTGAATGTTTTAATTTCCAAAGAAACTCTCTCCTCCATTTTTAATCCCAGGTTTTGAACACTCTATTGTATGTTTCACTGTAACCTTTTGCTCCAAGTGTCAATGGCTTGCTTGTTATTCTGACCATGGTTTTGAAAAATGCCCTCTACTCTTCCATCCTGTGTGAGCTCTAGGTCAGGCCAAACAAAGCCACATTCCTTGAATTAGTCTTCCTGGTAGTTCCCAGACAAATTAGACCAAACATAATTCTTTCTGAATAAAGTCTATGCTGCTTCCTCTAGAATCAGGGATAGGGTTCCACACTGGGAATGTAGGCTGCTGTCTTCAAGACTGCTACTACACTGGGGAAGGGTGGGAAAATGGCATGTAAAACCATGACAGAGCTTTCCTGTCATTTTTAAGTTGCCTTTTTCTTCATTCAGCATTCGCTTGTTTACTCTAAACCTTTTACTGTTTTCCAGCATTCCGGCAAAGTTGATTCTTACAGTTTGGGTTGGTTTTCAGTGTTTCTGTAAGGGGATGGCTCTTGTAGCTACTTAGGTCACTCTCCATCACTCTTGATAAAGTTTAAAGTTCCTGTTCTTTTCACTGCTCTGCTCACAGCCTAGAATAAACCATTTGCTTGGGTCAGACCTGACATATTTCTATTGCTCTTATATTCTGCTGCCAACTGTAGTTGGCATTAGTTCAAAAATCCTCCAACTCAATGGCTGGACATAGGACAATTAGACATCAAATTTCAAGTATAATTGGTAAGACTAAAGGCTAATTCCTTCTTAAGTGTTTTTTTTTTTTTTTCAATTTTTAATTGTGGTAAGATACACATAACATAAAATTAAATCTTAATTATTTTTCAATTATCCTATAGTTCAGTAGTATTAAGCACAGTCACATTGTACATCCAATCTCTAGAAATGTTTTCATCTAGCAAATAAAAACACAAAATTTACCACTTTAATTATTTTTAAGGGTACAGTTCAGGAACATTAAGTACATTTTTATTGTTGTGTAACCATCACCACCATTCATCTTCAGAAAAATTTTCATTTTCCCCAAATAAAGCTCCACGCCCATTAAACAATAATTTCCCATTCACCCCTATCCCAGGCCCTGGAAACCACCATTCTGGCTCTATGAGTTTGTCTACTCTAGGAACCTCATATACGTGCAAGCATATAGTATTTGCCCTTTTGTGACTGGCTTATTTCACTTACCGTCTTTTCAAGGTTTATCTATATCATAGCATGTCAGAATTTCTTTCCTTTTTAATGCTGATAATACATCATTGTTTATCCATTCATTCATCTATGGACATTTGGGTTACTTCCACCTTTTAGCTATTGGAAATAACACTGCTACATGGGTGTACATATATATCTTTGACACTCTGTGTTCGATTCTTTTGAGTATGTATCTTGAAGTTGAATTTCTGAATCATATGGTAGTGGTAGTTTCATTTTTTTTATAATTTAATTTAATTTTAAATTCTAGGATACATGTGCAGAATGTGCAGGTTTGTTACATAGGTAAATGTGTGCCATGGTGGTTTGCTGCACCTATCAACCTGTGACCTAGGTATTAAGCCCTGCTTGCATTAGCTATTTATCCTGATGCTCTCCCTTCCCCTGCTCACCCTGCCCTGACAGGCCCCAGTGTGTTGTTCCCCTCTCTGTGTCCATGTGTACTCATTGTTCAGCTCTCACTTATAAGTGAAAATATGCAGTGTTTGGTTTTCTTTTCCTGTGTTAGTTTGCTGAGGATAATGGCTTCAAGCTCCATACATGTCCCCGCAAAGAACATGACCTAGTTCCTTTTTATGGCTGCATAGTATTCCATAGTGTATATGTATCACATTTTCTTTATCCAGTCTACCGCTGATGGGTATTTGGGTTGATTCCATGTCTTTGCTTTTGTGAATAGTGCTTCAATGAACATACGCATACATGTATCTTTATATTAGAATGATTTATATTCCTTTGGGTACATACCCAGGAATGGGATGAGCCAAGTTCTTAGCTTCTTTACATTGGGTTAGAGAACATGCTCCTTTAGCTCAGTGAAGTTCATTATTACCCACTTTTTGAAGCCTACTTCTGTCAATTCATCCATCTCAGCCTCCACCTAGTTCTGTGCCTCTGCTGGGGAGGTGTTGTGATCATTTGGAGGAAAAGAGGCACTTTGGCTCTTTGAGTTTTCACAATTTTTTTCATTCATTCTTTCTCATCTTTGTGGGTTTATCTAGCTTCAATCTTTGGGGCTGCTGACCTTTGGATGGGGTTTTTGTAGGGACTTTTATTGTTACTGTTGTTGTTGTTGTTGTTGATTTCTGTTTGTTTTTCTTTTAACAGTCACATCCCTCTTCTGTAGGGTTACCGTGGTTTGCTGGGGGTCCTTTCCAGACCCTGTGTGCCTGGGTCCCTCACACACTTGGAGGTGTCACCAGTGGAGGGTTCAAACAGCAAAGATGGCTGTCTGGTCCTTCCTCTGCTAACTCTGTCCCAGAGGAGCACTGACCTAATACCAGTTAGAACTCTCCTGAGTAAGGTGCCTGGCAACCCCTGTTGAGGGGGGGTGTCACCCAGTCAGAAGGCACAGGATCAGGGACCTGCTTAACGAAGAGTAAAGAGAACCTTGTCTTGCATCTTGGACATAACCTCAGCCACAGTAGGATAGAGCACCAGGCAGGGTTGTGAGGCCCCAGTCCCAGGCCTTAGCTCCTGGACATTTATAGACACACCCTGGGTAAGAAGAGAACCCCCTGCCTTGAAGGGAAGTACCAACTCCTGGCATGATTCATCACCTGCTGACTACAGAGACCTTGGGACCTGAATAACCAAAAGTGATAATCAGGTAATATGCCATGGGCCTTGGGTGAGACTCTGAGATGTGCTGGCTTCAGGTAACAGCTTGACCACAGTGGAATAGAGCACCAAGGGCACTCTTGGGGTCCCTGATTCCAGGACTAGGCTCTTGGACAGCATTTCAGTATCTGCTCTGGGTCAGAGGGGAGTCTACTGCCTTGAAGGGTGAGTCTCAGGCCTGGTAGCATTCACCATACACTGACTGAAGAATTCTTGGGCCTGGGATTGAGGGAGGGGTGGAAGAAACACCCCTAATCACCCCATCTGGTGTCTTACTAGGTCATGTGCTGTTCCAGTCCACTGGCTC
Organism: Chlorocebus sabaeus; assembly: GCF_047675955.1. Taxonomy (NCBI): domain Eukaryota; kingdom Metazoa; phylum Chordata; class Mammalia; order Primates; family Cercopithecidae; genus Chlorocebus; species Chlorocebus sabaeus. The sequence continues at coordinate 43,853,472 of NC_132919.1, forward strand.
TAAGCCCCGGACACCATCAGGACTTGCCTAAGAATTGCAGTCTTTGTTTCTTCCACTGCCTTTCGAGTTTGTTTAGTTCTCCAGAGCACTTTAGCCTGCCTTAGATAGGCTTGCTGAAAATCAATTCCCAGCCACTGAGATGGGCACTTCCCCTCTAGCCAGGGCCTGTTCAAATGCTCCCTCTGTAGGTGGCCACTGTCTGAGTTCAGCATGATTCTGCTTTCTGCTGTGACAAGGTAGGACTGAATTCAATGCAAAGTCCCCCAGTCATTGGGATACTTTCTTTTCCTCAAGTGCACAAATTCTGTTTCCATGCCTTGCAGCCAAAGCCAGGGGAGGGATGGTGCCAGCAATTCAAGACTGTCTTTCCTAACCACTCCAGTACATCTTTCAGCAATACGAAGTTAAAACCAGGTGCTGTGATTGCCCCCCCTGATTTTTGGTTCTTGTGAAGGTGCTTTTTTGTATTTGTGAAGATAGTTTTTAAAATTTGGTGTTCCTATGGGGCATGAGGATGATTGGTGGAATATTCAATTCTGCCATCTTGCTCTGCCCCTTAAATACCTTTTCAAATTCTTATACTCTATTCAAGTAAACGTGGTTGATCTGATGATTTACTGATACTTAAAAAAAAAAAAACCCAAAATGTAATGTCTTAAAACAACAGTCATTTTATTATCTTTTTCATAATTCTTTAGGCTGACTGGGATCAGCTGTGTAGTTCTTTTGCTCCAAGTGATGTCAGTTGGGACTGCATTAACCTGGGGCTTGACTGAGCTGGAACACACAGGATATCGTACTCAAATGCCTGGAAGTTGGTGCTGGCTCCTGGCTAGGAATTCAACTAGTACTATTAATTGGAAATTTATTTTTCTTCCATGTGGTCCTTGCATGTGGTTTGGGCTTCTTATAGCAAGGCTGCTGGATTTTAAGAGGAAGGGAGGAAAAGCTACCAGTCTGTGATGGTTAATATTGAGTGTCAACTTGATTGGATTGAAGGATGCAAAGTATTGTTCCTGGGTGTGTCTGTGAGAGTGTTGCCAAAGGAGATTAAAGTTTAAGTCAGTGGACTTAAACTTTAAGTAGTAAAAGAAAATAGAACAAGAAGCATAGAAAATCCTGAGAAAATTATTGAAAAACTGTCTTCTAAAATTAAAAAAATAATAAAAATGACAAGGTAGTCTCACATATTTTACTGGTTCATTAGTTCATAACTTTAAAAAGTGCATTATTCTGACATAATTTGTAGATCAGGAGCATGGAGAAATAAACTAAACACCAAAATTCTTTATTTTTTGGAAAACAATACATTTGATACAAGTAGCATAAAAAATATGTATCAAATTCAATTTATTAATCTTTATAAAAAATCCTGAATTAAAATATGAACTCACAGGATTCAGCTTTAAATTAAAAGAATGATACAACATAACTAATCAAGGCTATTTATGAGAAGGTGAGAATGATATAAATAATCATCAATCTTTTAATTAAAAGCACAACAGAGAAGTAAAACCTTGTCATCGCTGAAAACAGTGCCAGTCTCTGGTTAGTCATAAGCAAAAAAATTGAAACTAGATCACTTCCTTACACCTTATACAAAAATTAACTCAAGATTGATTAAAGAATTAAATGTAAAACACCAAATTTCTTTATTTTTTGGAAGATAATACATTTGACACAAGTAGCATAAAAAACTTATCAAACTCAACTTATTAATCTTTATAAAAAAATCTAAATTAAAATATGAACTCACAGGATTTGCCTGTAAATTAAAAGAATAATACAACATAACTAATCAAGGTTCTTTATAAGAAGGTGAGGATGATATAAATAAACATCAATCTATTAATTCAAAGCACAACAGAGAAGTAAAACCTTGTCATCATTTAAAACAGTGCCAGTCTCTGGCTAGTCATATGCAAAAAAATTGAAACTGGATCCTTTCCTTACACCTTATACAAAAATTAACTCAAGATGGATTAAAGAATTAAATGTAAAACCCAAAACTATAAAAACCCTAGAAGGAAATCTAGGCAATATATTCAGAATGTAGGCACGGGCAAAGGTTTCATGACAAAAATGTCAAAGGCAATTGCAACAAAAGCAAAAATTGACAAATGGGATCTGATTAAACTAAAGAGCTTCTGCACAGCAAAGAGACTACCAACAGGGAGTGAACAGAAAACCTACAAAATGGGAGAAAATTTTTGCAATCTATCTGCCAGTGGTCTAATATCCAGTGTATAAGGAACTTAAGCAAATGTACAAGAAAAAAACAAGCAACCTTATTAAAAAGTGGGCCAAGGACAGGGACACTTCTCAAAAGAAGACATTTTTGCAGCCAACAAACGTAAGAAAAAAAGCTCAACACCACTGATCATTAGAGAAATGCAAATCAAAACCACGATGAGATATCATCTCATGCCAGTGAGAATGGCAATAATTAAAAAGTCAAAAGACAACGGATGCTGGTAAGGTTGTGGAGAAAAAGGAACACTCTTGCATTGTTGATGGGAATGTAAATTAGTTCCACCATTGTGGAAGACAGTGTGGTATTCCTCAAAGACCTAGAGGCAGGCTGGGCATGGTGGATGATGCCTGTAATCCCATCACTTTGCGAGACTGAGGCTGGTGGATCACCTGAGGTCAGGAGTTTGAGACCAGCCTGGCCAACATGGTGAAATCCCATCTCTACTAAAAATACAAATTTAGCTGGGTGTGGTGGTGCACTCGTGTAGTCCCAGATATTCAGGAAGCTGAGGCGAGAGGATTGCTTGAACCTGGATGGCAGAGATTGCAGTGAGTCAAGATCAAACCACTGCACTCCAGCCTAGGTGACAGAATGAGACTCAAAATTAAACAAAAGAAAACCTAGAGGCAGAAATATCATTTGACCCAGCAATCCCATTACTGGGTATATACCCAAAGGAATAGAAATCATTTTGTTATAAAGATACATGCACACATATGTTAATTGCAGCACTATTCACAATAGCAAAGACATGGAATCAACCTAAATGCCCATCAATGATAGACTGGATAAAGAAAATGTTGTACATATACACCATGGAATCCTATGCAGTCATAAAAAAGAATGAGATCATGTTCATTGCAAGGACATGGGTAGGTTGAGAAGCCATTATCCTCAGCAAATTAATGCAGGAACAGAAAACCAAATACCATGTGTTCTTACTTATAAGTAGGAACTGAATTATGAAAACACATGGACACATGGGGGAGAACAACACACACTGGGGGCTGCCAAAAGGGGTATTGGGGGAGGGAGAGCAACAGGGAGAATAGCTAATGGATGCTGGGCTTAATACTTAGGTGATGGAATGATCTGTGCAGCGAACTACCATGGCACACATTTATCTATGTAACAAACCTGCACATCCTGCACGTGTACCCTGAACTTAAAATAAATCTTGGGAAAAGAAAAGTGCTAGCTTCATGTTTAATATGAAACACTAGAAACATTCTTCTTAAATTTAAGAACAAGGCAATGATGCTCATGATCATTTTTAATCTTGATGTGGAAGAACTATGTAATTTTACTAGATAAGAAAAAGAAGAGATGTTAATAGTAAAGAGGAAGCAATGCTTTTATTTGCAGCTGACAAAACTGAACAGAATTAATTACAAACTATTTAAAATAATAAGACTATTAAGTATGCTGTCTACTTTTTAAATTAATATACAGAAAAATTACTTGTCAATAAACAAATGCAGTTTACACCTGCAGAAGAGAACCTTCAAGTTCTTAGTGATTGAAACTGCCTTCTTGGCCAGGTGTGGTGGTTCACACCTGTAATCCCAGCATTTTGGGAGGCCAAGGTGGGCAGATCACTTAAGGTCAGGAGTTGGAGACGAGCCTGGCCAACATGGTGAAACCCTGTCTCTATTAAAAATACAAAAAATTAGACAGACGTGGTGTTGCACGCCCATAATCCCAGCTACTAGGGCAGCTGAGGTAGCAGAATCGCCTGAACCCGGAAGGTGAAGGTTGCAGTGAGCCAAGATGGTGCCTCTGTACTCCAGCCTGGGCAACAGAGAGAGACCCAGTCTCAAAAAAAAAGAAAAAGAAAAAGAAAGAAAAAAAGAAAAGAAAGAAAGAAACTGTTTTCTGCTTCTTGGCCTGGAATGGAGACATTTTGGAATATGTCTTCTTTGCCTCTTATCTAAACACTCAAGAGGATCTTCTTGGTTATGCAAATTAAAGCAAGTACTCCTTACCTTTGAGGAAGGCTGCAGTGGGGGTCTTTGTGGCCTAGCAAAGGTAACTCTAAATATTGCTCCATATTGAGAACTTGTCCATGGCAAGAAGCTGAGTGCATTTGCATAGGAGTCAGGTAACCTCATGGGAGGACGCCAGTTATCATGAGAACCAACCCCCAAATCATTTCCTTCTGAAAGTGCCTACTTGAAGACTACTAATTGCTATAGATCTCCCAAGTCAGATGTGCTGGTTAAGTTCAAACTTAAGCTCTCTCTTTTTTTTTTTTTTGAGACAGAATCTTACTTTGTGGCCCATGCTGGAGTGCAGTGGCACCATCTTAGCTCACTGCAACCTCCTCCTCCTGGGTTCAAACAATTCTCCTGCCTCAGTCTCCTGAGTAGCTGGGACAGGCGGGCACCACCATACCTAGCTACAGCTAATTTTTGTATTTTTAGTAGAGACAGGGTTTTGCTATGTTGGCCAGGCTGGTCTCAAACTCCTGACCTCAAGCGATCCCCCAAATCCCTGACTGCCTCAGTCTCTCAAAGTGCTGGGATTAGAGGTTTCAGCCACTGTGCCCACCACTGAACCCAAGCTCTTTTGATTTACATGTACTAGAACCTCTTTGATGGAGTTGGATTGTTTTGAATTACGGCAGGAAATGATACCCCAGCACAATGTGAGTACACCTTTTGAGAAAAAGAGTCAGAACCAGAGATCAGGGTGTGACACCAGTACTTAGACTGGAGGCTCAAAAAGAAAGGCTGGTTCCAGTACAGCCCCTGCTGAGACTAAAGACCCTATGATGACCCAGTCATCAGATAACAGTGGCCCTTCTTTGAGATAAACAACTGAGGGTGTGAATTTTTTCTTTTTTAAAATTATACCTTAAGTTCTAGGGTACATGTGCACAATATGCAGATGTGAATGTTAATGCAAACTTGGAGCTCAATCTTGGGATCAACACAGCCTGAGCAGGTATCAGATTACCAGGTAGACACACATCAGTAGGACCAGCTTTCAACAAAAGTACCATGTTGAAGAGACAGAAAGCAATGGCAATAGGGGGCTGATTGTATTCTCCAGTTTCCCCCCACCTGGCATCTGAAAGGAAAATAGACCCCTAAGTAAACTGCCTGGATTCTTAGACATTTCAATGGGGGGAAACATCAAGAGAGAGATGCAATACTAACTGCCAAACTGGGCAAAAAGTGCGCAGCGATTAGCTTGAAAAATAAGAACTGTGAACTATTTTTTATCCTAAGCGTCTAGTCCTACTGGCTATATAAACAATAACCAGTGAATCGTGCTACATTCAATCAATGGGATATTTATTACAAAGGCAAGGTAAAAAGAATAAGGTAGTTTTTGAAGTACAAATTTGGAAGAAAATGAGAAGGATATATCAAATAAGCAAATAAATAAATTTTTAGGGAGATTCCATTTGTAAAAAGTCTAAACTCATCCCCTTGCATGTATATGTATGTGTGCATGCACACACACACGCACGCACACACACAAATGCATTTGCTTATTAATATATGATATATTTATTCCCTAAACTGTTTCCCATGGTTACTTCCTAAGGAACATCAATAAAATAGTAAATGGGAATTTTATTTTTTAATCATCTATATTTCTAGGCTATTTGTGTTCCTGTATAATAGCATGTTATTTTTATGATGAAACCAATAAATATTTATATATTATTAAATGTATATAATATATATTTTTATGTAAAAATATATATTTAAAGATGTATATTTATTTGAAGATATACTTTAAAGATACATATTTAAAAGTGAGAATGGTCAGGAATGCCAATTGCTATACAACTATTATGGAAGCTTAGGCATAAAAAGGTTTCATTACATTTAGCAGAATAATGATCTTATTCAAGGTTATGGTCTCCTAGTAGAAAAATACGCTCAGTTTAACAATTGTGACTGCCTATCATAATTTAATAGGTATTTATTAATTTAATTCAACAAATAAAGGATTTATAAATACTAAAACTATTGAATTGCATACATGTCTAATATTATTTAGAGGCAAATAACTCTGTGAGATTTCAGAAAGAAAGGTTGATGCTTACTTCAAAGATTATATCAGATTATGGAGGAGCATGTCCACATGAATTTGATGGGTTTTCTTAATAATTAATGTGGCCAACAAATACAGATTGACAGAATAGACCTTTGAGGAGAAGGAATTTGGACAGTGAATTAACAATGGCTTGAATCCTTTTAAATCCTGTGAAATAAGTACAGCAAAAATCCTACTCAAATAGTTGATGGTGCTTTGAGATTTAAAGAGAATTAAAGATTGTTGTTGACCATGTTTTTGTGGCAATGGGAAGAATTTTAAGCAAATGAAATTGTGCTTAGGTATTTAATTTCCTTTGAGTCGGAAGTCACAAGTCAGACTTTCCACTAAGAATCAATCTTTGGAGGAAGACTGATTGCTTTCACCCGAGATCTTGAGTCCTGGTAGAAAGCATTAAGAGATGTAGATACAGCAGATTCTTGTTATTCATGGTAATATTCATGAAGTTGTCATGAACACTAAATTAGTGAATACTGAATCATTGCTCCCTGGGGAAATAAGAGGTGATGTTTCTGTAAGCATCTGGCCATGTTTTAGTTAACTGATCAATACAAACCTGGTTTCGTGTTTCTGTTTAAAGACACCTTATTTAATATACATTGTTGATTTACTTACATTGAAATAATGATCAATAGCACTATAATTCATGCCTCAGTGAAGCTTATGTATTTGCCACTATACAAAACATAGAGATGTGAATCTTCTAAGTGAAAATATTTTTAATTGTGACTAATATACAAGAAACGGGATTGCAGTCCAGGACATAGATACGGACCAGAATGGCCTCTGGTGTGCCTGGAGAACAATGGAAAAGGTGAGCGTTTTATGGCGGAAAGTGCAGTTTATGCAAATTATTTTGAAAGAAATTTAGTTGACCCTGGAAACGTATTACAAGAGCTGGTGAATTGTGAGTGGTAGTTTTCAGCAGTTAGTACATAGGAGAGGTAATCTTGTAGTTATGGCTAGGTCCTTATAGTCTGGAGTTGGGCTTGTGAGACAGTGTATTAGACAAGTGTTCTTCTATAAGTGGCTAGCTGTCCTTGTGCTACTAGTTGTGCTAGCTGACTCTTTAGTAAGCTGTAGTTTGAAAACATTTCTTGTGATAGTTTCTGTTATGAGGCAAATTGTGCATTAGAGCCCTCCCTTCATTGCCTTACTCAGCTTCATTTGCCGGGGTTTGACACAATGACTCCATTTTGAATCCTACAACTTTCACATACTATTTTTGCCTTAAAGCACATCATATCCTCCTTGAGTTTAGGAATGCTAGGCAGCACTTCAGCCCTATGTTTGGGAGCCTTTCGAAACAGCAAAGTCACCAATACAAAGCACAAAAATGCAAATACATAGAACTAAATATACCACAAAAAGAACACTTGTTTACAGTATGGAAGCTGAAACAAGAAGACAGAGTGTTGCCCTGTAGGTCCTTAGCAAGGAGCAAACACATTGGGCAACTCAAACTTCTCACTACACTCTGAAGAGCTGTGAATGACCTCTAAAGCACTGTGGCTATTGGTTTGGGGGTTACAAATAAATGTGAGTGAGTAGGTAAATTTGCAAATATAAATTCTACATATAATGAAGATAGACTATGTCTTCCAACTAAGGTCTATGGAACAGAATCCAAATTACTGAAATCCATGCTGTCATAATTTAATCTAAAAATTTAGGTATTTATTTTCCTGTTTTCTTTTTCACATTAACATTAGTCATATTATCTATAAGGCCTCTATTCTTCATATTGCATTTTTGTATCCTTAGTCATTCTGTGCTATGAGTCCAACACCTGGTGACATTTTAATTATAATTTGATTTAAAAAAAGACATTAAACCAACATTTGTGTTTGTATGCAGTTTTCTTTTCTTTTTTTTTTTTTTTTTTTTTGTGAGAGCCACATAGCGTCCTTCCCTTCATACCACTTTGTTGGAATGAATCTGTTGGTTTTCTGAATAACTGGTGACTTTTTAGATGGCATATATCAGACAACCAAAAACATAAAATTTAGTAATGCAAATTTTTATGCCAAGGAATAGAAGTTCCAGTCTCTACTAAGAATATGGAGGCCTTTCATGGGAGATAGCTTTTGCAACGGAACTTTCACAGACATAAAACTTGGACAAGGACTAGGGAATTGAAGGTACCTGTTTGGAGACTGCTAACCACTGGACACCTCCCAGGTCAGTTGTGCTGGTTAAACTCAACTCTAAGCAATTTATATTTACCCAATCATCTCTTTACTATAAATTTTATACAAAACTATTTGGAATCCTTATGTGCGTAATTTCCTGTTAAATAAATCATCAGTTGATATTAGATGGCTGATATTTTGAAATAATAATTTTGAAATAATGCACCTTGAAAATAAGAGATGAATTTGTCACCTAAGTAAACTGAATGCCTGCCTTCAGGATTGTGCCTGGCATCACGCAGGCTTCATTTGGATTCACTAGCTTTCCTTCACCAAAGAAGAGAAAATTGTATTCTTAGTTAAAAAAAAAAAAAGAAAAGAAAAAGAAAAACAAACAAACAAAAACCCTAGGCCTTGATTTGAGGATTGAAACTTTAATCACTCAAAGGGAATTCTGGATAGCTTTGTTCTTTCCTTAAGCGACTTCACTTCATACTTTGTAAGTGTCCTAGAAAGCAGTGGACTCTTACCTGCCAATGTGCAAAGAATAGCTGGGAACAAGAAAACGGCACCAAGACGCTAAAACTCCTGGCTAGAAAGGTCCAGAAATTGGACAGATGGTAGTTTAGAGCAGACCTCTTTGGATAGAATTTGGACTTTCGTGGGGTAACGTATGCTATTTTAAAGGAAGAACGTTATGTTTCTCATCAGGTCTCTCTGGGATCTTTAGGACAGGCATACCTCATTTTATTGCTCTTCATTTTATTGTACTACTCAGATTTACTTTGGTTCAAATTTATAGGCTTTTGTAATTTATTCTTCATTATTAATTGTCTGTGATACTGACTCTATAGCTATGCTCTGAGCTCCTAAAAGGAAATAATCATCCTTCTACCTTCTGTGCCTAAAAGAGTACATAGTACAGAATTATGGCTTAGAAAATGTAATTTCACTTGAATGACTGCAATGATCCATTTTCAAGGGGAGACATAGGAACCACTCAAATGTGTAAAGGTTATTCTATAGTTATGTAATTTTAGTTCTAGCTATACAAAAGGACATTTTTATATGGCAACCATATAGGAAGAAGTTTCTGCAGAGTAATCATATTCCAGTTCAGAAAATAAAGGCAATTAAAAGAGAAGCTATTCAGAAGCAAAAATGAATCAGTATGATTCTAACAGTTAGCCCTATCAAGCTAATCAAATCCAGGAATCCCTAAACAATCACCTGGCAGACCAAATCCAGCTTTGCTCATTTGTTTGCATATTGTCTGTGCTGCTTTTGTGCCACAATGGCAGAGATGAATAGTTGCAATAGAGATCCTATGGCATGCAAAGGTAAAAATAATGACTATCTTGTCCTTTACAAAAAAAGTTTGCCAACTCCTTTCTTGACACTGATCAAGGAGAGTAGTTGTATCAAATAAATACTTCAATCCAAGAGCTTCATTAGAAAAGGAGCTCTTCAATGCCCTCCCACCAAAGACAAACAATATATCTGTAGTCAAGAAAGTTGGACTTATTGGCTCATTGCCCCAAGGGAGGTAAAAACCATGGGGAACTATTAGGCATTTCAGAAAGAGAGTGTTAGGAGGGATTTGTTACAGTATTTGTGCTTGCATTAGGTAATTTGGGGGAGTGTTTAAGACAGTGTAGTTTTGCTTTTCACTGGGTGCTGCCACAAAGTGGAAAAGTTGGATGATCCTTAATAATTTTTATCTATGTAGATAAGGAATGGAGCAGGGTTAAATCATAGGTAAAGAAGCAGTCATCACTCATTAGCTGGGACAAGATGTTCGATCACTGCTGTCTGTGCCTCATACATTATAGAGTGGTATCGGTTTGTCTTGCTCCACTGTGATCACAGAATGAGTGACCTTGTCTGATATTGGCTTCTGTGAGGTTATGTTCCACAAGATAACATCACGGTACAGCTCTTAGTGGCAGGCTAGATCAACTGACAGTAGTTGAGGACTGATTTTCCTCTCTCTCAGAGCATCATACTCCTTGCCTTTGGTTACCATTCTCCACTTTCTTAATCTCTGCCTTTATTTTCCTACAGAACAATGGGTCACTTGACTCAGCAAACTGGATAAATTTAGAGCAATATCCCAACAGAGGCTCAACTAGATGGACTTAACACATAGCAATCTCATCATTTAAATTAGGGAGGGAGCTTCGTCTTAACCCTTAGAAAGAGTAGGAGCTTTGGAAGCAGACAGGTCTGAGTTTAATTCTGAACTCTACCATTTTAAATTTTGTCATTCATGAAACATCTCAGAATCATTGAGCCCTAATTTTCTTATATGTAAAACAATAAAGTGTTTATAAAAATTACATAACATAATGTTTGTAGAAGCACAAAGTACAGTGTTTGTCACATAGGAAAGATTCAACAAATGATAGCTATTACTAATAACAATGACAGACATTCCTGTATCAAATATTTCATTTTAATGAACATGAACCATACGCTGCCAATAAGTATGATATTGTTAATTCATGGAGAACAAAATTATCTTTTTTTGTGGTAGACCATTCAGTAACCTAGAAAAATATTGTACAATAGCATATAGTGCATACTTCTATTTTCATGAAAATAAATTACCTTCAAATTGACTATCAACTCTGACTACTGAAACGACTAGCTATCTATTTTTATATACTTGTCAGTTATTTATGTTTCTTTTTCTATATGTTTGATATTCATATTCTCCGGTTATTTTTATCAGATGGTTGAAATTTTTTAACTAAATTACCAAATCTGAAACAAATAATCAGAAAGAGAATTTGATTATTTTTCTTTCAAAAAGTATCTGTAATAACAGATTGACAAGAAGAATCACATTGTCTATTTGACTCCTACTTTGTAGTTCATGTTGTCATGTTGAAAAATGATAGAAAAATAAAATTATAAGACAAAGAGGAACTAATCTTGACTGTGAGCTGCAGAAATCAGGTAGATTGAGCCAACAAAAGGCGTGTATTTTGAGCCATCTGGTTCCCACTGAATTGTTCTTAGGGCTGGCAAATATGTTATGAGTCATTAAAAACTCTTTAGTTGGCCATACATAAATTAGAACCCTAATTAGTTGGTTCAGTTTTGATATGGGTGCTTTATGAGGCACCAGACAGGAAAAAACTAGCTCCTGCCTGACTTCAGAATGAGTTCATGTTAGGGTATTGGCAGCAGGGCAAATATCTCAATTACACATTCTGGTAATATCAGAAGAATATGGCATAAATTCCATACGGTGAGTGAGTAGGCCAAGGAGTTTGGGATGACATTAGAGCACATGGAAACCCAGAGTCTGTGACAGTCCTACTGAGTCCTGCTAGTTTACCAAGTGCTCAATGACAGATGGGGTGTAAAAAAAATATTGCTTGTGTATTTTTCTTAATGATTTGCCATGGGGTACAGTTATTATCTTTTTAACACAATGAACTGTGGCCAAGAGTTGAAAAAATAAAATGAGAAACATGATTATAAATATCTACTTAAGGTCAGAGAGGTTACAGGATACACATTTTTAATGGCTTAAAATTTGAGGTAGAAAGAACATCATTCTAGAAATGCAGGATTTCTAAAATAATAAATCAGAAAGAATAATTTTATTTTCCAAAAAAATAGCACTTGTGTTAAATTCTGGGATTTGAAGTTGAAAAAGCAAATTTCCTCATGTAAGGCTCATAGTTAATGTCAGGGACATAACTAAACAGATACGAATGTTTGTGAGAACAAGAAGGCAGAATTATATATAGGGCGGGACAGAAACCCTGAAAAGATAGTGATTACTTGGGAAAGACTTGTCAGAGAAGTGGATGCTGTTGGGACCTCAGCAAAATGTCCTTTACCAGTTGGTAAACACAAGCCCTGACTGTTGTAAATGCTGACTGATGACAATTTTTAGCTCCCCACTTCTCTGGAGAATTACTTTTGTCAACTGGGGATCTGCCTCCGTGGTGCACTCTGCATCTTCCCTGTAGGGGAGAAAGGATTTCTTTTTTCTCACAGATCCTTTGGTTCATGATTGAAGCTCCCATAACAAAAGGCAGATTAACAAGAGAAAAGGATTTGAAATCATTTAATAAGTTTATGTGACACAGGAGTCCTCAGAAATGAAGACCCAAAGTAACAGAAACCTATGTATAAGCTTGATGAAGATGTGGATAGTTGTGGGAAGTATTATTGGACAAAGAAGTGTATGATCTAACTACAGTAAACCGAGAGCATTCTTCTATGTGTCCTTGTGTCTTCAGAGATAAAGATACTTCTTTTCTCCAGGTCAAGGGAGGGTGCCTCTCGAGTGAGGGTCTTATGACCTGCTTCAGAGGAAACTCAGAGAACTAGGTCTTAAGGCCTGATTCAAGGGACAGGGGCAAAAGAAGGTCAGAGAGTGACCTTCTTGCTTCTGCCATTTTCTCAAATGCCAAGGTGCTGTATTCGGGGGTAGCATGTCCTGAACGCATCACTTTCCAGATCTTGCTCAATAACTGACTGGCACTGGCGAAAGACCATTCCTCTTCCTTTAAGGTGGGACACACTCTGGGGCACAATTTGTCTTCCAGTCTTTCACCAAGAGATCAAATAGAAGCTGGTCTCCCGCTGTTACCACATGCTTGATTAGCTCTTTTTGCCCGTGACGCTTTCTGCTTCCCTGCTCCTCTTGAGCACTCCCTCAATAATTCCTTTGAACAAGAATTCTAACCTAAGTGCTTTTCTAAGGGATCCCACCTAAGACAATAGCTTTTTTATGTGTTCCAACAGACTCACCCAAGCACCTAAGCATTAAGATACGAGCTTCTTTCAACCTAAATTCAGTTACAGTGATGAAAATTTTTTTTTCCATCAACATTTTCCCCTTCATCTCAATGAAGGTAAATAATGCTTAGACTACAGTGCATTAAAAGTCACTCATTTCTTTCATATACACTTGGTTCTTTTTTCCCCCACAGCATCTCTGTTCTACTTAGTTCTTTGTACTTAATTTGCCTTTTTGGCCCAGGCCTCTAAATCTAATTTAAAGTAAATGATGTCTCTTTTATGTTCATGAGATCAAGTCTCCTCTTATCTAAAAGGCTTTTCTTCTTATCCAGGAGCTCTTGATCTTTATGAAACTAAGTAATTGAATGTCATCATCACATTACACTTTCACTGCAGTCTAAAACCCTAAATAACTAATCTCAGTTCTGTTGATATGCCCAAGGGCTGCTCTGACCAGCATGATAAAGTAGTTGTTGTCATTTTGTTCCCATTCCCCTACCTCTCCATTCCCCTTTTGAAGGAGAGAAGAAACTTCTTTTCCCCAGATGCTTGAATTCACAGTTGAATATCTTGACCTAGTCTCTCAAAATTATGTTTGAACATTATGGGGTCAAAAAACTCACTCAGTGAAGTTCTCTTCAACTGAAAATTCTAGAGCAGTTTAAAAGAGAATGTGAGAGACAAATCCAGGTTCTTTGTTTCATGTGTAAAGGAAGTTGAAGATCAGAGATGAGAAGAAATTACTTAAGTGTTGTATGAACTCTAATAATTTTCCATATGGAGCCACCAGATCATCTTTCCCTGGATTTCTAGCTTTCTATCCTTGTTATGCTCTGCTCAAAAATTATGTCCTGCTTAAAATTAAAACAAAACAAAACAACCACACAAAAATATTGACAAATTCATTGTATCAGATGGCAAACTAGAAACTTTTCGGCGAAGTCCATTAATGCTAGAAACTCTTTTGACAGTACTCATAAACTTTGGCTGTGAAAATTAAGACCATGTGCCAGATTTATTAGGAATTCTCTCCATGTTGCAAAGTTTCACTACTGTTTGACTATGAAAGACTTAATTAATCATTAACATGCCTTACCTGATATTTCGCAAAGTAGCCAGAAAAAATTATCTCAGTGCTTAAGTTCCAATTTGTATCTCATGCAATTTCTCAGGAAAACCTAGTCCAACTTGTAAATCTTACAGAGTTTTAAGGTCAAATTTGGAGTTTCTGTTCTCCTGTAATGTGGCTAGCTAAGGAAATAATATCCTAAGATATTTAACATTTTTAATGCACAGCTTTTTAAAATACATTTATTCATTCATTCAACAAATATTAATGAGTACTTATTGGATATCAAGCACTGTGCTGAGTCCCAGGGTTTAGGAATAAAAGTGCTCCCATTTTAGTGGGGAGATTGACAAATAAATAGTTACACGCAGACTTTCATGGAGGCACATACAGGAGTTCCAGACAGTTCTGCCTCAAGACAATCCTTGGCACTGAGTGGGGTATGTGTATACTTGAGTGGCAGGTTCAAAAAATAATAATTGCAGTGACAGTGTCCTAAATAAAATGGGGAAATCATTAAGGTTGGCTGAGTGGGTTTCACAGGGGATGGGACACTTAAACCAAGTCTCAAAAAATTGACAGGAATATGCCAAGTATACCTTACAGTACTCCAGGCTGGGGAGTGGCAGGCAGATAAGTTTGGAGTTGTAACACATCAAGACAAGCCCAAGACCTACAGATTGTTCTTTTCAGCTGAAGTGTAAGGCATAAGTATCAATGACGACAGATTAAGATATAGCTAAGTTTTATATATATATTTATATACATGCATATGCATGTACATATATGAATATGTATGTATAGTATATATACATATGTATGCATACATATATAGCAGGCCCTCAAATAACATTGTTTCCTTATAATGTTGGAAAAAAACATTGATTCCCAGCTAATATCATTGTCTATGTGGAGTTTGCATGTTCTTACCATGTCTGTGTGGATTTTTTCCTGGTATTCTGGCTGATTTCCTCTCATATCCCAGAGCTGTTCAGGTTAGGCAAATTGAATGTCTAAATTGTTTCAGTCTGAGTGAGTGTGGATGTGTGAAAGAGTGTGCCCTGGAATAAAATGTCCCATCGAGGATGGGTACCTGCTTTGTACCCTGTGTTGCTGGGTTAGGCTCTGACTATGCAAGACCCTGAACTGAAATCAATGTGTTGGGAATTGAATAAATGAATGAGCACAAAGTATTGCCAAATAAAAATGTGTAAAGTATAGAACACTCATACAAATGTATGACAATACATGATGCAATCCGTAAGTGCTCAGTGAGCCCATGATATGTTATTGTTTGGGTTTGAACTACATGGTGGTAGGAGGGGCTCCTCAACACTTATTTTGCAAACATTTATTTCTTGACTTAACCCACCATTACCATGACCACAGTCACTCACTGATTCACCAAAAATTGGGTAAATCATTTTTGTTTGTATTCATATTTTATAAATATATGTATAGATGTATGTATAGCTCACGTTTAATTCAGTGTATAATATTAGAAGTATTTGGCTTCTATTTAGAAGTTTGGTGATATTTTTATGACTAGAAATATGCCTTAGGAGCTTAACTCTTGTTTATGTCAGTTAGCCTACGTGGTTTCCTTATATGCCGTTTCGCTTGCACTCAGTTTCCAAGAGCCAAATGATGACATTGAGGACTACTTATTGTATATATAATACATATCACAGGAGGCAGGGCCAAAAAGGCCAACTAGAAACAGTGGCATTCAGATGCTCCCATTGAATAAAACCATAATCATGTGAGCCCTTCACCGGCAACCAGAGTATCCAGGTTCTCTCATCAGAACTGACTAGGACTCTGGCGTGACCCACGGAGAGAAGGAAGAACAGGGTGGTGCAGTGGCCCACCTGAGAGCCACACAGGGCAGGGGACCCTCCTCCCCCCAGCCAAGGGAGGAAGTGAGTGAGCTTTGGGGATTGAATAAATGAATGAGCACAAATTATTGCCAAGTAAAAATTTGTAAAGTATAGAACATTCATACAAATGTATGAAAAAGCAGGGAAAGCATGCTTTTTCCACAGAACTGTGCAACCCATGGATCGCAAGATCCCATTCACGAACCCACACCATTCGGGCCTAGTGCCCCAACCCCCCAAACCTGGAACACACAGATTCTCAACAGTCTCTCAGCTGGAATCTGTTTCCGGGGAGAGGGGTGACCAGCACCACAGCTGCCACTGCCTGCTTTCTAAGCCTGTTTGAGCTCCTTAGGCGAGGGGCAGCAGCCAGTAGTGGGACTCGCAACTGCCTAACATGCTAAGCTCCCTGGGCCGGGGAAGAGCTGCATACATCTCTATAGCTAAAGGCTGTGCTTTTCCCCTGCGGGAGCTAGAGAGGCTGGATGGCTTGGTCCCAAGACTTGTTCCCCACAGTCCAATAAGCTGGCTGTGGCAATCTGTGGCCAGAGTGCCTCTTCAGGCCTGACCCTGACTCATACTTCCTCTTCTGGTGGGGCTTCCCTGCAGGAACTCCGATAACTCCAGTCAGAGGCTCAGGGACAGAATCCAGATATCCCTGGGCCTGAGCCCTGAGGGGAAGGGGTGGCCACAGTCTGCAGACCAGCAGCCTCGGCCTTTCTTCCTGGTAGTTCTGAGGAATCAGGGCAGCCCAGACAAGTGGGTTTCTCCTGCGGGAGGCACACGCCCTCCACCAAGGGACAAAGTGCTTCATTAAATGAGTCCTGTTCCCCATGCCACATAACTGGGTGAGAACCTCCAACAGGGGTTGTCAGAAACCTTATATAGGAGTGATCCTACTGGCATCAGGTTGGTGCCCCTTGAGGTCACAGGTCCCAGAAGAAGGAATAGGCACCCATCTTTACTGTTCTCCAGCCTCCTTGAGTGACATCTCCAGGCACAGGAATGAATAAGATGAGTAGGGCCTGAAGTGAACCCCCAGCATACTGTAGCAGTCCTACAGAAGAGGGACCTGACCACTGAAAGAAAAACAAGCAGGAAGCAACAACAACAACATCAACAACAACACCAAAAACAAAAGCCCCCACAAAAACCCCATCCAAAGGTCAGCAGCTTCGAAGACCGAAACTGAACAAATTCACAGAGCTGAGAAAAAATAAATGAAAAAATGCTGAAAACTCAAAAGGCCAGGGCGCCTCTTCTCCTCCAGATGATCTCAATGTCTCTCCATCAAGGGCACAGAAATGGATGAAGGATCAGATGGATGAATTGACAGAAGTAAGCTTCACAAGATGGGTAATAAAAAAACTATGCTGAGCTAAATGAGCATGTTCTAACCCAACAGAAAGAAGATAAGAACCATGATAAACGGATAGAGTAATTGCTCACTAGAATAACCAGTTTAGAGAGTTAAACGACCTCATGGAGCTGAAAACTACAGCACCAGAACTTTATGAAGCATACACAAGTATCAGTAGCCAAATCAACCAAGTGGAAGAAAGGATAACAGAGTTTGAAGACCACCTTGCTGAAATAAGGCATGCAGACAAGACTAAAGAAAAAATAAAAAGGAATAAACAAAGCCTTCAAGAAAAATGGGACTTCATAAAAAGGCTGAAACTACGAGTGATTGGAGTACCTGAAGGAGACTAGGAGAATGTAAACAAGCTGGAAAACACACTTCAGGATACTATTCAGCAGAACTTCCCAAATCTAGCAAAACAGACCAACATGCAAATTCAGGAAATACGGAGAACACCATTAAGATACTCCACAAGAAGATTAACCCCCAAATATGTAATCGTCAGATTCTCCAAGGTCAAAATGAAAAAAAAATGTTAAGGGCAGCCAGAGAAAAAGACCAGGTCACTTATAAAGGGAAGCTTATCAGACTAACAACAGACCACTCGGCAGAAACTCTATAAGCCAAAAGAGATTGGGCACCAATATTCAACATTTTTAAAGAAAAGAATTTTCAACCCAGAACTTCATATCCAGCCAAACTAAGCTTCATAAGTGAAGGACAAATAAAATGCTTTTCAGACAGGCAAATGCTGAGGGATTTTGTAAACACCAGGCCTGCCCTGCAAGAGCTCCTGAAAGAAGCACTCAATATGGAAAGGCAAAAGTGGTACAAGTCACTGCAAAAACCACACCAAAATATAAAGACCAATGACACTATGAAGAAACTGCATCAACTAGTGTGCAAAATAACCAAATAGCAGCATAGTGACAGGATGAAATTCACACATAACAATACTAACCTTAAATGTAAATGGGCTAAATGTCCCAATTAAAAGACACTGTCAAATTAGATAGAGTCAAGACCCATTGATGTGCTGTATTCAGGAGACCCATCTCATGTGCAAAGACACGTATAGACTCAAAATAAAGGGATGGAGGAAAATTTACCAAGCAAATGGAAAGCAAAAAAGCAGGGGTTGCAATCCAAGTATCTGACAAGATAGACTTTAAACCAACAAAGATCAAAAAAGACAAAGAAGGGCATTACATAATGGTAAAGGGAACAATTCAAGAAGAAGAGCTAACTATTCTAAATATATATGCACCCAATACAGGAGCACCTAGATTCATAACACAAGTTCTTAGAGACCTACAAAGAGACTTAGACTCCCACAAAATAATGGGAGACTTCAACACCTTACTGTCAATATTAGACAGATCAATGAGACAGAAAATTATCAAGGATATTCAGGACTTGAATTCAGCTCTGGATCAAGTGGACCTAGTAGACATCTACAGAACTCTCCACCCCAAATCAACAGAATATACATTCTTCTCAGTGCCACATGGCACTTATGCTAAAGTTGACCACATAATTGAAGTAACATACTCCTCTGCAAATGCAAAAATAACAGAAATTGTAACAAACAGACTCTTAGACCACAGTGAAATCAAATTAGTATTCAAGATTAAGAAACTCACTCAAAACCACACAATTACATAGAAATTAAACAACTTGCTCCTGAATGAATACTGAGTAAATAACAAAATTAGGGCAGAAATAAAGGAGTTCTTTGAAACCAATGAGAACAAAAAGACAACATACGAGAATCTCTTGGACACAGCTAAGGTAGTGTTAAGAGGGAAATTTATAGCACTAAATGCTCACATCAGAAAGCTATAAAGATCTTTAATCAATACCCTAACATCACAATTAAAAGAGCTAGAGAGACGAGAGCAAACTAATCCAAAAGCCAACAGAAGATGAGAAATTACTAAGATTAGAGAACAATTGAAGGAGATAGAGACATGAAAAACCCTCCAAAGAGTCAATGAATATAGGAGCTGGTTTTTTGAATAAATTAACAAAATAGACCACTAGCTAGGCTAATAAAGAAGAAAAGAGAGAAGAATCAAATAGACACAATAAAAAATGATAAAGGGGATATAACCACCTATCCAACTGAAATACGAACTACCATCAGAGAATAGCATAAACACCTCTATGCAAATAAACAAGAAAATCTAGAAGAAATGGATAAATTCCTGGACACATACACACTCCCAAGACTAAATCAGGAGAAAGCCAAATCCTTGAATAGACCAGTAACAAGTACTGAAATTGAGGCAGTAATTAACAGCCTACCAACAACAACAAAAAGAAAGCCCAGGACAGATGGATTCATAGCTGAATTCCACCAGAAATACAAAGAGGAGCTAGTACCATTCCTTCTGAACCTATTCCAAATAATTGAAAAGAAGGGACTCCTCCCTAACTCATTTTATGAAGCCAGCATCATCCTGATACCAAAATTTGCCAGAGATACAACAACAACAAATATTTTAGGCCAAATTTTAGATTAATGAACATCAATGCAAAAATCCTCAATAAAATATTGGCAAACCGAATTCAGCAATACATTAAAAAAACTTACCTAACACAATCAAGTTGGCTTCATCCCTGGGGTGAAATGCTGCTTCAACATATGCAAATCAATAAAGGTAATCCATCACATAAACAGAACCAAAAACAAAAACCACAATTGTCCCAACAGATGCAGGAAAGGTTTTTGATAAAATTCAAAATCCCTTCATGTTAAAAACTCTCAATAAACTAGGTATTGATGCAACATATCTCAAAATAATAAGAGCTATTTATGACAAACCCACAACCAATATCAGATTGAGCAGACAAAAGTAGGAAGCATTCCCTTTGAAAACCGGTACAAGATAAGGATGCCATCTCTCATGACTCCTGTTCAACATAGTACTGGAAGTTCTGGCCAGGGCAATCAGGCAAGAGAAAGAAATAAAAAGTATTCAAATAGGAGGAGAGGAAGTCAAATTGTCTCTCTGTTTGCAGACGACATGATTTTGCATTTTTAAAACCTCATCATCTCAGCCCCAAAACTCCTTAAACT
This sequence comes from Chlorocebus sabaeus, assembly GCF_047675955.1. NCBI lineage: Eukaryota > Metazoa > Chordata > Mammalia > Primates > Cercopithecidae > Chlorocebus > Chlorocebus sabaeus. The sequence continues at coordinate 43,874,093 of NC_132919.1, forward strand.
GATAAGGAATTACAGCAAAGTCTCAGGATACAAAGTCAGTATTCAAAAATCACAAGCATTCCTTTATACCAACAGTAAGCAAGCAGAAAGCCAAATTATGAATGAACTCCCATTCACAGTTGCTACAAAGATAATAAAATACCTAGGAATACAGCTAACAAGGGATGTGAAGGACCTTGTCAGGGAGAACTACAAACCACTGCTCAAGGAAATAAGAGAGGATACAAACAAATGGAAAAACATGCCATCCTCATAGATAAGAAGAATCAATATCATGAAAATGGCCATACTGTCCATAGTAATTTATAGATTCAATGCTATTCCCATCAAACTACCATTGACATTCTTCACAGAATTAGAAAAACTACATTAAATTTTATATGGAATCAAAGAAGACCCCTATAGCCAAGACAATCCTAAACAAAAAGAACAAAGCTGGAGGCATCATGCTACCTGACTTCAAAGTGTACTACAAGGCTATAGTAACCAAAACAGCATGGTACTAGTACCAAGACAGACGTATAGACCAATGGAGCAGAATGGAGACTTCAGAAATAACAGCACACATCTACAACCATCGGATCTTTAACAAACTTAACAAAAACAAGCAATGGGGAAAGAATCTCCTACTCAGTAAATGGTGCTGGGAAAACTGGCTAGCCATATGCAGAAAACTAAAATTGGACCCCTTCCTAATACCTTACATGAAATTAACTCAAGAAAGATTAAAGACTTAAATGTAAAATCCAAAACCATATAAACCCTAGAAGAAAACCTATGCAATACCATTCAGGACAAAGGCATAGGTAAAGGCTTCATGACAGAAACATGAAAAAGCAATTGCAACAAAAGCCAAAATTGACAAATCAGATCTAATTAAACTAAAGAGTTTCTGCACAGCAAAAGAAACTATCATCAGAGTGAATAGGCAATCCACAGAACAGGACAAAACTTTTGCAATCTACCCATCTGACAAAGATCTAATATCCAGATTTAAAAGAAATTTTACAAATTTACAAGAAAAAGCCAACCCCATCAAAAAGTGGGCAAAGGATATGAACGGACACTTCTCAAAAGAAGACATTTATGTGGCCAACAAACATATGAAAAAAGCTCAACATGACTGATTATCAGAGAAATGCAAATTAAAACCACAATGAGATATCATCTCACACCAGTTAGAATGGCTATTATTAAGAAGCCAGGAAATAATAGATGCTGGTAAGGCTGTGGAGAAATAGGAACACTTTCACACTGTTGGTGGGAATGTAAATTAGTTCACCCATTGTGAAAGACAGTATGGTGATTTCTCAAGGATCTAGAACCGGAAATACCATTTGACCCAGCAATCCCATTACTGAGTATATACCCAAAGTAATATAAATCATTCTACTCTAAAGACAGATGCACACATATGTTTATTGCAGCACTATTTACAATAGCAAAGACATGGAACCAACTCCAAGGTCCATCAATGATAGACTGGATAATGAAAATGTGGTACATATATACCATGGAATACTATGCTGCCATAAAAAGGAATGAGATCATGTCCTTTGCAGGGAGATGGATGAAACTGGAAACCATCCTCCTCAGCAAACTAACAGAGTAACAGAGAACCAAACACTGCATGTTCTCACTCATAAGTAGGAGTTGAACAATGAGAACGCATGGACACAGAGAGTGGAACGACACACACCAGGGCCTGTTGAGGGGTGAGGAGTGAGGGGAGGAACTTAGAGGAGGGTCAATAGGTACAGCAAACCACCATGGCACATGTATACCTATGTAACAAACCTGTACATATGTCCCGTTTCTTTTTTTTTTTTTTTAGAAGAAATGCAAAAATACATTTCATAAAATGCATATCTCATATATATATATCCCACAGTATTATCATTATAATAATTATGTTTTATAATATTCAAGAAGAAAGTAACAATTTTGTAGTAGATGACATTTGAACAGTTGGTAAATCAAGTAGAAGGAAGAAGAGAATTAGTTTCCATTAGTATCTTTAGCAAAAATAAATTTCAGGTAGATTGAAGATCTAGGACCAAAAACGAAACTTCAAAATGTCCAAAGAATAGATAAAATAACACATTTAAGATCTTAGAGAAGGGTACATTTTAAAAAGTAGCACATGAAAAGGGAAAAGAATGTCAAACTCTGTTCAAATAAAAACACTAAAAATAAAGTTAAAGGACAAGGCAGAATCTCTGAGAGATTTGAAATATATCTACCTGAAAAGGTACCAGTACCCAGAATTATAAAGAGCTCTTGAAAATCCAAGGACAACCCAGGAGTCAACTGGACAAGGGATTTGAATGGATAATTCATAGAAAAGGAAACCCAAATGGCCAATAACCATTTTAAAAGACTCCCAGCTTCACTTGTAATTTAGTAAATGCAAATTAAATCTGCAGTGAAATATATTTAATACCTACTCTAACAGATAAAATTTTAAATATTTAACACTTCCTCTTGTGCATGGAAAAACAGGAATTCTCACATGTTATTGGAAAGAGTGAATGTTAATATAACCACCATTAAGGACAATTTGGCCATACCAGTGAAGAGGAAAGTTTTCATATTCTTTTACCCAGCATTTCCACTTTCAAGTATAGTCTGTAAGAAAACTTCAATACATGTAATACAGGCTTCACAACTAATGCTATTTATTGTAACATTATTTGCATCAACCATAAAATTAGAAACAACTCAAATATCCATTTACAGGACAATAGATAACTTGGGGTACGTTTATATAATGTCTTTAAACACTATAAAGCAGTAAAAATAAATAAGCTAAAAATGTAATTAACAACATAAATAAATCTCAAAAACTTAATGTTGAACAAAACAATTACATTGTAAAATGATACATATGTGTGATACCAACTATGCAGTTTTTAAAAAATGCATATTTTCACTATGTAGGATACACAAATATGAGTTACAAAAATATATGTGAGAATGATAAAACACTAAAATTCATGATGCATCTACTATATCAGCTACCAGTAATTACAACATTTTTGAGTCTCGTAAGTGTCATGCACTATTGTGAGTAATTCACAGATATTTAATTCTATCATTTAGTCACCACAGCAAGTTTATAAGATATTTATCATTATACCTCCAAGTTTATAGATAAGAAAACTGAAATACAGATAGACTAAGTAATTTGTCTTATTATACAGATAGTAAGTGACAGTGATGGAATTTTTAGCCTCCTTTCAGCCAGGACATGATGGCAGTTACCTCTAAGTAGAGAGAGAATGAGATATAGGCAGCTTCAACTGAAATGTTTTAGATTTTTAAAATTCTGAAGAAAATACAGTAAAAGATTAAGATCTGATAAAATAAGAGGAGGAAAACAAGTGTCCATTATATAATCCTCCTTAACTGTACTTACAATATTTACAATATTAGAAGCAGAGGGGAAGGAGGAGAAAATGAAAAAGGAGGAGAAGGAAGAAGAGAAGTAGGACAAGAAAAAAGAGAAAGAGGAAGAAAAAGAGGAGTAGGGGGCAGAGGAGGGGGAGAGAGAAACAGTGAGCACCCTGGCAGCAGGTTAAGTGGTGAATTTAAACAGAGCAAACTAAAAACAGAGGAGCAAGTAATAAATTCTTTTCTAAAAAGGAGATTGTAAATATAACATTTACAGACACTTGGTGATATTTCTAAAATGACTCAAACTATTTTACTAATGAAAAACCTAAACAATATGGTTTAGAGTTTACAAAATATTTTCTACATATATTACTATTCAAACATCCTCCATTACCCTATAAGGCAGGCACTGTTATTATCCTCATTGTGCTGCCAAGAAACACCCGGGGTTAAGAAAAGCATCATAACGTGTCTAGTAGTCCTAGAGTTAAGAGGCATTAGGATTAGGGGCTGGACTCAGGTTCACTGACTTGAATCCTCTTTTACTTTCCAAACATGAATAGTTCAAAGAGCCTCACAGCAACCACATCTACTCTAAATTGACTGACTGAATTTAAAATGTATTTACATGGTCGTTAGTATCAGTCATATTCTTCAAACATAAAACCTTCATCTCAGACATCATTTTCTGTAATCCATATTCTCAGTACTTGTGCTTGGAGAAACATCAATATTAATTCCAGCTTTAAAGTAGGCTGTGGATAGGAACCTTCATTTCTTACTCATTTGCTATAACTTTTTGACTTTGAAGTTGACATAATTACCAAATACTCTGTTCCGCTTTTACTAGATTCTGTCATTACTGGAAATCTAAAGTTATAGATAATATTATCCTCCCTCAAAATACAGTGAAGAAAAAACTGGGAGAGAAAAAAAATCCTAAGCAATAATATTTGCATCACCCTGGCTCACTAAAATGATGTTTTCACTATGAATATATTAATTGTTTATGGCCTCTTCACTTACGGGAAGAAACCTGTTCAGGTTCAAGCACATTTTGGGGGATGGAGGAAGAGGTGCCAAGGATCCAATTTAACATGACTCTAAAAAACATGACAGATTCTAGAACTAACGTAACTTGCTTGAGGCAGAGTCAATAGGCAGAAACCTACACTTGTGCATGAAAAATTCTACATGATGTCTTTGCTTTATAAAAAGACTGTCTTTTGTTTTACAAAAAGACTTTCCTTTGAAAAAGATTACATTAGAATGTCTATATCTTTTTTACAAGAAAATTAAAACTGTGATTAAATTGATCAAGATTTAGCTTATTCCCAAATTCTCAACAACTTGTGAATACTACTAAAATAATCCACACCTCTGCAGACCCAGCTGTTTATTTGAGGAAATCTAATATTTCCAGTAACAACTGCTTTATCTTACCTGTGCCAAGTCATGGCCATCAGCTCCCCCATTCCCACACCATTTATCACACAGCAAACTAGGAGCAATGTTCATTAATTTTATTGGGAGGAAGGCTAATCTCAACTAGTAGAAATTTGAATTATAGAATATATTTTTTAAAACAGATGCATTGTTGCATTTGCTTGCATGATCTACCTCCTTATTTTTCTCTATGATTACCTTAAAATTAAAGATTGAGGTAGGGTAAGAATATAGTTTGAAATTCTAATTTTCCATTCTCTTCCCTTCCAGGACGGTTTTCAGTGTTACGTTAAAGAGGGTGTCTGTACATTTCCGATGTGAGAAATAGAACCAAGTTGTTTAATAGATTTTAAAACCCAATTAACACCTTGATTGATTTAGCTTTGTCAGTGGCTTTTGTTCTAAAATCTGAGACCATAGCAAGGACTTCCAAGTTCCCCAACAAAGGAGTATATAACCAGAAAATGGAGGGGAAAATGTTCTTTCTTTTTCCTAATGTCCTGTGTACAGTATTGTTTCTAGAATGCAGAAAACAGAGGTCATAATGTAAACAAGGCATTGAGATGGAACTTATAAAACACATTTGGATGGTGAATAACAGAAGCATATTCTAGTCCAAATGGAATAGAGGGTTCACTGGGGGAGCCATAGGAAGTAAGGTTGATGAAATAAGTTCATGAGCAGACAGACAGGAAAACTGAATGACAGAATCAGTAACGTCCAGAGTGGAGAGCCATTGAAGATGTTTTTATTTTATTTGCAATAAGGATATAATGATTGAAAGGAATGAGTATGAAATACATTTTAATGTCCTATGTATTCAACAGAACTTGGCACTAATTAGATACATGGGTTGCAGGATGTGAAGAAAACCAACATTGATTAAATGGTTATATTCCAAGTTCCTTTTTCCCCAAGTACTTAAAAAATATGTGATTTAATTCTTGTTTTTTTTATTTTTAATTGATAATAATGGTATATGTTTTATATTTATATGGTACAATGTGATGATTTGATATATGTTTACATTGTGAAATAATTAAATCAAGCTTTTAAAGACATCCATAAAGCTGGAATAATTAGTTACAGTTAATAGGTAATGAACTTGAAGTTTACGGATTAGTTTGACTGGGGTCACACAACATGAAAACGATGGAGGTAGATTTTAACTCAAATTAACACAGGCAGTACCCACCTGACCTTTTCAATAGACTAAATGATCTTCCAAGGGTGACTTGCTGTTTTGAGAGGCCATATGTTGAATGGTTAAGAGAAGCTTGTGTGTGATGTAAGACTGGCTGGGTTTGTATCTCAGATCTATCATATAACACTCATATTATCTTCAGCATATCATTTCATCTTAAATGTCATTTATAAAGTGGGGATAATAGTAATATCCTGACCTCAAAGGATTTTGATGAGAATTAAACACTTAGAACAGTGTCTGGAAAAGTGAATTCATTTATTAAGTGCTTGCTGTTTTCATTATTATGTTTTCATAATATGTATTATTCACTGCTTTAGTTAGGAAAAGAGTGGTTGGTGGATAGCCAGGGAGAAGTAACACAGAGGCATAATTTTGAAAAAAAAAAAAAAAGGATAAACTGGATTTTAGATATAATGAGACTGTTATACTGGCAATGTATCTATTTTAGATTTGGTAAGAAGGTAGCATACTACATTCTCTAGTGTGCTAGTCAAAATTCACATTTTTGTAGTTGTACTGAGAAAAAAATTTTTAGATTTCAACCTTTTAAATTAGCGTGATTTTTACTTCCCATTAAGTACAATGCACAAACTACATCATTATTTATTAAACACAATGTAAAAAGTACATTTTTTTCCATTGCTTTGACCTCCTGACTGAAGTTGAAAGCATCTACAATCCTGGAATACCTGTATCCCAAACTGGTGGATTAGGAAAGGGATATCCCTGCCCCCTGCATCTGAGACTGCAGTCATTCCTGGCCAAAACTCCAAACACTGCCATAACCCTCTTTATAATTTTTCTAGGGACAACAAAGATGCATTTTAGATACAGCTTATTCCCACTACATCCTAGATAAACCAATATATGAACAGGGTCTAAATAAAATAATTCCAAACAGGTAATCTATAAATTATATTTACCTCCATCAGTGCAAGCATGTAACCATCCTACAGAAAAGGGGCCTCAGTGACCTTTTTACTATCTTGCTTAGGAATGGGGCACATAATTTCAATGTGCACATAATTTCAATATCCACCATTCTCGTATAGCAAGAGGGAAGAAAAAATGTTGTGTGGCTTCTATTAGTTACAATGGGGAGACTTTAACAAAAAAGTTCTCTATAGCAACAATTATGGACATTTCCAGAAAGCAGAAATAAAGGAATGTAGCCTTCGCAAGAGGACAATACTGTAAATCAATAGAGAAGGTTCTGAAGTCCTTGAGATTTCCAAGAACAAGAGTAAAAGAGAATGAAGACCAGCAGCCAAAGATAGATACTTGAAGGGTACTTAGCTAGACTGTAGAAGAAAGAATAGAGTCAACAGAAGAGGGTGCTGGAATGATGAAAGAATAACAGCAACTTATTGGTTGTAAAAGGTTAAGATGGCAAAAACTTCAGGGAGCCAGCAGAGAGATTCAGGAAAAAGAGAATTGACAAAAGATTAATAAGTGTATAAATAAGAAGGCTAGAAAGTGGCCTTCTTGAGAAGAGCTTGAATGGAGTGGTGGGAATAGAAACTACTTTTCAAGAGGCTAAAAGAAAAATTGGTGGAGAAGAAATTAAGACAGCAAAAATGTGCCTCTTGTTTCGAAAGACTGGCAATGCAACTGAGGAGAATGCCACAAAATCACCAATGCAATTAAATTTCTTACCAAGTCATTTTCACCTTTGGCCAAATATTGATTTTATCCCAGCTGTTCTCAGAATTTCCAAAAGAGTGAATTAGTGAATTATGATTTAAGGAGTTTTAAAAATTTATATTTTTGCTTTCACAATTCAAAAGATTTCTATTTTGCTAAGGCAAATTTTGAAGAATTCTGTAATTTGTTTTGTGGATTCAAAGAGTAATGATAATGTATTATCACTATTTTGGTTATGATAATTGGAACAAATTGATTCCTTTTTTAGAGACAGGGTCTTGTTCTATCACCCAGGCTGGAGTGCCATGGTGCCATCATAGCCCACTGCAGCCTCAAACTCCTGGGCTAAGCAATCCTCCTGCCTCAGCCTCTTGAGTAGCTGGTACTACAGGCATATACCACCATGCCTGTCTATTTTCATTTCTTTTTGTAGAGATGGGGTCTTGATACATGACCCAGGCTGATCTCAAACTCCTGGCCTTAAGAAGTCCTCCTACATTAGCCTCCCAACGTGTTGAGGTTATAGATGGTAGCCATGGCACCTGGCCTGATTCCTTTAGAAAATGTTAAATATATGGTATTTTCAGATAATATTTGGTATTATCTCTTGGCTCTGGGCCCTAAGTTTGCTGCTAGAAAAGTCATTGCAAATTGAAGTTTTACAAATCTAATCATAATTTACATGGGCCAAAAAGTTTGCTATTTAAAGAGATTCTATTTTTTCTAGCTATCTCAACATTTAACATTAATTTGAAACAAATCTATATTTTTTCATACATGGTAGAAACAACCAGCTGCTAATATGTAGACGACATTTACAAATGCAAGTTGAATATTCCTTAAACAGCTGATTTTCCACATCAGCAACACATATGGTCAAGCTGCTCCATTTTGACCTTTGTTCTCTCGTGCTCACTTTTCCCTCAAGCTGTTTGGAATGATAGCTTTCCATTCTTGTGTTATCTTTTTTACGAAAAAGCAGTCCCATAATTAATTGGCTCAAATGCTCCTAATACAATTTGTTAATTTTCCACTGCAGCCCTTTTCTCTTCAGAATTCATAGGCATCTCCATAAAGCCAGACCAGGATTGGTTCAATCACAAACAATGGTTTCAAATTAAATGCTGCCTGTAGCCAGGCATATTACACAGATTTAGGGGTCACAAATTATAAATTTCAGGCCTGCTTCTGTCAATAAAGTTTTACTGGAACACAACAACACTCATTCATTTAGACATTGCCGTTTGCTGTTTTCATGCTACAATAGTAGAGCTGAGTAGTTGAGACAGTGGCCATATGGTCCTCAAAGCCAAAAATATTTACTCTTTGTCCCCTGATGTAAATGAGCGAACCAAATATAAACAATAGTGAGTGGCAAGAACTATGCGGAAGCTATAAGGGTACTCTATGTCTCAAGCACCTAACAGGTATTACCATGTAGAAAAGCCAGGCCAGTTTTACCAAGTTTAGTATTTGAAAAAAGCCAGAAATCCAGATTTTACATACAACTTTCAATTTTTTAAGTGTTAGCTACTAATCTATTTTTTTAAAAAAATGAATGAGTTAACACTTTAAGCTCAACAAAATTGGTCTACAGCCTGGATCTATTCTTTCTGAGTTTATAACCTCTAAAATAAATCTGAACAGCTATGTGGTGTTCAGTAAGTAAATAAGTTTCTAATATGCAAGCTGTTGAGGGTCAACTCTCCAAAAATGCAAACAAAATAAAACTGGCTGATTAAGCAAAGCTGAATTTTTTGGTCACCCACAGTAAAGGAAACAATGTCTTTTCATGTCTAGGAGGAAGAAAAACAAAGGCAAAATATTTATACAATTTTGGATGGGGAAGGGGTCTTTTGTTTGTTTGTTTTTTCTGTTTTTGTTGTTGTTGTTGTTTTTGAGACAGAGTCTTACTCTGTCACCCAGGCTGGAGTGCAATGGTACGATCTCAGCTCACTACAACCTCCACTTCCTGGGTTCAAGTGATTCTCCTGCCTCAGCCTCCCAAGTAGCTAGGATTACAGGCGCCCACCAGTGTGCCTGGCTATTTTTTGTATTTTTAGTAGGGACGGGGTTTCATCATTGTGGCTAGGCTGGTTTCAAACTCCTGACCTGAGGTGATCCACACGCCTCGGCCTCCCAAACTGTTGGAATCACAGGCATGAGCCACTGCGTGCAGCCTAAGGGTCTGTTTTAAGGTGGTGTTTTCAGTGTGGAGACCTAATTGGGATTGAGCAAATTAGTGACATAACAGTTTAGGATTGGTAAACACAACAAGAGGAGGCTTTGGAAGTAAGTCTTAAAACACGTAAACAGTTGTTTAATGAGCTTAGTTGAATAGCCTAATATTCTAAGAAGGGCTATAGACTCTATGAGGGCTGGTTGAGTGTTCTGTTATCTGAATAAATGGATTTACAGTAAGTTCCTGAGACATTTTCAACTTCATCTCCACAGACAAGATTTTCATGGGATAGTAAAGTCACATTGGTACAGTTAGCTCTGTGACTGTAGATGGCTTCAGTTCTCAGACCTCCTTTTCTCCCTACATTGGAGAACACGCTCTTAAATATGAGAATATAATCAATTCAGATGGTTACCATTATGTGAGGTGTCATTATTACAAATAAAGTTTTAGAGGATGGCCATTTTAACTTCTAATAAGAATCAGATTTTTCCCGTACTCATTTTGTGGGACAGTTGTTAGGGGACAGCAGCTAGGCACCAGCATTGAAGACTACAGAGATGACACAGCAGAGCACAGAAAACAAATACTACAAGAAAGATTATCATCAGAGTTTGTATGTAGCGCAGTTCTCAGCCAGGAGCCAAGAATGCTCAAAGAAAGCCAAGAGAACAGATTTTTTTCCCCAATCTGAAGAAATCATAGAGCCCAAAATGGAGTTATTAACTATATATGTATTTTATGATTTTTTAGTGTTTGCTTCTTGGATCATTTTCAAAATGCAGGCCTACATCAGAGATATTGAAGATTTAGTTATAGACTACCACAATAAGGAGAATATCTAATAAAGAGAGTCACATAAATGTTTGGTATTCCAGTACATACAAAATTTATTCTTATACTGTAGTCTATTAAGTGCACAATACTATTATGTCTAAAAAACTGTGCATACCTTAGTTAAAAATACCGTATTGTTAAAAATGCAAATAATCATCTGTTCCTTCAGCGAGTCATAATCGTTTTGCCAGTGGAAGGTCTTGCCTCAATGTTGATGGTTGCTGACTGATCAAGGTGGTGATATCTGAAGCTTGGGATGGCTGTGGCAATTTCATAAAACAAGACAATAATGAGTTTGCCACATCAACTGACTCTTCTTTATTTTTTGTCTTTTTAATTGAGATGGAGTGTCATTGTCACCCAGGCTGGAGTGCAGTGGCACAATCTCAGCTCACTGCAACCTCCACCTCCCGGATTCAAGCGATTCTCCTGCCTCAGCCTCCTGAGTAGCTGGGATTACAGGTGTGCACCACCACACCTGGCTAATTTTTGTATTTTTAGTAGTGACAGGGTTTCAACATGTTGGTCAGGCTGGTCTTGAACTCCTGACCTCGTGATCGGCCTGCCTCAGCCTCCCAAATCACTGGGATTGCATGTGTGAGCCACTGTGCCCAGCCAACTCTTCCTTTCATGAATGATTTCTCTGTAGCATGTGATGATTAATGTTTGATGGCATTTTACCTACTATAGAACTTCTTTCAAAATTGGAATCAATTCTCTCAAATGCTGCCACTGCTTATAAAGTAAGTTTATGTAATATTCTAAATCTTTTGTTGTCACTTCAATGTTCACAGCATTTTTACCAAGAGTGGATTCTATCTTAAGAAACCACTTTCTTTCCTCTTCTGTAAGAAGCAATTCCTCAGCCATTCAAGGTTTATCATGAGATTGCAGCAATTCAGTCACATCTTCAGGCTCTCCTTCTAACTCTACTTCTCTCACTATTTCTGCTACATCTGTTGTTATTTCCTCCACTGATGTCTGGAATTCCTCAAGTCATCCATGAGGGTTGGAATAAACTTCTAAATTTCTGTTAATGTTGACATTTTGACCTCCTCCCAATGAGGCACAAATGTTCTTAATGGTATCTAGTATGGTGAATGCTTTCCAGAAGGTTTTCAATTTACTTTGCCCATATCCATCAGAGAAATTACTGAGAATGCTATAGCTTTATGAAATGTATTTCTTAAATTAGACTTGAAGGTCGAAATTACTCCCTGATCCATGGGCTGCCACATACATATTGTGTTAGCAAGTAAGAACACAACATTAATCTCTTTGCACATCTCCATCAGAGCTCTTGGGTGACCACGTGCATTGTCAATGTGCAGTAATATTTCAAAAGGAATCTTCTTTTCTTAGCAGTAGTTCTAAACAGTGGTCTTAAAATATTCAGTAAACCATGCTCTAAACAGATGTGCTGTCATCCGAGCTTTGCTGTTTCATTTATAGAACACAGATAGAGTAGATTTAGCATAATTCTTAAGGGTCCTAGCATTTTCAGAATGGTTAGATGAATATTGTCCTCAACTTAAGCTCACTAGCTGCATCAGCTTCTAACATGAGCGTCAGTCTATACTTTAAAGCTTTGAAGCCAGACATTGACTTACCTCTAGCTATGAAAGTTTTAGATGGCATCTCCTTCCAATAGAAAGCTATTTTTTCTACATGGAAAATCTAATATTTAGTATAGCCACCTTCATTAAAGATCTTAGCTAGATCTTCCGGATAAGTTGCTGCAGCTTTTACATCAGCACTTTCTGCTTCACTTTGCATTTTATGTTGTGGAGATGACTTTTTTTCTTAATGGCTGGTTAGTGGAGAAATTAGAACACACACTTTATCAACTAAGTTTTCCTTTGTATATGCGTGCAGGTCATGGTGCCACATAATAATGACAGTATTAACACCAAAGATCTCTGATCACCATAACAGATATGATAATAAGGAAGAAGTGTGAAATAAGTCTGCATCACATTTCCAAAATGTGAATGTGACAACAGGGAGAGGAAGTGAACACATGCTGTTAGAAGAAAGGTGCTGACAGACTAGCTTGATGCAGGGTTGCCACAGACCTTCAATTTGTAAAAAATGCAATGTCCACAAAGTGCAATAAAACATAATATAATTAAACAACGCATGACTGTATATTGTATTTAACTCAATTTATCCAAAATATTATATTAATATATGATTGAATGTTCTCACTCATAAGTGGGAGTGGAACAATGAGAACACATAGACACAGGGAAGGGAACATCACACACTGTGGTCTGTCAAGGAGTGGGGGCAAAGGGAAGGAGAGCATTAGGACAAATACCTAGTGCATGTGGGGCTTAAAACCTAGATGATGGGTTGATGGGTGCAGCAAATCACCATGACACATGTATACCTATGTAACAAACCTGTGTGTTCTGCACATGTATGCCAGAACTTAAAGTAAAATAAATATGTGTATGATTGACATAAAATATTAATAATATATTTTACATTCTTTTTTCATATTTAAGCTTCTGAAATCTGGTGTGTATTTTGTACTTAGTAGAACATCTTAATTTGAACTAGTCATATTTCAGGTGCTCAATAGTCACACATTGCTATGGATTATTGTATTGGATAATGCAGATTCAGAGACTTGGGGAGAGGTATAGGGAGAACAGGAGAAACAGAGAAATAAACGTAGCCTGCAAGTTTCCTTATACAGTTTAGATAAGTAATAGGTAAATTCCTTTAACTTTTCTGAGCCTGAGTTTCCCCACCTGTAAAACAAGGATGACACCTTATAGAGGCGTTTTAAAGATTATGAGAAATTATACACATAAAAACACCTAACAAGGCATTTGAAATGTGTTCTCAGTAAATAAGATACACATTCTTTTATCAAACACATATTTAATTAATGTCTTATACTATGGTGGCTACTGTTGAGGAGATAGTGAGGTGAGTCCCCTGACTTAAGTGGGCTCTAGGTCTTACAAACCAAGTTGAACAGGTTGAAAGAATATCAGGCAGTTCAATTAGCTAATGAAGAAGAGAAATGTGCTTTGGAGACATGGATTCATGATTTCTGGTGTCAAGCAGGAACTTTACCATTTACTGGCTGTATGATGTTCAGTAGTTTCCTTCCAATGTGTAAGATTGCTTTTTAATCTGTAAAATTTGAGATAGTAAATGGCAATTTTACAGGATTGCTGTAAGATTTAAATGAGGTCATGTCAAGGAAAGCACTTTATAAACTGTGAAGAGTTAAAAGAAATTCTAGATATTATTATGAGCTTTAACATAAGAATTGAAATTTTGTTGATGTTATTGCTTATTTGTAGTTCAAGCAAAAAGAAAGAATATTAGAGTCTCTGAATTGCAAGGTTTTCTTCTGTCCTATGACGTGCCATGTATACTTTCTCTGAGGCAAGTAAAAATGTGTTCAGGACAAAAATTAAAACAGTATTAGTAACATTTGGATTCAGTTAACATTTTTTTTTGAGCTCTAGGGAGGAAATTAATTATGTGAAAGGAGTGTTGGAGTCTCTCCTTGCAAGGCTGGTTCAATATATTTGTGTGTGTCCCCTTTAAGACAAGTAAAACTATACACTTCTCACCTGAAGACTTATATTCCAGAAGTGAAATGAAGTTCACTCAGTCTTCTTTCTTCTTTGTCTGCAGTGCACCTGTTATTGCTCTCAGAACCAGCACCTTGCCAAAACTCCTTTAGAAAAAGTTTGCTGATAAATTAAATTGTCCTCAATCCTCAATTCTCAACTGTCCTCTTATCAAAATGTATGAAGTAAGGTTGGTGCCTGTGATGACAACTCAAAGGCTCTAGAAGGAAAAAAAAAAGCATTTTTTTTTCAGGGTAGGTAGTTTTTCTTCATCGTTCATCCTGAAAGCGAGTTTTTTCCTTTCTTCACTAATTAAATAGTTAGGACAACAATGATTATTCAACCAAAAAACACACAGATCTGTCAAATTTTCTCTCCCTCACTTTCCATCAGTGTGGATTGTTGTGATTTCTGAGAAAGGAACAGATGCTTGCAGGGCTCGGGGATGGCGCCGGTTCTGAGAGGCTCCTCAGGGAGCCCTCCTATTGCGGTTAGTACCGCCACTTGTTCAGCAACTCCAATGAACCTAGATTTGAGGTGAGTTATGGATGAATCAGTGGGAAGGTTGTATTACTAAACCTGCCAACAAAGAGGGCAGGGCTAGCTCTTCTGTATTATTAAGTCAGTTTAATGGAAGAAATGTTAAATGAGGCTTTACCGATTTACTTTTAATGGTAAAAGGCATCCAAAACTTGGGAGAAAGATGCATTGAGTGCTCACCATTCTAAGGACAGAGCTAAGAAGGAGCCACAAATCTAGGGCCATACATACACCTCACCTTTATGAAAAGCCAGCTGAGTTTGCTCTCTTACCTTTCTGCCTTCAGGTCAAATAACAGAGAGGGGAAGAGCAAGAATCAGAGATATTTGTGAGTAGGGATCTCATGGGTGGCTACATAGGTCATCCTTCCTTTACAATCAAGTAATGGGAGAAACTTAACAGAGAGGCATTTATAGAGATTGGGGGGACCTGTAATGGGAAAACTGGCATTGCAGCCTGTGCCTCCTAGGAATGGCAAGAATGCATGCATTTCTGAGGGGCAGACGAATGTCAGGTAGCAGGACCTCACCTCTGTGGGTGAGGGCCCCCCAAGAAGGCAGTGTTGTTGGCCCAAATCTTCCAACCAACAAGAGATGCTGGAAGTAACTGTGGTGCTAGAAGCTGAGGTGGAGTGAAAGAGACGGAGTCAAAGCCACAGCTCTTAGGTCAAGGAAGGTCTGAGACAGAGAAACAGCAAACACAAACAAGATCAAGATCGTGAAGGTGATTAGGTGAAAACAATTATGATTTTTTCCCTCTATTCCCCCCATTGTGCTTCAACCCTGGAGAAGCTGGGACTACTGTGGGTTCCTTGAACCACAGGTCAAACCTGAATGTGGAGACTGAAGTTTTAAACTTGATAGCAGTGAAATGTTATTCATTTTTTTTTTATTTTAAATTTTATCTTTTTTATTTTCTATTTATGTTTTTTAAGTTCTGGGGTACATGTGCAAGATGTGCAGGTTTGTTACATAGGTAAATGTGTGCCATGGTGACTTGCTGTACCTATCAACCTGTCACCTAGGTATTAAGCCCAACATACATCAGCTCTTTTCCGTAATTGGCTCCCACCCCAGACCTTCCCCAGCAGGCCCCAGTAAGTGTTCCTTCCGCATGTCCATGTGTTCTCATTGTTCAGCTCCCACTTATAAGTGAGAACCTGTGGGGTTTGGTTTTCTATTCCTGTGTTAGTTCGCTGAGGATAATGGCTTCCAGCTTCATCCATGTCCCTTCAAAGGACATGATCTCATTCTGTTGTATGGTTGCATAGCATCTCACACTAGTCAGAATGGCAATTACTAAAAAGTCAGGAAACAACAGATCCTGGCGAGGTTGTGCAGAAATAAGAACACTTTTACACTGTTGGCGGGAATGTAAATTAGTTCAACCATTATGGAAGACAGTGTGGTGGTTCCTCAAAGATTTAGAACCAGAAATACCATTTGGCCTAGCAATCCCATTACTGAGTATATAACTAAAGAAATATACATTATTCTCTTAAAAAGATACATGCACACATATGTTCAGTGCAGCACTATTCACAATAGCAAAGACATGGAATCAACCCAAATGTGCATCAATGATAGACTGGATAAAGAAAACATGGTACATATACACCATGGACTATCATGCAGTGAAATATTTTAATTGGAAATGACTGGCTAGTTCAGCTACCTGCCGGAGATGTCATGGTGGAACAGGAAAGGAAAATTAGACAGAGAATGGTTAAAGGAAGTGATCGGAAAAAAACCCAAAAACCAAACAGCACTGTTCATGTTTGGATGCAAAGAATTCAGACTCTAAAATCAATCACATTAAGTATACCTTTAGAGTTTTCCTGTTTACTCCTTTGATACAAGAAAGGTGGCTGGGTGCTGTGACTCAGACCTGTAATTCCAACACTTTGGGAGGCCAAGGTGGGTGGATCACTTGAGGTCAGGAGTTTGAGACCAGCCTGGCCAGCATGGTGAAACCCCATCTCTAATAAAAAATACAAAAAAAAAAAAAAAAAAAAAAGAAAGAAAGAATGAAAGAAAAATTAGCTGGGCATGGTAGCAGGCGCCTGTAATCCTAGCTACTTGGGAGGCTGAGGCACAAGAATCGCTTGAACTCGGGAGGTGGAGGTTGCAGTGAGTTGAGATCTCACCACTGCACTCTAGCCTGGGAGACAGAGCGAGACTTTGTCTCAAAGAAAGGGAAAGGACTTACTATTTGTAGGTTTTTATGTATTGTAGCTCACTGATTTTAAAACTCACTTAAGTTTCTGAAAACATGATGCCTCTTAAAATCAATGAGGTATCAAGTTACTAATTATAACTTTAATTAATAACTCCTTTCTTTCTTAGCAATACATAAAATAATTGAATGTCATGTATTCAATAGTTTTTAGAACTGATTCTAAAAAAATTCTAAATGACATGAGGCAAAATATTTAAAATCAAATTTATTGATTCCAAATAAAATAAGGTATAATATTTCTGAGATGGATTTCAATATCCCAGTTTATAGATGTGGAAATACAACACTCATGCACCTTGCATCTGTCTGCATTTTAGGAGCAACGTTTCTGTACCCAGTGGTGTCAAGCTTTGTTGTTGTTTTTTCAGCCTTTTGGGGGATTCTTGTGAGGACAAACCTTAGACTAATTCCAAGCTGCTATGGTCTGAATGTTTTTGTCCTCCACCACATTTATATATTCCAATCTTAATCCCCAAGGTGATAGTATTAGAAGGTGAAGGTTTTGGGAGGTCATTAGGTCATGAGAACGAAGCCCTCATGAATGGGATTAGTGTCCTTATCAAAGACAGCCCAGAAAAGACCCCTGTTCTCTCCCCAACATTAGGACACAGTAGGAAAGCACTGTCTATGAACCAGAATGAGCCCTTACCAGACACTGAATATACTGGTGACTTGATTTGGAAACTTTCAGCTTCCTGAACTGTGATAAATGAGTATCTGCTGTTTATAACCAGTTTATGGTATTTTGTTAGAGCAATCTTAACCAACTGAGATACCAGCCACAGTTTTTGTATGCTCGAGACCAGCAGCTCTTAAACTTTTTGGTCTTAGGAATCCTTTACACTCCTAAGATTTGTTGAGAACCTCGAAGAACTTTCTTTATGTGTAGAATATATTTACCAATTTTTGCTGTATACAAAACTAAAGTTGAGGCATCTTTAAATCCCAAGAAAGCACAAGCACTTTAGCTGTTGGAGGAATGATGTCATTGCTCTCCTGTACCCTCTGGAAAGCTCCACTGTACACTTGTGAGAAAACAAGACCAATAAAAAGACAAATAATGCCTTTTTTTTTAAATTACAAAAATGGTTTTTGCTTCAGAAACCTTGAAAGAGTCTTGGGCATCTCCAGGAGCATCCCTTGGGCGTGACTGGAGCACACTTTGAGAACTGCCATTCTAAAACTTTTCTTCTCCCTTTCTCAGCTGTGAAGAGGTTGGAGTTGAGTTTCTTTGGCAGTTTTTTCATGAACAGAATGAGCATTTGTCACAACATACACAATGTACATTGCAGGACACCCTCTGTCAGTCAAAAACACAACCCAATTAGCTTTTCATGATGGAAACTTCCCAAATCAATTGGCCTGAAATTTTAAATATTGGTCATTCCCAAGGCTTAGGAAGAAAAAAACCCAGGGTATTATCTCTAATATACTACAATTGAAATATGCAGACATACTCAGAATGGAGCCATGGGCTGTCTCTCCACTAAGAGTCACAGTTATGGTTATAAAGGATTTTAAAATATGAGAGACATTATAATTCACCTAGTTAAATTCCTTTAACTTCTAGAAAAGGTAACTAAACCCTGAAGGGGTGAAATGTCCATGATTGTGAGGCCTCCCCAGCCATGTGGAACTGTGAATCAATTAAACCTCTTCCCTTTATAAATTACCCAGTCTCAGATATGTCTTTATTAGCAGCGTGAGAACAGACTAATACAATGGATTCTATATGCAAACTGAGCGACCATCTCATTGACATACTCAAAAGCTCATTCAGTTTCGCTTTAGAGCATGTTTAACAGAATCACTCAACTTCATCATCATTTGAAACAGAACATTTTTTTGGAGTCAAAATAACAGTGTCTCACCATGCTAGTTGTGTGTTCTTGGAGAAGTTAATTAAATGATCTGAGCTTCAGTTCCACAGCTCCAAAATGTTTCTCAAAACACCTACCCCAAGAGTTGTTTTAAAGATAAATTAAAAACAAAAATAAAGAATGGTTTCTGGGCCGGGAGCGGTGGCTCACGCCTGTAATCCCAGCACTTTGGGAGACTGAGGCAGGCAGATCATGAGGTCAGGAGATCGAGACCATCCTGGCTAACAAGGTGAAACCCCGTCTCTACTAAAAATATAAAAAATTAGCCAGGCGTGGTGGCAGGTGCCTGTAATCCCAGCTACTTGGGAGGCTGAGGCAGAAGAATGGCATGAACCCGAGAGGTGGAATTTGCAGTGAGCCAAGATTGCATCACTGCACTCCAGCCTGGGTGACTGAGCGAGACTCCAACTCAGAGAAAAATAAATAAATAAATAAAAAAGAGTGGTTTCTGGCACATCAATGGATTTGATTTTGATAAATTTAAGTTACTTCCCCTTTTGCAGAAAGACCAGCTGTATATCACAGAAGAGGTAGCTTAAGTTGTATTTCCAATAGGATGTCATTAAACTAGTTTATCCCTTCTATAGTTTCTCTTGTACAGAATATTCAGGTATCGCATGAATCCTCATATGTTAATATTCTCCTTATTTAAATGAAATATACAGATTCAATTCCAGTGCTGGTTGTGCAACTGCCTACATAGAGAGTAAGACTATATGGGTTTCCATGATAGTCTGTAATTTTGTGTGTTGCATTTTCTCTGCACTTAATTGTGCATCTCTTAGTTCCATTTCAAAAGCAAAACACAACACAAAACACACAAAAACCAGTGTGACAATATTATCTTTCAACTCTCCTCCTCACATGAAAAGAGGAATAGAGAAGAGAAAAACCAAATCCGCATACCACTGAGGACTCTTGAAGCAAACATGCCAAGTACAAGAAGGGATTGCTCATCGCTATCCTCGGTACTTTCTAATCAACAGCATGTTCTTGACCTTGCCCTTCTTAGAGTGAAAAAAAAAAAAAAAACCCTAAAGTAACTCAGAACTACGTCACTTCAGTCTTGTCATATAGCTAATTTTGATTCTGGGATCAGAATCCTTAAATGCTCGACACCATTGGCATTAAAATCTTCAAGATTTGGAACTCTGGAATCCTCTTGTCCTTTCCAGTTGTGGACCTGCACTTCCTCTAATCACTCAGTTGGCTAATGATCCCTTTCCAGCAGGTGTAAATGAGTTTTCACACTCCAACCTGGCTTTTGTCAAGCCTTTATTGTAAGTAGCTAATAAGTGCTATTGCTCTGAGTTTTCTCCTGCGAAAGAAGGGTATGTCTAACTAGTGATATAATGACAAGTGCACGCTAATGTTATTCTGTTCGGTGGTGCTGAAGAGCACTGAGAATTTAAGAAAGATGAATCTCTCAAACAAAGGCAGGCTAAAAACATATTAAGCAGAGCTGTGCTGACAGCCTAATTCCATTACTTCTACACGATCTTGAATCCACTCAAGCATAGCGAAGATACTTCGGAGGTAAGAGGCAAGGAGGTAGTATCCTCATTAAAAATATGAGCAGAGCCTGAAGGCAGGCCCAGCATGGTAAATTAGCCTGGCTGGTGAGGAGAATCCAAGAAGATAAAATTGATCAGACCAAACGTTGTGACTTCAGCATTTCAGGGCAGGGACAAGTGCATAGATTTGACATCCTGCCAAATAGGACTGCAGATGAATAATCTTCTCCAGGAATCTTGATGTTCTTTCTACTCACCTCTCCCTGAACAATGGGTTTTTATTTTGATGATAAACTCCCAGAGCTTTGAAAAGTGCTAAGCCCAACAAAACAGTTTTATTTTCTTTGCCGTTAGTGTGTGATAGCTGTGTTTCAAGTGTGATGGCATGCATTTTAAACAATACAGGTAGTACTTTTGAAAAGAAAGCAGCTGTTACAATTTCCTGTGATTGGTATAAATAACATAACACACAAATTGTTCCCATCATTCAGTATTGAATGGCAGGGATTGGATGCTATAGCATTTCTCTTTTCTTGTTGGAAAGTAAAGTTTCTCATGTAACTTAGAGTTTTCCCTATGTTTTTTCAAACATGTCTAGTGTTGGTTTCTTGTGTCCTCCAGACAAAGAATATGCTTTGTTGCTCTGTGTATACCCTGTACTGGCTGGCACAGTACAACTAATAACTCATTGTTGTTAGGTGAATAACTAGATGAATAAATAATGAACGAATGAAATGATAGTTAATCTAAAAGTGAGTGAAAGCAGAAAATCTTATAAAATTACAGATACGTGTCTTGTTTTGTTTTAACCAAAAAGGATATTATTTGCAAGTCCTTTGATATAGAGCCAAGGGCTTCTCTTTAAGTATGTTAAACTCAACAGAGTTCTTTATTTTATTTCTTGCATAAACCATGCCAATTATGCATCTTTCACAGTTTACAGTTTTGGAATCTTTAAAGGTAAGCAAAAACTTAAAGACACATGCAAAGCAATTTTAAGAAAGAGTTATTTTAGATTTCCATGATTTCCCTTCAAAATGTTTTATAGCTTCCTTCCTATATTAATTCAACAACAGTTTTTATGGTGTTTTTTTAGTTTCCTATTGCTGCTGTTGCAGATGACTACATACCTCATAGTTTAAAGCAAAACAAATTTATACCTTATAGTTCTGGAGACCAGAAATCTGAAATGGATCCCAATGGGCTAAAATCCAGGTGTCAGCAGGGCTGTATTCCTTTTTAGAGGCCTTGGAGGAGAATGCATTTTTTTTTTTTTTTTTTTTTTGCTAGCTCTAGAGGAATCCTGCATTCTTTAATTCCTGACCTGCTTCTATCACCAAAGACAGCAACGGCCAGTTGAGTTTTTCTCATACTGTATCACTCTGACTGACACAAAGGTTCACCTCTTTCATTTTAAAGAATGCTTGTTATTATATTGGGCCTATCCAGATAACCAGGATAACATCCCCATTTTTAAAGTCAACTGATTAGCAACTTTCATTACAGCTTCAATCTTCTGTTACATGTTGCCATGCAGCAAAATATACTCACAGGTTTTGGAGATCAGCATGTGAACATCTATAGGGGAGCATTGTTCTGCCTACTACAGCTGTTTTAAGCTATTACAAGGCATACAATTTATTTTTAATAGATAAAACAGCTTTCTTTTCATAATCATAGTTTATTCATTTATATAAATTTAATTCCATATAGTAACCACAACTACAAATACAGTTTTCATATATACATATATTTATTTATAAACAATTAACTTAGGAAAACAAAATCTTGTAGGTGAGACATTTGTAATTGGTTGCCTTATTTAATATTGTTCCTCACTAATAGAATCTCAAAATTGTTTGGCAGTAACAATACAGCCTTACTGTGGGCAATTACTAGTCTAAGTTAAATTACAATCTTGGTCCTCATTTCCATAGCTTTTTTTGGTGCTAAAGTTGGCTGCAGAAAGACGCATTCACTTTTGGCCAATGAAATCTAAAGAAAAAACTCTTTCAGAGGCTTTTGGAGAAGCTATAGTTTTTCTGATTTAACAACAACAACAACAACAAAACCCCACAACAATGTAATTGGCAATATTTGAACCCTTTTTTCTCCTACTTCTTTCCTTCTATAATGAGAAAGACATGGAAACAATAGTTGGAGTTTCAGCAGCCCTTTTATTGTGTGAGGAAGAGGTCAATGCAATCTCAGGTCTTTAACCGTGGCATATTGAGTTACTCAACTCTAACTGCGTAATTCTGACTTCTTGTAAAATGAGAAAAATTAATTCTCTAAAGTTTTCTGCTTCTCGCAGCCAAATATATTACCAGTTGAGCTAATAGATGCAAAAGTGCATGAACACAGTACAGAACTTCCTACTAGCTGTGAGTATTCAATGTGTTGTGAGCATCAGTTAATAAAACTTACAAAGGGAAGGGAAGGCAAGAGTTAATCGGGAGAGCTGGTTAGACAGAGGTCACTTAAGGGACAGTCTACTATTTACTGAATGGATGCTTACAAAAAGTGACATATGGTATGGCATAGTTGTCTTTCATGTCAAGATTACATGTATATGACTGGAAAATATCATTTAATCTAGTTAAATCCTACTATTAAAAACCGAGTAGGATGTTTGTTTTGGTTAAATACAGTCTTAATGAGATTTCTAGATGTCCTGAATACTGCCTCTCTAATCTTACCACCTGCCACTCCCCTACCTCTTCATTCAGTAACCTGAGATTGCTGAACTCTGTGTTTTCTACAAAATGCCCCATGCTGGCTCATAATAACATGCCTTTGGATGCATTGTTTCCTCTTCCCAGAATACCCCTTCTTCCCTTGACCACATAAAAAACACCTGTTTTTCCTTTCAAACACTTTTCAAGTTATCCTTTTCATGATAATCTCTTCTTAGAAATTCCAAGATCCAGCACTCTCAGTCTGCCTCCCAATAGAGCAAATCTATAAATCACTGTTGAGCTACCTTCAAATCTGGCGCACAATTTTACTATTAACCTTGTACAAATCTCTTACGTGCCTGTCTCCTCTACTTCCCAAAGGTTGGGATCATACCTGGTCTATTCATATTTGTAACAGCAGCATCTAACAGAGATCCTTATATGTAATAGCCCCTCAATACATTTTTAACCAAATTAAATTCTGACCTAATCAAACATATTATTTGAAAAGTTAGATTCACGAATAAGATAAATTAAGTGGCAATTACTAATTATCCAAAAATACTTTCTCTTTAACAAAAATATTTTCTTCCTTCCTTTTTTCCTAACAAGGTAGTACAGTATATCAGGACTTGCTCTGAAGTCAATTTGCTTGATTTAAGCCCTGCCTAAGATACTCACAAGTTTACAAGCTTGAGAAAGTTATTTAAGCTTTCTAACCTTAGTTTCCTACCCCTACATAATAGGGATTAAAGTAATTTACTCCACAGAGTTATCAGGAGATTATAAAAGCTAACTCGTGTGTACATGTATATATGTAGCACAATGACAGTCACCGAATTAGTGCCAATAAACCGACGCTACTAACATTATATTCCCCTAATTCCATCTCAGTGAACTTGTCCATTTGGAAACCTCCCAGATGACCCTACCCAGGTAAAATTTCTTGGGCCTCATAATTTATCTCTATTCTGACAGTTACATTGTCTTAAATAATTATTTATCTGTGCATATAAATTGCATCCCTTACCTACATAGAATAGTCAGCAAGATCATGGACTCTGGACCCAGAACATTTGAGTCCTATACTTTTCTGCCACTTAAGAGCTATGTGATGCTGGGATAGTTAATCAATCTTTTTGTAGCTTAGGTTTTTCATTTGTAAAATAAAGATAATAATGCTTATTTGTAATGCCTATTGAATGCCTGTTCAATAAGGTTGTTGAGATTATTAAATGTGTAAATATATAGTAGTGTCTGGCATATCACAAGCGCTCAGTAAATAATATTAATATTCATAATAATGTAAATTATAACCTCCTTGATGGCATAGCTCCCCTATCTCACAGATGTTTGCGTCTTCTGCATTCTCTATTGGTTGTTCAATAAATGTTTAAAAGTGAACACCTGGATAGATGAATGAGGGCACTGGCTGTATTAATTGCGGTCTACCTGCTTTAGCACCTGGGTAACAGTTTTAAATGTAGGAGACTGTACCTAAATCATTTTTCTTGCATCATGTGATACTGATGATGCAGAACCATAAGATAAGGTGAAACTATTACTATAATTAAGCAGAAGGTATATTTTCTAAATTAATGTTTTTCCTCAGTGTGATTAATGCAATACAATTATATTTAACTGGAATTCATAGGATTTAGAGAAACAGCAGCACGTAGCTTCTCCTAAAGCCCTGTGATAAATCTTTAGCAGGTACCACTTCTTTTCTAACTCAAAAGAGGAATGGGAAAGTTAAAGGGCTTGATTCTAGGCTCTTGGAATCAAGCGGTTAAAGTGTTTAGTAGCTGCGTAGTATTCATCTGGGGATTACTCTCATGAGCACGGGATAGACTAGCTGCACAAGTCTAATGTAGGCATTTCTGCTGGCAAGACTAAGGACTCTCTCAGCATGACAGATTGGGTCTTTCCAACCCAACAGGCCTTTCCAGGTTGGCATTTGGCTGCTCATCATATAGTTACCCAGGTTCTGGTCATATTGACTTTTGACAATGTTATGTTCTTTCAGTCTTTTTCTCTAACGAATGACCTCATATTCCTCCTTCAAATATAAACTCAATATGCACCTCTTCTGTCACTCTCCTCAACTCCTTCCCTCTACAATCTATGTACTTGCTCTCTTTCTCCTGTGTAGTAGGTTAGTGATTTATTCATGTGTTTTCTTCTGGTAAGTATGATGTGTCACTTATCTTCCTTCCCTAAACATCTCCCACATTTTTTTCTGGTAGTCCCCAAGGGAGCTTTAAGGAGACCTAACCTCAATGGACATCAGTGTTTGCCCAGATTCACATAGCAAGTGAATATAAAAATAATACTGGAAATTAGTGAGCGTTTTCTGGGTCCGGGACCTTGCTAAGAGGTTTATGTAGATGGTTTCATTTAAGTCTCATTTAAAAATGAAGAGAATGGGCTCAGAGAGTTGTGGTAATTTTCCCAGCATTAGCGACAGGGCACTGAATGACAATCCAGGTCTCAGAACTCAGGACCCACTCAGGTGCTCCTTCATAGTGTCACCTTATGGCCCCCTCATTTCCACTCACACCTCTTTCTCCTATTTCTGAACTATGTCATTCTTCACAACTCCTAGTTCATCATGAGACATATCAAAGATGCTAAATATGTACATATTGATGATTGGATAGCTAATGCCTCCACATCACTTAGAAGCCTTTATTGATACCTCATTTAACAGTGTATTTCTCCTAGGAGCTATGAAATTTGTGGTCCATTTGGAAACAACATAAATATCAGTGAGTGGATATTAGATGGAATAGACTGTGGTATTTAAAATGATGTTAACCGAAGTCCTATTGTAACATGGGAAAAGTATATTTTCAGCAAAAAATCCCCCAACAGTAGCAAAAAAAGCCTAGGATTTAAAATTATATGTATCATATGACCTGAACTATCATAACTTATACTTCTATATTAAAAGCTATTGATTCTGTCTGGTACAAATATAATAATCAGCTCATCTATGTATATAACTTTATAACTAGTAGAAAAACTTTAATTCGAAGATGTGTGTAGAAAGCAAGTGTCCATATGAAATTCTAATGGTGTCTAAAAAATAAGTGGAATGGGTGACAGTCTTTTATCAATGCCTAATTGCAGAGGAGAAGTCTGATTAATTTTATTGATCTCTAGCAAAGTCAGAAAGATTTAAAACCCTTTAAGGCTTTTAAAATAGCGTAACAACTGCAGCTTTTTAGGACACCTAAAATTAGGTCACATGGAAATGCATAATTCTCAAATATGGTTTCTGACTATGCATGATTAAAGTCTTCATTTATACTGTTAACAACTGATTTCTCTGGCCAGTTTTTTCAAGAGTTGCTCACCCTTTTGCAGAGAAAAGATTACAGTTCTAGCTGATAGAGGAATAAACAAATCTAGGGACTTCCTCAGGAAGTTGCTTGTATTTATGTAATTTTTAAGCCTCTGGATTGGAATACCTACCTATAAGTGTTATGTTCATTTAGCAGTATGACCTCTACTTATCTTTTCAAGAGAATTTAAATAGCTTTGATCAAAGCAGTATTCCTATCTTGTTGAATTTCCTCACACTTGTTTTTAAGAACTGCTATAGGATATCAGAAAGAGCTTATATTTCAGAGTTAGAATCAAACTATCACACAACTCTCTTCATCAAATCCAGGGATTAAATATGCCTGCAGAACAAAAAGCACACACAGTGATGCACACTGCTTGCATTATCAGCAAGATATGGATGTCTTATTTACCTTAGTTTCTAAAAATAATTGCCTACTTTAAGATTCCAGATCTGAAGAAATCTTAACTCTTTGGATACTCAAATTAATTTTTTCAATTTAAATAATTATGATTCAAAGTATAGTCAACCTCCTTACCTTACTGAATAAAAATACTGAATATAATTTCTATTTTCAAAAAAATGTACAGTCAATATTACAGTCATTGGACACTTTATGGTGTACTAACAGACACAATCCCTCAGGGACTTCTGAAATATATGTACAACCTCTTGATAAAATGGTCCCAACTGCTGCAATTTTCATCTTACTTGGTATCTGATTTTGAGCATTCTTCTGCTTCATCATTTACTCACACATAGACTGCTAGCATCACTTACTGTTGACAATTTATCTCATCACAGCAGTCTCTGTTCCTGTTAATCTGCTGTTGGCTAGGGAACACAAAGTAAGAGTAATCGAGTTCTGGATGATGAACTTGGCATTCTCTAGAGTAAACTGCATGGAGTTGAATGTACAGGCTTTAGAACATTGGTCGTAGTGTTTGTGTGTGTGTGCGTGTCTGTGTGTGTGTGTAAATGTGTATTTGCATGTGCCTATATTTGGTTCCTGGTCATGTTCCAGTTAGAAGAGTTTGTTCAGTAATGTGACCTTCTTATAAATGACAGTAATATATGGAGGTGATTAAAAATTTTTATAGATTATTTTTTGAAAGTAGTAAGATATAGTATTCAATATTTTGATTCTGGTACAACGAAACACACACACACATCACACACATATACACATATATACATGCACATATATATATATGAGGTTGTTATATATAATTTGTTTATCAAGGAAATAGAAATGAGTAAGAATCGGGCCGGGCGCGGTGGCTCAAGCCTGTAATCCCAGCGCTTTGGGAGGCCGAGACGGGCGGATCACGAGGTCAGGAGATCAAGACCATCCTGGCTAACCCGGTGAAACCCCGTCTCTAGTAAAAAATACAAAAAAATAGCCGGGCGAGGTGGCGAGCGTCTGTAGTCCCAGCTACTCGGGAGGCTGACGCAGGAGAATGGCGTAAACCCGGGAGGCGGAGCTTGCAGTGAGCTGAGATCCGGCCACTGCACTCCAGCCTGGGCGACAGAGCGAGACTCCGTCTCAAAAAAAAAAAAAAAAAAAAAAGAGTAAGAATCTATTCACCTATTTACTTATTTATAGCTAGGGTGAAAATGTAATGAGGGACATGGGGTCACTAAGATACATTCCCAGACTAAGCAACCAAGAAACTCAAAGATGGAAACATGGGTGTTCCACTAACACTACTTCTATTTTGTAGGAGGAAAACTGATAATTTGAGATTTGGGTTCAAAGTCTTTTCTTGCTGATAGATGCCAACTTTGTGTTTGATTAAGTGTGTTTTTGAAGTGGGCAGTTTCAATTAAACTTTCCAAAGCTTTCCAGAACATTTTTTTGTAAACCCTTTTCTTCTGATAACTTAGAATTCAGACAACAACCACCCCTGACATAGTTTGCAACATGTCTTCAAGAAGAAACTGTCTGCAAGGAAGGTCTGATATCTGTCATCATCTTCTGTCAGAGAGGGGCTGGCTCACTCAGTCAAAAATAGTTAAGATTACCTCTTTGAATTTTCATTTCTTCCTGAGCTGCTGAGTGAATCCAGAGAACTTCAGCCCTGTCAGGCCATGTTTACTACTCAAGGAACCAGTTGGACGTGTTCCTCAAAATGTAGATCCTTTCTCTTCATGAGGACACACTGCAGCGTAATGTACTTCTTTAAGTCTTCAGCTGGTTTAATGGTTCAAGATATTATCTATGTAATGAAAAAGAGTCATAATTCGTATAGCTGCATGTGATGTGTGCTCATTCTGTTATAGCAAGACACTACATAATGTAGTGATATATCTATGTACCTGCTTATCCCATGATAGACCGAATGTTTGTGTCTCTCCCAAAATTTAAATTGGGACTCTAACCCTGAATGTGATGGTGTTTGAATATAAGGCCTTTTGGAGGTAATAAGGGTTACAAGAGGTCATGAGAGTAGAGCATTCATTATGGGATTAGTGCCCTTGCAAGAGACCTGAGAGATTATTCTCTCTGTCCCCACATGTATACACAAAGAAGAGGACATGTGTGCACACAGTGGCATGGTGGTCCACCTGCAAACCAAAAGAAGAGGCCTCAAGATAAAGCTTACCTTGCCAGCATCTTGATCTTGGACTTTTAGCCTCCAGAACTGTGACAAATCAATTTCTGTTAAGTCACCCAGTCTATGATACTTTGTTATGGCAGCTCGAGTTAAGAATTTAGATGGTCAGCTCCTTGAAGACAGTGATTGGATCTTATTTCTCCTTGTATATCTAAGGTAATGGTTCAGAACCCTGACTGCACATCAGAGAGTATTTAGAATAAACCAGCATCTTGTTCTTACTCCAGACAAATGGAACCTGAGTCTCTGAGGTGGGGGCAAATCTGATTCTAAGGTGGAGTCACATCTCAGAGAATCACATTTATGTTTATTTTAAATTATAGTCTATCTTTATATTTAATTATATTTATATTCAATTATATCTGTATAATGTATATAAAATTATAAATATATACAATAATTTATATTATATTTATAAATATGAATTTATATTTATACTTATAATTTTAAAATGATATATGTATGGCTTATAAATATATTATGTATATTTATAGTTTATAAATTACAAATATAATTAATATAAATTATGATACATAAATAGAAATTATACTTTTAATATATAAATTATAATTATAATGACATATAAAAATTATTTTAAAATTATTATTATGTATTATAATTATAATATGTATTTTGTGTATTATAATACATATTAAATGTATTATAATTTATAATACTTTATAGAACTATGACATACACACATATATTCAACATATATTTGAACACATTCAATCATACTGTATTAATTGAATGTATATTATACTTTAAATTTAATTTTATTTATGAAATGCCACCCAATTTATTCTGATGTGCAAAGAAGGGAACAATTGCTCTAGTAACTAACAGTACCCATCATAATGCAGGTACTCACTTCACTCTTTGGGAATAAGCCATTATTCAGAAAAGAAACTGGAAATCAAAAGATTTGATTATTTTAGTTACAAATACTTTTCAGTTTGGGAGCAAATATCAAAATGTATTTGTATCATTACATGTGTTTTATGTGGCATCTTATATACACAATGATTATGCACATATGATTAAACTCAATATTAGCAAAGATTCAGAAATTTAAGATTTTTTTAAATTAATGAAGTCAATGTATAAAGAACAGCAAGCACAACAGGCCCACATATGAGGAATCTTTGTCATTAGGAAGTAAATCATGTGCATATCTTTGCATGTACTCAGATTCAAACTCCTTGAGAACACAGAACTTTTTTTATCACAAATAAAAATTTCAGCCTCTGTGCTCCTGATCACATTTTGCTTTATAACTCCCATAAAATTTGCAAATCTGCCATTCTCTCAGTGTACCCATTGGCATTTATAGTTCCCATGATTTGAATGATGTGTGCCCTGAACAATTAAAGTCAAGGAAGAGATTCAACGATTTTCACTGAATGCCTCCAATTACTGAGGTTCCTTAGCATAAAATATCATATTTAATTCTCACAACTACGCTGCAAGCTAGATGTCATTATCTTTATTTTTCAGTTGAGGAAAACTGGGCTCAAAAGATCTACCAACTTGCTAAAAGTCTCACTGTAAGGAGGAAATTTGATTTTTAGCTCATGTTTTTGGCTTTCATCTGAGTCCTCTTGCTATTATTGGATGGCAACCTCCTTAGGCCAGAAGTCTGATAGCAAAGAATGAAAGATGCATCAAGTGTCCATCCAGGCAACCATTTTCCCTTTATGGGGCAATACCTGTGATGTCCTTGACTAAAGACCCTCTGGGGAAAAACAAATCTTGGCTAACACAAGGTATTAGGAGATGGGAAAGATGTTGGACAGTAGGCGTAG
This sequence comes from Chlorocebus sabaeus, assembly GCF_047675955.1. NCBI lineage: Eukaryota > Metazoa > Chordata > Mammalia > Primates > Cercopithecidae > Chlorocebus > Chlorocebus sabaeus. The sequence goes on from NC_132919.1 coordinate 43,905,026, forward strand.
AACAGTCTTGGAGAGGCTGCCTTTGAAACAGTGCAGTTTAGACAATGTGGTGTAGACAATGCAGTGTAGGCAATGTGATGTAGACATTATAGAAAAGTCCAGCTTTTTCTGTGGGCCAGAATGTGGTGCTGGTGAGGGTTTAGACCTTTGAAAGTCACTAAGGTCTGCATAGAATTACTCTCCAAAAACTGTTTCTCACACATCAGTATGTGAAATAATCATCTGGGTGGATAATGATGAACAGTAGATTCCTGGGCTCATCCCTAGACACTGAGCTTCAGTACTCTAGAAGCTGTAGACTTATAGTTAATAAGAAAAAAAGGATACTGGAGATCATATGGTGCAAAACAGTACTCTGTAGGATGCCCACGGTGACACTCATAACCTCAGTAAACTACCATCAGCTCACTAAGATGCTGCTTATGAGCTCCTCATGTATTTAAATCACATGATTCATGCCATAAATGTTAGACAGAACTTGACACATAGGAAGCTCTCTGTACATTTTAGCTATAAATTTACAAGATGTAAAAACTAAACCCCACACATGTAAGATATATTAGCCAAGATCACACTCCAAGGTCAAGGAAGAGCTAGTATTGTTTTTAATGCTAATTAGCTTATTTTTCACTTTTGTCAATTTCTCCCAATTCCGGCTCCTAAATTTGAATGTTGACATTTGTCCTGATGTTACTAATTACCCGATAATAAATGAGGAATGTTTAATAGACAATAAAATGCACCCTTTTTCAAATTCATGGGTGCAGCCATTCTCTCTCTCAGGCTCAATTATTTCACTGTTTTTATAGGCATCACAAAAAATATAGCCATATCAAATAATAATTTACACTTACGCTCTTTGACACACAAGTCAGCCCCTGAAATAATGGTAAGTCATATGTAGATAAGTGAGTGGATCATCTGACATGCCCACAACCCTTGCAGAAGAGACTGTGAACTGGAAAGATGGCTCTGAATATGTTCTCTGACAAGTTGTCTCTGAGCTGAAAGAGGACAATTTACGGCATACATGCAAAGCATCTCAGGAAGGAAGCAGAACAGGGGCATAATCTTCCATAAAGAAGGGAGGCTATTGATTTCTTGAAGAATAGGCAGAAGGACAAACTACCTGCCTACTGCCAGGGCTCTTTTGCAATTCAGAAGATGACTGTAGCTTGGTTTATAATGAGTTTTTCAGGGAAGCAGTGTAGAGCTACTCTCCGGAACTTTGCAATATTAGTCTAGCCCTCAACCAGCTTTAAAAATGATAAATCTTTGTCCCTGAAATAGCATCTTTTATGTTTAATTTATTTTCTTTAGCTTGAACAAAGCCTCCCTATTTATTTTCTCTGGCTCCAGGGGTTAATAATTTATTTTCTTCAGCCACAAGAAGGTCGTCTTCATTTGTTTTCCATAGATCAAGGAAGAAACTTCTTAGATGCAGATCAAATGGTAGCACTGACCATAGATGCTGAGGGACAGAGAAAGTATGAAAGTTTATTCCTCCATCCTCGTTATGCAGTTTTCTACATTTGACAGCACACATTAGGTTTAATTGTGTGTAGTGATGTAGGCAGATACAATTACGGATTTCTGTGACAATGTAATAAATTGCCACTTGTTCTGAAGATTCTGTGGTGGTATGCTAGAGCTGGCTCACACTGACTTGTGAAAGTTGATCATATGCACCTGTTCCCACTTTCACATTCAGTGGTACCATGTTGAAATCAGCCATTATGGGAGCATTTACACCACAGAAATTGGCAGATGTCATAAATTAGATCATTCTTTTGTCAGAGAGCTAATTATTAAACATGTAGTAGCACAATACTGTCTCTCTCAACATACACGTACAGGTGTAAATCTAATATAATTGAACACCTTTATTCTGTTTCTATATGCAGCAGAGGTTAAAGTCATAGTTGTCTTCACAGAAATTTTGTTTTTGTATTTAGTCAGTAACCCAGAAGTATTGACTCAGAAACTGATATCAGTCATGAAGTGTATAGACTTTGCTCCTCTCTCTGGTCTTTAATTGGCCCATTTTATATTTGTCTTTAGTTACTAAAATTTAAGGAACCTCTGAATAGTAGGCATGTAAATTTATTGTTCTATCTTAAAATATCTTTATTTGTTTACCACAAATGTCTCCGAACATCCATTCAGCAGAGAATCCCCAAATTCATCTATTTTTTTTTATCCTCTCCATCTTGTTTCCTTCCTGGCAACCACCCCAGCTTCCACGGCAACCTCAGACAGGAAGATAAGATCTTCAGAAGCTGATAAACAATAATTGTATTTATTGCTGAAATGAAATAAAGTATATTTTTTAGGAGAAACAAAAACTTCCAGTAATATTTGCCTTGCAGATGTGTCTAGAAAACTTAAATTTCATTTCCAACTAGAATATTAAGAACGAGACCAAATTTGACAAGTGACTTATAACCATGTCACTTATCAGAGAGAGTTGAATGAATGGAAATACTCAGATGACATGTAGATGTCAATTCAGTGTCTCTCTAACCATAATAAGCTGGATATGGGAAACGTATTCAGAAGTGATATAGATTGTGCTAGAAAACTGGGACAATAGTTGGGAATGTTTATCTACACTTTTTTCCCCCCCTCTGAGATGGAGTTTCCCTCTTCATGCCCAGGCTAGAGTGCAATGGCACAGTCTTGGCTCGCTGCAACCTCTGCCTCATGGGTTTAAGTGATTCTCTTGCCTCAGCCTCCCAAGTAGCTGGGATTACAGGTGTGCACCACCATGCCCAGCTAATTTTTGTATTTTTCATGGAGACGGGGTTTCGTCATGTTGGCCAGGCTGGTCTCAAACTCCTGACCTCAAGTGATCCACTGCCTTAGCCTCTCAAAGTGCTGGGATTACAGGTGTGAGCCACTGTGCCTGGCCAACACTTCCTAAGTGAACAGAGACTTTGGCATTATTTAATTCTTGCTAAATATTAGCAAAAAAAGAACCATCTTAAAAAATACAATTACCCTCTTAACCAACATAATGTTAAAATGGAAGGTCTGTGGATTTGCTATAAGTAGTGAATATTACCCAATATTAGTAAGAGTTTAAGTGAATGGACACCTTCATGTATTGCTGGTAAGTGATAGATATTGTGGCAATGCACACCAAAATCTTAAACATTGGTATACTTTTGGACTTTATTCTGTGGATTTTGTCCTAAGGGAGAGGATTAGTATACATGAAGATTTAGATGTAGAGCTATCGACTGAAACATTTTAGGACATCAAAGGCGGGAATAATATATGTGTCCAAAAATATTCAACCATTCAATAATATAATTATCAATTGACATGATGCTACTTATGAGCCGTTTGGAGTTCAGCAGCATAGATCCCTCCCAGTCTGTTTCTCATTTGCAAAATGAGTAAAATACTAACAGTTAATATTTATACAGTACTGATTGTATGCAGCCACAATTCTAAGTATTTTGCATATATTAACTCATTTGCTCACTACAGTATTTTACATATAAGTATTTATAAATATTTTACGTATATTAACTCATTTACGCACTAAACTTTATGAGGTGAGTAGTTGTACCCGAAGCTCTTAGAGAATGAGATACTTGCCTAACATGACAAAGCTAGTGGGTGGCCTAGCTAGGCTGCTAACTCAGCCCATCTGACTCTGCCTCCTTCTTATGCTGCTAACTTTCCCTAAGTATCTCACATAACTGGAAGGAGTACATGAGATAAGACTACAGAATGTCCAACATTTAGTAAGCGCTCAATAGTACTTTTCATTTAAAAAAAAAAAAAGCAAAGCTACTATGAACTAGTTGAAAACCTAGTCAAGTCTAAAGACAGAGATCATAGGCAATAAGATTTGAGTAAATTAGAAAGTTCTTCTACTAATTATGTAATTTAGATTCATAAACTGCCCCTGCACAGCTCTCCTAGACAGACTTGGAATTGTCTTAGATATGACGTAAAGCCTTGCTACAGCTCTTGTGTTGTAAAACTTTTGAGGAATAGCAAGCAAGAACAGAAATGAATAGAGTACCAGAAAGAGGGGGAAAAAGCGAACTGCTGCATAGCTGAGGCTAAAAGAATTGTACTAAAGAAATTACAGAGCCATTGGCTGTTTTCTATGAAAAGCAAAACAGCAGCCAGGGAGACAAATCAAAGATGCCCATGAGTAGGAATTGCCGGATGTTGCTGATTCATTGGAGGCAACACGAGAAGTTCCAGAGCAGAATCAGGAAATCTGGTGTTAGGGATTGATTTCTCCATATCTCAGCACTACTACACTATTTGATACAGTGTGGCTATTCCATAACTGCTGAAAAAAGAAAAGAAAAATGAGGCCAAGGTAATTATGTTGGGCAACTCTTCTCTATTGAGCTTTTACTAATATATAAGTCTTGATCTGACAATAGTACTTGACAAACATTAAATTTGTAATTTAAACTTCTTGGGCATAATAGAAACTCTTTAAATTATTCACATGTTACTTGGGTCCTAGATGGATCTTACTCAACTTGATCTTTATTTAAATAGAAAGTTTTGATGTGTACCTACACAAAGACATTTTATTTATTTATTTATTTATTTATTTATTTATTTATTTAGAGACAGTTTCACTCTTGTTGCCCAGGCTGGAGTGCAATGGCACGATCTTGGCTCACTGCAACCTCCACCTTCCAGGTTCAAACGATTCTCCTGCCTCTGTCTCCCCTCTAGGTGGGATTACAGGCAGGCAACACCATGCCCAGCTAATTTTGTATTTTTAGTAGCGACGGGGTTTCTCTGTGTTGGTCAGGCTGATTGCAAGCTCCCGACCTCAGGTGATCCACCTGCCTCAGCCTACCAAAGTGCTGGAATTACAGGCATAAGCCACTACGCCTGGCCCATTTTAATTTTTTAATGATCACAGAGGCCACGTTTTTTTAAATTGACAACTCAATCTTTACATACATACAGTATTGCACAAATTATAAGTGGATCAACAATTATATTAATGATACAAACTCACGAGCATTTACATAAAACTACCACTCTAGGTTTTGGTGCATTTTACACCAACTACTTTAGTAAATAAAAGAAACATAAAGAAACTCAGCTACTTGAATTCATGAGAATCAGCTTTCTAAAAAAGCATATATGTCATCTCATAGAATACTTAATATGTCAAACCCAGGAAAATCAGAAACTAGGAACACTTTTAAAGAAAAGTGGGTGATAAAAATATTAGGTTAAAATATTGTTTAAGAACTTTAGCATCTGGACTGAGTAACCAGGAAGTATTTGCATACTGGGAATTTTCAGAAAAGCTCCTCATGTTCTCCTTTGCAATTAGGACCACATTCCAAAAGCATAATTCTGGGTTGCTACAATATTTTCTCTTCTACAAACCACTGTTTCAACGATTAAGGAAACAAGATGATAATTCACATAAAAGAGTTTTAAAGTATTCTTCCCACTCAAAATAAAAATATTATGATCTCCATCAAATGTTGAAGAAATTCTATCAAAATGTTGATCAGATAAAGAAGTCAGAACATTTGCCTTCACTGATTGACTCAGAGGGCGGAGCATGTATGTCACCTACAAGGAAGGGGGGATGGGGGTAAAGCCCCTGCTCTCCGCCTGTGGTGTGGCGGTGGACAGGAGCTCTTTGACTTCCCTGGGGTTTTGCTTCCTCACACAGAGAATTGAGGGAGGTGGGCTAGATGGCTTTTAAGAGACTCCTCAACTAAAAGAATCAAAGTCAGCTTGAGATCTCATCTCTGAGCAGACATACAGGGTGGTAAACGAAACAGATTAAAAAACAGGTGGATGAAGTCTTTCTTACCTTCTGATACCATCACTCAGCACTAATCTGTACTACAGTTCAAGAAAATCCTTTCCTGGTACTATTAAAGGATCCACAACAAGGCATCTGACAGTGAATTTTTGATAAACATGTAACAAGGCTATGTTAAGTTTGGGTGGAAAAACAACGTACCACTATGATACTACCAGCAGTCAGGACGTCTGATTTTAGGAGTCGCCAATCTGGATGGGAGAAATGCTGAAGGAGATGCATGTTCAAGCCATTCAATAGAGATCTAACGAGTGCACACGGTTCAGGAAATGGATAAACAGGTGCCCAGGAAAGCAACTTTGAAGAAACTGGTTCTAAAACAAATGATGCAAGAGGGTTAAATGATCCAAAGAGAATGATGGTGTCTTACTTCCTGTCCCCTACAGAGAATATAAATATTGTTTATTCTGGAATCTAACTTACTGGCTTCATTTTCAAAATGCATCACTTTATTTTCCTTACAAGGCAGCCGCAAGTTAAGCACGTGACAGTCACATGATTTTCTCAGTGAGCCCCAAGGTTTCCACCAGCTTTCCTGGAGCCTATGGCCAGAAGAGTCCGGAGATGTCAAAAACTAACTTACTCCACAGTCGCAAATTCCTTTCATGTTGGGTTATTGAACATAACTCATTGGATAATTTGTCTTCAACATAGTCCATTTCTGTTCCTAAAAGTGTTAGCTGTGCTTTCTTGTCATGAATACTCTGACTCCTATAACTCCATCAGAATCTCCTTTTGTCTGCGTATATTCTAGGGTATAAGAAAGGCCATTACAGTCCCTGGTTTGGACACCAACTTTTACACCTACAAGCTCAGGCTTATCGTTAAGGAATTGTTTTTTATCTTGTTTACTGCTGAAGGTGTCAGGGTGAGGGCACCCGGGTGGCCTGCAGCTTCCTCTTGCTCAAAGTCCAGACAGTTGCCCAGGCTAAGGAAGCGACGTCTTTGCCATCCGTGCGTCCCAGTGCCTTGGGCTGGAGCTGTACTGCCTCAACCTCTCTCCATGGACATGGCGGTACATTGACACAAAGGCATTTTATACATACACATAGATTTTTCCATGGGATAATTCAGCCCTAAAAAAAAGTCAGTCTTTTATAGCCTTCAATACCAGTGTGTTTTTCCACTTTCAAAATGTGTGTCCTATCAGTAATATTTTTTATTATTATTATTATTATTATTATTATTGAGATGGTGTCTCACTCTGTCACCCCGGAGTGTGGTGGCGCGATCTTGGCTCACTGCAACCTCCGCCTCCCAAGTTTAAGCCATTCTCGTGCCTCAGCCTCACCAGTAGCACTGCACCACCATGCCTGGCTAATTTTTCTATTTTTAGTAGAGGCGGGGTTTCACCATATTTGCTAGGCTGGTCTGGAACTCCTGAGCTCAAGTGATCTGCCCGCCTCAGCCTTCCAAAGTACTGAGATAACAGGCATGAGTCACTGTGCCTGGTTCTATCAGTAATACTTATTCACTTCCACAAATAATCTAGTTTTATGCCAAAATGCACTGTATATTTTGTGTATATTTTTCTTTTGCTAGTATTTTTATTTAATTACATCCTGAGTGTATGCTTATTAATTTAAAAAATAAACACCACAGAAATTTTTTAGGTTTCATACCTGAGCGTCCCTCTTCACCTCCAGCCATGTACCTGGTTTTCAGAAGTAAGTTCTGACTCTCACACCCAAATTTGCTGGGCCAAAAATTTTATGTATTTATGTTTTAACCTTTATACTTTAAAATATTTACTTCCTAATATGCCTTCTATTCAATATAATACATGCACTTGTAAAACAGTACCAAATGGTATTCTATTCAAAGCAAAGAATGACTTCTAGCTAAAGATGGTGATTTGAATGCATGTCTTTATTTGCCACCTTCTGAAATTCCACCAAAATGAAAGTTTATTTAAAAAAGCACCAATGCCAAAGCTCAAAGAATAACACAGAAAATAATAGTAACAAACTGTTGGAAGCTGGAGAATCCATGGACAAGTGGTAACTGAATGAGCCAACTTGAGAAAACATAAATCTAAACTGGCATTACTAGAAGCTATCAAGTTAATCTGCTTTGTTAAACCTCTTAACAGAAATCAAAGGCATTGGATACTTCTGAAAGATATGGTGAAGATGAGGAGGCAAAAAACAGTTCCGACTGAAAGATTTGCTAAGTAGGTAACTCCCAGATTCCCTCCTCATTTTTAGCCCTGACCAGTCTTAGTAGAAGACTGAGGTTTACTCTCCAGAAAATTTCTGAGTTTCTCTTTGCCATGGAAACGTTAAGTACATTGAGGGTGAGAAGAGTGTAGTAAATACGTGGACTCTCAGGACACTAGTAGCCAAAATCACTTCTGCAGGAAGGGAAATGGAAAAGTCTTCCTTGAGGTTTCCCACCATCTCCAGATAATTCAATAGAAAATTAGCTAACAGTCACCCCACGTGAAACCTACAGTCAACAAATTTCTATCATAGTCACAGATTGCAAAAATCTTTTTGTTGTCAGGTTGATATGATATGATTGGGCAGCCAAAGATCATGCCATCAGACATCTGGAGAAAGTTTTTATCGTGAAAGACAGGAAGCAACATGAACGAAAACAGCAACAACAAAACTTGGGGGAAATCAGAGATTATGCGAGGATATAAAAACTCGAATTTAAAAACTCAACATCTCAAGGAAGATAAAAGAAAATTTGTTTCTATGAAGCAAGGAAAGTCAAAGAACAAGATAGATGGCATATAAATTTAAAATATGATAGCAAAAATTAAAATTCCATAGAAAATTTAAATGATAAAGTTAAGGAAATTTTCCAGAAAATAGGATTTTTAAAAAAGGGATATAAAATAGGAAAGGAAATATAAAACAAAATATCAGCCTGAGTGAACCACATCCAGGTAAATGAGTTTCGAAAAGAGAAAAGAGTAAACATGGAATGAAATAAATTATAAAGAAGTGATTAAAAATAAATTCACAAAGTTGAAGAATATGAGTCTCTTGATTTAAGGATCTTTTGAATGATCAGAACAAAGGATTAAAAAAATATCTTCAAGGCACATGTTCTTGAAATTTCAAAAACTGGTGACCAAAAAAAGGGAAGCATGCTCCCTGAAATAAAAAATAAAACACAGTAAACAAAGAGCAATAATTGAAAAAAGAGAAATGAGAATTGAACTTAAATTCTCAACAGCAAAATCTTCAATATTCTGTTAGCAAATTATTTCCAATTCCGAAAAATATATATAACTGAACCATCAATCAAAACATGAGGGTACCATTTCTACCTCCAGCTAGTAATTATATCTGACCAGTCTTCCTGCTAAGGACAAGCAGGAAAACTGGATAAGATACTTTTTAAAAATCTGTACAAAGGCACTGGAAAGCTACTACGGAGGTGAGTACTTGAAGGACCCAAAATCCTGGAGGAAATGGAAACCCAAAGACTTGTGCCTGCCATTTAGCTCTGCTTTCTCCTTGACACACTTGCAAATACTAAAGCAGTGCCCTGAAAGACTGAGCCACTGAGCAAGTGTTAAGCAACCTCATGGGGCTGGGTGGGGGAAAAAAATGGATTCTAGGACCCACCAAAGGGGAGTTAAGGTAAAAACAAAGTTTTCAGTAGAGACACCTAAAAGACCATTGCTTAAAGTGAAATAAATAAGAAATAGACCAGACATTGCAATAAGTGAAACCTGCCTCTCAATTAATTCAATCTCACTGTATTAAGATGATCAGTTTCTACCCCAATAGCCTGTTAGTAGTAAAAGTAAATGCTGTCTGCAAGAAGTGTCATTCAGAACTTCCGATTGTGTCTTTAATTTTTATGCAGACTCTCTAGGGCTCTATTTAAAAATAAAATAGCAGGCAGGTGAAAGACAAGAACTGACTGTAAAAATCTAGAGAAAAATCAGAAAATGGTAACCAATCCACAGGAAAGTCAGATATTGGTGGTATCAGACACAGACTTTAATAACTAGAATTAATATGGGCAAGAAATTAATGAAAAATTTATAACTTTAGCAGAGAATGTGAAACTAAAATATGAATTCTAGAAGTAGAAAATAAATACAATCAAGTATACAAAAGACACAGTTTAAGAAAGGATTAATGATTTAGAATTGGGGCATAGATAAGTATCTCTAGAATGAAGAAAGGAAGCAACCAAAGGATAGAAAATAAAACAAGAATATAAGAGATATACAGCACAGAGTGAAATGATCTAACATATACGTAATTGGAGTTACATGAGGAGAGGAAAAAGAGAATGGGACAGACCTAATATTCTGTAGTAATCAAAGAGTCAATGCTCTAGAGTTTCCTGAAATGGATAGAAAAAAATTGTGCCCAACATTCACAAAGCTTTATGAACTTCAAGCAAGATAAATACAAAAATGGAAAACCCACCAAAAAACACAAGCAAAAAACCCAAATACACGTACATCTTAGAAAGCTTCTGAAAACCTAAAATAAAAAGATAATTTTAAAAATAGCCAGAGTAGGCCAGGCACAGTGGTTTATGCCGGTAATCTCAGCACTTTGGGAGGCCGAGGCAGGAGGGTCACTTGAGCCCAAGAGTTCAAGATCAGCCTGGGCAACATAGGGAGATCCTGTATTTACCAAAAAAATAAAAATAAATAGCTGAGAGTGGCAGTGCATGCCTGTGGTCTCAGCTACTCAGAAGACTGAGGTGGGAGGATCACTTGAGTTCAGGAAGTTGAGGCTGCAGTGAGCTGTGATCACTCCACTGCACTCCAACCTGGGTGACACAATGAGCCCCTGTTTCAAAACTAAATAAATAAAATGGCCAGAGTAAAAAAGACTACCTTTCAGAAAATGAAACAGATGAAGTAAACCAAGAAATAGACTTGGAATTCAAGATACATGTGATCTAGCCAGGCAGATTGATAAAGGGTACTCCAAGGTTTTTACTGAAAGAATCTCAGTGTGTTAGCTGCGTCCCTGACCTAGAAATTAACTTGTCCAGAGTAGGGAATAAGATAGTAGATATCCAACATGTTGAAAGTTTCAGTGTAGCTGTCTTCTGTAGTTAATAGATGACAATAGGAAATGCAGAATTAGGCTTTCTCATTTCAATGGGAAATGATAGTATTCTTGAATAATAATCAAGAATGGTCGTGTGTAACCATCAGAGACACAATGGGGACATAATTTACTTCAGTAAAACCTAGGAGTGCAGGGTTTTATTTTATTTTCCACTTCTAGAATCTAGTTTGATCATTATTATAGATTTATGTTCTCTGCTGAAATTATACATTTTTCATTAATTTATTGCCTATACGAATCTTAGTTATTAAAGTCTGTGTCTGATACCACCAATATCTAAATTTCCTGTGAATTGGTTACTATAATCAGAGTGTTTCAACCTGCAGAGGTCTTTGCAATGGCTAATTGATCACAGAGTCCCTAGAAACTAAATAAATGGGCTTATCAAAGGGCTATTTGACAATTTAAGCAGAATAATTTTAGCTCAAGTAAGCAGAAACCTGGCTTGAGTCACTGCAGAGGAAATTAATGGACTCTTACCTATACTGAAGGTCTCTTTCTCAAAGATACTGATCTACTTGTAAAATGAGGGACTCTGTTTCAATGACCTGCTTTTTCTTTCTTTCTTTCTTTCTTTCTTTCTTTCTTTCTTTCTTTCTTTCTTTTTTTTTTTTTTAACCATATGTCTTAGCCAGTTTGGGCTGCTATAGAATGGATGTATAAAACAAAAAGCATTTATCTCTCACAATTCTGGAGGCTGGAAGTCTAAGATCAGAGTGCCAGCATAGTCAGGTTTTTGATTATGTCTTCAACATATCCTTCCTTGGTGAGTGCATGTGGGGAGAGTGGTAGCTCTAGTCTCTTTCACTTATAAGGACACTAATTCTACTCTGGGGGCTCCACCCTTATGACCTAATTACTTTTTGAAGTCTCCACCTCCCAATACTATTGCACTTGGGGTTAGGGTTTTAACATGTAAATTTTGGAGAGGATAAAAACATGTAGTCCCATTAAACCATAAATCACAAGTATATACTGCAATTCTTCATCAGTGTCTTCTCCAGAAGGGGAGCTCTGGAGCACTAAGAGACATTGTCATCCAAACTGCCCATAGCACACTTGAGTATTATCTCATCCACTGGATCATAAAATTAAAAACGCACAGCTGTGTTTCCTTACAAAATAGCAAGGTATATAGGACTGAATAGGTATAGGCAAAGAATAAAACAGGATACTCTTATTCTTTGAGCATCTTCTTCCTGCCCCTCTAGATCCCCTTTCCATCATTATCAGCTTCTGCTATGCATGACCTGGAATGATCGTTTACTTGGGTTTGGCCAACAGGAGACACCAGTAAGAGATCAGAAGATGGGAGTAGACTGAGGTTTGGTTGCTCTCTGGCTCCCTCTCTGTTGGTCTGCTGATTGGCAATGGCCATCCTCTTTGGGAGGTCTCACTTTCTTCCTGGAAGCCCTCTCCTACAGCTTAAGGGAATGGTTCTATTCCCAGTTTCCATATGCCCTTCTCTTTGACCCTTCACACCTAGGAAGGCAAAGGGTCCCACTGTTTCTGGCAAAGTGGTGTGCTCTGTTCCTACTAATTTCTTTTAACCCTCTTCATACCCTTGAATACAGTCCCTTTATTAAAATTTCTTTAATTACTTCATTTTGCAGTGCCATCTGTTTCCTGTCAAGACCTTTCTGATATAATTTCTAATTTAAAATGCAAACTTTATTATAGTATTTAATTATCATATATATGAGTCTATTTCTGGACTCTATTCTCTTCACTGGTGTGCTTAAATGTTCTTGCACCAATAACACATTGTTGTAATGAATCTAGTGTTATAGCATAGTTTTATATGTGATAGGGCAGCAGTATTTCAACTTTTTGGCCTCAGGAACCCCTTGTACTCTTAAAAATTATTGAGAAGTCCAAAGAGCTCTTATTCATGAGAGACAAATTTCTCAATATTTCCAATATTAGAATTATACTGGAGACATTTAAAATATTTGATGATTATATATATATATCAATAAAATCTATTATGACAACATATTTTATAAACTATATTTTACAAAAATTTTAATGCTTTTTTAATTTTTTCAAATCTTTTTAATATTTGGTTTAATAGGGAACACTTGTATTTTAACATATGTATTTACATTAAATTGGTTTCAATATATTGTTTTGCTTGAACTATATGAAGAAAATTCACCTCATAATGATATGTAGTTGAAAAAGGAAAGAATATTTTAATAGCCTTTTCAAATAATTGTTGATTTTCTTTTATCTTATACCCAACTGTGATGAACAATAGTATCTCAAAGGTCATTTGTAATGTAGAATATGAAGCCACATCAATAAGTTTCTTGTATTTAAAATCCATTGGTCTCTCTTTCACTCAGAATGGATCTTAGACACAAACATGGTTTTGTAGCATCATGCGTTGGTCATTTGGAAAATATTTATTTCCTGAGGTATGTAAATCTTAAAAATGTCCATGTAGTAGACAATGTCAAAAATTATAGTTAAGATAACCAGGCATGTCAGTCATCAGAAAAGATTCAGCTATTGGGAAGCTCTCGAACTTATACTGGCAGATACAAGTTTTCCAAAATTTTTCTTTTTATATGAGAGGTAAACTTATATCATTGACAACAAATCATGGCAACTATCTTCTTGATGTGACAGTCTCATTTCATTTATTTTTGAGAAAATATCTGCCAAATATCCCAGGCCTGAATAATCATAGATCATCCAGTGGTTACTAGTGGCGATGTATAGCATAGTGATTAGAATTTGGGGATCTCAAAGTGAGACATATTTGGAACCAAATTCTGACTTGACTACTTATTTTGAATATATGAATACTTTCTTGCCACTCCCACGCTATGAGATACAATAAATCTGACACCCTTGAAACATATAAGTAGGTGCCCAATACATTGTCATTGGTCTGACTGCATTAATGAATAGATAGCGACAAAATGGTCTTATGTATGTATAGTCAATCATAGACCCAAAGGGCCTTTAAATCCCTTTCTGATTCATTTTACACACAGTGTAGTTAAAGTGAGGTCAGGAAGAAGATATGGCAGATATCCTTGTTTCTTAAAGACAAACTTTAATGTGGTCATATAATCACAACAGTATCTGTTCTCCTGCATGCAGAACACTATTAATATATACCTAGGTATCTAAAATAATACTATTCTTTGAGTTCATACACACACACACACACACACACACACACACATATATATATATAAAATTTTATTTTTTTTATTTATTTTTTTGAGACAGAGTCTCACTCTGTTGCCCAGGCTAGCGTCCAGTGGCACAATTTCGGCTCAATGCAACCTCCACCTCCTGGGTTCAAGCGATTCTCCTGCCTCAGCCTCCTGGGTGGCTGGGATTACAGGCATACACCACCACGCCTGGCTAATTTTTATATTTTTAGTAGAGATGGGGTTTCACCATGTTGGTCAGGCTGGTCTCGAACTCCTGACCTTGAACTCCTGACCTCATGATCCACCCACCTCGGCCTCCCAAAGTGCTGAGATTACAGGTGTGAACCACTGCGCCCCTCCGAGTTCTTATATTTTTAATCACATTTTTGAACTTTTGCTAAAACTTAAGTAGACAACAGAAGATAGAGTACACAGCATTTTTTTCCAGAGAGAGAGAGTCAGATATCCAGTGAGGAAAGCAAATAACTTCTTCTGGTTCTTATTTTTCAAAAGAGTAAATAAGTCTTGTTTATTTTTTTTTTAAACAACGCATCAGACATTTAAAGGGAAGAATCCGAAATTCTATTCTAAGGTCAAAAGAATAAGAAATGTTCTATGTGCTATTTCAATTCATCCTTTAGTGTCACTTCGGTCACAATCATAACAAAACAGTTATCCAAAAAGAAAATTTAGATTTTTAAGTGCTGGTATGGAAGTGTTTTATAGAAAATTATGCTCAGTGGAGGCTGAGATGTAAAGGTACCTTCTCTTTGCTATTGCAATAAAGGAGCATATGGTAGCTAAGTATGTATGCTGTAGATTTTTAAATTCCTTTTTCTCTTTCTATTCTTTTACTTTAAGAATAAGACTTTTATGTATTTTCAAAGACAGGCGTATGTCTAAGTAACTAAGAAGGCAAGTGACCAACTACCTTTTTCTTGTAGAATTCACATATGATCACTCCAGCTGGGGAATATTTTCTTTCAATTGGTTGCCCTGTTCTCTGAGAGGCCTGATGCTACAGAATATAATACATATAATCACTACTCTATCTTTTAATTTTTGTAATGTTTCAGGGTAAGGCCAATACCAATTGATATTCATTCTTCCAATTTAGAGAAAGCAATTTTAAAACTCTGCAACTTAAAGAACATATTTCAGTTTTTTGGCATGGCCTATCTTGTTGACTTTATAGTATTCAAATCAAAATGTAATAACTTCTCCAGCCTGTGTCCCCTAAGCATTCTTGGAAATCTCATTCAGTCAGGAAACAGTCTCATATTTCAATCATACAAATCTACCGTTTTCTTTAAAAAATGAAGGTGAGCTCTGAATTCTGAATAAGAAAGTAGAACATGAAATGTAAACATGAGTTAAACTTTTCAAATGTCAGAAATGAAAGGACTTTAGAGATTGTTCAGTTCAATTTTCTCAATTTGGCAGATGAGAAAATTTTCTTAGAGAGATGAATGACAACAACTACCATTATGGACTACTTTTTGGGAACTGAATATTTCATTAAGCACTGTGCATTTATTATTCCATTAATTCTTATAACAGCCTTTATCAATAGGTGAACAATGTCCATGGTATAGAAGTGGAATCTAAGGTTCAAAGGAGCTAAATAATTTGCCCCTGTGTCATATCTAGAAAGAAAGAATCAAGGCCAGAATTTGAATCCAGGCCTGTCTGCTTGATATTACAACCCATGTCAGAGCTCTGAGAGGATATGCTGAGAAACTTCAGAAGGAGAAAAGGTCATAAAGCTCAGTGGAGTTAGTGCTTTTAAGGTTATCTCTTGGTTGCTAAGAATTGGGAGAGATTTACGATGTCAGCTAGTGAGGTGATAATTGGATTTTCAGCTCAACTCAGAATGACTTAGAGAGTGTGATTTATTTTTCAGTACATATGGGGATTTTAAAATTTAATATAGAGCTAAGGCCCTAGCAGGTCTCATGGTATAAACTGAACTAGTTGAAAAAGGGAGGGACCATTGCCAGCCATCTTCCATCTTCACGTGGGTATTGGAGACAATATTTGCTCCCTAAATGCATAGGTTCTGTCACTATTAGCTGTGTAATTTGGGCATATCATATCAACTTATTATCCATTTTCTCATCTGTAATTAGGGACAGTAAAAACTGCTTAATAACTTAGTAGGATTGCTATAAAGATTTAGCAAAATATATATAATATTTTTAAAGGCAGTACATATTTAAATATTATTGCCCTAGAAGTCACTAGGCGTTTGCAAAGTAAGTATGACTAGTGAAATCAGCTCATGCAGAAACCTGTAGTAGGTGCCATTATATAACAGTTTTCTCCTCTTAATGTGCATAGGAATTACCTGTGGCTCTTATTAAAATGCAGATTCCTCCCAGTTCAGTAGGTCCAGGGTAGGGCTTGAAATGGTTCATATCCAAAAAGTTCCCAGGAAGTATAGATGCTGGGAATCCACTGATCACATTTTGAATAGCAAGGGTCTGGATTACAAAAAATTCCAGTGTTAATAAAACTTATGTAGTTTGAAGATTTTGACTGAAATAAATTCTGGAAAGAATTATTTAGGGAAAGGATCATTTTATTTAACTTCTTTATTTTTGTGTAAGAGAAGACTACACACATGTGTGCATGTGTGCACACACTCTTACACACACATACACACACGTAAAGTGCCATTCTGAATGGCCAGCCAACAAGTTGGTAGAAGAGGCCAGATCTCCTGTCCTGAGGACATTTCTAGGCTGGGGTAGGCTGCTTCACCTGACAGAATATCCTCCACCCACTCAATCCGTTACAGCTCCAATTTAAAGACAGTCTGCTGGCAGAATTCCCTGTTTCTTGGGGAGTTCAGTCTTCAACTGATTAGATGAAACTCATTCATATTACAGACAGTAATCTGCTTTACTCAAAATCTACTGATTTAAATGTTAATCTCATCTTAAAAAAATACCCTCACAGCACCATCCAGACTTGTTTGACCAAATAAATATTAGGGTACTAGGGCCTAGTCAAGTTAATACCTAAAATTAACCATCCCAAGATAGTGCCATTGAAACCCAGAGTAAAAGGAGTTTCAAGACGGAGTGAGTAGCCAGCTGCATTGACCACTGCTAAGATCATCAGATATCATCTGTTACCTTTACCATCTAGGAAGTTATTACTGTCCTTGACAAGAACAGTGTCTGAGTGCTGGAAACAGAAGCCCAATTAGAGTATGTTGTGAGAAGAAATTATATATGTAGACATTTTTCTTTTTATCTCAATCTTTGAGAAATAATGAAAACTAAAACCACATTTTAACACATCCTATTTCCTTCTCTCCTCTCCATCTCTAGGATGTCTTAACTAAAGTTGGAAGCCTGGAGATTGGGTGGTTGGTCTCCAAATCTCTTTTCCTGATGACACAGCAAATAAAAATAAGCCACAATAGTCTTATCTATTTGTAATCTTGTTATTGTATGTATTTTTTTTTTGTAAACTGACATTATCTTTTTTTAGATGAATTAAGGTATAAATAAAACATAGTGAAATGTATTTTATTATAATACATTGATGAAGTCTAAGATTATATAAATTTATGCTGAAAAGATATTGCAGAAGAATCAATGAATAAAACTTAAATGCCTTTAAAATTAAATCATAGACTTCCCACCAAAGTCCATGTAAAAGCCCTACATTCACTGTTGTATATTACTTTTAAGATTTTGTGCACATTTAAGTCTTAAAAAATGAAAATCATTGGCCTTTGGCCAGGACAATTGAATTCTGACATGGGTCCACACACTAACTCTTTGTATGACTATAGCAAGTCCTCATCTCTGAGCTTCAGTTTTTTACACATAAAATAATGAGGTTGAATTCACTGATCCTTAATGTCCCCTGCAACTGTGATAAATTGTGGCTTGAAGCAAATATGACCCTGGGAATTTAAAAAAAGGGAAGCTTAGTTGTAAAATTGCATAAGTTCAAATTGTGTTTTTAGTTTAAGTACTAGAATATAATAAATTAAATATAGTCTTTCAAGGAAGTGATGCTTTTTTGTCACCAAGTCATTAAAAAATAAAACATATAAGATTAAGAACATAAATCATGAATTCCTAGAAAATGAAGTTGAATAAAATTTGTTCACTTTATTCAGCATAAAAATAAACGGGCAAGTTAGTTTAAATGGAGATTTTTGAATTTCACTCTCAAAGATTCTGTTAGATTGTACCTTGGTCCCAGTTTAGGGATCTATATTGTAAACATCTTCCATAGTCCAATTGGTTCTGATGTCTGTGGGTCCAAAGACAATATTTAAAAGATAATGAGAAGGAAAAAATAAAGTATAAATAAAGAGAAAACTATGTACTTCTGATGGGCTGAAAATTATGGATTACATTAAGAATTGCTCATTTGAGGTCCGTTCCAAGATGGCCAAATAGGAACAGCTCCAGTCTGTAGTTCCCAGCATGATCAAGGTGGAAGACGGGTGATTTCTGCATTTCTGACTGAAGTACCTGGTTCATCTCATTGGGACTGGTTGGACAGTGGGTGCAGCGCAAGGAGGGTGAGCCAAAGCAAGGCGGGTTATTGCCTCAGCCTGGAAGCACAAGGGGTCGGGGAATTTCCCTTTCCTAGGCAAAGGAAGCTGTGACAGACTGTACCTGAAAAATGTGACACTTCTGCCCAAATACTGCACTTTCCCATGGTCTTAGCAACTGGCAGACCAGGAGATTCTCTCCCGTGTGTGGCTCAGTGGGTCCCATGCCCACAGAGCCTTGTTCACTGCTAGCGCTTCAGTCTGAGATTGACCTGTGAGGCTGCAGCCTGGTGCAGGGAGGGGCATCTGTCATTACTGAGGCTTGAGTAGGTAAACAAAACAGCTGGGAAGCTCAAACTGGATGGAGCCCACCACAGCTCAGCAAGGCCTACTGCCTCTATAGACTCCACATCTGTGGGCAGTGCATAGCAGAACAAAAGGCAGCAGAAACTATTGCAGATTTAAACGTCCCTGTCTGACAGCTCTGAAGAGAACAGTGGTTCTCCCAGCATGGTGTGTGAGTCCTGAGAATGACAGACTGCCTCTGCAATTGGGTCCTTGACCCTTGTGTAGCCTAACTGGGAGACACCTCCCAGTAGGGGCCATCAGACGCCTCATACAGGCAGGTGCCCCTCTGGGATGAAGCTTCCAGAGGAAGGATCAGGCAGCAATATTTGCTGTTCTGCAGCCGCCGCTGGTGATACCCAGGCAAACAGGGTCTGGAGTGGACCTCCAGCAAACTCCAACAGGCCTGCAGCTGAGGGACCTGACTGTTAGAAGGAAAACTAACAAACAGAAAGAAATAGCATTAATATCAACAAAAAGGACATCCACACCAACACCACATCTGTAGGTCACCAACATCAAAGACCAAAGGTAGACAAAACTACAAAGATGGGGAGAAACCAGAGCAGAAAACCTGAAGATTCTAAACACCAGAGGACCTCTTCTCTTCCAAAGGATCGCAGCTCCTTGCCAGCAACGGAACAAAAGTGGATGCAGAATGACTTTGACAAGTTGACAGAAGTAGGCTTCATAAGGTCAGTAATAACAGACTTCTCTGAGCTAAAGGAACATGTTCTAACCAATTGCAAGGAAGCAAAAACCTTGAAGAAAGGTTTGAAGAATGGTTAACTAGAATAACCAGTGTAGAGAAGACCTTAAATGACCTGATGGAGCTGAAAACCATGGCGCAAGAACTTCGTGATACATGCACAAGCTTCAATAGCTGATTCAATCAAGTAGAAGAGAGGATATCAGTAATTATCAAAATAATGAAATAAGGCAAGAAGACAGGATTACAGAAAAAAGAGTGAAAAGAAATGAATAAAGCCTCCAATATGGGACTATGGGAAAAGACCAAATTTATGCTTGATTAGTGTAACTGAAAGTGATGGGGAGAATGGAATCAAGTTGGAAAATACTTTTCAGGATATTATCCAGGAGAACTTCCCCAACCTAGCAAGGCAGGCCAACATTCAAATTCAGGAAATACAGAGAACACCACAAAGATACTCCTCGAGAAGAGCAACCCCAAAGAACATGATTGTCAGATTGACCAAGGCTGAAATGAAGGAAAAAATGTTAAGGAGAGCCAGAGAGAAAGGTCAGGTTACTTACAAAGGGAAGCCCATCAGATTAATAGTAGATATCTCAGCAGAATCCAAGCAAGCCAGAAGAGAGTGGGGGTCAATAGTCAACATTCTTAAAGAACAGAATTTTTAACCCAGAATTTCACATCAAGCCAAACTAAGCTCCATAATTGAAGGAGAAATAAAATCCTTTACAGACAAGCAAATGCTGAGATATTTTGTCACCACCAGGCCTGCCTTACAAGAGCTCCTGAAGGAAGCACTAAACATGGAAAAGAACAACCACTACCAGCCACTGCAAAAACATGCCAAATTGTAAAGACCATCAATGCTATGAATGAACTGCATCAATTAATGGACAAAATAACCATCTAACATCATAATGACAGGATAAAATTATCACATAAAAATATGAACCTTAAATGTAAATGCGCTAAATGCCCCAAATAAAAGACACAGACTAGGAAATTAGATAAAGAGTAAAGATCCATCAGTGTGCTGTATTCAGGAGATCCATCTCATGTGCAAAGACACACATAGGCTCAAAATAAAGGGAAGGAGGAATATTTATCAAGCAAATAGAAAGCAAATAAAGAAGGGGTTGTAATCCTAGTCACTGATAAAACACATTTTAAACCAACAAAGATCAAAAGAGACAAAGAAGGTCGTTACATAAGGGTAAAGGGATCAATTCAATAAGAAGATCTAACTAAGCTAAATATATATGCACTCAATACAGTAGCACCCAGATTCATAAAGAAAGTCCTGAGAGACCTACAAAGACACTTAGACTCCCACACAATAATAATGGGAGAGTTTAACACCAACTGTCAATATTAGACTGATCAATGAGACAGAAGGTTAACAAGGATATCCAGGACTTGAACTCAGCTCTGCATCAAGCAGATCATATAGACAACTACAGAACTCTCCACCCCAAATCAACAGAATATACATTCTTCTCAGCACCATATCACATTTATTCTAAAATTGACTACATAATTGGAAGTAAAGCATTCCTCAGCAAATGTAAAAGAACAGAAATCACAATAAACTGTCTCTCAGAAGACAGTGCAATCAAATTAGAACTCAGGATTAAGAAACTCACTCAAAAGTGCACAACTACATGGAAACTGAAAAACTTGCTCCTGAATGACTACTAGGTAAATAATGAAAGGAAGGCAGAAATAAAGATGTTCTTTGAAACAAATGAGAACAAAGACACAATACACCAGAATCTCTGGGACACATTTATAACAGTGGGTAGAGGGAAATTTATAGCACTAAATGCCCACAAGAGAAAGCAGGAAAGATCAAAAATTGACACCCTAACGTCACAATTAAAAGAACTAGAGAAGCAAGAGCAAACACATTCAAAAGCTTGCAGAAGGCAAGAAATAACTAAGAACAGAGTAGAACTGAAGGAGATAGAGACACAAAAAACCCTTCAAAAAATCAATGAATCCAGAAGCTGATTTTTTGAAAAGATCAACAAAATTGATAGACTGATAGCAAGACTAATAAAGAAGGAAAGAGAGAAGAATCAAATAGATGCAATGAAAAATGATGAAGGGGATATCACCACCAATCCCACAGAAATAAAAACTACAATCAGAGAATACTATAAACACCTCTATGCAAACAAACTAGAAAATCTAGGAGAAATGGATAAATTCCTGGACACATACACCTTCCGAAGACTAAACCAGGAAGAAGTCAAATCTCTGAATAGACCAATAACAGACTCTAAAATTGAGGTAATAATTAATACCCTTCCAACCAATAATGTTCAGGACCAGACAGATTCACAGCCAAACTCTACCGGAGGTATGAAGAGGAGCTGGTACCATTCCTTCTGAAATTATTCCAATCAATAGAAAAACAGAGAATCCTCCCTAACTCATTTTATGAGGCCAGAATCATCCTGATACCAAAGCCTGGCAAAGACACAACAAAAAAAGAGAATTTTAGACCAATATCCCTGATGAACATCGAGGAGAAAATTCTCAATAAAATACTGGCAAACCAAATCCAGTAGCATATCAAAAAGCTTATCCACCATGATCAAGTTGGCTTCATCCCTGGGATGCGAGGCTGGTTCAACATATGCAAATCAATAAGTGTAATCCATCACATAAATGGAACCAATGACAAAAACCACATGATTATCTCAATAGATGCATAAAATGCCTTCAGCAAAATTCAACAGCCCTTCATGCTAAAAACTCTTAATAAACTAGGTAATGATGGAATGTATCTCAAAATAATAAGAGCTATTCATGACAGATCCACAGCCAATATCATACTGAATGGACAAACACTGGAAGCATTCCCTTTGAAAACTGGCACAAGAGAAGGATGCCCTCTCTCACCACTTCTATTCAACATAGTGTTAGAATTTCTGGCCAGGGCAATCAGGCAAGATAAAGAAATAAACGGTATTCAATTAGAAAAAGAGGAATTCACATCATCCTTGTTTGTAGATGACATGATTGCATATTTAGAAAACCCTATCGTCTCAGCTCAAAATCTCCTTAAGCTGATAAGCAAATTCAGCAAAGTCTCAGTATACAAAATCAATATGCAAAAATCACAAGCATTCCTATACACCAATAAGCGACAAACAGAGAGCCAAATCATGAGTGAACTCCCATTCACAAGTGCTACAAAGAGAATAAAATACCTTGGAATCCAACTTATAAGGGATGTGAAGGACCTCTTCAAGGAGAACTACACACCATTGCTTGAGGAAATAAAAGAGGACACAGGACACAAACAAATGAAAGAACATTCCATGCTAATGGATAGAAAGAATCAATATCATGAAAATGGCCATAGTACCCAAGGCAATTTATAGATTCAATGCCATCATCATCAAGCTACCAATGACTTTCTGCACAGAATTGGAAGAAACTACTTTAAATTTCATATGGAACTGAAAAAGAGCCTGCATAGCCAAGACAATCCTAATCCAAAAGAACAAAGCTGGAGGTATCACTCTATCTTACTTCAAACTACACTACAAGGTTACAATAACCAAAACAGCATGGCCTTGGTACCAAAACAGAGATTTAGACCAATGGAACAGAACAGAGGCCTCAGAAATAACACCACACATCTACAACCATCTGATCTTTGACAAATATGACAAAAACAAGCAAGGGCGAAAGGATTCCCTATTTCATAAATGGTGTTGGGAAAACTGGCTAGCCATATGTAGAAAGCTGAAACTGGATCCCTTCCTTACACCTTATACAAAAATTAATTCAAGATGGATTAAAAACTTAAACGTTAGACCTAAAACCATAAAAACTTTAGAAGAAAACCTAGGCAATACCATTCAGGACATAGGCATGGGCAACAACCTCATGACTAAAACACCAAAAGCAATGGCAACAAAAGCCAAAATAGACAAATGGGATGACATTTGAAACTCTGATGGCAAAAGAAACTACCATCAGAGTGAACAGGCAACCTACAGAATGGGAGAAAATCTTTGCAATGTACTCATCTGACAAAGGGCTAATATCCAGAATCTATGAACTTAAACAAATTTACAAGAAAAAAAAGAAAAACCCTCCAAAAGTGGGCAAAGGATATGACCAGACACTTATCAAAAGAAGACATTTATGCAGCCAACAGACATATGAAAAAATGCTCATCATTATTGGTCATTAGTGAAATGCAAATCAAAACTACAATGAGATACCATCTCATGCCAGTTAGAATGGTGATCATTCAAAAGTCAGGAAACAACAGATGCTGGAGAGAATGTGGAGAAATAGGAATGCTTTTACACTGTTGGTGGGAGTGTAAACTAGTTCAACTATTGTGGAAGACAGTGTGGTGATTTCTCAAGGATCTAGAACTAGAAAAACCATTTGACCCAGGGATCCCATTACTGGGTATATACCCAAAGGATTACAAATCATGCTACTATAAAGACATATGCACATGTATGTTTATTGTGGCACTATTCACAATAGCAAAGACTTGGAAGCAACCCAAATATCCATCAATGATAGACTGGATTAAGAAAATACGGCACATATACACCATGAAATACTATGCAGCCATGAAAACACATGAGTTCATGTCCTTTGCAGGGACATAGATAAAGCTGGAAACAATCATTCTAAGCAAATTATCACAAGGACAGAAAACCACACACTGCATGTTCTCACTCATAGATGGGAATTGAACAATGAGAACACTTGGACACAGGTGGGAAACATCACACACTGGGACCTGTCAAGGGGTATGGGGCTGGGGGAGGGATAGCATTAGGAGAACTACCTAATGTAAATGATGAGTTGATGGGTGCAGCAAACCAACATGGCACATATATACCTATATAACAAACCTGCATGTTGTGCATATGTACCCTAGAACTTAAAGTATAATACCTTTTTAAAAGAAGAATTGCACATTTGAATAAGCTGAAATGCTGAGCAATACTCTTCTCTCTTCTAATGATATTCTGGAACGCATTTGGTTACCTAAAGAGCTACACCTATATAACATTTCCTTGTGTAAGATTATTAATCCAAGGTCCAAGTTTCCAAATTTTTGTTGCAATGTGGATGGCAAGGATAGTCTTTCTCTGATATTCTTAGAATGTCCAATATTCAGGTTCTAGATTGTGAGGGGGTTGATTGTCCTTAGTGAACCATAAAAGTTTTCTTTACCTTGTGAAAATATGCTGTGGCATAATAATTAACGGTTATAGCATAAATATGCATTGAAAATGACAACCAAATGAAATTCCTTTATAAATGTTTAAATTACCCATCAGGTAGCCAAATGTACCTGAAGGTTTGATTGTCTTCCCAGGAATATGGAAGTAAACATTTGTTTTAAACTATTTTCACAATTTGTAAGTTACCACATCAAGATATTTAATTTGGATCATTTTATACCCCTCAGTCAAATTTTTTCTTCTGAGGAGGATCTATCTATCATCTGTCTGTCTGTCTATCTGTCTGTCTATCTATCTATCTATCTATCTATCTATCTATCTATCTATCTCTGTTAGTTCTTTTTCTCTGGAGACCCTGACTAATACAGGCTCTAAGATAAGCACCAAGGATATACAGATAACTAAAGCACAGTACCTGCCATTGGGTAAGATGCCACTTAATGAGTTTATAAGGTTTAAAGACTACTTAAAGGGTTATTTTTTATTGTTATTTTTTATTTCCTTAAGCATGATAATTGGATACAGATATGGGGGCCATACAAATGTTAAAAATGTGTGAAGAGTTAACATTGGGACTCTTAGCAGATACACGATAATATGTCTTTAAACATCTACATATTATAGAGAAAGAAAATGAGGGAAGATCGTTCAAAAATGTCAAAAGAACGTGGCCTTACAGATCAAATATCAGTAGACTGATGAAAATTCGAAAATATATTAAGTTCAATACAGACACAATGATACTTAGATAAAGAATGTATGAAGGAAAAAAATCACTGAGTTTCTTAAAAGCACAATAACAGTAGCAACACAATACTCTATTCCCAAGCTGCATTTACTAGAATGTTGCTTCTCATTAATCCAAATAATACTAGTTGTTAGAAAATGCTATCTGAGAAGATTTAGGATCCTAAATAATCTGGTCTGTAATTTTAAAAGAGTGTAAAGAAATTTACCCCCTAAATCCGGGTTTGTGAGCTTTCCTAATACCTACTATAGAAATGCAAAATGTTTTTCAGTTATTGTATTATTAATTCTCATACATTTTATCGACATTTTCTGGCTTAATAGGCTTCATTTCAATTGTGTTTTCTGTTTTCCTTGTTCTGATAAAAAATTATTTTAAGGACATTTTGTTCTCTTCTATAAAAACAATTATGCAAAAAATTATTCCCAAATAGTAACAAATTCTCAGTTTGTGTTTCATTCAGTGTAACATTTAGTAGCATCTCCCAGCTGACTTCTTATGTGATGAAAGAAAGCAAATGCTATAGTAAAGAGAAACAGCTGTTTCTTCCAACATTATAAATGTTATAAATCCCTTTCTTGTGAATAAAATGCAATCATCCCCTTTATTTCCAAAAGTAGGAGAGATCAGCTCCAAATAATGACAATCAGCAACAAAGGTGACCAACAATCCCCTTCAAACAATGGGAATATGTATATGACCCACAGTTTATCACTTCTCAAATCTTGTTTAGAACAGAGTAAGGGGAGGTTGGCTACAATAACCGTAATATTCTTTCAAATCAGGGTCTCGGATTTTGAAAAGTTCTTCCTAAAGATGTCAGCACTGAAGAATAGGTTCAAATTGTCGAAGCTATTTGCAACTGATATTGCAAGTAAGTTTTAACAATAGGGAAATCAGTTTGTGTCAAAGCAACTTGGGCCATTAGTGAGTGCCATTTTCTCCATCTGTCAAACAAATAGCAATGAACTTCTTTTGCACAGCTGTTCAAATTAGCATGAGCTCACAGGCCTGAGGCCTAAATATGTAATCTGGCTGATCCTAATAATAATTGTGCCTTACCAAGTGCATGTTTATGAAAATCCACCGTGTCACTGCTTCTGGCCTTCTTTGAACATTTGTACCATTTTTATACTTTTGCAGCTTGTAATGATATTGCCATTCTTTTATTCATGCATTTTCTCCTTTCTTTATTATTAGCTTTCACTTAAACCTTAAACCTATTTTTGGAAGCTCCTATTCATAATAGCTTAAATAATGAGTTATATTATTTTTTAAAAAAGTATTTGCCTATAAAAGAAATAAACTCAAGTTGCCTAAAGCAAACGCTGGCCTATTGGTCTCTTGAAAATGTTTACTCAAGGCCCCCACTCCCTATACTTAACCTTTATACAGAAAATCAAAGAAGAGTCATCTTACAACAAAGGAGAATCATCTCAAAGACAAGAATCAGATGAAAAGCCTACATATAATAGCATCAGTCCCAAGCTATCCATTCACTGTCTTCCACTGGGACTAATGCTAGCTTAGGGGTGTGGAGCTCTCTTTCCCCTGGTGGGGACAATACATGAAGATAATCCATCTAGAAAGAGAAGAGACTATGAGGCTGAATACAAAAAATGAGAGACAAGTTGAGGAGAGAAGAAGTGGAGACAATTCTAAGAAAATTCTAAGATTCAAAGCTCTTGTATCTCACATCAAAACATCAATCAAATTTCCGCCCTCTAGGTCTTTGAAAAGGGTCTTGAGTGCTCTCCAGTGCTAACAATTGTAGACCTAAAAGAACCAAAAAAAAAAAAAAAAAAAAAAAAAAAAAAAAAAAAAAAAAAAAACAAATCAAAATCAGTGTAAATAGAGAGTTTACTTGGGCCTTGTTTGAGAACTGTAGCCCAGGAATGATGGATTTAAGTTGCAATTAATGTATACTCAGGTTAGCAGCAGTTACAAGTGGGTTTTTAAGGAAAAAAAAGAAGAGGTAGTTCCTAAGTTGTTTACCAAGAATTTACATTAAAGTAACATAAGCTATTGACTGGCTATACATCTTTCTTTGCATCAAAAATTCCAGGAACATGAAGATAATGGGACAAGCAGCAAGTCAGGAACAAAAATACTTTAAATAATTACCCCTTGGTGTGGGTGCAGGGAACATGATTAAAGTTATGTCTTTCTGGGTCAGATAAATTTTCACATACCTCATAGCTCAGAATGCGCTGAGTTATTTTTCTTTGTTCATAGTGAAGTTGGGAATATAAAATACTGTAATTGGGATCCAGGAACAAGGAAAAGTCCTTTAGAAGTTGAGGTAATTTATCTTGGACATCTTTAGTAAGTACAGTATTACAATGATTGCTAAATAAATCAACATATTTGTACCAGTTGTAAGACATTTAAGCAAAATAAATATATTTATGCTAGCCATAGGAAATGTAAGTTAAAAATAAATATTTAAATGGATACACCGATGACTCCCAAATATTTAGATTTAGCATAGACTTTTCCCCTGTGAAAGAACAACTGCAGTGGTTGGAGTTTGACAGTCAAGAAAGGGTTTAGTCAAACTACTGAAAAAGGTCATTTGTATTTGCTAATGGGCACTTATTTAAGACTCCTACCTTTCCACAGAGACTGGAGGATAGGAGATTGATCTATCTTGAAGATTATATTTCAAAGGGGTGGCTCCCAGGTTTTTGAAAAAAACATTCCTGGCTGGTAAAACTGGCAAGAAGCTGAAAGATTTACATCTCAAAAGGGCAGGGAAAGGATTTATAATTTCTAAAGTAAATGCTCTATGAAAAAGGAGGCCTATAATC
This sequence comes from Chlorocebus sabaeus, assembly GCF_047675955.1. Taxonomy (NCBI): domain Eukaryota; kingdom Metazoa; phylum Chordata; class Mammalia; order Primates; family Cercopithecidae; genus Chlorocebus; species Chlorocebus sabaeus. Next base: position 43,933,478 of record NC_132919.1, read on the forward strand.
AGGAAGAAGCCTATCTAAAGTTTAGTAAAATCAAAAGAAATCATTAAGGTCATTTTAATCACCCTTGACTTATAATAGCTACTCAATATTTTCACTGAATGTCTGACTGGTGTCTAAAACTTGAAATATCCAAAAATGATCTCCAGATCAGCCTCCACAAAGGCATTTATCTTACATTCTTCCATCCTCAGTAAATGATAAACCTCAGTAAAATCTTTTCATCATCCTGGTCTCTAGTTTAAACGTATTTAGAATCTGACCATTTCTCACCATCTCTGCTGCGACTCATATGAATTATGAAAACAGGTCAGCATGGTTCCTGCTTCTGATCTTGCCCCTCTTTCATTTATTTTAAATGTAGAAGCCAGAGTGATCCTCTTAGGTCATAAGGCTGATCATGTTACTTCTTTGATCAAAACCTTCTAATAGCATCAATTTCAATCAGGATAAAATCCAAAATTGTTACATGACCTTCAAGGCCATCTTCATCTCACCCTACATCTCTAACTTCTTGGACTCTCTCCCTCTTCCTCTGATCCAATCACACTGGTCCCTTGCTATTCTGGGAACACATTAGAAACCAGCCACTTGCTATCCCTCTGATTAGAATACTTTCCCATGATATCTGATGGTTTTCTTCTTCACTGTTATAGGTGACTATTCAACATGACTTTCTCAGTGAAGAATTCCATATCACACTATCTAAAGTTGTGTTTCTACTCCTTTTTGTCCTAATTTGACTAGTTATTTTTTTAAACTATATTGTTTTTAAGGAATTATATTTTTATCAAGTCTAGCTTTTATTTTTATTTTTTATTTTATTTTATTTTATTTTGAGATAGAGTCTCACTCTGTCACCAGACTGGAGTGCGGTGGTGTAATCTCAGCTCACTGCAACCTCTGCCTCCTGGGGTCAAGCCATTCTCCTGCCTCAGCCTCCTGAGTAGATAGGAATACAGGTGCGTGCCACCACACCCAGGTAATTTTTGTATTTTTAGTAGAGATGGGGTTTTACCATGTTGGCCAGGAGGGTCTTGATCTCTTGACTTCATGATCCGCCTGCCTTGGCTTCCAAAGTGCTGAGATTACAGTCGTGAGCCATCGCGCCCAGCCCTAGTTTTCCTTTTGTTAATTTATTCATTCCTGGATTGAAATCTTCTATTCTATCCATTCAGCTTTTTTTTTTTTTATTGTTTTGCTCCTTTTTTTCTAATTTCTTTGTTGAATATATGTCTTTATAAAAGAAAAATTTCAGACAAATTAAATTTAAAGGAGGTTAACTGAGCAATGAGCAATTTGCAAATTGGGCAGCCCCAGAATCACAGCAGATTCAAAGAGATTACCATGCAGCCATGTGGTGGAAGAAGATTTATGGACAAAAAATGGGAAATGATGTACAGAAATTGGAAGTGAGGTACAGATTGGCTTGGTTGGTTACAGCTCAGCATTTGCCTTATTTGAACACAGTTTGAACACAGCAGTGTACGAGTGGTTGAACTATGGCTGCTGCGATTGGCCAAGACTTAGCTGTTGTTACAGGAGCATACTCCTAAGTTGGGTTTTCAATCTTGCCTACCTATTAAGGTAGGTTGCAGTTCATACACAGGAACTCAAATATAGAAATATGGAATCTTCTCAGGACATATTTAGCTTGCTTTAACCATTCCCCCTTTTTGGTCGTTTTCTCAATTTTGAGAGATTGACCAAAACTTTAGCTATTGATGTCACTGTCACCATTGTAAATGTACTTGAAACCCCCTGAGAAACAGTAGAACAGTGAATTTTGCAAAGGTAGAAACAAGGACTGAATAGGGGGTGCATCCTTATGCTGGAATATCCTGTTTACAGGAGAAAAACAAAACCTGGTCTGTTTTAGGATCTATGTATTTCCTCAAAGACTTAGTTTGATTATGTTACATTTAGCATGAGTGACTCCATTTTAGTTTCATTTGACCTGCCAGGGTCTAGTGCATGAGCTTAGTCTTAAACAATAGCCTCCCATAATTTTGTTTAAAAAATTTCCCCTTTTTGGTCAGGTTCTCATTTAGGTAAGGATGTGACTCAAACTTAGGGCCTTAGCACTACTCCCTGTTACCATCATTTTGGGTTTCTGGTCTCAGCACATCATTCACAGGTTATAGTGTCCTTGTATGGTTGTACATTTCTTTTAGCTTCTGTCATTCCAATTGAAGAGAGACAATTTGACGTTCTAGAGATGGCTGCATGCAAACATTTAAAATCTTTAGAGAATGTAGCACACCAGGAAGGCTATTATTATGACTACTGGGAGAATAATACCAAGAGTTTGAAGTATGCTCCACATCCAGGGTGTCCATAATTCAAACCACATAAAATTAAATAAAGAATGCACTACATGAAGAGTCACCTTATTTGACTAAGTAAAAAAAATTCAGTTCCCCTACAACTGAATTTTTGTAATTTACTTTTGATGTATTTCTCCTTAGGTCACAAGTGTCAGCAGCTGCACAATAATTTTCTGTTTAGCCAATTCTATGATTCAGCATAACTTTAAAGAATTTAAAGTCTGTTGTGCAACTATAGCCTTTACAGTAGAATCTGCTGCAGAGCCTATTATAAGGTATAGCTTTTTAATTATTGCCTCTTTTATTCTGAACTATGGAAAAATAACCTAACAATGTGTTCTTCTATGAGAGTTAAGAACTCCTGGTAATGTTCTCTTTAACCCATAATGTGGAGTTTTGACTGCTTATCAGGCAACATATATACCATTAAGGTTTCTCACCTACATTGGGCCTTCATCTTTTATCTATCAAAGTATAAGGTTATTCATGTATAAGACTGAGTACAAAATCCTTTACAAATAAAAGTATACCCTGTAAGTGCACATAATAGATCTCCTTTCCATTTCTATTGTTCATAGAGGCATAAACAAGGAAAGAAATATTCAAAGACAAAAGTCTCATGATAGTAAATGTCTTGATCCAACGTCTTGGGAAAAGCTGTTTACATCAAGGATGCTTTCTTCTGGGGAGAAACTTTCCTGGTTAGTTTTACCTTACAGGTCCCAATGGTGGTAGAGTTCCAAGAGTGTGGAGGGACCCTTTTCAGGTGTAAGATTATGAACCTGAAGTTCAAGTTTTGTTGCAGTGTGGATGGCAAGGAACTTTCTTTTATGTTCTAAGAAGATGTTCTCAGGTTCTAGATTGTGAAAAGTGTTGATTGTACTTAGTGAACCATAAAAGTTTTCTTTACCTTGTGAAAATATACTGTGGCATAATAATTAACTGCTATAGCACAAAACATGCATTGAAAATGACAACTAAATGAAATTTTTTTATAAATGTTTAAATTACCCATCAGGTAGCCAAATGTACCCGAAGGTTTGATTGTCTTCCTAGGAATATGGAACGAAATATTGGTTTTAAACTACTTTCACAATTTATAAGTTAACACATCAATATATTTAATTTGGATCATTTTCCATTTTCCATGATGTGTCATAGAAGGCAGAGCATTTAATAACAAAAGCTTTAAGGACTCAGGAAGGACAAGGCAGATGTCCTGGTTCTCCATGCATCCATGCTTAACATTGGACTTACGTCCTCTTGAATATCAGTTGTTTCTCCAATTTAGGTGCATAGCACTGATAACTAATGGGATATCTTAGGTAATTTGACTTAGACTGTGGAGTTCAAATTGTATATCTAAACAATTTCAGTATCAGCTGGTTTAACATGAAAATCTGCCAAAGTGTTTCCTCAGTATTTAATTTTTTTGTTGTTGTTCTATTTGGTTAGCAATTTTATACAAAATATTTGGTTATTTCTGTGGTGTACAATAACTTAACATATTAACTATAAGCATATAATCAGACATGTTAGAGTTTTTAAAATCCCATACAATTTTAGAACATATTAATATTCAATGAAATATAACTTGAAGATTAAACATTATTATTTTGACAATGCTTCCCATATAACTTAACATGTTAAATAATTCCATTTACCTCTCTTTTGGATACTTCAAGGAGGTCCCCTTTTTAGCCTTCCAAAATTATAGGTCAGAAAAAACTATTTCAAAGCTAAAATTTGATTTTGGGAAGCCTATCAAATATGTTAAAGGTTTAAAACACTTGATATTATGAATGAGAATTCCAGATTACCATAAGTTATTCATTTTGCCAAAACAATGACTCAAAAATATTTAAGAAGGCAAAAAGCTTTATTCATTGATAGAAGAGTTAGCTTTCCAAGCAATCTATCTTTTGACTTTTCCATCTTCATTTTCCCTTTTTGGTAGTGTATTTAGAAGGGAAACAAAAATTTTTTTATTATCTTGTAATATTACATGAAATTCTTGTTCAAGAAAGAAAGCCAAATTTCACCCTTGCATTAGTGGACTATTAATGTCAACCCCAAGTTTTAATAAAACCTCATAGAGAATCTATACAATCTTAATCAGTTTGACTGTAAGGTGAGATTTTTATAAACCTTTTATAACCTGTTACAAATTTTTGATAAGGAGAATATTAATGCTTTAAGAAAACCCTGTTGAGCTTTTATTTTGATGTTCAATTTAGGGAAACCAGATAGTACCCCTTTAAATTTAGCCAATATTTTTACACATAGAATTTATTTTACAAGGTTAACTTTCACAAACCTTCCACAACTTGTTTAAACCTTTAAATATTTTCTATCTCACTTAAAACAATCCTTTAACTCCCTAAACTTAGGCAAAAAAATTCACATTCCCATGACTTTTAATAATTTTTTATCAAAAACACATTTCACTTTCTTTACAAACCTTGCATGTAAAACTGTTTTTTTTTTTCAGTTGTTTCAAATGCATGCTACACTGTTAATCCTTAGCAACTTTTACTTTTGGTGAAAAACCCTAGTAAATTCAGGATTTTAATTATGTACTAGGTGTGGAGCCTAAGACCCAGACAGAAATGCAGATAAGGTCTGACTCTTTCCAGCTTCATGTACCAGGCCTTACCTAGCTGTAAAGCAGGGAAGTTGTTCTGTTAAGAGTCATAGTGGCATTTTATGAAGCATCTATGAGGCCTAATCACCTTTAATTGTACACCATATCTTGCATAAATTCCCTTTCACAAATTCTTTCATTACTTACACAGACCATCTACGACATGCTTAGACTTTCTGACTTGTCCTAAATATCCCTCTGTTGTTTAAACAGCCAGTCACTTTACTTTAGCTTTAGGACAATAATTTACTCTACAAGATCCTTTCTTATATAAAATCTCCCTTCTTTAATACTTTTTTTGCATAGTTAGTGTGCATGGCTAATTTCACCTGTCCCCAGGCCTTATCTAGAATCTAATGTTCCAAAATAAATTGAACAATTTTTAAAACTGAAAGAAGCAGTTTGTGACCTTAAAGCATTTAGCAAACTTAATATCTGACTGACATAATTTAGATGAAATATTTACACTTTTAAATACTTTTTGCTAATACTTTTTAAAACTGTCTTTATTTCCCCAAGGTTATTTATGTCACGTGAACAAAAAGGCATTACATGTTTTACTTTTCTGACAAAATATTTGATTTAAGCTCTTATTATTTTTAAACCAGTTAGTTAAAGCTCTTTCATATATAAACATCACATACATAGTACATATAAATACAAAGACAGAAGATAAATGACTCATTTTCCAAGTCAGGAATTGGACACTGAACCTGGGCCATCACTGTGAAAAGAAAAAGCACAGCCACATAGTTAAAAGGTCAAACTCCCAAGGACATGCAAGACAGGAGGAAAACTTCATCCAGTTTTGTTTTGCTTTTCTTCAGGGAGCAGCAAAGTTTATAACTTGCCAGTTTGCTGGGCTGTCTTCAACAGTGGACTTATAGGTATCTTAAGCCCATGTTCTATCCTAAGTTACCCCTCTCCATTATAGAACATAGAAAGACATACAAATCACACTAGCTTACTACAACTTAAGATACGCCTCACCTGCCTGTAATCCCAGCACTTTGGGAGGCCAAGGCAGGTGGATCATGAGGTCAGGAGTTTGAGACCAGCCTTGCCAAAAGGGTAAAACCCTATCTCTACTACAAATACAAAAATTAGCTGGGTGTGATGGCAGGCACCTGTAATCCCAGCTACTTTGGAGGCTGAGGCAGGAAAATTGCTTGAAAGGAGAATTGCTTGAAACTGGAAGGTGGAGGTTGTAGTGAGCCGAGATCACACCACTGCACTCCAGCCTGTATGAAAGAATGAAACTCCATCTCAAAAAAAAAAAAAAAAAAAAGATTAGCCTCACAAATCCTTTTTCTCATTAGTCAAAACTTTACAGAGGAAATAAACAGTGATTTTTACCATTCATTCAACCAGTTTGCACAGAGAGACAGATAGAGAGAGGAAAAGAGAGAGAGAGGCCAGAAGTCTGGCTGGTAAGAAATTCTTACCCTTTTGCTATCATGCCAGGATTCTGGGTTTCTTTTCTCTGAATGACCCAGCTGACTGCACCACAGCCCTGAGGGCCAAGTCACAGCACAAAGGAAAATTATCTGTTTCTGTTTTGGCAGGAGTAAAATACATATGAAAAATCAGACATTAACCACTCTGCTTAGCACCCAATATTAAACTGTCAGGGGTTAAGTTTGCCCTTAGATGGGTCCGTTATCTTTAATCCAACCTCCAACTAGGAGTTTAAGCATGTAGTCTCTGGGAAAGATGGTTGCCTTGTGTAATAGAAAAGATAAGAAAGGGAAAGGAGAGCAAGAAAAGCATTGCCTGTTGCAGGGTTGGGGAAGGTGAAGAGTTCAGGCAGGCCAGAGAAAGATCCACCCATTGCAACAACTCCAAAAAGTTCAGGTAGCCACTTGTCAGTAGCAAAGGGATCTTTTCTAGCAGTCCCATCAGCTCTCAAGTTTCCCCTTTTGGGAAGGAAGGAAAAAGCTTCCCATGTCCCATGGTCCTGCACATACCTAATTCTGTCACCCATAGCTGTCAGCAAAAAGTGTAAGACAGATTAATCCAAAGAGAACAGAAGCTAACATTTTATAGTACCCAGCCCATTCTTAGCCTAAAGGGACTTTACTGAGAGCCCTCATTTTTAAATGTACCCCAATCTGTTGTTCATTGAGAACATTCCACTGTAAATTATCTTTAGTAAGATTTTGCCATTTCTGAAAGACTTCACTGCCTCCCAGGCCTAATGTATAAGCTGGAAAGAATTCAGTTTTCCAGGAATTAAAGATCCTATTTTTACCTAAAATGCTGGCCTTACTCTCAGGTTCTCTTGATTGGCCAATGATTATTTTTCCTACATAAGTGCACAAGAAAAATTAAACAAAGGGGTAGAACACAAAAATTCCAGTGATTTTTCAAAAACCAAATTTTATAACTACAGTGATATTACTGCTTACTACCAGTTCCATTCTAACCCATTCAGATGTAAGAGTTCTCTAACTGGAACCAAGCCAGTTCATTCCATGATCAAATTCATTCTGGGATCTAGTCCAGTTTCTGTTGCAACTTCCAAACCCAGTTTGGGTTAGAAATTCACTCAAAGAAACTCAGCTCAAAACACAAATCCGTGGAGCTCTGAAATCTGAGAGGGTGCTTACCCACAATCCCCAGCTGCTCTGAGAGATCAGTATACCATCTGTACACCACCCGGTAGAAGAAGATTGATGGACCAAAAGAAGGGGTAAATGACATAAAGAAATTGGAAGTGAGGTGCAGAACGGTTGGGTTGGTTACAGCTTGATGTTTGCCTTATTTGAACACAAAACTCAGTTTGAACACAGCAGTGTATGCATGGTTGAAGTATGGCCAATGGGATTGGCCAAGACTTATCTACCATTACAGGTGCATACTCCCAAGTTAGGTTTTCAATCTTGACTACCTGTTAAGCTAGGTTGCAGTTCTTCCACAAGGACTCAAATATAGAGGTATGGAGTCCTTCTCAGGCCATATTAATTCCCTTTAACCGTTTAAATATATAATTCAATTTTTGATAATAAAATCTTGTAACAAATTATTTGAAAATACATTTAGATCATCTTCTGCAGTTTGATATGTGATTTCTGTTGTTGCTTTACAAACATTTCTTAATCACATTTGTGATATCTTTATTTCTGGAGCTTTTAGCAGAGTGCTTTGAACTTTTTAAATAGTTATTTTCATTTAATATATTGTGAACAATTTCTGGTTTTGTTGCAGTGTGGTGAACTGATACTCCCTGCACAATGGAAATTCTGGATATTTGTCATGTGACATAGTATCTGGTCACACGTTATTATTGCAAGGGTTTTCATTTTCAAGTATTTATCTTTGAACTTTGTTAGCGGCATCTTTCAGCCCGCAGATTTATCTATTTATTTTTTAAACTAAATCTGTCCATCTTTTCTGGCTTCTGGGTTTCATGTTCTTGTTAGTAAACTGTAAGTTAAAAAAACTTCAAAAATTATATAATCAGGTTTAACTTCTGCCAAACTAGATTATTTGCATTTCCTCAAACCAAACCTATAAGTTCACATTACCAAGTTTCTTTTACTGTTTTATTCTTCCAGAAATGAATTTCTTTTCATCTCTGTCAAAATCCTGCTCATTCCTTAAGATCTATTTTAAAACTTACCTCCTCTATAAATGTCTCCTGATTTGCTTCCATCATGCAATCAGATGTACCTCTCCCTTTTCTTATTCTCCACTGCACATTATTTGTACCTTTCTTGTGACATCTCATATCCTGCCTTGCATTAAGATTAGTTCATTACTTGCTTTTTCCAATCTTCAATATGTAGTTTCTTGAGCACAAGAACTGCTTTTTCTTAATGTTTGTTTTTCCTCAAACAAGATTATACACACAATAGGCATTCAATAAGTATGCATTATTTTAAGGGTTTGAGTGGTAAAGGCTTTCTCTGATGTTAAGTCAAAGTGCCTGTTTCAGTTTGCTGGAAGTTACTCTGGAAGAAATTTGAAGTACCCATCCTGATTAACCTGACAAGATGAACTACAGAGACTCAAGCATGCTCGGAAATGCTGGACAGACATTTAACTTAATAGTTCAGGAAATATGATTGCTACCATTGTTTGTTTTATGTTACTGGACTTGAAGAATAGGCCTCTCAGCTTCAGTTTCTAAGACATCTGAATAAAAATATATTGTTTATCTGTAAAATATCACTAGAGAACTGGCTGTTTCAGACGTCAGGTTGATCTAAAACACACTTCCTTTTATCCACAGCCTCTCTGTTTCCTTCAGCAGTTTATTGGTAGAAAATAATCACAGGTTTGACTTTCTAAGATATTATCACAGAAGTTCTCTGATAGGCTGTCTTTTTAAGAATCTGTCTGCGTCTTCCCAGCTGCAATCTTTTAGGTAAGGCCAGTCTGCTCTCTCCACCTTATGGTTTCTATTTGGCCTTTGATGATTGTCTTGAATGGAGCTCTTTATTCTATATATTTAATGAAAGAGTTGTCTTTTGTGCAAACCCGTTTGAGAATTTATTTTATCATTCATAAGTGGAAAGCAAAATTTTCTATAAAAATTTTAGAGAAAATCTGTCCCTAGTCCTGATAATTCTCTCATTTATACACTATGGACACTTTCTTTCATTTATGGGATCATTTGTTAAGGCTTTCATCTTCCATTTTACATGTTAGAGACCACTCTAATAAGGTACTGATTTTGACTGGCAATGAATATAGGCTCCCGTTTCATGCCATTTTTATGGATTTGAACACAGTTATTAGTTCTATATGTCTTGGGTGGATAAAGAAAGTCTTTTAATTCCACAGCCATTGAAAAAAGCAGGAGAATCTGTAGAACTAGAATTTCATTACTCGTTTCTTCAATTGCATTGAGTTTTCTAGCTTTAAGTCAGTTTCAGGGGTACAAGTTACTCTTACTGAAATTTATCCTGTCTTACCTGTTTATTAGTTTTCCAGGGATGCCAATAAAATACCACAAACTGGGTAGATTAAACAATAGAAATTTATTTTTACTTAGTTCTGGAGGCTGGAAATCAATTCCAGGTGTTGACAGATTTGTTTTCTCCTGAGGCCTCTCTCCTTGGCCAGCAGATGGCTATCTTCTTCCTATGTCCTCACACACCCGTTGATGATAGACTGGAATGTGGCATGTATACACCATAGAATACTATGTAGCCATAAAAAATAATGAGTTCATGTCCTTTGCAGGGACATGGATGAAGCTGGAAACCATTATTCTCAGCAAACTAACATAGGAACAGAAAACCAAACACCACATGTCCTCACATAGGTATACAAGGGTATGTTACATAGGTAAACATGTGCCATGGTGGTTTGCTGCACCTATCAACCTGTCATCTAGGTTTTAAGCCCCATATGCATTAGGTATTTGTATGGTATAGGTATGCATAGGTACAGGTATACATATGACACTCTCATCCCTGGTGTCTCTTCCTATTCTTATAAGGACACCATTCCTATTGGATTAGATCCTATCCATATGACTCTGCTGGATGTTAATTATTTCTTTAAAGTTCCTGCCTCCGATTGCCTTCCTAATCTAAAATATTGGAGGTTAGAACTTCATATGTGACTTTTAGGGGACACAGTATAGTCCATAACATCATGGCAAATGGAAATATCTAATTGTTTTACTTAAGGGAGACAACATGTGTAATGTGTTTAGTACAGTTTCCAACATATCATTAAGACTCAACCATTGGTAGTGGTAGAAGTTACTTTTACTGTTGATGTGTGGTGGTGATTATTATTATAATAAATTATTACTATTATGTAGACAAGCAAGGCCATACAAATACCAGACACTTCTAGGGTAAAAGTCTTACAATCATAGTGTTGGTAATTTTCAGCCAATAGCTCTCTTATTCAGAGGATATTTGACATTATGAAAAACCTAGGAGAGGAGAAAGATTTGAACAAAATAGAAGAGACAGTTTAATTAACTGAAAGTAGTAGGGGCTTTGGAGTTAGTAGACTTGTGTTTGAATTGCAGCTCTGCAATTGACTAGGTCTTGGAGGTAAGTATTTTAACTTCCCTGGACTTGCAATTTCTAAATCTTAAAAACAGAATTACGAGTTCATATTTGTATGGCAAAGATCAAGTAAGACAACATATTTAGAAATGTTGCAGGGCACAATATTAAATGTTTGGATGGGCTTTTTTCCATGGCTTGTGAGGAAAAGGGTGAATAATTTCTGTTATTGAATAGAGGCCTCAGAAATAACACCTCACATCTACAACCACCTGATCTTCAACAAACCTGCAAAAATAAGCAATGGGAAAATGACTCCTTATTTAATAAATGGTGCTGGGAAAACTGGCTAGCCATATGCAGAAAACAGAAACTGCATGCTTTCCTTACACCTTGTATAAAAATTAACTCAGGTTTGATTAAAGACTTAAACCTAAAACCTAAAACCATAAAAACCCTAGAAGAAAACCAAGACAATACCATTCAGAACATAGGCATGGGCAAAGACTTCATGACTAAAATACCAAAAACAATTTCAACAAAAGCCAAAATTAACAAATGGGATCTAATTAAACTAAAAGGTTTCTGCACAGCGAAAGAAATTATCATCAGAGTAAACAGGCAACCTACAGAATGGGAGAAAATTTTTGCAATCTATCCATCTGACAAAGGTCTAATCTCCAGAATCTACAAGGAACTTAAACAAATGTACAAGAATAAAACAACCCCATCAAAAAGTGGGCTAAGGACATAAACAAATACTTCTCAAAAGAAAACATTTATGCAGCCAACAAGAATATGAAAAAAAAAGAGCTCATTATCACTGGTCATTAGACCACAATGAGATACTATCTCTCGCCAGTTAAAATGGCAATCATTAAAACGTCAAGAAACAACAGATGCTGGTGAGGCTGTGGAGAGATAGCAACGCATTTACACTGCTGGTGGGAGTGTAAATTAGTTCAACCATTGTAGAAGACAGTGTGGCAATTCCTCAAGGATCTAGAACCAGAAATACCACTTGACCCAGCAATCCCATTACTGGGGATATACCCAAAGGATTATAAATCATTCTACAATAAAGACATATGAACATGTATGTTTATTGCAGCACTATTCACAATAGCAAAGATTTGGAACAAACCCAAATGCCCATAGATGATAGACTGGAATGTGGCACATATACACCATAGAATACTATGCAGCCACAAAAAATAAGAAGTCCATGTCCTTTTCAGGGACATGGATGAAACTGGAAATGATCATTCTCAGCAAACTAACATAGGAACAGAAAACCGAACACCACATGTCCTCACTCATAAATGGGAGCTGAACAACGAGAACACATGGACACAGGGAGGGAAATAGCACACATGGGGGCATGTTGGAGGATGTGGGGAAAGGGGAGGGAGAGCATTAGGGCAAATATCTAATGCGTGTGGGGCTTAAAACCTAGATGATGAGTTGATAGGTGCAGCAAACCACCATGGCACATGTATACCTAGGTAACAAACCTGCATGTTCAGCACATGTATCCCAGAACTTTAAATAAAAATTTAAAAAAATTATTAACCACAACAAAAAAGAAGTTATATGTTTTAATTTCCTCTAGAAGCCCTAAAAAGATAGTATTTTCAAGTGTAAAAATAGCTGTAGGAGAAAGTGTATTTTATTATTTATTATGACAGTCATTTCTCTTTTGGAAATAAAGGTCTCTTTTTAAAGCAATTTATGCACATGTCAAAAATTCAAGTGATACAAATGAGTATACAGTGAGTGAAAAGAATGAAAAGTCTTTTCTCACCTCTGATCTCCAGTTCCTCAGTTCCAATTTGGAAACACCCTCTGTTATGAGATTTTCATGTTCTGTTCTCTCCATATAGAAATAGATGCTCCCCTCTTTCCATACACATGCTTCAAAAGGAGAAATATACTATGTTTATACTGTTCTTTACCTTGATCTTTTCATTCAGCATTGCATCGTGGAAATTGCGTCACATGCTGTCAGTTTAAGTGCTTAGTTTTCTTTCTGGGGTTCTCATCTTTATAACATGGGACTTGAAGCCTGAAAACTACATTCCACACACATTTCCTTCTCACATTGCCTCCTCATTTTCCACATATAACTCTGATAGTGGCAGTGATAGTGGCAGGTTGCAACAAATGGCTGCACATATCTGTGGGCAGGAACTATTGGTAAAGTAACAATGAGGGTGGTAGAGCAGCGGTTCCAATAGCCTCTGAAACAGTTACTCTAGTAAGCTTGATAGCAATAGTAACGGGGCCTACTTCTGCTCAGCTATTCTGGAAATACCTTCAGCAGTTTGCTGGCAAGGGAAGGTATATGGGTTTCTGCCCGAAGGCAGTAGCTGACTTTTGATCCTTGGGTAACACTCTTGTGTTCTTTTGGTTGCTCCCGCCCCTTTCAACACCTACAGCTTCCTAATTTGTTTCAAATGGCTCCTTCTTCTTTCTGTCACCCTCAACTCTCCCAAGCCTTTTCTGGCTGAACTGTCTAGATAGGTTTATGTTTCTCTGACTAGATATCAATTAAAACAGCAATTATTATATATCTATATCTGTTTAACCTGTATTCCTTTGTCTGTCATTTTAAATGGCTGAATTGTATTTCATTGTGTGAGTACACTGTAATTTACTTAGTTAATCCCTTAGTCATACACATTTAGGCTCTTTCTAGTCTCTTATTACAGATATTGCTTACCCGTGTCAAATATGTCTGCAGAGTTAATTCCTAGAAAAGGAATTACTTCATCAAAGGCCTTGTGAATTTTAAATGGTGAAAAATAATATCAAATTACTTTCCAAAGAGGGTGTACTAATTTACATTCTCTTAAACAATTAAGGAGGATGACAATTTACCTACAGACTGGCCAAAAAATTACAGTATCAAACATTTAATTTTTGACAATTTGGTAGATTAAAATGGTATCCATGATTATATAAATATTACTTTAAGGTAAATTTGTGCATCTTTTAAAATGCCTAAAAGCCATGTGTATTTCTTTTTCTGTATATGATCCATTAGTGACTTTAAAAATGACATTGCCTTTTCTTTTGGACTGATGCTATTTCTTATATATTGAGGATATTAGTTCTTTGTCTGTCATATATATTGCATAATTTCCCCTCGTTACCATTCTCTTTTAAATTTCTTCTTTGTGAAAACTTTTAAATATTTATATAGTCAGCATTTTCTTTACATAATGAGTGCTTTATTTTATAATTCTAGGTTTCATTTTTGCTGTAAAAAGGCCTTCTCAACTCTGAGATTCTAAAATTTTTGTTCGTATTTTTTACTTGGGTTTTTATTATTTTTTAAGTCAAGTCTTTTATCCATCTGTGATTTATTTCAATTTAGGGAAAGAGGTAGTGACCTTACTTTATTTTCCCCAAAGTGGTTAACAACTTCTTTCAACATAATTTACTGAGTAATTGATGTATTAATTCACTGAGCTGAAATGCTATGCTTATCATATACTGAATTATTTTGTTCCATTGAATTGCTATATATTCATATGCCAGTACCAAGCTATTAAAACTATTATTTATCTATTTTAGCATCTGTTAGGATTATTCCCCCTTTTACTCTTCTGTTTAAATATTTTCTTTTATCCTGGAATATTTGTTTTTCCACATAAAATTTAGAATTACTTTGATCAGGTAAATACCTTTAAAAAAATTAACATGGCCTTCTATTTGTAATCAGTTTTGGCATAATAGAACAATCTTTTATGTATTTCAAAATAAAAAGGTCTTATGTCTAGAAAGTGGCGTAATGCCCATTTCATCTTGGATCATATTCCTAACCATTATCCAGTGCTAAAAACAATGCTGATAGTCAGCTGAACACAAATTTTATTAAAAATTTGAAACTACAGTTGTGAAGGCATTGGCAATACCATATTGACCCTTTTAGATGTCCTAATTAGGACAAAAGAGACATTTCACTTACAATGTATGTTTATGAGACATTTTTTTAAAAAGGAAAATACTTTAATTATAAGAAAGAAGGACATGAAAGAGTGAAGCAAATTCCATAAATGCTGGATCTAGGAGAGATTGTAATGAATGTTTAATTCCACTGTCTGATTCCACAGATGGAGGCAGTGAGGCCAGGAGAAAGAAAGAGACTGGTCCAAAGTCATGCCATGAATCTTTGGCCAACTTGAATTTAAAGTCCATTCCCCCAACACTCAATTTGCTTTTTTATAGACTCCAGCTGCTTATCTCACCAGCTACATGCTTGAATCTCATTTCCAAGAAACTAGCACAGCTAGAAGAATCAGCTTTATGTGTGTACTGTGTTTGTGCCCTTTGACTTGGTTCAATTTGAAGTTTCAGTGGTTTGTCATGGTAACAGAAAGCCCATCACTAGAGGCTCAGACCTTTCAATTATGGGGTGTTCACGAATTTCATTTTAAGATACAAATGCTTCTGGAAAGGTGACATTTAGATACCTTTCCTAAAAGTCAGAAGGAGGGGTAAATGACCTTTAGATGTTAGATAGTGTATTAATTCCTCCTCATGCTGCTATGAAGAAATACCCAAGACTGGGCAATTTGTAAAGGAAAGAGGTTTAATTGGCTCACAGTCCTGCACAATTGGGAAGGCCTCAGGAAACTTACATGGCAGATGGGAGAGTAAACATATCCTTCTTCACAAGGTGGCAGGAGGCAGAAGTGCCAAGCAAAGGGTGAAAAGCCCTTTATAAAACCATCAGATCTTGTGAGAACACACTATCACTGAGAACAGTATGGAGGTAACTGCCACCATGATTAAATTACCTCCCACCAGGTCCCTCCTATGACACATTGGGATTATGGGAACTACAATTCAAGACGAGATTTGGGTAGGCACACAGCAAAACCATATCAGATAGCATGGATTCAGTCCCTCTACATAACAGCTCATCTGACCCTGGCCCTAAGGGAAGGGGAAACAGAGCCAACAGGAAGATTTTTAAAGGCCTCAAACAAAGGCTGATCCTTTCCTACATGGCTTACTGTATTTCTAAGAATGAGGATTGGGGGCTGAATATACAGAATATTGCTGTTTCTAGGAAGCTAGGGTTTAATATTAGGATTCTTGGTGGAAATGGGGAGTTAGGGAGGATGTAGCAGAGTCTCAGATAGAAGTTTCAAGAAGTTTTCAGTTCAACTTGAACCAACATCCAATGATTTGTTATAGGCATCCCTGGGCTCCTTGTTAAAACATAGAAAGTTAGACTGCTAAGTATTTTTTGCTTGGGTATTACTGTGGAGGTTCTTTTGATGTCTCTATGCACTTGCTATTCAGTGTTACAGACATTGTGAATATTTTATAAGATAGCCACAGATATTAATAGCATCTGGAATGCTTATATAACATTTTAGCAAAAAAGTATTATTTTCTGTGTGGTACTATTCTTTGCAGATTTTCTTATTTGTTTATTTATGAAAAGCAGATGAAAATGAATGGCACCCAATAGAAACTATCTTGCCTGGGGAACATTGAGACTTTTGTACTTATTTTCTCTTCCTCTTAAGCATGAGCCTTTGAAGTATGAAAGACCAGAGAATCTGAGGCACAAAGGAGTGATGTCAGTAGCTAAGGATGGACAATGACCTGCTAGAACGAACCCCTGGCTCCTAATGCTTTCTTAAATTGACAATCACTAAACAGAAGATCCTGACTAATGGACATTTGATTTACCTGGATCTTGCTTAAATGTAGATTCCAAGGCTCTTCTCCCAAGAGAGCCTAAGTAGCATCCCTTGAATTAAGCTAAACATCTCCATTTTGAATAATTGCTTAAGGGGACTGTGATATTGGTGGCCAGGATTTCACTCCATGTAACAGTAGAGTGCCTCTATTTCTCTCTAGAAAGAAATTTTACTGAATCACACATCACAGGATCTCAAAAACGGAACATATCTTGTGAGTCATATCACTAGTCCAGCAGTTGTCTCTTTTTAAGATCTTTCCAGCACATCCCCATTGGAAAACACCTAACATTTTACACAATGTCTCTTTACACTAAAACAAAATATTTCTCCCTGTCTTCCAGTCACTGTCTACTTTCAGTACTGTGTTTAAACTCAGTTCCTGTTTAATATATTAGAAGATAATTTTCTAGACCCCCTTGACACTTTCATTCTCTGGGAAAAAAAAAAATATATATCCTTAGTTGCAAAGAATTCTGAGTTTTCTCCATGGTACCAACTTTCATGACATGAGAAATAGTTTAGTAGGTCTTTCCTTGAACCACTCTAGGTCTGCAAGTCCATTTGGGATGCAAGATAATTTTTTAAATTCAATTGTTGTGCCCATATTCATTGAATTGCCACTGAACTACCATTGTCCACATTGAAAATGCAATACTTAGGTGCTTTTTTACCAACTTGCATTTCACCCATTTTACTAAAGATCTATTCTCCAGGTGTTCACCAGATACCCCAGACCTATCTGGCTATGAAGCGTCAGGCACTGTATTTGGTGTTGCTTATGTGGTGTCAAGTACAATGATAGAGCAATTAAGATGACTCACTTGCTCATTTCACTGTGGAGTAGTCTTTTTAACAGCTTTCCTCTCTCTTTCTTTTTAAATTGAAAGGAGGGGTAGCAAGGACATGAAGCATCTTTATTTGCACTACTTCTAAGAAGTATATATTTTATCTGCCTTTATTCCAGAGAACTACCTTCCCCAGATTTTAAGAAACTCTGGGATTGTCATGAGATTCTTCCCCAAAGGAGTGGGACATGAAAAGCAGGGTAGAATACAGACAGGGAGAGAAGATGGAAGGTCATTTCAAATAAAGGATATAATAGGAGAAAAATGAATAGGGACTGCCCATGTAATTGTGTAATGGAAAGTGTGTGTGTGTGAGAGTGTGAGTGTAGTCACAATTCAAGGATCTTAAGTTAGAACACATAGTTCACTTTAGAAGACTACAGAAGGTAAAATTAACCAGGTGTAGTGAAGGTAGGCAACTGTGGCTGGCAAAAAATAAAACTACATGGAGAAAATTATGGACTCAGTATGCTGATGCCTCAATTTTCCTACCCCACCTTATATAATGTCCTAAGAAGGAACTCATTCTATTACTGCAAACAGTTTAGGAAAACAATCCAACTAGAAGCTGATTTGATATGATTCAGTTAATTAGCCTGGTATTATCCTCTGTCAAAGGAAGGTTAAGGGTTAGCTTCTTTAATAGAGTTCCTGTGGCAGAACATTGACAAGACAAATGTTACTGCTTTCTTACCTAAATTACAACATTCTATTTGGCATTTGGAAGGTAGGCACAAGGAGAAATAGGATCTGAGAAAATGATGTTTATATTAGTAGAGCCATATATAAAGTATTACAAACATCATTGTATGGTCAGCAATTATGGTAAATCTAAACTCAGACTAGATATCTGTGATTCAGTCTTTACCAGTAACATAAGTTCTTATGACTTTTGCATAGTGAGCCTATGTGTAAAAAGCTGTAATACATGTGTATATTGCTTTATTTTTTAAAAATTATACTTTAAGTTCTGGGGTACATGTGTAGAATGTACAGGTTTCTTACATAGGCATACACGAGCCATGGTGGTTTCCTACACCCAACAACCTCTCATATACACTAGGTGTTTCTCCTACTGCTATCCCTCCCCCAGCTCCCATCCCCCAACAGGCCCTGGTGTGTGATGCATACCCCACCTCCCACTGTGTCCGTGTGTTCTCATTGTTCAACTCCCACTTATGAGTGTGAGAATGCAGTGTTTGGTTTTCTGCTCCTGTGTTGCTGAGAATGATGGTTTCCAGCTTCATCTGTCCCTGCAAAGGAAGTGAACTCATCCTTTTTTATGGCTGCATAGTATTCCATGGTGTGTATGTGTCACATTTTCCTTATCCAGTCTATCACTGATGGGCATTTGGGTTGTTTCCAAGTCTTTGCTATTGTGAACAGTGCTGCAATAAACATACATGTGCATGTGTCTTTATATTAGAATGATTTATAATCCTTTGGGTATATACCCAGTAATGGGATTGCTGAGTCAAATGGTATTTCTATCTACATCCTTGAGGAATTGCCACACTATCTTCCACAATGGTTGAACTAATTTACACTCCCACCAACAATGTAAAAGAGTTCCTATTTCTCCACATCCTCTCCAGCATCTGTTGTTTCCTGACTTTTTAATGATCACCATTCTAACTGGTGTACGATTGTATCTTATTGTGATTTTTGATTTGCATTTCTCTAATGACCAGTGATCATGAGCTTTTTTTTAATGTTTGCTGGCTGCATAAATGTATTCTTTTGAGGAGTGTCTGTTCATATCCTTTGCCTACTTTTTGGTGGGGTTGTTTGTATTTTTCTTGTAAATTTGTTGAAGTTCTTTGTAGATTTTGAATATTAGATCTTTGTCAGATGGATAGATGGCAAAAATTTTCTCCCATTCTGTAGGTTGCCTGTTTACTCTGATGATAGTTTTTCTTTTTTTTTTTTCTGTGCAGAAGCTCTTTAGTTTAATTTGTTCCTATTAATTTGTTAATTTAATAGTTCCATTTGTCGATTTTGGCTTTTGTTGTCATTGCTTTTGGTGTTTTAGTCATGAATTCTTTGCTCATGCCTATGTCCTGAATGGTATTGCCTAGGTTTTCTTCTAGGGTTTTTATGGTTTTAGGTCTTACATTTAAGTCTTCAATCCATCTTGAGTTAATTTTTGTGTAAGGTGTAAGGAAGGGATCCAGTTTCAGCTTTCTGCATATGGCTAGCCAGGTTTCCCAACACCATTTATTAAATAGGGAATCCTTTTCCCCCTTGCTTGTTCTTGTCAGGTTTGTCAAAGATCAGATAGTTGTAGATGTGAGGTGTTATTTCTGAGGTCTCTGTTCTGTTTCATTGGTCTATACATCTGTTTTTGTAATAGTACCATGATGTTTTGGTTACTGTAGCCTTGTAGTATAGTTTGAAGTCAGGTAGCGTGATGCCTCCAGCTTTGTTCTTTTTGCTTAGGATTGTCTTGGCTATGCAGGCTCTTTTTTGATTCCATAAGAAATTTAAAGTAGTTTTTTCAATTCTGTGAAAAAGTCAATGGTAGCTTGTTGGGGATAGCATTGAATCTATAAATTACCTTGGGTAGTATTGCCATTTTCATGATATTGATTCTTCCTATCCATAAGCATGGAATGTTTTTCCATTTATTTGTGTTCTCTATTATTTACTTGAGCAGTGGTTTGTAGTTCCCTTTAAAGAGGCCCTTCACATCCCTTGTAAGTTGTATTCCTAGGTATTTTATTCTCATTGTAGCAACTGTGAATGGGAGTCCATTTAAAATTTTGCTCTCTGTTTGTCCATTATTGGTGTATAGGAATGGTTGTGATTTTTGCACACTGATTTTGTATCTTGAGACTTTGCTGAAGTTGCTTATCAGCTTAAGGAGATTTTGGGCTGAGATGATGGGGTTTTCTAAATATACAATCATGTCATCTGCAGAGACAATTTGATTTCCTCTTTTCCTAATTGAATACTCTTTATTTCTTTTTCTTGCCTTATTGCTCTTGCCAGAACTTCCAAGACTATATTGAATAGGAGTGGTGAGAGAGGGCATCCTTGTCTTCTGCTGGTTTTCAAAGGGAATGCCTCCAGTCTTTACCCATTCAGTATGATATTGGCTGTGGGTTTTGTCGCAAATAACTCTTATTATTTTGAGATACATTCCATCAGAACCTAGTTTATTGAGAGTTTTAAGAATGAAGGGCTGTTTAATTTTGTTGAAGGCCTTTTCTGCATTTTTGAGGTAATCATGAGGTTTTTGTCATTGGTGCTGTTTATCTGATAGATTACGTTTATTGATTTGCATATGTTGAACCAGTCTTGCATCCCCAGGATGAAGCTGATTTGATCATGGTAATAAGCTTTTTGATGTACTACTGTACTCGGTTTGCCAGAGGATTTTTGCATTGATGTTCATCAGGGACGTCGGCCTGAAATTGTCTTTTCCTTTGTGTCTCTGCCAGGTTTTGGTATCAGGATGATGCTGGTCTCATAAAATGAGTTACAAAGGATTCTCTGTTTTTCTATTGTTTGGAATTTTTTCAGAAGAAATGTTATCAGCCCCTCTTTGTAGCTCTGGTAGAATTCAGCTGTGAAATCCTCTCATCTTGGCTTTTTTTTTTTTTTTTTGGTTGGTAGGCTATTAATTACTGCCTCAATTTCAGAACTTCTTGTTGGTCTATTCAGGGAATTGACTTCTTCCTGGTTTAGTCTTGGGAGGGTGTATGCATCCAGGAATTTATCCATTTCTTCTAGTTTTTCAGTTTATTTGCATAGAGGTGTTTATAGTATTCTCTGATGGTGTGTCTGAAGTTGGCTCCTTCAGGTGGGTTTGTGGTCTCGCTGACTTCAAGAATGAAGCTGCACACGTTCGTGGTGAGTGTTACAGCTCTTAAGGTGGCATGGACCCAAAGAGTGAGGAGCAGCAAGGTGTATTGTGAAGAACGAAAGAACAAAGCTTCCACAGCATGGAAGGGGACCCAAGCAGGTTGCCGCTGCTGACTCTTTTATTCACAGGTTGCTGCTGTGGTCAGCTTTTATTCCCTTATCTGTCCCTTCCCATGTCCTGTTTTTGTCCTATCAGAATGCCCTTTTCTCGATCCTCCCCAAAGTTGGTTACTTTTAGAATTCTGATGATTAATCCATTTTACAGAGCACTGATCTGTTGGTCCATTTTACAGAGTGCTGATTGATCCATTTTACAAACTTCTTGTAAGACAGAAAAGTTCTCCAAGGCCGCACTTGTCCCAGGAAGTCCAGCTGGCTTCACCTCTCAATCCCCCCTCTAAACAGGACACCCCAACTTTTGGGGTGCTTTTGGGAATTGTGCAATGAACACTCTAGCTAATTCCTGCTGGATAAAGGCAAAGAAGGGGCCCTGCAGTTGCAGTGTCCTCCAGAGGGGCACTCTCTAGGCCAGTCAAAGGGCCAGTGGGTTGGTCCAGGGGTCCTTGGTAGAAGTTGTGAGTTTAGCTCAATTGGGGTTTCATTTGTAAGTCCATCTGTAGCTTGATGGCCTCGATCCTGGAGGAAACAAATTTGACAAAGAGGTTAAAAATACAGGGCCCAAAGGCAAGTAAGAGCAAGATGGCTGTCAAGGGACCTAGAAGGGGAAGAAGCCATGTCACTCAACTCCAGAGGTTGGTATAAGAGTTTGAAAGGTGTTGTCTGATTTCAGAAGCCTTTTCCTGTAAATGTTGGGTGGCATCTCATACTACCCCTGACTGGTTAGTGTAAAAGTAACACTCTTCCCCTAAGAAGGTGCAGAGTCCTCCTTTCTCAGCAGTGAGGAGGTCCAGGCCTCAGTGGTTTTGGAGAATCACTGCTGCCAGAAAGTATATTTGGGATTGTAGAGTTAGGATAGAGTCTGTTATTTCTTGCAAACTGAGAAATCCTTTGAGAGTGTGTTGTAGTAAGATAATGAAGCAGATAAACTGGCTATTGCAGTTCCTGTAGCAGTGGCCATTCCTAACCCTATAAGTAGGGATATTAGTTGTATGGCCCTGTGCTGATGGACTTGAGCTTTGAGGGGCACTAATAAGATCTGATTTCCTAGGGCAGTGTCAATATTGGTACTTGGGAAGACTAAGTTGCAGTTGCCTGTCCAGTTGGTTGGGATGCAGATATAGGTTGAAGTTCCACATAAAGAAGAATATGCCTTGGCGGGGTAGACAGAGCTGGTTGTGTATGTTAAAAAGGTGTGTGAGTTTGTTGTTTTCATTTTCCCATACTCCTAGAGTACTTGCCAAGATAGCTCCAGTGAATGGCTGGAAAGGGGTGTTGGGAGCAAACTGACTGGCTCCCTGTGCTCTATTTTCCCACTGGAGAAAAAACCACTTTGTATCTACTAGGAATCGTTGGAGAGTGATTGAAAGAGGGGATGAGGAGGCATTCATTAGTGGTGGGGCACTGCTGCAGGGGGTCCAGAGGTGAATGGTCATGCAGAGAGTATGTTTGCCATTACAAAACCTGGACTGTTTGTTAAGCAGGGAGGAGGTGATGATTTTGGGGGGCCCTGAGAAGTGGACAATCCATCTGAATGGAGCTGTTTGGATGACTCGGAAGTTACTATGATCAGCTGGGGCTTGAAGTTAAAGGGTATAATTACACTGATGGGATAGTATGTGCCCCAGGGGCAGGCCTGATAACAGGTTGTTTTCAATGCATAAAGGGGCTTGGAAAGTTGAGATGGTATTTGTGGTTACAGGGCCATGTATGGGCTTTTCATTGCTTGTGTAATAGGTGAGGTTGGAAATGCAAGAGCGTAAAAGCTGGAGTGCATGTCCTGTTAGGGTATTTTTAGAAGAAAAAGTCATCCACACAGCATTTCATATGGACTGAGCCCCATTTTGTGATGAGAATTTCAGATTCTCAACAAGGCCATGGGCAAGAGAGTAGGCCATGGGAGATGAGTTTCTTGTGTTAGTTTTCCTTTAGTGCCTCTCGCATGTTTCATTTGCTTTCTCCACCTTCCCTGAGGATTGTGGCCTCCAGGCGCAGTGGAAGTGATATTGTATCCCTAGTGCCCTGGAAATTCCCTGAGTTACCATGGCTTTAAAAACTGGACAATTGTCACTTTGTAAGCTTTGAGGAAGCCCAAATCTAGGAATTATTTCATGAATTAGGACTTTAACCACTTCCTGAGACTTCTCTGTCTTGCAGGAAAAGGCTTCTATCCAATTTGTGAAGGTATCAACACAGAGCAACAAGTATTGAAATCCCCTTGACTTAGGCATATAGATGAAGTCTGCCAGTCCTCTCTGGGATAGTGACCTATTCTTTGTTCCCCCAGAAGGGTCTTACAATGGACCAAGGGATTATTCCTTTGGCACACCTCATAGGCTTTGACTACTTGTCGTATGGTGCAGAGGAAATTTGGCCCTGTAAATAGGAATTTGGCCATTTAATGAGTGTTCTCAATACCCATATGAAAACTTTGGTGGAGCGTGTTAAGTATTTTCCACTGGCTGGCTTTGTGTATGAGTGCCTTTCCCTCTTCTGTCATTAACTATCCCAAGGGGAGAAAAATATGCCCTCATGAAAGTTCCCATTCTGTGTTGGTCAGGGAAATACTGGGGCTTAATTTCTTGGAGAGGGCTATTCCATACCAAGGTTCCTTCCCTAGGTATTTCTAATGGAAGGTTCAGCCTGGCAGCAATTTTGGCCTCAGCGACTGCCCAACAGTCTCCTTCCACCTTTTTTCCTTCACCTTTTTGATGGCTTTGGCAATGTAAGACTGCCACCTCCTTGGGATTTTGCACTGCATGCAATAACTTCATGATTTACTTGTGGTATTTAATGGAGGTTCCCCCTGAGGTTAGGAACTCCTTTTATTTCTATATTGCAGCATGGGCATGTAGGATTAGATAAGCATACTTGCTATCTGTGTACACATTTATTCTTTTTCCCTTTCCCAGTTCTAAGGCTTGAGTAAGCACCACCAGTTCTGCTAACTGGGTGCTGGTCCTTAGGGGAAGAGGCTAACTTTCAAGTACTGTTACATCACTAACTATGGCATAACCTGCCCTTCGTATCCCATTTTCCACAAATGAACTTCCATCAGTATATAGGTGAAGGTCAGTATTAGCTAAGGGGACTTCTAAAAGATACTCTCAGGTGGCATAAGTCTGAGATACAGTTTATTGGCAGTCATGTGCTATTGGTTCTCCATCCTCTGAGAGAAATGTGGCAGGATTGAGGGCAACACATGTGCATATTCAAAGCACCAGTCCCTCAAGGAGTGGTGCCTAGTATCAAAGCAGGCAGTTGTCTGATAGATATAAATTTCCTTTGGCACCTAGTATGCAATTTACATCATGAGTAGTCCAGACAGTGAGATCCTTTCCTTGTGTTATTTTGATAACCTCTGATACTAAGATAGCCACTGCTGCAACTACTCATAAACAGTAAGGCCAGCCTTTTCCTACTACATCAATTTCCTTACTTAGGTATGCCACTGGGTGTGGGTTTGTCCCACTGGGTGTAGGGTTGTCTTACTCTTGGAGTAAGGACTCCAAGAGCTATTCTCACTCTCTCTGTGACATATAAAGAGAAGCTTTGTCCTTTGGGAAGGTTTAAGGCTAGAGGTTGTACTAGGGCCTGCTTCAAGGTTTTGAAGACTGTTTCTGTCTCTGATTCCCATTCTATTAGATGAGTATTTGCCCTCTAGGTCTCCTTGATTAGAGTATAGAGTGGCCTGACCATCTTGCTGTATCCAGAGATCCACAGTCAGCAAAAGCTGGTGATTTCAAGGAACCCCCACCACTGTTTTAATGTCTTAGGGTGAGGATAAGCAGATATAGGCTGTATTTGTTCTTTGCTGAGGGCTCTGGTTCCTCTGGCTAAGATTAGGCCTAGATATTTGACTTGTTGTAGGCAGAGCTGGGCCTTTGATTTAGATGACTCATATCCTTGATTAGTTAGAAAGTTCAAGAGATCTAGAGTAGCCTGCTGGCATGAGGCTTCTGAACTGGTAGCCAAAAGTAAATCATCCACATACTGAAGGACCAGAGTGTCTGGACTTGAGATGTGGCCTAGATCCCGGGCCAGTGCCTGACCAAACAGATGAGGGCTATCACTAAACCCGTGAGGCAAGACCGTCCACGTAAGTTGGGACGTGTGGTCTGTGGGATCCTCAAAGGCAAAGAGAAACTGGGAGTCAGAGTGCAGGGGGATGCAGAAGAAGTCATCCTTGAGGTCCAGAACAGTGAACTATTCTGCTTCCTCTGGTATTTGAGGGAGCAGGGTATAGGGGTTAGGTTCAACTGGATATAGAGGAATTACTGCCTCATTGATGAGTCTAATAACTTGCACTAATCTCCACTGAGTGTTTTGTTTTCGTACTGCTAGAATTGGGGTGTTGCAGGGACTGCTGCATTTTCTTACTAAGACTTGAACTTTTAAATGTCTAACAATATCCTGTAATCCCTTATGAGCTTCAGGCTTTAAGGGTATTGCCTTTGATAAGGAAAAGTGGTGGGGTCTTTTAGTCCGATTTGGACTGGGTGGGCATTTTTTGCCCTTCTGAATTGTCCTTCCAATGCCCAGACTTTTGATTCCCTCCTCAAGTAGGGGACAACAAATGGGTAAATTGTTCTCCATATTCATGTAGATAATAGCTCCAGCTTTGGCTAATATGTCCCTCTCTAATAAGGGTGGGACTTTCAGGCATACCAAGAAAGGCATGTGAAAAGAGTAAAGTATCCCAATTAAAACTGAGCAAGTGGGAGAAATACCTGACTTTAGGCTGTCCTAGGATTCCTCAGATGGTAACAGACTTTGAGGATAGCTGTTTGGGGCAGGAGATTAACACTGAGAAGGCCACACCAGTGTTCAGGAGGAAGTCAATTTCCTGGCCTTCAATGGTTAAATGTACCTGGGGCTCAGTGAGGGTGATGATATGAGCTGGTGTTTGCTCTGGGCACCCTCAGTCCTGTTGTTGGATCATCTGGTTGGGGGCTTCTGGCCCAGAAAACCTTTGTCCTCTGGGTAGTGCACCTTCCAGTGATTGCCTTGACATAGTGGACATGGGCAAGGGAGTGACTTTTTTTTGTTGAACAATCTTTTTTAACATGTCCTTGCAAACCACACTGATAACCAGCCCTACTGGGTGATTTGCCTGCTCCATTTTCTGTCCTCTCTGAACCACCAAGGTTTGTTTGTCTTAGGGGCATGACTAAGGCTGCTGCCTTTCTATTATCTTGCTTTTCCTTTTTGGCCTGTTCTTCTTGGTTCCTATTATAAAACGCTGAGGTTGCCAGGTTTATTAATGCCTCCAGATTTTGTTCAGGGCCCAAGGCTTGCTTTTGGAGCCTTCTGGTATCTGTGGCTGATTGGATAATAAACTTATCTTTTAGGATCAATTGACCCTCGAGGGAGTCAGGTGACGGGGGAATATATTTTCTTAAGGTCTCCCATAGTCACTCGAGGAAGGCGGTAGGATTTCCCCCCCCCCCCCCGAGTTATGGTGGACATCATTGAATAACTCATGGGCTTTTTCCTAATTCTCCTTAGTCCTCCTAGAACACAGGTCAACAGATGTGTATGACTCTAGTCCCTATGATCTGAGTCTAGGTCCCAGTGGGGATCCATGCTGGGGACGACTTGCTGACAGGTAGGGAATTTTCCCTTCTTGGTTGTCATTCTATCATTTACTTAACTAAGATATCAGGTATCTCCAAACTCTCAGGCTGTAGCTAAAGCCACATTCTTTTCATTAAAAGCCAGGGTTTGATCTAACATTAGCATTACATCTCTCCAAGTGAGGAAGAAGGTTTTCCCTACACCCTCTAGGGCACCTGTATACCTATCAGGATCATCTGAAAACTTCTCCAGATCTACCTTGATCTGCTTTAAATCAGAGAGTTAGAAGGGGACATGTACCTGGGATGGGCCAAATTCCCCTCCCCCTACAACCTGAAGAGAACATGACTGATAGCCTGGGGAGTTTTGCGTTCTCTTGGAGATTTCTTTGTTTCCTTCTCATTGGGGGAGATTAGAGGAGACTCATCGTAGGGAGGGGAGCTGTAGGAAGGTTAGGATATGGAGGTAAGCTGAGAGGTCCTCCTCTGGGATATAAATTTCAAACTTTGCATAGTTGTGGATTATCCTTCAATGAAAAGAAAGTTTGGACATAAGGTAGTTCACTCTATTTACCTTCTTTCTTACAGAAAAGATCAAGTTGCAGGATAGTATTGTCATTCATACTTCCTTAAGGTGGCCATTTTTCCCCATCAGAGAGAGAATATTGGGGCCAGGCCACAGGGCAGAAAAAAAAAAATAAACTGCTTCTTTTTCAGGGTTTGCCAATCAAATTGGTCCCAATGGCTTAGGATGTATTTCAAGGGTGAGCCTGTTGATGTCTGATTGTTTCCCATCTGGAAGAAAAAACTGCCCATGGTTTTCGTTTGTTTGTTTTCCCCCTTCTGCTCAAGAACCCGCAGTGGTCCCTGGACCCTACTGATCGGAATAGCTGTGCTCACTGAAGCAGCATCAGAAACACTAGTTTTCCTCCTAGACCACAAATAGGACCGAGGAAGGTCAGATTTAGCGGCCCTTAGTGACACATTCTCGAAAACCTGTCAGAGTCCTAAGCATTTTCTTATGTTAGTATTGGGACCTTATCCTTGTTCTGTAAAGATGATAGGCCTCAAAAATGGAGTGGAGGGCCATACCCTGAGGGAGGGAAGGGATCCCCAGGGTTGGAAGAGTGATGCATTTTGTCCTCACTTCTCATCATATGAATAGGAAGGATATCATTTCTGAGGCTTTCCATAGCCTAGCTTCGGGAATAGCTTTTGTTAGTTCTTCTAGTCGGAGGAGGAATCCTAAAATTCCAGATAGTTCCCCCATGGATGGGATTTGGGCAAAAATTATGTCTTTCTAATTGGTGAGCCCGGTGCCTAAAGAAGGGAACAGAGTCCTGACATTTATACTAGAAATCATTCTTATAGGAGAAACTAGAAGGGCACCAGGGACAGGGAGTGGTTTTTAGAAGCAGGACTAGCCTTGAAGAAGAGAGGTGGGAGGAAGTTTGTCTGATAGGCATTAGGACCCAGGAGGCAAGGGTCAGGATAGATAGGACAAATGCGTGAGTCTTACTTGGGCAACGTAACTTTGAGAGTTCCGCTCAGGGCTGCAGGGCCAACCAACTTTTTGTAAGGACCTCAGAGCTGAATGGCTTTCCTCTCTGCCGACCCTCAGCTCAGCCCAGAAGTACAGGAAAAGCAGAAGTTGGTTCCAGGCAAACCAATGCTCCCAACTCCCGAGTCAGGGGTTGTTAGAGAGCCCTTTCCCAGAAAGCCCAACACCCGTGTCTTTAGTCCGGTGGCCACACTAGTCACTTTTTACTGGCTGACAGGTGCCCAGTGTTTATCCCCCAAATTCTGAGTAAAAATAGGACAGAATAGCAAGTGAAAGGGGTCCAATTGTACTCACCAGGTACAAAATCCCAGACGAACCCCCAAGATATTCCGGACTTGGTTCCTTCTGGTGGGTTCATGGTCTCGCTGACTTCAAGAATGAAGCCGCGGACCTCTGCAGTGAGTGTTACAGCTCATAAAGGTGGCACAGACCCAAAGAGTGAGCAGCAGCAAGATTTACTGTGAAGAGTAAAAGAACAAAGCTTCCACAGCTGGAAGGGGACCCAAGTGGGTTGCTGCTGCTGGCTGGGGTGGCCAGCTTTTTTCCCCTTATTTGTCCTCTTCCATGTCTTCTTTCTATCCTATCAGAATGCCCTTTTCTCAATCCTCCCTGTGATTGGTTACTTTTAGAATCCTGCTGATTGATCCATTTTACAGAGCACAGATTGGTCCATTTTACAGAGCACTGATTGGTCCATTTTACAAAGCTCTTGCTAGCTATAGAGTGCTGATTGGTGCATTTTACAGTCCCCTTGTAAGACGGGAAAGTTCTCCAAGTCCTCTTCAACCTGGGAAGTGCAGCTGGCTTCACTTCTCAATGGTAGTTTGTATTTCTGTAGAACCGATGGTGATATCCCCTTTATCATTTTTTATTGTGTCTATTTGCTTCTTCTCTCTTTTTCTCTTTATAAGTCTGGCTAGTGGTCTATCTATTTTGTTGATCTTTTCAAAAAACCACTTCCTGGATTCATTGATTTTTTGAAGGGTTTTTCATGTCTCTATTTCCTTCAGTTCTGCTCTGATGTTAGTTATTTATTGTCTTCTTCTAGCTTTTGAATTTGTTTGTTGTTGCCTTTCTAGTTCTTTTAATTGTGATGTTAGGCTGTCAATTTTAGATCTTTCCTGCTTTCGCTTGTGGGCATTTCGTGCTGTAAATTTCCCTCCACATGCTGATTTAAATGTGTCCCAGAGAATCTGATACATTGTGTCTTTTTTCTCATTGGTTTCAAAGAACATCTTTATTTCTGCCTTCATATCATTATTTCCCCATAGTCATTCAAGAGCAGGTTGTTCAGTTTCCATGTAGTTGTGCAGTTTTGAGTGAGTTTCTTAATCCTCAGTTCTAATTTGATTCCACGAGTTTCTTAATCCTCAGTTCTAATTTGATTCCACTGTAATCTGAGAGACTTTTTGTTAGGATTTCTGTTCTTTTGCATTTACTCAGAAGTATTTTACTTCCAATTATGTGGTCAATTTTAGAATAAGTGTGATGTGGCTCTGAGAAGACTATACATTCTATTGATTTAGGGTGGAGAGTTCTGTAGATTTCTATTAGGTCCACTTTGTCCAGAGCTGAGTTCTAGTCCTGGATACCCTTGTTAATTTTCTGTCTCATTGATCTGTCTAATATTGACAGTGGGGTATTAACGTCTCCCACTATTATTGTGTGAGAGTCCAAGTCTCTTTTTAGTTCTTAAGACTCGCTTTATGAATCTGGGTGCTTCTGTATTGGGTGCATATATATTTAGGATAGTTAGCTCTTCTCGTTGCGTTGATCCCTTTACCATTATGTAGTCCTTGTTTGTCTCTTTTGATCTTTGTTGGTTTAAGTCTTTTTTATCAGAGACTAGGATTGCAACCCGGTTTTTTTTGTTTGTTTGTTTTGTTTTTTTGTTTTCCTTTTCATTGTTAAATATTCCTCCATCCCTTTATTTTGAGCACTTACAAGATGTCAGCTGTACGAGGTGTCTGTTGGCCCCTACTGGGAGGTTTCTCCCAGTCAGTAGACACAGGTGTCAGGGACCCATTTGAGGAGGCACTCTGTCCCTTATCAGAGCTCAAATGCTGTGCTGGGAGAACTGCTGCTCTCTTCCGAGCTGTCAGGCAGGGACATTTAAGTCTGCTGAAGCTATGCCCACAGCCGCCCCTTCCCCCAGGTACTCTGTCCCAGGCGGATGGGGGTTTCATCTATAAGTCCGTGACTGGGGTTGCTGCCTTTTTTTCAGATACGCCTTGCCCAGAGAGGAGGAATCTAGAGAGGCAGTCTGGCCACAGCAGCCTCGCTGAGCTATGGTGGGCTCTGCCCCGTTCAAACTTCTTGGTAACTTTGTTTACACTGGAGGGTAAAACTGCCTAGTCAAACCTCAGCAATGGCAGATGCCCCTCCCCACCACCAAGTTCCAGCATCTCACGTCGACCTCAGACTGATGTGCTGGCAGCGAGAATTTCAAGCCAGTGGATCTTAGCTTGCTGGGCTCTGTGGGGTGGGACCTGCCAAGCCAGACCACTTGGCTTCCTGTCTTCAGCCCCTTTTCCAGGGGAGTGTACGGTTCTGTCTCCCTGGCATTCCAGGTGCCATGGGGGTATGAAAACAAAACAAAACAAAAAACCTCCTGTAGCTAGCCCAGTGTCTGCACAAACAGCTGGCTAGTTTTGTGCTTAAAAATCCAGGGCCCTGGTGGCATAGGCACTGGAGGGAATCTCCTGGTCTTCTGGTTGTGAAGAATGTGGGAAAAGTGCAGTATCTGAACCAGAGTGCACTGTTCCTCCCGGTACAGTCTCTCATGGCTTCCCTTGGTTAGGGGAGGGAAATTCCTCGACCCCTTGCATGTCCCAGGTGAGGCGATGCCCCACCATGCTTCAGCTTACCCTTCATGGGCTGCAGCCTCTGTCCAACTATTCCCAATGAGATATGAACCATATACCTCAGTCGGAAATGCAGAAATCACCTGCCTTCTGCATTGATCTTGCTGGGAGCTGCAGACCAGAGCTGTTCCTATTCCATCTTGCCAGCCTCTCCTTTATTGCTTTAAATAGTAGATTTGCTCCTAGAAAGAAGTATCTTTTTATAGATTGATGAAATATTTAAATAACCTTTAAAGCAATAAGCAAACTTTAATGATATTTTGTTAGTTGCAAGGTCAGCAGTAGAACAGAAAGGAAGCATTCAGAGACTGCATTAATCCGAGTAGAGTTTCCCGGTCAAGAGAGGTGATAAATCTAGTGAATTCTGCACTCATCTGATCACATACATTGTACTGTGTTAAGTTCTGTTCACCGCTTTTTAAAATGGAAGTAGACGAGCATGTGTTCATATGTAAGACAATTATTATATGTTAAGGAAGTTCTGGAAATAATATATAGACTATTTAATCCAAGAATATTTGGATAAAAAGGATAATTATTTTTAAATATTTAAATAGCTGTAACATAAAAGAGAGAGTTCATTTTCATGTTTTCTTGTGGCTGCATCTAAAGCTAATGAGTGACATTTATAAAAAGTGAGTTTTTAGCTCAATATGGAAAAAACTTTTTAAAAATCAACACCTTCTAACAACAGATAAATCGAAAATAGTGGATGAATGATGATATACCTATGATGTTACAGAAAGGATTTCTATGCAAAATTTGATGTAACATAGAATTACAAACCTTCTGTGTCCTTTCTATCATAGATTATTATTATTCTAATAATTCATAACATGATAGCTTGAATTTTTGAATAAAAGTGATAAATCTGCTGAGGGTAAAATAAATAAAATGTAGTTCTATTTTTACTCCTAATTAAAGTTGTATGTAAATTTAATATTTACTTGTTTTTATATGTGACATAAAACCACAGAGAGATATATTTCTAAAATATGCTAATAAAATATTAATAGTTCAGCACCTGAGCAATGCTACTGTGAAAACATGTTGTCACAAGATCAAACTTACCAAGACAGTATTTATCTAC
Source organism: Chlorocebus sabaeus (assembly GCF_047675955.1). Taxonomy (NCBI): domain Eukaryota; kingdom Metazoa; phylum Chordata; class Mammalia; order Primates; family Cercopithecidae; genus Chlorocebus; species Chlorocebus sabaeus. The sequence goes on from NC_132919.1 coordinate 43,966,067, forward strand.
TTATTTGTGTAATTCAGCACTGATGTTTTTTCTGAGATAACAAACAAACAAACAAACAAAACACTAAAAAATCGAAGATGTAGAACAAACCTGAAATCTTTAAAAGTTATAGTGGATTTTTTAGTATAATTAATCATAGGAGTTACAAGACAATTTTGGTTGGCTGAGCAAGAGCCTGATAAAATCTCCTCCCACTTTTCCCAGTGTTTGTTCGTATCAGTTAATAACATGTGAACTTTGCTGCACTGGGGAGAACCAGGAGAATAGTGTGACATTCATCCTACAACCAGCTACTTGGACTGCGTTTAAAACAGGAGACTGGTTAAGTACGGGGACCCTGGAGCCAGAACATCTGACTCAAAATTCAAGTTAAGTTTCTTCAAAGCTAAGTGAGCCTGGGCAAGTAATCGAAGCTTTTATTGTCTCAGTTTTCTCATTATAAAATATTTAAAAATTAAGAAAATACATTCCATAGGATTATTGTGACACCCATAATTACAGTAATAGCTAATATTTATTGAATGCTCACTATGTACTTGGCACAATTCTAAATTGATTGCCTGTATTGTTCATTTAATCATTATAACACACTCTATAGTTGGTCAGTTTTTTTTCTTTTCCAAGTTGGGAAACTGAAGCACAGAGAGTTGGCAACTTATTCAAAGTAATGCTATTAACCCAAAAAAAATCCAGCTTCGAATATCACATTCTTAAGTATTACTCTCTAACCATATCAAGTAGGTCTTAGCACATGGTAAATAATTCAATAAATTATAGCTAATGTTATTATCATTAGAGTGAAGACATGTTTTCATATTGTTCAGTTACTGAACTTTATTAATACTGTATTACCATAACTTAGAAATAAAAGGGAGATATGGAGAAAGAGGTGATGCTAGAACCCTATGGTTGTGTCACTCTGAATGCATCTGATCTCATCTGGCAAACAGATTTAATGAGATTCTTTGTGTGACTCTAGGCACAAATGGAGCTACTTTGGATTCCAAGTAAAAAGGCAATAAAAGCCATCTCTCTCTTTCTGTTCAGAACTCTTTTAGGGACAACATGGCAGGCAGTGACAATGGCGAAGCTTGACCACGGGACTTTGCAGTCACTGAATATATAAAAGGGGGAATAGAGTGAAAACCACATGGCAGTAGTTTCGACACTGGTTTTTAAGCATGATTAAGGCACCACTTTTAGAACTTCTTATTATAGCCAAAAGAGATACTGAGGTGAACGAATATTCATCAGATATATCAGTGGGGGCTCAAGCTGCCATAATTTGATAATTTAAAATAAATGTGGGTTCTACTGGCAGTGGATAGCTCAGAAAGCTCCTATCATATACTCTCTCAAATAACAAATATGAAATCTGTTCCAAAAATAAAAAATAAATAACAAAACCTTCCCAAAGGCATCGGAGAGTGACAAAAAGCGGACAGACTATGGGGTGGAGATGGGGACCGGAATCGATACTGGGAGGGGAATGGCACTGGGAGAGTTTCCCATTTTCTTTGTTTCCATCCTGAGAATGACAATGTGTGCACACGGGGTGATAAAACTACAAGAAAGTCTGGTGTCGTGTTGGCTCAAAGAAACAGAGGAGAAAGTTCAGGGCAACCACAGTTATAGAAAAACAGGTTAGGAATCCTGGGGAGACCCACAGACGGAAAGTCCAATAATTAGTGTATAAACTCTTCCCAGATATCGATTACCTCTGAATCACATCTGTGCGTGGTAGACTTTCAGTAACATAGCAAGGCAAAAAGGACAGAATTGAGATCAGGACCACTGCCCAGGAGAAAGAATGTGCAGTTTAAATTTACCAAAACAATTCACTAAAACAAATACTTGTACACTGTATAGGGCAATGTAAGAGAATCCAGAGTCTCTATAATATTAAATGCATATATCCAGGATACAGTACAAAACTTACTTAACAAAAGAAGAAATCAAAATTGGGAACCATTTTCTTAGGGGAAAAGACCAGTAAGAAAAATAATGATCTTGAAATGGCCAAGTTGTTGTACCTATCAGGCAAAATTTTAAAGCAGATTATTACTGAGCAAATTATTATTATACTCAATAATATAAGGGAAAAATACTTAGAATGAATAAAAAGATAGAAATAGAAAATTGAGAAATGGAACATTAAAATATGGAATTTTTAGAACTGGAAAATACAATATTTGAAATTAAAAAAAAACTCATTGAATAAGCTTAACAGCAAAATGGAAATGACAAAGAAAAAGTTCAATAAATTTGATGACCGAACAGGAGAAAATATTCAATCTGAAGGCAAAGAAAAAATACTGAAAAAAATGAACAAAGCCTCAAAGGCATAACATTTGTTTTATTACATGTGAAATTTGAGTCCAAAGAGAAAGATAGAAGAAAAAAACAAGACAGAAAAATATGTGAAGAAATAATGTCCCTCAAATTCCCAAATTTTGCAAAGACACAAATTTATAGATTCAAAAAGCTAGAAAGCTCTGAGCAGGATAAATACAAACAAAAGTATTCCTAGGCAATGATATAGTTTGGCTGTTTTCCCACCCAAATCTCATCTTGAATTTAGTTCCCATAATACCCACATGTTGTGGGAGGGATCCAGTGGGAAGTGATTGGATCATGGAGGCAGTTTCCCCATGCTGTTCCCATGACACTGAGTTCTCATGAAATCTGATGGTTTTATAAGGGGCTTCCCGCTTTGCTTGGCACTCATTTGCTCTCCTGCCACCCTGTGAAGAGGGGCCTTCTGCCATGATTGTGTTTCCTGAGGCCTCCCCAGCCATGTGGAACTGTGAGGCAATTAAACCTCTTTTCTTTATAAATTACCCAGTCTTGGGTATTTCTTCATAACAGCATGACAACAGACTAATACAGCATGTTACAATAAAACATCTGAAAACACAAAAAAGACACAAAAGAGTACATGCTGTATGATTTTATATGTGAAATTCAAAAAGAAATGAAACTAATCTATGATGACAGCAGATAAGTTATTGTCCAGGGCCAAGGGTGAGGATAACCTCAAGAAAACGAGGAGCCTTTCTGAAGTGCTGGACCTATTTTATGTCTTAATGGTAGAAATGTTTATGCAATTGCATATGTTGTCTAGATTCAATGAATCATATACTTACAATGGGTGCATTATTTTTATGTTACAGCTCAATAATGTTGATTTTTTAAAATGAAAGTAGTGTTTGGGAAAGTATCCTCCCAAAGTGCAGTTGTATATCAAGGATTCTAATAGCCAAACTATGTTCTTGACTTCTTAAGGGCCATTCAAAGTAGAATAAGAAAATATGCCGATTAGCCATATTGGCTAATAGACTTAGAGTATCAGCAAGTCAAATGAAACGTCCGTATGCATACAGAAACAGTTCAGAGAACCCAAGTTTGGTAGCGTAGCACATTTTCTGATTTGGTTTATATCAGTTTGTTCAGAAATTTAAATTTTTTGTTATTGCTTTTCAACCATATAAATTTATCATTTGTATTAATGAAACCTTCCTGAAATCATGCAGTATTAAGTACAAGACTTTTTAAAACCCAATTTCTATGCTAAAATCTTACCAAGGATATGAAATTTCAAGGTTTTCTATGCCAAGTACCTAGGATAATGTTTGCAAATATTGTAGTGTTTCAGTATCTTGCAAAATTAATATTCTAAGGAGTATGAGTAACACTTTGAATCTAATCTCTGTAAGCATATCTTATTGGCTATTGCTTACCCTTTCATACTTTTGTTAGGTGGGTCATTTTAAATATGTAATGACAAGTTATGATTTCTATTAATAGATTTAACCCTATAATTACATGGTTTGGAAATGTGTGATTATAATTTTGTGGAAGAAATACCTTAGCAATGCTCAGAAGTTTGAGAAAAGTTAGTGTCAGTCTGAACATCTAGATAAACATTGCAATTAATAAAAAAATAAATAGAAATAATCTTATTTCATGGACATTGTCTAATAAGCTATTGGATATTTTAACTAGATACAAGTATGTCTGTGATATAAATAATTAACACATTTTAATTAAGTATAAGAAAATTTTGGCAGGCATGGTGGCTCATACCTATAATCCTAGCACTTTGGGAAGCTGAGGCAGGAAGATCAGGCTCAATATCAGGAGTTTGAGACCAGCCTGGGCAGTAGAGTGAGACTCTGTCTCAAGACAAAAAACAAACAAAAGCTTAGGAAATATTAATAGATCTTCATAAATTAGTTGTGGTGTCTCTGAGAACAGGGACCATGCCTGTCTCATCTTTGTATTTACAGTAGTAGTTCAGCTGTCAGTTTTAGCTTAAAATCTAATGAGACCCACAGAAAAGTGTTTATCTGAAACATATTAGCTTTGCTGCTCACACAGAAACAAAACCTTTTCCCATATTTTGTTTCAGTGCTATTCCTTTAATTTTTGTTCTTTAATATTGCTAAAAGAAATGACTATATTTGGAAAGCTCCAACAATTGTTGCAGAACAATTGTTGAAGGCATTGCCCATTTTGTAGTTCAACGTATCTTATATAATGTCTGAGAAAACAGATTGCTTTTAGGCTTTAGTAGGAAACTTCCCCTAACTACACTTGCCTTTTATTAAAAAATAAGAAATAGAGAAGCTAGGACTTTTTTTTTTTTTTTTTTTTTTTTTTTTTGAGACAGAGTCTTGCTCTGTCGCCCAGGCTGGAGTGCAGTGGCCGATCTCAGCTCACTGCAAGCTCCGCCTCCCGGGTTCACGCCATTCTCCTGCCTCAGCCTCCCAAGTAGCTGGGACTACAGGCGCCCGCCACCGCGCCCGGCTAGTTTTTTCTATTTTTTTAGTAGAGACGGGGTTTCACCATGTTAGCCAGGATGGTCTCGATCTCCTGACCTCGTGATCCGCACGTCTCGGCCTCCCAAAGTGCTAGGATTACAGGCTTGAGCCACCGCGCCCGGCCAGGACTTTTTTAAAAAATTAAGTAGAGACTAGATTTTCCATTTGTCCTATGATGTAAAATTTACACTATAGAAAAACATACATTTCTTCTACCACCCCTATCTTAAGACCCTTCAGTGACATCCCATTACTTTTTTTTTTTTTTTTTTTTTTTTTTTTTGAGATAGAATCTCACTCCGTCACCCAGGCTGGAGTGCAATGGTGTAGTCATGGCTCACTGCAGTCTCGACCTCCTTGGCTCAAGCGATCCTCCCGCCTCACGCTCCTGAGTTGCTGGGATTAGAGGCATATGCCACTGCACCTGGCTACAATTACTCTTCTGCTAAAGATAAATCTCCTTAGTATGGCCTCCATGGCATTACATGGGGTAGCTACTGTCCATCTCTCTTGACACATCTCACTACTAGAATGCACTGCAGTTCTACATTCTCCTCTACTCTCCTGGTTCCCTTTTGCCCTCTGCCTTCTGCCTTCTCACTATACATGTGTCACTTTCCTTATGGTCTTGGTACAATCATCACTTCCTTAGGAAAGCCTTTATAGTCCTCCTGAGTAGATCAGATCTTTGGGTACATACTCCCACAGAATCAAATACGTATCCTTCAAAGTCCTTATCACACTCTGTAGCTAAATACATGTTGCATAATCATTTAGTTAATGTCAATTTTCTCATTATTGTGTGAACTCTCAATGGGCAGACAAGGACTATGTCCACCTATGCTCCCCTCAATAAACCTAATACTAAGTACAATACCTAGAAGTCAAACTGTTCAAATCAGTTTTCCTTTCCTTCCCTTCCCTTCCCTTCCCTTCCCTTCCCTCCCCTCTCCACCCCTCTCCTCCCCTTACCCCCCCTTTAGCCCACTCCCCTCCCCTCCCCTCCTTTTCCTTCCCTTCTCTTTTTTCTTTTTCTCTTTCTTTCTTTCTCTTCCTTTCTTTCTCCTTTCTTTCTTTCTCTTTCTTTCTTTCTTTCTTTCTTTCTTTCTTTCTTTCTTTCTTTCTTTCTTTCTTTCTTTCTTTCTCTTTCTCTTTCTTTCTTTCTTTTTCTTTTCTTTTCTTTTCTTTTCTTTTCTTTTCTTTTCTTTTCTTTTCTTTTCTTTTCTTTCTTTCTCTTCTTTTTCCCTTCCCTTCCTTTCCCTCCTTCATTCCTTCCTCCCTCCCTCCCTCCATCCCTCTCTTCCTCTCTCTCTCTCTCTTTCTTTTGTTGACAGAGTTTCGCTCTTGTCACCAAGGCTGGAGTGCAATGGCATGATCTCAGTTCACTACACTCTCTGCCTCCCAGGTTCAAGCAATTCTTCTGCCTCAGCCTCCCAAGTAGCTGGGATTACAGGCATCCACCACCATGCCTGGCTAATTTTTGTATTTTTAGTAGAGACGGGGTTTCACCATGTTGACCAGGACAGTCTGGAACTCCTGACCTCAGGTGATCTACCTACCTCGGCCTCCCAAAGTGCTGGGGTTATAGTTGTGAGCCACTACCTCAAATACATATTTCTTAAATAATGAATGACTGCAGGGAATGTCTTTATATGGACAATTTTTACACAATTATTCATGTAGGACAAATTCTTAGATGTGGAAGTAAGTCCGCTTTTTACCCAGCACTCAGCATGTGCGAGCTCCTGTATCAGACATTGCAGTGAGTAAAAAAACTTCTCTGACCTCAAGAAGCTTATAGCTTTATAAGAAGAATAAAAGTAAGACTCAAGTGATCATAGTGCCAAGTAGAGTTTGATAAATGCCACAGAGATGGTTCTACATCACTCAATATATTTCCCAATGTTTACTTTGGTGACTGAGTACGTAATACGGTACTAATGTTAAGGACTTTGATTTCAAATATGATATAAATCTTATATGTATTTTCAACCTGGAATTATCTCTTAACTCTTCAGGTTTTTCATAACATCCTTCTGTGGAAAAAAACATACACAAAAGAAGCAAAAAATGACAACAACAGACAGCTTTCCTATTAAAGTTTTGAGTAGAGAAAAGACAAGTGCTTTGAATGAGTAGCCCTTTAACATGGGCATGACCTACTTCAAATTAGCGACTCACCCAGTCTTGCTTCATTGCAATTGCTGCTGTTTGTTTAAGATCCATTGAGCTAGCTTTTATAAATTATCCCTTAATATGTCGTGGACACTTTGGTGTGGGGAGGATGCTCACTTTCCCCCAGAAGCTAATGAAAATTCAGTGTTTGCCTCTTCCCTGTACTTCATTGCAAAAATCAATGCCTGAAATACAATAGCTGCATAGTGATGATCTGTGATTCTGTTGCCTTCACAAAGCTGAAAATTATAGCTCAAAAGGCAATCTTTCTTTCTCTTCTCTGAAAACTTTAAATTCACACATCTGCTGCCTTCTCGACCTTGAGCTTTCTATCTTCTTATCAGACAAGAATATTTTCTTCTTTCTTTTGTAGAAGGTGCTGACTCTTCCTGGAAGCTAGGCCCGGAGTGCAGCTGCTCACTGAACACCTGTGGCTAGATTTGAAATCTCTACAGTCTCCCAGACTAAAGAACTGTGCAAACTGAAAATTAAAAAGTAACTTTCTGACTTTTTAGCAATAAATTTTATTTGCTGGTGTCAAAATACAACAGCAGCAATATTTACTAGGTCAACAAAACCAAGGGATTTGTTTCTTTTATAGGAGTTTGTGGAGTAAGGATATCTGCAGAGGAAGAATGAGAAGTAAGATTGAGGGAGCAAAAATAGAATATTGACTCCATCTATTTAACTCCTTCTTTTAAAATAGGAGGTTTAAAACCTGAGGTCCAGGTAGGTTTACTGAGGACCTGAGACCAAGGATAGGTCTTAAGGGGTGTTTAGTCCGTATGCGGGGTTATAAGCTTAGGTAAACTTAATGAATCCTTTGATTTCATCAAATTTCAAAGGGAAAGTAAGAGGTCATAAAACAAAAAAGGAATTATAAAATAAAATAGAAATAATGAAATAAATAATAGAACTACCTCATAAAGTTCTGAAAAAAAAGTGCTTGTAGTGCATGAAACTACTACTGATATTAGTGATTAGTGTTTATTTTTGTTTTGTATAAGATGATCATAAGGAGGCTGGATATGGTGGCTCACACCTAGAATCCCAGAGTTTTGGGAGGCCAAGATGGGAAGATTGCTTGAGGCCAGGAGTTTGAGACTAGCCTAGGCAAAAAAGTGAGACCCCCACCTTTATTTTAAAAATCAAAAAATTAGCCAGGCATGGTAGCACATGCCTGTGGTCCCACCTACTTGGGAGGCTGAAGTGGGAGAACCGTTTGAGCATAGGAAGTTGAGGCTACAGTGAGGTGTGATTGTGCCACTGCACTCTAGTCTGAGCAACAGAACAAGACCTTGTCTCAAAAAAAAAAAAAAAAAAAAAAGTTATCATAAGAGCAACTAGTACTAGCCCAGAGAAAGAAAGCTTAAGAAGGAAGGCAATATCTGTTCTCTAATATTTTTAGAACCATATTGATTGATGAAAGATTTGAATATTCCCAAGAGGGGAAATTGAGCTAATTAGTAAAATTATATTGAGATAGCCCTACAAAGAACTTCCCAGAACTCATGTCTCAAAAGATGGGATAGACTGTTTCTGTTTAAAATGAGTGTTATTTGTCACTGGAGGTGCAAAAACAGTTATTGAATAATTCAGGAAGGTGGAGAAACTTGCCCAAGCTCATATAGCTCATGAAAATCAGAATCAGGATTGAAACTTCAGTCTGATCTAAAAGCTCTTGCCAAACTTTTGAGAGGTGCGGATTCTCTCTTGACATCACACCATTAAAGGGACATACACTTGCCTACAGGTGGCACTGTTGAACAATTTGTTAAACAACTTAATTGCTAAATTCCATAAATATGTATATTCTCTTGAATTGATTAAATTTGTCTTAGAGTCTTAGCATCTGCTCAGGATAATGTATAATATTCCTTAAATGCAATAACCAAAAGTTGTTCTTATTCCTATCATAGCTGCCGCTTGATTGGCTGATTCAACTCCTGAATTTTAAACCTATCAAAACACAAATGACCCACTGCCAGTCCCCTCATTAGCCAGTGAAGAAATGCTACAGGTTCCCCTTAATAAAGAACACTGTTCCTTCATCACATTCTTATATTTCTCCCTGTGGTGTTTGAGAAGAGATAGCAGCATATCTAATCAATTGTTGCCTGGATGAAATTACCCTTATGTCCTGGTTTCCTGCTTATCAACAGACTGAAGAGAACTCTTTTGTTGTCATGTAGAAGTGGGTGGATCACTTTCTTCTGTTTCTCAAAAAATCATTCACATTTGGGATGCTAAGCAATTAGAGCATCTAATTCTAATGTATGTAACAAACCTCCTGTTTCACCTCAGCACAGGCTCATTATGTCGTGCAAGACTGCTGCATGTTGAATTTGCACCTTCGGTAATTAGTACAGCTATTCTGCCAGCCCTCCTTCCTGCCTTTGCCAACATTTTCTGTGTTAGCAAACAAGCATCAATCACCAACCCGATGAGCAAAATTAAGGCCTCTCCGTGCAACTCAATTCACAAACTAGACTGAAATTCCAGGTTTAAGAACTCATCTTTGCCAACATTGCAACTACATGTAACAAAAATAGCGAGAGTGAACATAATAATAATGACTTTTACTGAGTACTTACTGCATGCCAGCACTGTGCTAAATGCATTACGTGGTTTGTTTCCCATAATCCTAATAAGAAGCCTAAGGGGGAGTCCTCATATCTGCCCACTTTATAAATAAAAAAATGAGCCACAGAGAAGATAAATAACACGCTCAAAGCCATAGAGCTGTCAAGCTTTGGAGCCAGGATGAGATGACAAGCATCATCTGCCAGTTCCACATGGAATTGTAACCTTCTGAGAAAAAAAAATGCTTGGATTCTCTGACCCAAAGCTGACCAAGTTACCACTGAATCAGACACTCATTACCCAGAAAAGGAGCATGGTCAAATGAGATCTGCATTGGAAGTCAGGAAGGCATGGGAAATTTCCCAGGGTCTTAGAGACTTTCTGAAAAGGGGGTTCAGGTGAAGAAAGAGGCATAGGGTAGTTGAAGAAAAGGAATAGAGCTGTTTCATGATATTTTTCATATTGATGTGATTTGAATGTATCTCTACACTGGGATGCATCCCTGCATAGGAGTTCTGAGTGTGAGAGAGAGAGAGTGTGTGTGTGTGTGTTTGTGTGTATGCATGCATGCATGTGCATGTCATGCTATTGTTGCTCTTATTGTCATGGGGAATCTTAAGGAAAGAATGTGGCTCAGTGGCAAAGTTTCAGACTGACTGACAATTACTCACATTCTTTCTACAGAGATCACAGACTGGCTCAGTGGCAAAGTTTAGGACTGACTGACAATTACTCAGTCTGTGATCTCTGTACCTGACCTGTCCTTTTGTGCCAAATTTGCTTTTTTGAACCATCAGGACTTTTTCATAATGACCTGGTTCTTGGGGAAAAAAAAAAAAAAAAAAGATGAAAATAAGAATAGTGATTAGATAAACTTTGCTAAGGTGAATTCTTTTAAAAGGTCAGACTTTCATTTTGAAATTATGTTATCTTATTTTTCCTTCCGGCACACAATCCCGACTTTCATACCAACCTACTTGCTGAACATGGCAAGTTTTTAGATTCTTAACCACCATGTTCTACATGCTTATTTATTCAGAAATAGTTTTTCTTGTTATTGAAGCACCCTAATGCCAATGACAACTGTAACCATTACTACTTACTAAACAATTGTTAAAATAAGTTACTGAAGTCTAATGCCTAGCAAGACAATATTTCCAGTGGTTAAAACTCTATAGTTGGACTCTCTGGATTCAGTGATGATTTGTGAGATTTTGGTGCACCCTTCACCGAAGCAGTGTACACTGAATCTAATTTGTAGTATTTTATCCCTCAACCCCCTCCCACCCTTTCCCTGGAGTCCCCAAAGTCCATTGTATCATTCTTATGCCTTTACACGCTCGTAGCTTAGCTCCTACTTATGAGTGAGAACATACAATGTTTGGTTTTTCCATTCCTGAGTTACTTCACTTAGAATAAGTCTTCAGTTCCATCCAGATTGCTGTGAATGCCATTAATCTGTTCTTTTTATATGGCTGAATAGCATTCCATCATACACACACACACATATCACAATTTCTTTATTCATTTGTTGACTGATGGGCATTTGGGCTGGTTCCATGTTTTTGCAATTGTTAATTATGCTGCTGTAAACATGCATATGCAATATCTTTTTTGTATAATGACTTTTTTTCCCTCTGAGTAGATACCCAGTAGTGTGATTGCTGGATCAAATGGTAGTTCTACTTTTAGTTCTTTAAGAAATCTCCACACTGTTTTCCATAGTGGTTGTACTAGTTTACATTCCTATCAGCAGTGTAGAAGTCTTCCCTTTTCACCACATTCACCCCAACATCTATTATTTTTTGATTTTTTTGATTATGACCATTCTTGCAGTAGTAAGGTGTTATCACATTGTGGTTTTTATTTGCATTTCCCTGATCATTAGTGATGCTGGACTTTTTAAATATATTTGTTGCCCATTTGTGTATCTTCTTTCGAGAATTGTCTATTCATGTCCTTAGCCTACTTCTTGATGGAATTGTTTGTTTTTTTCTAGTTCATTTGTTTGAGTTCCTTGTAGAATCTGGATATTAGTCTTTAGTCAAATGTATAGATTGTGAAGATTTTCTCTCATTCTGTGGGTTGTCTGCTTACTTTGCTGACTGTTCCTTTTGCTGTATAGAAGCTCTTCAGTTTAATTAAGTCCCACCTATTTATTTTTTTGCATTTGCTTTTAGGTCATGAAGTCTTTGCCTAAGCCAATGACTAGAAGGGTTTTTCCAATGTTATCCTCTATAATTTTTATAGTTTCACATCTTACATTTAAGCCCTTGATCCATCTTGGGTTGATTTTGGAATAAGGTGAGAAATGAGGATCCAGTTTCATTCTACATGTGGCTTGCCAATTATCCCAGCACCATTTGTTGAGTAGGGTGTCCTTTCCCCACTTCATGTTTTGGTTTGCTTTGTTGAGGATCAGTTGGCTGTAAGTATTTGGGTTTATTTCTGGATTGTCTATGCTGTTCAGTTGGTCTAGGTGCCTATTTTTATACCAGTATCATGCTGTTTTAGTGACTATGGCCTTATAGGATAGTTTGAAGTCAGGTAATGTGATGCCTCCAGATTTGTTCTTTTTGGTGAGTCTTCTTTGGCTATGTGGGCTCTTTTTAGTTCCATATGAATTTTAGGGTTGTTTTTCCTAGATCTGTGATGAATGATAGTGGTTTTTTTGGTGGGAATTACATTGAATTTTTAGATTGCTTTTGGCAGTATGGTCATTTTCACAATATTGATTCTACCCATCCATGAGCATGGGATGTGTTTCCGTTTCTTTGTGTCATCTATGATTTCTTTCAGCAGTGTTTTGTAGTTTTCCTTGTAGAGGTCTTTTACCTCCTTGGTTAGGTATATTCCTAAGTTTTTTGTTTTTTTTGTTTTTTGTTTTTTGCAGTTGTTGTAAAAGGGATTGAGTTCTTGATTTGATTCTCAACTTGCTTGTTGTTGATGTATAACACAGTTACTGATTTGTGTACATTAATTTTGTATTCTGAAACCTTGCAGAATTCATTTATCAGTTCTAGGAGCTTTTTGAAGGAGTCTTTAGGGTTTTTTAGGTATACGATCATATCATCAGCAAAAAGTGACAGCTTGATTTCCTCTTTACTGATTTGGATGCCCTTGATTTCTTACTCTTGCCTGATTGCTGTGGCTAGGACTTTCAGTACTGTGTTAAATAGAAGTGATGAGAGTGGGCATCCTTGTCTTGTTCCAGTTCTCAGAGGGAATGCTTTCCACTTTTCTCCATTCAGTATTATATTAGCTATGGGTTTGTCATAGATGGCTTTTATTACATTGAAGTATATCCCTTGTATGCTGCTTTTGCTGAGGGTTTTAATCATTAAATGATGTTGGAGTTTGTCAAATGCTTCTTCTGCATCTATTGAGATAATCGTGTGATTTTTGTTTTTCATTCTGTTTATGTGATGTATCACATTTATTGACTTGTGTATGTTAAACCATCCCATATTCCTGGTGTGAAACCCACTTGATCATGATGCATTATCTTTTTGATATGTTGTTGGATTCGGTTAGCCACTACTTTTTTACGAATTTTTGCATCTATGTTCATCAGGGATATTGGTCTGTAGTTTTCTTTTTTTCTTATGTCCTTTACTGCTTTTGTTATTAGGGTGATACTGGCTTCATAGAATGGCTGAAAGAGGATTCCCTTTTCCTCTATCTTGTGAAATAGTTTCAATAGGATTGGTACCAATTCTTTGAATGTCTGATAGAATTCAGCTGTGAATCCATGTGTTCCTGAACTTTTTTTGTTGTTGGTAATTTTTTTATTACCATTTCAATCTTACTGCTTGTTGTTGGTCCGTTCAGGGTTTCTAATTCTTCCTGATTTAAGCTAGAAGGATTATATCTTTCCAGGAATTTATCCGTCTCCTCTAGGTTTTCTACTTTACGCATGTAAAGGTTTTCGTAGCAGCTTTGAATGATCTTTCGTATTTCTGTGGTGTCAGTTGTAATATCTCCCATTTTTTTCTAATTGAGTTTATTTGAGTCTTTTCTCTTCTTGGTTAATCTTGCTAATGATGTATCAATTTTATTTATCCTTTCAAAGAACCAGCTTTTTGCTTCATTTATCTTTTATAATTTTTTGTTTCAATTTCATTTAGTTATGCTCTGATCTTGGTTATTTCTTTTTTTCAGCTGGATTTTGGTGTGGTTTGTTTTTGTTTCTCTGCTTCCTTGAGGTGTGACCTTAGATTGTCTACCTGTGCTCTTTCAGACTTTTTGAAGTAAGCATTTAAGGCTTCAAACTTTCCTCTTAGCACTACCTTTGCTGTATCCCAGACGTTTTAATAGGTTGTGTCACTATTATCATTTAGTTCAAAGAATTTTTTAATTTCCATCTTGATTTTACTGTTGACTCAATGATCATTCAGGAGCATGTCATTCAATTTCCATGTATTTGCATGATTTTAATATTCCTTTTGGAGTTGTTTTCCTATTTTATTCCACTGTGGTCTGAGAGAGCACTTGATATAATTTCAATTTTATTAAATTTATTGAGACTTGTTTTGTGGCCTATCATATGGCCTATCTTGGAGAAAGTTCCATGCACTGTTGAATAAATGTATGTTCTGTGGTGATTGGGTAGAATGTTCTGTAAGTATCTGTTAAGTTCTTTTGTTCTAGGGTATAGTTTAAGTCCATTGTTTCTTTGTTGACTTTCTGTCTTGATGACCTATCTAGGCTGTCAGTGTAGTATTGAAGTCCCCCACTATTATTGTGTTGCTATCTATCTCATTTCTTAGGTCTAGTAGTAATTGTTTTGTAAATGTGGGAGCTCCAATGTTAAGTGCATATATATTTAGGACTGTGATATTTTCCTGTTGAACAAGGCCTTTTATCATTATATAATGTCCATCTTTGTCTTTTTAAACTGCTGTCGCTTTAAAGTTTTTATGTCTGATATAAGAATAGCTCCCCCTGCTTGCTTTTGGTGTCCATTTGCATGGAATATCTTTTTCCACTCCTTTACCTTAAGTTTATGTGAGTCCTTATGTGTTAGGTGAGTCTCTTGAAGGCAGAAGATGCTTGGTTGATGAATTTTTTATCTATTCTGCAATTCTGTATCTTTTAAGTGGAGGATTTAGGCCATTTACATCCAACATTAGTATGAGATGTGATGTACTGTTCCATTAATTTGATATTTGTTGCAGGAATACCTTGTGTTTTTTTTTTATTGTATTTTTATTTTATAGGTACTGTGAAATTCATGCTTGAAAGAGGTTCTGTTTTGATGTAGTTCCATAATTTGTTTCAAGATTTAGGGCTGCTTTTAGCAGTTCTTGTAGTGCTGGGTTGGTAGTGGTGAATTCTATCAGCATTTGTTTGTCTGAAAAGACTGTATCTTTCCTTCATTCATGAAGCTTAGCTGGATACAAAATTCTTGGCTGATAATTGTTTTGTTTAAGGAGGCTGAAGATAGGGCCCCAATCTCTTCTAGCTTGTAGGGTTTCTGTTGAGAAATCTGCTGTTAACCTGATAGATTTTCCTTTATAGGTTACTTGGTGCTTTTGCTTTATAGCTGTTAAGATTCTTTCCTTCATCTTGACTTTAGATGACCTGATGGCTATGTGTCTAGGTGATTATCTTTTTGCAATGAATTTCCTAGGCGTTCTTTAAACTTCTTGTATGTGAATATCTAGGTCTCTAGCAAGACTGGGGAAGTTTTCCTCAATTATTTTCCCAAATATGTTTTCCAAACTTTTAGATTTCTCTTTTTTCTCAGGAACACTGATTATTCTTATGTTTGGTCATTTAACTTAATCCCAAACTTTTTGGATCCTTTGTTTAATTACTTTTTATTCTTTTTTCTTTGTCTTTGTTGGATTGGGTTATTTTGAAAGCTTGTCTTCCAGATCTGAAGTTCTATCTTCTGCTTGTTCAATTCTATTGCTGAGAATTTCCGGTACATTTTGCATTTCTCTAAGTATGTCCTTTATTCCTGAAGTTGTGATTGTTTTTATTTACTCTATCTATTGAATATTTCTCCCTTCCTATCTTGTATCATTTTTTTAAAATTCCTTTAAATTGGACATTTTAAAAAAATTCCTTTAAATCTGATGCTTCCTTGATTAGCTTAATAATCAACCTTCTCAATTCTTTTTCTGGCAATTCAGGGATTTCTTCTAGGTTTGGATTCATCACTGGTGAGCTATTGTGATTTTACAGGGATGTTAAAGAACCTTGTTTTCTTATATTACTATAATTGTTTTTCTGGTTCCTTCTCATTTAGGTAGGATATGTCAGAGGAAAGATTGGGTGTGAGAGGTTGGCTACTGTTCAGATTCTTTTGTCCCATGAGATGCTCCCTTGATGTAGTACTCTCCCTCTTTTCCTAGGGATGTGGCTTTCTGAGAGCTGAATTGTACTGTTTGTTATTTATCTTCTGGATCTAGTCACCCAGCAGGGCTACCAGGTTCTGGGTTTGTACTGGAGGGTGTCTGTACAGAGTTCTGTGATGTGAACTGTCTTCAGGTCTCTAAGCTGTGTATACCAGAACCTACTCTATTGGAGATGGCAGGATAGTGAATTGGACTCTCTGAGGGTCCATAGTTGTAGTTGTTTAATGCACTAGTTTTGTGCTGGTTGGCCTCCTGCCAGCTGGTGGTGCTTTCAAAAGAACATCAGGTATGGTAGTATAGGGAATATCAGGTGGTGGATGGGTCCCTATAACTCCCAAAAGAATATACCCTTTGTCTTCAGTTACCAAGGTAGGTAGGGAAGGACCATTAGGTGAGGGCAGGGCTAGGCATGTCTGAGCTCAGACTCTCTTTAGGCAGGTCTTACTGTGGCTGCTGTGGGGCATGGGGGTGTGTAGTTAATGTACTTTATGTATGCAGGCCAATAGAGTTATATAAGTTCCCAAGGGGATTATAACTTCCTCTGGTGTGCCATGCAGGTTGTCAGAAAAGTGGAGGGAAAGCCAGCAGTTACAGGCTTCATCCAGTTCCTATGCAACTTAAAAGGCCAGTCTCACTCCCAGTGTGCCCCCTTGCCCTAACAGCACCAAGTTTGTTTCCAGGCAGTGGGCCAATAGGGCTGAGAACTTGCCCCAGGCTACCAGCCTCCTGACTGAGAAAGCAAGCTGAGCTTTTGCACCTCCTTGCCTGTGGTACCTGCACACTGGATTCATGTCCTTCCCTGAGTTCTGGCCAGAAAACTTTGCATTCAGTTGGGATTGTTACAAGTTCAGCTGAAGGTTTCCTTCTCCCTGTGGTCTTTTCCCAGTTACTGTGGTAGCTCTTCCCAAGGGTCCCTGTGAGACATGTCAAATGGCTTCCCTGTGAACCTAGAGAGTTCACAGGGCTTTTCCCATTGCTTCCTCTACCCCTGTATTTCTCTCAGCAATTTAAATTGTCTCAGCTCCAGGTAAGGTCAAATCCTTTCCCTGTTAGCTAGACCTTCCCCTGTTATCCAGTGAGGGTGTGTGTTTGGGGGCAGACAATCCCCCTTTCCGACTTTTAGTTTGGGCACTGAGAGTATTTAGGCTATCTCTTGGGTCCTGCAGGAGCAATCCACTTCCTTCAAAGAGTCTGTGGATTCTCTCAACTTTGTTGGTATCTTCATTCAGTAGTTCCTGGAACAAAAACTCACAATGCAAGTATCCACATACTACTCTGTCCTCCCAAGTGGGAGCTGGAATTTAGTCCTGCCTTCTATCTGCCATTTTTTTCAAAAGTTATAATTTTTCTAAATCTTGACTTTAATGTCTATAAAATGGGAATACCACTATCTACCTTATAAGATTATCATGAAGATTAAATTAGATAATTCAAGATTGACTTAGTACAACAAACACAGTTCAAAGCATCTGTATAATCTTAAGATAAAAATACTGATGTACTTGAACCCAAATAAGTTAAAAGTTTAAATAGTGTTGATCATAGTTTTGTGCATGCACGTTTTAAAATCAATATGGTATCTATTAATAAAGAAACAACATTTTTCTTGAATTCAGTATATTAGGGCCCATATGACAATACTGTTGGAACCTAGGTTTAGATTCCTTCCTGGGATAGGGGGTCGTCTCGAGAGACCACTCAACACGGGAGTCACAGCAGAGAGATTTATTACTAGCGCGCTAGGGTCCTCTGCACAAAGGTGGCAAAGGACCCCGATTGCTTGTTACAGGTAGTTTATATAGGCAAACACCACCGGTTCAAACAAGGCGCGAAATTCAAACAAAGCTTGAGGCGCGAGATTCAAACAAGGCTTAAGGTTCAAAATGATTGGAGCCAGCTATGGTGCGAGCAGGGTGTGTCTTTTCTGATTGGTTGGGGTAGGCTAGTTCTCTGATTGGTTGGGGTGGGCTCGTATGAGGGGTTTTTCCTGAAATTGTTTTTCTGTTTGCGTTCCGGGGATATTGGGTGTTTACTAAGGGACCATCTGGTGTTGGGTGGGTCTGAGTGGGTTGTTTTTCTAAGTTTCAAAATGGCCTAACTTAAGTTTCTAATTTTTATTAAGTTTCTAATTTTTATTCCTTTCAATACAACATATGAAATTCCCAGCATGTTCTGGAACCTAAACTCTTTGTTGCTGTGCTTTCTAAACTAATTTTAATGCAAAATATTAAGAAAAAAAATATTCATTACATAATTTTTTAAAAAATCATTTAATAAAGTTGAGTGACTTTTCTTGTTGGGATTAGTTTCTAAAATTCAAATGTGCATTGTGAATAGCCAAGATGGGGGTTTGTATATGCAACATTGCACATGTGCTTTTGACCAGGTGGTTATTTTCTCAAAGCAGACATAGAAGCCAGTTTGTGAGTGCAGCTGGATTCCCATGAGTCCTAGTAGGTATGTCAATTTCCAGCTTTGACTCCTCTTAACCTGGCCTAATTTATAGCACTTACATCTGTTGTTCTGGGCTATTTCACAAAACATGCATACATAAAGTACATAAGATCTTACGTTATTTGATTCAATTCAAAAACTGAATGTTTGAAAGTATAATAATTTGATCCTTTATGAGCCAGTAGTAATAGTGTGGGCAAGTGATGGAATTTAAAATAATCCAAAAAAGTTTCTTATTTGAAAGTGGTAGTACCAGATCATAGGCCATCAAGCCAGAGGATGTCATTTCCTGTTCTTTTCTTCCTCCAAATTAAACTCTGTTTTTTTCTTTAACTTTTAAGTTCAGGGGTACATGTCCAGGCTTGTTAACATAGATAAAGTTTTTGTCACAGGAGTCCGTGTGAAGACAGTCCATAAACAGGCTTTGTGTGAGCAACAAGGCTGTTTATTTCACTTGGGTGCAAGTCGGCTGAATCCAGAAAGAGAGTCAGCAAAGGGAGATAGGGGTGGAGCAGTTTGATAGGATTTGTGTATGTAGTGGAAAATTACAGTTAAAGATGGTTATCTCTTGTGGGCAGGGGTGGGGTCACAAGGTGCAGGGTGTGGAGATCATGAGACTCATTACCCAGGGGGGAATGTAACAAGGTCTATTGATTAGTTGGGGTGGGGCAGGAACAAATCACAATGGTGGAATGTCATCCTTTGTGGTTCTTCAGTTGCTCCAGGATATCTGAATGCATATGTGCAGGTCACAGGGGTTATGACGACTTAGCTTGGGCTCAGAGGCCTGATATTCCTGTCTTCTTATATTAATAAGAAAAACAAAACAAAATAGTGGTGAAGTGTGGGGCAGTGAAAATTTTGGGGAGTGGTATGGAGAGAGAATGGGGGATGTTTCTCAGGGCTGCTTCA
This sequence comes from Chlorocebus sabaeus, assembly GCF_047675955.1. Taxonomy (NCBI): domain Eukaryota; kingdom Metazoa; phylum Chordata; class Mammalia; order Primates; family Cercopithecidae; genus Chlorocebus; species Chlorocebus sabaeus. The sequence goes on from NC_132919.1 coordinate 43,985,379, forward strand.
AGTGGGATTAGGTGCAGCCTGGGAACCTAGAGAGGGAGAGATTGAAGAAAGATTTTGGGGTAAGAGGTGATATTGTGGGGTTGTTAGAAGGAGCATTTGTTGTATAGAATGATTGGTGATGGCCTGGATGCGATTTTGAAGGAATTGAGAAGTCAAATGAAAGATACAAAGTTCAAATAAGAGAAGGAGAAAAACAGTATTGAAGGACTAAGAATTGGAAGGACCCAGGATATCCAATTGGAGAGTGCCCAAGGGGGTTCAGTGTAATTATTTGCTTGGTTGGTGAGTTTTTGGACTTTATCCTTGAGTTTTCTTATGTTGTCAGATACCAGGCCAGACTGATTTATGTAAATACAACACTCTTCATTTAAAAATATACAGTCTTATTTTTTTTTTGAGCAGTGAGTAAGTTGAGGCCTCCATGGTTTTGGAGAAAAGAGAAATGCAAAGCCAGCAATTGTTTGTTAAAGAAGGATTAGAAACGGCTTGGAGAGAGTGAGTGAGATTGATAGTGTGGTGGAGATAGCTGGGGAGAGGTAGAGGGTGACATAAGAATGGGAACGAAAATAAGAGTGAGTATAAAAGTAAAGAATAGGACTTCATCAGGGTGAAAGTATTGGAGGGTGCCCTGCCAGGAAAGATCATCGATCCACTCCAAGAGGGAGTCAGGAATGGTGGTCTGGGGATAGTACCAGGAGATATCTGCTAAGATGGTTTGGAGAAAAAGTGTAAACCAGCAGTGTAAACAAGGGCAGGGCATTTATGAGTAGTTGAGAATGGTAAATAGGAGTATGACTAGACAGAAGATAGTAGGAATGACAAGTTTTTGGGACACAGTCCAAGTGAGGTGGGGCTGACTGCATAAACCCCTGTTGTGAAGAGTAGGGTAAGGAAGAAGAGACCTAATAAAAGTGAAAGGATGTATTAGGTTTATAAGGGTTACTATCATCCTTTAGGAATGTGGGTGAGTTTAAGGGAAGTAGGGGTGAGTACTTGCGACTTCCAGGAGAAAAAGGTGAGATCACCTGGTTGATGGGCACAGCTCTGTTATGGAACAGTGAACCTAATGGGGGTGGGGGGAGGGGTCCTGCAGATGGATGGCAGTTGGGGTGCTACAGATGACTAGGTAGGGTCCAGTCCATCGAGGCTGTAGGGTCTGAGGGGTCAGACTCTTAACAGGAACTGATCGTCCAGCTAGGGTGTCTTCATATGGCTGGGAACCTGGAGTAGGCAAGATAAAATTAGCAGCCTGGTGAATTTCCTGTCTAGCCTGCTGGAGGACTGGAAGATAGCCTCCTAGAGGGCTGGTGTCTGGGATGAGGTTGGGGCTGAGCAAAAAAGTGCATTCATATAAAAGTTCAAGTGGACTGTACCCTGTAGCATCTTGAGGACAGGGTTTAATTCTGAGAAGGGCAAGAGGTAAAAGTACTGTCCAGTCTTTATTAAGTTGGAGGCTGAGCTTGGTGAGGTATGTCTTTAAAAGACCATTAGTCTGTTCTACCTTTCCTGAGGATTGAGGATGGTAACGGTATGAAGTTTCCACTGAATACCAAGAGCCTGAGAAACTGCTTGGGTGATTTGACTAATAAAGGCTGGTCCGTTTTCGGACAGTATAGAGGTGGGAAGGCCAAACCGAGGAATTATGTCTGACAGAAGGTAAGAAATGACCATGGTGGACTTCTCAGACCCTGTGGGAAAGGCCTCTACCCATTCAGTGAAAGTGTCTATCCAGACCAAGAGGTATTTTATTTTCCTGACTTGGGGCATGTGAGTAAAGTTAATTTGCCAGTCCTGGGCAGGGTAGGGAAGGGAGGGGGACTGAGAAATCTCTGAGGAGTAGCAGAATAGCAGACGGAACACTGAGAAGTGATTTCCTTGAGGATAAATTTCCATAATGGAAAGCAAATGAGAAGTTCTAAGAGACAGGCTAGTGGCTTGTAACCTACATGGAAGAGGTTATGAAATGATGGCAGAATAGAATGGGCCTGTGAGGCTGGAAGGAGATATTTAACTTGGGCCAAGAACCATTTGCCTTGAGTGGGGAGGGATTGATAGAGTAAGTAGGAATGACTGATGAGAAGGAGAAAAACTGGCTATGAGGGACAGAAGTAGGAATGCTGGCTGCTTCTTTAGCTGTCTCATCAGCATAATTGTTGCCTTGAGCAATGGGGTCTGAGGCCCTTTGATGGCCTTTGCAGTGTAGGAATCCAGCTTCCTTTGGAAGTAAAGCGGCCTTGAGAAGAGTTTTTATTAAAGATGCATTAATGATGGAGGACTCTTGCATAGTGAGGAAACCCCTTTCTGCCCGTATAAAAGCATGGTGGAGCAGGGTATGGAAGGCATATTTGGAGTCAGTATAAATATTGACACAGAGTCCTTTTGCAAGAGTGAGGGCTCAAGTTAAGGCAATGAATTCAGCTTGTTGAGAGGTAGTGGAGTGGGGCAGAGCAGTAGCCTCAATGATAGATGTGGAAGATACTATGGCAAAGCCTGCCTTTGCTGGTGAGTGGCAATTAGGCCTGGTAGGACTGCCATCAATAAATCAAGTGTGATCAGGCTAAGGAACAGGAAAGAAGGAAATCTGGGGAAATGGAGTGAATGTCTGGTGGATCAGAGATACAGTCATGGGGGTCAGGTGTGGTATGGGAGGTCAGGTTGAAGTCTGGGCCAGGAACAATGGTAATTGTGGGAGACTCAACAAAGAGTGAGTACAGCTGAAGGAGCCAGCAGAAGTGGGGGGGGGGGGGTTGGGGCAGAAAGTATATGCATCAGGTGTGAGGAAGAAAATAGATTTTGAAACTTATGAGAACTGTAGAGTGAGTTGAGCATAGTTTGTGATTTTGAGGGCCTCTAAAAGTATTAGAGTGGTGGCAGCTGCCACACACAGACAAGAAAGCCAGCTTAAAACAAAAGGTCAAGTTGTTTGGACAAAAAGGCTACATGGCACTGTCCCAGTCTTTCTGTAAGAATTTCAGCTGCACAGCCCTGCACTTAGGCTGTGTGTAATGAAAAAGGTTGGAATGAGTCAGGGAGAGCTAGTGTTGTAGCAGTCTCTAGAGCTGTTTTCAAGGAATGGAAAGAGGAGTGGGGAAAGGATTTAGGATCTATGGTGTCAGCTAGGTTTCCTTTTGTGAGTTTATATAATGGTTTTGTTAGGATGGAAAAACCAGGTATCCAAAGGCAAAAGTATCCAACCATGCCCAGGAAGGAAAAGAATTGTTGCTTTGTAGAAGGGGTTGGGGTTTGAGAGATCAGCTGGACATGATCAGCAGGGAAAGCATGCATGTTTTCATGAAGACTTATGCCAAGGTAGTTAATGGATGGAAGAGAAATTTGAGCTTTGGAGGGGGATACCTGATATCCTTTGGAAATAAATGTTGAAGGAGCAGGAGGGTATCTTGTTGAGAGAACTCAAAGGAGGGTCTACAAAGTAGAAGGTCGTCAATATATTGAATAAGATGAGAAGTAGAGGAGTGGAAATAAAGTAAATCATGAGAAAGAGCTTGGCTGAAGTAGTGAGGGCTGTCCCTGAAGTCTTGTGGCAGTATAGCTTCTTGGAAGGATGGGTGTCAGGGTCATTCCAGGTAAAAGCAAAAAGAGACTGGGATGAAGGGTGAAGGGGAATAGTGAAAAAACATCTTTAAGATCAAGAATAGAATAGTGAGTTGTGGAGGAAGGTATTGAGGATAGGAGAGTATATGGGTTTGCTATCATGAATGGTTAGGCAAGACAATTTGGTTGATAAGGCAAAGATCCTGGACAGGCTTTAGTCCCCTCAAAGACTGTTGTGGGATGGGATACTGGCATTGAGCAGGGTAAGGATGATCAGGTTTTAATGGGATAGTAATGGGCATGTGATCGGTTGCCAGGGAGGAGTAGAAAGGTCCCATACTTGTGGGTTAAGGTGGAGGGATACAAGAGGAAGATGTGAAGGAAGCTTTCAGTTGGGGATAAGGGTGGCAATGAGATGTGGCTGTAGTCCAGGAATAGTCAGCATAGCAGATAATTTTGGTAAAACATCTAGACCTAATAAGGGAACTGGGCAGGTGGGGATAACTAAAAAGCAGTGCATAAAAGAATTTTGTCCAAGTTGGCACCAGAGTTGGGGAGTTTTAAGGGGTCTAGCAGCCTGGTCATCAATACCCACAACAGTTATGGAGGGAAGGGAAACAGGCCCTTGAAAAGAAGATAATGTGGAGTGGGTAGCCTCCATATTGATTAAGAAGGGGGATGGACTTACTTGCCACTGTAGCCCAAAGCGTCTGTGATGGTTCAGGAGGCTTCCGAGGCAATCGGGCAGCATAAGTCTTCAGCCACCAAGCTGAGCAGATCTGGGAAGGAGTCAATCAGAGAGCCTTGGGCCAGAGCTCTAGGGGCTCTGGGAGTGGCTGCCGGGTGAGTTGGACAGTCCAATTTCCAGTGGGATCCTGCACAGATGGGACATGGCTTAGGAGGAATCCATCATGGGGGTTGGTTGTACAGATTATTTCATCACCCCAGTATTAAGCCTAGTGTACATTTGTTATTTTTCCTGATCCTCTCCCTCCTCCCAGCCTCCACCTTCCAATAGGCCCTGGTGTGTGTTTTTCCCCTCTATGTTTACATGTGTTCTCATCATTTAGCTCCCACTTATAAGTGAGAACGTGGGATATTTGGTTATCTGTTCCTGTGTTAGTTCACCAAGGATAACAACCTCCAACTCCATTCATGCCCCTGCCCTGAAAAGGACATGATCTCGTTCTTTTTTATGGCTGCATACTAAAAGGTTTGGATTAGTCAGGGAGAGCTAGTGTTGTAGCAGTCTCTAGAGCTGTTTTCAAGGAATGGAAAGAGGAGTGGGGAAAGGATTTAGGATCTATGGTGTCAGCTAGGTTTCCTTTTGTGAGTTTATATAATAGTTTTGTTAGGATGGCAAAACCAGGTATATACACATTTCATGGTGTATATGTACCACAGTTTCTTTATTCAGTCTATCATTGATAGGCATTTAAGTTGATTCCATGTTTTTGCTATTGTGAACAGTGCTGCAATGAATGTACATGTTCATGTGTCTTTATTATAGAATGATTTATATTCCTTTGGATATATACCCATAATGGGATTGCTGGATCAAGTGATATTTCTGTCGTTAGGTCTTTGAGGAATTGCCACCCTGTCTTCTACAATGTTTGAACAAATTTACACCCCCACCAACAGTGTATAAATGTCCCCTTTTCTCCACAACTTCAACAGCAACTGTTATTTTTTAACTTTTTAATAATAGCAATTTTTAAAGAAGCATCCACCCATCTTCAGATTTCTGTGCCTATATCCAAAGCCAATTCAGGTTAGAAGGACAAGTAGCGATGTCTCTTGATTCAATAGCTTGTCTTCCTGTTTGGCTCCCATCTGTGTGGGTATCTTAGGAAGCCAGGCTTCCATTTTGGTCGGGAAAATCCTATATTGAACCAGATTTTGCCACATGGATGGTGTAAGTTTTATACATGTATGCCTTTTGATGAATAATTCAAGAATATTTGAATGCATAAGAACAGTTGTAGTAGAATATTTTTTGGCAATATTATTTGTACTTGCTGTCCTCCCTGCCTGGGAAGGTCTTGCCCCAGACACATGCATGGCTGGTTCCCTCATGTCCTTCAGTTCTTTGCTCACAAGTCTTCCCTGGCCACTTATGAAAAACAGCAGCCCTTCTTCTATACTCCCTTTCTGTGGAGTCCTCTGCTTTTGGTTTTCTATAGTACTCTACACCACACGTGGCACACTATTAGTTTACTTGTTTATGTGTTTAGTTTCATTATCCCACCTTAGAATGCAAATTTCCTAAAAGCAAGAATTTGTCTGTTTTGCTTACCTATGTGCCTAAAGCATATGCTTGTAGACAGTCATAATAAATATAGGTTGAATGAATGAATACATAAATTCAACAGAATGAGTTACATGTAATGACCCAGAGGGAAGAGTGAGATATACTGTTGAGAGTAAGCAACTTTTTAAAGAAAAGTGAACGAGATAACCCAATTTTTGTAACAATATGAAGTGTGTATGTATGTATCTAGATCATCTCTATCTCAATCTTCTTCTCTATCCATCTCTCTCGCTATCTGTAGTTCCAAGAGCACAGATGATAAATGCCAAATTGGAAATTAACATGAATTGCCTTAGGATATTAGAGTTAGACTGCAGAGTTGGAAAGAGAGTCCTAATATTTTTATACCTTCATATTGTTTGCCTTGTGACAACAAGCATTGTATTACTTTTCTAATAAAAAAAAAAAAAAAAAAACTATCCAATACAGTAAATGCAATCACACTCACAGAAAATGACTCCGGGCTGTTTCTTTAAATGTAGTATGGCAAATAATATTATTTTACTCTTGCACAGTTGGACTTCTTCTCATCTTCATAATTCTAGTGTCTGCAGGCTTGTAGTATATAGATAATTAGCTTCATTTAGGGTTTACCAGAGTCTCAGGTTCAGATGAGTATGTAATTGTTTGCTAAGGCTTAGCCAAAAGGACTCTTCTACTTTGAGCCTCAGCTCTTAATTGTCTGAGATTTTAGTAGAAAAAGACAATAGTCATTCATCAGAGTTTTGGGGCTTCTTATGAACAGTGGTGTACCTAAGGCAAGACAGTGATGGTGACCAGTCTTGAGTGCAGGCACTAAGGGGCTATAATGTCTGTAGATAATTTATAATAAATAATAAACCTAAGTAAGAGTCCATCTGCTTTTTATTATCAACATGTGCCAGCCACTGTAAATAATATCTCTCTTAAAATTCCCCTCCTAAAAAATGTTGGGCCTAAGTTTTAAATAATCACCGTGGTTACTGATGAGCCAGGATGAACTGCACCATCCTTGATTTGTCACCACTCATTAATTTGATTTTCATAATGAAAGGTGGTGTCTTAGTTACAGCACCTATCATATATTTAGCACAATGCTAAGGAATAGAAATAGAAAGATGAATAAGACATAGCTCCCACACTCAAGTTGCTTTCAGTCTAGCGAGGAAACAGGCGCAGATGCAACTGAATAAAATATGGGCGATGTATTTTAATGGAGCAATCTCCAAAGTGCTTTGAGGATACAGAAGAGGAAGTGATTAGTTCTGCCTGGGGAATTCATTCAATACTTGTTCACAAATGTTTACTGAATGAGTTGCCTATACTGTGCCAGGTATACTGAAAAACACACAAGGTCCCTGTGTCATTAAAGCTTATTTTCTGACAGGACAATGCAGGTTACAGCATGAGTAAGCAAGGAAAATTCAAGCAGAGAAAAGTGCTTCAAGGTGCTCTAACAGAGAGGTCCTGGGAAGGGTGGTCAGAGTAAGTGGTCTGGCATGAGGCCCAGGTGTTGCTGTTTTGTAAAACCACTACAGGAGATTCTCATGTGCAACCAGGGTTGAGATGCTATGGGAGAAGTAGAATGAAGACCACAGCAGGGTTTTAAGCAGGCCAGTGGCATAATCTAATTTACATTTAAGAATATCATTGTGCTTGGGTTATGTGCAGGAGCTACCACATGGAAGGCAAGAGTTAAAGCAAAGAAACAAATTAGAGGTTTTTGAGGTAGACCAGGGGAGAGATTCTGATGGCTTGGACCCAGGTGGAGAGGCATGGAGTCACAAAAGACTTCACAGCTTTCTGCTGGACTTAGAAGGAAATGAAGGCACTTTTAATTTTGATGGAAGAGTAGGAATGAGAGCATGGGAAAGGGATGAAACCTGGAATGGATCGTGGTACGAGAAGGGGTGTTGAGACTGTGGGAGACATGGGTTTAGAAAGATTCAGATGACTAGCATATTGGAGCTGCTAAATTGATAAACCTCTGAAAAAGTTAATCAAGGGCAGAAAAGTTAAGACTCTGCTTTAGGTGAATTGTTAAGTTGCAACAGTTACCTTTGATTCCTCCTGGCCTTCCCCTTAAGTGATCTCTATCCCTTTTTAGGGTCTTTCTTTCATTGTTCATATTAGGAGGTTTTCCCAACCTGTGGAGCTATTTTCCTTGGTTGGCTTGAGATTTCTTATGGTTTTCTCCTACCATTATTGTAGTGAGGCTTTTTTTTTTCCGAGACCAAGTCTTACTCTGTCGCCCAGGCTGGAGTACAGTGGTGTGATCTCGGCTCACTGCAACCTCTGCCTCCCAGGTTCAAGTGATTCTCCTGCCTCAGCCTCCTGAGTAGCTGGGATTACAGGCATGCGCCACCACGCCAGACTAATTTTTGTATTTTTAACAGAGACAGGTCAGGCTGGTCTCGAACTCCTGACCCTGTGATCTGCCTGCCTTGGTCTCCTAAAGTGCTGGGATTACAGGTGTCAGCCACTGGGCTTGGCCTGTAGTGAGTTTTAATGCTCCTCTTTTCTCCCTATATATACTCTACTGCTGTAGAGTAGCAGTGATTAAATACAGAACGAGTCATAGAGCCTCTGAAGTAAGCTTTCACCCAAGCTTCAATGTGTTAATACACCATAGAGGCCATTTGCTGTAGGAGACCCCCAGAGTAGCACTTAAAGCTCAGGCTCTCAATTTCCTGGTTAATTATCTGATTAAATACTTTCCTTGGGCTTGTTCTCCTGCTGTGCAACTTTATGTCATGGAGACTATGTTGTACTGGCACCAAATTATGATTACATGTGTTATAAAATCTCTTTTATTGTCTCTTTTCAGTGGGGGAATGGTGGAACTTTATGAAGTGAAGCTATGAAAACAGCTAGTGTTCTGTAAGGCTGAAATTGTCTAAAGGTTTTTGAGCTTAAGACATATATTTTCCAAAGTGAATGACATCTGACATGTCTGATTTCTTTTCTGTAGCTTAGCAATCCATTGTCTTTATGCTATTATCTTTCTTCTCAGAGAATGTCCCGTCAGTGCCTATCTCGGTGGGGAGGCATTACGTTATTGACCAAGAGCACAGGATGTGGAGGGAGACAGATTTGCCTTCTAACCACGGTTTTACCATTTACTTGCTGTGGTCCTGTGTGAGTTACTTACCTGCTCTGAGACTTGATATCCATATTATTTCACGGATCATCCCTAGACGAACAGCATCAGTATCACCTAGGGAATTATTAGAAATGCAGAATCTCAAGCCCATCCCAAATCCTACAGTATCACAATCTGCATTTGAGCAAGATCCTCAAGTGGTTCATATGCATATTACATTCTGAGAAGTGATTATCTAGAAACATCTTTGCTGTGTATTCAACTCTACCTGTGAACAGAAATAACTATTTCAGAAGAATGTCAACAGAGGAAAACTTGATAGTTGCAATTTTCAGTGTAGAGAGTTGTTTAAAAGAAGCTCATTTGTAAAAGACAGAAAAGATGAAGAAAGAAGGATAAACCATTTTTGTCTTTGGAAAAGCAGATAGGGCTTAATTACTCCCTCAAATTTTGATATTCAGGTGGTCCCTCAATGTGTCCATGCCCTGAGTTAGCATTGGAAAACACAGTGAAGGCAAAACTCTTTCATGAAGCCTCGAGTCACATTTTTGAGGCTGCTTACTTTACTTAGAATTGCCACCACCCACCCCATCTTGGAATACTCACTATTCTTGATAGAACTCACAGGAAAAACAGCTTTATAACAAGCACTGAATCTGTAAGCAAATATAGAAAGCTTAGACATTTCACAAACTCCCGATTTTCATTGACTTTATAACTGTCCCTACTTTTACTGAGTTAGGAGAAGGGGCAAAGAAGAAAGAATGCTGAAGTTGAAGTTTCCGGAGTCATCCTTAATCACACCCACACTTGCCCTATCATTTTCTATTTGTGGTTGTCTTATGAATTTCTCAACTTTTGCTGTGTTATTCCCAGCACAGCTTGGATTTCTGGAGAAAATGCTTTCTAGTTCTTTAATCACCACTATTAATCTTTTTCTCTGATTTTTGTTTTTCAGCAGTAACACAATGTTTTTCACTTTTCTTTTGCTCCTTGCTGCCCTCACCACTCAGAATGTGACCTGAAAATGCTTTGCACAAATTTTGGATATAATTCTCCACAGTGGTGATTCATGAGTGGCCTTCAGTTACCTTGAATTATGTTGTATTTCCCTTTGGCAGGTGGTGAACAGCAAAAGTTCTCACTCTTGTGTTAGGAAAAAAAAAAATTACTGTAAATAAAGAGTACTGTAATTTTCTTCATTAACTATAGCTACCAGTAATAGCCAGGGCAACATCGAGATACTAAACACAGTGATTCAGATCTGTTGTCTGATTGCTATCTGACTATTTCATCACACCATGTGAAGAGTTTGCATGAGAGGAGTAAGAAGAGAAGTCAAAGGCGTATAACTCAGGATAGGGTTGGTTATGCTGGAGCAACTGGCAACTCCAAAATCAGTCTCTTAACCTCACAAAATGTCATAAAAATTCTAAATTATGTGTCCAATGATGCCAGTTGACAGTGGTGCCCTTCTTATTGCAGATACCTAAGAATAAGATTTAAAAGGCTCCATTTTGACCCATGCTTTCTCAATCACCATGGCAGATGGAAAGGAATGAGGAGAATCCTTGATGGCTCTCCAAGTTTTTGCCCATAGTGACACATCATGTTCACCCATGTTACACTGGCCAAAGCAAATCACACAGCTTATCATCAAATGGAGTGAAAAAGCATAAGCATACTGTGTCCAGAAGAACAGCCAGATATACTTGGTGGCTGGTGCTCGTGACTATCTGACACTATCAGACCCACAGACATCATGGGTTTCAGCTTTCCGATTTTATCACACACTGTTTTGTGAACTTAGTAAACCTTGAATTTCTCAACATGTATAATAGATATAACACCACCTGCCCTACTTACCTCATTATGATATTTTGAGAACCAAACTCACTAATATGTTTAAAAGGACTATGAATGTGTCAAAGATTCTTTGTGGAAAGATTTTTAGCTCCAGCTACATGACTTTATTTCCACCTGTGCTCTATTGCATTGGCTGGGCAGTGGATGATATTGTTATTATTAAATCTGAATGCTCCTATACAAAATCCTAGTATGAGTTAATGAAACATCAAGAAGAGTGTTTTATATTATCAAAAGTGGCACAAAATCTGAAAATGCAATACTGTTTTTGTTCTTAACATCAAGAATATGGAGCTAGAATCAACTCCACCACGGCTGTCATTCCAGTGACTCTATACAAAAACCACCCCCGCAGAAAATTTGTTCTGTGGATTAAAGATTTAGTTTGGAGAGAAGTCACTTGGGATCAGTAAGCCCCAAGCTCATGATTGCATAACAATGGCACTACTTTCTAAGAAGTTTCTGGACAATAGAAGGGATTTGAACGGATGTAGGGAGAAGGGGAAAAGGAAAGAAGGTAAATTGAATAGATGGCTGGCAGCTAGAGAGGAACTTTGTAACAGAGTAAATGTATTTAATCAGAAATTTTAAGTCTTTCTGTATAACTTACCATTTGAATTTTCTTCCACTTCTCTCCTTACATTTTACAGAAAACATAACACTGACTAATGTCTTGTGGAAGTGAAGCTTTTGTTTGTTTTGTTGGCTTTTCTTTGGGGATGGGTGGGATTGGTGTACAAAATGCTGAGTATGGCCTCAAGTTAGATACAGGATGAGAATACAGGATGATTTGTGAGAAATTTACTAAAATATGTAACACCAAACATGATAAGAATGAAGAGAGAAATATTTTAGACAATAATCAAAGCCAACTAGTCAAGCAGACAGTTGTATAATTAAAAAGATAATTCGGTAGTTGTTGTATGTCCCTCTACTTTTTAATATTTGTTTGATTCTATGAATAACATCTTTGATTACTCACCCCTACCAGAAAGTAAACTTAGTCATTCAGCTCCTGAAGGCCAGAGCAGTGGACATTGTGTCAGAAGTCAGAGGACTAGTACTAGAACTGAACTGAAAGGAGACTGTAAGTTTAAGACAGAAAGTGAGTATTTAACAGATCTAAACCAGAGGCACTGGAGGTGAGAACAAGGACCAAGCACAGAGGCAAAGAGGAGTCAAACCAGCGACCAGATTGGAACAGGTGAAGTGAGAGGTAATTTAAGTTGATTCTGGAAACAGGACTTGGTGCATCTCCATTGGCCAACTCAGTGCTCCTAAAGTTGCTGGAACAGAACAGACACTAGATATATATTGGCCTTTTGGATTTCACTCATCATTAACTTTTCAACAGGTTTTTAATTCACAAAGCATCTAGGGTGTATAATTGCTTACCTAACAGTGTCCATTACATGGTTGGAAGATAACCAGGACAGAGATAAACTAGGGAAAGACAGAGTGCTCTTCAGGCCATTTCAAGTGCTGAAGTAGAAAATGTGGATTAGTAAAAATGCCCAGCAAAATAGCAATGTCATGGTGTCAGGTCCTAGCACGATCACTTGTGAGCTATATGACTCAAGCTAAGTTACTTAACTTCTATGAGTGAAAGTTGATGCATATAAAGGGATAATAACAATAAACTCTTTACCTACATTACATGATTATTGGATAGTGTACCAAATAAAACCATTGAGGTATGTGATGGTTAATATTGAGTGTCAACTTGTTTGTATTGGAGGATGCAAAGTATTGCTCCTGGGTGTGTCTGTGAGGGTATTATCAAAGGAGATTAACATTTGAGTCAGTGGACTGGGAAAGGCAGACCCACCCTCAACCTGGGTGGACACAATCCAAACTGCCAGTGAAGCCAGAATAAAAGCAGGCAGAAGAACATGGAAACACTAGACTGGCTAAGTCTTCTGGCCTCCATCTTTCTTCCATGCTGGATACTTCCTGCCCTTGAACATTAGACTCCAAGTTCTTCAGCTTTTGGACTCTTGAACTTACACCAGTGATTTGCCAGGGCTTCTCAGGCCTTCAGCCACATACTGAAGGGTGCAAAGTCGGCTTCCCTATTTTTGAGGTTTTGGGACTCAGACTGTCTTCCTTGCTCCTCAGCTTGCAGATGATCTATTGTGGGACTTCACCTTGTGATGGTATGAGTCAATACTCCTTATTTCATATATACATTTATCCTATTAGTTCTGTCCCTCTAGAGAACCTGTCTAATACAAAGTCTTCTTTTTAAAATGCATAAACTGTTGTGCAAATAGCATACTTTCCTACTTCCACATCTCACATGGGTGTTTCTTTTGCACAGGCTTTGCCCCAGATCTCTGTAATGTGGAGATTAGTGTGGAGTAAGAGTTAACTCTTATCTTCATGCCTAAACTTCAGAGGTGTTCTCTCACCATCACCTTCCTCCCTAGTTTTGTAAGATGTCCTTTATTTATTATATCATAAACCACATTGTATCATCATTTCCTAATGTCATTTTTATAATGGAAAGTCAGTCTCAGCATATTAAAGAGCTAGTCTTATTCTCTAAAAATGTATTTTAGTTATGAATAATTCTTGCAAAAGAACACTTGATGCTTATTATTACTTAAAAACTTAACATGAGGATGAAGATAGATATAAACTGATTATCGCCATTTTGACACCAAGTAAATCTCCCTGAAATCAATTAGCTGCTTACTAACTCAGTCAAGACCAAGCCAGAATCTACTCCTTTAGTTTGATCACAAACACAAAAGAAAGTGTGGAGGCATAAATTGTGGATTCATCCTTGATTATAAACTTATCATATAGACAATTTAGACTATACTTATGTTTTATATTTTAAAATGTAATCATCAAAGTGAACATCTAACTCAATTTTTTGGAGAGATTTTTCTAACCCATAGAATATGTTTTGGGCCTCCCAAGTGTCTAAAAACCTCAGTTTGGGAGATTGTCCTGGAGACTAGGTAGAACAGAGAGTAAGAAAGATAAGATCAGGAACCTGGCCAACAGGTTCATACCTGTTATTCCAGCACTCTGGGAGGCTAAAGTGGGAAGATTATGTGAGGTCAGGAGTTCAAGACCAGCGTAGGCAGCATAGTGAGACCCTGTGCCTACAAAAATTTTAAAAAATAAAAATAAAAAGGGCATGGTGGCATGCACCTGTAGTACTAGCTACTTGGGAAGCTGAGGGGGCAGGATCACTTAAGCCTAAGGTTTTGAAGTTACAGTGAGTTATGATGGAGTTTCTGCATTCCAGGCTGAGTGATAGAGAAAGGCCCTGTTTTGTTTTGTATGTTTTTGTTTGTTTTAAAATAAGAAGCTAAGTAACTCTCCTACAGCAAAATATTTTTACAGAATTCTGAACCAGCCCTGTGAAGTGATGATGGTTGGCAGACAATTTGCAGAAGAACTCAGAATATAGTGGACATAAAAAGATTTATTCTGGATTACAAGTAAATGCCATCCAGACAGTCAAGACAGATGTAATTACCGCAAACTGGTGAAGACAGAGGAAGAAAAGTAATTTTTTTTGTTCAAAGATTATTGCTTGAAATTTCCTTACGGCTAGGCAACACTGGACACTGATTTGATTTTTATTGCAATGCAGTGATAACAAAGTCACATATCATTAAGTTTCCACAGAGGACATTGAAAGGAAAAGTCTCTCTTTTTTAGATGTTGTTACTTAAGCATTGGTCTTTAGCCAGGGTCAAGAGATTTCTTTGCCAGCTTCCTGGCCTTCCTGAAGCCTCCAGAGTTGGTCTCTCTAAGCAATATGCCTGCAGGACAGGGAGGAGCAAGGTTTGACAAAACTAGCCTGTGTGACTTCCCTAACCTGAGAATACTTTCAGTCTCAAGAAATGCACAGGACTGGATTGAGAGAGAGAACGGTTGTTATCTCTGAGAATAAAGTGAGGGGTGCACCCAAGCATGGGCATACTTGGTGAGTCTTCTCATCCTTGGCTTTTTGCACTTATGTTTCTTAATTATGTTTTAATATAACACACATGCAGTACTTTGTAATTAAAGCCAAAACACAAAAGATCACTGCAAAGCAGTTCTAAAACTCCTTAATATCCTTCCTCTATTTTCTTGTGGAATGGTAGCAGTCATTCAAATGGAAGAAATGACCTTGTTTAAGCAAGAAGACCCCTTGCCTGTAAAGGACCATATTGCCATTACTTCAAAATCAGCCACTGCTTGACCACTGGGGTAGATTACTTTGAATACTTTCCCCAAGAGGGCTTCTCATTAAAATGGCTTTGCCTCAAGAGCTAATGTAGAAACACATTTCATTCATTAATTACCTCATGGGTAGAAATTGCTTCCTAAACTTTATTTGGAAGCAATTTTCTCCCCTTAACTTAATTTCCTTTCGTTCACCAGGTTCAATTGCCTGTGATGAATACAAAAAAGGAAAAAAACAGTTTGTGATCCGAAGCTCCCCAGCAACAAAAATTGCATTTCTCAATTAGGCCTGTTATTAACCACCTTTTCTACTTTATGTAAGGATTTACAACCCATCTTGAAATTGCAGACCTTTTATGTTCTCTCTGAGCTTGGACTTCGTTGGACCTATTTTAACACAATGGATGTTAATGTGTCGGCATTTCGATAAAGCAATGGGCAAAAATAATCTATGAGAGGTGAAATATAAATGTATTCAGGCTGACCTAAACCCATCAAACTTTAAATTCATAAATAGGTTGACATTATAGTTTATCAATTAGCTTATCACTAATTCCTACTCTAGAGAAACGTGTATTGAATTGGTAGCTCAATTTTGCTACCAACTATTAAGAAATGTCAGATGGAGCTCAGAAAAGTAACCTCATGTGGTATAATTCTACATCTGCCACTTGCATCCCTCTTTGAGGAGGAATATATTCTACCTTTCAGAATAGGTATGAGTATGGATCATTGAGTCAAGAAAATCTCTAAACCTCCTCTTGACCTTTAATTTTGACTTAGATCTAGCAAGGTGAAAGAAGCTTATTACTCTGGGTTTTCCAGAAAAACACAAACAAATACGATCTCTCTCTCTCTCTCTCTCTCTCTGTTTTTCTCTCTCCCTTTTTCTGTCTTTCTCTCTCTCCCTCTCTCTCTCTTTCTCTCTCTCTCTCACACACACATACACACACACAAACAAGCATATCTGGGAGATATTGCAGTTTCAATTTCAGACTATCACAATAAAATGAATATTTCAATAAAGCAAGTCATACAAATGTTTTCATTTCCCAGTGCATATAAAAGTTATGTTTATGCTATACTGTCAGTGCGTAATAGCATCATGTCTAAAAGATCAATGTATGTACCTTAATTAAAAAATATTTTTTTGCTAAAAAATGCTAAAAATCATCTGAGCCTTCAGAGTGTCATAATCCTTTTGCTGGTGGAGGGTTTTGCCTCCATGTTGATTGCTGTTGACTGACCAAGGTGGTTGTTGCAACAGAGTTGGATGGCTGTGGAAATTTCTTAAAATAAGACAATAATGAAGTTTGACAAATCGATTGACTCTTTCTTTCATAAAATATTTCTCTGTAGCATGTGATGCACTTTAATAATGTTTTACCCACAATAGAACTTTTGTCAAAACTAAAGACAATTCTTTAAAACCCTGCCACTGCTTAATCCACTAAGTTATGGAATACTCTAAATCCTTTGTTTTCACGTCATCAATGTTTATAGCATCTTCACGGGAGTAGATCTCATCTCAAGAAACCACTTTCTTTGCTCATCATAAGAAGCACTTCCTTAGCCATTCAAGGTTTATCCTAAGATTGCAGTATTTAGTCATACCTTCAGCCTCCACTTCTAATTCTAGTTCACTTGCTATTCCTAAAACATCTACAGTTACTTCCACCCCCGAAGTTTTGAACCCCTTAAAGTCATCCATGAGGGTGGGTTTCAATGTCTTCTAAACTCCTATTAATGTTGATACTTTGGCCTCCTCCCATGAGGCAAAAATGTTCTTAATGGTATCTAAAATGGTGGATGCTTTCCAGAAAGTTTTCAATTTAATTTGCCCAGATCCATCAGAGAAATGACTATCTATGGCAGTTATAGACTTATGAAATATATTTCTTAAATAATAAGACTTGAAAATTAAAATGACTTCTTGATCCATAGCTTGCAGAATGGATGTTGTATTAGCAAGCAAAGAACACTGCACTTACCTCCTTGCTCGTCTGCATCAGAGCTCGTGGGTGACTAGATGCATTGTCAAAGAGCAGAAATATTTTGAAAGGAATCTTCTTTTCTTAGCAGTAGGTCTCAATAGTGGGTTTAATATATGCAATAAACTATGCTGTAAATAGATATGTTGTTACCCAGGCTTTGTTGTTCCATTTATAGAACAGAGATAGAGTAGATTTAGCATAATTTTTAAGGACTGCTATAGTTTGGCTCTGTGTCCCCACCCAAATTTCATGTCAAATTGTAATTCCCATGTGTCAAGGCAGGGACCTGGTGGGAGGTGATTGGATCATGGGGGTAGATTTCCCTTATTTTGTTCTTGTGATACTGAGTCCTCAGAAGATCTGATGGTTTAGAAGTCTGGCACTTCTCCCTCTCTCTCTCTCCCCCCCTCCACCTCTCTCTCGATGCCTTGTGAAGATGTGCCTTGCTTCCCCTTCACCTTCTGCCATGATTGTAAGTTTTCTGAGGCCTCCCCAGAATTTTCTTTTTCTGCTGCATAGTCAGGCTGCAAATTTTCCAAACTTCTGTGCTCTGCTTCCCTTTGAAACATAAGTTCTAATTTCAAACCATCTATTTCTTCATGCATATGAGCATACATTTTTAGAAAAAGCCAGGTTACATTTTGAATGCTTTGCTGCTTAGAAATTTCTTCCACCAGATACCCTAAATCATCTCTCTCAAGTTCAAAGTTCCACAGATCTCTCTAGACTTTCCCTCATCTTCCTGCCTTCTTTTGAGCCCTCGAAACTGTTCCAACCTCTGCCTGTTACCCAGTTCCAAAGTCACTTCCACATTTTCAGGTATCTTTGTAACAATATCTCACTCCTGGTACCAACTTTCTGTATTAATTCATTCCCACACTGCTATAAAGAATTACCTCAGAGTGGGTAATTTAATAAAGATTGGCAGAGGGTGAAGGGGAAGCAGGGCATGTCTTCACAAGGCAGCAGGAAAGAATGAGGGGGATTTGCCACACTTTTAAACCACCAGATTTTGTGAGAACTCAGTCACTATCATGGGGGAAATCTGCCCCCATGTTTCAATCACCTTTCACCAGTTCCCTCCCCTGACACGTGGGGATTAGAATTCAATATGAGATTTGGGAAGGGCAAGGGATAAAATGATATGGCTTGGCTGCATAGCCACACAAATGTATATGCACACACACACATACACACGGGTACTTCATCTCATTGTGTGTCATATATATATATACACACGTATATATACACACACACATACACACATATATATGTTCAAACTGGAACTTACACCATCAGTTCTCTTCGTTCTCAGGTGTTCACACTCACACTAGTGTTATACCATCAGCTTTTCTGGGTCTGATATATATCAGAGCTGTTATATATCCCAATAATTTCCTCATCTTCATCCAAGACCACCTCAGCCTGAACTTCGTTGTCCAAAAACACTGGCAGCTTTTCTGGGTCTGATGTATATAAGAACTGAGAAAAGCTGATGGCATAAGTCTAATGTGAGTCTAAAGGCCTGAGAACCAGGAGAGCTGATGGTATAAGTTGACTCTGAATGCAGAAGACCAATGTCCCAGTTCAAAGAAAAACAGAGAACCAATTCTACCTTTCTTAGCTTTTCTGTTCTCTGCAGGCCTTCACTGGATTGGATGAGGCCACCCATATTGGGCAGGTAATCTGCTTTACTCAGTCTGCTGATTGAAATGTGAATCTTATCCAGAAACACCCTCACAAACACACTCAAAATAATCTTTAACCAAATATCTTGGCACCTTGTGTTCCAGTCAAGTTGACACATAAGGTAAACCATCACTGAAGCCTTGATCCAACAACTGATCATAGAGAAAAAGGAAAGAATATTTATTTAGATAGAGAGAAAGAACCAAGCAACTGAGGGAGTTGGGTTTTTTTTTTAATAAACTTTCTTGTTGACGAGTAATGTTTTTTCTAATCATATACCAAATGTACATTAATGGTCATTGAAATAAGCAGAAGTTTATACGTACACAAAACCTTTATTATATCCAAAAGTTGACATATAAGGTAAACCATCACTGAAGCTTTGATCCCAATAACTGATCTTAGAGAAAAAGGAAAGAATAACTTATTTAGATAGAGAAAGAGAACCAAGCAATTGAGGAAGCTGAGGGTTTTAAATAAGCTTTCTTGTTGATGAGTAATGTTCTTTCTAATCAAATACCTAATATACGTTAATGTTCATGGAAATAAGTGGAAACTTATGTACACAAAAACTTTATTATATCCAAAATTTATATACAAACAGGACATGTACCACATAATAATACCACTAAATTTGCATGTATATTTAGGTATAAACCATTAATTTTTATAAATAGTATGTTGATGTCAATTAATTTATGAATGTTATTATTTTAATAAATGTACTGTCTTTGAAGCTCATTAAATTCATTCCATTAGCTTGATGTGTAATATTGCCACAAATTACGAGATTATAAAAACTCTGATTTTATATTTATAAACAAAATGATAAACTCCTTCAGAAATATATATGGCTTATACATGTATTTAAAATGTTTGACTCACCATGACTCAAGTTTACCTATATATCAAACCTGCACACGTACCTCTGAACTTAAAATAAAAGTTTAAAAATTACATTTGACTCTTTTAATAATCAAAGACATGAAAACTAAATCATTAGCCCTCCATTCCATCCTAAAACACAATGATGTGTTAATAGGAAGGATAACCAAATACTATGGCAAGTGGCAGTGCATTTCTGCTCTTACCAGTTAAGCCCCACACATACTATACATTTGTTCTTAAACCATTTTATAACAGCAATACTTGTCATTATAATCACATAATTTAATTACCTGCTGCTAGAGGAAAAAAAAGCGGTATTTCCATGAAAGTTAAGTTGAGTGCATAGAAAGTTTTACTAAATGTAAGTCAGGAAAAAAATGGTTGATACTGAATTACGTATAGGTGAGATAAACTGTAAGAGAAAGAGCAACAATAAAAATCTAGAAGGACTATGCATTCACAGTACTTTTGGTTTTCTCTCCCCTTTCACAGAATAGAAAATAAAAATCATAGAAGATGACTTATGGGAGGGATGACTTCTGTATAAGTATGATTTATACAAGAAAATCTGATCAGTTATTTAAAAAGAAAAAAAAATTGAAAGATTTCAATCCTGATAGAAATCCAAATTTTGCCATGTAGGGTTTCTAATAACATACTTCAACAATTTATGTTTAGCCTGTATGAAGCAACACTTTGTTGTTTGATGTTTGTATTAATTTGCAGCAAATCTTATTAACTGGCCCATCTTTGATAATAGTTTTTAATTTTTCTAGCTGATAATGAGTATGAGTGATAATGTTATATTCGCTATTCACTCACCTCATTTCTCCTCTATATTTCCCCAACCCACTGGCATGGTGCTTGCCCATGTGACTGATTTTAGCCAACGGAAAGTGGATAAAAGTGATAGGGTGTCAGTTCTTAGGTAAGGCTTTAAGATGGTTGGCTCATTCCTACAAGCCCTCTTGAGCGTCTGACACCCACCAAGAGAAGATCATGCCCCAGACTGATCATCAGCCTGAGTTTTCCTTCAGTCCGAGTCTCAAAATGAGAGACACATGTAGAAAACCTGAATCCAACCAGCAGCCTGTAGTCTGGTGATGAGTCCCACTGAACGGAGTGACACCGAAGCTGAGCTATAGCTAACATGCAGAGCAGTGATGAGTGAAAATTAACAAAGTGTTGTCAAAGCCATTGAATTTTGTATTGTTTGTTATACAATATTTTTGCATCAAAAGCTGATTAATCCAGGTTTTAACCAATTTTGGTGACTAGCCTACACTTTTAAATACTTTTTTTCATGCTAGAATATGTATTTAGCACTCCTTTTTTTTCCCACTAAATATGTTATTTGCCCTTAAAAATTTTTGAATGGATATTATTTAGAACTACATCTCTTTTTAACTGGGCGCATGGCTCAAGCCTGTAATCCCAGCACTTTGGGAAGCCGAGACGGGCAGGTCACGAGGTCAGGAGATCGAGACCATCCTGGCCTACACGGTGAAACCCTGTCTTTACTAAAAAATACAAAAAACTAGCCAAGCAAAGTGGCAGGTGCCTGTAGTCCCAGCTACTTGGGAGGCTGAGGCAGGAGAATGGCATAAACCCGGGAGGCAGAGCTTGCAGTGAGCTGAGATCTGGTCACTGCACTCCAGCCTGGGCGACAGAGCGAGACTCCATCTCAAAAAAAAAAAAAAAAGAACTACATCTCTTTTTGCAGCACCTCCAGAATAATACTTTCAAATGTGTTTGTAATTCACTTGGATTTGCTTTAACAGACACATGTCCAAAATAGGAAAACTTTGCCCATACATGAAAATATTAGGAATAAAGGCACCTTAATGTATTTTAAATAGGTTTAAATGTCTAAGTGACTCATCTATTATTTTTATGACTTCTTGCATTATCCCAACTTTTTAATTTAACCTACAACTAGTCACAATAGCATTTTATATAAATATTATTTATTGTATTAAAATGGCAAAGGATATATACTTGTTATTAGAGAAAGTATGAAGAATTGGGCAGTCTCCATATACTCTAATAGCTGAAGAACAGACCTTTGAAAGTGGGAAGCAATGTGCCTCTGGTCACACAGTAAAACATTTGGAAGGAGCCATTCTGTCCTTTTGTTTGCGATACCCAGCATAGGACTTGGTACATTTTTGACAATTGGTAAATATTTCATGAATGAAAGAATGTACATGCCTGAATGCTGGCATGGATACAACCCTCTAAGAATGTATTTATTGATGCTTTTTCTCATACTCTTGCTTGCTTTCTTGTGGGAGTATAATTGTTCCTATAAGTATATCAGAGGCAAAAAGAAAAGGTATCAGGAATAATGAAAAGAAGAGAGCCGACTGATTCACTGATTGACTAGTTTTTTCATAGTCTATTGATTAAATGTCAAATAATATCCATAAAAATTGAAAATCTGCATGCAATCTGCCCTCCTACAATCAGAACATTTCCAAAAATATTTACTCCTCTCTAGTGTGCCTGAACCCATCTACTTCTATCAGTTGAGTTGTAGGCTTACAAGCATATTCATTGTAAGCTTGATTATACTCGTGAATAATTATAAACAACATAAAATGCCTGACTATAGGGAATTTGTTAAATCTATCATGGGGTATACATGCAATGAAATACAGCATGTCTTGCATTTAGTAAGCGCTCAATAAATATTGTTGACTCACTGACTGCAGTCATTAAAATCAAGGCTGTAAATGTATATTTATTGACATTGAAAAAAATCCATAACATGTTAAGTCAGGCTAACAGGTTACCAAGCGGCATGTATAACAATTCTATTTCTATGTGAGGAAAAACAACATACATATATTTGTCTGTATACATAAAGAAAGTTGAAGGATTTTTACCTGAATGTTAAGGGTTGTTATTTCAGAGGCAGATATTTGTGTTGTTTTCTCTTTTCAACTTAATGCTCTTCCATTATTTTCTGATTTAGTTTACAATGACCATATATTATTTTATAATTATAAAAACAAAAAGACAACATAACTTTGAAAAAAGTTCTACATGTAAAGCGTTTGGGAATGGACTATGTATAAAGCCAAGTCAGCTACAAATGGGTAGCTTAAAGATAAGGAAAGAGGGAGTTCTCCAGTGTCTGGTTTGTCATGTTGTTTATGGGTGAATTTGCAAGTGACATAGGTGGAAGAGGGGCTGGAAAATTTAGATTTTTCTACTAGATCCACAGTCTATACTGAACTCTACCTTCATACATAGTAATGGTTCATCACTTATCCTACAAACATGGCAAAGGTACTTTTGCACATTATTCCTTAGGCTACTAACAAGAAATAAAAATCAGAAAGAGACAGGAAAAGTGTATTTTAAAACTGAATCAGTTCTCTATTGCCCAAATCCTCTCCCCAGAAGTCAAACTCCTGGAAAATACACAGTACGCCCAGTGTATGGGATGTGATTTTAATAAACTGTTGTCATTTATCTAAAATTCAAATTTAACTGAGCATCCTGTATTTTTATTTGCTGAATCTGTCAATTGTACTGACCGATGATAAGTCTGGCCTCGTTTGCTCATTTAGTAGGATGTAATCAAATCTGCCTGCAGGATTATTGTGAGTGTATCAGAGGTATCTCTTTTACTTCCCTTCTCAACTCTTAGCTTTTATGTCAACACTGACACTGCCTTGGTTCATCCAGCCTTAACACTGACAGCTTGTAGTGTAGCAGCTTTGCTTTTCTGTATAAGGTCTATTAGAACCATTCTCATTCTATCCTCAATAGAAGAAGATAAATACTGGTACTTTTGCTACGTAGAACAAAAAAAATCCAATTTTTTTTGGTCTTGCTCTACCTTCTGTCCCCAACCAAGAAGGCACTAATGATATGATTCTAACCAATCCCCATTATTATCTCTTGGTACGAGATGACGTTTTTCAAAGCGTATGTTTCCTACTGCCACACAGTACTGTATAATCCACCATCCTGAAACATAATGACTGAAAATAATAAGATTAATATTGCTTACAAGTTTGCAGACTGATGATTAAGGCTGAACTTGGCTAGGCAGTTCTGGTCTCTGCTGGGGTCACACACATGTCTGGCATTTGGCCGGCTGTTGGCTGGAGCAACAGGGGCCACTCACCCATGCATTTTTCATATTTCATCAGGCCATCCTGGTCACGTTCTCATGGCAGTGGTAAAGGTGCAAGAGTACAAGCGGAAATATTTGAGCACTAGCCTTTACTAAGTACTTGAAACTTGGTCTCTTTGGCACAATATTAAGTCAGTGAGCTATCTTTGCTAATGCTGAAAGAACCAAGTGGCTCAATATGAGATTCTTAGAATTGTTCACATTCGAAGAACAAGCTATTCTTAGGCATCCCAGATGCACCTAATGAAACCAATAGTCCAGCATCTCCCCAAAGATGGCCTAGCAATAGTTCTGCTTGGAACTAAATGCGGTTCACATTTTTATACTCACAAATTGATTTTCAGTCTGACCAGGCAACTATAGCACTGTTTCTTAGTGAGTCCATCAAAATTATAAATCTATTTAACCTTTTTCCCTTAAACTTCTATTAACTACACAATATGCACTGCATAGATAATGTTAACACAGAATGAAATGGAAAATAAGGTCTTCATCCATCCCTAATCTAATTGTAGCAACTTGCTGATAACTAATGAAAAGACCAGAAAGTAATCATTTCCTCTTTTGAATGAGGAAGTTTTGCAGCTTGACTGCAACTATCTGAATTGCAAGCTCCGTTTGTTGAAACTAACATGAAAACAGTACATTTGACTCTTCTGAAAATCACTATGTGAAATTGTTTGAAGACTATTGTAGAAATTTATATTCATCTTTACCTTTTCATAATCATTATTTATATCATACTTTATAACAAAACAAATATCCTGAATTTTATAAAATTAAAGCATAATAAAATGTTATTATTAAGGTCTTTCTTTGATGTTACTGGCAATTAACATTTAAATGAAGATTTAAATTATCCATAGCACAAGACTGAGGCAAACAATTACATTTAATTAAATTTATAACTTTCAATGATCAAAATGGAAATATAAAAAGAATTGCCTATTTTTTCTTACAGAATAAAAGACAATTTTAATATTTTATTATTTTTCTATATATTTGATACTATATTAAGATTATGCATATAAATTCAGAAAAATGGATGAATTCTTTTTGATTCTGGTTATGTGCGCATATGTGTATCCCATATTACCAAATATACATAATGTAAAGAGTTTTAATGTAGTCAAGTGAAGTGCAATGTTGTCACTGAAGAGACATGTTTGAAAGTATTTTTGAAGGTTTACCTTGAATTCTGTGAATTACCACCTGTTTATACCAACTAAACATGTAGCACTGTCAGAAAAGATTTTTCTTCTTGTTTAGGCATACCAATTACAGTCTAAATACTTTTTGAAAGAAAAAAAAAGCTAGTTGTGACAGTGTAAAAGGAATCTTGGACTTGGTGTCTGTGTCCTGCTTTGAATCTCCAGAACTTGTTAGTTGTATGACCCTGGACAAATGTCACCAGAGCTTTGTTTGTCTGCAGTTTCATGAAACGATGGAAATAAAACAGTGGCACACTGCAAGAACTCAATAAGCTCTTACTGAACAGCTGAAAGAGAAGGCACAGAAAGAAAATAAACAATGAGTTTCCCACCTACATTTTACTATGGAAATACCCTCTGGTTTTCACTATCAATTGGCTTTTTCTGGATTCAGGCATGAACAAGATCAATAATTTCTCCCTTGTTCTATAATATGGATAAGCAACAAATGGTATGGGAGTTAACTGCAAAAATGCATTTGTGAAACTATTAATCTAAACAGAATGAGATTATTGTATCAATGCTGTCTCTAAAATGTAGATGAAGGATTTGTCCTAAAACAGTTTATACAAATACCTTGAATTATTAGAAACAATCATGGTTACTGATTATTCTAAATTTCTAGGGAGTGATATACACTTTCAAAATCTGCCAAAAGCTTTAGACTTACTTTACAGAACAACAAAAAATGTATACATAAAGACACTCCCTTGGACATCCACAGGCCTAAGTGGTCAAGCTTGGTATCTGTGATTTCAGAAATATTGATATTCATTGTCTTCCATGAAATAAAAATGCATTTTGCCTCTCGATGTGTATAACAGTTAGCTAACTATAGAACTTTAGGGGACAGGCGGTGATAGTGACAGGGGGCAGACAAATCTTAGGCAGGTGCAGCGGGTCCCTAGTAAAACCCCACCTTCAATCCAAAAACAGCCTGAAGGCTGAAAGACTACACTGCTGGTTCTGGATGAAACCTTCAACCCAGAGTGAGAACATCTGTTCCTGTTTGCCCCCCACTTTCCCAATTGGTTCTTTTTGAATAATGCCTTTTAAGTGATCAAATGTTGGCTTTTCTAATACTACCTCCGACCTGCCTCTCCCCTTTATGCTCCAAGGAGGTTTGAAACAAACCAAAAACTCATTCAAAACAACAACATTCAAGATTCATAATATTTTAAAAAATGAATAAGTGAAACATACCTTTTAAACTTTTAAAATCAATAACATTTTTATCAATCTAATGGAACCAAAACAAGAATGGATCTAATGTCAGATAAAAGTAAAAGGCATAGTGTAAAATGCATATTTCTCTAAACAGGATCAGTAGTCCACACAAGAAGGAAAGCACATCCTCTACCTCTTCCTGTGGCAGATACTCTTGGATACTTGAAGACCAGCCTCATCTTTTCTTGCCAGAAGATTCCACCTACCACTACAGAGGCTAAAAATACGGCAGGAGATAGAATACTGGCCAGTGAGACAGAAAAGCAGTTTACACCCACTTTTAGGAAATATTTATTTTTCCTTGAATGAAAGCATTAGGAGAGAAGAAATTGCTGCCGCTTCCTTTCTACTTTTGCATGTTGTCCTGTGAGGATAATAGCTGCACAACTGCAGTCACTTTGTGACTGTGAGTTGAAGACCAAGAGACACTGATATAGAGTCCTGATAACTGATATCGCTGAGTCACTTAACCAACCCTAATTTGCATATCTATAGACTCTTCACTATGTGGGAAAAATTAGCCCGTACTGTTTATAAATTCTTTTTTTTTGGTAGCTATTTTGTTCCTTGTGGCCAAAAACACACTATTGAACCTCTGATGCAGGATTTTTCTCAGTCACTTGTCAGCTGGTGACTCCTGGCTGGTGACGCCCTTGCGCAGGCCTTGCTTGGGCCCAGGTTTGCCACAGGAGACACCCTGTCCACTCAACCTGGTGGACTGTGACCAGTGGCACTCCGGCATTGATCCCACAGCCACCATAACTATACACTCAGCCCCTGGTGGGAGGGGGTGTGTCAGGGAGCAAGTGTGTGGCCCAGCTGGGCACTCCAAGTGCTGGCACAGAAGCAGGCTCCATGTGGTGTTTGCAGCCGGACCAGGCATATCACAAGCTACTCCTGTGGTATACCCCAGCATCCAGAATAGGGAGACATGCTGATGCCTAGGCAGGGGTGCCCATGACCCTAAAGCCCCAGAGGGGATGTGATGTTACAGCATGCTAATTAGCTCTTTTAGTCCTCTCATCCACACTCCAACAGACGGCAGCATGTTGACAGCTCTGTCAGCCCTTTGCCCTGCTCTGGTGTCTACAGCTCCAAGGCTGGCTTGACCCTGCCACTGCTTTCATTGCATGGGGTGGCTACCATCCACTGGTAAAGGGCATAGTGCCATGATATTACAGCCTGCTCTATACCCATGTTTGGTGGGTCCCAAGCTCTTGTCCTGTGTCTAAGAATAATGAGAATATGCTGACAATCGAAGAGTGAGGAACGGGGAGAAGAACGTTACTGAATGACAAAACACCTCTCAGCAGAGAGGGGATGCGCAGGTGGGCAGCCACCTGAAGTCACGTGGTTTCTCTTACAGTGTGGCTGAGAGTGGGGTTTTTATGGACAAAGAAAGGGGAGGAGTAGGCCATAGGTAGTATTAAAAAAGGTGACATTCTGTCATTTAAAAAGCATTATTCAAAAAGAACCAACCAGGAAAGGGCAGGCAAACAGGAACAGACGTTCTCACTCTGGGTTGCGGGTTTCATACAGAACCAGCAGTCTAACCTTTCAGCCTTCAGGCTGTTCTTGGATTGAAGGTGGGGTTTTACTGGGGACCCACCCAATCTGCCTAGGATTTGTCTGCCCCCTGTCACTATCAACACCTGTTCCCTAAAGTTCTATAATTAGCTGACTGCTATACACATCAAGAAGCAAAATGCATTTTTATTTCATAGAAGACAATGAATATCAATATTTCTGAAATCACACATACCATGATGGAGATTCTTGCTTGAATGGTCAGTAATGACAGAGATAGCCTATGATGCTACTGTTTTGGTTCCAACAGGGAAATTCTTTTCTCTTTCTGTTTCAGAGACTCTCTAATCCCATCCCTTGGCAGAGGATTGGTTATAAAGCAAGCTTGACCACTTATGCCTGTGGATGGCTGAGGGAGTGTCTGATTTGTGATGTGATGGAGAAAGGGAGGGAGAAAGGGAGGGAGAAAGGGAGGGAGGGAGGAAGGAAGAGAGAGAGAAAGAGAGAAAGAACAGATAATAAAAGCTAGAAATACCAGATCAGAGTAGGTAATACATGTTGTGATCCGAATGAATTCTGAAGTTTTGATTTTATGTGTTTCCGCAGTGCATGTTTCTGTGGCTATGCTGCTTCTTTAAAAGGTTTGTATAGAAGGAAATAACAATAGTGACAGTAATTTAGCTAAAAACAAAACAAACAAACAAAACCCAGGTGTGCTCTTGCCCAGGAGGAAGTGAGGATAGCCTACATTTTCTTTTCCATTTTATACATCACTTGGAACTTACTGCAGTGATTCCACAAAGTCAGGAGGCTTTAAAAAGTTAATGAGAAATATATAAGAAAAGCCTGTTGTGTGCTATTTTTGAATATCTTGTAACGTCCAGGCTTTGTTACCCAGGGGAGCAAGGCTATTTTAATGGCTTTCATTTTTATTGCACTAGATTTGCAGAAAGCACTCTAAACCTTCCAAGTTAATAAAGAAAAAGTATTGTGACCCTTGGTAGGCAAACAACATTATTTCAGCACTGGAATTTTTAAAGATTATTCTTCTATTATTTGACCTCAAGGACTTTACATTCATTGTTGCAAATTCATAATGCTAATTGAGTTAAACCGTGGCATGGGTTTTGATATTTTAGTACTATACCCTACTTGATCACAAAGGCCTGGATAATCAGGTTCACCCTTAACCATGACTCCTTGTGACTTCTTTTGTGTTGGTTTCTTGTAAAGTGAGTTGAATTGTATATTCGAGGTTAATTAATATGAATATAAATTTCTCTCCAACTAATTAAAAATCCCTTGAAGGTAGAGACTCTATGTTATATTTTTCTGTTTCCTCCAGAACAGGGTTACCTAAAGAATGTCCCATGGAAAACCACTTCCTTGGGAATACCAGTAAATATTGTTTTAAAAGTTATCTTCTTAAATAAGGTAGAAAAAATTGTTTGCTTGTTTTTAAAGCAAATCGTTATAAAGTATAACACTTCAGAACATTTAAAATGCAAACATACCCCACGTCCCCGAGCTAGGTACATATATGTGGAAATTCCCAAACATAGCTGGACATAAACTTTTTTTTGGAGAGGGAGGGGCAAGTGGGGTGATAAGATACCTCTTAAGATATTCATTGTGAAATGTTCCTCTGTAATACTTATAATCTGAAAAATCATCTTTATATAAATAATATCTTGATTTAAGTGTTTAAAGAAATATTTAAATGTATGGTTTTATAAGAGCAAGAAACAAATTTGTTGGAAATAGCCGATTCACATTTAATGCATTATTTAAAATTTATGTAAAGTGTTCATATGCAAAGATTTCTAGTGAATAGCCAGTAAATCTTGGGACATCCTGCTTCCAGTATGGTGATTAGCTTATATCATTCAAACTTCTTGCTGTAAGAAAAAAAAAAAGTCTAGACAAGTTGAATAGCATTTGAGTGATACCAGGGAAGAAATGATTTAGAGAGCTAAAATCCTGAGGAGTAGGGGCGTGTAGGTAGATGAACCCGATATTCAATTCTGCTTTCTCCAGCAAGGTATTTGAGAGGCTGGAGAACTTTGGGCAACCTTGTGGTGCTCAGCAGGCTAAAAATTAAGAGTTCCGGACTTGCCAAGGAAGAAGGGCATGAGAAAATACTCCAATCTTTCAGCTAGGACCTGTGAAGGGCAGTATTTCCGAGTAATGGCTATCCAAAAAAGACCAGCTCTCATAAAGACTGAAGTTTAGTTTTGAATCAGTTCACTTCCTAAAAGAAAGTACTCTTCCTCTCTCAGGTAACTGCCTGCCAAGGGCAAAGGTAAATCTTTTCTGGAGGAAAGTAACATCATCCAGCATCTCAAATTACTTCTGCAATTTTTTTCATAAGAAAAGGTCAGACAGAGTTTGGGAGGCCGAGACGGGCGGATCAGGAGGTCAGGAGATCGAGACCATCCTGACTAACATGGTGAAACTCCTCTCTACTATAAATACAAAAAACTAGCCGGGCGTGGCCTGGGGCACCTGTAGTCCCAGCTACTCCGGAGGCTGAGGCAGGAGAATGGCGGGAACCCGGGAGGCGGAGCTTGCAGTGAGCCGAGATGGCGCCACTGCACTCCAGCCTGGGCGACAGAGCGAGACTCCGCCTCAGAAAAAAAAAAAAAAAAGAAAGAAAGAAAAAAGAAAAGGTCAGATAGATATTCAATAAAAAATAGCAGGGTATAAAGAGAAAGAACACTAATGTCTGAAATAATGGACAGTAGAAACAGACCCATAGGAGATCTAGATACTGGAGTTATCAGACAGGTCTATGAGAAAACTGAATAATATGTTCACAAGAACCAGAATCTATGTAATGAGTCAAATTGAAATTATAGAAAATTTTCAGGAGAAAATGTTTAACTCTTATCCACTAATTCAACAGTATTTATTGACCATCTAATGTGAGCCAAAAAGCACAAAGAGAACAAAAGAGAAAAAAAGGGAAAGAAATTGTGGCCTTGAGGTACTTACATCCTTGTATTAGGTTGGTGCAAAAGTAATTGCAGTTTTTGCATTGTTGAAATTTACTATTTGATATTGAAGCATATTCTTAAATAAACATGGTTATATTATACATCATTTTAATGCTCATTTCTCAGTTTATTTTATTTTGCTAATGACTTATTACTTGCTATTTATTTTATATTTATTTTAGACTATGGAAATGATGTTAGACAAAGAGCAAATGTGAGTGGTTTTCTTATTCAAGTTAAAAATGGATTGTAAATCAGTGTAGATAACGTGCAACATCAACAACATATTTGGCCCAGGAGCTCTAACAAACATACACTGCAGTGGTGGTTCAAGAATTTTTACAAAGGAGACAAGAGCCTTGAAGATGAGGAGGATGGTGGCCGACCATCAGAAGTTGACAACGACCAGTCAAGAGCAATCGTTGAAACTGATACTCTTAACAACTACACAAGAAGTTGCCGAAGATCTCAACGTCAACCTATGGTCATTTAGCATTTGAAGCAAATTGGAAAGGTGATAAGCTCAATAAGTGGGTGCTTCATGAGCTGAGTGAAAATCAAAAAAATTGTCGTTTTTCGTTTTGAAGTGTCAGCTTCTCTTAATTTACACAAAAACAATGAACAATTTCTCGATCGGATTGTGACGTGCGACAAAAAGTGGATTTTATACAATAACCAGTGATGACCAGCTCAGTGGCTGGATCGAGAAGAAACTCCAAAGCACTTCGCAAAGCCAAACGTGCACCAAAAAAGGTCATGGTCACTGTTCAGTGGTCTGCTGCTGGTCTGATCCACTACAGCTTTCTGAATCCTGGCAAAACCATTATATCTGAGAAATGTTCTCAGCAAATTGATGAGATGTGCCAAAAACTGCAATGCCTGCAGCCAGCACTGGTCAATAGAAAGGGCCCAATTTTTCTCCATGACAATGCTCGATTGTAGGTCTCACAATCAATGCTTCAAAAGTTGAACAAATTGGGCTATGAAGTTTTGCCTCATCCGCCATATTCACCTGACCTCTCACCAACTGACTACCACTTCTTTAAGCATCTTGACAATATTTTACAGGGAAAATGCTTCCACAACCAGAAAGATGCAGAAAATGCTTTCCAACAATTCATCAAATCCCAAAGCATGGATTTTGACACTACAGGAATAAACAAACATATTTCTCATTGGCAAAAATGCGTTGATTGTAATGGTTCCTATTTTGATTAAAAAGATATGTTTCAGTTTAATTTAAAATTCATAGTTCAAAACTGCAATTACATTTGCACCAATCTGGTAGCTACAGACAAAAATAAACAATACATATAAGTAAATAAATAACATGTTAGAACATTGTAAGTAACAAAGGAGAAAATAAATAGATAAGAAACTTCAGGTAGGGTGGTGCAGTTGGGGTGAGTGGATATAATTTAGATAGAGTTGAAAGGCAGGCCTCATTTAGAGAGTGACATTCATACAAAGCCTTGAAGCTGACATCCTCATAATCCCAATAAGTTAGGCTGATAATTGTGGGGAAAGCATTCTAGACAGAGAGAAAGCCACTGCTAAGACCCTAAAACAGGAAATTAACTCATAAATTCAAAGAATAGTGAGGTTATGAGTGTAGGTGGAGTGGAGTAAACTAGAAGGAGAGAAGTGGTGGTAGGAATCAGGAGGAGGGGGTTAAATAATATTGAAGTTTATTGATCAAAGGGACTTTGACTTTTACTGTAAGTTACATAGGAAGCCTTCAAAGAGTTCTGAACAGAAAGGGCTATAATCTGTTGTAGTTTTGTGTTTGTTTGTTTGTTTGTTTGAGTCAGGGTCTCACTTGCCCAGGCTGTGTTGCCCAGGCTGGGGTGTAGTGGTGCAATCTGAGCTCACTGCAACCTCCACCTCCCGAGCTCAAGCGATCCTCCCACTTCAGCCTCCTGAGTAGCTGGGACTATAGGTTGACACCACTGTGCCTGACTAATTTTTGTATTTTTTGTATTTTTGCCATGTTGCCCAAACTGGTCTTGAGCTCCTAAGCTCAAGCTATCCACCTGCCTTGACCTCCCAATGTGCTGGGATTACAGATATGAGCCACCGCATCAGGTCTGATGTACATTTTAAAAGGACTTGCCTTGCTGCTCAATTGCAAAGACAACAAAAACTGGAGCAGTTAGGGACTATTGTAGAAAACTAGGAAAGAGCTTAATGGGGTTCAGACAAAGTTGAAATAAGAATAACATGGAAAAATGACTGGATTGGATTCTGTTCACATTTTGAATTTGGAGCAAATACCAGTTTCTTATGGGTTGACTGTTGGATATGAAAGAGTAATTATTAATAGCCACCTCTTTCACTCTAAACATTTTAGTGTAGCCAATAAATTATATGATCACCTTAGTTAAATCTGAGTAAACCTTTCTAGGTCATGATGTATCATTATTTTAGTGTACTCGCTGGTCCTAAATTCTAATAATTCATATAGAATCATATAATCAAGAGTGATTTAACTTTCTCAATGATTTGGAAAAGTTTAAACACCATAAGGATAATCTATTTAATAAAGATTTGTAAACATTTAGACTGGACTCAGTGGCTTACGTGTACAATCCCAGCACTTTGGGAGGCCAAAGTGGGAGGATTGCTTGAAGTCAGGAGTTCAAGACTAGCCTGAGCCATATAGCCAGATCCTGTCTCTACAAAAAATACAAAACTTAGCCAGCTGTGGTTGCATAGTCCCACCTACTCGGGAGGCTGAGGCAAGAGGATCATTTGAACCTGGGAAGTCAAGGCTGCAATGAACCGTGGTGGTGCCACTACATCAACGCTGGGCATCATAGTGAGACCATGTCTCAAAAAAAAAAATCATTTTTGAATCTTTCTTGGAGTGGTAGTCTTTAAAGAAGTAGTTTTCTTAGTTTTGAGGGCTTGGTCAACTTTCTCAACATCTTTGACTCATTTTAACCATTCATTTCTTCTGTGAAGATCTCCTTAAACTATTTGAGCTCGTTAGCAATTTTTTTACAAAAGTATTCTTTTATAATTCTTTTAATTTTCTTATATTTATTTTTTCTTAATTAGATTACCTGATAGTTTATCTTATTCTACTATCATTAATTTTTTTTTTGGAGGAGAGTCATATAGCCAGCTCTGGATTTACTTATCAGTCTTTTAATTTACCCATTTATATTGCTAATTAATTTTTCTTGCTTTCCTCATATCTTTTACTAAGAGTTCCATGTATAATATTTCCTAGAAATTTTTATTTTCAAGGTCTATATTATTTGATAAAGAGTCTTGAGAGTTATAGCTACATAAAATTGATTCTATTTTATGTAATGCTTTTGCCTGGAATATTTCTTTGTGTAATATTAGCATCATGGCTCTGGCATATTCTTGCTCATTCTTTCACTTTTAAATATTCTGGGTTATTTTATTTTAGAACTGCTGCTTCCTAGATAATACACAGTTGAGTTTTGTTCTTTGACTCAATTTTAAAGAATTAATTCCTTTTAATAGCCTATTCTATCTACAAAATGTGAGGTGTTTTTGTCCTCTGGTCTTACTTTGTAGTTTTAGTACTGTCTTACTATTTTCTTTTATTCTTACCTCTTTGTTATATAATCATGTTCATTCACATTTAGGGGGTGTGTGTGTGTGTGTGTGTGTGTGTATGTGTGCTTATTTTAACTGTGTTAATTTTGAAAGCAGATATCTGTTTTGAGTTCTGTTTGGCAGTTAGCTGTTTAATTAGCAATAATATGCCTACATTTATATTTTTTAAATTATCAACTCAGAAGTAAAACTATTTCTATTGAAATTATCCCATTTATGCCATTTTTCTTGAGAGCTTCCTGCTACCAATGGGCTTTGTTAGAATTATTATTATTTTAAAATGTTGTCACAGGTCTATTAAAAGGGAATTTTCTTTTTCAACCATCTTATAGTTTTATATACAATATAAGTAATAATTGTATAACTATAATTACATATTTAATTTTACATTTATGTTCAAATCAATTAAGCGCTTACATTCTTTAATTTATTTATCAGTCAACAAATATTTCTTGAGGGCTTTCTACATGCTAGGCATTGTGCTGGACAAGGGAGATACAATGGAACCTATGAAGATAAGACATCATCTGTCACTAAGAGAGACAGCAATAACAAATATATGCATAAATCGGTAAAGTAACCATAACCCATGGAAATAAACAAAATGACTAGTGGAGAATAAGCAAAAAGAGGCTATTTTAAATAAAGCAGTCAGATAAGAAGTTTTAGAGGAGATATCACTTAACTCAAAGCATGAGCAAAAGCCCACTATAAAAAAGCAAGGATAATAACATTCCAGGAGATAGGCGAGAAACGTACATACAGAGTACCTGAGAGTGCAACAGAGCTTGGTATATTTAAATTTATGCCGGAGGTTGCAAATTTTTTGTGTGAAAAGTCAGACCTTGGCAATGACCTTGAGCAGTAGGATATAAATAACTCCCACAAGCTTAGTGTTCCAATAATGGAACACTAGGCATAAATAGGTTAACAAACTGAAAAATGGCCTGTGTGCTGCGGTAAAGTGAGAGACATCAAATGAAGCTGCGATACAACATACGTCCTTCATTTTTA
Organism: Chlorocebus sabaeus; assembly: GCF_047675955.1. Classification (NCBI taxonomy): domain Eukaryota; kingdom Metazoa; phylum Chordata; class Mammalia; order Primates; family Cercopithecidae; genus Chlorocebus; species Chlorocebus sabaeus. The sequence continues at coordinate 44,020,677 of NC_132919.1, forward strand.
ATTTCTTGTTTTCCTTGAATTCTGGAAAAATTTTAGCTACTGTCTTATGATTTATGATATCTTACCTATTCTCTCCATTATGTCCTTTCAAAAATACAAACTTTTTTTTTTTTTTTTTTTTTCTGACAGAATCTTGCCCTGTGGCCCAGGCTGGAGTGTAGTGGTGGGATCTTGGCTCACTGCAAGCTCCACCTCCCGGGTTCACACCATTCTCCTGCCTCAGCTTCCTGAGTAGCTGGGACTACAGGCGCCCACCACCATGCCCATCTATTATTTTGTATTTTTAGTAGAGATGGGGTTTCACCATGTTAGCCAGGATGGTCTCGAACTCCTGACCTCGTGATCTGCCCGTCTCGCCCTCCCAGAGTGCTGGGATTACAGGCGTGAGCCACCACGCCAGGCCCAAATATATAAACACTCTTAAGTAAGAATTTCAGACCAAGCAAATAGTATACATTCATGCTCCACAATGGGGCATGATGCTCTGATTTTCTTCTTCCATGAATTGATAGCAAGCTTCCGTGGAGTTTCCAAGAACAATTAATTATGATTTCTACATCCCCTTTCAACAATTAGGGCAGTTAAGGGCTATTTTCTAGTGGTATTTGTTAAAACTGTAACTATTGGATATGTATCAATTAATGTCAAGAACTGTTAAGAATGTAAGATTTTCACCCTACTTGCAAGCTAACAAACTTGGCCTAGTTTTGTGGATTTTAACAAGACATGAGATTCTTTGGTCAGAGACAAAGGCCTTTATTGCTCATGTCACAGAAAGCAGTATGAGCTTCATGTTTCCATCAGTTTCTTCTGTAACTCTCAAGTCCTGTGAGATGAAGCAGAGGGCCTTATGTAATGTTCTAAATGAAAAATTATGCAGTAATTTTTGTTTCATGGCTGAGGAGCCCTAAGTTAAGTAACTAGAATCTTTCATAATCGGCAGTAAGCAAACCTGCCTGATGTTTGTTTCAAGAGAAATTACCTTTATTATGTTGAATGCTAAGCAAACCTGCTCCATGCCCCAGAGAGGAACAGTATCTCTAACTTCCAAGGCTGTTTGCTATATAAACATCCTTGGAAAGAAACTTAAGAATACAAGGGCAGGGCTGGGTGCAATGGCTTATGCCTGTAATCCCAGCACTTCGGGAGACTGAGGCGGGTGGATCACAAGGTCAAGAGATCGAGACCATCCTGGCCAACATGGTGAAACCCCATCTCCACTAAAAATACAAAACTTAGCCAGGCGTGATGGCAGGCGCCTGTAGTCCCAGCTGTTCAGGAGGCTGAGGCAGGAGAATTGCTTGAACCCGGGAAGCGGACATTGCAGTGAGCCGAGATAACTCTGCTGCACTCCAGCCTGGTGACAGAGTGAGACTCCATCTCAAAATAAATAAATGAATTAATTAAAATAAGAATAAAAAAATAAAATAAATAAAATAAGAATAAAAAGGCAGTTAGTGTCCCTGCTCAACAGACATGCAGAAATGTGAGAGATTATAAAGAATTGTCCCCCAGTAGTTAATTCCTAGGGAAGATTTTGGTTTTCTGTAATGTGATGTGTTCATACTGGTTTTCTGTTTTGCTCGTATCCTTCTGGAATGGCTGTACATTGCTGAAAACTCTGTATATGCTTTTCTCTTAGCAGCCGTACTAGCATTCTCCATGAACTATTACTTCATGCTTAATGTCATGTGAATTACTGTAGAATTTAGGTTTGATAAATATTTACTTAACAAATCAATTCCTACCTCTTCTTAAATAACTTACTAAGCTCAGCCCTGCTTACAGAATATCATGCATGCTTATTTCAAAAGACCATTATGATGAAAATAAGAGTGTTAATATGTATTTGGGTTCTCAGTGCAATTTCAGAAACTAACATTTATTAATTAGTGAACAATTTTGAAAAGCCTTCCAGGAGAGATTTACTTCAAAGTAATAAAATTTTTATTTTATTTCAGTATATAGCCAAATAGGAACCAGTTTCACACAGTGGATTGGGTTATTTCATTAACAGGATACAGAATATGAAGGTAAAACATCCAAAACCAAATAACAAACAAAAACAAACCGAAAGGATCACTTTTCATCTTAAGCAAGATAGTAAATGAATTTTCTATAGTCTTGGAGCTCTAATTCCATAGAAATGATTGGCTCTGGGAATATAAGGACATAGAAGTGAAGTTCAGTAACATAGACCATCCAACAAATTTTAAGAACAATCTCCTTGAAGATTAAGAAGACATGGGTTCTTTTTTTTTCCAGGAAAAGAGGCAACAGATGGTATAGAAATATAGCAGTATCATTAACTACAAAAGGAACTCACATTTGTTCTTTTCATCAGTCATCTAGACTGTCAACTCCTAAAGAGGGTTGATGCTCAATTCTACTGGTCTAGGACAATAAAATAGACAATAGACCTGGGCAGGTTTTGTAAGTCATAATAGAGAATGTAAAAACAACAGAATTTAGGCTAAAGTTATATTATAATTTTATCCATTTATGATTTTTTTCATGGTAAAAGAATGCTTAAGTTGATCTATTTTCAAAACATGCATTCAAAAGGGTGAGGCTAGGCAGGTGAGATACTTACATGCTTTAGAATGAGTAATATGTGTACTGTAAGCTAAATGGTATCTTAGAAACTGAAAATAAAAAATAAAAAGTAAACCACAGCATTTTTTTCTATTAAAAATTAAAATATTGATAAAAATTTTAACAAGTAATTATAGTAATATAAGTGTCTTTATGATTGAGACATGAAATGATCACATTTCCTATTCCTTTATCAGTGGTTAAAAAACTGATGAATGATCACAATTAGATATATTAGCTACATGTTCTCATATATTACAACTTATTCTAGAAGTTATTAGGGTCATTTCAGGGAACATGAAATTTCACTTGAAGAGGATATAGGTAGACAAGATTCCTATATTGGCAAATGTTCATTTATAAAATATTATAATGTATCTTATACAATTATTCTCATGCCACACAAAAATAAAATATTGTCTGGATAGTATGTGACAAGACCTTTCTAAAAAGTGATGTCAAAAATTTTAAATTTCTTTCCTAATTTGAACTCTTTTTCTACCCTATGTATAAATCCTTTTTACAGAATAATGTAGACTGGTCCCTTCCTCTCTCCTTTCCTTCCTTTCTTTATTTCTCAAATAAATGTTTCCCCGCAAAGTGAACTACTGCTAAAACAAACTACTACCGATACTAAACCATGAGTCTCTTGACAAAAGCAGTTGTACATTTTCCATATTTGCTTTCCCAGTATGGGTCCAAGGTACCCTCTGTGTGATGTGCCTGATACATAGATAATACTCAACACAAGTTTGCTCTAAGAATGCCATCGACTAAGAAACTTGGATAGCTCCAAGTGTACTGTTATTTCCTGGCAGTTTAAGTAATTCTGAAATTGAATGTGATGTTACAAAAAATTTTAGGCTTAGATACCAACTGGCTTGTTGCATTCTCATTGACCCTACATATCCTCCCATTAGAATATCCTGAGAGAAATGCAAAACGATAGCCCCCGAAACTAACAGATTATTTACTGATTCATTTCATGTGTTCGTTATATATTTATTGAGTTCTTACTATATGAAGTCATTATTCTAGATATTGAGAATAGAGCAGTCACTAACACACAAATTTCCTGACTTCAAGTTTATATTCTAGGGCAGAATATTTTCTAAATGGGTAAATAAATATGCAATGCAATGTTAGGGAGCAATTGGTACTATGAAAAAATATGTAAATAATGTAAGGATATAGAAAATTTGGGGAAGGCCTCTTTGGTGAGATAATATGAGACTTGAATAATGTGAGGGAAACAGCTGTGAAAATAGCTAAGGGAAAAGTGTTTGAGGCAGACAGAAGCCAATGCTTTGAGGTGGGATAATATTTGGCAAGTGAAGAAGGAGCCAGCAGGCCAGTGTGGCTGTTGCTGAGTGGCCACAGTGTGGGAGTCAGAGCAGTACTGGAGAAGCAGTCAGAGGGCAGATCATGTGGGGCCCTGGAGTTCATTGTCAGATCTTTGGACTTTATTCTAACTGAAATTGGAAGCTCTGGAAGGATTTTTGACAAGTGGTTTCTGTATTTAGATTTGCTTTAAAAGAATCACCTTGGTTGCTCTGTGCTAAATAGACTGTAATAGATGAAACAAGAGTTGAGCATGGAGAGGAGACTTCGAAAGAAGCTTCTACAAACTAAGGCAGGAAAGGGATTGAATTGATAAGTTGAAGGCCCTAGAGAAAAAAAGATGGGAAGAGGCTTCCACTTGGTCCCTCCATGTACTCTTCTCTAGAAGGTACCCGACGGTACTTGCTGAAGGCATTTCTTTGCCCAGAACTTCTGGGTGATCCAGCAATAAATTAACCTGTGATAATTTAGAAAATTACGCAGCTTGGCTGCAAAGTACTCATCATCTCATTAAAGATGCATGAACAAGCAAACACAAACCAATAGGAGGCAATGACAATATTTCCACAGAACAGAATATATTTTTAAAGGATTTTACTCAAGCAAGCAGTAGGCAATTTGCAAAAACACAAGCTTTCTCTTCTCCATTAAGTACCAGAAACAAGGAATGGGACGTTTGATGGCCTAAGAGTATCCTGTAGTCATGTGGTCAAGTGGACTGGTGATTTCTGTGATCATGTAGGTGTTAGTTATTTTTATTTTTATTTTTTAATTTATTTATTATTATTAAACTTTAAGTTGTAGGGTACATGTGCACAACGTGCAGGTTTGCTACATATGTATACTTGTGCCATGTTGGTGTGCTGCACCCATCAACTCGTCATTTACATCTGGTATAACTCCCAATGCAATCCCTCCCCCCTCCCCCTCCCCATGATAGGCCCCGGTGTGTGATGTTCCCCTTCCCGAGTCCAAGTGATCTCATTGTTCAGTTCCCGCCTATGAGTGAGAACATGCGGTGTTTGGTTTTCTGTTCTTGTGATAGTTTGCTAAGAATGATGGTTTCCAGCTGCATCCATGTCCCTACAAAGGACACAAACTCATCCTTTTTTATGGCTGCATAGTATTCCATGGTGTATATGTGCCACATTTTCTTAATCCAATCTGTCACTGATGGACATTTGGGTTGATTCCAAGTCTTTGCTATTGTGAATAGTGCCGCAATAAACATACGTGTGCATGTGTCTTTATAACAGCATAATTTATAATCCTTTGGGTATATACCCAGTAATGGGATGGCTGGGTCATATGGTACATCTAGTTCTAGATCCTTGAGGAATCGCCATACTGTTTTCCATAATGGTTGAACTAGTTTACAATCCCACCAACAGTGTAAAAGTGTTCCTATTTCTCCACATCCTCTCCAGCACCTGTTGTTTCCTGACTTTTGAATGATCGCCATTCTAACTGGTGTGAGATGGTATCTCATTGTGGTTTTGATTTGCATTTCTCTGATGGCCAGTGATGATGAGCATTTTTTCATGTGTCTGTTGGCTGTATGAATGTCTTCTTTTGAGAAATGTCTGTTCATATCCTTTGCCCACTTTTTGATGGGGTTGTTTGTTTTTTTCTTGTAAATTTGTTTGAGTTCTTTGTAGGTTCTGGATATTAGCCCTTTGTCAGATGAGTAGATTGCAAAAATGTTCTCCCATTCTGTAGGTTGCCTGTTCACTCTGATGGTAGTTTCTTTTGCTGTGCAGAAGCTCTTTAGTTTAATGAGATCCCATTTGTCAATTTTGGCTTTTGCTGCCGTTGCTTTTGGTGTTTTAGACATGAAGTCTTTGCCCATGCCTATGTCCTGAATGGTACTACCTAGGTTTTCCTCTAGGATTTTTATGGTATTAGGTCTAACATTTAAGTCTCTAATCCATCTTGAATTAATTTTCGTATAAGGACTAAGGAAAGGATCCAGTTTCAGCTTTCTACTTATGGCTAGCCAATTTTCCCAGCACCATTTATTAAATAGGGAATCTTTTCCCCATTTCTTGTTTCTCTCAGGTTTGTCAAAGATCAGATGGCTGTAGATGTGTGGTATTATTTCTGAGGCCTCTGTTCTGTTCCATTGGTCTATATCTCTGTTTTGGTACCAGTACCATGCTGTTTTGGTTACTGTAGCCTTGTAGCATAGTTTGAAGTCAGGTAGCGTGATGCCTCCAGCTTTGTTCTTTTGACTTAGGATTGTCTTGGAGATGCGGGCTCTTTTTTGGTTCCATATGAACTTTAAAGCAGTTTTTTCCAATTCTGTGAAGAAGCTCATTGGTAGCTTGATGGGGATGGCATTGAATCTATAAATTACCTTGGGCAGTATGGCCATTTTCACGATATTGATTCTTCCTATCCATGAGCATGGTATGTTCTTCCATTTGTTTGTGTCCTCTTTGATTTCACTGAGCAGTGGTTTGTAGTTCTCCTTGAAGAGGTCCTTTACATCCCTTGTAAGTTGGATTCCTAGGTATTTTATTCTCTTTGAAGCAATTGTGAATGGAAGTTCATTCGTGATTTGGCTCTCTGTCTGTTACTGGTGTATAAGAATGCTTGTGATTTTTGCACATTAATTTTGTATCCTGAGACTTTGCTGAAGTTTCTTATCAGCTTAAGGAGATTTTGGGCTGAGACAATGGGGTTTTCTAAATATACAATCATGTCATCTGCAAACAGGGACAATTTGACTTCTTCTTTTCCTAACTGAATCCCCTTGATTTCTTTCTCTTGCCTGATTGCCCTAGCCAGAACTTCCAACACTATGTTGAATAGGAGTGGTGAGAGAGGGCATCCCTGTCTTGTGCCAGTTTTCAAAGGGAATTTTTCCAGTTTTTGCCCATTCAGTATGATATTGGCTGTGGGTTTGTCATAAATAGCTCTTATTATTTTGAGGTACGTTCCATCAATACCGAATTTATTGAGCGTTTTTAGCATGAAGGGCTGTTGAATTTTGTCAAAAGCCTTTTCTGCATCTATTGAGATAATGATGTAGTTCTTGTCTTTGGTTCTGTTTATATGCTGGATTATGATTATTAATATGCGAATGTTGAACCAGCCTTGCATCCCAGGGATGAAGCCCACTTGATCATGGTGGATAAGCTTTTTGATGTGTTGCTGAATCCGGTTTGCCAGTATTTTATTGAGGATTTTTGCATCGATGTTCATCAGGGATATTGGTCTAAAATTCTCTTTTTTTGTTGTGTCTCTGCCAGGCTTTGGTATGAGGATGATGTTGGCCTCATAAAATGAGTTAGGGAGGATTCCCTCTTTTTCTATTGATTGGAATAGTTTCAGAAGGAATGGTACCAGCTCCTCCTTGTACCTCTGGTAGAATTCAGCTGTGAATCCATCTGGTCCTGGACTTTTTTTGGTTGGTAGGCTATTAATTATTGCCTCAATTTCAGAGCCTGCTATTGGTCTATTCAGGGATTCAACTTCTTCCTGGTTTAGTCTTGGAAGAGTGTAAGTGTCCAGGAAACTATCCATTTCTTCTAGATTTTCCAGTTTATTTGCGTAGAGGTGTTTATAGTATTCTCTGATGGTAGTTTGTATTTCTGTGGGGTCGGTGGTGATATCCCCTTTATCATTTTTAATTGCGTCGATTTGATTCTTCTCTCTTTTCTTCTTTATTAGTCTTGCTAGTGGTCTGTCAATTTTGTTGATCTTTTCAAAAAACCAACTCCTGGATTCATTGATTTTTTGGAGGGTTTTTTGTGTCTCTATCTCCTTCAGTTCTGCTCTGATCTTAGTTATTTCTTGCCTTCTGCTAGCTTTCGAATGTGTTTGCTCTTGCTTCTCTAGTTCTTTTAATTGCGATGTTAGAGTGTCAATTTTAGATCTTTCCTGCTTTCTCTTGTGGGCATTTAGTGCTATAAATTTCCCTCTACACACTGCTTTAAATGTGTCCCAGAGATTCTGGTATGTTGTATCTTTGTTCTCATTGGTTTCAAAGAACATCTTTATTTCTGCCTTCATTTCGTTATGTACCCAGTAGTCATTCAGGAGCAGGTTGTTCAGTTTCCATGTAGTTGAGCGGTTTTGATTGAGTTTCTTAGTCCTGAGTTCTAGTTTGATTGCACTGTGGTCTGAGAGACAGTTTGTTATAATTTCTGTTCTTGTACATTTGCTGAGGAGTGCTTTACTTCCAATTACATGGTCAATTTTGGAGTAAGTACGATGTGGTGCTGAGAAGAATGTATATTCTGTTGATTTGGGGTGGAGAGTTCTATAGATGTCTATTAGGTCTGCTTGCTGCAGAGATGAGTTCAATTCCTGGATATCCTTGTTAACTTTCTGTCTCGTTGATCTGTCTAATGTTGACAGTGGAGTGTTGAAGTCTCCCATGATTATTGTATGGGAGTCTAAGTCTCTTTGTAAGTCTCTAAGGACTTGCTTTATGAATCTGGGTGCTCCTGTATTGGGTGCATATATATTTAGGATAGTTAGCTCTTCCTGTTGAATTGATCCCTTTACCATTATGTAATGGCCTTCTTTGTCTCTTTTGATCTTTGATGGTTTAAAGTCTGTTTTATCAGAGACTAGTATTGCAACCCCCGCTTTTTTTTGGTTCTCCATTTGCTTGGTAAATCTTCCTCCATCCCTTTATTTTGAGCCTATGTATGTCTCTGCGTGTGAGATGGGTCTCCTGAATACAGCAGACTGATGGGTCTTGACTCTTTATCCAGTTTGCCAGTCTGTGTCTTTTAATTGGAGCATTTAGTCCATTTACATTTAAGGTTAAGATTGTTATGTGTGAACTTGATCCTGCCATGATGATATTAACTGGTTATTTTGCTCGTTAGTTGATGCAGTTTCTTCCTAGCCTTGATGGTCTTTACATTTTGGCATGTTTTTGCAATGGCTGGTACCGGTTGTTCCTTTCCATGTTTAGTGCTTCCTTCAGGGTCTCTTGTAAGGCAGGCCTAGTGGTGACAAAATCTCTAAGCATTTGCTTATCTGTAAAGGATTTTATTTCTCCTTCACTTATGAAACTTAGTTTGGCTGGATATAAAATTCTGGGTTTAAAATTCTTTTCTTTAAGAATGTTGAATATTGGCCCCCACTCTCTTCTGGCTTGAAGAGTTTCTGCCGAGAGGTCTGCTGTTAGTCTGATGGGCTTCCCTTTGTGGGTAACCCGACCTTTCTCTCTGGCTGCCCTTAAGATTTTTTCCTTCATTTCAACTTTGGTGAATCTGGCAATTATGTGTCTTGGAGTTGCTCTTCTCGAGGAGTATCTTTGTGGCGTTCTCTGTATTTCCTGGATTTGAATGTTGGCCTGCCCTACTAGGTTGGGGAAGTTCTCCTGGATGATATCCTGAAAAGTGTTTTCCAACTTGGTTCCATTTTCCCCGTCACTTTCAGGCACCCCAATCAGACGTAGAATTGGTCTTTTTACATAATCCCATACTTCTTGCAGGCTTTGTTCATTTCTTTTTCTTCTTTTTTCTTTTGGTTTCTCTTCTCGCTTCATTTCATTCATTTGATCCTCCATCGCTGACATTCTTTCTTCCAGTTGATCGAGACGGTTACTGAAGCTTGTGCATTTGTCACGTATTTCTCGTGCCATGGTTTTCGTCTCTTTCATTTCGTTTGTGAGCTTCTCTGCATTAATTACTCTAGCCATCAATTCTTCCACTTTTTTTTCAAGATTTTTAGTTTCTTTGCGCTGGGTACGTAATTCCTCCTTTAGCTCTGAGAAATTTGATGGACTGAAGACTTCTTCTCTCATCTCCTCGAAGTCATTCTCCGTCCAGCTTTGATCCGTTGCTGGCGATGAGCTGCGCTCCTTTGCCGGGGGAGATGCGCTCTTATTTTTTGAATTTCCAGCTTTTCTGCCCTGCTTTTTCCCCATCTTTGTGGTTTTATCTGCCTCTGGTCTTTGATGATGGTGATGTACTGATGGGGTTTTGGTGTAGGTGTCCTTCCTGTTTGATAGCTTTCCTTCTAACAGTCAGGATCCTCAGCTGTAGGTTGTAGCTGTAGGAGATTGCTTGAGGTCCACTCCAGACCCTGTTTGCCTGGGTATCAGCAGCAGAGGCTGCAGAAGATAGAATATATCTGAACAGCGAGTGTACCTGTCTGATTCTTGCTTTGGAATCTTCCTCTCAGGGGTGTACTCCACCCTGTGAGGTGTGGGGTGTCAGACTGCCCCTAGTGCGGGATGTCTCCCAGTTAGGCTACTCAGGGGTCAGGGACCCACTTGAGCAGGGAGTCTGTCCCTTCTCAGATCTCAACCTCCGTGTTGGGAGATCCACTGCTCTCTTCAAAGCTGTCAGACAGAGTCGTTTGCGTCTGCAGAGCTGCTGCGTTTGTTATTATTTACTGTGCCCTGTCCCCAGAGGTGGAGTCTACAGAGACAGGCAGGTTTCCTTGAGCTGCTGTGAGCTCCACCCAGTTCGAGCTTCCCAGCAGCTTTGTTTACCTACTTAAGCCTCAGCAATGGCAGGCGCCCCTCCCCCAGCCTCGCTGCTGCCTTGCTGGTAGATCACAGACTGCTGTGCTAGCAATGAGGGAGGCTCCGTGGGTGTGGGACACTCCCGGCCAGGTGTGGGATATGATCTCCTGGTGTGCCTGTCTGCTTAAAGCGCAGTATTGGGGTGGGAGTTACCCGATTTTCCAGGTGTTGTGTGTCTCAGTTCCCCTGGCTAGGAAAAGGGATTCCCTTCCCCCTTGCGCTTTCCAGGTGAGGCAATGCCTCGCCCTGCTTCAGCTCTCGCTGGTCGGGCTGCAGCAGCTGACCAGCACCGATCGTCTGGCACTCCCCAGTGAGATGAACCCAGTACCTCCGTTGAAAATGCAGAAATCACCGGTCTTCTGTGTCGCTCGCGCTGGGAGTTGGAGACTGGAGCTGTTCCTATTTGGCCATCTTGCTCCGCCCCCGGTGTTAGTTATTTTGTTTGTTTGTTTTTAGATTGAAGAAGGCTTTACGATTCAGGCGCTTGTAAACTGGGGACTAACCTGCATTCATTGTGGAGTTTTGGAATCAGAAAGACCAGAATATAAATCTCCCGCATCTGCACTTGCAATTTATGTGATCTTGGACAAGTCACTTGACATTTCTGGTCTTCACTTAATCAACTGTAAAATAAGAATAACCACGGCTGGGTGTGGTGGCTCACGCCTGTAATCCCAGCACTTTAGGAGGCTGAGGAGGACGGATCACGAGGTCAGGAGATCAAGACCATCCTAGCCAACATTGTGAAACCCCGTCTCTACTAAAAATACAAAAATTAGCCAGGCATGGTGGCACACACCTGTAATCTCAGCTACTCAGGAGGCTGAGGCAAGAGAATCACTTGAACCTGGGAGTCACAGGTTGCAGTGAGCCAAGATTGTACCACTGCATTCCAGCCTGGTGAAAGAGCGAGACTCTGTCTCTAAATAAATAAATAAATAAATAAATAAATAAAATAAGAAAAACAGTGGCCACTCCACCAGCACATGGATTTTGTGAAGATCAAATGGAATAATGTGACTGAAAACTTTTTCTACTGTAAAGAAACATTTGATTCTAGTCGTTATTACCATCTTCATCATTATAATTCATTCTAAGAACAACCATGTTAATGGGTATAACAAAAAGATGACATTGATGCAAATCATCTAGATGATCTGCCAAGGTAACCAAAGAAACTTTAAATTTTTCTTCCCTTTGGCAATGGATTTTGTTTTAAAGACATATTTTTAGAAAAGTACTTTAAAAATAAATGAGCTTAGATAAAAATCATTTATGTGTTTCACAAACACAACTGAGTGAATACTGGGTGCTGGGTACTATGGTAGAAAATTAGTAGCCACCAAGAAAAAACAAATTAGAATTCTGCTTTCTGGGAAAGTGTGGTCTGGTAAAAAGGTTGAGAAATATACATTAACCTACATAAGTGAAACTGAAGGGTACTCTCGGTGAGATATGATATATGGACATCTGAGATATGCAATAAGATCCCAATGAATCGTGGCTAACAGCAGACACAGTGGATTAAATGGTATTTCTTGAAACATGTTATCTTCTTAATTGATATGAAATTATCAGAAGAAAGAACTATTTCTTAGAAAGAACTTCCTTCACAAAGAAGGAAGTCTTATTTTATTGTTGCTATTCACAATTTGGTTTTGCCCACTAATCTCTAGCGCTCTAACAGATGAGAACAGAACAAAATCTGTTTCTTGCCCCCCAACCCCCCACTTTTTTTTTTTTTTTTGAGACATTGTTGGAACCTAGTTTTTAGATTCCTTCCTGGGCAGGGGTCGCCGCGAGAGACCACTCGACACGTAAGTCACAGCGGAGAGATTTATTGCTAGTGCGCTAGGGTCCTATGTCCAAAGTTGGCCACAGGACCCCGAATGCCTAGTACAGACAGTTTATAAAGGCAAAAACCACAGAAACTCACAAAGCTTGAGGCGCAAGATGATTGGAGCAGGTTATGGCCTGAGCAGGGTGTCTTACTCTGATTAGTTGGTTTGAACGCGCGGGGTATTTCTCGGACTCGTTTTTCTGTTTGAGTTCCGGGAATTTTGGGTGGGTGTTTTGGATAGCCACATGGACGTTGGGCGGGTGCTTTAGATGGCCACCTGGTCATTGGGCGGGTGCTTTAGATAGCCACCTGGTCATTGGGCGGGTGCTTTAGATGGCTACCTGGTCATTGGGCGGGTAGATCCTGGTGTGGCTTTTCTAAGCTTTCTAAGTCTCTAAGTCTCTAAGTTTCTAAGTCTCTAAGTTTCTAAGTCTCTAAGTTTCTAAGTTTTTATGGCCTATTTTCAACATGATCTCACTTTGTCACCCAGGCTGGAGTGCAGTGGCATGAACAGGGCTCACTGTAGCCTCAACCTCCCAGACTCAAGCCATCCTCCCTCCTCAGCTCCATAAGAAGCTGAGACTACAGGAATAGTTCTGTAAAAAAGAACTAAGAAATAGTTCTTTCTTCTGACACCTGCAGTTTATTAAAATATATCCAGCAGGAGCAACATAATGAGACCCCTATCTCTACAAAAAATTTAAAAATTAGCCAGGAGAGGCCAATTAGTGGTGGTGCATGGCTGTGGTCCCAGGTACTAGGGAGGCTAAGATGGAAGGATCACTTGAGCCCAGGAGGTCAAGACTGTAGCGAGACTTGATTACACCACTGCACTGTGGCCCGGGGAAGAGAACGAGACCCTGTCTCAAAAAAAAAAAAAAAAAAAAAAAAAAAAAAAAAAAAAAAAAGGATACAGCAAGATAGGTATTGAGGACTAAGCTCTGATTTTTTTAACTTGCCCAAATTCCTACCTCAGGGGTCTAGTAAGTCATGCCCTACAAACCGTGACTTCTCATCAGATGGGTTTTATTTGACCTTATATATTGTGATTTACTTTTTAATGACTCTGGCATAGTGTTATGAGACAAGGAAAAAACATATTTAACCCCAAAATATATTTCCTTACCATACCTTGAAATTGCCTTGCAAAGCCTCTTGTAGGAAAAATCCACATCCTATAGAGAATCCCCTTTCCCCTTTTTTTCCTTCCTTTCTTTCCAGATCCAAGAGATCATCAGCTAAGAGACAGGTACCCTTTTAGGTTCGATAAGAAACATTTTACAACATGCTCTCTCTCTGAAGTCTGCTATCTGAGAGATCCCTCTGCACAATAAAACTTGGTCTCCACAATCTTTTATCTTAACCTGAACATTCCTTTCCATTGATCTCAGGTCTTCAGATAAACTCAACCAATTGTCAACTAGAAAATGTTTAAATTTATCTATAGCCTGGAACCCACCGCTTTGAGTTGTCCTGCCTTTCTGAACCAAACCAGTGTATTTCTTAAATGTATTTGATTGATGTCTCATGTCTCCCTGAAATATATAAAACCAAGCTGTACCCCTACTACCTTGGGCACATCTTTTCCAGACCTTCTGAGGGCTGTGTCATGGGCCATGATTACTCATATTTGGCTCAGAATAAATCTCTTCAAATATTTTACAGAGTTTGACTTTTTTTGTCAAGAGTATTTTAACCTACGTTATGCTCCATAATACCATAAGTTAGTGAAGACTCATCAGAATACACATAGAATAAAAGAATAATTTAAAAAATTAGATACTATGTGAAAATGGACAGTAGCTTCAATAACATATATTTTTGAATGACTATCTAAAAATTATAGCTGCTTTTGCTTTCCCTCAACTTCCTAACATTTTATGAGATTTTATGAGATTTGTCGTTTTTTTCTACGCTAACTGAAATTCAGATCTTATGCTCAATACAAAATGACTTAATGACTTTCGCATTTAATGGGAAAGAAGGGAACTCTCAGTTAAAGTGAGGAGTGAATTGGGGACTCACTGTTTCTTCACACACATAATAATGCTAATAGCTCCTAAAGTTCCAAACTTTATTTAATCCCTTTTAATACAAAGACGTATCCCATGAATGGAAGCTTTTTATTTTCCATTAAATTGATCTTTGGGTATGAAAGTCAACAGGAAACACAGAGCACTTTCCTTTAATTATATTTTTGAGCTGATAGGCACATACAGAGCATCCTAGTCTCAGCAGAAATCTCATTTAACAAGGCATCTACTTTAAGTAGTCAGAATATCAACAATTTCTTTCAGATCCTTTTCTTTCCTTGGATACGGAGACATCCCAGGCATACTGAATTATGCTTTTTTGCTTTGATGGGCAGATTATCTTGTCTAAGGCAGCAACACTTCATTCACACAGTTAGCTTTCATCTTCAGGTTTCCAAGCTGTCCCTGTGTTATGCTTTTGTCTCAAGCCATATAAGGAGAAAATCATGATAAGTCTTCTCAAGGCCAGAGATTGTCATCTTGCAAAGGGAGTTAAAGCTTGATTCCTATAGCTCCTTCAGGTGTGTTTTTGTGCAACGTTAAATAGAACAGTAGCATGTAGGGACTTTGAGAAGTGTGTCCTAGTCTTGACCTTTTCTTTATCAGTTCCAGGATCTTGAACCATTGAAATTAAAGTTAGCTGTAAACAAATTGAAAACACTGACATCACAAAGAAGGAAGTCTTCTTATTTTATTGTTGCTATTCACAATTTGGTTTTGCCCACTAATCTCTAGAGCTCTAACAGATGAGAATAGAACAAAATCTGTTTCTTGCCCGCACCCCCCCCCCGCTGCTTTTTTTTTTTTTTTTTTTTTTTTTTTTTTTTTGAGACATGATCTCACTTGGTCACCCAGGCTGGATTGGAGTGCAGTGGTATGAACAGGGCTCACTGTAGCCTCAACCTCCCAGACTCAAGCCATCCTCCTTCCTCAGCCACATAAGAAGCTGAGACTACAGGAATGCATCACCACGCCTGGCTAATTTTTTATTTTGTGTAGAGACAGGGTCTCATTATGTTGCCCAGGCTGATCTCAAACTCCTGGGCTCAAGTGATCCTCCTGCCTGGGCCTCCCAAAGTGCTGGAATTACAGGTGTGAGCTGCTCCACCGACTGTGATTTAATCCTAACAACAGAATTTAACCCAGTTTTATCTTTTACTTTCTTAGCCATTAAATTTTGGTTCAAGCTTCAGAAACTGGAATTCCCTATTACCTAAAAGTATATGATTTTGATAATGTGCTGAAAGTTGACATTGTTTCTCTTTCTTTACTTTTTAAAATTTCTGTCTTTGTTCCCTTGTTTTCCATACACAGCAAATTCAATCTTCTTCTTCTTCTTCTTCTTTTTTTTTTTTTTTTCAAATGAGCCAATAAATCTAGTTTGTTCTGATGCTAGATTTGAAAGTTAGGATGAAGGTGGTATGGAATAGGAGGTACATGCAACTAAGAACCTTCTCAGAGAACAAGCATAAGTATAAATCATTTTAATTTACAGAATCACTACTAAATGATTTTAACCCCAAATTTCTGCAAACAAAATAGTTTAAATACATCATGAGAAATTATTATTAAATTTACTACTTTCATAAGATAGAAGGCAAAAATTCCATGTTTATTTCATTTGAATATTTAGGACTTGTGGTTTCAAGATGGTAAAAAGAAAAAAAAAAGACATTTTCACAACTTTCTCCCCAAAATTACCCAAATTCAACAAGAATGATAAATAGGAACAGTGTGTCTTTGTAAAATCAGATAATATTTATAAATCTAAAAGACAATTTATGAAGATGGAAGGACTTAGAAGGCTGGCAAATGATTTAAGAGAAGACAATTGTTAAAAATGCAATGCCTGTAGTTCTGAGAAATTCACATTGGAGCGTCCTAGGAAGAATTTAAGAATTAGACTTACTAGGTATTTCTGAAGACTTGGATGTGGTTGGAACCTGGGCAATAAACAAAAAGATTGCTTAGAAAATCCCTTTCTGGAGCCCAGACTGCCAAGTGACTTTTCTTTCCTCACCAGAGATTGAACCAGAGCCGACCTCTGACAAGGGGGATTTCAGACCCAGCAGAAGGAGAGGTTGCAACACTATACTTAAACAAAAGAATAAGGGAAAATGTGAATTCTGAAAGAAATATCCAGCAGAAATGTTAATTTATAGAGACAGGGTGCTTTTCACCAAATAGTTTGATAGTAATATAGTGAGGAGAAGATATTAACATGTGTTCTCTTTTAGAAAGTTGGTTTCATGTCCTAGAAAAAAATAGGACTCTTTGCATTCAGTTGATATAATGGTTGTTATGGAAACTACTTTGCATTGAATGACAAGGGCAGTAAGCATATGTATCTGGCTTTGGGTAGATGCAGTCACATTGGTTTTTTTCCCAAATGAATGGTTAACTTTCTAAAGTGAATAAGTACATTTTCAGTAGAAAAAGATGCAAAATAAACAAATAAAACCCACTGTCAGTTCAAAATTTTTCAGCAGGCTGAGTATGAAAGCCTCCCAGAAGGGACTATTTGGTGAAAGTTGGTTTAAGTAAAAATGAAGTCTTTACAACTTATCAAGCTTAATATTTACCAATATTCACCAATGCCCAGAGGCTTTTTAGTGGCACTGTTTACCTCATCTACTCCACAAACATTTACTGGGAACTTTAGATACGGCATATGCATATTCAGAAACAAACAAACAAACAAAAAAAACTTAGGCTAGGGGAAAGAAGAGATAATTCATTTTTGTAATATTCAGACTATAGCTATGGATGTCACATAAATCTGCTTAAATTGTCTTCTTTTAATCAGTTTGTCATTACAAATTTCAGACTGATGTTTTCTAAATTAGAAACTAGAGCTTTTTATTAATTTATTTGAAATACTTTATCTGTTTAACATTTAATGAGATTTCAAGCAATTGTATAAGCCAGATGGTATTTTGCAGTCCATGACTTTATCAAAGAAACAACATCTTTGTTCTTTTGTATAAACTTTTGTGTTTCCACAACCTTCAGGATAAGAAAAAATGGCTTATGGACCAGATGTCATTTGACCATAAAAGTTCCTCTTAAAGGAATCCGCAAGATGCTGGACTGGAGATATCTTAATGGTATCATGAATCCTTAAACACTTTCTTCAGATTTCTCTATGACCTTTTCAGATTGTGATAAAATTCTGATGGTTTATGTATTTATTTATAAAGAGGTATTTCTGTCTTGAAAAAAATAAGCAAGAAGAAAGATAACTGATTTCAAGGGCAAATCTTTCATCAAAACCTGGAAATGCATTCTGGCAAGGATAACTCAGAAAAACTGACATGCCACAGCAAAGAGGTTATATCATGGCTTCTGAATGCAAAACAAATGTCAAGAATTGCTGAGCCAAAATGTTAAATTGTCAAAAGAATGGTCTTGCTCTGTATATTTTAACCATGGGGAAAGGAAATGCATCAACAATCCCTGGCTGATAACATTATCTTAAACTGTTAATTATAAGCTACAAGAAACAAGACTTTCAGCAGTTGATGGCTAGGAAGTTTATTATAATTTTGTAGTAAGCACTAAAGAATATTGGCTATAGGTGAATTAGAATAATTTCCGTCCCCAGTTTATTCTAAAACACCTATCATGTGACAGTTAATAAAACATGCTAAATTTCTCCCCTGGCTTCCTACCTCCCCACACAAAGAAACAAACACTGTCAACATTCAGTGGAAATTGAGCTTGCTTGGATCCAAAGAAAACGTAAACCCCTTTTTAAAGTCAGTGGTTATCCCAGAGGGTGGTCCTCAGGTAAACAACAGCCATATCATCTGGAAACTTCTTAGAAGGTCATAGAACTTTAGAACTGAGGCCTCACACCAGACTTTCTGAATCAGAATATCTGCCCATGGGGCTTAGCAACCTGTAGTTTAACAAGCCTTTCAGGTGATTCTAATGCTAAAATCACTGTGTAGGTGATATGAAAGGGGGACAGGGAAGTGCTGGGTAGAGAAGGGGCAGGTCCCTGGCAAGGGCTCCACCCTCGGGCCTGTGCCCATGGATCTAAGTGATAACGGGCACTCTGGGTTTTGGGGCTCAAATGTTGCATTTACCAAGACCACTCTGGCCTGTCATGCCCCCACATCCTGTGCCCAAGAGACCTTGGCAGGCACACATACAAGTTGGCTGGACCTCTAAGGAGGAGAACACACTGACGGACACCAGCAGACGCTGGCAGACCAGCGATGGCGGAACGACGTGGACACCGAGGGGAATTCGGCCAGGGGCCATCAGAGGAGAGTCTGGCCGCTGGGCAGCCCGACTTCAGGGGAAGACAACCTTCTCATTCCATCCCCCTTCTGACTCCCCAACCATGGTGCTGAGAGCTACCTCTACCACTCAATAAAACCTTGCACTCATCTTTCAAGCCCAAATGTGATCTGATTTTTCCAGCACACTAGGGCAAGAATCTGGGACACAGAAAGCCCTCCGTCCTTGCTATAAGGCAGAGGGTCTAATTGAGCTGATTAACACAAGCTGCCTGCAGACAGCAAAACTGAAAGAGCACACTGTAACACAGGCTCACTTAGGCTTCGGGAGTTGTAAACACTCACCCCTAGATGCTGCCCTGGGGTCAGAACCCAAAAATGCTCCCCACGACCTCTGCACCTGCCCCTCTGCGTTCTCCCCTAGTGTTGCGCAGTGCGGGCACCAAAAAAGCGACCCACACCCCTGTCGCACACCCTGCCAGGGGGATAAGGGAATTCTCCCATTTCATAAGATTCTAAAACCATTCTGTGTGTTGAATATGCAGCTGTAAAACTTATCCTTAAATACCCATTGGAAAGGTACAAAAATGTAGTTCAATAGTCCACCTGAAAATATGCCCAGCATAGTCAATTTTTCCTCTAGTATTGGAGAAAATGTTTCTGCCTCTTTGGTCACTGGATGATGCATTTGACTTGGGGTCATACTTTATGAAAAATACATATATTTAAATACAATTTAATGTAGTAAGATGCATAGACTATGAGACTTTGGGGAAATTGACAATAACAAACTGACTAGGACATTAGCGTTTCCCATCATGTTTGTTTTAGGGAATATATTTATTGAATAGCCTCATGGGAAGAATTCGCCATACAATTCAAAATATTTTCTTTCTCTTTCTTTCCCTTTTTAAACTGAGCGTGTGTAGTTTAATTCAAATAAGTGAATTGCCCATGTGGTAAACTATTTGGGCCATATTATTTGACTGTATGTTGTGTTAGAATAAAATCTCTTGTTAAGAACTATTAAAATAAATTAAATTTAGCAGAGTTTATTGAGCAAGGACAGTTTCATGAACTGGGCAGACTCAGAACAAAAAGAGATTCAGAGAGCTCTACCCAGCAACAGGGGCAGGATAGTATTTATAGACAGCAAAAGGAAGTGATGTACAGAAATAGCTTGATTGGCTACAGACGGGCATTTGCATTTATTGGACATGGTGTGATGAGGCATTTGCTTTCTGTGAACATGGTCTGATCAGTTGGCAGCCTGTGATTGGCTGAAACTTGGCTATGTAATTGACTGAGACTCAGCTATTTGTTACAAGAATATACTATTATTAAGGTTGCAGTTTGTTTACATACTAAGTTAGTTTGCAGTTTACTCTGTAGGGATTCAAAGTACAAAGGCAACCTTAGGACAAATTTAATTTAACAAAATAAATCCATAATTTTTTAAACCCTTGAGATCCAGGGAATTTTGTGTTATTCTCAGTTTGAACAATATGATTGTTCTATGTGATTCTGGATGACACTAACCCTGTTTTCTCATTTTTTCTTCTACACATGGATTTAAGAACTGGTTTGGAGGTTATTCAGGGTGTGTGTGTGTGTGTGTGCATGTGTGGTGTTTGTGCATGTGCTAACAAAACACATTCTGATAAACAAGATTTGTCCAAGGAATAGAAAGATCTTTGAATCTTAGCAAATCTATTTCCATATTAGCATCACATTAAATAGTAGAAAGTAAACAAGAAAACATACTACATATTTAGATGCAGAAAAATTATTCAATAAAAATTCCTAACAAACTGGGAATAGGAAAAAAATAATTTCAGTTTTTAACCTGATAGAGGGTTTCTGTAGGAGGAAAATGATAGCAAATACGGACAAAATAGCAAAACTCTGAAGTATTTCCCTTTATTCTGGAGTAAGACAAATATATCTGCCATCACTTCTAATATTCAATATTGTACTAAAGGTTTAGCTAACGCAAAGGACAAGAAAGATATACAACAAGGAATATGGAAATAACAGAAAGTAATGCCACTCTATTTTTAAATGATGAAAATCTCTGTATAAAAATGCATGATAATTTGTATACAAGTTATTATAAATCATTGCAAGGTTTTTAGATAATAGATCTATACACAAAAACTAAGAGTGCTTTTACGGTCCCTAATTCCAGTAAAGTGTATTGATTTTAAAAATTTTCATTCACAGAAATAATAAAAATTTAAAAAACCACTAAGAACACTATTAGGAGATCTTATAAATGATTTAAATACAGATAAAATTACAAAATATTGTTAAAAGAGGTAAGAAAAAAATTAGAGATACTGTGTTCATATATGAGAAGCCTCAATATAATAATGATATCAATTATCTCAAAATTAATTCAGAATTTTAAGCCACAACAATATTTTGTTGAGATTTTGACAACATGTTGAGTCATGAATGTTTTGAAACAGGAAAAATTATACAAAATTGATGTGGCAGATACTGAGATTATTATAAATCTATAGTAATTTAAAAAGTGTTTTAAGTGACACAAAAATAGGGTGACACAAAATAAAATAGAAACCCCAGAAAATGACCCAGACATTTATAAAACTTGATATATGGCAGCAATAGTATTATAATTAGTGAGAAAATGTGGGTTTTTCAGCAAATGGTCTTAGGACTGTATTATTCAGATAAAAAATACAATTAGAATGATACTGCATATTACAAAAAAATGTAAATATAAAGAGCCAAATTGTGTATTCTGGGAAAATATAGCAAAATTTTTATAAGAACAGGTTAAGAAAACATTTCTTGATGCAAATAGAATAAACTATTTAAAAAGGCTGAAATTTTCAAGCACATTAAGATTTTAAATTTCTGTACAAAAAATCACAATGTAAAAATATGTCAGACTGGAAAAATATTGTAATGTGTATAATCACCAAAACATAAGTATGAAGAACATACAGTAAAAGTGATTCCTAAAACTTAGTTAGAAAAAGTCAGCCCAATAGAAAATTGATAAAATATATGAAGAGAAATGTGATTCCTGTCTACCAACTCCAACAGAAGAGAAAAACTCAAGAGAAATTCACAAGTCATTCCCATTATATTGACAAAATTAAGTGTTTGACAATACCAAGTATTGACAAGATTATGGCATAACAAGAACTCTTCATACGCTGTGGATTGAGATAAACATTGTTACGATCACTTTGGATAACAACTTGGCAATAGTTAATATTTAAATTTTAATATGTGCATGCATTCGACAATCCCACAACGGAATGTCACAGAAATAAAAATGAGTGGCTGAGAACTGTCAGTACTAACAAGGATGACTCTCACAAATATTAAATGTAAACAAAACTATATTTTATATAGGAATGCATAAAATATAGTAATACATACTCATGTGGTAAAAATAAAAAGAAATGCATAAGCATTAAACAATCTAACGGGCAGATGACATAAAGTTACCTTTTGAAACCCCTCTATGTCATCATCATATTTCTCTGTCTTCAGTATCACTGGTCTCCAAATAATTTGACTCATCATAGTGAGAGTCATTTTTCCCTAAACCGCTCTCTTTCCTCCACAATTTCCCTCAAAGTCACAATAATGTCTGTCTTAGTTCATTCAGACTGCTGTAACAAAATATAAATGGAGTAGCTAGACAGAAATTTGTTTCTTACATCCTAGACATTGGGAAATTCAAGATCAAGACACCCACAAATTCACTGTCTTGTGATGGCCCACTCTCTGGTTCATATATGGTGCCTTCTGTCCGCACGTGGCGGAAGAGACAAGTCAGCTTCCTGGGCTTCTTCAATAAAGGCACTAATCCCATCCGTGAGGGCTCTGCCTTCATGATCCAATCACACTCCTTGACCCCCAACTCTTAATACCATCACAATGGCAATGAGGTTTTCAACATAGGAATTTTGGCCACGGGGGACACAAATATTCAGACCATAACAATGTCTAAACTACGGATTGTAAACTCATCATGTGCAGAGATGGTCAACACTTCTCTGTGTGTCCAACCCCCAGAACTGTTCTTTACATACAGCTGTACAGCAAATGCACTAAGATTTAAATAATCCTGAAATGATTTGTTTTTGCTCATATTATTCAGTTTGTGAGTTCTTATAACAATAAATCTAACTTTGAATCTTTTTGCAAATAATGTTGAATGCCTTGGAGAAAAATTGAGGTTACACTATAAGTTTAGACAAATTAGATACAGAACATGAAGTAAGGCTAAAAGTATGATAAAAAAAAATTCCATGTTTGTATGAGTATGCAGTCTTATTATGCAATGTATCTTACCCATAATGACAAAACAGTAGTCAGAGAATTGCCATGGGGCAAAAAATAGAATAAAAGAATGTTTGAATAGCTACAGCAGGCAGACTACATTAATTATAACATCAAGAAAATGCTCTCTCCTGAACAGAATATTTTATGAACTCGGGGGAAATGTATTTTTCTCCTCCAACAGTAAAAAGTAACTTACATTTTATTAATAGATTATGAAACACTGAGTGGGTTCGTTTTCAGAATTAGACAGATTTGTGGAGAAGTGGCCTTGGTCTTCCAGGTGTGTGGGAATTTCATGCCTAAAGCCAAGAGCATCTTGGGTCTCCTCTCTTCTTATCATCTTGTTAGTCAATTATTTCCATGTTGTGAATCTAATATTCTTTTATTATCCATCTATGAATTGCTAGGCATAAACAGCAACAACATCTGCAGCAACTAGTGTTAAGATGGCTCCACTCTACCAGCTGTCATTTAGCAATAATGCATTCTGTCTTATAATGCTTCCTTTCATTTCACAGTACTCTACAATATAAATTGTTATCTATCTATTGCCTTGTTTAAGCTTTAGTGTATCACTTAATACATGATGAAACTGAGATTTTAAAAATCGAGTGACTCAGGTCTCTAAGACCTAGCAGTACCATGATCCTGAACCTGATTGCAAGGCTTTTATCTCCCCAGTATACCAAGGTGTTTTTATGTTTATCTAATTTCCATTGATTTCTCATATCTTTTCCCATTTTTATAAAATAAAAAAGTCTTAAGTTGTAACAGGACGAGCAGCAGACAAAACTCCTCAGACACCGAGTTACAGAAGGAAGGGGTTTATTCGGCCAGGGGCATTGGCAAGACTTCAGTCTCAAGAGCCCAGCCGAGCTCCCAGTGAGCAATTCCTGTCCCTTTTAAGGGCTCACATCTCTAAGGGGGTGCATGTGAGAGGGTCGTGATTGATTGAGCAAGCAGGGGGTACGTGACTGGGGGCTGCGTGCACTGGTAATTAGATCGGAACAAAACAAGATAGGAATTTTCACAGTGCATTTCTATACAATGTCTGGAATCTATAGATAACAGAACCAATTAGGTCAGGGGTCGATCTTTAACTACCAGGCCCAGGGTGCAGCGCCGGGCTGTCTGCCTGTGGATTTCATTTCTGCTTTTTAGTTTGTACTTCTTCTTTCTTTAGAGTCAGAAATTGGGCATAAGATGATATGAGGGGTGGTCTCCTCTCTTAAAGTAAAGCAAACAGTCTTAAGCTATAATGCTCACATAAAATACAGATATTTAGTGAAGCCTTGCTTGATGAAACTGGTAAAAATAAATACACTTTC
The DNA here is from genome assembly GCF_047675955.1 of Chlorocebus sabaeus. Lineage (NCBI taxonomy): Eukaryota > Metazoa > Chordata > Mammalia > Primates > Cercopithecidae > Chlorocebus > Chlorocebus sabaeus. Next base: position 44,044,886 of record NC_132919.1, read on the forward strand.
ATTTTATGAAGCTTTCTGAACAAGGCAGGATTTTTGTTTTTCAAGATGATAGGAGGTTTGAGCAGGAAAGAGTTTGTTAGGAAAAAGAAAGAGGCAATATAAAATAAATTAACAACGTAATTCAGATCCTGGAGGTATCTTAAAATGGACTTGGAGACTTGGACACAAACACTTGGAAAGAAGATCTGAGAATATTTCAAACAGAATATTAAACAATGATAATTAATGCTATAGGACAATATCACTAAGATGTAATTGGTGATAGGAAAATAAGAAGATCTGAAGGGTTTTCCCAGGAGTAGTATGCATTTACATAAAATCTATGTTTTTCCAGGTTTTAAAAAAAATCAGCTCTGTACATACTCATGAGCAGACAAAAGGAAAGAAAAATATATTGCCAGGTTGGGAAGTTATTAGAATACCATTTGCTAAACTAGTTTATATAAAATTTTAACCTCAAAGTATAGCTTTGAGCTTTTTCCACGTAGAATACTGTATAATCAATGTTTTTTTCAGTGCATTTACTTAAATTATATATTCCTTTTTTTAAATTCACTGCTTTTTGACAACTTTATATATCATTTGATTATTAAACTAGCATACAGTATGCAATAGAAAGATATTGTGCTCTCCATCACTTGTTAATTTCTACTATGCAACTTGGGTAAATTTAAACTCTTTTTGCCTGAGGGAGGAATCTTCTTGGTTCTCAGTGTTACCTAGGCATTTGAATAAAAATATAAAACCTTTTAGGTTTTCAGAAAGCAGATATGTCAGAAGATAATATGCTGTCCAGAAGTACTTTAAATCACCCATCAGCTTAGTCTTTTAAAATGTGCTATACCTTTACCTACACTGGAATGTTTTATGATCGAAAACAGTAGCTTTAATATTTTAAATGTACTTTTTGACTCGGGGAAGCCTAATCTAGCACAATGTGTTACTTCTCATTGCAGTGTTTCAAATTATGTGTGCTTAGAGGACTGAATTTTCAGTTTTGATTTATCATCTTGTGAGTCAAGTACTTTTAATTGCTTTCCTATAAGATAAAGGTTTACTCATTTCAATTTCGCAAATAATTCATGAGGGCTCATGAATATGCATATCCTATCTTATGTAGAATAACATTATTAATCAGGTTTTTCTGAGAGTAATAGATTAAATAAAATGAGATTTAGAATGAAAAATAGATTATAAACAAAAGGATTTATAGAAAATAACTTTTTCTTGGTTGTTTTAGAAAATGCATTCCAATTGTCAAAATATAAGGTCAGTTCTCTAACATTTGGCACACTATGTTATTATTTACCATTTTCCCCAACAATATGTGTTGTATTGTGTACATTGTCACATGCATCCGTGTGAAGAGACCACTAAACATGCTTTGTGTGAGCAATAAAGCTTTTTAATCAGCTGGCTGCATGCCGGCTGAGTCCGAAAAAAGAGCGAAGGGAGATAAGGGTGGGGCCGTTTTATAGGATTTGGGTACGTAAAGGAAATTATAGTCCAAGGCGGTTTGTTCTCCAGTGGGCAGGAGTGAGGGTCACAAGATGCTCAGTGGAAGAGCCTTTTGAGCCAGGATAAGCGAGGACAGGGAACTCCACAAGGTAATGTCATCACTTAAGGCAAGAACCAGCCATTTTTACTTCTTTTGTGGTGGAATGTCATCAGTTAAGGCAGGAGTAGGGCATTTTCTCTTCGTTTGTGATTCTTCAGTTACTTTGGGCCATCTGGGTGGGTACCTGCAAGTCACAGGGGATGCGATGGCTTGGCTTGGGCTCAGAGGCCTGACATACATGACGGTACTAAAGATATAAAATGGACAAATATGTGAACCTAGAAGAAAATGAACATATTTTTAAAGTATGGAATTACTTACACATACATTTACATTATTTAAAGTATTCTATTACTTTCTAAGGCAACTCTATACATTATAAACTTAACATAAGATTGTACTTCTAAAATGCATATTTGGGACTCAAAATTCACTTTTCATGGTTAGAAATGAGATTTCTATTGACATCTATAATTATGGGATAGGATTCTTATTAAGGGTTAAGACATGAATAACTTTCCATGGAAAAACAGAGTAATTTGGTTTTGTCTTCTACCATTAGCTGTTCAGAGGTAAGTAACAGTGGAAGTCATTTTAGTTATTTGCTCATCATTAGTCTTAGATATACCAACCCCAATGCACACAGTAACGTAAACTGATATGTTTAACAGCATGGTTATATTATACTTTAATAATCAAAAGCATTTAAAAATTTTTTCATCTAACTTTCTCAGCTGATGATTACATAAAGCTTATTTTATTTATATTGTTGACCTTAATTTAATATTTTCTTGAAAGAACACTACATTAATATCTTCTGTTCTGTGGTAGAATAATGTATTTGTACTGTTTACAAGAAAATCCAATACCAGTTTGCTTCTTAGTTTGCTCTTACTAATTGGCAAAATTAGAATTACGTGGCTCAAAGGAGCTTTCTCCCTAGTGTTTGTTATAACAAAGAGAGAAATTTACCAGCTAACTTCAGCCATTTGGCCCCTATACTTACTTTGGACAGCAAAGAAAATAAATTTTCCCAGTATATAACCCCTCCCTTTGCAATGGTTAATAAGAAGTTTGAAGCCAAAACGCTGCCTGAGATTTTACACGGCTAAAACTCTCAGGATACTTCAAGGAGAAAGATAAATAGTAGCATATAAATTTTGTTTACGTAACTGGTGAAATAAGGAACCTTGGCGATAAATGCATACACGCAGCTTTCTTTTGCTTTCTCCCTTCCTCCCTCCCCTGTTTTCAGTTTTGTTTTTTGTTTTTTTTTTGAAATTTCTCAAGAAAAAATTAAAGGATTACACATAAAAAGTTGTTGCTTAGTAATGGTTTTTAGGATTCATTTTTTTCCCTGAACTTCTGTGGAATCCTCTTACTCGGTTCTAAGATACAAGTAATGATTAGGCAAGTAGCTACCGGTTTTAGAAAACTTTGAATACTAAATGGTCTGCTTCAGAATTTTAAAAATCTGTAGTGATTTCTCAATCATTTCAAGTGTTAAAGAATCTGTCTGGGGATTTGCATTGGAGGGCAGAGATGGGGAGCAAAGAATTAAAACCAGAAATGAATTCTTATATTCCAAGAAAATCATGCTATTAATTGCATATAACAGAATTTTAGAAGTAAAGGGGAAATTAAGGATTATTTGACCCCCAATTCTGTTTCTTGGAACATAAGTTTTGCAAGGATTTTTTATTCAATTTGAAAAATAATGGCTTAAGGAAAGGCTAGATTGTTTTATTTTATTTTGTTTTATTCAAACTGCAAGACTCCATAGTGCCTGTAATTTGCTCAAAAACATTGTGAATTAGCAAAGTAAATACTATATTAGCTGAAAATAAATATTTTTGGAAACATCTCATAGGTCTTAAGTTTGCCTCCCACAGAACACCATTTGGGCTAGCATTAATCAAGTCTGAATTCTTCTTTTTTCTAGATAGTATGGAGATAATAAATAATATCCTGACCAAGATGCCCTTAATATTTCCCTCAGGTTGACTAAACTTTAGACAGGTTTATCTTTGACTGTAGGCCCCTGATTTCCTTTTCTTAGACCATTAACTTTAGAAAATTTGCATTTGTAAATTCTTTCTCTGTCCCTTTGAGATGTAAATCTTCCTGCAGCCTCTTACCAGTTTTATAATCCAGGAAACTTTTTTCTCAAGGACCTGAGAGCCATCCTTTTGAAATATAATCATCAAGGTATACAGTGCCCTTCTGTCTTAGTCTCTGTGCCAAGATAGGAGTCTGATTTCCATAAGCTACTAGTAGCAAAGACAGGTGGCCTAATTATATTGACCAACCTCTGCCCTCACTTTCAACTACTTCACTCAAGCACTGACACGGTTTGGCTGTGTTCCCACCCAGATCTCATCTTGAATTGTAGTTTCCATAATCCCCACGTGTCCTGGGAGGTATCTAGTAGGAGGTAACTGAATCATGGGGAGAGTTTCCCCCATGCTCTTCTCACGATAGTAGTGAGTAAGTTCTCACAAGATCTGATGATTTTACGAGGAGCTTCCCCCTTTGCTCAGCTCTCATTCTTCTCCTTCCTGCCACCTTGTGAAGAAGCATGTGTTTGCTTTTCCTTCTACCATGACTGTAAGTTTCCTGAGGCCTCCCCAGCTCTGTGGAAATGTGAGTCAATTAAACCTCTTTCCTTTATAAACTACCCAGTCTCAGGCAGTTCTTTACAGCAGCCTACGAATGGACTAATACAGGCACTTAAAAACTTTCCCACCTTTTGTTCCAGTTCAGTCTCTTCCCTATTTTTGTTTCAGTTCAATCTCTCTCCCACTGCAACTGTCTTGACTAAAAAATCTCCTTAGCCTGTTTAACTTGTCCAGTGCGATTTATCTTTGACAATCCTCAGATCACACAACAACTTACACAGCCAAGACTAGATAATACTTCTGAATATCAAGTGTATACTTATAAAATGGGTTAATATTTGATATACAAGTGTGGTAAGCAACATTAAAGATGGTTTGTCACACCTTACATTTGAGAACATTTGTTCTATTTATTTGTTTCTTATGGTAGTTATTTGAGAGAGAGGTATACTAGATACAATCTGAATGCTTTATTTTTATAATTATATTCATTAGAACTGTTTTAAAACTCAGTGTTAGAGAGGTTTTCTCATGCCTACTGAAGTAGAAAAAAGCTTATTTCATTTCGTTTCTCAGTATATGGCCTGTTGAGAAACAGAAACAATTTTAAAGTAATCCTCCAATTAAAGTCAGAAACAAACCCTGAAGACACACATCCATACATTAGATTTCAATAAATGGTTTTCTCTAGTTTAACAAGCAACTTCAAGTTTCCTGCAGTTGTTTCATTTTTATGACCTAATTTGTGTTGGGCTATCTACTCAGATTCATTCTTCCTAAATCAGAGTTTCATTCTAAGCTGTTTGAAGTGTTCTAGACACTTATATAGAAAGACATTGGACTTTATCCTGATCATATTATTTTAGAACTTCTGCAGACAAGAAACCTAAGGAATGGTGATCACTAGGTGCTTATGATGAGTTATATAGTAACATGAAGATATTTAAAATTAATAAATTTTACTGTGTTTTACTTTTATTATTATGCTCTTACAAAACTATGTTGATATTCTGCCACTTATGTTAAAAGCTATATTCTAGGATTTAAAAATTGATCATTCTTAGACAGACAATTAAAAATTGGATTTCTCTCCTTTCTGACACACTAAGCACCTAATTGTTGAGTATAGATTGTGTGAAATTTGATTATCCTGTTATTATGCTTATTAAACTTGGTTTACTTGTTGCTTTCCACTTAATGGGACATTGAAGCATTCATAATCCATAAGAAGGGACAGATGTTTGTTTCCATTTTGTAAATGCAGAAATTAATTCTTCATAGAGGTGAATTTCTTAGGATTACTTAGTTAGTCAGTGGCATAATTAGGATGCAGCTGTCAACTCTGGGTTCTTTCTATGTTGTGCTACTTCTATTTGAAGCTCTATGGCAATTAAATAATGCAATTCTATAAATTTTTAAAAATTGCTAAGAACCTTCTTCAAATTGCAGGATGGGGAAAGATAACAGAATGATTCTTCTCACTCTCATCACTTTGGTATTAATACATGTATTATTTATCCTTTCACTTAATAAGCCTTTGCTACCACTTAAGGTTTTCAAATGTAAGTGGAATAAGAATCAAATACATGGGGTAAAAAGAAATTGGAAATGGGAAACTTTTGATGTGTGAGAGGAAGAATAAACTTATATGTTCTGAGGTTTTATGCTCCAAAATAAATATATTTAAAACTAAGACAACAAAGAAAATGAGAGGAATTTCTGTTCCTGTCCAAAATAAGTAATAGGTGATGGAAATTCCTTCAAATCTGTGGTCAAATCCCCATACATGCCAACAAAGGCAGTATGAAGAACCTTGACTTCTACCCATGCAAGACTGTAAGGAGGTATCTACCTCAACACCCTTGCAACAATTGTGTCAGAGAAGGTCAAGTAGGGACTTGAGACTGCCCAGTAATTAGGCTCCCTGCTTAGAGTGTCAATGAAGACCACATGAGGAGACTGAACTTTTATCCCCACTCAGCAGTAATAAGGTGCCCTTCTCCTTTCCTGCTAGAGTGATGTTGAAGGAGACCAAGTAGAGAGTGAGGCCTTTACCACTGTATAGTCCTCAAAAGACCACCCCCACAATAATGGAAACTACATAGACAGCACAGGGCAGTAAAAAGGAATGGCCAAGTCTCAGGGTTAAGAGAGGCCAAATGGTGAATCTGAACTTCTGTCTCCACCTGATAGTAAAAAGGTAGTGTCCTAATTTCCTGATAGAATGGTGTCAGAGAAAGTCAGTGAAAACAAAAGGTTTAAATAAAATCCAGAACCTCATAACATAAGGCAAATATGACTAGGTTTCACTGAAATCACATTTCATACCAAGAACCAGGATCTCAAATTGAATGAAAGAACATAGTCATTGGATGATGATATGGTTTGGCTGTGTCCCCACCCAAATCTCGTCTTGAATTGTAACTCCCAAATTGTGTTCCTCCCACGTGTCATGGGAGGAACCTGGTGGGAGGTGATTGAATCATGGGAGTGTGTCTTTCCTGCACTGTTGTCATGATAGCGAATGAGTCTCCCAATGCCTGATGATTTTAAAAATGGGAGTTCCCCTGCACAAGCTCTCTCTTTGCCTGTTGCTATTTACATAAGACGTGACTTGCTCCTCCTTGCCTTCTGACATAATTGTGAGGTCTCCCCAACCATGTGGAACTGTAAGTCCATTAAAACTCTTTTTCTTCCCAGTCTTGAGTATGTCTTTATCAGCAGTGTGAAAATGGACTAATATAGTAAATTGGTACCAGTAGAGTGGGGCATTGCTGAAAAGATACCTGAACATGTGAAAGCGACTTTGGAACTGGGTAACAGGCAGAGGCTGGAACAGTTTGGAAGGCTAAGAAAAAGATAGAAAGATGTGGGAAAGTTTAGAACTTCCTAGAGATTGGTTGAATGGCTTTGCCCAAAATACTGATAAGCAATATGGACAACAAAGTCCAGGCTGAGGTGGTCTCAGATGGAAATGAGGAACTTGTTGGGAACTGGATCAAGGGTGACTCTTATTATGCTTTGGTAAAGAGACTGGTGGCATTTTTCCCCGTCCTAGAGATTTGTTGAACTTTGAACTTGAGAGAGATGATTTAGGGTATCTGGCAGAAGAAATTTCTAAGCAGAAAAGCATTCAAGAGATGACTTGGGTGCTTTTAAAAGCATTCAGTTTCATAAGGAAAACAGCATAAAAATTTGGAAAATTTGCAGCCTGATAATGCAATAGAAAATCCCATTTTCTGAGGAGAAATTTAAACTGGCTGCAGAAATTTGCATAAGTTAATCCCTAAGACAATGGGAAAAATGTCTCCAGGGTGTATCAGAGGTCTTCATGGCAGCTCCTCCCATCACAGGCCTAGAGGCCTAGAAGGAAAAAGTAGTTTCGTGGGCTAGGCCTGGGGTCCCCAGGTTGTGTGCAATCTAAGGACTTGGTACCCTGTGTTCCCAGTTTCTCCTGCCATGTCTAAAAGGGTCCAGGGTACAGCTCAGGCCATGGCTTCAGATGGTGCAAGCCACAATCCTTGGCAGTTTTCACATGGTCTGCAGGTGCAAGAAAGTCGAGAATTGAGGTTTGGGAATCTCCACCTAGATTTCAGAAGATGTATGGAAACGCCTGAGTACCTAGGTAGAAGTATGCTGCAGGGGTGGGGCTCTCATGGAGAACCTCTGCTAGGGCAGTGTGAAAGGAAATCTGGGGTTAGAGCCCCCACACAGAGTCCCTACTGGGGCACCACCTAATGGAGCTGCGTGAAGAGGGCCACCATCCTCCAGTCCCCAGAATGGTAGATCCACTGACAGCTTGCACTTGGTGCCTGGAAAAACCTCAGACACTCAACATCAGCCTATGAAAGCAGCTGGGAGGGAGGCTGTACCCTGCAGAACCACAGAGGTGGAGCTGCCCAAGACCTTGAAAACCCACCTCTTGCATCAGCGTGAACCAGATGTGAAACATGGAGTCAAAAGAGATCATTTTGGAACTTTAAGGTTTGACTGCCTTGCTGGATTTTGGACTTGCTTGGGGCCTGCAGTCCCTTTGTTTTGTCCAATTTCTCCCATTCAGAATGGCTGTATTTACCCAATGCCTGTACCCCCATTGTATCTAGGAAGTAACTAACTTGCTTTTGATTTTACAGGCTTGTAAGTAGAAGGGACTTGCATTATCTCAAATGAGATGTTGGATTATCAATTTTCAAGTTAATGCTGAAGTGAATTAAGATTTTGGGAGTCCTGTTGGGAAGGCATGATTGGTTTTGAAATAGGAGCACATGAGATTTGGAAGGGGCCAGGGGAGGAATGAAATGGTTTGGGTATGTCCCCACCCAAATTTCATCTTGAACTGTAGCTCCCACAATTCCCAAGTGGTTTTGGGAGGAACCTGGTAGGAGGTGCTTGAATTATGGGGGCGGGTCTTTTCTTGGGTGTTCTTATGATAGCAAATGACTTTCACAAGATCTGGTGTTTTTAAAAACAGGAGTTTCCCTGCACAAGCTCTCTTTACCTGCCGCCATCCAAGTAAGATGTGACTTCCTCTTCCTTGCTTTCCCCATGATTGTGAGGCCTCCCCAACCATGTAGAACTGTAAGTTCATTAAACCTCTTTTCCTTCACAGTCTCATGTATGTCTTTATCAGCAGCATGAAAACGGACTAATATAGATGAAAACACTAAGGTGGCAGAGATATCAGAATTGTCTGTCATATACTGTAAGGCAGTCATCATGACAGTGCTACGGGATGCAGTTACAAACATGGTTGAGACAAATAAAAAAACAGAATGTCTCAGAAAAAAGGTAGAGAATATAAAAAAGAATCCAATGGAAATTTTAGAATAAAAAATTAGGTAACCAAAATAAAAAGCTCAGTGGGTCATCTCAATAACAGAATGGAGAAGTCAGAGGAAAGAATTAGTGAACTGGAAAATGGAACAATTGTAATTCTTAATATAAACAATGGAAAGAAAATAGACGGAAAGAAAAGGAGACTAGAACCTTAGAGACCTGCAAGACTGTAACGATAGGTCTAACATGTCATCAGAATCTAAGAAAAAGAGAAAAGGAGGGCAGCTCTCAAAAAGTATGCTAAAAAATAATGAATGAATATTTTTCCAAATTGGAAAAACACATAAACATATACATTCAAGAATCCGTGTAAATCCTAAACAAGATAAGCTCAGAGAAATTCATGCTGAGAACAACATCATTAGACATAAAACTAAAGAAAAAAAAAATCTTAAAATTAGCCAGAGGAAAAAAGGCTCTTTATCCACAGGGGAAGACAATTCAAATGACAATGAATTTCTCATCAAAATAATGAATGACAATGAATTTCTCATCAAAAATAATGGAGGCCAGAAGGAAGTGGCACAATACTTTTTAAGTGTTGAGAGAAAAGAACTGTCAACTCACAGCCCCATACGAAGTAAAATCAATAAAATCATGAAGACAATATGAAGACATTCTGGAATGAAAGAAATCTAAGCTACTTTGTCCATTATCCGTCCACTCTGAAATAATATATAAGGGAACTTCTCTAAACAGAATGGACATGATCAAAGAAGGATCACTGGAGCATCAAGAAAAAAGAAATAATATACTAAGCAAAAATATGGGTAAATATAATAGGTGTCTCTTCTCCTCTTGTATTTTTCTGAATTATGCCCCATGGTTGAAACGAAATCATAACACTGACTGCCAGTAAATGTACACAGAGAAAATATTTAAAACAACTATATAGTAAAAGTGTGAGAATAAAGGGACCTAGACAGAGTTAAGGTTTCTACGTTTCACTAGAACTAGTAGAGTGATTACAGCATGCATGGTAAATTATGTATGTATGATGTATTATTTAGAAAAACCACTGAAAGAAAAAACTATATAAAGAAATATACATAAAAACACTACAAAAAAGTAAAAATGAAATTTCTCAGGTAACCCATAGGAAAGCCAGAAAAGAAAACAGAAATAATAAACAGAGAATAAACAGGAAAGTAAAATACAATAGCAGAATTCAGCTCTATTATATCAAAACTTAAATTAAATATAAATGGCCTAAATATACCAAATAAAGACAGAGATCATAAGAGTAAATTTTTTAAATTATCTGATATATACTGTCTCCAGGAAATTCACTCCAAATAGAACAATATAAGCAAATAGAAAATAAGAGGATAGAAAAAGATATATCATGTAAACATCAATCAAGAGAAAGCAGGCTATGTTAATATTAAATAGTCTTCATAGCCTAGAAAATTATCAGAGACAGAGCGTGACATTATGTAATGATAAATTTATCAATCACCAAAATGATATAGTAAGTTTTTATGTTTCTGTACCAAGCAACAGAGCTGCAAATTACATAAAGCATAAACTGATAGCACTGGAAGAGGAAATAGACGAATACACAATTATTGTTGGACACTACAACAACCTTCTCTCAACATTTGATAGAATAACTAGACAAGAAATTATCAGGAATACAAAGCATTCAGCAACACCATCAACAATATGATCTAATCAGAATGTATGGAACATTCTGCCCAACAACATCAGAATATACATTATTTTCAAGGATCCACAGGACATACCCAAATACAGACCATACACTGGGTAATAAAACAAATCTTTTTTTTTTTTTGAGACGGAATCTCACTTTGTGGCCCAGGCTGGAGTGCAGTGGTGCGATCTCGGCTCACTGCAAGCTCCGCCTCCCAGGTTCATGCCATTCTCCTGTCTCAGCCTCCTGAGTAGCTGGGACTACAGGCACCCACCACCACGCCTGGCTAATTTTTTTGTATTTTTAGTAGAGACGGGGTTTCACCATGTTAGCCAAGATGGTCTCAATCTCCTGACCTTGTAATCTGCCCACCTCGGCCTCCCAGTGCTGGGATTACAGGCATGAGCCACTGCACCCGGCCTATAAAACAAATCTTATAAAATTTTAAAAGAATTGAAATCATGGAGGATATGTTCTCTAAGCACCGTGGAATTAAATTAGAAATCAATAACTTAAAATTAACAGAAAAATCTGCTAACACTTAAAAACTAAATAGCACACTTGCATTTCATAAGTTCACAAGGAAGTTTCAAAGAAAATTTTTTAAAAAAGAATACTTTGAACTAAATGAAAATGAAAGTAAAGCGTGTTAAAAACTATGGCGTGCAACTGAAGCTTTGCTGAACCTAAATGCATGCATGAGAAAACGGGAATCCCTCAAATCAATAATTTAAGCTTCCACCTTAAGAATCTAGGAAAAAATAGCAAAATAAAACTAAAGCAAACAGAAGGCCAGATACAATAAAAATAAGAGCAAAAATTAGTGAAATTGAAGACAAATATTATAAAGCAAATTAATGAAATAAAGATCTAGGTCTTTGAAAAGACCAGTACAATTGATGAGCATCTGAGATGAATGACAAAAAGAGAAAAGACAGAAATTATAGTGTCAGGAATGAAACAGGAGATATAACTACAGATCAAGTATATATTAAAAGGAAAACAAGAGAACACTATGAACAACCTACACATCTAAACACATAATTTGATGACTTAAAGTTCCTCAAAAATCATGAATTGCCACAATTTTCCAAAAATGAAATATAAAATGTAATAGCCCTCTGACTATTATGAAAATCGAATGCCTAATTTAAAACTCACAAAAAAGAAACCAACACACCCAGATGGTCTCACAGGAGAATTTTGCCAAATGTTTAAAGAAGAATTAACACCAATTCTATACAATCTCTTCCTGAAAATAGAAGAAAAGGAAACAATTCCTAATTTATTTTTTGAGGCTAGTGTTAATCTTATTCCCAAACCAGGCAAACACAATACAAAGAATAAAAATTACAACAAATATCCCTCATGAATATAGATGCATGTCCATAAAAAATCACAAATAGGATTCAGATTATGTAAAAAAGAGCTATACACTGCAACAAAGTAAAATTTATTCCAAGCATTTAAGTATGGTTTAATATTCAAAAATTAGTCAATGTAATTCACCTTTAAAAGAAGCTATAGAAGAAAAATCATTTGATTATATAAATTGACGCAGAAATAGCATTTGACAAAACTCCAGGTGGGCGCAGTGCCTCACGCCTGTAATCCCAGCAGTTTGGGAGGCTGAGGTGGATGCATCACTTGAGGTCAGAGTTTGAGACCAACCTGGTCAACACGGTGAAACCCCATCTCTACTAAAAATACAAAATTTTGCCAGACGTGATGGTGCATGCCTGTAATCCCAGCTACTTGGCAGGCTGAGGCAAGAGAATCATTTTAACCCGGGAGGCGGAGGTTTCAGTGAGCTGAGATCATGCCACTGTACTCCAGCCTAGGCAACACAGCAAAACTCCATCTCAAAACATATTCATAATTAAGATTCTCAAAAAATACAAATTGCCTCAGTTTGATAAAGCACATCTATAAGAAGCCTACATATAAAATTATACTTAACAGTGGGCACTCAATAGTTTTCCCTAAAGATCATGAATAAGGCAAGGATGTTCACTCTCGCTACTCTTATTCAGCATTGTGCTCCAAGTCTTAGGCAGTGCAATTAAGTGCAAATACCTTTATTTATCAGGTTAAAGACTTTTCTTTTTATTCCAAGCTTGTTAAGAGTTCTTATTGTAAGCAGATATTAATTGTATTGAACAATCTATATCCATTTAATGAAACAATCAAATGTTTTTTTTTCCCTCTATCAATCTGTGAATGTGGTGAATCATATCAATGGATCTTCTGGTCGTAAAACATCTTTGCATTTCTGGGTGTTATAGGTTAGGTCCCAAAGGGAGCAGACTCTGAGAAGTTTCAGTTTGCAGGATATTATTAGGGATATTCTTAAGACCAATACCAATGGAAGGGATGGGGAAATAGTAGGATTAGGCTAATGGGGAGGTCTGGCTTTCATGCAGACCTTATAGCTTCAGCTGCCTGTGAGGTGTAATGCCATTCCTGTAAGGGTATGACCTTGGAAGAGTTGTCTCTCTGAGGCTGGAACAGTCCCTGAAGGGGCTTCTGCTGAAAGATGTCTTTTCACAATATTCCAAACAGATCTTAAACAAGGATTTTCTTTAAGGGCAATTTGGGCTTCACACCTACAGGTCTACCATGCTGAGATATACTGGTTATTATAGATTTCTTCTTAAAAATATATGACTAAATTAATTTGCTAATATTTTATTTATCTATATTCATGAGTGAACCTGGTTAGTAATTTTCCTATCCTATATTTGGTTTTAGTAATTAAGGTCATACTATTCTCTAAAACAATTTGCAGAGTATTTATGTTTTTCATATTCTCTGAGATAATTTGCATAAAACTGAAGTGATCAGTTTATTAACCATTTGCTAAAACTTACCTATCAATATGTGGCAGAGACTGCAGTTGTACTCTCATTCTCTCCCCTTTTAAATGAATCCAATTCCTGTGATATTTAAGTAACTACATTTTCCAGATTCCCTTGCTTCTAGAAGTGGCAATATCACTCAATTATAGCCAAACATTGAGTGAAAGTATTATGTGGAATTTTATGAAAGCCGTTTTATAAAAGCAAGACTTTTTGGGCCCTTTTTTCCCCTTGCTGTCTGGAATTTGGATGTATTGGCAGCCAGAAGCTTGGTATTGCAGAGCAGAATGACAGTGACTAAGTCTTTCACATGACAGAATAGGCCATTGTGAGGTTAAGACCACTGTAGCTGAATTTTCTAAGACATATCAACGTTGGCTTTATATTTATCTTCATGTTCAACAACTTCTTTGTTCCTCCTATTTGTCTCCCAGACACTGTGTTGGAGTCTGTTTCTTTAGTCTTCAAATTCATCCTTTAGAAGTTGCTTTAATGAGAGTTTGCTGTTAGTATAGTCTCAGTGTTTATTTAAAAATGTCTTTCTCCTTTTTTCTTTTATTTTTCTTTAAAGTCTTGGCCAGGCACAATGGCTCATGCCTGTAACCCCAACACTTTGGGAGGTCGAGGTGGGTAGGTCATCTAAGGTCAGGAGTTTGAGACCAGCCCGGCTAACATGGCAAAACCTCATCTCTACTAACACAAATAGAAAATTTAGCCAGCTGTGGTGGTACATGCCTGTAGTCCCAGGCTACTCAGGAGGCTGAGGCACAAGAATCACTTGAATCTGGGAGGCAGAGATTGCAATAAATGGACATGTCGCCACTGCACTCCAGCCTGGGCAACAGACCAAGACTCTGTCTCAAAAAAGAAAGCCTCATTAACTAGGTATGTAATTCTAAGTTGGTGGTTATTTTATTTTATTTTATTTTATTTTTTGAGACAGAGTCTCGCTCTGTCTCCCAGGCTAGAGCGCAGTGGTCGGATCTCAGCTCACTGCAAGCTCTGCCTCCCGGGTTCACACCATTCTCCTGCGTCAGCCTCCCGAGTAGCTGGGACTACAGGTGCCCACCACCTCGCCCAGCTAGTTTTTTGTACTTTTTAGTAGCGACGGGGTTTCACCATGTTAGCCAGGGTGGTCTCGATCTCCTGACCTCGTGATCTGCCCACCTCGGCCTCCCAAAGTGCTGGGATTACAGGCTTGAGGCAGTTGGTGGTTATGTTTTTCTCAGCACTTCAAAGATATCATTCCATTCTCTTTACTCTTTGGACTCCTTAGTTGCCTTTCAGAAGACTATCAATCGTTTTATAGGGAAAATTTGCTTTTTCCTAGCTTCTTTAGCATCTCAACATTATCTCTGGTATCCTGCAGATTTGTATGATAGGTGTGGGTATAGATTTCTTTTTATGTGTTCTGCTTGATATTTATTGCATTCCTGAATCTGGGATTCATGTTAGCTAATAATTTTAGAAAATTCTTAGCCATTGCCTCTTCCAACACTGTGTTTGCCATACTCTCTCATCTCTCCTCTGGAACCCAAAATAGAGGTGTGTGAGAAATCCTCAGTCAATCCTCCATGTCTTTAATCTCTCATATATGGAAGAAGATACCTCTTTGTTTCTCTGGATAGTTTTTGGATGATATCTTTGTATCTATCCCCAGTTTACTAATTCTCTCCTCAGCTCTGTTATTTGATTCAATGAGTGTGTGTGTGTTTGTGTGTGTGTGTGTGTGTGTATGTGTGTTTTCATTTTAGGAATAACATTTTTTGTTTGAGGAAGTCCTATTTGGTTCTTTTTCATATCTCCCTGGCTATTTTGTATTCTTTTGTATTTTCAGCTCATTTTATTTCTATACATCTAAGAATATGCTTACTTAATAGTCTGTGTCCTATCATACTTCCAACTCATGTAATAGTATGCATGCCAGCTCTGGAAAGACTGTTATATTTGTGACCACCCAGTGGGTTCTCCTTGTCTGCTGATTAGGCAGAGCCAATTTTTCAAGACAGAGGAATTGCAATAGAGAAAGAAGTTCAATTCATCAATAGCAGCTGTAAGGGAGACCTGAGTTTTATTATTACTCAAACCAGTCTCCCTGAAAATTCAGAAATCAGAGTTTTTAAGGATAATTTGTAGGATATGGGGTTGGAAAGTTGGGAGTGCTGACTGGGCAGGTCAAAGATGAATTCATAGGAAGCAGAAACTGCATCAGTTCCTGGGTGGGGAGCACAGGATGAGATGAGACAGTGTATCATTCTGGGTGGCATCAGCTGGTGCATTGTGTAGGAACCTAGTTTTTAGATTCCTTCCTGGGCAGGGGTCGTCACGAGAGACCACTCGACACGGAAGTCACAGTGGAGAGATTTATTGCTAGCGCGCTAGGGTCCCATGTCCGAGGTTGGCCACAGGACCCCGAATGCTTGTTACAGACAGTTTATAAAGGCAAAAAACCACAAAATTTTACAAAGCTTCAGGCGCAAGATGATTGGAGCAGGTTATGGCCTGAGCGAGATGTCTTACTTTAATTGGTTGGTTTGAACCTGGTTTGAACCCGCGCGGGGTATTTCCCGGACTTGTTCTTCTGTTTGAGTTCCAGGAATATGGGTGGGTGTTTTAGATAGCCACACGGACATCAGGCGGGTGCTTTAGATGGCCACCTGGTCGTTGGGTGGGTGCTTTTAGATAGCCACCTGGTGTGGCTTTTCTAAACTTCTAAGTTTCTAAGTCTCTAAGTCTCTAAGTCTCTGAGCTTCTAAGTCTATAAATTTAAAGGTTTTTAAGTTTCTAAATCTATTTTCATTCCCTCCTCTTTTTGTGACCAAGAGGCTCAATCTTGAGCCTCCTTTTTTGTCCTGAGGGCTTGGTACTGTTGGGTTAGGACCATAGCCTGCACAATGTTTAACTTATCTTTAATAAAGGCGAGTAAGCGGTTAAGTATACACGGCCCGAAAGTCAGGATGAGCATGAGTAGGATAAGGGGGCCTAAGATGGTGGAGACTAAGGTGCTGAACCAAGGAGACTGGTTGTACCAGCTTTCAAACCAATTTTGTTGAGACTCTCTTTTTTTTTTTTTATTTGTCTAATCTTTTTTTTAGTTTTGCCATAGAATCTTTAACCACTTTTGAATGGTCTGCGTAAAAGTAACATTGTTCTTTGAGGGCTGCACAGAGCCCGCCTTCCTTTAAGAAGACAATTTCTAGTCCTCGCCGGTTTTTTTTTAATACAACTTTAGACAGAGAGGTTGGAGATTTTTTAAGTTTTGAAATAGAGTGTTCTATGGCTCTAAGGTCTTTATTTATGGCTGCCCTAAGTTGTTGTAGATGGTAGTTACCATATACTAAAGCTGCTGTTCCGGTCCCAACCCTAGCTGCTACCCCCACTCCTAGCATTACAGCGAGGGTGAGTGAGACAGGTTTCTTTTTGGGTCTACTATAAGCTTTCTGTTCATACCGGAGGTCAAAGGAGTTTCCAGAGTGATAGTATACTCGGGGAACAACCTGTACTAACATGCAATAGTCTGTGCTGCGGTTAAACGCTGCTGTGGATACACAGGGAGTGAGTCCAGTGTTGCAAGCCTACCAGTCTGTCCCGGAAGGGACCAAATAGTGATTGGAGCTAGGCACTGTCAGAGTCTTGTCACAGAGATGCTGATGGCTAGTGGGTACCTTTTCTATACAGATTCCTGACCCGGAAACTTCAGCCAGGGTCAGCTTTTTATGCTGATCCTATGCACATCCAGTAGGATTAGTGGAGTTGGTGAAATTATTAGTGGAGGCAATGCCCTCATAATAAGGGGGCGCTGTCGCTAGGCACAGCCAACAAGAGGAGGTGGATTCTGGCCTGGTCTGGTTCAAGGCAAAGTAAGAGCCCTTTTATGAGATTAAGGAGCCTGTCACCTAAGCCCGGAGAACTCAAGGGCAGGGTAGTGCCTTGAGGGGCCTCCGGCTGAGGAGGCCTTGCTTCTGGTAAAACTGGGTTTTGCCCTATTGAGACAGGAGCTGAGACAGGGCTGACTGCTAGTCTAATTTGGATGGGGATCCTTAACAGTGGCTTTTGGTGTAAATATAGGCCCCATATTAACCCTGACACCTAGCGGCCATCAGATTTCGCCGCTTTTTTGAATTTGATGCAGACCAGATTACAATCAGCCGAATACCGGGTTCTGGTGCAGGGCTTAACAAAGGACATGGATATGTACCATGGTGTTGTGGCCTATTTTCATTTTTTATTATTACTAGTTACACAAGTCCAGCTAGCACAATACAGGGAAGTTATATCCCCGCAAGTTTGTTTTATTTCTCCTGTCCGGAATCCGGGGCAGGCATAGAACCTGTTCCGGCTTATGGACACCTTTCTAGCCTGTTTTCTCCATGCTCCCCCTTCCATGTTATCTACCCCTGCTACTTTATCTAGGTTGAGATAGAGGTCAGGGAACCAAGTTCCCACAGGGGCAATTTGTGAAGTCTCATATAAGACTTCATGGGTGTTAAAATTAGTTACTCTCCAGGTTAGGTTAAAAGGTTGGTGGGGGTTTTTGGTGTCAGCGACGCGGGGAAGGAGGGCTAGTAGTAAGTAAAGGGTTAGGTACGAGTAAGTCTTATCTTGAGGGGGTCCTCGGAGCGACGGAGTCTCCATGTCCTAGGTGGTCCGGGCATCTCTGGAGCAGCCTTGGTGTGGGATGCGTGGATCCAAGTGGCGATTCCGTCAACCTTTATGGCTGTGGGTGTGGTCAGGAGAACAATGTAGGGTCCTTTCCACCGAGGCTCCAGTCCTTGAGAACGGTGTTGTCTAACGTAGATGGAGTCCCCCACCTGGAAGGGGTGGCTGGTCTGCGAATGTCCTGGCCGGTACAGTTCTGCCAAGGGGGCCCAGATTTGGGCCTGTACTGTTTGTAGTCCTTTTAGCCGGGCCTGCAGGTCAGTCTTGGAGTTGGAAGGAGAAAAGGAGTCAAGTAGGGTCGACAAAGGGGGAGGTCCTCCGTAGAGGATTTTATATGGAGTGAGCCCAAAGCGGTTAGGTGTATTCCGGGCTCTTAAAAGAGCTAGAGATAGGAGGTGTCTCCAATTTTTTAAGCCAGTCTCTAAGGTCAATTTAGTAAGGGTCTCTTTTATTGTTCTATTTATTTTTTTTACCTGTCCTGAGCTCTGGGGTCTATAAGCACAATGCAATTTCCAATTAATCCCCAGTATCCTGGCTAGCCCCTGACTTACCTGGGAAACGAAGGCCGGCCCGTTGTCTGACCTAATTACCTTGGGAAGTTCAAATCTAGGAAAGATTTTTTCCAGAATCTTCTTGGCTACTATGTGTGCCGTTTCTTGCCGGGTGGGGTAGGCTTCTAACCATCCTGAAAAGGTATCTACAAACAGTAGTAAGTACTTATACCCAGCATAGTGAGGTTTTACTTCAGTGAAGTCTACCTCCTAATAAGCCCCCGGGCGGCTGCCACGGGTTCGTATTCCTGCTGGCACTAGAGTAGCCCTAGCGTTCACCTGCTGACAGACCTTGCAGGCAGAAGTCACCTGTTCTATTAGAGTACTTGCCTTAGGAATTAGAAAGTCAGTTTTTTTAATCAACATTTTTAACTTCCGGCTACCTAAGTGTGTCCAGGCGTGCATCTGCTGGATCATCGCCACGGCTTCTTTTTGTGGGAGGACTGTCTTCCCTTCTTTTTCTCAGTTCTTGGTGTCCTTGTTTTCTATAGTTCCTATGGCTTTTGCCTCTTCCTGGTCTTCTGGGGTGTAGGTGTGTCTATCCTGGTCGGTTTTGTTGGGTTCTGAGGCTAAGGTTAGTACTTTTGCCATGGCTGCCTGCTTGGCCACGTGGTCTGCCTGTCTGTTTCCCACTGCAACTGGATCCTGTCCTTTCTGATGTCCGGGACAGTGGATTATGGCTACTTTTCGTGGGAGGAAGAGGGCTTTTAATAAGGCAATTATTTCAGCTTTGTTCTTGATTTCTTTTCCCTCTGATGTTAGGAGACCTCTTCTTTCATAAATACTTTTATGGGTATGAGCCGTTGCAAAAGCATATCGGCTATCTGTATAAATATTAGCCTTTTTCCCCTTGGACAGCTCTAGGGCCTTTGTTAGCGCTATTAGCTCAGCCTTTTGTGCAGACGTGCCAGGGGGCAGTGACTGCGCCTAAATGGTGGTGTGGCCATCTACTACTGCCGCTCCTGCCCTCCGGGTACCTGAGTCAAGATAGCTGCTGCCGTCTGTATACCATGTGTGGTCCGCGTCTGGGAGTTCTGTGTCCTTGAGGTCCTCCCGCGTTCCGTGGGTTTCTGCCAACACCTGCCGACAGTCGTGAGGGCTCAGTTGGTCTCCTGGTAGCGGCAGCAGCGTTGCAGGGTTCAGGGTGACCGGAGGGCCAAACCGGACGTGGTCTGTGTCCAATAGGAGGGCCTGGTAGTGGGTCAAGCGTGCACTGGTGATCCACCGGTCCGGGGGCTGTCGCACTATGGCCTCTAGAGCATGTGGAGTAATAACAGTCAATGGCTGCCCAAGGGTTAACTTAGCAGAGTCTTTGACTAACATGGCAGTGGCTGCCATGATGCGGAGACACGGGGGCCAACCGGCTGCTACAGGATCTAGCTTTTTAGACAGATACACTACTGGTCTCTTTCAGGGCCCTAATTTCTGGGTTAAGACTCCTTTTGCAATTCCTTGCCTCTCATCTAAGAAGAGGGTGAAAGGTTTTGAGGTATCCAGTAACCCAAGGGCTGGGGCAGAGAGGAGTGCTTTCTTTAGAGTCTTAAAAGCCAATTGATGTTCCTCCTGCCAGGTAAAAGGGGTACTTCCCTTGGTGAGGGTATAAAGGGGGGCGGCCAGTTCAGCGAAACCGGGTATCCACAAGCGACAGAACCCAGCAGTTCCCAGGAATTCATGCACCTTTCTGGGATTCCGGGGCGGTGGAATGCGAGCCACAGTCTCTATGCGCCTAGGGGTGAGCCACCTTTTCCCCTCACTCAGTATGTACCCCAGGTAGGTTACCTTGGTCTGACAAATTTGTGCCTTCTTGGCGGATGCCCGGTATTTTTTCTCACCCAGTTCCTGGAGTAGATGCCTAGTACCTTGCATGCAGGCTTCCTTTGTGGGGGCCGCCAGGAGGAGGTCATTTACATACTGGAGCAAGGTCACTTCTGGATGCTGGGTCCGGAAGTCAGTTAGGTCCCGGTGGAGAGCCTCATCAAAGAGAGTGGGAGAGTTCTTGAACCCTTGGGGAAGTCGGGTCCAGGTCAATTGGCCCGAAATTCTTTTTTCAGGATTTTTTTACTTAAAGGCAAAGAGTTCTTGGCTTTGGGGGGCCAAGGGTAGACAAAAGAATGCATCTTTTAATTAAGGTGCTGAGCAAGTTGTAAGGCACTCAGCTCCTGAAGTAAATGCCTGGTAGGCACACTGGTCCTTATCTACTTTAGGCCGCCTCCGCTTTTCCCCCTGTCTCCCTGGCCTTTTCTCCGTTACTACTGCCGCCAGGATTTTTGTTAAATACTTATCTCTCTTTTATTTCTTTGATCCTCTCGTTCCTCTTGTTCCTTCGCTAGCCTGGCCTTCTTTTCCTCGGGAGTTTTTTTTTTTTTTTTTTTAATACACTTTTTTGTCTTTCTGACTAATTCCTGTAATCTATAGGTCTGGATCCCATCTAATTTTTGGAGTTTCCCTCTAATATTTAGTGCTGCTTGGTCTATGAACGACATGGCCACGGCAGCCTTATGTTTTAGAGCCTCTGGATTAAATGGGGTAAACATTCGGAACCTTTCTAGAAGTCTTTCCATAAAGGCTGCCGGGTTTTCGTCCTTTCCCTGAATTATGGTCCTTACCTTGGCCAAATTGGTGGGGTGTTTCCTTGCCCCCTTGAGACCCGCCAACAGAGCCTGGTGATAGATTTGGAGACTCTCCCTACCTGGTGCTGTCTCATAATCCCAGTCTGGGCGGGTGAGGGGAAATCCCTCGTCTATTTCGTTGGGGAGCTGGGTTGGAAGGCCTCCTGGCCCCGGCACATTTTTTTTTTGGGCCTCCAGGAGGACTTGTTGCCTTTTTTCGGTGGTCAGAAGGACCTGCAAAAGCTGTTGACAATCATCCCAGGTAGGCTGGTGGGTGAGGAGAATGGATTCTATCAATGAGGTTAAGGCCTGAGGGTCTTGGGAAAAGGGGGGGTTGTGAGTTTTCCAATTGTAGAGGTCGGAGGCAGAAAAGGGCCAGTACTGGATCGCGCGGTTGACCGTGCGAAGGGGGAAAAGGGAAGACTGCCAGGTGGGAGTGCCATCCGGGTCTTCAGTCCGCCGCAAGCGGAGACGAGGTGTTGGTGGCGGCGCGGAACGGCGGAGGGGAGGAGGGGCGCGGGAGCGGCGGTCGGCCGGACGCCGGGCCACCACCAGGGGCGGGCTCCCCTGACCTTTCTCTTTTTTTTTTTTTTTTTTTACTGCGCAACCCCTCCGACCTCGCCTTTTACCGCTGGAGGCACGCAAACCCCGGGAATGTGGCTGCGAGCGCGGCCGGGCGGGCCGCGGGGCGGGCTTCCGGCCCCCTGACGCGCGGAGCGAGCGGGGAGGACGGGACGGTGGCGGCGTTCTAGGGGTTAATTTGGGCGGGGTTGGAGAGGGAGGCGAGGTCGAGGACCGATGAAGGGGCTGGAGAAAGAGTAGGGGCCGAGGGAGTAGTGGGAGGGATTGGGGATAGGGTAAGGGACGAGGGTGAAGCGTAAGGTGGCTGAGTTCCATCAGGGAGGGTAGATTGGGACGGGGAGGGGGAATGGAAGAAGGGTTTCACCCAGGAAGGGGGGTTTCGGACCAAATCTTCCTGGGTGATTATGTAGGCCACTTGGTCCTGGTGTCCTTGTGGCCCAGGATTCATCACTTTTGCTTTAACCTGTAAGATAATGGAGAGGTCAAATGTTCCGTCCTGGGGCCACCCAACCTGGAGGGTTGGCCATTCAGACGAACAGAAAGTTTGCCATCGTCCTTTACGGACTTCCACGGAGAGATCGTGGGCTCGCGCCCGGACGTCAGGGAAGTGGGTCAAAGTCAAGGCTAAAGGAGTTGTTAGTGTCTGTCCTATAGTTTCGTCCAGAAAGTCACGCACACACAAGGACGAAATGACAACAATATACACAGTGACCAAACAAACACAGAGGAGCCGCGCGGCCAGAGAGTGGCGCCACAAGATTACAAAAGATTCAGACGGCAGGCGTAACCTGCCTACCGATTTGAGGAGGCCAACAGAGTCGTCAGCTTTCCTCCCGACAACCACCAGGGCGTCCCCCGGGGCGCAAGGGGGAAGGTGCCGGACACGTCTGCCCCCCTTCCCCACTTGATTATTCAGACGGAGTACTCCTCAGAGCTAGCCGGCAAGACAAACAGAGCACAGAGCGAAACGAAAGTACCTGACAAGAGTCCGTTCGTCCGGTCAGCAGTCGGTGGCCCGGGCCAATTGTGTCTCCACTGGAGGGGTCGAGGGTCCTCGGGCGACCCCCATTCCCGGCCAATGCACCAAATGTAGGAACCTAGTTTTTAGATTCCTTCCTGGGCAGGGGTCGTCACGAGAGACCACTCGACACGGAAGTCACAGTGGAGAGATTTATTGCTAGCGCGCTAGGGTCCCATGTCCGAGGTTGGCCACAGGACCCCGAATGCTTGTTACAGACAGTTTATAAAGGCAAAAAACCACAAAATTTTACAAAGCTTGAGGCGCAAGATGATTGGAGCAGGTTATGGCCTGAGCGAGATGTCTTACTTTAATTGGTTGGTTTGAACCTGGTTTGAACCCGCGCGGGGTATTTCCCGGACTTGTTCTTCTGTTTGAGTTCCAGGAATATGGGTGGGTGTTTTAGATAGCCACACGGACATCAGGCGGGTGCTTTAGATGGCCACCTGGTCGTTGGGTGGGTGCTTTTAGATAGCCACCTGGTGTGGCTTTTCTAAACTTCTAAGTTTCTAAGTCTCTAAGTCTCTGAGCTTCTAAGTCTATAAATTTAAAGGTTTTTAAGTTTCTAAATCTATTTTCAATTGAAAGGCAGGGTCTGCAAAATATCTCAAGCACTTATCTCATGTCTTATAACAGTGACTCCTGAAACATAATTTCTCACCCTTGGCTAATTTGTTACTGCTGCAAAAGCAGTCTAGTCCTCAGTCAAGAGGGGCTGTTATCATCTCTGTCTCAAAGTCAAACTATAAACTATGTTCCTCCCAAAGTTAGTTTGGCTTATGCCCAGGAATGAGCTAGACAACCTGGATGTTAGAAGCAAGATGGAGTCAGTTAGGTCAGATCTCTTTCACTGTCATAATTTTCTCAGTTATAATTTTTGCAAGGGTGGTTTCATATTCAGTGTGATATACCACACTGCAAAATGGAGAAAGGGTTAAAAAAAGTGTACATTTATTAGGTAAATTTTATTTCTACCTGACTTGCTGGGCTCTTCCCTGCTCCTGTGTCTCCAGTCAATTTTGTTCTTTTGCTCTCTGATAAGGTTGGTCCCCAAAATTGTGAAAAGATATGAAAAAAAAGCCATGTGCATCCAACTGAATAATGAAACACTATCTTCTCCAGCAGGATAACTAGAGTTTGTGAGGGCTTTAAAAAAAGCCATGCCTCAAAACGGTCACAGAGTATACTAACAGACCTAAGTTAGCCCTGGTGATCATCGTATACTCCTGAGTATCTAACAAATCTTTGAATTCTTATTTTTATTTTATTTTTTTTATTGAGATGGAGTCTCGCTCTGTCACCCAGGCTGGAGTGCAGTGGCGCGATCTCAGCTCACTGCAACCTCCGCCCCCCAGGTTCACACCATTCTCCTGCCTCAGCCTCCTGAGTAGCTGGGACTACAGGTGCCCGCCACCACGCCCGGCTAATTTTTTGTATTTTTAGTAGAGATGGAGTTTCACTGTGTTAGCCAGGATGGTCTCGATCTCCTGACCTTGTGATCTGCCCACCTCGGCCTCCCAAAGTGCTGGGATTACAGGCGTGAGCCACCGCGCCTGGCCTGAATTCTTATGTTAAAAATTATCTTAAATCTTAGTTTTTGAAAACAAATCTGATTACCATCAGCCTTTATCCATTTTCAGAATTGATTTTAAGCGATGATAAAAGAAAAACTTCAGTTGAATTAAATTTAAGGTAGTTTAATTGAGCAATGAACAACTCACAAATCAGGCAGTCTCCTGAGCCAGGGCAGTGGAAGAAGATTTATTGACAGAAAAAGGAAAGTGATGTACATAAAACAGAAGTGAGCTACAGAAACAGCTGGATTGGTTACAGCTCAGTATTTGCATTATTTGAACATGGTTCGAACAGTTGGCTACATTTGATTGGCAAAACTCAGTGATTGGCACAAGGGTAGGCTAAGGTCTGTTTTCACCTCCACTTGTTATAGTTCACAGTGTACAGAAAAACCTTTAGAACAAATTTAAAATATATAAGGGGCAACTTTAGGCTAATCTTGATTTAATAGTGACTACTGCAGACTATCAAGAGACATAATTCAATGGAAACGGAAAGGAAAGACTTAAAATTGTTGAGTGTTTGGTATGTGTCCATACTCTACTAAGTATTTTATATACTTTACCTTAATACGTTAAAAGGACAATTTTTAAAAAATCCTAGCACCTCCACCCCACCACCAAGCTTTGTATGCACAAGGGAGGGTCATTGCAACACCCTTTTTCAAATGAATAGCTGTTACTAACACTGTATCAGCCAGATTTCCATGGAGAGGAAAAAGGCCTCAGGCATCAGGGAAGGACAGCCTCCACAGACCATTCATAAGTACATTTTGTGCTGATCTCCCCTAAAAGAGGACAAGCCAATTGTCACTGTAGGTCTACAAAGTAAATCTAGCTTTTAACACTCCAAACTGATAACATCCATTACAAGCTTACCTTCCTAGGGGCATAGCAAAGTCAAGAACTTTTCCTTCATCTACTTAGAGACATCTGCATAAGTGACTCTTCCTTTACTTCCTTTTCCTCTTCAGATATTCACCCTATGTAAATGTAGTGCTTGCCTAACCATCTACCTGTCCCGCTTCCTACAAACCTTCCCCCCATTAAGGAAATGTATAAATACTAAACTTCCTAAAAATCTCTTCAGAAAAATAGATGCAGATGTGTGTGTGTGGCTTGTGTTTTCCTTAGATGCACCCTAAGGTGACTTAATAAACCTCAATGATCATGATCGAGATGTATATCTCAGTCACTCATTTTCATTGTCAATACCTTCACTACTCTGTCAGTTGCTATGTGTTATTATCTTATTATAAGGTGTGGAAAGTGAAAATCTGAGACCTTAAGTAACTATCTAGGGTCACATACCTTATATTTGACATTTTTGATTCCAAAATCCATTATGCAGGTTCCTACTTGTTGTTATAGGAAATCCCTTTTTCATGAACTTGGACAATTCTTTTTGGATCCTCCTAATGAGAGTCATGCACAACAACATGGAAAATCATAGTCAACAAAATTGGCCTCCTCTGTGCTATCATTCCTTCTTCTCATATCCATCCTCCCTTAGGCTTCCCTATCCCCACCTTTAGAAAACATGTGAGAACAACCTAATCATTGTCCTTTCAAATTTTTGTTCAATTTGTAAACCAAAAATAAAATCCTTAGTCTCCCAATTGATTGAACCAGACCCTCTCTTGTCTAAGAGGACCCTAGAGAAACTTGAAAAACTGAATTTCCACCAAGACAGGAAAGGAGGTTGGACCTACCTCCTTCATTCTACCACCTCCCTTTTAAGGTTTAGGCACAACTGACCAAAATTAAAGTTAAAATAGAGATTATAAGACTGAAAAAACACACTATTTGTGGCAATAAAATACCAAATTCCCACCTGATTTTGGTATAGCATTACATGACACATAGCAGACCCTAAAGGATTTAAAAGTAGTTTATTCCAAAATATATTTTCTGAGACAAATTTTGAAATGGCCCCGCAAAGTCATCTTTCATGGGGGAAATTTGCACCTGTAGAGAATCTGCATTAATGTAACCAGGCCTTTCCTGGATCTAAGATAGATAACTGAGTCTGATATTTTTTTAAATCTGAAAAGAAACACCATTTATTCTGTCTGAAAACTGCTACCTGGAGGATTCATCTACCTAAGAAGAACCTTGGCTTCCACAGCTCCCCTTATCTTAATGCAAGCATTTCTTTCTACTGACTTAAAGTCTTAGACAAAGTATAACTCTTTGAACCAATTACCAATCAGAAAAATATTGAATCTACCTATGACTTGTAAGCTACCCTTTCTCCCCACTTCAGGATATTCCACCTCTTTATGCTGAACCAGTGTATACCTTACTGTGTTAACTTATGTCTTTGCCTGTAATGTCTGTCTCTTTAAAATGTACAAAACTTGACTGTGACCTGACTACCTAGGGCACACTTTCTCAGGATCTCTTGAGACTCTTCCCAGGGCCATGGTCGCTCATATTGGTTTAGAAACTGGTTTCAGTCATCCATGCATCTATTTTTATGCTAATGATATGTTGGTTCAGTTATAGGAGATTTTTGTCATATCCTGATATATGTTAAGCCAAATTCCTCTTCATTATTATCACTTCTTTAAATATTTTAAAGAGTTTGTTTCTTCATCAACTTATTTATATACAATAGAAGTGTTAAGTATAAATATATAAATACACACATATGGAGCTTATTCTTTCCTTTCAATATGAGATTATATGCAAATGTTCTGCATTCTGCTTTTCTCACTTAAGAATACCTTGTGGAAATTTATTTTCAACAGGTATAATTCTATTTTATTTATTTTAATTGCTGCATAGTGTTTCATGGTATTGTTTTTGCAGAAGGGTCCTGATCCAGACCCCAAGAGATTGGACCTCATGCAAGCAAGAATTCTGGGCGGGTCCGTAGAGTATAGTGAAAGCAAGTTTACTAAAGAACTAAAGAAACAAAAGAATGGCCCCTCTATAGGCAGAGGAATGTCATGGGCTGCTTGACTGAGTATACTTATACTTATTAAACAGTTATTAATATTTCTTGATTATATGCTAAATAAAGGGTGGATTATTAATGAGTTTTCCAGGAAAGGGGTGAACAATTTCCAGAACTGAGGGTACCTCCCCTTTATAGAGTTCATGGAATAACTTCCTGTTGTTGCCATGGCATTTGTAAACTGTCATAGTGCTGGCAGGAGTGTCCTTTTAGCAGTTAATGCATTATAATTAGCATATAATGAGCAGTGAGGATGACCAGAGGTCACTTTCATTGCCATCTTGGTTTTGTTGGGTTTTGGCCGACTTTTTATGGATCCTGTTTTAGCAGCAAGGCCTTCGTGACCTGTATCTTGTGCTGACCTCCTTTCTTATCTTGTGAAAATGAATGCCTAGCCTCCTGGACATAACCCAGTAGGTCTCAGCCTTATTTTACTCAGCCCCTGTTCAAGGTGGAGTCACTGTGGTTCAAGTGACTCTGACAGTATGAATGTACCTTATTTTTCTACCATTCTTACTATGACCAATGCTCTAATAAAATCTGTGTGCATATATACTTTAATAGCTGTGATTTTATTTCTGTAAATATGATCCAAAAACGAGGACTGTGAATTGATAGCTCGAATGATACATTGACTAATTTCAGTAGATGTTGCCTGATTAATTTCCCAAAAACGTTTTAAACCATTCCAGTTTTGTTTCTTCCTCTGAAGGCATCCTGTATCAGCATTCCCACCAACAGTAAGTGCTATTGCTCCTTTTAAAGGTATAGGAAGGTGATATCTCAGGGTTACTTTAATTTTTAATTTGCATTTTCCTGATTCCCAGTGAGTTTGAGCATATATTTCTTTCTTTCTTTCTTTCTTTTTTTTTTTTTGAAAGAGTCTTTCTTTCTTCGTTGCCCAGGCTAGAGTGCAGTGGCACAATTTCGGCTTACTGAAACCTCTGCCTCCTGGGTCCAAGAGATTCTTGTGCCTCAGCCTCCTTAGTAGCTGTGACTGCATTTCGTGTTTTTTGTAGAGATGGGGTTTCACCATGTTGGTCAGGCTGGTCTTGAACTCCTGACCTCAGGTGATCTGCCCACCTCGGCCTCCCAAAGTACTGGGATTACAGGTGTGAGCCACTGTGTCCAACCTGAGCATGTATTTTTGACTTAGGATTTATGTTTGAGAAATGTATTTTCTGATATCTCTTTCCCATTTTTATTGAATTATTTGCCCTTTTTCTTGTCAAAATTTCAGAGCTTTGCATCTTGTTAAGGAAAAGTTTAAACACAAAAAGTTTTTACATGTTAAAACACTTTACATAGAGGCCACTCACAATATTTACTCTGCATGGATCTTTGGGAAATAATGTTTATACAAAAGAAAAAATAACATTGAAGTTTTAACCAAAGTATAGGATTGTCTGCTTTATTAGTAATTAAATATTGTCTTTACCTAACTGACCATGGGCTTTGTGTTGAGACTCTAAAGGCATAGTTTACATTTACATTGTTCAGTGGTTTGTCATTTAGAAATTTAGTTAAGTATATATGAAGTATGAATTATGGAAAATTGTTTTATTGTTTGCAAAATTATTTCTCAGTTTTATAAATAGCAAACTATTTTTGGTTGAATGTTTTACAATTTTCTTTCCAAATCCATTGTTTGTCTATTACTTTGGTTTATATCGCTTTTTGCCATTCAAAGTTTTAACATTTTTTTAGACAGAAATGTCTATCTTTTTTTTTTTTTGAAGTTCACCATTGTTTATTTAAGCTTCAGTGTCCAGAGTTCTTACTGAGGCTTGTTTACATAAGTATGATTGATGGAAACATTGGCCACATGGTTGAACTCAATCTGTAACCTCCCATCTCCCCCAGATCGGGTATGCTCTAACATGGCTCAAAGCCCCAGCCTTCTCATCATAGAAATGTCTATCTTTTATTTATAGAATCTGGTTTTACCTTCCCTTCAGCTCACCATTAAGGCATTGGACATGTTTCCCAGGTTGTTTAAAGCTTTACAAAGATTTAAACTTTAAATTCATTTAAGTCTTTATTTCCTGTGTAATTTTATTTAGTATATGGTATAATATCAGGAAAAATTATATTGTTTTCTATATAAATAGCCAATCATGACACAATCTTAGAATTTATTTCTCCATTAAATTGAAATACTAGTATTAGTGTGTAGAAAATTCTCATATATGCTAATGCCCATTTATTTTTTCTACATCTTGTTTCACCCATCCATGCATCTATTTTTATGCTAATGACATATTGATTCAAGTACAGGGGATTTTTGGTGTAGCCTGATTTATGTTAAGGCAAGTCTTTCTTTACTATCGTCACTGTCTTCTTCTTTTTGCTTTAATCTTAGATGTTATTTTCTTCCATATGGACTTCGAGATCCATTTATAAAATTTGACTTACATCTCTATTATTCTAATTAGAGGCTCATTACACTTATACTAATTTAGAGAGAATAGTGGTTTATGAAAGTAATCCTTCCCATAAAGAGAATGGTATACGTTTATATGTGTTCAGATTTAATTTTATATTCTACATAAGATTTTATTGTTTATCTCATATATTTCCTGTTTCTTTCTTGTTACTTTTATTTGTAAGTATTTATAATTTTCAGTATGTAGTGAATGGGATGTGTTTTACATTTCCATTTTTAAATTTACATTTACTTTGGTTCCAATATACATGTTTCTATGATGAGTTTGTGAACATAATATATTTTCTCCTTTTTGAAACATATTAAAAGAGAAAAGCAAGAATGAAAGAAAGAATGCTTTTGTTTTTAAAACTAAGGCATTTTTAAGAGTTTATTTTAATTTTTCTACTAAAGGACAATCCCCACAATTTTAACTTGGTAATGTAAGCAAGCATGAAAACCTTTACAGTGTCTCTCATACATGCTTTTCTCCCTGTATTCACTTGGCACCTGCCATAACAAAGCACCATAAACTAGGTAGCTTACAAACAATGGAAGTTTATTTCTCATAGTTCTGGAGTCCGGGTAGTTCAAGATCAAGATGCCAGCAGATTTGGTGTCTGTTGAGGGCTCCTTTCTCATAGGGTGTCACCTTCTAGCTATGTTCTCACATGGTGAAAGGAGATAGCTATCTCTCTGCAGTCTTTTATAAGGCCACCAATTCTATTTATGAAGGCTCCACCTTCATGATCTAATCACCTGCTGAAGCCCCACTTCCTAATATTGTCCCTTGGAGAGTTAGAATTTCAACATATGAATTTTAGGGAAACACAAACATTCAGATAACAGCACATACTGAAATACAAGGAAACACACCTCTACACAATTGTTATTGTATTAATATAAAATATTTCATTTAAACATAAATTATGGACATTTTTCTTTGCCAATAACTATAGCTCTTTATCATGATTTTTAAATGGTAATGTAGTTTAAAACTATCAACAATATAGAGGATACTATAAATAAAATCTTTAAATGTATCTCTCTGCACACTTTTCCATGTATTTGTATAGGATGACTTTGAAAAGTAGAATTCTTGGGACAAAAGGAATGCAATAATATTAATAGCTACATTTAATGTATGATTCCCACCTGTGAGAATGAGAGTCCTAGTGTTCATGCATATTTGCTTTTTCTTTCCATTCTGGACATGAAAATGGGTATATTTTCCACCATCCTTACAGGTACATAGAGCCATGTAAGATGGTAAAGCCATGAGATACTTGAGTCATCCTTTGTCAGGAAAGCTAAAGCTTGGAGAGGTGCTGAAAACATGGCAGCTTCGCAGGTGTCTAACCTACCAAAAGGTTAAACCACTTGCCCAAGTTTAAACAGCTTGTGAACTGACATACTATGACTCAGACCTAGGGAGCTTTCTCCAAAACCCATCCTGGAAATCCCTACCTTATTCTTTTTCATATTATGTTTTTTCATTCATATTTAGGATATCCTTTACAAATATTATAGCAACCTATAATCCCACCACTATTTCCTGACAGTGCACATTTCTCCACTTGAACTCTGATAGTAGGTATTACTAAACCCTAAATTCTGTTTTAGGCTAATGGAGTAAAGCTAAAATTAATTGCCATTTAATTTGCATTTTAAACACTTCAGGTAAGGCTGAATACCATGTAATTTCTATTTCATCTTCTGAAAATGACCCGTACATATATTTTGCCTATATTTCTAATCTATTTGGGTATTCTTGTTTCATAATAGCTCATTATATAATCAAGAACAGAAACATTATTATAGTGCCCTGACTAAATTGTGAAAATTTTATATAGTTTGGATTTATTCTTTTATTCCTCTACTTTTTTCCCTAAGAGAAATTATACAGAACATTTTACTTTTTCATCTGACTTTGTTTTCATGCTTAGAAAACTTTGCTCTCATACTAAGATTATAAAATAATAACTAATATATTTTTTCTATTTTGATATAAAATAGTTTGTCAGGATAAAACATTTATTTTTTCCAAATGACTAGTGATTTTTTTTTTGTTCTGACAAATTTGTTCAGTAATTCTCTTTCCTTAATGATCTGTTTTTGGTCTGTTTTTGTCTTCTTTCTTTTTCATTTCTCCTCTGGCATTATACTTTAAAAATTAGTTTGAGTTTGGCCAGAGAGAAGGAGAGACCCTTGTATCCTGGCTTATTCCTTAAGTTTGAAGCGCAGGAAAGTGGGGAGAGGATGCCAGAAGCAGTCAAAGAACTTAAGAGTCTAAGAGATCAGATGTTTAGGGAGTTCCTGAATGGTGAATCTTGGGTTCCCTTCACTGAAGCTGAATAGAGGGATGATGATTTAGCATAGAAATAATTCAAAGAAAAAGATCAAGGTGTTATCAGTCTACTGGCACTTTATGCATTTTTTGCTCTAGAGCATACATTTGATTTTTTTTAAAATTATAGATCTCAGGTACCTGTTGAAGTTCACTTGGTCCTCTGTTTCTGAACATACCAATCAAAATTATTTTAAAGTCTGTGTTTGAAAACTTTAATTTCTGCATTACCTGCAAATCTGCTTTTATTGTCTCATTTTCTTTCGGTCCATTCTCATTATATCCTTAAATTTTTTTGATTAAATAAACATTTTGTATATACAAAATTATAAAAGCTCTGGATTAGTTAGTTTCTGCTAGCAAATTAAGGGCAAAAAACCTTAGTCCTAATGGGAACTGAGATGTTTTGGGGTGTTCATTTAGTCTTTCTTATTTATGCTTTTATTTATTCATTTTTTTTCCTTTCCTCTTTGGGGGTAGTCCTTCAAGATTCCAAACTGAAATTCCGGAGTCCTTCTTCCTTGGCAAGTCATAAACTCCAATTTAAATCTCTTAAGCATAATGAGATTGCCAAAAGCTCAGTTAGGTCTTCATTTTCTTCACTACCATTTCTCTCTCGGCTTCACTTTGCCCTCATTGCTTACTTTTATGAATCATGAATACCTTGACGGTAAAAGCAGCTCACATCATTGGGCTCACAACTCTACACTTTTTTTTTTTTTTTTTTTGAGACGGAGTCTCGCTCTGTCGCCCGGGCTGGAGTGCAGTGGCCGGATCTCAGCTCACTGCAAGCTCCGCCTCCTGGGTTTAAGCCATTCTCCTGCCTCAGCCTCCCGAGTAGCTGGGACTACAGGCGCCTGCCACATCGCCCGGCTAGTTTTTTTTTTTTTTTTTTTTTTGTATTTTTTAGTAGAGACGGGGTTTCCCCGTGTTAGCCAGGATGGTCTCGATCTCCTGACCTCGTGATCCACCCGTCTCGGCCTCCCAAAGTGCTGGGATTACAGGCTTGAGCCACCGCGCCCGGCCAACTCTACACTTTTTTTCTCCATGAAATGTTGGCTTCGCAAATTCTTCCTATCTGATTAGCCCTGAAATCTAAATTTTATCATGATCCTACAATAATGATAACAGCACTGCTCATCTTCTCTGCCTCTTTGAAGTCACTTTCTGCTGGCTTCCCGTCTTTGTTATCTACAGCAGTCAGGGACTGGTGAATGTTTTAAGGAAAACAGCCACAATAGACCAGCCTACCTCAATAAGACTTTCATCTGTCCATGACTTTGGTTCTTCAAGTCTCAGCCAACTTTGTAATTCTATTTAGTCTTCAAAATCTTTTATATTTTTGTTTTTATTTAATTCAGACTGTCTACTTGTTCTCTGTAGAAGATTCAGTCTGTTACAAGCTATTTTGCCATTATCAGAAAGGAAACTCCTATTCAATGACATTTCCAACAAATCCAGTGAGCCAGGCTCTGTGTTTCGAAAGGATTATTTGGATCCCTGATAGCTTCCTTTTTAACAAAGATTGGATATGAGGTCTGGTCCAAAATTTTATATAAGTTAGGTTCAGACAAGAGGAGGAAAAAGTAATTCAGGCTCTTTTCTGGCTAATTGGCCATGGGAAGGGAAGGAAAGAGTTTGAGAGTAAGGCCAGAGAAGCTATAAGTAATTTCTCCCAGCTTCCCATACTGCTTTTACAGGAGCACTGAGAAGAAGGAACTCTCCCTTACTCCCCTTTATGACTGTAAAAAACCCCCGACACCTTGCAGGGTATTGTCACTGCAAAGTTAGCTTAAAGGTATGGTGTTTCTGGTCAGGGGCAGTGGCTCATGCCTGTAATCCCGGCACTTTTGGAGGCCAAGGAAGGCAGATCATGAGGTCAGGAGTTCAAGACCAGCCTGGCCAACTTAGTGAAACCCCGTTTCTGCTAAAAATACAAAAAAAAAAATTAGCTGGGCATGGTGTCAGGCACCTGTAATCCCAGCTACTCAGGAGGCTGAGGCAGGAGAATCGTTTGAACCTGGGAGGTGGAGGTTGCAGTGAACCAAGATTGCACCATTGCACTCCAGCCTGGGCAAAAAGAGTGAGACTTCATCTCAAAAAAAAAAAAAAAAAAAAAAAAAAAAAACGGTACAGTGTTTCCAGGAAGAGAGAAATCTCAAGGCATGCACTTTCCTAGAAGCCTCTTGCTTTCCTATATTCTATACAGAACTTCAAAGTAATCAAGGAGCTTGCCAAATAATATTATGTAATGAGGGGTGAAGAAATAATTAGCAGTCAAAGCAGGACCTCATAGAGGTTCATAGTACCAGTGGGAACCACCGTCAGGGCAGCTCAGACAGGGAGCCACTGCAAACATGGATTGATGCAGCAGAGACCAGATAAAGAATAATACCCACCAGAAACTTAATCTCTCAGTGGCAGCAGGGCAGCCAGCAACCAGGTAAATAAGAAACAGTGCCTCAGGGACAAGAGGATATCAGCACACACGCAACACCAGCCCACACCAGGAAGTCCCTTCTAATGCCACAAGAATGGGTCAACCAGAACCTTCCTTCACATACAAATAGATTATATTTTTGAAAGAGAAGCAATGGGAGGGGAAGGTTTCCTAAGAGACTAAACATTATTATCCAAAGAAAAGCTCAAATGTTGCCTAAAGGAACTGTTTAAAGGATCAGTTCAGGTTATGTTTAAAATCATATTGGACCTTTAATGAAAAATTATACCTATTGACTGTGCGTGAAGGCTGAAGAGAAAGACCAGAGGAGCTACACATTTCCTGGACAGTTGAATGCTCAGTCCATAGAATGAGTGCCTAAATGAATAAATTGAATGAAGACAAATATTCTCATTAAGGCACACAATGCAGAAAGTTTGAGCTGGGTCTAAGGCAGAGAGGAAAGATTATTCAGAAGACTTTTTGAAATCTGTGTGGCCTTTCTCCAGTAGCCTTCAGGATCAGGTTGGTCTTTCAATTTCTTCCTTCCACACAATTGTGTGTTGGACCCCTTTACTTTACCTTTAGCTTCTTAATCAAGGGGGACTGGAAGCACCTATATGGATTTGGATTACAGTGGTGTATAATGTATATTGCCTATGAAAACCAATGAGGTTCCTAATTTGGGGCCCCCATTCTTGTGCTTAGCCTTATTGTGTTATGGCAAAAAATATTCTCTGAAGTTCTTATTAATAAGTTGCTGCCTATGACACATAGCCAGTGTATATTTGGAAATGATGATGTACTGCTTAAGATGACATGCCTGTTAGCTATTTTGAAATTTACACTGAAATGATGAAAACAGAAAACTACTTCAACTCTGAGCAAAATGCTTGTAATGATGTTCCTAAATGTAGGTAAGAAATCAGAAGCTTCTGTATTATGACTCTGCCTTGGGTCTTGTAGGAGCAGACTGGCTACCAAAAATGGTGCAATGACTGACTCTACCTGACTCAGAAAGCTACAGTAGCAAGAACCAGCACAGACTAGGCAGAAACAAAGTAGATCAGAGCTTTCTTTGAAAACCTGTGCATTCAGCAGCATGCCAAGCCATGTCTCTGAAATGTTTCTGCAATGCTGTAGGAAGAAATCTCCTGCTGGCACTTAGTGGATCGCTTAATAAATGTAATTTAAATTTATTTTCCTTGGAACTATTTCAGAGGGTTCCCCCTAACTGTTTTTCCCCCAAACACTATATATATATAGTATATATATACACACACACACATATATATAATTTCCCCCAAACACTATATATATAGTATGTGTATCTATAGTGTATATATATAGTGTGTATATATACAGATTATATATATATATATATATAAATAAAATATATATATATATTCTCCAGCCTCAGCCTCCTGAATAGCTGGGACTGCAGGCATGCACCACCATGTCCGACTAATTTTGTATTTTTAGTAGAGACAGGGTTTTTCCATGTTGGTCAGGCTGGTCTCAAACTCCCGACCTTAGGTAATCTGCCCACCCTGGCATCCCAAAGTTTTGGGAGGCCAGGAGTGAGTCATGGTGCCCAACCCAAACACAATATATATTTTAAGGTACCAGGTAGTTAGATCTCTGTATTAATTATTTAGGGGTTGGGGAGTTTGATATTTTTCTTTGGGCCTTACAAGATTGATTACAAAGGCAAAGAGTTTGGAAAGAAGGATGCAATGACAATGACTCTGCCCCTGTGCACAGTTCAGTTAAGTCCATTAGAATCATATAGTTATACAGCCTAAGAAAAATGTCATTAAAGCAAGAGGACAAGAATTCATAGTGATGCTGATAGAAAATTGGTGCTGTAAATTTTACCATGTTGACTGGTTATAGTGAAAGAGCAAAGTAATTCCAGAAACAAACAAATATTTAATTATAAGAATACAACTGTGCCAGCAATTGCACAACCTCTTTCAACATGATATTGACAGAAGGGGAACTAATGTCCATGTGGCAAAAACTCCAACAAAGTAACCCAAAAATCTAGGCCAGTTGCCTTTTATTCTGTAGCTTAGGTGTCAGCATTTTCTCACTCAAGTGAAGTTCAATTCTCAGGATTCTGTGTTTACCCCATGATTGGAATGCTGAGTTAAGCACTTCGTTATGTTCTGCAATGAAAAATCCTTCTCTTTCCTTCTTTTCTCTTTCCCTCCATCCATTCCTACTGTATTAGTCATTTTCCACACTGCTGATAAAGATACACCCAAGACTGGGCAATTTAAAAAAGGAAGAGGTTTGTTTAACTTATGGTTCCACATGGCTGGGGAGGCCTCACAATCATGGTGGAAGGCCAGGAGGAGCAAGTCACATCTTACGTGAATGGCAGCGAAGATAGAGCTTGTAGAGAGAAACTCCTGTTTTCAAAACCATCAAATCTCATGAAACCCATTAACTATCACAAGAACAGTATAGGAAAGACCTGCCCCCATGATTCAATCGTCTCCCATCAGGTCCCTTCTCCAACATGTGGGAATTATGGGAGCTACAAGATGAGATTTGGGTGAGGACACAAAGCCAAACCATATCACCTACCACTCTCTCTCCTTTTCCTTCTCTCTCCTTCTCTCCTTCCTTCTTTTTTTTCCTTCCTTTCCCCTTTATTTTCAATACATAAAGCATATAAATGCTAAAAATATTAAGGTCATAGTGATGTCATAGAAGATGGTAGAGTAGGAAGCTCCAGGAATTGGTCTCTCCACTGAAACAACTACTGAGCTGGCAAGAAACGTCAGAATCAAGTATTTCAGAACTCTAGAGTCTTGTGTAATACTTATAGCATCTAGAGGAGTGCTTGTGTGAAGAAAAAGCCTGGTAAATTTGATTGAATTTCAGTATTTTATGAAGTGACCCAAATTCACCATCTCCCAGCCTGACAGCACATAGTCACAAGGATGGTGGCTTACATTTCCAGTGTAGCTTGCTGGTGCCACTGTGAGAAATACAGATTTTGTTCCCCCAAAATTGAGATTGCATCTTTTGATCTGCTTGACAGATTACTGAGGGACTGGCAAAAGAGCTGGTCATCGTTTCAATTCTCAAACACAATTAAGTTTCCCGAACAGTTGGTTGTGGGAATTTAAAGAGATAGAACATCATTTCTCTTCTTTTCTTATGGAATCTATGCATTTGAGGACATTTCTCTCAGGTCACTGCCTGACATCATAAATCACAAAACAGAGACTTCAGTAACCACATGTGACCAGGAATATATTTTTTGAAAAATTATTTTGGAAAAGTCAATAAATAAATGAATATCTGGAGCTTTCATCAAGCAACAGAAATCACTGGGGAGAGGGAAGAATCCGACGTCCTGAGTTAACAAATTTACAGTATTTAAAATGATCTGTTCTCGAGGAAAAAAAAAAAATTCAGAAAGCACACAAAAAAATGAGAAAGTATGACCCATTTACAGGGAAAAAAGGTGGCGGCGGGGTGAGGGGTGCAGATTTGACCAAAACCATCACTGAAGAAGCCCTAGACATTGGATTTATGAGACACAGACTTTGAATTAACTACAAAATATGCTCAAAGAGCTGAACAAAATCATAGATAAAGAACTTACGAACTTGGGAAAATGGTGAACAAACAAGTAGAGGATACCAATAAAGAGATAGAAATAGGAAGCAAATAGAAATCCTAGAGCTGAAAATTATAACAGCTGAAATTGCTGGGGGTGGGGTGGGGAATCTAATAGTGGGTATGCTATAGTTTGAACATTCTCTCCAAAACTCATGTTAAAATGTAATTACCATCATGATGGTGTTAAGAGGTGGGTAGGAGTTTGGTCCCTTCTCTCTCTGTCTTGAGTGCACGGTTCCTCACCATGTGATGCCTTCCACCATCGGTTGCCTCTTACCAGATGCTGATGCCATGCTTTTAGACTTCCCAGTCTCTAGAACTGTGAGCCTAGTAAATCCCTTTAAAAAAAACTCCAAGCAGGATTAAAATAAAGAGATTGAGATCTATGCTGAGATACATTATATATAAGCAAGCTGTCAGAAGCTAAAAACAAAGAGAGAATCTTGAAATCAACTGAGGAGAGTGAAAATTATCTGGTGACTACTGACAGGCCCTGGAGACAAAATCTTTTTATCTGAGGAATTTAGAAGGGAGCAAAGACAACCTGGTAACCATCAAACAGGCCATGTGGTGGCAAAACTCCATATCTGGGGAATTTAGAAGTAATTAAACTTCCCTAGTATCTAAAGTCAGCATCGGGACCAAGCGTGGTGGCTCACACATATAATTCCAGCACTTTGGGAGGCTGAGGCAGGTGGATCACCTGAGGTCAGGAGTTTGAGACCAGCATGGCCAACATGGCAAAAACCTGTCTCTACTAAAAATACAAAAATTAGCTGGGTGTGGTGGTGCATTCCTGTAATCCCAGCTTCTCTGGAGGCTGAGACAGGAGAATGGCTTGAACCCAGGAGCAGAGGTTGCAGTGAGCTGAGATCTCACCACTGTGCTTCAGCCTGGGCAACAGGCTCAAAATAAATAACTAAATAATAATAAATAAAGTCAGCATCTGGTTCCAGATCTAGAATTTCTATACATCTCCAGAATGCCACGCTGAAACTCATCTTGCAACCCTTGCTGATGTTAAGGTATCAAAGTGTAATCATTTATCATGGCCTACATGGCTAATATGGCCCAAATTATCCTTAAGTTCCTGCCATAAGGTTCATAAAATCTCCTAAGAAAAATTCACCGTGGTGCACTCAATCCTTTCACTGAGGAGGCCCCACTGCACCCTTTTGCAGTGTGCTTTCTTTCTAATAAACTTTCACTGTGCAAATCCATACTATTGTTGGTAAATTCTTCTTAGTAAACTGTGAATTGACCACTTCCTGATGCCAGGCTCTGATACCTCACCTGGCAACAACAAGAAAGAAGCAACACATAACATACAAGGGACCCTAAAAAGGATTAACAACCAATTTCTCATCATCAATAATAACAACAAAAACAAAGGAAGATTTTTACTAGTGACTTGTCATACAAGAAATGCTAAAGGAAAAAAAAAAAGAAAATAATAAATGTTAATGGGGGTCCTTCAGCTGAAATGAAAGAAAAGTAGATGGTAACTTGAAGCCATAAAACAAAGATTATTGGTAAGGGTAGCCGCTAAGGTAAATATAAAGTCTAACATTATTGATGTTTTGACTTGTAACTCCTCTTTTTTGTTTTCCATATGATTTAAAGGAACAAATGCATGTAACAATAATCATAAATCTATGATAAGTGAGCATACATTGAATAAAGCTGTAATCTGTGACAATGACAACATAAGGGAGAACTGAATAGGAGCAGGGTTAATGTGTGCTATTGAAGCCAATTTATTATTTATTTATTTATTTATTTATTTATTTTTGAGCTGCAGCAAGATTTATTGTGAAGAGTGAAACAACAAAGCTTCCACAGTGTGGAAGGGGACCCGAGTGGGTTGCTGCTGCTGGCTAGGGTGGCCAACTTTTATTCCCTTATTTGTCCCCTCCCATGATCTGTTTCTGTCATGGGAGGATATGACAAAGAAGAATATGCCTTGGCTGGTAGACAGAACTGGTTGTGTATGTTAAAAAGGTGTGTGAGTTTGTTGTTTTCATTTTCCCATACTCCTAGAGTAGTTACTGAGATAGCTCCAATGAGCAGCTGGAAAGGAGTGTTGGGAGCAAACTGAGTGGCTCCATGTGTTCTATTTTCCCCTTGGAGAAAAAACCATTTTGTATTTACTAGAAACAATTCAGGAGAGTAATTAAAAGAGGGGATGAGAAGGTACTCACTAGTGGTAGGGGTGCTGCTGCAGGGGGTCCAGGGGAGAATGGTTATGAGGGAGTGTGTTTGCCATTGCAAAACCTGGATGTTTGCTAAGCAGGGAGGAGGTGATGGTTTCTGGGGGCCCTGAGAAGCAGACAAGCCATCTGAATGGAGCTGTATAACAGGCTGCGTTGGAAGCATAAAGGGACTTGGAAAGTTAAACTTGTGTCACGTCCTGTTAGGCTATTCTTGGTTCTATTGGAGATTGGGAAAAAGCCCAAATCTAGGAATTATTTCATGAATTAGTACTTCAACCACTTCCTGAGCTTTCTCTGTCTTGCAGGGGAAGGCTTCTATCCAATTTGTAAAGGTATCAACACAGACCAACAAATATTGAAATCCCCTTGACTTAGGCGTGTGGGTGAAGTCTAACTGCCAGTCCTCTCTGGGATAGTGACCTATTCTTTGTTCCCCTAGAGGGGCCTTACGATTG
Source organism: Chlorocebus sabaeus (assembly GCF_047675955.1). Classification (NCBI taxonomy): domain Eukaryota; kingdom Metazoa; phylum Chordata; class Mammalia; order Primates; family Cercopithecidae; genus Chlorocebus; species Chlorocebus sabaeus. Next base: position 44,085,887 of record NC_132919.1, read on the forward strand.
ACCAAGGGATGATTCCTTTGGCAGACCTCACAGGCTTTGACTACTTGTTGGATGATCTGGAGGAGATTTGGCCCTGTAAATAGGGATTTTGCCATTTGACGAGTGTTCTCAATACCCATATGAAAACTTTGGTGAAGGGTCTTAAGTATTTTCCACTAGTTGGTTTCAGGTACGAGTACCTTTCCCTCTTCTGTCATTAACCACTGTGAGGGGAGAAAACTATGCCCCTGTGAAAGTCCCCAATCTGTTTCAGTCAGGGAATACTGGAGTTTATCTCTTGGAGAAGGCTGTTACATACCAAGGGTCCTTCCATAGGTATTTCTAATGGGAGGTTCCGCCTGGCAGCAATTTTGGACTCAGCGTCTTCCTGATGGTTTCCTTCTGCCTTTTCTCCTTCACCTTTTCGATGGCTTTGACAATGTAAGACTGCCACCTCCTTGGGATTTTGCACTGTGTGCAGTAACTTCATGATTTCCTTGTGGTATTTAATGGGGATTCCCCCAGAGGTTAGGAAGTCCCTTTCTTTCCATATGGCAGCATGGGCATGTAGAATTAGGTAAGAATACTTGCTATCTGCATACATATTTATTCTAATTCCCTTTCCAAGTTCTAAGGCTAAGGTAAATGCCGCTAGTTCTGCTAATTGAGTGCTGGTCCCTGGGGGTAGAGGTTTACTTTCAAGTACTGTTACATCACTAACTATGGCATAACCTGCCCTTTATATCCCATTGTCCACAAATGACCTTCCATCGGTATAAAGGTTAAGGTCAGGGTTAGCTAAGGCAACTTCTAAGAGATCCTCTAGGGCGGCATAAATCTGAGCCACGATTTGCTGGCAGTCATGCTTGATTGGGTTCTCATCTTCTGGGAGAAAAGTGGCAGGGCTGAGGGCTTCACACATGCATATTTGAATCACTGGTCCCTCAAGGAGTAGCAGTTGATATCTAAGCAGGTGGTTGTCTGAGAGCCATAAACTTCCTTTGTCACCTAGTGTGCCATTTACATCATGAGTAGTCCAGATGGTGACATCCTTTCCTTGTATTATTTTGATAGCCTCTGATACTAAGATGGCCACCACTGCAACTACCCATAAACAGTGAAGCCAACCTTTTGTTACCACGTCAATTTCCTTACTTAGGGATGCCACTGGTTGTGGGGTTGTCCCATGAGTCTAAGGACTCCAAAAGCTATTCCCTCTCTCTCTGTGATGTATAAAGAGAAGTTTCGTCCTGCGGGAAGGCTGGAGCTTGTACTAAGCTCTGCTTTAAGGTTTTGAAAGCTGTTTCTGTCTCTAGTTCCCATTCTACTAGATGAGTATTTGCCTTCTGGGTCTCCTTGATTAGAGTATGGAGTGGCCTGGCCATCTCGCTGTATCTGGGGATCCCTAATCAGAAAAAGCCAGTGAGCCCAAGGAACCCCCACAACTGTTTTAAAGTCTTAGGGTGACAATAAGCCAGTATAGGCTATATTCATTCCTGCTGAGGGCCCTGGTTCCTCTGACTAAGATTAGGCCTAGATATTTGAGTTGTTGTAGGCAGAGCTGGGCCTTTGATTTAGATGCCTTATACCCTTGATTAGCTAGAAAGTTCAAGAGATCTAGAGTAGCCTGCTGGCATGAGGCTTCTGAACTGATAGCCAAAAGTAAATCATCCACATACTGAAGGACCAGAGTGGCTGGACTTGAGAAGTGGCCTAGATCCTGGGCCAGTGCCTGACCAAAGAGGTGAGGGCTATCCCTAAACCCTTGAGGCAAGACCATCCATGTAAGTTGAAACATGTGGTCTGTGGGATCCTCAAAGGCAAATGAAAACTGGGAGTCAGAGTGCAGGGGGATGCAGAAGAAGTCATCCTTGAGGTCCAGAACAGTGAACCATTCTGCTTCCTCTGGAATTTGAGAGAGCAGGGTATAGGGATTTGGTACAACTGGATATAGAGGAATTACTGCCTCATTGATGAGTCTAGGATCTTGCACTAGTCTCCACTAACCATTCGGTTTTGTACTCTAGAATTGGGGTGTTGCAGGGACTGTTGCATTTTCTTGCTAAGCCTTGAACTTTTAAGTGTCTAACAGTATCCTGTAATTCTTTATGAGCTTCAGGCCTTAAGGGGTCTTTTAGTCTGATTTGGACTGGGTGGTCATTTTGTGCCCTTCTGAATTATCCTTCCAATGCCCAGACTTCAGGGTTGATTCCCTCCTCAGGCAGGGGACAACAAATGGGTAACTTGTTCCCCATATTCATGTAGACAATAGCTCCAGCTTTGGCTAATATATCCCTCCCTAATAAGGTTGTGAGACTTTCAGGCATAACAAGAAAGGCATGTGAAAAGAGCAAAATCTCCCAATTACAACTGAGCAGGTGGGAGAAATACCTGGTTACAGGCTGTCCCAGGATTCCTTGGATGGTAATGGACCTTGAGGTCAGCCATCCAGGACAGGAGATTAACACTGAGAAGGCCACACCAATGTCCAGAAGGAAATCAATTTCCTGGCCCTCAATGGTTAAACTTACCCAGGGCTCAGTGAGGGTGATGACACGAGCTGGTGCTTGTCCCAGGCACCCTCCTTTCTGTTGTTGGATCATCTTATTGGGAGCTTCTGTCACAGAGAACCTTTGTCCTCTGGGGCAGTGAACTTTCCAGTTATTGCCTTGTCATAGTAGACATGGATAAGGGGGTGGCTTGTTTCTCATTGGACAATCTTTTTTAAGGTGTTCTCGCAAGCCACACTGACAACAGACCCTACCAGGTGATTTGCCTGCTCCATTTTCTGTACTCTGAACCACCAAGGTTTGTTTTTCTGTGGGCCATGACAACGGCTGTGGCTTTTGTCTTATCTCACTTTTCCTTTTCAGCCTGTTCCTCTTGGTCCCCATTATAGAACACCAAGTTTGTCAGGTTTAATAATGTCTCCAGATTTTGTTCAGGGCCCAGGGCTTGCTTTTGGAGTTTTCTCCTCATATCTGTGGCTGATTGGGTAATAAACCTATCTTTGAGGATCAAATGACTCTTGAGGGAGTCAGGTGACAGAGGAGTATATTTTCTTTAGTCCTCCTGTAGCCACTCGAGGAAGGTGTAGGATTTTCTTCCTTACCCTGATTTATGGTGGACATCTTTGAATAATTCATGGGTTTTTTTCCTAACTCTCCTTAGTCCTTCTAGAACACAAGTCAACAGATGTTTGTGACTTCAGTCCCCATGATCTGAGTCTAGTTCCCCGTGGGGATCCATACTGTGGATGTCTTGCTGACTGGTAGGGAATTTGTCCCTTTCTTTGGCTGTCATTCTGTCATTTACTTGACTAAGATACCAGGTATCTCCAAACTCTCAGACTGCAGCTGAAGCCATGTTCCTTTCATTAAAGGCCAGGGTTTGATCTAACAATAGCATGACACCTCCCCAAGTGAGGTAGAAGGTTTGCCCTAGACCCTGTAGGACTAGTCACTGTCAGGATCATTTGAAAACTCCCCCAGGTCTACCTTGATCTGCTTTAAATCAGAGAGGAAGAAGGGGACATGTACCCAGGTTGGGCCAAATTCACCTCCCCCTACAGCTTGAAGGGGACATAACCAATAGCCTGGGTGTTTTTGTGGTCCCTTGGAGATTTCTATGCCTTTTTTTCTTCTGGGTGCAGGAGATTGGAGGAGGCTCATCACTGATAGAAAGGGGAGCTGTAGGGAGGCTAGGATGTGGGGGAAATCTGAGGGGTCCTCTTGTGGAATATAAATTGCAAGCTTTGCATAGTTGTGGATTATCCTTCAATGAAAAGAAAGCTTGGACATAAGGTGTTTCACTGCATTTGCCTTCCCTCTTACAGAAAAGGTCAAGCCACTGGATAGTATTGTAATTTAGACTTCCCTCGGGTGGCCATTTTTTCCCCATCTGAGAGAGAATATTGGGGCCAGGGCATAGTGCAGGAAAAAATAAGCCACTTCTTTTTCAGGGTTTGCAGGTCAAATTGGTCCCAATGGCTTAGGGTGCATTTCAAGGGTGAGCCTGTTGATGCCTAAGTGTTTCCCATCTGAAAGAAGGAAAAAAAAACACATTTTTTTTTTCTGCCCGAGAACCCACAATGGTCCCTGGACCCTGCTGTTCAGAATAGTTGTGCTCACCAAAGCAGCAGCAGAAATACTAGTTTTCCTCCTAGACCATAAAGAGGACTGAGGAAGGTCAGATTTAGTGGTCCTTACCAATGCATTCTCAAAAACCTGTTAGTTAGAGTCTTAAGCATTTTCTCCTGTTGGTATTGGGACCTTACCCTTGTCCTATAAAGATGGTATGCCTCAATATGGAGTGGAGGGCCATACCCTGAGGGAGGGAAGAGATCTCCAGTTGGAAGAGTGGCACATTTTGTCCTCACTTATCATCATATGAATAGGAAGGATATCCCCCTAATTTTGGAGTCTATAATTTCTGAGGCTCCCCATATCCTAGCTTCAGGAATAGCTTTTGTTAGGCCTGCTAGTCTGAGGAGTGGTCCTAAAATTGCAGATAGTTCACCCCTCCCCCCAACCCCTGCACTGGGGCTTTGGGCAAAAATTATGTCTTTCTGACTGGTGAGCCCGGGTGCCTAAAGAAGGGAACAGAGTCCCAAAATTTAGACAAGAGATCATTCTTATAGGAGAAACTAGAAGAGCACCAGGGACAGGAAGTGGTTTTTAGAAGTGGGACTAGCCTCGGAGAAGAAAGGTGGGAGGAAGTTTGTCTGGCAGGTGTTAGGACCCAGGAGGCAAGGGTCAGGACAGATAGGATAGACGGTTGTGTCTCGCTTCGGCAATGTAACTCAGAGTTCCGCTCATGGCTGCAGGGTGAACCAACTTTTTGTCCGGACCTTGGAGCTGAATGTCTTTCCTATCTGTTGACTCTCAGCTCAGCCTGGAAGTACAGAAAAAGTGGAAGCTGGTTCCAGGCAAACCAATGCTCTCAACTTCAAAGAGTCAGGGATTGTTAGAGAGCCCTTTCTCAGAAAGCCTGACACCCTTGTCTTTAGTCCAGTGGCTGCGTTAGTCACTTTTAAGTGGCTGACAGGTGCCCAGTGTTTAGCCCCTGAATTCTAAGGAAAAATAGGGCAGAATAGCAAGTGAAAGGGGTCCAGTGGTACTCACCATGTGGCGATATCCTGGACAAGCCCCCAAGAAGTGTGTGGAGTTGGTTCCTGCCATTGGGTTTGTGGTCTTGCTGACCTCAAGAATGGAGCTGTGTACCTTCACAGTGAGTGTTACAGCTCTTAAAGATGGCATGGATCCAAAGAGTGAGCAGCAGCAAGATTTATTGTGAAGAGTGAAATAATAAAGCTTCTACAGCATGGGAGGGGACCTGAGCGGTTGCCCCAATTTATTATTAATTAGAACTACAGTGATACAAATTTAGAATGTTAACTGTCATCTCCATGGTAACTACTAAGAAGGTAACTAAAAAAAATACTGACAAGTATATAAAGAGGGAATCAAATGTGGTACACCAGAAAAAATAAAAAAATCAAAAACAAAAGAAGACAGTATTAAAATAATTGAGGAACAAAAAGATATATACACTTATATACACACACACACACATACACATACACACAAGCATATATATGTATAATAGCACAATAGCAAAAATAAATTTTTCATTATCAGTAATCTGGTTAAATATGAATGGATTAAGCTCAGCAGTTAAAAGTCCATAATTGGCACATTGCAGTTTAGAACACAAATAGGTTGAAAGTGAAAGGAAGAAAAATATCCATGTGAATATTAAACAAAAGAGGACCTCCTCTTACTTAAAAAGTCAATCCTCCTATCTCCCTCCTTCTCATAAATAAATACATTATCACTTTTTAAAAATTTCCCCTTCTGTTTGTTCCTTCCTGTTTTTTCCCTGTTGAAAGAATTTTGTTCACCTTTCTAGGATACGGCCCCCAGCCCCTGTTCACTACTCTGATGGTCAGAGACTTCTGTGATCTATGGCAAGTCTTGGGGAATGTACACTGATGGCTGGTTTTTGAAAAGCAGCATTAGGGCTTTAGTGTGATAACAGAAGAATGTAGAGCTATCAGCAATTTTTATTTCCTTGACAGAGCCTGGGCCTTCCTATTTGTTTCTGGCCACCACCTACTGAGAATAAGTACTTTGTATGGGTATTCATTCCATTTTAATGTTTAAACCACTGCAACTCCATCTTGAACAGGGGCCGGGTACAATAAGGCTAAGACCTGCTGTGCTGTATTACCAGTGAGTTAAGGCATTCTAAGTCACAGGATGAGCTAGGAGGTTGGCACAAGATGATACAGGTCATAAAGAGTTTGCCAATAAATCAGGTAGCAGTAAAGAAGCTGGCTAAAACCCATCGAAACCAAGATGACAATGAGAGTGACCTCTGGTTGTTCTCACTGCTACACTCCCACCAGCACCATGACAGTTTACAAATACCATGGTAATGTCAGGAAGTTACCCTACGTAGTCCAAAAAGTGGAAACATGTATAATCCACCCCTTGTTTAGTATATAATCAAATAATCACAAAAATGGGTAACTAGCAGCCCTTAGGGCTGCTCTGCCTATGGCGTAGCTGCTCTTTTATTCCTTTACTTTCTTAATAAACTTGCTTTCACTTTACTGTATGGACTTGCCCTGAATTCTTTCTAGTGCAAGATCCAAGAACCCTCTCTTAGGGTCTGGATTGTGACCTCTTTCTGGTATTATCTTTCTGGTGACTACTGAAGGGACAATACTGAGGAAACTCCTGACCTAGAGGTTAACTTTAGTTAAGTGGTGGGTTCTGGTAACATCTGTCTGGTGAACCCTGAAGGGCAATACTGAGGAGACCCCCCAACCCCAAGGGTAAATATCTGTGTGCACCAATTGGCTGACTTTGGGTAAGTGGGGTACATAAACCTGGGTAAATGATAGGGCTGAGTTACAGGCCCAACTTAGGGGAGTTAAGAGTCCCTCTTAAGACAGAGAGAGTTAAGATTTCCTCTCAAAAAGCAAAAACTCTTGACCAAACTTGGGTTTGAGGCCTAACTTATGAAGGTTAGGGTGCTTCCTAAGATTTAGGAGGTTGGAGGCCCTTCTCAGTGAAGTCCCTCTTGACTAAGAATGGTTTTGGCACTATGGGATATTAACTGCTATTCTGTTTGGATTAATCTGCCTTGCGCTTTTTGCTTATGGCTATGAGTAATGGAATTAGGCATATACAGGACCATGGTACATGTGTAGGTTTTTTCTCCCCAAAACAGGAAACTTGAGAGCAAATAGAACTGCTGGAAACGATCCCTTCGCTAGTGATAAGTGGCCGCCTGAACTTTTCAGTGTTGCTGCAATGGATGGGTCTTTCTCTGGCCTCCCTGAGCTCTTTGCCTTCCCTACTCTGCCACAGGCAATGCTTTTCTCTCCCTTCTTCCCCTTTCCTATCTTTCGTGTTATTCAGGATGACCATCTTACCCAGAGACCACATGTTGAAACTCCTGGTAGGAAGTTGGTTTAATAATAATGGGGCCCAATTAGGGGCAAGTTTGAGTCTTGCCAGTTTGATATTGGGTGCTAAGCAGAGTGGCTAATGTCTACGTTTTATCCCGTATATTTTGTTCTGGCCAGAACAGGAAAAGATAATATTCTTTTGTGTTGGGTCCTGGCCCCTAGGGCTATGGTGCAGCCAACTAGGTCACTAGGGCCACTCAGGGAAAGGGAACCCAGAAGCCTGGCATGCTGGCAAAATGGTAAAAATTTCTTACTAGTCAGAATTCTGGCCTCTCTCTCTCTCTGTGCAAACTGGTTGAATGAATGGTATTGATTAATAGGAAAAAAGGATTCATGAAGTTAATCTTAAGCTGTAGTGAATCTGGTGTGCTTTCTGTGTCTTTCGGTATCGTCATAAAGAGGGGTACCTTAGGACAGAATACAGGCCTAGGACTCCATAAGCCTGGTGTTCAAGATGGCCCAGCAAAGTGGTCACTTACAAACTTTGCTACAGGTGCCCCCCGCCCCTCCCCCAAAAAAGAAAACTGATTGAAGTTTCCCTCTTGTCTTATATGTCCTTGGGAGCTTGACCTTGTAATAATGTAATAATGTGGCAGTACTTTGTCTTGTTCCCCACCATCACAATGGTGGCCCAGGTTCAGGGTTCAATTCTTGGCTTAGAAAATGAGTCCTTTATCTTCTGTGTGTGTATTTATATGTGTTGTGTGTGAGTGATATTAAAAAAGCTTTAACTGGTTTAAAATAATAAGTGCTTAAATTAAATATTTTATCAGAAAAGTAAAAAGTGTAATGCCTTTTGGTTCACATGACTTAAGTAATCTTTGGGAAACAAAAACAGTTTTAAAGATTATTGGTAAAATAAAAATATATTCAAAAATGTAAACATTTGATCTAAATTATACAGGTCAAACACTAAGTTTGCTCAATGCTTTAAGGTCATAAACTGCTCCTTTGACTTTTGAAAATTGTTCAGTTTACCTGCTTTGGAGCATTAGATTTTAGGTAAGGCCCAGAAACATATGGTGTTAGCCATATCCAAAGCAATGCTGGAAAAAGTCAGTCCTTATCTGATGTCCTAAGCTCCACACCTAGTATGTAATTATAATCCCTTACTTACCAACGTTTTCACCAAAAGTAAAAGTTGCTAACAGTTAACAGTGCAATATATGTAACTGAAACTACTGAAGAAACAGTTTTACAAGTAAGGCGTGTAAGGAAAGTGAAATGTGTTTTTGGTGAAAGATTATAAGAAGTCATGGAAATGTGGATGTTTTTGGCCATATTAAAAGTTAAAAAGTTTGTTTTAAGTTAGATAGAATAAAGCTGGAGCTTTAAGCAAGTTGTGGAAGGTGTGTAAAAATTAATCTTGCAAAAAATTATTTACTAAAGTTAAAGGGGTATTATTCAGTTTTTCCTTAAACATTGGAATAAAAGCACAAAAGTTTTTTCTTATAGCAAAAATCTGCTTATGATCTGCTCTTTAACAAAGATTAGTAAAGGTTTATGAAAGGTTTATGAGAATCTTACGTTATGGTCAACAATTAAAATAAAATCATTATAGATATGTCTTTGTCTATAAACCTGTAATAGGGTTTGACATCAATAATGTACAAATGCAACAATGAAATTTGGCTCATTTACTATAAAAATTACATAGGAAGCATTGTCAAATATAAAATGGTGTTTGGCTTTCTTTGGGCTGTGTTTATATAAATATGTTAGTAGCATCTGTTCCAAAATTATGTAAAACTTCTATAATCCTGATATAACTTAGTGTTTGTTATTAAAAATTGTAATTGTTATATACAATTGTCATATGCCACAGAAGTAACCAAAATTTTCTTGTCAACTGTGGCTTTAAGAGTAGCTATCCTATGACTTTTTTTTTTTTATCATCCACAAATTTGAATGTGACCTGCCTTGCTGGGTTAGGGAATTTCTCCTGGGTAATATCCTCAAGAGTGTTTTCTAACTTGGTTCCATTCTCCCCATCACTTTCCAGTACACCAATCAAATGTAGATTTGATCTTTTCACATAGTCCCATATTTCTTGGAAGCTTTGTTTGTTTCTTTTCAGTCTTTTTTCTCTAATCTTGTCTTTTCACTTTATTTCATTAATTTGATCTCGATTCACTGATATTCTTTCTTCCACTTGATTGAATTAGCTATTGAAGCTTGTGCATATGTCATGAAGTTCTCATGCTGTGGTTTTCAGTGACTACTGGTCATTTAGGTCTTCTCTACACGGTTTATTCTAGTTAGTCATTAGTCTAACCTTTTTTTTCAAGGTTTTTAGCTTCCTTGCAATGGGTTAGAACATGCAATGGGTAGAGTGCAAAGATTTTCTTCCATTCTGTAGGTTGCTTGTTCACTATGATGGGCATTTGGGTTGATTCCATGCCTTTGCTATTGTGAATAGTGCTGCAGTGAACATATGCATGCATGTGTCTTCATGATAGAGCAATTTATATTCCTTTGGGTATATACCCAGTAATGGAATTAGTGAGTCAATTGGTAGTTCTATTGTTAGATCTTTGAGAAATTGCCACACTATTTTCCATAATGGTTGAACAAAGTATACATCAATATACCAAGAGGGTATAAGTGCTTCTTTTTCTCTGCAACCTCTCTAGCCCTCATTATTTTTTCACTTTTTAGTAATAGCCATTCTGACTGATGTGAGATGATATCTCATTGTGGTTTTGATTTGCATTGCTCTAATAATTAGTGATGTTGAGCTTTTTTATATATGTTTGTTGGTCGTATGCACATCTTTTGAAAAGTGTCTGTTCATGTCCTTTCCCCACTTTTTAATGGGATTATTTGTCTTTTTTTTTCTTGCAAATTTGAGTTTCTTATAGATGCTGGATACTAGATCTTTGTCAGATGCATAGTTTGCAAAAAGCATACTGTCATTTCTATTGCATATCTTGCAAATATAAACATATTATTTCTGAAACTGTGCATTTATTTTATTGAAACATAATGTTTAAGTGTTGGCTATGAGTAGCATGGAGTAAGCACAGTCCATTGCCTTTACCAATGAATACAGGCATAAAACCAGGAGATAAGGCATGGGACAGTTATTTGATGATTTTAGTATAGCTATTTGATGAGTCTGAAAAGTAAACAGTTGTAGGTGGATGGGGCAAGAATATCAGAATTCAAAGTTTCACCACACTGGAGATAATTTTAACACTTCTTCCTTCAAGTCTCCCACTGCTTGTTCAAAAATCTGGCTACAGTTGCAGATATGCATGGCAGAGAGAACTAAAGCCTGGATGGAGGACTGAAAAGATTCTTCAGGTAAATGAAAAGTACTGGGGAGATTGTAGGCAGTGATAAATGTGGAAATGCAATCCTGCAATCCTGCATAGGTTTAATTCTAATAAGCAGGCAAAAGACATTGGAAACTGAAATGATAGATCCCTGCTAGGCTCCAGACTGAACCACTGAATGACACATATGACACAGATCTAGATGGCAGTAAAAAGGATTTGAAAAGGTTTGAAATTGAGCTGATATTAGAACTGCAGCTCAAAGAAGAATTTGCTACCTGAGCTTAAATTTGCCAGAAAAAATCACATGCTCAAACAAAAATATAAATATTTCTCACAGGATTTAAATGAGACTGAGATTCTTATAATAACCAAAGTGTCCAGTGTACTACCTAAAATTTCTTGGCATTTGAAGAACCACAGAAATCTCAGCTTGCATGGGAAAAGACAATTAACAGATGCCAAAGCTAAGATACCCAAGATATTGGAATTATCTGAGAAAAATTTTAAACACCTATTATAGTAATGCTCCAACAAGTACACCCAAAGGCTCTTAAAAGAATAGAAAGCAAATTCCTGTTAAAATAAAAGAAGAAGAAAAGAAGAATCAATTGGAAATTTCAAAAATGAAAAAAATACTTACATAAAAAAATTACAGGACAAACTTTATAGCAGAATTGAGATGACAGAAGATAAATTCAGTGAACATGAAGATAGATTAAGATAAATTATCCTGTCTGTTAAACAGGGATAAATAATTTAAAATGTAGACTGATCCTCAGACGTTTGTGGAGACACTTATTAAAAGCTCTGAGACTTGGGTTATTACAGTTCCAGAAGAGGAGAAAGAGTGTACTGCTGAAAAAATATTTCAAATAATATGGCCAAAAACTTCCCAGATTTGACAAAGACATACAAAATCAAACTCAAAAATCTCAGTGAATCTCAATGAGGGGAGAGGGAGAAGGAAGGTAAGAAAATAAAAGAAACCTATGCTCAGACAATCAAACTGTTAAAAATTAAAGTAAAAAATATAATCTAGAAAGCAACAATATTACTTATAGGGAATCAATGATTTGAATATCTGTAATTTTCGCATCAGACACCATGGAGACCAGAAGGATTCTGCCATAAAGGGTAGAACATAACATTTCTACATTACATGGAAAGTGGTTAAAGCATGTGTTCTAAGAAGACTGTGAAGAGTTATGTTCGTATATTGTATTCCCCAGAACAATGATTTTAAAAAATGCAAAAAGATATAGCAAAAAACACAATCAATAAATAAAAATGGCATTCTAAAACATGTTCAAATAACACAAAAGAAGTAAAGAAATGGGAAATGGGAAGATAAAAAAGGCTGAGTAAACAAACTAAAAAAAGATAGACTTGAATTCAAATATACAATAATTACTTTAAATGTGTATGCGCTGAACACCCCAATAGCAACAATAATAAAACACTTATACAGACATTACAAGAAAATTAGAGCTTAATGTCTCTCATCAATACAGATGCATATTCATCAACAAAATAGTTAATAATTAAAGGTAGAAATATGATATCATGACCAACACGGGTTTACAGCAGGAATCCAAAGTATAATGACATACAGTTAATGTAATTCATAATATTAACAGAAAAAGAAACCAACGGAATCTCACAAAAATGCAGTCAGGGGATATAGTTTTGGAAGAAATAAATAAAATTGTGTCTACCTAGGTGACTTGGTTTTATATATAAAAAATTCCCCAAATCTACAAAACAGATATCAGAACTAAGTGAGTTTAGCAAATTCACAGGATATGATATCAATTTATTAAAATCACTTGTATTTATGTATACTAGTAATGAGCAATTCAAATCCACTATTTTTCAAGTGCCATTGAAAATAGCAACAATAACAAAAATAGATAGTTATAGATCTCATAAAATATGTACAAGATCTATAAGCTGAAAACTGCAGAGCAATAATGAAATAAATAAAAAAGACTGAGTGGAGATCAATACTATGTTCATGGACTGGAAGACTAAATTTGTTAAGATGTCTATTCTCCCAAATTTACTTATACAGTCAATACAATTCTGTTCAGAATTCCAGCAGGATATTTTTCTCCTTCCAACAGAAATGAAGAGCTGATTCTAAAATATATAGGGAAAGAAAAATGAACTAAAATAGCCAAAGTAATTGTGAAAATCATTAACAAAATTTGAGGGCTCATATTATCCAAACCCAAGAATTTTCACGGAGGTGCATCAATCAAGACAGTGTGCTATTGGCAAAAAGATGTATACATAGATAAAAGGAACAGAGTTTAGAAATAGACCCACATAAATTTCATCAATTAATTGTTGACAAACATGCAAAGCTAACTCAATTGAAGAATTGTCTTTCAACAAATGATCCTAAGATGATTGGACATCCAGATAGAAAGAGGGAAAAAAATGAATCACCAACAGACTTAACACTATGTACAACAATTAAAAGTAAAATTAAAAATGGATCATCGATCTATATTAATACAACTTCTAGAATACAAAATAGAAATTTATTGTAACCTTGAGTTAGGTATAGAGTTTGTAGGTATGAGACCAAAAGTATAATTTATAAAGGAAAATTTGGTAAATTTGTCCCCATCAAAATTTAAAATATTGACTCTTTAAAAAACATTGCTTTCAAAATAGGGACAAGCTACAGCCTTGGAAAAAACATCTACAAAACACGTATCTTACAATAGATTTGTTTCCAGCATATGTAAATGTTTCACAAAACTTAGTAATGAAAAAACAACCTGATTTAACAATTGTCCCAAGATTTGAACAGACACTTTAATGAAGAAGATATATGAATAGCAAACAAGCATGTCAAAACAGGAAGAATATCACTAGTCTTTAAGGAAGCAAAATTTAAACCATGATCCTAAGATCTGACAATACCAAGTGCTAGCAAGGATGTGGAGCAACTCCAATGTTAATACGATAAAGGGGAGAATGTAAAACACTGTAACCATTTTGGAAAATAGTTCAGCACTTTCCTACAAAATTAGAACTACACTTAATCATATGACCTCCTCATGAGTATTCACAAAAGAGAAATGAAAACATGCTCTCACAAAAATTATTGCACAAATATTGGTAGCATCTTTTTCCATAATTATAAATAACTAGAAGTAGTCCAGATGTTCTTAAAAACTGAGTGAAATAAATCTTAAAATGGAATATTCCTCATTGATGAAAATGAGCAAGTACTAATGTACATAACAACATGGATGAATGTTAAATGTATTACACTATATGAGAGAGGCCTGACTCCAAAATTTACTTACTACATATGATTCAATTTGTTTGACATTGCCAAAAACACAAAACAACAAGCCAGTCAAGTAGTTGACAGGTGCTGGGGGTGGAGTGTCCACAAAGGGGCCAGCAATGATTGGGGGGGTGATGTAATTGTTTTATATTTGGTTTGATGATAGTCACCTAACTGTACATGCTTGTCAAACCTCAAAGAACTATACCCTAAAGAAGGTGAATTTTACTAAATGTAAATTGTGCTGCAATAAAGTTGCCTAAATATTTTTAAACTAGTGTTTTATCTGAAGTTGCACCAAACATCTTAAAAACTGAATTGGACTGAGAAAACTATAATTGTGATATACATCAATAGTAATGCAGTAGGAGGGGACAGAGCAAGATGGTCAAGTAAAAGCCTCCATAGATTATCTCCCCTCCCCACAGGAACACAAAATTTGACAAATATCTACGCAAAAATAGGACTTTCATAAGAACCAAAAATCACAATACTTGGTTTTAAGCAATTACAGTACTTGGTTTTAATTTCATTTCACTGAAAGAGACCTTGAAGAGGGGAGGAAAGATAGTCTTGAATCACTAATGCCACCCCTCTTCCATTCACTGGCAGTAACCAGTAACCACATGGCACAGAGAGAGAATCTGTGCACTTGGGAGACAGAGTGCAACAATTGTGGGATTTTGCATTGAACTCGGTGCTGCCATATCACAGCGGAAAGTAAACCAGGCTGAATTCAGCTGATACCTGCCCATGGAGGGAGCATTTATAGCAGCCCTAGCCAGAGAGGAATTGCTCATCCCAGTGATGGGCACTTGAACTTCGGCAAACTTCACCACTGTGAGCTACAGTGCTCTGGGGCCTAAAATAAATGCAAAAGACAATCTAGGCCATAAAGACTGCAATTCCTGGGGAAGTCCTAGTGCTGAGCTGGGCTCAGAGCCGGTGGTCTTGGAGGGCACGTGACCTATGAGACACCAGCTAAAGTAGCTAAGAGACTGCTTGTGCTACCCCTTCCCCTACTCCAGTCAGTGCAGCTTGAGGCAACAAAAGTGACTCCTTCTTTCTGCCTGAGGAGAAGAAAGGGAAGAGTGATATCCATCTAGGATATCCATCTAGGATACCAGATCAACCACGGTAGGTTATAGCACTGGCAGAGTTGAGAGGCCCCCATTCCAGGCGCTAGCTCCCAGACTACATTTCAAGACACACACTGGCCAAGAAGCGAACCTACACCTTGAAGGCTAGGACCTAGTCCTGGCAGGATTCATCATCTGCTGAATAAAGAGCTCTTGCACCCTGAATAACCAGCAGCAATACCCAGGCAGTAAGCTGTGGTCTATCGGTGAGACTTCGACACATGCTGGCTTTAAATAAGACCCAGCACATGCTCAGCTGTGGTGGCTAACATCAGAAAGTTCTACTGCTTTTCTCAAGCAGAAGGAAAAGTAAAGGAGACTTTGTCTTACAGCCTTACAACTTAGGTACTAACTTAGCCACAGGACGGTAGAGTACTAAGTAGGCCTTTCAGGTACCTGATTACAGGCTTTGGCACTTGGACATCGTTTCAGGACCTGCCCCGATTCAGAGGGGAGTCCACTATCCTGAAGGGTGAGTCCCAGGCCTGGAAACATTCACCACAGCTAAGTGAAGAGAACTTGAGCCATAGGTGAACATTAGCAGTAGCCTGGCAGTACCCCTGTGGGTTTGTGGTGGTGGTGGGTGTGTGGAGAGACTCCTCTGCCTGTGGAAAGGGGAGGAAAGATTAGAAAGGACTTTGTCTTGTGGTTTGAGTGCCAGCTTAGCCACAGTAATATAGAGCACCACGTAGATTTCCAAGGTTTTAACTCCAGTCCCTGGCTCCCAAATAGCATCTCTGGACCTATCACTGACTTTGCCACCTGCTGCTGATTGTAGAGCTCTACGGACTTGAGAGAAAACAGGCAGTGGCCAGGAAGTGGTTGCAGTGGGTCGTGAGCAAGAGTCAGTGCTGTTCTGGCTTCAGGCCTGAATCAGTACGGTCCCAGTACTGCTGGCCACAACAGGGTTTGTGTCACCCCACTCCCAGTTCCAGGTGGCTCAGCACATACAGAGGAAGAGACAGAGAAAGAAAGAGAGGCCATTTATTAGGAGAAAATAAAGGAAGACAGCAAGAGACTTGACCTGGTAATTCAGAGAATTCTTTTTGATCTTATCCAAGACCACCAAGTCAGTACTTCTATGTACTTCTATGAATCTATACTATGTACTTCTATGAATCTATAAGCACCACAGCATTACTGGACTTGGGGTGTCTCCTAATGCAGATAGAGCTTAGATCACAAGAGCCACATCCCTTCAAATACCTGGAAAGCCTTTCCAAGAAAGACAAGTGCAAACAAGCCCAGAGTGTAAAGACAAGAGTAAATATCTAACTCTTTAGTGCCCAAACAATAATGAAGATCCACAGGCATCAAGACCATTCAGGAAAACCTGACCTGATATCCTGTGGGATATAATGACAGCAGTTCTAATAGGAAAGTTTATAGCTATAAGTGCCTACATTAAGAAAGAAGAAAAACTTCACGTAAATAATGTAACAATGCTTCTTAAAGAACTAGAAGTGCAAACCCAAAATTAGCAAAAGAAAAAATAAAATTAAAAAGAAGATACAAAATATCAATGAAAGGAAAGGCTGGTTTTTTTAAAGATAAACAAAATTGACAAATCTCTAGCCAGACTAAGATAAAAGGAGATAAGACCCAAGTAAATAAAATCAGAATTAAAAAAGGAGATGTTTATACCAATACTGCAGAAATTAAAAGGATCACTCATGACTACGAGTAACTATATTCCAATAAATTAAAAGACCCAGAAAAATGGACGAATTCCTAGACATACACAAATTACCAAGACTGAACTGTGAAGAAGTCCAAAACCTGAACAGACCACTAACAAGTAATGGGATCAAAGCTGTAATAAAAAGTCTTCCAGGAAATAAATGTGCAGGACCCATTGACTTCACTGCTGAATTCTACCAAAAATTTAAAGAAAATCTAATACCATTCCTACTCAAACTATTCCAAAAAACAGAGGAAAAGGGAATACTTCCAAACTCATCTACAAGGCTGGTACTACCGTGATACTGAAATCAGACAAAGATAAAAAAATATATATCTTACAGGCCAATATCACTAATGAATATTGATGCAAACATACTCAACAAAATATTAGTAAATTGAATTCAGTAACATATTAAAAAAATCATTTATTCTGACCAAGTGGGATTCATCCCAGGGATGTAAGGATCATTCGACATATGCAAATCAACCAATGAGATACATCATATTAACAGAATGAAAAACAAAAACCATATGATTATTTCAATTGGTTCTTAAAAAGAGTTTGATAAAATTTAACATTCCTCTGTGATAAAAACCTTTAAAGAACTGTGTGTAGAAGGAATACCTCAATATGCCATATATGACAGACCCACATCTACTATCATACTGAATGAGGAAAAGCTAAAAGCCTTTCTTTAAGATCTGGAAAATGACAAAGATGCCTACTTTCACCACTGTTATTCAAAATAGTACTGGAAGTCCTAGCTAGAGCCATCAGACAAGAGAAAGAAATAAAGGGCATCCAAAATGGAATGAAAGAATTCAAATTATCTTTTTCCAGAAGATACGTTCTTACATTTGGAAAAACTGAGACACCACCGAAAAGCTACTAGAATTGATTAACAAATTTAGTAAAATTGCAGGATACAAAAATCAGAATACAAAAATCAGTAGCATTTCTATATGCCAACAGTAAACAATGTGAAAAGAAATCAAGAAAATATCCTAGTTGTAATAGCTACAAATAAAAGTAAATACCTCAGGATTACTTAACCAATGAAGTGAAGGATTACTACAATGGAAACTATAGAACATTGATTAAAAAATTGAAAGGGACACAAACAATGGAAAGATATTCTATGTTCATAGATTGGAAGAATAAATATTGTTAAAATGTCCATACACCCAAAGTAGTCTACAGATCCAATACGATACCTGTCAAAATACTGATGACATTCTTTTTGGAAATAAAAAAAAAATTCTAAAATGTCACAAAAGACCCAGAATAGTCAAAGCCATCTCTAGCTAAAAGAACAAAACTGGAGAAATCAAATTACTTGACTTCAAATTATAGTATAGAGCTATAGTAACCAAAACAGTATGATACAGGCATAAAAACAGATACATAATCCAATGAAACAAAATAGAGAACCCAGAAATAAATCCATACATCTACAGTGAATTCATTTTTGACAAAGGTACCAATGAAATACACTGGGGAAAGGACAGTCTTTTCAATAAATGGTGCTGGGAAAACTGGTATCCATATGCACAAGAATGAAACTAGACCCTTATCTCTCACCATATACAAAAATCAAATCAAAATGGATTAAATACTTAAATCTAAGAAATCAATCTGTGAAACTACTACAAGAAAACATTGGGGAAACTCTCCAGGACAGGACATTGGAGCAAGCAAATGTTTCTTGAGTGAAACCCTACAAGCACAGGCAAAATGGACAAATGCAAAAATGGACAAACGAGATCACATTACATTAAAAAGCCTCTGCACAGTAAAGAGAACAATCAACAAGGTGAAGAGACAATATACAGAATGGGATAATATATTAATATTTGCAAACTACCCATCTGACAAGGAGTTAATAACTAGAATATATAAGGAGCTCAAACAACTGTATAGGAAAAAAATTTAATAATCTGATCAAAAATGGGCAGACATTTCTGGGTGGATTGGGGGAGAAGTGGGGATGGTTAATGGGTACAATAAAATAGGTAGAATGAATAAGATCTAGTATTGGATAGCACAACAGGGTGGCTATAGACAATAATTTAATTGTACATTTTAAAATCACTAAATCAGTATAATTGGATTGTTTGTAACAGAAAGGATAAATGCTTCAAGTGATGGATACCCCATTTAGTCTGACATGGTTATTATGCATTGCATACCTATCTCAAAATATCTAATGTACCCTATAAATACGTACACCTACTATGCACCCCCAAAATTTAAAAATTAAACGATAATAACAATGCAGCAATGTTAGGCTCATGAACATCATTTTTGCAAAACTTAAAGAAAAAAATCTCATAGGGCAAAGGAAGCAAGAGATTATCTTGCATTGTTGACCTCTAAGCACTGGCTTCCAAAACAGCCGAGTAATCTGTAAGAACACATCATCTCATCATAAATAAGTAAATTACATGTAAAACTGTTGCACACCAGGTATTTGCCTTTCTCTATGAAGATTTGAATCAGGCAACAATTCTTTACCATATTTTAGCCATAGTGTTCTTTGCCAAATAGTTTTTCATGTAAAGAAACTGACACATAAAGAAACAATAAAATGACGGGTTTTTTTTTTTTTTTTGACCAAACATAAATTTCTTCACAATTAGCAATATAGTTTTATTAATATGTATGATTTTCACCTAAATGGTTCAACATGATCATAATTTTAAAAGTCACTAAAAATAAAATGCAATTGATAACTGGTTGAGTTGAAAATGGGGCAGTGGCTTAGAAATGTCTGAAGGCAAGAGGCTGTTAAATTTCTCATACATGCTAACATATTTTCTATGTATTTCATTCTGTATGGAATTTCTTTCAGGAATCTTTTCCAAAAATAGCTAAGGGCAAATTAGGTATACTGTAACATTCTTTTAAATATATAGTGCTAAAAAATAGTATTCTCTGTTAATTATTTTAAATTGAAAAAGGACAAGGTATCAATAAGGATTGAAAGTCAAGTTTTTAACATAATCACATATTGAATTGTCCATTGCAGTCTAAAACACCTACTTCTTGGGGTTGGTTAATGGCTACAAAATATAGTTAGGTAAAATAAATAAGATGTAGTATTTGATAGCACAGCAAGGTGACTAAAGTCAACAATAATTTATTATATATTTTAAAAAACTAAAAGAGTAAAATTGGAATGTTTGTAACACAAAGAAATGACAAATGCTTGAGGAGACAGATACCTCATTTACCCTGATGTGAATATTATTCGTTGTGTCTGTATCAAAATATCTCATATAACCCATAAATATATACACCTACTATGTACCCATAAAAATAAAAAATATTATAAATGAAAACACCTACTTTAATTCTGCATGGTCTATAAAACAGGAGGCAGAGAGCCATTTGGGCACAGTATATTAAAAATAATAAAATTTAAAGAAGAAAATTTCAAAAATGTTTGAATGCTCTCAGTTATTCTATCTCATACTCTGTTATCAAAGGGTGACAACCTGGCTGGATTTAAAAGCTGAGGTACACTTTTTTCCTGCTTTTCTAAAACCAGGCGTAAGACTAAGTTCTTCAAACTATCAAAAAACTGTAACTGTTAGCAAAGCTGGGAATATTTGGCTGATATATTGAAGTTTTGTGTAAGCTGAATCTAAAACACCAGCATTATTCTCTTTATGATTTATTTACCTCTAACAGAAACAGACTCCAGCTATGAATTTAGTAATTTTTCTCTTAAAATGCCTCCTCATTTTCTTGTCTTAATGAGCTTATAAAGACAAGAGTCTTAAAAATTATTTCAAAGAAAATATCCAAATCCAATTTCTGCAGAATGAATTCAGGCAATATTTTCCTAATGTTGCTTCTGAAAATGCCATTTAGACAATTATGAGGAAGGCTTTTCTTACTAATGTTGAGTCATTGCCAGATTTTAAGAGAAATTTTTCAATTCAACTTTGATGTATCTATCAGAAAGAATATATGGAATGTTGCTTTGGAGATTTGGGGGGCAAAATATCTGTCTGTCACAAGAGAGTAGGATTTGCCTGTCATCTGTTTTCACCAGAATGCATTTGCAAGGATGTATTTTTTCCTGCACTTCTGCCTCTGAAAGCAAAGTAATACAGTGGGTTCAGTACAGTCATTGTATTTTTTCCTGCCTCTGAAAGCAAAGTAATACAGTGGGTTCAGTACAGTCATTGTATTTTTTCCTGCCTCTGAAAGCAAAGTAATACAGTGGGTTCAACGTAGTCATTAGTACTGTTGCCAAATGTTTCTGGTTCTCTGCTTCTTGGGACATGACAGGATTGCAATTTCTGACCCCTTTTTGATTGTGTGGGGCTGTGTAAGTCGTTTTGGCTAACAAGTTATGAGTGGAAAGGAAGCAGGACACTTCTATGCTGAGCCAAGGTGAGTCACACTCTGGAACTCGGTTACCTGTTGCCTAAGTCACCAGCTGTATGAGTTTCCTAAGGCTGCCATAACAAATTATCACAAACTAGGTGGCTTAAAACAACAGAAATTTAGCCTCTTATAGTTTAGAAGACCAGGAGTACAAAGTGAAGGGGTTAGAAGCGTTGGTTCTTTCCAGAGGCTCCAAGGGAGAAGTCATGCCTCCCTGCTGGTTTCTCGTAGTTAACAGTGCTTGGCATTCTTTGCCTTGTAGATGCATCACTTCAATCTCTACCTCCATCTTCACATACTTTCTCTGTCTTTGTGTTCTCTCCTCATATAAAAACATGAGTCATTCTATTTAGGATCCACCTTAAATCTGGGATGATTTTATCTCAATATGCTTAACTAATTGATTCTGCAAAGATCCTATTTCCAGATATGATCACATTCTGAAGTTCTAGATGGACATGAAATTTTAAAGAACATTATTCAGCCCAGTACATTAGCCATCGTCCAGATTCTTGAAGCTCCATACACCTGAGATCCAGAGTAAAGACAGCATGAAGCCTCAGCCAAGCTACAATGGACATTTAACACAAGCGAGAAAGAAACAGGCTGCTGCAAGCCACTTAAATGTGGGAGATTTGTCACTGCAGCAGTTAAGTCTATGTAGATAGACACAGATTTGATGTTGAAAGTGATCCTCTTAGAGTTCAGCTTTCCATTTTCCTGGTGTGCAGAAGTCTACTGGAAGCAGATTCAGTGGTTACATCAACATCAAATGATTTCAGTAAAAATGTGTATATAAACTTAAAACTTGTTTGAAAATAGGGTGGCTCATCCAAAGGAGACTTGGATTAACAAATTTGAGTAGTAATAGTTGAAAGAAGAGAATATTGTTTTATCATGAGGAAAGTTTAAAAAGTACTTCAGGTAAATAAATTTGTTATCCAAAGATCAATCTATCAGTTAAATAAAATATTAATCAAAATCCAAGTCATTTTTGTAAACTAACAAACAAGTTCATTAGACAAAAAGTAGAATCGTGTTGACAGTTTATTCTTTTAAGTAACTTATTTTGAATTTAGGATTTTTGCATCTGTATCTCAGACAGATCTGTGTAGTTTTCTGAGTTCTCTTTTTAAGACGTTGGTTTTGCTCTCATTAATTAATTTTTTTTCAGTTCCCTGAAATAGTTTAAATGTTACAGAAAAATAGTTTGAAAGAATATAGAAATATTCTGTACTCATCTGGGTATGGTATTTCTTATAGGTGGAGTTATTTCACAAAATAGAGAGCAGAGGAGGATTCTGTGTGTGTGTACACTCACATGTATGTGTATATATAATCTTGGATCTATTCTTCATGCCTCTTTGCCTCTTTTATTTTTGATCGTTATGTGAATCTCTTCATTATTTGCCTTTAAGTGCTAGGACATTCTAAGAATTCTCTAGATAGTCATCTAATTCAACATGGTATTTACAACTTCCAATAGAGTCATTTCTACCTCCATTTCTCTTTTTAGTTGAGCAATTATATATTTAACCGGAAAGCAATGTCCCAATCTCTGTTTGCTCCGTGTCTATTACTCGACTATTTTCTGGGGAGGCAGGAACGCTTCCAGCCTTACCTCCAGCCCATGTTGCTCAGACTGGTTGCTTTGCTGACCTCCTTCTGGAGTCTCCTATTACACACGATCCTTAGGCAGGTTATCTGTATCCAGTGACTTGGGGATTGAAAACTTTTCCTTTCAAAAATTTTGTAAGTTTCCAACATTTTCATTCTTTGTCGTGTTGACAAAATTTACTCATTGGAAGGGGATAAAGGTGAGGAAGAGAAAAGAGAATAAAACACATAAGCTGAATTCACTACCCCAAAACAAAATTCTCTCTACTTGTTATTGAATGATTTCTTTACATTTGTTGTAGTCCCAGTCAAGTGCCTGGTGTATAGTAAGCCCCTTAAGAAATAAGTAATGATTGACTTTTAGCAGGTTGGAAACAATCACTTTATACAACAGATTGAATCTATTAGAATATAACAAAACTAAAATTTAAATATTCTTCTTTTTCATAGGTCTTTAAATTTTTTTCTCATTTAGCAAACATTTGTAAGAATCACTTCATTTCAGCCAATATCTGGAGCATGGAATCATACAATGACCTGATTCTTGTTATTGAGGTCTTTCTAAGCTTTTAACTCTCTGCTTTGTATTCAGCTCCTGATGCTATGCTTCCTACCATAGTAAACAGTATTGCACATCCCTATTCTTCACAATTGTAAATCCCTCAACAGTTTCCAAGGCATTTTTTCAGATTTTGGTATCTCATTTGGTCCACACAGCAACTTTCGCAGGTTATTTTGTTTTTACTGGTGAGGAAAAAGAGACTCAAAGTAAAAGAAAAAGCCGGGCGCGGTGGCTCAAGCCTGTAATCCCAGCACTTTGGGAGGCCGACACGGGCGGATCACGAGGTCAGGAGATCGAGACCAGCCTGGCTAACACGGTGAAACCCCGTCTCTACTAAAAAAATACAAAAAACTAGCCGGGCGTGGTGGCGGCGCCTGTAGTCCCAGCTACTCGGGAGTCTGAGGCAGGAGAATGGCGTAAACCCGGGAGGCGGAGCTTGCAGTGAGCTGAGATCCGGCCACTGCACTCCAGCCTGGGCGACAGAGCCAGACTCTGTCTCAAAAAAAAAAAAAAAAAACAAAGTAAAAGAAAAAATTGCCAAAGTTTATACAGAGAGCAAGATGTGATGATAAGGAACACAAATTCAAGGTAGACTGGATGGTCAAATATAAATTCATCTCTCTCTTGAATCAAGATCAAAAGCACCAAAGATATTATTAATTTGGGAAATTTACTGAGTGTTCAGAGCTTTGCACACATTTTATCTGTTGGACAGCTACATTTACACCCCAAACTCACATGAGTCCTGGAAGAATGCCAACATCTATTACACGTGGGGAAGCCTATTAATAATTTGTCAGTTGCTTGGATCCTCAACCAACGTTAAGTCCTATGGAGGAAGGAAGATGGGACTGTGGCAGAGAGAAAGGCATGTCATTCTGGTAGAAAATTCTGCTCACCCAATAGCTGTTATTATAGGTGAATAAGAAGGCAAATCAGAATAGCGAAAAGGACAAAATATGGAGAAAAGATATAAAAAAGGGAAGTAAAGTGAAAATGCAGTCATCCATTCAGCTCTTTGTGCACTCCCAGATGATTGGCATTTAGTAACTATCCAGATGGCCAGCTGAGGTGTTCACCTGTCATCAGATGTTTTGGCATCCTGTAGACAGTGGGCTACAAGCCATTTTACAGAAAAGTTAAATTAGATCTGAACTATTTCTAACTGGCTGCATAATCCTGTAATATTTGCCACTAGGTGTAAAATGAATTAGAATACTCAATGATTTTTTTATTAAGTGGCTGTGTTTTTTCTTAATGCAAAATGAATTGCTGAGAAAATGTTAAATATACTTGTAACTCTCTAAAAACTTGTCACTCTCCATAGAGAGATGACGAAAAGATTAATTTCTGGCTACCTGAGGAGCTGGAATACCTGGGCTCTAGGTAACAAGGGAGCTTCCTTTGAATCCAGAGGGCTCACTTAAAATCTCTCTGAAGGAACTTGAAGCCTAACGGAGAAAAGTTTAATAATGTGGAAGAGGGAATAATATGGAGGACTATAGAAGTTCTAATCATCACCCATTCTGCCATGTGGGAAATAGGGAATATTGTAGTCTGACTGTGTAGAGCATGGGTTTTAAAGAGAACCCACATGAACAAAATAAAGGAAGGAAAGAGCCACTTGTTCCTCATCACCTTTGACCAGTGATTTCCAAATTCCCACTCTAATGTTTTGTCATCAGTGCATCACAGAGATTAAAAACAAATTGATGTCTGTTCTGAATCTTCACAAGAATTAAGGCATGTCTAGATTTCAAATATGCAAATTTTTTCAAAGTGTTAAACATTAACATAAAGAGAACTAATGTTGTTATTAAGTATTATACATCAAGTACTCTTCAAATCAATTTAAGTGGATTGTCTCATGAAATCATTACTATAAAATCTACTATATACCTTCTCAGTTCCAGCTGGATTATACATCTTTCATGCTTCTTTCTGTGCCTGATTAGTATGAACACATTTTTGGCCAGGTGTGGTGGCTCACGCTTGAAATCCCAGCACTTTGGGAGGCAGAGGCGGGCGGATCATAAGGTCAGTAGTTTGAGACCAGCCTGGCCAATATACTGAAACCCTGCCTCTACTAAAAATACAAAAAAATTAGCTGGGACTGGTGGTACATGCCTGTAATCCCAGCTACTTGGGAGGCTGGGGCAGGAGGATCACTTGAACCCAGGAGGTGGAGGTTGCAGTGAGCCAAGGTCACACCACTGTACTCCAGCCTGAGCAACAGAGCAAGACTCTGTCTAAAAAACAAAAAAAAGAAAAAAAATTCCCTCATTTTTTCCCTGAAAAGCTTTCACATAAATGATTCTGTTTAATCTTCACGACAAGCCTGTGTGGAATGTACTGTTATACCCACTTTTGCAGATGAGGAAACTGAGCTCAGAAACTTGCCTCTGGACTCCCAGCATGGACCTGGTGATCACAGGATTTGAGCCTGTGCAACCTGACTCTAGAACTGGTACTCTTGAAGCTACACTAAGTTGCTTATATGTTGCCAGGAGGATTATTGCCAATATTCATTCTCAAAATTATCCACTACCAGATCAAAGCAAGACAAGAGCAAAAGTTGGCATAATAATTCCATTGAGCTCAGAATCAGTCACAAAACCATTAAAACAGCATCTCTGTTGTCACATCTCATCTACTTAATTGTCCCAGAGATTCCAGCTGTCTACTTTCTAGTAGAGGTGATCATTCACAGGGTGGTGTGTATTTAGCTGAGCTTTTAAAGAAACTTCAATTGATCTTTTCAAAGGCATAAAATGCGTTGTGTTTTTAAAGAGAAAACATTAGCACATTTCACTAGCATGAATATAGTCACTACTTTCTTGTATGATAAAAATGCTTCCAAAAATGTCATTAGCCATCTCAACGTCAACAGAAATACCTGGGTAAGGTCATAAATGAAAATGATTATTCTTAATAAATTATTTATCTAGGAGAATTATCTAGAGGGTAAAGAGCAATAAAATTCAGAGTTGGACACTTTGATGTTTCCCTTCATATCTCCTCCTTGTGTCTTCAGTACAACCCTTCATGAAGACCAAGGATCAATTTCACAGCTCAAAAACACAGAAACAGTAACACCCAAAATATATATGCACTGATGAACAGGACTAGAGGGAAGCACCTCATTTTCACCAACATTAGGTTATGGAAAGATACCATAAACCCAGAATAGTGTATCGTAAGTTGGTTTCATATAAACTGATATTTGGATATTTTCTAAATATGAAAAACTGGATATTTTCTTTTCTTTTTTTAATTTAGGTATAGCTTACATAGAATGCACAAATCTCAGGTGTACAGATTGATGACATTTTATATTTGTATATAAATATACAATATATTTGTATATTTATATATACATTTGTATATACACAACCACTACTCAGGTCAAGATATAGGACATTTTTAGCACATCAGAGGGTTTCCTTATACCAATTAATCTTATTACCAATCATCCTCTCCCAGAAGTAACCATGGTCTGGTATCTATCACCCAAGGTTAATTTTGCCTCTTCTTAAACTTTACATAATTTAAATCACACACTATATACACCTTTTCCTCTGGCTTTTTTCACTCATTGTTATGTCAATGTGATTTATTCACATTTTCCTGTGTATCAGTTCTTTTCTATTGCTGTGTGTATATCACTGCATGAGTGCACCAAAGTTTAGTTATCAATATTCCTGTTGATAGACATTTGGGTTATTTTCAGTTTTTGTCTGTGATTATTGAAGATGCTATGAATACTTTGTGCATGTCTTATGTTGTATTATACACTCATCTGATTTCTGTCAGGTATATTCTTAGGAGTAGAATTACTGTGTCTTAGAGCCCCATGTGTTCAAATTTGGTAGTATATACTGCTAAAACATTTTCCAAAGTGGCTTTATTAACCAATTAACACTCCTACTAATAATGTATAAGAATTCCAGTTCGTCTATATTCTTGCAAAACTTGCTATTGTTATTCTTTTAAGTTTTAATGATTTTGCTGGATTTAAGGAGGCATTTAATTATGGTTTTACATACATTTTCATACTGACCAATGATGTTGCATACTTGTTCAAAGTCAAATCTGTTTGACTAAATTTTTTTAAAAGCTCAAACTATATGCTGTTTACAAGAAACACACTTGAAATAAAAATACATATAGGTTGAAAATAAAAAATGGAAAAGATATGCTATGTATAATAAATACTAAGCAAAAGAATACTGATATGACTATAATAGTATCAGAGAAAGTATACCTAAACAACAAGTGTTATGAGAGAAAAATAAAGGTATTTTATGACAAAATCTCTTTTTCACTGGAAGATATAACCATCTTTAATCTACAGTTCATGAAGAACAGCAAGAAAGAAAAAATAATTTTTTTAAATCTTAAATTTATTTCCCTTTATAACATAGCTTCAAAATATGCAAAGAAAAGATGACAGAACCCAAAAAAGGAATAGGTGAATCTGTAATAATTGTTTGAGATTTTAATATTTCCCTCTCAATAACTTAAAGAGGGAGATCAATCAGCATAAAGAGACTGTGAAAAACGTAATTAACCAACTTAACCTAATTGATATTTATAGGGCAGAATAACCAAAACTGCACAATACAATTATTTTCTTTTTTTTTTTTTTTTTTTTTTTTTTTTGAGGCGGAGTTTCGCTCTGTCGCCCAGGCTGGAGTGCAGTGGCCGGATCTCAGCTCACTGCAAGCTCCGCCTCCCGGGTTCACGCCATTCTCCTGCCTCGAGACTCCCGAGTAGCTGGGACTACAGACGCCCGCCACCTCGCCCGGCTAGTTTTTTGTATTTTTTTTTAGTAGAGACGGGGTTTCACCGGGTTAGCCAGGATGGTCTTGATCTCCTGACCTCGTGATCCGCCCGTCTCGGCCTCCCAAAGTGCTGGGATTACAGGCTTGAGCCACCGCGCCCGGCCTAATACAATTATTTTCAATTGCTAACTGGAATATACCAGACAAAACCATACTCTGACATTTTTAACTCTTTTGTAAAATTAAAGAACTTGCAGTTGATAAAAAAAGTTCTGAAACTCTAATAGTTAGTATATTATTATATATTATCCATAACTTTTTCTTTACACATACAAATAAAATATATATGTGTGCTTATATATATACACTTTATATACATATACACTTTATATGTTATATATAATACGTGTACTTTTAAAAAGGTATGGAATATATGTGTGTGTGTATTTCTAAAGTACTGTGAATATTCTTCCATGTTATGTGACACAGATCTTCTATATGAATGCTTTATCCATATTCCTTGTCCATTTTCTAGAATTAATTTTTATTTGTTACTGATTAATAAGATCTCTTTGTACATTATGGATGTTTATTCTTTGTCTATAAATCTTCAATTTTTTAAACAAAGTTTTATATATATATTATCCTTCTTCCCTGGTGGATTTCCTATAGAGAGCTTTTAGTTTGTATGTGATCAAATATGTTCCCTTCTTTTACAATTTCCGGGTTTTCTCCTTTGCTTAAAGGATTCTACACTCCAAGAATATCACAATAGTCTTTTTATTTGCATCTCTTACTGTACCTGCCTCAGGTAGGATGAGCCAGGTGATGATCTAGTAAAGAGCAACCTGCAGATCTCAATAGTTTGACAAAATAAACTTCTTTGCTCATATTTTATACCCAGTGCAGGTCAGGAAGAGATCTCTAATCATCACAGCGACTGTAGGACCCAGGATGATGAAGGCTTCAACTTTGCATATTCATGTAATCATTCTCTCACGTGTATCTTCATGAGGCTTATTCTTACAATATTTTACGTTGTAATTTGCTCTATTCCCATGCAGCTCCAGCAGTCTAACACCCCTTGCCCTGTTTAATTTTTTTCTTTCTTTTTTTTTTTACTAATAGAACTTACTAACTTATAAAATACAACATAATTTACCTTTTTATTTTTATGGCCTATTTCCCCTTTCACTCCCAACACTAGAAGGTGTCTAAGAGCAGAGAATATTTACTTAGGGATACAAGTATTTTGTGGGTGTTCTAATGATGTAGCTCAAGTATCTAGAACAGGACCTGGAACATAGAAAGTGCCCAATAGTTTTAGAATCAATAACTTAATGAAATATTATAAACAAGTAAGAAAAATATGAGCAGTCCAATAGAAAACATGGTAAAAGTCTGAATAAAAATTTCACAAAAAAAGGCAATCCAAATGACTAATAAACTACAAAAAGTTTGTATCATTTGTAATCAAATAAATTCAAATGAAAGCAATGATGAGATAATTTTACCTACACGCAAGATTAAGTTTTAAACTTTAGTGATTCAAGCCCAGGTGTGGTAGGTCATGCCTGTAATCCCAGCACGTTGGGAGGCCGAGGCAGGTGGATCACTTGAAATCAGGAGTTCAACACCAGCCTGGCCAACATGGCGAAACTCATGGTGCATACCTGTAATCCCAGCTACTTGGGAGGCTGAGGCAGGAGAATCACTTGAACCTGGGAAGCGTAGGTTGCAATGAGTCAAGATTGCACCATGGCACTTCAGCCTGGGTGACAGAACGAGACTCCATCTCAACTACAAAACAAAACAAAACCAACCAACCAACCAAACAAACAAAACTAATGATTCAAATGATGGCAAGAAATGCAAAGCGATAGAATCTCACATATATATCTTGTGGGAGTGTAAATTGGTACAAGTGTTTTGAAAATAGGTTGGCATGCCCTAAGAAAGTTGAGCATAAGAATATATTACTCCAATGTGTATAATATAACAAAGGGAATTGTTTACACATGTGCATCAGGCTATATTACAAAAATATTTATAGCATCACTGTTCATCAAATTTAAAAAATGGAAGCAATCTAAATATTCTTCAACAGGAATTGGTTAAAAAATGATTGTATGCCTGGGCGCGGTGGCTCAAGCCTGTAATCCCAGCACTTTGGGAGGCCGAGGTGGGCGGATCACGAGGTCAGGAGATCGAGACCATCCTGGCCTACACGGTGAAACCTCATCTCTACTAAAAAATACAAAAAATTAGCCGGGCGCGGTGGCGGGCACCTGTAGTCCCAGCTACTCAGGGGGCTGAGGCAGGAGAATGGCGTGAACCCGGGAGGCGGAGCTTGCAGTGAGCCGAGATCACGCCACCGCACTCCAGCCTAGGCAACAGAGGGAGACTCCGTCTCAAAAAAAAAAGAAAAGAAAAAAAAAAAAAAAAGGTTGTATATTTATAAAGTAGATTATTATCTATCAGTGAAAAGGAATGAATTGCAGGTACATACATACATCAACAAGTTTGAAACATATATATATTATTGAGTGAGAAAAGCAATCACAAAAGAGTATATACACTATGATTCCATGTATATCAAAGTCCCAAAAGAGAAAAAAACAAATAATATTTATAGTTGTGATCATAGAAGGTAAATGATTTTCTTAAAAAACAAGAAAAGAAATGATAATCAGCAAATTAGTTTAGTGGTTACTTTTAGGGGAAAAAGAAGTTGTTATCCAAAAGAGGAATTTTAATGTACTAGCAATGTTCTATTCTTAACTGGAGTCGCGGTCACATGGGTATTCACTTATTCTTAAACTGAGTTTGTACATGTTAACATCCTCTTTATATGAAAAATATCTATTCCCATCACTTTTCCAGCACTTCTAGCATCCCATGTTGCCAGATACTCTGTGAGCCAGAGACAGAGTAGCTATTTTACAGTCTTTAATTAATCACTTGCTGAGTTTTCTACTTCTGGCTCTTGCTTCTATTTCCTGCTGCCTCTCATCATTTGTTATTCCAGAGTTTTAAGCGGGAAAACTTACTTTTTCACTAGTCACATCTCAAACATGTATTGAGTCTCAGTTTCTTCATCATATCTACTTTTTATCTTCCAGAAATTCCTCATTATTTTGATGTGTGGAATAGGATGCTTCTCGGTTTCCTTGGACTGTTATGTATTTATAACTCCCATTATTTCTTTTGGATTTTGAGGAGGAAGACAGGTAATGATTATTCTCAGATATTTTGATTCAGAAGCCTTCTATACTCGTGGGCGAATATTTTAGAACTTTTAAAATATCTTTACTTTCATTCTGAAGTAATCTTTAATAAGCAATGATTCTGAATCTCAACTTTAGATTTTTCTACCAATCCAAACAAACCACTGGGACCCTGTTTTGTAGTTGATGATATTTTAATGTGCTGTGGAAATTGCAACTTAGAATGCACATTAGAATTAACTGGGAAACATTTGAAAATACTGGTGTCCAAGGTGTAACCTAGAACAATTAAATCACAATTTCTTGGTAGAGCTCTAAAATATTTATTTAAAATAAAAATTTCCGGGTTGTTTAATATACACTGGGGATTAAAAACCATTAATTTAGTGAGTGAGATAAAAGCATAACTAAAGTTGTATTAAGTAAGGTAATTATAAGATAAAATAAATTATAAAATAAAATTATAAAATAAGATAAAATGCCATTGGATCAGCATTTAGGGTCCTTGCTACCGAAACCATCAGGAGTAGTTTTGGTTTTTTTTTTTTTGAGACAGATTCTCACTCTGTCACCTAGACTGGAGTGCAGTGGCATGATCTCGGCTCACTGCAACCTCCACCTCCCAGGTTCAAGCAATTCTCTTGCCTAGCCTCCTAAGTAGCTGGGATTACGGGTACGCACCACCACACCCAGCTAACGTTTGTATTTTTAGTAGAGATGTGGTTTCACCATGTTGGCCACGCTGGTCTAGAACTCTTGACCTCAGATGATCTGCCCACCTCTGCCTCCCAAAGTGCTGGGATTACAGGCATGAGCCATTGCACCCAGCCAGGAGTACATATTAATGCTTATGCCAACAACAGTCATGCCAACACTTCTGTAATGAAGCAGGGAACCATTTTTTAACCCTATATTTTCAGGGAACAAGTCTCTCCTGGTTTCGTATACGTGGACATCTAAGGTTTCTCAATTCTCCTAGTACATTGTTTATTTGAAGTGAATCTCTGCTGTGTACACAAATTATTGGATGACGATCTGTCTCCCCTATTTTTAATCCAAGATTTGTTTCCTGGAGATTATTTCTTATTCTTATTTGGATAATACCCTTATAATTATCTTGGTTCCAGCTTAAACAATAAATTTATGCACTCCAGAATTTATAAACTATGTTCATGTCATTATCATTCCAATGAAATGGGTCTTCCCTTGAAATTCTAACACAGGGATGGAAGCCAACTGAACTTTTCTTACAGATTATTGATGGTCGTTTCAGCTTTTCACCAACTCCTCCAAGTCCTTCTATTCCTTTTTTTGGTCCCCTTTTGCTTCCACCCTCTAACGTAAGCCATAATGCCCTTCTGGAGGAGGAGCTGTGTGGATTGCCTCTATAAATTATAGTAAGTCTTTATTTTATTTATTTATTTGTTATTTATTTATTTATTTAGAGACAGTGTCTCGCTCTGTCACCCAGGCTGGAGTGCAGTGGTGCCATCTTGGCTCACTGCAACCCCTGCTACCTGGGTTCAAGCAATTCTCCTGCCTCAGCCTCCTGAGTAGCTGGGATTACAGGTGCACACCACCACACTAGCTAATTTTTGTATTTTTAGTAGAGACAGGGTTTCACTAAGTTGGCCAGGGTGATCTCAAACTCCTGACTTCAAGTGATCTGCTCACCTTGGTCTCCCAAAGTGTTGGGATTACAGGCGTGAGCCACTGTGCCCTGACTGTAGTCAGTCTTTAAACCCAGCTAATAACTCACCTCTTCTAGACCTTACCTAGTGCTTTGGGCTTGAATTCCTAGACCTCAGCTTAGTGTTACCCCTGCCCTTTGACTTACTGCTCATCTTGATTATTTTGGTTTGATTTTCTACTCTGAAATGTAACCATTTCTCAAATACATCTCTAAACAATTCCTATACTTTTTAGGATCTCCATACCCTACTCTGGCTCTTTATGATCCATTCCAGGCCTTGCCATCTGGCACTAGAAATGCCTTATCAAGATCTTCCCTGGCTTTACCCAATGCAGGTAGTCTCCTCTCATTCTCCGAGAAAGAAGACATGTTGCATAGAAGCCCTGAGGATGCCTTGTCTAAGCCTAGAAATGCCCCAAATATCTCCTTTCATTGGTCATCCCCCTCTTATTCTTCATTCGAGAATGAATATTTTGATACACTGCTTTTCCTCATCATAATGATCTCTGTTTCATGAACACTTCACATATTAAATGTTTAGTAAACATCTGTTAAATAGATGACTGAACGAACGAATGAATGATTTGAGGTAAATGTCAGCCCATCTTGGCCTCCACATTATTATACCTAGGCAATACTCTTACTTTTTATACCCTGTTCTTCTCCAGAGGTCACGATCCTATTTGACTGTCAGGCCCACATTTTCTCCGAAAATCCTCCTCTGACACTCATAAGGAAGTGTTCTGTTTGCACATGTTTCATATTAGAGTTGGTTGCATCAATGTCTCCTTCACTAAACTGTAAGTTGTTAGCAAGAATCATACCTTATTCATAGTTGTATTTTCAAGTTCTTGGTAAAAAATATATTTAATGTTTTAGGAAAATAATAAATACATGTCAAAATGAATTAAAGGATTAAAATACCTTTAAAAACTTTCCTGCTTTATTTCTCTCTCATTGACTCAGTGAGAATTTATTAAACACTTACATATAATGGCAAGAATAAGCTGGACATGAGGAGTACTGAGATAAAAATGGCATGATTCTGTCTCTGGAGAAACTTGTAGTACAGTAGAAAAAAATGAAAAGGAAGTACATGAACTCCAGTATTCCAGACTTCACCTGCCTTTGACTACAAAATAAGATCATAGTTCTTCTTCATACTCAAATTATAATAGTTGTATTAGTCCATTTTCATGCTGCTGATAAAGACATACTCAAGACTGGATAATTTATAAAGAAAAAGAGGTTTAATGGACTCACAGTTCCTCGTGGCTGGGAGACCTCACAATCATGGTGGAAGGTGAAAGGCACATCTTACGTGGCAGCAGACAGGAAAGAATGAGAAGCAAGTGAAAGGGGAAACCCCTTAAAAAACCATTAGATCTCATGAGATTTATTCACTACCAAAATAATAGTATGGGGGGAAACTCAGTTATCTCCCACCTGGTCCCTCCCACAACATGTGGGAATTATGGGTGTTACAATTCAAGATGAGATTTGAGTGGGGGCAAAGCCAAATCATATCAATGGTACAAGTTAATATCTCTTTCTCTCTCTCTTTTTGTTCTTTTCTTCTTCGGATGTAGCTGTCCTCTGTTAATGATAGCTACCACCTTCCTTCACCCTTCTCTACTATAGGAAGAAGGAGGACTACTCAAGAAAGGGGAAATTGCTTCCATTTATATGATTTTACCCCACATGGGCATAGTACTTTTCTAATTTTCTGCATGTCATTATAGTCAGGCTGCAACGATTAATAACACTTTGCTGAATAGTCATGGATAATGGAAAGGCCATACAACACATAGAATTATTACAGAGCCTGAAATACTTTCTAGGCTGGTTTACTATGTCTTTCTGATATGTTTATCCCACGCTTAACCCCTCTATTGGATCTGGTCTAGGACTCTCTTTGGCTCAGAATCCAGGTTATATTGAGCCCTGGCTCATGGAAATGAGAAAATCTTTCCTGAACTCACATCTAAGGCGTATTTATCTCCAACTTCATTTCTTGATAGACCCAAGACTAATTTTTTCCAAAGGTAAAATGTTTGGACATCTGATAAATTCATATTTGGTGTCTACTGCTAACAAGTACCAGATACTGAATTAAACAGATGTCAAAGGATTCTCAATATATTCTGCCAAAATAGCTCAACAAAGATAAAGTGAAAATAGATTTAGAAACTTAAAAACCTTTAAACTTAGAAGCTTAGAAACTTAGAGACTTAGAAATTTATAGACTTAGAAGCTTAGAAACTTAGAGACTTAGAAACTTAGAAGCTTAGAAAAGCCACACCAGGTGGTTATCTAAAAGCACCCACCCAACGACCAGGTGGCCATCTAAAGCACCCGCCTGATGTCCGTGTGGCTATCTAAAACACCCACCCATATTCCTGGAACTCAAACAGAAGAACAAGTCCGGGAAATACCCCGCGCGGGTTCAAACCAGGTTCAAACCAACCAATTAAAGTAAGACATCTCGCTCAGGCCATAACCTGCTCCAATCATCTTGCGCCTCAAGCTTTGTAAAATTTTGTGGTTTTTTCCTTTATAAACTGTCTGTAACAAGCATTCGGGGTCCTGTGGCCAACTTTGGACATAGGACCCTAGCGCGCTAGCAATAAATCTCTCCGCTGTGACTTCCGTGTCGAGTGGTCTCTCGCGGCGACCCCAGCCCAGGAAGGAATCTGAAAACTGGGTTCCTACAAAAGCCCTAATTCACTCTTAGCCAGGATGTTAGAATGAAAGGGGGACTGTTCTACTTTGGTACTTAGGATATAGCTCCTTAGTTAGTTATGAAGAAAAAATGAAACAAGGCACAGGAGTGTGAGATGGGGCGAGGTCAAAACTAGTGAACAGTTGTCAGAAGTAGATGACATATCATAAGCAAATTGAGAAAAGTTCACTAGGTGGGTTCTAGTTTAATAAGAAAAATAAGACAGTTTAAAGTCTGTGGAGCTTTATTCGAATGTTTTGCATTTAGAGTGTGTAAGTGTATGCAGAAACAAACACATCCACCACGGTGTGCGTTAGGCTTGAGTCTTGCAATACTTTATATAGAGTCACAAAAAAGACATTAATTCTGTATGTGGTTGGCCAGGTCTCACTAACAACTGTTTCGGTACTGACTGAATGAATAGTTAAGTTAAATATTAAAAGCCAGTGCCCTTATATAAAGGCCAGAATGTAGCAAAAACCCATCAAGAGTTTTGCCTAGGCCTTCTTGGTCCTTAAAGCATGACAGAATAAAGAAGGAATTCTTAACAGACCTATTTAGGATTGAACAAGTTTTATTGGGGTTCTGAAGAAACTCCCCAGGCCTCCACAAACAAGCCTATTGGACGTCTGAAGAAATTCCCCAAACCCCCTTGATTTCACAGGAGACAAGATAAGGGTAATCACCCCAGCACCTGGAATCATTTAGATTAAGTCAATTTACTGAGGTTCCAGAGAAAGGTCTTCAAGACTCAGACCTTACTTATAGATTAAAAGAAGTTAA
Organism: Chlorocebus sabaeus; assembly: GCF_047675955.1. NCBI lineage: Eukaryota > Metazoa > Chordata > Mammalia > Primates > Cercopithecidae > Chlorocebus > Chlorocebus sabaeus. The sequence continues at coordinate 44,122,543 of NC_132919.1, forward strand.
TCACTTATGTCTTTAGATGAATGCATACTTACATGTAGACATACAGCTTAGATGGTACATAAGCTCTGCAAAACTTTGTAATTTTGAGTTGCTCTGGCAAAAATTTCCAGGCCTTCTCCCTGTAACTGGTTACAGAAATAAAAACTCTCTTCCTCCTCAGTTCATCTGCATCTCGCTATTGGGCCATGAGAAATAGCAGCCTGAACCTCAGTTTGGTCCAGAAATATTTACAAAGAGTAACTCTGTGTTCTCATGAACTTGCATTATATTGGTGATTAACAATGAAGATTTTAACACTCAGCAAGACCCACAAAGTTGTGGTCAGAATATGGGTTCCTGGAAAAAAAAATTTCAAATGCTGTGACATTGGTGCATTTCTGAATTATTCCGTTTTCCATTGGTCATTTCAATATACAAAGGGAGTGATGATTGCTGTAATAAATGTTTTTAAAAGGGCCATTGAAATTCAAAAGAGAAAGACTAAATCTACCTGAAGAAGCCCAGAAAGGACGAAGAGAAAATGGAACAGTTGACTTCAGTCTTAAAAAATGAGAGGGCATTCACTAGGAAGGAAGAGGAGAAAGGCTATTTAGGAAGAGAAAAAAATGACTATCAAATCTGTGTTTTAGAAAGACAGCATGGGGAATGATTTGGAAAAGGAAGTGGTAGGATGTGGGAAGATAAAGGAGACAGCTACTGGACGAGTTAAAAAAAAAAAAAAAGACATGGGGGCTTGAAGAAAACCATTAGCAATGGAGATATAATAGAAACACAGAGATTTGAATAACATGTCAGGGAGAGGCTTGACAGTTTGTAGTTTGAGAGGGGCTTAGGAAAAAGGAAAGAACCAAGGATGGCTCTGAAATTTATTTGGGGAGAAAAATTGGGGAAAAAAAGCAAATTTGGATGGGTTGAGAGAAAGTATTTCTGTTTTTAACGGTAAGGTACTTGTAAGTCCCTAGGAGGAGAGAGTCAGTGGACATATATTAAATAGCTGGGATGATGGGGCAAAAGTGAAGGCTAAATATAAAGATTTCTAAGTCACTGACATGGAGATAGTCCATGCCACATCAGGAAATGTTATAACTCAAGTATAACTTGTTAACTAAAAAGGCGAGAAGGGTAAGGTGTAAATGAAGAAGAAAATTGAAATGCATACATGATAAAAAGCAATGATAGTGAAGAAGAGATCCTTTGGACTAAGAATACTCATATAGTTATCTCATCTCTGGAGATTATATCCCCTCTGGAGGAGGGGATTTGAATATTGCATCGAAATGCACTGACTGCTTCTGATTCTTGCATGAAGTTGGATCAGGCTCTCCACATTCCCAATGTAGGACACAACTGTGTTCATCAATTAGCAACAGCCCATCACCATATAATGAGACTTAATAGCCCTGCATTGATGTTATCAGTCTGCCTGATGATACTGTCTCGGTTTTAAGTGGTAACTCTAATATACCAATGATTGCCAGTTAACAACAGACCTGCATGTCACTCCAACATTTAACACACTTCAAAGAAAGAAAAAGAAGTATCTTTCCCCAAAATGTGGAAAGATGCAATGGTATCTATTAATATACTATTACTGAAAGTGTCTTATTGAAGTCTGGCACAATCAACACATCCTTATTTCATGGCAAATCACCAGCTCCTATCAGAAAAGATCATACGTGGTATTCAGTTAATAAAAAATGAAAGAAAAGCCATAAGAGATGAAGCTGTACAGTCATAGAGGATCCCAAAGTTCATATGAAATGTATATACCAACACACCTTTACAAGTGCCTGCAATACACTTTTTAAAATTATTTCTCCTTAGTTAGTAATTAAATATATCCAGAGAAATAACATAGTATAATAAAAATAGAAAACAAATATTTGAACACTAGTGTTTGAGAAGATCTGAGATCAAATGTGAATTTAGGCACTGTAATATTGGCAACTGTTGCTAAACCAGAGAATGACAAATCTCTCAAAGGTGTGCCACCTCATTTTGATCTATATTAAAATTAGCATGTTTCTGCTATTTACACATGCTGATGTCAAAGTGTTTGAACTGAGTGGATTGATGTACACATTCATTGGTCAAATGAAGTGTTGAGATGAGGGGATTGTGCAATGCTTGTGCAGACAGGGTCCAACATCTAGAAGTTAAGTAGTATAAGAGAATATCAAACCAACATCAAAAAGGTTGTGAATTATCTCACTGTAGTCAGATTGTAGCTTGGAGTTTATATTCCAACCTTTGTCTATATGTTTATGAATATTTGTGGTGTGGTAGATAAACACCGAACTTGGAGTCAGATGATTTGTGTTTTTCTGTTTCTGTTACCCTGTATCTGTCACTTACGTGTTATGCGACCTTGAAAACTAATTTAACTGCGCTCAGACCTATTTCTCCAAATGTGCCATGAATGGTAAGAATTGAATGAAATTTTCGTGGTGAAAGTTTGCAGTATGAAAGCACTCTGAAATGCAAAACTCTACCAACGTGTTCTTGTCATCATAAACCCACATTTTGGAGATATCTAGTGTTTCTTCACAGTCATCCATATGAAAATAATAACAACAGTTAACACAAACATGGTAGCTACTGTGTGTTTGGCATTTCTATAAGTGATTTACATATATTAATGAATTTGGTCATTACAATAACCCCATGATCTGAATATTATTATTATTTTTATTTTTAGAGACAGGGTCTCGCTGTATCACACAGGCTGGAGTGTAGTGGTGTAATCATAGTTCACTTAATATTTTTCTCCCTGCTTTACAGGTATGCAGACTAATCACAGTAGATAGAATTTGAACACCAAAAATCTGACTCTGGTTTCTGTTGTAAATTCAGATTTATGTAGTTGTAAGGATTGTTAATGATAATGTGTGGCTTCTATACTTTATGTACATACAACCCTGACATGAGTTAGAAGCAGTAAGGTTTTGAGTTTGTTGATTAAGAAAGCAATGCATTTCAAAGGCACACATTGGTTTTCAAGTGTAATTTCAGGTGAAGCAAACTTAATTTGGGGCTGGTCTAGAATGCATGGAAGAAAATAGTCTTTCAACTTCAATGCAAGCTAAAGAAAACAATGGTTCACTATTATTTAAAGGTAGAGTGCTTCATAGTGTTGTAAATGATTCAGGAAGAAGATATCAAAAGCAAATATACCTGCAGGCAAATATCTCAATAATAAATGATTGAGATAAAAAGGGGGAAAAGAAAAAGTATGTGTTGAATGAACACAAAATCTCAGATTCTGATAGGTTCTTGACATATATCCTACAACTTAAACCTCAACAAGAAAGTGCAATATTTTATAGATCCAGGAAATGGGGATTAGAGAGATTAAGCTCAGGAGGGTGACAGATTGTGTGTTACTGAGGAATGAAGGAAGATAGAAACATCCTGAATTACAATAGAAAGCACGATTCTAGTTCACATTAACTTATTTCTTCTTCATTTACAAATATTTACTGAGCACTTTCTGGGCAGTGTTATACTAAGGAGCCACTGGGACCATAACTTTAAACACAGCACACAGATTCCTTCTTTTCAGGAAGAGACAGAATAAAGAGGCCATGCTGTCCTGCTATATGGATAAGACAGTATCTAGAAGCCAGAACATGTAGGAGGGAGGCTTGATCCAGCCTTGGGTGGTGGGGAAATTTTTCTGAAAGTTATAATAATGGCTATCTTGGAGAGAAAGGCACTGGTCAGCATGACACCAAAGGTGTCTGCCATTTTTCTTTTTTCTGATGATAATTTATTTAGAGTCTGTTGAAACCCTATGACTATTGACAGAGAGGAGATGGAGGTGGAGGATTTTGAGTAAATTACAACATACTTTTGGAAAGCTCTGAGTTTAAAATTAAATTTTGAGAATTGATGCTGAGAGTTCCTTTGGAGCCATGCCTTTTTACTTTTTGTATCTTTCTCTCTAGGTGCAAATAGTCTTATTCCTCCCCACCCATCTTGCATACCCTTTTCTTGTTCACCACAAACTGATAGGGTTCCAGCTGTGTTTTTTTATTGTAGATAATGAAGTTCTAATTAGATAGTCTCCTGCTGGCAATAATAATACAGTCTGTTCTTTAAAATCTGCTAAACTCTGCTCAAGACAGTAGGCAACTCATTTTAAAAATTAAAACTCTTGCACTTTTATGTGGTATCTTCCTCCATTGAATTTATTTAGACAATATAGCCTCCAAATTTTCCCTGAAGGCCTTTTGACCCACTTTGAAAACAGATCAAAATATTTGAGCCAAATTCACTGATGCAATTTTCATATTTTCTTTGGTAATGTGTAGAAAGGACAGGAACTTCTATTTACTGAGTGGCTAATCTGTACTCGATCACTTTACCTGTGTGATTCATTGACTCTAGGAGGTAAAAATTTGCTCCAAGAGGATAAGCAACTTGTCCCAGGCTATTCTTAAATGTCAGAGCTGGGACATAGACTCATCTGTCTACTTCAAAGCTATTGCTCTTTCCTTTGATCAGTAAAGGCAGGGACTAGCCAGTTGCCTGTTTTGTAAATAAAATTTATTGGAACACAGCCATGCACATCTACTTATGGCTGCTTTCAGGTTACAATGGCAGAGTTGAGTAGCTATAACAGACACCATGTGGCTCACCAGTGCTTAACAGTGCTGAAGAGCCACATTTGGCTAGTGACTATCACTATTGGACAGCATACTTCTAAATGCACCAGTGAATTAGATGAGGGTTGGGAAAATGGGGTGAACAGAACAAACATACGATTATCATCTCCTGTCCCATTATGCATCATCCTACTTGTTTCCATGTTGTGTTGCTTCAATATCGGTTTGAGGTTATCTCTTGGGTTTGTAAATGTATTATCTCCTGTTTTTGTCTTGGTGGCCAAAACACTTACTTATCACTCTTGTTACATGTTAGCACCTGCAGGACAGTAGCCATGTTCCTACTCCCTGTGTCTTCTTATTCTAGGACCTAGCTGAATGAGACATCTCAGTTTGGATATGCTATTCTCATGGCAGAAGAGACAGTAAGAGAACAACCAGAAACATACAATGACTCTGAAAGACTTCTTTGCAGGCATGGTTTCTGCCTCTCATTCCATTGGCCTAAGCAAGTTGCATGGGCAAGCTTAACATCAATGTGCTAGAGAAGTATACTCCATCCACACGGGACACGACAGTGGGTAGATAAGTGCATCCTCATCTAGGAAAGGGGTCAGCAAGTGCTTGCAAACAATAAAACAGTCTACCACATTTCCTTGTTTCCGATGAGGAAATTATGACTTGGAGATGATTGTATAACTTACTTATTGCCAACCAACTAGGCAGTGCCAGAAATAAGAATGAAACTCAGGTTTGTCTTACTCTAAAGTCTATGTTTTTCCATTACACATTTTGTAGGTTTCCCAGGGTATTTTGGCTGATAGGAGAAAAGCGTGCTGAAAATCTTCTATTTGTCCTGTGAATACCCACTCTCCTTCTTCATCTCTCCCTTGCCCTGGGAGGCTGACCTATGCTGACTTCATCAATAGCTTCTCTCATTCCCTATTTTCCAGGTGGGTTTGGCATAGGGAAGCCCTGGAACAGATTGGAGGGAGGCAGAGGAGTGAGGCTGTATGTTTTATCACCCCGTCTCCCTCCCAATAGGGTCACCAAGGACTGGCTATGTCTCTTCACAAAAGGTCTTAGCTTCTAGCAGGCAGCTCTCTACACAACCCCTCCCTGTACATTCTGGAAGCACCGTCTCTTCACTTCACCTCTTCAGGCCTAAGAGTGTAAGAGTGCTGAGCTGTTATTAAACTGAGTACTATCCCTGTGACTCTTCTACACTATCCCTAGACTTTTAAAAATAATCCTTAAAGTTGAGCTCAATGGCTTATACTTTTAATCTTGGCACTTTGGGAGGCTGAGGCAAGAGGAATCGTTTGAGCCCAGAAGTTCAAGAAAGAAAGAAAAGAGAAAAAATAATAACCCTTAAATTCTACTTGAATTGTCATAATTTTAGAGTGCTCTCTTCTTCTTGCTGGGACTCAGTTCACAAAGAGCTCGTAGCTGTAACCCAAGGCAGAACTGAAGAGAGATAATCACAGTTTTGCACTGCTTTTCCTTCTGTTTTCCATTTAAATATGGAGAAAAAAGTTATTGCAAAGCACTTAAGAAATTTAGACACAGGTTAAATGAATATAGAAGTATAGAAAAAAATTTAAGGAGGTTTGGGATCTAAGAAAGTAAGACTTTCTTGGCTTTGTTTCTTGACATTATGATTGACTGGTAACAATATTCAGATTCTCTGAGCTATCTATTTCCATGACTGGAAAGATAACTCAAAATACATGATGCATTGAGATTATAATGATTCATTCATTCATTCAAGAAATATTTATTGTGCATTTACTTTAAGCAAGAATATGAATTCAGAGTAAGAATAAATTAAGTGATTGAATTACTGGTTTTATTAAAACATTTTTACTATTTCCTACCCGTAGTATGAACTTCCTTAAGATGGATTTTTTAAAGGGAAATTTTGAGGCACTCTTGAGATGAAGAAATCAACAACTGTCTTTCATCTTTCTTCTCAAATAGTCATATTCATGAGATGTCTTCAGAAATTATGTACTTCTATGTTCAAATGAATCCCAGAATTTCTAAAGGATAATTCCAAAAGGAAAATGTTCTGTTAACAGTGATGATCACCTGAGAGAATCATAAGGAAAATGAAACTCAAGGCAATACAGTGGGGGTCCCTTCCCCATAAAGGCTACTCCTTCTGCAGAGAAACTGTGAACACACTGGGGTTTATTTCAATAGAGGAAAGAATGTTACCTCACCGATGGCAGCGACCTTTTTACAGGTGGGGAGGATGAGTCTAATAAAACCTTAGAAATAGAAAGAATCTCAAGATATTGATATTTAACAATACCTCCTAGAGAATCTAAGGATCAGATTTACTCATGTCACCTTGTTAAAGTTGTCAAGTGGGTCCACACTACTAATAGCTGTTAGATAGTGTATTGAGATGGTGACAAGCACAGATCCTGGACCCAGGCTAGGTGGCTTCAAAACCTGCTTCTACTACCTTCTAACAGTGTGGAATAGGCAAGTTACTAACTGTGGTGGATAGGAAGGTGCACCATTCAAAACGTTCTTAAGAAGATTATATTGTCCAGCAGCAGAGAGTGTGGTCTGAGATAGTCTGTAGCTCTTAGCTCCTTCAGGGTCAGCTTCAATCTGTAGAGATCATTTTGCCTGAAGTGATACCTTTCCTGGGCCAGCCTGCACCTGGTGACTGAGCAAGGCAGGGTTATAAAGGTCTAACTACTCTTGCTCAATGTGGAACACTGTGATAGGCAGTGTTAGTGTTAGAACTCCTTGCTGAGTTGGCCAAATCTTTGTCAAGCCTGCATCTGAGTCAACTTCTCTGTTCAATCCTGCTTCCTCCTTATTTCCTTTACTATGGTTGACCCCTACTACACATCTGATTCTCCAAACTCTATCTCGATCCCTGCTTCCAGAGAGCCTAGCATGTGATAGCACTGGAAGTGGTCTGAGAAATTAAGTGAGACAATAGTGGCATTTTGGAGCTGGATCATTCAGCTCCTTCTTGATGATGAGGACTCCGTCACTGAAGGCAGATGGAACACAGAAGGGCTCTGGTTCCAGGCAATGATCTTTTAACTTTCAGCAGTAGGGAGCTGGTAGGGAGTACCATGGATGGAAATGCACTAGGAGGTTCAATATATTAAATACTTGAAATATAAGAAGGAAATAGTAAATATAAGTATATTAGGATAAGATAGTTATTGCAAAGCATCATTGATGCACTACTGTAGCAGTCCTCAAACTGTGGTGTGTATCAGAATCACTGGAACGGCTTTTAAAAACATGGACTGCTATGTCCCAAAGCCACAATTTCTGACTGAATAAGTCTGGGGTGGGACTCAGTAATTTCCATTTCTAACCCATTTCCAGGTGATGCTAATTCTGCTGGTCCACAAACACGTTTTAAGAATCTTGCTCACAGAAAAATAATAGACGGTTGAGGAGAAGTTACATGTCATCAAAAATCAACCATGAAAGCCAGAGGGCTTTTCTGGTTGCATATTAAATAATAAATAAATAAATAAATAAATAAATAAATAAATAAATGCTCATTTCTGAGTCAGAGGGCAGACAAAGCCAGGACCAAGCCTAGGACATAATACTCAGAATAGCTGAATTTCAAAGATGGTTAAACACCCAATAAGGCTAGACTTTATACCAAGATCAATCCCTTCATTGGGAAAACCTGAAATCTTTGCCCATTCTTTGGAATGGGAAATCTGATGGCTTTCCTAGAATACTTTGAATATTCAGACTCCTCTGCACCTCCTGAATTTTCAGTGGTGCCCCACATCATTCTTGTAAGAGTCAACTTTTTTTCACTCTCGTATTTACCCCCACTGAAATACAGCTGCAGAAGCCTCTTCCACAAGGCAGCATGTGGTCCCTCAAGACCTGAGACCTACCCCTATTCCTATATGATACCATTCTAGGTTATCAGATTACAGCCCTGCTCATTATTTTTAGCTACTTTGCACCTCTTTATAAATTTGGGACAACTGATGATATGCAAACTCTGCCTGATGGATATTTAATTTACTGCTTCCCCCCACCAAAAAATACAAAAGGACAAAACTCAATTTTGGTACCCATCTAGTAAATCCTTACCTTGCCCAAATTATCAGTCCTTTCCAAGTTTTCAATTCTTTCAATTTTCCTCAGTATCCTGTTATAATCTTCCAGACTTACTTTTTCTGATAATTCACCTTCCTTCTTCAATCAAGATTACTAAATAATAAAACCTTAATGCCTAGATCCCTGTTGCAGCACTAGACTGCTGTGTGAGTGGCCCCTTTCCCCAGGATCTAAAAAAGCTCTGCAGGCCAGGTGTGGTCACTCATGCTTGTAATCCCAGCATTTTTGGAGGCCAAAGCGAGAGATCAGGAGTTCAAGACCAGCCTGGCCAACATGGTGAAATCCCACCTCTACTAAAAATACCAAAACAAAAACAAAAAAATAAAACAAAACAAACAAACAAACAAACAAAAAAACATTAGCCAGGCATGGTGGCAGGTTTCTGTAATACCAGCTACTTGAGAGGCTGAGGCAGGAGAATCGCTTAAACCTGGGAGGCGGAGGTTACAGTGAGCTGAGATCGAGCCATTGCACGCCAGCCTGGGTGACAAGAGCAATACGCTGCCCCCCTGCCCCCAGAAAAAAAAAAAAAAAAAAAAGAAGAAGAACCTCTGCAAACTGAAGCTTCCTAAATTAGTAAAAACTTAGACTCATTCTGGCAGCCAGACCAAGCATAAACTGCATTCTCTTTGTATTGTCTGGATCACAAAGGAAATTACATGAAATGCTCAGTCAGTCATGCCTGCCCTTGTAAGAGAGGTAACCAAGACTGTGGACCATGTCACCAAGATATTAGTGTATCAACAATCCTAGCTTGAGAGCTTCAAGAAATCAATGAGGGCTGCTGTTTCATCCATTTCCCTCCACGGACCTCTTGGCATCCATTAGACTGGTTACCTTCAGAGTTTACATCCTGTTTCTTTATTTTAATACAACTTTTTATACTAATATTTCAGAGGCATCCTGAAATATTACCTAAGGCATCCCTCTATTGAGATATCTGATCTCCAGAATCCTAAAGCAACTGACCATTGTTTCTCCCTCTTAATAGCTGGTTCAACTGGTTTTGCTAACAAGAGTCCTTGAGAGGCAATTTTTTGGACCCTGCTTTGCCCACTCAAGAGGTTTATTATGACCTCTGAGATGTTCAGTCATGAATGATATATTCATTTTTCTTGCACAAAAGTGGGGTACCAACAGTGTTGAACTTTACCTGAGTCTCAGGCTAACAGAAAATTCAATGGCTAAGAACTGCTGCTCCCTCTGCCCCCCAACACCTCCAACCTTTCTGTATTCTGAAAAATGGTCAACCACAAGGGAACACCTGCTCTTCCATATTCTGAGATTAAGACTTACCTCCACTCTTCCTCAATGGCACTATTGTTTTATGAGACTAGATTTTCTCCCTCTCATTTGAGACACTTATCATTAATAAATATTCTCCCCATTAGAATGACCTGAATAAAATTACCTCCTTAATTATCTGGCTCATTTTGTTTTTGTATCTGCTTCTTCCTCTTCTTCCTTTTCACTGATGTTGATCCCCAGTAAAACATTTTGCAGTCTGAATTCTGTCTCAATGTCTGTTTCTGAGGAAGTCAATCTATAACACTAATTTCCTGCCTCAATTCCCTCTCCTATATATAGTGGTAATCGTAATACCTATTCCAACCTCATTGACTTTTTGTGAATATTTCTTATGTTAACATATGCAAAGTGCTTAAAATTATGTCTAGCAAATAGTAATAAATGCTAGCCATTAATATTATTGAAGAGCTTGCAATAGGAGAGGGAAAAGGTATTTAATAACCTTTTTTGGAACTACACAAAATTTCTGCAGACCCCCATTGTGACTACATACCACTGACTAACCACGTGATTAATTGCATGTATCATGCAGTTACGCCTTTGCCTTAGAGCAAGAACATCTTTGAATGGAAAGAATGCATGCTCATCAAATGGCATGTGACCCTCTCCATGACACAGCTGCTACCCACCTCCCGGGATTTTCATCTCCACCCTTGTCCCTGCTGTATTCTACCCTCGCATAATTATCAAATATTAGTTTACTTCACACAGGTTAGGGCCTTGGTATATATATGTCTTTGTAATGCTAGAAATGAATCTCCATCTACTTTCTTAAATTTACTAAATCCTACTCTCTTTTAAGATTCAGTTTAGAAAATCTTTTGCCCAGACACACTCATATACACAATAGGCAAAGAACTGAAGTATGTACTTCTTTTATGTGTCTCCCCAGGACCCTAGGCATACTTCCAACATTGTACCTGCCACATTGTAAGTGCTGTTGAAATTACTTATTTATGTGTCTCTCTTCCTCACTATAGCATAAGTTTTTAGAGAACAGGAACCATATTGTGGTACAAAACCATTTTGGTGCTTTGTATAGAGGTGGTATCCAATAAATTCAAATTGGATGATTACACTGAAATAAATGTAGAGTGCTCTATGCATTTTTAAGTAGCTGAAAATTTCAGAGACCTCGCAATTCTTTTATTATTACAAGAGGACTGGTGGTAACGAGTTCAAGAACATATGCATGCATGTATACACACACACACACGTATGCACCACTGCTATTTTTTTTGTAAATCGGAATCATTAGCAAGACTATTAAGAAATGTTATTTACTTTTATATTATCTATTTTCACAGATATTTCTTGCATTTTTGTTAAAAACTCAGATACAAAATGCTCTCATTATACATTCTTTATAGATACTCTATACGTCTAAACTTTTTAAATAATATATAGTCCTTCAAAATTAAAGGTTTTTAAGCACTTTAAATTGAAATTTTTAAATGTTGAAAGAATGATGTACAGAAGGTTCAATTTTAATAACTACATTAGTTTAATTTGAAAATTTGATAAAAATATAGTAACGGGGCTGGTTGTGGTGGCTCATGCCTGTAATACCAGTACTTCGAGAGGAGACCGAGGCAGGTGGATTACTTGAGGTCAGGAGTTCGAGAACAGCCTGACCAACATGGTGAAATCCCGTCTCTATTAAAAATACACAAATTAGCCGAGTGTGGTGATGGGCACCTGTTATCCCAGCTACTCGGGAGCCTGGGGCAGGAGAATCTCTTGAACCCAGGAGGTAAGGTTGTGCTACTGCACTCCAGCCTGGGCCTGGGTGATGGAGAGAGGCTCTGTCTCTAAATAAATAAATAAATAAATAAGAAATGAACTAGTGGGATGAGGAAAAAAGAGATTGCTTCTTTTACTTTATGAAATGAAATTTCAGAGGCCAAATGTTACTGAAAAAAACTTTAAAGGTAAAATGTTGATATCCTAAGGAGATCCACCCTTAAACTGTATACCACAATTTTCTCTCATAACTTTCCCAATAAATACAATTCATGCAACAAACAACACCTATTTCTGTATTCAATGTTCCATGATTGAGTTTGTACTCTGCCAGGTAATACCAGAAGGGGTGGGATATAGCTATAAATCACACAGGGAGCTGAAAACTCAGTGGAGAGAACAGACAAGTAAACATTAATTAGAGTTCAAGGTGACAAGCGCTAAGAGATAAAGTATTAGGTACTACTAGTGCAAATTAGAAGGTGTGACTTCCCCTGCTGATGGGGCCAGGGATGGAAAAGAATGGGTGGAGAGAATGTTATTTCCATAATGTTCCTCCTTTGCCTCAGCTGTCACTTGTTCTTACTGTTAAACTGCCTTCTTTTAGTTCCTCATTCACTTTCTGTTCATGTATGCATGTTCTAAACCTTTAATTTGCAAATTTTCCAAGGTTGTGGGACAAACTTTCCTTTTAATTTCTGGCAGTCCTAAAGTCTCCATACACAGTGGGTACTCAATAAATGACATCAGCCAAGTCTAGCCAGTAATTATCTTACCCAAGCTTTCCCTGAGTCTCTCTATGCAACTAACTAGGTGGCATTCCTCTGGTTTACCGTCAAAACTGATGAGGAGGGCACTAAGGGAGCCATTTCAGAGCTTCTCAGCAGATTAGCAGTGCAACTCCTATCATTATTAATAAGATTTACAGAGGTAATCTACCTGGCTTGGTAGAGAAACCTTGCTATTAAAATAAAAAGGGCAATACCTTCAGAACAGAGCAAAGTCAACTGTTTTACCTTCTAAGACATTAACATGATAATGTCACTGTTCCTCCAAGGGTGCCTGGCTTGCTAATAAATATGCTGGTGCCATTCAGAGAGACACAAAGGGCAGACTATTAGGTGAAACGTTTATATTCTGTTGCTTGAGGAAAACATAGGCTTTCTCTTATGACCCTTTTTTCCAGAGCTATATTCTCATAGACATATCTAAGCATGGGTCTCCCAAAGTTCAGTAAGTCATGGAGGCCAAAAATTGAGGGTTGTATACAGGCAATAGTGAGTAGTTTCACATAGACCTAAAATGAGGTGCCCTGAAAAGGAGTAGTGAAGTACTGTTGGAAATAAGAATTATGGCTAGTTCTCTGAGGAACTTGCGATGGTTGCCAAAAAAATTGATTTTCCTCTAAGTAGTGTGGAGTTTTCTCAAGGATTTTAAGCAGAAGAGAGGTGTAGATAGATATGTGTTTCAGGAAAGTTAAACTAGGCTGAATGTATTGGAATAACTGTAGGTGTTTATTATTATAATAATGACCCTCCATATCTATAGATTCAGCATTCATGAATTCAGTCAACCACAGGTTGAAAAAAGTGTTTTTTAAAAAGGATGGTTGGATCTGTACGGAATACATATAGACATTATTCGTTATTATTATTCCCTAAATAATGCAGTATAACAACTATTTACATAGCACTTATATTGTATTATATAGTATAAGTAATCTAGAGATTAAAGTATATGGGAGGTCGTGCATAAGTTGTGTGCAACACTATGCCATTTTATATAAGAGTCTCAAGCATTTGTGGATTTTGGTCTCTGATGGGCACTCTAAAACCTATTCCTCATGAATATGGAAGGATGGCTGTAGTTTTTCTTTATTTGAACTTCTCTCTAAAAAACAATTTTGCCAACACACTATAACTGCAAGTCAGATCATATTAATCCCAAAGTTCTTTGTTACTGTATCAGAGATGTGTAGTGGCCAGCCATAGAAAGTGATTCTCACTAACACTGAAAAGTTGTAAGACCTGACTTCAGGGAGAGCAAGAGAAAGAATAGTTATAGAGACCTGAGAATCAGGTCTTCTCTAGGACTCTGCCTTTGAACAAATTAGCTTCAATCATGATCAGTTTTTATAAGACTTTGCTCAAAATGCAAATTTCTAGGCCAGGGCAACTGATTTCTAGGCAAAGGCAACTTGATTAAGTTGAATAATGACCCCTGGAATTAGCAGATGTTATCTCATGATTAAAAATCCCACCCGAATAACATGGCACAGGGAATGATGCTGAGCAGACGAACCTTGAAATCAGTGAAAAACACAAGTAAAACAAAAACATGTCCACTACAAGGACATCCCTGAAAAGAAAGTTCACACTCTCACACCTCCACCAAGGTTCTCTATGAGAGGGCCCTACACTCCCTTTCAAATCTTAGTTCTTAGTATAGCCATCTTTTCATAAGTTATTTCAGACATTTTCCTTCCTATACAAAGCATAGATTTTCATATCATCTTGCATTTGTTTATGATACTGTATTACTTATTAATACTCTATTTATACTATTCATTGCTCACCTTTCCATATTTCAGAACCAAAATTTTACTCGTCCTCAGTAGCTTACCTTAAATATCATTTCTACAAATCTTCAGCTGTATTCAAACAACACTTTACTTGTATCTCTATTGTTATTTTATTTTGTCTTTAATAATTTATTGATAGTACTATTATTATCAACAACTAAGAAACTGTACAGAAACTTAACAATAAAAAATATTATAAATGTTATTTCATTTGACGCTGGTGGTGCTCTCTGTTTTATTACACTTTATCTTTCATAGGTCAAGAAATGTTAGATAGAAAGATTGCTTAAGTGTATGCCTCTAGTTAATGGTAATGTTGAATTCCAATTCAAGCTCTTCTAGTTCATGCCTCCCTATGTTATTTGAAAGTATCTACTCAACTAGATTTCAATTTCCACAGGCAAAGAACTTTGTCTATCTATGTGTCTCCCATGGTGCCTACCAAAGGTTTGCAATGGTAGGTAGTCAGTAAATGTGTGTTGAATAAAAGAATGACAGCATCAAAGTTTAAAATGTATTATCAAATGATAAGTAGTTTTGGATTCAGAAAAAGAGAAATCGATGAAAACTAGATAACGGAATGAGTCTTCCTCTTGAAGGTAAGATAAGAGTTGAAGTTCAGATATGAATGTTTGGAAAGTCAGGAAATGACAAAGAGATTTCATGGTAGCAGAAATCTGTAAGCTGAGCCTTTCTCACTGCCTGGATTGGTACATCTTCTTTGTAGTTTAGTTTATAAACATAAAGAACCCTTTCAAATGCGATATTGACCTGTTTAGGGGATGGGGGAGGTGGTATGAGGCCAAGATGCACTAAACAGTGATTTATCATTTACTCCCTGATTCTTCTTATCAGGTTGATTTATGAGGCAGCTGTCAGGCCTAGCTCTGTGATCTGTGATAGACTTTGAGCTTCAGGCTTCCTCAGCCAAATTAAATTTGACATTCAATTTAAAATCTGGGATACAGTACGGGCAACTCTAACTATAACAGTGGTATAGCAATGAACGTTCTGCTTAACATGGGGGTTTCTACAGCTCCCTGGGTCTTCTCCCCTGAAATAGAGCATTTAATTCATTTCACCAAATCATACCCTTTTAGAACTAAAAGACACCTTACAAATGCTTGAGGACAAAGAGAATCTTGCAATTCTTGTATCAGTCATAGCAACTAACATCTTACCTTCCTGTGTGAGATCATGTGCATAACAACCAGAGTACAGGATTTTGAGGCAGACAGACTGGTGTTTCATTCATAACTCTGCTGCTGACTTCTTGGGTAAAATCGGGCAGAATATCTAACCTATTTAGGTTTCGGGTTCCTTATCTCTGAAATGAGAGTAATACCTACCTCAGAAATTACTGTCATGATTCATCAAGCTAGCATATGCAATTTGCTCTGCACACAGTACATCCTAAACACATCTTGGCCCCACTCCATTTATAACACTTAGTGCATTGGGTTAAAATGACTTGCCCGGTGGCATAGAAAAGTGGTCCTGTAATATTCTGTCATTTAAGCCCTCCTGAACGCAGACATTGAGACAGTCTTAGGAATGTAAGAGGTTTATTGAGCAGGAGAAATATTACCATACTCAAGCCAACCTGAAACCTGTGAAAGAAAAGGAAAGAGGAGGTGAGATTGGGCAAGGAGAGCCTCAGCTTCAAATGAAGGTCTGACAGCATCTGCCAACTCACTGGATAGTTCTGAAGCAGAGATGACTTGTTACAGGATTCCAGCTAGGGAAGAATGATGCCCAGATATTGGTTGAGGGCTGCCTGGGATGAGAGTGGGCTTGATTCAAAATCTGAGACAATTCTCGCAGATGCCAGTAGCTGAGGACTACCAGCTAACTACATTCCTTACAACTGAATTTCTCGCAAGTTATTTCTTGAAGGGAGATCTGAGTTGCACATTCCAAACCTGCCACAACTAGGAGCACAGTGTTCTATTAGATCAAAAAGCAGTTGTGACCTTTAAAGTTTCACATAATTCAAAGCCAAGAAAGACTTGATAACTAAAAGATAAAATTTTAAAAATAGAAAACTTTGATGTATGTGTTCAAACTGTATTCGGAACTGTATGGGACTGAAGAGGCAGCAATTTCTATATTTCAAGACTCAAAGAGATAAAAAAAAAAACATAGAAAAACACAGATGAATGTTGACAGAAATAGAGAGAAAAAAATGAGAATGTTGGAAACAAAAAGAAAAAAAATCAATCCTCTTTTTGTAATGGCGATGTAGTATAAAGAAGACAAATGCTTAGAGGAGTTACATAAGTTGTGAGTGCATTCCCAGCTCTGGTAGCTGCTAGGTCTTTTACCTTGGGCAAGTTATCGAGTCTCTCTGAAAGCTAGTTAGTTCGTACTTTTCTTTTTCTGTGTTAATCAATTCTGGTATAAATAATACTTTGCTATTTCTGTGCCAAAGAGCACTGAGACCAGTCTAAAAAACTCACTTAGCTCCTTCTTCCAAGAAATATTTGCTCTTGGATAAGACTGTGAAACAACTTAAAAGCTTACTTATGACTAGCAGCTTGCTCATAATACTGCAAGACCTTCATTTCACTGTGTCCGTCAGTCTAAAGCTAGTGCATCATAAATTCTGCCATTCCCAAATATTTCCCCATCCTTTAAAACTTGCCTTTAAATCACCCCATCTAACTTAATAAATACATTTTCATGACTTTTGTGAGATATTGTAAATATACTGTCAAGATCGTCCTCTTCTTTACTTCATTAATCTAAATAAGCTTAGCTTTGTTCAATCAGTAAATGTTTCTGGTGGCCTTTTTAGGGAGTATGATGGTTAATATTGAGTGTCAACTTGGTTGGATTGAAGGACACAAAGTATTGTTCCTGGGTTTATCTGTGAGGGTGTCACCAAAGGAGATTAAAATTTGACTCAGTGGACTGGGAAAGGCAGACCCACCTTCAATCCGGGTGGGCACCATCTAATCAGCTGCCAGCACAGCTAAGATAAAAGCAGGCAGAGAAACGTGGAGGGACTAGACTGGCTAATTTTCCAGCCTGCATCTTTCTCCTGTGCTGGATGCTTCCTGCCGTCAAACATTGGACTCCAAATTTTTTAGCTTTTAGACTCTTGGACTTACACCAGTGGTTTGCCAGGGGCTCTCGGGCCTTCGTCCATGACTGAAGGCTGCACGGTCAGCTTCCCTACTTTTGAGGTTTTGGGACCTGGACTGGCTTCTTTGCTCCTCAGCTTACAGACAGCTTGTTGTGGGAGTTGACCTTGTGATCATGTAAGTCAATACTCTTTAATAAACTCCCCTTCATATATGCATCTATCCTATTAGTCTTGTCCCTCTAGAGAACCCTGACTAATACAGGGAGTCAACAACCAGCACAAGATTAGAAGTTTTGCAAAGAGTTGTGATGGAAGGTAATATGGGTAAAAGAACTGAGGAAATTAGCAAGAAAGTGATGTTGTGATGGACTGTTGCGCCTACCATGGAAGACCAAGAAAATGAAAACAATCAGGGGACTAAATGTAGTGGTTTTCAACCTTGGCACTTTTAATATTTGAGGCTGGAAAATTCTGTTGTGGGAGATGTCCTCTGTATGATATTAGCAGCATCACTGGCCTCTACCCAGCGGATAACAATACTACATACCCAGGAGTAACTACCAGAAATATCTTCTGACATTTCCTTGTTTTTTAGAGGGCACAAGTTCCCAGTTGACAGTCACCGGGCTAGACGGAGAATAGAGAGATCAATAAATTGGTTAAATAACTAAAGTATGTCAAATAACTATTTTGGCAGGATTACTTGAGTAAGTAAGTGGGCAGGGTAGGTGAGTTTGGTTGGCAGGGAGAATGCTTAGTGAGTGATTTCAAAGATAGTGCCATTTTAGGCTTTATTATTTTTCAGAGTATAAGCGCGGGGATGGATGAGTGACACACCGTAGAGTAGAAGGATGCTACATAAAGAAGCCCAGACTTGGTGGGAACATTCGACGTTCAAATGCATAAAAAGTAATTAGTTCAGAGGCTGCCACGAGATGAATAGTTAAAAAGCCTGATTGTCTTCTCAATTTGATTTGTGGCCAAGGTGGTTAAAAATAGAAAAGAAGCTGAAACTTTACATGTAAATATGTCCCTGCTTGAGTAAAAACAATGAAAGTGATCCTGATAAAATGAGTCTCCAATGAATAACAACAGGATTTTATTTTAATAGCACTGACATGTTCCTGTGTCTAAAATAAATGTTTAATAGGGGCGAGATGACTTCCATACTAAGGCATGTTGAAAGAAAAGAGCTCCTTTACTTACTACTGAGGTAGGAGTTATTAAGAAATTATTTTAGGCAGATAGGAAAAAAGGGGTCCTTGGAAAATTTTTTTGAAGCTCTTATATAGCATGAAAGCCCTGGCTCTTAGACCCAGCGGCAATCTTTGATACGTAAATGCAAGCGGTTAGAAACTGGGTCCACTCAACATGGTGATTACCAGGTTTGTCTTCTTGCCCTGACCGGACATGTGCCTGGCAGCATGGCCGCCCCCACATATCCCCACGTGTGTGAAACATCGTGGCGCCCTATATTTGCATGTTAAAAGGCTAGGTTGGGAGGAACAGTTTCTTTGTGGGCTATGTGAATGACATGCCTGGTCAAACCAATACCCTGAACCCTATGCAAATCAAATCGAACATAACTGGCTAATATTACCTAAATGTGGGGTCCCGTCTCTTGGCTTTGGACCCCTCCCTCCATCTTCGTACAGGGGAGCTGCTTCCTTCTTTCTCCTCCCTTCTTTCTTGCCTGTTAAACTCCCTGCTCCTTAAAACTACTTCACGTATGTTCTGTCGGTTTTTCTAATTTGACTCCAGACTAAGAACCTGGTGTTCCTCCACTCATCAGAGCGGTATCACTACCTTGGGTCAATTATAGTGAGACAATACATAAAGCTAAAGTATTTATTTGATAGTACAGAATGAGATTCAGGAATGATCTTAATGAGTCTTAATTATTCAGCCAATTTTATTATTTATCATAAATTATCTTAATAAGTAAAGCAATGACAAAAGTAGTGTAGCTACACAGAAGAATAAGTAATGCAGACTTCTGTATGAAATATGATTAGACAGCTACTATCATCCAGGAGTTAATTTCATTTCATCAGGCCATTATTTTATTCTTATAACATACACAAACACTGATCCACAATAAAACATTGAATCAAAGATTGTACCAAGTAAATGATTGCATAATATCACCACAAAAATCAATCTCTTTTTTTTTTTTTTCTGTATATTCATCTGAAGCTATCTGGAAAAAAAGTCTGCCATCTACTTCTTACCCATCACTGAACTCTGATGTTAGCCCTTCTTCCCTTCACTCCCAGACTTAGAGTTCTGGCCCGCATCATGCTGACTAGGTCACCAGGGCATTTTTGGCTTTTTGAAGTACTTTTGAATGAATCCTCACTACAATTTTAAAGCCATAATTTCAATTACAAAGGCAGATTTGAACAGAGGCAATCTGGGATTAGGCTATGATGATTGAAAGCAAAGCTTTTAACCCTCTACACCTTTCCTAGAGACTAATGGCTTTATTGGAAAGGATCAAGCAAGCCAGTTGATAAAGGCTTTTTCACCCTACCTGCTGGTGGCTGCCTTTTTCTAGCAAAAGTGGGAGTCTAGGTGAGAAATGTGCATTGTATCCCATAACCTGTAGTTTTTCTTAATTATGACGATTTTTTTTTCTTGAGCTTGAGCCCGCCATAATGCCACCAGAATTACACCATTCAAGTTGTGGCATCACAGAGGTAGGTAACTATTTTTCCCAAAAATGTCTGCATTGTGCTTCAGGAAGAAAAAAAAAAAAAAAAAAAAATGTACCAGAGAGACTCTAATGGCACTTTTCCTCATAAAGAATTAAGAAGGAAAGAAAAACGTTTCGGAAAACGTGATCCGAAACGTGATCACCTGATCTTACTCTGCCTAGTGCAGCTGCATACAACTGTACTTCTCCTTCTGAAATGCATGATTGTCTTTTCTTCAAACAACCTACTTATATTTTTTATTTCTTCTTCATTTTTTGTTTGTTTTTTAATGAAGAAAAGGGGACTAAGACCTTAAAAATAGACTCAACAGGCATCTGTAAAATATATTCAGAGCCTCAACTTTAGGCCTGATGATTTGTAGAAAGCAGTTTCTTTACAAATTTTTATTTGGAATAAATTTCTTAATGATAGTCAGCTTTTCCCAGAATTTAAAGTAAGGACAATAGAAGAAAATGGACTCATCCTTCATATTTTTTGAATCCCAACGTGAAATATTCTTACTCCCAGATTTCTTCATCTACTCATTTTTGAACTCTGGGTTTTACAGAGAAAATCAAAGGAAAGTCATAAGACAGGATAAAGGACATTACAGTTCATACATTCCATGGTACAAGTAAGACATCACAAACGCAGGTGTACAAGATATGGGACTTCTTCTTTTTTTTTTTTTTTTTTTTGGAGACAGTTTTGCTCTTTTTGCCCAGGCTGCAGTGCTGTGGTGTGATCTCAGCTCACTGCAACCTCCGCCTCCTAGGTTCAAGCGATTCTCCTGCCTCAGCCTCCTGAGTAGCTGGGATTACAGATGCCTGCCACCATGCCTGGCTCATTTTTGTATTTTTAGTAGAGATGGGTTGTCATCATGTTGACCAGACTGGTCTTGAACTCCTGACTTCAGGTGATCCACCCACCTTGGCCTCCCAAAGTGCAGGGATTACAGGTCTGAACCACCACTCCTGGCTGATATGGGACTTCTTTAACTTTTCCTATTTCTTGTTTAAGCCACCATGTGATCGAGTTCTGGAAACTGAATCTCAAATGATTCAGAGTAATCTCAGTCATGTCAGGGATTCTGTTCTTCTCTTAGAAATTGTGTTCAACATCTTGTAGGAGTCAGGGAGAGCCAATGTGTGAATACTGGCATTTGTCCTATACCAATATCATCCATGGTGGCCTATGTGAAAAGTCTCTTGTTCTTACTTGTCCTTTAGTCATGAGACACATTGATCACTGTGGTGTCTGCTTCATATAGTACTTCCAGGTCTCTATACCCAGCAATTTCCTAGTTAGTCCTGTACTACTTTTGGGTGCACAGAGAACAACTGGAAACTCTGGAGCTGCTCAGGTAAATCTGCCTAGAAACTCAGTGAATATCTTTATTCTGTGCCTCTTGTGCTATATCAACTTCTAAGAGGCTTTCCACCTGCTTAGGTTCTCCCTGGGAGGTAAGGCACGGGTCGGCTCTGCTCTTTGATCCTCCAAACTTCCTCATATTTTCTATGGGGTATGACCCCATCTTCCTTCTGATAGGTGATATTTGCACAGCTCTGTGACCATGATATAATCAGATTTATATTTTATTAAACTTTTTTATAATAAAATTATTATAGACTCACAATAAACCAAAAATAGTATAGGAATTTTCCATGTACCTTCCCAATGATAACATTTTACATAACGGTAGCACATTTTCAAAACCAAGAAATTGCTGCAATGTTATTAACTGAACTAAGGATTTTATTCTGATTTTACCAGTTTTTACATTTACTCACACGTTTTCTTCTTTTTTGGTGTATAGTTTTATAAAATTTTGTCACATGTATAGATAAAATTTGTGTAACCATCATTGTAGTAGCCAGAGTAATCCAGAGAAACAGAATCAATAGGATATGTGAAAACAACAATAAATATATATATGTGTTATATATATATTTTATATATATATAAAATATATTATATATATAGGGAGGGAGATTTATTTTTAAGGAATTGGCTTATGTGATTATAAAACTCAGAAAAGAGCTAACGTTGCTGTTTAACTCCAAAGACCATCTATTGTCAGAATTCACTTTTGCATGGCGGAGGTCCTTCTTTTGCACTATTCAGGTCTCCAACGGATTGGATGAGGTACATCTGCATTATAATGGATACTTTGCTTTCCTCAAAATTCACCAAGTTAAATGTTAATGTCATCCAAAACACCCTCACAGAAACATCCAGAATAAGATTTAATCAAATATCTGGATACCATGACCCAGCCAAATTCATACATAAAATTAACAGTCACAACCACTAGAATTAGAATATTGAATTGTTTCATCATCACAAAGAAACTTCTTGGTGCAACTCCTTTAAAATTTTGTCTTCCTTTTTATAACAATAAAAATAGCTAATATATATTTATTAAATGTTTACTATATGCCCATGCTCTATTCTAAACATTTTATACGCATTACTACAGGCAATCCTAAAAGTAACCTAATAAGGTAGGTATTAAGATAAACCCATTCAGGCCACAAAAGAGTTCCAAAATAGATTAAATTAAAATTATAAGTTGAAGAACTGCATTTATAGGATAACATTTATATAAATACATATGTGTGCACATATACACTCATATCCCACAAAATATAATTTTTTTTTCTCTCTCTCTCTCTCAGACTAGAATTGGTAGTGGTATTCAGAGAGGAATTTCATTTTATTTGTATGCTTTTTAAAATCAAAACAGAATAAGAACAGTTCTGTATTGCTTGTAAAATTAATACAGATAAAAATTTGAAAACTCAATTATACTAATATTACTTTGTATATTGTCTTACTTGAACAGCTTAAAATTTATTTCAAAGGGGGCAGAATTCATTCTCTGTATCGCTTCTCCTTCTTTGGAAAAACATCCCCAAATTATTGCATCTAATTTAAGTTTCTAAATATAAATACAAGATGTTGACTTGTTATTACATGGAATAAATTTTAACGTCTTCCCCTTAAACTGCTTTCAGAAAAGTAGAAGATAAATTAATATCTAATTTTATGCATTTATTTTGAACAGTTAGTGAGCACCTCTTATATGCAAAGCACTGGGGATACCATGTGAAAAACCCCCATACTTCCACTTCCTGCATGTAGACGGTAGCTGCTGAGATGACACCCAAGGATTCATACCTCCTGGTAGTCACACCCTTGTGTAATTATCTCCCCTTGAATGGGAGCAAGGCTTATTGACTGGTTGCTAATAAACGGAAAACAACAAAAATGAAGGACTGTAACTTCTGAGAGCAGGTTATTCACTGTGGCTTTCACCTTAGGCAGTATCTTTTGATCTCTCTTGAATTGCTCTGTCTGGAAAGAGTCAGCTGCCATGTCATGAGGTGGCCCCTGTGGAAAGGCCCAAGTGGTGAAGGGCTAATACTTGCCCACAACCACATCAGTAAGAGTAGAAACAGATGTCGTCTCCACTCCACACTGATTGGGTCTTCAGATAAGACCACAGCCCCAGCTAACAGCATGACTACAATCTCTTCAGAGATCTTGAGTCAGAGGCATACAGCTAAGCCATGCCCGGATTCCTGACACATACAAACTTTGAGATGGCAGATGCTTGATGATTTAAGCTGCAAATTTGTGGAGTAAACAGTCTTTCTTCTGTGTTCCCAAGATACCTTGTATTCTTCCTCTGTTAAAATCATTAATAGAAATTATTGTGCTGACCATATGGCAGGCATTGTTCTAAGTACTTTACATATGTTAATTTACTTAACTGTCTCACCACATCTGTAGAGATAGCACATTCATTCTTCCGGCTGCTCTGACAAAGTACCACAAACTG
This sequence comes from Chlorocebus sabaeus, assembly GCF_047675955.1. Classification (NCBI taxonomy): domain Eukaryota; kingdom Metazoa; phylum Chordata; class Mammalia; order Primates; family Cercopithecidae; genus Chlorocebus; species Chlorocebus sabaeus. Next base: position 44,146,541 of record NC_132919.1, read on the forward strand.
GGTGTCTTAAAACAATAGATATATTGTATCATAGTTTTGGGATCTAGAATTCTGAAATCAAGTTGTTCCAGGGCCATGCTGCTGTGTGACACTCTGAGATTGTGGACTGAATCCTTCTTTACCTGCTCCTGTCTTCTATGGGGGCTGGCAGTCCTTGGTGTTCCCTAGCTTGCGTCAGTTCAGTCCCTACCTCTGTGTTCCCATGGTGTTCTTCTTGCATGTCTTTACACTGTCTTCCTTCTGAGTGTGCCTGTCTGGGTATCCAAATTTCCCTTTTGTAAGATCCAGTCGTACGGGCGCAGTGGCTCAAGCCTGTGATCCCAGCACTTTGACAGGTTGAGGCGGGCGTCACGAGGTCAGGAGATTGAGACCATCCTGGCTAACATGGTGAAACCCGGTCTCTACTAAGAAAAATACAAAAAAAATTAGCCGGGCGTTGTGGCAGGTGCTACTCAGGAGGCTGAGGCAGGAGAATGGCGTGAACCCAGCAGGCAGAGGTTACAGTGAGCTGAGATCGTGCCACTGCACTCCAGCCTGGGCGATACAGGAAGTATCCATCTCACCATCTCAAAAAAAAAAAAAAAAAAAAAACTCCCCAGTCATGTTGAATTAGGGCCCACCCTAATGCCTTTAAACTTGATTATTTTCAAGTAAGGTCACATTGTGAGCTACTAGGGGTTAGGACTTCAACGTATGTTTTTTAGGGGAACACAATTCCGCCCATAGCAGGTAAGTACGATCATCATTATTATTCCTGTTTTAAACAAAGAGTTTAAATACTTGCCAGCATTGCACAGATAATAAATGCCAGAGGAAAGATTTGAATTTAGGCATTCTGGCTCCAAAACTTTTGCTGACAACCACTTCCTTACATCACCTATAATATGGTCACACGCCACTTAATGACAGGGATACATTCTAAGGAATGCATCGTTAGGTGATTTATTTGTTGTACAGATATCATAGAGTGCACTTATACAACCCTAGATGGTACAGTCTTCTACACACTTAGGCTGCCTGATATAGCTATGCCTCCAAGGCTACAAACCCATACAACATGTTACTGTACTAAATGCTGTAGGCAACTGTAACACAGTGATATATATTTGTGTATCTAAGCACAGAAGATTTACAGTAAAAATACAGTATTATAATCTTAAGGGACTTCTATCATATTTGCAGCAATTAACCAAAACATCCTTATGCATCACATAACTATGTTTATTTCTTTGTATTTTTGTCTTCCACAAGTGGCAACTAGTTAGCCACTAGCACGCAGTATCTGATATGTGCTGAAATTTTAAATTTCAGTGATATTTGAGATGGGTTTTAAATCATAGCTGTTCTTTGTCAGATGGAAAAGATAAAAGGGAAGTGTCCTTACTGAAATTCTTATTCAAGTAGTATTTGATTTGAAGCTCAGAGCTGACAGATTATACATATTATAATAAATACACCTTCAGTTGGTCCTGAAGAACATCTTCTATTTCCTAAAGCACTTTTGGTCATCATACAATATATAATAGTTCTCTTTGAGACTACCTGACTGGCAAATAAATAAAAATATAAAACAAGTTTAAAAGGTTCCAAACAAAATGACGAGAAGCACATTTTGAAATGTACAATTGCTAGGTTAATACTTCTTCTGAGCCTCAACACGACAGAGGGTTGTACTGTATCAGATGATCATGCCTGTGATGATTGATGAGAGCTAAAATGGAACTTTACAAGTTTATCCAAATAATGACCTCAGTACATAAAAGGTAAGTCAATTCATGTTTCCCTGAAACAGTATTGTTGTTTCTTAATTGTAGGTGCATTAGCAAGTTCCCTTTAGAGCGTGAGTTATTAAACAATTAAATAAATGTTGCCCATCTGTGCACCAGCAATTTAAGTGACTTACTGTACAGTTAATCAGTCATGCTTAATCAGCATGTCAACAGTTACCCACTTGGCTTAGGGGCACAGGCTTTTTATTTGTGGTGGAAATTGCAGAAATGGAGTTGGATAGAATAATTTCACCATGGGAGCAGAGGAAGTCAGAAATTAAGGTGTTTTGTTGTCTTTGTTAATGTGAAGAATATGTAGTTTTTGGTTTTGGGGTTCCCCTCCCCCCAACATTTGCTTCAATCTAAGCAATAGCATTAGAAATGTACATGACAAGCATCTGGTCATTTTCTCCAAGGTGTTGTCAGATTCTCTCAGCATCCCATTTGACTCCGTCTGTAAAAACACTTTGCATTTACATTATACCTTTTTGTAATGATACCAAGGAAGTGAAAATAGTAATAATTATGTGAACTTGGGAAGAAATAGAAATTCTTATGCACAGCTCTGAGACTAAAAGGAAGGCTTCATTAATGTTGGCTGGTTGTCTGAAACTCCATTTTCATTTCACTGATAACATAAGGAATGTACTGACGCTAATAACATCTTGCAGCCGGGTTCTTTTCAAAGGTGCCAAAATATTAGGGCTTAGGTACACTGATGGTGTGCTAAAGGCAGAATATTCACCTCCCTTTATTCCAAGGATTCATGAGAAAATAACCTAAGAGATCTGTCCACATGATGAAACTATTTAACCAAAGCAAGCATTGCCCTTTATCCACAATCTCATTATCAAGAGATTGATTTTAAAAATATAAATATGTACAAGAAAAAGGGAAGAGGGAGTGTGAAGATTGAGAAAATACAAAGAAAGTAGATGGCGGAACATACATTTGTTTTTTAATAAAATTTATATGGATTAGAATAAATTTTAGATGCATATGCAGAAAACTAAGAATAACTTGATTTATACTAAAGTCAAGAGCTTATTTCTCTCTCACGTTAAAGTTTCGAGCTATGCAGATTAGGGCCAATATGCCACGTTTTCCCCCCTAAGTTCTCAAAGACCCTGGCTGCTTTCTGAGTCTGTTTCTCTAGTGTATGACTTTCACACTTATGTTCAAAGACAGTATCTATGTTTCAGGCAGCAAGGAAAAGTTCAGGTAGTAAAATGGGGCCAAAAGTACCCACCAGTTGTCTTTCAGTGATGGTTTCTGAAAGTTGCCACACATTTCTGAGCATACTCCATTGATTAAAACCTAGTAACATAATCACATTGCAATGCAAAGGAAACAGGAAAGTGTAGTCTATTTTGGAAGACCATATATTCTACTAAATATCCAAGAATCTGGCCAGGCTAGTGGCTCATACCTGTAATTCCGACACTTTGAGAGGCTGAGGCGGGTGTATCACCTGAGGTCAGGAGTTCGAGACCAGCCTGGCCAACATGGTGAAACCCTGTCTTTACTAAAAAAAAAAAAAAAAAAATTAGCCAGGCTAATTAGCACGCTACTGTAATCCCAACTACTTGGGAGGCTGAGGCAGGAGAATCACTTGAGTCTGGGAGGTGGAGGTTGCAGTGAGCCAAGATCCTGCCACTGCACTCCAGCCTGCACGATGGAGTTAGACTCCATTTCAAAAAACACAAAAAACCAAAAAAAAAAAAAAAAAAAAAAAACACCAACAATCTATGTTAATGGAAATAATCTTTTAAAAAATACAGTAGGACAACATATTTCTACACTCCATGATTTCATCCCACTCCAAAAAGGTAATTACTTTTGATTTTTTTCTATTTAGTTATTCAAAAGTTATATGTATATAACTAAATATTTGTTAATTCCTTTATTTTTTGATTTATCAATAATATACTCTTCTCTGATCTCCATTATAAATTATTAGTATAGATTATCTGGTGTGGCCCAAAGCCCCCAGATAAACAAAGATGCTCTTATCAGGCAGGATATTCCAAGGAATAAAAGGTTTCCTCCCGGGAGCTGAGGGCAAAGGGCCAAACTTTTCTTCAGGCAGGGTTAATCCTTTCTGCACAAAACTCATAATGTGACTAGGCAGGTTACTCAACTCTTTAAAGAATGCTTGCTTAGTTCCACCTGGTAGCAAACAGTACTATTGTATATACAGGAATAAAGAGGCATCATGACCATTTAGTCTCTTCTCCCCTTCCGGCTTTTACTTTCTTTAATTTTCTTCTGTGAGTGTCGGGTATATCTGCAGGTTCCACCTGAGATTTCCTTTGGCACACACTGCACTGATTCTATTTCTGTTCAGTTTTCTTATCAATATGATGCTATATAACTTCAATATTTCAATGCTTCACCTTCCATACTTAGAGTACAGATAAGCACATCACCTTAATCTACTCCTCTAATGATCCATCTTCCCTGTCTGCACTTTTATGAATGTATTCCTTTTTGACCTTCTTTACCATCATTTTAATTGTATTTTGGCAGGATAGAAGATAAATACAACATATGAGATAAATACTCAGAGTTCACTTCACTGTGCCAATCTGTGAGCTCACACATAAATTTCAACTCACTAACTTTGGAAGAGATTTTTAAAAATAATCTGTACCAAAACATTCAATTGGTTGGAAGTACATTTCTGACTCTTTGGGAGGGGTGAACTGTTGTATAAATGAAAGCCTATATGAAGTCGTATCACAGAGTCCTACTAAAATCTTCCAGGTTCTGGTAAATCATCATGGTGGAAATGAGGTTTTTTAGCATATCGAAAATGGTTGCAAATTCGTTGACATGACTTGCATTGAGAGATGGAAGTCTACATTCTCTTTCCTTGAATCTTGGCATATTTTCACCACAAAATATGGTAGAATTGTGCTTTTTCTGGTTTCCTTGTCCAGGCCTTAATAGACTGTCCACTTCCCGTCCTTCTCATGAAAATGTTTGCTCTGGGAAAGTAAACCACTATGCAAGGATTGCCCTAAGATTATCATGCTGTGAGGAAGCTCAAGCTAGCCATGGGGGAGGTTGCATGGATAAAAGAAGAGAGATGGCCATTCAACTCCAGCTATTCCAACCATCGTAGCCTACATGCAAGGCTGTCAGTGAAGAAGCCATCTTAGACATTTTATCTTAAGCAGATGCAACATGGAAAAAAAAAAAACAAAACAAAGAAACTGGTTGACAGTCAGAACTGAAGCCCCAGATACATGACCCTAGTTAAATTGCCCAAGCAACTGCCACTCATTTAAGTTATCCCAGCTGAGGTTCCAGTCACCATGGAGTAGAGACAAGCTACCTCTCTGTGTCATTCTCAATTTTCTGACCAACAAAATTGTGAGCATAATAAAATATTTACCTTTTTACTAGAAAAGTTTGGGGTGGTGTGTTACGCAGCAGTAGATAATTAGCACAGGTTTTAAAAGCCAGGATTTTTCTTTTTTGATAAGCACCTTGAGTACGCTATTAGTGATAGAAAGCTAAATATGTTTATCATTTTTCCTGTGTCTCTGGGGAAAGAAGTATTGGAGCTTGGCTCTAAGGAAGGCATTTTCTAAATGTAGGTCTTTATTCCCTTTTATCCACTGAAGCTTATTATATTTGTAGTTCAAGAGATAGTTTATTTTCTAAGATTTATATTTAGTTTATCAATCAATGGATTAGGATATTACTTCATTTATAACATGTTAAATGATGCATAAATGTAATATAATAGAAATGAAACGTGATAAACTGTAGAAATATAAATACAAATTTGATTCAATATGTTCGCAGTTTCTTTTGCCCTCTGTCAGTGTGATTGCTTTTGCATAATCCATGTCTCTAATTATCCCTTCCCCTGCTTTGCATATAAATAGCTAATTAGATAGTGTCCCTGTCAGCTATGAAGTATATAATATCCAAAGACACACTCCTTTAGAAATTTAATTTGGGGTAACAGATTGTACTAACCAATTGAAAAACCTCAAGATTCATGTTTGGTGAATCATTTGATGTTTTAATTTGAAGTCAGAAATGTCACATGTGAATCAAAATATCAGTCCAAGTAATTTACTTATTTTGAAAAATTCCACTTTTTGCAAAGATTTTTCATGTCTTCTTGTTTTATATCAACTCAATGGGTGACAACAAAAACAATGAGAATGAGGGCTAAAATTTATTTTCTTTAAGGAAATATAATTTAAGAAAGTTAATGGGTGGGGGTGGGGAAAAGAATAACTATGTCATACTTACCAGGTATAAGAACCAGCAGGCCTGTTTTTTAGCAATTGAATAAATACTCATAATATGTGAAGCTTTCACTAAATGCTGTTTGTTTGCAGGCACAATTTCATCCAAGCATTATTGCTTTATTTATTTATTTATTTATTTATTTATTTTTTGAGATGGAGTCTCGCTGTGTCGCCCAGGCTGGAGTGCAGTGGCCGGATCTCAGCTCACTACAAGCTCCGCCTCCCGGGTTTACGCCATTCTCCTGTCTCAGCCTCCGGAGTAGCTGGGACTACAGGCGCCCGCCACCTCGCCCGGCTAGTTTTTTGTATTTTTTTAGTAGAGACGGGGTTTCACCGTGTTAGCCAGGATGGTCTCAATCTCCTGACCTCGTGATCCGCCCGTCTCGGCCTCCTAAAGTGCTGGGATTACAGGCTTGAGCCACCGCGCCCAGCCTGCGTTATTGCTTTAAGAAATAGCTGCTGAGCATGATTGGTGTAATCTGTGCTATGGGTACAGGACAATGTCAGACCATCAGTGAACTCTGTTCAGGAACACAGCCATGGGAAAGCATCAAGAATTCTAAAACTAAAAATGCATACTCTATTACTTGGTTTTTCTGATGCTTATAACAGAGTACCTGAAACTGGGTAATTTACAAATAAAAGAAATTTATTTCTTACAGTTATGAAGGCTAAGAGGTTTCAAGTTGAGGACTCAACTTGAAGAGTCCTGAGGAGGTGCAGGATGTCACATGGTGAGGGGACTGAGTGTGCTAATGTACTTGTTCAGGTATCTCTTCTTCTTATAAAGCCACCGGTTCCACTCACATGATAACCCATTAATCCATTAACCCATCAATCCGTTCGTCCATAATTGGATTAGTCCATTTATAACTGCTCTGACCTATGACGCAGTCACCTTTTAATAGCCTTACTTTTCAATACTGCCATAGTAAGGGTTGTTTCCAACATGTGAAATTTGGGGGGCATATTCAAACCATAGCACACACTGCCTTTCCTTGAGGAAAGGACTAGAGTCAGTTTCTAAAAGTGCACAAGCTTGAAAACTAGCTAAATCTTGTTCATATCCAGGGATGCTATTTGCTGAAAATATCAGAAGCTTACTTTGGTTTATTTAAAAAAAGAAAAGGCTGCAAATACCAGAAGTTTACTTTGATTTATTTAAAAATAAGAGGATTTCACTTTGGGAGGCCGAGGTGGGCAGATCACCTGAGGTCAGGAGTTTGAGACCAGCCTGGCTGGCATAGTGAAACCCTGTCTCCGCTAAAAATACAAAATTAGCTAAATGTGGTGATGAGCACCTGTAATCCCAGCTACTTGGGAGGCTGAGGCAGGAGAATTGCTTGAACCTGGGTGATGGAGGTTGCAGTAAGTAGAGGCTACAGTAAGCTGAGATTGCGCCATTGCACTCCAGTGAGGGCAACGAGCAAAACTCCATCTCTAAAACAACAACAACAACAACAAGAGGGTCGGGCATGGTGGCTCATGCCTGTAATTCCAGCACTTTGGGAGACTGAGGCAGGCAGATTGCCGGAGCTCAAGAGTTTGCAACCAGCTCGGGCAACATGGTGAAACCCCGTCTCTACTAAAATACAAAACAACAACAACAAAAATTAGGCAGGCATGGCAGCATGCACCTGTAGTCCTGGCTACTCGTGAGGCTGAGGCAGGAGAATTGTTTGAACCAGGGAGGCAGAGGTTGCCGTGAGCCAAGATCGCGCCATTGCACTCCAGTCTGGGCGACAGAGTGAGACTCTGTCTCAAAGAAAATAAAAATAAATAAATAAATAAAAATAAAGGATTTATGAGAAGAGTCTGTGGCAAGTATTCCTGCTAGAATTTTAGTAAATGAATCTTAAATAGAAACCAAGCAAGGCCATATGCAGCCAAACTCAAAAAGTTTGCTCAAGAAACCACTATGAGAAACTGTCGCTCTTGTTTGCCCTCTATGAAGATTGACTACCCTGAACACTCATTGCTGATAGGAACAAGAGACAGGGAAATACGGAGTAGACAGGGGTGGTTCCCCAGCAAAGGCCCCACCCTCAACCCTGGATGCCCATGGCCCTAAATGAGAACAGGCATTTCTGTTTTGACACTCAAAACGTTGCCTTTTGGCCTGCTGCACACCCTATCCTGCCTCCATATAAACCCCAAACCCCAAGCTCCAGAAGAGACCAGCAGACCAGCGATGGTGTAACAGTGTAGTGGAAAAAGAGAGAAGAGGAGGGACATCTGGATATTGAGCAGAGTTCAGCTGGGGACAGTTGAAAAAGAGTCAGGCCACTGGGCAGCCCAATTCCAGGGAAAGACCTTCCCACTCCATTTCCTCCTCTTTATGTTGCTGAGAGCCACCTTCACCACTCAGTAAAACCTTTCACTCATCCTTCGAGCCCGCGTGTGATCCGATTCTTATGGGATACTGGGCAAAAGCTTGGGATACATAAGGCTATAACACTGGCCCCCGGCCCTTGCGATAAGGCAGAGGGTTCATTGAGTTGATTAACACACAAGCCATCTGTAGACAGCAAAGTTGAAAGAGCTTGGTAAAACCAGGGTTGCAGACAACCACTCCTAGATGCTGCCATGGGGCTGGTGCCCCAAAGTGCTAGCCCTAGTTCCTGCACCCGTCCATCTGCGTGTTCCCCCTCCTGTAAGGGGTTTGGGCTTGCAGTGGCCGAACAGAAAGCCACTTCCCCTTTGCATGTCATGCAAGGGGGACCAAGGAATTCTCCTGTTTCATTGCCACATTCTTAATTTGGTGGATGAATTCCATGTGGCCCTGAGCATTTGCATCACTATTCCAATATTCAACGTGAGAATGCTTAAACAGCTGCACTTAGATTACTTGATCAAATTTTAAGTACTAGGCAGGGAAGGAATATCTGTTCCTCCATCTTCAGACTCCCTAATACAAGTTAAGCATTCAGAGCCATTAGAAATCAACTTCTTCAACACAGCTCAAGCAGGGGTCCTGGTCATTAGAATTTAATGAAACTCATCCCCTACTTGGTTAAGAGCAAGTCCCAAAAACTAAGATCTCAGCCCCCTGCCACCTGCACCCTCCATGGATTGGGATTAAAAAATATATATATATATATACACACACACACATACATACATACACACACACACACACACACAGTCTTTTCCCATGGGCCCATGGGAATTCAGTTTCATCATCTTGGTAATGGAGAATGCCAAGCTATGGGTAAATTTTGTTCATCCCATACAGGCACTGAGATTAACGTCTCATTCTCTTAGACAGTGAACCCAGCATTGATAAGGTCAGAGAGATCCAGAACCATCATTTGCCATCTCCCTACAGATTTAACCTCTTTAACACAATCTTCCTTGAGAAAACCAAAATCATCTCATTTCGCCCTTTCCTCCCTTATTATATATCAGTTCTCACAACCTCAGACACTTCTCCTTTTTAAAATTCTAACCTGTATATAGTCTGAAAATTTCCTTTTCTTCTATCCTCCAGTCACTCTCAACTCCTGAATCCTTCTTCATTGGGACCAATGCTATTCGCTGTTCATCACCAGTGAAATCCTCTATGTCTTCAAACTCTTTCATGATTTTATTTTCCCTTTCTTGCTGTAACCTGAACCTGGATCTCTCTTGGGGTGTTGCATTCCCTAGCTTCTCTTAAGTTGTGGTTATTTACATCTCTGTATCTTTTACCATTAAGCACTGCCTTCCTATTTCCAGAACCTTCTTCCTTCCTCTTGCTTAAAATCTTTAGCTTAAAATCTCAAGCCCTTTAGGCTATATCATCCATTATGTGTAATTAGTGGTATAATTTACCTACCCTATCTACCCCCATTTCTCCACATTTTAGTTCCTTCTGAGCAGTTTGCCTTATTTCTTATTGTCTTCAATATATCCATACATGATATTTGCAATTCTGATACCTGTCTGATACCTCCTTACTTGATCTCTTATTTTATGATCATCTTATCAACTGCTCTACTTAAATCACTACTCTGTGGTCACACTCTGGATTTGTTATTACCCATAATTGAAACCTGGATATAATTTCAATTTTGTTGGCAACTTCACTTTTCAGCTCACTCCTCTATTACCCCAATTTCAACAATTCCACCACTCAAATGAGACTTCCCATCCATTTGTCTTACCACCTCTTCTCTGTTCAACGTGCCACTGGATGTCCTTTTTTCCCTCCTTATCCAAATTCAATTCCATGGCCATTTTATTTATTTCCTTGAATATATTATTTACTCTATTGCTCTTCTTTCAATTTGGAGACTTACTTGACAAAATCACAACTCTGGTAAATCCAACCTTTTGCCAGTTTTACATCTGTACCAATGCAAATAATTATGGTTGCATAGAAATATGAAATCATGTTGATAGGTCTCATTTAAAATTTATAACTACAAGTGCCAGATAAGCTCTTAAAGTTGCTACACAAATCATAGAATATCTCCCTGGTTCATTCACTTTCTAGTTTCTTATATGTTCATTCACATTTTGTTCTTCCTTCTCAAACCTCTAACATAAGCTCCACCAGCCTTATCATCGGATGATTATCTTTTTTACTGAGACGAGTAAAAAAAAAAAAAAAAAAAAAAAAACTTCTATAGACTTCTACCATCATTATCTACCTACCTGTTGGCATCTATGCCCACATATTGATCCTTTTTACTTTTGAGTGTGGATTAACTATTCACACACTTATCCAAAGCGAATTCCCTGAGTTGGGCAATGAATTTCATTTCCTCTTACCTGCTTAATAAATTCTTAACGAATTTCTACTCCAGGAATGTTCCACTTTGTCTCCCCTGCATGATCAATTTTCCCCCTTGTACTGGATCATTCACTCCAGCCTACAAACATGCTGTTATTTCTTGCATTTAAATCAAACAAATAAAAAACACCTTTAAAAGTTACACCTCCCCCACTATACACACTGCCATTTTCAGAGATTGACATTGCAGCCAAACTCCTCAAAAGAGACCTCTCAGCTCCCAATTCCTAGTTCATCTCCCCTCACTCCACATTAGCTGGTAAACTACTCAGAGAGTTTTAGCTCACCTACTAAACCAAAATGGTTTAAAGGTCATGAAGAACTTCCTTATGCTCAATCCAGTGATATATTCTTAGTATTTATTATATTTGATCTTGCTAAACATCTTTCTTACAGTTGATTGCATTTTCCTTCTTAAACCATTAGCTTCACTTGGCTTCTGAGACATCACCTCTGTTTTCTTTCCTCCTTACCGATTACTCTTTCTTGGCCTTGCTTTGTGAGTCTTTCTTATTTTCACAACCTCTTAGATGTGTTAATGTTGTGGTAATTCAAGGCTCTCTCCCTAGCCCTCTTCTCTTCTTTATCTACACTCTCTTCCTTGAATCTACTAGTTTCATGCCTTTAAGTTCCATTCTCATGTTCCAACCCAGCCCAGTCCAGCCCAGGCCTCTCTTCTGACTTCAAAAGTTTTAAATCCAACTCTTTATTTGACATATTTACTTGGATGTCTTATAATCATCTTTAACTACTGTAGATCTTCCCTGAAAATCCTTCTCTATCCACTGACTTGCCCTTTTCTGCTGATGGTAACTGTCCTTCTAGGTTCTCAGACCCAAACCCTTGAAGTTAATCTTAATTCTCTTCTCTCATAATCAAATCCATTAGGAATTTCTGTTGGCTTGGCCTTTAAAAAATAATGAGAAACTGATAGCTTCTGATCATCTTCACTGTATCTTCTTGCCCAGAAACACATTCTCATTTAGAGTGCCATAGGTGCCTCTTAATACAGCAGCCAGAGTAATTGTTTTAAAACATGTCACATCTGTAATTCCTCTCCTGAAAAAGCTCAATGGTGTTACATCTGGCTGAGCATAAAAAACAAATACATATAATGGCTTCTAATTTCCCATAGTGTATACCTGGCACATCTATACTACTCCCTTAGTCACTTCTACTTAAGGCCATGGAACTGGTTCTTTCCTGTGTCTGAATTGCTCTTCCCCTGGGACAGCAGCATCTCCTTCCCTCCTGTGTTTAAGTGTCCCCTCTCACTGAGGATTGACAGCTCTATGTAAAATTTCACCCATCCTCCCTTCCACCCCCACTTCCATCCCTATCCTGAAACTTCTAATCCATTTTTTCTCCCTGGATTCTGTCACCTTTTAACATAATGTTAATTAATGTGCTATATTTATAATTTACTGTCTTTTCCTTTGGTATAATGCAAGCCTCTAAGGGCAAAGATTTCTATCCTTTCCTTTTATTTTTTACATAATCAATAGTCAATAAATGTGGTTGAATAAATGAATAACAGTCCAAATTTATTCTGAATTTTTTCCCAGAAAATTTTATGGTCATTTGAGTGACTTTGGCTAGATAATTAATCCACAATTTAGTTTTTAATATTTTAAAATATGGCTTTAACTCTATTTACTCCAATAGATAACTATCACATCCACATTTATGGAATAATTTAGCTTTCTAAACCAAATGCCAAATTCATCACATCATTATGCGAATAAATGTGATAGATCTTTTTCAGGATTCTATTTTTTCTTTATTTATCAACCAGTATACCTTACATGGACTGTAGCAGTAATAACTGCGGTGTCAGAGTTTTTGTCCTGTCTGGTAGGACAAATGTCTGCTTGTTGTGTGATTGACAATTCTTGCACATTTAATATTTTAGACAAACTTTAAGTCAGCTTAAAGAGTTTCTTAAAAACCACATTGGACTTTTCTTTGAAATTGAATTATTTACATTCATAGATTTTGGAGAAATCATCATTCATTTTTCATTAATTCATTCAGCATATCATTTTTGATTGATGTCTATATGCCCGAATTGATTTACATATATGAAAGCTACATATAGAATTTAACATTTTCTAAAAGTCAATTTTTAAAAAGCAGGTAAAATTAATTTTAACAATATCTTATTTTACTAAATATGATTAAAATATTAATCATTTCAACACATAATCAATATAAAAACTAATGTCACAAGGTGCTGAAGTAGACAGTGGGGTATGACGGTTGAAGAAAATAGAATATTGTCTTTCTGTACCTCATGTCTTGTTTATGGTACTGAAATTTCAGATTCTCAGCATTGTAAAATGTCTCCTTATTTACACAATTCTTTTAAGCTCTATAAAATTAATAAATTCTCAAATACCTCTAGCACATTTCTTTATGCCTAGAGTTCTGTCTTTGTTGTCTTTAACAGTTGATGTAACAATAGGTGTTGTTAATTTTTTAAAATTTATTTTCTACTTGATTATTGCAATATTAAATGAATCAGATAAATATAACTCAATCACCTTATTACATTCCTTATATTTTTATTCGCTGTTTAGCTGTTTGGAAATTCATAGAAAAAAATCATATCACTTACAAGTGTGAGATAAATCTTTTCCCTGCTAATATTTTTTATAGTGGTTTGGTTGAAAATGTTACAAAATCTTTTGATGTTTGTTGTAGAATTGTGATAGGTATCTTTTATTAAGATGAGAAATTTTGTATCTCTTTCTAGACTGATAACTTTTTATAAAAAGACAGAAAAACGCATATCTAAGAACTAACATTTTAAAAGCTAATTTTAAAGCTAAACTCCATGCTTATGACTGAGTGTTCTACTTGTGGCTTCAGCTGTAGGACGCTGAGGCTGGAAATTTCCCATTTTGCTGCAGAATCTTCAAGTGCCAATATGCTGTTTCCCCCACCCCCCAGGGATTATTCAACCGGGGAGAGAGAAAAGCAATAATTGATCAAGCATCTTGGGGTATCAGTGCCCAACTGCTGGCATTCTGTGTGTCTTAGGGAATTCAGATCTAACACTTTTACTTAAATCTCTGGTTTTCAGATTTTCTCAGAGTCTGGAGTGTTTGTTCAGTTTCTCTTGAAGAAACACTTTTGATTTTGTACCTAAAAAGAGAGCCAGGATAGTAGCTGGCTGAGGTGAGGAGGGTTAGCCTGTGTTGCATACTGACTTTTAAGTGAATCCTCCTGATTTCAGCCTGTCAGCTAATTTTGGCCTTCTCCTATATCAAATTGCTAAGTTCTAAATTAGAAGATTTTGCCAGGCTACTATGATAAACTCTTTTCTTTCCATATTCTGTACTGGATGTTCTGCAGTGGGGGTCCCCAACCCCCCTATCCATAGTCTGTTATGAACTGGACTGCACAGCAGGAGGTGAGTGGCTGGCAAGTGAGCAAAGCTTTATTTCTATTTACAGCCACTGCCCATCACTTACACTACCACCTGAGCTTTGCCTCCTGTCAGATCCGCGGCAGCATTACATTCTCATAGGAGCATGAGCCCTATTGTGAACTGCACATGCGAGGGATCTAGGTTATATGCTCCTTATGAGAATCTAATGCCTGATGATCTGTCACTGTTTCTCATTACCCCCAGATGGGACTGTCTAGTTGCAGGGTGGCAGGGAAAGGAGTTCAGGGCTCCGACTGATTTTACATTATGGTGAGTTGTATAATTATTTCATTATATATTATAGTGTAATAATAGAAATAAAGCACACAAATGTAATATGCTTGAATCATCCTGAAACCATCTGCCTCCATCCCTCCAGTCCATGGAAAAATTGTCTTCCATGAAACTGGCCCCTGGTGCCAAAAAGGTTGGAACCATGGCTCTGCAGCCTATGGCTTCCTCTGCCATTGTAAATCAGTTCCTGTTTCTCTACTTGCTTTTAGTCGTTAAAAATTTTGGTTAAAATCTTCAAAACTACATAAATGTAGATATCATTTTCCCCATTTCTTGTGCACTGAAGCCTTTGTATTCATTTGTCATAATTCTAGTGAGGTCTCCGGAAAAATGGAGAAATGAGTGATAAAACATGTTGACTCAATCTGCTATGTAAAACTAAAGTTGCTTCCATTTTATGAACTTCATAAATGAGTTATCCATATAGTTTAGAGTTAATTATGTATTACTATTTATATGTTCTTCTGCATTCTCTTTTCTTGGATTCAGGTTTCTATTTTGCTGGAGAGCATACTTTAATAATTAATCAAGGGGAAGGAATAAGTTTTCAGCTGCCTGATTCCTTGAATTTCTGAAAATGTATTTCTTTTGCATTCATATTTGAACATAATTTAGATGAGTCTAAAATATTTTCCGTAAGCCCTTTATAGGCATGATTTAATGTTTTCTGTAATATCGGAAATTTGTATTAATTCTCTCACTCTGTTAGTTTATGGAATTTTCCATTTGTTCCTGGGCATTAACAAATTTCATCACAATGTCTCTAGGTGTTTTTTTTTTCAATTATAATTTTAGTACTCACTGGCCCTTTTCACATGAAGACTCAAAACGGTTCAGATTAGTAATTTTAGAAATTATTTTTCCAGTTATTTCTTTGGTGGGAAATATTCATTAACTTCTTATATCTATTCTTCACATCTCTTAACTTTATATATAATATCTATCTATATATAATTTTCTAATACATATATACATATATACACATACATATATACAAAATTACATATACATAGACACATATTTATATATGCCTATGTATTAATATATAGATTATATATGTATATATACATATATACCTTAATATATAACTAAAGTGTAGGTATATAATTAATGTAGATCTATTTATATATGTATATATGTTATTTTTTCTGATTTTTTCTTTTGCCTGTGTTTTGAGGAAATTCTCTGTCTTAATCTTCTGGTTCATTTACTTAATTTTCAGCCACAGTCGTTCTACCATTTGGCCTTGAGTCAAGTTTCCACCTGCCTGCTCCCTTTTTTTTCCATCTACCCATATGACTTATCTGCTGCTTCAGAACAAATTGCTCCAAAACCTGATGTCTTAAAAAAGAAAACACTTATCTCATAGTTTCTGTGTTTCTGGAATACAGGCATGGCTTAACTTGCTTCCTGTGCCCTAAATTCTCCCACAAGGCTGCAATCAAAATGTGGCCAGGGCTGAAGTCTCGTTTAAAGACTCAGTTGAGGGAGTGCCTTTCAAGCTCACTCGTGTGATTGTTAGCAAGATTCAGTTTTTCATGGGCTGTTGGAGAGAGATCCTCAGTTTTTCACTAACTATTGGCTGGAGGACTCCATCAGCTTTTAGCGAAGTGGGCTTCTTCATAGGGCAACTCACAGCATGGCAGCTGACTTCTCTCACAGTAAGCAAGTAAGACAGCAAAAGAAGCAGCACACGCTGGAAACTGCAGTCTCTTTGTAACCTAGCCTTGCAAGTGTTATCTGTCATGTTTGCCATATCCATTTATTAGAATTGCTAAATCCAAACAATACTCAAAGGTAAGAAATTACAGAAAGGCATAAATACCAGGAAGGAGGAATCATTGGGAGACATCTTAATGGTTCCCTACCATACACCCCCTCCCCATTATGTTCATTTTAATAGCAAAAGATTCTGATTGGTTTTTAAATAGTGATCAGTTAATTTTTAATAAATGTGAAATCATTCTGAAATTCTCAGAGGGTGCTATTTATAATTGATTTGAGCACTTCTTCTGATTCTTGCAATAACTGTTTTGTTCGGTGGTTGGTTCTGATTGTTTAATATGACTGCTTAGTGATTATGGCATAGTTTTTCATATTTATAACTAAAAGACTAGTTTGATTGGTATCGTATGTACCCAACAAGAGAAAAATCTATATTGTGCTGGTAGAGAATACAAATACTGATTTTAAGATTCTGCTAGTATGGTCATGCAGAGAAGGGCTGGACAAAGATGGAGCCTAACTGGTCCACACAGCGTCTGTCTCCTGAGTGCACTCGAAAAGTTATTTGAGAAACTCCTCTTTTTCTCTCTAGAATCAAAGCTCATGCTGGGTGTTTTCTGCCTTTAAATAGAGCAGACTATTTGAGATTTTTTTTTTTTTTTTTTTTTTTTTTTTTTTTTTTTTTGAGACGGAGTCTGGCTCTGTCGCTCAGGCTGGAGTGCAGTGGCTGGATCTCAGCTCACTGCAAGCTCCGCCTCCCGGGTTTACGCCATTCTCCTGCCTCAGCCTCCCGAGTAGCTGGGACTACAGGCGCGGCCACCACGCCTGGCTAGTTTTTTGTATTTTTTAGTAGAGATGGGGTTTCACCGTGTTAGCCAGGATGGTCTCAATCTCCTGACCTCGTGATCCGCCCGTCTTGGCCTCCCAAAGTGCTGGGATTACAGGCTTGAGCCACCGCGCCCGGCCGACTATTTGAGATTTAACCTGAGGGCATCTTCTCAGAGAGGTGCCTCCTGCAGCTGTTCCTGTGGTCTTTAATTAATTACATGGTACCTGCCCGATGGCTCACTGAATTTTTTCAACCTGACTGGCTTTGATTTGAGGTTAGGCCATGGCTTCTTCAGGAAAAACTTCCTTCTTTAGTTTCTCTCTCTTTCCTATAGAGATTCTCAGTCTATTGAGTTTTCTGGTGAAGTCAATGTATTTCCTTTTGTGATCTAGAATTTCTTTAACTCTTGGTCTCTTAGTGAAACAATTTCTGTTTTTTCAGTGACCAAAATGGTGTTAATTCCCCTTTGCTTTACGAAACTTTAGACAGGCTTCTTCCTGACTCTAGATCCCTGATCTCCCTTTTCTTAGAGCATCTACTTCAGAAAACTTAAAATTGCTTTTTTTTTTTTTCTGCTTAGTTAAGATATAAATTTTCCTTGAGCCTCTAGTTACTCTTTTTAAAAAATTTTAAAACAATTTCTGTGTTTTCAGTGACCAAAATGGTGTTAATTCCCCTTTGCTTTACGAAACTTTAGACAGGCTTCTTCCTGACTCTAGATCCCTGATCTCCCTTTTCTTAGAGCATCTACTTCAGAAAACTTAAAATTGCTTTTTTTTTTTCTCTGCTTAGTTAAGATATAGATTTTCCTTGAGCCTCTAGTTACTCTTTTAAAAAAATTTTTTTTTTATTTATTTTATTATTATTATTATTATACTTTAAGTTCTAGGGTACATGTGCATAATGTGCAGGTTTGTTACATATGTATACCTGTGATATCTTGGTGTGCTGCACCCATCAACTCGTCAGCACCCATCAACTTGTCATTTACATCAGGTGTAACTCCCAATGCAATCCCTCCCCTCTCCGTCCCCATGATAGGCCCCGGTGTGTGATGTTCCCCTTCCCGAGTCCAAGTGATCTCATTGTTCAGTTCCCACCTATGAGTGAGAACATGCGGTGTTTGGTTTTCTGTTCTTGCGACAGTTTGCTGAGAATGATGGTTTCCAGCTGCATCCATGTCCCTACAAAGGATACAAACTCATCCCTTTTTATGGCTGCATAGTATTCCATGGTGTATATGTGCCACATTTTCTTAATCCAGTCTGTTACTGATGGACATTTGGGTTGATTCCAAGTCTTTGCTATTGTGAATAGTGCCGCAATAAACATACGTGTGCATGTGTCTTTATAGCAGCGTGATTTATAATCCTTTGGGTGTATACCCAGTAATGGCATGGCTGGGTCATATGGTACTTCTAGTTCTAGATCCTTGAGGAATCGCCATACTGTTTTCCATAATGGTTGAACTAGTTTACAATCCCACCAACAGTGTAAAAGTGTTCCTATTTCTCCACATCCTCTCCAGCACCTGTTGTTTCCTGACTTTTTAATGATTGCCATTCTAACTGGTGTGAAAACCAGGAATGTCTTTCTCAAGGCCCTAAAGGCCACTTCCTAGAAACATAATCATGGAAGGAAGGAAATAGTGCTCCTATCTCCCAATCTCTGTGAGAAGGTAGGAGCTTAATTTCCGTAATTAGTTAGCAAACACTGACGTCCTAATAACATTCACCAACCTCTTGGATGTTTTGGAGTACCCTTTCCACTAGCTTATCACAGCATTTAAAAACTATTTTTTCTTTAAGCACAGTTGAATTCAGTCTGTCTCTCCTATGGCAATAGTCTTAAATAAAATCTTCCTTCCCCATTTAACTCCATCCTGTGTAATTTTTCTTTGACATCAGAGCTGCTATAAATTTATACCTATTTTTGGAATTTGTTCTATCATTTCAATGAAATGGTGCACAAGCCAGAGGTAAGTGTGCTTAGTGAGACTTCTGGAATTGGCAGTGCTGATTCAATTATTATATTTTAAAAATTCATTTGTCACTGATTAATAAATTGCTAATGTTGGCTGGGCGCGGTGGCTCAAGCCTGTAATCCCAGCACTTTGGGAGGCCGAGTCAGGCGGATCACGAGGTCAGGAGATCAAGACCATCCTGGCTAACACGGTGAAACCCCGTCTCTACTAAAAAAAATACAAAAAACTAGCCGGGTGAGGTGGCGGGCTCCTGTAGTCCCAGCTACTCGGGAGGCTGAGGCAGGAGAATGGTGTGAACTCGGGAGGTGGAGCTTGTAGTGAGCTGAGATCCGGCCACTGCACTCCAGCCTGGGCGACAGAGCGAGACTCCATCTCAAAAAAAATAAAAAATAAAAAATAAATTAAAATTAAAAAAATAAATAAATAAATTGCTAATGTTTCCATTTTATATAGTTCCTAGATTCTCTCAATGTTCTTCTTTAATTACAGTACTTTATTTTTTTCAGAGCAAGTTCAGAGTAATATATTATTTTTATAATAAGGTATATATTTTGTAAAATACTTTTCAGTTTAACTTCAGAATTTAGAAAATCAACTCATAAAATTTAGGATATCTAAAATTACATGTTACATCATATACTTCTCTGTGAGTCTAAACTTTCTATCAAAGACAACTGAATATGACACAGATAAAAATTATAGATGTGTGGCGACTTCTGCTTTAAATTTTATCATAATGCTCCAGGTCTTTATGCCAATTTGAAATGGGTTCCTCTGAATTTAGTGGTGTCAGGTCTATTTTTAGTTTGGTAATATTATACATTTGGCTTATCCTCTCTAGCCTATATCTTGTATGAGCTCAAATATTTTTGCCTAAATATTTTCTGATTCCTGTGGATTTCTCATGAGAACGTTAGTTCTGGCTTTCAGCTTATTTGCATTTTACTCCCCAAAGGATGCTCTTCCTCAACTAGCCAATAACCCAGACGTAGAAATCACTTTCTCTTGGTTATCTCTCGACCCCTACACCCACAAACCACATGCACCTGATATTCCTGTGTATAGGAAGCATCCTTAAGGAATTTTGGTTTTACATTAAAGCAAAACAAATAATCTAAACCTTATTGTTAGACATTTATTTCCATAAAAGTCTATAGACTTCTCAAAAGCAAGAATATTTCATAAGATATCTGTTTATTATATACTCCAAGTATCTCTTAGTGTGCTTCTCTCTGCTCTGTCTCGATGTCCTTCATATAATTTTTGCTCTTCTAGGTTTTGCATTCCTTCTCGTCGGGGTCCTCTTCAACTTCTTTTCCAAAGAAATTTAGCTCTCAATTCATTGTGCAGTTCTAGAACCAATTTTATATAGCCAAGACTCTATTGGCTCAAAGTCTTACTCTTTAGTTGGTACAAACTAATTTAAAAAATTTTTTTTTAAAATTCTGGTTTTCAGTTCTATTGAAAATTAGTAGCTATGATCAGTTTGAATTATAAACGTTATTTTGCTATGTTACAATTGAAATTGTCTAAACATTCTTATAATGTCATTTTTTAAATGCCTATAACTAAGAGCCAGAGAATATTTCAGCTTTAATTTTCCTGCTAATTATTATGTTGCTGAATATGGTATGTTGTCATAGGATCAGTGGAACAGAATAGTTCCCTAAATCTCCTTTTTTAAATTATGAGCTGTCTTTGTTTTTACATGGATATGTCTACTTTGCTTGGCCAACTTATTTCCATGTGTTTTTCAAATGAAAACCTATATTCAATATATTTAGAAATAATTACTGTTGTCTTAACTAAAGGGTAAGGAAATCAGTACTTAAAAATACAAAAGCGTCTGTATCATTTGAAAAGCAAAAGACTAAAATTAATGAAGCATTTATTCTTAGGGACCTGGGAGGACAAATAACAACAAAATAATTATAAGGAAAGGAAAAGATAAAGATAAAAACCGATAGTTATAAAACAGAGAAAATATTCAGAAAAAGTAGAAACAAAGGTACCTAGGGAAACCGAAGCAAGTGGAGATAAAACCTGAAACTAGTAAAAGAGAAAAAAGACAATATGATAGATTAATAGATAAATCTCTGAACTAGTTCTTTTGAAAAATATAATTAATACATGATGAATTATTTAATCAAGATAAAATATTGGCGGGAGTGGAGAAAGTACAGAGATACAAAATGAGAAATAAAATTTAACTACAGATTGTAAAATGTAATTTCGCTCAATTTATCCAAATTAATTGAAAACCTGCATGAAATGGATGATTTTCTAGAAAGAGTATAAATTGTTTTATGCTTCCGGAATTTGGAGAATTTTTCTCAGCAAGAAATAAACCTCAAAAGATGAAAAAAATAAATATTGATATACTTACCTATTTATAAGTTTTTTGGCAATAGGAAAATAAGATAAAGAAACTTGAAAGACTAATAACCAATTGATGTAAAAATCCTTGCTGACAACAGCAAAAACAAAAACAAACAAAAAAGCTACTTTCTTTAACAGATAAAAAAACTCATATAATCAATGAGAAAAAGAATATCAATCTAATAGAAAAATGGACAAGCAACACAAACTAGTAGTACACAGTACACACAGAATAAATGGTTAGTAAAAGTAAAGTCAATGTCATTATGAAATAAATACATGCCATCCATTTTTTAGCTATCAGATTGACAAAAAATTACTTGACAAATTATATTTGGAGACAGTTTGGGAAACAAACTTTAGTGAAATGTGCATGTAAATTCTCATCCTTCATTACAATTTGCACTATTTACCAAAATTGAAAAGACACATAGCCTTCAACCCAAGCAATGCTACTTCCAATGAGCTAACTGATCTTCAAAGATACTGACACATTTGAGCACAATTACATGTACTAAGTAGTTCATGGTAGCATAATAGCAGAAGTCTAGTTATGGAGTTGGTTAAATAATGATACCTTCACAGAAGGGAGCAATGTACAGTGATTTATGGAAAATCATATTGGTTTGTCTAATTCTCCTATATTTGGTGAAAAATATATCTACAAAAACATATATGGTTATATAAACATAATATTTCTGGAAGGACACAGAAAAATTGGCAATACTAGCTACCTCGACAGAGAGAGTTTGAGGGGGACTCAATGGAGGAAACAAGATTGATTTTTTACTATCATCCCTTTGGTTCTAAATGTTTTCTATTTGCATATGTTGTTTTTACATAACAATCAATTAATATGACAAAACCAAAATGAATGAGATAATGTGAAATGCACAAGCATATTTTACAATGAAATCCTGTGCAGTGTTTAACACTATTGACTCAATGTTCCTTATAACATTAGCTAGGAATTTGTTTTTCAGCACCTATTCCTGTATTTACCAGCTCTATCAATAGAACTCCAATTAAACTCCTCTTAAGCTAATTTAGAGAGACAAATACCTTGAGTGTTTTAAAAGAGAAATTCTATCATTGGTCATTTACTTTTATTACTTAGGGTCATCTTGCTTGAGTCATTTATTATTCCTGGGCACTGCACTAGGACTGATAAGTCATTCTATTTTAAATCATGTTCAATTCATGTGGTCATGTTTGTTAACACAAATGAAATTTTACATCTGTTAGAATCTAACAAGGATAAAATTTATGAAAATATTTTAGTTCACATAAAACTTTCTAAAGAGGGACATTTGGGGCTTGAATACTTGCCTTTACCGATTTGAGTACAAGTGATGGTTATATCCCTGTGCCAGATTAATAATTTCAATATATATGAGTTCTAAGTGCACTCTGAATTGGTCTTAGGCAAAACTGTGAAGTATGGAGTTTGTCCTCATCACATTCGTATTTGAGTTTCACATTGTCACTTATGCATTCAGTGAATCTTATCAAACTGCCCTATTCTTCCAAATTCTATCCTCCCATGAAACCAAACTATGAGAAAAGTGTTCATTTTTATCTTATTCTAGTAATAAGATCTGACATTTATTGAAAACTTTAATACATGCCAAGGATTGCACCAGGCACTTTATCCACATAACTTTATTTAACGGCAACAAATTTTTCACTGCTGAGGGGAGTATAGATTGGTATGGTCATTTTGGCAGCCTTATATTAAAATAAAAATGTTTAGTTTGTGTTGCATCAATTCTTTTCTTTGTTTTAACTCTAGAAAAAAAGTTTACATTTGCATATTAAGACATCGTCAAGGAAGTTCATTTCAATATTGTTTGCTATAGTTAAAAAACAGAATAGGTTCTTTTTAATTTGAATGTCCACAGGAAGCAATGTGGGGATGAAAACATTATAGGACAGCTTAAAAAATAATATTACCCTATAAGTACTAACCTGAATATAATTCCAGAAAATACGATGAATAAAAAAACAAGTAAAAGAACATTATATAGAGTATAATAGTATCTGTCTATCTATCTAAACACATGTAAGACAAAATGATCTCTAAAATTAGTTATAATTGCATAGGAAAAGTTCTGAAATAATATATAAGTAATATATTTTTAAAAATCAATAAAACTCAGACTATAATTAGTACTGGGGAGGGTGATCACAGGGAATTTTTATCTATGATGCCTGATTTTTACAAAAATAATATATTTACATATTTTAAGTTAAAAAAAAAATATTTGAGAGCTGCTCTCCCTGACTTATGAAAGAGTCATAAAAGAAAGACCATTTTCTTTCAAATATTATTGCTGAAGATATAGAATTTCCCCCTTTTGTCTTTGTTGCTTGAGATGTTACTGGTAAATTTAGTGCACAGTTACATTTTACTTGCAGAAGAAGCGGCCCAGGGTGAAGAAGAAGGAGCAACTCTAAAGCCTGTTTCTTTTTTGCCTCTGGGATTATTTAATCTACATAGCAAAACAGACAATAAGATATGTTTATTATTCATTTTACAGATCAATCAACTGAAGTTATATAATTTGCCTGAGATTCCATTGCTTATTAGTGTGAATACATAGCAATAAAATATGGGCGTAGAATAAAGCTTCTAGCCTGTGGATCATGCTTATTCTTCAACAGAATTCAAGGAAATTAGACAAGCCTGCTACTTTTCTGTCTTCCTCAACTATTCTGCTGTTTATTGACCAAAGTGACTATCTGGGGTGCGCGCGCGCGCACACACACACACACACACACACACATGAATTTGTGGAATTCTCTTCCCTTGAATGTAAATGGGACCTATGACTTGCTTCTGGTCAACAGAATGTCCCAAAGGTGAGGGGATGCCACTCCTATGGCCACATTACCTAATGTAAGAATCCATCTTGCTAGCAGGCTCAATGTAGAGATTCTTCTTTCTGGCCCGATGAGGCGAGCCATGTTGAAAAAGTCTATGTGACAAGAAACTGCAGATGGCATCCTGGAGCCAGCGACAGCCTCTGTTCAAAAGCCAGCAAAGAAAAACCAAAAACCAAAAAACAAACAAACGAACAAAAAAACCCTGTAAACTCTTAATCCTATGACTGTAAGAAAATACATTCTACTAACTGAGTGAGCTTGGAAGCATATTTTTCCCCAAATAGGAATGTAGCCCAGCCAACACATTTTTGGCAGCTTTGGGAGACCCTAAGCAGAGAATCCAGCTAAGCCTGGTGTCCAGAAACTGTGATATAATAAGTGTGTATTGTTTTAAGCCAGCGAATTTGTGGTAATTTATTACATAGCAGTAGACAATTAATACAATCAATCAACCACAGATTACCACAAATGAGATTCAAATCTCCCAGAATTAGACTTAGCAATTTGAAAGGGTAGCCGGAGGCAGAAACTAGCTCACTGGATAGCAAAGGGTGTTAGTAGAGCTGCCCCTAAGAGGATAACAAGTGGGGAAAAGAGGATTTTGCCTAAAGATTGCTGATGATGAATTTTGCTCACCTCACAATTTTACCCAAGGCCCTGTAGTGAATACTGATCGGATGTCTTGATTCCAGTTTTGAATAGAAATAAAAGCCTCCAGGAAAGGAAGTGTTTTTGTGTGTCCTTTTTTTTTTTTCTGTGTAAATATTAAACCTCTCCACCAGTTCAAGTCATATAAATAAGGATCGGCAGCTGAAGGTTATAGAAACATTTGCTTTTGAACTTGTTATCAAGATGTTACAAATCAGAGGTAAGTTATAATCACTAAGAGATACCATGGCCCATCGGTCAAAAACTTTAATTATTTTCTGGTATCACACTGACCCTGATCATTTTATTCCATCCCTCCGAAGGTGATGTCTCTGCTCTAGCATAATTATTCTGCAACTGTGGATTTTCAGAACTGCTTCATTGAATCTCTTTCTCAGTCATGACAGGGAAATTATACTTCTCTTAAGCAGTCTCCTCTTTCATTACACAGTGCAATGCTACTGGCAAATTTTTCCAGATCCTATTAAATGTCAGATAATCAACTTTCTCATCGTATCAAGGGTCTCAAAGTTTAAGCCTTCAGCTTTCAAGGTTCTACTTGTCTGCCCTATTCCTTCAATTTTTAAGAAACACAGAAATAATTACTCATGGATCTGGTATAAGAGAGGTTTATGTATCATTTGTACTTAGTAAATACATGAAGTGGAAAACGAGTAAGTCTTGCCTGTAAAAGTCTTCATCTGTCAGCCTAATGTAGTGTAAGGTAGAAGGAACATGGAATTTGGAATAAGTTAGACCAGGAATTGAACTTGGTTCTGCCACTTGCTTTCTGTGTCTGTTCTCCTTCAGCATCAGTTTCCTTATTTGTAAATAATGATGACAATATCTACCTCAGATATTGTGCTTGAAGACTGGGGAAGGCAAGAATATTAACATTGCAGATGACTAGCCTTAATTCAAAAGAAGCCTAAGGGTCAAACAGAATTGGATTAAATGGCATTGTAGGGCAGATGCTTGTTAAATCTCTATCTTTTGGCTTTCTGAATCCTAAGTTAGAATTTACATAAATAGTTACTTTTACTGAAGCCTTAATAGTCACCATCCCCTCTGGCTTCTATCTAAAATCTTTTTGTGACCCGGAATTACTTCCTCCAAGTACTACATTTTTATTTATCTCAAAGAGGAGACCTGAAAGTATTTCCTGTTGGGCTGGAGCTCATCGGTCTGATTAAAAAAAAAATCTGAAGGATTAAAAAGTGCCTATTTATTTTGTCTTCTATATAAATCTGTGCAACTTCAAATTTTTGATGTAAATGTTCTAGATGATGGGAGAACTCAAAGACTTGAAATATTATAATGGTGAGGAGTGATAAATCTGGAATCGCTTGAGATTATAATTTAGTTGAAGCTGTTTTCAATCATGGAATGGAATGTCAAGAAAAAAAAAAAATAAAACCTGGGAAGGCAAATGTGACGAATGCTCCTCCTGTCTCTTGTTGAAGGCTCTAGTTGTTCCACATAGAATGTGGAATGTTACAATGACTGGGTTGCAGAAGCATGCATAGAATCAAGAAGACAGTAGATTAAATGTGTAAGGGCTGATTTACAAAATCTCTGTCAATTATGCTTCCCTTGCTCCCAGATCTATTATTTACCCTTCCCTGTCCTTTCTGGGCACTACAGGCTAATCTGTAAGCACCGTGTCACCTGTTCTCTCAAATACGGTGCTTAATAAATACGAAACTTTTCCTTGCTTTGGTCTAGTTTTTCCACTTTTCGGAAATAGTATAATTTTTCCAAAATGTCAGTAATCTCATGAGATTAGAGTCTTAAAAACTTAAAAATGAGAACCCAAAATGTGTTCATAACTCAAATTTATTCACTAGCTTCCACATCTATGGTGTCACACACATATTTCAGGTTGAGCAAATACTTATTTTGTGAATGAATAAATAGCCTGTCATTTGAGCTTTAATGGGCTCTACTGTGTTTTAACGAGAGGAGGATCCAACGCTAGTTGCAGGCTATATCTAGAAAAATGTTAACAGGATGTAACTGACCATATCTGGAGCCATATGGCAAAGCAAAACATTTTCACATGAAAGCTCGCCAAGATGTGAATTGCCTTGCTACCATGTGAAGCTACATTCTAGCTAAAAAAAGACTTTATATCTTTCAGGTACCTCAGTTAAATTATATTCATGATTCTTCAGATAATGAGAGAGGATACTTTTACACAAATATAGATGGTGACTCAGACAAGCATATTTATACATACATTCATGGACCTATAAATGCAATCAAATAAAGGCTAGAGAGAAACTGTTACAGTGAATCTTGGTGTTTAAGACATTTCAACTGTGTTGACTGAGACTTGGGCAAAAAGAGAGAAAGACAAAGAGGACTTAATTACATAACACTGAGTATTTGACAAAAATTGTCTCATATGGGCCAGGTGTTTTCAAATATGTGTGACTTAACTCCCACAACAATCCTTAAAAATAAGCATTATTTTTTTTTCATTTCCAGATAAAGTTCAGGGTTGTTAAATGATTTGGCCAAAGACACACAGCATATAGAAGAATTAGTATCTGACTTGGTGCCCATGACTTTAAACACAACACTCGCCTGTTTTCAGAGCGTTAAATAACCATGTGTCTACAGCCATACTACTCAAACTAGGTTTGGAGGTTGTTCATTACCCTCCCTGTTCTGATAACACCTTTGAAAATCAGTATTTGAGTTCACTCCTGCTGCTATAGCAAAATATTACAAACTGGCCAATTTATAAATAATAGAAACTTATTTCTTATAGTTCTGGAGGTTGGGAAGTCCAAACAAGATCATGGTGCTAGGAGATTCAGTATCTGGTGATAGCCTATCTCATCCTAATGGCACCTACTCACAGTGTCCTCGCATGGCAGAAGGCAAGAGGGCAAAAGGGGAGAGCAAGGAATGAACTATCTTCCTCAAGCCTTTTTATGGGAGTACTAATATTATCAATGAGGGCAGAGCCTAGTCATGGCCTAATCACCTCCCAAGGACCCCACCTCTTAATACCATCACCTTGAGGGGGTAGGTTCCAACATATAAATTTTGAAGGAATGCATACATTTGAGCCATAGCAGACAGTAATTAATCTATCTCATGGAGTCCTCGTAATTCCTATAGTCTGGGAGGAAATGAATATAAGTCTGATGGGAATGATGAGGTTTATTGAGAAAAACTGCCCAATGGGGCAAGAGGATGAAACCAGTCTGTCTACAACACAATTATTCAATTTTATCACCAAAGATAATAGAAAGGACAAAAGGACCTAGGTTCAAATTCTGGCTTATTGTCAGTTCTTCTGATCCAGAATGAGACTCCCCATGCCCCAGAAAATATATATATATATATATATATATATAAATATGTAATATAGAAAATATGAAAATATCATATTATATATTAATATTATATTATAATATATAATATTGTTCAACTGCAAAACATGGAATCTATGAAAGTAAAACTATATAAATGTAACTTAAAGAGAAAAAATGGGTTCCATAATTGAGATTTGGTGGTAACCCACTCATGTGTTGGGGATTAATCAGCCATGGAATATGGAGAAAAGAGGGTCAAAGGGTGTGAATTAGATACCTATTTACATACTCAGGTTCCCTCAACTGTATCCACCCTCCAGACCCATGGACACCACCAGGGACTGACAAGTCACTTGACTAGAGTCGCTAACCAGCCTCTCCTTTGTGCCTCTACTGCACAGCTGTGGTGAGCAGCTTCAGCCTGAGGCTTCTGGCTTTTCCTGCTATTTCCACATTTAAATGAAGCCCGCTCTGCAGAGTGTGAGGTCTGGCATCTCAAATGACTTCCAAAGTTTGCAGATGATAGAACCCAGTAGTGTGGGAGATTCCTTGTGGTAAGAGCATTGATCAATGGGAAACAGACAGTGGGAGGGAATCAGGCAGATGTATTCTCCCTTATTTATTCTTACGTGGATGTCTCTAAGACATGGTTACTCCAAGACACATGCCACCCTGCTGTCAAGCAGGTTCTCAACACCCTGGTTTCCATTCCACCTGTCTGATAGCCAGAGAATTGTTTCCTGTGGCCCCCTCCTAACCCATACCGGGCCATAGACCACCTCCTTTGAGCATGCGCTACACACCCTTTCTCTTCATGCCTGCCTGTTGTACTGAATTTGTGTTCACTCCATGGTGGCTTCCTGGTTTTACAGTGACTGTGAACCAAGTCTGGCTTGTGGAAACTAGTGAACTTCTACACTATCCAATGCACTGCAAACACATCTTCAACGAAGTTCGAATTCCTGCCTTATTGTAGGGGTCCCCTTTCTTCTTGTCCTCTCTGGGGTACTCTCGCTCAGCCATAGGGTATTCTTAAGAGTTCTCTCCATATTTTTATAGTTACTTTCCTGTTATAGTTACTAATTCTTTATATTAAACTTTTCCTGTTGAAATTACTGTGTAATTTCTATCCAGTGACTGAACTTTGACTGAATCACCAGGTAACATGCCCCAGCATCACCACGAGACAAAATGGGAATATAAAGTTATTTGAGCCTCACTCTCAGAGGCTGAATCTGAATGTTCTTATCTACAAATGGAAAAAATCATACTGAATTCATTGCTGTAAAAATTAAAGGAGATGATATCTATAAAACTTTATAAATTTCAATGTACTCTATTATAGTTTGGAGAAAGCTTGACCTTTTAATGAAATGAGATTCCCTACCATATATGCAGTTAACTGCTTCTTATCCTTCAGGCCTCTGCTTGGGATATCCATATTTATATTGTAGCATCAAGGATGTTTCTCTATCACAGCACTTGTTATAATTACCTATTTAATCAAGGTAGTCATCTTCTTCAGGTCAGAGGGTCTGTTCTTTCTACTGTTGTGTCTCCATCTTTTAATGCTTGATGGATGGGAGGCATCTTAGAAATATCTATTAGGTGCATCAAATACATCTCACAGGGCAAGTCAATGTGTCACTGGAAAAAAAGCTAATATAGAATAATTAATAGAACTTTTTCAAAAGAAAAATTTCAGAATGCTATTCTAAGTACCGAGAATATTGCAAATAAAAGCACAAAAGCATCAAAGTGTATGACATTTGTGAGAAACGTGGAGTGGCCAATTGTCCTCAGAGATTACTGTGCCTGAAAGGTGATATGTGTCAGGAAGAGATGCTGGAAAAATAAACTGATATCAGGCTGAATGCTGAGCTAATCAGTCCGGACTTAATCATTAGGGCTTTGAGTACCATAAAAGATTTAAAGCAAGATATAGCATGAAAAGACATAAAACTGTGATTCAATTGGTAATTCATAGAGTGTGCAGCAGTTTTCTTTGGTATGGGAAAAGAAGAGGGCTTTAAATGATATACTTTTTATATAATTATAATGTTATGTAGTATAAAATATATATTTTATATATTATATATATAAGAACATAATTCAAGGGTTGCCATCCTATGCTATACACTTGGAAAATTTATATATATGTTTAATATATATATTTTAATATATAATATAGATTATATATTATATAAATATAAATATATATTAAATAAAATATATATAAATAAAACATATTATATATATTATATATATGCACACAATTCAAGGGTTGCCATTCTGTGCTATACACGAAGTAAAACAAAAAACAAAAACAAAAACAAAATCGTAAGAAATAGGGACATCCTTCCAGACTTCAAAGACAGCCAAAAGAGAATAAAATCATGAAATTAATGAACTGCCCTTCATGCTAGAATCCTGGGTGAAATGGTCCTGATTGTATTAATTTGCCTTGGGGACACCTGGGCAGTTGGGTCTGGGGCAATATTCAAATTGAATACAGAATGCGTGGTGTATTACAGAGTTGCACAACTTAGTATCCCTGGGCCTCACAGACGTAAGATTCTAGGATTTAATTCATTTTCTTTAGGGTATGTCACTATAACATAAATGTTAACCAGACCTGAACTTTTTGTTTGTTACTTGCCAGTTGCCATGAAGATTTGTGGGTTTTTGGCAGCTGCAGAGCACTAAGATGATTTCTCATGACAAGGCTGCATGCGAAGACAAACATTTAGAAATTTTAATAAAGTCAGGTTATCTCTGTTTAAGGCACTAATCTGTGATTTTTAGAATGAACTATTTTGGGGGTGCCCTATTTATGAGATGGGAAGAATAAATGTGTGAAAATAACCATAGATTTTAATCTACTGATATTTAGTTTTGAAAGAGTTCATTTCATGGTCTGTTTAACTGTATCACAGGAACAATCTAACAAGATGGGAAGTGAGGGGAATTGCTATGTTCACATCTTACTTTGTATTCTAAAATGTGACATTTAAAACTAAAAGACCTTCAAGATTTTACAGTTAATATTAAATACTGGCATTGGGAAAAGGACATCTGTTCTTAATCAGCATTTGGGATTTTGTTTGTGTGTGTGTGGATGTGCATGTCCGTGCACAAGGAAAAAGTGGATCTTTGAATCTGTGAAAATATTGGTGACATTATAACAGTAAGTAGACAACTGAGTATGAATTACTATATCATTAATGCAGGTTTCTTGATTAAAGTCAATTTGATTCTATCATTATGATTTATCACATGCCTGAGGCATGCATTAAAGACTTCAAAGCACACACGCCTAGACTTGTTTTATTAATTATTTACAACTATTATTGCTTGTTGTAGCAAAAATATCTTAATAAAATTTAATAGAAGTTTACTATTTTCTTCATATAAAGTTGTCCTTCTCAGACTTAACTTGGGAAGCTGCCTATTCTCTGCCACTCACCAACTTATTCTCACAAACCACATTAGATAAAAAAAAATGATGACACAACTTTTCACATGTATTTACTCACTGAGAGTCTTAAAGCAATTTATAAACATTGATTAATTATGTTTCAATACATCCCTCTGGGTTACATAGCTGCTAATTTTTTCAGCTATGTGCAGGATGTATGAAACTTGTTTACACAATCTTTTTATTCCCAATTTTGCCCTTGGCTACTTAGAGTGTGCAATCCTGTGGCGTTAAAAGGGGTTAAGAAGAACATGTTTAGTAAGAAAGCAAGAAGAATCTGAATACAATTAAACAGCTAAGGTAGAGTGAGTTCTCTGTATATAAATATATACATTTCCATGTCCTGAGACCATCCTTCTTCCCCAAATACAATGATTTTTAAAAATCTACCTAATTTTATACTTGCTATTTTGTCTGCCTAGGATGCCTTTTTGGTTCTTCAGTCTCACTCCAATCTCCTATAAACTCAACCTTTTAGACCCAAAGTGAGGCTTTCCCTCACTGATATCCCCATAAACAGAATAAAGATTTTTTTTCTGTGCCAGTTATACCCATTTAACTTGGTTTACAACATTTACATCAATTTACTGGATATATGTTGTATCAACTTATGTCCAGTCTTGAAAATGGAAACAGAGAGTAATTATTAGGTTGGTGTGAAAGTAATTGCAAGTTTTAACATTACTTTAATGACACAAACTGCAATTACTTTTGCACCCTAA
Source organism: Chlorocebus sabaeus (assembly GCF_047675955.1). Taxonomy (NCBI): domain Eukaryota; kingdom Metazoa; phylum Chordata; class Mammalia; order Primates; family Cercopithecidae; genus Chlorocebus; species Chlorocebus sabaeus. The sequence continues at coordinate 44,179,068 of NC_132919.1, forward strand.
TAATATAAGGAATTAAAGTTGAGAGAAAGAAAGGTACAAGGGGCTTTCTCCAAAAATCAGAATGCTGCCACAGTTCCTTTTGTAGCCCATAGGCCTGTCTTTGCTGCAGAAATGCTAGTGCATCTGGAGTCACTGCTGTAGATTTTATAGGAAGCATTGCAACCACCACTGAGTAGAAGTTACCTCTGTTACTAATTCTGGAATCACCAATAAAACTGGAATCACCAATGATGTTGGAGTCTACAGTTCCCTCAAGTCTCTTCCTGCTGCTGCAATAGAGGCCAGAGCAGAGAACATACATTCTTTTTTTCTCCAAAATGCTAAAATCTCACCAATGTCTTTTATTTTATTATGCCTTTTATTGGAAAAACCCAATAAGAGTACAATTAGCAAGAGGTTTGGAAATGTAGTTTTCTTGCTTTCAGCCTAGCAACAGACTGGAGAATGTAGAACAAGTATAGGGCTAAGAACAAACAGACAAACCACTGGCACATATTTGTCTGTATTTTAGATATAGGATGATTCTTGCTTTTGTAATTGATAATTTACTATAAGGTGGCCAATCAAGGGAAGAACTTATAGCCGTAATTTAGGAAAGGAATTCTGGTGACTCGAAAGTAGTAGAGATCTCTAAGAAGTGGTCAGATATTGAATATATTTCAATATAGGGTAGGAATTTCTGATTGGTTGGATGTAGACATGAGAGAAGAAGATGGTAGAAAGATATATTTGCCATCCCCTGAAATGTGGTACATTGTAAGAAGAACTGGTTAAGGAGGTGTTGATCATGAACTCAGTTTCGGACTTCATCATATTTATCATGCTGCTTAGATATCTATGTGAAGACATTTAGTTGGTCATATAAATCTGGAGTTCAGGAGGAAAATTCATGCCAAATTAGTCATAAAAACAGGTTAAGATCACAAGGGAAGTGAGAGTAGATAAAAAAGAAAAGAGAGTCAAGAACTTATTCTGGGACATCTTAATGCTATAAAGTCAAAGAGGTTAGGAAACATCCATAAAGAAGAATAAAAAGATATCAGTGAGTAAGAAGAAAAGTAGAAGAAGGTGGTGTCCTGAAAGGCACATAAAGAAAGAACAATTGAAGAAAGTGTATTAGTTCGTTTTTATGCTGCTGATAAAGATATACCTGAGACTGGACAATTTACAAAAGAAATAGGTTTAATTGGACTCACAGTTCTATGTGGCTGGGGAGGCCTCACAATCATGGCAGAAGGCAAGAGGGAGCAAGTCACATCTTATGTGGATAGTGGCAGACAAAAAGAGAGCTTCTGCAGGGAAACTCCCCCATATAATACCATCAGATCTCATGAGACTTATTCGCTATCATGAGAACAGTACAGGAAAGCCCTACCCCCATGACTCAATTACCTCCCACCAGGTCCCTCTCACAACACGTTGGAATTCAAAATGAGATCTGGGTGGCGACACAGCCAAACCATATCATTCTATCCTGGCCCCTCCCAAATCTTGTGTCCTCACATTTCAAAACCAACCATGCCTTCCTAACAGTCCCCCAAAGTCTTAACTCACTTCAGCATTACACAAAATTTCATAGTCCAACATCCTATTTGAGACAAGACAAGTCTCTTCTGCCTATGAACCTGTAAAATCAAAAGCAGTTAGTTACTTCCTAGATACAATGGGGACACAGGTATTGAGTAAATATAGCCATTCCAAATGGGATAGATTGGCCAAAACAAAGGGGCTACAGGTCCCATGCAAGTCCAAAATCCAGCAGGACAGTCAAATCTTAAAGCTCCAAAATGATCTCTTTTGACTTCATGTCTCACATCCAGGTCACACCGATGCAAGAGGTGGGTTCCCATGGTCTTGGGCAGTTCCACCCTTGTGGCTTTGTGGGGTTCAGCCTCCCTCCTGGCTGTTTTCACTGGCTGGCACTGAGTGTCTGTGGCATTTCGAGGTGCACAGTGCAAGCTGTCAGTGGATCTATCATTCTGGGGGTTGGAGGATGGTGGCCCTCTTCTCACAGTTCCACTAGGTGGTGTCCCAATAGGGACTCTGTGTGGGGACCTCCACCCCACATTTCCCTTCTGCACTGCCCTAGCAGAGATTCTCCATGAGGAACCCACCTCTGCAGCAAATTTCTTCCTGGGCATCCAGGCATTTCCATATACCTTCTGAAATCTAGACAGAGGTTCCCAAACCTTAATTCTTGACTTCTGTGCACCCGTAGGCTCAGCATCACTTGAAAGCTGTCAAGGCTTGTGACTTGTGCCCTCTGAAGCCGTGGTTCAAGCTCTACATCAGCCCCTTTAGTCACAGCTGGAGTGGCTGGGACACAGGGCACCAAGTCTTTAGACTGCATACAGCAGAGGGACCCTGGGCCTGGCCCAGAAAACCATTTTTCCTTCTAAACCTCTGGGCCTGTGATGGGAGGGATTGCCATGAAGACCTCTGATATGTCCTGCAGACATTTTCCCTATTTTCTTGGGGGTTAGCATTCAGCTTCTCATTACTTATGCAAATTTATGCAGCTGGCTTGAATTTCTCCTCAGAAAATAGGATTTTCTTTTCTATCACATTATCAGGCTGCAAATTTTCCAAACTTTTATACTCTGCTTCCCTTATAAAACTAAATGCCTTTAACAGCACCCAAGTCACCTCTTGAATGCTTTGCTGCTTTGAAATTTCTTCTTCCAGATACCCTAAATCATCTTTCTCAAGTTCAAAGTTCCACAAATCTCTAGGGCAGTGGCAAAATGCCACCACTTTCTTTGCTAAAGCATAGTAAGAGTCACCCTTCCTCCATTTCCAAAAAGTTCTTCATTTCCATCTGAGACCACCTCAGGCTGGACTTCATTGCTCAGATTGCTATCAGTATTTTGGGAAAAATCATTCAACAAGTCTCTAGAAAGTGCCAAACTTTCTCACATTTTCCTGTCTTCTTCTGAGCCTTCCAAACTGTTTCCTTCCAAACTGTTGCCTGTTACCCAGTTCCAAAGTCGTTTCTACATTTTTAGGTATCTTTTCAGCAATGCCCCACTCTACTGGTACCAAATTACCTTATTAGTCTGTTTTCATGCTGCTGATAAAGATATACCCAAGACTGGGCAATATACAAAAGAAAGAGGTTTAATTGGACCCACAATTCCACATGGCTGGGGAGGCCTCACCATTCTGATGGAAGGCAAGGAGGAGCAAGTCACATCTTACATGGATGGTAGTAGGCAAAAAGAGAGCTTGTGCAGGGGAAACTACCTCTTATAAAACCATCAGATCTCATGAAACATATTTGCTATCATGAGAACAGCATGGGAAAATCCTGCCCCCGTGATTCAATTACCTCCACTGGGTACCTCCCAGAACATGTGGGAATTCAAGATGAAATTTGGGTGAGAATACAGCCAAACCATGTTAGTGTTTCAAGGGAAAGAAGTGATAAATAGTGTTAAATGCCACTAGTAGGTTAAGCAAGATGACATTTAAGCGTTCATCACGGATCAGAGATAATAGATGGTGGAGTGAGGATCTGAACCTAAGAACTCTGACACTAGTGGCATGTGCTTAACTATGACATTGAATTTTAACATTATCACCAGCTTCCAGACAACTCTTGGGGATGGAGACAGCTATAGGAGCTTCTCTTTCATACATGTACTAGAAAAACCATATATATATATAGCTAAAAACTAGATATAGAAAATTTAAGGAGCATTTTTTTTCTGCTTACTTTACCTGCTGTAGCTGGGGTACAAAACAGAGAACAATGGTAAGTTTTACCTATGACTATTTAGGTAATTAGGAAATGGATATGCAAGAACTGGGACATGCATTTCTGTGTGTGTTTGGAAACATAAAAAGATAGAAATTTTTCACTAATTAAATAATGGAAAGGTTACTGTCTTATGAGCATCTTGATTGATTGCATTACACACTAGCTCTTCTGTTTAAACACGGTTTATTCAGCCAGCAACTGGCTTTGTAGAGACTCGGGATTGGCATTATGCTAACAGAGTGTCAGGCAATGTTGACAGCCAACTGCTCTTTCCAAAGGAAATTTTTCACTTATTCCCAGAACAAGATTATAAAAAGTATTATTTGAAAACCTGAAATGAGTGTAGTCACTCCTACTTTCTGATGTGGGAATCTAGGATAAGAGTTGCATTTCATCATTGCAACCTCCCACTAAGAGTGATTTATGTAGGAGGAAGGAAAGATAGATGAATTTCAAAGGTTTTGGCAGCGCCTTTGTCCTTCCTACCAATGAGGGAACTTGGATTATATGACATTTATTTTGGCAGAGTACATTAAAAATTACTTTTTATAGATTTAGGAAATACAAGTGTGGATTTCTTAACATGAATATACTGTGTAGTGGTGAAGTCTGGAATTTTAGTGTACCCACCACCAAATAATGAACATTGTACCCAACAGGTAAATTTTCAAAGCTTGCCCCACTTCCACCTTCCCACCTTCCATAGTCTACAATGTCTATTATTCCAACCTTTATGCTCATGAGAGTACATGAAAGAATCTTTGGATGTACAAAGGTAGATAAAATAATGGATGGAAAGAAAAAATTATTCTGCCGACTTTTTTTTTTAATGAAAATTGAGCTATGAGGAGAGACAGAGTAGGGCCCCAAAGAAACATGACCAATTAAGTGGCCTTAATGAGAAATCCCCTAGTGTGGGGGTGATTAAAGAGCTTTTCTTAATAGACATTGCTAATATTTTAAGTAATGTGCTTTTCTGAAATATAAATCCTTCCAATCACACAAGGCCTTCAGTAAGTTTGTTACTCATAAGTGTTTTGCATTATCTATTTTTGAAAAATTAAAGGAAAAAGAGCCTAGCCTTCCATCTGGGTTGGTGCAGGGCAGATAAGAGAATGGTTGCTGGAGTGATAAGTGAGTGAAATTGATAGTCCAAGAGAGTGCAGAAAATAAAGCCTTGAAAACGGTCCCTGGCAATTTACAGAAATGTTGGGGAATGCATCGGACCTTCTAAAGAGTAGGAATAGCTGCCAAGACAACTGTGTTTAAGCTATACGGAACAGGAAAATGGTTAACATCTACATATTACAGATACCTAAAGTTCTCTGTGTGTGTGTGTGTTTTGTGTGTGTACATGTGTTGGCTATTGGTTACGCCAGGGACCAAGATATAATGATACTTCTCTAGAATTGAGGCAGCACAATATGAATAGTCATAGTAGTGTAATGTCTGATCTGGGAGTTAGGATAACAGGTTTTGAATCTAGTTAATTAACTGAATGCGTGATTTTTGGTGAGTCCTTCACTGCTGGGGACATATATTTCCTTAATTGAATAATCATAAAATTAGAACTTGTTAACTGATATACAAGAATTTATGCGTCAAATCCTATGACGTACTATTTAAGCAATTTCAACACAAATTCTGCCCTTGAGAGAGTAAATAACAGAGTGAAAATCAATAATTTAAATTTTGGTTATGAAAGTGTTTCGTAAACTCTGAGGCGTTCTCTCAACATAAAGTTTTCTATGTTTCACTAAGTGATTGCTTGGCTTGCATTCTGCTAGAAGCCCTCTCTTGATTTCATTAGACTGGTCATAGGATGGTCGTGTTGGGTAGGAAAATGCCCCAACACAAGATGGGAAGTCCTACATCTTAGTTAATTACAAGTCTGACTCTGAGAGTTCATACAACACGTGATTGTTTGGCGATTCTTTCAATTTATATGTAAAGGCTTGGCTCAAGAGTCAAAAGACCTGTCTTAAGTCCTGCCTTAGCCAATGACAAGCGCTGAGACCTTAGACAAGTTTGTCGTAACTATCCTGAGCCTTGGCTTTTTCATCCTAGAAGAAGTTAGAAAATGTCTGCATTGCCTAATTTAGAAGTTTGTAGTGACTTAAGAGAGTGAGCATGAAAGCACTTTGTAAGACGGAGAACACTACATCAAAGTTAGAAATTATTACAGTATTTCTGTTTTAATCACTAGCTTATCTCTCTCTAGTAACTACTACCTACTGTCTTTTGATTGGTGATATAGCAATATTGCTAAATTTGAAGATGGTTTAGGGCAAGATGGATGTATCCATATGTAAACAAGATTTATAGCATTCCTTGATTTCGTGATGCTAATAAGTACAGCTCTTGACAGTTCTGGTTTTCCTAGTGGCATCTTTATATGGCTTGACTGATTCTTTTACCAAGATTTATGTTTGCTTGAGCAGCCTCCCTGAACCACAATCATAGTCCCCATAAATTTCCAGCATATTTGCTTTGACAATAGCCACATCTCCTGCCACCTTAAGATACCACAGAAGGGTCTCTTAGATGCTGTGTTTCTTGTGGTTGGCAAAGATTTCTTTGAGTTTTGCTATGTTTGCAGGGAGGGCAGAAGTTTTGGGGGGAAGCTGAATGGCACTAAATTAAGGTCAATCCCAGTGCAATGGTGTTAAAAGCAAAATGGTCCTTCCTGATGAGTCCTTGAACAGTTGGGACTTGGAAAAGTTAGAAGAATATCAGACTGCTGCTTCCTTTCTTTTCCCATGACTTAGGGCCCCTAATGCCAAATTAAAAGATAAAAGTCGGCTGGGCTCAGTGGTTCACGCCTGTAATCCCAGCACTTTGGGAGGCCGAGGCGGGTGGATCACCTCAGGTGGGAGTTCGAGACCAACCTGACGGACCTGGAGAAACCCCGTCTCTACTAAAAATACAAAAATTGGCTGGGTGTGGTGGCGCATGCCTGTAATCCCAGGTACTTGGGAGGCTAAGGCAGGAGAATTGCTTGAACCCGGGAGGCGGAGGTTGCAGTGAGCCGAGATTGTGCTACTGCACTCCAGCCTGGGCAACAAGAGTGAAACTCCACCTCAAAAAAAAAAAAAAAAAAAAAGAAAAAAAAAATCATTTAGAACTTGCTGTGTCAAGGTTTTTGGCCCAAACAGCAAGTGTTTAATCAAGAAAACTATTTCACTGTGTAGATAGATAAGGGGTAAATCAGTTAAATACTCAACCTTGGGTCTAGGGTTTGGGAAATGCATTAAGAGGGCCCTTTAAATTTTATAAAGGACAGGTGAATCCTGGCAGTAATTGTGATATTCCACTCCATAAAAATTTCTTCTCATTACTTAGGGAATATGTTCCAAATGGTTTAATAATGTAATCTCAACCAACATTTGCAGTTTAATGTTAAGCTACTCACTACACATACTTTGTTTATTGACAACATCTAATTACTTGATACTTTAGAAACATATCATGCAATTTATTGCTTTCATCCTGTTTTTTTTTTTTTTTTTATGCTGCTACATCTATCTGGAATATCTTTCTTCTTTCTTAAAAATTCTTATTTACATTTTGAAATCCAGCTTAAATATTGTATTAGTCATCCTTACATACAAAAACAAACTCAGTGGTTTGCAACAACCACTAGAATTCTAGTTGTTGCAACAACAATTAGAATTTATTCTAATGTTCACAGACCTTTAGTTTGACTGTAGTTTGAGCACTCCAGACTGAGCTTAAGTTTGTGACTCTGCTTCAGACTGTAGCCAACTAGGGTTGGTTCTAGACTGCCAGTTTTACCTGGAGCTCCTGCTGAAGTGACAGCAGCTCTTCAGGGTATATTCATCTGGAATGGAAGGGCAACTCCAAATTCACAAACAAGTTTTAAGTTTCTGTTAGTCTTGTGTCCACTGACATCTGCTCTTCTAAAGCAAGTGACATGACTAAGGCCAATGTTAAGGGATAATGGTTCTACTTGAACCATCATGAAGTATGTCAAAGTGTGGATATGTAATTATATCACAGTGAAGTTAGCTTGAATACAGTTATTTAATCTAATGCAAATGTAAAGCTTTCTTCATCCTTATAGACAAAGTTAGCCATCCCCTCTTCAGTGTTCTTTGAATACATTTCATAATGCTTACCTCATTGAATTGTTCTTATTTAATTATGTTTATCTTTCCCAAATATGTGGCAAATTGTAAAGAATCCTCTAATATTTATTTCTGTGAATATATCACACCATACTTTGCTCATAATAGAAGATCAATAAATACTTGTTTGAACAGAGGAATGAATGATCTGCATCTCAAGCTCTCACTTATGAATCCTTTCTACAAAGTCCTTCTGTTGGTTTCAAACAGATTTCACTCTTTCTAGGCAATACAAAATAAATAAAATGTGAAAATATCTTATTATAGTAATTTTCTCTTTATTCAGTAGGTCTCTGATCTCACAAGAACAATTAAGTTCACAGAATCTGGGATCATTTCAGGTGGGACTAGTGACATTGTTTTTCAAGCCCATGCTTAAGTATTTTAACTGAGGAATAAGTTATTTTACTGCATTAGTCCACTAGCTGTGTGATTCTGGCTATAAGTATTGTGGTCTGAGAGATTAATATTTAGTCATACGCTTCATGTCTGAGCTCATAAAATGTAATACTCACTGGTTGGTTTTAAGCCAACAAGAAATGCTAGCACGAAATGAGAATCTCCTTTCTATGGCAATTTAAAGCAAATTAACAGTGACACTAATGCCGTTTTGCTTGGCAAAACACTTCTTCATCCTTTTTGTCAACAGCTTTCTAAGGTTTTGAAGTTTAAACTGATTTTGGGTCTTTTATATGGAGACGGAGGTGGATAAACACATTTTCATCGTTATATATTTCAGTTTTAGTGAAAGAATAAATGGAACATTTACATTTTATTTAAAAGCCCAACTTTTACAAAATTGTCAATGAAAAATGACAGGATATATATTATATTTATATTAAAACTAGAACTCTTGACCTTCAATAAAGCAAGAAAGTCAATTTAAAATGGAAACTAGCTTCTAATCCCTTTGGAGGAAGAAGATTGGAACAAAAGACTCCAATTCATGATTTTCTAACAAGATTGGAAGAAGCTAAAAAGCAAAGCAGCTGCTATATTAATTAATCAGATGTTGAGAATTACTGTTACAATATGGGTTTGATGAAAGCACATGACTAATCTAATTTTAAGGTATCAAGTGTTCTTAATTCATGTTTTGCTTAAACGAGCAAGGTGTTTATATTCTTAATAAGATTTGCTTCTTTTACCCTATACTGGTTTCTTTATTATTTCTTTGTCCTGCATATTACAGCCCAACTATGCTGTAGTCATCCTCACCTAAAGCACAACCATATTGAATCATTGGCTGGCTCTAAAACAAGTCTTCGTGACTTTGCAAATAAGAGGTTTTGTCTTGTTTTGTTTTGTTTTGCTTGCAAGCCCATTCTTCATTCCTGCGCTAATACTTCCAGCTACAGTTGCAACTTTTCTGCATGAATGTATGCACTCTGCTTTCTGCTTTCGTTGGCCTTGATATGTTCCTTTATCACAGCACTTAACGCAAGGCATTTGTAATAGCCTCTTTGCATACCTGTCATCCCAAATAAACCATTTTAGTCCTTATGTATCATGCAATGTCTGGGCCAGAGAAGCACTCAATAAATTTTTTTAAAATACATAGATTTATTAGAAAGACATAATACATTATTTCTGCTATGAATTTCACACTGTTTAATGGTTGCCATGGCCTAAAAAGAAAAGCCTGTGATGTCAGCCAGCTGTTGTTTGCCCTAATTCACTCCCAGTGCTTTTCAAAATGGTGAATTTTCTCTATCATATTTATCAATCTTAAAAATAGGATCTGTGCTGTAGCCTTTGCTTGTCTTAGTTAAGCATGGTGAGATTCTCTGTAATTACTGCTTGTAAAACACCGCAAGGTTCTCAGATGAATTAAAGTGTGAAATCTTATTACAGGCTGTATATTGCTGGAGTAACAAACAGGCATGGCAAATTACACCATTTCCTAGTCTCTATTGCTTTTAAGGAACAACACAATTCATAATTATCCACAAGTATTGATTCAATTGTCTCCTGCTATCCTGACTGCCAGATTAGCAATCCTCCCTGCACTTGGTTGGTTTGAGGGTATGTAGAAAAGTTTCTTTTTCCAAACAATGGGTTTTTTTTTTTTGGCAGCTTCAGATGTTCACGTCTGTAGAAAAAGCATTCTGCATAAGCACAATGAAATTATTATGCCCACCAGGGACAGAATAGTTTAAAATTATACAGAATTTCTCTAATTGCCATCAGTGAGTAGTTGCATGTTCACAACAGCAATAGATATTTTAGGCTGCCTCCTCACCTCTAAAGGGAGGGGGTCTAGTAATTTTTGCTTGCAGTAAGCAATTTGCCATATTAAAACTATAAGCCATCTATACACCCTGCAAGATAGCAATGGAGAGATTAGTTCTGAACTGAATTTTGTTATTAGACTGAATTGGGGGGTTGGGTGGATTTAGAAGTGTCTAGCAAATCAGCTTGGCCTTGCATGCCAACCAACTCAAATGCTGACGCTGTGGCTATATAAAGATTTAGTTTCAAGCTGTGGGGGAGAAAAAAGGAAACACTTAAAACCGAGGAATCATGGATAAATTAATTTAGTAATTACGGTATAGCACAGCAAGCTTGTAGTGATTAATAGTCATAACGGCTTTTGTTTCCCTTTGTGCAAATAACCACCTATGTCAACAAATCTGGTAACAACCATTTTCTTAAAGAGCAAAGTTTCTTGAATTTCTTCTGCTTTATTTTCTGACTCCCAGTAGTCATAATTAATATAATAAAACCCCCATTAGAAACTCATTAGTGTAAATGCAAAAAAGGTCTTGCATTGTGAATGCCCCTACCAGACCCTTAATCATTTGAAATGTCACGCTGCATTAAGTATAACATTGATTACCTACGATAAAAACACGCAATACAAAAAAATATTAAAGTGGTATTTTCAAGCTGTTATCTAGAGCAGAAGGGCTTTAAAATGAATTTCTTTTCGGAGCTTTGAACATTTTGGAGGCTAAAGACTTCATTAATTTATCAGTAAAAGCCTTGAGTCCCAAAATAACCTTTTGGCTTTTTCCTATTTTTTTAGTTGTGTCCCTCAACCCTCACTCGTTCACTCTTCTTTCCTTTTTAAAAGCTTTTCTCATAAGTGATAGACGTTTGGAGGAACCTTTTGACAACATACTAAACATACTAAAGTAGTTTAATCTTGAAGTTGTATTTAAACATCTTAATATTCTTTTCTTGAGGGATGGGGATGGTTTGTCTTCAGAAATGGGAGAAGTGAAAATTTGATGGTTATAGTTCTTCCAGAATGAGGCTTTGCTGAGTATGATGGAATAATAAATACTCAACACTAAACCAAGAACTTACAATCCTAAAGCCTATTAGAATTTATGCAGCATTGCCTCCTACATTATCTGATTGACCACTTGTAAAGTAAATCACAACATTGATCATTTGAGGTTTAACTAACTTTTCTTAAGGTCATTGAAAGTTATCTAATTTGCCTGGAAAAAAATGGTTAGAATCTTCAAAATAGGCCAAAAAAAAAAAAAAAAAGAGAGAGAAAGAGATGGAAAAAAATAATTACCAAGGGTCTTGTCTTGTTCATCCTTCTAGATTACAGCCACATTTTCTTGCATTTGAGATAATTTGCAACTCTATAAATGGTAGAAAACTGAAAGTAATGCAAATAATTCTGGTACATAGAAATGTAATTAGTTGTGTCTAGTGAAATGCAGTTGAAGATTGCCCTGTGGACAAATCCACTGTAATTCTGTTTGTAAATTCATTTCAGCATTCCTTATATGCCTATGTGTATGATGTGTATGTGGTACTCTGAATTCTCCTTTGAACCTTCCAACACTTGACTAATGAACTCATTAATGAATTAATTGAAATGTTTGATACTAGTTCATTTTATATGTATAAGAGTCATGATTATACCTTTAAAACTATATTCACAGTGGAGAATACCTATGAAACATCCTAATGAAATTCAAGGAAAAATTTAAATTTCGTCTTCTACCCTACCCTGGTCCCACATTTCTTTGCTTTTCACCAGTGCATCTGCAAAAAGCTTCTGCCAACAGTAGATCTAATCCCCCATGACCCCACCCTCCCCTGTATTTTTATACCTATAGAAGTCATGAGACACCACATAACCCAAAGAATACTTAGAATATCATGGTGAGGCTGCTGTCAGGAATTTCAAGATTTGCTGTCAGGGATTTTAAGAGTCTGCCTCACCAAAGAGCCCATTCTTGCCTTTGTACATCTTTTGTAATCAGAGTCGTATTTATGCTTTTTCAGGGCTCAGTGACTTTGACAGCAGTGATAACAGAATGCCAGAAGGTAGATTCAAATGACTCTCTGCTTGGCACTCCTTTTTACGTCCTTGATTTTTAAAAAATGTAAGTCTGTCATTTGACCTGGCATTATCTAAAATTCCTGCAGCTCTTCTGTTGCAGTCACAAAGGCAGGAGCAGAGAATGGAGAAAAACTCACTTCTTTCAAAAATGGAAAGAGACAATTTTCAAGGAATTATTGAGGAAAAGTAAAAATACTAGGATGGGCGTCCTCAACTTCCTTTCAGGAAAAATTCCTAGATCGGCCTTTCGCACATAGAGGTAGAGGCATCCATCCTTTTGTACATAGAGGCCTTTGTAAAGAATAGGCAACTATTCTATGGCATAGGTAACATGCTTATGCTGAAGCTGCATCAGATATTGCCACACTGTAGGTCCTATATTGAGAACAAGGTGGCACCTCTGTATCTGGCAGAGAAGAAACAATTCAAAGACGACGTTTTTCCTAGTATTTATTTCACAACGATATTTGAATTTCATACTGGACATTCAGAATGAAAACTGTTAGATAGGTAGAAAAAAAAACTCTTCCCTGTTGTTGGTTCTTGACTAAAGGCCAGAATGTGGACAGATTGTCCTGTGGACAGATCCACTGTAATTCTGTTTTTAAATTCATTTCAGCATTCCTTATATGCCTTATATCACCTCTTCTTAGAGGTGAGTTACAAGCCACTGGTGAAGTTGGGCAACAACTAAACATGAGAAAGCCTAGTAAGACTCTCCGTCCTAGAAACTTGCTACCTAAAACAAGGGCAGAATCTTATAATTTGTAAGCCAAGTGGTTGAGAGTTCTTGGAGCCACTGTGTTTATTTTACTTTTGTTATCCCTTTGTGTTTAGAAAATCTTTTGGAAGGTTCCAGCATGTATTAGCTGGACTAAGAGGAATCAAAAAGAGATTTGGTTTGGGTTCAATCAAAGTGTTAAAGGGATTGAAATAAACCCTGGGGCCAATGTGCAATGGCAGCAGGAGAGCGAAATAGAAAAAATCTCAAAGGAAAGAGAAAGTCGGGATGGTAGAGTAAATTCCTATTTGGTACTCATTTCTTCCTATAAAGATTTTCTCTTACTAATCAGAATATCTGAATTCATGGCGTCATCCAAAAGACCACTAGGGTGGCTAAATAGGGAGAGCTTTATTGGCAATATTGGTTTGTAAGCAAGCAAGAGAAAATCTATAATGTGTACAGATGGTGCTCTCTCTTTGGAAAGGGGAGAGACAGGCTGGATTTTATGCCTCACAGGGACTGTATTACACAATAAAGTCATACGTGTTTAGCATGTTTGAAGGAAAAGCTGCACAAATTTATGGGGGGAGCCAAGCACATGTGCAATGGGTAAGCATACATGTATCATACCATATTCACTTTGGGGAGGGGGTGTGGCATTAAAATAAGATGGAATTTGCCTCTTAACATCATAAGGTAAACTATAGGACACAAAGAATTTGAACACAGCCTCTATAAGCTGACTGAAACTGCCCTCAGATCTGTAGTAGTTTATGAGAAAAGAATGTTTGTAAGGCCAGTCCTCTGTCCATTCAGAGTTGCAGTGGTCTGGGTTGCAAATCAAAGTTAGGTGAGGTCTGATAGCTCCTATTATTAGAGAGTTTAGAGAAATAAAAATTCAGAAATTTGCCATGCCAGATGATCCCTGAACACTTGACCCTCAGGTTACTTGGTTTCTTTATCCTTAGTGTTAAGTAGGGTCTCAGTTGACAAAGGGGTATCTATTTTGGTCTCTCAGATCACAATTGTATTAAGAAAGTTCTTATTAACTTTAGCATCTCTATTACAGTAAAAAAGTGGGCATGGGTGGATAGAGAATTATGTAATGGTCTAGAATGTATACTATGTTTGTACCGTAAAACATTTTTCCGAGGCGGGTGGATCATGAGGTCAGGAGATGGAGACCATCCTGGCTAACAAGGTGAAACCTCGTCTCTACTAAAAACAAATAAAACATTAGCTGGGTGCGGTGGCGGGCGCCTGTAGTCCCTGCTACTCCGGAGTCTGAGGCAGGAGAATGGCATGAACCCGGGAGGCAGAGTTTGCAGTGAGCCAAGATCACGCCACTGCACTCCAGCCTGGGTGACAGAGCGATACTCCGTCTCAAAAACAAACAAACAAATAAAAACATTTTTAAAATCAAGAAAAATTTGAAACATACATTTCTGCTCGCATTGAGCATTATTTATTTGCAACACTCATTATTAAGCATGAAGTTAGAGAACAGATAAATTAGCCATGGTGCTGTTCCTGGTCAGTAGATGTTAATGTTGCAACATAGGAGATGAAATACTGCTGCAAGATATTGATGAAAATGTTGCTCTGTGCGGGGAAAGATGCATACAAAGTGAAAGTTGCTTCAATTTCTTTTGTTCCCCAACTCTAAGATTCTATGATAAGGAGTAGGTTGCACAGTAAATCTGGAAAACAAAGGACACAACTGAGAATATCCCTGAGTCACAGAGTTCACTGTGAGTGCTAAAAAATTTTACAAATGAAGCGTCTCACCAAACCCTCGAAAAGTAGAGTTTGAAAGATATACCAACTTTTTAGCACCCCAAGCAAGAAGGAAATTCAGAAGTTTGTAATGTAGTAGTCCAGAAATGTCCAGCTTTTATGTGCATTCTACCAATTTATTTCTTTTATTTATTTCAGTATATTACATTACTCTAAGCAAAAGATTTGAACAAACTTTCTAATTTTGTCCAGCTTTCTAATTTTGTAATTTATTTTTGATATTTAGGATAATAAAAATGTATTTAGGATAATAAGTTCGCTCCTTTTTATTCCATTATGGATGGACATACTATTTATAAGAAAAAAGTAAAATAATTAATTAAGCATATTTATAAAGACTATTATTAGATAATAGCCATTAGTATTTTAATATTCCTATTCTAAATATTGATGGGAATGGTTTTGAAGCAGTAAACTTTTAGTAAAAGTAGAACTCTAGAAGATAGTAGCATATTTTCCTGTTGTTTTTCAGCAGAATTTTAATTTGCACGAGTACAATTAAAGTAGTTTTCTAGTTTGAGGATGGGGTTAGTAGAGGAAAAGGGACAGTAAAACCTTAATTCCTGGATATTGGGTACAGTTACGGAATCAGAGAAGGCAGGAATGGTTAAAAAAAAAAAAAGCTTTAGTGGCAGAAAGAAATAATTTGGACCTCAGCTTAATTGTTTATTAGCCATGAAATTGCATTCAATTTCTCTGAGCTTCAGTTTAATTCTCTGTAATATGGGCACAATAATAATTGCATCATATTGTCATTATAAAGCTTACTTGAAATTTTCTATAAACTAGAGTTCTTGGAAGTGCCATAAAAATGCTAGTTCCCCTCTATTGGGCTGATTGAAGAGATTTATTGAATTTATTAAAGATTTGTTAAACTTTGTGGAGGTGGTTTCTTTCAAGGTGGAGAAAAATGAAGTTTAGAAGTGAGGAATACGTTTCCATACAATATTTCAGACAATCACAGAATGTTAGAACTAAAATAGTTCCTGGAGAAAGTCTCCAGAGATTTTATGCCTTTCTTTTGCCCAGTAGATTCATTTTTAAAAAACGAAATCTTTTTTGTTACTTCTGCAGTTTATTCTCTATTTGGCCTCTCTCCTTGTCTTCCAACCACTGTCCAAATCCAACCAGAGGCAGAAAGCAAGGAACACGAGGGTTATATCCCATAGGACTCAGCTCTCTAGGGGCAAAGCAGGGCTGGGAAGGTTGGAGAATGGATGGGAGAGGCCAAATAGAGAAGAGGTTAATGCATTCTCTGCCTTTCTCCCCTAGATCCCGTCCTGTTTGGGTGTGTCTTCGTGCAGCGCTAGTGCACTCCTACAGCTTCCTCTGAACTCCTCTACAGCTCCAGCTCTCATTTAGTTCTCATCAAGATAAAGCTGTTTCTTCCTTTGTTTCTTTGTGGGTTAAAGGTGGCAAAGGTTCCTGCTTGCTCTTGTTCTTCTCAGAGTGCCTATTCGGATTCTCCAATCTTGTCCTACCCCCTTGAAAAAGTATCTTTATGAAAGTCTCTTTTGATGCCTGTGGGAACTTAACTATTCATTTCCAGTGGTCACAGTAACACATTACCATCAACTTGATGGTTAAAACCGCAGAAATTTATTCTCCTGTAATTCTGGGGGCCAGAAGTCTGAAATCAATGTATTGGCAGGACTATTGGGCGGGGGTGGGGGATCCATTTTTGCCTCTTCTCAGCCTCTAGTGGCTTCAGGTATACCTTGGCTTGTGCCTGCATCACTCCAGTCTCTGCCATTGTCATCACAGGATGTTCTCCTCTGTGCTTTCCTCTCTTCTGTCTCCTATAAGGACACTTGTCATTGAATTTAAGGTTCACTCGGGTAATCCAGGGTGATCTCATCTCAAGGTCCTTAATTGAACCTGCAATGATATTTTTTTCTAAATCAGGTAATATTTACAGTTTTTAAAACACACAGGTATATTTATTGGGAAGTTCCATTCACCCACTACACTGACCCACACAAGTTCTTAATACTTAAAACACATCATAAAAGTGCTCTGTTGTAAGGGAGGGTACTTGAACCACACCAGCTGGGCTTCCCCTCATCTGTGTTACGCATAAGGAAATAGAAGCCTAGAGATCAGAAGTTATTTTCCCAATATCACAAACTTAGTTAGTAGTACTCCTAGACATGGCTTTCCCTGTGAAACTTTCTCATTCCTGATATTTGAGTAGCTGGGAAGGTAATCCTATGGTCAGCATCATTTACTGTGCTAGTAGGACAATTAGGTATTCCTGGCAAGGGTAATGTGTGCCTTCCAGGTGTTTTCCGTTTAGCTAGGGAAAATATTATGATTAATGCCTCTTACTCCCATGATTTTTTTAAAATGATTTTTTTAAAAGCTACAACTAAGGTAAAGAAACATCAAAGATATTCTTGAGCCGTATTACTGTCAAATTTAGAGTACTAAACACATTAGTTTCCCCTCCCAGTTCTGTAAATTAAGGAAAATTGAAGTAAAGAATGTCAAAGCAACTTCGAAATTTTTTTTGTCAATAGACAACAGGGCTTCTAAAGCTATATGAAAAGAATACCCTCTAGTTGTGCAATGGAGTGATTCTTAACATATGGTGTTTGCTATTTCCAGTGGGATTTCCAAAACTTAAAATCAGAGGAAGCAGCACTTTTTTAGACTGTCAGGTTGGCTCAGGTATGAACAAGAACTGTTTCCGCATCTGGCATAATATATCTGAAATAGAGAGGTGAGGGGGCAGTGGAAAATTCTTATTAGTCTCTCTTTAGTTTGGATCCCAGCAGTGTCACTTATGCTTTCTGTATTCCAACATGTTTGAATCAACTTTCTGGATCGTGGTCTACTAATCTGGATGAAATCAAATACCACAGGGAATTGTCAAATAGTTTGAACTATACTCCTAGGAGTTCATATCCTTTTTAATATGTTTAAAAATATACCACGCTTGCCTTTCTTGATCTTCAGTGGTCTGTTTGTTTGTTTGTTTAATGTGCTTTGGCTCAACTGCATGTTCTATCAGGCAGTGCAGATGGAAGCTCCTTAGTTAAAACATTCAGGAGAGAAAAGAGAATTAAGCCCACAATAGTATTTTTTAAGCAGGCTGGACAATGATAAGAATAAAATTGCTTTGTATTTTTGCTTCTGGTAATTTCATTTGGGGCTTGTGGGGAAAATGCTGACATTGATTGAATGTACTGGTTATTGTGTTTTTAAGGCACCTCCCCTTCATTTATTCATTTCACAAAATGAATTGTGAAATTCAATGATTGAGAGTCTGCTGTATACCAAACCATGTTCTGGGTTCTGGAGTTACTGTGGTAAGCCAGAGAGCTAGAATCTTTGCTGTCTTATAAATTACTTTCTAAAAATAATAAAAATAAAATAAACAAGTAAATAATTAAGAGAGAGGAAAATCAACAGGTTATGTTATAAAGCAAAACAGGTTAGCAGGTTATTTGTGCCTGGGTGGTATGACTCGGGGTATACCAAGTCGTACCTTGAAAATAGGAACTTGAAATTATGTGGAGCAGGCTGGGCAAAGAGGTCAGGCTCCTAGTGCATGATGCTGCTTCTCTTTCACCTCATTCAGCCTGAAGACCAAATCTTAATCTTCCCTCATCCAACATTTTTCTCTGGGACCTGGCAGGGTGTTGGAATAAAAGGCTGCATGACAGGTATCATATTTCATAAGTGGAGAAAATAGTATCCTTTTATCCTATCTTCAAATTTTCCCCACTAGATCTTAGGAGTGTATGAAGTAGCATTAAAGCTTGACTTTGTTTTGTCCATAGGTTGTGTCCTGTGAGCAAATGAGTTCTACATGTTTACATACCTCTTTGCCTAGGCAGACTTTTTTTATCATTGAAATTCGAAAATAGAAAGTTTTAACAGGACTAACATACTCATGCATCCTAAGAGGAACGAACCTAAAACAATGATAACTTTTGAACTGATGCAGTCAGCCTGGTCCTGTAAATGTGCATCTCCACACTGATGAATGTTCTCTATTTAATTAAAATATATTGATCATGGCACATTTGTCTTTCTTAGAGTGGCCATGCATGATCTTTCAAGGAATTATTGTTTATTGGTTTGAGAAACGAATGGGCACCTTTAAAAGAATATGTAAGCTTTTACATTTATTTTCTGTCTCCTAAGTAGTTACATATTGCTTAGTTAAAATATGCTGTCTTACCTGCTTACAGCTTCCCTTGGAAGATATGTAGGTTGTAATAAACACTAATTAGTTTGTGCGACCATTCAGCAAACTGCTATGGAAGAATCCAGTGATTTGCTTACAAATATCAGCTCTTTAATGGAATGTCTGATGTGAAGTGATTACACATTTATAAAGGATGTAGACTTAATCCAAAGTTATTAAGTCTCTTGTGATCAATTCACCTGATGCCACAGGAAAACAATTTAAGGGGAAGCTGTCTAAAATTAATATGTTAGCAGAGGTCACACTTACTGGAATTTGCAATTGCGCTCAGGGGTATAGTTCATTCTTTAAGTGGAAATTGACTAATAAGAAGGAAATTATAGTTCACTTTTAGAGATAATTCTTTAAAAATGCATGCCTAACTTATTTTCTGAACAAATTAGCATCCTGTTTGAATGTTTAAATATCAAATGAAACATCTTCCAATTGCAACATATAAGCCGTATAGAGAAAACAGTATTTTAGGGCATATTGAATACACATAGAAAGCTGTAAAAAGCCCACACTCTTTTTTTTTTTTTTTTTTTTAAATTTATTTATTATTATTAAACTTCAAGTTGTAGGGTACATGTGCACAACGTGCAGGTTTGCTACATATGTATACTTGTGCCATGTTGGTGTGCTGCACCCATCAACTCGTCATTTACATCAGGTATAACTCCCAGTGCAATCCCTCCCCCCTCCCCCCTCCCCATGATAGGCCCCGGTGTGTGATGTTCCCCTTCCCGAGTCCAAGTGATCTCATTGTTCAGTTCCCACCTACGAGTGAGAACATGCGGTGTTTGGTTTTCTGTTCTTGTGATAGTTTGCTAAGAATGATGGTTTCCAGCTGCATCCATGTCCCTACAAAGGACACAAACTCATCCTTTTTTATGGCTGCATAGTATTCCATGGTGTATATGTGCCACATTTTCTTAATCCAATCTGTCACTGATGGACATTTGGGTTGATTCCAAGTCTTTGCTATTGTGAATAGTGCTGCAATAAACATACGTGTGCATGTGTCCTTATAGCAGCATAATTTATAATCCTTTGGGTATATACCCAGTAATGGGATGGCTGGGTCATATGGTACATCTAGTTCTAGATCCTTGAGGAATCGCCATACTGTTTTCCATAATGGTTGAACTAGTTTACAATCCCACCAACAGTGTAAAAGTGTTCCTATTTCTCCACATCCTCTCCAGCACCTGTTGTTTCCTGACTTTTGAATGATCGCCATTCTAACTGGTGTGAGATGGTATCTCATTGTGGTTTTGATTTGCATTTCTCTGATGGCCAGTGATGATGAGCATTTTTTCATGTGTCTGTTGGCTGTATGAATGTCTTCTTTTGAGAAATGTCTGTTCATATCCTTTGCCCACTTTTTGATGGGGTTGTTTGTTTTTTTCTTGTAAATTTGTTTGAGTTCTTTGTAGGTTCTGGATATTAGCCCTTTGTCAGATGAGTAGATTGCAAAAATTTTCTCCCATTCTGTAGGTTGCCTGCTCACTCTGATGGTAGTTTCTTTTGCTGTGCAGAAGCTCTTTAGTTTGATGAGATCCCATTTGTCAATTTTGGCTTTTGCTGCCGTTGCTTTTGGTGTTTTAGACATGAAGTCTTTGCCCATGCCTATGTCCTGAATGGTACTACCTACTCTTAAGTCATGACCAATTCTTAGGGTGTGCCCCGAAACACTATCTGAGAAATATCCCAAAGATTTGAAATGTCTTTGTTCAGAAAGTGTAAATTATAAACTGTGATGAGGGCTATGAAAAGTTATCCACAATGCTGTTAGAACAGATGATACAGAGATCTGAGAGGTCGTAAAGATAGCCCTGAGGCAGTGACACTGATTTGAGAGATGAAGCGTCTCAATATTCCTGTCAAGTAGCTCTCTATCTTATGCTAATGTATCATGTACTGTTTCCTTGCTACCCCAAAACCATGTAGAATCTCTTCTCCCTTGTTGCCTCTCTTGCAGTGTGGGTTGGCCATACATCTCAGACCTGGCCTATGAGAAAAGAACAGAAATCTGGAAAGATTTGCTTTTTAAATCGAAAAGAAAGAGAGATATAACTGGCAAAGCACTTCTTCTTCTATCTTCCTAGTTTTCACATGGCAACTAGGTTAGCTATCTTGGTGTCCCGAGGCAATATGTAAGAAAAATTGGCCAAGGTTATTACAGAGATATCAGCTAGAAAGTCATCAATCCACTGAAACAGCAGCCAGAACTGCTTACTTCCAAACTCCACATTGTTGATACTTATGTTCCTATTTATTTAAGCCCCAGTATTGGGTTTTCTGTTATTTGCAGCCAAAAGCATCTCTAAATGTTACAATTACAAACCCTGTATAAGTAACTATGTGATCAACTCTAACAATCCAATGCAATTGTAGGCTGCAATGGTAGAAGTAGAAACAACTAGCTGGCAAATATTAACATGCTAATAGTTACTCACTAGTTTCCAACTCATCATTGCAGAGAGGAAAAAAGCCAATAGAATGTGAAGTTTGGGGGAAGGAAGTGCAGGAATCGAAAGGTAATTGTATGTCGAAGTCAGTTGAGCTTTAGGATGTTTATTTCTTGTAGAATATTTTTAGAGTGAGATTTTCATATGAATTATATTTTAGATTTACAAAGTATATATTTTAAATTACAAAACAAAAATGTATATTTTATCCCTCTAAATTTCGGGCGTGCTGAGGCCTTACAGTATTTCTTTTTTGTTTGTTTGAATTTTTGTTTGTTTTGTGAAACAGATTTTGATCTGTCACCCAGCTAGAATGCAGTGATGTGAACATAGCTTACTGTGGCCTTGTCGTCTTAGGGGAAAGTGATCCTCCTGCCTCAGCCTCCCATGTGGCTGGCGCTATAGGTGTGCCACACCACAACCAGCTCTTTTAAAAAAAATTTTTGCAGGGACAAGGTCTCACGTTGTTGCCCAGGCTGGTCTCAAACTCCTGAGCTCAAGCAGTTCTCTCACTTTGGTCTCCCAAAGGGCTAGAATTACAGGTGTTAGCTGGCCCCATTACAGTATTTCTGAGGTCAGGTCCATCTGGATTGGACTTCTTATTTCATTATTAGTTGTGTAACCTAGAATAAATTATTTAACCTCTTTGAAGCTTAAGCATTCTCATTTGTGCAACAAGAAGATTAAGGGTATCTTATGCTGACCATCATTGTGAGGATTACCAGAGATTTATTCAGCAGAGTGTCTACCACACTGTAAATGCTCAGGTGGTGTTGACTGCGGTGAAGTGGATGCTGCCATTGACTGGCAGCTGCTCTGATACCATACAGGTGATAATGTTGTGATGCCCTTGTTTATTCTGTGGTCAATGTTGGTAATTGCCACTAACTATTCTTGTATGTCTGTTTTTCTAGATTCCTGACTTTTTTAAGGGAAAGAAGTCAATGTCCAAGGCATCAGGCTATGAAAAGGGTTAGAAGACTCAAAGTAGTCAGCCATGTATTATCTGTATTCTATTTGACTCCTTTCCCTAATAATTGTTTCAGTGTTTATTAATCTTTCTTCATAATGTTTTCTCTTTCAAAGTCCTTAACTCTCTTTACTGAATACACATTATGCAAATCCATCTTTTAGACATTCTGGGGAATAAACATGCGAAAGATATGGTCTTTGATTCCCGGAGCTTACAGGTTACTAAAAAACAGAAGATAGTTAGAATAATAACTCTAGTATAAATAAGGATAAACACTATGTGCTTGATCCTAAGAAAGTGCTGTAGGAAGTCAGATAAAAGAGAGAATTATACAATAGGGCTGATCCTGGAGAACTTCACAGAGAAGGTACATTGCAATAGAATCATGTACAGTGATTAGGGTTTTAATAGTCAGACATAGAATTGGGGAAAAGAATGTTGCTGGCAGAATAAAGAAAGGAATTGGAGGAGTGGAATAAAGAGAGAAAAAAATCAATGCAATCTTGAGAATTAATATTTTCACTTGAGACTTCCTAAAAATTTATTTGGCATGTGGAGGAGAGAAGACACATGTCCCTCCACTAAAGACAGTTGTGATTTTCAAGTGAACAAGTGAACCTTTCAAAGAGCTTGCCCTATACTTATTTACCTCTTTTCCTAGTCAGTTGTTTTTCCTCATTGCAGTTTGCCACTGGAAAGCCACAGAAAGTTGATGAGGCCATTTAGCTTGTCAAAAATCTCTCTAAAGAGTAGACATTAAAAACACATCTGCAGAAAATGCAGATGGAAAGAGTGCAATTAAAGCAAATGAGTGTAAGATGAATCCTTTACATTTTGAGGGAGGAAGATTCTGATATTGATCTTGGTTTTATCTCAATATGATTTACAGATTTAACTTCTGAGGCTTTATAAAGGAAAGTAAAATTAATAATCTTGTACTATGTATTTTTATATTTTTTTTTCTGGGAATATAATCTTCTTTGGAGGTGGGGAGGAGTGATATATATGGGAATCTTTAAAACTGCCTTGAAGGAGCTGCGAGCTGAACAAAATTTTGAACGTTTTTCAGACAGTGGAGATTTTGAGAGTGCATTGAATGGACCTAATCAAATTTAACAAGGAGCTAAATGGCAACCCCTGTTTAGGAAAACATAAGCAGTTCAGAGCTGAGAAAAAAGATAAATAAGGGGATAAATCAACAGCAACTAGGCTAAAGAGGAAGGTAAAAGCCTCAAGAACAAATGGTCAGCTTTTTTTGTCTTTTGTTTTTAGTCGATGCATAATAATGGTATGTATTTGGGGGACACAGAGTGGTATTTTGATATGTATATACAACGTATAATGATCAAATCACAGCACTTATAATATTCCTCACCTTGAACATTTATCATTTTAAAAAATTCAACCATGATCATGCTTAACTTTTGTTATTTTTCTTTTTTATTAACTTTTATTTTAGGTTTGTGGGTACATATGATGGTTTGTTACATAGGTAAACATATATCACGGGGCTTTGTTGTACATGTTATTTCATCACCCAGTCATTAAGCTCAGTAGCCAGTAGTTATCTTTTCTGCTCCTCTCCCCGCTCCCACCCTCCCCACTCAAGTAGACCACAGTGTCTGCTGTTTCCATCTTTGTACACATAAGCTTTTATCATTTAACTCCCACTTATAAGTGAGAACATGTGGTATTTGGTTTTCTGTTCCTGCGTTAGTTTGCTAAGGATAATAGCCTCCAGCTCCATCCATGTTCCCACAAAAGACATGATCTTGTTCTTTTTTATGGCTTCATAGTATTCCATGGCGTATATGTACCACAATTTCTTTATCCAGTCTGTCGTTGATGGACATTAGGTTGGTCCCATGTTTGCTATTGTGACTTGTGCTGCAATGAACATTCACTAGCATGTGTCTTTATGGTAGAATGATTTATATTCTTCTGGGTATATACCCAGTAATGGAATTCCTGGGTTGAATTCTAGTTCTGCTTTTAGGTATTTGAGGAATTGCCATACTGCATTCCACAGTGATTGAACTAATTTACACTCCCTCCAACAGCATACCAGCATTCTTTTTTCTTCACAACCTCACCAGCATCTGTTGTTTTTTTTTCTTTTGAGAAGGAGTCTCACTCTGTCGCTTAGGCTGGAGTGCAGTAGTGCAATCACGTGCACCTGTAATCCCAGCTACTCAGCAGGCTGAGGCAAGAGAATCACTTGAACCCATGAAGCAGAGGTTGCAGTGAGCCAAGATCACACCACTGCACTCCAGCACTCCAGCCTGGGCAACAGAGAGAGACTCTATCTCAAAATAAAAAACAAACAAAAAAAAAAAACAAGGATTTTCTCTTATCTTTCCAAAATAAATTGTTGCTTTATATGTTAACTTACAAATAGGTAGGCGTAGTTTATTGCATTGCTTTATTTCATAAGCAATCACCTTTACGAAAAAATCTACTATGAAGAAAAATATTAAAAAGGCCTTTTAAGTTGGAACTTTAATGACCAAATACAATTTCATAGCAAAAAGAAAAAGAAGAAGAAAAAATATTAAATGGTAACTTTACCTTGGAGAATGCAACTAAGAGATATCCTAAAAAGTAAATATTAATATATTTAAACTTATATTTAATGAAAGTAAATTTAATTACAATTATTAGACTAAGATAAAGTGCTTATATTTTGGTGTTTAAAAATATATCACAGCAAAATGTGATGTTTTTACAACAAATTCATATATAATATAACAAAATTATGAATCCCGCAACAATTGTTTTTACTAATTTTTCTCTAAGGCATTTCTTTATCTTTAGTTATTTCACTTTTATTTCTTTTCCAAGTGCCTGTTTTATGAAAACTATCATTGAATTTCTCTTTGTGAACCATTATCTGGTCTAACTTTCCAGAATTTTATTTATTAAAGATTTTGCAGGTTACTCCAGCAGTTATTCATTCCTTCAATTTCTTTAATGAAACCAGTATTTTGACATGTATATTTTATCTGGGTATTATTTGATATTGTATATGCAATATTCATCAATCAACAAGGGACCTTCCAGAGAGATATGGAATGAATTAGTGAGAATAGACACTAGAATAAGGGTGGAATATTTGAATGGAACTAAGGGACAATTAAGTGACCAATTAATGTGAAAGTATTTTCATGTCACAAAACTTTGTTTACCTACAAAATAGGGAGATTACTTGACCATGTGGTAGCTTTGAGTATTTTAGAAAATGGTGCCCATTCTAGGTAAACACAACCCTCAAATTTGCATGTCTTAGATTCACTCGTTGGCAGGGTTCTCTTGTGCAGAATCATAATCTGTCAGTCACACATGGTGGCCAAGCTATTGAATATGACCCCCAAATTTTACTGTATAGTAATAAGTACAAATTAGAAATAACTGGACAATTCAGTTAATAAACATAATAATGACAATACCAATAGCAACATTTGTCAATTCATTGGGGAATATTTGCAAAGCAGTTTATTTCAAATAGACAAAATTCTTAACTAACTAAATGTCACTTGAATTTCATTACTAGTGCAGGTCGTCCCAACAGCTAAGTTGTTTGCTTTGTTGACAAAGAGAAGACTTATGCCTGTCTTTATGCATATAAGTAAATAAGGCTGTGTGCCTTCTCTTCCATCTAAAACACCTTCTCTTTTCTATCCATCCTCAAATTTCTGTCTTTATTAAGGCAAGGCAAATATATTCATCTCTAGTATGAGCCTTTGCTCATTCCCTGTTGTGAATTTCTCTTCAATAAACTCAATGCTGTTTCTACATTAGAGGTTTATTAAAACTGTTATCACAATTAAAACACTTATCACAATTCTGCCTTGTATTAAAAACACAAGTGTATGTCACCCTTCCATACAGAGGGTAATAATAATGGTGTACTTATCTTAACAATTTTCTATATCTTTTCTACTTCTTACTATTAGACAAGTTAAATTGATACTAAATACACAAAGAAGTTAAAAAAAGATGGAAGTCAAATGGACTGATAAGAGATTTAAATTTTTGCATTCAAATTATTTTATCTTGAGTAGATAATGCTTGACCATGGCAGAACGTTTGAAGTGAAATGCATAAATTTTGTCTCCTGACTCATACAATTCCCCTTCCAAGGGACAGTAGTATTACTGCAACTCATGCATTGTTCCAGAAATTGTCTTTATCTATCTATCTATCTATCTATCTATCTATCTATCTATCTAGTCCACCTTTTTAAAACGCTTATTGTAGTAGCATATTACAAACCTTGCTGTGTACTTGCTATACTCTATTAAAATATACCTTAGGCATCTTTCCATAGCACTATCCAGATACTTCCTCATTCTTCTTTAAACCAATAGTATACTGAAAAGTCTTTAAGATATTCTAAATCATTTGTTATTATAAAAAGTGTTGCAATTAATAACCTTGTAGATATATCATCCTACACATGTACTGGTGTATCTGTAAGATCCCAAGAAATAAATTTTCTGGGTTAAAAGTTCCTTGTGAAGGGCCTAATTACCCTTCACAAGAACTGCAACTGTTTATCACTCCATAACCCTTTAGTGGAAGAAAGTGCCTACTTCTCACTTCTCCTCAATCTAGTACATTATCTTTTTTATTTTTTGCCATTCTCAAAGCTGAAAAATGATATCTCAATATTCTTTTTATTTACATGAAGAGTGAAACTGAGCATCTTTCCATATGTTTCAGAACAATTTATAGTTTCTTTCCTCTTAACTTTCTGTTTAGATTATCTGCCCATTTACGTGTTGGGCTATTGGTCTTTTCAAACTGTCTTATAGGAGCAATCTTTATATGTTAAAAAAATCAATTATCTCTAAGTTTCAGATGTTTTATTCCTCAGCTTGTAATTTGCTTATATGCTGTTCATAACAAAGTTTTCCATGTCAAAATTTATGTTGTATATAGCTAGTTTATCGACATCAAAAACAACTTAAATAATTTTTCTCCTTTGGCCATGAATAGCATGTAAGAAATACACACGAATTACAAATGCAAGAGATTTGAATTAGATATAAAGAAGCTTTAAGAAAAGAAACTATCATTTGAGCTGATTTTGTAGAATGTTTACTGAGTATCTTTCTCCAGAGAGATGTTAGATTATGGGTAAAATAATGGTCGTAGTCCTTGAGTAGCTCTTGCCTGAAATCAGCTAGATTAGGTAACGTTTTGAGACCATCTTTGGCACTATGGATATAAATGTTATTCAAATAAGTTGCTATACATATTGAAGAATATATAGTATCCTCCCAAAGTTCCACAGGGATCATTCAGGCTATTTTTTCCCCTGTACCAAAAGGGAAAAGGGGAATAAAAGATGAACAACTTGTCACTTCTATCACAGTGAATAAATGGGACACTGGAACCAGGATGCCCCGCCAAAATGGCTACACTGCCAATGTCATCAGCAGTGTCTTGGCTGTTTTCCCCCCATACAGAGTGCTTTCTCCCAAACTGAAACCAGCACTAAACTAAGCTATGGTGAACTGAACAAAATTGCATTTGCCAAAGTCCAAATGATTGGAAACACTGTCCTCTTAAAATTTCATGTGATTTGGCCTTTCATAACATTCAAATAAAGAAACAATACATGCATAAATGAACTTGAATAGTGTGCTTTTGATATGAAGTTCTCTAAGCAACACTTTAGTGTTTATACAGCATCGATTTCTCCCTTTGGACTAATTAGCTGACTTAAATAAAAAGGCATTTCTAAGAATATATTTGAATAGAAAATAAAAGGACAGAGAAGAAAATTTAAATACTTCAGAGCTTCATTTACCTCTTGAAATACAAATCAAATCAATATGTTCAAAACCCCTAGGTTGAAAGTCTGGAGATGAACACACACAGATGTACATGCATGTATATAAGCTTGTCCATGTTCTTAAAATATCCATGAAAACTATAGACTTGATCTGAATTAGAACAAAGCCACTAACACTACTTTAGGATGGTAGGTATTTTTAAGGAGCAAACATTAAGACTTTGATATTTATTCTAAAGTCAGAAATGTCTCAGATAACTGGTGAGAGATAGACTCAGTATTGGTTTTATATCTAAGTCCTGGGCACTCCAAGAATATTGTCACATGGATTAAAGAAAGCCCTTATTTGTTATACAGAGTCTGTTTAACTATTAAGCATAATCAAGAATGCACAAGATGGCAGGGGTCGGGGGAAAGGGGGAATAAGGATTGTTAATGGGTACAAAACTATAGTTAGATAGAACAAATAAGGTCTAATATTTGATGGCACAATGAGGTGATTCCAGTCAAAAATAATTTATTGTACATTTAAAAACAACTAAAAGAGTATAATTGGATTGTTTGTAACACGAAGAAAATATAAATGTTTGAGATGATGAATCCGCCATTTACCCTGATGTGATTATAATGCATTGTATGTCTGTATCAAAATATCTCATGTACCTCATAAATATATAAACCTACTATGTACCCACAAAAATTAATAATATTTTTAAAGAGAATGCACAGGAAACTTTAGCTCTTGGTCAAGACTACCAGATTCCTGGAAAATATTAAGTAAAAATATGGACATAGGTAAGTTTAATGATTCAGTGGACAGAGGGAGAATGGCAGACATCATAATAGAATGAGCCATAACAGATGGTTGCTAAGAGAGGCTCTGGTAAAGAAATTGGAACAAGTATAATTGGAAGTTGACTGATGGAGAATAAATAATATGCAGGAGTTTTTTTTTTTGCTTGTTTGTTCTTAATTAGGAATTCTCTGTAAAGCACTAACCAAAAGAGGGTTTATTACCATGAATGTACACACTGGGAAAAGTCAGAGGAGTAGAAGATTAGTCAATGGTTATGATACACGTGCATGTGAAAGCATAGAGGAAAGAAAGGGACATGCAGTGTTACATTTTCTGCTGTTCCTTCCTTACGGACAAACACCACCAATGTAATTTTCCAAGTCCTAGTTTGGTTCCTCGATGCCTTTATAAGATGTCTTTTTATTATACTCTTGTGTTTTATTTTCTTGCAATCTTTAAAAATGTAGTCTCTTATGTCTTAGACTACGCATTTTATACAGATTTATCTTCCTATTTGATGAAGACCAAATCTTCTTAATGAAACCATTTTATTTAAGAGAAAATGTTTTAATACTAATCTTACTAAAGAATATTCTCTTCCTCTGGTTGTTAAGAAAGAGGGATTTTCCTTCTACAGTAATTTTTCCACAAGCCTGATGTTGAATGTTTGCTTACTCATCATCAGATAAGAAGCAATCTCTTCAGACTTAATGGTCAAAATTTGAAAGTGTACATGGATTAGTGTTTAATTTCTTAAATAATCAAGAGAATATAAATAGAAATCACAGTAAAGTGTCATTGAACACCCATCATCTATCAAATTCACAAAAGTTTAAAAGCCTGATAATGCCAATGTTGATGAGAATATGGAATAACGGGAACTTTTTAATACTTCTGGTAGTGGTATAAATTAATACAATTATTTTTTAAGATAAATGTTACTGATATTGTTGAGTATATATGATCAAATGTCTAGTAATTACACTCAGATATTGATATGTTTATATTCCTGAGCATTGAGATGTAAGCAAAAGATTGTCTATAGTTAAACTATTCATAATAGCCCCCGATTTGAAATGGCTCAATGATTCTTTAAGAGGGGAATATATAACTATATCAAAATATATTCCTACAATAAAATATTTTACATCATTAAAATGAACAAAGTACACTTACAAACAACATAGATAAATCACACAAATAATGTTGAAAGAAAGAAACAAGAAAAAAAAGTGCATTCACTATGATGTCACTAATGCAAAAGCTTGAACTTTTTAGAGATGCATACTTTGGTGATAAATCTCTGAAGAAGTAAGGAAATGACCCATCAGAATGTCAGGATAACAGCTACTTCTGTGGGGATCAGGACTGGGAAATCTGAAGATGGGCAATATTCTCTTTCTTTATCTCAGTAATGGGAACATCAGTGTTTATCATTAGTCATTAAACTGGCATTTATGTTTTATGAACTTTTTTTATAAATGGAATATTAAAAATAAAGAGTATATAGATTTCTTTCTCTTTTTTTTTTCTTTCGAGATGGGTTGTCACTCTGCAGCTTAGACTGGAGTGCAGTGGTGTGATCATGACTCACTACAGCCTCGACTTCCCCAGGCTCAGGTAATCCTCCACCTCAGTTTTTGTATTTTTAGTAGAGATGGGGTCTCACCATGTTGCCCATGCTGGTCTCGAACTTCTGGGCTCAAGCAATCCACCCACCTCGGCCTCCCAAAGTGCTAGGATTACAGGCACAAGCCACTGCACCCAGCCAAGTACATATTTCTTTGGCCCCATTCATTGTCAACTAAGGAGACTTGACTGGATAGACAAGTCAAAAGAGAAAAAGCAATCAGCAAAGCAATAGATTGTAATTATTTGTCTACACATTTAGCTCTGCCACTGAACCTCACTAGACACTAACCTGGAGATTAGTCCAGAATTCATGTATTCAACCACAGTGCCTAGTCCTGAACTTCATAATAACCACACTCAAAAATGTGTGTTGAAAGTATAGGTGGGTGAATAAATGAGTTATGCAGAATCCACAGTCAGCTACTATGGTCCTTAGAACGTGTGTGTGTGTGTGTGTGTGTGTGTGATGAGGTAAAGGTTTGTTGTCTCTGTGATGGGCCAATGAGATCTAGTTTCTTGTATAATAATAGCCAGGAAAGTAAAAGACTGCAATATTGTCAGCAAGCCCTACATAACATGTATCAGAAGTGTTTACATTGATCGGTCATCGAGTTCTATTGCATACATGTTGAAATTGAATGGATGTTTATTTAGGTAAATAAGCACAACCAGAGACAAGTTAAAAATAAAAGCATCAGTTTACCTGTGGAGAAAGAGAATTTTGAGTTCATCTACAGAAGTTGGCAGTGGGGATGGGAAAAGAAGGAGGGACCTTAAGCTCACCTGGGACAATTTCAGAATAATTGTCTGCTAAGAGGTTTACATATCCCAAGTAGGTGGTTTTGGCTCCATGCAGAGGAGTGTTTAATACAGCCTTCCTTATGAGGGGAGGCAAAGTATGGTGGCAGTTGTTTTGATTTCACTGACTTCTGGACAGTATGTCCTACGATAATTGGTGTTATTTGCAAATAATATGAAGAACTCTGTATTAGACTTTGAAATATTCTTGAGTAATATTCAAAATAGTAATCACGTTATTTCTCTTTTCCTTTTCTGAACATTTTTTCTCCTTTCCTTTCTTCCTGAACAGTCGTATTCTTTTTTTTTTGTAGATGAAGTCTTACTCTATCACCCAGGTTGGAGAGCAGTGGTGCAACCTCGGCTCACAGCAGCCTCCACCTCCTGGGTTCAAGCAATTTTCCTGTCACAGCCTCCTGAGTAGCTGGGACTATAGGCCTGTGCCACCATGCCCAGCTAATTTTGTATTTTTAGTAGGGATGGGGTTTCACCACGTTGGCCAGGCTGGTTTCGAACTCCTAGTCTCAGGTGATCCACCCATCTTGACCTCCCAAAGTGCTGGGATTACAGGCATGAGCCATTGCTCTCGGCCCCTGAACAATTGTATTCTAAAGTCAATAGGTGGAGCTGAATATGGTAGACATTCATTTTGAATATAGAGGAGTGCAGTGGCCCAGACCTGGGGGTAACCTGGGTATCTATACAGGAGAACTGTCTGTCAGAGGTGTCAGAACCTTGGTAGAGTGAGAAGCACATCCCTTCAGGGGGCAACATGGCATGGGGGATCAGAGTGCAAACAGGTAAAGAAGGCAGTCCTTTGAACTTCTCACCAAGCAGGGTGAGGAGAGAGTCCATGTGGGAGGATACCCAAGTGCGTTACGTCAAAGACTGAGCAGCTTGAAGAGGGTGTCCATATCAAGTTATGAGATTGACAGACATATTAGAAAATAACTGACTCATCTATTAAAGAATGTCAAGGGCAGATGGAGGCACTCCTCCAAATGAAAGGTTGCTGAAGTGAAATGACAACTAAAAGAGACAGATGCTTTTAAATAGGACTCTCTTGCTGTAAAGGATACCATTAGGACATTTGGTAAAACTTGGAGTCTGAGGATCAGATAACTATATCAATCCTAATGTCCTGATTTTGATGGCTGTACTGGGGTCATGCTGGAGAATGTCTTTACTTATGAGAAATACATACTATAGTTCTGGGGGTTGATAGGGTGTCAGGTCAGCATTCACTGCTGATGAAACCCAAGCTCAGGTAAGTTAATTGTTCCACTGGTGATTGAGCTGGAATGTGAAACTACAGCGGACCCTTTCCATTAGATTTTTCCCTTGCTTTTCTGAGCATTTAATAACTAAGTACGTTGTAGCCACTGGGCATCTTCATTTCTCTGATTGGGAATGTTCATGATAGAGAAAGATGGTGAAAAGAAAGTGTGAGATTACTGTAGGAACATTTATAAAATGGCACTCCTCATTGGATGTAGCAAGGCTTAGCTCAAATGTAACCACCTCAGAGAGACCTCCCCTGGTGTCTGTTTCTCTCTGTTGGGTGTAAGCCCCATCAGAGCTGATACCCTGTCAGTTTGTTTAATCATATCTTCTGTGGCCAACACAGTGCCTGGTACAGGGAAGGCCCTCAGTTAAACGTGGATGGAAAAAAAGAGAGAGTATAGTTTGCTTCAAGAGCTATTCCATAATTCTCCATTTTGAAGTCCAATTCTCATTTTGGGAAGTCCAATCAAATATCCAATATCAATCATTTACCAGCAGTCTTCTTGGAGTGACTGGAGTTTTCGTGCACCTGCCCAGATGGAAATCCCCAACAAGTCTGCCATTTAGCCTGTGTTTCAGAGACTCAAACTGCAGAAATTTTCTTGCCCTGCCTCTGCCTCAAATTGGTCCCAGAATAAAGCTATATATGTTATCACATGCATTTTCTGTCACAGCCACAACTTTCTTTGGTCTTGGTTGACCTACATTATGCATTAACACGGAGATGAGAAGGGTAGAGGTGCAAGTCAGACAGGTAGAGGAGACCGGCTATTAACTTTCTTTCTCTGCAAGGTTAACAATGTTCTTGTTTGCAGACTGGAAAAAAAAGAGACAGAAGTTTGTCTCTCATTTAGCTGGATTCACGGAGACGAAGTTGCCTTACTGGGTTCTGTGAGCATAATCATCCCTATGGCAACGGAACTCTATCTATGATAGTGATTTCACTATTGCATCAAAGAGACACATATGGTTTTTATTTGTTTTTTGGAACATGACAGGGTCTTATTCTAATATTCCATACTGGCATAAAATAAAAGGAAACATGTAAAATGTGAGTGGAGGTAACATACCTTTTAAACTCAAGGTCCTCTCTTGTTAGTCAGACTTAGAAAGCTCCTCTCTTTTAAGGGTTTAATTTTGATGCTTTCCTTTTCTCACATTCCGATATGGTAAATGACTGCCTTCTATTTCTATCAGACTGACACAATCAGTCAGCCTTCAGATCCCAAACATGTTTGCAAACCATCTGTTACATTTACTAACAGAGTGAAACAAAAGATCTGGCACTTGACAGTGTTTCAGATATCAACTTTGAAGCCTTATGAATTTGCTAAAATCTGCTGGTATGCTACACTCAACTATCTATGTTCCAGAAACTTGCAAAGGACCTCTAACCAAAGCCTTGTTATTACTTTCCTAAATGCTATCATTAAAATGCTGAAGGTAATTTGCGACCAACCCATCGCCTTTACATAGAATGGTGTATTATTCTTGGAAAAGGGAATCGGATCTGCAAATATTTTATTATATTCTTGAACATAAACATGCTGTTATTCAAATCAATCCTCTATGCTTGTACACTTGAACTGTGCTATCTTCCAGAGATCCATAAAGTGATGTCAGATGAATAGAATTAGGGGATTAGAGGATAAACAGCATTTAGCAGTGATTCGGGGGTATATGATACTTTGTGCTTAGCTAATGGGTTCTCTGGAGTATGGTAGAAATATTGTTCTGGTTGAAAAGAAATGAGCTATTGGGCAAAGTTTTAAAAATAACTTTATGACTGTTTCTTTTCCAGAGAGTCCAATCGAATAAAGCATAAGACAAATATATTCATTGTTAGCATGAGACAGCCATGAGTTATGATGGTACCAAACCCATATGTCCATATAGTGCTCAACTGTTTACAAAATATTCCATTAACATTATCCTACTTATTCCTTCGATGACGCTGTGAGGGGAGAAAGTAGTTACTCTCTACCTTCTACATCTGAGGAGGTAGACTCAGATAAGTGATATGTTTCACTTAAAATCCCAAAGTTAGTAAGACAGAAAGCTGAAGGTAGGGTAGTCAACCATCCTTATTTTCCTGGGACTGATGTGGGTATTGGGGCATGGGAATCTCAATTTTAAAACTAAGGGTAAAAGGTTTCCTGAGACATGAGACTGTTGTTTTTAAAATCAGAAAAGTCCTGGACAAACTTGGAGAAGTTGATCACTTTAACTAGAGATCTATGAATCAAAGAATTCTGACTTCAGTCCTCTTACCTTGCCACACAACTTCGATGATAAGTTTCATGGATCAGATTCAACGATTCGGTTTACTCAATATGCCTTTATTCACTCAGGCTGAGAAACTGAGGCTTATATGGTGGAAATATCTTACAGTGGGTTTTACATGCTTGCTTATTTTAGATGGGACAACAAACCAGCATTCATCCTCAGTTTTACGAATTACATTCTTTCTTCACATGAAACTTCAGGAGATTGTGCCAAGAGGAATATTGCAGCTCAGAACCTAGAATAAAATTCTGCAATGAATCAGAGAAAAATAAGTGATTTGTAATGTGTGGCTTTCATTTGAAAACAAACCACATTAACTACATGTTTCTAGGACTCAGTGAAATATTTTTACTGCTTCAAGGCCATCACAAGTCGATAGTTCATACTGTGAACTACAAATTAATTCCAGCAGCAGTCCTGATGTCCAGTCTCTGTTTTCACCATCATGTATACTTTTAGTGTCAAAAGCTCTGCATCCAAACCCCTACTATCTATTAGAATGCCATGCTAGCAAATGGTGACATCATCCGGAACCTTAAAAATACTGAGATCTGGCTTTGCATATAAGGGTTAAGCTAAAAAAGATTACATATTATGAGACTTTGAGTTTTACTAATGGAGCTAGAAGACACACTATTATGAAAAACAACAGAAATAAATAGATGAGCCTTGCCAAACCCAGTTAGTTTGCAGCTATAGGTTTCCTTGATTTTGTCAGTCAGATAAATATTGGTAATTTTTGACATGTTTTGTTAGAAAGTTGTTTCTAATCAGCAAATAGATGAATTTTGAAGTTGTAAAACAGAAATCCAGCTAATAAATCCTGAATATGTAGATGCATAGTGACAAGAATGAATAAAAAGTGATAGCTCCTCAATAAAGAAGGTTTTATTCCATTCTGTTTTTTTTTTTTTTTTTTTTTTTAAGTTCAGGTGTAGATCTAACAAAACTTTTACAACAGTTGTATGCCAAAATCTAAAATATGTTGATGAGAGAAATCAAAGATCTCAATAAATGGAAAGCCAAACTGTGTTTGTGGAAGAGAAAGCTCAACATAGTAAAGTTATAAATTCTCTCCAAATTGATATACAAATTTAGTGCAATTTCTATCAAAATCTCAGCAAGATTTTTATTCACACAGTCAAGATTATTCTAAAATTTGTATGGAAATGCAAAGGAACTAGAATAGCTACAATAATTTTGAAAGATTACAAAGAGAGAAGAATTGCCCCTACCTGATTCAAGACTTATTATGTAGCTGCAGCAATCAAGACTGGTATTGATAGAGAGACAGACACACATTGATCAGTGGAACAGAATAGAGAACCTAGAAATAGATCCACAAAAAAATGTATCCAACTGATTTTTGACAAAGGAGAAAAGGCAATTTAATAGAGGAGGTAAGATTGCTTTTTTTCATTAAATGATGCTAGAGCAACTGAACATCCATAAGAAGACAAAGCAGAACAGAACAAAACCCCTTGACCTAAACTTCATAACAACAACAAACTTTTGCTTTGAGAATGACCCTGTTAAGAAGACAAAAGACAAGGTACAGATTGGGATAAAATACATGCAATGTATGTATCCAACAAAGGACTAGTATCTACAATAAATAAAGAACTCTCAAAACTCAACAGGAAAAAGAAATCAAATTTAAAAATACATAAAAGATTTGAGGAGACATTTCAAGAAAGAAAATATACAGGTATCAATTCTGCACTAGAAAAGATTTTCAACATCATTCATCATTAGGGCAGTATAAATTAAAAGCACAAGAACAAGATATCACTGTACCCTCTATCAGAATGCTTAAAGACTAGTAACAACATTAAATGCTGTCAAGGATGCAGAAAAACTGGATTTCTCACACATTCCTAGAGGGAATGTAAAATGGTATAGTCATTCTGGAAAACAGTTCCTTAGCAAGCTAAATATGCAGTCACCATATGGTCCAACAATTACACTTCTTGGCATTTATCCCAGAGAATTAAAAACTTATCTTCACACAAAACCTGTACACAAATGTTTATATCAGTTTTATTTGTTATAGCAAGAACTGGAAACAATTCAGATATCCTTCAACTTGTGAATGGTGAAACAAGCTGTGGTACAACTATACCATGGAATGTTACTCATCAATAAAAGAACAATCAATATAAGAAATAATTTAGATAAATCTTTAGAAAAGTATGCTGCATAAAAACCTTTAATCTAAAATTGTCATGTAACATATAATTCCACTTATATAACATCCTGAAATAACAAAATTGCAGAAATAGAGAACAGATTAGTGTTTGCTAGGGTTTCAGTAGGAGTTGGGGGTAGGAAGGA
The DNA here is from genome assembly GCF_047675955.1 of Chlorocebus sabaeus. NCBI lineage: Eukaryota > Metazoa > Chordata > Mammalia > Primates > Cercopithecidae > Chlorocebus > Chlorocebus sabaeus. Next base: position 44,216,381 of record NC_132919.1, read on the forward strand.
AGTGGGTGTGGCAGTAAGAGAAAAACATGAGTGATCTTTGTGGGTGATGGAAATGTACTGTATCTTGACTTTATCAATGTCAATATCTTGGTTTTTATATTGTACTATGGTTTTGCAAGATGATACTATTAGGGGAAACGGAGTAAAGAGTACACAGGATTTCTCTATTATTTCTTGCAACTATGTGTAAGATAATAATTATCTCATAAAAAATGTAATTGCACGACGTGGATGAGATTGGAGACTATTATTCTAAGTGAAGTAACTTAGGAATGGAAAACGAAACATTGTATATTCTCACTGATATGTGGGAGCTAAGCTATGAGGATGCAAAGGGTAAGAATGATACAATGGACTTTGGGGACTTTGGGGGAAGAGTGGGAGGGGGGTGAGTGATAAAAGACAACATATATGGTGCAGTGTATACTGCTCGGGTGATGGGTGCACCAGGATCTCACAAATCACCACTAAAGAATTTACTCGTGTAACCAAATACCACCTATAACCCAATAACTAATGGAAAAATAAAATAAAATAATAAAAAATACAAATAAATACATTTAAAAAATGTAATCACAAAACAAAGAAGCTCATTCATAATCTGATAACATGTTCCATAGCATAACCTGTGTGGTTGGTGGCTCAGGTGATTTTAGTCACCCAGAATATCCCAGATAGGTGTTTAGTCTTCTATTTGGGGTGGTGCTTGCCCCCAGATGACCATGAGAGAAGAGGATCAGGGCTGACTAGGAAGCTGTGATCTTTAATGTTTGCATTCACTTGGCTAAGCTATAGTGCCCAGTTGTTTGGCCAAACACCAGCCTAGATGTTGTAAGGTATTTTTAGATGTGATTAACACCTAACATTTTCATTAAAGAAAGTTACTGTCTATGATGTGGCTGGGCCTTATCCAATGAGTCAAAGGCCTTAAGAGAAAAGACTGAGATCCTCTGAAGAAGGAATTTTGCCTCCTGATTGCCTTCAGACTCAAGACTGAAACATTAACTTTTTCCTGTGTCCCCAACCTACTGGCCTAATCTTCAGATTTTGGACTTGATAGCCCCAATAATTACATAATTTATTCCTTAAAATACATTATCTCTGTGTGTGTGTGTGTGTGTGTGTGTGTGTGTGTGTGTGTGTGTGTGTGTGTATTCTGTTGGTTCTTTTTCTCTGGAGAACCCTAATACAGAAGCCTAAGAAATTTTTTTGTGAACTTAAATACCATGAATCCTCTCAAATATCCATGTGGTTACACGGCAGTTTCTTCTGAGGCTTGAGGTTATCCCTTACCCAAGGTGAGGCATGCATGGTGGGTGGTGATTGGATCATGGGGGTGCATTTCCCCCGGGGAGCTACTCTCGTGATAATGACTGAGTTATCATGAGACCTGTTTTTAAAAAAATGTGTCGCACCCTCCTCCTCTCTCTCTTCCTCCTATTCCAGCCACATGAGGTGCTTGCTTGCCCTTTGCCTTCCACCATAATTATAAGGTTCCTGAGGCCTCCACAGAAGCAGGTGCTGCCATGCTTCCTGTGCAGCCTGTGGAACCATGATCCAGTTAAATCTGTGTTCTTTATAAATTACCCAGTCTCAGGTGTTTCTCTATAGCAGAGAGAAAGGATTAATACAGAGTGCTTACATCAGACAGCTTGTGCACGTCTCATTGAACCCCAACACAACTCTGTGAAGCAGGCTCTATTAGTAGTCTCCATTTAATAATGTAAGAAACAGAGGCTTTGAGAAGGCAAGTAAGTCATCCCAGGTCATAATTCTCACTTGCAGGTAACTTCCTTTGGGTCAGGAAACTGTCATCTCTTAGGAATTTGATCATCTGCAGCCAACATTTCTATAATGGAGATACAGAGAAGGCTACTTATTCTCAAGACTTATTGATCTTTTTGTCAGATATTTCTAACAGTTTTCTGAGTTCAGTGAGTTCTCTTTTAGGAGCAAATCCTCTAAATAATCAAAGTTGCATAAATGATTACTTTGACAGGGTGTATATGCCAGAGAAGCAGAATGGGGAACTGACACAAACCAACAGAAACAAAGAAAACTCATCATACATGTGTTTCTTTTTTTTTTTTTTTTTTTTTTTTTTTTTTGAGATGGAGTCTCGCTCTGTCACCCAGGCTGGAGTTCAGTGGCACGATATTGGCTCACTGCAAGCACTGCCTCTCAGGTTCACGCCATTCTCCAGCCTCAGCCTCCCGAGTAGCTGGGACTACAGGCGCCCACCACCACACCCAGCTGATCTTTTGTATTTTTAGTAGAGATGGGGTTTCACCATGTTAGCCAGGATGGTCTCGATCTTCTGACCTCGTGATCCGCCCACTTAGGCTCCCAAAGTGACATGTGTTTCTTTTAAGATGTATGCACTTGTAACCTCATGAACTTGTGTTCTTACATGTATACATGGAAATAGTTGTGGAGACCCAGGAGGAGATGCTGTACAGTTAACGATGACCCTGAAGAAGAATTACTGTTAAAGTGAAGGACACTTCCCTCCCCAAATAAAGAAAAACACACAGGACCATATAGAAATTAAAAACCAAGAACTTCAATAAGTATATATCATTTAAATGCTGAGGATCTCTCTGCTCTAGTAGGTGGCAGTAAAGGTTATGTTTTTATCTAGATAAACAAAATGTTGCTAAGAAACATCTTGTTTCCAGAACATCTTGTCAGTTGATTCTGAAAGAAAAAAGTCAGGCAGCTCAGGAAGAGTGGGCAAGAGAACAAAAACAATAGGAATTTTATCCACGAAGTAATGTGAATTTTAAAAATACACTTTGCAGAACTTAGGCATCTATATGAATATTGTCCTTCAAGCTGGCTGCTTTGTGAATACCTGTGAGGGTTAGAGGAACAAATTGTAGTTATACAAAATGTTTTCACTCCTTTTTGGGAACCACGTCTAGAGGCCGTTTGTAAACCACATAATGATGTTGGCCACATTATTTATTCCACGATGTACTACAAAGAAAACAGCCTTCGGGAATTATTTAGCCTCCATGAGTCTTTGTTTCCTCATCTGTGAAATGGGTCTAATACCTAACCTCAGTATGTTGTCATGATAGCCATGGATAATAATAATAGCTACCATTTTGAATGTGATATGATTGGATCTGGGTCTCCACCCAAAACTCATGTTCAATTGTAATCCCCAGTGTTGGAGGTGACGCCTGGTGGGAGGTGAATGGATCATGGGTGTGCATTTCCCCCTGGGTACTGTTCTCATGATAGTGACTGAGTTCTAGTGAAATCTGGTTGTTTAAAAGTGAGTAGTACCTCCCCGCTCTCTCTCTTCCTCCTGCTCCAGCCATGTGAGGTGCTTGCTCCCACTCTGCCTTCTGCCATGATTGGAAGTTTCCTGAGGCCTCCACAGAAGCAGATGCTTCCAGGCTTACTGTGCAGCCTGTGGAACTGTGATCCAGTTAAACCTGTTTTCTTTATAAATTACCCAGGCTCCGGTATTTCTCTATGGCAACGAGACAACAGATTAATACAGAGTGCTTACATCAGATCCTTTGTCCATGTCTTATTGAACCTCACAACTTTCTGAAGCAGACTACTACCGTTAGAAGTCTCCATCTAACAATGGAGGAAACAGAGGCTTTGAGAGGGAAAGTAAGTTATCCAAGGTCATAATTTAGTAACTGACAGAGCCAAGAGTTCATTCCAGATATCTCTGACTCCTAAGTTCATGTCTTAATGACTGTATCATAATATCTCTCAATAATTAAACTTACCAGAAGAGGTATATATTATGGTGTATGCATATAGTAGTTATTCAAGATTAATACATATTATACTCTCATCTCCACTCTTTTATATAAGCCCACGGATGCTTGAGTTGATTTGGAATCATTCTTTTCAAATGTAAAAATGACTGGAAGCAACAATCAATCTTAGATAAATTTCTTGGTTATTGCTCTGAAAACAAGATACTTAGGTAATTAAGGCAATCCAAACAGCACACAAGTAAACATAGGCAGGCAAGTCCGCTTGCCTTTCCACTGACCTGCCTTTGTAAACAAAGATGGAAAGGTCCTCTTTCTGTTCAGCTCCTCTCATAGGAGTTTGCCAGATATAATAGAACTCTACTCTTGGTGGGTCAGTCTACCCACTGAAGCATGTAATTGGTTCTTTTTATGCATCGGACTGGTCCCTGGCATTCATAACCTTGGTTAACTGGAGATGACGCCTGCGTCTCACTGAGTAAAGACAAAGAAGATCCTGAAGTGACATCTTTCTGAAACTGAAGGTGCAGCTTCCTCTGTGATAGGAGATAGTGGCATGATGTCTTTATAGTTTAGAATCTAAATTGATTACATTCTTATTCAAATCCTTGCAACAATAAATTCTGGGATAGTGGAAGTGACTTGGAAATAAGGAACACTTCCTAGGGGAATTGATACTTCATCACTTGGAAAAGGCATCAGGCTAGAGCAGGGCCCTTGCTCACCTTTCATGAAGGCCCAATAGGTAGCTTGGGTATGGCTGTGCCGGTTGTTCATGGTCAGTGGTCTCCTGGTTAGTCAGTACCTGAGTGTGATCAGTTGCTACATCTTTTGCTTATGAGTGGCTATTATGGTGCTTCTGTAGCCAAAGGTAGAATTAAGCCCAGATGAGAGTGGATTACTGGCTATGAAGAGATTGTTAAAGTGTAAAATAAAAGAACTTTCAAGAGAATAAAAATTTCAACAGACCTGTTATTTTAGTTATATTCTGCTAAAGGAGATATAGCCTCTACTTAGATTGGAAAAACACCTTCCAAAGTTCCCTTATTTTTCCGGCACAGAAAAAAGCTGTTGCTACTTACGGTCGAATTCAAAAAATAAAATAAAAAGACCAGTTAAAGAAATAGTGGCAGTGACACAGCTAACAACCAGTGTAGTGGGAGCCATACCAGGGGAGCAGGGAAGCAACACACATTGTGTGAGACTCTAGGAGGGCAGAAGAATTATGTCATTTGGATGGATGCAAACAGTGATTTCTGTTTTCTTCAACCAAAACAAAAATTGACGGTGAGGAGTTATAGTTTCAGGTAACTTGGGGACTTTAGAATATATATGCTGCATAATAGCTAATAGCTACACATTTTTTTGTTGCAATAAAGCTTAGTTTTAAAAAAATACGGTGTAAATTGGGGATGTTGTAGTCAGCATACTTGGTTGTCTTACTAGAGTTATTTCCTGGAGTAGCTAAGCAGATGTTCAAACTCAATAAAATGTGATCTCATAAAGTAAACTGGGCCATGGTTATCTTTCACTTAATTGATATGTATTTTACCCAAATCCTACATTCTAAAGCTATCCCAACTCAATTAAAAAATGAGTTACATGGCTAGGATACTGATATATTAGCCTTCATCTCAGCATCATTTAGGACATTACCTAATTTCTCTTATGAATCTATCCTCCCTCTTTTCCAGGTTTTCCTCTTTCAATCCCACTGCTGCCCTTTGTGTTTATCGGTTGATTATTGTCCCCTTTTATCACCATTGTGAGAAACCTAAGAGCTCATTTGGAATAACATTACATTATTTATCAGATATGAAGTAGCTACTATGTATCACAAATTGTGCTACATGTGGTGGAACTGAGAAAATGATCTTTAATTGTAGTGTCTAGCAGAGGCAGTCCAGAGGAAGAGAGGTGTGAGGGCTTTGGAGTCAGGGAGACCTGGCCCTGTCAGATACATTTCATGTTGTTACATTTGTAAAGTTATAAAGAAAATGATAAGGTTGTTGTGAGGCTCAGGGAACAGAGCCTGGCTCATAGTAGGTGGTCAACAAATGAGACCATTTAAAACATAATCTAGTGTTGTTTATTGAAAAATTATGAAACACACATTCTAGTTTAGTTCTTTAGAGATTATTCCTGAAATTTTAGCATGTTACCTTATATCCCTGAGGATCAATTGTTTAATCTGTAAAAATATGGTGCAAATAGTCAGTTCCAAGAGTATGTGATTCTAGTGATTCTATGAGCTATTTCCCTCTGGAAAATACACAATCAATATCAAAGAGGACTTTGCACAAAACTAAGACAATGGACAGAATCTAAAAATGGGACCAACAAGTTTTAGTTTCTTAGGTGTTTTATTTGTTTGTTTGTTTTGAGATGGAGTCTTGTGCTGTCGCCCAGGCTGGAGTGTAGTGGCGCAATCTCCACTCACTGCAATCTCTGCCTCCTGGGTTCAAGCGATTCTCCTGCCTCAACCTCCTGAGTAACTGGAACTACAGGCGCCTGCCACCACACCTGGCTAATTTTATTTTATTTTATTATTTATTTATTTTTATTTTATTTTATTTTTTTTTAGCAGAGATGGGGTTTCACCATGTTAGGTAGGATGGTCTTGATCTCCTGACCTCATGATCCACCCACCTCAGCCTCCCAAAGTGCTGGGATTACAGGCATGGGCCACCACGCCCAGCCTTCTAGGTGTTTTGAAGTCCAATAATATAAAGCATTCGTACAAATATGCTGCGACTAAAAAGCTGAACCAAGAAGACAATGACAAATAACAGGGCGGCATACAAGATCAATCTTTTCATACTTTCCTAACTCTCTGCTTTCTACTTGTAATCTTTTGATTTGGATGTTATGATTTTTAGCAGTGATCCTACACAAACTCCGTAACAAGGTGTAATCACAGCAACAGCAAACAAAAACCAAACAGCCACAAACAATCAAAAACTATGGAGAAAGAAAAAATAAGTTTTCAGGAGGGTCTCATTGCTTACTGATACACAGGACAAAAAGGCACTGTATTTATTCATTCAACAAATATACATTGCTTAATTATTATGTGCCACGCACTGTGCCAGCACATTGGGATAAACCAGATAACCATTGCTCCTGATCCATGAATCTTGGTCTGGTTTGGGTTAGGGAGGAACCCACAAACAACTACAGTACAATGTAATCAATGCTGCGAAAGAGAGATCAAGCATGACATGAGTACACGAAGAAAAACACATGTCTGGATCAGTAGTTCTCAATCACGGGCGATTTTGTCCTCCCAGGGACACCTGACAATACACGGAGGCATGTTTGATTGTTACAGCTGGGGTTGGGGGTAGGGATGTTACTTGCATCTAGCTGGCGGAGGTTGCAGGACAGCCCCCTCCACATCAAAGAATTATTCATTCCAAAATGTTAACAGTGCTGGAGAGGGGAAACACTGACCTAGATGTAAGGGGCTGAAGAAGACTTCATAGAGAAAGTGATGTTTAATCTGAGAGTCGAAAGAGGAGTAGGTGTTAACGATCTATTGAATTTAGCAAGAAGGGGGTTGTTACTGACCTTGACAGGGTGCAGTTGGAAATGGTTTGAGGAGAGAGTGGGTAGTGAGAACATGGAGAGCCAAAAACAATTCTTTTAAAAAGCTTGCCTGGGAAGGAAACAGACAGTGCAGAAGCTGGAGTGGGATGGGATATGCTAATGCACAATTATGTTTTGTTTGGTTTGGTTTTAAAAATGGGCAGGATTTGAACATGCATAATGCTGATGAGAAAGAACAAGTGGAGGAGGAGATATTAAAAACAAAAGAGGAGCAGAGGAAAGTTAATAGAGTGAGGCTTCCACATACCATATGATTCCATTGATGTGAATTGTCCAAAGCAGACAGACCTAGAGAGATGGAAAGCAAGTTAATGGTACCTAGGGCTGGGGCTGGGGATGAGGGGGTTGGGGCAATGAGGAGTAACTGTTAATAGATAAACTTTTTGGAGGGTGGGGAATGAAAATTTTCTAACATGTATTGTAGTGATGGTTGTACAGCTGTGCGAATAGATTAAAAACCATCAAATCGTAGGTTAAAACCTTTCAAATAGGTTTGTTTTATGGTCTATGGGTTATATTTTAATAAAGCTGCTATTAAAAATAGAGTGAGAAAGTGAGGGTGGAGGGAATAGGATTCCTCAGAGAGGGCGAGTGGTGATTTTTACGTTAAGAGAAGAGAGCTCTAAGTGACAGTAGAGGAAGGGAGCACCTTGGATCCAGGTGGAGACCCAGCCTTAAGGTGGCAGAAAGGTGAGAAAGTGTGATGACTTTCTTGTTTGTGAAGTGAATGTATAGAATAGAGATCAAGCGAGGGTGACTGAGGAGATGGTGGGATGCAGACTGGAGAAGACTGTATGGTTTAGAAATAGCCGGTTCCACAAAGAGTAGCAAGCAATGAATAAGGAGTCAAAGATCTTGCCTGGGATTACCTAGAGACTGAATTTGGAGACCATGACTTTACAGTGGCCTTAATCTAGCAGAACATGTTATTAGGTTGGTGCAAAGTTATCTGTGACATTTGCCATTAAAAGTGCATTTACACTACTTTTCATGGCAAAAATCGCAATTACCTTTGCGTCAACCTAACAATATGCAAGACTTGTAGACCTAACATTTAAAGAACAGGCAGCAGCTATGAAGGAGTCAGACTCAAGGTGGCCTCAAGCCAGTACCCAATGATAGTGGGACGGGTGCGCTGGCGATAATGGCAAGAGTGAGTTTGAAGTGGTAATCGACAAATTTAAACTGTACAGGGAAAGCAGTTCCAAATTTCATTTGTAGAATAGGCCAGTTTCTTATGGCATATTATATATTTGATTATAGTTCAGATTTTTGCCACGCATTACAATGATAAAATATGTTTGCATATTTTATTCTGTCTTACTTATACAATGTCTTAGTGTCCTTGGGCTGCTATAACAAAAAAAAACCCATTAATTATGGGGTTTATCAACAACAATAATTTATTTCTCACAGTTCTGGAGGCTAGGAAGTTTAAGATCAAACTGCTGGCAGATGTGATATCTGGTGAGAGCCTGTTTCCTGGTACACAGATGGCAACTTCTCTCTGAATCCTTACAGGATTGAAGGGGCAAGGCAGATTGCTGGGGCCTCTTTTACAAGGACACCATTCCCATGTATGAGTGCTCTGCCCTCGTGACCTACATATCTCCCAACAGTCCCACCTCCTGACGGGAACAGATTGGTGATTTGATTTCAATATATGAATTGTGGGCAGACACAAACATTCAAAGTAGAGTAAGTAATGTCTATAACGTTTTATGTATATCATTACAAGATACAAAAAAAAGAGCTCTTTTTTTAACTCCTGCGCATCTAGTCTCTCCCACACGCATGCATGTGCACACGCACGGAGTCTTGTTCACAGTGGACGTTTAATAGATGATATACAACAGTTTTGCTGAATGCATGTGACTTACATAAGCTTAGAACTCAGTATCAAACTGCCTACATTTAAGTTGTAGTTATATCTCTTCAAGTGTGTAGATTAGAGCAAGTTATTTCACCACTCTCGACATTGATTTCTTACTCTTTAAAACAAGGTATGTCACCTATCCTGATTTTTGTTTATTCATAGATTTTTTTTTAGAAGGATTGCTATTCAGAAGCAGGGGATACTTTTGCCTCATTCGCTCTAGCTGCTGCCTTACCATGTGGTCTAGTCCCTCTGCTTCTGGACACAGGATTTCATCGTTGTTCTTCTTCATAATTATGCCAATCACCTGATAAACTAAAGGAGCTGTATTGTTTTGAACTAAAAGGGAGTTGCTACACAGCATTAAGACACACATCAAGTGAACAAGTCCCAGCTGAGCACTCGTTAAATCATCAGGCTTTCCCCAAGGTCTTGCTCTCTTTGTGATAATTGATGCACAGCTGTCATTGGCCCAGGACCAGGCCTCCAGCATGTAGCCAAGAAAAGGAAATCAGAAGCTGGCGCTTTGCTAGTGTGATAATATAGGAAGCTATACACCCTCATCTAGACTTTTCTGACCTGTTTCTTTATGGGTAGGCGTGGAAAACACTCATTCAACATGGACTAGGTTTTTCACTGGTGAATCCAAGCATGTAATAACATTGCTGTTTCATTAAAGGGAAAGCAAGATAAGAGAGATGTATTCAGCTATGGGCGGGACTTTGGAACAAGGCAAAGAAGGAGTTATCTTCAGCCATGGGGATACTGGTTAGCATTCCAAGCAGGCAGGCTTGGTCTCTAATAGAGAGCCAAGGAGACGTGTAGCAACCAAAGACAGCAGAGTGAACAAGAATAATATGTCACCATTGATTGTCTTTTATGGATGTTACTTTTCACTAAAAGCTAGAGTTATTTCCCTGGTTATAACAGCCCAGTTTGGGGGCAATAGGGTAGATGTGTCTTTCTAGGCACTTAAAATGACTAATGACATCTTTTGTGTCTCCCTGTGTGGATGTGCGTGTGCACTAGAAATGTGAGACAGTCTTCACGGAATAAAGTATGTGAAAGCACGTTATAAAAGGCAGAACATTATAAACTTGTGATGGACTGTTGTTTTTAATTGAATTGAATCCTCCATACATCCACTTCACTTTCTTTATGCCATCCTCCTGTCCCTAGGCTTAGCTAGTTTCTAATGTGTTAATTAATAACAGCTAGAGTCATAATCCCTTCCTGGGGTGCAAGAATATATATACATATATATATATATATATATATATATATATGCACACCCACACATATATATTCTCATTTAAGTGTAATTACTATTCTTTTAAAATATGAAAGTAATATATGCTTATTATAAAAATTGGAAAATGCATAAAATAATGAAGAAATTATATTATCTATAATCTCTCTGCATCAAGATAATCATTTGTCATTGCTTTCAGCTCTTTTACTATACACACTAGGATATAAAACATATATATTTCATACATTGTGATCATCCTGCATATTATTTTTGAATATTCTTTTTCCATTTAAGTTTATATGAAGGGTTTTATCTTGTGATTAAATGTTCTTCAAAAATACTTTAATGGATTCACAAGAGTTCATTATGTGAACATAACTTAAACACTAACTCCTGAAAACAACATTTTATTGTTTCAATTTTCATCATTGTTTTTAAAATCTAATATATTTTTATCATAAAGCTTTGGTTTATTTTGTTTTCTTAAATTTCTATTTTTATTTTTTAGGATCATGCCTCAAAATGATATTATAAATTGATGGGTTGTGCATATGTCTATGTATTTAGTAGAACTCTCTTGAAAGTACAAATGACTTAATAGAGAATATAAAACCTTATGCATTTTGTCAAGAGCAGCAGTAAGGACGATGTGTGGTAATGACAATCTCCCATACTGTTCAAGTTACATGCTACCCATCAAAGAAAGCATAGTCTACATCTTTAGCATGATCCAAGTATAATTGACTTAATTGAAAATTTTGTTCTTTAAAAACTCTGTATTTCCTTGGTATGACTTGAAGTCTTCTCAATCAATGAGTTTACTTTGGATAAATTATTATAGGAACCTGGTTTATATATCAACACACACATTGTACTATTCTCTTCCTAAGACATTCAATCTTTCTACTACTGGGAGCATATGAACTTGTATTATTTACTGTTTGTAGGTTTCCCTATATACTTTCAGACTTATGACTCCTAAAGGCGATAGAATGTGTTACTTGTTTATTATGATAGCCTCTGGCTGGATTTAGAAGCTACATATCAACAGAGTAAATACTATTTTAAAATATCTCCATATTGTATCTGTATTTTGATATTATGTTGATGATTTTCAATTGTTCAAGGTTAAAGAGGTTAAACACCCCATGCACTCCTGAACCACCTGTATCTCCCACATATACATTGTTTGATAAAGCATAAAACCAAACAAATAAAGATGTAGGAAAATGAGAATACTGGCATTCTTAGCCTGTTATTTAATGACTCTACCAAGGTAACTCTAATTTTTGACATTTTTCCTTCCCCTAGGCTGGTTCTGCTACTGAACTCAGCAGGCTAATCATGCTTGACCTATCCATGCAGAGGTAAAATGTCATTAAAATGATTGAGGGGGTACACGTACCTCAAACATGACAGTGGTGATGGCTTCCTCCCGTGACATGTTGCTCCTGAAATAATTTTGAGATTGTTTCCCTGTTGTCACAATAGAGCCGTGACGTATGTTTCACAATCCACTTAGCTTCTTACCAGGACCTTGAACAATTACCTTATTTTTGTCAGTTACAACGTCTTTTCCCTGATGGGCCATTGGATTGATGCAGGAAGATGTAATTATGTGAAACTGAGACAGCAAAGGCCCCAAATGAATCAGCAGCTTATTCTACTGATACAGGGTACAGGGAAGCTTCTTTTGTGTTTTCCTGGCCATTTGAATTCTGCTGTTTGCTGTTTCTCCCACTTTGCTTCTTTGATCCAGAGTGTATATGCCTGCTCTGCTTTTGTTAACTCAATGCCTGCTGGACCTTGCCTTGTCTCAGTCTTCAGAATATGGATCTGAAGACTGGATCACAAAGACAGATCATGCTGAGACTGGGGAGGCATATCTGATCTCTGGGTTTGAGTCCTGGTTAGTAACAGAAGGACTTTAGAGCAGCACTAAAATCTCATTCACGGCATGAAACAAAGTCAGAGTTGAGCCATAGTCAGACATTAAATCAAAGTGTCAGATGTGACAAATCTGAGCAAGGCCGTGCATGAGAGGATGAGTGTTCTTGAGCAAAAGGGAAGTCTAAATCTGTAGGGTTGACAAAGAAGTAAATATGCTGAAATGAGGGAGAGCCCAGGGGCAGGTTTAAACCATTATTCTTGGACTGTACCTTGCTGTGGTACAAAAACTGGTAAATTTTGACGTCCCTTGCTCTGCTAAAGTTCCTAGTTGGTCTTTAAGGCACACTGTTTTGAAATCTGTGCCTGTCAGTCCTAAGCCTAGTAGTTCTACTAAGATTCAATAGCAGAATCAAACCAGCCACATGGTTTCAGTAGATGACAGAAGGCTATAGTGAAAATGAAAACAGAGGCTGTTTCAAGTTAAAGGCTATTCCTGGGCTGGTTGCTGCAGATGCTGTGGGTCTGTTGTTATATGTGGTTCAGCCATTGCCCATTTGTATATTCAGTCTCTCAACATACACATATTCTAAATTCTTGTCAGGCAATTGTGGTGGATTCATATCTTCATATGAATTAATTTCAGTTAAACTACTTCAATGCTAGGGGCAATGCCTCTCTTCAAAGGACTTTATAATCTGGTTGGAAGAATAAATAAGCATTGCACAGTAAATTCCACAAACAAAATGCTCTAGGAATCCAAGTATGCATTATCATACCTAGTTTTGTTGATTGGATAAATTAAAAAGGGCTTCACAGGTAGATAGCATTTGAAATGAGCCTTTAAGAATGCGAAAACAGCTCTTTAAAATGGGGTGGTTAAAGAATTGCAGAGATGGCCTCAGAGAAAACAGTGGAGTAGGGAAGTAGGAACTCAAAGACAAATTTACTGACCCCACTAGGTTATACTGATCTGAGCAACTCTGTTTTGAATTATGTTATTGATTCTTAACTGCTACCCTGCAAGTTTTCTTATTCTGAATTTCATTCCCTCTTTATGTTGTTCTGTTCTGATCCCAACCATTACCTGTCATTTTTTGTATGAAAGTGTGCTAGATGGTAAGATTCCAATTATCTAATACTGCTTAGAGATAGTCTTACCAAACCATTCCCAGAAAGAACCTGAAGATTTTCAAAGTATTCCACGAGTGTGAGAGTCTGGAACTATAAAAGTCCAGATAGTGAGTATTTTTGGCTTTACAGGTTTTACAGTCTCTGATGCAACTACTTAACGTTGCCACTGTAGCACGAAAGTTGTAAAGAATTGGTGCAGAGTTGGCCACATACTGGGCCGACTTTGGCTCACGGCATGGATTGTTTGCTGATCCATCTATTAGTGGATGGATATTTCTGAAGAGAGATTGGCTTTGTTAAAGCAGATATAGGAATTGAGATAATGCCAAAGTACTGGAGACATTTGGGAAACAGTCCAAATATATGTACCACTTGTCTTCATAGAACCTTATCTCTGTACTTTTTTTTTTAAACAAAATGCACAGTTTCTTATTCAGAGAAAAAGGGTTAGAATATTTGTTCTCTTGTGAGACATAAATGTAACTTAGTTATAACGCATGCAACAAATGTTTACTGGGCCTCTACTGCTGCTGTGGATACCAAGAAGAGTAAGTCTTGACTCCTTGCACATTTACACCTTTAAAGATCTTATAGATTAATAGTAGAACAAGGTAAGCACTAAGATAGAAGCACACACACACAATTTATGAATATTTATGGTAAGAAGAGATTATGCAAATGGACCCCACCATTTTTTTCCTTCATGAGCACTTGAGATGCAATTCAAAGTCTAGGTAAATTGAATGAGTGAAAACATGAAGTATTAAACATTTAGACAATAAAGTTAAGATATCTGGGAAACAGTGTATAGTCTGCTTTAAATTTTACTCAGATCTCTAAATCTATCACGTCCCAACTTTCCTCTTGACTTTTCCCTGGACTTAAGTGCTACTCGTTAACCAATATACATAATATTGCTTAGGTATATTTGTACCAAACTGTTCCCAGAAAGGATTCAAAGAAAACCACATCTCATTGTTTGCTCAGCTTAGAAGATTAGTATGTCTCCTTTATTCAATGCATCAATTTATTTTACTTGCATTCCAAATTTTGCTTACATCAGAATATAAAATTTGTTTTTAATTATTCTACCTTTCTCCATCTGTGCTTCCACCAATTAGTCCCAAGCACAGGGCTCACATGCCTGGACTCCTGGACTAGTCTCCTAATGATTCTTACTACTTCCATTCTTGCTCTGTTCTAATCCCTTCCTTACATAATTGTCAGAATAATATTTTTTAAAATCATAAAATAGACTGCTTTAATGCCCTACTGGAAACCCTTTAGGAGCTCCCAGTTATGGTCAGGGAAACAACCAGACTTTCAGCTCTGTACATCTTCAGCAGTCTTCCCTGCCCTCAAATGTATTGTTTCTTTCTTTTGGAGCACTTTCGTTGTCACTTTTGCATGATTGATTCCTTGGCTTTTTTCAGATCTTATGTTAATTTTTAACCCTTTAGGGACTCTTTCTCTGATCATCTTATTATAGAAGATTGCTTGTTCATGGATTTCATGACGACATATATTGCTTAACTCTTCTATTAGCCTGAATCACTGGAGGCAGAAATAGGTTGTTTGGTTCACTGTAGATATACAGCACCTAGTAGTACAGTGCCTGCCAGTATAGGTATTTATTCAAACGGTTATTCAATAGTTATTTCTTTTTGTTTTTCTTTTTTTTTTTTTTTTTTTTTTTGAGACGGAGTCTCGCTCTGTCGCCCAGGCTGGAGTGCAGTGGCCGGATCTCAGCTCACTGCAAGCTCTGCCTCCCGGGTTCATGCCATTCTCCTGCCTCAGCCTCCCGAGTAGCTGGGACTACAGGCGTCCGCCACTTCGCCCGGCTAGTTTGTTTGTTTGTTTTTTTTTTTTTGTATTTCTTAGTAGAGATGGGGTTTCACCGTATTAGCCAGGATGGTCTCGATCTCCTGACCTCGTGATCCACCCGTCTCGGCCTCCCAAAGTGCTGGGATTACAGGATTGAGCCACGGCGCCTGGCCAATAGTTATTTCTTGAGAATAGTCAGTACAATTACAAATGCAATTTGGGAGAGTGAGGTATTGATGAGTGATTGATGCAAATTTGGCCATCACTTGCATAGAGGTGATTGATGGTTGAGATTACAAAAGTGGATGACATTTTCAAAGAAGATAAGAAATGTTGAGAAATGATTTAGAATGCTTTGGGTAACTTACAGTAAGTTAACCACTTTTTCTTTCTTTTTTTTTTTTTTTGTCTCTAACATATGTATAATATGATGGCCTCTATGTATGTATGCTATCATGTCTCTAATATATGCATAATAATAGTACCTTAGGTAACTAAGTCACCTTCATAGGACCTGGCACGTTAAGTACTCTCAGAGGACCTGACATATAGTAGGGTCTCAATAAACATCATTTCCTTGTCCTTTCTCATTCTAAACTACTACACTCTCATGAAATATAAAATAAACAAATATAAGATCTCAGGTATGTTTTTAAAAAAATAATAAAATCTCCTTCAACAAACATTCAACAAGCACTAATTTATCATGTTTTGTGAATATCAGGTTTGATGCCAACTGCTGAGAGTATTTTTAAAAAGGAGTTTATGGTTTGGAGGAGCATACAGACTTTGGAGAGAAATAAAATGGGTGATTAAAATGTAGTAAGCATAGAGACAAGGGTGCAAAATGAACACAGAGAAAAGTGGTTTGCTCTTTTTAAGAACATGGATATTTCAGAGGGATTCAGCATGGTCTTGCAAGTTCTTGAATCTCTTCCTTAGGCCTTTACTAGGATGCCACATGGTACAATTTACTTAACTCCTCTGAACATCATTCCCCACCTGTAGAGTAAAGATAAGAATCATATCTTTCAAGGTTGTTGTTAGGTGTCACATAGATTAAGGTAAATGACTTGATCTATTCTAAAATGCTTTAAGTGAGGATCTACCGTGGTGAGTCAAAGGGAATCTGAAATAAAGCAACTGCAGTTGGTAAAGGGCTTATCAAATAGTTTCAGCCCAACAGGAATTACAGAACTCTCCTCCCCTACCCATATTATCTAAAGTTTCCACCATCATGACAATACTTAGTTATAAATAAAATGATAGAACTGAAATTCTTTATTATTATTATTATTATTATTATTATTATACTTTAAGTTCTAGGGTACATGTGCATAACGTGCAGGTTTGTTACATATGTATACTTGTGCCATGTTGGTGTGCTGCACCCATCAAATTGTCAGCACCCATCAACTCGTCCTTTACATCAGGTATAACTCCTATGCTTAATTAAATAGAATATTTAGGCATGCTACTCTTTAGAAGATAAAGAAAGTGATAAGAAAGCAAACTGATAATAGGGAATCAGTAAGAAAAATAACTCCAGGCTATGTCTTGGAGATAGTAGACATTTCAGATCAGTCTTTCCTATCTTTTTTACTTACTTTCTATGCTACACACAGAGAGCATATTTAGAAAGATGAACCTTAGGCAGCATAAAAGCATCATCAAAGAACATTTCTTTCGTGTTCATTATACATACTCTACAGCAAAGGCTGGAAAATGGGTGGCTATATTTAGCACAGACTTCTGAACAACACAGTCTAGAAAAATACTATACTAATCAATTTTTAGGTAAAAACTCTATCCACTCAATATTAACAGTAAAAAGTTGTAACAGAGATTAATTTTAGACAGTTTGGAAAAGAAAAAGAATCTGCATCACTTGATTCCAAATTAGACCTCCTGTGGTTTTTATGCAAGCAGGTTTTAAAAACATATTCATTTTAATATTAACAAAATATTATCATTTACATAAATTACTATTTAAGTATAATTTCTGGGTAAAATTGTTAGAGTGAACATCTTTGACAGATGAATGATATAGCAATCTTGAAGCAATAGGGAACTTTCTTTTGAAACTCTGACTAATGTCACTGGAATTTCTTGGCTATCTCTTGTATTTTCACATGTCAATCACATAATAATGTTCACTGATTTTTATTTTTCTTATTTCATGCTTCCTACCTTTTTTTTTCTTAAATAATAATGCTCTTTACCATTACCAAGTGTAGTTTGAAAGTTTTTGTGAACGATATCTATTTAAGGTAAAAGGAATCCTGAATTTGACAACTTTCTAATTGAATTAATATTAAGTGAATTTATATTTTGTAGAATCATAACAGCAAAATTCAGCCAGTTATTCCAGCAGGTGGCTCTCTAGCACTGTCTGCTGATTTATGACTTTGTGTTCAAAGAATTGTCAGCTTAAGCCATGAAAATTCGGATGTAGAATTTTAAATGTGCATGAGTTCTCCTGCCTTTCAGATTCTAATGAACTGCAGCCCAATGCCAGTTTGCCACATGGTTTCACTGTTGCTACAGTCTCTTCATTTAAGAAGCAAATGGCACAGAGAAGTTTGCTAACAAATTCAACAAAATTGTAACTCAATAGCTACCTTTGTGATTGTTTAACAGGACTTAATTGACTACATACATTGCAAAAATAGGGATAATAAATGGCCTGGGAATTGTATCCCTCCTGGTTGTTTATTGCTGGAGCAAAAGATTCTCTCAGCAGTGTGCATTGTTATAAATCATTAAGAGGAAAAGAGAAGTGATGGAACCAAGATTAGAGACTGCATGTTACCACTGATGAATGCTTTTGTGTCTCTGCCCTAATCCCTTAATAAAGACATTTATAGATAATATAATGCATTTGTACTTTGATAATTTCCTCATTATTTCATTAGAGACAATGTTGCAGAGTAGAGTCAGAAGGGCAAAAATAAGAATTTTATTTCAGGTCTAGCAATTATTAACTACATAACCTGGGGCAACCTACTGAACTTGGTTTTTCATTTGCAAGTGGAGTTCTCTAGATGGCAAATATCCATCTAGAGAATTGTTGGAAAAATTAGAGACAAGTTCTGTAAAATTCTTGGAATACATTAGATGCTCAACACATTATACTTATTATTTTCATAAGCAATCATATTTAATCCTTACCACAATCCTATTTTTTCTGCAATGTATTGTTATTTCAACTAGCTTTGAAATGTGCAGAGCCAAATATTAATTCCATTTACTGATGACAAAAAAAAAAAAAAAAAATCACATGGTTTAAAAGAGTCTCTTCTAATAACACAACTAGTTTTTCTATGGTCCATTATTATGTTACTGTCAAGCAGAAATCAGCAAATCTGGAGATAAATACTGGGTTGACTACTGTGTTTTCAATCTAAGAAATTGTTTCTTTTTTCATCTCAATAGTTGCAAGCAATCACAGGGATATTTAAGAAAATAAATTTTAGCTTTGGGAAGACAAAGAAATTAACACAAACAATTGCTCAGATTGACAAGTTTTTAGAACTACCATTTTTAAAATTTGCTACCATTTTATTGAAGGCAGCAACAGTCATTGTTGAGACAATTCAGGCATGAGCTACATCGGAAAGTTCAGCCTCAACATTATAACAATTTAGGTAGAAGTTTTTATGTTCTGAATTTTCTCTTAAATAGCAACTTTTTGATAAATAAATATAATCAGATGTAAGTCAGCAGCTACTTTTTAAA
Source organism: Chlorocebus sabaeus (assembly GCF_047675955.1). Taxonomy (NCBI): domain Eukaryota; kingdom Metazoa; phylum Chordata; class Mammalia; order Primates; family Cercopithecidae; genus Chlorocebus; species Chlorocebus sabaeus. The sequence goes on from NC_132919.1 coordinate 44,235,447, forward strand.
AGTTTTTATATTCATGTGTATGAAGAGAATTTTCTTAATCACCTTTCTCGCAACTAAAGTATTTTAATTTCTATTTTTTCCTCTTTAACTTTTTCACTTTTGAAAATTAATTTTTAACTAATAAGTTTAAAATTGGAAAATGTGGCCGTGCACGGTGGCTCACGCCTATAATGCCAACGCTTTGGGAGGCCGAGGGCGGGGGATCACGAGGTCAAGAGATCCAGACCATCCTGGCAAACATGGTGAAACCCCGTCTCTATTAAAAATACACAAATTAGCTGAGCGTGGTGGCGTGTGCCTGTAGTCCCAGCTACTCTGGAGGCTGACGGGGGAGAATCACTTGAACCCAGGAGGTGGAGGTTGTAGTGAGCCGAGATTGCACCACTGCACTCCAGCTTGGCAACAGAGTGAGACTCTGTCTCAAAAATAAAATAAAATAAAATAAAAAGTAAAATTGGAAAATGAAAGAAAATAGACTTTGGGAAGTCAAGAGAACATTTTAAAAAACTTTTTATTATGAAAAATTTCAAACGTGCAATAATAGAGAGAAGATAAAAATAAACCTGCATGTACGCTTCATGTTTTCAGCACTTATTATTTTATCAATCTTCTACCTTTGTTGGCTATGGTTTAATTAAGCCTACTGTATATTTCTGATGTGATAGAGTATTTAAATGTGCAAGTCAACATATGATTGATGATTGTAACACAAATAGAAAGCTGTCTTGTGTTCTCAGATTATTTGTACTAAATACCTTGAATTCATTGTGAATCTCCTTCATAGTACTTTGCCTCAAAGCTTAAATTCACTTGCAAGAGATAATCAGACACTGTATTTTTCAATACAATAATCAACCTGTGCTTCATACAATTAATCCTAAGTGTGTTTCTCCTTCTAGTATCACATGCTTCTTAAATAAAGTCCTTTTCTAAGTAGAAGGATTGTATTGTTAATTCAGAATATTATTGTGTATTTTCAGAAAGCAGTATATTTTTCTAGGAAAAAATCTCAGAAACAGTAGTCCGTACTGGATAAAATCTGCTTCTTATTCATGAAGCTAATGCTAAATGTATGTGAATAATTTATCATTTTTGCTGCACTTAATAGCAACAAATTTCTTTTAAAACTGAATGCTATGTATGGAAACTTTTTTTGTCCTGCTACTTAGTACATTAAGGAAAACAAAAAAGAGTTGTTATCCCTTTGTATTACCAGCGGTGATAACAATATTTCTTATTTATGTTGAGGCGAAGTAGTATAATGAGTTACATTTGGGTTTAGTTATGCAGGTTTGCATCTAAACTCTATTACTTATTTACTATTGTGTTTAAGGTCTTCCATCTTCTGTGTCTCATTTTGACTCCCTGTATATGACGACATGCTCATTATTGTATGTATATGTAATATACATTTGTATACAAATAAATATTTATATACATATATTATTTATATATTTTGTTTTTAGGCTAGCTATAAGGTACATACAGTAATGGGTATATCATTATATAGAGAGAGTCAAAGGAGACACAGAAGACACAGAAGAAATATATATATATATTTGAAATGTGCAAATATATTCTATAGGCCAAACTAATAGCACACTTACTGTAACACTATTTTCTCAATGTACTATTATATGTATATATTATGTACATATCATGTACATATTATACACATATATATGAATTTGTGTGTGTATATATATGAATGAAAGCTCTTAGGTTCAAGCTTCTGTGGTAAATTGTCAGAATGAAGCTTGGAGGAACTTGGGGATGAAAAATTAGGAAGAAAGTAGCAAAAGAACCGGTTGCTTTTGAAAGAAAAAAAAAAAAAAAAAAGATCTAACTCTGGATTTAAAGGGAGGAATCAGAACAACTTACCAGACCAGAACAAAAAGGCACCAAAATCATAACTCTGGAAAGGAATTGGAATTTCTTTGAATGGCTTCTGTGGAATTTTTCCAGTTATATTTGCTTTATTAAAAGTAACCTATGTGAAACAAAAACAATTATGTTCGAGTACAAGAAGTTGAAGCTGTCTAGTAGTAACTGGGCCCTTTTTCTTAACCTGATCAGAGTATTCGGCATACATTTTACCACGGATTTCTTGAAGGTAGACACTATTATCGTCACCTTACTTTTTAAATGTAATACTAAGTCACCACAAGGGGAAGTCCTTGATGCTACTTTTTTCAGGGATACATCTAGAATTAAATAATTCCTGGTAGAGCGTTCACAGGAAACTTCACAAATCACATCACTTGATCCAAAGGATCTCAGTTGCTTAGTGTGTATCAGTCCTCTGATTTATATCACATGCCATCAGAAACAAGAAGTTTATACCCAGGCATTACTTTACGTTTGAAGAAAAATAGTAAAGCAGGAAAGAAGTGGTTCATGTCCGGTATACACTCCAGTATGAAGCAAAGTTGTAGTTTTTTCAGAAACTTAACTCTGTCTGAACTGAGGCTCAGGACTTTGTCGAAGTAACTTGTTTTTCCTTTTCTGACATCAATTTTTTTTTTACTACATACACAGATTTAATTCTAGAGCATCCAAGTTAATGCTTAAATGAGAAAAGCCAAATGTAAAATAAATAAAACCAAAATTAAAAAGTTACAACTTTTCTGCTTAGATGAACTTTCTCCATTTTTATTCCACACATATCTTTGCATTCTTTATTTCTGGTCTTATTTCCAACCCATTCTCTGGTTTTAAATGCTTGATATTTAAGTTTTAGTTCAGTGTAATCTGCGGAGAGGTTACTGAAGTCCTGCAGTGGTAACATCTACATATCTTCTTGAAAGTATACATGGTTATTGCTACCAAGTAAATAGTTCATTTGTCTAGAAGCTCTTCAATGTCTGTATTCTGTAGGCCAAACTAATTAATAGCACACCTATTGTAACACTATTTTCTCAATTTACTATACCATGAAAAGTTATCAATACATTCATTTTATTAATTTTTTATTCATGTAAGAAGTATTTAGCAACTACCATGAGTCAAACAATGTTTTAGGGGTTGGAAAATCATAACTTCAATGCAGTGTCAAGGACATGGGTTTGGATGTCATATAACTTAATGGTAAAAATGGTAGCTGTGTAACTTGATGCCAGTGACAACTTTTCTGAGTCTGAATTTCTTCACACAAAATATTGGTATAATAGTATCCCTTTTCAATAGATTCTTCTAAAGATTAAATAATTTATGAAAAATATTATGATCATAAAAAGCACGTAGTGAAGACTCAGTGATATCGTTTCCCTTTGCTACAGCATAAGCTCTAACACCACCTGCTTTTGAGATTGTGACATATTTTCCAGGGAAACAGTTATAGAATTACAGATAATTAGGATACAATGTGAAAAATATCCCAATGGAGGTATATATATGCAATGTGCCAAGGAGAATATAAAGAGATGGATCTGCTCCTTCTTGAAAGAACCAGAAGAGATATGCCAAACAAATATTTGAAGTAGAGAATGTGGAAGGTTATCTGTTATTTTGAGTTGCCATTATTACACTTTGTATATAATTCTATAGTAGCACTTGCCCATACCATGTGGTATGTTTCTTAATATACTTATCCCCCTTTTGTCTGTTCACTTCCTTAAGTTACTAAGTATGGCTATTTGTTTTAATATTTCTAGCACCTGGCATAGTACATGGTACACAGCATATGTTGTCAAATATTTTGTTATAGCGATAACTATCCCAAAACACGAAGGTCAGAAGATACAGGTTATGCTCAGGAAACAGTGATGGTATTTTTAGCCAAGTAGTAAGAGTAGAGGCCAAACTGGGAAAAGTCATGAATGCCATAGTAAGAATTTAAAATCAGTCTTGCAGATATTGACTAGCCATTGACAATTCTTAACTGGGGAGGGCTAAAGCTTTATTAAGCAAAGAAAGTAGAAAATACAGTTCTCCATTTTATTCAATTATTACTTTATTAAAGTTAAGAATATATGGGATCAATTTACAAAACTCTGCTTTTTTTAATTTAACAACTCCCTGTTAAAGTGCCTAAATTATGTTTAGTTGTTTTACTTTGCATAAAGATCTAGGGTGGCTGGCTTGGACAAAGTTATTTTTATACAAATATAATATCGATTTTTTTATATGGGACAAGCATAACTGATGCAGGAGCACAGATTCAAATTGGAATCTAATTAGAAGGCAAGGAGTAAAAACTAAAATGCATATTTGCAATTATATCCAAAGTGTACTTTAATTGCAATCTTTGCTCACATCAGACTACAGTCACGATAATTTGGTCTCTGTGCCCTAGATTCATTGGATGTTCTCAGGGTGCATGTAACAAACGAAGCTAAAAAACACCTGTGAAAGATCTAGCAGTCTTTTGGAGTCCAGGTGAGAATTTTAGGAACATGTATTTCTGCTGGTTTCTTAAAGAGCAAAAAGTTGGTGGAATTCCCCTTTTCTAGGAGAAATTGTATTTTTTATTCTATTGTGGCAGATTGAATGCTGATGTATATATAGCAATTGTTCTCATTTTGGTAGTATTAACACTATCTTTGGAGCTGTTCAGTGCCTCTGATATTTTCAAACATCTATGAATTCACAGTGAATAGGACTGTTTCATAGACATTAGTGTTCATAATGAGAAAAAGTCACATATTAAGCTGAGTATGGTTGTTTATTTAAAACCAGATCAGTTACAGAGAGCTTGGCTGGGCGCGGTGGCTTACGCCTGTAATTTCAGCACTTTGGGAGGCTGAGGTGGGTAGATCAATTGAGGTCAGGAGCTCAAGACCAGCCTGACCAACATAGTGAAACCCTCATCTCTACTAAAAAACAAAAAGTAGCGGAGTGTGGTGACGTGTGCCTGTAATCTCAGCTACTTGGGAGGCTGAGGCAGGAGAATCGCTTGAACCCAGGAGGCGGAGATTGCAGTGAGCCAAGATTGCGTCACTGCACTCCAGCCCGGGTGACAGAGCAGAGAGAGCAAGACACTGAAACACACACACACACACACACACACACACACACACACACACACACACGCACACACAGAGGCAAGAGAGAGAGAGAGAACAACTTAGTGCCATTCAAAGCACTCAGAGAAAGGGGTTATTAGAAATGCTATAACATTCTTTTTCTTCCATGACTAGTCACTTTCAGGATTTTAAAAGAATGAGATGCTCAAGAATTAGTGTAAGACAAAACTGAGAAATGGAAATTGATGTTGCCTTAATGCAGATTTTTTAAAAAATCAGTTAAGTAAAATCTAAAGTTCTCAAAGATTGATTTCTAAAGAGTTGGGCCAATTTAAGAATGGTATGATGGACAAAGTATGCATTTTTATAGTTTTAGAAACACGCACTTACATAATGATAGACTCAGAAGTAATCCTTGTGACCGAGTTCAAATCCCTAACTAATACAAGCATTGCATCTAGAGTCTATGGCTCTACATTTGGACGTCTATCTTTGACAATGATGGAGGAACTCCCTTCCACCACTGCATGGGGAAGCTTATTTCATTTTTGTAAAACTCAAGCTTTGAAGAATGTTATTTTACACTCTGGAGGGCACACATCAAGCCCACAAGAGTGGTTACCTTTGGCCAAAGGTAATACAAGGGTAGGGATTGGGCATAGTATTAAAAGGGACTTTTGTTTTAACTGAAATGTTTCATCTTTTAAATTTACTGCTTTTTGTGTAAACTAATTAAAATAGATTTTATATAGGCTTTTTTTTTTTTCTGTTAATCAAAATTATTCTCCTTTTAGTTTCTACAGTTTAATAAGTGGCCAGGCACGGTGGCTCAGGCCTGTAATCCCAGCACTTTGGGAGGCCGAGGCGGGCAGATCACGAGGTCAGGAGATTGAGACCATCCTGGCTAATACAGTGAAACCCTGTCTGTACTAAAAGTACAAAAAAATTAGCCGGGCGTGGTGGCGGTCGCTTGTAGTCCCAGCTACACGGGAGATTGAGGCAGGAGAATGGCGTGAACCCGGGAGGCGGAGCTTGCAGTGAGCCATGATCCCGCTACTGCGCTCCAGTCTGGGCTGTTGACAGGGCGGGACTCCGTCTCAAAAAAATAAATAAATAAATAAATAAATAAATAAGTACATGCCCATTTCATCTTTAACATTTTTAAGGTTTAAAATTTTTTAATTATTATGGGTACATAACAGTAATATATATAATATATATTTATATATTTTATATATTGTATGTAAATATGTATCTATTATGTAATATATTATATATTATGCTATATAATATATAGTATGCACTACATATTTATAATATTATATAATAATAATATTAAATAATAATAATATTAAATAATATAATATAATATATAAATATAGTACATACAATGTGTAATGATCTGATCAGGATAATTGAGGTATCCATCACCTCAAGCATTTATTATTTCTTTGCGTTAAGAACTTTCCAATTCTACTCTTTTAGTTACTTTAAAATACACAAATTGTTGTTAAATATAGTTATTCTATTGTGCCACTGAATAGTAGGTAATATTTATTCCAACTGTAGTTTTGTACCCATTAACCATTCCCACTTTATCCTCTGCCACCTTTCCCAGTCTCTGGTGACCATCATTTTAATCTCTATCTCTGTGAGTCCAAGTTTTAAAATTTTTAACTCCCACGTGAGTGAGAAGTTGCAATATTTGTCTTTCTGCGTGTTGCTTATTTCACCTAACACAATGTCTTCCAGTTCTGTTCATATTATTGCAAAAGACAGGATCTCATTCTTTTTTTATAGCTGAATAACATTTCATTGTGTATATGTTTGAGATTTTCTTTTTTTTTCATTAATTTATATTTTTGAGATGGAGTCTTGCTCTGTCGCGACATTTCTTTATCCTTTCATCCACTAATGGACACTTAGGTTGGTTCCATATGTTGGCTATTGTGAATAGTGCCAAGTAAACATGGGAGTCTACCTATCTCTTTGCTTTACTGATTTCTTGTCTTGTGAATATATACCCAGCAGTGGGATTGCTGAATTATATGGTAGTTTTATTTTTAGTTTTTTGAGGAACTTCTAATACTGTTCTCCACAGTGACTGTACTAATTTATATTCCCACCAACAGTCTACACGTGTTCCCCTTTCTCCCTATTCTCATCAACATTTGTTATTGTATGTCTTTGTACAAAAGCTATTTTGAGAGGGGTGAGATGATATGTCATTAAAATTTTAATTTGCATTTCTCTGATGATTGGTGATGTTGAACATTTTTTCATATGCCTGTTTGCCATTTGTATGTCTTCTTTTGGGTAAAGTCCATTTAGATCTTTTGCCCACTTTTAGTTGCCTTATTTAATTTTTCCTGTGGAATTGTTTAAGTTTCTTATTAATCCCCAGCATATGCCAATTTCAAAATGGTAGCATTTCAAATATATAAAAATAGCTGTAACTTCTTTGCAAATTATTCCAGGGGAAATATTTTCCTTTCATTTAACTATTCTTTAAATTTGTCATAACAAATATTTGTTAAATAAGAATAAGTTATTGTTTTTTCAAAGATATTTTTGTCCAATAAAATGTGCCTAAAAACAAAAAGTTATAATAAATGACATGATCAGTGACTGCCTGAGGCTGGCAGGCGAGTGGCAAAAGAATTGACAGAGAGAAATGAGTTTAGAAAGGTAGATTCATTAGAGAAAAGAGGGAGATACGTTGCAAGAGGGCAACGAGTAATACAGCAGACGCAAGGCTGCCTGCAAAGAGGCAGGAGCTGGAGGAAAGTTTTGTAAGGTTGCACTGCTTGGTCTGAATGCTTGCAAACAGGATGCTTGGGTGTAGGTGGGCCGTGAGCTAAGTGATTGTAACAGGATGCTTGGGTGCAAGTGGGCTGTTTTTGGTGGACCCCAGTTCTCATGACATTTGCTCCTCTCTACCCCTGTTTCTGTTCCTACCAGCTAAGCCCATTTAAAAATTTTCTTCTTAGAGCTCCACAATAAATATTCCAAAATCTACCACAGTAAAACTGTTAACAGACATAGAGCAAAGACCAAGGCAATCATCTGCGTGGAAGGATCAGAGAAGACTTCACCAAGAAGGTGACATTTATCAAAGTCGATGAACTAGGACAAAAGCAGCAGTGAGAGGGGTGGAACAAATTCAAATGAAGATACTAAGGCACAATTGACATAATTTTGTGATTGACTAAAGAAAGGTGAATAAAAAGAAGAGAGAGGCACGAGTGTTGGATGATACCAAGGTCACTCTCTCGTATTCAGGAGCTTGGACAGAAAATTTTAGTTAATTATCCCGTGAAGAGGAAAATCATTTACACAGTTCAAAGTTTTAAAGGGGACCGTTAAAAAATCTTCCTGTCTCCCAGCCCCCTAGTTCTCATTTCCCCAGGCCAGGGAAGATGTTATATTTGTTTTAAAGATAATTTTATTGAGTTAATTGACATATAATAAACTGCACAGTTTGACAAGTTTTGATATATGCATACCCCTATAAGACTACAGTGCTATCAAGATAACACATATATACATCATCCCCAAAAATTTCCCTCAGCAGCTTTGCGTTTCCTCCCTGCTGCCCCTTCCTGCATCCTCCCATACTTAGCCAATCTCTCATCTGTTTTCTGTAACATTTATTTAATTTTATATAAAGGAAATTTTATACAAACTCTTCTTTTACATCTGGCTTATTTCACTTAAAATAATTTTAAGATTCATTCATATTGTTGTGTGCATTAATACTTTATACCTTTCTATTGCTGAGTAATATCACATTATATGAATATACCACAATTTCTTTACCCAATAACTTGTTGATAGGCATATCGATTGTTTATAAGTTTGGACATTAAAAATATAGATGACATAAACATCCCCGTATGCATTTTTAAATAAATGTTTGCTTTAATTTCTCATAAGTAAATACCTAGGAATAGAATGGCTGGATTTGATAGGTGTATCTATGTATTTTTAAGGTGTTACATTTTTTCAAAGTGGTTGTACCATGTTATAACTCCATCAGCAGTGGTTGCAGTTTCAGTTGCTTCATATCTGTACTAACAAGTGATACTGCCAATTTTTTAAATTTTAGACATTTTAATAGATGTTTAGTGATAGCTCATTGTGGTTTGAGTTTTAATTTTCCTGATGAGTAATGTTATTGTGCAACTCTTTATATTCTTATTTGCCAACTACAAATCTTTGGGAAAGTTGCTATTCATGTCTTGTGACCAGTTCTCTCTTGAGTTGTGCACATTTACTGTTGAGTTTTGAGTCTTCTTCTCTCTTTCAAAGGTATCAATGATACAAAGCCTTTGTCAGATATGCCATTTTAAAATATTTTCTCTAAGTCTGTGGCTTGTCTTTTAATTATCTTAGGTGTCCTTTGAAGAGCAGATGTTCTCAATTTTGATAAAGTACAATTTATTTATTTCAAGTAGATCTTACTTTTGATGTCATAGCTAGCAAATTACTGCCAATGGAAAATTTTCTCCTGTGTTTTCTTTTAGAAATTTGATAGTTTTTCACCATGTTAGCCAGGCTGGTCTCGAACTACTGACCTCAAGTAATCCGCCCATCTTGGCTTCCCGAAGTGCTGGGATTACAAGTGTGATCCACTGTACCTGGCCCTTTTGCACTTTTGCTGAAAACCAATTGACCACATGTGTATGGAATTATTTCTGGACTCTACATTGTCTTTTTTGAATCCTATTGTCTCTTTTGATGTCAACACTGCATTTTCTTATTTATTTAAACTTTAAAATAACTTCTGAAGTCAGGTACTATAAGTCTTCCAACTTCTTCTATGTCAAATTTGCTTTGGCTGTTCTAGGTCCTTTGCATTTCTACATGTATTTTAGAATTGGCTTTTAAATTTTTAACAACAACAACAAACAAAAACCAAAGCCTGCTGGACTTTTAATTGGGAAGGCATGGATCAATGTGAGAAAAATCTTAAAAACACTGAATTTTCCAAAAGTTGAATAATTATCTCACTCCGCTCTCCGCTTATACGTGTCTCTTTTAATTTCTCTTAGTGAATTTTTTTGTTGTTTTCAGTGTGCAGGTCTTGCATATCTTTTGCCAGATTTGTGCCAAAGTAATCGATATTTCTGATATTTTAGTATTATACCCACCACTTTTAGTTATTATTACTGGAAAGTTGGTATGTATTATCTCGCCCTCTATCACCAGAAGAGTCCTACAATTGCTTGTTTTTCCTCATCCTGCTTAAGCTCTCAGCAATGTTTTACTTAGCTGAGCATTTTAAAAATTATTTCAACAATCGCATCTCTTGATCTCTGCAGTATCATACTCTCTTGGCTTTATTCACTTATTCTTCCTTCTGAAATTGCTTTGTTTAACCTCAAAATATATAAGTATCACAGGCCTGAGTCCTTTGTCCTTTATTTTTCTACTTCCACACTTTCTCATTAAGTTCTCTTCATGGCATTAGATATCATCGATTTGCTGATGTCTCCAAAATATGCCCCTAAATTTGACCATTCCAAAGGTCAAATAATTTGTGATGAGTACATTACAGGATTGGTCATCATTTGTGCTGAGTACATTAATATTGAGTGATCTACTTAAAATATACATTTGAATATTCAGTTGTTATCTTAACCTTAAAATTTCCCTCTGTAAACTTCTTCAATTTCAGTAAATTCTACTACAATATACCCTGTTCTTCAATTCCTGTAACAAACGGTTACCCTGAACTCTTCTCTATACCCCCATGTTTAACTCCTCTTTTACTTTGTTTGATTCACCCCCAGATTCTATTCTAAATCCATCCATTTTTCCTGTTTTCTATTGACACCTTTCTAATCTAAGTCACAGTTGTTTTTCACCAGGATTACTCAATAAATTTCTCTGATTCAACCCTTGGCCTCTTATATTCCTTTCTCTGGATGGTAACTAGAATAATCTTTCAAAAATGCAAAAGAGATCCCATCTAATCATATTACTTCCCTATTCAAAATGCTCCGAAATCTTCCTGTTGCCCTTGGGATAAAATCAAATTTCTTTATGAATACCTACAAAATCTTTACATTATCTGACTTCAGGAAACCATTATTCTTTCTATTCTTTGACTTGACCAAGCCCGTCTTCTCCTTTAGAGTTTTTGCACCTGATATTTTCTCTGCTTTAAAACTTTAACCCTTCACTTTCCTATATCAGATCTATCTTCTTCTAAATGCAGAGCAAAAATACCACCTCTTCAGTGCCCATTTCCTACCTACTTTAAATTAGCTCCTGTACACTATTCTGTCTAATTCACGTATTTTGAATCTTATTTCTAATTGAAATTATCTTGTTTATTCATTTACTTATTAATTTTTCTGTCTCAAGCTACCAGAACATAAACTGTAGAAGATTCCTTGTTTGTCTAATTTACTACTCTATTTCTAGTACCCAGAATTCAGGACCTAGTACATGGCATGTTTTTGATAGTTATTTATTAAATGAATGAATGACTCAATCAAATTTGGGAATAAGTAAAGCCACTAAATCTTTTTTATGTAAACCCTGCTACCAAAACAAGTTTTCTTAAACCTATTATGTAAGAATTCTTGAATCATTTTTATATACCTTTAACAGTTCCTTTGTTGATTCTGGTTGACTCTATTATTTTAACCATTCTAACACCACTCTAACAAATATTTCCAGCCTTTGATATCAAACTTCATATTGAATGTTGGTATATGATTTGAAAATTATTCTTCTCATCAAATCAATGATTAAGTGGTACTCGTACTCAACAGAGGCAGAAAAAGATGCCATGCTAGAGGATAAGCTTTATTCAACAAGATAGGTACCTATTAATCTATGCTTAAGTAATCCTCTTAATGTTACTATTACTCAGTTAATATTTATTACTTTTATTCCAAAAGTATCATATCATACTTTGCTGAAATCAATACGTCTCATTGGCTGTATTTTGCTGATGAGTAACGTTAAAAACTCATTAGGGAAATTATGTTACTTTGTAATCATTTCCTCCCAAGGAAATGTTAGTTCTCAATAATCCTCCCTATCGATCCTACATGTTTATTGCCCATTGCATTAATAATCAATTCTCAAATTTATTAAAGATGTATGTTTCCAGAATGTTCCATTTTGGAAACTAAAATATGGATCTGTCATTGGTTATAATGTGATTTGTATTTTCAGCATTTCCAATAATCATGGAAGTGGTCATGAAATTAAACCTTTAAATTTCAACATCATTTTGAAAGCAACTTGATAAGACTGAAATATATGAACTCACTTAAAGCAGGTAGGTGGTTTCTTATGACTTCCCAATTTACTTTGAGCTAGAATACGCTCTTTCTGATGTTTACTCTTTTTATTCCTGTTTAAAAAGCTAGGCTGTAGCAGGTCATAAAACTTCAAAGTGAAGCTACTGACGAGGAGGGTATACAGATCTTATTTTGAACTTTATTTTAAATTAGATTTCAGATTTCATTGGAGGCAGAGAATTTCAGGAAATGGGACACATTAAAGGCAAGCATATTTCATCTGTAAAAAATCTGCAACTTTAAATATTATAAGACAATTATGAAGGATGTTCACAGCAATGAAACAGGATAAGCAGTTTGTTTTGATAAGCGGTTGTAAAATCAGGAAAGAGGCACTAAGAATGTAGAAGTAGAGAATAATGTAAAAGGATTAACATTGATTCATTGATTAAAAAAATACATTGAATAAGTTGGTGAGAAAAATCAAGAATGAATTATCTGAACAGAATTTTGCCAAATTAAAACTTTCCTTTGAACTTTGAGAAATGTTTTTGTAAGCAAGAGATTTAAACTATGCATGGGAATTTGTGTTGGCAGAAAAACAAACTACATATGAGCAAATCAGTTAACAGTGAAAGTAATCCTGACCCCAAACAAGCAAAAGCTCAATGACTGTGGATAATACCAGATTATGATCGGCTAAACACAATAAACAATTAAAAAGAGTTTTCTTTTTAAAAAAATAACTTTATGCCTTTTATTCATTTTACTATTCTTTGCATTGGAAATATCCACTCTGCTAAATCATTTTCTTTGTTTATTTAGAGACTAACCATCCTGAAAACTCCATTCTTTGTGATTATGAACAATATTCCTTCAATAAGAATAGAATTCACACTTGTATTCATCTTTGTATAAAAATGAAACCTAGAAGGGTAGACCCAAACATGGTAAATGTTAGAAGGATTTTCTAAAAAAAAAATTCTAAGAAATATTTTTATTTGTTAGAATATTATAAATTGTACTTTTTATTTAGTTTTGTATTGATAAACAATAGATTTTTAAGAAAAGTATGCCCATGCAATATTTGGGATATCCTTTTTTAAAATTATACTTTAAGTTCTGGAATACATGTGCAGAACATGCAGGTTTCTTACATAGGTATACATATGCCATGATAGTTTAGTGCACCCATCAACCCATCATCTACATTAGATATTTCTCCTAACCTGACAGGCCCGGGTGTATGATGTCCCTTTATGAGTGAGAACATGTGGTGTTTGGTTTTCTGTTCCTGTTTAAGTTTGCTGAGAATGATGGTTTCCAGTTTCGTCCATGTCCCTGCAAAGGACATGATCTCATCCTTTTTTATGGCTGCATAGTATTCTATGGTGTATATGTGCCACATTTTCTTTATCCAGTCTATCCTTGATAGGCATTTGGGTTGGTTCCAAGTCTTTGCTATTGTGAACAGTGCTGCAATAAACATACTTGTGCATGTGTCTTTAGAGTAGCATGATTTATAATCCTTTGGGTATATACCCAGTAATGGGATTGCTGGGTCAAATGGTATTTCTGGTTCTAGATCTTGAAGAATCGCCACACTGTCTTCCACAATGGTTGAACTAATTTAAGTGCCCACCAACAGTGTAATAGCACTCCTATTTCTCCACATCCTCTCCAGCATCTGTTGTTTCCTGACTTTTTAATGATTGTCATTCTAACTGGTGTTAGATGGTATCCATTATGGATTGTATTTTAAGATGTGTTTTTCCCTTACATCTGCTTTTCAGTATCATGCGCAGGAAATCTATGCAAGGTGTAAGAATTATATTTGTTTCTACCATATTTCATGCTTATCTCTAAGTGAATCTGGCAAAGCTGAAGATATACATAATACAACTGACAAATCAATCTTAGATTATTAAAAATATGTGGAGAGAGGGAAATAAGTGTGCTAAATTTAAATAGTAATTGAGGATTCAAATAACTTGCTGGTCCCGTGAAAGTCTTATGGAATGTCTGTCTAACCCAAAATCAGGTCTCATGCAATGTTAAAATATCAAGATGTTTAAAACGTTTGGATCTCTACTGTTGAGACTGGGCTTATGTTGACCAAATAAAATAAATCAACATTAGTATTTCTTGCAAAAATCCCTAATGTAAAGACAGACAGGCTATTTTGTCTAAATAATCTACAATGATTACGTATACTGATTGACTTCATGAGATCATTACCGTCGTACTTTTGCCAGTGTTGAGAGTCTTACTTTTCCTAATCTTATTATTAAGCCCTCCTGCTGAGAAGGCTCACCCTCTGATCTCTGACCCTCGAGTTGCCACTTAATGGAAAAGTCGACAAGGCTAAATCTCTTAACAAAAAGAGAAGGAGGGCTTACTTTCCTGAATGCAATATTGAGAATTCAAACCAAAGCTTGAGAGAATAACTTGACAAGGTCCTTGGGAAGGATACCCTGTTAACATTTGAAACAAAAACAAATACAGTCCTGAATTTTCCAGTTCTATTCATAACAGAGATTCAGAGAATGACATATAAGCTAGAACGGAAGCTTGCACTGTGACCATCAGCATTCTAATATTTTTTTTGTGCTGCGCTATAGAGCCTGTCACATTGTGACAGATTTTTATTTTAAAGTGAACAATAAATGCTATCAATAGGGAAAGATAAGAAAAATAAGACACAAAGGAGTTGGCTGGTTCTGCATGTTAATAGCTTCCACTTTCATAGCATTTTATTTAAAAAATCCTTCTACATAAAAATTTTCACTGTTGTTCATCTTGCATGGAACCTTATATGTTGCAATTTCTGCACCTAAACCACAACTGGGAATGAGCTCTAAAAAGCAGTGCTTTAGGCAGCCACTTAAATATGATAGCCTTGTTTAAGTAAGATTTTATTTTTCAATTTATACTTTCTAGTCCTTACTTTGAATCATTTTGTCATAAACTAGACTATGGGTCAATGGGAAGACTTTGATATTTTGGGTCAGGGAGCAAAAAGATCTGGCTCACAGTGCCTACAAGGTGCCAGATATTTTTCAAAGGTGCTGAGGTATAGTAGGCAAAATTTCAAAAAGAATCTCGAAGATTCCTTGAATAGTATCTTGTACATAAGTGGATTGAATAAATGGATGGATCAATGGATTGATACTCTTGCTTTAATCTGGTGTTTTATTTTCATCACATGGCTTTCTGTCTAGATTATCTCTTTCCAGATTACCTTTCTAGATTACCTCAGTTTCCACTGAAAAGCTTTTTTTTTTTTTTTTTTTTTTTTGGTAGTCCTCTCCTTATCAGCATAGGATCCTTTGTTTCTAAGTCCAGTTTGGGATTTCCTACATCATCCCCCAAAACACACAGAGATCCCTGCTTCCACTTTTCTGAGAGGAGTATCTGATAATCTCTCAATGCAATCAGCTTTGTAAAAAGAAGAATGAATATAGAATCAAGTTGGGGGAATGGCATAAATGGATGTCTAAGTTGGATAAGGTGGTTTACACCTGTAATCCCAGCACTTTTGGAGGCTGAGGTAGGAGGATTGCTTGGGCCCAAGAGTTCAAGACCGCAGTGAGTTATAATCGCACTAACACACCCCAGCCTGGGTAACAGAGTAAGACCCTTTCTCAAAATGAGAGAGAGAAAGAAAGAAGGAGGGAGGAAGGAAGGAAGGAAGGAAGGAAAGACGGAGGGAGGAAGGAAGGAGAGAGAGAGAGAGAAGCTGTATAGGAAGATGCAGCTCAAGATGAGAGGACTGAAAGTGTAAATCATGAAAAATGAGCAAGAAACAGAGAGAAGAAGGAAAGGAAGGAAGGAAGGAAGAAAAGAAAGAAAAGAAAGAAAGAAAGAAAGAAAAAGAAAGAAAGGAAGGAAGGAAGGAAGAAAGAAAGAAAGAGAAGGAAGAAAGAAATAAGAAAGAAAAAAAGAAGAAAAAGAAAGGAAGGAAAGAAAGAAAGGAAAGAAAAAAAATCTAATGTTTCTCGAGAAGCTGTATAGGAAGATGTAGCTCAAGATGAGAGGACTGAAAGTGTAAATCACAAAAAATAGGCAATTTGAATAAATCCAGGGATATACAAGGCCGCAGACAGAACCATGGAGCATGGGAATGGAATTGTTAGCAAGAAATAGGTCATAAGTGGAAAAAGTGAGGTTGACATTCAAGTTGGCCAGACACATGTAGTTATGTAAACAAGAAGAAATGTAGCCAATATGCATAGAATCAATATCATTTACCTGAGCATACATACATGCCTGCAGACTCCAGTTCTCCAGTTCCTAATTGAAATGGGCATAGCTTCTGTCATCTATGTAGGAAGTGCATTTGAAAATTTAACATTTTTATTTCCAGGTGAAATTTAAAGTCTCTTTAAGAGTGAGTTCACCTCAGTTTAACCTTGTACAGATCTTATTTTACTTACAGGCAATAAGAATAGCACAACCACACCTCCTCTTAGAAAAGCATACTGCAAACGTGTATTAGATGACCCTGCACCTTTTATCTTAAAGAGTTCTCCTGTTACTTAGAAAAGTTTTAAGTGAAATTAGGTAAAGCTATACATAGGAGATTTTGTAATTCCAATAAAATGAAAACTTTTCTAAGGCAATTTTCTATTTCTTCAAGATCCACTGAATAGTCTATCCAGAAACATTACCATAATACTTTAGATAGTTTCCTACCTCTCCATTTTAGGACAGCTTCTCCAGTGCTCTTGAATGTGATATTAAAAATATTATCTAGAATGCACTTTCTTCTTTTTCTTTGTTCTTCCGTTTTGTGTCAAAACTGCCTTCCTACTGAAAGCATCCTCTGTTTAATCCCATTACAATTGCATTTTTAATTAATTCGCCTTATTTTAGTGTTTTTGTTATCACTTGGTGTTGTATTAATCTATACGTTACAGAGTGTGCTGTAAATATAAAGTCAGTAGGTTGTGCTGTAAATGAAGTTATTTCATATATTTATTCTGTGCTATCTATGGAACTGCATACTATAGTGAAAAAAACTGGTTTTGGATTCAAAATTATCTGGAATTGAGTCTTTGCTGTAACTGACTTAAGGTAAATGATGTATCTTCTCTGAGCCTTTGTACTCTCCTCTGCACGAAGGGTAAGTAGTTCATGGGCTTGTAGGAGCCAAGATGCCTTATTTAAATTTTAGCTCTAACTCTTACTAGCTGTGTCACTTTGGCAAACTAACTTAATCTTTTGGAACCACAACTTTCCATCTGTAAATTGGGGATGACAATAATGCCTTCCTCACAAGAATTGTTGTGAAGCATAAATAATATATGAATTGTGAAAGCATATCACAGTTATTAAGACTGATACAACATGTAAAGTAGAGAAATCTTATAACTGTCTTGCAGTGTTTCTAGAGTGAAAAGTATGGTAAGTTGTCTAAACCAAAAAGCTGAAATACATTTTTTAAAACTGATCTTTAATCTGTCTCTCCTAATTCCTAACAGACACATATACACACACATACACATAGTGTTATTGAACTACAATACAACCAAATGGACCCAGCATTACATCCATCCTCCGCGGTGGAATTCTACTATGGCAGCACCCTTTCTTTCTTTGTTTTCATAATAAAAACATATGTCTTTCATTGTAAGAACACACCTGCTGAAATCTATGGCAAGAAGTTGTATTTTCATAATCCTTGCCCATTTTTTTCCCTTTTAACCTCAAACCTTCATTTAAATTGTATTATTCATGGAATGTATCTAATGGTTGCATTCATACTGGCTTTATGATTCATTTTCATAGACTGGTACAAGTAATTTTCTCCTAAGGAAAAATGGAGGTAGGTGCAATAAGCAGCTGGCCACTGGGAACTTGTCCCTCCGTAGCAGGGAAGTCCTTGTGTCGTCCCCCATCTGGAGAGTGGAGAAGTACTGATGGTCAGACCTCGCATTGTCTTAGGAGTTGAAAATGTCACTTTTAAAGATATGACCATAACCAACCCTTTCTGATCTGTTGGAGGGCATCACACCATTTTTCCCAGAGGCTAATAGAAGGGGAAGAGTCAGATACTCTGTTGTGGTCAGATGGTGGCTGCCCATGTTTCATCATGTTACAGGGGTAACAATAGCATCTATTTGGTTTAAATGCTTACTGTGATACCTTTAGGAGAGTGCTCTGAACATTTATAATTTCCGCTGAAACACACTTCAAAATCAAATTGAAAGTGAACATTATTGTGTCTTCCCCAAAACTTTAAAACCAATGAAATCTGCTGCATTGCAGTATTCAAACAATTCCTGGAAATGCAAAATCCAAACTATACTTTTAACACAAGATGTAAAAATGGAATTTGTAAACCTACTAATTGCCTTTAAAAGCACAGCCTGGGAGACTACTATGTTTCCTCTGTGGGACACGTCCGATGTCATATCAGATCAGGGGGATTTTTAGTATTGCTTAAAGAGCCTACAGTCAAACAATTGATGTGATCCCACAAGCTAAATTTTATTGACTTTACTCAGGTCTAGCCTGCATGTTATGTACACATGCATATATAATTAGATAGCATGCATGAAATAATAGACCAAGGGGTCTTAGTCATTTACGTACCATTTACTTCCTCTAACTGCCACCAGGATTCTAGCTAATGAGGTTGGCTCAGTTGATAATTATAGCAGAAGGTGAGTGTTATTAATTAAACAGTTACCGTAGCATAATCATTTTAATTGGTTAATTCTGTGGCTTTTGGTGTCTGACAAATCAGTGACCAAGACCCCCGTTAAAAACTATGTTACCTTGTATAAATTAGTCAGTCCTTCTGAGCTCTAATTTTTTTTCACTTATAGACAGAAAAATAATAGTTTTGCAAAGGGTTGTTGTAAATTTTAAATAATATTACAAGGTAAATATTTATTCATTATTTTTGTTCATTATAGTAGAATTTAGAGCCATGAAAATTCTGTTCCACTAAAATTACAATAAGACACTATTGCATTGTATGCTATTCCTATGAAACTATCAATAATATTCATCATAGAATTAGAAAAAAATTAAAAATTTATATGGAAACAAAAAGAGCCGGAATAGCCAAAGCAATCTTAAGCAAAAAGAACGAACCTGAAGACATCACATTACCTGACTTCAAATTATTCTACTAGGCTACAGTAACCAAAAGAGCCTGATACTGGCAGAAAAACAGACAAATAGATCAGTGGAACAGAATAGAGCCAAGAAATAAAGCTGCATACCTACTACCATCTGATCTTCAACAAAATTGACAAAAAACAAGCAATGGGAAAATGACTCCCTGTTCAATGAATGGTAGTGGGATAACTGGCTAGCTATATGCAGAAAATTAAAACTGGATTCCTTTCCTTTTTTTTTTTTTTTTTTCATTGATGGAGTCTAGCTCTGTCGCCCAGGCTGGAGTGCAGTGGCGCTATCTCAGCTCACTGCAAGCTCCACCTCCCGGGTTCATGCTGTTCTCCTGCTTCAGCCTCCCTAGTAGCTGGGACTACAGGGGTCTGCCACAACGCCTGGCTAATTTTATTTTTTATTTTTTTTTTTTAGTAGAGACAGGTTTTCACCACGTTAGCCAGGATGGTCTCGATCTCCTGACCTCGTGATCCGTCCACCTCGGCCTCCCAAAGTGCTGGGATTATAGGCGTGAGTCACCGCGCCTGGCCAGATTCCTTTCTTATACCATAAAAAAATCAACTTAAGATGGATTAAAAACTTACATGTAAAACCTAAAACTATAAACACCCTGGAAGATGACCTGGGAAATAGCATTCTAGACACAGGCCCTGACAAAGATTTCATGATGAAGATGCCCAAAGCAAATGCAACAAAAACAAAAATTGACAAATGGGACCTATTTAAACTAAAGAGCTTCTGCACAGCCAAAGAAACTCTCAACAGAGGAAAAAGACAATCTACAGAATAGGAGAAAATATGTGACAACTGTACATCCAACAAAGGTGTAATATCCAGAATCTATCTGGAACTTAAACAAAAGAACAAGCAAAAAACAAGCAACCACATTAAAAGATGGTCAAGAGACATGAACAGACATATTTCAAAAGAAGACATACAAGTGTCCAACAAGCATATGAAGAAATGCTCAACATCACAAATCATTAGAGAAATGTAAATCAAAGCCACAATGAGATGCCATCTCATACCCATCTGAATGGCTATTATCAAAAAGTAAAAAAATAACAGACACTGGAAAGGTTGCAGAGAAAGAGAATGCTTATACACTACTTGTGGGAATGTAAATTAGTTCAGCCATTGAGGAAAGCAATTTGGCGATTTCTCAAAGAACTGAAAACAGAAATTCAACAATGATCCTATTATTTAGTATATACTCAAAGGAATATATGTTTTCTACCATAAAGACATATGCATTTGTATGTTTATTGCAGCAGTATTCACAGTAGCCAAGACATGGCATCAACCTAAATGCCCATCAATAGTAGACTTGGTAAAGAATATGTGGTACATATACATCGTGGAATACTATGCAGCCATAAAAAGAATGAAATCATGTTCTTTGCAGCAACATGGATGGAGCTGAAGGTCATTATCTTAAGCAAACTAATGCAGGAACAGAAAAGCAAATGCCACATGTTCTGACTTATAAGTCAGAGCTAACCATTGATTACACATGGACACAAAGAAGGGAACAACAGACACTAGTGTCTACTTGAGGAGGTTGGAGGGTGGGAGGAGGGTGAGGGTAAAAAAAGTACTACCTGTTGGATACTATGTTTATTACCTGGGTGATAAAATAATCTGTATACCAATCCCCAGTGACCCGCAATTTACTTTTGTAAGAAACCTGAACATGTACCCCTGAACCTAAAATAAAAGTTAAAAAAAGAAACTATTGCATTGTAGACAGTTGTTTACAAGAGTAAAATAAGTCTAGATTTCTCAATTCTTAGGAATATTAAAAATTAGAATTTCTCAGAAGAAAAGGGAAATGTAAATCTGATAAATGATGGTAAGTTCTGAATCTGATTTAAAAGTATCAGCATGAATATATAAACCTATGACCCTGGTATATTTTAAGATTATGAGGAAAAACAAAATTTCTTAACTCTATGAGCTGAAATTATTTAGTAATACTTATCCACTCAGTAGGAATAAGCAACCCTAGTGTACATACTATGGTTTCCAAATGTCATTTTCCACTGAAATGAACCAGAGCTCATTGGAGTCCTGGCACAACAGATGCACAAGGTTAGCCTGGATTATTTTCTAACAGCCAGAATGCACAGGGGCTATCCTAGGCAGCTACTATTATATTAAAAGGACTTAATGAGCTCTGGGGATGCTTCCACTGGCCAACAATTTAACTAAGTGACCATCAATGAATAAAATAAACCTAAAGGATAAAACACACCTCATGTATGAAACCCCATGAGACTATAAAGATAATAAAAAGAAAGTGAAATGGAATTCATTAATATTTATTTCACTTATTATTTTAAAATAAACAAGAAAGTGAAACTGTCAATAATTTTTTGGGGCTTTTTATGTGTATCATTCACTGGAATACAAAATGGCAAATTAGGAGATTTTCTCTTTATAGAAATATTCTAGCTAATAAAGGAAGGAAGAATGATAAAATTAAAATGTCCTCATTTCACAAAAGTGCTAATGAATGAAGGGATCTAGGCATTTATCAACAACTACGAGTATCACAATAAGGGAAACAAGCAGGCATGTATAGCTTCTGAAAAAGGGACACAGCCCTGCCTATGAAAAGCTCTTTGTCAAAAAAGAATAAATAAGTAAACATGAATATGACCAATCTTCTAGATTCAATTTACAGGGAGTATTAAATACAGAGAATAGAGAGTAATGTTAAACACCAGCAAATGGATGTAAAAAGAAAAATCCAGAATGTGGAAAACTATAAGAGACACAGCAACTTGGTTTCTTTAACAAATAAATGACAGAGAGGGAGAGAGAGAAGAAGAAGAAGAAGTGGGACATCTGTAGACTGAAGAGCTATCAACCACTCCAAACATATACATTTTATTTGGAATCTGATTATAAAAAAGCAAATTGTAAAAGAGAACGACAGTGAAAAGCCAAAGGATGAGGTCAAGAAATAAGGGTTAATATTAATAAATGTGACAATGATATTGCAGTTATTTTATCAAAAAAGAGTAAATATCTTTTGAAATACACATTGATAAATTTACTGATAAAGTGATAGAAAATAAAAAGCTTTTTATAGAATTGTAGTTGGCATTTGTGTTTTCATTTACTCTTTTCGCTTACATTTATATTTAAAATAATAAAATCTATTACTAAGCTTTTTTAAAAAAGGTGACACTAGCCTTTAGATCACATGGCTAAAATTGAAACAATGATTTGACATTTCTCTCTTAAGCTTTTGCTCACGTATACTTGGAGCTCCCCAAGGACAAGGGCTATAGCATGTCAGCTCTATATTCAAAGTGTCTGCAATTTTGATGGTTCATAGTAGGTGTCGAGGAAATATTTATTTAAGCTGGTGTTGAATTTAACTATATTTAATCAGGTTAACTCAAACTTTAAAGATGTTCCCATATGCATGAAACGCACACTGACCTTTCCTGTTCATTTGATCACAAGACAGGAGGATGTATAAAAGTACTCATCATCATCATTTATTTCTCTCTCGCTACTCCTTCAATAAATAACGTTTCATGAAATCCTCTCCTTTGGGATAATCACAACATAGCAACGTGGGACCAAAAAATTTGCTTTACTTAGTTTGAATAGAGCATGGCTTCATCAGATATGGGATTCTTCAGTTAAAAAGATACCATAAATTTCATTTTCCAGTATTTTTTTTTTCTGATTTTGAGTAATATTTTGGAAAGAAGGTATCTTAAACTATCATCATCATCAAGACTTCCTGAGCAGCTTGGGAGATGTAGCCATGCCCCAAATTTATAAACAAGTTCCTACATAGATACAGACAAAGATTGAACATCACAGATCATTCTACGCTTTGTTACATACTTGGAAAATAAACTGTGACATTTTTATTCTGGATGATACAAAATTTAAAGGTTATTGGTTGACTTCTTTCCAAGTCAGTCATTTACTTGCTTTTTAATTTGGGGAGTTCTCAGGTACAAAATAAAGCAAAGTATACAAGATTTGCTGCAAGAAAATTTAATTCAACAATGTGGCTAGATCATAATTCATTTTATGTTGTATATTTTTAAGGACAAGAGAAGGAAAGGGAAAGAAAATTTACCAAATCCTTTCTATGTGCCAGGCCCTTTGTACATTATCTTTTAATTCTCAGGGCAGCCAGGAATGGGGGATGGCATTTTATTCATTTTACAGTAGAGGAAGTGGTGGTGGGAGTGTGTATCAGTGAGGGTAACAGACTGATTAAACTTAACTCAAAAGTGATGAGGTAGGATTCACCGTGATTTGCCTGACTCCAGTACCTATATATGCTCCTTCCCATTATAGTGAACTATATCTGCAGAATAACGAGGTTAGATTACTACTGAGTGGCAAGCCGAAAGGATGTTTTAACAGAGTCCTTCATACTAAATTAGATATCTATGTGTGACATAGAACCCAGGAAGACTTTGGTTGTAGTTCAAAGAAAATTTCCCCCAATAGATGATGGAGGTGATTTTTTTTTTATTATTATTATACTTTAAGTTCTAGGGTACATGTGCACAATGTGCAGGTTTGTTACATATGTATACATGTGCCATGTTGGTGTGCTGCACCCATCAACTGGTCAGCACCCATCAACTCGTCATTTACATCAGGTATAACTCCCAATGCAATCCCTCCCCCCTCCCCCCGCCGCCATAATAGGCCCCGGTGTATGATATTCCCCTTCCCGAGTCCAAATGATCTCATTGTTCAGTTCCCACCTATGAGTGAGAACATGCGGTGTTTGGTTTTCTGTTCTTGTGATAGTTTGCTGAGAATGATGGTTTCCAGCTGCATCCATGTCCCCACAAAGGACACAAACTCCTCCTTTTTTATGGCTGCATAGTATTCCATGGTGTATATGTGCCACATTTTCTTAATCCAGTATGTCACTGATGGACATTTGGGTTGATTCCAAGTCTTTGCTATTGTGAAAAGTGCCGCAATGAACATACATGTGCATGTGTCTTTATAGCAGCATGATTTATAATCCTTTGGGTATACACCCAGTAATGGGATGGCTGGGTCATATGGTAAATCTAGTTCTAGATCCTTGAGGAATTGCCATACTGTTTTCCATAATGGTTGAACTGGTTTACAGTCCCACCAACAGTGTAGAAGTGTTCCTATTTCTCCACATCCTCTCCCACTCCTGTTGTTTCCTGACTTTTTAATGATTGCCATTCTAACTGGTGTGAGATGGTATCTCATTGTGGTTTTGATTTGCATTTCTCTGACGGTCAGTGATGACGAGCATTTATTCATGTGTCTGTTGGCTGTATGGCTGTCTTCTTTTGAGAAATGTCTGTTCATATCCTTTGACCACTTTTTGATGGGGTTGTTTGTTTTTTTCTTGTAAATTTGTTTGAGATCTTTGTAAGTTCTGGATATTAGCCCTTTGTCAGATGAGTAGATTGCAAAAATTTTCTCCCATTCTGTAGGTTGCCTGTTCACTCTGATGGTAGTTTCTTTTGCTGTGCAGAAGCTCTTTAGTTTAATGAGATCCCATTTGTCAATTTTGGCTTTTGCTGCCGTTGCTTTTGGTGTTTTAGACATGAAGTCCTTGCCCGTGCCTGTGTCCTGAATGTTATTACCTAGGTTTTCTTCTAGGGTTTTTATGGTATTAGGTCTAACATTTAAGTCTCTAATCCATCTTGAATTAATTTTCATATAAGGAGTAAGGAAAGGATCCAGTTTCAGCTTTCTACTTATGGCTAGCCAATTTTCCCAGCACCATTTATTAAATAGGGAATCCTTTCTCCATTTCTTGTTTCTCTCAGGTTTGTCAAAGATCAGATGGCTGTAGATGTGTGGTATTATTTCTGAGGACTCTGTTCTGTTCCATTGGTCTATATCTCTGTTTTGGTACCAGTACCATGCTGTTTTGCTTACTGTAGCCTTGTAGTATAGTTTGAAGTCAGGTAGCATGATGCCTCCAGCTTTGTTCTTTTGACTTAAGATTGTCTTGGCAATGCGGGCTCTTTTTTGGTTCCATATGAACTTTAAAGCAGTTTTTTCCAATTCTGTGAAGAAACTCATTGGTAGCTTGATGGGGATGGCATTGAATCTATAAATTACCTTGGGCAGTATGGCCATTTTCACAATGTTGATTCTTCCTATCCATGAGCATGGTATGTTCTTCCATTTGTTTGTGTCCTCTTTTATTTCACTGAGCAGTGGTTTGTAGTTCTCCTTGAAGAGGTCCTTTACATCCCTAGTAAGTTGGATTCCTAGATATTTTATTCTCTTTGAAGCAATTGTGAATGGAAGTTCATTCATGATTTGGCTCTCTGTCTGTTACTGGTGTATAAGAATGCTTGTGATTTTTGCATATTAATTTTGTATCCTGAGACTTTGCTGAAGTTTCTTATCAGCTTAAGGAGATTTTGGGCTGAGATGATGGGGTTTTCTAAAAAATACAATCATGTCATCTGCAAACAGGTACAATTTGACTTCTTCTTTTCCTAACTGAATACCCTTGATTTCTTTCTCTTGCCTGATTGCCCTAGCCAGAACTTCCAACATGATGTTGAATAGGAGTGGTGAGAGAGGGCATCCCTGTCTGGTGCCAGTTTTAAAAGGGAATGCTTCCAGTTTTTACCCATTCGATGAAGATGGTTCTATGTTTATGTAACTTATAGCCATAATAGACCATGATACCATATATTCTGAAGTATTTTTTTAAATTGCAAATGCAAACAAAAAATGTACATAATGCTCTTCACGAATATGAGAAATTTGACATAGGGTCAATGGTGTCATGAATGAATGAGTTGGAAATATTATCTCAAGAGACTATATATATATAGTTTTTTGGGACAGGATCTTACTGTGTCAGTGAGGCTGGAGTGCAGTGACACAATCATGGCTCACTGCGGCCTCGACATCCCAGGCTCAGGTCATCTTCAAGGGACTTGTATTTAAAAGCTTATGTTTTCTAACAAATCTGACCCCCTGTCCACCGTGTAGTCAGTATTATTTCTTGAACCCAATTCTCTAACTATATAATCACTTGTTCATTTAACTAACTTCTGCTTTTTCTTGCTTGCAGATAATTCTGTATTGCATTTATTAACTTCTGCAGTACTCTCTTTATGGCAGATAAAACAGCTTGTGGTGTTATCCTCCTAAGGCAATGCTGATTGTTACAGAGATGTGTTATATTAAATTCTTTTTATACTAGAGATAGCTCTATGATTTATCTACAGGTTTTAGCTACACTTATTTTTGCTCTTTGTCCATTTCTCTGGGATACTATTAGGAAATGCAATGTGATTACATTGTAGTCTCCATTTTGTTGTCTACACAAAGAAATACCATACCCTAGTTTTTTGTTAAATATGTGCTTAACAGTAATATTGTTAGTTGCTGAATGTCTCAGCTTGAGCAAGAAAATATAGTTCATAGTGCAATAAAAGTAATATTCTTAATTTGAATTTGGGGTCACTGGGGCTGTGTGCTCTTGTTATCAGCTCTGGATAGAGCTGTAAAAGCCATGCTTTTAAATTATTTTTATTTTAAGCATTGCTTTTTTGGTATAATCCAAATATTTGATCTTCCTGAACAGAATAATCCCACATCATCATTCAAATAAGACAATGCATACCATGAAAAGTCTTATAATGAATTATTTGTAATTTCAAGTGTCTATTATGTCTTCAGAAAAGCATCAATCCTCAGATTGACCCATGGCTCAGGTAGAATTGTAAAAAAAGCCATTACAAGTTGTCAAAGGAAGCAATGTCTTAGAACTGGAACAGAACAAGCCAGTCCTGAGGGTTGCTTACTTAATTTTAATTAACAGTTAATTAGTTTTTCATGTAAAAGGAGTTAACTCCAGCACAGATTTGTGTGACATCAATTTTAAAATGTGATTTTCTGTATACGTTGATATCTTTTCTTAAAAGCAGGTATCTTTCTCCACAAAGATGAGTACCATAATTAATTCTCAAGGTCCGTGGGATAAGGGCTACATTTGAGGGACACAGTCTCATAAGGAGAATTTTATAATAACTCTGACAGATTGACTCACTTATAAGATGAAGTTAGATATAGGTACCTATACATATCCTGTTAGTGCTCCCAAGAAATATGGTATCAGAAGCATTTCCAGAATTCCTTGTACTACATTTTTTCACTTGTGTAGCAAAGCATGTCTGTTATTTTAAAGAGCTTGCACCAGAATTCCTTCTAGGGGGAGAATTATCTTTGATTAAGGACATATATCGACCAGTCTTTGCAGTTGTGGAAACAATAGCACCAAAACCATAGTCTGAAGGAAGATAGCACTAACAGGGATAAAGTACTCTGCCTAAGAAGCTAACAGAATTTTACACTGCACTCAGTTGTCATGTCTTCATCTTCCTCATGTCTGGAAAGTTTCTGAGTCTCCCTCTGTCTTTCATGACCTTAATACATTTGAAGAATCACCTGTTTATAAATGTCTTTCAACTTCGGTTTGTCAGTTGTTCTTCAGGTTAAATTTCAGTTGTGTGTTTTTGGCAAGAATATAAGAGCCATGATATTATACACTCAGTGCATCCTATCAGGAGGTACGTGATGTCAATATTTTTAGTGCTGTTAAATTTCTTGACTTGGTTAAGGTGATATCTATGGGATTTCTCTTCTGTAAAGTAACTATTTTTCCATTTGCAATTAATAAGTATTTTGGGAGGAAAGAATCTGAGGTTATGCAGATATCCAGTTTCACATCATATGTTTCCCATTAATTTTAGCATCATTTGTGATTCTTGTCTACAACAATTTTGACTACACTGTTTGTCTTAGATGTACTGTACTTTGAAGTGATGTCATGAATGTGTTTCTGCTAAACTGAACGAAGGTGTGAGAAACAGGACTGAAAATTATCCTAAATGTACGTTCTGAAAGAGTGAAAGGCTTGAATTATCACTGTGTGATATGAGAAAATTAGACTATAGCAGATTTGAGAGAGCAGTTTATGAATAGAATCTTGGGTATGTTTCACTTTGAGATAATTCTTAGGTATTCAAGTAGATATATCAACTAGACATCAAATAAATGAGCCTGGAGTTCAAGAAGAGGAATGAGATAGAGGTATAAATTTGGGAACATTTAAAGCAACAGGATTGTATATAAGGCATTGGGATTGTATAAGATCCTAAGTGAGTGTACATAGAGAGAGAAGAAATCTAAAGACTGAGCCCTGAAGTAACCCTGAGGTTAAGGAATCAAAAATTTTGCAAAATCAGAAAGTCAGAATAAGAAATGTTCACAAGAACTTAAGACCCTAGGAAAAGAAAGCTTCACAAGAGCATTGGAATTCAAGAAAAAGAACATGGAAACTTTGAGCCAAGTCTCATAGATTGACCTGAGGACCTTATTTAATTGCTTGGCCCTGTGAGAATAATATGTGAATTCATTGCTAGAGTTTCTTTCCAACTCAACCATTTCAATTCAACATCAGTGGGATGAATACAAATTGTTTATGTTAGTAAATCCTGCCTGAAAGGAAAGGTTATATGAATGTGTCAAAGTCAGCAGTAGTCAAATCCCGAAAGACCAGAAAAATGCCAATTTCCTAGGATTTAGACCATATTTTCTTTTTCATCAGAAGAGCCAAAGAAGTAGTTTACTCAAGAAACAGGGAAAATAGCTTACTGTTGATCTGGGGTGAGATCAACAGTTTTTTTTGTTTGTTTGTTTTGTTTTTTGAGACAGAGTCTTGCTCTGTAGCCCAGGCTGGAGTGCAGTGGCCGGATCTCAGCTCACTGCAAGCTCCGCCTCCCGGGTTTACCCCATTCTCCTGTCTCAGCCTCCCGAGTAACTGGGAGTACAGGCACCCGCCACCTCGACGGGCTAGTTTTTTGTATTTTTTAGTAGAGACGGGGTTTCACTGTGTTAGCCAGGATGGTCTTGATCTCCTGACCTCGTGATCCGCCTGTCTCGGCCTCCCAAAGTGCTGGGATTACAGGCTTGAGCCACCGCGCCCGGCCAAGAATAGATAGTTCCAATTAATTTGATATTATTTTAAATTCTCAGATTTAAATAGGGAGAGAGAAGATCTGGGCATGTTACTTCATATAATATGGGAGCTTTGCTAGATCTCAAATGCTTCAGAAATGATGAGGTGCTGATTATAGTAAAATTTGTTGTCATTATTTCAGCATTAATTCAAAGGCTTTCAATTTATTATTCTTTGGGGGAAAAGGAATAACTGTGATTCATTTAACTTGGGGGAGTTAATCGATATCAAACTATTATTCAAAGCCGGCAATTACTTCCTTTTAAACTAAATTTTGTTTTATTGTTTTAATTTATCTACAAGACCTTGTTACACTTCAGTTTAAGGAAGTATATGGAATAATATATTTTGGAATAAGTCAAGTTTCGGGACTAAATATACAGTATAAAAAACACTATTAGTGTTCTGGGATCAATATTTTCCTTTTAGGCAAAGGGATAATTTAAAACTATCCTGGGGAGATCAAAACTGAATCAAAAAGACAGATCAAATCATTGCTTTTTGTTCACCACACACCTCAACCTTAAATTGCTTAAATTTTCTCCTAATTGCCCAAAGGAAACCCAGGGACACAACCAATATTGGTTTACAATGTTATGAAGCTGAAAATAATTGTTTTGCTGTTATATATTTCCTTAGTGTATTATACCTATTTGATTCTACATTTTAAAATATACTATCTGTGTGAACTTTAGCATGAAATTGTTTCCTACTAACGTAGTTTGACTTATTTATACATACATGCTTTCTCTGATTATTCAAACTTATTAGAATAGCATGTCAAACACATTGGTGGGAAGATGGAAATTTCACTAAAAATATGCGTCTAATCTTATTTTATCCGAAGCTACTCTTTGCAGATTACTGGGCTGATTCCACCAGATGTAGGTAAACGGGATGGAGTTGGGGTCTGCAGAGTTAATTAAGATAGAGCATCCTTCTAAAGATAGTTCAAACTGCAACAAGTCAGGAGAGGGAACTACAAAGCCAATGTTTTTAGAAGAAAATTAAGGTCAAATGTATGGTATTAAAACAATAGTCCAGTGTTTGGCACCTACTTTGTGGTTAACATTTGCTGGTGAATAAGTAAATTAATAAGTGAATACAATGCCATTGAATCCAAGGAATAGTAAATGAAGCTACAATGGAAGCTGAGGTCGTAAGCTAGTCATAGAATCAAATCAGAAAGGATATTAGAGACTGCTATGAAAACCATGGGAATATCAAGGATTTATTTCATTGACATCTATGTACTGTGTCAGACATGCTTAAAGACAGAAGGCAAAAGTAATTAAACTATGCTACCTATTTACTATACTTTTTCTATCTTTTTGGGATATTAAGTCATTTTGATACAGAGCGATTTGAAAATACACATTTGAAAGAATTTTGAGAGACGTGATATAATTATGACATTACCAGATATATCCATCTTCTAAGTAGTTCATCACTGAAAAGTTAAAAAAAAAAAAAAACCTCATTGGAGTACAAGTGCTGCTGTGAATTTAAAAATATACTCTTTTAAAGGATTACAACTTTTGCATATATTTTTAAAGTTTTGTTATAAAATGATTTCACGCTTATAGAAAAGTTGCAAAATTGATACAAATAGCTACCATATATGCTTCACCTAGATTATGCAAATATTTTATGGTAATTTCTTTATCCTTCACTTCAAAGTACTCTAATATGTTTATTCTAAATACAGTATGATTATCAAATTCAAGAAATTAACACTGACAGAATGCTATTATCACAGATTTCCTTTAGGTTTTACCAATTGTCCCATGAGTGTCCTAAATAAGAATTTCTTTTATTGTTTCCAGCCCAGAATCAAATCCAGATCACATTCAGTATTTAGTTGTCATGTGTCTGTAGTCACCTTTAACAGAATAGTTCAACATTTTTATAAACTTGACATTTTTAAATGTCTAAAGTAGTTATTTGGTAGAATGTCCCTCAGTTGGGTTGTCAAATTTTTCCTCATGATTAGATGTAGGTAATAATTTTTCTAAGAGGATCACCAAAGAAGAAACGTTGTATCCTTCTTGTTGCATCATATCAGGAGAGACAAGTATCCCCCTTGTCCATTACAAAATGCAAAATGACTGGGGTTGGTCCTCTATCTTGCTTTCTTCAATGTAGTTATTCTTTTAAAGACAGTCATTTGTTTCTGTTTGTATTCTGTTGTGGGTACCTCCCCAATTCTTCCTCTTATTTCCAGTATATAATGTATTAGAGTCCAGGTGCTGTGGCTCACGCCTGTAATCCCAGCACTTTGGGAGTCCAAGGTGGGCGGATCACCTGAGGTCAGACATTCAAGACTAGCCTGGTCAACATAGTGAAACCCCATCTCTACTAAAAATACAAAAAAAAATTAGCTGGGCATGGTGGTGGGTGCCTATAATCCCAGCTCAGGAGGCAGAGGTTGTATATTTTTTCTCATATATATATATATTAGAAAAGTGGCCAGGTATCGTGACTTATGCCTGTAATCCCAGCACTTTAGGAGGCTAAGGTGAGAGGATCATTTGAGAGCAGGAGTTTGAGATCAGCCTGGGCAACATAGCAAGAACCTGTCTCCACAAAAAAATTAAGATAAAAAAAAATTAGCCAGGCATGGTGGTGTGTGCCTATAGTCCCAGGTATTTGAGAGGCTAAGGCAGAGGATCATTTGATCCCAGAACTTCACGGCTGCAGTGAGCTATGACTGCATCACTGCACTCCTGCCTGAGCAACAGAGCAGCAGCCTAGCTCTAAAGAAAAGTATACACACACACACACACACTTTTTAAAACTATGCACAACTCCCAAACTACACAAAAATCTACAAGTTAAGAAACAAATGTGAAGATTCTGCCAATGAGTCATAGGCCAGGACTTTATTTTCTGACCTGTTAACCCAGGATTCCTATTGTAACTGTAATCGCATCAGCATGAACTTCGTATTCAACAACACTCAAGAGATCTGGTATTCCCCTTTCTTCAATGTATGGTAACTTGAGTAAAAGGTCATAGGTTGTTTGTAGGGAAGTCGTTCCTATAAACTCTTGCCCTGGTTTTGTAGAGTCTTTCTTCATTAAGATGCAACCCCTTCCTTAGCTGTTTGGGTCTGGGTATGAGGACTAATCATATCTAGGAAATGTGAGGGGCTTGTGACTTTGTAGTGGGCAGCTGACTTCAAC
Source organism: Chlorocebus sabaeus (assembly GCF_047675955.1). Taxonomy (NCBI): domain Eukaryota; kingdom Metazoa; phylum Chordata; class Mammalia; order Primates; family Cercopithecidae; genus Chlorocebus; species Chlorocebus sabaeus. The sequence goes on from NC_132919.1 coordinate 44,268,037, forward strand.
TTTCTGCCCAACTATTCTTGATTTCCTTTGATTCTATTAAACAATGTCTTTTTAGTTGTTTATCTATCCTGCTCCTAAAATGACATATTCTATTAACCATCTCCATAGATAGCTATGGATTGGGCCTTCCAGAGGCTATTCTGATCTTTCCAATTGCAGTTGTGCCTACCCCTGCACATTGAAATAGCCCACCTTGCTTTTGTTGGTTAAGTGCTGCCACCTGGCCTTTGTTTCTCAGTTCCTGTCATGCCCATTGTTATTAGAGAGCCCAGTTTGTAACAGCATCTCTTTCAGATAGCATTGCACACAAGGAACAGCTTCTTTGGGTCTCTTAATGACACTGTAATGCTGGCTTCCTTTTCCTTGATGCATTCTTTATCACTTTTGTAAATAGAATAAAATGTACTCTAGACCCTCTTGAGAAATATCACTAGATGATGTTTTGCGGTTTTGTTTTGGGTTATTTATTTATTTATTATTTTTGGTCTACCATGTAAGTAGATTTATTTCAATAGGTCCATTTTCTGGGCCTTTGATCTTTATCTTCATGATTTACTATGGCAATTATGGCACCTGTGCTTCTATTTTTTTCCAGGCTCCCAAGAGCCATTCCGGAAGCATATGAGAATCTTCATCTGGGTGTTAAACCCTGAATCACAGTAGTGCTTCCATGTTAACAAACTCTTTATTCAGTTATATATTTATATATAACTGAATAATACATATTTATATATATTTTGACTCCTTTGATCCAACATTGTCAGTATCTACTATTCAATATAATTTCTTAGTTCCTCACAATATATTAGCCAGGCCATGAAGTTTGCATGGTTACATTCATCGTTATTCCTTAGCAAATGACAGTAATGCTGAGATTTGACCCTAGTTATAAGTGTGGTAGCCAGGAGGGGAGCTAAGGCTACCCTGAGGAGGGCAAGCATTATGGTATAAGGCACCTGTCTCATTTGAGGCTTCTGCATAGTCTCTTAGCAAGAATGAGGCTTTATACTCCAAGGGGAGTGGGTCACTTCTGCAAACACAGAAATATTAGGGTAATCAGCAGATTCAAGTTTAAGTGCGTCTACCCATATATCTCTATTCCAATATCAACATCCCAGCCCTTTCTTATCATAGCCCTAACTTTGGCATAGGAGACTTACCTAGGCTGAGAAGTCAGCCTTCTCTAAGGTTCTGCCACTCTTAAATGATCTCTTGTACCTTCACTGTGCCTTCAGTCTTCAGTTCTGTCTGTCCTCCAACTGCAGAAGATGAGGTGTCTGTATAACGAAGTCACACATGCCTTCTGCCCCTCACACTGTTTAACACGGATGATTACTAAACCTGTGCTTGTCATCTGCACTTTACATGAATCAATAGTACTTAGTAATAGACACACAGTGCCATTGTTTCTATACTCTTTTCTTTATTCCTCTTAAAGGTAAGAGACACTCTCCAGATAGTAAATTAGGAATTATTTGCAGTTGATTTATTGAGAGAGCGCTCTTAGGAGAAGGTGAGGAAAGCAGGATAGAACGAGGGAGGAGAAAGGCAAGCAACTTTGTGACTCTGTGTTGTGCAAGCAACTGCACAGAACCTTTAGTCTGATCTCTTGGGGAGCTCTGCAGTATTAATTGCCCCACAGAGTTGATTCCACCTTGAGGAAGAAGGGTGGGGGAGTTTTGTGTCCCAATGTCAGCCAGTAATTGTCTTACCCCTGGGAACATAGGCATAACTTACTTGGCAAGGTAACTCCCATTTGGCTGAGGACAATTCTGTAGATAAGGGGTAACTGTTAGCAACCAATAATTAAAGCAACTGGGAGATGAATGCACTATTTCACTAAAAGGATCTAGGAGGTACACCTATGAGCACCACTACTTAGATAAATACATCCAACACATGATAAGCAAGAGAAAGGGGATTGGGGAAACATTGGCTTAATAGTACTCCCACCATCCCATCTTCAACTGGAACCTCTCCTTAGCTAATTACAGCTGCGAAGCTGCACGCAGGTGAAGAGGGATCCTGTTGATGCATTCCATAGACGTCAGCATCCCAGGGCACACAGCAGACAGGTAAAGGTTATGAAGAACAATTCTAGATGGGTAAATGAAAAACATCTATTATCCAAAATAACATTGTAACCAATAATCATTTGGATTTATGTTTTATCTTTGTAATCAAATACATTTAAAAAGCCCTCTAAAATCTAAGTACCACGTTTCAGCCTTCAAATTGCCAACAATATTAGCAAAATGTGTCGAGATTCAAGCTGTCTTATGTACTGTTATTGGGAGAGTAAATTAAAATTTTTTTTTTCTGGAAGAAAATAGGACAATCCATTCCAAATGGTTAAAAATTGCATAAACAGATCAACACAGAAATTACAGCAGAAATTTAACCTATGAAAATATTACAGAATTTTAAAAATATTCATAGAAATTTAACTTAAGAAAAATATCATAAACATTGACAAAGATTTAACTCTAAAAGGGATTATCGTATTATTATTTGTAACAGGAAAATAATTCACAGTGTATGTTTAAGGGAACAAAGAAGGTTTTAAACAGTCTTCACGGAATTGTAGAATTTTGTTAGTTTTTGAACAATTATTTTCTTAAAAAGCTATTATTTAGCTTACCTTTACAAATGAAGAAGATAAATTGGGTTTCGGGGTACAAACTTCAAAATTCAGATTTTAGAAAAATAAAAGATAAATGAGACCAACATAAAATAAATAGAGGGCAGGGCATGATGGCTCACACCTTTAATCCCAACACTTTGGGAGGCTGAAGTGGGCGGATCACTTGAGCTCAGGAGTTTGAGACCAGCCTGGGAAAAATGGTGAAACTCCATCTCTACTATTAATAAACAAAAAAAATACAAAAATTAGCCAGGCATGGTGGTGCATCCCTGTAGTTCCAGCTACTTGGGAGGCTGAGGCAGGAGAATCGCTTGAACCTGGGAGGCGGAGGTTGCAGTGAGCCAAGATCATGCCACTACACTCCAGCCTGGGTGACAGAGCGACAGTCTATCTCAAAAATAAATAAATACATAAATAATAAAAATAAATAAATAGGAACACGATTTTTGAGGCCATCCTTGCTCAAATTTGAACTTTTGATCAATTATCTCTCACAACATGCAACTTAAAAAGAAGCCCCAATCTGTAGGAGGCTTCATATGTAGCCGTCAGTATACTCATCAGGATATGTGCAAAAAGTACATTCTAATTGCAGAAGTGTGCAAAATACCTTTATCTCTCTCAAGCTTTTAAGATGTCATGGACCAATAATATTTATATTTTCCCAGGACCGTTTATCCAACTTTGCTCAGAAAGCAGCTACGCTTCTCTTCTGAATCCCCTGACCTTCTTGATACTGTTATTTGTCTAGTAGAGCCTGCTTGACAACAATCATATGGCCTTTATTTATTTAGTTTTTTAAAAAATGTTTTTAGAGATGGGGTCTCACTCTTGCACAGGCTGGAGTGCAGAGGCGCCATTATAGCTCACTCCAGCCTCATTCTCCTGGGCTCAAGAGATTCTCCCACCTCAGCTTCCTGAGGTATGTGCCACCACGCTCAGCTTCCTATGGCCTTTCAGCAGAAGTTTTTAACTAGTGATATCCCAAAACCATGGTATAAAGAACTTCAGATCCACTCGGTCTCTACTTCCCCAATTTCACATATATTTCATAAACGTCAGTTACTTTCAAGGCACTGTCAAAATATTATGAAAACGTGGAAATGACAAAGGAGATTATTGGGTGTTCTCTCAAAGCAGTGCTGGATTTGCCGTTTTGATTGACTTTTTATTGACTGGGTTCTTTAACAGCTTAGAAGGGGCAGGAATTCACTTGTAGATTTATGTCTGATAGAGATGCAAATCATTTTTTTCCAGAAGAATAGATAACCACAAAGTTTATGGTTTATTAACCTATTGGATGTTAACAGTGTTGTATCTCATTCAGAAATCTTATTCTAACATTGCTTTATTAAATTGTCTATAAATAGCTAACCACCTTAAATTCTCATGTGAACCAGTTTTAACATTGCTTCATTAATTAACGAGTTAAATAATATCACTGACATATGTTCCTTTGATATTTTTATGAGAAGTATGTTATTACATTTTAGAAAATTATATATTAGGAACACTCTCTTAGGTGCCACACATTAAAATGAGAACAAGTTAGAGGCTGTGAGTGAAAATGAAGAACAACCATCATTATGCCTAAGATGATGATGGAAGTGGTGATGGTGTTTGCACCTAAGGGGGAGAAAGAGATAAACTAAAATGATAATTGTTATAGATTTAAAGCATATGTTCCAGGTTGGGAAAAAAAGTAATGTATGTCTCTCATTAAAAAAGTTAAATGGGGCCAGGCACAGTGGCTCATGCCTGTAATCCCAGTACTTCGGGAGGCAGAGGCAAGTGGATCATCTGAGGTCAGGAGTTCGAGACCAGCCAGGCCAACATGGTGAAACCCCATCTCTACAAAAAATTCAGAAAATTAGCCAGGCATGGTGGCAGGCACCTGTGATTCAAGCTGCTCCAGAGGTTGAGGCAGGAGAATTGCTTGAACCCAGGAGGCAGAGGTTGCAGTGAGCCGAGGTCTTGCCATTGTACTCTAGCCGGGGCAACAAGAGTGAAACTCCATCTCAAAAAAAAAAAAAAAAAAAAAAGATACCATTTTTATCATGTACATCGTTGCAACATTTCATAGCTATCACTGCTATAAATCTTATTTTACATTTAATCTTAAAATTTTTGTGGTGCAGCTTGTCTCAAAAATCTTTTATTTTATTTATTTATTTTTTTTTTGACATGGGTCACTTACTTTAATAACAATACATATACCATGTTATCACCATGGAATGTAAATTTAGATTAGACAAGAGAATTTCACAAGTGTAATAGCCTTCTGTAATACATAAAAGTTTGGGTATACTGTCTGGCCAAACCAGCTTGCTCATAAGTCATTAATCAAATCCATTACAGGTAATTTGTTCAGTTCAATGTTTACAATTCTTATGGAAAAAATAAGCAACACACACGTTTAAAAAGTGTTCACTTACCTTTCCATGAGTGCTTAAAATACGTATTTCTATTTCAAGATGACATTTAAAAATTTTATCAGCAGCAAAAATATAATTTGCAATTACAAAAAACGAAACTAGAATCCTTAAGTTATTCTCATGTTTACAATTGTGATTCTTTAATAAATATTACTATTATGCAGTTCTATTGTAAGCTTTCTGGATTTGGTTTAAACACATGCACATATATTGTCAACTGTGGGAAGCTTTACAAATTATATTCCATGCACTTTTTGGACAGAGTTCTAACAGAGCCAGACAGTCCATAAAATAGGTAGAAAAAAGTTGAATTAACTGGGGCAAATAGGACTCTTATACAACATCCAAAATACGAGATTCTGCAGCAAACTGGGAGTACCTTCAGGACTGGCCTGTTATCTTCTTTAGAACTAAGTTCATCTTAAAAATTTAAGAAGGTGGACATTTCAACACTATCAAGTACATTTAGGTGACAGGTTTAAGTTAACTTGACTTCCTTGAATGACCTAGTTAGTAAACTAGTCACTAGTAATTCGGTCACCAGGCACATCAAGCCTGTAAGAAAGGAAGCCAGTATTCAAAATGCCGTGTTACCATCTAAATCCATACAAATTAGTTTATTTTCAACAATAATAGGTAACTTCAATAATGAGACATCTAACTAAAGCAAGTTCCTCCAACAAGACCAAGACAGCATCTCTTCTTCTAAGGCTTAGGTTTTGCCCAGAATTCCCGATACATGGAAATGCCCATACCAATAGTCATTGCTCCTACAACAAAGCCTTGGGCTGCCACACGCATGTGGATCAGATGAAGGGACATTTTAGTATTTCCCCTCCTCTTCAGTTTGTATAATCCATATGCAACAATTGCTGCAAAACCTGCCATTCCAATGGGTACGAATGGTGCCTTTTTAGCTTTTCGAATTAGTTTGGATCCCTGATCTTCCTCATATGAAGGAAGGGAAACACCTGTGTCTGTTGACATAGTGACTGCTTGAAGAATCACCCTGAGAGAGAATTTCTGAGGTTCTAGAGTGAGAAAACCTCTCACACGCCAACCGGCTTCCGATCCCTGCAGTAGTCTCAAAAATCTTTTAATAAATGTAGGAAGAATAATGACATCTGCATATGGGTGAGCAAACTAATGCACTGATAGAAGAGGATCCTCCCACCCACACAAAGGAAAATCCTGTTTTTTTAAAAAAAGATAATGCTGTCTTTAAGTCAACAAGTTCATGATGAAAACAAAAGTCTTTGCAATTACTTTGCTCAATGGAAAGTTATTAAATTGCTAGGTATCTTTTTTAAGCCACAACTGGAGTTAATATTGTAACCATTGAAATCGATTCTGTGAAATAAATTCCTAGCTCTCTCTTTAATGCAAGATAACAGATATATGCACCAAAATCTAATGATGCCTAATCTCCATCAGGGGTAACAGACTGAATTTAATGCAAAAGATTTTACTACATCATTAGCCTGTCCACTTTGCAAAGTGTTTAATAGCAGAGATTTTTCCATAGAGTGATTACAGCTGTGTTTCAGATTTATATTTCTGTTTCTGCATAGTTAACTATCAAAATTGCTTTTAATTTAATGACCTGCCAATGCTTAGATATTACATTTGTTCTTCTTCTAGAAGTAGGGTACATCTACATAGACTCATTTTTTTTTTTTATTTTAATGGTTCATTCTTTATAAAAAGATTTTTGCAAACATTTGCCTGAAGATGTGCTTGATTAGACTACTTTAAAATTCTTATTCTGCAAAGACTTTGTGTGTGTGTGTGTGGCAATCTTGCCACTTCTTCCTATTGCACAACTCTTGAAGTACCAGCTTTACATTTTAAAAGAGCCAAATGTGATATGATCAACCAGGACATTTTGATATAAATGTCTAATAATTTTCTTCTGTTTATCTAGTTTAGACCAGAGTCTAAAGATTTCATTTTATGACTAATCTCACAGATAATTTTATGCATTTAGGAAGATACCGCCCTATTTTGTGAGACCTTTTTCCCTTATCTGCTATTTCAGACATTTGGCAAAGGTAGACGTTGACTGACTGACAATTAAAACTGTGAAAAGAAAATGTCATTGATGAAAGCACGATTCCTTCTAAAGAATCAAGAGTGAATAAGAGACATCTAGGAGACAATTGTTATCAGATGCATTTCTGGAAATTTTTCCAGTTACAAGAAAAGCTGTCAGGGGAAACCATATTTATTTCTTCACATTTAAATTTCAGAACAATCCTGAGACGTTTTTTGCATTTTGTAAAACATCAAGCATTAATTCATCCTGCCCTCTCATCATTCTGAATAATTAACATTGATAAAATAGAAAGGAATGATATATTATTGGAATTTCTTGTCCTTTTTTAATTTTCAGTTTTGTTTTTAGAATTCATACTACAAATATCAGCATTTATGATTGTATAAAAGTTGAATAATACTGCAACTATTTAGGATGATTCCAATATAATCGGAAATACATAAAAATCAAAATTTCAAGGTTAAACCTAAAGATCTCACCCTATACCACATTTGAATTTTAAAAACATATTCAACAGGACTTTTTTTTCCCAAAATCTATCTCCTTTTAAATTCTGTCCATTGTTTCTGATTCTGGTCTCTAATTTATCATCTATATAAGTATCAGACTTTTGAAAGTCAGTGTTTGCTCAGTTTATAGCATCTTTTAAAGAAAGTTGCATTCACCTATATATTTACTAAGGTTATCTATATGACCATATCCTGAAGCTTTAAATATTTACACACCTCATCACTAGGCAATCAGTTCATAAACTGAACTGTTAACTTTGGTGTGGTCTTGTACCAAAAGATGAGTTGGGTAGATGAAATTCCCACTTTTGGATACTTGAATTGTGAATTATAAAGTAACTGAAGTAGTTGGTAATAGGAATAAGCACGAAGGTATCTACAGCAAAGGTGGAACTTGGCTCGGATATCGTAACAGATCTGCCTGAGTGGTCAGAAACTTGAATTTAGAGAAATACATGTACAGAATAGAGGTCAGTAAAGCTGGTAGACAGTGAAAGAGGAAGCAACAAGGCATCTAGAGGAAACAACAACAAGAAAGCCAAGGGAATAGTGATCATAACACTGGTAAAGCATAGATTGAAGCGCAATGAAATCACGTTTCAGTTTCTGGATTTAGTTTGCATTTCAATGATGCTCAATGGTATATTAGTATATTTTCTTAGATTATTTCCATGTGATTCCATACTGATTGTTGTAACAACCACCATCCCTATTTTCATCTACTTATGAAAAGCTCTCTTTCTTTGTTTTTGTTTTTTATTTGTATGTATGTATGTATGTATGTATTTAGACAGAGTTTTGCTCTTGTTGCCCAGGCTGGAGTGCAATGGCATGATCTCGGCTCACTGCAACCTCCACCTTTCAGGTTCAAGGGATTCACCTGCCTCAGACTCCTGAGTAAGTGGGATAACAGGGTCCACCACCAGGCTCCGGCTAATTTATTTATTTTTAGTAGATACGGGGTTTCACCATGTTGGCCAGGCTGGCCTCAAACTCTTGACCTCAGGCGATCCACCCGCCTCGGACTCCCAAAGTGCTGGGATTACAGGTATGAGCCACTATGCCCAGCCAGAAGACTCTCTTTTTAATCACAAAGACCTAACTGAAACAACTTGGGTGAGCATAATATTAGACACCAGCTTTTATATCTCTGTGGATTTTCTCTACATATACTGTTTTACTGCTTCCTACTACTCTAATCATTCAGAACAGTTTGATATTCATTGAACTGATCTCCCATGGAGAATGTTTGAAAATATCAATGAAAGAATTGTAACAACCTCATTAAGACATGGCATTTCATATAACACACCACAGACCTTTTTGTTCCCTGAAGACTGAACTTTTGCTTGCAGTTGTGATACAAAACTAAAGGGCATTTTCAAAAGCAAAAGAAAAGTAAAATTATTTTGAAGATATGGGGTAGAGAATGATAAAGTAAATCACAAACTAGACCAAAAAAGTCCAGTTGTTGAACAAATAATAATCAAGTATATTCATTATTATTTCTGGACAAGATGGAGTAATGGAGATCCAATTTTTCTTCCCACCTCAAATAATAAAAATATTGAACAAATGTATTAACCAGCGGATTTCCGACATGAGATATCGGGCACCAGAGGACAGTAATACTGACAAAGGGAAAACAAATGAGTCATATAATTGACCCTGGTAGCAGCACAGGCAGCATGTAGGGTCTCCTTGAGATGAGGAGACAGAGTTTGGACCAAGTACAGAGAGTCCAAGGCAGCTCAAAGTCCCAGAGTAGTGCATTGAAGAGGGAGTTTCAGAAATCTACAATATGTCCCATTAGAGTTGCTCTGTGCTATGTGTGATGAAACTACCCACGACAAGGAAAATAACCATCCACATAAGAAAAAAGGAACCCATTTTCAGTTCACAGAGTACCAGTATTTCTACCAGCCAGACTGAAGAATCTTATTTATCCAGGAACATTAGGTAGAGTACTTTGAGGGTCATTGTCTCAGCTGTGGAGCAAAACTAGCCCTAATGTTTTCTTCTCCGGTGTCACCTAAGAAAGCTTAAAAGCCAGCCTTGAAATAATCAGATTGATTCCCTGTAACTTAACGATATCCCAGAACAAAACTAAAAATATTTATAGAAATAAAAAAGAGCCAGGTCAAATATTCACCATGATAAGGTAAAAATCACGATGTTTCTCATCTAGTCACATATGCCTAGGCATGCAAAAAAGCAAGAAAATATGACACAGGAGGTGGAAATCCAATTAATAGAAACAGATTCAAAAATGAAAAATGATGGAATCAATAGATATTAAAATCGTTATTATTTTATTTCATATACTAAAAAAGGTTAAAAATTTGAGTTTATTAAATAGAGGCATGGAAGATATAAAAAGACCTAAATCAAACTTTTAAAAATGAAAACTATAATGGTCGAAGAGAAAAAAATATGTTGGAGATTAGTAATATATTAAATATTATAGATGAAAGATTAATAAACTTGAGAAATCAATAGAAATTATCCAAAATGAAACACAAAAAGAAAAAGAGATCACAATATGAGCACTGTACCCGAAAAAAGAATAACACATATTATTTTCAAGTGCACATGGAACAGTTACCAAAACAGGCAATATTTTTAAACAGACCATAAGTCACAATCAATTTAAGACTGTTTACATTAGACAAAGCATGGTCTCTGACCACATAAATTAAAAGAACTCAAAGAGAGGGGAAACAAATGAGTTGTACAATTGACCTCTCTCTAAATCAAAGAGAATTTAGAGTATCTTGAAGTGAGTAAAAATAAAAACAAAGCATATACAAATTTGTAGGATGAAGATAAAACAGTATCTAGAGCAAAGTATATAGAACTAAATGTCTATTAGAAACAACAGGGGGGCGGAGCAAGATGGCCGAATAGGAACAGCTCCAGTCTCCAACTCCCAGCGCCAGCGACACAGAAGACCGGTGATTTCTGCATTTTCAACTGAGGTACTGGGTTCATCTCACTGGGGAGTGCCAGACGATCGGTGCTGGTCAGCTGCTGCAGCCCGACCAGACCAGCCAGAGCTGAAGCAGGGCAAGGCATTGCCTCACCTGGGAAGCGCAAGGGGGAAGGGAATCCTTTTTCCTAGCCAGGGGAACTGAGACACACAACACCTGGAAAATCGGGTAACTCCCACCCCAATACTGAGCTTTAAGCAAACAGGCACACCAGGAGATCATATCCCACACCTGGCCGGGAGGGTCCCACACCCACGGAGCCTCCCTCATTGCTAGCACAGCAGTCTGTGATCTACCGGCAAGGCAGCAGCGAGGCTGGGGGAGGGGCGCCCGCCATTGCTGAGGCTTAAGTAGGTAAACAAAGCTGCTGGGAAGCTTGAACTGGGTGGAGCTCACAGCAGCTCAAGGAAACCTGCCTGTCTCTGTAGACTCCACCTCTGGGGACAGGGCACAGTAAACAATAACAAACGCAGCAGAAAGCTCTGCAGACGCAAACGACACTGTCTGACAGCTTTGAAGAGAGCAGTGGATCTCCCAACACGGAGGTTGAGATCTGAGAAGGGACAGACTCCCTGCTCAAGTGGGTCCCTGACCCCAGAGTAGCCTAACTGGGAGACATCCCCCACTAGGGGCAGTCTGACACCCCACACCTCACAGGGTGGAGTACACCCCTGAGAGGAAGCTTCCAAAGCAAGAATCAGACAGGTACACTCGCTGTTCAGAAATATTCTATCTTCTGCAGCCTCTGCTGCTGATACCCAGGCAAACAGGGTCTGGAGTGGACCTTAAGCAATCTCCAACAGACCTACAGCTGAGGGTCCTGACTGTTAGAAGGAAAACTATCAAACAGGAAGGACACCTACACCAAAACCCCATCAGTACATCACCATCATCAAAGACCAGAGGCAGATAAAACCACAAGGATGGGGAAAAAGCAGGGCAGAAAGCTGGAAATTCAAAAAATAAGAGCGCATCTCCCCCAGCAAAGGAGCGCAGCTCATCGCCAGCAACGGATCAAAGCTGGACGGAGAATGACTTCGACGAGATGAGAGAAGAAGGCTTCAGTCCATCAAATTTCTCAGAGCTAAAGGAGGAATTACGTACCCAGCACAAAGAAACTAAAAATCTTGAAAAAAAAGTGGAAGAATTGATGGCTAGAGTAATTAATGCAGAGAAGGTCACAAACGAAATGAAAGAGACGAAAACCATGACACGAGAAATACGTGACAAATGCACAAGCTTCAGTAACTGACTTGATAAACTGGAAGAAAGAATGTCAGCGATTGAGGATCAAATGAATGAAATGAAGCGAGAAGAGAAACCAAAAGAAAAAAGAAGAAAAAGAAATGAACAAAGCCTGCAAGAAGTATGGGATTATGTAAAAAGACCAAATCTACGTCTGATTGGGGTGCCTGAAAGTGAGGGGGAAAATGGAACCAAGTTGGAAAACACTCTTCAGGATATCATCCAGGAGAACTTCCCCAACCTAGTAGGGCAGGCCAACATTCAAATCCAGGAAATACAGAGAACGCCACAAAGATACTCCTCGAGAAGAGCAACTCCAAGACACATAATTGCCAGATTCACCAAAGTTGAAATGAAGGAAAAAATCATAAGGGCAGCCAGAGAGAAAGGTCAGGTTACCCACAAAGGGAAGCCCATCAGACTAACAGCAGACCTCTCGGCAGAAACTCTTCAAGCCAGAAGAGAGTGGGGGCCAATATTCAACATTCTTAAAGAAAAGAATTTTAAACCCAGAATTTTATATCCAGCCAAACTAAGTTTCATAAGTGAAGGAGAAATAAAATCCTTTACAGATAAGCAAATGCTTAGAGATTTTGTCACCACTAGGCCTGCCTTACAAGAGACCCTGAAGGAAGCACTAAACATGGAAAGGAACAACCGGTACCAGCCATTGCAAAAACATGCCAAAATGTAAAGACCATCAAGGCTAGGAAGAAACTGCATCAACTAACGAGCAAAATAACCAGTTAATATCATAATGGCAGGATCAAGTTCACACATAACAATCTTAACCTTAAATGTAAATGGACTAAATGCTCCAATTAAAAGACACAGACTGGCAAACTGGATAAAGAGTCAAGACCCATCAGTCTGCTGTATTCAGGAGACCCATCTCACACGCAGAGACATACATAGGCTCAAAATAAAGGGATGGAGGAAGATTTACCAAGCAAATGGAGAACAAAAAAAAGCGGGGGTTGCAATACTAGTCTCTGATAAAGCAAACTTTAAACCATCAAAGATCAAAAGAGACAAAGAAGGCCATTACATAATGGTAAAGGGATCAATTCAACAGGAAGAGCTAACTATCCTAAATATATATGCACCCAATACAGGAGCACCCAGATTCATAAAGCAAGTCCTTAGAGACTTACAAAGAGACTTAGACTCCCGTACAATAATCATGGGAGACTTCAACACTCCACTGTCAACATTAGACAGATCAACGAGACAGAAAGTTAACAAGGATATCCAGGAATTGAACTCATCTCTGCAGCAAGCAGACCTAATAGACATCTATAGAACTCTCCACCCCAAATCAACAGAATGTACATTCTTCTCAGCACCACATCGTACTTACTCCAAAATTGACCACGTAATTGAAAGTAAAGCACTCCTCAGCAAATGTACAAGAACAGAAATTATAACAAACTGTCTCTCAGACCACAGTGCAATCAAACTAGAACTCAGGACTAAGAAACTCAATCAAAACCGCTCAACTACATGGAAACTGAACAACCTGCTCCTGAATGACTACTGGGTACATAACGAAATGAAGGCAGAAATAAAGATGTTCTTTGAAACCAATGAGAACAAAGATACAACATACCAGAATCTCTGGGACACATTTAAAGCAGTGTGTAGAGGGAAATTTATAGCACTAAATGCCCACAAGAGAAAGCAGGAAAGATCTAAAATTGACACTCTAACATCGCAATTAAAAGAACTAGAGAAGCAAGAGCAAACACATTCGAAAGCTAGCAGAAGGCAAGAAATAACTAAGATCAGAGCAGAACTGAAGGAGATAGAGACACAAAACACCCTCCAAAAAATCCATGAATCCAGGAGTTGGTTTTTTGAAAAGATCAACAAAATTGACAGACCACTAGCAAGACTAATAAAGAAGAAAAGAGAGAAGAATCAAATCGACGCAATTAAAAATGATAAAGGGGATATCACCACCGACCCCACAGAAATACAAACTACCATCAGAGAATACTATAAACACCTCTACGCAAATAAACTGGAAAATCTAGAAGAAATGGATAATTTCCTGGACACTTACACTCTTCCAAGACTAAACCAGGAAGAAGTTGAATCCCTGAATAGACCAATAGCAGGCTCTGAAATTGAGGCAATAATTAATAGCCTACCAACCAACAAAAGTCCAGGACCAGATGGATTCACAGTTGAATTCTACCAGAGGTACAAGGAGGAGTTGGTACCATTCCTTCTGAAACTATTCCAATCAATAGAAAAAGAGGGAATCCTCCCTAACTCATTTTATGAGGCCAACATCATCCTGATACCAAAGCCTGGCAGAGACACAACAAAAAAAGAGAATTTTAGACCAATATCCCTGATGAACATCGATGCAAAAATCCTCAATAAAATACTGGCAAACCGGATTCAGCAACACATCAAAAAGCTTATCCACCATGATCAAGTGGGCTTCATCCCTGGGATGCAAGGCTGGTTCAACATTCGCAAATCAATAAACATAATCCAGCATATAAACAGAACCAAAGACAAGAACCACATCATTATCTCAATAGATGCAGAAAAGGCTTTTGACAAAATTCAACAGCCCTTCATGCTAAAAACGCTCAATAAATTTGGTATTGATGGAATGTACCTCAAAATAATAAGAGCTATTTATGACAAACCCACAGCCAATATCATACTGAATGGGCAAAAACTGGAAAAATTCCCTTTGAAAACTGGCACAAGACAGGGATGCCCTCTCTGACCACTCCTATTCAACATAGTGCTGGAAGTTCTGGCTAGGGCAATCAGGCAAGAGAAAGAAATCAAGGGGATTCAGTTAGGAAAAGAAGAAGTCAAATTGTCCCTGTTTGCAGATGACATGATTGTATATTTAGAAAACCCCATTGTCTCAGCCCAAAATCTCCTTAAGCTGATGAGCAACTTCAGCAAAGTCTCAGGATACAAAATTAATGTGCAAAAATCACAAGCATTCTTATACACCAGTAACAGACAAACAGAGATCCAAATCAGGAATGAACTTCCATTCACAATTGCTTCAAAGAGAATAAAATACCTAGGAATCCAACTTACAAGGGATGTAAAGGACCTCTTCAAGGAGAACTACAAACCACTGCTCAGTGAAATAAAAGAGGACACAAACAAATGGAAGAACATACCATGCTCATGGATAGGAAGAATCAATATCGTGAAAATGGCCATACTGCCCAAGGTAATTTATAGATTCAATGCCATCCCCATCAAGCTACCAATGAGCTTCTTCACAGAATTGGAAAAAACTGCTTTACAGTTCATATGGAACCAAAAAAGAGCCCGCATCTCCAAGACAATCCTAAGTCAAAAGAACAAAGCTGGAGGCATCACGCTACCTGACTTCAAACTATACTACAAGGCTACAGTAACCAAAACAGCATGGTACTGGTACCAAAACAGAGATATAGACCAATGGAACAGAACAGAGTCCTCAGAAATAATACCACACATCTACAGCCATCTGATCTTTGACAAACCTGAGAGAAACAAGAAATGGGGAAAGGATTCCCTATTTAATAAATGGTGCTGGGAAAATTGGCTAGCCATAAGTAGAAAGCTGAAACTGGATCCTTTCCTTACTCCTTATACGAAAATTAATTCAAGATGGATTAGAGAGTTAAATGTTAGACCTCATACCATAAAAATCCTAGAGGAAAACCTAGGTAGTACCATTCAGGACATAGGCATGGGCAAAGACTTCATGTCTAAAACACCAAAAGCAACAGCAGCAAAAGCCAAAATTGACAAATGGGATCTCATTAAACTAAAGAGCTTCTGCACAGCAAAAGAAACTACCATCAGAGTGAACAGGCAACCTACAGAATGGGAGAACATTTTTGCAATCTACTCATCTGACAAAGGGCTAATATCCAGAACCTACAAAGAACTCAAACAAATTTATGAGAAAAAAACAAACAGCCCCATCAAAAAGTGGGCAAAGGATATGAACAGACATTTCTCAAAAGAAGACATTCATACAGCCAACAGACACATGAAAAAATGCTCATCATCACTGGCCATCAGAGAAATGCAAATCAAAACCACAATGAGATACCATCTCACACCAGTTAGAATAGCGATCATTAAAAAGTCAGGAAACAACAGGTGCTGGAGATGATGTGGAGAAAGAGGAACACTTTTACACTGTTGGTGGGATTGTAAACTAGTTCAACCATTATGGGAAACAGTATGGCGATTCCTCAAGGATCTAGAACTAGATGTACCATATGACCCAGCCATCCCATTACTGGGTATATACCCAAAGGATTATAAATTATGCTGCTATAAAGACACATGCACACGTATGTTTATTGCAGCACTATTCACAATAGCAAAGACTTGGAATCAACCCAAATGTCCATCAGTGACAGATTGGATTAAGAAAATGTGGCACATATACACCATGGAATACTATGCAGCCATAAAAAAGGATGAGTTTGTGTCCTTTGTAGGGACATGGATGCAGCTGGAAACCATCATTCTTAGCAGACTATCACAAGAACAGAAAACCAAACACCGCATGTTCTCACTCATAGGCGGGAACTGAACAATGAGATCACTTGGACTCGGGAAGGGGAACATCACACACTGGGGCCTATCATGGGGAGGGGGGAGGGGGGAGGGATTGCATTGGGAGTTATACCTGATGTAAATGACGAGTTGATGGGTGCAGCACACCAACATGGCACAAGTATACATATGTAACAAACCTGCACGTTATGCACATGTACCCTACAACTTAAAGTATAATAATAATAAATAAATTTAAAAAAAAAAAGAAACAACAACAACAAAAAAAAAAACAGGAAGTTCTTAAATGACCTGAGCTTCCATCTGAAGAAATCAGAAACTGTAGGGCAAATTAGACTCAAAGTAAGCAGTAGAAAGACAATTTAAGAAGAAATAAATGGAGTCAATACTATAGAAATAATAGAGAAAAAAATTAATGAAATTTAAAAAGGATGCCTTTCAGAAGGCCAGTAAAAATGTATAAACTTCTAATCAGATAGACTGGGAAAAAAAATAAACACAAGTTACCAAATATGAAAAATAAGAGGAATGATATCACTACAGATTCTATACATATTAGAAAACTGCTAGGGAAATATAACAATTTTAGGTCAATAAGTCTGACAACTTAAATGAAATGAAAAAGTTTCTTGAAAAAGGTAAACTCTCAAAGCTCAATTGAAAATACATAGATAACTTGAAAAAATATATATATATTTGAAATTAAGTTTGTAGTTAAAAACATTCACAACATGAAAATTTCAGAACTAGAGCCATCATTGGAGAATTCTACCAAACATTTAAGAAACAATACCAATTCCATAAAAAATCTTCCAAATAATTGAAGAAAAGTAAATTTTTTTGCTTATTTTATGAGACAAGATTTACAGTGAAACCAACACTACACAAACACAAACAGAATGAACACTAATACAGAATTTTCTTTCTTTCTTTCTTTCTTTCTTTCTTTCTTTCTTTCTTTCCTTCTTTCCTTCTTTCCTTCTTTCCTTCTTTCCTTCTTTCCTTCTTTCCTTCTTTCCTTCTTTCCTTCTTTCCTTCTTTCCTTCTTTCCTTCTTTCCTTCTTTCTTTCTTTCTTTCTTTCTTTCTTTCTTTCTTTCTTTCTTTCTTTCTTTCTTTCTTTCTTTCTTTCTTTCACAGAGTTTTGCTCTTGTTGCCCAGGCTGGAGTACAATGCCACGATCTTGGCTCACTGCAACCTCTGCCTCCTGGGTTCAAGCGATTCTCCTCCCTCAGTCTCCTTAGTAGCTGGGATTATAGGCACCCACCACCATGCCCTGGATAATTTTTTGTATTTTTAGTACAGATGGGGTTTCACCATACTGGCC
This sequence comes from Chlorocebus sabaeus, assembly GCF_047675955.1. NCBI lineage: Eukaryota > Metazoa > Chordata > Mammalia > Primates > Cercopithecidae > Chlorocebus > Chlorocebus sabaeus. The sequence goes on from NC_132919.1 coordinate 44,285,810, forward strand.
TGGCTGGTCTTGAACTCCTGACCTCAGGTGATCCACCCACCTCAGCCTCCCAAAGTGCTGGGATTACAGATATGAGTCACTGCCCCAGCCAGAAATTTTAAATACAGTTTTAGAACACTAAATTCAACAATATATTAATAGGCTAATATTTTAGGATCAAGTGGTATTTATTCCAGGAATGCAGGGTTGGTTTAATATTTGGCAATAGAACAAAGTAATTTATTTTCATGAATCAGAAAGCTTAATAATTTTAAGTTTTTGTTCTCTCTCAAAGTGGTCTCTATATTCAACACAATTCCAATCAAAATTGCAACAGGTTTTTTTTTAAGAAATTGATAAGCTGATTTCAAAATTTATAAGGAAATGCCAAGGAGCTAGCACAGCTAATCAACTTAAAAGAACAATGTTGAAAAACTTTTTTTATAAAGCTGCAGTAATCAAGATAGTATTGGTACTGGAACCAATAAAGACAAAACGATTAATAGAATAGAATAGAGATTACAGAAATAAACAAACACTTATATAATAAACTAATTTTTGACAAAGATGGCAAGGCAATTCATTGAGAATAAATAATATTTTCAACAAATAGTCCTGAAACCACTGAATGTCCATATGTAAAAAAAAGTGAGCTTTGGCATATACTTCCCACCATATACAGTAATTAGTGCAAAATACATCATTCATCTAAACACAAGAGCTAAACTTACAGTAGAAAACATAGAAGAAAACTTGGATTTGTCAAAGATGTCTTAAAGTTGAAACTTAAAAGGAAAAGACCTTAAGTTAGACTTTAGAAAAAATTTAAAAATACATTGTCAAGAAAATGTAAAGGCTCAAGTTAAAGTGAGAGCATAAAAAGGAAAAATAAAAGAAAATGTAAAGGCAACACACAGGCTAAACTAAAATATTTGTAAAATGTATCTGACAAAGAATTTATGTTGTTAAATATATAAAGAACACTTGGAACTTAATAATAAGCAGACTAACAACTCAATATAAGTGCAAAATATTTGAACAGACACCTCATCATGGGCATTTACATATACAGATTATTAATAGTAATAAAGATGATCAATATCATTAATCATTAGGAAAGTGTAATTTAAAGCCACAGTGAGATATTACTACACCCACTGGGATGGCTAAAATGATAAAGACTGACCCTACTAAGGGTTGGCCAGGATGGAGCAGCTGAAACTCTCGTACACTGATGGTTGGGATGCAAAATGGTACAATCACTCTCAGAATCACTTTGGAACTTTCTTTAAAAATTAAACATGCAAGACTGTCAGATCGTCAGATCCAGCCATTCTACTCTAGATAACTATTAAAAGAAATGAAAGCACATGTTCACACCAAAAGCTGTACATGAATGTTTGTAGAATCTGTATTTTTAATATCCCAAATTTGGAAACAACACGAATGTCAGGGTCAACATTGACATTCAGTGTCAACAACACAAATGTCAACAGGTCAATGGATACATGAAGTGTGATATACCATAAAGTCCTACTCAGCAATAAAATAGAGTGGTTATTGATAAATGTAAGGATATGGAACAACCTTATAACAATACTGAGTGAAAAATGGCAGACAAAAAGAGTGCATATACTTTGTTTCTATTTGTATACAACTATTTAAAATGCAAACTAATCTAGAGTGATGTAATACAAATCAATAGTTGCCTGAGGAGAAGGCCTGAGAGGCATAGTGGGAAGAAATTGTATTAGGTTGGTGCAAAAGTTGTTGTGGTTTTTGCCATTACTTCCAATGGCAAATATTGTAATTACTTTTGTTCCATCCTAATAAAAGGACACTAGGAAATTTTCGGGGGATGGTTATGTCCATTATCTTGATTGTGGTGTTGGTTTTGGGAAGTAGGCATATGTCAAATTTCTTACATTATACCTTTTAAATATGTGCAGTTTTTGCATGCCAATTATAATTTCATTTAATAAACCTATTAAAAAAAAGACCATATTTAAAAACAATGTTAAAGATTATACTCAGTTTCAGGCAATTATTTTTACTTTAGGTCCTTATTAGAGTACCCTTTCGTTCCAGGGTTTCTGTATATAACTTTTCCTCTAGTTCATATTCTTACATTTAGCAATGTATTTAAATATTCAATACCTACCAAATTTTCTGTAGTAGAACTTGATAAATATTTGTTGAATGAATTAATGAAAATGAATAATGATTTAACTAGGTGGAAAAAATTATTTATTATATATCTTTATTTCGGTACATATATGCTGGCTTTTTTAAAGGGACTCTTCTATTTTCCCCAACTGGTTAAATACTTAGAATAAAAATTGCCTTCCCCCCCCAGTATTTACTCAACAGAACTTTGGATTTTCACTTTGTAACATATTTTCTTATTTGTTGAGTCTCTGGCACATCTCCATGGCTTTTGCTTAACATGAAAAGAGTTCTGTTCCACTGGTTTCAGGTTACTGAGTGATCTTGCATAAGTGATACAGGTTTGTGTCTCAGCTGCTATCGAAAATCAAATATCCACTTGGGTTTCTCTTGAATACTTTGTGTCATCCTCATGCAAGCCCTGGAGAACCAAAGAAATTTTAAAAATTATTTTCCTTGCTTTCCAACTTATTTCCCTTGTGGCTCTGGCATAGGGAGTATGACTTTTAGAAGTTTCAGTCTGCCTAGAAATGGTACAAGTGGTTTTTGAGAAAAATGTGAAATATATTTAAGTGGCAATGGAATAGTAAGAAATCGTTTCAATTGCAGAGATAGTACTCTCATTAAAAGACTGTAGTAAGTATTTCATTTTTAAAAGTAATCATTGAACACTGTATGTACAGGACCCTGAGCTGTTTGCCATGGAGATACAAAGATAAATGGAGATATTTTTACTGCCCTTAAAGATTGACAATCCATAAGGATTGAGTCAGTGGCAAAATGAGATGCATGGTAGACCAGATCCAGCTCACATTTTGGAATGAGAAGATCTGGGTCTGAGTCTCAACTCAAGGATCCAGACATATTTTCTTTTAGGATAGAAGTGCATTATAGGGAAAGTGAGACTCAGATTTCCCACTGAACCACGGCATTGTTGTAAAGATCTCATCCTTTCCAGGAAAATAACACTAAAATATAGGCTTAGAGTTCATCTCACCAACAGGGCACCATCACCTCAGGGATGGAAGAAAAATTCATCACAGAAGTCCCAGTCTCTGAGCAAGCCACGAAAATTTATAGTGAACTTACCCCGGACTATTTCTGCAGGTCAGAGCAGAGGCAGCAAGGCAACCTGTTGGTTGGTTGATGTGTTGCTTGGGAATGGGAGGGAGGATGAAAAGAGAAAAGAAGACGACTAAATCCAGCTACATTTTCTTAAGGAAATTAGATTAATCAATCATAAAGTTATGGATGAATTTTTGTCTCATCATATATTTTGAGCTGAAACATACTCATTACAGAAACAGTGAAATTCCGATATCCAGAAACCATGCATCACATTTTTTATCTCAATCGTAAGACTGAAATAATCAAACAGAAACAACCACAAACAGCACAAATATCCTTAATCTGCATACCTTCTGTGTTTGATTGCCTCCTCCTGAAAATGTGAAATGCTGTGAGGCCAGTAAACCTCTTTCGTTGGTCTTTTAACACCAGTTCTTGTCAAGGTAATTGACTCAGAGTAGAAACTCAATAAATGTATTGCACTAACAAATAAATGGCCCAAATGAGGAATTAATGAATTAATATACTGTGAAAAGAGTTGTGCAAATTTCATATTGCCACATCAACATGATTAAAACTGCTAAATAGGAAATGTTAAATCCAAAAAGCTTTATCAATAAGATATTTTTGATGTTTTTTAAAATATAAAAAGAATTTAGTAGGCACAACAGGAGAGGAAGAAAGATATTTTTTTTTGACAATGAGAACAGAAGGGATACAAAGTCATGGTGAGCAATGTGACTTGTTCATGGGAAGGAATAATAAGAGAGCCCTGAGGGCCCTGAGGTTTCCAAATATTTGTTCCCAGCAACGTGAAATTCGCTAATTAATCCTCAGTCTCTTAATGCCTCTGACTTGTATTTATCACTAAAACTAGGAGTGAAGTTTTTATTTACTTTCAGACTAAATATTGTTTTTCAGGGTAAACCATATAAATGTGTCAAACATGCATGTCAATAATATATATACGTCAAAAAGACACATCATTTTAAAAGGCTTATAACAGATAAAAAATTATGACAAATCAATCATAAAAATGTATCGACCCCACCGCACAACCCCACTCCCCTAAACCAATTTATTTTTATTTCATTAGTTTACTTTTGTTGTTTCTTCTTGTATTTTCCTCTATTATCTTCTAAATAATGTACTTGCTCTTTAATGTCTTGATTTATCCATTTTAGACATTATCACTTCGACATTGTCCAGAAATTAAAGTCTAGTTGTAAGACTGTGGATAAACATTTAGCTCCTTTACCTACCTCCACTCTAAATTTCTCTTTCCTGTGTTTTCAATACAGTTACCTTTCAGCTTTTTTATTCCATCAAAAATCAATGGCCCTCTTATGACTTTCATTGTTGATCCAAAAAGCATGCCACAAACCCATTTCCTTTCTTGTTTAAAATTCCATATGCTTGTCTTTTTCCCCATTTGCTTTCTTTGAGGGTATCAATTACCATTTCTCCTATACAGATGTTTCAATGGCTTTATACAGTAACTATCAGTAATTTCCTTCTGTTCAAAGCATTTGTTGATAGTTTGCCTGGAGACTGCTTCTTAGTGAACTGTTACTGGCTCTCACCTGAACTAGGTGTTTTCTGGGCCCTGTTTTACAGCCATTATCCTGAAAATTTTCTTCATTGTTTTCCTATTGTTGAGCCCTAACTTTCTGAATTGTGTCTTTCTATTTGGTAACCAGAAATTTCAGGAGAGTAAATAGCTTTTAAAAAGTCAGATCAGAGCTCTTGGGTGACCTGGTAAAAAAGTAAAAATAAAATTAACAGTCAAGTTTGTACAAAAGATATGAGAGATGGAAGAGATTTCAGAAACAATCGAATCCAATTCTTTCATTCTACTGACAAGAAAACTGAGACTTACGAACACAAAATGGCTTGCTCAAGATGTCCACACTGGTAGCAGCAGAGTAGAAATTCTGACTTGATGGTAGGTGTGGAACTTTTTGAATACTTTTATCACACTGATAATGCATTAGGCAAGTGAAGAAAAAACAAATGCTCTCTTTCCAGTTTAGAGCATGGAGGTTCTCATCTTTTTCATGAAACTTGTGGCTTGTTTTCTGTGTCATATATCACATTCAGTTCTTCAGGGATATTCTGGTAGACACTGTTTTTTTATAGAAGGTTAACAACACTTTATCCCATATTTCTACAGAGTCTCTCCGGCAACACAATGATAGGCCCTCATTTTGAGTGGGTTGGTTGTACATTTCAGGAAACAATCTGTTAATGTTTCTGAAATCAAACATGCTTACAGATGGATGAATTGGAATTTTTTATTTCATTTATTCTTTTTTCTGTGCTTTTTATGTGATGCTAAGTAAGGAAATATACAATGTGACTTTCTGAATCAACAACTGTTGATACTCATGAATTGGCCTCTCTAGTGCTGCTTCCTGATAAGCATCATTGCAGCCATGATTAACATAGCTAGAACTGTAACAAACAGCTGTGCAACTATTACAACCACCAATTAAAGTGTAACTCCAGATGTTCTATACTCAAAACTACAACCCTACAAGGTGGCTGCTGCATGGAGTTGATTACATTAAAGCTGTCAGTTTTAGGGTATCTTATGGGTGTTTATACCAGGCAACCATTAGCTGTCACATATTTACAATGTTGATGTCCAAGCTAATTGCAATCATAGATCACATAACCCAAAGAAGAGAAAAAAAGGGCAATCTGAAGTAGATTTACCCTTCATTGAGGCTTTTGAGGATTTTCAATAAGGACAGTGAGTAGTTGGAAGCAGCCTCTCAACTCCCTTGATGTGTTTCCTGCACACGGCACCCTCCTTCTCAGCCGATTAATGTCATGATTTCAGAAAATAAGCAAACAACTCATCAGGAGAAGTTTGTCAGCATACTGTTTCCATCTGAATGAATATTTCACCCACAGAGTTTGAGAGATATACCCTGACCTAAAGTCAGGTGAGAATGCAGTTGTTGACTATGAATTAACGTGGCCCAAGAAGTGAAAAATGTAAATTTGAAATTTTTTGTCCAATATCTATCTAAGCATTAGTGGACATGCATTCTCACACTGGTAAGTCCCAGAGCCCAGCTTTGAATTCAGAAGACTGACAGAGGGTCACTGGAAAAAGGTGTGTGTTTTTGGCATCAGAAGGGCCCTGGGAGTTTTTCGAGTATTACAAAGGAACTTCAAAAAGTTCACGAAGGCTGGGCGCAGTGGCTTATGCCTGTAATCCTAGCTCTTTGGGAGGCCAAGGCAGGAGGATCGTTTGAGGTCAGGAGTTCAAGACCAACCTGGCCAACATGATGAAACCCCGTCTGTACTAAAAATACAAAAAATTAGCCAGGCGTGGTGGCAGGCACCTGTAATCCCAGCTAATCAGGAAGCTGAGGCAGGAGAATTGCTTGAACCTAGGAGGCAGAGGTTGCAGTGAGCTGAGATAGTGCCACTGCACTCCAGCCTGGGTGATAGAGTGAAATTCTGCCTCAGAAAAAAAGAAAAAAGAAAAGAAAAGTTCATGGAAAATGGAATTAAAAAATAAAAACAATAAATATAAATTTTATTTTTTTATTTCTCAACATAAGCTCCATCAAATTTGAGACACTTTAAAAAGTGGTAATGCCAGCCCTTTTGTTCATCCCTAAAGAACTAAGAGTCCTGATAATTTAACCATGTCAACACAGTCTTTTTTACATTATTAACTGAAGAAAAGTAGGTGTCTTTTAAAATTTTTTTTGAGATTAGGAAACAAAAAGAAGTCAGAAAGAACCAAATCAGGGCTGTAAGTGGATGTCTAATAATATCCCATCCAAAATTGCCCTTGTTTGATAGGCAGAATGAGCAGAAACATTGTCATAGTGGAGAAGGACTTTCTAATGAAGCTTTCCCGGGTGTTTTTCTGCTAAAGTTTTGGCTATCTCAAAATACTCTCATAATAAGCAGATATTATGATTCTTTTATTCTCCAGGATGTCAATTTAGAAAATGCTTTGAGCATTCCAAAAAACTGTGCTATGACCCTTGCACTTGATGAGTCTGCTTTTGCTTTGACTTGACCACTTCCACCTCTTGGTAGCCATTGCTTTGATTGTGACTTATCTTCAGGATCATACTTGTAAAGACATGTTTCATTTCCTGTTACAACTCCGGAGAAATGCTTTGAGAGCTTGATCCCACTCGTTTAAATTTCCATTGAAAGCTCTGTTTTTATCTACAGCTGATCTGGGTGCAAGGGTTTTGGCATCCATTGAGTGGAAAGTGTGCTCAAATATTTCAGTAAGAATGATGCAGGCTGAATCAGTTGAGATGTTTATGGTGTTGGCTAATGTTTCTGCTGTTAATTGTTGGTCCTTTTCAATTAGGACATGAATCAGATTAACTTTTTCCTTGAAAATTGATATAGATGGTGTGCCATTGAGTGTTTTATTTTCAACATTGTCTTGTTGCTTTAAAAAACAAGTTATCCATTTGTAAATTGCTGATTTCTTTGGGCAATGTCCCCATAAACGTTTTGTAAAGCATTAATGACTTCATCATTCTTCCACCCAAGTTTCACCATAAATTTATTGTTTGTTTTTGCTTCAATTTTAGTAAAATTCATGGTGATCTGAAAAAGGCTCTTTTCAAACTAATGTCTTATCCTTTTTAGTACCTCAAATTAGACCCCATTCAGATATGTCACAACGAGTTAATGTTTATTTTGGTGCAAAATTCTTAAAATCGATGCATCTTTTTTTCATAATTACATTTTCCATTAACTTTTTGAAGCTCTCTCATAATATAAATAAACTATCATTCCTATTGTGGAAAAGTATAAGTATATCAATGGCATATATGCAAAATATTATTTTTTCTGGAACTAGTTGCATAGTCGCCAAGAATTAATACTTGTCATGTGCAAGCTATTTTTATTAGTTTTGTGTTTAGTTCAATATTTACCCATTGCAAAAGCAAAAAGAATCCTCATTCTTCACTTCAAAGGTGGCAGAACTTGGTTTGCTAAAGTGTACCCTTGACTGTTCTGCTGAAGCCTTGGATTTCCCTCCCTCTCTTACCACATTTCCTGGCACAAGTATTGGCTAAATTTGGTTCCACCCATGCTCTCGAGTGGAGCTGGAGATTGGAGATGGCATGAGTGGGAGAGTAACTAAAGTGGGATAGAAATTTATTCTGTGTTGGTTTGAAAAGGAAAAATGTGCTGTTTTTCTAGAATGAAGGAAAATAAGGCTAAAAGCTGGGATTTGCTAATAAAGTAAATTTCATAGTTAATGTTCTTGTGCTTTTTCTTATAACCTTGGGAAGGGTGTAGTTAAGTATTTTGAAATATATTTTTTCTTACTACCTCTTAAAGAAATCTGACATCCTGACACAGCTTTATGTGGTGGTGCTGTAGGAAATAAAATATCTGGGCTGTAAAAAAGAGGAATGCCTGCTCCACATATCATACTCTTTTCCCACTGATGCCCATCTGGAGTTAGTTAGCAGTATTCTACTGAGGGGAAAGTTTTATAGGAGATCTAGGTAGTGACCACAATAATATGAGAAGTGTCCCTTAATGGGGCTAGGTCAACAGGGAGGTACCATTTGCTGAGATGCTTCATACATCTAATGAAAACACTGTTAAGTCAAGTTTAGCCTAAAGCTGCCTCCTTACATAGTTTAAGTTCAGCCTAAAGGTTTCTCTGTACATTGTAAACTATATATAACCTAAATGGAATTTTAAACAGATTGTAACCTGCCCTTGGGCCATTCACTGAGTTGTGGCCAATCAAATGTAGCCAATTGTTTGAACTGTGTGCCAGTAAGGCAAATGTAGAGCTATAACTAATCCAGCTATTTCTGTATCTCACCTCCATTTTCTGTATGTCACTTTCCTTTTTCTGTCCATGTATCTTCTTCCATCACAGGTCTTCACTGGAGTCTCTGAGCATACTCTGGCTCAAGAAACTGCCTGATTCATCAATCATTCTTTGTTCAATTAAACTATTTAAAATTTAATTTGACTTTAGTTGGTTTTTTTGTTTGTTTGTTTTGTTTTGTTTTGAGACGGAGTCTTGCCTTGTTGCCAGGCTGGAGTGCAGTGGTGCAATCTCAACGTACCACCACCTCTGACTCCCTGGTTCAAGTGATTCTCCTGCCTCAACCTCCTGAGTAGCTGGGATTACAGGCGCGCACCACCACACCCAGCTAATTTTTGTATTTTTAGTAGAGACAGGATTTCACCTTGTTGGCCAGGATGGTCTCAATCTCCTGACGTGATCCGCCCACCTCTGCCTTGTAAAGTGCTGGGATTACAGACATCTGCCACCGCACCTAGCCGGCTATAGTTTTTATTTTTAAATCAACACAAACAATTCCACATCTCCTCTGCAACCAACACTGACACTCTAGGATACAAAATAAGTTATGCAGCCCATGTAGAATGCTGTGAGATATTAGCTGGATGTTTCCAGAAAATAGAATGCAGGTTTCTGGAAAGGAAAAGCTTGAAATTTTCTAAATTTTCTATTTCCATTCTTTCAGTAGTGCCTTAAGTTGTCTAAGTTTGATCAATTTATTCCTCTCTTCAAGACAAGAAACTTTAACAACAATCCCCCTCCCCCTCCCTTTCCCCCTCTCTCTTTTTCTCCTTCCCCTTCCCCTTCCTCTTCCCCTTCCCTTTCTCCTTCTTCTTTTTTTGAGACAGGATTTTGCTCTGTCACCGAGGCTGGATCTCTGCTTACTGTCTCCCCTCACCTCAGCCTTCTGAGTAGCTGGGACTACAGGTGCACACCACCACACCTGGCTAATTTTTGTATTTTTTGTAGAGACAAAGTTTCACCATATTACCCAGGCTGGTGTTAAATTCCTCGACTCAAGCCATCTGCCCACCTTGGACTCCCAAAGTGCTGGGATTACAGGCATGAGCCAATATCCTTGACCAGAAATTCTTTCTCTCACAGTGCTGAGATGAATCATGCATGATGATAGTGGAGATAAAAATGAACCCTGGAATAAATTCAGATAGTTCCGGCTGACTTCCTTTTTGCAAGATTAAGATTCTATACAGCAAATGAACTGATTGGTACATTCCCAAGATTCTGAATAACTTGGTACAGGAACAAGATATCTCTACACGGATTCTAAGGACTTACAACTGCTCCTGCTTTCTCAAAAAGCTGCAGTTGTGTTTCACAGGCCGCTTTCAGGAAGTGTTTGGAATCACGATGTTCCTGATTATTAGCTTCATCCTGAATATTCCAAAAATCGCTATATATTGGTTCACGTTTGCTGCTGTAACACGTTACCACAGATTTAGTGGCTTAAACAACACACATAAATTATCTTAAAGTTTTGTAGTTTAGAGGTCTGCCTGAGTCTCACTGGGCTAAAAATCAAGCTGTTGGCATTTGCATTTCCTTCTGAGAGGGTCTAGTAAATAATCTCTTTCCTTGCCATTTCTGGGTTCTAGAAAAGCCACATTCCTTATCTTTTGACCCCTTTTCTCATCCTCAAAGCCTGAAAGGGCTTTTCACATCACATCACTGCAAATTCCTCTTCATCCTTCTCCTTATCTATTAAGAATTTTTGTGATGATACTGAGCCCAGCTAGATTATCCAGGATAATATCCCTATTTTAAGGTCAACTGATTATTCACCTTACTTATATCTCCATCTTTAATTCCCTTTTGCTCTGTAATCTATTTGTTCGTCTGATATTAGGATGTGATTTCACTAATAGTTCATTATTCTCTTTACCACACCCTCTATCTTGCCACTTCCTCTTTCCTGTGCTCCCGATGCACGTAACTAACTGGTTGCAGGTCAATTCAACCAGAGTGTCTTACCAATTCCTTAAAATCAATATATACAAATCAGACTCATGATACAATTTATCCTTTCCCAAAAAAGGACTTTTCTTCCTAAAAATTTTGTTTTGTTGATCGTGGCATGATTATTCTCCAAGTCACTCAGGCTTGAGGTCTCAAAATAACTGAGGGTTTCTTCCCCCCTCTATTTTAAATCCAAAATAATTGTGAAATTATTTTTATCTGCTTCTGTAGTGTTTCTGACATGTCTGTCTTTATTTCAGGACCAAATGCCAGAACTAGAATTTGGGTCTTCACTATATTTCAACCAATTTTAATATTTCCCAGTCTTCTCCTGATCCCTGCCCTATCACACTCCAGTATATCCTATACCTGCTTCTATACCGAGCACTGGATTGAACTTCAGACGATTCTGACCATGCTACTCTTTTATTTACCTTCTCAGAGGTCTTCAATGGCATCTCCTCAGCCTGAAATTCACATCTCTCCACAATAACATCATAGCCTATTTTTCACTCAGGCCTAGCTTTAGTTAATAGTAATTTGAACACTTACACTCTCACTTAATCTTCCAAGTAACAATATTAGGTGGACTTTTCATTCCCATTTGAGACCCAGAGAGATTAAAGACCTTGACAAAGGTCTAGTGCATCTAGTGCGAATTGAGACTTGGATTTTTTGATCCCAACGTCATTGCTGTGTGCATGACTGCCTGGATAGCTTTATCTCCTACTATTCCCTTAACATGCAGAACAAGGTGAACTCTCAGTTTTACCAGACATTCCCCAAGTTCTCAATGTTATGCCATTGATCATGATGTTTATCCTTCCTAGATCCCTGTATCTTTAAACTATTCTTGCCTAGTAAAATTAAATTCATCTTAAAGGCTCATTTCATAAATTGAAATCTCCATGTAGTCTTTTGTTATTGCTCCTTAATTAACATTTTCATTGATATCTCTTGTTGTATTATTTTGTCAAAACGTATTGAGACTTGTTTGAAGGTTGTCTGGTGCTTGGCTTAAACCACTGCTATGGTTTTAATGTGTACCCCAAAGTTCATGGGTTGGAAATGAAGTCCCTAATGCAACAGTGTTTTGGGAGGTGGGGCCTAATAAGAAGTGATTAGGTCATGTTTGCCCTTATGAATAGATTGGTGTCATTATTGGTGGAGTATGTTAGTTATTGCAAGAATGGGCTTCTTATAAATGTGAGTTACGCTACTCTCTCTTACGCTCTTTTTCCTTCACACATTTGGCTGTGGAATGATGCAGCATGAAGACCCTTGTCCAGTGTGGGCTCCTTGATCACAGACTTTCCAGCATCCAGAAATGTAAGAAATAAATTTCTTTTAAAAAAATAAATTGCCCAGTTTGTGGTGTTCTGTTACAGCAATACAAAACAGAATAGCAAAACCACCACCTCCTTGTTGGCATTTAGTGTAGAGGTTAGCACATGGACTCAAGCTAGACTTCCTGGGGTTAAATTCTAATTTTGCCTCTTATGGGTTTGTGACTTTCAGAAAATTAATCAGTATTTCTGTGCCCCATCTGTGAAATGAGATGGGTGAGCGATAGCCACCCATCCATTCTGTGGATTACTATGAGGATCAAGTTAGTTAATATACTTTCTAAATTTTTAGATTTTATTTTAGATATACTAAGTACATGTGTAGGGTTGTTACATGGGTATGTTGGACCCAAGTAGTAAGCATAATATTCAATAGGTAGTATTTCAACCAGTTTCCCCCTTTCTCCCTCTCCCCTCCAGTAGGCCACAGTATCTTTTGTTTCCATGTTTATGCCCATGTGTGCTCGATGTTTCCCTCCCACACAATATTTGCTTTTCTGTTTCTACATTAATTCAGTTAGGATTATGGCCTCCAACTCCATCCATGTTGCTGCAAATGACATGATTTCATTCTTTTTTATGGTTGCACAGTATTCCATGGTGTATGTATACCATGTTTTCTTTATCCGATCCTCCACCGATAGGCACGTAGATTAATTCCATGTCTTTGCTATTGTGAATAGCATGGTGATAAACATACAAGTGCATGTGTCTTTTTGGTATAATGATCTGTATTACTTTGGGTATATACCCAACAAGGGGGTTGCTAGGTCAAATGGTAGCTCTGTTTTAAGTTCCTTGAGAAATCTTTAAACCGCTTTCCATGGTGGCTGAACTAATTTACATTTCCACCAACAGTATATGAGTGTTCCTTTTTCCCTTCAGCTTGCCAGCATCTGTTGTTTTTTGACTTTTTATTAATACCTATTCTGAGTGGTATGAGACACTACGTCACTGTAGTTTTGACTTGCATTTCTCTGATGATTAGTCATGATGAGCGTTTTTAAATATGTTTGTTTGGCTACTTGTATGTCTTCTTTTGAGAAATGTCTGTTTATGTCCTCTCCCCATTTTTTAATAGGGTTATTTGTTCTTTGTTTAAGTTCCTTATGGATCCTGGATATTAGACATTTGTCAGATGCATAGTTTGTGAATATTTTCTCCCATTCTGTAGGTCTGTTTACTCTGTTGATAGTTTCTTTTGTTTGATAGTTTCTTTTGTATGATACTTTCTTTAGTTTAATTAGGTCATAGTTGTCAATTTTTGTTTTTGTTAAAATTGCTTTTTGGGGACTTAGCCAAAATTTATCTGCTAAGTCTGATGTTGAGAAGTGTATTTCCTAAATTTTCTTCTAGGATTTTTATAGTTTGAGGCCTTGCATCTAAATCTTTAATCCACCCTGAATTAATTTTTGTATATAACAAAAAGAAAGGGTCCAGTTTCATATTTCTGCATATGACTAGCCAGGTATCCCAGCACCATTTATTAAATAGAGAGGTCTTCCTGCATAGCTTGTTTTTGTCAGCTTTGTTGAAGACCTGATGTTTTTAGGTGTGTGGCTTTATTTCTAAATTTTCTACTTCATTTTATTGGTCTATGTGTCTGTTTTTGCAGCAGTACCATGCTGTTTCGGTTACTTTAGCCATATAATATAGTTTGAAGTCGGGTAATGTGATGCCTCTGGCTTTGTTCTTTTTGCTTAAGGATTGCTTTGGCTATTTGGGCTCTTTTTTGGTTTAATATACATTTTAGCATAGATTTTTTAATTCTGTGAAGAATGACATTGGTATTTTGATAGAAATGACATAAATATGTAAATTGCTTTGGGTATTATGACCATTTTAATGATGTGTAGTCTTCTAATCAATAAGCATGGGATTTTTTAAAAAATTTATTTGTGTCATCTCTGATTTCTTTGAGCAGTGTTTTGTAGTTCCCCTTGCAGAGATCTTTCACCTCTTTGGTCAGCTGTATTCCTAGGTATTTAATTTTATGTATGGCTGTTGTAAATGAGACTACGTTCTTTATTTGACATTCAGACTGGATGTTATTTGTGTATAAAAATGCTACTAATTTTTGTACATTGATGTGTAATCTAAAACCTTGCTATAATTGTCTATCTGTTCTAGTAGCATTTTAATGGAGTCTTTAGAGGTTTTTAAGTATCAAATTATATAGTCAGTAAAGAGATAGTTTGACTTCCTTACCCATTTAGATGCCTGTTATTTCTTTCTCTTGCCTGATTGCTCTGGCTAGGAATACCAGTACTATGTTGAATAAGAGTGGTGAGAGTGGGTGTCCTTGCCTTGTTCTAGTTCCCCAAGGGAATGCTTCCAGCTTTTGCCTATTCAATATGATGTTTGCTGTGGGTTGGTCATAGATGACTTTTATTATATCGAGGTATGTTCTTTTGACAGCTGGTCTATTGAGGGTTTTAATCATGAAGGGATATGGAATTTTTTCAAAAGCTTTTTCTGTGTCTATTGAGATGATCATATGGTTTTTGCTTTTAATTCTGTTTATGTGGTGAGTCACACTTATTGATATGCATATGTTGAACCAACATTGCATCCGAAGAATAAAGCTTACGTGATTATGTTGAATTAACTTTTTGATGTGCTGCTAGATTCAGTTTGCTAGTATTTTGTTGAGGACTCTGTGTCTGTGTTCATTAGGGATATTGATCTGAAGTTTTCTTTCTTTGTCATGTCTCTGCCAGGTTTTGGTACTAGCTGATGCTGGATTCATGGAATGATTTAGGAAGAAGTCCCTCCTCCTTGATTTTTTGAACTAGTTTCTGTAGAATTGGTACCAGTTCTTTGTACATCTGGTAGATTTTGGCTACGAATCCATTTGGTCCAGGACTTTTTCTGGTTGGCATGTTTTCTATTACTTATTCAATTTCAGAGCCTGATATTGGTCTATTCAGGGTTTTAATCTCTTTCTGATTCAATCTTGGGAGATTGTGTGCTTCCAGGAAGTTATTTCTTCTAGATTTTCTAATTTGTGTGCACAGTGTTGTTCACAGTATTCTCTGAAGATCTTTTGCGTTTCTGTGGGATCAATTGTAACGTCATGTTTGCCATTTCTGATTGTACTTATTTAGATCTTTTTTTTTCTTTGTTAAGCGGGCTAGTGGTCTAAATCTTGTTTATTTTTTCAGAAAAACAACTCTGGGTTTCATTAATCTTTTCTGTGGATTTTTGCATCTTTTATTCATTCTGTTCAGCTACGACTCTGGTTATTTCTTTTCTTCTGAAAGCTTTGGGATTGGTTTGTTCTTTCCCCCCCACCCTACTTCCTTTAAGTGAAAAGTTAGACTGTTAATCTGAGATCTTTCTAACTTCTTGATGAAAGTGTTTAGGGCTATAAACTTTTGTCTTAACAGTGCTTTGGCTGCATCCCAGAGATTATGATAAGTTGTGTCTCTATTTTCATTAGTTTCAAAGACTGTTGTTTTCTGCCTTAATTTTGATGTTTACCTGGGAGTTATACAGGAGCAAGTTATTTAATTTCCATGTATTTGTGTAATGTTCAGAGATCTTTTTGCTATCGATTCAGATTTTTATTCGACCGTAGTCTGATAGTGTGCTTGGTATGATTTCAATTTTTTTGAATTTATTGAGACTTGCTTTAAAACTGCACATGTAGTCAATCTCAGAATATGTTCCATGTTCAGGTTAGAAGAA
The DNA here is from genome assembly GCF_047675955.1 of Chlorocebus sabaeus. Taxonomy (NCBI): domain Eukaryota; kingdom Metazoa; phylum Chordata; class Mammalia; order Primates; family Cercopithecidae; genus Chlorocebus; species Chlorocebus sabaeus. The sequence goes on from NC_132919.1 coordinate 44,301,863, forward strand.
TGTATATTCTATGGAGTGTTCTGTAGATGTCTATAAGGTCCAGTTTGTCAATTGTTGAACCTAGTCCAGAGTTTCTTTGTCAGTTTTCTGTCTTGATGACTTGTCTAAATTTGTCAATGGGATGTTAAAATCTCCCACTATTATTGTGTGGTTGCCTAAATCTTTTCATGGGCCAAGAGGAACTTGTTTTGTAAATTTGGGTGCTCCTATGTTGGATACATATATATTTAGCATAGTTAAGGCTTCTTGTTGGATTGTACCCTTATTAAAAGTAATGTCTTTCATTGTCCTCCTTAATTCTTATTGGTTTAAAGTCTATTTTATCTTATGTAAGAATAATGGCTACTGCTCTTTTTGTTTTCTGTTTGTATAGTAGATCTTTCTTCATCCTTTAAATTTGGGCCAGTGGGTGTCATTACATGTGAGATGTGTCTTGAAGACAAAAGATGGTTGAATTTTGTCTTTTTATCCAGATTGCCACTCTTTGTCTTTTAAATGAGGGCATTTAGCTCATTTATATTCAATGTTGGCATTGATATGTATGATTTTAATCCTGTCATTGTGTTTTTAGCTGGTTTTATGTCGACTCCACCATGTAGTTGCTTTGTAGTGCCTCTGGACTGTGGGCTTACGTATGTTTTTGTGATAGTAGATGTCATTCTTTTGATCCAATCTTTAGCATTCCCTGAGGACTTCTTATAAGGCTTGTCTAATTGATAGATATTCCCTCAGCATTTGCTTGTCTGAGAAAGACCTCATTTCTCCTTCACTTATTAAGCTTAGTTTGGTGGAATGTGAGTTCTTGGTTGGAATTTCTTTTCTTTGAGGATGTTGGAAATAGAAACCCAGTCTGTCTGGCTTGTAATGTTTCTGCTGAGAGGTCTGTTGCTAGCCTGATGAGGGTCCCTCTGTGTGTCACGTGACCCTTCTGTCTAGCTAACTTTAAGATTTTTCCTTTTGTACTGACCTTGGATAATCTGATGACTATGTGCCCTGGGGAGGGTCATCTGGTACAGCAGAAGTAAGGGTTTTCTTTATTTCTTGGATTTGCATGTTAAGCTCTTTAGTGAGATTAGAGAAATTTTTATGAATTATATCCTCAAAAACACTTTTCAAGTTGCTTATTCTCTCTCCTTCTCTTTCATGGATACCAGTAAGATGTATATGTCCTCTCTTTTTATAGTCCTGTATTTCTTGAATTTTTTTCATTTATTAAAATTCTTTTTTTTTCTTTTAATTTTTGTCTGAGTGAGTTGATTCAAAGAACAAGTCTTTGAGTGCTGCAATTCTTTCCTCAGCTTGGTCTATTCTGCTCTTAATACTTCCCATTGTATCTAAAATTCTTTTAGTGAGTTTTTCAGCTCTAGAAGTTCAGTTTAATTCTTTCTTAGGATGGCTATTTTGCCTGTCAGCTCTTGAATTGTTTTACTGGATTTCTTGGATTGAGTTTCAGTTTCTCCTGAATCTTGATGAATTTCCTTGCCACCCAGATTCTGAATTCTATGCCTATTATTTTAATTATTTCCAACTGTTTAAGAACCATTGCTGGGGAGCTAATGTACTCATTTGGAGGTAAGAGGACAACTGGCTTTTTGGATTGCCGGAATATTTGCACTGATTCTTTCTCATCTGGGACAGTTGGTGCTCCTTTAACTGTGGTTTAAGTTGAGTATAGTTCATTGGCTTCATTTCAGATCGCTTTCAGAGGACCAGAGCTCTGTACAGGATCTTTACGTGTCAGTGAAATCGTGCCCTTGATTTCACAGATGTATACATTAGCAGGACAAATTTTTGATGTTGTAGTTAGGGTTGTGATCCAGTAGATGGCACATAAGAGTAGTGGTCAGCAGCTAGGTTAATACCCAACCCATTAATTACTCTTTTGTACTTACTTGGGTTCACAGGTATGCTTGGTGGTTGGTGAAGCAGGGAGATGGTCCTCTCACCAGGTTCACTCCTGGACCTTGGGGTAAACCCCTCCAATTGCTGGCTCTGTACCTGCATTTCTTTTGTTAGTTGTTCCCGGCCATGGGGCTCTCTTGGGCAGAAGCTGTGGTTGGAAAGAATACCACACTCTATACTGGCCCTGCAGAGGGAGGCACACCTGGCTCCCATCCCAACTCAGTAACCCATGCATCTTGCCTCACTCGGTACTATGGAGGTGGAGGCTCCTCCCTGGCTTGAGTGCCAGCCAGGGATCACGTCTCAGTACTCCGGAGCTGCACACTGCAGCCTTGGGGCACAGACACATCCTGAGGCTCCTGCTGGAGTTCTGGTTATGCTGAAGAATACAAAGTGCTCCTGGGTCACTGATAAGGTACTCAGAGTAAGATGCAGCCCTCAGGATGGACCTCAGGGGCTGCACTGTGCATCTGCTCCTGCAGACCGCTAAGCATAGACTCTAGGAGAAGCCAGTCGGCAGGATGGCCTGCAGAGCAGACATGCCCCAGTGTGGGGGATGCTATCCCCCCTCTCCTGGCTTTTCAGTCAGATGGGGCCTATGCCTCCCAGAAGGACATAGGGGCCATTTGTGGATGGCAACTGTCTGCTGGAGCTGCACAGGACTCAAAATCTCCTGGGCTCTCTGCTGGCTGAAGGCCTGTCTCTGCCTCCTCCCCGAGGAGATCCCCCTGCCAGCTTACAGGTCCATGAGCATGGTCCCCTATAGCTAGGATCCCAGAGGTCCACGGTGAGAGTAAGCTGGCCCTCAGTTCACTTACCCAACCCTTACCCAGGAGCCACTGGGGGCCAGAAACTAAACCTGGATTTCAGGTACCGCTTACAGGGTCCCCAGATTCTCCCTCTTCTGCCTCAGGTTCAGCATTGTCTGTGCATCCACTCAGCATTTTCTCTTGAAGATCTGCCTGAGTTCTGGTGGTTTACTGGATAATGTAGTCTCTCTCAGTGGTAGTGGCATTTCCTGGTTGTGTCTAGTTGGCCAACTTGTCTGAAACCTCTTAGTTAATACTATATACTTTTTTCTTTCTTTCTTTTTTTTTTTTTTTTATTTGAGAAAGAGTCTCACTCTGTTGCCCAGGCTGGAGTGCAGTGGTGCGATCTCAGCTTACTCGATCTCCACCTGCCAAGTTCAAGCAATTCTCCTGCCTCAGCCTCCCGAGTAGCTGGGATTACAGGCCTGCCCTACGCCACCTGGCTAAGTTTTGTATTTTTAGTGGAGACAGGGTTTCACCATGTTGGCCAGGCTGGTCTCAACCACCTGACCTCAAGTGAGCCACCCCTGTTGACCTCCGAAAGTGCTGGGATTACAGGTGTGAGCCATTGCACTCGGCCAGTATTTTTAAAGCATTTGGAACTATGAACCTGGTTGAAAATAAGCATTCATAAGTTTCAGCTTGGCTGGGTGCAGTGGCTCATGTCTGTAATCTCAGTACTTTGGGAGGCTGAGGTGGGTGGATCACCTGAGGTCAAGAGTTCGAGACCAGCCTGGCCAACATGGTGAAACCCCGTCTCTACTAAAAATACAAAAATTAGCTGGGCATGGTGTTAGGTGCCTGTAATCCCAGCTATTCGGGAGGCTGAGGCAGGAGAATCGTTTGAACCCTGGAGGCCGAAGTTGTAGTGAGCTGAGATTGTGCCACTGCACTCCAGCCTGGGTGACAAGAGCAAGACTTCATCTCAAAAAAAAAAAAAAGTTTCAGCTTATAGTTACAATTACTACCTTCTTAGTTTTTGCACCACAGTCCTCTCTAACACATAGAACATCTATTTAGCAACCAAAAGGTGAAAACACATGTTTATGTTCTTTCATATGAAGTATGAATGTGTTTTTTTGTAAACTTTTTTCAGTCTAATTTGAAGTAGATAGAGGATAATCGTGTAATAATAAAGGAGATAAAACTGTGTACATTACATCCTTTTCTTTATTTTGATTTCTCTACAACTGTGCTACTATTGTACTCCAATATTCCCTGCTCAATCCTTGTCTGCTCTTCCAGTTTCCTTTTTACTAGCACATGACTATGATCCACCAGAGTTTTAAGATGTTGATAGACATACAAAAGCACTTATTATTTTTGCATGTGATATTAACAGAAAGATAGAAAGGATCCCATTATGGGAGAAAAATCAATCAAGGCTCAAACTTATCATTAAATGAGAATTCTGGTCAGAATCCAATACCTTTTTTTTTAATGAAGAAATTCAAAGCCTTATAATTTAAATTTCATCATCAAGCTGTATAGAGAGAAGATGGGAGGCCTTGGCTCAGCAGAAGTTCATGCAAAAATATCATATCTAGAATATTAAAATGACTATTGAAGCAGGTACTCTGGTTGATAAGCTCAACACTCATTCCCTATCCTTTTCCCTTGGCCATGTTTTGTCAGCTACCCTCCCTATTATGAGTAGATACACAACACATTTCTGGTTCATGAAATGTGAGTAGATGTTTATGAGGAAGGAAGTTCTTGGTAAAGCTTTTATTTTCTTTATTAATAAGACAGCTATTGATGGTGGCAACCATTTCTCTCTTTCTTTTTGTTTATGTCTCAATGGTTATAATGCCTGGAATTGCAGCAGTAATCCTGTGAGCATGAGGAAAAAGAAGTTAAGATAATTAGAGAGATGCAGCTAATATTTTGGAGATGCTGAATCAAAGCTAGCAGCATCTATTTCTAGCCTTCTCCATATATAAGGAGGTGAAATATTTCTTATTATTGTCACATTTATTTGAATTTTTCTGTTACTTGCTGCTGGAAATATCCATAATCAATACAACTATTAAACTCAAGAAAAGCCGATAGTAATCAGCCGCTATAAATCAAATATAACCTTAGATTGTATTGCTGGAAGTATAATATATGGATCCTTGAAATTAATGCTATAATATTCTCCACCTCTTAACATATGCAATGTTAAAAAATTATAATGTAGGTTTACATATCAAGGGAGGTAATGGTAGGAAGTTACTTACTTCTGTTTGAACTTACAGTATTTCTTTCTCTTGCATATTTTTTTAGAATGAAATGTTCATTAAATGACTTTAACGACCAAATGTGATGTGAGCATATTCTATCATGTACAAGAAAGAGAGATAATTTATGTATTTTTAAAATTCTTCTAAGATCCTTGCATGTCCAAAGGAACATGTGGAAGCAGTGCAATGTAATTAAAAGCATCATGTTTGAAATCATATAGGGTGAAATTGAGTGGTAATGTCATCATGTTTTAACTATGTGACTTGGGACAGTTGTTTATTTTCTCTGAGACTCAGTATTCTCATCTGTGAAATGGGAATAATAATAGTAATTAGCTCACACTACTGCTATAGAGGTTAACCAAGGTATGACAGCTTGACACTTAGTATAGTAACATTTTATTGAGTGTTAGTCATGAAGGTGATAATCTCTTCCCCTTCCCATCTCTTAGACAGTAATTCATAGCTCTTCCTTTCTCCTTACACTTCCACAAACCCTCTACCTCACTTTTAGCTGAAGACCTTGTTTCCTACTTCACTAAAATGTAGAATTGTCTGAAGAGAACTTTTTTAGACTCTCATCAGCACGTCTACCCAGCTTGCAGCATCTGTTTCCACCTACTCTGTCATCCTGCCTGTTCACATAAATGAACTATTCATGCTCCTGTGTAAAGTTAACCGCCCCCTCCTTTTATATTTGATGCTATTTCTTTTTGCATCCTCCAGGACATTGCAGTAACAATGTTCCCTTCTCTTTCATTTCCTCAAATGTTCACTCTTTACTGGACCATTCCCCAAAACATACAAGCATATCATTTTTTCTACCATATTATAAAAACAAAACAAAATTAACTTGATGCCTCCTCAAGTGCCAGCCACACATATTCCAATTATTTGCTTCTTTGGACAGCTTTTAGCGATACTGCTTATCTTTAAACACTTTTTTTCCGATTGTCTCCTAAATCTACTCCAATCAGGTATTTATCTAACTCCACCAAGACAAATCTGGTAACAGTCATCAAAGACCTTTGCACGGCCAAATTCAATTGATCAATTATTAATTATCATTCTACTCACCTATCAGCAATATCTGAGCCAAAGACTCACTGTACCCTTTTTGATATATTTTCTTCATTTGATTTGCAGGTCATCATACTTCCCTAGTGTTTCTCCTAACTTTCCTCCTTCCTCTCCCCTCTTCCTCCTCATTCCTGAAACTTGGAATGACCAAGGACCATTCCTCAGTCATTCTTCATCTTTTCTTCTCTCATTCCCTTGGTGTTACCTCGTGGTTTTAAAATAGCATTTATATGCCAGTGACTCTCACATTTATCTCTCCTACCCAGTTCTTCCTACCTCCAGGCTCATATATCCAACTTCCAAATCAATGGCTACCCTTGAAATACATTCAAATTGTAAAAATCAGCATGTCCCAAACTTAACTCATAGTCTTTTTCTCAAATGCTATTGCACATATAACCCTCTCCATCTCAGTTGATAGCAACTCCATATTACTTGCTTCAAGCCAAAAAGCTTTTAATTCTTCCTGCCTTTCTCCCACAGCTCACATCCTCTCTCTTAGGAAATTTTGTTGTCTTGATTATTAATATATCCAGAACATATTACTACATACCACCTGATCTGTTATTAGCATTTGTGCTAAACTCTTTCCTGGATAAACTGCAGTAACTTTCATCTGATCTGCTAGTTTTAACCTTTTCCACCTACAGCTTATTTTCTACCCAGCATCCAGAGTTATCTATTTGATTTAAAAATTTGGGTAAAATCATGTCACATCAATATTAAAAATCCTGTAAAGCTTTCCTATTTTATTCCAAGTAAAAGTCATTAAAACGGCCTTTAACCTGGCTTTAATTTCCTTTTTCTTTCATAGAACTTTCTGCTGTAAAACATAATCTGTAATTTATTTTTATATCACATTTGTGGTCTGTCTGTTTTTCTCTTCTAAAATGTAAGATCCTTGAGGGCAAGGATCTTTATCTGTTTAATTAACTGATATATCCCAAATGTTAAAAACAATACTAACACATAGTAAGGGGTTCAACAAATGTTTGAAAATGAATAAATATAAAGGGTGCTGCTACTGATTGACCCAGGTAGGTTGCAGAGTTTTAAGAATCTTGCTTTTTTCATGATTTAGTATGAAACATTGCATCTACCTGCAAGTTTTTAAAGCCAACTTTTTCTGATGTGTGACTTTTTTGATAATTAACTATAGGGAAATACTAAGTTATATTACTTTTAAAGATATTTTATTGATGTCATAGCCATTGCAATAGAAGAGAGAGATGGAACTCAGCTCTACTGAAGGTATTTAAATGCCATCATGAGCTAATGGAAAAGTACAGGAGGACATTGGGATGAGGGAGGTTGGTTAAAATGATTAGGTTATTTGTGTTAGCCAATTGTCACTTATCTAAATTAGGCTTCTATGCTCCCTCAGAAACTGGGAGAAAGGAGCCCACTCTTTCCTGATGATTTGATGAGAAAGACATTTCTAGGTTGTAGAAAATTTATAACTCTAATGGGCAGAGGAGGAATTTACAATCGCAAGTTTTCTAAAGTTAATGTTTTAAGCAAAGAGAGGACAGGGACTGAAGTCAGAAAGAAGCTTACTTAAATTTAGTCAAGCTGAGGGGAATGTTAAAGCTGTCTTGGCCAGTAGTAGGACAAAGCTGGAGACAGTTGCACAACATCTACTTAGTTTGGTTTATATTCTATTATTCATGAAGATTAACATTCTCCATGAACTGTTTGCATACTCTATTATTTTAAAAATGGTTTGTGCCTAATCTTGTTTTATTGAAAACAGCAAAAAAAAAGTTGATTTCACAAACATATTGATATGATCAACTCCGTAAAGATAGGAACTCTTATGATTAGGAATTCAGTTGGTCTTAGGTATATCATTTGAAAGACTTTATGAAATGAAGATATAAATGCAAGAGATACAGCATAATCAGGGCGTGGGGATGACCTGTGGCTGTCTCATACTGCAGCTTGGCATGTATCCTAATGCAAATTATAGAGATTTGTTGCAAATTACTGTGATATCAGGAAACATTTCAATCATTTCTCAATCTTCTTTAGCCCCCATGTCTTAAGACTCATATTAAATTGGGCTATGTGTAGTACCCTTTGAAATTTGCATTAATACTACAAAAACTAAATTCAAAGATAGAGGAATAATTGTCCATTTAGTGGTTTGATTGAGCTTTCTAAAGCACATTGAAAATACTTTTTAAATTATTATACTACTTATAGTTTCCTTCTCCCTATACAACCACATTCTAACTCTTAGCACAGGCTATGTCATCTTTCATAATACTGACCTCAAACTTTGAAATAAGCTGCATTCTTCACCACTTCTCTCAATGCTATCTCCAATTCACCCACAAACAATTTATCTCTATGTCATATCTCACCCTCTGCTTTTATGTCTGTACCTTGCAAGGGGTTCTTTCTACCCAGGAAATCATCCCATCCAACTCTTTTCTCCCTTAGAAATTCTGCTCATTCCCTATATGTCATAGAGTCTGGAAAACCTTTCAGATCATCAGACAGAATGAATTCCTTTCCTCTGTGCTCTGCAGTCACTTGTGTTTAATCATTACAGCTATTATGTCAGGTTATAATCATGTGTTCACTTGTCTGTATTTGACATTAGGCTAAGAGCTCCTGGAGGACAAGGATTATACCTGATAGTATGCACCATGGTGCCTGATACACTTACTTAATCATTCTAAATTTATTAATTCAGCACATAGTTTGGTGCCTACTATGTGGCAAATACCATGCTAGGGATATGGAGGTGAACACATACCCTCCACCAATTGCACATTTCCCGAGCAAAGGCAAAACCAAATGTAATTCTATGAGTATGTACAAAAAAAAAAAAAAAAAAAATGAAATGGGAAGAACCTTTTCAGAAAAGAGTAATTTCATCTGCAGTTTGAAGAAAAAGGTGTGTTACTGGCAGGGAAAACATCAAGTTCAAAGGAGGGCAGGGCATGCTTGACCAGAGAGCTTGATGAATAATATTTACTAGCTGTGTGATGTTATACATGCTATTTATTTTCTGTGCCAGTTACCTCCTCTATAAATTGGCTTTAAGGGTATCCGCCCTGAAAGTGGTTGTTATAATTAAAATTGTAAATATTTGTAAACTATTATGAATAGCACCCATCACTTTAAAAGCACTATGGAGTGTGTGTGCTATGAAAGAGTTCAGGAATGCCACCCAAGATATATTGTTTTGGTATGCAAATTACTTCAAACTAAGCATACTTGGGGAATGGTAAATGCAGGAAGAGGCTTTCTCTGAACTTCCTCTGTCTGCCTAAAGATAGATCCTTCTAAAGGAAGTCAACTATGTAAATTCTCTTCCCGGAATCTCATCAACCAGGGAAGATGGGCTTGTATCACAGGAGAGGAAGCTAGAGGTCCACACTATGCCCAGGCAGACTTTGTCACAGGCTTTCACGTATTTTTCTGAGGACTTATTCATCTTGACAAAATCATTTACTCTCTTCTAAGTTGCCTACTTCTCCCCTTCACACTCCCCTAGGAAGATTTGTACCTAAGCGTCTAGATCTCACTGGGTTTTTTAGTATTTACTTTTCTTTCATATGATGTTTCCTCGTGTATAATAAATTTGTATACCTTTTCTCATGTTACTCTGCCAATTGTCAGTTTATTTCTTTGACTTAATTATTCATCCCTCAGAGGGTAGATGGAAAGTTATTCTTCCCCTACATCTGCAATATAGAATTTAATAATTCTGAGAATTGCGAGAAAGTCATTGTGGCTAGGATGCTTGGGACCATTTTTAATGCTGCGTAAGTTTAGGCTGGAGAGGTAGGAAGGAACTCATCATGTTAGAAATTTTGGTTCTAAACATAAGAAAAATGGGAAATTGTTAAAACATTCTAAAGCAGATTTACCCTTCGAGGTACCATATTAAGTATCTGACAGGTATTTAATACATTTTTGTTGAAGCAATCAACAACAGTATAGAAAAAACTGTGAGGTTATAAGCAAATGAACTACTTCCTACAACTATATGAAGGACTCAACAAGAAAATGTATGTTAAGGCCTGATGTATTGAAGATTGCCATTGGAAGATTTCAAGTTAGGCTTAGTATTTTATTATCTAAGTATAGATTTTTGCCAAAGCAAAATATATACGTTTTTAGATAGGTTCAAGTCAAAACTTGACAACACAGCAGACGGCATGAGTAATTTCTGAGCGAGTCACTTCAATCCCTTCTGTAAAACTGGAATAATAAGGATAAATTTTAGGATCAAATGAGGTAGTATATGTACAAATATTCTATATTCTCTAATAGTTTATTGTTCATATCTTTTGTTTGTTTGTTTGTTTACCTGTTTTTTGAGACAGAGTCTCACTCTGTTGCCCAAGCTAAAGTGCTGTGGTGGTACGATCTCAGCTCACTGTAACCTCTGCCTCCTGCATTCAAGCAATTCTCGTGACTCAGTCTCCCAAGTACCTGTGATTACGTGTGCGCACCACCGCACCCAGCTCATTTTTGGACTTTTAGTAGAGACGGAATTTTGCCATGTTTCCCAGGCTTCTCAAACTCCTGAGTTCAAGTGATCCGCCTGCCTTGACCTCCCAAAGTGCTAGGATTACAGGTGTGAGCCACTGAGCCCAGCTTCGCATTTTTATTTTTATTGTATGTCACCACAGTACAAGGCAATACTCATTAGTCAAGTGTGGTCAGTTCTATTGAAGTGCAGAGGAAGATCAGAGAAGTTATACTGGAGCTGTAGCTTGGAGAATAGGTAGAGTTTTGACTGGGGAAGAATGAAGGGGGTAGTACTCCACATAAAGAGGCTATATAGTATAGTAGAGTGGAAAGAGGATGGAACATGAATTCAGATATATATAGTTTGAATCAGGACTCTGCCACTTAGTGTCTGTGTAACTTTATGCAAAGTTCTTAATGTTGTAGTGCCTTAGTTTTCTCATCTGTAAAATGGTATAGTAGGGACTCTGCAATATTACAGTGAGATGCTCTTTGTTAATGCTTGAAATGAAGTTATCCTTCAGAAGGATCTTGGAGGACTAGGAGGGTGTAAAAGGTAAAGGATCTGGCTTTGAGTTCAACTCGGAATCACTTCATAGTTGTATCTCTACAGGCTTTCCATACCTTATTCAAACTCTGTCGTCACGTAAATAATTATCTCCTTTGCCCTCAGGGTTAAATACAATATTTTGTGTAAAATACCAAGTACAATGATTGACACTAAAAAGTAAATGGGACTCTCACAAATACTATTTACATATTACCAGCAGAATATAGAAGATTAGAAATGGTAACAACAAAAACTAGGGCACTAATGCTTTTCAGGATAGAGATGATTGACTTTTTCCTTGAGGCAATGAGGAACAACGAAACGTTTGGGGCAGCAGAAATAAGTGATGGCTTTTCTTGCCAAAAAATGGAAGCTGTGAAGAAAAAGAGAGGACCTCAACTTTGGGGTTCATAAATCAGGAAGCAACACATAATGGTTTAGCTCTGCAACATCTGACACAAAAGCCATTCATTCAGCTTGAAATGTCTGATTATTTCACCCAGAGCTCACTGTTACACTATGTCATTCCAATTAATTATCTCTGGAGAGGAAATCTCATCAGACAATATGATTAGATCCAATCAGCATAGGTGCCAAGCACTTGGAATATATTATAAATGACATTTTCATTTCTCTTGTAGAACAAATGTTTGTCTTTTGGCATTTCTCAAATGTGAACATTCAAAGAAAGTATTTGAAACAGTATTTCAAGATAGAGGGTTAATGATTAAGAGCACAGGGTACTTTATGTAAGAAAACCATATTTTAACAATTACTATTTGATATCTCAAGCAGTGACTTATACTTTCCTTAAAAATCTTTTCCAAATACCAATTTTTCTGCCTAAATGAGGCAGAGAACAGTGAATAAAAGGCTGAAACACCTGGAAAAAGCTTGAAAGGGGTGTCATTATTGCTACCAAATGTAAAATAGACTGTAAAACAAAAAAATAGTTTAGTCAGAAGGTATAGGGAGTACCTACTATGGGCCAAGTTTTAGGGAAACAATGTTGAACTGGAAATATGGTTTATTGCAATTTGTTGTTTAATTGTAATTTCTCCCACTAAAACTTGATAAATGACATAATAATTCAAAAGGGTCCCAGAAAAGGAATATTAAAAGAGTTATCAGCGATCAGGTTTGGCTTCCCATATATGTTCTCAGCACATGTTGATGGCCCACTTTCAGCCCCTGCCATACTCTGTCTGAGGGATTTCTCTGGCTGTGAAACCTGTGTAATGATCAGGTTGAATAACTGACTCTGTAGGAAATGTTCTCAATCAAGGACAGCAGAGGAAAGAAGATGGGTAGCCCAGCTTCCTTGCTTCTTGTATGCAGTTATTGTGAGGTGTGTTCTGTATTATATCCCAAATATTCCTGGTAGAATCAAGTATCCATTGCCCATAGTGGTAACATGCTCATTAATATACTCTGTATTGTCTCCTTTTCCTTCTATCTCATGTACTTTCCTGACGTTTCTCCTGGGATCATCTCCTAAGTAAACCAGTTACACTCAAATAGTTGCCTAGGATACTATGGATGCCCAAGTTAAGCCTTCCTGGTAAAGAGAAGAAACACACACTCACACACACACACAAATATTTGAGTTGAGGAAAAAGCGTGACTAAAATCACAAAGGTAAGAGAAAACTTACAGCAACTGAGAAACTTTCAGTATGACTGGATTGTAGAAGATTAAGGAAAGTAGCTAGAGTGAAAGCCAGAGTGGCAAGTGGGAACAGTACCTGAAGATTCTGAAAATAGTATGAAGAAGTTTGGATTTTATGTTAAAAGAACAAGGATGATGATGATGTCTAAAACAGAGGAGTTGCATTAGACATTGAGAGGAAAATGGATTTGTGAGGGATTCGGGAACTGGAGTTGACAGCAATTAGATACGAAGGAAAGATATCAAGGATAACACATGGGGTTTTGACTCAGGTAACTAGGTAGATGGTCATGTTGTCTAAGTCAAGGGGGCGCACTTTGAAAATTGTATTTTATGTAAATTGTCCTCCTTTGCCTATTGCAAGATTAATGGTGGCCCCTGGAGTTCCTCACTGCAGGGCTCCATTGGCAGTTCTATTTAATGTTGACATAAGGGACGTAGGAGGATGAACACTTTAGGATGCAAGAGGAGATTTTTTTTTTTTTTTTTTAATTATACTTTAAGTTCTAGGGTACATGTACACAACGTGCAGGTTTGTTACATAGGTAAACATGTGCCATGTTGGTTTGTTGCACCTGTCAACTCGTCATTTACATTAGGTATTTCTCCTAATGCTATCCCTCCCCCAGACTCCACCCCCTGACCAGCCCCAGTGTGTGATATTCCCCTCCCTGTGTCCAAGTGTCCTCATTGTTCAACTCCCACCTATGAGTGAGAACATGCAGTGTTTGGTTTTCTGTCCTTGTGATAGTTTGCTTAGAATGATGGTTTCCAGCTTCATCCACATCCCTACAAGGGACATGAACTCACCCTTTTTTATGGCTGCATAGTATTCCATGTTGTATATGTGCCACATTTTCTTAATCCAGTCTATCATTGATGGACATTTGGGTTGGTTCCAAGACTTTGCTATTGTGAATAGTGCCACAGTAAACATACATGTGCATGTGTCTTTATAGTAGCATGATTTATAATCCTTTCAGTATATGCCCAGTAATGGGATTGCTGGGTCAAATGGTAATCCTAGTTCTAACCACAGTGTCTTCCACAATGGTTGACCTAATTTACACTCCCACCAACAGTGTAAAAGCGTTCCTATTTTTCCACATCCTCTCCAGCATCTGTTGTTTCCTGGCTTTTTAATGCCATTCTAACTGGTGTGAGATGGTATCTCATTGTGGTTTTGATTTCTCTAATGACCAGTGATGATAAGCATTTTTTTCCATCTGTCTCTTGGCTGCATAAATTTCTTCTTTTGAGAAGTGTCTGTTTATATACTTTGCCCACTTTTTGATGGAGTCGTTTTTTTTTTTTTCTTGTAAATTTGTTTAAGTTCTTTGTAGATTCTGGATATTAGCCCTTTGTCAGAGGGCTAGATTGCAAAAATTTTCTCCCATTCTGTAGGTTGCCTGTTCACTCTGATGATAGTTTCTTTTGCAGTGCAGAAGCTCTTTAGTTTAATTAGACCCCATTTGACTATTTTGGCTTTTGTTGCCATTGCTTTTGGTGTTTTAGTTATGAAACCTTTGCCCATGCCTGTGTCCTGAGTGGCATTGCCTAGGTTTTCTTCTAGGGTTTTTATGGTGTTAGGGCTTACATTTAAGTCTTTAATCCATCTTGAGTTAATTTTTGTATAAGGTGTAAGGAAGGGATCCAGTTTCAGCTTTCCGCATATGGCTAGCCGGTTTTCTCAACACCATTAATTAAATAGGGAATCCTTTCCCCATTACTTTTGTCAGGTTTGTCAAAGATCAGATGGTTGTAGATGTGTGGTATTATTTCTGAGGCCTCTATTCTGTTCCATTGGCCTACATATCTGTTTTGTTAACAGTACCATGCTGTTTTGGTTACTGTAGCCTTGTAGTATAGTTTGAAGTCAGGTAGTGTGATGCCTCCAGCTTTGTTCTTTTTGCTTAGAATTTTCTTGACTATACATGCTCTTTTATGGTTCCATATGAATTTTAGATTTTTCCAATTCTGTGAAGAAAGTTAATGGTGGCTTGACAGGGATAGCATTGAATCTATAAATTCCTTTGGGCCATTTTCACAATATTGATTCTTCACATCCAAGAGCATGGAATGTTCTTTCATTTGTTTCTGTCCTCTTTTATTTCGTTGAGCAGTGGTTTGTAGTTCTCCTTGAAATGGTCCTTCACATCCCTTTAAGTTGGCTTCCTAGGTATTTTATTCTCTTTGTAGCAATTGTGAATGGGAGTTCACCTGTGATTTGGCTCCCTGCTTGTCTATTATTGGTGTATAGGAATGCTTGTGATTTTTACACATTGATTTTGTATCTTGAGACTCTGCTGAAGTTGCTTATCAGCTTAAGGAGATTTGGGGCTGAGAGGATGGGGTTTTCTAAATATACAATCATGTCATCTGCAAACAGAGAAAATTTGACTTCCTCTCTTCCCAATTGAATACACTTTATTTCTTTCTCTTGCTTGATTGCCCTAGCCAGAAATTCCAACACTATGTTGAGCAGGAGTGGTGAGAGAGGGCATCCTTGTCTTGTGCTGGTTTTCAAAGAGAATGCTTCCCGTTTTTGTCCATTCAGTATGATATTGGCTATGGGTTTATCATAAATAGCTCTTATTATTTTGAGATATATACATAAATATCTAGTTTATAGAGTGTTTTTAGCATGAAGGGCGGTTGAATTTTGTCAAAGGCTTTTTCTGCATCTATTGAGATAATCATGTGGTTTTTGTCATTGGTTCTGTTTATGTGATGGATTACATTTATTGATTTGTGTATGTTGAACCAGCCTTGCATCCTAGGGATGAAGCCAAATTGATTGTGGTGGATAAGCTTTTGGATGTGCTGCTGGATTTGGTTTGCCAGTATTTCATTGAGGATTTTTGCATCGATGCTCATCAGGGATATTGGCCTAAAATTATCTTTTTTTGTTGTGTCGCTACCAGGCTTTGGTATCAGGATGATGCTAGTCTCATGAAATGAGTTACAGAGAATTCCCTCTTTTTCTACAGATTGAAATAGTTTCAGAAGGAATGGTACTAGCTTTTCATTTTTCCTCTGGTAGAATTCAGCTGTGAATTTGTCTGGTCCTGGACTTTTTTGGTTGCTAGGCTATTAATTATTGCCTCAATTTCAGAACCTGTTCTTGGTCAATTCAGGGATTCAACTTCTTCCTGGTTTAGTCTTGGAAGGGTATATGTATCCATTAATTTATCGATTTCTTCTAGATTTTCTAGTTTATTTGTGTAGAGGTGTTTAAAGTATTCTCTGATGGTAGTTTGTATTTCTGTGGGATCCGTGGTGATGTCCCCTTTATCATTTTTTGTTGTGTCTATTTGATTCTTCTCTCTTTTCTTCTTTATTAATCTTGCCAGCAGTCTATCTATTTTGTTGATCTTTTCTAAAAACCAACTCCTGGATTCATTGATTTTTTGAAGGTTTTTGTGTGTGTGTGTCTCTATTTCCTTCAGTTCTGCTCTGATCTTAGTTATTTCTTGCCTTTCACTAACTTATGAATTTGTTTGCTCTTGCTTCTCTAATTCTTTTAATTGTGATGTTAGGGTGTCAATTTTAGGTCTTTCCTGCTTTCTATTGTGGGCATTTAGTGCTATACATTTCCCTCTACACATTGCTGTAAAAGTGTCCCAGAGATTCTGGTATATTGTGTCTTTGTTCTCATTAGTTTCAAAGAACATCTTTATTTTTGCCTTCACTTTGTTATTCACTGAACAGTCATTCAGAGCAAGTTGTTATGTTTCCATGTAGTTGGGCAGTTTTGAGTGAGTTTCTTGATCCTGAGTTATAATTTGATTGCACTGTATTCTGAGAGACAGTTTGTTGTGATTTCTACTCTTTCACATTTGCTCAGGAGTGTTTTACTACCAATTATGTGGTCAATTTTAGAATAAGTTCAATGTGGTGCCAAGAAGAATGTATATTTTGTTGCTTTGGGGTATAGAGTTCTGTAGATGTCTATTAGGTCTGCTTGGTCCAGAGCTGAGTTCAAGTCCTGGTTATTCTTGTTAACCTCCTGTCTCGTTGATCTGTCTAATATTGACAGATGGGTGTTAAAGTCTCCCACTATTATTGTGTGGGGGTCCAAGTCTCTTTGTAGGTCTTTAAGGACTTGCTTCATGAATCTGGGTGCTCCTATATTAGGTGCATATATATTTAGGATAGTTAGCTCTTCTTGTTGAATTGATCTCTTTACCATTTTTTAGTGGCCTTCTTTGTCTCTTCTGATCTTTGTTGGTTTAAAGTGTGTTTTATCAGAGACTAAAACTGGAATCCCTGCTTTTTTTGCTTTCCATGTGGTTGGTAGATCTTCCTGCATCCCTTTATTTTGAGCCTATGTGCATCTCTGCATGTGAGATGGGTCTCCTGAATACAGCAAGCCGATAAGTCTTGACTCTTTATCCAATTTGCCAGTCTGTGTCTTTTAATTGGGGCATTTAGCCCATTTACATTTAAGGTTAATATTGTTATATGTGAATTTAATCCTGTCATTATGATGTTAGCTGGTTATTTTGCCTGTTAATTGATGCAGGTTCTTCAGAACATCTGTGGCCTTTACCATTTGGCATGTTTTTGCAGTGGCTGGTACCGCTTATTCCTTTCCATGTTTACTGCTTCCTTCAAGAGCTCTTGTAAGGCAGGCCCGGTGGTGACAAAAATCTCTCAACATTTGCTTGTCTGTAAAGGATTTTATTTCTCCTTCACTTATGAAGCTTAGTTTAGCTGGATATGAGATTCTGGGTTGAAAATTCTTTTCTTTAAGAATGTTGAATATTGAATTTTGTCAAAGGCCTTTTCTGCATCTATTGAGATAATCATGTGGTTTTTGTCTTTGGTTCTGTTTATATGCTGGATTATGTTTATTGATTTGTGTATGTTGAACCAGCCTTGCATCCCAGGGATGAAGCCCACTTGATCATGGTGGATAAGCTTTTTGATGTGCTGCTGGATCCGGTTTGCCAGTATTTTATTGAGGATTTTTGCATCGATGTTCATCAGGTATATTGGTCTAAAATTCTCTTTTTTTGTTGTGTCTCTGCCAGGCTTTGGTATCAGGATGATGTTGGCCTCATAAAATGAATTAGGGAGAATTCCCTCTTTTTCTATTGCTTGGAATAGTTTCAGAAGGAATGGTACCAGCTCCTCCTTGTACCTCTGGTAGAATTCGGCTGTGAATCCATCTGGTCCTGGACTTTTTTTGGTTGGTAGGCTATTAATTATTGCCTCATTGGCCCCCACTCTCTTCTGGCTTGTAGAGTTCCTGCCAAGAGATCCACTGTTAGTCTGATGGGCTTCCCTTTGTGGGAAACCCAACCTTTCTCTCTGGCTGCCCTTAACATTTTTTCCTTCATTTCAACCTTGGTGAATCTGAAAAATTTGTGTCTGGGGGTTGCTCCTCTTGAGGAGTATCTCTGTGGTGTTCTCTGTGTATTTCCTGAATTTGAATGTTGGCCAGCCTTGCCAGGTTAGGGAAGTTCTCCTGGATAATACCCTGAAGATTGTTTTCTACCTTGGTTCCATTCTCCCCATCACTTTCCAGTATACCAATCAAATGTAGATTTTGTCTTTTCACATAGTCCCATATTTCTTGGAGGTTTTGCTTCTTTTCACTCTTTTTTTTTCTAATCTTGTCTTCTCACTTTATTTCATTAATTTGATCTTCAATCATTGATATCCTTTTTTCCACTTGATTGAACCAGCTACTGAAGCTTGTACATGTGTCATGAAGTTTTCGTGCCATGGTTTTCAGCTCCATAACGTCATTTAAGGTCTTCTCTACACTGTTTACTCTAGTTAGCCATTTGTCTAACTTTTGTTCAAGGTTTTTAGCTTCCTTGTGATGGGTTAGAGCTCAGAGATGTTTGTTTTTACCGACCTTCTGAACCCCACTTCTCTCAACTCATCAAACTCATTCTCCATCCAGTTTTGTTCCCTTGCTGGCAAGGAGCTGCAATCCTTTGGAGGAGAAGAAGCACTCTGTTTTGGAATTTTCAGCTTTTCTGCTGTTTTCTCCCCACCTTTGTGGTTTTATCTACTTTTGGTCTTTGATGTTGGTGACCTACAGATGGGGTTTTGGTGTGGATGTCCTTTTTGTTGATGTTGATGCTATTCCTTTCTGTTTGTTAGTTTTCCTTCTAAAAGTCAGACCCCTCAGCTGCAGGTCTGTTGGAGTTTGCTGGAGTTCCACTCCAGACCCTGTTTGCTGGTTATCACCAGCAGAGGCTGTAGAATAGCAAATATTGCTGCCTGATCCTTCCTCTGGAAGCTTTGTGCCACAGGAGTACCCACCTGTTTGAGGTGTCTGTCAGCCCCTACTGGGAGGTGTTTCCCAGTCATGCTACATGGGGATCAGGGTCCTGCTTGAGGAGGTAGTCTGTCCGTTATTGGAGGTCAAACACCACACTGAGAGAACCACTGCTCTCTTCAGAGCTGTCAGACAGAGATGTTTAAGTCTGCAGAAGGTGTCTGCTGCCTGTGGTTCTAGTATGCCCTGGCCGGGAGGTAGAATCTATAGAGGCACTGGGCCTTGCTGAGCTGCAGTGGGCTCCACCCAGTTCATGCTTCCAGGTCTCTTTGTTTACACTGTGAGCTACTCAAGCCTCAGCAATGGTGGACACCCCTCCCCCGTCCAGCTGCAGCATTGCAGGTCAATCTCAGACTGCCGTGCTAGCAGTGAGCAAGGCTCTGCAGGCATGGGACCTGCCGAGCCAGGCATGGGAAGCTATCTCCTGGTCTACCAGTTGCTAAGCCCATGGGAATCGTGCAGTATTTGGTCAGGAGTGTGCCATTTCTCCTGATACAGTCTGTCACAACTTCCCTTGACTAGGAAAGGGAAAATCTCCTGATCCCTTGTGCTTCCTGGGTGAGGCAATGCCCTGCCCTGCTTCAGCTCACCCTCCGTGGGCTGCACCCACTGCCTAACTGGTCTCAATGAGATGAACCAGGTACCTCAGTTGGAAATGCAGAAATCACCCGTGTTCTGCCTTGATCATGCTGGGAGTTGCAGACCGGAGCTGTTCCTATTTGGCCATCTTGGAAGCAACTGACATAGGTTACATTTTATATGTGTTGAATCTAAGATCTCCATGGAGACTTTAGTAGCTAAATTGATTGGGTGCTCAGGAGATAGGTTTTAACTGAAGATAGAGATTTAAAAAAAATCAGCAAGTATATTGAAAATACAGGGTGTAATGAGATCAGGAACAATGTGTAGAGTGAGAAGAGAATCTAAAAGAGAATTCTGGAAAATCCTTGCATTTAAGACAGTTAACACTTAAAATGAAAGCAAAAAAAGAAAAAGAAGGAAAAAAATTGCAAAATATAGTAAGAAGGAACACCCAAAAGATAGGAGAAATCCCAGAGAGAGTAATTCCACAGAGATCAAGAGAATGGGATGTTATAGGAACTAGGAAACGATCAGCAATGTGAAATGCTGGCAAAAGTCAGATAAGAAAAACTGAGAAATATCTCCTGGATTTAGCAATGTCTTGGCAAGAACATTTCACTGAATATTTGACACAGCTGCCAGATATCTGAGTGCTGAGTAGCAATAGGAAAATAAGAAAGTCTATGTAACTTGTATTAATACTTTTCCAGAAAGTTTCACTTAAACAATAATAATATGTATCACTGTATCCAATACTTATTTAGTGTTTGATTTTCTAGGCATTTACAAATGCTTCACATATATTACCATTTAGTCTAAGCTATGAAACAGGTGTTAATATTACAGAGGAAGAAATCACATTTAGGCTAGATGAGTTGTTAAACATTACATTAATAGTAATCAGTTAGTAAGTGGAAAATCTGGGATATGAACTTGGACAGTCTGGCTGTAGAGCTTCTCTATAAGAGAGAAAAGAGAAATAGAGTTAGAGGGGACCTGACATCAAGAGAGACTTATGGAAAAATAGACTTGAATATGTGTGTTATACATGCTAATGGAAAGAAGCCAGTAGAAGGGGAAGCTTTGAAGGGACAGGGAGATCAAGAAAACAGTTCACAGGCTGGATGCGGTGGCTCACACCTGTAATCCCAGGACTTTGGGAGGCCGAGGTGGGTAGATCACAAGGTCAGGAGTTTGAGACCAGCCTGACCAACATGGTGAAACTCCATCTTTACTAAAAATACAAAAAAGAGCCTGCCGTGGTGGCACACACCTGTAATTCCAGCTACTCAGGAGGCTGAGGCAGGAGAATTGCTTAAACTTGGGAGGCAGAAGTTGCAGTGAGCTGAGATCGCACCACTGCACTCCAGCCCGGGTGACAAAGTGAGGCTCCATCTCAAAGAAAAAAGAAAAGAGTTCACAGTTCAGATCATGTGTGGGGTGATGAAACTTTGGCAGGAGAAGGGACACATTACCCATTCGATTGTTACAGAAGAGATAGATAAGATGGGTACTGATGTTGGTCTGTTTGATTCAAGGAAATAGAAATATTTTTCAAGTAATGACTTCCATTCAAAGAAAGGA
Source organism: Chlorocebus sabaeus (assembly GCF_047675955.1). Lineage (NCBI taxonomy): Eukaryota > Metazoa > Chordata > Mammalia > Primates > Cercopithecidae > Chlorocebus > Chlorocebus sabaeus. Next base: position 44,323,052 of record NC_132919.1, read on the forward strand.
CATTGGCTGAGTATTAGACAGTGAGTGAAGATGTCAGGCATTAGAAATAAGTAGATGTATTTGATAAATTTAGGTTGGTGCAAACGTAATTGCAGTTTTTGCCATTACTTTTGATTTCTCGTGAGATCTAGTTAATGGCAAAAACCGCAATTGTGTTTGCACCAACCTAATAGTTTCTGAGGCAAACAAAAGAGAAACATGGCTAAAGAAACACGGACATTTTATGAAAGTTTAAAGTCTCATGGGATGTTGAGAATCACAAATTTTAGTGGCACAAATCTGAGTAGGGTGCTATTTCTGTACTATATTTAGCTTCTTGGTGCAGAGAAGGCAGATAGATGAAAACTGAGTGTCATGTTTTGTTTTGGTGGGTTAGGGGAGGGGAGGGTAAGGTAGAGTATGACAAGTCAAGTAAATGAGGTTTCTGAGAATATTAGCAAGAACATTATTGAAGTGGATACACAGCATGAGAGATTTAGTCAAAAGGAAAAGGTAGAAAGGACATGGATACGTAAGTGTGTGCTGGAGGTCCTAAGGAAGTTAAATGACTGAAGACATGGGGATAGGTTAGTAAATAAACAGGAGGCTGTGTTTGAAGTAGTAGGTGCCTGAATTTATGACATAAGAGAGAATATATTTCAAGTGATGGCAAACATGGAGAGAAGTTATAAAAGTGAGTCATAGACCTGAAGACAAATAGAAAGCAACGGTAGAAAAACAAATCAGAGAACTGAAGATCACAATGTTGTATATGTCACCATATGGACCTTGAAGTTTCTTAAGATTTTGATAACACAGAGGGCAAAGTAGAGCCTGCAAGCCAGGGGCTTTTCTTTTAATTTTTTATAAAATAAATGAGAGCGAAAGATCAGTAAACGAAGAGATTTGTATGTACATCAACAAAATGGCTTTGACATAAAGGAAACAAGTATTTGTTGTTGTTGTTGTTGTTGTTGTTTTACACTTTACAAGGGTCCTGAGATAAATACAGTAATAAGAAAGAGCAGCTTTAGGACGTCCTTTTCCAGACATGATGAAGTTACTGGCTCCACACTGATTCTCCCACAATAAACCCCAAATCCTGACAAAATGTACAAAGGCCAGTAGTTTCAGACATTGGACAGTTAGCATAGGAATGTGATTCCAGAGACAAGAGGAACACATGAGGAGAGCTCTATAATTGCACTAGTTTTCCTCCTGGAGGCTCTTGGAACTCAATGAAGTAGAATCTATGTTGAGGAGAGGATATGGCTAAGAAAGAAGACAGAGATCAGAATTTGGAGTTACTGAGGAAACCGATATCCAGGTTACCAGAATTAAATAAACTACACAGAGAAGGGGCCTCAGAAATCTGCATTGGAATGATCTTGATGCTTCTGTAAAATATTGAGCATTTAATGCTCAGATTGATATAGTTTGGCTGTGTCCCCACCCAAATCCCATCTCGAACTGTAATTCCCGTAATCCTCACATGTCATGGGAGGGACCTGGTGGGAGGTAATTTAACCATAGGGGTGGTTACCCTCATGCTGTTCTTGTGATAGTGAGTGAGTTCTCATGAGATCTGATGGTTTTATAAGGGTATTTTCCTCCTTTGGCTTTGTGCTTCTCCTTCCTGCTGCTATGTGAAGAAGGATGTGTTTGCTTCCCCTTCTGCCATGATTGTAAATTTCCTGGGGCCTCCCCAGATAGGCTGAACTGTGAGTTAATTAAACCTGTTTCTTTCAAAAATGACCCAGTCTTGGGTATGTGTTTGTTAGCAGTGTGAGAACAGACTAATACAGTAAATTGCTACCACAGATCATGGGGTGCTGCTATAAAGATACCTGAAAATGTGGAAGTGACTTTGGAACTGTGTAACAGGCAGAGGTGGGAACAGTTTGGAGGGCTCAGAAGAAGACAGGAAGATGTGGGAAAGTTTGCAACTTCTTAGAGATTTGTTGAATGGTTTTGGCCAAAATACTTATAGTGATATGGACAATGAAGTCCAGCTGAAGTGGTCTCAGATGGAGATGAGGAACTTGTTGGGAACTGGAGCAAAGGTCACTCTTCTTATGCTTTAGCAAACATACTGGCAGCATTTTGCCTCTCCCCTAGATTGGTGGAGCTTTGAACTTGAAAGAGATGATTTAGGGTATCTAGCAGAAGAAATTTCTAAGTGGCAAATCACAGTGGAAATAAATTTGGAAATTTCCCAAAGAACTTAAAACAGAGCTACCATTCTATCCAGCATTATATAACATTACTGGGTTTATATCTGATATGGTTTGGATCTGTGTCCCTGCCCAAATCTCATGTTGAATTGTAATCGCCAATATTGGAAGTGGGTCCTGGCAGGAGGTGATTGGTTCATGGGGGTGGATTTCTTATTAATGATTTTGCACCAATCCCTTGGTGCTGTTCTCATGATAGTGAGTGACTTCTCATGAGATCTACTTGTATAAAAGTTCACATTGGTGCTGTTCTCATGATAGTGGGTGACTTTTCATGGGATCTAGTTGTATAAAAGTGCACATTACTCCCCCCGCCCACTTCTCTCTGTCTTGTTTCTGCTCCTGCAATGTAAGACATCTGCTCCCCCTTCACATTACTCCATGGTTGGAAGTTTCCTCCGGCCTCCCAGAAGCAGAAACCACTATGCTTTCTATATAGCCTTTAGAACTGTGAGCCAATTAATCTTCCTTTCTTATACATTACCCAGTCTCAGGTATTTCTTTATAGCAATGTGCAAACAGACTAATTTATTATGCAAATGGAAACAAACTGTTCTACCAAAAACACATGTGCTCTCATGGCCATCACAGCACTATTCACAGTAGCAAAAACATACAGTCAACCTAAGTGCCCATGGATGGTGAAGTGGATGAAGAAAATATGATACATATGCACAATGGAATACTACACAGCCATTAAAAAGAATAGAGTTATGTTCTTTGCAGCCACATGAATGAAACTGGAGGCCATTTTCCTAAGCAAATTAATACAGAAACAGAAAATCAAATACTTTATGTTCTCACTTGTAAGTAGGATCTAAATATTGAATATTCATGGACATAAAGATGGCAACAATAGATACTGGGGACTACTAAAAAGGGAGGGATAGAGAAGGAAAAGGGTCAAAAAGCTAACTATTGGGTACTACACTCAGTCAGTACCTGGGTGATGGTATATTTGTACTCCAAACCTCAGCATGACACAATTTATCCAGGTACCCATTGAATTTAAGACAAAAGTTAAAAATGAAATAAAATAAATCAAAAATACATTTACAAATTTTACAGAAAGCATGAACATAATAAATAATTTGATAGGAAATAGCAGAGAAATAAAATCTCTAGACCTGAAAAATATAAAATCTAAAATGAACAGTTTACCAGCTGGCCTTAACAATAGATAGGAGACCAGAGAATAAAAGATTATTACACTTAAACAACTTGAACTTGAAAATAAGGTAATATAGACTATCCAAACCAATGCTTTAGAAATAGAAAAGGCTGAAAAAAACCTTAGTAGTCTTCAGGAACATAACAAATATTGTATGTATAATTGGAGTTAGAAGAAAAGTAAAACAAATTGGGATATAAAATATTTTTTAAAATAATTGAAAACAAATTTTCAAATTGTGATGAAAAGTATTAGCTCACGAAACTAAGAAGTCAAGCAAAATCAAACAGAATAAGCAAACATGCACAATACTTAGATACATCATAGTTCTTTTTTTGAGAACTAAAAATAAAGCAATACATTTTAAGGCATCAGAGGATAAAGAACACTAAGATTCCAACTAAGACATTGGAGTTCTAACTAATATACCTAAACAACAAGATTAAGAAATGAAACTAATAAATTATAACTCAAAACCAGAATAAAAATCAATATAAACATTCACATTATATTCTGGGGAAAGTGATAGGAATGTCCAATGGTTTCTCATCAGAATGCAAGCTATTATTCAATAAATCAATATTTATTAATATGTTGAAAGAAAAAAATTACAATTCTTAATCTAGAATTCTATATACATTGTTGATATGCTTCAAAAATAAAAGTGAAATCAAGACATTTGCAGGTGAAAGCTGTGAGTCTTTATTACCAACATATCTGGACCATACGGAATGTTTAAGAAAATCTTTGAGAAAAATGTTTTGCACATAGGAATGAAGAGATCCAGAACTGGAGAATTTGTAGCTGAATAGAAAATATGTATACTTCTCTCTTGTTCACTTATTTTAGACAATTATTTAAACTAAAAAATATATACTTTTGGGTTTAAAACACGTGTACAAGGTAAAGGTATTCCAAAATGGCAAAAAATGTAATTGAATTCATATTTAAATTATACCATTATAATATTCACAAATTATTTATAGCATACATTAATATGTTACAGATTAATATATCCAGTGAAATCTGGAATTTGTATGTTACAGAAAGCAAAGCATAATTAAAATAACCTATTTCCAGAATGTTAGCTCATTCACGTTGCCTTCTTCCTTAAGGTGACAAGGTTGTCACTCTCACTAAAACTTTCTAATTTATAGCATATGATGATAAGTTACAGAAACATTTTGCCATATCCAGAGCAAATACTAACAAAAAAGTCTATTGGAGACCTAAAATGGAATCCTAATCAAATACACATTTAATCCAAAAGATGGCAAGAAAGGAAGAAAAATTGAACCAAGAATAGGTGTTTCAAATGGAAAATAATTAGCAAGAAGGTAGTCTTATATCCAACCAGAACACTATATATATCAAGTATAAATAGATAAAACACTTTAATTAAAAGGAAGAGATTATCAGCCTGTATAACAAAGCAAGACCCAACTACACACTCTTTACAAAACATCATCATTATGTATAACACTACAGATAGTTAAAAAATATAGAAAAATATTGTCATGAAAAAACTAATGATGACTTTTAAGTATTACATCACCTTGTCTTTCAAGATGTAAGCAGAAGTATTTTGAACCAGAATATCGTCTATGGCAGAGCATAAGCCTCACTCCAAATAAGTCCAGAGACAAATAGAGGACTTGTCACTGCACTAACTCGTATTCTGATTTTGATTGAGTTATTTATTTTTGTTCTGCTAAATTCTTTGCTCTCTCTCAAGTCTCTCCTCTTATGGATCTTCTGTTCTCTGTCCCAGCTTTAACCTCACCCCAACCTGCTCTAGAAATAAAATGTCATCCCTCCCTCATGTTTCTGAGTTTCTCCCTCCCTGTGCACTCCTCTCTTCCTCTTCCTATCAGCTGTCCTCAGTCCTCTCACATCATGTCTGAAAGCTCAACCACCGTAAACCATCAATATATGTCTTTGAACATTGCTCTATCTACTCAGAAGAAAATTCATATGATTTTTCTTGTGGACAGAAGTGGCTGACATCAGTTTTAAATAGCAGTTGTTTTTGTTTTCCCTTATATTAATAAAATAATTCTTTTAGACTTTATTTCCTTTGTTTTTGCCCGTAGTTTTCCATTTTGATACCTTTGCCTTTGAAAGTGCTTACCACCCGTGAAATATTTAATTTGCAATATGAATCAGGGTCCTAATTTAAAAGGATAAAATCATATGAATGGACATAGATGGGGGTGGTGGGAGGGCTGTTTAAAGGTATGGAATACTCTACGATTCAAAGTTCGTAATATGTATGTAATATGTATATTTGTTACAATATATTATTCCTAAATGACAACTTCCCATTCTTAGTAATCTATCTGCTTTATCAGAAATGACTCTGATAGAAGATCAAGTGTTCTTTACGGTCAGATTAATAAAAAAATATAAAATTGAATTTCTTATTGGGATTAAATCTTCTTGTAAGAGTAACTTTGCATCTGAAGTTGTAAATATGCTAGATAATTTAAAAATATTCTTCGACTCCAATGATTTTCAAGATTTATCCCATTGCAATGTAACAAATCTTCCTCATCTATGACTCTGTGGCTACGATAAATTCTACTACAATTCGACTGTGTCATTGTTGCGTGATCTTAGGCAACCGATTTAACCTATTAAGATAAAGATTTCCTCATTTTTAAAATTAAAGGTTGCATGAAATTACTTCTTATATTGGTTATAGCTATTTATATTTCATGACTATAAATGATTTGTGATTTTTGAAGGAGTTACACTGTTAATGATAACTTCAAGGTTTTGTACTTGCAAATCTATTGAAAACATTTTGTATGTTCAGCACTACACAGTTAATAAAAATCTACAGACACTAATATTTATAGTAATTATGTGAAACAGAGAATACTTTACATTTTTAAAAGAAAAAACAGAGTTCTGAAGCATTGGATGACTTACAAGAGCTCATGGGACAAGCAAGTAAGGGGCAAAGCTGGAACTCAAAGTTTCTCTATTGATGCATCCAGTATACTTTACAAAATCTCATGATTTACTTTCCAATCTAAGCAGACTACCATGAACATACAATGTGCCTCCACAACCTAGGGAGGGACAGAGCCAAAGAAGAAATTTCTACAGTGTACTGGGGTAGATACTATCATGGACATATGCTCCTAGAACTCTAAGGATGTAGAGGAGAGAGGTTATTTTGGGAGCTGATCGAGACATCAGTGGGAGACGGGTGTTTGAATAGGAATTCAAGAGGCTGACAAGATGAAGAAGGGCATTCTAGGCCCAGAGATCAGCAAATTCCATAGGCGTATGATCTATAACCTGGGAAGAGAGGTGTTTTACTAAGTCTGAAGGGCAGAGGGTACAGACGGCATGATGGCATAGTATAACTTCAGAGAGAGCCTCTGGAATGTGATGATTAAAAAGCCATTTACAGGCATACCTAAGAGATATTGTTAGTTCAGTTCCATGCCACTGCAATACAGTAAATATTGTAATAAAGCAAGTTACATGTAATATTTTGTTTCACAGTGCATAGAGAAGTTATGTTTAACTTCACTGCAGTCTACTAAATGTGTAATGGGATTATGTAAAAAATGTACATACCTTAGTTTAGTTAAAAGTACTTTGTTGCTAAAAAAAAGTTAATGATCCTCTGAGCCTTTAATGAGGTGAAATCCTTTTGTTGGTGAAAGGTCTTGTCTCAAGATTGATGGCTGATGATTGATCAGAGGGGTGGTTGCTGAATGTCGAGGCAACTATGAGTAGCAATTTCTCTTTCTTTCTTTCTTTCTTTCTTTCTTTCTTTCTTTCTTTCTTTCTTTCTTTCTTTCTTTCTTTCTTTCTTCTTTGTTTCTTTCTGTTTCTTTTTTTTTTTTTTTTTTTTTTGAGACAGAGTCTGGCTCTGTCGCCCAGGCTGGAGTGCAGTGGCCGGATCTCAGCTCACTGCAAGCTCCGCCTCCCGGGTTTACGCCATTCTCCTGCCTCAGCCTCCCGAGTAGCTGGGACTACAGGCGCCTGCCACCTCGCCCGGCTAGGTTTTTGTATTTTTTGGTAGAGACGGGGTTTCACTGTGTTAGCCAGGATGGTCTCGATCTCCTGACCTCGTGATCCGCCCGTCTCGGCCTCCCAAAGTGCTGGGATTACAGGCTTGAGCCACCGCGCCTGGCTTCTTTCTGTTTCTTTTTCTTTCTTCTTTCTTTCATTCCTTCTTCTTTCTTTTCTCTTTCTTTCTTTCTTTTTTTTTTTTTAGATGGAGTCTTGCTTTAGGCTGTAGTGCAGTGGTGCGATTTGATTCACTGCACTCTTGGCCTCCCAGGTTCAAGCAATTCTCCTGCCTCAGCCTCCTGACTAGCTGGGATAATAGGCATGCGCCACCACACCAGGCTAATTTTTGTATTTTTAGTAGAGACGGGGTTTCACCATGTTGGCCAGGTTGGTCTCAAACTCCTGACCTCAGGTGATCCACCCGCCTCTGCCTCCCAAAGTGCTGGTATTACAGGCCTGAGCCACCGTGTCCAGCCTGGCAATTTCTTAAAATAAGATAACAATGAAGTTTGCTGCATCAATATTAACTCTCTCTTTTACTAAAAGTTTCTTCATAGTATACAAAGCTTCTTTCAAAATTGGAGCCAATCTCCTCAAATTGTACGATGCTTCATCAGTTAAATTATATAATATTTCAGTTTTTGTTGTTGTCATTTAAACAATGTTCACAGCATCTTCACCAGCACATTTCATCTCAAGAAATCACATTCTTTGCTCATTCATAAGACATAAGTTCTCATCCTTTCAAGATTTATTATAAGATTGCAGTGATTCAGTCATATCTTCAGGCTCCGTTTGTTATTCTAGTAATCTTAATATTTCTACCATATCTGCAGTTACTTCCTCCAGTAAAGTCTTGAACGCCTCACAAAATCATTCACCATAACAGTTGAAATCAACTTATAAACGTTAGTTAATGTTGATATTTTGACCTCCTCTCATGAATCATGAGTGTTCTTAATGTCATTTAGAAGGAGGAATCATTTCTAGAAGATTTTCAGTTTACTTTGCCCAGATCCATCTGCGGAATCATTATCTATGACACCTATAGCCTTACAAAATATGTATCTTAAATTTAAAGACTTGGAAGTTAAAATTACTGCTTGATTCATGGACTTCAGAATGAATGCTGTGTGACTAGGCATGAAAACAACATTAATCTCCTTGTACATCTTCATTAGAGAGCCTTTGGGTGACTAGGTGTATTGACAATGAGCTGTAATATTTTGAAAGGAATCTTCTTTTGTTGGTAGTAGGTATAACTACTTTTAAGCCAGTGGGCTTAAAATGTTCAGTAAATCGTGCTGTAAACATATGAGCTATCATCTGGGCTTTGTTGTTCCATTTATAGAGCACAAGAAGAGTAGCCTTCTGCCTAATTCTTAAAGACATAGCATTTTTAGAATAGTAGGTGAACATGGGCTTCAACTTAGAGTCACCAGCTGTACTAGGCCCTAACAAGAAAGTTAGCCTATCCTTTGGGGGAAGCCTGGCATTGACTTCTTCTAGCTAGCTATGAAAGTCCTAGATGTTTTGTCTACATTGAAAATCTGTTTTTTAGTATAGCCACCTTCATCACCTACAGAAGATCTTAGTAGATCTTCTATATAACTTCCTACAACTTCTATATTAGTACTTGCTGGTTCACCTTGCACTTTTATGTTATGGAGATTGCTTGTTTCCTTAAACCTCATGAACCAACTTCTGCTAGCTTCCAACTTTTCTTTGGCAGCTTCCTCATCTGTCTCAGCCTTTATAGAATTAAACAGAGTTAGGGTCTTGCTGTGGATTAGACTTTCTCTTAAGGAAATGTGGTTATTTTTTCTCTTACCCAGACCACTAAAACTTTCTCAGCAAGAAGGCTGTTTTTACTTTTTTTGTCATTTGTGTATTTACTGGAATACACTTAGAAGCCATAGTGGGGTTATTAATTGGCATAATTTCAATGTTAGTGTGTCTCAAGGAATAGAGAAGCCCAAGAAGGAGAGAGATGGGGAATAGCCTATTGGGGGAGAAGTCAGGATACACACAACACATCAATTAATTTTGCTGCTTATATAGGCAAGGGTCATGGTGCCCCAAAACAATTACAGTAGTAACAACAAAGACCATTGATCACAGATCACTGTAATAGATATAATAATAATGGGAAAGTTCGAAATATTGCGACAATTACCAAAATGTGACACAGAAACAAGGTGAGCGTATGCTGTTACAAAAAAAATGGCACCACAAACTTGCTAGACACAGGATGGCCACAAACCTTCAATTTATGAGTAATAGAGTGAACCACAATAAAACGAGGAATCCCTGTATGTCATGTTAATATTTGAATTTAACTGAGTATATCCTTAAGGCTTTCAGCAGAATGGTGACAGCAACAGGTTTATATCTCTGAGCGATCACCTTGAAACAAATGAATAATTGTAATTGTTCAAACAGTAGACACTGGAAGACTAACTAGAAAACAATAATAACTTATAATAAACATATACAAAGCATAAACCTGCACAAAAATGTTTAGAGGAGCTTTATTCATAAATTCCAAAAGCTGGAAACAAACACTGTGTCCTTCAAGGGGTGAAGGAATTCATAAACCCAGGGTACATCCATTCAATGGAACATTATTCAGAAGTAAAAAGAAGTGAGCTATCAAGCCACCAAAAGACATACAGGAAACTTAATTGCTAAATGAAATACACTAGTTTGAAAAGGCTACATGTTATATGATTCCAACTAAATACAATTATGACAAAGGCATAGCTATCAAGACAATAAAAAGATAGGTCATTGCCAGGTGCTTGGAAGGGATCTGGGAAGGAATGAACAGGTGAAGCACAGGGGGGTTTAGGGTGATGAAACTAATCTGTATGCCACTATAAAGGTGGATACATGACATGATGTATTGGTCAAAAATCTGTAGAATTTAAAACACACACAGTATGAATCTTAATGTAAACTGTGAACTTCAGTTAATAATAATGTTTCAATATTGGTTCATTAATTTTAACAAATGTACCACACAAATACAAAATATTAATAATAGGATAAATTATATTTGGGGTGAGTTTATGCAGAAACTCTCTGTACTGGCTGATCAATTATATATACATGTATACACACACAGAATATACACCCACATATATGTGCCAAATACAGGGAAGTAGCAAGAAAACTTAGAATATTATACTCAATTTGAGAGGAATATATAAGTACAAACTAGATTTAAGTAAAAAGAGAAAGAGAATTGTTGAAATAAAGATAGGAATCATTTTTTAATTCATAGTATCAATTATAACTGTGCAGGAAAATTAATATAAAACCATAGATGAATCAGTAGTGACCCTAGAAGAGACACAGTGAAATTTTCTTTATTAGTTATATTTTTCTGTGATAATTTATCCTAATTCAATAAAAATAGGTATTACTAATTCTATTAGGAATTCATTATATAGCATTTTATAGATTGCAATATATTGTCTCATGCTATTGTTTTATAAGAAAATGGTCATATGTATAAAGAAAGTACTGTCACAATGTCCACAGTACACTTGCTTTGGAATAACCTTGGTTAAATGTTAGAAATTTAAAGTACAGTTCAATTCCAAGATGGCTGAATAGGAACAGCTCCAGTCTACAGCTCCCAGCAAGATCAATGAGGAAGATGGGCAATTTCTGCATTTCTAACTGAGGCACGCACCTGGTTCATCTCACTGGGATGGGTTGGACAGGGGGTGCAGCCCACAGAGGGTGAGCCAAAGCAGGGCGGGGCATTGCCTCTTGCAGGAAGCACAAGGGGTTGGGGGATTTCCCTTTCCTAGCCTAGGGAATCCATGAGTGACTGTACCTGAAGGAACAGTACACTGCTGCCCAAATACTGCACTTTTCCCATGGTCTTCACAACTGGCAGACCAGGAGATTCCCTCCTGTGACTGACTTAGCAGGTCCCACGCCCATGGAGCCTTGCTAACTGCTAGCGCAGCAGTCTGAGATCGACCTGGAATGTTGGAGCTTGGTGGGGGAGGTGTGTCCACCATTGCTGAGGCTTGAATAGGTGGTTCTATGCTAACAGTGTAAACAAAGTGGCAGGAAAGCTTGAACTGGGCGAGTCCACAGCAGCTCAGCAAGGCCTACTTCCTCTACAGATTCCACCTCTCAGGGTAGGGCATATCTGAACAAAAGGCAGCAGACAGCTTCTGCAGACTTAAACGTCCCTGTCTGACAGCTCTGGAGAGAGCAGTGGTTCTCTCAGCATGGCATTCGAACTCCAATAATGGACAGACTGCCTCCTCAAGTGGGTCCCTGACCCCCATGTAGTCTGACCGGGAGACACCTCCCAGTAGGGGCCAACAGACACATCATGCAGGCAGGTACCCCTATGGGATGAAGCTTCCAGAGGAAGGATCAGGCAACAATATTTGCTTTTCTACAGGCTCTGCTGGTGATACTCAGGCAAACAGGGTCTTGAGTGGACCTCCAGCAAACTCCAACAGACCTGCAGTTGAGGTGCTTATCCGTTAGAATGAAAATTAACAAACAGAAAGGAATAGCATCAACATTAACAAAAAGGACATTCACACCAAAACTCTATCCATAGGTCACCAACATCAAAGACCAAAGGTAGATAAAACCACAAAGATGGAGAGAAACCAGAGCAGAAAGGCTGAAAATTTCAAAAACCAGAGAGCCTTTTCTTCTCCAAAGGAACACAACTCCTCTGCAGCAAGGGAATAAAACTGGACAGATAATGAGTTTGACAAGTTGACAGAAGTAGGCTTCAGTAGGTCAGTAATAACAAACTTTTCCGAGCTAAAGGAGCATGTTCTAACCCATCTTAAGGAAGCTAAAAACTTTGAAAAAAGGTTAGATGAGTGACTAACTAGAATAATTAGTGTAGAAAAGAGCTTAAATGACCTGATAGATCTGAAAAACATAATATGAGAACATTGGGAAGCATACACAAGCTTCAGTGACTGATTTGATCAAGCAGAAGAAAGGATATCAGTGATTGAAGATCAAATTAATGAAATAAAGTGAAAAGTCAAGATTAGAGATAAAAGAGTGAAAAGAAACGAACAAAGCCTCCAAGAAATATGGAACTATGTGAAAAGACCAAATCTATGTTTGATTGGTGTACCTGAAAGTGATGAGGAGAATGGAACCAAGTTAGAAAACACTCTTCAGGATATTATCCAGCAGAACTTTTCCAACCTAGCAAGGTAGGCCAACATTCAAATTCAGGAAATACAGAGAACACCAGAAAGATACTCCTCGAAAAGAGCAACCCCAAGACACATAACTGTCAGATACACCAAGCTTCAAATGAAGGAAAAAATGTTAAGGACAGCCAGAGAGAAAAGTCGGGTTACCCACAGAGGGAAGCCCATCAGACTAATAGCGGATCTCTCGGCAGGAACCCTACAAGTCAGAAGAGAGTGGGGGGCAATAATCAACATTCTTAAAGAAAAGAATTTTCAACCCCAAATCTCATATCCAGCCAAACTAAGCTTCATAAGTGAAGGAGAAATAATATCCTTTACAGACAAGCAAATGCTGAGAGATTTTTGTCACCACCGGGCCTGCCTTACAAGAGATCTTGAAGGAAGCAGTAAACATGGAAAGGAACAACCGGTACCAGCTCCTGCAAAAACATGCCAAATGGTATAGAGCATCAATGCTATGAAGAAACTGAATCAATTAACGAGTGAAATAACCAGCTAGCACCATAATGACAGGTTTAAATTCACACATAACAATACTAACCTTAAATGTAAATGGGCTAAAAGACACAGACTGGCAAATTAGATAAAGAGTTAAGACCCATCAGTGTGCTGTATTCAGGAGACCCATCTCATGTGCAAAGGCACAAATAGGTTCAAAATAAAGGGATGGAGGAATATCTACCAAGCAAATGGAAAGCTAAAAAAAAGCAGGGATTGCAATCCTGGTCTCCGATAAAACAGATTTTAAACCAAGAAAGATCAAAAGAGACAAAGAAGGCCATTACATAACGATAAAGGGATAAATTCAACAAGAAGAGCTAACTATCCTAAATATATATGCACCCAAAACAGGAGCACCAAGATTCATAAAGCAAGCTCTTAGAGACCTACAAAGAGATTTAGACTCCCACACAATAATAATGGGAGACTTTAACACCCCACTGTCAATATTAGACAGATTAATGAGACAGAAAATTAACAAGGATATCCAGGACTTGAATTCAACTCTGTACCAAACAGACCTAATAGACATCTACAGAACTCTACATCCCTACTCAACAGAATGTACATTCTTCTCAGCACCACATCACACTTATTCTATAATTGACCACACAACTGGAAGTAAAACACTCCTCAGCAAAAGTAAAAGAACAGCTATGACAATAAACTGTCTCTCAGATCACAGTGCAATCAAATTAGAACTCAGGATCAAGAAACTCACTCAAAACCACACAACTACCAGGAAACTGTACAACCTGCTCCTGAATAACTATTGGGTAAATAATGAAATGAAGACAGAAATAAAGATGTTCTTTGAAACCACTGAGAACAATGACACAATGTACCAGAATCTCTGGGACACATTTACAACAGTGTGTAGAGGGAAATTTATAGCACCAAATGCCAACAAGAGAAAGCAGGAAAGATCTAAAATTGACACCCTACCATCACAATTAAAAGAACTAGAGAAGCAAGAACAAACAAATTCAAAAGCTAGCAGAAGACCAAAAATAACCAAGATCAGAGCAGAATTGAAGGAGATAGAGACACAAAAAACTCTTCAAAAAATCAATGAATCCAGGAGCTGGTTTCATGAAAAGATCAACAAAATAGATTGCTGGCAAGACTAATAAAGAAGAAAAGAGGGAAGAATCAAACAGATGCAATAAAAAATGATAAAAGGCATATCATCACTGATCCCACAGATATACAAACTACCATCAGAGAATACTGCAAGCATCTCTATGCAAATAAACTAGAAAATCTAGAAGAAATGGATAAATTCCTGGCACATACACCCTCCCGAGACTAAACCAGGAAGAAGTTGAATCTCTGAATAGACCAATGATAGATTCTGAAATGGAGGCAATATTTAATAGCCTACCAACCAAAAAAGTTTCAGGACCAGATAGATTCACAGCCTAATTTTACCAGAGGTACAAAGAGGAGTTGGTACCTTTCCTTCTGAAACTATTCCAGTCAATAGAAAAAGAGGGAATCCTCCCTAACTCATTTTATGAGGCCAGCAGCACCCTGATACCAAAGTCTGGTAGAGACACAACAACAACAAGAAAACGAAAAACAAAAAACAAAAAACAAACAAACAAAAAAACAAAACAAAAAAAACCCCCAGAATTTTAGGCCAATATCCCTGAAGAACATTGATGCAAACATCCTCAATAAAATACTGGCAACCCAAATCCAGCAGCACATCAAAAAACTTATTCACCATGATCAAGTGGGCTTCATCCCTGGGATGCAAGGCTGGGTCAACATGCACAAATCAATAAATGTAATCCATCACATAAACAGAACCAATGACAAAAACCACATGATTATCTCAATAGATGCAGAAAAGGCCTTAGACAAAATTCAAAAGCCTTTCATGCTAAAAACTCTCAATAAACTAGGTGTTGATGGAATGTATATCAACATAATAGAGCTATTTATGATAAACCCACAGCTAATATCATACTGAATGGGCAGAAACTGGAAGCATTCCCCTTGAATACCAACAAAGGACAAGGATGCCCTCTCTCACCACTCCTATTCAATATAGTATTGGATAGTATTGGCTATCTGGGCAGGGCAATCAGTCAAGAGAAAGAAATAAAGGTTATTCAAATAGGAAGAGAGGAAGTCAAATTGTCTTTGTTTGCAGATGACATGATTGTATATTTGGAAAACCCCATTGTCTCAGCCCAAAATCTCCTTAGGCTGAAAAGCAACTTCAGCAAAGTCTCAGGATACAAAATTAATGTGCAAAAATCACAAGCAATTCTATACACCAAGAACAGACAAACAGAGCCAAATCATGAGTGAACTCCCATTCACAATTGCTACAAAGATAATAAAACACCTAGGAATTCAACTTATAAGGGATGTGAAGGACTTCTTCAAGAAGAACTACAAACCACTGCTCAATAAAATAAAAGAGGACACAAACAAATGAAAGAATATTCTATGCTCATGGATAGGAAGAATCAATATCTTGAAAATGGGCTTCCTGCCCAAGGTAATTTATGTATATATCAATATAAATATATATGTAAAAATATTATATTTATATATAGATTATATTTATATCAATGCTATTCCCATCAAACTGCCGCTGACTTTCTTCACAGAATTGGAAAATACTACTTTAAAGTTCATATGGAATGAAAAAGAGGTCACATAACCAAGACAATCCTAAGTAAAAGAACAAAGCTAGAGGCATCACACTACCTGACTTCAAGCTATACTACAAGGCTACAGTAACCAAAACAGCATGGTACTGGTACCAAAACAGATATATAGACCAGTGGAATAGAACAGAGGCCTCAGAAATAACACCACACAGCTACAACCAGATGATCTTTGACAAACCTGACAAAAACAAGAAATGGCAAAGGATTCCCTATTTAATAAATGGTTTTGGGAAAACTGGCTAGCCATATGTAGAAAGCTGAAACTGGATCCTTTCCTTACATCTTATACAAAAGTTAACTCAAGATGGATTAAAGACTTAAATGTAAGCCCTAACACCATAAAAATCCTAGAAGAAAACCTAGGCAATACCATTCAGGACACAGGCGTTGGCAAAGACTTCATGAATAAAACACCAAAAGCAATGGCAACAAAAGCCAAAATAGGCAAATGGGATCTAATTAAACTAAAGAGCTTCTGCACCACAAAAGAAACTATCATCAGAGTGAACAGGCAACTTACAGAATGGGAGAAACTTTTTGCAATCTATCCATCTGACAAAGGGCTGATATCCAGAATCTACAAAGAACTTAAACAAATTTACAAGGGAAAAACAAAACAACCCCATCAAAAAGTGGGCAAAGGATATGGACAGACCCTTTTCAAAAGAAGACATTTATGCAGCCAACAGACATATGAAAAAATGCTCATCATCACTGCTCATTAGGGAAATGCAAATCAAAACTAAAATGAGATGCCATCTCCCAGTTAGAATGCCAATGATTAAAAAGTCAGGAAACAACGGATGTTGGGGAGGATGTGGAGAAATAAGAATGCTTTTACACTATTAGTGGGAGTGTAAATTAGGTCAACCATTATGGAAGAAAGTGTGATTCCTCAAGGATCTACAACTAGAAATACCATTTGACCTAGCAATCCCATTACCAATATACTCAGATTATAAATCATGCTACTATAAAGACACTTGCACATATGTTTATTGTGGCACTATTCACAATAGCAAAGACTTGAAACCAACCCAAATGTCTATCAATACTAGACTGGATAAAGAAAATATGGCACATATACATTATGAAATACTATGCAACCATAAAAAAGGATGAGTTGATGTTCTTTGCAGGGACATGGATGAAATTGGAAACCATCATTCTCAGCAAAATATCACAAGGACAGAAAACCAAACACCACATGTTCTCACTCATAAGTGGGAGTTGAACAATGACAACACATGGACACAGGGAGGGGAACATCCCACTCTGGAGCTTGAGGGGTGGAGGGCTAGGGGAGGGATAGCATTAGGAGAAATACCTAATGTATATGATGAGTTGATGGGTGCAGCAAACCAACGTGGGAAATTTATACCTATGTAACAAACCTGCACATTGTGCACATGTACCCTAGAACTTAAAGTATAATAAAAATAAAATAAAATAAAATAAAAGCTTGCCTTTTTTGCAGCAACAACAACAACAACAACAAAGAAAATCAAAGTACAGGTCTCATTACTTTTAAAATTGAATTTCAGTTTTGGGCCTAAGAATATACGTTTTAAGCCTCTATCAAACATATGCTTATGTTCATTATGTTTTATTATTCTCAAAGCATATTTCAGGTCCTGTGTATGTGTCTGTGAATAAGATAGAAGAAACTGCCTGCTCACATGGCAAATACTATAGCAGCAAGATGTAATAAACACACAGACAGATACCAAAGATAATTTCAGACTGTTAAAAACATTTGTGATGGTGTGTAGGGAGGTTACTTTGGGCAGGGTGGTTAGAAAATGAATTTCTCTTACAAGGAGCTATTTAGCTAAACCATCAAGATTGTAAGTAAACAACCACACATTAATGGAAGGAAAAAGTGCTGGGTAAAGGGCACAGTAAGCACAAAGGTATCCAGATAGGAGAATCCTTTCATAGACAAGAGACTAAGAGAATCTAGCATATCTAGAACAGATGAACGAGGGAGAGGGTGAGAGAGGTGGGTTGATCTGGTACCTTGTAGGTATGTAACAAAGCCCCCCAAAAGTTACTGGTGTAAAACAACAAGTATTTTGTTATGCTCACAGGTCACTGGGTCAAGGTTTTGGCCAGAGGATAGCAAGGATGACTTGTCTCTCCTCCACTATGTCTGGGACCTCTTGGAATCATTTGGAGTCTTCTTCACTCTCTTGCCTGGCACCTGGACTGGGAAGACTTGGAACCCACGGGGACTGTTGACAGAAGCACAAACATGTGACCTCTTCATGTGACCTGGGCTTTCCACAGCCTGGAGGCTGATTTCTGAGGAGTGACCCAAAAATAATATCCACAAAGTAAGTATTTCACAAGATCTAAACATAAGCAAAATGATTTTTGATAACCTAGCCTATGAGGTCCCATAGTATCACTTCACCCATATTTTATTGGTTAAAGAAATCATTCAGATTCATAGGGTAAAGATATAGAATGCTGTCTCTCAGTGGGACAAAAATCTAGAAATTTGGGATCACTTTTTAAAAACCTACACATTGACAGAAGCAAAGTAATAAAGGGTCTTTTAATCCGTCATACAGAGCTTGATTTTAATCTAATTGCAATAAGAAGCCATTGCAAGCTTCTAAGTAGGACATTATGATGTACGAACAACTGACTTAAGAAACTTTAACCTTATTCCATCGCATAGTAAACACTTAAAAATAAAACCAAGAAGGAATTTCATAAAATCTTGCTAATGACCATCAATTAAAGGAGAGGAGGCTCAAGTTACTTCCTATTTTTTTTTTTTTTTCAAACAACATGCGATAACAGACATTTAAAAAAAAAAATATTGTGTTAGGCCAGGCATGGTAGCTCGTGGCTGTAATTCCAGCACTTTGAGAAGCCAAGGTGGGAGGATATTTTGAGTTTGGGAGTTCAAGACCACCTGGGCAACATAGTGAGAACTCATCTTTACTTAAAACGGAAAAAAAAAAAATTACCCAGATGTGGTGGCACATGCTTGTAGTCTCAACTACTCGGGAGGCTGAAGCAAGAGGATCACTAGAGCCTGCAGGATCAAGGCTGCAATGAGCTATGATTATGATACTCCACTCCAGCCAGGATGACAGAGTGAGACCGTATGTCAACAAATTAAAAATAAATAAATAAAATAAAATAGATGATCTTAGAATTTTAAAATATGGAAAAGCCCTCCTTAATATTATCTAGTAAATCTCCACCATTTTCATGATGAGAAAAATGTGATCCAGAGAGGTGAATGACTTGACAAAGATTTCAGAGCTACTCAGAGGAATATTGAGTGGTCTAGATAATAAGTGAGAAATTTGAGTGGAGAGAGAAAAAAAAATACTTAGATATTATGCTATGATCATACACTAGTGCAATTATCCCTTCCATTTTCCAAGTTATAAAACATTGTCATGTACATTATTTGATTTGGTCTTCATTACTCTATAAAGTAGCAAGTGTGGACATTAATGTCCCCATTTTATAGATTAGGCAACAAAGCTTATATGAGTCACATAGCTAATTATGTGTACACCCCTGAATTAGAAAAGGATATCGCCTACTTTCCATTTCAGGATTCTTAGTCAAAAGAAGAAAAAGAGGATATATTTATCAAAATAAAAAAAGTATATATCAAAGCTATAACTATTCAATACTAAACACACCATGATGTAAAACAAAGCAATTTTCCAAGACATCACATGTTTCTAAACATCCATACAATGGATATTTTATATGTAAAGTATGGAGAAAATTAGCTAATGTTCCCTTTTCAAACAGGCTTTCCGGTATTTGTTAAGATCTTTATGCCAGGATGCAATAAAATTTTAGAAAACACTGATATCCACACAGAGAAAGTTCACACTTCTTTGCAGAGGATTACTGCTTGACCTTTTGTTTTGCTTCAGACATTCTGTATTTGTTTTGGTGGAGATACAGAAGCTGCTCCGTTCTAGATACTCAGTAGATGTCAGAAGAGAGTGAAGCAAAAATTTTTGCTAAGAAAAAAAAATGACACATCCGCTACAAATGTTTATTGAAAGTATATTTTGGTTACTAATTCCAAATCTGTCAACATCTGGCCAACTTCCATGACTTGCAAATTTTTCATTCTCTACTCTTTCAAGCTACCTAATCTATTATCTTTATTTTCTTGGGCTCCTTAGTTGAAAATTGAAACAGGGAAAATGGTCAATTATTTTGGGATAAATAAAAAGTTAATATGTATCTCATTTTACATATTTCTCATAACTAAAACCATAAGCAACATATAGTTTTTAAAATGAAATAATACCTTAATTTTACATGTATTTAAGGACTTAAAGATAGTCTACTGAGGGGTAAAACATAAAAGAAATAGCTTTGGTCCTCAAGAGGCTTGCTTTCTGGTGAGGGAGACAAAATAGATGTTTAAGAAGTGATTATAAAATCAAAATAAGTTTAACAGTGAGAGCAAAAATATGTGCTGCAGGGAACAGGCACTGTTCTGAGTTTAGGAAACTACAGTAAGCAACTCCCTTAAAGACAATTTGAATATAAGCAGATTCGTCTGGAGCCACAAAGTCATTCTTATTCAGAGTAATGAGAAAAATCAGAACATAAATACAGAGTTATGCTAAATCTTAAAGGATGAGCAAATCTCATTGGCAGAAGAGGATTTAAAGGTCAATTTATAGAACTTTCTGGCTGAAGTTTTAATAGTAGGCAGTGGTGGAGAACAAGGTAAAACTGGAAAAGAATGGGGGAAGAACTTTAATAGTCAATATTAATAATTTAAAATTGGTTGTAAGTCAGTAAAACGTTGAAAACTTTCATCAAGAAAGCAGCTCTGTGACAGCAAGGTTGCCCATACCCTCTTCAATAAAATGCAGTAGTGAATATTTTTGTACCTCTACCCATCAATAGAAGGAGTCTATCTCTCCACTCTTTGAATCTGGGCGTGGCCATATTGCTTGCTTTGGCCAACGGGGCATTGGAAAATGTGATATAAGCAGAGGCTTAAATAGTTCTTGCAAATTTAGTCTTGCCCTCTCTTGCTGTTGAAAAGCCTTAGGCCAACATAAGAACAAGCCCAAGCTTGCCTATTGGAAGAAAGAGACTAGTCATTCTGGACACTCCAACAACCCTAACAGATTGTCCAGTCATGTGAATAAGGCCATCTGAGAATTTTTAGCCCCAGACAAAATGACAGTTGACAGTAGAGATGAGCCAAGTTGCTCAAGACCAATAGAACTACCTATTGACCCATAGAATTGTGAGCAAATAAATAGTTGTTTTAAGTCTCTGTATCTAAGTGTAGTTACATGGTAAAAGTTAACTGACATAAAAAAAATGATAGAAATGGCAAACATATTAAAATTTCATATATACTCTGGCAAAGTCAAGTTTAAACAAGCATCAGCAGAATTATTAACTAAAGCTTCTTCATTGCTAAGACTAGATAAAGTCTCAGTGCTCTGTGCTTTCATTGCACAAATCATACTATAATGCTATTTCCTTTGGATAATGTCATCCACTTAGTCATTAACTCTGACGGTCAGAGATCATGTATACTTTGATTGCTATTGTATCCCCATTATTTTTTGTAGTGCCTAGCATATAGCATGAATTCAATAAATGTTTTTTGGATAAAATGGCTATTAAGATAAGCCACCATATGTGATAGCAAAAAACATACATATATGTTTTTCAAGACATACATGAATTCCTTAAAGTTAGCGCAGAATCTTTTCTATATGGAAGACTTTTCCAGGGCCATTAAGTAGGACAGGCATCCTGCCATATAATAATCTATTTGATGCTCGTTATTGTCTTTCAAACTGTATATAATCTTGACTCCTCAACCAAGATGAATCCAGTGCTCCATCCTGGTTAAGCTATCTCAGGTGTTCCCAGGTAACTTTGCTTCAGGTTTAACCCACCATGGCACTACTAGTGTGCCATGACCTCATAAATGAAAGCTGGATATTACTTTTTATGCCATTTAATCACATTAAAATGAATATCGGTATTTTTATTTAACTATTTCTTAAATTTATGCCTTTATCAAAGAGGAGAGTTTCTATTATTTTCGACAGATCATGTGAATGACAATATGTTGGGCTTAATTTTCTTGTCAATTATAATTAATATCTTCTCAAAACAAACTGGAGAATATCTCATTTCACTCAATAATAACATAACACCAAAAATAAATCTATCAGATTTAATTTGACCCAAAATTAATTTCTACCACTTTGCTTTTTTCAATGATAGATTAATTTCTGGCTCTCGATTATGTATTCTCCCTAAGGAAATATCTGTAACTAAACTTACGGCCATATTTCTACTTGAAGAACATGCATAAAGTGTATGTTAAAACTATAGACCAGGGCCTGAAGATGTTGGAGTCATTTCCTTACCTCACATCACCCCACTTCCCAACCTATTTCTAAAGAAGGACTTGCATATTATGTGACTGGAATCTAGGTTACACCTCTTTTGCTTGTTTGTTTGTTTGTGAAAGAAGAATCTTTAGCTAGTCAAAGGTAAGAAACATGGAAGTGGAAAATACATTTTCTCATTTTTGTGGCATGTAATTTCTTTCTCATAACAACTAACTTTGATTTTGATTGTATCCCCGATGTAATTGTCTTGCTTTGGCTTCTACTAGATGAAGCTGAACTTTAGCAATGTTTCAGAAAAAACTCTACATCATCTTTCTTTTCAAGGGCAAACCTTAACCTGAAGACAACATGGATGCTTCCTTTTCATTTGTATGCAGAGCTTCTGTTAGGTGGCAGCAGTAAAGGATCCTATCCAAATAACTTATGGGCTTTTTTTTTTTAAGAAAAAATAGCTACAGAACATTTGATTTACAGTTACTTCAACAAACTGTTGTTCTCATTATTGTTGTAAGTTGAGGCACTTAGATTGTTTTGCTTTGCAAATGCTTGGTGCGATTGCAACTGTTAAGGAACTGTAGTCATATATCACTGACAAAATCAGAACAGTATTAACATTTTTAGGTCACAATTATTCCAAACTGGATATAGAAGATGTTGTGTCTTAATGCTGCGTAGGTACTCAGACTGCACAGATAACATCCTTATGAGTTAATTTAAACAAATGTTAAAGAACTCTTATTCTAACAAATTGAATGCAAAGGCCTCATTGTCTACAATATTTCATGTACTAACCCTAGGAATAAAAAGTGCTGCCTAAAACTTTAAATATTCTGAATGTTTTCTACAAAAAATTGTTCTATGATTTAGAAATACATCAATATTCAGGAGAGAAATGACTTTATTAATTATATGACATGCATTTCATTAACAAAAAGGGTGAAAGTTAAGCAGCTAGCATACCCAGAGATGAATTAATTCACATACCAAATGATCTGTGAGTAAAGCTTAGAAAAATCCAATTGACTACTTTTAATTATCTCATCTTGCCTACTCAATTTATAAACAAAATCACAAATCCACTGAATAAATTTATTGATTCTTCCATTGTGTGTTCACACAAAAGAGCATCCATTCCAGCAAGTCTGTGTAAAAATGTTTCTAAAAGTTGCACTGGTAAAGATTCCAACTTCAGCATCTAAATCTCATTAATTTAATTTGACAACAATTTATTGATTTTTTACTGTGTTATTGCATGGTACTGTATTTTATAGTGAACACTAAAGAGTGAGCTGTTGTTATTTGGGGGGCAAACTATAGAATTCTTTTATGGAATAGGCTTCTTTAGAAGCACATCTTAGCATGGTTGTTTGGTTGTATGCACCCTGGGGTATCCATAATGAGCTTGGCACTTGACGTGCTTGTATGGTGATCTATATAAAAAATACCTGCATTGAGAGAATGAGAACAGCCAGAGAAAAAGGTGTAAGGAGGACCTGGTGGGTCAGGGTTTCAGTAGGAGGCCAGCAGAATTTAGAAGAAAATCTGCCAATGATGTTTGACTCGGGAGATTTTTACAAGAATCTCTTGTATTGTGCTCCAATGAATTCTCCCCTTCTCTACTCCAGTGCTGATTGTCCTCAAGTTGTATTTAAAAGTTATATACGCCTAAATGGCTTGTACATGTCGTTAAAAGCAGGGGGAAAGGAATAAAGGAAGACAGTCTAGGGCACACTGTTTAGTTGTCTTAGGGGAGACAGGAAGAAAGACCAGCTACAAGTGATTCTTTTAAAAAATCGTTAGAAAAAAATCCTAAAGTTTTAGAAATATAAATATAATACCAGGAACTTTAGTTTTTGGACAGATTTGAAGGTAAGTTACCATGTTCTTTCAACACTCTGGAATATTTAGTGCATATTTCCTACAAACACAAATTATCTCACATTTCTTAATTAATACACATTTGTATTAATATCAAAATAAAGAGACTAACTCCAACATACTGTTGCCATGTAGTTCTCAGACCTCATCTAAGTTTTGCCAGATTTACTAATAAGAGCCCTTAATAGCAAAAAAGATCTGCTTTGGCAACACATTTTGTACTTAGTTGGCAGGTCCCTTTAGTCTTCTTCAACTTCAATGGGAACAGTTCCTGAATCTTTCCTTGCCTTTATATCATTAAAATTTTTGAAGAGTAGAGCTGTTATTTTGTAGAATGTCCCTCACTTTGATTTGTCTGTCTGCTTTTTAAAAATAGTTATATTCATATTCTACCATGGCAGAAATATCACCAAAGTGATGCTGTTTATTTGTTTTGTTTTGTTTTAGATTCTATCATGTGTTACACAATTTAATTTTGTCCCTGTTCAATTACTGGTGATATTAACTTTGATTATTTGACTAATCTTTTCTAGAGTCTGCTAAGCTTTTATACTATAAAGACACTCATTTTTTCCTTAAAATTAATTACTTTCCAGGAGGTACTTTGAGGATGTATAAACATGTTGTTTCTTACCAAAATTGTGATAAATTAACATATTTATTTATATCAGCATGAAGTCATGGGATTCCTATTTTAATCAATGGGTTGCAATCATTATTTATGTTATTTGTTTATTTATATCTTATTTTTGATCACACCATAGCCATTATACTAATTATTTATTTTGATGTCAAGATGCCTTCATTTGCTTAATAGGAGCCTTTTCATTCTGGTCCCTGGTTCTTTGGACATGTCTAAAACAATATTTGAGAACCTCGTGTTTTGGCAAACTAAGATGTTTCAGGATCATTTAATATTGTCTTCATCCCCGACCTGAGATCAGCCATTACCCAGAAGGAGCCCTGGTTCCTTTAGGTAGATAACGATATTTAGAAAACAGTATCTGGTGCTGGATGTGCTTATCTACCTGGGGATATCACTGTACCTAGGCCCTGTCAGTGTATAGATACATATATTTATCCATTTATCTATCATCTATCTATCTACCTTCTTTCATCTACTTATCTATCTACTATCTATTTAATCTTTCTTTCATCTATGTATCTATTTATCCATTATCTATCTATTAAAACCATGAATTCATACTCTTTGATTTAAACGAAACTCCACATTTCTAGTGGTGTATTCTAGTTTTTTATCTTTTGATGTTCACAACTTCCTTCAACAGTGAGACAGTTAGCTCCCATTATCCCTAATTTATTTACTTATTTGTTCAATTTACCTGAATACAATCAATCTCTTATTCTTTCTATCCCATGTCTCTGTAACCACCCCCAGTATGGACCCCCTCTCACCTCCTCTAGCTCTAATACCTTATTCTAAGCTACTGTGACTCCATCTTCCCCCTTTGCTGTGGTTGGTCATACCTAATAGCTTTAAGACTTAATTGTAAAAAAAAAAAAAGAGGGGGAGGAGATAAGGAAGAGAAGGAACAGAAAGTGGAAGAGAGAAAAAATTTTAAATAATGAGGTGGAAAGTTAACTGGAATAGTAAATCATCATGAGAGGAGATCAGTTAAACAGAAGCTTTTTGGAAATTCCTCTCAAGATATGAGGTAGGTGGAAATAAAAAGCATAGTATTTAGCCATCAAAGTAGAGGCAATCCCAGTTAATGTATAAATGAAAATTAGAACTAAAAAGAATTCTATAAATAAGGACTCTCTAGAGCAATAGAACAATTAGATATTATTCCTAGGAGATTTCTAGACACAAGTATGAATGAGACAAAGGTTATCTTGGGCAAGTATAAATTATTTATACATGTGTTCATTTAATCATTTATATTCATATGAATATTTGAGTTCTTATGATTTGCCAGACATATCACAAGACATGAGGAATACAAAGATAATGATTGGTTTTCTGACCTTTTTTCCTCTGGAATTATTTTCCCTTCAGTCTATTCCCATCCCAATAATTGATTGTTGGTACATCTTTCTCGTCAAAAAGAAAACAAGATTTGATGAATTGCTCATATCACAGTGAACATAATTTTAGTGATTTATCTATCCCAGTTACATTTGAATTCTGTACTATAATGGCAGAAACAGGATGCAGAGAAATTGTGAAATTTCAGCTACTGTTATGTTATATGTCTGCGGTTGTTATTGAAAGTGTTTGATAACCAGTACAGCAGAGGACCAACAAAAAGAGATGGTAGGCCGCGCGCGGTGGCTCAAGCCTGTAATCCCAGTACTTTGGGAGGCCGAGGTGGGGGATCACAAAGTCAGGAGACTGAGACCATCCTGGTTAACATGGTGAAACCCCGTCTCTACTAAAAACACAAAAAATTAGCTGGGTGTGGTGGCGCGTGCCTGTAGTCCCAGCTACTCTGGAGGCAGGAGAATGGTGTGAACTCAGGAGGTGGAGCTTGCAGTGAGTGGAGATAGGCGCCACTGCACTCCAGCCTGGGTGACAGAGCGAGACTCCCTCTCAAAAGAAAAAAAGAAGAGAGAGAGAGAGAGAGAGAGGGTAGTTATTAGCAACTGGTACATTCCATATAGATCTACTAACTAAATATTAAATCTGTCTTTGGGGTAGTTGAGAAAGAAGAGCAAAATTTCAGAATACAGAATACATTGGGGACTGAAGCGTACTTGAGTACAGAGCACAGTGTTTGGGCCTGAAAAAAAGTCAAAGAATTGAAAATATGAGTCCTAGAGTATGACAGGCAGATGAATGAATGAAATATTTGGGGAACTCTGTGATTATGTGGATAAGTCTGGGGCATTAGGCAGACTTTCCCTGAAGAGAAGATAAATAGATGGATCAGAAGGACTTTGGTGAAAATTTCTCAAGTGGGGTGAGGGAGAGTAAGAAGGAAAAACATCTGGCTTGATGCAACAGTGTTAAGAGCTAAGGAGTCCTACTCTTCTACTAATAAAATATAAAATAATGTTATTTGGTGGTTTGGGGAATGTATATTTCAGAATCACCAAATTATACACCTTAAATATGTGCTGTTTGTTGTATATCAATTATACCCTAATGAAACTGTAAGAAAAACTATCATTGAAATTGGAACATAGAATATCACAAGAATGGCTTAAGATGAAGATCGAGTCTTTGAATACTCTTTCAGGTACTGTTAAATCTTTGAGTTTAGAAATGAGAATACTGGAAACCCACCAGAGGTCTTCAAGCAGAGGGTAGACCTAATTATATGTGCAAACATATAAAATGTATAATAATAATGATAGTTATCTTTTCTCTAGTGCTAATTACCTGTCAGAGACAGTTGTAAGCACTCAACTAATTTATTTGATAACCCACAACCCAAAGAAGTTATGTTATCCTCATTGCATAGTTTGAGAAATAATAAAGAGAAGTTATGAAGCGTACTAAAGTTCACCTGATTCTAGCGCCCACATACTCAACCATTATGCCTAACTGCCTCTCAACTCTATTAATTGCTGTGGGCAGGATAAAATATCCATGTGTAAAGCATACAATGTTTGATGCTTTAACATGGTCTCATTTAATGCTTCTGATGACATAATAAGGTATGATTCTTTAATACTCTTTTTATAATGGAACAAATGAAGGATTAGAAGTGGTTAGTCATTTTGCTGGAGTTTACATGACTTGAACAATGGTCTTATGATTTCAGTCAAGCTTAAGGCTCTCTTAGCAAACTATGATTGCCAACGTCAGAGAAAAATTGCACCAGATAGAGTTAAATAGGCAAGAAAGATTTTATTCAAGACTATTCTTATAGAGGTCAACACTACTGTAATAGGGGAGAGAGATTGAACTCACCAACAAGGAGACAAAAGGCAGGAGAGTTTTTAAGTGCTTGGGTGACTTAGTGGAAGAGTAATGGAGGATGTTAGAGGGAGATTGGTCAATGTTATTGGGCCACCTGGGTTTGTTAATTGGCCCTTATAGAAGTTAAGCTTCTACATTCCCACAGATACTGGGAGATAGGGGCACTAGCTTTCTCGATGATTACATTTCAAAGAGATGGCTTCCAGGTCCTTAGGAAAGACCATTCCTTGGTTGTAAAACTAGCAAGTGACTGAGAGAATATCTACATCTCAAAGTGACAGAAATGCTCAAAAAACAAAAACAAAAAACAAAAACCAAAAACAAAAAAACAGGAGGTCAGGAGCCTATGGTCAGGAAGAAACTGTTTAAAGTTTAGTAAATCAGTCAGGGAATAACATGGACCTCTTGCTCATTATGATCTGTACTATTTAAGAATATTCACTTTTAGTGATGT
Organism: Chlorocebus sabaeus; assembly: GCF_047675955.1. Classification (NCBI taxonomy): domain Eukaryota; kingdom Metazoa; phylum Chordata; class Mammalia; order Primates; family Cercopithecidae; genus Chlorocebus; species Chlorocebus sabaeus. The sequence goes on from NC_132919.1 coordinate 44,351,500, forward strand.
TAAATAACAATAGGGCGGTTATGAAACATCACAAACATAAGTGGTCTTGGAGCCTCTTCCTTTTCTTTCTAGGCCCTGCTTAATTCATTCCCTCCAGGCAGCCTTCCTAGTTTCACATTGTAGAGTCCTCTAGGAATAGGCTCACTACTTTCAAAACACTTATCACATTTGCAATTTGTTGTTTAATGACTATCATCTTGTTAGGTTACCAGCTCTCAAAGTATGGACCTGGGAAGATCTTGCACACTGCTGTATCCTTATTACTTAGAACAATGCTTGGCGCCTATTAACTGAGCCAATAAATGTTTAAGTGAACAGAGGAGCAATCCAGTCAGAGAGGGATAAATATGAGAAGAAGCAGGGAGGAAATTCTTAAGGATCAAGTTGTCTTTTAAATCCATTAAGGATTTCTTTGAGCCGAAATTTAATTCTTTACATAAACCCGTGCTCTTGGTGTGTGCCCTATTGTCACTAGCTGATTGAGAGTTCCACAGAGGTAGGAACAACACCTTTTCTATTAGATTATAGGTTTATGAGGGAAAGGGGCCTTTTCTCCCTTTATCAAACTCTGGGTAGGTAGCCTATAAATATGGAAAAGGCTTGTTAACTAATACTCCTGAATGGATTTTTTTTTTAAAGAATGATGAGTGAATGATATATCTATTGGCATAATGTATAAGATTGCCCATGCCCCCATTTTGGAAAAGTTCTTTATGAAAATTGTTTTCAGTGAGAAGATAATAAACATTAGGATGTTTGGGTTGAGATCGTTCTATTTTATTTATTTATTTAAGAGGAAATCTCACTCTGTCACCCAGACTAGGGGTGCAGTTGTACAATCTCTGCTCACTGCAACCTCTACCTCTCAAGTTCAAGCAATTCTTCCAGCCTCAGCCTCCCGAGTAGTGGGGATTACAGGCATGCACCACCATGCCCGGTTCATTTTTGTATTTTTAGTACCGATGGGGTTTCGCCATGTTGGCCAGGCTGGTCTCAAACTCCTGACCTCGTGATCCACCTGTGTTGGCCTCCCAAAGTGCTGGGATTACAGGTGTGAGCCACCGCGCCCTGCTGAGATCATTCTATACATAACACTTCTGAAGAGCCAAAATCTTACAGAGTAGAAATCAAGATATCTCTGTTGTGTGTCTTATTTGACACAGGTTAATGCAGTGACATGATTATCAGTGATAGACAAAGCCATATGAAAATTCAGGATTCTTAACCACAATAAAAAATATTGATTTACCCTACAGAATGTTCAAAGTGGTTCGCTGTTGTTGAAAGGGTGCATAGAGTAATAAGATTGGGTCTCATTTAAAAGTCTGATGTTTAGAACGTTCTACTGAATCTGTAGGGCATTTAAGAACTTCTTCAGATTTTTTTCCTGTGAGCCTGGCACTGGAGTGTTGCCTTGGTTCAAGCAGTTCACAGCTGGGAGTACTTCACTTTTTTTGTTCTCCTTCTGTTCCCCACCCACAACACTCAACAGTTCATAGAGTCAGCAGAACATATCAACACCTCTTCATAACCACAGAACTTTCTCAGGATGTAGACATAATAGAAAGTTTAATAAAATAAACACAGCTAATTAAGTAAAAACTATGACAAAAACCACCACACAGAAACTGACATCTAGCATTTTAATAGTTGTCAGGTTTCAGCTAAGGTAAAAGAGTTTTGTATTCCGGTTTTAAAAATAACTAAAGTGAAGGTATCTCTTATTAGTTCTGAAAAAATATTTTTCACAAATTCACTTAATATCTTCTTCTCTTTATTTTAACATTAAATTAACCCAGTATTGCTCTTTATCAAGAATTATGAAGTAACCACAGCTAAGAAACATCAGGGGGTCCCCTATGTACTTTATTTTCAATCCAGGATATTTAAATCAAGTTGAATACTCCTAGATTCAAATTGAGATGACTGAAAGTAATATATCTTAAATTAATATTGTATTTACTTAAGTATTATGAGGGTTCTCAGTATACAGTAGATGATTTTGGAGTAAATACCCAACTGACTTCAGCATTAGGACTATGGATACTTATTATCTCTTATAACAATCAGTCTGGTAGCAAATGTTTCCAGGATTCATGGATTTAGTAGTGTCAATGTTGAGACTACTAGTCAGCTTCCTTCTAAGTTCACTGGTTTTCTGCCCATGATCTCAAGATGGCGGTTACAGCATCCACCATCACTGGCTCTGTGCAAGGGCCAAAGGCAAGAATATTTCTGTCATATTTTCCGATTATATTTACTGGGGACAACAGCATGCTTCTTCTATAGTAGTCTCCAGGATGTTTTCTCTCCTTTCATTTATCAGGTTTGTGGCACAAACCCATGGATAATACATTTGCTATAGAGAAGGAGAAGGACCATGATTGGCTGAGATTAGCCATCATCATTCACCTGTTGGGACTGTGGAAGGACTACCTTCCTTAATCATATAGAAATAAATTGAGATTTTATTACAAAGAAAGAGGAATAAAAGCTGTTAGGCTAGCAAAACAGGTGTTGAGAATGCCTAGTGTATTGAATGCAAAGTGGTCCACACAAATTTACATCAAAACAAATGCAAAACATCAGGGATAAAGAGAATATCCTAAAAGTGTCCTAAGAGATCATCACCATCACTACCACCACAATAACAAATAACATGTAAAGGATCTCAAGATAAATGAGTATCAGCTTTTTCAATTACGTAGTATTGGAAGTTAGAATGAAACATTGCATTTAAAAATCTAATGGGGCCAGGCATGGCGACTCACGACTATAATCCCAGCACTTTGAGTTGCTGAGGCAGGCAGATCACATGAGGCCAGGAGTTTGAGACCAGCCTGGCCAATGTGGTGAAACCCTGTCTCTACCAAAAATAGAAAAATTAGTTGAGAAGTGGTGAAGTATGCTTGTAGTCCCTGCTACTCTGGAGTCTGAGGCATGAGAATCACTTGAACCCACGAGGTGGAAGATAAAGTGAGACACTGCACTCCAGCCTGGATGACAGAGTGAGACTCCATCTCTCTCTCTCTCTCTCTTTCTCTCTCTCTCTCTCTCCCCCCCCCCCTCTCTCTCTCTCTATATATATATATGTAATGGGAAATAATATTTAAGTTATGCATTCTATAAGCAAATTATCCACCAATTGTGATGAATAAAATGAAGATTCAGCCAGCTATAATAAAATAGCCAGCTTAACTATAGCTAACTTAAATAAAGGTACCTCTAATAGATACTTTACCTGAAAGTTTTTGGTGGACTTTCTTCATTAAAATGAGGTAATAAATCAATAGAGAAGGGACAGGCTCCAGAAAACAGGGGTTCCAAAAAGTAGGGTTTGGAACAGTGTTCCAAAAATCATTCCACAATGATTGTGAACTAATATCCAGAATTGCAGACATATATTAGGCTAAAGAAAACAGATCAGATTGTAATAGTAAGATATAGAGATTCAACAGAGTTATAATATGTAAAAAAAATGAGTTCTGTAAGACACCCAATTCATTTGATTATATTAATATTTAGAGTTATTTTAAAGTTCTATTGGAGAGCTTAGGGAAAGAAGTATTGATAGGTACCAAGTAAATTAAAAAAAAATACTTTTTTAAAGGGTAGTGTATTTAAAAATCCACATGATACTTTTGTAAGGAACATGGAAGAAATAATTAAATATAAAAGGAAAAAACCCAATAATTTCATGTTAGGTTTATTTTACCTTTAGCTGATTAACTGTAAGTGCAGTTAGCTGTCAATCTCTCCTACTCTACTTATACTTTATGACTCTGCTCAGTTTTCTAAAGCATATTTTAGTAACTTGGCCTCTGTATGAACTTAGATGTTTACATTTCGGGAAGGTAATAAGAGGCTGTAAAGTAAAACAATTTGACAACAATCTTTTTTCAAAATTATATGTGTATATATGTGTGTGTGTGTGTGTGTGTGTGTGTATATATATATGTATGTATGTAAAACTAAAGTGAGAAAAGTGTCACTTATTCCAGAGAAGAGAAGAGTCAAATTTAACTTTATTTGATAATTATGACTTTTTTAATGCCTTTCCTATTACTTTAAATGGGTGTTTTCTTAGCTCACAGGCTATAAATTTAGTTTTCTTATTAATGCTAAATAGAATATATATAGTCTACTACTAAAGCTGATGTGTTTTAAAAAAAATCACATCTCTGATTTTGTACATTTCTTTTTGTAAGAATGTCTTATATATTGTTCAATACATAGTATTCATTATATAACAATGTCTAAAGTTAAAAATCATGAAGTGAGGTATTAGCATGTTATTTGGAAATATGCAGGTAAATACATACATAAAATAATATAATCCTAGAATACAGAGATAGTATCTTTAAGTATTTTACCATTTTGTATATATTTTTTACAAAAATGAGAGCATAATACATAGTTAATTTTGGTTTTTAGGTTGTTATATTTTGAATATTTTCCTTGACCTTGTTGATAAAACATGTGAAAGTGCACAGAAATTAGCTCCTTGAAACTTATAAAGCATAGCTTGCTTCTCCCATATATTCAATCAACAAATATCTTTTGAGCACTGATATGGTTTGACTGTGTCCCCACCCAAATCTCATCTTGAATTGTAGCTCCCATAATTCCCATGTTTCATGAGAGGGACCCAGTGGGAGATAATGGAATCAGGGGGCAGGACTTCCTCATGCTATTCTCATGATAGTGAATAAGTCTCATGAGATATTATGATTTTATAAAGGGGAGTTTCCTTGCACACATTCTCTCTTGCCTGCCATCACGTAAGATGTGGTTTTGCTCCTCCTTTGTCTTCTGCCATGGTTGTGAGGCCTCCCCAGCCATGTAGAACTGTGAGTCAAATAAACCTTTTTCCTTTATAAATTACCCTGTCTTGGGTATGTCTTTATTAGCAGTGTGAGAACAGACTAATACAGTAAATTGGTACCAGTAGAGTGGGGTGCTACTGTAAAGATACCCAAAAATGTGGAACCACTTTGAAACTGGGTAATACACAGAGGTTGGAACAGTTTGGAGGGTCAGAAGAAGACCGAAAGATGTGGGAAAGTTTGGAAATTCCTAGAGACTTGTTGAATGACTTTGACCAAAATGCTGATAATAATATGGACAATAAAGTCGAGGCTGAAGTGGTCTCAGATGGAGATGGGGAACTTGTTGGCAACTGGAGCCCAGGTGACCCTTGCTATATTTTAGCAAAGAGACTGGTGGCATTTCGCCTTGGCCCTTGAGATCTCTGGAACTTTAAACTTGAGAGATGATATAAGGCACCTGGCAAAAAAATTTCTAAGCAACAAAGCATTCAAGAGGTGACTTGGGTACTGTTAAAAGCATTGTTTTATGTATTTACAAAGATATAGCTTGGAATTAAAACATGTTTATAAGGGAAGCAGAGGTTAAAGTTTGGAAAATTTGCAGCCTGATGATATGATAGAAAAGAAAAATCCATTTTCTGAGGAGAAATTCAAGCCTGCTGCAGGAATTTGCACAAGTAATGAGGAGCCAAATGTTAATCGCCAAGACAATGGGAAAAACGTCTTCAGGGCATATTGGAGGTCTTCATGGCAGCCCCTCCCATCACAGGCCCAGAAGCCTAGGAGGAAAAATTGATTTCATGGGCCAGACCCAGGACCTTGCTGCTTTGTGCAGTCTTGGCACATGGTGCCCTGCATCCCAGCTGTGGCTAAAATGGGACAACTTACAGCTCATGTCATTGTTTCAGAGGGTACAAGCCCCAAGCCTTGGAGGCTTACACGTGATATTGGGTTTGCAGTTACACAGAAGTCAAAAATTGAGGTTTGTGAACGTCCATCTAGATTTCAGAGGTTGCATGGAAATGTCTAGATGTTCAGGCAGAAGTCTGCTTCACGGGTGGAGCCCTCATGGAGAACCTCTGCTAGGGCAGTGCAGAAGAAAATTGTGGGGTGGAAGTTCCCACCTAGAGTCCCAAATGGGGTGTTGCCTAGTGGAGCTTTGAGATGAGGGCCACCATCCTCCAGACCCCAGAATGGTAGATCCACTGAGAGCTTGCATTGTGTACCTAGAAAAGCCACAAGCACTCAACACCATCCTGTGAAAGCAGCCAGGAGGTGGGCTGTACTCTGCAAAGCCACAGGGGCAGAGCTGCCCAAGACCATGGAAACCCACCTCTTGCATCAGCTTGACTTGGATGTGAGACATGAAGTCAAAGGATATCTTGTTGGAGCTTTAAGATTTGACAGCTTTCCTGGATTTTGGACTTGCATGGGGCCTACAGCCACTTCTTTTTGGCCAATTTCTCCCATTTGGAATGGGTGTATTTACTTGATATTTGTGCCCCATTGTATCTAGGAGGTAACTCACTTGTTTTTTATTTTACAGGCTCATAAATGGAAGGGAATTGCTTTGTCTCAAATGAAACTTTGGACTGTGGACTTTTTAGTTAATGCTGAAATGAGTTAAGACTTTGGGGGACTGTTGGGAAAGTATGATTGGTTCTAAAATATGAGGATATGAGATTTGGGAGGAACCAGGTGAGAAATGATATGGTTTGGCTGTGTCCCCACTCAAATCACATTTTGAATTATAGCTCCCATAATTCCCATGTGTCATGGGAGGGACCTGGTAGGAGGTAATTAAGTCATAGGGTAGGTCTTTCCCATATTGTTCTCATAATAGTGACTAAGTCTCATGAGCTCTGATGGTTTTATAAAGGACAGTTCCCCTGAACATGCTGCTCTCTCTTGCCTGCTGCCACGTAAGATGTGACTTTGCTTTTCCTTTGCCTTTGGCCATGATTTGTGAGGCCTCCCCAGCCATGTGGGACTGTGAGTCAATCAAACCTCTTTCCTTTATAAGTGACCCAGTCTTGGGTATGTGTTTATTAGCAGTGTGAGAACAGACTAATACAAGCACTGAGGATAGATCAATAAACAAGAAAAATGTGGTCTTTGCTCCAGAATGCTTACATTCTACTGAAGAAAGCATATTACATAAATAGTGACTCAAGTACAATTGACATTTGTGTTTTTTCAAAGTAAGTATATGACACTGATAAGATTTAATCCAATCTAGTTAGAGAGATCAGAGAAGATTTCCTAAGGAAATGACATTTAACCAGAGGTTTGAAAGAAGATTCTGGACCAAGGAAACAGCATAATCTACTGTTTATGATCCAGATATTTTCAGCAAAGCAAGTGTTCTTAAAAAGCAGAGATTCGAAAAATGTAATAAATTATATATACTTGATTTTAAATATATCTGAGTTGCACTTGCAATTTAATTGATATGTCATTTGCTACTACAGTCTTGCCTCAGATTCTTATGGAGTAATTAGTAACCTAAATTGTTATCAGACTAAGTAATTTCATAAATAGTTAATTATAGATTCAAGTAAACTCATAATAACTTACATATTACTTTACATTGCAAGCCACTGGGTTAAGCAAGGTGAGGGATTAAGAGTTAAATATGCTATGTTCCCTGACTTTGAAGAGCTTGAAATGTTTTCTGACCAGATACAAATAGTCCACACTTTACAGTGGTTCCGCTTATGATTTTTTTACTTTGGAGCAAAAGTGGTAAGAACTCAGTAGAAAACATACTTTAAAATCTGAATTTTAATCTTTTGCAGGCTAATGATAGGTATATTAAATGCATTTTTGACTTATGATCTTTTTGATTAACAAAGTTTATTGAGATGTAACTCCATCATAAGTTGGGGAGCATATGTAATCTAATAGCATCATATCAGTTTTTAAATCAGATAAAATAATTTATGATTTTTATTTTACTCTTATTATTGTATTGTTTATTATAAAAAGGCAACATATTTTCCCATGTTGAGAATATTTTATCACAATCATATTTCTCCCACTTTATTTCTTACATTTTCAGATGAATTTATACTGTTTCAAAGAATAATTAATAACTGAGATTTACAAATGATATTCAGATATATATTTGTCACGGTCATGTAAATTAGTCCACTACAGCAGAAAACACAATAATGAAACTAATCTTGCCTATTGAAGTTTCAGTGCTAAATATTAAATGAAGAAATATAAAGTATTAATTTAACCGATTTGCTGCTGTTTGAATCTTTTGAAATGTTTTCCCATAAATAAGAAACTTTAATTAGCATTCTGACTGTATCTGTAAACTAAGATTTTAAAAATGTATAATTTCACTTAGTTCAGGTGATGGATGGCCCAATTACTTTACAAATATGCATTGTATGGGCGGTTAGAAAGAAACTATTATTTGCTATATTGAAGAGAAATGTTTGTAAGTTTCCAGAATGCAGGGATCAAATCTTCTGCCTCCTTCTTATACAGCTTAGCAACTTGGACAGTGGAATCGTTTGAATGGAAAACTCCAGACAATGCAGTCCTGACAGAACATTTAATAATGGGCACATAATATAAACATTAGGTAATAAAGAATGCATCTGCTTCCTCTTCCTCCTTTTCTCTTTCTTTTCCTCCTGCTTTTCTGTTATTCTCCTTCTTCTTCTAATAATAATGATAATAATAATATAGTAGTGGTGGTACTTTTGGAAAACATTTTGAGGTAGTCCTTAGCCTAACTCTGTCCCCTTCCTCCTAAAAGTCACATCTGCTTCTGTCATTGCAGGAATTGGAGGCAAGGGTGAGAGAAGAACAGACAGAAAAGTCATTCTTGAGCATTAGATGTCATCACAGCAAGGCATTTTGTGTTGTACAATTTTAAAGAAAGTAAAACATAATAGCCTCTAGCAATACACGTATCTGAAATAGATAGAACAAAGTAAATATAGCAGGCAAAGTGCTCAATTTAGACAAACTCAAGTTTGCTGTAAAATAAATTGTGATTATTTTCCTGAGATATACTGCATCGATAGGGACACTTTTCTTCTGCTTCAGAAAGACTGACTAAAAATGACTGAAATGATGATTAACTTACTATCTACCATATCAAGAAGTACAGAGTTAGATGGTTTCAGAGTTGATAAATTCAGAAAATGTATAATTTCTTTGGGGTTTTTTTTTTAATTCTTTTTGTTCTACTGTGTTTAGAGTTGGCTTTTGTCCTCTGGCATGCTCATAATCATAGTTCTAAGCAGAAAATCCTTCAATAAAAAGTGAAGTTTCTTTATATATGTTGTTTCTCAGCAGAGTGGTTAATGGTTCCCAGATATTATAAACATTTGTGTGCATTTTTAGTACATAATGTAGTATTAGGTTGGTGCAAAAATAATTGTGGTTTCTGCCTCTAAAAGTAATAGTGAAACCACAATTACTTTTCCACCAATCCTAACATACTATTATAATCTTAAGGAAGGCATCTTAAATGGGTGCCTACTTTGTGCACTTAGACTCTCTTTGCCTTTTCTTTAATTTATGACCTTTTCAATAAAGAGTAGCTTTAAACTCACTTTACATGGAAGGATCAGTGTGCTGTGTCTTCCCTTAACCAGTTACATCCTGCCTAGTTAAATACTACTGACTCATCACATTCTAAATAATAAATTGGAGTAGTGATCATATGTATTGCATTTCTGTTAGTTACAATAATTACAATGGTCAAAATGCCCAGAAGAGTACAAATGCAATGATCTATAAATTAGGTTCTTCCTACATATCATCTTGCTTTGATGTGTAACATCAAACTGGGGATAAAGAAAATGTAAGGCAATCAAATAAGAAAACAGCATAATTTGTTGATATTTGAAAAAAATAAGCGTAATAATTTTCTCTGTAAAACATACTGAAAACTAAAAAGAACCTGGTAGAAACACCTTCCTGTAATAGTTTAAATGTGACTTCAGTTGTTATTTCCCATCAACACTGGTTTTGTTTTCCAACCATTAAGAGATTAAAATGTTATCTATAGTTTCAATCTTTCTATGAGCTGTAAATGACTATACAAGTATGTTATTACCATATTAAACAATATATTAAAATCACTCACTTTTTAAAGTTTCCTCTTCTTGTAGCATGAAATTATGAGGTCTTTTTTTCATCCATCTCAATAGGATTTAAGCCTTTTCTTATGGAATATATTATCTCTTCAGTATTTGTAAACCTTTATTATTGAGAGTTTCTATCTGCTGTATACCTGGAGAGTAGCTGAGGTCTAATGAAAATTACCCAACCATGTTCACTTTCCTGATTAGTGCTGTTAACTCGACTAGATCCAGATACAAATTACATTTCTGATGAGAATTTAGAAACAACTACTTTTCACATCTAAGGAATAGTGTTGGGAACTTGATAAATGTTGTGAAAAAGAGAATTAAAAAATTATGAACAAACAAAGAATATTGTATAAATATGGGGACTGTGTATGAAAGGTAGCAGTGCAGTCCTTCTTTATATCAACAGGGAATTGATTCTAGAAACCTGCAGACACCAAAATCTGAGAGTGGTCAAGATCCTCCTATAAAATTGTGTAGTGTTCACATATAACTTATGCACATCCTCCTGTATACTTTAAATCATCTTTATATTATTTATAATATTTAATAGAATGTAAATGCTATGTAAAGTTGTTATCCTATATTTTAAAATGTGTATTATTTGAATTTTTAATATTTTCATTGCGGTTGGTGGAATCTGCAGATATGAAGGGCTGACTGTACACTGGAACAAAAGGGCAGGAGAGGTGGAAGATGTGGCAATACACCAACACTGATTATTCCTTTGAATGATATGGGGAAATTAGCAAACAACTTGAGCTTCCTTTTAAAAAAATTGATAAAATAAATGTAATCGCCACTGCTTTGCAAAGTTGTCATTAGGATTAGATAAAATATTGCAAGGAGCACAATGGGCTTTTAATCCATGGGGACTATTATTATTCAAAATTCATCAGTCTCCTATTATTTCAGTTTAGATTACTGAATTTTATTCCATCAAATGGATATCAGAGACAGATGGAGTTGTGGATTAGATTCAAAGATTGGTAGTGCCAGAAGGGATCTGAAAGCACCCTGTCTATTAAGTCTAAGATCTTTCGGCAGATAAAAATACTGAAGTTCAGGCTCATTGTGTCTTATCCTAGATACCATGTAGAAAAATATTACTTACACATGATATATCACATAAGACATACATTGTAGTAAAATAAAATGAAATAATTATTATAATGTTAACAATATTTAACATTTTTAGAGTGATAATTATATTTTTATTATCACAGTGATCATCAGTGGGAGATCTAGGAATGGAAATTAGTCCTTAAATTTTCTATTTCAGATTTCTTTCCATATGAGCAAAACTTTTTAAATGGGAATAATGATGTAACATTCCAAAATCAAATCAATCAAATCAAAATGGACAGGGGTAGTATTCACCTACTCTTTTTTCATACAGCTTTTTGTGAACTTAAATACATGGGAAGTAAATTTGGCTCAAGTTACTTAAATTTCATATCTACCTAAAGAGTGTATCTTTCCCTAGGAATGTGTTCTACAGAAAAAGGAAAACTAGTGTTAACTCTATGATTTTAGCAAATTTGGGAAGAAAATATGTGCCTGCAAGTTTTATAACATACATTTCTTGCATTATAAGTCTATTTGGTAGGCTTGAAATCACAAATTCATATTTTTGGGTCCGTAACAAGACTTTGCTATATAAAGTGAAAATGATTAGACTGAGCATCTTGTTTGCATGATCTTTTATTTGAATTCAGTCTTATCTTAATTCTGCATTACAAGTCAAGGATAACTGTTTGGAGATGAAAATAAATCACACATAACTGAGGTGCACATTTTTTTATAATCATGTCTTTAAACAACTGACATTATTTCATCTTAGGTGCATCTCAGGTGCAGTCAACAGTTTTGAATGTAAGTGGGGAGGGACTGGGACTTTTCTGTTTGTCAACTGGTAGAAATTTTCCATAGGATGTCATTCACTAATATATTTTACACCACCTAAATAACGAGAAAGAAAGAAGAGAAGGCCCCTTCAATATAGCCTGGTTGCTCTTGATGTATCTTAGCTTTTTTTTTTTTCCAAATAAACCTGTTAATAGAAAAGTATAATGAATAAAAATGAGGAGCAAGAATGTTAAATTGTATGTAAGTTCTACATGATCTACGAAAATTGGAGATGCTTAAAGAGAGTTCACTCTATCAGACAAATGCATATGTAGCAGTGGCTTGAATTAGAAAATTGTCAAAGAAGGGGAAGTTGGGAAAGATATAGTATTCTTTTATTTTATATGAAATTCATTTTGTGTGTGAGGAAAAGAAATATTAAAAAAGAATGAATAATAATATTTTTAAAACTATGAAGCATTAACTAATGAATATTATATATTTCTATGGATGCATATAAATGGAGTAAAAGTATAAGTAGGATACATAGTAAATTCATGATAGTGATTACATCTAGAGAAAGAGAAGGGACTGGAAAAGAGAGTAAAGAAGAATTCAACTTAATATGTATTTTACAATTTATTTAATGTTAAAAATGAGGCAAATATATTTATATCAGCTAGTTTCTAGAAAAATTCACAGTTTATCTTACTATTTTCTGGTCCTTTAAACGTTTCTGGAAGATTCAAAGTTACTTTTTGTTTTTAGTTTTTAGCAGGAAATTTTTGCAATGCTTTCTCTTTTGCTTTTAATTCTTGACATTATCCAACCAGATAAAGACAAAAACAAAAAAGATATTTCTTGTCTATCTATCCTTTATTTTTATCTATTTTCTTATTTACTTTAGGACAGTTTTTACATGCATTCTTTTGTTCTTTTAAATCTTTAGTTGACTTTCCTCTTCTGGGGCACAGAGAAGCTCTTCACTCACTAGAGAAGAAAAAGTAATTCAGATTTCTAGAGGGAGAAGACAGGCCCAAAGGGATGTTGAAGTGGGGATCACCTTCATTTCAGCCTCATACCAACAGATGAGCTAAGAAGCGAGGCCTAATGTTTTACATTCTATTGTTACTTAGAAGCACTGCTGAAAATTGGTTCTTACTGGGTTATCTGTATCAACAGTAAGTGGAAAGTGTTTGTATTTTCCCCTCCCACCCAAAAAAGAGCTTCTCCGCACAAAATTGACAGGATAAAGAGATCAGTTGGATTTCAGAAAGACTTCTTGCTCTTAATACTCTAGCTGGCTGAAACTTATGATTGAAGAATCAATCCATTTAATTTAACAAGCTGCTCTTTAATAAGTGAATGTGCTTAATGCACTTCATACAGCTCCAAGTCAGCCATTTACATTGTAGTGTGAATTTTCTTTTAGATTACAAATCCTTAATAGGCTAGAATTAGCTGTCTTGGAGGTAGAGAGGAGGGTGGACACATACACAAAAAAAGAATGAGAAAGAAAGAAGAAAGTAACTTTGTTCATTTTTATGTCTTATCCTTATTTTATGAACCTCCACCATCCCCACACTTCAGCATCTAATAAGAAACAATAATCTTACAGGGTAATTTGATGAGAATATTCGAGATAAGGCCTACTTCCTTAAACTCAGGATAGTTAAGTATAAGGCAGTGGTTCTCAAAGTGTGGTTCTTAGACCGGCAGCATCAGCATTGCTGGAAACATGTTAAAAATGCAAATTATTGATCCAGAAACTCTAAAGTGATGGCAGATGTTTGTGTTTTAGCGAAGTGATTCAGATGTAAGCTGAAATTTGAAAGCCACTGGTATAGGGTGCTTTTCTTTGGGTGGGAAGACCTGAGTTTGGACACTTAGTGCACCATAAATGATAAAAGGAACTCAGTATTGAGTTTAGGAGAGAGAGAACATATTGGAATATACCTGGTGACAGTAAGGGATGTGGGTATGTAAAGGTTTTGTTTTCAACTGCAAAGCTTAGCAAATGGATCAAAGTAAGTAGTACTTGTGTATATTTTAGGTCTGCTGTTTCTGTTGCATTATCAGGCCATCTATCCCAATTCTTCACTTTGTTTACATGAGCATCATATATTTTGCTTACAAATGTAATAATCAAATCATCATTTTTTAAGTTATTGAATTATTTCAATTTTTTGTAATTTGAGATAAATATTAAATACCATTGATTGATGTCAGCAAGGCATGGTGGCTCACGCCTGTAATCCCAGCACTTTGAGAGGCTGAGGTGGGCAGATCACAAGGTCAGGAGATTGAGACCATCCTGGCTAACATGGTGAAACCCCATCTCTACTATAAATACAAAAAAATTAGCCGGGTGTGGTGGCGGGCCCCTGTAGTTCCAGCTACTCGGGAGGCTGAGGCAGGAGAATGGCATGAACCTGGGAAGCAGAGCTTGCAGTGAGCCAAGATGGCACCACTGCACTCCATCCTAGGTGACAGAACGAGACTCTGTCTCAAAAAAAAAAAAAGAAAAAAGAAAAAAAATTGATGTCTTTTAAGGGCTTTCCTTTTCTTTTCTTCATTTTTTAGCCCTACAAACACAAATTAATCCATTTTTACTGAGGAACCCAACATTTTGAAAGTTACCAGGTATGAATAGCTGTGAATGTTAAGCTAGATGTGCAATTTGACATTATGAAGTAAAGAGAAGGAAACTGTCACATCACAATCAGTAATATGAACTCATTAGTAACATGCTTTAATCAACAAAGATGGTGTAGAAATCTACTTATGGGCTACATGTAAATTGCTATATTTTTGGAAAGTGCATATAGAAGGAATAAGAATCCTGCCAGACTCATTTCTTTTGCTACCTGTCTATCTAATGAAAATAACAGATTTGGATTTGTGCCATCTAAATACCTGCCTTTCTTGCCAATAACAAAGGTAAAACTCAGAACAAATATGAAAAAAAAGAGGATATTTCATAAATTAATGTCCTATAATACCTTTTTTTGCCAAGTTGGTTGTATTTTTTTGAAGATTGTAAAGATTCATTTTCAAAATTTTCTGAGTAAGTCTATTGCAAACAGGGATCTATAACTGTGAAGGCTCAGTTAGAAGTGACATTTGACATTACTGAGCAAAGAAAACTGTCAACAGTTGATATAGTTTTGGTATTTGTCCTTGCAGAAAATTCAGGTTGAAATGTAATCCCCCGAATGGAGGTGGAGCCTGGTGGGAGGTGTTTGAATCATGGGAGTGGTTTCTTCATGAATGACTTGGTAATAAGTGAATCCTCTTGGTGATAAGTGAGCTCTTGCTATGAGCTCATACAAGATCTGGTAGTTTAAAAATGTGTGGCACCTCTCTCCCTCTCTCTTGCTTGCTTTTGTCATGTGACATACCTGCAGCACCTTTGACTTCAATCAGGATTATAAGCTTCCTGAGGCCTCCTAGAAGCCGAGCTAATGCGAGCACCGTTCTTCCTGTAAAGGCTGAAGAACTGTGAGTCAATTACATTTCTTTTCTTTATAACTTAGACAGTCTCAGGTATTTCTTTATAGCAATGCAAGTACAGCCTAGTATAACAGTTGAACACAACCCATATCCCTGTATACATGGACTGTTTATGCTAATGTAGAAATTATATTTTATGTATTTGCAAAGTTTTTGAGATTTCCTCATGACTGAGTCCTGCTGTGAGTTCTCTGTGTGACTAGGACAGCTGTGTTAATAAGTTAGATGACTGAAAATGCAAAGAGTTTAATTTACAAAGGTAAACATATTTCCCACATTAATTCTAACATATTTTAGACTTAAAGTTGATTTGTTTTTTGTAAATAAATGTTTTACTTTCATTTATTTTAACTTCTATTGAAACGTAAAAGTTAAATTGTTAAAATGTCTGCTATGGAACCATTTACAATATTTTTCAGATTAAAAGGAGCTATTTCATTACATTATTCAATGGAATAAGTAATATGTTATGACCAAAAAGAACTGCATTTGACCATCTTCTTCATTAGCAAAATATAATGTGTCAAGGCAAATAAATCTGTTTGATATACTGAGATACAATTGGTGTAGTACTTTATATTATAATAACTCAAGTTCTGTTGATTAGCATTTAAGGATATTAGACTTCATGCAAAAATATAAAGCTGCTTCCCCCCCCGCCCCCCGGGGTAATGATAAAGAAGAAACAGGGTGAGTCTAGTGAATTATGAGAACGGTTGATGAAAAGGCATATAGAAAATACTCATGTTTGATAAATAGCAGGAATCAAGAAGGATGAATCCAAGCTTCAGTAATGACTTTCAATATTTCTTGGCTAGCAGTATTACCTGTATCATTCTCAATTTGGTTTTGAAATGGGTGATATTATGGAAACATATTTGCCCACTGATAGATATTTTTTAGTCTAACTGCAAGGTCAGTGCAAGTATTTCACAGGTATCCAGGAGTTTTCAGATTCTTGGATTCAGGTACAATATGAAAAAGTAATATATTTCCTTTTCAGATTTTAACATTTCATCTTTCCATTCTCATCAAAATCAGAGAGAATAAAAAAGTTATAGGGTAGAAAACGTGAACATGTAAAATTTTGTAAAACTGATTCAAAAACCATGGGTAGAAATTAGAGCCAACTCCAACTTCCTGTTATGTAATTAATCTGTCTTCAGAGTAATTTTTTTGAGACAAAACACTTTTTTTCCTTCCTTACTTCAGCACCTTAAAATGTATTATGATCTGTCACTGCCTTGGCTCTCACAATATTAACTAGAGTGTCCAACTATTAATTAGAGTGTCCAACTGTTAACTAGTGGGCAAACTGTCAAATTCTTAGTAAAAAAGTCATAATGTATAATAATTTATTGGGTTGATTATATGCAAATTTCACTCTAGTGTCATATAAAACCATTTATGTATTTGCTAAAGTCCTGTTTTTAAATGATTAAAAAAACCCTGAGTACCATGTAAGACTTGATTATAATTTCAATCTGATTCCTTGGGCCATGCACTTTTAGGATAATCAGAAGTATCTGGAATAGTCCCAGGCCTCCAAAAGCAGCAACTCTTCAGAAGAAACGGTCTATTCTAGATTCACCACTGTTAAAATATTTAGCTAAATTGCTGACAGTTTCTTTAGCAAAGGTCAGCATAATAAAAGCATGGTTGAAAATTACCATATAAGAGGAGTGAAAGCATTTCCAACAACAAGCCTAAATAACTTTCCTTTGTCAACTTCTCAGAGTGATTTATTTGAAGAGCAAAGTCAGGAAAGCCTTTGGTTTGTTTGAAGACAGTGAAAGGTCAAGCTCAAAGAAGAAATGGTTAAATTAGACAAGCTCCCTTATCACAGGAAGATTAAGAGAGTAATTTGTGTTTGTCTGGAAACAAGTGATTTGCAACAGTGAAATTTCTGGTATGAGAATGGAAGAAGTGTCAAATGAAAAAGAAGTTAAAGAAATAGCCGTGGGGTCTTTGAGCCTCATTGCTTTGTTAGTGGTACCATACTTGTTATGAAGTTCTGTGAACTGCTAAAATCTGATTTGGGATTTGGAGTCATGTGCAGCAATACGCATGAGTACAGAAAATGTTCCCAAATAAACTCGGGCTTCTGATCAGGGGAAACCAAGGCTGCTCACTAGACACAATTATTGCCTTCCAGTCCTGCTTCCATATTAGTTCCTTGTTAGTTGCTGCTGGCTTTAACCCCCGAATCCGCCTGCATATTTCATTTATCCCACTTGTCCTTTTTGGAACACTCATTTCCTGTTTTGTTGTCCTGTGTAAATCCATAGTTCTGCTTTTGTCATAGAAATTAAGCTTTGGATTCCCATCTACAGTCTCTTAGCACCCTAACCCTTAGCCACCCAATTTTTACCTTTGTCTTCCTTTTCCCATTTCCATCCTTATTGTTCCATATAAGGCTTTTCTCACTAGGTAGGTGAGGATAAGCATGAAGGAGGTTCCTTTAATGCCATACAATGCAACCTTAAATTAAAGAGATTGATGAGAAAAGCTTTATGGAACTGGGTCTCATTACCTAATAGAATTGTTCTAATCCTCTCTTCTCAACTTGTTAAAATGACTGCAGCTTTGTATAGAAATAAAAATGAGATGTTGGGGAGACAAATGGCTTTAAGTGTTCTATTAGTCTCTGAATTGACAGTGTTTCTGGTCACTCTTTCTAAGACAAGTCTTGTGACAAGACAGTTCTCCTAATGTACTGAACTAGAAATAAATATATATGATTTTTTTTGGAACCCGTATCTAAAAGAAACATTTTATCTTCTCTAAAACACAAATCAGGTACATTGTAAAATTATTCTGAATGATAATTATATGTTTTCAAGGTATCGGGGTCTGTAAATACTGATTTTCAACAATAATTACTTCAAATTCCTGCTATTTTGTTTAATTGTTTTATTCCCTTTGAATCTATCACATTAAATGATTGGGCCTAATAATACAATGAGGTAATTCACAGGCAAAAAGTAAAGGGGCAGAAAATGTCAATGGAAATAATGCTATCCATTATATATGGAAATGCATGGAGTGGGAGCACTGACTATAGCTCTAGTTTCCTCTTTACATCACTTCTCAATACAAGCATCAAGAGGGAAACTCTTCCATATAATTTAAGGAAAACAGCCCAGATATTTACAACCACAAAAATCAATAAATTCCTCAGTAATTCCTATGAGTGTGTGTTTGCTAAGAAAGAGAAATCAACATCACGTGTGATTTGAGAATGGCTGGCAATCAATAAGTCTCAGCCCAAAAGGAGAAAAACCAATAAATAGAGCAAGAGAAAAAGACAAGATCATCTCTAATGCCATGTACATCGTAGAAGAAAGACACTTTTATCTTGAGGAGTAAAAGGGTGAGAGATTTTCTAATGCCGTTCTCACACTGGACATACTTTTCTCAAGACTCTAGATGCCTTACTAACCCTAACTTAGATGTAATTCGGCTTAGTTCAACACATACTCGCTAAAAAACAATTAATGCAGTAGGTGAGAGGTGAGATGCTAATTAAATAAATATAAAGAAGGTATAATTTTTACTCCTCAGAAGTTTGCAATGGAAACATAGATACTTAATATCCATCAAATGCAGAGATCATCACAGATTTCATGGGGATATAGGAGCAAGGAAGGGGCACCCAACATGAAAGGTTATTCTAGGCAGCTTTAACTAATATATTGCCTATTGTAGTATTCAGGGTCCATTCAGGCTTCCAAGAAGCCAATGGCCAAAGGAAGCTGTTGTGCCTTTTGTCCAGCATCATGGTCCATAAGCCATGAAATTCTCATCACTGTATGGAGTTAGAGACCAATGCCCTGAAGTGAACATGCAATGTGCTCCAAAGGAAACAACCATCGTCAACACAACTTCTTTCACTCTAGCCATCAATCCCAGTGTAGTGGGTCAAATGGTGCCCTCCCCACAAAAAATATATTTAAGTCTTAATCCTAAGAGTATGTAACTATTACCTTATAGGGCAAAATAGTGAAGATTACCTTATATGTCAAAAGATGAGATGAAGTTAAGGATCTTGAGCTCCTTCTGGAATTTATCCTGAATTATCTGAGTGAGCCCTAAATGCAACCACATGTATCCTTCAAAGAGAGAAGCAGATGGAATTTTGAGAGAGAAAAGGAAGGGGTAACATGAAGACAGGCAGAGACGGGAGTGGTGCAGCCAAGAGTCAAGCAACACTGGGCGCCACCAGCAGCTGGAAGAGGAAAGGAAGAGATTCATCTCTAGAGTCTTAGGAGGAAGCACAGCCCTGCTTTAAATTTGGACTTCTGGCTTCCACAATAAAAACAGAATAAATTGATGTTACCTTAGTCCATCCAGTTACACCCTTCTCTTGGTCGAGTGAGATCTGTTCCCTTACTTTAGAAGAAATGTGGGACTCTCTTTTTTTGTGACATATGACAAAGGTTTTGGCAGGTGGGGAGGAATAGAGGGCTTTTCGACCTTTGGGGCTAGATTTCATCAGTGATTCTATGGCAAAGGCTAAAAGTGTTTGAGCACTATGTTTAAAGTCTGCTGGGTTTACACATTCAAATTCTACCCTAACTCGTATTTCCTGCCTGTTTCTATCTGTATTCTCCAGCCATAGCATCATCTCTCACATTCTGAAATAAAAGTGACTAATATAATTCATAGTGAGAATTTTTTTCTCTCTTAACTAGAATTCTTATAAATTACATAGTATTTCTTTTCGAATCAAGTCTTAGACTGCAGTGTAGCAAAACTTTATAATTTCCATTAAAACTAGATTAATTCTACTATGAACTGTGCTATGTGAATACCATATATTAATTAATTATCTCTGAATTTAATTAATGCTAACAGATGATTTTATAAAACAGCTTTCAATTTAAGAAAAAGACTCGCTGATTCCATTAAAAGAGTAAAAAATACCTTTTCTCCGTGCCTCATAAACCAAGTTTAATCTGTAGCAATGGAATCTCATTTTCAATCATACTCAGGTAGGGAACTTTATTTATTACTCATTTGTACATAAGAAGGTCTTTTACTAAAACTTTCAAAAGAATATTATGATACAACCACCAAAATGCATTAACGGCGTTGTGACAGATCATATCCTTCTTCTCTAGAGGTCAGAGTTCTATGCATATATTGTATTCTGATCAAATTTTCTTTCAACCTTTCATTCAGGCGTCCATATTTATTAAGCATCTGCTTAAATACTAAAACTGTATTCACAGCGCTTAGAGAGCTCATAGTTTTAAAGTGAGATAAAGTTGTAAATGATTTTAATACTTGATGAAAATGGCTACAAGGTAGGAACACACTCAGCCAATGTGAATATATGAAAAAAGGAGTTCCTCCGTTTGATTAAGGAGATGTTTTAGGGACTAGAAGAGGTGGTTATGGTTTGTTATGAAGATGAATGAAGAGTAAGAGATTAATGGTTTGACAAGTGAGATTGACCATTTTAGTTGGAAGGAATAGAATGTCCAAAACATAGTTGTAAAAGAAAAAATGACTTACTTGCCAGAAATCCAGTAGGGCTAAAATAAAATGTAGGAGACGCAGCGATGGGAAGTGATCTAACCTTATAGGCAATGGAGGAGGCAGAAGAAAATGAAAATCATGGTAATTTGTTACAACAATTTAGGAAACTAATATACTAAGCAAAGGCTGACTGAGTAAGAAGTTTCAGGCAAAGAGTTTCTATGATCATATTTGATTTTTAAAAGATTGTTCTTTAAAGTATTGATAAATATTAGTGTAATCATATAATTTTTTAATCCCTAGAATCTAGTATAGTGTCTGGCATGTAGCAGAGACACATGCATTTGTTGACTTAATAAAAATAAAGGGGAAGAGCCCGGAGGTAGTAAGAAAAAGAAGACAAAAGAAGGAATTGATTAGAACGTAGTTTATGAAGATGAATGAAAAGGATGACATTGACGTGGAAGAGTAAAGACAGTTTGATTCTCCAGATTATTGGCATTTAAAACTAAAAGCATTCATAGATGACTAACTGTAAGAGTAATATTACCCTTGAATTTTTAATGTACTTCATGTTTATGGCTTATCTCATCTTCTGGCAAGATTGTAAGCTCTTCAAAGGCAGTGGTCATGTGTTGTATTACTCTGAAGCTGCAATGTAGCAAACACAACACAAACACACACAGTCCATTTTACTTTCACAGATGAATGAGTCAGTGAATAAATTGACTCTAGGCATAGAGATA
The DNA here is from genome assembly GCF_047675955.1 of Chlorocebus sabaeus. Taxonomy (NCBI): domain Eukaryota; kingdom Metazoa; phylum Chordata; class Mammalia; order Primates; family Cercopithecidae; genus Chlorocebus; species Chlorocebus sabaeus. The sequence continues at coordinate 44,373,040 of NC_132919.1, forward strand.
TGATTGACTATGGAGGGACAGGCACCTAGGCTGAATTTGAATATTTCAGCATCTCTAAATTTAAATGATAATATAAGATCTTGAATAATAAAAGGAAGAGTAATTTACACTGTCTTTTTAATGGATTAATATGGGTACATAGTAGGTGTACACATTTATGAGGCACATGAGATATTTTGATACAACCATACAATGTGTAACAATCCCATCAAGATAAATGGGTATCTGTCACCTTAGGCATTTATAATTTCTTTGTGTTACAAATATTCCAATTATACTCTTTTAACAATTTTTTTTTTTTTTGAGACAGAGTCTTGCTCTGTTGTCCAGACTGGAGTACAGTGGTGCAGTCTCCACTCACTGCAACCTCTGCCTCCCAGTATCAAACGATTATCAAGCCTTAGCCTCCCTAGTAGCTGGCGCTACAAGTACACACCATAATGCTTGGCTAATTTTTTTTATTTTTGGTAGAAACGGGGTTTCACAACCTTGGCCAGGCTGGTCTCGAACTCCTGACCTCAAGTGATATACCTGACTCAGCTTACCAAAGTCTTTTAGCTATTTTTAAATGTACAGTAATTATTGTTGTTGACTGTAATCCCCCAGTTGTGCTATCAAATACTATATCTTATTCATTCTGCATAACTATATTTTTATACCTATTAACCATTCCCATTCCCCCCTCTCCACCACGACCTTTCTCAGCTTCTGATAACCGTCATTCTACTCTCCATCTCCAAGAGTTCAATTGTTTTAATTTTTAGCTCCCACAAATGACTGAGAACATGAGAACAACTTTGTCTTTTTGTGCCTGGCTTATTTCAGTTAACAAAATGTCCTCCAGTTCTATTCATGTTGTTCCAAATTATAGGATCATATTCTTTTTATGGCTGAATAGTACTCTATTGTGTATACGTACCATATTTTCTTCATTCATTTGCTGATGAACACTTAGATTGCCTCCATATCCTGGCTATTGTGAATAGTGTTGCAATAAACATGGAAGTGTAGCTATCTCTTTGATATACCAAGTTCCTTTCTTTGGGGTGTATACCTAGCAGTGAGATTACTGGATCATATTAGAGTTCTATTTTTAGTTTTTCAGGGTGCCTCCATACTGTTCTTCATAGTGGTTGTACTCATTTACATTTTCACCAATAGTCTATGAGGGTTCCCTTTTCTTCATTGTCAGCATTTATGATTGCTTATCTTTCAGATAAAGGCATTTTAACTGGGGTGAGATATTTCATTGCAGTTCTGATTTGCATTTCTCTGTTGATCAGTGATGTTGATCACCTTTTCATATACCTGTTTGTCGCTTGTATATCTTCCTTTGAGAAATGTCTATTCACATCTTTTGCCTATTTTTTAATGAGATTATTCGAGGTTTTTTTTTTTTCTGTTGAGGTGTTTGAGCCCTTTACATATTCTGGTTATTAGATCCTTGTCACATGAACAGATTGCAAATATTTTCTGCCATTCTGTGGGAAGTCTCTACATTGTTGCATTTTTCCTTCTCTGTTCAGAGGCTTTGAAACTTGACATGATCCCATTTGTCCATTTTTCCTTTGGGTTGCCTATGCTAGTGGGATATTACTCCAGAAATTGTTGCTCAGACCAATGTCCTGGAGAGTTTTCACAATGTTTTCTTGTAGTAGTTTCATAGTTTGAAGTCTTAAATTTAAATCTCTAATCCATTTTGATTTGGGTTTTGTACATGGAGAGAGATAGGGCTCTAGTTTTTCCTTCCGCATTTGGATATTTGGTATTCCCCGCACCATTTATTGAAGAGACCGTCCTTTCTTGCAGTTGAATATCTATATATTTTTCTAGGTTTGTGAATTTTTTTTTGTTTTTGTTTTTGAGATGGAGTCTCACTCTGTCACCCAGGCTAGAGTGCAGTGGTGTAATCTTGGCTCACTGCAACCTTCGCCGCCTGGGTTCAAGCAATTTTCCTGCCTCAGCCTCCTGAGTAGCTGGGATTACAGACGCCTGCCACCACACCTGGCCAAATTTTGTATTTTCAGTAGAGATGGGGTTTCATCATCTTGGCCAGGCTGGTCTTGAACTGCTGACCTCATGATCCACCTGCCTTGGTCTCCCAAAGTGCTGGGATTACAGGCGTGAGCCACCGTGCCCGGCCAGTGAAGTATTTTGTTATTATCCTTTTAAATAAACTTTCTACCTCACCTATCTCCACCTTCTCTTTAAAACCAATAACTCTTAGATTTGTCCTTTTGAGGCTATTTTCTAGATCTTGTAAACATGTTTCATTTTTTTTCTATTGTCTTCTCTGACTTTTTGTTTTCAAATAACCTGTCTTCAAGCTCACAAATTCTTTCTTCTGTCTCATCAATTCTGCTGTTAACTCAGATGCATTCTTCAATGCATCAATTGAATTTTTCTGTTGCACAATTTCTGCTTGATTTAAAAAATATTTCAATCTCTTTGTTAACTTTATCGGATAGGATTCTGAATTTTTTTTTTGTTGTTATCTTGAATTTCATGAGCTTCCTCAAAACAGCTATTGTGAATTCTCTGTCTAAAAGGTGGAATATCTCTATCACTCTGGGATTGGTCACTAGTAACTTATTTAGTTCATTTCCTGAAGTCATGTTTTTCCTGAATGATCTTCATGCCTTCTGAAAGTCTGTCCTTGTCTGGGCATTGAAGTGTAGGTATTTATTGTAGTCTTCGCAGTCTAGGCTTGTTTGTACCTGTCCTTGTTGAGAAGGCTTTCCGAGTGTTCACAGGGAATTGAATGTTGTGATCTAAGTTTTTGTTCACTGAAGACATATCTGCATGAGGGTCACCCCAAGCCTAGTAATGCTGTAACTCTTGCAGACTCATAGAGGTACCTCCTTAGTGGTCTTGGGTAAGATCCAGGAGAATTCCCTGGATTACCAGGCGGAGTCTCTTGTTCTCTTCCCTTACTTTCCCCTAAACAATTGAGCAGCCTGGAGCTAGGGGAGGGGTAACGTAAACCACTCTTTGACCATCACCAATGGGACTGTGCTGGGTCTTGCCCAAGGCCCGTGACAACTACCTTCTAGCTATTGCTGATATTCACTCAGTGCCCAGGTGCTCTTTAGTTAGCTGGTGGCGAATCTAGCCAGGCTTGCGTTTTTTTCTTCAGAGTGGTGAGCTCCCCTGTGGCCCAGGGAAGGTCCTGAGATGTCTGGGAGCTAGGGGCTGGAGTCAGAAAACTTAGGAATCTACTAGGTGCTCTATTCTACTGCAGTTGAGCTGGCATCCAAGCCACAAGACAAACTCCTTTCTCCTTTCCATTCTTTCCTTTCCTTTCATCAAACAGAAGGAATCTCCCCCCAGGCCCACTACTACCCCTTGGCCCCAAGAAATACTGCCTGGCTACCACGATGCTCACTCAAGGTCCAAGGGCTCTTCAGTCAGCTTATGGTGAATGTTGCTAGCCCTAGGTCTTTCTCGTAAGGGCAGTGGGCATCCCTCTGGCCCAGGGTGGGTCCAGAAATGTGGTTCAAATGCCAAAGCCTGGAACTGGGAATCTCAGAAGCCTGCTTGGTGCTCTATCCTGCTATGGCCAAGCTGGTACTCAAGCTGCAAGACAAGTCTCCTTTACTTTTTTTTTTTTTTTTTGAGACAGGCTTTGTCACTCAGGCTGGAGTGCAATAGTGTGATCTTGGCTCACTGCAACCTCCGCCTCCCAGGTTCAAACAATTCTCTTTTTTTTTTTTTTTTAAATTTATTTATTATTATTAAACTTCAAGTTGTAGGGTACATGTGCACAACGTGCAGGTTTGCTACATATGTATACTTGTGCCATGTTGGTGTGCTGCACCCATCAACTCGTCATTTACATCAGGTATAACTCCCAATGCAATCCCTCCCCCCTCCCCCCTCCCCATGATAGGCCCCAGTGTGTGATGTTCCCCTTCCCGAGTCCAAGTGATCTCATTCAAACAATTCTCTTGCCTCAGCCTCCTGAGTAGCTAAGATTACACACAGGTGTGTGCCACCACACCTTGCTAATTTTTGTATTTTTAAAAGAGACAAGGTTTTGTTATGTTGTCCAGACTGGTCTTGAACTCCTGACCTCAGGTGATCCACCCGCCTTGGCCTCCCAAAGTGCTGGGATTACAGGTGTGAGCCACTGCACCCGGCCTTCTTTATACTTCCCTCTTCTTTCCTTAAGCACAAGAAGTGTCTCAATGGCCACCACAGCAGATAATGTGCTGGGTCACACTTGTAGCCAGCACTGCACTGGGGCTCACCAAGGCCTATAGTGAGTACTGTCTGGCTGCTGTTGATGTTTACCCAAGACTCAGAGGCTCTTGAGTCTGCAGGTGATGGATCCTGAAAGACCTTCAAGGCAGGATCCTTCTTTACCTTTAAGGCAGCAGGTTACCTTCTGGCCCAGTGTGTGTCTAGAAATGTCCGAGAGCTAAAGCCTGAAACTGGGGCCTGAGGACTGTGCCTGGTGCCCTATTCTACTATGGCCAAGCTGATATCCAAGTTGCAAGACAAAGTCTTCTTTTCTCTCCCCTCTCCTCTTCTCAAGCAGAAGGAAGGAGTCTCTCCTAGCGCTGTGAGCTGTGCTGTCTAAGATTAGGGGACCAGTGATGCAAGTATTCCGCTGGCTGCCCAGGCTGATCTCTTAATATAATAGATTGCGTACACTCCAAGTCCACTGGCTCTGAGCCCAGCACAGCACAAGACTTGGCCAGCAATTGCAGTTCTCATAGCCTATATGGCCTTTCCAAATTTTTTAGGCTGCCTGGGTACTTTAACCTATGGTGGTGGGGCTAGCTGGAACTCAGGTCTGTCCACTGGGATGGATGATTGCCCTGTGGCTAGGGCTGGTCTAAATGCTCCCTCCTTGGGCGTCGCTGAATTTTCCCTTATGTTGCTTTCTGCTATGACAGGCAGTAATGAGCTGCAATGCAAAATCCCACAATCACTGTGCTCTCTCTCCTCTGAGCACACAGATTTTCTCTGCACCACAGGGCCACTGCCAGGGAGTCGGGAGGGGTGGCATCAGCAATTCAAGACTGTCTTTTCTACCCTCCTCAGTGCCTCTTTCCTTGCTGTTATGTTAAAACTAGGCACTGTGATGGCACAGCTGATTTTTGGTTCCTATGAAGGTGACGTCTTACATGGATAGTTGTTCACTTCATTGTTCCGGTAGAGGGGGCAATTACTGGAAGCTTCTATTAGGCCATCTTGCTCCACTTCCTTTTATTGCAATGAAGTCTTTCATTTTCCTTCTACTAAAGATGATTTTTTACCTTGTTTATTTATTTATTTATTTATTTTGCTATCACATGCCCCATGTAAACGTGTTTGAGAACAGAAGGCAAAAGAGGATGCTTAGGAGTAGAAGACATATGGTGGATTTTCCAGCTTCACAGATTCCATTCTTTTACAGCCTAAAGTATGAGGCTTCCCCAAACTCAGTTTCTATTAACACAATGTAAGGAACAGATGTTTACCTAGAGTTAACCATATGGGCAAATGTGATTCATTTACACAAATCTACATTTTTTCCCATTCACAATAGGCATCTAAGACATGCCACTGAAGTTCCCACATGAAACTGCCTAATTCCAATGAAAATTTCAATGAATTCTCTCAATGAAAGAGTCCAAGGGCAGAGCTCCATTCTCCATGTTATTTAGGTGCACACATACAGAACTGGAAGGGAATTGCTAGAGATGGAAGTGCTATGTGGGACTTTATGTAGTTCCCGTTGCTAAGGCAACAACTTCCTTTGTTTCATTTAAAAGCTACAGCTTCATTTGAAGCCAGGTTCTCAGGTACACTAGAAGCAGTTACAATATCAGAAAGGAATGAAAGCAGCTAGACTTTTAGGAAATATTTTTTTAAAAACCCACTATGATTTAAAGGGCATTTTCAATTTTTTTGATGTCTTCACTGAGAAATTTTAGATTTCTTTTCCCTTCAAATATATTTATGATAAAAAAGCTAGATTATTTTTTGCAAATATTTTACAGAAAACTTCTAAAACAATCTTTATTATTTCCATTATTGAATAATCCTATCAATATATCATGACAATTTCAGCGAAGATTTTGAGCCTTTTCTGAAACTTTAAGGTATTGCCCACAGGTAAAAATGCAGAGTTTTAAGATTTAAGGGAAGATGAAACCCATAATGGCTGACTGCATATAAAATATAGAAAAATATATATGCAGAAATGTTCTTTAGTCTAGACATCACCTAGTTAAAAAGTAGAATGCCGGCCGGGCACGGTGGCTCACGCCTGTAATCCCAGCACTTTGGGAGGCCAAGGCGGGTGGATCACGAGGTCAGGAGATGTAGACCATCCTGGCTAACAGGGTGAAACCCCGTCTCTACTAAAAAATACACAAAATTAGCCAGGCATGGTGGCGGGCGCCTGTAGTCCCAGCTACTTGGGAGGTTGAGGCAGGAGAATGGCATGAACCCGGGAGGCAGAGCTTGCAGTGAGCCAAGATAGCGCCACTGCACTCCAGAACGACAGAGCAAGACTATGTCTCTAAATAAATAAATATGAAAAAATAAAAAAAGTGGAATGCCACTTTGGACCAGGATTGCATAGGGATGAAGTAGAACTAAGTTCTAGTTCTACCTGTTAGTTTCTCCCTGTGAACCCCTGTCAATGCAATTTAGTCTTTGTGAGGGATGCTTTTCTTTTCTTAAAATGAGCTGACTGGGCGGGATGGCTTATGTCTGTAATCCTAGCAGTTTGAGAGGTTGAGGTGGGCGGATCGCCTGAGCTCGGGAGTTCGAGACCAGCCTGGCCAGCATGGTGAAACCCAGTCTCTACTAAAAATACAAAAATTAGCCAGGTGTGGTGGTGCAGGTCTGTAATACCAGCTACTCGGGAAACTGAGGCAGGAGACTCGCTTGAACCTGGGAGGTGGAGGTTACAGTGAGCCAAGATCCTGTCATTGCACTCCAGCCTGGGCAACATAGCAAGACTCCATTTAAAAAAAAAATGAGCTTGGACAAGGCCATGTTCTTTGGGCTATTAAGAGGTGTACACACACAAATGGTCAGTTGTATTTGAGAAATGCCAACTAAAATGTTATATAATGGTTATTATGATGTGCCAGATACTGTATTTTTTCTCTATATTGACTCGTTTAAATTATTTCAAGAATATTGTTTGAAATAGGCATTTTTTGGTCTTAGTTAAGCAAACAGATACAGAGAGGTTAAATAACTAACTTAAGCTCACAAAACTACTAAGAAGCAAAACTGGGCTTTAAGCCCAACCAGTTTAGTTCTAGTGTCCATGATCTTTTGAACTATCATGCTATATTTTCTTTCAAAGTTAAATAGCCTTCTACAAGCTTTCTCATTCCTTTGATATGTTGACTATTGTATAAATCTCTATAGGAGATGTATATTATGCAGTTTCACAAATGCATTAGCCACTGAATTTTTTTCTCAGAGTATGCCCGAGAACTATGGAATGAACTTTGAGAAATGTTGAGCATGACGGTCCATGTCTCTTGCATTTCTACCATAATGATCCTGAGGTTCTAAGCAGAGAATTTCATATCTTACAGTGCTCTGAAACAGCTATCTCTAATATTGGCATCTCATTAAAAAGTTTAAATAATATTAAATTAAGAATTTGCAATTTATGAATGACTTGTAGCTGTCTCACTCCCAAATTTATTACATTTTTGTTTTCTAGAGTTTGTGCATGCTGTCTAGAACACTTTTATGACTTTAAAATTTCCAAGTTAGTTTTGCTATGAATCAATAAAAATAAAGAATATCATTTTACTGTTTCTAAAAAATTTTCTCTGTAGATAAACATAACTTTATTTATTTATTTATTTATTTATTTATTTATTTATTTAGAGACAGGGTCTCTCTGTTACCTGTCACTCCACTATCTGGAGTACAGTGGCATGATCTTGGCTCACTGTAGCCTCAACCTCCAGGGCTCAAACTATCCTCCCACCTCAACCTCCTGAGTAGCTAGGACCACAGGCACATGTTATCATGCCAGGCTAATGTTTGTATTTTTGGTAGAGATGAGGTTTTACCATGTTGCCTAGGCTGGTCTAGGCCTGGGTTCAAGCAACTCCTGGGTCCAAGCAAGCCCACTTTGGCCTCCCAAAGTGTTGGGGTTACAGGCATGAGCCACTGTGCATGGCTTAACTATACTTAGATTATCCATTCTTTCCTATTTATGACTGAATTGTTTACCAGCATTGTGCCAGGTGAGATGTGACCATTGTTAGCCTAAATCAAACTGATCTGAGAAGAATATATAGAATAATAAAGCTATTAAAATTTCCTTCTTTAAAAAAAAAATGCCCATAGTGTTGAGATGCTGTCCTTGATCTCCAACATTGCATTTGGCCTTTTGCTATGAAAGACAACCTTTCTCCTAAAGGATAACTAGAATTTGTCAAATATTTTAATTTTTTAAATTTTATTTTGTTTTAGATTCAAGGAATATATGGGCAGATTTGTTCATTAATGCTGAGGTTTGAGTTTTTATTGAACCCATCACCCACATAGTGAACGTAGCACCTAGAGGTAGTTTTTCAACCTTGTTCCCCTCCCTACTCTACCTCCCCCGTTTTGGAGTCCCCAGTGTCTATCATTGCCATCTTTATGTCCATGTGTATCTACTGTTTAACTCTCTTATAAGTGAGAACATGAGGTATTTGGTATTGTTTCTGGATTAATTCACTTAGGATAATGGCCTCCAGCTGCATCTGTGTTGCTGCAAAGGACATGATTTCATTCCTTCTTTATGGCTTCTTAATATTCCATGGTGTACATATGCTACAATTTCTTTATCCATTCCACTGTTGATGGACACATATAAACATGTGAGTGCGGGTATTATTTTGATATAATTTTTTTTTTATTTTTGCCAATTATTTCTTAAAAATTCAACAATAACAAGCATTACCTACCAGATATTTCTTGCTTGAGCACTGCTAGTCTCAGAATATAGGAAACAAGGGGAAGGAGGCTTGAGTTAGGCAGACCAATTGAAAGGAAATTTCTATAAGTGCTGATAACAAATGCACAAGATCTGATTGTTGCTGTGAAAGCACACACTTCTGAGGCAACATGTCTTGGTCCAGAATTACCGTCTTTATTCCATGTAAGGCTCTACAAAAGTTAAATTTACCATAACTGATTTGCTGACATTTTCACTTAGTAACTCGTTAAGCTCATCATAATTTTAAGGCAGTCAAATTTTATGTGAAATCTAATATTGGATTTTTGGTTTAGTGTCAATTGACTTTATAGCAAAGACTCTTGGACCTTGATGTGATCGATTAAGAACTTTAATTCTTACTTTTCTTTCATTGATTCATATTAGTAACATATCTGAGGCATGCTTGTCTTATAGGATTACACGTTGAATCTGAGTGTAGTGCTTTTCTAAATTAAATACATGATTAAAGAGAAGAAATAAAACCTTTTCCCTAAAAATTCACTGAAATGATATGCAAGACCTAATTCAGTTTCTAACTGTACAGTTGTTAAAACCTATGATCCTGGCATAAGTCAATTTTTGTTTAATAAAGATTCAATAAATTACCATGTCTACACCATAACATTTCTTATTCTACATTTTTTTCTTAGAGCTGTTGCTTTAAAATTAAAAAGCAATAGTTGGAATAAAAGGGTAAATATTTTTGAAACATAAAACTCACTGAGCTTTTTTTTTTCTTTAAAGATGAGCAATAAAAGTGTCAGAAAAGCCATATAAACATATTGCCTTTGGTTTATGTCTAAATTAAAAGCAGCCAAATTAATGAGTTCAAAATTTGGTAAGAAAATTGCTTTAATATAGAACTGGAATAATTCAAATGAAAACAGAAAATAAGATATTCTCAGAAAAAAGTGATCATTTTTGCCTAATGACTGAGAGTGTGAAGTGTCTCTGCTACAGACCTCTCTAATTAAAGAAGTAGCATGTCATATCACAGTGATTGTTGAAAAACATAAACTCTTCCCACTTAAAAGATACATCTTGCAGAAAGAGAAACTGTGATTCAGCAATACTGTTGAATTAAAGGAAGCCTTGTGAAAATTCTTTTAAGATTCTAATCCCATGTCACTCCAGGTGACTTAATTTGTCCTGTTCAGGTGGTATGTGTTAGTTTTGACTTTTATATCATGAGTCTTTCCCCCATCTGTAGACTGAAGTCTGTAATCAGTCATAATTTTTGTTATATTTTAAATATTGATTTGTTCCATAGAATCGTTTTCTTCGTAAAGCACACTGATTATTCATTTGTTTCCACTGTATTAGCTTTCCTTTTACATGTTTATTTTATGATCTACATCTTTTCACTTATTGTTCTCCACATTTTAAAAATGTTTCTCATCCGTTTCTCTTATTTGATTTTCTTTAGAGTTAGCTCAAATCTTTATGCTTTAGAGTCTCATTTTGAATTTTAACAAGGCACTTTCTTTTCTCCCTTCTTTTCATTTACTCTGTCTTTCTACTGTATGTCTCAATTGTACGGCTGTATTAGTTTGTTTTCATGCTGCTGATAAAGACATACCCTAGACTGGGTAATTTATAAAGAGAAGAGGTTTAATGGGCTTACAGTTCCACGTGGCTGGGGAGGCCTCACAATCATGGCAGAGGGCAAAAGTCACGTCATACATGGCAGCAGGCAAGAGAGAGAATGAGAATCGAGAGAAAGGGATTTCCCCTTACAAAGCCATCAGATCTCCTGAGACTTACTCACTACCACCAGAACAATACAGGGGAAACGGGGAAACCATTCCCGTGATTCAATTATCTCCCACTGGGTCCCTCCCACAACATGTGGGAATTATGGGAGCTACAATTCAAGATGAGATTTAGGTGGGGACACAGCCAAACCATATCAACGGCCATCCCATATTTCCTGCTTATTTTAGATAATCCATGTTATTTTGTATTTGTTTACTTGCATGGTTTTTCATGGGAGAAAAAGAAAAGACACTAAGTTTTATTATCATTTTTTATGGTTGCAGTATTTAGAAACATATCTTTTAAACATTTTATCATTTATTTATTGGACATATAAAAATTGTGTACAACTTGTTTTAAAATATGTTTACATTGTGGAATGGCTAAATTGAGCTAATTAATATTTGCATTATTTTGCATATTTTTTTGTGGTGAGAACACTTAAAGTCTACTCTCAGCAATTTTCAAGAATACATAATACACTGTTATTAACTATAGTTACCATGTTGTATAATATGGTAAAATCTCTTGAACTTGTTTTTCCTAACTGAAATTTTGTATCCTTTGATCAACATCTCCTCAGGTCATTTTTAAACTTGTAATAAAACTCTTGTGTTTATTTTCTTCTACAATGCTACTGAATATTTTGGTAGGACCAATTATTTGCTTAACAATTTTTTTTTATCCTTTGTTGACAAGAAACCTAGCCTGACTTAATTTTTCTTTAATGGGGAGACTATTTATACCATGTACATCCTGGTTGGTTGTTCATATTTGTTTATGCTTTAAGAAATGTGAAGTGTTTGTGAAACATTACTGTAGTTCTAAGAGTCAGATACATACAAATACATCTAAGAGTCAGATATATTCCCTCCTCATCCTGCTACCCTGAGACCATTCTGCATTTCTTTCTCCCTTTCTTTCCTTCCTATTCCTATAGGTAAACAGATTTTTTTGGTTTGTTTTTAGTTTCTGATTAATCAGAAACAAAAATGTGTTTTTACAAATAAGCAACTACATCAGTATCTTCTTATGTCCCCTTCTTTCTTTTATGAAAACAGCGTGTTATAGATATTTTTTTTTCTACTTTGCTTTTTCACTTAACAGTATGTCAAATGAAATTATCCCATATCAGTTCATAGAGATTTTTCTCATAGCTACATAGTTCTCATTATGTGAATGTATCATAGTTTATTCAGCTACTCTGCCATATATATAGGCATTTAGGTTGTTTCCAATATTTTGCATATATAAACTACACTGCAATAAATACCCTTGTGCATATGTATTTTTATAGTGTTGGAGGAATAAAAATACATACGCAGGATAGATTTTTAGAAGTGAGATTGCTGAATCAAAATGTTAGGGCATATGTAGTTTCATTAGGTATTGCCAAGTTTCCCACCAAAAGGGTTGTACAATTTGCATTCTTTATGTGGGGAAAGATGAAGTGCAGCTTCTCCACAGTGTCACCTACAGGAGCTACTGTCTTATATTTTTGAAAGTTTTACCAGTGTGATAGGTGAGAAGTGATACATCAGATTAAATAAAGATTTCAGATGCAACATCTACATCTATTTTCCTTCCCCCACAAAATTATGTAGGAAAAAACAAACTTGACAGTACAAGTAGTAGCAGTAGTAAAAAAAATTTTTAAAAAGGACATGATCAGCAGTTCATAAATTTTGAAAAATTCCTGGAAGATAGAAAATAAATCAGAATGACTTGATGGATATATAAGGATAAAGAAAACTTAAACACAAACAGGAAAGAAGAGGTAGTCCATACAAAGGGTCAAAAAATACTCAAAGCTGCATGTGGTTTTGCAACAATTGTCAAAGCAGCTGATTAAAGCAAATCATTCTGAGCAACCCAAATCATATGGGCTACTCTCCCTCTGACATGGTCACTACTATGCAGTGAAGAGGTGTACTTTTTCAACCCACTGATTACACTTACTATGAGTTTGGGGCTGGAAACAAGGCAAAGGGAACCATAAAAAACAACAAAACACTATGAAGAAAGAAGACAGAAAAAGAAGGTGACTTCAGGCTTTATCCCAAGAATAAAGATTAAATTCTGACCTGGGAGCTGGGAAAGAGGAGAGTCCTAATGTTTCAGTCCATGCTAGAGAAGCAAGGCATTGCTCCAGGTCACTTGCCAGACATAAAAATACAGAGAACACATAGATTGTGAGGATAAACCCTCCTCACATCCCAATGCACAGTCCCTTCTGCCACTCAGTGCAGGTATACAGGGTATTCTTATTTTAAAACATGAGTAGAATCCAAAGTTGAGGAAAACACACACATGAAAGTAGAATACTAAATGCAGAAAGAAAACAATAAATACTGAGAAAACCATGAAGAATAGAATCAAAAGGTAACTGAAACAATAAATCTAACTACATTCTCAGATATATTTAGAAGATCATCACATTCATAAAACAAAATAAACTACTATAAAGTAAGTTAATTGGTGTTCTTTAATGTAAATGTAAATGTGATAACGTGAAAAAAAGATTAACCAATCTTCTGGTCTCAGATTCCATGAGTTCAACTTTCTTAGATTTTACATATAAATGAGATTGTGCGATATATGTCTTTCTGTGCCTGGCTTATTTCACTTAGTATAATGTTTTTCAGATTCATCTATATTGTCATAGGTTATCGGCTCTCCTTATTATTTGAGGATGAATAAAATTTCATGCAATGAACCATTGTGCATCTGTGTGTGCGTATGTATGTGTATGTATGTGTGATATATATATATATATGTTTTTCTGATAATAGCCATTCTAATAGGTGTGAGATGACATCTCATCATAGTTTTAATTTGCATTTCCCTGATGATTAGTGACTAGAGCCTTTTATTCATATACCTGTTGGCCCTTTGTATTTATTCTCTTAATAAATATCTATTCAGATTCTTTGACCAGTTTTGTTATTTGTTTTCTCACTATTGAGTTGAGTTCCTTATGTATTTTGCATATTAACCTCTTATCAGGTGGTTTATAAATGGTGGTTGCTAGGAGCTGATGGGGTGAAGATGGGGAAATGTTAATCAAAGTGTACAAATTTCTGTTAGACAGGATAAACAAGTTCTGTAAATCTATCGTACATGACTGTAGTTAATAATAATGTATTGCATATTTGAAAATTGCTAAGATAGTAGATCTTAAATGTTATCAAAAAAATGATAGGTGAAGTGATGGATATATTGATTAGCTTGATTTGATCATTTCACAATGTATACAATATTGAAATATCACATTGTGCACTGTAAATACATAAAATTTTTATTTGTCAATTATAATAAATCTGGGAAAAATAAAATTTACAAAGAAAGTAAAAAGCTCAATCGAAGCTTTGAATTCAGTGGAAGTCTGAATTATTGAGTTAGATTAATCCAAGATATTTTGACAAAATAACATAAAAACAAAAACACTTATAAAAGATTAAAGAAGAGACAGTAAGGTAAATGAAGATCCAATAACCATGTAAATGAATGTCAGAAGAAGTGAACAAAGAGAATGGACAGGAAGAAATAAGTAAAAGTATAATTTCCTGCAGATGATAAAAGTACACCTTTCTAGGCTGAAAGTGTCAGTGCTAGATAAAATTAATGGCAAAAACCTATACCTAGATACCTTAAAGCGAATATTTAGAACTCCATGGAAATAAGACAACCTCAAAAGGATATTCTAAATTGCATTCTAAGTAAAATAGAAATTACATGGTAATGAGGATACAAATTTTAATTTTTTTAAGCTATAAGAAAAATAATTTGGATACAGAATTAAATAAGTACCCAAGCTAGAAATCAAGTGGAATAGAAAAAAAAAAATTCTTAGACATAAAAAGCACCAAGAAAGTTAATCTTCATAGACCATTTTTGAAAGACTGATTGAAAAAAAAATGAAAGGCATATATATATTACTTTCTGAAAGTTTTATGCCAGAACTGACTTTGTTTAATTTGTAAATATCTCGGGCTTTTCTTTCGGACACTATCAGTATTTTTCTTTATCCTTCGAATTCAAGAAATTTACCCAGATATGTTTAGGGTTTCTTTTTTTTTTCTCATTAATTCTGCCTGGAATTTGGTGTGTATTTTAAATTTGCAGATATATATATTCTTCAACTGGGGGAAATTTTCTCTCGTATTTGTTTAATAATATTATTTTGCTCATGTAGATTTTTATCTTCTGAAATACTATTTTTCAATTAGATTTTCTTCACATGCACCCAATTATCATATCTTTTTTCAATATTTCCATTATCTTGCATTTATGCTTCATTCTTTGAGATATTTCTTCCAGTTGGTCTTCTAGGCTAGTAACTCAAGTTTTACTAGTGGATAGTCTCTCTTTTGGATCATCAACTGTATTTTGTTATAAATAAATATTCCCAGAAATTGATTTTATTCTCTGATTCAATCTTCATGATTTTCCAAATTAGTCTACTGATTTACATTCCCACCAACAGTGTGTAAGTGTTCGCTTTTTCTCTACATCCTCACCAACACTTTTTGTCTTTCATCTTTGTGGTCTTTATGTTTCTCTGATGATTTGAGATGTTGAACATTATGTATATAATCTGTTGGTCCTCGTATGTCTTCTTTTGAGAAATGTCTATTCAAGTTGTTTGCCCATTTTTAAATACAGTAGTTTTCTTGTTATTGAGCAGTTTGAGTTTCTGGTATATTTTTTGTGTTAGTTCCTTATTCAGTGTATGGTGTGCAGTTGTTTTCTCCCATTCTGTAGGTTGTTCTTCACTCTGTTGATTGTTTCTTTTGCTGTGCAGAAGCTTTCTAGTTTGACGTAATCTCATTTGTCTATTTTTGCTTCTGTTGCCTATGCTTTTGAGGTCGTATCCAAAATTTTTAGCCTAAACCTATGTCAAGAGGATTTTCTCCTGTTTTCTTCTAGTGTTTTATACTTTCAGATCTTACATTTAAGTTTAATCAGTTGTAATTGATTTTTATTTTGTATGTGGTGAGATATAATGGTCTAATGTCACTCTTCTGCATGTGGATATCCAGTTTTCCAATATCATTTATTGAAGAAACTGTCTTTTCTCCACTGTATGTTCTTGGCTCCTCTGTTGAAAATAAATTGGCTATAAATGGGGATTATTTCTGGGCTTTTTATTCTCTTCCACTGGTCTATGAGTCTGTTTTTATGCTAGTACTATGTGTTTTGGTTACTATAGCTTTGTAGTATGTCTTGAAGTTAGATAGTGTAATTCCTCCAACTTTGTTCTTTTTGCTCAAGATTGCTTTTACTTTTGGGAGTCTTTTATGGTTTGATACAAAATTTAGAATTGCTTTTTTATATTTCTGTGAAGAATGTCATTGGTAGTTTGATGAAGATTGCATTGAATCTGTAGATCACTTTGGGTAGCATGAACATGTTAACTATATTAATTCTTTCCATCCATCAGTATGCGATATCTTTTTATTTATTTGTGTCTTTTTTGATTTCTTGCATCCATGTTTTATAGTTTTCAGTGTAGAGGTCTTTTACCTTTTTGTTTATATTTATTGTTATTTTATTTTTTTAATAACTTTGTAAATAGAGTTTTTTCTTGATTTCTTTTTCAGATAGTTTGCTATTAGTGTATAGAAATGTTACTGATTTGCATACACTGATTTTGTATCCTGCAACCGTACTGTTTATTATTTCTAACAGTTTTTTGGTAATTTAAAAAATATATATATGGGGCCGGGTGCGGTGGCTCAAGCCTGTAATCCCAGCACTTTGGGAGGTCGAGACGGGCGAATCACGAGGTCAGGAGATCGAGACCATGCTGGCTAACACGGTGA
Source organism: Chlorocebus sabaeus (assembly GCF_047675955.1). Classification (NCBI taxonomy): domain Eukaryota; kingdom Metazoa; phylum Chordata; class Mammalia; order Primates; family Cercopithecidae; genus Chlorocebus; species Chlorocebus sabaeus. The sequence continues at coordinate 44,389,579 of NC_132919.1, forward strand.
AACCCCGTCTCTACTAAAAAATACAAAAAAACTAGCTGGGCGTGGTGGCAGGCACCTGTAGTCCCAGCTACTTGGGAGGCTGAGGCAGGAGAATGGCGTGAACCTGGGAGGCGGAGTTTGCTGTGAGCGGAGATCTCGCCACTGCTCTCCAGCCAGGGCGACAGAGCGAGACTCCGTCTCAAAAAAAAAAAAAAAATATATATATATATATATATATATATATATATATATATATGGTTACATCATCATAAAACAGGGACTCTTTAACTTCATCCTTTAACATTTGGATGACTTTTCTTTCTTTATCTCACTTAATTGCTCTGGCTAAGACTTCCAGTGCTTTGATGAATAGAAATAGTGAAAGAGATAATCCCTGTCTGTTTTTAGATCTCAAGGAAAAGCTTTCAAGTTTTCTCCATTCAGTATGATATTAGCTGCGGGTTTGTCATGTATGACCTTTATTGTGTTAATCTACTTTCTTCTGTACCTGATTTGTTGATAGTTTTTAATCATGATGGAATATTGAGATTTGTCAAGTGATTTTTCTGCATCTATTGAAAAAATAATACAGGTTTTATCCTTTCTTCTGTAAAGTGATTTATCACTTTTATTGATTTGCATATGTTGAATTGTCCTTGCATTGCCACACTCTGTAATTCTACCTCATGGGTTTCTAGCAGGCATGTCCAATTAACATATTTGAAAACATCTTCCAAGAGGTTTTCTCCCAATTTTCATTTACTAAGTAGTATCGCCATGTACTTAGTTTTTCAGACCAATAATCCAGAAAACATTTAATGCCATTTCCCCTTTCATATCCATAAATAAATCACAATATGATTTAAACTCTACCTTTAGATTATTTTTCTAATGTGACCAGTTGAAGAGGCTGTGTTGTCTGAGGTAAACACCCAGGGTTGGTTGTCTTGGGCCACAAAAATTTAGGACAGAAACACACACAAGGAGTTTAGGATCGGAGGTTTAATAGGCAAAAGAAAGAGAATGGAAAACAGCTCTCTCTAGTGAGAGAGAGGTACTTCTCAGAGAAAAAGCCTGGCTTAAGGAGGTGGTGTCTGATTTATGTAGGGCACACAGATTGGTTCAATCAGGTGTGATGTTGACACAGTGCGGGGAAGGCTGGCCACCCCACCCTAATCTTATTACGCAAATAGGTTTTCCAGTTGACCAGCACCATCTCGTCTGCTCCTTACTGTATACATGGCTGGCAAAGGGAAGGGAAGATGGAACCACCATTTTGAACATGCCTAGTCACATGTAGTATTCCTCTTCTGGCAACTATATCTGCAGCTCGATTTTACAGGCTGCTTTTTGTTAGAAAGGAAAATGATTTGGGGCTGCTTTTTATTAAAAGGAAAAACTTTACAAAGCATTTCTGCACCCTATCTGCCTAAGTAATTTCTTTTTAACTCCTGTATCACGATTTTCACCCATTTTTCAGGTAACACACTAAACTAAGCCTTTCTTGTCTTTCATCCTGACTAACATAGTAGCCACCTAACTAATCTCTTTGGTTTTACTAACCCCTTAAAAACAGTATTAAACCAAAAGTCATATTGATCGTGTAAAACTATAAATAAGATCACATAACTCTCCAGCTCAAAACCCTCTAATGGCTTCATATTACATATAAATCAGTCCCAAGTATCTTACCCACTCACTCTAAGGCTGAATGACTTAGCTGTGACCACCTGTCTGACCTTACCTCTTAACCTCCAGTGTACTTCCCATTACTCTCTGCTATGTAGTTGTTGCTTTTTCTCTTACTTGCCAAACTCATTCCTCTATGAGCAACAAGTTCCTTGTGATTGTTCTTCTTTTGTCTAGATCAATCATCCCACAGATTTTTCCAGGACTGGCTCTCTTTATCTAGGTCTCTATTCAATGTTATGTCTCCAGACATTTCACCTGACTCTCCTTTCTAAAATAGAAGTCATCCCCCAATCCATTCCCTTACCTGAGAATGTTCCAGTCTATGAGCCATTAATTACCAAGCCTCAATCCCCTGCTCCTTAGAATACCCTCTTATTCCTCACTCACCACCAGTTCTCTCTGACCACAAACAGCCTTAGCCTGCTTAACTCAAAGTGCTCTTCAAATGTTAAGTATTTTTTATTGTTTGTCATTACATGAATAAGTTTGGAAAGCACACTGTTTTATCTTTCTCTGTTTGTTTCTTATTATACTCATTAATATAAATGACTTGACCAAATAACATTATATCAATTACTCAAATGAAATTATATTATATATTTATATATTTTCTTGTTATTGTCAGCCTTCCCTAGTAGAATCTGTACACCAAATGACAGGATTTCATTCTGTGTATACCCCTGTAGTTCCTATCCCGTGTATACCTGTATACCTGCGTATACTCCCGTAGTTCAATTGAGAATTCCTTTTTAACTGGGTTTTATTGGCGTGGTAGTTAATAATGATTGATTGAAGGGTGCAAAGTATTGTTCCTGGGTGTGTCTGTAAGGGTGTTGCCAAAGGAGATTGAAACTTGAGTCGGTGGATTGGAGAGGCAGACCCACCCTTAATTTGGGCAGGCAGCGTCTAATCAGCTGCCAACACAGCTAGGATAAAAGCAGGCAGAGGAACGTGGAAGGACTAGACTTGCTGAGTCTTCTGGCCTTCATCTTTCTCCTATGCTAGCTGCTTCCTGCCCTCAAATACCAGACTCTAAGCTCTTCAACTTTTGGACTCTTGGACCTATATCAGTGGTCTGCCAGGTGCTCTCTGGACTGTGGCCACAGTCTGAAGGCTGTACTGTCAGCTTCCCTATTTTTGAGGTTTTGGGACTCAGACTGGCTCTCTTGCTCCTCAGCTTGCAGATGACCTATTGTGGGACTTCACCTTGCGATCCCGTGAGTCAATTCTCCTTAATAAACTCCCTCTCATATATGCATGTATCCTATTAGTCCTGTCCCTCTAGAGAACCCTGACAAATACAACTGGATTATAATTTAACTATAGTAGAATTCACCCCATTTGGTGTAACGTTCTGTGAGTTTTGGTAAATGCATACAGTCATGTAACAAATGCCACAGTCAACCTACGAAAGAGGTTGTAGTCAACTCTCTCCAGTTCAAGCATCCAGCAGCAACTAAATTCTTTTCTGTCCCTATAGTTCTGTCTTTTCCAAAATATTATGTATGTCAAATCATATCAGATACGTGATTTGCAAATATTTCCTCCTACCCTGTTTTGTGTTTTAATTCTCTTCCTCTCTTTTGAAGACCCGAAATTTTTAATTTTGAAGAAGTTCAATTTATGATGTATTTCTATTATGAATTGTGCTTTTGGTGTTGCAGCTAAGAAATCTAACCAAATGCCACAAAATATTTTTCCTAAATTTTCTTTTAGAAGTTTTCATGTCTTCCTCTCTCTGACTCTGACCTTCTTTCTGTCTCATGAAGACCCTGTGATTATACTGGGCTCAACCGGATAATCCAGGATAATCTCCCATATCAAGACCCTTGATTTATTTATATGTGCACTTTATTTTCTGGAATAAGGTGATATATTTATGGGTTCTAGTTATTCACATGTCATTATCTTCAGAGAGTTATTATTCAGCCTGCCATGCCCCTCAAAGTAAATAGCTCTAAGACTCGGTAAAGGGTATGATCCAACTATATTCACATATCAGGTGACAAGATTAAGATCTTTGAGAGAAGGAAATCATATTAAGTGGCCCTACTATTGTCCCAGGTTTCTGCCTCAGTGTACTTTCTGGGCTGTGGCATACACTTTCTGGGCTGTGGCACAGGAGGAGAGAACCCAAGCAGAGATGAACTGAAGAAACCGGAAACAGAATTTAGCAAGGTCGAGGTCTCTCTCCCTCTCCCTTATGTTTCTTTTACATCTTCTTTCTTTTATCTGTTCCCTTTTCTTTATTTCTTAATATCTCTTTGCCTAATTGTATGTGTTTCTATCTCAACCTGTCTCCACTTCCCTGACATCTCTTTTCATTACAGACTTTATATGAACCACAGCATATATTTGAGAACTTGTTGCCTTTATAGTTAAGAGCATTCGATCTCATGTTCTAAATATTCAGTTCAATGTAAGCACACTGAAGGCTTTTTATTTCTATAAGCTTAAATTAAATCCAGATGAATCTACTTTTTAACTTTGTTGTAGCATTGAATTGATATTCTTTTCCTTAGGTCTGTAACACTTAGAAGCAAAAACAGAAATCTACTTGGCACAAAAGGTTTCAAACATACAAGTGAGACCAATACGGTTTCCACAAATGGTTAATTTTTGTCAGATATAATAAAATCAATTTCATCCGATCAAGCCGTGTTTAATGTGCAGTATGTAAAACTACATATAAATATAGACTATAGTTAATATCAAATGTAAATTAAAGAATATAAAATCCATTAACTACATTTATTCTGTCAGAAATTAAAATATAAAAACAATTCTTTCAGTATTTGCTTAATTACTTAAATTATACTGCTTCTTTATAAACTCATGTAATGAAGTGACTTCTGTAACACTATTTCTGTGTTCCCATAAAAAGGAGTGACTTTGAATTATCCTTTCTTCAGCAAATTTTTCCTACCTAAGCAAGAAGTACCAGATAGAAATCATTCACAGGCCCTATAGCTGTCATTTGCTTTTCATCAATGGAGATTTCATTAACATACTCAATTTCCAGTGAATCTTTTTTTCCCCATAAAAATAGTTACCATTCCCTTAACACCTATAGTAATTCTTAAGTATGCAGGCTCTGGAGTCAGACTGCCTGAGTTTTATTTACCACTTCATACCTTTCTAGCTCTGTAATCTTGAGCAAGTTAAATTAATTCTGCCTCATTATCTTCAACTATTTTATAAAATACATATGTTTATGCAATGACTATAAGGGTCATTATATGACCTTATACTTGTATGCCTAATACTTGTAAAGCATTTAGAACCATACTTGATGTATAACAAACAGGAAATAAATGTTACGTGTTGCTATTGCAAATCCTGGTATTACCATGACCACTACAACTATCTAGACTCTCTTTCATCGTTGTTCCTAACTACCACTACGATTTTATCAAATCTTGTTTACTTCCACTTCTACTTGGAAAGGATATAACTAAGGATCAAAGCTGTTAAAGTAACTTTATTTAACTGCGAGTGAATAGTCAAGTGGAGTTTTGAATATATATCCCATTTTTTTCTACCAAGACTTGCTGTCACTTCAGTGTTAATGAAAGGCAAGATGAACTGGAATGGCTAAATATCTTTTTCATTCCCAGGATTTTAAAGAAAGATGTGAAAAGGTGCTCCTAGTGCTCCAAAGGCAGTAAGTGTGGCCTCCAACCCAGGAGAATGAACTATACAGGTTCTTCTCTAAGCTGGGATACTCTTGGCAGAGTTTTGTAACTGCAGGTGGGGGAAAGTGCACAGCAGCTGTTTTGACAGCCTGGTGAGGGAATCTGGCACCACATGCCAAGACTAGGGGTACAAGCGCAGCCTCTCTGGTTGCCTGTATTCATATCCATCTGTTTAAATGGCATTTTTCCGAGTCATAATGAAGGAACCAACCAAAAAGAATTTTCTGATAAAGATGCTTTTTTCCCCCTCAAAATGTGACCATCTGCCTAGGGTCTGGAGATACCCTAGTTTCATAGAACCTACTAACAAAGTCACAGTGAACTCATTTCACAGAAGTGTCTTATTGATTGTGTATTTCTGGAGTATATGGCTTCAATTAGTTTTCATATGTTTCAAAACATTTGCCTTAAAAATAGAAAGAAAAGGAATTAACATATTTAAAGTCTACTGCATGCTAAGGTATTTGCACATACTGTCTTGTTTAATCTCCACAATGATTTTAAGTGTCAGAAATTATCTTGTTTGATGGATAAGGAATCTCAGACTCAGAGAGGTTCATTAACGTGGCCAGTGTCATTACACCTAGTAAGTGGTAGAACTGGGATTGGAATCCAGGCATTTATGACTTACAAATATACGAATTCCCTTAGCTGAGATATCTCTCTATAGCTGCATGCACAAGAAACCATAATGCGTATTTTTCCAAAGCCTTTCTTACTTGTTCTTCTGTAGCTTTCCTCACAAGCTCAATTTCTCATATGCTTTTCTAGTATTTATAGCTATTTTAGAAGATAAGTTTTCTGAATAAAAGTTGTTCCTGACTGTAATAATGTTGGTCACAATGAAACAGGAATAAAAGCCCTAGCTGCCTAGATACCAAGAGACATCTTTGAAGTTTACACTTTTTTTTTTTTTTTTACATTAAGCACTAAGACTGTGTTTTTATGTGCACAGTTCGGTAAATAAGATGGAGATGTGTGTGTGTGTAGGTATATGCATGTGTGTGTGTGTGTGTGTGTGTGTTTATGGGTATAACGTAGATATTTTTCAAATGAGAATCAAAAGTGAAATAAAGTCATTATGGCCTGGTATTCTAATTGAGTAAACAAGCCAGCATAATGATGAGGTGGCCTGAAACATACCTTGTTTGGAACAAATAATTCAAAAGTCTCTGTAAAGACGTAAGAACCAAGCTGCTGAAACTATAAAACTGTCTCTGTCCAATATGGTAGCCAGTAGTCATAAATTGCTATTTACATTTAAATTAGCTGAAATTAAATAAACATTTAAAACTGATTTCCTTAGCTGCACTAGCCACATTTCAAGTGCCTAATAGCCATTTATTGGACAGTACACACACACACATATACACACACACACACATACACACACATATATATATACAGAAAGAGAGAGAGAGAATGTTTTTGGTATTACAGAAAGTTCTTTTGGCCACTGCCACTAGAAATTGTTAAGGTTGTTTAGACTTTATGCAATAAGTACATTAGCTTATTGGTGATGGTTGGGTGGAGGTAACATTGGAGCGGTGGATTATTCTCAGTGCTATGAGTAGAGAAGCCACTTAAAAGTCATTCTGCTTTAGCAATTGTCAAGGGTGATTCTCTTCCATTCTTACTGTTCCAAGTTAAGAAAAAAAGGACTGAAATAATATTAAAGACTGCATTACTCTTCCTCTATTAGGTAAATCAAATAAAAATGGTTATAAAGTATAAACGATATGACAATATGAACTGATTTATCTGTTTCATAGTATATCCTTTAAATGAGACTAACAAACCAATGGAATCTAATAAATTACCACACAGAAACCCTTTGGAAATGTGTGGCTTACTTCTGGAATTATTCCAGGTGACTTTTCATATGCATGCTTGACCACACCTGTCTATAAGCTTTTCTAATATCTGGACCCTATACATTGGTTCCTACAATTTTCAGACTGACGGCTTGCATTGGCAAGAAAATTTGGGTTTTACCAGTTAAATTTTGACAAATTTAATGCTACTTGGGCTTAAACTGAGAATCCATAACCAAAAGGAAGAACTTTACTTTCTTAAGCCTGCTGAATCCACTGTGAGATGTCTCAGCCTCGTTCACTCTTCTAGCCCCCGCTTGACACGAAATACGAATGAAACATATTAGTCTCTGTAATGATGAGGAAAATAATAAAAGAGAAAAGTAACTAACTTTTGGGAGAGAAAATTGAATGTTAGCAATGGAAGTAAACTTAAAGATTGCTGATTTCACCCATAATGGTTGATGGGCGTAATTGCAGTGACTCTGAATGAAAGAAAATGATGTGAGCAAAGTTATAACATGGAACTAAATATTTTTTCTGAGGTCTTTTGCCTGAAGTTCACCTGTGGAAGCTCCTTTTCCTTCACCTGTCTAGTTTTTGCATTTGCTAAATTAGACAATGAACCACTAAGCCTCTTTATGCATAAGTGAAGGAAGGAGATGCTAAAGACATTTCATCTGACTTGGAATGACACATGAGTATCTTGACTGTGTGAAACCCAGCAGGAAAAGGTGTCTGATGTACAGTTAACTTTTAGGTTGATATTTCCAAGGATGATTCCTCTCAACTTTATTTCAGAGATTGGTTAAGCACTTAAACCATAAATGTTCTTGAGAGCACTGAATCTAATGAGTAAGCTGGAATTCGAAATAGTTTTGGTTCAAGAGTGAGAGCCGTGAGGGCTTCAAATGAAATGGCTTCTTTTATTATTATTATTACTATTATTATTATTATTATACTTTAAGTTCTAGGGTACATGTGCATAATGTGCAGGTTTGTTACATATGTATACTTGTGCCATGTTGGTGTGCTGCACCCATCAACTCGTCAGCACCCATCAACTCGTCATTTACATCAGGTATAACTCCCAATGCAATCCCTCCCCCCCTCCCCCCTCCCCATGATAGGCCCCGGTGTGTGATGTTCCCCTTCCCGAGTCCAAGATGGCTTCTTTTTATATTACCATTAAGTAATGTTTCTCACATATAAATAAGGATTACTGAAAAACCCAAGAAAGACGTGTAGTCCTGCTAGATGGTTACTCTACTGTTTAGTAGTCCTGTGGAGTCTCTACCATATGCTACACACTTTTCTAGGATCTCTGTGCTTCTGGTAGCTTCTGGTCTGATGCACCATCACAGCCCTAAAAAACTTTTTATGATTAAAAACAAACAAGGAAACAAGCAGCAAACCATTAGTTATAAGGTTGTACACTTAAAGTTATTTTTTCTAGCAATGTTATCTTCTGAGAATAGGTAATAAAAGAAGCAATGATAGATTGTTCTTTCTGGTAAATCTTCTTATGGTATTTGCTTTAATGATTGTCATTTATTTTGACACAGAAATATATTATTACCAACCCAGTGAATATAGTGAAAAAGTAACTGGTGAAAAATTAAATCATTCAGTGGGTTGATTACAAAAAAGGCATGATCAGATGAGATTTCACACACAAACTTTGAATACAAATTTTTCTTAAGCCTACATTCAGTGTTCATTAGTATAAGAAAAGTCTGGAACAGGGAGTAGTTTGCCATTTTTTATACCTTGAAAACTTTTTGCTTCTTTGAATAAAATCTCGCTATTTCCCCTGGCCTTGAGCCTACTCTAACTTTGGCAGAAATGATTAGCAACCAATGAAACAATATCTGTTTATGAAAACAACGCTGGAGAGCTACATGAATAACTCACAGGCGAGGAAGCTCTAGAGTCGCAATCAGTTGCAAGGGTGATTTACTATTTCTGCAAAATGCTCTAACTGCATTAATCTTTGCTCGGAACTGAGTCACTGCAGAAAATGACACAAGCTATAAGTAGCTTCAGTCACACACGCTGGAATAGAGTTCTGTCAGATCACTTCCAGAGGCTACGATGAATCATCTTGCTACTTATTTTGAGCAGCCCACAAAAACAAAAGGAAGGTAAGAGGCAATTCGGTGCCTTGGTGACAGGTTTTGGACTGATTTTTTTTTTTTGCTTGTGCCTGTAAAACTGTCATCTCTAAAATAAGAAAGGTCAAGGAGAGAAGAAGATATATAGTGACTGGGGTAGTCTAAGGGCTCTGCTAAGACCACTGCATTCCATGACTACAGGAGGAGCCACTCCTTACTGGGTAGGGCAATATGAAATTGTGCAACAGGATGGCCCTATGGATGTGGCATTTTGGTACTTCAATACACCGTGACTGTGAACGTACCTTTTTGTCTTGCCATACAGACCCACTTGTATATCGCAAATCTGTCCTATCTTTTTGTGTTTCTCTACCTTTCATTGGTGCATGTGTATGCATGTACATGCACACATGCATGTGTGCAAGGGTGAGGAGCAATAGTTAACTCTCTCTCCATACCTTTCCACTCTTGATGGAGGGAAAAATACAGAATAAATACCTCTGATGGATCTTTAGGATCTCACTTATTTGTCTGTGTTTTTCTGGGGGAAAGAAGATCCAAGTGGTAGGAATGGAGTCCATAACTTAATAAAGCATAGATTATAAAACAAACAATATTGGAAAAAAGGAAATCCCGAGCCAGAGACAAAAAGACAGCGCCATATGCAATTCTCAAGCTCTCCATTATTCCAAGGAATAACAGTCACATGAGTGAGCTTGAGACTCAATCCTTTCTGAATCAAGCCTTGTAGCTGAAAATCTAGATGTGGGCATCTACTAAACCAAGAATGGATCCTGCTCTGATGGGGGAACTCGTTTTCCCACTCCATTGGTGCTCCTTCTTATAGAATAAGCAAGAGAAAATGGCCTTTTCAGTGGAGAAACGAACAGAATACTTGCCACTGAGCAGTCTGTATTTGCAGTATCTGCAATTTGCAATATTGCCTGGACAAGACAGCTTTGTACTTGGAAATTGGGGTGATGCAGTCTCCTTGACCACAAGAAAGATGGTCCCAGTCCCATGGAAACTTAAACTCGAAGGCTGCCCCTTCAGCTAGGAGACAAGTGAGCTCACAGACCTTAACCTAGTTTGTTGTCTAAGCAACACAGGGTCATGTTTGCATAATTTTGCTCTTTGAATAACATTCCCAAGGGAAGAGGAAGTATTTATCTAACTGGTGAATTTTTGAAATTGAAGGAGGAATGTGTTGGTTAGCATCTTCCGGTTTTCATGCTCCTATAGAGCTAATCTCCTTTTGGACATAGGGATTTTCTCTTCAATACATGCACCTTATTTTGGGGGAGGAGAGTGTGTTCTCTAGGAGGGGTTTATTAGCTACCTATTGCTGCATAACAAATTACCCTAAAAGTTATTGACTTAAAATATTTATTAGCTCACAACTTTATGGGTCAGCAATCCTGATTTGATTTGTCTGGCATATCCTGTGCTTCGTGGTCTCTTAAGGCTGATGTTGTCCAATCTAGATGTTGTCCAAAGCTACAGTGATCACACGGCTTGATCTAGCAAGGCTTGACTCTCAAGCCTACTCATGTGGCTGTTTTTCAGAGGCCACCCACAGGTTCTTTTTTTTTTTTTTTTTTTTTGTCTTTCCTAAATTCTTTATATGGGACAATATTTCCCATGTTACAAAGTATTTATAATGTTCATAAATATCACTTTAAAATTTTGGCATTTTTCTAAAAATTTTTAAATTTTTTATCAGAGTAATATATACATATAATCTAGAAAGTCAAATGTAATTTACCTATATAACAAACTTACATTTGTACCCCTGAACCCAAAATAAAAGTTAAAAAAAAAGGAAAGAAACTTCGAGCTGAAAAAGTGGCCACTATAATGACATTAAATGGTAGCTTCAAAATTTTGGCGCTGGTGGTGGTGGGTAACATAATTTATTCCTTAATGGGAAAGAGTTGTTTATCTTCTAACAATGGGAAGCCTGAGAATTAAGTGACGTACCAAAATACGTCAAAAGTGCTTTGGTTCCTTGCCTGTTTTTTTCCCTTGACCTATACCCACACCTACCTCAAGTCCAATTTTCTGAAAGGATCTCCTTTTAACAGTACTAACTTTTGTGGGGCTCTCCAGAGGGCAGCACTCAGCAGGGAAGCTTGTTCATCAGAACCAGCAAGCTGAGAAGAACCAGAAAGAGAGAGAGTGCAAGCAAAATGGAAGACAAAGCTTCTTGATAATGCAATCTTGGAAGTGACATCCTATACCTCTTTCTGTATTCTTTTTGTTGTTGGCAAGTCACTAGGTTCTGTCTGTACTCATGAAGAGGGAATTCATAAAGTTGTGAATACTAGGAGTATACTGGAGTATGAAGCATGACCAGGGGCTACATCAGAAGTCGTCTACCTGCCGGGTTCAGTGGCTCACGCCTGTAATCCCAGCACTTTGGGAGGCCAAGGCAGGTGGATCATGTGAGGTCTGGGGTTCAAGACCAACCTGGCCAATATGGTGAAACCCATTCTCTACTAAAAATATAAAAATTAGCTACTCAGGAGGCTTAGGTATGAGAATACCTTGAACCTGGGAGGTGGAGATTTCTGTGAGCCGAAATCACACCACTGTACTCCAGCCTGGGCAACAGAGCAAGACTCAGTCTCAAAACAAAACAAAACAAAACAAAACAAAAAGTTGTCTACTACAGGAGATTATCAGAAAGTAGTCATGGCCATACATTTATATTACGTATTCCAGTATAATTTTCATCAGGAATACAGCTGATATTTTTATGTTCATCTGCCTCTCTCCAAGTCTTTCTCTCAGTTGAATTTGAATTCAGATTAGGTGACAACATTTTTGTTCTTATAGATGAGAACATTTCTGTTCTTACCTTTTCCTCTTCTCATATTTTTTTTTTCTCACTCACATTGATAAATCTTGCTAGTTTTTCAAGATTCAGCCTCAATATTATAGCCCTTAAACTCTTAACTCCAATGAGCCAGTACTAACACACACATCAATTGCTGGAGATATTATCTAAGTATGAAAGAAAAGATAACTAGAGTTATTTTTCCTCAATAGGAAAACAGAGTCTGGAGGTGGGTATTCTTTCAGTAAACTCTACTCCTAACCCAAGTTCTGAAGGTGAAGCTGGAGATAATTCACTTATTCACTTCTTTTTTTGACCGAACTTCATGCCTTTCCTACAGAATAACTTCATTTCTTTAAGACAAAGTTGATAAATTTCTCATGCCCTTCTTCTTACCTCCATGCAATGGAGTCTTACAGTCTAGCAGAGCATTTTAGACTTTGTGGGATGAGTAGTGATGCTTGTCATGCCCACCTGCACCCATTTTGGAGATGTGTAGAGACTAACATGGTGGCTAATCAATGTGCAAGATTTTTTTAGGCATCATACATCTTACACCCATAATGAGGAAAGAACGTTTTGTTTACTGGACAAAAACTACTCAGGTTTTTAGGAGTCAGCGGGTTCTCTACTATTCTGTATCATGCTTGGTTTCTTATCTCCTCTAGTTATAGCCAATTGGAATAATAAAAAATCTCATTAGCTTTCTAATATTTGTTCCTGTTATTTCCAGGAATATGTGTCAGTCTTAATATAATCTTCGCTTCAGCAGTCCCATTCTGATGGATGATTTATGTGTGTGTGTGTGCGCGCGCGCGTGTGCGTGAAATATTGCCAACATTTTCTACCATATTAGCAAACAAAAAGAAATAAAATAAGTAAACTAAGTATTCAATACAGTAAGACAGGTGAAGAGGGCACATGACAGAGAAAAGAAGGAAGGGATTTATAAAGGGGAAGAAAACTTTAATACTGTAGGCAAGAAAATAAAAATAAATGTGGAAAATAAAATGAAGTGCTTGTCTGGCAATAAGGCTATAAAATGATGCTTTTGTCACTTTACACCAACAAATTTAGATATCTAGATTAAATAGTCAATATAAAGAAACCATAACTAAACAAAATTACTCAAAATATTTGATTAAATCAATAACCGAAAAATCCCCTGGAAATTCCTACTTCTAAATATCACTCTACATACAGTTTCGTAGGTGCATTTCTATCAGGCTTACAAGGAACCATAGATTTTTATAATGAAACAATTCTAGAGCATAGCAAAAAAGTAAAGCTCCTCATATTATTTACTGCAGGTTATATTGCAAACACAACAAAATCAGGTATGATTAAATACATACAAAAGAAGACGAGGGGAAGGAAGTTTCTAAATTCAATAAGCACCAGTTATGAACAATAGCTGGTTACTATGATGCTATGCCTAAAATCCAGGGGCTTTAAGAAAATAAGAACTCTCTTTAGATTCTGGCTGAGAAGATTTTAATTCAAATTTTGATTGTGATAGTGAAAAAGAAAGTGCTATATAATTATATGAATAAATATATCCTCTGGCAGTTAGTATGTTTTATGAAAGACAATAGGTACTTTTGATTCAGAACTGCCAAGTCTTCCACATGAAAAAGAAAAGTTGTTATTAATCAACAATGCATCTTACAATAGAAGGCATCTTTGAATCTAAGAAAAATGGCAGCCAAAGTAGTGGAGTCAAAGTGGAAGTTCAAAAGAAGCAGCCTTGGAGGACTAATTAAATTCTTATAAGTGAAGTAAAACTTCAAGTGAGGATGTTTACTTGAAGAAGGCTTGAAGGATTAATTAAAATATCACAAACTGGGTAAAGTATAACTTCAATTAGGAAGGAATGGCATAGATTACAAGGATGTAGAGGGCCAGGGCTTTAGCCCAAGGCGGCATTGAAAGGAAAGAACCAAGAGGAACATTCACAGAAGAAACAAAGATCAATTTGAGGAGGAGTAATTATTTCATGTGAAAGAATTGAGTTTCAGTCCTTCATATTAGTCAGATGAAGAAAGGCATGTCAGGATGGATTGGTGCATAACAAACACATAAGGTGCATGGAGAAATACGAGATTGGGAATGGTGTCATGAATATAATTAAGGTTACAATAATTATTACATCTGAGGCTGTGACTGTCTTCTAAAAGAAATGTTATGTGAAGTATGTTTCAGTCATACACTTGTCTCCTGAACACAAGAAGAGTGTTGAAAGACTTTTACCTAAAAGCAAGAAAATAGATTTAGGGAAATGTGATGGTAATCTTATGTGTCAATTTCGTGGGTCACCAGGAACCTAGATATTGGTCAACCATTATTCTCTGTGTTTCTGCCAGGATGCTTTTAGATGAGATTAATATTTAAATTAGTGGACTTCAAGTAAAGGATATGTTCTCCATAATGTGAGTGGACCTCATCCAATCAGTTGAAGGCTTGAAAAGAACAAAATGAATGCCCTTCCCTGAGGGAGAGACTTCTCTAGCAGATTGCCTCTGCACTTCATCTACAGCATAAGCTCTTCTCAGTTCTATAGCAGATGGCCTTTAGACTCAAAGTGGAACACTGACTCTTCTGTGTCTTCAGCCTATCTGTCCACCCTCCAGATTTTGGGCTTCCCAGCCTCCATAATTGTGTGAGTCAATTTCCTATAATAACTCTCTTTCTATAAATATTAATATTCTATTTTTTCCTGTTTCTCTGGAGAACTTTGGTTAAAACAATAAATAAGCAAAAATGTATTTATGATGTCAGAAATTTACATGTAGCTACTAAGATTAAAGGAGTGAAGGATTTTTTTTTTTTTTTTTTTTGGTCCAGACATGTTAAAACATAGGTCTATAAATGGAAGGTAGTGGTAAAAAATTACTACTTTTTTCCTATTTAATGTATGAGATATTTGTAATACATGCAGTGGTATGTATTGTTCATATATTCAGACATATACCTTAAATGTCAAAAACATGCATGAGAATGATACACTCTGACCTTGGGACATTAGCCCCTTAAAAAGACAAAGGAAAGAGAGGCGACTGAGAGAGTGAAACTTCACTTGTGTTTATGAATATGTGAAAAGCAAATAGGGCAAACTCTAATCTCATAGGTAGATACTTTATTGATTTTAACATTGTTTTCTGTACTTTTGTTTGTGATTAAAATATTTCATAATCAAAATGGAAATATTAAATAAAATGAAAAATAAATCATCTAAGATAGAATATAGATGTACATTTCTTTTTTCTTCTGAGGGACAGTTGCAGAGGAAGGCATTCGCTGACCATCTATAAAGTACTATTTGTTGTGCCAGGTGTTATAGATATGACCAACCCACAAGACCAGCCTCCTTCACTTAGAAGCTCCATCTAGAGATTGTCACAAAGAAATGCAAGAGATGTTTTTCAACCAGAGGCATCACAGACCATTGAAGAAATGATTCTGCTTCAGAGAAAGCTCAGAGAAGGTCTCTTAGAAGAACTCATATCTGAACAGTTTCAAAAATGAATGGGAATTTCCTATAATCAAGGGTTAGAAAAACTTTATTGGACATCAGTGGTTTAAAGGCAAGAAATTGCAATATGATCAATGAAATAAAATACAGATTAAACTATAGTAATAACCAAAATTAATTTATCAAAGGTTTTAAAACTTGAAAGAGGTAAATCCTGTACAATTTGGTGCTAAAAGTAGGGGGAAAAAGGCAAATGGATGTCTAATAGGAGAGAAGTATTACTTTCTTTCTGGATACCTGAGAAGGATCAGTCTGTCAATGTATCTTGTGAAGATAAGCTTAAGCATACAGAATGAAGAGAAAGGCTAAAACAAAATAATTATAAATAACAAGCTCATTAATGGACAAAGAAAAGAAATAGGAAAAGTTGAAAGACAAACTAAAAAAGAAAACCCACCAACTTAAAAGACAAACCCAAATAATGAAGAGAAAACTAAAAGGTCAAACTGAAATGAACTCAGACTAACGTGCCAATTATTAGGAAATTTACTAAATACATTGTGATACATCCACTTCTTGTACTGTTATGAAATGCTTATAAAAAGGGCTATGAAAACTTTGCATTATAAAGCAAATATTTATGGTATAGTGGGAGACACAATTATTTGTATGTCATGCTTATTATGTATTACTAATATAAGCAGGGACACCCCAGGATGTACAGACACTGAACAATTTTCTGTGGGTTATTGTCTATATAAATAATTTTATTAGTTAGCAATGTATTACAAGATTAATTGGTCCATGTAATGCACAGTAATTAAGTGGTGAAGATTTAGAATAATGAGTAGAGAAAAAGTTAGGTATTTGTAATTGTATAATTAGTACACGTATAGATTCTTCACAGTATCCAGACATCATATTTCTTCTTTTTCAGGTCCAGAAGCTATATCTTTGAGTTCTTTCTTATCACATGTCCCATTTTGGCCACTTTTCTATTCCTATTATGAGAAGAAAGTAGCAATGCTGTTATTTCTAACAATGCCTCATGGTGGACCATCAGTAGTCCAAAGCCCTGACCTCATCTTGTGTCAGAAAGTCACTCAAAATCAGCATTTCACCAACCATTCTGATGGTTCAATCTCATGTAATCACACAAAAGAAATGCCATGCTGCCCAGTGGAAGCAATCTGCTTGTTACGCTACCCTCATGCACTAAAGCCATTTACAGGACCCCAGGACAACTCCATCCATGGAAATCCAAGAGATCACCAGGGCATCTAGCAGATCCTACTAGAGAGAGGTGTGGTAGGCAGAATGCCGTCTTCCCAATGTTTACACTCTTATTCCTAAAATTTGTGAAGATATTATATTCCATGACCAAAGAGGCTTTGCAGATGCAATTACGGTTATAGATGTTAAAATAGGTAGATTAATTTGGAGTATTTAGGTGAACACAATCTGATCACATGTGCCTTTAAAAGCAGAAAACTCTGTGGAGTCACAGAAGCAGAAGGGTAAGTTAGAGAGAACAGAAGTGATTATTGATGAAGGTTAGGAGGGACCTGACCCACTGTGGCTGGAGGAAGGCTACATGGAAAGCGTGAAGAGGAATGTGGGCAGCCTCTAGGAGGAAGGGTCAGCCCTGACAGGTAGCACAAAAATGGGGTCCTCAGTAGCACAACTGAAAGCAACTAGATTATACCGACAACCTGAATGAACTGATTCTTCCACAGTGTCCAGTAAGGGACGTAGCCTAGCCTGACACTGATTTCAATCTTCTGAGACCCTAAGCAGAGGACCAGCTGGGCTCACTCAGACTTCTGATCTGTAGAACTGTGAAATGGCAAATGCGTATTGTTTTAAGATGCTAAGTTTAGGGTAATTTGTTACAGCAGTGAGAGAGAACAAATACAGGGTGTGGGTCAATAGAGAAGGTTTGGTTGGAAAGTGCCCTTATTGGGGAAAACTGGAGCCATCAAGGCCCATAGAGTTTCTGATTTAGGAGGAGTCCCACCAGTGTAGCACTGTTAGCCCCCATCTGGTTCCAAGCACTGGAGCCAGGAAGTTACTCTAAAACACAAGAGTTCCCTGTGGTGAAACCCGAAATGAGACATAAGGGCTGTGATGAGTTTAAAGATTCTTCTTCAGTCTTTCTGCTTCCCAGAGTCATTGCGGGTAGCTGGATGGTTTTACAATAACTTGATAGGGTGTGCACAATTTAAATAACCAACAGTCAAAACTGAGAGAATGACATATTTCACCCTACTTAAATGGAACCTCTTTCATCAAAGGCTATTAAAAGCTGCAAAACCAACTTCATCCATCTCAACATTTGATAATCTTATCCCTACTTCAATCCATTACATCACCCTAAAATCTGGTATCCAATGCTAATAAGTGGGTAGTTGTGGAAGATTTACCAGAAGGAATATTGGTATGCGCAGGTTGCCAAAGAAATTTTGTTTATATTTCATTGTAATTTTATTTTTTTATGTTTTTCGTTCTTCTTCATCCTTGCAAGCCTTTGGCATTTTCTGTGATATAGTTCATATGGCTTTTGGACAGTTCTCCAATACCTCCAAACCCAGGAAGTTTCTTAATTCTCTCCATTAACACAATGATAAATATTAAAATTACATGGGACCTATATATTATCTAGGAGAAAAGATTCATTCATTCAGTCTATACTCACTGTTCTAGAAATGGTGGATACATCAAACAAATATAAAATAAACAAATCCCTGCCGTCTTGAGGCTTACATTTCTAATGGGGAGAGATAAGCTATTAATACAAAAAGTAATTGGCATGAAGACTCTCTGTAGTTAGGGGACATGTGAGAAATGTTCCCTAATTGTTTAGTTTTGACTTGAGGTTTCCAAAGGTGAGAAGCTTAATGAATAACACAGAGAAAAGGGTTCATTAATAATTGTGCCTGGGAATAATATATGAGTAAAACTCTCTTTCAAGGTCTTGGTCGTTGTAGGCCAAGGAAAATAACCTGAGCCATTTGTGTGGCTCCATGTATAGGTGCACTGCTCTGTCCAGGGAATCATTAGGCAGGAAAGAGGATGTCATGCCCAAAGGATTATTAGTGAGGGAGAGATGCAGCATCTCTCCTGATGGTCCCTCAATGATGGAGGGAGCAAGGGTAAGACTAAACCCTACTGAATGAGAACCACAAAGCAAGAAGGCCTTCCTTGCCATGAACATACTACCAGTTTCATAAGAAGAACGCTGTGTCCATCTAATACCACTCTTTCCTACTGAAGAAGGATGATGAGTACATTTGATATTTAGAGCAGACCATCACATTACCCCACTCTAGGAAGCCAGCATCATAGGTGTAGTTTGGAAGCTGGTGGGTGGAAGTTGATATAAGAATAAAATAGATTTTACAATTGAAGTTTCAAACTAGACTGAATATTTAATACCCCAAATTACTGGAAAATTGAAGAATATATCAATATGCTTTTAAACAAAAGGGAAGGGAAATCCAACATGGAATATTGACAGGCAATTAGAGAAAATTAAACCTTTAAAAATTTTTTGAGGCTTGGTGCAGTAGCTCACTCCTGTAATTCTAGTGCTTTGGGAGGCTGAGGCAAGTGGATTGCCTGAACCCAGGAGTTCAAGTCCAGCTTGGGCAACATGGTGAAACTCCATCTCTAATAAAAATACAAAAATTAGCCAGGCTTGGTGGCATGCTGTAGGGAGCCGAAGGCCTGAGGGTCATGACTAGCACGGCATTCCACTGAAGTCTATATGATCAAACAGCAAACTGTTTATCATGAATGCAGAATGTGAGCAAACTTGCTTCTGTGCCTGCCGCCAGAAGGTTTGCTGGGGACAGTCACTCTCTGGCACTGTGCTCCTAGAGGTTATTTACTGGAATATCTGGAGACTGCTGTTCAAAGAACGCAGTCATACAGGCCTGCACTAAGTCAATTAGCTAACCACAACGCCCCCTTCTCCTGATCTGCTTTACTCAATAAATGCGAAGGGCTGTAGAAGCTTGCGCCCTCATTCACTAGAAGCAAGGAGTCCCCGACCCCTTATTCCAAATATACTCTTTTGTCTTTGTCTTTATTCCTGCCTTTGTCCTCCTTTGTCACAGCTACTCAGGAGTCTGAGGTGGGAGGATCACCTGAGCCCAAGGAGGTCAAAGCTTCAGTGAGCCATGATCATGCCACTACACTCCAGCCTGGGCAACAGAGTGAGACTATCTTAAAGAAAAAAAAGGAAAAAAAAATATTTTGACACTTGTAAACATGGCTGATGCCTACATGCATTTTCTAATTTTAAAACATCCATGTTTCACTTCCATGTGAAAACTCAGATCTTGAATGTGTTTTGTAAAGGGTGAAGTTCTTTTGCTGATAATAGTCTTGAAGATGGCTGTGTGAGTGTTTGCATGTCTGTGAGGTAGAGTGTGTATGTGCATGCTACAAGAGTAGGCAAGTTGAGAGTTAAATTGTACAGGACCTGCACTCTCTAGAATGGATCAGTGA
This sequence comes from Chlorocebus sabaeus, assembly GCF_047675955.1. NCBI lineage: Eukaryota > Metazoa > Chordata > Mammalia > Primates > Cercopithecidae > Chlorocebus > Chlorocebus sabaeus. The sequence goes on from NC_132919.1 coordinate 44,409,696, forward strand.
GGCAGTATATAGGGAGGCTTTACCCTGGGAGGTCATTACATCTTATTACTAAAATAAACAAAGTCTAGAAGTTCAAATTTGGATTATGAATTACAAGAGATCCAAAGTTTTCTGCCTTCTAATCTTACTTACAGTGATAGATTTCTGAGTAAAGTATTATGAATTTTGTTTAATGTAGCCTCATTCAATTCAATCAACATTCAATAGACATATATTAAGCTTCTATTAACTACAATATAAGAAGGAAAAGAGATAAGTAACCTGTCAATTATAATAGAGTGCCACAAATTGCTAAAGATTTTTATAGCTTTAAACCATATTAATTGAAATTTTCTAACATCTCACAAGGTTTGGAATTGTACCACAAGACACAGAGACATGATTTGTGTCCTGATTTTAAGCAAATTAATGGTAGAAATATTTAAAAAAACAAAACAAAACAAAACAAAACAAAAACCTGTGCTTTCCCAAGTTTACCATTAGGCTGCAGGATAAACTGGTGTCAGAATCCTTTCTAAGTTCTGAAACCTGGACACAAAGAGAAACTGAAAAACAAGTGAACAAATAAACAGCAACAATGACAATAGTAATAAAAACTTCCACTTGCTCCCATCTTTGAAAAATGTCATGTCTCAGAAAGGAAACAAAAGCATAACCTAAATTTAAATTGTATTTATTGCTGATGTTCAGGATATTAATCAAATTTGAATTAAAATGCATTATACTTTCTGTTGTATAAAGAATGACTACAGTGATACAGCTGATTAAAAAATTACTAGAACTTATATGATTAATTGAGTGTTTACCCAACCAAATAGTGTTTTGCAAGTGTTGTTCCTGAAACCCAGAATAATTTTGAAGTTGCATTTTGGAAGTCCCTCCAGGGTCTGAAACAATTTTTTCTACACATTTTACTTGGGGGAAGCAGTTAAAAGTGATTTTGAGTCACATGGTTGAAGAGGTCAATGATCGAGGCAAATATACTGTCTTCAAAGGATGTTTCCTTGGGAAATAATAATTGTGGTGATGATGATAATATCTTCAAAAATAATAACAGCCACTATTTACCCATATTAATGCTTCCCAGAAGCCAGGCTCTGTGCTAAACTCTTTGTATACATATTTTCTCATTTAACATATTGAATAAGGTCTAGGTTAGGCGTTATTATCATTATCCCTAGTTTGTTGCAAGTAAAACTAAATCCTAAGATGGTCAGTGTGGCTGGACTGAGAGTATGAGGGACAAACCTGTAGAAGATACTGAAGGGTGGCGGGGACAGACTTTATAGGGCGTTGTAGCTCAGTGAAGAATTTGACTTTGATTCCCAGTAGAAACATAAACTTGACTTATGTTTTTAAGGAAATAACTTTGACTGCTCTTTTGAGGACATACTGCAAAACAGCAATGACAGGAGTAGGGAGACCCTATTGGCATAATCATGACGAGAGAGTGGTTGATACCAGAATGACAGCAGTAGGGACAGTGGAAAGTGGTCACATTGTAAACATTTTGAAAATAGAGAAGACAAAAGTTGCTGATGAACTAGTAGTTCTAGAGTTGATAATGAATGAGGGATTAGATATGACATCAAATGTTAGGCGTAAGTAACTGGAAGAATGGAGTTAGACTTCATAAACGTGGAACTGTCTGTAAAAGCCTGTATTTATAGGGAATGAACTCATGTGGAGCTCATTTTTGGATATGTTGAGTCTGCCAAGTCTACTAGATGTCCAAATGAAAATGTCAAGCAGACAACTGGATGTACAGAACTGTAGTTCAGGACTAAAAGCATAAAACTGTGAATCATCAGTGTATGGATTATATGTATTTTTATTTTAGATGTTAAATAACCAGCCCAAGGCTCAAGTGGCAGAGTCGCCTGACTCCAAAGCTCATAATCTATTAATAAACCATACTGCTGCTATAATCTTAATTTTTTATTTGCAAGTTTACCCGCAATATTAAATCACTCATTTAACAAATGTTTATTTGACCCTGTTATGTTCTGGACACTTTGCAGATTGTTGGAGATAGAGGGATTGGATTAAGACATACTGTGTGTGATTTCTTGTTACAAAAATTGTACAGTCGAGTTGAGAGACTGTCTCAGTCCTGAGAAAATCATAGCTTAAAGAGTCAATAAACCCCTGTGGTCCCAATGACAAGGAATGTAGCCAGGAAACGACTTTAGGACAGCTTTTAAATTTTTGGGTTAAGATATAAAATTAAAATAAAACAATTGTGTTGATTGAATCATATTAATACATTCCTGGTTATGAATTGCTTTTGGAAACTAGCCAGGTGACCATTACATTTTATGTTAAATATTTAGCATAATAGCCATTCTTTACTGAGAGCTCTAACAAATAATAATATCAATATATCAATATTTATTAGGTTAAAATAAGCATTTTTATACAGGAGAAGGAAAAATATTCTTTTGGATTAATGCTGAGTCTTGGCATTGAGCTAAATTCTGTTTTCTCTCATGCCCATCTATTAGTTCTCTTCTCTGCTTTCTTTCTATTTTCTGTCAGGGACAGTATTCAATTCACATTGTCTCTGGCTATTCTCTTTCTATCAAAAGCTATTTCAAAGAAACAATGAAAATTTATAATAAAGACTTTAATATGCATTTAAGTCTGCTTTGCCTTTCTTGGGGTTATGTTTAGTTTATGTTGTCAAATCTCTGCCCCATTGAACAAGGGTTTGAATGTTTATGTACAATTGTGTGGTGGATTTTTTATGTGTCAGCTTGGTTATGGTGAACCACATTTTTCACAATTTCACTTCTCTTTTCCTTTTGTTTGGGTAAACTGCAGATTCTTGTGTGAGATTTGGAGGGTAGAGGTGAAGCAGCAGCCCTGTTGAAGCTCATACACGCCAGTTACCTACTGACCCACTTCATGGGCACAGAGCCGAGAAAGGTCATGCAATAGCTCCTTCTTCCCCAGGGTCCTCCTTCAGATTCTTTCACTCTTGTGCCAGGTGTGGGTGTTTAGCTCCATGGGGAAGGGACCTAACTTCTGCAGGACACTCATGCCGTCAAGGTCAAGGGAAATAAGAACTGACACAAGTCATAGTCCATCTTTCTGAGCCTAGTTAATACTTATGAGTTCCAACTAGTCATTTTTTTTTTAAATAAGCCTTTTATTACAGAACAGTTTTAGATTTACAACATTATTGTGAAGATAGGGTTTTCACATGTTCCATACATATTTATGCCTGTTATTAACATCTTAGATTTTAGTATAGTATATTGGTTATAAGTAATAAATATTCATACATTATATTATTAAGTAAAGTTCATACTTTAATTTTTTTCCAGTATTTTCTTTTTGTTTCAGGGTCTCATCTAGAATTACCAAATTACACTTAATAGTCACACCTCCTTAGGCTCCTCTTGGTTGTCACAATTTCACAGACTTCCGTTGTTTTTGATGACTTTGACAGCTTTGAAAATTACTGGTCAGGTATCTTGTAGAATGTCCCTCTATTGTGATTTGTCTGATTATCTTTCTCTTTCCTAGTTGTACTGCGATAATATGTTTTTGGGAGGAAGAACACAGAAGTAAAGTGCCATATTTTCACATCATATCAAGGGTATATACTATCAATATGACTAATCACTGTTGATGCTAACTTTGATCACCTGGTTTTAGGTAGTGTTGGTCAGGTTTTCCCATTGTCAAGCGACTCTTTTTTCTTCCTCTTTCTATATTGCACCCTTTGGAAGAAAGCCCGTTATGGTCAGCTCACATTTATGAATGGGAAATTATGCTCTACCTTCTTAAGGATAGAATATCTATATCTATTATTCAGAATTCTTCTGCATGAGAGATTTGTCTGTTCTGCCCCATTTACTTACTTCTTTTGTTCAATCACTTACTTGTGTCAATATAAACTCATGAATATTTATGTTCTTATTAGGGTTATAATCCAATACTACTTCATTTTGTTGCTTAAATTGTTCTAATATTGGCCACTAGGAGCCCTTTCAGTTGGCTCCTATCTCTCTGACATCCCTATCATAGTGTTTGGTTTATTTTTGAGCACTTTCTTACTTTCCGGCACTACAAGATGATGTAGGCTCATCTCATATATTTCTCATTTCACTTCTAGAATCAGCCACTTTCCCAGTAGTTTTGCTTCCTTTTGTTAAAAAATGATATTAGAAATCAGTCTGGACACCGAGGTATGCTTATTGCTACAGGAGTTTCTTTGCCAACAGGCCCTCTCAACTGTTTGGGCCAGAAGATATTTGTGTGTATACTAACCAGTGTATACAGACATATCTATAAATATTTCTATATGTAACCATCTGTATCTATGTTTAGCTAAACATGAGTCCATATTGCTGTCTCCAGGGATACTGCTTGTTCTTGCTTTTACCCGGTTTACATTCATCTTTCCTTTTCCAACTTCTTGCCCTGTGCACTTCAAGATCCAGCATTGTATTAGCAGATAACATCATGACAAGAGACTGTTTAATCAATTTTCACAATTTGTGTAAGGTTAAATCCCTGTAATAAAAATAAAGACAATATACGTGTGTGTGTGCGCATGTGTAGGTATATATGTATATATTATATATAAGCATATATATTTACATGTATACGAACATATATTTATATAAATCTATGTATATATGCATGTATGTGGATGTACATACATATATATGCATATTTTATTTATATATACACACACATATATATACACACATGTGTATACATATATGGTAAACCCAACTTATTCAACTTCAGGTATCTTTAGTGCAGCAAAGCCAATCGTACACCATGGGGAAATGCTGGGTATCTCAGTAAGAGGGGATTAGAAAAGTCTGTTATAGTATTTGAGCTTTGCTTGAGTAACTTTGGGGAGGTTCTAAGGAAACAGAGGTTTGCTCTAGATTGGGTGTTATCAGAAAGTAGAGGTAATTTTGTGATTGAATATTTTAATAAATATTATCTACAGGAAGGGCAAATGAAAGTAGGAATACAGCTACAAATGGCAAAACATAGTCTCTCATTTAAAGAGAGAGAGGACTGTTTGCTATTTTGGGTTTCACAATGACTTGTCTGAGGTATGTGTTTAGTGAAATTGGTTTTGTCTAATGAGAGAACTGTGTCATATAGTTGTAAGCATCAAATCAGTTTGTAATAACATTGAGGCTTAGCTAAGGATGTCAGATCTGTCTTCAGAAATCAGCATCTTTTTTGAAAATCAATATATCTATTGGTTGATCTATTACTATCTATCTATCTATCTATCTATCTATCTATCTATCTATCTACTTACCTATCCACCCAACTGTGGCATAACAAAAACAAGAAACATATATTGAGTCTTTGCCCCTGTTTCCTGTCATATAACTCCTAAAATCCTTGGGATCTCAGATGTGATAAGTGTCTTTCTGGATGCTAACAGGATGACTGGTGCCTGTGGACTCCCGGCTAGCCTCAAGATGGGGACTGGTTTCCAGAAAAAGCACATATGAGTAGAGGGTTAGAAATTTCAGCCCCAACTTCTGGCCTCCAAGGAGAGAGGGGCTGATGATTGATCAAGTCACCACTGGCAATGGTTTAATCAATAATGGTTACATAATAAAGTCTCCATAAAAATCCAAAACGACAGAGTTCAGTGAGCTTCCGGGTTGTTGAACACTTGGAGAACTGAGAGTGCAGCTTCCTCAGAGGGCACAGATGTTCCATGCCGCCTTTTGTATACCTTGTCTATGGATCTCTTCCATCTGGCTGTTCCTGGGTTGTATCCTTTTATAAGACACCACTTATAATTATTTTAACTTACTTTATTATAAATAAATTGTTTTCCTGAGGTCTGTGAGCCATTCTAGCAAATAATTGAGCCTCAAGAAGCAGTCATGAGAACCTCTAATTTATAACCACTTTGTCAGATGCACTGGTCACAGACTGGACTTGAAATTAGAATAAAAAGTGGAAAGGTGGCTTTGTGGGATTTGAGCCCTCAGCTTGTGGGATCTAATGCTATCTCCAGGTAGACAGTGTTGGAATTAAGTTAAACGGTGGCACAATCAATTGGTGTCTGCTTGGTGTGTGAAAAAGACAAACATTCAACTGTCCGAAGTGAGGTATTGAGAGTGGTCTAAGTATAGAAGAAAAAAAACAGTTTATTTATTTGCTACGCATTTGATGTCAGATAACTGGGATTTACTAGAATAGCACTAGCTCACAGAAGCATGTGGTTTGGGAAGAGAAAGAATGAAAGGGCAGAGGATGAGGAACCTTAGATTTCTAGGTGGTCACGTGGTCACCCATGGAAGAGCAGCTGTGCTGTGCTTAGTTACTAAAAGTTACCAATGGGATGTAGAGATGGATATGACTCCCAGAGAGCTGGTTCACTGAATGTGTAAGAAAATGCAAACTAATAAGGAAAATGAAAATTAATATGAAAAAGGAAAAATATGCCATCCCTTAGTTATTGTTATTTGTAACAATAAAATGAAATTAGAAGAGAATGCTAGGTAGGACCTTGATGCTAGACCAAGCTCAGATTCCAGTGCGTCTGAGCTTCTGCCACTAACCTCAAAGCTGACTCCTATGGGAAAAATTTTTCAAGGACAACAGAAAGTACCTCTTCGACCTCTGGTCACCAAGGAGACAGTCAAAGTGGAAGAAGTGGAAAACAAAGAATTTCCTGAAACCAGGGAATGTCATCTGAAGGAATTGTTTCATTTTCTGCATCAGTATCATCAGCTCCTTGAAGAACCTTTCCTAAAATGGATGTGAGAGTAATTAATCTGGGGGCAGTATCTTTGGCTTCAAATGCTGCGAAATCAAAGAGCATGTTTGGATTGATACAGGATCCACAGCTCACTGTGGGAAAATCAAACATAGCTGTACATGATCCAGACACACAGCAGATTATTTCCAAGTGAACAGCTAGCCTGGTGGACTGGATAAAGTCTATAAAGTCTCTTTACCTTGAGCAGTCTATAAAGTCCCTTTACCTTGAGAAGGACTGTTCACCTTCCTCTATAAATGCCAAGTGGAATAGCCCCAGATGAAGCAATGGATATGCTTTGTGTACAAGCCATGTGAGACTGGCTTAATGATAGCTGGGCTATTCATCTACTGATTATGCCTGTAACCCAGGTCCTGTTGAGTGCCATGGTTAAAGGGTCCCTGTTTACATGGGCATCCCATAGAACCATATCACTTCAAAACCAAACAACATTTCAGGAGACGTGTAGAATTTGCTGTCTTAGCTTCCCATCATGGGCCTTACAGATGCTAATAAAAATATTAGATTAATTAACAAGAGAATGGGGAAAAGCTAAAGTGAGTCAAGGGACTGGTCTTAGTAGGGTAGAGATGTCTAAATGATTACTAAAAAACAGGTGAATACCGCAAATATTGATAGAAAAAAAAAAAAAAGAGGAAGAAGAGGAAAATGAGGCAAGGAGGAGAGGGAGGAGTAACAAAACTTATCCCAGCAGTGGGAAAATCTTTAGATGGTTGTTAAGAAGCGGGATGAATGAAACAGGCATTGATGAGGCTAAAACTATAGTTTAAATAGAACACTCCTGAAAGTTGAATAAGCCAAAGGAACCCCTAGCTGTTCCTCTAACATTAAAGGGATGCAAATAAGTTCACCCTATTTACCCATGTTAGAAGAAATTTTTAAAGCTGAAAGACAAATATTACAATGAAAACTCTGGCCTGTAATCATTTTGGCCAATGGTCAGGCGGATTTATCTAAATAAAAATTAACAAAATAGCCAGAGTCTCTTGGCTTAACCCTTTATTAGAGACCCAAACACTTTGCATTGGGCGAAATGGTTAGAAGATAAGTCTCTGGGACTCCTTGATATGGGAGTATAGACACCGTGGTGCCGGAACTCATTGGTGAAACCCTGATGTGGGCTATGATTAGATTGAAAGGACATACAAATATGTGTTGAGAGGATTCTGGAAATTGGAAGGCTTAAACAGGCTTTATATAAAGAAGTTGTGTCTCCTTTTTCTGAATGTTTTATGGGAATGGATATGATGTCTGGCTGGGGAACACTTCCCCGACCTAGTATTGTAAAATTGAAACCTGCTAATAAAGTCCTAATGGAAGCTACAGTAAGGGTTGATGGAATTCAGGTAAAAGTTTGCAGGAGAACTAGTATGGTTGAACAGGCTTTATGTGGAGTGATTGTAGCTCTTATACCTGATTGTGTTATGGGGATGGACTTTGCATCTCACCGAAGAATGTTTCTCCTGCCTAGTACTGTAAAGCAGAAGGCATGTAAATCTACTCTTCAAGCAATACTAATTGGCCATGGTAAATGGGAACCCAGTAAGATTGCCCAAGCCCATGAAGTGCAGAATTCAAGCTGGAGTGCTGATAGCAACAAACTCTCTGTGTGATTCTGTATGTGGAATGTAGCCTGAGGCTTGTGGCAAAAGCCTGTGAGTGGATGCCAGTGATGACTACTGGGATTCTGAACTAGAGAATTTCTGCTTGAGAGACTAACACACTACTGGACATTAAATGAAACTGACTCAATGACTAAAGAACATAAAAATTATCTTCAAACCTGAAATACCTATGATGTCTTCAGAGACATCATAGAAATACTCTAATGGAAATGGCAGTGCTCAGAAGAGTCTCATAATACAATGGAAATGGTTTATGCAGGATGATTCTACCTGGGTAACACAAGGTGGAGATACTCATGTGCAGGTCACCTCATTTTCCCTAGGACAGATTCTGGAACTGTGTGAGGAATTGCATTATTTTTTCATTGCCTGGATAGTGCCCTATAAACAGCTCTCAACTGAACAACAAAGAGCTTTTTGGTTTGTGGACAGCAGTTCCAAGGTGAACAGACAACATCTTGTTTGGAAGGTCACCACATTGATCAAGTAAGGTAGAAACAAATCAGCTCAGTGGGGTCAATTGCTTGCTGGTTTCCTAGCAGTAATGGAAGATTTGAAGTGGTAAAAGCTCCTGTGTTTATGTTTATAACAACTCATGAGTGATGACCAATGTCCTGGCCATATGATCAGGCAGGAGGGCAGTGGAAACCTGGCCTATCAAAGGGATGTCGATATGGTGTGCACAGCCCGATGGAAATTTGAAGGACACATTAAAGTTGAACTTGTCAGTGCCCATAAGAAGAACTCTCTTTCAGATTTGGAAGGTGATTAGAAACACCAGGTGAACCTTTGGTGTATTCCCTTAAAGGGGCCACCTGCATCCATGAGATGATGGATATAGGAGGACTGCATCAATGCAGGGACAGGCTGAATGTAGACACTGTCCTTTTGCACCCTCTGAGGCACAAAATGCCAATAAGAACTGTTCTATTTGTCAGCCAAAGAGGAGAGACTACAGATGGCTATGTAACAGATTCCCCAGGAAGAAGGCCTTACATGTAACTGACAAAACAGACTAATGTCTATAGCCCCAGAGGCTGTACATGGGTCATGACAGGAATAGACACCGACTCGGAACCCAGGTTTGCTTACTTGCAGGTAGGTACAAATGCTCAGAATACCATTAAAGAACTGGACAGAAGCTATTTCATCCCTTTGGATGGCCAACCAGCATTGCTTCAGATCAAAGAAAACACTTTACAGCCTATAATGTTCAACAATGAGCAGATACTCTCCTCAGAGTAATAGCTTGATAGAGAATTGGAACAGGCTATTAAAACTTTGGTTGCCTAAAATGAGGGTGGAGGTGGGTGGGTAGAGGCCTGAAGGGTTGGCTTAACACCTGAATGAGTTTGTGCTTACACTCAACATCAGTGGTGCTAAGGGAGTGTCCACATTCTATTTCTCTGTTTTTCTGATGGATCTGGGGAAGAGGAAGTGGGGAAGATGCTGGTATGACTATGCAATATTTCCCAAGAAGGTTAGATGCTGGTATACTGACTGTACTTTTTTTCTTTCTTTCTCACACTACCTCACTATCTATCTACTCCAGTGATTCTATTTCTTTTAATGGAACACTGACTAATACATTGTGAAAAGGAAAATCCCTGAACTCCTACACATCATATCTCTTCAGCATTCCTCAGGCCCTGTGTTCACCTAATGAAGGACAAAGTCAATCACAGAACTACCTGGAGGAAAACTCCATGAGAGTAACAACTTATAAGCAGGGAATTTTATGTATGCAACCCAGCTCAAAGCATATCAACTGTGACCAGGATTGGAAGGGGAGCCCAGCAGTCTCTCCTTGGCTGGAACAATGTGACGCTATATTCTCATGGCATGTTCTTCACAGAGCCAGTTTGAAAACATTGGTTCTGTTGCTTGTTGGGATAGGACAACCAAAAGTATTTGTTTTTGTGGCTCTGAATGCTTTGGTCTTGAGATACCAGCTGAGCACCATTTGACAGGTTTTGTCCATGCAATGAGGAAATTGGTATGTTTTTAATTAGCAGCAACCCAAGTTATCTTGAGGACATAATATCATTTAGCAGAAAGAGGGCTAGGGTGGGAATTGAGAAAAGTAAAGATTATCCTTCACTCTTTCCAACCAATCTTGTGAGCTTGGACAAATTGCTTAACCTCATCTTTACAACAATGGGAATTAACTCATTTATTTCTCATAGCCCTTTTGACTTTAATTTTTTGTGTGTGCTTTTTATGTTGTAACAACTTATCAAGTATAAAAAGAAAGTAACTATTCCAGATTTTATTATTTCTGTGGAAGCAGAAGCAGAACTTTTAACAAAAATATGAAAATAAGGGTTAATATGAAAAATTTGGTTTAAAACTCTAAATTCCTATATTTCTGAAAAAGGACATTTGGGATTCCTAACTACATCTCTATCATATTAAACAGATTTCAAGATGCCTTTGGTCCTTACAGGAAAGTAAAAACAAGGGTGGGACTTGAAAGAATTATTTATCGTGATTTTGTGTTTATAATTAATACACGTGTCTTTTTGAAAAATTAGAATATAGTCATAAGTTGACAATCCATTTTTAGTCAGTCTGTAATGCCTAACATCTCTTTAGTGTATATCTTACACATATGTTCACACTCACAATATAGTCATTTTCACATGTAAATAAATACTTTTGTCCAAAATTTAAACTGCATAAGCAATGCGTTTGCTGGCTTTTTTCTTTAGATTTATTGTAGCTCTCTCTACACATCAATACATATAGACTGCATTGTCTTGTTAATGTTTACCTAGCATTCAATTACATGGATGTGTGTGGGAACTAAGATTCACAACTTATCTTCATCCCTTACTGTCTGTGATATCTTAGACAAATTTGTTAACATCTCTGAGGTTCAGTATTTCATCTGCTAAAATGGGAGTAACTACTTTCATGAAGAACTGTTGTGAAGATCAAAAGAGTTCTTGTCAAATAATTGTACTTCCCTAACTTCTGTTTAGAAAAACGTTAGGGAAAAATTGTTAGGGATTTGAATGGATATACTGAGGCAAAACAAACAAGCAAGGCTATCTATGTACAAATAAGTTTAACTAGACTTTAACTGTATATAATTCACTGCAGGATCTTTCAGAATTTTTATTACGCAAATGTATTTTAGTAATGAGTTCTTCTAAATTTACTTATCAAGGAGTTTTTTCTTTTTCTTTTAAAAATTGCTTTGTTGAGATATAACTCACACATTGTACAATTCACCCACTTAAATGAACTGCTTTTAGAATATTTATAGATATGTAACTATCACTAGAATAATTAGAATACTTTTGATATCCTAAAAAGAAACTTAGATGTCTTATTCATCACCACCAACCATGCCTCCATCTCTCCCCAACCCCTAAAAACCACTCATCTAATTCCTGTTTCTATAAATTCATTTGTTCTGGCCATCTCATACAAATAGAATTGTACAATATGTGGGTCAGGGAGTCTTTTGATCACTGAGCACAAATTGAAGCCTATAAGAATAGTGATAGGAAGAATATGCTTTACTAAATATTACCTTGGAATATCCAATGTCTGATATGTAGGTGGCATTCTATAAATATTCCGTTCCAGTATGTGTTAAAACTCAAATGGTTAGATAGTGATCAACACTGAGGATTCAAAATTATTTTTGTCTCTGAAATATGGGGAAAAGCCTCTTTGTAAAAGGGAAAGGAAGGAGGAAGGAAGGATGATTAAGTAACCTTAAGAATTTACTAGGCACATGGCAAGAAACTGACAAAGGGGCATCTGAACTGGTGCCTTTGGAGTTACACAACACCCTCAATTTTCATGAAGAAGAGCTCTTTGAAGTGAAGCATGAACATTCCTTATGACCTGGCCATCCTGGCATATTTTATGTTTTGACAGGCATGAGAATATACAATATGGAAAATGGGCAAGGGGAACATTTGTGGATAGAACCTTGGACTAGAAAGTGTACTCACTCAGTGCTATGGTTTGAATGTTGTGTCCTCCTAAAACTCGTATGTTGAAACTTAATCCCCAATGCAATCATTTTAAAATGTGGGGCCTTTGGAAGGTGATTAGATCATATGGGCAAGATTAAAAAGAGGTCTGAGGAAACTCATTCACCCTTTCACCATAGGAAAATGCAGCGAGAATACACAATGAGGAGGAGGCCCTCACCAGACACCAAATCTGCTAGTGCCTTGATCTTGGACTGCCAAGCCTCTAGAACTGTGTATAAGCCACCCAGTTGATAGTATTTTTGTTACACAGCCTGTACACAGCAGCCTGTATACAGTAGTGATACACAGCAATGACAATTCAGAACAACCTCAATTCTATTGGCTTTGTGGACTGTCTTCCCAAAGGATGGTACAACTGTGAAAATCAATGGCAGTTTACACAATTATTTATTTCTCTCTGCCTGCCTAGGGTTTGGATGCAGCACTACACTGAGAAGTGACAACAGGGAGAATTTGGGCAATTTGCCAATATAAGACGATAAATATATATATAAATAATCAATTAATAAAAGAATTGAAAAGATTTGTTATTATGCCATAATTTGGTGGTCATCATGCTAAATTCTTTGTGTTCATTATCTCATTTTTGAGTTAAGTCATTAATTTATCAACAAATTACTATAGATTACCTACTACTCTGTGGTAGGCACTGTGGTACTGTTCTGTACACTTGGAATATATCAGTGAGCAAAAGAGACACAAATTTCTACCTTAATGGAAATTATATTTTAGCAAAGTTTTCTTGGATTTCCTCTTTCTTCACTCCACATTAAAACTTTTAGATACATCATGTATTTGTTAGCAAAAACTTCAAGACAAATGATCATGTCTTTACCCTGGTGATGCATGATAATCATCTCTGAGGCTTTAACAAGTACATATGCTAAGCCCTTGCTTGGTGATGTTGATTGAATAGGTGACGCTGGGATGAACTTAAGCATCTGCATTTTTTCAAACCCTAGCAATTCTGAATTTCAGTCAGGGGTGATATTTCTATAATAAATATCTACCATTGGCTCACCAGCGAAATGACAAGGAAAAAAAAAAAGAATGGAGCTGTTACCTTCTGCTTCTATGCCTGCTGAGAATAGGCCCCCAAATATGGCCATAAATAGGCCATGAGAAACTGTCCATAAACAAAATCTCTGCAGCACTGTGACATGCTCATGATGGCTATGACCCACACTGGAGGTTGTTGATTTACCAGAATGAGGACAAGAAACTCCTGGTCAACCCAGGGCAGAAAACCGCTCAAGGCATTCCTAAACCACAAACAATAGCATGAGTGATCTGTTCCTTAAGGACATGTTCCTGCTGCAGATAACAAGTCAGAGCCTGTCCCTTTGTTTCCCATAAAGAATGCATTTAGCTAATCTATAATCTATAGAAATAATGCTTATCACCGTAGCTTGCTGTCAATAAATATGTGGGTCAAACTCTGTTCATGGCTCTCAGCTCTGAAGGCCGTCAGCCCCCTGATTCCCACTTTGCACTCTGTTTCTGTGTCTTTGTCTTAATTCCTCTAGTGCCCCTGGGTTAGGGTCTCCACAACTGAGCTGGTCTCAGCATATGCCTCCCTAATATTTTGGGTATTGATTTTAAAACCCAAGTATGCTGCTCTATACCAACATGTATTCAACAAACATTAACTAAGTACATACAATGTGTCATATACTCTGAAAGTTACCTACTATTTTAAATATTATGCACAAGCCATTTCTAAACTATTTGACTCAGATTTGGGCTTCATGATTATTAGAAATTCTTGGAAAATTCTATCTACTTTACCAATATAATAAGTAATGCAGCTTTTCTACTGAAAGATAAGTATCATTTTTTATTTTCCATCAAAGTTTCTAATTTCTGATGAAAATAAGGTTATTATCTCAGGATAACACATAATGTATTCTCTCTACCTAGTAGACAATTGTGCTGAATATCATCTTTTATCTCCTCTAGATCTGTCATTTTTACTCTTCTGTGTCCTAGGACTCTGACCCTCTGTGGACTATGTCAGTAGACTACCATGACCTCTGGCATTTGATTCAATTTGAACAATTAAGAAGCAGGGAAATGGGAAAAGAGAGCGTGAGATATTCCATGGCCAATCTCTGCAGATTCACCCAGGCTGGCTTTGTTCCTGAATTGAAAATCATGGCTCCTATCATGTGACCATATGGTCATTTCTGAATCTGGGTTCTAGGAACCACTCATTTCCTTTGCCTATTTGGGCCCAGGATTGGTTATACTCTTTTCTGATTTTATTAGTTCTTGGAAATTCATTAATTCTTTGTAAATTCTCACTTTATTAACCTCTCCACAAATTACGCAATTTAAGTGTGCCTTCTATTTTATGGCAGTGCTTTGACTGATACAGCAATTCATGTGGCTCTAGAATCTGCTAACTTTCATGTAATATACACAAGCAGGCTAAAGAAAGGACTCTGGAATAGACAGAGGTACCTTTAATTCTTGGATCTGGAACTCACTGTATGTTATCTCTGCAAAATTATTAAGTCTTCCAAATAATCAGTTGCTTTGTAAAAATGAGATGATGGACTTATTTCACAGGGCTGTTGTGAATATTAAAAAAGAATAATAGGGTGAAGGGGAGTATAGATGAACAAGATAAACTATACATGGTTATTAATAATTGTTTATGCTAGGTGATAGGGGCATAAGGGTTTATTATTACTATTCTTTTTATGTTTGTGTATTTCTGAAATTGTTTATATACTTACAAAGAGGCAATACATTCTTATTTTATAGAGTACTACAGAGGGAACTTTAAAAGTTGAGATTGGCCAAGTATAGAAAAGTTGTCAGTACAAAGCTTTGGTTCAGTCTTTGTATAGCTAGAAGATGGCTGTCAAAAGACAAATGGCTTGAATATACATGTTAGAGAGTATAACATTCTTCTGGATAGTAGATGTCTGGCTAATATTTGGCAGCAATAAGATGAATAAATCCATGGCAAGTTTTGGTCAACATATGGTGCAACTCACCATTTAAATAGCATGGATGGTTCTATTCATGATGGTGATGGGGACTCTGTGTGGGTTATGCTGTACTTAGATAAATGTTTCTTCTTCATAATATAGCATTAGCATAAACCATCTTTGGTATTCCAAGTCTTGCAGGCTTTGCTAATGTAAATTATCACCTCTAATTAACTCCAGAACGTTGGGAAGATTGGGTCTAAGTCTGATGAACCGAAGGCATGATCTTGGAAAAGGTGAATTCATTTGTCCATGTGGCCAGCCAGTCTTCCCCAGGTGATTCTCTTTGCTTTTCTGCTAGGCTATTCTTCCATTTGAAACTTCCCATTTTATAGAACATATGAGTACCCCTCAGAAAATTTAAGTACCATTTAAGTCCTTTAACTGTTAAGTGTGGAATCTAAAAACGCTTCTTCTATCTTATATTTTAGTGGAGAATATCCTTAGTTAGTAAAAAGTTGTTTAACCTGATGGATCAACAATAATGGTAAAAGAATAAGTGCTTCACAGTTTAGACTCACTTCAATCTCGGAATCGCTAAATCTGCCAATTACAATTTCATATGATCAATGTAATAATAATAATGATACTAGTAGAATAGATAGGACAGCAATATTAAAAGACATTATAATTTATTTATATGGATCCAAGTTTAGAGTACGTTAATATTTTCACTGTAGTATCAGAATCTTGGAAGAATGAAAAGTTTGAATGACCTGGAATGGATAGTTTCACTGAAGGATAATAGGGAAAGTGACGCTTTCCTGTTGAAAAGTAAAGTGTGATTCTTAGTACTGTCATTTTTTATTGCAAATTACATTATGAAAATTTAAGCAGAGAATTGCCCATGAGCTACAAATGATTGCTTCTTATTTACACTCAACCTGTTTGACTATGAAGTGATATTTTAGAATGAAGTCCCTCATATTGTTATTAACATCACGGTAATTATGTCATTATTGATAATATTACCATAACATAATTTTAGTGGGAGTTTTTCCTTCAGATCCAGTGATGTTCTAGTATAACAAAGAATAATAGCTCGGCGTAATGACTTTGGAACATAATTTTTGTTAATATGCTTCATTAAAACATCAAGAATGTGCTGAAGACAATGACCTCATTTATTTCATGAGATTTAAAAATCCACACCTGTATGTTAATTTAGGTTTGTGTGCCTTTGAAATGATAGTACTTTTGAAATGGAAAAACTAGCTTATACCACATGTAAGGATAATCAATGGAAATCACTTTATCTGCTCCAACCTCCTACCACTCTCAGTTGACAACGTAATACTGAGAAAGGGGAAACATGCTACGCTAATTGAAAAAGTGATGAGCCATAAGGTGGTAGACCAAGTAGACTTACATGGTGCTATTCCACTTCCTGATTGTGTGGCTGCAAACAGTTCTCTGTGCTTTATCCAAAGCAACTGGTCATCAAGAGTCACAGTCTAGCCCAGCACGGTGGCTCATGCCTATAATCCCAGCACTTTGGCAGGCAAACCTGGGTGGATCACCTGAGGTTAGGAGTTTGAGACCAGCCTGGTCAACATGGCAAAACCCATCTCTACTAAAAATACAAAAATTAGTTGGACGTGGTGGTGCACGCGGGTAGTTCCAGCTACTCAGGAGACTGAGGCAGGAGAATTGCTTGAACCTGGAAGGTGGAGGTTGCCAAGACTGTGCCACTGCACTGCAGCCTGGGTGACAAAGCATGACTCCATCTCAAAAAAAAAAAAACCCACAGTCTAGTAGCCTGAAAGTAGAATTGAATTGAGGAGAAGGGATACCTGTATTACTTATTTTCTAAAATTGACTTTGAGTACATGTATGTTGTGGGTTCTCTTCATTTTATCACATTTCCCACCACTGGTTTTCGTCTGACCTTTGAATGCATTTAAGATCTGTGAGCTGCTTTTGGTTGGGCATCTTCAACAGCTACAGAAACATAAGAATTTTGGTTCATGCTTGAAAAACTTACATTTTCCATCATTCTACATCTAAATTTCAAAGATATGAACACTCTTTGCTTTCCTCTATTGGATTTTTGGTGGAATTTTCCTCAATAAAAGATTGCACTCTTTGTATCACAATATTTACCTATTTTTTCTTATGTTCACTACCTAACCACCTCTGCTTTTATGTAACATGCATTGATGTAAATATATGCTTTTAGATTGTAAATGCATTTTAGGGCTTATAATCTTCAAATGGACTCATTCACTACATCTTGCCATCTTGCACTGCTGTCTGTTACATAAGTGTTGCTTCATCTCAGACACATTCTTAAACCTTCCTACGACAGACAAATAATTTCCCAGGCACATTTAATTTTGTTGATTTTAGTCCTTGTTTCAGCTTAAACACAATCATCCCCAGAAACTATTGTTCACAAAAGCCCATGTTCAGGCATGTGTTACCTCCCTATTGTTTCTAAACACACATGTATTAATTATTTAGAGTCTTTCACTCTCACAATGATTCTGATTATTCATTTAATGTTTTATAATGACCTCAGCCTAAATTAGTATCACTAGGAAGTACAAAAGTTTTGCTTATGATACGCTTCCTATCTTTCTCCACAATTCCAAATCCCTATTTTTTATTTTTACATAAATGACATTTTCATTACAAGGTCTTTCTTAGTTCGGTCTTTCAAAAATAAAAATTGTGTGTACTTGAACTGTGAACCCCCAAAATTTGAGACAGGTCTCAGTTAACTTAGAAAGTGTATTTTGCCAAGGTTGAGGACTTGCCCCTGTGGCACAGCCTCAGGAAGTCTTGACGACATGTGCCCAAGGTGGTCGGGGCACAGCTTGGTTTTATACATTTTAGGGAGACGTGGGGCATCAGTCAATATATGTAAGAAGTACATTGGTTCAGTCTGGAAAGGTGGGACAACTTGAAGCAAAGGCAGGAAGACTCGAAGTGGGCAGAGGACTTTCAGATCACAGGTGAGAGACAAAGACAAAGGGTTGCATTCTTTTGTGTTTCTGATTAGCCTTTCCAAAGAAAGCATCAGATATGCATTTATCTCCTGCGAGCAGTGAGATAACTTTGAATAGAATGGGAGGCAGGTTTGCCCTAAGAAGCTTTCAGCTTAGTGATTTTGGGGATCCAAGATATTTTCCTTTCACAAAACAATCTCTTACATTTA
This sequence comes from Chlorocebus sabaeus, assembly GCF_047675955.1. Lineage (NCBI taxonomy): Eukaryota > Metazoa > Chordata > Mammalia > Primates > Cercopithecidae > Chlorocebus > Chlorocebus sabaeus. The sequence goes on from NC_132919.1 coordinate 44,428,280, forward strand.
GAGGAATATTTGTAACATGTAAGCATTTTAAAAGACAATTGTACGGCCTTGAATCAACATCAGTGATATCCAGGCAGTATTCACCATGGGCTTTGGGTGAGACCCTGTAGTGTGCTGGCCTCAGGTGTGGCTCAACATATTTCCAGCTATGGTGGCCATGGGGGAGACTCTTTCTAATTGCCCAAAGGAGAGGGAAGAGTAAAAAGGATTTTGTTCTGCAGCTTGTATACCACCTTAGCCATAGTAAAATAAAACATCAAGCAGAATACTAAAGTCTTCAATCCAGGCCTTGGCTCTTGGATGGCATTTCTAGACTTCCCCTGGGCCAGAAAAGAGCCCATTTCCTTGAAGGGAGAGACTCAGGCCTAGCAGGATTCATTGTAAGCTGACTAAAGAGCCCTTGACCCTTGAATAAACATCAGAGGTACCAGGCAGTACCTGCCACCATACTGGGACAGCGGTGACCATGGGAAGAGACGTCTCTGCTTCAGAAAAGGAGAGGGAAGAGTAAAAAAGACTTTGTCTTGCAACTTGGGTACCAGCTCAGCCACAGTAAAATAAACTACCAAGTAGATTCCTAAAGTTTTCAACTCCTGGCCCTAGTTCCTAGATAGCATTTGTAAACCCACCCTGAACTAGAAGGGAGCTCACTGCGCTGAAGGGAAGGACACAAGCATGGCTGAATTCATCAACTGCTAACTAAAGATCCTTTGGGCCTTGAATAAATATTAGTGGTAGCCAGGCAATAGTTGCCACAGGCCTTTGGATTAATAACTGGAATATATAAGGAGCTCAGATAACTCAATAGGAAAAACATCTAACACTCTAATTAAAAATGGGCAAAGGATCTGAATAGATATTTCTCAAAAGAAGAGCCTATTAATGACAATTGAGTATAAGAAAAAGTGCCCAGCATCACTGATCATCAGAGAAATGCAAATCAACTTCAATGAGATATCATCTCACCCCAGTTAAAATGGCTTATATCCAAAAGACAGGCAATAACAAAACTGGCAAGGATATGGAGAAAAGGGAATCCTCATACACTGTTGGTAGAAATGTAAATTAGTACAGCCACTACAGAGAACAGTATGGAGGTTCCTCAAAACACTAAAAATAGAACTACCATATGAACCAGCAATCCCACTGCAAGGTATATGCCCAGAAGAATGGAACTCATTATATCGAGGACATATTTGCATTCTCATGTTTACTACAGCACTATTCACAGTAGCCAAGATTAGGAAACAACTCAAGTGTCCATCAACAGATGAATGGATAAAGAAAGTGTGGTACATATACACCATGAAATACCATTCAGCCATAAAAAGAATGAGATCCTATCATTTGCAACAACATGGATGGAACTGGAGGTCATTATATTAAGTGAAATAAGCAAGGCACAGAAAGACAATCTTTGCATATTCTCATTTATGGGGGCTAAAAATTAAAATAATTAAACTCATGGAGAGTTGAACAATGGTTACCAGAGGCTGGGAAGGGCAGTGGGGCAGGAGGAGTGGTCATGGTTAATTGGTAGAAAAACATAGTTATACAGAATGAATAAGATCTAGTATTTAATAACACAACAGGGTAATATAGTCAACAATAATTTATTAGACATCTTACAATAACTAAAAAAGTAGAATTGGAATGTTTATAATACAAAGAAATGATAAGTGCTTGAGGTGATGGATATCCCGTGATATAGTTTGGCTCTGTGTTTCCACCCAGATCCCATGTTGAATTGTAATTCCCAGTGTTGGAGGAGGGAACTGGTGGGAGGTGATTGGATCATGGGATTGGATTTCTCCCATGCTGTTCTCGTAAGAGTGACAGAGTTCTCATGAGATCTGGTGTTTTAAAAGTGTGTTGCACTTTTCCCCTCAATCTCTCTCCTGTGAACATGAAAAGAAGGCGCTTGCTTCCCCTTCACCTTCTGCCATGATTATAAGTTTCCTGAGGCCTCCCCAATCATGCTTCCTGTTAAGCCTGAAGAACTGTGAGTCAATTAAACCTCTTCCCTTCATAAATTACCCAGTCACAGGTAGTTCTTTATAGCAGTGTGAGAATGGACTAATACACACCCCATTTACCTTGTTGTAGTTATTACACTTCGCATGACTGTATCAAAATATCTCATGTACCCCATATACACCTGCTATGTATCTATAGAAAATTTTTAAAAAAACAAAAAAGGTAATAGTAAAGTATAAAGACTAACTGAAAATCACTCATGTAACTCCCACCTATCTTAAGAGATAGACTATTGCCAGTAGCAATGTAAGTCCTCTATGCGCACAAGGGACTGCCTCTGCAATAGAGACCATCAATAGTCCGACCTTTGTGGTAATCATTCTCCTGCTTTTATTTACAGTTTTATCACCTATATGTTTATCCTTTAAGAAACAGCTCAACATTGTCTCTTTTAAAAATTGCTGTAGTAGGAATCATTCCACTTATATGATTTTATCTGCTTTCATTTAACATTGCTTGTGAGATGCCCTGATGTTAATGCATTTAGTTATGGTCTATTCATTTTAGTTACTATATAATATCCTATTACATACATCACAATTTTTCTTTTAATCAGATCTATTATTAATGGACATTTATGTTATCCAACTTTGGCTTTTTATAAACAATGCTTCAATGAAACATACTGTGTATCTCTCCTAGTATAGTTGTACAAGTGTATCTGTAAAGGATATCCTAGGAGAGGAACTGCTGCACCCTGGAATATGTGCACTTCCAGATATTCTAGATTAGGAAAAATCAATTCTACATTAATTCATTTTGCTCTTCATCCTCTTTAACATTTAGTATTGGTAGTTTTTAAAATGTTTGCCAATCTGGTCACTATGTAAGAATTTTCCTTTTCCTTCCTTCCTTCCTTCCTTCCTTCCTTCCTTCCTTCCTTCCTTCCTTCCTTCCTTCCTCCCTCCCTCCCTCCCTCCCTCCCTCCCTCCCTCCTTCCTTCCTTCCTTCCTTCCTTCCTTCCTTCCTTCCTTCCTTCCTTCCTTCCTTCCTTTTTTTTTGTCACTCTCTCATCCAGGTTGGAGGACAGTGGCGCGATCTCTGCTCGCTGCAACCTCCAGGTTCAAGTGATTCTTGTGCCTCAACCTTCCGAGTAGCTGGAACTCCAGGCATACACCACCACACCTGAATAATTTCTATATTTTTAGTAGAGACAGAATTTCACCATGTTGACCAGGCTGGTCTTGATCTGGTCTCAAGTGATCCACCCAACTTGGCCTCCCAAAGTGCTGGGGTTTCAAGGGAGAGTCACCACGGCTGGCAGGATTTTTAATCATAGTTTCAGTATGTATTTCCTGGACTATTAGTGAGACCATACTTTTAAGAGCTCTTCCATCATCTAGCTGGGAAATGTCCTCTTTCTTGGAACTTAGATAACGCATGCTGTACATTGTGCTGTTTCAGTGTTTTCTTTTTCTATGTCCTATTATACTTATTTTTATTCTGTACTGTGTGATTCCTGAGAGCAGAATCCAGGTTTTAATTCCTGTTTGTATCCTTGAAGTTTGTAATACATGGTCACATTAAGAATAAGCTATCCATTATCATTTGCTGAATGAAATCAATGAATCCCTGAAGGTATGGATTGCAAAGCAGACATTGGGTGGGGCTGACACAACACGTTTTAAAGTCAGAGAGACTGGGGATGAACACTATCTCTTGTAGTTACTAGCTACCTGGGAAAATTTATTCAATCTGAATAAATACTGTTTTCTCCTCTGCAAATTGGAGATAACATTAACAACAGCCTAATAAGATTGTTATAAAAGTTAAATGTGATAGTTTATGCAAGTTATATGTAAGTCGTAACAGTCACTTCTCAATCACTGATAGCCATTATTATTGTTGTTGTAATTATTACTACTCCTACTACTCAGATACTGTTTTAAATACATGGTCTAGGCCAGGCATGGTGGCTCACACCTGTAATCCCAGCACTTTGGGAGGCCAAGGCGGTGGATCACGAGGTCAGGAGTTCGAGACGAGCCTGACCAACATGGTGAAACCCCATCTCTCCTAAAAATACAAAAATTACCCAGGGGTCATGGCACGCACCTGTAATCCCAGCTACTCCGGAGGCTGAGGCAGGAGAATCACTTGAACCCACGAGGTGGAGGTTGTAGTGAGCTAAGATTGTGCCACTGCACTCAAGCCTGGGTGACAGAGCGAGACTATCTCAAAAAAATAAAAATAAAAATGAAGTACATTGTCTAGAAGAGTGTGATGTTTGTGTGTTGCCGGTCTTTCAGTGTTAAAGATCAGAACCGAAATACATTACTTCTCTGCTGAGATAGCCTTAAATGGAAATGGGAAAAAAATATCAGAACTCATTATGTAGAAATGAAATGGAGCAAATAATTTGGATCACTCTTGTTTTACATTATTCAAAAGTATGTGCAAAAGGGGCTGGCCCAGAGAAATAAAGAACATAAAAGGACAAGGACAAGAAGAACTAGGCTAGACTTTTATCATCTCCTTCCTACTAATACACCCAAGAGGATACTGAAGATGCCACCAATTCAACCTCCAAGTGTAGAGAATCCAAAAATTCCAAACTGCCTCATAAAAGATAGCCAACTGTCACATTTTAGAATCTAGTTTAGAGAAATATCACAAATGTATAAGGGGATCTCAGAACACTTCGAAGCTGATAATATGTTGAAAAAAAAAAATCAAAACACTCAAATGAGTACGGAAAAAATAATTAGGTAGAGCAATGGCAGCCGCAGGAACAGATCTGCATAATTGTAACAGCATTTTATGGAGAAATGTAAACTAAAGCCTCTAGTGCCTTGTTAAGCCAGTGTCAGTAAAATGTAAGCCTCGATAAATGAGCTATGTGTTTGCCAAGATGGAATCATTGCAAACATTCAGAGATAGGTTAACATTTAGGAATCTGGATTTCAATGTAAACATATATGCTTTAAAATATTCCACAGTAGTAATTGCAAAATGTTTTCAGAGTAGTTACATTTACAGCACTGGTCTCATATAATTTACATGTACTTTTCCATAAAAAACTCTTTTGATGTGCAAATGTAAATAGCAAATTAGAAGCAGAGGTTTACCCAAACAAACCATTTCAAGACATACGTAAAACTAAGCAGAATTTGTGGAAGTAGATCACGTCTCTGCTTAAAACCCATCAATGGTTGTCTTATAACTTACTGAATAAAGTCCAAAAGCTTTAATGTTAGCACAAACTCCTTCCAAGACACATTCTTGTTCTTCAACTATGTTTTCAGTCATTCTGTACAGACTTCACATATTATGCTTTAGTAATAACAAACTGCAGTTTTGCCTGCTTTATAGTTGATGCTGCTTTCTCAGTGGAGAAAACCCTTCCAAATTCTCTTTATTTGGCTGAGTCTTATTTAGTTTTCATGAATAAACATATGTTTCCATGATACCTACCTGGAGCATATGAATTAGATAAGGATGCCCCATACTTCATAATACACCACACAGACCTTTATCTTTCTATTGACTGCATGGCATCTATAGTAATCTTATATATCTGACTTCTTCTTGAGTTTCTATGCTAGTGAAACTAGGCACATTATGAATTAAGTTCTTGTTGAACTTCATGTGTGATTATCAGTGTGAAATTACTAATTCATGTGTGTGATTATTAGTGTGAAATGGCTAGATTCAAACTTCGGCATTTTCATGTTGAGAACCTTCAGGAGTGACACATTTATGGGTATATGAATAAGGTGTGAGAAGAGCAAGCTGAGCTAGCCTCTGAAGAGACCTGATTGTCAAGACAAAACTTTTTGCTCAGCTATGTTATTCAAGAAAGTGCTGCCTACCATAGATTCAATTTTGAGCAGAGGTTAAGACAGTTAATAGGGAAACTCAGAAATCTTCCTTGAACATCCATATTCTAAGGTTGATACATGGCTATTCCTAGGCACTGCCACATGGAAAAGGAGAAGGGGGTTACTACAAACATGTGCTCTACTTCTGCTGAAATTGGCTGATGTCTGCATTTGGTTGGAAGCAGGGAAACTGGTGAAAGGGTGTGATCAGGAAAGAGTGGGCCCATTTATGAGCAGCATAAGGGTGCAAGGGCAAGAGGAATTAAGCTAATACTGACAATAAAAAAAAAAGTACAGAGGTTAGTTCATTTAGGAAGCTCAGGAAATTTTAGCTCATAATATAAAACTTTCAAGGCCACTCAGCTTGATAGCTTTTCATTTTACAAGCCAAACTAACAAACATTATCTAATTTGAACTCAATAATCTTGTGAATTAGATTCAAAGAATTTTGAGCTGATATGACCTCAGAGATTATCTTGATTGGTGTTTTAAGATATATTTGGCTGAAAAAGAACCTCACATAAATATCCAGTATGAAAGCGTATTACACTGTGGCTCCTGTGGGGGAAGAGGGCTAGAGATCTTATTCCTGGTTACATGTTATGTTCCATTTCCCCAGGTTATTTCACCCCTGAGGGCTCGATTCAGAATAGAGATTGAGAATCACGGCTCTAGCTGAACCATCCAACTTTCAAAGATGAATAAACTGAGGACCCAGAGGTGAAATGATTTTTCCACAGTCCCACCAACAGATATGGCCAAACCAGGGATCCTTTTGCATTGTGGTAAGTATGAGAAATAGAGGCAACATAAGTAATCCCATTTTGTCAATGAAGAAACTAAATCTTGGAGTGACTCTATGATGACTCAAGGTCAGAATTCTGACTAATAAGTTCTAGGATCAGAACTCCAACCCAAGTCATCTGAAGTTACATGTAATAGGCCTACACTGACATCAATATTTGTAAATATATAATGTTAATTATACTACCCTGAAATTCACAACCAATCTATCAGAATAAGCTGGAAGTTTTGTACTTAACACATGCATGTTAAGATTCCATCTTATTTCTACAAAATCAATTTTCTCGCATAGGAGCCTATGAATGTGTATATTAGAAAGCTCACTGAACTATTCTCATATCCCCCCGGTTAAGGAGATGCAGTACAGAAGTTTAGTGTATATTATATTATGACACCATTGCTTCCAGAGAAAACTTTATCAGGTAGTATGAACCAACACATATAGACTAATAGTGGCCATCTGGAGCACTGTATTGAGAAGGGTTTTATTTTGTTTTGTTTTTGTTCTTTGTTGTTGTTGTTGTTTTGTTTGTTTGCTTGTTTGTTTTTGAGATGGAGTCTCGCTCTGTTGCCCAGGCTGGAGTGCAGTGGCCCTATCTCAGCTCACTGCAACTCCGCTTCCTGGGTTCATTCTCCTGCCTCAGCCTCCCGAGTTGCTGGGACTACAAGCACCCGCCACCACGCCCGGCTAATTTTTTTGTATTTTTAGTAGAGACGGGCTTTCACCGTGTTAGCCAGGATGGTCTCAGTCTCCTGACCTCGTGATCCATGCACCTCAGCCTCCCAAAGTGCTAGGATTACAGGCTTGAGTCACTGCGCCCTGCCTGAGAAGGGTTTTGAAAGTGTGTGCAAATTCAGAGATGTCTATCTTGGGTGTAGAAATGGAGAGTTTTTTACCCTTCTCTTACTTCCTCCATTGATGAGCAAAGTTTTAAAATCAATAATTCAATATCTAGTCTTTTGGGTTAGTAGACCCAGAACATTATATTTCTGACTAGAATCAATCATAATAGGAGCATTCCCATTCCAAAAGAGAGGGAATCACCTTTGCATCGGCAAGGTTTACAACAATGGAGTCTCTATTTTATAACATATTCTATAGAATGCTTTTGAAATGTTTTAAATGTTAACCATGCATTAAATTCATATTAGTTTTTTGAATAAAATTAAAATATCATAAATTATAAATTAATTATACCAAATTAAAATACTATAGAACAACTAAAGATCACTTTAATCTCCAACCTTAATCTCACTTTCCCAGAGATAATCACTATTATCAGTTAGGTTGATTATCTTTTCATATTTTTCTATGCATTTACATACATCTGAAAATTTAATACTGATAATAAACTCTGAAAGACAGATAACGTCCTGTTAGAAAATATTACCTATCATGGATACTCAGTTTTCACAAGTTCCTCACTCATTGATTTATGCTAAAATTCTATCGCAGATTTTGGGAATCACCTGTAAACGGTAAGAACAAGGTAGCAAGGCTGGGGCTCAGCTGTAGACGATAAAGCCTTTACCTGAGGATTGCAGGAATGAGAGGCCTCTCTGAGAGGCCCCAAGTTGATTTTGCCCTTCTGCAGAGACAGAGAGTTGGTCTACCTGAGGCTGACATGGGGAGGAAAGGCAAGGAGAATTAAGTTATAGGCTGATTGCTCCCATTGAAGAATTAGAGTAAAAACTTGGTCTTTAGCTTGCTGTATTTAAGCTTGGAGGTAAAAAGTATGAAGAATGGCAAAAGTAGAAACTTGAAATGATTTCTCTTTCAATTGTTGAAAATCCTACCAGCTCTCCAGTTTTCTGAATTTTCTTAAAACGAAGGATATCAACAGCTATGTTAGTTAGCCTGGGTGTCTATGATGAGGCACGAAATAAAACTTCTTTTGTGAAATGGAGAAAAAAATAAAAACATTTGTTCTTACTCACTGAACCATCAATCTAGAGAAATAGATTTCAGAAAAAAAAAATCAATGTACTCTATAGCATTTTGCATTATTTTTTTGGTCACACATAATTCACTTAGTTCAATTCATATTTAATCCTACTCAAACCTATTTTTCGGGAATTGCCTGAATGTCAATGGTGATTTTTGCACATTTTACAGTCACTTTTATAAAGTGGTAAGTGGAAAAAAATTCTATTTTCCATTTCCTGCCAGGTCTTATATCTTACCCTTCACTGGCAAGAATGTCCAAATCCAGCGCTTACACTTCAGAGGTGTAATTTGGTTCTAATTTTATTTTTAAAAATTTGCAGATGGAGTTAGTTGCTCACTGTATCGTTTTATTTTTTTCTGAAGCAGTATAATTTCTGGAGTGCAAATGAGAAAGATTTGAGAGGCCTGGTATAAGACATAAATTTAGTTAAAATTGTTCTTCTAGAGTGTAAATTATACATCATGATCCTGATATTCTAGTATTATTAACACAACTGATGCATAATCTTAAAGTTATATGTGCCTCCACCCTTTCATTTGTAAACCTTCTGGAGGATTAACATGCTGTTCAGTAGTCTACAGACCTGCAGCTCTCTACTCTGGTTGCTTATCAAATTTAGCAATGCAGCTTTTAAAACATATGGATGTATGGATGCCAGGCTCCATCTACACATTTTTGGCTTGGGCATCTCATGTTTAAAGAAGTTGTCAAGTGATTCTAATGCACAAATGATGGTTGGTTTTTATAACAAGGGTAAGTAAAAGTATCAGCCCCACAAAACCATTGGTAGAAGATGCGATATTTGATGGAACTCTTCAATAATAAATCCCTAAACTGGGGTATTTTGCATTTCTTTGTAATAGTTATAGACTAGAATAAATATAACTCAAAATTCCCTCTAAATCTAACATTTGTAACTTTCCTCTGTTTAATGATAGCATTTGTGCCAATCAGCTACAATACTGATTATGAGAAATTCTGGAATTGTGGATTAATTATCCTCTTTAATTGAAATGCTTTCAAGGTGTTTGGGATACATAAGAGACTTTCAATGAATCACTAAGAATATTCAAAATGGAAAATAAATCTACCTTGTTTCCCTTCCCTAAATAATGCCTTTGGATATATATTAATGCATCAAGTTGCATAAACATGACAAAGTTATTATAATTATTTTCTTACTTATCTCCAGACTCTTCCCTTATGAATATATTGCACAACAGTAATTCTATTTAATAGTAACCTAGCAACAACATGCCTGAAGGAGGATGCTATTTCACTTAAGATGGGAAGCTTTGCAATAGATAGACTGCAGAAGACTCACATTCTCCATGGGTTAGGAAATCTTATGGAAAAAATCATCACCTTTTTCCCCCATAAAAAAGTTAGGCTAACTATAAAAGAGATCTCAATTATCTCTCTTTTACTCTTTTGCTCACAATATTAGAAATTTGTGATAAAATGCCTATATAAAAAAGACAGCAATGAGCAACTAAATTGTGTAAATTTCGTTTTTGTTTGTTAAAAACAAGATGTATGTATACAGATGTGCAAATTTAATGTGTAGATTTTGATTACTTTCTTGGGTCAGTTTACCCACTTTGACTCAAGCTCTGATTGACATGATACGTGAAAAGTCAATAAACTTACTTGAGATTTTGACTTTCTATCCTAAGTCATTGAACTAGGTGGCTGGGTGGGTTTAAAGATAGTTACTATCTTCTATCCCTGAGACAATTTCTTAAGACAGGAGGTTGAATAACTCCTGCATTTATGATTAGTTGGAACATTTTGTTGGTATTTAAGATGAAATGTGCAATAAGAATGTAAAATGTTATTGAGATCATGCATCATTTTTCCTTCTATGACTTTATTTTTGAGCTTGTATATTATTCCTCTTGCTACACCAAAGTTGCTTGTTTTTCTCACATGATAAACGTAGCTTGATATCATCTTTAAAATATAGTGCCCCTGGCAGGAAAGCATCTCCAGAGAAACCTTGTTATTAGCATACATATGGGTATGCAAATACAAAAAAATATTTACACAAAACTTTCTCTAAGGATTTTAAGAGTCTTTACACCTATTATCTTCTGAGTCTTTAACATAATTCTGGGATGTGAATAGAAAGTCAACATTATTACAGTATGTGCTTTCTTTTTTCATTAAAATGGTCCTGATTTTTCTCGAGTTCCAGTTGAGAGACCTATTAGTATTAAGCATTATTAATTGCTTATCAGTTTTAAGAGGAGTTTATCCAATTGTATCCATATATATATAAATGCACATCATGTATTTAATATGCATACAAGTGTATAACATAGCATACATATATAAGCATGCATCTCATGTATTCTGTTCATGTGTGTTGATATTTGTTCCAGAATTATTTTCTGTGGCTTATTAATTATGTTTAGATGATCTGGACAGTTTAAAAGAATTAAGAAACCTCTAATGCAAGACATTTAAAAGAGAAGGAACTTTTCTTTGTAGTTTGTAGACTAAAAGGAAAGGATATAAACCCAAATTACAGGTTAAAACAATGCTGATCCCAGATAGAAGGCTCTTTGAATGTGAATATCGTTGCTCTCAAAAGAGATGTGTTTTGTGGCAGACAATAACCACTTTTGGACTTTTGGTCACTTGATTGTATTTTCTTCTTTCCTTCCCCAGAGAGGGCTGGAGGAAAGGGTTGGAACTCAGGGTGTCATCTTAATGAGATGAAAAGGATGTCAACCGCAGCAGCCCTACTTTGTAGACAGAGTCTTACCTGAAAAAATAAAAATTAAAAAAAAAAAAGACAGATAGCATGGTGGCTTATGCCTGTGATCCCAACATTTTGGATGCCAAGGCGGGTGGATCACCTGAGGGTCAGGAGTTCGAGACCAGCCTGGCCTACATGGTGAAACCCTACCTCTACTAAAAATACAAAAATTAACTGGGTATGGTGGCAGGCACCTGTAATCCCAGCTTCTCAGGAGGTTGAGGCAGGGAGAATTGCTTGAACCTGGGAGGTGGAGGTTGCAGTGAGCCAAGATTGCGCCACTGCAGTCCAGCCTGACGACAGAGTGGGACTCTGTCTCAAAAACAAACAAGCAAACAAACAAAAAGCTGCTTACTGGTTTCTTTTACACAGGCTGGTACACCAAAAGTGGCTAGCTTATTAAAAAGTATCTGAATGCTTTCCCTTTAAGGTTGAGATGGCAAAAATATTCACTTTTACTACTCTTCTTAACACAGTACCAGTGGTCTTAGCTAGTGCAATCAGGCAAGAAAATAAATAATAAACATAAAAATTAGGCAGAAAGAAAACTGTTTATTCTGCAATCAATGTGACTATATATATGTGTGTATATATAAATATGTGTGTGTATACATATGTGTGTGTGTGTGTATACAGAAAATCCCAAGGAATTTATAGGAAAAAAAAATCTCCTACAACTAATAATTGTGTTTAGCAAAGTCACAGAATGTCAAATTAACACACAACAATCAATTGTATGTTTACATACTAGTAATGTACAATTAGAAGCCAAAATTTAAAAGAAAATGCCAAACCAATTACAATAAAAGATGAAATCCTTAAGTATATATCTAACACAACATGTACAGAATCTGTGTGCTGAAAATTACAAAATTCTGATGAAAGAAATAAAAGGAAACCTAATGGCAACCTACTATGTTAGTGGATGTGTATATTCAATATAGTAAAATATTCTCTTCAAATTGATTTATACATTTAACACAATACTAATCAAAATCCTATCAGGTATTTCTGCATATATTCATAAGAGGATTCTAAAATTTGTATAGCAAGGTAAAGAAACTGTAACAACTATAATAATTTTGTAAGAGAACAATAAACTGGGAGAAATCATACTGCCTGATTTAAGACATTTTATAAATAACTACAATAATTAAAACATTGTGGTACCGGCAAAGAGATAGAAACAAAGACTAATGAAACATAATGGATAGTTCAAAAACAGAGTCACACAACTATGAATAACTGATTTTTGGCAAAGGTGCAAAAGAAAATCAGTGAAGAAAAGCTAGACAGTTTAACAAATAGTGTTGGAAGAATGGATCCTATATCTGCAAAACAGTAAATCTCAAGCTAAGCCTCACACCTATATACAAATTAAATAAAATGGATTATACATATAAAACCTAAGACTATAAAACTTCTAGAAGAAAATTTAGGAAACAAATCTTTGTGGGATGAGGCTAGGCAAAAAATGATTAGATAACCAAAATTATGGTTCATAAAAATGATAAATTGAATCTCACTGAAATTTACTTTGCAGAAAACATTTTAAAAGAATTGAAAGGCACACTACGAGATGAAAGAAAATATTAGCAAATTACATAACTACCAAAATACTGGTACAAACAATATAAAAATAGTAAAACTCAAAGGTAAGAAAATAACAAAATTGAAAAATAGGCAAAGGATTTGAGCAAACATTTTAACACAAATAATAAAAGAATAGTAAATAAGTAAAGGAAAGGGCTTTCAACATTATTCGCCTTTAGGAAAATACTATATAAAACTAGGATGAAGCCTGGCACGGTGGCTCACGCCTGTAATCCCAGCACTTTGGGAGGCCGAGGTGGGCGGATCACCTGAGGTCGGGAGCTTGAGACCAGCCTGACCAACACAGAGAAACCCTGTCTACTAAAAATACAAATTTAGCTGGACCTGGTGGTACATCCCTGTAATCCCAGCTACTAGGGAGGCTGAGGCAGGAGAATTGTTTGAACCCGGGAGGCGGAGGTGGCAGTGAGCCGAGATCACACCATTGCACTCCAGCCTGGGCAACAAGAGCTAAATTCTGTCTTAAAAAAACAAAAACAAAAAAACTAGGATGAGTAACTATTGTGCTTACCATTAGAATGATTAAAGTAAAAAAAATACTGACAGTAAGTTCCTGTGAGGATGTAAACCAGCTAGAACTCTTAAGACATTGCTAATGAGAATGGAATATTACATAGTCACTCTAAAAAGTAATTTGATAGAGTCTTATAAATTTAAATATACATCTATCATATGAGCCAGAAGTCTTATTCTTAGGCATTTATCTTAGATAAACAAACATTTGTTTTCACAAAAAAACTGTATAGGAATGTTTAGAGCAAGTCTATTCATAATTGCCAAAAACTGAAAACAAGCAAATGTCCTTCAATGGGAGAATGCATAAATAAACTGTAGTAAATAAAGTAAATAAATAGAATATTATGCAGCAATAAAAATGAAAGAACTATGGATACATGCAACAACTTGGATGGATCTCACAAGCAGTATACTGAATAAAGGATCCAATCTGAAAAAGCTAAATATTATATGTTTACATTTACATTACATTGTCAAAAAGGCAAAACTGTAGTGGAGGATCATTGTGTGCCAGGAGTTGGGTTGGAGGGAAGGGTGTAAATATAAAAGGATAGCACAAGGGAGGTTTGTTAGGGTGATGGAACTGGTTTTAATCTCATTATGGGCATGGTTAAATGTATCTATACATTGTTAAAATTCATAGAACTGCACATCAGAAGAAAAAAGTGAATTGTATTATATAATAGTTTAAAAATAAAAAGAGCATTGAAATAATCAAAATTCATAGTAGTTACACTTTTCAAAAGGTCTCTTTTCTTATGTGTCACAAAAATATGTAAATGCCTTGCTAGCATAAAAACAAGTCAAAATCAAACAGAACAAAATAACAATGAAAAGAAGAACAGTAGTGGCAACAAAGCACTTAGAGGTAAACTGCATTGACACAACTAAAGTACTGTGGAATTCTGCAATTATTAAGCACAATATCTTTCTTGTATTAAAATATCTTTCTCTTGAGTTTATTGTTAAGAAATTCACCTCCACGTAATCACTTGACCTTCTTTTCTTTCATGCTGATATTCATTTGAATGTTTTGATTAATAAGTTTTTACTCCAGGAAGGTATTCACTTCTTATTTCTGAAATACTTCTTTAAGTTCGGCAGACTACTCATATGCATAGTAATATTTGAATTTTAATGTACTCTCTAAAGATTATCCAAAAGCACTTAATGAATACTCTAGTTTGTGTAATAAGATATTGCTATTCACACCTCGGGATTCCAGAGTACATACATATTAAATAGGAATTAATATTTATGGTTGTTCCCATAATTATTCTAAAACAGGGACAAAGCTATGAAGAAATCTCATTTCTGATGTGCAGTTCTATGAATTTTAACACATGTATAGATATATTTAACCATGACCATAACGAGATTATCTGATTATTGAACTAACAAAAGCCAAATCTAAATGTATCTACTTCATAGATTTTTAGCGGAATGACTTAATTTATAAGGAAGATGCTTTTTTTTTTTTGGATGGAGTCTCACTCTGTTGTCCAGGCTGGAGTGCAATGGCACCATCTCGGCTCACTGCAACCTCTGCCTCCTGGGTACAAGCGATTCTCCTGCCTCAGCCTCCCGAGTAGCTGAAATTAAAGGTACACTCCACCACGCCCACCTAATTTTGTATATTTAGTAAGACAGGGTTTCACTGTGTTAACCAGGATGATCTTGAATTCTCGGCCTCTGAAAGTGCTGGGATTACAGGCATGAGCCACCATGCCTGGCCTAAGATGCATTTTAAAAACTCTTCACATGCCCGATGAAACTAAGACTAAACATTGTACTTTAAAACATCTGACTCTTTGAAATCATGCATAAATTTTAGCTTCAAGATCAATCTCTTGTTCCTCTGGCTGAAAGTTGTGTTGGATTATCCTTTATTGAGGTGTTTAACAGAAACCTACCTGAATCTTTCAGAAAAATATTATTGTTTAATATTTAAGGTATTATAAAAGACATGATCTAAAGTAGTTTCTTTCTCATGTCTTCTAATTTAACAAAGAAACACTGCACTAAATTAGTCATTTATTTTATAAATATTTCTTATGTAAAAGCACCTACTATGTGCCAAGCTCTGAGGAAGGCATTGAGAATATAATGGTTTTATGAGCTCAATTATGTCTCCCTCTCTACCTCTCATAAATTCATCTGTTGAAATCCTAACACTTAGTGCCACATAATACAATTCTATTTAGAGACAGGGTCTTTAAAGGGGCCATTAAGTTAAACCAAGGTCAATAGAAAGGGCTCTAATCCAATATTATTGGTGTCCTCATAAAAAAAGTAGATTAGGATACAGACACACACAGAGAGAAGACCATGTGCCCACTTGAAGAGAAGAAGGCCACCTGCAAGCCAAGGAGTGAAGCCTCAGAAGAAACCCACCTGTTGACACCTTGATTTTGGACCTCTAGCTCCAGAATTGTGAGAAATTAGATGCAAATATGTACCCGACTGGTGCTAAAGTCAAGTAGTGAGACAGAAACAAAACACTACATGAGTAACAATTACCATAGATTCTGTCTAAGAAAATTATGGGGGCTGCAGCACAATAAAACAAAGGTACCTGATTTACTTTTCCAAAGGTGATTTTTTAAAGTGAGGATTGTATGGTATGATAGTCACCTGGTTAAATAAAAGGAAAATTCTTCCAGGTAGCAAAAATAACAAAAAACAAATTCGAGAAAGAATTTGACCTCCTGAAATCACTGAGAAAATGCTACTGTAGGAGGAATTCAGTGAGTGAGTGGGAGAGAGTAGGCTATGGGTCAAGAAACAGGCAGGGCTGGAACAAAGAGAATATTTTAGAATTCACTGTTTTTCAGCTCATTCTCTGTTACTTTTAACTCACCTTTGGCCTTTGAACACCCTTCTGGGAGATAACTCCTAGTTCTTCTCTTCTGAATTTGTTTTTTAGGACTGCTGCATAGAGGCACGTATTCTTGTGTTTTATTTAAGACAGAATGTTGCCTGGAGCCACCTTCTTCTAGGCTCTAGTAAAGAGTAAAAGGTTAGGCTCTAGTAAAGAGTAAAAGGTTAGACTGAGACATTTCAAACCCCTTTCTACCTTAATATTCTGTGACTCTCTGCCCTTTTTTTGCCTCCCTTAATTATTATATATTGCTTTAGGCTTGAATACACACGCAGGAAAAAGACAAATAAAAAAAATTGTTATAAAATCTTTAAATCATGGCTCATTACAGAAGAGCCCTTGAGGTGTGCTCTCATTAGTGTGGGTTGTTTGCGTGTTTTTATTTATTTATATTTGATCATTCGCCTACCTAACGTTTATTGACGGCGCGCTGTATGCTAAGTTTGTGCTAGATGCTTAGTGGTCTATTAACACTGTTCGTCTCTTCCTGCTTCTTAGTGTTTAGAGAGGAAAACAGGCACTAAGAAGCCAAATAAATAAACATGTAATACAAATTGTAATCAGTGGTTAGAAAGAAACACACTAAGTAGAGTGTAAAAACTAACTATGGAAAAAACAATTTATTGGATTGGAATATTCTTATCCTTAAAAGATGAGAAGGAATCACCTAGGTGAAGTAGAAACAAAAACATTCCCAGTACAGGAAACTGCAAATTCAAATACCTTGAATCTGAAAGGAGTTGTGTATTTTAGGAGCTAGTAACCATACAGCATGGTGAGGGTATATTGTAACATGGCATCAGATGAAACTAGAAAGAAATGCATGGCTGAGGAACATGGGTAAAGGTGAAAGCCATCATTCTCAGCAAACTAACACAGGAATAGAAAATCAAACACTGCATGTCCTCACTCATAAGTGGGAGTTGAACAATGAGATCACATGAATGCAGGGAGGGGAACATCACACACCATGGCCTCTTTAGGGGATAAAGGGTAAAGGGAGGGAGAGCATTAGGACAAATTCCTAATGCCTGTGGGGCTTAAAACCTAGATGATGGGTTGACAGTTGCAGCAAATCACCATGGCACATGTATACCTATGTAACAAACCTGCACATTCTGCACACGTATCCTGGAACTTAAAGTTAAAAAAAAAAAAAATGCATGAACCACATCTCGACTTTATAGGCCAGGAGTGGGTGGTTAGTGGATTAAATAACCAAAAGTATAAGCAGAAAATTTCCAAAACTATTCAGTGGTCAGGGGCCCATTATTCATTGTCCTTAATAAAACCAAGTCTTCTAAGTTTGTGTGTATTTATTTCTATTTTCTGAACTTTAACTGTATGTGGATAATTAATTTAATTATCTATGCTAGGTTTTATTTAAGCTATCACATTTGTTTTATCTTATTTAATTTAAGGGACTTTAGAGCAATATTCTGTATTATAGGAGAATAAGGAATATATCCCCCTTCACAGAAATAACTTCAATGGAAGAATAAGAATAAAAACAGAGAGAATGCGTGTGTGTGTTATTATCCTTAAAAAAAAGTAGCGACTGACCTCTGTCATAGCAGATCTGGTTCAAAGAACCTGAACTGAAACTTGGCTGTAGAACAAGGTTTAATAAAACTCAGCTCTACCTTTTTTTTTTAACCTGGTAGCTAAAGAAAACTTCTTTAACAAGTAAAATTAAACTGAAAAAGAATAAATCCATTGTGCTGAGGCTTTCTTTTGAAGTTCCAACAGTGGTATAATTAAAGTAGGATTTCTGTAGGCAGCATGCGGGAAAAAGAGGAGCAAATCAGCTAATATGAAAGGGAGCACCTTAAAGAAAAGTAAAAAGTATTAAGATTAAAGTTATTTAAGAACCACAAACTTTTATTGCATGGAGGAAGGTTGACTTCTTTGAGCTTTTGAAATTACATTTCAAAGACCATGGGAAGACATTAATAAAAGAAATATGTGGGATGAAGAATAGAAATGCTTTCTTGATATCAGGATCTTTAAAAAAAAAAACAAACAAAACACTGGAAACTCTTGCACATAAAACAATGAAAGTTCTATTTTTGAGACATGGAAAATAGATTGAAATGACCATAGGACATAAGATATCCTGTAGATCTAGATCAATCTTCCCCCGCACCAAAAAAAAATACCCAATCTCAGTTATACGCACTTTTTTGGGTAAAATTAAATGTAGTATACACTCATTTGGGTAACTTAGAAATTTTCAAAAGGTAGAAAGAATCGGCTTGGGCATTTTTACCATCCAAAGGCAGCAACCAGTGACAGTCTAGTATTCCTCCTCCTGTCCACTTTATAGTGTTGAGTTGTTTGGTTGGAATTGTGTTCCATCCTCCGTTCAGTGTTCTGCAGTCTCATTATAAAAATGAACACTCACCCAGTAATCAGAAACTTCTGGTAAGTCGACCCCAGAGTTACACAATAGTCTGTGTAGTAGACGCAGGGTCATTTGCTTAAAAGGACCTTTATTGTGGACACTCAGGGTATTAATAATTTTTAAATATTTTTTAAGTAGAAGTAACAAAAAACAGATGATTCCTAATCCCAACATCCAGGGATAATCACTGTTAACCTCCCTACATATTTCCTTTTGTTGTTTTTCTAAACCATTGTTAAATTGTTCTCCAGAAATGTCCATCACCTTACATTCCCACCAACAACAGCTGAGAGAGTCTATTTCACTATAGTTCCATTAAGATAATTATTTTTAAACGTTATTTATTCCTTCTCAAGTCGAAACATAAAATGGCATCTTGTTGATTTTTTAATGTACATTTTCTTGATTGTTATCCAAGTTTAAGTCTTTCTATTTGATGATTGTTAACTGCTTTTCTCTTTTGAAAATATCCTGTGCCTTCTACCTTAATATTTGCTAATCCTTTTCTCCTGTTTTCTAAGATACGTTTATGTATAAAAGATGTTAATTCCACATCTATGGCAATGCTTTTTAAAGATGTCAATGGACTCTCAATTCATTTTCAGTGTTTTATTACATGGAGAAATGTTAAATTTTTACATATTCAGATTTATTCATCCTTTCCTTATATGAATTTTTTCTTATCTTAAACCGTCCTTGGACAGCTGAAGATAGACTAAAATATACTAAATATTCATGTATTAGTCTTTTAGATCTTTTTGAAGTTTCATATATTACAATTCTTTTTCTTTGTGAATGCATTTATCACAGAAGTATTAAATAAATATGCTTTTATTGAAGAAGATCAAAAATATCTCATTTGAGAAAACATGACTTTTCTCTTGCTTTCATCACCCCACCACTTTTTCTATCCCAAAGTAATAAACAAAGCTAACATGTTGATGTATACAATAACACATTTTTCTTTGTATTTATACATGTGCTTCCCACACTTACATGCAAAACTACACATTTACATAAATAATAATATACTATATGCCTTTTTTCCTTGCTCTTTTACTTAACAAGAGTCTTAGATATATTTCTCTATCACAGAATATTTTTTATTATTTTTAACAGCTGCATAATATTCCATAATATGGATGTACTGCACACTTAAATAATTATTTAAATAATTTATAGTACATCCATATTATGAAATACATACCCTACATTTAAGGGTAATGATATTGTTTTCATTTGGTTTTGTTAAGAATTTTTTTTATAATGAGCATTATTTTATTTCCCTCTTTGTATATACATGTGAGTATGTCTTTCATTCATGTTCTTAGAATCAGAATTGCTATGCCAAATGAAACACATTTTATTTTTAGTAGTTGTTTTAGTAGTTTTAATACATAATATTCATACATATTTATGGGGTACATATGATGTTTAATTACATAAATAGATTGTGTAATAATCAAGTGAGGGTATTTGGTGTATTCATAATCTCAAATATTTATCATTTCTCTGTATTGGAAACATTTCAAGTTCTCCCTTCTAACTATTGTGAAATATACAACACATTGCTGTTAACTATAGATGCCTTACTCTGTTATCAAACACTGGAATTTATTCCTACTATTTAGTCATATGTTCATACTTATTAACAAACCTCTCTTCATCTACCATCATTATGCACAATCCTTCTCAGCCTCTGGTATGTATAATTCTACTCTCTACCTCCATGAAATCAACTTTTTAAATTTCCACATATGAGTGAGAACATATGACATTTATTTTTTTGTGCCTGGCTGATTTCGCTTAATGTAATCACCTCCACTTCCATCTATGTTGCTACAAATAAAATGATTTCATTCCTTTTTATGGTCAAATAGTATTCCATTGTATATATATGCCACATTTTTTTATTCATTTATCTGTTAATGAGCACAGGTTGATTCTGTTTCTTTGCTATGGTGAGTAGTGCTGCGGTAATCATGGGGGTGCATGTATCCCTTTAATATACTGATTTCTTTTTCTTTCAGTAAATACTCAGTAGTGGAATTGCTGAATTATATGGTAATTTTATTTTTAGCTTTTTAAGAAATCTCCATACTGTTTTCCAGGGTGGCTGTACTAATTTATATTCCCACCAACGGTATAATAGTTCCTTTTTCTTTGCATTCTTGCCAGGATACATCTTTTTTGTTTTGTTTTGTCTTTTAATGATAATCATTCCAACTTGAGTAATACAATATCTCATTGTGGTTTTCACATGCATTTCCCTGATGATTGGGGATGCTGAGTGTTTTTTAATATATCCATTGGTCATTTGTATGTATTATTTTGAGAAATATCTATCTATTCACATCCTTTGACAATTTTTTAGATGAGATTATTTACTTTTTTCCTGTTGAGTTGTTTGAGTTCCTTGTATATTCTGGATATTAGTAACTTGTCAGATGAGTGATTTGCAGATATTTTCTTACATTCAATAGATTTTCTTTCCATTCTGTTGTTTCCTTTGCTCTGCAGAAGCTTTTTAGTTTAATATGGTCCCATTTGTCTATTTTTGGTGTTGTTTCCTGTGTTTTTGAGGTCTTAGCTGTGACTTCAAAATCTTTGCATAGTTCAATGTGTTTCCTCTATGTTTGCTTCTAGTAGTATTACAGTTTATTATGTATGTTTAATGTTTTAATCCATCTCACATTCATTTCTATATATGGTGAGAGATAGGAGTTCAGTTCTATTTTGCACATGGATATGTCATTTTCCCAGCGCCATTTTTTGAACAGACTGTCCTTATCCCAGTGAATGCTCTTGGTACTTAGTCAAAAATCAGTTGGGTCTGAAATGTGGGTTCATTTCTGGTTTCTCTATTCTGTTCCTTTAGTCTGTGTACCTGTTTGTATACTAATACCATGCTGTTTCTTTACTAAGGCCTTGTAACATATTTTGAAGTCAGACAGTGTAATACCTTCAGCTATGCTCTTTTTGCTTAGTGTTGCTTTGATTATTTGGGCTCTTTTGTGGTTCCATACAAACTATAGAATTGCTTTATTCTATTTTTATGAAAAATGACATTGGTATTTTGACAGGCTTTGATTAAATCTTTAGATTGCTTTGGGTAGTATGGTCACTTCAATGATATTACTTGACCCATGAGTATGGGACGTCTTTCCATTTGCTTGTATCATCTTTAAACTTTTCAACGGTGTTTAGTAGTTTTTTTTTGTGGTAGAAGTCTTTTACCTTTTAGGTTAAATTTATTCCTAGGTACTTTATATATTCTTGGAGCTATTGAAAATGAAATTGCATTCCTAATTTCTTTTTCAGCTACTTAGTGTGTAGACATGCTACTGATTTTTGTATGTTGATTCTGCATCCTGCATCTTTACCAAATTTATTAATCAGATCTCAGAGTTGTCAGGATCATTACTGATATTTGAGAACTTGTGCCTGCCATTTTACTGATTTCTGGTTGTTTTGCATATCCTTTATTCCTTTATTTCTCTCTTAGTGTTTTATTGTGGTTTGGTGGGTTTCTGTAGTGGTAACATTTGAGTCTTTTCTCTTCCTTATTTGTGTTTTTACTCTACCAGTGGGTTTTATGCTTTTGTGGATTTTCTTTTTTTCTTTTTTTTAAGATTCTGTATAGAATTTCTTGAACACAAAGCTTAGAAATAGCCACCTGGAAACATCAACTCTAAATGAATGGAATCAGCATTCCAAAGTAGAGACATCAGGGTTTCACACACATAGGGAAAGACAGAGAAACCTTAGAAGAATCACAACATTTTCCATTCAAGAGTAGTGCATAGGTTGCAGCAACTCGATTGGTTACAGATTAATACACTTCAAGGAAGGTTACTTTATCATTCCATAAGAAGGCACAATGATCCCAGGAGGTCTTATCTTTGGGGCTGCTTAGTCTTCCTAATTATTTACAGGAAAACTCTTAGAAGTTGAGCCTGCATACCACTGGACTCAGGTTACATGGCCACATTCCTCTCAAGGCTCAGAACTACCTAAAGGTCCATAGCTTTAAATTGAAATTATTTGATGTTTGAATTATTTAATTTCCTACTGAGATAAAGGTACTCTCTCCCTTGCTGTTTGTCTTTCAAAGACAGCTCCCAAGTTTTTCAGAAATACATCCCTGGGTCATTAAGCTGAAAAAAGGTTTAGTTAGTTTCTAAAAAAAAATACAAAGTTAGCCAGTCATAGTGGCTCATGCCTGTGATCCCAGTTACTTGGGAGGCCGAGGCAGGAGAATCACTTGAACCAGGGAGACAGAGGTTGCGGCAAGGCGATATGGTGCCTTGCACTCCAGCCTAGGTAACAAGAGAAAAACTCCGTTAAAAAAAAAAAAAGAAAAGAAAAAGAAAGTAAAGAAAGAAAGAAAAAGAAAAAGAAAAAAAAACACCTCAGAAGACAGAGAAAATGCATTCACAAATTTTCTAAATAAATGTCCTAAGAAAAGAGACAAAAGGAAAGAAAATCTCTTCTTTTATTTTTAAAAAAGGAATTATATCTCTCATTTATTTGGTTGTTTGTTTGAGACGGGGTCTAGCTTTGTCGTCCAGGCTGGAGTGTGGTGGCAAGATCAGAGCTCACTGCAGCCTCCAACTTTCTGGCTCAAGCGATCCTCAGACCTCAGCGCCCCCAGCAGCTGGGACCACAGGCTTGCACCACCACACCTGGCTGATTTTTCTGATTTTTAGTAGAGACGAGGTCTCACTATGTTGCCCAGGCTGATCTCGAACTCCTGGGCTCAAGCGATCCTCCCACCTCGGCCTCTCAAAGTGCTGGGATTACAGGTGTGAGCCACCCCTCTGGGCCCTGACTTTATTTCCATGAAAAATGAAATATTCCTTCACCTCCTTTGTGTAATTGGTGGTTTTGCATGTCACCTTTCAGTTTCCATTAACCACTCAAACAACCCAGGACCTTGCCTAGTTTAATAAGCCATTCTAATTGTCAGTCCCTGTTGCAACCAGCGCCCCACTCCACTCCTTTACCAAGGTCCCTGCCCCTCTCCCCCGCCCTGCCCCAAAAGAGGGGAGCTCGCCCTGCAGGATGCGTGACTCTGCCTGCTGAAACAAGCCGCTTTGCATTAACACCATTTTCAACTTAAGAGGAAAAACGATTCAGCGTTCAGTACAGGTGCGCCACTACAGTATGTTGTTTTACCTTCAATTGTTTGAAATATTACCTTAAAACGTACAGGAAGCATCCCTGTGATATTAGGGGTAATACCACCGCACATCAGAAACAATCCACCAATCAGAACCCGGAGAATACAGTCCTGGAGGGCAAGAGGATGACAGCAGGCGACATCCCGGGCCAGGCTGAGGAGAAAGCCAGGACCCGCCCCCTCCAGGACCTGCCCTTCAAAACAACACCCCTTCCAGACCTCGCCCCCAAGATGGCGATCACGCTCTGGCCCCGCCCCTTCCCGCTGTCTGGCCAGGCCCCCAGGCAGTCTCCTCCTTCTTGCCCAGCCCTGGTCCTGTTCAAGGCCCCGCCCCCACAGCAGCCTCCACCCTCCGGCAGCCAGGCCTGCCTTGGCCTCACAACGTGCTGGGATTGCAGGAGTGAGCCACCGGATCCGGCCCAATCTTCTTTTTTCTTTCTTTCTTTCTTTTTTTTTTTTTTTTTTTAGGCAGAGTCTCGTTCTGTCACCCAGGCTGGAGTGCAGTGGCGGGATCTCGGCTCACTGCAAGCTCCGCCTCCCGGGTTCACACCATTCTCCTGCCTCAGCCTCCCGAGTAGCTGGGACTACAGGCACCTGCCACCACGCCCGGCTAATTTTTTGTATTTTTGGTAGAGACGGGGTTTCACCATGTTAGCCAAGATGGTCTCGATCTCCTGACCTCGTGATCCATCTGCCTCGGCTTCCCACAGTGTTGGGAATACAGGCATGAGCTGCCGCGCCTGGCCCCCAGTCTTCTTAACATAAACATTTTAATATCAATTAATGTTTGAACTCAATGTTAAGTCAACTCAATCTCAAGTCAATGCTGAAGGCTCTAATGTCAATTAAAGCTTTATGATTTTCTATAGTCATTGTATTTGGAACAATTATCTCAAAAATGAATTTTCTGATGTTCTGCAAAGATTAACCTCGGACTGAAGACTTTGCCACACATATGACATTTGTAAGATTTCTGTCCAGTATAGATTATCTGACGTCTAATGCGGTGTGAACATGAAGTCAAGACTTTGCTACAATCATCACACTTGAGGTTTCTCTCCTGTATGAATTCTCCTATGTTTTGCATAATATGAAACTTGTCCGAAGACCTTGCCACAATCACGACATTTGTAGGATTTCTCCCCAGCATGAGTTTGCCGATGAACTGCAAGGTATGAACGATGTCTGAAAAATTTGCCACGTTTACTACACTTGTAAGATCTCTCTTCATTATGGATTCTCGAATGATTTGCAAAGGTTGTAGCATTACTGAAGACTTTGTGAGAATCATTACATTTGTAAAGCTTCCCTATGCTGTGGATTGCTTGATGATGAATAAGTGTGGACTGCCCACTAAAGGCTTTGCCACACTTATTACACTTGTAAGGTTTCTCTCCAGTGTGAAGTCTACGATGGCATACAAAGGATGACATCCAACTGAAGGTCTTGCCACACTCATTACAGGCTTGTAAGGTTTCTCTCCAGTATGAACTCTCTGATGTTGTGCAAGGTTTGATTGTTGATTAAAAATGTTCCCACATTCATTATACTTGTAAGATTTGTCTCCAGTATGAATTGCCTTATGAATTACAAGGGCTGAATTTCAAGTGAAGGTCTTGCCACACTCATTACACTTGTAATGTTTCTCTCTAGTATGAAGTCTACGAAGGCCTGTAAGAAATGACTTCTGACTGAAGGTCTTGCCACACTCATTAGACTGTAAGCTTTCTCTCCAGTATGATGTCTATGATGACATGCAAGGGTTGCTTTTTGACTAAAAACCTTACCACATTCATTATATATATAAGGTTTCTCTCCAGTGTGAACTCTCCAGTATGAACTCTCTGATGTTGTGCAAGGCATGAACCCTTCCGGAAAGCCTTGTCACAAACCTTACATTTGTATGGTTTTTCTCTATTATGAATTCCTTTATGTCTTTCAAGGTGTGACCTGCAACTGTAAACTTTGTCACATTCTTCACGTTTGTAAGGTTTCTCTCCAGTATGAAGTCTATGATGAAGTGCAAGGTTTTCTTTTCTACTAAAAGCCTTGCCACATTCATTACACGTGTAAGGTTTCTCTCCGGTGTGAATTGCCTTATGCATTACAAGGGCTGAATTTCGAGCAAAGGTCTTGCCACACTCATTACACTTGTAAGATTTCTCTCCGGCATGAACTCTCTGATGTTGTGCAAGGCATGAAACATGCCAGAAAACCTTGTCACAAACCTGACATTTGTAAGGTTTCTCTCCAGTAGGAAGTCTATGATGAAGTGCAAGGTGTGCTTTTCTACTAAAAGCCTTGCCACATTCATTGCATGTGTAGGTTTCTCTCTAGTATGAACTATCTTATGGCATGAAAAGCATGAATTATCCCAGAAGGCCTTGTCACAAGCCTTACATTTGTATGGTTTTTCCTGCAGTATGAATTCTATGTGTTTTAAGTTGTGATCTACGACTGTCAACTTTGTCACATTCTTCACATTTGTAAGGTTTCTGTCCAGTATAAGGTTTATGGCATTGAAGGTAAGACTTCTGACTGAAGGTTTTGCCACACTCATTACACTTGTAAGGTTTCCCTCCAGTATGAACTCGATGGTGGCATGCAAGGTATTGCTTCTGATGAAAGACTCTGTCACATCCATCACATTTATATTGTTTCTCTCCTGAATGGGTTATGTGATGTCTCCTTAAGTGTGAGCTATAATTAAAGGCTTTGCCACACTCATTACATTGGAAAGGCTTTCTTTCATGTGTGCTTCTTGTATTTGTGAGACTAATAAAGAATGGAGGAAATTCTTCCCATACTTATTAGAAATATGGGTTTTGAGACTACGAGAAATTATGTGGGATGTTGAAGCTGAGGAAGCATCATTGATACACTGGTTCACTTGATTACCAATTTTCCCTTCAGTCTGAAATATGTGAAGTTCAGGCAGATGTAAATGAAAGCTTTATCCAAGTTGATCTTTAATAGGCTTGTTTCCACTGTGCCTTTAATCATGTCGGTCTGTACTACCAGTTAACTCTTCGGTTTCTGTCATGGGTGCTTCATGGTCATTTCTTTTGATTTCTTGCCACTGAAACTCAAAGTCATGAATATCTTTCTTGATTTTGGGGATGCAAAAATCTTCAATGTGATGGCTTTCATGTCTTCTCAATGTCCCTGTGTGGAACCCTTTTGCATTGCCTTGACTTATTGATGAGAACTCCATCATGGATTTTAAAGAGCTATCCACAGACTCCAGGTTTCTGTAGTTCTCCAACATCACTTCCCTGTATAAAACCCTCTGCTCAGGGTTCAGGCGTTTCCACTCCTCCACAGATAATTCTATAGTCACATCCCTGAAAGTCAAGTGTCCCTGAGGAAGAGCCATCCCTGGCTCATACTCTTTGCTCTTCTTGGTGGCTTCCTTACATAACATGAGTCTTTGGAAATCAACTGAACTCTCACCTGGACGTCTCGATTTGCTCTGGGTTGAGAAAGAGGGGTCGGAATTTCCAGGTCTGTGAGAACCCCATATCGCTGGTATAGCAGCAGCACAGAACTAGGAAGCTCACAGCCATGGTGCAACCTTCAGTCCACTGTTTTTGTGGATTTTTATGATGGTAGTTATTGTCCTTTTGCTTCCAGGTGTAGACCCTCTTTTTTTTTATTCCAAGTGTAGAACTCCCTTCAGTATTTCTTGTAGGGCTGGTATGGTGCTGATTAATTCCCACAGCTTTTGCTTGTCTTGGAAAGACTTTATTTCTCCTTCATTTATAAAGGATAATGTTTCTGGGTATAGTATCCTTGGCTAAACTTTTTTTTTTTTTTTTAACATCACTTTGAATATATTATTCCTTCATCACCTGGTCGGTAAGGTTTCTGCTGAGAAATTTGCTGTTACTCTGATGGGCGTCCTTAATGAGTGACTAGATGCTTTTCTATTGCTGTTTTTAGAATTATCTCTTTGACTATGACATTTGACGTTTTGTCTGTAGTGTACTATGGAGAAGATTTTTTTTGCATTGTGCTGACTTGGGGATCTCTGAGTTTTCTATAGCTGGATGCGTAAATATCTTGCTAGACTTGGGAAATTTTCACTTGTTATTTTATAGAATAGATTTTCAATCCCTTTCATTTTCTCTCTGCCTTCTGGGGCACTGAAAATTCAAATGTTTGGTCATTTTGTAGCATCCCATATGTCATGTAGGCCTTGTTTATTTAAAAAATATATATTTTTCTTTATTTTTGTCTCACTGACTTATTTGAAAAGACCAGTGTTCAAGTTCCAAAATTCTTTCTTCTGCTTGATCTAGTCTTGTTGGGGTGATCAGACCCAGCACCAGGTCGTGAGGATGACGAAGTCTGGCAGAGTCAAAGGAATGAGAAAAGACAGTTTGAGAGAGAAAGTGGGTCCAGGGGGCCAACACAAGTATGGAGGCTGAGAAGGCCCTGAGCTCTGGAGGCCCAGACTATTTATTGGTGATCAAGCAAAGAAACAGGTGGTGAGAATGTGGGCTTGAAAGGGAGCATTGCATTAAGTACATGATTTACAGCTGTGATGGTTTAGCACTTATATGGCCAATTCTAAAACACAATCGATCTAGGAGCATGAGAGGGCTAGAAGCAAGGAGTCAGCAAGTCTAGACCCATTCCAGAGGCCATAAGGGATTTTATGCCCTGAATCCTGGATTCTATCCAAGCCACGATGGGTTTTAGGCCCTGGGCTTAGATTATCGTGTGTCAGGGTTGCCTTCCACCCTTTAGCACAGAGCTTGGTGTTCCAAAGTCCACAAGGGGTTTGAGACCCTGGCCCCTGGACATGTTCCAAGACTCTTTTATATTATGTCAGACATGCAAGCACTCCCTGAGCTTCCCCCAACACTCACCTTCTCCCAACATAGTCTAATCTTGAAGTTTTTATATGTACTTTGTATTTCAACACAAAATTTTCAATTCCAGAGTTTCTCTTTTGTTCTTTTTAATGATATATATATCTTTGATAAATTTCTTATTCATATCCTGATTTGTTTTTCTGATTTTTTATTGTTTGTCTGAGTTCTCTTTTATCTCTCTGAGCTTCTTGAATATAATTTTTTAAATTATTTTCTAGAAATGTGTAAATTTCTTTTTCATTGGAATTTATTGCCAGAGAAGTTTTCTTATTTCCTTGCTTTTTCATACTTCCTGTGTCCTTGCATTGATATCTGTACATCTGGCATAGCTGTCACTTCTTCCAATTTTTACAATTTGCTTTTACAGGGGAGGACATTTTTCTGAAGATGTATCCATGGTGTTGTTTGTATAGGGCACTTTGGCTTTGCATCTGGATGTGTGCAGTAGTGTAGTCTCTGTTGATTTATTGAACTATGAATAGTGTCAGTGTTGTCTGTGATTTCCTTTGTGGCTTAGGGCACAGTTGTTATTGGGGCCTGTTATAAAGTTCTGCTGGGATAGGGCATCAGTTGGGCCAGTCCTTGGGGCCCAGTGGTGGCAGTAGCAGGTCAAGCATGCCTGTCCTTGGACTTCAGGACACTGTTTGCTGGCCCTGGTGTTAATGGGTGCAGGTGTGCCAATTCTTAGGTTTTCAGGCAGTCTGCTTGGTACCAGCAGTGGCAAAAATAGGTCGAGTTGGTTGGTGTGTTCTTGGGACCTGGAAAGTGGGACTGGCGTGGACAGTGGCAGTAGCAGTCATGGGACAATCCTCTGTCTTCCATTCATTTCACAGGCTGCAGGTAATACATGCAGGTTGGTGCAAGTTGTGGTATGGCAGGTTGAGTCAGCTTGTCCTCAGGCCCCAGTCAGAGTGTTCAGGTTCCAACAGCGGTTTATAGGTTAGGGTGATACCTAGGCTTCAGGAATGTTCTAGGGAACTGGGCAGTTTTTTGGGGGGGAGGGGGCAGTAGAGCTAAACCAGGTGAAACTATCCTTAGGCCTTCCAGTGGTACCCATAGGTGCTGGCCGTGGTAGGCAGGAACAAGGTGATCTCCACATCCCCAGTGAAATATTAGGTGGGAGTGGCAGCAGCTTTGGTGTGCCCCTGTTGCTGGAGAGTGTAAGGTTGCTTTCAGTAGCAGCAGCCAGAAACAAGCAGCTGAGGAGTACATGCTTTGGCCCTAGGTAGCAACTACAAGTAGGGTAGCCTTTCCTCAGGGCACTTGTAAACACACAGTGGCTCTGCTGCCAGGGGTGGTGGGGCTTGCTGCCATTGGCTTATACTTTAGTCCTGGCAGCAACAGCCATCATTGGCATGCAGGGATCTAGGGATGCAGAAGTGCAGAGACTGTTGGGACACAAGACAGGACGTACTCTGGTATGGGCTACACTCTCAAAATGATGCGTTGCTGTAGATGCTTATGCCTCAGGGAGTGTGTGAGCTCCAGGCTCCTTACATTTTTCTTAGGGCTTGCAGAGGTTAAGGGGATTTCTGGTGGCTAAGATCGCAGCAGTCCATGGTAGGAATGTGTACCACTAGAGGTCACTCACTTACATTATAACCTCATTAGGGAGCCTTTCTAGGCTCCCACCTGATTTTGGCTGAGCAGTCTGCCTCAGAATGCATATTTTAAATGTTTACATATTGTCTATTTGCCTTCCAGAAAAGATATCACAAGCTATAGTCCCACTATTGTATTCATTTCTCTGGGCTATGTTACATATTTTTAAACTTAAAGTATTTGCCAATATAATGAGTGAGAAAAACTGTATCATTATTGATTGATTTTAAATTGTCCTGGTTACTAATACATTTAAATACTTTTTGCATTATTTGTGTAAATTCCTTTTATGCAATCATTTGCCCCCACGAATCAGTTATCTATTGCAACAATCATGTTGCATAACAAACAACCACAAAACCCAGTGACTTAATAAAATAATTATGTATTTACCTCGCAGTAGTGGATTGGCAGAGTGATTACCTAGTCTGAGTTTACTCATGCATTTGCAGTCAGCTGCGG
Organism: Chlorocebus sabaeus; assembly: GCF_047675955.1. Classification (NCBI taxonomy): domain Eukaryota; kingdom Metazoa; phylum Chordata; class Mammalia; order Primates; family Cercopithecidae; genus Chlorocebus; species Chlorocebus sabaeus. The sequence goes on from NC_132919.1 coordinate 44,459,197, forward strand.
TTTGCTAAAGAAGCTTTGTTAATTTTGCCTGTGCTGTCTCACATGTTGGAGGGTTGGTTGGCTTTTACCTGCTCAGAGAGATCATTGACTGTAATGACTACACTGACATAGCACTGCTCCTCATATATCATCCTCCAGAAGGCAATCCCAGCCATGTTTTTATGAAGGAATCAGTGAAAAGAGAGAAAGGGGAAACTTGCAAGCAATTTTTTAAGCCTCTAGTTACATCATATTTTCTATTATCCCATTAACCAAAACAAATTACGTAGCTGAGCCTAGAAAAAAGGACAAGTCAGGGAGTGTGAGTGCAGATGCTATATGGGAGAGCATAGCAAAACTACATAACATAGGATACAAATACAGGGGGAAAATGTAGCTGTTTTATAACCCATATACCACACCATTTTTCTAATGATGTGTCAATTTTTTAAAAAAATTGTTTTCTTGTTCTTAAAAATTTATTTTTAAAGATATTTTATTATACATATTTAAGGCACGCACCATGACGTTATATGCACTTCGTTTGTGTGTAAAACAGTTAATGTAGTGAAACAACGTATTCCTCATCTCACTGGAAACTCAGATGTTAAGGATTTCTCTGTGTTTTTTGCATCCAGAGTAAAGCAACAGTTGCAAATCTGTAAGAAAATGACACACTGCACGCTCTCCTTTCTAAAATAATTTAAAAAGTCAAAATACTGAAATGAGTACTTCACTAATGAAGATATCCAAATGGCAAATAGGTATTTGGAAAAGTTTTCAGCATCATTGTTTCTTTGGGAATTACAACTGCAATAAGATATTATTATAAGGCCACTAGAATATTAACTAGAATGTGAAGCAAAAGGAACTTCCATGTGTTGCTATCGTAAAATGGTACACCACTTTGGAAAAGTGTTTAGTCATTTCTTACAAAGTTAAGTAGATGCCTCTTCTGTAATCTGACAGTAACACTCCTAGGCATACATCCAAGATAAATTAGTGCACATGTCCACAAAAATAACTGTACAGAATGTTCATCGCAGTGGTATTCATATTAGCAAAAAACTGAAAACAACCAAGATATGATGTTAATTAACAAGGGAACTGGTAAACATATGATGGTATATTCACACAATTAATACCACCTGGTAGTAGTAGTATGAACTACTAGTAGTGTTATAAATTAATACAAAGAATGAACTAATGACATGCAACAGAATGAGTAAATTTTATTGTGTTTAAGGAAGGAATATAAACATAAAAGAAATATATTTACTTTACTGAGATCATATAGCCTTAATATTAAAACATTACAAAGATAGTACAAAATAAAGAAAATTATAAAACCATTTATTTTACAAATACAGATGTAAAACATTTGCATTCAAATTTCAAGAAATCACAGTTCAGCAACATAAAAACAGAAAATAATTAAAACAATACAACACTATGATCAAGTGAAGTTAATTCTAAAAATGTACATACAGTGTAATATATGAAAATAATACATTTTATAAATGATAACAATTATCAATGGTTTTTAAAAGTATGTAATTTTACCTGAAGTTCAAAAAAAAAAAAAACCCAAAAAATAATATATTGTGATAGAAGTCAGAATAGTAGTTTCATAGGTGGTGTCCTGGAACATAAAGAAAAGTTCTAGAGTGATGGGAAAACTCAATTCATAATTTAGGAGGTGACTACATGATTGTAGTTGAACAACTCTCAAACTTTTTAGCCTGAAGACCACATTTTTATATCCTTGACAATTATTGAGGGTACCTAAGATCTTTTCTCTTAATATTGGTTATATTCATCAATATTTACCATAATAAAAATTAAAGCTGAGATCTTTAAAATGTTAATTTTAAAATAATGAAAACCCATTGCACATCAATAGGAACAATACTTTTATTAAACAAAATAACAATATTTTCCAAACTAAAGAATAGTTAACAAGAGTTAACAAGAACAGTGATGTTATTGCCCCCTTTGTACATTTAACCTTTGGCTATTATCTTAAGACTGACATGAAGACATTTTTGTTTTCCTCATTCTAGTAGTTATCTAGTAATTATCAAAAGTAATTATGCTAGTTTTTCATGATACCCTTTCAGTCTTTACAAAATAATTATTTTTGCTATTAATCCATTGATCTAATGCATGATTATCAAATATTAAATTACATCATATTTTGGAAATAACTTCATGTGGTCATGGTGTTTTATTATTTTAATTAATTTCTGGTTTATTTTGCTGAGTTTAATTTTGTGAGTTTGGGTGTAAACACTTTCGTCTATATTTATAAAATAAATTGTTTCATAATTTTATTTATTTTGTACTACCTTTGTATTTTTTTTTTAACCTCAGGGCCATATGATTTCAGCAAAATGAATTAGAAACATTTTAATTTTTAGATGTTCTGAAATAGTTTATGTAGGACAAAATTTTTCTGTTCCTTAAAAATGTGAAAGAAAATATTTATATGATAACTTCCTTCTAGTGTCTTTATTGAAAGTATATTTTTTCATTTGTTTTCATGATAATAGGTTATTTTTCATTTTCTAGTTTATTGCTACATATATACATATCTTTATGTAGTCACATTCTATATTTCTTCCTCTACATATTGCTTACTTGCAACTGTGTTTTATATTTAGCTGTGGGATATACAACTCAATTTATTTTTGTCTTTTAAAAAGCAAACATGGATTAAATTTTAACTTGTTACTAGTATCATGTTTTAACACAAATACCTATTTTTTCTTATCATGTACTCTCAAGGAAGATCAGCATCTCATCTAACTTCTTATAATAACTTTTTCTGAAAATATTACTAGGTTTGGATTAAATAGAATATTACTATACACATTATCTGTCTCTCTTTCCATATATCTTTGTTTTAGTATCAAAAGTATCTTCCATTTCACTTTTTTTACTTCTTTTTCTTACTATGTTCTAATCTTTAAATTTCAAATCACAGTATTATAGTATAATTCTTGGAATATGCCCAATATATTTAAAAATGCAATTGTTTGAAACTTGTACTTTATACAGTCTTACTACTAGGAACCTTATTATTTTTGGTTTATTGCTGAAGTAAACACACAGCATATCAGATATTGAATTTGGCAGATTTCTAACTAAATTACCCTGTCACCGTGTTGCTGGAGATCCCATATTCATTGACTCGGTCCACTGCTACATAAAGTAATATAGTTACATAGCAATAAAATGACAGAATAACAGATGGATAATCTATTAGCAGGAACATCAGAGACTAAAATAGGAGTGCCAGTGGTGCAGTGGTGCCAATCCTGTAGTCAGAAGAATGCTGGAGAAAATATAACTTCAAATGCTGGAGTTAAGCAAGTAGAATCTCAATTATTCAAACGTGGGAAAAAGTCCGAACATATTCCAGTATTTTAGCAGAAGCTACAGATTTGTAGAGGTTATTATTAAATTAAAATAATTGAGTATGAAGTACTTGCACACCCGTGAACAAATGAAGTAGAATGGGTAGTATTGCTAGCAGAGATATTGAGAGTGAGACTTTGGAGTCAGACAGAGAGCTTGATGATGATTGATTCCCATCTTTTGATAGCGGGGTAACTCTAGATGTTACCTAATCTCATTTTGCACATTTTACTAACATCTACTCCATAGGGATATGGGGAGGAGCTAGATAATAGATGTAAAACATTTAATAAAGTGTTGTTGGTTAGTAAGTGTCAACTCAGTGGTAGTTGTATTATCCTAACAGAAACGTTTAAACTAGAAAGCTATGAAGTTAGAAGTCTGACTCATATCCTTGAATTTCTTTTAAAGATATTATGTAGTCTGGTATGAAATTATATAAAATGGTTCTTTTTTTTTTTTTTTTTTTTGAGGCAGGGTCTTGCTTCTTTATCCAGACTGGAGTGCAGTGGCATGATCATGGCTTGAACCCTTGGGCTCAAGTGATCCTCCTGCCTCAGCTTCCCATGTAGCTATGACCACAGGCATGCCTCACCATGCTGAGTTATTTAAATTTTTTCTTTTTTGTAGAGACAGGGGTCTCGCTATGTTGCCCAGGCTGGTCTCAAACTGCGAGTTTCAACCAATCCTCCTGACTCCCAAAGCACTGGGATTACAGGTGTGAGCCACCATACCCAATGTAAAATGGTTCTTATAGAATTTTTAGTATTTACACCTTTGAAACTAGTCTTAAGAGTAAGACTCATTGCACATTTTATCTTAAAATCGTTTTTTAACAGGCTTCATTTTTAGAACAGTTTTAGGTTCACAGCAAAATCGAACAGAAGCTACAGAGATTTCCCTTATGCCCCTCGACACCCTCTTCCAACACACGTGCATAGCCTCTCCCACATAAAATCTCACCATAGTGGTACATTTCTTAAACTTGATATACCTACACTGACATATTATTATTGCCCAAAGTCCAGAGTTTACATTAGAGTTCACGCTTAGTGGGTACATTCAGTAAGTTTTAACAAATATATAATGACATATATATACCACTATAGTATCATAGTATCATACAGAATATTTGCACCACTCTAAAAACCTTCCATGCTTTTTATACCACTATAGTATCATAGTATCATACGGAATATTTGCACTGCTCTACAAACCTTCCATGCTTTTTTTTGCCTATTATTCCATATTTTCCTTACATCTTGGAATCCGTTTTTTCTGTTGTCATAGTTTTGCCTTTCCCAAAATGTCAAATGATAGCTTTTTGGAGTTTGTTTCTTTCACTTAGTGATATGCATTTAAGTTTCCTCCATATCTTTTCATGAATTGACAGCTAGCTTCTTTTTTGTACTCAATAATACTCCATTGTCTGGATATATTATAGTTTGTTTTCCCATTCATTGACTGAACCACATCTTGGTTGCTTTCAAGTTTAGATAATTATGAGGAAAGCTGCTATAAACATCCCTGTGCAAGCTTTTGTGTGGACAGAAGTTTTCAACTAATTTGGGTAAATATCAAGGAACATGATTCATGGATTGTATAGTGAGAGTATGTTTAGTTTTGTAAGAAACTGCCAAACTGTCTTCAGAAGAAGTTGTACCGGCCGAGCACGGTAGCTCACGCCTGTAATCCCAGCACTTTGGGAAGCTGAGGCGGGCGGATCACAAGGTCAGGAGATCGAGACCATCCTGGCTAACACGGTGAAACCCCGTCTCTACTAAAAATACAAAAAAATTAGCCGGGCGCGGTGGCAGGCGCCTGTAGTCCCAGCTACTTAGGAGGCTGAGGTAGGAGAATGGCGTGAACCTGGGAGGCTGAGCTTGCAGTGAGTGGAGATCGCGCCATTGCACTCCAGCCTGGGCGACAGAGTGAGACTTCGTCTCAAAAAAAAAAAAAAAAAAAAAAAAAAAAAGTTGTACCATTTTTTTCATTCTCAGTAATAATAAATGAGAGTTCCTGTTGCTCCATATCCTCACCATTATTTAATATTGTTAATGTTTTGGATTTTGGTCATTCTGTTAGGTGTATAGTGATAGCTAATTATTGTTTTAATTTATAATTCCCTAATGAGATATGATGTTAAACATATATTCATATTTTTTCTTCCGACTATATATCGTCTTTGTGAGGTGTCTGCTCAGGTCTTTGCCCATTTCTTAATCAGGTTGTTCAATTTTTATTATGTATATTTAAGAATTCTTTGTATATTTTGAATAACAGTTTCTTATCAGAAATATTTTTCTTCAAATATTTTCTCCCAGGCTGTGGTTTGTCTTTCCATTCTATTCACAGTATCTCTTACAAACCAGAAAATTTTAATTGTAATAAAGTCTGGCTTGTCAATTCTTTATTTCACAGGTCATACCTGTGGTACTGCATCTAAAAAGTCATTGTCAAATCCAAGGTCATCTAGATTTTCTCCTATGTTACCCTCTGGGAATTTTATAGTTTTGTGTTTTACATATCGGTCTATGATCCATTTTGAATTTTTTATTTTATGAGGAGAGTAAGGTTTGTCTACAATCTTTTTTTCTTCTTTTGCATGTAGATGCCCAGTTGTTTCAGAAAATTTGTTGCAAAGACTATTGTTTATTTGTTTGAGATGATGGAGTAAGAGTGACTAAGTAAAAATGAATTTATAAAGATCTGATGACTGTGATTTTTCACTGCAAATGAGAAAAATCCAATCAAAGGTACTTCAAGAAAGAATTTTACTGATGAAGCTAAAGCTATTCTACATAAGATTCTGGATTCTTACCATATTAATACAGTGCTTAGGGAACAGACCTTTTCCCAGCATAAATAATATAATATTTGCTATTATGCTATTGGGATAGGAAATGTTGAATAAATGATTTTTCTTTGTCTGTTTGATTGATTGAATAAATGAATAAATGACTTTCTAGGGTGTACAGTTTATGTGACATGAAAAGGCTGTGAAAGCTAAGACTGGAGACTATTGTGTTTTGAGGACATTTCTATTAGTTGTATTGCAAAGGGAAGTTAAGTCCCAGATCAACTGATGCTTGCTGGGTTTAGGGACTGTTCAAAGATAGATGTTTTGCAGTTTTTCCATAGGCATCTTTTCTGGCAGACCTATACTTAGTATAATGTGTGGGCTTCTGTGAAACAAATTTTGAAGTTTTCTTGAGTCCTCACAATAATAAAAACCTTTGCAAATACCGAATTCAGAATTCCATAGTGGGAATGTGAAAACCCTCCTTTCCTTGTCCCTGCCTTCCTTCACACCTAACTACCTATTTTATTTGGCATATAAACACTTTCCTATAGCCCCAGAGACTCCCACTGACAAATTTATTAAACTTGTCTTATCCAGAATGTTAATGTTTCTATAAATCTTCACCATCTGTTGTACCATCTAATTGCAAATGTGGAGTGAACATAATTCATGATTTTATCATAATAAATTTAGGTAAGTGATTTAAATGCACTTGAATATTCTTTATTCAAAGCTACATGGATTTTTCAGCCTTTCCTTCTCTCCTAGAACTGTTGCGAAGCTGTTAGTTCCCATTGCCCCTGTGTCACAAAGGGATTTTCTTGAAAAAGTCACTCTCTTCTTTAGGCTTGCCACACCACCTCCAAGTGTAACAGACAGTAAATGAGATGCCATTAGGTTAAACCTGAGCTGCCTCCTAAGAAACATGAATAATTTAAAATCTTCACATACATATTTATCTCTCTCTCTCTGCTTGTCAGTCACTCATCAATAGCTACCACTCCAAACATACCTGTCTATTACCCAAATGCCTTATTTGACCTCTACCTTACCCCTTTATTTCAATCTATAAGAGGATTTAACACTGCCTATTTTTTAAATATAAATTTTCTTATTATTCTTATAAAAATCACATTTAAGCTAGTTGTCAAAATACTTCCATGGTGCTATTATTAAAACCACAAGGTTATATTTTGTACATTTCTGAAGTTTCTCTCTGTATGTGTTCTGATATATGTGTTATTTAATAGGTAGAATATAAAAACAAGATTGTTTTCATGAAGTGAGCTGTTCATTGGGAGATAAGGGGACAGATGGTCTAAACCTTTAAATGAAAATATATTCATAGTAGTGTAGCGCTACTAAGCCCTTTCGAAATCCAACACAAAATTCCTTAGCCAGATCCTGCTGTTCTCTTATGCTTCAAGAGACCCTATTTGACTGAACTGCAAAGCAGATCATCTGATGTCACAGTTGAATCTATCCATGGACCATATCATTTGAGTGATATTATGACCAGTCATCAGGCCTCTCCAGTTCTCTGGGTTCTACTCACACCCTCTATGCTAGTATCACAGAAGTAATGGCACTCTATGAGATTACGACTCTATCTTATTCCCTAAAGGTGAGCAACCAGAGGTGGGCTTGTGCTTTTCCCTCCTGTGTTCTCAGGAGCTAGCATAGGGAGTGACAGACGAGAATGCACAGAATTTGCTTGTTGAATGTTGAATTAGTACCAGGAGCATAATGAATATATCATATGTTGAATGATAAAAAAAACTGAAAATGTATTTAGGAAGACAAGAAAGCCTAAGTTTTCCAAGTGTGTTTTCTTTTTCTCTGATAAATGCTAAGACAGTGTCAGCTAATTTAGCCAGAAAGCGTAAAAACTTACCTGTTGAAAGAGTTTGCTGAAAATATTGGTAGGGAGGAGACATCTGACATGTTTGGTAAATTTCTTGCCAATATCTTCACTTTACTTTGGGGGGACATTCCAACAGTGTCCTGTGGCTATGATATTGTACTGCAAAAGGCACTGCACAAAGGTAAAGCAAAGGCCATTTAGAGGTGCTAGGAATTCTGTCATACATTGAACCCTTGATTCCTAGGCAATTAATGTAGTAGGATTAGATTTTCCTTCAACTTTGAAAACATTTCATCAAAAACACTCCGAGTCAGTTGATTCACCTAGATATTTTCAGAGAAATTTATATACAACCCACTGCCTATTTCAATAAAATCAGGGTTAAAAAATATCTCTAAGTGGAGCAGAGAGAGAAAGTGAGATTAAAATTTTAAACAAATAGCCCCACATTCAAATGCATGTGTAGTTTATTACCATCTTAATGTGAGAGCATGGAATCTAGTTATACCTTGCAATTATTTTTTTCAATTCTTCCACTGCTACTCTATTTCATTTAAATATTTATATGAATAATATTTAATATTCATATTTTCATAGAAAGTAATTAGAAAAAACAGAGTAATGTGAAGAAGTTTGCTTATTCTCAAATCTGAGTGATTTTCTAATATTTAGCACCCACATCTCCAAACCAGAGCCTTTTACTCTGCATAACTCAGCCATGTGCCAAGTGGCCAACTTGCAATAAAACTGCTTCTTAACCAGCTCTGTTCACAGCTAAACACTTGATAATTCTTTCTGTGTTGCTACAGAGCCCTGTGTTGTACCCAATTATCCTATACTCACGCTGCTTTAGAAGTTATTGAGTGTGGAGCTAAAAAGTGAGGAAGATTATTTCTCCTCTTGTTTTTTGACCTTGTATATGACAACTGCAATCAGAGTAATCTTTCTAAAATGCACTCCTCCAATGGCTCAAAAAGAGGCCCTCATTCAAAAGCTTAGGTATCCTCTCTGAACTTCTATAGGCTGCTACAGAATTAGATTCTGGTCTTAGAATTTGATCTTAGAATTCTACCTGTGCTTTCAAACCATGTAAGTTTAATTTGCTTCTTTGTGATTTTTTTTCATAAACAAAAGTAATAATTATTAAATCACGTTAAAAAAGGCATTTATCACATTATATAAAAAGTTATATATTGCAAGAATGTGATCCGTGGATGCAGTTACTGGTAGGTAGAGTTTCCAGCATTCTTCTTTCCAAGTGGGAAACCATCCTCAGATCTTCCTGTGTATTTATCACTGATGACAGCAAGTATTTTCTGATAATAGGTGAAACCACAAGCCAAAATTCTTCTACTTCTGCTTTAGCCAAAATTACAGTGGGGGAAAATACGTAAAACAGGCAAGAGTAAGACAACTGTATGTTTATTATCTATGTTTACCATAAGCACCATTAAAATCTCAAGTTAATTTAAGAATGTAACACAAATTTTCATTGTTATTTAGGGATAAACAGAGTAATTCCATGAAAAAAAGTCTAAGCATCTCATTTCAGGTGGTGGCATCTTGTTTGTTCAGTTATTCATAAAGCTGGGACACAAAATTATCAACCCAGAGAGAAGATTAAATAGAAACTATCATTGATTGAGAGTATTCAGTGTGGAAATACTATTTTTTAACCACACCTGACTAAGAGTTTTTATCACTGAAAAAAAAAAAAGTATTTTGTATATAGCTAGTTGTATGTATTTATATGCATGCCAATTTTATAATAAATTGTACCTTATTTTCTTTTCTTTTTTCTTTTTGGAGACAGGGTCTCACTCTGTCACCCAGGCTGCAGTGCAGTGGCATGATCTTGGCTCACTGCAACCTCCGCCTCCCAAGCTCGAACGATTCTCTTGCCTCAGCCTCCCTAGTAGCTGAGACTACAGGCTGATTTTTGTATTTTTTGGTAGAGATGGGGTTTCACCATGTTGGCCAGGCTAATCTTGAACTCCTGACCTCAGGTGATCTGCCCCCATCATCCTCCCAAAGTGCTGGGATTACAGGCATGAGCCACTGTGCCTGACCTGTACCTTATTTTCATCTTAACTGTGAACTCAGCCATTTGATCTAATCCTTCGGGTGTTTGCAAAAAGTTCTGACTTAAAACAAAGAAGCTGAATATACCTTATTTCACTATTTTAGTTAACATTTTAGACAAAAGAAGGGCAGTCAGGTAAGTACAACTGCATGTGGTATTATACATAGAACACAATACAGCATATAATACTATATATGTACGATTGTTTATCTGACTTTATGTATATGTATACATACAGACAGCTAGATAATTTGCTTTAACCAGATACATGTATATCTATGCTGTCTAATCAATGTTTTTCAAGCTACAGTCTATATAACCTGGTGGTAGGACATAAAAATAATAAAACAGCAATAGCATGTTTTTGTTTTGTTTTGATTTTTAGATACAGGATTTCACTTTGTTGCCCAAGCTGAACTGCAGTGAAGTGTGAAGTACAGCCTCACCGCAGCCTCAAACTTCTGGGCTCAAGCCATCCTCTTCAGCAGCTAGCACTACAGGTGGGCAATACCATGCCAAGCTAATTTAAAAAATGCTGTAGAGATGGGATCTGGCTATACTGCCCAGGCTGGTCTCAAACTTCCAGCCTCAGGTAATCCTTCCCCCTCGGCCTCCCAAAGTGTTGAGATTATAGGTGTGAGCCACGGTACCCAGCCCCAGTACATTTTTAATTTGAAAAAGAAAGGATTAGACTAGAAATAGTAGAGTGCATTACATGTGCTAAGGTAAGTATTGCTTCTTGGAGGTGTTGTTTCATATAGATACATGTCTGCATGTGTACTATATACATAAATATGCGTTCACAGATATATTTAAGTAAATATAATATGTTGGTAGTAGTTTATAAATTTGGAAAAACTGGACTATATAATACAAAGATGCATAGTCTGATCAAAGACCCAAGATATCTGTTCTACTAGTTTTTTTTTTTTTTTTTTTTTTTTTTTTTTTTTTTTTGAGACGGAGTCTCGCTCTGTCGCCCAGGCTGGAGTGCTGTGGCCGGATCTCAGCTCACTGCAAGCTCTGCCTCCCGGGTTCCCGCCATTCTCCTGCCTCAGCCTCCCAAGTAGCTGGGACTACAGGCGCCCGCCACCTCGCCCGGCTAGTTTTTTGTATTTTTTAGTAGAGACGGGGTTTCACCGTGATAGCCAGGATGGTCTCGATCTCCTGACCTCGTGATCCGCCCGTCTCGGCCTCCCAAAGTGCTGGGATTACAGGCTTGAGCCACCGCGCCCGGCCCTGTTCTACTATTAATAAAATAAGAAAGGAAAGAGACTATAACTGACATTAAATCCTTCTCTCAGATTAAAGTTTAAAAACCTTTTAGACATAGATTCTTTTCTCAGAGATATTGAGGGAAGAATCTATTGTATATATTCATGAAGTTATCACAAGTATTAAAGACTGGGTTCAGGACTTGAAATTAAAGGTTTGTTTCACTAGTGAAAGTATAATGTTAATTACAGAAAATTCACATTCTGACTGAGCATGCATGAGTTTGTTTGGCTTTACCTTCAAACACAGATCAGCCTTTGTCCTAGGCACCCATCTTTTAAGCCAATTCTGCCACAAAGAATCAGCGATAGTCCTAAAAATCTAGACTATTTCTATCTCTAACGCTAAGGTAAAGGCCTCCAGTGAGACAAGCAGATGGAGCCTAAAAACTAGGTCATATAGAGATAAAAATGACAGGCAAGAGCGAACATCATTTTCCTAATAGTTGGATCCATCTTTTCCAAACCTTCCCAAATCAGAGAATCAGTTACAGGTCTTAATTTATCTTACCCGGGAAAAGAGTCAGAAGGGAGAAAGTGCAACTGGCCAAGGCTGGAGTTAGGATTAAACCTAACAGTTTCAAGGCATCATACACCACTTTCAGTTGCTTTAGGGATAGAGTGTGGTGAAGCTGGATTTGCTCCCAGGAAAGAGCGCTCCCCTCAGCTGGTTTCTGTTTTAAAATCTCATTGAAGGAAAACGGTCCTAAGGAGCATTGCACTTCCAGAGAAACCCAGGTCTCTAACTCTTGTCCTCAATATATTTCAAATTCCAACCACAATTATTAAAATAATGGTTAATAAAATACTTTGTCCTATGACCTTTCAGATGATTCACACTTAAAAACAAATTTACTGGGAGAAAGATCAACCGTATATATTTTTTGTCCTTTAACCCTTAAACAGATTGATGCTTTAAAAAATTAACTAGGAGGAGTTCCTACTAAGATTTTTTTTTTAATTTGGAAGTGTCCCCGTGCTACGATAGTTTCATTATTTGAGTGAATTGATTACTTCCCTATATTTAGTTTACTTTCATTGAGCTTTCTGTTACCTTCTACTGCTTCCCGGCTGAATAATTGCAAAGAGAATTTATCTTTCATAGGTGGGAAGCTAAATAATTCTATGATTTTTGGAACTCTAAAATATTTCTTGAGTCACTCTCAAAGTACCCACAGAGTAGGAATATATATATATATGGAGAGAGAGAGAAAGAGAGGAGAGAGAGGGAGAGAGGAGAGAGAGAGAGAGAGGAGAGAGAGAGAGAGGAGAGAGAGAGGAGGGAGAGAGAGAGGGAGAGAGGAGAGAGAGAGAGAGAGGAGAGAGAGAGAGAGAGGAAAGAGAGAGAGGGAGAGAGTTGTCTTTTTCTTTTTTTTAAGTACTTTTTCTTTGTACTTCTTACAGATACGTTTTGGACATGTAAGTGTCAGTTGTTATTGTCAAGGACTATTATGAAGGGCTTTGAAGATCACTTAAAGACTGATATCTGCTGGAGGAGAAAAAGGATAGGAAATTATGGAGGAGTGAGTCACAAAGAATTTGGGTCATCTTCCCTTTGAAATTAAAAAAAAAAAGGAGAGATTTCAAACATTCAGAAAAGTATACAAAATATATAAATATAAACTGCTGAGATATAAAATGGATTATGCCATTTTATCATATTACCCTCAGGTCTTCCATTCTCTTCTGGATTTTTTCCCCTTTGTTTATTTGTAATAATACATAAGTAAGCTCCCCCCGCCCATCATCTGACCCCATATTCCTTCTTCCCAGGGATAACCTCTAACATAAGATTGATGTTCTTTCTCCCAGGCATGCATTTTTCTTTCTTTATTGGCATCATCAATAGAAATGAGGACAAATAATATTATTTTCTCCCTGATACGACTATTGATGGTGTGAATTAAATAAATTAATATATATGAAATGCATATAACAGTGTTTTACATATATTATATAGCCAAGAAATTTAGTTAGCTAGTAAGTTGTTATTTAGCTACATCTCCACAAGCTATATATTACTCTTTGAATGTATTTTAAATTTGATTAGGTTGATTACTGTGAAACTGATGATATTTGACCTTGTTTGATCTATATACAAAAAAAGGAATTTTATGTAATTCTATTATATATATAATGTAAATCTATTATATATATAATGGTTCCATTTGTGTATGTATATTGCATTGCATATAACTTTTAAATACAAAATAATGTATGATTATTCATATATCATATCTGCATTATTAATATTCACTGCTTGACAGAATTCCATTTTGTCATCATAACAAAATTTATGTAGGTTTTCTCAACTTGAGTTTCCACTGCATTGCTTCCATATTTTCACCATTATACAGTGTAGTTATGGACATCATTGCATGTGCTTTCTTATTTATTTATTTATTTTTTTTTTATTTTTATTTTTTTGAGACAGAGTCTCACTCTGTCACCCAGGCTGGAGTACAGAGGCGCTATCTCGGCTCACTGCAAACTCTGCCTCCTGGTTCCTGCCATTCTCCTGCCTCAACCTCCCGAGTAGCTGGGACTACAGGCGCCCGCCACCACGCCCAGCTAATTTTTTGTATTTTTAATAGAGACGGGGTTTCACCGTGTTAGCCAAGATGGTCTCGATCTGACCTCGTGATCCGCCTGCCTCGGCCTCCCAAAGTGCTGGGATTACAGGCGTGAGCCGCTGCATTCGGCCTGCATGTGCTTTCTTATGCATGAGTTAATTCATATAAAGTAAAACCTAAAAGTGGAATTCTCAGGTTCAATAGTATGCATGTCTTTCATTTCACTGGGAATGGCCAAATTATTTGCTGATGTTTGAACTGACATACATTCTCCTTAGGAATCTATTCATAGTGTGCAGCCTGCAAAAATAAGGATTTGCAAGTCAAAGACATTTCAGTGGAGCCTCAAACGTGCCTCTGAAAGAGGTCATCGGGGGGGATGTTTTCAGAAGAGAAATGTAAGCTCTAAAGAATAATCAAATGAAAATGCTGCAAATGAAAAACATGGTACAGAAAACCTGCGATCTGAGCCCAGGTGATTTATAGCAAGTTCTTCAAGGGATAGAATTGATTGATACTGGGGAAGTTTTTGAAGGCAATACTATGCATTTTGAGTGCTCTTCATGACTTTATATAGATAAAAATTTCTGTCTGAAATCATATTCCTTCTACCTAAAGGTCTTTCTTTAATTTTTCTTGGAGAGTAGGTATCCCTCAGCATTGATCTGAGAAATACTTTATTTCTCTTTTATTTAGAAAAATATTTTCACTAGACATAGAATTTTAAGCTGACATTTTTATTTTGGTTCATTAAAAATGCTACTCCTTTGTCTTCCAGTTTGCATGGTTTCTGAGAAGCCCGTTGTAATTTTTATCTCTGATCATCTGTAATGTGTATTTTTTCATGTGATTTCCTTCAAAAGTGTCCCTGTCCTTATATAAGCAGTTTGAATATGATGCATCTGTGCGTGGTAATTTTCCTCTTAGTGTTTTCTGAACCTGTTGGATTTATGTCTGTCATTAAGTTTGAAAAAAAATAAGCTTATTTATTCAAATGTATTCTATTCCATTCTTCACATATTGCAATTATGTGTAAAGAGTTGGATGCTGTTCACACTCTTGGATGCTCTGTGCTGTTTTTGTTGTTGTTTATTTGTGTTTTTTGCTTTTTCACTCTTTTGTACTCTTTGTGTTTAAGTTAGATAATTTCTACTGACCTATCTTCAGGTCTTGTAAATCTTTGCTTGGCTCTATCTAGACTACTGATGAACCTCTCAGAAGTATTCTGTACTGGTTTTTTGTTTGTTTGTTTGTTTATTATACTTTAAGTTCTAGGGTACATGTACACAACGTGCAGGTTTGTTACATATGTATACATGTGCCATGTTGGTGTGCTGCACCCATCAACCCATCAGCACCCATCAACTCGTCATTTACATCAGGTATAACTCCTAATGCAATCCCTCTCCCCTCCCCTGTCTCCACCACAGGCCCCAGTGTGCGATGTTCCCCTTCCCGTGTCCAAGTGATCTTATAGTTCAATTCCCACCTATGAGTGAGAACATGCAGTGTTCGGTTTTCTGTTCTTGTGATAGTTTGCTGAGAATGATGGTTTCCAGCTGCATCCATGTCCCTACAAAGGACACAAGCTCATCCTTTTTTATGGCTGCATAGTATTCCATGGTGTATATGTGCCACATTTTCTTAATCCAGTCTGTCACTGATGGACATTTGGGTTGATTCCAAGTCTTTGCTATTGTGAATAGTGCCGCAATAAACATACGTGTGTATGTGTCTTTATAGCAGCATGATTTATAATCCTTTGGGTATATACCCAGTAATGGGATGGCTGGGTCATATGGTACTTCTAGTTCTAGATCCTTGAGGAATCGCCATACTGTTTTCCGTAATGGTTGAACTAGTTTACAGTCCCACCAACAGTGTAAAAGTGTTCCTATTTCTCCACATCCTCTCCAGCACCTGTTGTTTCCTGACTTTTTAATGATTGCCATTCTAACTGATGTGAGATGGTATCTCATTGTGGTTTTGATTTGCATTTCTCTGATGGCCAGTGATGATGAGCATTTTTTCATGTATCTGTTGGCTGTATGAATGTCTTCTTTTGAGAAGTGTCTGTTCATATCCTTTGCCCACTTTTTGATGGAGTTGTTTGTTTTTTTAACTTTTATTTCTAGTGTTTACATGTGATTTTTTAAAAGTAGTTTTAATTTTTCTGCTGAAATCATTCATCTAATCTAGTATGCTTCCTTCTTTATTATACCTTTAACATTTTAATTATAGTAATTTTAAATGAGAAATTTCAACATCTGTCATATATGGGTCTGGATTTAATTTTTTTATATTTCTTGATAGTATGCTTTTTTTCTTGCTTTTTTTAAAATAGTTGTTTTGATGAAACTCAAAAAATTTCAAGATAACACAGAGAAGCAATTCAGAATTATATCAGATAAATCCAACAAGGAGATTAAAATAATTTAAAAGAATCAATCAGAAATTCTGTAGTTGAAAAATGCAAATGACATACTGAAGAATACATAGACGTTTCTTTTTTATTATACTTTAAATTCTGGGGTACACGCACACAATGTTCAGGTTTGTTACATAGGTGTACATGTGCCATGTTGGTTTGCTGCACCCATCGACTCCTCATTTACATTAGGTATTTCTCCTAGTGCTATCCCTCCCCCAGCCCCCTACCCCTGACAGGCCCCGGTGTGTGACGTTCCCCTCCCTGTGTCTTAATAGCAGAATTGATGAAGTAGACAAAACAGATTTCAAGACCAAAACTATAAAAAGGGGGACAAAGAGTGTCGTTATATAATGACAAAGGGGTCAATTCAGCAGGAAAATATAACAATTGTACATATGTATGAACCCCAAACTGAAGCAACCAGATATATAAAGCAAATACTAAAACTAAAGAAAAGTTAGACTCCAACAAAATAATAGCTGGAGACTTCAATATCTCACTCTTGGCATTAGACATATCATCTAGACTGAAAATCAAAAAAGAAACATTGGACGTAATCTGTACTATAGATATAATGGACCTAACAAGTCTTTACGGAACACTTCATCCAACAGCTAGCTGCAGAATACACATTCTTCTCCTCAGCACATGAATCATTCTCAAGGATAAACCATATGTTAGGTCACAAAACAAGTCTTAAAACATTCAAACAATATGAAATAATATCAAGCATCTTCTCTGACCACAATGGAATAAAACTAGAAATCAACAGCGAGAGGAATTTTGGAAACTATACAAACATGAAAATTAAACAATGTGCTCCAGAATGACCAGTGGCTAATGAAGAAAATAAAAAGAAAAATTTTAAATTATTTGAAACAAATGATAATTGAAACACAATATACCTAAACCTATGGGATACAGTGAAGGTGATACAAAGAGGAAAGCTTACAGCTACAAGTGCCCACATAAAAACAAAACAAACAAATAAACAAAAAAGCTTCAAACAAATAACCTGATGATGCATCTTAAAAAACAAGAAAAGCAAGAACAAATTAAACCCAAAATGAGTAGAAGAAAAGAAATAATAAAGATCAGAGCAGAAATAAATGAAATTGAAATAAATAAACAATACAAAAGATCAATAACAGGAAAAGTTGTTCTATTTTTTGGGAAAAGATGAACAAAATTGACAAACCATTAGCCAGACTAATTAAGAAAAAAAGAGAAAAGGCACATATAAATAAAGTCAGCAATGAAAAAGGAGGCATTACTACTGATACTGCAGAAGTACAAAGGATCATTATTGGCTACTATAAATAACTATGTGCCAATAACTTGGAAAATCTAGAAGAAATGGATAAATTCCAAGAAATATGCACTCTATCAAGAATGAACCATGAAGAAACCCAAAACCAGAACACACCAATAACAAGTAGTGATAACAAAGCTGTAATAAAAAGTTGTCCAGCAAAGAAAAGTCTGGAATCCAAGGGCTTCCCTGCTAAATTCTACCAAACATTTGAAGAACTCGTACCAATTCTCCTCAAACTACCCCCAAAAATAGAGGAGGAAGGATACTTCCGAACTCACTCTACAAGGCCAGTATTGCCCTGATAACAAAACCAGACAAAGACACACCAAATGAAAGAAAACTTCAGGTTGATATCCCTGATGAATACTGATGCACAAATCCTCAATGAAAGACTAGCAAACTGAATTCAGCAACACGTTAAAAACATTGAAAAGGTCATGACCAAGTGGGATTTGTTTCAAGGATGTAAGGATGGTTCAACATTTGCAAATCAATGTGGTACATTATATCAACAGAATGGAGGGCAAAAACCATATGATCATTTTAATTTATGCTGAAACAGCATTTAATACAATTCAGCATCCCTTCATAAATAAAAACTTCCAAAAAGCTGGGTATAGAAGCAATCTAAAACCTCAAAGTATTAAACTACTAAGAGCAAAAAATTGGAGAAACTCTTCAGGACATTGCAGTGTGCAAAGAATTCTTGAGTAATACTTCACAAGTACAGATAATCAAAGCAAAAATAGACAAGTAATATCACATCAAGTTAAAAACTTCTTCATAGCAAAGGAAACAATCAACAAGGTGAAGAGACAACCCAAAGGATGGGAGAGCATATTTGCAAACTACCCATCTGAAAAGAAATTAATAACTAGAATGTACAAGGGGCTCAAACAATTCTGTAGTGAAATAAAAAAATCTAATACTCCAATTAAAATTGGGGAGAAGATCAGAATAGACATTTCGCAAAAGAAGACCTATTAATAAAAATGGCAAATAGATATATGAAAAAGTGCTCAATGTCACTGATCAGAGAAATGCCAATCAAAACTACAATGAGATGGCATCTCACTCCAGTTAAAGTGGCGTTTATCTAAAAGGCAGGCAATAACAAATGCTGGCAAAAATGTGTGAAAAAGGGAAAGCTTCTACACTTTTGGTGGTAATGTAAATTAGTACAACCATTGTGGAGACCACGTTGGTGGTTCCTCCAAAAACTAAAATTAGCATTACCATATGATCCAGCAATTCCACTGCCAGGTACATATCAAAAAGAAAGGAAATCAGGATATTGAAGTTATGTCTCCACTCTCATGTTTGTTGCAGTACTGTTCACAACAGCCAAAATTTGGAAGCAACTTAAGTGTCCATCAACAGATGAATGAATAAAGAAAATATGGTACATAAACTCCATGGTGTACTATTCAGCCATAAAAAATAACGTGATCCTGTCATTTGCAGCAACACAGATTGAACTGGAGATCATTAAGTGAAATAAACCGGGCAGAGAAAGATAAACATGGCATGTTCTCACTTCTTTGTCAGATCTAAAAATTAAAACACTCGAACACATGGAGATAAAGAGTAAAAGAATGGTTACCAGGGACAAGGGTAGTAGTAGGATGAGGGGGAAGTGGGAATGCTTAATACATTCAAAAAATTGTTAGAATGAATAAGAACTAGTATTTGACAGCACAACAGGATAACTGTAGTGAATGGTAATTTAACTATACATTTAAAAATAACTAAAAAAGGCCGGGTGTGATGGCTCATGCCTGTAATGCCAGCACTTTGGGAAGCTGAGCTGGGCGGATCATGAGGTCAGGAGTTCGAGACTAGCCCGGCCAACATGGTGAAACTCCATCTCTACTAAAAATACAAAAATTACCCAGGCGTGGTGGCATGCCTCTGTAATGCCAGCTACTCAGGAGGCTGAGGCAGGAGAATTGCTGGAACCTGAGGCAAAGGTTGCAGTGAGCTGAGATCATGCCATTGCCCACCAGCCCGGGCGACAGAGTGAGACTCCATTTCAAAATAAATAAATAAATAAATAAATAGATAAATAAATAAATAAACAAATGTAATTGGATTGTTTGTAACATAACTGATAAATGCCTGAGGTGATTCCATTTACCCTGATGTAATTGTTATACATTGTATACCTATATACATTGTGTACCTATTTAAGTACCCCATAAATATATACCTACTCTGAACCCACAAACATTAAGAGTGAAGAATAAAATTATATATATATATATATATGCACACAAGTTGTCCTTTATTATTTAGATAAATGTCTTCTTGTAAGTTTAAAAATAAAACAGAATATTGAAAATTGAGTATTGAATTTCCCCTGGGTCATCCTTATTGATTACCAGATTTTCTTTAGAAATTCTTTTTTTGTGTGTGTGGGTACACGGTAGATGCATTCCATCAGATGTTTTGATACAGGCATGCAATATAAAATAAGCACATCATGGAGAATGGGGTATCCATCTCCTCAAGCATTTATCCTTTGAGACACACATAATCCAATTACACTCAATATTATAAAATGTATAATTAAGTTATTATTGACTATAGTCACCCTGTTGTGCTATCAAATAGTAGGTCTTATTTATTCTTTTAACTATTTTTTGCACCCATTAACCATCATTGGTCAATTATATTTTCTGTTTATGCTCTGCATTGGCATCTTTAAGGAGAAACTCTCTCCTATGATATTTTGACTGGGAGGGAAGCATTCAGTTGTTTTTAGTTGTAAGGGCTTCAGTTTATTCTAGATCCTATTGTATTTTTGTTCTAAGGTTCTGTCAGCATATTTACTCACTGAGAAGAATATCTAACAAAGGGGCTATTTTTCATTTGAGTTTTGCTTGCTTATTAAATCCCCTATTTCTGGTTAAGGCTGTTTACACAAAGTGAAAAAGTGAGAAGTAAACATGTTCCCATTTGCTTCAGGATTTACTCCTGAGTGTTATGTCCAGTTGTTAAAGAGCCTATACTTAAAGCTTCCAAAGGACAGATTATTTTCTTTCCTACAGGATTTTATTACATGTATTAGTCTGTTCTCACACTGCTAATAAAGACATACCCAAGATGGATAATTGATAAAGAAAATTAGGTTTAAAAGACTCACAGTTCCACATGGCTGGCAAGGCCTTACAATCATGGAGGGAAGTGAAGGAGGAGCAAAGGCATGTCTTACATGGCAACAGGAAAGAGAGCATGTGCAGAGGAACTGCCCTTTATAAAATCATCAGATCTCATGAGACTTATTCACTATCACAGGAACAGCATGGGGAAAAACCTGCCCCCACGATTCAATTACCTCCTACTTGGTCCCTCCCATGACATGTGGGGTTTAAGGGAGCTACAATTCAAGATGAAGTTTGGGTGGGGACACAGCCAAACCATATCATTAGAGTTAATGTGATCTATTTTCATTAGAAAGATTATGAAAATATTTATCAAAAAACCTTGTTTAACATCTAAAGCTTTTCTAAACCCTTCTGGTTTTCTGTACCATTTGAGATGCCATCACTGACCCTCAGTGTTTTTCTACCTCTGCCTTTTCCATCCCAATTTTTATGCATGCAGAATTATTTGTCTTATGAACTAATTGATTTACACAGGGAGCCCTGTCATGAATGAATAAGTTCAAAATATTTATCTTAATCCCTAAAGCATTTTTTAAATGCAGATTACCTAATAGAAGGTAGAAAATGAGGAATATGGTAACTAAAAATTGATGGAATGTATAGAAAACAAATAGCAAGATAGTAGGCTTAAGCACATCAATATTTGCAGTAAATGTAAACAGGTTAAGCACCCTAATTAAAAATCAGATACTGTCAGTCTTGACAAAAATGCAAGACCCAGTTATGATGTTTATAGAAGAAAGACATTTTAAACATAGAGACAGAAATTTGAAAGTTAATGATGGGAAAAGACATTTCATATAGCTACTAAGCATAAGGAAGCTATATACAAAGTAGACTTCACGACAAGGCATATTATCAGAGATAAAGAGTAATATTTCACAATGAGAAAAAGTCAATTCATAAAGAAGACACAATTTCTAGAATTTGTATTTGTTCTGTCCTTCAATTCAGTCCATTTATATTTATGTTCTCTTATTCTTTCCTTAATCCTTTAATCAATATATACACACAGGAGTATGATTTCTCTGTGAATTCTATTCCTTGTGCACTTGGGACTCTAATCCTTTGTTCTGTCTCAATTTCCTTTTATTTTTGTTTTGTTTGTTTCATGCCTGCAGATTTTCTCTCTTATGACAAATACAATTTATTTCTCATGGAAATTTTTGTCATGTTGCCTTAGCCAGATTTATGTTTGTGTAGGCTAAATTAAGGCATTTATTTAAATTTCAACATCTCTTTCTCTCAGGAACCCAAAACTTCATTTTCTTTTTTCACTGTGGTCACTGAAAGCCAAGCCTTTAGCATGCAGTTTGATAACCAGTTCTTCCCAGTTCCCTTTATAGTAACTTTCACACCAGGCTACCAAGAATAAAATAAAGAGAAAACAAAGCACCTTGCAATATAAAAAGGTCCTAAAACTAAGACTTGAGACATTTCAAATTGATGGTGGTGAAGATGGGAACGAAAAGCAAAGAAGAGAGGAAAAAATGAAGAAGTATCATCTCCTTCAATCTAATACTAATACTTTCTTTCTTATTTTTTCTCTTTTTTTTCCCTCCGGGATATCATGGCTTTCTATCTTTTCAGGAAACTCACAGTATTGATTATCCTTTCTTGTGTTGGCTACCTCTTTCTATATTATTGGTGTTCTCCCTCAATACAAAAATAAGTTTAAATTTCCTCCAATATTTAGTTACTTAGCATTCCTGGAACTGGGAAAGTAACAATTGAACACAGATCTAAAGGATAAGTTTGAATAAACTGGACAAAGGGCAAAGGTTGCAGGAGAAATATGCAAACCTCTTATGTAAAGGCCTTGTGGTGAGACGAGTGAATATCTCAGTTGTTTCAAAGCACTGAAAGAAGAGCAGCAGGCTGGAATGGTGAGATCCAAGGGAAATGCTGCATTCTATGAGATTGAAGAAATAGACACCTGATGTGTCACTGAGGCCTTGTCCATCATGTTATGGATTTTGTTCATCCTAATGGTATCCTAATGGCAAAAGAAAATGGTTGAAACATTTTTAACACTTTATTTTTAATTAAAAACTAAAAGTTGTATATATTTATGGGGTATACTGTGGTATCTTGAAATATGTTTTCAATGTGGAATGAAGACATTTAAAGGAGATTAGCACAATTATACTAGAATTTCCAAATCATGTTTAAAATGAGGGATTCTGGAAGAGATACTCTTTTTGCATATTCTCTACATTGTTTCTCAACTCTTATGCCCAATTTCCTATATGCTACCACAAACTTTTACTACAAATTTGATTGCTTAATGCAACCCATATTTATGACCTTACTGTTTTGGAGGTCAGAAGTTCAAAAAGGGCCTCACTGGACTGAAATTAAGGTGTTAGCAGGGCTGTACTCCTTATTAAGGCTCTTGGTGAGGATCTGTTTCCATGCCTTTTCTTGATTTTTACATTGCTGGCATTTCTTAGCTCATGGGCCTTTCCTCCATCCTTAATGCCAGGAGCATACATCTTCAAATTTCTTTCTGATTCCTACCATCTGCTTCCATCATCGCATCTCCCTCTCTGAGTCTTACCGCTTTACCTGCCTCTTATTAGAACACTTGTGATTATTTTGGAGCCATATGGATAATCCTACTTCAAGATTCTTAATATATCTGAAAAATCTCTTTTGCCATATAAGGTAACAACATGTTTGTAGTTTCTGGGGATTGGGATGTAGGCGTCTTCAGGAAGAAGAAACATTTTTCTGTCAACAACATCTTTTTTCATAAGTTTTATCACAGTTTGTGACTATAGGATTTTGTGGTTATTGCACAATTATCTTCTCCTCTAAACTCTAAACCATAGAGGCCAGGTCTCCAGCTTATAGTATTTATCATTGTGTCCCCAGCACTCACTACCATAGTGTCTGGCTCTTAATCAGTGCTCAGTAACTGTAGATTGAATGAATACACGAGTGTCTTAAAAGTAAGATTAGTTTATTCTGGAAGCAATGGATATGTTTGTGCCAATGTTTTTATACATCTCAACAGTGATGTTTAATCACATTGGGATAGTTATAGTTGACCTCAATTATTTTAGCCCTGTGTTTACCTATAGTTCAAATTCAACGGATTAATTACATATAGAAGTATTGATTACCCATTTTGAGACTTTGTGCTTCCAGCTCTATGCCGTGAGTGATAGAACTAATTGCCTAATTATAACTATTCTTATAATATTCTGTTTTATAAAATGTCAATGACTGAAATCATTACTCTGACTGTAATGTAGCTAAACCAAGTGTTACTTATAGTCATTTTATTACATAATTCAATTGTAAGTGTTTTAGAAATTGCTAGCTTTCTAATTTCTAATACACACTAATTTTTCTGACACTATCTGTTTTAGAGTTGTAACATTAAATCAAATGTTTGTTGATTGGGTTTAAAATATCACGCGAGCTTGAAGGTTTCTGGAATATAACCTGTATTTTTTAACCTTTGCAAAAGAAAAAAAATCTCTACTGTATTCTCCATCACCTAAGTACACAAGTCATCACTGATCTCTCCTTTTTTATTGCCTCCCTATCTGATCAATCACCCAGTTCTCTCAAAGATTTCTTAGGCCGTTTTCTTCTCTATATCCCTCCTTTGATTCATATTCTGATTATCTCTTACAAGAATACTGTAACACTCTATGAACTGGCTTCCCAAATTCTTGAGATGCTTCATTATATAACCTTTCTGTAGGTAATGTAGGTTACTTTTCCCTCTTTATGAAGGTGTTCTTCAGCATGAGATTTATTACTTTTAATTAAATAACACTAAAAAAATAGAAAGTCATTCAGGTCAAATAGAGGTAAATTCCAGTCAAATAGAAGTGGATCACAGATTTTTAGTTAAGGAAATTAGGTTTTCATTTTTTGGCATGTGGGTCAAACATTAAGAAAATATATTTTTATATATTGCTTTATTCATACATGGCAAATATATAACAAGAGAAATAGGCCAAAAACAATCAGAAGTCTCAAGTCTGAATCTATACCTCTCTATCAACTGTATGTGTGATGCTGGGTATATCGTCTGTCTGCTGATTCTCAGTTCTCGTGTCTGTAAAATCATTGATAAAAATGAAATTGGTGTAAGATTAAATGTACCTCTGCAGACACTTAGGCTCTTGAAGAGTACCCCCATCCTTGGTTTGGCTTAATAACGAAGATTTCATGGACATGTAAGAGAACAGCTGTGCCATACATGTGAACTAAATATTTGAAACAGGATCCTCAGGCTACCACAATTTCTTGTCTCTAGTTTTCCCTTCTGTCTTTTCATTGCTTTTTCTGAGTGTTATTTATGAAATGGTGACCTCATTTTATGTAGCCTTTTTTTTTTTTTTTTTTTTGGACAGTGTTTTGCTCTGTCACCCAGGCTGGAGTGCAGTGGCACAATCTCTGCTCACTGCAACCTTCTGTCCCCTGGGCTCAAGCAAGCCTCCCACCTCAGACTCCCGAATACTGAAACCACATGTGTGCACCACCAAATCTGGCTAATTTTGCTAATGCTTTTATTTTTTATTTTGTATAGAGACGTGGTTTCACCATGTTGCCCAGGTTGGTCTCCAAGTCTTTAACTCAAGCAATCAACCTGCTTCAGCCTCCCTAAGTGTTAGGATTACAGGCTTACATAGCCTTTCAATAAAACCCTTCAATGAACTTGAGAAATGATCCAAACCCCCTTTTTTTGTGGTATCTAGGTCCTCCAGGGTGTGGCTCCTATTTACGTTTCAAATTTTATCTTGTACTGTTCTCTCCCCTCTATGTGATATTCTGAGAAAATGCAAGCATTTAAAGCACCTCAGTATTCTCTTTTTCCCCTTTCACACCTCATCACATAAAATTTCCTCAGCTTAGGATTCTATTTTTTTTTTTGAGATGGAGTCTAGCTCTGTCGCCCAGGCTGGAGTGCAGTGGCCGGATCTCAGCTCACTGCAAGCTCCATCTCCCATGTTTACGCCATTCTCCTTCCTCAGCCTCCCGAGTAGCTGGGACTACAGGCGCCTGCCACCTCGCCCGGCTAGTTTTTTTTTTGTATTTTTAGTACAGACGGGGTTTCACCATGTTAGCCAGGATGGTCTCGATCTCCTGACCTCGTGATCCGCCCATCTCGGCCTCCCAAAGTGCTGGGATTACAGGCTTGAGCCACCGCGCCCGGCCAGGATTCTATTTTTTTCTTGTTTCATAATGGGTGTGTGTTTCTCCTTGAAGGCTTCAACTCAGCTGTGCTCCTTTTCTACAAAATCTTTTCAGACTGACAGTTTGTAGACATGCCCAAGCAGTGTTGATTATGATTTACTTTTTGCCAACATTGTATCTCATAACACAGGGCATAGTGTAATTCATTTTTGTGTTGGTTTTCATTCATAATTAGATCCCAAAGCACTGGGTTATGGAAGCCATGTATATACATTGTGTCCCTGTGTCTAGCACAACATTTTACACATGGTGTTCAGTAAATATCTCTTGAAAATAAAATGAATTCTGTGTTTAGGTCTAGGCTGAGCATGATCCAGTTTTGAGGGATAGTTTCAGGCAGGGCATTAAAGTATTAGAAGACTGTAAGTGATATCACCTTTTGAGGAACAGGATATTTTTCAGTGGGTTTTAAAATAAATAATATATAGAAATAATTAACTCAGTCAATGGTCTTTTTATTTAGATAAGTTAAAAGATTTTAAAAGACCTATATTTTGCAATTTGACTCAGGTCAGCATGTAGAAATGTTTTGATGAGATGGAAGCATTTTGTTTGTTTGTTTGCCAGAGGAGGAGGGAAGTTCTGATAAGTAGACTGCACCATGAATGAATATAAAAAAGACATATTTTCTAAAACGTAGATGCTTTAGATTTCAGTCTTTTAATTTAGGGAAGTACAGGTCCAGCATGGCTCTATGTTTGATGCTTAGAATGGTTTCTTCTCACTCTGGGACCCTTTTCTACAGAGTCAAATGAAGCACAGAATTCTTGAAGCATGTTAGTTTTCCCATGGGGGGATTCAGTATCTTTTCATTTAGTTGGAGGTAGATTCATTAGGACATTTGCCTTGTATATGTAGAGTAATGTATTTCCTTGGAATCAGAATCAGTGTTGGGACCAGAGTTGGAACAGGTAACAGCATGCATGTTTCTGTTTTTACTTATTCTGGTGCATGTCTCTCATATGAAAAGTCTTGTTTATTCAAAAGCTAAGAAGCATAATTGTCGAGTTGTAACATATTTTCATAAAGACATCCAAAATACTGAAAGAATTAGAGAAACTTAGCAGGTTTTCAGTTAATGAAATTAGATTTTTGGTTTTTGGCATTTGAGCTAAACATTAAAAAAAATATATATATATTATATATATATATATATAGCTGTAATCATAGATGACAAATATATTACAAGTGATATAGGCCTAAACTTACAACCAGGATTCTCAAGTTTGAATCTATACCCCTCTATCAACTGTATGTATGATGCCGGATATATTGTTTACTGATTCTCAGTTTTCATGTCTGTAAAATCATTGACAAAATTAAAATTGGTATAAGATTAAGTGTGCATACAGAACTTATAAAAAGCTGATGTCTTACAGAAGTATACTATAATTGTATCATTAGTAGAGTATTCATAAAAAATTAAAAATCCGAAACTATTATAGATCAGGGCTGATGTGCAGCATACATTATTGTTTGATAGAGCCTACTCTATCTAGTTCAGTATGCAGGCCATAGAGATTATTAAATACTGTTAATATCAATCTTCTTATAGAAGGTTTTGCTTCCTGTTTTACAAGTGTTCAATGAGAAGTAGTTGAATGTTGCTCACCTTCAATGTGAAGATTTCGATGTTCTTACAAGTTAGATTATTATAAAGTAAATGAGCTGAATTCAGAGATTCTAAAAAAAATAACATTGCTGCTGGCAGTCAGAACTTCCCTGGTTTTGTAGTAAACCAATAGAAGTAAATAAGATAATATTTGTGAGGCCTCTTGTAATCTGCAAAGAGCTATACAAACAATTGAGTGTGTGTGTGTGTATAAATACGTACATATATGTATATGGAATGTGAATGTCTGTAGAAAAATAATGTTTACAGGAAATTTTACAAATTAGCTAAATGTATTTACTTTAGATGGATCTCTAACTTGCAGTGACTTTGAGTTTTCAGCCAGTTATATTCAAAGAAGCATCACTAAATAGTTGTTCCAGTTGGTTAAGCTTGTCAATGCAAAACATACCATGAGCTAAGATTTACTAAGGTTTCCCTACGATACTTATTTGTTATGAGACTGAAATACTAGATAAGCAACATACTGAGGAAGAAGGACCTCCAGGACTTCAGGAAAGAAAGATTTCAAGCCTGTAGTTTTGAAATGCCGGTACAGACAGCTTGAACATGTGGCAAATGTAACTTAACTTCACAAAGATTTGTTCAATTGCCCAAGTGTTGTATTTCAGCATTTTAAAATCTATTTTAAAAATATGGAATTTAAAAACTATGTAGGGTTGCACACATGCTGGAATAAGCCAGGTTGTGTGTGTGTGTGTGTGTATGTGTGTGTGAGATTGTGTGTGTGTGATTGTGTGTGGGTGGGGTGTGCATGAGAGAGAGAGAGAAGGACTAGGATATTTTCTTGGACATAACTATAGTCACATTTTTTATTATCTTATGGATTTAGTTAAAACTTTATTCTGTCCTATAAAGCTAAGAAATTATTTTCACTTTGAACCATGAGCCTAGAAAGTTTCAAGACACGATGGAGTGGTCAATGGAGTGGCAACTTAAGAAACTTTATTTTCACTGAAATCACTTCTAAGGAAAGAAATTAGAGATTCTCTTACATAGGGTTTGATGGCAGAATACAGTTACCATATGCTGGACATTGCAATACATGGTATAAATATGTTATTTTTATCATTATCACCGGAACCCTGTGAAGTAGTATAATTAGCTCCATTTTACACATGAGAAAAGACTTAAAATATAAATAAGTTATCTAAAGTCTCATAGATAGGAAGTGGCAGTTCCACTTCTTGTTATCCATTTTTCCCATTATTTTCATCTTTAGCTTATATAATGTGGGCCCTTATCATAAATAAAACCTTCCAAATACTCTCAACACTTTTGATTCTTCCTTTCATCCCACTCCAACAGAATAAACCCATTTACTTGATTTGTTTAATCATGCAATTGAAAGCTGTACTTCTGAACAAAACAAGAAATATTTAAATCACTATGAACAATATGTTTTTTAAGCTGTGATAGTATCAATTCTGAGAAATATCATCGGTTTATGTAATGTTAAGAAATAAACAAACACATGCCTAAGTAAATACCAATACATTGTTTAATTTTCTGTTGTTGTGTAACACATCACAAATTTAGGGACTTAAAACAACACAAAATGATTATCTCACAGTGTATTTAGGACAGGAGCCTAGATCCAGGTTAGCTAAGCCCTCTGCTCAATATCTTACTGGGCTGAAATCAAGGTATTTAGTTGCTGCCTCTGGTATTTGCCACTGCTGCTTTCAAATTGGATATTGTTTCTACTGCTATTTCCATCAAAACAAAGACATTTCAGGGCCTCTTTTGTTATTTTGTCATTAATTTCTGATTTAATACCCAAAGCTGACATAGCTGCTTGTTGAATCTAATTTGTATGTCTGTGCTTTTGCTGCAAGGGAGGCTGGAAAAGCTATCAGAGGGACAGAACTCTTTGTGACATACCATAGAATCCTTTTAGCTTGTTTAAGCAAAAAGAAAAAGAAAAAGAAAAAAAGAAAAGAAGGAAGGGAGGAAGGAAGGAGAAAAGAAAAGAAAGAAAAAGAAAGAAGAAAGAAAAGAAAGAAAAAAGAGAAAGAAAGAAAAGAAAAAGAAGAAAGAAAGAAAGAGAAAGAAAGAAAGAAAGGAAAGAAAGAAAGAAAGAAAGAAAGAAAGAAAGAAAGAAAGAAAGAAAGAAAGAAAGAAAGGGAGAGAGAGAGAGAGAGAGAGAGAAAGAAAAGAAAAGAAAAGAAAGTACGAAAGGGAGGAAGGAAAGGAGGGAAAGAAATAAGGAAAATAATAATAGCCAACTCTCAGAATGTTTGGGACGGTGAAAACAACCAATTGTGAATGTTATATAGCCATACAATAAAATCAATGCACTTTTGCATTGTGAGATACTGTTACAGATTGCTACTTAGCACTTCTCTGGCTCAGGACTGGAAACCAGATGCTCTATTTCAGTTGCCTCACAAAAGTTTACATATGTCTACCTCTGCCATAAGGCTTACAAAAATATCTGATCACTACACACCCAGCCTCTACCTCATCTGCAACCAAGACTTATGTGAAGTTATAAGACTTGTAGAATCTAGGTTATATACCTGCCCAGTAGTTATAAGAAAGTATGAGGAATATATTTTTTAGTTTCCCAGCTTCTAAAATAGAGGAGGACAATACGTAAGCCCACTAAAATGGAAGTGAAGCAAATAAACCTGCAGTATCCGTCATAAGTGTAATAAGTACTTTTAGATTAATAATGAAAACTACTTTCCATCAAGATGTACAAAGTATTTCCTGAACACAAGAGTAGGGTTCAAATGCTAGACAGATCCAAAATGATAAATGTTCACGAGGGTGAGAGGAGTGAGCCCTCATCCAGTGTGCAAGATTTAAGGAATCACCAAACAAAATCAATATAAAGACTGCTTTAATGTCATATTAAAAAATAAATGCATTAAAAACAGTCATAATAAACAAAGGTCAAAATTTGAAATAAAGGATCTAAACCAGTGCCATGTGTACCATATTTGGGCTGAGGCAAAATGGGAAGTCAGCAATACCGATCCCATCTTAAGTGCCTTGCCCAGCCTTGAACGGGGATAGCACTTCCCTTAGTTCACTGTATTCTGAAAAGTGGCTGCCAGTAGCACTGTGAGCACCTGTCACTAGCTTCGCCACTGCAGTGAAAAAGAATTTCTCTTTTCTGTCATGTGTATGTGAATCCCACAGAATATACTGATTTATTCTACTGGGGTCATTGTCCGTTTGTGACAAGCACTTTGACTAGAGGGATGGGGGCACTCTGAGCAACCCCCTTTGGACTCCAAGACTAATGACCTCTCTAGGACATGTGGTAGGGGGAGAGATTCCTCAAAGCAACTAGAAGAAGAGGAATGTAAAAATGTAGCGAGCACAGAAAAGGTTAACGTGACAGTTTGATGTGTCCAGATTACTGTGAGAACCACTGTTCTGCGCTTTTCATCTGCATTCTTGCCTCCTACTCTCTATCCTTTAATTAGTATCCAGATCAATCTTTAGCCGGGCGAGGTGGCGGGCGCCTGTAGTCCCAGCTACTCAAGAGGCTGAGGCAGGAGAATGGCGTGAACTCGGGAGGCGGAGCTTGCAGTGAGCTGAGATCTGGCCACTGCACTCCAGCCTGGGCGACAGAGCGAGACTCCGTCTCAAAAAAAAAAAAAAAAAAAAAAAAACTGCAAACCTGGCTGGGCGCGGTGGCTCAAGCCTGTAATCCCAGCACTTTGGGAGGCCAAGACGGGCGGATCACGAGGTCAGGAGATAGAGACCATCCTGGCTAACACGGGTGAAACCCCGTCTCTACTAAAAAATACAAAAAAACTAGCTGGGCGAGGTGGCGGCGCCTGTAGTCCCAGCTACTCAGGAGGCTGAGGCAGGAGAATGGCGTAAACCCGGGAGGCGGAGCTTGCAGTGAGCTGAGATCTGGCCACTGCACTCCAGCCTGGGTGACAGAGCAAGACTCCGTCTCAAAAAAATAAAAAAATAAAAATAAAATAAAATGCAAACCTGATTCTATATTTCAGATTGCAATCCCCCACATTGCACTTATACCAAACCTTTGCATGATCTACTAAACCTACATGACCTAGCTTCAGCATTACTTCCAAAGCTTTTGTTTATTCCACACTCCACCCACTGGCTCACTCTGCTTTGTCTCTCTAGGATGTTCCAGTGCACTGACTTCATTCACATGTCAGCAATTCACACATGCTTCTCACTTAGATAACTACTTATTCTTTACATCTGAGTTTAAAAATCGCCTCCTCAGCTAAGCCTTTTCTGACACCCTAATTTAAAATTATGTTGTTTCTCACTCATAGCACTTACCAGGTTTCCTAGTTACATAATTATTTTCTAGGAATATTTCATGTACCCATCGTCCACCCCCAACCTTACTAGATTCTGAGGTCAATAATAGTAGGCATGTAACTGTTTTATTCAATTATGTTTCCTCATCTCCCACTTTTGTATGCTGTCTGACACATAGCAGGTGCTTGGTAATGTTTTTGTTGAATTAAAATAGAAATTGAGTCCCAGTTGAATATAGAATGAACTTCTTTCCTGCTTACTTCCAAGGCTAATTTTCTGTCATTTTTATTTTTCTTCTTAGGCCACCACTATTCTTGGAATAAATTATCTTTTGGTTAAGTTAGCCAGAATTGGCTTATAACCAGACACAACCTTAAGCGTTATAATTCCTAGTAGGGAATTGAGAGATTTTATTTTTAGAAGCAGGTTGAAGGCAATAAAGGGCTGTTTCTGATTCTCAGCATTTTCTTTGGCCTCTTCATCTCTGCTTTCAAGTGTTTCCTTAATTCTTTTCTAGAATATCTCCAACTGCTACCTTAGCCAAGATCCCAAAACTAATCCCAATAGAGACAAGACAAGTTTCACATCTTCAAACCTCTATCACCCAAGTGAGCTACATGTTACTTTCTAAATGTGCTGTACAACCTTGGTACATTTTGCTTCTTCTCTTTAGAAAGTCCTTATGATGTGGCAGAACCTACTCACCCACTTCATCCACCGGTTGACTTTTCGCTTATCCTTTGGGTCTCAGATTAGGCATCTCTTCCGGGAAGGCTTTACTCTTTGCATCAGAGATTGTTCGAGGTGTCCGTCTAACGTGTTCCTCTAGTCCCTTGTACTTTTCTCAGTTAGGGAACTTGCAAAATATATAATTGCCTGTATGCTTGTTTTCTCCTGCCATTGTCTCCTGTGGACTCCACTGTACACATTGTATTCCCAATACTTCGGAACCTCGTACATTATAGGGATCCATTAAATATCTATGCACTACACAAAGTAGGAAAACAAAACTTTCAAATGTCCTCAGTGCCAACTTACCTATTTGACCTTTCACTTTTTGCAACACACATGAATACACACATACACGCACACACACACACAATGCACAGATGCACAGCTTGGAATTGTCAATATTGGCTTGGTCTATGTTTTTCTCCTCCTTGACTCTTGTTCCTCCACAGTCAATTATTGATAGAGGCATAATTTACCATATACTTTCAGTGAAATACCCACCTATCAACCAGGTAGGTGGGTATTCTTATAGATTCTAACCCATGCCTATTACACACATCCTGCTGACTATAGTGGTGATAAAGATCCATTTAATGTAGTTTGTTGGGAGGATGGGGAGGAATAAACTTGAGAAATTCAAAAGATTTTGGTGATAGAGTTTTAGATAGATTATAAAGTAAAATAAATGTAGCAAAGTCCATGAAAGGAGATGCAAAGTACATTGAGGTTATATATGTACCAGCCTAACAAAAAGTATTGTAATAGATGCACGTATTTCAACACTTCACACAGAATATCTCTATATTCTTGCAGAGTCTTCATTAAGACATTTCTCTATATTACAGAACTGCTTCCAAATATGTCAACTTTGGTTCAGTATCTCTCTGAAAGTAATTGAAGCTTTGTTAAAATGACATTTAGTAGCATGTCCCTTATCCTGTATTTTCTTATCTTGTACTTATAATAACTTTCTCATAAAATGTATTTATCAAATTTTAATATTAATTCAGTACTGCTTCATTTATTTTTTATTGAAACAATGTAATTAAAGGACCTACTGGAAATGCCATTCATGTTAATGAAACTGTTAACTATTAAATTGTAGAAAACTTAATGTCTTTGCTGGTATATTGATGCCAAAGTGAACCAACTCTAAACTTATCCAATAATTGAGAAATTCTACTTCCTTATTTTTTATGCAATAAGAAATAAAAATACTGAGTCAGAAAAATCCACCTAATGCTTTGTAGCATCACAATAGTATAATTGACCATATTTTTTAAATCAGTGGCATGAGAATTACAACATTTGAAATCAGCTTTATGTTGATTTTAGTCATTAAAAATGTGCTATTATTTTTGAATATTTTTCAAATATTTTTGAAATATATTTAAACTATTTTTAAATATTTTATTTTTCTAAATTTTCTATGGCATATATATATATATATATATATATATATATATGTGTAAAACAAAGTGACTATGGAATTAGTGGCCTAAATTTCAAACAGATAAGGAAATATTTTTCAACTTCTCTCTTTATCAGAAGAGTCTACAGTAAAGTGCTTTGTCTCCCCTCCCTTTCTGATCTCTTCATTTTATCCTTGGGACTGCTTATGTATTTTGTAGTTTGAATCTTCTTAGAACAGTAAAATGTGTCTGAAGCATGCTAATGTTATAGAAATACCTTGAAAAATATTCTCAGTAAAATATACAATGGAATTTCTATACTTTCAAAACCATTTTAATTCTGACTGATATCCTGCTGGTAAACAGAGTAAAGACATAAAATATCCTATCTAGTACCATTAATCTTACAAATAGACTCTGAGTGAATAGTATGTTATTAGCGTTATTTGCTGACAGATACCAGAACTGGCCAGCTACTTAAATTACTTCCAGCTAGTTATCATTCCAGGACATTTCTCTTTGCTCACTCAGAGCATTTTAGGATATATGGCTTTTTTACCTAAAGTGTAATAAAAAATATATAAACAATTGGAATGGCCAAATAGTCCTTTCAAGTATTATGACTCCTAAAGAGTTGATATAGGTTTCCAGATCACTGCAGCTTTTCTTCTTTTACTTTACCCTTGAGCAGTGAGTGTTAACCTTGAATATAGGGACACTCAATATGTCAAAAAGCCTCAGAATGTTTCAATTGTTTTCCATGCTGCAGTTTAATTCTTAGCCTGATGTTTTCCAAGTCAGTCAACCACCTTATAACAGCAATATGTCCACAATAGCCAGTGAGCTTGGAATGAAACAGCAACAATACGGACTCTCTGTGATTTTTTTGTTGTTGTTGTAAATTCTGTAAGATGCTATGAAGATGAGATTTCTGACAAGGTGGTCCCTCAATTATGACAGCCGTAACTTCTTTGAGACGTTGGCTGAAATGAATACAAATTGCATTCAAATTCACCACAGTGCAATTTGTTGGCAAAATAATATTCAATGCACATGTTTTGGAAAATAGTGATGTTAACTTGTTCACTGAGTAAGGAACTTGGTAATTTTGACTTGTTTCATTGAGAACTTATTTGGATATTTTAAGCATATTTTTCATTTGTTATAAGTAGGATGGTATAGGACTTGGTGAAAAGATGGTATAGGACTTTGTGAAATTATCTCTTAGTTGAGATAACTGGGTGGGGGTATTTAAGGATGAGAGAGAGAGAGAGCAAGAGAATGAATTAAAATTTGACAATAGTTAAATCTTGGGAGCAGGTACTATCTCAGGCTCTATTCTAAGTGCTTTATATACATATAACTGCGTGGGATAAACAACTTTTTTATCCTTATTTCATAGAGGAGAAATGGAAAACTGAGGAGACTAAACGTCATGCCCAAAGTCATCTAATTAATTGAAAGTCAGCACAAAATCAATGCAAGCTGACTTTAATACTGATGCTCTTAAGTTCTGGGTTAACATATAAAGCTGTATCTTGTGTTTCTTTTTTTTCCTGAGAAGCTGTATTTTACCATGGAAAGACTGCAGACTTGCAGTTCAATTAAAAGGCCCAGAATTCAGAAACATCAGCAATAATTTTTGAAAAGAATCCTCAGATGGGGACACTACCACTAGAATAACTGAGCACTATCCACCTTTTTCTTTCCAGAAAAAAATTTCCAGCTACCAAGATAGGTCACTCTCTTAAATTCAAATCAAAGCTAATTTCTCTTTGAAACACTCACTGATTAAGCATATGTAGTTCAAATAGTAACAAACCCGCTGCTGGTTTAAAAGGCAAAGAATTATGGAAATCCACAAATATAGTCTCCATCAGCAGGTATTTGTTCTCAAAGGCTGCCCATATATCTCAACAATATTCTGCCTTCTTCTGTGATCTTTCAGTTTTTCTGGGAGAAATAACACTTAGGTGTTAATAAGCCATTATCACTTCTGGTTAACACTGTTTAGCAATTACTGATCTTTTAACAAAGAGATTCAGCCTCTAGGTTGTTCACAGGCAGCAGCAGTGGAAATAGCCAGTAAGAGAGAGGAACAGGATGAAGCAGCACAAAGAAAAGCATCAAGGGAAACACATTCAAAATGCAAAGTGCACATCTGAAACCAAAATACCACAATGTTTAATTAATGGCATATACAAAGATACTAACATATACAACACATGTGCCATGTACATTTAAACATGTCTTGGATATAAATAAATAGTTATTAGTTAATTGTCTAACACATTTATTTTCAAGCATGTTGTCCTTTCTGATTATAAAATCCCATGAAACCCATTTTAATTACTATCACTAGAGAGAAATGTGCACTGTACGTCAGTATAATTTGCCAAGTCAAAGTGAAAATTGCTTGGGTAAGAAGATGGTGATGATCAAGAGACGCAACTGGTGCTATTTCTAATGGCACCTTACATCTTTAAAAAGAATGTGGCAGTCCAGCTCAAACTAAACAATGAAAATATAAAGGGAGCTGTCAACATATATGTCATAGTGGAAATAAAAATAAATGGTTGAAGGGTGAGCGGTAAAAAGAAGAGATGAAGATATGGATATGTAGTTAGATATATAGAACAATTCAGTGGAAGAGAAAATAACTGCTTGGCAGAATAAATTTGAACATGACAGCCTTATAAAATAAGCCACAGAAACATGAGCATCTATGATAGAGTTGTAGAGAATAGCACTGTATCTAGCAGCTCTGCTTATTTTCCCGTTATAACGTTAAACACCCTGGGCCTAAACATTGCAGGCATCTTGTTTTGCAATGATCCTTTATTGAGGACTCCCTCTAAATGCAGGAGAGAGAATATACTCACTTTTCAGATAATTGTATTGTTACAGTTTTTATTTTGGGTGGTTTGATTCCTATTTGGGAACTTCAATATGAAGTAGAATGCCTTTACGGAACTGTAGTAATGACTTCTTCATGCATGGAGTCGATATTCACCTCTTTCTGAGCCAGCATCTCACCAATTCAGAAGCAGAAGCCAACACAGAAAACTCTCCTTTAAATCCAAGTTTTAAAAAACAGTTAGTGTAAATACCACTGTTGCAGAAAGCGATGGATTCAAGTTGGTCCCAAGTCAGTTTTAAAATGTATAAAGTTGTTGTAAATAGGTGAGGGAGAGCTATGTTAATGGAGAGAGACTAAACCCAGGTTGCCAGAATGAATTTGAAAAAGGCAATACAACAAGTTGAAGTAGGCAAATGAAGTAAAAAGACCAGAAAATCCAAATGTTAGGACATGAAAGTTAGGGTCTAGTACATAATTCAGGTATCTGTCAGACTAACAGGAGAAGGGTCATTAAATAGGGCTGTGTTCTCTGATCCAATGGCAAAGATTATTCTACTTGGGTTGCTATGCTTCTCTGAAGTGCAAAGACAAGAAGGGAATTACAAATGTATAGTTACAGATAAAGACATAAAGAAAGACAAATCAGTACTAAAAGATGGTGATTATGCAGTAGCAGTGTCCACAAGTGTATAAACAATGATTGAAAACAAAAATGACTCTAAGACCAGATAGGTAACAAATGCGTGATACAGGCTTGAGAGTACATGTTCTGCATAAAGCGGGTAGCTCTAAATCAGCTTCAGCTCATTATTACCACTAAAGGAAAGGTAGGTCCAGGGTCCAATTTCTTAACCTGATTTTTCAAGAAAAGCCAAAAATCTGTATTTTTATTATAAATTTTTTCACGTTTATATTGGGTTAGTATCATTAAATCTCACTTGTGGCTAGGGTGGCAGTATCTATAGTGCCAGATAATTTATAGTCCAAATGAACACTAGAAAATCAGTAACAAGTCCAGTGGTTACTCTAATCAACACAGGACTTTGTCATAATTACCAAATCCCAAAACATTACAACCAAAGGCTCAGAGGTACTGACGTCAATAAATTATGGTCCAGAGAAACTCAAAATGCGTAAAATGATTAAAAAGAAACTAAAGGCTGGTAAAACTGACACCAGATAAGGTAAATTGTAGTTCAAAATATTTTATACTGTTATAAAATAAATTTCATACCAGTATAATTAGGCATTTAATGATATAGCATCAACATATGCATTGACACCCTGTCAACATTTTGACAGAAACACAATTGTTACAAGAGTATTTAACATACCACTCTTTTTTTCAGAAAACTCTAACAGTAGTTTCATTTATTTATTTTAGTAATATTTATTTATTTTTTTATAATTATACTTTAAGTTTTGTGCAGATTTGTTACATAGGTATACATGTGCCATGGTGGTTTGCCGCACGCATCAACCTGTCATCTACATTAAGTATTTCTCCTAATGCTATCCCTCCCTTTGCCCCACACCCCCCACAGGCCTTGGTGTATGATTTTCCTCTCCTTGTGCCCATATGTTCTAACTGTTCAACCCCCACTTATGTGTGAAAACATGTGGTTTTAGGTTTTCTGTTCATGTGTTTGTTTGCTGAGAATTATGGTTTCCAGTTTTATCCATGTCCCTGCAAAGGACATGAACACATCCTTTTTTATGGCTACATAGTATTCCATGGTGTATATGTGCCACATTTTCTTTATCCAGTCTGACATTGATAGGTATTTGGGTTGGTTCCAAGTCTTTGCTATTGAGAATAGTGCTGCAATAAACATACATGTGAATATGTCTTCATACTAGGATGATTTATAATCCTTTAAATATATGCCCAGTAATGGGATTGCTGGGTCTAATGATATTTCTAGTTCTAGATCCTTGAGGAATCACCACACTGTCTTCCACAATGGTTGAACTAATTTACCATCCCACCAACAGTGTAAAAGCGTTCCTACTTCTCATATCCTCCCCAGCATCTGTTGTTTCCTGACTTTGTAATGATTGCCATTCTAACTGGCATAAGATGGTATCTCATTGTGGTTTTGATTTGCATTTCCTTAATGACCAGTGATGATAAGCTTTTTCTCATATGTTTATTCACCACATAAATGTCTTCTTTTGAAAACTGTCTGTTCATATCCTTTGCCCACTTTTTGATGGGGTTGTTTAATTTTTTTCTTGTAAATTCGTTTAAGTTCCTTATAGATTCTGGATTTTAGCCCATCCCTTTGTCAGATGGATAGATTGCAAAAATTTTCTCCCATTCTGTATGTTGCCTGTGCACTCTGATGATAGTTTCTTTTGCTGTGCAGAAGCTCTTTAGTTTAATTAGATCCCATTTGTCTATTTTGGCTTTTGTTGCCATTGCTTTTGGTGTTTTAGTCATGAAGACTTTGCCCATGCCTATGTCCTGAGTATTATTGTGCAGGTTTTCTTCTAGGGTTTTTGTGGTTTTTGGTAAAATTAAAGATTTACATTTAAATCTTTAATCCATGTCGAGTTAATTTTTGTATAAGGTGTAAGGAAGGAGTCCTTCAGAAAGTTTCAGTTTTCTACGAATAGCCAGTTTTCACAACACCATTTATTAAACAGGGAATCCTTTCCCCATTGCTTGATTTTTGTCAAGTTTGTCAAAGATCAGATGGTTGTAGATGTGTGGTGTTATTTCTGAAGCCTCTGTTCTGTTCCGTTGGTCTATATATCTGTTTCAGTACCAGTACCATGTTGTTTTGGTTACTGTAGACTTGTAGTATAGCTGGAAGTTAGGTAGCCTGATGCCT
The DNA here is from genome assembly GCF_047675955.1 of Chlorocebus sabaeus. Taxonomy (NCBI): domain Eukaryota; kingdom Metazoa; phylum Chordata; class Mammalia; order Primates; family Cercopithecidae; genus Chlorocebus; species Chlorocebus sabaeus. Next base: position 44,499,063 of record NC_132919.1, read on the forward strand.
CCAGCTTTGTTCTTTTTGCTTAGGATTGTCTTGGTCATACAGACTCTTTCTTTGTTCCACATGAAATTTAAAGTAGTTTTTTTCTAATTCTGTGAAGAAAGTCAATGGTAGCTTGATGGAAGCAGTATTGAATCCAGAAATTACTTTGGGCAGTATGGTCATTTTCATGATATTGATTCTTCCTATCCATGAGCATGGAATGTTTTTCCATTTGTGTCTGTCCTCTATTATTTCATTGAGCAGTGGTTTGTAGTTCTCCTTGAACAGGCCCTTCACCTCCCTTGTAAGTTGTATTCCTAGGTATTTTATTCTCTTTGTAGCAATTGTGAATAAGAGTTTGATAACGATTTGACTTTCTGTTTGTCTATTATTGGTATATAGAATGCTTGTGATTTTTACACATTAATTTTGTATCCTGAGACTTTGCCGAAGTTGCTTATCAGCTTAAGGAGATTTTTGGGCTGAGATATGGTTTTCTAAATATACAATCATGTCATCTGCAAACAGAGATAATTTGACTTCCTCTCTTCCTATTTTAATACCCTTTATTTATTTCTGTTACCTGATTGCCCTGGCCACAACTTCCAATATTATGTTGAATAGGAGTGGTGAGAGAGGGCATCCTTGTCTTGTGTCAGTTTTCAAAGGGAATGCTTCCAGCTTTTTCTCATTCAATATGATATTGGCTATGGGTTTGTCATAAATAGCTCTTATTATTTTGAGATATGTTCCATCAATACCTAGTTTATTGAGTGTTTTTAGCATAAAGGGGTGTTGAATTTTACTGAAGGCCTTTATTTTTTTCACATCTATTGAGATAATCATGTGGTTTTTGTCATTGGTTCTGTTTATGTGATGGATTATGTTTATTGATTTGCATATGTTGAACCAGCCTTGCATTCCAGGGATGAAGCTGACTTGATCATAGTAGATAAGCTTTTTAATGTGCTGCTGGATTAGGTTTGTCAGTATTTTATTGAGGATTTTCTCATAGATGTTCATCAGGGATATTGGCCTGACATTTTCTTTTTTTTGTTGTGTCTCTGCCAGGTTTTGGTATGAGAATGATGTTAGTCTCATAAAATAAGTTAGGGAAGATTCCCTCTTTTTCTATTGTTTGGAATATTTTCACAAGGAATGGTACTAGTTCCTCTTTGTACCTGTGGTGGAATTCGGCTGTGAATCAGTCTGGTCCTGGGATTTTCTGGTTGGTAGGCTATTAATTACTGCCTCAATTTCAGAACTTGTTATGGATCTATTCAGGAATTTGACTTCTTCCTGGTTTAGTCTTGGGAGGGTGTATGTGTCCAGGAATTTATCCATTTCTTTGAGATTTTCTAGTTTGTTTGTGTAGAGGTGTTTATAGTATTCTGTGATGGTAGTTTGTATTTCTATGGGATCAGTGGTGATCTCCCTTTTATCCTTTTTTATTGTGTCCTTTTTATTCTTCTCTCTTTTCTTCTTTATTAGTCTGCCAAAGGTGTATCCATTAGGACAGACTAATAACAAGCAATAAGATTGAATCAGTAGTAAAACATCTTACAATAAAGAAAAACCTAGGACTAGATGGATTCATAGTCAAATTCTTCCAATATATTATAGAAAGAACTAATACCAATTCTCCTAAAACTATTGCAAAATAATAAAATAGGAAGGAATTCTGAATTCTTTCTATGAGGCTTGCATCACCTTGATATCAAAACCAAAGTCCCAACAACGAAAGAAAACTACATGCCAATATCCCTGATGAACATAGATTCAAAAATTGTCAACAAAATTCTAACAAACAACATTCAACAGCACATCAAAAAAATAATACACCATGATCAAATAGGATTTGCATCAGGGATGCAAGGATGCATATGCAAATCAATATACATGATACATCATATCAACAGAATGAAGGACTATATTAGTCCATTATCCCACTGCTATAAAGAAATACCTGAAACAGAACCTTTTCCCCATCATCTTGGCTATTAGTACTTCCCTTTCTCTTAGTTATGCAAATTTATGCAGCCTGCTTCAATTTCTCCCCTGAAAATAGTTTTTTTCTTTTCTACCACATGGCCAGGCAGCAAATGTTTCAAACTTTTATGCTCTGCTCCCTTTTTAAATATATGTTCCAGTTTCAGGTCATTTCTTTATTCACGTATGTGAGCTTAGGTGCTTAGAAGCAGCCAGGCCGTATCTCAAATGCTTTGCTGTTTAGAATTTTTTTCTGCCAGACACACTAAATCATCTCTTTCAAGTTCAAAGTTTCACAGATCCCTAGGGCAGGGGCACAATGCCTCCAACCTCTTTGCAAATGCATAACAAAAGTGACCTTTGGTCCAGTTTCGAATTAGTTTCTCATGTCCATCTGAGACTTCTTCAGCCTGGCCATTTCTGTTCATATCACTATCAGCATTTTGGTCAAGACAATTCAACAAGTCTCCAGGAAGTCCCATACATTCTCTCATCTTTCTGTTTTCTTCTTATCCCTCCAAACTGTTCCAACCTCTGTGTGTTAACGAATTCCACAGCTGCTTCCATATTTTCAATTATCTTTATAGCAATACCCCACTCTTAGGTATGAATTTTCTACATTAGTTCATTCTCATACTGCTATGAATAAATATCTGAGACTAGGTAATTTATTAAGAATAGTGTTTAATTGGCTCACCATTCTGCAGGCTGTACAGGAAACATGGCTGGCGAGGCCTCAGAAAACTTACAATCATGACAGAAGGTGCAGGGGAGCAGGCATGTCTTACATGGCCAGGCAGGAGGAAGAAGAGAGTGAAGTGGGAGGTGCTACACACTTTTAAACAACCAGATCTTGTGAGACCTCACTTGCTAGCATGAGAACAGCAAGGAGGAAATCTGCCTCCATGATCTAATTACTTCCCACCAGACCTCTCTGCCATCACTGGGGTTTACCATTTGACATGAGATTAGGTCCAGGACACAAATCCAAGCTATATCAAGGACAAAACTATCTGAGCATTTCATTAGGCACAGTAAAAACATTTAATAAAATTCAACATCCTTTCATGATAAAAACTCTCAACAAACCAGGCATAGGAGTATACCTTAACATAATAACAGCCATATGTAACAACCACAGCTAACATCATACCCAAATAAGGAATAATTGAAAGCCTTTCCTGTAAGAACAAGACAAGAATACACACTTTCACTACTCCTATTCAACATAGTACTGGAAGTCCTAACTAGAGCAATCAGGCAAGGGAAAAAAAATAAAAGACATGTAAATTGGAAAAGAGGAAGTCAAATTTCCCCTCTTCGCTGAAGACATAATCTTATACCTAGAAAAACATAAAGACTCTACCAAAAAACTCTTAGATTTGGAAAATCTAAGATTAAAAAATAGAAATAGATTTTAAAATCTATTTTTAGATCATTAAAAATGATACAGTATATGTGTTTCAAATATATGTCAAATATTTTACAATAAGAGTACATTGTTGGATTTCATCAGAAATGAGTACTATTTTTCAAAAGGAAAATAGATTCATTTAATTTTGTAAAATATGAAATCCTTCAAGGGCACAAAAAGGAATACTTTCATAAGAATATGATCGGGGCTAGGAGGCTCAACACTGTATCTGGGTTGAAATATGAATAGGTGATAAGAAAATGAAGACAATACATAAAGACTCAATACTTTGGTGGTAGAGTTAGTGCCATTACTAAAAGGAGACCTATATATGATTAACAGGGTGATAAATTGACTTAATACGGAAACAGTCTATGCTTTCTTTGGTTAAAAAATACATATGTGTATATATATGTATATATGCATATATATGCCTTTATATATATGAGATATGTCTTTTAACCAATGAAAGCATAGACTTCATATCTTTATATAGAGAGATAGATATGTCCATATGTCCATATATATCTGTATCTGTATATATATATAGAGAGAGAGTAATGGCTGAAGTAAAGGGAAAGGTCTAATTAATACAACAATTCTTTGAAGAGCCTGGACCCAGTAAAGTACTTCTAAAAAATAGTTTTGGCAAATGGCTGACAATTTCATGGAACTAAGAAGGAAGAAGAGATCAAAATGCAATTGAGTTTTGGGGTGAGGAGATAAAGTGCAGTAAGTTAAGGGAGTTTTGATTAAAAATAGTCCAGGCGCAGTGGTTTATGCCTGTAGTCCCAGCACTTTGGGAGACTGAGGCAGGCGGATCACAAGGTCAGGAGTTCGAGACCAGCCTGGCCAATATGGTGAAACCCCGTCTCTACTAAAAATACAAAAACTAGCTGGGTGCAGTGACCCATGTCCGTAGCACCCAGCTACTCAGGAGGCTGAGGCAGAAGACTCGCTTAAACCCAGGAGGTGGAGGTTTTGTTGAACCGAGATCGCACTACTGAACTCCAGCCTGGGCAACAGAGCGAGATTCCGTCTCAAAAATAAATAAACAAACAAACAAATAAATAAAAAGATCCACTATTTTCTTAGTGATATGCAGGAGGTAAAGAGAAAGGTATGGGGCATGACATAATGATAGGGATGGTGGTGGTGATAGGGAAAGCAACTGGAAGAGAGTTGTGATATTGCAAAAGTTTGAAGAGTTTTTCGTTCTGTAATCTAGATTGGATAGGAAGGAATTATGGGATTGGGAGAGTATTAAAAACTGTAGGATTTGGTATTAGATCTCAGAATCAAAATAAAAAAAAACAAAGAAAAGAAAGTCACTATTTCTCTTATTAAAAATATTGTACCTCTTCAAATTGATATTAAACCAGTACAACTCTCAGCTTTGACATGAACTAGTCACTGTCTTTTTCTTTGGTGACCTTTCAGCATGGCTCAAATGGAACAAGGTGCCAGTAAGCAAAACATGCCTTTTGATTTTTAGCCACTCACATTCGAAAGTGTTTCTTCCTAGCTTTAGGAAAAGTAAGCATCCAGATTTTATGAACCGTTGTTGTAAGAACATTTAAACTTACAGAATATACAAATTGGAGGACTCTTATTCATATCTCTATTAACAAAATAGTTACCACAGTATTTTCTTAGCAAAGTCAATTTTTCTAACAGACTGGCATTCTATTGAGTGTCTTTGAGACTTTTCCCACTAATACATCTATGATTGATGATCTGAAATATGTGATAGACACTTGTGATAGATGTTGAAAATATGTGAAACTCAATTCTTTAATGCTACAAAAACAGTTCTGAAATGATAAAATTAAAAGGGTTAGGGTTCAATTTGCAACTATTGGAGAAAATTGTAATTTACTGATTTTTATTAATTAGTAACTGTAAAGTGATGTGAACCATGGGCATTTATAAATAGTCAATTACACAGCAACATGAGACAGTAAAAATACATACCCTAAAGAACTGACAGCCTATAGTGTGAATACTAGCTTCATCGATTACCTAGTAACCTTGGACAAGCCCTTCAACTAAATTAAATCTCAATTTCCTTATCTGTAAAATGGAGACAATAATACTATTTACCTAAAGTACTTGAATTCTTATGAGGTGCGAGATATATAAAATGATTTTTGTGAACTATAAAGCCTCATGCAAGCATTAGTATTATTATATTTTGTACCTGTAATCTATAGATTAGCATATGGAGCCTTGAAAAAAATCACATGAAATCAGAAAGGACTTGTAAGCAGGCAAGGTTATCTAATACATTCACCTGGAAAAATAATGGATTTTTTTTTTTAAGTTTCAGCCTTGGCACCCACTGGACAAATGGGTCACCTTGATGCATAGTTAACTGAATATTCTGGCACAGGCTGGCACCTATGTCAGCTTCTTCCTGTAAGGGCTGAAGTGACAAAGAATTCTATCATGGGCAGAGCTTAGTAATAAGAAAAAAAAAAAAAAACTGAGCTATTTAGATTTTTATTTACATTGAGCCTTCAGGCCAAGCCAAAATTCTCACTTCCTGTCGACTGTGTCTGTTACACAGAGAAAAATATTCTAACTACAATTGCTATTGTTCACACTATTTTGTTATTTTTAAAGAGTGACTCTGGCAGGGATTCAGCTGAAAGATAGAAGAAATAGCATCTAAAACAATAACCATAAATAAAACATGAAATCTACAAAATAGAGTGCTTGATGCATATCTGACCTGAATGCTGCATCAACCTTGGGCGAAACAGCTGGATCACAAAGCAAGACAAAGATTCACAAAAGGTCTAGTCATCACATGAAATACAGAAAGGTAAATTTAGAACAAATGACTATTGTTCCTACTTGCAAGTTTTTGATGTATACAATTTCTACGATGCAAAATTTTTCACAATCCAATTTTACATTGCCCAACGAAGTGATTTTTAGAATTTATTCTCAGAATGTGTGCTGGTAGCATGTGGGCTGTTTGAGTTATGTGTTTAAAAGAGGAATTCCTATTTTTATTTAGTGCATTGCACTCTAGATTTTATGTTATTTTAAAAGTAAAGCATGTTCAATATCAAAAATAAAGTTATATAATCAGGGACCACTACCAAGTGTACATAGATTATCATCATCAACACTTTTGTGTGTGTTTCTTTCAGTATCTGTTTTTCTATTTCTCCCCGTGTGTGTAAGATACTTTATATCTATATCATGAATACGGTTTGAAAAGATGGCTTTTAATGGCTGCTTAATATTTCATTGCATACTCAAGTACATCACATTTTCTTCTGTAAGTCAGAAGGGTTAAGTTTTTATTTTTTTTAATTAATTTATTTATTTATTTTTTATTATTATTATACTTTAAGTTCTAGGGTACATGTGCATAACATGCAGGTTTGTTACATATGTATACTTGTGCCATGTTGCTGTGCTGCACCCATCAACTCGTCAGTACCCATCAATTTGTCATTTACATCAGGTATAACTCCCAATAAAATCTCTCCCCCCTTCCCCCTCCCCATGATAGGCCCCGGTGTGTGATGTTCCCCTTCCCAAGTCCAAGTGATCTCATTGTTCAGTTCCCACCTATGAGTGAGAACATGTGTTGTTTGGTTTTCTGTTCTTGTGATAGTTTGCTAAGAATGATGGTTTCCAGCTGCATCCATGTCCCTACAAAGGACACAAACTCATCCTTTTTTATGGCTGCATAGTATTCCATGGTGTATATGTGCCACATTTTCTTAATTCAGTCTGTCACTGATGGACATTTGGGTTGTCAAGTTACCAACAAGTTTCTTCACAGAATTGGAAAAAAATGCTTTAAAGTTCATATGGAACCAAAAAAGAGCCCGCATCTCCAAGACAATCTTAAGTCAAAAGAACAAAGCTGGAGGCATCACGCTACCTGACTTCAAACTATACTACAAGGCTACAGTAACCAAAACAGCATGGTACTGGTACCAAAACAGAGATATAGACCAATGGAACAGAACAGAGTCCTCAGAAATAATACCACACATCTACAGCCATCTGATCTTTGACAAACCTGAGAGAAACAAGAAATGGGGAAAGGATTCCCTATTTAATAAATGGTGCTGGGAAAATTGGCTAGCCATAAGTAGAAAACTGAAACTGGATCCTTTCCTTACTCCTTATACGAAAATTAATTCAAGATGGATTAGAGACTTAAATGTTAGACCTAATACCATAAAAACCCTAGAGGAAAACCTAGGTAGTACCATTCAGGACATAGGCATGGGCAAAGACTTCATGTCTAAAACACCAAAAGCAATGGCAGCAAAAGCCAAAATTGACAAATGGGATCTCATTAAACTAAAGAGCTTCTGCACAGCAAAAGAAACTACCATCAGAGTGAACAGGCAACCTACAGAATGGGAAAAAATTTTTGGAATCTACTCATCTGACAAAGGGCTAATATCCAGAACCTACAAAGAACTCAAACAAATTTACAAGAAAAAAACAAACAACCCCATCAAAAAGTGGGCAAAGGATATGAACAGACATTTCTCAAAAGAAGACATTCATACAGCCAACAGACACATGAAAAAATGCTCGTCATCACTGGCCATCAGAGAAATGCAAATCAAAACCACAATGAGATACCATCTCACACCAGTTAGAATGGCGATCATTAAAAAATTTTTATTTTTTAAAGTATTACAAATAATACTTTCAATGTGGTTTCAGATTTCTATTTCCTTAGGATAAATTCTTAGCAATACATATATTGTGACACATTCTTTTTAAAGTTATTAATACAAGAACCTTGTGCTTTCTATAAAAATTATTACATAATAAAAAGGTGAAGTATTTAAAGCAATTGGATCCATGTAAAATAGGAAACAATTAAGCTTGATTAAGACAAGTAGAGTTAACCAGATAAATGAGGCAGGAAGGATGTTACTAGTATGATGGATCTCTGCTCAGGCAAAGAAGAAACAAAGAGGGTTTTTAAATGCTTCCCTTCCATTTGAGGTGACTGGAATCTTGGACATGCTAGTATCCCTAAAGTATGCTTTTTAAAGAGGATTCATGTACAAATTTCTAATTCTTATGAGATGCGAGATATATAAAATGACTTTTGTGAACTCTAAAGCGTCATGCAAGTATTAGTATTATATTTTGTAGCTGATACTTTAGGCAATGGAAAATGTTTGTTTATAATTTGCTCACCTAAATGAATAGAAATGTTTATGATTTTTTTCACAGGAAAGTTTTTAGTTCAAGTTATTATTCTAAATATATAGTGTAATAACCATGATCATAGCAGGATGCAGATGGCACTCTCAGAAAGGTTATCAAAAAGAATTTCAATGAAGTGACTATTTCGAGAGGTTGGGCAGAGGAAGGGGAACCAACAAGAGCTGGGGGAACCCAAGGCACTAGAAAGAGTGGGACCCATTATAAGCCAGGACATGCAGGTTCAGAGAGAGAAAATAATATTATCTCAACCTAATTGAGAGCTATGGCTGCCAGAGAGAACCTGTAATCTAAGATGCAGCTACTGCCAAAAGTACAGCTCAAAAAGTTGGATTGGGAGAACATATTGGAGCATACTTCAATCTCTCTCTCTCTCATCCTCTCATCTCCTGCCCGCCTCTTCCATTGGCAGAATCCAACAAGAAGCTGGAGTCCAGTGAATCCTATCTGTAGAATTCAGATGTCTTGAGCACGGGTCAGAAGGAAAAATCTGGGAAAGGATACACCTCCTTTAAAAAGATTAGGCAAGGCAGATAATATACAATCTACTCATGTTTGGATTCTCAGGAGACTTGTTTGATGAAATAGCTGTTTCCTATCTCTTGAGAGCAAGGCTCAAAGGAGCACATCTAAGAAAAAAGCTTACAAAAGCAACAAAACATACCCAGCTTCCTCTCATCATCATTAAGAATCCACATTTCATAATAATCAGCAGGGATTACATCAGATGAGTTGGGAGGATCCAAATTCCTAACGTGATCTCAATTTGCAAATCAGAGAGAAATTTCTGGATAGATTTGGCCTAAGTTTATTTTTTGGCACCAGTGGAATTGGTTGTGTTTTCCTCTAACAATAGATCAAAGAATATAAAAACCATTGAATAGTTAACATCATGGTATATATCAATGTTAATTTACTGGTGTTCATCAATGGGTCATGGTTACATGGAATGTAAATATTAAGGGAGCTGAAGACAATATAAAAACTCAAAACTATCTTTGTATTCTTCTGTAAATTTAAAACTCTTTCAAAGTAAAAATTTAAAAATCAAAAAAAAATGTCAATCAAAGAAAAAATAAAAATGAAGCATTCTCTGAGAAAATGTAATTTATCCTCCTATCTATTTATAAAGTAATGAGATTTGACAGACTGCTGTGCAAGGTTTTAAAAGCAAAAAATATGTGCTCAGATGAAAGAAGCACAATGCATAGATTCTCTAATGAAATTGTCTGGGTTCAAATTCCTGCCATTCACTGACATGTAGATCTTAGGAAGGTCCAAAGTCCATGTCTCAGTTTCCTCATATGCAAAATGGGATAATACTAGTACTTATCATTTAAGGGCTCTTGTGAAAGTTAAATACAATTATGTATTTAAAGCCCACCATCGCGCCTGATAATAGTAAGAGCTCAATAAATTGACTGTTTTTATTATCGACAGTTATATTTTTGTTATTCACTGTAATTAAATAAGCATTGCCTATTGCTAGATCCCTACCTCTTAATTTGAGAATCCAATCTCTCTCTCCTGGTGTGCCTAAAAGCACTACTGAAATTGGCATTAATGTCAGAACTTGACAACAGGAGGAGTGGGACAGAGAGAGTTTACACTTGTTGCTACAATCAGCACTTGGAAGGTAGTGGGATGAGACCCCAAAGAAGTTGCTCTGAGTTTAACTTTCAGGGCTTTTGCCAGGGTCATGGTCTCATGTTATAGTGAATTCTTGCCCTTTTTAATATAACATAGAAAACCACTTACTCCATATAAAAATACTACACAATATCTGCTCAGACCTCCCCATCATTTCCAGAGACCTGTTTCCTAGGCTCACCAATTCCTTGATTGCTCTTTCAAGACTGAATAGAACACTGCCTCACACATCCTCTTTAGAGCTTTAGGCAGAGAAAACAGATTACCTCTGAGCTGAAGGGCTTTCCAAGTATTAGAGGAAAGGAATATCTCGCCTCTCCACTGTTTAATTAATAAAGTGCACGGAGCATAGCACCTAGACAAATTGGCCACACTACAAGACCTGCACACCATTTCGCTTAATCCTCAGGCTATAACACCCTGGGGAGATGCATAGAAGGCCTTGCTACTTAGCGATCCTGCATCCAATGCCAATTACATATACAAGGCTAACAGGAAAATTCCTTTCAGCTGTTCAGATGGTGTGTTCATCAGTTGGCAGCAGTCATTGCCAGCAAGTCATACACCAAGTGAACTGAGTCGCAGGGTATGTTGACAAAATACTGCTTGCAGCCCCTCAGTTAGGGTGAGGGAAGATTCCCAACCATTTAATACATTCATCTGCTGGATGGTCTATTTATTACTCCTCATCTGGTTCCCCTCACCTACCTCTTATTCCAGGCTTCCATCACTGTCACTTGTAAATCTTTGTTCATTCTTGTGGAGAACAGCATATTGATACCTCTTCAGTTTATGATGTGTGATGTGATACTTATTGGTTGTGAGAAACAGGTGGTTGCCTAGTTACCCAGGTGTCTGTCAGCTTCCAGAGAAAGAGAAATTTATTAAGCAAGATGCTTTTTTGTACACTATTATAAACAAGGTAGCTACTTCTTTCTCCAGATGTTTCAGGTAGTGGAGCTTCTTGGAACTATACCCATATCTTTTGACAAAACCAAAGCAATCAAATGGAAAATAGGAAACAAGAATATAATTAATGTTTTAGTGACTGTAGTTTCTGTTGGTTGAGGCTATGGTACTGGTAGAGAGGAAAAGAAAACATTTTACGTGTGTAAGTCTCTATGACTGAATCCATCATTCTAATTTATGCAATCATAGCGTTTTACACCCCATGATTTCGATCCCCCATGGCTAATATTGAGCTCAATAAGAAATGTACAAAGCCCCAATTTTGTGCTAGTTTGATATTTACAATAGTAAGGCAGATATATTACACAGCTTTAATCATCGGACATTTAACTTGTTTCCTGTAGTCAAGAACCTGCCTAGAACAAACTTCCAGTAATTGCCTCTGGTTGACAACTGCCACTTTGTGCCTACCTTCGTTTCCTGCCTGGCGCATTAAGTACATGCTAGAAAAACTGGAAATAGTAAAAATAAAAGAAATAAAAATTTCAATGTAGATGTGTGTAACTGCATAAGTATACACATATATTCATGTAGTTTTATATCTATGCATTTATTCATCAGTTTATTTGGCATATTTATTGATGCATACAATGTATGATAAAAATAAAAACATAAGGAGAAACAAGATGAAAAGAGGTTCTGTCCTTGTGGAACTCAAAGAACTAGAGAATGGCAAGAAAAGTAAAGAGGCAATTATTGTATGCTGGAACAAATGCTGATGGAGGAAAATAGAGGTTGCTATAAAAACACATAACTCAGACTTTAGACCGAGTGGGCAGAAAATGTTTCCCAAATGAAAGGCACTTCACTGTTTGGCTATTTAACCTGAGACCTAAAGATGAGTAGGAAGTAACTTAGGTGAAGAGAGGAGTGTTGAGTGAGATTGAGAGACAGAGATAGAGATAGAGATAGAGATAGAGATAGAGATAGAGATAGAGATAGAGATAGAGATAGATAGATAGAGAGAGGGAAAGAGAGAGAGAGAGAACACTACAAAGCAACTCCTAGACAGCATTAAGGAATCTGTCAACAGTCATAAATTTTAATTTACTGTGTGATTTTCTTCAGAGAAAGATAACTATTGGGTACTGGGCTTAATACGTGGGTAATTAAATAATATATACAACAAACCCCATTGAAACATGTTTACCTATGTAACAAACCTTCAAATGTACCCCAAAAGCTAATATAATTTAAAAAAAATACAACCAGCTGGGAGTGGTGGCTCACACCTGTAATCCCAGCACTTTGGGAGGCCAAGGTGGGTGGATCACCTGAGATAAGGAATTTGAGACCAGCTTGGCCAACATGGTGAAACCCCGTCTCTACTAAAAATATAAAAATTAGCCGGGCATGGTGGCGTGCACCTGTAATCCCAGCAACTTGGGAGGCTGAGGCACAAGAATCACTTAAACCTGGGAGGTGGAGGTTGCTATGAGCCTAGTGCGTGCTGTTGCACTCCAGGCTGGGCAACAGAGCAAGGCTCAGTCTCAAAAAAAAAAAAGTGCAATCTGAATATACACATTGGAAAGAATTTTCCTCTTGTTATATCGTTTGTTGAAGTCCTTTCCTGTTTTCCCTATTTAATGTCTGTATTTTTTTCAAGTATTTTGTCCTACAGGAAGCTTTTCTTGCTACCAGATGCTGGGTCTTGCCTTTCTTGGCATTCTAATGAAATCTGTGTTGTATTGAATTTATCAGTGTATGGCTCTCTCTCCATAAATCTGTGCATGCTTTAAGGGTAGGGCTCTACTATCTCCAGAGCACGGTTCTTGAAAAATCCACATTGATCTGAATGGCAGCTACTAAATCCATCAGGACACCCAATCCTGAATATGTCTAATGTAATCATGCAAGACTTTTCCAGTTAGGTCATGGGAGCCTGAGACAAACTTCTCCCTGGCAGGAGATTCAGCCCACCAGTCGACCACAGGAGTTCTGCACTCAGTTGCAGTCCTTTCTGGGTTTGAAGCCAACAGTCAGTTAATCTTGTATTACTATTATGAATAGAATAGCTTAGACTAATGATGAACCACTAGCTTCTTTCCTGACTAGTGACTTTGCTACCTAGTTATGGAGAGATAGTTCATTTCTGTGTTTGAGTCAACCTTTTAACAATACCAACATGTAGGGGAAAGAAAAATAGAAAATGACTCCTGAGGACACTTCAATCTGTAACTTTAGAAGGAGTGATGTTCAAGCTGATGTTTGGAGTTGGCGAAACTGAGGTTCAAAAATGTAAAAGGAATTACAGACAGTCCCGTCACGATGATTACAGATGAAGAGATGTCTGACTCCAAAGGTTGATCTTCTGCTCTGGCTACACCACACTGCCTCCCAAATCAATTAACTTAGCCACCCGCTAGCTAATGAACAGTTTTGTCATTATAGCCTGATACGCTGTGCTAGAGTTCTTGGCAGGCAACAGCACAGAGAGTCTCCTGATAATAGGACATCTCCAGAAGTCCTGATCTGAGGAACTTTGTGTGCAAGCACATGCATGTATGTTTATGCACCTGTCTATGAGTTGAAGGGCTCCTGTGAGAGCTTTGGAGTTTCTTTTTCTTTTTCATTCTTTTTATTTTTATTTTTATTTTGCTGCTTTTGCATATTTTATAAATAACTTAACAAGAAGAAGCTGTGACATTTTCTTTCCTTGTGAGGTTCTCAAGTGTATAGGGATCACTGCCCAACTCAAAAATATTTAATCTGTTTAATCTGTGTTTGCTGAATACTTATCTAATCTGATTCTCACTCTTAACTAAATCTCTTCTTCTGAATAGGATAAGAATGGGAGATAATCTGCCCCAGCTATCATTTAAAATGTTCTCTTCAGGACAATTGGAACAAAATTCTAGGAATAAATTCCCTTAACTTGAGTAAAACTAATATTGACACTGAGAAATTACTAGTTAAAGAAGACCGAACTGGATTATTCACTGTCTCTAAAGGCTAATTGTCATATGTAGACTCGTGTTTAATGCTTTTCTTTTAAATGATACTTGTAAGTTGCCAAGGAAAAGCAAGTGTCAATATTTAATGATTGAAGTTAGGCAGTGTCATCTGGGAGGTATCAACAATTGCTGAGTAATTCAAACTTGGACAACTCATATGTCTCTATCATCATTATTTTATGTTTTCAGAAGGCAGTATAACTGACAATTATATACTTGTCAAATTCATAGTAAATTCATAAATGATTCAAACTGTTAAAAATTTGTCTATGATTTATTAGATTTTAACCAGTCTTTCAGCCTGTACTTACACGTTAATATAATTATAAAGGAATAATCTTGTTATATATGTGTGTGCTATATATTACATGTGGGTGAGGCTATTCAGAGATTATAGTCTTTGTATATATAGAGAGAAGTAAGCTAATTAAATTCCCTACATTTTATTTAAGAAGACATTGAAGAGATTTAAACATCTGAAAATGACTTGAAACAAAATTTCAGACTTTTAAATGATAAATTTAGAAATGATAACCAAAGGGAGATAAATCACCTATATGAAAAACTCATGCAGTTTACATAATATTACTTCTGCTGTACTATATTAAGATACAATAATATCTACAGGGCCTAATGAATGGTTCTTATTTTTATCTTTATACCGAAATACTCTAAGGTACTGTGCCTTTATGATATTCCTTCAGCATCAATTCCTTTGTGGCTTTTGGCTTACCCTGCTACATCCTTTCTACTGTCTAGTTTTCTAAGTTGCTTGAATGAGGATGTGAGTATTTTTCTATAGAAGTTCTGCAGAGCAAAGTTCATGAGTTTGATGGCAATTTGCTCCTTCCCAGAAACCGTTCCTGTTTACCTCCTTCCAGATTTTTAGCTATGCTATTAAATGTTTGTTTTGGTTGATTACAGACTTACAGATGAATTATGAATATGAATATGAAAATAAATTTGTGCTTTTAAACCACTCTATTGAAGTATGATTGATGTATAAACATTGTACATATTTAACATACGCAACTTGATGAGTTTGGAGATATGTACATACCCATAAAATAATCAATACAATCTATGCCCTAAACTTATCCATCGCTTCCCAAAGTTTCGTTGTAACCTGTTTATTACTATATTATTATTGGGATAAGAACATTTAACATAAGATCTACCCTCTTCATACATTTTTTTGTGACAAGGTCTTGCTCTGTCTCTCAGACTTGAGTGCAGTGGCCCCATGGTAGCTCATCGCAATCTTGAGCTCCTGGACTCTAGCCTGAGCTGTCTGAGTAGTTAGAGCAACAGGTGCATGTACTGACTGGCTAATTTTTTTATTTTTTTATTTTTTGTAGAGACAGGGTCTCACTATATTGCACAGGCTGTTCTCAAACTCTTTGCTTCAAGTGATCCTCTTGACTTGGCCTCCCTGAGTGCTGGGATTATAGGGATGACCTACCATGTCAGGACTTTAGCAAATTTTAAAGGATATAATACAATAACTGGAATGACAGGCATTGTACCATATTGTTGATCCGAAGAACTTACTAATCTTGTAAAACCATAACTTTGTAGCCTTTGACTAATGCCTTCCCACTTTTCCTCCTGAAGACACCAGCAAATACCATTCTGTTGTCTGTTTCTATGAGCTGACTACTTGGGGTTTCTTATATGTGTGACATTGTCTAGTGTTTTCTTTATCTGTCTTATTTCACTGAGCATAATGTCCCCAAGGTTCATCCATGTTGTTGCCACTGGCAGGATTTCCTTTCTTATAAGGCTGAATAATATTCCGTTGTATGCATTGATTATATATCAGTTCATCCTTTGATGGACATTTTGCTGCTTTTGTGTCCTTCTCTATTTTAAACAATACAGCAATGAACATGGATGTGCAGATATCTCTTCAAGATCCTGATTTCAATTTCTTCGGATGTACAGTAGTTCCCTCCTATTCATGGTTTTGCTTTGCAGGTTTTCAGATACCTGTAAAAACCATGGTCCAAAAGTATTAAATGAAAAATTCTAGAAGTAAACAATTCCTAAGTTTTAAATTGTGCAACATTTTGAGAAATGCGATTAAATCTCACATTATCCCTCTTCATTCCCCCAAAGAATGCATCACCCTTTTGTCCAGCATACCCACACCGTAGATGTCCCCAACCCCTTAATCGCTTCGTAAGTATTGCAACTATCAGATCCACTGTGGTGGTATCACAATAATTTTGTTTAAGTAAACTTCATTTTACCTAATAATAAATAATATCCCCAAAGTGCAAGAGTAGTGATGCTGACACATTGTTATAACTTTTCTATTGTATTATTTTCTGTTATTTTAAATCTCATATGGTACCTAACTTATAAATTAAACTTTATCATTGACATGTATGTACAGGAAAAAATATAGTATACATTGGATTTGGTACTATCAGTGCTTTCAGGCATCCACTGGAGGTCTTGAAAAGTATCCTCCATGAATAACAGGACGGAAGCCACTACCATAGACCCAGAAGAGAAGTTGCTCGTTCATATGGTAGTTCTATTTTTAATTTTTTGAAGAACTACATATAGATTTTCAGTTGCTGCACCAATTTTCATTCTCATCAAAAGTATACATAGGTTTCTTTTTTTCCACATCCTTGCAAACATGTTATTTATTTTTATTATTATTATTAATTATTATTATTATTATTATTTTTGAGACAGAGTCTTGCTCTGTCACCCAGGCTGGAGTGCAGTGGCATGATCTCTGCTCACTGCAAGCCCCGCCTGCCAGGTTCACACCATTCTGCTCCCTCAGCCTCCCAAGTGGCTGGGACTACAGGCACCCGCCACCTCGCCCAGCTAATTTTTTTTTTTTGGATTTTCAGTAGAGACGGGATTTCACTGTGTTAGCCAGGATGGCCTGGATCTCCAGACCTTGTGATCTGCCAGCCTCAGCCTCCCAAAGTGCTAGGATTACAGGCATGAGCCACCGCACCCAGCTGTTATCTTTTTTATTTAGATAATAGCCATCCTAACAGTTGTAAGGTGACATCTTACAGTAATTATGATTATCATTTCTCCAATAATTAGTGATGTTAAGCACCTTTTCATATGCCTGTTGGCCATTGGTATGTATTTTTTGGAGAAATATCTATTCAATTCCTTTGCCCATTTTCTAATTAAATTATGGGGTTTTTTTTTTGTTTTTTTGTTTTTTTTGTTTTTTGTTTTTTTGCTATGAAGTTGTAGGAGTTACTTATTCTGGAAATTAATCCTTTAGCAGATATATGGTTTACACATTTTTTTCCCATTACTTAGGCAGTCCTTTCATTTTGCTGATTTTTTTCCTTCTCCATGCAGAAGCTTTTTAGTTTGATGCAATCCCACTTGTCTATATTAGCTTTCATTGCCTGTATGTTGGTGTCATATCCAAGAAATCATTGCTAAGGCCAATATCAAGATGTTTTTGCACTGTTTTCTCTTCAGAAAGTTTTATGGTTTCAAGTCTTAGGTTTAACTCTTAAATTTATTTTGAGTGTATTTCTGTCTGTCATTAGGTCCAATCACCTTCCTTTTTATGTGGATATCCAGTTTCCCCAACATCATTTATCGAAAAGATTATCCTTTTCCCATTGTATATTCTTGGCATCCTTTTTGAAGATCAGTTTATTATACACAGGTGGAGTATTTTTTGTTCAAAATGCTTGGGACCAATTTCAGACTTTTTAAAATTTTGGAATATTTACACTATACTTTCCAGTTGAACATTTCTAATCTCAAAATCCAAAATCCAAAATGCTCCAATTAACGTTTCCTTTGAGCATCAGGTCAGCTTTCAAGAGATTTCAAACCTTGTAGCATTTTGGATTTCAGATTTTTCAGTTAAGGATACTCAACCTGAATATGTTAGTTTATTTCTGGGAACTCTGTTCTGTCCCATTGGTCTATGTATGTGCTTTTTCTTATCAGCACCATACTGTTTTGATCACTATAGTTTTGTAATATATTTTGAAATCAAAAAGTGTGATTCCTCCAGGTTTATTCTTCTTCCTCAAAATTGCTTTGGCTACTTGGGTTCTTTCATTGTTCCCTATACATTTTAAAACTGCTTTTCTATTTCTGTAAAAAATGCCTTTTGGATTTTGATAGGGATTGCATTAAATCTTTATATCATTTTGAATAGCATAAACTTTCAACAGTATGAATTTTTCCAATCCATGAACATGAGCTATTGTTTCATTTATTTATATCTGCTTTAATTTGTTCCATCAGTGTTTGTAGTTTTTAGTGCAACAATCTCACATCCTTGGTTAAGTTGTAAATGTGACAGTTTTCTTAATTTCCTTTTCAGATAGTCACAGTACATAAAAATGTAACTTATTTTTATATTTGATTTTTATTTTCTGACTTTGCTGAATTTATTAGGTCTAAGAGGTTGTGTGTGTGCGCGCGCATGTGTGTGTGCGTGTAGTATTTAGGATTTTCTACATAAAAATCACATCATCTACAAAGAAAGCTAATTCATATTTTCTTTTCTGATTTGATTGCATTTTAAAAATTTTCTTTCCTAAGTGCTCTGTACAGGACTTCCAATACTAGGTTGAATAGAAATGGTGAGAGTGGACATTCTTTCTTCATTCTAGGTCTCAGAAGAAAAGCTTTATTTTTTCACTACTGAGGTAATGTTGGCTGTGGGCTTTCTATGAACAAGAATACTTCATTTTATGGCACTTCATTTTATTGTGCTTCAAAGACATTGTGTTATTTTTACAAATTGAAGGTTCATGGCAACGCTGTATTGAGCAAATTCATTAGTACCATTTTCTAATGTGATGTGCTCACTTCGGGTCTCTGTGTCATATTTTGATAATTATCACAATATTTTCAACTTTTCCAATATTATTATATCTGTTATGGAGGTCTGTGATTAATGATTTTTGATGCTACTATTGTAATTACTTTGGGATGCCATGAACCAGGCCCATATAAAACAGTGAACTTAATCCATAAATGTTATGAGTGTTATGACTGCTCTTCTGACCAGCAATTCCCATTTCTCTTTCTCTCTTTAGGTCTCACTATTATTCCCTGAGACAAAGCAATGTTCAAATTAGGTCAATTAGTAATCCCACAATGGCCTCTAAGTGCTTAAGTGAAAGGAAGAGTCACATGTCTCTCATTTTGAATCAAAAGCTAGAAATGAGTAAGCTTAGTGAGAAAGGTGTATCAAAAGCCAACATATGATGAAATCTAGGCCCCTTACCCCCAAAAATTAGCCAATTTGTGAATATGAAGGAAAAGTTCTTGAAGGAAATTAGAAGTGCTATTCCAGTGAACACACAAATGATAAGAAAGTGAGATAGACTTAATATGATTTGGATCTGTGTTTCCACCAGATCTCATATTGAGGTGTGGTTCCCAGTGTTGTAGGTTAGGACCTGGTGGGAGGTATTTGGATCAGAGGGATGTATTCCTTGTGAGTGGCTTGGTGCCATCCCCTAGGTGATGAGTGAGTGAATTCTTACGAGTTTGAGTTATTTTAAAGTATTTGGCACCTCCCCCCTCTCCTGACTCTCTCTTTTTCTCCAGTTCTGGTCATGTGACATGCCTTCTCCCACTTCAACTCCTGTCATGATTGTAAGTTTCTTGAGATCTCCCCAGAAGCCAAGAAGATGCCAGCATCCTGTTTCCTGTAAAGCCAAAAGAACCATGAGCAAATTAAACATCTTTTCTTTATAAATTACCCAGTCTCAGATTTTTTTTATACCAACATAAGAATGGCCTAACACAAGGCCTATTGCTGATATGGCTAAAGTTTGAGTAGTCAGGACAGAAGACTAAACCAGCCACAACCTTCCCTTTAAGCCAAAGACAATTCAAGGGTAGAGCTCTAACTCTCTTCACTTACATGAAGGTGAAGAGAGGTAAGGAATCTGAAGGAAAAAAAATGAAGAAAGCAGAGATTGGTTCACGGGGTTTAAGGGAAAGAAGCCATAAGGATAATATGAAAGTACAAAGAAAAGCAGTAAGTGCTGATGGAGAAACTACAAGTTATCCAGAAGATCTAGACAAGATTATTGATGAAGGTGGCTATATCAAACAAAATATTTTGAATGTAGATGAAACGGCCTCTTATTGGAATAAAATGCAATCTAGGATTTTCGTAACTAAAGAGAAGTCATATCTTGATTTCAAAACTTCAAAGAACAAAGACTACCTTGTTAAAGGCTAATACAGCTGGTGACTTTAATTTGAAGCTAATGATCATTTAACATTCTAAAAATCCTAGAGCCCTTAAGTATTGTGAAGACTACTCCGCCTGGGCTCTATAAATGGAAAAACAAAGCCTGTTTACTGCATGGTTTACAGAATATTTTAAGCCTACACTTGAGACCTACAACTGAGAAAAAAGATTCTTTTCAAAATATTACTGCTCATTGTCAATACACCCAAGAGCTATGATAGATATGTACAAAGAGATTAGTGTTCTTTTTATGCCTGCTATCACAACATCCATTCTTCAGTTCATAGGTCAAGGAATAATTCTCACTTTCAAGTTTTTTTACTTGAGAAGTACATTTTATAAGTCTATAGCTGCTATAGATAGTGATACTTTTGATGGATATGAGCAAACTAAATTGAGAAGCTTCTAGAAATGATTCTACATTCTAGATACCATTAAGAATCTTCATGCTTTTTTAAAGTAAGCCAAAATATCAATATCTGAGGGATTTTGGAAGAAGTTAATTCTAACTTTCATAGACAATTTTAATAGGTTCAAGACTTCAGTAAAGGAAATAACTGCCGATATGGTAGAAATTGCAAGAGAAATAAGAATTAGAAGTGGAACCTGAAAATGTGAATGAATGTTACAATCTCATAATAAAAGTTAAACAGATGAGAAATTGCCTGTTATGAATAAGCAAAGAAAGTTGTTTCTTGAGATGCAATATACTCCTGGTCAAGATATTGTGAACAATGCTGAAATGACAAGAAAGCATTTAGAATATTATGTAAACTTAATTGATAAAGCAATGACAAAGCTTGAGAGGATTGACTTCAATTTTGAAAGAAGCTCTATTCCGGGTAAAATGCTTTCAAAGACATTTCACACTACAGAGAAATCTTTAATGAAAGGAAGGGCAAATTTATGTGGTAAACTTTATCGTTGTCTCATTTTAAGAAATGTCTGCATCCATCTCTACCTTCAGCTATCACAACCCCGATCAGTCATTAGCCATCAAAAAGAAGGCAAATCCTCTACCAGGAAAAAGATTACAACTCACTGAAGGTTCAGATGATCATTAGCATTTGTTGGCAAGAAAGTATTTTTTTAATTAAGCAATGCACTTTTTTAGACATAATGCTATTGCACACGTAATAGGCTATAATATTGTCTAAACATAACTTTTATATGAGCTGAAAAATAGACAAAAACTTGCATGACTCATTATATTGTGATATTTCCTTTATTGCAGTGGTCTGAAACTGCACCTGCAATTTCTTATAGGTATGCCTGTTTGGCTTTCATTGTGCTAAGTTCTTTCTACACCTAAGAATTTTTATCATGAAAGGGTGTTGAAGTTTGTCAAATGACTTTTCGTCATCTATAAAAAAGACCTTTTGATTTTTTATTCTTCATTCTGTTTCTGGAGTATATGATAATATTTGATTTGTATGTGTTGAACTATCCCTTCTCACTGGGGTAAAATCCCACTTGGTCATGGTGTATGATCCTTTTACTATGCTGTTGAACTTTGTTTACTAATATTTTGGTGAAAATTTTTGCAATCAGCTTCACCAGGGATATTGACCTTCAGTTGTTGTTTCTTGTGGTTTCTGTCTGTTAGTATCAAGGTGATGCTGACCTTATAAAAAGAGTTCAGAGCTGTTCCCTCTTCTATTTTTCAGAAGAGTTTAAGAAGGATTGGTACTACTTTTTAAATGTTTGGTACAATTTAACTATGAAGTCATTAATTCATGTGCTTTTCTTTTCTAATTACTGAGTCAATCTAATTTGTTATTAATACGTTCAGCCTTGTGATTTCTACTTGACTCAGTCAAGTGTATGTTTCTAAGAATGTATTCATTTCTTCTAGGTTGTCCTGTTGGTGTATGATTGTTCATAATAGTCTCTTAAAATCTCTTTCTTTAAAAAAAATTGTGGCATTGATTATAACATTGCCTCCTCCATTTCTGATTTTGTTTGAATCTTCTCTCTTGTTTTTTAAATTAGTCTAGGTAAGGGTTTTTACATTTTATATCTTTTCACAAAACTAACCGTAAAATTTATTTTTTTATTATTTAATAAAATCTCTATTTTGTTTATTTCTTATCTAATATTTATTATTTCCTTCCATCCTCTAAATTAAGACTGTCCTTTTTTTCTTGTTTCTTGAGGTACAATACTGGGCAATGGTTATATCTCCATTTCTTTAGGATGGTTTACTGGAGCTTTGTTTTTTTCCTTTGCTGGTGTCATGTTTCCCTGGTTCTTCATGATTCTTGTAAACTTGCATTCATGTCTCTGCATTTGTAGAAATACTCAACTCTTCTAGTCTTTACAGACTGGCTTTGACATGGAAAGCCCTTCACCTGTCATCCTGGCCAGATATTTCTGATGGACTAGCTAGTAGGGACATTTAGCATGTGGGTTTTGTGCCTGGGCCCACAGGTAGGCTGACCTGATGCCAGAGTCTGTGGTCCTTGAATAAGTATTTAATCTACACCTTTAAAATTACAAAAAATATGCATCACTTTGTAGTAAAAATATTCATCCATGACGAGATCAGATGATTCCAGCACAGGGTTTTTTTGGCCTTACCCTATTAATATTTTGAGCTGGATAATTCTTTGTTTGGAGCAGGGAGTTGTTCTGAGCATTGTAGGATGTTTAGCAGAATCTCTAGTTCCTACGTATTCGATTCCAACAGCATGCCTTGTCCAGCTGAGGCAAACTAAAATGTCTCCAGACATTGTCATATGTGTCTAAGGAAGAGCATCAAAGTCGCCACCTGTGGAAAATTACTGAAAATCTTGAAACAATCAAACACCTTCTGATGAGTTATTTGCCTGAAACTTATACCTTTAACCATGAGCCGAAAATCAATACACTTAAACTATGGTCATATCATCTGTTATTATCAGAACTCTCTTTATGTTAGAATTACTGCTTTTACTGCATTTCTGTGCCCTTTTGACCTTCAGATTTTTTTACTTTCAATTCTTCTAACAATATTTGCCAAGTTTCTCTAACAGTATACATTTTAACTTTTATTTTAGGTTCAGGCACACATGTGCATGTTTGTTACATAGGTAAACTGCATGTCATAGGGGTTTGATATACAGATTATTTCATCCTCCAGGTAATAAGCATAGCACCTGATAGGTAGTTTTTAAAATCTCCTTTCTCCTGCCATCCTCCAGCCTAAAGTAGGCTCCAGTGTCTGTTCTTTCTCTTTTTGTGTCCATGTGTTCCCATTGTTTACCTCCCAGTATACGTAAGAATACGTGGTATTCAGGTTTTTGTTCCTGCATTGGTTTACTTAGGATAATGACCTCCAGCTCCATTCATGTTGCTGCGAAGAACATGATCTCTTTCATTTTTATGGCTGCATAGTATTGCATGGTATATATGTACCATATTTTCTTAATTCAGCCTACCATTGATTTAGGTTGATTCCATACCTTTGCTATTGTGAATAGTACTGCAATAAATATATGTGTTCATATGTCTTTATGGTAGAATGATTTATATTCCTTGGATATACACCCAATAATGGGATTACTGGGTCAAATGGTAATCCCGTTTTTTTTGTTGTTTTTTTTTGTTTGTTTTGTTTTTTTTGTTTTGAGATGAAATTTTGCTCTGTTGCCCAAGCTGGAGTGCAGTGATACTTGGCTCATTGCAACCTCTGCCTCCTGGGTTCAAGTGATTCTCCCGCCTCAGCCTCCCAAGTGACTGCGATCACAGGCACCTGCCACCACACATGGTTAATTTTTGTATTTTTAGTAGAGACAGGGTTTCACCATGTTGGCCAGGCTGGTCTCAAACTCCTGACCTCAGGTGATCCACCTGCCTCAGCCTCCCAAAGTAATGGGATTACCGGTGTAAGCCACCATGCCTGGCCAGTAGTTCTGTGTTAAGTTCTTTGAGGAATCACCACATGGCTTTCCAAATTGACTGAACTAATTTACATTTCCACCAGCAATGTTTAAGTGTTCCCTTTTCTCTACAACTTTGCCAGCATCTTTTATTGTGATAGTTAATACTGAGTGTCAACTTGATTGAATTGAAGGGTGCAAATACGTATTGATTCTGAGTGTGTCTGTCAGGCTGTTGCCAAAGGAGATTAATATTTGAGTCAGTGGGCTGGAGAAGGCCCACCCACCCTTAATCTGGTGGGCACAATCTAATCAGCTGCCTATGAATATAAAGCAGGCAGAAAAATGTGAAAAGGCGAGACTGGCCTAGCCTCCCAGGCTACATCTTTCTCCGGTGCTGGATGCTTCCTGCCCTCAAACATTGGACTCCAAGTTCTTCAGTTTTGAGACTTGGACTGACTCTCCTTGACCCTCAAGCTTGCAGACAACCTGTTGTGTGATC
This sequence comes from Chlorocebus sabaeus, assembly GCF_047675955.1. Classification (NCBI taxonomy): domain Eukaryota; kingdom Metazoa; phylum Chordata; class Mammalia; order Primates; family Cercopithecidae; genus Chlorocebus; species Chlorocebus sabaeus. The sequence continues at coordinate 44,523,835 of NC_132919.1, forward strand.
TTGTGATCCTGTAAGTTAATACTTAATAAGCTCTCCTTTATTTAAATATGTAAATATATGATATATATTTATCATATATGATATATACTTATCATTTATATATTTAACTTCAATGTATGATTTATATATATATATATTCTATTAGTGCTGTCCCATTAGGGAACACTGACTAATACAGTTACTTTTTAATTTTTAACAATAGCCATTCTGAATGATGTGAGTTGGTATCTTATGGTTTTGTTTGTGTTTCCCTGATGATGAATGATGTCGAACATCTATCATTTCTATTAGCCGCAGGTATGCCTTCTTTTGAAAAGTGTCTGTTCATATTCTTTGCCCATTTTTTAATGGAATTGTTTATTTTTTGCTTGTAAATTTGTTTAAGTTTTTTACAGATGTTGGATATTAAACCACTGTTGGATGCGTAGGTTGAAAATCGTTTCTCCCATTGTGTAGGTTGTCTGTTTACTCTGTTGATAGTTTCTTTTGCTGTACAGAAGCTCTTTAGTTTAATTAGGTTCCTTTTGTCAATTTTTGGTTTTGTTGCAATTGATTTGGGTGTTTACATCATGAAATCTTTGGCAGGTTCAATGCTCAGAATGATATTTCCTAGGTTGTCTTCCAGAGTTTTTACAGTTTTAGGTTTCACATTTAAGTATTTCATTTATCTTGAGTTGATTTTTACATATGGTATAAGGAAGAGGTCATGTCAGTCTTCTGCATATGGCTAGCCAGTTATCCCAGAACCATTCATTGACTAGAGAATCCTTTCCCCATTGCTTATTTTTGTCTACTTTGGCAATGATCAGATGGTTGTAGCTGTGTGGTATTGTTTTTGCACTCTCTATTCTGTTCCATTGGTCTGTGTGTCTGATTTTGTATCAGTACCATACTGTTTTGGTTACCGTAGCGTTGTCATATAGTTTGATGTCAGGTAACAGTAATGCCTTCAGCTTTGTTATTTTTGTTTAGGATTATCTTAGCTACGCTGGCTCTTTTTTTCGGTTCCATATGAATTTTAAAATTTTTTTTTTCTAATTCTGTGAAGAATGTTATTTGTAGTTTGATAGGAAAAGCATTGAATCCATTAATATCTTTGGGAAGTATGGCCATTGTGACAATATTGATCCTTCCTATCCATGAGCATGAAATGCTTTACCATTTGTTTGTGTCATCTCTGATGTCTTTTTTTTTTTTTTTTTCTCATTTAAGAGATCTTTCACCTCCTTGGTTAGCTGTATTCCTAGGTATTTTATTTTATTTTGGCAATTGTAAATGGGATTGCATTCTTGATTTGGATCTCAGCTTGGATACTGTTGGTGTATAGGAAAGCAATTGATTTTTATACATTGATTTCACTTCCTGAAACTTCACTGAATCTATTTTTCAGATCAAGGAGCTTTTGGGAAGAGACTATGGGGTGTTCTAGGTATTTAATCATATCGGCTACAAACAGGTATAGTTTGACTTCCTCTCTTCCTGTTTGGATGCTTTTTACTTCTTTCCCTTGCCTGAGTGCTCTGGCCAGGACTTCCAATACTATGTTGAATAAGAATGCTACGAGAGAGCATTCTTGTCTTGTTCCAGTTTTCAAGGGGTGTGGCTTGCTGCTTTCACCCATTCAGCATGATGTTGTCTGTGAGTTTGTCATAGACAACTTTTATTATTTTGAAGCATTTTCCTTCAATGCCTATTGTTGAAAATTTTTAACATGAACAGATGTGGAATTTTATTGAAAGCCCTTTCTGCATCTATTGAGATAATCATGTGGTTTTCATTTTTAGTTCTGTTTCTGTGATGAATCACATTTATTGATTTGCAGGCTTATATCCAACTGCCTGGTAGACATTCCACCTAGAAATCCTGTAGGCATTTCTTATTAATTGATTGATTGATTGATGTTTTGCTCTTTTTGCCCAGGCTGGAGAGCAATGGTGCAGTCTCGGTTCACCGCAACCTCCACCTCCCGGATTCAAGCGATTCTCTTGCCTTAGTCTCCTGAGTAGCTGGGATTACAGGCATGCACCACCACACCCGGTTACTTTTGTATTTTTGGTGGAGACGGGGTTTCCCCGTGTTGGTCAGGCTGGTTTCAAACTCCCGACCTCAGGTGATCTGCCCGCCTTGGCCTTCCAAAGTGCTGGGATTACAGGCATGAGCCACTGCGCCCAGCTTGAAATCCCATTGACATTCCAAATCAAAGTACCGAAATCTAAACTTGTCCAAACATCCCTTTCCTCCATTATTCCTAATACTGGACAATACCACCAGAAACTCTGGAAGTAATGGATACATTTATCCTCTCACCCTGAACCTCATGTATGGACCTTTTTCCAGTTGTTATCAATTCAGTTTTTTATTTGTTTATCAAATGTACTTCATTTATTTCCACCTCACTGTTATTGCCTCTTTAAAGGCTTTAGGCATAATTGCATTGACAGTGTCACCATCCAGCCTTCTGATCTATTCCCAATTTGAGCTATCTCCTATATCATATCCAGTAATTTTTCAAACCATTCATTTAATCATGGAATTCTCAGGCTTAGTATTTCTCATTTAATAAAGCAGGGTAGAAAATGCATGCAGAGGTCATCAAGGTAAATAATTTAATAAAAAGAGCATCAAGCACATTTTGACCACCTGAAAAGCATGGGTTTCATCTAGAGAGGGTAGTAATTATTTAGCTCCAGCCACTTCTCAAAGCATAAAATATAGGCCCAGTGAACCCAGATGGTCTGATATTTCAAGAGAAGTTGGAAATTTGTGTGAAGTTTTATTTTTTAAATGATTGCAATGTGTTATTTTTTAAATATGTCTGGCCTAAAGGATAAAGTTAAAAGTCTCTCACATGTTTGCAAAAACTTCTGTTATTTCGTATACCTCTTCACATTTTCTTTTTCACTACCATCCTTGCAATTTATTTTTTAGTTAACCAATACTATTTGTTGATACCAGATAGTTGCAAAAAATTGTGTTTCCTTGAGTACCCCCACTCCTTCCAGCTGTCTGCTAAATGTCTGCATATCCTTGTACTCAGATGGAACCACTTTTCCTCAACCCCTTAGTTATTCCCTAATGTGTGTTATCTTTGTATTTTTTATCGTGACACTTGCAATCTTGTAATTGCAATTGTGTGTTTGCATTTGTATTTCCCCACGGTACTGTGAGCTCTTTGGAGAGAGAAACTGGGTCTTACTCTTCTTTGTATGTCTAGCATTTAACACAGAGTCTGACACATTACAGGTACTCAACAGATGTTGAATAAATGAATTGTCAAAATGAATAATGTAAACATTTTCTTGGCCTTATTTCAAGAAGTTTTTTTTAGGGAAAAATCCAAAGAAAAAATTGGATCTCAAATATTTTTGAAGTAATCAGAGTCCTGTCAATTATTTGAGCAATATAAAGTTGTTAACTAGGTATTGGGATAGATAAAATGAACTCTAAGGTTTCACATTGGTAGCACTGTTGGAAAGCAGACACTTTCCTAAGGCTTCAGAATCAAAAGAAAGTGGTTGGGAATCATTACAACGTAACAGGTTGGAAGAGGAGATGTTCCATGGAGTGAAACTCATGTCTTTTGACAAGAAGGCTTTGCAGAGGTCATGCAGAAGCTATTGACCTGAAGGAGGGCATCATGGCACTGGGACCTAGACTTTTGAGGAGGAGAGTTATGACCGGAGCTGGTGCACATGAAGGGGGTATGATGAGACCTGGTTCTGCAAGATTTAGAACAATTTTAATCTGAATTCAACTGTTGCTTTTGCAAGTAACTGTTAATGCCAGAATGAAGAGAATGAAGTGATACTGCCAGTTATAGGGGATGCAGCAGGGGAAGGAGTGACCCCTTTTTTCCTTCCTCTAGTGCCTCTTTTTTGGCAGAGCCAAGTATGGAACCAGCAGGTAAAGGAGAAATATGTTTGCAGAGTTCCAGTTCCAGGATCAAATGCCCAAATAGAGAAGGGTGAGCTTGAAGCTGTGAGAAGATAACTGGTATAAGGGCTTAAAAAGTTAGTTGGAAAGACTAAAATGAAGAAAGTTAGCAATTTATATTGAATTACAGTTAAAGCAAAGGTTGACTGACTTTCTGCTTTGCTCAAACAATTTCTTCTGTCTCAACTTCACTCACATCTCCTTAGGTGTATCACTCTTATGTGTATCACTCTATCAAAACATTATTTGAAGCCCATTTTAAGTACTACTTCTTCTATGAAACTTTTTCCTGCTCCAACTTCCACTGGACTTTGTAATTTTTAAATATATATATGTACATTAAAAGTTAACTGGTATTACTGCCTCCTTTTGGATTTTGGATTTTGGATTTTTAAAAGAAGCAGAATAATATATCCAGTTGTAGAGTTGGAGCCAGTATGCACAACACACACACACACATACACACTCATATCCATACAAATAATATAGTACATTTTCATTGCTTACACAGACACAGATATGCTTGTGTATGTAGTTCTACTTTGCTTTTTTTTTTCCAGAAATTATTCCTTTCTAATGCACCATTTAACTTTTTTATTTATTATGGTTAGGTTTTGTCATCTGTCAACCTTGATAGAATGTAACTTCTGTGAGGGCAGAGATCTTTGTTTTATTATTTTATGTGTTGTGAACAGCAAGAAGAGTGCCATGTCAGCTTTTTCTAATACTGGTTCCCTCCTTCTCAACTTTATGTACATTATTCTTGAAATTATTCTATTTATTTACATACAAACATAAACACACAATATCTGTGTAAATGAGAAAACTTTCCTATATTATTTATATATATATGTTTGTGTGTGTGTGCTGTACATAATTGAATCTAGCTATAGATACTGTTCTGCCTCTTTCTTGGAGATCCATCTAATATTAGTTCATGTAGAAATACCTTATTATTTTTAACTACAGCATTTCATAGTTTGACTGCAACAGGGTATTTATCCAAACCTATTATTTTAAATTAAACATCTAATAATCTATATCTGATATTTAATAATATGTAGTTAACACGTTCATATCTACTGTATTTTTTTACAATAAAAGCAATATAAAAATATACTTTTTGTACAATCCTTTTGAACATATGCCTGATGATTTTCTAGTGTAGTGAGGTCAAGCACAATTGAAATTTAATAGAATTTGCCAAATTGCTTCCCAAAAGTAGCAGAACGAATTCATCTTTCCACCAGCAAATTATAATACATCTATCCATGCCATTGCCAACCCTTTCTGCTATCAAGCTTCTATGTATAAGTCATGTGATAAATAGAAAACAAAATTATATTGTTGGTTTAATTTGTATTTCCTTGATGACTAATGAGGTTGCATATCTTTGTTTATTGACCTCTCCAATGAATTTTCTGTTTATATCCAGTCTTCTAATTAGTTTTCGTTTTTTTAAAAAAATACTTTTAGTTACTAATTCTTTAAATATTATAAATATTTTTTATCAAATTTTTACATAGAGTTTATACATTTCAAAATTTTATGTAGTTATAAATTTATCAATGATATAGTTCATGTTTTAGTGTTTATTTAATAAATCCCTTTCTACTATAAAGATCTGAATATATTTTTTAATATTAATTTTAACAATTTATATTCTTTTTAATTTTTAAATTTGCTCTATATTTACATTTATGAAAAGTGTTAGGTGCGAATCTAACTTAATTTTTGCATGTGTGTTTAGTCATTTGTCCCGATACTTTTGAAATGTTTGTCTTTTCCCTGTTGATTGAAAATGTGATGCTTATCAAATGCTAAATTCCCATATATTCTCAGATCTGATTCTGGATCTGTTCTTCTGTACCACTGATCTGTATGACTACTTCTGAATTTGTATTATTACTGTTGAAATTACTATGCCTCATACAAATGTATCAAACCTGGGGTAAGGAAGAAGTTACTCCTCTTTGTTCTTCCATTGCAAAATTGTTCTGGCTATTTTTGCACACGTGTTCTTCAATATGAAATTTATAAGTAGCTTGTCAAATTCTGTAAGAAATTCTGCTGGAAATGTAATGGAGATTGCAATTAATTTACTGATTAATTTGGTAGAAAAGATGTTTTTATAACAGTACATTTTCTCATATACAAACATAAGCTTGTCTATTTAGGCACGTCTCCTTGTGTGCCCCTAAATAGTGTTTTATAGGTGGAGTGCTATGGCTCACACCTGTAATCCCAGCACTTTGGGAGGCTGAGGTGGGGGCATTACTTCAGGCCAAGAGTTTGAGATGAGACTGGGCAACATACTGAGACCCTCTCTCTACAAAAAGTTAAACGATTAGCCAGGTGTAGTACCACATGTCTGTAGTTCCAGCTACTCAGGAGGCTGTGGTGAGAGGATTATTTGAGCCCAGAAAATCGAGGCTGCAGTGAGATGTGATCGCACCACTGCATTCCAGTCTAAACAACTGAGTGAGACCCTGTCTCCAACGATAATAATAATAATGATAATAATAATAATAACAGTAACAGTAGAGTTTTATAGTTTTTCCATAAATTTCTTGTCCATTTTGTTATGTCTCTTCCTAGATATTTTACTGTTTTAAAATGTCTTGATGCTTCTGCAAATATGATACTTATATTACTACCTTTTAAATGTTTCATTATTGCTGCTGTCTAGAAAAACTATTTTATATATTGATACTGTATCCAGCCACCTTGCTTACTTGCAATGCTCTCCACAGTTGCCCCTTTCATTTGCAGTTTCCTAGTTCTTTAAATATCTTTCTGGGATGTTTCATATATTTATTTAACCTTTTCTGTTTTCACATATGGTTACACATTTATTTATTTGTTTATTTTCTGTAATTATATAATTACTGCGTGAGAGTAAAAGTGAGGTTTAAGTTGTCAAAAGAAGTCCAAATACTTTCTTTATGCCTCTCTCAAAACACTGATTTATCTGTTATAGCAGTCTCTAGGACCCTGTATTGCAGTATTATTGTGTTGTATTATCTGCGCTATCTAGCACAATACCTTGCAAAAATCATCTTTAAACAAATGTATCAATGAGTTTCTTAATCAATTCAGGGTACGTTAAGGCAATTCACCTGAATAAGTGTCCAGGGAAGTAGTTTTATTCAAGAATGGAAGCATAAATAAAATTCATTAGGCAATGTAGGGCTAGATTATCAGGTCCTCTTCATACTGAAAAAAATACAAAATTTATTTTTAAGAGAAATGCATTGTGAACAATTTAAAAATGTTACTGTTTAGTTTAGCTTGTGATTTCTAAAAGCCAGTGATTTAACAATAGTGCAATAAAGTTGTATGTCTTTAGAACATTAAGCTACTGGGCTGTGGAACTCGGCCAGTCTACGGTGTGCAGATTTTATTACTTTATACTCCATTATTTTATTCAGAATAAATGCATTTGTTTTGTTTTCTATTCTTCAACCTAAGTAGGTAAGTTATTTTAGCTATTTTTCATAATGAAATGGTTTCACAACCTCTTATGGTCCTCCAAAATATGTTGAATAAGGTCAGTATTCTCAACAATTAGAAGGCACCATGCCTAAAGGGATAGCATTACCATTTGGAGAAAGTATAGTAAATTGGACTGCTTAACATAAAATCAATAAGAGAGATAGAATGCTTATCATCCCCATAAACTTTTAGCCCAAAAGGAAAATAAAATTTTTGACGTTCTGAAACCCCAGAGCAAACTAGTTTGCATCTAGATAAATCAAATACAGAAAAATTTTCTAGAATATAAACTTATAAATCTGTCGCTTCAAGAAGAAAAACAGCTTTTCGTTCAAAATAATGTGACTTTAGAAAGTAAGATACACCTTGAAAAATTAGTTAAATAAGAAGACATTATTTGCATTTGTCAAATGGATTTGATTTTCCACTCAGGATGGAATATGTGTGTGTGTGTGTAAAATATATATAAACATACATAATTATATATATTTATACTCACATATACACTTTTGTTTGTATATGTGCAGGTACATAAGTTGGAGATTAAGTCTAAAACTCAGCAATCTCTTAAGGGACATACTCGTTGTATATAAATGTGTGTATTTTTGTGTTAATATGAAATATGTCTGCTAGGAGTTTAAAATTTCTCTGGCTTTGATAGCATAATCTGTGCTTTCAAGAGATGTAAGGCGTAATGAAAAGCAAAAAGAACTACCATTAAGTAACTTTTATAAAATACATTTTATGTTCCAGGGCAGGAGAATATGTCACTTCTTTTTGGGGACATCAAGGAAGTCATCCATAAGAATGTGTTATTTAGTCTATGCTTTCAAGTAGAATGACTGAAAAGATAAGATAAAGAAGAGAACATGGCCGGGCATGGTGGCTCACACTTGTAATCCCAGCACTTTGGGAGGCTGAGGTGGGCAGATCACGAGGTCAGGAGATCGAGACCATCCTGGCCAACATGGTGAAACCCCATCTCTACTAAAAATACAAAAATTAGCTGAGCGTGGTGACGCACGACTGTAGTCCCAGCTACTCGGGAGGGTGAGGCAAGAGAATTGTTTGCTTTAACCCAGGAGGCAGAGGTTGCAGTGAGCCGAGATGGCACCACTGCACTCCAGCTTGGGCAATAGAGCAAGACTCCCTCTAGGGGTGGGAATCTTTCTCCCATTCTGCAGGTTGTACATTCATTCTGTTGACTATTTCTTTGGCTCTGCAGAAACTTCTTTGTTAAAATCTCATTTGCCTATTTTTGTTTTTGTTCCTTGTGCTTTTGAGCTCTTACTCACCATTTCATTGCCTAGGCCAATGTCCAGAAGAGTTTTCCCAAGGTTTTCTTCTAGTGTTTTTATAGTTTCACATCTTATATTTAAGTCTTTCATTTATCTTGAGTTAATTTTTGCATATGGTGAGAGTTAGGGGGTCTAGTTTCATTCTTCTGCAAATCTCAATCCAATTTTCTCAGCACCATTTGCTGAAAAAAAGGTACATAGAAAATGCCAAGAAAACAGAGAATAAATCAATCACTTTGTCCTTTTTTTGTACTACAGTGGTACTGAGGTCTTCAATAAAGACATCACAAAGCTTACTAAAACTTTTCATAAAAATATATCAAACTCTCCCAATGTGCTGACCTAATATGTTGGTGCAAAAGTAATTGAAGGTTTTGCCATTACTTTTAATGGCAAAGACAGCAATTACTTTTTCTCCAACTCAATATAGTCTCAGTTATGTTTTTGGCACTAGTGTCATTCTTTCAGATTGCTAGCTGATGGGGGCATCCCGCCACATGTATGGGATAAAGCACATTCAGAACTCATTCCGTGGCAGGAAGCATATACCTTGCTCCTGAATCCAAGTGTAGCATCCACAATGTATACTTGGGAGTCAACAAGATCTAAATTCAAATTCAGCCTCTATCACCTATCACTCTATCCTACTCTATCACTGGGAAAACATCTCTCATTCTCAGATTCTTCACCTATAAAATAAGAATGAGAATATTTATTATAGAGAAATTTTTGAAAATTAAGTATAATAAAATTATCAAGTGACTGGTATTTTGTAGGTGCTTCGTACTTTGTTAATTCCCCTCGCTTTGCTATTGCATAAGCAAGCTATACCTTGGTTCTGATGTCATTTCAAACCCTGTTCTTGCATGCTTCTCCCTGTTGCCAACTAGTGAGCCAGGACCCTGTCTCTACAAAAAAAGAAGAAAAAAAATTAGCCCAGTGTGGTGATACTAGCCTGTAGACCCAGGCAGTATCAGGAGGCTGAGGTGAAAGGATCACTCCAGCCCAGGAGTTCAAGGCTACAGAGCTATCATAGCACCACGGCACTCCAACCTGGGTCACAGAATGAGAGCCTGCTGTGGGTGAGTGTCCTAAAAACATGTGTTAGATCCTGTTGGTTATGATGTTATTGAGTTCCACGTTCTTGCTGATTTTTGTTCCTGTTCTGTCATCTGTTAAGAGGGGGATGTTGAAGTCTCCAAGTATAATTTTGGATTTTTTAGTTCTTCTTTCAGTTCTATCAGTTTTGCTTCATACATTTGCAACTACGTTATTTGGTACATTTAAATTTAGGATTTCTATTTCTTCTAAGTGGATTGACCCATTTATCATTATATGAAATAGAAATCCTAAATTTGAATGTACCAAATAACATAGTTGCACCCACAACAGCAGAATATACATTATTTTCTGGTATCTTAAGAAAACGTACCAAGATAGAACATACCCTGGGATACAAAACAAGCTTTAATGCATTTAAAAATTTGAAATCATGCAGACTGTGTTCTCTGGTCACAATGGAATCAAACTGAAAATCAGTAACAGAAAGATAGGAAGATATCAAAGCACGTGGAAACTAAACAACACACTTCTAAGTAATCCAAGGGTCAGGGAGGAAGTTTCAAAGAAGAGCAAAAATACAGAATTTGTTGGACATGGCTAAGGGGTACTGAGAGGGAAATATATGGCAATTAATGTATATATTAGAAAAGAGGAAGAGTCTCCAATAAATAATCTAAGCTCCTGCCTTGAGAACCTAGAAAAAGAAGAGAAAAATAAATGCAAGGCAAAAAGAAGAAAGACTATATTAAAGACAAGTGAATATATTAAATAAATTGACAGAACCTAATTCATAAAATCAATACAAAAATTTGATTTTTTTAAAAAAGAAAATACATTAGCAAACCTCTCACAGGGAGAAAAAGATACAAATTACTAATATTACAAAATAAAATGAAATGGGATTTTCTGTATTTTTGATATAAATAATTCTTTGTTGAAATCTTTACATTTTTATATTATGTTAGGAAAGTCTAAATCTTATTTATAATTTCTATTTTAGCTGACTCTTCATGATACTACCCAGGAAGGGAAACTGTGAAATACCACCTTGTGACTGGCAGGTAGAGGTAGAAGTTCAGGTTCACCACTCACCATCCATTTATACAAGCTTCTCATTACCACTAGGCAGAGATGAAAGATCCAACTCTGCTTGCGATGTCTGTAGACAATGGGAATGGCATGTCGTTATTACCACTTGAAAGTGGTGAAAATCCTACACCTCCACTAGGTCTTCTTTGACATCACCCTAGTGGAGAAGATGAGGGTATCTTGTTACTGCTAGGTAGGAGTACAGGCCCTCACACATATTCTCCACTGATACTATGTGAGTAGGTGCAGACATGTTACCACCTCATAGTACAAATGTTTTAGTCCTTTGCTTGGCTTTCTCTGACACCACCGGGGTGGTGGTGCTGGGACGTCTCATTATAGTCTCACAAAGGTGGAGGTATAGGTTCCACTTGGCTTTTGCTAATATGGGTAAAAGTGGTGCCACACCTACACCAGATCATGTTGACAGAGTAGAGAAGTTCTGTCTAAAGGTTTACTGTCTTGGTGGGTTACCCTTTTCCTGGCCCTTAGGCTCAAGATAGAAGAATTTTAATAGGGTGTTTCTAAGTTGCCACCTTTCTCAGCCCTAAATCTGGGATAATGTGAAGCAACATAAACACCCAGGGTACTCATCATTTTGTTGTTTCTTGGGTCCCAAAGTCCCTAGCCACGCTGCCTCCTTCTCTCCACCTTTTAGAATCTTCTTATGTTTTGTTTTACATATTAATCTAGGAGTTTGGTTGTACATAGCAGATGGAATAGAGCAAAAGCATGTCTACTCCATCTTCCTAGAAGGAAGTTGTCAGAACCTTTAACATTATGAATGCTTGATGATTCCGTTTGGATGTTTGTCCACTTCAAATCTCATGTTGGTTTCAGGGTCCAGGCCCAGGGAGCCACTGCCCTGTTCATCCTCAGGACACTGCTCCCCACATCCTGGTTATTCCAGCTTCAACCTCCACTCAAAAGGGCTCAGGGTGCAGCTCAGGCCAAACCTCTGGAGGGCACAAGTCATAAGCCTTGGTGACTTTCGTATGGTGTTAAGCCTGAAGATGTGCAGAATGCAAGAATGAAGGAAACTTGGAAGCTTTCAAAGCTTTCACCTAGATTTCAGAGGATGTATGGAAAAGCCTGGTGCCCAGGCAGAAGTCTGTTGCAGGGGCAGAGCTCCCACAGAGATACTCTACTAGGGCAATGCCAAGGGGAAATGTGGAGTTTTAACCCACACAGAGTTCTCACCAGGACAGCTCCTAGTGAAGCTATGGGAAGGGATCCATTACCCTCCAGACCTCAGAATGGTAGAGTCACCAGCAGCTTGATTCCTGAGGCTGGAAAAGCCACAGGAACTCAACTCCAATCTGTGAGAGCCGCTACATGGGTTGCACATTGCAAAACCATAGAGGCAGAGCTGCCCAAGACTGTAGGAGCCCACTTCTTGCTCCAGGGTGCCCAGGATATGGGCTATGGATTCCAGGGTATTTTGGAACTTTAAGGTTTGATATGTGTCCTACTGGGTTTTGGACTTGCATGGCACCTGTAGACCCTTTCTTTTGGCTGATTTCTCCCTTTTGGAATGGGAATGTCTACCCAATGCTTGTGTCATCATTGTAGCTTAGAAGTAAATAACTTATTTTTGATTTTACAGGCTAATAGATAGAAAGAATTTGACTTGAGTCTCAGAGGAGACTTTGGGTTTTGTACTTGGTACTTTTGATCTAATGCTAGAACCAGTTAAGACTTTGGAGGATTGTGCTTTGGCAATGTGAGAAGGACATGAGGTTTGGATCCAGGGGGTGGAATAACATGGCTTGGCTGTTTGTTTCCTCTAAATCTCATGTTTAAATATAATCCCCAGTGTTGAAGATGAGGCCTAGTGGGAGGTGTTTGGGTCACTGGGGCAGGTCCCTCATGAATGGCTTAGCTATAATAATGAGTGGGTTCTTACTCTTGAGTTCATGCGAATTCTGCTTGTGTAAAAGATCATGGCACCTCCCCACCTTCTCTCTTGCTCCCATTCTTGCCATGTGATGTGCCTGCTCCCTTTTGACCTTCTACCCGCTATCATAAGCTTCCTGAAGCCCTCACCAGAAGCAGATGCTGGCATCACAATTCTTGCACAACCTGAATGATCATGAGCCAATTAGAACTCTTTACTTTATAAAGTACCCAGCCTCAGATATTTTTTTATAGTGACTCAAACAGCCTTACACACCTGGGTTTTGTCCTTAGAGATCTTGATTTAATTGCTTGGGGACTTGATGTGAGGATTCATATTTTAAACTATCCCTAGAAGTTTCTGATGTGCATCGATGGTGGAGAAACACTCAGACCTGATGTTTTATCCTCTAAAGTGAAAACTTGCATTCAACTACTGCTAGTGGTTTCCATACAGGACCAAGTGCTCCAATCTTTCCCTTCAAGTCAAAATTTGATTCATTAAAATGCAAATGATCTCAACATTTATTGTTGGCAGTGATTTTTTAAAAAATCATTGCTTAAGACAGTTTGTCAGTCCATCAAAAGCAATCTGAGGATCAGATGTGGCTGGTGGTTACTAGCAACTTCAGGGCTAGCTAGCGGCATGCATTCTCACAAGCTAACAACCTATTCCTTCCTTTATGTTCTCACATCCACTGCCCAACTTTAGAAATTCAGGCCTGGACAACTCCACGCCTTAGTATTGAGCAGCTACTCCTATTTTCTTTATCTTTCTATCAGTCTCATATACTAGCTCACATAGTTATTTATAAAATATATCTTTTTATATAAAACAAAAATTTTAATGGCTGCCATTTTATCATTGTATCACATTCAATGAACTAATCATTGATATGCAAAATCATCACCACTCAACACAAATCAAGTCCCCCATTCTAACCCACTCTCATAAACAACAGTCTAATCCTCGTAAAATTGTCCTATCTGATATATCTTACATTTTCCTTGGTATATTCTGTTTAGAACACTCTAAGGTGTTCTCTTCCTCTTCTTCTTCTTCTTTTTTTTTTTTTTCTGAGACTCCTGCTTCAGCCTCCAGAGTAGCTGGGATTACAAGCACCCACCACCACACCTGGCTATTTTTAGTAGAGACAGGGTTTCACCATATTGGTCAGGCTGGTCTGGAACTCCTGTCCTTGGCCCACCTCGGCCTCCCAAAGTGCTTGGATTACACACATGACCTACTGCACCTGGCTGGGAGAAAGTATTTTTAAACTAGCCATTCAACAAGGGACTGCTATCCAAAATCTACAAATAAACAACTCAACAAAAAGAAACCAATAATTCCATTAAAAAGTTGGTGGAGGACATGAACATACTTTTTTTTTTTTCAAAAGAAGACATACAAATGGCCAACAAGCATACAAAAACATTCTGAACATCACTGATCATCAGATAAAGGCAAATGAAAACCACAATGAGAGATCATCTTACACCAGCCAGAATGGCTATTAGTAAAAAGTCAAAAAATAACAGATGTGGATGAGGATATGGAGAAAAGAGAACACTTATACACCGTTAGTGGGAAGGCAAATTCATACAGCCTCTATGAAAAACAGTATGGAGATTTCTCAAACAAATAAAAATAGAACTATCATTCCATTGAGCAATTCCACTATTGGGTATCTACCCAAAGGAAAAGATACCTGCAATCATATGTTTCTAGCAGCACTAGTCACAATGGCAAAGATATGGAATCAACCTAAGTGTCCATCAATGGATGTTTGGATAAAGAAAACATGGTATACAAATATCCATATATCTGTGTCTATATATCTATAGATTTTATTTATCTATTGCCACATTTTGTGGTTGACTAGTATTTCATTGTGTATCTATCTATATATATATTCTATATCTATTAATATATAGCTATGTAGATAGATATATGTATTTATATATATAATATATATATATGCACAGTTGAATACTATTAGAATACTATTCAGCCACAAAAAAGAATAAAATCATGTCTTTTGTAGAAACATGAGTGGAACTGGAGACCGTTATCTTAAGTGAAACAACTTAGAAACAGAAAATCAAATACTGTGTTCTCACTTTTAAGTGGGAGATAAATAATGTGCACACATGGACACAGAGTGTGGAATAATAGACCTGGAGACTTGAAAAAGTGAGAGAGTGGGGCGGGGAGTAACAGATGAGAAATTACTTAATGGGTACAATGTACATTATTTAGGTGATGGTTACTCTATATGTACTCATAGTATTTACCTCACTGTGTAGTAATTACCTGTTTAAGGGTTTGTCTCTTTATGTTCAATTATGAATTCTACCAGGACAGGAATTTTGCCCTATTCCTTTCCTATTCCTAGTATGTAACTCAATTCCTTTACACATATAAGATCAATTACTGATTGTTGAACAAGTAGACAAAAACCATTATAGTATTGCCATACACATCTAATAAAATAAAGTTTATGGAAATGGCTTGTGAACCTCAGAATAGCTTTTAAACCAGGGGTCAGCAAACTACAACCCAATCAGACCCACTGTCTGATTTTGTAAATAGTTTTATTGAAACACATCTAGCTCACTCATTTGTTTACACATTGGCTATAGCTACTTTCACATTATAAGACCGAATTGACTGGCTGCAAAAGAGATTATGTGGGTCACTATTTTGAAATTAATTACCATGTGGGTCTTTACATAAAAAGTTTGACAATACTTGTATTAGATGCTAGTTGCTTAGGGACAATGCACTTAGAGATTTTCTTGTTCGGTATGGGCAAAGGGAAAAGCTGGGATTAAGGATCCCAGTTTCTTCAATAATTTAAGCAATAGGTAATGATAACTTACTTCTTATTTCTGATTGAAGGAGTGCATTTTTATTCATTTAACAAATATTTACTTGGAACCTATAGTGTTCTAACCACTATTTTGGCATCAATAAGTTTATTCAATAAGTACTTAGAATGCCTATTGTGTTCAAGCACCATTCCTGCTTTCACAGAGCTTATATTTGTTTTAGTAAAAGGAAACTGACACTTAAAGGAAGAATTACCAAAATTAAGTGACAGACTGGATACAGAGACTGAAGGACTGGAAGAGTTAAACCTTTCTTAGACATTTCTATCATATCATATAAGGTATTAGTTCATTTTCACACTGCTGATAAAGACATATCCAAGACTGAATAATTTGTAAAGAAAAAGAGGTTTAATGGACTCACAGTTCTACGTGGCTAGGGAGACCTCACAATCATGGTGGAAGGTGAAAGGTGCATCTTAAATGGCAGCAGGCAAGAGAGAATGAGAGCTAAGCAAAAAGGTTTTCCCCTTACAAAAACATCAGCTCTCCTGAGACTTATTCACTATCAGGAGAACAGTACGGGGAAAACTGCCCCCCATGATTCAATTATATCCCACGGGGTCCCTCCTACAACACGTGGGAATTAAGGGAGTTACAGTTCAAGATGAGATTTAGGTGGGGACACAGCGAAACTATATCATATAACATGTTAAACTGTATTGAATTGCATTCATCTACATGTTTATCTCCCTGTATTTGATAGTCATCTCCCTGAGGACAGTTAATTTGCATATTTTTCTTTATTCCTCCAACTCTGGGACAATACCTGGCAAAATAGTTTGTTAAAATAAGATGAATGGTTGGGAAACTAGAAAGAAAATTCATCTTTGCAGGGAAGATTATGAGGTTGATTTGAGATATGTTGTTTGAGGAAGTAATGTAATACATGCAAGTCTGAATGCCCTCTGGACAAGCATAGAGAAGAGAAAGTAAAGACTCTAATCAAGAAGCAGAGCTCGTGTTTGATAATTCTCAGATCCATACTCAGTCTTGACCACTTGCTTAACCCAATGAACAGCAGTCAGCACAGATGCTTACTTCTAAATGGATGGGAAGCCACGCTGAATTCTCATTAGCGTAAAAGGTATTACCATTAAAGTTGCATTATTTAGAGAACATGGGGAGTTATGAGGTATAACTACAACTTCCTGAATCCTGCTTTTCTCTTTACAGCCCAGGCCATCTGCCTTAATGGTTCTGCTAGTGTTTTCAGTGGCTTTCCATTGCCTCTGATAATGAAGGGAAACACTGCTGTCAGTGAGAGCCACTCTGGAGGAAAAATATTCTTCTAAAAAGTGTGTGAACCTCAGAACTAAAATCGACATTATCACAACACACAATTTGTTAAAAATAAGGCTCTTCTTTTCAGTCCAGTCAAGTTTTGCTGAATATCAATAAGGTAATAGCTATACCAGATTTCTGCCAATTAACATACATTTCTTCTGCTGAAATTCGCACCATTTTCCTTAATTAATCCTGACCTTTCATCCTGCATTTTATAAGCTTCTTAAGAAGTTAGAAATAAATAATTCAGTCCACATATTTTCTGAAAAGAGACAAGCTGTTTTACTCTATCCTCAGAGAATAAATTAGATAGCTATTCAGATTAAGCTCATGGAAAATTGGATAAACAAATGCAAAAATCATACACCTTCTGCATGAAGCACATGGATGGAAGCTTTCCAATGCTGAAGGAGGCCAAGATGATTTCTAGAGATTTTGGAAAAAGACAGCCTAATGGGAGGTGTTTTCCTGTTTTGTATGTTGAGGAGGTCATCCAGCTTTTTGGATTTGTAAACTTTAAAGTTCACTGTCAATGTTTGAAATTCAAATCATGTCTTTGTGTTCCTTCATATTTTGCTGATGTTGTCCTCCATAAATGGATTATAAAAGGCACATGTCAATAGATCTTTTGTATTTTTTTACTGTATTATTGAAATGCTTATCTTCTTCCTCAGCACAATGATGTGGTACCTTAACAATCCCATTCACCTTTTTAGAGTCATGTTTAAAATGCAAAACTCTCTTCATGTCACTCGCATGCTTTCATATATTCAGAGATTCCTATTGCCACTGAGTGATTTCATCACATTTCACTTTTTAAATCTTATCTCATATTATATCATTCTACATACTCTATCTTTGAGTAAATATGTTAATTCTTGCTATTGATGCCAAATGTTACCTTATCTAAGGCTATTACCTCTGCCAGAGGTATCTTGTGCCTTGTAACAACCTCGCTATATTCCACTACCTCTGCCGATATCCCTCTGTCCAGTGAAATACTGTCTATTCTTCAAGGTCTAGGTCTTTAAGAAATCCATCTATAATCCCTTTAGTCAGAAGTGTTCTCTTCTACCTGTCTAAGTATACTTCTGATATTTAAGTTATACTCTTCTCTTTGTAAAATTTTAATCTTGTAAAATCTATATAGCATTTACCTTATAACTTGAAAGCTCTTTCAAGGACTTGAGTATGTTTCCCCAGTAGTGAGCAAACTACTTGTCACATTACATGAGTTTAGTAAAAGTCTACAATTATCAAAAGAAATCTCTGCCTATATTCTCTATATTAGGTAAAAGGTTGCTAGGAAAGAAATAAGAATTTTACAGATTTAGAAGTTAGTTCCTTAACATTTTATGTAAATCTTACTCAAGAAAATCCTTCTGAATAATACTACTACTTTTTGGTGCATTGAAGAAATAGAGTTATAGTTGGGTTCGCTTATTAGTTTTTAGTAAAAAAGTTACATATTATTAGTAAAGATCATTAAAAATAATTAACTCTATTTTGGTAGCTAGAATTATTAAATGACTTTCTCAAGACTGCATGTGTTTAGGAGTTGAGTAAGCATTAAAATCCTAACCTTTCAGTTTCTCATTTGATTTCTAAGAACCATTAGCCAACCATCTTGTAAAATATATTTATATTTTGTCTGCTAAATCTGAGGAATACTTGATATATATATGGAAAACTAATATGTTTGCACATGTACTAAAATTTATGCTCTGACATCAAACTCTTTACTCACTCTATTTCCTCTGTAAATTCATAACCTGAAGATTCCAGCATCATTTTAAATGGTTACAAAATTAATCAATCAAATTCATGTCTTTCATGTTTTCTGGCTATTGTATTTGATTAGTCCAACAATTAGATTACTGTTTTTCTTCCTTGGCTATTACTATATTTTTGTGATCTTGTTTGGTTCAACAATGTTTGTTTTTCCTAACAATATGATTTGAGAATATATCTGTGTTTTCTTAAATGGCAGTTAGTAAGAATTAAGAAGTTAGTTTTTTTCATTTTTTCATGTTTTTGTACTTGTATCACTTGTGATTGAAATAATTCTATTAAGATTTCAAAACCTGAGTCCTCTGCAAATTTGTCATATTCTATTATGATGTCATATTTTAGAAAGATTGCTTAAAATCATTTGATTAAAAATGACTTAAAATAGATATTTATTTAATTTTTACCTTAAAATATAATGCTTGAGAGACTGTGATCTGAAAATTGTTTTAAAAATCTGAGATTTATTTGATTTATAGTCGTGTGCTCACATGAAATTGACTGTTTCATTATCACCAACTAATCTCTTCGAAAACCTTAAAATCAAAGATTCTTTTCTCCAAAATCCACCTCTACCATTAAATTATCACAGCCTCAGCTGAATAGTATATTTGGCAGTCTTGAGATTAAAGAAAGTGGCACATACCAGAGCTATAAATGGAAATGCTTGAAGAGGAGAAAGACATTGATTTAATTCATCTTGACCTTTTATTATGACCAACATGTATGATTGCCACTGTCATAAAGATTGTTTTAGTTTGCTGCCTTGTCAGCCTAAGGTGATTGACAGAGCACTTTATGGATAACAAATTATTATTTTGCCCTTTGCTTGGGGCTGGTCAGCCTTGGCTGATCTTTCTTTTTCTTTTCTTTTCTTTTCTTTTTTTTATACACAGGTTAAGAGCTGTCATTTAATCTTTTATTTATAAAACATTTGATAATTGTAACATTTGCTCTTTACATCCTGTCCCATAAATCCCATAAACTTTTAAAATTCATTTTAATTTTTTCTTCTCTGCCTGTATTTTTTAAAATTATTTCTTCTAAAAAAAATGGGATGCATGCACAAAACGTGCATGTTTGTAGCCATGATGGTTTGCTGCACCTGTTGACCTGTCCTCTAAGTTCCCTCCCCTCATCCCCCAGTCCACAACAAGCCATGTTTTGTATTGTTCCCTTCTCTGTGTCTATGTGTTCTCAATGTTCAACTCCCATTTATGAGTGAGAACATGCAGTGTTTGGTTTTCTGTTCTTGTATTAGCTTGCTGAAAATGATGGCTTCTGGCTTCATCCATGTTCCTGCAAAGGACATGATCTCATTTCTTTTTATGGCTGCATAGTATTCCATGGTATACGTGTACCATATTTTCTTTATCCAGTCTATCATTGATGGGCATTTGGGATGATTCCATGTCTTTGCTATTGTAAATAGTGCTGCAATAAACATACGTGTGCATGTGTCTTTATAGTAGAATAATTTATATTCCTCTGAGTACATACCCAGTTATTGGGGAACCAGTCCCCAATATTTCTATGTAGATTCTTTATATTTTCCCTAAGTGCCAGCCAGTCGGAGAAATAAAGAGAAAGAGTACAAAGAGAGAAATTTTACAACTGGGCTTCCGGGGGTGTCATCACATATTAGCAAGACCATCATGGCAACCCCGAGCCACAAAACCAGCAAGTTTTTATTAGGGATTTTAAAAGTGGAGGGGGTGTACAAACAGGGAGTAGGTCACAAGGATCACATGCTTCAAAGGGCAATAAAGATCATAAGGCAAGGCAAAATTAGAATTACTGATGAGAGTCTATGTCCCACTGTGCATGCATTGTCTTGATAAACATCTTAACAGGAAACAGGGTTCAAGAGTAGACAACTGGTCTGACTAGAATTTACCAGGCTGGAAATTCCCAATCCTAATAAGCCTGAGGGTACTGCAGGAGACCAGGGTGTATTTCAGTCCTTGTCTCAACCTCATAAGACAGACACTTCCAGAGGGGCCATCTACAGACCTACCCTCAGGAATGCATTCCTTCCCCAGGGTTACTCCTTGCTGGGAAAAGAATTCAGCGATACTTCTCCTACTCATACATCTGTCTGTAGGCTCTCTGCAAGAAGAAAAATATGGCTCTATTCTGCCTGACCCCGCAGGCAGTCAGACCTTATGGTTATCTTCCCTTTTGCCCTGAAGATCGCTGTTATTCTATTCTTTTTCAGGATGCACTGATTTCATATTGTTCAAACACACATATTTTACAATCCATTTGTACAATAGTGGTCCTGAGATGATGTGCATTCTCAGTTTATGAAGATAATAGGATTAAGAGATTAAAGTAAAGACAGGCGTAAGAAATTATAAGGGTATTGATTGGGGAAATGATAATTGTCCATGAAATCTTCACAATTTATGTTCCAAGATTGCAGTAAAGACAGTCATAAGAAATTATAAAAGTATTAATTTGGGGAACTGATAAATGTCCATGAAATCTTCACAATTTATATTCTTCCACCTTGGCTCCAGCTGATCTGTCTGTTTGGGGTCCCTGACTTCCCACAACACACAGTAATGGGATTGCTGGGTCAAATGGTATTTCTGGCTCTCTGAGGAATCACCATATTGTCTTTGACAATGGTTGAACTAATTTACATTCCCACCAACAGTGTAAAAGATTTCCTATTTCTCCACAGCCTTGCCAACATCTAGTGTTTCCTGACTTTTTAATAATCACCATTCTGACTGGCATGAGATGATCAATGTTGAGCGTTTTTTCTATGTTTGTTGACTCTGTAAATGTCTTTTTTTGAGAAGTGTCTGTTCACATCCTTTGCCCACTTTTTAATGGGGTTGGTTGTTTGTTTCTTGTAAATATGTTTAAGTTCCTTGTAAATTCTGGATGTTAGACCTTTGTCAGATGGGTAGATTGCAAAAATTTTCTCCCATTCTCTAAGTTTCCCGTTTACTCTGACAGTTTCTTTTGCTGTACAGAAGCTCTTTAGTTTGATTAGATCTCATTTGCCAATTTTGGCTTTTGTTGCAATTGCTTTTGACATTTTTTTTTTCATGAAGTCTTTGCCTATGCCTATGTCCTGAATAGTATTGCCTAGGTTTTCTTCTAGGATTTTTTATAGTTTTGGGATTTACATTTAAGTCTTTAATCCATCTTGAGTGAATTTTTGTATAAGGTGTAAGGAAGCTGTCCAGTTTCAATTTTCTCCATATGGCTAGCCAATTTTCCCAGCACTATTTACTGAATAGGAGATCCTTTCCCCATTGCTTGTTTTTGTCAGCCTTGTTGAAGATCTGATGGCTGTAGATGTGTGATGTTATTTCTGAGGTCTCTCTTCTGCTCCATTGGTCTATATGTCTTGTTTGTACCAGTACCATGTTATTTTGGTTACTGTAGCCTTGTAGTATAGTTTGAAGTCAGGCAGCATGATGCCTCCAGCTTTGTTCTTTTTGCTTAAGATTTTCTTTGCTATACGGGGTCTTTGATTCCACAAAAAATTTAAAATAGTTTTTTCTAATTCTGTGAAGAATGTCAATGGTAGTTTGATGGGAATAGCATTGAGTCTATCAATTACTTTGGGCAGTTTGGCATTTTCACAATGTTGATTCTTCTTAGCTATAAGGATGGAATGTTTTTCCCATTTGTTTGTGTCCTCTCTTATTTCCTTGAGCAGTGATTTGTAGTTCTTTTTGAAGAGGTTCCTCACATCCTTTGTTAGCTGTATTCCTAGGTATTATATTATCTTTGTAGCAATTGTGAATAGGAATTCATTCATGATTTGACTCTCTCCTTACCTGTTGTTGGTGTAAAGGAATACCTGTCCTTTTTGCACATTGATTTTGTATCCTGAGACTTTGCTGATGTTGCTTATCAGTTAAAGAAGTTTTTGGGCTGAGGTGATGGGGTTTTCTAAATATAAAGTCATGTTGTCTGCAAACAGAGACAATTTCACTTCCTCTCTTCCTATTTGAATATGCTTTATTTGTTTGTCTTGCCTGATTGCCCTGGCCAGAACGTCCAATACTATGTTGAATAGGAGTGGTGAGAGAGGGCATCCTTGTCTTGTAATGGTTTTCAAAGAGAAGAATTTCAACTTTTGCCCATTGAATATGTTATTGGCTGTGGGTTTGTCATAAACAGCTCTTACTATTTTGAGATATGTTCCATCAATACCTAGTTTATTGAGAGTTTTTAAATGAAGGGATGTTGAATTTTATGAAAGGCATTTTCTGCCTCTATTGAGATAGTGACGTGGTTTTTGTCTTTGGATCTGTTTATGTGATGGATTATGTTTATTGATTTGCATATGTTGAACATGCCCTTGCATCCCAGGGATGAAGCTGACTTGATTGTGGTGGATACGCTTTTTGATGTGCTCCTGGATCCAGTTTACCAGTATTTTATTGAGGATTTGTTCATTGATGTTCATCAGGGATATTCATCTGACATTTTCTGTTTGTTTTCATTTTGTCTCTTCCCGGTTTTGGTATGAGGATAATGCTGGCCTCATAAAATAAGTTAGAGAGGAGTCCCTCCTTTTCATTTGTTTGGAATAGTAAAATGGTACCAGCTCCTCTTTGTACTTCTGGTAGAATTCAGCTGTGAATCAGTCTGGTTCAGGCAGTTTTTGGTTAGTAGGCTATTAATTACTGCCTCAATTTCAGAACTTGTTATCAGTCTATTCAGGGATTCGACTTCTTCCTGATTTAGTTTTGGTAGGGTGTATGTGTCCAGGAATGTATCCATTTCTTCTAGATTTTCTAATTTATTTGCATAGAGGCATTTATAATATTCTCTGATGGTATTTTGTATTTCTGTGGGTCAGTGGTGATATCCACTTTATCATTTTTTATTGTGTCTATTTGATTCTTCTCTATCTTTTTCTTTATTAGTCTACCTAGTGGTCTACCAATTTTGTTATTTTTTTTTTCAAAAAACAGCTCCTGGATTCATTGATGTTTTTGGCGGGGAGGGTTTTTCATGTCTCTATCTCATTCAATTCTTCTCTGATCTTAGTTATTTCTTGTCTTCTACTAGCTGTTGGATTAGTTTGCTCTTGCCTCTCTAGCTCATTGAATTGTGATATTAAGGTGTTGATTTGAGATCTTTCTAGCTTTCTGATGTGGCCATTTATTACTGTAAATTTCTCTCTTAA
This sequence comes from Chlorocebus sabaeus, assembly GCF_047675955.1. Taxonomy (NCBI): domain Eukaryota; kingdom Metazoa; phylum Chordata; class Mammalia; order Primates; family Cercopithecidae; genus Chlorocebus; species Chlorocebus sabaeus. The sequence continues at coordinate 44,547,739 of NC_132919.1, forward strand.
TATTGCTTTAGCTCTGTCCCAGACATTCTGGTACATTGTCACTTTGTTCTCATTGGTTTCAAAGAACTTCTTGATTTCTGCCTTAGTTTCTTTATTTACCCAGGAGTCATTTGGGAGCAAGTTGTTTGATTTCCATGAAATCATATGGTTTTGAGTGAATTTCTTAATCCTGAGTTCTAATTTGATTACATGTGGTCTGAGAGACTGTTATGATTTCAGTCTTTTTTTTTTTTTTTTTTTTTTTTGCATTTGCTGAGAAGTGTTGTACTTCCTATTATGTGGTTGATTTTGGAATAAGTGCCATGTGGCACTGAGAAGAGTGTATATTATGTTGATTTGGGGTAGAGAGTTCTGTAGACATCTACTAGGTTCACTTGATCCAGAGCTGAGTTCAAGTCCTGAATATCCTTACTAATTTTTTGTCTTGTTGATATGTCTAATACTGACAGTGGGGTGTTCAAGTCTCCCAATACTATTGTGTGGTAGTCTAAGTCTCTGTGTAGGTCTCTAAGAACTTGTTTTATGAGTCTGAGTGCTCCTGTGTTGGGAACAAGCCCCCCAAAATCTGGCCATAAACTGGCCCCAAAGTTGGCCATAAACGAAATCTCTGCAGCACTGTGATATGTTCATGATGGCCATAACGTCCATGCTGGAAGGTTGCGGGTTTACTGGAATTAGGGCAAGGAAAACCTGGCCTGCCCAGGGCAGAAAACTGCTTTAAGGCATTCTTAAGCCACAAACAATAGCATGAGCGATCTGTGCCTTAAGGACATGCTCCTGCTGCAGTTAACTAGCCCGACCTATTTCTTTCATTTGGCCCATCCCTTCGTTTCCCATAAGGGATACTTTTAGTTAATTTAATATCTATAGAAACAATGCTAATGACTGGCTTGCTGTTAATAAATATGTGGGTAAATCTCTGTTTGAGGGTCTCAGTTCTGAAGGCTATGAGACCCCTGACTTCCCACTTCACACCTCTGTATTTCCGTGTGTGTGTCTTTAATTCCTCTAGTGCCACTGGGTTAGGATCTTCCTGACCAAGCTCGTCTCAGCACTCCTGTATTGGGTGTATATATATTCAGAACAGTTAGTTCTTCTTGTGAATTGTTCCCTTTACCATTATGTAATGCCTTTATCTTTTTTAACCTTTGTTGGTTTAAAGCCTCTTTTGTCAGAGACTAAGATTACAATCCCTGTTGTTTTTGTTTTGTTTTGTTTTTTGTTTTGTTTTTTTGTTTTTGTTTTCTTTTTGTTTTTGTTTTTGCTTTCCATTTGGTTGATAAATTTTCCTCCATCCCTTTATTTTGAGCCTGTGTGTGTCTGCACATAAGATTGTTCTCCTGAATACAGAAAACTGATGGGTCTTGACTATCCAATTTGCCAGTCTCTGTCTTTTAATTGGGGCATTTGGCCCATTTACATTAAAGGTTAGTATTGTTATATGTGAATTCGATCCTGTCATTATGATGCTATTTGGTTATTTTGCACACTAGTTGATGCAGTTTCTTCATAGTGTCATTGGTATTTATATTTTGGTATGTTTTTGCAGTGGATGGTACTGGTTTTTCCTTTCCATATTTAGTGCTTCTTTTACGAGCTCTTGCAGGGCAGGCCTGGTGATATGAAAGTCCTTCAGCATTTGCTTGTCTGTAAAGGATTTTATTTCTCCTTTGCTTATGAAACTTAGTTTGACTGGATATGAAATTCTGGGTTGAAAATTCTTTTCTTTAGGAATGTTAAATATTAGCTCCCAATCTCTTCTGGCTTGTAGAGCTTCTGCTGAGAGGTCTGTTGTTAGTCTGATGGGCTTCCCTTTTTAGGTGACCTGGTCTTTCTCTCCAGCTGCCCTTAACAGTTTCTCCTTCACTTTGACTTTGGGGAATCTGATGATCATGTGTCTTGGGGTTGATCTTCTCATGGAATATTTTAATGGTGTTCTCTGTATTTCCTGAATGTGTATATTTGCCTGTCTTTCTAGGTTGGGTAAGTTCTCCTGGATAATATCCTGAAGTGTGTTTTCCAGCTTGTTTCTATTCTCCCCTTCTCCTTCTGTTACTCCAATCAACCATAGGTTTGTTCTTTTTATGAAGTACCATATTTCTTGGAGGCTTTGTTCATTCCTTTTCCTTCCTTTTTCTCTATTCTTGTCTGCATGTCTTATTTCAGTAAGGTGGTCTTTAAGCTCTGATATCTTTTCTTCTGCTTGGTCAATTTGGCTGCTGATACTTGTGTATGCTTCATGAAGTTCTCATGCTGTGTTTTTCAGCTCCAACAGGTGATTTATGTTCTTCTCTAAATTGGTTATTCTAGTTAGCAATTCCTCTAACCTTTTATCAAAGTTCTTAGCTTCCTTGCATTGGGTTAGAACATGCTCCTTTAGCTTATTTTAGATTTTTATTAGCCATCTTCTGAAGCCTACTTCTGTCAATTCGTCCATCTGATCCTTTGTCCAGTTTTGTGCCCGTGATGGAGAGATGTTGCAATCATTTGGAGGAGAAGAGGCACTCTGGCCTTTTGGGTTTTCAGCATTTTTGTTGTTGTTGTTAATTCTTTCTCATCTTTGTGAGTTTGTCAGTTTTGATCTTTGAGGCTGCTGTCCCTTGGATGGGATTTTTGTGGGGGACTTTTTGTTGTTTTTGTTGATGATGATGATGATGATGATGATGATGATGATGATGCTGTTCTTGTCACTTTCTGCTTGTTTTTCTTTCAATAATCAGGTCCCTCTTCTGTAGGGCTGCTGCAGTTTGCTGGGGGTTCATTACAGATCCTATTCATCTGATTTGCTCCCATGCCTCGAGATGTCACTCAAGGAGGCTGGAGACAACCAAAATGGGTGCCTCCTCCTTTTACTGGAACCTCCAACCTTGAGGGGCACTAACCTAATGCCAGTAAGATCGCTCCTGTATAGGGTGTCTGACAACCCCTGTTGGAGGATCTCACCCAGTTGGGTGGCACAGGGCACAGGGCCCGTTTAATGAGACACTGTCTCTTGGTGGAGAGGGTATGGATTGCTGGGGGGAAACCCACTTGTCTGGGCTGCCCAGTTCCTCAGAACTACCATAAGGAGATACTAAGTCTGCTAGTCCGCAGAGACTGAGGCCACCCCTCCTGCTAGGGGCTCAGGCCTAGGGAGAGCCAAATTATGTCCCAGACCCTCTGACTGGAGTTACTGGAGTTGCTGCAGGGAAGTCCCAACCACTGAGGAAAGATGGGCCAGGGTTAGACCTGAAGAGGGACTCTGGCCACAGACTACCACAGGTGGTGTGTTGGGCTGTGGGGACAAGTCTTGGGACCAAGCTGTCTGGCCTCTTTGGCTCCAGCAGGAGAAAAGCCAGTGTCAGCTGATCTTGATTTCCAAACTGTACTTTCTCCCAGGTACCATGTTAGTTGTCATTTGAAAGATTTGAAGTCTATTTTCTTCAACTGTGTTATTTTACTTATTTGGCTTCTGTCTTCATGATGACATTAGAACACTGGTTCTCAATAGGAAAGTACTGCCCTTTAGTGAAACTCTCTGGGTTATCACAATAATTGGGATGCTCCAGTATTTAATAGGTAGGTAGGGATGAGGGATGCTAGAACCCCTTCAAATCAAGAGACAGCATGGTAAATAATTTTTCTCAGGCTCTACACCAGAGCTCCACCTCCTGTCAAATGAGAGGCAGCATCAGATTCTCATAGGAGTGTGAATCCTATTGTGAATTGTACATGAGAGGGATTTAGGTTGTACGCTTCTTATGATTAATCTGATGATATATGTAATGCACTTAAACAATCTTCCCCCTCCCCGCCCCTGTCATGGCAAAATTGTCTTCCACAAAACCTGTCCCTGGTGCCAAAAAAGGTTGGAGACCACTGCTCGACATGACTTTCAAATTTCCCAGTGGTCCTTCGTGTAGATTAAAAGCTTTCAATAAGTATTTGAGCCCAGAACCTAACTCATTTTACACACAAACCCAGAAATTTGTGTCCATTTATTATGTATGTTGCATTTCCTGGACACCTGACATTTGTGTAAATGAAAGGAATAGTGTGCTTTATTTTCATTTTTGAAGTTTACATCAAAAATTACTTTTCAATTTGGAAAATATTTTACTGAGAACAATATCTTTTTAAATTTAGATCACCCATGCCAAAATCCAGACTGTTCTTCATTTGCAGCTGACGTATACAGGTAGTCATTTTATAGGGGCAAGAATATGACTGCTTAAATATTCTAGTATAGTCATGTCCAAGTCTTTAGACAGAGATATGCATGTTATTCAGCTGTAAATTAGTTTTCTGTTCTTTCTTCTTAATGTTATGGTTTGGGCTTCATATTGATTTTCTTAGAAGTAGTGTGTGTCGATATGCAATAGTATTTTACGAATTTCATTCCGTGATTACAATGGTGGTGCTATGTAAAATTTTACTAAAGAGGACATTGGGTATCATGAGATTCTAATTCACTGCTATAGACACAGAAGATTCACTTTGATGGAATTTACAGCAATGTTAAAGAATTTTGAATTCTCCCTTTGCTTTCATTTGTAGTTCAGTCTAAGAGTCAAAACCACACACACACACACGCATTCACACACACACACACACAAAATGCCTCATTTGCTTTGAAAATAAACTATCACTTGTGATTGAATTGAATAAAATCTATAGTGCAGGGAAGCATTAACTTAGTTCAGAGGCCACAAGATAAACCCTGTTCACTACGTGTTTTTTGACCAGCATCATGGTTTTAAAATTGTTTTAATTTGAATAATGTCAGAGGAGGCACATCTAAAGTTCAACTGCACCAACTATGCTAGTGTATACCTGAAGAACAAAATAGTAGCTCACCCACAAAGAAATGTTTCCTGAGAAACAGAGAGAGAGAAAGAAAGAGAGGGAAAACATGTGCGGGTGTGACTCGTACAAAATTGACTTCCAGTTAAAGCAATGGGTCAGTTGCCAGTGTTTAAAGATAAGGAGACTATATATGAAACATTCTAATTTCTTGCTGATCTTGGGAAAATCAGAAAACAGATGGTCTGACCACACCAGATCTTCATTGTCTCGCCGCAACAATAATCTGGGACTGAGAGATTGCTGCCTCCTTTAGATAGGCAGCAGCTCTCCAGGGGATTTACCTTTCTTTATTTTCTCTCGCAGTTGGCCTGATTAATTGGTTTACATTATCTGCCAGAGCCGTATATTTGAAACCTCTGGCTTAATTGGTTATAAAACTACCTACACAAAGAGAAACAAAATATTCAAAGTAATCAAAAATGTGTAGAGTGCTACAAAATATCAGGTCATATTTTATTCTAAGGTTATATGGTAATTACGAAAATAAATAACATTATCGCATAGTATGATGTAATGTGGAAACAACAGCAAGAACAACACAGGATCTGTAACTAAGGTCATGTGTAATGTCAGTTTTGCACCTTTACCTGTATGTGACTGTATATAAATCACATTTCCTTGCTTAACTTCAGTTTTCTTGTCTTTGAAAATGAGATAGTAAAACCTGACTGTTGTGTACCATGTGAGTGTGTTCTGCTCATGTGCCTTTGGGTCACTTCTTTTTTCCTGCTGTTTTTATGAATCCCTTCCAAACTTTCCCAGTTTCTATGTACTTTTCCTTCCAACAGCTAGTAAAGGACTGTCCTTGGGCTATGAAACCTATTTTGCCTGCAAATGGGAAGAGACAGAGTTCCCTGAAATATTACATTCTTCTTGGAGCCCTTAGCCAATGTCTGAAGGCAGTAAAAATTTGAAATCTCCCATCCTTTCTCTCAGGTCAGCAGAATTCTGAAACATAACTTATACTCTAAAATTTCCTTGCAGATGAGATTAAAGTTACCCTCTATCTTTTTTTTCTTTTTCTGATATTGTACTGTTGCTTGGCTTTTTTTTTTGTTTTCCTGATGTGCACCCCGGGTTCTCTTCTCAGGATCTAACTCTGGAGAACCCTAACTAAACCACTGACTGAACAACCCTCATTACTGTTGGATGAACTGTGATGTATGAAAATGAAATTATAAGACATTATTATAAAATGCTTTCTTTAAAAATCTTGTAAAATTTTCAAGGCAGTATCACAATCTTTTCCCATGCCAAAAAGCTAGTGAAAGAATTAATTTCATAGACAATATCATGATAACAATCTCTCTGTATCTTTTACATAATGAGAAAGTCGAGAACTCATTAGAAGTCAGGAAGTTGTGTTTTGATTACAGCAACATCCCTCTGTAACCAGTTCTATGTAGAACTCTACGTTGACTCTACAACGAGGATGAGAAATGACATTGCATTATGGTTTTCTGTTTACTATGGTTCTCTTCAACTTAACACTTAGATTTTCTTTGAGTAAAACAGGCTCTCCACTTGTTTACAAGATTATTTCTAAGTTGCAAAAATCTTCTCTCCATATTTCCCTACATTACCATGTTTTTCTCCTATATTTTTTCATTCAATGTTGGCTGCCACAATCATATACACAAAAGTATGACAAAAGTGCATCTGAAGTGGAGATTTTAGCAGCTAACAGTAAGTGCATCAGGTCTGCCAAATGAATGCATTCCCTAATTTTGGTCATGTATTCTACATACGTAGTTTTGTCTTCTTATGGTAACCTTGCTATTTCCCCATGGCAATCACTGAGTTTCATTACAATAGTCAACCACCCTTAATGTTAGAATCTACTTTCATTGGCAAAATCTGAGAACCAAACTTGCAGTTCAATAGGTGTGGTGAATTTAAATGGGCTAGAAAGAGACACATTAAGCCTGAAACTAACATTGGCAGCTGTTTTGTTAATTTGATTGTTATTATGGTCAATCAGCATGTGCTTAATGACTCAAAAACAAACAAAATATAAAGCAGTCAGTTGAAAAACCAATTGTTTTGACACAAAATTATTTCTTTAAATCCCTGAAAGTAGTTACTTGTTTTAGAAATATAATTTCGGCATAAAACACATTGGTTCGATCAGCTTCCCTTCTCTTACATACCACATAGAACAGAATTTAAAAAGGGTGCTTAAGCTTAACATCTTTATGATTTACCTCCAGAAAGTGATTGAATTAGACCAAAATTCCTATTTTTAATGATTTTAGTTCCAGATTTTAGTTCCAAATTTTTGTGTGCATACACATAAAAACTACTTCTAATTATTCAATTTTTGGGGGAGGAAATAATAGTATTTTCACAATTATTTATGGGAAGTATAATGTATGAAATGATTTTGGAGTCATTATTTGACTTCATGGACAACCCAGATATCAAAAGATGAAAATTTATAGCAGAAACTAGATTTAGACTTTTAATCTAAAATTTTCATAAATTATAATAAACTATACTAAAAATTAATAACTTCTGTTTTTTTCCATATTATTTGTCTTAGCTATGGAAATTTATAAATTATATTAGTATTTTACTAGCTTTAAAATGGAGACTACATGTAGAAATTATTCTAAGATGCATATGTAAGTAATTATGGTCTCGGAAAAAGGTAAAGAGATAATTTTAAAAAATGCAAATATTTAAGAACATGACTCCTGTCTGGGGTGAGATACAACCTATAAACAGATGAGGAAATTTTAGGGTAATAAATGTTTTGATATACTGATGCTGTGAGGATATATATGAGAGTAACTAATTCAGACTTGGAAATTCGGGGAAGGCTTTTCAGAGGATATGCAAATTCATTCAAATGATTTTTTTTTTTTTTTGAAACAGAGTTTTGCTCTTGTCTCCCTGGTTGGAGTGAGGTTCAAGTGGTTCTCCTGCCTCAGACTCCTGAATAGCTGGGCTTACAGGTCCCTGCCACCATGCCGACTAATTTTTGTATTTTTAGTAGAACCAAGGTTTCACCATGTTGGCCAGGCTGGTCTTAAACTCCTGACCTCAGGTGATCCACCCACCTCGGCCTCCCAAAGTGTTGGGATTAAGTTGAGTAGTCATGAGCCACTGCATCTGGCCCAAATGAACTATTTAGATGAGAATTTTCCAGAGGGACAGATTAGGAAAAAGACCAGATAAGAGGGGTTCCTGTGTGTGTGTGTGTGTGTGTGTGTGTGTGTGTCTGTGTGTGTGTGTGTGTTTTAGGAATGGAAAGAAACTAAATAGGAGATAAAATTGTGTGAAGGAGGAAAGCAGGTATGGGATGGTTATGGGAGATACATTGATGAAGAAAGCAGAAGCCAACTAGGCAGTTCTTGTAAAATAAATTTGTTCTTGTCTTAAGAGCAATGGGGGAAATGGAGAGGATTTCAAAGTCTTTAAGTCAGAGAGCTTCAGGTTAATAATATGTACATTTTAAAGTGCTCACTCTGTAATAATGGAGAATGGATAGTAGGGGTGAGGTGAGCAAGACAGGAGGCAGAGAACTAGTTAGAAGTTAGAAGGCTTTTAAAGTCAACCACCAAACGATCTCCTGTACACTAGAGGAGTAGCAATGCTAATAGATGAGATTCAGAGATAGGTAAAAGGAAGGGAAAGAAGAACATGGTGATGTTTTGACTTTAAATTGTAGTGAGGGAAAAGGGGAGGGGGCATCAAAAGGACAATGAGATTCCTGATTGTCCAATACCATACCGTGGTGCCTTTTACTGAGAAGAGGTTTCTAGAAGCAGTTACGAATATGCCAGGTTTGTCTTAATGGTCAGACTTTTAAGTAAAGTATTTGATCTAAAAATTATTGTTTTAAAATTTTACATGTTGGTAATATGGCTCCCTCTAAATCATACTTCTCCATTTTAAATTGGCCTTGGTAGCAGAATATAGGTTGTGTTTAAATTTTGAGAGAGACACATAAAAACTATGTGACTTATGGTAAATTACTAGACTTCTCTGCAAATGCGTTTCTTTATCTGCTGACTTTGGATAATTTCATCTAACTTGCTGGGTTGTTTTGAAAATTCAAAAAGATTACGTATAGAAAGGGCCAGTCACGGAAGGGTTAGCACTGAGTCCTTGTCCTCATTCTGTGTTGATGTCCCTACCATTTCAAATTCATCACATATATACGCGCACACACACATATATAAATGTATATATTCATGTTATATACACACATATATGAGTACATAAAATTAGTATATATAATATTAGTGCATATAAATTCATGATAGAGATATATGCAAATATACATATATAATTATTCTGATATGTATGTATATTAGAATAGTGACTTTCAAAGATGGCTACAAGCTGATCCTTCAAACTTTGTGGATATGCTACTTCACATGGTAAAAGGGACTTTGCAGGTGTGATTGAGGTTAAGGACCCTGGGATGGAAAGTTTATTTTGGGATTATCTGGGTGAGTCTAAGGTAATCACAGAAATCCTTCAAAGCAGATAATATTTCCCTGTTGTAGTCAACGAGCAAGAGATAGATGATAGAGCAAAGGTCAGAGAAATGCAAACTTGCTGGCTTTGAAGAAAGAGGAAGGCGGCCATGACCCAAGGAATGCAGATGACCCCCAGAAGCTGAAAAAGACAGTGGGACGGATTCTCCATTAGAGGTTTCGAAAAGAAACACAGCCCTGCCTGCCAACACTTTGATTTTATCCCAGCGAGAGTGGACTTCTGACCTACAGAACTGCTGAACAATAAAATTGGGTTTTTTTTTTAAAGCCACTAAGATTGTTGCAATTAGTTGCATCAGCAATAGAACGATTATGTATTACATATTTGTATTAATATAATTAAACTTTATATAAGCAAAAGTGAATGGCAAATTTTGAAAATAGGACACAAGATGATATTTAGAGACAACTGAATAAGAGGCCAGAAACTATATATACTCTGTGCTCCTCATAAACTTGTGTTCCATAGCTTCTGACCTCGAGTGAACATATCCATGGAGACTTGACCTTTGAGTTTCTCTCTCTTCTGTTTCACAGGTGTTTTTATAACTTTCTACCTCAGCAGACATGTTACGAGATTTTTAGATGTTTCTTTCATATTATCCCAGACCAGGAAATTGTAGCCTTGGCATGTGCATTCCTATAAGCATTTGAGTAGAAAGCAAGCCTTGGCCTTTCTACTTGAGTAAAGGGTGGGTGAGAGGAAAGTGGTATTGGAGAGCCATATAATGAGGAGGAAAGTTAGACTAGGAGTAAATTCTGGGGCTGTGTCTTTGCCTCTTGCCCATCCCATTGGAATATATCCTAGGTTCCATGTCTTCCCTTGACATCTCCCACTCTCGCCACATAAATAAACTTCAAAGACATCTATGATATGTTATGAAGGCTATGAAGAGCCAATGAATACTCCACTGAGTGGTGTCATACAATAGAAGTTCAAATATATTTGTTAGTCAAATGAATGCATGGGTTGCATATATTTTAATTTAAACGAGAGAGCTTTAAAGGAGCCATGAAGCTAAACAAAAGCTTGTTTTATTGTTATTGTCCAAAATTACATTTTTTAAGCATTACATTTTTAAGGGCCGATTCCCCCCTCCCCCAAATACTACCAGTTTGATAATTTTTGTAATTTTAGAAACATTTTTAAAAGTATAACAATTTATAGTAGAGGGAAATACTGCTTTCAGGGGCCAAGACTCCAGGTAATAATTGGCAGCATCCAATTTTTTCTTCTCCATTAGCAGTCCCTAGAGCTTCTGGGGAACAGAGCGTCTTGCAATCTAGATTCAACCACTGTGCAGAAGCTCTTTGAAGTCACATTAGGGATTTGGTTTTCTAGTAGAACCATTATCTACCATATCGTATACTAGAAAATGCTTATAATGTCACATTCAGATTTCTTTAAAGGGCCATTATATATGGTTCTTATTTCTTTTGTTGCTGGTCGATGGTAACTGAGCTTAATATTAATGTTGTATTCACACATGATCACAAGAACCATTGCTTTCATTGAATTGGCCGTTTAATCATTTCAATTAAAAAATCATACTAACAAACATGTATTCTCATAAAATTAAATGTCCTTCCCCCTAAATCACCTGAATGATCTTTTCTGGCTCTCTTTAGATAAAGACTAAATTAGGGATAAAAGCCCCAGACTCAGCCACACTGAGAAAGAAACCACCTAACTACAGGGATGGGGAACCACTCCCAGTTTCCCTCTCCATTGAGAGCTGTTCTGTTGCTCGACAAAATTATTCTCTGCCCTCCTCACTCTTCAATTGTCAGAGTATCCTTATTCTTCTCAGAGGCCAGACCAGAGCTCAGGAACCACTGGATGTGTGTAGAAACTGTAGCACAGGTGAGCTAGGGCACATCCAGCACAGCTGCGGGCTGAACCTGTGTGCAAGCCAGACTCAGCCTGGGTGGGCCAAGTGGGTGGGGCACCTCCTGCAGCAGGTAGCATGTCTGAGTGAGACCCAGGAGCGTTGCCAGCCAGAGGTACCCAGCTGGCAAAAAGACCAAGTAAAATCCTGCGTCATTTTCTGGGGGCTTGTAATAAATGTGGACCCAAACCCTTTTTCACTTTCATTTCTGAGCCTTCTGGTCCTCAGATGTTTTCTGAAAACAGATGGAGCACCGATTCTCTGTTAGCCAGTTAAGAACGAGTGACATGGCTGCAGAGGAGGCTGTCACCCACCACCTTTGCCCTTGGGGATGAGAATGTCGGCTTTGTTCCAATCCAGTCTTTTCCAAGGCATTTTCCTTCTTTGCTGTGGCACCTGCGTCTTCTTTATATACAATATTGGGGGTGTTTTGTAAAAACTGCTTTACCACTTCTTTGAAAGTACCTTGTACACTCATGGTTAAGTCATAACCTTAATTGAGGCCTGTTGGTTTCACCTGTGAGGTAAAGTTAAAAGCCAGAAATATTGGCTGCTTGGTGGGCTAAAGTAGAGCAATAAGGGATTTAAAAGGATTTTTGTAAATAGTTCTATGGTTAACATGCAGCTTAATTATAAGTGGATATCCAAGCTACGGGTATATTTAAAAGGCCTTTATGGCTTTTTGTTTTGTTTTTTTCTCTTCTTGGATCTTGTTTTGCTGGAAAAAAATGGTTTGGTTTGGTTTTCTCAGTTGGCTAAATTATTGTCTCCATTTTGTCTTGCCACTGTTAACACACACATAAGAGGCCCTAAGATAACTTCTAATAGCCTGGTACTGTTTGGGAAAAACAGAGAAGGTGTCACAGACCCCGTTTTGGGAAAAAAGTCTGTTTTCCTCATGGAACTCCACGAATTAAAAGTGGATGGATCCCTCTCAAAAACTAAGGCTCTGTTAAATCATATGCTTTCCTAGACTTGTTTCTTGAAGGGCTCCAGCCTCAGATGAATTATCCAATTAGGAGATTGGCAAATTAATATTTGTACAACTAGTGGATCTTCTTCTGTCTGTCTGTATGTATCTATGTGTTATGTGTGTGGTGTTTATATTAAAAGAGCTCTAATTAGTTGGCTTAAAAAATAAGAGCTTAGATCAAATATTTTTAAAGGAAAAATAAAAGCTCTGATACCTTTTAGTTTATATAACTTTAATATTGTTTTAATGATTACTGGTAAAATACAAATATACTCAAAATGTAAATATGGGGCCTAAATTATGCAGGTCAGATACTAGGTTTGATATATGCTTTAAGGTCATAAACTGCTTCTTTGGCTTTTGAAAATTGTTCAACTTGTGTGCTTTACAGTTTGGTAAGGTCTGTGGACATATGGAATTAACCACACCGCAAAATATGCTGGAAAAAGACCTTATCTGTGCTTAGTACATAATTAAAATAACTGGGTTTTACACCAAAATTAAAAATTGCTAAGAGTTACCATTATAACACGTAATTAAGACTACAGAAAAAAGATTTACGTGCAAGATTTGTAAGGAAAATAAAACGTGTCTTTAGTAAAAGATTATAAGAAGGTATGATCATAAGAAGGCATGGGAATGTAGATTTTTGTCTAGTTGAGAGGGTTAAATGATTGTCTTAAATTAGATAAGATAAAGCTAAAGGTTTAAACAAGTTGTGGAAAGTTTGTAAAAATTAACCTTGTTAAAGAAATTCTGTGTGTGAACATATTGACTAAATTCAAAAGTGTATTATTTTTTTCCATAAATTAAGAATTGAAATAAAAGCACAACAAGACTTTCTTAAGGCACTTATCTGCTCTTTAACAGAGATTGGTAAGGGGTTATAAAAGGTTTATAAGAATCTCACCTCATTGTCAAACTAGCTAAGATTGTATAGAATTATAATAATAATATAATGCAATGTAATAAATTATTATAGTTTATTATATTTAAAATTGTTAAAAATTTAAAATAATTTTTTTAAAGTTCATTTAAAAAATTGATATTGACATTAATAGTAAACAAATGCAAGGGTGGAATTTGGCTTTCTTTTCTCTCAAACAAGATTTTCACATAACATTAAAGGATAATGAAGGATTCTTGTTTGTCTTGAGAATAAACTATCAAAAAAGGAAGGGAAAGACAAGGGACAGATTGTTTGGAAAGCTATGTCTTCCCTCTTAATGAATAAAAAGTTTTTCCCCTTTGTAAAGAATGTTCTGAGTCTTCTTTTGACCAAATAGATGAATTATGGTAACCTGGAATTCTATTTCACAATATCAAGGGTTTTAAACCTTTAACATATTTGATAGACTTTCCAAAATCAAATTTCAGCTTCAAAATTGTCTTTCCAGATCTCTAACTTTTGGATGCTACAGAGGGCCCCTAGACCATCCAAAGGAGAGGTAAATAAAATTATTTGAGATGTTTCATTATGCAAGTTGCCAAAATAAAAATAAGGTTAAATCTTCTTTGGGTTAAGGATTATAAATCATGCTGCTATAAAGACACATGCACACGTATGTTTATTGCAGCACTATTCACCATAGCAAAGACTTGGAATCAACCCAAATGTCCATCAGTGACAGACTGGATTAAGAAAATGTGGCACATATACACCATGGAATACTATGCAGCCATAAAAAAGGATGAGTTTGTGTCCTTTGTAGGGACATGGATGCAGCTGGTAACCATCATTCTCAGCAAACTATCGCAAGAACAGAAAACCAAACACTGCATGTTCTCACTCATAGGTGGGAACTGAACAATGAGATCACTTGGACTCAGGAAGGGGAACATCATACACCGGGGCCTATCATGGGGAGGGGGGAGGGGGGAGGGGGGAGGGATTGCATTGAAGGGTTATACCTGATGTAAATGACGAGTTGATGGGTGCTGACGAGTTGATGGGTGCAGCACACTAACATGGCACAAGTATACATATGTAACAAACCTGCACGTTATGCACATATACCCTAGAACTTAAAGTATAATAATAATAATAATAATGATAAAAAGAAAAAAATCTTCTTTGGGTTATATTTTAGTGAATAATATTAATATATGTTCCAAAATTACATGGGATTTCTAAAATTCTAATGTCTCAGTATATGTTATCAATCATAATGAGGTTATTACATTAAGTTATTGTAATCCACAGAAATAACCACATTTCTTTGTCAATTCTGTTTTTGACTGTAACTACCCTGGACATTTTGTCATTCACAGACAATTGTTGTCTTGCTTTGATCCTTTTCAAAAGATGGTTTATACAGGACTTTCACAGGTGCTCTTAAATGCAGGTTTCTGATATCTTTGGAGATTGTGACATTAGAATAAAAGAAAAACATTCAGACTCACCAAGGGCTGAAACGTTCATGAATATCAAGCAGAACAAGAGTTAACTGAATGGACTGAACTAACAACTGAAGTCATCTTTTTTAACTTTTTGCTTAAAACATTGCTAGTGCTTGTTTTGTTTTTCAGAGTCAAGAAAACTTTTCTTTTGAGCTATCTGTAGTCTTTTTTTTTTTTTTTTTTTTTTTTTTTTTTGAGACAAAGTCCTGCTCTGTCATCCAGGCTGGAGTGCAGTGGTGCAATCTTGGCTCGCTGTAACCTCTGCCTCCTGGGTTCAAGCAATTTTCCTGCCTCAGCCTCCCAAGTAGCTGGGATCACAGGCACCCACGACCGCACCAGGCTAATTTTTGTATTTTTAGTAGAAACGGGTTTTCACCATGTTGGCCAGGCTGCTCTCAAACTCCTGACCTTGTGATCCACCTGCATCCACTTCCCAAAGTTCTGGGATTACAGGTGTGAGCTACCATGCCTGGCCTGCAGCTTTTAACAATTGAGTAAGGTATACTCCTGTGAACAAAATTTGGGGCATATTTGTTTCTCTCGCATGGTTTCAGTAGAATTTGGAAACTATTTGTGAGTATTCTTAACTTATGGCAATATGATTAGTAGGATAGGTGCAATAAGAATCCATTTTCTTTTGCAACAGGACACAATTGGAGAAACTGGTTGTTTTACTAAGACTTTGACTGGAAGGGTGTGCTTGCCTTTAAGGAATCAAGATTGACTTGCAGAGCCAATAAAAGCCACGTGGGAAAACTGGCTTCATACTTTGTCTACAGTGTCCCTGTATAGGGTTCGTAACCTGTGGTAAGTAAGGAATGTCACTTTCTAATATGCCCAGGAACCCCAAGCTGTGTTGGGACCTCAAGAAGGGAGGAATTTACTCAACTAATAGTAATTTGAGGGTATGAACCCATGGCTGGGCTCAGCTTTAGAAAGTCTAATCCGATATTCCTTGTGGAACAGAGTTCCATCAAAGCCAATTTAAAAGCCTATGTGAAAAATTATTCTTGCTGTGCTTTTTTTTGTTTTAACAAATATGAGGACTAGAGAGAGAAAAGCTATGTTTCAAGTCTTATCATACACTTGTCATTAAATTCTAATCTCATAAAAATGCCCAAAAACATACAAAAAAGATTAGGTACTCAGTTTTCTGTGAGATTTAGAATTAGAATGTTAATATTGTTTTTACCAAAATTATGAATATTTCAAACCTGCAGAAAAGTATAATATTCTAATAATCAGTCTGCCCATAACTCATTGAAAACCGCTCCTCAGTTTGCCTTATTTTGCTTCACATGACTTTCTCTCTTTTTGTTCAATAAGGAAAACATTTCAGATGCAGTTCAAGTCCCAATGTATCCATTCTGGTCACATTAACTCCCCTGTATTTCCATACGTGACCATTGTCATGAATTTGTTCTTTATTATTCTCATGAATATTTTATACTTTTCTATCTATGGTGTGCCTATAGTCAATGAATAGAAACATTTTGGTTTCTTATATAAAAGATCATTTGCTGCATAATCTGAAACGTGCCTCTTTTACTCATATTGTTTGACTGAGGTTTACCCATGTTGATAGATGCTACTGTAATTCAATCATTTTATGTTTATATTATAAAATATATCAGTGGGTACAGATGCAAGATTTTATCAATTCTCCTGTAACACTCTATTGTTAATTTTTCAATGTTGCAATGATGTAGTTCTTGAAAATACCTCCTTGTGTATATGTGTGGGAATTCCCTATAAAGTACTTACACAAATGGAAAAGCAGGATGATGGGATAAGTCCACCTTAAAATTTACAGGATATTTTCAAATTGCTTTTGAAAGGGACTGTTTTTATTTATACTCCTAACATCAGTGTTTGAGAATTTCAATTCTTCCATATCATTATGGATACTCAGTATGGTCAAACTTTAAAAATTTTTGCTTAATCTAGTGATTCTGAATAGCATCTTATGGAAAAATAAATGCTAGCAGGAAGTTGACTACCTTCAGTTCAAGTCTCATACTCATATTTTTGTAGATAATAAACTGTAGCCAAGATGAAAGCAACTTGTTTAACTTCATAGACATAGTTAACAACAGAATTAAGATGAGAACAGAAACTTGCCTTGAATTCAGAATTCAATTTGCAAATTCACAGATTTCAGTAAACATATTTGACTGATTTATAGCAAGAAGAATATATATATGGAAAAAAAAGTAGTCACCTTTAAGAATTTTATTCTATATTTTTATTATCTTATTTCTTCCTCTCTACTTTTAGTACCTAGACAGATCCTGAGCCTTTGAATCATAATTACATGTTCATGATCTTAAATAATCACCTAAATTTGATTTCATAATAGAAATGAATTATTGAATATCACCCATTAATCTCTTTGAAACAATAAATTTAAGAAGTTATTATTCTGGAGCTAATCACATTAAAAATAAGGCATTGTTTTTGATTTTTAAATTCCATTTTATATAACACTGAACAATAGATGTCACTCTTTTGCCAATAAAAATAACTATGAAATTATTTCATTTGATTATTTTTCTTCATAAACAGTTCTGGTGCTGAAAAGATAAGTTACAAGGTTCTGGTAGAAAAATCTCGAATAGTGGCAGGAACCTTTAAATATTAATATCTGCTAGTGTTTTCTCTATGAAACAAATTAATATACTCAAACCATTACTTTCTGAATTATTTTAAATATAACCAATCTAAAATTTCTGATTTTATGCCTTTCTATTAATGTCCTCAGAATTAGGTGTCATTAAAAGGAAAGTTAGAATGAGGTTATTTGAGAAATATATGCCCGAGTCAGGAAAACTTTCAGAGTATAATTAATTATATCTTAAGTTTGTGCAATGTCTAGTAGTTCACTTGATAGACAGGGAATCCATAAAAATGGAAATCAGGGATAGAGAAGCCAAGAGAGAAGAAGTATTCAAAATAATGCAATTGGGGCCAGTTCTGAGGCATGGTTAAGTGATAGATTGTGTTCCAGATCTCGTGGCTGAGGTCAAGGACACATTCAAAGTTTTATCAATTTTACCTAAACAAATCAGATTTTTTTAAGAAGCTGAAGGCAAGTTGTGAAGGTGTTAGCAATAGGAAGATGACCTATTGAAATGACCTAGAGAAACAGTGGGGTGCATTTGAAGATTGTTTAAAGACAGTGCATTAATTTAAACCTGGGCATGCTATGAAGAAAGGTTAGGTCAAGGAAGAAGAAAAATGTTAAGGAAATGTTAACATCTGTTTCATTGATTGTGACATACTCAGCTAAAACCCTAGCTGCCTGTGCTTGATGCCAAGAAAAACAGATGAATTCAGAAAGTTTGGTGAATGAGCAACAACCAGGACCTAAATCGAACAAGCTGTATATTCAAATTACATTTTTAAAGTGGTTTAGGATTTAAGAAGCACTTTCACATTCATTATCCTAGCTGCTTTCTGACTCTTCAGCCCATTGCAATTGGACTTCTGAACCAACAATTTCATTCAAGCTGATCTCTCAAAGTTTATTAATGGCCTATACATCGTCAAAACCATTGACCTGCTCTTAAGCCTTTATTCTACTAGATCACTGATTTTTATTTTCTTCTTAACATAGTTTACTCTCTCTGCCCTTTGAATTCTCTCCTTCTTTGCTTTCTGTACCACTTTTCTTTTTTTCCCCTGGTTTTTCTTCTAATTCGCTGACTTCTCCTTCTTATCTTCCTTCACTCATAATTTGTCCACTATCTTGCACCTTAAATTATTTGTTTTTCTCAGGTTTCTGCCTCTAGTCCTTTTCTCTTTCAATACTTCTATGGGTGATTGTGTTGATGAGGATTTTAGTCATTTTATGTACAAGTCTTCATTCAACAGATATTCATTTTCCAGGTGCTATTCTAGATGCTGAGAACACAGATGTCAAAAGAATAGCAGGGCCTCTTTTCTCAGTCTTTTATTTCTAATGGGGGAAAGGTCATGCATAGGAATATGTTGAATTATCGACTGATGTGTCTACACCTGCATCAGTGCTACCCTCACACTTCAAACACAATTTATTGTATTTTCAGCCCCTACCCAACAGCTAGGAAAATATGGGATTGTGTCTTTTAGGAAAAAAAAATCAGGGGAAAACAAAGGGGTCAATATTTTATTTTTTAGTGTTAAAATAGACTTTTGGTACTGAAAATAGAGATTATGATCTTGAGAGAAAAGGCTTTTAGAAGTGCAAGAGGGTGAACTTTTGTTTTTCTGAAGCATAATCTTACAAGACACAGGTCATAAAGTTTATTCCATAAACAAATTTTTCTTGCTTTCCTACTCAGATAAGATCTCAATGGTTATAGAATGGAAGAGAACAAGAGAAAGATCATAGAGGGACAACTGTTGTCTTGTGTTCTTTTTTTTTTCTCTGGGCCATATCTTACAGGGTTGTGGTAAAACCCTACATTAGTTTAAGTCCTGAAAGCGTGAGTTAACCCATGCTCACATTCCTGGTTGTGTTCCTACATTCTGGCAGGTTCTTTACAGGTGTTGAGAGAGTTGCATGTGGTCAAGCAATGGCTAAAGCCAAAGACACAGAGCCTCAGGGAATATCTCTGGTAGGTGGCAGGAGAGAGTTAAATGTTTTCCTATAGAGCTGAGTGAGACACAGACGCGACAGTAGATGCCAAAATACCTAAAGAAACCCTGTGGCTAGGTTAAAGGAATAGCCTTAGCTAGTGATGGTGGAGTTTCTTGTTGGGGTTCAGACTGAAAAGCTGAATACAGGTAGGTGGCAGTGCAGAGATATGACCCCTTATTATAAGGATACCCTCTCTCACCACTCCTATTCAACATACTATTGGATGTCCTGGCCAGGACAATTAGGTAAGAGAAAGAAAAAAAGGACATCCAAACAGGAAGAGAGGGAGTCAAACTATCTCTGTTTGCAGACATGACCCTATACCTAGATAACTCCATAGTCTCAGCCCAAACAGTTCTTAAGTTGATAAACAACTTCAGCAAAGTCTCAGGATACAAAATCAAGGTGCAAAAATCACTAACATTCCTATACACCAACAACAGTCAAGCCCAGAGTCAAATCAGGAATGTACTCCCATTCACAATTGCCACAAAAAGAATAAAATACCTGGGAATACAACTAACCAGTGAGGTGAAAGATTTCTAAAAGGAAAAGCACAAAACACTGCTCAAAGACATCAGAGATGACACAAACAAATGGAAAAACATCTCATGCTCATGGATAGGAAGAATTGATATTGTTAAAATGACCATACTGCCCAAAGCAATTTCTAAATTCAACACTGTTTCTATTAAACTACCAATGACATTCTTCACAGAATTAGGGGGAAAAAATGATTTTAAAATTCATTTGGTACCAAAGAAGAGCCCAAATAGCCAACACAATCCTAAGCAAAAAGAACAAAACTAGAAGTGTCATGTTACCCGACTTCAATCTATGCTACTAAGCCACAGTAACCAAAACAGCATGGTACTGGTACAAAGATAGACACATAGACCAATGGAAACGAATAGAGAACCCAGAAATAAGACTACGCACCTACAACTATCATATCTTCGACAAACCTGACAAAAACAAGCAATAGGGAAAGAATTTCCTATTCAATAAATGGTTCTACGATAACTGGCTAGCCATATACAGAAGATAGAAACTGGACCCTTTCAGTTTCAACCTTATACCACATACAAATACACATACAAAAATTAACTTACAGCTGCGCATGGTGGCTCATGCCTGTAATCTCAGCCCTTTGGGAGACCGAGGCAGGAGGATCACCTGTGGTTGGGAGTTCGAGACCAGCCTGACCAAGATGGAGAAACCCCATCTCTACGAAAAGTACAAAAAATTAGCTAGGCGTGGTGGCACATGCCTGTAATCCCAGCTACTTGGGAGGCTGAGGCAGGAGAATTGCTTGAACTCAGGAAGCAGAGGTTGTGGTGAGCCGAGACAGCGCCATTGCACTCCGACCTGGGCAACAACAGTGAAACTCCATCTCAAAGAAAAAAAAAAAAAAACCACCTTACACCACATACAAAAATTAAAAATTAACTCAAGAAGGATTACAGACTTAAACGTAAAACTCAAAGTATAAAAATCCTGGAAGAAAACCTAGGCAATACTACTCAGGACATAAGCAGGAGAAAAGATTTCCTGATGAAGGCTCGAAAATTAATCACAACAAAAGCAAAAATTGACATTTGGAATATAATTAAACTAAAGAGTTTCTGAACAGCGAAAGAAACTATCAAAAGAGTAAACAGACAACCTACAGAATGGGAGAAAATTTGCCAACTATGCATCTAGTGAAGTTCTAATATCTAGAATCTATAAGGAACTTAAATTTATTTTTAAAAATTAATTCTGTTAAAAAGTAGGCAAAGGACATGAATAGACACCTTTCAAAAGAAGATATGCATGCAACCAACAATCATATGAAAAAAGAAGCTCCACCTCACAGATCATTAGAGAAATGCATTAGAGATAACAGTTCACATGAGTCAGAAAAGCTGTTACTAAAAACTCAAAAATAACAGAGCCTGGGGAGGTTACAGAGAAAAGGTGATGCTTATATACTGTTTGTGGGAGTGTAAATTAGTTCAACCATTGTGGAAGACAATGTAGCAATTCCTCAAAGTCCTAAAGATGGAAATACTATTTGACTACGCAATCTCATTACTGGGTATATATCCAAAGGGATATAAATCATTCTATTATAAAGACACATGAATGTGTATGTTCATTGCAACTATTCACAATATTAAAGATGTGGAATCAACCTAAATGCTCATAAATAATAGACTCAGTAAAATAAATGTGATACATATACACCATGGAATACTATGCAGCCATTAAAAGAACATGATCGTGTCCTCTGCAGGGACATGGATGCATCCGGAAGCATCCTTAGAGAATTAATGTAGAAAAGGAAAACCAAATACTGCACGTTCTCACTTGAAAGTGGAAGATAAATGCTGAGAATACATGGACACATAGAGGGAACCGTGCACACTGGGGTTTATTGGAGGGTGGAGGGTGGGAGGAGGGAGAGGATCAGGAAAAATAGCTAATGGGTACTAAGCTTAAGAGCTGGATGATGAAATAATCTGTACAACAAATCCCCCCAGAAGCTTACCTATGTAACAAACCTGCACGTGTACCCCTGAATATAATATAAAGGTTAAAAAAAGAAAAAAAAAGAGAGAGATATAACCACTTGTTAAAATCAGCTGTTTACCAATGCAAGCAAATCCTGAGGACCAGTCATTCACATGTGACAACCGCTCACGTGAAAATTGTACTTTCTGTCATTGGGCAGCATGATGTATCAACGTAAAAACCGACTTGAAACACAAAGCCAGCTATACCTTTTCTCGTAGGTGAAATTCATATAAGATACTAGCCAAATAAGATATTAAAGGCTTAAACAAGATATTGATCCAAATTACTAATTGAAGATAAAAACAGGACAGAGAGAGGATGCCTTTGCACTCCTAAAACCCATCTGTGTTTGGGGTGATTCTGAACATGAATGAAGCTCTCTACTGGTCATAGCTAGAATACAAGGGCTTGAATGGTAATAGTAAGAAGGAACACAGTAAGATAACAAGTAAGAAGGAAGACATAGAAGATGATTAGTAAAATCTTATTTTATTGAAACTTCTTAAGTTGATCCTCCAAAATGACTCTGTGAGATTGGCATAGTGGATATTTTTAGACTGTTTTTTAACAGCTATGAAAAAATAATAATACATAGGGTAAAAAGCTTGTCTGAATTCACATAGCTACTAGGTGACAAAGCTTTAAGTCAAACCCAAAATATTTAACTCTAAGGCAGGTGTTTTGGCTCACTTGGGTTGTTTGATTTTAATCTCAACATTTGGACTCGTGTCCAGACAGTATAAAAACTATTTAGATTCTCCGCCATGGCCGAATTCATTCATCCCTTTCTATACTCATAACTTCATGACTGACATGAGTGTGAGCATGGTATATTGGTTAACTGGCACCATGCCATAACCTTTATTTTAATTACTTCTATTTGTAATTGTTGCTTTGATAAGTATTTCCATTTTTTCCTGCTCCGGTTTACCGTGTTCCTTCTTACCCTTACCATTCAAGCCCTTGTATTCTAGCTATGACCAATAGACAGCTTCATTCATGTTCAGAATCACCTCAAACACAGATGGTTTTTAGAAGTGCAGAGGCAACCTCTCTCTGTTCTGTTTTTATCTTCAATTAGTAATTTGGATCAATAGCTTGTTTAAGCCCTTAATATCTTGTTTGACCAATATCTTCTTTAAGCCTTTTAAAAAAAAATCAGACATTACATTTATATTACATTAGAAAGAAAATGCCTTAACTAGGAAAAAAATCAAATTCAGAAAAATGATGTATTAAGGTTTGCTATCTGGAGTTGCTCTTTTGGAGAATAAAAAGAATTAAACAAACAGTTTATAAATGACAGGTTTGCTTTGAAGATAATATCTATACTTTGAATAACAGGTTATTTGACATTTGTTTTCTTAAGCAACACGTGATAGAAACTGTATTCCTTCTACAAGAATATTTTAAATCTGTAATCAAATTGCAAGCAAAAAATAATTTATACGTTCACCTAAGAAGCACATAAATATTTATCTAGGGCTCTGATACAGTTTTGCCATGTAGATTATGAAAATAAATTTACCAAATAAAAAGTAGTAGAATAATATAGTACAAAAATTTATGATCACAGATTAATTATGGGAAGAAAAGCTTGCAATTACAAAACCTTAAGTATGGTATTTTAAAAGTAGTTTTATTAAGTGCAAGTTTATGCAGTCATTCAAAATAAGTTTGTCCACTATAGGATAGGAAAAAATCTACTTCAATTAATAGATAAGCATAGCTTATAATTAGCATGTCAAGTTTTTGTGCGTAAATGGATGTTTTCAAAGTACTGAAAGTATTTATTTTTCTTAATTTAGCAGTTCTGAATTTTTTTCTACCATCTTGTTAAAGCGTTAATTTGCTTACAATCTTTTTTTTTAAACTTCAGGGCATCTGGGCAAGTTGTCAACAATTCTCTTATAGTGGACTCCAATTAATTTATTTTCTGAGTTTTTTCATATACATAATATTTTATTTTATAATATTCAATATAAAATTGTATGCTGTAGTTTTACATTATTTCAAGTACCATACATATTCTCAGGAAAAAATACTAATGTCAATGAAAATATGAATGCACACTAATTAAGAAAAAATTTTAATGCAATGAAAGCAAAGAAACTAAGAAATAGCGAGCAATTTTTTATTGATTTAGAAGTTTTAAGTTGTATTCTACAGATTTGAATGTAAGAATCCTTAGAAAAATACATATAACTATATTATGTCAATTACATCTCAATAACAATTTTTTAAAAAATCACAGGGAAAAGGAAACCACATTGAGATGGTTGTTATATTCACTGCTACCTTTCCCTCTTGGAGCATTTGCTGATTCTTGAGACTGAACAGTAAGCCCAAAAAGAAAGCAGTAGCCAAGTAAATACTGTTGCAGTCTCACAGGGAAACAGTTTCACAAAACCATAACATTAAAGTTCAGGACTACCAGAGCCAGCAAGACTGGTTTTGCAAAAAAAAAAAAAAAAAAAGGGATGACAGAGAATTGAAATAAACAATCTATATGCAATTTCTCCTTAATGTATTGCTAACTCTAAGACTGTGCGTGCATAGAACAAGGTTCAAACATGAAAAAATCATAAAGCAGTTGGAAACAGATTAAAAGTCAGTGGATAATTTATCAAGCTTATAGATTTAGAAAAGCAAGAGTCCATGAAAGTAGAAACTTTTAGTTAATATGCCAGACATGCTAAGCCCAAAAATTAAGAGTAAACCAGAACAAGGGATCAAGGTGATATGGCTTTACTCTATTTGTCTTCAGAAAGAAAAATAAATCCTCTTTGGAAAAATGTAACATCATACAGAGCCTTCACGTTATATCATACATATTGTTCAGCATTTAATCAAAATATGCTAGGCATATGAATGCAAAGTACCGAACAACTTAAATCAACAGGACAAACAGAGATCTCCTTTAAAAGAGCCAAGTGAAAATCCTAGAATTAAGAATAAAAGTTGAAATTAAAAATTTAATGCATGAGTTTAATAGATTTGACAAAGAGGATTAGTGAAATGGAAGATAGGCAATTAGATAGTATCCAAACTGAAGCATTAAGAGATAAATTAATGCAAACTAGATAAAATACTATGAAACATGTAGAATACTTAAGTATTTGTAATTTCCAAGAAGGGAAGACATAGAAAGATCTAAAAATAATATTTGAACTGTTGAAAGTTGATACTTTGCTGGGGCTAGAGGCTCATGTCTATAATCCCAGCACTTTGGGAGGCTGAGACAGGTGGATCACCTGAGGTCAGGAGTTTGAGACCAGCCTGGCCAACATGGTGAAACCCTGTCTGTACTAAAAATACAAAAATGAGCCAGACATGGTGACAGGTGCCTGTAGTCCCAGCTACTCAGGAGTCTGAGACAGAAGAATTGCTTGAACCCGGGAGGTGGAGGTTGCAGTGAGCTGGGTTCGTGCCACTGCACTCCAGCCTGGGCGACAGAGTGAGACTCCAATATTTTATCAAAACCGATGAAGGATATCAGTGATAGATTTAAAAGTTTTATAAAACACAAGAATAAATAAGAAAAATACCCTTGTTGCATTATAGAAAAAGCAATCCTGATTTGAAATCAGGAGAAAGAAAAAAATCTTAAAAGTTCCTGAAAATGAGTTAATTTTTAATAGAAATGGCAAAATAATAAAACAAAATAATGACTTCTTTGAAGGGCAAGTAAATAAATAAATACATAAATGAAAGAATAGATGACCAAGAATTCTATAAGCAGCAAATATATACTTCAAAAGAGAAGGTAAAATGAAGATTATTTAAATTAATAGAATTTTCACTAACAGGCTTACTCTTACAAACACATATATGAGTCATGTAAGAAGAAAAATGATCCTAAATGGAAATAGTAAAGAATTAAGTATAAAGTATTAGATATAAATAACTAAATACAAAGCATACAGAATTAAGAATATTGGAAAAATAAACATGAGTTATTTAAATGTATATTCACTGTTTAAATATTAATAATGATGTATTAAAAGCATATATATAATGCCTTAAAATATATATATATATAAAATTAAAAGATAAAAAGCATAAAATCTGGGAAACAATGAACTAAAATATTTAAGGTAGTTTCACTTTTGATGAAGAAATACAATGTAATAATAAGAATGCATGATATGATTTTCAAGTTACAGGAAACGCTCGCAGACATGAACCGAAATACATCAGTAGTTACATTAAATCTAAAGGACATAAATGTTTTCATTAAAAGACAAAAATTATAATATGGGATTAAAAAACTATTTAAAACCAATTATATATTTTTATAAAGAATTAATCTTAGCTGTAAAGAACAGAAAGTTTCAAAATAAAAGGGCAGCATAATATATACCATAGAAATGCAAACTGAAATAAAGCAAAATATTCTCTATATGAATATTAGGAAATGCATAATTTAATTCAAGAAAAATTATGAAAAACAAAGAGAAACATTTAGTATGTTAAAACTGTGAACTCAACAGGCATATATAAAACCCCAAATTTATATGCAACTAGAACATAACCTCAAAAGATATAAACTGAAAACTGTCAGAATTAAAAGGAAAAGTAAGTAAGCCTACAATTAAAGTTTAAGAATTTAATATCATGGTAAAGGATAAAGTAAATAAGTGTTGTAAAATATTTGAACAACGTGATTAAACAAATTTAAAAATAGGCATATAACAATGCTTTTAATACCTTATTGGTAAGTGAAAATTAGAAAATGAATACTTTGAATATTTGAGTATTCAAGTTTTTGAATAATAAAAATATAATGCAGATTAAAAGCAGTAGTTAAAAGAATAATCATAAAAGGATGACAAATTTATTATGTAAGCATAGAAATTAATAAAATGAAAAAAGTGGAAATTAAACAGAAAGAAGGAAAATGGAATAAAATAAAACCAAACACAATCAAGAAAATAGCTAAGAGTAGTTTCCTTGAAAAAACTAATATAATTCATAAACATATAACAAGTCTGATTAACAATAAAAAAGAGAAGACATAATTTACTAGTATCAGGATCAAAAAGAAATCAATAATATGGGCATGATAGATAATGATTATAGTATAGTTTTATGAGAATAAATTAATAAAATTTATTAAAACTGGCATAAGAAAAATATTAAGTCTAAACTTGAATAATATTATTTCCATTAAAATAATCTAGAAAATGTTGTCATAAAGATAACTCCAGAGCCAGATAGCTTTGAAGTATTTAACAAAAATTTAATAGAAATCATATCCAGCCTGGTGCGGTGGCTCCCACCTGTAATCCCAGCACTTTGGGAGTTTGAAGTGGGTGGATCACCAGAGGTCAGGAGTTTGAGACCAGCCTGGCCAACATGGCGAAACCCTGTCTCTACTAAAAATACAAAAATTAGCCTCACATGGTGGCAAGCACCTGTAATCCCAGCTACTCTGGAGGCTGAGACAGGAGAATCACTTGAATCCAGGAGGTGGTGGTTGCAGTGAGCTGAGGTGTTGCCATTGCACTCCAGCCTTGGTGACAGAGCGAGACTCCACCTCAAAAAAAAAAAAAAAAAAAAAAAAAAAAATCCCAATGATTTCAGAAAATAAAAAAAGAGGCTTCTCATTTTGTTTTATAGAATTAACAAATCTAATTCCAATCCCTGAGAAAGATATCAAAAGAAAAAAAATTATAGCATAATATCTCTCATGAATATAGACACAAAAATCCTAACCTAATTATTATTTCTAATTCAACGATGTATAAAAAAGTATAAGTTGAATCTGTTTCAAAAAGCAAGATTAATCTAACATTTGAAAAGTTATTGCAATTCTTTACACTTAGAGACTAAAGGAAAATATCATATGGTCATCTAAATAGATGAAGAAAAGACAGGATAAAATTCAGCACTCATTAACAATAACTACATATAGATAAAGAAATTCTGAATCCGATAAGATTGGTCTATGTACAAAAGTCGAACCACTAAACTATACTGATTGCTAAACTGTTAAAATATTTTCTTGTGAGATAGAGAATGAGGTAATTCCTGTTATGACTTTTTCTACTCAACATTACATACAAAGCCTTCTGGGAATAAGATAATAAAAGTGTATACCTTTGAATAAAAGGAATAAAAATTGGAAGGGGAGAAACAACATTTTTATCATTAACAAATACCGTAATTATGTAGCTAAACACATCCAACATAATATATTTTAAATTCTATTAGAATTAGTAAGTGAATTTATCATTAAATGTAGAAGTCCAAACACAAACACCAACTTTTCCCATATACATTAGGAATATTTTGAAGATTACATTTAAATGTGATAAAATTCATATGAGCCTTAAAAACATTGATTATCTAATTGACTATCTAATCATGGTTTTAATGAAAGGAATGTAACACCTCAACATGGACAATTACAAAAGATTAATGAGAGAAATTAATAAAGAACTAAATAAACTTCTAAGACGAGTATTCATGGATTGAAGACTCAAAATTGTAACGATATTAATCTTTATCAAGTTAATGTATTGATTTAATGCAATCCAATCAAAGCACTACTAAGTGTGTGTGTGTGTGTGTGTGTTTGTGTTTTAAAGACCACAAATGTTAATTACAAAAGACCAGATGTTCACGGTCATCCTTATTGTTTCACACTGATAGTTTTTGCTAGGACATTATTATTCTACTCTATAGTAATGTGCCAGTTATCCTAATGTTAATGAGGCCTTTGTAACTTTTAGACAAACTTATGAAAATAACAAGAGTAGCAAAATTGGGAGACTATGTATTGTCTAAATTTCCTCAATCTGCCATGCACTTTTTTTTTTTTTTTGCAAATCATTTCCATTTAGTTCTTTTTAAAAAGCATTTGGAACTGATAAGATGTGAAACCAAAAGATCTTTCTTTTTTGTTATAGTATTTTATATAATGTTTGCTAATTAATTAGTTTACTGCATGTATTATTTATTATATTTGTATTTACATATCAGATTAGCTTTTTTTAAAAAAGCGAGAATGGACTTTGTGATCCTCGAATCAGGAAAATGTTTCAAATATCTGATCAATCTAAGGTGTCAATGTTTCTGACGCTACTTTTGAGGTATTTATGGGATGTGTTCCATTTCTAGGTGGAAGTTTTTCTACTGTTTTGCTGACTTATATCCTGCTCCAAGTTGATACAGGAAGACTTTTTACGTGAAGCATATAAATACAATATGTGGTAAAGAGTGTGTGAGGAAAAAAAAATTTAAGACACCGTAGTCAACAAAGCCCTACTTATGCAAAACGTGCACACATACACACACACCCCCCCCCCCCACACACACACACATGCATTTTAATCACTCCTAGGGAGTACAGTACTTTGCCATTTCAACTCAAATGTTTCTTTTTAAAAGGTCCTCTCAATTCTAGGCTCTCATACATGGTTTCAAGGAAAATCCAGCCTCCCAGTATGATTAGATCTTAGAAACCATTTGAATCCAAACAGCAATGCAAGAGAAAGATTCATGAGCGGTATCCTTAGATTTACTCCATTGTGTACCCTTGGTGTCTTTCAATGTATTTCCTTTAACTTACAGTGTTTTGCTTTCCAGCTGGAAATTTAGTGTATCTGCTTTCATCACAGCCAGTTTCTCCTACAGCAGGGTTTCTCTATCTCGATACCATTGATGTTTGCAACAGGATAGTTACCTGCTGTGAGAAGCTGTCCTGTACACTTCAGGGTCCTCAGTCCCTGGGCTGCAGACGGGTAGGCCTGTGGTCTTTTGGGAACCAGACTACATAAGAGAAGGTAAGCTAGCAGTGAGCGGGCATTACCACCTGAACTCCGCCTCCTGTCAGATCAGCGGGAACATTAGATTCTTAAGGAGCACGAACCCTATTTTGAACTGTGCATGCGAGGGATCTAGGTTGTTGCACGCTCCTTAGGAGACTAATGCCTGATGATCTGAAGTGGAATGGTTTCATCCCCAACCCCACCCGTGGAAAAACTCTCTTCCACAAAACCGGTCAGTGGTGTCAAAAAGGTTGGGGACTGCTGCTGTATATTTTAGAATGTTTAACATTTTAGAATGTTTAGCATTTCTGGTCCTCAACCCACTGTATGCCAGTATCCTCATCACCCCCTAGTTGGGACAATCAAAAATGTTTCCAGATATTGCCAAATGTTCTGGTAGGGGTGGCGAGGAATCACTCCCTGTTGAAAACTACTGTTCAGTAGGATGAAAACAAGCTACAGAAATACAGAGACAGAAGAAAGAGCATGTTTTGCATCAGCGTATTTTAAGATGTTTTAAGCTTTTTCAAGAGGATCTTTATATTTAGATAATTTGGACAGTTTTCCTGTATAAGAGTGGTGGAAACTGCAGCAATGCAGCATTTCGGACTTGATCTCTCGCCATTGGCTTCACTCTACCTTGCTCTTCACGTGGAGGTCAGCTCGTAATAATTTCAATTTCTTTTGGATCTCGGTCAGAACACTGATTTTCTGCTCCAAAATGGACAAAGACTGGGCAATACAAAAATCAACATCATGGTTTACTCCTCCAGTTCTCTCCTGGATGTTCTCCAGCCATTGGCTAGATCCCTTCCTTGAAGTTGTGGTGTCCTTCCCTAAAAGAGTGGATCTTTCAACATCTTCAATCTCTTTCTGCTGCTCCTCACTCTGTACACAAGGTATTTTAATAAATTCATCCCTCTGAAGGGACATTTCTGAATTTCCGATGTGACTTTTCAACATCCTTGATGCCTCATGTCCATTTGGATAGAGGCCACGATGGTAGGGCCTTACATCTGCATTTAATTCTTTTACTCTGTTTGCATATCTTAAAGTGTTGAGGGTGTTTTCACAAGAGGTCATCCCTGGAGAGATAGTAGCAATCATGCAAGTGGAGGAGTTCTGGCCTATAAAGGAGTCCCGGAGCACCTGTGTGAGTTTGCTGGCTCTGAATGGGGTATGAGGCTTGTTCTGACCCAAAGCCAGAATACATTCTTTGAGGGCTAGGAGACTCTTGTTAATCTCTGCCCCTTCCAGCTGCCTTTTCCGGCTGGCCTTGGTCGTATCTGCTCCCCTTTCATTCCCAGCTAAATCAACCAGGGAAAACTTGCCATGCAGTTTCCCTCCTGACTTCAGGATGATCTGGAAAACTGCGTGGCTCCTGGATGAGTGAGCGTTGACAGATGTTTGCCTGGAAGTCCGACAGCTATTCCCTATTTCCACCAGGTTCAGCACTTCCTCCACACAACACACCTCTTGCTCCTGCAGCCCGACCACTTGGATTTGCTGATTGCCATCCTCAAGGACTTGCAGTTTCTTCTTCCAGTTCAACAAATCATACACCTTGCCCCCAAAAATCTCAAAAAATGTCCCATAGACTTTGAGGTCCAGCTTCTCATAGATGGAGTTTCTGAGCAGGAGAAAGACATCCTGCGCCACCAGAGCATAAATGCCCTTAGAACGATCTTGGGCCCTTCCTGCAAAGTCTCCACCCATGGTGTACGTCTTCCCACTGCCCGTCTGCCCATAGGCAAAGCAGGTGGCCATGCCCTTGCGGAAGATGGACTCCACCAGTGGCTGGGCGGTGAACTGGTACACCAACTCGTTGGAGGCTTTGTCGTCGAAGGCATGGTCGAAACAGAAGGTCTGGTTCTCCAGGTAGCGAGTGAGGTCCACCTTTTGCTTGGACTCATGCACCATAACCACATTGTCCGAGGGGACGGTAATGATATCCAGGTCCTTCAAGGTGGTCTCTCGCTGGTTGAGAGGCCGCTTCCTCACGCAGACGCAGATGCGATGTTCTTGCCGGGGCTCCAGGACTGAGATCTTGCTGCTGTCCAGGTGCCTGCGATACTCTTCGATCATGTGCATGATCTCGTAGTTGGGGTTTGTGGTGTTGACGTCGAGGGCGCGTCTAGCTCGGATCTCCTGCTGCAGCCGCCTGCGCTTTTCCCGCTGCTTCTGCACTTTCTCGATTTCCTGGAGGCAGGGAGATTTTTTCTGCTTCATCAGACAAGGTTTGCTGGGAACCCTCACGTCTAGACTGTCCCCTGAGGCTGTTTTGTTTTTCTGGGGGATCATCACAACCCGTTTCGTGGAGGTACTCTGGTCCCCGATGGCCGAAGAGGGCGCGGGAGCCAAAGGGGATACGGGCGGGGACGGCATGGGGCCTTCAGCAGAGTCCAGAGCTGGATTCAGCAGGAGTATGGTCTCCAGGTCAATCTTCTTGCCTTTTTTGACTGCTTTCTCCACCCACTCTACCGTGACCCAAGAACTTTCTCTGTTGATCTCTGTGACCACAGCGAGGTGCATCCGCTTGTCACTGCGCTGGATTGCCACGTAGATGCCCACTTGGATGTCTCCGAAATGTGGCTTCAAGGGTTTCAGAGGCGAGAGGCGTGGGGATACAGGGAGGCAGAACTGACTGGCCATGGTGAGTGATGGAGGTATCAGGGCGCACTCCAGCGCCCTTGGGGTTGGAGCAGCAGGACCCAAGCCAGCCTGAAGCGCCCGGAACACTGAGCAGGGTTGCAGTCTGTGCCTGCCTTTGTGAGCCTAGTGCGCCAGGGCCCGGCCTGGGGCCACTACGTCACAAAAGGATGAGAAGAGGCGGCAGAACCTAGGGCTTAGGAGTGAACGGTACGGGAGCAAAAAGGGATGGAGAGATTGTTCTCTGCCAGTGAGGGTGAAGGGGTTGGAGGAGGATGTGGCGTGCTCTCTGGATCACAGCAAGAAAGAACCGGTAACAGAGAAGCAATGGGAAGCATGGAGTTGAAATTTAATTTATATATCCCATGTACTTTTACCTAAGCTTTGGAAGTATCCATTCTCCCAGGAGGCCTTGGCTGGCAGTCCCAAAGCTCAGTGCTTTAATTTGAGAATTGCTATGAAGTTCCCTTAAACTTTAACTCTCCAGTGATCAGTGGAAACCGATGAAGGTAGAGTTATTTGCAAATCTCAGCCTTATACTCAACAGGATCCCAGAAAGGGTCCTCAAACCTGCCATCTTTGTGTTTTCACCTCTTTAAAACATGTAACTTGTTTAAGAGTCACAACTTAAAGTTATTACAGTTTAATCAGCTTTCTCATTACGAAATCAAAATGAGTCGAATGTAGCAGGTAGTTGTGGTAATTTGCTAATATGAAACTTCCTTTCGTACAGCACCTGGGTTTGCAAACACAGCAGGTTTATCACATTCCAAGTGGCTCTGACCGCTCTAAAGTGAGTTTTGTTGTGCTGCGGTCACCACCATTTTTGAGATTAGTTCAGTAATTACCTTTCCAAACTCCTTTAGTAATTACACTTCTGGCCTCATTATCCATAATTTGGACAGAAAGAAGAGACACTGTGTGGAAAGAGATAATTAATCCTATACCCACCTCCCCACCCTGCAATACGTGTGTGTCCTTTAGAAGTTGTTAAGCAGGGCTGGAAGGCAGCTAAGATCATCGGATGCAAAAAGGTATTTCGCCAAGATTACAATATTTTCCTGCATAAGAATTTGCTTATAAAATAGATGGCATGGACTTTCAGACAGGCCAAGCTGAGAGTAAGGGTGACACCTTATGTTCAGCTCCCTACCCATCCCCGTGCATATTTTCTTTTAGACTGTTGAATTTCATCATCATTGTACTTACAGCTCCAAAGTAACATGAAGTAGCAAGTTGCAACCTTCCCTAGGAATAAGGGCCACTATAGAAATACATTCTATTATAAACTAACGTTTCTGTTCAGTCAGTTTAGTAAAGCTGAGATTTTGAAAAGAAGATGGAAGGAGGATACTGGCTAAATTAGGTAAGTAAGCAGTGCTCATTTCAAGAGAAGGTTGTATGCAGGTGGAGGGAGTGGAGAAAGGGCTTTAGGCCGTTGTCTTCTAAAAAATATTATGTTTTATTTCCCCAAATTATCAATATTTAAAGTTGTGCTTTAAATCGTTGTTGTTTCTTAGTTTCAAGGCCATTGTGTAAATATTCTTAATACCCTATATTTGTCATTAGCACTCTGTCATTCACGTCAGAGTACAGCGGTCTGATCATAGCTCACTGCAGCCTCAAACTCCGAGGTTAAAGCCATCCTACCATCTCAGCCTCCTGAGTAGCTGGAATTACAGGCATGCGCCAGGATGCGTTGCTATTTTCTTTCTTTGTTTCTGTCTTTTCTTTCTTTCTTTATTTTTGTTTTTCTTTTGCTAGGGATGAGGTCTTGCTGTGTTGCACAGACGCTGGTCTCAAACTCCCGACCTCAAGGGATTCTCCCTTCTCAGCCTCCCAAAGTGCTAGGATTATAGGCTTGAGCCACTGAACCACCTAGCAGTTTGTTTTGTTTTGTTTTTTTAAAACCGTTACCTTTGAAAAAGCTGGGTGTCTCTCAAAATTATGAAAACTCTAGAGCCTCCAGGCTAGCCGTAGTGTTTTCACCTTAGCTAGTAATGTTTTAGACACACAATGGATGAGCAGATCCATGATAGTAGTGCCAAAATCAGAGAGTAAAGTTTACTTTTATTCCCTCTTTCTCTCCAGCATATTTATAAAGCTTTTCATGGCAACTTCAGGACTTTTTTTCAGTTCTTTTCTCTTTTATATAGTTTCCCTAGTATATTGCATTTGTTCCTACAGTTTAATTTTCTATAAAACTGGCTGGATAGATTGTTGATAACCAGAATTATGAGTCCTAAACTTGTAGTCACCTGCAGGAACTAAAATTAACAAATCCAAAACTGATTCCGTTGTTTTCTTACTGAAAATGGAAGCTCTTTGTTATTTTTAATTGGTTTTAGTAACTTCAACATTTACTCATCTTTAAAATCCTGACACAGATCTTTGTCTTCTTCCTTCTTTCAGCTCATCCTAACTTAGATAGTCCTTTCCCAGTCTCTAGAAGTCTTCCGTAACCATGATATCATTTAATCTCCTAACCAATGATGAGCTTGTTGTTGTCTTTTTTCTTTCTTTCTTTTTTTGCAACCTCATCCAGTCAGGGACTGGGTCTATTTCTCACACTGTTCCTAGAGTTATTTTAATAGGTTCTTCCTTATTAATTCACTGCTTATAAGCATTTTAGGAGCTCCTCATCACCTTAATGATCTGGTGTAAATTCCATGTAAAGACACAAGGCACACCATCATCTTGCCTGCTTGGTCGTCCTCAAACTTCCCCACTATCCATATTTAATCTAAAACTGAGCCATGTGGAAGAAATTGCAGCCCTTCAAACACACCATTTTCTTTCAAATTTCTAATTTCTAGTCCAATGGGTCTCAATATTAAGATAGGTGGAAATCAACTGCAGGACCTGTTAAAACATCAGTTACTAGGCCCTGTGCCAGAGTTGTTGATTCAGTAGGTCTGCAGTAGGGCTGAAAATTTGCATGTTTAACAAGTTCCCAGGTAATACTGGTGCTGCTGGGTGCAGGGACAACATTTTGAGAATTACTAGTACAGCCCTCTGACAATAATCCTTCCTTGTCTTCATGGTTTTCCTGAGCTCTTCAATACCTACCTCAAACATCACTACCCTGGACTGGTTTCTCTGACCTTCTTGATAATAGCCAGGCAAAATAGCATTAGATGAAGACACCCCCTCTGAAGAAATGTATTTATTACCAGTCGAATTTGGCTGGTCAAGGGAACCCAAAAGCCTAATTTTTAGTAGTAAATTAAAAAGAAATTCTTGGCCGGGCACGGTGGCTCATGCCTGTAATCCCAGCACTTTGGGAGGCTGAGGCGGGCGGATCATGAGACCATCCTGGCTAACATAGTGAAACCCTGTCTCTATTAACAATACAAAAAAATTAGTCAGGCGTGGTGGCGGCCCTCTGTAGTCCCAGCTACTCGGGAGGCTGAGGCAGGAGAATGGCATGAACCTGAGAGGCAGAGCTTGCAGTGAGCCGAGATCATGCCACTGTACTCCAGCCTAGGCAACAGAGCAAGACTCTGTCTCAAAAAAAAAAACAAAAACAAAAACAAAAAACTCATTGGTGAACATAACAGTAATCTGTTTATAGAGAGCTGATTGGGCGCTTTTACAATGTCGATAGTCTGGAACTTCTTTGGAGCAATCTCTTTTTATATCTGCTTATATAAAGTTCATAATTCAGAAACCATCTACCTAACTATCTCATGTAATGGAATTTATTCTGATAGACGAGTCCATGTTAAAACCAAAAAAAATACTGTGAATCTTGAGTAATGAGATAAATACAGCATTTGTCAAAACATGAAGGCCCTAGATACAAGATATCATCCGTGGCCATTACCTGAATAGCTTTTGGTAGATAAGCAGTTTCTCCAGATTACAGACCAAAGTCACCACTGTATTTTTAACTGAATATAACCGAGCAGTACATGCTTACTTTGTGCTATTATGCCAAAGAAATCCTTCAAGGAACTTACCAGTTACACATTTTGTTCTGTGAACCTACTAAAAAAGTTCATGCCTTGACAAACCGTTGAGTGATAGATTCTCTTGATTGTAAATCTCCTTTTATCAAAAGCCTAGCAAGTATCAGGTGTAGCCCCACAAGAGTGGGTAGGGTGGGTGGAAGTAAGCGCAGGAAATGAGCTTTGTAATTTTCATTTATTAATTACAGATATATTCCCAGTTTGGGGCTTGTCAAAGTTGATTTATACGAGAGAATGTGATTTCTAGTCTCATTTTAGATACAAATCTCCCAGGAGAAACGCATCAAATACGTGCCTTTCTAACACTGTTTTAACAGACATCTAGCAGCTGTTGGACTTGTTTGATCACCCTGGGGGGCTGTACTTTTCCAGTGTAGGGATACAACCTGAGGTTGATTTAGTTATTCAGAAGAGTTCAATAGATTTTCCCAAATCTCTTTGAAGAAATGAAATGCATCATTTTCATTTATAAAGTTATTTTTTAAAGAGAAGAGAGGTATCTTACTAAGTTTATGCCTTTTTTAAAAAAAAGATGAATTAACTTTTGGAATGAGAATAGTATTTTACCATTACAGCTAGTATCTATGTCTCCTGACATTTCTACATTTTCCCAATGCGCTACACTTAACCTGTCCAGGTAAGTCCATACTTCTCCAACCCTCACATTGTTTTAATAGGCAAAAATTGTTTCTATGACAACAGTATTAACTTGGAGCCACCCTTCCCCTGTTTATTAAATGGGGTTGCCTACCTGGAGATATCTATGTGATTTCTATATATTTTTGATTGTGGATATTCATCTATAAAATTACCCGAGATAACAAAGATAAAAATTGTCCCTCTCTCACTTTAAATCCATTTGTGTTGGCCGTCTTTTAGCTTTCAACTCTATTTAGCATGCTGAGTGGAGAGGCTGGGTTTTACTTCCATTTTATGTTAGTGTTGTTTGCTTGTAATTCACACTAAAGCTAGGAGTTCAGTGTTCAAACTAGTGTTGTTTGTTTGTAATTCACACTAAAGCTATAGTTCTTTAAATTGGAAGATGTGCTATATTTCTCATCTTCAAAGAATGTTCTTTAGATAATACAATTCAGAATATTTAATATAATTTGATATTGGAATAAATATGAAACGTGGTATGCAATACTTGCATTTGAGAAATGGTTGGAGGAATTTGGATATTTGTCCTAGAGAGTTTGAGAGACAGATCTTTCTATATACACTTAAATGGCTACCTTATAGAAGAAGAATATAATTTGTTGTATTTGATATAAGGTGTGTTGACATCCAAAAATTCAAGCACTAGGCCCTCAAGACTCAACTCATCATCATTTTTCTTAGAAAGTATTCACGGATAATCATATGTCCCTTTCCTTTACCTCAATCACATATTAGTTAGTTTCCTTTATCTCAACTCCCACATTTATTCCATACTTATTTTTGACATTGCACTTACAAGTGTGGGTGTAAAGAATCTACATCTTTCTCTCCAGGTTAAAAAATAAAAAAAGCTTTGAGAGAAGGAAAGAGGATAACTTATTCATGGTTGTATTCCTTCTATCTGTCATACAGACATTAAGTTTCCTAAAATTATAAAAACTAGATTAATAATAAATGGATGTTTCTGACTTCGGATCAAACTAATAAGAACTTCATTCTAGTGTGCATTCAGTGAACCTTAACTATCTCCTAAATATAAAGGTCTATGCTAATTGGTAGATAATACAGTAGTACAGAAAACAGCCCTAAGCTCTACATTCATGGAGCCTACAGCATCATTTTTGGAAACAGGTATTAACAGATATAGATAGATATAGATACACACGCATATAGTCACACACACTTATACACACACATGTACATACATACATACATACATACAGATAGATACAGATATATAGGTATCATTCTAATAACTACAACAGTTTTGGAAAGTCGGAGTTCTATCCCATGTATTTAAAACAAAAGCTAAATGACTGCTTGTTGGGAAAGGTAGTGAAGTACACATTTCCATAAACAGACCCAGGAGTTGGGCGAGATTTGTATTCTCAAACCAGGCTACATATCAAAATCACCTGGGAAGCTTTTACAAAGTACAGATTGTCTGGCTCCACTCAGACCTACTGAATTAATCTCCAGGGGCCAGAACCTGGGCATCCATTTCTCTAAAATCGCACCCCAGGTTATTCTTATGTTACTATGAAGCCTGAAAGCATTGGGCTGGATGCCCTCTAGGTCTCTTTCTACTCAGAGATTTTATGATCCTGTGTTTCTGTGAATAAAAAGATGATCCTTTGATACACCTGTGGCCTTTGAAATTTCTTTTATTTTCGTATGCTGAATGTTTGAAGATACTCCTGATTTCACAAATGAGACACAATGCAGTTTTACTGGGAAAGCTACTTTTAAGATTCTGCAGAAGATTTGCCACAAAATATAACATTTGGTATTATTGTCTAACAACATAGAGTAAAATTGTGTAAAATCAAGACCTCATGTCATTAAAGACGTGCAAGCATGAGAGCGTACCATTTATATTTCCTATGGTGCTTCAGAATATCTTGTTGCACATAGTAGATATTTATAAATGTTTGCTATACCAAATATCGGATCGCTTCAGATATGATATGTCAGAGTGCCCATCTTTTTGGCTGGTCTTGCCTGTTTGCTAAGTGTAGAAGATGAAACTTCTACCAAGAATGAAAACCCTTAACTTTATAATACGTCTCAGTGTGATCTCTGTAGGTAATGTTATAAGCGCTATTTATCATTGTCAGAGCCTGATCTCTGCCTGTCTCGAGAAACATATATTTACCATTTTGCAATAACTTTCAAATTCTTACCTGGAAGCAGAAAGCAAGAAGACTAAAGTTCTAAGAAATAGGACATGATATCAAAATAACCAGTCGATCCTGGGAAAAAGAAAATCCATTCGTTGATTTAATGGAAATAACAAGTTGACTATTTTTATTTCAACTCCACATACCAGTGTTGTACAAGCTGCTAGGATTCAGGAATTATTGAAAAAAACCCCAGCTATAACCATTTACTGTTAGTGAATAAATATTTGGTTCGGCGAATACATGATATTGCTGAAATAGCAAACTCTGGGTAAAGGTATATATTAAAATCAGCATTTAGCAATTGCTTGTTAAGTAAACAATTGAATTGATAAATAAATATATCAAAAGATGGTTGTCAAACCTCAACAAACATGGATTTTTCAGTCTGATTGAACTAAAAATGCAATTCAAATTATTTTTTAAATGTACTTTAAAAAATCTCCAAAGGCTTCTCCTTTCACTGCTTAAACACTCAACTTATCTTCATGGCATCCAAGATCCTGCATAATTCACCCATTGCCAGTCCTCCCTATTATTTAGTATCACTCTTCTCCGTTTTTTAAAAATATACTTCAGTCACACCAGTCGTCTCTCAGTTCTTTGATGCACCCAGCTATTTCCTGACCCAAGGATTTCACATACCCTGTTTTTTTTTGAGGGGACTGACTCCTTATCATTCTGGTCTTCCACTTAATAGCTGTGTGCTTTTGTCACTTCTTGGGTTTGAATCTTGATCCCACTGTTTCCTCGTTCTGTGTCCTTGAATAAGTTATTCGATCTCTCTGAGCTTCATGGTTTTCTTTTTAAATATATAAAAGCCACCAATCATATCCACCTCATAAGAATGCTATAAGGAATGTGTACAAAATTGGTGGAAAATGCTTAGAACAGTGTGTTACACACAGTAAGCATGTAGTACATGTTGCTTATTATTTTCGTACTTTATAATTACTATGTTTATTTGCTTTTTTTTTGGAGAGGTGGCGGGGTACAGAGTCTCACTCTGTCGCCCAGGCTGGAGTGCAGTGGCAGGATCTCAGCTCACTGCAACCTCCACCTCCTGGGTTCAAGCAATTCTCCTGCCTCAGCCTCCAGAGTAACTGGGATTACAGGCCCGCACTGCCATGCCCAATTAATTTTTGTATTTTTAGTAGAGCCTGGGATTCACCGTATTGGTCAGGTTGGTCTCGAACTCCTGACCTCGTGATCCACCCACCTCAGTCTCCCAAAGTTCTGGAATTACAGGCATGAGCCACTGCGCCTGGCCTTTTTGAATTTTTAATCTGTTTCTTTGATTGGACTGTCTCTGCAAGGAGAGAAGAGGACCACTACGCCACACACCTTTAATATAAAGAGCACCAGACCCAGAGTAAGGACGCCTAGGTTTGTCAGCTCAGGCATTGATTCTTATTTTACTTTGAAGAAACAGCATCATTTGTTTTCTGAAATTCCATTTTCTCATCTGCAAAAACAAACAAAAAAAAGAGACCAAATCTTCCATTTTTTCTCTGGCTTTTAAATAAGGATGAGTCTACTTTGCAAACCGTTAAGTACCATTTCAAAGGTAATATGATTATTTCGACTTTGAAAAAGATGCTTGAAAATGCATTTTCATCCGAGCCCAGTGGCTCATGCCTGTGATCGCAGCACTTTGGGAGGCCGAGGCAGGCAGATCACCTGAGGTCGGGAGTTCGAGACCAGGCTGACCAACATGGAGAAACCCCTCGTCTACTATAAATAAACAAACAAACAAACAAATAAATAAATAAAGATAAAAATTAGCCAGATGTGGTGGTGGGCACCTGTAATCCCAGCTACTCGGGAGGCTGAGGCAGGAGAATCACGTGAACCTGGGAGGCGAAAGTTGCAGTGAGCCGAGATCATGCCACTGCACTCTAGCCTCAGCAACAAGAGAGAAACTCCGTCTCGAAAAAAGAAAAAAAAAAGAAAAAAACAAAAAAGAAAAAAAGAAAAAGAAAATCCATTTTCATTTACCTGGTAAATAATAAAATTATTTGAGAACTATGGGAGAAAAATGATGAGAAAAGGTCATTTGAGAAAATGTATGGGCTTAACAGTTTCCTAGTATAAGCATATGTACTCACAAGTTTAAAGGATATGTGGAGGATGAATTTATGGTGTGATGAGATAATGCCCTTCTAAAAAGAAATAAAGAATTTGGTTCTCATTCTGGATTTTGGTTTCTTTTTCCATTTTTATTTCTCCAATGTAAGAGTGATGGACTTCTTTATAAAGTATTTATTTCTCTAATCTGAATAAAAACTTTTGTATCCAAAATTGAATTTTTATCCAGATTTGATTGAGTATGGGTGTATGTGGCTGTATACAATCAATTTATTTTTGTAGTTTTCCTTTATTTTCCTTTTATTTATTTAGTTTTCCTTTCTTTTATTTTAGCACGATAAATGGTCAAAACGATTGGAGAATCATAATAAATTACTTATTAAATATTTCCAGGAAATTCTGATTTTCATTTCACTGAAAATTTATCTTCTGAGAAAGAGAATATTAGAAGGTGAAAAATTATATCGAATGGCAGGAAGTTGTCCTAGAATATATCTATATTTTAATTGGGACCTTTGATCTGGACCTTGCTTCCTATTTCATCAGCCGTTGGATATAATATTTTATAAAAGAAAACTATCCCAAGTAAGATGAGAGAAAACATTCTCACTTTTATCAGGCATTACCCTGAGTTATAATTACCAGTCTCCTTAATTAAATGGATAGATTTTATCAAGCCAATAGCAATTATTCATTATAATCACTTACCAAAAACTGAAAGTACTATATTATCTATTTGATAATTTAATGGGGTATAATCAATCTTTATTAATTTTATATGTAAGAAAAATGTTTAAATATTACTCAGAGAAAACCTGAATCTAACATTGCTGCTACTAATTCTTAATTATGTACATATCTTATTAATGGAGATTACAGAAATTAGTATTAATTTCTATCTGTGAGCTGATAACACTGTAAAAGTTCTGTACCTGTGCAACTATATCTCTGTTGTTGACAAAGTACTTATATATACCACATAATTTTTGATCTTCTAGTAATCGATTGAAGTTAAACAGGGTAGATATTATTCATCACATCTTATTAATAAGAAAGCTGGAACTTGGAGAAAACCTTTATGGGTTGGCCTGTCCGAAAGTTATTTGAATTGAGATAAGGGCACAGATATACAGGGTAAGTTTAGGATTTTTTTCCAGCAAATCACAGAATACAATTTTGAAAACTACAAGGATTGTAGTTCCCAAATACGAGCCTGAGGAAAGTTACTCTCTTATTCTCAGATGTTTTATTTTATTTTTTTGCATGTAAATGTGGATGGTAGCATTGTGGTGAGGACAGTGAATGATGATGTTACACCCAAGTATGTATGTACATATGTATTTATGTTCATGTAGGTTTGTATGTTCTAAAGGACACATAATTATTGATATTTCTCGTAATAGAATCACAAAATTTTAGAATTGAGAGGACTGAATGATTACAAATTTTCTTTGCTTTATCCAATTTTTGAATATTCTTCAGACGAGTAGCCAATCAGACTTTTGGGATTTAACTGAAAACAGATGGTTTTTGAGAACCTGCCCCACCAATGGAGCTGAAGAGCTATCATGCATTTAACAGCCATTGAGCACTTATTATATGCCAGGCACCACACTAGACATACCGTTAATGTGATAATTTTGCATGTTGCATGCACTTTTCACGGAAAAAGTGTTTATATAAAATATATTAAAATTCTTGTAGATATAAAATTAAAACTAGGTATCTGCATGGGAGATAAGTGTACATATAAAGGACAATGACCAGATCTGTTACTTTAGTGATTAGTTTGAAAGATTCCTATGACAAGAACTTTTCTTAGACTGGGAGAATGATGACCATTTCAATTTACATCTGTATTTGGTAAAATGTTGAGTGGTGAAACTGCTCCAGGATTTACATTATAGTAGCTTTGGAAAGGTGAAAAGAACAAGAACCATGGAGAGAGGCAGAGTAAGTGAGAGAGAGAGAGAGACAGAGAGAGATCTATTAGGTTGGTGCAAAAGTAATTGCAGTTTTTGCCATATATATATAAATATATACAAAAATACATATACACACTACAGAGAAATGTGTATGTATATACATATGTACATATATACACATATACTTTATAAACATTTGTCTATATAAACATACATATATTACATCTATATATATATATATATATTTTTTTTTTTTTTAGATGGAGTTTCACTCTATTGCCCAGGCTGGAGTGCAGTGATGCGATCTCAGTTCTCTGCCATCTCTGCCTCCCAGGTTCAAGTGATTCCCCAGCCTCAGCCTCCTGAGTAGCTGGG
The DNA here is from genome assembly GCF_047675955.1 of Chlorocebus sabaeus. NCBI lineage: Eukaryota > Metazoa > Chordata > Mammalia > Primates > Cercopithecidae > Chlorocebus > Chlorocebus sabaeus. The sequence goes on from NC_132919.1 coordinate 44,591,157, forward strand.
ATTACAGGCGCATGTTACCACGCTCAGCTAATTTTGTATTTTTTGTAGAGACGAGGTTTCGCCGTGTTGGCCAGGGTGGTCTTAAACTCTTGACCACCTCGACCTCCCAAAGTGTTGGGATTACAGGCATGAGCCACCATACCTGGCCTATAAACATGCATTTTATAAAGAATTTCATATATACCAAATACACATATATAGTACACATACATATGTATACACATAATATATCTATTTAATTCATAATATACCTATTTCAGTCTTAAAACAATTTTAAAACCCTTTTAGACATGAATATCTTCATTTAATTTTCAAATATTTTAAGAAATTTGAGGCTCAGAGACAATAATTCTTCACTGTTGCAATTTAAGCTTACAATCTTTTTTTGAGCAGAAATATGGCTGGGATTTGAGCTTGCGTAAAATTTAAAATCCATGTGTTTTTTTACTACACCATACTGTTTCCAGTTTGTAGCCTAAATGTTGTTATGAAAGAAGCTTCTGGTATGAAAAGAAATAGAAGAAAATAGAACATAGTAAACCCTGAGACGATAAAAAGATTACAGCAGAATGATATTTTGCTGGGACCTCATAACTGTTCAAAACTGTCAGCAACTGGGATTTTTTTCTTTGAAACGGAGTCTGGCTCTGTCGCCCAGGCTGGAGTGCAGTGGCGTGATCTCAGCTCACTGCAAGCTCCACCTCCCGGGTTCACGCCATTCTCCTGCCTCAGCCTCCCGAGTAGCTGGGACTACAGGCGCCCGCCACCTCGCCCGGCTAGTTTTTTGTATTTTTAGTACAGACGGGGTTTCACCACCGTGTTAACCAGGAAGGTCTCCATCTGCTGACCTCGTGATCTGCCCGTCTCGGCCTCCCAAAGTGTTGGGATTACAGGCGTGAGCCACCGTGCCTGGTCCCACAACTGGCATTTTTAATCTACAGAAATGAAAGATAATCTGTACCTAGATTTGTGCTGTTTCACTTTATGTTACATAGTCCTCACATGGTATTTGATGTGGCAACATGCTTTGCCCCATCCATTTCATGTACCCTGAATGGATGCTTGTGGGTTTTAGCCTTTCCTTGCTTGTAGCTAATATGTTTTTACTACTTATTTGCTAAAGTCTCTGAGCAAAACGCAGCTGAAGAATTCATGCTTTGGTACTAGAAGTGTGCTCTCTAACTGGGGAACTGTTTCACTTACCTGAAAGAAAATTAACCTTCTCACAGAGTGCAGCCAGCTCTCATTCTGGAGTTTGAAGAGTGACTCCATGCGGAACCAAGGTTGCAGGAACTCCTCTATTCTTGCCTGGATTTTGATCTTTCTCCCTTCCGAATTTGTAAACAAAACCTTCGCTCTAGGCTTGAAAATTCGTACAGTGAAATCTCTGGCCAAAAGAAAATGATTCCTCCAAAATGTGGAGAAAAATTGGCCAGATTTGAGAGTGTTTTGGATTGAAAGTGGCAACCGTGTGCCAATATCACAAAGAACATACACATTGCCTCTGCTTACACTCGTTTGTGCATAAATTACAGATTATGTGGCTACAATCAATGCTGTGCAGAAAAAGTCATGCACAGTCTCTGGTATTTTGTGTAAGAGACCTAGTTGCTCACTTTGTGGTGGCTGGATTTTATACATAAGAATTTCCCTTCACATTTTGCAATTTATCTACAATATTTTTTATGTCAAAACACACCATTATCTTGAAGCCATTCCATAGCATCACTAATAATAGTTCTTTGTTTCTTAACAACAGAAGTTCAAGACCCTATTTAATAAGATTTCATGAACTGGTTGATTCTATAGCAAGGTTTAAAGACAGAATGGTTTCACTTTTGACACTTGGTCTTTTCACTAATAAGAAAAAAAAGCAAGTAACAGTCTCTGGTAAAACACTGAAAGACATCTGAAAACATATTTTATAAAACAAACAAAATGATTCTGTCATGCTTTTGTGTTATATTTGTATAGATTAATTTACAAAACCCATTTACATGTATTAACTCTTGTTTAATAATTTGAATTAATAAAAACTTTCAGTATTTGCTTTTTAGTCATCATTGAGCTAGGCATATGTAATCTTCAATATAATTGTGTGAGGCAGGTTGTATTATTTTTGGTTCTGAGAAGAGGAAAACGAGGCATAGAGAAATTAAATTATATGATCAAGGTTACACGCAGTTAATCTTGTTAGAGACATTGCTCAAAGATCTTTTGTTTCCAAATCTAGTATCCCTTTTGTGACATTTCGCCTCTATTATGTAATGAGAGATAACTCCCTTAGGAATTAATGTCATTCTTATCTACACTCAAATTATTTAATAACACTGCAGAAAACAGTCCGTCCTGAGCAGATCTAAGAATTTCCCAAAATGAGCTATTTGAAAAATTTCCAAATTATTCCTAACCACTATGTATTGGGCAATAAAAGAAATTGCTTTCTTGTATTTTCCCCTTTGTGTTTGTGTACCTGCTCACAAAAATCATCTCATACATAATGCAAGGTAATAAACTACAGCTTGTAATGGTGTAATGGCTACAAAGCCTTGCCCATGTGGAAATAGAACTGGAAATCTATTACTAGTGATGCACCCTTCAAATGCAATTCAAGTTTGACAAACATTAAACAATTTGGGCAGGCACTTGCAGCCAATGTTTCCTCTGAGTGTTTTTAGGTGTCTCATCATCATGTTATTATTCTAAAATGCCAGGAAGAATTAACAATTTCCTTCAGGTAAATCACTATGAGTTGAAATGCCACACAGGTGTAACCATTGCCCATTTTCTTCTGGGAAAGATAATATGAGCTCCCTATTCACAAGTTGTTTTCTCTTAAAATGCTAGTTCTCTTGAAATTTCATTTTCTCTGTGGCTTCTAAAATATGTTGCCATTTGATCACAATCTCAAATAAAATTGGTGTTTTTCTAATAGAATAAGCACATTCTCATTCACTTACAAAAAGGTGAATATAATTGATTAGTGGCTCTGTTTCCTTTTGTATATGAAACAAAATAATTTCTAGTTCTCAATGGATTAAAATAAATTTCCTTTACCAAAAAAATATTTCACCCAGCTAAATAAATAATCTTGCTTACATAGACTGGTTTTATTCTCAGGAAGCATTCATTAGAAGTGTCTAAATATATCTGGTTTTGAGGTATTTTCTTGCTTTTTTTCAGAAGGGAAGAGGTTCTGAGACTCTCTTGTTTATTTCTTAGGGAAAAAAACTTTATAATTTACAATTTTTTTGTCTTTGAAATGCACACTTAAAGACATTAGTTTTTGGCACTGCGTTGTTATCCCATTGAGCTGAAAAATTTTTGATCTTTGTACAGGGCAGAAGTAGGGAGATTTAAGCAAAGAATTTAAGTACAATAAAACATGATCTTAGAAACATTCCCTTCTTATCCACTTCTGTTTGGTGAAAAGAAATTTTCTCTCTCTCTTTCTGGATTTTTTTTTTTTTGTTATGTAAAAATTCTCCAAAGTAGAGAGAATAGGGTGATTTACTAAGTGCTCATCACTCACAAAACTTACTTCATCTATAATCCTCCCTACTCCTACCTTCAGAATATTTTGAAGCACATCTCTTTTCATTCTTAAATATTTCAGTATATTTATATAAGATAGTCATTGTATTTGGCAACCATAACCATAATACTATTAACCTAGCAATTAGTACTTCCTAACATTATCAGAAAGGCAATTATTGTTCAAGTTTCCCTGATAGTTTGTAAAACGTCGTTTTCCATTTGATTTGTTCAATTTGTGATCCACTCAAGGCCTACACAGTACACTTCTCTGAGATTTCTGTAAATATCTTTCAATCTGTATGTTATCCCTTCATCATTTTTTTTTAATTCTTATTTTTTTTTTTTTACAATTTGTAGAAGAAAATGATTTATTGCTCTGTGGTACTATTCACATTCTAGATGTTGCCAATTGCTTCCTTGTAATGTTTCTTGATGTCTTCCTCTACTTCTTTTGTTTTCTATAAATTGATAGTTTGATTATAAAAAAAGTTTAGAATACTTCATAGGTTGGCTTGCACACTTCTTACTCGATCACGTCATGGGTATATCATGACTGGTGTGTCTCTTTTTTACATGATGTTGTAGATCATATTATTGTTTAACACAGAATCTCTTTCTCCATTGAATGCTTCCCTTTCCCCAGACTTCATGAGAAGTCTACCTCCCAACTACAGGGGTATTGAACTTAGCAATTTGGCTTGCTGTGGCTTATAGAATGGGAATGTATATGAAATAGATCTGTGCCAGGACTGTGCCAAGACTACAAATGCGTTTGCATTGTCTGACTTAGCTTCTAGAATTCTTGCCCTCTGCCATGAGAATCATGTGTTTCAAATAGTAACTGCTTCTTTTATCTTGGGTTGCAGATTGTGAAGACAGAAGTAGTCAACCTGAAAACAAACCACAGTTTGGAATCAAGCCAAGGTTAGCATCAGTTGACCCACAGATCCAATTTTTTCATAATCAAGAAATAAATGTGTGTGTTTACATGCTATTGAGTTTTGAAATTACTTTTTGACCAACATCATTGCAGTAAAAGCTTAGTGATATAAATATTAATATTGATCAATGAATTGGGATGTTATCAGATTGCTCTGTCCTCTTTTAACTTAATGGTTTTGGCAACCATTGATGATTATTGCATAGATCCTTTACCTCATTATGGGATGCGATGTGTTGATAGTCTAAGTCTGTCATTCCTCACTCATGTATTAATCCCAGCAGAGTACCTGAGAAGGAAACTTGGGTATGGTTTTGTAAACCAAAAATAAAATTCCGAAGTCCCCCAACCATCTGAATAGACTTCCTCCTCAGCCAGGGCTGTTTTAAAATTTAACCCAAGAGATTGTTCCAGGCCACGATGAGAAGCGAGAGTAGAACATGCCTCATTCATTATACCTCTCCAGCATTAACATCAACACAGACATTAAGTCTGATAAGAAACACCTTACAACCTATTCGCTCTAAAGCCTACTACCTAAAGGCTTCCTCTGCTAATAAGAACTTGGGTATTCATAACCCTTTATCTTAACCCAGGCATCCCTTTCTATGAATCCCAGGTCTTTAGATAAACTCAGCCAATCATCAACTAGAAAACTTTTAAATCTACCTATAAGCTAGATGACCCATCCCACCCTCAGTTCAAGTTGTCTTATCTTTCTGGACCAAACCAATGTATTTCTTAAATGTGTTTGATTGAAGTCTCATGTCTTAATAAAATGTATAAAGCCAAGCTGCACCCGGGTCACCTTGGGCACATGTTCTCAGGACATCCTGAGGGCTGTGTCATGGGCCATGGTCACTCGTATTTGACTCAGGACAAATCTCTTTAATTATTTTACAGAGTTTGACTCTTATCATCAACAGTTTATAAAGGAAAGTCAGAGTAATTTTTTTAAAAATATGATTTCACTTTATTTGCTAGTTTTAAGAATAGTGAACTGTTTCTCTAGCATCCTCCAAAGATGAGCGACGTGATTTGGTTTAAATTATTATGTACTCATGGATTTTCATTAGTATAAAAATGTCAAACACTGTTTTATGTATATCCACCAATTGCTGATATTAATCTTTTGATGCTCTCATTGTCTACTCTTACTATTTCTTGTTAAAAATATTAAGTTTCTTAAACATTAGAGCTAGAAACCTTTATTTTATTTTTCTAGAGGAGCTGCTTTTCTTTTCTTTAAGACCTAGAAATTATTACTAAGTTTAGGGAGGCAGAGAAATTGCTGACAGTAAAATTCCTTGATAGACTGAGTCAAAGGCAGTGAATGCTGACTGTTAGGAAATCCCGAGTGGAGTGCAGTGTATTGGAAAATGGCTCAAAGATCTACCATCTAAGATTAAGGGCCTTTGCAACTATTGGTAGGGGATTCCTGACATAAAGATGGTATCCCAGTTAAGTGATCTTCAGTAAATGGCAAATAAAGGATTAACTGCCGAGAGCATTAGCCCCAATAATTCAGTATTTATAGCCATTCAAGTTATTAGCTTTTTAATTAACATGGAAAGATCTGAAAGTACCTAATCATATTCCATTCTAATTATATTAACAGATTACACACATGAAAATTAAAATTTTGTTTTTCTAATATTCTCTTTAAGAATGTGCAAATAGAGTTGATGTTTTCTTAATAAATGTCTCTCAACTGTTATTATGTTTATAAACAGAATAGAAAAAATACAAGTTAATGGTATTCATTTAAGTTCGTTGCATGCAGCTGGGATTATCGAATTAAAACAGGCTTTACACAAGGGTATTAGAGATATACCACATCCATTTATTTAATTCTCTGTAATAATAATCTGCTCATTGAATTATTTAACACATCTTTTTATAAAGGGCTTTGTGCACACATTAGGATTTGAATATGAGCAGATTAGATTGTTACATTTATTTCCTTTAAGACAAAATCAGCTGAAAGAGTTATTTCAGTGTCTATAGAATAGAAATTAAATAAAGGAAAGCAAATGCAAATTTGAAAAAAGAGTAAGAGTCTACTTCTGATTCCCTGATTGCTCACTTGGGCTCAACTTTAATGATGTTGGCTTAGGAATTTTACAGAGTGAAGCTTCTAATCCTGAGATCTTTTAGTTCTTTTATTAAAACATCAAGCCAAATTCTTGTTTTAAAGTTTTTTTAATATACTTTATGTTAAGCCCTAAGGATACATGCTGTCTGTGCTTGTAATGTAATCTAAAAATGCTCTTTGATATAATGATCCAAATATTGGATCAATTCCAAGGTGTAAGAAGTGGGGGCAGCTTTCTGTGTCAAAATAGTTTCTTGAGCCAGGAGGATTTGGTCTGACACTTATCTATTCTAAAGAGGTGATAGGAAGATGTATAAAGTGTCAATGTTGTTTTCCTGCCATATTCAGACCTTAAAGAATTTATTGCCCTTTATCTTTACCTGAGCTCTGATACATGAGGCCAACACTTCCCTATAAGGGAAAGTGGCAGTCACATAATTAGAAAAAAAATAGAATTTATGTTTAAAATTCAGAATCTTTGTTCTAATGAAGGACAAATGACTTCAGAGGAATCACTGTTGAGGTGGCAATCCCAATCCTCTCTTCAGCTCTCTCTACCATTTATAAGCTGAGATGCAGAAAATGAGATGGAGACAGAAGCGTTACAATCCTATAAAGTCCCTTAAAGAGAGCCCTGTACCTCTCTTTCCTCATCCCAGTTGGATATATGAGGTAGTAGTAGTTTTAACAGTTTTAATTTTCCATCTGTACATTAAAAAATCACTCCAAAAGTTTTGGAACCACAATCTTTCTTGTCACTTTTCATGATTTTATACATTGACTGGGTTCATCTGAGGAGTTCTTATGTTACACCTGATGTTACGATTTGGACAGGAGCTTCAATTATCTGGGGGCTCAACGTGGCTGAAATGTCCAAGGTGGTTCATTCCCATGACTGGTGCACTGATGAGCAGCCAGAAGACTGGGCTCAGTGAGGATAGGGTACTGGGATGGCTAGACCGTCTTCCTCCCCCTTTCTCTCCATGTAGTCTCAGGGCCTCTTCCTCTACATGTTTGCTTCAGTAGATTAGCTGGACTTCTAACATGAAAACTCAAGGCGTCCAAGAGGACAGAATGGAAGCTTGAAGTTCTTTTTAAGGCTTACACCCAAAACTGGCACAATGACATTTTAGCTACATTTTAGGTACAGATTCAGTATTGACTGGAACATCTATAAAAGCATGAATGTGATGCACTGGGGTCAACTTTGAAGAGTATCTACCAGGAGAATAGAAATCTTCTTCCAGTTTGTGGATCTGAGAATAGAGAATACATTGTATGCTTTTTCCTGGCTGCCCTTGATGGTTGCAATCCTCATACTGTTTCAAGCAATCCCACACCCTGATCATGTATAGTCTAGTTTCATGGGTTTACTCTGCAGATGGGCCTGACAGGACAGTTTGAGCTTGGCCTCAGAGGGATTTAGTGAACCAGGAGACGCTTGTGGTCTTGACGAAGAGATGATGGATGCTGCCCCTAATAGGGATTTATACACAGAAGTTCCTTGTGCATTTGTGAGAATCTCATAGATTATAAGGGACTCTGAAAAACCATGTGTTCCATCTCTCTAGAAGCAGATTCACTTATCACTGGTATTGAGAACCTGATATTCTATAACTTGACCTATAAGATTCTTTACAATTTCTAGGTAATATATTTTTTTCTATTTCAGCTTAGTTAAGACTATTTTCTATTAAACATCATTATTCAATCAACTAATATCTGTTGGGAACTTACTATAGAGTAGAGACTATTTTAGGAGACACAGCAGTGCAAGCAGTTTGCTAAAGCTCTGCTTTGCTTGAGCTTTGTAGTTATATAAAAGAGGAGACAGACAATACAAAACTTAGAATATGTGATGTATGACACATGATATTTAAAAAAAAAGGAAAACAGTTCTAGTATATGTGTGCTGGGGAGTGGAGGTGGGGCAATAGAGTGTGCGTTACTGAGACAGAGACAATATGAAATTAAATACCTGCAAATTTAAGAAAGATCATTCCAAGTAGAGAGAATAACAAATGCAAAGACCTGAAGGTGAAAGCATAGCTCGCTTGTTTGTGGAATCAAAAGGATTGTAAGAAAGCCCTTGAAGCCGGACCAGGGTGAGCAAGGAGGAGAAACATAAAAGATGATGAGTCAGAAGACATAAAGGAGAGCATAGCCAGAGGTTAACATGTGTAGCAACCATTTCCAACTCTGCCGGAAAATTATGCCATATAAAAACTATTTGAGTACCTATTTATTATTGATATATAATAGTTGTACATGTGATATTTTCATACATGTACCCAATGTGTGATGACCAAATTAAGGTAACTGGGATAGCTAAAATATCATATATGTATTCATTCTTTGTGCAGGGAATATTCCAATTTTTCTCTTTTCTAGATATCTTGAAATATACCATACATTATCATTAATTGTAGTCTCCCTACTCTACAATTGAATAATATAACTTATTCCTTCTGTTGAACTCTATTTCATACTCACTAATTAATTTTTCTTTATTCTTCCCACTTCCCAGTCTCTAGTAACCACTATTGGACTCTCTACCTCCATGAGATCAACGTTTTTAGCTCCCACATAGAAATGAGATCATATAAGCCAGGGATGAGAACATATAAGCACCTTTCTGTGTCTGACTTATTTCGCTTAACATAATGCCCATCCATGTTGCAACAAATAATAGGATTTTCTTATTTTTTTATGGGGTTCACAGAGGGGTTCACAAAACTGAAGAAGCATTCACTTCCATTTGCTGGTTTACGATTGAGAGTACAACTCAAGTACAACCAGATGGAAGAGACCTGCGGGGCAAAGTATGGAGAAGGGGGCATGGGGCTTCTGTACCCTCTCTGGGCAAGCCACCCACCCAGCACCTTCATATGTTCAGCAACCTGGACATTCTCCAAATCCTTTCAGTTAAGGTTTGTCTGCAGGCTTTATTACTTAGGTATGCTGGATGAAATTATTGGCCATTAGTGATGGACTCAATCTCCAGTACTCTTTCCCCTCTCCCTGTAGTTTGGAGGGTGAGGCTGAAAGTTTCAGTCCTCTAACCGTATGGTTGGTTTCCCTGGTAAGTAGCTCCCATCTTTAGGGGATTTCCAAAAGTCATCTCAGTCACATAAACCCATGTGTGTTTGAAAGGGGTTTGTTCTGAACAACAGAAGATGCTCCTTTTACTTTTATCACTTAGGAAATTACAAGGGTTTTAGGAGCTCTGCCTGAGAACTGGCAACGAAGATCAAATATATATTTCTTACTACCTCACACTATCACATTGAAGGCAGTTTAGAGTTGTTTTTCCTATTCAAGAAGCAACTTTGTTACAATTTTCATTCTTGCAGAGTCACAGTGCTGCATGATATATTTGTGGCATAAAAATTAAGTGAGTTTGTTTTCTTCAATGTATTCACTCTAAAAGCAAAACAACCCAATAAGAAGCTGTAGTCAGGCATCACTTAATGGCAGGCGTACGTCACAAGAAACACCTCCTTAGGCAATTTCATTGTTGTGTGAACATCAGAGTGTACTTACACAAACCTAGACAGTACTGCCTATTACACACTTGGACTAAATGATACAGGCTATTGCTCCTAGGCTCCGAATCTCTACAACATGTTACTGTTCTGAATATTTTAGGTAATTGGAACGCAAAGGTAAGTATGTGTGTATCAAAACAAATCCAAACATAGAAAAGGGACAGTATAAGTATGGTATAAAAGATTAAAAAGTGGTACACCTGTAGAAGGCGCTTACCATGAATGGAGCTGGCAGGAATGGAAGATGCTCTGAGGGAATCAGTGAGTGAGTGGTGAGTGAATGTGAAGGCCTCGAACATTATTGTACACTACTATAGAATTTATAAGCACAGTATACTTAGGCTACACTACATTTATAAACACAATGTTTTCTTCAATAATAAATTAACCTTAGCTTATGATAGCACTGTAACTTTTTACTTCATAAACCTTTAAAAATGCTTTTGTTTCTTTTGTCATAACATTTAGCATAAAACACATTGTACAGCTGGACAAAAACATTTTCTTTCTTTGTATCTTTTAAATTCTATGGGCTTTTTTTCTATTTTAATTTTTTTTCTATTTAAATGTAAAAAAAAAAAAAAAAAAAAAAAAAACTAAGACACACACACACACATTAGCCTAGGCCCGCACAGGGCCAGGATCATCACCATAACATCTACCTCCATGTCCTGTCCCTCTGGAAGGTCTTCAGGGGCAATAAGAGGTATGAATCTGTCATCTGCTGTGACAACAATGCCTTCTCTTGAAGAAGCTGCCTGAGGCTGTTATATGGCTAACTTTATCTCTCTCTCACTGTCTGTATATACATACTGTGTATATATATACACATGTATACGATATATATATACACATTCTATATATATGCACAGAGAGTGTGTGTATGTATATACTGTATATATATGACAGATATATGCATTATATATATATACACACACACACAGAGTGAGAGAGCAACAGAGAGAGTACATTTTAAAGTAACAATAAGAAGTAAAGTATAGTAAATACTATGTAATGCGAATTTTTTAGCTCCATTATAACCTTACGGGACCACCACTGGCTATGTGGTCTGTGGTTGACTGAAACGTCTTTACGGGGCACGTGGCTGTAATTGATTTTGTCATGTCATAAATTGCCATCAATTGCCTTCTTTGTTTTTCTGCTCTTCAGAGAGAAATTTTCTTTAAATGGATTTCAAATAGCGTTTGTTGGGATTTTTTTCTCCATCTTAAGTGCCTTCTAAATATTTCAGCAGTTATCACATGCCAGGCCATAATAATTTGTCATCATAAAGAAGGAGGAAATTTTTTTGCGGGACATATATTTAAATGATTCTGCAGCATACAAAACCATCTAATACTGAGTGCTTGCCTGTTCTTGCTTGTGTGATTTTGCCTGGCTTATGATAAGCGGCAGTAATATTCTACGAAATGCCTGTATATCCTTAAATTTTGGAGTCAGTTTATTTCTCTAATGGTTACATTATCAAGTACACTTATTTTGTTCTTTTAAAAATATATTTTATTGGAATATAATCTACTTAAAGAAAAGTGCACGCAAATTATGTGTATCATTGGGTGAATATTCATAAAGTAGCCAGCACTCAGATCGACTGTGTAGCCAGCACTCAGATCAAAAAACAGAACATGTATGAGCACCAGGACACCCGCCTCATGCTCCGTCCTCATTTTTACCTCCCCTTTCAAGTGTAATCACTATTTTGTATTCTGGTACTTCAGATTTGTTTTTCCTATTTTTTAAATATGAAGTTTTCCCAAAGATATACTTTTTACTGGACATGACACAAATATACTCTTTTGTCTCAGCTTCTGCGTCTCAATCACAGGTTCACAAGACTTAAAATAAATACCGACAGTTATGTGCAGCCAGTATTTATTTGTTTTTATTGCTGTGGAATAGTCCATTGTATTAATAGACTGCCATGGGATTTTGAGTTATGGAATTGACACTAGACTGTGAATCTGAGCAGGACACTTGATGTCAATGACTGGGACAGTTAACACCTGACTCTTCGTGGCAGTTTGGCTTTCCCAAGAAAGCTGCCTCTGAGATAGTGATTAGTGCATGGAAGAACTTACTGGAATGCGTCCCCTCAAGCAACACCTGTGGGAGAGGGGAAGGAAACAACACAAGGTGGAGGAAAAGTTGGGCTGTGATGAATGGATTTCACATATTCTCCACTACAGGATCATCGGAAAGTACAGAAAATCTGACCATTCCTAAGAAGAAGAGTTGGATTTACTCTCCTTAGGATTGAAGGCCGAGTTCAATAAATAGTGAGTCACTGTACCTGCTACATTATTTTATGTCCGAAAGCTAGAAATGACATAGCTTACTCTAGTCCTCCTACCCAGTGTTTCTCTAGCCTGTGCTAGACATATTCGGAGTTGGAAATCTACTACATTTTTGGGGAGTGCTCATGATTAGGGAGCTCTACCTTATATTAAGCTGAAATCTGCTTTCTTGAAAGTGATTAGCCTACTGGCTCTAGCTCTGTCTTCTAGAAAAATTTGGAAGATTAATCCTATTCCTGAAACAAAAGTCAAGGTTAGCTTCTGGATGCCCCATAACATAACAACTCTTCTGTAAGTTGAAGAGTTAAAATTATAACATGGCCTCAACTGCCCCCGCTTATGATGTTCCTTCAGACTTGTCTTCATTTCCCTTAAGGGGGCAAGACCTTTTTCTCCCATATCAACCAATCACTGAATTCGTGCTGCTCACAGTCAGAAGGCTTGACCTTGAAGCAGGTGTCTCTCTGCAACACAGTAACTTCCACACTTCTTGGTAAATAAACATTCCTAATAGTAACAATCTAACAGGTGCCTCCCTGCCTTCTCTGGGGACCAGGTCTTCTAAAGGACCCCTGTGATGCTAATAAGTATGCAGACATATGCATTTAGTCAAGGATAGAGTCCTTGTGAGTTGAAAATGAAAAACAAACAAACAAACAAAAAAAAAACCTCGAACTTTAAATTGAGCTGTGGAGAAAGCTGCTGAAAGAATCGCTTAAAATTAGGTAATCATTTTGTATTGTGCTCTCCTGTCTCTTGTGTACTTCACAGTGTGCACATTGGGTTTATGATAAGGAAAAAGAAAGAAGCCTAATCAAATTGTCGCACTTGCAGTGCTGAATGAGTCTCCATGTCCGCCTTTCATGGTGGCAAGGTAAGAACAGGAAGGTAAGGGGAAGAAAAATGAGAAGCAATATTTTTTAACAACCTACTCTGTCCAAAGCACTCTACTACTATGTGTTTTCCATGTTTTGTGTCATTAAGTCATCATGACTCTGTGACGTATCTATTCCTGTTCCCACTTAAAGAAAGAAGAAGGAAGCGGAAAAGAGAGCACGGTGGATCAACAGTTAATACGGGTTGAAAATAAAAGTCAGACTCAAGTTCAACTTATTCCAGTTCACTTTTTCTCCCAACCACAACACACGCTATGTCTGTAAGATGAGACAAAATGAGCATAAACCACCGGGTAGGGCAACTGAGTATTTTCCCTTTACTTACAACAAGGTACACATAATTTAACTTAACAGAAACAGTTCCTTATACCGTGTGTTTATTCACTGATTTCAACATAGATTTTGTTTAGGATAAAAACACATTTAGTGTTCATGCCCACTAGAAAGAAAGCCTCAGAAGACAGGGATCTTGGTCACTCCTGCATCCCTAGCACCTAAAACAGGGATAGAAGAATTTCAACAACCCATTTCTTGATTCAGTAAACGACATATCAGTTCTTACAGCTCTGCAGCCCTTAAATACCAACTGATATGCATTCAATTAAGTCAGTCAGTTAGTGACAGATGGGAAATATGGGATTTGTTTGTATAAACATAAGCAATAACTCAGGATTCTCTTTGTTTTCAAAAAAACTAATGAAATTAAAGCATCATCCAAGGCCATACAACTTATGACTTCAGTTTATCCATGCAAAGAGCCCTCTTAAAAACAGAGGGTAACTTTGAGTCATTTTCTGTCTCTTCCTCCTTCCTCATTCTTTCCCCTTTCTCTGTATCACTTTTGTTTTAAAAAAATATGGTGAAAATAACTTATGGGAGAATAAAACACCAAAAGAGTCAGACACAGAGAGTCTGAAACTGAGGGGGAAAGTGAGGACCAGTTGTGGCAACATTTCCAGAGGTGGCAGTCAAGGAGCTACAGATAGCAGAGTTTATTTATAGTTAAAGTAAAGTGAACAGCGATGCCTTGTGATGATGTTGGCTGTGAATTTTTGTTTTAAGGAAGTGGAATAAATAATACACCTACCTTAAACAGGAGAAAACTAAACTTGGAAAATCTCTTTAATGACAGACATAAAAGGAGTTGTGAAATTATGCTGCCTGGTACTTTTGCTGTTGTGCGATTCCTTTGCAGTAGATGAATAATTCAGTCTCAAGCTCCCCAGTGGAATACTTTGGGGCATCTACATGAATCTCATAAATATCAAATTTATTTGCTTATAGTCATTACCACATGCTAAAGAAAATGGATTTCACATATTCTCTGCTACAGGATCATCGGAAAGTACAGAAAATCTGACCATTCCTAAGAAGAAGAGTTGGATTTACTCTCCTTAGGATTGAAGGCCAAGTTCAATAAATAGTGAGTCACTGTACCTGCTACATTATTTTATGTCCAAAGGCTAGAAATGACATAGCTTACTATATTCCTCCTACCCAGTGTTTCTCTAGCTTGTGCTAGACATATTCGGAATTGGAAATCTACTACATTTTTGGGGAGTGCTCATGGTTAGGGAGCTCTACCTTATATTAAGCTGAAATCTGCTTTCTTGAAAGTGATTAGCCTACTGTCTCTAGCTCTGTCTTCTAGAAAAATTTGGAAGATTAATTCTATTCCTGAAACAAAAGTCAAGGTTAGCTTCTGGATGCCCCATAACAGCTCTTCTGTAAGTTGAAGAGTTAAATATACCTGTTGCTTTAACTATTCCAAGAATGATAGATGCATGAAAAGACATCTGTTACCATCATTTTTTAAATTGTAGATTTCAGGTCTAAATAGGGTTCTAAAGTTGGCACAAGCAAGTTGTCTACACTGTTTTTTGCTTATATACATCATAAGATATTTTTTAAATAACTGCTGGGCCCCTCGCACATTTTTAAGTTATCATCTAATTTTATGTTTGAAAATTGTCTTGTTTAATTCCCAACCTCGTGTTTATATTTGTTAAATACATTTTCCTCAAAGTTTTGAACAGTAGACTTTCCTCATTCAGTTTGTAGAAAATATTCACCATGTAGAAAATATTCACCACAGAAAAAAACAGGTTACTGGACAACCCTTCAGCCAAATCAGCGCAATTTCCTCACTGACTATATCAGATATAGTCAAAGCAGATAAATTTGTTAATATGCAGCTCCTTGACAACCCCTCACTACTCAGTTCTAGGAGAAATAGGTTGATGAGACCTAGAGTGCCGCCATATGTTTATCAGCTGAAATATGGCACTACCCTCTGAGAATCTCTTACCTACCTGAGCTGTGTGTCATTGAATTGTCCCTTTGTTTGAAAGCTAGAGGTTTTATATTCTGGGATGGTGCCCCAGGTCAGTAAAATTTAGGATAGATGAGAAGAACAACTCTGTATCTCTCTCTCTCTCTCTCTCTTTGTGCACGTATGTGTGTGTGTGTCTGTGTGTGTGTTCAGTAACTAATGGGAACAGGGTACTCATTTAGCAGATTTCGTGGTGGAAGGCAGTTTGCCATGCACATTTTCACTGAACTAGATTTAAGGACAAATAAAGATGAAAGAAGGAAAGTGTTCTTATGTTCCTGCAACTTGTATGGTAGTGTCATGGGATCCTTAGGGTGTCGCTTTGCCAGCTGGAAACCTCTGTGGACAGTGGCACCTTCTGCTTGAGTATTGCTCATGCCTGCTGGACTTGTTATACTGACTTGGCCTGGCAGGCTGTGCTCAGCTCGTGTTACTGGCCTGGATGCCACGAGCCAGGTGGGGAGTAGCAAGGGGTGTGTGAGCAAGCGAGCATGGGGTCTGGACACTGAGCACAGCCAGGCACACGCTCTGCTGCAGCATGGCAAGTAGCTCCAGGCTCCAGCTTTGTGCAAGGCTGTGAATGGACCAGATGTACCACAAGAAGCTTCTGCTGTGGGCACCAGCATCTGGATGAGGAAAAGACGGTGGCATCCAAAAACTCAGAGATGCCAGGAACCGCAGAGCCCCAAAGAGAGTGTTATATAACATGTCACATTCCTGGCTCAGGGAGCCCTGGGGTCTGGGCTACCAGAAAGGCCACAGCTCTTCTCTCTTTCTCATTGCCCACAGCTTCATGAGTGAGGGGGTGAGTTTTGGGGGGATGGGTTTCAGCCTGTTTGCGTTACAGGTCTCTCAGTCCCACTGTCCCACTCTGGCCAGGGATCTTGGCCTGACCCCTCTTGGACAGGAAGTACCACTGCTACTTCCTGTCCTGTGGGGCAACCACCCAGCACTGGTGGAGGAATATAGTGTTACAGCAGTTCTAGCTAGAGAAATTCTAAGGTCTGGGTCCCAGAAGGGTTGCCACTCTTCACTCCCACAGTCCAGGAGTGTGTCACCACCTGCAGCTTAGTGAGTCAGTCAGGAATGTGTTACAGTTCCTTTCATGCCCTGTATTTGTCAAGTCCCAAGTTCTTGTCCCGTGTCCAGGAAGAATGAAGTTACGTGGACAACTGGAGGGTGAGCAAGGAGGAGAGTTTTATTGAGTGACAGAATGGCTCTCAGGAGACCCGAAGGGGGTAGCTCCTTTCTGCAGGTTGGCTACCCTGACGAATGTCTGAGTCTGGCTGAATCTGGGATTTTTAAGGTGCTCAGAATGGAGGAAGTGCATGCTGACTTGTCCATAGGCAGACATAGGCAGACCTGGATAAAGCACCATCTGACTGGCTGAAAGACATCAGTGAAGTTCTCATTCCAGGTCATGAACCCCACCTGGAACTGGGAGCCCAGTCCCCAGGCTTCCAGCTGTCCCTGGCTTGAAGGTGGGGTTTCACTGGGTACCTACCCCTTCCCTTCCCTCCTGAGAGTCTATGTGCCTCCCACCACCATCAACATGCCATCCACAGCATGCAGGCTGTTCCTGCTGGGGGGCACCCGCAGGCCCATCACAAGCCGCCCTCAGTACCTCAGCCTCCCTCCAATGCTTGTCGGTGCTCAACGTCTGGAGGGGGCCAAGGGAACAGGGGGCTGCATGTCAGTGCTGCCCCAAGTACATGTACACCCGGCCAGGTTGTGATAGCACTCAGGCTTGGCCACAACTTTGCTCTGCACTGGAATAGACACCAGGAGCAGGAAGAGGTCTGTGAGTGGGAGCAGGCACTTCTGAGCCCACTGGGGGAGAGGGTTTCCTGAGCTCCCAAGAGTGCAGGGATGCCTGGGTCTGGAGCTGCAGCTGGGCAGCTATATCTGCGCCTGCGGGCAAGGACTCCCTCCCCGCCAACTCAGTAAGGTGTGGGGCTCCCACTGGAATCACCAGTTACCAGCCACCACTGAGCACACAGTCCTGGTCACACCTCCCCCACTGCAGCTGGAGTCCTCACAGGGGCCACCCCAGATGGACCCCCCACCGCCATCATTAGGGAGCTATCGTATTGGCTGTCTGTAGAGGAGACACCAAGTATTCTTTGCATGCTTCAAGCCTTCACATTGCAGATCATGAACATTAAAGTAACATGGATGTATATGCCTGGCTCTAAGTGGCCAAATGTGAATCTAATACACTCCTTCTAAAATAACTCAGAGCCTTGGGGGAATAAAGGGGTTCCCAAAAACAATTTGTTAGAGTTAGTTCTATGAAGAGTATGGGAAGAACATAGAATTCAGAATAAGATGTTCCTGAGTTTCCCTGTTCTCTGTTTTTTGTTTGTTTGTTTGACCAGCTATATGCCTTCATCATGCTTATTTGCAATTATGGGCCTCCGTAGGTTTTACTGTTTTTTTTTTGTTATTGTTGTTGTTGTTGTTTTTTCTTCTTTTTTTCTTGAGACAGTCTCATTCTGTCACCCAGGCTGGAGTGCAGTGGCAGAATCTCGTCTCACTGCAACATCCACCTCCCAGGTTCAAGTGATTCTCCTGCCTCAGCCTCTGGAGTAGTGGGATTACAAGTGTACACCACAATGCTTGGCTAATTTTTATATTTTTAGTAGAGATGGGGTTTCACTATGTTGGCCAGGCTGGTCTCAGACTCCTGACCTCAGGTAATCTGCCTGCCTTGGTCTCCCTAAGTGCTTGGGTTAAAGACCCGAGCCACCCGCACCTGGCCATTACTGTATTTCTTACTATGACTTCTCTTAGCTCCCTCAACCCATGCACATGCTTCTAATAGGTATTTCCCTAGGAGTCTCATCAGATTTAAACTTCTTTGATCATTTTTTCAGCCTCAACTAGCTATTTGCAAGCATATTTCTCCTAGTGACTGTTTAAAAATGTAATGTCCAGTAGAATACCAGATGATAAGAATGGATTAGCTGGTGGGGCAGGGAGCATTACAAATGTGTTTTGCTGAGGAGTGTTAAAAGAAAAAACTTCAGTTGAATTAAAATTAAAGGAGTTTAATTGAGCCATGAACAATACATTGATAGGGTAGCCTGCTGAGCCCAAATAGGCTCAAAGACTCCAGCGCGGCCACGTGGTGGAAGATTTATGGACAGGAAAAGGAAAGTGAGGTACAGAAAACAGAAGTGAGGTAGATAAATTGCTGGATTGGTTACAGCTCATTGTTTGCCATATTTGAACATGGTTGGAATAGTTGGCTATTTGGTCAAAAGTCGGTGATTGGCACAAGTGTAGGCAACAGTCTGTTTACACCTCTGCTTATTATAGTACACAATGTACAGAAAAGCCCTTAGGTAAAACTTAAAATATGTAAGGATGCAGCTTTAGGCTAAACTTAATTTAAGAGGAGGAAGAAGGGGTCGGAGAAATGAGTTCCATTGATGCTGTTTATTTTAACAGTAAGGACAAAGAGTCTGAAAATTCCAAAAACACTATTCTTTTTAACACAGCAAGTTTCTCTCCCTTCTTTGTCTAACCCTCTAAAATCCAGAAATCCAAACTTTTCACACCCCTGGTGATTTGACTAGCTATGATTGACAAGCCGGCTTACTTTTGCATTTGTACTTCAGTTTCATCTGCATTGGAAACATAGTTTGATTAAAGGCCGTATTTCCATGAATCTTTTTGTTTTCGTAAAAATTCAAATATGCACAGGTAACCAAATCTCTTTCTTTTTTTCTAGATCTGAACATTTAAGATCTAGAACTTTTTCATCTAAGAAGTATTTAAAATCAAACGTGTTAACAAGTTTTAAAAACCTGTCTTGATTCCTAAGGAAATCAACAGTCTTAATAATCTCTCTAGAATTTAGATGTGCAAGTCCAACTCTGAGATTTAACCAAGAATATTTTAAACTATAGCACCTTTGGCCTACACCATAATAAGGCAAAAGCAAGGTGCAAAGTCTCATTCCTTTCACAAACTGTATAACCTTTTAAATGTGTCCTAGGATGCTTAATATTGAAATTATAGGAATTCAAATATTCAGCCTTTTCTAGTGAGGTGAGTGAGGGGAGAGTTCATTCAACAAAAGAAATTTATGGTAATTTATATACTCTTTGACTTTTGAAAAGGTAGCACTTTGAGCACTCTGCCAATGCAAATTTATGACATTTGCTTCAACTATGGAGTTTGCCTTTCTCTAGGTTTAGCTTTGATCTGAGTTGATATTAACTGAAAGTTCTTCCTATAAGAGATATATGCTCATCTGGGTGAGCACTCACAATGAATCATCCCAGACAAGCTTTTCATAGGTTGAGTGAGATCTGCTAACAATGGAATATCACAGGAATAAAAGGATGGGTTCTGGAATCAGAAGCAATAGATTTGAGTACAAGCCCTACCGTTTCTCTATTGGTAGTGAAGAGAAATCATAGTAGTCATAGTGAAGTACTAGATTTGACGATAAGCCCTACTGGCATTGGGCAAGATAATTTCAGTACAGCCAGTTTCTTCATCTTAAAGCAGTAAGCACTAAAATATATACTGCATAGGGTAATTAAAAGTATTAAATATATGTCTGTCTTATGGTAAACATAGAAAATGTTATATATTATTAATCTAGCATTTAAGAAAGTGCCTAATACATGAGATGCTCAACATATGCTGTAAAAATAAAATGATCTAACACTCATTGACAGCTTGCTACAAGCCAGACAATTCTAAGCATTATATAATGGATAACATTTAATTAATTGAATGAACTAAAGTGTATTAATCTATATTAATAAGACATTCTTCATATAAGTGAATTAATTGCAACCTAAGATTTGTGAGATTTCAGGAATCTATGGATGGTTTCCAAGAGAATTATTAAAAACTTGATATTTCTGCAGTTTTCAGTTTAAATGTACTTATATGCATTTATTAGAAAGAAAAGACGTAAAACAAAGAGATTCTCAAAGAAGTTCTATAAACCTCAAAGTAGATAAGAGTCATTGATACAGATGATTACTTTGATGGCCTCTGCCAAGTGTGTGAGACAAGTTGAGTGAAGTTCAGAAAGTGGTTAATTAACTCCTGAGCATTACTAGTATTGCAGTTTCTGTAATTAACACTATAAAACATGTTAACTTATCCGTGAAGATTTTTCTCTCATTTTAAATAGGTTATAGTCACCCAAGTGTGTATTTCCCACATCTACTACTAGTATCTGTGTAAACTGGGGGCTGTTGGGAAGAAAAGCGAAAGAAGTATTGCATTTTCCTTACATTTACATTAAGAATGAAAGTTGTGTGAAATACTATGGTAGGACCATTTAATGGATTTTCCAGTCTAATTTTTCATCTGTGACCTTTGTTCTAAGGAGCATTTGGGGGAAGAACTTAGAGTTTGCTCACACTGGATTTTGTAACTGACACAGTTCAAGTCATACAGTAACTTAAGTCATATATAGTAGCTGAAGAAATATTTATTGAAGAAATGGGCAACTTCATAAAGTCTTAAATTTTACTAATCCCAGGTAAATATCTGTATCAACATATACAATTCCATTTCATATAAAGTGAAAGACCAAAGATTTACACAACTCTGTACTTGGCATGCTAACCAATGCCAGCTGAAGAGAATTAAAATGGAATTTTAAAGTTTAATTTTCTATGTATGTATGATATGTATGATATTAAATGGATAGTTACAGTTTTACTTTTCTACATATGTATGAATATAAATACAATAGATATTTATATTAAAATCTCTAAGTGGCCTGATTTTCAGCTAGGTCCCCCACACCCATGAAAGCTGTCTATTGTTCATTCCTGACTATGTTCATTTAAAAAATAAATAAATAATCTATACTAAAAGGTTTTTTAAAAGTAAAAATCATTTGAAATCCAACTACCCTCATATGGTCCCTATTAGCATTTTTAAAAATTGAGATATAATTCACATGCCAAAAACTTAACTGATTTAATGTATCTAATTCAGTGGTTTTTAGTATACTTATAAAGATGTGCTACCATCATGATTATACAGTTCCAGAACATTCTCATCACTCTTCCCCAAAATCCATGTATCCATTAATTGTCACTCCCTCATCTCCCTTCCCCCAGACTCTAGCAAACATTAATCTCTCTTTATGGATTTGCTTATTTTGGACATTTCATATAATTGAAATTGTAAAATATATGGCCTTTTGTTTCTGGCTTTTTTCTCTTAGTATAATGTTTGAAGATTCATCCATATTGAGGTGTTCTATTAACATTTAAGTGACACATTTTGAAGGCATCTCTCTGAACTTAGCTATATCCTGTTTCAGAAATGCAGCTAGCAAGCAGAGTTGTGTTCAATTTTGCCCATATGTTAGACAAGACAAAATAGGGTATTGTAAATGTGAATGAATAAAATAACATGTTTGCCCATTCTACCCTTACAATTTAAGAAAGTATTAAAGAAATATGGCCGGATGTGGTGGCTCACGCCTGTAATCCCAGCTCTCAGGGAGGCAGAGGCAGGAGGATAGCTTGAGCCCAGGAGTTCGAGACCTGCCTGGGTAATATAGCGAGACCCCGTTCTCCACAAAAAGGAAAAAAAAAAAAAAGAAATATGGAAACTGTAAAACATATTGAGTGGTATATGTCATCTACTTAGCTATGGCCCAGAGAGCTTGGTGAGTTTACCAGGTCACTCTCTCAGGTTTTTTGTTTGCTCACTCGTTCGTTCGTTTGTTTGTTTGTTTTCGGCTCAGAAATCTAATTTAGTCTTCTCATGAAGAGTAGACTTATTTCCCAACCAAAGTCTCATATTAAACTGAACTCATAGGATTTATGTATTGAGACATAATGAAAACATATTGATTTATAATACAAAAAATTGTCCAACAGTCCATATGATTGACACATTTTCTCATCGTAGACATAGCTATGTGAAAATCCAAATTATGTTCAACATATTGCTTAAAATTTAATAATTTGATTGTTTAATAGCTTAATACACTCATCTCACTAAAAAGAATTTTAGGTCATAGTTATTTCTGACTGCTCCAACAAATAGCAATAAACTGGGTGGCTTAGAGAAGAAACATTTATTTCTCACAGTTCTGGGTGCTGTGCAGTTGAAGATCAAAGTGTCAGGTAGTCTGGTGTCTAGTGAGAGCACTCTTCCCAGTATGTAGATATAATGGCAGGAGAGCCATTGTATCCTGTTATGGGAATGAGCAGAGAGAGATCCCCTGTGTTCTCCTCTTTTTATAGGGGCATTAATCCTGTTTAAGAGGGTTCCAGCCTCATTACCTAATTACTTCCCAAAGGCCTCACCTATAATGCCATCACATTGGGGATTAGGCTTCAGTGTATAAATTTTGGGAGGGGAACACAGACATTCAGTTTACAACACCTTAATTGTAAAATTTGCTAACTAAAGTTTTATCTTCTCCTAGGTGGATTTGGGGTGGACAATGGCATATTTATTTCTATGTTGCTTCCCTTGAGGCAAGTTAGCCTTCTCTTCAGATTGAAAATTTAAAAAAATACAATCCATCATCCATTTTTGGAAAGTCTCTGACCTGTGAGTCTCTTTGTATCTTTAAATTATATTTTCATATCTTTACCTTTGCTAACTGCCTGTTGCATAACAGAGTACAATCTTAAGTTCTTAAGATGGTATCTTTCTACAACTTCCAAGTTCCATATCTACAACAGAAAACTGTCCCAAGGTGAAAAATTCAAAACAGTAACTGCAAAATATTGTTCTTCCAATTATAACATCTTTGAGGCTGCTGAAAGAAAAGGTACATGTTTGAGAAATAGTGTAAAAGATCTGAAATAAACATCTGTGTTGGTACTGGTGTCATTGCTGTATTTAGAGCTTATGACACATTTTTATTTTGACTGTAGAATGTGTTAAATGACACAAGTTGTCTCAGAAGTTGGTTGACTCAGAGTAGACGCGTATAAGAATTTGTTGTTGTTCTTAGTGACAGGTGACATTTTTTGCTACGGCTACCTTTAATCCCATTGACTTTTACCAATCCACTGATCTTGTTTGATTGGATCTGTCTGCTAGTGAGGACTAAGTTTCAATCAAATCTCTTCCTGTAGCACCAAGCCCAGGGAGATGATGAATAAATGAATCTGTAACCAAATCATTATACATGTGAGATGTCCACAAATAAATGAACCCTCTGCCTCTCCCTTCCCCTCTCTCTTCCTTTCCTTCACCTTCTTCTTCTCCTCATTTTCCTTTTCCTGTTCTGCTTCTACTTCTCAGTGAAGAAATCCTATTTATCTCTTGGCCAATAAGGTTTTTATGAAGGAACTCTGTTTTCCAGTCTGATCTGGGAAAGGTGAGTTTCCTAGGATTCAAGTAAAAAAGAAGTTAGTAGATATTGTATGCTAGGCTTCAACAAAATAATAAAATGATTAAATATAAAAATTACACAGAATAATCATCAGTCTCTAAGAATGCATGTTATGATTATTTACACACTAATATCAGCACCTTTTTGATTATAGTATGGAAATCCCTATTCAAACTTACCTCTGATAAGTAGAATAGTGATCCACAGGACACTTAATTCCCAATTGTGGGCCGGGCGCGGTGGCTCATGCCTGTAAACCCAGCACTTTGGGAGGCCAAGGTGGGCGGATCACGATGTCAGCAAATTGAGACTATGCTGACCAACATGGTGAAAACTTGTATCTACTAAAACACAAAAAAATTAGCCAGGTGTAGTGGCACATGCCTGTAGTCCCAGCTGCTCAGGAGGCTGAGCCAGGGGAATCGCTTAAACCTGGGAGGTGGAGGTTGCAGTGAGCCGAGATTGCACCACTGCACTCCAACCTGGCGACAGATCAAGACTCCGTCTCAAAAAATATATATATATAAAATATAAAATATATAATATATAAGATCTTATATATTACATATGAATGTATATTTTATATACATGAATGTATATATTATAATGAATATATAAGATATTATATAGTATATATAAGTATATAAGATTGATACTATATATTATTTTATATATATATCTGTTCAGTTCTTCTGAGATAAAGTGTTCAGAATAAAGAGCATGTCTGTTTATTTTACTTTAAGTAAAATAAGAACTTTACTTAAGTTCTGTGATACATGTGCAGAACGTGTAGGTTTGTTACATAGGTATACATGTGCCATAGTGGTTTGCTGCACCTATCAATCCATCATGCATTAGGTATTTGTCCTAATGCTCTCCTCCCCCTGCCTCCTACTCACCGACAGGCCCCTGTGTGTGATCTTCCCCTCCCTGTTTCCATGTGTTCTCATTGTTCAACTCCCACTTATGAGTGAGAACATGTGGTGTTTGGTTTTCTGTTCCTGTGTTAGTTTGCTGTGGATGACGACTTCCAGCATCATCCATATGCCTGCAAAAACATGAACTCATTTTTTTATGCCTGAATAATATTCCATAGTGTATATGTGCCACATTCCAGTCTATCGTCAATAGACATTTGGGTTGGTTCCAAGTCTTTGCTATTATAAATAGTGCTGAAATAAACATATGTGTGCATGCGTCTTTATAGTAAAATGATTTATAATCCTTTGGGTATACACACAGTAATGGGGTTGCTGGGTCAAGTGGTATTTCTGGTTCCACATCCTTAAAGAATTGCCATACTGTGTTACACAATTATTAAACTAATTTACACTCCCACCAACAATGTAAAGTGTTCCTATTTCTCCACAGCCTTGCCAGCATCTGTTGTTTCATGATTTTTTAATAATTGCCATTCTAACTGGCATGAGATAGTATCTCATTGTGGTTTTGATTTACATTTCTCTAATGACCAGCGATGATGAGCTTTTTTTCATATGTTTGTTGGCTGCATAAATGTCTTCTTTTGAGAAGGGTCTATTCATATCCTTTGCCCACTTTTTGATAGGGATTTTTGTTTTTTTCTTGTAAATTGGTTTAAGTTCCTTGTAGATTCTGGATATTACACCTCTGTTAAATGAGCAGATTGTAAAATTTTTCTCCCATTCTGTAGGTTGCCTGTTCACTCTACTGATAGTTTCCTTGACTGTACAGGAGCTCTTTAGTATAACAAAATCCCATTTCTCAATTTGGCTTTTGTTGCAATTGGTTTTGATGTTTTAGTCATGAAGTTTTTGCCCATGCCTGTGTCCTGAATGGTATTGCCAAGGTTTTCTTCTAGGGTTTTTTATGGTTTTAGGTCTTACATTTAAATCTTTAATCCATCTTGAGTTAACGTTTGTATAAGGTGTAACGAAGGGGTCTGGTTTCTGTTTTCTGCTTATGGCTAGCCAGTTTTCCCAGCATCATTTACTAAATAGGGAATCCTTTCTCCATTTGTTGTTTTTGCCAGGTGGGTTGAAGATCAGATGGTGGTAGATGTGTGCTGTTATTTCTGAGGTCTCCAGTCTGTTCTGTTTTGGTACCAGTACCAGGCTGTTTTGGTTACTGTAGCCTTGTAGTATACTTTGAAGTCAGATAGCATGATGCCTCCAGCTTTGTTCTTTTTGCTTAGGATTATCTTGGCTATATGGGATCATTTTTGGTTCCATATAAAATTTAGAGTAGTTTTTCTAGTTCTGCAAAGTCAATAGTAACTTGATAGGAACAGCATTGAATCTATAAATTACTTTGGGCAGTATGGCCATTTTCAAGATATTGATTCTTCCTATCTATAAGCATGCAAATTTTTTTCATTTGTTTGTGTCCTCTTTTATTTCCTTGAGCAGTGGTTTCTAGTTCTCCTTAAAGAGGTCCTTCATTTCCCTTGTAAGTTGTAACTGTAGGGAATGGAACAGAAGGATATCCCTGTTGGAAGACAAAGTAGGCTGATATTTATATGAAACTACAAAAACCCTATACAACTAACAATCTATAAAAACTGGGGTAAAAGAACCACCAAAAATCAGATAGCACTTTTCTCATCTGCCCATGGATGCCTGAAATATATTTTCTAGAGGAAATCAAGTTTTATTCCATAATTAGAAATAAGACTTAAATTTCTCTTCCAGCTATTAAGGAGTAAGGAAATAAACTTACTCTTTCTGTTCTGCAATTAGAAAACTAGGCAAATATATGAAACAATTGTCTTCAGACATAGAACAACAGACATTTTAAGAGATAGGTCCCTGAGAGGGAGGATATAAGAAGGAGGGGTCTGTGATTGTCCTAACCTACTACTTGGAGTTTTCTGGGCACAGCACAGGGAGGGGGAAGAATTTATAGCTTGGTGGCCTTGCTGGACTAAGAAAACAAAATTTGGAGTTGGAGGAGGCTAAAGAAACAGAGTTTGTGGGTGAAATAACCAGATAAAAAGTGCTAGAGATGCCCAGAGGGAAAGATAGAGGGGAGACAGAGAGAGAGAGAGAATTGGAGATCCATGGAGGATTCCCCTTGAGGCTTTGTCTGAATACCAATGTACACATGTGAGTGGAACAGTCCCAGAGCTCACACAGAGATGAGAAAAGTTCCTATTCTCATCATCCAAAGTGGAAAGAACTTCTAATCCTAATATATGGAATGTCAGACAGAGTTCTCATAAGGATATTGCTTAGTAATAGGGTTAATTTAGCCACGGACTAAGAACTGCTCTGGAGCTGCTCTAACGGAGCTGAAAACCGTCCTCCAAATGATCCAGCAGATTGGAAATAATTGCATTCCAGAAAGGAAAACGGCATGCGCACGCACACACACACACATACACACAAGCAAATATGTATATATTTATACATATATGCTATAACTATATATATTTTAAACTCAGCACCCAAAATGTAAAATTCACAATATGTGCATTCAACCAAAAGCTACCAGCATTAAAAGAAGTAAAAAAAGTATAACCCATAACCAAAAGAAAAATCCATCAATGGAAACAGATCCAGAAATGACACAGTTAATAGAATTAGCAAGTAAAGCCATTAAAATAACTACCAAATTAGTAATTCAATTCTAGTAGGCCTTAACACAGTCTAAAATATTAAGTTGTAGGTTACAACAACTGTAGACTTCATAAAGCTGCCAGCATCATCAGGGCAAGAAATATCAAGGTGGATAAGAGAAACTGACCTTAACCCAGAAAATATAGAGGATATCAGGCCTGAGTATGCTTACTCTCCCTTAGTGCCATACAGTCAAAAGACCACATCCTTCTTCTTTCTTCTTCGGAAGATGGGAATGGGGAGGCCACTGGAGAGATTTATATCTCAAAGACTGAATACTACCCAATAGGGACTATTACCGTTTTGGATCTGATGAAACATTAAATTCTATTAGATACTTACTACCTTCCCTAATCCAGCTCAAGCTATTTAGTGCATGGGGGTTGTAAGAATGACCAGCTTAGTTATAGACAATAAAGGAGCTGTATTTTCTGGGCACATTCTGGTTATTTTGTGACTCTGGCAGCAGAAGCCACTCTGTTTCTCTTTAATATTATCAACTTTGTTCAGATCATTTCTTTGCTTTGATGTTTTGTTAGTGCAACCTCTTTGAAATTTTTTCCACTTTGTTTCAGATTAATTTATATTCCCCTCAGATGTACAGTTGTAAGATTGAGTATTGCTCTCTATTCACTTTCTTGTAACTTCAGTGTGTCACGGGAGGCCATGTTGTTAAGGGGAAGAAAGAACCAGAGGTGGACCCTGATATTTTGTGAAACATTCTATACCTCAGTTCAGTCTTTGTCACTCTGCAGTTGTCGGTTTACTTTACTTCAGGAGGCAGGAATAGTTGGGCTTCTGATAGCTTATCACTTCAAAATGGTTTCTAGAAAAATGGTGGGCATTTATTTTTCCTATTTCTTGTATTCCTTTGAAATTGATAGCCAGTAGTTTGCATTCTCATAGGTTTTTTTTTATTATTATTGTTTGGACTGTGGGAAACTTGATTAGAATCTCCTGTTTCTTTCTTTGCTTATCACTTTCCTAAATTAATGGCATAAGGCTGAATTCCTTTTCTTGTTTCATGGCTACTAGTAAATAACTTTGCTGAATTTAACTATTTTTATTTATTTTAAATATAATTATTAAGCTTTATCCTTATATCTTTACCTACAATCCATATTCTGCCATCTTTAATTAAATATAAGAAAACTAAGAGTTCTTCTAGTATATTTTTCACACAGTCCAAGTTTGTGTGTGTGATAGGTGTTCATGTGTATCCAACATCTGCTTTAACACATCACATGCCTATCTGCTCTTTGCTGGATAAAACAGAACATCAGAAATTTTTTTTTTTCAAATATTGAGATTGATGTGTGCCCCTCAAACCTTCCTACACTGTTGATCTGGCAGCGAGAATTTCAAGCCAGTAGTTCTTACCTTTTCTATACTAGTCTTATTTTTATACCTTGTGGTTACACAGTGAGTTGACTCCAATTTCCAAAAGATCTATTTGTCATTTATATAAAAATTAGATAGGTATAGTTACTTCTAAAAATAAATATTAGAATACAACTATATGCTTTCCACAAGAAACTTACTTTAGATTGAAGGACACAAACAGTTTGAAAGTGAAAAGACAGAAAAAGATATTCCATGAAAATAGAAACTAAAAGATGCTGGTGGCTCTACTAATGGATGAATGAACAAAATAAAATTGTGAGATATTCAGTGTAAAAAAGATAGCATGGATGAACCAGGATATTGTGCTAAGTGAAATAAGTCAGACACAGAAATAAAAGTATTGCATAAATGTATTTATATAGAAAGTCTAAAAAATTAAGATACATAGAAACAGAGGCTAGAATGATGGTTACCAGGGGTGAGCTGGGCATGGGGAGATGCTGGTCAAAGGGTACAAAATTGTAGTTATATAGGATATATGACGAATAAGTCTCTAGAGATCCAATGTACAGCATGATGACTAGTTTATACTATTGCATTGCGTAATGGACATCTGCCAAGAGTAGATTTCAGGAGCTCTTATCACATACACGACTTAAAGAAAAAAAAAAAGGTAACAATATGAGGGGATGGATATGTTAATTTGCTTGACCATAGTAATCATTTCACAATGCATATGTATATTAAAATATCATGCTATGTACCTTAAATATGTATGAAAAAATACTTAGAAATAAATTTAAGAAGGCAAAAACCTTATACATCAAAACTGTAAAATATTACTGAAAAAAATGAAAGAAGACACAAATAAATGAAAACATATTGTATGTTCATAGTTTGGAAAACATAATACTGTTAAAACATCATTACTACCCAAGGTGATTTACAGATTCAATGCAATCCTTATCAAAATTCAATGGCTTTTTTTTTTCAGGAAATGAAAAATCCATCCTAAAATTCATATGGAATCTCAAGGGACCCTAAATAGCCAAAACAGTCTTGAAAAAGAACAAACATATAGGTCTCACACATTCTAATTTCAAAGCTTACTACCAAGCTGTGATCATCCAAATACTGTTTTACTGGCATAAAAAGAGACATAAAGACCAATGGAATAGAATAATTAGCCCAGAAATAAACCCTTGTGATTATGGCTAAATAATTTTTTTTAACAGCAGTGCTAAGACCAGTCAATGAAGAATGGAAAAGACATATTGTTGGTGCAACTGCATATACACATGAAGAAAAAGGAAGAGAAACAGAAGGGCACAAGAAAGGTGAGGGAGGAGTAAGAGAAGAAAAAAGAGGAGGAAGAAGATGGTGGTGGCAGCTCTTACCTTATACCTTATTTTTAAAAATACTCAAAATTAATCAAAGACCTAAACTGAATAAAACAAGGGAAAACTTCATAACATTTAATTGAGCAACTAATTTTTAAAATATGATACCAAATGTACAGTTGACTAAAAACAAAATAGATAAGTCGAACTTCCTCAAAATTAAAAACATTTGTGTATCAAAGGGCAATACCACTAGAGTGAAAAGTTAACCCATGGAACTGTGGAAAATATTTGCAAATTGTACATCTGATAAGGAATTGATATTCAGAATATATAAAGAATTCCTATAATTCAACAACAAATAAACTAACAACCCAACTTAAAAATGGGCAAAGAACTTGAATAGACATTTGTTTTAAAAAATATACAAATGTCCAATAAGTACATGAAAAGATGCTTAACATTACTAATAATTAGGGAACTCCAAACCGAAGCACAATGACATATGACTTCACACCCATTAGGATTACTATTATCAAAAAATTAAAATAACAGGTGTTTGTGTGGATGTGAAGAAACTGCAGTGCTTGTGTGTTGTGGGTGGAAATGGAAAATGTTATCGCACTTCATCAAAAAATTAGAGATAAAATTATCATATGATAAAACTCCACTTCTGAGTGCATACCCAAAATAACTGAAAGCAGAACTCAAACAGATATTTGCACACCCATGTTTACAGAGCATTATTCACAATAGCCAAAAAGTGGGAGCACCCCACATGTCCATCAATGGATGAATGGATACCTAAAATATGGTATGTGCATAGAATGGAATATTATTCAGCCTTAAAAAGGCAGGAAATTGTTACATGTGCTTCAACTGGGCTCAATATTGAAGACTTTATGGCAAGTGAAATAAATCGGAACCAACAGAAAAATATTGTATGATTATACTTATATTAGGTATCTAGAATAGTCAAATTCATAGAGACAAAAAGTAGAATGGTGATTTCCAGGGTCCGGGGATACAAATGAATGGAGAGTTAGTGTTCAATGGGTATAGGATTTCAGTTGAAGAAGATAAAAGAGGTGTAGATATGAATGTTAATGATGGTTATGATGGTTGCAAAACAATGTGAATTTATTTAATGCAATTGAACTGTACACTTAAAAATGGTAGAAATAGTAAATTTCATGTTTTGTATGCTTTACCACAATTTTTGTAAAACAGTGGTAAGAAAATCTATGTAACTGGGCATGTTTCCTTTTCTACCCCAGATTTGACTTGAAATCTGGTTGGATTATTACAAATAAAATTTATTTCAAGGATCTTGATGAGTTAACTTTTTAGCAACTTTTAAGATCCTTCTACTTTGGTTTTGATTTCTAATTGTCACATTTTGTATAATCTTTTGTTAGATCCTCCCATGACCATTGTTGTAAGTTACATTATAAATCCAAAATAAGCACAAAATATGGTTTACTTTTTTATTTCATAAGAATGTGCAGAGCAGTTTTTCAGTGTTAACTTCATTCATATTGTTAGTCATAGAAAATGTTTTGAGTCACAGTAAGTTGATTTAATTTTATATAAAGCTTCCCAAATTTCAAAAAATGAGAAAGGAAAAAAATTCCCTCCTCTTTCAACTAATAAAACCACTGTATATATCTGTTCACACTTTCTTTTATCAATGCACTTTACATTGCCATAATCATACTTTTAAAAATAAATATCTTATTTTTTGTCATTTAACATTATTTCACAGAGAGTTTTCTGTACCTTTATTAAGCTTTTCAGTTTACTATCATCCATAGTAAATCTGCATTTATTTCTGCCACGTAGAATTATTACAATTTTCCTAATTCTGCCCTTAATTTTAGACATGTTGTCTGTTAGACATAATGTTAAATATTTATGCCTTCGAGAAGGCTTTTTGTTTATACTGGATTACCTTAAGATAGATTTTCCAAGTGAAAATATTTGGTTAACATGTGAAATGTTTACTGGCCTCTGATAGCTATCAAAGTACCTTCTAAAACAGTTACGAAGTCAGGCATTTTACCCACATGTTGAAGATGGGATGGAACAAGAATGGGCATACCAGCTCAAGATGCTGCAAAGTACTCTGAGTGGGATCTGATAATAGGAAATCCTCTGCCATTGACATATTTCCAATATAAAATCATGTCAGAGCCAGGCAGAAGTCTATTCATATAAACAACAACTGAAAGTCATTCTCTCATTACTTTTGTCATTTCTTTTTCTATCAACAAACATTAGCCGAAAAAGTACTGTGCTATGGGGCTACAGCAATAAACCAGACAGAACACTGTCTTAAAGGAATTTACATTATGCAGAAAAAAAAATGCACAATTAACTATGTAGACAGTGTTCCTGGCTATAAGGAAAGTGTTGAAGTATTGGCATGGGATTTCTGAGGCAAGAATGAATCCTTACAGCTGACAGAAAATGGAAAATTGTCCTGAAACAATATTCTCAATGGGCCTTCAGAAGGGATAGGATTGGACATTGGGAAAAAGAGTGGACAAAGATTCTGGGCTGGCAAAACTGGAGAGCAAAATCAAACCAAGAAGGTAAGGAAATTCAAGGCATACATGAAGGATTGAGAGTAGACATTATGGAAGTTTTGTAAAGTGTGATTGAAAAAGTGGTTGAAACCTATTTCATTAAGTCTCTTAAGTGCTAAAGAGTTTACATTTTATGCAAGACACAATGCATGCCTGATACTCAGGATTGGGGAGAGAGACCTAATAGAGCCTATGATTCTGGATGTCACTTAGTAACCTGTTGTGTATGCAGGTGTATGAAGTTAGAATAGTCCTGTGGGTATATTCACCCTTAGGACAAGAGGGGTTCTTTTGCCAGGTCCCACAGTTTAGAAAGCCACCACCTGTCTCCAAAAAATGTATTAAAGATCTGGACATCTTTATCACTTAAATGCAGATTCTACTGTTGACAGAAAGGGACCTGTAAATGTTACTGTTAGTTCTTTTTTTTTTTTTTTTTTTTTTTTTTTTTTAAGACGGAGTCTCGCTCTGTCGCCTAGGCTGGAGTGCAGTGGCCGGATCTCAGCTCACTGCAAGCTCTGCCTCCCGGGTTTACGCCATTCTCCTGTCTCAGCCTCCCGAGTAGCTGGGACTACAGGCGCCCGCCACCTCGCCCGGCTAGTTTTTTGTATTTTTTTTAGTAGAGACAGGGTTTCACCGTGTTAGCCAGGATGCTCTCGATCTCCTGACCTCGTGATCCACCCGTCTCGGCCTCCCAAAGTGCTGGGAATACAGGCTTAAGCCACCGTGCCCGGCCGTTACTGTTAGTTTTTATGATAAATACCTTTCCAGACCTCAGGAAAACATGTATTTATCCCTTGCCTTGTGTCATCAAAACCAAAAGTGATTGTTTTGGAATACTGTAAAGATTTTTAATCCGGGCCACTACTATTACCAGAGATTGCATCACTTTTGAGTTTGAAAAGGATCTGAGCAGAAATGCTTATGTAAGAAAAAAGACAAGCAACTTGTCAAATTCATCCTCTCACATTGCCTGTCTAGTTTTACACTTCTTTTCATGCTTTGATGCATGGCTCCAGAAATATATAAAACTAAATGTAGTATTAGCAACAGTTTTACATAGTGGCTGAGGCAGATTTTGCAGTATTACATATTTCAAATTACTTTTAAATTTGTATATAGGCAGGTATAGACGTAGTGTGTAACATGTGATACTGATTATATTTAATTATTGTTATCCACAGTATTTCTGTTCCATAAAGTTGCCTTCAGCACTGAACAAGCCAATGCTGAATAATGGGTCCTAGGCAAATCTGAGGTAAGGTCCTCAAGAGCCTCTGGTCATAGAATTTTCATCAACTAATCAATATATAGCCTTGTTTTATGTGCTTTTGTTTAAATACACCTTATTTAATGTATATTCTCAGTTCATTAACATTAAACTTATGGCTCAATGCACTGTAACTCATGCCTGAACAAAGCTAATCTGATACATGTATTTTCTCCTGATAGGAGCTAAGAAGGCCCATGTCAGCCTTCTTGTGCTTGGGCACACTGGAGAGCACTCAGCATTACATTTGGGGCTGGGCCATTTTAAATAGCAAAAG
The DNA here is from genome assembly GCF_047675955.1 of Chlorocebus sabaeus. Taxonomy (NCBI): domain Eukaryota; kingdom Metazoa; phylum Chordata; class Mammalia; order Primates; family Cercopithecidae; genus Chlorocebus; species Chlorocebus sabaeus. The sequence continues at coordinate 44,625,585 of NC_132919.1, forward strand.
ATCACCAACTAAAAGTACAAAATGCAAAAAATGTGGTACTACATAGATCTCCAAAAGGATTCTTGTTTATGTACGACGGCTTTAACAAGAAGGCAGAACTTTGCCTTGTTTGAGCTCAGTTGGAAACTTGCACCTTAGGAAGCTCGCTTTTTTGTATATAGGCAAGTCTGGGAATGACCGCAAAAGCAGTGTTGATTTCAGGGCAACAGACAGATTTTAGCAAGTAGTAGAATTTGCAAACAAGGAATCTTCAAATAATGACTATATATTTATATTCACAACCAGATGGAAACTGAGGGCTACAATTGTCAATGGTTCAGTCTAGAAAACTAAATTTTTAATTTTTTTAAGTAAATACAAATTTTAGCTTAATTAACATAATTTAAGACACTGGTATTTATTGGTGGTTTGTGTTATAATAGAATTAAGATATAAAATATGTATCTCATGTTATAATTTATATTTTGTCTTTTAATTTTAATACATTTGAATATTTAGATAAAATACTTTTAGAAGGTATATATGAAAAATTATGAAAATACCTTAAGTTTTTCTTCATTTATTTTAACTTATTTATTTATTTACGTATTTATTTATTTGTAAAATCTCTATAACATAGTGGATCCTCATTTCTCCATACTATTCCAATTTTAGGGCATTTTTGTGCCCCTTAAGTCATATTTTAATAAAATATATAATTAAATATGTACGCTTTGAATATAATTACATTTTAAAAAATATTCTTATCTAACACTGAGAATGTGTATAGTCTGAGATCAAGATTAAAATAAATAAAACCACTCAAACGCACACAAAAGATGGACCCAGAAAAAAAATTTAAAGAACTGAAGATAAATTCTTACTATTGTTAAGGTGCACATATTTAATATATTTCACTTAATAATTTGTTTGCATGATCTGTAACATTTGTTGGTGCAAAAATAATCACAGTTTTTGCATTGTTGGTGTTTGCTATTTGATATTGAAATACATTCTTAAATAAATGTGGCTATGCCTATCATTTTAATGGGCATTTCTTGACTTAAGTTTTTTTTGCTAATTACTTGCTGTTTACTTTATGCTTATTTTAGACTATTGAAAGGATATTGGACAAAAAGCAAATTCAAGCAATTTTCTTTTTTTTTCTTTTTTTCTTTTTCTTTTTTTTTTTTTTTTTTTGAGATAGAGTCTAGCTCTGTCGCTAGGCTGAAGTACAGTGGCTCAATCTCGGCTCACTGCAATCTCCATCTCCCTAGTTCAAGCGATTCTCCTGCCTCAGCCTCCCGAGTAGCTGGGATTACAGGTGCCACCATGCCCAGCTAATTTTTGTATTTTTAATAGAGACGGGGTTTCGCCACGTTGGTCAGGATGGTCTTGATCTCCTGACCTCGTGATCCGCCCACCTCAGCCTCCCAAACTGCGGGATTACAGGCGTGAGCCACCATGCCCAGCTGCAATTTTCTTATTCGAGTTCAAAATGGGTCGTAAAGCAGTAGAGACAACTTGCAACATCAACAATGCATTGGCTCAGGAACTGCTAATGAACGTACAGTGCAGGGGTGGTTCAAGAAGTTTTGTAAAGGAGACAAGAGCCTTGAAGATGAGCAGCATAGTGGCCAACCATCAGAATTTGACAGCAACCAGTTGAGAGCAATCATGAAGCTGAGCTTCTTACAACTACATGAGAAGTTGCCAAAGAACTCAACATCAAGCATTCTACAGTCATTTGGCATGTGGAGCAAATTGGAAAGGTGAAAAAGCTTAATAAATGGGTGCCTTGTGAGCTGAGTGAAAATTTTTAAAAATTGCTGTTTTGAAGTATTGTCTTTTCTTATTCTATGCAACAATGAACCATTTCTTGATTGGATTGTGATGTGAAATGAAAAGTGGATTTTTTATGACAACCAGCAATGACCAGCTCAGTGGTTGAGTTGAGAAGCTCCAGAACACTTCCCAAAGCCAAACTTGCACCAAAAAGGTCATGGCCACTGTTTGGTGGTCTGCTGCTGTTCTCATCCACTACAGCTCTCTGAATCCTGGCAAAACCATTACATCTGAGAAATATGCTCAGCAAATCGACGAGATGCACCAAAAACTGCAATGCTTGCAGATGGCATTGGTCAACAGAAATGGCCCAATTATTCTCCACAACAATGCCCAACTGCACTCCACAGAACCAACATTTCAAAAGTTGAATGAATTGGGCAATGAAGTTTTGCCTCATCTGCTATATTCACCTTACCTCTCACCAACCGACTACCACTTCTTCAAGCATTTCGACAATGCTTTGCAGGGAAAACACTTCCACAATCATCAGGATGCAGAAAATGCTTTCCAAGAGTTCCTTGAATCCTGAAGTACAGATTTTCACACTACAGAAATACACAAATATATTACTCATTAGCAAAAATGTGTTGATTTTAATGGTTCCTATTTTGATTCATAAAGATGTGTTTGAGCCTAGATCATGGTCTGAAACCACAATTACTTTTGCACCAATCTAATAGATGTAAGGTATGTGGGTCTCCACTGGTACTCTTGTTTTGAGCCCCACAGAAGTTAATGGTGGATCTTCAGCTAGGAGAGTGGTGGTGATGGTAAACAGAATAGGAGCATTCTGAATATTCATTGGTGGCTGGCACTCCCATGTACACTGACTGCTCTGCCTGACTTGTGTGGGGACCATGCAAGTGGGCACAGATGAAAATCAGGAAAGTCAACTTCTGTGGAGGGAAGCTTCAAAAAAAAAAAAAAAAAGTAAGATTTGGAGGGGACAGAGAGAAGAGAGTTGAGAGAAGCTCATAAAACTATGGAAATTAATTATAAATTTAAATGCCTCATTATTGGGATTAAAAAGGAGACAAGTTCAGAAGCTCTACTCCAATTGTGAGGGTTTATTATTTATGATGCTCTGTTTAGATTAGGAGTGCAGTGGCACAGAGCTCGTTTTTATCAAATGCTAATGAGTAATAATTGCTATCATAAGTAACACTACTCTTCATAATGACACAGCAGAATACATCTTTATCACATCTATTTAGGATATTAGTGAACAGAATATAATGAGAAACAATTTTATGGTGAGACAATAACATATAAACCTTTCAAGTGAGCTATCACAATACTGATAGAAATAAAACAGTATAAATAACGGTAAAGACATTGCAGGCAGATATACGCAAGATCGAAAATACTAAGAATGTCATTTATTAATCCGAGTAATTTATTCCAACTTTGCAAGACTCAGTTTCTTCATCTGGAAAAATGGTGGTAAAAATTCAGATGTTGCAATCCTGTGAGAATCAAGTTAGGTGATGTACATAAAGCACTTGTTATAGTGCCAAGGGTAGAACGCTCAATAAATTGAGGCTCTATTAATAGTGGTGTTATTACTTTGTTAAAATAAAAATTCATTCATGTCACTCTTTAGCTCAAAAGCTTCTAAGGGTGCCCATCTCTCAAAGAGTAAATGCCAAAGTCCTAAGGATGGCCTAGGAGGTCATTTACACTCTGGCTGTCCCCTCCCCCTCATCCTTCTATTCTCTGATGGCATTTGGGGTCATCTCGTTGCATTCTTTCCTCATTCACTTCTCTGGTCACACAGGTCTCCTTGCAGTTTCTCAACAAGGTCAGACACGCTCCTAGAGCAAGGCATCTGCACTTGCTACTTCTATCCTGAAATAGTCTTCTCTTCTAGACCCACAGTTCATGCTCCTTAACTTTCTTTAGCTATTTACTCACATGTCCTCTTCTCGATGAGATCTTTCAAGACCACTCTATTTAAAATTGCAATCTTCCTCCTAAAAAGTCTCTATTTCTATTGCTTGCATTATTTTTCTCAATATTTCTTATTATGCCAACTACTGTGACTCAGCTCTTATAGCATATAGCTTAACCTTCTCTCATGTGCCCCAGTGGGAACAAGACTGGACACCCTGAACCTTGGAGTCCTTTCATTCACAAGCTTTATGTGATTCTGTTTTTACTGTCTTGCATTATATTGGCAAAATTTTGGTATATGACGACTTCACTTAAAAAAATAACATTTCGTTTGCCCCTGTCTTGCTTCTTAAACTCAACCCTAATATATATATATATTTTTTTTTACATTTTGGTAGGACATTATTTTACCTTAAAGCTTTAAATTCAGAAGCTGTGAAGGAAACTACTATCTGTTTTCTCAATATTTCTTCTCCAGGTTTTCCCTATAGTAATAGAATTCTTATGTTGGCTCAGGGCTGCCCATGTAAAGAAAACGTGCCCCACTCTTCTTTGCTGGTAGCCGTGACCAAATGACTGAGTTTAAGTTTGGGCCAGAGAAATGTTAGTGAAAGCAGTATGTACAACTTTTTGATTTATGATCTTAAGAGGGAGGTGTCCCTGTGGGTGTGGTCGTCTTGAACTGTGCAGACAAGGGTAACACCCCAAAGATTATTGAGCAAGCATTCTGGATCCTCAACACTATAAAGTTGTCCTAACCACCCTGGGATGCCTTCCAAGGTGGTTAGATTTAAGAATGAAATTGACTTTCATTATGATGAAGCAATTTACTTGGCATTTTCTTGTTAGAGTAGTGTAGGTTCTATCCCTACAAATAAAATGGAACACAATTTTAACAGCAGTTTTGTTCTGAATTATGTTGTCAAGAGTAGTGTCATCATTAAAAAAATAATGTGTGCTGCATTTATTGAGTCATACCATATGCTAGAACTCTGCTAGGCAATGATCATTTTTAACTTTCAAAGCAATCCTATAAAGTAGGTATTATTCTAGTCTTACAGATGAGGAAGCTGATGCTTTGAGAAGTTATGCAGCTAGTCCACGTTTGCTTTATTAACTAATAAATCCATGAATTACTTTATCATTTCCAGAGTGTTTCTGGTTACAGAGACCTCTCTTGGCACACTACATTTCACAGAGCCTCCAAAAGAAGCAATGATGGTGCCAAGACCAAAAGAATAAGAGGAATTTACTTTGTTAATACGAGAGAAAATATCACATTACCAGTAGGAACATATAATGTGCACAGGCCCCATTGCAGGAGGGACCATGGTAAGAATGAGTGGTGAAAACAAGGTTAGTGTGATTTCATCTTTTTTGGATAAATGACCAAAAGTGGGATCGTGGATTATATGATAGTTTTATTTTTAATTTTTTGAGGAATCTTTATATTGTTTTCCATAGCAGAGTCATCATTTTGCATTTCTACCAGCAGTGTAAAAGAGTTATGATTTCTTCACATTGTCACCTATACTTATCTTTTTTATAAAAGCTATTCTAACAAAAATAAAGTGATAATGTGTTTTGATTTTCATCTCCCTGATGAATAGTGAAGTCAACCATTTTTTCATATATTTGCTTCCCAATTATATGTCATATTTGAAGAAATGTCTGTGCAAGTCCTCAGCCTTTTTTTTATTGAAATATTAGGACTTTTTTGCTATTGAATTGTAGAAGTTCCGTATATATTTTGAAAAACATGTGTGTGTGTGTATATATATATAATGGTTTTCCACCAAAGGTCGTATGTATGTATATATATACACACACACACACACATACACACACATACACACATATATACATATACATACATATGCGCACATACTCACACACCCCCCATATAATTCTTTCACAGGCTCTGTGAAAGGTAGCGTAGAGGGTCTCTGTAATAAGGAACACTCTAGAAATGATAAACAAATTCATAAATTTATTCATAAAGCAAACTTGGACCATGTATACAATGAAATATTATTCAGCCTTTTAAAAGAAGGAAATCCTGCAATATATGATGAACTGGAAAAACTTTGAGGAAATTATGCTAAGTGAAATAAGCCAAGCACATATAGACAAATACATATAATTCCACTCTTATGAGGTATCTAAAATAGTTGAATTCATAGAAGCAGAGATTAGAGTGTTGGTTGCTAGGGACAGTGGGAAGGAGGAAATGAAAAGTTGCTAATCAAAGGGTGTAAAGTTTCAGTTATACAAGATGAATAAGTTCTAAGTTCTAGAGGCCTGTTGTACAACATTTTCCTCATAGTCAACAGTACTGTATTTTACACCTTAAAATCTATTAAGAGGTTAGATCTCTAAGTGTTCTTACCAAGATAAAGGTTTTTTTAGTAAAAGAGGAAATTTCTGTAGCTAGACAAGTATGAGCAAGATTGTGGTGAGAGCTGATACTGGAAAAAGTAAAGACCTGTCTCTACACAGTCCTAGCAGATACAGTAAATAAATGTATCTTTGAGTAACTGAAAAGCTTTAAGAAAGCAGTGGCATTACTTTTTATTTGCTTATTACAATGAGTACTTTAGTATAAGGAGAGCAGAATGGCTTCTAGAGAAAAATAGAATGGCTAGGAGATATTAAATTAATACATGATAAAAAAGATGTAATAGAATTTTGGATTAACATAGTCACAATGGATATAAAGAAAAGTAGACAAGTAGAAGGAGATTCAGGAAATCTTTGGGACAATTTGATGATGACCTGGGAGAAATTCCCATTGTCTCTACAGATTTGTGCTTTGGAGCATCATACTTCAACCTACAAGTAGTTACAGTATAAATAATAAACAATTCTGAAGATGGAGATAGAGGCATAAAAGCATGTGGTAGACGTACTCAGGACTAACTCATTGATTCTTGATTCTGACAGGGTTCAAGAAGAATTTGTTTTTGGGGGTGTGTGTGTGTGTGCACACGTGTGTGTTTGACATAGGGTCTCCCTCTGTCACCCAGGCTGCAGTGGCACCACATCATAGCTCCCTACAGCCTCGACCTCCCAAGCTCAAGCAATCCTCCCACCTCAGCCCTCATGAGGTAGCTGGAATCATATCCAGCTAATATTTAAAGAAAAATTTTGTAGAGATGCAGGTCTCCCTATGTTGCCCAGGCTGGTCTCTGACTCTGGGGCTCAAAGAATTCTCCTGCCTTGACTCCCCAAAGGGCTGGTATTACAGGCATAAGCCACTATGCCTGGCCTAAGGAGAAATTCTAGAAAGCGTTTGCATTTGAACTGACCTTTAAAGGCTATCGAAGTTCCATACTAGGCAAGATGAGCAAAATGTCTATCTTAAATGTTCCTTTCTCGTAAACTCTTAGTATATGAGAAAGCATCTGCCATTTTGTTTGCTCCCTTTTATGCCCGTAGGTCACCATTCTTAGTATCCTGTAATCCTCCTACCTTAACCACTGCTAACCATATCCAAGAGCGTGACTCAAAGGCTGCCTGTAATGGTTTTCCTAGAGTGTCTGGCCAAAAGCATACAAACTGGTCAGGTGCCACAGGTCTGTCTATTTTTGCATAAAGACTGTCTTTATCAATCACACTAACGTAATTAGTCACTCGTGGCTGGAAAATAGAAGCAGGGTAGAAAATAGCTCAATCATTTTAATGTTGGAGTTCTAGGGTGAGGAGGACTGGATGCCTTTTTTTTTTTCTTTTTTCTTTTTCTTTCTTTTTTTTTTTTTTGAGACAGAGTTTCACTCTTGTTGCCCAGCCTGGAGTGCAGTGGCGTCATCTCAGCTCACAGAAACCTCTGCCTCCTGGATTCAAGCGATCCTCCTGTCTCAGCCTCCTGAGTAGCTGGGATTACAGGCACATGCCACCACTGCCGGCTAATTTTTGTAGTTTTAGTAGAGACAGGGTTTCATCATATTGGTCAGGTTAGTCTCGAACTCCGGACCTCAGGTGATCCACACGCCTGGGACTCCCAAATTGCTGGGATTATGGGTGTGAGCCACTGTGCTGTCCTGGATGCCTTTTATTAGGAACCGACCAGATAGGCAGGACTCGAGAAGAGGCCTAGGTCCTAAATAACACTTCACTTCTCCAGGAGGACTGACGATGTGGTACTTCAGAATTTTTCCCATTTTCTTGCTTTTCTGACTTTGACATATGTCTATTGATTGCAACAAAGTAGCCAAATTAATTCTGAACATACAAATGAAATGCTGTTTTAATAATCTCACCTGTTTCCCAGAAAATGCAAGATACTTGAGGCTTTAAAAATTGCAAACATACTGGTCTCATGTTTTTATTAAGTTGAAACAGTTCAATATTTTCAAATCAAAAATATATAAATGGATTTTAACATCATCATAAAGTTTCAGAAATTTGCTAATGCGAAAATGCAGAAGTTTGATTTTTTCCCAAAGAAATATAGAAAATAACTTTTGATGATTACTGTACTAGTAACAAGAAACTTCGCTATCATAATTTTCAGATTTTTTCCCTATCTACAAATATATGTTGGCAAATTCTGTTAAGACTGTTAAGTCTTAATTTTGAAGCAGACATGTTACATCATAAGGGATTGATTCTACGTAATAAAAGACATTAGAAGTTAGTATCTTTAAAATAGTTAATAAGACATTTGAATTTACATTTGAAATAGCTAGTATTATCACTGATTTAAATCACATGAAAATACTAAATGGATTAGAGGGTGCAGATTCCTCCTTTCATCAGGTAAATTATTGAACCTGAGTACACAGAAGGTCCTTTGGAAAAGATTCTTCTCTCAAAATTTTTACCAAAAAAGTAACACTCATTTCCACATAGTCAAATACATCAGATATTCTACTAATTCTGCTGATTTTCCAATGGAACTGTCATTCCTGGAGTCCTCTACCCTTTGCCTTACACTGGATAGGTTAGCTCCTATGCAGCTCTTCCTGGGACCGACTTTGACCTTCATTGTGGGAACGGTCTTTTCCTGTCTTTTATGCAAACTATAAACCTTGCCCTTTACTTCACACCCTACATAAATATTAACTTCAAATGGATCATAGATTTACATGAAAGGATTAAAACCAAAAAGCTTCTAGAATATAACAGTAAAACTTAGTGACTTTGGTAAAGAGTTCTTTAATAGAGCATTAAAAGCATGGACTATAAACAAGAAAATGGATAAATTAAAACTCATTGAAATTTTTAAAATGGTCTTCAAAAGATATAGTTAAGATAATTAAAAGGCAAACCACAGGCAGGGAGAAAGAATTGCAATATATATACACACACGTATGAGATATATATATATATATATATATATATATATATATATATGTGCAATATGTATGTGTATACACACAAAGAAATACACCAAGAATATATAAAGAAATGTACAAATAATACATAAAATATATATATAATATATATAAAGAATATATAAAGAAAATATGAAAAAGCCTAACTACTAGAAAATATGAAGAAAAATCATTAAAAAATGGAGGGGAACAAAAGATCTGGACACTTAAATGAAGATATACAAACGACCCAAGAAAAGTTGTGCAATATTATTAGTTATTAGAGAAATGCAAGTTAAAACTGTAATTAGACACTACTACTGGGCCAGTGTTAATTTATTGCTTTTCAGCTGCACATTTGCCCTTCAGCACCAGCTGTGGTATTGGACTGGCTCTCTTAAGCATTCTTTCTTTACAGTGAGCAGAATGCTAACCATTCTCAGTAGATGGCATACACTGCCGGAGGAAGAGGCTTCTCTTGCTGGTTCTAGCTGCTGCACAGTTGCTTAGTGGTGCAGATGTGTGGTCGACCTGTGCTGCCTGCTCCAGTCTTGTGTTCAGACTTTGTCATCTCTAAGCAGACCTAGAAATGTGTATCAAACTCAGGAATTATGGTAAGGGAGGCTGAGAAAACTACTGGGGTCTGGGAAGAACGGCCCAGAAAAGGAAGAGCTAGCATAACAAATAGTATGTTCGAGAGGAGTAAGTGAGAGAAGTATCTCATAAATTACCAGATATAAGGGATGCCTGTTCCTAATGGATTATTGATTTTATGGCTATATTTCCAGTGGGCTAAAACTGTTTAAAGATCTTTAGTTAAACAAGACGGTTCAACTAATTTACTCAGATTCTTGAAGCTACCATGTGGCAGAAATCAGGTTTGATCCTAGGACTAGTAGGTTCTGAAATCTGCCAACATTACAAAGATATTTAACAAACTGTATTTTATAGAACACTTATTTTACTCGATTCCAATAATTAGTCTATTGAGGAGTGTTTAGGGTGAGGTTTCATGAGCAAAGTTTGGGAAATTCTGATAAAATACTGTTCTTCATTGAAATATTTTTAGGAATATACTGATTGTTATAGAGGACATATATACAACATATAACAAATACATTTCACCTCCAAAATATTTTCTGAAAATGAATGTTTTGGGGGACTGTTTTCTGCAGAATATAATTTGGAAAGTATTGCATTACATCTTGTGACCCATTATGATGGCCTTATTAATTCTCCTTTCATGCTGTATAGGCATAGCATTATGTCCTCAAAGCAGTTTCAATAGGAGAGCCACCATTTACTTACTCTGAGAATGGGAGATGTAAATTCTTTCATTTCTGCATGATTTTGTAATACTCCAGCCTCCTATAAACAGGCAGGAGAATCAAGCTAATAATCACTGGGAAAAGAAAATCTACGTGGTTGATGGTTTCTTGAGCATGTGCTAATTGCTCTTTCTTTTGCTGCCTTACTGGATACTTTATAAAATCTATACTGAAAGCTGTACATTTCTTCTACCATATTGTTGCTTTATTTTTGACAGTTTCAGAGACTTCTAAGGATTTACAGGTCTCCTCCTCCTCCAATATTTTTTTTTCTAAATAGAGCCACTTCTTCAGACTCTTCTGAAGGTTCTTCACAGTAGTTACTTAAGCTGGCTTGTCTATTTTCCTCTCGGTAGTTTTCAAGTGCTTAGAGATATAGTTTTAACTTATAAAATCGTTTCAAAAAGTAGTAGGTTTCAAGAGAGTTTGTAGCCCATTGAAGAGAAGTAAGAAGCAGCTCTAGAGAATGTTAACTGTATCCAATATAGAAGGTGATGGTAATATTTTAGCAATTTTGTAAGCTATTTTATTAAATAAATGCATTGGAAACAATTCTGGATATTTTTTAAAAGCATGTAATTTTACCACTTGAATTCAATAATGATTAGTGTCTTAGGGTAATTTTTAACCTCAATGCATTTTTACCCTTATTGCTCTCTGAATTTCCTTGCAGTGTGGCATTCTGTTGCTTCACTTAAGAGCACATAAATATTTTTCCATGGTGTTTCATCTTTCCCATGAACACAACTTTAATGACTAAAGAATATTCCAATGGTTTATTTAATTATTCCCTTTTTGAAGTATTTTAAGATTATTTTCTGTTTTTTCTCTCAAGTGCTTCTATAATAAACATATAGTATATAAAAGTTTTCCCCATATTTTGAACTCTTTATGATAGTTTCTTATAAGTAAGATTACAGGGTCAATGGACATGAACACTTTTATGGCTCTTATGCTTATAATCAAATTGCTTTCTAAAAGGTTTTACCAATTTACAGTGCTATAACTACATATGAAAATCAGTCATTTTAGGGCCATCTTTCTATTTAGGCAATTCTCAATGATGCTAGTTTAATGCATTTCTGTATTTCCAGTTTTTAGTGGCATTATCTGTAATAGGGAATAATTACGATATTAGTAAACAGATCACACATTCTGCTTTTGTTTCCCACCAAATCTGTATAGTACATACAGTTGACTCTTGAACATTTCAGAGGTTAGGCACACCAACTCCTGCTGCACTTTTGACTCCCCAAGAACTTACCTAATAATAGATTACTGTTAACTAAAAACCTTAATGATAACACAAACTGTTGATTAATACATAGTTTGTATGCTATATGTATTATATACTGCATTCTTACAATGATGTAAGCTAGAGAAAAGAAAATGTTATTAAGAAAATGATAGCTTTTTTTTTTTTTTTTAAACTGGCAAGATGGCCGAAAAGGAACAGCTCCAGTCTGCAGCTCTCAGTAAGACCAATGCAGAGACAAATCACTGCTCAAGGAAACAAGAGAGGACACAAACAAATGGAAAAACATTCCATGCTCATGGATATTAAGAATCAGTATCGTGAAAAGGGCCATACTGCCCAAAGCAATTTACAGATTCAATGCTATCCCCATCAAGCTACCATTGACTTTCTTCACAGAACTAAAAATAGCTACTTTAAATTTCATATGGAACCAAAAAAAGAGTACATAGAGCCAAGACAATCCTAAGCAAAAAGAACAAAGCTGGAGGCATCATGCTACCTGACTTCAAACTATACTATAAGGCTGCAGTAACCAAACCAGCATGGCATTGGTACCGAAACAGATATATAGACCAATGGAATGGAACAGAGGCCTCAGAAATAACACCACACATCTACAACCATCTGATCTTCGACAAACCTGACAAAAACAAGCAATGGGGAAATGATTCCCTGTTTAATAAACAGTGCTGGGAAAATGGGCTAGCCATATGCAGAAAATGGAAACTGGACCCCATCCTTATATCCTATACAAAAATTAATTCAAAATGAATTAAATACATAAACGTAAAATCTAAAACCATAAAAACCCTAGAAGAAAACCTAGCCAATAGTATTCAGGATGTAGGCATGGGCAAAGACTTCATAGCTAAAACACCAAAAGCAATTGCAATGAAAGCCAACATTGACAAATGGGATCTCATTAAACTAATGAGCTTCTGCTCAGCAAAAGAAACTATAATTACAGTGAACAGGCAACCTACAGAATGGGAGAAAATTTTTGCAATCTATCCATCTGACAAAGGTCTCATGTCCAGAATCTACAAGGAACTTAAATTTACAAGAAAAAAAAAAAAAACCATCAAAAAGTGGACCAAGGATGTGAACAGACACTTCTCAAAAGAAGACATTTATGCAGCCAACAAACATGAAAAAAAGCTCATCATCCCTGGTCATTAGAGAAATGCAAATCAAAACCACAATGAGATACCATCTCACACCAGTTAGAATGGTGATGATTAAAAAGTTTGAAAAAAACAGATCCTGGCAAGGTTGTGGAAAAATAGGAATGCTTTTATATTGTTAGTGGGAGTGTAAATTAGTTCAGCCATTGTGGAAGACAGTGTGGTGAATCCCTAAGGATCTAAAACTAGAAATACCATTTGACCCAGCAATCTCATTACTGGATATATCCCCAAAGGATTATAAATCATTCTACAATTAAGACACATGCACATGTATGTTTATTGCTGCACTATTTACAATAGCAAAGACTTGGAACCAACCCAAATGCCCTTCAATGATAGGCTGGATAAAGAAAATATGGCACATATACACCATGGAATACTACACAGCCATAAAAAAGAATGAGTTCATGTTCTTTGCAGGGACATGGATGAAGATGAAAATCAACATCCTCAGCAAACTAACACAGGAACAGAAAACCAAGCAATGCATGTTCTCACCCGTAAGTGGGAGTTGAACAATGAGAACACATGGACATGGGGAGGGGAACATCATGCACTGAGGCCTGTCAGGGGTTCAGGGGGTCGGGGGAAAAGGGAGGGAGAGCATTAGGACAAATACCTAACTTAAGAACTAGATGACAGGTTGATAGGTGCAGCAAACTACCATGGCACATGTATACCTATGTAAAAAACTTGCACCTTCAGCACATGTATCCCAGAACATAAAGTAAAAAAAAAATAAAAAATAAAAAATAAAAATATTATAAGGGAAAGAAAATATTAATATATTTACTATGTATTAAGTGCAAGTGGATCATCACCAAAGTATTCCTCCTTGTCATCTTCACACTGAGTAAGCTGAAGAGGAAAAGGAACAGAGGGGGTTCATCTTTCTGTGTCAGGGTTGGCAGAAGAAAATTTATACGTGAGTGGACTTGGGCAATTCAAACCCATGTTGTTCAACAGTAGACTATACATTTAAAAGCAAAATATTTAACTGCCACGTCCTGCAAACTCCTCCACATGTTGGAAGAGTAGGTTTTATGTAGTATATTAGAGATACTTTCAGGGTCCTTGAGAGTCCACACTGATTCTTTGTGAATTGCCAGGGATGGGTTCTGTCAGGTAAATTTTATGATGCTGGCTTTCTCCTTCCCAGTAATCTCATGGAAACAGATTGCTACCTGAATCAGGTTCCCTCTTACAAGATCTAGAACTAAGAGATAGAAGCTCTGAGTCAGTGTACATTTTCTCTGCAACTGAAAGTTCATAGAAATTCAGGAACTAGGGGGCATAATATACAAATGAGCATCAGAGAGAAGGTTTCTTTGGAAAGAAACAGAGGCAAGACACACAATATGGAAAGAGATAGAAAATGAAAGACTTCTTTGGTCCCTTTTGGCTTTCTAGTTTCCATATTCAGTCCCTGGTGTCCCGGGCTATTATTCCTATATAGTATTTTATGACATAGTCAGATATTAGTTTAATAAATTTCTTTTTGCTTAAACAAGCTTGAGGTACTCTTTATTGCTTGTGATCAGATGATCCTTGACTCAGGCAGGCAGACAATAAACTGTGAAAGACAGTGGGTGCTTCTGCTGAGTCAACTTGCCTCCCTCTGAGTCACTCTCCCCAACCCACACCCCAGCACTGCTGCCAGGAGCCAAAGACTGGCTGCTGTTCCCTTGCCTCCTGGGACCACAAATTTTGAGTAATAATGTATACTCCATAGTTCCCTGTGAGATCAGATTGAGGCTGGAACTTCTGAAATTGCACCCTTGCTTGGTTTATTTCTCTTTTCTGTCCAGCTTCTTCCTCTCCCTTACCAGTTACTTCTAGGAACATTTACCTTATAAATCAATTGCACTCAAATCCTTGGCTACTGGTCTGTATCTGGGATAATTCCCACCTAAGACAATGGTTCATCCTGCAAACACTAGGAACAGAGTACTTGTACACAATAAAGTAAATGAGCTGCCAGTTATAATTCGGCATTATTGTAAAATCAAATTAAATCTGATATGTTAAATATAAGCTAGTCTTCTTGCTAATAAGGAAATTCTATGTCATGTTTTATTGTGGGACCTGGCCAGCAGCCTGCAATGCAACAGGGCTCTTTCTTTGGTCCCAGGTGGATCAGCAGGTTGAGAAATAATAGACACACACAAGATAGTGAAAGCTGGGTCCAGGGGTGTCACCGCCTTCTGGTCCTGCGATGCCGCCAATGCACTGGATATACTGGCATTTATTATTAAGTTTAGTGAGGGTTGGGGTGAGTTAGTGAGGGATTTAGGTTCGTTTGATTATGAGGTGAGATGGTCACATGGGGATGAAGTAATTCTTTAACATAACATCAGTATGCAGAAGTACAGTATAGAGAGATAAGAATTTACAATATAGTGTGTACATCAGCAATTTCTAACAGAGCCTTAAAACAGAAACACAGTCTATCCATAACCTATGATTAGCAAGATATTAATCAGCAGTAACAGTTGCAGCAAAAGCTGGTTGCAAACAATCAATAGAAACAGGACGTGAAGCTAGACAACTGGTTACACCAGAAATTCTCAGAAGGGAGTATGCCTTAACCCTAAAGAGACCTAGAAAAGCTGTGGCAAGATAAGAGCATTTATAACTCTATCTTATCCACATGAATGGGTGCCCCTCATGCGTCTGTTTATAGGCTCTCCACAAGGGTCTCATTCCATTCCCAGAGCTATGATCATCTGCTTTTCTGGGATAGGAATCTTGGTGACGTGAAACTTCCCTGACTACACATCCGTTTATAGGCTCTCTGCAGGGGGAAGCACATCACGCACTGTTGGCTCATTCTGGCAGCCCAACCTGGCATTGTCTTTACACAATCCTGCATGCAATTTTGTATTTACAATAATTAAGAGCATTTCATCTTTTATTCTGTAGCAATAGTTTCAGGGGGTCTGCCAACAGTGTTTGCATTGAAACATGTATCTGTTTGGGGACCCAGAATAATATTTGATGAATGGCACATCCTGTGTTCTGGTGTAACCTATTATACAATCATTATAATGTCAAACATACACTGGGTAAGAATAATATAAATAATCAGGGGCCTGCTAAGTTATTTAACTATATATTACACTATTCATAGTAAAATATTATATATACACCTTTCCTTTTAAAATTACTTTCTTATATGTCAGAACAATTCTGTACTGTAAATTGCTTTTCCAAAGTCATAGAGTCATTGATAGTTAGTGTGGTTTAATTCAAACTCTTGGATTGTTTCTCTAAGTCATGATGCAAATTAATGAAAGTTATTTCCTGTTGTAGGTATTGTATCACAAATAATGGGTTCACCAATGAAGAACATGTTCAAAGGTTTCAAGGTAAGCTAGATAATACATGAAAAAGAGAGCATGTTCCTTGCTGTGAAAGAGCTTACAATGTAATGAAGATAGCAATTTGATTTATCTTAGTTGTATTTATTTTTGTGTTCACTTACACCATGAGTAATCTCATATCTTTATTTGGGTAGCTTTTTTTTTTTCAAGAAATGATAGTCTGCATTAGTACGACTGAGGAGACTGATTTAATACTGTTTAATCATTAGTGTTTGATTTTAATGCATTACTATTTTCCGCCTTGGTAACAAGGCACAGTTGCATGCAAGATTTTTATTCTGTCTTAATCCTGTAAGTCTCAGAAATACTGAATAAACGTAATCTACGTACTTACCTAATCTTGAGTGTAGAGTCTATCCAGGAAAAAAGCTAAACTTCTAGAGAAGTCTTAATTTCAATAAGTTTTTACAATTTCTCGCTGAGTCCTTGTTTTCTAAACTTTAAGACCTGTGAATAAATATGATGTCATGAAAATACAACGCTGATGAAAAGTGCCAGCCCTTGCCCATGTTAAGAGAGGATGATACTTTAAGCCAAGAGCCTATTCCCTCTTTGAATCTCTCTCTGCTTTATTCTTTTAACCACAGATGCAGCCTCCTTCTTTATGCATCTTCCTCCACTTAATCTCTATTCCACCTCTGGGCTATCACTTTGAAATATACAGTATCTAGAAAAAACGCCTCAAGAGAAGATATGATTCCTCAACATATTTTATGGGTGAATCTACAGGAGAAAGAAATAAAATTTTTTAAAAGCCCAAGATTTAATGAAAATGGGAACAAATCATAGTGGAATGCAGTTTCAGGTATGAGCTACAAGCACATTAAGGGACATTGAGGTTGAGTGTGCTTTATATTCCTAATGTCTTGACCACACTGTGATTTAAAATAGCTATTAAAGATTATGCAAAATGTGCAAAATTAATGTGCAATGATTTTACTTTTGGTGAGTCTCCTTTTTTATTTTACCGTCCTCTGCCTTCTCGCCTTAATT
The DNA here is from genome assembly GCF_047675955.1 of Chlorocebus sabaeus. Classification (NCBI taxonomy): domain Eukaryota; kingdom Metazoa; phylum Chordata; class Mammalia; order Primates; family Cercopithecidae; genus Chlorocebus; species Chlorocebus sabaeus. The sequence goes on from NC_132919.1 coordinate 44,642,769, forward strand.
TCCCTATCCTGTCAGTTAGCTTGAGTTCAGACAACTTATTTGACCTTATAATGGTCAAGTTTAACTTGCTAATAGGAACTGAATGGTATAGTGAAAAGAGACAGATGCTCTGAAGTCATAAAAAAGAGTTTCAAATTCTAGCTCTGTCATATACTGTTTTTCCTTACACAAGTTGTCTCTTCAGTTATTCTGGCTTTCATAGATAAGTAGGTGTAATACCCACTTGTTTGTTTGCAGTTATTGTGAGGCTTAAGTGAGATAATGCATGTAAAGCATGTAAAATGCCTTGCACAATGCCTAAAATATAAAGTATCAATGGCTCTTTTAACAATACAACATAATTTTTAACAATCCTTATTATTTGATTACAGATAATTCTTGGTAAAATATTCATTGTAATTAAAAATATACATATTATAAGCAAATTAAAGGAGAGGAATACATTTTCTTTGCAACTATCTCCTCTCAATTCCTTAGAGCATCTTAATCATATTGTAAGTTCCTGATAAATAAGCATCAAATTTTGAATTATGAAAAGAAATTTTAAATTACATACATATGAGATTTTTAATATTTTAAGATTTTCATGAAGTCCCATTATAAAAAGACATTAGTGAAAAAAACCTAGTGAAATCTGAGTTTAGAGTTCAGTTAAGAGTAATGTACCAATGTTGGCTTCTTAGTTGTGGCAAGTGTACTATATAGATATACAATGTTAAAAATAGGGGGACTTGGATGAGGAATGTATGGAAACTCTGTATGATTTTTGTAACTTTTCTCTAAATCTGACATTATTCTATATAAAACACTAATTAAAAAAAAAAAAAAAAGTCTTCCCAACCAAAGCTAAAAATCTCCAGGCACCCTCCTCAAAAGTAACTACTAAATATTTCCATCAACACACACGCACACACACACACACACACACACACACACACACACACACACACGGTGAGGTGATAATCTTCAGGAAAATTCCCAAATGAACCCTGAGGAACCACCCCTCCTTTACTGCCAAACAGCCAAATAGTTATTTTTACTTCTTGTGGACAATGATGAGAGGAAGGTAGATTATGATCACTCCTTTAAAGTAAGATATACCAGAGAAGCCCGTTGGGCCTTTTCGTCCCAGTTGTCTTTATAACTTCACTTAAGAAGATAAAAGCACATTTTTGAGTCCCTAAAGGTTTGTTTATTATTTTTTTAGGAATTCTGCATTTTTGGTTTTTTTTTTATATTTATGTCTAGCTAAATAGGAAAAAACTCACCCCATTTGAATGCAAAATAAAACAAGCACAAGCTGTAATAGAATTTAGCATAGGCAATGGTGTCATTGAATGTTAACAGGGGCCACCTACTCCAATCCCTGGGAAATTCAAGACATTGTCAGGACAATCAGCCACCTGTATTCTCTCCCTCCATCATGCTGGGATCAGCTCTGGTCAACCCTTTGGGTGACTTGATTTGGTTATAAGCTGTGGGCACTATTCTGTCATTTGTCAGACAGGAGTGAGTATCAAGATTAAAGCTCAGCATCAGTAAATGATTCAAAACTCTTCTTACCTGTAGGAAGAGGCCTAAAATTAGAGTTTGGATTAATTATCTATTTTTGCTCTCTGCATTTGAGATAAACTAGAGTTCATGAAACCCTGAATATATTGTCTCTTAGTGCTATAAAATTTCCATGTCATTGTGATTTGTAAATCCAAATCACATCAACCAAGCAATCCCTGACACATAGAATGCATGAGGAATATTAATTGAATAAAGAATGGTTTCAGTCAGTCTCCACTGATGGGTCTTAACTTCGTTTCTTGTCTTTTACTATTTAAACAATGCTTTAATGAACATCTGTCTATGTATCTATAAGTAGATGTATGAAATTTTTGGAAAATAAATTTCTAGAAATGTAATTGCTGGATATAAGAAAATATGCATTTTCTATTTTGATAAATAGTCTAATGACATAATTATTTCTGAAATATTTGGCAAGTTTTAAAAGAGAAATTTCTGGACCTGGCTTTAAAAGCACTTACTAAAAAATTGAATTTGGAATCCTTTATGCTAATGGAGAAGGATCATCTCTTGGATAAGTCAAAGCTGGATTACCCCTAAATCATTAGTTTGAATTTCAGATCCTTTAGTTCACATGTATGGAAGGATCTGTGTTTTGTTGTTGTTGTCATTGTCGTTTGTTTGTTTTTGAGACGGAGTGTTTTGCTCTTGTTGCCCAGGCTGGAGTTCAATGGAGCGATTTTGGCTCACCACAACCTCCATCTCCCAGGTTCAAGAGATTCTCCTGCCTCAGCCTCCCGTGTAGCTGGGATTACAGGCATTCACCGCCATGCCTGGCTAATTTTGTATTTTTACTAGAAACGGGGTTTCTCCATGTTGGTCAGACTGGTCTCCAACTCCCGACCTCAGGCGATCCACCCGCCTTGGCCTCCCAAAATGCTGGTATTACAAGGGTAAGCCACCGCATCTGGCCGATTCTGTTATTTTAAGCACATGTAGCAATTAAACCAAATACAAATATTATCTATGCTAGTCATAACTCCAGGAAACCTGGTAAATAGCCTCTCTACTCAAAATTTTCTCCTGCAAGCCATATGATGTTGTAGATGTACAGCTTTGCTTTCTACATTCATGTAAAGCACCAGACTAATTGGCAGTAGAATTCCTTATTTACTTATATTTTTATTTGACCAATGCTGTTCAGTCTGGTGGTTAAGAGTATGAAATTTGAGGAGGCCAGACCTGAGGTGAATTATCATCTGTATCACATTACTAGCTATGTGATCTTGGAAGTTACTAAATTTCTCCATCTTTAAAACGAGGATAATAATGTTTATGTCATAGTTTTAATGTAAAAAGTAAATGAGATTATATGTATGTATACACAGACACATGATGGCTGTTGATAGTGCTAAGTATATAATCAGTGCTTAGTAAAGAGTAATTATTATTTTTGAGCACTCATAGGACTTTTAAATACAAGAGTATAATTTTTGTTTCTCCAGTAAAACACCTCTGAGAGAGTTTGGGATCACCTTTAGTGTTGTAGAACTAACATGATAAATGCTTAACAAATCTCTCTCATCTCCCCAAAAGCTTCAGTTTCTCTGAATTATTTTCTTCTGGACTAAATAATTATTTTTGTTTGTTTGTTTGTTTCAAAATAAAATGAAAAGCAGAGGCACAGAAATGACAATATTTTTTAGATACGTCTGCCATTTAAACCATACATTAAATATTGGCATTGAGTCTTCCTACATGTGTAAACAAAATACACAAATGAAAGGCAGAGTTAACAAATTTGAAGAACTGCCTTGGGGTCATTTCAAAGACAGTACCATGTGGTTATGAATGTTTTTTTGGATTAGTACATCAGTGCAAAGTCCATGACAGCAATCTGGAAAAAGTCTACAGCTTGGTAGCTGTCAGTCATGAAGGTTGCTGGAGATTCCTCCCCGTAATCTGATGTGAGTCTGGTACCTGTGCAATACTGAAAAGGAACTTTGAACTACATCCTCCACATGAGGAGTCTATTTGATATCCAGCGTATTCTGCTGGATCAGGACATTTGCAAACCTGTGCTGAATTTAAAGCCTCTGCTTACAAAGTTCTTTCCTTGATTTTTTGTTTGTTTCTTTTAAATATATATTCCCATAAGAGGTGAGCTTTTCTTGATTATAATAGAAAACTGATATATTTCTCCCCTCTGGGAACCCTCTAAGCACTAAAAGGACTTAAAAGTATGCTGACAAGCATTTACTTATGCTATATCTATTTTTTCCTAAGACAAATAATACCATGCATATGAAAAGCAGTATAGATTTTCAGAGTATTTTATAATGCTTAAATACCTCATTTTTTCCCCATGCTGTTCTCAAGGAAGACTAAAGAGTTATTATTTTATCCATGGTACTATTGAGTACAAATGAGGATTGAAGAGAATGGATTAACTTTCCCTGATAATAATATGTGCTATAAATAATAATAATACAGCCTGGCACGGGGTGGCTAAAGTCTGTTACCCCAGCACTTTGGGAGGCTGAGGCAGGCGGATCACTAGGTCAGGAGTTTGAGACCAGCCTGGCCAACATGGCGAAACCCCATCTCTACTAAAAATACAAAAATTAGCCGGGCGTGGTGGCCGGCGCCTGTCATCCCAGCTACTTGGGAGGCTGAGGCAGAAGAATCGCTTGAACCTGGGAGGCAAAGGTTGCAGTGAGCCGAGATCCTGCCATTGCACTCCAGCCTAGGTAACAACAGCAAGGCTCCATCTCAAATAATAATAATAATAATAATACTCTTGAACATTCTTGTTGCTTTGCAAAGTGCTTTCAGTTATTATTTATTTGATTCTGGGTGTCAGTATTTTGGAGTGGATATTTCAAAATATAATCCTTTTATATATTCCTGTGAGGATGTTACCTTTCTAGACTCATCATTCTCCATCTCTTCCCCTCTCACTGAACTCTGCTACATTTAGACCTAAATCTGAGGGCCTCAGGCTTGTGTTTTTGCATATTGTGTTTTCCTGGCTTAGGGATCCTTCCACTCTTGAATAAATGTCAACTCTGTGAGGTTTACACTGAACACGCTGTTCAGATCTCCCCTAAGCACTCTCCACGCCTCTTTCTTTTCTCCTTACTACTGACATGCACTCTATTTTACTTACCTATTTGTTTAACATTTGCAGAAGTTAAGCCTCTTGAAGACAGAAATCTCTTTGAATTTTCACCTCTGTGTTTTTAGTACTTTCAGATTTATGTACATAGTTGGTTAGTACACGTTTTTGAATGAAATTACCCTTCTATCCCCCTATAACCCCAACACATACATCAGGCCCAGCGTATACATCACTATTCCATCAATTCTTTAAGACTATATTAGGTAACTCACTGATTTTCCCTTGGGGTATACTCTGCATTCCCCATTATAGAGATTACAAAGTTGTCTTTACACCTTCCTCCCTCCTAAAACAGCAAAGGTCTGGTTCGCCTATTCCTCTGGTATCTACCAAAATGTCCAGTATCTAGCAATACCTTAACACATATTTGATAAATGATTTAAGGATTGAATGAAGGTCAGGATCCATCAAATGGTTACAATAGGACTTGAGAACAGATGTGATGCCAATGCTTGTGTTTTCTTCATTATCTTACTTGACTCCTGGTGTGGTCCAATGTTCTTTCCTTGATGTTTCTCATGGCTCCTCTTAATCTGCTTCCTTTCCCATGGGATAAAATGGTAAAGGAAGGACAGGAGCTATAGAAATAGCTGCTTCTAAGTGCATCAGATTGTGTTTCCTATATGTAAGACTTGGAAGGGACTCTAAAGTTGTGTCTTTATTTAGTAGGGCTGAAAAATATGTAACACTGAATAAATGCACATTGCACATTAAATCTCATTTAATTTTTGCATATAGCTTTGGAGGTAATCATTACTATTCCCATTTTGTAAGTTAGAGAGCTAAGGCTCAGGGAATTTTTTAATTTGCTAAAGGTAACAGCAGTAATGGTAGTGTGAGGATCAAATCCAGGTCTATCTAATTCTAGAACTCTCACTCTTTTCCATGATTACAACTTGTTGCCTCCTTAGAGGTATTCTACAGATAATACATTTTCTCTTTTTTTATTTGTTTTGGCTCAGAATCTCATTTTTACACTTTAATCATATTTGTTAATTTCAGTTGAGGAAAAATAGCAATATGACTATACCATCTTTTTATAAAACTTCAATTTACTTTTTGTATTTACTGATTTATCTATTCCTCTGAGTTGTTCCTCAAAGGTACCTGGTTGAAATGTAACCATTAATTAACAGCAGAGTGTATCTAGGAGCTTGGGTTTATGTGAATAAGAGGAGTGGAAAGGGGACATACTTGAGAGACAGGATTTGATGGAAAATATAGGAAAGGAAAATGAAAGAAAACATCTACAATGTCAACTAATCATGAACACAGGAAGCTTCTTAAAGGCAAGTGAGAAATCTAAGGGTTGAGCTTGGGGGTTGGAATCAAAAGAGGGAATGCAGGGGAGCCAACACTTTTCTCTTTCTTTTTTTATAAATAAAACTACATTTGATGAGTCATCTTTCTTACACTGATTTTGATTTTTTTTAAGATGGAGCTCTAGTATAACAAGTATGAGTGGCAACTTAAAAGGATGAAACTAAATGGTAATATTCCATTCTTCCAGCGAGAATATTACCATTCCATTTTTCTTCACTTATACATATTATACCATAGTTAATTACATGTATTTTCACTAATTATTCTAAATTACCTTGATATAATATGAACATCAAGCCAAAAATAAATAATCTTAATAGAAGAATATAATTCCTTCTGACATAGTGCGGAAATGCCAATATTAATAACCTTAAGGAGAACTATAAGATTCTTGGAAAAAATCCATTGACCAACTCTTGACTGGTAAATGAATGATTGACTTGGGTTGTCTGCAGAGATTTCTCAACTCAGTCTGTTCACCAAATATATATGAACAAAAATAGGTCAAATACTTAACAAAGTTGTGGCCCAAAGTTTTAGAGTAACCTTGTACTGTTAGCCTCTATATCACCCTTGTCTCCAATAAGATCTGGCCCTATTCTATACAATTTCAAATCAAGTTTTAGGAACACAGAAATAAATGTGGTGGCCATAACCTGAAAGACAGCTTAGGTTAGTTTCAGCAGTGAGAATTGAATGTTTAATTTGATGAAATGTGAGGAAAAGCATTAGAAGGCATTCCTCATTCTTGTTAGTTCTTTATCTTATATTTGGTATTGAGATGTCCCGACTCCAGGCGGTTAAGTGCAGGTTTTGAGCCATTGGGAATAACGACTAGGTAAACCGCATGCAGCCTGGGACAGGGTATCTATCATTTTAACAATGACACCTTGTGACCTGGACCTCAGAAACATTTTCTGCGGCACAACAGAAAAGCTCTAAAAGTTGATTGTGTTCTGCCTGCCTTTCTGATGGATTGCTGCTCTCTGCTTCTTTATCACATACCTAACTTTGGATTCAAGCTTTTTTTTAATCTTCATCTTTTCAAGGTTTTGTGGTCAAACTTTCAATGTCTTTACTTCTTGGAAACTATTTCTCTCATGACACCAACTTCAACCATTTTCAGTGATGGCATATTTAGCTCCCCACCCTCAATTAGAGACCTCTCGTGTATTGAATTCAGACAATCATAGAGAAGGACACTTATCTTTTGCCACCTGTCTTCTTGTAGCTTGATACCTTTATCTAGTCTTTGGAGGCTAATCATTCAGACCCCAACACTTTGGGGAAATAAGAGCCAATAGTCAAAGTAAAGAGGCACTCTAATAATAACTGATTCACGACAATGTACAATACTTCAACACACATTTGTTAACATCATTTTTCTAAAAACCATAGCTAATAGATAAATAAGTAGTCTTAGGGGTGTACAACTCTAGCCACTTACTGCATGGTTCTCACCCTCCATGCTTAGAGATAATACTTTCTTTCCATCATAACCTAGTCTTAGGGTAAGAGCTAATATTGCTTTGAACATCTATGTGTTCCCTGTAAGAGATGGTTTTAATTTTTTTGATAGTTGTGTTCTACTCTTTTAGTTTGTTTATGCAGCAAACATTGTTTGTTCATCATGAAAACCACCATCGCAGCTGCAGGAGTATACCAGTAAACGAAACAGGCAGGTTTTTGCCCATGTTAAGTGTTGAAAATCCACAATGACAACAGAGGAAAAAAAACTACAAAAGAGAAGACTGCAAAGGGGGAAAATCAATGTAATATAAAAGGAAACAATATGAGATTTTTTTATTTTTTTTTCTCTTAAGGCCAGCCAAATTTAGCAATGGGTGATGGGGGTGGAATTGTATTCTTGACGTAATAGACAGAAAATACCATCTTGAGGAAGTAATATTTAGGTTGGGAGTTAAAATGGATATACATGTTCTTTAGGTGAAGGAGGGTATGCAGGATAGAGAGAAGCACCTTTAAGGCATAGCAACAATTGAGATAAGAGCCTTTTGAACAATGAATACCAGCCTGCATTCATTTCTCATAAGTGTGTGTCTAAGGCCATAAATCCCTTCCTTGGCGAGAGGCAATTTGCATCCACCTCAAAGTTGAATATCTGTCTCTTACTGGAGCTTTGAGGGGAGGTAAAGTATGACATTTTTTATGTCATCTGTGCCCCAGATTGGGAATACAACATACCGCCTTCTCAGGAACTGGAATCGAGATATAAGGAAATGAACATGTCCAATAGTAGGAAGATTAATACAAAGTCAAGACATACAGGTTAATTCAAACTGGAATGTTAGTCCAGTACCTTCTAGGTACTACTCCATGAACCTCCAAGATGAACAATATGATGTATTAATCAATCAGGTCTATGATGCACCCTAAACTGCTTGACTCATTTCTAGGTATGGAAAACAGTGGTTTTACATGAGTATAGAATGAGGTTCATTTGAAGTCTCCGATTATCACAAAGGGGATTGTTTCCCAGCTTGGGAAACCTTCTACCAAAAGTAGCACATGAAAAAGTAGCAAGGCATTGGAACATTTCAGGAAGAGGAGACTAGAGAGGAGAAAGTATAATTAACATTATCCAAGGAATCCAAGAAGCAGTACATGAAAAGGAAAGCATTAAGGGAAGGTTGTTTTTTTTCTGGAAGTTTTGGAATTCCATTAAGTGGACTACTATCTTCTGTGGTCATGGGCAAATTTGTCCTGCAGCACAAGGACAATTTGTAGTTTCTGTGACTTTAAGGACATATGTCACCATACCATATCATTTTTGACCTCGAACAAATTTGAGGCTTATGGAATTTTCAAATTTCTTCTCTAGGATCAATTTTATTTGCCTTAATTACTTCTTAACAGCTTTGTGTTCCCCCCGAAATAAAGTGAAATTATTCCCCAATTACCACAAGAAGAGCTTTGCTTTCTTTTTACTCCCAGACTTCTATTACCTCTCAGCTGAAATACTGAGCACTGTTGCTACTAAAGAATTAATTTTTCTTGCGTGAAGATTTGTCATACAGTTATTTCTTTGTAACAACTGAAAGGTAGTTTGCTATGGGCTTAGCCCTTCACCACCAGCCAGCCATTCCCATGTTAAGTGGAGTATTGTGTGCTAGAAAGGCCAGGCAATACCCATGCCAGTGCCTCTGTTGGCACAGCAAGGGGCTCCATCATTTTCTGTTCATTTCTGTGAAGCCATTTCACAGAGTGACAGATCTCTGATAAGGGCCAGAATCTAGTGACCTTCTTCTCTGATGCTATCAATCATGTGTACTAGAGTTAGGTGGCAATTCCAGTCCCAGGAATGGTGAGCAGAGTCTGTTAATGAATTTTGGCACTGTGCTGTAACCACCAGAGTCACTGAATATGACAAAACTTCTGAGCTGTGTGAGTTAAAGGGAAAAGCCTACCCATGTGAATAACCCATGTTTTTCTTTCCTCCACTGCAAAGAGTTTGCTAATTTCCTAAGCACAAAGCAAGTTTAATTAAAGCCAGCGAAGCAGGGGAATGCCACAGTTGAATGCATTTTTATGTGGCTCACATCGCTGGAGCCAGGCAAAATATGAAATGTGATAATATAAGCTTTGTTTGGTAAACAGTCTCACTCACTCCAAACACTTACTTCAATCCCGGGGGCACTTTAAAGGATTTACTGAGTAGTGCTCCGGCTCTTCTTCCTCTTTGTAGTCCCCAGTCTTTCTGATGTATTAACAACCACACTCTGTTTCCAAGAAGCATAAAGCAGAAGCAAAACTCAACAGGGAATTGCCTCTGCACTTGTCATTGGCAGGACTGTGGGCTGTGTCTTTCCAGCAGTGCCTTCTCCGTGGCTTAAGTAGAGAGGTGATTCAGAATTTTGATTCAGGATTCCCACACCTGCTCTCATGCCTGGTCAACAGTGATTGCTGTTTGCAAAGAAGGCTTTTTTTTTTAAGTAGTGGCAGTAGTACTTATCCATTTGGAGAGAAAATCCTTTTTTTTAAGCTTAGAAAATGATAAAAGTTAATTCATGCTTGCTTTTATAGCATTCCGTAGAAACTGGGTTTGAAAAGATAAAATGTAATGGAAGTTTCAATTTATCATTCTATTTTATACTATACATTTCTACATGAAACATTTTTTAATTTTTTAATGACATCATATTTCTGTGGGAACTCAGAATTTTTATTAATAACTTATTTTTCACTGAGTTTGGAAGTGAGTGACTTTTGCACATCTAGGTCATATTCAAAAACCAACTAATTCAGATGTTGATGAATTAAATTATAATTAATATTTACTGAATGTTGGCTGTGTGTTAGACACTATTATTATAGACTGCTAAGATTAGCAGTTAAAACAGCTCCTCATTGAGCTTATATTCTAATGGGGAGATAGACAATAAACAAAATAATGTGTTATGCAGAGAAATGAATGAGGGAGTGTGACAGAGGTGCTGAGCTTAATGGTTGCATCTTTAAACACGTTGGACAGACAAATCCATGCTGAGAAGGTGGTATATTTATAAAGCCTTACTGAAGTTAATGATAGAGCCATGGAGATATCTGGAGGAACCATTATCCAAGCAAATAGAAACAGCCAGTTCTCGCCCTCATGCAGGAACCCTGCAGCCAGGTTTAAGTTCTGGGACCTGTGCAGAGGCCAGTGGGCCTGGGCAGAGTGAATGTTATAGGCTAAATTTTGTCCCTCCATGAATTCACATGATATCTGAACACCCAGTATGTCAGAGTGCCACTTTATTTGGAAACAAGGTCTTTAAAGAGTTAGTTAAGTATAGGGGGGCGGAGCAAGATGGCCAAATAGGAACAGCTCCAGTCTCCAACTCCCAGCGCGAGCGACACAGAAGACCGGTGATTTCTGCATTTTCAACTGAGGTACTGGGTTCATCTCACTGGGGAGTGCCAGACGATCGGTGCTGGTCAGCTGCTGCAGCCTGACCAGCGAGAGCTGAAGCAGGGCGAGGCATTGCCTCACCTGGAAAGCGCAAGGGGGAAGGGAATCCCTTTTCCTAGCCAGGGGAACTGAGACACACAACACCTGGAAAATCGGGTAACTCCCACCCCAAAACTGCACTTTAAGCAAATAGGCACACCAGGAGATCATATCCCACACCTGGCCGGGAGGGTCCCACACCCACGGAGCCTCCCTCATTGCTAGCACAGCAGTCTGTGATCTACCGGCAAGGCAGCAGCGAGGCTGGGGGAGGGGTGCCCACCATTGCTGAGGCTTAAGTAGGTAAACAAAGCTGCTGGGAAGCTCGAACTGGGTGGAGCTCACAGCAGCTCAAGGAAACCTGCCTGTCTCTGTAGACTCCACCTCTGGGGACAGGGCACAGTAAACAATAACAAATGCAGCAGCTCTGCAGACGCAAACGACTCTGTCTGACAGCTTTGAAGAGAGCAGTGGATCTCCCAACACGGAGGTTGAGATCTGAGAAGGGACAGACTCCCTGCTCAAGTGGGTCCCTGACCCCTGAGTAGCCTAACTGGGAGACATCCCCCACTAGGGGCAGTCTGACACCCCACACCTCACAGGGTGGAGTACACCCCTGAGAGGAAGCTTCCAAAGCAAGAATCAGACAGGTACACTCGCTGTTCAGAAATATTCTATCTTCTGCAGCCTCTGCTGCTGATACCCAGGCAAACAGGGTCTGGAGTGGACCTCAAGCAATCTCCTACAGCTACAACCTACAGCTGAGGATCCTGACTGTTAGAAGGAAAGCTATCAAACAGGAAGGACACCTACACCAAAACCCCATCAGTACATCACCATCATCAAAGACCAGAGGCAGATAAAACCACAAAGATGGGGAAAAAGCAGGGCAGAAAAGCTGGAAATTCAAAAAATAAGAGCGCATCTCCCCCGGCAAAGGAGCGCAGCTCATCGCCAGCAATGGATCAAAGCTGCACGGAGAATGACTTCGACGAGATGAGAGAAGAAGGCTTCAGTCCATCAAATTTCTCAGAGCTAAAGGAGGAATTACGTACCCAGCGCAAAGAAACTAAAAATCTTGAAAAAAAAGTGGAAGAATTGATGGCTAGAGTAATTAATGCAGAGAAGCTCACAAACGAAATGAAAGAGACGAAAACCATGGCACGAGAAATACATGACAAATGCACAAGCTTCAGTAACTGACTCGATCAACTGGAAGAAAGAATGTCAGCGATGGAGGATCAAATGAATGAAATGAAGCGAGAAGAGAAACCAAAAGAAAAAAGAAGAAAAAGAAATGAACAAAGCCTGCAAGAAGTATGGGATTATGTAAAAAGACCAAATCTACGTCTGATTGGGGTGCCTGAAAGTGAGGGGGAAAATGGAACCAAGTTGGAAAACACTCTTCAGGATATCATCCAGGAGAACTTCCCCAACCTAGTAGGGCAGGCCAACATTCAAATCCAGGAAATTCAGAGAACGCCACAAAGATACTCCTCGAGAAGAGCAACTCCAAGACACATAATTGCCAGATTCACCAAAGTTGAAATGAAGGAAAAAATCTTAAGGGCAGCCAGAGAGAAAGGTCGGGTTACCCACAAAGGGAAGCCCATCAGACTAACAGCAGATCTCTCGGCAGAAACTCTTCAAGCCAGAAGAGAGTGGGGGCCAATATTCAACATTCTTAAAGAAAAGAATTTTAAACCCAGAATTTTATATCCAGCCAAACTAAGTTTCATAAGTGAAGGAGAAATAAAATCCTTTACAGATAAGCAAATGCTTAGAGATTTTGTCACCACTAGGCCTGCCTTACAAGAGACCCTGAAGGAAGCACTAAACATGGAAAGGAACAACCGGTACCAGCCATTGCAAAAACATGCCAAAATGTAAAGACCATCAAGGCTAGGAAGAAACTGCATCAACTAACGAGCAAAATAACCAGTTAATATCATAATGGCAGGATCAAGTTCACACATAACAATCTTAACCTTAAATGTAAATGGACTAAATGCTCCAATTAAAAGACACAGACTGGCAAACTGGATAAAGAGTCAAGACCCATCAGTCTGCTGTATTCAGGAGACCCATCTCACACGCAGAGACATACATAGGCTCAAAATAAAGGGATGGAGGAAGATTTACCAAGCAAATGGAGAACAAAAAAAAGCGGGGGTTGCAATGCTAGTCTCTGATAAAACAGACTTTAAACCATCAAAGATCAAAAGAGACAAAGAAGGCCATTACATAATGGTAAAGGGATCAATTCAACAGAAAGAACTAACTATCCTAAATATATATGCACCCAATACAGGAGCACCCAGATTCATAAAGCAAGTCCTTAGAGACTTACAAAGAGACTTAGACTCCCATACAATAATCATGGGAGACTTCAACACTCCACTGTCAACATTAGACAGATCAACGAGACAGAAAGTTAACAAGGATATCCAGGAATTGAACTCATCTCTGCAGCAAGCAGACCTAATAGACATCTATAGAACTCTCCACCCCAAATCAACAGAATATACATTCTTCTCAGCACCACATCGTACTTACTCCAAAATTGACCACGTAATCGGAAGTAAAGCACTCCTCAGCAAATGTACAAGAACAGAAATTATAACAAACTGTCTCTCAGACCACAGTGCAATCAAATTAGAACTCAGGACTAAGAAACTCAATCAAAACCGCTCAACTACATGGAAACTGAACAACCTGCTCCTGAATGACTACTGGGTACATAACGAAATGAAGGCAGAAATAAAGATGTTCTTTGAAACCAATGAGAACAAAGATACAACATACCAGAATCTCTGGGACACATTTAAAGCAGTGTGTAGAGGGAAATTTATAGCACTAAATGCCCACAAGAGAAAGCAGGAAAGATCTAAAATTGACACTCTAACATCGCAATTAAAAGAACTAGAGAAGCAAGAGCAAACACATTCGAAAGCTAGCAGAAGGCAAGAAATAACTAAGATCAGAGCAGAACTGAAGGAGATAGAGACACAAAAAACCCTCCAAAAAAATCAATGAATCCAGGAGTTGGTTTTTTGAAAAGATCAACAAAATTGACAGACCACTAGCAAGACTAATAAAGAAGAAAAGAGAGAAGAATCAAATCGACGCAATTAAAAATGATAAAGGGGATATCACCACCGACCCCACAGAAATACAAACTATCATCAGAGAATACTATAAACACCTCTACGCAAATAAACTGGAAAATCTAGAAGAAATGGATAACTTCCTGGACACTTACACTCTTCCAAGACTAAACCAGGAAGAAGTTGAATCCCTGAATAGACCAATAGTAGGCTCTGAAATTGAGGCAATAATTAATAGCCTACCAACCAAAAAAAGTCCAGGACCAGATGGATTCACAGCTGAATTCTACCAGAGGTACAAGGAGGAGCTGGTACCATTCCTTCTGAAACTATTCCAATCAATAGAAAAAGAGGGAATCCTCCCTAACTCATTTTATGAGGCCAACATCATCCTGATACCAAAGCCTGGCAGAGACACAACAAAAAAAGAGAATTTTAGACCAATATCCCTGATGAACATCGATGCAAAAATCCTCAATAAAATACTGGCAAACCGGATTCAGCAGCACATCAAAAAGCTTATCCACCATGATCAAGTGGGCTTCATCCCTGGGATGCAAGGCTGGTTCAACATTCGCAAATCAATAAACATAATCCAGCATATAAACAGAACCAAAGACAAGAACCACATCATTATCTCAATAGATGCAGAAAAGGCTTTTGACAAAATTCAACAGCCCTTCATGCTAAAAACGCTCAATAAATTCGGTATTGATGGAATGTACCTCAAAATCATAAGAGCTATTTATGACAAACCCACAGCCAATATCATACTGAATGGGCAAAAACTGGAAAAATTCCCTTTGAAAACTGGCACAAGACAGGGATGCCCTCTCTCACCACTCCTATTCAACATAGTGTTGGAAGTTCTGGCTAGGGCAATCAGGCAAGAGAAAGAAATCAAGGGGATTCAGTTAGGAAAAGAAGAAGTCAAATTGTCCCTGTTTGCAGACGACATGATTGTATATTTAGAAAACCCCATTGTCTCAGCCCAAAATCTCCTTAAGCTGATAAGCAACTTCAGCAAAGTCTCAGGATACAAAATTAATGTGCAAAAGTCACAAGCATTCTTATACACCAGTGACAGTCAAACAGAGAGCCAAATCAGGAATGAACTTCCATTCACAATTGCTTCAAAGAGAATAAAATACCTAGGAATCCAACTTACAAGGGATGTAAAGGACCTCTTCAAGGAGAACTACAAACCACTGCTCAGTGAAATAAAAGAGGACACAAACAAATGGAAGAACATACCATGCTCATGGATAGGAAGAATCAATATCGTGAAAATGGCCATACTGCCCAAGGTAATTTATAGATTCAATGCCATCCCCATCAAGCTACCAATGAGCTTCTTCACAGATTTGGAAAAAACTGCTTTAAAGTTCATATGGAACCAAAAAAGAGCCCGCATCTCCAAGACAATCCTAAGTCAAAAGAACAAAGCTGGAGGCATCACGCTACCTGACTTCAAACTATACTACAAGGCTACAGTAACCAAAACAGCATGGTACTGGTACCAAAACAGAGATATAGACCAATGGAACAGAACAGAGTCCTCAGAAATAATACCACACATCTACAGCCATCTGATCTTTGACAAACCTGAGAGAAACAAGAAATGGGGAAAGGATTCCCTATTTAATAAATGGTGCTGGGAAAATTGGCTAGCCATAAGTAGAAAGCTGAAACTGGATCCTTTCCTTACTCCTTATATGAAAATTAATTCAAGATGGATTAGAGACTTAAATGTTAGACCTAATACCACAAAAATCCTAGAGGAAAACCTAGGTAGTACCATTCAGGACATAGGCATGGGCAAAGACTTCATGTCTAAAACACCAAAAGCAACGGCAGCAAAAGCCAAAATTGACAAATGGGATCTCATTAAACTAAAGAGCTTCTGCACAGCAAAAGAAACTACCATCAGAGTGAACAGGCAACCTACAGAATGGGAGAAAATTTTTGCAATCTACTCATCTGACAAAGGGCTAATATCCAGAACCTACAAAGAACTCAAACAAATTTACAAGAAAAAAACAAACAACCCCATCAAAAAGTGGGCAAAGGATATGAACAGACATTTCTCAAAAGAAGACATTCATACAGCCAACAGACACATGAAAAAATGCTCATCATCACTGGCCATCAGAGAAATGCAAATCAAAACCACAATGAGATACCATCTCACATCAGTTAGAATGGCGATCATTCAAAAGTCAGGAAACAACAGGTGCTGGAGAGGATGTGGAGAAATAGGAACACTTTTACACTGTTGGTGGGATTGTAAACTAGTTCAACCATTATGGAAAACAGTATGGCGATTCCTCAAGGATCTAGAACTAGATGTACCATATGACCCAGCCATCCCATTACTAGGTATATACCCAAAGGATTATAAATTATGCTGCTATAAAGACACATGCACACGTATGTTTATTGCAGCACTATTCACAATAGCAAAGACTTGGAATCAACCCAAATGTCCATCAGTGACAGATTGGATTAAGAAAATGTGGCACATATACACCATGGAATACTATGCAGCCATAAAAAAGGATGAGTTTGTGTCCTTTGTAGGGACATGGATGCAGCTGGAAACCATCGTTCTCAGCAAACTATCACAAGAACAGAAAACCAAACACTGCATGTTCTCACTCATAGGCGGGAACTGAACAATGAGATAACTTGGACTCGGGAAGGGGAACATCACACACCGGGGCCTATCATGGGGAGGGGGGAGGGGGGAGGGATTGCATTGGGAGTTATACCTGATGTAAATGACGAGTTGATGGGTGCAGCACACCAACATGGCACAAGTATACATATGTAGCAAACCTGCACGTTGTGCACATGTACCCTACAACTTGAAGTTTAATAATAATAAATAAATTAAAAAAAAAAAAAGTTTAAAAAAAAAAAAAAGAGTTAGTTAAGTATAAATGAGTTCATTAGGCTGGGTCCTAATCCTATACTGAAACCTTGACCTCAAACTTCTAGACTTCATTACTGTGAGAAAATAAATTACTATGTCTAAGCCACCTAGTCTGTGGTAATAGGGAGCATGATGGAAAGTGGTCAAATTCTGGATCTATGTTAAAGGCAGAGCTGATACAATTTGCCTACAGATAAGGTGAAGAGTATAAGAGACAGGAAGGAATCTGTCAAACAAGAGGATCACTGGCATGCCACTAGTGCCACATGGCACAGATATAGAGCTTATGGGAGATGATCTTACAAGCTGGGAATTAGCAGAGCACTTGCTGTTTTTTGAACTCTTATTCTTCCACAGCATAGGCCAAACTTAGATGTCCTGTATGTACCAAGATTCCAACAGAAAGGGTCTGTTTTATCTAACAGGCTGGATAGAAAACTGAAGACTCTGAAAGACAGAAGGGGCTTCAAACCCACAATTGTTCTTACAGTATCTTCTGGCCATGAGCTATTAATCCTGATGTAGACAGAGACTCCTGTTCCAGACTTAGTCAATTCAATTTTATCTCCCAGGAATTAAAAGTCTTAAATGGAAAGGAGGAATGTAAGGCTGTTGGGGCAGATTACCATACAGTGAGACTCTGGAAAGACTGTCCCTGGGTTTCTGCTGCTGAGTCTCTCAAAGCTTCTCTAGTTCTTAGGCTTCCATTAGCTAGTTCAGCTTTCCTTTGATTCTGTGAATCACCTCACTATCCTTCTCACAAGTAAACTTTTATTCAAATAAGCCAGAGCTCATTGTAAGAAAGAAGCTAACCCACTTGGAGGTATTCAACAAACCAAATTAAATTATTCATCCGGTTCTCTCTGGCATCATTTTATATGTGAGAGCCTTTTGGTAATCTTTTATAAGTGTGAGCAAGCATTGGATCTGTATTTTACCAAACCTTCTACATGGATGATGTCAAAATGCAGTTTTCCTTAAATACGATGTATTTAATAATTTTACTGTTGATTTTAAAACACATTAAAAAGCCATCAGAGTATTAATGTTTGCAACACTGAAGACAAGAAGTATTTTACAAACGGGTCATAGTTCTTTTTCTACCTTCTTTCACTGCCAAATGTATAAAATGCAAAGTGTAAACTTGTGGACTCTGGTTTATAAATGCTTTCTCTCCTAGTTTGTTATTTACATCCTATAATTATTTCAGGCTCTAAACTCCTGAAACTACACGTTTGAAAATAAACAAACAAATTGATTTTCCTTTATGCTCTTTGACACTATCAATGACCACATCCTGTAAGTTTATTTTCCTGTGACTTCAATATATTATTATTTCAGCTTTCTGATCATAAACACAGTTTTTCACTATTTACTTACATTTCCAATAATGAAAGTCCTTCAATTATAATGATTCCTGTATTCTATAATTTTCAATGTTCTATAAACATGAGGCTTGGCGGGAGACCCCTAATACTGTAGTATAATCACTCACCAGGGGTGGGTAAATGGCACAAGTGAGAACAAAGAAATTCTCCCAGACATTCAGAAAGTGTGAGTGCATTTATTTTGTCCTAATTTCAGAACTGAGAGCATACAATTTCAGGAACTATGAAGGGGATTTCTGCTCCTAGATTCCTGCAATCAGAATAGTTTTGATGAATACTTATTTCCTTTAGATCAGAGAAGTGACAAGAAAGTACATCCATATATACTTGACATTGTGGCTATAGAAACAATTTATGGAGAAGAAGAGAAGCATGGGCTGGGGTGATACCCCTGAGAGTTATCTACTACATATTCACAATTAGGGAGATACATTTTAAGACTATTACTTGTTTTAGAAGAAATTTACAATTAAGGGAAAAATTCAGTCAGGGGAGCAAATATCCTTGAGTTTCTTTGATGAAGTCAGAGTTACACCAAATCTCATGAGTCTCTCAAAATCTCCCCAAAGCAATCTTTCTCAATCCCATGATACTGATGTAGGTATTCAATTTTGATTATCCATTTCAGTAGGTAGTCAAAATTTGATTTTTGTAATAAAAATCAAAAATTTTATTTGACATACCCTTTTGGTTTATTTTAAAAAGAATAAAGCAAACACACAAAAAAACAGTTATGATAAGAATAAAATACTTTTGAATATGGTTTGGAGTATATTTGACTACAATGTTAACTTGCCGTATTTTACCAACTTTATAAAATGTTATGTTACACAATACATAAGTTAAATTTATTGATACATATGTCAGTACTATTTTCTTTAAAGAGGTTTTATAGGTTGCTTGACAAAGCCTATAAAGTAAATGTTTCAGTTTGACCTTGCTATCAGTCAAACACTCAATAGAATTATCATAAAGACATTTTTATAAAGATATAAAATACAAAGGAATAAGGAAGGTGGGAGAGAAGATAACAATCATAAAATTTTGGAAGCTGAACAGCAAACAGGCAAAGGATAACCCATACAGCAGGCACCCAATAATGAAATTTCCAACTAGAAATCAGAGAATGGCAGAACCCTCAATAAACACAAAGCCAGTAGCACTAACTGCCTTTAATACTGACCTGTGCTTATTGATAATGTGCGGATGAAGTTCCTGATCCCCTTTTCAACGTTAGTCAGGCTGAATCAGTTTAGGTCACTTATTTCATCCCACAGATGTGTTCTTTCAGTACTTCCGCACACTCAGGATAGGCTGTGTTGAACTCAGGATATAAAAATAAGAGTGTCTCACTCTCTTTGATCAAGTGTCTGCCAGATGGCTTGGTATGTGTTTTACCCTTCAGCCTCACTAGATGCTTAGACTGTGGTCAGTTACGTATTTTCCAAGACTCTCATGATGGTGCCACTGACATCTCCTAAAAGATTCTAATCTCCTGTGAGTCCACATCTAAAAAGTTGTGAGATGCCCTTTTCTTACAAAGATAATCTGTGTCTACCACTTAGGGTTTCAAACCTAATAACATACTATTTATTTTTTATTTTGTTTTATTTTATTTTTAATTGACACATACTTGTATGTATTTATATAGTACAGTGTAATGCTTTGATATATTTATACATTGTGTAATGATCAAATCAGGGTAATTAGCATATCCATTACTTCAAACACTGGCCATTTATGTGATGAGAACATTTGAAATTCTCTTTTCTAGATATTTTGAAATATATAATACATTATTATTAATTGCAGTCACTGTACTGTATAATAGAATACCAGAACTTATTTCTCCTATTTAACTGTAACTTTGCTAAGTTATACTATTTTACACTTAATTCTTATTAGATCAACTTTTTCAAATTCCACAAGCAGTATCGTGTGGTATTTGTCCTTTGGTACTTGTTTTATTTCACTTATAATAATGTTCTCTATCCTCTTCCATGTTGTAAAAACAGAATTTCATGCTTTTATGTGGCTAGCTTTCCACTGTGCATAGATACCACATTTTTTGTATCTATTCATCCATCAGTGAACACTGATTCCAGGTCTTGGTTATTGTGAATAGTGCTTCATTAAATATGGGAATATGGATATATCTTTTACACACTGATTTCCTTTGAATGTGTACCCAATATTGGGATTAGTGAATCATATGGTAGTTTCATTTTTAATTTTTTGAGAAACCCATATACTGTTGTACATGATGACTGCAGTAATTTATATTCCCACCAACAGTGTGTGAGTTCTGCTTTCTCCATATTCTGGTTAGCATTTGTTATTTTCAGCCATTTTTTCAGTAATAACCATTCTAACTGGGGTGAGATAATATCTCATTATGGTTTTGATTTGCATTTCCCTGAGAATTAGTGATTTGAGCATTTAAAAACATATAACTGTTGGCCCATTTGTATATCTTTTAAAAAAAATGTCTAAAGTCTTTACCCCATTTATAAAATGGAACAACTTGTTTGCTTTTGAATTGTTTGAGTTTCTTATATATTTTGGATATTAACCTCTTGTCAGACACATAGTTTCTAATTATTTTCTCCAAATCTGCAGGTTATCTCTTCACTCTCTTAATTGTTTCCTTTGCTGTACAAAAGCTTTTTAGTTTAGTGGAATTCTATTTGCCTATGTTTACTGTTTTTTGCCAGGGCTTTTGAGGTCTTATACAAAAATTCCTTGCTCAGACAAATGTTATGAAGTGTTTACCTATTTTCTTCTAGTAGTTTCAGGTCTTACATTTAGAGTTTTCATTTATTTTGAGTTGACATTTGCATATGATGGAAGACAGAGGTCTAGTTTTATTCTTCTGCATGTGAACATCCATTTATCTCAGCATAATTCATTGAAGATACAGCCCTTTTCCTAGCATGTGTTTTTGCACCTTTGTTGAAAATTAGTGTAATATAAATGTATGGATCTATTTCTGGGTTTTCAGATATGTTCACTTGGTCTGTGTGTCTGTTTTAATGGCTATGCCACAAAGGTTTTGTTATTGTAACTTTGTAGGCTATTTTGAAGTCAGATAATGTGATGACACCAGTTTTGCTCGTTTTGCTCCAGACTGTGTTGAATATTCAGGGTCTTTTCTGGTTCTATACAAATTTTAGGATTGTTTCTTCCATTTCTGCATAGAATACCATTCATTTATTGATAGAGATTGCATTGACCGTGTTGACTGCTTTGGGCAGCATGGACATTTTAACCTTAATCCTCCTCCTTCATGAACATGAGATATCCTTTCATTTTCTTGTATTATCTTCAATTTCTTTCATTAATGTTTTATAGTTTTCATTGTAGATATTTTTTACCTCCTTGCTTAAATGTATTCCTAAGTATTTTATTCATTCATTCATTCATTCATTCATTAGCTATTATAAATGACATTGTTTTCTTGATCTTTAAAAAAAATATTTTTCTGTCAGAGTGTAGAGGCACTGCTGGTCTTTGTATTTTAATTTTATATCCTACAACTTTACTGAATTTGTTTACTAGTTTTAATAATTTTTGTAGACTCTTTAGAGGCTTCTGTATGTAAGATCATGTCCTTATCGACAATTTAACTTCCTCCTTTCCAATTTGTATGCCCTTTATTTATTTCTCTTGCCTAATTTCTCTGGCTAGGAGTTCCAGAATTGTGTTGAATGGAAGTAGTGATAATGGTAAGTGATAGGTTATTGTTTAAGATCTTTCTACTTTTTTATTTAGTTTGCTATAAACTCTCCTCTTAGAACTGCTTTGGCTATATTGCACAGGTTTTGATATATTGTGTTTCCATTTTCATTATGTCTAAAATTTTTAATTAAAAAAATATATATTTATTGATCTGTTGGTTGTTCATGAGCATGATGTTTAATTTTCATGTGTTTGTACAGTTTACAAAGTTCCTGCTGTTACTGATTTCTAATTTTATTTTATTATGGATATAAAAAATACTTGAAATGATTTTAATTTTTAAAAAATTGCTAAGATTTATTTTGTGACCTAGCATATGATCTATCCTAGAGAATGTTCCACATGTTGTTGAGAAGAGTGTGTATTCTTCAGCTGTTGGATAGAATGTTCTGCAAATGTTTGTTAGGTCTATTTGGTCTAGCATACACTTCAATGTTTCTTTGTTAGTTTTCTGTCTGTATGAGCTGTTTATTGCTGAAATTGGGATGTCAAAATTCCCTTCTATCACAGTCTGTCTCTCCCATTCTGTCTATTAATATTTGCTTTTTATATGTAGGTGCTCTGATGTTGAATCCATTTATATTTAAATTTATTATATCTTCTTGCTACATTGACACCTTTATCATTATATAATGGCCTTTTTTTCTTCTATTACAGTTTATGACATAAAGTCTATTTTACTTAATATGGGTATAGCCACTCCTGCTCTCTTTGGTTTTCATGTGCATAGGTTGCCTTTTTTCAACCTTTAACTTTGCATATATCTGTGTGCTAACAGGTAAAGTGAGTCTTTTTTAGGCAGCATATGGTTTGGTACTGTTTTTCTAAAACGAAACAAAATGGAACAGAACAACATTCAGCCAATTTACGTCTGTTAATGGGAGAATTTAATCAACTTACATTCAATGTAATTATATGTAGATAAGAAATTACTACTGCTATTTTGTCACTTGTTTTCTAGTTGTTTTGTAGATCCTTTCCTGGTTTCTTCCTTTCTCACTGTCCTCACTCAGTTAAGTAATTTTCCCTGGTAATATGTTTTGATTCTTTGATTTTTATTTTTAGTGTAACTCTTACAGATTTTTGCTTTGTGATTGCCATGAAGCTTACAATAGCATCTTATAGTTTGAGGAAGTTATTTTAACCTGGTAACAACTTACCAAAGAAAATAAACAAAAAAAACCCTGTATACTTAACTTCATCTTCTCCTCACATTTTGAATTCTTGATGTCATAATTTACATCTTTTTATATAGACTATTTCTTAAATTATTGTAGTTATTTTTTAAAATAATTTTGTCTTTCAGTCCTCATGGTAAAATTATAAGTCGTTTATACACCATGATTACAGTACTATAGTTCCTGAATTTTTCTCTACTATTACTTCTATAAATAAGTTTTATAACTTTATGTGTTTCCTGGTTACACATTAGCATTTTATTCTGATTTTGAATAATTCCCTTCAGCATTTCTTATATAACAGGGCTAGTGTTGATGAATTCCCCCAGCATTTGTTTGTCTGGGAAAGTTTGTCTCTTTTTCATTTCTAAAGGATACCTTTGCTAGGTACAGTATTCTTAGTTAGCAGGGTTTTTTTTTTCTTTTTCTTTTTTTGGTACACTAAATATATCATCTCACTCTCACCTTGCCTACAATGTTTCTGCTGAGAACCCTGATGCCAGGCATACTCAATCTGCCTTAGATGTTATTTAATTTCTCTTGTTGCCTTCAGGGTTCTCCTTGTTTTTGAAACTTGAGAATTTAATTATAAAATGTGTTGCGATAATCATATTTTGGCTTATTTTGATTGGTGACCTTTGACCTTCCTCTGCCTAAATATTTACCTCTTTTTTTTTTCATTTTTGATTGGTTTTCTGTTGTTATTTCTTTCAATAATCTGTCTACTCCTTATTCTTTTTTTTACTCCCTCTTGAACTCCAGTGACCTGAATATTTGCTTGCTTGATGCTATACTGTAGATCTCACAAGGTTTCTTCATTCTTTTTCATTAATATTTCTTTTTACTCCTCTGACTATATATTTTCAAATAACCCAATGTCAAGCTCACTGATTCTGTCTTCTGCTTAATTCTGCTGTTGATTCTCTCTACTGCATTTTTCACTTTATTCATTGTGTTTTGTAGCACCACAATATCTGTTTGATTATTTTCATTATTTAAATTTGTGTATTTTATAAATTTCTGAATTGTTTCTCTGTGTTTTGCTGAAGTTCACTAAGATTCTGATATGGTTTGGCTGTGTCCCCACCCAAATCTCATCTTGATTTGGAGTTCCCCAAATCCTCATGTGTCATAGGAGGGTGACAGTGGGAAGTGATTGAATCATGGAGGCAGTGACCCCCATATTGTTCTAGTGATAGTGAGTTCTCACAGGATCTATTGGTTTTATAAGGGGCTTTTCCCCTCTTCGCTTGGCATTGCTCCTTCCTGATGCCATGTGATGAAGGACATGTTTGCTTATGCTTCCACCATGATTGTAAGTTTCCTGTGGCTTCCCTAGCCGTGCTAAACTATGAGTCAATTAAACCTCTTTTCTTTATAAATTACTCAGTCTCGGATACACCTCTATTAGCAGCATGAGAATGGACTAATAGTAAACTAGTACCACAGAGACTGGGGTGCTGCTGTAAAAATACCTGAAAATGTGGAAGTGACTTTGGAACTGGGTAAAGGGCAAAGGTTGAAATGGTTTGGAGGGCTCAGAAGAAGACAGAAAAATGTGGAAAAGTTTGGAACTTCCTAGAGACTTGGAAGGCTCAGAAGACAGGAAAATGTGGGAAAGTGTGGAACTTCCCAGAGACTTGTTAAATTGCTTTGACAAGTCTGATTGTAATATCAGTAAAATGCTGATAGTAATATGAACAATGAAGTCCAAGCTGAGGTGGTCTCAGATGAAGATGAGGAATTTGGGTACTGGAGCAAAGGTGACTCTTGTTATGCTTCAGCAAAGAGACTGGCAGCATTTTGCCTCTGCCCTACAGATCTTTGAAACTTTGAACTTGAGAGAGATGATTTAGGGTATCTGGAGGAAGAAATTTCTAAGCAACAAAACATTTAAGAGGAAGCAGAGCATAAAAATTTGGAAAATTTGCAGCCTGTCAATGCAATAAAAAGGAAAAACCCATTTTCTGAGATGTTCAAACTGGCTGCAGGAATTTGCATAACTAGTGAGACAAATGTTAATTGCCAAGACAATGGGGAAAATGTCTCCAGGGTATGTCAGAGACTTTCATGTCAGCCCCTCCCATCACAGGCCCAGAGACCTCCGAGGAAAAAAAATGGCTTTGTGGTCTGGGCCCACAGCCCTTCTGCTCTATGCAGTCTTGGGACATCGTGCCCTACATCCCAGCTGCTTCAGCTCTAGCTGTGGCTAAATCAAGCCAACTTACAGCTCATGCCATTTCTTCAGAGGGTGCAAGCCCCAAGCATTGGCAGTTTAGACATGGTGTTGGGCCTGCGGGTGCAGAGAAGTCAGGAATTGAGGTTTGGAAACCTCTGCCTAGATTTCAGAGAATGTATGGAAATGCCTGGATGCCCAGGCAGAAGTTTGCAGCAGGGGTGGAGCCTTCATGGAGAAGCTCTGCTAGGGCAGTGTGGAACGAAAATGTGGGATGGGAGCCCCCACACTGAGTCTTCACTGGAGTACTGCCTAGTGGAGCTGTGTGAAGAGGGCCACCATCCTCCAGACCCCAGAATGGTAGATCCACTGACAACTTCCACTGTGCACCTGGAAAAGCCTCCAGACACTCAATGCCAGCCCATGAAAGCAGCTGGGAGGGTGGCTGTACCTTGCAAATCCACATAGTCAGAGCTGCACAAGGCCATGAGAACCTGTCTTTTGCATCAGCATACCCTGAATGTGAGACATGGAGTCAAAGGAGATCATTTTGGACCTTTCAGGTTTAATGGCTGCCAATTGGAATTTGGACTTGCATGTGGCTGGTAGGCCCTTTGTTTTGGCCAATGTCTCCCATTTGGAATGGGTGTATTTACCCAATGCCATTACCCTCATTGTATCTAGGAAGTAACTAACTTGCTTTTGAGTTTACAGGCTCATAGGTGGAAGGAACTTTCCTTGTCTCAAGTGACACTTTGGACTTGGACTTGTGAGTTAATAATGAAATGAGTTCAGACTTTGGGGAACTGTTGGGAAGGCATTATTGTGTTTTAAAATATGGGAATATGAGATTTGGGAGGGACCAGCATCACAACAATATGGTTTGGCTGTGTCCCCACCGAAACCTCATCTTGAATTGTAGTTCCCATAATCCCCACATGTTGTGGAAGGGACCTGGTGGGAGGTAATTGAATCATGAGGGCAGTTACCCCTATACTGTTCTCATGATTGTGAGTGAGTTCTCATGAGATCTGACGGTTTTATAAGGGGCTTTTTCCACTTTGCTCAGCACTTCTCTCTCTTGTCACCATGTGAAGAAGGATGTGTTTGCTTCCCCTTCCACCATGATTGCAAGTTTCCTGAGGCTTCTATAGTCCGACTGAACTGTGAATCAATTAAACCTCTTTCCTTTATAAATTACCCAGTCTTGGGTCCATGTTTATTAGCAGTGTGAGAACGAATTAATACAGCTTCCTTAATGCAATTGTTTTAAATTTCTTGTCTGGAATATAGCACATCTCCATCTATTTAGGTTCAATCACTGGCATCTTACCTTGTCTCTTTCATGAGGTCATAATTTCCTGATGATTCCTAATACTTGTGGCCATATACTAGTGTTGGTGCATTGAAGAATTAGGAATTTACTCCAGTGTGTGCAGTCTGGTTTGTGTGTGCCTGTCTTTCTTCTTTGGGCTTGTCCAGAAATCTCAGAGGCTGAATATTGTCAAATCCCATGACTGCTGCCACTTTCTCAGCCCTAGAAGAAAACTGAAACCCAGGTTCACCTTAAATCTTGTGAGGGCTCCAAGGTTAGTGTGGTGACTTGGGCTGTATGTACCTGGGGAAGACCCAAGGAAGGCTCATACTCAGGCTGTGTGGAAAAGCTGGCTATGGACCTGAGCCTGGAAGCCTGTCCTGTTGGCAAAGACAACAAACTTTCTCAGAAGTTCTCTTCACAGGTAAGATAATCCTCTGACTGAAGTCAGAGGGATGGTAGCCAGATTAGACTTGATCAGAACATGCAGTGGGATAGAAGTTGGTGAGACTTCTCAGTAGCCTATATGTGTGCACTTCTAAGCAGTTTTCTGCACTGATGGAGCAGTTCCCCAACTGTAGTGAGAGAGGCTGGGGCTGAGACTGGGCCCTCTCAGAATCTGCTGTGGGATGGGGACCAGCAAGCACACCCCTGTGTCCCCAGCAGGGGTGCATCCCTAGCAGCTCCCCACATAGGTGGTACAGCTTCCTAACTGCAGTGAGAGAGGCCAGAGATGAGACTGAAGTCTCTCAGAATCTGCTTTGAGATAGAGGCTGCTGTGCTTATCATGTAGTCTCAGATGGGTCAATAATTTCCAGGCTACAAGATATGAGTGAGTCTTCCTCTGAATTCTTGTGTGGGCAGTAATAAGCTGGGACCATGGCTGAGGGGAGCAGAGGTTGAGTTACTAAGTAACTTTCAGGTCTGTTGCAGAGACTCATGTCAGCGGGCAGACAAGCCTTTCTGCCAAGGCACTAGTGTGAAAGATTCTTCCCGGACCTTTTTGCAGATGGTTTTGATTGCAGGTTATGCCAGACATGACTGTAGCCAAACCATTTATGGATTTGAACTCAGGAGCAAGATCAGCAGGTCTGCTGCCTGGGGACTGGTCTGCACACTCAAAATGACCTCCCTGTTTTGGGCTCCACTGGGATTTCACAGCCTCACACCTGAATCTCCAAGCTCCCTCAGAGAGAACTTCATCTGTGGATGAGTAGCAAGATTCTTCTTGTGAGGGGATATGAGCATGTGACCTATTCTGCCATCTTGGTGACATCCTCTTAATATATTCTTTAAAGATGTAGATGTGGGTAGCAAACTTATTTTAAAAATTAAGTAACAATAGTCAAGATAGTGAATGCCTCTGAGAGGTTTGGAATGGAGACAGATGCTACTGAAGAGATCACCCGGGGGTTCTAAATCCCTAGAATCATACTATTTCTTAACCTGGGTTACTATTTCACTCAACTGGGTGGTAAGTGCTTGTATTATTGTTATTCTTGAAACTATAAATTTATGTGTTAAGTAGTCTTACCTCTATATGCTATGTTTTAAATGTTTTAAAAAGTTGTAATAAAAATGAGCAAACATTTAATGTACTAATATGGAGCAATCCCCACAATATATTTTTACATGATAACTGCAGAATGCAAAAAAAGAGATTAAAAGTATGCCAGTCTTGAAAAAGTGTGGGATAGTAGGAGTTAGTGCTTATGTGCTTGAATATACATAGGTGTCTCTGAAAAGATACACAAGTCAATGCTAACACAGATTACCTGAAAAAAGCTTTTCATTGCAAATTCTTTAGTACTTTTTGAATTTTGAACCCTGTGAATGTATTTTCCAATAATGATTTTTTTCAAAACACAAAAAATTTAGCATAAGACCTGAATTTAGGTATAAATATCCCCTTTTAAATATGTATTTTCTAAAATAAGTAGATGCTCTCAGAATCATTTTCACTGGTGATCATTTTCTTTTTCTGAAAACATGATTATGGCCACCATTATATTGAGGACTTCTTACATATGAGTTTGAGCTTAAGATATGGTCGATGCATTAATTTTTCCCCTTCTCACTCACATTCTTCCAATTGTACAATAGCTGCTATCATCTGTCCTCTGCACGTAGGCATAACTGCAAGGTAGTCTATATTTTATTTTTTGTTGTTGTTGTTTTTTGTTTTTTTTTAAGAGACGGAGTCTTGCTCTGTTGCCCAGGCTGGAGTACAGTGGCACAATCTAGGCTCACTGCAAGCTCTGCCTCCCAGGTTCACCCTCCATTCTTTTGCCTCAGCCTCCCTAGTAGCTGGGACTACAGGCGACTGCCACCACACCTGGCTAATTTTTGTATTTTTAGTAGAGACGGGGTTTCACCATGTTAGCCAGGATGGTCTCAATCTCCTGACCTCGTGATCCATCCGCCTCGGCCTCCCAAAGTGCTGGGATTACAGGCATGAGCCACCACACCTGGCCAAGGTAGCCTATATTTTGTTAATGGAGGTAGGCTGACTATTGTCCATAGACTGTACTGTGAACAAGACTCTCATGACCATTTTCACTCAGCATGCTTTGTATTAGGAATGAATGTGAAACTGAACCTTTCTCACTTAACTTTTTGCAGGATTTATGTAGGGTTGGAGAAATGTTATCATTGCCAGTCTATTCAAGAGTTTCTTTTTCCTCTAATATCATGTCAATAACACAGAAAAATCTGAAGCTTATGTATTGTGGTATGATACTAGGTTACTTAAGGGTGTATGTAGGTTACTTAAGCTCATATATTGTGGCAAGATACCCACTAGGTTACTTAAGGGTGTATGTCCACTGCTTGAACTCTGAAGCTTGGGCAGTGAGCCAAGGCTATGGTGTTCAACCAAGGAGCAGGTATGCCTGAGAACCCAAACATCCCGGAAGATATATGAAGAACCTACCAAAGAGCCTCATCAGTCAAACGCAGTAGGCAAACATCTAGAATATTAGCTTAAAAACAGTTTTGAGATGGGAGTCAGTGTGGATCTCTACAACTGTCCTGTGACCATCCAGGAGTGCCCAAATGTAAGTCCTAATAAACTCATCTGTTCATCAAGCTGAACTTGTCTGAGTCAGTCTTTGGTCTCTTGGCTCCTTCCCAGTTTGGTGGGGAACATTATAGTCTTAAGTTTTTCTTGTAACAATTGGCATCATGAATAGAACCACAGATGAGTCAGTGTGGAGGGAATCCTGAGGTGGTCAGCAACATGCACGTGAAATGCAGTTGAACCCAACTGCTCAACTGCTGTGAGCTGATATGTGAGTATAGGAATGCTCAGAAAGTGCCAGTGGGGACTGAGCGTCTATTATAAATCTTTAATAGCTAATATATCAAAGTATGATAAGAACAGCAAACACACTGTTTTTGCAGTTAGTCTGGCTACCGAGAAATAGAGCAGAGCAGAAATGCGAGAAAGGATTGAAACTCCAACAGAAGGTCAAAGGCATGCCAGGTTTTCTAGGACTTCAGCTGGTTACATATTGTGGCTCATTTTTGTGTACATTTTAAAACTGAGGAGCAAATTACAACAAGAAAAGTTCGGAGCTTAAATGGTTAACTGCAACTGTAGAGTTAAGTAGACCCTTCTAAAGTTCTCTATTTCTCTCTTTCATTTCCTGCCTTCTTTGAATACGCTATTATGAAGCTACTTGTGTGGAGAAAAACTCACTAATTCAAGGCCATTTTGGGATTTCTTTTTTCTTATACGGTTTGGCCAATTCTAACTGAAATGTACACGTTAAAAATCATTTGAAATCGAGGGAAACAAAGAGTAAAACAGGTTTTCATAATCAAGCTTCTATAGAAACTTCTCTATTTTTGGTCCACAGACTTCATAGAATGACCTATCAGAGCAAACAAATTTAGCCATATTTTCAGATTTCAATTATGTCAGAAACAATCTGGATCCAGAAATCTTTGTAAAATAAGGAGTTTGTGGTGGTGTCTCATGTCTAGAGTTCCAAGGTAAAAGCTACCGGATCTTTGTTTGTTTGTCTGTACACAAGTATTATATTTTTATGGTTTTTATGTGTATTATGTTACATATTGTATCTATCATACTACCAAATGACTTATAAGTACATGAGTACCGATAAATTATGTCCAAATTTTAAGTACATGTTAATTCAGTAATTTTTAATAAACAATCTGGCTTTAAAATTATTAGTAAAAGAAAAATGTCTTCAGAATAGTCAACATAAATTTTTTCTGGTTTTACTGATTAGCGTTTTACATTGGCCTCAGCTAAATATTATACAGTGTCAGAGTTTGAAATAAAGGTTATGGATATAATTATCCAAGACCAGAATAATCTTCGTTTTTGTGATTTTTTGATAAGTAAAACTAATTCAATATTTTTAGTCCAATTAAATTAGCTAAAGTTTCTGAGTTACTGCCAAGATGCCTATGTGTTTAACTTTAAGGACCTTTTTTAAATAAACACCTGATATTCACAGGTTATGACAATGGCTAACTGAAGAAGAACTTGAAATGATGACTAGTTTTGTCTGTTGTCTTGGTTCTCACGAGTAATCTAGGTAAACTTCTAAATATAAACAAATTGAGTAAATATAAATGGGATAAATGCCAGTAGGTAGAAGTTTTGTGTGGTTTAAAATCTTAAAATTGTTTTAAGTACTAAGTACGTGTTTAGGTCATTTCAAATTTTAAAAAGGTTATGATATGGGACGTTGGTGACACTTCTGAAATCATTAACAGAACATATAGAGCAGGTGATCCTTAATTTGGAAAATATCCGTACTGTGAATGACTTGGCTAATGCCTTTGTCAGTTTTCCTTTTGCAAAAGTGTAAGAGGACCAGTTTACTTTTACTTAAAAAGACCAATAATAGGCTTTCCAGGTGCTACCACAAGGGTACCTGTACAGCCCCACCATCTGTCATGGTACAGTTGCACCAGAGGGTGCCATGAAGACTGCCAGAGGGCAGCTGGTCTCGGTTGTGCTTCTTTTATTTTATCATGATTACTTTTTTAAATGAAATCTCACTGTTGTCAGCCAGGCTGGAGTTCAATGGCACGATCTCGGCTAACTGCAGCCTCCACCTCCCAGGTTCCAGCAATTCTCCTGCCTCAGCCTCCCAAGTAGCTGAGATTACAGGCACCCCCAACCACAACTGGCTTGGTTAATTTTTGTATTTTTAGTAGAGATGAAGTTTCACCATTTTGGCCAGGCTAGTCTCAAACTCCTGACCTCAGGTTATCCACCTTCCTTGGCCTCCCAAAGTGCTGGGATTACAGGCATGAGCCACTGCACCTGGCCCCAGTTGCGCTTCTTAATGGAGATCCAAGAGCCTTACAATATCAACATGCAGCAGTACCAACACCAACTGCAGTGATCATCACGCAGGTAGCATGAACAAGTCCCAGAACTTATCAATTAGCTATTACCCCCACTTCTGTGGAGGGAAGCTAGTACTGTACGCCAGGCCTCAAGCCCACAGTGGCCACCCCAGTAGGGTCAATGGATACAAATTCAATGCTAATGATGTTCAAATAAATATGCCCATGATGGTCCTCACTAAACACTTGTGTTTATACCCATAGGCTGTTGTTCCTGGTACCCATGGCAGCTGGTAACACCTTTTTTTGGACTGGGCTGCAAATATTGCAGCAGTCAACAACCAGTCTGATTGTTGCGTATATGAATACCTTTCTCTATCAAATGATGATGGTATGCCTTAGAATATTCTGCCTTTCTCTCTACAGAGCTGGAATAACTGATTAAACAACACGTAAAATACAACCTGGGCTCACTGGGCATTGTTTCCACCTGGAGGCTTGATAGGCAACTCAATGGAGAACAAACAACATGTGCCCTTATAGGTGCTACCTGTTGTGCCTGTATCCCAGACAAAGAAAATTATAATGTCATAAATGCTTTAAATAATTTGTCAACTCAGATCCATGATATAACCAATTAGGTCTCTTTGACTCATTCTCAAATTAGTTATGCACCTTACCTAGTCATTGGAGTTATGCTTTGCTAACAGGCATCATAATGGTACTTAGTTTCAGCTTTTCATGCTGTTATATAGGATATAGGTGTAGCCTGTACACACAAGCCATGGCTATACATTATAGACACATATAGTTCTTTCCCTTGTGTGCTGCTCAGGGACACTCACATAAGATTGGCAAAAATATATAAGAGCTAGGGAACAGGACGGATTGTAGTATGATGGGCCTCCTACCAGGTTACTTAAGAGTGAATGTCTGCTGTCTGAACCCTGAAGGTTTGGCAGTGAACCATGGCCATGGTGTCCAACAGAGGGGTAGGTTTCCCTGAGAACCTAAACATTCCAGAAAATATATGAGAACCTACCAAGGAAAAGAGTCTCAGTCTCATCACTCAAACACAGTAGGCAAAGAGACAGAGACAGAGATAGAAAATTAGCTTAAAAGCAGTTTAGAGATAGGAAATGGCACAGATCTCTACAGCTGTACTGATGTCATCCAAGAGTGTATGTAAGCCCTAATAAACTCATCTCTTCATCAAGTTAGACTTTTCTAAGTCATACTTTGGTCTCTTGGCTCCTTCCCAGTTTGGTAGGGGACACTGTAGTCCCAATTTTTTTTCTCACAATAGCTCAGAGATATTGATTATTAGAAAAGAAAGAGACTGTAGCCATCAATTTTTTGAATGCCTGTAAACATTCTTCATTTCTCTATTTGATAATCTCATGTCATTTTAATCAGGAATTGTACATGCAAATCATTCTGTTTTAAGATAATTGAAATTCCAAACTAAATTCATGCTGTGAAATAATGAGCGTTTCTAAAATTGTCTGAACATAATAGAACTTCAATAATTTAAGATTAGTTGGACTGGTCAAAATAGAGTGAGAAAGCACACAACAGCAAAACAATCTAAATTGGCAAGGTAGCTTAGTATTTACATTGAGAGTGTGAGCTGTGAGTGAGACAGGCCTGGCTTCTAATCCTGTCATCTCCATGTGCTAGATATCTGATTTTTGCAAGATTTTATAATGCTATAAGCATAGAGGTCTTAATGTATAAGATGCCTATTTGTTCTAAAAGAACAAGGGTAAACAGTCTAATGTTGTCAAGAAATGTAGCTTCGGTAGAAAGGGATTTCAATACAATTCAACATCCCTTCATATAAAAAAAACTCAAAAAAATAGGCATTGAAGGAACATACTTCAAAATAGTAAGAGCCATCTATAAAACAAACAAACAAAAACCCACAGCCAGTATCATACTGAATGTGCAAAAGCGGGAAGCATTCCCTTTGACAATCGGCACAACACATGATACCCTTTCTCACCACTCCTGTTCAGCATAGTACTAGAAGTCCTAGCCAGAGCAATCAGGCAAAAGAAAGAAAGAAAAGGCACCCAAAGAGGAGGAGAGGAAGTCAAACTATCTCTGTTTGTAGACAATATGAAACTATTACCTAGAAAATTCTGTAGTCAGTCTTTGTGCAAAAGCTCTTTGATCTGACAAACAACTTCCCCAAAGTTTCAGGGTATAAAAGCATTGTACAAAAATCACCAGCATTCCTATACACCAATAACATCCAATCTAAGAGCCAAAGCAAGAATGCAATCCCATTCATAGTAGCCACAAAAAAGAATAAAATACCTAACCAGGTACTTTATTAACGGCTAACCAAGGAGGTGAAAGATCGCTACAATGAGAACGACAAAACACTGCTCAAAGAAATCAGAGATGACACGAAGAAAGGGAAAAACATTTCATATTCATGAATAGGAAGAATCAGCATTGTTAAAAAGGGAATACTGTCCGAAAGCAATTTACAGACTCAATGTTATTCCTATAAAATTATCAATGACATTCTTCACAGATAGATAAATATTTTTTAGAAAAAAATATTTCAAAATTTATGTGGAATCAGAAAGGAGCTCTAATAGCCAAGGCAATTCTAAGCAAAATGAACAAAGCTGGAGGAATCACATTACCAAACTTTAAACTATACTACAAGGCTACAGTAACAAAAGCAGCATAGTACTGGTATAAAAACAGACACATAGACCCATGTAATAGAGAGCCCAGAAGTAATGCCACCTCCTAAAATCATCTGATCTCCACAAAGCTGACAAAAGCAAGAAATAGGGAAAGGATTCCCTATTAAATAAATGGTGCTAAAATAACTGGCTAGCCATATTCAGAAGATTGAAATTAAACCCCTTCCCTAAACTACCTATAAAAATCAATTCAGACTCCTTCCTTAAACTATATATATATATATATAGTTTTATATGTATAAACTATATATAAATATATATAGTTTTTATATGTATAAACTATATATATGTGTGTGTGTGTGTGTATATATATATATAAATTCACGAAGGATGATAGACTTAAATATAAAACCTAAAACTATGAAAACTCTGGAAGATAACCTAGGAAACACCATTCTGTACATAGGACCTGGCAAAGATTTCATGATGATGATTCCAAAATGAATTGCAACAAAAGCAAAAATTGACAAAAGGGACTTGATTAAATTAAAGACCTTTTACACATCAAAAGAAATTATCAACAGTGTAGACAGTCTACAGAATGGAAAAAAATATTTGTAGATTATGCATTTGACAAAAGCCTGATATCCAGAATCCATGAGAATTTAAATAAATGTATAAGCAAAAAACAACCCCATTAAAAAGTGGGCAAAGGACATTGAACAGACACTTTTCAAAAGAAGACATACATGCAGCCGACAAGCATATGAAAACATGCTCAACATCACTAATCATTAGAGCAACGCAAATCAAAACCAAAATGAAATACTGATGTGGTTTGGCTCTGTGTCCCAACTTAAACCTCACGTTGAATTGTGAGCCTGAGGGTTGGAGGTCGGGCCTAGTGGGAGGTGACTGGATCAGGGCGGCAGATTTCCTCTTGCTGTTCTCATGATAGTGAGTGAGCTCTCATGAGATCCAATTGTTTAAGAGTGTGTAGTACGACCCCTTCATTCTCTCTCTCCTGCTCCACCATGATAAGATGCGCTTGCTTCACCTTCATCTTCTGCCATGATTTTAAATGTCCTGAGGCCTCCCAGGCATACTTCCTATATAGCCTGTGGAATGGTGAGTCAATTAAACCTCTTTTCTTCATATATTACCCAGTCTCAGGTATTTCTTTATAGTAGTATCAGAATGGACTAATACAGATACCATCTCACATTAGTCAGAATGGCTATTATTTAAAAGTCAAAAACTGACAAATACTGGCAAGCTTGTGGAGAAAAAAAGAACGGTTATACACTGTTGGTGGCAATGTAAATTAGTTCAGCCATTTTGGAAAGTGGTTTTGTTATTTCGCAAAGAACTTAAAACAGAATTGCCATTTAACCCAGCAATTCCATTATTGGGTATATACTTAAAGAAATATTAATTGTTCTACCATAGAGACATGGGCATTTGTATGTTCACGGCACTCTTCACAATAGTAAAGACATGGAATAAACCTAAATGCCATCAACAGTAGACTGGGTAAAGGAATTGTGTTACATATGCACCATGGAATACTATGCAGCTATAAAAAAGAATGAGATCATGTCCTTTGCGGCAACAGATGGAGGTGGAGACCATTATACTAAGCAAACTAATACAGAAACAGAAAAACCAAATATCACATATTCTCACTTATAAGTGGGAGCCAAACATATAGTACATATGGACACAAAGAAGGGAGCAACAGATGCCAGGTCCTACTCGAGGGTGGGGGGTGGGAAGAAGGTAAGGACTGAAATACCACCTTTGGGTACTATGCTGATTACCTGTATGACAAAATAATCTGCACACCAAACCCCTAGAATGCTCAATTTATCTATATAAAAAACTTGCACATGAACCCCTAAACCTAAAATAAAAGTTAAAAAAAGTTAAGTTAAAAATTAAATGATGGACACATTGGGAACTGAAATTAAATTCACAAATGTGATTTTTCTGAGAGTCCTGTTGGAAAGATGACAAAAGAGCTTTTATTTTTTATCATTTCCTGGTGTAAATTATATGATGTTCAAAAAAGAGGCTATTGAGAAATATCTTTGGAGATTTATAAAAGAAAGTAAAAATAATAAAGTAATAAAAGGGAAAGTGCAATATTCCTATACATAATCAAATAAAGCCAGAAAATAATCTCAACCATAGAAAACACAATCTGCCAACGAAGAATAAAGGAAAGAAAACTCTCCTTTAAATAACCTTGGCACAATTTTTAAAATACATTATAAAAGTAGGCACGGTGGCTCACTCCTGTAATCCCAGCACTTTGGGAGGCCGAGGCAGGCGGATCACGAGGTCAGGAGATCGAGACCATCCTGGCAAACACGGTGAAACCCCGTCTCTACTAAAAAATGCAAAAAATTAGCCGGGCGCGGTGGTGGGCACCTGTAGTCCCAGCTACTCAGGAGGCTGAGGTAGGAGAATGGCATGAACCCGGGAGGTGGAGCTTGCAGTGAGACGAGATTGCACCACTGCACTCCAGCCTGGGCGACAGAGCGAGACTCCGTCTCAAAAAAAAAAAAAAAAGTTACAGTACTAGTTGATTTATAGGTAGAGTCTCATTGCTTCCTCACCATAATTGTATGAGTTCGGTATTACTATTGTTACTATCATTATTCTCTGAGTTTTAGAGAAATTAGTTATGTATGCATGGTTACACAACTCATTAGTCTAACTCCAGGGTCCCTACTCTTTTTTTTTTTTTTTTTTTTTTTTGAGACGGAGTCTCGCTCTGTCGCCCGGGCTGGAGTGCAGTGGCCGGATCTTGGCTCACTGCAAGCTCCACCTCCCGGGTTTACGCCATTCTCCTGCCTCAGCCTCCCAAGTAGCTGGGACTACAGGCGCCCGCCACCTCGCCCGGCTAGTTTTTTGTATTTTTTTAGTAGAGACGGGGTTTCACCGTATTAGCCAGGATGGTCTTGATCTCCTGACCTCGTGATCCGCCCGTCTCGGCCTCCCAAAGTGCTGGGATTACAGGCTTGAGCCACCGCGCCCGGCCTTAATACTAAACCGAACTTGAAAACAGCCCAAGACACAATAAAATAACCAACATGGTGAATGGCCACAGATTCAAATCTCCAACATCTTTATGTCATATTGTGCCTAGACAAAAGATATATCTTACTTATAAAATATTTGTATATACAATTTTAATTTTATTGTAGAGTTGTAAAGACAGTGCAGAGAATGTCCATATGCCCTTCCCCCAGCGTCCTGTAATACTAACAATGTACCCAATCTTGATAATTTTACAAAAAGTAAAAAATTAACATTGGTTTGTTGTTATTCATTAAGCTGCAGACCTTATTTGGATTTTACTAGTAAAATCCAGTAATACCATTTTTATGTTCCAACATCCAATTCAGGGTACCATGTTACATTTAGTAATGTCTCCTTTTCTCCTGCAATTCCTAATAGTTTTTCAGTTTGTCTTTATTTTTAGTGTCATGTTAGAAAAGTACTGTGCACGCATATTATACAATAACTCTCAATTTGAGTTTATCTGATTTTTTATTATGATTAGACTGAAATTATGAATATTTCTGGAAAATATCACAGAGATGAAATACCTTTTCATTGCATTTTATCAGGTGATACAAGATATCTATGTGACTAATTACTAGTGATACTAATCTTTATAATTAGTGATAAGGGTAAAGTAGTATCTTCCTATTTTTTCCATTGCAGAGTTACTTTTATAATCTTTTCACACTCTGTGTGTTAAAAGTGAGTCATTATATCTAGTCCACACTTAAGAGAATGATAATTACTCTGTTACTTCTGAAAGAAGAAATATTAAGAATTTGTAAGCATGTTAAAAACCCCATAGTAATTAATATCTTGAGAGAAAGAGATGCTTAGAGGCAATGTAACCATCCTATTTTCCTTCACCAGTCACCCATTAATTTCAGCATTTATCAATGGGTTTTGCCTGCAACAGTTAGAACTGTTGTTATAATGGTGATTTTCTTTTCTCTTATTCTTTCTACTTTTATTAGTTGAAATTCTTCTTTATGGAAGATGTGTCCTTTCTCCTCCCTGCCCCATTTCTTTCTTTCTTTAATTATTCAATTATATGAGTATGATCTTGTGCATTTTTTTATTATTATTCTTTGGGTAATAGTCCAACATTACTATTATTTATCTTGTTGCTCAAATTGTTCCAACTTTAGACTTTGGGTACTCTTTCAGGTTGGGTTCTGCACCTTTCAATAAGTCCCCTTTTTTTTTTTCCCCCCAGTTGTTCACTTTCTGGAATTAAAATATATAATAGTTTCATCTTGTATTTTCCCTGTCCCAACTCTAGAATCAGCCATTTTTCCAAAAAGTCTAAGTTCCTGTTCTCAGAGAAATATTACTTAGAAGCCAAAATTAAGTTGTTGGGTATGCTTGTTACTACTGAGGTATCATTATTTTTAGGCCCTTTCAGTAGACAGAGGTAAAAAATATGTGCATCGCTACTAACATATGTATACACACAGATCTTTATTTCCTTACATGACTGTTCATACCGCTATCTCCAATTATATTACAGCCACCATAAAGTTTTATTGTCATTTCCTCCCTTGCTCATTTAATAATTTAGTTATCTTACAGTGAGAAACCTGGCTCTTATGTATAACTTATTTACTTATTTATTTAAACTTATACACATTTAAGGTAGTTTCAGAATTGCTAACCCTG
The DNA here is from genome assembly GCF_047675955.1 of Chlorocebus sabaeus. NCBI lineage: Eukaryota > Metazoa > Chordata > Mammalia > Primates > Cercopithecidae > Chlorocebus > Chlorocebus sabaeus. The sequence goes on from NC_132919.1 coordinate 44,682,304, forward strand.
TGGGAAACAAATTTTCCAACTAGATAAAGTTATTTTTATTATCAACCTTTAAATATCTAGTCAAACACTTTTTCAAAGTTATTTAGTTTGTCTTTTCCTCCCCACCCCCTTCAGCAAGGTTATGTCAAACATTTGCAAATGTTCATTTCCTATCTGGGATCTGTCCTGGCATTACTGGCTCACTGGGTCTTTTTTCTTTTTTTTTTTTTTTTAATTTTTAATTTTTTTTAATTTTTAATTTTTTTTTTCCCCCTCAAAAGACAGAGTCTCTATCTGTCGCCCAGGCTGGAGTGTAGTGGCATGATCTCGGCTCACTGCAAGCTCCACCTTCTGGGTTCACGCCATTCTCCTGCCTCAGCCTCCTGAGTAGCTGGGACTACAGGCGCCCACTACCACGCCCGGCTAATTTTTTGCATTTTTAGTAGAGACGGGGTTTCAGCATGTTAGCCAGGATGGTCTTGATCTCCTGACCTCGTGATCTGCCCTCCTCAGCCTCCCAAAGTGCTGGGATTACAGGTGTGAGCCACTGCGCCCAGCCTGTTTTGTTTTTTAATTTTATTACAGTAAAATTCAGTCTTTGTAGACTGTCATTTACATTTGAGAACTTTATCACAGTATTTTTTTTTCTGCTTCCACATTACTGCGTGTTGTGTATCTCTTTTTTCCTTTCATGTTTTGAGAGACTCATCATCTCTCACCTCTGAATGTCCAAACCCCATAAGCCTCTTCCTCTGTGGGAACTCTCATAGTGAACATTTCAAGTGATAAATCAGTTTCCCCCCAATTTTTAAAACAATCGAAGATAGCTATAAGTATCTGTTATAGCTGTGTAAGAGCTTTGTTATTCAATAGACTGTGTTCGAAGAACTTCTTGCCTCTCTCTCTGTTTTTTTTTTTCTTTTTTTTTCTTTTTTTTTTTTGAGATAAGATCTGGCTCTGTCACCCAGGCTGGAGTGCAGTGGTATGATCTGGGCTCACTGCAGCCTCCGCCTCCGAGTTCAAACAATTCTCCCTCCCTCAGCCTCCCGAGTAGCTGAAATTACAGGTGTGCACCACCATGGCCGGCTAATGTTTGTGTTTTTAGTAGAGACAGGGTTTTGCCTTGTTGGCCGGGCTGTTCTCGAACTCCTGACCACAGATGATCCACCCGCCTCAGCCTCTCAAAAAGTTGGGATTACAGGCATGAGCCACTGCACCTGGCCTTCTTGGCTTCATGATACTCCCTGTATTCACTTTGGCATCTGCCTTGGGGGACTGTTGGATTTTGAGAGCAGATACTTACCAGTCATTTTTTTCCAGAAAACTGCAGCCTGTGAGCCAAGATTGCGCCATACACTCCAGCCTGGGCAACAAGAATGAAACTCCATCTCAAAAAAAAAAAAAAAAAAAAAAAAACAAGAAAGAAAAAGAAAAGAAAAAAGAAAGAAGAAAAGAAAAGAAAAGAAAAAAAGAAAAGAAGAGAAAAGAAAAAACTGCAGCCTGGATTAATCCCATCAAGTGCATTAGGACCCAGACCCCAGGAGTATATCCAAGTCTCCAGGCTTAACCTAGGCCTACACTGATGTTCGTGTTTTTCATGGAAGTGACAGCAAAAGGAGGAAACACATGTCGTTAAGTCTCTAACAGATAAAGAGTCTAAAATGGGATGGCACATGCTCAGAGACATTTCTCTATTCTCACTAATCAAATAAGACACTCCATAAGAAACAGTAAGGAAAGGGTCCAAAGCAGCACATTGTGTGTCTACAATACAGATCCTCATTGAGATGAGGAGTATTAAGAAACTGACCCCATTTAGAAACTTAAAGACTAAGAGCTAAGCTTTCATCTATTGTGTTATATTTTAGAATTGGTATGTAATTGGTATGTTTTGAGCAGAACAACCAAAACCACAGCTAACATCCTGTGTGTTAAAAATTTGTAAGATAATATACTAACAACGTCACATGAATTATCTCATTTAATTCTCATTTAATATATTTTTTGTTTTTAAAATATATTATCTGCATTTTACCAATGATAAAACTGAAGCACAGATAGGTTAAATGACTTGATTAAGCTTCTTTTTCTTTTTTTTTTTTTTTTTTTCTTTTTTTTTGAGAAGGAGTATCGCTCTGTCACCCACGCTGGAGTGCAATGGCATGACCTCTATCTCGACTCACTGCAAGCTACCCCCTCCAGGGTTCATGCCATTCTCTGGCCTCAGCCTCCCGAGTAGCTGGGACTACAGGTGCCCACCACCACGCCCATCTAATTTTTGTATTTTTAGTAGAGACGGGGTTTCACTGTGTTCCCAGGATGGTCTCGATCTCCTGACCTCAGATGATCTGCCTGCCTCGGCCTCCCAAATTGTTGGGATTATATGGGTGAGCCACCGCGCCCAGCCTTTGCTAATGTTCTTAACTCGAAAGTGGTAATCAATATTGTAGCTCTGCATCCTGACTTTAGAGCCTGAACCAACATACCTCTTCCTTAAAATGGGAAGCACCCTATAGAACGTTTTCTCTTCTAGGTCCCCATTTTTTTTTTCTCAATAAACCACTTTTCTCTCAAATGGTCACCTACAACCTCTATTTTTGCCCTCTGCAAATGCTGGCTTATGTTCCCTCGTTCCTTGATTTTAGCACTTAGTTTATTATTTTGCCCTCTCTGCTTACATTCTAAGTCTGTGATTTCCTCATCTACTGGAATTATCTTCCTCATATATGGGCTAAAAAGCCTGTCGCTTCCATGACCTTTTCGTGCTCAGTGATAGCTTTTCTTCCATTTTATGGTTATAACTTTTGACCTTTACATTTATCAATAATTGTATCACTTCAAAAATGTTAAATTTGAATATTACAATCTGGAAACATCTCTTTCTTCTGTATTATTTAGCATTGAGTATGGATGTATATAACAACAAACAAAAAACCAACCGAACAAATGAAAATCTGAATTAAACCTGATAGAAGCTCTCATGTAAAATAAGTTCAAAGAAGCAGACACTGGTTAGGTAGCTTCCCAAAAGCATCAGGCCTCCAGGTTCTTTTTATGTCGAACCTCTGTCACCATTAACACAAAGCTTCCACTTCGTGTTCCAGAATGGTTGTTTATGCTCCTGCCATCACGTCTTTAAGAAATCTTCCCAAAAGTTGCACATAATACTTTCACTCACATCCACATTAGCTAGAATTTGTGAGTGCTGTTGTTGTAAAATGTCTTCTTTCCATGTGGCCATGTGCCCTGTCAACTTTCTGTTCTCATTTTTAATTTTTAAATGGGTTTAGGGGAATAAGCAGATATTAGCAACCGGCATTTTCTACTACTCTTTCCAGTCATTGTCTTCTCTAGCATTGTTTTAATCTCAACGAGATCTCCAAATTGTTTGGCCCTGCTCTTTTTAATTAACTATAATTTTTCTCATATTCTAATTTCCCTCACTAGTCCAGCAAAAGTCAATAGTCCATCATTAAGTTTACTCTAATGTCTTAATTTCCTTCTCTTTTTCTCTATTGTTGTCAACTGTGCATTAAATGCAGTTATCTCTCTGCTCTGTTCATGTATCTAAACAGCTGTTCTTCATTCGAGGAAAATGCAACTGTGCTTTTTGCTTTAGTTTTAAAATCAGGACTACCTTCTTAAAAATTACAAAACATTCTGGTATGTTGAACTTCAACTCAAATGGGTTACTACTGTAAGCAATTTCCTCACTCCACAGAGTTCAGACGCCTTCCTTCTTGCTTATGCTAGGCTGAGGGTCTTGCCTCACACTTCTTTGAGAAAATAGAAACAATCTGATTAAGTATACTTACTCTTATCCTAGGTTAACTTAGGCTCTGAATTCTAATACCTCTCCCTTTCTCAAGGATTTTTTACCTATCATCATCCTGTCTTTCTCTAGAGTCATTCGTTTCTCCTTTTCTTCTGGATTGCTCTCATAAGCATTAAAACATGCCTTAGAAATGTCTACTTTAAACATAACAGAAGCTTCCCTTGACCTCATATTGCCCCTTCAGCTACAGTACCATTTTTCACTTCGTCTTTACGACACTTTTCCATGAAAGAATTGTTTATGGTCACTGTCGTCACTTTCTCCTGTCAATCTCCATTCTTTCCCCAGTGCACATAATTTAGGCGTCTGTTCCTATAATCCTTTGATACTTGCTCTTGGCAAGGTCACTAATAACCTCAATGATGCCAAATCCTGTTGTCATTTCTCTTTTCTTTTTACATGACCTCTCCGTAGCAACTGATACCATTAATCTAGAATAGTCTGTCTAACCTTTTAAAATATAGGTTAGTCTATTTTTTTTCCATCCTCATTGCTGGTCTTTCTCAGTCTTTTAAATATAGATGTTTCATACAGCTTGATGTAGGTTTTTATTATTATTATTTCTTACATACAGTCTTACCAAAGGCACACTCATTCCCTAGGAAGTACCATCTAGCTCCATTATTTTTCATGTATTTTAATTGACTCCTTAATTTTTTCTTCAAGCATGATTTTCTCCCTTAATTTCAGATTTTTGTATCTAATTGCCAATTTAGCATCTCGTAATCGTCTGTTAGGTTCTTCCTGCCCACTGACTAGACTGAATCAATTCATTGAGACCATGCCATTGCACTAGAGAAAGAGTTTAATTGACACAAGGCTGGCCACATGGGAAATGGAGTTATTATTCAAATCAGTATCCACAAAGGCTCAGTGGCTAGGGTTTTCATGGACAATTTGGTGGGGAGGAGGCTAGGGAATAGGTGCTCCAGATTGGTTGGGAAAGAAATCACAGGGGTGTGAAAAATGGTCCTCATGCATTGAGTCTGCCTCTGGGTGGGGCCACAGGACTGGTTGAGTCATGAGTCAGGAGTATGGGTGAGGTCAGTCTGAAAAAAAAATTTAAACAAAAAACAAAAAACACCCAAGGTGTTACAACAGTGATAGTATCTACAGGAGCAATTGAGGAAGTCACAAATCTTATGACCTCTGAACATATGACTCCTGGACTGTAAGGGATTATAGAAACTATGCCTAGATTTTAGCAGAATTCAGGGCCCTCTGATAATTCTATTCTCATGGCCTTTCATTGGTTTTACAAAGCCAATTTCAGTCCCTGAACAAGGAGGGAATCAGTTTTATTGAGGACTATATTTTCCTGCTTCAAGGTTAAATTATAATCCAAATTCCTCCCATGTGACCTACCACCAGGAATGGGTGAAGATAGCTTAGAGGGTAGAGGGTAGAAGCAAGATGAAGTCAGCCATGTCAGACTTCTTTTACTGCAATAATTTTGCAAAGGCATTTCAAATTTTCTCAAATGTTGAACTGGCATTTCAAATTGAACATCACTGAAACAAAACTCTATCATCCTCCTACCTTTACAACTTTCTCAGTGGAAACTTTTACCTTTCTCAGTAATCTCTATATCAGTAAATTAATAAATACTATTCATGCTGTTGCTTAAACCAACAGCCAATAAATGACCCTTGAGTCCCCTCTTAACCCCTAGTTCCAGTTCATTATTAAGTCCTAATTGATTTTACTTCCCAAATATATTTTAAATGTGTCATTTCCCTCCATTCCCATCGCTTCTAATCTATCTCTGGGACTACTACAATAACCCCCTTTATTGATCTTCAGACTTTCATTCTTAACAATTCTTTTTCATTCTGTGCAAAGTTATTAGTAAGTTAAAAATAAAATTAATTCCAGTCATTTCACCCCCTGCCTAAAATCTCTCGGTGATTTCTCACTGCAGCGAGAGTGAAATTCAAACTTTACTTTCTAGTACGAGGTGCTGTGTAATGAGAAACTCCCTATCACGTGCCATGCCATTCACTGTGCTGGAGCAGATCTTTTTTCTGTTCCTTGTCTATGCCAAGTACCCCCACATAAGGTACCTTGTAGTTATGATTTTCTCTGCCAGGAGTATCAAGCTTCCCCAGGTCTTTGCAAGGGTGTCTCCCTATTGTCATTAAAGTTTCTGTTTTAAAAGTATCTCTTCAAAAAGTCCTTCATGACCACTCTATCTGAAGAAGCCTCTACACACTCAAATCCCCATCCTTATATTTTTTCTTTATAGTATGTATCACTGTTTGATATTTTCTTTTTGATGTATTAGTTATATTCTGTCTCCCCCTAGTAGAATGTGTGCTTTAAGAGATCATGGACCATGCCTGCATTGTTCTCAGACAAATTTTCAGAAATTCCAGTGTTGACTGCATATAGTAACTACCCAATATGTATTTATTGAATGAATGATTGAATTAATAAATAAATGGATTTTCAATGCCAAAATAACTAGGTACTAATAGCTGCTAAGTGACCGTGGCACAAATAAGTCATTTTTTTTCCACTACTGAGTCAAAAACCAATTTTTGTAAAGTAAATTACTGATCTTCTTATCTCTTGTAAATTTTGCATGTTTTGTATTTGTTTCTAGTCTTTGAAGCAAAGCAGAAAAATATTATTTCTTTTTCTCCATAAGTCAGAGATCTGAAACCATCCACCTAAAACCCATTTTATTATAAAGTTGACAAATTACATTGGAATTTCCCTGGTGGAACTGAATAAAATTAACTGAGTTTTGTATTACACATGCACACACACACACACACACACACACACACATACACACATACAAACACGAAACATTGTACTTGAATATTTCATATGAATAAAATTAAAATTGCTAATATGATAAGATGGTAACAGATCAAACAAAAACTCTTCCAGACTTAGTGTATCTATATCCTTCTTTTGATCATAGAGAATATTTCATTTCTTCATCTTAAGAAAAGTTGCACTCTAAGTAATTTTCCAATCTGTTTCTCATTTGGAAAACAAATTGAAATTGGGTTAGATACACTTTCCTGTAAATCAACAGGGACTTCTATAATTCCACTTACTGGCTTCAAGAATGCAAAAATTCTTCTCCAGTCTCCCCTTTCCTTCTCAATCCCTTTTTTTCAGCACCTCATATCTACTGTCAAGAAACATATGACCATTAACCCCTCTATGGCCAGGGCATGGTAGGTTATGATACAAGAACCCTAGCATCTCTCCTTAATATAACAAAAGTGTTTCTTTGTCACACAGAGTTCACTGCAAATCAAGACAAATGTCCAGGAAACTGTCTTCCATGTAGCTACTCAATAATTCAGGCTACTTCAATTTCATGGTTCTACTCCTTTAACTACAGTTGTCTTAGGTTGGTGAGGCAGGGAAGAGTCAACCACAGAGTCATGCTATGTCAGCTATGGATGTTACATGCTTTGACTTGGAAGTGACATACCCACTTCTTCCCACAGTCCACTGATTTAACCAAGCATGCTGCTCCACGTAGCTTCAAGAAGACTGGAAAAAAATGTCCTTGCCCTGTGCCCAGAAAGAGTAAAACTGAGTAGGGTTGAACAATAGATTTTTCCTGCTGCATCCTTCCAATCCCTTTTCTCTTTCTGCTGGTAACCTCTTCTGCTTTCAGCTCTAGTTCAGATCTAGGTGAGCAATTATAGACGGGCATTCTGCTTCCTCTCTTCCCTACTGTCAACGTCTCTGTAGGCCCAGGCCATTAAGCTGCAAGATTTACAAAGACAGGTACCTTATCTATTTTATTCATCAACGTGTTCCTAGTACTAAGCACCAAATCTGAACTATAACAGTCTCTGAATAAAACTCACTTAAATTAATTAGAGATATGTTTTCTCTATTTGATATTGTCTAATAGATATAGGCTTATTTATTTGTTAAATAACTAAATATCTCCAACTTCAATCACTTGATGCGCCAGTATAGGTGAAAAGAAAGTGCAGATTGTAATAAAAGCAGTGCTATCTGATATATTGTTCTTATGTGACTTTTCTTTGATTGAGGAATGGTGTATACAGTAGCATGCATCTCTGATTCTACCTACATTAACTTTGTAGGCTCTGATTTTTTTTATTCCCAAGGGGTCTAAGAATAGTATCTATTTGATGTGCAGAAGTTTGGTCCACCTCAGGAAGGAGTTAGTATGCTTAAGAAAGCACTCCTGAATCTGACACCATGCATTTCATCCTTGTTTTTGAACTCTCTGCCTGTTTTCCACCTCCAGCCTCTGGTCCCAAGAGCATTTCCAGTTACCTCGAGTTGTTTTGAATTTCCAAAACAATTTTCAACATAAAATTAAATTTTAATTCCTTTTAACTTGGCGAAAAATAAATGAAACATATACAGTGTTGCAAAATTGAACAATAAGATATCACATCTGTCAAAGGACAGTGGGGGTAGATTGTGAATCTCAATAGTATTTCTCTAGTTGATTACACTTTTACTGTATTTGGAAGGCAGGCTTCTGATTAACTATCTTAATATTACTGGGTCATCATTTGTAAACCTCCCAAAGGGAAAATCTTGCCATGAAGGCTTAAATCAGAAGTGAAACAGGTCAGAGATATAAAAGGAGAAATGAGAAATAAAATATCTGTGGTGAATATTCCCTTAATTATAAACTCTATCTTTCAATTTTTTTCCATAGAGACATAGGCATGTAAAAGCATGCATGTTGATGCATATGCAATACACTAGAAGAAATTTGTTTCCTCAGCTGTAACTTATAACTAAAACCGTTAAATGTTTAAATCATTTTTTAAAACCTAATATTTTCCTTTTTTTTTTTTTTTTTTTTTTTTTTGAGACGGAGTCTCGCTCTGTCGCCCAGGCTGGAGCGCAGTGGCGCGATCTCGGCTCACTGCAAGCTCCGCCTTCCGGGTTCACGCCATTCTCCTGCCTCAGCCTTCCGAGTAGCTGGGACTACAGGCGCCCGCCACTGCGCCCGGCTAATTTTTTTCTATTTTTTAGTAGAGACGGGGTTTCACCATGGTCTCGATCTCCTGACCTTGTGATCCGCCCGCCTCGGCCTCCCAAAGTGCTGGGATTACAGGCGTGAGCCACCGCGCCCGGCAAAACCTAATATTTTCCATAATCTTAGTAACCCTTCCCGACATATCATCATCAAAGTAAGCAGAAAGCAACATGACACATCATCCTAATGCAAACTTCATCTCCCATTTCCATTTTTGCTTCTGTTCACTTTGACCTCCCCTGTGCCTTTATATAAGTGAAGTAAGAATTGATATGTTAGGGGAGCATTCAGCAACCGCCATTTAATATCCTAAATTTAAGTCACTAAAGTGTTGCAGAAGGATAAGGTGCACGGCAGTGGAAAAAAAATCAATAAAGCAACCCCACTTTGTATGGCAGATTCATATCCTTTTGCTTCATCTGAGAACTTCTGAGAGTTTAAAAAGCTATCCTGTCACCTCACATTTCTCAAAGCTAAATAAATTTTCCAGTTCTATGGCCCGACAAACATCTGGATGTGGGGGATTCACAAGATCCACTGATTCTATAAATTTATATTCTATTCTTAAACAAAATGTCAGTCTTAAGATAAGGATATGCCTTTCCCCCACTTATATTCTTATTCTCAACTGGAATATTATTTAATAAAATTCTGAGATGTCAGTGATGCCCTAATGGGTTAGAGACTTGAATCAGCTGAAACTAAATGTAATTTGGCTCCCAGTTCTCCGTGGAAAGAGAAGCCTAAGATAGTGGATGATGCCAATGTAGGTGGAGGTGTTGACCCCAGAGAAGCAGAATAAGGAATAAAAGGCTAGTGGTTAAGACGAAGGGCTCTAACAAAGAAGATTTGGTGGAGCTGAGTATTGTTAAAAACCATGAAGCATCTAAGATTTTATCCTACTTGGACAAAAAGAAGAAACAAAATTTCCTTTAGGCAATTTTCTTTAAAGGAAAACATCATTATGACACTGGACAGTAGGCAAACCTGCCCTCTATTGATAAGAAGATACTATCTCTATCTTCCAAGGCTGTTTGCTACGCATCCTTGCAATGATAATTCAGAGTAAAAGGGAAGTTAGTGCCTCTGCTTCCAAGGTATGATGAAACAGGAAAGACCAATGGAAAACTGTCTCCTAATGAGTATATACAGCATCTGAAAAGGATTTCATTGAATGCAAACCCTATTTCTAGATTTATCCTACATTTCCATTAACTTTTCATAAATCACAAGAATATATGCACACACACATGCACACTCACACACACGTGCACACTCACACACACGCACAGATTTCTTTTGTATAATATCCCTGCCCTCAACCCATTAAAATTCAAAATCAAAATTGACTAAGAAAATTTCTTTCTTGTTTTCACGAGTATTAAAGTTTAACACAGACTCAGACAGTTTGGTTAAAGTACCTTCTTCAGTTCTCTGTAGTAATGTGACTCTTGCCTTTTGGTGCCACCAACCTATTTAGGAATGTAAGTAAAACTGAGGACCTTCTTTCAAGACAAATAAAAACATACAAAATATGTTACATAGTACATTAGAGATTACAGACTCCACAAATCCCTTTCATAGGTGTCTTCAGTGAAATATTAGTTTTATAAAAAGGAAAAATGTATAGTAAGTGTAGAAAAATATACATTAATAGGCATTTGTTAAGAGTGGCATATTCAAATTGATGAATTTTCTGTTCAACAAGAAGAAAGCAACATTTGTTTTAACTTTATATTTAGAATTATTTCTGATTAATAATAGTCTACTTTTCTGCCTCTCAGCATAACATCTTATTGGAGGTTCAGATTATTTCCTTAGTGTTATAATTAGGAAATGGATGCTTCATGCAAAAGCAATGAGTTAGCTGTGCATATATTAGGACAGGGATCACAAACCCAATTACCTACAATGGTAAGCGGGATAAAGTAAATAATGAAGCAGGCTTGGCTTATGAAGAACAATGTGGCACATGTGGAATGGAATACTGTGTGGTGAGAAATAGCAAGTGCCACTCAGTTTCAGTGTGTGGGGTAATAACAATTAGTAGAAACTGTGGCAAACCAGAGAGTGCAAGCACTGTTGAAAGTAGGCAGCTGCTAATCAGCTATAGCAAACCATTGGCCAAGCTAAATGCTATCTCAGTATTATAAAATATCCCTTTTACTTTTGAAAAACATTTTCAAGTATAGGTTTTTTTTAAAAAAAATAAATAAAATCTCCCATTTTAAACATGTTTTAAAAGCATTTTTAACATTATTTCTTAAACAGTATATAGCAAACCCAAGCCCATCTGTTCATCGTATTTTGCCCGAAGCATTAAAAAAAAAAAAAAATCTCTGTTTAGGAGATAAGATAAACACATTTTATCCCAGAACCTACTTTAATGGTGTTTCTAAAAATGAAATCTATAGGGACTGCATTTTAAAATTCTAATTATTCAAGAGTAATACCTGAAGTAAGATTTTAGTGATACTTTGCATTTAGTGTTTTCTAATTTGTAAAGTGTTTTCTACACCTTAGCTCACTTGGGCTTCTGATAACGTACTAAAATACTTATAGTAGTAAAGAATATTTCTGCTTGTACACAAAAGTTTTGAATTTCAAAAAAAAAGCTGATATTCAAACATTGCACAGCTGGGGAAAGTATAGGGAGAAAATAAAACTCTAGAATTAGAAGTACAGAGACAGAATAAGAACTCTAGAATTAGAACTTTTGTGAAAGCATCATTTCTTCTGTTTTACAGTGTCTCATATACTAGTTGTGTTCATCTGTGTTCACTATTCAAGAAGATAGAGCATTTATTGTACATCTACTAAATATCATACTGTGCTAGGCATAACAGATCTGTGAGCTGGTTAATATGTTCCTATTTCATATGCAAATAAACTGAGGCACGCATACTAAGGAACCCAACCAAAGTCACTTAGAGTAAGTGAAGGAGTCTGTCTTGGAACACAGTACTGTCTGAATTTAGATTCTGTCCTCAGGCTGAAGAGTCTAACAATCTCACAATAATGACTGATGGCAGAGATGTCAGAGGATGGAATGGGTATCAAGTGACGTCCTACCACTTGCTCCATCTCCATTACGTTTTGGCGAATAAAGCCATGTGCTTGACTAGAGCTGTAAGCTACGATTTGACTATGCACAAATACCATCCTGTCTACTAAGAAGACATAAACAAAAGGTGGCAGCCTGAACCCAGAATTTACATTTGGTCCTCTCGAACATTAATCTATTCCTTTGGTACAAAAAAAAAAAAAAAAAAAAATTGGTAATCAGACCAGTGGCAGTGGCTCATGCCTGTAATCCTAGCACTTTGGGGGCCGAAGAGGGGGATTGCGAGGTCAGGAGTTTGAGACCAGCCTGACCAACGTGGTGAAACCCTGTCTCTACTAAAATAAAGAAATAAAAAATTAGCCAGGCATGGCGGCACATGCCTGTAGTCCTAGCTACTAGGGAGGCTGAGGCAGGAGAATCACTTGAACCCAGGAGGCAGAGGTTTCAGTGAGCCAAGATCACGCCACTGCACTCCAACTGCACTCCAGCCTTAGTGACAGAGTGAGACTCTGTCAAAAGAAAAAAAAAGAAAGAAAAAAAGAAAGAGAGATGAAAGAAAAAAGAAAGAAAGAAAGAAAGAAAGAAAGAAAGAAAGAAAGAAAGAAAGAAAGAAAGAAAGAAAGAAAGAAAGAAAGAAAGGAGGGAGGGAGGGAGGGAGGGAGGGAGGGAGGGAGAGAGGGAGGGGGGAGGGGGGAGGGGGGGAGGGGGAGGGGAAGGAAAGGAACAGAGAAATGACAATCAGACCCCACTAACAATCCAACTCTAGACAGTCTGAGCTTCCCACATCTCTAAAGGAGCAGAGTTTATTGCCACCTGACCCTGATGCCCGACCAAGGCTGAGCGGCCTGGGGGAAGAAACATAATGTGGTTGTGCCAATTAGGTTCTTTTTGATGGAAATTAGGAGGGGGAAAAAAGTAAAACAAAATACTACAGAACCAGAGTTGATCAGTGTTGGGTGTGCTTGAGCTGAAAGGTCATGGGGACTCAGGACCTGGGACCACCATTTAGATCAGCCTTCATGTACCTTGCACAAGTGGGAGTGAGAAAGATAATTTGCAGAAAGAGAAAGGAGATAAAAATATATTTATAATGCTTACTGTTTACCAAGTATTTTCAAATTATTTTCCATATTTACTCCTAATGACGACTCTATTTTATAAATAAGAGTGGAGAGCCAGAGAGGCTAAGTGACTTGCCTGAGGTCACACAGCTAGTGTGGAAAGCAAGGGTACAAACCCAATATATGCAGAATTAATTTAACCCTATGCTCCACTCTCTTTCTAATTATACATGTCAGTCCTTTCTAAGTCCTCATCTTCTTTGATTCTGCAGCATCTGACATAATGATCCCTTTGTCATTGACTTTCATAATTTTTCACTAACTCAACTTTTCACTTGCTTGCTTTCTCTCAGCTCTAACAAGTTTGTGTTCTCAACATCCTGACTTACTCCTCTTCTCACCACTCAATATGATTTATACCTACTCTCTCCTAAAGGTTATGTATGAGGCTATAAAGTCATATCTTCCTATCTTCCCAAAACATTAGTTCCTGTTTCCAGATATCAACATTTTGTGTCTATGTCTCCAATATTTATCCTCTAATCTAGTTCTGAATTTTCATTTCTGTTGTAAAAAAATCAATATGTATATCGGTATTGATGGAACGTACCTCAAAATCATAAGAGCTATTTATGACAAACCCACAGCCAATATCATACTGAATGGGCAAAAACTGGAAAAATTCCCTTTGAAAACTGGCACAAGACAGGGATGCCCTCTCTCACCACTCCTATTCAACATAGTGTTGGAAGTTCTGGCTAGGGCAATCAGGCAAGAGAAAGAAATCAAGGGGATTCAGTTAGGAAAAGAAGAAGTCAAATTGTCCCTGTTTGCAGACGACATGATTGTATATTTAGAAAACCCCATTGTCTCAGCCCAAAATCTCCTTAAGCTGATCAGCAACTTCAGCAAAGTCTCAGGATACAAAATTAATGTGCAAAAATCACAAGCATTCTTATACACCAGTGACAGTCAAACAGAGAGCCAAATCAGGAATGAACTTCCATTCACAATTGCTTCAAAGAGAATAAAATACCTAGGAATCCAACTTACAAGGGATGTAAAGGACCTCTTCAAGGAGAACTACAAACCACTGCTCAGTGAAATCAAAGAGGACACAAACAAATGGAAGAACATACCATGCTCATGGATAGGAAGAATCAATATCGTGAAAATGGCCATACTGCCTAAGGTAATTTATAGATTCAATGCCATCCCCATCAAGCTACCAATGAGCTTCTTCACAGAATTGGAAAAAACTGCTTTAAAGTTCATATGGAACCAAAAAAGAGCCCGCATCTCCAAGACAATCCTAAGTCAAAAGAACAAAGCTGGAGGCATCACGCTACCTGACTTCAAACTATACTACAAGGCTACAGTAACCAAAACAGCATGGTACTGGTACCAAAACAGAGATATAGACCAATGGAACAGAACAGAGTCCTCAGAAATAATACCACACATCTACAGCCATCTGATCTTTGACAAACCTGAGAGAAACAAGAAATGGGGAAAGGATTCCCTATTTAATAAATGGTGCTGGGAAAACTGGCTAGCCATAAGTAGAAAGCTGAAACTGGATCCTTTCCTTACTCCTTATACGAAAATTAATTCAAGATGGATTAGAGACTTAAATGTTAGACCTAATACCATAAAAATCCTAGAGGAAAACCTAGGTAGTACCATTCAGGACATAGGCATGGGCAAAGACTTCATGTCTAAAACACCAAAAGCAACGGCAGCAAAAGCCAAAATTGACAAATGGGATCTCATCAAACTAAAGAGCTTCTGCACAGCAAAAGAAACTACCATCAGAGTGAGCAGGCAACCTACAGAATGGGAGAAAATTTTTGCAATCTACTCATCTGACAAAGGGCTAATATCCAGAACCTACAAAGAACTCAAACAAATTTACAGGAAAAAAACAAACAACCCCATCCAAAAGTGGGCAAAGGATTTGAACAGACATTTCTCAAAAGAAGACATTCATACAGCCAACAGACACATGAAAAAATGCTCATCATCACTGGCCATCAGAGAAATGCAAATCAAAACCACAATGAGATACCATCTCACACCAGTTAGAATGGCGATCATTAAAAAGTCAGGAAACAACAGGTGCTGGAGAGGATGTGGAGAAATAGGAACACTTTTACACTGTTGGTGGGATTGTAAACTAGTTCAACCATTATGGAAAACAGTATGGCGATTCCTCAAGGATCTAGAACTAGATGTACCATATGACCCAGCCATCCCATTACTGGGTATATACCCAAAGGATTATAAATTATGCTGCTATAAGGACACATGCACACGTATGTTTATTGCAGCACTATTCACAATAGCAAAGACTTGGAATCAACCCAAATGTCCATCAGTGACAGATTGGATTAAGAAAATGTGGCACATATACACCATGGAATACTATGCAGCCATAAAAAAGGATGAGTTTGTGTCCTTTGTAGGGACATGGATGCAGCTGGAAACCATCATTCTTAGCAAACTATCACAAGAACAGAAAACCAAACACCGCATGTTCTCACTCGTAGGTGGGAACTGAACAATGAGATCACTTGGACTCGGGAAGGGGAACATCACACACCGGGGCCTATCATGGGGAGGGGGGAGGAGGGAGGGATTGCATTGGGAGTTATACCTGATGTAAATGACGAGTTGATGGGTGCAGCACACCAACATGGCACAAGTATACATATGTAGCAAACCTGCACGTTGTGCACATGTACCCTACAACTTGAAGTTTAATAATAATAAATAAATTAAAAAAAAAAAAAAAAAAAAAAAAAGAAACCGAACATTAAAAAAAAATAAAAAAAAAAAAAAAAAAAAAATCAATATGTATATAGACTATTTATCACTATACTCCCAAATCATTTACCACCTGCTGATTTTTCCATTTTGGTTTTTATTTAGTTTGATTTTGCTACTAATTATATCACCAATCTCTAGTAACAATTCCTTAAAAATACTTTCAAATGTTGAGATCCACTCCCCAACTCCCAGTATTTTATTTTATTCCATCTATTTTGAATTCTTATCCTTTATTTCTCTCTGTAAAGCTTTAGCCACTCTTCAAGGCCCAATTCAACTGTCACTTGTTTTCTTATTTAAACTTCTTTGTGTAAGGGTGGCAGTGAAATTTTTCTAAGCTTCCATAGTATCCCTTGATATGTATTGCCATCATTATGTGGCTCTATATATGTGAGTACAAATTTGCATGTTTAATTAGGATAACTTCCTTGAGAATAAGGACTTTGTTACTATAACTATTTTCCTCATTGCACTTAGCATTGTGCCTCACAAAGAATTAGTGCTTTTTTTCTTTTACTATTATCACTGTCTACTTGGCTTAAAGTACACACAACTTCTAGGTAAATGCAACGAAAAAGTAAAATAAATAAACAAAAGGCATTCATGAAGAGAAAAAAGGAAGAAAAGAAAGAAAGACTGAATAAAAAACAAACAAACAAACAAACAAAAAATGCACCAAAGAATAGATACTTGTTGAGGTTACTTGTCTTGGTGAATAAATCATATGTATTAAAAAGTGAACATCCAAACATTATGGGCTTATGATTTTCCTGCTCAGGACCGAGATGACACCTCATAAAACAATGCACCTGTCATAGATCTCCCTAATTGCAGCTCTGCTACACATTGCGTGGTGTGATCACTGTGGAGATATATGACTTCCATAAATACTGTTTATGGAACATCTGCTAGGTATTGCTGTGCTTCTAATATACATCAAGATAAAGTCACCCTATGGACCTGTCAATGCGAACACATGAGAGAAGTTAAAGTACATTTGGGGGTAAGCTAGACAGTGGTGGACGAAATCCTAAGCAGAAAAGCCCATGAGGAGCCAATGAGGAGCCACCTCCCTTGCTCTTGGCATCATGGTCAGGCACTAGTGCTCTTGTGGCAAATATCAGCTGACCACGGGATCACCCAGCACCTTACAGAAGCAATCTGTTGCTGCTTTTTCCACCAGATGATTTTGCTACAAAAACTTATTCATAAATTAAAACTTTTCGCTGTAACTCTCTGTAATCAGCAGAGAGGATAAAGTACAAGCCCTAGTAAAGGGGTTTGTTCTACATATCAGATTTTGCCATCCAGACACTAAGAGAGAAAAACATTTAACTCAAATTGTTCTAACTGTTTGTTCATTAAACATTACATTGCCTTAGTGACACGCTGGCATGGTGTATTGACTGTAATTCCACGTTAAGGACTGGAGTTGAGCCCAGGCACCTGTGATTTGCATAACGAGACTTCATCATTTCATAACCACACTCTACTCCCGAGACACAAGAAAGAAATTAGGAGTGAGATCAATTTTGGGAATTTGTGTAAGCCCTTTGGGGAACGGATCATGCCCTGATGTTCTTAATGTTTAAGTGTCTATTGTCTAAAAAGCTTAACTTTGACATCTTATTGCTCTTTCCTTAAGGATTTTAACAATAATCCTTCGGTTCTTTAGCCAGGAGGAACTTCACTGATTAGGTTAGATTTTAAGTCTCTGATCCTCTATCTTTATCCTTCTTGACTTAAACAGTGAAAATTACAATGACATAAAGCTTCTTGTTCATTTTTTTTCTTATATTAAATGATCTGAAATCAGGTTGATTCGCTATCTTCTGTGAAGTGTGAGTTGTAGCTGATACTTAGAAGAAGGTCTCTAAATTGAAAACATGACTGAATGCCATTAGCTTAAAATGATCCTCTTTCCCAAATTATTTCAGTCTTAGCAGTGGTGGCTTCAAAATTGTCAGTGTGAAAATGACCCACTGTTTTCCTTCAGTCACATGGTAATGGCTGAATTAATGAATGCTGCACTGGTTTATAAGACCTGTACTATGAATCTCAAGTGCTAACTATGAACACTGGACTGGAAGCAAAACAAAACAAAACACCCTCATAAAATATATATTTGAAAAATGAAACCAATGGCAGGCAGAACTAATGGGAAGTGACCTAACAGGAAGGATAGAACAAAAGAAAAAGCAGGTATTTATTCACTTACAATGCGTCAGGTTCTGTGGTTGGTACTAACACATATCATTGCATTAATCCTTCAACATCAGTGTAAAACTATTGTCACATTCCTTTCCGATGAGGAATATGTAGTCTACAAGGGTTAAATTACATACTTAAGATCACATTCAGTGTCAGGAGAGGAAACAGCCCTGATGTCCTAAGCTCCAAGTCTTAAACTTTTTCACTTACTATTCCTTCCTCAGTTTTCAGTATAGGTATTATACACCTTCCCGAGATGTATTTTAATCCTCATAATTTTACCTTGAAGAAACAAGAGTCAATAAAGTAATAAAGCAAGTACATCAAGGGCATTAACCTGGCAAGTCACTTCCATAAGCCTCTTCGTTACCCTCCTAATAGTGACTTCTAAACAGCAACTTCCCTGACTTATAGTGAACCAGAGTCAACCGTCTATCTCGTCTATTCTTCTGCATCTTTGTCTGCTCCAGGATAGCTTTCCCTTGCTTCCCTTTAGCTTTAAAATATACTTTAACCTTATCATACACAGTGCACCTCCACTTTATTTCCTCAAAAGAGAAAGAATTGGACATAATGGGCTTGCAGCTTTAAGATTTTTTAAAAAGCTATTACATAAAGTAAAATGAAACTTTGAGGTTTAATAGACTATTTGGCAAAAGAAAATAGTTTGATGTTTTTTCTCCAGCATGCCTTGACTCTCTTCAATTATTTTTATTTTTATTTTTCATTAGACTTTAAGTTCTAGGGTACATGTGCACAACGTGCAGGTTTGTTACATAGGTATACATGTGCCATGTTGGTGTGCTGCACCCATTAACTCATCATTTACATTAGGTATATCTCCTAATGCTATCCCTCCCCCTTACCCCGACCCCACTACAGGCTCCGGTGTGTGACTCTCTTCCATTTCTAACATATCTGGTCGCTTCACGTGTTATTTTAGGTTTATTTTTCTTTGAAAACACGGATAAAGCCTTTCCCTCTGCCACAGCCTTCTGCAATCTCCCCTGTCTCGGATACAAGCGATTGGCTTGAAAATTGTGGTTCTGAAATAGAACAGGCCTATCCATAATGCCTATTAATGCAGTGTCCTCCAGTCAGACAGCATCATTTATAACCCTGAGAGTGCAGCTGAGACAGCTCCCAATCTGCGGCTTCAGCTCACCAATTTATGCAGCCAGAGCCAATGACTCCAGCACTCAGAAATCTCCCAAGGAGCAGTAAACACACACGAAACAAGACATAGAAACAGATAGAGGTGTTCCTATAATGAGAGCAGATCAATGAGGGCACGACCAGTTGGAAAAATAAAACCCAGGTAAACAATAAGGTCAGATGATGACTTAATATACGTAGGACAAGAGAGAAACAAAGTGCTCCATTAAGATTTTAATGTCATGGTCTTAAAGTGGCCTTGATTTCTTCATACCATGTGGATTCAACCTATTCATTTACATAAAATTCTTGCCCAACCAGAGGCTTGTACAAAGTGAGTCGTTGATAAATTGTGTCAAATTCATTAATGATCAGTATGGCCCTGGATGATCACTGACTAGTTATTTTCTGAGCTATGTCCTCCACAGAAAGAGGGGTTTGAGCGAGGGGTTTGGTTGCTCCCACAGGGAAGAATTTGATAGAAATTAATAACCATAAGTAATAATTGTCATTGGCTTGATCGCACAATATGCTTACATGTATCCGATGAGCAATGATTATGAAGGATTTATGAAGGCATTAAAGGAGGGCAAGGCTGTGAAGATTTTAATTACAACCAACTAGACACCTACTGACGTCTTTCGAAAAGATTAGAACTTATTCCATAACTTAAGAATGCACGATATCCTGGCATCTTGGTAAAGACCTGAGTTTTCAGATTGAGTAGGTCTGCCAGGGGTTGAGCAAAAAAAAGTAAAACATTCACATCTGAACTTAATCTGGTGAAATTTTTGAACCTCAATTATAGTTTAAATAATCTTTAAAGTTAAAGTTAAAAAAATCTAACCTAAAACAAGAACATTCTACTTACAATGAAATGAGACTCAAACAGCCTTAGATTTCTTACCTGCAACAACATAAAATGAGAAAAAACAAAACAGTGTCTGCAAAGATAGGGTGTTATCTAGATGTATGATCATTCACATTAGACAGGGGAATGAGTGCAAATTTTTCAGGTATGTAATGGCTCAAAACATTTATCTGGAAAAAAATGGACTATTCACTCCAAAAGAACAAAAAATGATTTCCAAAATTACAGGAAGATAGAATTTAGAGAAATAGTGGTATTCAAATTTAAGAAATACAGAAGGAAAAGGTGGAAATGGTAAGTGAAAATCAATTAAGGGTTTTGTTTTGTTTCAAAGTTGGGAATAGTTAGAAAAACATACCTGTGTATATATTTGTGTGCTTATATATAAATTTTAAAAGAAGTCAAGAGAAGAATGGCAAATACTGTATAAGTTTGAAACTACTAAAGAGTAAAACAAATTAATAAAAAGTTTTTGTTGTTGTTGTTGTTGTTTTTCTTTTTGAGAAGGAATCTCCCTCTATTTCCAGGCTGGGGTGCAGTGGTGCGATCTTGGCTCACTGCAAACTTCGACTCCCTGGTTCAAGTGATTCTTCTGCCTCAACCTCCAGAGGAGCTGGAATTACAGGCACGTGCCACCATACCCAGCTAATTTTAGTATTTTTAGTAGAGACGGGGTTTCACCATGTTGGCCAGGATAGTCTTGATCTCCTGACCTCGTGATCTCCTGCCTTGGCTTCCCAAAGTGTTGAGATTACAGGCATAAGGCACTGTGAAGCAGCCAATAAAAAGGTTTTTAATCCATTAAAACTCTACAACTGGGAAAGGAAAAGGAAAAGCGAAAGCATATGGCCATTGTTAGTATACCCCTATCCCTTGGTGACCACTGGCCTGTTATGTGATGAGGGTGAGATCCATGGGAGGGAGATTGCCTTTCTCAACTCCACCAGGGCATATCTGTCAGGTACTAGGAGGAGAAATCAGATGCTGGTGGGCTGTGCACATGCTATATGAAGAATCACGGGGCTGGATCTCGGTGCCTGTGTCATTCTTCACTCACCCTGCAAATATTCCCATGCTGTAGGGAGTGTGACATTAAATGACAAATAAAAATAAAAATCATCATTAAGGAGGAGAGTAAGAGAGAAAGAGAGAGAGACAGAGAAAAGAGAGACTGTGGAAGAAAAGAAA
This sequence comes from Chlorocebus sabaeus, assembly GCF_047675955.1. Lineage (NCBI taxonomy): Eukaryota > Metazoa > Chordata > Mammalia > Primates > Cercopithecidae > Chlorocebus > Chlorocebus sabaeus. The sequence continues at coordinate 44,703,502 of NC_132919.1, forward strand.
TACATGTTTAGTATAGTTCATAGAGCTTCCTGCCAACTTTTGAACAAGGGTCCCTAATTTTCATTTTGCCAAGGGCCTCACAAAGTATGCAGCAAACCCTGCTGTTAACATATATCTGCTAATATTTTGAGAGTAACAAATGGAAGAGTGACAAGACTCTTGCATTAATTCATTTAAAATGTGCATGGGAACAAGGAAATACAATGAGTAGTCTAAGAATATAAAGTGATTAACTGGACAGATATGTTTGGAGCCAAAATCAAAGGGCTCCATGACACACTGGCAGTGTGGAGTGATGAAGGGATCTAAAAGGACCCTCAGGTTTCTAACTTCAATGATTCAGGATTGCAAATATTGGAGGAGCAGTGTCACTATGGTGATCTCGCTTTTGGATATGATGGGATGGAGGTCTCTGTGGGTGGTATATGGAAAAGAATATCAGGTTTAATTGATTCATCATATACAGTATCGATAACTCAGTTAAGAAATTTGGGTTAGAGATGTAGATTTGAGATTTATCACCATAGAGAAGATAATTGGAACTGTAAGAAAAGATTATACAGATGTAGTTTAAGAGAATAAAGGGTGAAAAAGAACAAGTCGAATAATTTAAGTGACATTGAAAAGATTTTTGAGAGGATGATTGAGGAGTCACCAGACAGTTAAAACAATATGGGTTGCCTATTGCCCAGGACACAAAAGAAAATATAATTTCTAATATTTGGTAGTGAGGCAGTCAGATTCTGACATGGATTCCAGTGATCTCTATCTCTCAGTGCTTACACCTGCCTGAGTTCATTTGAGCTGCTCTAACAATATGCCAAAAAAGAGTAATTTGCAAACAACAGAAATTTATTTCTCACAGTTCTGGAGGCTGGAAAGTCCAAGATTAAGACACTGGCTGATTTGGTGACTGGTGAGGGCTCACTCTCTGATTGATACATGGCAGTTTCTCACTGGTACTCATATGGTAGAAGGAGCTGGCTAACTTGCCAGGGACATTTTTATAAGGCACTAATCCCATAATAAATGAATAAATGACGACCATGTTGTTTATCATACTGCAGAAAATAGCACTGCAGAATCTTCATGTAGAAAGGTGAAAGCTATCTGTAAACCTTTCAACCCAAGCTAAATGTCTCCAAAGTGATGTAATCTCTATGTCTTCTTAGACCTGACAAAAAGACTGTGCGAGCTAAAGGTGCTAGCCTAGGAAACAGCCAAATCTATTTCACTCTGTTCTTAAGTAAAATCCATGTAGACGTGAAACCAAAAGCAGTAAGGAAAGCAGGACAGACCGGTAATTAGTATAGTTTCTTTTCCCTTTTCTTATTTTTTTTTTAATCTTTATTTCTTCATAGGGCTACCTCTCTTCCTCCCGTCCCAAAACTTGTCAGTGTTCAAGGAAACATGCAAGCAAACAGCTTGATTCTGAGCCATCACAACCAGACTGTGAATATAAGCTATTGATCTCTGTGTGTAATAAAAAGGTCTCTTTTCTGAAAAAAATCTGAAGACCTAAATCAAGGCAAAATAATAATCCAAAACTATGTCTCTCTGTATTTACAGGCATCATACTTAGGCTGCTGGACAAAACTACTACTGTCTTGGGCAGTCTTATCCCCGGTACAAGTGTCACAGTTGAGCACTGTGAGTGCCCATGTGACTTTCATTCCTTGTAGATGAGCCATAAAAGTGCTAGATGGGCAGGTTCAGTGAGCTGTATGTAGTAAAATTCTTGCACAAGTGTTTTCTCTAGTTTCTGTAAGAAACATTCTCAATTACATGCAGTTTGCACCATAGGGAGGAGGAGAAGAGATTTAAGGTTGGCTCTTCATAAGTGAAAGCAGAAACCTTTAATCAGTATGTGCTCTTCAGTGTGGCTTACTATCTGAGACACCCTAATTACTTTATGGGAAAAGAAACCCATCCATATATTCAAATTGCCCACTGGAATCAAACACCACATGAAAAGAAGCATGAGATTAAAGGGCCAAAATGTATAAAGTGAGTGAAATAATATTTTGTTGCTTTTTAGATTGCGTTCACATTTTCTTCTGCTTTAATTTGGTAATTTATTAGCCAGGGACAAGAGATCATCAGAGTAGATTGATTGATTGATTCATCAGGTTATTAATAAATGCTATCATATATTCAGTCAGAGTAAGCAGCTGCTTACTCTGCTTTCTCTATTTTTGCCTGGTTTAGTTTGGATTGGGGAGGGGAACTAAGATGTTATTTTCCCTGATTTCTATGCAGTTTGAGACAGAAAGCACTTTGTTATGGGGAACCCACTGTCAAGAAAGTCCACTAAATTGAACAATTTTTATGTACTGGAGAATTTTATTTGAATGAATTATGTGGGGATTTTGAAAAAGCTAAACTGCTAAAGATATTAGGTGAGTGAGAGTCAGCATTAAAAAGCAAGGCTTAGAAGCAGGTACTGAAAATTAATTCAATTTATTTCCAAGCCAAGGTCATGCCTTACGCTTGGAAATTGATTTTAAAGGTGGCTGTTGGACATATGAGGGTAAAGCGTTTGGCTTTTATTCTTTAACTCTATTGGCTTTTATAAGAATACCTGATAGTCATAGGGAAGGCACTCATGTTTTTTAATGTCTTTTTTGCCTTCTGATTGTGCAACTTATATGGCAGTAACAATGATGATACGAAAGTAGCTAACTATCTGCTAAGTACTTTATATATAATAACTCATTTAATGTTCTTGACCCTCTGAAGCAGGTTTTATTATCAGCTCTAGAAAATATGCAATTACTTCCAAGTTTGCATAGGTATTTGGTAAACATATCAGCTAGTTTATAGTATGACTGCAATTAAAGAAAAATCTGGATAAATTAAATAAGTTATTGACCAAGCATGGTGGCTCACACCTGTAATCCCAGCACTTTGGGAGGCTGAGGTGGGCTAATCACCTGAGGTAAGGAGTTTGAGACCCGCCTGACCAATACGGTGAAACACTGTCTCTACTAAAATTACAAAACTTAGCTGGGTGCAGGAGGTGGTGAGCACCTGTAGTCCCAGCTACTCAGGAGACTGAGACAGGAGAATTGCTTGAACCCAGGAGGCAGAGGTTGCAGTGAGCCAAGATCGTGCCACTGCACTCCAGCCTGCATGACAGAGTGAGGCTCTGTCTCAAAAAGGAAAACAAAACAAAACAAAACAAAAAAACAGTTATATACTAGAAGGAAAACTGAGCTTAGGGAATGGAGTGGAAGGGAGACCTTCCAGCAAGCCAAGGAACAGAAACCACAGCAGCAAACATGCAACCAGGATGCTTTAAAAAAAAAAAAAAAAAAAAAGAATCTCCAATTGCCGTGCATCTGCTTCATAGTCTGTACTCGGATGGGGGGAAGACAGTAGATCTGGTGCCAAAGACTCTTCAAGTTGAACATGAGTATCTAAATTTATCATTCTGCCAAATCTACCCACAAAGAAACATCTTTGTTAAAAGGAGATCAGGGTGTCCCTAGGAAAGGGAAAGATGAATATGACGTGGCCACAGCTGACAATGTCTAGTACAATTGTGGGGCCATTGTATTTCCCATGCACTTAAATACCTGTAGAAGCTATATGAACATCCCGTGTATAGCCCTGTGGTAAATGCTCTCACCATTATCTCAAAAAGAAATATCATTTGCCATCCAAAACTAGAAACGACTTAATATCTGCATAGAAGATTTACTTTAAACTTCAAACTTTAGCTCTTTGAAGACATTTATTACTGTGATGAGTATAAATGAATTTACACTCGCTTTTCTTATAGAGCATTTGCCATTTCCTCACAGACCTAGAAGAGTCTGAGTATCTGGACTGGTCCATAGACCGGTATTTGGGAACTGCTCCAGATTATCCACAGACGTTGGGGCATCAAGTAGTTTTGTGGCTATCTTTGCATGCTCCTGTCCACCTGCCTCTCCAAACATTCTCTTTGCTAAAAAACACACAGCGGCTCCCAGGCCTTTAAAGTATGAAGTAAGTTCTGCTCTCCAAATCCGCATTTGCCTTCTCTATCCTTGCCTTGCCTGTACATTTACATTACTTTCTAAAATACCTCCAAAGATAGCTACTTGAATATTACACAGCCAAACGTTTTTTCTTTCTTTTTTTTTTTTTTTATTATACTTTAAGTTCTAGGGTACATGTGCACAACGTGCAGGTTTGTTACATAGGTATACATGTGCCATGTTGGTGTGCTGCACCCATCAACTCATCATTTACATTAGGTATATCTCCTAATGCTATCCCTCTCCCCTTCCCTCCAACCCATGACAGGCCCCGGTGTGTGATGTTCCCCACCCTGTGTCCAAGTGTTCTGATTATTCAATTCCCACCTGAGTGAGAACACATGGTGTTTGGTTTTCTGTTCTTGCAATAGTTTGCTGAGAATGATGGCTTCCAGCTGTATCCATGTCCCTAAAAAAGACATGAACTCATCCTTTTTTATGGCTGCATAGTATTCCATGGTGTGTATGTGCCACATTTTCTTAATCCAGTCGGTCATTTATGGACATTTGGGTTGGTTCCAAGTCTTTGCTATTGTGAATAGTACCATAATAAACATACGTGTTCATGTGTCTTTATAGTAGCATGATTTATAATCCTTTGGGTATATATCCAGTAATGGGATGTTTGGGTCAAATGGTATTTCTAGTTCTAGATCCTTAAGGAATCGCCACAAAGAACGCAAACAAATTTATAAGAAAAAACCAAACAACCCCATCAAAAAGTGGGTGAAGGATATGAACAGACACTTCTCAAAAGAAGACATTTATGCAGCCAACAGACATGTGAAAAATGCTCATCATCACTCGCCATCAGAGAAATGCAAATCAAAACCACAGCCAAAATTTTAACCATATTAATCGGCCGCGTGTGGTGGCTCATGCCTGTAATCCCAGCACTTTGGGAGACTGAGGCAGGTGGATCATTAGGTCAGGAGATCGAGACCATCCTAGCTAACATGGTGAAACCCCGCCTCTACTAAAAATACAAAAAATTAGCTAGGCATGGTAGCAGACATGCCCATAGTCCCAGCTACTGGGGAGGCTGAGGCAGGAGAATGGCGTGAACCCAAGAGGCGGAGCTTGCAGTGAGCCGAGATCTCACCACTGCACTCCAGCCTGGGAGACAGCGAGACTATGTCTCAAAACAATAAAATAAAATAAAATAAAATAAAATAAAATAAAATAAAATAAAATAAAATAAAAAGTGTCTCAGATCTTTTACCTGCATCTTTATACATTATTCATTCTTCCTCAGGGTAAAAGAAAAAACAGAGTTTTGGTAACATACTTAGTAGTTAGGGATGACATTCCCCATCTATTGCCATGCATTAAATATATTTTGCAATAAGTAAAATAATTGCAAAAATATTTTGTGCTTAATGTTAGGTTGGAAACATAAAGAAAGAATTCATGTTAGAATTTCACTCAAGATGCTTCAATCACTCATATTCCTAAGTAGAATATTTTGTTAGTAAAGGGGAAAGACAAATCTGCAGTTTCAGGTATTAAAAACCAAAACAAAACCCTCGTACTTCCAGAAAAATGTTCTAAAACATTATTTTTTTTGTGCATATCATTATTAAAAATATTATTTACTCATCTAATTGAACAGAAACCTTTAATTAGAGGTTTGGCCCAAGTCCTATAGAAACAGACTCTGGTAGGCTGAAAAATGTGCCCTGATCCATGAACTCTGTAAATGCTGATTTACATGTCAAAATATGTGATTAATTAAGGATCTTAAGATGGGAAGATGGTTGCAGATTAACCAGATAGGCACTAAATGCAATTATATGTGCCTTTATAAGAGGAAGACAAAGTGAAACTTCATACAGACAGGGTTAGGTAAGGTGACCACTGAGACAGAGATAAAAGTGACACAGTCATAAATTAGGCAATGCTGGGATTCACTGGAAGCTGGAAGAGGTGAGAAAGAATTTAAAACTAATACACAGACTAATGCAAGATAGGCCCAATAGCATGGACTGTGGATATTTGGTAATTTATTACCCAGGATAATGAAGTATGTGGATATGAAGATAAAAGGAATATTAAAACAAACAAAAAGAGGTAGAATGCATTAGTATTCACTAAGACCTTTACCAAGTGTCTACTCTTAATTGCTGGCTACGCATTTCTGGGCACCAAGGATAGACCATTAAGTATAAAAAAGTGGCTACCATAGTAGAGCTTACATTTGGGATATACTAAATTCGAGGAGGATGAAAGCATGTGCACATACCTCGGCAGAGTTCACAGAAAGGAATTCTTGGCACCTTAAAGCAAGATTGAACAAGGGATGGCATACATCTCCTTTGAAAAATGTGAAAAGAATTCTTAGGAATTTAAATCTGGAAGATAAATTTTTAGGTCAATGAGAAAGAAAAGAAAAAGAAACATTCTTATCTCTAAGTAACATCAGTGAATATAAACTGTCATTTTCATTTTCTTTTCTCTTTTAAGACATTGTCAAAACATGAAAGTATGGAGCTATTGAATTCACTAAACATTTAGAAGCATTTTTCATATCTGCTAATGGTTGTGTTAAAATATTGAAAATAGATGTCTCAAATGATTTGTGTGTGTGTGTGTGAGAGGCAACTTTGCAGTTGTGGAGTGAACAGTTCTCAATTAAAATGAGCATCTTATTTAAATATTTAAACTCAGTTGCTCCTTTATTTTTTAAAAAATGATGTCCTGGGGAAATATTAAACAGTACCTTTCAGGGCAATTATTTTATTTATCTATTCAGTAGAAAATTATTGAGCACCTACTATGTGGATTTCATTTTAAGTAGTGATAATAGAAAAGGGAATAATAGTCAAGTATATAAGTAAGTAAAATAAAATTCGATGAATGCTGTGGTAAAGCATTTTCAGGAGCGTGGAGAAATCATTTAATTCAACTGACATAGGTCCAGTTAAATCTGAGTGGATCATAAGATAAGTAGGGGAAGGTAAAAAGAGATGATCCTGACAGGTAAAATAATACTAAATCATGGTAGAGTGAAAATATCAATTAACAGGAGAGTAAAGAAGACATATTTTGGTGCAAAGTTACATGAGCTGAAGAGGGAATCAGATGAAGAGAAAAATTTGGATGAAGTATGTGTCTTGGAAGGCCAGGTGAAATATGTGCATGAGGTTGAAATTTATACCATAGACAAAGAGGCTACTTCAAAAAACACGAAGTAGCAAGATCAGATTAGTAATTTAAATATTTGGTTGGTGATGGCAAAGATTAAGGTAGGGAATCTATTAGAAGATTATCTAAAACCTGACAGAAGTTAAAAAAAAAAATTGTTGAAAAGCAAACAAACAAGGTAGACGTCAGCAAGATGACATATTAGAAAGCTATAGACCATTATTCCTCCACAAAGATATCAAGTTACCAACAAAAGCAATGACAATATCTGTTAGAACTCTGGAGATGAAATGTGAAGCTACGGCACCCAGGTTAGTGTAAAAACAAAAAGGAATTCTAGTGAAAAGGGTAGAAAAATATGTGGTGTCTGGCATTGATGACAACAGCCACTGCCATCAACTGCACGGCTGGGGCTACACACTCCATGGAGCTGGTGGAAGCCCCGCCCCTTCCTGCAGCTGTAGACCCAGGCCTCCTCCTCTGCTGAGCAGGCAGAGCCCCATCCTTGGTTCCAGCCTCCCAAACTGCAGTTGTGGATCCGAGACCCCTGTCCTCTTTATGGAGCCAGGAACAGGCAAGCTCAGCCGGGAACAGCCATTCCTGCCATCGCAGACCTGGGCCTCTGGCTCCTGGAAGCAGACAGGAGCCAGGGCCAAGCAGGAGCCTTGCCCCTTCTGAGTTGGTGGGGCTGGAGCTCTCCGGTGCAGCTGCGGCTGCCCTCCCAGGCACAGGACCCATGTGTTTCTGCAGCCTGCACCCTTGGCACCCCAGGAAGAAACTTCCCATCCCACCTGCCCCACATCCCTTCCTTGCAGGCTCAGGGGTGTCTGCTCCCACTGTCTGGACTCTCTCTGCTCCTGGCACCTGCTCCAATCTCGGACGCATGGTTGAAGCCAAGCCCCCAGGTCGTGAATGGCAGTGGGAGGCAGACAGAGTTCTGGGCAGAAGTGGGTGGGGTCCCCAGTAAGGCCCCACCCTCAGTCCTGGGAGGGCCTGAAGGCTGGGGGCTGAGCTGCCAGTCCTTTAGACTAGAGTGGGGACTCATGGTGCCTCTTCCGGGCCTGCCCTTGGACGCCAATGGATCAATCATGATGCACTTCCTCCCCTCTGAGGTCCATAAAAGCCCTGGGCTCAGCCAGAGCAGGGCAGAGGATGGCCAGAGGAGGAAGAGGGTGGAGAGACTGGATGACTAGCTGCAGAGAGGAGTACCCTTTCCACTGGGAGCTGCAGAGAGGACCCCTCTGCTGAGTTACCCCCTCTGCTGAGAACTTCAGAGAACTTCCGAGACATCACAATGACTTGCCTGCAGAGAGGAGTTACCCTGTCCAAGGCCTCCTCTTTGCTTACAGATGAACATTGGATGGGGACAGCCTGCCAATAGAGAGGAGTTAATCACTTCTCTGAGCTGTTCTAACACTAAATAAAACTCTTCTTCCTCGCCGTTTACTTGTCTGCATACCTGATTCATCCTGGACACAAGATAAGAACTCCAGCAAAAGTGCCATGGCCACCAAGGTTTCTGGCCAGAAAAATTGACACCCCAGAGATCTCATAACAGCATGACTACTTGTGCTCTTCTCCCTATGTAGCACAACACAGATCAAACAGGAGGAAACTTCACCATACCAGGGCTTCTCCCTTAGGACAGAAATAAAAGAGTTGAGCCTGTGTTAAACTTTCTGGCTTGTCTTGAGGCTGCATGAGAAACTGTTTTCTGCCTCATTAGAGTTAGAGGGCTTACAGGACTGGTGGCAGAGTTTGGAAGTTGTTAAAAAAGAAGTGAGAAGTATATTAGAGCCCCAGTTCTATGGGATGATGCCAAGGACAGAAGGAGAGCAAGAGATGGAAAAGGTTTTTGTTTTTTGTTTTTTTTTTTTTTAAAAAAAGAGCATACTACGATCAGCCTGAGTGATGAGGGTCCTTACCTGAATGAATTCAGTATGCAAAAACAGAAGAGGTACTTTTGTTTTGCAAGTGCTCAAATCCTAGCAAAAATTACAAAACCTACAAAGAAACAGAAAACAACATGGCCAAATTAAAAAAGCAAACTAAAACTTCAGAAACAATCTCTAAAGAAGCATAGATCTGTGAGCTGAGTAATCAAGAATTTAAAATAATAGTCACAAGAATGCTTAAGGAGCTGAAAAAATACAAATGGTCAACTGAACAAAAAAACAGAAAAATGGACAAAGTGATAGTGTCATTAGAGGTAGAACCTATAAAGAAAGATTCAATCAGAAGTTCTAGAGTTGGCTGGACATGGTGGCTCATGCCTGTAATCCCAGTACTTTGGGAGGCCAAGGTGGGTGGAACATCTGAAGTCAGGAGTTTGAGACCAGCCTGGCCAACATGGTGAAACCCCGTCTCTACTAAAAATACAAAAGTTAGCCAGGCGTGGTGGTGCACACTTGTAATCCCAGCTACTTGGGAGGATGAGGCCAGGAGAATTCCTTGAACCTTGGAGGCAGAAGTTACAGTGAGCCAAGATCACGCCTTTGCACTCCAGCTTGGGTGACAGAGGGAGATTCTGTCTCAAAAAAAAAAAAAAAAAAAAAAAAAAAAAAAAAAAAAAAAAGAAGAAGAAGGAGAAGGAGAAGGAGTAGTTCTAGAGTTAATTGTTCCTTTAACTCCTTAAGAGGGCCATCAATTCCCTTATGCTCTTTTAGCTTCCTATGGTAGTCCTGAAGCAGCTTATCTGTAGGATCTGCCATGATGAGAAACTTCAGTTTTTTTAGTTCCTCTGACTTAGTGCTCTGAATTAGTGATTTCAAATTACCTGTCTTTATGTTTGACAGTTCCTTATTTTGCCTGATCAAGTCTTCTTGATCAATACTCAATAATGAAATTGAGTAATGATTAATAAAATTGCTGGATCAAATGGCAATTCTGTTCTAAGTTCTTTGAGAAATCACTAAATTGCTTTCCACAATGGCTGAACTAATTTACTTTCCCACCAGCAGTGCATAAGCATTTCCTTTTCTCCACAATCTCACCAGCATCTGTTATTTTTTGACTTTTTAATAATAGGCCTTCTGACAAATGTGAGATGGTATCTCATTGTTGTTTTAATTTGCATTTCTCTAACAATTAGTGATGTTGAACATTTTTTTGTATGCTTGCTCGCTGTGTGCAGGTCCTTTGAAAAGTGTCTGTTCATGTTCTTTGACCACTTTTAAATGGGGTTGTTTGTTTTTTGCTTATAAATTTGTTTATGTTCTTTATAGATCCTGGATATTAGACTTTTGTCAGATACATAGTTTGCAAATATTTTCTCCCATTCTGTAGGTTGTCTGTTTAACTTGCTGATAATTTATTTTGCTGTGCAGAAGCTCTTTAGTTTAATTAGGTCCTATTTGTCAATTGTTTTTTGTTGTTGTTTCAATTGCTTTTGGCATCTGCATCATAAAGTCTTTGCAACCTCATATGTCCAAAACGGTATTTCCTAGGTTTTCTTTCAATTGTTTATATAGTTTTCAGTTTTAGATTTAAATCTTTATTTTGAGTTAGTTTTTGTATATGGTATAAGGAAAGGGTCTAGTTTCAATTATCTGCATTAACATCCCACTGACAGTAATAGATCATCAAGGAGGAAAATGAACAACAATATTTTGGATCTTACAGCTTAAAGTAATGAACCTAATAGACACTTACAGAACTCTGCACCTAAAACCAACAGAATATACATTTTTCTCATCACCACATGGCACACACTCTAAAGTAGACCACACAACTGGGCATGAAACAACACTTATCAAATACTAAAATAAAAATATTGAAATAATATCAACCACATTCTTGGACTATAGTGCAATAAAAACAGAAATCAATGCTAACAAAGTCACTCAAAACCACATAGTTAAATGAAAACAAAACAACCTGCTCCTAAATTTTTTCTGGGGAAATAATGAAATCAAGGCAGAAATCAAGAAATTATTTGGAACTAATGAGAAAAAAGACACAACATACAAAAATCTCTGGAACACAGCAAAAGCAGTATTTAGAGGGAAGTTTATAGCACTAAACATTTACATCAAAAACTTAGAAACATCTCAAATTAACCTAATATTACCTCTAGAGGTACTAGAGAAACAAGAGCAAACTAATCCCAAAGCTAGCAGAAGACAAGAAATAACAAATATCAGAGCTGAATTGGAGGAAATTGAGATACAAAAAAAAGATAACTGAATTCGGGAGCTGGTTCTTGAAAGAATTAATAAGATAGGTAGACCACTAACTACACTAATAAAGAAAAAAAAGAGAGATGAACCAAATAAGCACAATTACAAATGAAAAAGGAGACATTACCACCAACACTACAGAAATATTAAAAAAAAACCCTCAGGGACTATTATGAACACCCCTGTCTAAACAAACTAGCAAACCTAGAATAAGTAAATATGTTCTTAGAGATAAATATGTACAACCTCCCAAGACTGAATCAGGAAAACATTCAAACACTGAACAGATCAATAATGAGTTCCAAAATTGAATTAATAATAAAATATCTACCAATCAGAAAAAGTCCAAGACCAGACAGATTCTCAGACCAGTTCTACCAGATATATAAGAAAAAGCTGGTACCATTTTTAATGAAACTATTCCAAAAATATCGAGGAAGAAGGACTCTTTTCTAATTCATTCTATAAGGCCAGCATTTTCCTTATAACAAAACTTGGCAGAAACAACAACAATAACAAAAAAATTCAAGACAATATCCTTGATGAACATAGATGCAAAAAATCCTCAACAGAATACTAACAAACAGAATCCAGCAGCACATAAAAAAGATAATTCACTGTGATCAAGTAGGCTTTATTCTTGGGATGCAAGATTGGTTCAATATACATAAATCAGTAAATTTTATTCACCACATAAACAAAATTAAATCGGAAACCACATGATCATCTCAATAGATACAGAAAAGGCTTTTGATAAAATTTAATATTCCTTCATATTAAAAAGTCTCAATAAAGTAGGCATTGAAGAAACTTACTTCAAACTAATAAGAGCCGTCTATGAAAAACCAACGGACAACAGCATACTGAATGAGCAAAGGTTGGAAGTATTCCCCCTTGAAAACTGGCACAAGACAAGTATGCCCTCTTTCACCAGTCTTATTCAACATAGTAGTGGAAGTCCTACCCAGAACAATTATAAAAGAGAAAGACATTAAAGGCATCTAAATAGGAAGAGAAGAAGTCAAACTATTCCTGTCCACAGATGATATAATTGTATGTCTAGAAACCCCACAGTTTCTGCCCAAAAGTTCGTTAGTCTGATATATAACTTTAGCAAAGTTCCAGAATACAGCAGCAATGTACAAAAATAAGTAGGATTCCTATACAGCAACAACATTGAAGCTGAGTACAAAATCAAAAACACAATCCCGTTTACAATAGCCACAAATAGAATAAGATACCTAGGAATAGAGCTCAGCCAATGAAGTGAAAGACCTCTACGGTGAGAATTGCAAAACACTACCCAAAGAAATCAGAGATGACACACAAAAAACACACACAAAAATTTCATGCTCATGGATATGGAGAATTTATGTTGTCAAAATGGTCATACTGCCCAAAGCAATTTACAGATTCAATGACATTCCTATCAAACTACCAGTAGCATCCTTCACATGATTATAAAAAAAACTGTTTTAAAATTCACATGGGACCAAAAAAGAGCTCAAATAGCCAAGGCAATCCTAAGCAAAAAGAACAAAGCTGGAAGCATCACATTACCTAATTTAAAACTATGGTCAAGGCTACGGTAACAAAAACAGCATGCTACTGTCCAAAAGCAGACACATAGACCAGTGAAACAGAAGACAGAACCCGGAAATAATGCCACACAGTTGGAAATATCTCACCTTCACAAAATCATATTCATGCATCATTTTAATGGGTGAAATAGGTGTTGTTGGTGGCCATTGGTTTTCTGAGAGCACTTCACCTGACAGAGAGATTTAGAGAACTTTAATGGAGTTACTGAATCAAATGGATGGTTTGGATACTCTACATAGAGTTAAAACAACCATGGCTATAAGTCAACCAGATTTCCTGGATCCTGCTTTGCTGCATCCAAGAAGATTTGATAGAAAAGTACATATTGATTTGCCAAATGAGCAAGCAAAATTACACATATTGAAAGTCCATATGGATCCCATTTCAAAACATGGTGAAATTGATTGTAAAGCAATTTTATGAGGTTTTCAGATGAAGCATACCCTGATAAACGTTTGTATGGAAGCAGATAGGTTTGCAATTTGTGCTGATCATAATTTTATAGTAAAGGAAGACTTCATGAAAGCAATCAGAAAAGTGGCAGATTGTAAGGAGCTAGAGTCAAAATTGTACTACAAACCTGTGCAATTGACTGTAAGATTTTTGATGGCTACATGACAGACAATGATCTCATTAAGTGTATGAATGAAAGTATGGATGAGTAACATCATAACAATTAGTAATTCAGTAATTCAACTTTTAAGATTGGTACAGAATAAATTTGTATGTTTTCTTAATGTTGCATTTATTGCAGCAGACGTTATAAGAGTGTGTTGAAGCTTTTCACATTTGCTATGTGAGCATTTTGCAAAACATTGAAAATGGTTTGAATATAAGAAAGCATTTCTTATGACTTATTTTATACCATTTTTTCTCATCCTAAAATATTGAATAAAGTCTGTTTGATTCAGTTCTTGTTAGAAACAAAACAAAACAAAAACTAAAAAGTGCAGTGAACTTTAGGTACTATGAAGCCGTAAGACTTATTAAACACTATCAAGCAAACCAATGTGGGAGTCCTAGAAAGAGAAAAGAGGAAAAAAAAAAAAAAGGCAGAGAGTTTATTTGTAGAAATAATGGCAGAAAATCTCCTAAATCTGAGGAAATGAGGAAAAAACTAGACATAAGTTTCAAGAACCTCAAAGAACTGGCTGGGCGCGGCGGCTCACATCTGTTATCCCAGCACTTTGGGAGTCCGAGGCGGATAGATCACCTGAGGTCTGGATTCCAGACCAGCCTAACCAACATGGAGAAACCCTGTCTCTACTAAAAATACAAAATTAGCTGGGCGTGGTGGCACATGCCTGCAATCCCAGCTACTCTGGAGGCTGAGGCAGGAGAATGGCTTCAACCCGGGATGCGGAGGTTGCTGTGAACCGAGATCATGCCGTTGCACTCCAGCCTGAGCAACAAGAGCAAAACTCCGTCGAAAAAAAAAAAAACAGAACCTCAGAGAACCATAACTAGACTAAATCCAAAGAGTACCATACTGCAACACATTATAATCGAACTGCCTAAATCAAAGACAAAGACAGAGTCTTGAAAGCAGCAAAAGAAAAGTCATTCATCACACACAAGACAGTTTCTATAAGATTACTGGCAGATTTTTCAGCAAAACTTTGTAGGCCACAAGGGAGTGGGATGATATTTTTAAACTGCTGAAAGAACAAAGAAAAGGGAAGGAATAATGCTATATCTGACAAAACTGTCTTTAAAAGTGAAGCAGAGAGGTAGAGGTAGAAAGATTGCTTGCACCCAGTAGTTCAAGACTAGCCTGGGCAGGACAGCAAGACTCTGTCTCTACAAAAATTTTTTTTAAAAGTAAGTTGAGTGTGAGTGGCATATGTCTGTAGTCCTAGCTACTCAGGAGGCTAAGGCAGGAGGATTGCTTGAGCCTGGGAGGTTGAGAATGCAGTAAACCATGATTGTGCCATTTCACTCAACGTGGGCAACAGAGCAAGATGTTGTCTCAAAAAAAAAAAAAAAAAAAAATTGGCCAGGCATGGTGGCTCATGCCTATAATCCCAGCACTTTGGGAGGCCAAGGCAGGTGGATCACCTGAGGTCAGCAGTTCGAGACCAGCCTGACCAACATGGAGAAACCCCATCTCTAATAAAAATACAAAATTAGCTGGGCGTGGTGGCAGGTGCCTGTAATCTCAGCTACTCGGGAGGCTGAGACAAGACAATTGCTTGAATCTGGGAGGCGGAGGTTGCAGTGAGACAAGATTCCACCATTTTCCAGCCTGGGAAACAAGAGCAAAACTACGTCTCAAAAAAAGAAGGAGAAGGAGAAGGAGAAGGAGAAGGAGAAGGAGAAGGAGAAGGAGAAGGAGAAGGAGAAGAGGAAGAGGAAGAGGAAGAGGAAGAGGAAAGAGAAATTAAGATTGTTTCGGATAAACAAAAGCAGATGCAGATGGAGGTCATTACCACTAGTCTCACTTTACAAGAAATGCTAAAGTTGGTCCTTCAATTTGAGATGAAAATTTGATAGCTAGAAACTTGCAGCTTTACAAAAAATATAAAGTTTTCTGGCAAAGGTAAAAATACAGACAAATGTACTAACCTGTACTACAGTAATTTTGGTACATAGAATTTAAATGACAAAAACCATTAAATTACAAATCAATGTTAATAAGTATATAGTATATAAAGATAAAAATTTAACATTGATAACATAAAGAGTGTGGGGTGGAGATTTTTATGTGATTTAAATTAATCTGTTATTAGATTAAAACAGAATTTTATATTTTAAGATGTGTTATATAATTGCAATGGTAATCATGCACATACACAATTTATAGAATTTACACAAAAGGAAATAAGAGAATCAAGCATATGGCTGCAAAAAAATCAACGAAACACAAAGTCAGGAAACAAGAGAGGAAAGGGACAAAAAAGCTACAAGATATATAGAAAACAATAAATAAAGTGGTAATAATAAATCTTCACTATCAATAATTATTTTAAATGTAAATGGATTAAACTCCACAATGAAAAAGACAGATTGACTGAATGGATTAAAAATATATAATTCACCTATATGCTATAGATAAGAGACATACTTTATATCTGGAGATATACATAGGCTGAAGCTGAAAGGATGAGAAAAGATATATTTCATGCAAATGATAATCAAAAGAGAGCAGGAGTGGCTATACTAATATTAAAAATAGGCTAATTTTTTAAAGGCTAAATAGACAAAGGAGGCATTAGATAATAATTACAGGGTCCATTCACCAAGAAGACATAACAGTTATAAATTGTTATTTGCCAAACCATAGAACTCTTAAATATATGAAGCAAACCTTGACAGAATCAAAGAAAAAAATATACAGTAACACAAAAATAGTAGGAAACTTCAATATCTCACTTTTCATAGTGGATAGAACCAGGCAGAAGATAATAAAGAAATGCAGGACTTAAAAGTGCTGTAGGTAAATTAGACCTAATAAACATGTAGAGAACACTCCATTAAACAACAGCTGGTTATATATTATTCCATAGTAGCCAAAGCAATCTACAAATTCAATGCAATCTCTATCAAAATCCCCAATGGCACTTTTTACAAAAATAGAAAATTCATCTGAAAAATATAGATAATGTCAAGAAACCCAAAGTAGCCAAAATAATTTTATAAAAGGACAGAAGTGGATCATTTACATTTCTTGATTTCAAAGCATATTACAAAGCTGTAGTAATTAAAACAGTGTGATATACTGACATAAAATCAGACAAATAGACCAGGCAAATAGAATAGAGAGCACAGAAGTAACCCCTTGCTTATATGGCTAAATTCAACAAGAGTTCCAAGACCACTCAATGGAGAAAAGGCAGTCTCTTTAACAAGTATTATTAAGGAAAGTAGAGATCCACCTGCAAAACAATAAAGTTGGGCCACTATCTCATACCATTTACAAAAATTAACTCAAAATAATGGGTTAAATATCTAAATGGAAATCTTAAAATTATAAAATTCTTAGAAGAAACCAGGGTAAAATCATGACACTATACTTGGCAATGATTTCTTGGATATGACACCAATAGCACAGGAAACAAAATAAAAAAATAGACAAATGGGATTACATCAAACTTAAATACATTTTTGTATCAGAAAACACAATCACCAGAATATATAGACAATCTGTAGAGAGCAAGAAAATATTTGCTAATCATGTATCTAATAAGGGGTTAATAGCCAGAATATTATTTAAAAACTCCTACAAGTCAATACAAAATTAAACAAAACAAAAACAAACAACCTGATTAAAAAACACATAAAGGACTTGAATAGACATTTGTCTAAAAAAGACCTAAACATATAAACAAATGCTCAACATCACTAATCACCAGAAAAACACAAATCAGAACTACCAGATATCAAAACAATCAGATATCACCTCATACCTATTAGGGTGTCTTCTATTTAAAAAAAAAAAAAAAAACCTAAGCAAATAAAAAATAGCAATTGTCAGTGAGAATGTGCAGAAATTAGAACTATTTTACACTGCTGGTGGCCATGTAAAATGGTGCAACTATTGTGGAAAATAACATGGAAGTGTGTAAAACAATTAAAAATAGAACTACCATAAGATTCAACAATTTCACTTCTGTGTATGTATCTAAAAAATGAAAGTATAGTCTCAAAGAGATATTTGCACACCAGTCTTAATAGCAGCACTATTCATAATCGCCAAGATGTAGATGCAACCCAAATGTTCATCAAGAGATGAACAGATAAACAAAATGTAATATATACATCCAATAGAATATTATGCTGCTTTAAAAAGAAAGAAAACCTTGCCAGGTGCTATAATGTGGGTAAACTTTTAGGACATTATGCTAAATAAAATAAGTCAGTCACACACACACACAAAAACAAATATTGTGTGATTCCACTTGCATGAGGTGCCTAAAGTAGTTGAATTCATAGATACTGGTGATTGTGAGGAGTTGTAGGGAGAGGTATTCATAGTTATTTAGCTTGAATAGACATCAAAGAGGGTGTCACAGCCCTTGCCTGGGGAGCCCTAGGTCTGGACCACAGCTCCTCTCTCCAAATCACTGGCAATGTGGCCAGCAGGGCAGGGAGTGTGTTTCACCTGTTTGTGTTACACCTCTTTCAGTCCTGCCATTTGTTGAGTCCTGAGCTCTTGTCCCATGTCCAGGAACAATGAGGAATTCAAGCAATGGAGGGTGAGCTAGGCAAAGAGGTACTTCATTCAGTGACAGTACAACTATTAGGAGATACAAAGTGAGTAGCTTCTTTCCACAGACAGGTTGTCTTGACAAGTGGGCATCCCTGAACAGAGAGCCGACCTGGAGTGGGTAGCTCCTATCTGCAGGCAGGTCATCCCATCAGTTGTGCAGCTCTGGGCGAAGAGGAGACCTGGAGTGGGTAGCTGCCTGAGTCTGGCTGGGTTCAGGGTTTTATGGGCTCAGAAGGAAGGAAGTGTGTGCTGGTTGGTCCATGGGCAGCCATATGTGGGCCAAGAAAAGTACAATAAGTTCTCACTCTGGGCTGTGGACTCCACCTGGAACTGACAGCTCCACCTCCATGCTTTAGCCTATCCCTGGCTTTAAGGTAGGCTTCACTGGGGACCCATCTTTTTCCATCCAGGAGCCTGTCTGCCTTCTGCTGCCATCTATATGTAATCCACAGCACCTAAGCTGTTCATGTTAAGGCTGATGCCGAGCTGCCCTAACCTGAGCTCAGTTTCCCTCCCATGCTCATCGGCATCCAATTCTGGAGGGCGCTGAGGCAGCAGGGGGCTGGCACATCAGTGCCACCCCAAGTGTGTGCACACCTGGCTGGGTGGTGACAGTGACTGAGCTCAGCCACAATTTCGCTCCGAAATTGGAATAGGTGCCGGGAGCTGGGAGAGACCAGGCAGCAGGAGCATTTCAGAAATGAGGCTGCTGCCTCGTTTCTGAGGCTGTGGGGCTAGGCAGGCTTCCCAGGCTCCTGAGAGTGCAGGAATGCCCAGGACCACAGCCAAGGGTGGGTGGCCGCAGCTGTGCCCCAGAGGGTGGGGCTCCCACCCCATCTAACTGAGAAAGGGGTAGGACTCCCGCCTGTTTCTGGCTCCCACCTGCTCTGTGGAGTGCACAGCCTCGGCTTTGCCTTCACCAGTGCAACTGGCATCTTCGCAGTAACTATTCCAGATCGGCCACTGCTACCATCAAGGTCTGTGGATTTGTTTCACGATAATGTGAATATACTTAACATTACTAAACTGTACATTAAAAAGTGATTGAAATGGTAAGTTTTATGTTTTGGGGCATGCATGCCTGAAGTTGATTGAAGGACTATTAATGTGCATGGGGAGATAACAATTTCAGGTAAGTGTTTTAACAATGCCAAGGTGATGCAGAACAGTATGCTCTATCTGTTACACTTAATTTTTCAGTTCTTTTCTCAAAATCATATAAGCATGTTGTACTAAACACGACATACCCTAGAGCATTATATCTTCTCTTCCAATGCTATTGAAGTTAATTTGCCGAACATCTTGGCTTTAATTACCTCTTCAATGCCTGCTGTAGAACTTTTTGCTAAAATAGAAAATCAGGAAAATTAGGTTGTTAAAATCAGTGCTTTAAAAAAATATATTTTTTTCTTACGTGAGCATAAAGGTGACTCAAGCATCCCATACGCTGTAATTTGAAAAGATTGCCCAGAAGGAATCTTCTTCTATCCCAGGCATATGCGTTTGAGAGTCTGGGCTTTTCCTTGCCTCTCTTAATCATAACTTCACTGTGTGATACTGTGCATATACAATACACATAACGCTCCTCCGTCAGCCATTCATTTCCAGTTTCAAAGCATATGTGATGCTTAGTAGACTCATTACACTTCCAATTGTAATTCAAATAAGAACAGGCTGGATATTTACTCCATCATTTCAAATCAGCAGAGACCACCAAATAATGATAGATTTTAAGAAGCATCTTCTTGAACATAGAAAACTTGGATTTTATTAAGACTGAAACATAAGGAAAAGTGAAGCCAATATTTGTTATCCTGTCCAGCCAAAGCAGCAGTTCTTGTAAGAATACAAGATTTTACATCCCAGCAAGGACTGAAATAAGAGTAAGACTGAAACTAATCATAGTGATACATTAATAAATATGGAGTTGTCATTATAAAAGAGATATGATTCCTTCAGGAGGGGGTACATTGTTTATTTGAACACATAAAACAATACTTTGAATTTAAATATATTTCCCCCTTACAAAATGAAGGAGGCAGTGGAATATGCCCGAGGCCAGAGGGCTACAAATTTGCTAGGTTCTGTTGATATTCCTCAGCATCCTTCCGCAAGGGCCTTAACCTCACTGACAGGTATAGAAAGTTGTGCTCAAATTACAAGCTGTCCTGTTGCTGCAAATGAAAGGTGAGAGAAAAAAAGACTTTGTGGAACTCTGCCCCCAGGCTTTTGTCAAGAAGAAAAGAAAACAAATTTAGGAGACACTTCTTAGCATCTGGACGTCTTTTCATTCAAGGCATAAATTTGCATAAATTTATTAAACAAAATTTTATTGGCCTGCCAGAATGGTTGGCTTCTCCCCAGAATTGATACCACTTTTACTCTGATTCCTGCTACACATTTCTTTTATCACCATTCATCATCTTATACTCTATTGTCGTTATTTTCCTTCTAGATTTTTATCACTGGTTTATATCTTCTAAAAGCTTTTTATTCTTTTTTCAGTTCTAAAAACTTTTTTCTAATGCTAGATTATCCTTTTTTGTTTTTCCTGTTTATTTCATCTATTGTTGTCTTCTAATTATGATATTAAAACACAGTTTAGCTTCCTTTTAAATAATTCATCTAATTATTAAAATCACCACATTCCAAATATTTTATTTTTTCTTAGCTGTTAATTTTGTCCCATTTTTCATTAATTCTAATCTATTTAACTGTCTGTGCTTTTTAAATTAATTTTTTGTGCCATTTTGCTCTTAATTTTTTAATTTTATGACTTGGTCACATGATTGGTAGCCTGTAAGAATCCCTGTCTTTAAGAGGATATTTTAGGGATCATTTTCTACTCATGTATATCTAAAACCACCACACTGGCTTCCTCTAATGAACCTCTCACCTATTCCAAGATTAATTCTTCCAAAAACCTTATTTATACAATTTTGGAGATACTCTGGCTAACTCTGCTTAGGCAAAACAAAAAATTCTTGCTATTTTTTCTTTGCAACAGTCTCATTCTGTCACCCAGGCAGGAGTGCAGTGGCACAATATCAGCTCACTATAACCGCCACCTTCCAGGTTCAGGTGATTCTCATGTCTCAGCTTCCTGAGTGGCTGGGATTACAGGCTCCCGCCACCATTCCCAGCTAATTTTTTTTTGTATTTTTAGTAGAGACGAGGTTTCACCATGCCGGCTTGGCTGGTCTTGATTCTTGTATATTTTAATTCTCAATTTCAATGTCACTTCCTCTGAGAATTCTTTAACTTCCCTAGTTGCCTACAGTATGTACTTCCATAACCCTTTGGTATGTCCACTAGTTTGACAATTTACTATATTAAAACCATATCAGTCTGTCTTAGTGTTGCACACACTTCAGTTAACATAGTGTTAGTTCATAAGAGATGCCCAGTAATTGTTGAATGAATGAATGAAGTGGACACAGCTAATTAATTAGGATGGTGGTGTTTCTTCTCAAATTAGAATTTTCAGTTGTTATTTTAAGAACCTCCGTATTTCTGATATCGGTCATCATTAGTTCCTTTGGTAAAATGAATAAAAATGCCTGTTATGAATTTGAAGAGAGGCTTCTGGTGAGGAGGCAGTTCTCGGGAAATACATGTACTCCACACAGGGTTCAATGATCTCAGCTTGACACATCAGGTTAACCAATTCTTGTGGAGACAGTAGTTTCAGGAGATGCTCTGCCTTTTAAACAAACAAGCTATCTAAAAATATTTTAAAAAGCCAAAGGTTTTCTTTCTTAAAATTATTAGACTTGAAAATGATACACTTGAATGTTCTCTCAATTAATACTATCCCTCCACTGAACTGTAAATTGATATGATTTTAATTTATTTTTTATTTATAGTTAGGAAATCTGATTAATTAACTTCCTGATGCAGTTCAATGTTATATGATGAAGAAATAATAGGATTTTAGAGCATTAATCTTCTCATATTCAGGATTTTAGATGGCGTCTCTCTAGTTACCAGGAAATGTATTGCTTAATGGCAACATGTGGATTGTACATTTTTACTATTTTTAATCTCAGAAGAAATTTTGCTATGATTCCTACCCTAACATTGATTTTTCCCTCTTCCTGGCTCTTATTTGATTCCTTGGAATGCTGTACAGCATTTGTGTTGACATTTGCATTATTTGGTCAAAGTATGCATTGCTTCCTGATGCAGAGTGTACACTATTTTACTAAAATGCAGAAATTATTGTATTTCTCCCCTATCCAAAATAAAGCTATTTTAAAATTTATCTAAAATATATTTCAATTTATTTATTGATTAACATGAAGTGTTTGCTTTTCAGGTAAATATCCTACACAAGAAGCAAACAGATTTTCGTCTTTACTGATGGACAATTGATAATTTCTTTTAATACTGAAGATATGTTACAAATAACATAATATTCCTTGCAGCTTTTAAAGATTTTTTTACTCTAGTACTTAACTTTCTTATTCCTGAACTCATAAACAAGAGTGATTTAAAAGACGAACTACGTGTAGAAGTTATCTAAAATCCTACCATAAAGAGTAATAACATAGCCGTTATTAACTTTAGCACATTTTCTTCCTTTATTAGTTAGCATATTTTAACATGAGTATGGAAACATTTTGAGAACATACTGTGTATTGTGAATATTTCTCCATACTATTAAAAAGTATTTATGAATGTTTTCTATTTTCAGGCATATTATAAACTAGAATCATTTCCTTTAATGTTTTCAATGTTTGTCATTAAAAATAATGCATTAGTGAACATCATTGTAACAAAATAATACGTCCCTGTTTCTCATTTTCTTCTGATATATTTTTAAAAGAAGAATTACTGCTTCTAGGTATATGAGCTTTTTAATGAAAATTGTTACCTGTCAGCATGCACCAATGGACACTCTCACCAGCAATGTACTTGAATGCTAGTCTGTGCACCCTCAAAGCTATTATTCTTTAAAAATCAAGCAACTTCAAGGCAAATGATTATACCCTATACTTATTTTTATTTTTATTTATTATTATTATTATTTTTGAGATGGAGTCTCACTCTGTTGCCCAGGCTGGAGTGCAGTTGCACAATCTCAGCTCATTGCAAGCTCCACCTCCCACGTTCAGGCCATTCTCCTGCCTCAGCCTCCCAAGTAGCTAGGACTACAGACCCCCGCCACCACACCCGGCTAATTTTTTTTTTTTCTTCATATTTTTAGTAGAGACACGGTTTCACTGGTGTTAGCTAGGATGGTCTGGATCTTCTGACCTCATGATTTGCCTGCCTTGGCCTCCCAAAGTGCTGGGATTACAGGTGTGAGCCATCGTGCCTGGCCTGATTATACCCTATTGTAATCTGCATTTCCTTGATAACTGTGACCATGAATATTTTTTCATGAATTTATTAGACATTTACCTCTCTCTTTCAGTGAATTGTGCCAGGGTGCTCCTTGAATAAAACTTTCATGTCCTCTGGCAATTTCTTCAATATCCTTCTTTTGATTCAGGGGAAAATAAAACCCAGAGCCTTTCATATTAACATGGAACAGAACTTCACTACTCTATGTGTACTTCCCAGAAGCACCATCATCATGGAGGTGTTTAATCATTCCTTTTTGATAGACTTATTAGAACAGTATGTTCTATGATATTTTACCAAGGAACATTTGTTTGTTTCAAGAGAAGCTTTTAGGTGTTCTGTTAAAAATAAGGTTCTCTAGTCAGATAAATTAGAATACAGTTGGCCGGGAGTGGTGGCTCACACTTGTAATCCCAGCACTTTGGGAAGCCAAGGCAGGTGGACCACAAGGTCAGAAGTTCAAGACCAGACTAGTCAAGATGGTGAAACCCCATCTCTACTAAAAATGTAAAAATGCAAAAAAATTAGCTGGGTGTGGTGGCAGGTACTTGTAATGCCAGCTACTTGGGAGGCTTAGGCAGGAGAATTGCTTGAACCCAGGGGGTGGAGGTTGCAGTGAGCCGAGATCGTGTCACTGCACTCCAGCCTGGGCAACAGAGTGAGTCTCTGTCTCAAAAACAAGCAAACAAACAAACAACAACAAGGAAACAGTTGCATACAATTTAGTAAGTTTCCCACTATGGCATTTTAAAGAGTCTTTAGAAATAAATAAAAAATTATCTTTATAATTTTTTTCTGATCATACATATTATGAAAAATTATCTCAGTAAATCCAAATAATATGTAAAATAGAAAGATGCCAACAAAAGCCACCTGAAATCTCATTATGCAAAGATGGCACCATTATCCTTTTGATGTCCTTTTTCGTATACATGCATGTTTTAGAAAATCGGAATAATAAAATAACTTGAAGTTGCTACATAACTGCTCAAACGTCTCCACGGTTTTTGATGTCACACAGGTTAAAAATCAATGTCTTTTTCATGTCTAGTAGGGATATGCGTGATGTGGTCTTTTGTCTCTATTCATCTTCCTCTCTAGCAGTTTCTCCCACACTCCAGTCTAACACTGCTGTCGTTCTTGCTGTTTCCACCTTGGGGCTTCTCTACGTTGTACTTCTGAATTCTGGTCCACTCTTTTCCCAGATAATTGTTTTGACTGCTTGCATCCTCACTTCACTCAGACCACTGGTCATATGGTATCTTAATACAGAGGGTTTCCCTGACTCTCCTATCTAAATTAGTACTCCCACCACACTTCATCTTTCTCTATTGCTTTAACTGACATCATTTTTCTTTATAGCAATTATAACTGCTTGATATATTACATAATTATTTATTGTCATGTAACCCAGGAAAGCACAGAACTTGTGAGTGTTATTTACTGCTCTATTCTTGTCAGTTTGAGCAGCTCCTGGTGACAGGCATGAACTCAATGTTTGTTGAATATGTTGGGAATTAATGACTAAATTTTTCATAGTGGGAGGTAAATATCTCTCTGATACCATTGTCTGTTGTTTATGGATTTTGTCTATGATTTCTCTAAGTGTACTGTTTTAATCACAAAGGTCCTCTCATTTCCTAGGTTGTAAATAGAGCCTACTAAATTTTATTAATGTTTTGAGGTGTTAGATTTTATGTTTTTAATCCATCTTAATTTTTTTTTCGGATTGTATCATATGAATCCAACTTTATTGTCTTTCTGCTGGATAGCCAATGCTATCAGCTCCATTTATTGAGTGAATCATTTTCTCTATTAATTTGTAGTACTTTCTATTCTCATAAGTTAAAATCCATAAAAATCAAGACCTATTTTTGCTACTCTTTTCTGTTTCACTGATTTATTGGTCTATGCTTATTCTAATGCCATTCTGTTGTAATATATTTGTTATTTGTCCCCTTGTCTTTGTTTTCATAATATCCTTGGCTATTTTACACACAGTCTTAAATATGAGTTTTAATACTATTTTTTACATTTCAAAACATTCCCTTGAAATTATATTTAAAATTTTATTAAATATATGTATTAATTATGGGAAAATTTATATTTTTATGTTATTAAGTCTTACTATCCAAGAATAGGTGACTGTTGTTTTCCATTCATCAAGAAAATTTTATCATTTTCTCTATATAGCTCAGTGCTTTTCTCGTTATTTTAAGATACTTATAATTGGTATACAAATAAGATCTATTAATTTGTGTATATTTTCTTTAACTATTTTTTCAAATTATCTTATTTGTTATATTTTTTAACGAAGAGCCTTTCTGTACAATAATTTCATTAGCAAAATAATATTTTAATATTTACCAAAGTTTATAAAGTTCAACTCAATGGATTTACTAAAAGCTCTAAAATAATATAGAATAACAGCAAAGTAAATGACATCCCTAATTTGTTACTATTTTTGGAAATGACTTTATGCTTTCCTTGATTTTTGGTAAATAGTCTTATTCATATTTAAGATATTTCCTTCAATTCTCAATGTATTTAGAGTCCTTATTAACATACTCTTGAATTTTATTGTGTCTTTCACCATTTATTAAGATAATATAATTCTCCCATATAACTATTGTTATGAATTTTAATATAATGAATGACGTATTTTTGAAAATAAAATTTTGCTTTATTTTTAATAAACTGTTTTATTATATTTGCTATTGTCTTATTTTAAATTGTTTTATTTTTACTCCTGATGTTACCTGTGGCAGGAATTCAAGTTACCCTGAGTTACCAGCATCATAAACATATGGGTCTGCAGCAACTTCAATCTTTGCCTCCTCAGAAGAGAAAATTCCACTGAGCGGCATAAAGCAGAAAAAGAGACAGAGGCAAATTTCAGAGCAGGAGTGAAAGTTTTCTAAAAAGCTTTAGAACAATGAGAAAAAGAAAGAAAGCAAAGAAGGAAAGTACAACTTAGAAGAGCGCTAAGCCGGCAACTTGAGAGACCAAGTGCGCAACTTGACTTCTTGACTTGGGGTTTTACACTTTGGCATACTACTAGGATCTTGCATTACTTCTCCCCACTTTTCAAATCTTATTGGGAAGCTGCTGATCAATTTCGGGTATTTTCTATCTATTAGGAGACTGCCTTTTTCTGGCGCTGGCTGTGACCAATTACTTTAGAGAAACAGTTAACAACTGCCTGACCATCACACCTGATGGTTGCCCAACACTCTTGGTTTGTTGGAGGAGAGCCCTATCCTGCCCTGCGATTACCTGACTGGATACCTAGTGTAACACTGACAGTCTCAATATTTTGGTAAGGAATTTCAGATCATTCACATCTAGTATAATGACTGATAAACTTGATGTTTATATCTTCCTTTTTGTTTCTCATTAATTATGTTTCTTTTGTCATTCATTCCTTATTTTTGTTCATGTGATTAAGTTATTTTTAAACTACTAAAAATTACCAGTAATTTTTCTCTTCCACTAGTACCTATGTTCTTTTGAATTGTCAGATGTTTTTATATCTTATGACACTCTATTACTCTACCGCTTCTCCTCATCAAGGCTCAAGTGAGAAAATAAACCATGAATCTATTTTATGTAGTGAATTAACTTAACTAGAATGTGCATCTAGAATGACATTAGCTATTTGTCATCCTTGGAATAATTTTTTTAAAATACTCAAATAATTTTTGCAGGCTTAATATCTCTCAGAATGTCAGTTGTGGAAGGATGCTGTATAAGATTAAAATTTGGGAATATGTAAATCATCCCTCTCTCCTTACCCCTTTAATTTTATCCTCTTTGTTGTGTGATACATTAATTTACTAGTGACAGGCCCATATCTATTTATTTTACTGTAGTAGGTGAGTGATACCTTGACAAGGGATACAATTCTTAGCTTGAAGTAGTTTTTCCTCAGTAACTTATAGCTGTTATCTGACCATCCTCTCAATTCTAGCATATTTCTTATCTTAATCCAACTATTTTGTCTTTCTTATTTTAAAAATGCTTTTATTTGAAAATACATAATATTTCCTTTTATTTTAGTAGTCCACAAGCTTTGCTAGGTTATTTGTAGGTATATATCTTTTCTCATCAATGTTGCCTAAAATTTCAAGTCTTATTAATTAAGATCCAAATTTTTATTTTAATCTTAGGAATTTTTTTATTTGATTATTAAATGTATTGCCCGTGATTCTTTTTCTCTACCTGGCATTCTTTCATTTGCATATGACATCAATAAATAAGCCTTACAAGATTTTTCTTATTCTTTATTTTCCTTCCTTCCTTCCCTCCCTCCCCCACTCCTTCTCTCCCTCCTTCGCTTCCTTCCCTCAATCCTTCTTCTTTCCCTTTCTTTTTGCTCTCTCTCTCTTACCTTTGCTTGCCTTTCTGCCTTCTTTCCATCCTGACTATGCAAATTGATGTATTCTTTGCAGGCCATTAATATTTGTTGCAGCGATGACCACTGAATTAGTCCATTCTCACACTGCTAACAAAGATGGACCCAAGACTGGGTAATTTATAAAGGAAAGAGGTTTAATTGACTCACAGTTCTCTGTGGCTGGGGAGGCCTCAGGAAACTTACAATCATGGTGGAAGGAGAAGCAAACACATTTTTCTTCACATGGCAGCAGGAAAGAGGAGTCCTGAGCAAAAGGGGGAAAGCCTCTTATAAAACCACCAGGTCTTATGAGAACTCACTCACTATCACAAAAACAGCATGAGGGTAATCGCCCTCATGATTCAATTATGTACCACTGGGTCCCTCCTATGACATGTGGGAATTATGGGAACTGCAAAATTAAACTTGGGTGGGGAACAGTCAAACCATATCATTCCACTCCTGGCCCCTCCCAAGTTTTATCTCTTCATATTTCAAAACACAGTCATGTCCTTCCTACAGTCCTGCAAAGTCTTAACTCTTTTCAACATTAACTCAAAAGTCCACAGTCCAAAGTCTAATCTTAGACAAGGCAAGTCCCTTCCACCTATGAGCCTGTAAAATCAAAAACAGGTTAGTTACTTCCTAGATACAATGGGAGTACAGACATTGGATAAATACACCTATCTGAAATGGAAGAAATTGGCCAAAATGAAGGGGTTGCAGGCCTCATGCAAGTCCTAAATCCAATCAGGCAGTCATTAAACATTAAAGTACCAAAATGATCTTGCTTGATTCCATGTCTCACATCCAGGGTATGCTGATGCAAGTGGTGGGTTCCCACAGCCTCGAGTAGCTCCACTCCTGTGGTTTTCCGTGGTACAACCCCCCCTCCTGGCTGTTTTCATGGCTGGCATTAAGTGTTTGTGGCTTTTCCATCTGCATGGCATGGTGCAAGCTGTAAGTGGATCTACCATTCTGGGGTCTGGAGGATGCTTGCCTTCTTCTCACAGCTCCACTAGGCAGTATTCAAGTGAGGACTCTGTATGGCGCTCTGTCCCCACATTTTCCTTCTGCAATGCACTAGCAGATGTTTTCCATGAGGGCTCTGCCCCTGCAGCAGATATCTAGGCATTTTCATTCATCCTCTAAAATCTAGACGGAGGTTCCCAAACCTCAATTCTTGTCTTCTGCACACCCACAGGACCTGTACCACATGGAAGGTACCAAGGCTTGGGGCTTACACCTTCTGATGCAACAGTCTGAACTGTGCCTTGACCCCTTTTAGTTACAGCTGGAGCTGAAGCAGCTGGGATACAGGCAACCATGTCCCAAGGCTGTGTAGAGCAGGGAAGACTTGGCTCCACTCAGGAAACCATTTTTCCCTCTTAGACCTCTGGGTCTGTGATGGAGGGGCTGCCATGAAGGTCTCTGACATGCCCTGGAGACATTTTCCCCAGTGTCTTGGCATTCACATTTGGCTTCTCATTACTTACGTAGATTTCTGCAGCTGGTTTTAATTTCTCCTAAGATAATGGGTTTTTCTTTTCTATCACATTATCAGGCTGCAAATTTTCCCAACTTATATGTCATCTTTCATCTTGAATGCTTTGCTGATTAGAAATTTCTTTCACCAGATACCTTAAATCATCTCTCTCAAGTTTAAGGTTCCACAGATCTCTAGAGCAGGGGCAAAAATCCACCAGTCTCTTTGCATAACAAGAGTCGTCTTTACTCCGGTTCCCAATAAGTTCCTCATCTCCATCTGGGACCACCTTAGCCTGGACTTCATTGTCCATATCACTATCCACATTTTGGACAAAGCCAGTCAACAAGTCTCTAGGAAGTTCTAACATTTCCCACATCTTCCTGTCTTCTGAGCCCTTCAAGTCTCTAGGAAGTTCCAAATTTTCCTGTCTTCTTCTGAACCCTCCAAACTGTTCCAGCCTCTACCTGTTACCCAGTTCCAAGCCATTTCCACATTTTTGGGTATCTTTACAGCAACACCCCACTCTCTGTGGTACCAATTTACTATATTAGTTCATTCTCTCATTGCTATAAAGAACTGCCCGGGACTGGGTAATTTATAAAGGAAAGAGGTTTAACTGACTTATTGTTTCACAGGGCTGGGGAGGCCTCAGGAAGTATACAATCCTGGTGGAAGGGGAAACAAACATGTCCTTCTTCACATGGTGGCAGGAGAGAGAAATGCAGAGCAAAGGGATAAAAGCCCCTTATAAAACCATCAGATCTTGTGAGAACTCACTCACTATCATGAGAATAACATGAGGGTAACCACCCCCATGATTCAATTACCTCCCACTAGGTCCCTCCCATGACATGTGGGGATTATGGGAACTACAATTCAAGCTGAGGTTTGGGTGGGGACACAGCCAAACCATATTAACCACCCTCTCTTTTACCTCATCTAAGGCTATTACTTTTTATTAGTAGTAGTAGTATTGAGACAGAATCTTGTTTTGTTGCCCAGACTGGAGTGCAGTGGTGTGATTGCAGCTCACTGTAACCTCTACCTTCTGGGTTCAAGTGATTCTCGTGCCTCAGTCTCTTGAGTAGCTGGGATTCGAGGCATGTGTGACCACACCCAGCTAATTTTTTGTATTTTTAGTAGAGGCAAGGTTTTGCTATGTTGACCAGGCTCGTCTCAAATTCTTGGTCTCCTGTGATCCACCTGCCTTGGCCTCCTAAATTGCTGGGATTACAGGCATGATACACTGTGTCTGGCCTAAGGTTATTTCATTTTTATTCTATCAAATATGTTATGCTATCATCTTTTTGAGTGCTCTTGTTACTTTTTTTTTTATTCAAATATTTACATATCAACCTCAACATGTCTGTGTTTTCAAGATCCTTTTTGTTCTGAGTGTGTTACTTGTTCTTTCTTCAGATTTATGAAATCTATGTATGCATTTCTATAGTTTTTTGTCTACCGATTGATGAACAGGTACTGATTTATCTTAAAAGCGGCAATCTCACAAGCATTGGTTGTTGCAGCAGCTGCTGTGTCTATGGAATGGCTAATTGAAATTGGTTAAATCCCTGTTAGTGTCTAGAGAAAGCCTCAACAATAGCAGTCATAGGAACACTCTCTGACAGCTCCTTTCAGCCACAAAGGTTGGCACTTGCCAAGCTATGATATTTAGAGTTATGGAAGACTTGGTTCACTAGTGTAGCTTCCCTTTTCCACCTCCCATATAACCCTTCTCATTACCCAGGACAAAAATAAGACCTACCATTGCCCTTGTTTTTCACGGTATCATAGGGGTTATTAGAAATTATATTAGGCAGATAGGGAGGATAAGGGGTCCTTGGTAAGGTTTTCTTCTTTTAAAGCAGCTCCAGAAACGTTTTTGGTCTAGCAGAAAATCGGCTTGAAGGGTCTGGCTGTCAAGCTTTGATATGCAAATAACGGTCATCAGAAACTGGATCCATCTAATATGGCTATTTCCACCCTGTTCTCCTTGTCACCCTGTGTGCTAACCATCATGGTCACCCCCAGATAACCTCATGTGTGCAGGACATCATGGTGCCCTGCATTTGCATATTAAAAGGCTAGGGTGGCAGGGTGAGTTTTTTCACTGGCTACATAAATGACATACATGGTCAAACCAATCCACTGGACCCTATGCAAATCAGACACTGCCTTCTCTAGCCTCCTAATATGACCTACTATTTTCCACAACACTTGGAGTTTCCTGTCTTGGCTTGGAGGCCCCCTCCCTCTGTCTCTTTATGGGGGAGCTTGTTCCTTGTTTCTTGCCTATTAAACTTTTGTCTCCTTAAAGCCACTCCACGTGTGTCTGCGTCATTTCATCAAAATTGGCAAGAGTGAGGCAAAGGACCCTGGTGTTCCTCCAGTCATCAGAGCCATATTAATGGTCCCATATCTCTTTATGAAA
Organism: Chlorocebus sabaeus; assembly: GCF_047675955.1. Taxonomy (NCBI): domain Eukaryota; kingdom Metazoa; phylum Chordata; class Mammalia; order Primates; family Cercopithecidae; genus Chlorocebus; species Chlorocebus sabaeus. The sequence goes on from NC_132919.1 coordinate 44,735,325, forward strand.
CTTATAATGATCCTTTTATTAGGACTCCCTGCTGGTAGGTCCAAGATTCTTGAATGATACAGAGAATAGTGTTGAACAATTTCACTCCATCTGAGGCTTTCAACAGATCCACACCCACAAAATTATATTCAGCTTTCAGTACCAATAGCTGCATGCCACAGGGAAAGTCAATGATAAAAAGAATTGATGAATCCACAGTTGGGATAAAGTTTATACTGGAGCACAAAAAAAGGATATTTTCTCAGCACCAGGTTCCCAGTGAATGAAAAGACTACACTATGTTCCTAACTTAATTCAGGGGAAAAAAAAAAAAATTCCTCCTCCTTTTCTCTCTCTCTCCCTCTCATTTGTGAAGCATCTGTTAACATTGTATAGAAGTTGTCATTTGTGGCAGTTAGGGAATCCCAGGTTATAGAACACTTCATTACCTTGGAGTCCTTGTGAAAACACAAAATAATGGTATATAACTAAAAATGATTTAGAAGAACTACTCAGAAGATATGTTAACTGGCTTCCATTTGTCATATTGATAACGTTTACTCATTTGAAAGCAATGCCTGCATTGAGAAATTTTCTTGACTTCTGCCTTTTTCAAGGACTTTAAAAAAATCTTTTAAAAAAATAAATATAAATATTATTGCTATTTTGACAATTTTCAAGATACATCATTATAAAGGTTTTGTAAATGATTCTTTAAAAAATGTTTCATTTCCATGGCAAACTGCTTCAGCATGAACATTTTCTTAATAATATTCAAACAAATCTTATTAAATAAGTGTTATGGGTGAGACTAGAGATATGATTAATCCTGGGGCAAAATTCCTCTCAATCTGTGAATCTGTGAAATCAAAAGTAATCTGCTTTGTAAAACATAATGCTGGGAAAGACATAGGATAGATATTGCCATCCCCAAAGGGAGAAATTGGAAGGAAAACTGGGGTTATGTGTATCAAGAAAGTCTGAAATCCACCAGGGAAAATTTGATTAGATTGTTTTTTCTTGTTGAAGCAGTAAAAATGGAAATACATTTATTAAATCCTGATCCTTGAATGCTTCTTTTAAAATTCTTTATTACATTTATTTATTATTTTATTGTGGTAAGAGCATATTTTGGTAACATGAGATCTAGCCCCTTCACAAATGTTTAAGTGTGCAATGCATTATCGTCATCTGTAGGTACAATGTTATACAGCAGATCTCTACAGCTTATTCATCTTGTTTGAAAGTTTATGCCTGTTGATAAGTAACTGCCCATTTGCCCCTCCTCCCAGGCCTTGGTATCCACCCTTCCACTCTATGGTTTTATGCAACTGAGTATTTCAGATGCCTTATATAAGTAGAATCATGCAGTATTTGTTCTTGTGTGACTGGCTTGTTTTACATCATATGTCCATGTTGTTGCATATTGCACGATTTCCTTTTGTTAAAAGGCTGAATAATAGTCCACTGTATGTATAATCTACACTTTGCTTATCCGTTCATTAATTGATGGACATTTGGGTTGCATCCATCTCCTGGCTACTGTGAACAGTGCTGCAAATAAACAGGGGGAGTAGTAGTAGTAGGTATCTCATCAAGATCCTGATTTCAATTCTTTTGGATAACTACCCAGAAGTGGATTGGTAGATCGTATGATAGCTATATTTTTAATATTTTGAGTAACTTCCATACATGTTTTCTACAATGGATACAGCATTTTGATTTTTAGTGTACAAGGGTTCCAATTTCTCCAGATTCTTGCCAAAACTTGTCATTTTTCTTGTTGTTTTATAATAGTCATTCTTACAGGCATGTGTTGATGTACGTTTACGATTTTGATTAGCATTTTACTGATGCTTAGTGATGTTTTTACAGAAATAGAAAAAAATTCTCTAATTTATATAAAACAGTTATATTTTAAGACTTAGAATTAGCCTCTTTGGCTGGATGCTCTGTTCTCTTGGTCCAAAATGGTGGTGGCCCCTTCCTCCGAAACTGAAGAGGAGGGAACTCTGAGTTCTATGCCTGCGAATTCAGTTTCTGGTGACAGCAACACTCCACCAGCCTCTAAACCGCTTTCCGCGTCATTCTTCTCTTTTCTTGGCAGAGAAGACATGTTTACAGGTAAATACCTCTATCAGCCATTAACTGCTTCTAGAATCCCAGAAGTCTGACAGTTGTCCTTCATTTTATTCTATCTCTGTCTCTTTAATTCCAGCATGTCTGCTGGGATGGCTGATTAGATCCATAAGTCACACTTTAATCTATAAGAGGTTCTGACAGTTGTCCAGCCACACCCTTTGTGTTCTCTCCAGAGCACACTTTCTCATTTCTTTGCAATATGGATAGGCTGAAAAATTGTTTATGTCCTTAAACTATGGTTCCTTTTTGCATAACAATTTCTTCTTCAATTTATCTCTTTCACAGTTTACTAAAGGCAACAAAGAGAAACAAGACTTCACTTTAACACTTTGCTTAGTAGTCTTCTCTACTAAATGTCAAAGTTTATCATTTACAAGTTCTACTTTTCACCCAACAAAACACAATTTATGTAAGTTCTTTGTCACTTTATAACAAAAATCACCTTTCCTCCAGTTTCCAATAAAATATTCTCCATTTTTGTCTGAAATATCACCAAAAGTACACTTAACGTTTGCATTTTTAGAAATATTCTGTTTGTGATGATACATGTATTCTCTCTAAGAAAATAGACACTTTACAGCACTCCTCTTTTGGAAACCTCACCAAAATCTTCTTTAATGTCCATATTTATATCAACAGCCTATTTAGGGCAATTTAGACATTTTCTTTATCTTTTCTTTTTTTCTTTTTCTTTCTTTCTTTTTTTTTTTTTTTGAGATGTAGTCTTACTCTGTCACCCAGGCTGGAGTGCAGTGGCATGATCTCGGCTCACTGCAATCTCTGCCTCTGGGGTTCAAGCAATTCTCTGCCTTAGCCTCCCGAGTAGCTGGGATTACAGGCATCTGCCACCATGTCCCAGCTAATTTTTGTATTTTTAGTAGAGATGGGGTTTCACCATATTGGCCAGGCTGGTCTCGAACTCCTGACCTCGTGATCCACCCACCTTGGCCTCCCAAAGTGCTGGGATTACAGGCGTGAGCCACCGCGCCCGGCCAATTTAGACATTTTCTTTGTATCATGTGCCTCAAAACTCTTCTAGCTTTCAAGCAGGACCCAATTCCAAGGCCACTTTCATATTTCAGGTATTTGAGACAGTAGCATGCCACTTCTTGGAATCAAACCTTCATTGTTTTTTGTCATAACAAATTGAATAGCGTAGGACAACAGAAATTTATTGCCTCAAAATGTTAGAGGCCAGAAACCTAAAATGAAGCTGTTGGTTAGGACATGTTTCCCTTGACGACTCTAGGGACAAACCTGTTTCTGGCTTCTCCCCTGGCTTCTAGTAGCTTCAGGCATTACCTAGCTTGTAGATGGCCATCTTCTCCCTGCCTCTCTTCACATCACCTTCTCACCTATGTCTATCTGTGCCCAAATTTCTTCTATGTATAAGAACATCTGTCATACTACATTCTTGCTCATTCTAACTTCATTTTAACTTAATTAGTTCTGCACAGACTCTACTTCCAAATACAATTGCCTTCTGACATGGTGGTGGTTAGGACTCCAACACGCCTTCTTTGGGGGGATATAACAACCTGAAACATCAAGGCACTAGAGTTTGAGGAAATAATCCACAATTATTTTAACAAAGTACATTCTATGTGCTCAAGGACTGTGTAAATTTAGAGGTGATAAATACAACAGTATCTTAATTCTAGATTTGCATGATATGAACTAGGTATGTGGACAAACTATGCCCCACAGGCCAAATCTGGCCTGCTACTTGTTTTTGTAAATAAAGCTTTATGGGGACAGTTTATTCATTATACATCATCTATGGCTGCTTCCACACTACAATGATATATTGAGTATTAGAAGCAGGAACTGACTAGACTGTAAAGTACTAAAATAGCTGGCCCTTTAAAGAAGTTTGTGGATCCCCAGTTAAAATCATAATAGCTCTCTCTTATTGAGTGCTTGCTTGGGCCAGCTCTGTGCTCCCTGTTTTACATGCTTTAAGTCATTTAACTCTACTTCTTCTCTTTTTACCAAATAAGAAAACTGAGCACTAAACAGTTTTAAATTTTTTTTTCTTGCCCAAGATTATATAGCTGCTAAGGAGTGGGACTAAAACCTGAACCCTTATGGATCCCAGCCCTACTGCTTGTTTAAGTACTAAATCATTTTTCAACAGTAGGAAGTTTCTTATCAGCTATAGTATAATAAGATAGATACTTGGTATTTGTTTTAGCATAGAACTTCTAAAACTCTTGAAATTTCCGGAGTGATAATGCTGATAAGAGCATCTGTTGTTCTCATGAAGTTAACTCGTGGCAGGACCATCCACTTCAGAAAAGGGGCTCATCACAGAAAGACCCAGCCTTGATTAGAAGCTTGGGATTTTTAGCCTCAGCTTCCAAGCTCCCGGGAGGGGAATAAGGTTGGAGATTGAGTTACTTACCAATGGCCACAGTCATGGCTACATAATAAAACTTCCATAAAAGTACTAAAACACAAGGTTTAAGGAGCTTTCCAACTGGCAAACACATCCATGTCCATGGAAGGCGACATACCCCAACTTTGTAAGAACCAAGGCCCCTGTGTTCAGGACCCTTCCAGATCATGCACTATATACCACTTTATCTGGTTGTTCATTTGTATCCTTTAATATAAGCTGTAATAGTAAATACAACATTTCCCTGAGTTCTGAGTCATTCTAACAAATTAACCTTGGTGTGGGAGATTGTGGGAACCCTTGACTTTGTAGCCAAGTTGCACCAAAGGGTAGGCAACCTGAGCACCCGATACTTGCAAGTGGCATCTAAAGTGAGGGCAGTTTTGAGGGACTAAGCTTTTAAACCTGTGGAGTCTGATACTAACTAACTCCTGGTAGTTAGAGTTAGAATGAAATGGAATTGTGAACAGAAGTTGGTATCAGAGGTTCAGAAAACTGGTTGGGTAGAGGAAAAATAAAAAAAAACTATAAACTCCTCTCATCATCTGAGATGAAATGCCACACTTTGTTATGCAAACCTGACCTCTATACTCTGCAATTGTTTGAAGCATCTTGAAGTATAACTAAATATATATAATTTCATTTTGTTCAAAACTAATGATATGTTTTGAACATATCATCTTCCAGACTTATGAAATAAAGTTCTCTGTATGTAAGTGTATGAAATTCAAACACGTAATCAACAAAAATAAAATTATATCTCAGACAATTATTCAATTAGTAACTTATCTGTGATGCTATTGCGAAGGGAAATCGGTTATGAGAACATAAGTGAGACCTCATTCATAAATCCAAACTTGTCCTTTAAAAATATTTGTTGCTTTATTTAACAAAAATTGAACAAGCAAAATACGCCTGATACTTTTTAGGTCCTGGGTTCACCCCAGAAATTGCAATTTAGACTATTCACCTTGGATTCAGAATTTATTTGGAGATACAGAGGTAGAAAAGCTAATCACAAAACAATGAGAAAGAGTTATAACATGGCCATATTTGATGAGTATTTGGAGCATAGAGGAAGGAAGTGACTAGCCCTTACAAGAGGATATAATGAACTTGTTACATTTTGACACATTACCTCTTCCTAACAGGCAGCAAGAAAAGTGACTAACTACACAGACCTAAATCCAAAGACCTGAGAAATGTAGGGTGGATGATAAAAGTGTAATTATAATTTTAATTAGTGACTTAGCTACTAAGTCATTTGCTGATTACCAAAATTAGTCAATGTTCCATTTTTCAGTGCAAGCACATCGTGGAGTATTGGAGGAAAATAAAAATATTTTGGAAAAGAAACCAATAGAATCTCGAATAACTCTCATATTTAAACAGTACTAACCTTAAAAATTTGGATTAGACTATTCTAGTCTAGATGTTTTTTAATACTAAAAAAATTTTTCTAATCTTAAATTTCATATATTTGTTGATAATTTGAAGTTTCACATTATAATAAAAATAATGGAAGAATAAAGAAAACTGTCTTTCTACATTATATTAAATGTTAGAGACTGTATATAGCCCACTTTGCTCACCTGTGATACTATGGAAACATATACATGTAATATAATATAATATCAGATACTCTAACTCTAATATCTGGTATACTGATTTCATAAGGTATCCATACAAGGTGAAAAGTAAAGATTACATAAATGCCTCAGTCAGTCAATGCCTTTATACTCCTGAAATTTTAATAATGTAGGAAGATGTAAGGTGTCATTTTGGTTTAAAAATGAAAAAATAGGAACAAAAACAGGTATTAAAAGTTAATTGGTTCAGTATTATTTTTAAAAAATTGACAGAGTGGGAATTCTCCTCAAACTCTTCTGGTTCAAGATCCCTTGCTCAGCAGGTTCATCCGTTCATAACTTTATACAGGCGTTTTAAGAAATATCTTTGGGCGGGGCGCCGTGGCTCACGCCTGTAATCCCAGCACTTTGGGAGGCCGAGGCGGGCAGACCACGAGGTCAGGAGATCGAGACCGTCTTGGTGAACACGGTGAAACCCCGTCTCTACTAAAAATACAAAAAAAAAAAAAAAAAAAATTAGCCGGGGGAGGTGGCGGGCGCCTGTAGTCCCAGCTTCTAGGGAGGCTGAGGCAGGAGAATGGCGTGAACCCCGGAGGCGGAGCTTGCAGTTAGCGGAGATTGCGCCACTGCACTCCAGCCTAAGAGACAGAGGGAGACCCTGTCTCAAAAAAAAAAAAGAAATATCTTTGAAAAGAAGTCTGATGATAATAAATTTAGTAGTGCTGTTTCCTCTAGTGGCATACTTTTAATATGTTTTGTTTTTATTGTTAGCTACATCTGAGTAGTTGTAAAAATATACACTCAAAAGGAAGACTTCTTAAACAACCAATTTTCAGATATACTTTTTTCATTAAAATTAAAATATTAGAGCTGATCGTAATGGCTCATGCCTGTAATCCTGACATTTTGGAAGGCCTAGGTGGGAAGATCACCTGAGCCCAGGAGTTCAAGACCAGCCTGGGCAATATAGTAAGGCCTTGTCTCTACAAAACATAAACAAAATCGGCTGGGCATGGTGGCATGTGCCTGTGGTCCCAGCTACTCTGGAGGCCGAGGTGGGAGGATCCCTTGAGCCAGAGAGGTAGAGGATGCAGTAAGCTGAGATCATGTCACTGCACTCCAGCCTGGGCAACAGAGTGAGATCCTATCTCAAAATAAATAAATAAATAAATAAAATATTACAGCTATGAGAAGCTTTAATAAAGTTACCATCTGATATAGACAAAAACAAGATAGTTCTAGAATGTCTGAGACTTTATCTTTGGATAAGGTCCTCCAGATTGTGCTCATTCACATATAGCTGAGTCATGTCAACGGGTGTGTCCTAATATATATTACTTTCTACTTTCCAGGAAATGCAAAAAACATGTTTACATTTGCTAACTACTCTTACCGTAAAAGTAACATGGGCATTTGATAAATGCTACTAACACTATGCATAATTGATTTGAAGCTGTGTTCCATGAATTTGAAAACCAGGGATAGAAATGTTTGGGTCAAAAGAAACCACAGCAACAGCTTCCTCATTCTCCACAACTTCATTAGGCACATTCTCTCACCTCTGACTTATTTTCTAGATGCTTCCTTCAACTTCAGCTTATTTCTAACTCTTTGTCCCACGACTTTAGATTTCTACCCTGGGTCCTCATTTATCTGTCTCAACTCCTCTGGATAGTTGAATCTCTTCCTTTGTTAGTCACATTCCTGTCTGCAGATTCCGACTCCACTCAGCATTGCTGTCTGATTTTAAAGTACAGATCAGCTTGTATTTGTGTTTTCTTGATTTTGATATGACCCATTTTTATCCTTTGGATTCTGAACCTGGATATATATTCCATGGATAAGTGTCTTCTTGGCTGGCCACAAGTTTATTTTAATTTCCAGATGGCAAAATGCAGTTTGCCATGTTTGCCTTTTTTCTTTAATGAATGTAGTGCAATATTAGCAAAGCATTGAGGCAAAACAATCGGATAATAGCCCAAACAGGGAAAAACGGTATTTTATTTACATCATAATTATAGTTTTCTTTTCTTTTCTTCCTAAACATAGAAAGGTTTAAATTCAGGTTTGTGTTTTATCTTATTATTACTGCCGGTCAGTAAATGACATTATTTTTATTCTCCAAAAATATATGTGAATTTCATAACTTTCAATCTTCATGTCATGAACCGAAGAAAGTACCTTATTAGCTGTTTCAATCAAAGTGTGACTTAAATAGCACAGTGCATCCTTCTAGAAAATGGGCACGTATTTTTGTTTTAACATTTATATCTAGAGGTTTAGTATTATATAATAAATTGATCTTGTTTATAAAACTGATTTCCATATATGACATGCATTATAATAGTTTAACATAATTATCGAATTAACTTATCAATCTCACTAGAGAGGCTTTCAGAAACTAAACCACAACCAAAGGTAACTGATTTATCGGTTGCCTTTCCTTACAAATTTTAACGATGCTGGAAATTTTTAATAAAATGTGTGTGCTTCACTTTTACACATTTTCTCAGAATATATTGTATCATAGGGTTTCCCTTTTTTGCATTCTTATCCTTTTACAGGAAAAGGTAGTAGAAATGTAGAATTCAAGAAAGGTTTCTAATTTAAACTCTTCATAGAATTATTAAATCTCACCGAATATAACATTTTTATGTGAATTTCTGTGCCACGATTTAAGCATAAAGTCACTACACATTTTAGTTATTAGCATCTCTTTATCAGAATAAAGTAAGGGATGGATTGCTTGGCAGAGAGACATTGATTACCATTCTCAAGCATTTTCTCCATCCTTAATTTCCCCAATCTCTTGCAAGCTACTGGTCTAAAATAATAACATTTATCTGAGAAATAATGTCTCTCTAAATATGTATTTTATATAGAGACAACTAATAAATCCAACAAAGATATCACTGGGAAAAATAAACACTAGTTTATTTCGTGGATTTAGAGAGGGCAACCACACGGAATAATTACAATTACACTATAATACGCATTGTAAAAGAGGATGAACAAAGTGTCGCTAACGTACCAGAAAACTTGAATAAATATGCCAAAAGATATCAGAGATGCCATAGAGAATGTGACATTTTAACTTAAAAAACAATCTCAGCCTTTATTCTAATAAGAATTCCCGATCATTTCTAACCTAGGTTTAAAAAAACAATCTTGCAGTTTACAGTTACTGGGAAATAAACCTGAGAAAGGAAATGGGAGAAAGCAGGTTGGGGCAGAGGGACCTGTCAGAGCACCCTGAAGACCTACAAAATCTCTGCCAGTCTACTGGGCACTCTGGAGCAACACTGAATGAAAGAAAATGTGGAGATCCTGGTAGTGCCACCTTACTCAGTCATTAGCTGGGGATGTCTTTATAATGGTATGCCTTCAGCTACCGGCCTCACTTAGTCACTGGCCAGAGACCACCCCAAGAATAATGTGACTGTAGCTTGAGGCTGATGCAAGCCTGGAAAAGCTAACAGGCTCTTCACTACTAACTGCTTTCCCCACATCTGGAAAGTGAGTCTTTACCTGAAGAAGTTCCGTATCTGCCCCAGTGCCTAAATCAAAGGAGTAGTTACATCTTTACAGTGCAAAATCTGCCAATCATTGAAATTAAATTTGTTAACATATAAATAACTGTCTACAATGTACTCTCAAACATTGTCGACTTGGCTATATTTTAAATGTTTAGTCAGTGTTTTTGTTTTTGCTTGGTTGTTTGGTTTTGTTTTTAGTGACATGATTGATTTTATCTTGAATTTAAGAAGTCATTGGTTAAATCAATTTGAGCTTAAAGAAATAAGATGACTAGGTTTCCACTCAACAATAAAAACATTGCATTGTGACTTTTGCTGACATGAAGTTAGAATATCATTACAGGTTGCATGTCCCCTATGTGAAGTGCTTGGGACCAGAAGTGTTTCAAATTATTTTGGATTATTTTGGAGTTTGAAATATTTCCATATACATAAGATATATTGGGTATAGAGCTCAAGTCTAAGCAAAAAATTTATTTATATTTTATATACACCTTTTACACATAGGCTGAAGGTAACGTTATACAATATTTAATAATTTTGTGCATGAAACAAAGTTCATGTACACTGAACCATCCGAAAGCAAAGGTGTCACAATCTCACGCACTCATGCGGATAACCTGTGGTTGTTTGTCATCACCATCATTCCTGACTCTGAATTTATATGCCACGGATACAGCATCATTTTCTTACATTTATTCACACATTAGTACTACTGAGTAAAAAAGATGGCATGCCACTAATACAGTGAAGAAATAACATGTTCATGGTAACTGAGCAGCACAGTAGCATCATCAGAAGACCTGATTCAGCTGTTAGACAACAGCAACCACAAACAATGTCAGGCTTTCAGTCTCCAACTATGATGCTGTGCTTTGATTAAAAGGTTGCTATACGCCGTACAGTACACACAAATGCTCCTTTTTCTTATCACTGTTACCTGTCGGGATATGTGCAGTCCTTTTTGACATTTTCAATCATATGTTTGTACCACAGAGCAGAGAACATGCAAAAAATCACAGTGAGTAATGCATGTGGGTGTTGGCCTGATGCAAGGCATCATGGGAAACCTGCCATTGGCACCTCTGACCTACACATGTGTCATTTTTAGGTTCAAACATTTTACCTGATTTATGGCACCTCTGTGGGCAGGCTAGCCTGGGGAATTTGGGCTGGTAGTGTTTTTTTTTCCCTTGGGGATGCTAAATAAGCTGTGTGTTGTGTGCCTGAGTTTTGACTGCAACCTGTTACAGTGTTTGATGTTCCACCTGTGGCATCATGTTGGAGCTCAAAAAGTTTCAGATTTTGGAGCATTTTGGACTGTGGATTTTAGAACTAGGGATGCCCAACCTGTATCAGTAAACTGAACTTTTTAAAAAACTTAGTGAAATCTTGTCATATCCTTTCCTTACCCTTGACTAGTTAGCGTTAGATAATATAAATAAGAGCCATATAATGCATGTGGGACATTGGAGCTATCCCAGTAACATTAATCTCTGAGCTTTCTCCCAACAACAGAGCCTGAGGACACATAAGTGGCCATGTGGGAAAGAGATTTATGACACAATTGAGATAGAATTCCTTAATGTTAAATCCAGATTAAATTTGCAATCATCTCTTTGACAAAAAGCGACAGAAGTCTTTGCAAAATGCGTCTGCACCTTCTTCCAGTATTTCCCATTGGTAGAGAACTGACTCGGTGTCAAGCTGGGTGAGCCTTAGCTGTGATGTGATTGGAAAACACAGGGCTTGGAGTCGTAAGACTGACATTCAATTCCATCTCTGTAGCTAAAAAGCTATGTGACTGTGGATAAATCAGGTAAAATGTTTGAGCCTTGATTTACTCATAGATAAAATGTGAACATTATCTCATAGAGTGATTGTGTTAGTCAAGAGAAATGATATATGTGAAAATCTCTTAGAAAATATTTATTCTGGTTTAAAAATATAAGAAAGACCTGGCTTTAGCAGGATACTGGTATCTCTCCTACAGTATACCTAGTACAGTTAAGGGAAACATAAAGATTTGCCCTCTACCATGTGGAGTAAAAGCATTCTGCCCAAGCTTGCTCTCCGTCCTATAGTGCCATTCCCATCTTAAATCTACGTAATCTACATTCTCCACGACCCAGCACAAGTCCCTCCTCCTCTGTTAAACTTCCCTGATCATCCAAGGCCTCTCTGCACTTACTAATTTCATCTAACTTTATATCAACTTACATTACATTAATAATGCCTTACATTATTAGTTTATTTTTATATACTTTGGCTGATACGAAGATAAGAACAGTAGTACTTGACATATCTAATCAAGAGAGAAGGGTTTTTGTCCCAACTCATCCCTTACTATGTTTGAATCCGTATTATTGGTTTTTATTATAAAATAAGGAACCTAACTGTGTGACTTCTAATATCTCTTTCTTCTGGAGAAGAAATAAGGTATGCATTATTCTGCTACTTAGCTTTTCCTCCTGAGGGGAAAATTCTTGTTTTGTGTGTTTGTATGTGAGTCTGTGTTTTTACAGAAATGCTGATGGGAACCCTTGCAATTATAATAGAAAGTAAAAAGGAAATCGGCTCATGGCAAAGCATTCCTGCCTGAGTATTATGTCCTGAGAGTCCCCTTTAGAGAATGAAATCATTTCTCCATGTCCTAGATGAGACAGTAATTCAACTTTTAATATTTGGTATTTTAGTAAGCTGTTTTCTCAAGATTATTAAAATTTATTGATTGGAAGATTTTAGAGCATTTTATTTTTCTGACTCTCAGAATGTGAATATAATGATTAAAATTGTGAGTAAAATAAATAAATTGCATAATTCTTCTAATAGGATCCAAGTCAAACACATAGATATAGCAAGCTACTATAATTTTAAAGTTTTTGCTCCAAGTCAAAATAATTAAATTTGAGTTGCTAATTTTAACCTGTCTTAGGGCTCAAAAGGCAAATGAAATGCACATGCACCCTGTCTCAACAATATTCTCTAGAATGTCTCACCTCTTTAATCTTTTCTGATTTCGCAGGACAATCGGTAAACTTGGGGAAATTTCACTTTATGCATTCTCTGTCTAATTCCACACACAGAATTTTTAGAGATTCTGAATGTTATACCCATCACAGACTTAAAGTCATCTTTTAAAGTTATTCACCTATTTCTACATGTATCAAAATGTTAGTAAGAATAACACATCACTGTGTTACAATTTATTTGCTCTAACTTTATTCTTATGACTTTGTTAGTGCAGCAGTTGGGGTTATTGGTATCTGACTCCAGTCGGAAAATATGAATTCTCGTAAGATTCCTATCTCTTAGTCCATGAAAGTCTATGTAGGTATTGTTTCTGATATGTGTGCAGACATTGATAAGGCTTGCTTAAGTTTAAGAAACATTACTTTTATTTTATCTTCCATAATTGTTCATTATATGTAAACTCATATCTTCCCATAGCTATGGTCACAAACCTAAAATCTGCCTACTATTTACCGGCATTAGATGGACACTTAAGTTCCTATTTCCTTAAATTATAGCACTCTGCTTCATCATATTGAGTGGTTATTTATCTACTCATTGAGTATTTTTCCTTCCTTCTTTCTGTCCTTTCTTCCTTATTCTTTTATCTTTTTTTCTTAGATTTTTCCTTCTATCTAGATAAATTTATTAATATGTTTTAGAAGCAAAGTAGTATATAGTTTATTGGCATTCAATCTAAACTTAGAAAATTTCACCTTGAATGCTGCCAAGACTCTCCCATGTGCCTTGAGTCCAGGTGTGGTTGCTAAGATACATGTTATTAATCTTCCAATAAAAATATAGAGGTCACAGTATAAAAATATATATATTTACGAATGAGACTTGGTAATTAATATTGTTTTCAATTTGAGACTACTCATGTGATTAGAAAATATTTTAACTTCCTAATTGTTTTCTCTTTTTAAAAACATGGTTAAAGTGACTCCATTCACAAAGAGAAAATTGTACATTTTCATAAATTATAGGATATTATTTTTTGAATTATAGTTTTAATTCCATAACTATTTATGTTGTATGGCATATCCCTTTCAAAATTGATATGAGTTTTAATGAATTATATATAACAAAATCATCACAAAGAATACATTTTTAAAACACCAGAGGATAAAATATAAGAACATAGCAAAATTAGGCTAATATAAGTAATTAATTGACTATGAGCTTTCATCCCTCCTTGAAACATAAAGATAAAGTTGTTAAATTGTATAATTCAAATTGTCTCACAAACAAAATCTTGCTTCTTTATCAAGAAATACAGACATGTTCACAGAAACATATCTATCAATATTTTTACGAGGGAGATATTAAATGCCATAATAGACATTACATCCAGTAATTACGCTGCATGCTGCCAGTATAAGCAGTGAACCCAAAGAAAACACTTTACATACACACACAAAACACTCTACCTGCCTGTACAGTAAATACTTTAAATATTCGCTGAACTGATTCAATTTGTGATCTCAATGCCCACTACTGGCTCAGCACCATAGCCCGAACTCTCATCATTTCTTCTTGGTGTGTTTAAAATTGCTTATTAAGAGTCTTAAGTCATAGACTATACTCCACCCTACTATCACAATGAAGGGAACGTACTTTTGTGGCCAATAGACCCAGATTTGTGTCCTTGCATTAGTCTTTATCATCTCAATAAATTCTCATTTGCCCACAATGAAATCCCGACTGCCAACCCTAACATGTGGTGTTCTGCATGACTTAGCCCTGCTTACTGTTCAGAGTACATGGTTTCTACATTGTCTTCACATCAATCATACAACCTTTGTTGCTCATAACCCCATTTGGTAGACTCAGCCTTAAATAATCTGCTGGTGTTATTCGTTTCTTCTACTCTTCAACTCTGTAGCTGGACAAGTACCCATTTATTTTTTTTAAATCACAAGTATCATTACCAGGATATAGCTTTCTCTAAACTTTCAAAATTAGGACAATTGCTCACTTCCCAGTCTCTTCCTAATTTATACATTTCTATAATCATATTTTTATGCTTTATTAGACTTGTTTATATCATGATCTCTAAACAATTACATGCTCTTATGATATAATTTTTAATTTTTTCTAATATATGAACATTTTCATTTCTGAAATGTACATATGTTTCTGTATAAATATGTATGCACTACATAAAATATGCCTAAAATAGATTTTTTAAATGATAAGATGAAATACAAATGGAAATGAAAAAAATATTATCCTACATCTCAATGTCAAGCCCTATTTTGGAGAGTCTAAACTCCCTGTAAACCCTGTAAGCTCTGGGAAAACAGAAGCCTTGTTTTTAACAAAACTACTAAGCATGCTGCCGAGTTTTTTTTTTTGAGACGGAGTCTTGCTCTGTGGCCCAGGCTGGAGTGCAGTGGCCGGATCTCGGCTCACTGCAAGCTCTGCCTTCCAGGTTTACGCCATTCTCCTGCCTCAGCCTCCCGAGTAGCTGGGACTACAGGCGCCCGCCACCTCGCCCGGCTAGTTTTTTATATTTTTTAGTAGAGACGGGGTTTCACTGTGTTAGCCAAGATGGTCTCGATCTCCTGACCTCGTGATCCGCCCGTCTCAGCCTGCTGCCCAGTTTTATTGTAAGTATTAAACAAATATTGTTCATGAGGTGAGTGAATTAATGAAGGTTCTTTATGTATGTTGATCACAACATAGGATAAAGTGGGGATAAATAAGATAGACCCCAGTGTATAACTTTATGGATCTCTAAATTATTAAAGCATTAGAGCTCAGAATATGTCAGTAGGTATGTAATTAATAATCAAATAATAATAATGGGTGATAATTACTGGACAACTCTTATAGACCAAGGAATGGATCGACAGCATATTTTTAAAGCCATCTTTGAGTAACAACTATTTTTTCTGTAGTGAAATTTTTGATAGAAACTTAAAGGAAGGAAATTTAAGCTTGAAAAGTAAGGTTGAGATTTTTTTTTCATTCTGGAATGCAGATATTCTAATTGATTTATTAAAGGATGATTCAAATATTCTGTGTACAGACATGTAGGTAATGACAATACTACTACTAATAAAGTACCATCACAAAAATTTTATTGAGTACTTCCTATATACCATCAATGTTCTGAGTCATTTTACATATATATTAATTACCTTAATCCTCACAAAAATCTGTGGTTAATTAGCATTACTCCCTTTTTACAGACAAGAACACCAAGGCACACAGCGTTTTAATAGATTGTCCCAAATCACAAAGCTAGCAAGTAATGTAGCTAGAATTGAAATGCATGTATTGTGGCTATAGAGCTTGTATTTTTAATGATTATTTCATACTACCTTGCATATATCTTATTCAAACATTTCTAGAATTGATTGCTGGATGGAAAAAGAAAGATAAGATCACCAGTTTGTGGTCTACTGTAGAAATGGGAATTTTAAGTGACGGAGTATGTAAGCTGAGTTTCATAATGCTGCTGTGGAGTCGTTCATAATGGAGCCCTACAATGAGTCTTTTGTGTTTTAGAAACTTAGATGAGTCCATAAAGAATGTAAAACATGTATGAATGTTCAAAGTGCCTTCTTTTTCTTTACATTTGGTAGAATAGTTGAAATTGCTGCTTAAATCTCTGTATAATGACTTAATCAAGTGAAAGAACCCTTTGATATGGTGATTATTATTATGACACCATGGAACTTCATTAATTAGGTTTTTTTGCTGTTTTATTAGCAGTCAGCTAAAGTTCTCTATTACTGTGAATGGTCACACACTATGACATTATTACATTATAACTGAAAAGTAATTATCTTTATTGGGCAACATCAAATATATCAAGCTTAAGGTTATGGTATGTAAACATTGTTATTGGAATTTAAAATGTCCCCTTTTTATTTCACTACGTCGTATACCTCTTTAATTGAGCTTTGCACTTTAGCTACAATTTAAAATAATAAATAATTTGTTGCTAAAATAACAGAAACATAAATTATAAAGACCACGCATTTCTATCCCAGTTGAAATACATCTAGATTTTTTTCTATTAAATGGTTATGAGCTGCGTAGGCAAAACAAAATGGTGGAATAGAAGGCTTCACCAATTGTCGCCCCTGCTAGGACACCAATTTAACAACTATCTACGAAGAACAAAAACACCTTCATAAGAACCAAAAATCAGATGAGCACTCGTAGTACCTGGTTTTAACATCATATCACTAAAATAGGCACTGAAGAGATAGAAACAACAGTATTGAATCACTGATGCCACCCCTCTGCCCACCCCCTGCAGTGGTAGTGTAGTGCAGAGAGTGTCTCTGGGCACTGGGGGAGACAGAAAACAGCAATTGTGAGGGTTTGAACTCAGTGCTGTCCTGCTAGAGCAGAAAGGAAAAATGACCAAACTCAGTTGACACCCAACCATGGAGGGAGCATTTAAACCAGCCCTAGCCAGAGGGAAATCGCTAATCCCTGTGGTCTAAACTTGAGTTCCCACAAACCTCACCACCAAGGGCTACAGTGCTCTCTGTCTCCAAGTAAACTTGAAAGGCAATGCAAGCCATAAGGACTGAAACCCTTAGGTCTGCCCTAGTGTTGACCTAGGCCCAGAGACAGTGGACTGGGGGGTGGTGGGGTGTGGGGCAACATACTGAGACACCAGCTAGGGTAGCCAACGGAGTGCTGGCATCACCTCTCCCCTAACCTCACGCTGCACAACTCATGGCTCCAAAAGACACCCCTTTCTTCTGTTTGAGGAGAGGGAAGAGTGGGGAAGACTTTGTCTTGCATCTTGGATACTAGCTCAACTACAGCAAGATAGGGCACTGGTCAGAGTTTTGAGGCCCCCATTCCAGGCCCTAGCTCCCAGACAATATTTCTAGACACACCCAGAGCCAGAAGAGAACTGCTGCCTTGAAGGAAAGGACTTAGTTCTGCCAGCATTCATCAAAAGCTAACTGAAGAACCCTTGGGCCCTGAATAACCAGCAGCGATACCCAGGTACTACATCAAGGGCCTTGGATGAGCCTCTGAGAAGTGTTGGCTTCAAGTGAGACTCAGCACATTAGTAGCTGTGGTGCCTATGGGACAAAACTCCTGCTTCTTGGGAAAATCAGAGGGAAAAATAAAGGGGATTTTGTCTCATACCTTAGGTACCAGCACAGCCACAGAGGGTAGAGCACCAAGTGGGCTCTTGGAGTGCATGATTCTAGGACTTGACTCTTGGATAGCATTTCTGGACCTGCTCTGGGCCAGAGGGCAGCCTACTGCTCTGAAGGGTGAGTTTTAGGTCAGGCAGCATTCATTACAATCTGACTTAGGAGCCCTTGGGCCCTAAGGAAACATCGATGGTAGTGTGACAGTATGCGTTGTAGCCAGTGGGGGTGGCAAGAGTGATGCACATGGGATGAAGCTTATCTGCCTTTGGAAAGGGGACTGAAGAGTGGGGAGGACTACATCTTGTGGTTTGACAGCCAGCTAAATAAAATGCTAGGTAAACTTCTAAGGTTTTTGACTGCAGTCCCTGACTCTCAAATGGCACTTCTGGACCCTTTTGAAGCCTGGGAGACCTTGCCACCCTGAAGGAAAAGACACAGATCTGACTGGCTTTGCCACCAGGTGATTATAGAGTCTCAAGGCTTAGAGTGAACATAAATAGTAGCCAGGGAGTGGTTGCAGGAGGCCTTGGGAGAGACTCAGTACTGTGCTGGCTTCATATCTGACCCAGCAAGTCATAGCGATGGTGTTCACAGGGGTGCTTGTGTCACTCCACTTTGTATTTTCAAATAGCTGGTCTTCTCTTTCCAAGGCTATGAAGGTGGTACTTCTACAAGTTTGCAAGAACCACGGTGTTATTGGGCTTGGGGTGCTCCCTAATGCAGAAACAGCTTAGATCATCCAAGTTCTTTCAAATATCTGGAAAGCCTTCCCAAGAAGGATGGCTACAGGTAAGTGCAGAGAATGAACACTACAATAAATACATAACTCTTCAACACCCAGACACTGAAGAACATTTACTAGCAACAGCACCATCTAGGAAAACATAACTTAATCCAATGAACTAAATAAGACACCAGGGACCAATCCTAGAGAAACAGAGTTATGTGACTTTTCAGAGACAGAATTCAAAATAGTTGTGTTGAAGAAAATCAAAGAAATTCAAGAGAACAACAACAAAAAAAAAGGAATTCAGAATTTTATCAGATAATTTTATCAAAGAGATTAAAATAATTAGAAAGAATCAGGCGTAAATTCTAAAGCTGAAAAATACAATTGGCATACTGAAGAATGCATCAGGGTCCTTTACTAGTATGGATCAAACAGAAGAAAGAATTGCTGCACTTGAAGGCCAGTTATTTGAAATACACAGTCAGAGGAGATGAAAGAAAAAAGAATAAAAAGTAAAGCACTCCTCCAGGATCTAGATAATAGCCTCAAAAGGGCAAATTTAAGAGTATTGACCTTAAAGAGGTAGAGAATGAGATGGTGGTAGAGAGTTTATTGAGTGGAATAATAATAGAGAACTTATAAAACCTAGAGAAAGATATTAATATCCAAATACAAGAAGGTTATAGGACACCAACAAGATGTAACCCAAAGAAGGCTACCTCGAGGCATTAAATAATCAAGCTCCCAAAGGACAAAGATAAAGAAAGAATCCTAAAAGCAGCAAGAAAAAAGAAACAAATAACATACAATGGAGCTCCAATACATCTGGCAGCAGACTTTTCAATGGAAACCTTATAGGCCAGGAGTAGGTGGCACGGCATATTTAAAGTGCTGATGGAAAAAATCTTGTACTCTAGAATACTATATCTGGCTAAAATATCCATCAAATATGAGGGAGAAATAAATATTTTTCCAGACAAACAAAAGCCGAGGGATTTTGTCAACACCAGACATGTCCTACAAGAAATACTAAAGGGAGTACTTTAATCAGAGAGAAAAGGATGTTAATGAGCAATAAGAAGTCATCTGAAAGTAAAAAACTCACTGGTAACAGTAAGTGCAGAGAAAAACATAAGACTATGATAACACTGTTAACTGTGGTATGTAAACTGCTCTTATCCTGAGTAGAAAGAATAAACAATGAACAAATAAAAAATAATAACTACACAAATTTTCAAGAAATGGTCAGTACAATAATATATAAATAGAAATAATGAAAAGTTAAAAAGTGGGCAGGTGAAGTTTAAGCATAGAATGTGTATTGATTTTCTTTTTGCTTTTTTGTTTATGTAAACAGTAAGCTGTTATCAGGCTAGCATAATGAATTATAATATAGTATTTGCAAACCTCATGGTAACCTCAAACCAAAATACATAAAATGGATACACAGAAAATAAAAAGCAAGCAACAAAATCATATTATCAGATTAAATCACGTTCACCAA
This sequence comes from Chlorocebus sabaeus, assembly GCF_047675955.1. NCBI lineage: Eukaryota > Metazoa > Chordata > Mammalia > Primates > Cercopithecidae > Chlorocebus > Chlorocebus sabaeus. The sequence continues at coordinate 44,755,356 of NC_132919.1, forward strand.
AGGAAGACAATAAGGAAAGAAAGAAGAAAGAAAGACCATAGACCAATTAGAAAACAAATATCAAAATGGCAAGAGTAAGTCTTTACTTATCAATAGTAACACTGAATATAAATAGACTGAACTCTTCAATAAAAAGACAAAGAGTAGCTGAATGGGTGAAGAAACCAGGCCCAATGGATCTGCTGCCCACAAGAAAATGCACTTCACCTATAAAGACACACATAGATGGAAAATAAAGGAATGGAAAAAGATATTCCAAGCCAATGGAAAGGAAAAAGCAAGAGTAGCTATACTTATATTAGACTAAATGAATTTCAAAGTAAAAACTATAAGAGACAGAGAAGAGCACCATAAAATGATAAAGAGATCAATTCAGCAGGAGAATATAACAATTTTAAATGTAGACACACCCAACACTGGAGCACCCAGATGTAAAAAGAAAATATTATTAGGCTAAAGAGAGAGATTGGCCCCAACACCATGATAGCTGAAGACTTCAACATTCCATTTTCAGCACTGGACAGATCTTCCAGGAAGAAAATCAAAAAAGAAACATTGGGCTTAATCTGCACAATGGACCGAATGTATCTAATATATATTTACAGAACATTTCATTCAATGGCTAAATAATACACATTCTTTTCCTCAGCACATGGATCACTCTCATAAACAGACCATATATATGTTAGGTCAAGAAACGAGTCTTAAAACATTAAAAAAATTGACATAATATCTTCTCTGACCACAGTGGAATAGAACCAGAATTTAGCAACAAGAGGAATTTTAGAAACTACCCAAATACATGGAAATTAAACCATATGCTCCTGAATGACTAGTGAGTGAAAACAGAAATTAAAAAGGAAATTGAAAAATTTCTTGAAACAAATGATAATAGAAACACAACATACCAAATTGTATGGGAAACAGTGAAAGTAGTACTCAAAGAGAAATTTATAATTATAAATGCCTGCATGAAAAAAGAGGAAAACTTCAAACAAGCAATCTAATAATGAACCTTAGAGAAAAACAAGAGCAAACCAAACTTAAAATTAGAAACAAAAAATAATAAAAATCAGAGCAAAAATAAATTAAATCAAAATGAAAAAATACAAAAGATAAATAAAACAAAAAGTTGTTTTTTTTAAAAGTTAAACAAAACTGACAAACTTTTGGCCAGACTAAGACAAAAATGAAGATCCAAATAAATTAGATCAGAAATAAAAAAGATGATACTACGACTGATACTGTAAAAGTTCAAAAGATCATTAGTGGATACTATGAATAACTACAGGCCAATAATTTGGAAATTCTAGAAAAAATGGACAAATTTCTTGACACATACAACTCACCAAAATTGAACCAAGAAGAAATCCAAAACCCAAACAGACCAAAAACAAGTAGCAAGATTGAAGCCATAATAAAAAGTCTGTTACTAAAGAAAAGCTCAGAACCCAATGGCTTCACTGCTGAATTCTACCAAACCTTTAAATAAGACATATTACCAAGTCTCCTAAAAATATTTTGAAAAATAGAGGAGTAGGGAATACTTTTAAACTAATTCTACAAAGCTAGTATTACTCTGATATCAATACTCGACAAAGTCACATCAAAAGAAGAAAACTACAAGCCAGTATCTCTGATGGATACTGACACAAAAAATTCTCAATGAAAGACTAGCAAACTGAATTCAAGAATAAATTAGAAAAATCATTCATCATGACCAAGTGGGATTCAGCCCTAGAATCCAAAGATGATTTGACATTCGCAGATCGATCAGTATAATATGTCATATCAACAGAATGAAGGACAAACACAATATGATCATTTCAATCGATGCTAAAAAAGCATTGATAAACCTCAGCGTCCCTTCATTATAAAAACCCTCAAAAAACTGGGTATAGAAGGAACATACCTCAACACCATAAAAGCCATATAGGAGAGACCCACATCTACTATCACACTGAATGGGAAAAACCTAAATGCCTTTTATCTAAGATTTGGAATATGACAAGGATTCCCATTTTCACCACTGTTATTCAACATAGTACTAGAAGTTCTAGCTAGAACAATCAGACAAGAGAAAGAAATAAAGGAAATCAAAATGGGAATGAAAGAAGTCAAGTTATCCTTGTTTGCACTGATATAATCTTATATTTAGAAAAACCTAGATTCCACAAGAAAACTATTAAAACTGATAAACAAATTCAGTAAAGTTGCAGAAAACAAAATCAACATACAAAAATCAGTAGCATTTCTATATGCCAACAGTGATCAATCCGAAAAAGAAAAAAAAAGTAATTCTATTTATTATAATAGCCACAAATAAAATTAAATACCTAGGAATTAACCTAACCAAAGAAGTGAAAGATTTCTAGCATGAAAACTATAAAACACTAATGAAAAAAATTGAAGAGGATGTTAAAAAATAAAATAAATATTTTATGTTCAAAGATTGGAAGAATCAATATTGCTAAAATGTGTCTACTGGGCTGGGTATGGTGGCTCATGCCTGTAATTTCAGTACTTTGGGAGACCGAGGTAGGTGGATCACCTCAGGTCAGGAGTTCAAGACCAGCCTGACCAAAATGGGGAAATCCCATCTCTACAAAAATACAAAAATTAGCCGAGCATGATGTCAGGTGCCTGTAATCCCAGCTATGAGTGCAATGGCATGATCTCAGTTCACTGCAACCTCTGTCTCCCAGGTTCAAGTGATTCTTCTGCCTCAGCCTCCTGAGTAGCTGGGATTTCACAGGCACCTGGCCTCATGCTCGGCTACTTTTTGTCCTCGTGGAGAAGGGGTTTCACCATGTTGGCCAGGATGGTCTTGAACCCCTGACCTCAGGTGATCCACCTGCCTCGGCCTCCCAAAGTGCTGAGATTACAGGTGTGAGCCACCTCAGGAGGCTGAGGTGGGAGAATCACTTGAACACGGGAGACGGAAGTTGTAGTGAGTCAAGATCGCACCATTGCACTCCAGCCTGGGTGGCAGAGTGAGACTCCATCTCAAAAAATAAAATAAAATAAATAAAAAATAAAAAATAAAAAGGTCTATGCTACCCAAAGCAATCTATATGTTTAATGTAATTCCTATCAAAATACCAATAACAGTCTTGACAGAAATAGAAAAAAGTTCTAAAATGTATACAAAACCGCAAAAGGCCTAGAATAGTTGAACCTATCCTAGGCAAAAAGAACAAAACTGGAAGAATCATAAAACCTGACTTTAAATTATACTACAGCGATATAGTAACAAAAACAGCATGGTACTGGCCTAAAAACAGATACATAGACCAATGGAACAAAATAGAGAACCCAGAAACAAATCTGCACACCTATGATGAAATCATTTTTTTAAGAGGTGCCAAGAACACACACTGGGGAAAAGATAGTCTCTCTAATAAATGGTGCTGGGAAAACTGGATATTCACATGCAAAAGAATAAAACCAGACCCCCATCTCTGACCATATACAAAAATCAATTCAAAATGGGTTGAAGACTTATATCTAATACCTCAAATTATGAAACTCCTACAAGAAAATGTGGAGAAAAGAAAGAGAGATCAGCCTGTTACTGTGTCTATATAGAAAGAAGTAGACATAAGAGACTCCATTTTGTTCTGCATTTGAGATACTGTTCATCTGTGACCCTACCCCCAACCTTGTCCTTGCAAGAGACATGTGCTGCCGTGACTCAAGGTTTAATGGATTTTGGGCTGTGCAGGATGTGTCTTTGTTAAACAAATGCCTGAAGGCAGCTTGCTGGTTAAAAGTCATCACCATTCTCTTAATTTCAACTACCCAGGGACACGTACAGGGCCAAAGGTCGCAGGGACCTCTGCCTAAGAAAGCTAGGTATTGTCCAAGGTTTCTCCCCATGTGATAGACTGAAAACATGCTGCTAAAAGGTTTATGGAAATGTTTGCATATGCATCTCAAGGCATAGCATTTTCCTTTAAACTTATTCATGTCACAGAGGTTTTTGTTCCTATGTCTTACTGCCGATTTCCTCCTTTTCTTTGATCCTATTGTCCTGCCACTCCCTTGCCTTTAAGATGGTAAAGATAATTATCAATAAATACTAAGGGAACTCAGAGACCGGGGCAGGCGTGGGTCCTCTGTATGCTGAGCGCCCGTCCCCTGGGCCCACTTTCTCTTTCTCTATACTTTGTCTCTGTGTCTTATTTCTTTTCTCAAGTCTCTCGTTCCACCTTACGAGAAACACCCACAGGTGTGGAGGGGCAGGCCACCCCTTCAGAAAACATTGAGGAAAATCTCCAGGACATTGATCTGGGAAAGAATTTTTCCAGCAATACCTCACAAGCACAGGCAACCAGAGCAAAAGTGGACAAATGGGATCACATCAAGTTAAAAGGCTTCTGTGTAGCAAAGGAAACAATCAACAAAGTGAAGAGACAACCCACAAAATGGAAAAAAAGGTATTTTCAAACTGCCCATCTGGAAAAGGATTAATAACTATAACATATAAGGAGCTCAAACAACCCTATAGGAAACAAATCTAATAATCCAATTTAAAAATGGGCAAATGATCTAAATAGACATTTCCCAAAAGAAGACATACAAGTGGCAAACAGACATTTCTCAAGAGAAGACATACACGTTAAAAGGTGCTCAACATCATTGATCACTAGAGTAATGCAAATCAAAACTAAAATAAGATGTCATCTCACCACAGTCAAAATGGCTTATATCCGAAAGACAGGTAATAACAATAATGGCAAGGATGTGCAGAAAAGGGAACCCTTGTACATTGTTTTACAACCACTATGGAGAACAGTTTGAAGATTCCTTAAGAAACTAAAAACTGGGCCAGGCGCGGTGGCTCACACCTGTAATCGCAGCACTTTGGGAGGCCCAGGCAGGCGGATCACCTGAGGTCAGGGGTTCAAGACCATCCTGGCCAACATGGTGAAACCCCTTCTCCACGAAAGGACAAAAAGTAGCCGAGCATGAGGCCAGGTGCCTGTGAAATCCCAGCTACTCAGGAGGCTGAGGCAGAAGAATCACTTGAACCTGGGAGGCGGAGGTTGCAGTGAACTGAGATCATGCCATTGCACTCCAGCCTGGGCTAGAGAGTAAGACACCATCTCAAAAAAAAAAGAAAAAAAGAAAAAGAAACTAAAATCTGAATTACCATGGGATCCAGCAATCCCACTGCTAGGTATACAGCGAAAAGAAAGGAAATCAATACATCAAAGAGATAACTGCACTCCTATGTTTATTGCAGCACCGTTTACAACAGCTAAGATGTAGAAGTAACCTAAGTATCCATAAACAGATGAAAAGATAAAGAAAATGTGGTACATACACAAAATGGATTGCTATTTAGCCATAAAAAAATGAGATCCAGTTATTTGTAGTACCATGGACAGAACTGGAGGTTATTATGTTAAATGAAATAAACCAGGCACATAAAGGCAAACATCACATGTTCTCACTTATTTGTGAGATCTAAAAAATCAAAACAATTGAACTCATGCACACAGAAAGTAGAAGGATGGTTACCAGAGACTGGGAAAGGTATGTGGGGGCTGGTGAGGAGGTGGGAATTATTAATGGATACAAAACAAATTAGTTAGAAAAGATGAATAAGACCTACTGTTTGATAGCAAAACAGGGTGACTATAGTCAATAATAATTGTACATTTTGAAATAACTCAAAGGATAAATGCTGGAGGGGATAGGTACACCAGTCTCTTATTTTACATTGCATGCCTGTATTAAAACATCTTATGTACTCCATAAATATATACATCTACTGTGTACCCACAAAAATTAAAAATACAATAATTATTAAATTGTTTCAAAATTTTCCATGTCCCTAAAAATGTCATTAGCTTTATCTATGAGTAATCAACTTGTCTACTTGTGATTCATTACAGTTTACAAGCCTGGAAGTTAAAAATCATGTTAACCTATGGCTCTACTGGCCTTTTTAAGATAGGATGTTTCTCATCCAGGTTAAAAAAATAAGTCAGGCATCTCAATTTTAATAACTGATGTGCTGAACTAAGTGAGAGTAGGTACAAATAAGCAGATGAGGATCAAACAGAATATAAGCTACCCTTTCATAAATAGCAGAATAAAGTTCTTCCGGTATGCTATTTTGTAATACGCACTTCAGGATTGCTTTGGTTAAGGAAGCAGTCCAAGAATTTGCAACCCTTTTCAAACTGTAATGGAAACTAAAACAAAACTCCACATCTGCACAGCTCAGTAGACACCCACTAGTAACGTGTAACTCCTGGGCCTGTGAAATGTGGTTAGTCTGAATTGAGATACACTCTAAGTATAAAATGAACATCAGTTTTTAAAAATTTAATACAAAAAAGAAAAACTCTTTGACCATTTTTAATTGATTACATGCTGAAATGATGTTTGAAAATACAATGCTGAATAAAATATACTATTCATTTAACTTTACCTGCACTTTTTTACTTTTTTAACATGGCTACTAGAGTATTTAAAATTACATATGCAGCTCACATTTTACTTTTGTTGGAAAGCTCTGCTCTAGACTTAAGAGGAGGCCTCTGGATCTGTAGGCCAAAGTCTAGGCACTCTCATTAGCCCATTGCCTAAGAGCCATAGCCTGTTTTTCAGCTTGCTAATCCAAGAGAAAGTTAGAGATGGTATCATGCAAAGAAGTTAAACAGATAATGCGCTCCTCTAAAGAAGGAACATTTAACAGAGCAAGGAGAAGAACAGAAACTACATTTCAGACCTCCCTTGCATCTTGGCAAAAAAGCCTCCATGTCTATTTACTGCATGAAAGAGAAGAAAATGCATGAGATCCTACCGCTCCTTAAGTCAGGAAACAAAACACAGGAGATGTCAAAAGAAGACAGGACATTTCTTAAAGCCGAGTTTTCTAATTTTTCAATGTCATTCCTCCAGAGGAGTGGAGCAAAAATCCCCATTCCATACTACAAATGTGATACAGATGCAAGTAAGTGCATTTTCTTTCTACCCTCCACTGTCTTTTTTCATTTTTGTTTCTTAACCCATTAAATTTCCTGATCAATAGCTAAGCCAAGATCAACCAGGAATTAGTTAATTTCACCAAGGAAGGAGTTAATACTGGACTCAAGCAACCTTATTCCTGCCTTCATTCAAGCGCTCCCCCAACAGCATATGTAGCTATTTAGTATATCTTCCTGGGACCAGTGGTGATGCAGCTAAGGTCACTAATGTGCATTACAATAGACCACTTCATTTCAAATAATACGGAATCTCTCCTAATAATAATTTCACAGAGAAAAGTAAAAATTCAAATTAAAATCCCATTTGAATCTGTAAAAATTAAGTTTAAAATTATTGATTGTCTAAGGCATATAAATGGCCCACAGATATATGAAAAAAAGTTCAACAACTTTAATCATCAGAGAAATAAAAAACCACAACGAACTATTACCTCACACCTGTTAGAATGGCTATTATCAAAAAGACAAAAAATAATGAGTGTTAAAGAGGATATGGAGAAAATGGAACCCTTGCACACTGTTGGTGGGAAGGTAAATTACTACAACCATTGTGAAAAACAGTGCAGAGATTCCTCAAAATATTAAAAATCAAATTACTATGTGATGAAGAAATCCCAATATTGGGTATATATATCCAAAAGAAACGAAATCACCACGTCAAAGAGATATCTGTACTCCCGTGTTCACTGCAGCATCACTCACAATAGCTAAGATATGGAATTGACCTCAGTGCCCTCAATGATGAATGGATAAAGCAAGTGTGTTATATATTCACAATGGAATACTATTCAGTCCTAAAACAGAAGGAAATTCTGTCATTTGTGACAACATGGATGAACCAGGAGAACATTATGTTAAGTGAAATAAACCAGGCACAGAAAGACAAATAATGCATGATCTAAAAAGTTGACCACAGAGAAGTAGAGAGTTAAATGGCGGTTGCCTATGACTGGGGGGGTGAGAGTAAGGCATTGAGGATATATTGGTCAAAGGATACAAAATTTCTGTTTAATAGTAGAAATAATTTCCAAAGATCTATTGAACACTATGGCAACTATAGTTAATAATAATGTTTTGTATTCTTGAAAATTGCTAAAAGAGTAGATTTTTGGTGTTCTCACCACACACACACACACAAATAAGTATGTAAAGAAAAGCATGTTATCTCAATTTAGCTATTTAAAAGTGCATATGTTTAAAACTCACATGTAGAACACAATATATACAATGTTTATTTGTTAATTAATAGATAAAAATAATGTTTAAAAACTTTATTCCCAGGTGTTGTCCTGTTTACTTTTATTCAGGTGGCCCTCACTCACATACCTGATAAGATTTTAACTCTAACATCTGGAGCAAATGCCACCTGGCCAGGAATAAATCAGAGTATTTTCCTCCATTATTCACCCTTTCCCTGTACTAGAATTATGCCTCGCTGTCCACAGTCATGTGACTTGCACACGTGTAATTTAGGTGGAGTATACATACCAGCTCCATTGACTTTGGACTTGGCTATAAGACATGCTTTGTTCAATGGGATATAAGATCACATAATGCTTTCCATTACCAAGTGGAAGCTTAAGGATGCTTATTTCGTTAGGTTAGGCTCTTTCCCATTCTTGACCACTGGCAAGAGAATAGCAGTCACAGATTGGAGCTACTCAGCCTGGCTTCAAAATGAAAATACAGCTTTTGAAAAAAGAGCAAGAAACACTGGTTGTTGTCAACCACTGATTACTGATGTTACTGCTTACCACAACAATTATGCCTGAAGTAACTAGTGTAAGCTGGTGTTTTGCTTATGATTTATAATTATGGATGCAATGATAATCAGGCAAAATTATGATTCTGAAGCCCAAGGCATAGTGCAATGCAAACTCGCATATTTTTTCCAGCCTAAGGCTGTTGTAGAGACTTGGTGGCATGTGAGGTTAAAAAAAATAAAGATAAATTATGAGAAAACTCAGAGAGTATCTTTGTTTCATCTTTTCACTTTGTCCATCACTTGTGTCAGCTGTTCAGAGTTCCTCCATAAGAAGATCAGATGAGCAGAACAAAGAGAACAAACAGTAATAATCCTTCTCTGGTCCCCTTTCTTCCTGGAGACTGAAAAAGCAGTAATTTTTTCCTTTTAGAAAATATGTAGGATATGATAGTAAACATAATCTGATCAATTACCGAAAAAAGAGAATTTGACTGTATTTTGAAAATTGGAACCAAGATATACATGTTTGAATTTGGTGATTAGCCTTTACTGAAATAAAATGCATCCTCCCTGTTATATTTGATTGGCAAGTTTTTTTTTTCATGTTTTCTATATTTTGTTCTATGAACATATTTTTTACCATAATATTTAAAGAAAATATAAAGTTATAGGTAACATTGGTAGTATATGATATTTATATAGCACTTTATAATTTCCAATCTACTTTTTACACACGTGATGTGTTTCATATAATATCCTTGAAAAGTTATGCATGTCAATTTTTGTATTTCCAGTTTGAATGTGAGGAAAGTAATCGAGGGATTCTGGAGCACCTGGGAAGGATTACTTAACTAGAAAGTTTCTGAGTTATACCTGAATTTCATGTCTTTTGTATTCTGCAATGTTCTCCATATTATGCTCTTTATTCCGAGACTTCATTGATGTCCTACACATACTTTCTTTCCTTCGCAACCAATTGTAACACACAAACAGAATCTGTTTTGGTTGTACTTTGTTCTGCATTTCCCTTTATCTTTGTGATCATCATAATACATTATGTTGGATTATGGATTTTTTTTCTTGTTTCTCAAGTAGACTCTAAAATTCTTGAGTACAAGAATCATATTTTATTTACTTATGTATTTTTTGGATCATTTGACCCATCCCAAAATCCCATACAGACTGTGTTTTAAGACAGTCACTATAAAAGGGACGTATTTTAATAATCTGAAAGCAACTTTTTCCATGAAAGGTAAGGATGACATCAAGATTAATAATAAATTATAGCTATTAAATTAAAAAAATTAATAACTTCTTTTAGTAAAATAGATGTGTTTCAAGGGAAATATAACTAGCCTTCCATATACTGTAGCCCTAATTTCCCACACACAGAGACTGCTCTAGGTATATTAACTTGTCTATCATTCTTAACATGAATTATGTGTTCTTACTATCCCTTTATATAGAGAATCCAAAGTATACTGATTGGTTACACAGTTTGTCAATGGAAAAGTAAGGATACAAATGTAGGCTCTTAACAGTGATTCCTAGCCTTGGTTACACAATAGAATCACCTGGGGGAGATTTTACATATAACAATCCCATAGATATTTTGTTTTAATTAGTCTGGTATGAAGCTGAACATCAGCTTTGAAAAAAAAAACAAAATCAAAACCAAAAACAAAATTTTTCTGGAATTTTCCATAAAGACAGGATTTATAAACTGAGCTTTTAAAAATTATGGTGTACCAGTACCTAATAAGTCTTAAATTTACAGATTATTACAAGAGATTCATTGGACGGTGGCATGTGCTGATTTTCATTTAAGAGTTGTTTGAACCAGTATATTAAACAAAGGGCAAGGCATTGCCATAAATGATACTTAGCCAACTGCAGAGGGAAATCTAGCCTTTGTTAAATTTGACTGCCACACAACTTAGTAATAAAGATATTCTATCTAGCATCGAATCGTCCTGTATTAGCTGCTTCTTTGGGTAATTAGTATTTTATTCAGTTATGTCCTCAGCTTGTTCTCCAGCTCAGGCTACCACACGCTTTCATAGTGACAAGAACTATGGGTTGGGAGGTCACGAGGCAATTGCTGGAGCAAAGTACAATCGTATGTGTGATGACAAGGAAGTGCATCAGATGCTATGTGGTCACGCCCAGCCTATGCCTGGATTAGAAAATACTTTAATGAAATAGAGCTACAGCAAGCTCTAAATGAGGGCATTTCTGACAATTAGGGAAGGTGGGGTCATGTCCCAGTTAATCATAGCCACACAACAGAACAATGATAAAAGTTGAGAAGAAAAATCTTTAGCCTTGATAGTGAAATACTTTACCCTACAATATTTTAGCTTACTTTGTATTTCTTTCATGTAAGTAAACTTTCTGAACTGGCAAAATTCAGAAAATGTCTAGTTTTCTTTTGTATGGAATTTAATACTTTGAACAGGCAACTATATAGCATTTGACTAAATCCATCTTAGTTCCCAAACAAACTACCTTTTACAAATAAAGAATCAGACTAGGAATAACGGGGATTTGTTAAGTTCAGTAAATAAAGGGCAGGAAAGTATTCAGAGCAAATGGCCCCATTTGAAAGAGACGTATAATAAGAAAGAGGAAAGTTAAAAATATAAAAAATAATCCAAGTCATAAATGCAATGAGTTAGAAAAACCAATCTGTAAACAATATTAAATAAGAAAGATTATTGCTGAATAAAAAATGTGATGAAGTGAATAAGTAACCCATTGGTTACTGCAAAATACAATAATAAACACAGCAATAGAAGAATAGATCAAGATATTTTGTATAGGTTTAAATGAAAATGAAGATTAAGGAAGAGATAAGAGACAAAAAGTGCCAAATGATGCAGTATATGTATAAAATGAATTGCACAATTAGAGAAGAGAGCACATAAAAACAGAAGCAATAAAGAATAATAATTGATGAACACAAGATTCATGCAGAATGGCAAAAGAAAGATGCTAAGACATTCTAATGATTTACATTTTTGTCATTCATACACATGTTTTATGTCTGTGCAGTATTGGGAGCTAATGCAAGTTCTTTTGGATATTGTGTTGCTATTTTCTATCCTATTAGGTTCTTCTTAAATACATGGAACTCAATTTTACCTGAGAGGAATGGGGGAAAAAAGATTCAATGAAAACACACTAAGTACATTTAGAGAAAAGTTAAATGAGATTTTTACTTTAAGGCAAAAAGAAAAATTATAAATTTTACAAGCAGAAACAAAGGAACAAACAAACAAAAGTGTTTAAGACAGAGGAAAAATGGCATCAGGCTCTCCATACATAACTCCGAAAACCGGACAACATGGGAACAAAATCTAAAAAGCATTAAGAGGAACAGAGTTCATTAAAAAATCAATATGCCAAGTACATCTTGTAAAAGTGATGATGATTGTAGAATATTTTGGAATATTTCCAAATCTTCTCCATAAGAAAGACAGATTATCCCTAATAATAAAACCTAAAAACTTATAGACCACATCTTAACACAGACCATTCAAGTGACAATTTTTCCCCCAAACTAGAAACTGTAAGTGAATTGGAAGACAGCACTGACAGCTTGTGCTTATGGGATCTCAGGGAATTAATAGGGCATTTGAGGAACCCAAGAAGACAAGAATTCCCCAGACACCAAACAGAAGTTCATGGGAAGCACAGTGGGACAATTTCAGAAGAGCACGTAAACCTAGGTGGCAGTTTTTACATACTTTAATGCGTGGGTCAATGCAATTGGTCCAGAATAAAATCTGAAGGATCTGGAGTAGTCTGGGTCCTTTGGGGTTTCAAAACTAAGTAGAAAGATATCTTATTCATTGGGAAGAAGTTGCCGGGAGCAGTATAAACTAGTAAGATGTGGAAACATTAGAAAACAAATACAGAAAACTCATAAAACAAAGAATATACAGATAAGAGAAAGTGAATAATATCAGATTACAGAATTTCAAGGTAATATTTCTAAACTAATCACAGAACCAAAAAAAGTTAGTGCTAGACTGAAAAAGCAAAAATCTATTTTAACCTTCTAAAATTTCAGAAAGTGAATTTCATGTATAAATAAGCTACTTAAAAGGATTAGGACTGATTTTCACACAAAGTTGTTACAAGAAAGTAAAGGTTAAGAAGCAGACTATTGTCTCTACAGACACAACAAATCAAAAAACAAATGTATGCATATAAAACAGTTAAATTTCTAACCTAATATTTCAAAACAAGCTAAAAAATATTAAAAGGTCTAAAATGTTAAATAATAATACAAATCTTAATTAGAAAAACCTTTAGATAAGGTAACAAAACTCAAGAAAAACAAGAAATAAATAAAATATTCATTGTAGAAATGAACGCTAAACTGTAAAAAACAAAAAAAACAAAAAAATAGGAGTGAATGTCTTAAGACAGCAAGGTGGAAAAAAAAATAAGAGAGAAAAAGATTGAGATAAAATGACAGATAAAGAGGATAGTTTACGTGGATTGAACATATATTTAACAAGTATTCCCAAGGAAGAAAGCAAATTCAATGAAACAGAATAAATAATCTAATATTTATTCAAAAAATGTTACCGAAATTTAAACAAAGGGAAAAAAATACTTGAAATTACAAACTAAATAGGCACTGTATAATAGAAAAAACGATACCAGAATGCTTTATTTGAAATAAAGCCCTGAAAGAACAACAATGACAAAAAAAAAAAAAAGAAAAGAAAAGAAAATTTGGACAAAATGGCTAAATAATTGAGCCAGTTAAAGACAAAACATGATAGTGATCTGGCTCCATTGTCTGGAGAAACACACAGGGTCCTTGGTCTCATGCCAAGACAATTAGTGACACGGACACCGGTGGAGTGGTTTAAGGAGTGGAAAGTTTAATAGGCAAAAAAGAAGAAAACAGCTCCCCTATACAGAGAGAGGAGGGCTTCGAATGGAAAACTCTGCAGTGTAGAAAAGCAGTCAGTTATACTGGGAGGCTGGAGGAGGCCTTGTCTGATTTGCATAGGGCCCAGGGGTTGGTTTGACCAGGTGTGTCATTCACGTAACCCACAAAAAAAACTGACCCTCCCACCCTAGCCTTTTAATACGCAAATGCTCCTACCTGGCCTGCCACCGTGTTGTCCTGCTCACGTGGCTTTGTCCGGAGGCTGCTATGACACCTGGTGGCAAGGAAAAGAGGGCGGGAGACGCCATATTGAATGTAACAGACACAGCTGCCGGCATTTAAATATAAAAGCTTCTACTTTGCATATCTATGCTTGACTTCTCAGGTTACTTTCTGTTAGAGAAAAAATAGTTTTGGGGTTTGCTGCTTATTAAAGGAAAAATTCCACCAAGAACTTTCACCCTTTCTAGCTGCCTAAAATAATTTCTTAATAACTCCTGTATTATTTGTCCCCTCAGGAGATGTAAACCTAACTGCTGTTAGGTGGGTGTTGGATGATGATTCTTTCTGGCTACTTCCAGCTGAAAAGAGTCATCGTGTGGTGGAGACAGCAGTTGGGCCTCCTCTTGAGGTTGATAAAGCATTCTAGGAAGAATTGCGTGTATATGCATGGTGTGCAGCACCATTTGTAGTTTGATTGCTTCTAGGTGAAAAGCGATAAATTTTACAAGGAGGTTTGAAATACAGGGTTAGAATATGAGCATTAAGATGACTACTGTTAGTGGGGGTCCTATAGACCATAACTATGACAGTAGAGTTTGATACATATTAGTTATCCCAGTGGATTGTAATAGCAGTTTGCCTCCACTAGATATCGGTGTACATTGCCAGAAATGTTAATATAAAATTAACATTTTCCTTGAGAAAAACATACATTTCCCCCTTGACTTGCCATTAGAGGATAATTTTAGGTTTAGGCCATTTTTATAACTTGCAATATGACTGGGAGAAATATGTCATTGGGTGGCTAATAGAACCTTAGTGTTAATCTTGCCAGTTCCTTTCCTTTAATTATTAAATTATTTCATTGTTTTCACTGGCCTTCATACAACATACACAAACTTTCTAACTTGTTCTAAATATCGTTCCCTTAAACAACCAGTCATTTCCTTCTAGGACAAAAATTTACCATACAAGCTCCTTCCTTATATAAAATATCTTTCTTTATAACCTGCTTTCCATAGCTTAGAGTGAACCATATTAACAATCTTTAATAAAAAGTCTTATCAAACTTAATGATAGTAAAACTTCCATGCTTACTTCTTATCTGTAACTATTACCGCTGCTATAAGCAAACCAACCTTGACTAAATTTTTTCTGCAGTTATTAATTCTATTTTAAGGACGATAATTAGACAAAATATTACAGCAATTAGAATTTTACAACCAGAAATCCACATTGTGGGTGCCACAGCGTATGGTTCCATTGTAAATAGTAGCATGACTATAACAATTCCCACAAGAGGTGTAGTAAATAATTTCCATTAAAAACTTTACTTGGCAAGATGTAACATTTCCCTTTGCGGGATCTACAAAAGTACAAATGCAATTCTATGAATAATTAAAATCTCCCTGCAAATATGCATTAAAAAGAAGTTATAATATTTGGCAGTGAAATCCAGAGGAAAGCGTAGAAATGATAAAAAGCATCTGGTGAGGTCGAAGAGGGACCGAGTAAGATGAGTAGCCCTCGCTCAGTTATTCATCTTTTATGATTTTCAGCTTAAGATCTCTTTCTTCGTATTGATATTCAGGACATTCCTCTGGGCTTCAGGGGTTGCTCCCTCAGCTTTTCAGGCTTTGACTTGAGTGTGATACATTCAGGAGTTGATACCTGTAAGTTTTACTTCCGAGGGTGTTGAAAGAAGAACAGTGAGGGGCCCTTCCCACCCTGGGTTTAGGGAAGGAGAGAGAGAGAGAGATGAGCTTACAATAAAACCAAATTTCCTGAGTTAAATAGAGGTGATCCTATATCCTGGGCTTGGGTGGGTTTCTGCTGGTTGTGTCGATTCCTGTTGGAAGAGAGCTAGTGAGGTTACATCCTTAACCAACTAGGGGTTTTCTGCCTGAAAACAATCTCTGAACATATTGGTAAGTTGTATCCTTTCCTAAGCGAAAAGGTTGGTGAAGGATTTTAAGGACTTTCCATTGCCTAGGGGCTGGCAAATGGAGTTTACCATCCTGACTGAAGCCATGGTGAGACTGGAAAGAAAGCCCTCCAGAAGTGGCCTGTTCTACTTCTGCAGGGGAATACTGAGATTTAATTTCTCTTACGGAGCCTTCCTAGATTGGAAGGGGCTTGACTTGTGTTAATGCCTTGAGGCTTCCTTGCCTTTGACTTAGCTGCCTGATTAGCTAACCTATTTCCTTTGGTTACTTTGTTTCCTTTTGGTGCTCCTCACCAAATCCTGGTATTTCTCATGGAAGAAAAGCTGAAGATAATAACCTGTTAATTCCCTGGTGATATGTTATAGGAGATTCATTAGTGATAAGAAAATATCTTTCCTTCTAAATGGCAGCATGAGCATGGAGCCAAGAAAGCATACTTGGAGTTAGTGTAAGTGCTAGCTACCTTTCCCTTGCTTAATTTCGGTGCTCTTGTAAGAGTTATTAGTTCAGCTAATTGAGCACTTGTTTCTGGGGAAGAGATGTTATTTAGAGTGACTACTGTTTATCCTGCCTTATGTATTTCTTGCTTTACTGGCTGTTAGCTAAGGGCTTCCCCTAGAAGGCAGTAATCTTGCCACATTATGTGGGGTGTAAAGAGTTAAAGTTAATTTGGAGGCTTTTCTGACCAGTAGAGCTATTGTGGAAGTGGTTTGGAAACAATGGATCCTCCTAACTGCAACTAAGAGGTTTAGAAAAGTATTGGAGTAGAGTTTTTCCTGAGATTCCCCTTACAAGGTTGTGCTATGGGAAGAGGGGAGGCCTGGATTAGACAGGAGAAAAGAGGGAGACTAGCTCCAGTGTTTAGAAGGTGGTTTACTTTCCTTCCTTTCATTCCCTTCCTCACCCAGGGCTCCTGTGCTATAATGGCAGTTTGAGATGCTGGAGCCAGTGTGTTAGCCCCAGGACCCATCCGACCACCTGTGAGAATTGTTCTAAACACAGTGACCTTTGTCTCTGGGGGTAGTTTGATTTCCCGTGGCCTCCACCACAGGCTGGACAGGGTTGAGGTGGCTTCCTCTTGCTGTTTGGGCATTCCTTCTTAAAATGCCCTGGCTTGCCACACGGATAACAACTAGCAGATGCACCTAGGGGATCCTGGAATTTGCAAGTCTGCAAAACAGCTACTATAGCCTCTGTTCTTCCCCTGAGCATTCCCTCTTTTGAGCCTCCTCCGGGTCCCTATTATGAAAGATTGAAGTGGCCACCCTCAGGAGGCTCTCTAAGGTACTATCTGGTCCTATAGGTTGCTTCCGTAGTTTCCTTCTAATATCAGGAGCTGCCTGTGTAGTAACCTTGTCTTTTAGAATGAGCAGCCCCTCAACCGAGTCAGGGTTTAAGGAGGTGTACTCTATCAGGGCCTCCCTCAGCCTTTCCGTAAAGGCTACAGGATTCTTCTCTGGCTTTTGGTTTATCATAGACAGTTGAGAATTGAGAGGTCTGGCCTTAGTTCTTCGTAGCCCCTCTAAAATGCATACTAAAACGTGCTTTCTTTTCCATTCATCTGCAGAGATCCTGGGATCCCAATTAGGGTTATGAAGAGGAACTGCTTCTCTTTCAATTGGGAATGGTATTTCTGCTATTTCTTTGCTTCTTTTTCAATTCGGAATGGTGTGTCTGCTATTTCTTTGCTTTCCCTATCACCTTTCTTTGCTTTGGGTGTATCATAGAAGATCTGTTGCTCATCTCCCGAGTTATCTGCTGCCTGCAGAGCCTTCTGTTTTTCAGCTGCTGTTAGGATTTGGTTTAGGAGCAGCGTAACATACTTTCATGTGAGGTGAAACACCTGCGTTAAATTCTGTACAGCTTCTATATATCTATCAGGGTTGTCAGAAAATTGGCCTAAGTCTCCTTTTATTTGCCTAAGGTCCTGAAATGAGAAGGGACCTTGAAGAGGCCCCAAACAAGGAGCTGCAGATGGTTCCCCTGGAAGTTGTTTTTGTAATTTGGAGGAATTATTATCTTTGGGCCTTCTTGATAGGATTGCCAAAAGAGCTGGTCTTACAATGCTTGCAAAGATTTAGTAAAAATTCCATACCCTTGTGCAAAATAAAATGAGTCACTTTTCTCTTCAAACTCCTGAGGTTAAAGCAGTTCCAGTGTTTCAGAGCGCACTCCAGAGGGGTGCAAGCTGAAGACAATCTGTTATTCATCTAGAAAAAGAAGTGAGAATAAAAGCATCCTTTTAGCCACCTTCCTTTCAGTATGCGACCCAGGGTGGAGAAGAAGACAGTACGAGCGTCCCCCAATTGTTTTCCCTCCTTGGTTCCCGGGTTGCGGCATCCTGTTGAATGTGCCGCCCATGGTTGTAGGTGTGACCCTCCAAGCCATGGCACCAGAAAAACTGAGCTTTTGGGGCTAGTCACATTCACCCAAGCAGCTCTAGTCCTCTGCCTGGGATTTCCCTTTGATTTCCTAGACTTGTGTGACCTACTTGGATCCCCAAAAAACTGGATCTTTGGAAAGACCGTAATGGTTGCCTTTGGGCAAGACTTCTTTAACAGAGGCAATGTGCTAGATTGCCTGCTATTACAGCCCGTGCTAAAACATTTACCCTTAGAAAAATGGTTCTGGTTAACTTCCAAACTTAAAATCTCTGTACTAATTTAAAAGAAAATAGCATAAAGGAGTAATTATAATCCAGGAATTCCACTAATTGGTATATATTTCAAACAATGAAATTAGTGTACTAAAGACATATTATCTGTTATGCTACCATGTTCATTGTAGCATATTCATGATAGCTAGAATATTCATGATAGCTAGAACATGGAATCAACCTAAATGTCTATCAATCAATGAAAGGATAAAGAAAATAGAGTTTATATTCAGTTGGTGCAAAAGTAATTTTGGTTTTTGCCACTACCAGTGAACTTTTGCACTAACCTAATCTATGCAATAAAATAATATTCAGCCTTAAAACAGAAGGAAATAATATCATTTGTGACAACATGGTTAAACATGAAAGACACAATGTTAAGTGAAATAAGCCCAGAGCAGAAAGACAAATACTGTGTTATCTCACTTATACATGGAATCTAAAAATGTTGAATTCATAGAAGTAGAGGGTAGAATGGTGGTTAACAGAGAAGGGTTTAGGGGGATGTTGGTCAAAAATACAAAATTCTAATTAGATAGGAGTAATAACTTCAAAAGTTCTATTGTACAACATGGTGACTGTGGTTAATAATATACTGTATTCTTGAAAAATGCTGAGTGGGGATGTAGAGTTCTCACCACAAAAGTGATAACTGTGTGAGGTAATGCATATGTTAATTACCTAGGGTGAGTCATTTTGCAATGTATATTTACCTCAAAACATCATGTTGTACATTGTAAATACATATCATTTTATCTGTCAATTTAAAGAATTAAAGATAAAAATAAATAAAAAATGAAACAGTTGTGGTAAGTTAATAATACATAAAGATGCAATTGGTATGACAATAGCATAAAGCAGATGAAGTTATAGAAAAGAGTGTGCATACTATGGAAAATAAATTTATATTTAACTGAGCTAGATTATT
This sequence comes from Chlorocebus sabaeus, assembly GCF_047675955.1. NCBI lineage: Eukaryota > Metazoa > Chordata > Mammalia > Primates > Cercopithecidae > Chlorocebus > Chlorocebus sabaeus. The sequence goes on from NC_132919.1 coordinate 44,774,729, forward strand.
ATAAAATAATGTTAATTCTAACTCCCAGAATAATTACTAAGAACATAATTCAAAAATTATAATAAACAATACGGAATAAAAATGGTGTACTAGAAAATATATACTTAACAGAAAAGAAAACATAAATAGAGAAACCAAAAATACATAATACCTATGAAAAAACAAAGAACAAAATGGGGCTAATTGAACTGAATGAACATTGACTCAAGCAATTGAGTTGTAAATTATATCCTAAGCATGCATCTGATGCTTACTAAGATTCACAGAAATGCAGAAAGTTGCATGGCTTTTCTGAAAAAAGAATATAGCTTCTTTTCATAAAACTAATTAGCCAAAGCAGACTTTTCCCAATTTGTTTTCTTACCTTCCAAAAATATTTCCTCATTGTTGCTATTGGAGGTTCTTAATTTAACAGTAGTTTTTCTGCACTTTTTTTCTTAAAAGGACTCTGATACCTTTTTGTATTCATCCAGTATGGTTTCTATCTGTCTTGCCCTGTTTCTAGATGGAGTATGAAGAAGTATCATCATTTCGAGAAGTGGTACTTGAGTTTCATAGCTAGTTTGATCAAACTGGTAAGTTCAATAATATGTTAAAGAGCAGAACTTTAGAATTTTTAAACTTTTATTTTGCATACTTTTTATAATGTGCAACTTAAAAAGAATTCCAAACATGACATCATTACGTGTGTATCTTAATTTTATAACCAGACTGAAATCCTGGGAGTGTCCAAATGACTACTCAATTTCCCCTAATACTATTTTAGATAATAGCAAATTGCATTTTGAATAATGCCCAGGTCCTTTAGTTTCATCAGTGAAGGAAAACTGCATATTTGAAAGATGGGAAAGGTATTTAAAAAAGCAAACCTATGTTTTTCTTATAGTTTGATTTGCAATTACCTAACAATAAAGTGTCTGGGAATATTCTCAAGAAATGCTTTAGAGCCAAATTGATATTTACTAAAGTCAAACATGGATGATGATATAGCCAGTCAAAAACCAAACATACAAATAACATATAAATTAGCAAAACCTAGGTTTTCTTCCCCTATTTCCTCCACAACCAGACTGATCTCCAGGCAATTGTTTTTTAAAAAATAAAGAAACAAAAATAAAAATGAAAAACAAAACTAATGGAAAGAGAGTTTGAACAATGATCAGTGATGAATACCTTGACAGGAAATTTTCATCCCAAAAATATGGTTTCTCAACTTGAATTTTAAGAAAATCACAAAGTGCCGTTACAGAAAACATTACAGTTATCAGAAAGAAACCTGTTGAGAATCTGAAGTCTGATGTTTAGTAATAATTAAACGTAGCAACATTTTGTGTGTTTTTAAGGCTTTCACCTATGTGTTGATTGTGGTTTCAAGATAAAGGAGTTCAGTGGCTACTAGGAATGGGGATACAATAGCTCTCCTTTGATGAGTCATGATTTATTTCAGCATGTTAAGCCTGTTAAAAGCTCTGACAAACCTGGTAGTAAAAAAAAAACACTTTGTTATACTGGACACTTCCCAAACTCTTATAAGCAAACATAAGGTCTATTTTTTTAGACCGGTGCCATTGAACACAGTTTTTAAAATGTTTAGACAGAGTCAGTTATTTAAAAAATTAAATGAGGAATATTTATTTTTATTTTATGGGCATATCAAATATTGGTGGTAGTGTAGCAAAAAATAAATTGCTGATGACTACTGCAATTATGCATAATCCTTATGGAAGACCATTTGGCAATATATGTCAGAAGTTTTGAAACTTCTAAGCATTGGACACGGGTATACCACAAGATGAACTGCACGATTAATTTACATATAAAGATGTGTATTACAAGATTATTTGTAATATGTCCCCACAAAGGGAAATGAGCAAATACATTTTAGGATGCTATATATTAAAATAGTAATACAATGAAAAAGAATATTTAATGGAACAGAAAATATGCTATATAATTTAGTGAAAAAAGTACAGGCCATAACACATATACTGTATGTGTACCTTTGTATAAAATTATATATACAATTGTACCTAGAAAAACAGTAGAAATATATAAGCTAAAGTGTTATCTCTAAGTACGTGTATTTTTGTTTTCCTGCTTTGCTTATCCATATTTTTCACATATATGTGTGTATTTTATTATGAATAAATTATGAATGTTTCTCATAGCAATAAAAAAATACAAGAAGTATATGTATGTATATATATTTCTATACTCCTTGTATTTTCATATTGCTATAAGAAATATATATAATGTTCATAATAAAATAATATTTATAAAATAGCCCATAACACTTTACCTCGCAACAAATTTTTTACTCACAACAAAAAAAATACTTGAAAGCTGAAACTTTGTAATGGATGCTTTGATCTTTTGCATGTCTTTCTTTCAAAAGATTGGAAATATTGGGTCACATTATCAAACCATGTTATAAGCTATTCAGTATATGTCTTTGAATTTGTAATTTGAGGTTGTATCATTTCGTTCCTGCTAATTTACTAAAATGTATATTGTATTTTAAGTGTTTTGTATAGGTTTTTAAAAATGTTACATATGTTTCAAATATATTTTAATAGGCAAGATACCAGAGAAGAATTCTAAAGAATTAGAAGCTTATGGCCTCAGAAAGCATAATATGTGTCCCTTGCAACTTAAGACAGAGAAGATAATGTATGTTTCTCCCTCGAAAATCTAAAGGACTGGAAATGAGCTAAGGAGTTATTTTGATGGTTGGGGAAAGAGAGGTGGTAGCAGGGGCTAACCTTCCAAAATTAACAGGAGCAAAGAATGTATCAGTGCTTCCTGTGAATACACATCAGCCTTGCACACAAGGTTACATGGGGTCCTATCCAAAATGACCACCTAGAGCAACAAGGCAAAATCAGCAGAGATAACCCAAAGGTAGTGCTGTGTTGCTACAAAGCTAGGAAGGGGTACATCCAGCAAAAAGTGAGGTGTCTTCACCTGTAACAACACTGTAAGGCAGACATCCCCAGAGATGGCCAGAGGGTCTCCAAAGAAACCATGAAATAAATGTCAAAGGAAATGGTGAGTTTTGAACACATTGCAAGAAGATTGGTATTCTGAATAACCACAACACTATGAATCAAGTTAGAACTTTCTTCTCTCCTTACAAATCCTTCTTCCCCATGCTGCAACCCTGGAGAAGTTAGAAATGCTATTGACAAGGAGTAACACCTGGCAGAAAACAGTAGATTTACAGGGACAATGAGAGACAAAAATAAAGTTGCTTTACAATTACATTCCATGGATTTTGCTTGCTCAGGATAATCGTTATTTAGTGGGAAAGGAATAGCGTTGTCACATTAAAAAAACGAATCCTAGTTAAATTTCAATTTTATCTAAAGTCACTAATTTTTGTATATTGATGCAAATGATGCTTGAGTATTAGTATGTTAAAATATTCACTGGTTGCCTGAAATTCAAATGTAACTGAGTCTTCAATACTTTTATTTGCTAAATCTGGCAATTCTACCCTTGTATTATTTAATGCTTATCGGACTAAAGTCTACCTTGCTTGATATCAGAAACCTTATCCTCACTTTCTTTTTATTGCATTTTCTTGGTATGCTTTTGTATCCTTTTCTTTTTAGCCATTCTGAATCACTTTAATTTTAATTGTGCCTCATATACACAGCAAAGAATTGGGTTTTGATTTGTATACTCCAATCAGACAATCTTCTCTTAATAAGCAAGGTGAATCCATTTAGATTTACTAAGATGGTTAATATGTTTGGTCTCAATTCTGCCATATCATGTTATTATTTATTACTTATTAATATAAAGTTATTTCATACTGTTAGCCTGTTTTCTTTGCCTTCTAAATTTTTTTGTACTACCTTGGTAAATAGAGAAGATTATATTTGTATTCTAAATGACTTTTGCATTTCATTATTCTCTGACTGTCTCCCTGTGGGGTTGATATGGGCTTTCTGCTGCTCCTAACTATTAGTTAATATCAGGTGGGCCACTCCATGTGGCTGTCCCTTTCTCCAGCTTTTGGGAACTAATGCTTCATTTCAAGTTTGGGGTGGGAACAGCATGCTGGTATCAGTGGTTCTAGAGTGATCAACTCTCCTTTGTAACATCCTTATAAGCAGCCCCTATCTACGTATATAGTCCCTCTAACTTGAGAGGAACATGCATTTTCTGCCAATGCTGACTAAGACACAAAGTATTTAATTAACAAACAAGCTAACAAAGCAGAAGTCATCGCAGTGGATGGCTACAATGAGAAGAAAACTCATTGAATATAGAAGATAATTTGGAAATCTTTCCCAAAACTCATAAGCAGGGGATAGAGATAAAAATAGGAAAAAAAAATGAAATAGATGGTGAGCACATTATAGACATTTGATATATTTAGACTCTATATTTCCAAAGGAAAGAACACCAATGTAAAGAATTGATCGTGAAAGAAATAATAGCAGGGCTGACTTGAAGAAAAAAAGAACCTGAAAGTTGAAATGGATCACCCACATCCAGGCAAACTACTGAGAAGGAGATCCCTCCTTAACTTACACTTGGAAATACTCAATGGGCATGAGAGATATTACTATGACTCATCATGGAACTGTTTCCCAAAGAACTAGAACTCAATTTTGTATTCTTCTACGCAGTCTCAGAGGCAGCCATTAGCAATCTATCCAATTTGGAAGATTAGATGAAATCTGCTCACCATTCAGAATTTAATATAAAACTTAAGAATAAAAGACAAGGAAATACTATTTCTCCAAACACATAGGCTGAAAAATGCAACTGTCTAAAATTTTAGACTCTATGGGACAGAAAGATCCATGTGGGAGATGACCCAGCCATCTTTGCTGCTGTTCTGTTTGCCAGCTTCTGGCACTGTAGGAATGCCCAAAATTGTCCACGTGTAAATAAAAGGAAGAGAAATGGTGCTGGCCTGGGAAATCTAAAGGATTAATATCAGAAAAAAACTGAGTAACATTCACAGAGGAAAAATAAATATGACCTAAGAACTCTGTAGGTAAAATAGCTCAGATTTCATCTAAATGCACTTCAGCCTTATCTAAATACTTTCTCTAAAGAAAAAAAAACACAAAAGTATTTTATATAATTTACACCAACAAAAATGTTTTGGAGTAAAAATATGTAAGTGTCAACTCAGAGTATCATGTTATGATACTAGTAACCTAAAATTAATAAGCAAAAAATGTAATTCATTATAAGAAAATATTCAGTGGTGAAAATGATGTTCAAGAAAACAATATTTAATAGAGAAAGAAAAACAGCGACTAGAAATCTTTTTTTTCTTTTCTTTTTTTTTGTTTTTTGTTTTTGAGATAGAGTCTCCCTCTGTCACCCAGGCTAGACTGCAGTGGCATGATCTCAGCTCACTGAAACCTCTGCTTCAGGTTCAAGTGATTCTCTTTCCTCAGCCTCCCAAGTAGCTGGGATTACAGGCGCTTGCCACCACACCCGGCTAATTTTTTTTATTTTTAGTAGAGATGGGGTTTCACCATGTTGGCCAGGCTGATCTCGAACTCCTTACCTCAGATGATCCACCTGCCTCAGCCTCCCAAAGTGTCAGGATTACAGACGTGAGCCACTGCATGTGGCTTTTTTTTTTTTTTTGAGATGGAGTCTTGCTCTGTTGCCCAGGCTGGAGTGCAGTGGCGTGATCTCAGCTCACTGCAACCTCTGCCTCCCGGGTTCAAGCAATTCTCCTTCCTCAGCCTCCCGAGTAGCTGGAACTACAAATGTGCACCACCACGAATGGCTAACTTTTGTGTTTTTAGTAGATAAGGAGTTTCACCATGTTGGCCAGTCTAGTTTCGAACTTCTGACCTAAGGTGATCCACATGCCTTGTCCTCCCAAAGTGCTGGGATTACACGGGTGAGCCACCGTGCACAGCTAGAAATCTTATTAATAATCCGTGGCATGCTCATATCATAGATTAACATGGAGTCATTAATATTATATTTTCAAAGACTTTTCATTTGTCTAGGAAAAGTCTTATAGTATAATATGTTTTTGTTTTGTTTTGTTTTTGTGTTTGAGGTGGAGTCTCACTTTCTCACCCAGGCTGGAGTGCAGTGGCGTGATCTCGGCGCACTGCAACTTTTGCCTCCCTGGTTCAAGCCATTCTCTTCTCATGCCTCCGCCTCCTGAGTAGCTGGGATTATAGGCGTGCACCACCACACCCAGCTAATTTTTGTATTTTTAGTAGAGACGGGGTTTCACCATGTTGACCAGGCTCATCTCAAACTCCTGACCTCAAGTATCCACCCACCTCAGCCTCCCAAAATGCTGGGATTACAGGCATGAGCCACTGTGCCTGGTCTGTTGCAGTATATCATTAAGTAAAATAAGAGGATAGCAAAAACCTAGGTGAGATTTGGTTTTAGATCTCTACACTCTACAAATTATTAACAATATTACACCACATTACATCATTTCCAAGGTGTTCAGGTTTTCATATTTTAGTATCCTGCAAAAGACATCCTCTTTGCAGTTGATGGGATCTTAGAATCCTTTAAACACGGTAATTTATTTAAGACAAATTGAAAATAATGGAATTTTCTTACTTGCAACCATAGATCATATCTATGATATTTTAAACCATTCACACACCTAATGAAATATCATTGAATTTATAGTACTTAATGTGTAATGTGATGGTTGAATTACTGAAATAATTTGTGAATGAACATACTGTTAGGCAGGGACCCGGACCCGACATGGCGGCGCCACTCGGCGTAGCAGACCCTTTGTTTGAGCAGGCCCTTTGTTTTGAGACTTCTCTCCCTCTTTGAACACACCCTCAGACTTACATACACCAGAGGTTCCAGCTGGGCAGTCACACTCCCCCATGACCTGCAGCTTACCTGCATTCCACAAGTTTGTAAACAGCAGTTTCGGTTGACAGTTTCCAAAGACCCCTTCCTCATGACCCTTACTCAACTCCTGCCCTAGTAGTTTCAAGACCCCCCAGGCCCTGTTTGCACAACTAGCTTCCCTACCTCTCAGGCTATAAGAAGCCCCTACCCTCCTCCCTCAGCGCGACTTCCTCGGCCCACACCTGTGGACCGAGGAACCTTGCCCGCGAGTCCTAATAAAGGCTATTCTCACTGCCATTTGCCTTGTGTCTTCGTTCCCAGTTCGACTCCAGCCTCAGTTTACCTTTACACATACCATCAGTATTTTTTTTGAGTTTTTGTTTGTTTGTTTTGAGAGAGTTTTGGTGAGTCAACCAGGCTGGAATGTGGTGGCACAATCACAGCTCACTGCATCCTCGACCTCTGGGGTTCAAACCATCTGCCCACCTCAGCCTCACAATTAGCTGGGACTGCAGCTGCCTGCCACCAAGCTGGCTTAATTTTCTTTATTTTGGAGAAATGAGGTCCCACTATGAAAATACTGACCCCCAATATTTTCATTCCTCAAGAAATAAGAAATGCTTCAACATTCTAATATATTTTTGTCAGCAAATCAGAGAATTATAGTAAATTTTTACTGAAATTATGAAAAAAAGAAAAAGAAAGTGAAAATAGAATGATTTCCTGAAGAGAATGTTTTAAGCAGTGCCTTCAAAGTATATGTATACACTGTGGTAGATTGTATTCATACATTAACTCCAAATTTTAATGATTTTGTTTTAGTTGGAGATATGGACACAACTTTAGAATACCATCAACTTTATTAATTTTCATGCTTCTTTTTAAACACTGAGTTTTCTTGCACTATGCTAAGTTTACAGATATTGATTAGCAGAACTATGGAAGATTAAAAAGAATTTTTTAAACCTAAATCGTGTGCTGTTTTGAAGAGATCGCATGTCTTTGAAGTTTAAAAGAATATTAATGCAAAGTAATCCTCTTCATACAAAACCACATCTTTTACTACGATTTGAAATTTAGAAGCAATGTTACTGTCAAATACTATAGAATATATTATTTTTAATTTAATTGGGGATAAAAGCCTTAAATATTCTCAACTGTGAAGATACATGTGTTAATGGTCAATATTCTGTATGAAAACTCTTGGAGGCAGTTGGTTTGTCCCAGAGGTACTTATGGTTTTTCAAAAAGTCAATATAGGGTCTTAACATCTAACCATCAACATGTCAGGTTTAAGTAGAATTTACATGAAAAACGTATTGATTTCAATGAGTTGTTCCAATTTTAGATAGATGGATATTATCTTTACACATCTGCTTAAAATATATAATGGCATGTTATTTTCATATGCAGTGAATAGTAACTTTTCTACATGCAAATTAACTTATTTAAGGTAAGAGTATAGTGTAATATTAAAACTACTTATGGCTCATATAATTGTGTTCATGTTTAAGACATAAATCTCTTCAAATAGAGGATTTAACTCTTAAGGCTCAGACATGTCAATGTGGTTTGCTTATTACTTTGTGAGGAGTAAAAATAATAAGAGTTCCAGGGTTTGTCAGACATGAGTTACATTGCCTTGGGAAAGTTATGTGGTAATTCTCAATCTTGGTTTCATTTGCAGACTAGTAGCAATTAGACTTTCTCTTAGATTAGCATTAAAAATTACATTCAAAACGCATATGTAAAGCACCTTATGCCATGCTAGGAATAAAATACATGTTCAAACACTTTTAGATTTATTCTTTTTGTGAAAAAAGATAAATAAAATCTTAAATTATGGCCTTTGCCTTGGAAATAGATTATTGGTATTTTAGCTAGATCTTCAGGAGACTGCTGCAAATTCAAATGCAGCATGTTCAATGAACATAAATGGCCTAAAAAACTCAGTTTTAATCTAATAGACTTTCCTGCAGTTGTAAAGTTGTACCACAAAGTGGATGTCTTAGTGCTCCACAAATGAAATTTTACATTAAAAACGGCCTTTGACAGAATCATATGGATATTTGTCTTTAGTTCCAAAACTTATCTTGCACCTAGCTAATTTACTTAGATTATTTAATTCCCATATTTGGGTGCCTAAATGATCATCTTTTTTGATGCCCTAGACTTTCTGTAGTTGCAGTTTAGAAATACGTCATCTCATCAATGTTTTACAGCAACATTAACCTATGCTCTCCTTTGATAAATGAGCTTTAACATGGATCTCTGTTTCTGAGAACTGTTTGGATAGCTTTCCTGGTTCCCCAGGCTCTTCTGAGTATGACACGCTGCCTGGCTTTCAACAGTCCTGTCCATAAACCCCCACTTAATGGATGCTGGAGTCCTGATACCTGTTGACAGAATTCACCTGTTGAATGTTGGCTACTTAACAAACTGTCTAATATTTTTGTTTTTGTTTTTGTTTGTTTGTTTGTTTTTCCACTATCTAGCACTCCAGATTACTTGGGTTTGCAAAATTGGAAGAATGCCTGATCATCCTACAGCTAGATTATCAACTGTCATTTTACACTGAGGTTTGTTTTGTCTTTTTCGCGGAGCTGAGATTCTTTCACTTGGCTGTCAGGCAACTCTAATTTATAAGTTAATACAAAAGCTTTCCTGATATCTTCATACAAAGACTAAAAAAATGAATTCAACAAACCCCAATGAATAAATTATTTTTAAAAACAGAGCCAGGTGTGGTGGCTCATGCCTGTAATCCCAGCACTTTGGGAGGCCGAGGGAGGGGGATCACGAGGTCAGGAGTACAAGAGACCATCTTGGCTAACGCGGTGAATCTCCGTCTCTACTAAAAATACAAGAAATTAGCAGGGTGTGGTGGCACACACGCCTGTAGTCCCAGCTACTTGGGAGGCTGAGGCAGAAGAATCGCTTGAATTCAGGACACAGAAGTTGCAGTGAGCCGAGATCATGCCACTGCACACCAGCCTGGGTGACAGAATGAGACTCTGTCTCAAAAAAAAAAAAAAAGAAACAGATAAAAAATAAAAACAGAAAACATATACACTCAGAGAAGGCATAGGTTCCAAGAAGTAATGGAAGGCCCTAAAAATTGATAAGCTATATTGGGAAAATGCATTGATTATTGAACATGAAAATATGTTTAGTTTTACATTTGAAAGAGAAAGTTAAGGCCTTACAGTCTAAGAGATAGAAATGCTGAGTCCTTTATACATTTCTAGAAGTAAATTACAGTTGGGTAGATGTATTACAATTTAAAGGATAGCTTCCAAAAGAAAGAGCTAATATACTGCTGCCAACTTACCACAAAAAAGTAAATAAACAAATTGTATCGGTTCAAGAGAAGCAAGGGAAGACTAAAAATAGAACTAAGAAAAAGGATGGTGAAAGAAATGAAATGGTAGATATAATGCAAATGTATCAGTTATTAAAACACATGTGGACTTACTAAGTACCTATCCCACTACAGTAAAATAAATATCTAGGTAGATCATCGTTAAAAGACATATATTTAATACAGAACCACTCAGAAAAGTTGGAAGTAAAGAGATAGAACACACTGAATTGGTAATCAAAATATCAGAGAGAGCCAAGCCTAGCTGATTTAAAAGGCAATTTAAATCAAATATATTCAAACTTCATGGAATAGGTGATTCTTATTTTATAAACGCATTTCAGAAAAATAGCCCATGTTATTTTTTGTAAAATATACTACAACAAATACAATATTAATAGTGAGACTTTAGAAGTTTACCATTAGTGATACCTGATAAAATTGCTGGCTTTCCTCACTTCTGTTTTCTAGCATTGTACTGGAGGATTTAGCCAGAATAAAACAATAATAAGAAATATAAAATGAGAAAAATAAAACTTGAAAAAAAGGATATAATCATTTTTAGATGGTATTATTGTCTACATAAAAAAAAAAATCCAAGAACATTGGCAGACCACTGGAATTAACAAGAATTCAGCTAAGTTACTAGGCATGAAACCAAAATACTAACATAAATATCGGTGTATAAAAATCCGGATTCTCACAGTATAATAAAAAGATTTAACAATAAAATAGGAAATTAAGAAATGATTCCATTGATGTTAGCAATGAAATATATATGAAAACTAAAAATAAATGTTAGAAAATGAGGTCTAAAGAGAAAAAAGAAAAAGAAGCATTGTTGAAAGACATCGAAGTAGATCTAAATCAAAACAGAGTTCAATTCTGCCTATGTTTAGGAGATATTAACCTATAAAAATAAAATTTAAGTCAAATAAAAATTAAGTATGAAATTGAAGAGGCTAAGCATAGAAAGGAATAAACAAAAGGAAGGAGAAGAGACAAAGAGAAAAGCTGGAGTTGTTCTAATTGAATATAATGTCCTCCATTTCACAAACACAAATACATTTGTGAGAAAAGGGAAAGTTCCTATTCAAAGATTATAAAAAGTCACAATTTCTTACTGTAAGATTGCTATCCACTATTAGTATGTATATAGATGTGTGTGTGTGTGTGTACATATGTACTCCAAATCAGCTGTCCTAGCTTGCTCCGGCATGCCTGGACAGAACTAGACAAGCCCCAACCCATAGTGCATGCCATTCCTTATTTGGTGATGCTTCCTTAACTATCCTTGGGCAACTTCCTTTTCTTTCTTTCTTCTGTTCCCCTTACCTAATTAAGAAAGTTTTAAACTAATAGCCAATCGGGTAAAGTGTAAAATGTGAGATCCTATTCCAGTCAATGGAAACTAGAGACAGCAGCAGGGTAGATACAAAAATACATATACATTTTATAAATAACTCTGTCTGTTTTGTTCAGTGTGCTCTCATGGCTGAACAGTTATTGAGTAGCACCCTTTCTGCAGAAAGTAAAGCTCGCCTTGCTGAGATATCATTTGTTCCAGCAATTCAGCATTCATTCTTTTTTTGTGACACCAAAAACTTCATTCCCAACACATTTTATAATATAATGGTCAATTTTCTAGAAAAACATTACCTATAAAAATTGTCTAAGGAAAGGTAGAAAACCTGGATACAAAAATAATTGTGGAAGGAATTGAAAAGTTAGTAAATTATTCATGTCCTTCAAAAGTCTCCAAATAATGCTGATTTCCTCTGAAAGCTCTATCAAGCAGATAGTTTCTGTCATTGAGATTCTTTCAAACTCTGAAAAAGATGAATCTCTTAACAAAGTATCATCACAAACTAGGGTAATCTTGATGCACTCTCCTCATAAGATTAACACAAAAAGGAAATTATAGGCCTGTGTTTTTTAATACTACAATCTACTTTCCCCAGAACTACATTAAGTTTTATTTTTAAAATTTATATTCCTAGCCTCCATCCTACTTCTGTAGAATCAGAATCTTTGGGATGGATGACAATGAGTCGCTGAGCAGGTGTAAAGCTCATAGAGATATACTTTTTTAATAGGCTTTTAAATAGGTTTATTATTTTGTGACAATGTATGCATACTGAGTTTTAGCACCACTGCTATAAACAAGTTTAAGTAATAAATACAGTATACATTCTATAAAATGTATGAAAACCAAATACAGCATAGGGAAAGCTCTGGAAGAATACATAATAAAAATATAAATAATGATTACCTCTAGACAGTGCTATGAGGAATTTCCAAAGAACTCCAATAAATTGTTTATGCATTGCTTGGGGTAGAATATTAATATAACCCATATTGTTATTATTAGTCAGTCCTAAGTTGAAGCTTGAAAATACATTTTTACCCTGGATTTTATATAATACTATTGATTGTAACTTAATTTGAAGTGTCTAATATAGACTGAAACAAAACATTCTTGCATTTCCACAGATTAAGGTTATATAGAGGAGAAAAAATATTGGCATTTTGTGGACTTTAAAATATGTCAGATCTAATTTTTTCATTCCCATTTTGTGGAACTAGAATCAATAATGATCTATGTAAATTGACTTAAGTCAGTCCTGTAGCAGGGGAATAACAAAAATGATATTCACCATTTAAATGCCTCTTCTGGTTCCATTTTAAAAATTTCCCATTATGTTTAAGGTTTTACCAGCAAATGAGAAATCTCTGTATATTATTGATTGGATTGTATACCTTCATAATGAAATGGAATAATTTACATTCTCAAATGTTTTGAAGTACTTTGAAATAACTATGATGAATATTTGCCTGATCAATAATTATTTCAGATTCTTCTTCCTGTGTTTCCAATGCAGATTTTTTGTGCTGATCTCCTTGTTTAGCTTGATCATTCGGAGAGGGACTGAAGCTGTCATAAGAAGAACTGATACTGGTCTCTGGGCTAACTATCTGCAACCCACCATTTACATAACAACTAAGAAGCCCAAGATAGTTAAAATTGCATTCACTTTACTTATTACCCCATTATTATTTCCTAATTGAGCAGCATATTTTAGTGAAATATTTACATGCTTTCTATTAGATTTACATATAGCCCCCTCCCACTCCCTCCTTTCCACCCTGGCTACCCCCAGCACATTATAGTAAAGATGACATTTTACTACCTCCGGAGTGGTTAGAATCACTGCAGATAATCTAGTCTGTAAATTGTCATCTTTACAAAAAAGAATTGAAGAAACTTGTAATTTAGGGTGGGGTGGAATAATTTGTTTCTTCTAAAATCATAAAGGTATTTAAATTCTTGTAAAGTGTATAAAAAATTGTCACTATCATTTTGCCTAGACACATTGCTTTCTGAGATCACCGTTATTTGGGGGAGTGATTACAAAGGCAGTTATAAATAAGAAAATGAGTGCATTAAATGTCGTGAAAGAAAAATGATTGCAATGCCAATGCAAGAATAGGTGTTGCTTTGGGAAATAGGAAAAGACTGATTTTTCTGTTTTAGGGGGAGGCAGCAGGTATGAGACAGATGAGACTAACAAGGCCAAGTCAGGTTGCTCTAGAGGGCATGCTTGGTATTATCTTTATGAGCAGAGACAAGGTTATATAACTCTACAGATTGGTGAAGGATTTGTAGAAAGGATCCTGAGTACACACAAGTTTCGCCCTGATTACACTGGGCTTTCCCCTGATTAACTGGGCTGAGTATGTTTATGTGTGTACTTCTCTGTTTTCCCTCTCTCAAATATACAGTACAATCTTTATTTGAACAGCAGTATTAGAGCCCCCAGGAGAGTCAGGTGTCAACGTAGCCGATGATGCTGACTAACCAACCATTATGCTCATCTAACAATGAAGTAGGTGATTTTGGAGCAGCAGACTTGCAAGTATCACATCATTTAAGTTTACAAGGCAGCAGTAGTCAGGAAGATATAAATTACTCTAAGCTAGGCATTTTATATGAATTTTCTTTGATTCTTACAACAATCCTGCAAAGTAAGATTTTCCAAGTTGTATAGATAGCTCAGAGAGGTTCAGTAAACTGCTTCAGGTTACACAGACAGTATGTGGTAAGATTAAAATTCAGACTTGTCTTTTGCCAAAGTCTTTGTGTGTTTCATTCTTCAACACTGGCTCACCCCTTTCAGTGAATTATTTAATCAATAACTTAGTATCCAAGCTTTTATATTTTTAATAAACTTATAAAGTGCCTGCAATATTGCTCAATTGTAACATAACTGTCATATATTTTAGTCTTTGAGGTAAACTTTCACAGAATTATTAGCAGTTATTTAAAGCAACACGTTCCAAAATATATATTAGATTGCTCATAATTCAAACTAATGTATCTCATTAAAAAACCATTATAGGCAATAGAAAGAATCAACATTGGCCCTTCAAACTTAACATGCATAAATATAAGTAAGACAGACCACTACCAGATGGGAATGCAATCTTAGCGACATAACTGAAGCACAAAGCAATGCACAAAGCGCATCTGATTTTGTAATTCATTCAATTTCATGATTCTCAATGTTTTAGTCACATGTATGTAGCCAATCACATATAAGTCACAATGCTGATTTTCAAATAACCTTTTTTTGTCTACACTACTAAACCCAAATTTTGAAAATTATTATTAGATCTCTTTTCATATTCAATTCACATGTGAAAATAAAAAATGATTTTTTTCTCCTTATATGTGCCTAGTCATTAGCCCAATTGAGCCAGAGAACTTATGTGAAATTGGTTAAATTATCAAGGAAAATGATCCTTGGCATATGTGGTATCAAGAAAAGTTTTGAATTTGTTTTAATCACTTGCTTTCTTGATTATAATTATATAATGATTAAAAAACCCAAAAAGAAAATACAAATCATCTGGAAGTCTAATCACTAAGATTATAATTTTACTTGCCATTTTTTTTTAACCTATGCATGTCTGTGTATAATGCTATGTTTTATGACATAAGTAATGTATTTGTAGATTATGTTGCATTTTTCAAAAAACTTTGCCTCAAATTACAAAAGTCTAAATGATGGACTTAGAAGTAATGTGAATGAAACGAATGGATAAGTACGGGCATACTTATCACCTAAACACAGATGAAGTGGAAAGGAAACCATGTATGAATCCCAGGTCTCTGATTTAATGAAGTGCATTGATAGTAATATCACTCACTAGAAAGGGGAAGTCTAAACTGAGTGGTGACAATAGGTCCTCAGGTAGAAGGACCTATGAAATAAAGTGAGAAGTAGTATTAGGAGTCTGGCCTCATAGAAGACAAATGTGTTGAACATGTAAATTTGGTAGTTATCTGCATTCAGAAGACATTAAAGTATGAAAATGAATATTATCAACTTGGGTAAGAATGTAGAGAAAGAAGCGACATTGACAAAAGATACTGAGAAAAAGGTACCAGTGGAGAAGGAAAATTAGGAGAGAGCATTTTCATAAACATGAAGAAAGGAATGTTTCAGGAAGGGACAAAAGAAAGTCAAGGCCTTTGAATGCTGTTGATAGCTCATGTGAAAAGATTACAGAGTAGCCCCTGATCAGATTTAACACCATAGGGATTGAGATTAACATCACTAATACGCATAATCCTAGTGACTAAGCACTTTTAGTTCTATCTATGTTATATACTAGATAATTTTAAAACACTCTTCCTGTTAATGCATGAAATTACTACATAAAATATTACAAAAGTAATTAAAATACAAATGTGAGTTCCAAGAAAGTATGATGCTGGAAGTATCTAGAAGTCATGGCAATGAAACTGAATCACAAATTGAATTGTAAAACTGAGTACACGCTGCAGTTGCTCTGTGTGTGTGTGTGTGTGTGTGTGTGTTGTGAGGGAAAGAGATTGTGTTAATCTCAAGTATAAAAGAGTTTGAGTCTGGGAATTAAGGCCCTTACACCTAGCTAGAACACATGAAGTAAAGAGATACACTAATAACGATCTGTCAGCAGCAAGAAAAGTAAAAAAACTCAGTTGCTTATTTATTTGCATTAACCACGTTTTTGCATACAACAAAATCCTCTCAGAGAAGTCGCACCCACAGGTCTAATCCCTACAGAGATTTGTATTTCAAATTCACTACTGTATGTTCCAGGAACAAGAGGGTGAAGTTAGTGATTAACTTTGGACCCTGTTAAGACAAATAGGCTTATTAAAATAATCAGTAACAACAACAAAAGTACAGCAAACAACTAATGTAATAGAAAATGAATGGGAAAATAAAATGTAATTGAATAAAGGGAGAAAATGAGAACAATAAAAAATGAAAATAAAAAAAGTAAAGAAAAAGCACAGTAAACTAAAAGTGAAAAAACAGAAGGTAAAAAAAAAATTCATGTATATCAATAAGTAAACATGTTAATTAATGACCATAAATTTTCAAGTTATACAAAAACAAATAAAATCTTGTTACATGCTCCTTGGAAGAGACAATTTTCAAACCTAAAGAAATAAAAGCTGAAAGTAAATTTATAGGAAAAGATATTGTTAAAAGAAAAACTTCAGCTGATTTAAATTTAAAGTAGTTTGAGCAATGAACAATTTGCTAACTGGGCAGTCCCCAGAAATTACAGCAGATTCAGAGAGACTCCAGTGCAGCCATGTGGTGGAAAAAGATTTATAGACAAAACAAGGGAAGTGACGTACATAAATCGGAAATGAGCTACAGAAACAACTGGATTGGTTACAGCATGGTATTTGCCTTATTTGAACACTCAGCAGTGTATGAGTGGGTGAACTATGGCTGCTGAGATTGGCCAAGACTCAGCTATTGTTGCAGGTGTACACACCTAAGTTAGGTTTTCAATCTTGTCTACCTACTAAGTTAGGTTGTAGTTCATCCGCAAAGACTCTAATATAAAAGTAGAGAGTCCCTCTCAGGCCATTTCAGTTTGCATTAACAATTTCCCTCTTTTGGTCATTTTCTCAACTTTGAGAAGTTTTAGTCATTGATGTCACTACTACCATTGTAAATATACTTACTTGTTATTGAAACCCAATAGGAAACAGCAGAACAGTGAGTTTTGCAAAGGTAGGAAACAGGACTGAGTAGAAGGTATCTCCTTGCTGGAATGTCCCACTTACAGGAGAAAAACAAAACTTGATCTATGTAAGGGTAAACTGAGGCTGGAGCCAAACCCGGAACGAAGACACAAGGCAAATGGCAGTGAGAATAGCTTTTATTAGGGCTTGTGGGCCAGGTTCCTCGGTCCAAAGGCGTGGGTCGAGGAAGTCGCGCTGAGGGAGGAGTGTAGGGGCTTTTTATAGCGTGAGAGGTAGGGAAGCTGGTTATGCAAACAGGGCCTGGGGGGTCTTGAAACTACTAGGGCAGGAGTTGAGTAAGGGGTCTTTGGAAACTGTTAACCGAAACTGCTGTTTACGAACTTGTGGAATGCAGGTGAGCTGCAGGTCATGGGGGAGTGTGGTTGCCCAGCCGGAACTCTGATGCATGTAAGTCTGCGGGTGTGTACAAGGGTGAAGGAAATCTTTAACAAAAGGCCTGCTAAGCGGGGTAATGCCGCCATGTTGGGTCTAGATTCCTGCCTAACAATCTGCACTAGGTCTTATGTGTTTCCTTAAAGTCTTAGTTTGATTACGTCACATTTAGCACGAGCAACTCCATTTCTGTTTGGTGTGGTCTGTTGGGGCCTAGTGTGTGAGCTCAATCCAAAATAATGGCCTTCCATAATTTTGTTTTAAAAAATTCCCCCTTTATATTAAGGTCCTCACGTAGGTGAGAGAGTGATCAAAACATAGGGTCCTAGCACCACTCTCAGTTACCATCATTTTAAGGGTTTCCAGTCTCAGCATGTCATTCATAGGTTATGGGGTCCTCATGGTCACACATTTCTACAACTGAATGAAAGATATATTATATTGACAAAATTTTTTAAAGCCTGAGTGAATAAGAACCATGTAAATTTGCATCCAAATACAGGAAATGAATCTGGTAATATTGCAATTATAAAAACAATGGACTCACACTAGGAAATCTTATCCAAGTAAATGATATGTAAAACCAACAATTAGCAATTATTGTCCCTGAATCTGCTGTGATTCTGAGGGCTGCAAGATTATTGACTGTTTGAACAAAGAACTATTATGCTTGCTTGAATAAGCATACATATATATATGTGTGTGTGTGTGTGCGTGCATACATATGTGTGTGCATATATATATAATACATTTATTTTATATTTATAATACATATTTTTATTATATATATACAAGTGCACACATACTCAGTAATAAGAAAATGTACATTCTTCCTGAGCACACATGGATTATTTACCAAAGTTGGCTTTCCATCAGGCCAAAAATAATATATCAAAAACACAAAATAGTATCTGTCATACAGACCAGTTCCTGTGTCAAAGCTCCCTCCCCTCTAATATTTTCTAGAAAAAGAATGGCAATATAACTGTGAGGACCAAGGAAGGGCTTTCTCCTTGGCCCTCTGAAGGGCCTCTGAAAAATCAACTTGCCAAGGCAGTAAGAAAAAAAAGCATACAAATTTATTTAAAGTGTATACAGGGGAAACTTTGGATGAAGACCCAATCCCCAACAAGGTACAGAAGCTTATATAGCATCCTGAGGTTACAGAAAGAATGCAGACTCAGAGCATGACCAAGGCAGAGAGGGTTGGCTGGCAAAGGTGGCCTTGTTATGTGACTGAAGCCTCACAGGCAGTAGCCCTCAAAGAGAATAGATGGTAAATATTTCCTTTCAGACATGTAAAGATGTCAAACTCTCAGTCTTTCCTAGATCCTGGAAATGCCTGGAAAGGAACATCCAGGCTGCATTCATGAAGATTATCTACAGATGCAAATTTCCTCCACGAAAGACAGCTTTGCAAAGCCACTTCTGTTTGCTTCTATTTCAAAATATTTCAAATAAACATATTCATCACTTCTCAGCCTTTTGGCTAAGATCAAGTGTCAAATAAACATTTTCTAGGGTTTCAAAACTTTGATTTTCAAAACTTTCTAGGAAATCAAAACTTTGATTTCCTTCATAACAAAGGAAAAATCATGCTAGATATTTGGAAATCTTTAACATACATATATACATACATATATATATATAGTTTAAAACCAGCAATGGGTTAGAAAAGATAATATTATGGATATTAAATATTTAGAAATGAATAATATAGAGATACCCATTTAAGTATTTGAGGAAACTAATAAGGCAGTAAAAACAGGAAAATTTATAACTGTAACTATAGCAGAAAAGCAGAAAGACTGAAAATGAATGAGTTAATTGTTTAAATCAGGAAACTAAAAAATGATCAAGTGTAAAGTATAAGGCAAGAAAAATGAAACAAATATCAAATATTCTGAAAATGAAAACAATAAAACTATTTGGATGATCAAGTAAACCCAAATGTGATTCTTTGAATAGACTCACAAAATAGTCAAATATCTAAGATTCATAATGAAATAACAAAGAGGCACGAATATGTTATTAGGGTGGGAACAGGAAACCAAGCTATAGAGAGTTACAAAAATATATAAATACATTTATTTCATGATTCTCAAAATTTGAATAAAATTCACATGTTCTTGGAAATATACAACTGATAATGACTTGCCCAAGAAAAAGAAAATCTAAATGTAAGTTCTGTCATTACAGACATTGACTCTATAGTCAAAAAGTTAGTCATAAAAATATACATATGAACATCATCGTTACAGAGTTTTGCAGTCAATAACTTCCAAACATTGAAGACAGAAAACTTCAATTTAACACACAATATTTCAGGTAGTATGAAAAGAAAGAATACTTCATAACTCATTGGGTGAGTCCAGTGTAATCTTGATAACAAAGACAAAGACCATACAAGAAAGGAAAAGTGTACTCTGTCACATGCATCTGTATGAAGAGACCACGACACAGGCTTTGTGTGATCAATAAAGCTTTTTAATCACCTGGGTGCAGGCTGGCTGAGTCTGAAAAGAGAGTCAGTAAAGGGCTGTTGGATTATCATTAGTTCCTAGAGGTTTGGCAGTGGAGTTAGGAGCAACTTTTTTGCGGGCAGGGGGTGGCTCTCACAAAGTACATTCTCAAGGGCAGGAAGAGTATTACAAAGTACCTTCTTAAGGGCCAGGGAGGATATTGCAAAGTACCTTCTCAAGGGTGGGGAGGGTGTATCGTACAAAGTACATTCACAAGGGTGGGGGAATATCACAAAGTACATTATCACAAGGGTGGGGTAGGTGTATTGTCACAAAGTCAATTGATCAGTTAGGGTGGGGCAGGAGCAGATCACGATGGTGGAATGTCATCAGTTAAGCCAGGAACTGCCTATTTTCACTTCGTTTGTGGATCTCCAGTTGCTTCAGGCCATCTGGATGTGAATGTGCAGGTCACAGGGGATATGATGGTTTAGCTTGGGCTCAGAGGCCTGACATATTCCAAATTTATTTGTGAACCTAGATACAATAATACTTTTAAAACAGGCATTAATCCATGAATAGTAATTTATTACATTGAATAAATATTTGTTCTTGGTCTTGTAACTGAAACACAGGTTCAGCTACTCTCCACTTTCAGAGTCTAATTGACAAGAGTCAGGACTGTTAGAAAGAAAGTGACTTTTTATTCCAAAACTAGCTTAAGAGAAGAAGTACAGAATTCCTGACTTAAGGTTACCACTTTGCCTTTGGAGCAGAAAGTGAGGATTTTGTAAGGGGGCTTGGAATGCATGGCACGCAGTGGAAGGAACAAGCAAGTAGGGGGTTCATGTAACTCTGTTTGGTGCTTTATCTACCAGGTGGTCGAGCTGGCGCCTTCACGGGCAGAACTAGGTTGTAAAAGTGGCCGAAACTCTCCAGATGGGAGAGCATTTGATGGCGAGCATATTTTGGGTTGTAAATTGACTGTTGTCTCTCAAGGGAATCTCCTGGTGGGAAGCAGTTCTGCTCTGGAGCTTCTAAGCTCCTAGTTAGATGAATTTGCCTTGTAGGGAGTGTCTGGTAGGTTAAAAGGTTATATTTGCATTTGTAAAGAGCTAAGTATGAAGTGGGGAACAAAGCAAAAGGAGAAAAAAGAAAAGTCAAACAAATAATTTTAAAAACCCTCATTCTCTATCTCTTAGAAACATGAGAAAACTCTGTTACAGTGTGATGACTAAGTACAACTTCTCTTACCAAAGTCCTTGGGCTTAGCTTAGAATTAATGATAAGTGTAAGTTAGCCTAAAGCTTTTCATGCTTCCCCAGTCAGAATTTGAACCCTGAAATCGTTATTAAGATTGAGATTTGTTTTCTACAATATTGTTTAATAGGCTATTTTCATCTCTGGCCCCTGCCTCTTGGAAAAAGGGAGGTTTAGTGAAATCCTTCTGGGAACTGTGTTCATCTGTGTATATGAAGTAATGACTCACAGACCAGCTGATCTCTTCCTCCAGCGCTTTCATCTTCCCTGTGTCTTTCAGAAATCAGTAATTTACAAATATCCATTTGTACATATTAATTTGAAATCCAGGGGAGTTTCAGTTAAATTCATCTTGAAATTAATAATTATTGGAATCCTTAGCATATAGACACATGCAATTTATTTAAAAATACTTAAATATAGACACTGCCATGGTCTGTATGAGTTAATGAATTAGTTAAGTTTACACCAAATTCTAGGTGAATTTGAATGCCGTAATCAGAACGATCACCTCTTGAATATTGTTGCATCTGCTTTGAGTGAATCTTTTGATGTAGTTGTGTAACCTAAAAACAAAGAGCAGCCAGGCGCGGTGGCTCATGTCTGTAATCCCAGCACTGTGGGAGGCCAAGGCGGGTGGATCACGAGGTCAGGAGTTCAAGATCAGCCTGGCCAAGATGGAGAAATCCCGTCTCTACTAAAAATACAAAAAATTAGCCAGGCGTGGTGGTGGGCACCTGTAATCCCAGCTACTCGGGAGGCTGAGGCAGATAATTGCTTGAACCCAGGAGGCAGAGTTTGCAGTGAGCCAAGATCATGCCACTGCACTCCAGCCTGGGCGACAGAGCAAAACGCCATCTCAAAAACAAAAACAGAAACAAAGCAACAAAGAGATAGAATTATATCGCGTTCATGGAAAGATTATGCTTACTGTTTTGTGCTTACTTGATAGCAAATGTTTTTAAAATAATTTTATGTGACAGAATTTGTTATGTGACTTGCTTTCCTATGGTTATCACACTTTTAAATTTCTGCCATTTAGTTATCAGAAAGAATGACTCAATTGGCATAAGCCAGTCTGCAAGTCTGGCCTTCAAAGAATAGTAACATTTGGATTTATAGAAAGGTAAATAGAAGTAATTCCTGATAAACAGAAGGCAGAAGTAAAAGCTAAGAAGTGTGCATATGTTTTTTGGATTAAATAAGATTTACCTTTATTCTTTTTTTTTTTTTTTCCTTTTTTTTGAGACAGAGTTTTGGTCTTGTTGCCCAAGCTGGAGTGCAATGGTACAGTCTTGGCTCAACGCAACCTCTGCCTCCCAGGTTCAAGTGATTCTCCTGCTTCACCCTCCTGAGTAGTTGGGATCACAGGCATGCACCACCATGCCCGGCTAATATTTTGTATTTTTAGTAGAAATTGGGTTTCACCATGTTAGCCAAGCTGGTTTTGAACTCCCAACCTCAGGTGATCTGCCTGCCTCGGCTTCCCAGAGTTCTGAGATTACAGGCATGAGCCACTGTGCCTGGCCTACCTTTATTCTTAAAGGTTATTTTAGTTGGATATAGAAATGTAGTTTGAAGTGTTTCATTTGTTTCTCCTTTGAAGGAGGTTTTTTTTTTTTTTTTTTTGAGTATGCTTTTAAGTTTATTTAATTTGATTTTTCTGTTTCATAATTTCACTATGCTATATCTGAGTGTGGATTTATTTTCTCATTTACCTGGGATTGTTGAGTCATCTAAATCTGTCGGTTAGTATTTCCCACATTTCCTGGAAAATCTCTGCCTTTATCCTTTCGAATATTCTTCCTGCAAAAGAATTTATCTTTTTTCTTTTTGGGGATTCCAGTTGTAACTTCTCACTGTTCTTTCTTGCACTCTCTCTCTCTCACACACACACACAGACACACACACACACACACACAAGCACTTGTTACCATACTCACTCTCTTCCTCTTTTTCTCCACTCTCCATATTTTGTAGTTCTGTTTCTTTTGCGTATATTTTGACTTATTTTATACTTCACTCATTTCACATTAGCTGTAAGTTCCTGCTGAACCCACCTACTGAATTGTTAATTTTGTTAATACATTTTTTTCAGTTTTCTAATTTCTTTTTTGTTTGTTTGTTTGTTTGTTTTTTCGAGAAGGAGTCTTGCTCTGTTGCCCAGGATAGAGTGCAATGTCCTGATCTCGGCTCACTGCAACCTCCACCTCCTGGGTTCAAGCGATTTTCCTGCCTCAGCCTCCCAAGTGGCTGGGATTACAGACATGCATTACTACACTTGGCTAAATTTTTGTATTTTTAGTAGAAATGGGTTTCACCATGTTAGCCAGGTTGGTCTGAAACTACTGACCTTGTCATCTGTCTGCCTCAGCCTCCTAAAGTGCTGGGATTACAGGTGTGAGCCACTGCACCTGGCCTGGTTTTCTAATTACTGTTTAGAGGTTTTTTTTGTCTCTAACACTTTTTATAGTTTCTGATTTCTTGTCAAAGATTTTATTTTCTTGAACATAAAAACATCATCATTTTATATTTCCAATCTTTAATTACTCACTCTACTAAAACATTATTTCCTGCTTCTAAGTATCATCTCTCCTATCCAAAAAAGAGCCTTGTTTTTTTTTTTGTTTTTTTTTTTTTAATACGTTAAGTTCTGTGATACATGTGCAGAACATGCAAGTTTGTTATATAAGTATACACGTGCCATGGTGGTTTGCTGCACCCATCAACCGTCATCTACATTAGGTATTTCTCCTAATGCTTGGGGGGTTAGGGGAAGAACCTCTTTTTTAATCATCCTTTTCCTTTAAGCATCACTCTATTTTTAGCTCACTGTTAAAATTTGTAAACTTATAATTTATATTAATCACATTTGTTTATTTCTCAAATAATTATTTTTCCCTGCTTTCAAGTTTATAATCTTACTGTTTTTAGTTCTACTCTGAAAACTCATTAATAAAATATTTATAATGGAAAATATTGATGTTTAAAGAAAATGCAACAAATGATATTTATATTCTTGATTTTTGGATTAATTCTATTGATTTATTTAAAGTAAAAAAACACATATGGTTGTTTAGCAAATTAAAGGATAAATCCATTATCTGCAGCCAGTACTCAAGTGGCAGAGGAGCTCACACCCTAAAAAAACTGATAGGTAGCATGGCTGCAAATGCAAGTAAATACAAAGGATCTGCGATGCTGAGCAAGAGCCTACTCATCTGTGATTATGATTAAGCACCATCTGCTGGGTGCTTAAGTGGGAGAGAGAGCAAGAAATTTGGAAACATATTTGAGAATATTGTTCATGAAGATTTCCCCAATCTCACTTGAGAGGTTGACATACAAATTGAGAAAATTCAGAGAACCCCTGTTAGACACTATACAATGTGACCATTTCCAAGACACATTGTCATCAGATTCTCCAAGGTTGAAATGAAAGAAAAAAATATTAAGTGCAGCTAGAGTGAAGGGGCAGGTCACTTATAAATTGAACCCACCAGGCTAACGGTGGAACTTTCAACAGAAATCTTACAAGCCAGAAGAGATTGGGGGCTTATATTCAGCATCCTTAAAGAAAAGGAATTACAACCAAAAATTTCATATCCTTCAAACTAAGCTACATAAGCAAAGGAGAAATAAAATCTTTTGTAGACAAACAAATGCTAAGATAATTTATTGCCCCCAGACCTGCCTTTCAAGAGATAATTGAGGGAGGGCTAAACTTGCAAATTAAAGACTGCTGCTGACCATTACAAAAACATATTTAAGACAACAGACCACCACCACTATAAAGTACACAAGCCAAGTCTACATAGCACCCAGCTAACAACATGATGACAGGATCAAATCTGTACTTACTGATGTTAACCTTGAACATGAATAAGTTAAATGCCCTACATAATAGGCACAGACTGGCAAGTTGAATGAAGAAGCAAGACCCAACTCTATGCTGTCTTCAAGAGATACATCTCCCATGCAAGGACACTCATAGGCTCAAAGTAAAGGAGTGGAGAAAGATTAACCAAGCAAACAGAAAACAAAAAGAAGCAGGAGTCAATGTTCTTAGGCAAAACCAACTATAAACCAACAATAATCAAAAAGAATAAAGAAGGACATTACATAATGATGTAGGGTTCAATTCAACAGAAGACTTACCTATCCTAAATACGTATGCACTCAACACTGCAGCACCCAGATTCATAAAACAAGTTCTAAGAGACCTATGAAGAGACTTAGATAACCACACAAGAATAGTAGGAGGCTTCAATACCCCACTTACAGTATTAGACAGATCATCAAGGTAGAACACTAACAAAGATATCTGGGACCTCAATGTGACACTTGACCTGACAGATCTAACAGATATCTACAGAACAGTCTACCCAACAGAGGACTACTATCCAGAATCTACAATAAACTCAAACAAATCAACAAGATAAAAACAAACAATCACATCACAAAGGGGGCTAAGTACATGAATAGACAATTCTCAAAAGAAGCTCTACAAATGGCCAATAAAATATATGAGAAAATGTTCAACATAACTAATTATCAGGGAAATACAAATCGAAACCACAATGAGATACCACCTTACTCCTGCAAGAATGGCCATAATCAAAAAATCAAAAACAGTATATGTTGGTGTGGATGTGGTAAACAGGGAACACTTCTACACTGCTGGTCGGAATGTCAACTACTACAACCACTATGGCAAACAGTGTGGAGAGTCTTTAAAGAACTAAAAATAGAACTACCATTTCTCCAGCAATTTCACTACTGGCTATCTACCCAGAGAAAAAGAAGTCATTACATGGAAAAGATACTTGCACATGCATGTTTAAAGCAGCACAATTTGCAATTGCAAAAACGTGGAACCAACACAAATGCTCATCAATCAATGAGTGGATAAAGAAACTGTGAGAGAGAGAGATATATATATATAGCATATATATGTATATTTAATATACATATATATATGATGGGCTACTACTCAGCCATATAAAGTAATTAATTAATGGCATTTGTAGCCACCTGGATGACATTGGAGATTATTATTCTAAGTGCAGTAACTCAGGAATGGAAAAACAAACATTATATGTTCTCATTTATAAGTAGGAACTAAGCTATGAAGATGCAAAGGCATAAGAATGACACAATGGACTTTGGGGACTCATGGGGAAAGGGTGGGAAGGGGGTGAGGGATTAAAGACTACAAATAGGGTGCAGCGTATACTGTTCAGATGATGGGTGCACCAAAATCTCACAAATCACCACTAAAGAACTTAGTCATGTAACCAAACACCATCTGTTCCCCAATAAACTACAGAAATAAATAAGGAAAAAAAGAGAAAAACTTAAGACCAATATTCATGATGAACATAGATGCAAAAATCCTCAGCAAAATACCAGCAAAACAGATTTAGCAGCACATCAAAAAGCTAATCCAGCATCATCAAGTATGCTTTATCCTTTGGTGCAAGGTTGGTTCAATATATGACAATCAATCTATATGATTCATTACATGAAGAGAACTAAACAAAAACCACATGACCATCTCAACAGACCCAGAAAAGGCTTTGATAAAATTCAACACCCATTCCTGTTGAAATCTCTTAAGAAACTAGGCACTGAAGGTAGATAACTTAAAATAATAAGAGCCATCTGTAACAAACCTACAGCCAACATCATACTGAATGGGCAAAAACTGGATGTATTCTTCTTTAGAAGCAGAACAATACAAGATGCCTTCTCTCACCACTCCTATTTAACATAGTAATGGAAGTCCTAGCCAGAGCAATAAGGAAAGATAAATAAATAGAGGGCATCCAAATAGAGAGGAAGTCAAATGATATCTCTTTATAGATGATATGATACTATACCTAGAAAACCTCATAGTCTCTGCCCAAAAATTTTTAGATCAGATAAACAACTTCAGCAAAGTTTCAGAATGCAAAGTCAATTTACAATAATCAGTAACATTTCAATGCATCAGTAACATCCAAGCTAAAATCCAAATTAAAAATGCAACCCCGATGGTCGTGGTGTCTCATGTCTGTAATCCCAGCACTTTGGGAGGCCAAAGTCAGAGGACTGCATGTATCCAGAAGTGCAAGACCAGCCTAGGCAACATAGTGAGACTCCATCTCACAGAGAATATGAAAGAAATTAAACATTAGCTGGACATGGTGGTGTATACCTGTAGTCCCAGCTACTTGAGAGACTTGGGACCCTGAGGTGGGAGGATTGCCTGTAGTGAGCTATAATCATGCTATTGCACTCAGCCTGAGTGAAAGAGAGAGAACTTGTGGGGAAAAAAAAGCAATAATAATAATAATAATAATAATGCAATTTCATTCACAATAGCCACAAAAAAGAATAAAGTACCTAGAAATACAGCTAGGTTAGGAGGTGAAAGATCTCTACAACAAAAATTACAAAACACTGCTAAAAGAAATCAGAGATGACATAAACAAATGGAAAAGCATTCCATGCTCATGGATAGGAAAAATCAATATTATTAAAATACTACACGGCCCAAAGCTATTTACAAATTCAATGCTGTTTATATCAAACTAGCAATGACATTTTTCACAGAATTAGAAAAAAAAATGTAAAATTTGTTTGGAACCCAAAACGGGTCTGAATAGCAGAGCAACTCTAAGTAAAAAGAACAAAGCTGGAGGCATCACACAATCCAACTTCAAACTGTAGTACAAGGCTACAGTAACCAAAACAACATTGTACTGTTCCAAAAACAAACACATAGACCAGTGAATAGGTTAGAGAACCCAGAAGTAAGGTGACACACCTATAACCATGTGATCTTTAAAAAAGATGACAAAAACAAGCAATAGGAAAAAGACTCTCTGTTCAATATATGCTGCTGGGATAACTGGTTAATCATACACAGAAGATTAAAATTGGACCCACATCTTTCTCCATATGCAAAAATCAACTCAAGATGGATTAAAGACTTAAATATTAAGCCTAAAACTACAAAAACTAGTGAAGCATATCTAGGAAATACCACTCTGGACATTGGCCCAGGCAAGCAATTCAAGACAAAGATTCCAAAAGCAATTGCAACAAAAACAAAAATTAACAAGTGAAAACTAAGTAAACTAAAGTGCTTCTGCACTGGGGAAGAAATTGTGACGACAGTAGGCAGACAATCTACAGAATGGGAGAAAATATGTACAAACTATGTCTAATATCCAGAATCCATAAAGAACTAAAATTAATGAGTGAAAAACCAAATCACCCTATTAAAAAATTGGCAAAGGATGTGAACAGACACTTCTCAAAAAAAGATATACATGTGGCCAGAAGCATATTAAAAAATGTTCAATAGGGAAATGATCATTAGGGAAATGCAAATCAAGACCACAATGAAATACCATCTCACAACAGTCAGAATAGTTATTATTAAAAATTCAAAAAAAAAATAACAGATGCTGGTGAGGTTGTAGAGAAAAATGGAATGCTTATACACTGCTGGTGGGAATGTAAATTAGTTAAACCAGTTTGGTGATTTCTTAATGAACTTAATACACAACTACCATTCAACCCAGAAATCCAATTATTGGGTATATACCCAAAGGAATCAAAATTGTTCTCCCATAAAGACACATGCAAATGTATGTTTATCACAGGAGTGTTAACAATAGCAAAGAAATTGAATTAATCTAGATGCCCATCAATGGGGGACTGGAAAGGTGGTACATATATTATATATTATGTGGTACATATATTATATACTCTGCAGCTATAAAATAATGAGATTATGCTCTATGTAGCAACATGGATGTTGCTGGAGGCCATTATCCTAAGCGAATTAATGCAGGAACAGAAAACCAAATACTACATGTTCTCACTTATAAGTAGAAGCTAAACATTAAATATACATGAACACAAGGGAGAGAACAATAATAGTGGGGCCTATTTGAGGGTAGAGGGTGGGAGGAGAGTGAGGATTGAAAAACAACCTATCAGGTACTAGGTTTACTAACTGGGTGGCAAAACAATCTGTATGCCAAACCACATGACACACGATTTACTCATGTAACAAACCTGCACATGTACCACTTTAACCTAAAATAAAAGCTGGGAAGAAAACTTTTTTCAAAAGGATATTGAAATATATAAATATAAAGTTACTTTTCTTAAATAAATCTTCAATTTGGTTCACACTCTCATAAATCTATGGGAAAAATGTATACATGCACATACTGGTTCTGCAAAGGAACATTTACTAATAAAATACAATCATTTGCTTCCCCAGATATCCTAGCTGTGTTGCAGTTTGGCAGGCCTTGTGACTCATTTGAGACAATAGGATTTGATTGACAGTGAATTGTTTGTGTCGCCTACCTACTTTCCCATGCTACGGTGGCATGTGTGGAGGCTGCAGTTTGTGATGGAGGACAACTGCACTGAAAAGCTGCCAAATTAAAGTTTTACTTTTGTTTATCCTACCACATTTCTCACATTTGTGTTATTTGTTATTTAGCATGTCACAGCAGAAATGCAACATTGACAACAATGTAGAAACTATACATATACAAAATGTTATGTATGCTAACAATCGTACTAACTGTTCAGTGATTAAGATAAAATATTTCCAATATAATATGCTATATTTTGTATCCAATACGCACACATATGCATACACACATGTGTGTGTTTTACTGTGTTTTAGTTACATTTTAAGAACTTGTTAAGTTTTTGTTTATTGTTTAAACATTATGTTCTTTCATATTTAAAATTATGGGATAGAAGTTCCTGTTTAGTGCCTTCATAGAGAACTTCTGATTTTGAGAAGTAAATTATCAATGTAAAATGAGGGAAGCCTTTATATGCAGACGTATATAATTCTTTATCATCAATTCCAGTTGAATGTCCTCCTTGTTCAGAAACCCAACTTTTCTTGAGTTTCTGTCACTATCGTGTGCCCATTTTAGGTGGACATCATCCTTCGACCTTTGTAACATTGCTCTCTTGAGTTACCTCTACATAGCTCTGGCTTTTTTCTCTTTCTGTCTTGTCTTCTAGTATTTTCTTCATCTCTTTCCATCTAAAACTCAGCGCTCCAAAGGTTCTTTTCTTAACCTTTACTTTTTTTCTTTCTTTGTTTAGCAATAGCCTCTGCCTGAGATACCAGCTGTATATGTACAATATAATGGTATCTATTTCCTTCATATTTGCAACTGACTTCCAGACATCTCTTCCAGATTTCATAAACCCTTCCTTCCTACTTGCATGTAAAGCTCAGTTATCTGTTAGATGCTCATGAAATCTTCTATGAATTTCTGCAACCACATATAATGTTTCATCTGATAAATCTTTAGAATATTTAAATATTTTAAAATATAAAGCATCATATATTTTACCTAGACCATGAGCAATAGATATAATAAGTGTACTTTTTCTGGAACTTTGAGGACAGAATCTTTTTTTTTTTTTTTTTTTTTTTGAGAGGGAGTCTCGCGCTTTCGCCCAGGCTGGAGTGCAGTGGCCGGATCGCAGCTCACTGCAAGCTCCGTCTCCCGGGTTTGTGCCATTCTCCTGCCTCAGCCTCCCTATAGCTGGGACTACAGGCGCCCGCCACCTCACCCGGCTATTTTTTTGTATTTTTTAGTAGAGACGGGGTTTCACTGTATTAGCCAGGATGGTCTCGATCTCCTGACCTCGTGATCCGCCCGTCTCGGCCTCCCAAAGTGCTGGGATTACAGGCTTGAGCCACCGCGCCCGGCCGAGGACAGAATCTTATTTGTTCATACTTCATCCCAAACCTCCCAGTATATAATACAGTTTATAAATGACACAGTCAGTGCTCAGTTATGATTAAGTTATACATAAATCATTAAGTTTAATATCATCATAAAACATGGTTACACAAGGTTTGTTGAAAATTTATATATGAAGACCACTATGTCTTAGGTTGTCTGGGACTTTTCTAGTGTTAACATTAAAAGTTCAGGTTTAGGGAAACTTCTGTATCTCAGGCTAACAAAGACTCTTGGTCAACCATGGCGTGTTTGTGTGTATGTATGTGTGTGTGAGTAGTATTTACTTTGTTTAAAATTGATAGTAGGCCAGAATTGGGGAGGCAGAGATAGCTGAAACTGAAAAATAGGGAGCAGAGAACATACGTTTATTTTTCTGAATTAAGGCTCAAAAGTAAGAGATAATGAGATCAGAGTGAATGGAGCATGGTATCAAGTGTTCAGATGGCTGTTGGTCTCCATTGTTTGCTAGAGACAATAAAAAAGGAATGAAAGACTAAAAATAAAGAACAATTCACTTAATATAGCAGTAGAGACTCCATCACTGCTTTATCAAAAAGTTATACATGGCTCTAGCCCTCAGATGTTCAGGGAGCAGAGATCTGGAAAGAAGGAGTTTCCAGGAAGACTAATATTGGCATAGATTGAATTAAGAATCTTCCTCTTTGTTATATTGGAAACACCTGATGTTTTTCCTTATAAAAGTGATTTAACCCTGAAATCTAAGGTAGAAGACTTCTATTTCTGTATTTCTACATCCCGTTGGAAAGAACTATCATAAAATCCTTACTGGCTTAAATTGTCTTGACTCAGTTATAGACCGGGTCAATTCCAATTGTGCAACTGTTTTTAGTGAGCAATGGTGGCACAGGGGAAAAGCCAGCAGATGTACAAACTAACAAACGATTTTATTGGCATCGAAGTGATCACTGCAATAGGTATAAATCATTAACACCTAAACTATTGGCCTTATTGAGATCTAGTGCTCTCAACACTTTTTCTGTTGGCCTCTTAACTTGCTCTCCTATTTGCATAAAGAGAAAATCTGTATAAACAAAACAAACAACAAAAAAAAACTCCATTAATTTCCTAGCTGTAGAGAGTAGAACACTTATGTTAGGCTGAGAGAACAGTCTATTCTCACTAAGGCAAAAGATTCTGGGAGGAGTTCAGTAGGGCAGGGCATGACGGGTAAATTTGATGGCTTGCCAACACCCACGGATACTAGCAGGGTCAGCTCTTTGGTGAAAGCAGGCTCCAAGACTGTCACAAACAATCATATTCAAATACAGAAAACAAAATTTATTCAGGACCAATTAGATTAGTTATCATTTTGAAGTAACATGGCAAGATTTACAAAACATGCTGGCATATACAGGCCAAAATGAGTATCGCCTTTGAAGATATTCCCTTCCCTCAATTATGCTATTGTACTGAAAATTTTCCTTGGAGAAAATTCAATCATACTTTAGCACAGTCTTTAAAAGAAAAAACACCAATGCTGATAGATCTTCATTTAATTCATGCATTGATATTGTTAGGATCCTGAGATCAAGCCTGACTAAATCTGGCTTGCTAAAATTATTTGCTCTAAATCAGGGCTTCCCAAACCTCAACACTCTTGACAATCGGGGATGAATTATTATTTGCTGTGGGGGCTCTTCTCTTCATTGTAGCATGTTTAGTGACATCTGTGGCTTCTACACCTTTGTTATAGTAGCACACGGAGTACCACTCGGTTGTGATAAACAAAATGTCTCCAAACATTTCCAGATGTCTTCTGGAGAGCAAATTTACCCTTCTTTGAAAAATCACTGTTCTCGTAGAATAATCTTTCACGTTGAAATTAAATCAATCAATCAATCAATCAATCAAACAAACAAATATTAAAAAAGAGTCCTCCTGTCATCCTTCTGATTAGGCAGTGGGAACAGATCTGGTTTTAAGAGACATGAATATAACACCCAAGAGTACGAAGTAGTGACTTCTAATTAAGTGAAGAAGTGAATATTTACTTAGAAGGAGGAAATAAACCCCTGCAAATTATAAACTTTAAGTAGCTATCATATACCACAAAAATCACAAAATCTAAATAAAAATACTATATTTATTAATTTACAACCTGGCATAAATCTGTAATATACTGTTTTTAAAATATTTTGGCTGAATAGTTTGCACTTCAGCTGCAACTTTTCACATGGCAATAATTTTTTTTTTACTATAAAATAATTGTTTATTGGCAACAATTGTTTGCTATAGAGATAATAGGGAAAAAAGTAATACTTTAGCAAATTTATTTTCCATTATCTAGATATTTTTAATGCTGAGAGCCTTAATATGAGATGTGCTTAATATGAGATGTGCTCATATTGCACATCTCATTTTGTATTTGTTTCATGCAGTTGCGTGAGTCAGCACACTGAGTAGTAGTAGAATTTCTGAAACTCATTCCTATATCAGCATGGCTAGCAATAACTTAAACATGCACACAAGTAATTGGAAATCATAATGGAAGTCTATTGATTTAGAATGCTCAAAATATTTAGCATTTTCAGAGTAGATTTCTTTCTTTTTTTATTTTTTAGACAGAGGTCTTGCTCTGTCACTCAGGCTGGAGTGGAGCGGCAGCATCTCTGCCCCCTGCAATCTCTGCCTCCCAGACTCAAGCCATCCTCCCATTTCAGCTTCCCAAGTAGCTGGGACTACAGGTGCACACCACCACTCCTGGCTATTATTTTTAAATTTTCTTTGTAATTTTTGTAGCTACAGGATTTTACCATGTTTCCCAAGCTAGTCTTGAACTCCTGAGCTCAAGCGATCTGCCTACCTTAGCCACCCAAAGTGCTAGAATTGCAGGTGTGAGCCACCCTGCCTGGCCAGAATAACTTTCTATTTCTTGTGGTAATGAATCTTTCTTTCACGAGGAGAACCTGTTCCATGTGCTTTACATATGAAGCATATTCCCAGGATAGAAACATCAGCTAGGATGTGGAAATCAGAATGTTCCACTCAAATGGCCAACATAATTGATATGAGATAGACAAAGGTCACAGGTTAGATTTTTGGAAATTAGAGGATCCTATTAATTAGTACCTCCTTTTCTTCTAGATTCAAAAACAAAAGAGAGATAGACCCAAGGTTATTGTTTTTTCTTCACGCCTGTCTTCAATAAGGAGTAAACAAGGGGAAAGGAAGAAGTCAGGAATGTTACCATCTTTTAGTCACATTGAGCTCTAATAATTCTGTAAACAAAAGCAAAAGCAAAAGAAAAGGTGCCCAGAAAAGTAGATCTCAACCTTGGTTCCACATAATAAGTGAGTATCTAGGCTATGGACATACTGATTAAATAGATGCGGTGAAGTGCTGATATTACCTCTTTAATTGGGTGAAGGAGTCAGTATGAAGAGATACTGGATAGGTGTTCCCTGTGATAAGGTCATAAAAGTGACCATTTTAAGGTGGCCTGCCATTGAGGTTCAGTTTTAATTCATCATGCATGCAAATTGCTGTCATACTTCTATCAGATAACTGGGGCATGGTGTGGCAAGAAGAAAATGGCTTTATTTCTGTAGGGTGATATATGAATTAGAACATACATTCTCATTTTAATGTATAGACAATCATGCAAATATCAGGTGAGCAAATTATCTTAGCAAATTTATGTGGTAAATTTGGGAGGGGGCATCTATCAAAGTGAGTGGCAAATGATTGTTCTGTTGTTGAATAAGTATGCTATTAAGAAAACCTTACAAGGTTTCAAAGAAAGTGTTTCTCTTTAGTTTTCATATGTAGCATTCATATCACATGATGTCCAAGTGATTATGCCACAGTCTGGTAATACTGAGAAGCAACCATCAATTTTACTCTGAGTCATGTGATGTGTGGTAAGAGATCATCAACTCTGTGAACAGGTAGGTAATTTTACTTCCCCTTTTCCAAATCTGGTCAAATGGTTTAAGTGAAATTCTGTCAAAATTAAAGGATGAAGCATCATGAAACAGTGGAAAGATTATAGGAATGGGAGGTGACAGAATACTGCTGCAATTTTGCCTTTGATTTTAACTAGATTTATGAATTTAATCAAGGCATTAACGGTTTTGACTACAGTTTTTACCCATAAAAATATGGTATTAGATATCAAGATGTTTAAATTCTCTTCCAACTCTTACATCTTCTACTTTTGACTTATTCTATAAGATTTGCCTAACATTAACATATAGCTTTGTTCAAATAATAAAAATAAGATATTTACACTTACAGAAAAGTTTATATAATCATAAAATGAGAATCGTTTTCCCCATCATGACTTTCCATAACTACTAGTTTTGCTTATTTTTCTCCAGAACTTTTAAATTTTGGCTTTGAAAGTCTTTTCTTTCAAAATTATATGTTTTATGTAGCTGTCAAATTTATTGGCATTAAGTTATTTATAGTTCCATTATTTGTAAAATCTGGATTGTAGTTATAGTTATATTCAGCTTTTTCAACAATACTTGTTTTTAATCCTTCCTCCTGCCGCTCCCCTCTCCCCCAACTTTGTACTGACAAAGGTTTGACTAATTAATTGTTCTTTAAAGTATCACAATTTGATTTTATTGATTCTCTTTATTTTTCCTTTATGTTTGATTTAGCTTTCCTTGAGTTTATCCTTCTGCTCTTTTGCTTGCCTGTAGAGTTTACTTGTTCTTAATCTGTCTTCTTTCTAAAGATACGTTTTCTTCTTTAAGATCCCTTTAACTATATTCCAAAACTTCTGATTTGTAATATGTGAGATATGTTATTATTATTCCCAATTATTTGCCCCTTCTTGTAGAATAATTTTATATCTTCACCCACTTGTATGTGATTTAAGATGATTTCATTTGGGGAATATACCTCTGTTCCAATGATATCAACTTGTCCATGAGACTTACTGTATTAGCCCATTTTCACGCTACTAATAAAGACATACCCTAGACTGGGTAATTTGTAAAGAGGTTTAGTTGACTCACAATTCAGCATGGCTGGGGAGGCCTCCGGAAATTTACAATCATGGCAGGAAGGGAAGCAAACATGTCCTTTGCATGGCAGCAGGAAGGATAAGTGCCAAGCCAAGGGGGAAAAGCCCTTTATAAAACCATCAGATCTTGTGAGCACTCACTGTCATGAGAACAGAAAGAGGGTAACCACACCATGATTCAATTACCTTCCACAGGGTACCTTCCATGACATGTGCGGATTATGGGAACTACAATTCAAGATGAGATTTGGGTGGGGACACAGCCAAACCATATCACTTGCTAAACAATTAATTAGATATTGCCTCTCCTAAACTTCCAATGTTCTCATCATTTCTCTTATTTCCCATCTCTTTGCCGCTTTGTCTACTATCCTGAGAGATTCTGTCAAGATTTTCTTCAAACCTATCTCTTGAATATTTTCTCCCACTTATGCTATCTTTCAGTATTTTATCTAGGGAATGTAAGCATGCTTACTTGCATTCTAAAAGCCTAGTAAAGAAAAATTCTGGATTTCCCAATATTGATATATTACTTTTCACTCAGCCACCTGGTTTTAGTATTATACCCTTGCTTTCCACTATACCTGCTGTACCCTAATCTAGAGATTTTTGTTTTACAGTCTTTAGAGAATAATATCAGGAAATCACTCAGGTATTCTTTCAGGCTATATTTGATGCCATGTGTTGCAAATGAAGTTACTTTTCTGCTTCCCCACTGCTAAGTCAGTTAGCTCTGTCCCTGCTGTTTTATGGTTTCTGAAATGTTGACATTGTCTTCTTTCTTATTTGACATGTATACAAATCATTTTTGGGGATCTTTGGAAAGAAGACTGAGTAAAGGTGTGTGTTAGATTTGCTCTTTAAAAGTAATTAGGTAGAGAAGAGCGAAGCAAGATGGTAAAATAGAAGGCTCTACGAATCGTACCCCTCCCCAACAAGGATACCAATTTAACAGCTATGTACACACAAGAAAATTATATTCATAAGAACCAAACATTGGGTGAGCACAAATAGTACCTGGCTTTAACTTGGTATTGCTGAAAGATGCACTGAAGAGGTAGAAAAAACACTCTTGAATTACCAACACCACCCTCCCCCGCTCCCTGGAAGCAGAGGCATGGTGAGGAGACTATTTCTGTTGCTGGGGAAGGGAGAGTTCAGTAATTGTGAGGCATTGAACTCAGTGTTATCCTGTCAGAGTAGAAAGGAGAACTGGACTAAACCCAGCTGACACTCACCTACAGAAGGAGGGTTTAGACCAGCCCTGGCCAGCGGGGAATTGCCGATTCCGGAGGTCGGAACTGGAGTTGCAGCAAACCTCATCACTGGGTAAAGTATGGTAAAGTACGCTGGGGCTCTAAATAAACTTGAAAGACGGTCTAGGCCACAAGGAATGCAAATCCTAGGGGAGTCCTAGTGTTTACTATTGAACGAGGTTGGGAGACAGTGGACTGTGGGGACACCTGACCTACTGAGACACCAACTGGGGTGGCTAAGGGAGTGATGGTATCACCCCTCCCCTAACCCTAGATTGCACAGCTTGCAGTTCCAAAAGAGATCCCTTCCTTCTGCTTGTGAAAGAGTGAGGAGGACTTTGTTTTGCATCTTGGATACCAGCTAAGTCGCAGCAGGATAGGGCACAGGTCAGAGTCATAAGGCCACCTTTCCAGGCTGTAGCTCATGGATATATGTAGACACTCCCTGGGCTCAAAGGGAACCCACTTCCTTGAGGGAAGAAATTAGTCCTGGCAGGATTCACCACCTGCTAACTGAAGAGCCCTCAGTCCCTGAATAACCAGTGCCAGGTACTACGCTGAGGACCTTAGGTGAAATTCTGAGACTTGGTGGTTTTAGATACCAGCTTGGCCATGGGGGTGGGAGTGGTTAGAGCACTGAGCAGACACTTGGTGTCCCTGATTCTAGGACTTGATTTTCGGATGGCCTTTGTAGACCTGTACTGCGCGGGATGGGAGCCCATTGCTCTGAAGGGTGAGTCCCAGGCCAGGTAGCATTCACCACAAGCTGACTGAAGATCCCCTGGGACTTAATGAAGAATGGGAGAAAATATTTGCTAACTATATTTGTGACAAGGGTAGTTATCGTCATCAGATAAATGACCATCAGAGAAATGCAAATCAGAACTACAATGAGGTATCATCTTACCCCAGGTATAATGACTTATTTCCAAAAGACAGGCAATAGCAAATGCTGGAGAGGATGTGGAGAAAAGGGAATCCTCATACACTGTTGATGGGAAGGCAAATTACTACAACCACTATGGAGAACAGTTTGGAGGTTCTTTTAAATACCATGAAGAAGAGTTTTCTTCTTTTTATTAGCATAGCTTTGGTTATTCGGAGTCTTTGCACAAGGGATTAATAACTAGAATATATAAGGAACTCAAATAATCTCATACAAAAAATCTAATAATCCAATTATTAGCTTTTGGGCAAAGATGTGAATAAGAAATGATTTGAAAAAAATGGGAAAAAGATTTGAATAGATATTTCCTAAAAGAAGGCATGCAAATAGCAAACAGGTATATGAAAAGGTGCTCAACATCACTACTCATCAGAGAAATGCAAATCAAAACTACAATGACCTATCATCTCACCCCAATAAAGCCAATAAAATGGCTTAATTTCTGAAAGACAGGCAATAACAAATGCTGAAGGGAATGTGGAGAAAAGGGAATACATGTACACCTTTGGTGGGGATGTACATGAGTACAACCACGGTGGAGAACAGTTTGGAGATTCCCTATAAACTACAAATACAGTTATTATATGATAGAGTAATCGCACTGCTACTCATGTACCCAAAAGAAAGGGAATGACTACGTGGAAGAGATATCTGTTCTCCCATGTTTGTCACAGCAGTATTCTCATTAGCCAACATTTGGAAACAACCTAATAGGCCATCAGCGGAGTAATGGATAAACATAATGTGGTACATATACACAATCGAGTACTATTCAGTCAATAAAAAGACATAATTGTTGTCATTTACAACAACATAGATGGAATTGGAGATCATTACGTTAAGTAAAATAAGACAGGCACTGAAAGACATTGCATGTTCTCATTTATTTATGGGATCTAAAAATAAAAACAAATGAAATCAAAGACATGGAGAAGAGAAGAATGGTTACCAGAGGCTGGGAAGGGTAGTTGGGGTTGGAGTTGGGGGGAGATGAGGATGGTGAGTGGGTACCAAAAATAGTTACAAAGAATAAATGAGACTTACTTGATAGCAAAACAGGGTGGCTATAGTCAATAATTTAATTGTGCATTTGAAATAACTAAGAGTATAATTAACTGTTTGTAACACAAAGGATAAATGATTGAGGGGATGAATACACTATTCTCCATGATGTGTTTATTATGCTTTGCATGCCTGTATTAAAACATCTCATTTACTGGGTCAATATATATCACCTTCTATGTATCCAGAAAAAAATTTAAAACCCCAGCAACTAATTAGTTATCTTCTTCTCCAATATTTTTTGAACATATACACTTACTTTACGTTATCCCCAAAGCAGAGTCTGAGAAAGGATTTGTGTAAAACCAATGTAAGAAAAAGATAAAATCGTGAGGACAGAAGAATGATCACTACTTGTTAAGAAATCATGCGGCAGGAGAGAGGGACAAATGGCAGAGCAGTGGATGTTTATTGCACAGTGCATCTATTCTGCATGACACTATAATGATGGATACGTGTTTGGTATATTTGTTAAAACCTATAGAATGTACAATAGAAAATGTGAACCTTAATGTAAACTATAGATTTTAGTTAATAATAATGTACCAACATTGGTTCATCAGTTGTAACAAATATACCACATTAATTCAAAATGCTAATAATATGGAAACTGTGTGCTTAGGGGAGAGTATGAATAGTCTGTGGGAAGTTTGTACTTTTTAATTAATTTTTCTGTAAACCTAAAGCTGCTCTAAAAGATTAAGTCTATTCATTTTTAAAAAGGGTACAGATTGGCCGGGCACCGTGGCTCACGCCTGTAATCCCAGCACTTTGGGAGGCCAAAGTAGTGGGTGGATCAGGAGGTCAGGACATGGAGACCATCCCGGCTAACACAGTGATACCCCATCTCTACTAAAAACACAAAAAATTAGCTGAACGTGTTGGCGGGTGCCTGTAATCCCAGTTACTCGGGAGGCTGAGGCAGGAGAATCACTTGAACCGGGGAGGCAGAGGTTGCAGTGAGCCAAGATCGTGCCACTGCACTCCGGCCTGGGCAACAGATAGAGTGAGACTCCGTCTCACACACACACACACACACACAAAGGTACAGATCTTGTTCTGGCAGGTGGTTACTTGTGAATCATTTTGAGATTTATTTTACATTTCTGGGGAGGTCCAGATTCCTCCAATCCGTGGCTTTTCAGCGGTTTTTACAAATGCTGTCGGTCTTCAGTGAGGCTCTCCAATTTAGCAATTCAGAGCCGAAATGTCTGAGCTTCATGTAAGCTCTGGTAGTTGTTTCATTTGTAGCTTCCTTGCAATTATTTTCCTTGTAGTATACTTTATTAGACCTTGTGAAGTCTGAATTTACCCATATATAACATGTTACTTAGACAAAGTTTCAAGGTGACCCCTCTTCAGATTTCTTAAGTTCTTTTTGTGATTATTATCCATGGTGTGCCGGATTAAAACATCTCATGTACACCATAACAATATACACCTCCTATGAACCCAGAGGAATTTAAAAAAAAAAGCAAACAAAACAAAACAAACAAACAAAAACCAACTAATTACCTCCCATTACTCTGCACCACAAATTCTAGCCACCTTCGCCTCCTCAAACGTTGCATAGGTGTTCCGGATGCTTAGGTATCTTCTCCTTGTATTATGGCATTAAAAGTACCTCTCGGTGAAAATCTAGGGCAATAATAGGGTTCAACTATTTCTTTTCCTTCTCTAAGGAATCAAATTTATGGAGTTCGCATTATACTTTGTTCAAGGTTATACATATCTACTTAATGGCAGGAGGCCTAGTCTAATACATCTACTTCATCTAGGTTGGCAGAATAAGTTTTAACAAGTGATTTACATTTTAAATGGATATACATTTTAATTCATAACACTTATGATACATTCTTTCTTATCTACCTGTTTTAAAATTATTTGTATATTTTGTTTTTTAATATCTTGTTCCATTTTAAAGAATTGATATATCTCTTGGAGTGTTTTAGGAATACCTTGCAGTTTTATTTCATCATTTCAATATTATGTAGACTAAAATCATCTTCTGATTGTTGACTATTTTTCATAACATTATATTTTTCTATATGTTGTATTTTATTATCTATTTTAATTTATTTTAGATTCAGAGGGGACATGTGGAGGTTTGCTGTATGGATATAATGTGTAATGCTGAGGTTTGGGTTTCTACTGAATGCATCTCCCAAATAGTCAAAATTTTACCCAAAAGTCAGTTTTTCAACTCTTGCACCCTCCTGTCCTCTCCACTTTTTGAGTCCTATTTTCATCCTTGTATCCATGTGTACCAGTTATTTAACTCCTATTTATAAGTGAGAACATTCATATTTGATCTATTTCTGAGTTATTTCACTTAGCATAATGGCCTCCAGCTACATTCATATTACTGCGTAAAACAAAAACATGATTTTATTCTTTTACGGCAGTGCAGTACTCCATGGTGAATATTTACCACATTTTCTTTATCCAGTGAAACACTGATGGGCAATTATTTTGATTCCAGGAGACTTCGCTATTTTGAATAGTGCTGAGATAAAATATGAGTGCAGGTGTCTTTTTGCTAAAACAGTATCTTTTCCTTTGAGCAGATACCTAGTAGTGGGATTGCTAGTCGAATGGTAGTTTTATTACTTTGAGAAATCTCCATATTGTTTTTCATAGAGACTGATCTAATCTACATTCTCACCAATAGTATATAGTCATTCCCTTTTTTCTGTATCTTCATCAACTTGTCCTTTTTTTTTTTTTTTAACTTTCTAAATAATAGCTATTCTGACTGGTTTGAGATGGTATCTCATTGTGGTTTTCATTATAAGATCTAATGGTTAATGATGTTGAACATCTTTCCACATATTTGTTGGCTGGATGTGTGTCTTCTTATTTGCTTTTTGCTTGTTGAGTTGTTTGTTTCCTATAGATTCTGGATATTGGTAGACCTTTGTTGGATGCATAGTTTGCAAATATTTTCTCCCATTCTGTAGATTGTCTATGTACTCCATTGGCCATTGGCTTTTTTTTTTTTTTTTTGCTGTGCAGAAGCTCTTTAGTTTAATTAGGTCCCACTTATCAATTTTTATTTTTGTTGCAATTGTTTTTGGAAACTTAGAAAATATTATTTACCAATGCTAATGGCAAGAATGGTATTTACTAGGTTTTGCTCTAGGATTTTCATAGTTTGAGGTTTTATATTTAAGTTTTTAATCCATCTTGATTTAATTTTTGTATTTAGTAACATATAGGCATCTAGTTTCATTCTTCTGCATATAGCTAGACATTTTCCCCAGCACTATTTATTGAATAAGGCATCCTTTTCCCATTGTTTATTTTTGTTGATTTTGTCGAAGATCAGTGGGCTGTAGGTACATGTATTTATTTCTGGGTCTTCTGTTCAATTGACATATGTGTCTAGTTTTGTATTGGTACCATGCTATGTTGGTTATTATAGCCTTCTATTGTAATTTGAAGTCAGCTAACGTGATGGCTCCAGCTTTGTTCTTTTTGCTTATGATCACTTTAGCTACTTGAGCTTTTCTTGGTTTTATATGAATTCTAGAATTTTTTTTTTTTAATTCTGTGAAATTGTTAATTTGATAGGAATAGCATTGAATCTGTAGATTGCTTTGGGTAGTATAGTCATTTTAATAATAATGACAAATACTTGCCATGTGCATGGGGTATTTTTCATTTGTTTATGTTACTTATAATTGATTTCATCAGTGTTTTGTAGTGTTTGTTGTTGTTTTTAACTTTTATTCTTTGCAGATGTCTTTTACTACCTTTGTTAAATGTATGTCTAGGTGTTTTATCTTTTTGTAGCTGTTTTAAATAGGTTTGCTTTCTTCATTTGGTTCTCAGTTTGATTGTTATTGGCATATAGAAATGCAACTGCTTTCTGTATGTTGATGTTGTATCCTAAAATTTCACACAATTTATCAAATACAAGAATTTTTTGGAGAGACTTTAGGGTTTTCTATGTATACGGTCATGTCATCAGCAAACAGAGATAATTTGACCTCTTTTCCATTGTGGATGTCTTATATTTCTTCCTCTTGTCTGATTGCTCTGGACCTCCAGTACTATGTTGAATAGGAGTGGTGAGAGTGGACATACTTGTCTTGCACTAGTTATTAGGGGAAAATGTTTCAACATTTCTCTATTCAGTATGTTGTCGACTGTGGGTTTGTCATATTATGGCTCTTATTATTTTGAGGTATATTCCCTTGTTGCCTAGCTTGTTGAGGGCTTTTTTTTTTTTCATGAACCAATGTGGGATTTTATTAAATCCTTTTTTCTGAATCTACTGAAATTATCATATAGTTTTTATTTTTAATTCTATTAATGTGGTAAATCACAGTTTTGATTTATGTATGTTGAACACTCTTTACATTACTGGGATAAAATCTATGTCATGGTGATGAATTATCTTTTTGATGTGCTATTGGATTTGTTTTGCTAGTATTATGTTGAGAATTTTTGAGTCTATGTTCATCAGAGATATTGGCCTGTAGTTTTCATGTTTTGTTGTGTCATTGCCAGATTATGTTAACAGGATGATACTGGTTGCATAGAATGAATTAAGGAGAATCTCTCACCTTGATTATTTGGGAATAGTTTCAGTAAGATTGGTACCAGCTCTTCTTTGTAGATCGGGGAGAATTCAGCTGTGAATCCATCTGAAAATCTACCATTGGTTGGTAGAGTTTTGTTAATACTGATTCAATTTCATTACTTGTTATTGATCTGCATAGGGTTTCAATGTCTTCCTGTTTCAATCGTTGGAGGTT
This sequence comes from Chlorocebus sabaeus, assembly GCF_047675955.1. NCBI lineage: Eukaryota > Metazoa > Chordata > Mammalia > Primates > Cercopithecidae > Chlorocebus > Chlorocebus sabaeus. The sequence continues at coordinate 44,818,943 of NC_132919.1, forward strand.
TAATGTTTCCAGGAATTTATACACTTTGCCTAAGTCTTCTAGTTTATGTGCACAGCGATATTCATAGTGGTCTCTGAGAATCTTTTGTATTTCTATGGTATGATTTGTAATGCCACCTTTATCATTTCTGATTGTGTTTATTTGAATCTTTTCTATTTTTTCAAGTTAATTTGGCTAGCAGTCTGTCAATTTTGTATATTCTTTGAAAGAACCAACTTTTTGTTTTTTTGATTCATTGTATGTATTTTTTGGTCTCAATTTTATATAGTTCTGTTGTGATCTTTGTTATTTATTTTCTTCTGTTAGCTTTAAGTTTGCTTTATTCTTGTTTTCTAGTTCCTTGAGGTGTGATGTTAGCCTGCTAATTTGAGATTCATCTTTTTGATGTAGGCATTTAGTACTATAAAATTTCCTGTTAACATCACTTTTGCTATATCCCAGAGGTTTTGGTATGTTGTGTCTGTATTTTATATGTTTCAAAATTTTCTTTTATTTCTGCCTTAATTTCTTTGTTACACAAATGTCACTCAGGAGAGAGTTGTTTAGTTTCCATGTACTTGTGTGGTTTTGAGAGTTGCTCTTAGTAGTTATTTCTAACTTTATGCCATTGTGGTCTTCAGTGAAACTTGTTATTATTTCATTTTTTTGAATATATTGAGGCTTGCTTTATGGTAAAGCATAGGGTTAATTTTATAGAATGCTCCATGCACAGATGAGAAACATGCATATTTTGTGGTTATTGGCTTGAATATTCTATTACATCCATTTGGTCAAAATTCTAGTTTAAATTCATAGTTTCTTTGTTAGTTTCCTATGATGATGATCTGTCTAGTCCTAACTTCTGTCAGTAAGGTGTTAAAATTCCCCACAATTATTGTATGGCTGTCCTTCTAATTTCTTAGTCCTGATAGAATTTTTTTACAAATCTAGGTACTCCAATGTTGGGTGTGTATATATTTAGGATGGTTAAATCTTCTTATTGAATTGAACAATTTATCATTACAGAGTGCCCTTCTTTACCTTTTTTTGTTTGTTTGGTTGGTTGGTTGGTTTTTACTGTTGTTGGTTTAAAGTCTGTTTTGTCTGATACAAAGTACAGCCACTGCTACTATTTGTTTTCCATCATTTGGGTAATATGTCTTTCTCCACCTTTTTACTTTGAGCCTGTGGGTGTCATTACACATTAGGTGTTTCTCTTGTAGGCAGCAGATGTTTCGCTCTTGTTTTTTAATCCACTTTGCCCATTTGTATCTTTTATGTGGAGCCTTTTGGCAATTTATGTTTAAGCTTAATATTTATATGTGAAGTTTGTTCCTGCTGGAGTGCTGTTAGCTATGGGGTTTGTAGTCTCAATTGTATACTTTCTTTATAGGGATCTGTGAACTGTGTACTTATGTGTGTTTTTATGGTAGTAGGTATCCTCCTTTCATTTCAATGTTTAATTTTTTTTTTTTTTGAGCATTTCTTGTGAATTGGTCTAGTAATGGCAAATTTCCTTAGCATTTGCTTTTCTAGGTTAGGCTTTATTCCTCCTTCATTTATGAAGCCTAGTTTAGCATGATATAAAATTATTGGTTGGCATTTTTTAAGAGAGCTAAATATAGGCCCCCCTGCCCCAACCGCCGCCCCAACCTGTAACTCTAATCTTCTTTCTGAGAAGAACTGGCATCTGATATCCCTAGTTAGCCATCTTGGAAAAAGAAAAAAACCTTTTTTCTATGTGTTTTAGAATTTTGTTTGTAGTCTCATTTTGACTTTGAAGCAATTTATTTCTCATTGATTGTTTAGTGCTCATGTTTATTTTTTCATTCCTGTATGCTGTGTTTATAACCAACTCCTCTCCCAGTCAACACACAGTTGATCTTATTAACTTCTTTGAAAAGGGGTAACCACACTGTGAACAGAGTAGAGATGTCATCTGTCTAGTAACTGAGTTTTTGTTTTATTCCATTTTTGGCTCAGTTTGGTTCATTTCTCAAGTGGAGGTAATGTTTGCTTCTTTTTCTTTCTAGGTATAAACCCAACATAAGCCTCAGTCACAGGGATACAGTGGTTTTACTTCTTCTTTTTATTTTTGACAGTCTCACTATGTTGCCCAGGCTGAAATGCAATGGTGTGATCTCGGCTCACTGCAACCTCCGCTTCCTGGGTTCAAGTGATTCTCCTGCCTCAACCTCCTGAGTAGTTGGAATTATAGGCATGTGCCACCATTCCTGGGTAATTTCTGTATTTTTTGCAGAGACAGGGTTTCCCCCATGTTAGTCAGGCTGGTCTCGAACTGCTGACCTTGTGATCCACCTGCCTTGGCCTGCCAAAGTGCTGGAATTAGAGGCATGATCCAGAGCGCCCGGCCTACTTGTTCTTCTTTCATGAATGAAAAAGTCAGATCTCAGCCCCTCATTTTCTAAAGTCAGACTCTTACATAGCTAATTTGGTACTTTTTACCCCACAGAAGCCAAACTCTTAGTCATTTCTTTCTGCCTGCAGGCTTGTGGCAGACTTGTAGCCATCTCTTGATTTTTGTCCTGCTTCACTTTTCTGTTCCATTTCTGTTTACAGAGACCTTTGGCTTATTTCAGATATCATCTGTGTTATTTGAATATTTACTTTTCTATCCTTGCCACATACTATAAAGAATTAACTTAAAGCGTCATCGTGAAGAAATTTCACATTGTTTTTCTGAATCCTTCAAGGACCACATTATCTTAAAAAATAATGTCAGACCTTTAATAATGTTCAGATTTAGCTCTTAATCTGTATGTCAACAGCAGACCCTAATGTCCTCAAAGGTAATGATTATGTCTTATGTATCCTAACTTCTGAAATGTTCACTTAAATTGTACTTTTCAAGCTATCATTCCTGACAGTGGATTTAAAATTCACCGATTTTTCTGTTAAGCTTGAATCTACTATATTGACTTCTTTCACCTAAAAGGCATCTAAGCTGTTCAATACCACAAGAGAAACAGCAGTTCAATGCAAGAGAAAGAGCAGATTCTAAAATATGTTTAGTGAGACTAATCTTACAAACAGCACAGTCATTAAGACATGAAATCATGATGTCAAAAATGTAAATACTGGTAGTAGATATACTGAAACTAGATGTCACTGTTCGTGATTCCCTGACTACTCCAAATTTATTAAAGAACAGAAAGATATTTTAAACCTAGTCCTTTTCACTTCACAATATCATCTTCAGCTAGAAATTCTTCACCATGAAGCCAAAGATTTGGATTGATTAACTTAAGTAAGCCATTACAGTTTAAAATTTTGATGTGTTATTTTCTATCCACAAATATTTATGGATTATGCTACAGATAAGTTACTTGGCATTAGTGATTAAAAGATGTATAAAGGACCACTTATATCCTAAATAAATTCAAGGTTTGTATAATATGAACACGTAAGGGCATAGTCACAATATTTGGAAACAAGTAGTAAATAAAAAACATTATAGGATCTACCAGGCTAGAAAAATTATGCCAGGGAGAATAAATTATGTCAAGTACTCTCAGAATGGATTAGCTGAGAAATGTAAATTTAATTTTTCAGGTGAAAAAGGATGTATATAATATACTTTGATACTTATATGTCTCATAATTTTAATCCAAAATTGAGTTCCTTATTCATGTTTGATCACCTAAGAAGACCTCAGATTATTTTCATCTCAAATTGGTATATAGTCAAATATCATAACCACTTTAATTTTAACCTAAGGAACATTCAAATATCAAGTAAATTTACAGCTTTTAAAAATTTATATTTGTGTAATATTTAATATGTACAAAATGTATATTATTTAGATGTAACTCATGGCACATATAATAAAATGAGTACCTGTGAGGGTATATTTACGAACTAGAATACTATAAACACAATTGAAGCTACGTAAATTTGTGTTTATAATTTTTTCTTTTAATTTTACATGTAGAATATATATTAATATCTTACATATGTATATGTAATATATGTGTGTTTGTGTATATGCATTCATGTATGTATTAACTATATAATTAATTTTTGCTTGGTTTTGGGCATAATACAAAATGCTGTCATTTTATGATGGGCTTCTATGATTTTTTTCTTCAATATTATATTTTTATAATTTAATCACATTAACCTGTGCCATACCAATTTATTTCCACTGCCATATAATATTTCATGAAGTGAATAATGTATCCTTTTGTTTATATATATTCATATTGTCTGCTGTTTTTGTTATTTTATTTTATCTTTTGCTATTTTAAATTATACAGCTTTTAACATTCTATAAATGTCTCCTATTAAACATGTTTAAGAGTTTCTCTAAGTTATAATCCCAGTAGCGTTATCATTGGGTCATGGTAGATTGTGTAAGTGTTCAGCTTTATAAGATAATCCCAAATTGCTTTCCCAAAGCTGTTTTAAACTCACATTCTCATCAAGAGTACATAAGAGTTCCTGTTGATCCGCAGATGGCCAACTCTTGTTAGACTTAATCTGTTCAATAGAATGTGCATAAAATTGCATCTCATTTTCATCTTAGTGTGCATTTCCCTGATTTCAGATGAGGTCGAATAGCTTTCCCTTGCTTATGGGCCAATTGTATTTCCTATTTTGTAAAAATATTTTATTTTCTATTTTTGGTGTGGGTTTTTTCTTGATTCAGCAAAATTCTATATATTTTCTGGATGTAAACCCATTGACACGTGATTGTGTTCTCCATGTTTGGTTATTTGATTAGCTAACTACTTCTCTTCATGCTCACAGATTCTACCCTAGTGAATGCACCATGATCTCTTGCCTGGAATATTGCAGCAGCTTTCTAACAGACGTTTATGCCTTTCTTTAGTCTTGTTTATGGTAGAACAGCCAGAAGGATCTAGTTTTATGTGAGCAGATCATTTTACTCCTTTCCTAAAATGCTCTGATGACTCCTCATTTTACTCAGAAGAATCTAATTCAAATGATTTAGTATGACTGCAAAAGCCCCTGTGATCCGGCTTCCAGCACTGTTTGACCTGTTTCCTCCACTCTCCTCATACATCCTCTTCTAGGCAGGTGGCCTCCTCACTGTTTTGGACACATAAAGCATGCAGTTACGCCAGCGCCATTTCACTTGCAGTCCCTCTGACTGGCACGTGCTTCCCCAGATGACTACAGGGAAAATCGCTTTCTCGCTTCATTCAGGAATGCATGCCAAAAATGTTTCAGTGAATCTTTGCTGGTTACCTCAATATAATAACTCTTCTCCAGTGGCTCAAATGCTCCCTCACTGCTTAATGATCCCCTCCTCACATAGCATACATACTGTTTATCTTATTTCTTATTTCTTTCTTTCTAGAATGCAAAATTCACCAAGGCAGGGATTTGTTTTGATGGCTGTTATGTATCTAATGCCTAGAATATATTATTTGGTACTAGGTACTCAGTAGATATTTGTTGAATGAATAATTAAACAAAGAGAAGTTATTAATGTTATTGTAGCTTAATTGGTAGGTATTTTATGGTTAGTGTACTGTGCCTTATTGAAGAAATAATTCAATAGCCCGAGTTTATAAAGCTATTGTCCTAAAGTTATGCCTTTTACATTTAATTTGTTCATTTTCATCTTGTACAATAAATTTTGTCTCCTTATATATAACCCATAATTTTAGCATTTTTATTAAATCTTTCCTCTTTTCACCCCTTATTACAATGCAATCTCTATTTTGTTGCTTCTATAGCTGCATAGGTTTGCTTCTGGTTTCTCTATTCTTTACCACTGGACAAATTTGATTTCAGAGTGTCATTACCACAATCTCTTATTCATAACAACTTTATGATAAACAACCTTGATATGTGCTTAAAAATACCTCCATATTTTTCTTGAGAAATGCTTTGGCCATTCTTATACTTGTCTTCTTTTATTTTTAGAATTTGTCAGAATACTCAAAAACCCTATTAGATTTATTTAATCTACAGATAAAATAGGGAAGAATTGGCATTTTTATGACTGAGTTGAACTATCAATGAACATGATATAGCATTCCACTTATTCACCCTTCAACTTACTTAAATCATGTTTTATACTTTTTGCTACATTTTTCTTACTATATAATATATTGATATAATATAATAACAATTAAATTATATTTTATTATAATTTTATTTTTTATATAATAAAAATAAAATTTTATTTATTATATAATAATAAAATTTAATCATAGATTTCTTATACTGATTTTTTTGCTATGTAATGTCCTCTTAAAGCTATTGGTGATTAGTTGCACTAGTTTTCTATGCAGCGTATCACATGTACTGATGTAGCAGCTTAAAACAAAACACATGTATACATAGTTTTCCTGGGTCAGTCATTCACACATGACTTGCTGTGATCATTTGCTCAGAGTCTCACAAGGCTGCAAGGTGCCTCTGGGTTGCATACTCATCTGGAGGCTTGCCTGCAGATGAATTCACTTTGATGCTCACCGAGAATTTTGACAGTATTTATTTCCCCATGTAGGACTTGGGGCCCAATATTTTGTTGGCTGTCAGCTGGATGTGACTGTCAGTTCCACAGGCTGCCAGTAGAACCCAGATATTTCCCACAGTTCCTTACCACGTGGCAACCTTACTTAATCAAGCAAACAAGGAGAGTTTGAGTAAAGAGAGTCTGCTAGAAGAAAATGTCATGTAATATTACTCAGTCACGGAAGTGACGTCCCCTCACCTGTGACAATTTCTATGGGTTGACAACAAGTTATAGGTTCAGTCCACACTCAGAGGGAGGGATTATACATGGGCATGAATACCAGAGGTAAGAGTTATGTAGGTTTCTCCTAGAGTCTGTCCATCACACTAGGATATACAATGTGATGGGTTTTGGAACATTATTGATATGATCAGTCACCTTGTTAGGCCAATATGTACTCTTAGTAACTTATGTATAGATACATTAAAGTTTTCTGTATATGCCACAGAAAAATCATAAAAATAACTGCTTTTTTTCTCTAATTCTTAATTTTTTATTTTATATTTATTCTTACTGTACAGTATAAGTGATCATGGTAGAGATGTTTGACTTGTCTCTGATGTTAAACAAAAGTGATGCTTATGTTTTACAGTTAAGATGAATAATTTCTATACATATTTCATACATACGCTTTTATTAGGTTAAAGAAGCTTTTATTATTAGCTGCTGTAGACTTTGTTTGAAATTATAATTGGGTTTTATATTTAATCAGAATATATTTATGAATCTGTTGTAATATAGTTTTTTCTTCCTTTAAGCTACAAATATGATACATTTTCATTAATACATTTTCTGATGTCAAATACATCTGGCATTCCTGGGACAAATACAACTTGTTAATGATGGGTGTACACACACATACCCACACATAAACAGACTATTTGTATTATTTTACTATTGCTGTTGCAGTAAATTACTAAAACCTTAGTGTTTTAAAAACACTCATTTATTATCTTACAGTTGCAGAGATCAAAATTCTGAAGAGGATGTTACTATGCCAAAGTAAAGCTATCAACAGAGCTGTGTTCCTTCTGGAGGCTTTAGCGGAGAATCCATTTTCTTGTCTTTTCCAGCTACTAGAAGCTGCCTGCATTCCTTGGCTCTTGGCCCTTTCCTTTATCTTCAAAGACAGCAGCATAATGTCTTCAAATCTCCCTTGTGTCTGAACTCTATTTCTGTTGCCACATCACCTCTGACTCTGATCTTTCTGCCCTCCAGTTTTCTTATAAGCACCCCTGTGAATTCACTGGGCCCACCTGGTCCATCCAGGCTAATCTTCCCATCTGAAGATTCTTAACTTAGTCACTTCTGCAAAGTCGCTTAGTTACACACGGTTGCATACATACTGGTTCTGGATACTAGGACACGGACATCTTTGGGGGTCGTTTTTCTGTCTCTTGAACTGTTAGATTCAATTTGCTGTAACATTGTTTAACATTTGTGTGTCTGTATCATTAGTTACTGAATTTTCTTTATTGTTTCCATTCTTGTCTAATTTTGGAATCAAGTTTACACTGGCCTCATTTAATGAGCTAGAGAATCTTCCCTTATTTTCTATTACATAGAATAATGTATAAATTCAAATTATTTATGTCTTGAAAGTTTAGTAGAAATTATTTGTAAAACTGTCTGGGTCAGATGTTTGATTTGTGAAAGTATTTAACAATTTCTGTTTCTTCAGACTTCATATCTCTTCTTGAATAAGTTTCACTAGCATTTTCTGAATATTCATTCATTTCATCTGATTTTTCAGAACTTAAGTGACAAAAGTTGTTCTTGATACTCATTTTTAATTATTTGCATGTGTCTAGTTATGTACCCTTTTTGTTATAAATCTGTTTATATATGCATTTTAAAAAATTTAGTCAGCTGGACAAACTTTGTTACTCTTTCACTTACCTTGTTAGTTTTTCAAAAAACCACTGTTGACTGAGTTTCTCTATTCTATACGTTTTTATTTTATTAAATTTTGCTCATATCTTTAATACGTTTTTCTTTATGATTTTTGTGATTTACTTTCTGTGATTTCCTTATGATTCTGCCTTTTTTCCCTAAAATTACATTACATACATTTCACTTATTAATGTTTTAAAGTCTGTATTTTTTAAATATAAACATTAAATGCTATGAAAACATTAAATGCTATGAATTATTTTCTAAGTTATACTTAATTACATAACAACTATTTCATTTAACTGAAAATGATAACTATCATTTCAAAAAATACAACTTTGCTAGGTACAACATTACAGAGTAATAGTGACCTTTACAGTGTTAAAAATCTATACGTTTCTTTTTTGCTATTGAGAAATCAGGTGTCAGTCTATGATAATTGTGGTTCTTTGTTGATGATCTGGCTTTATGCCATTTATTCTTCTTCCTCTCTGGCTCCAAGCTTAGGTCCTGCCTCTGTCTTTAGTGTTCTCTAGTTTTAATAAAATATATTAAAATTTTTTATATATATTGTGGCTGATGTACCCTTTGAAAAGTATCCTTTATTAGTTTGTTATTAGTTTTTAACAAATAAAACTCAGATTTTATAATTTCATGTATTTCTTCTCTTTTATTTCTCTCTTTCTCTTTTTTTTTTTTTTTTTTTTTTTTTTTTGAGATGGAGTCTCACTGTGTTGCCCAGGCTGGAGTGCAGTGGCACGATCTCAGCCCACTGCAACCTCCCTCCCGGGTTCAAGCAATTCTCTGCCTCAGCCTCTGAGTAGCTGGGATTACAAACACCCATCACCACGCCAGGTTAATCTTTGTATTTTAAGTAGAAACAGGGTTTCACCATCTTGGCCAAGCTGGTCTTGAACTCCTGACCTCGTGATCCACCCACCTCAGCCTCCCACAGTGCTGGGATCATAGGCATGAGCTGCTGCACCTGGCATCTATTATTTCTTTTTGAGATTTCTCGTTGTTGATTAGACTTTTAATTCTCCAACTCTTACATTTAGTTTTATATTTTACATATTTTTTCCTCTCTGCTGCACTCTGGGTATTAATTATTTCCATTCATGAGTTTGTACATTCTCTTCTTAGCTTAATTTGTTAGTAACCCATCCACTTAGATTTTCCTAGTAATAATCCCATGTTTTTCTAGAAGTTCTATTTGATTATTTTTCAAATTTTATTGTTCATTTATTCTAGATTCCTGTTGCTTCATCATTTGTTATTTTTATTTCATATTTTAAAATTGTACACATTTATTTTATGTTTTATATTTTAAATCGCTTACATTCTAAGCCGGTTGACTTAATAGAAAAATAAGTCAACTGATCTAGAATGTAAGTGATTTATTTTTATTTATTTATTTTTTTTTAAATTTATTATTATTAAACTTCAAGTTGTAGGGTACATGTGCACAACGTGCAGGTTTGCTACATATGTATACTTGTGCCATGTTGGTGTGCTGCACCCATCAACTCGTCATTTACATCAGGTATAACTCCCAATGCAATCCCTCCCCCCTCCCCCCTCCCCATGATAGGCCCCGGTGTGTGATGTTCCCCTTCCCGAGTCCAAGTGATCTCATTGTTCAGTTCCCACCTACGAGTGAGAACATGCGGTGTTTGATTTTCTGTTCTTGTGATAGTTTGCTAAGAATGATGGTTTCCAGCTGCATCCATGTCCCTACAAAGGACACAAACTCATCCTTTTTTATGGCTGCATAGTATTCCATGGTGTATATGTGCCACATTTTCTTAATCCAATCTGTCACTGATGGACATTTGGGTTGATTCCAAGTCTTTGCTATTGTGAATAGTGCTGCAATAAACATACGTGTGCATGTGTCCTTATAGCAGCATGATTTATAATCCTTTGGGTATATACCCAGTAATGGGATGGCTGGGTCATATGGTACATCTAGTTCTAGATCCTTGAGGAATCGCCATACTGTTTTCCATAATGGTTGAACTAGTTTACAATCCCACCAACAGTGTAAAAGTGTTCCTATTTCTCCACATCCTCTCCAGCACCTGTTGTTTCCTGACTTTTTAATGATCGCCATTCTAACTGGTGTGAGATGGTATCTCATTGTGGTTTTGATTTGCATTTCTCTGATGGCCAGTGATGATGAGCATTTTTTCATGTGTCTGTTGGCTGTATGAATGTCTTCTTTTGAGAAATGTCTGTTCATATCCTTTGCCCACTTTTGGATGGGGTTGTTTGTTTTTTTCTTGTAAATTTGTTTGAGTTCTTTGTAGGTTCTGGATATTAGCCCTTTGTCAGATGAGTAGATTGCAAAAATTTTCTCCCATTCTGTAGGTTGCCTGCTCACTCTGATGGTAGTTTCTTTTGCTGTGCAGAAGCTCTTTAGTTTGATGAGATCCCATTTGTCAATTTTGGCTTTTGCTGCCGTTGCTTTTGGTGTTTTAGACATGAAGTCTTTGCCCATGCCTATGTCCTGAATGGTACTACCTAGGTTTTCCTCTAAGATTTTTATGGTATTAGGTCTAACATTTAAGTCTCTAATCCATCTTGAATTAATTTTCGTATAAGGAGTAAGGAAAGGATCCAGTTTCAGCTTTCTACTTATGGCTAGCCAGTTTTCCCAGCACCATTTATTAAAATATAATTGCTGGCTAGTTTCCTTGTTGGTTTCATAAGTTTTTATTGTAAATGCAATTTTGATTGATTGAACTCATGGGGATCCCTGTAAGCTAAGTGATGCTCTCATTCCTTTACTTCTTCTAGGAGGTATTGGGGGGTGCTACTGAACAGGGGACATTTTAGGGCCCTTTCAGTGTCCCAGGTTTAGTGAGGGAGGAGGAGTTTTAAATACAGTTCTCCCATTTTTGCCACTGACTTGCAGCTTAGTCTTTAGATAATAGCATGTATTGTATAATTACCTTCAGGATAATGCCACGTTTGCATTCATTACTGTTCCTGCTCATATATTTGCCTTCCAACTCTTTTTGAAAGGAGGGTTGATAATTTCCTTCATTTCCTGCTAGTCATAATGTGTAATAAGATTCTGTTTCATATGGGGTCTAATTCCACATTTAAAATGGAAGAAGCTCTACTGCCTTATGATGACAATAAAGAATAAAAATAATAAAAACTAAAATAAAATGGAAGAAATTTTAAGAGTGTTTAGTCTACCATACAATCAGAAGTAGAAGATTAAAACAATAAATAACTTTTTAGAGAATTCATTCTTCCTTATTCAGATATATAATCTATAGCTGATTATTTAGATTGCACCCTTCTTTTCTAAATCGTAAAGAAGTCACTAGATTTTTGTTTGAATTTTAGACATATAAATTGTTTTAAAGATGTTCTCATTGGTTTTTCAGCTATCAGAAAGCAAAGGAACTATGCTTTTTAAAACCCTATTTGCTGATACTGTGAGTTTAAAACAATTATTTCAATGTTTTTTATATTGTCTTTGACTAGGGAAAATTGATTTTTATTCTTAAGGCAATAGAAACAGTTGTAACTTTTTGTTCTTTATCATTTTGAAATTATTGAAACAGAAGAAAATTAGATTTTATGGTTGAGGTTATGTGTTAAAGGGTGATGGAGGAATACAATTAAATAACATATAAAATATAGACTGCCTGTGCCTCAGTTCAGTGCTCATGAATTTGCTGGTATAAAATTTCATGAAGATATATGTTTTGTAGATTTTATAGTATCTTTTAACAATCCTTTTTTGCTAAATCTGAGAGAATGTGGATTAGCTCCTCCAGAGAACAAAATCAATGTAGACCATATAAATTATAACATCTGATAATAGCCTGATGTATCAGTACTTTACCATTATTTTATCTAAATCTACATTCAAGGACAATAAATCATCTTGGGTGATGAAATACTTGATCAAGGCTAAACTTGTTTTTCTGGCTCTGTTAAGTATGTGACATGTAATTTGTGACCACGGCTAAATGTGTGTGCAATACAAATGAAAACAACACACCAATAATACTTGAATTGAGAAAATACCCAGTTTTTTAAAAATTTTAGGCTCTCAAAATTAATGTTTTCTTTCTTTATGAACACTTCACAATTGTTAACCCATCACTAAATGCAAATGATCTGATATCAGGATGGCTTCCATTGGTCTCTCGCTACTATTAGGCTTTTGAATTATGATATGAAATGCACTGCTTTTAGAATTTTCTTACATATAAAAATATCAATTTAGAATGTCTCAATTACACAGAAACCATAGTGATTTATTATTTTGTAAGACAAGATTGGCACAACTATTTCTAATATGACTTCATACATGGCATTTTGTTTTTTCACATCCAGGATATCCAGGAAAATAAAAAATAGTAACCTAATTGCCTTAATTATTCAACATGGAAATAATATTTGAGTTTGAAACTTTGAAATACTTCTAAATTATTTCTTTATCTTAACAAAGATAAAGAAAATAAAATAATTGGAATCATTAGAAAACCTAACAAATCCTTATAAACTAAGGGAATGAATTATAAGATTATTCAAGAGAGTTGAATTAGTTTTTTCAAGAGTCATGATTGCTGTAAGTGCTTAAACCACTTACTTATAAGTTGCTAAGTTGAGGTTTGGCTTTAGATACAATAAATATGACGTAAAATATTTCTTTGCATACAAATCAGTTATATGCTAATTTTCCAAAAGCTTGTGTATAAGGCAGGTTGACATTCTCTACATAAATTTGTTTACATTATTAATTTGCATAGGATAATACTTATTTCTAAAATGAGGAAAAGATTGTGTGTGTGTGTGCACACGTGTGTGCACGCTCACGTAAAATTTTCTTCAATCATGGCCAATTGATTATACATGCTGAAATGATGCAGTTTGAGTCAATATGTTGTATGTAGTATTTTTATTGATGCCTGGTAATATTTATATATTTAAAAATCTATGGATTGACAAGAGATCTTTCTGAATTCATTATAGTAGCAGTTGCCACATCAAAGTTAAGACATCAAAATCATATTGAATAATGTATGTTTATTGCCCTTGCAAAATTAAAACTCTAGAGACTTATCAACAGATACTAAAGATAAAAATTGAACCAAGTAATTCTCAGAATTTTTATAGAAAAGTTTATTTTTAAAACTCAAAGCAGAAATAATTTTGATTTGAGTTAGGTGCCTTATAAAATAAATCAAGAAAATAATTATATCTATTCTGAATATTTGAAAATATTTTTAATTATTGGTAGAGAGAATTTATTTACATGTAAATACTTACAGCACATGTACAATAGTATGTTTTCTTTCCAAGTTTCTAGTAGAGTCAAAGGAAAACAAAATGTCAACTTTTTGAAAATGTGTTTTATTTCTAACTTAAGAATTAATATTGTATATGTTATGGTGGCTGACATCTGTAATCCAGGCACTTTGAAAGGCTAAAGCACGAGGATCCCTTGAGTCCAGGAGTTCATGGCCAGCCTGGGCAACATAAGACCCTGCTTCTACAAAAAAAAATTAAAATTAAAATTAAAAAAAAAAAAACAGCCAGGTTAGGTGGCACATGCCTGTAGACCCAACTACTCTGGAGTCTGAGGGTTGACGATTGCTTGAGTCCAAGAGGTTAAGGCTGCAGTGAGCCATGATCATGTCATTGTACTTCAGCCTGGGCTACAGAGTGTGACCTTGTCTCAAAAACAAACAAACAACAATAAAAAACAAAAACAAAAACAACGAAAGGATTAATAGTGAGTAGAATTAGGATATCCTGATTTTGGGGGTTCTGTAATACATTAAAAATTCAAGAATTCTACAATTTCTGTTTCTACTCAGTTAGGACTGGTATTCAAGTTGAGAGCCCTGAGTCCTGTCTCCAAAGAGTAATATTTGAGAGCTGGTATTTCCTGCACCTAAATCGGGTGTAGAGAAAGAGTGTCTTCCCTGAATCAGAATTTGCATTCTCGTAGTCTATGGCACTCGTCATGAAATCTAAATTTCTGGAAACAATTACTAACAGCCTCAATTAAGAACTTTCTGATCTTAATTTCATCTACATGACTTTTTTTTTTTTATCTTTGAGGTTTTCAGGAACTTGTAGTTTATCAGATTCTGAGTCTTGGCCCTTGCTTCTGCACTAAACTATGTCCTTTATTTTCTTTCCTTTCTACTTCTCTTCCTCGTTTCTATTTTTTAAAAGAGTAATATCTTGATAAAAGTGTGCTTCTATTAAACATGTTGATAGAAGTGTGCTTGATAAAAGCATGCTTTAGCATGGCATCAGGAGACTGAAGTTTATACCTTGTGTGAATTAGGACAATCAGTTTTACTTCTAAGGGATTTAGCTTCTTTATGTATAAAATGACAGAATTGAATGAGTTTCTACCGTGTCCCTTGTTGTTCTACAACAATTTTTTCCTACAGTTGCCATTTGTTTTTATAGGTATGCTGTTTTCTAGCTTGCAATAAACTAAGATATACACTAAGTCTACATTTTTGAATGTGTTGGCAATTTTTTTGCAATATGGAAATAATTTAAATAAGCATTTTTGGTAAATGGTTTTGCTTCAACTTGGTGCAACTCTATTTTCATCATAACTATCTCTTATAATTTTTACTCTAGAGAAGCTTTTCCTTGACCTTCTGTGTATTATGTTTGATTTAACTTTTTTGAGTTATTGCCCAAATGTATGTCTTGTATCTCTTTCTCTCTCATCAAGACCTGATATAAGAGCTGGGGCAGTTAGAAGATGAAGCCCAATATGAACCCTTGAGATTTTTAGTATCTTTTATTGCACTCATTTCTCTGAGAGAGACAGAGCAATTAATTGAGAGGAACTTGGTTTCTATGTCTGGGAATATTATCATACCTGGACTTTATAATAATGCTCTTTAAAATGAGAAGCATAAACAAGATTGTTTCTAAGGTCTCTCTTAGAATGGAATTTCTATTCTATTATGAGTATAGAGGCCTCAATTCTAGATCAAGCCCAAGAGCAATAAGCCACTTGCATGTGAATGAATTGTCCAAAAAAGGGAAAATGAAGTGCTACAGGACCAAAATTTTAGAACTCCTAGTCCACAACTCTTCTATACACCATGTCAAACTTTCTATTCTGTAAAATGACTTGGGGTCTAACTTTAACATTAATGAGCAACACTCCTTTACATTTAAAGAGATCCATGAGGGTTGGAAGATAAATATTCCTTATTCAAAGTACCATTTTTTTCAAGAATTATTGAATATTATAGGTTATCTTTGCAGGAAGCTTTTTCTAATCCAGTAAGTCAGAGAAATCTGTGTCCTGCTTATTTCTCTTTGCCATTTTGACCTTGATTCTTCAGGAATGGAAGTGATATCCTAGAGAGCTTCCTGCTTCACTTCTGTTCCCTCAAAAGTCCCTTGTCTCTGATCCAGACTTCACTAGTGTATGCCATCTCCATGCACAACCTGACCTCATGTACAATCTAAATTTAGTTACTCTCTTCTCTTATCATCCGGCCCAACCATCCCGGATCCAAAAGTCACTTATCTGAATAGGTTCACAATGATCCTGCAAAGACCAATGGTATACCTTCCAAATATTTTGTAGTCAGTCCTTTGTGGAAAGCATTTCACATAATAATACCTTTTCAAATTCATTTTATAAATTAATTTTTTATTTTTATTTTTTTGTTACATATTGCAAGCAACCTAAGTGTTCATCAAACTCATTTTTTTGTTCCTATAGTTCACTCAATTTTCCCATAGGTCATCTGTCAGATGTTTGTTTTTAGTTATTATCCAACTATGTCACTAGGAAATTTTTTTTTTTTTTTTTAAGATGGAGTCTCATTCTGTCGCCCAGGCTGCAGTGCAATGGTGAGACCTTGGCTCACTGCAATCTCCGCCTCCCAGGTTCAAGCGATTCTCCTACTTCAACCTCCTGAGTAGTTTGGATTATAGGCGCCCACCACCATACCCTTCTAATTTTTGTATTTTTAGTAGAGACAGGGTTTCGCCATGTTGGTCACGCTGGTCTAGAACGCCTAACCTCAGGTGATCTGCCCACCTCAGCCTCCCAAAGTGACTAGTAAGATATTTGAAAAAAAATAATCATCTTAATATAAAGGGAACGGAATGTTTACTTCTTATAATGACAACATGTAATTATGAACACATCTTCATTGTTGAAAGCTGATGTGTCTAATAATGGTTAAATATGTATTTTCATTAGCGCTTCCACAAAAGCTATCTGATAGCATTTAATATGTTTTCTAAATAAACTCCCATTACCAATTTTCATGAGATGCAAGATAGTCTAGTTTTGCCAAAGAAGACGAAATTTAGCAATGTTTACTATGATGAAGAAGAGAAGTCTTCCAAAGCCTGCAAAACACTTCATAACCTCAGTCTACAATGGCCAGTGAGCTCAGCAGTATCTTTATATATGTACAGTGGTACTGTTTACCGAGATGTGATAATTTATATATTTTATTAGTACATATTAAAATGCATATTTGAAATCTTCACACAGGATTAAATACATCAACTTTATTTTAAGATTAATCCAGGAAAGAGTATTGTCATTGTGGAAGATGAGTGGAACTAAAATCTATTTTAATGTTTTATGAAAACATTATTAAAAAATCCATCATTAGTTGCATTCTCCCTCAAGTCACTAAGCTCAGTTAAAATACATTAAGCTTACTTTAAAATCAATAAAGTATTTTAAAAGGTTTTTTTCCCTGGCACCAGGCAAAAGAGAGATGTATTTATTTTAATCTCCCTTAAACATCAGTACCTAATCCATCATTTGGGCTCACGTATTCCTGAAAATATTATTTTGTTGAATAAAGTGTCATTTCAAAGTGTACGTTTCAATTATTTCCTAGAATCATAGGAAAATCTTTCTCTGTCCTACGTGGGCTTTTATATTGTTTTGTTTGTATATTTTTCAAGGTGGTAATTTTTTTTTATTACCTGTTGTAAGGATCCATATGGACCCAAATTGAATCAGACATTGAAAACTCGCAAGACTCAAGAAATCTGTAGGGACACAAAAGGACAACCATTGAACTATTATATGCTTACAATCACATGAAGTATGTAAAGTGGTCAAATCATAGAAACAAAATAGAAAGGTGGTTGTCAAAGACTGGGAGTAGGGAGGAGGGAGAATTACTGATTAATTAATTAGTTTCACTTTCAGTTTTGCAAGTTGAGAAAGTTTTTAGAGGTTCTAGATCTGTTGAACAATAACATGAATATACTTAGCATTAAGGAACTGTACATGTAAAAACAATTAATGCAGTAAGTTTAACATTATGTGTTTTTTAACCACTTTATTTTTTATTTTATTTTTATTTTTTTTAGGGAGGAAGAAAATTATAGGGAGTGACCACTTCCTTAACCATGGGAACTCTTTTTTTCTCATGGCATGTCTCAGATTTTCTTGTTGATTTCATTTTCTTCCCTAACTCATTCTTTCTTCTACTTTTATTATCATGTATCTACTCCCTAGTGTCTGTGTCCTCATTCTGTTGGCTTATTAGGAACATTCATAGAACCAATTCAATCTACCATCTTTTTGTCTGTAATTTTTAATTTCTATTGCTAATTTTTTTTCTGTTTTGCCCAGTATAATTCCAGAGACACAATATAGTTGCCGTAGCCCATTGTCTTCTCTTGCACATCATATTTAGTTGGCTATTTTATGGAGTAACTACTCTTGGCCTAGAAATCAAATGCTGATTCACTAAAAATATTCAGGTGAAATGATTTGAATAATCATTGCAGGGCTTTCCCTTAAGCATTGGGTGGCAACATTTCTCTTAGAATATATTGTAGTTGCAGTGGGCTCTGTAGTTGACAGATCAAGGTTCACCTGTTTTTGTTTTGTTTTGTTTTGTTTTGTTTTGTTTTGTTTTGTTTCTTTCTTCTCCTTATTCCTTGGCTTTCCCTTCTTAGTCAACTTCATTTGTTTTCATCCTGTCCTCACAATTCTTTTATGACTCCCTCCTTCTCACAAGTAAATGTTTCTTTTCTCAACCATTCATTGTAATTCTCAAGTAGGAGGATCATGTTTTCTCTTTAGCTTCTAAAAATGGTAAAGATGATTCCTGGAATTTTTCCAGTCGTGTTGCCTCACAATAATTCACAAGGCAATGTCTCCAGAAAGTGGTCTGAAGTAACTCTTCTGCTTATTTTATTTTTATTTTTTAATTTTTATTTTTTGAGATGGAGTCTCTCTCTGTCTCCCAGGCTGGAGTGCAGTGGCAACATCTCAGCTCACTGCAACCTCTGCCTCCTGGGTTCAAGCGATTCTCCTGCCTCAGCCTCCTGAGTAGCTGGGAGTACAGGTGTGTGCCACCACGCCCAGCTAATTTCTTGTGTTTTTAGTAGAGACGGGGTTTCACCATGTTGGCCAGGATGGTCTCAATCTCTTGACCTTGTGATCCACCTGCCTCTCCCTCCCAAAGTGCTGGGATTACAGGCATGAGCCACCACGCCCAGCCTCCTCTGTTTATTTTTAATGTCATAACAGACAACCCTGAGTAGGTCATCTTAAATATATAATTTATTTTCCCCTTTAACACCTATTTCCCTATTCAATATTAAATAATTTATCTAACCTTTTTATTTCTTCATGGAGACTTATGAAATCCTTCTCACCTTTATCACATTGGATTTTATTTTATTCTCTGTGGGATCTAAGAGCCAGCTGTAGGTAGTTTACTCTTTCTTGCACTCAGGTATCATATGCAAATATGTTTGTTTGTAGTTTTAAGGTGTAGTGTTGTCAATCTAAAGAAATGAAAAGATTTTTTTCTCTTTAAATTTTTAAGTCAATTATTGGTCGAAAGCAATCCCTTCTTGCCCTCACTGAACCCATAAAGCAAAATGTAGATATTTTTAGTGAATCTATATGTCCCAAATAACTATACTCACTTAAAATTTATATACATATTTTCAACATGTAGTTAATTGTGAGGAAAAAACTATAAAGTTCTAATCTTTCTATCATAATTAAATATGTTAACTTGAACAAGCCAGTTAACCTCTGTGTTTCCATGTACATTTGTAAAATTAGCCTCTGAAAGACTTTCACTGTTGACCCGTCCAAAAGGTGGAAAGACAAAATCCTCTGGCATTGACTGCCCAATTTTACTTTTGAGTGCAAATTATGAAATTTTCTTCCAGTTCATAAAGTCATCTATTTTCACTTTGGACCAAAAAGACCGAATATATGCGAGATATGCAATTGAAGTAGTAGCTAATAGAAAATTAAATCTTTTCTCCTCTTGTATTAGTGCATTTTAGTTGTTGTTGTATAAACTTGTTCAACAGCAATGAGTCTACTTTAAAATTCAATCTAAAAACACCTCCACCCAGAGGTGGGTCATTGGGGTCTCATTCTGCTTTAACACAATGTGATCTGACAGCAAGAAAATTTGTTTTGCTATCCATTCAATGAAGGATATAACTCTTTCTGAGCTTTATCTTCTGTAAGATATGATATTGATCTTTGCCTGGCAGATATAAGATTTAACTTGGTTTATTTTTATAAATGTTTAACACACTTTCTCTTTCAAGAGAATATTTATACTTACTCTGTTAGACAACTAATGAAAACACCAAGAAGCGTAATATAATATGTGCTTTGCTTACTAACAGACCCTCAAAATTGAGTAAATGCAGCACACCTGGATGAGCTAAATGCATTTTTTAGCTTCTATGATGACCTGTCATTCTAAATACTATATTTCAGTTGCTTTTATCGGTAGTATTCCCTTCCCCTTGGTCTCTCTAAATGAGGTTCTCATTTCAGTGTGGTCACAAAAGCAATTTCCCGTGGTTTCCTGCAGACTCTCAAGCTGCAAACATTATTAGGATTTTCCCATATACATTATAAACCTTTCTGCAGCATAACAGTGAATCATCATAATTTTGTTATGCCAAATCCGCAGGTGATGGAAACAATAAAAGAGAGACCAAGAAAAGACTCAGTACATTTTACCCTAATGATTTCTGACCAGTTTGACAGCTCTGTAAAATTTTAAGAAATGTGCTTATTCTGTCCTTCTCACAGCCTTCCACCATTGCCTTTCATCTCAGTGCATGAATATAGTGAGTATGTCACCTAGCCCCTTTACTCACTTTCTTCCTTTTATTTGAGACAAGGTCTTGCTCTGTTGTCCAGACTGGAGCTGGAGTGCAGTGGTACAATCATAGCTCACTGCAGTCTCGAACCCCTCGACTCAAGCAATCCTCCCAATGAGCTTCTTGAGTAGCTGGAATTGCAGTTGGGCACCATCACACCCGGCTAATTAAAAAAAAATTCTGTAGAGACAGAGTTTCACTATGTTACACAAGCTGGTATTGATCTTCTGGCCTCCAGCAGTCACCCTACCTTGGCCTCCTAAAGTGCTGGGATGACAGGCATGAGCCACCATGCCCAGCCCCCTCTACTTATTTTCTACACTTCTCTATGCCAATTTCATCAAGCGTATAACAAAATTAAAGAGAACTTGGAAAAGAGGGGCAGAGTATGACACTACAACCTTAACGTGACCATTGTTTGTATTTTTGCATCAGTTCTGTTCTAGACCTTATCTATATAAATAACTGTTTTGACATGGTCACAATAGAATGTTCATATTGTTTCCTTTTAATATCTTTACTCAACATTACATAGTATGCATATTTTAGGTTGTTGTGTAATAATCATAACTATATTTTATTATAACTTCGTTTCCTTGATTATTTCTTTGGCACATCCCCAATGAACTGCTAACTAATCATATGATCTGTTTCAAGGCTTTTGAAATGCATAGCAAATTTACTTTCCAAAAATGTCAGAATTTTTATTGTTGCTTGCCAAACTCTGCATGACAATACCTAGTTCATGTATTCTCTATAGTACTAAGAATTAGGTTTCACATATTTAATAAGAATAAATTATATCTGTTTTAAATGCATATTTTTAATTAAAGCAAGGTTACTAGTTCACAATACATCTTTTTGGTTTTTTTTTTTTTGAGATGAGGATGGGAGTCTCACTTTGTCATCCGTGCTGGAGTGCAGTGGTACAGTCTTAGCTCACTACAACCTCTGCCGCCCGGGTTTAAGCAATTCTCCTATCTCAGCCTCCCAAGTAGCTGGGATTACAGGAGCCTTCCACTGTGTCCAGCTAATTTTTGTATTTTTAGTAGAGACGGGGTTTCACCATGTTGACCAGGCTAGTTTTGAACTCCTGACCTCATGATCCATCCACCTCGGCCTCCTAAAGTACTGGGGTTACAGACATGAGCCACCACGCCCAATCACAGACATCTTTTTAGTATTTGTTATATATTATTACTGAATAGTCTGTTCTATTTTCTTGCTTATTTAAGCACTGATTTCTCAATATTATTCTATGAAATTTTGTATGTATTTTTTATATGATAATTCTGTTAAACTTACTTCTGCCACAATTCCTGAAATGCTATATATAAATTGTTTGGTTTATTAGTTTTATGTTATTTTAGAAATATTTTATATTTAAGTGGTTAATCAGGACCTTCTTTTTTAATTTTATAATAACTCTTAGAAACACAGATTCATTTTATTCTACCTAAAAGTTTTGTTAAATCTGAGATGTTACAGGAAAAATATCAGTATAGAGGAGGATTTGGAGTTTCTGCACAAAATATTTTAATATATAAGGAATATGTAGAAGCCAATGACACAGTTAATTATTTTATATTTTATTTTGAATTATTATTTAATAATATCACTTCAGATATGACTAACTGAGAATATGATTATTTCCTTATTGCAGTTCAAGAGGTCATTTATACACAACAATATTTGGATGAGCTAGTTACAATTATTGGTTTAAACAAAAGGATTTCTCTCTCGTGAGTATTGTGTGGAACAGTAACATTCCTCTCTTTGCAGTAGTCCATACAGAATAACTCCATCACTACAAAAGGCTAAAGAACTCTATAATGTGAAATACCACCCTGTCCCCAAAACCAGGCTACATATCTTAGACACCACTTTGGGTAACTAACATTCATTTCAAAAGCAAAACACCAACTTTAACCTGAATTCCTTTGGAAAAACTTTTTATTTATTTGATACATAACATTTTACATATGTATTGGATACAGGTGATATTTTGTTACATCATAGGCTGTCTAATGATTAAGTCAGGGTATTTGAGGTATCCCTCACCTTGAGTATTTATCATTTCTATGTGTTGAGGACAATTCAAGTCCTCTCTTCTAGCTACTTTGAAATATACACTACATTGTTGTTAACTATAGTCACCCTACTCTGTGCCAAACTTACACTTTCTATCTAACTGTATGTTTGTACTTACACCTTCTATCTAACTGTGTGTTTGTACTTATTAACCAACCTGTCTTCATCCCCCTTTCTTACCTCCTCTATACTTCGTAGCCTGTGGTGAGTCTCATCCTACTCACATTACATCCATTAGATCAACATTTTTAGCTCCAACATGTAAGTGAAAATATTCAATAATTTATTTTTTGGTGTCTAGCTTATTTCACTTAACATAATGACCCCAGTTTTATCCATGTTGCTGTAAATGACATGATTTCATTTATTTTAATGGCTTAATAGTGTTCTATTGTAATAGTGTGTGTGTGTGTGCATATCACATTTTCTTTATCCATTTATCTTTTGATGGACATTTAAGTTGATTCCGTATTTCTCTATTGTAAACAGTGACATAACAAACACAGGGGTATGGGTATACCTTTCATATACTGATTTCCTCTTCTTTGAATAAATACTCTGTAGTGGAATTTCAAGATTACATGGTAGTTCTATTTTTAATTTTTGAGAAATCTTCATTTTTTTCATCCTGGCTCTATTATTTTGTGTAGATACCCAATAGCAGTGTATAAGAGTTTTCATAGTGGCTTTATTATTTATTCTTATACCCAATAACAGTGTATAAGAATCCCCTTTTCTCTGTATCCTTGTCAGCATCTGTTATTAATGGTGCATGTCAGAATGTTTATTTCAGTTTAATAATAAATAATATGGAAATAAAATATAATAATAATTTATACTCTTCAGAGGTGGGGTCATGGTCTTTAATTTACACAACGGGCTCTCTAAGTGATGCTGTTGGCAAATTCTAGTAAAGAATGATTACTACAAAATATAGGGAAATAGATCATGTGTACAAAAAACTTTACTTATAATCTCTAAATTACATATAAATGCCTCTGATTATTAAGTGCCTTACATAATCCAAACTTCTGCTCCTCTTGACTGAGGCTTCCACTTTCCACTAGACTGCATTTATATCCCCATCTTCATGAGTTGAGGGGCCATTTGCTTTTCTTCATTTCAGTGAATGTGAATTGTGAGTAGGTTAAATGAAAGTAGGCTGATATTCTGGAAGAAACCTTTAGAATATATTTAAACTTAAAAGTTAATTTTACTTAAGAATAAACTATAGTCCAGAAATGAAAATTTATGTTTCCAAAAGTACCGTTGATGACCACCTAACATTGACTCTATACTCATAAATATACATATCACAACAACAAAACATCTCTCCTTACCATTAAAATATACCCTTAAGGGTAAATATTCAGTGCAGGTTTGCCAGGCACTATTTATTGGGTAACTCATAATTTGAGTAGGAGTTTATATAGAAAGTATCAGGGACAGACATGACAACATTTAAGAAAATCTGTTTATCATATATTTCCTGGACCATGATGAAAATTTCTTTCATTTGATTCTCTTGATAACAATTTTTCAAGCAAGTGTTTTTCCTAGTTCTCTTTAGTATGGGAATATTTAATAGATGGTGGTAACTTAGAAATTTCTACATTAACAAAAAAAACCCTTCCCCCACCAACACACAGACACATTCTCCAGTGATTTTTTAACTCTCTATTCCTTTCCCTTTCCGACTCCTCACACTTCAGAACATTCCCAGCTTCTGCAGCAACCCTGGCTTTTATCTTACTTTCTCTCTTAAGAAAGGCTAGATTAGGGAGTCCATTAATTTGTGACCATCACAAACTCACTGACCAGGGTTGTTGACTCAACCCAAATAAGGTAGGTCTGATTGGTAAATAAGCAAGCAATTGGGGAATTGTACTAACTTCACACTCAAAAGGTATATATGACTTTATTTTTGCTATTTCTTCTACTGATAAGTGGGTTTGAATTATTATTTTTATTTATTTATTTATTTATTTATTTATTTATTTATTTATTTATTTTTGTGAGACAAAGTCTCGCTCTGTCGCCCAGGCTGGAGTACCGTGGGGCGATCTCGGCTCACTGCAAGCTCCGCCTCCCGAGTTCACGCCATTCTCCTGCGTCAGCCTCCCAAGTAGGTGGGACTACAGGCACACGTCACCAGGGTCGGTTAATTTTTTGTATTTTTAGTAGAGACGGGGTTTCACCGTGTTAGCCAGGATGGTCTCCATCTCCTGGCCTCGTGATCCGCCCACCTCGGCCTGCCAAAGTGCTGGGATTACAGGAGTGAGTCACTGCGCCTGGCTGGGTTTGAATTATTTTTATTACTAAATATCATAGGATAAAATCAAAATCAAAAGCCTATTACATGAGACAGACAGAAATTGAATTCCAACCCTGGCATTTTAGTAGCTTTATGACCTTGGGTAAGTTATTCATTTTTAGCTTCTGCTTGCTTATCTTAAGTAAAGGAACAATATGATCGCCTTTATAAAGTTATAAAGTTGAAAAAAAAAGTGCATTCATAACTTCCTAGCACAATGCCTGCCGTATGGAAGGTACTCATTAATTAAGGGTTTTCCCTTTGTAGAAACAAGGATTGGTGACAGATTTATGTTAATAAATGTAGCCTGGACAAAATATATAGGACCGCGTCAACACCCATGTTGCAGCAGTAATTTGTTTCTTTTTATATTGTTAAATAACATTCCGTTTTATTAATAAACCACATTTTAAAATTCATTCATCAATTGTTAAGCATTTAAGTTTGTTCAATTTTTTACTACTGTAAATTATGCTTCTGTAGAACATCTGTATACGATTTTGGCTATATACCTGGGAGTGGAATTACTGGGTCAAATGGTAACTCTAAATTTAACCTTTGAATTACTGTCAGATTGTTTTGTAAATAAGCTAGCGTATATTCCATTTTAGATTTCCATCAGCAGTGTATGAGGGTTCCAATTATCCACATTCTCACTCAAACTGGTAATTTTCTACTTTTTAAAATTATAGCCAGCCTAGCAGATGTGAAATGGTATCTCACTGTGGTTTTGATTAGCATTTCCTTGATGGCTACTCTTGTTGAGGCTCAGTTTATGTGCTTATTGGCCATTTATATATCTTCTCTGGAGAAATGTTTATTCATATATTTTCCCATTTTAGAATTTTCTTGTTTTTTAAATATATGTTGTAAGAATTATGTACACTTCTATAAACGAATTTTTTATCAGGTGTACGATTTGAAGATATCGACTTTAATTCTGTGGGTTGTCATGTCACTTCCGTGATGTCTTTTGAAGCATAAATTTTAAAAAAAATTTTCTTATGCCTTTACTTCTTCTACTTGTTTTGGATTCAGTTTATTGTGTTTTTCAGTGTCTAAAAGTGGGAGATAGCATCACGAATAGCTACATTAACCTTCTAATTTACCACTTATTTTCTGATCATGTTAGTCCATTTTCTCTTGCTATGAAGAGATACCTGAGACTAAGTAATTAATAAAGAAAAAAGTATTATTTATTTGTTATTTATATGTTTTAATGACGGAGTCTCATTCTGTTGCCCAGGCTGGAGTGCAGTGGCATGACCTCTGCTCACTGCAACCTCTGCCTCCTGAGTTCAAGTGATTCTTGTGCCTCAGCCTCCTGAATAGCTGGGATTACAGGCATGTGCCACCATGCCCGGCTAATTTTAATAGAGACGGGGTTTTGCCATATTGGCCAGGCTGGTCTCAAACTCCTGGTCTCAAACGGTCCTCCCACCTCGGCCTTCCAAAGTGCTGGGTTTACAGGTGTGAGCCACCGCCCTTGGCCAGAAGAGGCTTATTTGGTTCACTTTTTTTTTTTTTTTTTTTTTTGAGACACAGTCTTGCTCTGTTGCTCAGGCTGGAGTGCAGTGGTGCAATCTCGGCTCACTGCAGCCTCTGTCTCTCGAGTTCCAGCAATTCTCATGCCTCAGTCCCCTGGGTAGCTGGGATTAAAGGTGCACACCACCATGCCTGGTTAATTTTTGTATTTCGTATTTTTAGTAGAGATGGGGTTTCACCATGTTGGCTAGGCTGGTCTAGAACCCCTGACCTCAGGTGATCTGCCCACTTTGGCCTCCCAAAGTGCTGGCATTACAGGAGTGAGCCACCATGCCTGGCCAGTTCACATTTTAAACAGGCTATACAAGCATGGCACCAGCATCTGCTTTTCTTCTGATGAGTCCTTGGGAAGCTTTTAGTTATAGCGGAAAAAAAGGGGAATCAGTGTGTCACATGGGGAGAGGGAGAGGGACAAAGAGGTGCCAGGATCCTTTAAACAACCAGCTTTGCAGTAAACTAACAGAGAGGGAGAGGGGGAGGGGGAGGAAGAGGGAGAGGGGGAGGGAGAGGTGCCAGGACCCTTTAAACAACCAACTCTGCAGTAAATGAACAGAATGAGAACTCACCCATTACCATGAGGACATTAAGTCATTCATGAGGGAATCCACCCCTATGACCCAAGCATTTCCCACTAGACTCACCTATAACTTTGGAGGTCACATTTCAAAATGACATTTGGAGGGAACAAAATATCTAAAACACATCACTGGTTCTACTGATTTATTCACTTGGATTCAAATTACCATCTGGTATCATTTCTGTACTCCAAAAGAAGTTTCATCACATCTACCTCTGTGCTATTACTGAGAAATATATTACATTTCTGTATGGCGTAGGTCCAGCAATGCAATTATATACCTGTTGCTTTATACAGTTTTTAAAACTCAGTTAAGAAAAGTAAAGAGAAGAAATATTCATTTATATTGTCTTTGATAATTATTTAATTGCTTTAACTGATTTTTTTTAAGGATTTAAATTATGATCTGGTGTTACTTGCTCCTAGTTTGAAGTATTCCTTAGTGTTTTCTATAAGGCAAAGCCTGTTTGCAAAATATTGTCTTAGTATTTATTTATTTATTTTTTATTCTGCTAATATCTTTCATCTCCATTTTATAAAGATAGCATTCTGGATATAATAGTCAGTTGATAGCTGTGTGTGTGTATATGTTTTTGTTTGTTTGTTTTTCTCTTTGCGCATTTACTGTATCCTCCTAATGCCTTCTGGATATACATTATTTCTGATGAGATGACAGATGTTAATCTTATTGAAATTCTCTTGTATGTGATGAGTCATTTTTCTCTTGCTGCTTTCTTTTTAAATTATTATTATTATACTTTAAGTTCTAGGGTACGTGTGCATAATGTGCAGGTTTGTTACATATGTATACTTGTGTCATGTTGGTGTGCTGCACCCATCAACTCGTCAGCACCCATCAACTCGTCATTTACATCAGGTATAATTCCCAGTGCAATCCCTCCCCCCTCTTGCTGCTTTCAAAATGTTCTCCTTGACTTTGGCTTTCTCTGTTGTTTCTATGATGTGTCTAGTGTGAATCTCTTTGCATTTATCCCACTTGGTTTTCGTAAACTTGCTTGATGGGTAGATTGATTTTTTTTCATAATTTAAAAAATTTTCAGTCATTAATGGCTTTCACTGATTTGGGAGTTTTTCTTCCATTATTTTTATCCTTTTCTTTCCTGCTTCTTTTCTCTACTCCTCTCCTGGAACCTGTACCCATTAAATGTACGTTGATGCTCTGGTCATGCTTTTTCATTTTATTTTCTCTGTATTCTTCAGATTGAAAAATCTCTATTAAAGGATCATTAATTTTGCCCATTGTTTTTTCTGCCAATTCAAATATATTAGGTTGGTGCAAAAGAAATCACAATTTTTGCATCAAAAGGAATGGCAAAACTGCGATTACTTTTGCACCAACTTAAAATGATGAACCCCTGTGGTGAATTTTTTATTTCTGCTATTGATTTTTAATTGCAGTATTTCTACCTGAATCATTTTTTTTTCTAATTTCTAACTGTTTTACTGAAATTCTCCACTTTATAAGATGTTGTAATTACGACTTCCTTTACTTCTTTAAACATGCTTTTTTTTTTTTTAGTTATTCAGATATATTTACAACGGCTGCTTGAAGTCTTTGTTTCATAATTTCTGGATCATGTCACAAACAGTATCTGTTGCTTGTTTTTAAATTTCCCTTCACAAAGGTAACACCATTTATTTGCACCTCTCATATTTGTCATTGCTATTGTTTACGTTTAGTCACTTAAGAGAATCTATCATAGCAACTCTGGATACTGATTCTTCCATTCCCTGGGCCTTGTTTTCCTTAGAGTTTTCTTTTTTCTTGTTTAGTGATGTAGTTGGACTATTTTAGTGAAATCTATTATCTCTTCAGTGTAAAGCATCTGATGTTGATTCACAGAGAATGCACTGTGGACATACACACAGTCATGCCAGATCGTCAGTGGTTTTAGCAGGACTTTCTTTGGCTGTCCCTTTCCCTGATAGTCCTGTAAAGTGTCTGCCTTTGTTATGTCACATCCAGCTTTCAGAGTCCACTAATTGCTTGGTGATTTCTCTCTATTTTTTTTTTTTTTTCTATGTGATGAAGCACTGGGACATATATTGCTCCACAGACTGATCCAAATAAGCTGGGGTCTATTTTCATAGGTAGATTTTAAGGCAAGTCCTTATTTTTTCTGGCAAATCACTGGCCTTTGGTCTAGGTTGTTGCACTTAATTACTTACCACCAAAATGTGGTACTCTTTTTTTTGAGAATACTCTTGGACTTTTTAATGTCCCATAGTCAGTTTCAAATAATGTCATGTCTGTTGGGGAGAGATTCAGATCACTGTTTTTGTTGTTGTTGTTGTTGTTTGTTTGTTTTGTTTTTGTACCGCCTCTTTTCTATCAAAACCTTTGAGATTCTGCTCTGGAGCTGGGCACACGGACAGCAGCCTGCTTCTATTGGTGTGACACCTCTGCTTTATGAGAAGAACCTGGGGATGGGACTCGATTTTCTGCTTCTCTCGATTTGTCTCTACCAGTATGGAACCTCTTCTTTACAAGTGTAGTGAGGGAAAGGCAATCAACATCCCAATATTCTTGGCCTGCTTTTCTTGGGCTCAAGCCTCCGTCTTATGGAGGGGGAATGGATGAAGGAAAGGCATCCTCAATCTCTCTACCACCCTTGATGGAAGTTACCCTCTGAACATGAAGTTTGCAGGGGCAGTAAGAAATGCTGTCAACCTGCCCTTTCCAGTGAGATACCCTGTCCCTTGTCTGGTGGACCCTCCTTCTCTGTCATATCTGCCTGTGTTAGAGCTTCTGTCATCATGGTATGTTAGAGAAGGAGTAGGGAGGGAATAGGTCATGGCTTAAGTGCCACACAATCTACATTCTCCTTACAGGGCTTTAGTAGATTTTCTTGAATAGATGTTTCTTCATTTAATGTATGTTTTTAGGACAATCTCCAGAGATTTTATTTATGAAAAATAATAGTTTGCACCAGTAATGGCTGTTTCATGACCTGTGTGTTGATGCTGCTATTCTAGAAGTTACCCCTGTTATCTTCCCTAAAACTCACCAATATCTTGAGGTCTATTTAGACTATATATCATAATTTATCACATAGGTAGATATCCACAGATACTTCTTTTATAAAAATTTGGAAGAAACTTATATATGTAAGTTATACTTTCCCAACATTACTCTTTGGCCTACATTGTAGTTTTGAGTTTTATGTATAGCTTTAATTAGTTTCAAATTAATTAACTGAAATATAGTTTGTTTACTGTTTTATACTGTATAACTTTACTACAATGTATTCATTTTGTGTGAACCACAAATCTTTAACTCAGAGTTCTAGGGCATACATCTAGGTAGATTACCAACTTTATTTGCATTTAGATTACCACTTTATTTGCATTTCTCTGGTTATTAGTGATATGAAGCATTTTTTTAAATGTGTTTGTTGGTCACTTGTATGTCTTCTTTTAAGAAGTCTCTGTTTATGTCTTTTGATTATTTTTAATGGGGTCATTTGTTTTTTGCTTGTTCAATTGTTTAAGTTTCTTATAGATTCTGAATATCAGACCTTTGCCAGATGCATAGTTTGCAAATATTTTCTTCCATTTTGTAGGTTATCTGTTTATACTGTTAATAGTTTCTTTTGCTGTGCAGAAGCTCTTTAGTTTAATTAGGACCAATTTGTCAATTTTTGTTTTTGTTCTAGTTGCTTTTGAGGTCTTAGTCATCAATTCTTTCCAAAGTCCAGAATGATGTTTTCTATTTTTCTTCTAGGATTCTTATAGTTTGTTGTCATATATTGAAATCTTCAATTTATCTTGAGTTAGTTTTCCATATGGTAAAAGATATGGGTCCAATTTTATTCTTCTGCATGTCTTGCCCACTATCCCATCGTCATTTATTGAATAAGGAATCCTTTTCCTATTGCCTATTTTTGTCAACTTCATTGAGGATCATAAGGCTGTAGGTGTGTGGTTTTCTATGTGGATGTTCTGTTCTGTTCCATTGGTCTATGTTTGTTTTTGTTCCAGTATCATACTGTTTTGGTTAATTGTAGCCTGATAGTATAGTTTGAAGTTGATTAATTGATGCCTCTGGCTTTGTTCTTTAAGCTTATGAGAGCTTTGACTATTTGAGCTTGTTTTTGGTTCTATATGAATTTTAGCACAGAAATTTTCCAATTCTTTGAAGAATGTTGCTTACAGTCTAATGAAAGCAGCATGGAATCTATAGATTGCTTTGGGCAGTATGACCATTTTAGTGATACTGATTCATTCAATCCATGAGCATGGAATATTTGTCCCTTTGTTTGTGTCATGCATGATTGTTTTAAGCAGTATTTTGTATTTCTCCTTGCAGAAATCTTTCACTTCGTTGGTTCGATGTATACCTAGATATTTTATATTTATTGTGTGTAGATTTTGTTTTCAAAGGTTGTTTTTTTTCCCCCTTCTATGCACCCAGTCTTCTAATCAAGGAGAAAGAGAAAAGAACTAAAAGTGAAAAAATTATGTCAGCTGAGCCTGTTACCTTTAAAAGTTTTTTTTTTTTTCCTGAAATACCAGTAATCAATTCTATGCATATCTCAACAACGTGATATGAGTTACATGGTTATCCCTTCATGTAAGATAATCTGTGATGTAAGTATTTGTAGCTGGGAACATTAAATTTTGCCAGATAACACATGAAGATTCTCCTTTCTTTTGAGCTGTCTTGTTCTTTGTTTTCTTCTTCTTCTTCTTAAAAATAATAACAACAAGCATTGGTTTGATTGGCATATGTCCATATTTATAATTAGAGGTTGCAGATCAGAGAGTAGGTTTTCTAATATATAATTCAGTTATGTTACTGGAATCAATTTGTGTTTCTTTTAGATACATCAATCTTCTGAAGTTAGTACATTTGAAGTATCAAGCATTCTCGAGAAACCCTTAGAATATTAGAGTTAGAAGACATCCTAAAAAGCAATTAATTTGACTTTTTCCTTACAGTTGTACAAACAAAGCCTATGAAAGCTTAAGTGACTTTCCTGAAGTTACAGCTGAGATTAAAAATTGTTTATTTTTTCTGATTCCCTGTTTACTCAGTGCCTGTTTACTATGGTTTTAGTTAGCTTTTCCTTATCTTTCCAATTATACTACAAAGTTGCTTGAGGGCAGGGCTGTGACTTAAAACAGTTAAATAATTCATTACTCATTACCGTCATTCAACACCTAACATATATATTTAATTAAATAGGTGCTCAATTCATCTTGTTGATTTATAAAGCTCAAATGTTCCTCAAATAAATATTACATGCTGATTCTGAAAGTTTCCACATCTGTAAAAACAATTTTGATTTTATAGGATAAAATGGAAAAGATATAATTTAATGATTATATTATCTAATATAAGGCAGATATAATAGTATACATTTTTATTTGTCTCAAATACACTAAAGTTATTAATAGATCTGTTTATGCCAATGTACTTATGTAAAAAATATACAGAGAATGTAAAGAGAATTAAGCCATTATTTTTAATCAACAAGATTAAGTCGTAATAATTTTCTAACCAAATTTTAAGAACCTATTTCTATAATGGGGAGATTTAAAAAAAAGACTCAGTAAATATGTCAGAGGCTTCCTAAGAACAGTTTCTGTCACACTCTAAATGTATATAATGCGTAAATCTAATTTTTGTTTCCCATGAGGAATAAGTAATATCAAGTTGATATTTAGTTGCTATAAAGTCAAAGGACAAATATTTCCAGTTATTACAGAGGTAATTATATATATTCAAAAATAATTGAGAAAGAAATGCTATATAATCTTTTATGTCTGAGTGACATACAGGACTGTTTGTGGGGTTTTTTTTGTTTTTTTTTTTCTGGAAGAAGGTAGGATAAATGCCACTCTAAGAGGACTAACTAAAGGTAATTAATTCTGATTTATCTGAAAAAAACTAAATATTCGTTATTTTCACCATGTATATATGTGGAAGATAGCTGCAAGCAGATTGCTTTGAAGTAAAAAATGTTATCATTTAAAAATTTATATCCATTCATATTTCTACTCAAATCTGTAAGAGAATATAATTAAGTATCCACTCCCCACCTTCAATTTATGAAGCCTGAAAAAAATGTTAATAATATACTGCAGATGTCAGACATCTGGACTGAAATTATTCTTGTGTGGTAGAATAATGCTCCCAGGTATTAAATATTTGCCTAACAGCAATTTCTGGTTTTGCTATTTAGGGACAAAAACATTGGCTTAGAATGATTATTATTAAAAGTGAACTCATCGAGTAATGTCATTCCTCTTCTCATTACATTTAAAATAAAGGCAAAGTCCTTTTCCATCATTTCAAAACTCTATGTGATCTGACTTCTGCTTACTTTGACTTTTTCTAGGACTATCTTTCTCTCACTGATGATGCTCCAGCTTCCACAACATTCTTTTTACTACTTTAACAGGTCCTTGGAATCTTCGTACTGCCTGGAATGCTCTTTTTATATCTTTGCGTGGTGAACATTTTATCCTTCAGAACTTGGCTAAAATACCATTTATGTCTGAGATACCTTCCTGCCACTCAATCTAAAATAGACACTCAAGAGTTGATCTTTATATCATCTTTAACCCCTTGGTGATTTTTATGATTCTTTATTTTATTGTCTGCGTGTGTCCCACTGACCTCCCCTCCAGAATTTAGGCTTTCTGAGAATAGAAGCTTTCTTGTCTCATTCATGTTCTTTCTCTAATACCAAAAAAAAAAAAAAAAAAAAAAATGATGTCTGCCATATAATGCAGACTTCAAAAATGCTTATTGAAACAATATATCAATAAAACTTGACAGTAGAAAACAAACAGATGAACTTCAGCCGGAAATCTCAGATTATCAGCTTTAAAACCTTAGAGTTGAAAGTCCCTTAGAGATCAGAGTCTTGATTCGACGCATGGGGATATAATAAGCCTGAAAGTGTATGCTTCTACCCAAGGTCACACACCAAAAAGGGCGGAAAACACATGTCTCTGTCGTACAAATACTCTTCACTGTTCGTTCTCTTAATATTAGCTGTGCCTGAATTCCTGCTCTAAAGAAATAATGTACCTAGTTTCATTGACCAGAAGACTAGACAAGTATTTAGAAATTTATTGAACTAATGATTTCCTTTTGCAAATAATTTTATTGTGAGAAAAGAATAAAGTTTTAGAAATTAATAGATGGGAAAGACTAATATTTGTCTTGGTGACTCTATTGAAAAACAAAGGGACAAGATATAATTTAGTCCTTGAAAATCAGGTAGAATACATTACTTGGAACTAATAGAATACAGAACGCAAGGTATAAGGAACAGTGTTAACCAAAACTGTTTAAGTCAAAACGTTTTAGGTAGGTGGTGAATTTCAAATGGTTGTTTTTAGTCAGATAACGGGAGCGTTCCAGGCGGCTAAAATTTATTTAGATGAAAACATAATAGAAGCAAAATAATTAATTTATAAAGGAAAAAGTTGAGACCTTTTTTTTTTCTCTCCCTATATAACAGTGCTTCTAAAAGTTGTGGGCTGTGCACCATAGCTATGGATATTTTTCTAATAAATGTCTACTTCTGCCTCTAATGAATGTGAAAGTAATTTAGAAAAAGTTCCCCAGGTAGACTTTGATAACCCCTTGAGTTTTCCCTCTATAATGAAAAAGTTTCTTCTGTTGAATGTGCTTTCCTTAAAGCAAATGAAGTAACATTTTATAAATTGGGTTTACATTTACAGAGAAAGACCTCCACGTTAAAGTTATTTGATTACTAAAGAGGGTAGGATATTATAAATAAAATATTTAAACAAGTTAACCCAAAGAAATACATTAAATATTCTTGATTATAAATGCAGAATTATAAATCTCAATGTTGAAAAAACTTCATATGTAATTTTAAATACACTAAAAAACATTTACCAGTTGCCAACCTATGGGAAAATGTCAACCTTACAATTGGTATATCTACAGTTGCAATAAAGAATAATTCAAGATGTCCAACTATGGAAAATGGCATACAAGACCAAAAAATCTTTTTTTTGGCGGGGGGGTCCTTAATTCTTTCCATTGTTCTTATAGTTTGTAGTTTTTTTCCCCAGGGATAGAGATTAATAATGATCATGTATTTGAATATATAAAGATATTTATAGATGTTGTGATTTCCTAACATATCTCATGAAAATCTAGGTCACAGAGCCTTTCCTAGCTTTTAATTTTATATATAAATAATGTTTTCTGGTATCTTTGTGGTTTGCCTTAGAGATCATAGGAGGAGATTTATGATACAGAAATTTGCTGAAAGGATAGGAATAGCAACTATGCACCTCCTATGGAAGTCATGATCTAAATGACCCAGTTTATTGCAATATTTTTCTTGTTTTCCTACTTATAATGATGACTCAGAAATACAGATAGAGAGAGAAGACGGAGTAAAAGGGACTATCAGTTATCAATCACTGCATATAAAAAACTACTTCAAAAGTGAATAGTTTCATGCACAACAATTTATCCTTTTTTTTTTTTGAGACAGATTCTCACTCTATTGCCCAGTCTGAAGTGCAGTGGCACAATCCCTGCTCACTGCAGCCTCCACCTCCCAAGTTCAAACAATTCTCATGCCTCAGCCTCTCAGGTAGCTGAGACCAGAGGCATGTACCACCATCCTCAGCTACTTTTTTTTTTTTTTTTTTTTTTTTGTAGAAACAGAGTTTCCCTATGTTGGCCAGGCTGGTCTTGAACTTCTGGCCTCAAGTGATCTGCCTGCATCAGCCTCTCAAAGTGCTAGGATAACAGGTGTGAGCCCCCGCACCCAGTGAACAACTTAATTTGTTCTTCCGTCTGCTGTATAGACAAGACTCAGTGGGGATGTCTTGTATATGCTACACATCATGTTGATTAGAGAGATTTGACTGGGATAGAGTTTTGCAAAATGACTTCATCTACCTGTTTATTGGTTCCTTTGGTGTGACTAAGTTGTCTAGGACCTGGCTGGTCAGTCTCCCTCCCTCTCATTCTTTTTTTTTTTTTCTCTCTTTCTCTTTCTCTATAGGCCCAAACCATTAAAGTTCTCACTATATTCTCCCTTTCCAGCATAGTCATTGAACAATTTTACATGATAGCTCAGAACTTCAAAAAAGCAAAAGTGGAAGTTACTGGGCCTCATAAGCATATTTTCATTTCTGTCCCATTCTGTAGCTCAAAGCAAGTCTTGAGGTTAGCCCAGGTCAAGGGTAAAATAGACTCGATTTTTTGATAGAAATAATGGCATGTATGTTCAAGGATGCAAGGCGACATTAGTGTCTATCTTTGCAAACCATCTACTATAGAAAGAAAGAAGAATGAAAATGAAGAGAAACGTAACAAAACGCAAACCTTGCAAAAATGTTACTTCTCCTTCAATGTTATTCTAGTTAATATCTCCTCTACTCATCAAGTTGTTCAGTTTGGGAGTCTTAATCTTTCTTATTATATCAGACCTTAACTGTACCTCACTAACGGTGTGTGTCTCACTTCCTTCTTCCCTGTATCCAATTCAAGCATGCTCCAGCCATCATCATTCTTCTGAAACTAGTTGTATATCTGTTTCTCCTCCTCCCTTCACTATATCCTTCATACTAGTACACTTTTGCAAAAAGAGTCATCTTTTTAAAACACAAAACTTTGGCCAGGCGCGGTGGCTCATGCCTGTAATCCCAGCACTTTGGGAGGCCGAGGCGGATGGATCACGAGGTCAGCAGATCGAGATCATCCTCAATATATTTAGAACAAGATGTTATATACAATTCCAGAACAAAGAGAAACAATGGCTCCTGCTTTTCGGAAATTTTCAATATTGACAAGTTTATATGCAGGAGATTACAGAATCGAAAGATAACTTTTTAAAAGTTCATATGCTGGAATTTCCCCAAGACTTCTAGTACAGCTATTATTGAGGAGAATAAAAAGATTCAGCAGTAATATCAGATGAGCAGGTCTCCTGTTGCTTTTTTTGTTTTAGTTTGTTTCTTTGTTTGAAAGAGAACTTTTTTGAAGGCCCTTGAAATACTTTGCAAATATAATTTCAGAAAATATTTTATCAATTTATTTCCACGCAAGAAATGAGAAACCAACACTGATTTTTGTAATTTTTAATTCCTCTTGAGAAATTGAGTAAAAGTGGTATATTGTATTAGTTTGAACTCATTTACTTAATTTAAATGCTGCATTTTAAATTAATTTATTCAACAAATATTTACAGATTGCCTGCTATGTTTCTATCACAGTGCAGGAACTCCAGATTTAATTGGAGAGGAGGTTACAAAACAGACATGGGTCTCGCTTTATAGAAATTTATATTCTAGATGGCAAAAAAAAATTAAACTTGGGACCAACGGGTTTCATAATAACAAATAATAATAAGTGTTGCACAGCATATAGAATAGTGACTTAATCTAATCAGAGGCTGAATGCAATTTTCCCTGTAATTTTATTTATTCTTGTTAATTTGTTATTTAAATTTATTCTTTTGTGAACTAGCTTTTCATTTCCTTTGCCTATTTTTCAATTGGGGTATTTGTCTTTTTCTAATTAAACATATTAAAGAAAATTTAAAGGAGATATAAATCCAGTGTAATGTCCCAACCAAAAGCAAAGACTAAATTATTTATTGTGAATTGCCTTCAGTTCAAGGCAAATATGTGCATTGTATAAGTATTTAGTTAATGGGATGATGCAATTTGAACCCTATTCTTTATCTTTAATAACAATCTGTAATTACTTAATTTGTTTATTTCTCAGTTGTCTCTATTTTCTGCTTTAGTAACAAGAATATAAGTACATATAACATTTTGTTTTTCATGTTTTTTCTGAATGTTTCATAATATCTATATTTTTTCCATCCATGAAACATATTAAAACAGGCTTATTCATATTTTTATGATGTCATTTTAGCATTGTAATATATATTTAAAGTATATTATTAAAAAATCAGATATAGAATTAAATTAATGGCAGGTGGGAAGTATAAGCCCTCTCAGAAAAGTATGGGTATGTTATGTTGGTTGCTAAGTTAGAAGTATGGCAGCTCAGAAGATGGTAAGTCAGGGATATTGTATGAAGAATTTGGAATTCAAAGGGAATCCTGAAGACTTGGTAGAATAAGAACCTTCAGCTATGTTGGAGCAGTACATAAGGTGGTAGTAGACATTATTTTCCAAGTAGCAGGAGCCAATGAGTATGCATATTGTGAAGGAAAGGCATGGGGCACAGAGCAGAAGCTCTGAAATTCCAAATTGACTGAAACATAGGATGAGGGAAGAACACTGAGATAAACGCTGGAAAAGAAAATTTGAGGACATCAGTTTGGCCTTGACCCAAGGTGGATAAGACCAACAGAGAGAAATCATCTTCTCATGGAAAGAATTGATCTTTGGAAATATAATTTATTAGACAATTATAAGTTTGAAATGGGAAAAGAGACTAAGGTTTAAAGACCAGCTGTTAGCTAATAAAATACTTCAATATCAAAGCTAGTGAGAAATTAAAACAGTGTGGTGGCAGATTGATAGAGGAGCTGTTAGGAAATAGAGGAATGGTTCTAGGCCTATTACTGAACACATGCAGATAGAGAAAGTAGGAATCAGAGATGAAGTCAGAATATCCAAACTTGTTTTTTGGAAGATGATTCCAGTATCAGAGATGGTTTTATTGTTGTTGCTTTTGCTATTGTTATAATGTTAGCAAGAAAACAAAGCTGTAAGTAGCCATGATGTGTAATTTATGTAATTTGAGCAATATTGAGCTTAAGACTGTGCTAAGAGAGCAGACATATGAGTTGAAATCAAGAATAAGTCATATTCAAAGAATACACAAGATCATAGCAAAAGCAATTTGTAGTATATTTAGATCTCTAAAATCAAGAAAGATAAAAGGATATCCTTGACCTTATTAATGTACCAGTGTGATTTAGATACAAATTTCCCAAATATTTCTGTCATCTGGGAAACTCATAAGCACAAGGCATAAAATATTTTCTTTAGGACGGGTGCAGGGGCTCACATCTGTAATCACAGCACTTTGGGATAAAAGAAAAACAGGCAAAATTTAAATGTTAAGTTTACTTTTACTGACTTTTTTTCCCTGAAGGAAAACAGCTTTGAGAAGTCTTGGACTCCTTCTATAAAGGATACAGCAAGTAGTTTTAAAATCCACAAGATAAAGTGATCTTTATCTTGGCACTACTATTAGGGTGAGCTTAAGAATAAGGGTGTTGGTCTTGTATCCAATACTCATGGCAGGAATGCCTAGATGGGGAATTCTAGCTTGATCTATAAGCAGCTAAATTCGATCAACTCCCTCACATGACACCTTATCTGTAACAGTCATTACATATCCACAGATGATAATATATGTAAGCCAGACATAACGTTATGTTTATGGGAAGACAGTGTATTACCAGAAAGGGTTCCAAGACTTTTGTTATTTGGGAGGGGAATGTTTCTCTTGTTTCTTTTTTAAAAATAGACACATAGTCCAGCAGAATAGAGAGCCCAGAAATAAATCCACATATCTACAGCCAACTAACTTTTAATAAAGGGGCCAAGAACACACATTAAGATAAGGATTCCATTTTCATCAAATGGTGCTGGAAACATTGAATATACACATGCAGAAGAATGACCTAGATTCCTACCTCTTACTATATACAAACTCAACTCCAAGTGGATTGAAGACTTAAATGTAAGACCCTATACCATGAAACTACCAGAAGAAAACATAGTGTAAACACTTCATGACATTAATCTGGGCAATAATTTTTTTGATAAGATCTCTAAAGCACAGAGAGCAAAAGAAAAATTAGACAAATTAGACGGATTATATCAAGTTAAACTTCTACATAGCAAAAAAAAAAAAAAAAAATCAGCAGTTGAAAAGACAACTTACAAAAGAGAAAACAATATTTTTAAACTATGTATCTGATCGGGGATTAATATTCAGAATTTATAAGAAATGCCAGCAATTTAATAGCAAACAAATAATCTAACAAAAATGGGCAAAATACCTGAATAGACATGTCTTAAAAGAGTAAATACGAATGGTCAAGAGATGTAGGAAAAAATGTTCAACATCACTAATCACAAGGGAAATATAAATCAAAGACACAATGAGATATCACCCACACATGTTAGAGGCACTATTATCAAAAATGTGAGTCTGGACATGGTGGCTATGCCTGTAATCCCAGGGCTTTGGGAGATCAAGGCAGGTGGATCACTTGAGGGCAGGAGCTCAAGACCAGCCTGGCCAACATGGTGAAACCCCATCTCTACTAAAAATAGAAAAAATATTAACTGGGTGTGGTGGAGCATGCCTGTAATCCCAGCTACTCCGGAGGCTGAGGCAAGAGAATCGCTTGAACCCAGGAGGCAGAGGTTTCAGTGAACCAAGGTTACAAAACTGCACTCCAGCCTGGGTGATGGAATGAGACTCCATCACAAAAAAAAAAAAAAAAAAAAAAAAAAAAAAAAAGAGAGAGAAAGTGATAAGTGGTGGCAAGGATGTGGAGAAAAGGGACCCCTGACACACTATTGGTGGAAACCTAAATTAGTGTAGCCATTATAGAAAACAATGTAGAGGTTCAGCAACATAAGCCAGACACAGAAAGACAAATATTGTATGATCTCACTCATATGCGGAATCTAAAAATAAATTAACTTGTAAAAGTGGAGAGTAGAAAAGTCATCACCAGAAGCTGGGGTGGGGGGAAATTGTGGGGTTAGGAAGAGGTTGGTCATTGGCTAAAAAGTTACAGTTAGGTAAGAGGAGTAAGTTCTAGTATTCTATTGCACGGTAGAGTAATCACAGATAACAATAATTTATTACATATTTCAAAATAGATATGAGAGATGATTCTGAATGTTATCACCTCAAATAAATAATAAATATTGAAGTGATGATTTACTAATTACTCTGACTTGATCATTACATAATGTATACATGTATCAAAACATCACAGTGTACCCCATAAATATGTATAATTGTTACTGGTGAATTCTAAATAAAATAAAACTTTAAAAAGAGTGTAAATAAACAGCAAATAATTAAAGACATGAAATACTCTCAAATGAACTAACAACATACAATTGGGATTGCAGAAGGAGAGAAATGAAAGTGAATGAATAGAAACAATATTTGAAGAGATAATTAGCAAAAGAGGTTAATCCGATAATCCAAGAAGCTCAGCAAACTCCCAGACAACAACACGTAAGCAAATAACCCTCAAATTTTGATAACTAAAGACAAGTAACAAAAAAAGCCTTACACACAGCCAGAGAAAAGAAAAGATATCATATTTTCAAAGAGACAACGGTAAAAGTAATGACTACAGAACAAGAGGAAAAAAAGAAATTCTGAAGATAAAATAATGCCATGTATAATAGATTGCTAAGGCTGCTATTACAAAACAGCACAGACTTCAACAACAGCAATTTATTTTCCCACAGTTCTGGAGGCTAGGACTCCATGATCCAGGTGTCAGCACGCTTGTTTTCTCTGAGGTTGCTTTCCTTAGCTTACAAATGGCCGCCTTCTGTTTGTACTCACATGGCCTTTCCTCTGTGTGGGTGCATCCCTTGCTGTCTCCTTTTCTTAAAAGAACACCAGTC
The DNA here is from genome assembly GCF_047675955.1 of Chlorocebus sabaeus. Classification (NCBI taxonomy): domain Eukaryota; kingdom Metazoa; phylum Chordata; class Mammalia; order Primates; family Cercopithecidae; genus Chlorocebus; species Chlorocebus sabaeus. The sequence continues at coordinate 44,860,637 of NC_132919.1, forward strand.
CTACTGGATTAGGGTCCCACATTAATGACTTGGTTTAACTTTATTAATAATTACCTCTTTAAAGACCCTATCTCCAAATATACTCACGTGGTAAGTGACTGAGGATTAGGACTTCAACACATAAATTTGAAGGAGACTCAGTTCAGCCCATAATAACCATCTTTAAAGTGGCAAAAGAAAATACACTTCAACATAGAATTCTATATCTAATAAAAAATATCCGGCAAAAACACATGTAGGAAAACACATGTTCAGACAAAAATAGGAGAAATTTTCTTCAGTAGATCTATAAGAATGGAAAATCTAAAGGGAATTCTTTAAGGAGTAGGAAAATGATTCCAAAAGAAAATGCAAGGGAAAGTGAAAAACATCAGAAAAAATAAATAGGAAGTAAAAAGAAACAAACATTGATTTTGTAAAACACAGTGTAATTGAAAGTATATACAGAACTGAAATTAAAGGCAATCATAGGAAAAACAGCTAAGGACTTTCAAAGTTTCTATAATTCTAGCTGCATTAAGAACATGTCAAAGACAAAATTTACGTTAGATTTTAAAAAGTAAAAGATGCATGTTGTAATCTCTGAGAATGGTAGGAGAATATATATTTAACCAGTCAATGAAAGGAAGATATGGAATCATACAAATATAAAATTAATTGAAAGAAGTACGTAAAGGACAGGGAAAGCAGCATAAAACTGATTAATAAACCCAATTTGGTAGTAACGATATTAAATATAAATAAGCTGGCTGTTTCAAATAAAGTATAGCTGCCAAAATGAATTGAGCAAAACATATTATAAAGGATACTCTTTAAATATATGTATGTAATATATATTATGAATAATGTATATTTTATATAATATATGTCATTTATCTACCTTAAAAATGAAAAGTTAAAGAATAGAAAAAACATGTATACAAACACTACCTGATAAGAAGATGGTATAACAAAACAAATGTCAGACAAAGGAGACTTTATGGGAAGAAGCAGTACTAGAGCTAAAGAAGGATTCTGTATAATGTATCAATATAACATTAATATAATGCCATCAATATAACATTAATATATAATAATCTTAAATGTATATACATACAAAAATATAGTTTAAAGGCATTTAAATTAACTGTTAACAGAAAGGGAAAATATAAAAATTGACCAGCATAAAGGAAAATAAGATACTTTTCTCCACAACTGAGAAAATACAAAATGTCAATGAAGATGTGAAATATCTGAGCAACACAATTGACAAACCCAACCTAACTCACTTACATACTATGTAGTTATAAAGTCTTGAAACATATGTAAATCTGCGGGAAGGAGAGGGTTTGAAGAAAGATCTTTCCATGCTGGTAATAAAATATTTCCAAATCTGGAGGCTGGTTATATGGATACTCTGAAATTTCTGTGTGTGTGTGTGTGTGTGTATTTGTGTGTGTGTATGTATACATATAAATGTATATTATTATTTATTGTATTTTAGTATTTATATGATTATATTTATATAATTTTATTATTTTATTTATATTATTATAAATGTACATTATTTATATATAGTGTTTATGTACAAATTTATGTTTTATAATATAAAATATATAATACAATATATAATATATTGTATGTTATTATATTATATTATGTATTATACTTTATATAATATATAACACATATTAATATAATGCCATCACTATAACATTGATATATAATAATCTTAAATGTATATGCATACAAAATGTGATTTGAAGACATTTAAATTAACTGTTAACATAACAGAATATATATGACATATATATTTATTATATATAACATATATATGTATATAAATAGAGTCAATGTAAATACAACAATTCATAGAGACTTCCATGAAATCTACTTTAAAAACTATTCCTAACCACAGAACAAAATCTTTCTGGTCCATGTTTGGTGACTTTCCTTTATTTGAAAATGTATTGATTTAACTCTATGAAAGCACCTAAGGGTCACACAATTACTCCTAATTTATAAAAGTTATTTATTCCCGTGGTGGTAGAATTGCATTCTTCATACATTATGCTACCCTCTTATCAACACTTCCTCTGTTAACACCCCGTTCCCCATTCTAACCTGAAAGATAATGAATAGAAAACGCTGATATTTTCTAAACCAGTCACGTATATTGCCTAATTATGAGAAAAAATGGAAGTGGGCTGTAATCCAAATTTTTCTGTGAGAAAACAGATTCAGAAGACACAGTTAACTCATTTTAAGGTAATGAAGTTGTAAAAGCCATACTGGGACACAAAGCTACTTCACCCTTTCCATTTAACTTTACTTTGAATATGATAAAGTCATTGAGCTTCTGAATTAATGATTAATAATGGCTTACTAGCTATTAACATCTAGTGTAGGTAAAGTTCACATATCAAAAGGAATGTTTAGTACTAGACTGAAGATACAAACGGCATGATAATCACAGGAACTGATTTAGGACTTGTGAGTTAAATTCTAAATCCAAGCCAGGTGCAGTGGCTCATGCCTGTAACCCCGGCACTTTGGGAGTAGTCGAAGAAGGACGATAGATTTGACCCAGGAGTTCGAGACAAGCCTGGGCAGCATGGCAATACCCCATCTCTACAAAAAGTCTTAAAAATTAGCCGGGCATGGTGGTGTATGCCTGTGGTTTCAGCTACTCCAGAGGCTGAGGTGGAGAGATCACCTGAGCCCAGGAGGTGGAGGCTGCAGGTAGACGTGGTGACGTCATTACTTTCCAGCCTGGAGGACAGAGCAAGACCCTTTCTCCTAAGTAAATAAATAACTAAAATAAAGAATGTCTTCCAGCACCCTGAGGTTGTTATCTCCAAACCTCTGGGAATTCTACCTACCTATATACACAGTTAGCTTGGTCTTCTATGAATTTATGCTATGCAATACCTCTGAAGCATAGCTTAATTGGTTGTAAGCCTCAACTACACACACACACATACTAACTTCCTCATAGATTAAGTTAATGCAATTTCTTGACTCTTATTTTTAATGAAAGAAGCTACTTATAAATAAGCTATTAGGTGAGTTATTAAGACATACTATCATTTATTACTCAAATTAAATTCAGGATGTTATTAAGGTTTCGTGAAAATTGTAATTCTGTATTCTATTAAGAAATTTGGCTTCTAAGAATGCCAGATAATTTTGCAAGGCTCATATAGATAATTGGGATTTATATATTTTTTCTTTAGGAAATGTTACCTGTGGGTCACCAGAGTTATTTTGAGTTTGTACTATTCTTGAATTAATTAAATACTCTTGATTTTTCTTCATCATTATGAAACTAAGCTGTTGTGGATATTTTTCTTAACCCTTTTTTTGGGCAGCATATTTATATCAATGATACATTTATGTTTAGCAGTTACAGTGTGAATCACCCATAAACCTATTGTTAAAAGACAGGATGTATAGCGACTGAAAATCTATTTCCGTACTGGTGGTTTGCCTGTGATTTCATTTTATTTAATCTATTGCAATATATTAGGTTGGTGCAAAAGTAATTGCAGTTTTTGCCATTAAAAGCAATGATAAAACCACAATTATTTTTGCACCAAACTAGTACTATCAAAATAATAATAATAACTGTGTGAATATAAATACAAAGTAAAAATAAGAGGCTTAATTCTTGGTTTCATGAAAGAACTGTATATATGCAAAGTGACCCACAAATGCTGAAGTAACTGAGAAATCAAAACAGACAAATCTAGTTTGTTGGTAAAGTGTTTTGTTGGGGGAATTTACAGACAGAAGCATGGTCTTAAGTGACAGCAAGACGAACAAGTCTCCATCCCATTACTTCCATACCCAGAGCTTCTATACCATAAGGAAAGGACATAGGCACTCCAGCAAGACAATTAAAGGCAAACTTCCAGAATAAACAAGCATGCTGTATGCATCATAGCCTATAATTTGTGCAGTAACATCAAGGGTGAGATAGCCTTACCCTAAGGACAGTAAATACAGTAGAAATTAGGAGGCATTCCTGGAACTGGGCCCAATCAGAAGTCAACATGGCAGATTAGTATCTAAGATGGATCTACTTTTGTCTCCTCAATTCTCCATGTTGAAAATAAAGAAAGATTTCTCTCTTCTCCTTTTTCTTAGAGCACTTACTTTAGAAAACTTGTAATTACGTAAGTACTTTCTCTCCTCTTTGAGATGTATGCAAATGCTTTTGAAAACTAGATAGGCTTTTATGACCTAGGCAAGTCTTTCTCAAGAATATGGAGCCATCTCCTTGAAATGCAAACATCAAGAGAAACAGCAGCCCTATATCCCAGTTATTGTAAGAGGGTAGGAGCCTTACTTTAGTGGGTGCCTTACTCCAAGTTACAAAATTACATTTTCTCATAAAAATATAAAAGTGTGTTTTTTCATTGAGTACCATCCATTAGCTAACACCAGTCACCCCAGTTACCAGGTATGTTAGTCTGTTTTGCATTGCTATAAAAGAATACCTGAGGCTGGAGTAATTGATAAAGAAGAGATTTATTTGGCTCACAGTACTGCAGGCTATATAGGAAGCATGGCACTGGCATCTGTTTTTGATGAGGGCTGCAGGAAGCTTTCACTCATGGTGAAAGATACAGGCAGCTTGTGTTTCATGTGGTGAAAGAAGGAGCAAGGGAGAGAAAAGCAGATTCCAGGCTCCTTTTTAACCATCAGATTTCTCTGTAACTAATAGGGTGAGGACTCACTCATCATGAGAACTCACTCCTCACCGCAAGCACAGCACCAAGTCAAGGCATTCCTGAGGGATCCACCACCATAATCCAGACACCGCCCACCAAGCCCCACCTCCATCACTGGGAGTTACATTTCAACATGAGATGTGAAAGAGACATATATCCAAACCGTATCACCAGGTGAATCTAGACTGAATCATGTGTGACGAATGGTGCTATCACATTTTCTTGGAGATGATCTATCGTTTATCTTTAAAGTATGTATGTAATGGGTTGCATTTGTTTGACTATATAAAAGGGTGAAATTTCTTTCTGTTTTTGCAGCCTCTCAGTGGATTGCCTGTGATGTGTATTATATTCATGTTCAGTGTTTATTCAACAATAAAATTGTTCTCATTTTTTACTACATTTATGGACATTTGGTGGGGGGGAGTTGGGAGAAGAGTTTTGTAATTGTATTTTCCCAAACAACTCTCTAGATTATTTTTAAATGTATAGTGTTTTGCAAAAATGAATGAGTAGATGGGTTGCCACGTCTTTTATCCTACCTACTTTGAACCAGTCAATTTGAGAACTGAGGTGTTCTCAATCCTTGCCTCCCCAGTTTACCCATACATTTCTCTTCTCTATCTTTACAAATATCCTTCTTTTTCCAACATTCCCTATAGAATCTTTGCAGTGACCCAAAGTTTTGCTGAAAGCACTAGGGAGAGACTTTAATAAAACAGAAGGAACTTTCAGTGTGCTGTGTTCTATTTAGCTATGACAGATTCCTTTTAGCTTTTCCTTTGACTTTAAGTTATTGCATAAATCATTCTTACAAAAATCATACAAATACAGGTGTTTAAATGACAGCCTATGGCTTATACCCTGTTAAGAGATTCATTTTGTTCATAGGTTGGTAAGAAGAGAATTAAAAAACTATTTTAAATGTTTTGATGAAAGTCAAATGAAAAGGTAGGATTTGATTTTCAATTTTTTATTGCCTAACAAACCCTTTTTTGGTAATGGATCTATTTTAAAAATGAGTTCCGTGACCATTATGTGCCACTATCATTGTTGCAGCAGACTGAGTCTCCTCTAAAAGTGGAATTAACTTAAACTATGAATATTTTAATACAAAGTTCTCTCTTGACTCATTTAAGCAATACAATTGGCATTTTTAGCAAAACTATTTTATTTCGTATGTATTTCTTATCTTGCTCAATGACCATTCTCATTTGGTGTGTCCTTGAATTAATTCAAAGGAAAGCAGTCTTCTTTCACAATGAAGTTTCATATTTCCTCTAACTTGATCAGTTCTTTTGAGTGCCTACTGTATGTCAGGTGTCATCCTAGACACTAAGAAAATGGTATGAAATAAAACAAAGTTTTATTTTACTGGTTAAAAAAATAGGTGGTTTATAGTGAGTTATTACTATTTGGAAGAAAGGCCCCAGCAGTGAACTGTTCTAACAACGAACAACTGGCAAAGGAGTGTTGCTGTCCTTCATCCTTCCTCATTAAATATTTGGTTTTTGAAGATGATATGTATACAGCAGTCCCCCATAATCTGCAGTTTCAGTTACTCAAGTCAGCTGCTGTTCAAAAACAAGTGAATTCAGTACCATATTTTGAGAGACAGAGATTATATTCTCGTAACTTTTATTTATTACAGTAGATTGTTATTGTTTACTTTATTATTAGTTATTGTTGTTAATCTATTACTGTGCCTAATTTATAAGTTAGAATTTATTGTAGGTATGTATGTATAGGAGAAAAAACGTATACATAGAGTCTGGTTTTACTTGTGGTTTCAGGGATTTACTAGGAGTCTTGGAATATATCCCCTGCAGATAAGGGGATACTACTTTATTATTTTATTATGGTTGCCATAACAAAATACTGCAGACTGAGTGGTTTACACAGCAGAAATTTACTTTCTCACAATTTTGGAGGTTGGAAATGCAAGATCGAGATGTCGACAAGTTTGATTCTCCCTGCCTCGCAGGTGGCCACTTTCTCACTGTGTCCTCAAAGGCTCTTTCCTATGTGCCCTGCAAATCCTGTTGCCTCCCTGTATGTCATTTCTTCTTACATGGACACCAGTCGGGTTTAATTAAAGCCTACCCTAAAGGCCTTATTTTAACATAGTTATCTCTTTAAATGACCTATCCTAAAATAATTTACATTCTGGGGAACTGGGAATTACTAATAGTACTGGGGGTTAGGGCTTCAACATATGGATTTCGCAGAGCGGGGAGGGCCTGCATATATGCAGAAATCAATGACTTTCCATATAAATATCAAATATTCTGCATAGGTGAGTATTTTAATTGGATCAATTAAATATTTTTGAAGCTATTGAAAATGTATTTGTGTTATTAGTAAAGTATACATCTTTAATGTATATTTAAAACATAGAAACTCATATTACACAAGATTGTTAAAACATTGTGCTGTCCAACAAGGACAACACTAAACACATCACATTTTCAGAAGATTGTATAAGTAACTTAAGGCAAAGATAACTGTTTCTATAAGATGTCAACAACCAATAGTAGAAATTATAAGAATGTTTTAAAAATAGTCCATTTACAATCCACTCATTATTTCCTCCAGGGAGGGAAATCTGCAAACCTTCTCCCCGCCAGCTCATGTTCTGGTGTAACGTGTTCAGTGCTGAAATTCTTGCAAGCCTGTTGTGAAAAACCCTAGAAGAAAGCAAGTTGTACTAATCCTAATGTATTATATGTATTCTGGTTTTCAAGATACCAAAGCATGGCATGTGCCTTGGAAAGGGATTGCATTGTAACCTAGCATGCACCCAAATTATACATTCCTTTCTTGTTGTTCAGCCTTTAAGCCAACTTGAGATGTTGCAGGATGTGCATTGGTGCTGCTTGCTTCAATTGAGTATCAGGGGCATCATATAAATAAATTACAAGTGGGGACCTAGTGTTCATATGGATTTTCCATTGCCTACTATCTGAAGGAAATAATAGAAACATATGCTCCCAAGTCTATTGCTCAATATATTCACATAGTGAAGTTAAAATGTTTGGTTAGAAAATCAATATTGTTATACTAAGCATCAAGTATAGTAAACTAGGAGAATTGTAAGAAGCTGTGAACTCACTTAAAATCAATGTGTATTTAAACCAGGGAGTAACAAAATAGATAAAAGTACAACTCTGAACAGTAACCTAGGGAGAGTTAACCAGCATCCCAGCTTCTGCCACTGCAGGGATAATCAAAGAAACACACAAACAAATAATAAGAGCATATAATATTGGAGGTAGCATTAAGATTCATCTGTAGTAGCCGGGCGCGGTGGCTCAAGCCTGTAATCCCAGCACTTTGGGAGGCCGAGACGGGCGGATCACGAGGTCAGGAGATCGAGACCATCCTGGCTAACCCGGTGAAACCCCGTCTCTACTAAAAAATACAAAAATCTAGCCGGGCGAGGTGGCGGGCGCCTGTAGTCCCAGCTACTCGGGAGGCTGAGGCAGGAGAATGGCGTGAACCCGGGAGGCGGAGCTTGCAGTGAGCTGAGATCCGGCCACTGCACTCCAGCCTGGGCGACAGAGCGAAACTCCGCCTCAAAAAAAAAAAAAAAAAAAAAAAAAAAAAAAAAAAAAAAAGATTCATCTGTAGTAAATTTAAGGAAATTGACTGCTATGCAGTATTGGCAACTATATTAAGAATCCTCTGTGCAGTGAATACAATACCGAGCACAGAAAAAAAAAAAAAAAAAAAAAAAGAGAACGTAGATCTAGAACTCTACTTTGCATAAGTAACAAAATTTAAATAAAAGGTGAAAAAATACTATTGCATATCAACTTCTCTTGAAACTTTGGAAATACGGCATATAGGAAAGTCCCAAGAAAATTAAACTTTTAAATAAACACACCATGATTGGTAGCACAAATATGCTAAATGGCTTGAGCGTGTGACTAGACAGCAATCCAATGGCATGTATAACATATTTATTGTAGTAATGTGTTGCTTACAATAAAGTACGCCAGGAATGACATCCAGGTAAAACAAGAAGTTCCAGAGCTCATCTAAAGTTCGTTGCTAGAAAATGGTCAATGACTAATCCAAGTTCTATTAAAAAAATGGGGCAAGGTGAGTTAGCTTCAGGATGTACACTTTGAATCGAGTCATCAAGGTTCAAATAACGATTCGGACACCACTTATATTCTGTGATATTAGGAAATTATTCAGCCTCCTTGTGCCTTAATGTCTCCTTCTGCCATAGAGTCTCTGAGTGGATTAAAAAGTGTAATCTATGTGGATAACATAGATGATCACATTGCAAGGCATTGCAATTCTTATTATCATTGCAGGAAAGATAGTCTCTAATTGGAAATGGGTGTGAAATTTTACCTTGGTAGTCATTTTCTCAGACAGACTCTGTCTAATCCTGCTGTCTAAATGATCTTCAATTTTGTTATATCTTCTTCAGTCCATTACTCAAGTTCTTCACAATATTTATACATTTGTCCCTTTAGATTATTTGTGTTATTTTTCTTTTTTGGGGGGAAAAAGTCGTCTTTCCTTACTTCTTCCCTCTCCTCCCTCCTTCTCTCCCTCCTCTCTCTCTCCCTTTCTCCCTCTCTCCCTCCCTCCCCCTTTCCTTCCATCCTTCCCCCTTCCTTCCTTCTTTTCTTCCTTCCTTCCTTCTTTTCTTTTTTTTTTTTTTTTGTTTTGTGACGGAGTCTCGCTCTGTCGCCCAGGCTGGAGTGCAGTGGCCGGATCTCAGCTCACTGCAAGCTCCGCCTCCCGGGTTCACGCCATTCTCCTGCCTCAGCCTCCCGAGTAGCTGGGACTACAGGCGTCCGCCACATCGCCCGGCTAGTTTTTTGTATTTTTTAGTAGAGACGGGGTTTCACCGTGTTAGCCAGGATGGTCTCGATCTCCTGAACTCGTGATCCACCCGTCTCGGCCTCCCAAAGTGCTGGGATTACAGGCTTGAGCCACCGCGCCTGGCCCCTTCCTTCTTTTCTTTCATTCATCCTTTCTTCATTTTATCTTTCCTTCATATCTTCCTTTCTCCCTTCCTTCCTTCCTTCCTTCCCTTCCTTCCTTCCTTCCTTCCTTCCTTCCTTCCTTCCTTCCTTCCTTCCTTCCTTCCTTCCTTCCTTCCTTCCTTCCTTCCTTCCTTCCTTCCTTTCTTTCTTTCTCTTTCTTTCTTTCTTTCTTTCTTTCTTTCTTTCTTTCTTTCTTTCTTTCTTTCTTTCTTTCTTTCCTTCCTTCCTTCCTTCCTTCCTTCCTTCTTTCTTTCCTTCCTTCCTACTTTCTTTCCTTCCTTCCTACTTTCTTTCTTTTCTTCCTTCCTTCTTTCTTTCCTTCCTTCTTCTTTCTCTCTCTCTCTTTCTTTCTTTCCTTCATTTTTTTTCTTCCTTAAAGAGTAAGCAAAATAATTTGGGTAAGGACTGAACAAACATTGTTTCTAGCTCTTTTCAGGAAGCCTGCCACATAGGAAGTACTCAAAAAATGCTAGATCAATTAATCAAACAATGCAAGATGTGCTAGATAATGGACGTTGTGTACTTATATGTATCAACAAGATCACCCCTATTTTGAAATTGATGGATTGGATTGGCTTCACTTCATGTCAGCACACTTTCCCCAGGTAACAGCTATTATTCTTTACATATTTACACACCTGTGTGTGTGTGTGCATGTGTTCTAAGAGACAGATTCTCCAATGTACTCCAGGCTAGTCTCCCACTCCTGGCCTCAAGCAATCCTCCTGTCTCAGACTCCCAAAGTGCTGGGATTACAGGTGTGAGTCACTGCATGTGGCTAGCTATTCTTATTTTATTGCAATGTGTAATCAAATAAGAGGTAGCAATGTTTTCATTTGACATTCTTCACAAATAGTAGATCATTAGCAGTTATCTACTCTTTTTTTGTACCTGCAATATTTGTGCTTCTGATTTATTATTCACTAGCCCTAAAGGAAAAACAAAAAAAAAATTTGTAATTTTGTTGAATTTGTTAATGTTGGCCAATGTGCAGTATGTGAATGTAGCTTACCAGCTTTGTGCCATTTTTCTAGCAAAGTAATTCTCCTGCAGATATGCCTATTTTGTTCCCGGTGGAAAGTATTATTAAGTGAAAGACAAAACTTTAACACATATAGAAGATAAAATAAAACAGTGGTGAATAAATTATGGACCTTGAACCAAATCCTGTCTACCACCTGTTTTTGAATGGCCTTTAAGTTAAACAAAGTGTTTACATTTTTAAATGCTTGAAGACATGTAGCCAAAATGCATATGAAAAGAGTTCAATCTCACTGGTCAGTAGAGAAATGCAAACCAGAACCACAATGAGATATCATTCTCACACCAATCAGAATGTCTGTTATTAAAAACTCAAAAAATAGCAGACGCTGGCAAGGTTGTGGAGAAAAGGGAACACTCACACACTGTTGGTCTGAGTGTAAATTCTTTAAACCATTGTGGAAAGCAGATGGCAATTCCTCAGAGAGCTAAAAGTGGAACTACCATTTGATCCAGCAATCCCATTACTGAGTATATACCCACAGGAGTATAAATCATTCTATGATAATGACACACGGATACAAATGTTCACTGCACCGCTATGCATAATAGCAAAGACATGGAGTTAACCTAAGTGCTTACCAATGACAGATTGGATAAAGAAAAGTGGTACATATGTACAATGGAATACTATGCAACCAGTAAAAAGAAGGAGATTATGACCTTTGCAGGAACATGGATGGAGCTGGAGGCCATTATTCTTAGCAAACCAAAGTGGAAACAGAGAACCAAATACTGCATGTTCTAACCTATCAGTGGCAGTTACATGATGAAAACTCATGACCACAAAGAAGAGAACAACAGACACTGGGGTCTATGTGAGAGTGGAGTGTGGGAGGAAGAAAAGCAGCAGAAAAAATAACTATTAGGTACTAGGCTTAACACCTGGGTGGTGAAGTAAGCTGTATAAAACCACCGTGACATGAGTTTTCCTATATAACAAACCTTCACATATACCTCTGGACCTAAAATAAAAGTAAAAAAAAAAGGTAAAATTTATCAAGTAATTGCAAAATAAGAATGATTTTAATTAAAAAATGTAATTTTAAAAATCTGCACCAATTGATTTATAAATGATTTCTGCATTGATAGTTACCATTTTTATTTTATTCTAGAACAAATTTATTTCTGTGAAATTCATCTTTAAATGGCTCTCATTTTCAGTAGAGTTTTAGAAACTTTATAACACATAGATTTTGGAAATATTCTAATTTTTAAAATCACAGGAACTTAAAAGTATAAGCAACATATTATGCTGTTTAATTTTAATATGAATAATGTATTTGTTCAAACTAGTTTTTTATCTTCTTATGTGAAATGTTGTAATCAATCTTTTTCATTTTAATCCAAATACATTTTCCAAATAAGTTATTGTTCATTAATTTTACTGCAATACCTATCTTCTAAGTAAAGAGTTGTAAAGGCCAGAGACTCTTTTTCCTGAGAACAGTCTCATTAATTCTAATAGCAGTGACTTAAATATCTGGCTACCAAGGGATTTGATCTTTTATGCCAAAATTTCTCTCAATTTATTTCCACATTTACAAGCAACTAAAATGAATGTTTTTATCATTGCTTTGTCTTTGTGAGTCAAATCACTTTTGTTTCCTAAAATAACAATTTTATAACCCTGAGTTGTGTCAGTTTCTAAAGTTTATGGAAATAAAAAATTCCCTTTTATGAAAAAAAGAAAGAAAAATTTCAAAGGAAAATAATATTATGTGACACTTGAAAGCTATATGAAATTCAGATTTCATTATCCATATACACAGTTTTATTGCACCACAGCCATACTCATTTGTCTGCATATTGCCTGTGGCTAATTTTGAGCCACTTTAGCAGATTTGAGTAGTGGCAGCAGATATCATATGCCCCATAAAGCATAAAATATTTAATGACTTTGGTACATAATCATCGAATAGTTAAAGAAATTTGTTGATCCCTCAGTTAATATATGATAATATGTAGGGGAGATGAGTAGTGTAGGAAATGAGACTCTATAGAAGGTTAGAATATTTTACAGTTCATGAATTCAGGACCTTGGAAAGGTCTTGGACAGTCTAAGACATGGAAATTACAAGGCAGAAACAAGTGCAGTGAAGATAGGACAAAAACAAGTGATAGTGACGTAAGTTTGTTCCTGTGTCAAAGACAAAATAATTGGGGACCATATAGTACTTCTAAATGGTGATTATATGAGCTCACCCCAACTCCACTGCTCTGGTTGTGTTTATCAATATGCTTTAAAAAACTAAATTTTTACGTTTCTAGCTTTTGTACATTTTATATTCAGAACATAGCAAATTCATCATCAAAGGATAAGGAAACAGTGTGGCTACAATTTGAGAAAACTGTCAGGACTTAATTTCCTAAACATCAGTGTAACGATGAGTTCGCAAAGTAGTCATTTGACATATTAAGAACTTCTATTTTTAATACTTATTAAATACCAAAGTCTACAAAAATCACCACAAGTGTATCAAAATTGATACTCTTTAAAATATATGCTAATTTGTTTTACTAGAGTAATTGTTTTGCTATTTATGTGTCCCATGACATCATGTTGTATACCTTAAATATGCAAAATAAAATTAATTTTAAAAAGATTTGTTAAAAGAAATATAAGAGCTTATAGTGATTGTGACAATGGGTAACTCAGAATGATTAAAACCCATAATTATTTGGTTGAGACTCATAATTCTTTAGAGAACACCCATATATATGTGTGTGCATTTATTTCTCAAATATAATAACTTGTCTACATTTTTTTGTAATATTTGTGAAAGAAAGAAATAAAGGCTCAAGCTATTAAAAGCACAAAGGCAGAAATAACAAGACTATATAAATGGAAAGTTCACCAATTTTTCTCCTAAAACAACTTCTTTTACTACCCTAGCAAGTTTTTTGCCTTAAAAGAATTAATTTCTTCCATCGCAGAATCTCTCTCTCTCTGCCTTTTTTCTCTCTCTCTCTCAATTTCTTTCTCTATTTTTCCTCCCTTGCTCTTTCCACGCATAAACTGAAGAATTATCTTTGGAATAACATACGAGGTTTGTCACGTATCTTATTATAGAATTACAATAACTGAATCTAAAATTACTGAAGAAAGCCTCTACTTTACTCACGGTATGAAGACTCACAAATCGTCGTACAAAAAAAGCACCAATTTAAATCATTGATCGAGCACTCTGTTCTACAGAGTGACAACGTATGGATTGATATCTACTTTGAAAATGATTTGTGAGGTCTCAGAAAAGTAATAAAGTAAAACAAAGATATGGCAATTATGAATTTAGTTCCTGCAATTCTGTAATTAGATTTAAATTTTATGGAATTAAAGATGAAAATCAATCGGCTAAAGAAGTGATTTTTAATCTTTCACAAAATCAAAATAACGCTTTTTACAAATGAAATTTTATACACATTCTGATACATGAAACAAATAAAAGAGGAAATGTTCTGGTTGAAATACATGAGTGTTTCCAGAGCTTTGTCCCTACTGTCAACCTAAGGCAAGTCTGCAGAATCTTAGGACTCTACAGTGTGTAATATGAAATCACAAAACTAAATCAATCCATTGTAATCTCATTTGTTATGTGGAAATATATTGTACAATAGCAACAACAACAACAACAAAAAAGTCAGTGTTTATCTAATTGATTATTTTTATTATCAGTCCTAAAACTTGTATCCTTTTACTATAGATAATGTTCACCATTGAGATGGAAGTTACATACTTCTAAACTTTCCTATCCTACAGCTGGGGTCAGCAAACATTTTCTATAAATGACCAGATAGTAAATATTTTAGGGTTTTCGGTTTATGGAGTCTCTGTTACAACTACTCAGTTCTGTCAAAGTAGCTCTAGAGATGCTATAGATTATAAGTAAAAGAAAAAAGTATCTGTGTTCCAATAAAAATCTGTCTCCAAAAATATACAATGAGACATGATGTTAGCAAGGGGCCGGTCCCTCAACTGAAACATCGAAAAATTAAGCAGAACTGTCAGAATCAATTTTTCCCAATGTCTGAAAAATATTCAAAGAGTATGCCCACACACTAAATGCTGAATCAAGGAAAAGACAACTTAAAAATGACAAGAAATCTTTGTGATGTTTTTATTTAACCTTGCCTCACCTACTTCCCTGGCAGTCTTGAAGACAGCAACCCACATTCCTAGTGTAGAACACTGGCCCTAGGTTAATAAAGCACAAATTATTAAAAACTCTTGTGTTTAGATAGATTTCTTAAAAAAATAATAATAATTTGTGTTTGTCTGTTTTGACCTGTCTGAGGGTTACCTGAACGAATGGCCCGAGGTACTTGTTTTTGTTTCACAGAACTCAGAATTCTCTCGGTGCAGACCACAACCATGTAGAGGATATTTCTTCAAAACATTATAAAGCAATTGAACAATTCATTGCCAACTGCAGCAAAACATTACAGTCAAGGGAAACAACAGACAAGCTGAAGCCTGGGAGGAAAAGCTGGAGAGAGTTTCTTTGGGAATTAGGGAGTTGAAAAGCGCCTTCATATACCAGAGAACACAGAAAGGAACACACGAAAACAGAGTAGGACACGTGCCCAGACAAGACAGAAGGCCTAAAGCTTTCACCTTGCACTGAGCCCTGGATTCAGAGCAGCAGGACGTGAAGGCTTAGAGTTGAAAACGGCCAGATTAAGCATTAAAATGATGCGTCAATATAGAGCCAGTCAGAATAGGAAAAAAATATTGTTTTCATTTTTTTCTTTTTTTTTTTTTTGGCTTCAGTTGTTTAAGAAAATCTCTGTTAAAACACTGGTAGACCACAAGCTAAACCAACAGAGAATTCAGAGACCATACATAAAAAAATATATAGACTTTCTGAAAATACTTTTAAAAAGTCACTACAGAAACTATCACAACCCACAGAAAGCAAATTACAAAAAAAAACCCAAGGAGGGAGAAGAATCAGATTTTCAGAATTATTTCATCATAATACTTAATATATCCAGTTTGCAATAAAAAATAAAATACAAAGGTATCGGAAAGTATAGTCCATTCTCAGGAGACATGAACAAAAACTATCCCAAGGAAACACAGGTGTTACATTACTATACAAAGATTTAAAATCAATGATATTAAATATGCTCAAAGAGCTAAAATATACCATGTACAAATAGCTAAAGAAAACCAATAGAATACTGTATAAAAAATAGAAAATATCAATAAAGAAATATATATTATTTAAAAAGAACCAAACAATAACTCTGGAGCCAAAGCAAATACAGTAACGACAATAAAAATTTACTAAAGAGTTTTAAAAGTAGATTTGAAGAGACAGAAGAAATAAAATCAACAAATTTGAAGATAGGTCACAATTACCCAGCGTAAGCAACAGAAAAATGAAACAAGGAAGAAAAATAAGAGAGCTAAAATACCTGTGTGACACCTAAAACACACCAATGTAAACATAAAAGACGTCTCACAAAGTGGAGAGAAAGAACAAAAACACAAACAGTATTTGATCAGAAACAATATTTTCAATAATGGATACAACAACTTAGCTGACACTCAATACTTAAACAGATGTAAACAGAATGCTTCACTCAACAACAGCAGAATACACATTTTTCTCAATTGCACATGGAACATTCTTGAGAATAGCCCATACGTCAAGTAAAAAATATATTTCAATAAATGTTGAAATATTATGATATTTCAAAGTTTCTTCCACAAGCACGATAGAATGGGACTAGAAATTAATAACGGAAGGCAAACTGGAAAATTCACGAATATGTGGAAATGAAACAACACACCCTTAACCAATGAGTAAAATAAGAAACCACAAGAGAAATTTAAAAGTACTTCAAGATAAATGAAAATGCAAACATAGAATACTAAAATTTATGGGATTTAATAAAAATTAAGCTTAGATGGAAATGTATAGCAATAAATGTGCATAATAACAAGAAATATCTCAGATCAATAACCTGATTTTATACCTCAAGGAACTAGAAAAATAAGAGTAAACTAAATCTAATGCTAGTAGAAGGAAGGACATCATAAAGATCACAACAGACATTCTAAAAAGAGAAAATAGAAAAACAATAGACAAAACGAACAAATCCAAAAGTTGGGTTTTGACAAAATTGATAAAGTTTTAACTAGATTGACTTATAAAGGAGAAAAGACTGAAATAATTACACAGTCAAAATGTTAATTATAGGTTAATAAATACACAAATTGTGGTACATAAATACAATGAAATATTTGTCAGAAATAAAAGGAAATGAAGTACTGATATCTGTTATAACATGGATGAACCTCAAAAATATGCTAAGTGAAAGAAGCTGGGCAGAAAATTCACATACTATGTAATTGGATTGATATGGAACATACAGAATAGGTAAATCCATATAACCAGAAGCACATTGGTGGTTGCCAGCATCTGGAGGAAGGGTGAATGGAGAGTGACTGCTTAGTAAGTGCAAGATACCTTTGGGAGGGTGATGAAAATGCTTTACACTTGATAGAGGTGGTGGTTTGCACCACATTGTGAACGTATTCATTGCCACTAAATTGTGTCCTTTAAAATGGTTAATCTTATGTTACATGACTTGCTCTTCAATAAACAAACAACAAAAAAATTGACAGCTAGATTTGACTCTTAGGCATACTTTGATGATTCCAGCATTAAATGTGTGTGTGTGTGTGTATGTGTGTGTGTGTGTTCTAAACACACATACATACATATATACACAAATACACATATAATAAAGTGTGTTTGTCTCTATATATGTATGTATACACACACATATATATATACACACACATTTTTTCTCTGAACTAGAATATTTCAGAACTATATTGTATTTTAAAACATGTTTTAGCCATAGTCTAGTAATATTTGGAGTTAACTTTTAATGATCAATAATAAGTATAAATTCTGAAAGATAAAGGTTCTGGATAGTTTAATGAAAGGATGGCTATGGCCTTATACTCCCATTTTATTTTTGATACTTAAGGTATTATAGGTGCTACAGTTGAATTAATGTGTTGCATTTATGGGGATTTTTCCTTCAATGAAGGAGCACATAATATGCTAACGTTGTAGTGGGCTCTAAGAATAATTATTTAATTTTCTATGAAGTATATGACTTCTTTTCTTAATAATTTTTTATAACTTTTGATTATATGTGGTCAAAACTTCTATGAATACTTAGAGTGTGCACTCTCTTCTATTTTCTAAGAAGCATATATTGAATTCAAGAGAATGCAGGCTTCCCAGGAGCTCAATAAATAATAATCTTCTTCTCTTTATTTCTTTTTGGAATCAGGAGTTACATCAGAAAAAAACTGTAATAATTCATTTAGATATAATGGTATTTGAGGAGGAGAATTAAACAAAATAAAATTTGAATATTTATTACAGTTTTTATCTTATTCTTTTACACAAAGTAAAAAACAGCAGAGAGTTGAAGATGGCAGAATTTAAACCAAAGAATATAGCTCATCTTTTCTTTAAACATAGATAGTATTTTAACCACATAAAATGTATGAGAACACAAACTTACCAAAACATCTGAACACCTATCAATAACAGATATATATATATATTTCTTGAGGCAAATATATGAATGCAGAAAGAAAATCAAATAATTTATGTCTCATATATCATTGCAAAAAAAGAACAAATATTTAGGATTTTATATTCCTGCTGTTGAAGAGAAATATTATGTTCTTTAGAAGTTTTTATTCATATTTGCAGTTTTTTGTTTTTATTATGAGTACAGGCATACCTCATTTTATTGTGCTTTGCTTTACTGGGTTTCATAGATACTGCATTTTTAACAAATTTAAAGTTCATGACAACCATGCACTGACCAAGCCTATTAGTGCCATTTTTCTAATAGCATATGCTCACTCTGTGTCTTTGTTACATTTTGATAATGCTCACAATATTTCAAATATTTTCGTTATTATTATATCTGTTATGATGATCTCTGACTAGTTATTTTTGATGTTGCTATTGTAATTGTTTTGAGATGCCACAAATTATGCCCTTATTTGACAGATACTGTGTGGTCTTCTCTCCGTTCCATCAAGTGGCGGTTCCTCAATCTCTTTCCTTCTCCTTGAACTTCCCTATTTTCTGAGGCACAACAACATTAAAATTAGAACAATTAATAACCCTGCAACGGTCTTTGGGTGTTCAAGTAAAAGAAGAGTCACATATCTCTCACTTTTAATCGAAAGCTAGAAATGATTACACTTAATGAGGTAAGCAGGCCTAAAGCCTAAAGCCAAGATAGGCTGAAGGCCAAGACAGGCTGAAAGCTAGATTTCTTGCATCGAACAGCCACTTTGTGAATGTAAAGGAAAAATTCTTGAAGGAGATTAAAAGTGCTGTTGCAGGGAACACACAAATGACAAAAAGGTAAACCACACACACACATACACACACACACACACACACACACACACACACACACAGGCTTATTGCTGATATGAAGAGTTTGAGTAATATAGATAGAAAATCCAAGCAGACACAGCATTCCCTTAAACTAAAGCCTAGCCAGACCAATGCCCTAACTCTCATCAATTCTATAAAAGCTGAGAGGTGAGGAAGCTGCAGAAGTGAAGTATGAAGGTAGCAGAGGTTTGTTTATGAGATTTAAGGAAAGAAATTGGCCTGGCGCGGTGGCTCAAGCCTGTAATTCCAGCACTTTGGGAGGCCGAGACGGGTGGATCATGAGGTCAGAAGATCGAGACCATCCTGGCTAACACGGTGAAACCCCATCTTTACTAAAAAATACAAAAAACTAGCCGGGAGAGGTGGCGGGCGCCTGTAGTCCCAGCTACTCGGGAGGCTGAGGCAGAGGAATGGCGTAAACCCAGGAGGCGGAGCTTGCAGTGAGCTGAGATCGCGCCGCTGCACTCCAGCCTGGGCGACAGAGCGAGACTCCGTCTCAAAAAATAAAACAAAAAAAAAAAAGGAAAGAAGTTATTTCTAGAATATAAAATTTCAAGGCGAACTAGCAAGTGCTTATGTAGAAGCTTCAACCAGTTATTTGGAAGGTCTAGCTAAGATCATTTATGAGTGTGGCTACACTAAACAACAGATTTCTAGTGTAGATGAAATAGCCTTACATTGGAAGGACATGCCATCTAGGATTTTCATAGCTAGACTTAAGTGAAAGTCTGGCTTTGAAACTTCAAAAGATAGGCTCACTTTCTTGTTAGGGGTCAATCCAGCTGGTGATTTTAAGTTGAAGCCAATGCTCGTTTACTATTTCAAAAACCCTAGGGCTCTTAAAAATGATGCTAAACCTACTCTGCCTGTGCTCTATAAATGGAACAACCACACCTGGGTGACAGTATATCTGTTTACAGCATGGTTCACTGAACATGTTAAGTGCACTGTTGAGATTTACTGCGTAGAAAAAAAATTCCTTTAAAAATATTATTGCCCATTGACATTGTACTTCATTACACAAAAGCTCTAATGAAGATATGCAAAGAGATTAATGTTGTTTTCATGCCATTCTAGATGCCCTTAAGAACATTTGTGATTCATTGGAGAAGGTCAAAATGGCAACATTAACAGGAGTTTGGAAGAAGTTGATTCCAGCCTTCATTGATGACTTTGAGGGGTTCAAGATTTCAATGGAGGATGTAACTGCAGATGTGGTGGGAATAAGATAATTATAGAAGTGGAGTCTGAAGATATGACTGAATTATTGCAATTTTGTGATAAAACTTCAATGGATGAAGACCTGCTTCTTATGGGTGAGCAAAGAAAGTGGGTTCTTCAGATGGAATCAGCTCTTGCTGAAGATGCTGTGTAGAAGTGACATTGTTGAAATGACAGCAAGGGATTTTGAATATTACATGAGCTTAATTGTAAAGTAGTGCCAGGATTTGAGAGAGGATGGTCTCCCATTTTGGAAAAAAAAAAAAACTATGGAGAAAATGCTATTAAACAGCATAGAATTCTACAGAGAAATGTTTCATGAAAGGAAGAGTCAATCAATGTGGCAAACTTCATTGCTGTCTCACGTTCAGAAATTGTTATAGCTGCCCTAATCTTTAGCAACCACCACCCTGCTTAGTCAACAGCCATCAACATCAAGGCAAGACCCTTTACCAGCCAAAAGATCGAAATTTCCTGAAGCCTCATATGACTGTTAACATTTTTCAGCAAAAAAAAAGTGTTTTTAAATTAAGGTACTTTTTTTTTTTTTGAGATATAATACCTTTGAACACAATAGACTACAGTATATGGTAAACATACATTTTATATGCATTGAGAAACCAAAAAAAAATGTGTGGCATGCTTTATTACAGTATTCCCTTTATTGTGGTGGTCTGGAACTGAATCCCCTATATCTCTGAGGTATGCCTATATATTTAAAGTCATTTAAAGTATTGGACAATCACTGCATGTTATTTAGTATACTCAATTAGCTATTACTACCTTCATATTTAAATTTTTTTAAAAGTAATCCTAAGGAAAAAGAACAAAACCAGAGGCCTCATATTACTTCAAACTATGCTATACAACTACAGTAACCAAAACAACGTTGGACGAGTACAAAAACAGACACACAGACAAATGGAACAGAATGGAGAACCCAGAAACAAAGTTACACATCTACTACACCCATGTGATCGTCAAAAAAATCAACAAAAATAAGCAATGAGGAAAAGACTCCCTATTCAATAAATGGTGATGGCATAGCTGGCCAGTCATATGCAGATGCATAAAACAGGACTCCCTGGCCGGATGCAGTGGCTCCCCCTGTAATCCCAGCACTCTGGGAGGCCAAGGCGGGTGGATCATGAAGTCAAGAGATTGAGACCATCCTGGCTAACACGGCAAAACCCCGTCTCTACTAAAAATAAAAAATATTAGCCGGGCGTGGTGGCGGGCGCTTGTAGTCCCAGCTACTTGGGAGTCTGAGGCAGGAGAATAGCATGAACCTGGGAGGCGGAGCTTGCAGTGAGCTGAGATTGTGCTACTGCACTCCAGCCTGGGCCACAGAGCAAGACTCCATCTTAAAAAAAAAAAAAAAAAAAAAAAAAAAAAAAAAGAAAAGAAAAGAAAAAAATTAACTCAAGATAGATTAAAGATTTTAATGTATCTGCCTCCTTGGAGCAGTAGTCAGCATGTCAGTCTCATCATCTGAATATTTAAATGTAAGGCCTCAAGCTATACCAATTCTGGAAAACAAACCTAGAAAATACCATTCCAGACATTGGCCTTCGGAAATAATTTATGGCTAAGTCTTCAAAGGCAATTGCAACAAAAGCAAAAATTGACAAGTGAGACCTAATTAAACTAAAGAACTTCTGCACTTCAAAAGAACTACCAAAGGAGTTAACAGAAAACCTACAGAATAGGAAAAACATTAACAAACTATGCATTCAATAAAGGTTTAATATCCAGTATTTATAAGAAGGTTAAACAATTTGACAAGCAAAAATCAAATAATCTCATTAAAAAAAAAAATGGGCAAAAGACATGAACAGACACTTTTCAAAAGAAGATATAGAAGTGACCAACAATCATATGAAAAAGTACTCCACACCACTGATCATCAGAGAAATATAAATCAAAACCACAATGAGATACCATCTCACACCTGTCAGAATGGCTATTATTAATTTTTTTTTTCTTTTTTCAAGGAAACACAGATTCTCTGCATGGCTGCAGAGAAAAGAGAATGCTTGTACACTGTTAATGGGAATGTAAATTAGTTTAGCCACCATCGAATGCAGTTACGAGATTTTTAAAATAACTTAAAACAGAACCACTACTTAACCTAGTAATCCCATTACTGGGTATCCAAAAGAAAATAAATTGTTCAACTGAAATGTCACATTCATTCGTATGTTCATCACATATTTATAAGAGCAAAGACATGGAATCAATCTGGGTGACCATCAATGGTGCGTTGATTAAACAAAATGTAGTGCATATACACCATGGAATACTACACAGCTTTCAAAAAGAACAAAATCATTTCCTTTGCAGCAGTATTGATGTAGCTGGAAGCCATTATTCCCACTTATAACTAGGAGATAAAGATTGGTTACTCAGAGATATAAAAATGATAGACACTGGGGACTACTAAAGAGGTGAGACAGGGAGGAAGCCAAAAGTTGAGAAACTAATTTTGGGTGCTATTCTCAGTTCCTGGGTGACAGGATGAATTGTACCCCAGATCTTAGTATCATACAAATACTTAGGTAACCAAACTGCACGTGTATCTTCAAAACTAAAATAAAGGCTAAAATTATTAAAAAAAAAAAAAAGAAAACTATAATCTTTTAATCTGCAAAAAAATGCAATTTAAAAAATTTGTTTAACTATATATATATATTTATATATTCTACTTATATGTTTCAGTTATCCTTTTTCTACTTTCTTCATGATTTAGAAATTGATATATTGCTCACAAATTATTTCATTATAAGACACATGCTTGATCATAAAGTCAAACAGATGATATTTTAGCAATCAAATTACTTTTTTGTTGTTTTATTAATTACCATTTATTACTTTTGCAATCCCTGAGGCATTAGAAGTACTTTCTATGGTTCCTAGATTTTATATCACAAAGCTCATGTTTTTCACAATTCAGTAAGTCCTCAGGGATATACGACACTCATCTACAGTCTTGTAAGGAATAGTACAAAGCTTCATACTAAGATGGCAAAATGTACCCACACTTCCCAGCTCTGCTCTGAGTTTCTCCTGATTATGATCAATAAGATATAAAAATGAGGGAAATCTATTGTTGGTCCAAAGGGAAACCAAGCACATAGTTGTCTACTTGTAAGTACACTTGGACACACGAAGGGGAGCCTGTTGTGGGGTCGGGGGAGGAGGGAGGGATAGCATTAGGAGATATACCTAATGTAAATGAAGAGTTAATGGGTGCAGCACACCAACATGGCACATGTATACATGTGTAACAAACCTGCACGTTGTGCACATGTACCCTAGAACACAAAGTATTTTTAAAAAATGAGGGCAATGTAGCTGGAGAAGAGGCAGAGAGGAAAGACACAGATACCAGTATTTCTCCATCTTTTGCTCCTGCTTTCTTGTTGCCTCCATTTTCAGGTAGATTTCTGCAGAGATTGCCATCACCAGCAGTCTCATGTCCTATTTGATGAGTAATTTAGTAGAAACAAAATGTTCCCTTCCCAATATTTCTAGCAAAATTTGGAGAATGGCTTCATTGGCTTAGTTTGGATTTAAGTGCTGACTTTTGAGTCAACCACAGTAGACGAGGGATGTTATTTCTCTAACTGGTCTGGCCTAGGTCATGTGTCAACCCCTATGGCGTAAGGGTGGCATTCCCCCTTCCCAAACTGTGAAAACTGCAAGTAGGAGTAGGTGGAAAATCAAGTGGCTATTTCTTAAAGTAAAAGGGTATGGAACCTAATCAGACCCAAACAGCAGATGTAAACTTCAAGCTGTTACAGTTTTAAATATTCTCTAGTCAGTGTGTGCAAATGAGATAGTTGGCCGAAAAGTCACTGAACACATTTTATAATCTTGATTTTGTCAATAAGAGAAAAAAATAATAAACAAGAAAATGGGTAAAAATGATAACTAAATTATTACTTAGTTATACATATATGTGTTCACCTATAGGTCAAAATGACAAAAGCAAAGATTTTATTGAGTTAACAAGTTTACTTTTGTTGAGAAAAGATAGCTTATGTATAAAATATGTATGACATTGTTCTCAAGTTTAATTTATGCAGATGTGGGCTCTTGGTTATGAATAGTTCCTAATATAGATTACATTGGGGCTTTAGTCTTCGTAATATATTCTAGCACTGCAATTGAATATACAAAGGATATAAATGAGATATTAAGCACTGCAGGACTGAGAGCAAGTCAGTGCATTAAATGCTAAAGCAGAGCTAAAATTGTGAAGAGGTTTTATCAGTTACGCTTATTGTCAGGTTTTCAATTTTATTAGAGCTGCCTAAAATATCTTAGATATTCCAGAATTTTTAAATGTCTGAAAAATGTCAACCAATTGCAACACACTTGCAATGTAACACTTGCTAAAAATCAAGACAGATTAAAATCACAACAGCTTTGGCATTATATCACGTACTTCTGATTCAACTGCTCTCCTCTCTTTTGTAGTAGATGCTCTTTCTCATCAGAAAATGTCCTATTATGTAGGAGTTTAAAACTGTATTTGTACAAATAATTAACACAGAATCACAGGGGAATATGCAAACTAAAAGTAGATTGCACTGGCTTTCTTGCATCATTCCTTTATCAACATTTATTTAAATGCCATAACAGAAGTAGTTCCTTATTCAAAAATTACTTGTGCTCCAAATATTGGATATAAATAATTTTGCATAGTAAACATTTAATCACTTAGAAATGATTTATTACTGGCAACCAAGTTTTCAGATTTACCAACAATTATATGAATACGAATTTGCTGAATACTTAATTTCTGCCAGGCATTATTCTATACACCAGGGATATAACAATTAATTAACAGACAAAAGCATTTGAACACTTAGAGCTTTCACCCTACTGGAGTAAGACAGCGAACATATAAATAAAACAAATAATATCTCAGCAAAAAAATAATGTAGAAAATATAACATTTTATATAAAATAAACACAAGAATAAAATATGCACTGGTAAATATGAGGCTACAAATATAACCTACAGTGGAGACCTAATTAAGTTTACCTTGACCTTTGTCTATGTTGCTAGGATTACTTAATTATGAAAAGGTACTCGAGTCATTAAGCCTGCTCACACTTTTTTGAGAACAGTTTCCTTTTTCTTTTTTTCTCAAAATTTTTATGTCTATGTGCTTTAGAATATCTTTTATGAGTTGCATGGCACTGAATATGTTTTTCATTAATATGATCAGTGCTGGCTTTTAGCCAGGGAATTTAATTTATTTATATTTATTGGTTACTAATACATTTAAATTACTTTTTGTCATTTGTATCCCGTGCTTCACTAACCCCTTTTTCTACTATTTTTTATTTTTTGTGTCTTTAAGAAGTCACTTTTGTAAAATTTCATTTTTCCCACTTAATGATATGACGAATATGTACATTATTTCTCTTATGTTAGTGTAATTCTTAAAAATTGAATAAACATAACTAAAAGTTTATGTATTATTTTTCCTGGCACAATTGAAAGAACTTAAAATACTGTATATCTGATTCTTCACTTTCTGAATTACATTATTGTTGTCTAATGTTCCCATCCTGCCTTGGCTTTTCTGCTATCCACAAATTCACAATATTATATTTATATTGTTAGGGTTTGCTTGAATGCACATGTATTTATCAATGTCTTTGCCTCTTTTTACTAATTGCATCTCAGCTCTCCTCTGGTTTCCTGTTTGTTTCCTCAGAGAACCTTCTTAAAAACTTGTTTATGAACATCTGTTGGTGGTAAAATTTTCACTTTATTTTATCCAGAAAATGTCTTTATCTCAACAACTTACAGTATGATGGAATACGTACTTACATAATTGTGGCATAACAGTTATTTTCTCTTAGTATCTTGAAGACAGTATCACACTGTCTTCTGATTTCCAGAAAAATTACCCAGCAGTCAAATTATCTTCTTTCTCAGATAGTCTGTTTTCTCTAATGGATTGTAAGATAATTTTGCCTACGTCATTAAGCTTAGCTCTAATATGCCTACATGGGGTTTTATTTATTCTGGTTAAGTTTACTGTATATCTTCAATCAGAAGAATCATGCCATTAGTTTATTATGGAAAATTCTTATCAATTATTTCTTTAAATACTCCTTTTCCCCGCCCTCTACATTTTCTCCTTCTGAATTCTGAATAGACTTATAATTTGTCCTTTATATCTTTTAGCATTTCTTTTACAATTTCTATGTCTTCCCTGGATGCAGCATTCTTCATAATTTCTTCACATTCATCTTTCAGTTCAGTTGAATTCTCTTTTTGCTGTATCTAATCTGCTTACTGAATAATGGGCACAATTTATTAATTCCAATGAATATCACCTTCATGGTAAGAATTATTTATATCTATTTCCTTTCTAAAACCTCAATACTCTCATTTTACAATTATGTTTTTGATTTACCTTTTATGTTTTTAGTTATTACAAAATTATTTTTTATGGTTCTGAATCTCTTTTTTTGTTTGTTTCTGAGGACACTTATAAGGCTTTATGTCTTTTTTTAAATGTTTGATTATGAACTTATCTTTGGAGATGGGAGCCACATGGTTTCTGTGGGAAACCTATTTGAGTTATAAGTTAGAGAGATGACCTTGTAGAGGATATCTGTGTTTATTACTGCAATACTGCTAGTACTATGTGGCCATTTCTCAGTATGGAGATGCCCTGATCTTTCAGAGAGAGTACATGAAAACACAAACCCTAGTATAGTTTCATAGTTTGAGATCTTAGATTTAAGTCTTTAATCCATATGGATTTGAATTTTATATATGGTGAGAGGTAGGGGTCTAGTGTCATTCTTCTGTATATGGATATACAGTTTTCCCAGTACCATTTATTGAAAAGACTGTCTATTCCCCAACGTCTGTTCTTGTCATCTTCTTGAAAATGAGTTCATCATAGATGTATGAATTAGTTTATGGATTCTCTATTCTGTTCCATTGGCTTATATGTCTGTCTTTTATGCCAGTACCATGGTGTTTTGGTTACTATAGCTTTGTAGTATAATCTGCAGTCAGGTAATGTGATTCCTCCAGATTTGTTATTTTGGTTTAAGAGAGCTTTGGCTCTTCTGTATCTTTTGTGGTTCCAGATAAATTTCAGGGTTTTGTTTCTTCTGTTTCTGTGAAGAAGGTCATTGGAATTTGATAGGAATTGCATTGAATCTGTAGATTGCTTTGGGTAGCATGGACATTTTAACAATGTTAATTCTTCTAATCCATGAACATGGGGTATCTTTCCAATTTTATGAGTCTTCTTCAATTTATTTCATCAGCATTTTACGTGCTTCATTATAGAGATCTTTCACTTCTTTGCTTAAGTTAACTCCTCGGCATTTATTTGTGGCCACTGGAAATGAGACTACATTTTAAATTTCTTTTTCAGATAGTTCAGTGTTGGCATATAGAAATGTTACTGATTTTTGAATGGTGATTTTGTATCCTGCAACTTTCCTAATGTGTTTATCAGTTTTGATAGGTTTTTTTTTTGGTAGAATCTTTAGGATTTTGCAAATATAAGATCATATCATCTGCAAACAAGGATAATTTGACTTCTTCCTTTCCCATTTACATTCCCTTTCTTTCTTTCTTGTCTGATTGTTCTAGCCAAGGCTTCCAGTACTGTGCTGAATAACAATGGTGAAAGTGGGCATCATTGCCGTGTTCTAGATCTTAGAGAAAAGACTTTCAGTTTTGTCCTATTCAGTATGATACTAACATTGTGGGTCGATTATATATGGCTTTTATTATGTTGAAGTATGTTCTTTCTGTGTACAGATGATTTCATTTGAAGATTTTCATCATGAAGGAATGATGAATTTTATTCAATTTTTTTCAGCACCAATTGAAATGATCATATGGTTTTTGTCCTGTATTCTGTTGATATGAAGTATCACATTGATTGGTTTGCATATTTTGAGCCATCCTTGCATCACCAGGATAAATCCCAATTGGTCATAATGAATGATCTTTTCAATATGCTGTTGAATTTGGTTTGGTAACATCTTGTTCAGGATTTTTGCATTATTATTAATCAGGGGTATTGGCTTGCTGTTTTCTTTTTATAATGTACCTTTGTCTGGTTTTGCCTTTTACTGGTTTTTGGTAATACTAGCATCATAGAATGAGTACTCCCTGCTCCTCTGTTTTTGGAATAGTTTGAGTAGTATTGGTATAATTTCTTCTTTAAATATTTTGTAGAATTCAACAGTAAAGTATTTGGGTTCCAGCATTTTATCTATTGAAATACTTTTTTTTATGTCTTTAATCTAATTATTTGTTATTGGTTGGTTTGAGTTTTGGATTTATTTCTAGTTCAATCTTAGTAAGTTGTATGTATGCAGGGTCTTATTCATTTCCTCTAGATTTTCCAATTTATTGCCATACATTTGCTCAGACTGGCCATTAATGATCCTTTTATTTCTGTAGTATCACTTGTGATGTTTCCTTTTTCATCTCTAATTTTATTTATTTGGGCCTTCTCTCCATTTTTCTTAGCTAGGCTGGCTAAAAGTTTGCCGATTTGTTTTTTATCTTTTCAAAAAACTAACTTTTCATTTATCTGGTCTTTTTTATGTTTTCTTCATTTCAAATTTGTTTATTTGTGCTCTAATGTTTATTGTTTCATTTATTCTACTAATTTTGGATTTTGTTTTCTCTTCCTTTTCTATTTTTTTAAGGTGCATCAGTAGGCAATTCATTTGATGCTTTTCTTCTTTTTTGACATAGACAGTTATAGCTATAAATTCCCCTCTTAGTACTGTTTTCACGTTATCACACTGGTTTTCATATGTTGTGTTTCCATTATTATTTGTTTCATTTGACATTTTTAAAGTTTCTTTCTTAATTTCTTCATGGACTCATTGGTCAATCAGAAGTATATTCTTTAATTTCTATTTTCCAAAATTCCACTACGAGGAAAATTGGAAAAACTCTACAGGACATTGGTGTGGGCAAAGATTTATTGAGTAATACTTCACAAGCACAGGCAACCAAAGCAAAAAGTGAAAAAATGGGATCACATCAAGATAGAAAGCTTCTGCACAGCAAAGGAAACAATTAATAAAGTGAAGAGATAAGCCATAGGATGGGAGAATATAATGGAAAACTACCTCTCTGACAAGGGATTAATAACCAGAATATATAAGAAGTTCAAACAACTCTGTAGTAAAATACCTGAAAATCTGATTAAAAAATGGTCAAATGACCTTAATAAGACCCTTCTCAAAAAAACACATACAAATGGCAAATAGATATATTAAAAAAGGTTCAAAATTGTTGATCATCAGAAAAATCCAAATCAAAGTTATAATGAGATACTATCTTATCCCAGTTAGAGTGATTTTTATCTAAAATATAGGCAGTAACAAATGCTGGAGAGGATATGGAGAAAAGGGAACTCCCCTGTACACTATTGGTGGGAATATAAATTGGTATAACCACTATGGTGAAGAGTTTAAAGGTTCCCCAGAAAGCTAAAAATAGAGCTACTGTAAGATCCAGCAATCTCATTGCCAAGCATATACCCAAGAGAAAGGAAAATAGTAGATGGAAGAGATATGTGTACTCCCATGTTTATTGCAGCACTATTCACAATAACCAAGGTTTGTAAGAAACCTATGTGTCCACCAACAGATGAGTGGATAAAGAAACTGGTTCATATACACAATGAAGTACTATGGAGACATAAGAAAGACTGAGATCCTGTCATTTGTGACAACATGGATGAAACTGGAGGTCATTCTGTTAAGTAAAATAAACTAGGTACAGAAAAACAAACTGCACATGTTCTCCTGATTTGTAGGTGCTAAAAATTAAAACAGTTGAACTTATAGAGATAGAAAGTAGAAGGATGGTTACTAGAGGCTGGGAATGGTAGGGTGTTGGTTAGTGGAGAAGTGGAAATGATTAACGGGTACAAAAGTAGGTAGAAAGAATGAATAAGATCTAGTATTTTATAGTACTACTTTCAATAATAATCTAAGTGTACATTTAAAACTAGCTAAATAATATAATTGGATTGTTGATCACACAAAGGATAAATGCTTTAGGAAATGGATACACCGTTACCATGATATGATTACTCCTCATTGCGTGTCTGTAATAAAGTATCTCATGTACCCCATAAATATGTATACCTGCTATGTACCAATCATTTTAATTTAAAAAATTAAAAAAATCCCACAAATCTAGTTAAGAGCAGGGATTTACAGGTGACATATTTTTACTATGGACAGTCAGGCTGAGAGAGCCAAATTTTCTCACGTCTCTCTTTGCTGTCAGGTAGATATTTCTAATATACATCTTCATAAATATTCATGGGTCTCATCTTCATATATAGGTGTTGCTTCCATTGTACACCTATGGAGTTACATGGATTCATCTCTTGATACCCAATTACTACTAAAACCAAGCACTTTGTCAAGGTAGTGAAATGTTGCAAGGGCAGGCATAGTATCATATCATGAGCTTATTTCTATATACATTTTTTACTCATTTTTAAATCTTTTTTGAATTCTTCCTTTTTGGAGTTTATGCAATTAAAAGATCATTTGTTATATTTCACCCAGCAATTTTAAATATTTGGTAACAGGACATAACTCATGATATTTATTTGTTTATATTGTACCAGCTCACACTGCTGTGTAAATTATATTATCTGTTTGGGACTTTTGAGAGAGTCAGTAGGTGTCAGGGAACCCCTAAAGAAAGTCCCACTCTCTGAGATACCATACCTGACCATTGATCACACAATAATTAGTTCAACCACTTAATTACTCAATCAAAAAATATTTTATATGTCGGGTGCAGTGACTCACGCCTGTAATCTCAGCACTTTGGGAGGCTGAGGCAGCTGATCACGAGGTCAGGAGATCGAGACCATCCTGGCTAACACAGTGAAATCCTGTCTCTACTAAAAAAGTAAATAAATAAATAAATAAGTTAGCCGGGCATGGTGGCGGGCGCCTGTAGTCCCAGCTACTCAGGAGACTGAGGCAGGAGAATGGCATGAACTCGGGAGGCGGAGGTTGAGGGGAGCCAAGATGGCGTCACTGCACTCCAGCCTGGGCGACAGAGACTCCATCTAAAATAATAATAATAATAATAATAATAATAATAATAATAATATAATCTAGCGCAAATAGGTATTGATGAAAAAATGCAGTGAAAAAATAGTCATGACTTATTTCCTCCTTGATTTTTTTGGTATATTGGGGGAAATGAAAATTAATTGAATAATCATACAATTACATGTATGTTGAGGAAGTGACACCTGTTGACTATTATCAGGAGTAGGAGTTTGAGCACTTTCGCCCACTGCATCTTGATATCAGAATCATTGAGGAAAAAAACAGTCAAGTACTGGATGAAACCACCCTTTACTCATAAAGAGGCAGAGCAGCTTCAGCTTTAGTAGCAGGAGTCAGTCCTCTATTTCCAGCAGGTTCCTCTGATAGCCGACACTGGGTGATTGGCCTGCATGAATACCTCTTGTGCTGTAACAGAAGAATATCATACGCTCTTTGCAGGGGACAGATATAGTAGTGGGGTTGCCCAGGTGGCATATGGCACACATGCTTAAGCAGGAGCAAAGGATTACATATTGAGCCTGAAACATAGAAAGATATTCCCATAAGTATAGTAAATGGGGGAGAAAGTTTTTTTGGGGTGTTTAAGTATCACTCCAACATGTTGTAAAAATTATACTTGGAAAAGCATATAAAATTAAGGGATTATTATAGTCACAGGTCCTAGAGACATGAGGCACACCATTCCACGTAGGACCACATGGGAAAGACACTAGGGCAAACGAAGCAGAAGACTGTGAAGTTTGTTTTTTTCACATGATATTGATTGGAGAATATCAACTGCATTTAGCTGGCAGTGCTATTTGGTTTGATGGTTCAAGAAGCCTTCACTCATAAGTTTCATGAATCCGTGCTGTTCCTTATGATCTTTCTCTCCATGTGGTGTCCCTATTATTCAGTAACCTAGCCCATGCTTCCTTAGCATGGTGTTATCTACCTCAAAAAGGGTTCAAATACGGCATGCTCTAATATACAAGGAAGCGTCAGCCTTAGCTTGCTAATATTTCATTGGCCAAAGCAAGTTACATGGTTGCACCCAGAATCAGTAGGAAAGGGCTACAAACTGACGTGCATTTCAGCAGCATGGTTTATGAATGACCACCACTTAAGTATCTACCACAGTGAAGATTGTGGAAGAATGCTTCATGCATTTAGAAATGCCTGTACAAAGGCTCAGAGGCAGAGTAAAGATCAATGAACATGAAAGAAGGCCGACATGGTAAAAGGAAATTCAGACAGAATGTGGGTTATGGAATGAAACTAGACTAAAATGTAGAACTCAGACTTTGTAACACTCGTTGGGCTCATTAAGGATCTTTGCCTTTATGCTAAAATGCAGTGGAAAATAATGTGTTTCAATAGCAAAATCTAACATTTTCTGAGGCTGAGCCCTTTGGAGGAGAAAGGCACGTGTAGGAGCAGATCTACTGCTCTAAAAGCTCTTTAAGTGTTTCAGGCAAGAGTTACTATTGCCTTGCTATAGACGGATATAAGTAGATAAATTCAAGATGAATTTTTAAAGTGATATTGACTTTTATCCAAAATATACAGGTAACTCTTAAAACTCAACAATAAGAAAACAAACAATTAAAAATTGGGCCAGTTATCTTAACAGACACCTGACCAAAGAAGATATATAGAAGGCAAATAAGCATATGAAAATATGTTACACTTCATGTGTCATAAGGAAAATGCAAATTCAAACAACAATGAGATGCCACTGCAGATCTATTCAAATGGCTAAAATCCAGAACACATACAGCATCAAATGCTGGTGAGGATGTGGAACAACAGGAACTCTCATTCGTTGCTAGCACGAATGCAAAGGAACAGCCACTTTGGGAGACATTTTGTCTGTTTCTTACAAAACTAAATATACTCTTACCATATGATCCAACAACCCCTCTCTTTGTTCTTTACTCAAAGGAGTTGAAAACTTACGTCCACTCAAAAGTCTGTAAATGAATGTTTATAGTTTTTTTTTTTTTTTTTTTTTTTTGAGATGGAGTCTCTCTCTGTAGCCCAGGCTGGAGTGCAGTGGCCAGATCTCAGCTCACTGCAAGCTCCGCCTCCCGGGTTCACGCCATTCTCCTGCCTCAGCCTCCCGAGTAGCTGGGACTACAGGCGCCCGCCACCTCGCCCGGCTAGTTTTTTTGTATTTTTTAGTAGAGACGGGGGTTTCACCGTGTTAGCCAGGATGGTCTCGATCTCCTGACCTCGTGATCCGCCCGTCTCGGCCTCCCAAAGTGTATAGCATTTTTATTTATAATTACCACATATTGGAAGCAACCAAGATGCCCTTCAGTGAGTGAATAGATAAGTAACCCGTGGTACATCCAGACAATGAAAAATAATTCAGTGATAAAAGAAAAGAACTGTGAAGTCATGAAAAACATAAAGGAAACTTAAATGCATTTCATTAAGTAAAATAAGTCAATCTGTAAAGATTACAGCATGTGTGATTCCAACCATATGACATCCTGGAAAAGTGAAAACTATAGAGACAATAAAAAGTAGAGTAGTTACTGGAGATTAACAGACAGAAAAGGGTGCATAAGAGGATCACAGAGGACTTTTAGGGAACTGGAACTAGTTTGTATGATACTGTAATGGTGGATAAATATCATTACATATTTATTCAGACCTATAAAATATACAACAACAAGAGTGAACACTAATGTAAACTATGGTCTTTGGGTGATAAAGATGTGTTAACATAGGTCCATCAACTGTAAAAAATTTACAACCCTGGAAGGGAATTTTAATAAAAAGGGAGCCTATCCATGTGGACCAGGGAGTTAAATGGGAAATCTCTGTACCTTCCTCTTAATTTTGCTGTGAATTTAAAAGTATTAAAAATGCAGTCTCTAAATTGAGAAAAAAGAGTGACATTGAGAAATGATTGTAAGAATAACAAATATCTTAGTAATTATTCTCAGGATTCTGTCTGGAATAACTGGATGGATAATGCTACTATTCAGTGATATAAGAAATCCTTGAAATAAACCAAGTTTTGGTTGTAAAAATCTGAGTTTGATTTTGGATATGTCAAGTCTAAGGTGTCATAAATCATTTGAGATGAGATGTTAAGTAGACATTTTGAAATATCGGCCTAAAATCTCAGAAGATAAATCTGAATAAAGAATAGAATTTTATGAGTCATTCACATATCAATATTAATGGTTAAAATGGAAATAGATAAAATATCTTTGAAAAATAACATAGATGAAAGCAAATTTCCATGCAATGAGAATGAATCCTGCCTGAAGCATTTCAGCATTCAATTGCCAGGTAAGTAATGCCAAATCAGTTCATGAGGAAGGAACCTGAGATATAAGAGGGAAACTAAATGAATTTTATGTTACAGAGACAGGGACAGAGACATTTTTCATCACTCCTGGTAAGAAAAACACTTCAGTAAAACAGGAGGTAAGATTTGGATAGAAAAATAGCTATTTATTATAATGTGATGAAAGCCATTGGTGACTTAAACTGAGCCATTCTGATAGATGCAAATTGAAGAGAATTGAGGTTGGAGAAGTAAGAGATCACTCTCTAAACTCCTTAAACTATTTTGAGATATTTAACTTTGGATGAAATAAATAAGGCAATATCTGAAAAATGTGTAGGCTTAATTGAGGGTTTTATTTGATTTTTAATGAGAGATAAATGGGAATATTTAAAAGCTAATTGAGTTAAGAGAGTGCATAATTATTTAAGAGAAATCATATAAGTTTTCTG
Organism: Chlorocebus sabaeus; assembly: GCF_047675955.1. Classification (NCBI taxonomy): domain Eukaryota; kingdom Metazoa; phylum Chordata; class Mammalia; order Primates; family Cercopithecidae; genus Chlorocebus; species Chlorocebus sabaeus. Next base: position 44,895,947 of record NC_132919.1, read on the forward strand.
AAAAAGTGAGAACAGCCTGGCACATTGTGAGTGCCAAATAAACTTTATTCATCATTATTGCTGTCATCATTGTTGCTGTAACATAGAAGCATCTGTGGATGGAAGCTCCCTTTCGCAAGATGAAAGAATGAGGATGAGTACAGATGTAGACACTATGCAGATGAAGTGTTCCAGTCAGATGGCTTCTATTTTCTGTGGAAATTTGGATGCAAGCTAGATGTAAATATTTAGGAAATCATGAGAACACTGTTTTCATGCATTGGCTCAGTAGACATTTATTGGGCATCTGCTATATGTCAAGCGCTAGCCACTAGGGATATCATGATGTGTAAAAGCAGATGTCTAGTAAAGTTTGATAAACACTCATCAAATCAAATTCACTCCTAATTATGATACATGTTTGTGAGGAAGTACACGCACCGCTCTGAGTGCATATAATGAGAGACCTAACAAAATGAGAGACGTTGGTGAAGACTTCCCTATGTATGCAATGTTTGAATTGAGGTGAAAGTAGGAGGCAGGAAGATGAAAAGCGTTATTCAAATGAATATTTTTATTGCGACAAATACATACTAAGCACCTGTGCCAGATACATTGTTAGGCATTGTGGATCATGTAAAAAATAAAATAAAACAAAAATGACACTTTCTGTATGGTACAGTGGAGAGACTGCACTGCTATTTCCTTTCTTTGGAATGCTTTTCTGCTGAATATCTGCAGGGCTGTTTCCTTCACTTCCATCAGATTTTCACACATAATATCGCTTTTTTTTTTTTTTTTTTTTTTTTTTTTTGAGATGGAGTTTTGCTTTTGTTGCCCAGTCTGGAGTGCAAAGATGCGATCTTTTCTCACCACAACCTCCACCCCCTGGGTCACCTCCACCTCACCTTCAAGCGATTCTCCTGCCTCAGCCTCCCAAGTAGCTGGGATTCCAGGCATGCACCACTATGCCCAGCTAATTTTGTATTTTTAGTAGAGACGGAGTTTCTCCATGTTGGTCAGGCTGGTCTCGAACTCCTGACCTCAGGCGATCCACCCGCCTCAGCCTCCCAAAGTGCTGGGATTACCAGCACCCTACTAGATACCACTCTTTTAGTAAGCCTTTTCTACACACTCTGAGGCTTCCTATCCCTCACCCCTCCTTTATTTACCTACATTTAACACTCAACATATTTTGTATCTCTGCCTTGTTTATTGCATGTCTCCCTGTTTGGAACGAAAGGCTCATGCAGATAGGAATTTTTGTCTGTTTTACTCACAATTATATCCCTGATGTCTGCATTAGTGGTAGACAGAGTTTGCTACTCCATAAATATTTATTAAATGAGTCAAGTAATTATGAATACATTGAATGTTATAAAGGAAATTCTAGCTGTAAATGGTAGAACCAATACAAAGAATATCTTTACATGTAATCTTCATTTTAATTGTTACTGCCATGATACTACATTAGAATATCTTTAATATTCATAAAAGTGTTTACTAAAATTTTGCCTTAACCTTCCCAAGGCTTCTTCACACCATTGTGTAAGTACTTTAAGTTTAAAGGCAGCAATTTAATTAAAAGAGGCAACACATAATGAACATTCACATCCAAAGATTATAAATCAAACCTAAATCATAGAGTCCTATTATAATTCTATCTAAGCATCTTCATAAAACACCCTGACAATGAAGAGCAAAATAATAGATAGACTTCCCAAAGTAGGAGCTGTCATGTTGATCCTTAGTGAATTACCGCCTATAATTCCTTGTAAATCATAGCATATTGCCCAAATACTCTGGTTTCATAGCAGAATAGCCTCTAAATTTTTTGTGGCAGGATTTCTCTCTTTTGTTCTATGGCAACCACACTCTGCTTTACAAATTTTTGCATTGCACATCCTTTGATTAGTCCTACGGGATTTATTTGGTATTTATGTATTTATTTTGAGATATGGCCTCACTCTGTCATCCAGGCTGGAGTGCAGTGACATGACCACAGAGTACTGCACCTTCAACCTCCTGGGCTCAAGCAATCCTCCCACATCACCCTCCTGAGTTGCTAAGATCATAGGCGAATGTTACCACACCTGGCCTTTTTTTTTTTTTTTTTTTTTTGGAGAAACAGGGTTTCACCATGTTGCCCAGGCTGGTCTCCACCTCCAGGGCTCAAGTGAGTTGCCCACCTCGGCCTCCCAAAACGTTGGGAACACACGCATGGGTCACAGCACCCAGCCAATTTTGTTTTTAAATAAAATACTTAAGTTACAAAGTAATTTAAAAACAAGACTGCTTTCAGTATGTAAAGTAAATTAAGGACTCTATTTTCATTTTCCCCTAAAACAGATCAGTTACTCTATCATTTAGGTCAAATGTCACATTATTTCTAGCCACTCAACCTTGCCCTGTCTGTGGGTAAAATTTTCCAATTATTTTTTTTCCAGTTACTTTTTTACTGAGTCTTTTTTTCCTTTAAGTTTTATGTTGAACATATCTGTTTCAAAGGCATTTTCAAAAGTGTGCACTTATTATGTAGCTCAATTTCTTTTATATAACAATAATATTAATATGTCTTTATTCAGTTTATACCAGGAAATATCTGTGATGCTTCTAATAGGAATATGGGGGGGAAGAAAAAAACACTTTTGTTTTTTCCTACTCTCACACAACAGCCACACAATTCTGCAGCAGGCACTAGCTGAGTGTCCTTCAATTCAATTCCATTCTGACACTATCTACCTAGAGACAGTGTTAGATTCCACAGGTTCAGGGCTCAGTCACACAAGACTCCCCCCCGCTTCAGATGCCTGTTTCAAGTAGTAGGTTATCACCTATACTTATTACCAACTGGCCACAAACTGGGGGTTCCCGTGATTTCCTCCTTAGGTTCGATTAATTTGCTAGAGTGGCTCAGAGAACGTAGGGGAACATTTTCCATAGATTTACGTATTTAGTATAAAGGATATTACAAATTATACAAATGAAAATCCAGGTGAAGGGATGCATAGGACCAAGTATGTGATATGCCCTCTCCAGGTGTGCCACCCTCCAGAAACCTCCACATTTAGCAATCCAGAAGCTGCCAAGCCCAATCCTTTTGGGTTTTTATGGAGGGTGTTTTGTAGGCATGGTTGATTAAATCACTGGCCATCAATTAGTATCTCAAACTTCAGCCCCTCTTTCTTCCTCAGAGGTTGGGGTGGGCCTAAAAGCTCCAACCTCTAATCACATGGTTGGTTTTCCTGGCAACCAGCCTTTATCCTGAGGCAATCCAGGGATTTAGCAAGAGTCACCTCATTAGAACAAAAGGGCTATCACCCAGGAAATGTCAAGGGATTTAGGAGCTCTGGGTCAGATGTTCCTATTACTCAGGAAATTACGAAGTTCCTAGGAGGTCTGTGTCAGAAACCAGGGGGCAGAGATCGAGAATATATTTCTTATTATATCACAATAGCACAGCTTTCTTTTATTAGGCAATGAAAGCCAGGTGATTTTTCAAAATTTCCTTTTGATCTTGGCCTTCAGGATTCCCAGGGCTAAATTTATCTCAAATACAGTAATAGCTCTATATTTGTGGTAACTCAATAATGTCCTACTGTATATTTTTGAAATTTCCTTGTTAATTTTCTTCTGATGTACATTTTGTCAATTCTTATAAATTCTACTGAGGACTTTACATATATGATATTTTTAAATCCTCAAAACAGCCATGTAAGAAAGACATTATCCTCATTTACCAGTAAAAACATATCAGCCCAAATATTAATGAAAACACAAGTAAATAAAACTGTGTGTGCACATGCATATATGGGCATGTGTGTTTGTGTGCATGTTAAGGTACTGGTAGTGTTGTTTATCTACAAATTCTGGGAATTGTAAATAAAAATAAAATTAAAATTATTGGGAATAATTACTTTTCAATTTCACATGAAATAACCCATTAATTTGATAATGCATTGTTACCCACCTTCAAGTAAGCTGTTTTTCATGACATAAATGTATAAATATACCTCCTTAAAAAGTGACAAAGTGACATGTTTTCATTTTTAGGTTGTTACCACTCTATCAGAGACAATCCTAAATTTTTCATTTTAGGTTGTTTCAACTCTATGAGAGGGAGTCATAAATTTTTCCTTCATAATGTCTTTTGTGTAACTGTATACCAATTCTTTATTTCAAAATAGTTGCAGCATAGTATAACTTCTATTTTATATCACTCTCTCTCTTATTCTTTTTTTTTGGTTCTCCTCCAGTATTCGTGTTATTGAAATGCAGTTACCCACTCTTAGACTTGTACTATCATCCTGAATATATAAGCTTCAATCATTCTGGCATTTTCATTTATTCAAATTACATACTCAAGTGTAATTGATTCCCTGTTCCCTTCATTTGCTTAGAGCTAGAGATTTCTTTAAAATACAGATTTTATGATACATCTCCAGCTCCTTGTTACATTTTTTAATACACTAAGGCCCCAAGATACAATTAAATAATTTGGGCAGAAGCTGAATAGTCCCCATGTGTAAGTCTTATTTGGAGTTCTGTGAAGCATTTTAAGCCAAGAGATTTCCTAAAAGCTTTTTCCTTTGCTTTAATTTGAATGGTGTTATTAAGAATGGAAGAGGAAGAATTAATTACTTGTGTTTGCTATTTCCTTTGTATTCAATAATCTGAAGAGAGGAAATAGTAGTAATTAACATTCTTTTTAGATGCCTTTAATAGCCATGTGTAAAAAAAAGTCAAAATTGTGAATTTTTTCAATAGCACAAAACTTAATATTCAGATGAAGAGGCAATGGGGTGAGATTTTTCTAGAAATAAGCAGTTGTATTTGAATATCAATCTACTGTGTGACACTGGTTAACTCCTCAATGTCTGTAATTTAATAATCTGGTTTGTGTGTGTGTTTGTTTTGTGAGAAATATAATAGTAAAATAAGACCTGGCTTCAGAACTCCCTTGCATTCATCATGCTTCAGTTCCAAAATCTGTGCAATATGCCTGCTTTCTAATGTGTTTCTCATTGATTCCTTCTTTTGGCAACACTACTGGTTTGAGACATCTGCTTCAAGCATTCTTAAAATCCTTACCTTTATTTATCCATCTGCTTTTCTTCTTGTGCAGCTATCTATACACTCACCCTAATGGAGTATCAGCAAGGTACCTGCTGTAAATACACTGGGCAAAGTACCACAAAAACTTATATTTGATATATATCTGAGGTAAGTCCACTCACAGAACAATATCATCTCATTACAGAAGTATAGGAAAACAAAAATAGCTGCCATTTGAACAGGTTCTGAACTAGGTGTTTTATATGTCATCATTTTTAATTCTCAGAAAATCCTGTAGATGCTATTATTTTCATCATTAACACAAATTCTAAGTCTGCAAGATAAAAAGAGCTATGGAGACTGGTTGCAAAACCATGTGAATGCACTAAACACTGCTGAACTGTACACTTAAACCAATTAAAATTTTTTAAACCCAAGAGAGTTTACAATTTAAGTATTTTCCCCAATGTCACAACAAGTAAGTGCAAAATCTTGTATTAAAAATCAGGAGTTTTTTTTTTTTTTTTTTTTGAGTTTGACCTTTTTTTAATTTTATTTTTAAATTGACAAATCATAATTGTTCATTCAATGAGTGAACAATTCATTGAATAATTGTTCATTCATGGGGTACATAGTGATATATCAATGTATATATATAATATATAGAGGTAAGATCAGGGTAATTAACATCCGTCATCTCTAACATTTATCATTTCTTTGTGTTGGGAATGTTCAGTATCCTCCTTCTAGCTGCTGGGAACTCCATAATATATTTCTGTTAAGTGTAGTCACCCGACAGTGTTATAGAACACTAGAACTTACTGGCTAGTTGTAATTTCGTATCTTTTAACAAATTTCTCCCTATCTCGCTTTTCCCCCTACACGTGCCAGCCTCCAATGTCCTCTGTTCTACTTTTTACTTATATGAGATCAACTGTTTCTGAACTTATGAGTGGAAACCTGTGGTTTTTAAGTTTCTGTTCCTGACTTATTTCACTTAACATAACATCCCATAACTCCATCCATGTTGCTGCAAATGACAAGATTTCATTCTTTTTTATAGGTGAACAGTATTTCATTGTGTATATATACCACAATTTATTTATTCATCTATTGTTGGACACATAGTTTGATTCCATATATTGGCTATTGTGACTATACTACTACTGCAATAAACATGGAGACACAGATATTTCTTTGATATAATGATTTTTTTTTTCCTTTTGATAGATTCCCAGCACAGAGATTCTGGATCATATGGCAGTTCTATTTGTAGATTTTTGAGGAACCCTCATACTATTCTCCATATTAATTGTACTAGAAATGGTTTTCCTCATTCTCACCAGCGTTGGTTTCTTTTTCTCTTTTTGATAATAGTCATACTAACTGGGATGAGATTGCCATTTTGATCTGTACTTGCCTGATGATTAACATTGTTAAATATGTTTTCATATTTTTTTGACCATTTTTGTGTCTTCTATTTAGAAATGTCTTTTGGGATAATTTTCTCGTTTTTTTAAATTGGATTGTTTTTTCCTTTTTCTTTCTCTGTCCTTTTCTTTCTTTCTTTCTTTCTTTGTTTTTTAATCTGTTCAGACGGTTCAGTTCCTTGTGTACTCTGGATATAAATTCCCTGTTAGGCAGGTCATTTGCAAATATTTTCTTTCATTCTGTAGGTTGTCTTTTCTGTCTGTTGATTGTTTCCTTTGTTGTTCAGAAGCTTTATAGTTGTTCTTAGAGTTTGATAGAAGCAATAAGACCTAGTATTCCATACATAACTGAGGTAACTATAGTTTATAATGATCTATTGTATATTTCAAAATAGCTAGAAAGGAATAATTTAGATGTTTCGAGCATAAAGAAAAGCAAAGATTTAAGGTTATTGATATCCCAAGTGTGTTAATTTGACCTGTGCAAATTATATGAATGTATTAAATGATCACATGTACTCCCAAAATGTGTACACTTATTAGGCGTCAATAAAAAATAACTTAAAACTTCAGTTCAGTTAGGTTTCTCTTTCCACTGCATTTTCCTACTGAGTAACATTATTGCCACAGAAGGGGCATTGACATTACTTGGGGAGTTTGGACAAGTAATGGATAACATTTTGGCACACTTTCTCATTAGAATCACTACTTTGTATTACAATTATTTCTGTACCAGCCTCCTCCACAACATCCTGGATTTCCCAAAGACAGGGACTTTGTCTTGTTCATCTTGCTGTTTAATACCTTAAGATTTTAATTGGAACACTGCAGTGTTTAACCATCCAATGTGAGTGACTCAGCAGGATCTTGGAGGACCTGATGTTAGAGATAGGCCTTAGAACTCCATGAGGCACAGAAGACAGGGGAAGAAGAGGAAAAAGTCTAGTTGAAAGGAAGTACTTGAAAATGACAATGTGAACATGAGACAACCACAGAATATATTAAAAGTAAAAATCTGTCACCTCAAGTGGAGAGTGCATTTAGATGGCGGTATGGTTTGGCTTTGTGATCCCATCCAAATCTCATGTCTAATTGTCATGTCTAATAGTCATTCTACAGTGCTATAGAACACTGGAACTTATTGTCTTGTTGCAATTTTATATCCTTTAACAAATCTCTCCTTATCTCTCTTTTCCTCCTACACTTTCCAGCCTCTAGTAATCTCTGTTAGGGGAGGACGTGGTGGGAGGTGGCTGAATCGTGGGGGCAGATTTCAGCCTTGCTGTTCTCATAGTGGTGACTGAATTATCAGGAGATCTAGTTGTTTAAAAGTGTATAGTGTTTTCCTCTTTGCTGCTCTTCCATGTAAAGATTGTACCTGCTTCCTTCCGCTTTGCCTTCTTACATGACTGTAAGTTTCCTGAGGTCTCCCCAGCCATGCTTCCTATACGGCCTGTGGAACTGTGAACCAATTAAATCTCTTTTCTTTATAAATTACCCAGTCTCAGGTAGTTCTTTATAACATTGTAACAATGGACTAATACAGAAAATTAATGCCACAGAAGTGGCACATTGCTATAAAGATACCTGAAAATGTGGAAGCACCTTTGAAACTGAGCAGAGGCTGGAACAGTTTGGAGGGCTCAGAGGAAGAGAGGAATATGTGGGAAAGTTTAGAACTTCCTAGAAACTTGTTGAATGGTTTTGACCAAAATGCTGAACAGTGAAGTTCAGGCCAATGAGATCTCAGATGAAGATGAGGAACTTCTTGGGAACTGGAGTAAAGGTCACTCTTGCTATACTTTAGCAAAGAGTCTTGAGTCATTGTGCTACTGCTCTAGGAATCTGTGGAACTTTGAACTTGAGATTAAAAGATTAAGGATATCTGGCAGAAGAAATTTCTAAACAGAAAAGTGTTCAAGATGTGACCTGGCTGTTTCTAAAAGGCTATACTCATTTGAACAATCAGAAAAAATGACCTGAAAGTGAAACATATTTAACAGGGAAGCAGAGCATAAAAGTTTGGAAAATTTGCAGCCTGACCTTGCAGTAGAAAAGAAAAATCCATTTTCTGAGGAGGACTTCAAATCAGTTGAAAAATTTAAATAAGTAAAGAGGATTCAAATGTTACTAGTCATATCATATCAATAGAATAATGTCATAATCTATTATTGACAAGACAATGGTGAAAATGCCTCCAAGGCATTTCAGAGACCTTCATCAAAGCCATTCCCATCACAGGCCAAGAGGTCTTGGAACAAAAAATGGTTTAATAGGTCAGACCCAAGACCCCGCTGCTCTGTGTAGCTTCAAGACATCGTGCCCTGCATCCCAGCTGCTCCAGATCCAGCTATGTCTAAATAGGACCAAAGTATAGCTCAGGTGATGGCTTCAGAGGGTGCAAGCCCCAAGCCTTGGTGGCTTCCACATGGTGTTAGGCCTGCCGGTGTGCAGAAGGCAAGAATTGAGGTTTGGGAGCCTCCATCTCAATTTCAGAGGATGTATAGAAACACCTGGATGATCAGGCAGAAGTCTGCTGCAGGAATGGAACCCTCATGAAGAACTTCTACTAGGAAAGTGCAGAAGGGAAATGTGGGGTTGGAGCCCCCACATAGAGTCCCCAGTAGGGTACTGCCTAGTTGAGCTATGAGAAGAGGGCTACCGTCCTCCAATCCCAGAATGGTAGATCCATCGACAGCTTGCACTGTGAACCCAGAAAAGCCGCAGGCAGTCAATGCCAACTCACAAAAGCAGCCACAGGGTCTTTACCTTGCAGAACTGCAGGGGTGGAACTTCCCAGGGCCTTAGGAGCCCATTCCTTGCTTCAGCATGCCCTGGATGTGAGTCATGGTATCAAAGGAGATTATTTCAGAGCTTTGAGATTTAATAACTGTTCTGCTGGGTTTTGGACTTGCATGGGGCCTGGGTCCCCATTGTTTTGATTGATTTATCTCTCTTGGAACAGGTCTATTCACCCAATGCCTGTATCCCCAGTGTATCTTTAGAGTAACTAACTTGTTTGTGCCTGTACAAGCTCATAGGTGAAAGGGACTTGCCTTGTCTCAGATGAGACTCTGGACTCGAACTTTTGAGTTAATGCCAGAATGAGTTAAGACATTGGGGAACTGCTGGGAAGGCATGGTTGTGTTTTGAAATGTGAGAAGGACATGAGATTTGGAACATGCCGGGGTAGAATAACATGGTTTGCCTCTGTGTTCCCGGCCAAATCTCATGTCTAATTGTAATTCCCAATGTTGGTGGAGAGACTTGGTGGGAGGCAACTGGATCATGGGGATGTACTTCCACCTTCCTGATCTCTTGATAGTGTGTTCTCATGAGATCTGGTTGTTTAAAAGTATGTAGCACTTCCCCCTGTGCTCTCTGTCTTCTGCTTCACCATGTAAAGATTGTGCCTGCATCCCCTTTGAACTCCGCCATGATTATAAGTTTCCTGAGGTCTCCCCAACCATGCTTCCTACACATCCTGTGGAACTGTGAGCCAATTAAACCTCTTTTCTTTATAAACTACACAGTCTCAGGTAGTTATTTATAGCAGTGCGACAATGAACTAATACACATAGGTACTGGGAGACGTAGATATAAGTCAGAACACAGTAGATCTTAAATGCTGTAAGTTTCAACAGACTCAGACTCACTGAATTGTATGTGCTACACCTGATTACCCACTTCTTGGTTCAAAAAAAATCTAGAGTAGTTTCATTAAGCAGATCTTAAACAGAACAACTCAAAATAAATTAACAGATAATCTAAATGTTACTCTACTATAAGCATAGAATTCACTCTGAGAATTTTCCAGATAATATTATGAAACAGTTAGTGATTGTAATGATAATGAAAGATCCTTAGAAAGAGTAAATTGCTTATAATATTTAGCAAGAGACACTGTTAGAATGTGAGCTGTGGACTGCATCATACCATAAAGTATGATACCTTTTAATTACTGAAAATATTTTTTAAACTACATTTTTCTAAATCTTCAGAAAAATAACTAAAATTTATTTATGCCGATTATTTGAGAACCTCATGTGTCTTCTGAGTAATCAAAGAAATACTAAATTATTTGATATTACTTAAAAATAGATTCTATACTATTTCAGTTCTCTAAAAAACTGGTATTCCACACATGATATCTATGCCATATATATTAATTAGAATGTTTAATCACTCTGAGAACTTCATTCTTTAAAGTTGCTGAGTGTTAAAACTTTCACTCTGCTCCTCCCACATCAATATCTGAGATATTAAATTTGGGGAGTAGATTCAAAGTCATCTGCAAGATCTGAGCAGTATAATCTTGAATACCTTTCCTTTCTGCCTCTTTGTTTTCTAAGTTCAGATTGGCATGCAAATCCATCTATATCATCTATGGCATGGTCATGACCATTATATAATTATGTATGGATTGCAGAGATGATTATATTTTTAATTTTTATGTAAATGTCTTTGGTTATCATGAGAAGTTTAAAATATTTTTAAAAATCATAATCTATTATTGACAGGAAACTTAATTAACCATTCTCAACATGCATTTCTCTGTGTTCATATTTCAAAGAGGCTGATTTATTTGAGCTATTGTCATTTCATTACTTCGAGGCTTAGAAACTGTTGTTCTGTATTTCCTTTACCTGTACATATCTAATATTTAATCTTTTATCAGTTATTTTCTTCTATAACGATAGATATCAAAGCATTTAAGAAATGGTCAGAGTTACGACCAGGCTTTTATCAATGAGAGAAATTAAATGTATATTGGACTGAACATAAGGGACTTATAAGGAATTTTTAAAATTCAAATAGAATTTTAATAAAAAAGACAAGGAGGTATAATCACCGCATGAGACCTAGGAAGCCAAAGGAATCTTATGTAAAAAAAAATTATAAAGTAGTTGATCAAGGCATTTTTACCTATAGTGTAGCAAGTAGTTACTACTCAATTAATAGCCACATACCCTTCTTCTATGTAACTCAGCTCACTTTCAGTTACACAGGGCCAAGGAACTAGTCCAGATCAATGGACCATCAGCAAAAGTGACATATGTCATTTATGGGCTTAGTCACAGAAAAACAATGTCAATTTACTACACCCTGTGTTCTGTTGAAAATCCCAAAGAAGCTGAGTGTTTCTAACGGCACCACAGCTGGGTCATGGAAGAGCTTTCTTTACCCTGGAAAACCAAGTGACTTTGAGCAGTAAAGCCCTGTTACACACAGAGCAGCACGGAGCAAGCCACATAATAAAATATTCATGCATTCAGCCACTGAATTTTCGGAGTTGTTATCTCAGCATAGCCTAACTTAACCTCATCAGAAGACAAATTGGTACTAGAATTGGAGTGATTATGTAACAAAACATAAAATATACAGTGTTGGCCCTAGTAAAACTAATATATAAAGCTGAAAAGATGATGATTTATGTTATGCAGTAGTAAAACATTTGATAAAACGCTTCCTTGTGGTAGTCTAGAAGGCAGATGTTCTTCCTGTTTTAATAGAATCAGAATTTGAGAAAACACACTTCCATATTGCCTGAAGGAGGTGAGCTAGAAGAGGACTGGCCAGGATGCATGAAAAAATACAAGATCATATTATAGAAACTTTGGCTGTTGAAATTTTGGAAAAACAAAGTATTTTAAGGCCTTAAGTTGTTGAAAGAAAGAAAGAAAGGAAGGAAGGAAGAAAGAAAGAGAGAGAGAGAGAGAGAGAGAGAGAGAGAGAGAGAGAAAGAAAGAAAGAAAGAAAGAAAGAAAGAAAGAAAGAAAGAAAGAGAAAGAAAGAAAGAAAGAAAGAAAGAAAGAAAGAAAGAAAGAAAGAAAGAAAGAAAGAAAGAAAGAAAGAAAGAAAGAAAGAAAGAAAGAAAGGAAAGAAAGAAAAGAAAGAAAAGAAAAGAAAAGAAAAGAGAGAGAAAGAAAAAGGGCTAAGAAAGGCTTTGAGTGCCTTAAGGAAAAGATGAGATTCAAACTGTAGCCTCCTCACTAAATCCAATAATCTCAAAGTGACTGGCACTGAATTGAGGGCAGCTGGAGGGTGAGAAAGCAAATCTATACAGCAGATCTGTGAATCGTATTCTGAAAAGAGCATGGGGTATGATTGTTAGTAGGCAAAACTAACTGAATAAGGTGAATGAGAAGGTTACTAAATTTTGGAATAATTAATTAATACCGAGAAAAAAAGTTATTCTCAGGAAGAAGAGGTGATGATGAGCAGATTTGAAAGGTTTATATCACGGAAACAGTACTAGCTAAATATTGTCATTAGGACCTGTCCTCCTAATTGCTATATTCAATGGCAGTGAAGTGGATACTTTAAATGGATAATATCAGGTTATTGGTATTATGCTGATATTATTATGGTTATTAAAGGTCAAGAACCATATAGAATGAGGGATTCACCTAATTAGTCAAGAGTGCATGTCATCAATTTGTTACTTGTCATTTAAAACTTAAACTTTTTTTTGGTAGACTAATAGTATGGCAGAAGAGCAAATGAAGGAAAGTATATTTATTACTCATGTTCTTTAAATACATAGCCACTCAGCTGCCCTCACAATTGAAGCCATTAAATATTAAGTTCAATCATTCTGAGCTCGTCTTTGAAAACCAACAGAGAGGTGGGGTGAGACTGAAGCAACAATTTCAATAAAATTCCTAATGGAATAACAAACAGCAGGCAAGTTCTCAGACTTATGCTGAGGTTGATTTGCAAACTCATTTTCATTTTCTCTTTATATAGTTATACAAAGTGGGTCAAAGAGTGCAAAGGTTCATGGATAAGCTAATGCTTAGTGGGCTTTACTGAGTTTCTCTTGTTAGAACTGATAGTATCGTAATAGGGAAAAAAAAAATCCCTTCATGGTTTAAAAGGTAAGAGAAAGGAGACAGCTTTTTCAATTAATCACTGTGTTATTTCATGGAGATATAATTTCTTCTCTCTGTCTCCTTTAAGTAAAGGGGGCTGGTAGCACGCCCTATATCTTAGCACTACCGGGGAGACAGATATTATGATTTCATATAATTATATTTTTATAGAAATCAAAATAGGACATTCTCAACAAATGTTCTCACCTCAAACTGTTCTTTGCACCCTTAGAAACTACTGCCAGACTTTCAAAGCTGGCATGTGCCTGAAGCATCTCATTAGATAGTAAGACTATCAGCCACTCCATAAAGCTATAATGGAAACAAAATCCCAAAACTTGAGATTCCTTCCCTGACGGAGTGATCACTATAGTTTTCTCTCCTTGAAACAAATGAAGTTAGGCCTAACACCATTGGAGTAAAGATGCTCGAGTTTCTCTGAAACTATTATGGGAGGAAAGACATATGAGTGAGAAAATGAAAAGACGTTCTGTGAGTGGTAACAAAATGATTCAGAGTACTTACCTCTGAATATCAATAGAATTGCGGTTTGTTGAAGCAGGACGTATCAGTTACCTTGACAGGGACAGGGAAGACTCTCTCTTTGCCCAGCATTTGAGTTCCTAATCCTGTTTGACAGCCATTATAATTATAGTAACAATAATAATATTTCATATATGTTGAATTTGTTCCTTATGCTGGTAATACAAGAATCATTATCTTCATTTTGAAGACAAGAAAACTGAGGCTCAGAGAAATTAAGTAATTTATCTAAGGTCTGTTAGACATCAGTGGCAGTACTGGGCTTTAATCTGAGTTCTATTTGGATCAGAGTATCTTGCCCATTAAAATTTGGAGGCTCGTCCTCTTACATCTGTGTTAACTTCTAAATTGTCTGTATTTAATAGTTTTGTGCACCTATATATGTGCATCTTTGGCCGTTTGGGAAGAGGGTTCATCTTTTACATGCAATTTTTTAAGAGTGGTATCAGTTCAAAACCGTATCTGCTCAAATATTGGAAAAGGAGAATAATTTTCATCAGTCTTTATTGATTCTATTATCTGTTTGCTGCTTCTGTGAGGTCTCTCAACTATGCCTGCATGTGACTGTCCATTTGCATTAAACCACTGCAAAATCTCCTGTGTTGAACAGGTATTTTACATGTTCATTCCGTATCGATTAGCAATGTTTGCTCACAAACACTGTGCCAGTTTTGTCTTGTTCTACTTTCCTTCTTTCTGTATATTGCTCTTCTATACAGTGAGGAGAACACATCATTACATATTCCAGTTTTGAAGTCTCTCCTATGAGCAACTAAAGAAACTCTATTTGCAATAACAATTTTGCATTTTACTTTTAATTTGAAACATTCATGTGATTCAAAGATCAAGATATTAGAAAATCTGTACATCGAGAAGTCTTGCTCCAAGTCTTGTTCCTTTTCACTGTGTCTGACCCTACCCCTTGCTTTCTACAGACAAGAATTGTAGGCTGGGTGCAGTGGTTCACGCCTGTAATCTCAGCACTTTGGGAGACCAAGGTGGGCGGATCACGAGATCAGGAGATCAAGACCATCCTGGCTAACACAGTAAAACCCCATCTCTACTAAAAATACAAAAAGTTAGCCGGACGTGGTGGTGGGCACCTGTAGTCCCAGCTACTTGGGAGGCTGAGGCAGGAGAATGGTGTGAACCTGGGAGGCGGAGCTTGCAGTGAGCCAAGATCTCGCCACTGCACTCCAGCCTGGGCAACAGAGCGAGATTCCATCCAAAAAAAAAAAAATTGTATTAGTTATATATACTTATTTTCAATTTTTCCTTTTGCAAATATGAGAGAAAACCAATATATATTCATTTATTTTTCTTTATTACTTACTCAGTAGTAGAAAACTACACTGTTATTTTGAACAACTCTCAATATTATCATTCCTAGGCTCATTTTATTTGCGTTTCTGTTATTCATGATCCCTCCTAAATTTCTAAGTCAGATTGTATTTATTATTGTTCTGTCTTTGACAGAGCTTAAAGATTACTTAAGACATGCAGATTTTCAGAACAAACACCAACTTTTATATTTATTTTTTGTTTGTTGGTTATGCTTTCTTTTGTCTCATCTCTAAGTCTTTGGATGGATGAAAAGCTGCATGTAAGTAAATATGTTAATAGTGCTTTCATAAATTGATTTACAGAATAGGAGATTCAAATTTTAAAGATATATAGCCATAAAACTTTATTGGAAATAGTGAGAGCAAGGATCTTAACATATACCGTCCCCTTTATATGTGAAATAATGACATATTAAACTTCGGAAATTCTCAATTCTTTATATAAGTTAATTTATATTTGGAATCTGTTTAAAAAAATAGTATGTGCAGTATTTTCCCCAAGTTACCTAGAAATCTGATTTAAATTGTCAAGAATTAGTGCTTTTCTTAGCACAGTTTGGCTGAGAGTATGTAGTCTCAGGATAACCAGCAGTAAAATAAATATTTTGAATCCACCAATTATATTCAATATTGCAAGCTTTGTAGAGTAAGTGCTGGTTTCACTGCCTGTTGACTTCAGTTGTTGGTGGGATATGTAAGTAGAAACAATTCCAGGAGAATTTCACTTTGTCAATAGATCTCTTGGAAAAATCTATATTCTCAGTAAATCTAATGTATCACATTAACAAGAGATTATTACAAACAGATTAAAGCTATTAATAATAGAATGCAATTTAGCTTAGAGTCTGTATAATATCCACGCGTACCCAGGATATAGTCACAGGAAAATGAAAACAGACATGAAATTTAAAAAAAAATCTATCAATTGGCAGTTATTTGTCAAGAATCTCAGGTATAAACTCTGCAGCTAAAGGTCAGAAGAGTTTTTGGTTTTTTACTTGCTATTAAAACTTAGTGGTGATATACTGAGGCTGTTCACACTACTCTGATTAAGGAAGCAACCTTGGAAGATAGAAATGTCAGAATTAGAAACAAGGTTCATGAATACCAAAGGATTTTTGTATTTGTGTAGTATGTTAGGGGATTAATTTTTATATCTAAAAACCCTTTCCTCTAGAAATTAATCTTTAAAAATATAGCAAATCCCTGTTGAGTCTTGGAAAATATGACATTTCCAAGTATAGAATTCAAATGAGTCATTCATGTTAAAAAATGTCTCTGTAGTCAAAGAGACACCAGATAAGTAAAATAAGGTCTCTGCAAAATCTCAGTTAAGACAAATTTTGCTGTAATAAGTAAAGTGTCATTTTTTGCCCCTCTCTAGAAATGTAAGTACTTTTAATCTCCCCTTGGCTCCACTGTGGTATTTAAAGATGACTTTCCCTTCTTTGAAAATGACTTCAAGTGATGTGTTTATGTCTTTTGCTGTCTGGAATATGCCTTTTCCATCTCACACCAGATGGTGAGACTCTATCTGTTTCAAGTTTCTCTTCATTGCTACCTCCCCCATAAAGACTTTCTCAATATCCTTGAATTGGATATGATTTCTAATTTTTCTTAACTACCGGAGAACTGTGTTTGCACATTTTTTGGAACTCTTGAAATACTCAAATGTACACCTCTTTTTCTACCTTAAACTCTAAACTACTTCAATGCAAGTGCAGTCTTATACATTTGGCAAAATAATTTATACCTATTAAGAGCCCACAGAATGGCTAGTAAATGAGTTGACTTGAATATAATTCAACATTGGTCAACATGGGTGTAGTAAAGAGAGGAACAGTGTTTTATATTTGTGCCATTTATGCATACGACTTTGATCTTTAGTAAGCTTTAATCTTTTTTACAATGACTCAATTTTGATATTTAATAAATATAAATATCAAAATAAATCTTGATATTTAATAAATACAAATAAATTTGATATTTAATAAATATACGTTTAATAAATATCAAATAAATTTGATATTTAATAAATATAATAAATATAAATTAAATATACATTTAATATCCATAAAATAAGAGGACTGATGAGTACTTTAATACATTTTGAGATAAGTAAAAGTGTATAAAATAATACAAAAGTAATTGGTCAGTATACAATCTACAGTTTCCAATGGATCCCTAATGCTTTGTAAATAATCTACTTGATCACTTTTTGTGGTTGAAATTTATTTTGGGTAAAAATATAAAGTCATTGGCAAATTATTGTTGAGCACACATCATATGCCCAGTATATTCTAACTGAAGTAAATGATGGAATAGGAACCCACAGCATTGAGAGCCACTTATTACTGATCGCATGCAGATTCAGATCTATAAGAAAAGGTATCCAAGTCCAAAATCCATGATTCGAAAAAATAACAAAATACATTTACCAAAGGTCTGTCTTATAGATTTGTGCTGGGTGACTTTTTATGAAATAGGAAAGAATTAAAATACATATTCTTACCTGCTAGGCAATTTTTCATTTCCTTAGCCTAGAGCTACTTTGAAATATGAAAGTTGTGTGTACTTTTATGTTTTTCTTCTAAAGCATAGTTTTATTCCAATTATAATAGCTATCAGTATGCAAAGTCATGGAGATCAAAAAAGGGAAGAAAATGCTTCCATTAAACTTTCATTACTGTCTTTCATAGATTGAAACTAGAAAGTTTGGTGGCTATGTGTGAATTGCTTTTAATTCATATTTATGTAGAAACATTTTTGAAAATGTTAGTGATCTAACAATAAGACACCTGAGAGTATAAAACAAGACCATGTTGATTGGATTAGAGGCAAAACTAAAAAAGTAATAGCCTCATTATTTTTGTGCTAAGCATCCCCAGATTAAGTGACCCTTGCATCCAGCAGCTGAATAAACTTTTTTGCTGCCATTGCAGAGTAAGACATGTTGCATGCATTTTCTACAGTTTCAAAAGTGGGTATATTTTTCATGCCTGTTATTTTGACATAAGCCTCAATTTTAATAGTATTTCAACAAAAATATGTTTTGGGAGGATTATTTTTATTATTGATAAGATTCTGACAATGATTGATGATTTATACTTCTAACCCATTCATAAATGCTTCAGTGCTTTGATTGCCTTTGGAAGTAAAACTAAGACCTAAGGTGAAATATTCTACTCTTTTGAAGCATGACTTGGACCTATAAGAACAAAATTCAAATCAATAGCAACATAGCTTCAGTGTTACAATAACTGAAGAAGTGGTTATCATATTTTACCTCTTATATACAAATCTGATTCCACAAAATGCATTTAGATAATTGTAATGCATGCTCCTTAGTTCTTCATGTGGTATTTTGAGGAACAAGCTAGATGTAAAATTGATATCAGATTGTCAAAATAAAAATCATTGTTCTACTTCAGTGGAATAATCTTGGTTGCTCACTTGATTTTATCTCACCTTCCATAGAGTAGTTAGAATTGAGCATCATCATTCCTTAAGGTCAACAACATGTAACGGACATAATTTTGATTTCAATTTTTATAAATAACAGAAAGAGAAGAATTTTGTTTGGAAAACGAAATAAGTGGTGTTAATATTTTCTAAGAAGAGGAGAGGTTTGACTATGGAATAGCAAATGCATAGCAGTTTTGGTTTGGACATGCAGGGTGGAGGTCCACTTTGGAAATGTACATATTTAAGAATCGTCAGTGAATATATGGTGTTTAAAGCCATGTGGATAGATGAGATAATCTGAAGAATAAATGTAGATAGATAAAAGATAAAATCTGAAGGCAGAATTTTATGGGAATGAAACATAAAGAGGTCAATAAAGAAGGAGGATCTTGGCCGGGCGCGGTGTCTCACATCTGTAATCCTAGCACTTTGGGAGGCGGAGGCAGGCAGATAACGAGGTGAGGAGACTGAAACCATCCCGGTTAACACGGTGAAACCCCGTCTCTACTAAAATACAAAAATTTAGCCGGGCGTGGTGGCATGCACCTGTAGTCCCAACTACTCGGGAGGCTGATGCATGAGAACTGCTAGAACCCAGGAGGCGGAGGCTGCAGTGAGCCGAGATGGCGCCACTGCACTCCAACCTGGGCGACAGAGTGAGATCCGTCAGAACAAAACAAAACAAAACAAAACAACACAAGGATGTTTTACATATATACCCAGTAGTGGGCTGATTGCTAGATCTCATAGGAAAAGAAATCAGTATATTGAGAACATAGCTGCACTCCCATGCTTACTGCAGTATATTCACAATAGCCAAGATACGAAATCAACCCGTGTCCAACAATGGGTAAATGGATGTATTAGTCCGTTCTCATGCTGCCATGAAGAAATACCTGAGATTGGGTAATTTATAAAGAAAAGAGGTTTAATTGACTACAGCATGGCTGGAGAGACTCAGGAAACTTACAAGCATGGGGGAAGGCACCTCTTCACAGGGCATCAGGAGAGAGAATGAGTGCCAGCAGGGGAAATGCCAGATTCTTCGAAAACCATCAGATCTCTTGAGAACTCACTCACTTTCATGAGAACAGCTTGGGGGGAACCACCCCCATGACTCATTACCTACAACTGCCTCCCTCCCATGATTTGGGATTATGGGAACTACAATTCAAGATGAGATTTGAGTGGGAATACAACCAAACCACAACAATGTATAAAGATAATGTGGTATGTATGCACAGTGGAATATTATTCAGTCATAAAATATAAACTTTGTCATTTGTCACAACATAGATGAACTTGGAGAACATTATTTTAAGTGAAATGAGCCAGATACAGAAACACGCTTTTGTATACTTCGTGATCAGATACTTCATGGCTTCAATCACATGTGGAATCTAAAAAAGACAAAAAACGTTCATATCATAGAACTGTGATTATCAGAGACTAGGAGGAGGAAACGGTGAGAATGAGGACAAGTTGGTCAATGGGTAATAATTTATCATTAGATAGGAGAAATAAGCTCGGGGTGATTTTACTTAGATAACATTGAGGGATTGTTAGGCAGTGCTGAGACTTGATGAGATTTGTAGTCATGAATTTAAAGTGATACCTGTCAGAATGGCTGTGTATACTGCTCTAGTTGCATTTGGATGTATGAGTAGAGGTATAGTGTGAACACAAGGAATGTGTGCAATCAGGGTAAAAGTTATGCAGGGCAAGGAGGGTAGATGTCAAGGGAGTTGAGAGAATATGCAAGTTAGTGATGATAATGTTGGAATATAGAATCTTCTCTGGATAAAAATGATGCCAAACTTACAATGGAGTTAACACAGTAGATAAGTGGGTTGAAAGTCCTAGTGAAGTTAGAGAATTATGGAACTAGAGATAGTAGAACAAATGAATTGGAAATATAGAAAAAATAGGTGGAGAACAAGATACTTAAAATTGGCATAGTTAACATGTCAGGAATTTTGGCGTAATCAGTGATGCAAAGTCTGGTCATGATGGTGAGATAAAGAGGGTTGGAAGTGAAGAAGTTAAGGGACTAAGAAGTCAAAGTGCTAAACAGAAGTAGTATAGACACAAAGACGGCAAGCCATGTACTAAAACCTTCATTGGCGTTTATTATATATTAACACGTATGTTAACAAAGAGGTTAATATATGTGTTCCTTAATGAAGGATGGCTGATAATGTCAGTGAGGAATACCTAATGTTAGGTATTTCTAAGAGGAATGGAGGGAGTAGAAAAATAAACAATGGCCTGGAAACATAAGCTAGGATCAAGAAATACATTGAGTCTGGGCCCTGAGATACAATAGAAATATGAGAAAACCAAATCATCTCTTGAAAGGCTTCCAACTAATACAAGTGTGCTAAAGGGATGATACAATGACTTTCACCAATGACAAACCAGGGGTCCCAGAAGTATGGAGAAAAGCTTTTGCTTAGGTTAGGAATGGGAAATGAGTCAGAACAGTGTCTATGCAAAGCCACATAGGAATGAGGATCTAGATGAAGGTGTCTGACCTCTTGTAGTGACTGAGATAAATAGGAATGTAAGGCCCAATGTGATCAGTCTTTGCTGGACTTTTTGCCAAAAGTAGGTTTTCACTTTCTTGGGATTGGTCTGTAGCCAATGTGTTGACACCAGATGAAAATTACTGGGGTCAACAGGCAAGAAAGTTGGTTTGAGAGCGTACCAGGAACACTAGTAGCTCTGAAGAACTCTTTAAAAACTGATCTGTGAAATGTTGGGGCTTGAGTAAAAAACATTACTATATATGTGGAACCAAGGCAACCTTCTTCAATCTTTCTGGGAGTGTGTTGGTGGAAGAAAAATTGAAGGACAATCTTATCAGGATCACTTGGAGTCTATGTTGTAGATGTTGTTAAGGTTTAAGGTTAGGGGAAATCTGAGGAGAGAACATATATTTCTCTACAGAGTCTGAGTCCTTGACTTTCACTGATAACAATGGAAATACTTTACCTTGTTGGAAAATGTACATGATCATCCCTTTTGCCCCTGCAGATATTTTTCTTCTTTTCCCACCATGCTCTGTGCCCTGAGTGCTGATTTGCATGAATTGCATCCTTTGTCTTCTAGATACTATCTGGGCTTGGCCAACAGAAGATTGGAGACAAAGAGGAAAACAAGCCCACAGTTTTATTTTCCCTGTTACTCTCCCATGGGATTCTGCATGAGTGATTGTGTCTCATAACTGAAGAACATATAATCTATTATTTGGCCTTCTACACACAGCTTTTTTACTCTCCATTATCTGCTAATTGACCCTTGCCTTTGTTCCTTCAAGCCACCAGGTGTTCATATGTTCCACTATTTCTAGTCCTGGAATACTGTATTATACATTGTGGATTCCCTATACTCTGCATACAGCTTTGAAAATAGTTTTCTTAAGTTACTTAATTTGAGTATAGTGTTTCCTATTAGAAGAATGGTAAATGCAATACCGTAGTTATTTTCTGTTTCCATAACACAAAATTACATATTGGGTAATTTACAATAAACAGACCTTTACTGGCTTATGATTCTATAGGCTGGGAAGTCCAGAATTGAGGGACTGGCATCTGGTGAAGACATTAGAGCCCCATCATCTCATAGCAGAAGGTGGAAAGGCAAAAGAGGGTGTGAGAGAGAGAGAGCATGAGTGCACACAGGAGGAGGCCAAATTTGTCCTTTTATAAGAAATTCACTCTCGTGATAATGGCGCCAAGCCACTTACACAGGTGATTTTCCATGACTCAGACATCTCCCATTAAGTCATAATTCCCAATACCACTGAATAGAGGATCAAGTTTTCAAGACATGAACTTTGGGGGCCACATTGAAACCATAGCATGCAGCAAGTGGTATTAGGGGCAACACCAAGAAAAACCTTAAATGAGATTCTGGGATTGGGTGTTTCGTATATTTGAGAAATGATAGATAACCCTTTTGCTATGGAGAAATGGGGATGAATAAACCACAGTATGTGGTAGCATGCATATTTGCATGTGACATTCAACGAAGTCAGGTGGAAGCAAAAATGTTTGGAGATCAAGGGCTGTGGTGATCTGTTACTACTGCCACATAGTGGCTATAGATTTTGGCCTCAGCTGGCTATTACGAAGGCTATACAGCACAACCACCCTTTGACATATTGATGGTTTTTTATTAGATGGTCAATAAAGCTTGTTGAAATAATTACTAATACACAGTTGGAACTGCACAGCAATCATTATCTTATTATTGATTCAACTATATGTTCATTGTTTTAGGTGGGGTAAAGGTTTTGGTGTTTAAGCTTGTAACGTCATCTGTGCCCTGGAACCTCAATTAACCTCATTCAATTCTGATATAAGATGTTAAACTAAGGCAATTCATTACTATGTAAACATAATTTACCAGCATATATACCAATGATAAATTAAGAAAATGTCACACTTACTGTGCTATGGGCAACATTGAGCAGCCCATTAAATTATTAGCTTTAGTAGACTGTTGCACAGCAAACTTTGTTGAAAAGGAACTATCTATCATGTTAGATGTAATTTCTTCTATTTCTCTTCCCATTTTCTCCCTGGTTCCAGAAAACTAGAAGGTAGTATGGTACAGTTTGGATACTGACTCATCCATATATCTCTCCAGGACAAGTTAATTTACTACATCTAAGTCATGTTTTTCTCATCTGCGTAACTTCATCATTATAGTACCTTCTAGTGTTTTGGCAAGAATAAAAATAGGACAATGAACATGGCCAGTGAAGTGTCCAAACAATATACAATGTGCCGTGAAATTTCTACCCATAACCCCTGCCCCAAATTTTACCTTGGGAAAATCACTCAAGCTTTATCAAGGTCATTTATGACTTATGAATAGAATACGTTAGAACACATAGATTGATAATGCTGTAATAAGTGGGAGAAAATAGAAAGAGAGAATCTGGCATTCTGGAAATTATACAGTCTTTTAAAAATACTTAACAGCAGGAATCATTTGTTTTGCTAGAATGTTTATCTGAAATTACAAACATGTCATTTAGGCATTGTTATGGGTTAAACTGTGTCTCCAGAAAAAAATGGTATGCTAATTTTAACTCCCAGTACCTCAGAATATGATATTATTTGAAAATAGGGTCATTGCAGATATAGTTAGTTAAGATAAGGTCATGCTGGAGTAGGAGTAGTCGCTAGTCCACTATGACTAACATCCCTCGGAGATGATTATGTGAAGACAGACACATGGATAACACCCTGTGATAATGAAGATGAAGATTAGAGTAATGCAGCTGCAAGCCAAATAACACCAAAGGTTGCTGGCAACTACTGGTAGCTAGGAAGAAGCAAAGAGGAATTCTCCTTACACATTTCAGAGGGAGCATGACCTTGACAACACCTTAATTTTGGACTTTTAGACTCTTTGAAATAATAAATGTTTGAAATAATAAATGTTATTTTAAACCACTGCATTTGTGATGCTTTGTTATGGTATCCCTAGGAAACCAATATGGAGCTAAAGGTTAGATACAAATACAGTAGTAGAGATCAGTGGGAAATATCTTTTAGCACTCTGCCTAGCTGTATAGAATCACTCACATAGGCATGGTCCCCCGCCATTTAAGGAGGTGACAATTGCAAACACAAAATATATCCCACATGGAACAGAGATTATAGCATTTCTCTGATGTAAAGCATGTGGTAGTTTTGGGTATTTTTCTTTAAGTTTTTTCTGTTTACTCCCTATCATTTAACTAATTAGATAATGGTTTCAGATATCTTTCTTATTTCTTATCACGACTATTATTCAGTCCAAATGATGATTTAGGCAAATTTAAAATATTTGATTATAGCTTCCTCAAAGACAATGGCTCAACTCATCCTACATTCCAAATTTAGAACTTTCAAAATAAATAAAAATTAATGGCTCTGGTAATCACCAAAAAGAACAATAAATACATTTATTAATATATTTACTTTTTTGACATGGAATCTTGCTCTACTGCCCAGGTGGGAGTGCAGTGGCACGATCTCAGCTCACTGCAACCTCTGCCTCCTGGGTTCAAGCAATTCTCTGCCTCTGCCTCCCGAGTAGCTGGGATTACAGGTGTCCACTACCATGCCCAGCTACTTTTTTGTATTTTTAGTAGAGATGGGGTTTCACTATCTTGGCCAGGCTGGTCTTGATCTCCTGACCTTGTGATCCACCCACCTTGGCCTCCCAAAGTGCTGGGATAACAGGCCTGAGCCACTGCGCCCGGCAATACATTTATTATAAAACTTACTATCTTAATAAAGATATGATGTTTTATAGTGTTCCCCTCTTTATTGTTCTTCATCACCATCAGAAAAACTCACAAAAGAAAGAAAGTGTGCATTGTTATACTTAGAAAATAATTTTCAAAGTGGGGGTACATTGCTAAATATGCATGTTGTTTAGGTCAGACATATTGAAGAGTCATAATTTGAAGATAAATATTAAAACATCTTTTTAATTAGTTAAAGGCATTTCTGCAAATGCCTGGGGATCATTCGTATGCTGACACTTCTGCTGACACTAGAGTGCTTTTTGGATGATCTTCATGGGAGAATGTTCTCGAGATAAGTGCACTTTGGAGAAAGTACAATAGTGTCAATATTGCTAAATTATAAAAGGTTTAATATAGTTTCCATAGGAAAAACCCTGTGGAATATTCCTGGCAAGATAATTTGGGAAGATAATCAAGCCACATAGACTAGAAGAGCAGTCAGGAAGGAAATCAGATGTAAATGGGAACCACAGGAAGCTGAATCATTTAAGTATGCTTGCTTTATTTACAAATGGACTGAGAAAAGTGTTTCTTTAAATAAAAAGTAGTTTTCCAAGGGAAAGATTAAATATCCTTAACACAGAATAAGAATAAAGAAACAAATGCCAAACATTCAGCTACAACAAACTGTGAAATTAGTTTTCCTCTGCCTAATGGAGAACAAATGGTTTTCCATGTTTATTACTTATCAAGCACATTCCTCAGGGAATAATTTATTCCCACAAAAGCTATGAATGACCATTTTGTATTAGGCTTACTTCACCAAAATAGCAGAATTCTAGCTTCTATACTTTTAATTCAATAATAATGTGCGGTCTTTTACAAACGCAGATGATAAAGTAGTTTTTAACAGTATTTTCCAGGCCAGGCTCTGTGGCTCATGCCTACAATCCCACTTTGGGAGGCCGGGGCGGGCAGATTGCCTGAGCTCAGTAGTTCGAGACCAGCCTGGGCAACAAGGTGAAAGCCCATCTTTACTAAAATACACACACACACACACACACACACACACACACACACAAAATTAACTGGGCATGACAATGTGAGCCTGTAGTCCTAGCTACTTGGGAGGCTGAGGCAGGAGAATTGCTTGAACCCGGGAGGCGGAGGGTGCAGTGAGCCGAGATCATGCCACTGCACTCCAACCTGGGCAACTGAGTCAGATTCCATCTCCAAAAAAAACAAAACAAAAAAATCCCCAGGATTTTCCAGGACAATGCAACCCAGAGCGTGGTGTACAGACTAGGGCAGCTCTGCAAGTTATTTGCTGCCAGGATGCGGTTAGTACAAAAATCACAAGTTTAAAAAACTTACCTAGCAATTGGACATTCTCACAATAGCTAAGCCTGTGGTCAGTGGACTCTTCTTGAATAGGTTCTAGACCAGTTCGGGGTTGTTGAACTTAAGTGATGAGTTCCACACAGCAGGAATTACATACTAATCATGCACAGTTGGATCATGTATTTGTCTGTGCCAGGAAAGAAAAAAATATGTCTGTATTATATGTAGTTTGAAAAGTACTAGTATACTAGGAATAGCACGGAGTTTGAAGTCATAGACATCTTGATTCAAATCTAACACTACATTTTTTCAAATCTCATGTGATCCTGAAAGAGTTTCTTAAATTTAAAAATGAAGATAGTAATATTTATCTCAGAGGATCATTGAGATCCTCATATGGAATAATTTGACTGTAAATAACACAGTTATTCACCAGTAATTGTTTGGTATCCAACTAATTTTATTTCCCGCACTTCCTTTTCCACTGAGGAGGACAACACTATCCTACCCAGGATGGCTAAATCTAGTTTCTTTTTGGAAAAACAACATGATTTATAATGGAATCAGTAAGGTGCAACAGTCAGTAACTCTAGATTAAAATTACCTGTACAATAATAGAGGAACCATAGCATTTTACATATCTGTCTATATGTAAATAAAGAATCTAACATTTATATCATATTTTGTTTTACTTTATTTTATTTTATTTTTTGAGACAGAGTCTTACTCTGTCACCCAGTCTGGAGCATAGTGACACAATCTCAGCTCACTGCAACCTCCGCCTCTCGGGTTCAAGTGATTCTTGTGCCTCAGCTTCCCAAGTAGCTAGAATTACAGGTGCATGGACCATGCCAGAATAATTTTTGTATTTTTAGTGAAGACGGGGTTTCACTATGTTGGCCAGGCTGGTCTCGAACTCCTGAACTCAAGTGATTCACCAGCCTCAGCCTCCCAAAGTGCCGAGAGACAAGTGTGAGCCATCGTGCTCAGCTTTAAATCATCTTTTTATCAGAGTCAAATAAATGCATCACCAACCAGGTCTTCTGAAATCCTTCCTAACGTATTTCCATGAACTTTATTTTTCCTTCCAATCAAGCTATGAGCATTAGTAACGGTATAATGTTATCCCTTTTGCTCCAAACCACTACTTAGTTCACATGAAAATGTGAATAAAATTCAAATGTATCAGATTGATTAAAACTTATCAGGATTGCCCACATTTTCTATACACTTTTAGATATTTCCAAATATAGACTCCAATGTTCACATATTTATTTACTCCTCGCTTGTATTATGTTGATGCACATGTAAAATTAACTGATTGGGGCCAGGAAAGATTGTCACAATCTATGTCAATTAAAGCTCATTTTAGAAATCTAAAGTACTTATCAAGAAATGCAAGACAATAACCGGAAGCCTAATATGACCAAAACAACACAAAATTTGACTAGTATGTAAAGATGAGATCATCATGCAATCCAAGAAGAAGCAAGGCAGCCTCCACCAATGAGAGGGACTAT
This sequence comes from Chlorocebus sabaeus, assembly GCF_047675955.1. Lineage (NCBI taxonomy): Eukaryota > Metazoa > Chordata > Mammalia > Primates > Cercopithecidae > Chlorocebus > Chlorocebus sabaeus. Next base: position 44,923,748 of record NC_132919.1, read on the forward strand.
CAACTGTGACTCCCAGTCCTGGAATGTCAACTATGTTAAATTTAGCAATACACAACTTAGAAGCCTGAAGGTAAAGTTCAATGAATTCATATGACTTTAAGATATCTGTGAAAGTCAAGAGAGCTCTAAGGTTACTTATTTCTTTCCTCTATAAGTCCTACTCTTTGTCTTGAAAACAAATATTGTAACTCATCTGAGCAAAGGGTGTGAATAGGAACTTCTCAGGAAAAGAAATACAGATGGCTAAATAAATATATAAACCATGTCCAATATTTCTCATATTAAAAGAAAAAATTAAAATGGTAATGACATTTCTCACGTTTTACATTAGTAAAAATTAAAATGTTCGATAAAATAAAGTACGGGAAGTTCTAGTGAGAGACTGAAATTTTCACCATGTTGATAGGTCCAGTGGACTACTGAATGTTTACGTTTCTCCAAAATTTATCTGTTGAAATCCTAACTCCCAGTGTGATGGTGGTAGAAGATGGGGCCTTTGGGAGGTGATTAGGTCATGAAGGTGGAGCCTTTATGAATGGGATGGGTGCCCTTATTAAAGAAACCCCAGAGCTCTTACCACTATGTGAAGACACAGCAAGAAGATGGCCATCTATGAACCCACCACATCTGCCTTGAGATTGGACTCTCCAGCATCCAGAACTGTGAGAAATAAATCTTCTTTAAGCCAACGACTCTATATTCCTGTTATAGCAGCTCAAACTGACTAAGACAGTAGGAATAAACATTGGTGGAGCCATTTGAAAGGAAAAGAAAAAAAGTAGTATCAAATTTTAAAATGCACATGTCCTTTGACATAGAAACTCCATTGTTAGGAATGTACTATGAAATAATATTACAAAAAGTTGGCAAAATACATACACGAGGATATTGATATCATTGCTTATGGTATGATAAAAAACTGAATAGTCTAAATATCTACCAAGATGAAACTAGAAAAACAAATTATGATACATCATAAAAAATGTTTGAGTTGCACGCATCAACCCATTCCAGTAAATATGTGGTATGTGTGTGTATGTGTGTGTGTGTGTGTGCACACGTGCATGCATGTGTTTGCATGTTTTGTAGGGGAAATTGTCCATAAGAGTTCCCTCAGGAAACAGATGACACCTTCAGAATAGGATAGTTTGAAGAGTATTTGATAAACGGACTTTTTCAAGGAGTGAGCACAGTATCTGGACACAAAGAATAGTGCATACTCTGGGGCCAGTTTCTGTGGAGCCCTTTTGATTTCTAGGCCTGATGTAAGGCAGCAGGCAGCAATAACCAGAACCCAAACATGCAGAGACTAATGGAGAGATTTGTTCTGAGAGAGTATTCATAGAGAAACACAACCTGCTTCAGGTAAACCAAGAAGGATGGGACTAGAGAAATAAATATTCAGCCCTCTCATCCCTCCACCTTCCTTTCAGAGTTTTCAATTGTTCCAATCTAACTAGAAGCTAGAGGCCAAGGACACCTATTGAGATCAGACTTTCGGGGCAGAATAAGGATTTGGAGGAAGACACACAGAGAAGATGTCCATGGTAGCATATGTACACATACACATGGACACACACGTGCACACACATTCACACACAAGAAAAAAAGATATCGGCCTATCTCTCTTAAATTTATCAAAATGTTAACTATGGTCATCTAATAAAGTCAGATTTGAAATGAATTTTACTTGATTATTTTCATAGTTTGTTTTTGTTATTGCAATGCATATACCTTTTTAATTTAGAAAAGGCAATAAAGATATTTTCTTTGTAAAAACAACAAAATAAAATTGCTGGTAGTCCACAAGACAAAGATAGTTGAAAGAAGACATAATCCAAAGCTGGGAGCCGTTTTTTCTCAACCCCATTTAAGCCTACTTGATTCTCAGTACCTCATGCAGTCTCTGTCTAGCACTTTGTAGCAAAAGAAACCAAACAAAGGAAAAGCTGAGAATTAAGAAGGACGTTCCTCCAATGCTGCAGAATCAGAAGGGATGAGAATTAAACACTCAAAAGCTATTTCCACTTAACCTCAAGTTGTGAGTCAGAATAAACAGTATATTAGAACTCTGTTTTCTCCAAATGGATAGAGATGATTCACTACCATGATTTGTAGAAAGTTCATGGATCCCTGGACAACACAGGGCTGGTAAGAGGGTCAGGGATAGAAAAATTACATTTGTATTAAAAATGCTCAATATGAGTTGCATCTAAATAAAGGCTGATATAAATTTCAGATTTGTTTTCCAAGAAAAAATATATTGTATGTGTATGCAGCAACCAGTGATAAAGCAGGGATGTGAAGTGTTTAAATCTCAGCTCAAACACCTACTGATATCCATGGCCTTGAAAGTCCATCACATGTATGTAGATCAGTATAACCACCAGCATGAGAAATAGTACAGTCAGATAAGGTGAAAACTCGGCAAGAGATGAAGCTTTTGATTTGTTTCAGGTGTTATAAATGAATTGCTAACCTGGTTTTCTTTAACGTCATTTTAAGAATATCTTAGAGAGATTCAGTATAGAGTACTTGTAGGTCTTACACACCCTTTTCTCCTTGTGTGATCATGTGTGCTCAACATTACATAAGGGGAAGGCAGGGCACTATCAAGGTTAGGATTATGGGAAGGCTTTCTTGTAGAATGATATCTAAGTTGACAATCAAAGAATGTGGCAGTGTGGCATACTGGTTTAGCAATTAAAGGATTCTAAAACCATACAGCATAGGGTTGACTGCCTACTCTGAGATATATTATCAGCTTTGAGACTTTGGACTAGTTACTTAGGTTTTCTGTACCACTGTATCTTCTTCTATAAAATAAAAATAATGATATCTGCTAAATGGAGCTATTGAGAGGATTAATAGAGGTAATACACATCAAGTAATCATAACAGTGTCACTATAAGCATTAGTTATTTTTAAATAGGTGTAAAGTGGAATGAATCCTCTTTTAAGGAGTGGGAAAAACAGCGTGCGGGAGGCCTCTGAGAAAAGAGAGGGCTTGGAGCTTTTGAAGATCTGAAAGACAGGCCATGGGAAGACCAGATACCTATATGGATAGTAAGTAGGGTTAGCTCAGGGAGGACCTTTTCAAGTTAGTAAGGGTTTGGAATATTTTCCAAATGGCAGTAGCAAGGCATTAAAAATACTTATCAAGAAAGTTAAAAAAATCAGATATGAATTGTAAAATGGTCATTTTTACCATAACTGCAAAGCCTGTTTGGACTAGGTCCATGGGGATTTGAGTGAGGACCCCTGTAAGGACGTTTTTGTGATAGCCCAGGCTAGACCTCATGATAGGTTGGACTATGGTATGGTAGATGAGATGGACATTAGTAGAAATATCTTGTTCAGCTTACTAAAATCAATTAAACTAATGTCTTGGGTTTTTTTTTTTTTTTTTTTAGTTTTCTTTTTAAAATTTAAAAAAATTTACTCATCTTATCCTTAAACTATAACTGAATTTAGAGATCTGCCTGGAATTGTATTCATAAATTCCACTAATCCACATAGTTAAGTCACCTAGAATACGAAAACCAACCTTACACTTCCCCACCATATCACAATCCAACTTTCATGTCACATTATGTTATGAGGCCATTGATGGCTGTAACTATTATGTATTTCTCTAACTCCCATACTCAGTACAGTGCCTATACAGCTTCCCTTTTCCCCAAACAATCAAAATTTGCTGGTGTGTTCATTTGCTATTGCTGCTATAACAAATCACCATAACTTAGTGATTCAAAACAAAAAATAATTATTATCTTACAGTTAGAAGGTCAGAGGTCCAAAATGGGTCTGTAGCATTTATGGAGGTTGTAAGGGAGAATCTTTTATCTTGTCTCTCCAGCCCCTATAGGCTGCCTGCACTGCTTGGCTCCTGGCCACATCATTCCAAACTCCACTTCCATTATCACATGTCTGAATCTGACTCTCTTGCTTCTATCTTAGAAGAAACCTTGTGTAATTACAATGGACCTGTCTGGATGATCCAAGATAATCTTCCCCCTCAAGATCTTTAACTAAATCACATCTGCAAAGTCCTGGTTGCAATGCAAGGTAACATGTCATAGATTTTAGTGTTTAGCACACGGTCATCTAGGGCAGGAAGTGTTATTCTAACTCCTCCAGGAGGGATTAGCATTGAAGCAGAACTTACCAGAGTAACTCTGATAAATAATCTGCCTTTAGTATTAGGATATTATCACACTATAAATTATCAAAAATATTTACTAAGTGAATTAATTTAAGAAATCCTACCTCATTAACTTGCATTAAATTCTATTGATATGAATATCACTCACTTTGTTCGATAATTCATGTAGCTACCCTTGTTTTTTGTTTCTAAATTCAGGTCCTTATTTTATATCTCATTTATATAATCTCTGCCTCTATCCTGACCACCGCACATATCCATCCCAAATCCTTTCTAAGAACGTCTAAATGCTCATTAAATTGAGATCTTTCTTGTTTTTTCTTATTTTTCTTCCCGAAGGACTAAAACACTTTTTTGCCTATTTAATAAATAAATACTACCTTTTCCCAAATCTTTTTGAAACGAAATACCTGCTTGACTGTCTTTCTGCCTAACATTTGCTTACAATCTTCCCATCACATGCTGTGTGCATCGCCCACAATTGCTAATTTTCATCTTTATTTTCTGCTTTGCAGAAATTTATTTTTTAAAAACCCCAACGTTTAAAAGATGTTGTTTAATTTAATTTTCTATCTCATGACTGTCCACCAAGCTACCTTTTTTTTTTTTTATATGGAGTCTCACTCTGTCACCCAAGCTGGAGTGCAATGGGGTGGTCTCGGCTCACTGCAACCTCCACCTCCTGGGTTCAAGCTATTCACCTGTCTCAGCCTCTCAAGTAGCTGGGACAGACTACAAGTGCATGCCACTATGCTTGGCTAATTTTTGTATTTTTAGCAGAGACGGGGTTTCACTATATTGGCCTGGCTGGTCTCAAACTCCTGACCTTGTGATCCGCTGGCTTCGGACTCCCAAAGTGCTGGGATTACAGATGTGAGCCACTGCACCTGGCCCAAGCTGCCTTTCAAAGGGTAAGCTCCATGTTTATTGTTGTCATAAAAGCCGTTAAAATTTTCAGAATAACTTCTGGAGCACTTTCATGACACCAGCTAATTGCTGGCATTAACATCTGCCCTGTTTCCACCCTGAACAGCAGCATGTGTACTGATGAAAGGCAGACCTCTAGAGCTAAAATGTATGGCTCTAACATCCAGCCCCACATTACTAACTTCTGTGTGCTGGTGGGTTTTATGGTAACACAAATGTGGTTAAGTCAATACATGTAAAGAACACATTGGCCCTGGTTAATCAAAGCATTGAAATAGTAATGTTATTTTTGGTACACTCTATGGTTATGCTTGTACCCATTGCTTTAATTTCTACCAATGTACTTGGGTTTACCTGGAAATGACTGAAATTGATCCCGTGAGTGTAGTAGTTGTTTGTAGGTATCATGCTCTTCACATGTCACCTTTCTAACCGCCTGCGAAGGCTGTCCTCACATTTTGTAACGCTTTTGGTATTAGCTGACAGTATTTACTGCAAATCACTCAATCATAGAAACACGATATAAAAAATATACATCTACGCAACTCATCATTAATGTTTTTCTTACTGTTATTGCTATGAACTATTTTTATTGCCTATCATAGAGCCAGGCCTTGTAATAAGAGCTTCATGTATCTTGTTTAGTCAAAATGTATTTAATCATAACGTCTAATGTATGTTTATCATCAGCTTCCGAAGATTTGTTATTAGTGCTTCTCACTATGGGTCTTTTAACTATTTTCAATTTAAGGCTAAGGAATGCTTTCAATCTGGCTTGCTTCGGCAACTTTTGTTATCAAAACATTTTTCCGGAGTCAGCATTTATGAATTACTTTTCACTGTGTTCAGTGATCAAGAGCCTTTTAAATAGAACAGTTGGCATAATCATTTTAGTAAAAGGCACATTTCTGGGTAATAAGTGACCCTAAAACATTTGCAAGTTAAAGAGACTCTCATGCAGGAAGAGACAATCTAATGCAGTTTTTTAATATAATCAAGGAGAAACTGTTCTATATTATTGCAGCCTGGATGTCCTCAGGCCTCCTCAATGTAGGGCTGAAAAATGTGGCTGCTGAGAGACAAATTTTGCCTTCACCTATCTATAAACACCAGTTCCCTACAAGGTTTCTCGTCATCCCCTTTTTGTTCAAATCCCTACTCACAGCCCCTTGAGGGTCATCTTGGCAAGTGCATTTTTAACTCCTCTGAACAATCTTCCCATGAGAACAGCAGGAAGATCTTGTAAATTCTGCTATCTGTAGATTCTGCTAAGCTCTGCCTTACTATTAGCTATGGCCATTTTACTAGGCAGCATGGACCCTTCTAGTAGGTGTTTTAACTCCCTACGGAGCACCCTTTACTTTGCTAGGTATTCACAAAGTACTTCTTCTTTGGGGACTGTATTAGTTTCCCAGGGCTGCCATAATAAAGCCCTATGTACTGGGTGCCTTAATAAAACAGAAACATATTTTCTTATAGTTCTGGAGACTAGAAATCTTAAATGCGAGTGTTGGCAGGATTGTGCCCTCTCTGAATAGTCCAGGAAGAATCATTCCACATGTCTTCCTAGCTTTTCACCATTGCTGGCAATCTTAGGCATCCCTTGCTCGTAGAAGGACACATCGCTGCAATCTTCACCTTCATTGCCACTATTTATTGCCACTTCATTGCCACTGTATATGCCACTTCACCTTCCTTCCTCTGTTTATGGATCTGTATCCAAATCTCCTTTTTTACTCTTTTTTTTTGTTTGTTTGACTGAGTCTTGCTGTGTCACCCAGGCTGGAGTGCAGTGGCACAATCTCCGCTTACTGCAAGCCAAACCTCCTTTTAAAGACACCAGTCATTGAATTAGGGTCCACCCTAACCCAGTGACTTAACCTTAACTTGACTATATCTACAACACTGTACTTAAAAAATATTACATTCCAATTACTGATGCTTCGTAATTATAGCAATCTTTTTTAGGGACAAAATTGAACCCAATACAGGAACCAGGAAATCTTAAATAAGTATTTCTTGAGAGCTTACTATGTGCCTGGCAGTCTTAGCTCTCCAACTGGGCATTGTCACTGCCACTCCTATTCCTGTCTACCTCTCTCCCTACCAAGCACCACAGCCCCTCTGCCATCTTCTTGGGGAGCAGCTAGACCACTAGTACATGGGTGCCTTTCAGATTCTGGGGATACATGGGGTCAACAGGAAAAGGACAAAACTATGTCTCTCTCTCTTTTGTAATCGGTTCAGTAAAGAAAGTAGAGAAGCAGTGCTGTTTGTGCCTAAGAATCTTACAGAATCTTTCATCACCTAGCTACTTCCTTTCTTACCTCTACTCTTCATTCACTCGAGGGCGTAAATGTGATTGAATGGGTGGGACCTGGGGCAAGGACAAAGTTAAATGAAACACTTAGGATATATTCAGGAATGAAAACAAATAAAAAGGCAGCAACAAAAAAGCATTCTCTGACCCTGCGGTTTTAAAACTGGCTTGAAATTGTTTTCCCAGTGTCTTCTCTTGGGAAAGAGTCTCAGGCTCTCTTTTCAATGGACTCTTCCTGTGCTGTGCCTGTATTCAGTTTGTACTCACTATTTCTGTAATTAGTAACCTTCAGCCTTCTGGACAATCAGCTTCACCTCAGACTATCAGCACTCTCTCTCCTGTGAGACGGACCAGTGGATTTCAATATTGAGCAAATGCCTAAACCATATTTTGAAACTGCAAGCCCCAATGAAGACAGCACTCAATTTTAACATAATAGCTTCTAAAAAAGGACTGAAAATGATCACGATTATTGAGAGCTAACTGCTTGCTAGATGCTAGAATTAGTTATATATGTACATTATCTGATTAGATCCTCATGGGTATATATATATATAGAGAGAGAGAGAGAGCGCGCGCGAGAGAGAGAGTTGTTATGTCCAAGCACAGCTTAGGAAACTGATGTTAACTTCCATGAAAATCTGATATAACTTACATGAAAAAAGGCTAGATAGGCTTAGTGCTCACGCCTGTAATCCCAGCACTTTGGGAGGCCAAGGCAGGTGGATCACAAGGTCAGGAGATCGAGACCATTCTGACTAACACAGTGAAAACCTGTCTCTACTAAAAATACAAAAAATTAGCCAGACGTGGTGGCAAGCACTTCTAGTCCCAGCTACTTGGGAGGCTGAGGCAGGAGAATCACTTGAACCCGGGAGGTGGAGGTTGCAGTGAGCCGAGACCTCGCCTCTGTACTCCAGCCTGGGCAACAGAGCGAGACTCCATCACAAAAAAAAAAAAAAAAAAAAAAAAAAGTTAGATAAATGTCCAAAGTCACATAGCTAGCTTACTGACCTATCTTGTTGGTTCTTAACACGTTTTGCATTTTGCTTTCATCATTATCATTCATGTAACACAGTCTATAGGGTGCTTAAAACCATATACTATAAATACCTTGTATGATATTTATTTTTAAAATTGATTAACAACTACTAAATAAAATATACCTTTGATTCCTTAAGATGCTATATGTGGAAGTGAACCAGATGTGGAAACTTGTGCTGGCAAACAGCAAGAGTTCCATATTCATGTTTACTGCTGAATTTAAAGGCACATCATCCTAGAATGTGTCACTTTCATAATCAACAGTTGAATTGTTTTACGCACAAATTGCACCCCCCAATGTAATGTATACATTGTTATCCTCACAACTAAGGTTCATGCTCTGTTGACTTCTCCATCTGGGGGTGTATGCAAATAGTTTTTACATGCACACATAGATTTTCTGAACTCAGATCCAATTTATTGGTATTAGCATGTGTTTTCATCCTCCAATATGCTGAAAGACAATTTATGCTGGATAGTTTGTAAAAAGAGAATTAGATGGAGATTCAGAACTAGAAATGCCTCTGTGGGTTAATGTATTTCCTCATTCTGCCTCTTCTTTTTTCCTTTTTAATTTTTTGAAAATGGTCAAATAAGGCTAAAGCATAACACTGGGCAGCTTTATTTGTTTGATATAATTACTAATTTGTTAGCAATCTCTTATTTATGATGTACTTTTTTCTTTATTTTCTTTTTTCTTTTGTTTTTTTCCATTTTGAAGTAACATCATTTATCTTAGGCAGCATCTAAAAGAAAGTGCATGCCCTCAGTTTCCAAATTGATGACCCTCCCCACCAGTTAAGGAGCTCTGCCTTCAACAAATACATCATGATGTGACAATGATTCATAGCAGTTCTTTTGAATAGCTTTTATTATAATGCATTCATTCAACACTCAACTACACCTTCAGCACTGGGCATTGATTATGTGTCAAGCACTCTGGCAAATATTAGGTGATATTTAGGTGATTCAAAATCATTCAGACCTGTGGAGTTTCCAGTTCTTACTGTGTAACTGAGACTTGAACTCTATGAGAATAGAGATAGTCCTAAGTTTGAGATTAATTATAGGGCAAGAGATACATGTTTGTCTCAAATAATATGAGTATTTGACAGTGGACAAGCCATTCCCCTCGGTCCCTTGGGACCCATTTTCTTCATTTGTAAAATAAGATTGAGACTTGATCTCGGAAGCTTCCTTCTAAATCTGGCATTATGTGATTCAAATGAATCAATAGTTCACACAATTTCACCAGTCTGTTTATGTTTTTAACTTCCTATGTAAAGTTTTTTTAAAAATTAACAAAACACAGTCAAATTATTGGTTATTCTGAAAATTGTACTTACTACCAATGCTTACAAAAAGGGAAACCAGCAGTTACCAATAATAGTACATTCCAGAGACGGTTAGTCAGCAATTCAGTCTTTTTCCTTCACCTCCTGTTTTGTAATTTTATGAGAAATAAAATGTCATAAGAAATGTTTATAATAAAATAAGAAAATACTTTTTTTTGGCTGTACTAATCTCTCTGTCTGGCCCTCAAATTTGTGTAGTGGTTTTAAATTTTTTTTTTCTGCATTTCTCATGGCATCCTTTCAGGTTCTGCCTTTGGGTGAAAAGAGTAGAAGGAAAAACATAAGCAGTCAGATCATAGAGTGAATGAGATCTTCCCACCAGATTCGAGGGAGATCTTGAATACAGGGTTATGTGAGTAATAAATGCAATACTGAGAGATAATCAAGATTAATTCCATGACTACTATCTGAGGATCTTTATGAAAAGACCATTTCACAGTCCAGGATGAGAAAATTGACAGGAAATATCTTGGGAAAAAAGGTTCTTCTTGAGCTCATTTGAACACTTACTGATTTTGGCTGTCTGAGTTGATAAGGAGTCAGGGAAGCACCATTTACTCAACAGTGACTTCTAGGAAAACGACTCACGATGAAAATAAATGAAGGTCTGTGTTCAGGTCAAGAGAAACATTTGCTCAGTTGGAAAGTCAGTTAGGTAGAATATATGCCTGCTCACCTCAGAACTCTGTGCTCTAATCATCATGTATTTAATTGTATGATAACAGAGGATATATTGTTACATACCAAGCTTTGGTACAACTTTGTAATTTTTAAACCTTCCCTTAACTTAGAAAACTCTTCCCGCTTTCGGTGAGTACTCTTTTCTTAATTTTCTGAAATGTTACTGTTTTGTGCTTCTATTTTATTTTATGTTGTTGTGTTTTGTTCCCATTTTGTTTTAAAGACAGGGTCTTGCTCTGTTGCCCAGGCTATAATGTGGTGGTGTGCTCTCAACTCACAGCAGACTCAACCTCCTAGGCTCAAGTTATCCTGCCATCTCAGCTTCCCAAGTAGCTGGAACTGCAGGCATGCTCCACCATGCCTCGCAACATTGCTTTTAATTTTCACAGAGACAGGGTCTCACTATATTGCCTAGGCTGGTCTCAAACTCCTGGCCTCAACTGAACCTCTCACCTCTTCCTGCCAAAGTGCTGTGATTAAAGGTGTGAGCCACTGTACCAGGACTATTTTTATTGTTTTTAACTTGCCCTTCCTTTGCCATCATCCATGAACAAAATATAAGTGTAAAGTATATATAGACAGGCATTCTCTTTAAGAAAGGTAAATAATAGTCATGGACGATGTTTTGAGGGATGCAGAGGGACAGATTACTCCTTAGAAACCATTGTTTTGGCTTTTCCTTCTGGCAAAAAGAAAATGCTGCCACATTTTTTTTTTTTTTTTTTTTTTTTTTTGAGACGGAGTCTCGCTCTGTCGCCCAGGCTGGAGTGCAGTGGCGCAATCTCGGCTCACTGCAAGCTCCACCTCCCGGGTTCACGCCATTCTCCTACCTCAGCCTCCCGAGTAGCTGGGACTACAGGCGCCCGCCACTGCGCCCGGCTAATTTTTTTCTATTTTTTTTTTTTTAGTAGAGACGGGGTTTCACCATGGTCTCGATCTCCTGACCTTGTGATCCGCCCGCCTCGGCCTCCCAAAGTGCTGGGATTACAGGCGTGAGCCACCGCGCCCGGCCAAATTTTTATATCAATCCAGATGTTTTAGAACTACCATTAGATATTGATGAGAGTACTGTCTCTCTCTGTTTGCATGTGTGTGTGTGTGTGCGCGCGTGCGTGTGTACGTGTCTTGACCTAAAAAACTCTATATCTATAAGAAACATTTTTTCAATTCCTATAAATGGTTGAATACAAATCATTCCTCTTAAGAATTAAAATAAAATAAAATAAAGAATGACACACTGCCCATAGTATTTGACGATACTTAAAATCTTTCCCTCTCCAAACCACTTTTACTAGGCTTCATCCTCCACCACTCCACTGAAGCTTTCTTTCAAAAGGTGCAAAAGTCTCTTTTCTATCCTCAGCCTGCTACACTTCTTTGCAACATTTGAAATTGATGATGACTTCCTTCTTCTTTAAGCACTCTTCCCTCAAGTTCTAAAAGTTGATCCCTTCCATGCTTCCTCTAATCTGTCAGGAAGTTTCTTATTCTCTTGCTTTCCCTTTCTACAACCACACCATTTAACCAATTTTTGTGGCAGATGGAGCATTGTCAAGAAATTTGCATGGTCATAACATCTACTCAAGAATTTCAGAAGGATAAGTCAATATTTATATAAGCAAAGTTTTTAACGATAGTGAATAAACAACTCTGAACTGTTCACCAAAATGTAATTACATTTCATGGTAAAAATCTAATTGTATTCTACAATATATTCTAAAGCTTCAGAAGAATTGAAGATTCCTCATGACTCTGCCCCAGACCTGTTTTCTTCTCACTCTATATTATCTCCTCAATTAACATCATGGGTTCAACTAGAAGTTCTCTGATTTTGATTCAAAAATCAGGAGATTTTTTTCTTAACTTTAAATTCTCTGTATTTCATGGGCTCATTTAGGTATTTTTATTTTTATCTATTAACTTATGAATGTATGTATTTATTTACATCTGAGACAGGGTCTCACTCTATCACCCAGGCTGGAGTGCAGTGGCATGACCATGGCTCACCGCAGCCCCCACCTCTTGGGCTCAAGTGATCCTCCCATGTCAGCCTTCCAAGCAACTAAGACTAAAAGTGCATGCCACCATGCCTAACTAATAATGTCTTGTTTGTAGTGACATAGTCTCACTATGTTGCCCAGGCTGGTCTTAAATTCCTAGGTTCAAGCAATCCTCTTGCCTGGGCCTCCTAAAGTGCTGAGACTACAAGTGTGAGAAACTGTGTCCAGCCTCAGGTGCTCATTTTAAAATACTGGTTGACTTTCCTCTAATATCTGGAACAAGACAAGGGTGTCCACTTTCACCAGTTATTAAACATAGTACTAGAAGTCCTAGTTAATGCAGTCAGACAAGAGAAAGCAATAAAGGACATCCAAATTGGAAAGGAAGAAGTCAAGTTATCCTTGTTTGCAGATGGTATGATCTAATATTTGGAAAAACCTAAAGACTCCACCATGAAACTATTAGAAATGATAAACACATTCAGGAAAGTCGCAGTATACAAAATCAACCTGTAAAAATCGGTGGCATTCCTATACTCCAACACTGAACAATCTGAAAAACAAATAAAAAATAGTAATCCTGTTTACAGTAGTTACAAGTGAAATTAGATACCCAGGGATTTACTTAACTAAGGAAGTAAAAGCTCTCTACAATGAAAACTATAAAACATTAATGAAAGAAATTAAAGAGGACACAAAAAAGTAGACTAATATGCCATGTTAACTAATTGGAAGAATCAATATTGTTAAGTTGTCCATACTACCCAATGCAATCTATGAATCCAATGCATGCCTATCAAAATACCAGTAATATTCCTCACAAAAATAAAAATAAATAAATAAATAACCCTTAAAATGTGTATGGAACTGCAAAAGACTCAGAATAGCCAAAGCTTCCTGAGCCAAAAGAACAAAACTGAAGGAATCACATTACCTGACTTCAAATTATGCTACGGAGCTATAGTAATCAAAACAGCATGGTCCTGGCATAAAAACAGACACATAGCCCAATGGAATGGAATACAGAACCTAAAAACAAATCCATACACCTACAGTGACTTTTTTTTTTTTGACCAAGGTACTAAGAACATACTTTAGGAAAAACACAGTCTCTTCAATAAATGGTGCCCAAAAAACTGGATATGTATATGCAACAGAATGAAGCTAGACCCCTATCTCTTGCCATACACACAAAAACATCAAATCAAAATGGATTAAAGACTTAATTCTAAGACTTCACACTATAAAACTACCATAAGAAAATGTTGAGGAAGCTCTCCAGCACACTCATCTGGGCAAAAATTTCTTAAGTAATACGTCACAGGCAACCAAAGCAAAAAATTTACAAATGTGATCACATGAAGTTAAAAAAACTTCTGTACAACAAAGAAAACAATCAACAAAGTGAAGAGATGACTTACAGAATGGGAGAAAATATTTTCAAACTATGCATCTGTATGAGTTCATTTTCACATTGTTATGAAGTAATACCTAAGACTGAGTAATTTACAAAGAAAGAAGTTTAATTGATTCACAGTTTTAAAGGGCTCAGGAGGCCTCAGAAAACTTGCAATCATGGTAGAAGGGGAAGCAAACATATCCTTCTTCATGTGGCGGCAGGACAGAGAAAAATGAGAGAAGTGCAAAGAAAAGGGGGTAAAAAGCTCCTCACAAAACCATCAGGTATCATGAGAACTCACTCACTATTATGAAAACAGCACTAGGAACTGCCCTCATGATTCAATCACCTCTCACAAGATCTCTCCCCTAACATGCGGGGATTACAATTTGGATTACAATTCAAGATGAGATTTTAGTGAGGACAAAGAGCCAGACTATATTCTTTCACCCCGGCCCCTCCCAGATCTCATGCCCTCCCATTTCAAAACACAATCATGCCCTTTTAACAGTTCCCCAAAGTCTTAATGTATTCCAGCATTAACCCAAAAATCCAAGTTCAAAGTCTCATGTGAGGCAAAGCAAGTCTCTTCTGCCTATGAGCCTATAAAATCAAAAGCAAGTCAGTTACTTCCTAGATATTATTTCCTAGATACAATAGGGATACAGGCATTAGGTAAGTACATCCAATCCAGATTCGAGAAATTGGCCAAAACAAAGGGGTAACAGGCCCGATGTAAGTCCAAAATCAATACGGTAGTCATTAAACCTTAAAGTTGCAAAATGATCTCACATCCAGGTCACGCTGATGCAAGAGGTAGGCCCTGATGGCTTGGGCAGCTCCACCCCAGCTCTCATGGCTGGCTTTGAGTGTCTGTGGCTTTTCCAGGTGCCCGGTGCAAACTGTCAGCAGATCTACTGCTCTGAGGTCTGGAGGACTATGGTCCTCTTCTCACAGCTCCACTAGGCAGTGCCCCAGTGGGGACCCTGTGTAGGGGCTGTGACCCCACATTTTCCTTCTGCACTGCCTTAGCAGAGGTCCTCCATGAAAGCACTGCCCCTGCAGCTGACTTCTGCGTGGACATCCAGGCATTTCCATACATCCTCTAAAATCTAGATGGAGTTTCCCAAACCTCAATTCTTATATTCTGTGCACCCGTAGGGCCAATGCCACATGGAAGCTGTCAAGGCTGGGGGCTTGCAGCTTCTGAAACAACATCCTGAGCTACACCTTGGCCCCTTTTAGCAATGGCTAGAGCAGCAGAGACCAGACTTCCCTGGGAAACTATTTTTCTCTCCTAGGCCTCTGGGCCTGTGATGGGAGAGAATGCTGTGGAGGTCTCTGACATGCCCTGGAGACATTTTCCCATTGTCTTGGTGATTAACATTTGGCTCCTTGTTAAGTATGCAAATGTCTGTAGCTGACTTGAATTTCTCCCCAGAAAATGAGTTTTTCTTTTCTGTGGCATTATCAGGCTTCATATTTTCTAAGATTTTACGGTTTGCATCCTCTAAACACTTTGCTGCTTAGAAATTTCTTCTGCCAGATACCCCAAAGCATCTCCCTCAAGTTCAAAGTTCCACAAATCTCTAGGGCACGAGCAAAAAGCCATCAGTCTCTTTGCTAAAGCATAGCAAAAGTCACCTTTGCTCCAGGTCTCAACAAATTCCTCATCTCCGTCTGGGGACACCTTGGCCTAGATTTCATTGTCCATTTCACTATGAGGATTTTGGTCAAAGTCATTCAATAAGTCTCTAGGAAGTTCCAAACTTTCCCACATTCTCCTGTCTTCTGAGCCCTCCAAGTCTCTAGGAAGTTCCAAAATTTCGCACATTTTCCCATCTTTTTCTAAGTCCTCTAAACTGTTCCAAAGTTGCTTCCATGTTTTGGGGTATCCTTATATCAGCACCCCACTCTACCAGTAACAACTTACTGTATTAGTTCATTCTCATGCTGCTATGAAGAAATATCCGAGACTAGGTGATTAACAAAGGAAAGAGGTTTTATTGACTCACAGTTCTGCAGGACAGGGAGGCCTCGGAAATCTTACAATCATCGTGGAAGGGGAAGCAAACAGGTCCTTCTTCACATGGCAGTAAGAAGGAGATGAATGAGAGAAGTGCAGAGCAAAGTGGGGATAAACCCCTCACAAAACCATCAGATCTCATGAGAACTCACTATTACAAGAACTGCACAGGTGATTCAATCACCTCCCACAAGGTCCCTCCCTTAACATGTGGGGATTACAATTCGGATTACAATTCAAGAAGAGATTTGAGTAGGGGCACAGAGCCAGAAAAATGGACAGGTGTGATTATATCAAGTTAAAAAAATTCTGCACAGCAAAGGAAACAATTAACAAAATGAAGAGACAACTCACAGAATGGGAAAAATATTTTCAAACTACTATCATCTTACAGGAGGTTAAGAACCAGCGCAAACTCTACAGGAAAAATTTTAAAGGTCTGGTTAAAAGGTAGGCAAAAGTGCGAGGCTTCATGGCTTATGCCCGTATTTCCAACACTTTGGGAGGCCGAAACAGGCAGATCACTTGAGGCCAAAAGTTTGAGACCAAGGCAGGCAGATCACTTGAGGCCAAAAGTTTGAGACAAGCCTGGCCAACATGGTGAAACCCTGTCTCTACTAAAGATACAAAAGGTAGCTGGACATGGTGGTACAAGTCTAATCCTAGCTACTCTGGAGGCTGAGGCACAAGAATCTCTTGAACCCAGGAGGCGGAGGTTGCAGTGAGCTGAGATCATGCTACTGCACTCCAGCCTGGGTAATAGAGTAAGAGTCAGATTCTGTCTCAAGAAAATAAAAAGTAGGTGAAATATTTGAGTAGCCCTTTCTTGAAAAAAATATAAGTGGCAAACAGGCATATGAAAAGGTACTCAACATAATTGATCATCACAGATATGCAAATCAAGACCACAATGAGATATTGTCTTACTCCAGTTAAAATGGCTTTTATTCAAAAGACAGGCAATAACAAATGTGGAAAGGGAATCTATGTACATTGTTGATGGAAATGTAAATGAGTACAACCACTATGAAGAACAAGTTGAAGGTTTCTCAAAACACTAAAAATTGAGCTACCGTATGATTCAGCAATCCTACTGCTGGGTATATGCCCCAAATAAACGAAGTCATTATATCGAAGAGATCTGCACTGCCATGTTTATTGCAGCACTATTCACAATAGCCAAGATTTGGAAGCAATCTTAGTGTCCATCAACAGATAACTGGCTAAAGAAAATGTGGTACCTTCAGCACCATAAGACAGAGTGAGAAATAAATAAAAAATGTTTAAAATGAACATGTGCTACTTATACACAATGAAGTACTATTTAGCCATAAAAAATAATGAAATACTACCATTTACAACAATATAGATGCAACTGGAGGTCATTATCTTAAGTGCAGTAAGTCAGGTACTGAAAGACAAACTTATGCTTTCACTTATTTATGAGAGCTAAAAATTAAAATAATTGTACTCATGGAGATAGAGAGTAGAAAGATAGTCATCAGAGACTGGGAAGAGTAGTGGGGAAGTTGAGGGGAGGTGTAAATGGTTAATGAGTACAAAGGAAAAAGAAATAATAAGTAATACTTAGTAGTTGATGGGGCAACAGGGTGATTACAGTCAATAATTATTTAATTGTACATTTAAAAATAACTAAAAGAGTATAATTAGATGATTTGTAACACAAATGATAAATGCTTGATGGAATGGATATCTAATTTTCCATGATGTGATTATTACACCTTACGTGCCTATACCAAAATATCTCATGTACCTCATAAATATTTGTACCTATTACATATCCACAAAAATTAAAAATAAAAATTGAATTAGAATAAAATAAACTAAAATACTTGCTGTGTTCCATTTTCACTGCATCCACACCAACATCTATTATATTTTTATTTTTTTATTATGGCCATTCTTGCAGGAGTAAGGTGGTATCACATTGCGGTTATGATTTGCATTTCCCTGGTCATTAGTAATGTTGAGCATTTTTCATATGATTGTTGGCCACTTGCATATCTTCTTCTGAAAACTGTCTATTCATATCCTTAGCCCACTATTTGATTGGGTTATTTGTCTTTTTCGTGCTAATTTGTTTGAGTTCCTTGTAGATTCTGGACATTAGTTCTTTGTTGAATGTATAGATTGTGAAGATTTTCTCCCCCTCTGCGGGTTGTCTGTTTACTCTTCTGACTATTCCTTTCACTGTGCTAAAGCTCTTTCTTTTAGTTAACACTTATTTATTGTTGTTTTTGTTGCATTTGCTCTTGGGTTCTTGGTCATGAAATCTTCACCTAAGCCAATATCTAGAAAGATTTTTCTGATGTTAACTGCTTGAATTTTTATAGTTTCAAGTCGTAGATTTAACTCCATGATCCATTTTGAGCTGATTTTTTATAAGGTGAGAGATGAGGATATAGTTTCGTTCTCCTATATATGGCTTGCTAATTATCCCAGCACCATTTGTTGAATAGGGTGTCCTTTCCCTACTTTATGTTTTTGTTTGCCTTGTCAAAGATAAGTTGGTTGTAAGTGTTTGAGTTTACTTCTGGGTTCTCTATTCTATTCCATTGGTGTGTATGCTGTGCTGCCTCCAGATTTGTTCTTTTTCCTTATTCTTGCTTTGGCTATGCTGGCTCTTTTTTGGTTTCATATGAATTTTAAGATTTTGTTTTCTAGTTCTGTGAAGAATGATGCTGGTATTTTGATGGGAATTGCCTTGAATTTGTAGATCGCTTTGGTAGTATGGTCAGTTTTGAACACTTCTACACTGTTGTTGGGAATGTAAACTAGTACAACCTGTATGAAATCAGTGTGGAAATTCCTTAAAGAACTAAAAGTAGAACTACCATTTGATCCAGCAATCCCACTACTGGGTATCTACGCAGAGGAAAATAAGTCATTATATGAAAATGACACTTACACATGCATGTTTATAACAGCACAATTCACAATTGCAAAAATATGGAACCAGCCCAAATGCCCATCAATCAACAAGTGGATAAAGAAATTGTGGCATATATATATATATATATATATACACACACACACACACACACACACACATATATATATATATATAAAATTACTCAGCAATAAAAGGAACTTGGATGGGATTGGAGACTATTATTCTATGTGAAGTAACTTGGGAATGGAAAACCAAACATTGTATGTTCTCACTTATAAGTGGGAGCTAAGCTGTCAGGATGCAAAGGCATAAGAATGGATTTTGGGGACTCTGGGAGAAAGAGTGGGAAAGGGGTGAGAGATAAAAGGCTACAAATTAGGTTCAGTGTATACTACTTGGGTGATGGGTACACTGAAATCTCACAAATCACCACAAAAGAAATTATTCATGTAACCAAATACCTCCTGTTCCTCAAAAACCTATGGAAATAAACATTTAAAAAAGTTATGCACAATTGATAAATAAAAGAAAAATAAAATACTTGCTGTGTATGTGATGAGTATGAGTACATGACTGTTTCATTAGTAGACCAGAATCCCTCAGTAGAAAATGAATCTATATTACTTCTTAGGTTTATGTAACGAATGCAAGAGATGATACCTCTAATACACAAAGAACAATGCCAGACACCTGCCATTAGTATGTCACTAACAGTATTCATGATTAATTAATTCTGGACTGGTTATTTTCTAGGTTCCTCATATGTAGTCAGCCATCTTCTTAGAAACAATTGGAAATAAGCGGAGAATGCTTTTATTTTATTCCACTTTGAGTGTCCTTATTTTCCTAGGGAGTCCATCACCAGAAATAGCCTTAGCTATACTCAAAAATACTCTTGGGAGCCTAGTATATAAAAAGCAAGTCTCTGGTCTGTAACTCCTCCCCTAGTGCCCTTTGTTTGCCCTCTGTTTCTATCAAGCCCTTATTACTAAATGTCTCACACCAGTTTACAAATTATTAGGTCTTGTCATCTCATAATTTACGGAGCAGACGGAAGTTTTATCCTCCCCAAAATAGGGCCCAGTTGGGACCTCTGGTCGATTCATTACTGATCAAAACAGTGTTGAACACTCTTTTTACCTGACTTTTATATGACAATTACGCTCTTCAATCGTTCTCGATCTTAGTATAATTCCTATTTTATTTAAGGTCATCCGGCTTATTTACAATTCCTTGCATTCATCTTTCCCAAATTTTACTGAACAAAATATTTGAGTATACTTTATAGACACATATATACTTATTTACTATAATAAATATTATCCTGCTATTATTATACTCACCCAATTTCATCCAACAGATACCCTTTCCATTTTCCTTGTTTGACCCTTTCCTCCCAATTACATGGTTTTGAAATATTTGCTTTCGTTGCAGATTCCAATGCCCTATCATGACCTAAATGTCATTGTAACATCAACTTCTTTCTCAAGCTATTTTCTGAGAGCAAATCCTCATCATTTCTTTTCTTGATTTGTGAAATAATGGCTGGAATGTTTCTCACAATTCCTTTTTCTCCTGTCATTTATAAAGTTACCAGAGTTACCACTCTCTAATATGAAGATAATTTATATGTAATTATGTAATGGGTATTGAGAGGCTTTTCTTAGATCTTGATTACCTGCAGAAAAGTATCAGATTTGCAAGGTTTCCAAAAGCCTCCACAATCTTCCTAACTATAGTTACAGCCACATCTAACCCTACATCTTTTTGTAGTAACTGTTTTATTCATATTCCATACTTCTGCTAGTTCTATTCCCTCTGCTTAGGCTGTTCTTTACAAGTTCTAGTCTAGTCAAGTTCAAGGTCTAGTTCAAAGATGATTTTTTTTCCTTATGTTGTTCTGCATGATTAAAACAGAGCAGAATTCATATTTTTCTCAAATTTCCTCAGGTAGCACCACACCGATGTCTCTATTATGGCAATTTTGTATAGAAAGGCATGTAAATAAAGGGCTTCCTAAACAGATTGAAAGAAACTTAATTGTTACACCCTCCAGAGTGCCTAGTGTAGTGTTATGTCTATAGAAGTACACAGTAAATATCTGCAGAATTCATTAAATGAAATCACTTGCATCATGCTCTTTTAAATCGTACAAATAATTAATCCACATTACACCGACTAATTCTGTATCTTCCTAGGGATTTCCTAGTTGTGTAATAAGGCAAGGTAAATTCTATATTCCTTGTTCTTGGGGTTGTTTCTCATACTCATTAGTGAATCTAGAAGCATGAACTCCCTTTCTTATTCTCATTTATAAAATGGGGATATATTGGTACCTACCTGATAGGGTTATTGTAAAGATTCATTAAGTCAACACCTGTAAAATACATTGTCTGGCACACAGTGCACCATATATATTAGATATCATTACTTATACATGTTGCAATCTAAATATGAAATACTTGGTAACAACATCGAAGTTAGTTTTCTAACTTACTTATTAGATAAGAGTATACTAACTGAGATCAACAGATCAATATTAGCTATTTCATGGGACAGCAATGTAAATACTGAAACATAGATTAAACTGTAACTTTTTGAAAAACCTCACAATGCAAAATATATATTGAAAATAATAATAGATGTACCAGGAATTTTGTATGTGTCTTCTCATTGCCCTGAAAACAAACCATAATAAAAGTGTCATTATTATTGTATCAATTTCTGCAAAAGAGTAAATAATTGATCCAGCATTATACAGCTTGTAAATTGAGAAAGGATATTGAATCTTGATCCAACAGGCTCAACAAGGTATTTATTTAACCATGAGTGATGTATTTCCATAGAGTGCTCTGATTTTGAAAATGTCTTTGCTCTTACTATTCACTCTCTATAGTATATTTTCTTCTGCTCACCACGTATCAACATAATACTTATTTGAAGGCCACAGTAAATGAGACTCAGTGTACGAAACCTCCTGTAGTCCTCTACAAAAGTAACTTTTTCCATCTCAGAAATTACATACTAGTTTACCTTTACCTTTTAGCGCACTTATAATTTTCAACCTTGTTATAATTATTAATATATATATTTTTCTTGTCTATCTAATCTCTTAGATTGCTTGGAAAAAAATCTATACTCTGTGAAGTCTAAAATACCTAAAAATACTTAGCACACTTCATTGCACACAGTAAGTGTATAACTTTGAGGTTTTCTATTTTTGTTTCTCATGTCCATTTTATTAAGATACGTGCCTAATATCAATTTTCTTAGTTTATTGGGGAGAAAAAGGGAGCGTACTGAGCAGTTGTTTTCATTGTATAGCTGTGTACATATAGATCTGATCAGAAGGCTAAATGTTTTTGAAGGCAGTTAAACACTAAACAGTTTTTGGACTAATCCCATTTTCTTTTGATGTGCATGACTATCCTAATGCTAGTGCTAAGAAATAAAACTTGGTTTCCAGAAATTTTGGTTCCAGCAAATTGAGAATTTACTGTTGTGGATGCTACTAGGAAATGAGTTTTAATTCCTGGTGGAAACGATGCAATTTTTCTATTTTAGAGTTGTATACATTCTAAGTACACATTGAAAGGCAATCATTAAGTGTTAAATTATTTTATCATTGGCCTGATTTTCTGGACCAACACTTCTTAAACACACAATATGAAACCACCAAATTGAATTAGCAAACTCAAAAAGTATCAATGGTCCCCTAGAGTTGTACCCTATATCCACTGATTTCTCCTGAATTTATAACTCGTAAAGTTTAAATAATCTGTTTGACAGTTTTTTTCAGCCATTCAAATAACTTTCAAAGTTCCCGAGTATAACAGATCTGTAAAGAGCACTTTCTATATCCCCAAACACATTTCCTCTTGATGGCTGCAAACTAGAAACCCGTTTTCAGGAGTGGTTGCTTGAAAATAGAAACACAATGCTCACAAATCTCTCATGGTATTGGCTGTTCAAATGTGCTTTAGTTAGAAGTCTTTTAAGCTACATATTTCTTATAAGATAATACTCCGCTTTTAAAATTAGGGAAAAGTTCTTGCAGAATTCTTAATTAATAACTCCACTTCTACAGTTTAAGCAAAACACCAAAAAACAATTTCACTCCAGATATGACATCATTGTACAACCCTCTGATTTGTCTCTTTGTGCTACTCATTGCAGTCATTTCATGTTCTGTTTTAACATTTTTTTATCTGTAAAAATGTTGATCTTAAACCAAATGTCTTGAGCTAACAGATACACACTTTAATGAAGGAGCATCTAGACTTGTTTAAAATGCGAAAATAGTGTAATAAATCATTCCTACTAATTCTAGCACCATCAATTATTATTATTATTTTTATTTTTATTTATTTATTTATTTATTTTTTTGAGACGGAGTCTCGCTCTGTCACCCAGGCTGGAGTGCAGTGGCCGGATCTCAGCTCACTGCAAGCTCCGCCTCCCGGGTTCACGCCATTCTCCTGCCTCAGCCTCCTGAGTAGCTGGGACTACAGGCGCCCGCCACCTCGCCCGGCTAGTTTTTTGTATTTTTTAGTAGAGACGGGGTTTCACCGTGTTAGCCAGGATGGTCTCGATCTCCTGACCTCGTGATCCGCCCGTCTCGGCCTCCCAAAGTGCTGGGATTACAGGCTTCAGCCAACGCGCCCGGCCCATCAATTATTTAATCACTGATGTTGTTAACATTGTGATATGCTTACATATAAAAGAATTAATGTATTTCAGTTGGTAAACTCTTTATGGTAAATTATAATCCTTTCAATCAGTATGATTACTAATTGTGCAAATTAATCTAGAATCTGAAAATAGAAGACAAAGTGCAAATTTAGTCTGGGGAGGTTTTATGAAACCATCTTTCACATGGAAAAGCTCCTACTCTATGGAACTGTATGTAGGCAGTTTCGCCAGCAGTTTCATATTGTACCATACAACGTTGTCAACATTTCAGATATTCTTGGTTATTTTAAAGGTAATAACTAGAATGCACAAAACCTTAAAGGGCAAGCAAATCTTGTAAAAATGCTATTTGTAATGTAATATAAATTCAGTGCATTAGTAATAATAATTGAGAAAGTTTTCTTTCATTTTTAATTGCTATCTGCTCATCATTATTATCATCATCCAAGAATAAATGAAGTCTGCTGTGTATTATTTTCAGCCAAAAATGGTAGTAAAGAGACAAATTCAAGAAGCTTAATTTAATATAAGTGAATAGAATTTCATGCATACAAAGGCATAAATGCAGCCAAAATCACAGATAGAGATGAGACATATTTTTTGAGAAGCTTACTGAGCTATTTGATTGAAAATAAGAGTTGTTTTAGAAGAGGTTTCTTTTCAATAACTTCCTTAATTTTTCAGTTTTGGATTGCAGAAAGCATTTATCTATTTTTTGTCATGCTTCCTATCTTTCATAGGTACTAATTCAGTTACTTTAAGGTTAGAAAAATTTAGTTAATTTAATAACTTTTGATCAGTGTGGTATGTTTTCTTTCTAAAGTTCTTTACATTCTTTAGCAGAAATCAAGGTGAATCAAAGGTTAATACTTTTCAGGACTTGAGATTTGGAACACATCAGTGTGCAAATAACTGATATATTGATGTGTCTGTCTGAAGTTAAAACCCGGAAAGATTTATATAGGAACACTAACCATGCATAATTAATTACTAAATTTAAATATAAATTTTTAACCTCTGATTATTTTATAAAGTGTATTTGAATTAGCTTTAATTAATTGCAGCCACTAACAAATCTATTCAAGAAGTTGATTTACAGCTTTTAGGCTTAACAATGTAGTTACAATAAAAACTAAATGAGTGATAAATCAAGTTTATGTTTCCCAAATTCAACTGTTACGAAGACTGAGATGTTCTATTTGTCTCCTTATCATGCAAACACATGCTTTTTCCTTCTCATTAAATTCAGTGGGTTGAAAGAATATATTCGTATATCATATTCCTGAAGTCTGAAGTTATCCCTTAACCAGTCAGTTTCCTGTAATCTCAGCTCTTCCACTTAGCCAAACCTGCTGTTACAGTCATCCCTGGCCTCTAATCACTTGAGCTCTTCTTAGTCTATTAGAATATGGAACCTATCTGACTTTATTTCCCTCCCAGGCCATCCTGGACCAATCTCATGGTTAATCATCTCAGTGACTTTCTCCCTACTACTTTCCATCTATTCAGTCCCCTTCACCTTCTGCTGATGACCTCTCCTTGGCAGTGCCAAAATATTGACCAATCTAATCATCTCACTTCTCCCTGGGCTGAGAAGTGCTGCTGGAAAAACCTCATGTTCTCTTTAATTATATCTATTATACATTTACGATAGCAGCTCTGCTTAAGCACTGAAGTAACTCAGCAATTTTTCTTTGTTTGACCTTTCTTTCTCAGCCCCCTTTCCTTATCCACGTAGCAGCTATTTTAAACTTTCAAAACTAACTTCGAATCTTCAACCGTATCTTCAACCCAGGTAAGTCTCTCTCACAGCACACAATATAATCTATTTTCCTGAGACAATAATGGTCAGCCAAGATGGACTTTTTAGAACCTATAGGACTTTCATTACAAGCAGTGAAACTTAATGTATGGAATTTAAAAATATATGCAGGAGCTTAGTGTAATCCCAGGATGGAATGTTGACTGACAAAATGATCTAACTATACTACAAATTTATGAAACAATCTCACTGAAGGAGGTGGAGGGAAAAGGTGCTGACCTAAATAGCTTTGTAAATCGGAGGAGTCTAAAAGGCCAGAAACAAAAGAAACTGTACATAGACACTGTAATATACTTGATAAAATAGCTTACCATAGATTTACACAAGTCTGTTACTGCTATACATATATATAGAATATGAACAATTAATCAAATTGATGATAGATTGCAGGAGATACGCATCTCACTATTTGAGTGGAAGGTTACAGATAAGAGAGAGAAGGGTAGAATGAACTATGAGGTAATGTATTGCAGATTGAGACATCACTGTGAGCTTATGTCTAGCTTAGTCTAGATATAGATGGTTACATACAAATTAAATATACATATGTGTATATACAAATACATACACAAGTATACAAGTGTATATATACACACACATACACATATATACAAACACACACACACACATACGTATATCAAGGACACATATATTCTTCACTCCATTTTCCTCTGAGTTTTGATATGAGTAAAACTTTCCTAGAACAACAATAGGAGCAGCATATTCTAGACAGAAAGAACCAATATTATTGAATATTGACATCATAATCTTCCTTTATTCACCTCCCATCATCTCATCAAACTGCCATAATCTAATTTCTAGAAACACTATTCTAATAAACATTTTCTTTCAATGATCACTTATTATTTAGTCATTACCAGATTTCATGAATTATTGTTGGTCCTAAATCTACCTAACCTCTTAACTTCATTTGGCAGTACTGATTATCCCTGTGTGTACGCGTGTGTGCCTCTGTGTGTGTAAATCCTAGTTTATCCATTGTTAACAATTTTGCTTATTTTTCTTTGCTGTAAATAAGAATGTTTACAAAATTTTGAGCATATATTCTCCTTGAAAAATAATATCTCCTTGTCTGGACTCGAAAAATCACCCACTTTCTTATCATTTCCTATTTAGGTGGACAAAGTTCTTATGGTGAGAGAGAGTTTTCTAATTTTTCCAAATTTAGGGAGACTTTTTCTTTAATCAACAAATTATCAAATATATTAAGTAAAATCAGAATGTCTTAAGTTATAAAAGAGCTGGTGTAACTTTGTTATAGTGTGATAATTTTAATATGAGCAGAAATCATATATTTGAATTATCAGATTTTTATTGGCATTGGCTAACATAATTTGGAAGAATTAGTATATCAAATAAGGTGTAGAGGGATGCTATCCCACTCTCAACAATGTCGTAACAGCATTCATTTAACTTCATAAAAAAGAAGGTCCATTTGCCCTCTCTTTACAACCATCTAATAAGATGAGCCCGATATTAAGTTCTCTATTTTGCTCCTTTGTAGACTAGAAATTATTGCACAGAAATATGGCATACTTTCTCTGTATCCCTGAACTAATCAATGCAAATAATTTTCTCAATGACCTGTAGGCTGATGGGATTACATACTTACTTTCTTTGCCATAAGTGTGTCCTGTACTCTTTCTGGAATGATAAAACCTGAAACCCTTAATCTCCATTAGATTATTCCTATTCTTCCTCACCATCACTAGACACGATGGGAAAAGAAAGGCTGTTACCAGTGCTTTCATTTTAATTCTATCTGGTGAGTTGTTATCCTTTGTGTAGTGTCTATTTGGTTGGAATAAAAACAATATGTTGATTTTTCCTTCTAAATTAAGAAAACAGTCTTTGGGGAGATAAATATTTCTATCTATCCTTCTATTCATTTTTTTTGCATACCTCTCCTGATTATTTTATCTTTTTTCCTAATATTAAATATAATGTCTTCTTTCATTTTGTCATATAGCACTTGCAAACTCAATATGTCTAAACCAAATATTTTATTTCTATTCTTCCCACCACAGCAAAACAAAACTTAACCATACAAAACACTCTTTTGTCTCATCTCTTCCTATTACGTCTAATTGCTACACCATGTTGAGCAAATTTGTTGCTTTGATATAAGATCTGTTTAAGGACAGGGTATGGTACTGAGTCGCCACTTAGCAAACATAACCCTTCTGGGTTTACAGATGTAATAAGTGAAAACAGACACTGAGTATCACAGAGAATATTATATAAGCCTTGAAAGGCACTTAATGTCTCAGGAATAGGAGGTGCAATGTTTTAAATATAGTCCACAGGAGTTAAGTTTTTCTTTTCTTTTCTTTTCTTTTTTTTAGAGAAGGGGTCCCACTATGTTGACCAGGCTGGTCTGGAACTTCAGGACTCAAGCGATGCTCTCATCTCAGCCTCCCAAAGTACTGGAATTATGGGCATGAGCCACCACGCCTGGCCCACAGGAGTAAGTTATAACAAAAATCTATACATTTCCAATTCTCCGCACATTGCTACATCATTGACAATCATGACTCATTTTAAACCATCTCCTATTACTATAGTATCCTGTGTAGCGCTGTGGTACCTCGATTATCATTTTGATTCTTCTTGCCTTCTCTAAGTGATCTTCCAGTGCCTTGTAATAAAGTGGGTTAAGTCTATATCCCTATCCCCATTAACTCTGAGCTTGAGCTAAACAATATAATAAATAGTAGCAGATACTATATGAACAGAGTCTCCACATGTGTGTGCATAGTTTGTGCTGACTTCTTGCATATCTGCCACCTGTGAGGAGAATAGCATGACTGGGTAACTGCTAGTCCAAGGGAAATGAAGATGCATTGAAAAAACCTGAATCCAACTCAGCTTGCAGCTCAACCCCACTATCTCATAAGCCTGAAGCAGAGATGCCCCAGATAAACTGCAAATCTGTGGACATTATATGTATATATATATATATGCTATATTACTTTATTTTTCTGAAAGTTTTACATAATTGGGGGAAAAATGATACTATTGATGCTATGATATATATTGATAATATACTATGCTATATTATATATATATAACATATGAGCTAGATTATTACTTTTCTGAATTTTTCACATAATTGTCAAACTTTATTCAATGTTTAATTCTAATTGAAATTTTTCTGTTTACCATGCATATACAGGAAATTGAGCAAAGCTAAAGTGTCCAGATATAATTTTCATAAAGTGAACATATCCATGTAGCTCTGTAATTGAAATGTAACATAAGAACATGAGGGAAAATAAGTCTGTATGTGCATGATTCTTAAAGATTCTCAAGTTTCTTAAGGTCTGAGCCTGGAAATGAGCAGATTGTCATTTCTAACATGTTTTAACCTTTCTGTTAATTTCAGGGGTACATGTGGAGGTTTGTTATATAGGTAAATTGCCTGTCGTGGAGATTTTGTGTACAGATTATTTCATCACCCAGGTAATTAGCATAGTACCCAATAGGTAATTTTTCAATCTTCAGTTTCCTTCTATCCTTCACCCTCAAGTAGGCTCCAGTGTCTATGGTTGGCTTCTGCTGTATTTGGTTTTCTGCTCTTGTGTAAGTTCACTTGGGCTAAAGGCCTGTGGCTCCATCCATGTTGCTGCAAAGGTCATGATCACTTCCTTTTTTGTGGTTGTGTAGTATTCCATGGTTTTATGTGCACCCTATTTTCTTTATCTAGTCTACCATTGATGGGCATTTAGGTTGATTCCATGTCTTTGTTATTGTGAATAGTGCTGTGATTAAAATACATGTGCATGTGATCGTACCAAAGCAATATATATGCCTCTGTGTATATACCCAATTATGAGATTGCTGGGTCTAATGGTAGTTCTGTTTTAAGTTCTTTGAGAAATCACCAAACTGCTTTCCACAGTGACTGAACTAATTTCCATTTCCACTAGCAGTATATAAACGTTCTTTTTCTCAGCGATCCTCCAGTATATGTTATTTTTGACATTTTAATAACATTCATTCTGAATGATATGGTTTTGATTTCCATTTCTCTAAAAATTAGTGGTGTTGAGCAGTTTTTCATAAATTATTGTCACATGAAAAAATAAAGAAATAAAAAAAGATTGATACTATGTATGGAAAATAACTTTGGGTGTGCAGGCAAGCAGTTGGGACTGATTGGAAGAAAACAGACTGATTGGAAGAAAATTGTATGTCTTTTGAAAAGTGTCTGTTCTTGTCTTTTGCCCACTATTTAATAGGATTTTTGTTGTTGCTGTTAATTTGTTTAAATTTTTTTTAGATTCTGAATATTAGGCCTTTGTTAGATGTACAGGTTGCAAATATTTTCTGCCATTCTGTAGGCTATTTACTCCGTTGATAGTTGATTTTGCTGTGGAGAAGCTCTTTAGTTTAATTAGTCCCACTTGTTTTTGTTGCAATTGCATCTGGCATCTTTGTCATGAAATATTTGCCAAGACTTGTGTCCAGAATGGTATTTCCTAGGTTTTCTTCAAGGGCTTTTATCCTCTTAGATTTTACATTTAACTCTTTAATTCAGTTTGAGTTGATTTTTGTATATGATGTAAGGAAGGGGCCCAGTTTCAATCTTCTGCATATGACAAGCCAGTTATGCCAGCACCATTTACTGAATAGGGAATCGTTTCCCCATTGCGTGTTTTTGTTGACTTTGTTGAAGATAAGATGGTTGTGTATATGCAGTCGTTTTTGTTTGTGTTTTTCTGGTCTTTCTAACCTGTTGCATTTGTCTACATGTCAGTTTTTATACCAGTACCATCCATGTTGTTTTGGTTATTATAGCCTTGTAGTATAGTTTGAAGTCAAGTCATGTATTGCCTCCAAGTTTTTTGTTTGTTTGTTTTTGCTTAAGATTGCTTTGGCTATTTAGGCTCTTTTTTGGTTCCATATAAATTTTAGAATTTTTTTTCTAATTCTGTGAAGAATGTCATTGGTAGTTTGTTAGAATTAGCATTGAAATTGCTTTGGACAGTATGACCATTTTAGCAATATTGATTCTTCCTCTCCATGAGCATAGAATGTTTTTGCCATTTGTCTATATCATCTCTGATTTCTTTCAGCAATGTTTTGTAATTCTTATTGTAGAGATCTTTCGCCTCCCCAGTTAACTGTATTCCTAGGTATTTTATTCTTGTTGTGGCTATTGTGAGTAGTATTGCATTCTTGATTTGGTATTCAGCTTGGATGTTGTTGGTGTATAGAAATGCTACTGATTTTTGTGCATTTACTTTGTATCCTGAAACCTTGCTGAAGTTGTTTATCAGATCTAGGAGCTTTTGGGCAGAGACTATGGAGTTTTCTAGGTATAAAATCATGTTACCTGCAAACAGGCATAATTTGACTTCCTCTCTTCCTATTTGGATACCTTTTATTTTTTGGTCCTACCTGATTGCTCCGGCTAGGACTTCCAGTACTATGTTAAATAGGAGTGATAACAGTGGACATCCCTGCTTTGTTTGGGTTCTTAAGGGGAATGCTTCCCACTTTAGCCTATTCATACGATTGGCTGTGGGTTTGTCGTAGATGGCTCTCATTAATTTTAGGCATATTCCTTCAATGCCTAGTTTGTTGAGGGTTTTTAACACAAAGGGATGTTGAATTTCATCAAAGCCCTTTTCTGCATCTATTGATTTGATCAAGATTTTTTGTGTGTTTTTTTCTTCAGTCAGTTCTGTTTATGAGTCAGTTATTGATTTGCATACACTGTACCAACATTCCATAATAATATTTTGTCAATGTGAACCAAAAGCCTCTCTTCAAAATGAATGATTTAACACATGAATGAATGAACAAAAGAAACAAACAAAAAACTTCCATGTTCTGTGTGATGGTTAATACTGAGTGTCAACTTGATTGGACTGAAAGATACAAAGTATTGATCCTGGGTGTGTCTGTGAGGGTGTTGCCAAAAAAGATTCACATGAGTCAGTGAGCTGGGGAAGGCAGATCCACCCTTAATCTGGTGGTCACAATCTAATCAGCTGCCAGCGAATATAAAGCAGGCAGAAAAATGTGAAAAAGAGAGATGGGCCTTGCCTCCCACTCGGCATCTTTCTCCCATTCTGGATGCTTCCTGTCCTCAAACATCAGGCTCCAAGTTCTTCCGTTCTGGGACTTGGACAGGCTCTCCTTGCTCCTCAGCTTGCAGATAGCCTATTATGGGACCTTGTGATCATGTAAGTTAATACTTGATAAACTTCCCTTCATTATATGTGTGTGTGTGTGTGTGTGTGTGTGTGTGTGTGTGTGTGTGTGTATACATATACATACAAATATCTCCTATTAGTTTTGTCTCTCTAAGAGAACCCTGACTAATACATTCTGTAATGTATTAGGTTTGTTCTTATAAACATGTGCATGTGGCCCTCTCCCAAGGTGTGCATACTCCCTATGTCAACTTTCGATATGGTCATTAAGGTCAATGGTCACAGAAAATCCTCTCAGTGGATAGAGCATAAAGCAAAGGGAAAAGTAAATTAGACAAAGACATGCCTGTTAGCATAATTAAGGTCTATTAATGAAATATCTTCAACCCAGGGTAGAAGATAATCACAATAAATGGCCAGTAGAATTTGATTGCCAGTGACTCCACTATAGCTTCTTCTTTCGATTTTCCAAATATTTAAATATTCAGAGTTCTTGTCATAATAAGTAGACCCTGCCCACAACAATTTTGTGTGTGTGTGTGTGTGTGTGTGTGTGTGTGT
The DNA here is from genome assembly GCF_047675955.1 of Chlorocebus sabaeus. Taxonomy (NCBI): domain Eukaryota; kingdom Metazoa; phylum Chordata; class Mammalia; order Primates; family Cercopithecidae; genus Chlorocebus; species Chlorocebus sabaeus. Next base: position 44,955,839 of record NC_132919.1, read on the forward strand.
GTGTGTGTATGTATGGTGAGGGGGAATGTGTGTGCGTGTGGTGACAGCGGATGGGGTGTGTGTGGGGTGGGAGAGAGAGCGTTTGTGTTTTTGTATGGTGCAGGAAGATACTGTATTTCCTTCCAAAACAACAATTTATTATTAATTAAGTCCTTATCATGTATCAGAAACTATGTTAAATTGGAAATAAAATGATAGAAGAGATGCCATATCTAGTCTCGGCATGGTGGCTCATGCCTGTAATCCCAGCACTTTGAGACACTGAGGTAGGAGGATTGTTTGAGATCGAAAGTTTGAGATCAACCTGTGCAAAATTGCAAGGCCCCATCTCTAAAAAAGAATAAATAAATAAAATTAAAAGATTATCCAGGTTTGGTGGTACATCTATAGTCTTAGCTACTTGGGAAGCTGAAGTGGAAGGATCACTTGATCCCAGGTTTTTTGGTCTGTAGCGAGATATAATTGTGCCACTGCACTCCAGCCTGGACAGCAGAGTGAGACTTTGTCTCAAAACAAAAAAGGATGCAAATTTTGAGAGAGGTAAAGGAGCAATTGAAGATGACATATGCAGCTTTTCCTGATATCTCTTTGAACTCCTCATCAAATTCCTTCTCTTATAAGCAGCATTCTAGAATCACTGGATTTAAGAAGAGTTTTGTTTTTTCTTTAGTAGTGCTTTAACCTTCCATGAATATCATTTTCTTCATCCTCTGCTATGTATATCAGTAGAAGAAGGTTGAAACTCACGAAACTTGGTAGTGTACTACTCAGAGTGCTTAAATAACTCTTGGTTACCAATATTCTTGGTGATGAAGTATGCTAGAGACTGATATCTTGATTATGTAGAGGATCAGTTCTAAGAGGCTACTGTTCTTTATTTGTGTACTCAAGATCTGCTCATTTACTCCCTTTGTGTTCATCTGTGGGTGGAAACCAGCTGCAGGAGTTAGGGAGCAGTGGGTATGTGGGTCACACACTACTACCTTGTTTGTTGCATCGAAGACCTGGGCAAGCTCAGGCAGATAAAGGCCTGGAACTCCTGTTATACCTGTTGGTGAGTGCAACTGGTCATGCACTAGCAAAAAGAAAGGGAACTGTAACTCATTTGCTACCATCTTGTGGAGTCAAATAAATAAAGGCATGTTTACTAATAGCTTAGCAAGAAAGTGAAAGGATAGAGTAATACTACTCATTGTGGCTGATATAAAATGGATGGCATCCCTGCACATTGGTGTGGTCAGATTGGGTTTAAGAGGCAGAGGTCACACAGAACCTTGTGGGCAGACTGTATAATAGGTCTCATCTGAGTTCTATAGGTAAATAAAGAGGGTGGCCTTGGAAACCCTGATCATAGTATTGAATACTTCGCTTGATGAAACCACTCTGAATGTGTTTATGATGTGTTCATAACTCTCTTCATAAATCTTGCTAATAAGTAAGGTACTGCATTGTAGCTGGTGTCCCTGGACTGAGCCTGACTCTGTGTTCCCACCCAAATCTCATCTCAAATTGTAATCCCAACATGTAGGGGAAGGGGCTTGATTAGAGGTGACTGGATCATGGGGACGATTTTCCCCGTGCAGTTCTCCTGATAGTGAGAGGGTTCTCACTAGATCTGATGGTTTTAAAATGGAGTTTCCCCTGCACTCTTTCTCTCTCCTGCCGCTATGTGAAGAAGACCCTTGCTTCATCTTCCAACATGACTGTAAGTTTCCTGAGGTTTCCCCAACCAAGCAGAACTGTGAGTTAATTAAACCTCTTTTCTGTTTATAAATTACCTGGTCTCAGATAGTATCTTTATAGGAGTGTGAAAATGGACTAATACATACATGTTGTCAGCTTTCCATTTTCTTTATTGTTTTCTTTCCATTCCAGGATAATCATTATTAAAAATTTCTTTTTTTGTTTCAGAATTGGATTTGTTATTCATATGTTTTCATTGATTTAAACATATTTTGTGCAATTTCTACAGTGCATCAGAAAAACAACACAGAGGGCAGTAGCACTCTCACAGTCCAACCTCCATTCCCTGATGCTGGGGGCAGGACCTATACGACTGGCAGAGGTACCATGCCATTCCATGAAGTGCCACCCAGAAGCCTTCTGTGGCACTCTGGACCACTGGCTTTTCCAGAGTCCACATTCAATGCAACGTGAGCACAGGCTTCTAGGGAGAATGGTAACAGGCCAAGAAAAGAAACCCCACATTCTTCTGCCTGCAAGGCCCAGGGCCAGCTCCCTCTTACATAGGGCCCAATTTCCTTCTGATCACAGAGTTGGTCTTGATTAAGACAAGGTGCAGATCTGGCATGGAGGATGTGGCCAGGTAAGGCAGCCAGGTTCCCTGTTAGATCCCCAGGCTCTCCTGAGCACCAAGTGGGGAGCATTTACCAACAGGTTTGTGTAAAGATGTCTACAGAGAGCTATGTGCACCTGGATCCCCTACTGGCTCCTACAGTCAGGGCACAGATATTCTTTCAAACATTGTCCCCAAGGCCAGGGTCTAAGTCAGCTGCATGGGATTGTCAAGGCTGAGGAAGGCAGGTGAACTGTGCCTTTGTCCATAGGGCATGCACAGAAACTCTTCTTGTCTGCTGGGTGGCACTCATGGAATGGCCATCTCTCTGCTAGTCATCTCAGCAATCACAGGTGACAAGCAGATTCCTGGTGGCTGGACTGGAAGGAGACCAGCCTGGACCAGCTGACACATCTCTGCTCCAAAGCTGGGTAAGCAAAATATACACAGCCCTGGTCCTCACTCCCTTTCTTTGGTTGTTCTTCAAACCTTCAAGATAGTTTCTTTTTAAGTTGGTTAACCAATCTCAAGGTGCTAGAACTGTTAAGTGTTCAGTAGCACAGGACATATGAACACAGCTGCCCCTCATCCCCAGATGGCACCCTTTTTACTTCCTCCTGAGGCCGTTCTTTGCTTTGGTGTAGAAAGGGCTCAAACACCTGGCATGGGGGATTGGGTAGCAGGGGAAAAAACTTACAAGGAAGCAAGAAGATGTGCACTGGGCTGGGCGGGAACTGGGGGACAGTTTGAAGACTTCTCTCCTTTGGGACCTGTCTTTCTCAAGAAGCCATGAAGACACTGGCCTGAGACAAGTCAGGGAGTAAAGGGAAACTGCCAATTAGGAGGCAGAATACAAGTCTTGTTACTTCCACCAATCAGCAGTGGTAGCATAGAAATAAATCCAATAACTAATATCCTGTCCTCTTGTAAACCAAGACTCACCCCAGAACCCTCACAGACACCCACTCAGAAGACAAACTCAACTCTTAAGTCAAAAGAGTTGGGTGAAAACAATTAAAACAAAAGGAACAAATTAGATGGTTGGGACCAAGGACTCAGGAAACAAAGCTGGTAAGTTCACCCATAGAGCACTAACAGCTCCCAGCATACACTTAAGCCATGTGGATCACTTTTACTTGCTGGGAGTCAACTTCTTATTAAAATATAAATGCTAAGACTAGCTCTTCCTGCCTTTGCTTGAGAGACAGACAAGCTGCAGCACGGCAGGGAGCAGAGAGGTTCCCCGTGATTGTGCGCAGAACTGCTGGGAGGTGTAGAGCAAAAACCTCCCTTCTGGGAGAACTGTTTGGAGGTTTGCAGCCACCCTACAGCACTGGTGGGAGACGAGGAAGAAGGTTTGGCAAAATCCCAAAGGAAAGGTGTGGTTTCTGTCTGTTCCAGCACTGTGAGCCATCCAGTTGCCCTCTGACACAGTCTTGGCTCCTGGGAGTAAGCAACAGCAAGGCAGCTGAGTGTCTGGGTCTATGCTAATTCAGGCCTGGATTAAAGGTTTCTGGCATGAGAGGATCTGGGGCTCTGCTACAAGGATTGGTTTTCTTGTTTGTTTGCTTTTTCTGATGCAGAATAGGGAATTACAATAGAGCAAGGTGTCAGGGAAGGAAGGGACTGTCCAATCCTGCCACCAGCAGATGCTGGAAGGGAGATGCTCCTTCCCAGGCCTCCCTGGCATTAAGAAGGTCCGAGGGACACTCACTCTTCCTGACTGTGCTTCTCCTTGTGGGTAGGAAAGATCCCAGGGCGGTGGCAAGCAGAAAGGGAGGGATCTTAAAGGTGCTGCTCTCCACTGGCTTCTCTAGCTTTTCCTGCACCCCACTGCCGAGGTTTCCTCCCACAAGTCTCAGTGCTTCGTTTGACTGCCTCTGACTTTTGAAGCTCTGAAAGCTCTGTGTGTAGGACTCGCTAGAAAGCCGCTGGTGGGAATGGGCCATCTCATCTCAACAACCATAGGTGGCATCTGGACAAGGTGCAGGGGACTCTGGTCTTTCAAGACCTGAGTCAGATTTAGGATCTGACCCAGCATGACAGTAATCTGCTTATCAAACTGGTCCTTGGCAAAACTAGAAATTTTTTTTTTTTTTTTTTGAGATAAGGTCTCACTCTATTGCCCAGGCTAGAGTGCAGTTGCCTGATCTTGGCTCACTGTAACCTCTACTTCCTGGGCTCAAGCAATCCTCCATCCTCAGCCTCCCAAGTAGCTGGGATTACAGGCATGCACCATGATACCGGGATAATTTTTACTTTTTGTTTGTTTGTTTGTTTTTGTAGAGACAGGGTTTCCCCATTTGCCCAGGTTGGTCTCCAACCCCTGAGCTCAAATGATCTGTCTCTCAAAGTGCTGAGATTACAGGCATGAGCCACCACACCCAACCCAGGAACTTTCCTGAAGAGTTCACATAGGTCCTCTTCCAAGTCCTTGAAGTTAGGGTTGGATATCTTTGGAATGATCAGATCTTTGAACTCCTAAGATAATGGGACTTTTGTCTGGGACAGCCAGGCCCAGTGCAAAGGATATTCCCTTTAGGAGTCAGGGTGCTTTGGTGGGAAGGCCAGCCCATTGTCTATGGCAGCCACCTTGATAACAGACTCCTTCACCACCACCCAGTCTGTGTGCTGAGAGCCAGAGCTATCCTTTGGACAATCACATTTACCAGCTGTCATTGCCTCTGTCAGTGTCACAGATGATGTGATCCAGTACCACCATTGGCTGGAACTGCAGTAGTAGTTGCTGTTTGATATTCTCAGGGAGCGGTTCTGCTTCAATAAGCCACAGCCAATAGTCTGCATCTTTGTAGCCTTCAACAAAGAGCTGGAAAGAACCAATCTTTGGTGGGTTGCCCGATGGGGTTAAACCACTGCCCAACGTTTGACACTTTCTCTTGCACAAGCTGCTTGCCCTTGGACATCACTCTGTCAACGGCACTATAGTTGAATGTCTTACTGGCCAGGTATACCACCTTTGTGAGGAGTACAATCTTGCATTCTAGTTTTCGGTCCACCAGGTTGTCCTCTGCCTCTGAGAGATAACCCTGGTTGAGGACAAGGTATGCACCACGGTCAAAACAGCAAGGATGGCACAGCTTCTGCAACCGCCTGGTCCACTTAGGATTAAGTTGCCCATAGGGGCTCTTCATTCTTGGGTTTGAAGACAACAATGATCTTTTATTTACTGGCAAAAAAAAAAAAAAAGCAAAATGCATATATTCATATTGTGAAGTCTTCAGAATTATTGTCTTATCCAAAGTGGCTAGCAAGAGGCCTCAGTTACTGGTCTTCTCTGTCTCTGCTTCCCTGGAATCCCAATCTCTGAACAACAAAGAAGCAGTAGCAACAGGCTCACAACTCATGAGTTCATTGTAACCCTCCAGAAACCGGTGAGGGTCCTTGACAAGTAGCTTCTGCTGGGGCCCTGGTAGATGGGGCTTGGGAAAGATGCCGCGCTTAATGGCCAGTTCTGCCTGCCACACCGCAGCCTCGAACTCAAGGTCCTCCAGGAATTCACTCAGCTCCTGGTGGGCCTGCGCATTGTGCGCTGCCTTGGCAAACCCTGGACCTGCGCCACCAGTGTTTGGAAATGGAAAAATTCTTCCTGCAGAAATACTGCTCATGTTTTTGGCCACTGATGACATTATTTTTTTCTTGCAACAATCCATTTTGTACTACAGTACCACGTTAAAACAAAATGAGTCCACATGTACACCGGTATAACACATCCTTTATGACATTAATATAACATTTATCCTGTTGTTGTTTGTAAATTCAAAAATACTCTGAAGGCTTTTAAGCTATTTTAAGTTCCCTGTTATTAATGCTGTGTCCCTATTTTCTTCTCCAGTGGTTATCTGTAATAAAGACTTTTTTTTTTTCAATTGGATGAAATTAATTTCCCTCCAGTAATTTTTTAATATAAGTTTTTTGGATTAGAAAATACTAATTTTTATTGTTAACAATTGCATTTTAGGTTGAAAAACATTTACTAAGTAAGAAGACCTAAAAGATTATTAGGGAGAAGATGAAAAACATATCCTATTAAGAAACAAATAAAATTACATATAGTCATTTCAGTACTAATAATATCAAGTACAAAGTATTCTTATTCATTGATGAAAACAAATTTAAAAATTCTCATGATGGTACTTTAGCATAATCAGTTATTGTTTCTCTTTCAGCATAGGTTAAACAAACTTCACAAATTCAAAGTTCTATTTTCCCCATTGTTTTAAATAATGTCATTACTCTGTATGTAAAATTATTTTGGAATTTTAAATAAATCCTAGAAGAATATGCAATAATAGTCCAAAAGACACCCAAGTTTAATTAATGCGGGGAAAATTTGGTATGTAAGCAAACCCAAATATGTACATAAAACTAATAGTTTTCAAAATGTGCTGTATTGAAACTTCAACAGAATGCAGTTTTTAAACTTTCATTAAAGACCCATGTGTTCATACTATGAAGCATTTTTATTTCAGTAGGCACAACCACTAGGTATTTTTTGTTTCCTCCAGTATTTTTATTTTCTTTGGATACTGATGCTATTTACCAGAGTCTTTTAAAACACCAAGGAAGTGGAGAAAATTTAGTACGCATGCACATAGAATTTTATAAAATTGGTTAAAAAGCTTGAAAAGCTTTAGGTTAAAATGCTTTCTGTAGGAAGCTATGCAGTATATCATATAGACTCTGTGCTATTGATCTTTGTTGTTAAATACTGCAGCATAGATGGTTTCCTTCAGCTCTACAGAAATTCATGAAGATTGTGAAGCAGTGTTGTACCACATCTCCAGCTCTCCATCTACCTCTTCCCTATCAAAAGACAAAAACACGCTGACATTTTATTCATGACTAGACCATTACACTAAACACTTTTTGTACATAAAACTTAAATCAGATACCTAATCATGAAAACAATACGTTATTTTCTATCTCTTTATGTCAGTTTCTAGTGGAGAAGATGTCACTCTAAGGAGGAGTCTGAACTTAAATTACGAGAGCATCTCTGCTAAGCCAGGATGGTATGTCTAAAGCATTTGATGAGGAGTATTACAGGGCTTGCTCATATCAAAAGTGCAATTCAGAAATAAAATGCTTTCTTTTTCTACGTATCTTTAGGACTGTTTGGATTGTGGAAAGAAAATAGATAAAGGTTTAAGAAAGGAGACGTCGTGATGGTTTGACAACAAAAACCATAGAAAGACCGACAACTTTGAGATAACAAAATATTCCATCAATTAGTATATACATTTTGCAGATGAATACAAATTATTCGTGAATGAATTGAAAAGAAGCAAGTTGCTTGTGTATGACATTTGCAGTTCTAAACTCTTACTTTGATAACAGACAACTATTTTTCACCATGGTGAGATTAGGAATCTACTGTGATGCTTGAATATCTTAATTGGTATAAAAGGGATTGCCAAGCTTTTCAAAATTTCTTTGAGAAATGCTTTTTTTTCCCTAGAAAAAATGATTTTTCAATCCTCCTCTTGGCTTCATGTGCCATATAAGATGCAAAATAAGTGTAGTGAATATGAAGCTTTTTCAGAACCCGGCAAGAAAATAAAATGTCTCCTACCCTTTCTAGGGTAAATTAAAATGGACTCAGAATGCCTAATCATCAATCTAATCAACAGTGTCAATCTCTGTGGAAACCTTCCCTTTCCCTAAGTTCACATGAGAAACCTAGAATCACCAGGTTTGAAAAACTTGGGGGAGAAAAGGTCTGTTCTTTATCCATGATGGGAATTGGCTCTACCATTACTGTTACCAGGAGATGACTTTCGCTTTCTAATGAAACACAACATTTTCCAGAGGCTCAGAGATGTGTTTCATGGAATCATTCTCCACTTAGATTTTGATTTTTTACATTGAGATATAAGGAATCCCAATGAAACCTCAAGCCCACAGCATTAGTGTTCAGCCTTCTCAAGCAGGTCACAGGTATCGCTTGATCTATCTGTAAATTGTGAGCAATCCGTTTATAGTTCTTCATCAGTTTCATAAACTCATAAACTAAAATTCCCTTTCATCATTAAGTTAGGTTTTTTTTTTAGTTTATTTCATCTTCATGTATTTGCATTTTCTCTGATGTTTGAGTTCTCCTTAAAGATCCTCTAGATCTTGCTTAAAGCTAATGGACCTTGACTGCCATATATACCGTGGATGGAACATGTGCTCAAGTACTTCAAAACTTCTGTTTATAGCCTTGAAACTTATAAATCATCAGAAAACACCTTCAGCAAAGGAAACCAGGGTCCCACACCTCTGAAACTTAGCTGTCTTATCTCTAAGGGTCTGTGTAGTAGTGAAGAAAATCATCCTGTGTGGTGAAAACAAGACGTAAGTTAAGAGACCTGATAATTACACTATCTCATAAGTATTGTAAAATCCACAGGATGTATACCAGGAAAAATGAAACATGTTTAATGCAGACAAGATAACTGCTATTGCTCTTTCATTTTTTTCAGTTTTAATGCAATATATTATTATTGATGTAAACCTGAGTTAATTACAAATCAGCTAGATTTGTCTTCTAAGATTGTAGCACCCGATTTCTCTGAATAACATACAAGCTGTCTTATTAAATGTAAATGAATTGTTTGTTCATGATATGAAATTATTACAGAGTATTTTTGTTTTGATGCATATCAATAGAGGTTTTTATAGAGTTGCTATGCACAGGTTGGACAATTACACAGATGTTCTGCAATCAGAGTGGCAAAGACTATGCATTATGGAAATGTCTGTTTTCCTTTTCCTGTTTTTCCACCTCTTTCTCCTTTATTTATTTATACTCCTCATTATCTCTTTAGTCCTCCTTCTAAACTGGTATTACTGACTACCTTCAACAAACTAAATTATCTGATGGAAAAGACAATATAAAGAAGACATGCTAACAAACAATCCATCACTTTAACACAAATATACAAGTGCAACTAAGTGCTAAAGTTAAAGTAGCTATAGCATGCTATGATAAATCTATTGCAGTATCAATTTCAAGCTATTCGTTGTAAAAAAAAAAAAAAAAACAGGCACACACAAACACACAAAACAACTAATTTCTATATTAAGGCAAATGTTTATATAATATCAGATTAATATAATTTGAAATACTAAGAGGAATGTAATGACAACTTCAGTCTTTCTATTTGATCCCTCTACCCTGTCAGTGTACTTTGATGTTGAGAGAATTGTGTTAAGAAATACTTGGGAAACACTGATGTAAGATTTTCTGAAAGATAAGGTTAGAATTCTATGAGAGGCATTCAGTCTTATTAGGGACATGAAAAAGCACAGGATAATTGTGTAACAGGCACAGAGTCAAGAAGCATAGAGAAAATGGGCATAAAGAAATAGAAAACATGGTTTGATATAGATGTGCAAATAAATATGTGCAATTAAATACTGGTACATAAATGAAGGTAAGATAAATAAAAACCATGGCACCTGACGAGTAATGGCCAAAATTCAAGTTGACAATCTATCTAAAAAGAACCATCAAAAATAAGAAAATAAATATAAATCCTTCCATCTTACCATTGAAGAGATCCTGATCATAACTCCCACTTCAATCAGAGCAGTGAGAGCATTACTGTAAGAATCAACTCCATGGGCATTTTGGCACCATGATACTAAAAAAGTATTAACGCCAGAGTAGTAGGAGGAAATAATTAAAGCTTTGCTTTCAACATCCTGTTTGCTCTCTGAATTCTCTCATGATCAGTTCCTTCTTTGGGATATCATTCTCTATTTATTCAAAAAGTCAAAGTGGAGTGGATAAAATTAGATATATTCTCAGCCTTATGAGGAAACCATTTTACTTTCCTTCATTTTTCTCTTAATATGCTTCCTTTAGTTTTAACTTTCCTTGCTTTTGTCCCTCCTCCCTGACCAAAAAACAAACTTGAAGTATGGGTCATAAAGACAAAGAATCAAGTATACTTTGGGTAAATCTTCAGACAGGTTCACTTAAGTTTTTGTGATGCATATTTTGCCTTATCTAGCTCACTGGGAGACAATATTGGGGTTATACCAAAGCCTCAGCTAGTATTAGTCTGTTCTCACATTGCTGTAAAGAAATGCCTGAGGGTCGGGGGCGGTGGCTCAAGCCTGTAATCCTAGCACTTTGGGAGGCCGAGATGGGTGGATCACGAGGTCAGGAGATCGAGACCATCCTGGCTAACACGGTGAAACCCCGACTCTACTAAAAATTACAAAAAAACTAGCCAGGCGAGGTGGCGGGCGCCTGTAGTCCCAGCTACTCAGGAGGCTGAGGCGGGAGAATGGCGTGAACCCAGGAGGCAGAGCTTGCAGTGAGCTGAGATCCGGCCACTGCACTCCAGCCCGGGCGACAGAGCAAGACTCCGTCTCAAAATAAATAAATAAATAAATAAAAGAAATGCCTGAGACTGGGTAAATTATAAGAAAAGAGGTTTAATTGGCCCATGGTTCTGCAGGCTGTACAGGAAACATAGTGGCTGCTGCTTCTGGGGAAGCCTTGGGAAACTTATAGTCATGATAGAAGGTGAAGGAGAAGCAGCCATGTCTTACATGGCTGGAGCAGTAGCAAGATAGAGTGAGGGGAGAGGTGTTATACACTTTTAAACAACCAGATCTCAGGATAACTCACTCACTCACTCACTATTGTGAGAACAAAACTGAGGGCATGGTGCTAACTCATTTGTGAGAACTCCACCCCCATCATCCAATCACCTTCCACCAGGCCCCACCTCCAACTTTTGGGATTACAATTAAACCTGAGATTTTTGGGGGGACACATTTCCAAACCATATTATTCCACCCCTGGGACCTTCCAAATTTTATGTCCTCCTCACATTTCAAAACACAATCATGCTTTCCCAATAGTCTCCCAAAGTCTTAACTCATTTCAACATTAACTCAAAAGTCCAAAGTCTCATCTGAGACAGCACAAGTCCCTTCCACCTATGACCCTGTAAAATCAAAAGCAAGTTAGTTATTCCCAAGATATACGGGGGGTATAGGCATTGGGTAAATACTCCCATTCTGAAAGAGATAAATAGCCCAAAGGAAAGAGGCTACAGCCCCATGCAAGTCTAAAACCCAGCAGGGAAGTTATTCAATCTTAAAGCTCCAAAATAATCTCCCTTGACTCTTTGTCTCACATACAGGGCACACTAGTGCAAGGGGTGGACTCCCAAAGCCAAAGGCAGCTCTGCCTTTGTGGCTTTCCAGGTTTCAGCCCCTGCAATTGCTCTCAATGGCTGGGGTTGAGTTCATGCAGCTTTTCCAGGTACAAGGTGCAAGTTGCTGCTGTATCTACCATTCCAGGGTCTGGAATATGGTGGCCTTCTTCTCATAGCTCCACTAGGAAGTGCCCCAGTGGAGACTCTGTGTGGGGGCTCTAACCTCACCTTCTTCCTTTGCTCTGCCCTAGTATAGGTTCTCCATGAGGGCTCCCTCCTTCATCAAACTTCTTCCTGGACAGCCAGGCTTTTCCAAACATTCTCTGAAATCTAGGCAGAGGATCCCAAGCCTCAACTCTTGTACTCTTTGTACCTGCAGGCCTTATCCACATGAAAACTTCCAAGATGTATGACTTACACTCTCTGAAGCAGTAGCATGAGCTATATATGGTTCCCTTTGAGCTACAGCTGGATCTGGAGCAGCTGGGATATGGGGAGCAGTGTCCTGAGGTGTGCAGAGCAGCAGGCCCTAGGCATGGCCCATGAAACCATACTTTCCACCTAAGCCTTTAGGCCTGTGATGGGAGAGGGTGCAAGGAACTTCTCTAAAATGCCATCTGGACCTTTTTCCCATTGTCTTTGCTATCAGTGCTTACCTTCTTTTTAGTTATGCAAATTTATGCAGCTTGCTTGAATTCCTTCCAAGAAAATAGGCTTTTCTTTACTATCATATAGCCAGGCTGCGATTTTTTTAAATGTAAGTTCCCGTTTAAGGTCATTTCTTTGTTCACACACATGAGCATTTGCTGTTAGAAGCAGTGGGGCTGAATCTTGAATGTTTCACTGCTGAGAAATTTTCTCTACCATGTACCTAAATCATCATTCCCAAGTTCAATGTTCCATAGACCTGACGGGCAGAGGCACGATCTAACCCAGCTCTATGCTAAAGCATAGCAAACGTGACCAAATCAGCCATTTCTGTAACCACTTCCATTTTTCTTTCATCACTTTCGTTTTTCTGTCCATAAATAATCTTCTACTATGCAACTTCAGGGTAGCCTCTCTGAACTTCTTCTGGTTCAGAGGCTGCCTGATTTACCAAATGTGCTTTGCTCAGCTAAACTCAGTTAAATTAGATTTGTCTAAGGCTTTTCTTTTAACAAGAATTACAGCTAGTATAGTTTAAAAAAACCAGCATTGGTGTTTCTTTCGTATTGTTTAAGAGAAAAAGGAACACAATCAGGTGTTTTAACCCCTAGTACAGAGAATTCAGGTCACCAGATTAAATGCCCCTTACTGGAAACATTGTCTCATATTTCTAGAGGTTTCTATCATTTATTTTGTTTTGTTTATCCCCAGTGGCTTTTCCAGTTTTAAACGAAGAACCAAATACATAGTGAGGGAGAAGATTTTGAAGGTGCTATGCTTTATATTTATAAGAAATGTATTGTAGAATCAGCATCCTTACTGGAAACATTGTCTCATATTTCTAGAGGTTTCTATCATTTATTTTGTTTTGTTTATCCCCAGTGGCTTTTCCAGTTTTAAACGAAGAACCAAATACATAGTGAGGGAGAAGATTTTGAAGGTGCTATGCTTTATATTTATAAGAAATGTATTGTAGAATCAGCATCTCCCACTTTCAAATCAACTGTGTTAGAATTAAGGATTTCAAGGCCCTATATGAGCTTTACCTAGATGGCTTGCACAGTTTGCTTTCAGTTCTTTAGTACTTACTGTAGCAAATTATTTAAAGTTCTACCAAATCAATTGCATTTTTATTCTAAATAGGGCTGCATATCAAATGCAAAGAACTGTTTTCTCATCTCTGACTTGTGTAGTCTCTCTCACTAATGATTTCACTATAAATAACCATCTGACTGGGTTTTTAACACAAGCTATTTGAAAGTCTTTCCATATGTCCTGTGAACTATGACAATGCTCCTTAATCTTTTTAAGGACTATTTACTTCCTGGGGTTGTCTATGCTTTAAATATGGGAAGCTCATTCTTTAATCCTCTTGACCATTTGCTGTCCAAATCTGATGGTCTCCTATAGAACTCCCGTCTCTATCAAAACCACAATGACGCTTTTTAAAATACCGTAATTATGCTTTCAGTACTCTAGTCTCTGTTCCTCCTCACCAGGTGTTTCAGTTCTTATGCAACTAACTCTATGCCAGCTATTTTTCTGTGTATTTCCGCTTCCTTCTCCTATATTACTGTAAGAAATCTTGGTCTATTTCAGGGATTCCTAAACTGATGCACATTGGAATCACCTGGAATGAACTTGTGAAACAAACTTGCCTGGGACTCATCCAAGACATATTTAATCTAAGATGAGGCAAGATTAAGCAATGGTAAATTCAAAAGCTTTCCCACGTGGGAGGGGTGGAGGTGGGGGTGATGAGGATTTGGAATGCACAGATATGATGGAGAATCACCGCTTGATTACTGCTTCCACTCTCATCTGCTTACTTTTATATTTATCACCTGAGGTCCAAGGAAATCTTAGGAAAAAAATTAAAATGTCTGATCTTTGTAAAATCTATAACAGCATGAGACATTAAAAGTGTGATTCAAGATAGAATTAAGGATTTCAGTGATATTTAAATTGAAATAGAGTAATTGTGAAATATATGTCTAATATGTAGATTCAGTTTTGTTTTATGTTGCATGAATAAGTTACAGAGCACAAAATGGATATTATACAAAGGTATCTAATTAAAAAGAGCCGCATGCAAATTTTAAAAATCTTTAAGGAAGTATAAAAATTATAATAAATTATTTTGTATATCTACCAACTAGAGCAAGGCCAGGGCTTTGGGATTAGATGCTACAAAGTTGTTGTGATCCAATTAAAGGCCAGGAAAATTCTTCTCTTTTTATTCTCCTTAGCCAAAAAGGAATCTTGAATCTGCTTTGTCAAAGAAAGCATTTCCTGGATGATCCTTCTATTCAGTGTCTTTCTGGGAAGGTCTTTGCCTGCATCTGCATTTTATTAAAAGTGATTGATTGAGCAAAGATGGAAAAGAGGCACATTTTAAGGATGTTTCATATTAGGCAGAGATAAAGTTCTATGTTTCCTTAAAATTGGGAAACTGGCTTGGAAATAGAAATCAGATTCAAATATCAAAAGACTAAGCATTACTTTTTAAGAATAATCCTGTTCTCTAATAGGAGGCATAAAATAACCGAAAATCACTAGGTACAAATTTCGGTATACAAATTATATGAAGCTTATTACTAATAAAAAGGAAACAGTATAGACGTACAGGCAGTTTCACGAATTGCTTCATATTTGTGGAATCTGAAACTGGCTAATAACATGGGCTGTGCCAATGTCAGCACCTTTTAATCACTCCCAGAAATTTTAGCTTAATAAATCTGGGATGGAGAGTGGATATGGCTTACAAAATATAAATAAAAACCCTTTCTGTGATTCTAATGTAAAACAAGAGTTGAGAACCTCAGGGCTCAAAGAATATAATGTAAGAAATAATATTGAATATTTGTGTTTTAAGCTTACAGGGCAAAACACCTGGTTTTATCTTACATGTGTCTTATAATTTCAGTACTGTTTTCTGGCACCTGTTTGGAGACTATTTTTACAATGTATCTCATGATTCTCAAAATAATCACACATTGAAATAACAATTATCTAGGCCATCACCATGCCACCTTATTCTTAAAATAACCTAATTAGGAGCGTTATAATGACTATTATTCAATTAGGTAACTTTCCCAAGGTCACTCAATTACCATGAGAACAGAGTCTGGTGGTTCTTAGAGTCAGCATGTAAAAACTTTAAAACAATATCTATACTAAGAAACTATCTTTACATCAGAAGTCAACCACTAAAAGCAATATTGGGTATTTGCATTTCATTGTCCTTATAAGCACTTTAAATTCAATGTATTCATATCAGAATTAATGTAATATTTTCATAACCCTACTTTTCCTACTGACTTTATTCCATAGAAATTGGTTAATGGGAGGCCGGGAGTGGTGGCTCAAGCCTGTAATCCCAGCACTTTGGGAGGCCGAGATGGGTGGATCACGAGGTCAGGAGATCAAGACCATCCTGGCTAACACGGTGAAACCCCTTCTCTACTAAAAACACAAAAAACTAGCCAGGTGAGTTGGCGGGTGCCTGTAATCCCAGCTACTCGGGAGGCTGAGGCAGGAGAATGGCGTGAACCAAGGAGGTGGAGCTTGCAGTGAGCTGAGATCCAGCCACTGCACTCCAGCCTGGGTGACAGAGTGAGACTCTGTCTCAAAAAAAAAAAAAAAAAAAAAAGAAATTGGTTAATGACATGTACACACATTAACACCTCAACTAAAAATCATAGAATCATCTTCAGCTTAGTATTCTTCAACATCTCTTTCCCAATATCAATAATATGTCAGAACCTTCCAAGTGTGGTTAATAAATATGCTTTGATCATCGCTGACTCTCAACCATCACTGAATTTGCCTTTGTTCCAGCCTTTAAACTCCAAGACCATGTTGTTGTTGTTGTTTTTAACTACATGACAATTCATTTTATTTCTTTGTTAAGCCTGTTAGGGTTGTGAGAACTAAATAATTAATATACATAAAGGGCTAAGAATGAGTCCATAGTGCTAAATAAATGTAAGCTATTATTTCATTAAAGGGATTTCATATAAATATAAGAAGTTGAAGGATACGTGAGGAAGTTAGAAAAGTTTTTCCTTATTGCCTGGGAGAGTACACTCTACTAGGAAGCCGAATCTTTTGTGATTTGTTTCCTCTAGTTCTGGCTACAATTACTGAAGGTCTTATTCTGTGAAGTGCTGTGCTCGTGGAAATGTTCGCCGTCACCTCTGGCTTCTTACCATAGTTAAGTATTTAAGCCTCATCTCCCCCTGTTGGGAATGGGCCCCCCAAAATATGGCCATAAACTGGCCCCAAAACTGGCCATAAACAAAATCTCTGCAGCACTGTGACATGTTCATGATGGCCACAACACCCACACTGGAAGGTTGTCAGTTTACTAGAATGAGGCAAGTAACACCTGGTCCACCCAGGACGGAAAACTACTTAAAGGCGTTCTTAAATCACAAACAATAGCATGAGCCATCTGTGCCTTAAGGACATGCTCTTGCTGCACATAACTAGCCCAACCCATCCCTTTATTTCGGCCCATCCCTTGGTTTCCCATAAGGGATACTTTTAGTTAATCTAATGTCTATAGAAACAATGCTAATGACTGGCTTGCTGTTAATAAATACGTGGGTAAATCTTTGTTCGAGGCTCTCAGCGCTGAAGGCTGTGAGACCCCTGACTTCCCACTTCATACCTCTGTATTTCCGTGTGTGTGTCTTTAATTCCTCTAGTGCCACTGGGTTAGGGTCTCCCCGACTGAGCTGGTCTCAGCATCCCCTCACAATTCTTGGAGCTGTTTCTGCCCCTCTTCATTATTTTTTCTCTGTCTGTATACGTCAAAACATAATTTCCCTCTTCTCTTATCTAGAAACTGCCCTTTATATTTGGTGCTAGTGTCTTATATTTGGGAATACATAATCTATTTCAGTGAGCCTTGTTCCTCCCTTATGCTTCAATTCTTACCCCAGATTATTCCCACTCCACTCTACAAAAGAAATGGCAAGGCATTTTCATGCTGATTGATTTTTACAGGTGGCTATGGAAGACATAAAGATTATAATATCATCAGCAGCATGATCAAACTAAGTTAATACGTATTAAGCATTTACTAAATGTCCAGCAATGTCCTTAGTATTTATTGAAAAAATCACACTCAAGCTTCATAAGAATATTAAAATATGGGCAGGCTTGTTGGCTCATTTTATAGTTCAAGAAACTGAAGCTCCACAATGTTAATTTACCTAAACCCACACATATAAGATGATAGAATGGATGGCTAACCAGAGCACAGAACTAGCAAAAATCAGGATCTATTTGAGGTTGAAGGGCATCTCCTGGAGAGCAGTGGTTAGAGATTCAAATGAATGGACCAGATGTTTTATTTTAGCCCTAACTAGATGATAATGCACTTAAGAGCACAGATGTGACTTTTGCCTATAGTGATCAGAGATGAAGTGAGTAGTGGATAGTAGTGAGCAGTAGTGCTGAGTTCAGTGAGTTGTACAGTGGATGCACCATGTCGGTAGGGCTGCAGCAACTCAATTTTATTTCAAAAAGTGACATCTTCTGTCTTCTAATTTTCCAAAAGAGAGCCAGAAGTTCAGATGCACTTTGAAATCTAAAAATGTTAAAAATAGGAAACTGATTTAAACATTTAAGATCAGTTAGATTAAAACTACAGAGATTCATAGATAGGCCTGACTCACTCACTTGTCAGCACATAACTTCTGGTATAGACAGAAATAGAAAATGTAGAATGGGCCCATTTTTCATTGATGTGAATTCTTGAAAAATAAATTTTTGAGTTAATTTTCTTTATTGGTAGATCCTCTTGACTTGTTTGTTGATGTATTTTTGCCTTTGTTTTACTTTGTGTGAGCCTATCACTAACAGAAAAAATGAAAAATGAACACATTCAAGAGAGATTGAGAAGACGCTGTCATCAGGATTGAGGTGTTAAAAGAATGGTTGCAGTGAGGATTTAACAGTAGCTGTCATTCATTCATATGTTCATTCGACAGAGCTTTATAGAGCACCTGCTGTATTCTGTGTGATAAAAAAGGATGGTTTGATCTTAATCCCTGTCCTCAAGGAGCTTAAAGTTTAATAACTGAGCTCTCTTAATATGAATGATATTTTCACAATATGGTACATATAGGATGTTTTAATTAATTCCCCAGACAAAATAATCTGCATTTAACTCCCCAAAATGTGGCTATATATAATATTTCATCAATACTCTTTTTCATGCTTAGTACAGTATTAGTCACAAATGGGCATTTGATCAATTTTTGTTCAACATTTTGAATATAGATTGTTTTCATGAGCCTTGGCTTTGAAATGTGAGACTTCCCAAAGATATAAAAGGAATTGAGATAGTGCAAAAACCTGGATCTTGAATTTTGTTAGCCTGGAGCTTTGAGTTAGTCTAACTCTGAATAAGGTTACTCCTCTGTAAAGTGGGTAAATTGGTGTCTACTTTGGGGCATAGTTTGCATAAATGTATGTAATTAACTGATTGATAAGTTAATATTATAAAGAAAAGGTAATGTTGTCATCATCATTATCATCATTATAATCTTCATCCTTGTGTGCTCATCATCTACCATTAACAGGACACAGAGAAAACACACTCAAAATAGGATCAGAAACACATAAAACTGTATTTAAATTTAAAAATATACATTACTCCTAGTGTACACTGCCAACATTGAGAAGAGAAGTCTAAATTACGCAAAGCTCTTTAAAAGAGGATCTGTGAACCTATTACTCACACTACTTGATATTCTAAAAGTAAATGACCCTTACGGTTGGTCTCTGCTAACTTTAAACCTATGTGTATTTAATAGCTCTCATTGTTCCCCCAGGTTTCTGATGGAAGGTACCAATCACAGACAGACTTTGGCTAAAATTGAGCCAGTTTTGTGCTTCAAGGGTGGGTAGCGGTTGACCTTGGGCATATTTATTGGGGTAATCTTGGTATTAACTTAAGTCTATGGTTATGTATTCGGTACTCTATGGCTGCAGTGTGGAAAGTGACACTTCAGTTACCATTTCTGACCTTTGGTGAAGAAAACTAATCAAAAACAAATGAATTTTTTTTTTTTTTTAAAAAAAAGCACTTTTGAATAAGGCCTGCTACTAATAGGGTGAAACATTGTGTGCAATTGTGCAAATCAAAATGAATGAAAATGTGGTGCCATTTTGAAAGGCATTTGTCAGGCATTTGGGTTTGGAAATAAAATCGATATGAGAAAGGATGGAGAAATGCAGCAGAACAGCTTTTCAAATAGCTGGCTGCAGTTCCTTATTGCTCTTACCTAAAGTCAGAGGCACCAGGCCAAGTTTTAAAATGACCCTACATTTGTTTTTTCATTTGAGGTGGGCAATTTGTCAAAATTTAATGTATACATGAACCAGGCTCAGCACATGATTTATATGCAAGGATTTTGCATACATTGTATGTTTTTAAACTTTTAAGTTTATGCTTTTAAGAAGTCGGGTTGGTAGTCAGCATGCTCTAATATAGCAGTCACTAACCTTTTTGGCACCAGGGGCTGACCAGTTTTGTGGAAGACCATTTTTTCCACAGTCTGGGGGAAGGTGGGATGGTTTTGAAATGATTCAAGTGCATTACAATTATTGTACACTTTATTTCCATTATTGTTATATTGTAATATATAATGAAATAATTATGCAACTCACTATGGTGTAGAATCAGTGGGAACCCTGGGTTTGTTTTCCTGAATTAGATGGTCCTATCTGGGGTGATGGGAGACAGCGACAGCTGAAGAATGTGCTTATGACTAGTCTACTCCATAACGTCATTTTGGTTGCTGTCACTGCAGAAAACCCTAATTTACAAAGATAGGTTGTTGGAAATGGAAGCAGGCTTTTCAGTGCTTTTCTGGCAATCTCAGAATATTGCACCTTTTCTTTAGTCCAGAATGCATGGATATTTGAAGTTGTCGCAAACATATTTTTAAAGCCACCATCATTTGTGATCTCGTGCAGGTGATCCTCTTCTAGCATGGACACAGTTGACTCACCTGCCTTATTCACAAATAGGTCCTGGATCCATTCCTTCCCAATTTGGGGATCTTTTGTGGTTGGGAAGTAATTTGAAAGCTGAGACGGGCGATCACGCACCAGCTGGAAGAAAGAAGGCCCTGGCTCGGTCTCTTTCAAAATCTCTGCTAATGTTTGAAACATGTCAGAAATCCCAGTGTTCACTCATCACCCCTCATAATTTCAGTTTGGCTTTGAATGAAGCCACTTTATCTGCCAACTTGAAAACAGCTGTCATTCTTCCCTGAAGTGATAGATTGAGTTTGTTAAGCAGGTTGAATATGTCATACAGGTAAGGAAGTTTTGCGATTCATTTTGTGTCACTGGAATGTGAGGCCGGTGGTGACTGTTTTTCTGAAAGAAATCTCTGAGATGGTTCCTGTAACTCAAAAACTCTGACCAGTGATCCACCTTCAGAGAACCATCTCACTTCTGTGCATAAGAGAAGATGTGTGTGTTCTGTGTCCATCTCCTCACAGAGCTGCGTGAATGGACATAAGTTAAGGGCATGCACTTTAATGTGTTTGATAATTTTAGTTACATCCTGCAAAATGTTATGACGTTCCAATGACATTTTTCGGCTAGCCAGCATTTGTCTGTGGATGACACAGTGGGTAGATTCCCATCCTTTTGACCTGCGCAGTGAAGCCAAAAAGCCATCCAGTCATGGCAGCTGCTCCATCCGTGCGTATACCAACAAAAAGTGACCAATTCAGTTTTCCTTACATGTAATAATGCAAAGACTTGAATAGTTCTGCAGCTGTGGTGTTGGTTGGCAACAAAAGCGGACTTAACATATACTCATGCACATTCTCCTGAAAAGCATACTGCACAAAAGCAAGCATTGTTGTCTTGTTGTAAAGATTGGTAGACTCATTGACCTGGATTGTGTACCACGGCGACTCATTAATCCTCTAACAATTATGGCTCAGTATCTTCTGCTATTTCATCAATTAGTTTAGTTATGGTGCTAGCCAAAAGACGTACCATCTTTTGAACTGCAGCCTCTCCTAAAAGTTCACGACAAATATCCTTAGCAGCAGGCAGGATTAACTCTTCACCAGTAGTAGTGGGCGACTTAGCTTTAGCAGTGAATGCAGTTAGCCACTAAGAATGATGCTCTCAGTGCAGACGTATTTGATGCAGTGGTGACCTTCAGTAATTGCTTTTGCTCTTCGTGTCCACATTTGTTTTCTTTTGAAAAACTCCAAAGGTTTGTTTTTTAATGCAGGATACTTGGTCTCCACGTGGCAAAGCTGTTTTGAAGGTTTCATGGCTTTGGTGGATAGCCTGTTGCCACATATTATACAAGACGGGCTTGGAGAATGTGAATCCCTTACTGCAATGAACCCATAATTTAAACAGAACTTTTGGTATTTTCTTTTAAATGCAGCTTTAATTTTGTTGGCTGTCTCGGAGTTTTCTGCTATCTCATCACTGTGTCTTTCCCCCTTTTCAAAGAAGCTATCCAAGGACGTTTGTTTTTTTCTCATTTTGTCTATGGTTAGCTTGTGAGCTAAAACCAAAACTGTGACTGAGACAAATGCACAGCATGGGAAAGAGGCACAAGTGGCAGTGGTAAATAAAATAATGGGTGAGCCATGCATGGACTAAAATACGTGTCAGATTCTGACTTAAACCCTGCTACCAGATGCAGCTGTACAATTGAAGTACATCAACTCACTTGCCACCATAAAGTCTACGACCAGATGCAGCTTGTCACTTGCCACTCATTGATAGGGTTTTGATATGAGTCTGCAAGCAATTGATTTATTATGGCCTGTGTGCAGACAAATCTCTCTGCTAATGTTAATCTATAATTACAGCTGCTGCCCAGCTCACCGCCTCAGCTCCTCCTCAGATCATCAGGCATTAGATTCTCATAAGGAGTGCGTAACTTAGATTCTTTGCATGTGCCATTCACAGTAGGATTCTCACTCCTATGAAAATCTAATGCCATCACTGATTTGCCAAGAGGCAGAGCTCAGGCCATAATGCAAGTAATGGGCAGCAGCTATAAATGTGCATGAAGCTTTGCTCACTTTTTCTGCACTCATTTGCTGCTGTGCAGCCTGGTCTCTAACAGACCACAGACCTGTACTGGTCCACGGCCTGAGAGTTAGGGAACCCTATCTAATAAATTTTAAAAATGTATTTTTGGCCAGGTGCAGTGGTTCACCCTGTAGTCCCAGCATGTTGGGAGGCCAAGCTGGGCAGATCACAAGATCAGGAGTTCAAGACCAGCCTGGTCAACATAGTGAAACCCTGTCTCTACTCAAAATACAAAAATTAGCCAGGTGTGGTGGCATGTGCCTGTAGCCCCAGCTACTCGGGAGGCCAAGGCAGGAGAATCACTTGAACTCAGGAGGCGGAGGTTGCAGTGAGCCAAGATCACACCATTGCACCCCGGATTGGGTGACAGAGAGAGACTATGTCTCAAAAAAAAAAATATTGTTAAAAAGTGTTAAATATATAGTGGTTTATAAGAAGAAAAAGTAAATAAAGATATGTTTCATGTTGGCTGATAGTTTTTTTTAAATCCACTGATATATAGAAAATGTAAAAATTAGTAACAGAAATGTGTATTAGGAGAATTGTCTGTTTATACTTGTGCTAGTTGGACAGGTTTACAAACTTAAGTAGGCCTCCCCTGTTTTTATTTTAAATACTTAATATTACTGTTTAAGAATTTTATCAATCAAATGGCTGCATGCAAGTTCATGTTGAATTCAGTCATCGTGCATGTACTAAGTAAAACGTGTAAGAAAGAAAATAGCTTTCATAATTTTTAAACCTTTTTTTTATTAGAGAGAAGGTGTCTTAGTAGTTATTTACTTTTCAAGATGTACTACTGTAAGTCACAGTGATGAAAAGAAACAAGGTTCTATAAAAAGCATTAAGGGGGGATCAATTCTCTGCCAGAACATCTTTGATGCTGGATAGTTCACTATGTCAATAAAAATATAACTACATCTCAAAGGATTTTCTTTTGTTACCATGGTCCACAAATCTATGTAAAAGGCTTACACAGAGAACAGAAAATATGCCTGCTGTGTTTCTGTATTACCAATCTGTGAGCTCTATAAATGTTTTTTACTTTAATTACTATAGAACAATAGGCAGTATTGGGCTTAAGTTTAACTTCTACAAGTGTGATTTTCATTGTTATTTTGACCTTGAAATGTCCATTATGCCATGTGGACGTAGATTTGAGAGAATAAGGACTTTACAGCTCTAGGGTGCCTAATCTTTAAACCTTCTCTCTTCATCCTTTTTATTGCTGTTGTAAATTCACATTCCATGGCTATAACTGATTTCACAGCATTTGAAAAGAGAAAAGTGCTCATATGAGATGCCAGTTTGATTCTCCCCCAATCTGGGCTGGGGATAATAAGACTTGTTTAAATACACGTTGAGCGACCCTAAGAGGTATAAGCAACAGTAATGGAAAAAGCTGTTTTGAGTTTATACCAATAGCTGAATTTTGTTCTGTCAGACTTTTAAGAGAAACTCTGCCATTGAATTCACTGACACAGACTCACAGAAAAAGAAAGGGAGCACCATGAGAGGGTTAGATATGTAGTCAAGAGACTACATGAGAAACTGTGTGTGCGCAGCGTATCTTGAATAAATTACCATATCCCAGAATCTCATTTTATTTCCCAGATGTAAAATGAGGAATGACTATTCTGACTATCCAGTTCATCTCAGGTTTGTAGAAAGCATTAACTTTAAAAAAAAATTCAAAATAGATTTATTATTGCTGATCTTCAAATACTACCTGTGCTTCTGTTGTCAGAATTACACCTCAGAGAAAATATCTTCACAAATGTTGTGGGATGATAAAAATTCCCTCTTATTGATTAAAATATAATTATGATAGTTCTAGTGTGTATTAATCCCAGAAAAAAATTGATAATTGAACTCAATGTTCTCTCTGCCTCTCTCTTTCCCTCTCTTCTTACCTTTCTCTCTTTCTTACTTTGTTAATAAAATTTTGCTAAGTTCTTGACTCACCAGATTTTTAACAGGATGTTAGAAGAACATGAAATTAGAAAATTTGTGTATTGACCATTTATGACACACCAGGATAACATCTAAACATTTGCAAGAAAAATCTCTTTTAATTTTGAATGGAACTTTTATGCAGAATACTATTATTAGTTCAATTTTCCTGGTGAGAAAGCTGAGGTTTAAAGAGGTCACGTAATTCGCCCAAAGTTACACAGCTTATGTATACAGCAGATTTTAAAAATATATTATCGGGCTAAGAGATGCATAGTATGAAAAAAACCTTAAATTTTACTTTAGTCTATAGCATTTTTAAGTTTATATTCGTTTGAGGTAAGGTACTTGAATAAGAGGGCAGAACAGAACAAGTCAATGCATAATGCATCATTACTTAAAAAATTAAGGGATATAATCTATATTAGATTGAAATTTCAGTTGTTGAAGACTGCAATAAACAAATGAATATACATGAGTTAAACAGTACAGAAATTGATAGGCAACATTTCTCAAATGCAAAGATTTGAAACTTGATTTATTACTACAAACATAAACATATTGTACAAATAGTATTATTGAAGTAAAAATGTATTTAGTTTCCTTAATTATTTTTTATAAGTTTGTACTTCTATCAAACATAGTAATTACACAAACTGAAAAAAATGAAAAATTAGAATATCAGAAAGATATGATTTAAAAAGTAAATGTTAAAAATACAAAAATAGTATGAGTGCTTAAAATGTTAAAATACAAAAATTAATAGGTAAAAAGTTATGTTCCTTTTCCTTCTCATCACATAACTAAAATAAAATGTTAACAATTTAATATTTATTATGCCAAAGCATCAAATATACACATTGAAATATTTTATATATATATAATTATTTTTACAAACAGTGAACTGTAGTATAACATATCTCTAATTTTAAATGAAAACAATCATAGATATTTTTCCTTTTCAGTGCATATGAACACAGATTATTCTTTTTCATAGTTCATAGTGTTTCAGGAAATGGTTGTGTTAAAATCAGTTTAACTATTCTTGTATTGATAGCTATTTAGGTAGTTTGTAATGCTATAATGGACATCCTTGAACATGTTTTACTTTGTAATCTTTGCCAAAGAAATGGATTTGTTCATTCAAAAATAAATAAATAAATAATTAGCAGGTACATAACATAGACCTTGAAAATCTTTGTCTGATTTATATCTATTAGTATTGTTGGAGAATATCATGTTCCCCACATATTTATTAATGCTAAGTGTAAATCATTTTGTATTTTGCAGTCCTATACACTACAAATGCTATCCTATTGTTTTAGTTTGAACTTTTCTATTCATTGTGGACTTTATGAACTTATATCCATTCTTCAGAGTCATTTGTATTCTTTTCTCAAGAACTTCCTTTCTATAACTTTAATCTACTTTTCTCTTTGTTTATTTGCATTTTTCTTATTTATATGGGATATTTTAATGTGAGAAATATTGACCTTTGTTTGTTTTTATAATTTTAACATATTGGACCTTGAGTCTTTTTTTACTTACTTTAATTTGTGTGTACAAATTATATTGAATTTATATATATATATATATTTTTTTTTTCTGTTCACATTTGGTAATTTTTAAATGATTTTTATTCTTGTCATAATAAACTAAACCTTCCATATTTCTAGATAATGAAGACCAACTTTTCTATTTATCTTCCATACTTTTATAATTTTATATTTATATTTTGATGTTGAATACATTTGCATTTTTGTATATCAAACCTCTCTAAATAAATACCCAGCTGACCCTGTTCCATTTATTGAAGGCTCTATTTATTAAAATATTGAAATTATTATTTTACTGTATATTTTTTATATATGTGTGTCTATACGCACATACGCACATATGTATGGTAAGTTTATTTGACTGATATAGGTATACATGTACCTTTTTCTTATTTATTTTTATTTAGTTTTGAGACAGAGCCTTTCTCTGTCACCCAAGCTGGAGTACAGTGGCACAATCTTGGCTCACTACAACCTTTGCCTTTGGGGTTAAAGCAATTCTCCTGCCTCAGCCTCCCCAGTAGCCTGGATTACAGGCACCCGCCACCAAACCAAGCTAATTTTTGTATTTTTAGTAGAGATGAGTTTTCCCCATGTTGACCAGGTTGGTCTCAAACTCCTGATCTCAAGTGATGTGCCTGCCTTGGCATTCCAAAGTGCTGGAATTACAAACATGAGCCACCATGCCCAGCCTTTTCCTGTATTAAAAAAATATATTTTTTACACCATTGTATCTACTACAAATCTCACTACAAAATTTTCCTTTTCTTTTCCCAAAATAGTTCAGCAAACTTACACCATTACTATTCTAAATGACATCGGCTTAACATATATAAATTCTTTTTTA
Organism: Chlorocebus sabaeus; assembly: GCF_047675955.1. Classification (NCBI taxonomy): domain Eukaryota; kingdom Metazoa; phylum Chordata; class Mammalia; order Primates; family Cercopithecidae; genus Chlorocebus; species Chlorocebus sabaeus. The sequence goes on from NC_132919.1 coordinate 44,982,422, forward strand.
AAATGCTGGGGTTTTTTGTTTGTTTGTTTTACTACAGGATAATTTAATTCATAAATAAATTTGAGAGAATACTGACTCTTTCCATTCAATAATATTAAAGAGAGTTTCCCTATTTCTGTTCATGTTTAGTCAAAATTATTTTTCTTAATTTTTATACTGCTGTACAATATAGGCTTCTTTTGTTTAGTTTAGCATTTGAACATGGAAAATAATTACTTTGAAATACTTATCTTGTAACTGGACATTTTTCAAATTGTTTTATTATTTGTAAAAAATGTTTGTTCTCCTGGGATACCATTATATACTTTTATGCTATTTTAATAATAAATATTTCCTTTTTCAATATTTATAATTTTTATTACTTAATTCTTATTATATTGAATAGATTCTTCAAACATTGGTGAATATTGCTAAACAATATTATGTTTCATGGTTAAATAAAATTTTCTTTTATTTTTGTTTTATATTTCTTTAATTTCTAGCAAATTCAGTAGTAATTTCTGAATTATGATCTTATATTTTTCTTTTAAATGTATTAACACAGTAAATCAAAGTAATAGATTATCAAATTTCAAACTATCTTCCATTTCTAAATAAATTCTAGCTTAATACTGGCATATTGTTGTGTGTGTGTGTGTGTGTGTGTATCTCTGCATTTTTTGCCTATGTTATTCTTCAAATATTGCAATGTATAATTAAACTCCATTACCTTCATACATTTTCCAGGTCATACTTTTCTTACTTTAAAATGAGCATTGTACTGCCATTGCAGAATATATTTTAAATGTTCTACCTTTATTGATGCTATGAAATATTTTAGTACAACAGAAAATACTAGCCCTTGAATATTTTATATCTCATTCTTCTTAAGTGAATTTCAGTCACTTTTCTCTCTACTTTATTTATTTGTTTATATTATCCTTTAAGTTCTAGGGTACATGTGCACAACGTGCAGGTTTGTCACACAGGTATCCATGTGCTATGTTGGTTTGCTGTACCCATTAACACATCATTTACATTAGGTGTTTCTCCTAATGCTATCCCTCCCCCTGCCCCCCACCCCATGATAGGCCCCAATGTGTGATGTTCCCCGCCCTGTTTCCAAGTATTCTCATTGTACAATTCCCACCAATGAGTGAGAACAGGCAGTGTTTGATTTTCTGTCCTTGTGATAGTTTGCTCAGAATGGTTTCCAGCTTCATCCATGTCCCTGTAAAGGACATGAACTCATCCTTTTTTATGGCTGCATAGTATTCTATACTGTATATGTGCCAAATTTTCTTAATCCAGTCTGTCATTGATGGACGTTTGGGTTGGTTTCAAGTCACTGCTATTGTGAATAGTGCCACAATAAACATACATGTGCATGTGTCTTTATAGTAGAATGGTTTATAATCCTTTGGGTACATATGCAGTAATGGAATTGCTGGGTCAAATGCTATTTCTAGTTCTAGATCCTTGAGGAATTGCCACATTGTCTTCCACAATGATTGAACTAGTTTACACTCCCAACAGCAGCATAAAAGCATTCCTATTTCTCCACATCCTCTCCAGCATCTGTTGCCTCATGACATTTTAATGATCATCATTCTAACTGGTGTGAGATGGTATCTCATGGTGGTTTTTATTTGCATTTATCTGATGACTAGTGATGATGAGCATTTTTTCATGTGTCTGTTGGCTGCATAAATGCCTTCTTTTGAGAAGTGTCTGTTCAGATCCTTTGCCCACTTTTTGATGTGTTGTTTTATTCTTGTAAATTTGTTTAAATTCTTTGTAGATTCTGGATATTAGCCCTTTGCCAGATACGTAGATTGCAAACATTTTCTCCCATTCTTTAGGTTACCTGTTCACTCTGATGGTAGTTTCCTTTGACATGCAGAAGCTCTTTAGTTTAACTAGATACTATTTGTCTATTTTGGTTTTTGTTGCTATTGAATCCTCCAGAACTCATTTTATGAGGCCAGCACCATCCTAATACCAAAGCCTGACAGAGACACAACAAAATAAGAAAATTTTACACGAATATCCGTGATGAACATCAATGCGAAAATCCTCAATAAAATACTGGCAAACTGAATCCAGCAGCACATCAAAAAGTTCATCCACCATGATCAAGTCAGCTTCATCCCTGGGATGCAAGGTTAGTTCAACATATGCAAATCAGTAAGCATAATCCATCACATAAACAGAACTAACGATGAAACCACATGATTATCTCAATAGATAGAAAAGACCTTTGACAAAATTCAATAGCACTTCATGTGAAAATCTCTCAATACACTAGGTATTGATGGAACGTATCTCAAAATAATAAGAGCTATTTATGGCAAACCCACAGCCAGTATCATACTGAATGGGCAAAAACTGGAAGCATTCCCTTTGAAAACCAGCACAAGACAGGGATGCCTTCTGTCACCACTCCTATTCAACATAGTGTTGGAAGTTCTGGCCAGGGCAATCAGGCAAGAGAAAGAAATAACAGGTATTCAATTAGGAAAAGAGGAAGTCAAATTGTCCCTGTTTGCAGATGACATGATTGTATATTTAGAAAATCTCATCGTCTTAGCCCAAAATCTCCTTAAGCTGATAAGCAACGTCAGCAAAGTCTCAGGATACAAAATCAATGTGCACAAATCACAAGCATTCCTGTACACTAATAACAGACAGTGAGCCAAATCATGAGTGAACTCCCATCCACAATTGCTACACAGAGAATAAAATATCTAGGAATCCAACTTACAAGGGATGTGAAGGACCTCTTTAAGGAGAACTACAAACCACTGCTCGATGAAATAAAAGAGGACACAAACAAATGGAAGAACATTTCATGCTCATGGATAGGAAGAATCAATATCGTGAAAATGGCCATACTGCCCAAGGTAATTTATAGATTCAATGCCATCCCCATCAAGCTACCAATGACTTTCTTCACAGAATTGGAAAAAATTAAAGTTCATATGGAACCAAAAAAGGGCCCACATTGCCAAGACAATCCTAAGCAAAAAGAACAAAGCTGGAGGCATCGTGCTACCTGACTTCAAAGTATACTACAAGACTACAGTAAAACAAAACAAAACAAAACAAAACAAAAATAGCATGGTACTGGTACTAAAACAGAGGCAGAGACCAATGGAACAGAACAGAGGCCTCAGAAATAACACCACACATCTACAACCGTCTGATCTTTGACAAATCTGACAAAAGCAAGAAATGGGGAAAGGATTCCCTATTTAATAAATGGTGCTGGGAAAACTGGCTAGCCATATGTAGAAAGCTGAGACTGGATCCCTTCCTTATGCCTTATACAAAAATTAATTCAAGATGGATTAAAGACTTAAATATTAGACCAAAAACAATAAAAACCCTAGAAAAAAACCTAGTCAATACCATCCAGGACATAGGCATGGGCAAGGATTTCTCTCTACTTTTTAAATTTCCTTTATGGTTTCTTGGGCTGATTTCTGGGGTCTGTTCTACTCTTCTCATCTATTTTTTAAAAGATGATTTTACCTCGACCGTATTGCTTAAATTTTTATAACCCTATTCATAAGATATATCAACGTGCTTTGTTTTAAATTATGGAAAATCCAATTCAAAATGGCTTAAAGAATAAGAGATTTATTGTTTTGATGAAATGATTAGGGACTGGCCCAATTTCTCACCTTAATGCTACCCTGTTGTTTGCATTAACTTCATTAGAGACTCCCTTCCCTTTCAGCAGCCTGAGAGCTCTGTACTCCCAGGCCTTGTGTCACAAAACTAAATACCAGAATATACTAATACCAATACTACAACAGAATACTGGTTGACTTGGGGTCAGTTTAATCAGTCAAACAATATGGATGCTTCACTTTTGGATATAGGAAGTGATAAAATGGCAAAAAAATTAAATGATCCAAAGAAGTGAGCAAAATTCCAAAATTCCAAAGAAGTGACCAAAACTAGTAGTAAGAATGATAACAGAATTTCAGACACACTCAAAATTGTATATGATTTGACTATTTATTGGCTTTCCAAATAATATGCGTGTGTGTGTTCTATACAAACTGATGACTTATTGCCTTAACAGGTACTGCGGATATAAAGAAATCTACAGATAATAGTAATGCCCTTAAAGTTTGCCTCATATATGGAAGCCTATCAGTATCTCCTTAGAGCTCAGATCATAATTGTTTTTTTTCTTTTATTTAAAAATAGGAAGTATAGGGCCAAGGACGGTGGCAGCTTATTTTTATATTTTCAAAAGTATTTCACTATGGTTTCCTTACACTGATTCCATTTTTAAGGATGTAATTATGTGACCAACTTCTGTTTGGGAATGTCTTAGTCTGAAATTATAGTCAGTGACCATAAAAGTATCTCTCTGTACCATCACTCAGCCCACTCTTCCACCTAGCAAAAGAATGATCCTCATAAGACAATGTTACATTCTAAATCTAATAAGAATATTCAGCCAATTTTGCTGCCAAATAAGTCAGAAAAAATACTGATTTATGAATTCATTCATAAGACATTTATTGTGAGAAGGTGGTAAACAGGGACTCTTCAACGACAACAACAAAAAACCCTGAGGCATGCTAAGCAAAGAGCTAGCAGTCTATGGTGAAGGGCATGCATGTTGGACACTAATAAGTGGTGTGCAACAAGTAAAATGTGTGGTGGATCAGATTAGCTATACTTTTGCTCTTGCTAGTACTTTCAAGTGCAAAACATTTATCCTAAGAAGTTTTCAGGGGGTGGTGTTGGATGTTAGGGTTAGACAATGAATCAGATTAGATCAATCAATGTCTTCATTCACTTAGCCTCACAGACTAATTTAAGTCAGACTAATTAGAGCCCCTAGTGGGTCATTTACTCGGGTAGCAGGGAACATGGTTTCTTTCTATTGTGGCTAAGCTGATGATTGAATGTAAGGCTGGATCTGCTAGAAACCATATTTTCCACATATAAAAAATTTTCCTGAAAATAAGATGACTCAATGGAAGCAGAACTGAAAGATGAAGAGAAAAGCAGTAATTCTGGGATCCTGATGCCTTTTTAAATACCGGTTTCTGCCATTTCTGAAGGTCACTCTGTGGGTGTTTATTGCATGTGTTAATATCTCTTTTAGTTTTAATTTGTGTTGAGTTTCTTTTCCTTGCAATAAGAGCCCAACAATTTTATTACTACTTAGAGAAGAGACTTAAAAAAGAAAGAGTAACTCTACAAGAAAGGGTCAAAGGATACTCCATGAACTATATACATTTTAATGTACTTATTTATGCAACAAATATTAATTGAGCGTCTCCTCTGGGCTTGCAATGTTTGGTTAAATATGGAACATGCAAGAGGTAGGATTTGCCTACATCTACTTATAGTTGTGGCAGGAAAAAGTTATAAAGACACATTTTTTAAGTAACATATTCAGACATGAGTCTCAAAGGAAACAAACAAGAAGCTGAGATGGAGTAGAAGCAGGGCAAAACTTTCTAGATAAGGTAATGGAGAACGGCTTCTCAGAAAAGGTGGCATTTACACCCAACCTGAAGGATAAAAAGGGACTGTCCATGTGGAGATTATGGTAAAAAGAAAGTGTACGTGAATTCATATGGGGAAGATTTGGAAATGATTATGTCAAACAAGATGCAAGAGATGTTTATTGCAACAGGGTCAAATTTTATGGGATTGTGTTTCTGAAAAAAATTGTTTACTGGAGGCCACAGTTCGTTTTCCAGAATGCTGGGCAATTTGCCTCTGCTTGGAGATTTTATGTTAGTTACATTAGAATTTTCTCAGCTTTATCTAAACTAATCTGTTGACACACTTCAATAGGTTCTCATTGTTTATGAGATTAAGATTTTTATGGTGGATAAAGGCTGTTTCTGGTGGGAGGTACTTTGATAGTCAGAGTCTTGAGGGATTCTATTTAAGATAGACAACTACGTAGCTGTACATTTCAAGTGACTGTAATACTCTCCTACCTAGCTTAGCAGCTTAGAGCCATTCCAGGCAAATTTTGGTAAAATGATTTCATGTAGCCATTTCACACTTTACCTGATTTCTCTGGTTCACTAGTATTCTGTCCAATTTGTTGCTGACTGTATTGTTTGTGTTCTGCAACAATGGCTGAAGAAAATTATTGGAGAAAGAGAATGACAAAGCAAATTTGATGCATTTGAAGCACATCCTTGGGCAAACATCTACCAACGTTTTGTCTCTTACCTGTTTCTGCAGAGTAAGCAAGTTAACTCCTGCCTTCAAATTGTTTTGTGAGAGGTTTACATCTTGACAGCTGCTGATTCATAATGTTAAAATGATCTTCCCATGTTGATTGTAAGATAAATCAGGTACACTCTTTGGTAGCGGTATTGATTCTGCATTAATCATTCAATTCCCTCTACATCATGGCAACTTTTCTAAATTGTATGAGCCTGTTATTTCTTCCAGAAATATGAGATAGAGATTGCTTATGCAGATATGAATGTAACACTAGTAAATCTAAGTTATCTATAAATTACAAATGTAATGCATAACATATTGTTATTTTTGTTGGTTGGTTTTTTGTGTTTTTTTTACTTTACTCTGATTGGTCTAGTCTTTAAATGCTAAAAAATGTGTTTGTTGCGTTATAACACATCACACGTTACTAAATACCTGCAACTCTCAGTTGATTCTCCAAGTTAATGATGTATATGGAGGTGAAAATATTCTCTTTCAGCTGTTTTGTTTTCACACACTGTTGTTTCCTTAGACTTTCCAACATCATCAAGAAGCATAAACCCAGAATTTTTTTATAAATTTGACATTTATCAAAGTAAAAAGAGGAAAACTATAGAATACATTTGCATTCAACAAGTAAACTATCTCTTAATACAAGGTGCCATTTTTTTGAAGGACCAACATTTAATATTATATTCCTTTGTGGAAGGGGGAATGCCTTGTTATTTTTACCCTATTTGTTTACTCTAATATAACTAAAGCAATATAGGCTAATTTGGCACAATATTTGAAAATAAACAAAGTGCAAGAAATAACTTCTTATTAGGGTGTGCAACATGACTAAGGAATGTTTCTTTTTCTGTAAAAACTAAAACAAGCAAAATATACTACAAAAACCATTGTTTTTCTGAGACTATCAGAAAGTTCTAGATGCAAATAAACTATGATCTAAACTCTAGAAAGTTGAGTCTTTTTTCAAGTGAGAATCTAGCTATATCTTTGATAGGATGATCAGAGCATGAATAATTTGCCACTAATGGGAGTAGAAACAAACAAGTTGAAATGATAAAATACTTTGAAAAGCCTCATCTTGGCTTATATGACTAATTAGAATTCCATGGAATTTCATACATAAAACAATTCTGGACTCATTCACTGATTCTTCCATCAGTCTTCACCAGTTGCATTGGGGTAATATTACACAGGCTGGGATGCAGAACAGGAAAGCTAAGAAAGATATCTCCAGGTTTTCATGGCCTCCCACAACTACAAAGAAACTGCCTTTCTGAAGATGTGGACAGAGCTGGATTCCTGAGATAATAAATGCAAGGCACACTGAAATAGGCACACTGAAATTAACCTGGAAAAGTCTAGAGCTAAAACTACTTTTTCCTAGTTTGGAAAGTTTGCAGGAAGCTTTGAGACCAAAGAAAATTTCTCAGAAACTAAAAACCAGCATTTTAAAGACTAGACCAATCAGAGCAAAGTAAAAAAAAAAAAAAAAAAAAATTTCATTTGTCTTGGTAGGAGGCAGAAAGAGGTATTCCACAATTTGGAAAGCTTATAGCTCATCTGTAAAGCACAAAGGTGTCTCTAGAATATCACAAGTTCTCAGAGGTGAAGCTTCACAGAACAGAGATACCTGAGCTCGATCTCTAAATATATAAAACGAGTAATGAATTGACAGAAACTAAAGCCACCCTAACGATGTACACTACAAATCCCAAGTCTACATCAGTACAGATCAGATTTAATGAGCTTCCAGTTATAGCAGCCTATTACAAAATGTCATATTCTGTATTCCAAGTGTAAATATAATTTATTTTTTCCTATACTATTACACAAATGATCAACATATAATAAAATGATAAAACTCATAAAAAGGAAAGAGAAAGTGTCTGTGTGAGAAAGAGAGAACAAGGTGAGCACTAAGTCAACAGAGAATACAGTTGATAGAAGTAGATACAGAGATGCCTCACATATTATAATTATTATAATAATAAGACTATAATATTATTTAAAATTATGGTGATAAAAATGCCAAGGAAACTAGTTCAAAACGTGTACCACATATATAAATATATGAAAAATTTTAGCAGAGGCATGAAAACTTTAGTAATTTATAAAGAAAATAAGTTTAATTTACTCACAGCTCTGCATTGCTGGGAGGGCCTCAGGAAACTTACAATCATGATGGAAGGCAAAGGGAAAAAAGGTATGGATGGAGTGCAAGCAGGGAAAATGCCAAACACTTATAAAACCATCAGAGCTCATGAAAACTCAGCCACTTTCATGAGAATAGCATGGGGAAAACTGCCCCCATGATTCAATTATCTCCCATGGGGTCCCTCCCATGAAGATACATGGGGGTGATGGGGATTACAATTCAAGACGAGATTTGGGTGGGGACACAGCCAAACCATATCACTAAGCATATACAATAATTACAGAATTTGAATACAGAATAATACAACCTATCAAATAGCAACTAAAAGAAAAAAATTTGAAAAAATACAACAGAGTCTAAGGTCTGTGGGAGATCAAATAGTCTGGCATGTATGTAATGGAACCCTCAGAAGGAAAGTAAAATGAAAACGGAGCACAAACAATGTGGCGGAAAAGAAAGGAAGATCAGATTGTTAACGTGTCTCTGTGGCAAAGGAAGACATAAGAAACTCCATTTTGATTTGTACTAAGAAAAATTGTTCTACTTTGAGATGCTGTTAATCTGTAACTTCAGCCCCAACCTTGTGCTCACAGAAACATGTGCTGTATTGAATCAAGTTTAATGGATTTAGGGCTGTGCAGGATGTGCCTTGTTAACAATATGTTTGCAGGCAGTATGCCTGGTAAAAGTCATCGCCATTCTCCATTCTTTAATAACCAGGGACACAATGCACTGTGAAAGCCGCAGGGACCTCTGCCCAAGAAAGCCTGGGTATTGTCCAAAGTTTCCCCCCGATGGAGACAGCCTGAGATACAGCCTCGTAGGAAAGGAAAGACCTTACATCCCCCAGCCCAATACCCGTGAAGGGTCTGTGCTGAGGAGGAGTAGTGAAAGAGGGAGGCCTCTTTGCGGTTGAGATAAGAGAAAGGCTTCTGTCTCCTGCTCGTCCCTGGGAATGGAACGTCTCAGTGTAAAGCCGACCATTCATTCTATTCGGAGATAGGAGAAAACCACCCTGTGGCTGGGGGTGAGATATGCTGGCAGCAATACTGCTCTGTTACTCTTTGCTATACTGAGATGTTTGTGTAAAGTGAAACGTAAATCTAGCTTACGTGCACATCCAGACACAGTACCTTTCTTTGAACTTATTCATGATACAGATTCCTTTGCTCACATGTTTTCCTGCTGACCTTCTCCCCACCATCACCCTGTTGCCCTGCCACACTCCCCTCGCCAAGACAGTAAAAACAGTGATCAATAAATACTGAGGGAACTCAAAGACCAGCACCGGTGCAGTTCCTCGCATGTTGAGCGCCGGTCTCCTGGACCCACTGTTCTTTCTCTATACTTTGTCTCTGTATCTTATTTCTTTTCTCAGTCTCTCATCTCCACCTGATGAGAAATACCCATAGGTATGGAAGGGCAGGCCCCCTTCAACACACATTCCAACAGATAATGGCCATGAACTTTCCAAGTTACTGGAATTAACACTAAGGATAAATTCCCAAGTCATTTTCTTCATATGAAAATGATATCAATTATTGCTTCTGGAGAGAAGACTGTAGTAACTTGTTGTTATGTTGTGAATTAATGGTCTTCCAATAGCTACATCATTTGATGTGAAACTTTGTGTTCCCCATTCATACCCTGACTCAGATGGTCTTTCAACCTGTTCTGGCTAATAGAACATGGCAGAAATGACTGTGTACAAGTTCTGAGCCTAAGGGTCAAAAGCATTTGCCTGCTTAGCATGCTTTCTTATACCTTTAGACTTCCTTGCACTTACACTGAAGCCTGGCCATCAGAACATGCCAAGGTAGGCTGCTGGAAGGATCTAAGCGACACTCAGAAATAAGATGAAGGAATGAGAACCAAGATGATCCAGGGGATAGCCAGCCATCCCAGAAAGCGAACTGCCTATCTGACTCATAACTTACTAAAGTTTCATGAGAGAGTCAAGCCAAACAAAGAAGCATCTAATCTGCTGACCCTAAAGAAGCAAGCACTAAAACGTGGATATTGTTTGAAGATACTAAGTTATTAGATGGTTGATTATTCACAATCTCCATAGAGATAGCCTCAAATTCTTCCTCATTATATTTTACCTTTCATTTTCAGAAGCCATAGCTCACTGGCATAGCTACTTCATATCCCAATTTTAAATTACTAAGGATGCAAATCTTACTGATTTTCTTTTATCCATGAATTAGTTCACGTTGATTGAGATATCCATCTTCTGAAATGTAAGATATGCTGGGCGCAGCACATCAGGTAGTAAATAATACATGGCTGCCTTTTAAACTGTGGGAAAATTATGTTCCACAGAAGGGCAGATAATCAAGGGAAAAATGTATCCTCATTTTTTTCAACAATATTATATTAGAACTACCCTCTCACTGTTTTCCTACCAAAAAGTAAAGCTAATAATTTCAAAATTATTTAATAGTTCGTATTATTTTAGCACAATGCAAAAGCTAAATAATAAGCAGCTATATTATAATAATATTTAAGTAAAAAATATTTAGTTGCATAAGACTATAATGTGGAAAATGCTACTATATCATTATTTTGTTAAACACAAATTCAAACCGTAATAAGATACTTTGAAAAAGGAATAATAATAACACAGTATCTCCAAATGAATAGAATATAGATCCTTTCTCATAGGCACTTGTTAGTATTAAATATTTAGCTATTCAAGAAAATGAATTAAAAAATAAAGTAAGCATTGAATTTTAAAATATCAAAAACGTAAACCCAACCTAACAGAACTGAATTTGTGGAGAAAATAATGAAGATAAAATATCAGAAGTTATTAAAATGTAAAGTGGTGAGAAGTGAGGGTTCAATAGTGTATAGGAAAATATATAAATACTTCTAAAACCTGGAACATTGCAAAATAACAGATATGTTTTCAACAACTGTGATATAAAAAGGGGGAAATACAAAGATACTAAAATAGAAATAGGAAAGAAACATAAAGTAAATAGATACTGATGAAGCTATTCAATGGATTATATAGACCTGCAGGTATAAGTTGGCAGAGTGAACATTCCTCTTCTCAATTTGAAAGCAAAAAGAAAGAAAAAGGCAAAAAAAGATTTAAATTTCATCTTCAATGGTGTAATAGAAAACACTTGAAAACAAAATCTACATGAAGCATAAAGTGTAGCAAACTGTTGTAAAAGATTGGGGAAAACAAAGAAAGCAGTACAATGAAACATTTAAAGTGATGAAGGGAGCCACAGAGATGGCACTTGTTCAAGGGAACAGAGATCTCCCAAGTGGGTAGTGCATAAAGAAAGGCAGGGTCCCTCAGTGCTTATGCAGGCCCAATGTGAGTTACCCAACTATGGAGGCTCCTGTTCTCTGTTTGACCCCACAATCAGCCAAGGGAGGTCATGCTGAAGGATAAATGGCCTCGGAGGAAGACCTTTACACATGGTATCTGGGCAAATGTGTCACACACGTCACGTAGAAACTTTGTGAGTGGAAAGTGGCGCTGCAGATAGGGTTGCCAGAAAAAATACAGAATTTCCAGTTACATTTGAATTTCAAATTTCAGATTTATACTTGTTTCAATATAAGTACATTCAAAATATTGCATGAGACATATGCATACAAAAATGCTGTTTGTTGTTTATCTGAAATTCAAATATAACTGGGTTTTGTGTATTTTTATTTGATAAATCTGGCAACCCTACATTTAGTTACTCACCTTTGTCAAAGGAACCTACATTGGGTAACCTGTCTGATACATATGCAGGAACCCCTGCATCAAAAAAGAGTTTGTTTGTGAGCCAGAAAGACTTTTCACTAGGGGGGATATTGTCTTGACTCTTCCTTAATACAATATATTCACAAATACCACTTATTTGGGAAAAATTCATCTTATTTAAAAATAGGCCAGGGGTAGTGGCTCATGCCTGTAATTCCTGCACTTTGGGAGGCCCAGGAGGGAATATAGCTTGAGCCCAGCCCAGGAATTTGAGACCTGCCAGGTCAACATGATGAAACCCTTTTTCTATAAAACATAAAAGACAAATTAGCCAGGTGTGATGGCACCTGCCTGTAGTCCCAGCTACTCTGGAGGCTGAGATATGAGAATAGCTTGAGTCAAGAGAATGTTGAGGCTGCAGTGAGCCGTGGTCTCACTACTGCACTCCAGCCTGAGTGACAGAAGGAGATACTTTCTGGAAAAAGAAGGAAAGAAAAGAGAAAGGAACAAACGTGGAATAGTAAAATACACACAGAATAGTAATATATACACAGAAAAAACTTGGCTCTTCACAAAAATACAATTAGAAAAAGTACAAAAGGAACATAAGGACAATAGGAAATAAAGTTTACATAGCAATAAGATTTTACCAGAATGTTGAAAAGCAAGGAATACTTTTCCAACTCATTTAAAGAAGCCATCTCACCAGACAGAAGCATATTAAGAAAAGAAATGGAAAACTGATATGTCTTATAAATATGGGTGAAAAATGTCTAAACAAAATTTTAGTTAATCAAAACCAACAATATGCAAAACGAGTATTACATCATGACAAAATGACATTTATCTCAAAAGTGCAAAGCTAGTTTAGCATACATAAATCAATAATGTGATTCACCTTATTAAGAAGTTAAAAATTGTCATTTAAATAAACACCCACAAAAAGTATTGTCAAAATCCACCATCCATTTCTAATGATATCTTTCCAGTAACTAGGTATAGAGGAGACTTCTTCAATCTGATTGAAGTTTATCTATGAAAAACTTAGAGCTGTCATCTTACTTGTAGGTGATAGCCTGGATGCTTTGCCCCTAAGATTTAGAGGAATTCTGGGAATCTCTTTCTACCATTTATTCAGTATTGCACTAAAAGATCTAGTCAGTGCAATAAGGCAAGAACAGAAATAAAATCATATATTGGAAAGGAAGAAGTGAATGAGTTTTTAGTTTTAGTTTCGAATTTTATATGTAGATTGCATAATCATCTATATACAAATTTTAAATAAATGTATAGATCTGTTAACATTTATATCATTATATCATGGCAAATTTAGTACATCACTCATATTTTAATTGAATAAAAATAAGACTTATTAATTCAAAAAGATTTACTAAGCACCTACGATGCATTAGATGCTCTTCTAAACATTGTGTCTTTTGAAAAATAGATGATAAAAATTCTTATTCTCTTGGAAGTTACACTCTTTGCGGCTGGGGGAAGGAAGGATGAAAGGCAAATTACAAATGTAAAAGTAAAATAGAAGAGGATAGAATAAAGTAGACAAGGGGGCTAGATTACAAGGAGTGGAGAGAGTTGTAACTTAGTAGTGTGAATAGAACTTATCCTTCCTGAGTAGACAGAAAGGAGTTTAGGGAAGAGGTCTGCATCTACTTGATGGAAGTGTAGCTACCTCCTCTCTGCTGTTGACCTTCAGTTTAAAAGCTGTTGGGCAGGAAACGGGTGGGAGAGAAGTTGAATATTATGCATATGGAATTTCTCCTCCATTATCTTTCATTTTTGGTTTTTATTCACTGGAGATCATTGAGAAGTTGAATTCTGATTAAGGTGGGAAAAATTTTGAAGCTCAATTTTCATTATGTAAGAAAGTGGATATTGCCAGGAGTTTATCCAGTTCCCTCTCTGTGCTCTCTCTCTTGTTTACTAACCTCAAAAACTGCTGCTAATTTAAAAAAGAAAGAAAGAAAAGCAAAGAATGCTTTTCAGGAGTAAAAAAGTAGTTTATTTTCTAAATCATAAAGACTACCAGGTAAGCATGTAGCCAAGTGAGTTGTTTTGTTTGTTTGCTTATTTCTTTTACAAGAGGTGATTGAAAAATTAATCATCTGTTCTGTCAAACTGGGCTCGATCCACAAGCACGTCAATCTCGGAAATAACAACAAACCATGCTCTTCAGCCTCACGCCCTAAACAGATCAGCAGTGTTCTTGTTAACTGTACCATGATGTTTTTTGTGGAAGTCCAGTGGGGATGACAGAATATTCTTGCTTCCTGAATGGCTCCAGACAGACCAAAGCATCATATTATTATTATTGCTTATTATTATTATTATTTTTTTTGACACAGAGTCTCTCTCTGTCACCCAGGCTGGAGGGCAGCGACGTGATCACAGTTCCCTGCAACCTCCACCTCCCAGGTTCAAGTGATTCTCCTGCCTCAGCCTCCCAAGTAACTGGGATTACAGGTGTGCACCACCATACCTGGCTAATTTTTGTATTTTTAGTAGTGATGGGGTTTCACCATGATGGCCAGGCTGGTCTTGAACCCCTGACCTCAGGTGATACACTCGTCTCAGCCTCCCAAAATGCTGGGATTACAGGCAGGAGCCACCGTTGCTGGCCAGCATCACATTATTTATGTAACCTGTAGCACAGGATAACCAACTCCTTCAGGGACAAAAGAGATATTTTAGGAAAGCAAAACAAAATATTTTCGATATCTGGAATGTATAATACAATAAAACTTTGCTTTATTGCTCCAACTCCATAAATCTAAGTTATGTTTGATTACCATTCAGTTCAAGTTTGAGCTCCTTTTTGTAGTTTATAAGATTCTACAATAGGGGGTAAAAAATGATTAGAATGACCAAATTGTGAAGAGTGGCGCTTTTGGAGGTTTGAAAATATGTATACTTGGTTTTATTCCTTTCCACATTACTGTGTTATGCAGACTTTCAATAGCAAGTATGTATTACTTTTGTAATGGAAATGTACTTTATTAACATATTTTACATTCACATAATACTCTCATCTTGTTCAAATTATGAATACAAATTTTATCAATCATTTCTATCCAGTCACCTTGAATCGTTGATGACTGTAATTCCTGGCACTTCTGTTTTCTAGTATTATTTTAATTGTTTCACAATGCCTGCAAACCACCTTCGCCTCCTACTACCTTGCCCTTATTACTGAAAGCAAACACTGTAGATCACTACGTAGACATCACACAGAAGTTGTGTAAGAATGCTGAATCTTGGTTCCCACACCAAAACTGCTAAATTAGTATCTGAATTGAGCAAAATTTCCGGGTGGTTCATTTCCACATTAATGTTTTGGTGGAGGCTGACGATCTGCCTTTCTCAGGAGCTCCTGGGTGGTACTGATGTTGCTTGTGTGTAGATCACAACATCCTCCTGTGGTGTCTCAACTAACCTCTTGCTGTAATTCTTTCCCTGTCCCAAACCATTTCCTACCTTATCACCAATTGTCATATTAAAAAATGTATCTGTTAGTAAATATCAAACACGTAAAAACAATTCTGTTGGCCCCATATCCTTCATGATAAAAAAAATCTTACCTTCTCTGCGTATAATCTTTTGGAACTCAAAATTTAGGCATCAATCAATTCATGGAATGCTATTATTCAATAGGGACAATTTGAATAATTTCACATCAGGTTTTTTTTTAATGCAGTTACTCCAAAAAGTCATTAATGTGAAATTTCTAAGTCCATTTATTCATAGACTTATCATTCATTCAACTAATCAAGGACCTACCTGAATAAATTACTCTAGCTGTATTTCCAAATATTCTTTCATTAGTGCTTCTTTTACTAGAAAAAAGCCTAGCACAATATCTGGCACCTTGTAATTACTTGGTAATGGAATCTCTTTGAAACTCAATGTAAGGTAATAAATTTAAGATGTGGAACATCAAGCAATAATATTCCTGTGGAATATTCAAAAGTAGAAGCAGAAGACATAGAATTCAAAATGCAAGTTTACATGATTTGTATCTTATTGACCTCAGTTAAAATAACTATTTTGTCAAAGATAGAGGGTTAAAAAAGAAACCTAGAAGAATGTCCTTAGTCAGTGTGGAACGTTTGAGAAAGATACAGCAACGACAACCACAGTAAAAAACTATCATTTATTAAGAGGGAGATGGACAGAGAGAGTTGGTCAATTTTAACAATCAAAAAAGCTACGAATAGAGCAATTTATCTTAATTTAAGATTTTAATATTAATGGCTATCTATTTCAGACAGAGTATTTTTGCAGTTTCGCTTCCAGATTTATGAATTTATGGAATTATCCTTTGACAATTTTAGTCAGAGTTAGGTGTACTGAAGGACAACATTTCAAAAAACATGAAGTTTTATGTTAGTTATTGCTTATTTTCTTCAGATTTCAACTGGGATTCAGAATCCAGATGATTGCCAGCGTGCCTAGAATGCCAATATATTACTGACAGTGACAATCTCAAGTGAAGAAATATCTCTTTGCATCTTTTTATATGTCCATTAATTTACAGAATAAGTGTGGATTGGGGGCGTATTTTCTTCTAGACCCCACTCAGGTGTTGGATACAAAACGCCAGGTACAGTAGGGCTCCTGTCCTTAAGGGGCTTACAATTTAGCAGAAGCATGCAAACTGATCAGTAATTACCGACTGGTAAGTGTTAAGGTAGACATAGTCATAGCATATGGTAGAAAAAGATGTCTGTCATCCAGATTGTGGGATCAATAATTATTTTCTAAGTGAAGTCATCATGAAACTGAGATATGAAGTGTCAGCAGGCTGAAGATGGCAACCTCAGACAGAGTATCCAGCACACAGGAAGCATAAACTGTGAAACAATAAGCAGAAGGTGTGGTGAGGTTAAAGGGGCTAAGTAAGTGGTGGTGGTGGTGGTGTCTAGGGCAAGATTCTGAAAACTCCCCTATACTAATACCCGTGGAGCATTTACTGACGTGCAATAATTGTGGATTTAATAAATGCTTTGTGAGGACATGTATCCCTGACTGAGAAGTAATGTAACCAATGAATTGTACACTGTGGCTATTATTCCTGTTTTTCTGTCCCTATCCTTCTCCATGACAGGCACAAAAGCTTTAAAAGCATCTAAAATGATATAATGGGAAGAGAAGATACAATTACTGTCCTGAAGGGCCTTATAATCCAGTCTGGAAGAGAAAGCATATACGAAAATTACCTGAAGACAAGAAGACTAGAGCAGAGGTAAAAGTGATGTTGATAGTGGCATTGGTTCTCTATAAGTCCCAAAGCGTTTTCTAACGAAATGTCTCCTGGAGACATTTTCCAGCAGTAAAGGACAGCGGCCCCTTATTTTTTTACCCTCTACAATATTAGGGACATAAATGATGTTCATGGTAAGGAACTGAATGTAAATCACACAAGGATTACTCTGTCGATATGTCACCCTCTGCTTTTATTTCACTACCGTCATGGAGGCGTGGACTTAATGTTATTTATTAAAGGCTTCTCAAGTGCAGTAGGGCATATATTCATATTCATTGGCCTGAGGGGTGGGCTACATTTCTCTAAGAAAATAAAGTAATGATCATCAAATAGGGTTGCTTTAAATGGGCCAGGCTTGTAAATACTTTTACACAGCTGAGTCTTTAGAGGCTGCAAGGCATTTGTAAGTTGGAAGCAAACTTCATGAAGTAGAGACTTGGAAATTCTATCATTTCAAGCTGCATTATGCATTGAAGAGGCCCCAAATAAAAATCTTGGAAAGAAGTTACTAAGAATTTATAAACTAAAAATCCGGTGAGAAATTACAGGCTTCTTGGCAATGTTAACTTTATCTTTTGCTGAGAAACACTGCATTGAGTTTAAATGTGGGGCACCTACAAAAAGCAAATAACAGCCACAAAAAAATAAAACCTAAAAACTATCTCCCTCCCCTGCCTCTTGTTTATATTTTACCCCAGTGTGAATGGTACTGGTTAAAAGATAAAAACCAAGACCTTAGTTTCTTTATGCATAAAGTTAAATTAGAATGAAATAAGACAAAGCAGGTGAAAACTCTAAAATGATACCCAGAATAGGAGATTGTGTCGTAGGTTAGAAGTATTTTGAGCAAACCTTCCATCCTGTTCCCTCACCTCCACAGAAGTATACTTCCCCGTCTTTGACCTGGAGAGAAGTCAACAGAGTTTTAGTAGACAGGATGAGAATAGAGGATTGATAGATACTTGCATTCTTGGGCTAAAACTGAAGCCAGCTAACACTGAAGGATAAGTTTTCAGAGATTTTGCAAGCCAGTTGTCAAATCAGCCATATTAAAAAATCAATAAAAATAAAAACAAAGGTAATACCTATTCAAAACATACCACTTTCCTAACTATTTTACTACCCCTTACTAGTCTACTCTTAAGGTTACTTACATTTATTAAACCTATATTAGTGTATATTGGGCTCCTGCATATCTCTTCCTAGTTCTGCCTTTGGACGATGATAAACTTGCATTATCAAGATGAAAATCATTTTAAGTGATATGACAGACATACAAATAATTTGAAACAAGTTATACCTAAGGTAGCAGCAGAAAAGAGCAACATCAAAAGACCTGCTGATAATTGGCACTTGGCTAGTGTCTAGGAACTTGGATTCCAGGAAAGTTCTCACCATTTCTAGAAATTGAGACTAGTGACTCACTGTGCCTGAACTGTACAATGTGGTTTATGCTGAACACCAGCTTTCCTTCTGTGAAGTTGGAATTTTGGTACGCGCTAGGCGGAAGTTATGTGCATGAATTGCCTCCAATAAAAACCCTGGCACTGAGTCTCAAATAAGCTTGCCTGGTAGATAACACTTCACATATATTATCACTATTTCATGCTGGATAAATTAAGTTCTGTACATTCTACATGTGACTCCACTGGAAAAGGACCTTGGAACCTTGTGCCTAGCTTCTCTGGATTTCTCTCCTTGCACATTTACCCTTTGCTCAATTTACTTTATATTTTTTACTTTTTGCTGTAATAAATCTCATGCTGATTCTTGTTGACCCTCCTCAGGACGTTTTTGTTATTTTCAATCAAGGACACAATATACTTCTTTTAATATATTTACAGTGTAATGAGTTTATGAGAATCTTGCTATAAATATGCTTAAAGGCTAAACATAAAAATAGGGTGAGTATAGAAACTGACATGCATAATTCATTGGGAAAGGTATTATGCAAGTTCCAAGCTCTAGAGAATGGTTACATAAAATTTTAATGAAAGTTTTGGCAACCCAAAACTCATCTATGCTCTTGAATAGCACAGGGGAATAACACTTTTCTCAAAGGTAGATCTAGGCAGTTAACCCATAAATTGTCAAGAAGATAAGTTCATTAAAGTTCTTATAGACCTGCCCAAAAATTGGACTAAGTTTCCATGTTCCTGTTGTTCCAACTATCTTTTCAATACCTGTGTTGCTTGAAAGAATACAAAAAACATTTCCCAAAGAGGCCAATCAAATGTATTATATTAATATTAGTGCCTAAATTATTATTAATAATAATACAATACAAAGTATCTGACACTGGCTGGATTTTATGTATAAACCATCTAGGCTGAAGGGAACAAATTATGAGTTTTGGGTGATTATTCTTTAAATGGTGCCTAAGAACTTGCCACATGCCTTTAGCAAGCAAACATAGGAGTTAATAGTGCATTAGCAACAAGGCTTACTGGTGAGACTTATGCTTTAACATCCACAACTGAAAAACATAGCTTTTAAATTAACAGAAGACAAAGATTGCATACGGAACCCAGTACACAACTGCTTGAATATTATATGTATAAAATGCATATATATATATATTTAATACATTTTAATTTTCAAATAAGTATTTTGTTTATTTTCCTATAGTTGGATGGGTTTGGAGTTTGGGTGGCAAAGATCTGAAAAGTCGTAGGAGACCATACGATTCACACCACTGATGAGTTACTCTAGGCAGAACTGCAGCTGATGCAAACATAGGTTCAGTGAGAAACAAGGATATCAAACCAAAGGTAAAAGTAAAAGAGTACAGTTTCTTTTTTTGCTTTCTCCCCCTTGCTTTTATCCAAAAACTTAATTTTTAAAGTGAAAAGATTTTGATCCTGATATTTTTCTTTGATGTGAATTGGATAGCTGAAGGTTGATTGATTAAGATCATAAACTATGAGATTTTCAGAGAGATTGGAAAGAGAGGAAAATGCCTTCATAGGCTAAAAAATGAACTTTTCTTGCATAGTAACTGAAATTCTATTATATACGTAAGAAACCACTGGTTATGATAAGTGGGGAAAGTGACCAACTTGTTCTGTAAGGCATGGTCTACCATTGTAAAACGTATACACCTGAAGGAAGAGAAGCCTTATAATTCCAAACAATGACTACCTCTGGGTGTTAAGAGTCCATAGTCTTCAGAGTTCAGCAAATTTTAGCAAAGGAACATACATTATTTTATAATCTGAAACAACACACTCCTTATATACCAAAACACGTGACAGTATCTGTGTCTACAGCAAATATGCAGATAGACACACCTCGGGCATGCTCACTCCTACCACACTGCTCTTTCTGACTTGTCTTTCTTGTGATTGAAACCAATGAGCTCCTACTGTTGACATCTGGCCGCCACTTGCACAACTAACTTTAGCTTTAGACCCTGCTTAACTATATGGCTCTTGTTTTTGATTTTGCTGACCGTTTATAGAAAATGTTTGTTGAAGATTTTAAAACATCTCTGCATTCACCATACCAATTGACTCTGGAATTATTTGGGGTTAATTACCTGGTCTCCCACACGCACTGAAACACATCTTCATTACCCCTCCCTTCTCCAGAGTCACGCTTATACAAACACATTTTTTTTTGTGAATATCCTTGAACTTCTTCTTTCCCAGACTTTAGAATTACTTCTTATTAGGGGCCTATTGGCACTCTCCTCCGTCCTCAATTTAAACTGGAAGGTTGCTATCTCCATGCATCCACCTTGATCTCTACTATCTAGTACATGGTAGGTTATCACTAAATGTTAAAATTAAAGAATAAATAAAAGAGTCATTTAGTACTTCAGAGAAGCCCAGCAGAAATATATCTGCCTTCTTGGGTTAGTACTTTCTTTCACTTGACTAAATGCTTCCAAATTTTTAACTCCTGATTACTCAGAACAAGGATTTACTATCTAATGCAGCCCAGGACCGTGTCTTGGGGGAAGGCCTGCATCCATCTCAGATAACGTCTTTAGTGTGAAAGTTGTTACCACTGCTCAAGGAAAATAATGAAAGTCAGGTTTTGCGTTTAAACCTTCCAATGAAGGAGGCCCAATCCTAGAAATTCTCATTTTTAATTTGTACTTTCCCAAACCTGTTTGTGGATTCCTTATCCCCTGCTATTATGCAAAAATCATCAATAGCAGGGTAAATCTTGAGATCAGTTTGGATTTTTATCAAAGTATTACCCTTATGATTTGAGGATATAGGACTCCAACGAACTATGATAGATTTAGTGGTGAAGATGGAAATAGTAGCTTTCTGATCATCTGAAAATTATATCGTATATGTTGGTTTCCAGGAGGCCAAAATATTATTTAGAGTTCAACATATCTATTAGTCCTCTAATAAGCTACAAATGTTAACTAAGTAGACAGAGAAACCAAGTTATTTCAAGTACTATATTTTATTAACTGTTCACTGAAGAATACACTAAGCAGTCAAATACGTATAATCAAAAAGCAGGAAACTCTCTTTTAATTTTCCTGTAGAGGGTTATAAAGAGTAAGATAATTGCTCTAAATTACAGAAGCAGGCTGTGTTTCATTTGCTTTGCTTTATTCTTCTGTTGAAATCAAACCATGTCTTTGGAACCTCAGCAATTTTCAACAAAAAACTTAAATATATGATGTTGAGCAAGTGTCTAAGTGGGATGGAGACTGCACAAAGGGCAGCTTTTCCCAAAAACTGTGGAAGACAAGGTTTTTTTTTTTTTTTTTGTAATAAATTTCAGTTCAATTCTTGTTCCCTACAGATTGATGGAACTATATCATGTTCAACTGTATTGTTGTCTTTTGCTTTGAACATGAGACTCTATTCTTGGTCTTTCTGAAATAGTATTATCTGTATGTGCTCCCAAAAGTTATTGACATTTTGGCCTGCCTGTGTCAGTCATGGTCAAAGTGAACCCAGAACTCATTTGTAAATGATGTGTCAAAAAGCAATATGCATTTTTATGGAATATTGTTTTTTAAGGGCATGCCTGCCATCAAAAGAAGCAGAAACAGTTCTTAGAATTGCACAAATGCAATATGTTTTTATCCAAATGTGAATGTTTTGGCACTATTCTGGAACAAATTGGATTATAAAATGTCAGTATACTACACATTATAAAATTAATATTTAAAATATTTATGCTTAACTAAGACAATTGAAGCATAAGGAAGGTCATGCTGCAGATTTCTGGTAAGAGAAATTAAACTGACATGTCAGATTTGGTGACAGATTACTCATCATTCCAATCACATATACATTATTTTGGCAGTTTACTCTCTTGTGTACCACTGGGCATTTTTTTCTTCTTAATGGTAGTTTTGAGGCAGTGCTCTTTGCACTAACAAAGTATATTGAAATGAAAACACTGACTACTACAAAGCAAACAAATGTCTAATGGCCAAGGGATCCTGACTAGGGCAAAGCTGACAGTTCAATTATCCAAACAGGTTACAAATGGTTGCATTGAAGACGAATACCTGTGGATTTTGCTCTCTGAGTACTGCTCAATAAGATTGAAAATATGTCAAAGATAAGATGTCTTCTCTCCAAATAACTATGTATTTGTGAAATGTGATAAAGACGTATGTAGTGTGTGTATGTGTAAGTCTGTGTGTGTGCATGTGTTTAAACAATTAAGATCCAGAGTTTGGGACATTTTTAAAAGGCAAAGTTAGTAAGAGCAGATTACTAAAATTTTAAATTCTAAAAAAAAAGAAAAGAAAATCTGGGCGGTGCTCAGCGTCTCACGCCTGCAATCCCAGCACTTTGGGAGGCCACGGCAAGCAGATCAAAAGGTCAGGGGTTCAAGACCAGCCTGGCCAATATGGTGAAACCCTGTCTCTACTAAAAATACAAAAATTAGCTGGGCATGGTGACACGTGCCTGTAATCCCAGTCACTCAGGAGGCTGAGGCAAAAGAATCGCTTGAGCCCGGGAGGTGGAGGTTGCAGTGAGCCGAGATCAAGCCACTGCACTCCAGCCTGGGTGACAGAGCAAGACTTCACCTCAAAAAAAAAAAAAAAAAAAAAAAAAAAAAAAATCAGTTTATCTTTCACCTCTACGACATTGCAACAAAAGTATTATCACTGTGAATACCCTAAAGTATTACAACATTCAGATGAACCTTTAGAATCACCACGTACAAATTATTCTCTGTCTAGTATCTAGTGTAAGTTGGGCATACAGTGATGCTATTTTTCCATAACTAGAAACCTACCAATGACTTTTAAGCTGATCACTATCCATAATATCTTATTAACAAAATACATGATTTTACTATTTGAAATGCTATTTTGCTAAAAAAATAAAAAGCAGAGCAAATGAAATATGTGAAGTCCTTCTCTTGTTTCTTTCTGCAATTTTGTTGTTGTTGTTTGAGTTGGAGTCGGACTCCATCTTAAAAAATCATTATGTAAGTCAAAACAGAAGAAACCTACTGTTTCTTTCCTGTCTTGTAAGTATGTGGGATGCTTAAATTAAACACATAGAATTTATAGAGCTTCAATTAAATGAGTAAACCACCATGGCGTTATAGCAACAGCACACATTTTGGAGCAAAGTTATCCTGAGATCCAAACAGTAGTGCAGTCTTGGGCAACTTATTTAATATTGCTAAACTTAATTTTATCTGTCTTTAACACTGAAAACATCGGCATTACTCAGTCCGTAGGAATAAATAAAGAATGCTCATAAATTACTGGGCGCAATGAGAAAACATCATAGGTAATTTGTTGATGTTAGCTTTTATCATAGTGAATCATTCAGAGAGACATATAGTTGCCCGCTTAGGGTCTGAGGAACATGAACTCCTTATCTTCTTTTTTTAAATTATCAATTCCATTCATTCAACAGACACTTATAGAACAACCACCCTGTCAGATGCTGACTGATACCTGTGTGTAACAATGCATAAAAAGGCAGAGTTAAAAAGGATCACAATCTACTGAGAGATACAGACAAACAAAAGAATATTTCAATCAAGGTAGAGGTAAAAAGCAGATGCTAAGAGAGCAGTGATGACAGAGGCACAAAATCTGGATTGGAACATTCACTAAAGACCTCCTGGTGACGATGGTAGAGTACAGCCTTTGAAGTGAGTAAGGGTATTCAGGCAAAAGTGCTGGGACAATAAGTGAGATGTGAAAACATTTGCTAACTCATTTGCATTTGGGGAAGAAACCATAAAAATATGCTTCCTAGGGATACACCTGCAGACATCTAGTGTAGTAAAGGAACAATGGATTATTATAGACACTCAAAGCTGAATTGGAAAATACGTGGACAACATTTTAAAATTCTATAAATTCTTTTGTGTCTATTTCTCTACATAGGGTTCTTTATACATTCTACTTGCCTAATCTAAGCCATATCCATTCAGAACAGCAAAATAGTATTATGGCTTGAGTATCCCCTATTCGAAATGCTTGGGACCAGAGGATTTCATATTTCAGACTTTTTCAGATTTTGGAATGTTTGCACATAACATAATGAGATATCTTGGGGATGGGACCCAAGGCTAAACACAAAATTCATGTATGTTTCATATATACCATTATATGTAGAGCGTGAAAGTAAAGCAATGTTTTTAATGATTTTGGGCAAGAAACAAAGTTTTGACTATAACCCATTTCATGAGGTCAGTTGTGTAATTTTCAGTTTGTGATCTCATATTGGCATTTAAAAAGTGTCAGATTTGGGGGACATTTTTGATTTTCAGATGAGGGATATCAATCTGTATTGCATTTTATGGTAAACCCTGTCAGGATTAAACTAACAGATTAACAACATAATACCTAAGCAAAGAGAAACCATTACACCATTCTTGTATAGACAAAGGAGTTTTTTTAAATGATGCTCTTGTTTATCCCAGCTTTATTGAGTTATAGTTGACAAATAAAAATTATTTCTATTTAAGGGGTATCAAATGAATGCTTTGATGTATGTATACATTGTAAGAAGTTCAGCACAGTCAAGCTAATTAGCATGTCCATTATGTCCTAAAGTTACCATTTTTGCTCTGTGTGTGATGAGAACGTTTAAGATCTACTCTTAGGAAATTTCAGGTATACAATACATTATGATTAACTATGGTCATGATACTGTACGTTAGAACTTATTTATCTTATAACTAAAGGTTTGTATTCTTTGACCAATATTCACTCCACCCCCCAGGCCCTGCTAGCCATTCTACTCTTTGTTACCATGAGTCTGATGTTTTTTAGATTCCAAATATAGGAGAGGTTATGCAGCATTTATCTTTCTGTGGCTGATTTAATTTTGCTTAGCATAATGTCCTCCAGGTTCATCTGTGTTGTTGCAAATGGGAGAGTTTCCTTCTTTATTAAGACTGAATATTATTCCATCATACACACATACACACACACACACACATATAGTGTGTATGTATATATATATTGTATATATATTACTCACACACCCTACATTTTCTTTATCATCTGTTGGTGAAAACTAAGGGTGGGCTCATACTTTGGCTATTGTGAATCATGCTGTAGTAAATATGGGAATTGGATAAGTCTCAATAGAAAGATACTGCTTTTAATTTGTTTGTATAAATCCACAAGTGGGATTACTGGATACCACGGGTAGTTACATTTTTAAATTTTTGAGGAACCTCCAAACTCTTTTCTATAATGGCTACAACAATTTACCTTCCCACCAACAGTGTAAAATGGTTCCCTTTTCTTTACATCCTTGCCAAAATGTATCTATCATCTTTTTGATAGTAGTCATTTTTACAGGAGTGAGGTGATATCTCATGGTGGTTTTGATGTGCATTTCCCTGATGATTAGTGATGGTGAGCATCTTTTCATATATATGGCCATTTCGATGTCTTCTTTGAAAAATGTTCAGGTTCTTTGTTAATTTTGTAATCAAGTTTTTTTTGTTATTTAACTGCATGCATTCTTTATATATTTTGGATATTAACCACTTATCAGATATGCTCTGCAAATATTTTTCCAGTATGTAGATTGCCTTTTTATTTTGATTGTTTCCTTTGATGTGCAGAAGCATTTTAGTTTGAGGTAGTCTCACTTGCTTATTTTTGCTTTTGTTGCCTGTGCTTTTGGTGTCAACTTCAATAAATCATTGCCAAATTCAATGTCAGCGAGTCTTTCCCCTGTGTTTTCTTCCAGGAGTTTTATGATTTTAGATTTTTTTTTTTGTTATAGCTAGTTGCTTTTATTTTCTTTTACTGTTTCAATCATGCAGGCATGTGGATATTAGCACTAAAAAGCAGTTTTATACATATCTGTATATACTGTAACCTTAAGCCTTATAAAAGGATAATTATATATATTTATATATATAAATAATTATATATATATATGTCTTGCCTATAAAACATGAAATAAATGCATTAGTATGTGGTATTGACTATGTATAATGTGTCAGGCAAATAACTAACCACACCATATTTTAATTTTCAATTTTATAACTATGGCTTATAATTTTAAGCCATATTTCAAGATCGGAAACATTAAAATGCTATCTCAATTTTAAGACTGTAAACATTAAAACCCAAAGAGGATGAAATACTTGTCTAAAGTCATGCAGTTTCTTATAGACAAACTCAGTTTCCAATGCAGCTTTATAATTCTGAAACTCGTGTCTCTTTCTACTACTCCAAGATCTAAGAGCAACTAACCGTAAACAAAAATAAACAAATTGAAAACTAGCATTAAATTTTAATTAACTTTTATGTGATTACTTTTAAATAAAAATAGACACCAAAAATACTACAGTAGTATTTAGAACTCATGGGAACATACCTCTCTTGGTTTAGTTCTTAGTTTGATAATAACTGCAGTGACTAATATGTGTATAAATTAAATTTATACCTAGCCCTTTCCTCCATACTTTTCTGTGCTTTCCATATACAAATTTATTTTTTCTGTTTGTCATTCTGTGACAGCTTTCATTTTTCCTTAAAGTCATAATATTATTATTACATTAGCCCTATTGTGGTATGATTAATAAATTTGCATCAAAACAAAATAAAATATCACCCATCATACCTGTTATAACATTTTGTAATCTATTGCAAAATAGCAGATGAAACATCTAAGAAGCTTGTTCACTGTGTCTTTGTTTTGTAATTCACAGATTTAAATAATAGTTCCATTTAGCAAGACTTGTAGTGATCTCAAAGTGACAGTTAATAGGTAGTGAAATCATGAGAAAACATTAAATTGATGTTCCTCAGATATTATCTGGTGCTATAATTACATGGATGAGTTTCCTGTAGTCTCTCTTCACCATTTAAAAGTCATTTATAGACTTACATTATTAGCTTATAAGCACATTAAGACCTATCCCATGCTCATTTTAGTTATATAAATGTAATACTTTATTAAAAATACTAAGAATCATTTTGAAGAATGAATTCATTTTAAGCAAAAGTTCATATTTAATTCATTAATATCACTCCTACTTCCACTCAAAATGCTTAAATAAGTCCATTACATTACTTTTTATACTAATGAAAAAGTCACAATAGAAGTATAATTTAATTTGAATGCTGTAGAGACTAAATTTGTTTGCATTTCTAAATTGCTAAAGTTTAGTTCCTGAATTTTGCCCTTGCCATCCTTTCTCATATCCAATACATCCTTCTTTGCCTTCTGTGACTTGATGAGACTGGAGGAACTGTCATAATTTTAGAAGGGTTCCCAAATTTCAATAAGAAAATTATGAGTGGGAGTAGAGAAGTATAGACGAAATGGAAGGCTGGAATTGCAAAAGTCTACAATAAGCCTGTATAAAGGAGGCTTTGTTTTTGCTGTTGTTGTTGTTGTTGTTGTTTTGAGACGGAGTCTCGCTCTGTCGCCCAGGCTGGAGTGCAGTGACCGGATCTCAGCTCACTGCAAGCTCCGCCTCCCGGGTTCACGCCATTCTCCTGCCTCAGCCTCCCGAGTAGCTGTGACTACAGGCGTCCCCCACCTCGCCCGGCTAGTTTTTTGTTTTTTGTATTTTTTGAGTAGAGACGGGGTTTCACCGTGTTAGCCAGGATGGTCTCGATCTCCTGACCTCGTGATCCGCCCGTCTCGGCCTCCCAAAGTGCTGGGATTACAGGCTTGAGCCACCGCGCCCGGCCAGGAGGCTTTGTTTTTAAAACAGAGTCATCCTCTATAGCTCCAGTGAAAAAACATTCCAGACTGAAACCTCCAGGTAGAAAGGAGAGATTGGATCAGATGTCCCTGACTTTGTTTCGAAATGTTACCATACTACCTGAGTCTCTGCATTACTTCCAATCCCTAGGTCCATAATGCTTTTTAAAATTCTGGCTCGAGTGCAAGCAAAAACTTTTTTCCTTGGTTTCTCCTATCATAGAGGCTGACATTTACATGAAGGATTTTTGTAAAGATGAAAGTTAGAAAAATGGCAGCCAATTAAACACAATCCATTTGTTCATGGTTCAGATGCTAAATATCTCAGTATAGAAATACGAACTCACACAGAATAAATTCCCCAGACTTCTGTGGTCCTCCTGTAACTTGCGGTTTGTACTCTAAGAAACGTGAGTATGAAATCCCCTAATTTCTTCCATGGTCACAATTTATCATGAAAAGTGCACTGGATTTAGACAATTTAGTTCTGATTTTGTCTTATAAACTGATCTTATAGTGCAACTTTGGCAAAGTCACTTAACTTCCCTGAATGCAATTCTTCTCTTAAAAATAGCAAAATTAAATGCATTTTGTGTAGGATTGCCATTACTTTCAAATGAGCTGCATTATGAAAATAAAGCTCAATAAATGTTTGTTTAAAGAGCAAAAAGCCATGACCCACACTCAAGAAACATTTCCTTGATTTCTTCTCTTCAATTTTGTCCATACAGCAGACTCTATTAACACTGTACTAGAGAAACTGACCTTCCAGGATAAAACATGCCTCAGAACTCTCCAGAATTCTTCCAATTAGCTTCTGATCCTTACAACATTTATATTTTCTTTTTACAGTTTCTTTCTATGCCTCTGCTAAAACACATTCTTTAAGGTATAATTAAAATTAAAGTTTTTGTTGCCTTAGTTATTATCTCAGTTCTTCTCTGGAGCATTTTATGATTATATATACAAGAGAATCCTGTTTCTCTCAGTTAGCTATTTACATACAGTATACCATCTTTCAATATTCAGGACATTATAAAAATCAATTAGATTATTCACTTATTGACTATAATTCAGATAATTATACTGTATTGGGAGACATTTTCGACTCAGTGAATTATCACCTATGTGTTATAGAAACAGCCCTTTCTTAGCCCTAAATATATGTTTTTCAAATTGTCATAGAGTCCTACAGAGAAACAATATGACCTTTTATATAGTTATCAACAAATATTGCCTTAAATTTCATAGGCTTTGCTAAACCTGCTATATTCCAATAATAATTTACTTCTATTTAACTATTTAACTGCCTATTTTTCAGCTACAACAGAACTTTGCATCCCTTGGACAATCATTTAGATTCACCTGATCAAGGAGATAAACTATTTTTTTTAACAAATGCCTAACAGTCCCATGTCTGCTGACATCAACTACTAAAGTCCTATGAGGACTTTAATCTCCCTACATCCTATTGTTCAGACACCTCTATACATCATCCCCTTTGAAGTTATGTGAGCTTGCATTTATCTTCAGGCGTATAGAAAAGTTCTAGAGCATTGTTGTGTAATATATAGCATTTTAGGATTAAGCAGATAATCAGTAGGGCTAGACTATACATTGTGAGGTAGGAAGTGGTAAGATTATATCAGTGATATAAGCTGAGGTCATAACATAAAAATTCCTGCTAAGAGTTTGGACATTTTTTCTCAGGGCAATGGGAAATTATCAGAGTTTTAACCATAGAAGAGATATAATTATATCTGAGTTTTAGTGAAGCAGCTCTGACTGCTCTATGGGAGATTTTTAGAGGGGCACCATGCATTTGGAGCACCATTTGACCTAGATCAGCAGCCCGTCTCACCCAATTCCCCCTGTGCACAGATCCTGGCGCAGGGTGTTCCTCTCAGCTCTGTTCCCAGGAAGATGTCCAGGCATCTGGAGCAACCACTCTCCTAGATTAAGAGTTTAGGCTTCCCTCCATCCTATGCAGAAAGCTTGGGGCTAAAAAAGGTTTTTCAGTTCCATCTGTAGACACTTTGGTGCTTGGTGGCTGCCCACTCAATTCTTCTTTGGCACTGGTGCTTGTGTGTGCTGTTGGGGGATCTGTAGGTACACCTACCCAAACTGGCCCTGCCCATCATAGCCTCCATGCCCCTAGAACTGAGCAGGGAGCTCAGATCACTGTGCATTCCACAAATCATTCTATAGCCTGATGCAGCAGAGAGCTTCTGCCAGTAAACAGGATCAGGAATATACCCAACTGTATTGGTCACAGCCAGCTCTTACCTATAAGCGGTATCTATTGACTTGTAGGTCAAATGGAACAACCCAGTATAAAGTCTGCTGAAAGAAGTGCATGGGCTTTAAAAGCAAAATCAAAGACACTACCCAGCATTTTCTACAATCACACCTCCTAGGGAGGGCATAAAGGGAAAGAGAAAAAAATAATATTACAGGGAAGAAAAACGAAAAATCCTACATGCACAAAACCAATTATAGAAAGCAAAAGTGCTAGCATCTCCAGAAGGGAAGGAACCAACACAAAAATGCTGTCACCATGAAAAAACTGAATGTAGTGACACCACCAAAGAATCATACTCTTAAGCAATGGTCCCTGACCAAAATGGAAACTGAGAAATGACAGACAACAAATTTAAAGCATTTTATTGAAAGGAAACTCAAAGAGATCCATGACAAGGTTGAAAATCAACACAACCCAGGAAATGAAAGAAGAGATAAAAATTAAAAAAAAAAAAAAAAATCAGATTCAGGAATTAAACTCACTTAAGGAATTTCAAAACACAATCCAGTCTTTATCAATAGACTGGAAAAAGGAAAAGAAATAATTTCAGAACTTGAAGACTCATTTTTTGAACTAATTCAACCAGACAAAAATAAAGAAAAAATAATTTTATAAAATGAACACTTTTTTTTGAGAAATATAGAGTTACGTAAAGATACCAAACCTATGAATTATTTGCATTCCTGAGAGAGGAGAAAAAGTCAACAACCTGGAACATAGATTTAAAGAAATAATTCAAGAAAATTTAATCTTGCTAGAGATAAATAGATGATAGATGATAGATAGATAGACAGATAGATGATAGATGATAGGTAGATAGATACAAGAAATCCAGAGAACACCTGCAATATGCTATACAAGGCAAATATCCCAAAGGTATTTAGTCACCACGCTGTGCAAGATCAATGTTAAAGAAAAAAAAAATTAAAGGCAGCTAGACAAACACGTCAGATAACATTAAAAGGTTAACAGTGGACATATAAGCATAAACCTTACAAGTCAAAAGAGATTGGGGGCCTATTTTCAGCATTCTTAAATACAAGAAATTCTAACTAAGAATTTCATATTTTGTCAAACTAAACTGCATAAGCAAAAGGGAAATAAACCCTTTTCCGGACAAGCAAGCACTAAGAAAAATCATTACAACTAGACCAGCCTAATAAGAAATCCTTATGGGAGTTCTAAACATGAAAATAAAAGAATGATACATGCTACCACAAAACACACTTAAGTACTCAGCCCACAGACACTATAAAGCAGCCATGCAATAGAAACTACAAAGAAACCAGCTAACAATTTCATGATAAGATCAAAATCTCACATATCAATATTAACTTTGAATCCAAATGGTCTAAATGCCCCCATTTAAAAGGTACAAAGGGGCCAGGCACAGTGGCTCACACCTGTAATCCCAGTATGTTGGGAAGCTGAGGCAGGCAGATCACCTGAGGTCAGGAGTTTGAGACCAGCCTGGCCAACATGCCAAAATCCCGTCTCTTCTAAAAATACAAAAATTAGCTGAGTATGGTGGTGGGCTCCTATAATCCCAGCTACTCGGGAGGCTGAGGCAGGAGAATCACTTGAACCTGGGAGGCTAAGTTTGCAGTGACCCGAGATTGGGCCACTGCACTCTAGCCTGGGTAACAGAGTGAGATTCTGTCTCAAAAAATAAATAATAAATAAATAAATAAATAAATAAATAAATAAATAAATGTACAAAGTGGAAAGTTGGAATATAAAAAAATACCCATCCATCTGCTACCTTTAAAGGATGCATTTCACACATAATAACACCCATAGGCTCAAAGTAAAGGGTTTTAGAAAGATATACTATGCAAACGGAAAATGGAAAAAGAGCAGGGGTTGCTATTCTTTTATCAGATAAAACAGACTTTAACCTAACAACAGTTAAAAAGAACAAAGGAGAACATTACATAATGATAAAAGTTTCACTCAAAAGGAAGACTCAATAAAATATAAAGGCACCCAAAATTGGAGCATTCTGATTCATAAAACCAGTACTTCTAGTTCTACAAAAGGATTTAGACAGACGCACAATAATAATGGGAGAGTTCAATATCCCATTGACAGCATTAGACACATCATCACGGCAGTAAACTAACAAAGAAATTCTGGACTGAAACTCAACACATGACCAATTTGACCTAATAGATATCTACAGAATACTTTACAGGTAAACCACAGAATCTTCATCTTAACTACACATGAAATGTACTCCAAGATTAACCACAATCTTGGTTCCAAAGCAAGTTTCAATAAATTCAAACAAATTGAAATCTTGTAAACCACATACTCATATCACAATGGAATAAAAATATAAATCAATACCAAGAAGGTCTCTCAAAACTACTCAATTACATGGAAATTAAGCAACTTGTTTCTGAATAATTTTAGGTAAAAACAAAATTAAGGCAAAACATGTAAAAAAGTTTGGACTAAATAAAAACAGAGACAAAACGTACCTAAATCACTGAGATGCAACAAAAGCAGTATTAAGAGAAAAGTTTATGTCCTTCAATGCCTACCACAAAAAGTTAGAATGCTCTCAAATTAATAATCAAATAGCACACCTAGAGAAACCAGAAAAACAAGAGCAAATTAACATCAAAGCTACGAGAAAAAAATTAAATAACTAGAGTCAGATTGGAACCAAATGAAATTGAAATGCGACCATCCATAAATGAATGAATCAACAAAACCAAAAGATGAACTGTTTGAAAGAATAAATAAGATTGATAGACTGCCACCAAGATTAACAGAGAAAAAAATAGAAGATCCAAATAAGCACAATCAAAAATGACAAAAGTGACATTACAACTAATCCCACAGAAATAGAAAAGCTTCTCAGAGACTATTATGAACACCTCTATGTACATAAATTACAAAATCTAGAAGAAATGAATTGATTTTAAAAATACACAATATCTCAAGAATGAATCAGGAAGATATTGAAACCATGAACAGATCAATATCAAGTTCTGAATTTGAATCAGTAACAAAAAGCCTACCAACTAAAAAAAGCCTTGGGCCAGATGAGTTCATAGCTAAATCTGCCAGCTGTACAAAGAAAGGCTGATACCAATTCTACTGAAACTAGTCCAAAAAAATCAAAGAGCAGGGATTACTTCCTAACTCGTTCTATGAAGCCAGTAGCACTCTGATACCAAAACTTGGCAAAGCTACAATGAAAAAAGAAAACTACAGACCTATATCCCTGATGAACATAGATTTAAAAAATCCTCAACAAAATGCCAGCACATCAAAAAGTTAATTCACCATGATCAAGAGGCTTCATTCCTGGAATACAAGGTTAGTTCAACGTATACAAATCAATAAATCGGATTCATCACATTAACAGTATTAAAAACAAAAATCATATGATCATCTCAATACATGCAGAAAAAGCTTTAAATAAAGTCCAACATCCTTATATGATGACAACCCTCAATAAACTAGCTGTCAAAGAACCATACATCAAATTAATAACAGCCTTCTATGACAGACTCACAGCCAACATCACACTGAATTGGCAAATGCTGGAAGCATTTCCCTGAAAACTGGCACAAGACAAGAATGCCCATTCTCACCACTCTTATGCAACATAGTACTGGAAATGTTAGCCACAACAATCAGACAAGAAAAAGTAATAACAGTCATCCAGATAGGAAAAGAAGTAGTTGAACTATCTCTCATCATGGACAGTATGATTCTATACCTAGAAATCCCTAAAGGCTCCTGGAACTGATAAACAACATCAGTAAAGTTTCAGGCTACAAGATCAATGTATAAAAATCAGTAGCATTTCTACGCACCAGTAGTGTTCAAGCTGAAAGTCAAATCAATAACACAATCCCATTTTCACCATTTATAGTAGACACATACACAAAAACACAATACTTAGGAATACAGCTAACGTGGTAGATGAAAGATTTATACAATGAGAATTACAAAATCCTGCTGAAAGAAAACAGAAACATCACAAACAAATGGAAAAAGATTCCATGCTCATGGATAGGAAGAAACAATATTGTTAAAATGTCCCTACTGCTGCCCAACGCAATTTACACACTCAATCTTATTGCTATCAAACTACCAAAGTGATTTTTTACAGAACTAGACACAATTATTATAAAATTCATATGGAACCACAAAAAGTCAAAAAGCACCTGAATAGCCAAAGCTATCTTTTTTTCTTTTTTTTTTTTCTTTTGAGATGAAGTTTCTCTCTTGTCCTCCAGGCTGGAGTGCAGTGGCAGGATCTTGGCTCACTGCAACATCCACCTCCTGGGTTCAAGTGATTCTCCTGCCTCAGTCTCCCGAGTAGCTGGGATTACAGGTGCGTACCACCACACCTAGCTAATTTTTTGTATTTTAAGTAGAGATGGGTTTTCACCATGTTGGCCAGGCTGGTCTCGAATTCCTGACCTCAGTTGATCCGCCCGCTTCGGCCTCCCAAAGAGCTGGGATTACAGCCATGAGCCACCATGCCTGGAGAGCAAAAGCAATCTTAAGTGAAAAGAACAAAGCCGGAGAGAGCACATTACCTGATTTCAAGCTATATTATAAGGCTACAGTAACCAAAACATCAATACACTGGTACAAAAACAGACACATAAATAATGGAACAGAACAGAAACCCCAGAAATAAAGCTCACGATTACAGTCATGTGATCTTCAACAAAGTCAACAAAAATAAGCAATGAAGAAAGAACTCCATATTCAATAAATGGTGCTGGGATAACTGGATAGTCACATGCAGAAGAGGGAAAATGAACACCTACCTTTCACCACATACAAAAATTAACTCAAGAAGGATTAAGCATTTAAATGTAAGGCATAAAATCATAAGAATCACTGAAGAAAAACCATGAAACACTACTCTGGACATTAATCTTCAGAAATAATTTTTGACTAAGTCCCCAAAAGCAATTGCAAGAAAAACAAAAATTGGTAAGTGGGGTCTAATTAAAGAGTTTCTACACAGCAAAATAAACTATCAACTGAGTAAACAGACAACCTAGAGAATGAGAGGAAATATTTGCAAATTACACATCTGACAAAGGTCTAATATGCAAAATCTATACGGAATTTACTCAATTGAAAAAGCAAAAATTAAATAACCCCATTAAAAATAGGCAAAAAACATGAACAGACCCTTCTCAAGAGAAGACATATAAGTAGCCAACAAACATATAAAAAAATGTTCCACAGCACTAATTCTCAGAGAAATGCATTTTAAAACCACAGTGAGATACCATTTCACATCATTCAGATATTACTAAAAACTCAACAAACAACAGATGCTGGTGAGGCTGCAGAGAAAGAGAACATTTATACACTGTTGGCAGGAATGTAAATTAGTTTAACCACTGTGGAAAATAGTTGAAGATTTCTCAAAGAACTTAAAACAGAACTGCTATTTGATCCAGCAGTTCCATTGTCAGGTATATATACCCAAAAGAAAACAAATTATTCAATCAAAAGACAAATGCATTTGCATGTTCATTGTAGCAGTATTTGCAATAGCAAAGACATGGATTCAACCTAGGTGCCCATCAGTGGTGGAATGAATAAAGAAAATGTTACATGACTGGGCGCGGGGGCTCACACCTGTAATCCCAGCACTTTGGGAGGCTGAGGCGGGCAGATCACAAGGTCAGGAGTTCGAGACCAGCCTGGCCAAGATGGTGAAATCGCGTCTCTACTAAAAATAAAAAATTAGCCAGGCGTGGTAGCACACACCTGTAGTACCAGCTACTCGGGAAGCTGAGGCAGGAGAATCCCTTGAACCCGGGAGGCGGAGGTTGCAGTGAGCTGAGATCGCGCCACTGCACTCTAGCCTGGGCGACAGATCGAGACTCCATCTCAAAAAAAAAAAAAAAAAAAAAAAGACAAAAGAAAAAGAAAATGTTATATATATATACACCATAGAATACTAACCAGTCATGTAAAAGAACAAAATCATGTCCTTTCAGTCACATCAATGTAGCTGGAGGCCATGATTCTAAGTGAACTAATGCAGGAAAAGAAAACCAAATACTCCATGTTCTCACTTATAAGTGGGAGTTAAACATTGGGTACTCATGGACATAAAGATGGGAAAATAGAAACTGGGGAGTACTAGAGGGAAGAAGGAAGGAAGGGGGCAAGGGTTGAAAAGTATTGCATACTGTGCTCCGTACCTGGGTGATGGGATCAGTTGTACCCCAAACCTCAGTATCATGTAATATAGCAAGGTAACAAACTTTCACATTTACCCCCTGAATCTGAAATAAAAGTTTAAAAAAGAAGATAAAAACAAAAGGACCAGATTATTCACTGACCAGTAGTATTAGAGTTAAATAAATGGTGAATAAAAAACGGTTGCTAGGCTACCCACCTGTACAAACTTCCTGAAGAAAACAAAACCCTGAGGTGTCCCAGTTGGAACCCTGGGGAACACTTGTTATTTCTTAGGTTTGGAATGCCTAGGTTTTTCTATGCCTTCTGTATAAACCATCCTTACTCTTTATGTTGTGATCAAGCATCACTTTTCCTAGGATGCCTCCCTAGAGTCCTTCATGCTACAGAGACCATGGGGATAACTCCACAATTGCATTAATCAAAACGCATTGTAATGGTTAGCTTAGTCATCTTTATTCAATATGAACTTGCAAGTTGCTTGGGGAAAGGGACTGAATCTCTCATCTCTGTGTCTCTGATGCATTGCATAACGCAAGATATAGGGTATCCAATAAAGATTAGTTTAAAGGTGAGAGGAAGGAATATTATTAAGTGGGTAATTTTCTATAGTAAAAATAAACAACAAAAACAAAATCGCACTGTCTTAAATCAAAACAGTTTATTTATCATTCACTTTGTAGTCCTAGGCAGGCTATCAAGCTATTCTGGGCAACTGTCCTGAGTATCTCTCTTTCAATTGGTGAATAAATAACAAGACTGCTCTCATCATGTGGACCCATCACATTCTGAATTCAAGGAAATTCAATTAGCAGTTGGAGGAAGAAAGCATGGGAGAAGCAAACCAGACACCCCCTGATCTGAAAGTACAATATATCACTGCTACCCACAATTCGTTGCAAGAACTAGACACTTCTTAGAACAAAACTGCTTGGAAAATGTAAAAAAAAAAAAAACAAAAAAATCGTGAATTATGTTGAGCACTAACAGTCTCTAATACAGAAGGATATAAAAAGGAAAAGAAGGAGCAAGAGGGAGAGAAACTAAGTAATTGAATACGACTAGAGTACAGAAAAGAAGAGTAAGTCATAACATTCAGAGAGGAAGGTTCAGTTACATAATATGTAACTGGTGAACTAATAACCATTGTGGCAAGTGTGCTAACATCCCTACAATACAGAATCAAGATCATGCACTGTAAAGTGAGCATATATGGTGACAAAATAACTTTTTATATCACTATATGTGTAGTAGGCTAAAATGTGAATGTATTAATGGCTTTACATATTTCTGCAAATATTTCCTTTCTTAAACATGCTATTTCATGCATAATAAGTTTGAGTTATATTGCTTGAGTTTTCCTTCTCATTCAGGGAAAGGTTGAAGATTAAGAACTCAGAACAGACAATATTTTTGGTGATATAATATCAGATTATTTATTATTCAGAAATATAATGTTGGTGTATGCAGAGCAGACATTAATGTACGTATGCTTAAAACTCATAACCTAATCTTCTTTTTGCAGTTACTTAATGCAGTATGGTAACTAGAATTTATGGTATGAATTTTATAAGGCTATGAACCTCAGTTTCAGGAGGTATCCTTACTGTGCAAAATATTCCACTAGTTATCCAGTTGTATTTATGTGTTTCAACAGATTTGTTTTGTGTATTTATTTTAAAAATAAAATTAGATTTTCTTGCTTGATTTTTTACAGCAAAATTAGCATATTCATAACGTTGAAGGTATAATGTTCTTATTATTGAAACTCTGCCTCTAGAATTGCACTTTAGTAAATATGTATTAATGTGTATTCATGAAACTGTAACAGACAGTGACTTCGCATAATCTGAAACCACCCAAGATATGAATGGGTGAGTATGTTAAAGGGAAAATGTAGATCTAAAATCTAAATCAAGCATTTCAAGATCATTCTGCTACTTAAGAGGTTTAGGTAATTGATATGGAGTAGCTCATTAAAATCATTTTTTAAATTTTTAATTAATTTCCTGATTCTCAATTTTATCATTAATTTATTTACTATACAGATTGTTTTGAGGAAAATGTAAATATTTATAGAGAGACGCTTTAAAAAGCTATTGAATAATATTGTATAATAATTAAAACTAGTCTGTCTCTATAACCAAACTCTTCCAAATTGTGACTACACAGGAAACAATTCATAGCATCATGTAAAAAGTAAGTTGAAAACTAACATATCTGTTTATAATATTTCTTTCAGGTGGTAGATGGGGAACAGGATTCTAGGCATTAGAGTAGAAGTAACACATTCTTAGGCTCCTAGAATAACTCGCATTATTGTGACTTAACTAGATAAAATTTTGTGTGGAGTACTGACATCTCATTTGTAAGTAAAATTGGTCTATAATGTTACTTTTTTATTATCTATGTCTTCTTTTTATATAAAATTATGTTAATTGGATAAAGTAGTGTGTTGGATAATATTCCTTCTATTTTTATCCTTTGGAACAATTGTGTAAGATGTGGGTTATCAGATTCCTCAGGCTTCGGATAAAATTCTCTATAAAACAATTTGTGTCTGATGCTTGTGTGTGTGTGTGAAGGGGCAAGTTGTGCTAAATTTTAGTTTATTTATTTAATTCCTTTAATTATTATAGGGATTTTTTTGGTTTTCCTTTTCTTCTTGAGTCAAGTTTGCAAGTTAGTTATCTTTCTAAGGTATTACCCATTTTATTTAGGTGGGTCTGTGTGCTATTAATTCTAATAAAACTTTTATGTGTCCTTGAATTGAATGGAATGTATATGTAGATATAAAAAGACATTTAAACATACATATAAATATAAGCTTTAATTGTTGAATATAACAGTCTATATATTTATAAAATCAAATTATTATTGATTATTACAATTTATGTTAATTTCTGAGGGACGGATGTTTAAATCCCTGTCTCTGACTATAGATTTATAAAAATCTATTTGTAATTTTGTCTTTGTTTTTAGTTTTGAGTTTTAACTGTTAAAGACTACATCTCAATTGTGATATTCTTCCAGTAAGTAGTTTATTTTATAATTATGTCCCTAATAAGAATATTACATCCTTAATTATGTCTTTGTAGATGTATTTGTATAGCACAGCAGCTAACCTTGGTTAGCATTTGCCCAGTGTATCTTTTCTTATTCATTATTTTTAAAGTTTTTGAGTCATTATATATTTTGAGTTACTATATTTACAAATATTTTAGAATTGGTTAATTTATATCCCATTTGAGACTATTTGTTTTTCAATGTGTAGCCTTACTCCATGTATATTTATTGATTACTGACATACTCAGTTTTCAGAGGTATTTAATATTATGACTTCCAGTTGCTACTCTTTTCCTAGTGGTTTTGTTTTTGCTTTTACTGAACCATGCCCCATTGCCCTTTATTCTTGTTACTGGTTTAGATATTATACATTCTAATGCTTTTATGTTTGAAGGTTATGTTTAAATTTTAATTCACATAGATAATAAAGCAGAAAATTAGTCATCCTTATCAGCGGTCCCCAAACTTTTTGGCACGAGGGTCCCGTTTTGTGGAAGACAGTTTTTCCACAGACCTGGGAGTGCAGCTGAGATGCAGGAGATGGTTTTGGGGTGAAACTGTTCCACCACAGATCATCAGGCACTAATTAGATTCTCACAAGGAGTGCACAAGGTAGAACCCTCGCATGCACAGTTCATAATAGGGTTCACTCTCCTATGAGAATCTAATGCTGCCTCTGGTCTGGCAGGAGGCAGAGCTCAGGGGGTAATGCTCACTGGCCTGCCACTTACCTCCTGCTGTGTGACTCGGTTTCTAACAGGTCACGAATGGATACTAGTCCACAACCTGGGGGTGTGGCACCCCGATCTATGTGATACCAAATGATAAATAGATCTTAGCTCTAATTCTGATTTCCTTGCTTCACTTTCTACATGATTTTTTATCTGTTGTTTTATATATATGTCTTGACTTTATAAGTTGCTCCTATTTCGTATTATTCATGTCTAGTACATATTTTGAATTACACACGTATTTACCGATTTATTGGCACAAGTCTAATTGTGAAATATAATTATTTTGACACTTCTCTCCAATCTTCTGAGTTCAGAATATTTGTAACTTAAAAAAATTGTTTAGAAGTTCTTTCAGAAATAATCACTGACTATTAAAATCTGTCAGTCATTCTCTATATGAAAATATATTTATTCCCCTTTCAGTCTTAAGTAATAATTAAACCAATTTTCATATGTTAGCCTCACCTTTTTAATACACTGAAAATGTCATTCTGCTGTCCTGGCTCTAGAACAGACTAGTTAGGTCCAATTTGTCTATCCTCAGTCTAGTTACACAAAACATATTTCTTTTCTGGTGGATTTTTTGAGATTAATATATGTTAACCTTATAATTAAGAAAGGATTATAAAAATACAGTAGTAACATATTTATAAAAAAAACATACGAAGGCCATATTTACATTCTGATATCTGGACTTGAGTTTGCTCTATTAGTGTGATTAGTTGGGGGAACCTGTGAAACAGCTTCCTTTGCATCATATTTTTAAAGAGTATTTATTGATTGACTCCTTAGGTCCTGGCAGTCTGTGAGTTTCTATGAGAGCAAAGTTTTAAGACATCAAATCTGCACTTAAGGAATTATTCACACTGACTTACAGATAATTGATAGTTATTTCTATTCCAGAGTAGGCATGAAAAACCAGGGGTTAAGTTTCCCAAGTTCTGAGGACTTCATTGTATGTAGTGAATTTCAGATATGGCAAAGATTTCTTTCTCAGTTATGCCTCATTTGAGCCATCATTTCTCCTTTCCGTCCTCAATATTATCACTTCATTGATGTATAAATTATCTATTACTACCATACTGCTGTGTAACTAACTGCCAAGAAATTTAGTGGCCGAAAGCAAACATCATTTATTATTTATTACATGTCCATGGATTGGCAGGAAGTTCCCCTAGTTTTGGCTGGGCTCCTTCACGCTTCTGTGGTCAGTTGAGTCTTGAAGGTGGCTCTGCTGATACTGGCTGAGTTTTCTCATATGCGTGTGGTTGGCTGGCTGTGGGCTGTCTTTGTTTTTCTCCACGTATCTTTCTCACATTTCTCCTGTAGGCTATTCCGTACATGTTTTCATGGAAATGGAGAGAGTACCAGAATGAAAACAGAAATATGCAAGTAACTTTCAAACTTCTTCTTGTGTTAAATTTGCTAATAACCCATTGGGTAAATAATGGAGAAGAAGCTTCCAGTTAGTACAGGAGCATACTATCAAAAGGCAAGGATATGGGTAGATGGGTAAAATTAAGGTCATTTTTGGAATTCATCACCAAACTTGTTTACTGGAGTTTTTATACCTTCACAACCTATCTTTGTAAACTCAATATGGTAGTGGCTAATCTCTTGCCAATCGCCTTTCAAAAAGGTAATAATGCTAAAATTTGGTTTTGAATCCAGGTCCTTCTGATTCAAACTGTCATATTCTTTTCAACAATTCTTCATCTTTTGAAAATGTGGTATGCATGTTATTTGTGTTTTTGTTTCCATTTTTTAAGCTAGTAAGATTCTTGTGATTATAATGAAACTTAAATATCCGTCACAAGCATAAATCAATAATATTTCTAAGCATAAATTCTACAAAAATATTTATTGGTTTTGCTTTAGTTTCTGTTTTTTGTTGTTGTTTTTTTTTTTCTGCAGGGCAGTATACTAATAGCACTTCTCTTGTAGCATTCTGGTTCATTGTTTTGTCTGCTATCTCACATTGGAACAGCAGGTGGTATGGGTCAAGTATTTTTCACTTTGCATCTTCTTCTGCACAGTGTAAGAACTTTTAGACAGCTTTTTTATCTTTATGTGTATCAATAAAAATTTACAGAAAGAGTTCATACCTTCACATTAGAAAAAATGGATGGAAGTTAATTCTTCTTCACGTTTTTATATTTATTTACATAGTAAACATGGCTTGAAAATAGAAATAAAACTTACTGCTTAGAAGGTCATGGCCAGATGAGATCTACTATTAAAGCAGTTATTCTTCTCTACTGCTTCCAGCATAGCTTGCATTTTAGATAAAAATAGCCTTCTTATTTTATTGCAAAGAGTCATTGTTGCTTGTGTTTAGTTATTTGAAGCTTATCAACTCATGCCTGAACTACTATAAGTATCCCAGAAGTAACTCTCCCTCATGCCCTTGCCCATATCCCCACCTCCCAGGTACATACAACCTTTAGTCTATATCCTCTCTCTTCAATCCTTCATATTACACAAGAAATATTATTTATAAACTTTTATTTTTCTCTTATTTTATCTAGTCCATAACTCACCTAAAATACCCACAGGCTCATTTGTAAGCTGACAGATGTTCTCCATGTACATTGATTGCAACATTAAGTAAAATTCATTTTCATCCTCTACCTTAGACCACGAATTGCCTTTCTATAAACTTGGTGCCACCATTGTCTCATTTAACTAAGCCAAAATCATATCTAGTCTCTCCCTTGACCTCCCCTTCCTATCTCATCAATATTTATACCTTATACATTTTATACCTTAATCTCTTACATCACCACATC
Organism: Chlorocebus sabaeus; assembly: GCF_047675955.1. Taxonomy (NCBI): domain Eukaryota; kingdom Metazoa; phylum Chordata; class Mammalia; order Primates; family Cercopithecidae; genus Chlorocebus; species Chlorocebus sabaeus. Next base: position 45,026,025 of record NC_132919.1, read on the forward strand.
TTCATTATAACTACTCTTCGCTATTTTAGTCCCTCATTGGCTCCCTGTTGATAAATTATAATATTCATTTGCCTAGTTTTCTGACTTGTCATCTTAACTAGCTTATATGCATCCTTCCCAGGCTGCCAGAATTTCTTTGTAAAATGCACAACTCATCATTTGGCTTCCATTTTCAGTGGTTCTTACAAACCACTAAAATCTAACCCCTTAATATTTTAACAATGTTGATAGTCCCTCCATATCTTTGCATCTTTGTCTTTTATAACTTTCACGTTCTCCTGTATTAGCTCTAGGACTGCTGCAAGAAATACCATAACCTGTGTAACTTAAACAACAGGATTTGTTGTTGTTGTTGTTGTTGTTGTTGTTGTTGTTGTTGTTTCACAGTTCTGGAGGCTGGATATCTGAAATCAAGGTGTCTGCAGGTTCTTCCCCCTCCCTGCTGAGTCCTGTGGAGGAGAATTTTTTCCATGACTTTCTCCTAACTTCTGGTGATTTACCAACAATCTTTGGTGTTCTTTGACTTGTAAAGGCAGCACGACAATCTGCCTTCATTTCCATATGGCATTCTCTCTGTGAGCATGTCTGTGTGCAAAATTCCTTTTGAATAAAGACACCAGTCATGTTGGATTAGGCTCCACCCAAATAATCTCATTTGTACTTGGTTATCTCTGGAAAGAACATGTCTCCAAATCAAAGCACATTCTGAAGTAATTGGGTCAGTTAGAAGTCTAATATATCTTTTCAGGAGGACACAATTCAACTTGCAACACCTCTTGTGTTTTTGCCCTAATGTGATGGTGATATGGTTTGACTGTGTCTGCATCCAAATCTCGAATTGTAGCTCCCATAATTCCCACGTGTCATGGGAGGGAACCAATGGGATGTCATTGAATCATGGGGGCAGGTCTTTCTCGTGCTGTTCTCGTGGATACTGAATAAGTCTCACAAGATTTGATGGTTTTATAAATGGGAGTTCCCCTGCACATGCTCTCTTGCCTGCCATCATGTAAGACATGACTTGGCTCCTCCTTTGCCTTCTGCCCTGAGTGTGAGGCCCCCTAGCTATGTGGAGCTGTGAGTCAATTAAACCTCTTTCCTTGATAAATAATCCAGTCTCAGTTATGTCTTTATTAGCAGGATGAGAACAGACTAATACAGATGGATTACTTGTTCTGAAATATGTCATACACTCTCACACCTTAATTTACTTTTACATGCTATTCTTTCTACATAAATCTATTTTCACTTAAGGTGAGATTTTAAATTCTAATATCAAGCTTAATTATCACTGCCTATTATAAGATTCCATCTAAAACAACAACAAAATATTTCTACTCTCTATACTTTTAAAGAAGTGCCTATATGATTGTATATTACATTGAAATTGCTTTTTATACATCCCACAAATGAATGTGAGCCCTGTTAGTATAGGGCCTGTGTTATACTTATTTTTGTATCCAGAGTCTAGCACAGTATTAAGTAATACATCAGATCCTAAATGTATATTTTAGATGAATTAAAGAATGAATGTGTGGATGAATGGATGAACTGCTACCAGTGAAATTTTGTCACAAGAATGTACCTAAAACAGTTAACTCTAAATTTTTTGCAGGAGGATGTTCAGGTTCCTTAATGTAATTCCAATTACATTATAAAATATGGTGGATTAAGCTCCAGTACCTTCGCAAATTAATTGCCTAGTTGTGCCGTTACCATTTTACTACTCCTTGACCTAGTTACATACTTTTTCAAACCATTCTGCATGCTCTGTATTCAGCAGACAAATACAATGTTTGCTGTGCAAAGTAAAGGAACATAGAATTCTCTTCTTTGGTAGTACAGTAATGGGTTCTCTCTGCGCCTGTTCCATCTTCATACCCATTTTCCAAAACTCACATTATTCTTCACTCCAAGCACCTTTAAGTATGTTCTCCATTTTGCCCTTTCATTCTACAAAAGATTCTCATTTAACTCTAAGCAAAACTATACCTTGGCAACAGCTGTCTCATTTCTCAATCCCAGTACCATCTTCCATCCACTTTTCTTTTTGGAATTCACATCTTTTTATGATTAGTAAGTGGTTATTTTCTCCTCCCATAGCAAATTGAAAGCCTGCGGAGGCCAGGTACCATCATTAAGTATTTGAAATACACTCAAAAATAAAATAGACAAATATTTTTGCCTTCATCTAGCTTGTATTCTACAAGGCAGACATAAAAGAAAACATTAAGCCCCCAAAATAAAATAAAAAGCATGAGATTTTAGAAAGTGATGGGTGATTTAAAAACAAATGAAAAATAAATCACAGTAAGGGAGATAAGAGTAACTGAAATATAAACTGTGGTTAAAATGGAGCTTGTTGGGAAGATGACACATAAGGAAAGATGTGCATGTGAGGGAGTATCTGTCAATGAAAAGAGTCAAACTCTGTAAAATATTTCAAAGAGACTCATTCTGAGTGCAATATGAGTGACCACGGCCCAGACACAGCCCTCAGGAGGTCCTGAGAACATGTACCCAAGGTGGTCGGTGGCAGGGAGACATGAGATGTCAATACATTTAAGAAATACATTTAAGAAATACATTGGTTTGGTTCAGAAAGGTGGGACAACTCAAAGCAGGGACTTCCAGGCTATAAGTAAATTTAAATATTTTCTGGTTGACAGTTGGTTGAGTATCTGAAGACCTGGGATCAATGGAAAGGAACATTCAGGTTAAGATAAAGGATTTTGGAGACCAAGTTTTATTGTGCAGAGGAATCTCTCAGATAGCATATTTCAGAGGGAGCAGGCTGTACATTTTTTCTTATGGGACCTAAAAGGGTGCCTGGATCTTGGTTGAATATCTCTTGGATCTGGAAATGAAATTAAGGAAAACAAAAGGGGAAGGAAATTCTCTATAGAATGTGGATTTTTCCCACAAGAGACTTTGCAGGGCAATTTCAACGTATGGCAAGGAAATATATTTTGGGGTTAAATATTTTTTTCCTTGTCTCATAATGTTATTCCAGAGTCAGATTGAAAAATAAGTCACAATATAGTAGAGTCAAATAAAACCCAACCGATGAGAATTTATGGCTTGTGAAACATGAATCCCTAGACCCTTTAAGTAGAAATTTGGGCAAGATAAAAATTCAGAGCTTTGTCCTCATATCAAACATGAGTGAGGAGACTTCCAAGAAAAGGGGACAGTCTCCTAATTGAGGAGAATGCTTGGCATGTTTGAGGGATAGAAAGGAGCCCTGTGGATAGAAATAAGAGAAGAGGTGGGTGGGAAGAAGTAGAAAATGCAACCAAACATAACTTACAGATCATGTGTGACACTGAAAATCATATGTGTAATGCCATACCTAATTACATAATCATCACTTTCTATTTCTTTGCCTTGTTATGTTGTCTTGAGAGCACATATTACTATCTATATTTATTCAATTTATTTGAGTGTTAAAGGTCTCTAATTCTACTCTCCTTCTAGAGTGGAAGATCCTTGGGACCAAGACCTTTACTCATACCTAGATTGGTGCCTTGGACATAGTAATGTTCCAGTATATTTGTTGAAACATTAATATTGCTTGGTATCTTCTTACACTTGCTAACTGCCACTTCCCTAGTTAGATCTGTTTTTCCAGTCATTGATATTTGTGCTCAAAATATATGTGCTGATTTGAACTACAACAACGGGAAATGAAAACAGCATAGTATCCTAGTAGGGATGTATTCCAAGTTTGCCAGCACAAAAGCTTTCGCTGTGTTTATTTATTTATCTATCTACAATCTATATGCCTGGATACACTGCAGCTACTCATTGGCAAGGATAAACCTCTGGCCATGCTTATAATACACACAAACAAATAATTAACAAGCTGTTCTTAGTTTCTATAAAGATGCAAAGTTAAGACCAATACTCTATTGTCCATATCCTTAGAAATTGGAGCTCTATTCTGCTTAGAAATATCTTCTTAAGGAGAAAAATCAGACAGACAGACAGACAGACAGAAAGAAAGAAAGAAAGAAAGAAAGAAAGAGAGAAAGAAAGAAAGGAGAAAGAAAAAGAGAGGAAGAGAGAAAGAGAGGAAGAAGAAGAAGGAGGAGGAGGAGGAAGAGGAGGAGGAAAAGAAGAAGAAGAAAGGAAGGAAGGAAGGAAGGAAGGAAGGAGGAGAAGAAGAAGAAGGAGGAGGAGGAGGAGGAGGAAAAGAAGAAGAAGAAAGGAAGGAAGGAAGGAGGAGAAGAAGAAGAAGAAGGAGGAGGAGGAGGAGAAGGAGGAAGAAGAAGAAGAAGGAGAGGAAGAAGAAGAAGAAGAAATGGAAGGAAGGAAGGAAGGCAAGCAAGCAGGCAGGCAGAAACTAGCCCTCTTTAATATTTGTAGATTTTGTAGATTTGTACATTGTAGTATTTATGGATAAATTATTTATTATAGGACTAAATAATAAAATAATGTTGTATAAAATTAAAAATAAGCAGAATCATCCACATATGTTGCTTATGTCATATTTTAATTATTTTCTTTTTTTCTGTTTAATTTATTTACTTATAATTATTATTTTTTAGATGGGGTCTTACTGAGTACAGTGGCCATTTATAGAAATAATCATGGCACACTACAGTCTCTGACTCCTGGACTCAAACAATCTCTCTGCCTTGGGTTCACAAAGTGCTGGGATTGCAGACATCTAATTTTCATACCATACATCCTAGCTTGTGAGTATCACATGAACAATAGGTAGGACAGAAATAAGGCCAATCAAGGACTATATGCTCAACCCAGAAATCCAGCAGAGACAACTTTTGTAATGCTACCATTGCTTCAGGATGTTAAAGAAAAGTACACCTTATTACAGGACTTTTGGAAGATAATATCTATTGGAAATAACTCAAATGGAACTCTACGAAAAAAAAAGATATAGCCACATTTTTAAATTGAACATACAGAATTAATTAGAGATAGTCCATTCAATTATTTCTGTAAATAAATTATTCAAAGAGAAATATAATGGATACTAACATAATTTGAGAAGTAGCAAGGCATAGGGTTTAATTTCATGAACACAAAAGCAACACTATGACTCAAACACTAGCAATGCTGCTTCAAAAATCTGTGACCTTGGGCCAGTTACTTTAATTTCTCTGTACTTCAGTTTCTTTACATTTAAAATGATGCTAAAAATAGTACCTCTCTCACGGGGTTGGAATTAACAAATAAAATGCTTAGAATACTACCTAGTAGATAATAAGTACTATCTAAGTTTTAACTATTTTGAATAGATGTAATAAATATGTGCCAAGATGTACTCAGTATATCATTCAATTCTCATACAAACAATGCAAAATAGTATCACCATTTATATCTTTAAAGGTTAGGAAACTGAGGCTCTACAAACTTACTAGCTCTGCCCAAATCCACACACGTAGTAGATTCTGAAGCCAATGTTTGAAAAAAGCTCATCACATTTGAAAACTTATATGTAAAACCCTTTCACGTCACTTCCAAGGTAATTATAAGTCAATAATTGCTAATATCTAATTTAATGGTATTTTGTAGGTTCTTACGTTAAGCCCACATAAGTTTTTCTTTTCTTGATCTTTTCCTTAATTTTTATATTGGCCTTATTTTCTGTGTGATGCTTCTTTGGATTCCTGTTTGCTCTTCCATAAATTCAGATTCCCTCTCTTTCCCCCACCCGGCATTTATTTCCATAATAAATTCACTTTGTTGTATATATGTCCATTGTTTGGAAAGAACTAATAACTGCCTCTTGGGAATTCCTCACTTTTCAAAAAAGAGAACACTTTTGGTAAAAGAATATGTAATATTTTTCTCATAATCAAACAAATGAACAATATGGTCCTTTTTTTCTTCTCCTTTATCTGTAGCCACTGTTAAGAGCAAAGTATATTATTCAAAAAGGCTTTAGTGATTGTCTCACCTGATGGACACACATTGGGGATATATGATGATACAGAAGGCAGACATTCTGCCTCAAAACATTTTATTATGTGTGGATTATAGGTAGCTGGTTCCCAACATTCAGATAATTAGAACATCAAAATGTTTAAATGGATTTTGAAGAATAGCTGATTCATTTAAATGTAGCACAAATTATTTGAAAATGAGAAATTATCTACTTCTTAAAATGAAAATGAGAAATGTACCCTGTGCATGCTTTTAATTCTAACATTTAAATAACATTGTAGCGTTATTTTTCTGAATGTAATGCTGAATTTTTATTTTATGTTGTTTATTCACTAAAATAGTTAAGCACTTAAAATATTTTAGTCACACATAAAACAAATTTAAGCTTCATTACATCTGGTAATATGTGGCAAAATAAAAGTTTTTTGTAGAATATGTTTGGCAATAAATTATAAAAACTTAATAAAATAAAGATATTATAAATTGCATGTGACATAATACATTGGATAATAAATTATTAAAGCTTTCAAGTAAATTTCGCAATGATCAATTATAACTTGGAAAAAAATTAGAAATTTAGAGGTGTTCCAAAAATTTGGAATATGAAAGGATAAACATAGCATTCCAAGTGCTGAAAATCTCATAAACAAAAATTTAAATTTGGTAATGTGTCTGATACATGCTGTGATATGGTATAATGCCCATGGTGATCAATAGATATAGTTTATGATAATGTCCTACGAGATGAAACTTATTTGTTACCTTTCCCTTTTTCTATGTGTTACAGATGGGACTCCTGCTTCGTTTGCTTAAATTACTGCAGCGATGATAAATTTTTGGCGTGAGGATCCAAACAGGGCCCCCCCTTTTTAAAAGAAACCATATTGGTATGTAATTTCATGTTTGCCTTTATGAATTTTAATTGATACTTTTCCTAATGTAACCTCTTCCATGAAAGCAAGCTCTTATTGATGATCCTTAGACGTATATATCTGACATATAGTCAAAGCATATATTATAGGGCATATATATTATAGAGCATACTTTATATATATCCACAATACTATAGAGTATACTTTATATATACACACAATATTGTATATATACACAATATATATATCTACTATATATTATATATACACACACACAGAGTACAGTAAAGTTTTGCTGAAGTTGGTTGAATTAGCAAAGACATAACTAATATGAAGAACCCCACAAAAAAAGTCAAGGAAGCCTCGGAAAAGAGTGTTCTTGGCAAAAGAAACATAAGTTTAAAGGCTTTAAGTCTTGGAGGACTGGAGAAATAAGAACATGGCAATGGTGACTGAAACGGAATGCAGTTGGAAGAATTAGAGTAGATGGGCTCAGAAAGGTGCAGGGCACAGGTTCTATAAGACATTGTAGGATAAAGTAAGAGTTTGGATTATAGTCAAAGAGTAGGGAAACATTATTAGGTTGTGCTCAGAAAAAGAATTATGTGATATAATGTGCATATTTAAAGATAACTTTGTGTAGAGTGTTCTATTGTGTAGAGAATAGACTGTTTGGAGTAAAAGTAGAAAGTTTTGCCCAGTGACAGACACTGGTGGCCCAGACAAGGGTAGAGACAGAGTTGGATTTTGGAGCTACAGAGACTGTGCTTGCTGATAAATTAGAAAGAGGGATAATTTATTCTATTTTATAGAATAAAGAGTTGCTTGATTCTAAAAAAAAGGGAGGGGTGGTGGAGAAGGAAGAGGTGTAGGAGGAGTAGACACAGAGAAGAAGAAGAATCTAATAAAAACTATCTAGTCATTTGGCTTGAGTAACTGGGTGACTATCTGAGGAATTCCACCAAAGGGCAAGAAATGGCTGACTGATACATGGTTTGGGCACATGTAAATCACAAGTATTATTTTGGGCATGTAATTGAGATTGTCAACTAGATGATTATACTTGAGTTTGAAATATGATGTTGATTATGAAGATTATCTTAAATATCTGCAAAAACATTTTGTATTATTGATAGCATATTAGATACAGATCACTTAAGTAACATAGTTATGATTTCAATTATTAATTAAAATAATCATAATTCAAACCCCAAGTTGACTCTCAAGGTAAGTTTGGTTGGTTTGTACCACTCTTCACTATGCCTAACCTGCAATGAAGGATCCAACATATATTCAGATAGCAATAACTTAAGACAGAGTGTGACCAATAAAAATTATAACTGAGAGGAAAGACCTTTTCTTGGCTGGTGGAATGCATGAAGTCATTCTAGGAGAAATAGTTGGTGGGTTGAAGAGGTGAGTTTCAATAGGTAAAGCTGATGGCAAAGACAGAATGTGGGGATGGGGAAGGCAAAGGAGAAGGCGGAATGTTGATGCTAGATACTGGCTATTATGGTAAAGAAATTACATTTTCTTCTGAAAAGAAAAAGCTCTGTAAGTTTTTGAGTAGGGTTAGATGACTGGCCATATGAAAGTATTAATAATGTACAGCATATGTCCCTCTTATAGAAAACCATTAAAGGTCTAACCAAATGGACCAAAATTCACCTATTTTACATGTAATAAACCTGAAACTATGATGAAAGTTTACTCACAAAAGATTATATAAATAGCTAATGGTTAATCCAGAATTAGAACTCAGGTGTCATGGTGTATCAATTAAATATTTCTTGTATTCCTGGAGTGTAGTGACTATTCACAGGCACAGTCATTATAGCACTCTGCAGCCTCAAACTTCCGGTCTCAAGTGATCCTCTCATCTCAGCCTCCAGAGTAGCAGTGACTACAGGTGTGCACCACTGTACCCAGCTATGGCATGGATTATTCATCAATGTCAAATTCTATTAGGAAGGATCCTCCCTTTCTATCTTATGTGGAATATTTAACTTGATTACTATTAATATGTGAAAGTTTTATGTTATACTCATGTATTAGTTTGTTCCCACACTGCTATAAAGAAATACCTGAGACTGGTTAATTTATAAAGGAAAAAGGTTTAATTAACTCACAGTTCCTCATGGCTAGGAAAGGCTCAGGAAACATAAAATCATGGTGGAAGGGGAAGCAGGCATGCCTTACAAGGCGGCAGGAGGGAGAGAGCAACCAAAAGCAGGGAAAACTGCCTTATAAAATGATGAGATCTTGTGATAACTCACTATGATGAAAACAGCATAGGGGAAACCACTCCTGTGATCCAATCACTGCCCCCTTGGTTCCTCCCTCCACACTTGGGTATTATGGGATTACAATTCAAGATAAGATTTGCATGGGGACATAGAGCCAAACCATGTCATTCTATCCCTGGCCCCTCCCAAATCTCACATCCTCACATTTATAAACACAATCATGCCTTCTCAACAGTCCCCCAAAGTCTTAACTCATTCTGGCATTAATCCAAAAATCCGTAGTTCAAAGTCACATCTGAGACAAGGCAAATCCCTTCTCCCTATGAACCTGTAAAATTAAAAGCAAGTTAGGTACTTTCTAGATACAATGGGGCACAGGCATTGGGTAAACGCTCCTATTTCAAAAGAGAGTAATTGGCCAAAACAAAGAGGCCATAGGCCCCATGCAAGCCCCAAATCCAGTGAGGTAGTCATTAAATCGTAAAGCTCCTAATTAGTCTCCTTTGATTCCATGTCTCACATCCAAATCATGCTAATGCAAGAGGTGGGCTCCCATGGTCTTGGGCACCTCTGCTCCTATGGCTTTATAAGGTACAGCCCCCCTCCCAGCTGTTTTCATGGGCTGGTGTTGAGTGTGGCTTTTCCAGCTGTGTGGTGCAGGCTGTTGGTGGATCTAGCATTCTGGGATCTGGTGGAGATTCCCTAGCCTCAATTCTTGACTTCTGTGCACCTGCAGGCCCAACACCACATGTAAGTTGCCAAGGCTTGAGGCTTGCACCTTCTGAAGCCATGGCCCAAGCTATACACTGGCACCTTTTAGCCATGGCTGGGCCACAGGGTGCCAAATCCAGAAGGCACACAGAGCAGCAGCGGGGCCTAGCCCAGGAAACCATTTTCCCACCTAACCCTCTGGTTCTGTGATGGGAGGGGTTGCCATCAGGATCTCTGACATATCCTGGGGACATTTTCCCTTTGTCTTGGTGATTAACATTTTGCTCCTTGTTACTTATGCAAATTCCTGTGCTGGCTTGATTTTCTCTCCAGAAAATGGGGTTTTCTTTTCTATCGTATCATCAGGCTGCAAATTTTCCAAACATTTATGCTTTGCTTCCCTTTTGAATATAAGTTCCAATTTCAGATCATCTCCCTCAAGTTCAAAGATCCACAGATCTCTAGGGCAGGGGCAAAATGCCACCAATCTCTTTGCTAAAGCATAGCAAGAATGGCTTTTGCTCCAACTCCCAAAAAGTTCCTCGTCTCCCTTTGAGACCACCACATCCTGTACCTTATTGTTCATATCACTGTCAGGATTTTGGTCAAAGCCATTCAACAAGGACCTAGGAAGCTCCTAATTTTCGCACATCTTCCTGTCTTCTTCTGAGTCCTCCAAACTGTTGTAACCTCTGCCTGTTATCCCGTTCCAAAGTTGCTTCCACATTTTTGGGTATCTTTATAGCAGTAACCCACTCTACAGCTGCCAATTTATGGTATTAGTCCATTCTCACACTGCTTAAAGAAATACTCGAGACTGGGTAATTTATAAAGGAAAGAGGTTTAAATTACTCACTGTTTCACATGGTTGGGGAGGCCTCAGGAAGGAGAAGCAATGCATGCATTTCATGGTGGCAGGAAAGAGACAGCGAACAAAAGCATGGAAAACTGCCTTATAAAACCATTGGATCTCATGGGCACTCATTCAATATCATAGAAACAGCATGTGGGAAACTGCCCCCATGATCCAATCACTTCTCACCTTGACCCCTCCCTTGACACGTGAGGATTATGAAGATTACAATTCAAGATGAGATTCATGTGGGGACACAGAAACAAACCGTATCCATCCCCGTTATGAAATCTAATATTATTTATCAACAGATTTTAATCTAATAAAATGAGATATTTATTGTTAAAAGATAATTATTAATGTTGTATATTATATACAAAAAATGTTGGTTTGTTACTAAAAATGTTACTTCAAAAGAGTAAGGAGAATCAATTACTAATCTGACTTGGACTAAAATTCCACATATATTTGTCATAGCATTTAAACAATGTATGATATTTATTTGCCCATCTTGGAGATGTTACTTTTATATCTGCATTCCCTACACCTAGTTTAATACTTGATATGTTATATTATCTGAAAAAGTACTACAAATCATTTAGATTATCCAAAAATACATCATTATCATCACCAGCACCACTATTATCGTTGCTATGTTGTGACTTGTCTGAAGCTTGTCTCTTTCATTTGTTTTATTTGAAAGTGACTGAAACCCAAAATTAATCAGTCTACCCAAAAGGAAGATTTATGATGAACACACTGGGACACATCTGAATGACGCAAGGCAATGACCCAAGGGGTCTAGATGGGCATTAGCTTCTTAATATGATCCGAGTATCCAGAGTTCTCAGAAAAACACAAATTTGTCCAGCTCAAATGGAGTATCTAGCCACAAACAAATTTTGTCTGCTAAGGGTCATGGACATGTTTTGATATGAAATGCCTATTACCATAACCATTCAAATAACTGAAGTTTGGAGATTAGTCAATTTGATGAGGTGTCAATTCAAACAAAATTAAGTACTGAAAGCCACTTTCTAAGTAATCGATTTTCCAGTTGATTAATATGTAAAAATTTCCAACTGTTAAATATGTAAAATTCACCAAATACACTAGCTATCAAAAATGTTTCCAACAGGTGTGATGGGTCAGTTAAGAGCTTTAACAAGGATGTATACATTTCATCACTCCTGACACATAATTTAATATATAAACACAGAGACACATCTATACATATATATGTATCTTCATAAATATTAACTTTCTGACAATTTTAAATATAAACTGAACCTAATTAATATTATAGTTAGTTCCCAAAGATAACACATTATACCTGACATACTTTAAACTTGGAAAGTTAAAAAAATCAAAAAGCCTCTAAAAAATATCTAAAGTAGCTGAAAGAATCACACTATTTATTCAATACTGGAAGCTTGGTTTTTAACAAGAAGCAATTGGAAACATTGACTTGTTAGCTGTTAAAAGAGATTCAATATCAAAGAATAAAAGTGTCCAAGTAGGGAAACAAGGTATGGATGCCCTGGAGGGATAACTATAATGGACTCCATGATAGAAATGGACTAGAAAGTCACAGGGGCAACCACATCACATAATAAATTGTTGCAACTAATTTCTAAATAAAACAAGTGAAATGTAAAATGCTACCCAAAATTTCCACAAGAATCCTAAAGCCCTGAAAACTACAAAACTAAAATAAAGTGTAGTTGAGTTTGGTTTTTTAATTGTATGAACCTAAACATTTCCCATACAAAATAATGATGATTTGGTTACAGAACATACCATTTGCATGTTGAAAGAAATATATACACATATTTAGAATTTTAATATAAATATTTGGGTTGTAAAGTTCATAGTTACATTTCAGTAGTGGCAACCTAAATTGTATATTCCTTTTAAGCTCTTAAAATGTTCTTATTAAAGCATTTAAATTATTGTGTTAATTTGTTAAAATCATAACCAAATTTCTCAAATGTGTTAAATTGGTCATTTAGCAACATATTCTTCAGAAAGACTGGCTTTTGGCAGAATTACTATGTGGCAAACTGAATTTCAGTAATTTGGTTTGGTAAATTTATCTTCAGCAAATTGGTTTGATTTCATGCATGGTTGGGGGATAATGTTTATTCTTATGGATGTCTCCTACCCAAAGATCTCAAATCACGGCAGTGGTAGAATACAAACAAATGATACTCTTCTCCCTATCTCTAGTTTAGCAGATAGCCTTTCTCTTTTTTGTGGTAGAAGAATCATTGACGTGCCAGTAAGCTAAAAATGTCATGCTCCCTGGTGGGACTGCTAAAGGAGTTAAAACAAATTGAGTATTTAAATAATGCCTTTGGGGCACCTTTATTTATTTCCCCCACAGTCAATTCAGTTTTTAGCTTTATGCCCATTATGATTCAAGTACTAACTCTGCCAGAAGGCTTGCCATCACATGGAAATAACCATGGCCTTTGTTAAATCCCTTTGCTTCTGTAGCTTGCTTCAAAACTTGGCAGAACAGAAGAGGAAGCTGCAAGCTGCTGATGCTGGTGTTCTCACACTGCTGCCATCAGTCACGCTACGTCTGGTTCTTCGGTGCCCAGTTCTCTAGGATCTGGGGTCAATTCTAGATCCTGCTATGGGCTCAGATCTTACCGGGGAAAATGTCTGACAAAAATTTTTTTTGGCAGATGCATTATCTGAACACTCCCTGCCAGAACCTCTGCTGTGAGCAATGCAAAACTTGGCCAGCCTTGAGAAGGGTTGGCCAAGTTCCAACCACTGGAATAACCCACATGTTCCACCTACTGTGCCATTTGGACTGCTGCCAAATGCAACATCATCTGCCAAGAGCAATGTATGCCTCTGTGCCTCTCAGCAGACTGCCTCTAGGAATCAGGAAACTATTTTCTTCCTCTGTATTTGCATGCCCTCCATCCTGTGGTCCCCATTCAGCCCCAACTGTGCCATGCCCCACAGGACCATATTCTGCATCATATATGTCCCTTCCAACACTGCCTAGACTGCAGGGTGAACCCACAGATCCAGCTCTAGCTGCTCTTTAAGTCCATAGGGATCCATATCTTGTGAATCTTGACCACCAGGAATGAGAGGGCATTATCTCACCCCTAATATGCCATACCCCTCTCCAGGGCCACATACTGTTCCTCCTCCTCCCCAAGCACCAGGGCCAGCACCACCTGTTCCACAGGGCCACTGTTTTGCCAGGAGCCTGCAGATTACCCCCACCATATTCTGACCATACAGAAGCATATCCTACACCAGGACTCTATCTTATTCCCAATCTTTTCCAAGGGCCCCCAGGGCCTTCTAGAGTTCCGCCAATGCCTGGCGGCTCTCATTCTTACTATTAGGTTAACAATAGATGAAGACATGATCTTTGCTTTTTTAAGTAGACGTATGTAAGCACAAATGCATATATAAAAATTTCTGGCTTCACTTTTCTTAAAGGGTATTCCAGAAAGAATAACCGTTGTACCTCTCAGAGAAGATACCTGTCTCTTATAGATATGTAGTACATTAGATGGATATAATCAGATAATGTAGAAGTAAATAATTCAAATGTGATTTTTATTTAGTTTTCATGGAAAGTTATACATGATTAAGTATTGAATAGCTCTTTTATACAAATTGTGTAAATTATAAAACTATGCACAAATCTAAACTGATGTGGATTATTGTTACAAACTGAAACTTTATTGGCAAATTATTTCAAGTATTTTTACATAATTACCCCCAATAAATAAATTTTAAACACACATTATAGTCTTAACCAAATGATGCCTTTCAACATTTTGAGCTGCTTTATTTATAGGATAAACAAACCTGTCCTCTTGAGGTTATATTTTGGGTACATACTTAATGTTGTCAGTAATTTTTGTCAGATGTTGAGTCCATTAGCCAGCCAGTGTTCATTTTTTATCCTTGATCATTCAGTAAAATCGTTTTTTTAATTTGTTTTATTTTTAGCCATATGGGTCATACAGTACTCAAATCTGCCATTTAAGGAAATTAACTTCTTTTCTTTTTAATCCAGGCCAACATGTCTGTAAATTATATTCTTGGAAAATTAATGATCTCTTTGTATTGCTTTGGAGTAGATTAGGAAATGTTCAGATTGCTTTGGGAAGAATTCAAGCAAGGAAATAATTCTCTCTTTTGTTTTAAACCTCACACTATATAAACTGTAGGAAATGGTTTCTTGGAAGAAGTAATTTTCATGCCCACAAAACTTGAGGTATTTATTCTACCTAGACTATTCCCTGTAGTCCCTCTCCTCCCCAGTTCTTTAGAAGAAGCATTTCTCTTGATTCCTCTCTGATACAGAAAACTGGCACATTCTAGGGGTCTATCATAAAAGCATATAGCAGTTATGTCTAGAGAGCCTTAAGTCATATGGACATGACTGTTCTCTTTGGTACAAGTGTGAATCAAAATATGCATCTATCTCTCAGAGTCTGGTCAAGCTGTGTCATTTTATCTTACATAGTTTCCTAGATCTGCTCACAAAGTGCTTATGGTTAACAGTTCAATTCTATATTTGGTGACAGGTAAATAAATAGACTTGAATGCTGTCTTTGAAAAAAAAGTCCTCTAGCCTTAGCACTGAAAATAGTAACAAATTGTAGATCTTTGCAACTAAGTTTAAAACTTTAAAATGGCGGTGCAAGGTGTCTACCTAGGTTTAACATTAAGGCAGGTGCTTAATACAACTTCAGAAAATCATAAAGGCAATGATGCATATTTCAATGCTACACATAAAATCCATATTTGGTTCTTACAGATGACCTTAAGAAGGGGGGCGCCTTTTGTGTGTGAATGTGTATGTGTGTGTCCATGTATGTGCATATGCATATAGGCATGCATGTGTGTAGGCAAGTGATTGTGTTTTTAAGTTACAGATATGATATTTGGTCATCCAAAATAAAAATAACAAAGTCAGAGGTCACCCAAAATTTGAGAAAACAGCATTCTTTTAAAATGAGGCCACCATTCACTGACTCAGCTGATCTGGAAATTAATTTATTAAACTAAATTAGTATTTGTACATGCTCTTATGGACACCAAAACTGCAGCAGTGAACAAAATAGACAGAAATCAAGTCTTAACAAGCTTGCATTAGAGTGGGAAAAATTATAATGCAGAAAAAAACTAATTAAAATGTATAGCATGTCAAGCGGTGTTAAGAGCCAAGAAAAGAACTATGCAGGCAAGTGGATAGGCGGTACCCAGTTGGGTAGGGATGTGTGTGTCTGTGTGTGTGTGTGTATACAGTTGTGGCTATGTGATCAGTGTTAGCCTTACTCAGAAAGTAAGACCTGGAAGACTTGAGAACTTCAAACATGGAGAGTTCATGGAGAAAAGTACTCCAGGGAAAAGGAAGAGTAAGTACAAATGCTCTAAAACAGGGGCTTGTCTGACATATTCCAGGAAGGGTAATGAGGTCAGTGCAGTTGGAGGGTAAGGGGAATATAAGATGAGATCAGGGAGATGAGTAGGGGCCAGATTGTATAGGAGCTTGAAGTCCTTATAAGGAATTCACTGTAGGGAATCATCACAAGCACTTGCAGGCCTCTTTGACAGTTTTCTCTCCTTCATCCCTGACATTCAATAAATCAGTAAATTCTATAGCTGTACTCCAGGAATGTCCACATAATTCCTTTGCTTCTCTGGCTTTCTACCATCACTGCACTAGATCAGCTTTCATCATTACTTGCTTGGACAATTTCAGTAGCCGTCATGCTGGGCAACCTGATTTTTCTGTACTCCCCGTTGGCACTAGAGAAGTCTTCCTTAATCCGTTTAAAATCACAAATCTCATCACATGAAAACTTAAACACATTTTCATTGCAACATGATAAGCCCGGAGGCTAACATGGTATTCACAAACGTAGTGGACAATCTTGTCTTAACTTTTCAGTTTTATCCCCAGTTGGTACATTCACCTTCAGCCTCTCTATACCTACAACAATCCACTTATACTTAATTTGAATTAGATAATACCGGGCCTCAGTACTTTTGATCTCAAATAGTATTTTGCACTTCATTGTATTTCTTAGTAATCTTTAGGCATTGGACTCCATGTGTTGTTTGTCTGTGTTACAAAGATGTTTTCTACATGTGGCTTTATGCTGCATATTCAACCTAATAGACTATTTCTGGGTATCTATGGAGGGCAAGAATGGTGAGATCACCAGGATACTCCTATCAGAACCATTAAACTACTTGATAATATAGAATAATGAATGGGCACCTGTGATGACAGCAAATTTACAGGTACATAACATATTTAAGAGTATGGACCCTGGAGTCAGATTATTTGATATTGGGAAAGAGATTTAAATTCCTTTGTGTAAACTGAAATTAATAATGATGCCAAACTGGTTGGGTTATTACAAAGATTATCACAGTCCCTGTCACATCACGTATTCTCAATACCTTATCCACAGGGAATACACTCCAAATCCCCTAGTGGATGCCTGAAACCATGGATAATACCAAACTTCGTGTGTAGTGTACTCCAATTTCTTTTCCTTCTTTAGTTTAATGGAAAGAAGATCCGTTCTTATGATAGATCGTAGCAACCTCATCATACATTTTATTCCTTTCCTTATTAAATCAAGAACTTTATTGTGTTCACTTAAAGGAAGCATCTTACAGCTTCCCTTTGGCATGTCTGAATTACCTGCATTACTATTCTTGTCCTTTGAGATCACTATTGAGTAAAATAAGGGTTACTTGAACACAAGCACTGCAATACCATGAAAGTCGGTATGATAAGGCAGATGGCTACTAAGTGACCAACAGGCAGGTAGCATATACAGCCCAGATATTCTGGACAAATGGATGATTTACATCCAGGGTGGAACAGAGTGTGAGATTTCCTCAAACTACTCAGAATGGCACACAATTTAAAACTAGTAAGTTGTTTATTTCTGGAATTTTTTTTTTTAATGGAGTCTCACTCTGTCACAAGACTGGAGTGCAGTGGTGCGATCTCAGCTCACTGCAACCTCCGCCTCCGGGGTTCAAGTGATTCTCCTGCTTCAGCCTCCCAGAATTTTTCATTTTATATTTTCAGATCATAGTTGAACACGGGTAACAAACCACAGAAGGCAAAACAGGAGATAAATGAGGACTAATGGATACTGAATATTAGAAGCCAGGTTCACCATTAAGAATGTAGGGAATGAATTCACCCTGCTAAGATAGAGTCTTGTGAAGGCAAAACATATGGGGTCAAGTGAAAAGTGTTAGATGGTTCAGAGAAAGATGAATACTGTTTCTGTAATGAGAGACTCCCAGAATAGGTTTAGGCACAACATTGATTCACTTGATACACCCATGAGTTTATAAACTATTTGGGCAGTTTCAGGGCTTCTGGGCACCCAATTCAGAGGTGGCCATAACATACTAAAGCGGGAACCACATACCTGCCACATGAGATCCATTTTTGATATACTGGGAGAGTTCTTACTACTTAGAAACAAAGTTAGTCAAAGAAGAGAATTTATCTTGTGGGTTTAGAGCCATAAAATGACATTTTGTACTATTTTATAATTCAATTCTATTCCAATGTTTGTGCAGTCAAGATAATTACTTGCTATTATACATATTCCTGGAGCCTATTTCAAGGAATGATATATAATAGGACTCAATAAGTTTTTGCTCAATGAATTAATGCTGAATCTTCACTTCCTCTTGGCAATCAATATTTTAATTACATTGGTGGCAATTATGGTTAATTCATGAAGCACTAATGGGAAGCAAGCACATTCCACAGGAAGAAAATATAGAACAGAATGTAACAAATAGCACTATGGATACCATTAGGTAAATATATTAGTCTCTCTTCCCACCTTGCCCCATGGCCTGTGTAGTATAATCTAAACCCCATATGGCATATCACAGCAGTGCTAAACACCTTCTGTTAGTGTCATTTGTATTCATTTTACAAATCTTTTAGCAGTCGTTGAAGCTCAAAATCGTGTTGATAACTTTGACTCTCTATTTACCTTCCCTGTTACTTTAATCAACTTATCGCATTAAAGTTATGAGTTAAAGTAACAATGATAAAGGAGAAATTTCATGTTCTCACTGTGCTCAAGTTTTGCTGTGAGGAGAGACAAGTAAGCAGAAAATATAAATGCTTGAGAAATACATAGAGAACTCTGCAGATGTAGGATATGAACCCTGGACTAGATCTTAAAGGATGAACCAGGCCAAATTACCTTCATAATACATCCTTCTGAAATATTTGGTGTCAATACACTTTTTCCTGGCAATCTGTTTCAGATATTATTTTAAGATATGTTTTATTTATTGCTTTAATTATCTTCACAGATATATTACATCTCATGACACCTTTATGCTGCACTCCATGTCGTATGAAAATGGCATGAAGATGTGACAGGTGGAATAACCATCCATCTGGGTTTGATGGGAAAGTCCTGATCTACACCTGTTATCCAGTTTAATTAATAAGAATATCCTTTCCATTCACATAGTATTATGACTTAAGCAGTAAATTATATGGTCACCCAAAAAAAGACCAACCAAGATGGTCTTAATGTTTTCTTAAGCTTGAACTTGACTAAGTTATAGACAGGCTTTACCCTGCCTCTTGGTCCCTGACTTCTCTCTTATCACTGACTCCCACCCTTAACTATAACACCTTAGCCTAACCACAGCAGTTTCTCCCCTCTGTTTTCTTAGAACACTTATCATTGTAAATTCTGTCTCTGCCACTTTGAGATGTACATCTTTTGAAGGTTTTTTTTGACAGTTTTACAAGCCAGTAATATCTTTCTCAAGGAAGTAGGAGCCAACCTGTTGAAATATAATCATCAAGGAAGCTAGTACCTGTATTAGTACATTATTGCGTTGCTATAAGGAATTACCTGAGACTGGATAATTTATGAAGAAAAGAGATTTAATTGACTTACAGTTCTGTAGGCTGTACAGAAAACATGGCTGAAGTGGCCACAGAAAACTTATAATCATGGCAGAAGGCAAAAGGAAACAGGCACATCTTCACGTGGCAGGGCAGGAGAGAGAGAGTGAAGTGGGAAGTGCTACACACTTTTAAACAACCAAATCTCTCATGAGAACTCACCCACTATCATGAGAACAGTAAAGAGGAAGTACGCGTGCATCATTCAATCACTTTTCATCAGGGCCCCTCCTCTAACACTGAGGATTGCAATTCCGTGTGAGATTTGGGTGTGGACACACAGCCAAATCATATCAGTAGCTTGATGATCCAGTCTTTTTTGGAGGGTAGGTGTTAATTTCTTTTCAGTGGCCACTTCATTCCAAGTTGTAAAACTACCTCCTGTCATGAAGATATGAGAAAGTTGACTTTTCCTTGGGCAAACACAAAAAATAATGGCCTAAGGTCCCTCCCCACCCCAGCTCTTAAAACACCCCCTTCCTTTTGTTCCAGTGGAGTTCAGTTCTGGTCTCTCTTTCTTATAGCAATAGCCTTGAGTAAAATCTCCCTGGCTTGTTCCACTTTGTCCAGTGCACTTTTTGCTCTGATGAGACGATGTTATGTGGATGTGGAGGTAAAAGTCAAAGTGAAAATTCTGGCATTTTCCATGAGCTGCAGATTCATGTATCCAACTCTCCACTGAATATCTTCTTTCGGTTATCTGAGAGGCTTCTCAAACTTAGCATATCTGATATATCACTCTGGAAGTTCACTAATCCATCCACTGCTATCACCAGATGCACAGAAGCAGTCCCCACTGACTGATTCCTTATGTCAATGAATGAAAATTTTATTGTTATGGTTGTTCAGGCAATAAATCTTGAAGTTATCCTTAACTTCTGTCTTTTTTCTCTTACATCTGATCTGCCAGAAAATCTCCCTGGGTTTAAACACAAAATATATCCAAGATATATTTTTCACCACATGAACACCCACCACCCTAGTTCAAGTCACCATTTTCTCTTATTTGGGCTATTAAAAAATTTATTCTTAACTTTATAACTTGCTTATAAACTTGATCTCCTCCCTCCACCACTCCCTATATAAAAATTGTCCAACAACAGAGTTCTTCTTAAATTTTATTTTAACCAACAACAGAGTTATCCTTAAACGGAATCTTCTGTTCAAAACTTGTTTTGGCTTCCAACGTCAATCAGATTAAAAGTCAGAAACCTTCTAATGTCTCTATGGTAGATTGTATGATACAAACTGAAGCTTGGGGTACAATAATTCAAAGATGCAGCTGAAGATCTTTAAGATCTTTAAGACCTTTGAGACCTTTAAGACCTTTAAGATCTTTAAGACCTCAAAAAAACTAAAAAAGCTGCCTAATTTCCCTTTTTAGTATCATTATTGCTTTCAGGGGCTTGAAAGCTACAGTATTTTATGAGGTTGTTTCAATTCTCATCATTTTCTCATTTTAGTATTGGAGAGTTCATTTTCTGCACAGTTTTGTTTTAATCCTCTAAAGAAGGGCATAGTTTTGTATTTAGAAGATTGTACTGATTTTTTGGGTAATAGAGAAAAAGCTTCATCATAGTCCATCTCATTCTCGATGCAAAGCACTTCTTCATTTTACATTGTCAGCTGACATGCTCTCATGCCTCCACTGTGGCATGTTTGATTAAAATAAAGTCCCATCAAATGGTATTGCAATTATTTTATTTATTTATTTATTTTTGAGATGGAATCTCACTCTTGACACCCAGGATGGAGTGCATTGGCATGATCTCAGCTCACTGCAACCTCCGCTTTCCAGGTTCAAGCAATTCTCCTGCCTCAGCTCCCCGAGTAGCTGGGATTACAGGTGTGCGCCACCACACCCGGCTAATTTTTGTATTTTTGAAAGAGACGGGCTTTCACCATGTTAGCAGGATGGTCTCGAACTCCTGACCTCAGGTGATATGCCCACCTCAGCCTCCCAAAGTGCTGTGATTACAGGCATGAGCCACCGTACCCAGCCTGGTATTCCAGCTTTAATCACCCTCCAAGTCCCTCTTTCTCCACCTTCTCAACTCTATCACTTATCTCTAGAATAAAGACTTTCGAGCAGGAAAATGCTGGAGCTGAAGCTCTTCTCTGACTAATCACTGTAGATAAATGCTGGCGAGAGGCCTCTAACACTTCATGCAACTTGACTTTAAACAATAAAGACTGAATAGTAATTACAGGAAAGGTAGCAGGCAAATATTTTTCCTTTTCTTTATCTGGTACACCATAGACTCTTTAAACATAGCTCAATAGTTACTAGAGGAAATGGCACTAATAACTTATATGTAGTTGGCTCAAGGGTTAAATGTGTTCTTTTTAAATAATAAAGGTTAAAATTAAACAAGTCATAAAGTTTACCAGAAGCTTTAGGAACAGATTAATAACAGGTATTGTTAACAGGAATAAGTGTGCTTGACAGAGAGTTATTTTTAGTGAAAAAGAAAAAGAAAATATTCTGATTGAACTTAATAGTGAAAAGTCAATAACTTCAAAGCAGGTTGTTATAGTTTGCTCCTGAGCTGTGTCTTCCCCTCCTTTTCAGATATATCAATAAAAGTGAGATGAAGTACTGGAATGTCAGTTCAGGAACGTCTTCTCAAGAATGACTGAGGTGCTTTGTGGGTAAGATCAGACTACGCAGGAAACAGAGCCAAGCAGGACAAGCATGATCATTATAAAACTGTCTTAAAACAGTACTTACATGAAGGAAAGGGCAATTTTGAGAATAGCATGCTATCTAGCGCACAAATTTACCTCCCAACATGTGCACTTACGGAGATGGCAGTGGGAAAGGGAAGAGTGATGAATAAAGCATTGAGCTTCAGAGTTCAAAAAAGTAGCATCACCAGTCATTAGTTAAGGTTATTCTGTCTCCTGGATATTAACTAGCTTGGTATCTTCAACTTTCCGTTTTTGCTTACTGGTGTAGGTCAACCCTCTTCCATTGTCAAAATTATGTATTTATTTATTTATTTATTAGGCTTTTATTTTAGGTTTAAGCATATATGTGCAAGTTGTTATATAGATAAATTGACTGTCAGGAGGATTTTGTGCATAGATTATTTTGTCACCCAAGTGATAAGCATAGTACATGGTAGATAGTTCTTTGTTTATAAAGCTCATTCCACCCTCCAAGCTCAAATACGACCTGGTATCTATTGTTTCCTTCTTTGTGTCCGTGTGAACTCAATGTTTAGCTCCTACGTATAAATGAGAACATGCAGTATTTGGTTTTCTCTCCCTGCATTATTTCACTTAGAATAATGACTTCCAACTCCTCATTATTGCTGCAAAGGATAAGGATATGATCACGTTCCTTTTTATGGGTGTGTAGTATTCCATCATCCGTATGTACTATATTTTGTTGATCTAATCTACCATTGATGGGCATTTAGGTTGATTCCATGTCTTCATTATTGTGAACAGTGCTGCAATGAGCATATGATTGCATGTGTCTTTATGGGAGAATGGCTGATACTCTTTAGGGTATATACCCAATAATGGGATAGCTGGATTGAATGTTCAATGGTAAGTTCTTTGAGAAATCACAAAACTGCTTTCCACAATAGATGAACTAATTTCCATTCCCACCAGCTGTTTATAAACATTGCCTTTCCTCGACAGCCTTGCCAGCATCTCTTATTTTTCAACTTTTTAAACAACAGCCATTCCAACTGGTGTGAGATGGTATCTCAATGTGGTTTTGATTCATATTCCTCTGATGATTAGTGATGTTGAGCAATTTTTATATACTTGTTGGTAACATGTATGTCTTCTTTTTAGAAGTGTCTGTTCAGTTAATTTGCCTACTTTTTAATGGGGTTCTTTGCTTTTTGCTTGTAAATTGAAGTTCCTTATAGATTCTGAATATGAGACCTTTGTTGGATGCACAGTTTGCAAATATATTCTCTCATTCTGTAGGTTGTCTGTCTACTTGATTGATTGTTTCTTTGGCTGTACAGAAGCTCTTTAGTTTAATTAGGCATCATTTGTCAGTTTTTATTTTTGTTGCAATTGCATTTGGCATCTCCACCATCAAATCTTTACAACGGTCTATGTCCAGAATGGTATTTCCCAGGTTTCCTCCTAGGGTTTGCATTGTGTTATGTTTTATATTTAAGTCTTTAATCCATCTCGTTTTTGACATTTGTGTATGGTGACAGGAAGGAATCCAGATTGAAACTTCTGCATATGGCTAGCCAGTTTTTCCAGTACCATTTATTGAATAGGAAGTCATTTCCCACGTGATTGTTTTTGTCCACTTTGTCAAATATCAGATGGTTGTAGATGGGTAGCTTTATTTTGGGGCTCTCTAACCTGATCCATTGGTCTATGTGTCTGTTTTTATACTAGTACCACACTGTTTTGGTTACTGAAGCCCTGTAGTATAGTTTGGAGTTGAATAATGTGAAGCCTCCAGGTTTCTTCTTTTTGCTTAGGATTGCTATGGATATTCAGACTCTTTAAGAGTTCCATAAGAATTTTAGAATAGTCTTTTCCAATTTTGCGAAATACATCATTGGTAGTTTGATAGGAATAGCACTGAATCTGTGAATTGCTTTGGAAAGTATGACCACTTTAACAATATTGATTTTTCCTACTCATGA
Organism: Chlorocebus sabaeus; assembly: GCF_047675955.1. Taxonomy (NCBI): domain Eukaryota; kingdom Metazoa; phylum Chordata; class Mammalia; order Primates; family Cercopithecidae; genus Chlorocebus; species Chlorocebus sabaeus. The sequence goes on from NC_132919.1 coordinate 45,050,234, forward strand.
ACATGAAATATTTTTCCATTTGTGTGTGTCAACTCTGATTTCTTTCAGCAGTGTTTTGTAATTCTCATGGCAGAGATCTTTCACCTCCCTGGTAAGTTGTGTTCCTAGGTATTTATTTCATTTGTTGTGGCCACTATGAATGAGATTGCATTCTTGATTTGGCTCTCAGCTTGAAGATTGTTCGTGTATATATACACTACTCAGTTTTGTATGTTGATTTTGTATCCTGAAACTTTGCTGAAGTTGTTTATCAGATCTAGGAGCTTTTTAGCAGAGACTATGGATTTGTCTATGTATAAAATATGTCTTCTGCAAACAGAGATAGTTTGACTTTCTCTCTTTCTAATTGGATGCCTTTATTTCTTTCCCTAGCCTGATTTTTCTGGCTAGGACTCCCAGTAATATGTAGAATATGGGTGGTGAGAATGTACATTCTTGCCTTTTGTGGATTCTCAAGAGGAATGCTTCCCGCTTTTACCCATTCAGTTTTTATGGCTTTAATCCATCTTGAATTAATTTTTGTATAAGGTGTAAGGAAGGGATCCAATTTCAGCTTTCTACATATGACTAGCTAGTTTTCCCAGCACCATTTATTATGTAGGAAATCCTTTCCCCATTTCTTGATTTTGTCTGGTTTGTCAAAGATCAGATGGTTGTAGTTGTGTGGTGTTATTTCGGAGGCCTCGGTTGTGTTACTTTGGTCTATATATCTGTTTTGGTACAAGTACCATGCTGTTTTGATTACTGTGGCCTTATAATATAGTTTGAAGTCAGTGGCATGATGCCTCCAGCTTTGTTCTTTTTCCTTAGGATTGACTTGGCAATGTGGGCTGTTTTTTTGTTCCATATGAACTTTAAAGTAGTTTTTTCCAGTTATGTGAAGAAAGTCATTGGTAGTGTGATGGGGATGGCATTGAATCTATAAATTACCTTGGGCAGTATGGCTATTTTCACGATATTGATTCTTTCTATCCATGAGCATAGAATGTTCTTCCATTTGTTGATGTCCTCTTTTATTTCGTTGAGCAGTGGTTTGTAGTTCTCCTTGAAGAAGTCCTTCACATCTCTTTTAAGTTGGATTCCTACGTATTTTATTCTCTTTGTAGCAATTGTGAAATAGAGTTCACTCATGACTTGGCTCTCTGTTTGTCTGTTATTGGTGTATAGGAATGCTTGCGATTTTTGCACATTGATTTTGTATCCTGAGACTTTGCTGAAGTTGCTTATCAGCTTAAAGAGATTTGGGGTTGAGATGACAGCATTTTCTAAATATACGATCATGTCATCGGCAAACAGGGACAATTTGTCTTTCTCTTTTCCTAATTGAATACCCTTTATTTCTTTCTCTTGCCTGATTGCCCTGGCCAGAACTTCTAACACTATGTTGAATAGGAATGGTGACAGAGGGCATCCTTGTCTTGTGCTAGTTTTCAAAGGGAATGCTTCCAGTTTTTGCCCTTTCAGTATGATATTGGCTGTGGGTTTGTCATACATAGCTCGTATCTATTTTGAGATATGTTCCATCAATACCTAGTGTATTGAGAGTTTTTTCTATGAAGGGCTACTAATTATTGCTGCAATTTCAGAGCATGTTATTGATCTATTCAGATATTCGACTTCTTCCTAGTTTACTCTTGGGAGAGTGTATAGGTCCAGGAATTTATCTATTTCTTCTAGGTTTTCTAGTGTATTTGAGTAGAGGTGTTTATAGTATTATCTGGTGGTAGTTTGTATTTCTGTGGGATTGGTGGTGATATCCCCTTTGTCATTTTTATTGTGTCTATTTGATTCTTCTCTCTTTTCTTCTTTATTAGTCTTGCTAGCAGTCTCTCAGTTTTGTTGATCTTCACAAAAAACCACCTCCTGGATTCACTGATTTTTTGAAGGTTTTTCTGTGTTTCTATCTCCTTCAGTTCTGGTCTGATTATAGTTATTTCTTGCCCTCTGCTAGCTTTTGAATTCGTTTGTTCTTGTTTCTCTAGTTCTTTTAATTGTGATGTGAGTGTGTAGATTTTAGATCTTTCCTGATTTCTCTTATGGGCCGTTAGTGCTATAAATTTCCCTCTACACACTGCTTTAAATGTGTCCCAGAGATTCTGGTGCATTGTGTCTTTGTTCTCATTGGTTTCAAAGAATATTTTTAGTTCTGCCTTCATTTTGTTATTTACCCAGTAGTCATTCAGGAACAAGTTGTTCAGTTTCCATGTAGTTGAGCAGTTTTGAGTGAGTTTCTTAATCTTGAGTTCTAATTTGATTGCACTGTGGTCTGAGACAGTTTGTTTTGATTTCTGGTCTTTTACATTTGCTGAGGAGTGCTTTACTTCCAATTATGTGGTCGATTTTAGAATAAGTGTGATGTGGTGCTGAGAACAATGCATATTCTGTTGATTTGGGGTGGAGGGTTCTGTAGATGTCTATTAGGTCCATTTTGTGCAGAGCTGAGTTCAAGTTCTGGATATCCTTGTTAACCTTCTGTCTCATTGATCTACCTAATATTGGCAGGGGGGTGTTAAAGTCTCCCATTATCATTGTGTGGGAGTCTAAGTCTCTTTGTAGGTCTCTAAGGACTTGCTTTATGAATCTCGGTTCTCCTGTATTGGGTGCATATATATTTAGGATAATTAGCTCTTCTTGTTGAATTGATTTCTTTAACATTATGTAATGGCCTTGTCTCTTTTGATCTTTGTTGGTTTAAAGTCTGTTTTATCAGAGACTAAGATTGCAACCCCTCCTTTTTTTGCTTTCCATTTGCATGGTAGATTTTCCTACATCCCTTTATTTTGAGCCTATTTGTGTCTCTGTATGTGAGATGGGTCTCATGAATACAGCACATTGATGGATCTTGACTCTTTATCCAATTTTTCAGTCTGTGTTTTTTAATTAGGGCATTTATCCCATTTACATTTAAGTTTAATATTGTTATGTGTGAATTTGATCTTCTCATCATAATGTTAGCTGGTTACTTTTCCCATTAGTTGATGCAGTTTCTTCATAGCATTGATGGTCTTCACAATTTGGCATGTTTTTGCAGTGGATGGTACCGGTTGTTCCTTTCCATGTTTAGTGCTTCCTTCAGGAGCTCTTGTAAGGCAGGCCTGGTGGTGACAAAATTTCTCAGCATTTGTTTGTAAAGGATTTTATTTCTCCTTCACTTATGAAGCTTAGTTTGGCTGAATATGAAATTCTGGGTTTAAAATTCTTTTATTTAAGAATGCTGAATATTGACTCCCACTCTCTTTTGGCTTGTAGGGTTTCTGCCGAGAGATCTGCTGTTAGTCTGATGGGCTTCTGTTTGTGGGTAACCCGACCTTTCTCTCTGGCTGCCATTAGCATTTTTTTCCTTCATTTCAACCTTGGGGAATCTGACAGTTTTGTGTCTTGGGGTTGCTCTTCTCGAGGAGTATCTTTGTCATGTTCTCTGTATTTCCTGAATTTGAATGTTGGCCTGTCTTGCTAGGTTGGGGAAGTTCTCCTGGATACTATCCCAAAGAGTATTTTCCAACTTGGTTCCATTCTCCCTGTAACTTTCAGGTACACTGATCAAACGTAGATTTGGTCTTTTCACATTGTCCCATATTTCTTGGAGGCTTTGTTAGTTTCTTTTTACTCTGTTTTCTCTAGCCTTGTTTCCCGCTTTATTTCATTAATTTTATCTTCAATCACTGATACCCTTTCTTCCACTTGATCAAATTGGCTATTAAAGCTTGTGCATGCATCATGAAGTTCTCGTGCCATGGTTTTCAGCTCCATCAGGATGTTCAATGTCTTCTCTGCACTGTTTATTTTAGTTAGCCATCATCTACACTTTTTTCAATGTTTTTAGCTTCCTTGTGATGGGTTAGAACATGCCCCTTTAGCTCAGAGACGTTTGTTATTACTGTCCTTCCAAAGCATACTTCTGCCAACTTGTCAAAGTCATTCTCCGTTCAGCTTTGTTCCTTTGCTGGTGAGGAGCTGTGATCCTTTGAAGGAGAAGAGGCACTCTGGTTTTTATAATTTTCAGCTTTTCTGCTCTGGTTTCTCCCCATCTTTGTGGTTTTATCTATGTTTGGTGTTTGATGTTGGTAACCTACAGATGGGGTTTTGTTGTGGATGTCGTTTTTGTTGATGTTGATTGCTTTCTGTTTGTTATTTTTCCTTCTAGCAGTCAGATCCCTCAGCTGCAGGTCTATTGGAGTTTACTGGATGTCCATTCCAGACCCTAGGTATCACCAGCAGAGGCTGCTGAACAGCAAATACTGCAGATCAGCAAATATTGCTGCCTGATCCTTGTCTGGAAGCTTCATCCCAGAGGGGTACCCGCCTACATGAGGTGTCTGTCGGCCCCTACTAGGAGGTGTCTCCCAGTTAGGCTACATGGGGGTCAGGGACCCACTTGAAGAGTCAGTCTGTCCATTCTCAGAGCTCAAACATCGTGCTTGGAGAACCACTGCTCTCTTCAGAGCACTCAGACAGGGATGTTCAAGTCTGCAGATGTTTTTGCTGCCTTTTGCTTAGCTATGCCCTGCCCATAGAGGTGGAGTCTATAGAGGCAGTAGACCTGGGTGAACCGTGGTGGGCTCTGCCCAGTTTGAGCATCCTGGCTGCTTTGTTTACCTACCCAAGCCCCAGCAGTGGTGGATGCCCCTTCTCCCACCAAACCGCAGCCTCGCAGGTCAATCTCAGACTACTGCTCTAGCAGTGAGCAAGGCTCCATGGGCATGGGACCCACTGAGCCAGGCACAGGAGAAAATCTCCTGGTCTGCTGGTTGCTAAGACCATGGAAAAAGCCTGGTATTTGAGTGGGAGTGTCCCATTTTTTTCCAGGTACAGTCTGTAATGGCTTCTCTTGACTAGGAAAGGGAAATCCCCCAACCTCTTTCACTTCCCAGGTAAGTGATGCCCCACCCTGCTTCGGCCCACACTCCATGGGCTGCACCCACTGTCTAATCAGTCCAAATGAGATGAATCAGGTACCTCAGTTGGAAATGCAGAAATCACCCATCTTCTATGTTGATCACACTGGGAGCTGCAGACTGGAGCTGTTCCTATTTGGTCATCTTGGAATGGTACGTCCCTATCTCTGCCAGTTTTTAGTATCAGAATTATGTTGGCTCATTGAATGAGATACAAAGGAATACCTCCTCCTCACTTTTTTGAATATTTTCACTAGAAACAGTACCATATCTGTCTTATACATCTGGCAGAATTTGACTGTGAATCCATCCTTTCCAGGGCTTTTTCTGGTTGGTAGGCTTTTTATTACTGATTCAATTTCAGAATACATTATTCATCTTTTCTTTTTTTTCAAATTTTTTCTAATTCAACCTTCAGAAGTGGTGTATTTCCAGGAAATTATTAATTTCTTCCAGGTTGTCTAGTTTGTCTGCATAGAGATGTTCATAATAGTCTCTGAGGGTTTTTTGTATTTTGGGAGGCCAGTGGTAATGTCCCCTTTGTTATTTATCAGTGTGTTTATTTGAATCATCTCTCTTTTTTACTTTGTTAGTCTAGCTAGTAGTCTATAAAAATTATCTTTTCTCACATAAGTAATTTTTGATTTTGTAGATCTTTTGTATTTTTTTGCATCTCAATTTCATTCACTTCACCTCTGATTTTGGTAAATTTTTTTCTTTTGCTAACTTTGATATTAATTTACTCTTTTTTTCTAGATTCTCTAGGTTGATGTTATGTTGTTAATTTGATATCTTTCTAACTATTTGATGTATGCATTTAGCACTATAAACTTTTATTTTAACTCTGTTTTATCTGTGTTCCAGAGATTCTGGTATGCTGTCTCTTTGTTTTCATTAGTTTCAAAAAATTTTGTAATTTCTCCTTCAATTTTATTATATACCCAAGAGTCATTCAGGATAAGGTTGTTCAATTTCCATATAAGGGCATAATTTTCAGAAATATTTTTGGTATTGATTTCTATATTTATTGTGCTGTGGACTGATAATTTGGTTGGTATGATTTTGGTTTTATGAATTTGCTGACTTTTTTATTAGTTTTTATATGATTTATTTTATTGTAAGTGCCATGTTCAGATAAGAAGAATGTATTTGCTGTTGTTTTGGAGTGGAGAGTTCTGTAGATGTCTGTTAGATCCATTTGGTCAAGTATCAAATTCAAGTACTGAATTTTTGTCATTTTTCTGCCTTAATGATCTGTCTACCATTGTAAGTTGGGGTGTGTAATTCCCCCACTATAATTTTGTGGTTATTTAAGAGTTTTCAGAGGTCTCTAAGAACTTGTTTTATGAATCTGGATGCTCTAGTGTCAGGTATGTATGTATGTTTGTATATATGCATTTAAGATAGTAAACTCTTCTTTTTTAATAGTTCTCTTTACCATTATGCAATGTCCCTCTTTGTCTTTTTTGATCATTGTTGGATTAAAGTCTGCTTTGTCTAAAATTAGAATAGCAATCTGCATTTTTTTTCCATTTGCTTGGTATATATTTTTTCATCCCTTTACTTTGAGCCTATGGATGTCATCACAGGTCAGGTGGGTCTCTTAAAGGTAGCATAGTGTAGAGTCTTGCTTGTTATGCACCTTGCCACTTGGTGCCTTTTAAGTGGGGCATTTAGCTCATTTATATATTGTTTTATGTAGATTTGATCCTGTCATTGTGATGCAAGCTGGTTATTATGCAGACTTGATTGTGAAGTTGCTTTATAGTGTCTATGGTCTATGTACTTAAGTGTGTTGTTGTGGTGGCCAGTAACTGTCTTTTGTTTCCATATTTAGTACTCCCTTACAGACCTCTTATAATGCAGGTCTGCTGGTAATGAATTCCCATAGCATTTGATTGTCTGAAAAGCATTTTCTCCTTCACTTATGAAGTTTAGTTTGTCTCAATGTGAAATTCCTGGTTGAAATTTATTTTTTCAGAGTGCTGAATATGAAACTGCATAGAGAGGTTTTCTTAGAAAACCAGAAATTGACTCTCTTGTCTTAATGCTTGAAACTTACATTTTCAAAATCTGAGTTCCTTACTCAAGAAAGGATCCACAGACCTCTCAGTAATTATCAAGGAACTGAAACTCACAAGAAAATCTTAGCCCGACAATGAGACACTAGATCTCTCATTCATCACAATTACTTCCTTACCTCTCCTTATTTTTATTTTTCTAACTGATTGCCTGCTTCTTGTGGACCACCTCCTCTTCCTTAGTCCCTCTCTGTCTTCCTGTTTTCCCATGCATAGTTGTATTTCTTCTTTGCTCTTAAACGTCTAGTTTTAGTCAGTCAGGGAGATGGATGTCAGACTGTTCTTCTACATCTCAGCTACAGTACCTGATTAAACCCATCCTCAGAGGCAACACTTGTTGTGTCAGTGATTGGTTTTTTCACAACAAGCAGCAGGAGCTTGGTCAAACCTCCAAAATTTTTGTCACAAATAAGCCCTAATCTCTCCGGCTTCTAGGGTTTTTGTTGAAAAGTATGCTCTTAGCCTGACAGGGTTCTCTCTTTAGGTGACCTGCCCTTTCTCTCTAGATGCCTTAAATATTTTTTCTTACATGTTGACTTTGGGGAATCTGATGACTATATGTCTTGGGGTTTGTTGTCTTGCATAGTATCTCACAGGAGTTATCTGCATTTCTTAAGTTTGAATGTTGTTTTCTGTAGAGAGGCTGAAGAAATTTTCATGGACAATACCCTCAAATATGTTTTCTAAGTTGCTTGCTTTTTGTACTTCTCCCTCAGGGATACAAATAAGTCTTAGATTTGGTCTCTTTACATAATCCCATATTTCTCAGTCATATTGTTCATTCTTTTTTTTCTTTATTTTTCTCTGAGTTGACTCAAAAAAAAGCAGTCTTTGTGCTCTTAGATTCTTTCCTCAGCTTGATTTATTCTGATGATAATAGCAATTGTATTGTGAAATTCTTCTAGTGAGCTTTTCAGCTCTATCAGTTCAGTTTGGTTTCTTCTTGAAATGGCTATTTTATCCTTTATCTCTTGTATCATTTTATTGGAGTTTTTAGATTGTTTGGATTGTGGTTCAATGTTGTTCTGAATCTCAATACTCTGTTCCATTCAGATTCAGAATTTTATGCCTGTCATTTCAGCCATTTCAGTCTAGTTAAAAAACTTTTCTGAGGTAATAGTTTAGTCATTTGCATGTAAGAATGTATGCTGACTTTTTGAGATGTCAGAGTTCTTGCCCTGTTTCTTTCTCATCTAGGTTGACTGATCTTCCTTGAATCTTTGTAGTTGCTGTCCTTTGGATTAGGCTTTTTGCTTTTATATTTTGTCATTCCCTTGAGGGTTTGATTGTGGAATGAGGTAGTTTCACTAAACTCCCTTCATTTCTGGAAGACTTCAGGGAGCCAATGCTCAGCTCGTCACTCTTGGGCTAAATACCACAGACCACTGGGGGTTTGGTACTAGGCCCCTGGATTTGTTTTCTTGCCACTTGAAACATGCTACACTGGAGGAGTCGAGGTGTTCCCAACTTCTGGCCATGACATTCCAAATGGGTGTGCTGGCCAGTGGTTCATCAGGGCAGTGACAGCAAGATTTGTGCGAAGGTGCATGTGCCAGCAGGAGTATTGGGGATATGGGGTCCACACATGTAAATAGAGGTGAATCACTGGCTGGGGCAGGATGACAGCAGGGCATGGCAGGGTGTTCATGCATTGGCAACGGCTACCTGGCAGTGTCTATGTGTGTGTGCTTATATTGGTGGTGGTGGGACAATGGGGTACACAAATGTGTTGCTGGTGGGAGAAGGGAAGCCATTCTAACTCATTCTATGAAGTCAGTATCACCCTGATACCAAAGATAAGAGGGAGATAATAGAAAGGAAAACTATAGACTGATATCCCTGATGAACATGGATGCAAAAATCCTTAACAAAATCTTAGCAAAGTGAATCCAACAGCACCTTAAAAAGATAATATAACAACAATAAGTGGGTTTTACTCCAGGGATAAAGGAATGGTTCAATATATGCAAATAAATAAACATGATTCCTCTCATAAACAGAATTAAATGCAAAAACAACATAATAATCTCATTAGAGGAAGAAAAAACATCTGATAAAATGTAACATCCCCTTCATGATAAAAGCTCTCAACATATCAGGCATAGAACAAAGTATATTTCAAAATAATAAAATGCATATGATGTATATGACAAACACATCCAACATCATACTAAATGATGAAAAGTTGTTGAGAGTAACCCTCTAAGAACTGAAACAAAACAAGAATGCCCATTTTTACCACTTCTAGTCATCAAAGTACTGAAAGTCCTAGGCAGAGAAGTTAGGCAAGAGAAAGAAATAAAGGACATCTTAATTAGAAAAGAGGAAATACAACTACCTCTTTTTTGCTGATGATATCGTTTTATGCTTGCATAAACCCTAAAGACACTTCCAAAACAACTTAGATTTGTTAAATAAATTCAGTCAAGTTTTGGAATACAAAATCAATATACAAAATCAAGTGTCATGTCTTTACACCAATAACAATCAAGCTGAGAAACAAATCAAGAAAGAAATTCCTTTTATCATAACTACAAGAAAAACCTAGGAATATATTTAACCAAGGTGAAACATCTTTACAAGATGTTTCTTCTTGAAATGGCTATTTTATGTTTTATCTTTTGTATCATTTTATTGGATTTTTTAGATTATTTGGATTGGAGTTCAATGTTCTCCTGAATCTCAGTACTCTTTGTTCCTATTCAGAACTACACTACAAAACATAAAAGAAATCATAGAAATCAATTACTATTAATCAAAATAGCAACATCACTCTTCATAGAACTAGAAAAAGTAAACCTAAAATTTATATAAAACAAGAAAAGAGCCTGTATAGCCAAATCAATCCTGAGCAAAATGAACAAAGCTGGAGGAATCACATTACCTTACTCAAAGTATACTACAAGGCTATAGTAAACAACATTGGCATAAAAGTGCTGGTATAAAAATGGACACACAGATCAGTGAAACAAAATAGAGAATCCAAAAATAAAGTCATGTATCTCCAGCCAGCTGATCTTTGGTAAAGTCAACAAAAACCATATACTGGGGGAAAGGATACACTTTTCGACAAATGGTGTTGGGAAAATTGGACTGCCATATGCGGAAGAATGAAACTGGACCCCTATCTCTCTTATACAAAAATCAGTTCAGAAATAATTAAATATTGAAATGTAAGATCTGAAAGCATAAAAATACTAGAAGAAAACCTAGGTAAAACTATTCTGGACATTGACCTAGGCAAATAACTTATGACTAAGAATTTAAAAGCACTAGCAACAAAATCAAAAATTGGCAAATGGGAGTTACTTAAATTACAGAACTTTGGCACACTAAAGAAATAATCAACAGAGTGAACAAAGAACCACCAGAATGGAAAAAACATATTTTCAAACTCTGCATATGACAGGGGACTGATATCCAGAATTTACAAGAACAACACGACAACAACAAAATAACCCCATTAAAGTAGACAAAGGATGTCAATAGATATTTTCTAAATAAGACATACAGATGATCAACAAACATGTGAAAAAGTCCTCAACATCACTAATTATCAGAGAAATTCAAGTTAAAACCACAATGAGATATTATTTTACACTAGTCAGAATGGCTATTACTAAAAAATCAAGAAATAACAGATGTTGGTGAGAATGTGGAGAAAATGAAATGCTTATACTCTGTTGGTGGGAATGTAAATTATTACAACCTTTATGGAAAACAGCATGTAGATTTCCCAAGAAACTGAAATATGGAACTACCATTTGATCCAACAATCCCACCACTGCATGTATACCCAAAGGTAAAGAAATCATTATATCAAAAAGATACCTGCACTTGTATGTTTATTACAACACTGCTCAGAATAGCAAAGATAAGAAATCGACCTAAGTGTCCATCAGTGGGTGACTGGATAAAGAAAGTGTGTGTGTGTGTGTGTGTGTGTGTGTGTGTGTGTGTGTAGATATGGGAATACTACTCTGCAATAAAAAATGAAATAATGTCCTTTGCAATAACATGGATGAATCTGGAGGCTAATATATTAAGTGAAACATCTCAGAAACAGACAAATACCACATGCTCTCACATATAAGATGAAGCTACATAACGTGAACATATGGACATAGAGTGCGATATAATAGTTATTGGAGATCCCAAAGGATGGAAGGAGATGATGGATGATAAATTACTTTGTGGCTCTAATATGCACTATTTTGGAAATGGTTATACTAAAAGCCCAGACTTCACCACTACAAAATATTTCTATGTAACAAAGTCTCCTTAAATGTATACAAACTAAAAAACAAAAAAACCTTGAAACCATTATGTTACATGAAAGAAGCCATCATAAAAGACTGTAAATTGTATGATTGCTTTTATGTAAAATGTTTTGAATAGGCAAACCTGTAAAGATTGAAAGCAGATTAGTAATTACTTTGGCCTGGGGCCAGGAAAAGAGATTGGAGAGAAAAGTAATGACTGATATGGTTTTCTTTCTGGGGTGTTGATAGTTTTCTAAAGTCAGATTTTTGTGACATTTGCACAACTAAATGAGTACACTTATAAAACATAAAGCACTTTAAATAAGTGTTTTTTATGTTATGTAAAGTTTATCTCAATAGAGTTTAAATGGTTGAGCTAGAATATATACCCAGTCTGTAGTCCTGAAATTGTGACTAATACACTCATCAATCTTTTTCTACTCACATATGGGAATTGTCACCATTAGTTGGCCACTATAAACTGCAAAAAACACAGTTTCCATATCTTCTCTTACATCTTGACTTCATCTAAATGGTACAGTTTGTCCAGTGTTCTACCAATCAAATCAAACTCTTCTCAGATTCACAATAAGAAACCCCACTGTCTCATTTTCTTTTGTGGAGACAACATCCTTTATCTTTGCGAAAGGAAACTTCTTCACTTAAGTTCCTTGGTTTATTCTCTTTTTTTTTTTTTTTTTTTAAACAAAAAGACCTTTGCTCCATTATTGGATCTTCTCTAGAAATTCTTTTTCTTTCTATTGATTGTTTTCTTGCCCAAAATATTCTCAGGTGACCTTTATGCTTCAAAGTAAAACACAACAAATCAAGAATCATTTCTGTGCCCTTCCTTTCTTCCTCAACTATCACCTTATATTTTGTTGTATGGCTGCTAAATTTCTTGTAAGAGGTCACTTGATATTTCCATTTCTCCAACTTCTACCTAGGCAAAACCCAAAATGTGCCATTACAATGTGGCTTTCACCCTTATTGCTTACCTATTCTGTAATTTTACCCTCTAGTTATTATTTTTCATTAATTTTTACTGAGATAAAATATACATATATAATTTATCATCCTTACCATTTAAAAATGTACACTTCAATAGTTCTAATACATTTATATCCTTTTTTTTTCTTTTACCCCTTCAACCCTCCTCTGATTACTTTCTAATGGCAAAATCCAATAGACTTCCTAGACTCCAAAACCGGATGCAAAGTAGTCTTACAATGATACACATTTAGGCCTCAGTACCAAAATCCAAAGTCTACCACTCTCTGAATCTAAATTTTATTATTTTAATTGGTATAGAAAACAGTATTGAAAATATTGTTGTGTGTCAGAAACACTCATCAACCTTATAAAGTATTCAACATACACTGAAACATATGTTTACCAATTTGAGTTAACACTTGTGAATTTCACAGAATGCAGAAACAAATTTCACCTAACTTAATATTTAAGTTATATTGATGTTGGCTTAAATAGAAAAACATATAAGATGAAGGAAATAATGCTATTTGAGGAAAAAGAAAATGATTTCTATAGGTTTCACTTATTTCACCCTTTAATATGGTATATGATAAAAGATCTTTAACATACTAAATTACAGTATCAATTTAAGTTATAATTATTTTTCATTTCTTGTTACAATCAAATTCTGGTTTTATTTTCACTCGAGCAATGCATGGCTACTGTTCTTATGGGTTATTTGCATAAGTTTAAATATACTTGGATAGAGAGAAATTTCAGAGTTCTTACTATATTTTTCTAACAGTATAACGTCAAGGCTTTTAAAATTAATTTATACTAAAATATTGCATGAAGTCATTATCAAGTGGGAATAATTACTTCTAAAACTCAGTGATTCAGCAGAGGCTGTGGATGATATTTTAACAACTATATGCAAGGTTAATTTTTTAAAATATCCTGCCCAGTATCCCCATTTGCATTCTTTATGAGATTAGAGATGTTTTGTTGGAGGTTAGAGGGTGAAGAAATGAGCTAAGGAGAAATCACAGTAAATTTAAGCTTCCTTTAGCTTGATCGTTGGTATCAACTCACTACTGGGGCAGTACTTTTTAAAATAATGGAAGGAGAATTTCATGCTCAATATAATTTCTTATACTCATTTCAAGTTAAGAGCCTGTTGTAAGAATTATTCTGGCACCTATAATCTTGACCTCCTGGTGTTAGTCCTGTGAACACATAGAAAAGGGTACTTTGCAGATATAATTAACTAATTACTTGACTTTAAAGTTCAAATATTATCCTGGATTATTCTTGTGGGCTTAATATAAACATATGAGTCCTTAAAATATTTCACTTGGCTGGTAGCAGAAGGGAAATTGGACATTTGAAGGATAGAGTTTCCAATTTTATCCCTATGTTTGTTTGCTTGAAAAATGAAAGGAGCCTCACTCCCACAATTTCAAGGAATTGGATTTTTTCAATAACCTGAGTGATCATGAAAGCAGAGTCTTCCCTATGACCTCCAGAAAGGGGGCCAGCCCATCCAACACCTTGATTCAGTTCTACAAGAGCTTGCACAGAGGTTCCAACTATACTTACACTTCTAACAAATAGAAATATGAAGTAACAAATGAATCTTGTTTTAAGCCACTAAGGTTGTGATAATTTGTTATGGTACCAATAGAAAAGCAACAGAGAGCCTTACCAATAATTTCATAATGATTTGACTAGCTTTGATGTGTTTGGCATTGGATGCATTTGACACTGAAAATGACAGAATGCAAGATTTGTAACTTGCAATCTGTTCATGAATTCATACATATGCTACCTTTCAGAGAGAGCTGAAAGACACCATTGCTGGAGTAAGTATTTTTTGTGTTTTATATCCCTGCATATGACAAAAAAAGTAATATGTCTTAGCTGAATATATAGCATGGTGTTATACTTATGCATAAAATATAAAACCAAACTATCTTTGATTGGAATATACTTGTGAATCCAGTCTCTCAATATATAGCCTTTATGCTTCTCCTGAGAATGAACAAATTAAACTTGGTCTTCAATGTGTTGATTCTGCACATGTAGCCAATATAAAACAGCTGAGGTGAAAATAATTCTTCTACCCAGAAGTGATAGGGAAAGAATGTGAATGGTTTCAATTGTTTTTCAGTGTGATAAGCCTTAGTTATGTAACAGAAATATAGTCTTTGTCACTCTTTAAAAGATCATGTACTGTAGTTAAATCTTAATGGAAAATTCAGTGATGGTTTAAAAAGCTGTATAGCTACATTTTAGCTATAGTTTAATACCACTTTGTCAGAAGATTTCAGGATCCAAGTCAAAGGGAGAATTCAACCACAATTTTTACACTGTGAAAACTTAGTACCTGTCACACAGAAAAGTATATAACTATCTTGAACCTATCAAGTGAGTTGCTCTGCAGTAAAAATTGAGAGATTCAGGATCAAGGGAATTGAACGCAGGTAATCTATTCTCAGGAACACCTTATTCTATTTACTCATCCCCAATGTCATCAATATAGCATTATACATTCAAATTATATTCTTTCATTCAGTAAAAAATTAGCTAGTACCTACTATGACAAAGAGCTCTGCCAGACAGTGGGGAAATAGTTAAATATTTGGAAAGGTTATGAGCACCACTCTTAAAAATAATTCTCTGTAGAAGGAAAGACATGCACAATATTAATTGAAATATAATGTGACATATGTTAAAAAACAGGCAAGTATTAGATAACTGAGTAACAAAATAAAAGTTCTTAATATAATTTCTTGGGGAAAGGAAGTCTTCACAGATGAAGAATGCTTAGAGGATTTTTAAAGACAAGAAGAAATAGACAAAAAGTGCACAATTTCATACATGTATTTTAAGAAAGTTTTTGGAGAAATAATGAACATGTTAGACTTTAATCAGACCATGAAAATACTTCCATTTTCTGCATACAATGGATTTTGGACCATATAGGCAGTGAAAAGGTATAAATCAAAGGAATATAAGGCAAAATCTATGTTATAGAAATATAATGCTGACTGAATTTGGGGAAATGCAAGGATCCAAGAACAGCATTCCGTTAGTTATTGTTAAGTGTGAAGTGATAATGGAATCATAAAATAAAAGGGTCCATTCAGAAAATGGTAATCAGCATGGAGGTGAAGACTTAGACAGGCTCTGCCTTAACAAGGGTCAGTCACATAAGAAAGAGTAGACATTAAAGTACAAACTCAAGAACTTAGCTTTGAGAGCAGTATGTGTTCAGGAGAAAAGGAGGAAAAAAGAAATAATGCAACTATATGGATAAAGGAAATAAAAAATGTGTAGAACATTAAAAATGCAATGACTTGGAGGCGTGGTAGAGTGAATTTCAGAGTAGACAGCAAAGGGTAGGTTTTTACCAAGCTATTTCCTTTTAACATCAAAGAGAATGAAGATGGGGATAAATATCAGAAATGGGATATGTCATTAAAAATGCTTCATAGAACATACTGAGGGACTATGTTATAATAATTAACAGTCTATGTTCTACTACACAGATTTAAATGCCTAAATTGTCTGATAGTAGAAGTGCTCAATTAACAGTTTATACTTATTGTTAAAGTTAGCATCAGAGTGTTGAACAGAAAAAGAGATCTAAATAAAGGTAAATGGCCACTGGTGATGCCAATAAGCATGAATATAGGTTTACTCTTGTATTTTTTATTATAAGGAAAATTGACACCACAGAGTAAGTTGTAATAAAGATATATTCCCATGTATTATGTAAATAACATTCTGGGAGGCATTTTATAGCAAACATTCTACCAAAAGTGTTTCCAAGGTAGTGACCATTTTCCCGATGAGAAAATAATGGTTGATGGTCTAATTTTAAAGTAACTGTTGTAGCAGTGGGTTTTGTTCTGATCTCCTAATGTTTTTTCTAATGAAATCTATGCATGTCTTAGTATGAAATATGGAATTGCATAAGCATGAGAATTACAGTATCATTTATCATCTCAATTTCTATAAATAAAATGTATCTTGTCAATTTCTGTGCCTGGTATTTCTATTATTTCTTGAACCACACAAACAATACTAGCAAAGTACCCCTTGAGAAAATCTAGATGATGGAGTAGACATTTCTATGACCTACTGGTCTAGTGGCAAAGATTTCAATGTCAGAGGCTTTCAAGTATGCTACAACAAGTCTGGTTACCTCTCAGTTGGCCTTGCTATTGAATACATAGAAGAAAAACATGTGGACTAGTAACAACCATATTTCTTCCACTTGTAAAGTTGAAAATCAACTTTGTTCATGGTGTTTAGCATGTATTTATTATTTTATAAAATTTAAAAATTCTTTTGGTGGTGAAACACAACACTCTGACACTCAAATGGTTGACAGGCAGAAACCTTTGTTACTCTGTGTTCCAAACAAGAGAAGATGGCCGTCAAGGGTCACACAGGTGATAGCACCCAAGGTTGGGATAGCAGCAAGTTGTTATTGCGAGAGGCAATTCATGTATGGCCAGTGAGGAGAAGTTATCTAGGTTTCCCAAGATTCCCGTAAAATGAATAATGAGTAATTTCACAGACTCCAGGGCATAGGGCCTATCCTGTGGTACCTGGCCTTAGGGTAGTCAGGCTTGGTGCATAGTGGCCCCAGAATGCAAGAACCCAACAAAGAAAGTGGAACCAAATTTAAACAGTTGCTTAAGAAGGGGAATGAACCAGTCTCTAACCAAAGCCTCAAATTCGGTCAAGGCAGCATTAAATAACAAATAATAATTATTATATCATTATTAAAGAATTATATAAAATTATTATATCATTATTAAAGAATTATATAAAATTAAAGTTATCTATTGAATATTCACAATAAGCTATAAAATGGGCACTATTGCTAATTTTGTGTTATAGTCATAAAAATAAGGTACAGAGAGAATATGTACATTACTCAGGGGTCACAGGAGTTGTAACTGACAGAGGTTAAGTTCAAAGCTCAATTATCTAGTGTCATATTTAACATACACTCTAGTGTATAGATCTAAATGGAGCCCTCCTTGCTTCTGAGCTTCTAAGTCGTCTTCCTCACTCGTGAATGTATTCTACAACCTGCCAAATCTTCAGGACTAGCACCAAGCTAAAACAGGAAGAAAAACTGAAGCAATTTTGTCTCCATATCCTGGGAAAATAGATGCACTAAAAAATCTGCATTTAATTGTATTTGCACTGTATCAACTTGCCCAGCTCTGATCATTACATTTTATCTCGGCATGTAGATCTGCATTTTTCATCCAGCTGACCTGTTTAATAGTGGGATGTTACAAAACAGGAATGAGCATAGTGTTATGGAATAGCATTGTAGGTTACAGTTAATTCCTCTTGTTAGGGGCCATGACCATTCACAAGAAGGTACCTTAGAGGAGTTACAGTAAGTTGAAAATGATTAAAAGATCCTCAGCTTTGGAAACAGAGTGCTCAAAGACAGACAAATAAAAGTCACTGATGTATTCAGAGAAAAGTTAACAAATAGGTCTGGTTATATGTCATACATTTAGGGTAGGGACAGTAGAAGAAACTTGACAGGCATATGGAAATGTTACACCATTGAAGTCTTCATACCATGCCAAGGAATTTCAACTGTACTCTGTTTTTTGTTGTTGTTGTTGTTGTTGTTGTTTGTTTTTTTGCACATTGTATTTTCTGCATCTAATTATACTTTAAAGCAAGCAGCAATAGAGTCACTTTTACACATTAGAAATACTGCTCTGTCTATAATGCAAATGAGACACTGGGGCAGAGAGGGAGTAGAAGAAAAACCAATTGAGAGGCAGAGAAAAATGAAAACCTATATAGCACCAGTGGAAATGAAGAACAGGGCAAAGATTGACAGAAGGAATAAAATCGGCTTCTAATGAAGAAACACAGTACAGCCTAAGACAAAAGATTTGTTGGGGAACATCTGTGTTCATTAGAAGCCAATCAATTCTGATAACTGAAGGCAGATCTGCCTGGGTCACATTATGACGTGTGTGTTTTCTCTGTTGTGAAATGTAGAGTTGTAGGTCTTCTAGCAACTGGTATACCTGGTTTGAATATCCGTGTGTTCTTGAACTGTATCTCTGCAGTATGTATCCCCTGAGAACAAAAGGTCTGTGAGTGCAGTTGAAGTTAATATTTGAAAATATAAGTTATATTTACATCGAAATCACATTTTAGTGCAGCACAATAAACTGAAATGCTTTTGCTATTCTTAGCAATAATGCTATATTTAGTCTTCATTTTGGAATTTTAAAGAGAAAAATATATTGTTAGCAAAAAGAAATTAAGTAGCTCGTCTGATATGTTCTTGGCAGTTTATTATTTTTTAATTCAAATTTTATTCTATGTTTGAAGATTCTATGAACAACAGAAAGAAATGTAGAAAGATGTAGAGAGATTCAATATCCTTCTTCTCATTAGAAATTCCTTACTGATAAGATGGCTTTTCCATCAAAAATTATCATCATAAAAAGAGATATAATAGAATCACTTTCTCTTTTCTTTTCCGAAAGTATTTCTGCTGTTCTTTCATGAAGCACTTCTCTGAGCCAAACCTTACAGCTGAAGATTGCGTTTTTAGCCATTTGATATCTTAGCATCATGGGTCACTTAACTTATTATGCTGAGCTGTTTAATATTTACAATAGGCGTATTCAACATGGAAGAACCTATACTTTCCAGAAAAAAAAAAATGGGATTTCAGGTGTTGAGACATGTGAAATAGGAGGAGAGGGATAAGGAAGAGACTACCACCAGTAGTCTTCTGATGATGAAGTCTTGAAGGTATTTGAGCTATACTTCCAGATGAAGGCTGTCTAATGTTGGCCAGGTGCCTAGGCTACACCATTAGTGCAGCAACTGTTTTAACCCACATTTGTTGAATTATTCTTAATTGTAATATTACCCTTTATAACTGCTGATGCCTTTTTCTTAAAATTCTACTTATCTGATTTAATATTGTAATATATTTGCCGGTTTAATTTTGTTTACATTTGCTATCCTGTCTATACGTCCTATTTTTGTTTAAGAATCCTATAAATGTGTGTCCAAGAAGTAACTTCTGCAAGTTGCATGTAGCTAGAATTTTAAAAGTCCAATCTAAGAGACTGTGTTGCCACAAACTTTCTCAGTTATCATTTATTGCTGTTAATATGTTTAGATAAACAGATTTTTTTCTATTTTTTTTTGCCTTCTTTTTAGTAGAATTTTCTGTACCCTCTGCTCTTTTCTACATGCTTTAAGTGAAAAATTGGTTATTATTTTACAGACAATATTGAATTAAATTTACAAATATATTTCAGTATTTTTTTAATTGCACTATCTTTTTGTTTGTACCAGACTTCTGTACTGTTGACTTTTCTTAATGTGGAAGCACCTCCTTTAGTATTTATTTCAAGAAAGTCTGTGGGTGATAAACTGTCATTGGATTTTGCAGGTCTAATTGATTTTTTCCCTTACTTCCTCTTAAGTCTTGACTGATACGTTGACTATATAATGCCATAATGATGGTTATTTTCAATCAACATTCTGAAGCTACTAGTCTGTTCTTTTCTTGCTCATACTGTTGTTAATGAGAAGTCTGCTATTTGTCATCATCTATGTATACAAAATTTGTCTTTTTACTTGCTAGTCCTTCAGATTTTATGTCTTTAACCTTGATGTTCCATAGATTGTACTACAATGTGTATAGTTATAAATCTATTTTGATTTGTCTACTTGGCACTCAGTAAAACATGCCTGTTTTAATCTGCTGACTATTGTCTTTCTTATGTTCTGGAAAATTCTAAGTCATTATCACTTCTCATATTACTTCTCTTCCATTCTCTCTAGTATCTTCTTACTGAATGCCTAGTGAATAAATATTGGAGGCTGCTATTGAATTCTCTGTAGCTTTGAACAACTTATCTTTTGAAGTATTCTGATTGCATTATGGGTGAATTGCTCAGTACTGCTTTCCAGTCTCAGTGACTTCTAATAGATTCTGCTTATACATTAATTTTTTTAAAAATTTTTGTTTGCTGATTAATCAGTATTCTTTTTTTGTTAATGCTATTCCTTCATATATACCTTCAAGAAATTTAATATTATTTTCTTTAAAATTTTTTTAGAAAGTTATTTTTGCCAGCTGCCTTTTGAATATGATTGTTTCTCGCTGTTCTATTAAGTTCTGATTTGCAGGATCATCTTAAATGGGATTTTGCTCCTCTTTCTCTCTCTGTATTGTGCTAACTTACACTCATATTTCTCTTTCTGTTGGTTATGAAGTAAACTTTGCACGAGCCATCAAGGTTGCTATAATAACACCTGGTCTCAGAGAGTCAGCTCAGGGACCTCATTGAGAGGTAGAATGAAAACATTGTGAATCCAGTCACAGCCATCATGCAGCTGAGCTTAGGCTCTGGCTGGTGAGGTTATGGGGCTATGCCTTCTTCCTGGTGTCTCCTCAGAAAACAGCTTCATATACTATAAGCTATCATGTCAGCTGATGAATACCATTTGCAATTGTATTTTAGCCGTCTTTTACCAGTTGGGGAGCTCTCATATATTCCTGACTTTAAAATGTGAGTTTGACTCTTGTCTCCTGTGTGTAAGCACTAGTTATTCTCATATCCTTAAAAACAAAAAGAAAGAAAATTGCCTTCATGTGCCTACAGCTTTGAGGCCAAGTAGCCTTCCACTTTTAACACATTTTACCTCCCTACCTTCTGCCCTATTTCCTCAAGATACAAATGAGAGGAAATAAGTCTTGAATTATTGGTGGTATTTTTTACTTCCAAACATCTAAGTTGAGGGTTCTGGAACTCTTGTGTTATTATATCTAAAACAACTCTGTTATTTCTTGTATCAATAGACATTCCTAGATTGGGGCTCATGTCTTTTTAAGCAAGCAAATGTCTCTTGACCTATTTCTGGCTCTTCTGACTATAATAAAGGATAGTGAGTGACTTCATTATATCTGAACTTTATATTTGGCCTGATGATTCCCAGCACAAAAACTCCTGAACACTCTCTCTCTCTCTCTCTCTCACACACACACACACACACACACACACAGTTGACAATGAAAGAAAATAAATGTGAAAAAATAGAGAATTGTGGAATGGCTGAGGTCGAATAAGGAACGGTCATAACCATATGCTGTTTTGTTGTTGGCTGTGGCTCTGTGTGTGTGTCTTTTACTTGATAGCAATGCATACTTCCAAAAGTAACATTTCCTTTAATCAGGTCCAATACCTTGGAAGAGAGCCCATGAGAGAATAGTCGATGATTGAATTCCCACAGCTTTCAAAATACTATTTTCCCTCGCTGAGCTGTCAGCTGTCAAAGGCAGAAACTGTAGATTGCTAATGCCTGGCTATAGTCTAAGTGGTAGGACATATTCCTTGGTCTTGAGGAAATTGAAAAAGAAATCCCAAGTTGCCCATAGCGTGCAGTGGTTTCATGTTCAAAAATCAAGAGGAATTTCCAAGTGGAAAATTTATAGCTGATAGAACGTTAGTAGAGTGACAGAAGATCATATGGAAAAACTATAAACAAATCTCAAGTGAAGGCCTAACCGAAGCCTATAGATTTTATATCTTGGGCTAAGGGATCCAGGAGCATATTTCAAAGTTAACAAAAGGATACATAAAACCGTTTTTGTGGCAGCACAGGCTTCCTTTCCCAGGTCTATTTAAAGTGCTCTATTTCTGAGGGAAAGTAAAGGTCAATATTTAATATCTCTCTCTCTCTCTCTCTCTCTCTCTGTCTTTCTCTCCCTCTGTGTGTGTGTATGTGTGTGTGTGTGCTTTAGTTTTGTTTTCTTTTAACTTTATATCAAATTTTTTGGATTTTATCTTGGTTCCTCAAACTTTTTTCAATGTATTTTATTATTAAGAACTTTCCAGTTTATGGCAAAATTGAGCAGAATTTGTAGAGACTGCTCATATGCCCTCTGCCCCCAATATCCACAGCCTCCTTCACTATCAACGTCCCATACAGCAGTGGAATATTTGTTACAATCAATGAACCTATATGGACACATCATTATCACTCAAAATCCATAGTTGACATTAGGGATAGCACTTGTACATTTCGTGGGTTTTAACAAATATTTAATGACATATCCACAGTTACAGTATCATACCAAATAATTTTACTGCTCTAAAAATCCTCTGAATTCTGCCTATTCATCCATACCTGCCATCACCAATGCCTGACAATTATTGATCTTTTTACTGTCTCCATAGTTTTGCCTTTTCCAGAATGTTAAATAATTGGAATTATACAGTATATTGTCTTTTTGGATTAACTTATTTTACTTAGTAATATGCATTTGATATTCCTTCATATATTTTCATAGCTTAATCGTTCATTTTCTTTCAGCCCTGAATAATATTTTGTTGTCTGGATGTACTTATCTATTTATTTATCCACAGTTTGTTTGTTCAGCTACTGAAAGATATCTTGGCTGATTCCAAATGTTGGCAATTATGAAAAAGCTGCCACAAACATTCATATGCGGGTTTTTGTGTGGACATATGTTTTCAGCGTTTTGGGGTAGATATCAAGGGTTTGAATGCTGGATCATATAATAAGAGTTTAGCTTTGTGAGAAACTGCCAAATGCATTTCAAAAGTGACAGTACCATTTTGCATTCCCACCGGTAATGAATGAGACTTCTTGTTGCTCCACATTCTTGCCAGTATTTGTTGTTGTCAGTGTTTTAGACTTGGGCTGTTGTATTAGATGGTAGTAGTATGTCATTGTTGTTTTAATTTTCAATTATCTAAAGACATATGATGTTGAACATATTTTCATATGCTTATTTGCCATCTCTACATTTTTCTTTGGTAAGGCACCTGTTCAGGTCTTTTGCATATTTTTAAATAAGATTGCTAAATTTCTTATTGTTGAGTTTTAAAGATTATTTGTATATTTTATATAACAATCCTTTATCAGATATGTCTTTTCTAAATATTTTCTTCCAGTTTATGGCTTGTCTTATTTTTTTCACAGGGTCTTTTGCAGAGCAGATGTTTCTAATTGTAAAGAAGCCCATATTATCAATTATTTCTTTCATGGATTGTACTTTGTTGTTGTATGTAAAATGTCATCACCATAACCAAGGGCCAAATCCCTTTTCTCCTGTTATCTCACGGAGTTTCATAGATTATCATTTTACATGTAAGTCTACTATTCATTTTGAGTTAATTTTTATGAAAGGTACACATTCTATGTCCAGATTGTTTTTTGCATACACTTGTCCAGTTGTTCCAGCACTATTTGTTGAAAGGACTATCTTTTATTCCACATATTGCATTTGAACTTTCATCAAAGATTAGCTGATTATATTTATGTAGGTTTATTTCTGTGCTCTCTGATCTGTTCCATGTATCCAATTGCCTTTTTTTTACCAGTACAAATTTGTCTTGATTACTATATCTTTACAGGAACTCCTGAAGTTAGATAGTGTCAGTACTCCAACTTGGTTCATCTCTTTCAGTATTAGGTTGGCTATTCTGTGTCTTTTGCCTCTTCATATAACTTCTGGAGACTATGATGAGGATAGCATTTAATCTGTAGATCAAGTTGAGAAGAACTGACATGTTGACAAATTTGAGTCTTCCTATCTGTGAACATAGAATATGTCTTCATTCATTTGCTTCTTTTTGATTCATTTTATGAATTTTATCATTTCCCCATATAGATTTGTAGATATTTTGTTCGATTTGTACCTAAGTATTTTATTCTTTAGGTACTACTGTAAATGGTATTTTGTTTTAGTTTCAAATTTTAATTGTTTATCAATGGTATATTAAAAAAATTGACTTTTGCATATTAACATTATATCCTGAAATCTTACTATAATTGCTTTTCATTTTCAAGATTTTTGTCATTATTTTTCATTTTCTACATCAATAATCAAGTTTAATTTGAACCTGAGAGTTTTGTTTCTTCCTTCTCAATCTGTATAACTTTTATTTTATTCTCCTTGTCTTATTGTACGAGCTAGGACTTTCAATACAATATTAAAAAGATGTTGCTAAGAGTGAACATTCTTGCCTTATTTCTAATCTTAGAAGGAAAGCCTCCAGTTTCTCAACAATAAGTATGATGTTAGCTGTAGGATTTTTGTAGATATTCTTTATCAAGTTACGAAAATGCTCCTCTATTCCTAGTGTGCTGATAGCTTTTATCACAAATAAATGTTGGATTTCTTTTCAAATGTTCAGTCTACATCTATTTATATGGTCACGTGACGTATCTTCCTTAGCCTGTTTATTCAATAGAATACATTAAGTTTCTAATGTAGGACCAACTTCACATATTCATATTCGGAAGAGATTCCACTTGGTCAGAATGTATTATTCTTTGTGTACATTGTTGGATTTGGTTTGCTAAAATTTTGTTGTGGGTTTTAACATCTGTATTTATTAGATTTATTGCCTATGTTTTTCTTTTCCTGTAAGGTATTCATCTGGTGTTGTTATTAGGACAGTTCTGGACTCAGAATGAGTTACAAAGTATTTGTCTTCTGGAAGAGATTGTAGAGAATTGGTAATTTTTTCTTAAATGTTTGCTAGAATATGCCATTGAACATATCTGGGCCCCCAATTTTTAAATACATTTAAATTTAAAAATCTTTTTTCACTTGATTTTACTTAGCACCACCATCTAATGCTAATTTTTTTCTTGCATGTCACTTTGACTTAAAAGAACAAAAAAATAAACATTATATGACTCTAGAAGAGATTAGATTTAATATTAATAAGTATTGAAATACTTTTAGCTTTTAGCTAGGTACATAACTAGTGGATCACACTACTTATAAATTAAATCTCGAGTTTGATCCATTTTTGTGTTAACTAATTTTATTGTATTATATAATCTTAGTAGAATGCATGCTAAAGGTGTATGTTGCTACATGTTAGAGCAACATAAAAATGTGTTAGGATTGATGAATACAAACCTCTAAGCACCAATGAAGACTCAGTTAAAAGCACACAGTGTGTTTCGCAGTAGCATCTTCCTGCATGTAAAAGTCACAGATATGTTAAGTTTAAGTAACACCAAATTTCACATAATTCTGGCTTGAGGAATCTTGTAGAGTCTCAGGTAAATAGGTTTGACTACATTGCTTCCATATAGCTGTGCTACATAAATCTAATCTTAATTTTATAATTATCATGTACATTCACTTCAGCAAAGTTTTTTCAGTTTCTACCATGACTAAGATATTGTTTTAGTTTCTGGAAGAAATACAAAGATATGCATGTTATTGATCTTTTCTGCAAGAAACTGGATCTAGTGAGGAGGTAAAATACAAATTAATAAATAAATTGAAAGAAAATTATGATAGGCATTTTAATAAACACTTGATAAAATACTAAAGGCTCATGGGGGAATGAGAAATTAATTTAGATTGGAGATAATAGCTGAAGATTTGCTTCAAGAAATAAAATTTAAAATGCTATATGTAATAAATGAATTTCCTAATAGGAAATACCTGAAAACTTGAATATTATAATGTTTGAAGAGATATGTATTCAGGAGCCTCAAATACTGCTCGAGATTGATTTTCAAATTAAATCTGTCAACATGTGCTATGTTGTTAAGAGGCAGAATAATACTTAAAATGAAGACATTTTAATGCATTTTATGACATTATTTAACTTCCTTTCTCTGGGTTTGATCTTAATCTAGTCCAATCACCAAGAATACATTATTCTTGGCGACAGAGCGAGACTCCGTCTCAAAAAAAAAAACAGAGAATACATTATTCTTATATCTCACATAATGAAGGTGATAAAGGGGAGAATAATAGAAATAGCAATGAATAGTTACTAAGTGATTTATGGTTATATAGGTTTTAAACAGTATGCTAAGCACTATACATAAAATGTATATATGTTAATTCTACAACAATTCTAGGAAGCGTATAATATTATTATCTGTTCTTTATGGATACGAAAACTTAAATAAATATTACCTTGCCTACAGACAGGTAAATTCTACTTTAAAAACTTTAATGTATGAATGCTGATATCTGTGTATAAAAATGAATTTAAATGAATTAGTTGGACATCATGTCACATGCCTGTAGTCCTAGCTATTTGGTTGGTAGGATGATTGCTTAAGCCTAGGAATTTCAGGTTTCAGTGAGCTATGATCGTACCGCCACACGACATCCTGAGTGACAGAGTGAGACTCTATCTCGAAAAATAAATGAATAAATAAATAAATGTAAATGAGCAGCAACTGTTTGCACGGAAACATTTTTCAATTATAGGCACTATTTTACAACTAATTTTCTAGGCACTGAGGTGGGTGCTGGGTTAGGAAGAAAGTTTTAAATAATTACCCTTTTCCTTAAGACGATTACTTTCTAAAAAATCTGAAAAATAAAAACAGTGTGAAAGTATAATAATATGAAATTATAAATAATAAAATTGTATAAATATTATAATGAAGTAGCACTTCCACTCTCAGTAGTCTCATATAACTGTCTTTGGAGTTTGGACATTCCCGTCAAACTGATATGCCATTGATATTTATCAACAAAAAGTTGCATGGGAAATAACATATTAATCATTATATACTACTTGACAAAACAATACACAATATTTACATAACGAGAATTAATCTGTACACAAAACTATTCTTGATACCTTCGTATATCAAATGGTAATAATATTTTCTACCATAAAATTTGGTTGTAAAAATTAAACTTGATGATGTATATAATTTGCCTAGCATCGTATTTAGCATATAGTAAATATTCAATGAATTATAGATATTAAAAGAAAGAATCATGCAGAGAGATGAGAATATATTGCATTCATAATGTAAGAACATTATTATTGAAGAAAGAAATAAGAAAAAGAAAGGTTTTCTAAAATCATTGATCTTATAAATGAGGCTTAACATTTCTAATAAAACTCTTAGAATATCTCTGATGAATTAGAACAGCAAATGTGAAAAGAAAAATGAAAATTGGGAGATAGAATACATGAAAATGAAGAAATCCAGTGAACAAGGACTATAGAATATAAAAAGTGGATATTCTTTGAAAATTAGTATATTCTGGAACTGAAGGATAGGAATCTTTATATTTATGGTTTCATAGAGGGTCCAGTACAATAAATGAAGAAAAGTAAGACTCACAATAATGCACATGAGAGCAAAATTTCACTACACCTGGGTAAGGTACTAACAGATTCCAGAAAAAAGACAAAAAAGGCAAAAGCTCAGAATGGCATTACACTTCTGAACAGAAACACTGGGACCTAAAAGACAATGGAACGACTGCTTCAGACTTCAGAAGGACAGAAATTTCTAAATTATAATTATTGACCAAATATATTGTCAATACATTATATAAAGGGAACAAAGACACTTTGAATATTAGTCAAATATTTTGCCTCCCATGCACTCTTAATTAAAACACACTATAAAAAATGAGGGAATAAACTAAGAAAGAGATAAACACAGGGTCTAAGAAACAGGTGGCTTCACACAGAAAAACTGTCAAGAGAAAAGTGTGGTTGGTAATAAAAATAATCCATGGTATGCATTTATGTAGCCATGACCTAGAACATCCCTTTAAATTGGAGCAAAAGTATAGGCCACTCTGGGGTCTGGGTGTCTCTGAGATACCCAGAAGGGTGGGGAACAAAAATATATGTATGTAAACATGGATACGAGAAATTTCCTGAAGTATTTGAATATTTGGAGTACTCCTCAAATTATTTCCTAATAATATAAACTTTATTTGAATATTTTGAAAATAATGCTAATATGTGTTTGGAAGATACTATTTAAAGATTTAGAAAAATATTAATCTTTACATAAAAACTCAGACAAAAATAAAATAAGCAAATATAAAATCTAGCGAGAGCAAAATGTATAGGAAAAGAAACTTTACTGTTACAGTAGGTGGGAAGGGAAGTGCTGGGAGGAGAAGAGCAGGTGCCTGGCGAGGGCTGCATCCCTGGACCTGTGCCCACGGACCTAGGTGAGGACAAGCACTCCTGCCTTCCTGCCAAATGTTGAATTTTCCAAGACCACCCTGGCCTGCTATGCCCCCAACGTGTACCTATAAAAATCCTAAGACCCTAGCAGACACAGACACAAGCGACTGAACGTCAAGAGGAACATATCACCGGAAGAGCACACTGACCCGCACGGGCAGGCCACTGACTGGTGGAACTACACGGAGTTTGGCCAGCGCGGTGGGAAGAGAGCTCCGCCGCTGAGCTGCCTGATGCCAGGAGAAAACCACTTTCCCACTCCATCTCCCTTCTGGCTCTCCTATCTGCTGAGAGCTACTTCTACTCAATAAAACCTTGCACTCATTCTCCAAGGCCACTTGTGATTTGATTCTTCCAGTACACGAAGGCAAGAAACCCCATGATACAGAAAGCCCTCTGTCTTTGCAATAAGGCATGGGGTCTCATTTGCTAACACAGCTGACTGCTGACAGCTAAACAAAAAGAGCACACTGTAACACATGCCCACTGGGGCTTCAGCTGGAAACATTCACCCTTAGATACTGCCATGGGGTCGGAGCCCGAAGACATGCCCATATGCAATTACATTAAACTTTTCCTACTTGTTGAATAAGTTTAATGTATTTCCACGAAACAGTAATTATTCAGCAAGTTCACCTGATGAAGTTGTTATATGAGACTCTGTTCAATATTTCCCAAATGTTATCTGTAATGATGAAGTCAGAGAAAGAGAACCCAGCATAATTGGGACTTTACCATGCCAGATGATCATTAAGCTTTCCTTACAATGGAACGCATTCCTGCTACATATTAGAATTCACTTGGGCCCTAAAAGAGTGAATGATTTGAATCGTTCAGCCCTGAATTCAAAGAATTCAGTGCAGTTTTACTCTCACCTGAAACATCCATGAATAATCAGAATCTATGAAGTAAAAGGTGCAAATTTGGGTATCATTTATGTGAGTAAAGGGCTTCAGTTTTGATATAGTTATTGTGGAGAGTGACCCTCCCAAATTTTCAAGAATAGAAAACAAGATTGAGCAGAAATGCCCCGGCCCCACTGAGGTAGATGATTGTTTGTCTATGCTTGCTTTATCCCTAACTTTCTCTCAATATGAGACCTTGGGAAAGTCAATCTAAAATCAAACTAAGTCTTTGTTTTAACAATACAATCAAACCAACTTTAAAAAAAAAAAAATCTGTAATGTGAAAGAGCTGGTCTGTATTTTAATTATTCCATCCAATGATAGGAATGCTATTCATCAGTAAGTCATTGTATACAATGCTGAGAGTTGGAAGTAAAGTTTCATAAGATAAATTCCTGCTCACAAGCACTTTGATGTCTTTATAGATAAAATATATATTCTTACAATAAGCACGAGACAATCTGCCTGCCTGCAAACCTCATATTGACTACAATACGTTCTTTCAGGTTAGAAGTCATACTGCTATTATA
This sequence comes from Chlorocebus sabaeus, assembly GCF_047675955.1. Classification (NCBI taxonomy): domain Eukaryota; kingdom Metazoa; phylum Chordata; class Mammalia; order Primates; family Cercopithecidae; genus Chlorocebus; species Chlorocebus sabaeus. Next base: position 45,079,931 of record NC_132919.1, read on the forward strand.
ACTGATGATATAATTTTAGTTCTCAAATCAGTGTTTCTCAGGGCTTTGGGGAGTTTAATGAATGCCATCTGATATTTTTCTTCTTGTGCTGAATGTTTTGGATCAGATTTCCTGCCATAGTATTTTGATTATTTCTGTTTTGAAGCTTCACTCTCCAAATTGCTTTTTGGGGCGGGGATCTGCAAGAAGATAAAAGTATGGTTTGTAATCTCACAGAGTGATTCAGGGATTAGAGCCCTGGCGTCGAGTGCCTTGCTTATATACTGCTTAGATTGCCATATGAAACTCTGTTCAAAATATTTGCAGTGTCATCTGTGATGATAACACTGGATAACAGAAAACCATCCTTTTGAACTTTGAAATGTCAGCTGTTCTATGTTGCTTTTCCTCTAACTTTAAACTTTTAGTACAGGGTTCTTAGCACAGATGAATATCAATGTCACTCAGGAAGTTTTTATGATGTCAAAGCCTTATCCTTACAGATTCAGTTGGTGTTGAATATGTCCAAAGCATTCTTTTTTCTTCTTAAGATTTCCAGGTGGTTTTCATATGCAGTAAAGATTGAGATCCACTGTTTTAGTAATAGAGAAAGAGTAGGGTAAGTGAGTAAGTTATTGGAAAGTATACAACACATCTGTAATCCAGAATTCTTTGAAAACCTTGTCTAAGACTTGCTAAATAAAAAATATCCAATAATATAAAGAGTAGAAAAGGAGGTGTTCAAGAGAATGTGGGTTAACAGTGCTAAGGATTTGGAGCCAAGTAGGATGGAGAATGGAGAGTTTGGGTGAATTTCTTTAGAATCTGAAATTTTTCCGGAGCATAGATATTATATGCAAAATTTCTACATGAAGCTATCCATAACAGGGCTTGAACAAAACTAGGTTTATTTAAAGGTACTCCTGATATTTTGCAGTGCACCTTATCATGGCACTTAGTGTGAGTATGATTTAACTAAGGGCCTGTGTACCAGTGCTAATTTGCGTGCTCAGTCCCTTAATAATAACAGAAGTCAAAACTTTGGAATGCTCCCTCTATTGGTATGACAAAACTCAAATACTGATGAATTTGTTTTACTTTTCTAATGTAGAGCACATTATTCAGAGTGGCAATACTCTATTCAGAGCTGGCTGACTCTGATTCTGGCCTGATTCCTTTTTACTTTATCAGAGAGCTGTGAGTGGTTCAAAGAAGGTAAAATCATCTTTATAGGACACTGTCTTTTCCTAATGTTCCCCTTCTGGAATTACTCTTTCCCTATGTGTTTAATCTTGTTATCTTTGCCCTCCCAATGTGTATGACTTTTTCTATCTTTTTGTTTCTGGATCTGCCACAACTTTGAAGATTTCTAACAGAAGAGTCACAAATTCAGCATTGGAGACTTAGGAACTGTGTAAAGTTGAAGCAGGAGTTTAGATTGAGGCAAATCCCTTATGAGCAGTCAAGAATGCCATTTATTTCTAATTCTTGTTTCTCTAAACCCACAGGAAATAAATATGAGTAATATAACAGAGGATAGAGCTCCAAATTCTAAATGGTGGTTCCCGGATGTGGGAAGTTACCATGTCTTTTCCCACCTGATGGCATTAGTCATTTTAATTTGTATCTGAGGCAGAATTGGGGGTGAACTTCTTCTTTTATTTTATTTTTTGCTGTTGGAAAGGGAAGAGAGAAGCCCTCCGGAGTCCATGTTCCCCACAGAAAGGCTTTAGCTAAAGTGAAAACCCTGCTCGTAGTATACTTAATTTATAGGTATTGTAAAGACCACAACCTTCTGCTGCTAATTGTTGCGTGGTCCATTGATGTTGTGAGCCTGGGAGCAGCCTCACTCCTGGCCAGTCACTTAGAGATGCATAGCCTGGAGAAATACAAATTTCCATCCAGCTCTGTAGAGTAATGAAACTGTCTGAAGAGTCATGAACTGAGGACTCGTCCATACCCAGTTGTTAAAATGAATTTTAACTTACTTTCTGATTTATAATATCACTTAATATTTTCTTCTTTCAGTTCAGTTTTCTGTAAGATTTTAAATGAATTATTTGGTTTTACAATTGGGTTAATACACTATGAACATTTTCCTGAATTTTTTCCTTCTTTCGGTGTATCTGTAATTTTATTTTTATTTTTTAAACAAATATTTCTAGAAGCTGGAGCATTGTCCTGAAGTCCTGAGGGACATCTAATCTTCTTTTTGATGACTTGGCTGTCCTGAACAATATGAGGTACTATAGTGACTGTAATCCTAAAACCTCTCTGAACTAGTCCCTGAGCGTGCAGGGCACTTCAGGATTATAATCCCCAGGTATTTAGAGGTCTCCAGTCTTTGTCAATGTCAGCTTTGCATTATTTGACATTTCAATTACTTTACAGCCTTTTCTTCCCACAGTATCTTATGTTCAAGTTTATTTTTGACATTTTTAGCTTTGAGATATAATTGACAAATTAAAATCGTGTGTATATAATTGACAAATTAAAATTGTTTTCATATATATACATTGTAAAATCATCATTATAATAAAGTTAATTAAGATATTGATTATATCCTATGATTGGCATTTTTTTGTAGTAAGGGCACTTCAGATGTACCCAAAAAACATTTTTAATTATAATCAAATTGATGTGTATTAGATTTCCAGAACTTACTCATTTTGCATCACTAAAACTTTGTTTGCTTTGACCAACATCTCTCTTCCCTCTTCCCCCAGCTCCTGGCAAACACCATTCTCTTTTCTTCCTTTTGGAGTTTGACTTTCTCAAGTTCCCCATATAAATGAGATAATGAAGTATTTGTCTTTCTGTGCCTGGCTTATTTCACTTAGCAAGATCTTCTGCAGGTTCATCCATGTTGCTCTGTTGCAAACAGCAGGATTTTCCTGTTTTTGTGTCTGAAAATATTTCATCTTACATTAAATATACACCATTGTATGGGTCTTATGGTTATAGGTCTTATGTTTAAGTCTGTTAAGTCTGTAATTCCTTTTTACTTGATTTTTGTATATGGAGTGACAAAAGGGTCTAATTTAATTCTTCAGTTTATATGGATAGTTGGTTTTCTGAGCATCTTTTATCAAAGATCCTATGTGTTCCTCATTGTGTTTTTGTCATCCTTATCAAAGATCACTTGACTGTGTTTTCTTTATCAATTCATCTGTTGATTGGCATTAAGAATGTTTCTATACCTTGGCTATTGTGATTAATGCTGCAATGAACATTTGGGTGCAAATATATCTGGAACATACTGACTTCATGTCCTTTGGATATATACTCAGGAAGAGGAATGCTGGGTCATATGGTAGTTATATTTTTAATTTCTTTGGAAACTTCCATACTAGTTTCCCTAATGACTGTGCTAATTTACATTCTCACCAACAGTTTGTTACTTCTAATAGATTTTTGTGGAATATTTGGGATTCTCTATGTATAAGATTATCTCAATTGCAAATAGAGATAATTTTATCTCCTTTTTTTTATTTGGAAGCTTGTTACATCTTTTTCTTAACTGTTTGTTCTTGCTCATACCTCCATTACTATGTTGAGTAGAAATAGTGAGAGTAAGCATCTTTGTCTCGTACTAGATCTTGAAACATTTTCTGTTGTTCCCCATCAATAATGATGGTAGTGGCGAATATTGTTAGCATATAATTATTTATAATATTTATTTTAAATCATTTTTATTTCTGAGGCATCTACTATAATGTTTCCACTTCTGTTTCTGATTTTAATTATTTGAGTCTTGAGTCTTTTAGGTTTTTTTTTTTAGTTTGCCTGTTGTTTTGGGATAGAAACTTCTATATATGTCTGTTAGATGCATCTGGTCTAAAGTGCAGTTAAAGACCAGTATTAACGTATTAATTTTTTGTGTGGTTGATCTATCTGTTGTTGAAAGTGCAATATACAATTCTCCTACTATTAGAGTATTTCTCCCTGATTCTTCCTTCATGCCCATTAATATTTGCTTGATATGTTTAGCTGTTGCAATGTTGGATGCCTTAAATTGCTATGTTTTTCTGATGAATTGACCCCTTTATCATTAAATAATGACCATTTTGTCTCTTATAACAGTTTCTGTCTTGAAGTCTATTTTATCTTATGTAAATATAGCCACCCCTGCTCTCTTTCAGTTACTTACTGCATGAAATATTTTCTTCATTCTTTCAGATATAGTCTATATATGTCCTTAAAGCGTAAATGGGTCTCTTGCTAGCAGACAATGGTTGATTATTTTAAAAATCTACTCAGTCACCTTTTGTCTTTTGAATGGAGCATTTAATTCACTTATATTCAAGATTATCATTGATAGGTAAGAAATTCCACTTGACATTTTGCTAATTGTTTTCTGGTTGATTTATAGGTCATTTTTTCCTTTCTTCTATTCTTGTAGTCTATCTTTGTAATTTGGTGATTTTCTGCAGTGTCAAGCATTAATTTGCTTCTCTTTCTGTTTTGTGTGTCTGCTGTAGTTTTTACTTTCTGGTTGCCACAGGGGCTTACATAAAATATCTTAGAATTAGGATAGACATCTTTCAACTGATAATAACTTAAATTTTGCTCATATAAAAATGCTCTAGAATTTTACCCTCCCTATTTGTACATTCTGATCTTGTATATTTCTTAAAAACTCACTGTATCTATAGTTATTTTTGATCATTTTAAGTATTACCCTTCATAGTAAAGATTTGAATGATTTACACACCAACATTACAGTAATGATATATGAATTTGACTATCAATTTACCTCTACCACTTAGTTTTATAGTTTAATTTGTTTTATTATCCTTTCATTTCTGGTTAAAACATTCCCCTAAGCATTTCTCGCAAGGCCAGTCCAGTGGTGATGAATTCCCTCAGTTTTTGCTCATCTGGAAAAGCCTTAACTTTTTCGTCAGTTCAAAAGGGTAGCTTTGCTAACTATAGTGTTCTTGGCTGACGCTTTCTCTTTTTATCATTTGAAATAATTATATTCCCATTCTCTTCTGGCCTGCAATGTTTCTGCTGAGAAATCTGTGGATATTCTTCTTTTTTTTTTTTCTCTCTCATGTGTGATTTAATGCTTTTTTATTACAGCTTCTAGAATTATCTGTCTTCAAAATTTTTCCTGTTTGATCATGTTGTATCTCTGGAGAATCCTTTTGGGTTTGAATCTAATTGAGATCTATGAGCTTCCTAAATCTAGGTGTTTATATCTTTCCCAAGATTTGGAAATGTTTCAGTTATTGTTTTATTAACTAGGTTTTCAGCACATTGTTTGAAATCTTTTTCCTCTGTCATCCCTATACTGTGAATATTTGCTTGCTTTATGGTAACCTGTAAGTCCCATAGGCTTTCTTCATTGTTTCTTCTTATTTTTACCTCTAACTGTAATACTTCATAAAACTTGCCTTTAATTTCAGAAATTTTTTCTTCTGCTTGGTGTTTAAGTTCTCATTTAATTCATTGAACTCTTCAGTTCCAATATTTCTTTTTTTAATGATATCTCTTTGTAGATTTTTTTCATTCAGATAATGAATTATTTTTCAGATTTCACTGAATTAGTTTTTCATATTCTCTTCTATCTCATTGCTTTCTGGGTATCTTTTTTAAAATTTCTTTTCAGGCATTTCATAAATATTCTTTTTGGGAATCTGTTACTGGAAGCTTATCGTGTTCTTTGAGAGTATCATATTTCCTGTTGATTTCTTGTTTGTTTGTTTCTTGTGTCCCCACATTGATGCCTGTTTCTCTGGTAAAACAGTTGCTTTTTCCAATTTTATGGAGTAGCTTTTGTAGCAAGAGACATTCTTCCTGCAGACGGTTCTGACAGTGTCAGTTGGGAACAATGCATTGGCTTTGGTTCTAGTTGGACTCCAGAGCATGGCTTCTGTGAAGTTTCCTCAGTTGTAATGTTGGTCTTTCATGTTTGGAACTACTTCAGTGGTCTGGGCTGAAGGAGTCTGTGATGAGAGTGGCGTGGTTTTGGTAGAGGGAGGGGCATATATCTGGTTTATGGGCCAGACACAGGCAGGCTGAATGGCAATGCCTTCAGGGAGGTGCAGTCATCACTGTACTTGTTGTCAGGCCCACCACCCATGTGGCCGGGCAGTCTCTCTGGTGGGAAGGGCCAATGCCAGACTGGCTGTCAGGCCAAGTGCAGGAACACATAGGCACAGTAGACTGGTTAGCTGTGTGGTGATTTTTTCAGTACGTGAGACTGCCACTGTGGTGGTTGTCATGCTTGATGTGTGTGCACATGGGTGTGGTGGTTTGTCTGCAAGTTCAGCAGCTTCCCCACTGTCCAGTTACACCAGTTTTCTGTGGTGTTTCTCTATGGATTTTGATGGAGTGGTGTCTCAGTTTTTTCATCAGTCCTAGGTTCCATGTCATTTGTTGTAACATAAATGAACTTGGAGGATATCATGTTAAGTAAAATAAGCCGGACACATAAAGAGAAATACCACATGATAAGACTCACATTTGGAATCTAAAAACAAAATACGTTGATATAAGTAGAATGTGGAGGATACAGAGAGGTTGGCCAATACGTACAAAGTACATCATAATGGGAGGAATAAGTTCTGGTGTTCTATTGCACAGTGGGATAAATACGGTTAAGAGTAAGGTATTACATATTACAAAATAGTCAAAGGAGGGGCATTTGAATATTCTCACCACAAGAAAAGTTAAAAGCATGAGGAGATGGATATGGTAATTACCCTGATTTTATTATTATGCAACATATATATTTATTGAAATATTATATTGTACACCATAAATATGTACAATTATAATGTGCCAATTAAAACATATTTTGAATTATTTGTCAGGCATATCAAAGATCTTTATTTCTTTGGAATTTGTTTTCTAGAGACTTTTTTTTTCCTTTGGTGGTATCATGCTTTTAGATTTCTTATATCCTTGTGCACTTATCTGTGCACTTGAAAGAGGAGTCACTTCTTCCTGACTTTATAGACTGGCTTTGGTGAGAAAATATCTTGCCTATAGGTAGATGCAAGGGTGCAGGCTAAGAGAGGTGTATAGCAACATCTGGTCCAGGGTTTAGATACACATGTTAGCAGGTGGTACCAGGGCTCCATCTGAGGATAAAGATTATAGTGGTGGCTTTGGCTCTGGTAGGTGGTACAATGGATGGTCTGGCTGGTTGGGGGACATATCATCATGGGCTCTGGACAGTTGTCAGCTGGGTTCAGCTTTCACAAAGACTGCAGGGCCCTCTGTTGTGGCATGTGTGGGTGTCCATGAGATAGTAAGGGCTTTTTAGGTTCCCAGCATTGAAGGCTATTGTAATTTTTCTACCCTTCTTTTTCTCCATGTAGAGAAATTGCATTTAAGGATGAACTGAGGGTATAAGGCAATGCAGGTAAAATGCTTCCTGCCGTTTTCTATGCCGCCATTCTTGTTTTGTTCTTCCACTGGGTTGCTGCAGCTTTATTTGTACTATGGAGCTCCTCCAGAGATATTTTAATTTCTGATCAGTTGTTAAAATTGTTGGATTTGGGACAGGGAAATGAGCAAGGACTTTTTAGCCTTCCATCTTGCTGATGTCACTCATCAAGCCAATTTTAGAAATGCAGGTATTACCAAACTCCATTGTTTAACTTAACGAAAGTCCACATAATACAAACAGTGTTTTTAAGTTTGAAGGTAAATGAAACACTCTTATGGAGATTGTTATGTTAAGTGAAATAAGCCAGGCACAGAAAGACAAACATCCCTTTCTCACTTATTTGTAGAATCTAAAAATCAAAACAATTTAACTCATGAACATAGACAGTAGGAGGATGGTTTCCAGAGGCTGAGAAGGGTTGTGGGGGGTTGGAGAGGGTGGTGGGGATGGCTAATGGGTACAAAAAAAAATAGAAAGAATGAATAAGACTTACTATCTGGTAGCACAACAGGGTGACTATAGTCAATAATAACTTCCTTGGAATATTTAAAATAACTTAGAGAATGTAATTGGATTTTTTTTTCTATTTGCTATTAACAATTTTTGTAACTTTGAGTAAGCTGATTAATATTGACAGTCATTCTTTTATTTGAATATTAGTATTATTAAATAAAATATTTTATTTAGAATATCTAGCACAGACATAATCATAGGACAAGAACTGAATAATGAGAGATATTGCTATTACTACAGAAAATATTAAGAGGTGAATTAAAGTGTGGCTGGGGGGTGGCTCTTGACTGAAAATGTATTAGAAGATACTTGCTGAGATGACAGTTCTGTTCTATGCCTTGATCTAAGCATTTTGGAAATAGTTTACACCTTGACTTAAGTCATTTGTATAATTGAAAATTAATTATATGGTGTACTTATGATTTATGCATCTTACTATGTGTTTCCCTGTGGGTTTTGATAGTCTGGTATCTCAGTTGTTTCATCAGTTCTAGGTTCCACGTCATTTGTTGTAACATAAATAAAACTGGAGGACATCATATTAAGTAAAATAAGCTATACACAAAAAGAGAAATACCACATGATAGCACTCACATGTGGAATCTAAAGAAAAAAGTTGATATTACATAAGTAGAGGGTGGAGGATAGAGAGAAGTTGGTCAATGGGTACAAAGTTACAATGTAATGAGAGGAATAAGTTCAAGTGTTCTGTTGCACAGTGGGATAAATACGGTTAAGAGTAAGGTAAATACGTAAAATTAAATATGTAAAGTAAGTATGCAAAATGTGTGCTTTTCGAAAGCACTGTATTATTTCTTCATTGCTCTGACTTCAGAATCTTCCTAAACATTGATGTGATTATCTTAATAAAACTGATATATATTAGTGGAATGTATAAAAACAAACCAGTGCAGTTAGTATATAATGTATTTGCCTATATTTGTGAGTGAGAAATAGCGGTTTTAAAAATTATAACATGTAGTGTGCTTTGATTATTAAGTTTTACATTTTAATTGTATAAAATTTGCCAAATGAAAATTTTAAGGCTCATAACAAAAAATAACTCATAATGTTATCATCTAAAAATAGTTAGTATTTTGTTAAACTTTTTGCACCTATGCACATATATTCATATATATCTCCCACATATTTTAATAATATATGTCATACTTGTGTAACTCACTGTTTTTATTTAACAATGTACTATATTCTCTGTATTTTAGATATGTTTATATTATTTTTAATGTCTGCAAATTTCATAGTATGAGCATATAACTTATAAATAATATCTTATTCTGGCATTTAGATTGTTTCTTTTTTGATTTGATTTAATTATAGTTCATGCTGCAAGAAACTTTTTCTTTAAAATATTGAGCACATCTACCTGGAAGTACAATTGTTGGGATAAAATATATGTACAATTTAAAAATTTTGATAGCTATCCCCAAATTACCCTTCGAGAAACTTGCGGTTATTTATATTCCCGTCTAAAGTGAATCAGAAGCCATTTCTCCACATGCTTGTCAATGCTGAATACTAAAAAGACTAAGCTTTGCCAAAGGAATAGGCAGAATACATTTGTTCATATTGTGTTGGCTGGTAATGGTGTTAAAATATATTTTACCTTCTTTCATTACTACATATACTTCTGCCTACTTTATCAGCCACAGTCTTCATGTTATTATAACTGAGTTGCTTGAGCTAGTTACATATTTCAGGTTTCAGGATTTTACCTGGACAACAGTATTATATAATAAATACCATTGCACTAGGATTTTTGGTCAAAGGACAAGAAGTCGTTAAAATTCCACATGAGATCATATTCTTATATTCCCATAATTCCCCTGCATCACAAATTAGGAGAGAACTCTCTAATAAGAATAGTGTATTTTTTTTTTCCTTCAGTGAATACAAGGTGTCAAATCTCCACAAACTCTGGGGTATTCTTTATTGGAAAATATAGTCATTCTCCCATCAGCTCTGTTGGGGAACAAATGGTGAGACCTAAACATGGCAAACAGTCTTCCTTTCATTATCTTCCTTCTATTATTCTGGAGATTAGTAGCAACCATTGAGCTACATACAAAGCCATAATGTACTAAATGTAGTAAAATACTGCCTTAAACATAGGTGGTTTTGGAATTTGGATGCAGAAGTGGGGAAGAAAAGGAAAAGAAAGGGTGGCCCCTAGAATTTGTTGGGTCCCACTAAGTATAATTTGTAAGATCCCCTGACTATGTGAACACTTTTATTAAGCAATGTATTATAAAATTCATGGATCATGTAAAGTATAGGGATTTATTGGCAAAGAGGCAGCAAAATAGAGAATACATGGGTGTGTACTCATTTGTTTACTCTCTTATTAGTCAGTACCTGTGAAGAATCTTGGTATTTTCCAAGCAATCCCTTTTCATGTTTTGGTCCAGAAACCATCTCTTTATTTTCTTTATGTTTAGCTGCACAGTTTCTGCCTTATTTCTAATCTCCTATCACCAGAAAGGTAGCAACATTATTTCTCATGCAATATTATTGCTTACAATGACATGGTTCTTTGGAATTCGTATTGAAACAATACAGATCTCCTTGCCTCTGCAGCTCCTAGTATCATTTGTTTAATGTTGGTTACACAGTCATGATGCTGTATTATTCATTTTCCCACCAGTGACCACTGGCTGGCAGTGGATTTCTCAAGGTTGTTCTTGCGCTTTGATGTGATCGTCAATGCAAGTTTACCCAAAGTATGTAGCAAAATGTGAACAATAATCAATTTTCTTGTCATGTTAAATTTATCACTGGGAATTTTACAGCATAAATATAAAAACATATCTTTTCTAGAACTCTTTAGACCATGACTATTGGATTCCTAGAGTGATTTCTGTTAATGTTGACAGCACCTCTACCTCCTGCACTTGCATGGAGATAGAAAAGGGACTTGAAGACAGAGCGAGAAAAGCACTTTATTCATGAAAACATTCATGCAAAGAACGTCTGTCTCTCTACTTATCATAAAATAAGGCCAGCTCTGGAGAGAACAATGTCACCACATTGACGAAACACCAGTGAAGGCAACAGAAGAGCCCCTTTTGTTGCAGTGCAATGGTTTAAAGATCCCTTGAAGGAGATAAGGAGGACTGCTAGACAGTGGGTGCAGAGCTAACAATGTGCGTGGAGTATCAGACTTGGATTTAGCCATGAGAGGCACATGGGGTTAAGACATCTATCTGCTCCAATGCCTGCCACAATGGGGTGCCGTAGATTCAGGCAGCACCATGGTTAGAAAATAAACCAGTGAGAACCAGCACATGCATACAAATGTGTAGATTATGCCAAAGGCCAGCGGTGGACCATCCCATTGAAAGAGTTGACATATGAGATTTCTTTTAAACATCTTTTTGAATCTGTTTTCCCTTGAAGTTTAGAGTATGAGAAGCTACATACATTTCAGGTTTCTAGTTAACATGAAGGGTTGGGGTTATTTTAGATGTCTTTCCTGAATTTGTACAACTAAACATGCTATTCTTTACAATTGTTATTTCTTCTCTATTGAATTGACTACCCATTTCCTAGTTTAACAACCATTATGCTTTATCTAGGAATACTTTATGTAAGCTTTGGTCACTTTGCTAGGGCTTAAGATCTCTAATTACACTATATTTACTTTAAATTAAATTTTTTGTTGATTTTTAAATTTAGAAAAACAGAATCCCACGTCTCTTAGGATAGAAATGACAAAAATTATCATAATTATTTAACTTCTATGAAATAGTTTTTTTTACCATGTAGAAGCACCCTTTTCTTACTGTTTATCCAATCTTAACGCTCTTTTCAATGCTCTGTCCAAATCTTTCTGTTGCCTTGAGTTTTCTTTTTTTTTTGTTTCTTGCTTCTCTAAATTCACACAAGTCTTGATCATTTAAAATTTCGAATGGTTTTCTAAGTACAGCTTAACCAGAAACTGGACACATGCCGGTTTGCGTATGTATGTTTAGAAGAGTGGTTATTTAATCAATAATAACATCCTGAGTCTTGAAGCCTTGGACTAGAATCATGGCTATAATATTAACTAGCTATGGGACTCTGGGCAAGTTACACAACTTTACATTGCTGCATTATTTCTTCTGTAAAATAAATTCCTTTTCAAGTTTATTTTGTGGCTTATGTCATATACATATAATGTAAAGTGCCTCGTTCTGATAAGTGCTCAGTTTATTTCTAACTTTTTCTCTCCTGGTTGTTGATTATGTTTTGACAAAATAAAGTATTTTCTTTTTAAAACAAGTGGTATTGGCTACACTTCAAGCATCTTGTAAAATTAAGCGTCATATGTTTATCACAACGCAAAACTTGGTCCAGAGAGAGGTGGGGCTTAGTTTATAAAAAGTATTGCTAAATAAGGTTTGTCATGTTAAATCAGCCTTCTTTTCCTGCCTTGCCTTTTTGCTTGAGTGCTTTTTCCCCATCTATACATATTGCAGTTTGTTGTATTTTTAAGAAAATATTCAAACTTTGTCTTCACTCTTCTAGCTCTGTTAAAGACTAAGCTTGTTATTATAATATTGTTTTGATGACTTCTAATGAAGCATAATTAAATATTACTAACCTAGTATTCGATGTTAATTGTTTTTCCTTTAACTAGATGCTACTCAGTTCCCCAACACAACCAAAGAGTATTTGGGTGAAAAACAAATATGATTAATTGGAAGTAGTAAATATCTATATTTATTTATTTTCGGGAATTCATTTTGATGCTACTCATAGGAGTTAACCAGTCATGAAGTTTGACTTTCTAAGAGCTGAAATATCCAAGTGGCCAATTCGTGCAATAATTATGGTTTTATGCTAAACTATTTGTTCTAATTCCAGCTGTGATGATTATGTATTCTGTTGCTCAAGGGCACATTTCCTGGCTTACAGAAGAGAAAGGTTCTCTTTTGAAACTGTGCAACAGTGGCACACAGCTAAATCTCCTTTGTTACTGTCTAGAAAGTTTAGTCTTTAAATATTTTACCTCAGTCACAAAAGACAATTCCCCAGTGGAGAAATTAGAAATCACAAAATATTCTGAATGCTCCTGGAAATTATTTTATTTTCTTGTATGTGAAAATACGAGAAACCAGCTATGTGAAAATAGCTGGTTGAGGTTGTTGATGAAACCATGCCTATAATAATTTAGTAAATACTCTTATTATTCATTTGGTATTGTTGTACATTCTTTATGAAACACAACATTAAAAGAAAAGTAATATTATTGAGTGGAAAATTATAAAACAAATGACAGATAAAGAGATAATATCTATCCTACAAAAAGGTTCTTACAAACTGTTAATAGGTGAAAGATGTAAAAGAAAAATGATCAAAGAATGGAAATAGGCAATTGACAGAAAATAAAAACTAAATGGTCAGCACAAAAAATAATATGGTTGAATTCAGTATTGATCAGGGGCTTACAAATTAAAGTAACCATGAGACAGTACTTTTACCCAACAGAATGGCAAAATTTTAAAGAAGAATGATAAGAACTGTTGCTGACACAGATATGAAAATAAAGTACACTCCCATGAATTTCTTCTGGATATATAAATGTTATCTCAGTTTTAGCAACACTAACTAAAATTAAAAATACCTTTAACTTCAGTAATTCCACTCTTGGGAATCTATCCCAAAGAGATAGAAGTCTTAGTCAAATGTTTTAAACATAGGCACATTTATTAAGGCAATGTCTATAGTGTATCCTTAAGTAAAGCAGATAATTATCAATAGGAGAATGGCTAAGTGTACTATGTGCACCTACAAAATGAAATATTATGTAATCACTTAAAAATAGAATTATATCAGTTGAAACAACAATTTTCATTATCATTGAATAAGCAATATAAAACACAATTGTTCGTAAAAATAATTTCTACAATAAACATGCATATTTACACAGACATTTTGACCTAACTATGAGTATTTGCAAAATGTATCATTTTAAACCATACTTATATACGATTAAACTGGGAACAGCATATGGAAGAAAACAAAGATGAGCACCAGGTTTTTAAAATGGGTACCAGTGACTTGTAGGGGAAAGTGGAAGTGGGTAGAGGAGAGGAAAAGAGGAAAGCGAGAGGTAAGTAAAGAAAAAACTATAGCAATAAAATAGAAAGAATGTGTACTATAATGCCAATACTATATAGGTGATAATGCACATACCGGTGCATATATGTTTCTAAATATTAGAAAAACATGTTAACCAATATGTAATAACTTAGGGTGTATATGATATATTATGGAGATAATAAAAACAAGTTGCTTAAAATTCAAGATATTAACTCTGTCTTGAGAGAGGTATAATTTTGAGTAGGATTAAGAGGTGGGGAGTACAAAGAAAAACACCTAAGGTCTCCAAAGCTATTACCAATGTTATAAGATTATTAATTTCTATATTTTATATATAAATGCTATATATTGGCTTATATATGTAAAATACAACATAATATTAGCATACATTTTTACATGCAATATAAAAATAGCCAACTAAATGATGATGTGTATAACAGATAAATTTTTATATAGGTACAAACAAAAACAAACTTAAAACATTAAAACACACACACATACATATATAGAGAGTCAGAAATTATATGTGTTGTAAGTTTCTAGTTAACGTGCAATGCATGAAGACAGAAGGGTTATGCATTAGTCTATCAAGGCTTTAAACACTGAATGACGCTTCAGAATGAGGCCGACTGAGGTTTAGTGATCGGGCAGGTGAAATTTTTTTGTTGTTGTTTTGCCTTTGTACACCTTTCCATTGTATTATCTCCTTTGCAGAGCAAGCATTACTCTGATTTCTGTTGCAATTTGAAAAAAAAAAAATTACTTCATGGAAGAACATTAAAAAAGGAAACTTGGCCAGGCGCGGTGGCTCACGTCTGTAATCCCAGCATGCTGGGAGGCCGAAGCGGGCGGATCACGAAGTCAGGAGATCAAGAACATCCTGGCTAACACGGTGAAACCCCGTCTCTACTAAAAAATACAAAAAATTAGCCGGGCGCGGTGGCGGGTGCCTGTAGTCCCAGCTACTCCCCAGGCTGAGGCAGGAGAATGACATAAACCCAGGAGGCGGAGCTTGCAGTGAGCTGGAGCTGAGATCGCGCCACTGCACTCCAGCCTGGGCGACCGAGCAAGACTCCGTCTCAAAAACAAAACAAAACAAAACAAAACAAAACAAACAAAAAAACCTGGTAATCTATGCCAATAAGTTGGATAGTTTAGGGGAAATAGACAATTCCCTAGTAAATTATAACTCCCAAAACCTACTCAAGGAGACGTAGAAAATATAAATAATACTATGATTTAAAAAAAAATTAAATGCATAGTAAAAACTTTTTCTAAAAATCAGTAGGCCAAACTAATTAGTTATTCCCATCAAAATAAAGGAACTAATAATTCTTGGCTTGCATAATGTATTACAAAAATAAAATAGAAGGCCAGGTCTCTAATTCCTGGTATGAGGCTGGTATAATCTTATTGTAAAGATTGGTCTAGGGCATTACTAACAAAGAAAACTGTATGTAATTTTCATTTATCAACATAGGAGAAAATCATGAATAAAATAATAGCACTCTAAATCAAGGAATGAAAAAATGATCTAACATTAATGATTTGACGTAATACATCTATTAATGTTATTTACCACATGAACAGATTACGGAAAAATACTACATAATTATTTCAAAAAGATGTAGAAAAACATGTATTACAATTCAACAGTCACACAAGATAAAAGAAAAAACCTTTAATAAAGTAGAAAATAAGGAAATTCCCTTAGAATGACATGTCAGAACTAGTTGTTGACAAGATGTGGATGTCTACTATCACTGTTTTTACTGAATATTGTACTTAGGGCCCTTATCAGAGAAATAAGACAAGACATTGGACTACAATAATAAGGGCTGGAAATGAGAAAAACACACTTGTTTTTCTTTGCAGATGACATGAATGTCTGTAGGGAAAATTAAAGAAAACAAGTAATCTGTTGAAACTCATAGAAGAACATTCAGCAGTTGTTAGAGACAGCACAATATACAGAAATTAATAGTATTCTTAAAAAAGCAGTACCGTAATGAATGATAATGCTAAAAAAAGATAACATGCACAATATCATCACAAATTGTAAGGCTATCAGGCCTATAATTAAAACAAAAAAGACACTGTCATGAAGAAAATTAAAAATCTTTATTGCAAGGTCTACAGGCAGATGGAAGCAAATGTGAAAACAGATCACATTCTTGAATGAGAAAACAACATTGCAATAGTTTTAATTCTACTTTAAAATGTATAATTAAGTTATTATTGCCAATAGCACCCCATTGTACTATCATAAATGTGAAGAAAATATTTAGAAAAATGTGTATATATTTTGAACTGTTATAGTAGCACTGATAAGGTTATTATTATCTTGCTTGGATAGATAAGGAAATTGAAGCAAAAAGTAACTTGTTGAAGATCACAGAGCTAGAAAATATTGAAACCCAGATTTAATTCAGGCAGTTTCAGGGTCTATATTATATTACTTCTAAATAGGAGAAATACTATTTAAAATTTGAAAAAGAAACTCACTTTCTCTATGCGTAAATGATAAACATTAAATACAACATTGTTTTACCTAAACATTTATATATGCAATCTTCCAAAAGATTTCACAGTGTATTTCTGATTTATGCTAATTAAAACATCTTTCACTTTTATAAATCGAGTAAACACAGAGAGTTCTTGAGTTGGAAATGATTTTACAAATTCTTCTTACAATAAACTTCCACTCAAACTAATGTTTGCTTCTATGATCTCTGTGATATAATCCATTTACGACTCAAAGAGTTTCAGTGCAAGAGGAACTGTCCACCTGTGTTCAGTGTCATCTTTGTATTCCAATCATTTCTGGAAATGAACATCTACTTTTATAAAAGAAAAAGTTTACTGGAAAAAGAAGTTATTTTAAGACATGTTTATAAAGAACACTTTAGCTTATCTGTCTTAGCTCTGTGTATGTATCTGTCCTTAAACTTTAAATGTGGTACTGACTAACCTTTCAAACACCAAACAAACAAACAGGCAAAAGCCAGCTTCTGACAATAGTCCTGGTCTCAGATTGTTTATTTATCTTACCCTTTAGTCCTTCATCTCTTTTCCTTTACTCTTTGAACTCCTGATTTGCTGCCTCAACTCCTGATATCTGCCTGGAGCCTAATCTGGAAAGGTGCTGGACACTTCAGAATTCCAACGGATAACTAATGTCTACATGGCAATCTTGAGCTAATTACAAGCTGCTCATGCCATGTGTTTCTAAACTACCTTTCCTCAGGTTGTTAAAATATATATTATGCTTATCAGGCACTAAATCATGAAGATCACCCTTTCCTGACTGTGCCCTACTTTTCCAGGGACCTTCCAATTCACACCAGCTGAGAAGAGTTCTTTCTTCATGCCCTGGCCACCTCAGTAAGTGTGGATGGCTTCTTCCTCCCTCAACAACAAAATTGATAGTATTAGAGGAGAGGTCCTGTGACACTGTTGTCACACATTGAGTGGGTTGTCAGTTTTATCCTTACATTGTATTGGTTTGTTTATCGTGTCCTATTACCTTCTTTTAAGCCAGATCTATTTCATGCCCTTCCTAATCAATTAAATCTTTTTTTTTTCTTTTTCTTTTTTTTTTTTTTGACACAAAATCTCACTCTGTCACCCAGGCTAGAGTGCAGCGGTGGAATCTTGGTTCACTGCAACCTCTTCCACCTCCCAGGCTCAAGTGATTCTCCCACTTCAACCTCCCAAGTAGCTGGAATTACAGGCACCCCACACCATGCCCGGCTAATTTTCTGTATTTTTACTAGAGACAGGGTTTCACCATGTTGGCCAGGCTGGTCTCCAACTCCTGACCTCAGGTGATCCACCTGCCTCAGCCTCCCAAAGTGCTGAGGTTACAGGCATGAGCCGCCATGCTCGACCCCAGTTGAATCTTTTTTAAGAAACACAATGTGACTAGTGCATTGATGAACAACCTAGGAAGTGCTTATCAATGGATTAAAAAAAAATGTGATACATATACACCATGAAATACTACACAGCCATAAAGAATAGAAAACTCATGCTCCGTATGGATGCAGCTGGAAGCCATCATCCTAAGTAAATTAATGCAGAAACAGAAAATCAAATGCTACGTGTTCTCACTTGTAAATGGGAGCTAAACATTGAGCACACATGAACATAAACATGGGAATAGACACTGTGGATTGCTAGAGAGGGAGAAAAGCAGGGAGGCCATGGATGGAAAACTTAGCTATTAGGTACTGTGCTCACTACCTAATTGATAGGATTCACACTCCAAACCTCAGTATCACATAATAGTTCCATGTAACAAACCTGCACGTGTACCCCTATATCTAAAATAAAAGTTGAAATTTCAAAAAAAAAATTGAAAAAAAAATTTAAGTCTCTAATCCATCTTAAATTAATTTTCGTATAAGGAGTAAGGAAAGGATCCAGTTTCAGCTTTCTATAAATGTTAGACCTAATACGATAAAAACCCTAGAAGAAAACCTAGGTAGTACCATTCAGGACATAGGCATGGGCAAAGACTTCATGTCTAAAACACCAAAAGCAACGGCAGCAAAAGCCAAAATTGACAAATGGGATCTCATTAAACTAAAGAGCTTCTGCACAGCAAAAGAAACTACCATCAGAGTGAACAGGCAACCTACAGAATGGGAGAAAATTTTTGCAATCTACTCATCTGACAAAGGGCTAATATCCAGAACCTACAAAGAACTCAAACAAATTTACAAGAAAAAAACAAACAACCCCATCAAAAAGTGGGCAAAGGATATGAACAGACATTTCTCAAAAGAAGACATTCATACAGCCAACAGACACATGAAAAAATGCTCATCATCGCTGGCCATCAGAGAAATGCAAATCAAAACCACAATAAGATACCATCTCACACCAGTTAGAATGGCAATCATTCAAAAGTCAGGAAACAACAGGTGCTGGAGAGGATGTGGAGAAATAGGAACACTTTTACACTGTTGGTGGGATTGTAAACTAGTTCAACCATTATGGAAAACAGTATGGCGATTCCTCAAGGATCTAGAACTAGATGTACCATATGACCCAGCCATCCCATTACTGGGTATATACCCAAAGGATTATATATCATGCTGCTATAAAGACACATGCACACGTATGTTTATTGCGGCACTATTCACAATAGCAAAGACTTGGAATCAACCCAAATGTCCATCAGTGACAGACTGGATTAAGAAAATGTGGCACATATACACCATGGAATACTATGCAGCCATAAAAAAGGATGAGCTTGTGTCCTTTGTAGGGACATGGATGCAGCTAGAAACCATCATTCTTAGCAAACTATCACAAGAACAGAAAACCAAACACTGCGTGTTCTCACTCATAGGTGGGAACTGAACAATAAGATCGCTTGGACTCGGGAAGGGGAACATCACACACTGGGGCCTATCATGGGGAGGGGGGAGGGGGGAGGGGGGAGGGATTGCATTGGAAGTTATACCTGATGTAAATGACGAGTTGATGGGTGCTGACGAGTTGATGGGTGCAGCACACCAACATGGCACAAGTATACATATGTAACAAACCTGCATGTTATGCACATGTACCCTAGAACTTAAAGTATAATAATAATAATAAATAAACTTAATTAAAAAAAAAACACACACACACACAATGAAGCACTTTATTCTAAGTTCTTTGAAATAGTTGCTTAAATTAGCACTAGATGATAAACGTTGAGATCCCTGACGGGCACCATATATTTTAAGTATTCCCTATACCTACGCAGCATCTGTGAATTTGATACACATGCCTCCCGTGTTCCCTCATGTCAGTGATAAGCAAGTTTACTAGAATGCAAATCAAACACTCACTGAGGGTAATTGCTTAGCCTGCTCATTGGTAATGTCATTTCTTCTATTCATTTATTCATACATTCATTTATTCATTCAGTATACAGTTCTTGAAAGCCAATTATGTATGAGAGATTGTGTTATGCGGTAGGAACATAAAGAAATAGAAGATAAGTTTCATTTCTCCAAGGAATTCACAAGTGATAGGATGCAAACAAATGAACAAAATATTATTATAGAGGGATAAAGAGCAGCGTGGAGAGCATAAAAGAGACATTTCTTGAAAGAAGAGATTGCTCTGTTCTCTCTTTTCAGCAACATAATGCCTGACACAAAGAAAGTACTAGATGCGTATTTTATGAATGAACATCTATTCATAATAAATGCTATCCATAATCAATAATATATCATTTGATTAGGGCATTTTCTTTTTCACTATAAAATTTAAAGCCTCCATATATTTTAGCAATGCCATGAAAACATTTCTACCAGCTCTGGTGAGGTGTATACCATCCTTTTGCCAAATACTGCTGTAGTAATATCATAAACTATGGTCCAGTAAACCAAATTCAGTTTTTCAACACCATCTGTGTGCTCTAGGTATTTACATTCAATTTCCTCCTTTCTTTTCCAAAGTCACAACATTTCACTGGAAAAAGTCATCAAACACCACCTGTGTCCCAAGATCTTTAAATTTCTATTCCAAACTTCAAAATAATGAAGTATACATTCCAGGAAGTGATTTTATTTTATTTTCTCCTGTCATAATTTCTCTACACTTTGTATCAGTCAAGACTTTTTAAACAGACACAACAGAAACTGACTTTGGCTGATTTGAGAATGAAGTGGATGTATGAAAATGATAGTTGGTATGTTACAAAATTAAGAAGAAAGCTTCACCGCCACGAAGCCGTTTGAGGGAAGGTACCACGGTCATCCCCACAGAGCAGTGGACCACAGTGCTTGTACCATTTCCATGGACTTGATTCTGTTGTTGTGCTCTGGCACTGCTACGCATGGAAGCTCAATGTGTTGCTTTGGCCACCTGCCAGCAAAACCCATGCTAGGATTACTAGGATGAACACATCTGATTGTCCAAACCTAGGTTTTATGTCTATGTCCTAGTGGCAGGATGTTCTGTTAAATGCATGCTCTTCTACTCACAAAGGCTTATTGTGAAAGGATTATTAAAACCTGGAGAGCAATTCAGCACTGGGTAACTCAAGACAGTAGGGGTGGGGGACAAAAAGAAAATGTTCATCACACACATGTTCCAAGTAAAGTATTTGACAGAGAAGGGAAAGATTAAAAGTTTGGACAAATAAGAACAGAGCATTCCAGAACAAAAGCACATGCCCTCAGTAGGCTCTGTATCACTATAACCAATACTAACTATTTCTCTTTCTTCTAAGGGGGTTCCTACACATCTTCGTATGTGTAATACATTTCCTACATGTAACACATTTCCTTAAACCTCATAATTCTGTGGATTTTCTGTATGTTGCAGAAAGCTGCAGAATCTTTTCCAGGAAGAGGTACACACTTGTCTTTCAAGTA
Source organism: Chlorocebus sabaeus (assembly GCF_047675955.1). NCBI lineage: Eukaryota > Metazoa > Chordata > Mammalia > Primates > Cercopithecidae > Chlorocebus > Chlorocebus sabaeus. The sequence goes on from NC_132919.1 coordinate 45,101,309, forward strand.
TTCCATTTTAATTGTAGAAATAGTGAAGATGCAGTATTGCAAAGAGAGAAAAAAGTACACGTGATCCCATTACACTCAAACAACCATGAGTACAGGTTAATAACTCTCCTTCTAGATATTTATGTCCATGTGTGCCTCTATATTCATAATACAAAAGTATCCGTGTATTTGTGGTTTATGTGATCATACTATATGCTGCTTTTATCTTGACTCTGTAAATTAAGAATTTATCAACTGAGAAAATAGCTTCAATCTCGAATTTCTGTATTATTCTATAGGAATAGATTATTTCTTCTTTTCTTTTGGTTCTTTTCACTTTTTAAAAATTGCCCACTCATGAAGTATTTGAGTTTGCCTCTGCCTCCTCAGGAAAATAAATGATTTCTATCTTTTTGTCTTGCATGGCTTTTGCATACTGTCTCTGGACATTTTTATCTTCTTGAGAGATATTACTCAAATCAGGTAAGAAGACCAGTTGACATTTTCACATAATTGGTGAGTTCCTGAGTCAAGAAGACAAATATAACACATCCCCTGCAGGGTGCTGAAGCATTTCCCTTGGTGTTCATACCTCCAGGGTTTCCAGATGGACTTTCGACATTCTTGTTGATCAGCAGCAAACCTTACCTAATCTCTGCTGCAGGGGGTGGCTGGGTTTTGACACCTCAAACCCTTTGAGTCTCTTGCTATCTGAACACTCAGAAAACTGCTGCTTTGCCTTTTTTGTCTACTCCTCTTGCTAGTCTCTGTACATAGGAGTGAGCTAATTTCTCTACAGGGAAGAAAGTAAGTGGGTTAAGAAACAGCGGTGTATATTACAGCAGGCTGAGATTTTTGAGATGGAATGGACAGAACAGAATGAGTACTCTCGCCAGTGTCAGTCAGATCTAAGCTGAAATCCCAATGCTTCTACTCAAGAGCTGTGTTTCTATTGATAAATTACTCAAATTAACTGAGCTTCCACATTTTTTTTTTTTTTTTTTTTAGACGGAGTCTCGCTCTGTCGCCCAGGCTGGAGTGCAGTCTGCAAGCTCCGCCTTCCAGGTTTACGCCATTCTCCTGCCTCAGCCTCCCGAGTAGCTGGGACTACAGGCGCCCGCCTCCTCGCCCGGCTAGTTTTTTGTATTTTTTAGTAGAGACGGGGTTTCACCATGTTAGCCAGGATGGTCTCGATCTCCTGACCTCGTGATCTGCCCGTCTCGGCTTCCCAAAGTGCTGGGATTACAGACTTGAGCCACCGCGCCCAGCCCCACATTCTTATCTACAAAATAGGAGTAATCTATATCTTAGAGTTGTATAATTCTGTTGACCTCATGAACACTAACTCGCATACAGTAGTAGCTAATACAAACTATGTTAACATATACTGAACACATAGAAATTCACCCCTGAATATTTTCAAAATAATCTTACCTATTACTCACTTTTTAGCTTAACATATCTATGGCAGGTTCTCTTACATAAGTAATTTAAAAAATAATAAAAACCACTAAAACTGTGTCTTATTATATTTAAAATTAGCCCCTTGGTAGTGAATGACTAAAGCAACGTTATGGAATAAACTAGAAAGTTTCCTTTTATAAAAGCAATAATTATTTAATCTCTCCTCTGTGCCTCCACCTTCATTCTTAAAAAACACAAATATACTGAACTGAAATGTACTAGAATAAACAGAGTCTCACCAAATTTTAGCTACAGAATAAGACTTTAAAATATTGGCTACATCTATTTCCATAAAGAATATTGAATATTTGGATTTTTCTTTCCTTCATTTTTTTTTTCAAAACTTAAGCAACTTAAAGTTAGACATAACCTATCTCTTTTTCTCTTAACCACATGTAAACATTTTTACTCTAACATAGTCAGGTCCAACAAGTTATTTTTTTTTTTTCTGCTTGGTAACCTTTCTTTAGAAGAGTGGGTATATTGTTTCATAACCACTGCACTTAATGATAGCTAGCATTTGAAAACAACTTAAATTTATTTTGCATGGCATATTTTATCATCCAAATTAATTCACACTTGTATATAGGAAAGATTATTATGGTTATTATTGATAGTATCATTATCATCACCATCATTCCCGTCTTATATCTAAATGGACTAAAACTCTAATCAACTCAAAAACTGACTTGGGATCACACAGAGGAGATTGAGCCTCAAAATGTGTGCCTGTTGGCGGTCATGCTTTTGTCATGCAGCTAAATACCCCCACATAGGAGGCTGAAATAAAAATATTAATCTTCTCTGTTGACATTTTACATTTGGAAAATTTACTATAGATTGATAGATGATAAATACAGATATGAATATATATGTGTGTGTGTGTGTAATGTACTCGTATTAGTTATTGTTTAAAATAACTGTTGTTGTTTTTTTAATGACATGGATCTATGCACCATGAGGGCTCACCTATTATCTTCATTCATTTGCATTTCTTTTTAGAATCTACTGTTTTTTAAATAACTCAAGCAAAGTTAACAGGGATTATTCTTTGCTTTAGCTAACAGGGTTTAAGGACTACTACATCCTGAATTCTGTGCAAATTAAGAATTTAAAGATAAATAAGACAATATTCCTGACTCTCAGTACTCAAAGTCATGTGAACCACTGTAATTCTGGTGATTTTCTTGTGTAATGCAATATATGTATATATTAAGCCATGAGAGTAAATTATGCCTGTGGGAGTCATAAAGTTTCATTGTAAATATGGTATTGTAACTAAGTCTGAATAAGCAAGTACCCGCTGTGGAACAGATCCATTGTTTCATCAGATTTGTATAAGGGTGCAGAAATCAAAGACATTTTAAGAAGTGCTGATATTCTGATAAAGAGAAGGACTGAAAGAGTTAAGACTAATTGGATAGATCCAGACCAGAGAGCTACTGGCTTATAACTCCAATGACAAAGTTTAGACTTTATCTTGTATGAAGTTAGGGGCAATCAATGTTTCTCCAAAAATATTTTATGATAAAGGTTGTGTTTTACAACTCACTTCTGTTAGTAACATGTAAGAAAAAATTTATACTTTAACTATGTATATATCTTGGAACATACTAATTTAGTTATCCCTTTTCACCAAAAATATGTCCAGAGATGGGATTCTATATTATGGCATTGCACAATCACAAATAGATGCTTATCAGAATATGATATGTGACTTGTCACATTAAATTGAAGTCACTGATTACATTCTATTTCTCTGATGTACAAAACTGAAAATAATAAGTACAGCAATACAGGATAGGTTGAATAACTTCACAAGAAAGCCTTCTTAGCTTCATTTAATCCCAGTAGGAGATCTCTGCTCTGTGTGCTATTAACAACAGACTAATTCTTGCTTCCATAAGTTTGATTAGCCATTATTAGTTCCATCTAAAACGTCTTCAACACACATATATTTATTGTGTCATATATAAAAGTAAATGCAATTAATATTTTTCATCAAAATTAATATTAAAAATATATAAAATGTGAAATATTTCCAGGGAAATAAACAAATATTTATTTGGTATTTCCTTTGTGTAAGACAAATTAAGTATATTATCTTATTTAAAGGAAAACACAGAGGCAATGGATAGGTTATTTTGAATACAAATTTCCATAAAAAATTTAAAGTTTTCCATTAAGATAAAATGTAATTCTTATACTCCCCCACCCCCTCACAAAAATATTATAATCTCATTCAGAGAATAAAATATAAAACCATATCTTTCTAATTTCTACTCAATGGTTAAATCAAGAGGAGGTTATCAAATAAAGAGGAGTAGAATAATATTAGAATCTACCTCTGAGTTACAGTAAGTGTAATACTGAAGAAACTTTATCCCTCAAATGCCATCCTTTTCTGGAACATCCCTTAGTGGTGCACATGTGGTCTTGATGGCCATTAACATTATCTGTAGCTCTTAATGGTCTAGTCCACCATCTTTGGACCTCTGTATGGTTTTTGTAATGCTATCCCCAAAGCTGTGGACTGACCATGAGCCATCTGTGTCATCATGCTGATGGTTTAATAATACCCTCGAAATAATCATCACTCTTGATATGGTAATTGTAATGGTACTGTATTCTGATTAGTCCCAGTGTTTCTATTGCTGACTCAGAAGGGAGTCAAAATCACAGGTTTTTTTTAACTCCCGATAAGTATCTAAGAAAGGAATTTTTTTTCTTAATTACTGGCGATGTCATATTTGTTTCCTTTGTGTGACTTTCTCTTTAATTTTCTCAGATGTCTATTCCTTCTGCTGTTACTTATGCTGAGTGACAACTGAATTACAGGGTAGTTTGTGCAGCGGCTAGTGTATTTGAACTGAATTAAAGTATCTCACATTCTCATCAAAATGAAAACATTGTCCGCAAAAGGAAAGTAGGGTATTTATTCTCCAACCGTCATCTCACGTTTCATTTGAGAACCTTATAATTAAGGATTTTGGTTCTAACGTGTGCATTTCATTTTATTTTTTCATTTCATTATTTTTCACAGGATATGGGTCTTTTCTGCAAATACCAACACTTGAAATTTGCCCAAATTACCTAAGTGGGCACACAAGCAAACATGCACGTGCTGCATCCCTCGTGTCACAAAGGTGTGAAGACCAATTCAAGGTGAGGCTCAACACGCTGCCACAGTGTTCCCACCAAACGGATGGGAGAGACATTTGGTTGTATGGGTTCTAAGGATAGGACACTTACTGGGCTTGATTTAATAGTGAATGATTAATAAAAAGAAAGTTTCTTTAACAGAGTTAAAGGTTGGATAAGACTTAGAAAAGGAAGACAGTATTTCTAAAGGGGTGAACAGCAGAAGCTAAGTAGTAATGTGATCAAGTGTAGAAGTGTCAGATACTATGAAAGAATCTTACTGACTTGAACAAAGGATTCAGTTAGGAAACATTAAAACTGTTACATGTTATGTGGGCTTTAGGTATTTAAACATTGTATTGTGTGATTGCTATGCTTTTAATTGCAATGTATAAAATTAGTCCACTCATTCATTAACTTAAATATTTACAGAGCATCTGTTATTGCCTATGTGCTGAGGAGAGAAAAATAAAGATACATCATTAACGACACATCGTATTGTAAAACTGAAAATAATATAACATCTAACTCCCAGATGTTTATATTATTTGAGAGTTTTATCTAAACAACTTTCCACCTTCATATTCTACAATTTTTAAAACAGAAATGAGTATCCATTAAATGATATGAGTAGCTATCATAGCGTCCTTATTATACAGTAGAATCCCAAGAATGGTATGATCCACTGACTGCTTTCCAAAATCCAGTTAGCTGGGCAAGAGGAGGAAAGGACAAAAGGCGGGAGCAATTCTTATGTCATAACTAAGGAGATTCAGCTCAGCTAGGCTAAGTAATTCCTTACATCATAGGGGTAAAAACTGACAGAGCCAAAATTTAAACTCAGGATAGTGTCTTTTGAAAACTCTAACCTCTTTCTAATACTTCATGTTAATTGTTACTGGGTACTCAATAGTAAAACAAATGTCCTTCATAAATTATAATAGGGCAAAATATACCTACATAATTTTCACAATATTTCAGATGATTTCAAATCACAATATGATTTCAAAATGTCAAGGATCACCTTCTAGGGATTTGATGATATGCATCAAGCATCTTTCCAACATACATTTCTTTTGACATGGTAATTATCCTGGTAAAAATAACAATTGAATATAACCATAAATATTTAGCCACCGCCATCTTGGACTTGTCCGTATTACTCATCTCTGACACTTCTTTCACCTGTGGAACTCATCATTTACACACCCGTTATGGCACATCAACATGCTTGCCCTTTCCAAGTGGCTGTTTATGTTCATATATTTAGTAATTTTTCCTTGACTTTCCTTGGGGATTTGACTTGTCAGTAAGTACATACTGGAGCGGCTTTGCCAAGAAGAGTCATGCACTTAAAGTGAAGTTGGAAATGTGCCTGAGGTTAAAATGCAAATCTGATGCTACTCTTCTGCCTAAAACCTGTCAATGACTTCTAGTCAATCAAAATATGGATCAAGAACCTTGCTTATCTAGACCTACCTACCTTTCCAGTTATATGAAACTTGCTTTCTCTCACACTTTGAGCTCCAGCTGTACTGTACTTTTAGTTTTTAAAAGGCACTAACGTTGCTTCCCAACTCAGGATATTTGTAAATGCTGTCCTCTCTTGACTTAGTAAAGCTCCATAATTCTGTATCCCCTTTACCTTGCCAATGCCGATTCATTTTTAAATTCTCAACTCTAGTTAATTCCTCTAGAGGAAGTCTTTAATCAGATTAGGGTCACCAGATTTCATAAACAAAACAGGCTGACCAGTCAAGTAAGAATTTCAAACAAACAACACATATTTTTAGCACAAGAATTTCTTAAATATTGCATGACCTGTCTGTATTTTAACTGGCAATAGTATCTTACATTAGATCTTCTTGAAAGTTCTCTTACCACCTTCTTTCCTTTCTAAAAAGTATTATAATTTATAGTAATATAATTATTGTGTCTTTCTCCCAACTATTTTGCAAGATCCATAGGGAAATAATTATGTCTGTTTTGATCAAGAGCATATCCTTTGTCTAGCAAAATGCCAGAAGAAAGAAGGGCTGCATAAATCTTCTAATGAATGAAATAAAAATACATATTTGAAGGTCAATTTTCAAGCAAATAGTAAAATTTTTCTGAAAGGGTGAGGTTTACATTTTAATATTTTTAATTAAATGATAATTATAACATTTATATTAAACATGTATTATTTATCTTCCAAATGCTAATTACTTTTCATAGCACTAAGTACTTTGCAAATGTTATTTCTTTTAACCCTTATGACAACTCTATGATGTTAGTACATTATTGACCCTGTTTTACAGATTTGGACAGTGGGAATTAGAAAAAAAAATAGAAAAAAATTATTTAAAAAAATCACGGACCTAGTATTGAATTGCTACCACAAACTTTGTCGGAAAACATTATTTTAGATTATACTTCCTTTGGTTATTAAAAAGAAGGTTATCACCACTGCTTAGTGAGAAGAACCAGAAGTGACTATCAGAGATGTCTGCCTTTTTCTTTGTTACTTCTTTCCTTTGTTATTATGTTACTTCAAGCCACATGAAGCAACAGGCATTTCTTAAGATGAATAGTTAATAGAAGCTTTGTACTTTCCAAAACATGAAACTTGCAGTCAAGTTTATGATCTGGAAACAAAGCACCCTGTAATATGGGCAACACTGTAACTTGGAATTGATAGGTAATGTTATTTTCCTGAGTGTACATATGGCATTTATTTAATGCAATAATAAATAATAGATTCGATGTTCATCTGTCAGAGAAAGTGCCAATTTTTCTATGAGCATTTAGTGCATCCTGGTACTAAAAGTCTTTAAACATGTGTTAATATTAAGACTTGGGCTCTTTCCAAATGAGAGTAATTTTAGTTTAGTTTGAATACATCTCACCCAATGGTTATTTAATTATAAAGGAGATTAAAAAAAATAAAAAATCACAAATCTCTTGGTGAGTTGAGGGAACTAAGCTAGTTAAAATCATATCTCTAATTGAAAGAGTACCTCCTGAAGGGTTTCACCAGATAATCCACAGTGATTCATGCAGAATGCTCTATGTTGCTTGTATTTTCTGAATTCGGGTGCCCTGTGGTTTTCCTTCTATGTGGTAATGTATTATGGATGCTTGTGAATGAGCACCGTGTGAGACACTGAATTAAATATGTCTAATAAACACGAATTCTGCTTTCTCAAGGCCTATAATAAAAATGACTGTCATTTATGTGTACATTCACACAAGAGTAAATCATTACAGCCAGTTATATAGATGCTTGATCCTCAGAAAGGTCAATTGCAGATAGATAAGAATTATTCCTCTTTCCTCTTCTCTTCTACCATCTCTGAAGTGAGAGAGAAAACTTTCTTTGATTTTGAAATACATCTGAAAAAAAAAGTATAGTTTGAGTTGCTTTTAAACTTCCCCCAAGTTGATTCAAGATAAGGAAAGAAATTCTACAATTAGGGCAGAAAAACGAATGTGAGTATCTTACCCTAGGAGACAGTAGTTATTCGGAAATAGTTGCCTAGTGCCATTTATTTTGCTGAGGGTTGCCTCCATAGCATTTGGAAGCCTGCCCCTACAAGGAGAAAAGGGGTCTTAAAGCTGCCATCAGTTGTGAATTAGGTTACAGGGCCATTAATCTTATTAAACACTGGTAAATATATTGGGTTAATATTAGAAGCTCAACACAGCAACATTCTCAGTTTGGCCAAGATTGTTAGATTTAGTAGAGCCCAAAAACTACCTTCAATTTACGGGAAAAAAATAGTAGTTAACAATTCAGCTTACGCTGCAAAATGTTAGCCCTGAAAAGCAAGCCAAAAGTGACATCAAATGCCCTAACCTATAAACACTGGCAATTTCAGGTCCTTGCAGCTAAATATTTACTGCACAACTGTCAAATTACTTTTGTGTATATCTGAGTGCAGATACTCGTTCACTGTGGGATTTAATGGGTCAGTCTGATATTGGTAATGATGAATGAATTATATATTTTAGGCATAATCTTAAGTTTTAAAGCTAGAGGACTAAACTTCTGTTTGGAAGTCCATTTGAGATTCTGCCAGGTTGAGACTTTAGATAACATTACAGGCTGGCATATTTTTGTTTATACAGCATTGCATATGTTTATAAATTACAATTATTTACTCCCTCTAAAGATGCATATTAAATATTTTAAAAAATGTATGAAAAGGTTAGAAGAGAAAAAACTTCCTGCAATAAGGCTTTTACTTTTTTCCTTGAAATTAACTTTTTTCTTTTAAGGTCAAACTTTTATTTAGGAAATCGGTCTTTGTTTACATAAGCTATGTTGCACTGGTTTTTGGTGGAGCACATTGCTCTGCCTGTGTGCTAATACTGAGCATTTAACATTCAATTCATCTTTTCTTTCCTTCTTTGTTCATTTATTAAGCCCTTAACATAAAATGTAGTAGAGTCCAGATGAATCCTTCCCTACTGGTATTCACAGGAAATATGGAAGGGCAGATAAGTAAACTACCAATTATAATTCAGTGTAGTGGGTGCCATATTAAGTTTTTATAGAGGATGCAGTGGAAGTTTATAGAAAAGAAATCTGATTCAAGGTGATAGCATCAGGAAATTTACCCACCAAGGTTACATTTAATCATGGATTAAATGAAAAATAGATTAAATGAAAATAATACCTTGTAAGAAGGTATAACATGTTTCCAGCAAGGGAAACAGTACAGGTAAAGGTATAAAAAAGCAAATATAATGAAATGCAAATGATAGAATAAGGCTGTACCCAAACCCAAGTAACATCCATGAGTTCTTGATATTTAGGAATAGTATGTTGTATATAGTAATATTTGTATATTACTTTTCTTCACCTTGTGGTATGACACAATCTACTAATTTATTACACTGGCAGCAAAAAGCAGATTACACATCAAAAAAATGAAAAAAAAAAAAAAGTACAAATTGTGTAGCCAAGGTGAGTGCATTTGTCCACGCCCTTGTGCTTTCTTCATGGTTCGAAAGCAAATATTTATTAATGATCAGTAACACAAATGTACATCATAAGTGATAAATTTGTTAGTTATTTTTATTGCGATCATTGTTTAACTTTTATGTTCATTGTGCAGTGACTGTGACTTTAAATGCTACAAATTTTTTCCCTTTATCTTTCAAACAAAGTACATTATAGTTATTTTAAGCTTTTTTTTTCTCTCATATACCTCAACATGTTTTCTGCCCTTAATTTGCAATACATTTTAAAAATTACAAATGTTCTAGCACAATGTTGGTATTATATGACAAAAAACACATAGTTGACTGACTGCTTCTATAATGCAATGAGATACGTTTAGGGTAGCAAGTTCTTCATTTAAATAGGGATCTTGGAGGTACAGCATAATTTTTTAAGAGAGAGAGAAATAGAGAGTGTGAGTGTGTGCGTGTGAGAGAATTCATATTTTTTCTGGAAATCAGTATGGAAAATACATTCTTTGAACATTTATTCATTTTAGTTATAAAAGTACTTAGTGAATATTAGCTATTATTAGTTTCAATATGTGCTAAACACTGTTTCAAGGATTTGAATTATAACAGTGGGTAAGTACAAGTTTCTATCCTCAAGTAGCTACATGGATTTATTTAGCAGTTGATCTGATTCCAAGTTAAAACGTTTTAACCCATGTCAGGATATCAGGTATTACTACTTTGTTGAAATCCATTCATAGCATATTTTCCATAATTGCAGCATGGCTTACAGTTTCCAACCCTCTTGAAAATAGAAAGCTAAATTCCTCACACTGGAAAGAAGGAGCGATAATGTGACAAGTAGGAGAATGGCAGAGGACCAGAGATTTATATTGCTTTTTATCAAATTTCGATAAAAGTTCAATAGGAATTAAAGTCTTTTTCTCCAAGTACACCATGGGGAATTATGAAAGACAAGGCTAAGCTATGCTGAACTTGGCAGCTTATTTATTGTTTTATAGATTTTTTTTTATTCAGAGAAGAAGAAAACCAGTAAAGCACTTGCCACTATTTCCAGTCTATTTTTTCTTATTTCTGAAGGTGCAGATTCCACTGCATATTTCCTACTGAATTTCAGTGTTTTTGTCCTCCGGATGTAGAGGAAGTTTGAAAAACAAAATTAGTTATACATTTCAGTTTCAGCCAATAAAGAGGAAACATGTTGTAAAACTGGCATAAGTGGCACACCCTAAACACAATCACCTTTCACCGTTGGTCAGCAGTTCTCAACCAAAGGTAATTTTCCCTCCTGGAGGATGTTAGGCATTATCTGGAACCGTTTTTGGTTGTCACAGCTGATGTGTACTGCTGCCATGTGGGGTAGAGTCTTGGGATGGTGTTAAATATCCTCCAGCGGAATGGTCTCCCGTTGACAAAAATGATCCACCCCAGGGTCAGTTGGGCCAAGATGAGAAACCTTGATGTAGTAGAAGTCCATTCTAGGCAAGAAAGTCTGTCACCTGTTTTTCTGAGTCACTTTGAAGATGGAGGGTTTTTAATTGTAATTTTGATTCTTCCTTTCAAATTGTGAAGTATTTAGAATGAACCAATAAAAATTCTCACATAAATATAGAGTAACTGGAGACACTGAATTATGACAACCAAAGATACATCATGAAAAGCAATGCTTTTAAAATCAGGCAAACGTGGATTTCAGATCCAGATCTGCTGTTTATTGGCTTTGTGACCACGGTTATGTTACCTTCCTATATGTTCTATTTCTTAATGCTGGTGATTGCCACAGGATGGACTTGTCTTTTGAAAAATCACAAAAACTCTTTACGTATGATTTATGTATTTTTCTGGGCCAGGCACTGTGGCTCACACCTGTAATCCTAGCACTTTGGGAGGCTGAAGCTAGCAGATCACCTGAGCTCAGGAGTTCAAGACCAGCCTGGGAAACATGATGAAACCCTGTCTCTTCTAAAAATACAAAAAAAAAAAAATTTAGCTGGACATGGTGGTGCGTGTCTATAGTCCCACCTACTCAGGAGGCTGAGGCAGGAGAATCACTTGAACCCAGGAAGCAGAGGTTGCAGTGAGCTGAGATAGCGCCACCTCACTCCAGTCTGGGTGACAGAGCAAGAAAAAGATGCATTTTTCTATATGCATGTTGTGTTTCAGTAATGGTTATTTAAATTAAATAAAATAATTTATTTAATATTTTAAAAATCTTAATATGTGCACATACTGATTGTTCAGTAAGTGGTCATTGTTACTATTATTATTAGATGTCTTTCAATTTAATATAAGGCAAAGCACAGATCAAATATACTTTTGAATAAAGAAGTAGGCTCATATAATTCCATAATTTGAATGGAGATGTTTCTATTTTTTTATGGTAAAGCAAAGGATTTGGGCTTTACTATTTGATCCCAATACATGTTTTTTCTCTTACGCAAATTTGCTTTTTTGGAGGGATCATTTAGGGTCAATGTCAATTGTTTATCGTCTGTTTCCTTTGTTAACTGTAACTTTAGCTGAGTTACATAATCAGAGACGAGTAGCTGAGGAAATAAAAGCACTCAAAGTTTCTTATGATGCATTAAATTGCCAAAGTTCCTTTAAGTTTTCAATGAAACATTTTATAACAGTTGACTTAATGTTGATGAGATATTTTCTGCAGAGAAATATCAAAATTACATAACCTCTTCAATATTTAACAAGAAAATGCTCAATAAATTCTCAATTACTTTGAAAATTTGAAAAGTTCAAATGAAAAGTAGCCTCAAGTAGAAAATAAAAGTTAATTTAAGTATTCCTTTGATATATATATAGTTGGATAAGCTGAAGTCTTTTCACATATTTGAAATTCTAATAGATGAGGAGAAAAAAGTATGCTTTAATTTGTTGAGAGGTCTTTTACTAACTCACTTTAATGAGCTATCTGCCAATGAGAAAGTTGTTGCATATCTCCAAACCAAATCACTGACTAATTTTTTTGTCAAAATAATATATCATTTTAATAGAATTAAGAAAAAGCCCTCCATGACCATCTCAACTCAATAGATACAGAAAAAAAGCATTTGGCAAAATCCATCGTGCTTTTATTATAATAATTTTAAAAAATACTCAACAAACTAGGGAACTTTCTCAACTTGATAAAGGGAAGCCATGAAATATCCACAGTCAACATCATACTCAATTGTGAAAATCTGAAAGCTTTCACCCTAATATCAGGAACATGACAGAGAGGTCGGCTCTCATTACTGTTATTTAACACTGTGTTAGAAGGTCAAGCTGGGACAATAGGCAAGAAAAAGAAATAACAGTTTCCCAATGTGTAAAGTAAAACTATCACTATTTGCAGATGATGCCATCTGTTCATGTTTACTTTAAGTTCCAGGATACATGTGCAGAATGTGCAGGTTTGTTACATAGGTAAATATGTGCCATGGTGGTTTGCTGCACCTATCAACCTGTCACCTAGGTATTAAGCCCCACATGCATTAGCTATTTGTCCTAATGCTTTCCCTCCCCTCATACCCTACCAACAGGCCCTGGTGTGTGTTGCTCCCCTCCCTATGTCCATGTGTTCTTCTTCAGCTCCCACTTATGAGTAGAACATGCAGTGTTTGGCTTTCTGTTCTTGTGGTAGTTTGCTAAGGATGATGGCTTCCGACTTCATCCATGTCCCCGCAAACGACATGATCTCATTCCTATTTAAGGTTGCATAGTATCCCGTGATGTTTATGTACCACATTTTCTTTATTCAGTCTATCATTGATGGGCGTTTGGGTTGGTTCCATATCTTTGCTATTGTGAATAGTGCTACAATATACATATGTGTGCATGTGTCTTTATAACAGAATGATTTATATTCTGTTGGGTATATACCCAGTAATGGGATTGCTGGGTCAAATGGTATTTACCAGCTAACTTTTTTCTAACCTAATGAAACTATGTAAAGTCTGTAACTAGACCATATAGTTTACTTCATATGTTTGTTAACAAAACTTTTAAATAAGATTTAAGGAATAATCTTGGGAAGACTAAAACAGATTATGTTCCAACCCAATAAGCACTGCTGTAGAATTGCCACAATCTCTTGGTTCTGCTTAATTCTCTGTTTTAAGTACAGTTTATTTTAAAACTGTAAACATTATGCAAACCCTAAGGAGAATTTGCAAAATAGGTAATGGTAAAAACAAAGAAAAAAAGAGGAAAAAAATGTATGTCACCATGCAATGTAATCATCATTAGTAGTTTCATATAATTTCTTAGACTTGATTTTTATATAATTGTTAACAAAGCTGAGATTACACTTTATACGTAATTTTAACTCCTTGACTTAATATTATCCTATTTATATTTTAATGTCATTATAACTTCCTCTAAGTTTTTCAGTGAGAAAATAATATTTCATTATATTATTACACAATAACTTAATCATCTGTTGAAATTTAGATTATTTCTAGTTTTGGTGCATTAAATGGTATTGTGCCTAAAACCTTCATCCACACTTGCAATTATGTCATTATTAAAGATTACCAGAAATAAACACATTGGATCAAAGAGTATTAAAATGTTAAATTGTTTTTTAATTAATCTCTTTAAGGAATTATTATGTAAACTAGTTAAGGAAATATGATAGAACATTGACTTTTATATTTCATGTCTAACAAATACTTTCAAATATTGTGTACAAAGTCTTATTTCTCATCTCTTATGATTACTGTATCTAACAGTTTGATCAAAGGCACATAAGTTTTAAAAAACCTTTTTTCTTAAACCATGTTATATTACTTTTTATTTGAATCAAGAACAATAATATAACCTTTTTATAGTTGAATTTAAGATCCTTATCTTTTTTTTTTTTTTTTTTTTTTTTTTTTTGAGGCGGAGTTTCACTCTGTCGCCCAGGCTGGAGTGCAGTGGCCGGATCTCAGCTCACTGCAAGCTCCGCCTCCCGGGTTCACGCCATTCTCCTGCCTCAGCCTCCCGAGTAGCTGGGACTACAGGCGCCCGCCACCTCGCCCGGCTAGATTTTTGTATTTTTTAGTAGAGACGGGGTTTCACCGGGTTAGCCAGGATGGTCTTGATCTCCTGACCTCGTGATCCGCCCGTCTCGGCCTCCCAAAGTGCTGGGATTACAGGCTTGAGCCACCGCGCCCGGCCTGATCCTTATCTTTTTTGAAGCAATAGTTAGATAGCTGGATGGATGGATGGATAAATAGATCAATATATAGACACACAGACATGAAGGACCCACTAGTAAACTAGCAGAGCATCCAGCATTTATCTAATCAAGTATGGAAACTGCCTTAGGTGAGAGGCAAAGGTTTTGTAATGACAATCAGGAGTTAGCTCAGTATTTCCAGATAAACTGTAAATATGGTATTACCACTCTTCGGATGCATATTAAATTTTTGATTCATAAGTAAGGAACAGCTTATGATATCTTTACATGACGCTAAACTATCTGAAATCTTCCATGCATAATGGAAAGATGAAAGGGGGAGGGTCGCTAAAGAATTTCAAATAGTTAACTGATTTGGTCAAATACGCATTAAACAAACAAACAACATGGTAGTAGCCTTGTGGATAACAAATTGGAGTTAGTCAGAGAATGAGAAAGTGTGGGCAGAAGCCAGGGCCATCATCATGAAATTATTGTTCATTTATTGTCAGGGTATCATAGTTTTAGACAAAACACATGAGAAGGAACACATACTCTTACATGAACTAGGATATGTGAAACTGTCAGGGTCCCTGCTAGGAAACCACAAATATAAGAGGAGCTGCCTTTAACAGTAATATTTAGGCCATTTGTTAAATAATTGCCTTGGTTTCCACCCACGAAATGTTTGTCTTATTTAGAGTTTGTTCTACACATGCAATGTTTAGTGATATCCAGGATCTTAGGTGGGGTTTGAGTATCAGAAAGACAGTGTTGTTCCTCGAACAGCCCTGGTGCTCCTATTCTCTCTGGGGGAAAGCTGGAAATCATGTCACACTGATTGGCGTATTTCCATTCTTAATAATGACTTGGCACTTCTGTTGGAATGATGTGCCTAGACAGAAGACAACCTTCAGCATTTGGTACCATCACCCATTATGGTACCACCACCATATGCATTATGGGCATAGGAGGGAGAGTCAACTAAATATCAATTAGCCAAGCAAACCATCCACTTTGTAAAGCTCTACAGAATTCTTCATTAACAAGAAAAGAAAGCAGTCTTGTTCATATTTACTTCTAATCGCAGAAATTAAGATAAATATTGAGGCAATGACATAATACAACTGTGCCCTATCTGTAAATCTGAACTTGGTTGTAACAAAATTTTCCCTGTATGTGTACTGCTAAGACCTTTATTCTTCATTATAATTGGTTAAGTAAATGTAAATGTAAATATAAGTTAGCATCCCTATATCAATAGCTTGCATTGACTGTAATATTTATCATCACTAGAACTGATACATAGTAAGACATCATTTATACACTGCCTTTTGCTTGAAATAATGAGTAATTATTATTATCACTATATACATTATTTAGTATTGTTATGATATCCTTCCAAGAGGGGTTTTGAAAATGAAAGACAACCTACTAATAGATTAATGACTTTTTTCAGTCCAATAAAATCATTTTCTATAACAGTATTCTCAAAGCCTGCATATATATATGAATATATATATCCATATGTATATATACACATATATATCTTTCTGTATACTGAATTAATGCAACAGGTAAAAACAATCAATAATCCAGAAATTATTATTTCTGCTTATAGGGTTAAATGACTGATAAAGGATATTTTCAGACGGAAGATGTTCAAAATATCTTAAATGGTGAAACACTTTATTAAAAAATGCAAACAGCAACTACTCTTCTGGTCAACACTTGCTAGGTTTATCATTTTTTAAATAACTTGTAATTTTTTATTCAGAAATGCTTTGAAATCCTGAGTAAATAGCACCTTATTTTCATCACTGAAAATACAGTCTTTTCATTATGTATTAAAAATTAGCATGCCATTCTGTCTCATGACAATTTTTGTCATGTGTCTGCCATCATAGAATATAAACTTTGGCAAAGTGTTGAGAAAGTTAAGTCTTTGAATCTACAATTTGGAGAACCAGACTTTGTCCTTGATAAATTTCATGTCATAGAGTTATACTGTGAGGATCTCTGGAAGATAACCCTTAATCTTCTATTTCCATGCTTGTATTCTTTTTCAAACTTCAACATTAACATAGATAAAATACAGAGCAAAGGTAGAAAACAATGAATAAAGAGATTTAGATTTTAGCCCTTTTATTGCTATCAACTAACTGAATTAAATCAGAAAACTTCCAGTAACCATTGAGATTTCCGTCTCTTCATATGGAACACACATGTACAGAACTCCGTAATTTAAGGTCTGAGTTCCAGAATTCTATGATGTTATCCTATATTGGATGAGATAACTCCAAAGAGCAGCATGGATTCCAAACAAACTAGCAGTACTTAGAATAAAATGTGAGTTTCTAATATTCATCACTGAGACAAATATAAGTTGCTCCTTTGTTCAACCACCACCATGAAGTATTAAAGGTGACATGCAAGTATAATATCAAAATAAACTGTAGCTTTTCTTCCTGTTCTTTTGCATTTAGTGCTTGTGTATTCAAGATCATCTCCTAATTCAGGCAAGAGGTACTCCTCATAGCAACTTTGATACCTGGATATGAAAAAGGAGCCCAAAATGTGGTGCTGATGGAATCAGACAGGCACAAAAAGATGCTAACTCAATTGCACTGTGTGCACATGGAGGCAGAGACAAGGATGTAAGTTACAGTTTTCAGAGGACATAGGAATTGTCAGTCTGCTTCAACAAAAGATCAATATAAAAAGTAGTGAGGTTTTGCCAGATGAGTAGCATACAGCCAAGCAATATGAACTTAGCAGTAATTAGAAGTCCAGTTCATTTTCCTAATAAGCTTGTACTATTTTAAACTTTGTGCAAGTATAAAAAAATTATCTTCCATTAAATTCTTCAGAGGGCTGAGACGCTGCATTTGTGTAATAAGTAGAAAATGCTACTAGGAGAATGGTGTAGAAAACAGAAAGCAGTCATGGTTGAAAATAGATAGCATAAACGAAAAGCTCAATAAAATGGCTAGAAGATATAGTTGAGGAAATTTCTTGGAAAGTACAGCAAAAAGAAAATAAAAACAATATGGAAAACAAGAAAAAGTAAGTAAAATGGCAGGACTTATTCTGAAAGACTATAACGAGGCATGCCTTTCATAGCAGACACTATTCTAAGTGGTTTACCAAAACAATCCGTTCAAAGCAAAACCATTTTTGCTAGCAGGTAATATGATCTACATTTGGCAGATGAAAAATTCTAAGTACAGAGAAGTTAAGACAAGTTATCCTAAACGCATTGCTAGTAAGGGCAGAATTTGTATCTGCAAATAGGCATTGTGACTCCAGATGCTGTACTATTATCTGCTACACTACAATGTAATGGAGGATATTATCAAATAAATAATTTAAGAAGATTTTCTAGAATTGAAGCTATGATTATGGATTGAAAATATCCATTAAGTGTCAGGAACAATGACAGAAAGTAGACCATCCCTAAAGTTTTTAATCCTACAATTTCCTGGCAGAGAAAATCTAAATGTTTCAAGAAGAAAATGTATTTCATATACAAATACAAAGTAATCAATAATGACTTTAAACCTCTTAACAACAATATGGAAAAGTAGGAAAAATGAAACTTTTTTTAAATATAAGGAAAATCTATTTCCAATTAAGAATATTATACCTAGCCTAACTGTGCAGTATATGAAGGGCTAAATAAATATACTTTACATGTGTAAAGTCTCAGTAGTTTTTCTCCCCAGGAAAATATTCTTTGCCTTTCCAAGATATCTATATGTTGTTCTTATGCATCTGCCGGATTTGGGGAAATATTGATATTTCCAGTACTAACAACATTTTATTGAAGGGATTATTCTTTCCTTTCTCCTTCCTTCCTTCTTCCATTTCTCCCAAACTCACTCCCTTCCTTCTTTTCTTCCTCTCATCCCTCCATCCCTCTTTTCTTCCTTCCTTCCTTCCAGTGTTAGGTAGACCACAGTCAACAAAATAGAGCCTAAATTAGAGAATAATAAGAACTAGCAAACAAATAAATACATACATAAACTTGTTTTAAAAATGTGAAGAACAATGAATACAGTCTGCACAGACCAAAATTTAATCTTCGCAAGAGGTTATTTTTGTATTCCCAGTGCCTAATAAAGTGATACCCTTACGGTAGGCACTCAGTAAATTTTTGGTGAACCACATGCATGTGTTGAATACATTTGATTTCTTCTAACAATCAAAACCAGATTGTTTTGCGTGAAAATCTAGTGGAAACAATCTTAGTAGCTCATATGCACAAATACAAGAGTTAAATTTTTAATGTTGCTATATATTAGTCTTCTTAAAATCTTTTTAAGCCTTTCATGTTGCTGCTTGTAGAAAATAATTTTAGCACAATGCACAACAAAATTTAAAACAATTATCCCTTTGCCATTTTTGCACCTGTTTAATGGAGATGAGGAGTGCAGATGATGTGAGTATCTCATTAATTCATAGAAAATATCACTTTCAACCTATTTTGCAATTCCCCAACTCCACAAGCAAGCTGCGATTCAGCTATAAGATTCTGCAGGGCTGACAGTGTCATGCCCAGTTTAACAGTAGATAGATAAATGTGATTAAATAGAGGTCTAAAAGTAATTGCACTGTGGTGAAAATGTGGTAGTAAAGCAGATTATCATGATTACATAATGTGCTAGCAATCTTTATATACATTGCTTCTCTTTATACAACAGTCAAGCCTTAGCAGTCTGCACACTTAAAATATACAGCTGCAAAGTCTTTTGTTCCATCAGATTTCATTTACTACTTGATCCAATACATACAAAACAGGAAACATGCTTCTTAGGGTTAGCAATACGAATCAACAGTCTTTAGGCTAATTAACTTTATACGTAACTTTACTATTGTTTTGGTAATGGCAGTGAATTGAGCCTAATTAGCTTTGGATTTTGTGTTGCGTGTTCTTTGAAAATAGCCAGCAAGTTTTTCTCTATGCAAAGATGTTTTTAAAAACAAACAAGTGATTTTTAATTCATTTTGTAATTATCTCTGTTTTAACGCATAGAACTTCGAAAGAAAACTAAATTATATTGATGTCTTTGCAAATCAATGCCAAATGTGATTTAACAAGATGGTTTTCACCATCTCTGAAAAATACTGATATATTTAAAATTTAAAACTCACAATATTTTGTTTAACATTTGTTTAAATCCTTTAATTTCTGCAAATATGAAATTAGATAAATGTGCATTATCTTTATGAGATAAAGTAGAATTAAGTCATCTCTTGTGGTCTTATTTGGTTATATATTGCTCATCTCCCATTTTCAATATTCCCTCCAAATCCGGCTATTCAGTTCTTCTGAACTATTTTCAATTCTACCAGTGATCTCCGCTTTCCTTCAAAAAAAAAAAAAAAAAAAAAAAAAAAAGAAGAAGAAGAAACTGTTCAAATTTCTGATTTTATATGACTTATTTTAACTTTCTGCAAACCCAGTGGTACCCTGACTTCCCCTATGATAATAACATATTTTAACTGCTTGTCTTTTTTTTTTTTTTCTCACTAGGCTGAAACTCTAATTAAAACAGGCGCTATGCCTTGCCTAACTTCTTATTCTAAGCACATTAGCTCAGTCCTGGAATATATTATAGTAGGCTCTACTAATTGTAGAATAGCAACCTTATTGAATAAGTGTACAAAACAAAGACTGTTAAACCCATCTAGCTCTTAGGCTAATTTAAAACATTAAACAATTTTATTTTTTATATATTCATTTTTAAAATTTTTATTTTAAGTGCAAGCATACATGTACAGGTTTCTTGAATAGGTAAATTGAATTTCATGGAGTTTTATTGTACAGATTATTTCATCATCTATGTAATAAGCATAGTACCCACTAAGTGGTTTTTTAATCCTCGTACTCCTCCCACCCTTTTCCCTCAAGTAGGCCCTGCTGTCTATTGTTCCCTTCTTTGTGTCCATAGGTACTTGATATTTAGCTCCCACTTTTAAGTGAGGACATATGGTATTTAGTATTCTGTTCATGTGTTCATTTGTTTAGAATAAATGCCTCCAGCTCCATCCATGTTGCTGCAAAGGACATACTCTTGTTCTTTTTAATGGGGCTGCATAGTATTGTATGGTGTACATGTACCACATTTTTATCCACCATTGATGGCTATATTAGTCTGTTTTCACACTGCTGATAAAGACATACCTGAGACTGGGAAATTTATAAAGAAAAAGAGGTTTAATGCACTCAGTTCCATGTGGCTAGGGAGGCCTCACAATCACTGCAGAAGGTGAAAGGTACATCTTACATGGCGACAGGCAATTGAGAGAATGAAAGCCAAACAAAAGAGGAAACCCCTATAAAACCATCAGATCTCATGAGACTTATTCACTACCATGAGAACAGTATGGGGGAACTGCCCCCATCAATCAATTATCTCGCACTGGGTCCCTCCCACAGCATGTAGGAATTAGGGGAACTGTGATTCAAGATGAGATTTGGGTGGGGACACAGCCAAACTATATCAATGGCCATTTAGATTGATTCCATGTCTTTGGTATTTTGAATACTGCTGCAATGAACACATGTGTGTATGTGTCTTTATGTATGAGTATATGAATATAATTATTTATACTCATTTGAGTATATACCTGATAATGGGATTGTTGGGTTGAATGGTAATTGTTTTAATTTCTTTCAGAAATCACGAAAATGCTTTCCATAATGGCTGAACTAATCTACATTCTCACCAGCAGTGAATAAGCATCCATTTTTTGTGCAACCTCTTTGTCCTCTGTTATTTTTTGACTTTTAATTATTAGCTTTTCTGACTGGTGTAGATGGTTATCTCATTGTGGTGTTAATCTGCCTTTTTTAATGATTAGTGATGTCAAACATTTTTTTCATATGCTTGCTGGCCACATGTATGTCTTCTTTTGAAAAATGTCTGTTCATGTACTTTGCCCAATTTTTAATGGGGTTGTTTGTTTTCTGCTTGTAAATTTCTTTAAATTCCTTATAGATTCTGGATATTAGACCTTTGTGGAAGCATAGTTTGCAAATATTTTCTCACATTCTATAGGTTGCCTGTTTACTCTGTTGCTAGTTTCTTTGCTATGCAGAAGCTGTTGAGTTTAATTAAGTCCCATTTGTCAATTTTTGCTTTTGTTGCAATTGCTTTTGGTATCTTCATTATAAAATCTTTACCTAGTCCTATGTCTAGAATGGTATCTCCTAGGTTATCTTCAAGAGTTTATAGAGTTTTAGGTTTTACATTTAAGTCTTTAATCTTTTTGAGCTAATTTTTGTATATTGTGTAAGGAGGGGGTCCAGTTTCAATTTTCTGCATATGACTATCCAGTTACCCCATCTGCATTTATTGAATAGGGAGTTCTTTCCCCATTGCTTATTTTTATAGATTTTATCAAAGATCAGATGGTTATAGGTGTGCTGACTTAGCTTCTGGGCTCTCTCTTCTATTCCATTAGTCTTCAAGTCTGTTGTTATTTTGGTTACTGTAGCCTTGTATAGTTAGAAATGGGATAATGTGATGCTTCTAGTTCTCGTCTTTTTGCTTACAATTACTTTGGCTATCTGTTCTTGTTTTTCACTTTGTAAGAATTTTAATCTAGGCACAGTGGCTCGTGCCTGTAATTCTAACATTTGGTAGTCTGAGACAAGCAGATGGTTTCAGCCCAGGAGTTTGAGACTAGCCTGGGAAACATGATGAAACCCTGTCTCTTCTAAAAATACAAAAATTAGTCTAGGGTTGTGGCCCATGCCTGTAGTCCCAGCTAACTGGGAGGTTAAGGTGGGAATGTCACTTGAGCCTGGGAGGTCAAGACTGTCGTGAGCCATGATTGCGTCACTGCACTCTAGCCTGGACGACAGAGAGCATCCCTGTTTCCAAAAAAAGAAAAGAAAAAAAATTAGAATAGTTTTCTAATTCTGTAGAGAATGTTATTGGCAGTTTAATAGAAATAGCATTGAATATGTAGATTTCTTTGGGCAGGATGGCCATTTTAATGATATTGATTTTTCCTATCTATGAGCATGGAATGTTTTTGCATTTGCTTGTGTCATCTTTGATTTCTTTCAGCAGTGTTTTTTGGTGCTCCTTGTAGAGATCTTTCACCTCCCTGGTTAGCTGTATTCTCATGTACTTTGTTCATTTTTACGGTTTTTGTGAATGGGATTGTGTTCTTCATTTGGCTCTCAGTTTGGATGTTGTTGGTGTCTAGGAATGCTACTGATTTCTGTACATTAATTTTGTATGCCAAAACTTTGCTGAAGTCTATCAGATGAAAGAAGTTTTGGGAAGATACTGCTGAGTTTTCTAGGTATGGAATTGTATCATCTCCAAACAGGAATAGTTTGACTTCATCTCTTCCTATTTCAATGCCTTTTATTTCTTTCTCCTGCCTGATTTTTCTAGCCAGAACTTCCTTTACCATGTTGAATATGAGTAGTGAGAGAGGGCATGCTTGTCTTGTTCCAGTTTTCAAGGCAAGTGCTTCCAAATTTTGCTTATTCAGTATGACGTTGGTTATGGGTTTGACATAGATGGCTCTTATTATTTCAAAGTATGTTTATTCAATGCCTTGTTTGTTGAGGGTTTTTGAAGTGAAGAGATGTTGAATTTAATCAAAAACAATTTCTGTGTCTATTAAGATAATCATGTGTTTTTTTAAAATTTGATGAGTCACATTTATTGATTTGAGTCTATTGAACCAACCTTGCGTCCCAGGAATAAAGCCTACTTCTATGGTGGATTAGCTTTTTGATGCACTGCTGGATTCAGTTTGTTAGTAGTGTGTTGAGCATGTTTGCGTCTACTTTTATCAAGGATATTGGCCTCAGTTTTTGTTGTTGTTGTTGTGTCTCTACCAGGTTTTGGTGTTAGGATGATCCTGACCTGATAGAATGAGTTAGGAAGGAGCCCCTCCTCCTCAATTTTTTGGAATAGTTTCAGTAGGAATGGTACTAGCTCTTCTTTATATATCTGATAGAATTCAGCTGTGAATCTGTTGGCCCTGGCTTTTTTTAGGGTGGGTGGTGGCAGGGTGGGGGGCAGGCTTTTTATCACTGATTCAATTTTGGAACCCAACTGGTGTTCTCAGAGATTTAATTTCTACTTGGTTTAGTCTTGTGAGGTTGTATATGTTCAGGAATTTGTGCATTACTTTTAGATTTTCTAACATGTGTGGATAGAATTACTCCTACTAGTCTCTGAGGAGTTTTTGTATTTTTGTGGGGGTAAATGGTAATGTCCCCTTTGTCATTTTTGACTGTCTTTATTTAGATCTGCTTTTTACCTTTATTACTTTTTTCAAAAAATCAACTCTTGATTCTTTGCTCTTTTGCATTGTTTTACACATCACAATTTCCTTCAGTTCAGCTTTGATTTGGTTATATATTTTCTTCTGTGAACTTTGAGGTTAGTTTGCTCTGGTTTCTCTATGTCATCCAGTTGTGATGTTGTGTTTCTAATTTGAAATCTTTCTAACTTTTTGATGTGAGTGTTCAGTACTATAAATCTCCCTCTTGACACTGCCTTAGCTGTCTCCCAGAGATTCTGGTATATTGCATCTTTGTTCTCATTAATTTCAAATAATTTCTTGATTTCTGCCTTATTTTCATTATTTACTCAAATGTCATTCAGGAGTAGGTTAACTCCCATGTAGTTATATGGTTTTCAGTGATTTTCTTAGTATTGATTTCTATTTTTATTGGGCTGTAGTGTGACAGCATGGTTGGTATGATTTTGTGTGGTTTCTTTTTTTTTAGTTGCTAAGAATTGTTTTATGGCCCATGGTCGATTTTAAACTATGTGCCAGGTGTAGCTTAGAAGAATGTATATTCTTTTTTTTTTTTTTTTTAATTGGGAAGACTGTTCTGTAGATGTTTATTAGGTCCACTTGGTAAAGTGTCATGTTCAGGTCCTGAATATATTTGTTAATGTTTTGCCTCAATGATCTGTCTGTCAGTGGGATATTGAAGCCTCCCAATATTATGGTGTGGTAATCTAAGTCTCTTTGTAGGATTCTGTGAGCTTGCTTTATGAATCTGGGTGCTTCTGTACTGGCTGCATATATATGTAGGATAGTTATTTTTTCTTGTTGAATTGAACCCTTTACTATTATGTAATACACTTTGTCTTTTTTGATCTTCATTGAAGTCTATTTTGTCTGAAATTAGAATAGTCACCCCAGATTTTTCTGTTTTCCTTTTGCTTGATAGATTTATTTTGCCATATCTCTTTACTTTGAGCCTGTAGGTGTCATTGAATGTGAGATGGATCTCTCAAAGACAGCATACCGTTGTGTTTTACTTCTTCACCCAACTTACTACTCTGTGCCTTTTAATTGGGATAATTATATCATTTACATTCAAGATTAGTATTGACGTGTATGGAATAGTTCATGTTATCATGTTGTTAACTGGTTACTGTTCAGACTTGTTAGTGTGGTTGTTTTATAGTGCCAGTGGTCTATGTATTTTAAGTGTATCTTTCTAGTGGCAAGTATTGGTCTTTCTTTTCCATGTTTAGCACTCCCTTCAGGACCTCTTGTAAGACAAGTCTGCCAATAAATTCTCTTAACTTTTGCTTGTCTGAGAAGGATCTTATTTCTTAACTTTTGAAGCTTAGTTTGGTTGGATATAAAATTCATGTTTGGAAATTCTTTTCTTTAAAAATGCTGAATACAGGCCCTCATTCTTTTCTGGCTCTTAGAGTTTATGATTAAAGTCCTTCTGTTAGCCTAAAGGCATTACAGGTAATTTTCCCATTCTCTTCAGTTGCTTTTAATATTTTTTTCTTTCATTTTGACTTTGGAGAATCTAATGACTATGTGTCTTGGGGATGTTCTACTTGTGTAGTATTTCACAGGGTTTCTTTCCATTTCCTAAATTTGAACTTTGGCCTCTGTAGTGAGGTTGGAAAAATTTTCATGAACGATATTAAAAAAATATGTTTTCCAACTAGCTTGCTTTCTTTTCCTGTCTCTCAGAAATGCCAGTGAGTCATAGATTTGATCTCTTTACATAAATCTGTGTTTTCAGATTTTCAGAGGTTTTGTTCATTATTCTTTACTTTTTTTTCCTTTATTTTATCTGATCAGGTTATGTCAGAGAGCAGGTCTTTGAGCTCTGAGATTCTTCTATCTCCTTAATGCTATTGATCCCCATTCCTATCTATATTCTGAATTCCATTTCTGGTAATTTCAGGCATTTCAACTTGGTTAATAATCATTTCTGGGAAACTACTGCACTCATTTAGAGGTAAGAAGACACTCTGGCTTTTTGAGTTTCCAGAGTTCTCGTCTTGTGCTGATTCTTTCTCATCTGTGTGGCCTGATAGTCCTTCAGTTTTTGACACTGATATCCTTTTGATGGGTTTGTTTTTTGTTTTGCTTTTATCTTATTAAATGTCCTTGGGTGTTTGATTGTGGTATAAGGTGAATTTAGTCAGTTGGATTTGTTTCCAGTGAACTTTTTTTTTGGTGAGGGCAAGGCCCAACTCAGCGCTCCTGGGTTGTGTGCACTCATTCTGGGGGGCTGGTACTGGGCCTCTGGCTTTGTTCTCTCACCCTTCAATGTTGGTAAACTGCTTCACTGGAGGGTTTGAGGTGTTCCCAGACCACTGACCACAACCTTCCAAAGAGTGATGCCAACCAGTGAGACCCTTTTTCAGGCAGTGGCAGAGGGATTTGTGTTCATTTTATGTGACAGCAGAAACAGCAGCATGGTTGGGCGCATGCCCATCAGCTGGGACAGGGTGCCAGCAGTCCCAGAGCTGCCAGCTTCCTCACAGGAGGAGGCACTTTGGGAGGCATGAAGCTGCTGGAGTCTGTGCACACGTCCACACCCATGACAGTATTGATGCAGGGGTAGGGCACAGGTGGCACAAGTCTGGTGACCTCCATGTGCACATTCATGGCAGTGTTGGTGGCGGTGGCTTGGGGCATGGCACAGGGCTACCAGTTTTCCTCTGTGTGTCCATGCCTGTGGCAGTGGCAACAAAGAGTGAGGATTGGGGCCACTGGTGAACACGTTCATGTTTGGGCTGGCAATGGCAGCATGGCATCACGGTACTGCAATGGCATGGGGGAGCAGGTATGCTCTAGTGGACAGCAGTGGTACAGTGTGGTATATGGACCCTCATGTGCCAGCAGGGAAGGGGAGGAAAGGTTGTCCATGCAAATGCATGCTGGTAAAGCAATGGGGGTGACTGTGGGCACGTCCATGCTGGCAAGGTGGCACAGGGGAGGCTGTGCTGAGGGGGGATTTGGGTGGGCTGGTGCATGTTGTCAGGGGCCACTTGTTGAAGCTGGCTGATGGTCATGTAGAGTCTGGCAGTATAAGAACTATGATTTGTGCCCTTGGGAGGCATCCAGGTTGGGCATCCAAGTCTGCACTGCAAATAGGCACAGCCAGGCTGGGGCCCTGGGACAGGCCAGCAAACAGAAGAGTGCTCAGGTCAGACTAGTCCTATCTCACAGGTAGATTGCCCTACTCTATTCAGGTCTAACAGTCCCGTTAAGGCTAGAGTCTTCTAGAGGAGTATGGCAAGCCTTTGGGGATGGCTGTCCCTTGCCACGCTCCCCTGCAGATATTTCTGCATCAAACACTCTGGGCTCTGCACAGGCTATAGGCCTGCTCCTACTACCTCTAAGTAGCAGCCCCTGCCAGCTTAAGTGCCTTTGGGGGCTGTGGGGTCTCCTGTTGCCAGGATTCCAGGGGTCTATGGCAAGACGGAGTTGCTAACCATGTGCCCAACTCACCCCTTACCTAGGAGTAGTTGGGATCCAGGAATGAGTCCTGGTGCGTGGTATTGCTGAGAGCATTCCCTGCTTCTTCACCCTTCAGCCCAGTATCTGTGTCCTCCCTCTATTCACTCTCAATGTCTTCATTCCAAAGATCTGCTCAGAGTATGCTAGTCTTCCCAGTGTCCTGGTTCCTCAGTGGCAGATGCTCCTGCTAGCTGTGTCTAGTCAGTCATCTTGCCTTGTGAGATTCTCTCATTTCTTTTACTATGAGAACAATTTCTGTATTGGAAGACTATTTTATAAAGATTGGCAAGGTCAATCAGTAAATTTTATCATAATGGCTAAACAAATTAACACAGGTTGACTTGAGAACACCGCAAAAAATAACAGGACTTTCATTTTCAACTTTGGTCCATCTTACCGATATTCCAACTACACACTTTTTGAACAGTGCATGTTTTTTTTTTTTTCATTCAAGTCAATGTGAAGCAATCAGACACTTTCATATCCATAGAATGCTATCCTTTTTTAAAAAGAGCTGTTTTTAGTAACTTAACATGGCACCCAGATAAAATAACAAACGAAGTCCTGTGGAATTACAGAGAGATTAGCTCCACTGTCTGTCATCACATTTTCATCACAATGTACTTTATGGTTAGCTATGGGACATCCAGAAGCTGTGTAAGTATTTAGAGGTAAAAGATAAAGTAATATTATAATGTTTAAAAAATGTTGCAAGATTAGTGTCATATGGCAATAGATGTTCTAGGCCTTCTCCATTCTCTTCAAGCCCTGAATATAGCCATTTTCTCTTACATGTAGCTGATGAATTGTTTGCCTCTTACTGGATGATATGAGTGCTTTTTGATATGTAGTCCTTCAACTTTTTCATTTTCTGTTTTAAATTACTTCAAATTCTACTTCTAGCATTTCTATAGAAATATTAATAAAACATTGACTTGCAGACATGCATATTATTTTCACTAATGATAATAACAAAACTTAGAAATAACTTAAATGCACATCACATGAATTGAGATGATGAAACTTGGAATAGCTACATAAAGGGTATTCTGTCTGGCACTCTGAAAAAAGAGAGATCTATATGTAAATTGACAAGTGACAGTAAAGATAGCAGATAAAAAAGTACATATTTCATCCTATTTGTATTAAATAATAATAAATTATGTATGCTAACTCATGCCTAGAAAAATACAGAGGAACTGATGGCAACTTTGACCAACAGTTACCCATGGCAGAATGATCCAGTTATGGGATAAATTCATTTTCTCCTTTTCTAAATTTCTATGGTGTTACATTTTTAATATATATCAACTTAAATTTGTAGTTAGCAAAAAATAAAAGTATTTATAAAAATATTGTATAGTGGCTTTTCTCTTTTTCAAACTCGTCTCAGGGTAATTTGAATGCTGTCATCATTAACAAGACTGTTCTATGTCTTTCACAAGAGTTTGGAATCTCATTCTCTTCTCACTATTCCAGAGCCACACTTCCTCAATTATTTTATCATATACCTGCATCTTCAGATTTGCACTGTGGCTTACAATATTCTTAGGTTTCATAAAATAAGTATTTGCCCAAATGAAATAAAATAAGCAACAAGTAAATAAGTGCATAAATAACAATTTTTGAAAACATGTTTTTATATTTTCTTCTCCAGCAAAATTCTAAAATAAGTTGTATCTACTTTATTCATCTACTTTCTCAATTTTCCTATCATTTCTTCCCTCATTGGTTCTATACTATCCATTGAAAGCTTAAAAATCATGAGCAATTTTGTAATCATGTAACCTAAGGGTTGGAAAACTAATTCTGAAATGTCCAGACAGTAAAGATGTTAGTCTTTGCTGATCATACAGGTTCTGCCACAACTAAACTCTGCTGTTATAGTAAGAAAGCTCCAACAGACAAAATATTTGATAAATAACCATAGCTGTGTTCAAATAAAGTTATATATATATAGGAAGCAGACTGGATTTGACCTGTGATCTATAATTTGCAGGCTTCTGATATAGTCTAAGAGCTAATTTGCAATTATCGTTCATCATTAGTTCACTAAAGCATTTGACACTGCTTCCTTATTTTTAAATCTCCTCTCCGGACAGACACTTTGGGCTTACCAAATGTCCCATGGACTCTTCTGCATTTCCAGTTCACCGTTGCAGTTAAGATTGGAGCACATGACTTATTATGGCCAACAGATTTGAGTGGAAGTGAGATGTGTTCTTTCTCGGCTCCCTGACAAAGTTAAAAATGAGGGTATGAATTCTCTACGCACTCCCTCTTGTTTGTGTTGAGAGAGGAAAAGGACTCCAAAACGTCAGCATGGCAGGATGAATGCCCCCAGGATTTCTGGTCACAATAGAGATGAGATGCTAAGAAGAGAATGCTCATAACCATCAAGGCAACAACAACAACAGCAACAACAAAAACACTTTTCTGTGTTAGGAGTCCGAGATAGCAGACTTTATCAGTTACATCACAAGAAAGCCTATCCAGATCTTTCAACAAGGGTATACCTACAAATGGTTACCTTCATGTTTCTCCTTCTTGAAGTTTCTTTATTTTAACTAATTTTGAAATTTATATTCTTCCTAAAGAAACTGTGGTACGTATGTATGTATGTGTATATATATATATACACACACACACACACAAACTAGAATATTATTCAACTATAACATAATAAGATCCTGTCATTTGTAACAACATAAATGAGGCTGGGGAACATTTTGTTAAATAAAGCTAGGTACAGAAAGATGAAAATTGCATGTTCTCACTCATATGTGAGAGCTAAAATTGTTGATCTCATGGAGGTAGAGAATAGAATGGTGGCTACCGTAGGTTGAGAATGATGATGACGGGGATGAAGAGAGGTTGGTTAATTGGGTGCAAAACTACAGTTAGCTAGAAGGAATAAGTTCTAATGCTCAACAACATAGTAGGGCGATTACAGCTAAAAATATTTATTATATATTTCAAAATAGCTACAAGAGAAGTTTTGGAATATTCCTAATACAAAGAAATAATAAATATTTGAGGTGATGGATATCCCACTGACCTAAATGTGATCATTACATGTTGTATACATCTATCAAAATATTGTATGTATCATATGTATAATTATTACCTAACAATAAAAAATGTATATATTTTACCAACTATAGGTTATATTGTCCTTTGTTTCTATATCTTATTGTTTTGCTTTATTCTCTCTCTTTTCTGACTCTGATTAACAGTAGGTTATATCTTTTGATGTTATTCCAAAGAAAGACTCTGTTTCCAAATCATTTTAGTCTTTTCATCAAAATACAAACTTTTTTGACACCTCTTTAATTTCTTTCCTTTGTGACCTTCATTTTGTTGTTAAAGTCATATATATCCTTTTCAATATTTTTTGTTTCATTAATTTTTCAGTTCCATAATTTCTATTATTATTATTCATCATTTCTATATCACTATTGGGATTTTCTATGCTTTTATTCACTGGATCTATATTTCCTTTTCTCTTTTTGAGCAGAAAAATATGTATTAAAATCTTTGTCTACTTACTGCAACACATTTGCCATATCAGGTGATACACCTGTTGACTGTCTTTTTTTGAGAATGAGTCTTTGCATGTTGAAAAATTTGCATTTTGTCCTTAACATTGTAAATATTACATTTTGGATTACATATATTTCTATGAATAATTCTGAATTATTTTGCTTTAGCGGGTAATTAAACTTGTTTCCAACTAAACTATAAAAGCTGGTTTTGTGATAACATCTCCGATCTCGGTGTAATTTTTAAATTTGTATGGCTAATTTTATCCCATGCAAGTGTGGTTCAGAGGTTAGTCAGAAATTTGAGCAGAGTTTATACATAAAATATGTGGCTCATCCTCTCCGACCCTCTCCTTTCTTGAACTTTGCCTTTATTTTCAAGAAAATAGCTCTTTCTATCAGAAAGGCTGTGGTTTGCATTCTATCTGTATTTATTTATTCATTCTGTCATTCAATTACCATCATCTGTTGGCCTTTTCTCATGCTAAAAACAAAATCTTGCTAGTGTATATTGACAAACCCTGAGAAATATTTATCTTTATGGATTCTGTTGGTGCTAGACCAAGAAGAAAGTATATTAGTGAGTAGGCTGAATTTATGGCATTGGGTAAACATGCTGTAGATTCTAGATTTAACATACTAGCTTGAAACTCTGTATGCTCCGTTACTTGATTAAAACCTGTACTTATCCTTAGCCCAGACTAAATGCACTTGATACGACAGAAATTTCTTACTATAATGAAGAGGTAGAAATCTAAATAATTCAGTAGCTAGGGACGTTGACATGTATTTACTATATGTTAAATGTTGGAAAGTTCTGTAGTTATTACTGCTGTCTGTGGACTAGAATATTGCTAGAAATTTTAGAAGGTATTCATATAAGGAATGTTTTTATCTGCAAGAGACAACCTAACTATAGGGACAGAGTCTTGTTACTGAGTTAGAAAGAAGTTCAAAGATAAAAATTCGTGAGTGCTGCTTTTAAGGATGAAGTCACAGAGCCAGCATTTTTGTGACCCTTCTGATTTATTTTATCATGGTTATAATATGGCTTTTCTACTTTACCTTTACATCTGCTTTCAAGGCAGAAATAAAGTGACTAGGTCAGTCATTTTAACCTTTTAATCTAGACAGCAAAAATATCTCCATAAACACCCCCTCCCCAACAAAGACTTCCTTAAATATCTAATTTGCTAGATCAAAGTAACATAACCACTTCTATCTGCAAAGCAGATTGGGTAAGAGAACAAGATTGTCATAATTGGTTTAAATACACAAATCTCTTTCCATTGGCATATTGCCCCTCTGAAATGCTTTGTGGTTACGTAAGCCACGTTTCAGTGATGAATTGATATTAAATAAATATCTGACAATGTTTTTGAAAGGAAGAAAAGGAGTCCAGAATACCCGAGGCTACATAAAGTTAAATGTTGTTGTCACATGTAGCAATGCCAATGTGGTAATCAAAGTGACTTGCCCCACAGGTATATTTAGTGATTATTAGTAAGTAATGAAATTCCAAGGACTGAAATAAATAGATAACCTACTAAGATTGATTTTGTATTTTATTAAGGAAAAGGTCTATGTTTGTTATAGGAAAACCAAGAGTCAAAAAAATATATAGAGTGATGGTAACTTTCCTTATTTCAGGACAGGATTCAGATAAAAAACAACATCTTTCAAATGAAGAAAAATCTATAACTCTTTGAGAAATGAGACTGCAATAACATGATTATATACTGTGAATTCATCCTAAACTTCCCCAAAGGACCTAAAACAACTCAACTAGGTAACTTTGCCAGTAGAAGGTAAATAGTTTTGAACAGCACCCCTTAGCAAACACCAATTCTAAGTAAGCTAGAACAGGTCCAGCAGTCGAGGTCAAGGGGACAGATGTTTAAAGGATGTCTAACATAATTTTCCTCGTGATAGGATAAGTAAGACTGAATGTGTCATTTGAACACGTATCCTAAAGACCTGGCAGTAGGCCACGTATGATGGCTCATGCCTGTAATCGCAACATTTTGGGAGACCAAAGCAGGAGGATGGCTTAAGGCCATGAGCTGGAGATCAGCCTGAGCAAAAAAGTGAGACCTCTTCTCTACTAAACATTTTTTTTTAAATGTAGCTGGGTATGGTGGAGCACTACTGTAGTTCCAGCTACTTGGGAGGCTGAGGTGGGAGGACCACTTGAGCTCAGGAGTTTGAAGCTGCAATGAGCTGTGATCATACAACTGCACTGCCGCCTGGGTAACAGAGCAAGACCTCATCTCTTTAAAAAATAATAAAAAATAAGTGAAATTAAAATTTAAAAATATCTGGCAGAATTAATAACTCACTGATATACCAGGTTAAGACTACTATAGGAGAAAAGGGCAGTAATTTTTAAAATAACGTCCTGTGTAAATCACAGCTATTAGCATCGACATAAAGACATTAAAGAATGAGGAAAGGTGATCCTTATTCCATTTTTATATCAGACTCTATATTGCCTGATACAAAAGTTAAATGTGTCTTGGAGAAACACAATGGAATATTGTAAGTTTAATCATATCATCATTCCATTGCAGTCGTTCTTCCAGATATGGTCTATTGTAGAAACAAATCAATTTAGTTGGCAAGCAGCTATTGACCTGACAAATACTTTTTCTCCATTTCAGTAAGATAAAATAGCACAAGAGGATTGCTTTTACCTTACAAGCCTAGAAATAAAATGTTATCATTTGTTTCAGGGTTATTCACCCTCTGCACAGGGCTACCAGTAGCCCTTAAGCAATTGCTATAGTTTAGATGTTTGTCCTCCAAACCTCATGTTTAAATTTGATTCACAACACTGGATGTGAAGTCTAATGGATACATTTTATGAAATGTGTTAGGTGATTTCACTGTTGTACAAACATGGTAGAGTGTACTTACACAAACTCGATGGCATATCTTACTACATCTCTGGGTTTTATGATATACCCTATTGCTTCTAGGCTACAAACCTGTAAATCATCTACTGAATATTAATGGGAACACAATGGTAAATATGTGTATATCTAAACATAGAAAAAGTACAGTAAAGTCATGGTATAAAGTATTAAAAATGTTATAGCTATACTGAGTGCTTACATGAATGGAGCTTGCATGACTGGGAGTTGATCTGGGTAAGTTAATGATGGGTGAATGAGACAGTCTAGAACATTATTGTACACTACTGTAGACTTTACAAACACTGTACACTTAGAGTACACTAAATTTACAAAAAAATATCTTCAATAATAACAAACTTAGCTTACTATATTTTTCCTTATAAACTTTTAAATATTTTAAGTCTTTTAACTTTTTAACTCTTTTGTAATAGCACAGCTGAAAACACAAACACATGGTATGATGTACATAAATAGTTTTTAATACTTACTCTATAAGATTTTGTCTATTTTTAAAAACTTTTCATGGTTTTTTTTTTTTTTTTTTGGAAAAACTAATGCACAAACACATACATTAACCTAGGCCTACACAGCGTTAGGATCATCTTTATCACTATCTACCACCTCCACATCGCATTGAAAGGTCTTCAGGGGCAGTAACATCTGTGGAGTTGTCATATTCCATTATAACAGTGCCTTCTTCTAAAATATCTCCTGAAAGACCTGCCTGAGGCTGCTTTACAGTTAATTTTATAGATAGATAGATACATAGATAGATAGGAGTGCACTGTAAGATTACAATACAATGTATAACACAGTAAATGCATGAATAATTAACAAGTCATTTATTACAATTATCAAGTATTTTTCACAGTTCATAATTGTATGTGCTATACTTTTATAGGACTAGCAGCATAGTAGGCTTGTTTACACCGGCATCACCAGAGACATGTGAGTAACGCATTCCACTACAACCTTATGAAGGCTATGACTTTGGCAGATTAAAATAATTTTTCAGTTTCATTATAATCTTTTAGGACCACCACTCTATACTAAAAGGTATAGAGAGTCTATGTTGACTGAAATGTCATCATGGAGTGTATAACTGTATTCTGAGACTGAGAATAAATCACACAAAGTTACAGGAGTCTGCTACATGAAGGAACTTTTTTGACAGGCCAAGAATCTGGAACTTGCCAGTCTTTTCCTTCTGAGACGACAAGGCAAGATGCGGTATCCTCAACCGCTAAGAAAAGAGCCTGCTGATAGTTTAGGAGGGACCATATATCACCTTTGAGCAGAGTGCTCCAACATATTACCTGAGACATCCCCAAAGTAACCAGCTTTCCATGGTGTTCCATGCTAGAAAGGCAGCTTTTCCAGGCTGTGCCTCTTCTACTTTGCACTTACAATCTAGGGTCAATGTGGCTCAATGTATCTATGCTCACTGATGGTAAGCTAACGTGAGAGAGAGCCCAGGTGAGGACCCCAGGGATCTGAAGCTATGTAGTGCACTCTTCCAGTAATAACTCTGTGATTATCCTTTGACAACAGTTCTTGACTTGCTAGGGACCATTTAGGAGGTTCGGCATATATCCCTGGGGCATCAAATGACTGCTTGGTTTGTTGTTGTTTTTGTTTCTAGTAGTTCACCCTGTACTGGATGTAAACGAATCCACTCATCTATTAGATCCAGATCTCAGAGTAGCACTTCATCATCAGAGGGATGTGGGCTATATAAAAGACTGAACCCAGGTATTTCTTTAAAGTATAAGAAAGTCACATAACCAGCTTATTCACATTCCTAGTGTGCCAATTTCTGCTACATTCTTGCCCTCCCTTAACCCATACTGATAGCCTCATGTGGATTTCCTTAGGGTAATTTAACTGAGGAATAAAAATTTAATCCTAGTTTGGTTTATACGACTCCATATGCTATGATTGCAACAGCTGATTTATGCAGGGGTGGTATTGCAACCCCTCTGCAGGTAGTCCTGAAGAACACTGGGGAGCTCTAAACTGTATATTTCAGTGTTACTCCTTGACAGGATAGAAAGAAGGACTGAGTAAGATTCTGCCGTGACTCTGGGTCCCACTAATACCTTGCCTGTGTGTGTGTCTCTGAGGATACCCAATTCAGAAAAACCTCTAAATAATGAAGTTGATGGAAATTGTCATGTATATGTTTATATATTTTAATAAATTCCTTGTATTCACTCCTTCACCTTCAGTATTTTATATGTTTTAGTGGTTAGTTTTATAATTAACTACACAGTTGTTCTATAATCTTCAGAAAATAACAGTGATAGAATTTGAAGAAGAATTTACATTATATAGACATTCTGAACCTGGACTGTGTACAGTTACTTATAAAAATTTTGTCTACTTGGGAAGAGTGTAAATTCATTTTTAGTTGTAACAGGAGTAGCTGCATTATATACAATGGGAATATTTGTGTGCGGGGGGAGGGATGCAACGTATAAAAATAATTTGTATAGATGTCAAACAACAAAAAGGATATTTGTTTATTCTTATGCCAGGAGGCAACTCAAGCTAAAGTTAATATTCTGTTTCCCATATTCCTTTCTTTTACACATGCTCTGGAATCTATAGCTTTTGCAAATAACCAGTGCGTAACCAACTTGATGCTTCCTCTCAGAAACTTAAATAATGCAAAAATCCTACAAATTGAAGAACCCCTCAACATAGCAGCATGTGTTCAGGGCTATGGCATTCAGAAATACTGCAGGGAATGTAGTGGAAGAAGCCACATGGCAGTGTTCTCAGTAGATGGCCACTGCTGTGGATCTTGTGCTTGGTTCCTGGAAAGCGTGGCTCCTTGATACACTTTCATTGAATTTCGTTGCCTCCAAGTTAATGAGGCTATTTCTATTTCTTTTTTACTATTGACTGGAAGTGTAACCATCATATAGAATCTAGGGAGAAGAGTACTGGTCAAGCTGTTTGTAGACTTCTGTTGGATATCCAATATCATTCATCCATAGTTAATCTTGAAATACACCTCTGTACGTGCACGCACACATTACTCCCTCCTCCTGAAAAGTCTTATTTGCTTTGAATTGCCAATAATATTCTGTCTCCTCTCTTGTCCAAGTTCCCTGATGACATGAAGCAAACTATCATTTACTATCATCTTCCATAATCTCATTTATCACCATATATATACATGTTTGTAGTATATATAGATGTTTTTAGCTGTACCAGTTTATTTACCATTCTCTGACTTTTCCACTACAGCGTTACCCTTATGCCTTAACCTGAAGTGCTTTTCCACCATTTCTTCTTTATTTTGGCAGATATTGATTGTACATCAGTATGTAGTTTAAATTCTAACACATTTCATAAAAACTTTAATTTGTAATTTAATTCCTTATTTTTTATTATCAGAGCATTTTGATTATTTTATTTAAAATAATTATTTCAATATGCCTTGTAGTAACAGTATTGTCTATTGAGATATTTAAGGACCAAGACTACTTTTTCATTATCACTCTATGTTTTTTTCTCTTGGAATGATTCTTCTAATATCATACATACCCAACTACCATTTGTTCATTAACTTATAGTCAAGAATGGCTTGGTCAAAGAAGGCCAGCATAACTCGTTTTAAATAATTGGCCATGACAACAATATAGAAACGAAAACTTTATACTTATACTTACTACATTTATTTCTTTGTAATTTTCAAAGCTGTATTGAAGTACAACATACATACCCAAAGGTACCCAGATTCTAATTTTATAGCAAGTTAATTTTTACCAAGGAAATCTTCATAACAGGCCTGCTAGTCAAGAAATAGAATGTTATTAGCACATCAGAATATGCTTTTTTTTTTTAACCTCTGCCCCTTACAACTTCTTCTTTCTTCCCCAAAGTTAATTACTATCCTGAATTGAAAGAAACAGCTTTTGGTTCAATTTATTCTGTATAAGTTTTTTATTTTTTTCTATCTTATTAGTTTCTGATACATAAATACTATTTATTTTCTTATATTTTTAATTTTTTCTCTCTTGATAACATTTTCTTAAGGTGAATGCTTGTCAAATACATTTTGAATATATGTTCTTCATATTGGCCTTTAAAAAAGCATGTTTTTCAAGTCCTTACTTTGACTTTACCCTGTATTTTTGTCAATTTCACATTTTAATTAATATATACTTTAAATGATTTGTAATTTTAGTATGTTGTCTTTCTTGACTTGAGCTATAAATATGTGTGTTAATTTTCAAACACATGGAGATTTTCTAGCTTCCTGTCATTCATTCCTTGCCAATTCCACAGTGGTCAAAATCAACATTCTCAAAAGTATATAATGCAGATACTATCAATATGGAAATCTTCCTGAGAACTTATAAACCACACACATACTTCAGTCTTTCATAAAAATCAACCAGACAATTGTTAATTTGGTTGAGAAAATATTTTCTTAGTAATATAATATTGTCTATATTGTGTACCACAGCCTGAGACAGGTGCATAAACATACCCCCAAAATAATTGTAGGTATATGTATTTCTCCTTTCTTCCTTTTTTTTTTTTTCTTTTTTTCTTTTTTTTGCAACAGAGTTTCTCTCTGTAGCCCAGACTGAAGTGCAGTGGTGCCATCTCAGCTCACTACAACCTTCACTTTCCAGGTTCAAGCAATTCTCCTGCCTCAGCCTCCAGAGTAGCTGGGATTACAAGCACATGCCACCACACCCGGCTAATTTTTGTATTTTTAGTAGACAGAGGATTTCACCTTGTTGGCCATGTTGGTCTTGAACTCCTGACCTCAGGTCAGATCCACCTGAATGTCAGAATTACAGGCGTGAGATACCGTGCCCGGTCATTTCTGACACTATA
Organism: Chlorocebus sabaeus; assembly: GCF_047675955.1. Lineage (NCBI taxonomy): Eukaryota > Metazoa > Chordata > Mammalia > Primates > Cercopithecidae > Chlorocebus > Chlorocebus sabaeus. The sequence goes on from NC_132919.1 coordinate 45,140,101, forward strand.
TGTTTTATATATTTTAGGGTATGTTTTGTAATGCTCAAAAATCTTACATTTTATATCTCTCTGGTATTTACTTTTTAGCATATAATGGCCTTTTCTCCTGTAAAGTTTTTTAGTTCTAATTTTTCCGTATTGCAGTAGCACCACAATTTTGTTGTTTAATTTTGCTTAGAATATATTTTTATTTATGCGTAAATCTTCTTATTTAATGTAGAGTTGACTCTTTTAAGCAGAATGCAGTATTTTTTAATCTAAACTTTTGTCTTTCTATTGGAAAAAATTGGCTATTTACATGTAATGTAGAGAGTTATACATTTAGATTTAAATATACTATTCTACTACTTGCTCTCTATCTCATAATGTCTCTTTATTATCTTAATTATTATACATTATTTTACTTTTTATTTTAGCATCTTTCCTGGAGATTGCATCATAAATCTTTGATCTATCAGAGTCTATACAAGTCCAAATGTTTACCTCTTCCCAGCAAGAGAATGACTCTAGAACATTATAATAATATTTTTCACTCTCTACCAACTCATGCTATTACCTTCTGTTACATAAATTCCAGTATAATTGTTACATTGTTTTTGCAATCAATATTCTTTTAGATTTATAATGTTTATATGTATTTTTGTTGGTCTTTATCTTGTACCTCCAAACTTCCATATGGGATGATTTCTTTCTCTGTTAGGAAAACTTATTAGTGTATCTTTTAATGCCGGTCTTTTGTGTCTAAGTTTTATTTACCTGATAATGTTTAACCTCAACCATTTAATAACATTTTTTACATGGTATGGAATTTCAACTTGACCTTCCTTCGGCGACTCCCCATCCCAACAACAACTTGAAGATATAATCCAATTGATTTTGGACTCTCGCGTGTTTTAGTCTCATACTTACTCCTTTAAAGTCAATGTGACATTATAAGTCTGATTTTAATATTTTTATCATGACAATTTTACTTACGTCTTTTAAAAATATTTTTCAGATGAATATTACAGTGCTTCCTGATTTTGTGGCTTGATTTCTTTTAAATCACTTTGAGAAAATTCTCTTATTTTCATCTTCAAATATTTCATATTCTCTCTTATATCTCGCTTCTCCTGGGATTCTAAGGACCGTATCTTTTTCATGTCTATTTTGTTTCTATCTTCCATCCTCTTATTTTTACAAATGATATGGGATGAATTGTGTCTCCCACAGATTTATATGTTTAAGCCCCAACCTCCAATACTCCAGAATGTGACTATATTTGAAGATCTGCTCATTACAAAGGTGTTTGTGTTTAAATGGGTGTTCATTAGGGTAGGCCCTAACCGAATATGAACTGTATCCTTAAAAGAAGAGGAAATTTGGACACAGATGAGCATAGAGGAAAAGCCATTTGAAGACACTCATGCAAAAAAGCCAAGGAAAAATGTTTCAGAAGAAATTAACCCTGCTAATACCTTGGATTGGATTTCTAGCCTCCAGGACCATAAGAAAATATCTGTTATAGGGCCAGGTGTGGTGGCTCATGCCTGTAATCCCAGCACTTTTGGAGGCTGAGGTAGGTGGATCACCTGAGGCCAGTAGTTCAAGACTAGCCTGGCCCACATGGTGAAAACCTGTCTCTACTAAAAACACAAAAAAATTAGCTGGGCATGGTGGCGGTCTCCTATAATCCCATCTACTTGGAAAGCAGAAGCAGGAGAATCGCTGGAACCCTGGAGGTGGAGGTTGAGTTGAGTCAAGATCACGCCATTGCACTCCAACCTGGGCAACAAAAGCGAAACTCCATCTCAAAAAAAGAAAAAAAAAGGAAAAGAAAAGATAAGAAAAGATCCGTTGTTTAAGCCACTCAATCTGTGGTACTTTATTATTATAACAGTAATAGCAAACTAATATGTAATGCTTAATTACATATTTTTATTTCATATGTTTTTTACATAAATTTTTGTTGGTAAGTCTATCCTTTAGCAACTTAATTTTAAGTATTATGTTTTTCAGTTCTAGAATTTCTATTTGTTTATAGAGCTTTCTGTTCTCTCATATTTTTAGAAAAAAATTGAGAGTATTAATCTGAATTATTTGAAGTCTCTATCTGATAACTTTGCATGTGGGTTCAATGTACGTTCCTTTTAAGCTCACTATTTTTGGATTTTCATTACAAATAATGTCTCATTATATGCCTAACTTTTTTATTGTTATGTGTTAATAGGAAAAAATGTTAAAATTATATACATTTTGGGATTACCCCATTAAATATTTCTGTTAACTTCTTGTCTATGAGTAGAGGTGCTAGCAATCCTGATTACCTTAATCAAATAATTGATTTGAACATGTACTATAGTATTCATGAGGGCTGTTCTCTTTCAAGTTTGGTTTTGCATCTGGGTTATTGATTTTGAAGGTTCCACATAAAGCATAGAGGCCTTACCAAAGGATCAATCCTTTGACTTGGTGCACTCAAATTAATAGACTCCCTATATAATTGTGCTCTTGGAAACTTTTAATACTTCTCATTTTCTTAGAATTTAAGTATCTCTTTCACATTAAACTCAGCTAATACCTCCTTTAAAAAAATCACGTAAATTATCACTCAAGCAGCAGTTCTTTTTAGAATAAAAAGTGACACTAAAGGCAAATTGTATTTGCATATATTTAGAATAATTCTACATAAAAACTAGCTTTCCATTTGGGTGATGACATTTATTCCATTTTTATATTTTAGCTGGTTTGTGTGCGTGTGTGTGTGCGTGTGTTTGTGTGTGTATAGGAGTGCATATGTGTGTTATTGTTAGTTTTATTTTCTCTAGGTTGTCTCAAATCCTGTGCTAAGACAGATAGTTAGACATATAAATCTATAGTTAGATAATACTAATCTACTGTACAGTCATTTATTTTCATTTTGTTTTTTCTCAGAGGTCAAAGGTCATTTTATTGTTAAATTAACTTGCGTTTTCTTGATTACTGGTAAGTATGAACATTTTTGTAAGTTGACTGGTCATTCACACTGTGTTCTTTTACCATGTCTATTTTTATTGGTGCCAAATTTTCCTGTCATCCAATCTGTTTAAACCTATGGATTTTTAACATAAAATAAAGTGTCTTACTTTCAATTGTCTTAAGCAAACTGCACAAACACAGTACAGTTTAAACATAAACAATTATTTTTCCACTCAAATAAATTGTTAAAAGATAACCAGCAGACTTAGAAAGATTTGCTCATCTGTAAGCTGAGTTTTTATTGGCTTTCCTTTTTTTCTTTTCTTTTTTTTTTTTTTTTTTTTTTTTTTGATACAGGGTTTTACTTCCCAGACTGGAGTGCAATGCTGTGATCTCATCTCAGGGCAACCTTTGACTTTTGGACTCAAGTTATTTTCCTGCCCCAGCCTCCTGTGTAACTGGGACCACAGGCATGTACCCCCACACCTGGCTAATTTTTGTATTTTTAGTAGAGCCAGGGTTTTGTCCTGTTGCCCAGGCTGGTGTCGAACTCCTGGGCTCAAGTAATCCTCCCTCCTTGGCTTCCCAAAGTCCTGGGATTACAGGTGTGAGCCACCATGCCTGGTGAGCCTTTTCAGTTTCTAATAGGAAGGAAAGAAAATCGCCACGAGTTTACCATGTGACTTAATTACTTCATTTAAAAATTATATATCCGCACACACATCACTTTTTAAAGATAAATATACACTTTTTCGCGAAATATCAGGATGAGTGGTTTTTACTATTGATATGGGTTCTCAAGAGCTGATTATCTCCTTTGCTTTGCATTAAGCTGTAGAAAGTTATGGAGATGAGACTAAAAAAGCATTTTTTCTTGGTTGAGATTTATATATTGTGCTTCCTAATGGCTTTTTCATTCCAACAAATAATGACCCAATTCTCTTTGACAGAAATTCCTTAGAGTGTTTCTGCCATCATATGAATAAATAGCATTCATTCTTAATGTAGCATAGAATTACACTATGATGTAAATGAACTTATTGTTGATAATTTGTAACTGCTGCAAGTTTCTGTCAGAATACTGTCAGGATGCATTTGGCAAAACTTCCCAGATAACTGGCAAACAGAAAAGGCTAATTACATTTGGGATAATCGCAATGTGAATATACGCAAATCTAATCAGAGGGTAAAAGGTTCTAAAATGCTTTGTAAATCTTTAAGTGGTTTCTTAAGTGGAATTCCATGCTACACATGACGGGAACCAATGTGGTGATGGTTTTCAGACTACAACGTATATCTTCAAGAGTAGAAAATTCTGATAGAACAAAGGAACAGCAGTTAAAGTCAGCCACACACACACACATACACAAAAATTGCTTTTGGTTGAATACACTGTGTTTTCAAATAGACAGGCAGCTTGGGAGGAACCCAATGCTTGTGTTTCTGAAGATCTTAAAGTTAACTGCCATGTGTGATTTTTGTCAGCGCCTAGGAAATGATAGCAGTCAAAAACATCAAAACATTTTTGTGGATATATGATTGCTTGTTGGTCTGCAACATTCTTTCATACCTTGATAAGAGGTAAAAGTGATATGTCAGAAAATATATTTTGAGATACATCTATATCTATCTATCCATATATATATATATATATATATATATATATCAAAAATGCTAGTGAATTTGAAGGTTAAGAAATTCTTAAATAAATTGTGAACCTTCAGTAAGATGCCATTTTAATATTGCCCTGGGAATAAGAGTGTCTGAAGTCAATGCTAATGTAGGAATTTTAGGAAATGCAAACAGATTTTATTATGTTTAAGTTGTGATGATCTCCCTGCTATGTTAGCATAAAAACAGAAACCTCTATATACTTCTAATTCTTGTGTTTATGAATTTCTTAGACCCAGAGAACAGATATTAAATGTTTTATTTATTTTTTAAAACTTTATGTATGCATGTATGTATATATTTGTTTACTTATTCATTCATTCTTTTATTTATTTATTTTTGAGACAGGATCTCACTCTGTCCCCAAGGCTGGAGTGCAATGGCATGATCCTGGCTCAGTGTAGTTTCAATCTCCCAGGCTCAAACAATCCTCCCATTCAGTGTCCTGGAGTATCTGGGACCACAGGCACACACCATCACACTGGGCTAATTTTTGTTGTTGTTGTTGTTTTTGGTAGAGATGAGTTATCGTTACGTTGCCCAGGCTGGTGTTGAATTCCTGGGCTCAAGCTACCCTACTCACTTGGCCTCCCAAAGTGTTGGTATCACAGGCATGAGCCACTGCCCCAGCCCCTTGTTTTATATATTCTGAAATAACTTATCATGCATCTGAAGTATGAAATACCATACCGATAGCTCATACATTCAAGTCGAGGGGTCTCTGGGCTAATTAACATTTTGTCTTACTAAAGGGGCAACTGTTTTTTCTTTGTGTGAAGGGCATCTTGTCAGACTCCCAACAATATTGTTTCTTAAAATAATAGAAACCTTTCCAGTTTATGTAACAACTTTTGTCATTCTCCTATTACTCATGCTCTGAAAGAAAATATTTATTGGAATCCTTCAGCTTTAGTGGGGTGGGCAGAAAATCCTACTATATGGATGAGATTTGGAGTTTACAATTCTTTAAACTTATTTTGTAAATTCACATCACAGATTTATGACTATCAATAAACTGGCCACATTTAATTCCACAGTGTTTATTAAACTTGGGAAGAAAAATAATAGATGCCCAATAAACCCCTGCTTACTGTAATATATAATATGCATTACTGTAAATAATGAAACAAAGACAATAATAATAATATACTCTAATTGTAACAATAATAATGACAAATCCCTATATAGTTTACTCCATATAATAGGACTTTTCTTAATTTTTTACGTATTAGTTTATTTGTTTTTCAAAATATTCATATAATTAGGTACTATTTTTAGAGTGAGGAACCTAAAGCACAAAGGTTTTAAATAATATCCATGGAAAAATGGAATAACTATGATGGCATCCCATGTCCGTTGGATTGAATGCTCATGTTCTAACCTCTGTGTTATTCTAACTGTAAGAAGCTCAGTGTTCAAAAGTTCACACTCTCACAGAAAAATGGCACATCTTGAGAATGATGTGTTCTTAAAAGCAGAGTGTCCTAAGGCTGCAGAGAAAGAAAAGATGAAATTTTTGGAGGAGGAGAATGTGAAAGTCTTTGCAAAGGCTTTTGTTAGAAATATGTTGGATTTCAAAAGACAATGGTTACAATAAAAAAGGACAATATTGGCAATAGTGGGAGACTTGACTCTTTGTGAAATATTAAATAGCATTTAATTCTTGAGGATGATTCACTTATTCAGTGTGAGGATATGTTGGTACATTACCATTAAATAAGATCCACATTAAATTTAGATTTTCTACATATTTTCTTAATGTACTTTTTCAGCCATAATCGATCCAGGACACCACATTGAACATAAGTATCATGTCTCCCTAGGCTTCTTTTGGTTGTGACAATTTCTCAGCATTTCTTTGACTTTGATAACCTTGATACTTTTAGAAGAGTATTTTGCAGGTAGTTTGCAAAATGTTTCTCAGTTAACATTTATCTGAAGTTTCTGTCATGACTAGACTAGGAGTATATATTGCTGGGAGTAAGATCACAGAAATAAAATGCCATTTGAGTCACATCATATCAAGAATACATGCTATCAACATGACTTATCCCTGTCGATGTTAACCTTGATCACCTGGGTGACAATTTGTCAGATTTCTCCACCATAAAGTCACTCTTTTCCTCATACTGTACTCTTCGTAAGGAAGTCACTATCTGTTACCCACCCTGAAGTTGGATAATTATGTTCCACCTTCTCACTGGTGGGGTATCTACATAAACTTGAAATCCATTTTTTATGGGATACTTGTCTATTCTCCCTTATATACTTATATGTTAAATATTTATTTATGTCAATGTTAATGCTAGGATGCTTATTTTATATTTTGTGTTATAATCCAATACAACTGTATTGTTTACATTTTCTCAGATTTGGTTATTAGGAGCTCTTTTAGTTGACTTTTGTCCTGTGCTAGCTACTTTGATGTCTTCCCATACTTAAAGGGTTTCTTGGTTGTTGATGGTGGTGTTTGTCTGTTTTTAGGACGTTCTTGCTTTTTGGCAGTACAAGATTTTCCAGGTTGATCTTGTCTATTTTGTGCCCCAGTCATTGAATAGCCCATTTATCCAATGAGCTCTGGTTTATTTTTTATGGAATAGATTTAGAAACCTAAATCTGAGTCCTAGTGTTCTCATTCCTACCAGGGTGTCATGATTTCTGTGTCCTCTCAGCTGATGCAGCAAGGAAATATATGTGTGTCTACTAACCAGTGTACAGAAAGATATCTATACATATTTCCATGTGTAACCATCTGTACCTATATGAAGCAGATATAAGTTTAAGTTAAAGTCTCCAGTTCTAATATACTATTATATGGATCAATTTAGCTTCCTCCCCTTGCTCATTTGTAACATCCTACTCCAACAGTGAGAAGCCTGGCTCTCACAATTAGCAATCCACTTACATAATTGTTTAACTCCATTATACATGTATAGTGGTCAGAACTGTTAACCCGTAATCCATGTGAAACAACTTTATCAACTAAAGTACAGCGCTTATGTAAAGCTTCATGTCTGTTTAGTTTTGCAGACTTTCTCCATTTCAAAAGTTCCTTAGGTCAGAATTAGTTTTTCTCACTTCTTTCAGTGAGGTTGTTCACTGATTTTGTATGCAATTTAATTGATTTGTCACATTCTTCACTCCATCTTAGGTTTCTCCATCCTCCAACATAGTTTTTAAAATGTTTGCGTATTAAAGTTCAATATCTGTGCCATAAAGTCTTATAAATTTTTGATATATACATAGTGTTTTATGTACACCATTTCAGTATTACAGTTTTACAACCCTAAAGAAAAATCACTGGTCCTTTAGCTTTTCAACCTTTCATTTCTCCCTGAACTGCTGACAATCACTATTTATTATTTGTGGTGGCTCAATCATGGTCCCTAAAATTTATGTCCTTGTCCTAACCCTGGAACCTGTGAATACTACCATATTTGTAAAATGGATCTCGCAGATATAATTAATTAAACAGTCTCAAGATTAGGAGACTACCCTGAATGACACAGGTGAGCACTAAATCCAATGACAAATGTTCTTACGAGAAACAAACAGATAGAAGGCACTCAGAGAACAAAAGGAAGCAATCTGATTCTTGAGGCAGACAGGGGAGTGATGTGGTCACCAGCCAAAGAATGTTTGGATCTACCAGATGTTGGAAGATGTAAATAATGGATTGAGCTCCAGTGCCTCTGGAGGGAGCGCAGCCCTTCTGACACCTTGATTTCAGACTACCGGCCTTTGTAATGATGAAAGAATTTATTTCTGTTGTTTTAAGCTGCCAAATTTGTGGTAATTTGTTAGTGCAGCCACAGAAAACTAATATACTGTCACTATTGTTTTCCTTTTTCAGAATGACATGTAGTTGGACTCATACAGTATATAGCATTCACAGACTGGCTTATTTCACTTAGCAATATGCATTTAAAATTCTTCCATATATTTTCATGGCTTAATTTTTCTCATTTCTTATTGATAATAACTATTGTATGGGTGCTCCCCAGTTTGTTTATCTATTCACCTATTGAAGAATGTCTCGTCTTGGTTACTTCCCGTTTTTATCAATTATGAATAAATACCATTCATATGCATTTTTTTGTCTGGACATGCATATTTTAATAAGCTGGATAAAAATACAGTAGGGTGATTGCAGGATCACATGGCAAGACTGCATTTAATTTTATTAGAAACTGATGGTCTCTCTTCCAAAGTGGAAGTAGCATTTTGCATTTCCTTCAGCAATGCATGAAAATCCTTGTTCTGCATCATCATCAGTAACAATAATTATAATTTTTTTAAGTTAGCATTTCTTAATAAGTATGTAGTGTTATCTTATTGCTGTTTTAATTTGAGATTCCCTAGTGACAGATTATTTTGACCCTCTTTTCATATGATTATTGTCATTGGCATATCTTTATTGATAAAATATCTGTTCATATTATTTTGCCTATTGTTTTTCTTCTTGTTCAATTTAATTGTTCTTTGCATATTTTGGACAGATACATTTATTAAATATTTGCCTTTAAAATATATTCCTCCATTATGTTTCTTGACTATTCATTTTTATAATAGTATATTTAACAGATGAGAAGTTTTAATTTTAAAAAATTGCAAATTATCTTTTATTTTTTACTTTTTGGTTAATGGTTTTAGTTTTACACATTAAGACTCATCATCAGTTCCAAAGTCACATAATTTCTTCCATGTTTTCTTCTAGAAGTTTTATAGTTGCATGTTCTACACTTAGGTTTATGCTCCTTTTGAGTTAATTTAGGTAAAAGTGTAAGGTCTGTGTAGGGGTGTGTGTGTGTGTGCATATCTTTCTATTCTACTTTGCGTATGAAAGTTCAGTCATTTCAGAACCATTTGTTAAAATGACTATACATTCTCTATTGACTTGCCTTTGTTCCTTTGTAACTTGACAAATTTGTGTGTCTATTTCTGGGTTCTCTATTTTGCTCCACTAATCTATGTATCTATTCTTTACCAGTACCACACTGTCTGAATTTCTATAGATTTTACTACAGTTATAGAAATTAGGTAGTATAAACATTCTAACTTTGTTCTTCTTCTTCAGCATTGTATTCTCTGTTCAAAGTCTTCTCTTCTATATACACCTTAGAATCAGTTTGCTAATATCTATGAAATAGATTGTTGTGATTTTAATTGGGATTATGTTATCTGTGTGCTGAGTTGAGAAGAGGTGAAATCTTAAGACATACTTAATCTTGTATGTTTTTATACATAAGACAATCTCAAATAAACAAATTTCATGTGAGATGTCATGTCTAATAAATTACAGAACTTGTATTTGAACTCTTATCAGTCTAGCTTCCAAACAAGAGGTTTTAAGAAAATGTCATTATCTTTTTTTAATTAGAGCAGTCATCACATTATTTATTTTTCTTTTTAGATGGCCTACATACATTTCAAGTATACGGCTACCCATCTCATTTTTGTTTCTCCAACACTTAGTCAAATATTTAACATATATTAGAAATACAACTGTCCACTACAGTTTCTACTGTTATCATCCCCACCCTGGACAACACATCTCCTGAAAGACAGGTTTCAGAGAGGTGCTCATCCTCCTCTATTGTCCATTCTCAGTATAGCTGCAGCCAGTTTTATTATGAAAAAATAATTTATGAAAACAAAAGTCAAACATTTCTTTCTGTGCTTAAACTCTTCCCAGAAGTGTTCGACTTAAATTAAAATAAAATTCAAGTATGTTCTGTGGTTCATAACGTCCTGTACAATTTGACTTTTTGCTACCTCTCTGACCTCAGATTAAATTATTACTCTTCTCCTTTGTTAAGCTTCAGCCATATCATCTCTTTTTCTAGTCTTAAAATTGTCAAGTTCATCCTTCGACAGACTTTTACACTAATTATTCCTTTTGCTTGGAATGTTTACTCTAAATATGCACAAACTTGATTCAGTGTCACACAGATCTTAGTCATAACATCAGTTTCCCAGAGAGGATGCTCTGACCGCCTTACCTAAAGCAAGGAATCAAACTCTTGCTACTCTGTCTCCCCTAACCACTAGCATTCTACTCTCTATTTAGTTTTAAAGTCATTTTGACCTCATAGCATCTATAATTATATAAAATTTACTCATATCCTTTTTTCCATGTGTAATGTCCATAATCCACTTTAAGTTTCACAAGGCAAGGATATTTTCTGACTTGTTCACCACTCAATAAATGTTTGTTTGAGTGAACAAATAGGAAAATGAAGAAGAATAAAAATCCATTGCTGAATGAAGGTATTCTTTGATATTCATTCTTATTCAAAGTTTTGATATGCAAACATTTGATATTCAAAGTTATTTTGAGTAATACTAAATTGTATACATTATATATTTAGTGCACGTTATGGTGATGTATTAAGGATATTGTATGTCAGGATTTGTGCATTGACCCTTAGTAGAAGCAATATGAGCCTTTATTTTCTACCTCTGCTTTTTCTTTTACAGGCTTTATCTGGCTATGTCTAACCTCAAATGTTGGTGCTGCAGAAGCTGGCCCATGACTCTTCTCCTCTATACACTACCTTTAGGTGACTACATCCGAAGTTTCAACTATCCCCCTATAACTGAGCAATCCCTCTATGTTTTTATTTAAAACATTTTTCTCAAGTTTCAAACTGAAGTTTTCCTCTGCCTTCCAAACAGATTGTCCTGGATATTTTACAGGTATTTATAATTCAGCATGTCAGCCATATATCTGGCCCAACTTATTTTCTATGTTATTTTCTTTGAGTGAACAGTCAATATGTGTTTTGAAATGCAAACATATGTACATAGTTTTTTTATTATTTGCACATTTCACCTTTTTATTAATAGATCAAAACCTTCTCAAAATTTGAAGAGATGACTCATCAATATCTCTCAAGGCTCAACAATCTGTTTGCAAATTTTAATGACACTTGTGTTCAAAGAGTTTTGGAGTATTTTGTCATAACATGCTAACCACTTTTAAATACATTGTAATGAAGTACAAGGCATTTCCTCTGAAAATTGTTTTGAAATATGTATAAAAGTTTTAGAAACTTCCCAAAAGATTACAGTCAAGTTAGTTGTAGAAAAAAATTCCTTATATTCTTTTGGGAAGTTATGTGTTAAAATGTATAAAATGTGATTCATCTTCTCTGACTCTTTTTATTATATTTAAAGATAACCTATCAGGATTTAGAAAATGTGGTTATGATAAAATTATGTAGCAACTTAGATTATATGGGTTTTTTATTTTCCTTTAATTTTTGTATGCTTAAAAAGGAACAATTTCTAGTATCATTCACCACATAAGAAAGAAACCTAAACTTGTTTGGAATGAATCAAAAGAAAGAGCAGGTGGGACTATTCAACAGGTTTTTGAGCATTCTTTTATGCCTGAATTATTTCCACTGTTACCTGTAAAGCGCTTCTCAAGTGGCACACCCTGGGAATATACAAATATGTTTTAAAGGGAGCTTTCTCTTTAATTATTTGAAATCTAGGGAAGATGCAAGTATTTAATCCACCTCTCCAAAAATATACATCATTTGTTACTGTGAAGATCTTTAAACTCTACATAGGGTCTAAATTTCCTTGGGGGAAAATAAGCAAGTTTATCACAGGTAATAACAATTGAACTGAGAGTGAAAGAATGGATTAGTGTAGTTAGTGTGAAATCAAGATAAATCATTTAAAGCAAATGGTGGTTGAGCAACTGAAAAGGAAATGGAGGCCCTGGCTTGTCTTGATATAAACATGGAATTATGAGTATTTCAGTGCTGTTGAATTTCAAGGAATAAAAAGAAATGGAAAAAAAAAAAAAAGAGGCTAAAACACCAAATCATAGATCCCTAGGGCCACATGAAACATTTTGGATGTTCCTTTCAGGAAATAAGAAGTATTTGAAAACATTTGAGTAGAAACTGACATAATTGGATTAAATACTAGAAATATCAAGTTGATAACAATGTGGAAGTTTGCTTCAAGTGAAGAATGTTATAAGAGTAAAAAAGGAGAGATGAAAATATTAAGATGATTACCAAAATATTCAAAGTTAAAATCTGAAAAGTTTAACTGAAGAGGGTATGAAAATACATGAAGATCATCAAAATGAAAATAAACGGATTATTTATGCACAGCTTGCTATGATAAAGAAGTTGACTATCAGCGCTTGTGTTAGGCAGATACTCAAAGACAGCCAAGTGCGAAAGCTTTATAGTGGAAAAGAAAAAGAAGGCTTCAGGTATGCTCCGATTAGAAGTTGTTAGCATGGGGAAGCTGAAGTCAGGCTAACGAAAAGTGGGACATTCTGTGTGATTAGTTTGAAGAGTATATTTGGCTGTCTCTGGTTAGTCTTAATTGCAGACAGGGAAGCTGACAAGTCCTTACTGTCCTTGACTGCTGCAGATGTACTTTGGCTTTCTGGATTGGGCAGTGCAGAGATTGTAGGTCGGGTTTCATTGTCACATGTGTTTCATCTATTCCCTTTACTGTATTCAGTCCTTGAAGTAGGTATATATAAACGTAGAATATACAATCATATGAGCACTGATTGTATATGAATTTGTGGAAGGACATCCAGGAGAACAGAGCAGGGGAACAGATTTAAGGAGTAAGGACAGATATTTACTGAATAATGCTCTTTTCAAGCCCTTGACTAAGTTGCATTATCTGCCCATCTCTTTTAATCCTTAACTAAAGTCTGCAAGCACTATATATATGTGCAAAACAGACTATTCACAGCACAAGGAAACTTATTAAAGTGATGTAGAGAAAACAAATTTATGATCAGAAATGTGCAGTTAAAATTTTAAATATATATAGATAGATAGATAGATAGATAAAATTTGGAAAATAAAGTTTAATTATAGTGTTCAGGCACTGCCCTCTAAATTTTTATACCTTATAATTAGCGATGGGATAACTTCCTTTTTTATTTTGGAGGTAGATTTGAGAAGATGAAAGAAAGATAATAAAAATAAATTCTTTATTTCTATGTATTTAATTCTAATTTTTTTTTTCTTTTATCTTGGTTTGGATGTTCAATATAGAGCTCAGCGGAATTTAGAGAATGTTCCATTCTTTGTAAAGTAATTCTTCATTTCCTAAGTACAAAATAGAACTAGACTAGACAAGAAAGAAAAATGAGCTGGCTACCCTTTCCAAAACAGGTCGACCTGTCTTCATTGCATGAATAATTGTTTATAATGTCAAGGGGACTTACACCTTATGATGATTAAAGGAAAAACTTCTTGAATATCCTTACTCAATGGTCTTAAATATAAATTAATACTACCAAAATTTGAAGGAAATTTCTTTTAAAATACTTTCTCTCCTTTGATAATCAATTTCTGAGTGTATAACTGAATGCTTTCCAACAGTTTAGTCAACAATTCAATGTTTGTGGAAAATCTAAAACATATACAGCATCAAGGTTGAGATCCAAATCCCCATAATACGGGGTTTTTGTCCTTGAGGAGTTTAGAGCATGAATGGTGGGTGGGGTCTTGAGGTAGAATATATGTACAGAAAACATTAATAAGAATGAAAGATTTTAAAAATACCAATTAATCATTGAAGAAAATTATTCCTGGATTTCATTGGCTGTAGAGATAACATTGATCTTTGTGTTCAGCAAAGTCATCAGAAAGAAAATAAAAATCTTCTTTTCTAATTTTAAAGAAATTGAGACAGAAAGGACTAAATTTTCTTTTCTAATATTTAAGGGTATTATTTTTTTATGTCCAAAAAAAGAGTTTGGGAGAAGAGGATATATGTTCAATATTTATTGAAGTAATACACTTACTGAATAATACTTCCTGCTAATCATTGGACCTGGCACATTATATATCCTTCTCATTTAACCTTACCGCAAGTCTGAAGAGTAGATAATATTAACCATATTGTTCAATGGATAGAAATGATTCTTGAGGATACAAATCTCTAAAAGACTGCAGATTTCTTTAAAAGAGAGAGTTCACTTGAGGGCCCTGAAGTCATCTTTTATTGCAACAATATATATTTAGAATATGCTTGGTCATAGAAGGAGAAAGGTAAGTTCTATTAGAGGCCCAGTTTTACAACACAGTATGACAGAAGAGAGGAAGCTGAAAGAGGCACCACCTGGAAAACTAATTAGTTTCATTTATTATCTTTTCATTTATTATTTTTCTTTTAATCCTGAAGTGAAAGTAAAATTGAAAGCAAAACAAGCTACCATTTTTGTAGTTGTTGATAATAATCAATTAAATATAGAAACTTTAACCCTAAACTATTCTTCAGACAAAAAATAGACACAAGAGTACTTTCTAAGTGTCAACCATTCGTCTACAAACCAGAAATATCATAATGGACAAGGAATGTCTCTGAGGAACTTGTTGGAAGATTGATCAATAAAGAGGTTAACAAAAAATATAATTTGAACATATAAAGTAAGATACATCAATAAGTGAGGAGGGAAATGTCCCTACAATGTTATCCCAACATAATTTTTATTAATTCAGGTTTATTGAGGTGTAAGTTACATCAGTAAAACTCATCTTCTTTTTAAATTGGGAAATAACAATTGAATACGTTTATGAGCTGTGAGGTGTTTTTTGATATATGTATATGTTGCAGAATGATGAAGTCAAACTAATTAACATACTCATCACATCACGTCATTTTTTTGGTTAGAATATTACCTCTTTTCAATGAGAACATTTGAAATTTACATTCTAAGAAATTACAAAATATACAATATAAAATTATTAACTATACTCATCATGCTGTGCAATAGATCTCAAAAACGTATTTATCCTTATCTAACTGAAACTTTGCACCCTTTGACCAACATCTCCCCATTCCTCTGCATCATGACCCTTCCTCTTACCAGCCTCTAATAACCATCATGCTCTCTCCCTCTATGTTTTTGTGTGTTTTGGGTTTTTTTTGAGGCAGAGTCTCACTCTGTTGCCAGGCTGGAGGCTGGAGTGCAGTGGTAGGATCTCAGCTCTGTGCAATCTCCACCTACTGGGTTCAAGCGATTCTCGTGCCTCACCCTCCCAAGTAGCTGGGACTACAGGCACCCACTACCACGCCTGGCTAATTTTTGTATTTTTTGTAGAGACTGGGTTTCACCATGTTGTCCAGGATGATCTCGATCTCCGGACCTCGTAATCTGCCTGCCTCGGCCTCCCAAAGTGCTGGGATTACAGACCTGAGCCATCGCTCGCCGCCTGGATCATATGTTAATTCTATTTTCAGCTTTTTGAGGAATCACTGTAGGGTTTTCTCTACAGGCCTCATTAATTTATGCTCATCAACAGTGTACAAGGATTCTCTTTTCTCCACAACCTATCCAACTATTTATCATTAAAATTTTTTGACAATAGTCATTCTAAGAGGTATTAATTTACACTTATCAACAGTGTACAAGGATTCTCTTTCTCCACATCCTATCCAACTATTTATCATTAAAAATTTTTTTATAATAGTCATTCTAAGAGGTATGAGGTGATATTTCATTGTAGTTTAGTTTGTATATCCCTGATAAGTGATGCTGAACATTTTTTCAGATACTTGGCCATTTGTTTTCTTCTAAGAAATATCTATTTAGAAAGTCTTAACCAGAGCAGTCAGGCAAGAGAAAGAAACAAACAACATTCGAATAGGAAAAGAAAAAGTCAAACTATGTCTTTTCACTGATGGTATAATTCTATTCTTACAAAACCCTAAAGACTGCCAAAAGACTACTAGAAATGGCAGATAATCTTAGTAAGGTTTCAGGATACAAAATTGATGGACAACAATCAGTGGCAATTCTATACATCAATAAATGTCCAGGCTGAGAGTCAGATCAAGAACACAATCCCATTTATAATTGCCACAGAAAAATGAAATACCTAGGAATACAGCTAACCAAAAAGGTGAAGGAGCTCTACAAGGAGAACTACAAAACATTGCTGAAATAAATCAGAGAAGACAAAAATAAATGGCAAAACAGTCCGGGCTCATGGATTAAAAGAATCAATATCTTAAATTGTATTTCCCATTATCCCCATGTGTCGTGGGAGGGACCTGGTGGGAAGTAATTGAATGGGGGTATTACCCCCATTCTGTTCTCATAATAGTGAGTTATTACAAGATCTGGTGGTTTTATAAGTGACTTTTTCCTCTTTGCTGGGCACTCTCTCTTAGTTCAGCCACCATCGAAAGCAGTTTGGAGACTTCTATAAAAACTTAAAACAGAACTACCATTTGACCCAGAAATCCCATTACTGGGTATATACCCAATGGAAAATAGATCATTATACCAAAAAGACACATGTACTCATATGTTCATCATCCAGCTATTCACAATATTAAAGACATGAAATCAACCTAGGTGCCCATTAATGGTGGATTAAATAAAGAAAATGTGGTACATATACACCATGGAATACTACATAGCCATAAAAAATAATAAAATAATGTACCTCAAACACTAGTTCTAATTATATGTTTATACCCATTAACTAACTTCTTTTTATCTTCCCCCATCACCACTTTCCCCAGCCCCTGGTAAGCATTATTCCACTCTTTATGAGATTCTATCACCATGAGATCAACTTTTTTAGTTTCCACATCTGAGTGAGAAAATTCAGTGTTTGTCTTTCTGTGACTGGCTCATTTCACTTATCATAATGAAGTCTAGTTTCATCCATGTTGCTACAAATGACAGAATTTCATTCTTTTTTATGGCTAAATATTATTCTACTATATACATATATCCCACATTTTCTGTATACATTCACTTGTTGACCACTTAGGTTGATTTCATATTTTGGCAATTGTGAATAGTGCTACAATAAAGATGGGGGTGCAGTTATCACTTTGGTATAATAATTTTTCAGTTTTGGATAAACAGTAACGAAATTTCTGAAATGTATGCAGTTTTATTTTTATTTATCTGAGAAACTTGCATATTGTTTTCCATAATGGCATTAAAATTTACATTCCCACATTCCCACCAACAGCATACATAAGTTTTTTTGGTTTTTTTTTTGTTTTGTTCTTTTTTTTTTTTTTTTTTTTTTTTAGTTGTGTTCTCATCAGCATGTTCTATTTTTTGTCTTTTTGATAATAGCTATTCTAACTGGGGTAAGATAATAACTAATTGTAATTTTAATCTTCCTTTACCTAATGGTTAGTGATGTTGAGTATTTTCTGATATACTCGCGCCTTGTATGCTTCACTTGAGAAGTGTTTCTTCAGAACTTCTGCCCACTTTTTAATGAAAAATATTATTATTATTACTATTATAATTTTGCTATAGAGTTGTTTGAGTTTCCTGTATTTTCTTCACATTAGTTTCTTGTCATATGAATGTTTTCCAAATATTTTCTTTCATTCTACAGGTTGTCTCTTCACTCTGTTTACTGCTTCCTTTCCTGTGCAGAAGTTTTTCAGCTTGATGTAATCTTATTTGTCTATTTTGGCTTTTGTTGCCTATGCTTTTGAAGTCTTATTCATGAAATTATTGTGTAGGTTATTTCCCTGAAGCATTGCACCTACGTTTTCTTGCAGTAGTTTCACAGCCTCAGGTCTTTCAATAAAGTTTTTAATCCATTTTGATTTTATTTTTGTAAATGGTGAGAGATAGGGATTTAACTAGGCTTCTCTGCAAGTTGATATCCAATTTTCCCAGTACTGTTTTTTGAAGAGAGTATCCTTTCCCCAGTGTATATTCTTGATTCTTTTGTCGAATATCATTTTGGCTATAAATACATGCATTTATTTCTTGATTCTCTATTTTGTTCCACTTGTCTATGTGTCTGTTTTTATATCAATACCACGCTCTTTCAAATATTACAGCTTTGTAGTATATTTTGAAGTTGGGGAATGTGATGCCTCCAGCTTTGTTCTTTTAGCTCAATATTACTTTGGCTATTTGGGGTCTTTTGTGATTCCATATGAATTTTACAATTTTTTTATTTCTGTGAATAATGTCATTGGTATTTTGATAGGAACTGTATTCAATCTGTAGGTTATTTTGAATAGTATAGCTATTCTAACAATACTAATTCTGATCCATGAATATAGATATCTTTCCATTTTGTGTATATTATCTTGCATTGCTTTTATTAGTGTTTTGTTGTATTTGTTAAGGAGGTTTTTTATCTCCTTGGTTAAATTTATTCCTAAGCATTTTTTAGCTATTTTAAATGAGATTGCATTCTTGATCTCTTTTTTAGCTAGGTGGTTATTGGTGTATAGAAACACTACTGATGTTTGTTTGTAGGTTGATTTTGTATTCTGCAACTTTACTAAATACATTTATCAGCTCTAAGAGTTTTTTGACTTAATCTTTAGATTTGTCCATATATGAGATCATGTCATTTGCAAAAAGGAACAATTTGAATTCCTCTTTTTCAATTTTGATGTCTAGCATTTTTTTATATTGTCTGATTTCTGTGGTTAGGACTTCAAATATACTGTTGAATAAGAGTGATAAAAGTGGTCATCGTCTTCTTGTTCCAGTTCTTTTGGGAAAGACTTTCAGAATTTCCTCATTCAGTATGATATTACCTGTAGGTTTGTCACATATGGGCTTTATTATGTTGATGAATGTCCCTTCTATGTCTAATTTGTTGAGAGGCTTTATCATGAAGAGATGTTGGATTTTATCAAGTTCTTTTTTTTCTGGGTCTATTGAGATGATCATATGGTGTTTGTCCTTCATTTTGTTGATGTGATGTATCACATTTGTTGATTTGCCTATGTTGAATCATTCTTGTGTTCCTGGAATAAACCCCACTTGGTCATGGCACATTTTCTTTTTGATGTGTTGTTGAGAAATCGGTTTGCTAATATTTTGTTGAGAATGTCTGCACCTAAGTTTATCAGGGATATTGGCCTGTGGTATTCTTTTTGTTGTTATTGTATCCTTAACTGGTTTTTGTATCAGGTAAACTGGGTTGTTTCTTTCTGGCTATTTTTTTTTTTTGCATGTGTATATATATATATATATATATATGTATACATATATATGTACACACACATACACACATATATATATGCATACACATATAGTGAAGATTAACCTTTCTCAGATGTATACATTACAAATACTTTTTTCCCCACATCCCTAGGTTCTCTTCACTCTGTAATTGTTTCCTTTTTTTTCCCTTTTCTTTCTTTGTTTCCTTTTTTTTTTTTTTTTGTGAGACAGCCTCTCATGCTGACACACAGGTTGGCGTGCAGTGCCAAGATCTCAACTCACTGCCACCTCTGCCTCCTAGGCTTAAGCCATCTGATATGGTTAGGCTTTGTGTCCCCACCCAAATCTCATCTTGAATTGTAATCTTCATAGTCTGCATAATCCCCACATGTCAATTGAGAGACCCAGTGGAGGTAACCGAATCTTTGGGGTGATTTCCTCCATGCTGTTCTTGTGATAGTGAGTGAGTTCTCACAAGATCTGATGGTTTTATCAGGTGCCCTTCCCCTTTCACTGGGCACTTCTCCTTCCTGCCACCTTGTGAGGAAAGTGATTTGCTTTCCCTTCATCTTCCACCATGATTGTAAGACTCCTGAGGACTCCCCAGCCATGCTGAACTGTGAGTCAGTTAAAACTCTGTCCTTTATAAATTACCCAGTCTCAGTCAGTTCTTTAAAGCAGTATAAAAACAGACTAACACAACATCCTCCCACTTCGGCCTCCTGGGTAGCTGGGACCACAGTTTTAGACCACCACATCTGGCTGTTAATTGTTTCTGCTCTGTAGAAACTTTTTAGTTAGATGAAATTCTACTTTACTTTGTGTGTGTGTGTCTGTGTGTGTGTGTGTGTGTGTCCTTTGTTGACGGTGCTTTTAGTGTCAAATGCAAAAAAATTATTGTCTAGACAAATATTGTGAAGCTTTCTTGCTATGTTTACTTCTAGCAGTTTAATAGTTTCAGAACTTATGTTTAAGTTTTTAAATTTTATTTTAGTTCTTTTAAGTATATGGTGGGAGATAAGGGTCCAATTTCATTTTTCATACTCAATAGTGAAAAATTGAACTTTTCTTGTAAGATCATGGATAACACAAGGGTGCCTACTCTCACAATTTCTTTCTTTTCTTTTCTTTTTCTTTTTTTTTTTTTTTTTTGAGATGGAGTCTCGCTCTGTCGCCCAGGCTGGAGTGCAGTGGCCGGATCTCAGCTCACTCCTAGCTCCGCCTCCCGGGTTCACGCCATTCTCCTGCCTCAGCCTCCCGAGTAGCTGGGACTACAGGCGCCCGCCACCACGCCCGGCTAGTTTTTTGTATTTTTTTTTAGTAGAGACGGGGTTTCACCGTGTTAGCCAGGATGGTCTTGATCTCCTGACCTCGTGATCTGCCCGTCTCGGCCTCCCAAAGTGCTGGGATTACAGGCGTGAGCCACCGCGCCTGGCTACTCTCACAATTTCTATTTAACATGATGCACAACATCCTAGCCAGAGGAACTAAGCAAGAAAAAGAAATAAAAGACCTCCAAATAAGAAAGAAGTAAAAATGTCTTTTTTGCTGATTACATGATTTTATACATTGAAACCCCAAATATTCCACCAAAAAACTGTTAGAACTAGTAAGCAAATTTAGTATAGTTGCAGGGTAGAAAATCAACGTACAAAAATTAATGGCATTTGTATACACTAACAGTGAACTCTCTGAAAAAAAAGTTTTAAAATCCCATTCTCAATAGCTACAAAAATTAAAATATTTAGAATAAATTTAACCAAAGAGTTGGAAGATCTGTACACTGGTAAAAGAAACTGAAGAACATGCAAATAAGTGGAAAGATATGTCATATTCATAAATTAGAAGAATTAATATTGTTAAATGTTCATACTTACCCAACAGATCTACAGATTCAAAGCAATCTATATCAAAATTCCAATGTAAATTTTCGAAAAATTAAAGCAAATTCTAAACATTTTATGGAAACATAAAAGACCTTGACTAATCAAAGCACATTTGAGTCAAACAAACAAAAACACAAACAGAGCCAAAGCTGGAAGCATCACACTGCCTAACTTTAAAATATATTACAATTATGAAAAACAGTATGAAGTCCCCTGAACAATATTAAAATAGAACTATAATATTATCTAGCAATCCCTCTAATGGGTGTAAATCCAAAGGAAATAATATCAGTATGTTAAATAAATGCCTGTATTTTCATATTTATTGCAGCATTGTTGGCAATGACCAATATATGAATCAAACTAAATGTTCACCAATGGATGAATGGATAAAGAAAATGTGAAATATATACATAATTAAATTCTATTAAACCCTTTTAAAAAAGAAAATTCTGTCATTTATGACAACAGGGATAGAACATAATGGAGAACATTATGTTCAGTGAAATAAAGTGCCAAATACACATATCACTCACTTATCTCACTTATGTGTGGAATCTAAAAAATATAATCTCATAGAAGTGGGAAATAGAATGGTGGCTACTGGGGTTGGGTTGTTTGGGAGGAGCATTGGGGAATTTTCAGTCAAAGGATATAAGATTTAAATTAGATAGGAAGAAGAAGTGCAAGAGGTCTACTGTACAACATAGTGACTATCGTTAAAAATACGTTGTATTCTTGAAAAGTGCTGAGAGTGCATATTAAGTGTTCTTACCATAAAAATGATAACTATATGAAGTAATATATATGCTAATATAGCTAGATGTAGTCATTCCACAATGTATCCGTACTTCAAAACATTATGCTGTATATGGTATTTATAAGTTTATCTATCAATAGGTAAATAAAATATATCAGAAAGCTATAATAATCAAAACAGCACAGTATTACCATTAAAACAGACACATCAACCATTGGAACAAAATAGAAACCCAAGAAATAAACCCATGCATTAATGGTCTATTGATTTTCTTCCAAGGCGCTAGGAAATAATTTTAAAAGGAAAGTCTCTTCACAAAATAGTTTTTGGGAAAACTGCATATCCACTTGCAGAAGAATGAATACTCATCCATTTTTAGATTTTCATATGGTTTAGATCTGTGCCCCCCACCAAAATATCATGTGGAATTGTAATCCTCAGCGTTGGAGTTGGAGCCTAGTTGGAGGTGATTGGCCCAGGGGGGTGAATTTCTCATGAATGGTTTGGCAACATCCTCTTGGTGCTGTTCTTGTGATAGTCAGTGAGTTCTCACAAGATCTGGTTGCTCTCTGTCTTGTTCCTGCTCCCATCATGTAAGATGCTTGCTCCTCCTTTGCCTTCTGCCATTACTGGAAGCTTCTTGATGACACTGCAAAAGCTGAAGCCATTATAAGGGCTGTACTGTAACTTCAGTACAGTCTGCAGAACTATGGAACCAATTAAACTTATTTTCTTTATAAATTACCCAGTCTCAGGTAGTTCTTTATAGCAGTAACACAGATGTACACTTCCATTAGGCTTGAGAAATGTAATAGGATGTATAACAAACAACATAATCAAGATATGAAATATTTCAAGCACTTTGCAAAATTATCTTATTCCTTTTTGTAGTCAGTCTCGCAAATTCTCCTCTCAGTCCTTGGCAAGTGATGATCTGATCTTTGTCCTTAATTCTTTGCATTTTCTAGAATATCATATAAATGAAAATATTCAGCATGTACATTTTTTAGTCCAGCTTCATTCCTTAGCATAATGTTTTTAAACTTCATTCCTGTTGTGGCATATATCAGTAGTTGGTTCCTTGTTGTTGCTGAATACATTTTGCATTCTTCCAACAGAGCATTGGAGTTCCAATGGTGTTACAGCCTTGCATATACTTCGCATTGCCTGTTTCTTTCTTTAAAAAATCAGTTTCTTTAGTAAATGTGTAGTGAAATATTATTTTGGTATTTTAATTTGCATTTTTCAAAGAACTACCATGCTGAACATTTTTTACACCATCTCTTCCTGAGTCTCTCTCTCCTTGGTGAAGTGTTTGCTCAACATTTTTTGACAATTTATTATTGGTTGTTTCTCTATTTAACATTGAATTTTAAGAATTCTTTATATATTCTGGACATATGTCTTTTTTTCCAGTATATGTTTTGGAAACATTTCTCTTATTAGTGACTTATCTTTTCATTTTCTTACTGATGCCTTTCAAAAAGCAACATTTAAAATTGTGAGGAAACTCAACTTACCACTTTTTAAATTTTATGATTTTTGTAAAACCAAAAGAAATATATTTACCAATATTACCAATATAGTTACCAATATTTTGCTTTATATTTACTTTTAGATGTTTTATAGTTACTTGGTCTATAATTCAATATTAGATAATGTTTTTATACGATGAGCTAAGCAGTATAAGCTGAGGTTCTTTTTATTTGTTTTATTAATTTTACTTTAACAAAACAAAACAAAACAAAAATTGGTTGTATAATTTTTCCAGCAATTCATGATGAAAAAAAAAAAAATCCAATGAATCATCTTGTCACCTTTGTTTGAATTGATTAATCGTGTAACTGTGGGTCTCTTTATGAACTCTCCATTCGGTTCCATTGATGTGTATATCTACACCACATGTCACAGCATAATTTTCACATTTTCTGAGATTGTATATGAAAATGAATCCCTTTGCTAACTCAACTCTCACAGATGTCCATCCCCAATTTATTTTTAAGCAAATGGCAGAACTAGACAGGTAAGCTCCAATTTAAAAAAAAATAAATCCATATAAACTAAATAAGATAAATTGAATTTATGTACAGATACCACTAAAAATCTGAAAAACAAAACAAATAATAAAAATTGACCTAGAAGATACACTCTAGATGAAGTTTTATGAAAACCAAACACTGCATGTTCTCCCTCATACGTGGGAGTTGAAAATGAGAAGACATGGACATAGAGAGGGGAACATCACACCCTGGGGCCTATTGGGGTGTGCGGGGGCAATGGGAGGGAAAGCATTAGGACAAATACCTAATGCACGTGGGGCTTAAAACCTAAATGATGGGTTGATAGGTGCAGTAAACCACCATGGCACATGTATACCTATGTAAAAAACCTGCACGTTCTTAACTTGTATCCCAGAACTTAAAGTAAAATAAAATAGATAAATAAATAAATTTAAAAATAAAAATAAAGAAAATGGAATAAGCATACTCTATAATTCCACCAAAATAACAACATTAAAGTAAATGATATTTTTAGGGAGAAATTATAAAAATGATTCAAAGAGATAAAAAAAGAGGGAGAAGATAAAACAAATGTTTAAAGTAAGCTGATAAAGAAAACGATGAAAATAATTGCAACTCTGATAAAGAACTCATATTCAGAATTCATAAAGCATTCTCAAAACTCGATAATGTGAAAACAAAATACTCATGTCATGAAGAGCACCTGGACTTATCATGGGGTCACATCCTGATAAAACCTATCAGAAAGTCAAAAAATAACATTAAGTTCAAAAAGCTTTAAGTCAACCATCCTAAATCAGAGACCTTCTGTACATAGATACCTGTGCTTGTGGGAGCAAAGAAAAATAATAATAAAGTAAAAAAATCTAAGAAGTAATTTAGTTTATACAAGAACCAATGAATTCAGAGTTCCATAAATTAAAGGGTATGATTTACTTCCATCTATGAATCTGAGCTCCACTAAAAATAAGCCCTGAAACTTGATTAAAATTCAATGTCTGTTACGTCACTTTGGGCCAATGAAGACACTAAACATGGAAATTGTATAATATACAAAAATAGTATCATAAAACCTAGTATCAAACTCCTCTATGAAAACTCAAGCAAGCCCCAGAAATCCTGAGAAAAGGATATGAAAGTGTGCTCAGATGAGTCAAGGCCTAAAAGTAAACATAGAGTAAACATAGTACTTTGACTGGAATCATTTAAAGAAGTTAAAACACTCTTTTTTCATTCAGACAAAAAGCTCTTTGTGTCTCTTAATATGATCAGTACTTCTCTTACTGGCCTGTAAGAGATTTATATTACTTCACAAGCCTGGTTTGGCCAAAGTGGTCAGATTCTTTTTCTTCTTTGAAGGATCCCTTACTATGCCTAGATACATACTTAGAGGGTTAAATGACTGAGAAGCCACTTCAAAGTTTTAGTGACTGACTGGGACTAAACAAGCTCTGCATTGGATTGTTTAGTGGTTGAATCTAGGGTCAAACAGTAGTCTGTTTTCTGTCTTTCTCGAACTTAGAGAAGAGAATTTCATATTCTCATCACAAAATAAAACAGTTGAAATATTGAATTAAATTTCAATTAAAAATACCCACTTATTAGACTACACTATTAAGAGGGCACAAAGGCATGCTACAGAATGGTAAAATGTATATTTTAACACAAGTAAATGACAAGGTTTACATGTGCAACATATATATATAGGACTTACACCAATTAGTAAAGAAAAGAAAGGCAATACAATAGGAAAATGGGTAAGTGACTTGAGCAGGCACTTCAAAAACAAAATAGGAGACTCGAGTGTCCAATCACACTGTGAAAGCTGTTCAATTTTGTTCGTTATTTGACACACACTAGTTAAAATTACAAATTACAATGACAAATTATGAGGTACCACTACAAACTTAGAATATTTCATCAAAAAAAAAAAGACCAACAAAAATCCCAGCAATGAAGTAAATTGACAGCATTCATGTACTCTCAGTGGGAGTAGGTATTAGTACATCTATTGAAAGAACTGTTTGTTTATCTATTGTGGTTCAACATGTGCATATGCTATGACCCAATCATTCTATTCTTGTGCACACAATAGATTAATTAAATCAAAATTTATATAAAATGATGTTATGAAAACATTATATTCTTAATAGCTCCAAAGTGTAGAAACTGTTCATCAGTAGTGGAACAGGTAAAAATGCATAAACAAATTGTATCATATAATGATATAATGGGATATAATGGAATGTTATATAGTCAAATAATGGAATATTATGTAGCACTGAATAGGAGTGGATTACACCTGCATGCTATGCCATGGCTTATTATCACAATATTTAATAAAATAAGCTACATGCAAAATAATATATATTTCAGGCATGTATTTGTATAAAGTTCAGAACAGGTCATCTTAATTTATATTGTTAGATATGGGAATATTGGAAGGGAGGCTAGTGATTGGGGAGGAGCTGGAGTTTTTTTATGGTATTGGAAATGCTCTGATTTTTTACTTTGTTGGAGGTTAGTTGGAAATGTTTACTTTTTGATAACTTATTTCACTGCATAATTAGGATGCACATCACTGTTTTCTTTTGTCTTACACATCAATATGAAATAATTTGTTTTAAATGAATGTTACACAAATATCAATTTTTATATAGTTTTTGCCACGTTGTAATCTTGAATTCCTGTTCTGGAAAGTGGACTCCTGGATTGTTCTCACACTCTCTTTCTCCTTTTCTTTGGAATATGGGCACTTCATAAATGCTGAGGTGTTTGCCTTCCATTTGACAACCTCCTTCCCAGGTCCAGAGACCAGATCTCAGTTCTTAACTTCCTAATGTTTGAACTTGAAGACCTATTGACAAATTTCTCTTCGGCTATTTTCTACCACGTTACATAGCAAAATACTGTTCATCTTCAATATTATTACCTTTTTAAGGCTCTGCCCACCTGTCATCTATTATTATGTATAGTTTCATCAATATCCCTTTCTCTCAGGATTAATACCCATGGTATACCATGCCTGCTAGGTACTATCTACTGACTAGCCTTTTTTTCTGTTTCTATGACTGGGTTTATGTTCTTATTACACCCCTCTCTACATTGCCTAGTTGTCACTATTGGGCTTATACCCTTGCCAGACTGACCTGTATGCATAATTATAAATCATAATAAGTATAATTAATTCAGCACTTGTACTTGAAGGATGTTTGTTTGCAAACGTATTTTATTCAGTTACAGTGATTGGAATAGGAGAAGGCCAAGTGTGTATTTTCAAACAGTAACTGGCAACTGGAAAACATGTTTGATCATAGATTTAAAAATCATTTGTCTGTAAGTCTTGGCACTATAATATGAAAGCAGTTACATAGTCATGCCATATTAAAATAGAAGAGTAAAGACGTAATGTATTCCAGGTGACTTAAAGGAAGAGAATTTAAAGTGAATACTTCATATGGGTAAGTATGGAAGCTCTATGAAGCTGGTTTCACCTAAACAGCAGAAGGTACCAGAAATAAAATAGTGTCAGAGGAGCCAAATTGGAATTATGGAAGAGGTGCTTCTCAGCTAGACTGTAGTCTTGATTGACTCTGCTTGCCAAAGACAATGCTAAGGAAGAGAAGCAGCAGTGGGGTCGGGCAGGGGATTGTCCTAATCTCTCTCTCCTCCCTTTTGTGATCTGCTGCTGGTGACTTTCATTTTCCAGGCACAATGGAAGCCAGGTTTCCAAGGAATTCAAATGATATATGCCACAGTGTTCTATGTCTCTTTGCACAAAGTAGAGCCTACAAGGGTAGGGAATGAATCTGAGGAGCAGAGATGATAAATGAAGAACTAGCATAATTACGATGTTTGCTCCTGTATTTCATACTTATCCGCTTATAGTTAGAGGACTATATATATCCTATGTCAAAAAATGCCAGATTGAGTTTAAAATAATTTGAATTGAAAAATGAAGATTAATTTTGGTGTACAAGTACAACATTTTTGTTTTCCAGTCTATCATTGATGAGCATTTAGGTTGATCCTATGCCTTTGCTACTGGGAATAGTGCTGCAATGATCATATGTGTGCATGTCTTTATAATAAAACAATATGCAGCCATAAAAATGAACAAGATCGTGTCATTTGCAAGAACATGGTTGGAATCGGAGGCCATTATCCTTAGCAAACTAATGAAAGATGAGAAAACCAAGTACTGTATGTTTTCACTTATAAGTGAGAACTAAATGATGAGAAGACATGGACACATAAACAGGAACAACACACACGGAGAACGGAGGAAGTAGAGGATCAGGAAAAAGAACTAATGGGTACTAGGCTTAATACCTGGGTTATGAAATAATCTGTACAACAAACACCCATGACACAAGTTTACCTATGTAAAAAACCCACATATGTATCCCTGAACTTAGAAGTTTTTTAAAAAAAGAAAACTATCCTGGAATAGCCTGTGTTTATTAATTTTTTATGTCAATTGCATGCAATGAGGATTATGTGCTTGCTATAAGTAAGCACTGTCCTAAGTACTTTGCATATAATAAGCTAGCTATATATTATTCCTCATAAAAGAACAGGGTCGTTACACTTATTTTCCCGTTCTTTCTTTCAGATAAAGGAAGTGAGTCACAGATCAGTTACAGTAGATTGCCAAAGTTCACGTAACTGGTTAGTTTAAACTCCTCAGAGCTGTGCTCTGTACCACTAGAAAAACAAAAAAGGGGAAAGAAATATAACATTAATTGAACAATAACTTGTCTTAGCAATATCTGGAACACTATATATGTCTGATAGAACATTACTTTTATAATACCTCCTGCTGCATTTTCTCTTTCCATAACTTTTTTTTTCCTTTCCTGAAAAATCCCTTCCTCCTTTGATGCTCAACCGTGAGGTTTCTTATCCACAATGAAAGGCATATTAGTTAAACAATGAGGTCCAGCATGTGGGACAGAAGAATGTAATATTAGAGATATTCT
Organism: Chlorocebus sabaeus; assembly: GCF_047675955.1. NCBI lineage: Eukaryota > Metazoa > Chordata > Mammalia > Primates > Cercopithecidae > Chlorocebus > Chlorocebus sabaeus. The sequence goes on from NC_132919.1 coordinate 45,169,308, forward strand.
CATTCAGCAGCAAAGAAAAATAAATATAAGCTCTGCAAAGGGATGTCGCGGTGGACAAGTTGATTCTGAGAGCTTGAGAATAAGGTTGAATTAATACCTTCTCAGAACACTTAGGTCTTAAGGAAACAAATCTGTAGTTTAACTTCTTAAATTATTTGCAAAGTAAATACTTGACATATAACTTCCAGTATAAAGGTAAATCTTTACAGATGTGTATAAGTCAGTTATTTATGATTAATTCTGTTTCCAGAAATCCCAAATATGAGCCTATAGCCTGCAATTTTGTTACCTTTCCATAATTAGTCACTTATTAATAATATTTACAAAAGTTGTTTGACTTCATACAGAGAAAATAGCTATCATAGAACTTATGAATAAATCTTAACTATCTTAACTATCTCTCATTGTGAACTCAAGATTATCACTTAAAAAAAAAAAAAACTTTTAAAAATCCATGGTATCAGTGGTTGCAAAATCTGAAGTCTTATTGTATTTGGCAAATTAAATGTGAGGTGAAAAGTAAAATGGTCGTCATCAGCAGAAAAGAAAGATAAGTGACTTTTTAGTGACAGGTTCTCAATATTTGGAAGAATAGTGAAGCAGGAAACCTAAGCATCCCCTAGGTGTTACTAAGAAACTCATTGCAGCTGTCAGTCAATGTAACTGACGTAAAGAGAAAATGAAATCTATTCTAACATAATACTGGGAGTCAATGTTAATAAAACATGGTAGAGAAGTCCAAAGAGTGTCTGAAATATTCCAAATGCAAGTCCACTGAGAACTGAATGCTTCTAACTCTTCTTAATGCATGAATCAGAATATGAAGCAGGCTTTCCTACAGGACTTTTAGGAGGAATTAAAAGTGCTGATTTTATTAAGAAGATACTGAATTACATGGATCGATATGGAAAGATGACCATGTTATAGCGTTAAGTGAACTAGAAGGCCATTTCTGATCATTGTATTAATACAAAGCAAGATTTCAGTTAAAACAGAAACAGCAATAACAACTTGAAGAACCTCCAGGGTTTTCCTCAATGGCAAGTTATATAGATCGATGTGCTTTCAAATGTTATATTTCTCCTATGGTGAAAGGCATATTTCCAAAACTGTTCATGTTTAGTGACTATTTTGGCTGTAGAGATAGTTTTCAATTCACTCCGCCTGTGAACACCAGGCTACCACCTTAATAAGAAGCAGATACAAGCTCCTAGAATGAACAAGGAGATGCTTATTTTCCTTTCACATTTCATACTCATTTAGTTCAGAAAAAAATGGAAGAGAATCAGAAATTGTAAAATACTTAAAGTACTGCGTGAATGTAGGTAGTGAAATTGCTGATTACTGGCGTTAATCCTTGTTCCTCTGTCTCCTTTTTTCCCCATTTTTCTGACGTGTTTTGGGGGTTACCAAAGGTTTGTTTTTGGCCTCTGGCCTCCCAAAGCCATTGGATATAATTTTTTGTACTCCTGCTACTTCTGAGCCTACCCAACTTCTAAGCTGATACTTGCTGTGCCATTTTTTTCTCATTTTTTAAAATGATCTCCAGTACTGTGCTCTGCCTCCCAATGTCTAGCTTGTTATGTTCCTTCCATACTCTTACCATCAGCTTCCATGATACGCTTATCTGCAAAGGGTTCCATATTTTAGACTCTCTATCTCCAGCCCAGACCTCACTTCTTAAATACGTACTGCATATATCCAATTGCCAATCCTCTGAGGCCATTATAACAAAATACCTTAGTCGAGGTAATTCATAAATTCACAGCAGTAACTTTAATGTACTGTTCTAGGTGGCAGCAGATTCAGTGCCTGGTGAGGCCTCACTCTATCCTTCAAAGATGGTGCTTTCTCACAGTGTCCTCACATGACAGGAGGGCCAAAGGTTATATCTTCACATGATGGAAGGAACAGTAAGCTTTCTCAAGCCTCTTATGCATGGACACTAATCCCATTTATGGGGGTGGTCCCCTTGTGACCTAATCACCTCCTAAAGGCCCACCTCTTAATACTGCCACAATGAGGATTAGGTTTCAACATGAATTTTGGAGGAACAAAAACATTCAGACCATAGCTCCAAACATCTTCTAGTTTTTATTTGGTAATTTTGCAGGCACCACAAAGTTTTACCAAGAATTATACTTTTATGATTAAGACTATGAGTTTTGAACCTAGAATTGCTAGATTTTAATCTTTATTACTTATAACTGTGTGACCTTAAAGAAATGATTTAACCTCAAAGATCAAATGGTTGTAGATGTGTGGTGTTGTTTCTGAGGGCTCTGTTCTGTTCCATTGTTCTATATATTTGTTTTGGTATCAGTACTTGACAAAAACAAGCAATGGGGAAATGATTCCTCATTTAATAAATGTTGTTGGGAAAACTGGAGAGCCATATGCAGAAAACTGAAACTGGACCGCTTCCTTATACCTTATACAAAAATTAACTCAAGATGGATTAAAGACTTAAACATAAGACCTAAAACCATAAAAACCCTAGAAGAAACCCTAAGCAATACCATTGAGGACACAGGCGTGGGCAAAGACTTCATGACTCAAACACCAAAAACAATGGCAACAAAAGCCAAAATTGACAAATGGGATCTAATTAAACTAAAGAGCTTCTGCACAGCAAAAGAAACTATCATCAGAGTGAAGAGGCAACCTAGAGAATGGGAGAAAATATTTGCAATCTATCCATCTGACAAAGGGCTAATATCCAGAATCTACAAGGAACTTAAACAAATTTACAAGAAAAAAACTAACAACCCCATCAAAAAGTGAGCAAAGGATATGAACAGACACTTCTCAAAAGAAGACATTTTTGTAGCCAATAAACATATGAAAAAAAACTCATCATGACTGGTTATTAGAGAAATGCAAATCAAAACCACAGTGGCATAACACATCACCCCAGTTAGAATGAACGATCATTAAAAAGTCAGGAAGCAACAGATGCTGGAGAGGATATGGAGAAATAGGAATACGTTTACACTGTTTATGGGAGTGTAAATTAGTTCAACCATTGTGGAAGACAGTATGGCAATTCCTCAAGGATCTAGAACCAGAAATACTATTTGACCCAGCAATTCCATTACTGGGTATATACCCAAAGGATTATAAATCACTCTACTATAAAGACACATGCACACATATGTTTATTGTAGCACAATTCACAATAGCAAAGACTTGGGACTAATGCAAATGCCCATCAATGATAGACTGGATAAAGAAAATGTGGCATGTATACACCACAGAATACTGTGCAGCCATAAAAAAGGATGAGTTCATGTCCTTTGCAGGGACATGGATAGAGCTGGAAACCATCATTCTCAGCAAACTAACACAAGAACAGAAAACCAAACACCACATGTTCTCACTCATAAGTGGGAGTTGAACAATGAGAACACACGGACACAGAGTGGGGAACATTACACACCAGCGTCTGTTGGGGGCTGGGGGACTAGGGGAGGGATAACATTAGTAGAAATACCTAATGTAGATGATGGGTTGATGGGTGCAGCCAACCACCATAGCTCGTGTATACCTATGTAACAAAACTGCACGTTCTCCACATGTACCCCAGAACTTAAAGCATAATAAAAAAAGAAAAAGAAAAAAAAGAAATGATTTAAACTTTCCTTTTTAAATTATTTTTTAAAATTTCCATAGGTTATTGAGGAACCAGTGTGTTTTGTTACATGAGAAAGTTCTTTAGTGGTGATTTATGACATTTTCGTGCACCCATCACCTGGGCAATATACACGGAATCCTATTTGTAGTATTTCATGCCTCACCCTGTTCCTGCCCTTTCTCCGAGTCCCCAAAGTCCACTGTGTCTTTCTTATACCTTTGCATTCTTGCAGCTTAGCTCCCACTTCTGAGTGAGAACATATGATGCTTGGTTTTCCATTCCTGAGTTACTTCACTTAGAATAATTGTCTTCATCTCATCCAGGTCATTCGTTGTGAATGCCATTAATTCATTCCTTTTTATGGCTGAGTAGTATTCTATCTCTCATATATATATATATTCCATCATATATCTATCATATATATTCCATATATGTATATAATATATATGTGGAATACATATATATGATGGTATAGTTAGATGATAGTATATATGATGGAATATATATATGTATATCACAGTTTTTGTAGTTGTTGTTATTGCTTTTTTGAGATGGAGTTTTGCTGTTGTTGACCAGGTTGGAGTGCCATGGTGCAGTCTTGGCTCACCCCAACCTATGTCTCCCAGGTTCAAGTGATTCTCCCGCCTCAGCCTCCCAATTAGCTGAGATTACAGGCATGTGCTGCCATGCCTGGCTAATTTTTTTGTATTTAGTAGAGATGGGGTTTCTCCATATTGCTCGAGCTGGTCTCGATCTCCCAACCTTAGGTGATCTGCCAGCCTTAGCCTCCCAAAGTGCTGGGATTACAGGTGTGAGACACCGCACCTGGCCTATACCACAGTTTCTTTATCTTCTCATTGGTTGATGGGCATTTGGGTTGGTTCCATGTTTTTGCAATTGCGAATTGTGCTGCTATACATATATATGTGCAAGTATTTTTTTTTTTTTTTTTTTTTTTTTTTTTTTTGTATAATGACTTTTCTTCCTCTGGGTGGATACCCAGTAGTACAATTGCTGGGTCAAGTGGTAGTTCTACTTTTAGTTCCTTAAGGAATCTCCACACTGTTTTTAGTTTATATTCCCACCAGCATTGTGGAAGTGTTCCCTGTTCACTGCATCCACGCCAACATCTGCATTTTTAAAATTTTTTGATTATGGCTATTTTTCCAGGACTAAGGTAGTATCTCATTGTGGTTTTGATTTCCATTTCCCTGATTATTAGAGAAGTTGAGCATTTTTTATATGTTTGTTGGCCATTTGTATATCTTCTTTTGAGTATTGTTTATTCATGTATTTAGCCCACTTTTGATGTGTTTGTTTTTTTCTTGCTGTTTTTTTTTTTTTTAGTTTGTTGTAGATTCTGGATATAAGTCCTTTGTCAGATATATAGATTGTGAAGATTTTCTCCCATTCTGTGGGTTGTCTGTTTGCTCTGCTGACTGTTCTTTTTCCTGTGCAAAAGTTGTAATTAAGTCCCAGGTATTTATCTTTGTTTTTATTGCATTTCCTTTTGGGTTCTTGGTCATGAAATCCTTGCTTAATCCAATGTCTAGAAGGATTTTTCCAATGTCATCTTCTATAATTTTTATAGTTTCAGGTCTTAGATTTAAGTCCCTATTCCAACTTGAGTTGATTTTTGCATAGGGTGAGAGATGATGAGGGTTTTATTCTCCTACATGTGGCTTGCCAATTATCCCAGCACTGTTTGTCAAAAAGGGTGTCTTTCCCCATTTTACGTTTTCGTTTGCTTTGTGGAAGATCACTTGGCTGTAATTATTTGGACTTATTGCTGGGTTATCTTTTCTGTTCCATTGGCCTATGCACTGTTTTTATACCAGTACCACACTGTTTTCGTGACTAGGGCTTCATAGTATAGTTTGAAATCAAGTAATGTGATTCCTCCAGATTTGTTCTTTTGGCTTACTTTTACTTTGGCTATGAGGGCTCTTTTTTGGTTCCATATGAATTTTAGAATTGCTTTTTCTAATTCTATGAAGAATGATGGTGGTATTCTGTTTGGAATTGCGTTGCATTTGTAGATTGCTTTTGGCAGTATGGTCATTTTCATAATAATGATTCTACCCATCCATGAGCATGGGATGTGTTGCCATTTGTTTGTGTCATCTTATGATTTCTTTCAGTAGTGTTTTGTAGTTTTCCTTATAGAAGTCTTTCATCTCCTTGGTTAGGTGTATTCCTAAGTTTTTTTTTTTTTGTTTTATTTTGTTTTGTTTTGCAGCTATTGTAAAAGGGGTTGAGTTCTTGATTTGATTCTCCATTTGGTCTATGTTGGTGTATAGAAGAACTACTGCTTTGTATACATTTATTTTGTGTACGGAATCTTTGGTGAATTCTTATATCAGCTCTATTGAGGAGCTAATAAATGATTTAATGTTCCTGTCCTTTTTATTTACCTGCAAATGAAAGTAAGTACACATCTACCTTATAAAAATATGGTGATAATTAAAGAGATGAATCACTTGGAACAGTTCCCACCCATAGTAAATTCTCAACCTCATTTACTGTTAGCCATCCCTCTTTATTTTTCAGTAGGCTGGAGTGAACCTTCAGGATGCTGGTTCAGGGAAAATTTGTAAATATTTTATTTCCTGAGACATTGCATATGTGACTGAATTTGTTGAAAGGCACAGACATAAAAGAGAGTTTGGCTATTTAAATATTTACAACATGTTTCTGTTATTTTTTTCTGGGAAGAAAAACCATGAAAAACCACTGCGTAATAGATCCTGGGGGTGGACTTACAGCTGTGTTGTATGCCTCCTGCTATAGAAGATGCAAAAGCTAGAAAATGGTTTTCTCCATCTCCTTTGCATTTTGAGGGTACTAGACCTAGAGGTCTGGTAAATGCCTTATAATAGAGACTGCCTGAGACTTTTAGGCAATATATCTCCTTAACAAGGGAGAGGGGTAATTTAAGAAAGTTATGTCATCTACTTGAACCCCCTTTGGTGGGCAGAAAAATGATCCTCCCAAAGATGTACCTTCTCTAATCCCTGGACTCTGTGGGGTTATCTTATATAACATCAGAAATTGTAAAACACTTAAAGTATTACATAAGTATATGGTGGTGCAATTCTGGCCATTATAAATTATGTTTATTCTCTGTACTATGAACCACTGGTGGAGAAGTCTGTCTCGCATATCTTTTTTACTTACTGAGTTCACCACAGATTCTTACACAGAGAAAGAGATTAATATACACTTTTTCAATGGCTGTTTAAATTAATGCCTTTTACTTTTTAGCACTACTCCAGGAAACAGCTTGATAGTCTAAGAATGCCATATTTGACATGTAAAACTTTCTATATTGTCGAATTAATTAGTCAATTAATGTTTTTACAATGGTTCATAAATGTTATTAGCTGATTAATTCTGGGTCATTATTTGCATAATGTTCACAAAATATACCTGTAACATTTGAGTTGTAAGTCAAACACCAAAATCAGCATAGAGATATTTCACATTTTTAAAATAAATTAACTTATGTGGGAGCAGTTAATCCTTGATGTCAAGCAATGCTGCTTTTTTTCCCTTAAGTAATTTAAAATATAATTTCCCCTTGGATTTTAAAAGCATTGAGATATGCTATATTGAATAAAATCAACTCTGCTTGGGAAAAAGAATGACACACTTCATATAGTCTGAGAATAATTTGCCATAGACTAATGTAGTTTCTCTTAGAATTCATCACAATTCAACTTGAATATTATCAGAAAGAAAAATCTAATTCTGACATTAATTTAGAAGGCACAAGCCACTGGACTAAAAATCATTGCAATGGAATTTATAAAGTGATAAACTGTCTTGAAAGTGAAATACATAGTGAAGAAAATCAAGAGGTATAATTATTTATATTTTTCTTTCTTAATAACTATGTTGTTTATACACCACATTTATGTAATGATCATATCTGAAGCCATCAGAAAACTGTCTGTCCAGTACAGTTGATAAAGTTCATGAGTATGTTTCTTTCAGATGCATATGTGTACTGTATGTGCATAAATCAAATATAATTTTGTATCAGAGGATTATTATGGTGTTAGTTTATATTTTTACACTTTTATAGTTTATAAATGCAGATACATACACAATCTATTTTACTCTTTAAAATAATCCTATGAAGTGGTTATTGTAATGTGAAATAATTTCCACTTTTTTTTCTTTGGTGGGGGGGAATGGATTTCCAGAAAATATAAGTGACTTTCAAAGGAATACTCAGCTATAAAGGGAAAAGCTAAGGTAGCAAATCAATTTTTCTACATTATAAGGTGTTCATTTAGAAAGAAGTAACAGTCATGTGACACACACACACACACACACACAAACATACACTCTTTTGCATGAAAATGTAATGTAGCATAGTGGTTAAGAGCATAGGAAGTGCATCTATGGTACATGGGATAAAGAAGACGTGGTACACATACACCATGGAATACTTCGCAGAGATAAAAAAGAATAAAATCATGTCCTTTGAAGCAATATGGATGGAACTGGAGGCCATAATGTCAAGGAAATTAATGTAAGAACAGAAAACCAAATAACACAAGCTCTCACAGGTAGGTGGGACCTGAACATTGGGCATGTATGGACATAAACACGGGAACAATAGATGATGCGGAAAGATAGAAGGCGGTAGGGAGTGGTTGAAAATCTACCTGCAGGGTAGTATGCTCTCTGTCTGGGTGGCAGGACCATCCATAACCCAAACCGCAGCATCAAGCAATATTTCCATGTAACAAACTTGCACATGTACCCCTTGTATCTAAAGTAAAAACTGACATTGAAAAAAAAAGAAACACAGCATGAGCAGATCGGCAGTGGAGTTGCACTCATTGGCTCGTTGGCTTCAAATACTGACTTTATCACTTATTTGCTGTGTCTCAAGGAACTGTTATTTTTATGCCTTAGGGTTCACATCTATAAGCTAGAGGTAATAATAATATAAACTTAATCAAGTTATTACAAGGAGACATTGATGCCTCTGAGCAAAATAAAGTAAGTCTCAATAATAATAGCTACTATCACTATCATAAGTGTGATTATCATCATCCTTATGTACCTTGCTGTTCAATTCTAATACATCTTCTCTCAAATGTCATTGCCTCATTGATAAAATGAAAATTTAAAATAATGTTACTAAACTAAATGTGGGAGTTGAAACAGGTGATCTTATGTTATAGAACCTAGGAGTTATTTTGTCAAATCCTCTACTAAAACAAAATTTAATTTTTTGAAATATATTTTATATTTGCATAATATTTAATATATACAAAATAATTGATGCAGCATTTGTGTAGATCTTGAAAAGTCTACATATATGCATCTTCCCTGTCTGCCTTCCTAAGGAACTACTACTCTGAATCTTGTCTTTATCATTCTCTTGTTTTATTGTTTTTACCTTTTCCTTATGACATATACAGAAAATATTATGAATTTTGTGTTTGTCATTTCCTTGTGTATTAGTCGGGGTTCTCTAGAGGGACAGAGCTAATAGGATAGATGTATATATAAAGGGGAGTTTATTAAGGAGTATTGACTCACAGGATCACAAGACGAAGTCCCACAATAGGCCATCTGCAAGTTGAGGAGCAAGGAAACCAATTCCAGTCCCAAAGCCGAAGACCTGGGGTCCGATATTTCAGTACAGGAAGCATCCAGCAGGGGAGAAAGATGTAGGCCAGAAGACCAAACCAGTCTAATCTTGTCTAATCTTTCTACATTCTCTTGCCTGTTTTTTTGTTTTTTTGTTTTTGTTTGTTTGTTTGTTTGTTTTTTACAGAGTCTCACTCCATCGCTAGGTTGTAGTGCAGTGGCACAATCTCCACTCACTGCAACCTCCGCCCTCCAGGTTCAAGCAATTCTCCTGCCTCAGCCTCCCGAGTAGCTGGGACTACAGGTGCACACCACCACCCCCAGCTAATTTTTGTATTTTTAGCACAGACGGATTCCACCATGTTGGCCAGGATGGTCTGCATCTCTTTACCTCGTGATCTGCCCACCTTGGCCTCCCAAAGTGCTGGGATTACAGGCATGAGCCACCCAGCCTCTGCCTGCTTTTATTCTGGCTGTGCTGGCAGCTGATTAGATTGTGCCCACCCAGATTGAGGGTGGGTCTGTCTTTCCCAGTTCACTGACTCAAATGTTAATCTCCTTTGGCAACATCCTCACAGAAACACACAGAAACATCATTTTGTACCCTTCAAGCCAATGAAGTTGACACTCAATATTAACCATCACATTTTGTTTTATTCTTTTCACCCTTTTCTTATGACACACACAGAAAATATGCTTGACATATAAAAGTTGAGATTCATCACAAAGTTGAGGCCATACAATCACAACCCTACTCAAGAAGAAGAATATTGACAACACCCCCTCCTTTTTTTTTTTTTTTTGAGACAGAGTCTAGCTCTGTCGCCCAGGCTGGAGTGCGGTGGCGTGATCTCGGCTCACTGCAAGCCCTGCCTCCTGGGTCATGCCAATTTCCTGCCTCGGCCTCCTGAGTAGCTGGGACTACAGGCACCCACCACCATGACCTGCTAATTTTTTTGTATTTTTAGTAGAGACAGGGCCCGGAAACCCTTTGATGCTCTTTCCCAATCATTATCTCCTCCTTCCCACACAAAAGTAACCTTTATCTAACTTTTATGTGAAACCATTCCTCACTTTTTCCATTATTTTAATATCTAGATTTTCTTCCCTAAATATTATAATTTACTTTTACTACTCTTTTGATATAAATTAAAATGAAATAATACAATATATGCTCTTCTTTGGCTCCATTTATGCAACATTATGTTTGTGAGATGTAGCCATGTGGTTCTTTTATTTTCAGAGTTGTATAGCACACTTGTAGCAATATTCCCGTCTTTGTCAGCTTGAGGGACTGATCTAGTTTGTATATTTGTCCCCACCAAAATCTCATGCTGAATTGTAATTCCCAGTACTGGAAGTGTGACCTGGTAGGAGGTGATTGTATCATGGGGGAGAATTTCTCATAAATGTGTTAGTATCATTCCCTTGGTGCTGTCCTCGCAATTGTGTCCTCACCTTCCTCTGTCTTGCTCCTGCTTTTAACTATATGATGTTCCTTCTCTCACTTCACCTTCCATAATGAGTAAAGGCTTCTGGAGTCCTCACCAGAAGCCAAGCCGGTGCTGGTTGCACGTTTGTGCAGCCTGCAGAACTGCTAAATTTCTCAGTCTCAGGTACTATTTTTAACAGCAACACAAGAGTGGACTGATACAGGGGCTATAATAAAACATCATAGCCCAGGCTGCTTAAACAACAGAAATTTATTTCTCACAGTTCTGAAGGTTGGGGAGTCCAAGACCAAGGTGCTGGCTGATTTAGTTCCTAATGAGGGCTCTCTTCCTTGGTTTCTCAGAGTGGTCTTCCCCTTATGTTCTCAGGTGACCTTTCCTCAGTGCTCTTTTTTCCTCTTCTTACATGGCCATTAATCTCATCATAAAGGCTCCATTCTCACTACCTCATCTAACCTTCATTACATCTCAAAGACTCCAACTCCAAATACCAACACATGGGGAGTTAAGATTTCAATGTATGAATTCTGGAGAAACACAAGTATTGAGACCATAACAATTCCATACTTTGTTAGTCACTTTTTCTATTCGAGTTTTAAAAATATTGCTGGTAAACATTCCTATTTATATTCAATGTTCTATACATGCATGTATCTCTGTTGTTATGAACTTACTCAGTAACAAGGTATGAAGTTCCCCAACTTCACTAGGTAATGCCAGTTTTCCAAATTATCAATTTACCTATTTAAACAAATTTACATTCCCACCAGCAGCATATAACATTTTTATCACTTTACAGTCTGGTTTTAATTTTAGCAATTCTGAAGAATGAGTAATGGCTTCTCACTGTGGTTTGAAATTGCAATATTCTCAGAGGTTAAACAACTTTTTATAGCTTACTTGCAATTTGGGTCACTCCTTTTGTGAGGCACATTTTGAAATCTCTTGCTTATTTTTTGGGGTTGGCTGTTCTTTTCTTAATGATGATATAATTTCTTTACATACCCCGTACATGAGTTCCTTGTTGATTATATGTAATGTAACATTTTTCACCCACTCATTGACTTGCCTATTCTTTCCTAATTACTTAAAACAATAGAAGTCATCTCTCTCTCCTCTCTTTAAATCAACTTCATTAAAATACAGTTTAAACCCAATGATATGAACACATCTAGTGTGTAACTTGCAAAGAATATATATATACACACACATTTCTTTTTAGACAGAGCCTCGCTCTGTCGCCCAGGCTGGAGTGCAGTGGCTCAATCTCGGCTGACTGCAAACTCCACCTCTCAGGTTCACACCATTCTCCTGCCTCAGCCTCCCAAGTAGCTGGGACTACAGGCACCCGAGAAGCTTCAACATATTATACACCTGTGCAATACCACCAAAATCAAGACATTAAACACTTCCTTCAACCCAGAACGTTCATCCATTTCCCTTTGCAGTCAAACTTTTCCCTATGACCATCCCACCTTCATCACTCTGGGCATTTACCTATCTAAATTTCTGTCTCCAAAAATTAGTATTGTTCTTTGAAACTTAATATAATTACACATGTTTCTTTTGGGCAATGTTTGTTTCATTTTCTTTTTTCTAGATTTCTTTTAATTCAAAATTTCTGCATTGTTTCTTTTATACATGCCTTTTAACCCCACATCTAGTTGGAATATAAGAATATTATTTTTTATTACTTGTCTATTATCTGGAGTATTTAGAATAGTTATTCCTTCATTAGCTGTAAGGTTTCACACAAAAAATTGGAGATTCATTCTTCTTGTTGTTAGATTTAACTTAGTCATATTTATCAATCTTTTAATTTTTGACTAGAGCTTGCTATGTTTCATGTAAGAAAACTTTCCTTGTGAGTACAATAGTACTCCTTCTCTGCATTTTCCATTAATTATTGAGAGAGAGAGAGAGAGAGAGAGAGGAGAGATGCTTAAGTAGAGATGAAATTCTGGAAATTGTCATATCAGTATGTAATACTAGAAAATTTCTGTAATAAAAAAAAGGAGAACTGACCCATTTAATTTATTTTTTACTGATGTCAGTATAGGAATCCTATGTAAAATAAAGCTTTTTTAACAAAAATATTTTAATATTCCTGAGTTCCCATTAGTTCCTTGAAATAAAACCTTGGGCATTTGAACCTGTTCTTTCATGCCTCCAGGTAAAAACCCTCGGAATTTTTATCTATTTTATATAGTTTTGCAGTAGCCATTACACAGATTTCCAGAGTGTTGATGTAGATGGTCAAAAGGGTCCAGGCAGACATAGCTGATAAGAATTCACCATTTTCCCTCTACATATTATATATTTACAGATTCCATCTCCAATGTTGGTAGATACCTCACCTTACTGTTCATTCCAGCCAATATCTCATATTTCCCTCAATATAGCTTTCCAAATCTATACTCAATATCACCTAGAAATTTTTAGTTGCAAATAATATAAATTCATGAACTAATTTATGGTATAATATACACAGGACTTTTAGTATCAGCTCCAATATGTAAAGAGCTTAGAAGATTGCTATCCTCACAACAAGAAAAAAGACTAAATCAATTGGAAAATCAACAACTTTTCTTGAAACCTTCAGAGAACTGAGGTTTCAGGGAAATCTGCTACCCTAAAATCTGGAAAGACAGGCAAATCCAGAGAGTCATAGCCAAGAACTACTTACTTGGAGCAGATGCCACTAGAACATTAAGTGAGGAGAACACTTAAGTGGTAGATTTGATGAATTTCTGGAGGCAACTACAATGAGTGATCACCTCACTCTATTTAGCATGGTTGTTATTAAAAAGACAGAAAATAACAACTGCTGGCAAGGATGCAGAGAAAAGGAAATGTTTGTATACTGTTGGTGGGAATGTAAACTAGTACAGCCACAACAAATAACAGTGTGAAGGTTTCTCAAAAAGCCACAAACAGAACTACCACAGGATCCAGCTATCCCACTACTGGGTATTTAATCCAAAGAAAGGAAATCAGTATATCAAAGAGACATCTGCATGTCCATATTTATTGTAGCACTATTCACTATAGCCAAGATATGGAATCAACTTAAGTGTCCAGCAACAGATAATGCATAAAAAAATGTGATATATATATATATACACACACACACACACACACACACACAATGGAATACTATTCTACCATACAAAAGAATAAAATCCTGTCATTTGTGGCAACAGGGATGAAACCGAAGGGCAACTTATTAAATGAAACAAGCCAGGAACAGAAAGTTAAACACTGCATGTACTCACTCATACGTGGAAGCTGAAAGGTAGTTGATCTCATACAAGTAAAAAGTGGAACACAGGACACTAGAGACTGCGGAGGGTAGGGGAAGAAAAGCACAGGGAAAGATTTCCTAAAGGATATAAAGTCACAGCTCAATAGGAGGAATTCTAGTGTTCTATAGCATTGTAGGATGACAATAGGATAATTATCATAGAGTTTTAAATAGCTATAAGGGGAATATTAATGTTCCCAACACAAAAAATTATAACTGTTTGAGTTAACAGATGTGCTAACTACCTGATCTGATAGCCGTACATTATATGTACGAAAACATCGCTATGTACTTCATAAATATATACAATTATCATATATCAGTTAAAAATAAAATAAAGGGAGAAAAAGTAAAAATAAAAAATAAAGTTTCTAAACTGAACTTCAACGTCAAAAATAAAAATTAAAGCATTAAAAACAGATCCAAGATCTACAGCACAATTTCAAAATATGTAACTAATATATGAGGCTGGTGCAAAAGTAATTGCTGTTTTGCCATTTTTTTTAAGTGTTGGCAAAAAATACTATTGCTTTTACATCTATCTAATATAAATAACTGGAATAGCAGAAAGATAAAAAATTAGAATGGAGCAGGAGAAATATTTGATATAATAATAGACAAAACCTTTCCAAAAATGACAGATATCAAACTATAGATCTAGGAAGCTCTGAGAAAAGCAAATAATATAAATCCTACAGAATTACTCTTACACATAACATATTTAGATAGCAAAAGATTGAAGCCAGAGAAAATATTAAAAGTAGTTGGTAGAGGAGAACATCTTGCCTATAAAGGAACAAGAATAAAAATTACAGCAGACATATCATCAGAAAATATGCGAGCAAGAAAAAAGTGGAGTGAAGTATTGAAAGAAAGAATCCCCAGCAATTTAGAAATCTATGTCCAACAAAATTATACTTTAAAAGGAAAGGAGATATCATAACTTTATCTGACAAACAAAACAGGGACTTTATGGCTAACAGATCTTCCTTTCAATAAACATTAAGAGAATTTCATTAGACAAAAGGAAAATGCTATCCATCAGAAACTTGAACCTATTATACATGAAGGAAGGAAGGATTCAGGGGAAAGAATAAATGATGATAGAATAAGGTTTGTATTCTTATTCCTTATTTATTTATAAGTTAACTATTTGTATGAAGTAGTAATAGTAACAATACACTAGGTGATTATAATATATGGATAAGTGGAATGAATTGTAAGCAATGTCATAGGGATCAAAGTCTCAGGGACAGGAAAGAAGAATTAGGAATACTCTTTTATCATGTACCTGCCTTATATGTGAAGTGGTGTAATGTTATATGTAGGTGGACTTAGGCTACCTAAAAATTCATACTGGAAACTTTAAGGCAAACAACAAAAAAACTAAAAAGAGGACAGGCATGGTGACTCATGCCTGTAATCCCAGCACTTTGGGAGGCACAGGTGGCCAGATCACTTGAGCTCAGGAGTTTCAGACCAGCCTGGGGAATATGGAAAACACCACCCCCAACTCTAAAAAAAAAAAAAAATATATATATATATATAAATTAGCTGGGCCTGGTAGCATGTGCCTGTACTCCCAGCTACTCAGGAGGCTGAGGTGGGAGGATCCTTCTCAGGGCAGAGAAGGGGGTTGAGGCTTCAGTGAGTCATGATCATGTCACTGGCCCCCAGTCTGGGGCAACAGAGATGCTGTCTAAAAGCAAAGAATTAAAAATTATTAAGAAGCGTAAGTGATGTGTTAAGAGAATAGATAAAATACAATATTATAAAATGCTAAATTTTAATCAAGAAAGCATAAAAATGAATAAGAAAAATGAACCAAAGAACAAATGTAATGAATAAAGAGGAGTTACAACAATCAAAGGCATTAACCAACTATATCAATACTCACTTTAAATAGTCTAAATACACCAGTTAAAATAAAAAGATATTTAGAGTGAATATTTAAACTGTTTTGAATATAAAGCTTCAGAAAGATTTAAAGTGAAGGAGTGAGGAAAGAAATACCATGCTCGTATTAATATGAGCTATGCTGAAGTCACTAAATTAATTTCAGACAAAGCATGCCTAAGAACAAAGAAAAGAAGGGCATTATATAATGATCTCCGAGTCATTTTCTGTGAACACATACAACCTTAAACATGAATATGCCAAACTGGTGAGTTTCAAAGTATGTGGGGAAAAACTGATAGAATTGCAAAGAGAAACAGATTTTGAGAAATAGACAAATCCGCTACCATAGTCCATGACTTCAACACCTTCTTTTTAGTTATTGATACATCAAGCAGGCAGAAAATCAGTAAGGATAGAATGGACTTCAAAAGCACTACTAACTGGCTTCATCTAATTGACACTGATACTGCATCCGACAACAGAATACACGTGCTTCTCAAACTTACATGAAACATTCACTAACATGGATTAAATGAGCAATAAAATGCAATTTAACAAATGTTTTAAAAAAGAAAGCCATGCACATATGTTCTCAGATCACATTGCAATTAAACTAGAAATCAATACAAGAAATAGAGAAGAAATATATCCCATCAATAGTGCATAAGCCTTCCCTTTGCTCTGCAGCCTGTCCAACATTTGTTGTTTTTTGAACTTTTCTAATTGTTATTCTGATTGGTGTGAGAGAGTATCTCATCGATGGGAGATGGTTTCTCATCTCTGATGATTGGTGATGCTGAGCATTTTTTATGTTTTTGGCCATTGTATGTCTTATTTGGAGAAGTGTCTGTTCATGTCCTTTGTCCATTTTTAAATTAGATTATTTTGTTTTATTCTTGTTGGTTTGTTTCAGCAGTTTGGAGATTTCTGACATACTTAAATTGAACTATTATTTGACTCAGCAATGCCACTGACTGGGTATATACCCAAAAGAAAATAATTCATTCTATCAAAAAGACACATGCACCCATAAGTTCATTGCAGTACTCTTCACAATAGCATATACTTGGAATCAACCTAGGTGCCCATGAACAGTGGATTAGATAAAGAAAATGCGTTACATATACACCACTTAATACTATGCAGCCATAAAAAAGAACGTAATCATGTCCTTTGCAGCAACATGGATGGAGCTGGAGTCCATTATCCTAAGCAACCTAACACAAGAACAAAAAACCAAATACTGTATGTTCTCACTTATGAGTAGAAAGTAAACATTAAATACACATGAACATAAAGATGGGAAGAATAGATATTGGGGACCACCAAATATGGGGGCAGGGGGACATTGGCTGAAAATCCACCTGTTGGGTACTATACTTACAGCCTGGGTAATGTGGTCTTTGGGACCCTAAGCCTCAACATCACAGTTTACCCATCTAACAAACCTTCATGTGTACCTTTAATCTGTAATAAAAGTTGAAAAAAAATCCAAATACATGGAAATTAAACAACACACTGCTAAGCAGCACATAAGTCAAAGAACTTTCAAGTTAATTTTAAAAACTAAATTTTGAGCTGAATGAAAACAGACAACTTAAAAATAGTATGGGATACAGCAAAAGTGTTCAGAGATAAATTTGTAGCATTAAATTTACGTATTAGAAAATATATAACTAAAATAAAAAACGTAAGCTTCTACCTCAGGAAAAAAGCAAATGAGAAATTTAAGTCTAATGAAAACCAGTAGAAAATAAATAATAAAATCTGATTCACTCAAAATGGAATATACATGTTATATGTTCTAAATATAAAGTGAAAACCTCCTAGAAGATAACATAAAAATTTGAGTGACCCTGGGTCTGGCAATGACTTTTAGACACAACACAAAGATACAATCCACGAAACAAATAATTGATCAACTTCATTAAAATTAAAAACTACTCTGTGAAAGTTACTGTCAGGAGCATGAGAAGACAAGCCAAGACCACAAGAAAAAAAATTTGCAGATGACTTTATTCTCTATGCATAAAATTCAAATAAGTGACCAAGAAAAATCCTGGAACTAATAAATCAGTATAGAAGAGAATAAGAATGCAATATTTATGTAACTCAATTGCATTCCTATATGCTAGCCCTAATGCTTAAGTCTCCTAGGGAAGCAAAGCAGGCCTTAGAGGATGGGCATATCTAGTAATGCTCCACTGCAGTTCCCACCCCTAACACTTCTAAGCAGCAATCTCTTCCAGATTAAGTGTTCGCAGGGGCCATGTGATCTCCTGCTGCCAGGATTCCAGAAGTCCCTGGAAGAGCAGATCATTCCTCGCTTGTTCAACTTACTCCTTCCCCAGGAATTGCTGGGGGACAGGAAGGAATCCTGCTGCACAGTAGCCCCATGTAGAGTTCCCAGCTTCCTCTCCCTTCAGCCTAGTGTCTGTTTCCTCCCTCTGTCCACTCAATTCCTTCCCTCCAAAGATTTATTTGGAGTGTGCTAGTCTTCCCGACATCCCTATCCCTCAGTCACTTGGTGTCAGATATTTCTCTTGACTGGGTCTAGTCCACCATCCTGCCTCTCTTCCCAGAGCTCTCTTGATATATCCAAGTGAGGTTTAAAGAAAGTATTCAGGAGGCTTCAGTGGATGGAAAGAGGGGCCCTGCAATAGCAAGTTAAGGAGAGTCAGAATAATGCATTTTTCAAACAATAACAGCAATATACAGGTGGGCACACCTGCCATCTGTATAATCTATTGCCTGTTTTAAATTTTTAGAATATTAACTTATTTTTCTTTTCTGTTGATCATTTGGAGCTACATAAATAGAAGATGCAAACTCCAGCACTACTATGGCTGACCATGTGACCTCCAGCCAACTTGTTGAGCTTCTTAAGACCTTACTTTATTTCCTGTAAAGTGGATGCGGTATTAAAAATATGTTGACAACAGAAAAATGTAGTGCAGGTGTGATAGCAGTGTTGAATACCCGACCCGACCCCCTCTACCCCAACCAACCACTCCTCTGTGATCCCCTTTTCTAGTTCTGTTGGTATGCCCATCACCCAGCCACTGCTAATGCTTTGGAAAATGGCTTCATCTGCAGGAATTGCTCTTGGGTAGTTGAAGTCACCTCTCTGAAAGGTACCTGGGAGGTTGGCCACCTATTTTCCTCCACAGTGTCTGTAGTCAAAATGTCTTGGGCAGTCAGGAAACTATAAAGGCCCTGCTCTCTTGCCTCAAGGAGTGACAGACTCAGGTTCAATTTATGTCTAGATATGTGCATGACTCCATCCACTTTCCCCACTCCAATTCTTTTACTCATTTATCTGTTTATCTTGAAAGCACACAAACAAAATATGCAAAGGAATTCTGGAGATTTTGCTTTTAGGGAACCCAATCTACGACGACAACATGTGTAGTGTTTGGCATAGCACTTGCCAGTAAAGAAAAAAGAAAGCTAAATAACAGAGCCCCAAGCAGAACTGAGCTTGGAAGGCAAGTCTTTTGTTTGCTGATTTCATCCCTTTTCACTTATAGTAGACATCACAGAGCTCTTGAATAAAAACCTGCTTCTGAAGATAAGGGGCTGGGACAGAGTAGCAGATTCTTCTCTTTGTACTTAAAAATGTCTGCAAAATGTGTACAAGAAGAATTTTAAAGTTTATCTTTCAAATGCAACACACATAATTAATTTGTAGATAATACATTCAGTACTGTTTATTACTGGGATCTTACAGCACTCACCACCAACACCAATGACAGCAACAAACAGACTTGGAAATACATCAGGTCGCAATCATGCATATAGAAAATTGTAGTGTTTTTTCAGGCTTAATATTATAGACCTCATTTCTACAAAGAGCCCAGCTGAAATAATGCCAAATGCTGTAAAATTTTACTTTGAAAGAGAAAAATCTATCAAAGTCTACATTTTGATATGTATTTTCTCACCAAGAAGTCAAGGCGAAATGGAATAAAATGAGAAGCAGCATGAGATAATGGAAATGTCAATGAATGTGGAGTTCTAACACAGAATTAAGTATTTATCCTTAGATTTGCCCTTTGGAGGTTACATAGCTGTATAAATTTGTCAAAGTTCTCTAAACTATATACTTAAGATGGGGGCAAAATTAGATGTCAATAAAATAGTATTTTAAAATAAACCTTACTTCCCAGCATTTTTGTCAAAATTAAATCTTGTGGGTTAGAACTCTTTGTAAAGTGCACAGGTCTAAAAGTTGTTAATTACCATTCTGTAAACTGGTATCTTCTAGCCCTTCTTGTATATTTGTGGAATGGATTAATTCATAAAAGTTAATAATACATATGAAATTAGTTATTTTTCTCTGTTATCATTTGTCCTGGCATAAGTATAAAACTAATTTTGTGTTTGTAGGTAATGAAGCATCAATCAGAATCTGAGGATATGACTAATTGGTTGATTTCTGTCTAGGTTAATTAATGAAAGCCAACACCAGAGCTTTCTGGTTGGCTATTATTTGCATGTATGAATTACTCAAATTAACCATCCCATATTCAAAATTAATTTTATATACAACTGCTCAACATTTGTATCTTTATTTCATTATAGTTTATTTTCAAAAAGCCATAGATAGATGCTTTAAATGGTTTCTAGAGTAAGGACAAATGTAGTCTTTTTCCTGGGCATCTCTTCCACCGCATTCATTTATCATGACAAGGTAAAACATCTATAGTGAAGGAGATTGCTTTGGGAAAAAAGATTCATTTATTTAATATGTCTGAGTAAATGTTACCTTAATTAATTGTGATTCCAGGAAAACTAATAAATGTGATTCAACAAACTGGAATAAAATTGACTTAGCCAATGAGAAACCTGAAGTTTATGCCAGCATATTTTTTGATATGGGTATTACATTTCAACTCAAGTTCATTCAATATGGGCTATTGTGATACTTGGAATCTTAGTGTTCAGATACAGAAAATATGGTCTGTGGTATACTGTTGTATATCGCTTGAAAAAATATAATAATACAGTTCTAACATGGTAACATTCTATAAATAATTATTCAAATTAAGCAGTTTCTGGTAAATCATGCAAACCAGTTATTTCATATTGTTTGGTAGGGGTGGACTACTTGCTAATAAATCTGACTTGAAATGGTTTATGGTCATTTGCCTTTTCCACAATTTTGCTTCCCCAAAATGGCACTTGCTTATATTTTGTTCGTTAACTGTGCCCTACACTAGACAAAAGACAGATATTTGCAGAGGTTTAATACTACTACAATGAGCCTTGACTCTAGTCAAACGTGCCCAATATAATGATTCTCAAATGGGATCTAGGAATCTAGGCTTACTTGAAGTACAACACTACAGGATAAAATGCCTACCCAGAGCAGAAGATAAATGGTTCAGATGAGCCATTTCTGCACTAGTAAATGAGTCAGGTGGTGTCAATCATTATGGTCACCATTACTAACCATATAAAATTAAATATTGAAATATGATCCTCATAGCTTCTCTGTTTAGTCTAAGTCACCAAAATAAACAAGAATAATTCCAGTGTAATGATGTGCTAATTTAGCAGGTGAAATGTAATCATAGCTAGCGATTGGAATGCTTAACATGTGCCAGATGTGTTGCACACATTAACACATTACATGCTTACAACAGTTCTGTAAGGTGATTGCAGTGATGGTCTTCTTTCTTCACACAAAGAGACTAAGGTATTATGAGGCTGAGTAACTTGCCTAAGGCCACACAAATGCTAGATTTCAGGCATTGCAATTTTCATTCATGTTGTACTACTCTAGAACCCACCTTCTTAACTAATTAACCACCTACTTATACTATAGTGGCTCTCTGCTTGTGGCAGAAAATAAGACAGCATGGACAAACCATTTAGGGAGGTAGAAGTGGTGATATAATAGTGTACCAGAGGGCTGTTCTCTAAGATTATTCTACTGATAGCTAAGGAATCAGAGAAATATTTACAAAGAGAAGAGCTTTTAGAATAGATATAGCCAAAAGGAAAACCAGAATTGTGGTAACATAGGTAATTTGACAATGTATTACTTTATAATCCTATGGTCTTTAGTGATCATTACTTTGATTATGGTAAATCAAAGAAAAATGGCATAAAATTAAGATAGTGTACTAGTGCATAGACTTTATATTGAAACTATGAATGATGACACAATGTTAAATTATGCCCTTTAAATTATAAATATAATAATGGCTTGAAAAAGATATTAAAGAGGCTTCATTTGCAGTAGTTGAATGGAGAGTTCTGTTTTCAGTCTCTTAGAGAAGTAAGAATCATCAATATTGAGGGGAAATGTTAGTATGAGTTAAAGTATGCATTGAAGGTAGAGGTAGTTGTAGTAGAAATAACATGAATGAAAAGCATAATAATCAATACACTAAATAGTAATAAACAACCTTATAGAAAAATCCCTTATTATAATAAATTTGTTTGATTATTATTACTTTTTTAATTTGGGGGAATGTGATGTTGTGTTTTTTCTGTTAGTTATATATCTCCCTGTAAAGGGTATATATGTCAGTCATGTTATTAATATATAAGTGAGGAAAAGTCAAAACAGGAAATGAAGAAAAAGCCAAGTCATTATTATTTTTACAAAAAAAAGCATCTGAAGCACAGTAAGGAATGATCAGCAGTAAAAGGTAGTAACACACAATAAGCAGATAGAAACAGGGCCCAGTAGAAACAGGGCCCAGTAGAGTCTATGAGATTATTGACTAAAAGGTCTGATGAGGAGAGCTGACTGCATAGTTTAAACCTCTGGCTCTGGAAAGATAAAGCCCCCTAGTGATATTACTAATTATAACACAATGTTAATGAGGCATAATAATGAAGATAGTAAACTAAGATGGAAGTCCAATGAACAATCTTGACCGATACTAAGTAAAAAAGGGAGGCACTGAGGATGATGTAAACAGCAGGAAGGTATCTGACAGGAGACTTTCTTTACACATATATATTTGTAGTTGTTCTCAAACTTTTAGTGTGCATTAGAATCACTGGGAGGTTTATTAAAGCACAGATTTCTAGGTCCCACCCTAAGAACCTCTGATTCAGTATATCTGAGGTCAAAGGTAGATAATTTGCATTTATTGCAAATAACTAAGCAATGCTGCTGCTGCTAATCTAGAAATCACACTTTGAGAGCCACTTTTCTATGTAAACCAGCAACCGTACTGTCTCATTCAGCTTCTCTAGGGTGCAGCTGATATATTCCTGAATGAACAACCCTAAGTTCTATTTTTTTGTCACTGTCACTCCAGGCACCACCACGGGGAGAACCAGGTCAACAAAGCATGCTCTTAAAACAGGAATGAAATAAGCACATACAGATTCCTCAAACCCCATCCTCTATACACTAACAAAGACAAGTGAAGAAATTTGAGTCAAGAAAAGATGAAAGTAATATTTTAGGGAGAAGATATAAAGAAGTTCCTCCTTTGTCACTGTATTTGCAAGTGATGCCTAATTGTTCCATGTCTAGTGTGCTTTGGAGATGCACTGTGATATCGTTTGGCTGTGTGTCCCCACCCAAATCACACCTTGAATTGTAGTAATACCCATGTGTCAAGACCAGGACCAGGTGGAGATAATGGAATCATGGGGAAAGTTTCCCACATCCTGTTCTTGTGATAGTGAGTTCTCACGAGATCTGAATAGGGTTTTATTTTTTATTTTATTATTTTTTTTGAGACTGAGCCTCACTCTGTCACCCAGGCTGAGTGCAGTGGCATGATCTCAGCTCACTGCAACCTCTGCCTCCTGAGTTCAAGGGATTCTCCTGCCTCAGTCTCCCAAGTAGCTGGGATTATAGGTGCTCACCACTGCGCCAGGCTAATTTTTATACTTTTAGTAGAGACGAGGTTTCACCATGTTGGCCAGTCTTGTCTCAAACTCTTAACCTCTAGTGATCTGCCTGCCTCAGCCTCCCAAAATGCTGGGATTACAGGTGTGAGCCACCATACCTGGGGATCAGATGGTTTTATAAGGGGCTTCTTCCTTCAATTGACACTGATTGTCTCTCCTCCTGCCCTGTGAAGAAGTGCCTTGTGCCACCATGATTGTAAGTTTCCTGAGGCTTCCCCAGTCATGGGGAACGGTGAGTCAATTAAACCTCTTTTCTCTATGAACACCCAGTCTCAGGTATTTCTTCACAGCAGCATGGGAACAAACTGATACACACTGCTTGTTAAAGTTCATGCAGGCCCTATGAATGTCTGCATATTTCTGTATGCTTTTATTAGCTTATTTCTCAAAGTACAAAGATTATTTGGTTGAAAACATCATAAAAGGGAGTGGGTTGCATTTGATAACCTCACTTTTTCTTTGGAGGGAAGGAAGTGAGTAGTGGGGATTTAACATCTATATCAATAGTGGGGATTTAAAACCTATTATCATGAAGATTTGGACCAGAGAGTTTGACCGGTTTGTGGAAGATGAACAAATGTGTTGATGGGCACTGGGAAGGAACCCTACCCAGAGCCTCCAATTTTCACCCGAAGATTCAGGTGTATCTGTGCACGTCTAGAGGTCTGGTGTAGTGGTTCTGAAAATAGTCAATTTGAGAGACAGACCAGGTCAACCTCTGTAAGGAAAGTAAATCTAAGAAAAGTAGCTACTTGGACTCAGACTTACACGGCTACTCCACTTAGCAGAGATCCAGTGTGCTTTTGGAGTCCTTCCTGAGATTGTTTTATGATTGTATGCTCTCTGAAACCTTAAGAACTCAAATTCAGGCTGGGCGCAGTGGCTCATGCCCATAATCTCAGCGCTTTGGGAGGCCGAGGTGGGTGGATCACTTGAGGTCAGGATTTAGAGACCAGCCTTGCTAACATGGCAAAACCTTGTCTCTACTAAAAATAGAAAAATTACCCAGACATGGTAGGCACGCCTGTAGTCTCAGCTACTTTGGAGGTTGAGGCAGGAGAAACGCTTAAACCCGTGAGGCGGAGGTTGCAGTGAGTGGAGATTGCTCCACTGCACTCTATCCTGGGAGACAGAGCAAGACCCTGTCTCAAATAAATGAATGAATAAATAAATAAGTAAATAAATAGAATTCAAATTCACATAAAAGTACCCGAGAGCTCTTCTTTTACTAAAAACCCACGCAATGGATGATGACTGTAAGGTGGAAAAAGGGCTTCCTTCCCATACCAGTAGGGAACACTGCATGATAAGGCCACGAGGAAATTGCCAAAAGACTGCTGGGACAGCAGCAGCAGGGCCTGCAGCTTGGCACAGGGAAAAATACTGACAGCAACTAAGAAAATTATTCTGCTATTGATAGTCCTGTCATGGACAGGAGGTCAAATGTCTTTGTTTGTGTACTATTCACAAAAGAATAGTCTGTGTCATGTTTTTGACTCGAGCACAGTAGAATACTTATGGGTTTTAAAAACAAGGCATACATTTGTTATATGTATGGGCTCTATTTTAACACTGGTAACACTGCGCTCTAATTGTTTATTTTTACCACTAGACAGTGAACTCCTTAAGGAGAAGGGCTGGATTATGCATATCTTTTTTTGTTTGTTTGTTTTTTATTTTTCTGAGATCGGGTCTTGCCCTGTCACCCAGGCTGGAGTGCAGTGGAGTGCAAGCTTGGTTCGCTGCAACCTCCACCTCTTGGGTTCAAGCAATTATCTTGCCTCAGCCTCCCGACTAGCTGGGATTACAGACATGTGCTACCACACCTGGCTAATTTTTGTATTTTTAGTAGAGATGGGGTTTCACCATGTTGGCCAGGCTGGTCTCGAACTCCTGACTTCAAGTGACCCAACTCGGCCTCCCAGTGCTGGGAGTACAGGTGTGAGCCATGTCACCTGGCCTGCATATCATCTCTTTATCTCTGAATACCTGACACAGAGGCAGTGCTGAAATACATGTGTGCATTAATGGGAAGAAATTAAATGTTGGTTTATAACTCTGCATTCTGTAATATCTCCGACTGATTATTCTCCCTTATTACTTCACTAAAGAAATTGTGAAATGGGTTTCAGGCTTGTACCTCTATCTAGGTTACATCAGGATGTTTTGTTCACTGCTACAGTGTCAATGACTAGAACACTGGATCATCAATGCAATTTTATTAGAAAGTATTCACAATCAAAAACTACAACTCCCTCACTGTTTCCCAAAAGTAAGGAAAGTCATACAAAAATGTCATTTATTCTATGTGAAAAATGCAATGGATTATAGAGTTACAAATGCTCCTTTAGTTCCTCTTTTATTTCATTTCTAAAGAAAGACTATTCATTTACTTTCAGAATTAATATATAATCTGAAACACTAAATACAAATAAAGTAATTATTGTTTGAAGCTGATTCATTTAAAAATGTGTAATATTCCTGGAGGATTCAACAGAATCACCCACTATCAAATCAATTATTCCTTCATTACTATGCTACTCAATGGAGAATACAACTATGAAATGAAAACATTATAGGATTTATTATTAGTGTATGAGGAATGATTTCTCTGTGTGTGAGAAATCTATTATGACTTGTCTTTATCCAGGTTTCTCTACAGTGAAAGAATACAAAATGTTGTTGTCTGACACTTGCAGACAGCTATTCTTTTATACTTCTGACAGTAACATAGTGACACTAATTTGGAAAGTCCTCTTTAACAATATTTCTCAAATATTATATGCAGACTATCTACAACAAAATTACATGGAGGTACCTGTTAAAAATTCATAATACTGAGCTCCCCTCACAAGCACCCCACCTGCACCAGGAGTCTGCATTTTACCAATTATGTATTCAGAACAAACAACAACAAATTCTACTATATTTGGCTAATTGCATTCTGACTACTGAATACAGGCGGTATATTTCATAGGAATTCAAAAGAAGCAAAGATCTGTGAGGCCTGGAGAGATGAGACATGAACTAGGCCTTCAAATTGTGTAGGGATTTCAGATAGGTGTTAAATGATAAAGCGAGTCAACAGCAAAGGGAGTGTTTAGTGGGGCGAATGTATGCACAGGTAAATTAATAAATAAATATGATCTGACATCCTAAATTCTCCTTCATACTAATCGCCCAGATATCAATATGTTTTCAGTGGGAAACTAAAATAGTTGCCTGACATTTCATTGCACATTTGAAAATAGTCCTTTATGAGACAAAGTTGATAAGCTCTTTAGAGTATCAGCCCATGAGACCTGGAATCTTGTCTTTCTTACTTAACTGCATCTCATAGATACTAACTGCATATCATAGGTACTAACTGGCTGTTTAGATTATGCCATGGAAGACAAGGTGGCATTCTGAGTGAAAGAGATAGAATGCCTGACTATAGGGCAATGGGAATAAGAACACCCACTTTCAATTTATGGTTTAAAAAAGTGAATTTAAACCAGTGTGCTTTGGTAACGTGTATTGATGACACATCTTCTGATCATGAAGCACTTTCACTTCTTTAATCATTTGATTCTCACAAGCATCCTATAAGTTATGAGTTAGTTTCTTTTTAAGTGAGAAAGCTTTTTACTTAAGCTCATATATCCTAGAAAAATTGTAGTTTGACATGTTGCTGTTTATCTCCACTTAGTAATGTCTGTTCACTTATACTGTAGCTCCCCCTCATTTGAATAAAGAAAGGATTCAGGTTGTGAAACACATTAAGAGTTCATTTATAAATCAAGTATTTATTGAATTGCTAAGTGATCGGCCTTTGTAAACATACAATTTAAATACTGGCTTCCCAGATCTCAGTCAAGACTTGACATCTTATGACAACCTCTGCTTATCAATTGTTTCACCCCTATTGCATTTTCTACTAAGTTTTGTCTCGAGAAAGTAGTACTAGGGATGATTGTAGTAAACTTTATGAGAGACAACAGGCTTTGTTTGAGAGCAGTAGAAAGCACTCAGCCTGTCTTCTCTTCTTCACTATTTAAAACTGGCCTCATATCCTCTTTACCTCAAAAGCTTCTTCCTTTACCTGTTTTCCAGTCAATGCTCACAAACCAAAGAATCCTGATTCTGACTGTTCATCAGCTATATGCATACTGGCTGTACACATTTTTCTTGAAATTTTTGCATAGGGTACAGCATCTTAAGACAAATTGCTACTGAAATTTTTCTTACTGTACATTTCAGAAAAGCTAATAAGGTCATTTACTACCACAGCGGTGTTGCTTCTAACTCAATCAGCTCTTCAGTCAGTCATAGGGTGAACAATGAGTAGTGAGTATTCTGAATTGATCCACTGAAGTCTAATCAGAAAAGCAGCCAAAAATAAATGATTAGTTTAGAGTTTCTCTGTAAAAGAATACATAAAAACTGGATAACAAAGAGGAAAACTAAGCTACTCCAAATGGGATAAAATAACAAAGATGTTGAGCTAACAAAGCATTATATTTGGAGGAGGAAAAAGTATTTTAAAAACATCCAATTGTAAGCAAGTATAATGTGTGGCCGTTGTGGAAACACGAGACTGTGTATTTGATATCTTGTATTTGACTGTGAGAATGAGGCAATTACTAATACGAGTCCCCACATGCATTGCTCAAGGTATTATGATCCCCGTGTATAATGTTTAATAAATGGGAGTATTATAAATGAATTATTAAAGGGAGAATTCTTTAGAGGGTACATAGTTTTGTAATATTTAATGTTTAAATATCAGGTAGGGAAAAATAGATTTCTCAAGTTGAGGATTTTAAAACAATTCTTTGCCTTTAAAAGCTCTTGCTAGCCCAGGTCAATCATTTCTCTTTGTGTATGCACAGTTCCCAGCCTGGGGGAGCACTGGGAGCAATTTTACATTTACAGCAAACTTTCATTGCATAGTGTTTCACAGATGAGTGTATGCATTCTGGAGCGATCATATTAGATTCATTTCTGAAACACAGCTGACTCCCAATAACACAAAGCCCTGCTACTTACAAATTAAGAAATTACGGTATAGAACATTCAGGACTGCACTCAGCAACAAGCAGCACACAGTGCACTTCACAGAGGAAAAGAAGCAAAAATACGGTTTTCCTGTTGTATCTGATATTCTAAACTGAGTTTAGAATGATGAATGTTTATATTCAGGAAAATGGGGATGAATACTGTGGTGAACTGGACAGGACTCTGTTATAACAAAAAGAAAATACAAAAAAAAAGAATTAGATCCCTTAGGATAGCAACCTGTGTCTCCACCTTCTTCTACTGTCCCTGAGCTCTAAAAATGTTAACCAAATATTTGAGAATAAAGCCAAGCAGAGCCAGGGTGGGCACTACCATTAAGGACATGGTAGGGAATAGAGGGAGATCCTGGTTTTGGAGGGAGGGGCACAAAAGATTTTGACAAATTTTATCTAATGAATATATTTGATAGTTGTAGCCTTCATTTGAAAATTCCTTGTTTACACCCTAGTTTTCAAAGGATAGCACAAAAGATTTGCAAGAAGTTCGAAACAGCAAAGGGAGCTTGAGGTGAAAGGTCAGTATTCAACTCAATGACCTTAAAGTCCTTAATGAGGACAAATTCCATTACATCCATGAAGAATTAAACACCTTTTGATCTCTGTAGCCCAAGGATCTATATGCACGTTGTACAATGCAGTGAGTTGAATGATTAAAGAAGATAAATTTCAGTGAAGTATCATGTAGGCAGACTGTGCCTAGAAGGCAGAATTATAAAATGAAGGATCTAGAAGGAACTAGTGTTTCTTAAGCCCCACTGTGACTTCAGTGGAAACAGGCTAATGTGAGGTAAACACACAGATGTCAGCAATTTTTACAAAAAGGTGAGGCACCATGAAGCAATTGCCATTTGATTAATGCCATTAAAGTTAGTGAGGTTTGGAGAGAACCCAATGCACTCTGAAGAAAGTGCATTGCTCCTGCAGCACCTGGAAGCACCCCAAACACTGTGCTGGGATTCACAGCTGAGAGACCCACAGTCAGTTCACATCACAGGACTCTGTGCAGACAACTTCCAGTACCAGCTTGGAGCCTGGTAGACTTGCTGCATGGCTAGATCCAGAAGAGAGATAACAATCACTTCAGCTCGGCTCTCAGGAAGCCACATCCCAAGGAAAAGGGGGAGAGTACTACATCGAGGAAACACCCCGTGGAACAAAAGAATCTGGACAACAGCCTTGAACCCTAGATCTCCCTTCTGACAGAGCCTACCCAAATAGGAAGGAACCAGAAAACCAACTCTGACAATATGACAAAACAAGGTCCTTTAACACCCCCCCAAAATCACACTAGCTCAGCAGTAATGGATCCAAACCAAGAATAAATTCCTTATTTACATGAAAAACAATTCGGAAGGTTGGGCTGAGCATGGTGGCTCACTCCTGTAATCCCAGCACTTTGGGAGGCCAAGGGGAGCAGATCATCTGTGGTCAGGAATTCAAGGCCAGCCTGGCCAATATGGTGAAACCCTGTCTCTACTAAAAATACAAAAATTAGCCAGGTGTGATGGTGGGCACCTGTAGTTCCAGCTACTTGGGAGGCTGAGGCAGGAGAATTGCTTGAACCCAGGAGGAGGAGGTTGCAGTGGGCAGAGATCACACTACTGTACTCCAGCCTGGGTGACAGATTGAGACTCCATCTCAAAAAATAAATAAATGAATAAATAAATAAGAAGATGAGTTATTAAATTAATCAGGGAAGCACCAGAGAAAGGTGAAGCCCAATTTAAGGAAGTCAAAAAAATGATACAAGAAATGAGGAGAGAAATTTTCAACAAAATTGATAGTATAAATAAAAAAAATTCAAAACGTCAATAAAAAATGAACACACTTACAGATATGCAAAATGCTCTGGGAAGTCTCAACAATAGAATCAAATGAGCAGAAGAAAGAACTTTAGAGCTCGAAGACAAGGTTTTCCAATTAATCCAATCCAACAAAGACAAAAAAAAAAAAAAGAGTAAGAGTAAGAAAACATGAACAAAGCCTCCAAGGAGTCTGGGATTATGTTAAATGACCAAACCTAAGAATAATTGGTGTTCCTGAGGAAGAAGAGAAATCTAAAAGTTTGGAAAACATAGTTGGGGGAATACCAGAGGAAAACTTTCCTGGCCTTGCTAGAGACCTAGACATCCAAATACAAGAAGCTCAAAGAACACCTGGGAAATTCATCACAAAAAGTTCATCACCTAGGCACACTGTCATCAGGTTATCCAAAGTTAAGATGAAGGAAAGAATCTTAAGAGCTGTGAGGCAAAAGCACAAGGTAACCTATTAAGGAAAGCCTATCAAATTAACAGAAGATTTATCAGCAGAAACTCTACAAGCTAGAAGAGATTGGCACTCTGTCTTCAGTCTCCTTAAACAAAACAATGATCAGCCAAGAATTTTGTATCCAGTGAAACTAAACTTCATAAATGAAGGAAAGATAAGGTCTTTTTCAGACAAACAAATGCTGAGAGAATTTGCCACTACCAAGCCAGCACTACAAGAACTGCTAAATGGAACTCTAAGTCTTGAAACAAATACTGGAAACACATCAAAACAGAACCTCTTTAAATCTTACAGAACCTATAAAACAAAAATACAATTAGAAAACAAAAGCAAGGTATATAGGCAACAAATAGCATAATGAATGGAATGGTAACTCACCTCTCAGTACTAACTTTGAATGCAAATAGCCTAAATGCTTGACTTAAAAGATACAGAATTGCAGAATAGATAAGAATTCATCAACCCTCAGCTGCCTTCAAGAGACTCACCTAACACATAAAGACTCACATAAACTTAAGCTGAAGGGGTGAGAAAAGGCATTCCATGCAAATGGATACCAATGTGAGCAGGAGTAGCTCTTCTAACATCAGACAGAACAAACTTTAAAGCAACAGCAGTTAAAAAAGACAAAGAGGGACATTATATAATGATAAAAAGCCTTGTCCAACAAGAAAATATCACAATTCTAAATATATATTCACCTAACACTGGAGCTCCCAAATTTGTAAAACAATTACTGATAGACCTAAGAAATGAGACAGGAACACAATAATAGTGGGGGATCTCAATGATCCACTGACAGCACTAGATAGTTCATCAATGCAGAAAGTCAACAAAGAAATGATGGACTTAAACTATGCCCTGGAACAAATGGACTTAACAGATATTTACTGAACACTGTACTCAACAACTGCAGAATATACATTCTATTCATCAGTGCATGGTGCTTTCTCCAAGATAGACCATATGATAGACCACAAAACGAGCCTTAATAAATTTAAGAAAACTGAAATTGTATCAAGCACTCTCTCAGACCACAGTTGAATAAAACTGGAAATCAACTCCAAAAGAAACCTTCAAAATCATGCAAATATGTGGTAATTCAATAACCTGCTCCCGAATGATCACTAAGTCAAAAATTAAATCAAGATGAAAACTAAAAAATTTCTCAAACTGAGTGACAATAGTACACAACCTATCAAAATCACTGGGAAACAGCAAATGCAGTGCTAAAAGGAAAATTCATAGCCCTAAATGCCTACATCAACAAGTTTGAAAGAGCACAAACATACAATCTAAGGTCACACCTCAAGGAACTAGAGAAACAAGAAAAAAACAAACCCAAACCCAGCAACGGAAAGGAAATAATCAAGATCAGAGCAGAACTACATGAAATTGAAACCAAAAAAAAAAATACAAAAGATAAATGAAACAAAAAACTGATTCTTTGAAAAGATAAATAAGATTGATAGACCATTAGCAAGATTAACCAACAAAAGAAGAAAGAAAATTCAAATAAACTCAATTAGAAACAAAACAGGAGATATTGCAACCAACACCACAGAAATACAAAAGATCATTCAAGGCTACTATGAACACCTTTATGCACATAAACTACAAAACCAAGAGGAGATGGATAAATTCTTGGAAAGATATAACCTTTGGCTTAAATCAGAAAGAATTAGATGCCCTGAACAGATCAATAACAAAGAGCGAGATTGAAATGGTAATAAAAACAATTGTCAACAAAAAAAGATCCAGAACCAGATGAATTCCCAGCAGAATTATACCAGACATTCAAAGAATTGTTACCAATCCTAACGACATTATTCCACAAGATAGAGAAAGAGGGAAACCTCCCTAAATCATTCTGTGAAACCAATATCACCCTAATACCAAAGCCAGAAAAGTACATAACCAAAAAGGAAAACTACAGACAAATAACGCTGATGAACATAGATGCAAAAATCCTTTACAAAATACTAGCAAACCGAATTCAACAACATATCAAAAAGATAATCCACCATGATCAAGTTGGATTCATACCAGGGATGGAGGGATGGTTTAACATATCCAAGTCAATAAATGTGATAAAGCACACAAACAGAATTAACAAAAATCACATGATCCTCTCAATAAATGCAGAATAAACATTTGACAAAATCCAGCATACCTTTGATTAAAACACTCTCAGCAAAATCAGCATACAAGGGACATATCTCAACATAATAAAAGCCACCTATGACAAACTCACAGCCAACATAATACTGAATGGAGAAAAGTTGAAAACATTTCCTTTGAGAACTGGAACAAACAAGGATGCCTGATCTCACCAGTTCTTTTCAATATAGTATGGGATGTCCTAGCCAGAGAAATCAGACAAGAAAAAGAAATAAAAGGCATCCAAATTGGTAAACAGGAAGTCAAACTGCTGCTGTTTGCTGATGATATGACTGTTTACCCAGGAAACCCTAAAGACTCCTCCAGAAAGCTCCTAGAACTGATTAAAAAATTCAACAAAGTTTCTGGATACAAAATTAATGTACACAAATCACTAGCTCTTCTATACGCCAACAGAGACCAAACTGTGAATGAAATCACGAGCACAGCCACTTTTACAATAGTTGCAAAAAATATATAAAACAAAATAGTTAGGAATATACCTGACCAAGAAAGTGAAAGAACTCTACAAAGAAAACTATGAAACACTGCTGAAATAAATCACAGACAACACAAACAAATGGAAACACATCCCATACTCATGGATAGGTAGAACTGATATTGTGAAAATGGCCATACTGCCAAAAGCAATTTACAAATTCAACACAATCTCCATCAGAATACCACCATTATTCTTCACAGAACTAGAAAAAACAATCCTAAAATTTACATAAAACCAAAAATTAGCCCACATAGCCAAAGCAAGACTAAGCAAAAATAACAAATCTGAAGGCATCACATTACCTGATTTCAAACTATATTATCAGGCCACATTCACCAAAACAGCATGGTACTGTTATAAAAATAGGCACGGAGACCAATGGAACAGAATAGAAGAGCCAAGAAATAAACCTAAATACTCATAGCCAACTGATCTTCAACAAGGCAAACAAAACCATAAAGTGGGGAAAGAACACCCTATTTAACAAATGCTGTGATAATGGGAAAGCCATATGTAGGAGAATGAAACTGGATCTTTGCCTCTCACCTTATACAAAAGTCAACTCAAGATGGATCAAGGACTTAGATCTAAGACCTGAAACTATAAAATTCTGGAGTTAACATTGGAAAACTCCTTCTAGACATTGGCTTAAGCAAAGGTTTCATGACCAAGAACCCAAAACCAAATGCAACAAAAACAAACATAAATAGCTGCGACTGAATTACTAAAGAGCTTTTGCACGGCAAAAGAACAGTCAGCAGAGTAAACATACGGCCCACAGAGTGGGAGAAAATCTTCGCAATCTATACATCTGACAAAGGATTAATACCCAGAATTAATATCCACAATCTACAACAAACTCAAACAAATTATAAAGAAAAAAAAAAATGCCATCAAAAAGTGGGTTAAGGACATAGACAATTCTCAAACAAAGATATACAATGGCCAACGAACATAAGAAAAAATGCTCAACATCACTGATGATCAGAGAAATGTAAACCAAAACCACAATGTGATACTGCCTTACTCCTGCAAGTATGGCCATAATCAAAAAATTAAAAAATAATAGATGTTGGCGTGGATGTGGTGAACAGAGAACACTTCTACACTGCTGGCGGGAATGTAAACTAGTACAACCACTATGGAAAACAGTGTGATGATTCCCTAAATAACTAAAAGTAGAACTGCCATTTGATTCAGCAGTCTTATTACTGGGTATCTACCCAGAGAAAAATAAGTCATTATTCGAAAAATACACTTCCACACACATGTTTATAGCAGCACAATTCACAATTGCAAAAAGTGGAATCAACCCAAATGCCCATCAATCAATGGGTGGATAAGAAACTGTGATGTATATGTATATGTATATATTTCCATATATATTTTTCATATATATATATGGAATATTACTCACACATAAAAAGGAATGAATTAACAGCATTTGCAGTAACCTGGATGAGAGTGGAGATGAATATTCTAAGTGAAGAAACTCAGGAATGGAAAACCAAACATCGTATGTTCTCACTTATAAGTGGGAGCTAAGTTATGAGGATGCAAAGGCATAAGAATGACACAATGGGCTTTGGGGGCTAAGGAGGAAAGGATGGGAAGGGGACGAGGGATAAAAGACTACAAATTGTGTGCAGTGTGTACTGCTCAGGTGATGAATGCACCAAAATCTCACAAATCGTCACTAAAGAACTTACTCATACAACCAAACACCGCCTGTTCCTAAATAACCTATGGAAAGAAAAAAAATTAAAAGTTAGCGAGGATTAAGTTCCGAAAGTTAGAAAAGAAAATATTAATGAGCTTGGTGGAAGTGAAAGGTAGACAGGGTTTGGAATAATAAAATTATTTGAAAACTATAATGTAAACAAGACATTTTCAAAAGAAGGATATGACTATCAAATGTTTTTATTAGATGACATCTGTCATGTATCATGCTAGATTGAGAAGGAAGTTAAAGGCATGGATAGCATCATACCTGATTCTCAACTGTTATACCCTAAGAGGAACAGAGAAGTTATCAAATATTTATATAATTAGTAGAAAGCAAGATGCTTGAGTAGAAGATGAGGTCTGCAAAGTGAATAAGGTTCTCTTCTATGCTAGAAAGTATGTAGAAAGTGAAAATTTGGCTCTAAATTTAAAAGTATTTTAAAAGGCAGAGCAAAAAGTAGATGTAAGAAGAGAAAGACACGATGCTGGAAAGGGAAGAAACAGAAGGTTTTTTGCCTTTTACTAGGATCGAGAGATAGGAAGAAAAGGAAAGCTAACTGCATTTGAGCAGTTTTAGCAACAGAAATGATTTTATTTATAGACAAGTAATTGCTGAAGAGACTGTATAATTTAATCCCTTGAGAGGTTTTCTCTTCCTTAATAACACACTTATACATGTTTTGAGTGAAACAATATTTATAAAACATCTGGACAAACTAATATGAATTCTAACGTCTTGATGTATATAAAGGTCCTTGAAACATTATCAAAGCATAGATAATAGAGATTCCAAGTAGGTTTGCTTCACCTCTCTAGACATCCTAGAAAGTCACAAAGGAAATAGCAGTTTAAAAATATAATTATTAAAATGCTAATGTGATTCACATATTTTACAAATCTGGATCATTATAAAACTATTTGATTATGACTTTTCCCAATAACTCAGCAATGGGGCCCTAGACGCTTCTAGGCTGAGTTCTGCAGGTGAGAATAACATATCTGGTCATGACAACCTTCTCTTTGTAACTTCAATACTCAAAATGATCATAAAGGGAAATGATTTCAAACTAGAACAAACGCATGTGGGTAGTAAGAAAATGCGCATGAAATACAAGAGAGAAAGAAAAGACATTTTTGCCACCAAAATTAAAAGATTACTTCTGAAATGTAAAGAGTAATTAGTATGATTTGCCATGGCAAAAAGCAAAATGTAGGTTTCTGAAAGAAAAGAGAGAAAGGGAATAGCATATGATACTGTTTGAATTGTCAAAAAAATACCTCATGAAATAAAAACAATAATTTTAATTTTTAAATGGATGCTAATATTGCTCGTATTTATACAATGTATTTGATATGCACCATTGGGCTTATTCTTATTTTTTAAAACAATTAATGTAATTTATTAATTATTCTGGACACAAATGAATTGTTACCCACAGGTGTAGTTTTGTGGAAGCAAGCTTTCCTTTTCTTATTTATTAGATTTCACTAATATAATTACGTTGTTATGGAGCTTTAATGTAACTATTTAAAATTCACTCCCATTACTCATGAACATATAGAACATCTTTTGTGCATGTGAAGCTAGAGACACTGGATAATTTTAAGTAAGCTTACCTTTTAAATGAATCACATAACAATATCGTCTGATTTTAAACATGAATGCGATCTACTCTGGTTAAAATGCAAAAATTTTTCAGTATGTCATGGGATTGGCTACAGGAACTTAGATGGGGAGAGAAGAGTTGGGCTGGAATTGAGTTCAGAAACATATATGCTATTTGACTTTGGATAATCACTTTAGTTTAATTCATTTATCTTTAAAATAAATGATATTTATGGAAGGTTTTAATTTTATAAACGATCACACTAATATTCTATGTGTTTTTAACAGGTGAATATAATCTTATTATCTATCTTGTATCATGCTTTGGAAATACGACTTGTGAAATTTTGATCTCCAGGTTAACATAATAAATACATGTGCACACACACACAGAGTTTAAGGATGCTGGGCACCTTGAGGAGTCAAAAATTTACATATAGATTTATGAAGCTAAGTCTACATAAATCTATATTTATATCTCATAAGCTATATGAATCTATATGTTAGTAGTCACGTTTTGATTCTTTCAAAAGAATCAAATTCTTTGAAAGAATCAAAACGTGACTACTAACAGCCTATTGCTGACTGGAAGTTTTCTGAATAAGATAAATAATTGATTAACACATATTTTTATATATATATATATATATTATATACTGAATTCTTACTATAAAGTAAGCTAGATAAAATAAAATGTTATTAAGAATATCATAAGGAAGATAAAACATGCATACTATTTATGAAGTGGAATTTGATCAACATACAGGTTTTTATTGTCATCATCTTCAGGTCAAGTAGGCTAAGGAGGTGGAGGAAGAGGAGGGATTATTCTTTCTGTCTCAGGAGTGGCAGAGATGGAAAAGGTGGAAGAAGTGGAAGGAGGAGACAAGAATAGGCAGGCACATTTAGTGTAAATTTACAGAAATGCATCATGATTTCTGTCTGACTTTTGCTTTTTTATTTATGTAAAAATATTTCTATATGGTACAAACCCTTCTTCCATCATTTGCTCTAGTTTCAGTGCCCATATCATAGAATAGTTGATGTCATGAGAGAAGTCAAAAGCACTCTAAAACAAACACAGCCTGTCAGCTCTGGTCGTTGTTAGACACTTGGTCATCTTCTCTTATGTCATTAGACACTAGATTGTCTCATGTCAATTTGTTTTCTGGCACTGCTTTTTCTACATCTTCTTCCTCATCATCTGGCACTAGTTCAGAAGCACTCAGCTCCATCAAGTTGTATTGTGTTAATTCCTCTGGCGTGATGTCTATTCTAGAATTTCTCCAAGAACCATATCTTGAAACCTTTCATTTCCCTTTTTTTGGCCAAATGCATAATCTTTTTCATGATTTTATTGATTGACCCTGTTATAAATCCTGTAAAGTCATGCACAACATCTGGACAAAGTTCTCTTCAGCAGGATTTGTTGTTTGGGGCTTGATGCTTTTTCTGTAACAATGATGGCATCTTCAGTGCTGTAATCTTTCCATAATTTTATAATGTTCTTGCTATTGAGATTATCTTCCCTAGCACTGACCATCCTTTTAATAAAGTACCATGTGTAATGTTGTGTTTGGGGACAAGTAGACACAACTCAGCACTCATGATGTTGAACTCATGGGTTTCTGGGTGGCTAGGGCATTGTACAGCGTCAAAGGAGCTTTAAGAAACAGTTCATTGCTGGCCAGTTACTTCCTGACTTCAGGTACAAAGCATCAATGGAACCAATCTAGAAAATCGATCTTCATTGTCTAGGCTTTCTTGTTATACAACCAGAAGACTAGCAAATTGTGTTTATTTCTTCCTTTCAAGACTCAAGGATTAGTAACTACATAGATAGGCATAGATAGGGATAGTCCAGATCATAAACCTGACTGCATTTGCACAAGCAGTAGAATTAGCCTATCTTTTTCTGCCTTAAACTTTAATACTCATTTCTCTTTCTAACTAGTAAATGTCCTTTGTGACTTTTTTTCTCCCAGAATAGGGCACTTTCATCTGCATGAAAAACCTATTCATGCAGATATTCTTTCTTCTCAATGATTTTGTTAACAGTATCTGAAAACTCATTGCTGCTTCTTGGTCAGCAGAAGCTGCTTCTCCTGTTCTCTTGACATTTTTAAGACCAAACCTCTTACGAAAATGATCAAACCATCCTTTGCAGGCATTGAATTCTCCAGCTTTATATCTTTCGCTTCCTTTTTGCTTTAAGTTGTCATATGATGACTTTGCTTCTTCTCAGGTTATACTAGAGTCTGTATGTATGCCTTTTTTATAGCTATTCTGCAGTCACATAAAAGCTGCATTTTTAATACAAGATTTTTAAAAAAGTATTTCACAAAACAATGCAAGATTTTTGTCCCTATTGGGTAGCTGCAGAAATGGCTTTATGAATTTCTTTATCTTTTTTCTACTTTTTTTTTTTTACAATGGTCCTTCTGTGGGATCCTTTTATTTTGAAATTCTGGACAAATGCAGCTATATACCCCAATTTAATGTACATATTAAGCAATTCAGCTTTTTCTTGATGTCATGACTTTTCTCTGCTTCTTGGGAGCACTTCCAGAATCACTAGTGGCACTTTGCATGGGTTCCACAGTGACAGTCAAGGTTTGTGGTATTGCACTTAGCATGATGAAAAATATGTGAGAACCAGGAGAAATCACTTTTTGCTGCAATATGCAATTTACTGGAGAGACAAATTGCTCACGCAGAGATGATTAATATCACACAGCATTTTAATTGGATACCTACAACACTCAGCTCACCATAGTGGCAACAGGAGGTTGCTACAAAGTACAAAGTTATTACAGTAGTAGAATATACATTACAGTGAATTTTATGCAGTTATGCTTTAATACTGTACCCTTACATTTCTTTACATTGCTGTCAACTGTAAATGGTATAATGTATGTTTGGTGTTTGTGTATGTTTTAATACATTTTAACATTTTATCATAGATTTGTAGATATTTTATAGTAGTAAATGGCAAAATAAACTATCTACATGTATTTTATGCATTCATGTCATAGTTTACTTCTTAATTTTTCAAATTTATAACCCATGTGATTGATCTGTGAGATTTTTTGCAAATTCTCACAAATCTCCAAAAACTTTTCCAATATATTTATTGAAATAAATCCACATTTAAGTAAATTTGTACCACTTAACTCAGTGTGTTGTGTTGTTCAAGGGTCAACTGTAAATATAAATAATATTATAAAAGTCTATTATTCCAAAATAATTAATTGCTATGTCAAGCTTGAAAGCAAATATAAAAGTTTTATTTTAAAAATGAAGTTCACATGATAAACATGAAGATTAGGTTATGATTCTAACACAGAAGTGTATGAATTTCTTTGTGCATCTCTCTGGATTTTTCACAGTGATAAGGCATTGTGCATATACATTATCAACATGTCTTTGATATTTCAGCATGGATCCAATTTCAGATGTGTTTTCTTACTGGAAAACCATGTGTCAGGTAGACTTTCCGTATAATTGGCTTAGGCAATCTGACCATTGTTTCCACATGTAAATCTACCTTGTACTCCTTTAAGGCAGCTAATTACTAGAAATGAGAGGCATGCCAATTACATTTCATATATACCCTGAGAAGGGTATTCTAATTTGTTTCCTGTGAATTTTACCCTGTAAATGGTGATAAATGCCAACTTCTGAAATCTTTCTGAGAGTTAAGCGTGGTTTAAAATTTTTCTGAGAGATGTGTTTGGAATATATTTGGAACTCTTTTAGGAAAGTAAAGTCCTTCTACAAAATAATGTAACTTAAAATCAATCAATCTTACCCTATATTTGTGTCAAATAAACACAGATAGCAACATTGATTCAAGAGAGTTTCATTAAACACAGTTTAAAAGAAAAGGATATAGGTTTAGTTTCTTTTTAAAATCTGCAACTTTTTAAATAGATTAAATAAATTAAAGTTTATTTAGAATATGAGAAAATAAATGTTGAAGCATTTTTACAGTTGAAATGCCCTTATGTTACTGAATTCATTCACTCGTAATTTAATGTAAGGTATTGCAATGTAATTTTTAAAGCAAGCCATGGATGTATACAGAAATATTTAATAGCACCCACCTATTTTGCTTTGAGATTTGTTTTTCACAATGAATAGCAACATGTGATACAGTAATAAAAAAACTACAAAAGGCAAAAGAAAAGCGTTTCTGTATAGCACTTCAAGGCAATTTGGAAAGTCATAGGTTCATCATATAAATAATGGCTTCTGAGATCTGATCCTTAGAGTTTCATAAAAATAAATTGCTTTTCAATAGTTAGTGCTGAAGCATTCATTAAGAGAAAGAATTCTACAACAAGGCTCCAGTTCCGTATTACACAATAATATTTTTTAAAGGTACATGGACTAAATGGCAAACGTAACTACGTGACTTGATTTTGAATAATATTTGAAGAAGTTTTAAGGAAAAAATAATTATGATTCCTAGGTGGTGTTTCTGAGACATAAAAATAGTCAGTACTCCATTTTTACCTTTCCCTGGCTGTGCTGACAATACGTGTACAATTTCAAGCTACTTGACTTCAAGGAAAAGCATTATGCAATATCAGGTTTAAACTCAAGGTGAAAACAATATTTATAAGGAACGTAAGTGTTAAAAGGACCCATCACTCATATTGAATCACAAGATAAAAGGTGTTGATAAAAGATGGTTTGCTATATTCTTTAAAAGATGGTTTCAATTTATTACAATAAGTAATAGCTAGCAGGTGACACATAACAATTGTATTTTAATGTGATTTCTGAGTTCCTAAGAGTTGGAAATCTTTTTTCTCATTCTTAAAGAGCTGGATGTAGTGTTGGTTTGTGTAGAGGGTGGTGACTTTGAAAATTGTCAATCAGTTACCAATTCAACAGTTAGAAAGAGACCTTCACACTTCCTACTGATGGACTGCAAAAAATTGTCTTGTATCAGTACTCTGTGGAGTAATGCAAAATTCCTTCCAATGGGCTGTCAGTAACTCAGTTGACCTCGCTAGGGTATTACGAGGAGTTTTTTTTAATCGCACTTTGAAGCATAGTACAGTACCATTGTATTCCGAACATGGACATTAAAAAGAGATAGAAGCATTTACATTACCCTTTTGATCTGACAGTCTTTAAAAAACTAGAAAATAACTTTGCTAGTTTTCCACAGAGATCTAACGAAACACTCACAAAGCATTGGTTTTCACCCAATGCTACTGACAGCCTTCCATGAATTAAGTATAGCGCTTGAATCCTTAGTTTTCAGTCCCTAGTTGTAACTAAAATATCTGCAATCACTCTCCCCCGGCATCACCATCTTCCCTTCCTTGCATCGCCTCACTTTCCTTACAATAAATTCTGTGTGATTGAGAATGAAAAGCAAAAGCCAAAGTGAAATGGGAAAAAATAGGGCAGGATAAACTTTATCTATCTTGTTGCCTTCTTAAAGAAATCACAGATCAACCCGCTGGGACACACGAGAGTTGGAAATTTCACTTCAAAGCGTGGAATAAATGTTATCTCATTATTTTGTCCCTGCTTTTGAAGGTATTTGGTTTAACTGATGACATATAAAAATAAAATGAAATCAATTCATCATTCTGGCTATGTTGCTGATTGTCCTGGTAAGAAAATTGATGTTTTATACCCTGATTAGAATGTTTTCCATCTTGGCCTGGGATCATTTCATTTTCTTTTAGGAAATGGAAAAAAGTTTTTGTATATGCTGTCAAAACTTCACATTTTCTAAGATGTATTTGGAGGCATTTTAAGTTCATTGTATTAGATTAATTAGAGGATATGGCATATGTGGTAAGATCTAACCCTAAAACTATACACTGTAGGTTATCCAATTTGTTAATTTTCATTTCAAGGTTCAATTAATGTGATTTCAGTTTTTTCTTTTAACAATGCTATAAATTGCTTGGTGTTGGCTGCAATACATGCAAGAATAATAACCTCAAGGAAAGGAGTATAAATTAGAACCTAAGGTGGAGGCTCAAGGATAAAATTAGTGAATGGAACAAAGGTCCTAATAATACTAGAAGCAATTGCCATTGGAAATAGAAAAGCTTTCCAATATTCCAAATGCCACTGGAAATATCTGTATTTTAACTTCTTTGTTAGAAAAATCATGATAATAATTATAAATAATAAAATAGAAGCAGAGAGCTTTTCTAGCCTAATTCTGTGATTTGTTTTATATGACACAGTTTAATAGGTATATGGGCCCTATGTATAAATAATCTATACATTTCAGTAAATAGCTTAAGACTACACATATAGAACAATAAAAGCAAAAAGTGTGATATGAATAGGAGTAACATATTAAGCATACTCTAAGTAAGTGTGTCAAGCCATGTCTGTTTTCTCCCTTCAACACTAAGATAGGAAATCAGGTGGTTGTGCTTCTACTGTAGAATTCTACAGGCAGGGTCAATGTTCATGAGTTGGGGGATAATGTCTGTTTTCCTAGGGAGCTCTATTCAGGATTAAGTGAGATTCTAAATAACTAGAGACAGTAGACAAAAGGCCAGGGAATGATTTAAATTTTTATCAGGATTGCAATCCAATGGAGAGAT
The DNA here is from genome assembly GCF_047675955.1 of Chlorocebus sabaeus. Classification (NCBI taxonomy): domain Eukaryota; kingdom Metazoa; phylum Chordata; class Mammalia; order Primates; family Cercopithecidae; genus Chlorocebus; species Chlorocebus sabaeus. The sequence continues at coordinate 45,213,013 of NC_132919.1, forward strand.
GTTTATTGTAGCATTCCAGTCCAAGTAAATCAAGAAATAATGACGAAACAGAATACGAGAAATTGACGCAATATTTTACAGGTTGAGATGGTGGGGAAATGTGTGCCGTGTTACTGCCCAGAACCCTACTCTAAAGCATCCTGTTTTGACTTGGAAAAGTAGGAGTAGGTAAGAGTTCCCAGCTGGGTGAGGCTAGAACTCCCTTTTCATTTCCCAGCTTGACTGCCAGGTATTCACTATCTGGGGGAGGCTGAGTCTCCAAGTGGAATTTCTTCAGTAGGTGAAGCTCCAGATGTTTGAGGAACTTAATGATGGGCAGATATCATTCAACAGTGTTCAGTTCTTAAGAATATTGAGCTATTTACCAGAAATGCATCACTCAGGAGCCTGTAGTTCCAGAAAATATTTATGAGGATTGCATATTGGTGGCCCAATGGTCAAATTCAATCTGTATAAATGCTTCACTCAGACTCCACAGAGCTTTATATATCTTGAACTAATTTTCTATTTTAAAAATCAGAGTGTTTTCAAATACATATGTGGATGATAGGTGCTTTGTGAGAAATTCATGGTGGTGTACTCACATCTCTACATGATAAGGATCAACATTACCAAGATTCATGCTCTCTACTTGACCATAAACCCATTGTCCTTACACCTAACCTGTTTTACACACTTGTATTAATTTAACTACCAGCCACTTGGGCCTTTGTGTTTTTAACTGTAGTATTACCAGACTCTCCTTCTCACTTTATTTCTTTTAAAATATTTTTTGCCTTTTTTGAACTGGAAATGATTTTTGTTACTTGCTTCTTCAAATTATGATATATGCCTATTAGAGAAAGAATCTCCTCTGGAAAAACAGAGTATGTGTTCATGGTTCAAGTAGTAAAGCATTATCAAGGTTAATTGCTATCAAGGTTAATTAATTAGCTCCATAACACACATCCCTTGTAACACTGAAAAGTTTCTTAACTTTCTTAACCTCAACTGTTTCATCTCTGAAATGAAAACAATTACTCTTATAGTATAATATTATGTAACACATATATGTGTGTGCATGTATACATATGTATATATTCTTATAATATAGTGTTTTATATGAAAGTATTATAATGGGATAGTAGAGATTATTGCAATATAATATAATACAGTATAATAATAGTAATGATAACAATAATATTTAAGATATATCTATATGCTCACCACTACTTTTCTCTATGCTCACCACTCTTAGTGCTTTGTATCTATACTTTATTTATTTATTATAATAACCCCATGAGTTTGGTATTGTTATAATTGTCATCTACATTCAGATGATATTTTAAAGCCATCATTCCAATCTCAGAGGCTCTATTATTAATCCTTGGAAATAATGCAACAGGGTACCTGGCACATAGGAACTGATTTTCTAAGGAATACAGCCTAGGGTATTTTTTTTTTAATTAACTACACTAAGCAACTGGGCAATGCCAAAAAATTTGGGCAAATCAGTAGCTGAAGAATTTTATTACAGCAGTGCTTATGTTTACATAGTAGAAGAAGGGAAGTACGATGTCTTAGACCTATGTTAGTGTCAAGATGAGCAGACTCCGTAAATTAGGAGAATTATTATATTGTTCAGTCAACTAAATGTTATTGAGTGTTAGCTACTGTGATATTTACTTGCATAGTATTCTGAGATTGAAGCTATGCCTGTATGACAAATCTAAAGTCAATTACATTTTTTTAAAAGAGAAACAATAGGGGTGGGACTAGGATCAATAAAGCAGTGATCTGCAACAATGTTTGCTTTGACAACTGACAAAATCCAGGAACTCTAGCTTTTATCACCCCAAAGAGCAGGCAGTCAGCCCACCTTGACAGGTTGCAGTGTCTTCTCTTTGATAAATGCAGTTGCATTCAGTTAAATAGCAGTTGTGTGGACAAATGCTCTGCAAACTCAGTGAAGATGGGATCACACTCGAAGCTTCATTCTATTTTACTCAAAAGGGAGCCAGAATTGCCACTAATTAATTGATTTACTGTATGAAAAGATCTGCTCCAAGAGCCCTTCACCTCTTGAAAATAGTGATTTGAACACTGGGTAAACAGGGATCCTAGAAAACTTCCAACAAAAACATTTGATTGAGTATCTATGTGTGAATGCAATCTAAAAACCCTATGTTATAACGTATTATTAAGCTAATTATACTGATAATGGTAATGCTAGAGGCAGAACAATTAGAAGAAAAGAGTCAGAGGACCCCTATCGTTTTTCCCCTAACTAAATTCTGTGTTTCTGCCATTACATTACATATGGTGCTTGACATTATTTTATAACCCTCTACCAGTAAGAAGTTGAAAAATCAGTAAACAAAACAAGATCATACACAGGAAAAAAAAAGTCTTAAGAATAATTATAACATTTTGAGCACATATTAAGCACTAGGCATTGTGATAAATGAGCTTTTTACTCATTTAAAAATGAGTAAAAAAATGAAATGTGATATTCATTTAAGTCATTCCAAGGGCTGTATATATTATCATAGCTTCCATTTTATGGATGTGAAAACTGAGACCCAAAAGAGTTCCATAACCTTCTTTAGAATGGACAGCTCCTACCTGGCACAAACAAGATCCACATGCCTGCAGTCTCACTAGACCACAGCCTCTCAACCACTGCCCACACTATTATAAATGGTTTTGTATAATTTTATTTAAGTATCCCCTAAATCATATTTAAAGGATTATTGAGAAGTATAGAAGTTAACTGACTTGTCCATTAGAAGCAGTGTAGATTCCCTGTATAAAGTACATTCTCTCTTCTTGATATCACATTTCACAGTAACTATAGAAAACCTAAAAAAAATGACCTATAACATCATTCAACATCTACCATAGGCAATATGTCCATGAAGTCTTATGAATGGAACATGGAAAGAAGACAGCACATGCTCTGAGTGAGAAACCTCAAGGCAAAAGCAAATTTAAAGGTAGACCTTCAAGACATTATAAGGGCCTGCGTATTCTGAAAGGAGGGTGCTTGGGATTCCCTGTAGTTAACCCAGAATGCATAACAGCACTGCCTCAGGTAAGAACATGGCATGCTCCAGAGCCATTGATAACTGAATGCTGTGTCTTTATGCTTTCTTTGGAAAGCTGTGTCCTGCAGAACTTGGCAAGATACTGGGCATTTAAATAGGCTCTTAGGTGCTATTTCCACTATACTAGGTTGGCTTATTATCTAAGTGTGCTTTAAAAAGGTTCCATGAATTTTCAGGCCCAGTTCTGAACTTGAGCCCAAGTAACCCCACAGTCCAAGTCAGAGCTACCACTAAATGTAGTACTCATAATTCAAGGTGCTGAGAATTTTTCAACAAGATTTTTGTTTGTTTTTGAGCGTTCCACATTATTGTCGTGGGCTCAATTTGTGATATGCCACGTTCTCCCTCAGAGCACTTTTGTTCAAAAGGGGTGCTTAGGCAGCCCTCCTCTATCCTACAGTTATGGACTATATTAATATTTATCGAAAATAATGTTTTCCATGTATGTTCTGTTTGAATTTCATCATTGTTTAAAAAATACTATTCTTTTAAATAAAAGGTAATTTATCTATAACGTTTCTATTACAATTCAAAAAAACATCTCTGTAACTGCAAAATAATTGATAAAATATGGGGTAAAAATCACTATTCTTCTTTTGGTCCTGTTTGTTTTCAGAATTTAAATCAGGGCTTGTAATTTAATTCTGTGATTCTGGAAAGCATGATGATCTGATGCTATTCATTTGCTTTTAAATAAAATCACATTGATGAATATGTATTGGGAATTAGTTATTTTCCAATTTTATGCAACTCTTGTGGAACTCAATTGCTAACAATTAAGTCAGAAACACTGAGAGGAAAAGTTTAAAGAGATAACAGCAAATTCTAGAGAAAATAGCAGTGGTTGGGGGTGTATAGTAGTCAGCTGAGTAGTAGACTATCTGAAAAGGGGATTAATATGTGGAGGCAAAAGAAAGAAGATATTCTGCTGAGGTACATGTCATCCAAGCTGAACAACACATCCTAATTGGATGTGTCTTCTGAGCTAGGCACCATGCTAAGGACTAGAATTATAAAAGTGACTGCTATGCCCACCATCTAGAAGAAGCTTTTGATTTGGATTCTTTTATGGCATTTGTTCCTAGTAGTAAATGTCTGCAAAATTCACTTCCATTTACCAGCACTCTCATTTGATAGAAAAAGAAAACTTGGCACCTGATTCTGCTCTCTTTCTGACTTCCAACTGGAGTTCCTCCTAGCTTTCTAAATTACTTGGCACTGAGCGAGTCTCCTCTGCCAAAAAGTGAATAGCTCAATATTTGAAACTAGGCACATCAGCAAAATCCAGATTGAACATCGAAATCACTTTGATTCAAATAAAGTGAGTCACCTGTACCTGGGAGGAAATTACTTATTACAAAAGAAAATAGATTTTAAAGTGAAAAGAAAAAAAATAGAAAATGGGCTCTAAGTAGCTTCAGTAAGGTGAATTTTTTATTATAGATATTGTTGATATGTTCCAGAAGATGACGTATATACACCTAATAAATATATTTAAGAATAAAATGTATGAGTCCTAGAAAATAGACAAATATATATCTAGACTAATATGCATATTCTGTCATGCAACTATAATGGATTGTGGCCCACTGGCATTCTCAACAGGAAGAGAGAAATGGGGAAAAGCCACTGCTCTTTTAACTCATTAATTATTTAATTATTCCATTTATTCATTTATCCACCATCCAGTCATCCATTTAGTGAAATATATTTGTATTGAAAGCATACGATATATCAGTAACCTGAGAATGTTGAGTAAAATGAAATGAATAAAACTATACTCTTTTGGTGGAACATAGTCTAGTGGTAGAGGGTAATCGGTAAGTAATAATTTGCAATACGGATGTGTCTATATATAGGCATTTTTATGTTTTATGGCATGTCAAGCAGGAAAATTGAATTGCCTATGGTCTTGTGCCATGGGAACCTGAGGTCTCTGCTGCATCAGCACTCAACTTCTGCATACACACTCCCATACAATACCCTCTCAGAGACATTAGCTTTAGAGTCATCTTAAAATGCCTACCCAGTTACAGCAAGACGGCAAAGAAGTGTTACTTCTCACTCTCATGGATTATATTTACTATATAATATATAGTAAAATTTCCATCAAGGTGAATACATGTTTGAGGAATACATGAATTAGGTTGGGACATTAAATTTTTTCCCATGAAGTTACAAGAAATATTTCATTATAGTTACGGTATACTACTATATTTGCTTATATTTTATTATATTTTTTGAAACTCATTTTCTAAGTTATTTCCCATATCCTCTTTTTTTAAGTTCTATAACATCCATTAGTAAAATGTGATTCTTAAAGTGTTAAATGCAATATTGTGGAGAATATGATTTTCAAAAGAACAAGGATATAGAGAGTAGTATTTGATTATGGGTTCCTTTACGTACTAGCATCTATACAAATTGAATTTCATATTATGGACTCCTTTTCATGCCTTGGGGAAAATTGTTCAGAGATTTTTGTTTCTTATTTTTCTTGTAAAGTACTTTTTCATTATCCTTTTTATATTTACACACAGTAAAATAGATTTTTCTATGTAGAGATCAATGAGTTTTAACACATGCATAGATTCACGTAACCACTATCACAGTCAGAATACAGAAGAGTTTGATGTAAACCCCTGAAAATTCCCTCATTCTGTTCTTTACAGTTAAACTTTCCACCATTAATTCCTGACAACCACTGATCTGTGCTCAGCTTTATCTTTTCAAAAACATCATATCAACGGAATCATACAATATGCAACTTTCTGTAATTGGCCTCTTTCATTTAGCATAATGTTTTTGAAAGTAATCGATCAATGTTATTGTATGTATCAATAGTTTGTTCTGTTTTATTGCCCTTACAACTCTTTATGCATTTTCCTGTGAGCATATTTATAGAGTTTCTTGTTTTCAGCAATTACAAATAAAGCTGTTGTAAATATTCATGCCAGGTTTTTTGTGTGTATGTACATGTGAGTAGGTATGTGCATAGAAAAGTTTTTATTTCTCTAAGATAATTCCACAGAGTAGGATCTCTGAGCTATACCCATGGGTTTTATCTTCCTAAGAGACTACTTAACTGTTTTTCAGGGTGTCTATACCATTTTGCATTCCCATAAGCAATGTATGAAAATTCCTGTTGGTCTATACCATTGCTAACAGTTGGTATTGTAAGTTTTTTGGTTTTGTTTATTTTCTATTCTACTAATTGTGTACCAGTGTTTCATTTTGGTTTTAAATAGCATTGACAAGTGTAATTTTCATCCATATTACAAATATTTGCTCTTTGAAATATACTGATACAAGGATGAAGAAACAAACTAGTTATACCGAGAGAAAAATACAGCCAGTCTACCATATCCATGGGTTACTCATCTGTGGATTCAGCAAATTTCATAATAAAAATATTGGGAGAAACAAAGGATGGTTGCACCTGTACTGAAAATGTACAGCCATTTTTTTCTTGTAAGTTTTCCCTAAACAATACAATATAGCAAATATTTACATAGCATTAACATCGTATTAGGTATTTTATGTAATCTGGAGATGATTTAAAGTATACAACAAAGTATACATAAGTTATAGACAAATACTATACCATTTTATACAGGAGTCTTGCGCATTTGCAGATTTTGTTATCTGCAGAGAGTTCTGGAACCAATCACCCGTGGATACAGAGAGCCTAGTCTATCTGCAAATCACATAATTGACAAAGGTGTTGTAACCAGAAGATTCAGAACTCAGTATCAAGAAAAGAAACAATTCAATTAAAAAATGGGTAAGTAATTTGAACAGGCGATTCACCAAAGAAGATATACAGATGGGAAATAAGCTCATGAAGAAATGATCAACTTCTTTAGTCATTAGAGAAGCACAACTTAAAACCACAACACTATTCACAATAGCAAAGACTCGAAACCAACCCAAATGTCCATCAATGATAGACTGGATTAAGAAAATGTGGCACATATACACCATGGAATACTATGCAGTCATAAAAAAGGATGAGTTCATGTCCTTTGTAGGGACACGGATGCAGCTGGAAACTATCATTCTCAGCAAACTATCACAAGATCAGAAAACCGAACACTGCATGTTCTCACTCATAGGTGGGAATTGAACAGTGAGAACACTTGGACACAGGAACGGGAACATCACACACTGGGGCCTGTTTTGGGGTTGGGGGATGGGGGAGGGATAGCATGAGGAGATATACCTAATGTAAATGACAAGTTAATGGGTGAAGCACACCAACATGGCACATGTATACATATATAACAAACCTGCACGCTGTGCACATGTACCCTAGAACTTAAAGTATAATAATTAAAAAAAGAAAACCATAACAATGAGATATACTACACATCTGTTACAATGGCTAAAATTAAAATAAAATTTAAAACCCGGTAATACCAAGTTCTAGTTAAAATGCTAAGCCTTTATGTTTTTGTTTGTATGCTATTAATGTTTTAATAATCAGCAAACGACTATATTTGCTAACAAAACACACATCTGAGATAGTGTGTGCACAAAATCTTATATTGTACATGTTTGTTCATGGTCTCAAATTTTAAATGTGCATGTGAAACCATCATCTCCCCCATTAGTGTGAAATACCCACATTAACTGTTAAATTAATATGCTTCTTTTTTTCAGTATATGTTAAAGAGGGAAATATCTATTACACAAAAGCAATTGCTCATCTTAACCTGCATAGTTACAGTAGCCTTAAAAGCACGGCTATTTAATTTAAGGAAAACAAATTTTAATAGCAAGTACTACTACTAGTGATAAAAAAATATATCACTTTTCTCTGTATTTATTGCCTCATCTTTAGTCTGAAACATCATAATTTCTACCCAGGACCACTACTTCAACCTTGTAACCATTCTTTTGTTTTCATCTCGCTTCCCCCTTTATCCATTTTCCACTTTGTGTTCAGAGTAATAATACATCATAAATACAATCGTATGATGCTATTCCTTGAACTTTGCAATAGATTTGCACTATACTGTAAATAAAATTAAGATTCTCCTTTATTAATTTTAGCTAAGGTGGTGCAAACAGCTTTAATGAGTGAACTTGAAAATATATAATAGCTCAACTATAAGAACATTTTATTTATTTCTCTGGTAAACTCCAAAATGTGTGTTACTGACTTGAAGTGGAACTCTCCTTTAACTGTTTATTCAAGGTCTTCAATGCTGAATTCCTCCATCTTCCCCCTGTGACATCTAAGTTTGACATGATTATCTTCATCCAGCATATGAATGGGAAAAAGAGCAACTGTTCTCCTCTTGCATGCACCACACTTGGCCTATTTGTACGGTTAGCTGTGTTTTGTCCCAAGGTACAGGTCTAATCAGAGATGCTTTCTGACATAACCCTAAATTAGTTTCATCCACACTGCCCATAATTATGCTCATCACATCCCTTTGCTTATTTTTTTCAAAAAATTGATAAAACATTTGAACTGGGTTATATATGCATCTACTTAACTTGTGTCTCTTTGTCCTGGAAGGAAGCAAATATGTTTCTCTTGCTCTCTATTGAAACTTCAAAGGCCAGTAAAGTATCCGACATGTAGTTGGCCCCAGATAAATACATCTTATGCACATGTTCGAATACTCTGATTGATAAAGAAAATAATCAGGTCCCTCTTCTCGCTATTAGACCCGCTGGCTTGTGTACATCAATACTTTATTATAGGATCATAATGCTCCACTTTACTGTAAGATAACCATTATCTTCAATGAAAAGTTGTTTTGAAGGTTGCTCTCAAGCGAGTATTAATAAACAATACTAATCATGCAAGAGGTGAGGGAGAGCAAAAATTATACTAAATGGGTTCTAAAGCCCTAAGGCAAGGATGTGTTTTGCAGTTTTTAGCGTCTATGCTATACTAATAATTACACATAATTAACAAAGCAATGGTGGAGGGTAAAAAAAATATTTTAAAAGACTGAACCAGAGCTAAGGAGGGAGATAAATAGAAACATAGAACACATGGAATGAATTGAAAGTAAATGGTAGTATGGAAGATTTAATCACAAACAAATTAGTCTTAGTATGACAGATAAACTGACTACCCACATTAAAAGCAAAAGTGAAAACTAGCTACAGTAGTAACAATATAGTGTTTATATGAAGAATATCTTAAATAAATGTATATAAGAAAGAATGGAGAAGAGTTATATCACATAAACAACTGCAAAAAGAAAATCCTTGTAGCTAATCAAAGATAAAGGAGACTTTAAGAAAAAAAAAGTAACGGAAAAAGTTTCTATTTTTCAATGTTCGAATTCAACAAAAGTATCTAACAATTCTAAATTTTAAACAGTAGAATAACCTCAACTTAGATAAAACAAAGGTTTACAGAACTGAAAGGAAAGCCACGCAAAAGCAAGATAGTTTGAGAAATTTTTCATGTACCTCTCTCAGTATTTTACAAACAGACATAAAATGTTAAGTTTGAGATGATTTGATAAACACGATTAAAGTTAATCTAACTGACATATACATAAAATTGGCAAGGGCAGTGGAGACAGTTGTTTCAAGCGCATAAGCAACATTTCCAAAATTGTCCATATGCGGGATCATAAACCAAAACTCAATAAAATCCAAAGGCCTGATACCATATAATGTAGTTCTCTGCTAATAGTGGAATTAAGCTTCTAAACAAACAGAAAAACACTGCTGAAGCCCTGTAGTTTAGGAATTAAGATACACTCATTTAAAGATTGCTCTGATTTCCCCTGGAGAACTCATTTCTCCACTGACCTAATCATTGCTTTATATTTTTGACTAGGTTTGAAGATAAAACACAGATCATCAGCAACAGGAGACAGTGGTACAGCATAATGGGTTATACTATGAGTTAGATGTACTTAATAATAATTTTAAAAACATAACTCGAACTCTTTCTATTTATCTCCTTCTTTTGCTCCGGTTTAGTCTTTTATTTTTTATTTATTTATTATTATTATTATTATTTTGAGATGGAGTCTCGCTCTGTCGCCCAGGCTGGAGTGCAGTGGCGCAATCTCGGCTCATTGCAAGCTCCGCCTCCCGGGTTTACGCCATTCTCCTGCCTCAGCCTCCGGAGTAGCTGGGACTACAGGCGCCTGCCACCTCGTCCAGCTAGGTTTTGTATTTTTTGTATTTTTTGTATTTTTAGTAGAGACGGGGTTTCACCGTATTAGCCAGAATGGTCTCGATCTCCTGACCTCGTGATCCGCCCGCTTCAGCCTACCAAAGTGCTGGGATTACAGGCGTGAGCCACCGCACTCGGCCTCTGGTTTAGTCTTTTAAAAGTGTTACATTCATTTTGGTTTTTGTTTTGTTTTGTCTTTGTTTTTTATTAACTGAATTACCTACCTCTAATCACCTAACCAAAAACTTGATTAATGTAGGTAGATTGTCTTGCATCAATATACTTCATAGTAAAATTAAGATTGAGTATTTATTCACAAAATTGTCAACAAAAATTGAATCAGATAGTGCTTATTAAACACTTAGAAGTGTTTCTGGCACACATTAATCACTTTATATACTTAAACTCTTATTATCTTTATTGTTGCATTATCAACATTAATTTGCCTTCTGGGAAAAACAAGGTCATATGTCTGTTAAATATTACAATCAAACGGTACACACTCTCGTCTCACTTTTTATCAGAAGAGCCTCTTCTCCATGAGTGTTACCTTCACCTTTCTTACAATAATCCAAAAATTTATCTGGGTATTTCCTTCTTTTATTCCCCCTAAAGATTACTGTCTTGCCCTTGGGCCTCTTCTCATCATATTGGTTCTTTACAATGCAAGAGAGAATAAATTCCTCACATTTCTGTGACACTAGCTTATGGTGTCCCAGGTCAAAAAATATTATCTTTTATTGTTTACTTTCTTGGGACTTTTCCCTAAAGAATGTCACTGAAACTTTTGTTATTTATTGATTCAGAACAAGACCTCCTTGATTACCTGATTTGTCCAAAGAGCCTACAGGTACCATTTCTTTCTACCCCCAAATTATCTTGCTATCCTTCCCTGACACTAGGTCCTGATTCATGTTTTTAGTCCATAGATGTGATGGAGATCTTGGTCCTCTCATTTACAGTACTTCTGGGATGCTTACGTAGTTTTCTGACCATCTGACTAACTTCCTAAAAGCAGGAGGAGTAAATAAATTAGCATTCCACATGTTAAAAACACACATAGCCAGTCCCCTGAATGAGAATCTTCAGACAACTGGAAATCTATATTTATAACATAGGCCTATCTTTTAGAATGTTTTAATCACTTCCTAGTGAGATTACTTCCGCCGGACTTATTCCTTTTTCTACGCATTTACAAAACTGCTACAGGAGTTATTACTCTCTAGATCTGAGTATATATTCTACTCCCCTATTTAAAAAACTGTGTCCTCCTACTACCACAAACCACACTTGTTAGTGTGGACTTTATTTGCTTAAGTAACTTAGATTCATATATAAAAATGTATCTCAATACTGTTGGAACTTTCTTTGACTCACTCCTTATTTTCTCATTGAAACAGAAACACAAATTACATTTTTATATTGAACTGCCATGGTTTATGTGCAAATACTTCCAGGTCAAGAATCTAAGCCTTATAACCTGTGTAAATCAATCATATTAAGGTATGTTTGTCTTCTCCTTAAGATTTAATTTTTATAAGTCGTCAACTTCTTTTGTGGGAGGGTCCAGGTAAGATGTGTTGGGTGATTGAGAAGTCAGAAAATATCAGCCAGCTCTTAATCACCAGACATATTTACATAAAAGAAGACATCTATTCCAAAGCAAATTTGTAGGGATTCAGGATTAAAATAGGGAGGTGGAGTCATTTAAATGATCATCTGATTTTATGTCACCAGGGAATTTGTGTCAGGGTAGCTGAGGCAGGAGAATTCCTTGAACCCAGGAGCTGGAAGTTGCAGTGAGCCGAGATCGCGCCACTGCACTCCAGCCTGGGTGACAAACGAGACTTGGTCTCCAAAAAATAAAATAAAATAAAATAAATAAGCTGAGTAAATGTGCAAAAATAAAACACTACTAAATTGAGATAATCTCCAGTCTAACAATAAAGTTTAACATAATTAGGAGGAAGGTATATATGCCTGATTTAACCCTAGCCACTACAGAATACTGCTTATAGCAGCGTCAGCCTGGAAACGACTGAGAGGAAATGACAGTAGCAGAAGCTGCTGCAAGAGAATTGATGCCAATACAAAAAGCAGAGGACTTGTGCCCAAGAATTGTTAGCACCGAGACTGGAAAACAATCACGTGAAGTAGAAGAAAAAGTCATTTATGATTCACAGGGACTAAAGTGAGCTACTTCTTAAATAAGAATATGATGATGTAGTGGTGGGTGGCTCTGTGTCCCTTGTGGTTTGTGGTGTTATAAATTTCATCTCTTTTTTGTTTGTTTGTTTCTTACCTCCTTAATGAAGCTTTCCCTAAACCCTCCCTCCAACCCAACTTCCCAGTTTAAATTTTTTCTAACCCTAAGTCATTCTTTTTCTAAAAATTAATTAATTTATTTTTTATTATACTTTAAGTTCTGGGATACATGTGCAGAATGTGCAGGTTTGTTACATAAGTATGCATGTGCCATGGTGGTTTGCTGGACCCATCAACCAGTCATCTCCATCAGGTATTTCTCCTCATGCTATCCCTCCCCTAGCTTCCCATCCCACCGACAAGCCGAGGTGTGTGATGTTCCCCTCCCTGTGTCCATGTGTTCTCATTGGGAGTGAGAATTTCATCTGTTTTAACATTTGCTCTTGATTTCTTTTTTACTTTTTATTAATCATAGAATTTAAGTAAATTGAGAAGCAATTGATAAATACATATGCAATGAAAACTTTTTACCTTAACGTGGTTAAATCAAAATGACCTTTACCCTACTAACACCTTCATGTTTAGGGAAGTATGCAAAACATCTACTGATACAGCAAAATAAGCTCAGAAAAACACAGTTAGGGATACCTAGTGCATTCCCATAATGGGTGGTAGTAGAAAGGGTATTTAATGCTGCTCTTTCTGTCAGATGCTTGTTTACTATTCAGTTGTACCAAGGCTTACGCCATTGATGGTCTGCAATAAATGAAATCACCAGGCCACTATTCAAGAGTTAGTGAGAAACATGAAAAATATATGCCAGGAAAGAAAGACAGAGTGGGCCAGTTATAAGACACATAATGGGTAGATAACTTTCCTCCCATGGTGGGTTTGGCATGTCTTATGTAAATCTATAACTATACAATATAATTATACAACCTTTAAATTCATATTTTGGTTCTATAAAAATTTTTCCTTTTGTAACAAACCCTGAAGAATCAGCTAGAAAATGAAAGTTTATTTTATGGTTAAAAAGTAAGTACTGGATTTTATTTCAATGAAGTAAGTAATGATATATTTGTACTATGCACAAAATATTTGTTTATATTTATCATCTTCCATGGGGCTAATGGAGACACCAGCCACAGAACAAGAGAAGGAGAGGAAGTAAGTCTGCCAAAGACAAAGGGACATTGATATGGTTTGACTGCATCCTCACCCAACTCTCACCTTCAGTTGTTAACTCCCATATTCCCCACGTGTTGTTGGAGGGACACAATGGGAGATAATTGAATCATGGGAGTGGGTTTTGCCCATGCTGTTCTCATGACAGTGAGTAAGTCTCATGAGATCTGATGGTTTCATAAAGGGTAGCTCCTATGCAAATGCTTGCTTGTCAGCTGCCATGTAAGACATGCTTTTGCTCTTCCTTGGCCTTCTGCCAAGATGGTGGGGCCTCCCCAACCATGTGGAATTGTGAGTCCATTAAAGTTCTTTTCCTTTATAAAGTACCCAATCTTGAATATTTCTTCCTAGCAGTATGAAAATGGACTAATATGGGCCTATATCTCCAAATATTCTTAGTTACCTAAAGAAGACTGTCTCAGAAAACAATATTTTCATCTTTGTCCTTACTAAAATGTGTTGATATGTAAAACTCTGAAGTATGACTTTACATTTAGATCAAATAACTGTTGTAAGTTATTTTTTCTTCTTTCTTAAACAGATAAATTGTGACAGTTTTATCAATTATAGAAAAGTTTCAAATAAATATTATTTAATTCTGATAATGGTTTAATTATTTTATCCTTCAATATTTTGCCCCAATTTTTTTAAAGTTTACTTTATTGAAGTTGGAACATGAGACATTGCTATGAATGCTCTTGTAAATTCTGTTAAAAATTTCAGCTTTAAATACAAAATCTTTATTCTTTGTTTTTATAATGACAATATAAATGCAAATTTTGACATAAGATAGAATAATGCTAAAAATATTATTTTTACATTCGTATATACATACATTGAATAGGTATTGGTGCACACATAATTCATTAATCATGTTCACATAAGCTGAGACACTCTACTAGTTAAACTAGAAATATAACCATTGCTTATTAAAATGCACAAATGTATATTTGAATTTACATATTCACACAGAATTAGAATAAATAAACTATAATTTCTGGCACTGAAAATGATATTGAATAAAACAAACAAATGAAATTCTAAGCATGACGGATATGAACGTGTGCTTTCTCTTTTCCCCATATAATTACATTGATTTTTGAAATGTTTGGGCCTGTTCCTTTGAATAATTACTTCATTAATCAAATGGCATTAGATTTTTTTTAAGTTACAATTCTAAATTTTGGTAGTATTTGGATCAAAATCAGTAGAAATTTGTAAAGGGCTGAGAATTAAAAATAAAACCCTAAAATCCCCAACTGACTGAACAGGCAAACACCTATTGGCCAAGGGAACCCCAGAGAAACCTTAAAAACTGAGTTTCTGGCCATGGTTCGATGGGAGGTTGAACAGGCTCCATTATGCTCCCTCACTTTTGTGGTTTGGACACAACTGATCATCATTAATGTTAAAATAGAGATCATAAGACTGACCAATTGCTACTCAATATGCTACACAATATAAAGAAGGCCTAATAGTTAGACAAAGGTCTAATATCCAGCATCTGTAAGGAACTTAAACAAATTTACGAGGATAAAAAAAAAATCATTAAAAAGTGGGCAAAGGACATGAACACTTTTCAAAAGACAACATGTATGTGACCAATAATCATATGAAAAAAAACTCAACATCACTGATCATTAGAGAAATGCAAATTAAAGCCATAATGACATATCATCTCACACCAGTCAGAAAGGCTACTATTAAAAAGTCAAAAAATAACCAGTGCTGGCCAGGCTGTGGAGAAAAGGGAATGCTTCTACACAGTTGGTGGGAGTGTGAGTTAGTTCAACCAGTTTGAAGATTCCTCAAAGACCTAAAGATAGATATAGCATTTGACCCAGCAATCTTATTACTGGGTATATATCCAAAGGAATAGAAATCTTTATATTATAAAGACATATGCACACATATGTTCAATGCAGCACTATTCACAACAGCAAAGACATGGAATCAACCTAAATGCCCATCAATGATAGACGGGATAAATAAAATGTGGCACATATACACCCTAGAATATTTTGCAGCCATAAAGAAGAATGAGGTCCTGTCCTTTGCAGGGACATGGATGGAGTTGGAGGCCATTATCCTTAGCAAACTAAGACAGGAAATGAGCACCAAGTATCACATGTTCTCACTTATAAATAGGAGCCAAATGATGAGAACATATGGACATATAGAGGGGAACAACACACAATGGGGTGTGTCAGAGGATGGAGGGTTAGAGGAGGGAGAGGATCAGGAAAAATAACTAAAAATAACTAACGGGTATTAGGCTTAATACCTGGATGATAAAATAATCTGTACAACAAACCCCAATGATACAAACTTAACTATGTAACAAACCTGCATTTGGATCTCTGGAATTAAAATATTTTTTTTTAAACTTGAAAAAAACCTTCCTATTTGCTTATTTATACTTATGTATCTTTTTCTATGATCAATAACAAAATATAAAATATAACAAAATATTATATTAAGTACTATTTATTATTCATTAGCAATTTGCATATGCTAGGTCATTTAATGTTCATCAAACAATATGAATTGATAATGCTTATATCTGCAGAGCACACATTGAAGAAAGGATGCTCATAAGCATCAAATAAATCAAGATTTATTACAAATATTAGATCAATAATTCGAGCCAATGCCCTACAATTCCAGAGATTTTGATTTTAGGTTCTACACTTGATTTAAACTCATTTCCATGCTTGAAATGTGTTTCTTTATATTAAATCAAAATCTATTTCTGCATCACAGTGGATCTAAAGTTTTAGAGACCTTAAGTATCATCTACGGAAAAAAAAATCAGTTTCCAGCTGTGATGAAAATATTTGTGATAGACCAATGATCGTGCTGAGAACAATCAAAACAGTTTATTAAAATTAGAAGAAGCCTGATGAAAGAAATAAGAAAGATCTAAAGAAATGAAGAAAAATCCAATGTTCATGGCAGGGGGACTTACTATTTTTAAGATGCCAGTTCTTTCATACTTGATCTACAGATTCAATACAATCCCAATCAAAATCCCAGAAAGTTATTAAGTTATTTTGTGGATCTTGACAAAGAGAGCTACAATTTATACGGAAGGCAAAACAAATGAACAAACAACAACAACAATAACAAACACACAGAATTGTCAACACAATATCTGAGATGAACAAATTCTGCTGACTGACACTACCTGATCAAACACTGTAGGAAACAAGGTACTGTGGTATTGGCAAAAAGATAGACAAACGGATCAGAGGAACACAGTAGAGAGTCAAGAAATAGACTCACACAAATGCAATGAACAGATCCTTAACAAAGGCACAAAGGCAACTCTTCTGAGAAAGAATATTCTTTCCACAAATGGTGCTGGAACAACAGAACATTCACATGCAAAAAAAAAAAAAAAAAAAAAGAGAGAGAGAGAGAGAAGGAAGAAAAATTTTAAAAACACAAGAATCTAGGCAAATCCCTTTGCTTCTGAAAAAATTAACTCAAAATGGATTATAGACCTACATATGATGTCAAACTATAGAAACTATAAAATATCTAAAATGCAACATAGGACAAAATCTAGGTGACTTGTATTTGGCCATAACTTCTTATACACCACACTGAAGCAAAATTATGAAAAAAAAAAGATGTCGGAATTCATTAAAATTAAAAATTTCTGTCCTGTGAAAACACTGTGAAGAGAATTTTAAAAAGCCACATATTGGAGAAACTATTTGCAAAACCTCTCTAATAAAAGATTAGTATCTAAAATATGAAAGAACTCTTAAAATAAACAAGGAATTCAAATTAAAACCTGGGCAAAAGGTCTGGATACCTCACCAAATAAGATATACAGGTGAGAAATAAACATGAAAAGATGTAATATTAAATATCACGAAGGAATTGCAAGTTAAAATAACAATGAGATACTACTAAACATCTATTAAAATGATGAAAATGTGAAACGCCGAAAATACCACCTAATGTTAAGGATGTGGAGCAACAGGGACTGTCACTCGTTGCTAGTGAGACTGTACAAAGGCACACTCACTTAAAAAGACAATCCGTCAGCATCCAACAAAATTAAATATACTCCTATCATCGAATCCACCAATCACATTCTTTCGTATTTACCCAAATGATTTGAAATTCTACAACCACAGAAATACCTGCACATAAATGTTTATAGCAGCTTTATTTATAATTGCCAAAACTAGGAAGTAATCAAGATGTCCTTCAATAGGTGAATGGATAAACAAACTCTGTTATATCATATAATATAATATTATTCAACAATAAAAATACATGCACTATCAAACCAAAAAAGACATCAAGGAGCCTTAAATACATATTGCCAAGAGAAAGAAGCCTATCTGTAAAGGGCGCTGATTGTATCATTCCAACTATATGACATCCCGGAAAAGGCAAAACTATTACAGATGGAAAAAAGATCAGAGGTTGCCAGGGACTTGTGGAGAGGGAGGGATGAATAGGTGGAACACAGGTGTATTTTTAGGTCACTGAAACTGTTTTGTAGGATGCTGTAATTATATGTACATATCAGAATTCATTTGTCAAAACCCATAATATGTATAACATAAAGAGTTAACCCTAATGTAAATCATAGACTTTAGTTAATAATGTATCAATATTGGCTTAATAATTGTAACAAATGTATCAGGCTAATTCAAAATGTTAATAATAAGAGAAACTGAGCTAGGAGGGATATATGGGGACCCTATACTTTTCTCTCATTTTTTTTTCTATAAGCCTAAAGCTACTCAAAAATAAAATCTATATATAGATTATATATAAGATTATATATATTATATGTGTGTATTAAATACACATATTATATACACATATATAAGATTATATATATTATATACATACATATATAATATGTGACTCTATTATATTATTATAAGATATACTGGGGAAACAAGTAAACAGAAGTGAGAGTTTGAGATCCTTTTGGGAAGGATTTGGGAAAAAATATCCAAGGCATTATTTGAGACAACAGGAGAGCAATACTTAAGAGAAAGCCTCTGGAAGTGTTGGCAATCTTCTCTTTCCCCTTCTGAGTGATAGTTACAAAGTAGATCATGACTTCTGAAACTACAGGCATGATATTAGACTTGAATAAAATACAAAGAAACATGCAAATATAACACATATAAAGACTTTATGGTATTGGTTAGCTGTGGAGAGGGAAGAAATAGCATAGAATGGGAGTGAGGTTTAACATTCACCTAAAATATTTTGTTTAAATTTTAGTTAACTCATGTATGGCAAAAATGAATGGCCGTGTACTAAATTGGGATATTATATAAACTAACAGGTTCTTTTAACTATTTCTTGAATTTTTCTTTTTTCTTTTTTCTTTTTTTTTTTTTTTTTTTTTTTTTTTTTTTGAGATGGAGTCTCCCTGTGTCACCAGGCTGGAGTGCAGTGTCATGATCTCAGCTCACTGCAGCCTCTGCCTCCCGGGTTCAAGCAATTCTCCTGCCTTAGCCTCCTGAGTAGCTGGGACTACAGGTGCGTGCCACCACACCCAGCTAATTTTTGTACTTTTAGTAGAGACGGGGTTTCACCATGTTGGCCAAGATGGTCTCAATCTCTTGACCTCGTGATCTGCCCGCCTTGGCCTCCCAAAGTACTGGGATTACAGGTGTGAGCCATTGTGCCTGGCTGAATATTTCTATTTTTGATACAGTTTATAAGTTCAATAACAGTAAAATAACTAATAAATAGAATGGAGAGCATTGAGGGGTATCTCGTCAACTGGAATGCTTGCTAAAAGTATGTTTCCTGACATAAGCCCCAGAAACTGTGTTCTCTGTTGTCAGAAAATCTCGTTAAAACTCAGGAATCCTTATTTCGGTATTTTTAGTGAGTTACACACATTTTAAAAATCTAGATTTTATAAAGCTTCTGCTGTTTATTCTTACTTAGAAATGAAAAGGGAGTCAACTCTCAGAAGCATTTTTTTTTTTTTTTTTTTTTTGGTCCAGCAAACTCAGGAACTCCTTTATACTCAGAATATTTGTAATTATCTTATCTGTAGTGAAGAGAGAGGGGAGCAGGGGTTTTCAGAGAACTAATTGCAGGAAGGGGAGGTCACTTCGTTGGGGAGTGAGAAGTACAGAAGATGCCGCCAATATGTCAAAGACAAACTGACCTATTTCTAGGGAATATTTGTGTAAGGTAAGTGCTTGGTTACTTTAGGGAAAAATATCCATACAAATGCAAATAATTAAATTACTAAATGGGCTCCTCTACCATAGTTCTCTCACCTTTCCCTTTTGTTGCCAGTCACATTATTGGATTGAGCAATGAGGGAGTAGAAGTAAAACACCACTTTTCCCCCAGAATAAGGAGTGCAGTACTCATGTAGCAGGACGGCCGCAGACAAAACCCCTCAGACACCGAGTTAAAGAAGGAAGGGCTTTATTCGGCCAGGAGCGTCGGCAAGACTCACGTCTCAAAAACCGAGCTCCCTGAGTGAGCAATTCCTGTCCCTTTTAAAGGCTTGGAACTCTAAGGGGGTCCGTGTGAGAGGGTCGTGATCGGTGATCGATTGAGCAAGCAGGCTGCACGTGACTGGGGGCTGCATGCACCGGTAATCAGAACAAAACAGAACAGGACAGGGATTTTCACGATGCTCTTCCATACAATGTCTGAAATCTATAGATTACATACCTGGTTAGGTCAGGGGTGGGCCTTTAACCAGGCCCAGGGAGGGATGCTGGGCTGTCTGCCTGTGGATTTCATTTCTGCCTTTTAGTTTTTACTACTTCTTTCTTTGGAGGCAGAAATTGGGCGTAAGACAATATGAGGGGTGGTCTCCTCCCTTACTCACAATGCACAAAGCCTTGTGTTTTCCTACATCATCCCCCCACTCCCCATGCTCACATATGTTCATGTTATTTTAAAAGTCACCTTTACAAATTGATTATTTGATTCTTTCCAGTTACATTGATATTGGTGTGAAAAACAAACAAAAATATTTCGAACAAGCAGAGTTGTACTGATAGCCAGGTGCGTAGGGATTTTTTACATTTTTCTGACCATCTTTCATATTGAAACCCCATGGTCAAGGTCCCTTCATTTTTAATCCTGAAAGTATTTTAAAAATCATGCAGGCTGAAAGATAAACACAATAGTTAAAATTGTCCTGTCATGTACAGCACTATCACCTAGTATATTGTGATGGGAAATCATCTACAAGTCTAAGAAGCCTGGATTGGTAATTTTTGGTTAAATAGTTACCTTTCAGAACAGATCCCTTTAGGATCCAATTTACATAATAATGGAATAGATACAGTGTGCCTTTTCTAATTTAGTCTGAAGTGGTCCATGAGAGGGCAGTATTTTCATAGCTAGCTTTAGAGAGCCACGGCCACCTGTGTAGAGAGGGTTAGGGAACTCATTCTAATTCAGTTTTCTTGTTTCCCTATAAATTGAGAAATATCAATTTTCTCATATATCCATTATTGAGTTTATTCATTTATGTATTCAATAAATATTTATGAAGCATATACTATACTTCAGGAATTGTGTAAACTGAGGACAATACATCAGTGAACAAAACGGACAACAGACTGTCCCTTACCCTTGTGAATTTCACAAACATCACACAGAATAATTGCATATATAATTACAAATTGTGATAATCTCTCTATGGAATATAATTAAAGGAAATGAAGAGAACTTAGATTTTATTCCAGCTGTGTTACTAGCTAGAATCTGTATCAGATAAGAAAAAGAAAATCTACTTGAATAAATATAGATATAAAATTATCCTCAGTGTGTCCTGTGTGCTGGTAACTGTTATGGCCACTGAGGTTAGAGTATTAAAAATGTCTCTGACTTATAGTGTTATGTTCCATGGGGAGACACTGATCTTTAACAAGAAAGTATATAAATTATACAAATTTCAAATAATTACCACTATTAAAAAATTAAAGTAGATCAAAGGATAGAGATTTATAGGGGAAAGGTATTTTATATAAGAAGATCAGAGATCTCTTAGAGGAGGTATCGTTTGCACAGATATTTGAATGAAGTGAGCAAGTCAATAGATTTCAGAGTCAGTGGCTTCCCAGGAGATAGAACAGCAAACATAAAGGTCTTGAATCTGGACGAAACTCACAGAGTTAAAAAAACTTCACAAAGGCCAGTGTAGCTGTGATTGAGTGAGCAAGAGGCACTGGGAGAAGATGAGTTTAGAGGAGTTGGCAGAATGTAGACGGTGCACAGCCTTAAAATCCAAGATAGATGTTCCATTTTTATTCTAAGTGTAATGGAAGGCTTTTGTAAAATTTTGCACCTTAAGAAATAATATTCTCTTATTCATGTAAACTCTATAGTTACTCTGGTTGCTCCAGGGCACAGTAATTGAAGCAGGAACATCAGTTTATTGAACTCTCTTAATAAACTGGGTGAGAGAAGCTGTTGGCTTGATGAGAAAATGAAAGGTTCAGGTGGAAAAATGTGGTCAGATTTGTCATATATTTTTCTATTAAAGCCCACAAAAATTGCTGATGGCCTGAGATAGGGAGATGATTAAGCAAACAGCAGATTCCCAAGTTTTTAGTTTGAAAAATTATTTAATTTATGGTTTCACTAATTAAAATGAGAGACACGAAAACTTCATGGAAGTTCTGTACAGGGAATCATGATTTTATTTTTCACCAAAGCAGCTGAACCTAACTGGAGAATCATCCAATTCTATCTGCTGATTCCCCTTTACATTTATACTATTTATTTCAAATAGGGTCATCTTATTGCCCATCAATACTACTATTCACAATTAACTACACTTGTATATTTACTCCTCACTTTTTCAAATTATTATTTTCCATGTTTCCTTCTCAGACTTCCAGGGCCCTTTTGCTATTCCTCAACCTCAGTAATTATTTGCCTAATATATTTTATAAATTAAAAGCAATCAAGGAAAAATAATTTTCTTATCTATTTACTAACAAAACTATAAACCAACCTACTTTGTTCTAATACCTTCTGACTTTTGTTCAATTGCAGCAGAGACAGTATCACTTATCCTAATAAAAGACGACACCTCCAATTATTCTCTAGATCCCTTCTGACTTGAAATTTTCAGACTGTCCTCAAATAATCATCCCTGCTTTGGCAACATTTTTTTCCTCCTCTCTTTACAGAATTTGTTCCAATGAGTATGTAAGCAACCTCGATTTCCTTCATTTACAGGAATAAAAAATAAGTAAATATATTCCTCAAGCTTGCTTTTCTTGCCAGTTACTATCTTTTGTATTTAATAACCTTCACCGCAAATCTTCCTGAAAAAGTAGTTTGTAATTGATGTTTCTACTGCCTCACCATCAACCCTTGTCTACAACTCCAATCTGGTTTTTGTTACAATCACTTAACCAAACTGTTGTCAAGGTTATCAGAAAGATCCAACCTACCATACTTTGTGCTCGTTTTTTCTTTTTGTCCTGATGTTTTTAAAGGTCTCAGCACATTTCCTTCAATTCAGCACTCAATCCATTTTAAACACTCACGCTCTTCCCAACTTCTGTGACAGCACAAAATCCTGATTCTTTTCTTATCTCACTGATCACCTCTTTTCAAATACTCCTTTACTAGGTCATGTGAGCATCCCAAATTATGAGGCACCAATGACTTTGTACTTCAACTTGTTCTCATCTTTTCCTGTATGCCAGTGCACTTTATATATCATCTGGATGCTCAAGATTCCATATTTTTTAAATCTCTAGTTAGATATCTTCTTCAACCTCCAAAATATATTTAACTGTCAATCAACATTTTTCCTTAAATGTGAAATAGGCACTTAAAAATTAACACATCCAAAAGAGAACTCTCCTACCAACCTTCTACATTCCATCATGTATCACCTCCATTCCAACAACTGCTCAAATTAAAAACCAAGAGGATCATCCTCGCTTCATCTTTGTTTCCTCCTCTTCGTAATCTAATTCTACAGAAACTTCTGCACTATAACCCAATCTATTCACGTCCCTCTATCTCCTCTGAAAACAATCAGGTTGAAGTCACATTTATTTGTCACCTGGATTATTGCAATTCCCTCTAAACTAGATTCCCTTGCTTCCCATCTTAATACTTTCTAATCTACTTCTCATGTAGCAATCTAATATTTTCTCCACATATAAATCGAATATCATATTATACTTAAGACTCTTGGTTATCTTCCTATCATATCTTTATTTATAGTATAGCATCTATACTCTTTGCAAATTGCCCACAATAGCATCTGCATGTAGCCTTCTGCATTCCTGCATTCTGCTTCCCTGAATTCCACCAGCCACGGATAAAAATATTTCAAAAACAAGTTTCACAGTGTTCCAAAAGAAAAGCAAAACTCGAATTTGGCGTGCACTAAATACTATGTTGAATCCATGCAAATGAATTGATGTGTAGGCATTATGTTAGGTATTGCAAGTAATCTAGAGATGATTTAAAACATATGAGAGTGTATGCATAAGTTATATGAAGATAGTTTGCCATTTTATATAAGAAGCTTGAGTATTCCTAGATTTTGGTAACTACAGGGTGCCCGGAACCAATCCCCCCAGAGATACCATGGGATGACTGTATTTCATAGTAGCAGTATGGGTATGATGCTCACAATAGCATCCTATTTCCTTGTGGTCACTCTACTTTAGCCCTGTCCTGGTTATTAACATACCATGTCTCACCTTGGACTGAGACTATGCTAAGATATTTCTGCCTTACTCTGTGGCTACCAGTTAGGTTTTGCCAATATGATGTACAAGAAAGACAGTGGAAAGCTTAAAGAGGGAGACAGAGAAGATCTTTTATGTTTTCTGGCAGTTCTTAACAGTGTCACCCCAGCAACACCACTTCCCCCTGGCAGTGGCAGGTTGATTCTAGTTTTCAGGGTTTATTCATATTCCCAGAACTAACTTTGTTATACCCCTCAGAGAGTCCAATACAACCATATGGGACCCTCAAACCTTTAGCCCCAGCTAGGGCCCTTCCTCCAGACCTTGAACTTGTATGAACCCTACTTCTTTGGTTCTCACCGCCCTAAAAGTAGAAACTGCCTCCTGCAGTAGCTTTCTCTGTGTTAATACAGCAATTCCTTTTTTCCTGCATAGTCTTCTACCACACCAGTAGACAATTTCAAAATTAATTTATACTTGTTAAAATAATTGGTATACTTCCTATTTTCCTGACTAGATCTGACTGATAAGAAGGACAAACACCAATGGTATTTGTCCTCTTTTGTAATGTGAACCAACCTCATCCCTTTGTTGGAAATGTTTTCTCCAGGTCTTCACATTCTGGTTTATCATAGAATTTAGGTGTCAGCCAGAATATCTCTGCCTAAGCAAATATTTCCCTGATGACCCAATTTAAATTATTCCTCACTCCTTGCCAGTCGAACTCACATTACTTTGTTTTATTCTTATTGTCTTTATGAATTTCTGAAATCAATGCATTAATTTATGTACACATTTGTTTTTCTCTCCCTTGATAAAATGTAAGCTGTGTGAGAGCATTTTTATTTTCTAACACTGTGCTCAGTACTTAGTAGGTAATCAATAAACATTTGCTGAATAAATGAATTGAGTAAATAAATTCCAGAAAATATGTGATGACCTAGAATGTTATTTTTTACAAGATTAACTGTAGGGTCCTTTACTAAGGGTAGAGCCCTTAAATTTGGTTTTGAAAATAAATAAAATTAATTTATCATACAGATTGCCACACAACAAGGGGAAATAAACTGACGCATAAAATATAATTTATGAGTATCAGCATTTATTGAGTATAAGTGTTGGGTTTGATTGTTTTGATGAGTGGCAGAAAAACCATTTGGATATTTTTACTTAACAAATATTTTGGTACTAAGTGCCTAAGTAAATGTTAGGTACTATTCTAAGCACTTATTTTTGATTTTATATATATGCTTTATATGTAATTATTTATAAATGATTTGCTTTACCCTGCCTCGTTTCTCCATACGCTCACTCATTATGTCAATTTTTTCTTTAAATCTTTGAAAGTATTTAATATAGTTGAGTTAACGTCTTGGTCCATGAGTTTCATTACTCTTATCACCTGTGGGTAAGTTTGTCTTGACTCTTTCTTCCAGATTATGGGTCAATTTCTGATTCTTACATGTATGTTTTATTGTAAGCTGGGCATTATGTATGCTGTGTTACTAAGATTCTGGATTTTCCTGTCTTTTAATAAAATGAATTAACCTTTGTGTTGGAAAGCACTTAAGTCATTTGTGAATCCACTCGATCCTCCCAAGACTTAGTGTTAACTTTCGTAAATGTAAGTTTGCAGTAGTGTTGAGTCTGAAGATATTCCTGGGAGCTGACTACACGTTTTTAAAATATTTTAGGAGTGAAAGGATGATAATAAAAATACAGAAAACACTGGGGGATATTTTACCAAATCTGGTGAAGGTCTTTGTTATGTAAAAAGTAATGTGATGTTTTAAAAATATAGGAAAAAGTAATTGACAGCACTTGGAGAGCATTTGCATTTAGAGAATGCAGAAGAAACTCATGTTCCTTCCCTTCACTTTCCCAATATCTACACGGTGTGAGAGAAGCAATGCACCTACAACTAATATCATTTTCTCATACTAATCATGTTAAGAAAAACAGAGTAATTTATGCTGGTTAATACATTAAACTCATTGTTTCATTGACAAAACAAAGCAGTTTCATTCTTTGCTCAGAGAACAGATCCAAACAAGTTAGCAGGGTAAGGCTAGGAAGGACCATGATTCACAAAGTCACTCAGGAATCCAAGGTGACATAAAATTCCATTATCTGGTATACAGGTCTTCCTTTTTAAGTCAAGAAGGAATAACGGGAACTGGATTTGCACAATTATTCGAAATAAAAGAATGGGACAAAATACATAAAAGTTTTCAGATATTGCAAATGAGGCAGCACAGGATAGTGATATCTGAGATAGAGAACATAAACAAAGTAATTATTGACCCAAATTCCTGTCTAGAAAGAGTTTGAGAGTTGCAGTTCAGAAAGAGGGAACTCATGAGGGGCCTCATGGTCTCACACAGTTGAGCAAAAGGAGTTGGGAGTGTGTGGGAATAGCTAAAATTTTCATGGAAGAAAACCAGACAGGAGAGAGCAACACAGAAGAGCTTTGAATATCTGCCTCCTCAAATCTTTGAGTATTGATCAGTACATGAGTGCAATGATCAGGTTGGAGAAAGAGCTGCCTGAAACAAATTGGGGGCACAATTCTCAGAGCTCACTCATAACTAGTCACTCTTTGTACTGCTGCAAACCTTTAAGGAAGTAAAAGTAACTCATAGTCTAGTGAATTCCTTTTACACTGTATTAGAAATCATCAAACTACATTGTGGTTCTACTCAGCAAGAAGCATATTACTATTTCTTTTAGTTCTTACTGTTAGTCATTTCCTACAACTAGAGAGATCCCAATTTACCAATTAAAAATCTGGGTATCGGAGAGGATAAGTAATTCTCCAAGAGTATGCAAATGGAAGGTTTCCAACAAGGGGCTTTTAACTTAGTGTTTTCTAAGTTCAGTGTCTAGTGTCAGGAAGTCACATGATTTTGATTTTTATGCTTTGGTTTATTTGTTTGTTTTCTAAGTTAGAAAATCAAACTTCTGATGGGCAATAGATTTCTTCCTTCTTTTCTTTTTTGTTTTAAATTTGAATGTCAAATTTAAGCTGAAATTTTCCATATTATATAAAAATAAAGAATCTTCATAGTACACCTGAACCAAATACATTTTAAATAAGAGTTTCTTTCTCTTCCAATTCATAGAAAATGTGAATGTATTGAATATATAATTACAGACAGAGTCACAAACAATCAATGAGAAGCATTAAATTGCAATTATAGTTCTTTATATTACCAACCAGGAATTGTGTTGGTAATTTTCAAGTAATATATACGAGGGGCTTTTTGGTATTCAGGCAATAGGAGTGGAAAGATCATCATCAAAGATAATAGCTTTGAGTTAATAAACCTAAAAAAGAAGTGTCTTTTTAACATTATATGAATATAATTTAACAACCAAATATCTTGCATGTTGAATCAGTCAATTGTTTCAATAAAGCACTATTTGAAATAATGTAATCTTACTCAAAAAGTCCCTCCCATAAATTTAGGAAATGTTATAGATTTTCTCACCCAGAAGATAATATTTACCTGAACACCCTAAAAGGAGAAAGAATAGTAATATTCTTACAACTGCTATACTGATTTGGGATTATAGCTCTATTACTTTGAAAAATAAAAGTAATTTCTCTTTATATATTCATTACCCAACATGCATTTAGTGTCTACTGTGTACTGGGCATTAAGCAAAAGCTTAGAATACTTAAATGGAGGATGATTTATTTTTTGTTTTTGAGGATTTTAGAGTACGGTTGGGGAGGCAGAGAATTCACAAGAGACATGAACCTTTCCATCACACCCTTTCTCCTGGGAGGCTGAACTTTCTGGACTGCCTCAATGGGAGTCACTAGCAGGAGATGAAAGGATCATCAGCAATTACAGTCAGCGTATTTGTTCTTGCAGTCACTTTCTTGCTGAGTCACTGCAGACTGGCTGTGCTGTGGTCTACTCTATACTGCTCACAGATTTAGAGACAGCCCATGGTCTTTCTGGGCTTCGGGGTGAAAGGTGGCCCAGTAAAGCTAGCGTTATGCCATTGTAAAGTACCTTTTCAGTTTCCTTAAATCATAGCCACACCATTGTATATGGTTGCTTTACTAACCTCTCCAATTATCAGTGTGCTGCTTCCTGCTGGGACCTTAATAATGTTGGCATGTGCAAAGTGCCAAGGGCAAATAAATGAGGCACAAGCATGAGTGAGGACCGAGTACTTTCCGGGGAGTCAAACAAATCTAAACCCCCTCGAGTATATAAAAGAAAGAATCCTGAAAAATTGAGAGTAGCTTAGTTGAATGCAAGGTGAAAATACATAAAATTCCATAGATTGTTGCAGGAGAGGTAACTGGTAAAAAATTAAAGATCATTATCAGTTAATAACAGCATGTTTAAAACCTCATTAACTACATGTTATAAAAAACAAATATTCTGTAAATCTCAAGAAAACTTTTTTATGGATATATTTGCTTTTCCAAAATAAAATCAATGCCAAGTTGAACATTTGATAATCATATCCACATTTCATTTTGAAATGAGGTAATTTTTTATCATCCAAGTACACTAATTTTGCCAAGAATTATGCTTATTAGCTAAAAACCAAAAGCTCCATTTGTCGGTCTTTAAGCTTTTCCTCTACTTCTCTATGAAGGGGATTCTTGGTATCACTTGCATGACAGAAGGCTCTAAAATGGCTTATAGTAATAATTTAGGCATTTTTATCATGTTCAAATTTCAGAAAAAAAGGAAGAATACAGATAAAACTATCTTTTGGTGACTTAGAAATTTGTGCATATGCATTAACATAAAAGATAAATTGGAAGTTGATTATTATAGTAGCATCATCTGACACATACTAAGGCTGGACAGGGGTACAGAGAACTGGCTGCTATAGTCAGTTCCAGAAGGGCATTAATTCAGGCCAGTGTGGAACAGAGTGAAAATATGTCAATACTAATTCTGGAAATGGTCTTAATTGGTGTATTCAGCAACACAGGACACATTTGGAGTCAGTTAATATTAAGAGATAACACAGATGGAAAAATATTGGTCAGAGGGCATGAGCTCTGGGTCCAGTCCGGGAAAGAGGATTATTCTCTTAGAAGGTAAGTAGGCAGCCTTGGTCATGGCCAACAGACTGGAGTGCCGAAGAGGGCACTGCTCCTGTTAAGGAATGGGAGTGAGTAGAGAGGGTGATGTGGATTCTGGACTAAGTCACAGGCAAGAAAACTGCTCAGGTCCAAGGAACAAAACAAGTAAAAGCTCAGTTGTGTCTAGTTTACATTGAGGTGAGAAAGAATACAATAGAGAGGGGAAAAAATTAGTTCAATTGGAAAGATAATAATGATCTGTAGGACCAAGTCCTGAATAACCAAAGCTGGGTTTTGGTTGTTAGCCAAGGAAAGGGTAGGAAACCAGTATGTGGATATGTTAGAGGCGAAACTCACCTAACTGTGGAAAATGAGGCAGAGATTACAAAAGGATGCTATACAAATGCCTGTTGCTTCTGTTTTATGGGGCCCAAGAACTGAGGTAAGCCCAAAGGCACATGTAGGAGATGAGACAGATTACAAGGCAGTAAATGCCACTGTTAAAGAGATAAGCTCATGTATTTGCAGACAAATGTACCTATCACTCTGATGGAAATGTCTTTTTAGTGGAGAGTAGTAAGCTTTCTTTAAATGCTATTCTATAAGACAGTGGTTTAGAGCCCTTCAGAATGAGTGGAAGATTAACAAAAATGTACAATGAATATATGAACAAAAACAACAACAAATTGCCTTTACAAGAAGTACTTCTGTTTATTTATTATGTAGGTGTCTTAGACCTACAATTTGGTCTTTACATTCTGGGCACAGTATAATGTCTGAAAATTACTTCCAGAACAATCACATATCTATATTCAAAGATGTGAGCAACAATTTTAACAGAAAGAATTAGGTGTAATGACTGACGCTGAAATAAATTATGCAATGTAGAGATAAACAAACTGCTTTTCTAAATATAAGCAAACATATTCAAATGACAAATGGAAAGTATAAGCAAATTGTACATGATACCCACTGTGAATTTAATCTCACCTACTCAAATGCTTTTGAGTCTGTGTGGTTAAGAGAAATGATATCCATCAGATAGCATTCAGATTCCCATCTTCCTTTCGGCAGTTTTCTTTTCTATCCTTTACTTGGTGACTGTCGTCATCTGCTCCTGTGTGGTGACTTAATCTATCAAAGTCCTTATCCTAATTCTCAGTCTCTTTGTTTAAAGCCTATGAAGTTTCATAAATTGTGAATAATTTTTAACAATGCGCAGATTTTTCAGCCATGCTTCCATAGCACCAGCTATTTTTGTCATAGCTCACTTGTGAAAATATTCTTAAGAAACCGGTGTGCTCTGTGTTTAGGTTATTCATTGTACAGGTATCAAATGACAATTCTTTCATGTCATATATTCTCCCTATGATCTCTTTCGTGCCTCCAGATAGAAGGTGTATAATCTTAAGCTGTTACTTTACCTTTGGAAGTCTCAGTTTCCAAATCTCTATAGTGAGACAGTAATTTTTAATTACGTCTGTGCTGTTATGCAGATAACATTAGAATAAGACATATAAAAAGTATATCATAACCCATAGAAGATAAAAAGTTAAAGTTAGTTGTTATTATTATATGTGTTAGCAATAATGTCTGCAGAATATCTAACTTTTTATTATTGTTTGATATTTTAAAGTTTATGTGTATGCTACATATTTTTCTGTAGATGGAAAACAATGAAGATAATATGCTGAGAAGTAATTATGTGTCAACTATACATAGTAAGACAATCATATTGAAGTCTTGGATGCTTTGTATACCTAAATATTTATCTAGAGACAATATATATGTTACACTTCTAAGCACTTACATGCTAGGTGCATTCTAAGTAATTCGTGTACATTATTATCACATAATTTGCACAATAGAAATTGAAGAGAGATACTCATTGTACAACTTTTATACCTTAGGAAGCTGAATTACAAATCAATAAAGAACTAGACAAAAGTCCCAGGTTTGTTTGAAATAGAACTCCCTTTTAAATCATGTTGTGTTGGCTCCAAAGCACATATTCTTAACAACTGAACTTGGGAGGCTGATGTGGGAGGATCACTTGAGGCCAGGAGTTTGAAACCAGCCTGGGCAACATAGCAAGATTCTACCTGTAAAAAGATCCACCCAGGCTGGGCGGATCACTTTCTTATATCAGAGCCCTTAGTTCAATGTCTGCTTAATCAGTTGTTCAAAGTATGCCTTGAGCAAAGACTTTATCAATTGGATATATTATGAAGTTCTGATGGGCAGTTAACTTATTTCCAGAACAGATCCTGTTTACTTTCCCGAAGTAGCTGCACTGCTCTCTTAACTTAGGTCTATAACCATGTCACACTTTGTCTGTGGAAGAAAAAGATGATCTGACAGCAGATTTTCTCATTAAACTGCTCAAGGTATAAATTGTAAATCCTTACACAAATTGAAAATGAAGAGGTGCCAAAGATTTTATTTAATTCATTGGTAAGATTACCAGTAAACTATTACTATGGATTCCAAGGAAAATTCAAACACACACATACACACACACACAGAAACACACATGCCATCATGAACACTGAAATGAACATCAAATAGAGACAAAACTGGTCGGTATTTATATAGAAATAACTGTACTCTAATCAGACAAAATGATTATTTTCAGTACTATCAGTTTTCTACAATTAAGAGCGAAGAGATAGTTTGAAGACCAATAGGTTGAGGTTAACTCAGGAAGGTATGCTATAAAAGGCATTTAGTAATATAGTTCTTACCCATTACACATTTTTTTTTTTTCCACCAACTTTCCTTATAGAACAATGACAGTGATGCCATAACACTTCTTATTTAGTACCATTGAAATATCTTTCCAGCAGCAGCAATGCAGAGAGGCTAATTGTTTAATCCTTTCATATACATTACAGAATATGCTACATGGTATTTGCACTTTAGAGACAAGTATATTTCATTACTGTATGTGCATGCATTTAATTTGCCTCCTTAGTAGTGATTATTGCAAGTATTAAAGGGACTATTTATCATCATTTTAAATGCTCTTTAGAAATCCTGGCATTCTCAGTCTGCCCTGTCACATTAGGACTTCCCTAAAGGACATCAAGATTAGAAAAAATGTCTTAGTCATATTGTTCCTGCTTATTACTTCATTAATTTTTTTCATTCTTTTCATCCCCGCCATTACCTATTTTCTTCTACTCTAAACCTGACATATTTTATATAGTTCCCGGTTATTGGTGCTGTGCTTACAGCTTATCACCAGTTTACTGTAGCTTTCCCTTTTGGGAGGAATATTTCCACAGTTTGACCTATTAGTAATGATGCTGTTATAAAACTTCCACTTCTTGTGTTTTCTTTTAATGGAAATCCCCACCCATCAAAGCCAGTTTCAGGCATTATGCCTGGTTATTATTATTACTAGTTTACTAGGTTCCCTATCTGTGTTATTTTTCATGAGTTAAAACCAGCATTTGCTTTCCCTTTAAATAATAGGATTCCGAATAAGCAATGAATAACTATCTCTACAACTTCCACTGGGGTAAAGGAATCAGAGGGCCAGAACGAATAAATAACTTATCCTGTTAGTTTTTGGCTTGGTCTCTATAATTCTAGGCAATTTTTCCAGCTTGCCAGATGGAAAGAACTCAACATTGTGTTAATGAGATAAACACCAGGGGAAGAAAACATTTTTTAAAAAGGAGAATAAAGGAAGAAAGTAAAACTTAGGATAGTCATACATTTCTTTGAAATAGGGTGGTAAATACTTTTATTTCTTCCAGTGACATCTGACACATGCAGGAATCACTGCCAATTAGCCTGAAGTGATGGAAGATTTAAAATATTGACATGGACCAGAAAGGCATGTATAAAGCCAACACGTTGTTGAGCAGGGTTCCTAGTGGGACCTTTGGGCAAGGAAGAAAACTGCTTTGCCTAAATGAGGTATTTCATGGTTTTCTTGATTATTGGAATGAATGCATCCAGTTAGATTGCTACAGAATTTGTGTATAGACTTAAATATTCCTTTCTTGGCAGCTGGGACATTTAAATCTTTTACAAGAGTAAGGTGGCAACAATCGTTCAATAAATGCTCTGCGTATTCAGATCAGCGTCCCTTGTTAAAACGTATTTCACCAATCCCCGTCTGATCAAGAAGCTGGAAAGAAGGCAATCAAGAGTTTTATAGCAACAACATTTGGGAGAAATAAAATGAGAGCTGAAAGACAAATCACCCTTTTCTACCTAAGTTATTAGAGCATATTTTAAAATACCATCCTATCCCTCACCTATACAAACTGAGGGAAAACTAGAATGTATACCTAGGAAAGAGTAGCATAAATAACCGTATTTTAGAACAAAGAGAAGAATAGTGATTTCCCCCTAAACCTAAGATTCAGCCCAAGTCTAGAAGGCTGGTGAAAAAAAAGTCTTTAATTGTCTCACGTGAATACACATTTGTACGTGACACATCAAAAGAATTAAGAATCTTTCCTCGTGCGATTGCCTGGAGGGAGAGAAAAATTCCAAGGATAGAGGATGAAAAGAAGGATTTCATTTGTAATAGGAAAAGTCTTGTGATATGACTTCAGCTACTTTGCTCTGTAATCTTTTCTACTTAAGCGGAAGGGTGAACTAATTTGATTACATTCTTGCTGGAATTTTTATGTTTGCGGCATGAGAGGTTTAATGGGGCAGTATTTTTATGTGTTGTCATTGTTTTCAAGCCAATGTAATCCTCAGTTTTGGAAAGCTATGGTGACAAAATAGAATGATGTGCAAGTTACTGGAAAAAGAATTGCATATGAAACCTTGCCAGAGATGGAGAAAGACTTCTGTACATTTATGGAGAAGAAGAAATAGGGTAAAGGAGAGAACTTGTTTCTGGGGTAGGAAAGAATGTTACTTTTTTATGTCCAACGAAGTTCATAAATTTGAAAAAGAATACAGAATTAATAAATACATGGTGATTTTTTTTCAGATAAGTAACCAAAAGAGGTATTTGTGTGCATTTTAGAATCAAATTAAATAACGTAAAATCAATTAAGGTCTCCTCCTGTAGAGACTTAACACAGAGATTTGCATGATTTGACATGAAAGTTAAAAATTGATACTAATTTTTTATTGAAATATAATACATTATTATTGAATAAAATACCACTTAGTAGATTCATGTCACAGTTAAGAACAAAGTAAATTGTTTGCTTTCATGATTTGATATTTTCTTGAGAGTTAACTTCCATTTGCTTGCTATTTTCTGTAGCTTTCCACTAGTATGAAAACTTACACTGCCTGAAAATGAGTTTGCATTAGAACCCATGAACCTGTGGCTGAATTTCCAGTAACCATATATCACAAAGACAAGAGAGGAGATAGGGTGCCCCAGTGTGGGATTTTTATTAATTTAGAGCGGATGCTGCCTTTGACCATTTCCCCTTTGGCAAATAATCCTAGCAACCTGA
The DNA here is from genome assembly GCF_047675955.1 of Chlorocebus sabaeus. Lineage (NCBI taxonomy): Eukaryota > Metazoa > Chordata > Mammalia > Primates > Cercopithecidae > Chlorocebus > Chlorocebus sabaeus. The sequence continues at coordinate 45,247,851 of NC_132919.1, forward strand.
CTAGAAATCTGAGACATTTTCTAAATCTTTGCCTGAATGTATCTGAGCCGGAAGTAGGCTTTTTGTCAAGCAAATGAGTCTGGAGGATATCCTGACCATTACATGGCACAGTCCTGGCTCCCTGCTAGAAATTGGGGCCCTGTGATCAACCAAACAGGGTCTCTAAAATGGGGATGGAAGGGAAAAACAAACCTTGCTTTACCTTAAAATATTCAGTAATACGCACTACATAATAATTATCTGTTGTGCACATGTACCCTACAACTTGAAGTTTAATAATAATAAATAAATTTAAAAAAAATAAAAAAAAAAAAAAATAATTATCTAACAATGGTATTTTAAAGTAATGCTACACATAATTCTATCTAACTAGTCCACATTTTACTTTTTTCCTTTTCCACTTATTGTCACTTTTCTGTAAGTTACCTTAGATTTCAGATATAACCTCAATATAGTGCTTTAATTAACTAATTTCTTTTCAATTTATATCTTAATTGTATGTCATAATTTACTAAAAGTCTTTCATGTAATAGCAATTAGGTTGGTTTTAATCTTTTACTGCTGATAACACATGTTGCATATAAACACTTTCTGATTATAAATCTCTACTTACTTCCTTAAGTTAAATTCAAGGGACCACATGACCTTGATAAAATTGATAGATTGCTTTCTAAAAATGTATACGGGTTACCAGAAGTATATGATTTTTATCAAATTCAAGAAAAAGACAAATTTTCCTGTATACATATTTTCTCATGAACCCCTTCCAACAATACTATTTCCTAATGAATAACTCTTTGGCTATCAAGTTACTATATTTCTTATAGCCTATTAAGAAATTGCTAAATATATTTGATACATAGTAGAAATTCAATTATTATTTTTTAAATAAAATGAATCTGTGTCTTACTGGAAGTAATATAAAATTTTGCTTAGCTGTAATACCACTTACTATCATTTTTATTTTAGCTTAAAAGTAAAAATATAAAAGTTCTTATCATTGATGTTAACATTTATACATAGCATGTCTTGGGAACAGAACCTTCCACTCTTTTTCTCCTGGTTCTAAGGAAAATAGTGAATACAATACAATCATTGTTCACAAAGAACAGTCATACAGAAGTCTGGATAAAACTAGTACTAGAAATAGCAGCCAGAAAAGGCACAAAGGGACTGTGGGTCTATCTGCTCATTATCAATTGCATATATAACAGCAGAGTAAGCTAAAATAAGTCAAAGTTACCCAAAGGATTTGATCCATTATATCAACAATAGAGTTTATACACTTCTGTTTTTGCATTAAAACTTTCTGGTTATCTAGAGCACAAGCTTCTCGGGTATATAAAAATGTGCCTATATTCCCAGGCAATATGAAATGAAATGAAAACAGCAAACAACAAGTGATTCTGTGGGAGAAATCACTGAGATTATAGGTGTGTAAACAACACCTTTGGTTTAATGACCCATTCTGTGTTTCGTTTTTCCCTTGCCTCCTTTGGCAATAGGTTAAGGTCATTGAATGTGTTTCACCTGGTTGTGATTATTCAGAGATGTGGTCTGCCACACAAGCTGTAAAATCCGGGATACGTGTAACATAGCTACACTCAGAGGTCTAGTTTACTGAGAAAAGGTAAACATATAATTTATTTCTATTTATTTTTCACTGTAGCAATGCTAAGCTATCTTACTACAACTGTTACTTTTATCATGTATATCTAAATATGAGTGTGTATAAAACAGTGAGTTATTTAAACAGAAATAGAGATATAATATTTGTGACTCTGTATTTTGTTACTTTCATTAGGTTCCTAACAGCATCAGCAAAGTACAAATTTTCTTCACCATTGACCAAAGGCTTAGGGCATAATTTTTCATCACAAAGCCAATAGGGAACATTTTGAGTCAGGCAGTGCCAACACTAGCTGGGCTCTCAAAACCAAAGTTGCCAATCTTTCCATACAAAAAAAAAAAAAGAAAAAAATTCAGCTGTGCACAGTTAATAAACTCAGTAGACCAGGCGAAAGTACAGCCCCCATCTACACAATTCAGCTGCCAGCACTACTTTGACAGCTATATAATTACATGGGCCATAAATTATGCTCAGTAATCACCTTGTTTATAATTTCATTCCCTGTAAATTAGTAGTGTAATGAAATGAGATTTCATAACCACCAGATGCATAGTGAGCTTCTCACCAGAGACTCTGGCAATGGCTAAGAGGCAACCCCTGTCCAAAGAATGAGACTGTGGTGGGCTGTTGTTTGCTGGTGAATCCACTGGCAAGTCATCTGACTCTCCAAGGTTGGGACTGCCAGTGACATTCAAGCAGCTCCAGCTCTGAAGCTGAATGATGTACTGCAGCTGTGAGAAGCATGGTGTTCTGTTCGAAAGAGAAGCTTTTAACAGTGTATGAACAGCAACTCTCACCTACCATTACATGTCATGTAATGTGTTCACATTGAGATTACTCAAGCGTCTATCTTAAAAGTAGTGAAAATAGGCAAAGGTTCCATTAAAAAGGTATATACTTCACTGTTGGTCAGAAAGTATTTAATTTTTTCAACATGGTGATGCTGAGCAATGAGAGACAAATATCACCAAATTTCCTAAGGTGTTTTTTTCCTCTATACAGAGAAATATTTTTGAGAAATAATTTTGTATCATGCTCAGTTACCATAAAAGAGAAAGAAGTAAGACTGGAAATAATAAAAATGCTGCTCTTCTTTGCTTTAGGGTTTTCACTGGTAACTTGACTTCTGGGACAAAATTCTCTATTACTTCATAATAAAACAATGACAAATTATAGTTTTTAGAATCAATAGCATACAACTGGGAATTATACATTTTTGAGAAAAAGAAGAACAAATGAACAATTGATAATTTCTGACTCATATTCCACAGCCCAGACGAGTTATTTGCAAGAGATTTATTAGAACTTCAGCCATTACTGCAACAGGAATTGTGCTGCAAGGAAAAATACAAATTATCTGTCACTGCTTCTAACAGAGCTGGGAGGGGGAAAATGCATGAATCTAGAAGCTTTAATTACCTGCAGAAATGTGAGTTGGTTATGCAGCACCTATTTTAATTACCATCTGATTAAAATTAATCTTAGCTAGGAAAGGAGAAAGTGAAATAAGGAAACTGCAGTCTGAAGGTTAATGTTCCAAATGTCACCAAATGCAGACGAGTAAAGAGGAGAAGATTGGGATGAAGGGCACGTACTGTGAGTGACTATCTACAAAGTAAAATATGTTTTAAAATTTTGTTGTGTCGACATGCTTTCATTCTTTCTGAACTGCTGGAAAAGTTGCATTCATGATTTTTCTACCAGAGGCATATGGCAACACTTTCCTTAAGTAGAAGTATTCCCGGTGAAATGAAATTATTCCAATTGTTCCTGGGACTTTGACCCCAGTTCTCTGTGGCTGTTTCTTTCAATGGCAAATCTAGAATATAGTCAAACATCATATCGTTCATTGTTTATCATTCCAGTATTTCTACTTAATTTTTCAGAGCTAAAGAACACTAAGAAGATCCTTACTATGGTCTCAAAATTGATCATTAGTAACTTCTTTGAAAGTCATGACAAATGCCCCAAAAACTCACGTTTATGTTTAATGGTGTGTATGTGTGGGCATGTGTGGGCATGTGTGCGCGTGTGTGCTGATTCATAACACCTGCCTTGATGGTGTGCATCAGCAAATCTGGGATTATTACCAACATGTTAAATAGTACCTTGTCAACATTGAGACCTTAAAAACTATCTTTTACACACACAGGTGATTTACAACTGCCTTACCATCAATAAGTTTTAAACTTTGAGTTGGTTTTACGTTGAAAAATGATGGACTTACACTCAAACAACTGTCCTCAGTCACCGGTTTAAATATTTGAATGTTTAGCTGGCACATCATAATTGCACATATTTATATGGTATGGTGTAATATTTCAAGGAGTGTATACCTAATGAAATCACAGTTATTAACATATTCATCATGTTACAAATTTACTATTTCTTCCTGGTGATAACATTCAAAGTCCTTCTAGTTATCATGAAATATACAATACATTGCTACTAGAACACAATAACTTATTTTTGCTGTCTAACTATAACTTTTTTACCCATTGACTAACCTCTCCCCTATCTCCATTCCCCTTACCCTTCCCAGCCTCTGGTAGCCACTATTTCACTCGCTACTTAGATAAGATAAACTTTTCTGGATTCTCTGTATAAGTGAGATCATGCAGTGTTTGTCTTTCTGTTTCTGGCTTATTTTACTTAACATAATGTCCTCCAGGTACATCCATGTTGCCACAAATGTAAAGATTTCATTCTGTCTTATAGCTGAGTAGTATTTGTGCGTGTGTGTGTGTGTGTTATATACACTTATGCATGTGTAGAGATATATACTATATATTATATGATTGGGATATAAAGGCATATATATCACAATTTCTTTATCCATTCATCTGTAGATGGGCTCTTTGGTTGATTCCATATCTCGCCTATTGCAAATAGTGCTGCAATACAAATGGGACTGCAGATATCTCCCAGACACACTGAATTCATTTCCTTTGAATGAATTCCAGTAGTGGGATTGCTGGATCCTATGGGACTTCTATTTTAATATTTTAAAGAACCCTGATCCTCTTTTCCATAATTTCTATACTAATTTACAATCCCAACGGGAGCATGTAAGAGTTCTCTTTTCTCCATATCCTCACCAGTACTTGCTATTTTTTGTCTTTTTAATAGTAGCCATTCTAACTGGGATAAGATGGTATTTCACGGTTTTGATTTGCTTTCCTCTATGATTAATAATGTTAAGCATTTTTCATATATATGTTGGCCATTTGTATGTCTTCCATTGAGATGTGTCTTTTTAGTTCTTTTGCCCAGTTTAAAAACTGGGTTTTTGTGGTTGTTGTTGTTATTGTTTTTTGCTATTGAGTTCCCTATATATTCTAGATATTTTCAGATGCATAGATTGCAAATATTTTTTTCCAGTTCTACAGCTCATCTCTTCACTCTATTTATTGTTTCCTTTGCTGTTCAGAGGATTTTTAATTTAATATAATTCCATTTGTCTATTTTTGCTTTTGTTGCCTGTGCTTTTGAGGAGTTACATACACACACAAAAAAAATCTTGCTAAGTCCAATTTGGTGAAGTATTACCTCTATATTCTCTTCTAGTAGTCTCATTGTCTCAGGTCTTACATTTAAGCTTTTAATTTATTTACAGTTGACTGTCATGTATAGTGAAAGATGTGGGTCTAGTTTGATTCTTCTGCACATGGACATCCAGTTTTCTCAATAACATTTATTGAAGAGACTTTCTTTTCTCCAATGTGTATTCTTGGCACCTTTGTGGAAAAAAAGCTGCCCATAAATCCATGAATTTATTTCTCTGTTCTCTATTCTGTTCCATTGGTCTATGTGTCTGTCTTTATGCCAATATCATGCTGTTTTGGTTACTATAGCTTTATAGTATATTTTGAAATTAGGGAATGTGATGTCTCCAGCTTTACTCATTATTCTCAAGATCGCTTTGGCTATTTGTATTTTTTTGCATTTCCATACAAATTTTAAGATTTTTTTTTTTATTTTGGGGAATAATTCCACTGGCATTTTGATAGATATTGCATTGAATCTGTAGTTCATATTTGTTAATACAGACATTTTGACAATATCAATTCTGTAAGAAACTACTACGAACTACATGCCAATAAATTGGAAAACCTAGAAGAAATAAACAGCTGGACACATACAACTTATTATGATTGAATTATGAAGAAATATAAAACCTCAACAAACCAATAATGAGTGCATAGAGAAGCAGTCATAAAAAATCTTCCATCAAGGAAAAGTCCAAGACCTGATGGCTTCACTGCTGACTTCTACCATACATTTAAGAAGAATTAATATCAATTCTAACCAAACTGTTCCATAAAACATAATAAAAGTGAATACTTCCCAACTCATTCTACAAGGCTAGCATTACACTGATACCAAAACAAGAAAACCATACAACAAAAAAAGAAAACCACAGGCCAGTATATGTGGTGAACATAGATGTAAACGTTCTCGATAAAATAACCACAATTCAAATTCACTGTTCTCCTTCTGACAGAGAGAAAGGTGACAATAATACTAATTATTCCCAATTATTATTATTACTAAATATTAAGAGCTAAATATTTATTTTTATAATTCATAAAATTAAAATGAAAAGTAAATTTAAACTCTAGATGTATATATCACTAAGTGGTAAACACAGTGTCCCAAATGAAGGCCATCTACCTATGGCGAATAAGGAATGACACAGCGAGGGATGGCATGGGCCTCGTTTTATTCCCTGTTGCATTAGCTTGGAAGGAAACAGGAATGGATGCTCCATGAACGTTAATGCTGGAATCACATTAAAACAGGAAGACTGTACAAATCAAAGCTCTTCCATCCCCATTGCCTGCAATACCTTATATGAACCCAATAAGGCAGTATGAAGTTTAAAAATGAGTGAGCAATGAAAAAATTCATCAGCTATAAAACCTTCACTGCCCCACACCGCCACTAAAAGTCGGTAGAAAATCAGAATACAGGGTACAAAATAGAACCTGTAGATGCCAATCCTCAGCTTGATGCTATAAAGAAGAATCTAGGCCGGGCGCAGTGGCTCACGCCTGTAATCTCAGCACTTTGGAAGGATGTGATGGGTGGACACACCTGATGTCAGGAGTTCAAAACCAACATGACCAACATGGCGAAATCCCATCTCTACTAAAAATACAAAAATTACCTGGGCGTGGTGGTGGGCACCTGTAATCCCAGCTACTCGGGAGGTTGAGGCAGGAGAATCACTTGAACCCAGGAGGCGGAGGTTGCAGTGAGCTGAGATTGCACCACTGCACTCCAGCCTGGGTAACAGAGCCAGACTCTGTCTCATTTAAAAAAAAAAAAAAAAAAAAAAAGGCCGGGTGCGGGGGCTCACGCCTGTAATCCCAGCACTTTGGGAGGCTGAGGCGGGCGGATCACAAGGTCAGGAGATGGAAACCATCCTGGCTAACAGGATGAAACCCTGTCTCTACTAAAAATACAAAAAATCAGCCGGGCGTGGTGGCGGACGCCTGTGGTCCCAGCTACTCCGGAGGCTGAGGCAGGAGAATGGCGTGAACCTGGGAGGCGGAGTTTGCAGTGAGCCGAGATCGCACCACTGCACTCCAGCCTGGGCAACAGAGCGAGACTTCGTCTCAAAAAAAAAGAGAGAGAGAGAAGAAGAATCTAAACATAGAGCTCATCTAAAACTAATATGCTCACAAAATGCTTTGTCAAATGCAAGGTTCAGATGATGCTGCCAATTAACAAAAAGTCTAGAAAGATAGGACAGGGCAACAATACAAAAATAATAATGGAAAGAAATGAAGATGGAAATTATGAAGCAAAACAGAAAGAAATGGAAAAAAAAGGAAGAATCAGTTTTGGAAAAATAAATTATTCCAAAAAATGGAAGAATTTTTTTTTCAACAATAACTTTGGACTTTTCTATGAATTAAGGACAAGACAAAATATATGGAATTAAATTAAAAATAGAATGTTAAGGTAAAAATAGGATAGTAAGTGATATTATAATACTAAGAAAGCAAGCTATCAGGGAAAATTATTTCATGGCAAATTAAATTAGAAATAGAACAGACAGCATACAGTAGAAGGTAACATAAGTGACACAGATAACAAGCATTAAAAATGAGACATGACGTGTCATAAAAAAGGCTAAAGAGTAAAATAATTTTGAAAAAGTTGAATAAAAACAGTATGTAACAAAAACCTAACTTCACAATTTTTCAGTCAATGCAAAGCAAAAAGCATAAAAACAGGAATGAAAATAAGAAAAAACCTACTTAAAGAGAGAATAGGTGAAAATATTCTTGTAATTTAGGAAGAAATTATTCTTCAGAGAATAACACCTTTGGCATACTGAGAAATTTTAATATAGTATCATCAAAATCTGAGAACAAAAACATTTTTAAACAAAGGGAATCATGACAATCTAAGAAGAACTAAACAAAACAAAAATAGCACCTAGTTTTCCACCATAATGGTAAAATAATAAAAAAAATTAAAACAAAATATAGAGAAGTTAATCTTATTAATTATTAATGGTAAGGAGGATACTTAGCTTACAGGATAGAAAAAAATTGAAAAATGACAGGGAGTGCATTGTGTTACAAGCTTAGACTGCACTCAGAGAAGTAACAAAAAGTAAAAATAGTGAATTCATTGAGGCTATAGGGTAAAGACTCCACTCTAAATACAAAACTAGGATTTTGTTCTTTACTGAGTAAGCAGTGAAGAATCATTAAAAGTATTAAATGGAGGTTCATGATCCATACCAGATAACAAAGTATTTTAGAATTAAATTATTTCTGGTCATAGTTAAAAGGGACAAATCAAAGCCATTTGTTTATTTATACTTTCTCATGAAGTACAACCAAAATGCCAAAAATCAAGCAAAACATTTTATCTCTACAAAAACAAGAAGAATGAGAGAAGAGGCAATAATGAGCTAAAGAGATCAATTCATTTTTTAATTAAAATTTTATTTGGTGATAACTGTAAATTTATATGCAGTTGTAAGAAATACCACAGAGAGATTCTTTATACAGCACGTCCTTTACCCAGTTTTCCCAGATATTAACATCTTGCAAGACTATGATATAATATCACAACCAAGATATTGACATAGATAGTCAGGGTACAGCACAAGTCCATCACCAGAAATATCTCTCACCTCTCCCTCTTAGTCACAACCACTACTCTCCCTCCATCCCCCACTTGTTAACACCTGACAACTAATATTCTATTCTTCATTCCTTTTTTTTTAAACTATATTTTATCATTTCACAAATGTTATTTATATGGAATCATACAGAATGTAGCATTGTGGGATTAACTTTTCTTTCACTAAGCACAATTTTCTAGAGATTCACCTAGGTTTTTGTGTTTATCAAAAGTTTGTCCATTTTTATTGATGAGTATTTTTCTATGATATGACTATTCCACTGGTGGTTTAAACATTCACCTATAGAAGGATATGCAGTTGTTTGCAGTTATTGGCTCCTATAAATAAAACAGCTGTAAGCATTTGTGTACTCATTATGAGTGTGAAACTAAACCTAATTAAATAAATTTACCTGAGACAAAAGCTGAGAATGCAGTTACCTGGCGTGTGATAGTTGCATGTTTAATTTTTTTTTTAAGAAACTGCCAAAACTATTCTCCCGAATGCCATGATCACTATGTGGTAGTTGCAGTTTCTTTACATTTTCACCAACATTTGATGTTGTCACTATTTTTTAATTTTGTAGTTCTGATAGGTGTGTAGTAATATCCCATGGTGGTTTTAATCTGCATTCCATAATAGCTAATGATATCAAATATCTTTTCATAATACATATTATATATATATTATATTATATATATAAATGTATATGTATTTACTTTCTGTATATTCTCTAGAGTGAAATGTCTGTTCATGTATTTTGTCCATATTCAGTTTGGATTGTTAGTTTTTCAACAAAGTTTTCAAATGTATAAATATAGAATTATCTGCACTATTCCCTTATTATTCACTTGTTATACTTAGGATCCATATGTAGTAATTCTTCCTCTTTTATTCCTGATATTGGTTATATGTATCTTGATTTCTTTTGTCAATCTTGCCAGTGGTTTGTCAAATATATTGCTCTTTTCAAAGAAGTAGCTTTTTTATTTCATTAGTTTTCTAATGTTTTTCCCTTTTCAATTGTATTGAATTATGACCTTATCTTTTTTATTTCTTTCTGTCTGCTTGTTCTGTGTCTCATTTGCTCTTCTTTTTCTAGATTTTCCAGGTGGGAGCTTTGATTACTGAGATTTTTCTTCTTTTCTAATATATGCAATGAATGCCATTTACTTCCCTCATAGAACTGCTTTAACTATGTCCCACAAATTTTTATAAGTTGTAGTTTTATTTACTTTGACTTTTCATTTCCCTTAAGACTTTTGATTCATGGATTATTTAGAATCGTGTTGCTTTTTTTTTCCTAATGTTGGGAAATTTTCTTGTTACCATTCTGTTATTGGTTTCCAATTAGATTAGTGGGTAGGAAGAACAGACTGACAACAAAGGGGCACAAGAAAACTATCTGAAATGATGGCAATATTCTGTCTTTTGATGAGGTACTGGTTACACAATTGAATTATTTCTCTAAACTCACTGAATGCTGCACATGCAATGTAAATTACAATGAATATAATTTATAACTTAATGAGTGTAACTTAAAAATAGTAAATCAGCTCAGGTCTATAATCCCAGCACTTTGGGAGGCCAGATTGGGAGGATTGTTTGAGTCTAGGAGTTTAAGATCAGCCTGGGCAACATAAGAAGACCTCATCTCTACTGAAAAAAAGAAAAAGAGGTTGGAAATGGAAAATCAAATCTTTAATAGAAAATTGGCAAGATAATAAAGAAATAAAAGGTGAAGACAAGTCAATGAGACAGTTGATAGAAGAAACAAAAAAATTAAGAATCAACAGAGTTCAAAACTCACTGAAAATTAATTTCAGAAAAAAATTGAAAGGGTTAAACAAAGAGAGCAAACTTAAGAAAGAAATAATATAAGCATATTTTCCAAAACTGAAAGACCCGAGTTTCTATATTGAAAGATCAACAGCAAGACATGCCATAGTGACATTTTAGAACAAAGGGAAGAAAGAGATGATCTAAAGTCTTTCATGTGAAAAAATTTAAAAGAAAAAGATAAGAAAACAAAGCTTGGAACATATAAATAAATCCCTACAAAAACTGTACTGATCCTCCTAATGGCAGTATGCAACCTCATAATAAATCAATCATGCCTTGGGATTTCTGAAAAAGAAAAAAAAAGTTTGCTGACTTAAGATTCTGTATCCAGATAAATTATCAATCAAGGTAAACATTTTCATCATGTAAAACTTGGGGCAAAAGAAAGGTTTTCTTCTGAATATAGAGGTATTTATCCTACAAGTATTCAGCAAACAAGAACTCTGGTAGGTGGGAGATGTATAGAGAATTCCAAGTATAATTATAGAGAAGAATATCATGCTGCACTGAGACTATGTATTTAGCAAGCAACCAACTGAGTTTGCAGCAGAAGAATGAAGAACTCTAGAGGGGAAATTTCAAGGTAAAATCTTTTGGAATAATTGCATTAACTGATACATTTCACCATTTAAAAAAGAATATTGGAATTTTATTAGAGAGATTGGAAAAATTTTCTGATGGCTACATAGAAAGATGGTGAATAATATATTAAAATTACTTATTTCTTAAACATACATGGTATCAATATAATATTAATTTTAAATTTTTAGTATTAGTTTTTATGCATGTGATTATATTTAATTATCTTCTTTTTCTCAAAACCAGTTTCTTACATGCCCAGAAGACTCATGAAAAACATTTTAAACTGGAAAAGTTTGAGCTGAGGTATTCAACTTTTACAACAAAGTGGAGACTTTAGTTAGTAATTAAGCAATAATAATCAAGGCAGAGTAATGCTTGTCTCAGAAAGTTCACTGTTGTGGGCCATTAATTCTAGCAGAGCAATAATTTTCAAGGAAATTGTCTATGTTTAAGAGGCCATTTCTATAGTTAGAAATTATCAGAAATCATACCAAACTGCTTATTGTCAAAAGTAATCATGCCATTTTTAATCCTGTGGTAGTTAACTTTATGTGCCAACTTGACTGGGCTATGGGGTGCCCAGATATTTGGTCAAGCATTATTCTGGGTGTGTTTTATAAAGGTGTTTTGGTGGACAAATACTTAAAATAAATAATTCTCTCTCTCTCCCTCTTCTTCCCCCACCCCCGCCCCTCTACACAAACATATACACAAACAAACCTACATATCTCCTAAAAGTTATGTTTTTCTGGAAAATCCTAATTAACAAAAGTCCCTCTCTTTGTATATGTATAAAGGAAAATATTGAAATAAAGTACTCTCAAAAAATTATCTGACAATTTCTTAAGTTCATGAATTTCACTTAAGTTTTCTTACAGCTTAAAATCCTTTTCAAATAAGGATGAAACTAATATTTATTCAGAATGAAGTATGTGACAGGTGCTTTACATATATTGTTACAGTTATTACTCAAGACACATGATAAGATATTAAATAAAGCACATCTTAAATATGTGGATAAATGAGGCTCAAAGTGTTCTATCAGTTTTCTCACATATATACATCAAGTGACACCTAAGGGGCTCTGACTCCAGGTTTCCTGGCTTCAAGACCCATGACTTTTCCATGGTACTATTTCTGGAGATTGTTTTAGATTAGCATATGACAAGGCATTCTTGTCAGAAGCTATAAAAAGATGCTTTTTGTAATGGCTAAACAGACACCATACTAACATACATGAAGAATTTAAAGAATCAAACATATTTATAGTTAAGTTAAATAGTAATTAATATGGCAAGAGTATGCATGATATCTTTTTAGAGGAAATTATTACCATCTGAAGTTTTATATATTACAAATATATCAAACTTATAATGCAAATAAATATATTAATATGCTTCTTGAGAAGTAATTTCTAGCCATGGCAATAAAATAGGAAAAAAATGTATAATTCTTTCCAGGGAAAGGAATTACGGATTAATTTTGTGTGCTTGAACATTTGTATGTATTTCTTGTTTTTGTAAAGTGTATATATTACTACAATTATACAAAAGGCAACTAGAAAATGGTTTAAAATTAGGTATATGTAAGACTCACCTTAAACAAATGTTTGCATCAGAAGTCTAAGGAGAAACCATAATATTTGTTAATAGATCAATGTATTGCATGGCTCCTCCTTAGGAAACATACTAATTAATCCAATATTAATTAATTTGCAAAGAGACAGAAATAAAAGGTTAGAAATTACCACTACAGGTCAGGGATATAGTAACATTCCTGAGGGATATGGAGACATTTAGATATGATTATGACTGGAGTGATACTGTGGATAAGTATGGGTATTGAGCTAAGAGTATTAACAAATAAGTAATCTATATATCTTTAACTTTTAAAAATATTAAAAACTGCCTGTCTTATTTGTTTTCTTTTCTTCACTTTGTCAAGCTCACTTTCCTTTCACATGAAAAGCAGTGTGTTTTTTGTAGCTGCAAACTGAATTTGCTGGAGGGATATTGGCAGAGACAGAAACCAAGGGGGAAAGGAACGCTTTTCACAGAAACTAAGTGCTTGTTAATTGATTCTCATTTTATTGCTCAGTCACGCATACGACTCATGAGGGATATTGTTTGAGAAATGAGAAATGCCTTAATACAAAAATTTATTCCATCTAATGTTTGTTTTATTTGTATATTATTTCTGTTTCATCTTACATTTTTATTTTTTAAGATATTGTGGTTTAGATGCTAAAAATCTGTGAATTATAGTTAATATATAATAAAATTAGATTATTGGAAAAGAAATGGACTTTAAAATAGATTCATCTTACATAGAAAATATGGATGATAGCATTCATCCGCTAGCCTCAAAGGAGCATCCCCTTTCCTTGCTACTGTACCTCAAAATGTTAATCCTCAGGCCACCTTTATGATTATCTACATTCAATAGCTTATAATTTTCTCACTTTTTCAAAATGTGATGCCTTCTTATCTATATCTCTACCTTAAACACAATATGACCCTTACCATGATGGTAGACTCTCCATCCAGCAACATGAAAATGTATGAGCTGATCCAGCATTCAAGTACGGACTTAAACATAATTAGTAATTATTAACTGTACTTCTATTGCTTAATTCTATGTCATATTATTACATTTTATTCTCGCAATAACTCTGCAAACACTGTTAATCCTATTTTATAGATAAGGTGTCTAAGTATCAAAGATTAAAGTGGCTTACACTTAGGTTAATGAATATGCTTTTTAGGTTAAAAACATAATACTTGTCCATGAATTAAATCACAGGCCCCAGCAATGATGACCTGAGTGTAAAAATTACCATTTAAAAAGTAATACACACAAGCTAGTTTATAATATATGAAAATGTGTAAGAATCATAGATGCCTTGCATTCTAGCTTTAGTAGTTTAGATGTTAACTTCATTCCTTTCTATCTGTTATTTTTTCTTTCCATCTTTCTTTCTTTCTATCTTTCTTTCTTTCTTTCCATCTTTCTTTCTTTCTTTCCATCTTTCTTTCTTTCTTTCTTTCTTTCTTTCTTTCTTTCTTTCTTTCCATCTTTCTTCCTGTCTCTCTTTCTTTCTTCTTTCTTTCCTTTCTTTCTTTTCTTCTTTCTTTCTTTTTCTTCTTTCTTCCTTTGTCTCCTTTTTTTATATCTTTATTTTTTTGCATATATTCCTTCTATATATGAGCCAATGTTTCCTCAATTTCATAATAATTCTACAAAATACTTCTGTTTTAGATGGAGCTAAACCGAATCCTCATCTGTGTCCCACTGTGGCAGCCTGAATACTCTGAATCTTACTTTTGTCTAAAGAGAGTAATAGTTCAGGGATGACCATAAGTTAGCATCTTCCTCAGGACTTTTATGAATATTAGTGGGAAAGCCACTCTACTTTTGCTGAGAGTTTAAGCCTTAGAAAAAAAATATAAGCAGGGATCTACTGATGGCAATCACTCCCACCACTTATCAAAAAAATACTCCCGGGAAATGAAACTAATTCTGCGAAAAAGCAAACTGCATTGATGAAATTGACAGAGCCTTGATCCTGCTATGCCTGAAGAAAATCTGTCTCAGGATCTATCAATTACAAAGCTCAAGGAAGTTCTACTTTATTTAAGCTACATTGAGTTGATTTCTATAAATTGCAATTTAAAATCTTCAGATTAATTGAACAATTAGTATCTGGAAATCTTATGTCTACAATAATAGTTCTAGAAATGAAAGTGGCTAAACTGAGAAAGGATAGTTCTGTGAGTCCTTCGTCCAGATTAAGAAGATGTTATTGTACTTGAGGAAAAGCAGATGGTTTAACTGTCACCTGCTATTTTTGTGAAATCAGATCATGTGTCCATCAAAACTGAGGAGTTAAGGTTTGGTAAAATGTTTCAGAAGGTGGGTGTCTTTCTGTAATATCTTTTTATAGAATACTACCAATAAGGGAGAGAGTTACAGTCTAAGGTAATCTGTTAGGAATCAAAAAGGTGAACACACTGTGAGTTACTATGAATATTCCTTCAATTTGCAGTTAACATTGAGTAAGTGATAAAATCTTGCAGACTCTTTGATTGTAAAACAACTAAACAAAAACAACAAACTCTGTTTCCAAGCTAAAGTAAGTTAAAAAAAATGAAATTTAGGAAACAGAAGACAAGAAAGAAACCCGGGGTTTTCTAGAAACCATCTTGCTAGTTACATCTTGCTATTTAAAGTTAACCATTATCCAAGTGTAAAGGAAACTCTATTTGAAGTAGCCCTGGTTTAAGGAGCACATGGGGACTGCTGTATTGGGCAATATATACCCAAGCCTGTTGTTTCAAAAGCAGATACCAAGATGGACCAGTTAAGTTTTAAATTCTGAGAATCCTGGGCTGAGCACTGTAGCCCATTGCAAAGCAACATAAATCGAAATAGAAAAATCTATTTTCAAATACTGTTGTCTTATATTTGAGGCAGTACTTTTTGATTTAATTATTGGCCCGTGTATTAGAGTTCTGCAGAATATCTTGATAGATAGATAGATAGATAGATAGATAGATAGATAGATAGATAGATTTATTATGGGAGTTGGTTCACACAGTTATAGAGGTCAGAAGGTCCTATAGTATGTTTTCTATGAACCATAAAACCAGTGATGTACTTCAGGCTGATTTCAAAGTCTTGAGAAACAAGAGAGCTGAGGGTCTTCATCATGAGAACAGGGTGGAGTAAGTGGGGTTTGTATTGGTATTCAACTCGCACCACCAGAAATCCCTGGTCCTCAGGTCTCAGAAGGTGACCCCTAGACCAGGGCAAGGCTTCATACACAAGCTCAAGGTTATGGCTGCTGCTTCCTCCTGACATCCTTGAAAAAGGACCCAGTAGAGGGAGATGTTGCAGCTCAAGCTTCATTAAACTTCTACCTAGGGAATCCTCCCTAAATAATTCCATAAAGCCCATGTCACCCTAATAGCAAAATCAGGGAAAGACATAACAAAAAAAGAAAACTAGAGACCAATATCCCTGATGAACATAAATACAAAAATCCTCAACAAAATACTAGCAAACCAAATCCAACAACATATCCAACAGATAATCCACCATGACCAAGTGGGTTTCATACAAGGGATGCAGAGATGGTTTAACATATATGTAAGTCAATTAATTGATACATCACATAAACAGAATTAAAACCAAAAGTCACATGATCATCTCAATAGATGCAAAAAAGCATTTGACAAAATCCAGCATCACATTATGATTATAACTCTCAGCAAAATCAGCACAGAAGGGCCATATCTTAAGGTAATAAAAGTCATCTATGACAAACTCACAGCCAACGTTAAACTGAATGGGAAAAAGTTGAAAGCATTCCTCCTAAGAACTGGAACAAGACAAAGATGCCCCACTTTCACCACTTCTATTCAACAAAGTACTGGAAGTCCTAGCCAGAGCAATCAGACAAGAGAAAGAAATAAAGGGCATCCAAATCAGGATAGAGGAAGTCAAACTGCTGGTGTTTGCTGATGATATGATTGTATACCTAGAAAACCCTAAAGAATCATCCAAAAAGCACCTAGAACCAGTAAATGAATTCAGGAAGAATTTTAGGATACAAAATTAATGTACACAAATCAGTAGCTCTACTATACACCAACAACAACAAAGCTAAGAATCAGATCAAGCACTCAACCCCTTTTCACAATAGCTGCAAAATTAAAAAAAAAAAAACTGAAATATACCTAACAAAGGATATGAAAGACCTCTACACGGAGAATTAGAAAACACTGCTGAAAGAAATCATAGACGGGGCTGGGCGTGGTGGCTCATGCCTGTGATCCCAGCACTTTGGGAGGCCAAGGCAGGTGGATCACAAGGTCAGGAGATTGAGACTATCCTGGCTAACATGGTGAAACTCCATCTCTACTAAAAATACAAAAAATTAGCCAGGCCTGGTGGCAGGCACCTGTAGGTCCCAGCTACTCAGGAGGCTAAGGCAGGAGAATGGCATGAACCCGGAAGGCGGGGCTTACAGTGAGCCGAGATTATACCACTGCACTCCAGCCTGGGTGATAGAGTGAGACTCCATCTAAAAAAAAACACAAACCAACAACAACAACAAAAGAAATCATAGACAACACAAACAAATGGAAACACATTCCATACTCATGGATCAGTAGAATCAATATTGTGAAAATGACCACATGCAATTACCATTAAAATGCCACTACTATTCTTCACAGAACCAGAAAAAATATCCTAAAATTCATATAGAACCACAAAAGAGTTCACATAGCCAAAGCAAGACTAAGCAAAAAGAACAAATCTGAAGGCATCACATTACCTGAATTTAAACTATACTATAAGGCCATAGTCACCAAAACAGCATGGTACTAGTATAAAAATAGGTACATAGACCAGTGGAACAGAATAGAGAACCCAGAAATAAATCCAAATACTTAGAGCCAACTGGTCTTCAACAAAGCAAACAAAGACAGAAAGTGGGGAAAGGACACCTTTTTCAATAAATGCCAGAATAATTGGCAAGACACATGTAGGAGAATGAAATCAGATCCTCATCTCTCATCTTATACAAAAATCATCTCAAAATGAACCAAGGACTTAAATCAAAGACCTGAAACTATAAAACTTTAGAAGATAACAGTGGAAAAACCCTTCTAGACATTGGCTTAGGCAAGGATTTCATGACCAAAAACCCAAAAGCAAATGCAATAAAAATAAAGATAAATAGCTGGGACTTAATTACACTGAAGAGCTTTTGCACAGCAAATGGAATAGTCAACAGAGTAAACAGAGAACCCAGGGAGTGGAAGAAAATCTTCATAATCTATACATTTGACAAAGGACTAATTGTCAAAAACCTACAACAAACTCAAACAAATTAGCAAGGAATAAACAAACAACCTCATCAAAAAGTGGGCTAAGGACATGAATAGACAATTCGCAAAAGAAGATATACAAATGGCCAAAAAACACGAAAAAATGCTCAACATCACTAATGAACAGGGAAATGCAAACCAAAACACAGTGAAATGCCACCCTACTTCTGCAAGAATGGCCATAATTAAAACTTAAAAAAAAAATAGATGCTGGAGTGGATGCAGTGAAAAGGGAGCATTTCTACACTGCAGGTGGGAATGTAAACTAGTACAACCACTACGGAAAACAGTGTGGAGATTCCATAAAGTACTAAAAGTATAACTAACATTAGATCCAGCAATTTCAATACTGGGTATCTACACACAGGAAAATAAGTCATTTTACAAAAATGATACTTGCTCACATATATTTGTAGTAGCACAACTCGCAATTGCAAAAATGTGGAACCAACCCAAATGCTCATCAATCAAGGAGTTGATAAAGTGAATGCAGTACCATGGAATACTATTCAGCCATAAAAAGGATGAAATAATGGTATTCACAGCAACCTGGATGGAACTGGAGACTATTATTTTAGGTAAAGTAATTTAGGAATGGATACCAAGCATCACATGTTCTCACTCATATATGGGAGCTGACCTATAATGATGCAAAGGCATAACAGTGATCCATTGAACTTTGGGGACTCAGGGGAAAGGGTGGGGAATAGTGAGGGAAAAGAGACTACACGCTGGGTACAGTGTACACTGCTCAAGTGATGGGTGCACCAAAATCTCAGAAATCACTACTAAGGAACTTCTTCATGTAACCAAACAACACCTGTTCCCCAAAATCTATTGAAATAATAATGAAAAAAAATTTTAATTAAAAATAAATAGAAATAAAAATAAAAGTTGAAAATAGGATGGTTTAATTTGTTTTGTTGCAATATTTAAAACATTTTAGCAACAGAAAAAATATGCCTTGGATTTTGACGTATATACTCAAGACACAAGCATAGATGAAAAAGTATTACATTTCTTAGACAAAGCAATTGCTTTTTACAAGGTAAAATGACTCAAATCATCACAATCAGAATTTGAGCTTTTTTTTTCTATAGCGAAAAAGGAAAGATGTCTTTTTCCTTTCAGTCTATATGCTAGAAGACCTGATCTAATATTTAAGGACTTAGGCATAGCCATGTCTAAAACTGGATCTACAACACTTCTTCTTTTAATTAACTCAATACACTCTTTTTTTCCACCAATCATTTGACTTAAATTCTGATCATTTATACCAATAAATATATATCAAATAAACACTATTAAATATATGTAATATATTTAATACAAATATATTTAAAATAGCCAAAGAAGCGGATTTCCTTGAGGCTCAGAATGAGGTCCACAAGGCTAAGATGGCATTCTAAATTAAATGTATATAAAGAATGGTTTTTTAAAAACATCATACTTTGTTCCACTTTACTGATATGAAGAGTGTAGTAAGAAAATACTTGGCAGCTTACTCTCACTCATATTTACTACTTACTACTTACTACTACAACCTGAATCACAGAGTTCGCTCTTCTGTACAAAATGAATCCAATGAAAATTTTTGTACATTTGCTAAATAGCAACTGCTTAGATATAAAATAAATATACTGCCACTGGGATTGGAGTAAAGAATAATCTACTTTAGTCTAGCAAAGTTCTGTTCACTTTCCTATATAGTGTGACCTCATACTAACATGCTTTGAGATAAAATGAATATGGAAATATGTGATGAGCTCCTGTCCTCTACAGAGGATTCACCCCAGTCATCTCATTAGCCTTTAATAATGTGAACTCACATTTTATGAAATTGATTTCTGAGCTCCTATACTGTTGTGGTGGGTATTACTAGGTTTTAATGCCCCTAATAATTACCTAAAATTAGGAAGATGAATTAAAAACATGTAATACTTGTTTTGGTAATAATGATTATACTGTACAAAGTTTAAAGAGCACAGCTTGTGCTACATTCTTTTGGTGATCCAAAGTGACAGCCAAGGAGTACTGACATGCCACAGGACTCTCACTGAAGCTGTCTTTCTGATCCCAACTTTGTAAGGTAAAGCTCTTTTCACACTAGAACAAAACCATAAGCTCCAAAGTAACATATTAGAAGGTGACCCCTTTTTCTGTTATTGTATCTACAGAGCTCATTTAACACCCATTATGATTTGGAATCTACTATGTGCACAATGATAGTGATAATGTTACCAACGAAGCTGGTTCCCCCAAAGATGGGGTCTTTCCCTTTTCAGTGTCATGAAGCCAGCACATGAAACTGAAAGTGAGTGTCAAGCAGTGCAAGCTTTACTTGATTGCCATGGAATTGAAAATGGGAGAATGGCTTACAAATCGATTTCTCAACAAATGAAAAATGAGAGGATTGAAATATAGAGTGCCTCTAAAGAAAAGGCTGAACACTGAAAGCAAGGGAAGGCATAATCATGGCTTTTCTGGAAATGGGCAGTGAACTTCCCAGAACCAGAGTGCTGCCTTCCTTTTTGTCTGGCTCCTTCCAGTCATTATTATGCCAATTGTTAACTGTCCTGGGGCGGGTAGGAGTGTAATTTAACACGGAAATTAGATTATAATGAAGCCTGAGGTCCATTTGAAGTCAACGGTTGGCTATCTTGGTTCTAACTAGTCTCAGTTGGCCTGGTTACAAAGGAAACTTTTTATCACAGAAGCCCTGTTTCTTAAAGATAAGCAGAGTTTGGACAGGGTAGAAATTCAGGTATGTCACATAGGCATTACACCTAGTAACAACAAAAGAAAAGAAAATGAACTATCCCTATCCTTAACTATCTTACAACTTATGGGGAGACAAGCTATTAAACAGACAATTACAAGACAACATGTGGAATGCTACAATGAAGATAAGCAGTGAAACAGCTGCATTCTAATTAGATACACTACTGTCCTGGTCAATTGGGTCTTTGGGGGAATTTTTAAAATATCTGATTTGTGTAGTGCTTGTTAATTTCCACACTGTAAACATATCCACCATGGCTGATTTCAAACCACCAGTAATTTGACACCTGTTCACAAGGTTCTTGAATATTTAACTTTGTGAACCAACACAAATGTGCTCTGCCCCACTATTGAGGGAAATAACACAGTCATGGTGGCCAAGTAAACTGTCCAGAAGAGTGATATCTAACTGAGGTATGAATAAAGAATAGTAGATAGTGGAGCAAAGAGAGGTAGAGAAAGATCTGCAGGCAGATGCATCAGCACAGACAAATATTTAAAGGTGAGAGAAAACATATTTGGGGAAACTGCAAGGAATTCATTCTGACTTGCTAATAGTTTTATACATAAAGCAGATAAAAACAAAACTGAAGAAGTAAATATGTTTTAGGTGGAACATGCTCTTTCTAGCCACAGTAAGCCACTTGAACACTTTCCGCTTGAAAGGCAACGGAAGATCACCACAAAATTTGGGGGTTATAACATGGATACAATCAGATGTATACTTTAGGAAGATCACTTTGGTTGTTTTATGAAATATCCTAAGAATATCCTTCTTAGGAGATTGGGGAAGGTATGTCTAAGAGCAGAGAATCCAGCTTTTAGAATATTACTAATTCAGGAAACATTGTCAGCACTTGGTGCTAAAGCTATCGCAGTGGGGATGCACAGACCTTGAGTCTGGAGATCTAAGGACACATGAAGGGTGACAGTTTGGCAAGGAGGAGGGTGTGGTGAGGACATAGAAGTGTGAAGGATGACTTTGAAGTTTCTAAGTAAATTGAGAGGATGCTGTTGCTGCTTATTAAAAAGTGGATATAGAGGCCAGGCGTAGTGACTCATGCCTGTAATCCCAGCATTTTAGGAGGCCAAGGTGGGTGGATCACTTAAGGTCAGGAGTTTGAGACTAGCCTGGCCAAAACGTTGAAGCCCCATCTCTACTAAAAATACAAAAAATTAGGCCAGGTGCAGTGGCTCACACCTGTAATTGTAGCACTTTGGGAGGCTGAGGCAGGTGGATTATCTGAGGTCAGGAGTTCAAGACCAGCCTGGCCAACATGGTGAAACCCTGTCTCTACTAAAACACAAAAATTAGCCGGGGATGATGGCAGGTACCTGTAATCCCAGCTATTCAGGAGGCTGAGACAGGAGAATCGCTTGTACCTAGGAGGCAGAGTTTGCAGTGAGCAGAGATCATACCATTGCACTCCAGCCTGGGCAACAGAATGAGTCATCTCAAAAAAAAAAAAAAAAAAAAAAAAAAAAAAAAAAAAAAAAAAAATTAAAAACAGAAAGGAAAGAAAAGAAAAAGGGATACAGAAATAGAATACTGTTTCCTTAGGAAAGGATATCTCAATTTTGTACAAGTTGTGTTAGAGGTGTCTATTGAACATACACATGTAGATGTTTATATGCAGGTGTGAAGGTCAAGATCTGGCCAAAATAAAGCTATAGTTTGATTAATTTTTGAATAATCAGGATAAAATTGTCATTGAGATATATTTCCCAATCACAGGGTTCTGTGGCCTCATGAAATATACAAGCAAATAACCCAATGATTCATTTAAGCACAGTGTGAAAAGTATTTCATTCTGTGGAATACACAAGATGCTTTTGTAACATGTAATTTAGACTTAATGGAATGAAGTGTTTTATAAAGTTAAGGGGAAGTTAAATGGTAGAAAAGGAAGTAAAGAATATTCTTCATAGAGGGAATAAAATGCATAAAGATACAATGACATAAAGCAACATATGTTTGAAATGAAGCCTGCAAGAAAAATAAGTGGAAGGGATGAAGTTAGAGATAATGGTAAGAACTTCATTATTAATGGATTTTTGTGCTAAGGTGAGGAACTTCCACCAATACTCTTGAAACAATAATAGACATAGACACATTTAAGGTCATGGCCAGATAGGCATTTCAGAATGATAACTTGAGCAGCAATACAAGTTGCTGGTGGGATTTGAGGAAATAGGAATAGAATAAGTTGGCCAACCTTTTTAGGTTTCATCATAATTATGGAAAAATTTCCAGTGCATAAATTATAAATCCATCCTGCCCAATTAGAAATTCTAGAAGATCTACAGAGAGAGAGAGAGAGAAGAGAGCGCAAGCAAAGAGGGAAGTGCCACACAATTTTAAACAACCAGATCTCCTGAGAACTCACCCACAACCACAAGAACAGCTAAGGAGAAATCCACCAGCATGATCCACTCACGTCTCATCAGGTCTCTCCTCCAACATTGGGAATTAACTTAGATATGCCATTTGTTTGCGGACAAAGCCAAACCAAAAGTTTAAAAGTTAAAACACTTTTATTTAAGATTCAAAGGTGCATGTGCGGGTTTGTTATACAAGTACTTGTGTCACGGGAGTTTGTGGTACAGATTATTTCATCACCCAGGTACTAAGCCTAGAAGGCAATAGTTTTGTTGTTTTTTCTGAACCTCTCCCTTCTGCCAGTCTTCATCATCCAGTAGGCCCCAGTATCTGTGGTTCCCCATTTTGTGTCCATGTGTTTTCATCATTTAGCTTCAACTTATAAGTGAGAACGTGTGGTATTTGTTTTTTTGTTCCTGTGTAACTTTGCTAAGGATAATGACTTCTAGTTCCATTCATATTCTTGCAAAGAATATGATCTTGTTCTTTTTTATGGCTTCACAGTATTCCATGGTGTATATGTACCACATTTTCTTTATCCAATCTGCCATTGGTGGACATATAGGTGCACTTCACATCTTTCATATTGTGAATGGTGCTTCAATGAACATATACATACATGTATCTTTATTGCAGAACAATTTATATTTCTTTGGGTATATGCCCACTAATGGGATTGCTGGGTCAAATGGCAGTTCTATTTTTAGGTCTCTGAGAAATTGCTAAACTGCTTTCCACAATGATTGAACTAATTTACACTCCCACCAAGCATTACCTTTCCCTACAACCTTGTCACCATCTGTTATTTTTTGAATGTTTAGTAATAGCCTTTCTGACTGATGTGAGATGGTATCTCATTGTGGTTTTGATTTGCATTTCTCTAATGATTGGTGATGTTGAGCTTTTTTTTAATATGTTTGTTGGCTGCATGTATGTCTTCTCTTGAGATGTGTCTGTTCATATCCTTTGCCCACTTTTTAATGGGGTTGCTTGTTTTTTTTTTCTTTTTTTCTTTTTTCTTTTTTTTTTGTAAATTTGTTTAAGTTCCTTATAGATGTTGGATATTAGACCTTTGTCAGATGTATCATTTTCAAACATTTTCTCCCATTCTATAGATTGTCTATTTATTCTGTTGGTGGTTTCTTTTGCTGTACACAAATTCCTTAGTTTAATTAGATCCAATTTGTCATTTTTTGCTTTTGTTGCAACTTCTTGTGCCATCTTCATCATTAAAATTTTGCCCGTTCCTATGTCCAGAAGGGTTGCAAAGATCCATGGAAGAAGCATGGATCCCTGGGGTTGCTCACTCACTTACCACTTCTCTGGATGAAGGAGGCTCCCTGGTTCCATGTTATTCCTGGGTGGGATGTCATCCTGCCTTGCTTTTCTCTGTTCTCTGTGAGTTGAGTTGTTTTCTTGATGAATCCCCATGCGTGTATCTGGATGTTTCACTTGAAGGTGCTATATTTACTCACCCTGTCTATTTCTCTTCATGAAAGCAGTACACACTAGCCAGTTGGCCATCTTGGTCAGCCTGAGAATTCTATTTCATACTGGTATGATTAAAGTTTTAGAAAAGCTTCAAGAGATTCCCTGGGAAGGCCTTCAGTGGCAGGTGTTCAATAATTAACTTTAATACTTGTGACTAACTTTATTGTTACTCTCTTAACTAATAAGGAAATTGATATTCAAATAGTAGTGGCTGACTACTCTAGCTACATCTGAAATGTGTTCTTTTATCAATAAATTTTACTTCCACAATTTTGAGTTAATGTATAATCTAGCAGGGAAGGGGACTCTACTATTTAGGTTGAAATTCAAAGGTAGTCCTTAAGGCATTCTTGTGTGTCAGTGATGTGATAAAAAAAAAATATCAGATCAAGTTGAGAGTAACAGAGGGAGATAAAAATACACATATGGCTTATAATAAAGACAAACAAAATAACGATTTCTTAGAGTCCCTATGTGTGAAGTTGCTTCACTATTAGCCCACCAAACCATTAGTTGAAAATAGACTGTGTTTTGGCATGATATTTATTACTACTCCAGATATCTTTTAGGTATTCCAACTGAGGCAGCATACTAATAATTCTTATTTCCAAGTAGCGTCAGTTCATCTTTTATCCTTTACCCCTCTTCTGTAATAATTTACTATATTTTTGCTTACAGTATAAAATATGGTTCGGTAACCCTCGTAAGGTATTGATAGTAGAGGTATTGTGTATCTCCTCTGAATAACCCTATTAATAGTAATAACACTTAATTTATAGAAATTACTTTGAGGCTGGGTGCGGTGGCTCATGCCTGTAATCCCAGCACTTTAGGAGGCCAAGGTGGGTGGATCACAAGGTCAGGAGAACAAGACCATCCTAGCCAACATGGTGAACCCCGTCTCTACTAAAATACAAAAAATTAGCTGGGCATGGTGGCGCACACCTGTAGTCCCAGCTACTCTGGAGGCTGAGGCAGGGGAATCGCTTGAACCCAGGAGGCGGAGATTGCCGTGAGCTGAGATTGCGCCACTGCACCCCAGCCTGGCAACAGAGCAAGACTCCGCCTAAAAACAAAAAAATTACTTTGAAAATATCTTTTGAAAAGCCAAATTATACCTGAGAAAAATAATACATCAAAGAGTGGTCCCCCATGGAGATAGACCCCATGGAGATAAAGTTCAAAGACCCCATGGAGATAAGGTCTTTGGGGATGGAAGCATTCCACCGTGGCTTCTGTCTTGTTCAGTGGTATAAAACACAATAAGAATATGACATTCGTATTATGATGCTAAAGGAGATGCCTATAAAAATAGAAATGGTGCTATGTCTATATAAAGGGTTTACTTAAACATATAGGAGCCGGAGAAGAAAATAAATTTTTTTATCTCTATTATTAGTAGATACCCTAGCTATTGAATCTCAACAATAGGTTACAAGGATTCAGCATCACGTAATGTGCAGTGTTTAAAGACTAAAACAAGCCAAGCCACCTTAGCTCAGTCTTCTCATTTTACAAATTGGAATTAAAATACCCAAAGAGATTACTTGACATCTCTATAATTATTTATATAGTTACTCTCAAAGTCTAGAAAAGTATTCAGATCTAACTTCAAATCATTGTTTACAAGTGAATACTCACACACATTAAAATGTGTGATTTTTGTCATGAGACTTAAATGTTATCCTAGAGAAAACAATGTTCACAGAATATGTGTAATCAAAGAAAGTGTTAATATATAAGTTTACAGAAGGTCTTTGATTACAGTGACTAGAATTTAGTCCTCAGCTATGGTGACTAATGGGAATCAAGTTCTTGCTTTGCTGTTTATGAGGGTGAGGGCATACACTATTGGTCTTAAAACTCAGAAATTGAATTTTCTCATTTGTAAAATAGAAAAAATAATTGCTTACTTTTATTTGTTGTATAAAAGAAACAAAATACATTTTGAGACTGTACTTTCATGTAATATCAGTATTTTACATGTGATGTTGCTTTTAACCTTCTCCTTTTACTTGTGTAATCGTTGGAATGATCAATAAATGAAATATCTGAAAATGATTAGCTTTAGGTGCTCTGCCTTTCTAAGATGTATAGACTCCTCAAAAACATGGAGACAGATTTTTTACTTAGGTCAGAAGGAGATAGAAACAAAGCACCCCTTTGTGAAAAATGTGATGTGGCATATGGCAAGTAGAGCATCCCATGGAGATAAGGTCTTTGGGGATGGAAGCATTCCACCGTGGCTTCTGTCTTGTTCAGTGGCATAAAACTAAGCTGTTCAGCTGAAATACCAACTTGAGATTTTTAATTAAAAACCTAGACTGTTGCCTGAGATATTGTTACAAAAGTAAGGGAAGTTAAAAATAAATCCCTGTTGGGTGAACATAACAAAACAAAACAAACGACAAATCCAAGTTCCTCAAGGAAGAATTTAGATTTGACCTGCAAATCTCACTAGGACTGCCTTGTACATATTCATCCCACACATTTGAGTGAGTTTGTAAAGCTCTGGCAAGGGGGCTGAGTCAGTTTTCATTTCTCTCTCTAGCTCTATGGCAGCACATTTCCAGAAAAAAAAGAAAATGTCCAAATCCATCCAATCATCCAGTTTATTTCCGTGTTTCTCTGTGTGTGTTTCTTTGTGGAGGTACACAATACTTTCCCCTAATATATTATTACCATAAAAATCCTGATTATTTCTTCAATCCCTCTCTGCTAGTTTTGATATTTTACATCAATTGCTCATTATCTTAATGAACAGCTTGGATTGTTATTTCATATATATCCAGGCTATTACGTATTTTCCTACATATCCAGATTTAACTTTACTGTGAGATGTTGAAAGGTAAGTGAGAATTAACATGTGTTAGTGTGTACTCTCAGCTATTGTGCTAGAATCTTTCATAAGCATTCGTTTAGGTAATCCTCTCAGCAGTTCAATGAGAGAATTATTATCCTTCTTATTTTGTGGGTGAGAAACCTGAATGAGTCTCAGCTCATTGTACTTTATGTATCCTAAGCTTATAGAGTAAATGTATGACAGATTTGAGGTGATGACTCAGGTGTATCTGGCTTCAAAGGTTGTGTTCTTCTTGCATTTATTGTACTATAATAAAGACCCTTATCTGGACAGTGTTCAAGGGCCTGCTTTCAGCCACAGAGTCTAAAATATGGAAAAAGTCATATCCAAGAAGAAATCAGGGAGGGCTTTCTTTATCCACAATATCCTTTCATCTCCCTGTATTTGTTCATTTTATATGACTACTGTATGAAATTACTATAAACTTAATGATTTAAAACAACATTTTATTATCTTACAGTCCTGAAAGCCAGAAGTCTGAAATAGGTCTCTCTGGGTTAGAATGAACATGTTAGCAGGGTTGCACAATCTGATTTCCCTGCCTTTTCCAGCTTCTAAAGGCTGTGCACATTCCTGGACTAGTAGCCCTCTTCCTCCACCATCAAAGCCAGCAATAGCAAATTAAGTCTTCTTCACATTGCATCCGCCAGCAATAGTATATTAAGCCTTCTTCACATCGTAACAGTCTAGCTTCCTTTTCTATAGTCAAACCTCTCTTGTCTCCCTCTTCTGCCTCCTTATTCCACATTTTAGGACCTGTGAATATATTAGAGCCACCCAGATAATTCAAAATTATGTTCTGATTTCAAAATCCTCCAGTTAATCACCTTTGCAAAGTCCTTTTGCCATGTAAGGTAACACATTCATAGTTTCTGAGAATTAGGATGAACATCTTTTGAGGAGAAGCCATTATTCTATCTATCACAAGATCTTTCTAAACCATCAGTTTTTCCAAAATATCCCCACACTCTGAAACTATCATTAACTGGAGAATATGGTCCAGACAGTACAAATAGGCATGACTCTTCTTATGTCTACCCTTTTCATTCTATTTAACGCAGTGTTTCTACCTCACCCAAAATGTCTATATTTAACATATTAATGTCTTTATATGGTCTTTCACGTATCTATGACTTGAGATGCCAGTTTCACTGCCTTAATGGCTTTTTGTTTCTTCTCTTTGTGGACAATGCCTACTTATCCTTCAATTCAGTTCAGGCGTTTTCTCCTCTGCAAAGTATTTCTAGACTCACCCAGATAGAGTCAGTTCTTTCCTCTGTAGACTCACAACACTTAGGGCAAACTTTTGTTTAAGTACTTCCCATACTGTGTGATGTTTATCATTTAAGTAGCTCTCTTTCCTACATTTACTGTAAACTCTTGGAAATCACATGTAGTCTTATTCATCTTTTTATTTCCAGTGCCAAGCACAAAAGCTAACACTTAAAAATTTGCTTTAGAGGAACAGGAAAATGAGCTAGTTATAAACGTTATTAGAATAAATTCCTTCAGACAGCAGGTTGATACAACCCACATGACATTCTTCTTGATCTTACATAAGTCTTTTGTTGAAGCCAATGCTCTGTCCCATTTCATGCTTCCTTTGCCTGAGCTGTTTTACATTTTCCTTGATCCTGGGCTTGTTAGGGCCACGACTAACACATGGCATGTATAAAATGTTCAGATACTTAGAACAGTTAAGATATTAAATGTTTTTGTCATTATTCATCTGTTTTACCATATTGAGGGCATTTCTCTGAGGACCAAATATGTTTAACAACTTTACATTTGTTTATTGACATTTGTATATGCTTTTTTGGGAAGTGTATGCTTAAATCTTTCCCCCCTTTTTAAATTGGATCTGTAATTTATTTACTTATTTATTTTTATTGCTAGGATTTCTTTCTATTAACTGAACACAAGTCTTTGCCCAGATATGTGTATTTTGGATGTTGCTTCCAAGTTTATACCTTGCCCATTCAAAATATGTATACAGATACATACACACATAAAAGAATACACATAAAATTACATAAATTAAAATTATAGGCAAAATAATTATGTGATTCAATAATGTTTTACTTTATGTAAAAGGAGAAATAGACAGGATAGGTGAGGGCATGAAATATTTTTAAAGGATTTCGGTTTCACTCTAGACGCAACTAAAACTGTTGAAATGGGCAAATGGTGGTCATGATTGGATTTATGTTATTACATAATCATTCTGGTTACTCCTTAGTAACTGTTTATAGCGGAGAAAGGGGAAAACAGAAACTGGTGTGGAGGCATTGCAGTTTTCTAGGCAAAGTATAATGATTACTTGCACTAGGTTAGTGGAGTTGGATGTGGTAGCAAGAAGGACCTATCTTGCAGAAAGAACTGACATGACTTTGTATTACCTTGATACATATTACCCTTGATAGGATGGATTGAATCATTTCCCAAACCAGTCACTACATTCACTTTGCTGAACTTTCACTTGTGGTAAACTACTGCCATGTGGACCCTGTGCACACCGCACTTTATATTCAGTGGTAGATCAACAATCTTACTCCGTTGAAGCTTTTCTCTTCCGATATGCCTGACCTTTTCAGGCCAGGCATATAGCCAGAAGAACTAGGGTAGGCTTTTTAGAAGATCTGGGCACTTCTCTTCCCAGTGTGTTGTGAAGCCAGCAGTAGCTCAGGAAGCATATGGTGGGCTCATTCAAACATATTTGTTCTCTGAAGTCTTTTAATCCCTGTCTCTGTTTTGGGTAAGGATGATCTGATCAATCAATAACACATGGAACAATCAAGCATGATGTTCATGTTTGCATTAGCAAACTTTTTAAAGGGTTACAAACACAGTATAGTTGTTAAATGTAAGACATTAAATGCAGTCATTATCTATGTTCCATCCTCCTGGTTAAGATACTTCAAAATATCTAAGCACTGATTCTAACTTCCCACCCACTCTGCTACCAGTTTTATGATATTCCTTGGTAAACTGCAAATGTAAACACTTTGATCATTATTCTGACACTGCTCATTATATTTCCAGAGAAAGCAATTTTGAAAATAATCTCTTAGCAAATGACAATGAGGAGTGAGGCATCAGTTGATTTGGTAGTTCCTTCAATAAGAGTGCTTCAAGTTAAAGTACTTTTTTTTTTTTTGAGCCTGTGTCTCTCTCTGTCACCCAGTCTGGAGTACAGCGGCGCGATCTCGGCTCACTGCAATCTCTGCCTCCTGGGTCCAAAGGAGTCTCCTGCGTCAGCCTCCCGAGTAGCTAGGATTACAGGCACATGCCACTACGCCTGGTTAATTTTTTGTATTTTTAGTAGAGACGGGGTTTTGCAATGTTGGCCAGGCTGGTCTCGAACTCCTGACCTCAGGTGATCTACCCGCCTTGGCCTCCCGAAGTGCTGGGATTACAGGCCTGAGTGACTGTGCCCAGCCTGTTAAAATACTTAAGATATATATGTGGGGAGGTAGACAGCAGGACTGCTGATACGGTCTTTGAGTGCATCTCAAAAATTCTTCATCTAATCTTCAAAAGTCTAATTCTATTTGACCAATAATACAATATATGTTTTCTAACTATGGATAGTTCATTTATTAAGCTAAAGCAATCAAATAAACTAAATGAATACATTTCTGTGTTTCGTTTTCAAGGATCATAGCCTAACTGCTAGAAAAAGCAATAGAACATTGGTTCAGCAGTCATTTTATACAATGCAATCAGGATTGGATCAACCATCCAATCCCACAAGAATGGCATTTCTCTCTCCAAGGGGATCAACGCTCTTAGAGTTTTATCCCTTGGTAATAACTGTAATGAACTCTTTCTAGGTTGTTAGCTTTCTTCCAGTTACATGGAAGATAGTCTTGTGACCTTTCACATAATCATCACCATTCTAAATAACCTACATTTCACTGAAGGTCTGTTTCTACAACATACTCTTCCATACATATTTAAAAGTCAGTTAATATTCATTTCGAGCACCTGCATTTTTTTCTAGCTTAATACAAAATAAAAGGAGGGGGGAAAACATGCATATGGATGGGGTAGGATAATTGTGATGTATTACAAGATCAGAGACAAAGCATCAGGATGGGAAGGGACTAGACCAGTTCTGGGAGACTCAGCAGCAAGACCTAATACTTCTCCCTGGAGGGTCTTCATGTAAAGTGACTCAGACAGAGAACCTCCCAAGCTTTGTGCTCTCTATTCTCAGTTCCAGTTTCTTAGAGAGAGAATCTGCCTGGCCCGGATCTAAGTCAGATAAATTAACTATACCCAGAGCAAGATCAGATGGCACTGAAGTAGCTACTCAAAGTTCTGTTCTGCGTCTTCAAAGCCGATCCCACAAAAGAGAACAGCTGTGGTGTACGGCTGTTTAAAGAGGTGTCTCACAGCTAAGTAGTGTTCTAGGAGCTTCACATACATTATACCATTTGATCTTCACTTCCAAATTATTTCACGATTGAGGAAACTGGACTACAAAAGATTCAACAACCCACCCAGAAAAAATGACAAAGCTACTACTTAAACCCCACTCCATTAGACTCCAAAAACAGTCAAAACAGATTTTTAAAATAATTCTAAGTGCACAGAAGTATTTTAAGATCAGTGAAGTAATATTGGTACTCAGGCTGACTGTATTACTGTATCTTGAACTGTGTAAGAAAGAACTTACTCAGTGCCAGATATTTTGATATGGAAAACAGATAATTTTTGTAGGAAATTTTAAAAAAACGGAAAGAGGGGACTGTCATATCAAAAAATTTGTCCAAATTTCTTTAAATGAGCTTTAAAAATTCGATTGTATTTTAGTAAAAAAAGACAAAGATTTAAAAAAGAAATTAAATCATCAAAATTAAAACAGTGGTTTATTATTGGCAATCATAAAGAACCTAATGTTGATTAAAATTATAAACTGTGTATCTCTGGCTATCTTACACACAGAAGTCACTGTGTTAGAACTGTTATTAAATATGTGTTTTACTGATTATAGAGATTATTTACTCGTTGTTGTTTACTGGCATTTTTTTTTCCCCTCTGCATTCTCGTAATTACTTCATATCTGTGAAAGGAAAAAAAAGAGAGAGAGATAGGCTGTTAAGGGTAAAAAAGTAGTAAGGAAAGAAACAGAGAGAGAAAGAGAGGAGAGAGAGAAGAAAGAAAGGAAGAAAGGGAGAAGAAAAGAAAAGAAAGAAAGAGAAAGAAAGAAAGAGAAAGAAGAAAGAAAGGGAAAGAAGAAAGAGAGAGAGAGAAAGAAGAAAGAGAAAGAAGAAAGAAAGAAAGAAAGAAAAGAAAGAAAGAAAGAAAGAAAGAAGAAAAGAAAGAAAGAAAGAAAGAAAGAAAGAAAGAAAGAAAGAAAGAAAGAAAGAAAGAAAGAAAGAGAGAAAGAAAAAGACTTTTCTGTATTTTTTAATATTAGCTCTGTTGTTTTATTTTAGAATTCATCCTGGCCACTTTTAAGAACTTAAATTTGGTTCCTCTTAGTAGTTCAGCCCAACTGTTCCCATGAGGGTAAACTGAATTTCAGTTAACTTGAATTTCTTTCTCAGGTTGGGATTACAGTGTGCTTGTAACATATCTCTGAGGTCCAGTTGGAATTCCATTTCTATGGAGATTAGACTGGAACCTGAAACCAGGAATGATAAAGTGAAATACTAATGTATTTTTTTCTTTCAAGGGCTGTTACAGGGCATTTTTTTCCTCTTGCTATGAAGTGTTATTTCAGGAACTTTTGTGTTTACTGTGTTTTGCATGACAACACTTTGAGAACAAACTATTTATTTGATTCACTGTTATCATTAGTGCCCCAATAATTAAAAACTGCTGTTTGCTTTTTCCATGAGTTTATTTTTTTCCTTCCTCCATTTTTTTATTTGTTAGTTTTTTCTATATTCATGAATTGTTTTGGCCATTACTAGTGATTTGTGCAAATCTGGGCCAAACGCCAAATGAGAATATGAGAAGTAGAACGGAACAACTGGTAACTACATTTTTTTTGATGATTGCCTCCCGGAGAGAAATTTTTTTTGCTACCTAGTCACCCTCATGCCTCCTTTGAATTTTGGTGTTAAATCAAATTTCAAATAAATGGGGAAGTGATTGAGATGGCATTGTTCTACAACTGTAATTGTATTTAGCTGTTTTACATTGATGGAGAATTTTTTAATGAAAATGCTTCTGGTTACTGTGATATATGGACCTCTATAGAAAAATTTGGTACTATTTTGCTAAGTAATTTGTCTGAATTTAAAAAAAAAAAAAAAGCTCTCTTTTGTTTTCTTCCTAGTTCTCTATCCCCAGCCCTTTAATATAAAAATTAGTTTTAAAAGCTTCTGGACATATCTATTAAATTTCTCCTAGGACTTTGTGGTGTTATCTCTATCATTCTGTTCTCTACTTCTCTGAATTCAACTCCTTCAACTTCCACATATAAATACAACAATCAGGCATTTGTCTTTCTGTGTCTGACTTATTTCACTTACCATAGGTTCACTCATGTTGTAGTGTATGACGGAATTTCCTTTTTTTAATGCTGAATAGTATTCCATTGTGTATATATACCGTATTTTCTTTGTCCATTCATTGTTGATGGACACTTAGGGGTGATAAGCTCAAGAAATCCATTCTACAACATCATGACTATAGTTAATAATATATTGTAATCTTGAAAAAGGCTAAGGCAATAGAGTTTAAACGTTTTCACCACAACAATTATAACTATGTGAAGAAATAGATATGTTAATTAGCCCAATTTAGCCATTTCATAATGTGTATATATATTTCAAAAAATGTTGTATGTGATAAATACATACAATTTTATTTGTTAATCAAAAAATAAAGTAAAACATTCAAAAAAGTCATTTGCTACTTAAACGAAACTTGGAAGAACTCTTGTTTATACAAGAATGTTCATATATACTTCTATGTTCATATGCATTTTTCTATGAAAAACAAGTCTTAGTCCTCTACCTCTGGCACAATTTCACATCCACTTTCTGCTAAAACTACTAGAGATTCATTGCTTTATCACCTGTGAACTCATATCTAAGCTAATGTTTGCACATATAATTTTATATATGCCGATCTGCATTAGCTAAAAATAGCAAATCTAGCTGAGTATTGTATTTTTTTTTCTCTGTGTTACTTATTATATAGCATGCTTCTACATCCTCTCCTGTACTTGGAAATAATAGTCTTTTAATTGTTAGCTCTTTTCATGGATGTGTAGTGCAATCTCTGTGAGATTTTAATATGAATTGTCACAGTGAATAATGTTGGTCATCACTTCCACATACTTACTGCTTATATATGATCCTTTGTATAGTTTTTGTTTAATTTTTGCCCATTTTATTATATGCCATCTTCTTACAAGTACGTTGAAAAATGTCTTATATAATCTGGTTAGAAATTCTTTGTTAGATATATGTATTGCAAATATTCCCTCCCCCACCTTGCCTAGGTGGAATTGGTGTATTAGTCTGTTTTCAAGCTGCTAATAAACACGTATCCAAGACTGAGTAATTTACAAAGGAAAGAGGTTAAATTGACTCACAGTTCAGCATGGCTGGGGAGGCCTGACAATCATGGCAGGAGGCAAAGGAAGAGCAAAGTTATGTCTTACATGGTGGCAGGCAAGAGAGTTTGTATAGGGGAATTCTCCTTTATAAAACCATCAGATCTCATGAGACTTATTCGCTATCACAAGAACAGCATGGGAAAGACCTGCCCTTATGATTTAATTACTTCCCATCAGATCCCTTTCATGACATGTGGCAATTATGGGAGCTACAATTCAAGGTGAGACTTGAGTGGGGACTCAGCCAAACTGTATCATTTAACCCCAGGCTCTTCCCAAATCTCATGTCCTCACATTTCAAAACCAATCATGCCTTCCTAACAGTCCCACAAAGTCTTAATTCATTTCAGCATTAACTCAAAAGTCCACAGTCCAAAGTCTCATCTGAGACAAGGCAAGTCTCTTCTGGCTGAGCCTGTAAGATCAAAAGCAAGTTAGTTACTTCCGGGATACAAAGGAGGTACAGGTATTGGGTAAATAAACCTGTTGCAAATAGGAGAAACTAGCCAAAATGAAGGCTCTACAGGCCCCATGCAAGTCTGAAATCTGGTGGGGCCATTAAATCTTACAGTGCCCAAATGATCTCCTTTGACTCCGTGTCTCACATCCAGGTCACACTGATGCAAGAGGTGGGCTCCTGTGACCTTGGGCAGCTCCACCTCTGTTGCTTTGCAGGGTACAGCCCTCTCCTGGCTGCTTTCACAGACTGGCATTGAGTGTCTATGGCTTTTCCAGGCACACAGTGCAAGCTGTAGGTGAATCTACCATTCTGGGATCTGGAGGATGGTGGTCCTCTTTTCTCAGCTCCACTACTCAGTATTCCAGTGGTGACTCTGTGTGTGGACTTCTACCCTACATACCTCTTCCTCACTATCCTGGAAGAGGTTCTTCATGAGGGCTCTGTTCCTGCAGCAATCTTTTGCTTGGACATCCAGGCATTTCCATCCATTCACTGAAATCTAGGTGGAGTTTCCCAAACCTCAATTCTTAACTTCTGTGCATCCATAGGCTAAATGCCACGTGGAAGCTACCAAGAATTGGGGCTTTTATACTCTAAAGCCACAGCCCAAGCTGTACCTTGGCCCCTTGTAGTCACAGCTGGAGCAGCTGGGATGCAAGGTACCAAATCTCTAGGCTGCACACAGCATGGGGTCCCTGGGCTCCACCCAGGAAACCATCTTTTCCTCCTAGGACTCTGGACCTGTGATGGGTGGGGCTGCCACAAAGGTCTTTGATATGCCTTGGAGACATTTTCCCCATTGTCTTGAAGATTAACATTCAACTCCCGGTTACTCAGGCAAATTTCTGCAACACGCTTGAATTTCTCCTTAGAAAATGGGTTTTTCTTTTCTATTGCATCACCAGGCTGCAAATTTTCCAAACTTCTAATGTCTGCTTCCCTCTTAAGTATAAGTTCCAATTCCAAATTTTATCTTTGTGAATACATGAAACTGAATGCTTTTAACAGCACCCAAAGCACCTTTTGAATGCTTTGCTGCTTAGAAATTTCTTCTGCCAGATACCCTAAATCACTTTCTCAAGTTCCAAGTTCCACAGATCTCTAGGGCAGGGCCAAAACGTCACCAGACTCTTTGCTAAGGCATAACAAGAGTCACCTTTGCTCCACTTCCCAACAAATTTCTCATGTCCCCCTGAGACCACCTCAGCCTGGACTTTATTGTCCATATCACAATCAGCATTTTGGTTAAAACCATTCAACAAGCCTCTAGGAAGTTCCAAACTTTCCCACATTTCCTGTCTTCTTTTGAGCCCTCCAAACTATTACAACCTCTGCCTACTACCCAGTTCCAAAGTCATTTCCACATTTTGAGGTATCTTTACAGCAGCATCCCACTCTTACAAGTACAAATTTACTGTATGGGTCTGTTCTCATGTGCTAATAAAGACATACCTGACACTGGATAATTTATAATGGAAAGAGGTTTAATTGACTCGCAATTCCACTGGGCTGTGGAGGTTTCACAATCATGACAGAAGGCAAAGGAATAGCAAAGTCACACTGTACATGGCAGCAGGTAAGAGAGCTTGTGTAGGGGAACTCCCTTTTATAAAACCATCAGATCTTGTGTGACCTATTTACTATCATGAGAACAACTCTGGAAAGACCTGCCCCCATGACATATGGGAGTTATGGGAGCTACAAATCAAGATGAGATTTGGGTGGGGACACAGCCAAACCATATCAGTTGGACATTTTTTTCTTCCTCTTTCTCCTCCTCCTCCTC
Organism: Chlorocebus sabaeus; assembly: GCF_047675955.1. Taxonomy (NCBI): domain Eukaryota; kingdom Metazoa; phylum Chordata; class Mammalia; order Primates; family Cercopithecidae; genus Chlorocebus; species Chlorocebus sabaeus. The sequence goes on from NC_132919.1 coordinate 45,285,294, forward strand.
CTACTCCTCCTCTTTTTCTTCCCTTCTTCCTTCATCTTTCTTCTTCTTCTTTCTCCTATTTACTTTATATTTTAATACCTACGCAAGTTATCAAGTTTTATTTTATGGTCTGTGGTTTGTATATCTTAGGTGTTAAATATTTGCCTAGCCAAGGTTCCAAAACTTTTTTTTCTCTTGGTGTATTATAGTGTTAGCTTTTACATTTTGACCTAATTCTTTTTACGGTGCAAGAAAGAACTCAAGTTAACTAAAGTTAATTTTTTCACATGGACATCCAGTTGTTGCTGCACTATTTGTTGAAAAGACTTTCATTTCTTTGTTGAATTTCATCAGCACTTTTGTTGAAAGTCAATTGACTATATATTTGTGGGAGTATTTCTTGATTCTAAATTATTTTTCATAATCCCTCTTTTCACTAATACCTCAAGTGATATAATTTTTTGGTAACTCATGAAATCAGTATTCTAATTTCATTCTTCTTTGTCAAAATTTGCTTTGGCCAGTCCTTGGTCATTTGATTTTTTTCTATATTTATTTTCCTTTTCTAAAAATTATTTTGGATCCATGATAGTTATATATATTTATGGGGGCACATGTGATGTTTTAATATAAGCATCCAATGCATAATGATCAAATCAGGGTAATTGAGATATCCATCACCTCATGCATTTATCATTTCTGTTTTAGAAGATTCTATTCCCACTCTTAGTTATTTTTAAATTTACTATTAGTTACCTTACTGTGTTACCAAATACTAGATCTTAATCATGCTAACTGTATTTTTGTACTCATTAATCTGGAAGAGTTTTGAATAAATTTTATAAATATCTTCTCAATTTCCTTAAAAAAGACTTCTCTGCTAAGATTTTATTTGGAAATACATCAAATCTAATCACAAAAAATAGAAATAATAGATAAATAAGCTATTAATTAAATCATTATGAATCTTACAAACATGTTGCTGAGTGGAAGAAGCCAAATTCAAGAAAAATTATGCCCTTTGTAGAAAGCTCAAAAATAAGCCAAACTCATGTATGGATGCTAGAAATCAGGAAGATAGTCCCTTTGGAGAGGAAAAGGACTTAGTAATTTGGAGAGCATTAGAGAGAGGGATTTTTACATACAAGTACAACTCTATTCCTTTATCTGGGTGTTATTTATGCATGTGTGTTCACTTTATAAAAATATATCAAACTAAACAATTTTCATTATTTCTACATTTTTGTAAATAGATTATGTTTCAAAATCATTTTTCAAAGAAATTAAGCATACACTTAATTTTGTGAGAAAGTGTAGATGTGATTACAAATAATAAATTGTATCAAATGTGTGTGGGGGGGTATGCATGTAGTCAGTTTCAGAAGTAGCTGTTAAAACTCATGTTAAAGGAGTTATTGAAAACCAATAATCCCTGAAGTCCTTCTAAAAGCTTTGCCTTTCTTTCTGTCTCCGTTTTCCCAACTGTTTTCTAATTCTTCTCTCTTTCTTGTCCCTTTTCTCATAGGCTGCAACACTAATCTCCTGCCATATCCCCAAAGATTTGGACTCTGATCTAGCTGTCATACTTCTCCAAAATACTAGTTGATAAGAACTCGTGGTGTCACGTCCCTGAGGGGTATATTCAGTTTAACATAAATCATGAAGATCAATGACCCTATAAGACAACTGAATGTGTCAGCAATGTTGAAATTTCAGACTCCATGAACAAAGAGAATGAGTAATTCTTTTGCTCAGGAACTCTAGCTGTTTCCTGAAATTACGTTTGCAAATTTTGTATATAGAATTTCCCTTTCAAGCCAGCTCTAATGAGTGGGCTCACTTTCATTAACCCATTCAAGTTTCCCTAAACTATCTTCAGTGAAGATTTTTAAAGTCTCTTGTATTTTACCTTCTGTTGTAAGCTTTACAAAACTTCATGTTAAGACATTTAACACTACTCATTATCATAGAGTCTCATGGTTGAAGGGAGAACCTAAAGTTATGTTAACACAACCAATGCATTGTTTGTAGAATCCTTCCATATTATTATGAAACATTTGTTGTCCCTTTTCTTGGACATCTGTAAGGCAGTTACCACCTCCTAGGAAACTACATTTTATTTCAGATATCTCTAATCATACATTACTCTGTTCAGTCATCTTGACGCATAAAAATATACCTCTTTTACTTCTTCAAAATGCCTGTAGACATACATGGATCTTCTCACAGCCTTCTTTATGCACCACATCTTATTTTTCTTCAAATGTATCACATATTTAGTAGTTTGGACTTTGTTCATTATACTGGTCTTTCATCATTGATAAGGTTTTACTTTATCAATATTTCCCTTTAGGTTTTATACATAGAACTTACATAAACCACAATGTACCTTGGTTTACCAGACTCTTTTTCAGGACTGAAATAAATATTAACTGGTTGACACTACTTTGTAGGTATCACTGTAGAGCGAACTGACTAAAATGCACCTGTCTCTTGAAGACCTGTGAATACTGAGGACATTAGTAAGAATTCCTTATATAAAATTTGGAATTAGAGGAATTGTATTTAAACCTTGGTTCGCCTATGCATTGTCTAGGTTACCGTTAGCAACTTCTTTCTTTCTCCAAGCCTTACTTTGTTGATCTAATAAGATTAAAATAGGGTTTGTGGAAGATATTTGTTAAGGTAACGTACGTGAAAGCCCCTGGAAGAATATTTGACACATAGTTATAGCTCAATAAATATTACCTGACTCCAAAGTACAAGAGAAACTTAACTCAATATTTTGGTCATGGTGACCTTTCAACACCTTCCAAAATTATGCCAGATGGCAGCTGCTACCTTCCAATTACAAGACTGGTCATAAATAGAGGATGTGTTATTCATGCTTTGTCTGACTTCACCACCTGCTAAAGCTTGGCATGAAATGTAAGCTTGAGAAATAGGAATTTTCCCTTTTGGGTGTAATTTATACTGATTTTCACTCTCTCACCAAGTTCTAGGTTTAAAGAGACTGTCTTCTTACCACTAGCACTATGATTCTGGAAAGGCTAACTAAACACTTAAATATTCAGTTACCATTAAAGTCTAATAAAAGTAAAATCCACATTAACAATTAAGCCATTATGATTAGTGCTGTACAAAGAACACTTCATCATTTTGCATACCTTAATACACTTTTATCTATGAGACAACTGAGCTCATTTAAAACTGCTGTTTGCTGAACAAATCATAAGAACTTTATGATGCAGAGTGACCGACATCATTAAACTCATCCTAAAGATTTTCAAACACAGAAAACTCCACCAATAGAGGGTTACTGTAGGGAAAGGCCACATTTGAAAATAATTTTTATTTGGGTCAAAATTGTGAGGACTTATATGTGAGTCAATATGATATGAAAAATGCATCCCAAAGGAGCGATTGCCAAAAGCTCAAAATTACTCAACAAACTGTTCCCAGTCTTACTGGTGATACATTGATATTGACATTTTAAAAACCAATATTTTATTATCCAGACACAGAAGAATCAATGTTACAGTTTTTGGAATCTTTAAGCAGATACGTTTCCATTTTGGAAGAATGCAAACCTCAGACCTCTGCTTCAATCCCAACTCCAGGCTCATGAGTTATGAAATTTCAGATTTGTGACTTTGACTATGTGACTTTAATGTAATTATCCATCAAAATGTGCATAATAATACATACATGTTGAACAGACCAGAGACTAGGGATGAGTTAAGAAGACAATTACTATTAAATACTCAGTAAATTATAGTATTAGTTGCTGTTTGCTTATAGAATTAGTGTTAATAGATGAAATGGTCTCTAAAGTTGTTCAGTTCTAAGAGTAAGTTTTCCATTCTATAAAATCCTTTTATATCAGTCCCCCTTACCAACCGCTATTGTACAATTTGTTCACTTGGTGTAATAGGTATTCTTTTTCCCATCCCAGAGAAAAAGGAAAGAGAGACCAGAGGAGAGTGATTGTTAGTTATCTGCACCAAAACAGTAATTAATATATTAGGTTATTTACTCCCAAGAGCTTTCTGATTGTTGAGTAATGAGACAATGGAAATTAAGACAGAGTATCATTTTAGCATCCAGACCAGTCTGTGCTCACCCTGGATATCACCTATCTTGGGTATGCCTCATATGTTTAAGCAGGGGAGGCTGTGCCAGATCTGAAATCTGCATTCACTTGAAACTTGACAAGTTAACCTTGGAGAAAACCAACTGGTTTCTATGGTTTTTCGACTTTTGATGTTGCTCCACTTCCTGACTGCCTGAACGAGCTAAATTCTCCCATATTTAGAAATATAGTATGTTTTCCCAATTCTGTACCAATTTAGTATAATGGAATATTAAAGCATTACTACTATTTTTAGATTTTAATTTTGATTGTCTTATAGTAACTTCACAGTAACATCTCCATTTATATGCTCTTCAAAATGTGACCAGAAAAGTAACTTAGAATAAAAGTATACTAGAAATTATATAATCTTGAAATCATTTTCACATTCTATATTTTTTTGTTTAAAAGCTCTCTGTGAACAGTTATTTTGATTATTTTCATTTGGCATTTTAGGTATCTGAGACTCAGAAAGATACAGCCTCTTTTTCTATCAAAAAATTAGTTTGCAACAGCACTACAATTTCTTAAGCGTACTTATTACATATTTATCTTGTTCACTCTGTCTTTGCCACTATTCCAGCGAATAAGACAGAAAAGAGACTTACTCTGATGTAGCTCAGGTACTAGGATGGAAAGACTGGTAAGCAAATGTAAATTAAAAGTTGTTTGAGCTATTTAAAAAGTAAAATAATATAGTAATTGATATAATAATGGCAAACTACTTTTGATGAAAGAGAGAGACCCATAGTATTTAGATTAGCTTTCCTGTGAAAAGGGAATGATGAGGAATATTTGAATATTTGATTCGATAAATAGGAGGTGGCCAGGCATCGTTTTGCTGACAGATTGAGCACTTTGGTAGTTTAATTTGCTTTGATTCCTGTGCAAGATGAATTGGGCATCAGAAGTTAGGCATGTAGGCTCAGCACCATAGACCAAGAGAGATTAGTTTGTGATTGTGAAAGATAAAAGAAGGGAACCATAGTGTTAGAGTTCTCAAGACAGAAGCACATTCTTATGGACAAGGCTAAGGTAGCAACAATCAGGAGAAAACTACAATGTGAAGGCAGATTCCTTTTCTGTCTCATTTGCTGGAAAAGTAAGAGACAGAGTGGGCACTCAACAAATATTTGTTGATTAAAGTGAAGAAGTCTTAGCACTGTGCTATTTGAAAAAGCAAGTCACTTTATCTTTCTGACCCTCAGGTAAGGCTAAATAGAAAATAATAAAAATACTGTGTATAGTGAAGTTATATGGAGGAAATAAAATACATGAAAGTGATCTGAAAATGATAAGTCTACAAAGGCTCATTTCAGGCACACAGATTACCAGGCCAAATGACTCCAAGACTATTTTGAGACACCCATGAATATGGGAACTGAGACTGAATATCCACTTCACATTAGAGTCAGGACCACTCTGGGCTCAAGTCTCAGCAATCAGTAGGTATCAATGACTTTTTCTAAGATGAATTAATAATAAGGGTCTGGAAGGGAACCACTGTGTACTAGAGAGGGTTATTAAATTAAATAAGAAAAAGCCTTGAAGATAATGGAGGAAATTTAACTGGAATCGTACCCTTATATATCACAAAATTAAAAAATAAAAATGAATTTATCAAATGCAAAAATATAGCAAGAAGAAAAGACTAATTGGCCTTAAGCCATCAATGAAAATTAATATTTAAAAATGAGAAAAGCCAAAGGAACCAAAGAAAATTTCTCTTTTTCTATATTTTCTTTAACCATGTATAATACCTCCAAGCAATAAAAAGTAGTAAGATGTGACTTACGACACTCTAAGCCTTTAAAATGTTAAATAAAGGTAAGAGTTGTACAGACACATGAAGAAACACTATTTTTTATTGGCATAACATTTACATTCAGTTCCATGAGTCAAGGAACTAATTGTCCATACCTATGTAATCGCCACCTCAATTAAGATGTAAAATATCACCATTACTCCAACTAATTCTCATGAGCCTCTTTCCATCAATTCCTTTACATCCCAAAGGTAACAGAGATTTTTATTTGAAGCATCAGTGTTTAATCTTGCCTGTTCTCAAATTTTATATTAATGTAATTATATAGTATATATTTTTCCTGCCTGGCTTATTCCTTTCAGCATATGTTTGAGATTCATCAGTTTGTTATGCATGTTTCACTTGATAAATCTATTTTATTGCAGTGTAGTAGCCCATTGTTTGATTATACCACAGTAGTCTATTTATTTCCTGGTTGATGGACATATTTTCATTGTGTAGTTGACCATTTTCAATGTGGAATTATATGATTAAAGCTGCAAAGTATAGTCTTGTCCTTTTATGGGCATATGCTTTAGCTTCTTTTGGGTAAACACTTGGTAGTGGAATTTCTATGCCAAGATGTGAGTGTATGTTTAACTAATTAAGAAACTGTTAAACTGTTTGGCAAAGTTGTTTTACAATTTTATGCTTTGAACAGCAATAGCTTTATCTTTTCCTCACTAACATTTGGCACCAACAGCATTTTAAAATTGTAAGCATTTCTCATGCGTATAGTGTTATCTCATCTTTTAAACTTGTATTTCTTTGATGACTAATGACAGTGAACAACTTTTCAAGAGTTTATTTGCCTTTTGCCTATCTTCTATTGTGAAGAATCTGTTCAAGTCTTTTATCCTTTTTATTGGAATACTAGTCATTGTATTTTTCTATTAAAAGAAAATTTATATATTATATAAAAATTATTTCTATATTATTACACTGTATAATGCCTATTATATAATAGATACCGATTATATATAGATACCTAGGTATCTATTATACTTATTATAGATACCTATTATAATAGATACCTGGGTATCTATTATAACTATTATATATAATCGGCATTATATTATATATATCTATTAATTATAGATATATACCTATAACAGGTATATATACATATAATAGGCATATATATACCTATAACAGGTATATATACATATAATACATATAATAGGTATATATAGATATATATGTAATACCTATTATATATTATTATAATACATTATTATTGTATTATTATAATACATAAATAATAGATATTACATATGTAATAGGTATATATAGATAATAGGTTATATATAAATATATATAATAAGTGTCTTATATATGAACATAAAATGAAATTATCTGTCAGAGATATCTATTTTAAATATTTTCTGCCTGTCTGTGACTTTATGTTTAATTTACTTAATGAGGTCTTAGTATGTACAGAAGTTTAAATTCTGATAAAGTCTTTTTGCATACTAAGAAATCTTTTCCTAAGCTGAGGTCATTTTTTTCCTAAAAGTTTTATGGTTTTATCTTTTAGGTTTGTGTCCATGATCCAAATAAAAGTAATTTTGTATATGGCATGAGGTAGGGACTGGGGGTAGTTTTTGCAAGAGAGTAGGCAATTGATCTAACACCATTTGTTGTAAAGACCTTTTTTTCTCATTGTGTTAACTTGGTGACTAAAGTGGTTACTCTGCAGTATAGATGATTATACCTGTATTTTGTTCAATTTAAAATTTTTTCTTTGTTTATATGCATGTCTGATACATTTTTTTTTTTTTTTTTTTGAGACGAAGTCTCGCTCTGTCGCCCAGGCTGGAGTGCAGTGGCCGGATCTCAGCTCACTGCAAGCTCCGCCTCCGGGGTTTATGCCATTCTCCTGCCTCAGCCTCCTGAGTAGCTGGGACTACAGGCGCCCGCCATCTCGCCTGGCTAGTTTTTTGTATTTTTAGTAGAGACGGGTTTCACCGTGTTAGCCAGGATGGTCTCTATCTCCTGACCTCGTGATCCGCCAGTCTCGGCCTCCCAAAGTGCTGGGATTACAGGCTTGAGCCACCACGTCTGGCCATGTCTGATACATTTTTGTTGATAACTGGACAGGATAACTAATACATGATAGTGGTTCTTGATTTCATGAATTATTGGTTTTGTAATAGTAGAGAGCTAACATACCTGAAAATCAAACCGCAAGCAATCTTTTCCTTGATAGGCAGCTGCTGATACATTTTTTCTCTTCCTGTGCCTTCTAGATGGTGTTTTTTTCTTGGCTCCCTAGGAGACTTCCCTATGCCAAAGATTTGAGCAGAGATGGGGCTCTGCCTCACTGTGGTTCTTTGCTTATGTGAATTTCTCCTTAAATTCTAGCTGCTCTGCCAGCTATGTACTCTATTCTCTCATGCCAAGCTGCCTAAACTGAGCATGGTTGAAGAACACGCTCAGATAAGAAAAGCATCACACTCACATATCTGGCTGCATATATCCAATGTGAGTAAGAACTATAATATAAATACAGCTAAGTATAAAACATTGGAAATTATGCAAATTGAAAGACACCTTTAAAAAAGAATAGAATAATTTAAAATATACCCAAAGAATTTCCAGAAATTAAAAAAAAAATTGGTTAGTGAAGTTAAAATGGACAAATTAGTAGTAATTCAACTTCCTTTTTCCTCAATAACATCTCAGCATTTTTAGGAAAAGTCTTTTAACATCTGTATATACGATTGTACATTCATAGTATTTTCCTTAGCACTTTAATATTATTATTCAGATATTCTATTTTCTTGTCATGAGAAGATTTACCTCTGGTCTTTACCTGCTTTTCTGCTATGCCTCTGGATTTTCCTTGTACTTATATTTTTTAAATGTATTTCATTTTATTTATTTTTTACCTGTCAGTTAGGAGTTTTAGCAGTTTATCCTAAAATTTGAGTCTCACTCCTGAGATAATTGTATTAGCAAGATTTCTCTTATCTATTCCCAGCTTTTTCTCATCTCTGAATTTCTGACTTCAAATATTTCTAGCCAAATCAGCTGCCAGTGTATCCTCTCATAATGTTTGCAGATTATTGCCATGAGGGTTATGTCAGTGAGCCACAAAGTTCTTACCTCCTTGTAATTGTAGTTTTTTGAAACTAAACTCGTCTCCAGATTCTGTCAGTAGTTGAAGCATTTCATTTTTTGAAAGAGTTTTTTTTTTAATTTTTTTACTTTTTATATTTGTTGTTTGCCAGAATTTTGTGTAAGAGAACATTTCTTCTTTCTTATGTCTCTTTTACAAATGTATATGTCTGTGTTTCCTGCCAATTACTAAATAAAATGTGCTAAAATTCATTCGTTTCTCCTTGTAATTCTCTTAGGTGTTGCTTTGAGTATTACAGTATTTTGTTAGGTATTTATAGTCTAAAAATTGGTACGTAATTTTGGTGAAATTGTATTATTTTTAGTTATGATATGAATTAGCTTGCTTTGTAGTGTACATATTGCAAATATCAAAATGCATTTTATATAGTTGTCCACACACAACAATTTTTTGTATCCAAATCAATCCATCTACACTTGGCCTGACCCATCTTCCCCATTTTATGCCAATTTTCTGAATTTTAATCTTTTTAATTAGATGGTAATCTTTTGTAGATGGCATCTGTCTTTGGCTCCCTCGCTTTCTTTACCACTGCTCTTGTCAGTGTAATCCATCTCATCTGTTTGACTTTGGTGGCTACAAAAGTCTTTCACTTCATTTTACTTTATTGACTCACTTTCATTTGTCGTTGTGATTATGAATTAAATTATGACATCAGATTTCTCAAACATCTCCCTCTGTGATCATCTTCTTCCTTTAGTATTCTCCAGTAATTCGTGAGAATAAAGGTAAAGCAGCCTCCAATCCACGGAACTGGCTACATTTTCATTATCAATCAACTACTATGTGTTCTTATTTTCATGTTTACTCTGCCAAATTTCCATTGTTCATCACTGTAATGTTTCCCATTACAATTGAGCAACCTTGTCTCTTTTTTTGGACCACTAAACAAAATTCTAAGCTTGGTTAAAATCAACTATCTGCTTCCTTTGTACTTTAAGGGATAAAGACTGCAGTGTTATTTGAGAATGCTGGGTGTTGAAGTAAGACTGTGATTCACTTACATTTCTCTATTTCTGTATGGAATTATGTGCAAAACCTGAGTTAACTAATCCTGTGAGTCTTATCTAATGCCATAATTTTACATTTTAAAAATCGTGAATAGTTTTAATATATTGATCCTCTAGGCAACCACCTAGTTGACCCATCCATTAATCGGACTCTGTTTTGGGAGCCCATAATAATATACAAATAGGACTGAGTGGAATAAATAGAAAAGTGATCTATTGAGACTTCATAAGCAAGAGTTCTTAAGCAAAATTTTGTCTGAACAAGTAAAGATTCAATTTTTTACCAATACATCCATCGTTGCTCAACTAAAGGGTTCATTTCTATCTAGCATAAGCCATGATATTAATTAGTTCCTTTAGTATATTTGAGAAAATGTTAAATCCATTTTTTACCTGGGGTTACAGTTGATTAATGATATTGAAAGTATTATGACTTTAACATAAGGCAGACTTTCAATAACTGTGGTCTGTAACAATTGGTTACTATTTACAAAATCAAATTTGTGAAATACAGAAAATTATCTTTCTCGCTCCAAAATAAATTTTGTTTGGAAAAATGTTATAAAGGTAAGAATATTTCTCAAATTATTTACAGAGAAGCATCATAGTTTTATTAATGATATAGCACATATGGAAGTATTTAAGCTTACTGTTATCTGAAGTGACCAGGGATTGCAGTGTTTCAGTTAATCAAATAATATAATTAATAGAGTTGACAAACATATCCAAAGGGATTACCAATTCTTAAAGAATGTCTCTACCATTAAACAACAGTCATTCTGAATGTATACTAAATATAATTTAACCTTCAGTAGGTGGTTTATTTATCAGTCCTCTGAAGTTTCTAAGAAGGAGAATGAATCTCAATTTGATTTTCATGTGATTCTGACCCACTGTGTCAGAATCTTTTAATTTTTCCCTATTATTGGAAAAGTAATGGAAAAAATAAAATATTTTGACAGTATAGACAGTCTTTCAAGACACTGATGCTAGAAACCATCATAAAGAAGAGAAATTTATTTGTATTCAACGGGAAATTGTACATAAGACAGATTTTTAAAGACTCGAATTCTGTTTTATCCACCATTGCATTCCCAACACCCAAATCAATGGTTCTCAAACTGAATGCAGAAAAAAAAATTAGATGGGAGTAGTTTTGTTTCAATGTGGAATCAAAGCCCCACTGCAAAACTATCAAAACAGACCTCCTGAGTGCAGGGTCTCAGAATTTGTATTCTACCAAGGTTCTGATGTACATGGCTCTCATATTCCACTTTGAGAATAAATTGAACCCTGCTTGTGCTTCTGAAGATTTAATGTGCATATTAATCACCTAAAGATCATCTTAAAATACTGGTTCTAGTTTAGAACGGCTGAGGTTGGACCTGAGATTTTGTATTTTTTAAACTATTTTAGGGATAGTCAATGCTGCAAATGTGTGGACTGCATTGTGAGTAGCCAGAACCTAGCAACTATCCCTCATTTATAATAGAGCTCAATAAGTTTGTATTGATTGAAGGAGCATTCATATCACTGTGCCTATACTAGCCTTAAGGTGTTTACGACCTTTTACGTTACACAAATCTCTTATGCATGCTAAATTTTCTTATACAACACTATCTTGCATAAAAGAAAGGATCTTATTCTATATTTTTTATTGTCCACAAACCATCTAGAATAATATCTTAGAAATGAAATATTATTAGTGAATTTCTCCCGAATGAATGTATAAATCAGAAAAGAACTAAACTATTCAACAAATCAACTAACCAGAGAGTACAAACTGAATTAGTTAGTATAGGATTTTGGGGCACATACTCCTAAATGATGACTAACAAATATAAATTATGCTCATATTGTCTGTCTCCAACTACAAAAGCACCATCACACTATTATTAATTTTCTCTGTCAGATTTTACAAAGAAGTTGGTGATCACTCTTTCTGCTTCTCATCAGTCTTTTACCCTTCAACACAATTCAACCTAGCAATTGCACACTAAAAAGTGCCCTTGCTGAGGTAACTAATGACCCTCTAAATTCTAAGACTACTAAAGAATTTTCAACTCTGACCTTAGTACATCTTTTTGCTGCATCTGATATTGTCTTGAAAATCTACTCTGTCTCCTCTTTCATGAAGAAGTGTAGGTTTTCTTCATCTTTTTGCTTCTTCTTTCATTCCATACTTTTCTAGTTTTTACTAAATTTCTTTAGCATTCTTTCTGGACAGTTCCATTGGCTGGTTTTCCTCTACTCATCTCTGAAATGCTCATAGTGTGCAGATTTCCCTTATTAATCCTCTACCTTTCTCATCCCACATACTCTACCTAAAGAATACTTTACATTTTAATGTTTTAAAGCCTCCTCAAGACACTGATGACTCTGAAATCTCCACCTTCAAATTGTACATCTTTTCCATAGTATTGATATTTTATGCCAACTTGCAAATTATTGAATTTTTGTATTCACTTACTTGCTGACCATCAACATTCAAATTTATACCACAGGTACCTCAAACTAAATATGCACATTTGGGATGCATTATTTTTTCCCTTCAAGAAACTCATTTTTTTCTTCCTCTAATTCTAATAATATCACCATTAGCAGATTTTCCCCCACTAGGACCCTGAGAACAATCCTTTATGTCTTCTTTGTCGTTCACTCTCATCTCCAATTAGTCAACTCATGTTGATTTATTCTCCTAAGTAGTTACTTAATCCAGTGCTTCTCAACATTTATTAAGTATCATAATTACATAGGAAGCTTAGAAAAGACGCCTGTACCTAATTCAGATGAATCGGTGTAGAGCTGCTGTTAATTAGCCTAAGTAATGGAATATTTTCCCATGGATCTCTTTTTATGTGTATCTGATGCAATGTTTCCTACTCTCCCATTGTTTTCTAATAATCATTTCTTATCCCTCAATTACTATACTAGCATACTCACTATACCTTGCCTCCTCTTCCATTTGCCCCAATACCTTCCTTCTCACAGCAACCAGTGAGATCTACCTAAAATATCCCTTGAAAAGATATTTAGTTTATATATTAGTCTGTAAAAGCACAGTTCTCCCTTAGTCATAAGGGATACAGTCCAAGAACCCCAGTGGATTATTGAAAGCCATGTGTAATACTGAACACTATATATACTGTGTTTTTCCTACACATAGATACTATGATTAAGCTTAATTTATAAATCAGGCACACTAAAAGTTTAGTAACACAAAGTAATAATTCATAGAACCACTAAGGACATCAAATATGTGGTCCCTGCCCTTCTCTCCTGCTTCATCATTGTTGACTGAGATTTTTCATACTCAGCAAGGTATTTCTTATTTTTATGCCTTTATTTATTTTCCTTGTTTTTTTCTTTCCTTTTTTTTAAAAAATAGTTCTCTAACACCTCCCTGTCAGCATTATTTGGTTTTATAATCTTACCAACGAGCCAAGTTTCAATCAGCCCATCCCCTCTGAAAGGCCTCTGTAGGTAACCTTTCTTCTATACTTGGTAAGGTTTCTTCCATTAGGCCTACTTCTATAATTAAACTTTCCTCAACATATTGTAAATGTTCATATACATGTTCGTTTCTTCCACCACAACTACTTGGGACCAGGGATTGAAGACATATTATTTTGTGAATCTCCAGCACCTACAATAGTGCTGTAGCCTCTATAATATGTGAAAGACAGAATGAATTCCTTAGTCGATGAATGCACTGGATTAGATGCCTATGGCTGTCAGTGGATAGATTAATATGTCCTCTAGGGTTCCCATTCCCCAGGCCCTTCACATATTACAAGTTCATTGTTTTAAATCTTATTTCGCAAAATATTTTCTTATTACTACATATATTTAATAATCTATATTATCTTTAAATTTATACATGATTTATGTAAATATTTAATTTAAATATACCATTTTAATGCTTTAACTAAAAAAAAAAATTACCATCATTATCACCATCAGTGAAATCTATTTCTGAAATTGAGAACAATCTTGTCAGACAGTTGAGTGTAATATGACTTATATTTTCATCACTTTACTGCAAAGGTCATTGTATAGTGATATAAAAAAATTTACATTTATATATAAAATGGAATTAGACTAGAGGCTTGGGTAAACATTTTCTGAAAATCCAGCAGGCCATTCAAAAGTCAGGAAAAGAATAGGCAACTCTTTGTTCCATTTGACAGCCCATATAGGAAGACACTTAGTATTCCTGTCCCGTCCATTAAATGATATTACTGATACACAATCATTGGACAATAAAATTTACGCACAGCCCCTAAATTTTCTAATTTTTCCCTTGGCAATGATATGTTTACTGTCTATATTATTACATGCCCCTTGCCAACACACTATGGTCTCCTGCCTTTACTTAGTTCCCCATCTCATTTCATTTCATCCTCATTCTTTCTACATTTGATAAACCTATGCTAAGTTGTGGCTCATTAATAATGGTCCAGGCTGGAAATGTCAAACTCTACGGAAGGCAAGAGAGGGAGGCAGTTTTATATTGGTAGTAAGAGGGCAGAAGGGGACATGTGGGTGGTTTTTTTGTTCCACACTTTACAGCATATAGCCATAATTAAGAAAGGTCTGAGCACTACGAAGTCTACTTAAAGCTTTGAGTTGTACTGATTAGGGGATGGGAATGAATTTGTAAGTTTCAACCCCCACTTTTGCCAACAATCTAATACAGGGTCATCAGCAATTAAGAGTTTTAAATGGCAAATAATTGCAAAGATAAGCATGTGCAGAGCAAACAAATATGAAAATTATAATCCCATAGTAACCATGTATGATCAAGAAATGGCATATTAAATGCTTGTTGTATTTTTTAGGTGGAGTTAATGCCAGAGCTTGATTTAGCCAAGAGTGCTTCTGAGCCCATATAAGAATAAATAAAGAATGTTGCAAATCTGTGGAATTAATTTTGACCTCTATCTAGAGCTTTGTAGTAGAGTTCTTTGGAGGGGTTAACGGTAATTAATACTATTTTCTTGCTGTGACCCATTTTCAACTGAAAACTAGTCTTTCCTAGGCTTACCTGAGAAATATAAGCCTAGAAGCTTTCCAAATCTCAGCTAAAACCCTACACATTTCTCAGTAGTGACATTTAAGAATGCCCTCCTTCCGAAAATCCAAAGTTTCATTTATCTCATGTAATAATTTAATCACTCCTCTTGTAATAAAGACCATTTTAAGCTGTTTTAAGGTATTCTACACGTTCTCTCAGAAGGTTTTTTTGTTGCTGTTGTTTCTGTTTCTTTTTGTGTGATCATGGTCAATCAGCCTTACATTCCACCAGAGCCCTTCAATATTTCGCAAAGCATTTACCCACTTCTGATTCTTCATCTAAACAAGGCTCCTGGAAAACTGCATTTCTGTAGACAAAGGGTGTAAAGGGCAGGGAATGATGGTAGAAGGTGTAATAAACAGAACAGTGAATGACAAAAAGTAGAGTGCTCAAACACCTTTATAGCTTTATTCGTGGCAAATACGATTGAAAATAATTAATCAAGGTCCCTACCATCTAAAACCCTGTGACAGTCAACAAGATGAGGATTGATTTAAAGATTTAAATGCAAACCATTATTTTTGTTGGTGCTTCAAGAAGAGCTGTTCAAACCATAACACAATCTTTGATAGTTTGATCAATACTAGTTTAAGCAAAGATAAAACTAGCTGCACAAAATGTCGATTTGGTACACAAAGAGGTCAATTCAGAGGCTTCTAAAAATTTTTTTTCTGCAACCAAAGTATTTCACTCTGCCACTTCAGGGAAGATCAATGTGCAGACACATGCCATCTGTTTTGCTGAAGCCTCAACCAAAAGAAAATATATCTACTATAGGGTTTAAACCAAGATAAAATACAATCACAAACACTGGCAAGTATTAAATATCAGTCACTTGGAAAAATACATTGATTGCATGCCTCCTGTTAACAGGTGCCTGACCAAAGCAATCTGGATATGTAAAGGAACTGAAAGACACAGAAACTGGCTTTGGGAAGTGCATAACAGAATGCAGAAGATACAGGAAAATATTGGCTGATGGGAAAATTGGGAAAGTGCACATTTAAACAGCTCAACAGATAATGAAATTGTTAGGGGTGCCATAAATGTGAAGTAAATTACAATTAAATTGAATGAGAGGCCACTAATCATGTAAACAATCTTGGGCAATATAGGGTATGAACGAGCTTTCAAAGAACATGTCACACAGAAATGATTGTACATTCAATACATGTACTTAGCATAGAATGGTTAAGAAAATACTGAACTTTTACTGGGTATGAGATGTTCTAGAGGCAATGGACATACAGAGATGAGTAAGGACTGGTCACTCTCAGAAAGCTCTAGTCTATTCTGGGAGGCAAAAAGAAATGGAGACAAGATTTCTCAAAGCTCCATTTTGCTCTTCATAAATCAGTAAATATTAGGGAATGCAGGTTGTGAAACACTGATCTACAAATCCTTCAGCCTCACAGTTCTCCAAGCTGTGCAAAAATTTCCAAAAACTATTGTTTAATTATAATATTCATTCATATCAATGTCTCTGCCTTCTAACCCCTCCTTGACTTCTCCCAGTAGAAACCAATGTGTAATTTTATTAACTGGAATACTTCAGGAAATGAAACTACATGCATTTATCTGTATGCTTTTATTTTTTTTTCCCTAAGATATACATTTGATAGTCAACTACATGGACAAATTTTTAGCTTCAAAAGTATAGTTTAAAAATTATTTTCAGTGTTCTATGATAAAAGAAATATGGAGAAGGAGCAGTACTTACACAAAAAATTCTTTTAAAAATAATAATTGGTAAAAGTAACAAATTCATTCTTAAAGGTTGTTTTAAAATGTAGATATATATGTAGAACCAATAGTGTTTATTCATGAAGAAATTTGATGCTCTTGTTCTTTTTTCAACATTCCCAATTAGGTCTACAAAAAAAATTCACCGTGGAGTTTAGGTGATAGTAGGGTTTCATGCTTTTGTTTTGTCCAGAAATATTTTTGTATTAGCATGTTTAGCTCTGTGAAAATCATTGTCACATTAATTATCCTTAGCATTGTAAGACATGCATGATTGCTTTCAACCTGATAGTGATGAAAGAGAATTGTGGGGTGTAGTTCTTAAATGGCATGTCAAAGTACCGAATTCAGATCCTCTCACTTTTTAAATTCTAAATTGATTCCACCCCCTTATGATTTCCACAGTTTTTCACAGATGTTTTTGAGAAAAAAGGCAAGTAATGAAACAAAACCGCTTTGGGTTCTCATGGAATCAATAGACTACAGAGGTATAAAATATATAATGCCAAGCTAACCGTCTTTGAAATGAATACAATCTATTTAGTTTAGGTGTCTGGTGGGAATTATGTTACCTGAACTAGTTAAGTTATTTTTATGCTTATCTTAGTCAGAACTATCAGAAATGATAACTGATTTTAATCAAATAAATTGAGCTATCAATTCTGATGATCATATATATATTGTTTTGTATATTATTTTAGTTGACATAATACAGTTACATTTTATTGAAATATTTATATTAACATGTAAATGGTTTATAGTTTAAATAGATCAAGTGTTCCATTCTTAGTTTTATTTCTAATATGGAAAATATGAACAAATAAGTACTACATACACAAACTTTAGGATCTTCAATATTTCTGAAGACAGTAAAAGGGTTCTGAGACCAAAATGTTTGAAAACTGCAACTCTAGAACTATTCTTATTGCTAAGTTTTCACAGCTAAAGTGTGAAGATGGTCTTGCACAGTTGGCAAATAGTTTGGTCTCAGGCTTAGGAAACTTGGGACCAGTTCCCCAGCACCAAGATAATTTGTCCCCCACCTTAAGCTATAAGAAGTTGAAAACATGCACTGTTTCTTCCACCCTCCACCCAAGTGAGAAAAGCGAAGACTGAGTTTGGAAGAAGGTGAGCATGGAGAAGATGAGCCATCAGTGCCACATAGTTATTTCTCTGGTGTCAAAGGAGGAACTTCCAAAGTCACTCATTGAACCATCCTGTTTCTATCTGATGGAAAGTATACTTCATTTTATATAAAAATTTTTATATAAAATTTTAATGTTTGTATTTCTTTACACAATGCTTTGTTGCTATTTATCGCTTCCCCAAGCTGAATTAATTACAATTTTCTTATGCTTTTGTATGTATGCTGAGGTACTTGCTGGTCATCCAGGAATTATATATCCTATATCTAATATTTCTTGTGGTTATAATTTATAGAGTTTTTGAAAAGGTATAGAAATGACAAACTAGAAAATCTTGAAAACATTGATAAATTCTTGGACACCTACACCCTCCCAAGACTGAGCCAGCAAGAAGTTGATTCCCTGAACAGACAAATAACAAGGTCTGAAATTTAATCAGTAATAAATAGCCAATTAACAATAAAAGCAACAACAAAAACCCAGAACCAGACGAATTCACAGCTGAATTCTACAAGATGAACAAAGAAGAACTGGAACCATTTATACAGAAGCTATTCAAAAAAACTGAGAAGGGTGTCCTCACCAATTCTTTATAAGACCAACATCAACCTGATAACAAAACCTAACAGAGATACAACAACAAAGGAAAACTTCAAGCCAATATCCTCGATGATCATTGATGCAAAAATACTTAAGAAAATACTAGCAAATCAAATCCAGCAGCACATCAAAAAAACTAATCCACCACGATGAAGCAGGCTTTATCCCAGGGATGCAAGGTTGGTTCAATAATACGAAAATCAATAAATGTGATACATCACATAAACAGAACTAAAGACAAAAACCAGATGATTTTCTCAATAGATGCTGAAAAGCCTTTTGATAAAATTCAACCTCTCTTCATGTTAAAAACTCTTGATAAACTAGGTATTAAAAGAACACTTCTCAAAATAATAAGAGCCATCTATGACAAACACACAGCCAACATCATAATGAATGGGCAAAAGCTGAAAACATTCCCCTTGAAAACTGACGGAAGACAAGAATGTCCTCTCTCACCACTTCTATTCAACATAGTATTAAACGTCCTAGCAATCAGGCAAGAGAAAGATTTAAAGGACACTGAAATAGGAAGAGAAGAAGTCAAATTATCCCTGTTTACAGAAGACATGATTTTACATCAAGAAAACCCCATAGTCTAAGCAGAAATGCTCCTTCAACTGATAAACAACTTTAGCAGTTTCAGAATAAAAAAATCAATATAAAAACTATTTCTGTACACCAACAACAGCCAAGTTGAGAGGCAAATTGGAAACACAATCTTGTTCACAATTGCCACAGAAAGAATAAAATACCTAAAAACACAGTTAACTAGGGAGATGAAATATTTTTACAATGAAAACTACAAAACACTGCTCAAAGAAATCAGATTGACATAAGCAAATGGAAAACATACCATGTTCATGGATAGGAAGAATCAACATTGTTAAAATGGCCATGCTGCCTAAAGCAATTTACACATTCAATGTTATTTCTATCATATTAGTTCTAGTTCTTCACAGAACCAGAAAAAAACTACTTTAAAATTTAAAATTCATATGGAACCAAAATAGTTGAAATAGTAGTAGGCAATCCTAACCAAAAAGAACAAAGCTGGAGGCATCACACGACCCAACTATACTACAGGGCTACAGTAACAAAAACAGCATGGTACTGGTACAAAAACAGATGCATAATCTAATGAAACAGAATAAAGAGCCCAGAAATAAAACTGCACACCTACAACCATCTGACCTTCAAAAAAATGACAAAAACAAACAATATTCAATAAATGGTGCAAATATATCTGGCTAGTCATATGCAGGAGATTGAAACTGGATTCCTTCCTTGTACTATATACAAAAGTCAACTCACAATGGATTAAAGACTTAAATGTAAAACCCAAAACTTGAAAAGCCCTGGAAGGCAACCTAGGCAATACCATTCTGGGCATAGACTTGGGCAAACATTTCATGACAAAAATATCAAAGCAATCACGACAAAAGTAAACACTGACAAAAGGAATCTGATTAAGCTATAGAGCTTGTGTACAGCAAAATAAACCATCAGCAGGGTAAACAGACAACCTATAAAATGGGAAAAAATATTTACAAACTGTGTATCTGACAAAGGTCTAATATTCAGCATCTATAAGGAACTCAGACAAATTTACAAGAAAAAAAAAACATTAAAAAGTGGGAAACGGATATTAGCAGACAAAAGAAGACATACAGGCAGCCAACAAGCCTATGAAAAAAAGCTCAACATCACTGATCATTAGAAAAATCCAAATAAAAACCACAATGAGATACTATCTCACATCAGTCAGAATGGCTGTTATTGAAAAGTCAAAAACAACAGATGTTCGCGAGGTTGAGGAGAAAAGGTAACACTTATACACTGTTGGTGGAAATGTAAATTAGTTCAGCCATTGTAGAAAGCAGTGTGGGTATTTCTCAAAGACCTGAAATCAGAACTACCATTTGACCCAGCAATCCCATTACAGGGTATATACCCAAAAGAATATAAATCATTCTGTCATAAGGACACATGCACATGTATGTTCATCATGGCACTATTTAGCAAAGTCATGGAATCATCCTAAATGCCCATAAATGGTAGGATGGATATAGAAAATGTGGTACATATATACCGTGTAATATTATAGTATTCAACCATAAAAGAGAATGAGCATTCGTCCTTTGCGGCAACATGGTTGGAGCTAGAGGCCATTATCCATAGCAAACTGAAACAGGAACAGAAAACCAAATCCTGCATGTTTTCACTTATAAGTGGGAACTAAATTATGACACGGACACATAGAGGAGAACAACAGACACTGGGGTCTTCTTGAGGATGGAGGCTGGCAGGAGGGAGATGATTAAAAAAATAACTATTGGGTATTAGGCCAAGTACCTGGATGAAACCCCCCATGACACAAGTTTACCAATATAACAAACCTTCACATGCGCCCCTGAACCTAAAATAAAAGTTAAAAAGATGAATATTAAAAAGTAGGCCCAGGCATGGTGGCTCATGCCTACAATCCCAGCACTTTGGCAGGTCGAGGCAGGCAGATTGTTTGAGTGCAAGAGTTTGAGACCAGGTTGGGCAACATGGGAAACCCCATCTCTACAAAAAATACAAAAATTAGCTGGGTGCAGTGGCAAGTGGCTATAGTCCTAGCTACTTGGGAGGCTGAGGTGGGAGGATCACTTGAGCCCAGGAAGCTGAGGTTATAGTGAGCAGATATTGTGGCATTGAAATTCAGCCTGGGCAACAGAGTGAAATCCTGTCTCAATAAAACTAAATAAAAATAAAAAATAAATCAATAAACCAATAAAAAAGAAAAAGATCTAGAAATGAAATAACATATAGTTTCAATAATTGCTTCCCAAATAGCACAAGATACTTTGAACATTTTTACTTGCTCACTTCCTCCTCCAAACTGCTATTTTGATGAGGCCTTCTTGAGTGTAATTGTCAGATTATTTTACATTTTGCCTTTTTCTTACAAATCACTTTTGACAATTACACTAATTTTCATGACTGTCTTATTGATAATTATTTCTACCTACCTATAGTTTTACTGCTTTTCTATTCGGCACACTTATCTCCATGTTAATTTTTCCAAAGTTTTAGAATTATTTTTCCCTAAAGAATATTTCTAAGTTATGCTTTCAGGCAGAGTTCATGGATGATAACATTTTGAAGAGTTTCTATATCAAAACTATATTTCTTCTGTCCTGCACACTAGAATGATAGGCCTAAAGGGAAGATAGTAGATATTTGTTTGGGATGGTGGTAGTACATTTCCATATATTCTGTCATGTTCAATATACTTTTTCCCTAGATTATAAATACACATTAACTTGAAACACTACCATCTTGTCTACACTGTTGCAACTCTAGCTCCTTCTTATGATAGCCTAGTTTTTATACAGAAAAACAAACAGACATGCAAATAAACAAAAGCAACTATACTCTTCTGTTTAGCATGAAGGCCGATATCAGAAGTAGCTGCTCTGAGTTGGAGGAGCTAGTTTTCCTGTGTTGCAAGCCCATCACTTACTGTATTTCATGGAACACAGAACTTAAGACATCAGCAGTTATGAAGTATATCAATTTCCCGTCACTACAAAGAAAAATTGCTGACAGTTAAAGTATGATATTGCATGACTTTAAGACACATCAGAGACACATGCAGGGGGGCGGAGCAAGATGGCCGAATAGGAACAGCTCCAGTCTCCAACTCCCAGCGTGAGCGACACAGAAGACCGGTGACTTCTGCATTTTCAACTGAGGTACTGGGTTCATCTCACTGGGGAGTGCCAGACGATCGGTGCTGGTCAGCTGCTGCAGCCCGACCAGCAAGAGCTGAAGCAGGGCGAGGCATTGCCTCACCTGGAAAGCGCAAGGGGGAAGGGAATCCCTTTTCCTAGCCAGGAGAACTGAGACACACAACATCTGGAAAATCGGGTAACTCCCACCCCAATACTGCGCTTTAAGCAAACAGGCACACCAGGAGATCATATCCCACACCTGGCCGGGAGGGTCCCACACCCACGAAGCCTCCCTCATTGCTAGCACAGCAGTCTGTGATCTACCAGCAAGGCAGCAGCGAGGCTGGGGGAGGGGCGCCCGCCATTGCTGAGGCTTAAGTAGGTAAACAAAGCTGCTGGGAAGCTCGAACTGGGTGGAGCTCACAGCAGCTCAAGGAAACCTGCCTGTCTCTGTAGACTCCACCTCTGGGGACAGGGCACAGTAAACAATAACAACAGAAAGCTCTGCAGACGCAAACGACTCTGTCTGACAGCTTTGAAGAGAGCAGTGGATCTCCCAACACGGAGGTTGAGATCTGAGAAGGGACAGACTCCCTGCTCAAGTGGGTCCCTGACCCCTGAGTAGCTTAACTGGGAGACATCCCCAACTAGGGGCAGTCTGACACCCCACACCTCACAGGGTGGAGTACACCCCTGAGAGGAAGCTTCCAAAGCAAGAATCAGACAGGTACACTCGCTGTTCAGAAATATTCTATCTTCTGCAGCCTCTGCTGCTGATACCCAGGCAAACAGGGTCTGGAGTGGACCTCAAGCAATCTCCAACAGACCTACAGCTGAGGGTCCTGACTGTTAAAAGGAAAACTATCAAACAGGAAGGACACCTACACCAAAACCCCATCAGTACATCACCATCATCAAAGACCAGAGGCAGATAAAACCACAAAGATGGGGAAAAAGCAGGGCAGAAAAGCTGGAAATTCAAAAAATAACAGCGCATCTCCCCCGGCAAAGGAGCGGAGCTCATCGCCAGCAACGGATCAAAGCTGGACGGAGAATGACTTCGACGAGATGAGAGAAGAAGGCTTCAGTCCATCAAATTTCTCAGAGCTAAAGGAAGAATTACGTACCCAGCACAAAGAAACTAAAAATCTTGAAAAAAAAGTGGAAGAATTGATGGCTAGAGTAATTAATGCAGAGAAGCTCATAAACGAAATGAAAGAGACGAAAACCATGACACGAGAAATACGTGGCAAATGCACAAGCTTCAGTAACCAACTCGATCAACTGGAAGAAAGAATGTCAGCGATGGAGGATCAAATGAATGAAATGAAGCGAGAAGAGAAACCAAAAGAAAAAAGAAGAAAAAGAAATGAACAAAGCCTGCAAGAAGTAGGGGATTATGTAAAAAGACCAAATCTACATCTGATTGGGGTGCCTGAAAGTGAGGGGGAAAATGGAACCAAGTTGGAAAACACTCTTCAGGATATCATCCAGGAGAACTTCCCCAACCTAGTAGGGCAGGCCAACATTCAGATCCAGGAAATACAGAGAATGCCACAAAGATACTCCTCGAGAAGAGCAACTCCAAGACACATAATTGCCAGATTCACCAAAGTTGAAATGAAGGAAAAAATCTTAAGGGCAGCCAGAGAGAAAGGGCGGGTTACCCACAAAGGGAAGCCCATCAGACTAACAGCAGATCTCTCGGCAGAAACTCTTCAAGCCAGAAGAGAGTGGGGGCCAATATTCAACATTCTTAAAGAAAAGAATTTTAAACCCAGAATTTTATATCCAGCCAAACTAAGTTTCATAAGTGAAGGAGAAATAAAATCCTTTACAGATAAGCAAATGCTTAGAGATTTTGTCACCACTAGGCCTGCCTTACAAGAGACCCTGAAGGAAGCACTAAACATGGAAAGGAACAACCGGTACCAGCCATTGCAAAAACATGCCAAAATGTAAAGACCATCAAGGCTAGGAAGAAACTGCATCAACTAACGAGCAAAATAACCAGTTAATATCATAATGGCAGGATCAAGTTCACACATAACAATCTTAACCTTAAATGTAAATGGACTAAATGCTCCAATTAAAAGACACAGACTGGCAAACTGGATAAAGAGTCAAGACCCATCAGTCTGCTGTATCCAGGAGACCCATCTCACACGCAGGGACATACATAGGCTCAAAATAAAGGGATGGAGGAAGATTTACCAAGCAAATGGAGAACAAAAAAAAGCGGGGCTTGCAATACTAGTCTCTGATAAAGCAGACTTTAAACCATCAAAGATCAAAAGAGACAAAGAAGGCCATTACATAATGGTAAAGGGATCAATTCAACAGGAAGAGCTAACTATCCTAAATATATTTGCACCCAATACAGGAGCACCCAGATTCATAAAGCAAGTCCTTAGAGACTTACAAAGAGACTTAGACCCCATACAATAATAATGGGAGACTTCAACACTCCACTGTCAATATTAGACAGATCAACGAGACAGAAAGTTAACAAGGATATCCAGGAATTGAACTCATCTCTGCAGCAAGCAGACCTAATAGACATCTATAGAACTCTCCACCCCAAATCAACAGAATATACATTCTTCTCAGCACCACATCGTACTTACTCCAAAATTGACCACGTAATTGGAAGTAAAGCACTCCTCAGCAAATGTACAAGAACAGAAATTATAACAAACTGTCTCTCAGACCACAGTGCAATCAAACTAGAACTCAGGACTAAGAAACTCAATCAAAACCGCTCAACTACATGGAAACTGAACAACCTGCTCCTGAATGACTACTGGGTACATAACGAAATGAAGGCAGAAATAAAGATGTTCTTTGAAACCAATGAGAACAAAGATACAACATACCAGAATCTCTGGGACACATTTAAAGCAGTGTGTAGAGGGAAATTTATAGCACTAAATGCCCACAAGAGAAAGCTGGGAAGATCTAAAATTGACACTCTAACATCGCAATTAAAAGAACTAGAGAAGCAAGAACAAACACATTCGAAAGCTAGCAGAAGGCAAGAAATAACTAAGATCAGAGCAGAACTGAAGGAGATAGAGACACAAAAAATCCTCCAAAAAATCAATGAATCCAGGAGTTGGTTTTTTGAAAAGATCAACAAAATTGACAGACCACTAGCGAGACTAATAAAGAAGAAAAGAGAGAAGAATCAAATCGATGCAATTAAAAATGATAAAGGGGATATCACCAACGACCCCACAGAAATACAAACTACCATCAGAGAATACTATAAACACCTCTATGTAAATAAACTGGAAAATCTAGAAGAAATGGATAATTTCCTGGACACTTACACTCTTCCAAGACTAAACCAGGAAGAAGTTGAATCCCTGACTAGACCAATAGCAGGCTCTGAAATTGAGGCAATAATTAATAGCCTACCAACCAAAAAAAATCCAGGACCAGATGGATTCACAGCTGAATTCTACCAGAGGTACAAGGAGGAGTTGGTACCATTCCTTCTGAAACTATTCCAATCAATAGAAAAAGAGGGAATCCTCCCTAACTCATTTTATGAGGCCAACATCATCCTCATACCAAAGCCTGGCAGAGACATAACAAAAAAAGAGAATTTTAGACCAATATCCCTGATGAACATCGATGCAAAAATCCTCAATAAAATACTGGCAAACCGGATTCAGCAACACATCAAAAAGCTTATCCACCATGATCAAGTGGGCTTCATCCCTGGGATGCAAGGCTGGTTCAACATTCGCAAATCAATAAACATAATCCAGCATATAAACAGAACCAAAGACAAGAACCACATCATTATCTCAATAGATGCAGAAAAGGCTTTTGACAAAATTCAACAGCCCTTCATGCTAAAAACGCTCAATAAATTCGGTATTGATGGAACGTACCTCAAAATCATAAGAGCTATTTATGACAAACCCACAGCCAATATCATACTGAATGGGCAAAAACTGGAAAAATTCCCTTTGAAAACTGGCACAAGACAGGGATGCCCTCTCTCACCACTCCTATTCAACATAGTGTTGGAAGTTCTGGCTAGGGCAATCAGGCAAGAGAAAGAAATCAAGGGTATTCAGTTAGGAAAAGAAGAAGTCAAATTGTCCCTGTTTGCAGATGACATGATTGTATATTTAGAAAACCCCATTGTCTCAGCCCAAAATCTCCTTAAGCTGATAAGCAACTTCAGCAAAGTCTCAGGATACAAAATTAATGTGCAAAAATCACAAGCATTCTTATACACCAGTAACAGTCAAACAGAGAGCCAAATCAGGAATGAACTCCCATTCACAACTGCTTCAAAGAGAATAAAATACCTAGGAATCCAACTTCCAAGGGATGTAAGGGACCTCTTCAAGGAGAACTACAAACCACTGCTCAGTGAAATCAAAGAGGACACAAACAAATGGAAGAACATACCATGCTCATGGATAGGAAGAATCAATATCGTGAAAATGGCCATACTGCCCAAGGTAATTTATAGATTCAATGCCATCCCCATCAAGCTACCAATGAGCTTCTTCACAGAATTGGAAAAAACTGCTTTAAAGTTCATATGGAACCAAAAAAGAGCCCGCATCTCCAAGACAATCCTAAGTCAAAAGAACAAAGCTGGAGGCATCACGCTACCTGACTTCAAACTATACTACAAGGCTACAGTAACCAAAACAGCATGGTACTGGTACCAAAACAGAGATATAGACCAATGGAACAGAACAGAGTCCTCAGAAATAATACCACACATCTACAGCCATCTGATCTTTGACAAACCTGAGAGAAACAAGAAATGGGGAAAGGATTCCCTATTTAATAAATGGTGCTGGGAAAATTGGCTAGCCATAAGTAGAAAGCTGAAACTGGATCCTTTCCTTACTCCTTATACGAAAATTAATTCAAGATGGATTAGAGACTTAAATGTTAGACCTAATACCATAAAAATCCTAGAGGAAAACCTAGGTAGTACCATTCAGGACATAGGCATGGGCAAAGACTTCATGTCTAAAACACCAAAAGCAACGGCAGCAAAAGCCAAAATTGACAAATGGGATCTCATTAAACTAAAGAGCTTCTGCACAGCAAAAGAAACTACCATCAGAGTGAACAGGCAACCTACAGAATGGGAGAAAATTTTTGCAATCTACTCATCTGACAAAGGGCTAATATCCAGAACCTACAAAGAACTCAAACAAATTTACAAGAAAAAAACAAACAACCCCATCAAAAAGTGGGCAAAGGATATGAACAGACATTTCTCAAAAGAAGACATTCATACAGCCAACAGACACATGAAAAAATGCTCATCATCACTGGCCATCAAAGAAATGCAAATCAAAACCACAATGAGATACCATCTCACACCAGTTAGAATGGCGATCATTCAAAAGTCAGGAAACAACAGGTGCTGGAGAGGATGTGGAGAAATAGGAACACTTTTACACTGTTGGTGGGATTGTAAACTCGTTCAACCATTATGGAAAACAGTATGGCGATTCCTCAAGGATCTAGAACTAGATGTACCATATGACCCAGCCATCCCATTACTGGGTATATACCCAAAGGATTATAAATTATTCTGCTCTAAAGACACATGCACACGTATGTTTATTGCAGCACTATTCACAATAGCAAAGACTTGGAATCAACCCAAATGTCCATCAGTGACAGATTGGATTAAGAAAATGTGGCACATATACACCATGGAATACTATGCAGCCATAAAAAAGGATGAGTTTGTGTCCTTTGTAGGGACATGGATGCAGCTGGAAACCATCATTCTTAGCAAACTATTACAAGAACAGAAAACCAAACACCGCATGTTCTCACTCATAGGTGGGAACTGAACAATGAGATCACTTGGACCCGGGAAGGGGAACAGCACACACCAGGGCCTATCATGGGGAGGGGGGAGGGGGGAGGGATTGCATTGGGAGTTATACCTGATGTAAATGACGAGTTGATGGGTACAGCACACCAACATGGCACAAGTATACATATGTAACAAACCTGCACGTTGTGCACATGTACCCTACAACTTAAAGTATAATAATAATAAATAAATTAAAAAAAAAAAGACACATCAGAATTGTTAAATAAATGTTAAAATGTGAAAGTTTGCAAAGCTAAAAACCAATGATATGTGGTAACTGTTTGACTGCTCATAGCCCTCTCCACTTTATCCTCAGATTTTGCTACAATATAGTTTGGAAGATCTATTCCTGAAAATTTCTGGGGAAAGAACCTTTTCTTTAAAGTCCTCCTTCTCTGTCTCCTTTCCTAATCCTGTTGGATTGAGCTCTCAGTCTGATTCTGTTTGCTCTGTGACTTCCAAAAATTCCTAATTGACATCCCTTTGGCAACACTTCTAATCCAGTAGTGCTGCTGTGTATTTGTTTTATACGTGCCTTGTCATTTCAATTGGCATAATTTTTATTGACTCATCTTGAACAACAAACAGGTTTTTTCAATATATTGTCTCTGAAAATCCTCATTTCAATTGTGCTCCTTTCCCCATCCACACCCTTTTTCTGTAAAGGACACTAGGCAACAAACCAACAGTAATTTTCAACTCAGGGAGATGAGGTTTTATTCCTTTAAGGCAAATTTTTCTTTTAAATTCAAGGCAGTCAATTTCCTCAGCCAGGAGCGAAGGTTTTCATAATTGACACTAAAACACAGACATTCATTAATTCAAAACTTCCATGGTATCAACAGCCAAGCAAGATAGTGTGTCCAGACTTTTGTCCTCACAAATGTTGTAGCAACAACAATACTCATATCTGTACAATCCAGGATACAAATTATATGAACAACTGAAATATGTTTTAAAATATTTTTTCTTTTTTTTAAAAATATGTTGCTTTATTGGAACTATTATTTCAGAACCCTTGGGGTGCATCATACTCAACTATGCATCTTCAAAATCTCATATGATATCTAAATCTGTCCTCATGAATGATTTACAAAGATCCTACTACTCCAAGCAGATGGTCTTTTCTTTGAAAATAGTTTCAAACACATACACCATTCCAAATATTTTAATGGTTATCTGCAGTATGTCCGCTTTTACTTATTTATTTATATTTATCATTATTTTCTAAAAAGTTACCATAGACAAATTTATACAATAAAAATAAATATTTAAGGAAAATTTGTTAATAGAAGGACAGGAATATAGATAGCAAAATTTAAAAAGGTTTTTAGTACTAAATTATTTTTTGAAGGGTTAAAAATAGATCACAAATATGGAGGCTCAACTAGTTGATAGTATTACACTTGTCTATTAATAGCTCCCTTTATATAGTAATTTTTGAAAAGATGATTTCAAATGAATGAAGTGGTGTTGGACACGCTATGTTAGAATCCCTGTTCTTCCATTTACAACCTAAAGCCTTGGACATATTAACCTGCTCAAGCCATGGTTTTCTTATTATAAATTGCTGAAAATAATAACATGTTCATAGATTTGTGATAGTTTAAATGAAATAATACATAATACATAGCTTTTGATTGTTCTGGACACATAAAGTTCCATAAATATTAGTTATTATCAATATCACTGTGTTTGAAATACAGATGTTGAGATCAGTGGCAGTTAAAATGCCAGACACATTTTGTTTAATACTTTTTTAAAGAAGGATAGGCTCATTTTAGGGCAGAGATGTTGCTTAATACTTAAGCTTTAAGTATAATCTGTTGTTATGAATTTGGCAAAGTATTCCAATACTGTAGAATATTTTAACTCAAAGTGTAAACTAATTTGAATCCACAATGTCAAAGAATGCAACACCTTTGAAATAAATCCATGGGAAGAACACAATAGAAACAAATCCACAATTTGCCTTATATTGCCTGATCTCCTTTGATAAAATTCAAAGAAAAACAATATTGAGGTTAGCCAGCTTCCACTTAAGAGGATGTTTATACATATCATTGTAATTTTGGATCTCTCTGTAAAATAGTGTTGTTTTATGAATTCTGTGAAATATATAATGAATTTTTATACATTTAACTTCAAGTTCAAGGTGAAATAAATGACTTGAATTCGTGTAGTGGAGGGACATGAAAGGGAGTGTAAAGCGAGATCTAAGAGAAATGGAAGGTTTCCATTAACAAAGTCAGTAGATTGTAGAGAATAAATAGAAAATATAGGTGCATGATGGAGGCATCACTGAAGCATCTGAAAATGGCCCTGAAGTTCTTGTCAACAGGCAGTTGCCTGATTTGGAAAGTATTTCTTATCTAGATTACAGGACTCTCCCGATACTCAATTAGAGATCTTTTCTCTTTTCTTTTCTTTCTCTTTTCTTTTTCTTTCTCTTTCTCTTTTTCTTTTCTTTCTTTCTTTCCTTCCTTCCTTCCTTCCTTCCTTCCTTCCTTCCTTCCTTCCTTCCTTCCTTCCTTCCTTTCTCTCTTTCTTTTTTTCTCTTTCCCTCTCTCCCTCCTTCCCTCCCTCCCTCCCTTCCTTCCTTCCTTCCTTTCCCTCCTCCTCCTCCTCCTCCTCCTTCTTTCTTCTTCCTTCTCCCTTCTCCCTTCTTCTTTCTTCATTAGAACTGGGAGAATTCATGTATTGATGAAAACCAGTTTGACTGGTAGCAAAATAGTTCTTAATAGAAGTCATATTAGTAAGACATACCCTCACTATGGGACCATTAAAATTTGATAAAACTTTCCTTATTATTTTGAATATATGGTTTATAAATTTGTTCTGGCTTAGGACATTAACGATATTCTCATAGGCTTTATTTTCTGCTATAATTCCATTTAATTCAGCATTCTTTATTCTTTTATTTTTTTATTTTTTTATTTTTTTTAATTTATTTATTATTATTAAACTTCAAGTTGTAGGGTACATGTGCACAACGTGCAGGTTTGCTACATATGTATACTTGTGCCATGTTGGTGTGCTGCACCCATCA
Source organism: Chlorocebus sabaeus (assembly GCF_047675955.1). Classification (NCBI taxonomy): domain Eukaryota; kingdom Metazoa; phylum Chordata; class Mammalia; order Primates; family Cercopithecidae; genus Chlorocebus; species Chlorocebus sabaeus. The sequence continues at coordinate 45,316,575 of NC_132919.1, forward strand.
ACTCGTCATTTACATCAGGTATAACTCCCAATGCAATCCCTCCCCCCTCCCCCCTCCCCATGATAGGCCCTGGTGTGTGCTGTTCCCCTTCCCGAGTCCACGTTATCTCATTGTTCAGTTCCCGCCTATGAGTGAGAACATGCGGTGTTTGGTTTTCTGTTCTTGTGATAGTTTGCTGAGAATGATGGTTTCCAGCTGCATCCATGTCCCTACAAAGGACACAAACTCATCCTTTTTTATGGCTGCATAGTATTCCATGGTGTATATGTGCCACATTTTCTTAATCCAGTCTGTCACTGATGGACATTTGGGTTGATTCCAAGTCTTTGCTATTGTGAATAGTGCTGCATTTATTTAATGTTCTATATTATATAGATGCTGGTGAGCAGTATTCATTGATTCCACCTTTGGTCATATAGTTAAATGCAGGTGTACATACATGAGAAATCAGGCCACATACTAGAGATTTTAGGTTAATAAATGAATCATACTAAGTCACTGTTAGCTCAGATTTAAGAATAATCTCAATCTTAGACCAGCATTATTTTATGTGATAATACTAGCACATTCACATTTAATATTATAAACATTATCTAACTCTGACTTGCATTTAAGACTGATAGACACACTTTAACATTTAGTATTGTAGTTGCTTTACCGAATTCTGGAAAGAAACCAAAGATTAACAAGAACTGGCCCTTATTCTGGAGAAGTTCACATCTTTTACAGCCATAAGGTAAGTCCTCCATCTAAGAGCCCTGTCCCCACACCTTTGCAGTGTGCATTTGTGCTGCCTCTCAAGCCACTCCCCTTCCACACTCCCCACCCCCAAAAATGGTTCTGGTACACAGCCTAACAAAGTACTGGGAAGTATATTCACAAATAATAAACTACAATAATGCATTGCTTTTTTCATATATCAGTTTCTTTGTAAATTCGACACAATAAGATCAACTGGTGCTTGTTTGGCAAGACAGTATGTTAATGGAAATACCAATTGCATAACTGATTTTACTGTTTTCTCTCTGCCTGCTAGGTATGGGAAAAGAAATGCTTCTCATGCTTAGACTGACAGAAAAAAACAATATCTAGGGTTTATTCCGCATTCGAATAGTCCAATTTGGCCACAATTTTAATCTGGTCCAAGCAAAGAAACTGTACAAGTGTGTGTGTCAGAGACTACAGAAGGAAAATGGCATGTGACTACCAGAGCTCCATCTTCTGAGACTCCCTTCTTGGCTTGATTCTGGTGAAAAATGCAAGATTATAGTGGCTGCTCAACACTGGCAAGAAGAAGGCGAACAAGATAAAACACTGATAAATCTTCTGAAGCTTCCACTAGATAGGACCTATCATTCCTGACTAGTATGATAATACTATGGGTGGATGAGTGGATGGATGGATGGATGGATGGATGGATGGATGGATGGATAGATAGATAGATAGATAGATAGATAGAGGCTTTTTCCTGATTATAATTAATGTACATTTTTTTCTTGTTTAAGCTGGACCTGCTCCTTTTAATTTTGTAATCCTATAGGAACACAGGACCTGAAAGTTTTAGTGAACATAAAAATCACTGAGAGGATTTGTGGAAAAGGCCTATGCATGGGTCCTACACACTGAGTTTATAATTAGTAAATTTGGTCTAAGTCCATGTCTCTCATGCAGGTATACGGAGTTTGACATTTTACGGAAAACATGAATACATTTTAAATAGAAATGATATAGACTACTAGAAAGGAATAGCTTAGATACTATGATCTGAACTTACAGCTTTGCTGCTGCTTCACATGTAGTTATAATAGGTAGCTAGTGGCCGGGCACAGTGGCTCATGCCTGTAATCCTACCACTTTGGGAGGCCGAAGTGGGTGGATCACGAGCTCAGGAATTCCAGACAAGCCTGACCAACATGGTGAAACCCTGTCTCTACTAAAAATGCAAAAATGCAAAAAAAATGGATGTGGTGGCACATGCCTGTAATCCCAGCTACTCAGGAGGCTGAGACAGAAGAATTGCTTGAACCTATGTGTATCTCATTATTAAATAATTCCTACAATCTTATTTATCAGGCAGGCTTCCATAACATAAAAGGAGAGTTAAGAGTGACTCATATAATGTGGTTGTTGATAAAGATTTAAAAACAATGCTGGCAGTCATTATAGGATTAAGAATAGACTGCAGTTGGACCAGTGGATATCAAATTTAGCTCATCGTTGGAATCATCTAGAAAAAAATGATTTATAAATTATACCCCCTCACCCAGAGATTCTGATTTTATTGGTCTAGGGTGTAGGTTGGTAATCAAATTTTTTAAATTGTCTCAGGTGACTCTAACACATGACCAGATTTGGGGACCACTGCATGGAACCAATGCCTTACCCCAACCAAAACGGATTACCAACAATAGACAGTAGTCTTATTTCTTCACTGAATGCTTACAATTGTTTTATCTTTTTAACTACTTTAAAACATATTACAAAAGTATGTGTTTCTTTGTTTTGTTTGGAATCAATCCATTGTTATAAATTCAGCTAAGTTTTTTTGTTTTTGTTTTTTTCATGTTTTTGACGTCTAGTAAGAGTGAAATAAGGTTGAAAAGACCAGCCCTGATGAAGGACCAAGGACTAGAACACTGACTCTTTCAAGTAGACCAGTAATTCTCAATTTCTGGGTTTTTCAATAAGATATTTTGAATAGAGAGAAGGAAAATGACATTTTATATTTACACTTCTTGCTTCTTTCAGTTACACCGACTTCCTAAATGTGGTGATAAGGAGATAACTATCTTAGCAATTTTTGAAAACTCAGGCAAAAATTTTTTTTGCATATCATAAAATAAATTATAAAGAAGAGGGTGAATTTTTAAATTAAAAATCTCCTTTCGGGATTTTTGTGATATCTTGTTGAAAACGATACTTTTCAGGAAACAGATTTTTCTAAACCCATTTTATTTTGTCATCATGTCTATTCATATTTCAATTCTTGGTTGTACTATCAATTTTTGTTTTCTAACATTTTATGGAAATTCTTTCAAACAAATTTTACATAAAGATATGTAAAATACACAACTTAATACTTCCAAAATTTTACATGTCTTCAGTTATTGAAAATGTAATTAACTTGAGAGGTGTTTTAGAAATGAATTCCTAACACAGAGGAAGATACATGTGAAATCGACATTGGCAACTTTTAATCTGTCCAAAGTTCTGTTTCTAATTTTAAATAAATAGTTTTTCTAAATAATTACACTTGAACTTCAACATTTAGATAATTACTTTACCTCTTTGTGTCTCAGTTGTTTCAATAATTGTTTCAGGATAATGATAGATTTGTAGTGAGTGTTAATTGAGCTAATATGAAAGATACCTTGTGATTTATTATGTATAGTCTTTTTTTTATTATACTTGGGTGATACAAGTGCAGTTCTGTTACATGGATATATTGTACAGTGGTGAAGTCTAGACTTTTAGTGAAGCTATCACCTGAAAAGAATATACGTTGTATGCATTAGTTAATTTCTCACCCCTCCTCACTTCCTCTCACTCTATTGATTCTTCAGTGTTTATTATTCCACTTTCTATGTCCATGTGAACACATTATTGCACTCTCACTTACAAGTGAGAACATGCTCTTACCAATATTCTTTTAACCTGCCCACCACATTGGTCTTTAGAGGTATTAGGAAAGAAAGCTCTTGCTCTATAAATGATTCATAAGAAATCTAGGAAAAAGGGAATCCAGGCTTCATGTCTATCTGACAACAGACAAATATTGGTTGTAGATGACTAAATACCTTTATCTTGCAGAATATTTGCCCTATAGGAATCCAATTAAAATTCAAAAGAGGCTAGAAGACTTTCATTTGGAAAATTTGAAAGGTAGCATTCTTTTTTACTCCTACAGAGGGATATGTACAATGGCCAGGACCTAGCAATACTTTAAACTTTTCACTCATTTTCTGTAGATAAATGTACTATCAAAGGTGGTCAATTCATGAGTCAAGCTTGTCCCATCAACCAACGACACTGAATTTAGGGAAGGTCTCTTCACCTGACATTGCCCAGATGGTGATTTCATTTAATGTGAATTTTTTTGGAGCTAAATTCTTTTATAAATCAATTGATATATTTCTTAATATAGGTGAGAAAATGTGTCGTTAAATCTAAATGTGTTATTTAATATAAAAACACACAAATTAATAATTACTTATTTACTCAATATTTAATGTATAAAGATGTGTAAGACAATGTGAGTTTTATCCTAATACAGGAAACACAGTAACAAACATATAAAAAAACCATAATGTAATATTCTAAATACTACATTTGAGATGAGCTCAAGGTTTATTAGTAATTCAGAAGAAAAAAAATATTTAGTACTCAGTAGGTAGGAGAAGCACGAATAATTTATTTATTTGGTAATATGGGAGACTAGAAAAGACCTCTCTACCCTGAGATTGCTTTTATCTCTTAAAAAAAAAAAAAAAAAAGGCAGTGTTTGAGATCTTAAAGTCTTAGACCGTAAGTGACTATGACGAGCAGAGCTCCCTTGCTTCCAAAACATTTTTGAACCCCTAAGAATATAAGATTGTTTATTACTGCAGCATTGCTTAGCCCAAAGCGTCTCAAACTTTTGTGTATATATGAATCACCTGGGGACTTTGTAAATATACAGACCTCAACTCAGTAAATCTGAGTAAAACTTCTACATTTCCAGCCAGCTCCCAGGTGATTCTGATGCTGCAGATTCAAGAACCACATCTAGAGTAGCAATGGCTAGCCTAACTGGCTGTTACGGTGACAGTAATGGCATTGTATGTTTAGGGCTGATTTCCCAGATGTCATCACTGAATTGCATTGATGTTTGAACTACAGGTAGCAATCTCCAAGTGTGTAACAAAATCACGTCAAAATCAATAAAATCATAACCAACAGTTAAAAAGAGAAATCAGAAAAATTACAAGAATAAAATAGAATTAAGCAGAATATGAAGCTGTCAGGTTGCATACAGGCAGTAAGAGTAAATATTGTTTTGGGAAAATTCACGAGCTATATATTCTTGAGTGCTTTGTAAAATATAGGACAGTTGAAATGTTTTAAATCCAATGATTTATTAATTAATACCCAAAAATGGTTAAAAATGTTAAAATAATCCTTGGGTAATTGTTCTTGGGCACACAGCTGAACACATTCCATAACCTTCCTTGCAGTCAGGTATGGCAATGTGATAAGGTTTTAGCCACTGGGCTGGGTCATGAACTGTTATATGATATTTTTATTCTTGATTCACTGATACTTCCACAAGAGATCTTTCAGTCCTTTGCTTCTCTTCCAATTGTAGGATAAAACCTAGGTGATTTTGGAAGACACATTTTGATAATGACAGAGTCCCTGCAAACCTGAATCTCACCAACATGGAGACACTTGGAGCTTTACACTGGAGCAAAACATAAGCTATTACTGGGGGCCTACTTGGTACAGCAATTAAAGTAGCTTAAACAACTCATAAAAACATACTGAAATAAAACTCTGTAATAGTATCACTACTCTCAGCTCTATCAACATTTCTCATTGTTTTGGCATAAAAAACAAAGTACTTACCCTAGATGACAATAGACTGAGTGACGTGGCCTCTAACTAGGGCACAGACCTCATTTTATACCGCTCCAAATTCTCCTCAGCTGGATTCCAGTCACACTAACTGCCTTGCTATTCGTTAATGGACTCCCTTCCAAGGACTTTTGCACATTACCTTTTATCTGCCTGGAAAACTATTTCACCGAATATTTGCATTATACCTCTACATGTTTACAGCCCAGATGTTTCTCACATGCTATGAATGCTTCTGTAATAAATTTTTTCTTATTTTTAGAAAATATATAGCCCTTTTTGTAGATAGCGTGCCTTCATCATTGACTTTGGTGGTGTGTAGTAATACTGCAATCTGGATGTGGAAATATTTATTTATTTTGATTGATTGGTATATACGAGAATTCTTGAACCTACATATTTATGTGTATCATCAATTGTGGTAAATAATCACCAAATATCTCTTCAAGTGCTGTGCCTTTCCTTTCTCTCATCTGGAAACCCAATTTGAATTGTCATATATTTTTATTCTACCATTTAGAACTTGTTATTTCTCTTTAATATTTAAAATTGCATTTCTCTTTTCTGCATTCAGAATTAGCTTTTTTCTATATATACTGGTTTACTAATTATTTTTGACTTTGTCAGACTTCCTCTTTAATACTTCAGCTGAGTTCCTGAATTCTATTATAGTTTGTCTTCATTTCTAGAAGGTTAATTTGTTTTTTTTCTAAGTCTGTAGACTTTTTGAAATCATTTATTTCTTATACATATTTTTAAGTACTCTTTTATTTATTTGGACATATCAAACATTTAATATTTTCTTTCACAAAATTTTAATATCTACACAAGTCTCATTCTGCCGTTATATTTGATGACTCTTAGTCACATTGGCTAGTTTGCTTGTGTGTTTTGTGATTTTGGATAGCAAGCTCAAAACCTATTAAATTTATCTGTGCAAAATATTTTAGCCCAATTAAAAAGTATTCGATGGGCCGGGCGCGGTGGCTCACACCTGTAATCCCAGCAACCTGGGAGGCCGAGGCGGGTGGACCACAAGGTCAGGAGATCGAGACCATCCTGGCTAACATGGTGAAACCCCGTCTCTACTAAAAATACAAAAAATTAGCTGGGCGTGGTGGCAGGTGCCTGTAGTCCCAGCTACTCGGGAGGCTGAGGCAGGAGAATGACTTGAACCTGGGAGGCAGAGGTTGCAGTGAGCCAAGATCGCACCACTGCACTCCAGCCTGGGTGACAGAGTAAAACTCTGACACACACACACACACACACACAAATGTATATTAGATGTACATCTTTGGGGGTAAATAAAATGAATGAATGCATTAATATAATCAAATTAGGGTACTTGGGATACTCATCGCTTTAACTACTTTTCTTTATGCTAGGAACATTTGAATTATTTTCTTCTAGATATTTTGAAATGTGCAATAGATTAATGTTAACTGTAGTCACCCTAGTGATATAGAGAACAGCAGGTATTATTTATCCTAACTTTATATTTCTACCCATTGATCAAATTCTCTTCATTCTCCCCTCCCACCTCCACCTGCTGTCATCTAGTACCTACCAATCTACTCTGTGTTAATGAGATTCATGTCTTTAGCATCTACATATGAGTGAAAACATATGACTTTTTTCTTCTGTTCTTGGTTTATTTTGCTTAACGTAATGACCTCTCATTCCATCCATCCATCATCACCCCATGATTAAATGACATCATTTCAATTTTTGCAGCTGGGTAAGAATAGTGTGTGTGTGTGTGTGTGTGTGTGTGTGTGTGTGTGTGTGTATCACAAGCTTGTCCAACCCAAAGCCCACAGGCTTCATGTGGCCAAGGATGGCTTTGCATGCAGCTCAACACAAATTTGAGCTTTCTTAAAACACCATGATTTTTTTTCAAAACTTTTTAGCTCGTCATCTATTGTTAGTGTCAGTGTATATTACATGCGGCCCAAGACAATTTTTCTTCCAATGTGGCCCATGAAAGCCAAAAGATTGGACTCCCCTGGTATATCACATATATGTATCTGTGTGTGTGTGTGTGTATGTGTTTGTGTGTGTAGAAATGTGGAATATATATGTGTGTGTGTATGCATATATAAGTATTAGTTCATTCTCACACCTCTGATAAAGACATACTCAATGCTATTTATAAAGGAAAGAGGTTTAATCGACTCACAGTTCAGCATGGATGGGGAGGCTTCAGCAAACTTATAATCATAGTGGAAGGGGAAGCAAACATGCCCTTTTTCACATGGTGGCGGGAAGGAGAAGTGCCAAGCCAAAGGGGAAAAAGCCCCTTATGAAACCATCAGAACTCACGAGAACTCATTCACTATCACAAGAACAGCGTGAAGGTAATTGACCCCATGACTAAATTACTTCACAACAGGTCCCTCCACAACACATGGGGATTACATGACATATACAATTCAAGGTGGCATTTGGGTGGGGACACAGAGTCAAACCATAGCACTTCAACCAGCTCCTCCCAAATCTCATGTTCTCACATTTCAAAACACAGTAATACTCTTCCAACAGTCCCCCAAAGTCTTAACTGATTTCAGCATTAACTCAAAATTCCAAGTTAACTCAAAATTCCAAATTAACTCAAAAGTCCAAGTTTAAAGTCTCATCTGAGACAAGGCAAGTCCCTTTGCCTATCAGCCTGTAAAATCTAAAGGAAGTTAGTTACTTCCTCAGTACAATGGGGATACAGGCATTGGGGAAATACACCTGTTCCAAATGGGGGACATTGGCCAAAACAAAGGGGCTACAGGCCCCATGCAAGCCTGAAATCCAATAGGGTAGTCACCAACCCTAAAGTTACAAAACGATCTCCTTTGACTCTAAATCTCACAGCCAGGGCATGCTGATGCAAGAGGTGGGTTCCCAAAGCCTTGGGCAGCTCTGCTCCTGTGCCTTTACAGTGTACAGCCTCCAATCAGCTGCTTTCATGGGCTGGCATTGAGAGTCTGTGGCTTTTTCAGGTGCACAGTGCAAGCTGTCAATCGATCTATTGTTCTAGGGCCTGGAGGACAGTGGCTCCCTTCTCATAGCTCCACTAGGCAGTGCCCCAGTGGGGATTCTGTATGGGGGCTCCAACTGCACATTTCATTTCTGCACTGCCCTAGCAGATGTCCTCCAGGAAGGCTCTGCCCCTGCAGCAAACTTCTGCTTGGGCATCCAGGCATTTCCGTACATCCTCTGAAATCTAGTGGAGGTTCTCAAACATCAATTCTTGACTTTTGTGCACCTGCAAGCCCAACACTGCATGTAAGCCACCAAGGCTTAGGACTTGCACCCTCTGAAGCAACATTCTGAGTGATATGTTGGCCCCTTTAAGCCACCTCTGGAGCTGGAGCAGCTGGTATGAAGGGCACCATGTCCCAAGGCTGCATAAAGCAGAGGGATCCTGGGCCCGGCCCATGAAACCATTTTTTCCCTCCTATACCTCCAGACCTGTGATGGGAGGGGCTGCCATGCTGTGGTGTGAGGGACCTGTGATGAGAGGGGATGCACAGGTGATTAACATTCCACTCCACATTACCTATGCAAATTTCTGCAGCTGGTGTGAATTTCTCCTCAGAATATAAAGTTTTCTTTTTTATTACATCATCAGGCTGCAAGTTTTCCAAAATTTTATGCTCTACTGCATCTTGAACACTTTGCTGCTTAGAAATTTCTTCTGCCAGGCAGGCCACTACAGGCCTGTAATCCTAGCACTTTGGGACACCGAGGCAGGCAGATCACTTGAGGTAAAGAGTTTCGAGACCAGCCTGGCCAGAGTGGTGAAACTCTGTCTCTAGAAAAAATAGAAAAATCAGCTGGGCATGGTGGCTTGCACCTGTGGTCCCAGCTTCTTGGGAGGCTGAGGCAGAAGAATCAATTGAACCCGGGAGGTGGAGGTGCAGTGAGCCAAGATTGTACCACTGCACTCTAACCTGGGTGACAGAGTCAGACTGTCTAAAAAGAAAAAAAAAAAAGAGAATTTTTTTCTGCCAGATACCCTAAATCATCTCTCTCAAGCTCAAAGTTCCACAGATCTCTAGGGCAGGAGCAAAATACCACCACTCTCTTTGCGAAAGCATTAACAAGAGTTACCTTTGCTCCAGTTCCCAACAAGTTCCTCAACTCCATCTGAGACCACCTCAGCCTGAACTTTATTGTCCATATCACTATCAGCATTTTGGTCAAAGCTTTTTACAAGTCTCCAGGAAGTTCCAAACATTCCCACATCTTCCTATCTTCTGAGCCCTCCAAGCCTCTAGGAAGTTCCAAACTTTCCCACATTTTCCTGTCTTCTGAGCCCACCAAACTGTTCCAACCTCTGCCTGTTACTCAGTTCCAAAGTCACTTCCACATTTTTGGGTATCTTTACAGCAGCACCCCACTACCTGGTACCAATTTACTGTATTAGTCCATTCTTACACTGCTAATAAAGACATATCTGAGACTGTGTAATTTTTATAGGAAAGAGGTTTAACTGACTCACCCAGTTCATCATGGCTGCGGAGGCCTCAGGAAACTTACAATCACGGTGGAAAGGGAAGCAAACATGTCCTTCTTCACATGGTGGGAGCAAGGAAAAGTGTCAAGCAAAACAGGGAAAATAACCTATGAAACCATCAGTCAGGGATCCGTCCTGCAGACCCTGACCCAACCACAGATGAATAATGTACACTGACACAGATATTCTGCCTGTCAGTCCGGCTAAGAGTTCAGGCCCCTGACAGACACCAAGGAAGGTGCTGTAAAGAGTAGCAGTTGAGGCCCTGACTAGCTGAACCTGCAGGCATTTATTCAGCACACTTTAAATGGCAAAGGCTTTGAGTCAGCACACCTGTGGGTAACTAATTTGGTTGCCCTCCACCTGAGAGAGCCATCCTGCCCATGAATGATCAAAGGTTAGTCTTAGGGCCACATGAGTAAGCAAGCTATTTAGATAAATTCCCTTACATTCCTTTGTATCTGCCTTAAACTGTTTACTCAAGTTATAGATAAGGCTGCCTTCAGTCAGATCTATTACTGGAGCTTATGTAAACCCTCTGGCCTTCCAAGAAGGTTTGTGTCTATTTCCATAACTATCTTTAAAATGTTTCCCACCAGACTGACTGAACTCCCACACATCAGATCTCATGCGATCTCACTCACTATCACAAGAACAGCATGAGGGTAACCAACCCCATGATTAAATTACCTCCCACCAGGTCATTCCCATGACACGTGGGAATTATGGAAACTACAATTCAAGGTGAGATTTAGGTGGGGACAAAGAGCCAATTCATATCAGTATGTAATTGTGGAATATGTATATTAACGAATATAAATATTTCATAGATATGTATGAATAAATGTGATATGTATATGTACACAAACAAATACATATATCACTTTTTTATTTATTCATCTATTCATGGGCATTTAGGTTGATTTCATATTTTTGCTACTGTGAATAAAGTTGAAATACACATAGGAGGACAGATATCTCTTTAATATTGATTTTATTTTGAATAGATCCAGCAATGGGATTGCTGATCTTATGGCAGTTCTATTTTTAGTTTTTGGAAGAACTTCTGTACTGTTTTCCATAGTGGCTGTACTAATTTAGATATCTTCTAAGAGTGTATGAGAATTTCCCTTTCTCTGCATCCTTACCAGTATTCATTAATTTGTTTGTATTTTGGATAAAACCTACTCTAACTAGCATGAAATAATATCTTATTGTTATTTTGATTTGCATTTCTCAAATTATTGATGATGTTGAGTATTTCTTTCATATATCTGTTGACCACTTATATGGGAAATGTCTATTCACATTTTTTGCCCATTTTAATCAGACTATATTTTGCTATTAAGTTGTATGAGCTTCTTATATATTCCCCTTATTAATCCCTTGTCAGATAGATATGTTGAAACTATTTTCTCCAATTCTGTGAATAGCTGTTTCACTTTCTTAATTGTTTCCTTTGTTTTGCAGCAACTTTTTATTTTGATGTGACCATATTTGTCTATTTTTGCTTTTGTGTCTGTGTTTTGAGGTTCTAAAAATAATTATTTCCCAAAATCAATGTCCTGGAATGTCCCCAATGTTCTCTTCTAGTAGCTACATAGTTTCAAGTCTTATACTTCAGTATATAATCCATTTTTATTTGATTTTTGTATATCGTGAGATGTAGGGGTCTGCTGCTATAGTTATTCAGTTTTCATAGTACTATTTATTCAAGAGTGTGTCCCTTGCCCAACATATGTTCATGGCACTTTTGTCAAAAATGAGTTGACTATAAATGTGTGAATTTATATCTTGGTTCTCTATTCTGTTATATTAACTTATATGTCCATTTTTATGCCAGGGACACACTGATTTGGTTACTATAGCTTTGTAGTATATTTTGAAGTCAAGTAATGTAATGTTTCCAGTTCTATTTGTTTGGTTCCAGATTGCTTTTGCTGTTCCAGGTCTTTAGTGGTTCCATAAAAATTTTAGAATTTTTTCAATTTTTCTGAAAAATGTTATTAGTATTTTGATAGATATTGCATTAAATCTACAAATTGTTTTGGTAGTATTATCAGTTCCATGATATTAATTTTTCCAATCCACGAGCATGAATCATTTTTTTCCCCTGTCTTTTCAAGTGTGTTTTGTAATTTTATTTTTAGAGATGTTTTACATTTTGGTTAAATTTATTTTAGGGTATTTTATATTCCCTGTAGCTTTTATAAATGGGATTGCTTTCTTGATTTTTTTTTTTTTTTTTTTTTGTGGGGAGGATCACTGGCTATTGGTGTATATAAATGCTACTGATTGTTGTATGTTAGGTTTGTGTCCTGTCACTTTACTGAACTCATTTCAGTTCTCACCATTTTTTGGTGGAGTCTTTATGCGTTTCTAAATGTAAGATTATGTCATCTCTAAACAAAACTAATTTGACTTCTTTGCAATTTGCATGCCTTTTATTTATTTCTCTTTCCTCATTGCTCTGGCCACAACATCCAGTACTTTGTTGAATTAAAGTGATAAAACTGGGCATCCCGTCTCATTCCAGATTGTAGAGAAAATTATTTTTTGCCCATTCAGTATTATATTTGGTGTGAGTCTGACATAGGCAGTCTTCATTATTTTGCTGTATGTTTATTCTATATTCAGATTATAGAGGATTTTTGTCATAAAGAGATGTTAAATTTTATTAAATACTTATTTCATCATCTATTAACATGATCATATGGTTTTTGTTCCATATATTTGTTCATATATTTGGTTCTCCATTTTGTTTTGTTCTGTTAGTGTCATATATCACTTTGATTGATTTGTTTACATTGAACCATTCTTGCATCCCAGGGATAAACTCCACTTCATCATGGTAAATGATCTTTTGATCTTTTTAACATGTCTTGAGTTCAGTTTGAGGATCATTTGTTGAGGATTTTTGCATCTATGTCCATTAGGGACATTGGCTGTAGTTTTTGTGTATATGTTATATCCTTATCTGATTTTGGTACCAGGGCAATGTGGGCCTCACAGGATAGATTTGACAGTGCTCTCACCTCCTGATTTTTTTTAAGAATTAGAGAAGAATTGGTATCAGTTCTTTAAATGTTTGGTAGAATTTAGCAGTAAAACCTTCAGGTCCTAGAATTTTCTTTGACAGGAGTGTATGTGTCCAGAAATTTATCCATTCCTTCTAGGTTTTCCAATTTGTTGTCATACTGTTAATTATAGTCTCCAGTGATTCTTTGTACTTCTCAGTTGTTATGTCTCTTCTCTCATTTCTGATTTTATTTATTTGAGTTTCCCCTTTTTTTCTTAGTCTAGCTTTCATTTTCATTGTATGTGTGTCCTTAAAGCTAAAGTAGGTCTCTTTTAGTCAGCATATAGTTGGATGTTTTAAAAAAGAATTCATTCTCCTCTTGTATGTCTTTTGATTGGAGAAGTTAGTAAATAATATTTGAAGTAATTGTTAGTATACTTAAAGTAATTAAAGTAAAAGTAATTATTATTAAGACTACTGCCATTTGACTAATTCTTTTTTTTTTTGAAACGGAGTCTCGCTCTGTTGCCCAGGCTGGAGTGCAGTGGCTGGATCTCAGCTCACTGCAAGCTCTGCCTCTCGGGTTTATGCCATTCTCCTGCCTGAGCCTCCCAAGTAGCTAGGACTACAGGTGCCCGCCACCTCGCCCAGCTAGTTTTTTGTATTTTTTAGTAGAGACAGGGTTTCAGCATGTTAGCCAGGATGGTCTCGATCTCCTGACCTCGTGATCCATCCGTCTCGGCCTCCCAAAGTGCTAGGATTCCAGGCTTGAGCCACCGCACCCAGCCTTGACTAATTATTTTACATCTATTTTGTAGTCCCTTTTTTTCTTTCTCATTTACTATCTTGCTTTGTAATTGGATGGTCTTTCATAGCGATATGCTTTGGATTTTTGTTATTTGTTTGTCTTTTATTATTACTAGTTTTTTTGAGAGAGAGTCTCGTTCAGTCTCCCACACATGAGTATGCTGCAGCATCCACCTCCCAGGTTCATGAGATTCCCATGCCTCAGCCTCCAGAGTAACTGGAACTACAGGCATGTGCCATCACGCCTAGCTAATTTTTTTGTATTTTTAGTAGAGATGGGGTTTTGGCATCTTGCCCAGGCTGGTTTCAAATTCCTGAGCTCAAGCAATCCATCTGCCTTGGCCTCCCAAAGTGCTAGGATTACACATGTGAGCCACCATGCTGGGCCAGTTTTTCATAGTAAGATGCTTTGATTCATTACTCTTTATCTTTTGTTTGTCTACTGTAGGTTTTTTTCTTTGGAATTATCTTGGGGCCATATGCAATATTGTACAGATATAACAGTTTATTGTAAACTCATTGACACTTAAATTTAATTACATAAAAAATTATATTATTTAAGTTAGCCCCCTCCACAATTGGTTTTTGAAGTACTATTGAGTATTCCTATAAAGATTTTTGTAGTTATAGCTATGTTTATTTTTTTCTTTTAACCTTTTATACTAGAGTTATAAATTGTTTGTACACCATGATTACCATATTGGAGTATTCCAAATTTGATTATATACTAGCTTTTACCAGTGAGTTTCAGTTTCATATATTTTCATGTTATTAATTAGTAACCTTTAAACCATTTTTTCTGGTTACCAGTTGTTGTTATTGTTTCCTTTAGCACTAACATATTGTCCTATTCTCTCATGGTCTGCAAGGTTTCTGCTGACAAATCTCTTAATAGCCTATTTAGATTTACCCCATACGTGACAAGTTCCTTTTCTCTTGTTGCATTCGAAAATCTTCTATTTCTTCTGATTTTTGCAGTTTGATGATAGTGTGAAACAGTAAAATCCTCTTCAGTTTCAAACTTTTTGAGAACCTTTGATCCACTTCTTCCAAGATGTTGATATCTTTCCCGGGATTTAAGTAGTTTTCTACCACTATTTCTTTAAATATGCTTTCTATCTCTTTCTCTCTTCTCTTTCTGATACTTCCAAATCCTTATGTTATTTTTCATAATATAATATCCTCAATCCTGCAATCTTTCTTCACCCATTCCTTTTTCTCCTCTGAATGGATAATTTTAAGTGATCTATCTTTGAGTTCATAAATACTTTTGTTCTATTTTATCAACTCTGCTTTTGAAGTTCTCTATTGCAATTTTTGTTTCATTTATTTTATTATTCAATTTTAACATTCTGCTTCATTCTACTTTTTATGATTTATCTATGATGAACTTCTCAATTGCTTGTATACTATTTTCCTGATTTCAATGAGTTGTCTATGTTCTCAGGCAGCTCACTGAACTTTCTTAAGGCAATTATTTCAACTTTTGGTCAGGCAATTGGTAAATTTCCATTTTTGGGAGATCAGTTACTAAAAAAAATTGTGCTCCTTTGCTTTTCTCATGTTTTCTTCATCATTTGGGGAAATTTTTTCTTTTTTTCTTTTCTTTTAATTTTATTTGTATGTGTGTTGTTTGAAGTCTTACATAGGCATCTTTACATTTGAAGAAAGAGTCATCTTCTCCAGTCTTTACAGACCGACTTACTCAATGCATCAATTCTTGGATATTTTTTGCTCTAATTGTGTGCTGGAAAATTTTCACTGAATTCCCAGACTCACACATAAATACTCTTACCCATGGGTGGTTGTCAAAATTGATGCACGATGGTCAGATGATCATAGAAAATTTTATTTCTGCCATCTGAGGTCACTACGATTAAAAAATTATTATATAGTAATTATAACATTCTTACCATTTTCAGTTGAAATGCTTCTTACTCAAAACTCCTTTATTTTAGAAGTATCTTGGCATGGTAGAAGGTGCGGCAGCATGTTGTTTATTTTTCTATAAACATCTTATGGTGAAATATATAACAATAATTCATAGGAATGGTGTTTATTGTGATTAATGATATAATCATATATACTGTTTTACCATCCAACAAATCATTTGGTAATTTACATTTATCTTAAACCATTTTATTTCAATCAGCCAAGTTTACTTGCTGTATTAGTTCATTTTCAGCTGCAGATAAAGATATACCCAAGACTGGGCAATTTACAAAAGAAAGAGGTTTCGTGAACTTACAGTTTCACGTGGCTGGGGAGGCCTCACAATCATGGGGGAATGCAAGAAGAAGGAAGTCACATCTTACGTGGATGGCAGCAGGCAAAGAGAGCTTCTGCAGAGAAACTCCCCTTTTTAAAACCATCAGATCTCATGAGACTTACTCACTATCACAAGAACAGCAAGGGAAAAACTCACCCCCATGATTCAGTTACTTTCCACTTCATTGCTCCCATGACACGCAGGAATTGTGGGATTCAAGATGAGATTTAGTTGGGGACACAGCCAAACCATATCACTTGCTTTTTCAAGAAAAGAGAGAATAAAATTCTTAGATATCACTGGAGTCAAAATAATGGCATAAAACCTGTGGGTATTTATGTCTTACATTACTAGATATTTTCTATGTAGGACTTTAGAAAACAGGTTTTTGTCAGTGTTTCTTGTACAACCCTCTCTGATTATATATTTGTGCTTCTATCCATAAAATGCAATTAAAAGAAATTTTTAAAAATTTTTAAAGAAATTATCTTCAGTATATCTGTATGTTTTTCTACATGTTTTTGTTAAACTATCTATTACATGCTGAATAATACCCTTGAATAAATCAGTATTAAAGGAGTCAGGAATATGCACCTAATTTTTTCTAAACATACAAAAGCAAAGACTGTTTGTTTTTCTAGGTTTATAAGTCAAAGATTAGGCAGTTTCACTGTTTAATTTGGCAAGTTGAACATCTGGCTTTAGGACATTTCAATATATCTACTGAAGTAAATTAGTCAAGGATGCTAGGATAACTACTTCATCTAGTTACTATAATAGCATCTTGTTGCCTTCAAAAAATGCATTACTGTGTCCTCAGGAATACATATCTGGACAGATGTGGGGAGAATGTCTCATTGCAGTAGCTATAGACCTAATTGAGCTGAAGGATTTCCAACTTTCATTTACCCTTGTTCATATATGGAAAGAAGTATGTTCCACTAAATAACTGATATTTGAGGATTTTATTATCTTCATTTGCGAAGAACATAACATTATTTTCCCTCCACAATGTAGTTTAAAGTAAACAACAAAAGCCATTTGAATGAAAACATCACAGAGCTCTTCTATATTTTTGGTTTTAGTGGACAGATTCAATTTTATATTATGATCTTCCTTGCCTTTCAGAACCGCATTATTTCCAAGTCTTAGTGGTTGAAAGGAATCCAGCTTTCTGTTTCATTTTTGATAGTTTCCCAAATGTAATCTCAGAAATGTTTTCACTTTATAGATGACAAAATAGAAATCTAAATTGATTCATTGATTCTTTCGACAAATACTTATTTAGTGCTTAATGTTTGCCAGTACTGCCACTAGGTCTACAGCATTGAGAATAAAACATCCATCTGTTTACATGGAATTTTCATTCCTGGGAAGCAGAGGTTTCAGTGAGCTGAAAATGCACCATTGCACTCCAGCCTGGAAACAGAGCAAGACTCTGTCTCAACAACCACCACCACCACAACAACGAAGAAGAAGGAGGAGAAGAAATAGACAAGAAAGGCTACTTTGAACAGGGGATGTTTGAGCTCCAATCAGAAAGACCAATAGAAATCAGTAAATAGAGGAAAAGCTTGAGAATTTACAAACAGAATGGATTTGCCATTAAAGAGATAGAGGATACAACAAAAAATAAAATAAAACAAGCAATAACATAAAATAAAAAAGCAAAGATGTAAACAGGCATAAGTAGTGGTTTTTGCCTACATTTTTCTACTCTCCATCTCAATACATCCTTGTTGCAAAAGCTTAAAAAGATGAATGGAAAATGCCCTACTTTAAGCCCTCCATACCTCTACTTTTTCCCCAAATTAACTGCTACTAATAGAATTTTTTGAGCATTTGTCAAAAAATTTTCTGCGAATGTGTACACACACACAAACACATACACACATTTCTAAATGTATTCAACAAACTGGATCAAATTCTATATTCTGTTCTGGAATTTTCCTTTTTCTGCTAAAGTGCCCTTAAGGCTTAGTGACTAATGTATATCAGAAGATCTTAGCCTATACTAGTCCTCTTAATAATTACATAATATTTTACAGTCTGAGTATATTATTACACTTAAATATCCTTCTACTGATTAGCATTCAAGTGGTTTCGAATGTTAACTATTTAAAGTTATGCTGCAATTGATTTTCCTGAATGTATATCTTTATTCCCATTTGCAAGCATTCCTTAAGAATGGAGTAATCGACATAGGATTTTTGAATTAGAGTACATGTAAAATTTTGATTTGGGTATAGATATTGTCAGTTTTCTATCAGTAAAAACCCACAATTTTAATATTTAACTATCTTGGGGAAAAAATGTCAGTCTCTCCACAGCCTTTCCATGACTGTTATCAATTATATATGTTTGACCCAATTGAAAGCTAACACATAGTAAATCGTTTTTATTAGCATTTTCCCAGTACAGTTGAGCCTCTTTTTGTGCATTGATGATGTTTTATATATATATTGTCCTCTGTTAATTATGCATTTGTTTTATTTTTTATTTGTTCATTTGAAAATAAGATTTTTATTTATTTATAAAAAAATTAAAACTATATGGCACTTTATATCAGTCTACTATTAACAAGAATGTACGGTTTACATGTACAAGTATCCAAACTTAAACATTTACTAATTTTTCTTGTTCACAATTATATCTTATGGCTTTACCTTTCCTCTTTATTGTGGAATCATAATGTATCTTTTGAAAATGTACCTCAAATAATTCCTCCAGAAATGTGTCTGTGGTCATAAACCTTCTGAGTCTTTACATGTGAATATATAATTTTACTCTCCCTTTTGAATGGCATTATTGCCTAGTATAGAATTCTATGCTTAAAAGCATTTTTCTGTAGAACTTAGCAAATATTTTTTCCACTGTTTTCCAGTATTCGATGTTATTTTGTTGTTCATTCTTTTGTAGATAACTTGGGTTCTTTTTCTTTCTGGATATGTTTTGGGTGCCGTTACTGTTGGCATAATGAAATTTTATCACAATGTATATAACTAGATGTTAAGAAACTAGTTTAGAAGTAGATATTTTTATTTAAGTCTGTGGTCATTATTTGGGCTCTTATGGTATGAACACTCATGTGTTTCTTCAGCTATCTGAAGTCTTTTATTAAGTATTTGATCTTTCTTTACCCTATTTTTTATACTGTCTTCTTTAACAAATTCTATAAGATCCTGGAGGATACACTCTCTCAAAATTACCTTTGAACTTTATTCTCATATCTTACATGGTTTTGATTTTTTTGTGATCAATGCTTGGTCTTGGCTTAATTATTTAGCAGACAAATTTGTGGTTTAAAATAGTTTCTTTCATGTTATTCTTTCCCGATTTTTTAAATTTTTATTTCAAATGTAAGGGGTACATGTGCAGGCTTATTATCTAGATATATTGTGTGATGCTGAGGTTTGGAGTACAAATAATCCCATCACCAGGGTACTGAGTATAGTACCCAATAGGTAGTTTCTCAATCTTTGCACTTCCCTTTCTACTCTAGTAGTCCCCAGTTTCCATTGTTGCCATCTTTATGTCCATGAGTATCCAATATTAGCTCCCACTTACAAGTGAGAATATTCAGAATCTTGGTTTTATTTTCCTGCATTAATTCACTTAAAGTGATGGCCTCCAGGTGCATCCATGTTGCTGCAAAGGATATTACTTCATATCTTTTTTTTTTTTTTTTTTTTTTTCTGAGACGGAGTCTTGCTCGTCGCCAAAGCTGGGGTGCAGTGGCATGATCTCGGCTCACTGCAAGCTCCACCTCTGGGGTTCACGCCATTCTCCTGCCTCAGCCTCCCGAGTAGCTAGGACTACAGGCGCCCGCCACCCGGCTAATTTTTTGTATTTTTTTAGTTGAGATGGGATTTCACTGTGTTAGCCAGGATGGTCTCGATCTCCTGACCTCATGATCCGCCCGCCTCAGCCTCCCAAAGTGCTGGGATTACAGGCATGAGCCACTGCACTATGTCTATTTGGGCTCCTTTTTCGTTCCATATGAATTTTTAAACAGATTTTTTTCTGTTAATAGTTCTGTGGAAATTGATGTTGGTGTTGTGAGAGGAATAGGCTTGAATTTGTAGATTACTATCAGCTGTATGTCAATTTTAACAACATTGATTCTTCTAATCTGTGAACACACAATGTTTTTCTAATTGTTTGTATTATCTATGATTTATTTTAGCAGTGTTTTTTTGTTTTACATGTAGAAATCATTCAGTTCTTGGATTAGCTGTATTCCTAGGTGTTAAAGAGGAGGAAGGGGAGAAGGAATGGAATAGAGGATGCTCTGTGGCAACCCAGGTTTATTGAGCAAAGACCTGCAGAAGGGGACACCAGCCAGCACCAGAGCTCACCCCTTCTTACCAATGGAATAGTTATAGGCACAGGGAGGGAGTCCTGGCATTGTTACACAGCGGGCTGGGGCAGTGTGGTTAGCTGCTAAGGAAGGAATTTTCTGTGGTCAAGCGGCTAGGCCTGGGATTTCTCCGACAGGATGTTTCTTATGGCCCGAGCCCTAGTGGAATTTTTCACTCTGACCAGGGTTTGCAAAATGATGAGGATTTACAAAATAGTGCAGCTTGAGGTAACGCTAGTTATTTGTTTTGTTTGTGTGGCTATTGTGAATGGGATTGCATTTTTGATTTGGTTTTTAGCTTGGACATCGTTGGTGTATAGAAATGTTACTAATTTGTGTACAATGATTTGGTATCTTGAAACTTTACTGAAGTTTTTTTTTTTTAATTATTTTAATAAGTTCCAGGAGCCTGTTGGCAGGAAGTTTAGGGTTTTCTAGGTTTAGAATCATATCTGTGAAGAGAAATAGTTTGATGTCTTATTTTCCTATTTGGATGCCTTTCACGTCTTCCTCTTGACTGACTGTTCTCACTAGCACTTCCAGTACTATGTTGAATAGTAGTGGTGAGAGTGGGCATCCTTGTCTAGTTCCAGTGTTCAAGGGGAATGTTTCCAGTTTTTGCATGATACGGTTTGGCTGTGTCACCATTGAAATCTCATCTTGAAATGTAGTTCCCATAATCCCCACGTGTCATGGGGTGGACCTGGTGGGAGGTAATTGAATAATGGGGACTGTTACCTCCATGCTGTTCTCACTATAGTGAATGAATTCTCATGAGATCTGATGATTTGATAAAGGGCTTTTCCCCACTTCACTCTGCATTTATCCTGGCTACTGCCATGTGAAGAAGGATGTGTTTGTTTCTCTTCTGCCATGGTTATAAGTTTCCTGAGGTCTTTTGACTTTGCTTCTGTAGCCCTGTGCACTTCTGTTGGCAAGTTTTATATCAGGCTGTACTGTAAGATCTATCAGCCAGTGGATGGCAGTTATAATTAAGAGATGGCTGAAACCCACATGGCTGAGTATACACTTTATTCTTGTTTACTGAGAGAAGCTCTCTGTTGCCTCAGGCAGTGGGCTGATTTGTGGAATGCACAGTGGCTTTAGCTCCCTCCTCAGGGAAGCTGGGGTTATCCTGGCAAGAGCTAGATCAAGCAAATCTATCTACAGGTCCCCCATTGGCAGACATAAACACCAGCAGCTAAGAAGAATCCAGTGGGTAGCCATCAGGTGCCCGGATCATTGCCTGGGCATGCAGCTTAGAAACCTCCTTAGCCCCAGGTTCTCTGCACAGGGATAGGAGAGCAGCCTAAACTCCTTATCAGGAGAGTGAGCGTTCCAGATGCCTGGAGATCTACCTGCATGTGGAGCAATAAGGGTTCCCTGCTCCACACACACACACAGGAGGGGTGGAGTTACTCAGACTGCTGACCCAAGTCAGCTGGTGCTATGAATCCCTGGTGATCTGCCTGGGCATGAAGCAGAGAAGGCCTTCCTGCACCAGAATCTCTACACAAGAACTATGTGGCATATCAGGCTCCTGATTCAGGCGAGTGGATGCTCCAAATGCCTGGAAATCTGCCTGGGGGTGGAGCAGAGAGGGCCCTGCCGTAGCAGGATCTCAGCAGTAAGGCTACGGCACACTGTAGTGGTACACATAGACGGGTTATAGGTCACCGAGCTGGCCCTGGCTGCAAGTCTTCCAGCCCAGGAGAAATTGCCACTGTAGCAGCTCTTCTCCCACCCTACACTTGCAAAGAGCACAAATCCAGCATCTACTTCTGAGGTGCTTTCCACAGTTCCCATTGTGGAGGCCTCTACTCCACTCCAGAGTAGGTGCTCCAGTATTTGACCCAAGACTGAAATGCCTGAGCAGCCACAGTGCTGGGTCGCCAAAGAAGGGCTGCCTTTGTATGTGCCCAAATTAAAAATGGCATCCTACTCTTAGTCGCGGATCAGGGAAAACGTCTGCAAATTTTTCCTGGTGCCTTTCCCTCATAGCATCTTCAAGCCTCTTACCATATTAGTTCTAGGTCTTGGGAGAAACAAAGTGCTCTCCCTTGGCGTGGGTTGTTTGGATCCACAGTGGAAAGGTGAGTCACGGTGGGGGAATCTCTGCCCCTCTCAGGTACTGGGGCTTCACTCACTTTTATCAGCTAGACAATGTCACAGGGGCTGTTTGCCAGCATTCTGCTCCCTGGGGTCTGGCATATACTTCCTAATTCCAGTGGATTCCTAATTTTCTTTTTGAATTCAATTTCACAGAGTTGATTTTTATGCACTATCTTGCCATTTCCAAGTGGCTGAAGCATGCTGAAAACCTCTAACCCACCATCTCGGAGGAAAAAATGCTGGATTTGTTATTATCATTGTAGTTGTTTGTTGTCCTCAAATTTTTGATAATTATACATTTTGTAATATTTTTGTTCATAAATCCTATTTACCTCCATATTTTCTCTGTGACTTACAAAAGCTTATGACTTAAAAAGAACTTATGGTGATTTTAGAGGGAAAGGTAAATATTGTGTTGGTAGCTTTTCATCTAGATATCAAAAACTATACTCCCTTCTCAAGGTCAGTAGATAGACTTCATCTCCAATGTCAACACTATTTTAGCCTGGTGACAAACAGCACTCCTTAATACAATTGGTGGTGGCGGAAAAGGAAGGAGAATAGGCTTAGCTGTTGCATCTTAATATGTTAAAGTAGGTAATCATTTTAATGAGTTAATTAGTGAAATATAGACTTTAAACTCCTGTGAATCTTTTTTTTTTTTTTTTTTTTTTTTGAGTTGGAGTTTCTCTCTGTCGCCCAGGCTGGAGTGCAGTGGTGCGATCTCAGCTCACTGCAACCTCCGTCTCCCGGTGTCAACCATATCTTTAGTCATTCATTCACAGTTGTTATTTATTTATTTATTTTTGGCTTATTTTATTCATACATCTGATCCTGTTTGATTTCTGTTGTTCAAAGACTCCTTAATATTTCCGATCCATTGATGTAATTATTCCTACTTCTTCTAGAATTTTATAGGTTTTTTAACTGGCTTCTTACTGAAGTTCAGAAATGAGAGCATATAGACATAAAAGCTCACTTTATTATAGGATCCATTTTTCCTCAAAGGATCATTTTACTGAATAAAAGCATACACACAGAAATGTATGTCATAGGTAAACATTATAATAAATATTCATGACATGAAACTGCTTGGTCAGCAACACCTCAATTAAAAGTGGAACATTAACAGTATTTCAGAAGTCTCCCTGTGCCTTTTCTCATTGATTATCCTTCTCAATGTAAATAGTCTCCTGACTTATAATATGACAGAAAAGTTCTGATATATGTGACTTTTGTATAAATGAAATCATCTACTATAAAATGTTCTATTTTCTTGGCGTCTTTTGCTCAACACTATGCTGTGAGATTAATTTATGCTGTTTGTTGTATCAATAATTAATTCTCATTGCAAAATATACATTTATTCATAAACACATATAATCCATAAACATATTGCATGTTGAAGTCCTATACTTTATTTTTAATGGCCATTTGGATTTATCCTGTTTGGACTTATATCATTAATACAATCATGCACATCCTTGTACATGTCTTCATAGAGAATGTACATTTGTTTCTCTTAGTTATATATATAAGAGTGAATTTGCTTCTATGTAATCTTATGTTCAGCTTTAGTAAATACTCCCAGTCTTCTAAAATATCTACCACGTTAAATCACTCCATCAATATATGAAATTGCAAATATTCTATATCCTAGTATTTTCTATCTTATTTTAAAATTTATCCATTTTTTTCTGAAGAAGTAGTGGCATTGAATTGTTTTTAGCTTTTTACATGTAATGCAATTTGTCTTAAATAAATACAATGGCACCACCAGTAAGATTTATCTTACACTCAGAATGGTAACCCTATCATTGTTTCGTTTTTCTTGATAATTAATATAGGTGAACATTTTTGTGTTTGTTCTCTTTAGATATTGTCTTTTTTTTAAAGTATCACATACTTTTTTTATGCATTTGATCTTTTTATTTTAAATGATTATGAATACATAGTTGTGCATATTTATGGAGCACATGTGCTCCATAAAATAAAAAAAATAAATAAAATTAATAAATAAAAACAAAATATCATTTCATTAATGATATTTATTATACATATAAATATTATTCCATTAATTCATTTTATTAAAATTTTATTTATTGTGCCACAGTGGTTAGCAAATATTTTGCAAAAATTCAATTCAGGAAAAATATGTACTGTTGTTATAAAACACTCATCATGTAAAAAATTATACTTCTTCCATTACTGAAATAAATATTTACGAGCACATTTAAGTATTATTTTATCTGATTAAAGATGGGTTTTATTTTGTGCTACAACTGGAGAAACTACATAACTTGTGCTTACTACAGTGGCATATAATTCCAATGACAGCCCTTAGCTGAGTTTTCTGAGTAGTGTTTCTTTGAAGCTTCTTATTCAGAGACTACTATCTGTCTTTAATTGACTGATATTATGAACTAGTAAATTGTTAAATACGGTTTGTCTCATACAGCCTCAAAAATTTTATATAACGAACTTTTTTCACTTCAAATGAATTAAACTAATGGACACTATACAGAGAAATAATCCTCAGCTTATTTAAAATAAAACATAAATATTTTGTTACCTGTTTTTTTTTTAATGTAGCTTAAATTTTGCTTTGAAAATTATTACCTCAACTGATGAGAAAAATGAATCTCCAATGTGTTAATCTATGAGTCATCTTTTCAATCAAGTTTCTGGGTTACTTGGATATCCCAATGGGAAAAGAATGACTCATGAAATTCTGTAAATAAAAATCATTCTACAAACAAAAATCAATTTTGAATGGACCATAAAATTAAGTGTAAAAAGTTAAACACACACATACACATCACGTACAGAGTAATATTCTGAGAAAAAAAAAAAAAAACAAAACACTGGAAAGCATCTTCATGATCTTCTATATAAAAGTACTGCCCATCAAAAATACTTGATATATAATACTGCATGAAAATCCAGATCCCTGTCTATCAAAAATACATTAAACAGTATAAAAGCAAGTGATAAAGTGGGTAGAAAAATTGACATCATTTATGAAGTAACATATCCAGACTATAATAATAACTTCTTCAATTTAAGTTTTAAAAATATACAACTCAATACAAAAGAAGGCAAAAGTGATGAGACAGGATAAAAAGGGGATAGATAATAGGCACAAACCTACAATTTGAGAGAGAGAATAAGATGTAGTGTTCAGTAGCACAATGGGACAACTCTACTTAAAAATAATGTATTGTATATTTCAAAATAATTTAAAAAGTGGAAGCAATCCTGAGAAAAATGAACAAAGCTAGAGGCATCACATTACCTGACTTCAAATTATACTACAAGACTATAGTAACCAAAACGCATGGTGGTGGTATAAAACTAGAACATAGATCAATGGAACAGAACAGAGAACCCAGAAATAATGCCACATGGTTACAGTCAACCTATATTTGTCAAAGAGCACATGGTTACAGTCAGCCTATATTTGTCAAAGCTGATGAAACACACACTGAGGAAAGGACACTCTGTTCAATATATCGACTTGAAAAAATTGGATTGCCATATGCAGAAGAATGAAGCTGGACCTATATTTCTCACCATATACAAAAATAAACTCAAGATGGATTAAAGATTTAACTGTACAACATGAAACTATATACTAGAAGAATATCTGAGAAAAATTCCTCTGGACACTGGCCTAGGCAAAGAATTCATGACTAAGACCTCAAAAGCACAAATAACAAAAACAAAAATTGACAAACATAACTTAATTAAACTGAAAAGCTCCTGCACAAAGGAACCATCCAAAGAATGAACAGATAGTCTTTAGAATAGAAGAAAATAATTGCAAACTATGCACGCCACAAGGGACTAATATCCAGATTCTACAAGAAACTCACAGAATTCAACAACAAAAATACAATCCCATTAAAAAGTGGGCAAAGGATATGAACAGACATTTTCAAAAGAAGACATACAAATGGTCAATAAAAATGTGAAAAATATTTAACCTCACTAATCAGAAAAAATGCAAATAAAACAACGACATACCATCTTACACAGTAAGAATGGCTGTTATTATAGAGTTAAAAAAACAGATGTTGGCAAGGATAAGGAGAAAAGGGAATGCATATAGTTTGTTGGTGGAAATGTAAATTAGTGAAATATCAATAGAAAACAATATGGAGATTTCTCAAAGAACTAAAAATAAAGCTACCATTCAATCCAGCAATTCCACAACTGAATATCTACCCAAAAAGAAAAGAAATTATTTCATAAAGTGGATACCTGCATTCATATGTTTGTTTATAGCAGCACTATTCACAACAGCAAAGATATAAAATCAAACTCGTGCTCATCAATGGATGACTGCATAAAGAAAATGTGATATATATCTATAGATAGATACAGATACATATATCTATATCTAGATATTGATGTATATATATCTATATCTAGATAGACATATCTATATATATATATCTCATATATATATCTAGATTTAGATATATGTATATCTCCCATTTTCTTCATGTAGTCATCCCTAAACATACAGCTAGGATATATGTATTAATTAACATATATATGTATCTATTTATCTATCATATTATTTTTTAAGGCTGAGTAATAGTCCATTGTGGTGTATATACAGCCATTAAAAGGAATGTCATAAAAAAGAATGAAATCTGGTCTTCTGCAGTAACATGCATGGAATTTGAGGCACGCTCTTAAGTGAAGTAACACAGAAAATTATAGTCTGGAGGTCATTAACTTAAGTGAAGTAGCTCAGAAAATGAAAGTTAAACACCACATGTTCTTACTTGTAAGTTGGAACTAAATAATGTACACATAGACATAGAGTGATACAGTGTAGAATAATAGACACTGGATACTTGGAGACTTGGAGGCAGCCGGGTAAGGGAGGGTAAGGGAGGAGAAATTACTTAACAGGTACAATGTACAATGCTTGGTTAGGGTTACACTAAAACCACAAACTTCACCACTACGCAATATATCCATGAACAAAATTGCACTTATACACCTAAATTTATACAAATCATTTTTTTAAAGCATATAATTGGAACATTCATAATGCAAAGAAATGATAAATGCTTGAGGTGATAGATACTCCAATTTTACTGGTTTGATCATTATACATTGTAAGCTTGTATCAAAACATCACATGTGCTCCACAAACATGCACAACTATGTACTCACAATAACTTAAAATAAAAAGATTAAATGTAAAAAGCTGTATGTGATACTTTACAAAAGGCAATATCCAAAGGCAACAAACACAAAAATGTTCACCTATATTAATTACTAAGAAAAACAAATTAAATCCAGGAAGACACAGGGATAGACTTTAATTCTCATCTGTAATTCCCTCCTTCTAAACATTCTGTTCATGTTGTATGTACTCGATGGTATCTTCTCCCAAGTTATCCTGACATGGGATGTTACTTTCTCACAACAAGACACTTATTAATGGCTACACATGGTTTTTGGTTTTCATGTGTAGATGTCCAATTTTATTCCTCACTATGAATTTGTTTCTCTATCATGTACTTCAAATATACAACTTCCTGATTTTGTCACTATGGGACTGGTCAGGAGATGTTAGTGCCCTCTGACTCTTTGTCTAGTTGACTCTGTGTCAGTATTACTGCAGTTTTGATTAACAATCTACAATAATAGGCATAGGTAATACTTTGGAGAAAAAATTATTTCCTTCTGAGGCCCCAAATAATAACCCAGAACATTGAGGAATTCCAGCTTATGTGGCATTATTGAATATGTTTTTCAATATTGTATTGATGCTCTAGGCATCTAGTAGAATTTCACATTTTAAATTGAGTAAAAGTTTAATTGTTTCTGCTTTGGTCTATAAATTAGTACCAAGTCAATTGGTGAAATATGCCTCAATATTCTTTAATTCGACAAATATGATCGAGTACCTAGGTTTATATAGCCCTTTATAGAAAGAATTATCTCGATATCATTATTGAATAGACTTCTGCTATCAATATTTATTTCTTCTCTTATATCTGAAATGAATTATGTGGTTGAATGAATCTGAACTTTGAAATCAGACAGACATGACTGTCATTCTTAACTTCATCCAAAAACTGAGTGATTTTGACTATGTAATAACCCTAAATCTTTCTGGTCTTTATTATCCTTAAAACCATCTGACATACATACCCTTCGATTTTAAGTGAATGTTAAGGGAGATCATATATACACTAATTAGCAGAGTATATAAAATGGGAGTGAATGTACTAGATATTTTTAAAAAAAAACTTTTTTATTCTCAAGTAAACATTTTAGTGTTAGAATGTTGAAAGGATCCGGTGAGGTTTGAGGATTAAGCAAATGTTCCTGATTTCCTTTTCTCACTCTCAGTTAAGACAAATAATATGGAAGGGTCTCCCAAGGAGGTACAAGTTGTGACAAAGTGTGGATGATGTTATATCAGGTTCACTAGAAATTCATGTCATGAAGGTTTACTGATTGCCCCTTTTGCTAGATACAGAAAATCTTCATGAAGACCAGCTAGATGAGAGCTGCAGGTGTCCGTAGTCTTTATATAGGTAGTAAATTATTACTCTAAAAATAATTCAGAATTTCTCTGAGACAAAATCACAAATTGAACACATTTTAAACTATCAATACATGAGAAATAAAGAAATAATGTTAAAAGATTAATAATATAAAAGCTTAATCTAATTTTTTTCTTACATTCAAAATACTAAAGAGATAAAGGAAGAAATCACATCTAGGATGAGGTTTTGTACTTTACATTGTTAATATAATGCATTGCACTGAGAGATGTACTAATATTAACTATCTTCCTTCATCCAATTTGTTGTGTGGTATTATTTATTTCAATACACTCTTGGATTTTAATTGTGCATAATATTGTTGTGTTCATATTTATTAGCAAAATTAACCTATACTTTTCTTTTTTGGAGTTGTGTTTGTTCACTTAAGTTTTCAAAGTATTGTAATAGTATGTTTTCTGGATACAAGAGCAATATCTAAAATAAATAGCATTTATTTCAACCAGAAATCAATTATTTATTCTTAATATGTTAGGACTAAAACTAGGCAGATATATGTAAAATTTGGTAGAGCTAATTATCAAACTGCATTTATAAAAAAAGAGATATAGAAAAGGACATAATAGAGAACCATGCCAACTTCACATTTGGGATTGTTCAACATTACAGGGATGCATTACATAATTTCTCCATAAATTAATCTGCAGGTTTTAGGAATGTTCATTTAAAATGCCTAAAATTGTTGGAGAGTGCTATTAAAAATGATTATAAAAATACATGTAGAAGAGTAAAGCTAAGGCCATATTGAAAAAATAAAACAAAAAAAGGGAGGTTTTTTTAATCTTGTGATAGCCACATTTACTGTAACATTATATTAATTTAAACTATGTGATATGACTATAGAAAAAGGCAACGAAACAGAATAGAGAAACCAAAAATGTGTTTGTAAGATAGAACAAGTTTTCTTGAAGAAGAAAACATCCACACAAAGGAAAGAGGTAAATTGGACTAAATAAAAATAAAGCTTGTGTTCAACAAAAGACAATATAATTAAAAATGCAAATAAGGAAGGAGTGTTGTATATAATCTCTGAAGGATTAGCATTTCATCACATCAGCAAGAAAGTAACAAGCTTGGCCAGGCATGGAGGCTCACACTGGTAATCCCAACGCTTTGGGAGACCAAGGTGGGCGGATCACCTGAGGTCAGGAGTTTGATACCAGCCTGGCCAACATGGCAAAACCCCATCTCCTCTAAAAGTACAAAAATTAGCCGGGCATTCTGGTGCATGCTTGTAATCCCAGCTACTCGGGAGACTGAGCAAGAGAATCGCTTGAACCCGGAAGACAGAGGTTGCAGTGAGCCAAGATCCTGCCATTGCACTCTAGCCAGGGGGACAAGAGCGAGAAACTGTATTAAAAAAAAAAAAGAAAAAGAAAGTGACAAACTCTCTAATAGAAAAATAGGCTAACGATATAGACAAGTTGTAGACTTTTAAAATAAACAATGAAAATTTATTTCTGACAGTTTTGGAGGCTGAAAGTACAAGCTTAGGGGTCTAGCATGATTGGATATTCATTTGCCTGTTTCCTTCCTAACATGCTGCAGTTAGCAGTTGCTGTGTTTCTTCACCTAAAGCCCAGTGCCTACAGAGTAGTGGATTTCACATGCCTACAATTTTTCCTTTTTCAGTTGAAAGGTGGTAATTGGCAATGCTTCTCCATTATTTTTATTATTCTCTTTTCATTGAGCTTTCTTCATCCTCTGCATTGAGTGAATTCTGAGTTTCCTGTTGGCATCCTGAATGAAACAACCAATAATGATCATATTCTAGATACAGAAAATTGTGCCAGGTATATTTTTATCTCATTTAATTACTTTAGCAACAATTTGGAGCATGCAGCCATATATCTATTACAGAGGTTGCAAAACGAACAAACAAACAACTCAGATCCTACATCTAGGGATTTGAGTTTTAACCCAGTTTAAATTGTCACTAAATCTTTCCACTAAACCAAACTACTTATTAAGTAAAACTGGCATATATGGATTTGGAATAGATACGACTAACTCTTGGTAAACAGGCACCTTAATATACATTTTCCCAAAGCATCACAGTCTTTGGTCCTCTACTCCAAGCCTGCTCTGCAGATACATTTAATTTTTTCTTTACTCCCAGCAATGGGAAAGTTTTTGTCATTCCATTTTATTCTTTCAGAACTTTTAGAAATTATGATCCTACCTCTCTACTAACTATATTTTCACCAAGTGCTTTTTAATCTAACTGTTCTCTGACAATATTTTCTACCATGCATCTTCTTGGCTAATTTCTACTTCTCTTTTGTTCACTTATTCTTCCTCTCTGTCCGGTATATTGTGGTATAAATCTAATCTAACTTGTATGGGAGTGAGGCTTCTCTTGAACGGGAGATCATTCACTTATGATTGGTGATGGTGTGTCATGAAGGATATTCAGGCTGATGTGCCGTGACCTTCCTTTGATTATCCAGGGCTACTTCTATAATAATTCCATCAAGACATGTCAGAATGCACTGCAGATACAGGCATTTAATCTCCTGTACCATGTCTCTATCCTATGTTGAACAGAAATTCCCCATTTTAATTAATTGCCCGTACAGGCCATGGAGGCATTTGATCAGAACACCCATAGTCACTGTCACAGTATCGTATTGCAGATAATGTTTTTTCGTCCCTTTAAATCCTTCTGGAACCTGAAGAAAGATGAACTTGAACTTACTGGGGAAGTTGCTGAACCAAATATATTTTCTCAAATAGTTTCATATAGAAATATACCATTTTTATATGACTGCTCAGATTTTACTAGCTATGGATTATGAGGTAAGGTAGCTTTTATATAGTGAAAGAAAACCAATCTTCAAATAAAAAGACCAAGGACTCAAGTTTGGTTAAGTCATTTGTATATATTTATAAAACTCCTTGAACTGAAGTTTATTCACCTATAAAACTGTTCTGGAAATTATATTCACCCAATATTCAATGAGTATCTACTATTAACCATACCCAGCATTAACGCTGATAATAAAGCAACAAAAGATTTTCAATAAAGGGCCCTGACTTTAGAGGAAAATAGACAATAAAGAAAAAGTATTTCTAGAACATGTGGTGGAAGCAGTCCTCTGAAGAAATATTAAATGGGTTGTAGAGTGGATAGTTAGTGCTGCGTGGAGGGGGGAGGAATGTACTCATATAGAGCATTAAGAACCTCTTTGCTGCAGTCACATTTGACTGTATGTTAGTTTCCTATTGGTGCTGTAACAACTTGACACAAAATCTATAGCTTTAAAAAACACAAGTGCATTATTTTCCACTTTCTCAGGTGATCAGAAGTTCTAAAATGGGTCAGCAGGCTCTAGGAGAAAATCCGTTTCCTTATATTTTCTACCTTCTAAAGGCCACCTGCATCCCTTTGCTTGCAGACCCAACTTCATTTTCCAAAGCCAACAATGGCATCTTGCAGTCTCCCTCTCTATCTTTCTGCTTCAGTAGTCACATAGCCTTATGTGACCTTCCCGTCTCCCTCTAATAAGAACCTTGTCATTACCACTGAGCTTACCTTGGTAATCCTGAATAATCTCCCCTTCTCAAAACCCTTAATTTATTCACATCTGCAGAGCCATGTTTAGCGTATAAATTATATGCAAGTTCTGGGGATTAGTACTGGACATTTTCGTGGGGATGATGGGGGTTATTTATCCTGCCTTAAATGATAACCTAAAAAAAATAAGTTAACATACCTAGCAATATCTGAGGAAAAGCATTTCAATCAGAGTAAACAATAAAACAGACTTAAAAGTCAGCTCACACTTGGGAATCTGAGCAATAAATAGACACTAGTGCATCTGGAAAAGAACAAGTGAAGAAGAGGTGGATAAGAGACATGTTTGGGAGGGCAGGGAGGTGGATAGGATGGAAAATAATGTAGGGACTTAGAGAAATTTGCTCTGAGATATATGATATGGTTTTGAACAGAGGAAGACTGTGTTTTGACATATTTAACAATGATGTCTTATTTCGTGATGGAAAAATAGAGGGCAAGAATAGAAAAGGGGAGATTAGTTAGAAGTCTTTCTCAATAGTCCAGGGAAAATATGATGGTGGCTTGTATCATTGAGGGATTGTCACAGTGAGGGTGACATAAAATGTTCACATGCTAAAAATATTTTGAAGATAGAGACCAAAGAGGTGGTGATAGATTAAAATACACTAGAACAGAATAGAATAGAATAGAATAGAATAGAATAGAATAGAATAGAATAGAATAACTTTAGATCATTACAATGTCAAACTTAAAATTCTGAGCAATAGGAAAGTCATGTGTAATATAATAACCATTAAAGGAAAATTTACATTAATATTTTCAGGACATCTTTTAATTTATTCCTATGAAATAGGCTTGCTGAATTCTTACAATTGACAGAATAGTCTTTACAACTAAATTTTCTTTTCCATCAATGAAGCTGTATGTTTGTCAAGAGTCAGTTTGGGTTATTCTTACATCTGTATGTATGAGTTTTGTTTAATATAATGAAATATGAGTGCAAAAGAAAATTACTTTATATACATAATTAAATTCAGTGACTTATACAAAAAAGTAACTATATGAAACTTTAAAAAATGACAATATAAAATACTAAGATATGTGTATTTTAAAGCCTTAGAAATCTATACTTGATTACTTCACAATTTTCATTAAATTCCTTTCCCTCTATCAAGAACGCAAGTGTGCAAATTAAAAAGGATACATTTTGGGTGTGGTTTATGCAAGAAAGACAATAGGGAACCCCAAACAATGGACTCAGACTCAAAGCAAAGATATTAACTCCAGTACAAAAGTTTTGCAAATAAACATGCAATTATATGTTATAAATTAAAATATTTATAGACTTGGTTTTTATCACAGACTCGGTTGATATCCAATCTTGCTAATGTCTAATTTGAGCACTTCCATTCTGCTTTTTCAGTTTATTGAAAAGAAAAGTAATATTATTCCAAGAAAGATCTGACAAAATATGTCTAAAATGGCTTTAGCTACATAAAATTTATATATTTTTATTAAAAATAAATACATGCCAGGAAAATTGTTTTTCAAAAAATATCAAAAGTGCTTAGTCCTCTTTCTTTAGAAAGATTTACTGATACATAAGAAAATTCTATCACTCAGTAGTCAAATAGGTAAAGCAAACACAGAGGAAATGCCAATTTATATATATATATATATATGAAAATTTCACCTTCACTAGTAATCAACAAAATGCAAATTAAAACAATAAGATTAAATTTTAACTATGATATCAGCAAAACCTAGCCAAATTATATTATGGAAATTGATTGCAAGTAGATAAAAATAAAATTCTTGTAATGCTGGTAGGGATGCTATGTTTTCTAGCCTTTCCAAAATACTACATAAAATATTCATACCATTTCACATAATTTATCACTCTGTGACATCCATCTTAAGGGGATATTCATAAAATTACAATAATATTTATACACAATAATGTTTGTTGCATCATTTTATATAAATAAAAAATGTTGGAAACAATGTGACAGTTCAAAATTAGAATTATTGAATAAATCATATCAAATACATATGGCTTATTGTCCAGGAACTAAAAATGGAAGATGCAAATAATTTTAAGTGAAAAAAAAAATTGGAGACAGGGCAGAGCAAGACGACTGAAAAATTCTATAGTGAGTGCCCATCTCCCCGCCATAGGAACCCCAAATTGAATAACAATTCACACATAAAAGCATCTTCAGTAGAACCAAAAATCGGTTTGAGCATCAGCTCAGCCACAGTAGGGGAGAGCACCAAGCATGCTCTTGGAGTCCTCAATTCCAGGCTTTAGTTCCTGCATAAAATTTTGTGACCTGCCCTTGGCCAGAAGAGAGCCCACTACCCTTAAGGGAGAGATTCAGGAATGATGGCATGTACCACAAGCTGACTGAAGAGCCCGTGGACCTTGAGTAAACACTGGTGGTGGCCAACCAGTATTCACAGTGGGCCAGGGGCTGTAGTGGCCATGGGGAGAAACCTCATTGCTTAAATAAATGGGAGATAAGAGTGGGAAAGACTTTGTCTTGTGGCTTTTGTGCCAGTTCTGCTACAGTATAATAGAGTGCCAGGTAGATTCCTAAACTTCCCATTTCTAGGCCCTGGCTTTTGGATAGTGTCTCTAGACACACTTGGGACCACAGGAAACTTGCTATCCAAAAGGGAAAGACACTAAGCTGCCTGGATTTGCCACCTGCTGATTGTAGGCCCCTTGTGTCTTGAGTAAACATAGGTGGTGGCCGGCAGTGTTCACTGTGGGCCTTCGGGGAGACCAAATGCTGAGCTGGCTTTAGCTCTGACCCAGAACAATACCAGTGGTGGTGGCCACAGGGATGCTTGTGTCATCCCTCCCCCAGCTCCAGGCAGCTCAGCACAGAGAGAGAGACTCCATTTGTTTGAGGGAAAGAAAGGGAAGAGAACAAGACTCTCTGCCTGATAATCCAGGGAATTCTGGATCTTAACCAAGACCACTTAAGGCAATACTTCTATGAGTGGCCAAAAGCCACAACATTACTGGGCTTGGAGTGCCATCTAAAGGTGATATAGTGGCAGTGGCCAAAGACTTAGATCACAACACCTAAGTTCCTTCGAATACATGGAGTCTTCCCAAGAAGGATAAGTACAAACAAGTGCAGACATTATAACTAAAATAAATACCTAATTCTTCAATGCCCAGACACAGAAGAACATCAACAAGTATTAAGACATTCCAGGGAAAAAATGACCTCTCAAAATGAACTAAAGAATTAGGTACAAGGGACCAATCCTGGAGAAATAGACATATGTGATTTTCAGGGAGATAATTCAAAATAACTGTTTTGAGGAAGCTCAAAGAAATTCAAGGAAACACAAAGAAGAAATTCAGAATTCTATCACATAATTTTAATAGAGAGATTGAAATAAACAGAATTTAGCAGGAATTCTGGAGCTGAAAATGCTATTGACAAAATGAAGAATGTTTCAGAGTCTCTTGGCAGACATGATTGAGTGGAAGAAATAACTAGTGAGCTTGAAGACAGGCTATTTAAAGATACAAAGTGAGAGGAGACAAAAAAGAATAGAAAAAATGAAGCACAGCTATACAACTAGAACTGAGTAGTGTTGTATAGTCCTATCAACAACTAGAGTTGTATAGTGTTGTATAGTCCTCAAAAAGGCAAATCTAAGAGTTATTGGCCTTTAAGAGGACATAGAGACCGGGTTAAAAAAATTATTCAAATGCTACAACAGAGAATTTTCTAAACCTAGAAAACGATATCAATATTTAAACACAAGAAGATTACAGACCTCCAAGCAGATTTAACCCAAATAAGACCACCTCAAGGAATTTAATAATCGCGTTCCCAAAGATCAAGGACAAAGAAAGGATCCTAAAAGCAGCAATAGAAAATAAAGGTTTTGGTTGTTGTTGCTTTCTTTTGTTTTGTTTTGTTTTGTTTTTTTGAGATGGAGTTTCACTCTTGTTGCCCATGCTGCAGTGTAATGGCGCCATCTTGGCTCACTGCAACCTCTGCCTCCTGGGTTCAAGCGATTCTTCTGCCTCAACCTCCCGAGTAGCTGGGATTACAGGCACGCACCACCACGTCCAGCTAATTTTGTATTTTTAGTACGGATGGGGTTTCTCCATATTGGTCAGGCTGGTCTTGAACCCCTGATGTCAGGTGATCTGCCCACCTCAGTCTCCCAAAGTGCTGGGATTGAGATATAAGATTTTACTTGTGATATAAGCCTCATGGTAACTTCAGATAAAAAAACCTCAAGAGATACACAAAAAGTAAACACACACACACACACACACACACACAATAAATTAAAGCAGACCACCAGAAAAAAATCAACTTCACAAAAAGGAAGACAGAAAGGAAGAAAAGACTACATTATGACCAGAAAACAAATAACAAAATGGCAACAGTAATTCCTTACTTATCAATAATAAGGTTGAATGTAAATGAACTAAAATCTCCAATCAAAAGACAGAGAGTGGTTGTTGAATGGATTACAAAAAAAGACTCAATGATCTGTTACCTACAAGAAACACACTTCACCCATAAGCATATATATAGACTGAAAATAAATATATGTAAAGAGATATTCCATGCAAATGGAAACTAATAAAAGGTAGGAGTAGCTTCTACTATAATTAGTATACGTCTTATAGAAAAAATAGATTTTAACACAAAAACTATAAAAAGCAACAAAGAAGGTCATTGTATAAAGAGTCAACTCAGTAAGAGGACATGATAATTGGAAATATATATGCACCCAATACTGGACTCCCCAGATATATGAAGCAAATATTTTTAGAGCAAAAGAGAGAGTTATACTCCAATACAATAATAACTGAAGACTTCTATACTCCACTTTCTGCATTGAACAGGACATTCAGACAGAAAATCAGCAAAGAAACATCAGACTTAATCTGCACTATAGACTAAATGGACCTCATAGATATTTACAGAACACTTCATCCCAGAGCTGCAGAGCACACATTCTTCTCCTCAACACATGGATCATTCTAAAGAATAGACCATATATTAAGCCACAAAACACATCTTTAAAAAATTCAAAAAATGAAATAATATGAACTATCTTCTCTGGCCACAGTATAATAAAACTAGAAATCAATAACAAGAGGAGTTTTGGAAACTATATAAACATGGAAATTAAACAATGTGCTTCTGATTGACCAACAGATCAAAGAAAAAGTTAAGAAGAAAATTTAAAAATTTCCTGAAACAAGTAAAAATGGAAACACCAATATATCAAAAACTTATGGAATAGAACAAAGCAGTGTTAAGAAGAAAGTTTATAGCAATAAGCAATTACATCACAAAAAGTAGAAAATCTTCAAGTAAATAGTCTAACAATTCATCTTAAAGAACTGGAAGATCAAGAGTTAATCAAACCTCAGATTCTTAGAAAAAAAATATTAAAGCAGACATAAATGAAACTGAAAAAGTACAAAACATCAATAAAACAAAAAGTTTGCATTTTGAAATGATAAACAAGCTCAACAAAACTTTAGCCTGACTGAGAAAAAAACAAAGAAGACCCAAATAAATAAAATCAGAGATGAAAAGAAGACATTTCAACTAACATTGCAGAAACTCAAAGGAACATTAGAGGCTATTGTGAGCAACTATTTGCTCATAAACTGGAAAACCTAGAAGAAATGAATAAATTCCTAGGCCATACAACCTACAAAGATTGAACCATGAAGAAATCCAAATCCTGAACAGACCACTAGGAAGTAATGAGATTGAAGCTGAAAGAAAAAAAAAACAACTTCCCAGCAAATAAAACCCAAGGACCCCAATGACTTCACCACTGAACTTTACCAAACATTTAAAGAAAGAATACCAATCCTACTGAAACCATTCTGAAAAATAGAGATGGAGGATATACTGTGAAATTCATTCTACATGGCCAGGAGATACCAAAACTAGTCAAAGACACATAAAATAAAGAATACTGCAGGCCAATATCCCTGATTAACACTGTTGCAAAAATTCTCAAACCAAACAAACTTCAACAATACTTTAAGAAATCATTTATCTTGACCAAGTGAGATTTATCCCAGGAATGCAAGTATGGTTTGACATATGCAAATCAATAAATGTGATACATCATCCCAACAGAATGAAGGACAAAATCTTATGATCATTTCAATTGATGTTGAAAAAGCACTTGATAACATTCAACATAACTTTATGATAAAATCCCTCAAGAAATTGGTTATAGAAGGAACATGGCTCAACAGAGTTTTCAGGAAAAACTGAAAAGCTTTCCTCTATGACCTGGAATAAGGATAACTACTTTCAGCACTGTTATGCAACACTGAACTGAATGTCATAACTATAGCACTCAGACAAGAGAAATAACTAAAGGACATCCAGATTGAAAATGAAGAAAAATTATCCTTCTTTGTAGATGATAAGATCTTATATCTGGAAAACCCTAAAGTCTTCATGAAAAAACTATTAGAACTGATAAATTCAGTTTATTTGCAGGATACAAAATCAACCTACAAAAATTAGTAGCATTTCTATATGCAAACAGTGAACAATCTGAAAAAGAAATCAAGAAACTAATTCCATTTACAATAGCTATGAATAGAATAAAATTACTTAGAAATATACTTAACCAAATAAGTGAAAGATCTCTACAATGAAAACTACAAAATATTGATGCCAGAAATTGAAAAGGACACAACAAATTGAAAGATATTTCATGTTCATGAATTGGAAGAATCAATATTACTAAAATATTTCTAAAAATTGAAAGATATTTTAGGTTCATGAATTGGAAGAATCAGTATTGCTAAAATTTTATGCAATCTACAGATTCAATGTAATTCCTATCAAAACACCATACACATTCTTCACAGTAATGAGAAAAATAATTCTAAAGTTTATAAAGAACCACAAAAGACCCAGAATAGCAAAAGCTATCTTGAACAAAAAACACAAATTGGTAATCATGTTACCCAAACTGAAATACTACTACTATAGTAACCAAAGCAGCATGTTACTTACATAAAAACCGACACATAGACAAATGGAATGAAATAGAGCTCCCAAAAACAAATACACACAACCTACAGTGAATTAATTTTTGAAGAGAGGTGCCAAAAACATACATTGGAAAAAAGAACAGTCTCATCAATAAATTGTGTTGGGAAAACTGGATATCTGTAAGCCGAAAAATGAAACCAGATCTTTATATCTTGCCATATACAAAAATCAAATCAAAATATGTTTGATTTAAATCTAAGACCTAAAACTATGAAAATTCTAAAAGAAAATATCAGGGATACTGTCTAGCACATTTGACTGGGCAAAGATTTCTTGAGTGATACCCCATAAGCACAGGCAACCAGAGCATAAATGGACAAATGGGATCACATAACATTAAAAAGCTTCTGCACAGGAAAAAAAAAAAAAACAATCAGCTAAATGAAGAGACAACCCACAGAATGGGAGAAAATATTTGTAAACTATCTGATAAGGAATTGATAATCAAAATATATAATAAATTCAAACAACTCATAGGAAAAAAAATCTAGTAATTTGATTTTAAAACATGCAAAAGATCTGAATAGATATTTCTCAAAAGAAGACATACAGATGGCAAACAGGTATACAAAAAGATGCTCAATGTCATTGGTCATCAGAGAAATGCATATCAAAACTACAATGAGATATCATCTTACCCCAGTAAAAATAGCTGTTATCCAAATGACACGTAATAACTAATGCTGGTGAGGATGTGAAGAGAAGAGAACTTTCATACAGTGTTGGAGGGAATGGAAGTAAGTACAATCACTGTGGAGAAATTTGGCAGTTCCTCAAAAAACTAAAGAACTACCATATGACCCAGCAATCCCACTGCTGGGTATATACCCAAAAGAAAGGAAATTAGTATATCAAAGAGATTTCTGCCCTCCCATGTTTATTGCAGTCCTATTCAACAATAGCCGAGATTTGGAAGCAACCTAAGTGTCCATCAACAGATGAATGGATAGAACATGTGGCACATATATACACAATGATGTATAAGTTAGTCATGAAAAGAATGAGATCCTGTCATTTCGAACACTGGTGGAACTTAAGGTCATGATGTTAAACGAAATTTGCCAAAGACAAACTTTGGACATTCTTACTTATTTGTGGGAGCTAAGAAAATTAAAACAACTGAACTCATGGAGATAGAAAGTGGAATAATGGTCACCAAAGCTTGGGAAGCACAGTGGTAGGTAGTGGTGTGAGAAGGGGAAGTGGGAATGGTTAATGGATACAAATATATACTGAGATAGAATGAGTAAGATTTAGTATTTGATAGCACAACAGGGCGACTACAGTAAATAATATTTGTTGTACATTTAAAAACAACTAAAAGAGTATAATTGGATTGTTTGCAACACAAAAAAAGATAAGTGATTGAGGTGATGAATACCCCATTGATTCTTACGCATTGTATATATGTATCAAAATATCTCATGTAACCCATAAATATATATACCTACTATATAGCCACACAAATTAGAAATTAAAAAAAGAGAAAAAGAACATGCATATAAAAGATGGAGCCGGGCGCGGTGGCTCAAGCCTGTAATCCCAGCACTTTGGGAGGCGGAGACGGGCGGATCACGAGGTCAGGAGATCGAGACCATCCTGGCTAACACGGTGAAACCCCGTCTCTACTAAAAATACAAAAAACTAGCCGGGCGAGGTGGCTGGCGCCTGTAGTCCCAGCTACTCAGGAGGCTGAGGCAGGAGAATGGCGTAAACCCGGGAGGCGGAGCTTGCAGTGAGCTTGCAGTGAGCTGAGATCCGGCCACTGCAGTCCAGCCCGGGTTACAGAGCAAGACTCCGTCTCAAAAAAAAAAAAAAAAAAAAAAAAAAAAAAAAAAAAAAAAAGATGGAAAGACATATTCCAGCACTTTGTCTTAGATGCAAATATTTGACATTTTAATTCCTTCTTTAATATTTACTAAGCTCCAAATTTTCAAAAATGATCATATATGAGTTGATGTCAGAATAAAAGCAAAAACAATAACGCATCTAGATAATGTTTTCCCATCTGACCTCTGCACTTGTTATGAAGATTAACTGTAGAAATAAGTTGCAAACATATTGACCTATATAAAATTTTATAAAGTATTTTATAAGCATAAATTATTTACAACACTTACATAATATGATTTACTAAATACATGTTGGCATCTCATTAACCAGCTTGCCTACAGGGACATGGTTTGTCACTGTTAACCTTTTCTTCCTTTTTTTTTTTCTTTTTTTTTTAAGGAATAAAAGCACTGAAGGCCTTGGTAAAATGTGAAAATGGTATTGTAAAGGGAAGCCTGTTAATTTGGTCAGACCTTAATGTCTCACAGTGGATTATTATATATGAATAACTATAATAATTTTTTAAAGCCCTGAGTTAACTATTTGGAAAAATTAGGAAAATATTGAGACATGAATATACCAATGCATGCATTCATTCAACATATATTTATTGATATTTTGCTGCTAATTATATGTTCAAAGGTTAAAAAAAACTTTATGTGTCCAATCCATTAATTATTCTCATTCAGATAGAATATTACCTGTCCCATAATGGACACTTTAAAAATATGTGTGAAATGAATAAATTATTGTCTGTTATAAGTGAGATCCTGTGTTAAAGCATAGTATCATTGAAGTAAAACAATTATATTATTACTTTTAAATTATTTTTAATCTAAACATAAGACAAATAATTTCAAAGCCAAATTAAATATTGCCAAAGATATGTTGATTTACTAAACAAATGAAACTCATGGGGAGAAACACCTACATTTGCTTTGAGGGTGACAGAAAAGCCTTGCAAATGAAATGATACTAGTGTCTTCTGAATGAAGGATAGATATCTGCCAGTGGAAAAAATATAGAAAGAGGCAGAGAGGCCAAGGATACCTGAATAGGAAGTTTCAAGCATTCTATCCTTCTGGAACATGTAAATATCTATTTGTTCTCTAACTCCACTAAATGCTTCTTCCTAAATACTTTAAATTGGTTTAATGCGTGTTGAAATTCAACCAATGTAAAAAATATCTGTTCATTGCAAACTATGCAGTTAATAATAATGTTATC
Organism: Chlorocebus sabaeus; assembly: GCF_047675955.1. NCBI lineage: Eukaryota > Metazoa > Chordata > Mammalia > Primates > Cercopithecidae > Chlorocebus > Chlorocebus sabaeus. Next base: position 45,359,535 of record NC_132919.1, read on the forward strand.
TGTTTTAGTTATCTATTGCTCTACAACAAATTACCCTGATTTTTAATGGCTTAAAACAATTTATTATCTCGTAACTTCTCTGTATTAGGAAGCTGAGTACAACTTAAATGGGTGCCTCTGTGTAAAAGTCTAACAAGCTGTAGTCAATGCTACAGTCTCATCTAAATGCTCAGTTGCTACGGGCTCCACCTCCAAGTCCACTCTTGTAGTTTTTAGTCCTTGCCATGTTAAGCTGTCCACAGGGTTTCCTTAAGGCATGGCAGACAGCTTCTCCTATGGTGAGTGATGTAGGAGAGTGAGAGAGAAGAGAGAACCCTGAGGACAGAAGCCTTAAGCTTTTGTATAAGCTACTCTTGGAAGTAAAATCCCAGCATTGCTGCTTTATGCTATTCGTTAGAAGAGAATGAATGAGTTCACCCACATTCAAGGAGAAGGGAGCTGGTACACAATTCTCACATTTCTGTTTGTTCTAGGTGATCGTTTCAAACATGTTTATATAGCAAACAGCGTTGGAAGACAGAGACAGTGTCTCTCTCTAGAGCAAAGGATAGGTGTGTTCACTGTCTAATATATTAAAAATGATGTTACCCTCAGGGTCAAAGTTTCAGCAGGCTTACTGCCAATTTTTAAAGGATCTAATTTTCTTGAGGTCGGGGTTCCTCTTTTTTAACAAAGTCTATTGTGTATGCAGGTATTGCCCTGGAAAAAAATGGATCTTAGGGAATAAGTGCAAAAATGCTCTGCCTAATACTCTTACTGTAAGTAAGAAACTGTGCTTTGTCTCTGACATTGGAGTCTCATGTCATCTCCAAGAATCCATGAGACTGTGACAAGCTAACTTGCAAGTAGGGTGAAAATCTCAGACCATTCAAATTCTTAGCACAAAGGTTACACAAAGACATGACTACCTGGAGTGTGGGATCACTTGCGAAGATCTTAAGGGTTGCCTACCACAGTAGCCATCTCTTTATTTTCTTACAATGGAAAAAGAGAAGGCCAGAAGAAAGAGAAGAAATGAGGGGAAAAATAAATCATTTATTGAGTTTATTTCATGCTCCAGAAATTTAAACACAAATTAATTTCCTTGTTGCTTAGCAGAGCAACAAGAGTACAATGAGACACAAAAAAAAAAAAAGAAAGAAAAAGAAAAAAAGAAAAGAAGGAAAGAAAGAGGAAGGAGGGAAGGAAGGAAGGAAGGAAGGAAGGAAGGAAGGAAGGAAGGAAGGAAGGAAGGAAAATTTATACACTTCCCAAAGGTCACTCAGTTGGTTGATGAAAGACTTACACTCAAAAGGAGGTGTTCTGGGTCAAGATGACAATGTTTGTGTCAGGCCTCTGAGCCCAAGCCAAGCCATCGCATGCCCTGTGACTTGCACGTATACGCCCAGATGGCCTGAAGTCACTGAAGAATCACAAAAGAAGTGCAAATGCCCTGCCTCACCTTAACTGATGACATTCCACCACAAAAGAAGTGAAAATGGCTGGTCCTTGCCTTAAGCAATGATATTATCTTATGAAATTCCTTTTCCTGGCTTATCCTGGCTCAGAAAGCTCCCCCACTGAGCACCTTGTGACCCCCATTCCTGCCTGCCGGAGAACAACTCCCCTTTGACTGTAATTTTCCTTTACCTACCCAAATCCTATAAAACGGCCCCACCCTTATCTCCCTTCGCTGACTCTCTTTTTGGACTCAGCTCGCCTGCACCCAGGTGAAATAAACAGCCATGTTGCTCACACAAAGTTTGTTTGGTGGTCTCTTCACATGGACGCACATGACTGTTTGTTTGTTTGTTTTTAATACAAGACACATAAATTTTCAAAAGTTTATATTGCTGGTATCTGATCACTACTGGTATTAGGAAATCACAACAGTGCATTTTTTTTTTTCTAGAATGTTATAGGTATGGATCATGTAATCTTATTTGAATATTCCAGTAAGAGAGTAAAGATAATCATTGAAATGACTGCTCCTGATAGATCTTTGTCTCATATAGTTAACTCTAAGAAAAAGCCCAAAAATCTTTATCAAAGTTTTACATGCCTGTCTATTACTTTGGTATTGAAATCTTCTTTCTAATGGAATATTTAAGTGAAACACAAAGCTAAATTTCAGGACTTTTATTAACTTCTAGTATAAAATAATATTATATAAAATGAACTGTACACTTCACAGATAATTTATATTTTAGAGGATTTCTCAGCCTATCAAGTTTGTTATCAAGGAAATTACATTTTTATTTTTGAAATTGTTATTCAGTGCTTTGCTGTCTCCAGTACTTGGATTTGACTACAGTCAATGAAGTTTAGACATTTTTCTGTTTTATCCTATCTTTTTAAAAGTGTTAAACACACAGTCTGATCTGTTGTGTCATCCAAGCATTACTTATTCAATTCTGTTGGGATTAAGTGGATCTTTATATTTTAAATCTATTAAGTTTAATTCAAACAAACTTTTATTGCTACAAGTTCTATCCTTCATAATGAAATGAGCTGTCACACTGTGTACAATTTTTAGAAGGTTGTTATATTTAGCTTAGTGAACCATCCTGGTTTCTACTGATTGACTTATACTTAAATTTTAAAGAACCAGTCATAATGATAGATTTTAAAACTCTGTTCCCTATTAAGTCCAGTTCCTTTTCCATACTCTAAGTTCATTTTCCATACCCATGGGCTCTGTCTTTTATCCACATTTTACGTTTGAGATCCTTATGTTTTATTTTTTAAATGTTTGAATTCTTGCCGTTGTATTCTTAAAACACCTCTTGAATTTTAGTGATCATTTCACATTCTTTGGATTCCTTGTGATTTAGTGTGCGCAGAACACTTGACAAACTCTTTTAATGTAACAAGGTGCTGTCTTATCATTTCTTCTAAGTTTCAGTTTAAGTTTCATTATTCCAAATGTTTATTTTACCCTCTTAATAAGATAATTATTCTCCTTGACAGTAAAGTCAGAAGTAAACGGGGAGCTAAATAACTGTGTATTCTCGCCTACATTTAACATCACACCATCTGTTCAAATCAGCCCAACTATGTCTTTCTTGCTTTTTGTTTTATTTTTTAGCGTAACTTTTATGAATAAAAATTCAAGTATGGCTTTGTTTATAATTGTTCCCACTCATTTGAAGCTTATATAGTTCCATTTAGCCATATTAATATTCATCAAATGTAATTTTTCTCCATCATATTTTCATTCATCTTTGAAATGACACAACTAATCTAATTATTCTAATTTCTCATAAAATTGCTAATACTGGAGAACATATACTATGAACAAAAACTACTTTCACTTGATTCATCTCCGACTTCAGTCCTTTCCTTAAGGTAACCTAGGCGACAGCTTATTACCTATTTTTTCAGACCCTTCTCTTTGTGTATTTTATATATTATACACGCACACACACATAATTGCACACATGTGTAGACATGTCTATATATTTTATGTACACATATTACATATTGTTCAGCAATCCAGCTTTATTACTTGACAATATATTACAAATTTCTTTCCATTTTAATAATAATAATTCTTATTTTGTTTTAGAGTTATTATCTCTATAATCAATGTACCATAATTTATTTAACTATTTTCTACCAATTTAGTACCAATTTTTAGTTTTTTAAGATAATAACTATTAGCTATTCTTGGGCATGAAGGAGTTGGGTCAGTGGAAATCTCAGAGTCGGGGAGAGAACTGAGAGAAACCCATGAACACCTCAGCATTCACACTGAAGACCAGACAATGGAGAGGGGATGGGCAGGAAACTTAAAGGAGACCTCCAGAGGTACAGATACTTAGGGCCTGCTGATGTCTGAGGGCAGAAAAAGAGAACTAAGAGAAATGCCACTAGTGTTTAGAACTCATATCAAGTACCAGACATCTAAAGATGGAGCGAGAAACTTGAGAGAAACACCCATGAGGCACCAGGGAATTGGGTGGGCTGATGTCTGACATCAGGGCTGATCACAGATTAAGCCTTGTTAAAGAGAAAATATTGAGCCTATCCTCAATTAATATGGAATCTGCAGTGAATATAAGAGAAGGACCAATAAATCCTAAGCCCCATTCAGTCACATACTACATTGAAACATCTCTGTACATTCACTTCTTGCCAGAAGAAGGGGTATATTCTTTTTAGGGTATAAATAATATTTACAATAGTCTCTACTGTCTTTTATAGACAATGGCTGATATTCAATCAAAGACTATGAAGTATTAATAAAAGAAAATGTGACTCACAACCACTAAACCATCAATAGAACCAAATTCAGAAATGGCCCAGATATTTAAATTATTAGTAAGAATATTTATAACAGCTAAAATAAACAGATAAAAGGATCTACCATATGATCAAGTAATTCTACTCCCTTTCACTCAAGATAAATAAAAGTACATGTGTACAAAAAGGAATTATATGTGAATGTTCACAGTAGCTCTGAAAAAAACCCAAATACTCATTTCTTTAGGTACAACCCAAATCCAGAGAAACAGATTTACAAATTGTCATAAGTATGTATTGGAATGTTTCTCTGCAGTAAAAATGAAAAAGGTATTGATAATCATTAGCCATAAGGGAAATGGAAATTAAAACTACAGGGAGATACTACTACACATTCATTGTAATAGCCACAATCAAAAAAATGTTGAGGACGCCAAATGTTGGGAAGGTTGTGGAACACCCAGAACACTGTTCTGAAAAAAGTGTAAAATGGTACAACTACTTGGGAAAACTGTTTGGTAGTTTCTTTCTTTCTTTCTTTCTTTTTTTTTTTTGAGACGGAGTCTTGCTCTGTCACCTAGGCTGGAGTGCAGTGGCACAATCTCGGCTCACTGCAGCCTCTGCCTCCCAGGTTCATGCCTCAGCCTCCTGAGTAGCTGGGACTACAGGCGCCCACCACAATGCCTGGGTAATTTTTTGTATTTTTAGTAGAGACGGGGTTTAACCGTGTTAGCCAGGGTGGTCTCGATCTCCTGACGTTGTGATTTGCCCACTTCGGCCTCCCAAAGTGTTGGGATTACAGGCATGAGCCACCATGCCTGGCCTGGTAGCTTCTTTTTTTAAAAAAAGTACATGCATCTTCTGTATGACCCAGAAATTCCATTCCTAGGTATTCAACCAGATAAAGGAAAACACGTTCACAAAAGCCTGGAAACAAATGTCCGTAGCAGCTTTATTTATAAGTGCCAAAGACTGAAAAAGTTACCATCAGTCCAGTAACAAGAGAATGGTTAAGCACACAACAGTAGTCGGTAATAAAAAGGAAAGAAAACAATTGTTTATACACATCTAGCAAGCGGGAATCTCAAAAACATCATTTTGGATTAAGTTATACACACACAAAATAATTTGCATTTACATGACTTTTAGAATAGGAAAAACAAATTTTTGGTGATAGAACTGAGATAAGTGTTTACTTCAAAAATTGGGGAAAAGGATTGTCAGAAGGCATAAATAATAGTAGAATTATTTTATTCCTGATTGTAGTAGTACAGGATAAATGTTGCATGGATTTGTGAAACTGATGAGACAGTACCCTTAATTTCTATGTAGTTCACTATATGTAAGTTCTATTTCAAATTTTAGCAATATTTTAGGCCAAATATAAGTGTTTAGGTAATTGTTTCAGGTGTTAAACTGTCTCTGAAATTTGAAAGATTAACTTGTGTTTTATACTTCATTTGTCTTAAGTGTGTATTTTTGGCTTCTGTATCATGATGTATTTTTAAGACATGATTCCTCAAATTAAACTCTCTTGTTTTACACAGTTCATAGAATCTGATTCATAAATTATCACTTAAGTTTCAATGTCATAGCCTCTTCATTTAATATGACTTGATACAGACTACTCATTATGAATTACATCCAAATACTGATAAATTATCTGATAGGTTCACATTCACCATAGCATGAACATAAATAGACACACTTGTTCTTCATTTAATAAAACAAAAATAAAAAGTAAAAATTCAGAGTTCATACTCTTAGAAAAAAAATACTAGGTGATAGAAACAAAGGTGATTTTTTTCTTATTTTTTTATCTGAATATTTTGGTTTTTTTCAATGAATATGCATAAGTTATGTAGCAAAATATTCACAATATGTTTTAATCATTTAAAATAGCTCAACAAATTATAAAATTGGTCAAGACATGGGGAAATTCTAGATGCATAGGAGAATCTACTTAGGTGAGCTCTTACTGCAGATCCAAGCAAAATAACTATGGAGAGCATAGCACATGCTCCCACCAGTACTCCCCCAACTATTCATCTTCAAACCTGCTAAGCAAGAATCTTAGAATAACCAACATGAAAACACATTGCACCAAAGAACACCTTCTGTGCAATTATATTAACTGTTGCAAAGAGCTAGAATCTCCACATCCAAGACTTAACTCTTCTTGGACCTACCCTTGAAATACTATGACAGGAAATTACACAAACAACATTACTCATATGGTTTGGCTGTGTCCGCATTCAAATCTCAACTGAATTGTATCTCCCAGAATTCTCACATGTTGTTGGAGGGACCTAGGAGAAGATAATTGAATCATAGGGACTGGTCTTTCCCATGCTATTCTCACGATAGTGAATAACTCTTGTGAGATCTGATGGGTTTATCAGGGGTTTCCACTTTTGCTTCTTCCTCATTTTCTCTTGCCGCCACCATGTAAGAAGCGCCTTTCACCTCCCACCATGATTCTGAGGCCTTCCACAGCCATGTGGAACTTTAAGTCCAATTAAGCCTTCTTCTCTTCCCAGTCTCTGGTATGTCTTTATCAGCAGCATGAAAATGGACTAATAAAAAAAATTAGTACCAGTAGAGTGGGGCATTGCTGAAAAGATACCTGAAAATGCAGAAGCAACTTTGGAACTGGCTACCACACAGAGGTTAGAACAGTTTGGAGGGCTCAGAAGAAGACAGGAAAATGTGGGAAGTTTGGAATCTACTAAAGATTTGTTGAATGGCTTTGACAACAATGCTGATAGTGATATGAACAATAAATCTGTGCTGAAGTGGTCCAGACTCTATGACCAGGTTGAAGTGGTCTCAAATGGAGATGAGGAACTCGTTGGGAACTGGAGCAAAAGTGACTCTCATTGTGTTTTAGCAAAAAGAGTGGCAGCATTTTGCCCCTGCCCTAGAGATTTGTGGAACTTTGAACTTGAGAGAGATGATTTCAGGTATCTGGTGGAAGAAACTTCTAAGCAGGAAAGTATTCAAGAGGCAACTTGGGTACTGTTGAAAGCATTCCATTTTAAAAGGGAAGCAGAGAATGAAAGTTTGGAAAAATTGCAGCCTGATGACGCAGTAGAAAAGAAACACCAATTTTTTTTAGGAGAAATTCAAGCCGGCTGCACTAATTTGCAGAAGTTGTAAGAAGCCTAATGTTAATCCCCAAGACTATGGAGAAAATGTCTCCAGGCCATGTCAGAGACCTTCATGGTAGCCCCTCCCATCACAGGCCCAAAGGCCCAGGAGGAAAACGTGGTTTCATGGGCTGGGCCCAGGGTCCCTGTGCTATGTGCAGCATAAGAACTTGTCCCAGTTATTCCAGCTGTGGTTGAAAGAGGCCAACATACAGCTCAGACTTTGGCTTTAGGGTGTAGAAGCCTCAAGCCTTGGCAGCTTCCACAAGGTGTTGAGCCTGTGGGTGCACAGAAGTCAAGAATTGAGGTTTGGGAACGTCTGCCTAGATTTCAGAAGATGTATGGAAATGCCTGGATGCCCAGACAGAAGTTTGCTTCAGGGACAGGATACCCATGGAGAACCTCTGCTAGGGCAGTGTGGAAGGGAAATGTGGGGTTGGAGCCCCCACACAGAGTCCCTACGGGGCACTGCCTAGTGCAGTTGTGAGTAGAGGGCCACCATCCTCCAGACCCAAGAATGATAGATCCACCAACAGCTTACACTGTTTACTTGGAAAAGCCCTAGACACTCAATGCCAGCCCCTGAAAGCAGCTGAGAGGGAGTTTGTACCCTTCAAAGCCACAGAGGCTGAGCTGCCCAAGACCATGGGAAAATACCTACCTCTTCCGTCAGTGTGACCTGGATGTGAGACCTGGAGTCAAAGGAGATCATTTTGGAGCTTTAAAATTTCACTGATCTGCTGGATTTTGGACTTTCATGGGTCCTATCACCCCTTTGTTTTGGCCAATTTCTCCCATTTGGAATGGCTATATTTACCCAATACCTGTACCCCCATTGTATCTAGGAAGTAACTAGTTTGGGTTTTTATTATTATTATTATTTTACAGGCTTATAGGTAGGAGGGACTTGCCTTGTCTCAGACGAGACTTTGGACTGTGGACTTTTGGATTAATTCTGAAATGAGTTAAGACTTTGGGGGACTGTTGGGAAGGCATGATTGGTTTTGAAATGTGAGGACATGAGATGTGGAGGAGCGAGGAGCAGAATGATATGGTTTGGCTGTGTGTCCATTCAAATCTCAACTGAATTGTATCCCCCAGAATTCTCACGTGTTGTGGGAAGGACGTGGTGCGGGGGGCGGTAATTGAATTATGGGAGCCAGTCTTTCCCGTGCTATTCTTGTGATAGTTAATAAGTCTCACAAGATCTGATGAGTTTATCATGGCTTTCCGCTTTTGCTTCTTCCTTATTTTCTCTTCCTGTGCCATGTAAGAAATGCCTTTCACCTCCCGCCATGATTCTGAGGCCTTCCCCAGCCATGTGAAACTGTAAGTCCAATTAACCCTCTTTTTCTTCCCAGTCTGGGGTATGTCTTTATCAGCAGCGTGAAAACAGAGTAATACAATTACCATGCAATGTCATGTTTTCTTCCTAGTATATATATGATTAATCTGATCGGGTATTAGGAAGTTATAAGAAATCATTTTCCTTACACAAGAGGAAAGTCTTCTACAGATAAATACGTTTTTTCAAAAAAAGTAGAATTAGCAGGCTCCTCAGTCTCATTCCCTCAAACTAGCAACCTAATCTTTTCTTCTTGAATTTTTCCACTTCAGTGATTAAAAGAGGTGGCTATGAAAAATGAATTCAAGAAAGAAAATTAATTTTTCCTAATGCCTATAGCAGTTTCCCATGCCTGGCCTTCCAGGGCACAGTCATTTTCCATATGGAAAAAAAAAAATCTCAGACTCATTTTCCTATACCAGAAACAAGAAAAGGTAATTGCTGTCAAAGGGAGAAAAATTCAAAATGACTAATTCCCTATAACAACTTTCACTTTGTACTTTTATATTTTTGAAAACGCCGTATTATAGCACTGTACTTTGTGACCTAATAAATGCATTGTTCTTAATTCTGACACAATCTTGGGAGAAATGCAAGGGTTAAAGGGAGGCTTTCATCTATTCTGGACCTTTTTTTGGCCTGAGGGAACCAGTGTACTGTCAGTGTAAAACATGGCTCAAAACTACTGCCACAGGCAACTAGGTCAAAATTCCGCAGCATTGGTATCATAAGCTGCTCTAACCACTTCTTCAAATGAGCAGGATACATGTTACAGTTTGAGGACTATTACGAATAGATCTTAAAATGTGTAAGAAAACAGGAGAATGGAAGAGAAACTCTTATTTATTGGATATCTTCCCTATTCTAGCGTCTATACTAAGTGACTTAGGCTCATTATATTATTTGTTACTAACTATCAGTTCTGGGGAGTGCTTGGTTTGTTTCCTCCCTCTCCATGTCAAAATATAATGACTTCTTGTCACCAGGTGAGAAAATCCTTGAGATATGTGTTGGGCTGCAGGACAAGTTTAATGACACCACCATACTAGCACTTTTAATTTGCCCGTGGTGCTAAGTCACAGGTATGTGATAGAGATGAACGACAAATTCTACATTCTCTGAGTAAACAACCCAGGACCACAAACTATAAAGAAATTATATATTAAGAATATTTATTTGTTTTGGTAATAAACATTTAGCACCAGGTAAATTTCCGGATCCAGATAACTGTCCTAGTGTCAGGAAATAAAATGTGCTTTTTTTTTTTTTTTTTTTTCTTTTTAGCAGGAATGAGGTTAGGAAGAGATGGTTATTACTTTACCAAGTACCGATGGTAGTCGTGGCACCCAACTACCTTTACTGTTTCTGAGGAAAGTGATTAGTATTGTATTAAATCCTCAAAACTCATAATATTCAAAATCGTAAACTTCAAACCAGTGTTTTTCACAGACTCTAATTCCTGTTTTGAATGCAAAGCTTGTATTACTTTATGTATTTACTTTATATATTTCTTCTTGAAATTTTTATTAAAAACATATGTTATTTTTATCATTAGAGAAAATTAACACTTTTGAGTTACTATAGTCTAATGAGGGAATAGACACATAAATACATTTAGTTTATTGCTATGTTTTATTCTGGTGAATTCCTTCTATTGACAGAGAAGTCACTAAGGTTAATGGGCTTTCTATAACACAAAGTAGAATAGCACATTAAAATTGTCAATAAGCTTTATGAAAGTATCATAGACTTTCATGAATACATATTTTATGCTTGTTATTTTGCTTAGAAAATTACAGAGAGAAAGTTGAAAACAAATATGAAGTCCCAGCCTTCTGTTTGATGATATAGCTCTAAATGCCAGGCCTTCTAGTCTCAAGATATAAATGTTTGACTTTATGAAGTGACATCTGTAGAATGTGTGATGTTAAAATTCTGATGAAAGATTCTTCTGTAATATATGCATTGTCTCCTGTCCAATAAAATCAAACATCACATTATACTATCAAATGTACTTAGCATTAAGGCACACACAGTTGCTCCTTTTTTACCATAAATTTACTTCCTTGTTTTATGCTCACATGATGTGCATGAACTGTATGGATAATTTATTCTCAATTTACTGTGAGGCACAGCATTCCTGGGCTGAATCTTTGCTTGAATATTCTACGGTGTGTAAAATGTTGATGTGAATATATTTTAAATGAGATGTGGATTTAGAGGGGAGAGGGGATATTCTTCTAAATGGAGTTGAGGTAATAAAGAAACCAGGTTACAAAGTGAATATCTTAAGTAACCCTTAGGCAAAATGACAAGATTGTAAAACCATGGAAGTTTTATGTGGGTCTGTGTCATTGCAAAGGTTACTGCAATATACACACACATCATACACACATATGCACACACATATATACCCAGGTGTGCCCATATTCACATACATGTAGGTAGATATAAATTTAATTTACAGAATCTTTTGGAAGTTTACATAACTTTTCTCACTTATTCCCTCAATTCTAGGTTCCGGTGTGTTTAGTTTTTTTTTGTTTGGTTTGGTTTGGTTTTTATTTTTGTTTTTGTTTTTAATGTACTCTAGTAAATATGGGCCTTTTGTTAGGATTTAGTAAAAGTCTACTGCTAATGATTCTGATTAATTGGTTAACTGAAAACCTATTCTTTTTTATTTTAATTTTTAAGTTTTGGGGTACATGTGCAGGATGTGCAGGTTTGTTATATAGGTAAATGTGTGCCATGGTGGTTTACTGCCCTTATCCACCCATCAAATGGGTATTAAGCCCAGCATGCATTAGCTATTTTTTATAATGCTCTCCCTTGCCCCACCCCACCCCCTAACAGGCCCCAGTGTGTGTTGTTCCCCTCCCTGTGTCCATGTGTTCTCATCGTTCAGCTCCCACCGAAAACCCATCCTTTAATTCAGCTTAGTTAATTTTTTAAAAAGTGTAAAGCAAGTTTCATGTCACTGAGCACCTTCTCTGAAACTGGGAATCGCTCTGCCCATAAAGAAGAAAGTGAACGTGTCAAACACTATGTATATGTTTCACACCCACAGTGGCGTTGACCTATGGTCAATTATTTCATAATTAATTTGCTACATTGGAGCAGCTATTGATAAATTCATAAGGGTAGTGCTTTCTGTTTGCAAAAGTATTCCTCACAACTGCTGCTTTCCTCTTAGTCTACCTTTTACCTGTAATCTCATCTAAAATAGCCTCTACCCACCATGTCTACTCTCTCTTTCTAATACTGTCTGAAAATTTACTTTGTCTTTAAAGAAAATGATTTTATTCCCTAATCTGTTTACTGAACAAAGTTTTACTTTGAATTGAAAATATTTCAATTTACAAAACATCAATCCTGAAAATAAATTTAGTGTTTTAAAAGACTTTTAAATCATTGTTTTCCAAGTTGCTTCTCTAAATCTGTTACAAAATCTTTAGTAGAAAAGACTGAACTCTTTTTGTGTAAATTTTCTTAACAAACATAGGAACCTACGAAGAGTTAAGACTCAGTAGATTTTATTAAGAAATGAAGAAAAATGAAGAAACTAAAGTGCTAAGCAATGGGATTTAAGAGAAATAACAATGAATGTTTATGAATGTTTATTACATATGAAGTACTGTTTCAAATATTTTAAAAGAATGAGTTTATTCAGTCTTCACAACAAACTTTTGAGTTAATTTCTGCTATTATCCCCATTTTAGAAATGTGGTCCAGGAGACATAAACAGGTTAAATAACTCGCTTTCAGGACTAGCAAGAGGTAGAGCTGGGATCTGAACCTAGATAGGTTGATTCTCTAGTAAATGTGTCATGAATAATGATCTTCTTCCTTTCCCATGCTAAGAATCATGGATTCATGGCAACATGCCTTTCACATGTTATGATTGATCTAGTGTTAGGAACCTGAACTATGTAGTTAGGAGAAGTGAATTCCAATTCTCTTCTCACCACACACTCACTTTCTCCCATCAATCCTCCATATCTGCCCCTGTAAAATCAGGTATTGGTATTACATGGTTTTTAAAGATCCTTCCTGTTCTAACATTTTTTTCATATAACAGAAATCATAATGAATGATACTAACCGTGAAAGCAAACACTATTACCACTTATTCATTTCTGTTGGAGCTAGGCACTATGCTAGCTAGTTTTTTGCATCTATTGTTTTTAACCTATAAATGAAACTTTCTTTTAAATATGATTTTCACCCTTTGTTTCAGAGGAGAAAACTGAAGCTCCAAAAATATAAGTAACTTGCCTAAGGTCATAGGACTTTCTAATGGCTGAACTGAAACTGAAAACCATGTCTAACTATCTGTTCTTATTCTAAAACGCCATTCTGTCTCTCAGGTGAAAACATATACTGCATTTTTTCTTCATTATCTCCATGCAGATTTACTGAGTACCGGAACTTCTATATGAGCAAATCAATCTTTATTAAAAATGTTCTTCCTTGAAATGAATATATATTACTGTTTAAAGTGAATACATGCTATGATTTTTTTCTAAGTATATATTGTCCAGAATAGCAAGCTACACTGATTATGTTAATTAACCATAGTGAATCCATTTTAAAGACCAGGAATTCTCTTTTTTGTCCTCCTCTTTTCTTTATCGTTTTAAGATTGTCCTGAGATTAAAACAGAACAAGATGACTCCTAAATTACCTAGACTTGCTTTTTGTCCCTATGTATCTCAGATCGTAAGAAAATACCTGATTCCACTAAACTGGCATACTGTGTAAGAATACAGGTTATAATTCTTAATATGTATATATAATTAAATGTAATTATATGTGTATAATTTCTAAAGGAATAAACACAAAAACAAAGAGAATTGTACAACATTGGAATACCTCTTTCTACTGTAAATGTTCACTGGTAAAATAGGCAACTGTCAAGAAATGTTGAAATCAAGTTTTAAACCTAGGTCCTTCTGCTTTCAGTAACTCATCTTAAATTAGTCTTTGGATTCTAGCTCTTATTTTCTCCCTGTTGGGAGCTTACTCCAACACTTCCCTATCCTTATCCTGGTGGCAGAGTCATGCACATTATTTACTGTATTTACATGCTGCATTTGTTATAAGGCCAAAAGTAACCCATGAAGTTTTGTGAACTGACTAGTCTGAACACTGGAATTAGTTTGGAAATAGTGACATGAGAATTAGTTTTTGGAAAAGGTGGACCCAAACTATCTTTCTGACCTCTTCAGTAGTGATTCTCTCTGGTCATTTTAGAAAGATCTAGCCTGCCTATCAAAAGTTCTCAGAAGTAGTCGTGGAGCAGAGTCAGTTCACAGTTTTTTGTCCTACCACAGGCCTGTTCCAAGCTGTGTCAGCCAGGCATCTTGCCTTCCAGTACAAAAGCCAAGTACAGTCTTTTATGGGCTGCACTTCACTAAATTCAAAAAGACTGTCTAAATCATGCTTTTATAGTTAAAAATAACACAGAGTTCAACCCCCTTTTAAAGCACACTTAAGCAAAGGGAGAATTGGATTATTTGTTATAAAAAGACCATTTGGGTGTGGAAAATATTTAGGAGTTAGAAGACTGGGAAATAGAGAACCATAGGGGTCAATATTAAATCCAATTTTTTTCCACTTTATATGTTAATGATCTGAAAGCAGGAACAGGCTGCAAAGTGGTAAGAATTGCTGAGAGGGCAAAACAGGGGTGAGAGGTGTTGAAGACAGAAAGCAAATAACAATATAGAGAGAGGTAATTCAGTATGGAATGAGCTAGACATAAAGTCCCTGCTTTAGCAGTTTAACATAAAGGACTGCGAGGTAATGAGGCCAGAGACAAAAACAAGGCAAGTTAATAAAAAGCTTAATGGAGGCATGCTACATCCATACCAGTGAGTGAAAACAAAGAGAAGGCTGATCTGGGTATACATTCAAACTCAGAATTCAGGGTTAAAATAAAATTAACAGGAATCTGAAATGGTATCTGGGGAGAGCCCTGGATGTAAAGCGGCAAGTGACATGGCTAATTCATCAAAGTGTAAATGCTGGGCTCCAAAGTTAGACAGAGGCGAGCGAAGCCAGCTGCTCCAGGATGAAATGAATTGGAAATATACTATTCACAGTAATTCCTGTGCTTGGTCTTTCTTGATAGGAAAGAAGACAAATCACCTGCCACATAAGACAGTAGATTCCAGTCCTGTTTATATTTTTTTCTAATTACTGAAGATTAGAAAATAACAGTAAAATGAGATGACTTTCTTACATTCAGAAAAGAGGGACAAGTGGCTGACAATAGGAGTTCTCAATATTTATCATGTATATAAATTCTGTATCTTAATAAACAGCATTTTCTCATCCAGTTAGGGAAGTTTCTCATCCTGGAGTTAGGGAAGATGCTAAAATTCTGTATTTCAGATATCTTGCACATGACTGTTAGTCCAAGAACCATGATTCAACTAGCACAGTATTAATTCCCTGAAAATTTTCAAGGCTCCTAAATTTTTATTTTTCCTTATCACCACATTCCCAAGAAAATCTGAATAGAAAAGTCCATATTATCTACTACTTTAAAAATACTAAAATATGCTATTTCTTTTTTTCTTTCCTATTGAGTCACATACATAAATTTAGGATTTATAGAATTGTAATATATATATGTATCTGATGGGTAATTTGTAGACTTATAATATATGTATGTAGGTAAATGGTATGGCAGGTTTTTCTACAAATTTCCTGAGTAATATATGTTTAACATTTCAACTATCTGAAAATGGTTATAATGTAAGATCATTTCTTCTATATGTCATAGCTGAATTCTTTTTGGTGCATTTTTTCTTAAGAATTCATTAGCTCTTTGGATCACTACAATACTTATTTAAATAAAATTCAGTAACAGTAGTTTAATATACGATAAATCATAATTTTATCATTCACATTTAGTTTAAAGTAATTGAGCAATTAAAAGGAAACTGACGCTTTCCAAGGGTTTCATAGAACTAAATTTAACTCTCTTTAACAGTTGCTAAGAGAATATTATATGCTGCACAGTATATATAAAATCCTCAACATTATTATCTATCAAAGAAAGGCAAATTAAAACTACAATCAATACTACTACACAGATAATAAAATGGCTAAAATTATAAAGAAAGGAAATATCAATGATTGGCAAGGATGTGGAGTAACTGAAAATCTTATACACAGATGGTAGGAATGTGAGCTGGTACATTCACTTTGGAAAATGACTTGGCAGTTTCATAAAAAGCTATACATACATCTACATATGATCTATATTTACCCAAGAAAAATAAGAACATAAGTTCATATGAAGACTTATACAAAAATGTCACAACAGTTTTATTTCTAATATCCACAAACAACAAACAATCCCAAATACCATCAACGTATCAACAAAATGTGGTATACATTCCATTCAGTGATAAAAATAATTAATTATAGAGACATATGATAGCATGAATAAACATTAGAATTATTCTGCAGAGTGAAAGAAGCCAGACACAAAAAGCACACATTGTTTGTTTCTAGTTATATAAATTTCTAGAAAGTACAAACCAATTCATAATGACAAAAGACACTAGTTGACACCAAGTGATGTGAGTAGAGTAAGGATGAATAACAAAGGAGCAAAAGGAAATATTTGTGGATGATGAAAATGTTTAGTGTCTTTTTTTTTCTCCCTGGTTCAAGCAATTCTCCTGCCTCAGCCTCCCGAGTAGCTGGGACTACAGGCGTGCACCACCACGCCCAGCTAATTTTTGTATTTTTAGTAGAGACAGGGTTTCACCATGTTGGCCAGGATGGTCTCGATCTCAACCTCACGATCTACCTGCCTCAGCCTCCCAAAATGTTGGAATTACAGGCATGAGCCACCGTGCCCACCCGAAAATGTTTTGTGCCTTGACTGTGGTGGTGACTTCATAAGTTTTACAATTGCACACTTTACATATGTACAGTTTATTGTACATAAAGTATAAACCAATAAAGTTGTATTTTTTTCTGTGTTATGATAATAACAAAACGATAAAGAATTGCATCACAGAAATAAAAAACTTGCCATTAAATGAAGGATCAGAGAGTAACTCACAGGGTAGTGTAGGCAGGGAATTAGGATGAGTTACTTTTTTCTGGTGAATTGAACCTATTGTTGTTATTAAAGCTAATAAGCATTGGCCTACTCAAAGACATCTAAAAAGTGTACCAAAGACATATACAAAGTACACATAAATCAAACTTAGAGCTACAGCACTGCATCTTTTTACTTTGGACTATAAAATTTCATCCCTCTTGACTTTTAAATGATGCTGAAATATTTTACAATGAGTTGATTTGTGAACTAAATAAGAGTAGAATTATGTTTGTGAGGTACTAAGCTCAATGTAGTATGGGTAAACTTCCCAGCATATTCAGCAATAGAATCCATTTCTTTAATGACCTATCCCTCTCCAAAATGCTTTTTGTAGTTCTTTCCTTTTTCTTTTTTTCCCCTAGATTGACTAAGGAGTAGCTGTGCTTTTATTCTTATTTAATTCTCACCATCACACAAAGGGTTTTACTGATGAAGGATTTTACTGAAGTGACTTGTCCAAGATAACATCCTTAATGATAGATAAACATGTGCTTTAAAATTAGGCTGTGTGAACCATTATATTGTAATGATAATAAAACTGAAGTCCAGAAATGACAACTTTTTCTAGCCCTTGCAACATTAAGTGGTAGAATAGAGAGAATTAACACTAGGTTTATTGAGCTCCAAAATCCATTCTTCACAAAATACTGGCCAATAAATGCATGTGAGATGATACATTTCAAAATATATTCATTTGCCAGAATCTTATAATTGAGTTTAGTAGATTGCTCACAACTGTAGGACCAAAGATATTGGTTCGATGGACAAGTATCTTTCCTCCTCATCAGTTAAATCATAAACGGGCAACAGAAACAGGAAGTTTGAGTCACAACATCAACTTTTAACTTTAAAAATAGTATGCGTTTTTGGTATAATAAACAAGAAATTATTTTTGCTACACAGCATAACATTGTAAATAGTGACATACTTTACTTTCTCAAAATACTTTACCAATTCAAGACCTTGTCCAGAAGTATCTTGCCTCTTCTAACAATGCCTGCTTATTCCTATGTGAGCAGGGGGCTATAAATTGCATTCTAAATTTCAGGTTAGTATTAAGAAATTTTAAATATGTAGATTTTGATTAAACCTGAACTTTTTCATTCCTTGATATACTGTGGCAGATACTGATACAGCTCAAGAAGTGTTGATGTAATCCGTCACAATGTGGTTCATTTGGGTTATGTGACTGGATTCTAGCCCAAGGGATGTTCCTGGCAGTAATGTAAATCTTTTCTAGGCTTAGGCATTTGAATCACTCCACAGGGTCCTCTATTCCTTTCAACTCCTGAAACAATTATATTAAATTCCAAGAGTTACAGATATTAACGATACAGATATTAAAGATGGAGGACAACCACTTTTACCCATTATATCTTGTGTGATCAGAAACAAACTTGTATGAAATTGAGCATAGTCTGAACTATACTGGGGTGTTGTGATATGGTTTGGCTATGTCCCCACCCAAATCTCATCTTGAATTGTAGTTCTCATAATCTCCACATGTCATGAGAAGGACCCAGTGGGAGGTAATTTAATGTTGGTAACTGTTACCTCCAGACTGTTCTCATGATAGTAAGTAAGTTCTCATGATATCTGATGGCTTTATAAGGGGCTTCCACCCATCCTTCACTCTGCCACCTTGTAAAGAAGGACGTGTTTGCTTCCCCCTCATAATGATTGTAAGTATCCTAAGGCCTCCCCCGCCATGCTGAACTGTGAGTCAATTAAACCTCTTTCCTTTATAAATTATGCCGTCTTGGGTGTGTCTTTATTAGCAGCATGAAAATGGACTAATATTCAGTGTGTGTGTGTGCGTGCATGCACGCACATTTGTGTATATGTATGTGTGTATTTGTCTTATAAAGCCTCTGCCATTTTTAGAGTAACTTCTGCTATTCCAACAAAGAAACATAGAAAACATTCTTTGAAGTAATGAAGTCTCTATTGCATTGTTGTTTCTTTTATTTCAAACTAGTGTAGTAGATAATTACCAAATAATGTAGTAGATAACTGCAAGAAAATAATCTTGAATAATATTGAATAATAATGTCTAATAAGAACTTATATTTATTAAGAATATCCTGCATGCAGATACCCATAGAAGCATTTTATATCTTTTGACTCAACAGTACTTTGAATGATTTAAGCATTACAACAAATTGATTTAATGCATGAATTTTCCAATGTATGAACACCTGGCCACAATGATAAAAAGGAAACATTTTAAAGTCAAACCAACATAAGTTTGCATCCCAGTTCAACCACTTACTAGTTGTGTAGATTTGCACAGTAATGACTCCCAATGACTCATGCCTATCTGCATCCTTGTCCTTTCATAGTGCCCTCTCACATTGACTCTGGGACTGGTTATGAGACTTGCTTTAATCAACTGGACTTAGTACAAGGAGACTCTAAGCCTGTGGGAAACAAATGGCCTCACCTACTGTCATCACCAACTGCTAGACATATGGATGAGGCCATCTCAGACCATCCTGCCCCATTAGATGACAATAACCACATGATCAGTCAAAGGGACACAAGGTGAAAAAACAAGACTGAACATCCAAAAACATCCTTCTCAATGTGAAGGATGTAAACCTTCCATACAATCATGAGGGAGGAAAGGAAAATAGTTGTTTTAAGTCACTAATTTTTGTGATAGCTAGCCATTCAGAGCTAGATAACTGATTATCTAGCTTAAGTAACTTAAACTTTGTTACTTTACCTACCTTTACAAAGGAGATATAATGTTTATATCATTGAGCTTTTGCAAGGATTACAAGCAATAATATAGGTAAATATATGAATCACACTGTCTGGCACATGTAATTAATTGCTGAAATTGACTTTTTGCTTTATACCTTCCCCATGCCGGTCTTCAACAGAAGAGCTTGTTTTTCACCATATAGAAAAGTAATTTTCATAAAAGTGTTGATGCAATTTGCCTAGTATGATGTGATTCCCTGTTGGCTGGAATGGGAGAAGCTGCAGCATAGGGAAGTAGTTGTAATTACCCTGGTCAACTAGGAGATCACTTGCTCCAAGATTTACAACTCTATAAAGCCTGTCATTTCTAGTACTCTAAATAAGTGAACTAAAGCAAAACTGGTAATGTTCAAGGTTGTTTAAGGAGTTGTAGTCCAAACAGTCATGAAGGAATAAAAAGAAGGAAGTTAATTAGAAAACTATTATCATCAACAACCTAAGTGTTATGCAAAAGCGTGGATTAACTCCCAATACCTTTCTTTCCTTAATGACAACTGACACTATAGCAGTACTTTTGGCAGAAGTGTGTTTCCCAACTCATTATATTCTATATTTCCCTACTTTTTGGCATATTTTGAGCTGTAGCTAGTGGTGCATTTCTTGTTGTTGTTGTTGTTGTTATTGTTTCTGCAAGACACTCAGCATTTCTGGGGGCCTCCATATAAACCTCTGCCCATTTCAGAAACTCAAATGAGAATAAAAAAAGACCACCATTTCTTTGCTCTTTCAAAATGGGTGTCCTTTATGTGTCAGACACTGTGCTATCTGGTTTGGGACACAGATGTAAATAAAACAAGAGTCTCACTCTTGATTATTTCTAGTGAGTGTAACATCCATAAGAATAATTACAATGATATGCTATCATGACAAGTTTGAAGTTTGCACATCTTGTAATGGGAATATAAAGAAGGAATACCCAGCACAGCAGGTAAATGCAGAGAGGTTCTCAGGGAGAACTGAAACAGAGGCTTACAATATAGACAAGTTAGACAACCTACCCAAAGAAAGGGAAAGATATCATTCCAGGCAGAAGGTACTAGGTGAGCCCAGAAACAGAATGGTGTTTATGGGGAAGCAGGAGAAGATAGTTACTAATACCTAAAATGCAAGTGGCCAGTTTACGTAATTATGTTAAAACAGAAAGTAAAACGATTTGAAGGCTTGTGTAATAGTTTGCAAAGTTCCATGACAATTTAAGTAGCACTGGGCGGTGGTCTACGTGACATGAGAGTGAACTGGCTGGCATGGAGAGGACAGATATAAGAGGACAGTTAGGAGTCTATTGCCTTCCGTCATAGGGTTTCAAATTTGTGGATTTCTCTGATTTCCTTTTCTCTTTTTTTGACAGAGGGAAAACTTTCAAAAAAAAAAAAAAGCTCTATCCTGCAGGTTCCAAGCCTGCCTCATTCTTAAACATTTGTTTGTTTTTGTAACTTCTTTGGAGAAGGAAGAAAATTATAGTTCTTTTTCCAAACACAGCCATACATCCATCTCCCTTCTCCCTTCCAGCTCCAGTGTTCAATCTGTTTCCATAACACTTCTTCACAACAAAATTTAATAGAGGACACCCTCTCTTAAATTGGGCTCTGCTAAATTGTTTCATTCAAGAACATCTAATGTGGATCTTTAAGTGTAACTCAAACATTGGACTATTTTAGAAATGAGTCTTTTATTCTTGAAATTTCATTCATGATCTTAGAATTATTAAATGATAATCAACAATGACTTGCATTTGGCAAACATTACTTATTGTTTAAAAACCTTTACATGTCTTCAATATTTAGTTTTTAATTTCATTTATTGGTATTTCCAAAACCAGCCTTGCTATTCCCCCTCAGACTTCTCAGTAGCAGCTGGATAGTACCCATTTCGGAGGCCCAAGTAGCATTTTCATAAGGCTACTTGTGCTTCTCAACTCTACATGGCCTCATCTCCTAGCTTCTAGGTTCTTATAATACCCAGTGCTTTTCTTTATTTTATCTAACATGGAAAAGTTAGGTAGTGGGGCAGGATGTAGTTGCCTAACATAAACAGCTGTTACTATTTATAATAGTCTTTACTTTTTACTTTTCCAATTTCTATCACTCATTTACCAATCTCTTGTATTAAATTATCTATGCTGAAATACCTAATTTTTCTGTTTTTCTTTATGAACTCTAATATACTACATTATTTAGCCTAATCCCATAGTTTTTTTCTTATTCAAGTGTCATGGAGACAACCATGCAGTCTTTCAAATTTGAAATTCAGAAAAAGAATCATAGCTGAAAATTCATAGCTTCATTGAAACTCTGTTAGGTTGCAGGACTCCTGTAAATAGCACATTAATTCTTGATCCTATCATATATATCTTACTATGTGTTGGCCACTGTTCTAATACTTCATATATATGATTAGTTTATTTAATTTTTGCAGTAAACCTATCTTTTTGATATTGTTTTTATCCTCATTTCATAGATGAAGAAACTGAGGAACAAATAAAATAAATATCTTAGGTTATCCATTAGAGCTGGGATTTGAATCCATCCAGATTGACTGTTAAACTCACCTAACACCAAAGATTGCCACAGTTTTTCTGTAAGGAACCATATCATAAGTATTTTTGGTTTTATGTGCCATACAGTCTCTGCTGTGGCTACTAGACTCTGCTTTTGTAGCAGAAAGATAGCCATAGACAAAATATAAAAGAATTGGCATAATTAGGTTCCAATGAAACTTTACTAAAACAGGTGGCAGCTAGGATTTGTTCTACAGATCATAGTTTTCTACCCTAATCTAATTACTATGTTATATTAAGCGATAGAAATTTCCAGAATATCATTTGACACAGCTGATTATTACACTAGCAGTCCAGTAAGGTAAGGTTATATTCCCTTTGATTGGTAAGTTTTTCTATCTTTTTCCTATAATTACTTTATATCTGTTAGGATTCCTTTTTCTCCGTACATATAAACATCCAGAAATATCCCAGATATATCTTGGGTGTTGCTGCCAATGTTTGCATTTTAAAAACCTATGTCTTATTAAATGTATCTAGAAATGATATTTTCAGAGATAATTTGTTTTTGTTTTTAATTTATCCTCTGAAGCATTTATCCTTTGAGTTACAAATAATCCAATTATACTCTTTATGTTATTTTAAAATGTACAATTAAGTTGTATTGACTATGGTCACCTATTGTGTTATTAAATAGTAGGTCTTATTCATTCTTTCTACTTTTTGGGACCCAGTAAGCATACTCACCTCCATGTCAGACACCCCACTACCCTTGACAACCTCTGGTAACCATCCTTCTACTCCCTGTGTTAATGAGTTCAATTGTTTTGATTTTTAGATCTCCAAAATAAGTGAGAACATGTGATGCTCATCTTTCTGTGCCTAGCTTATTTCACTTAAGATAATGATCTCCAGTTTCATCCATGTTGTTGCAAATGACTGGATCTCATTCTTTTTTATGTCTGAATAGAAATATGTATACGTACCACATTTTCTGTATTTATTCATCTGTTGGTGGACACTTAGGCTGCTTCCAAATTGTGGTTATTGTAAACAGTGCTGCAAAAAACATAGGAGTGCAAATATTTCTTTGATATATTGATTTCCTTCCTATTTGGTATATATCCAGAAGTGGGATTGCTAGATCATAAGGTACCTCAATTTTTAAGTTTTTAAGGAACCTCCAAGCTGTTTGCCATACTGGTTGTACTAATTTACATTCCCACCAATAATGTACAAGGAGTTCCCTTCTGCATACCCTCGCCAGCATTTGTGATAGCCTGTCTTTTGGATATAAGACATTTCAACTGGGATGAGATGATATCTCATTGTAGTTTATATTTACACCTCTCTGATGATCCATCGTGTTGAGCACATTTTCATATGCCTGTTTGCCATTTGTACATCTTCTTTTGAGAAATGTCTATGGAAATATTTTGCCAATTTTTGGATTGGATTATTACATTATTTTTCCTATAGATTGTTTGAACTCTTTATATATTGTGGTTATTAATCCTGTGTCAGATGGATAGCTTGCAAATATTTTCACCCATTCTGTGGGCTATCTCTTCACTTTTGATTGTATCCCAGTGTGCAGAAGTTCTTTAACTTAATGTTAAAAACAGCTATATGCCCATTCTTTTTTCACTTGATGTGATCCCATTGGTCCATGTTAGCTTTGGTTGCCTGTGCTTGTGGATTATTGCTTAAGAAATCTTTGCCCAGACCAATGTCCTGAAGATTTTGTCCAAACGATTTCCTGTAGTAGTTTCATAGTTAGACCTCTTAGATTTACGACTTTAATCCATTTTTATTTGATTTTTGTATATGATGAGCAATAGGGGTCCAGTTTCATTCTGCTACATGTACATCCAGTTTCCCCCGCACTATTTATTGAAGAGACTGTCTTTTCCCCAGGGTATGTTCTTGGCACTTTGTCAAAAACGAATTTACTGTGGGTATATGGATTTGTTTCTGAGTTCTCTATTCTGTTTCATTGATCTGTGTGTCTTTTTTTTGCTGGCATAATGCTGTTTTGGTTACAATAGCTCTGTAGTATAATTTGAAGTCAGGTAAAATGATTCCTCCAGTTTTGTTATTTTGCTTAGTATAACTTTGGCTATTCTGGGTATTTTGTAGTTCCATATCAATTTTAGAATTTTTTTTTCTATTTCTGTAAAGAATATCATTGCTATTTTGGTAGGGGTTGCTTTGTATCTGTAGATTTGTTTGGGTGGTGGGGCCATTTTACCAATATTAATGCTTCTAGTATGTGAACATGAAATACTTTTTCATTTTTGGGGTGTCCTCTTCGATTTCTTTTATCGGTGTTTTATAAGTTTTATTATAGAGACCTGTTACTTATTTGGTTAATTCCCAGATACATTTTTTTTATTTGTAGATACTTTAAATGGGGTTATTTTCTTGCTTTATTTTTCAGCTTGTTAACTGCTCGCATATATAAATGCTACTGATTTTTGTATGTTGATTTGTGTTCTGCAACTTTACTGAATTTTTAAAATCAGTTTCAAAAGTTTTATTGTGGAGACTTCAGGTTTTTCCAAATATAAGATCTTATCATCTGCAAACAAGGGTAGTTTGACTTTTCCTTTCTAATTTGAATGCCTATTATATCATTCTCTTTTCTGATTGCTCTAGCTAGAATTTCCAATACTATATTGAATAACAATGGTGTCAGTGGGCATCCCTGTTGTGTTCCAGATCTTAGGGGAAAGGCTTTTAATTTTTCCCATTCAGTATGATACCAGCTGTGGGTCTGTCATATATGGATTGTATTGTGTTGAGGTATATTCCTTCTATCCCAAGTTTTTGAGGGTTTTTATCATGAAGGGATGTTGGATTTTATCAAATGCTTGTTCAGCATCAATTGAAATTATTAAATGACTTTTATCCTTCATTCTGTTGATATGTTGTATCACATTGACTGATTTCCATGTGTTGAACCATTGTTGCATCCCAGGGATAAATCCCACTTGGTCATGATGAGTTATCTTTCTAATGTATTACTAAATTTGGTTTGTTGATATTTTGTTGAAAATTTTTACATCAATATTCATCAGAGACATTGGCATGTAGTTTTTGTTTTGTTTTGATGGGACTTTGTCTGGTTTTGGTATCAGGTTAATACTTGCCTCATAGAATGAGTTTGGAAGTGAAATATTTCCTCCATGACTATTTTTCAGAATAGTTTGAATAAGATTAATATTATTTCTGTAAATATTGGGTAGAATTCAGCAGTGAAACCATTAGGTCCTGGGCCTTTTTTACTGGGAGGCTTTTTTTTTTTAAATCACTTTGATCTCATTACTTGTTATCAGTCTGTTCAGGTTTTTGAATTTCTTCCTGGTATGATCTTAATATGTTGTATATATCTTGGAATTTGTTTATTCCAGATTTTCCAATTTATTGGCATATAGTTGTTCATAGTAGCCACTCATGATCCTTTGGTTTTCTGCAGTATCAGCTGTAATGTATCCCTTTTCATTTCTGGTTTTATTCATTTAGATCATCTCTCTTTTTTTCTGTTAGTCTGGCTAAGGGTTTGTCAGTTTTGTTTATCTTTTCAAAACAGCCAATTTTTTATTTCATTAATCTTTTGTGCTTTCTTTTCATTTCAATTTCATTTATATTTACTCTGATATTTATTTTTCCTTTCTTCTACTAATTTGAGGTTTCATTTGTTCTTGCTTTTCTAGTTCTTTAACCTGCATCATTAGATTGTTCATTTGAAGTTTTTCGTTTCTTGATGTAGGCACTTATAGCCAACACTTACAAACTTCCCTGTTAGTGCCACTTTTGCTGTATCCCACAGGTTTGGTATGCTGTGCTTCCATTTGTTCCAAGAAATTTTTCAAATTCACTATTAATTTCTTCAGGTCTTGACCCACTGGTCTTTTAGTAAGAGAGTGTTTAATTTCCATGTATTTGTATAGTTTCCAAAATTCCTCTTGTTATTAATTTCTAGTTTTAATTGTAGTCAAAGAAGATGCTTGATATTATTTCAATATTTTTGGAATGTTTAAAGACATATTTTGTGACCTAACATATGGTCTACCCTTGAGACTAATTCATGTACTGAGGATAAGAATGTGTATTTTTCAGCTCTTGGATAAAATGTCCTGTAAATACCCATTAGACTCATTTGTTCTATAGCTCAAATTAAGTCTGTTGTTTCTTTGTTAATTTTCTGTCTGGAAGATTGGTCCGTTGCTAAAAGTGGGGTGTTGAAGTCACCAGCTATTATTGTTTTGGGGCCTGTCAGCTCTAGTAATATTTATTTTAAATTTCTGGGTCCTCCAGTGTTGGGTGCATGTATATTTAGAATTGTTAGATCTTCTTGTTGAATTCATCCCTTTATCATTATACAGTGATCTTCTTTGTCTCTCCTTACAGTTTTTGTCTCGAAAACTATTTTGCTTGATATAAGTACAGCAATTCCTGCTCTTTTTTGGTTTCCGTTAGCATGGAATATCTTCTTTCATTCTTTTATTTTCAGTTTATATGTGTCTTTATAGGTGAAGTGTGTTTCTTGTATGCAACAAATCAATGGGTCTCATTTTTTCATTCATTAGGAGAGTCTATGACTTTTGGTTGGAGAGTTTAGTTCATTTACCTTCAATGTTATTACTGATAAGTAAGGAATTACTCCTGCCTTTTTGTCATTTGTTTTGTGGTTGTTTTATGGTCTTCTTTCTTTCTTGGTTTTTTTGGTTTGCATGAGGCTTGCAAACACTGTCTTATAACCCATTATTTCAACCAGATAACAACTTAACACTTAACACTTTTTGCAGAGACAAACACACAAGCAAAAAGAAAATGAATAAAAACTATATTCCTTAATATTGTCCCACCACTATTTAACTTTTTGTGGTTTCTATTTATGTTTTATTGTACTATTTATGTCTTGAAAAGTTGTTGTACTTATTATTTTTGATTGGTTCATATTTTAGTCTTTCTACTTAAGCATAGTTTAAATACCATGATATGGTTTCGCTGCATCCCCTCCCAAATCTCATCTTAAACTGTAGTTCCCATAATCTCCATGTGTCCTGGGAGGGACCCAGTGAGAGTTAATTGAATCATAGAGGCATTTACCCACATGCTGTTCTCATGATAGTGAGTGACTTCTCATGAGATTTGATGGTCTTCTCAAGGGATTTCCTTCCTTTATTTGTCACTTCTCCTTCCTGCCACACTGTAAAGAAGATGCCTTTCTTCTCCTTTGCCTTCTGCCATGATTGTAAGTTTCCTGAGGACTTTTCCAGCCATTCAGAACTGTGAGTCAATTAAACCTCCTTTCCTTATAGTCAGTCTTGAGTATTCCTTCATAGCAGCATGAGAATGGACGAATACACACCACAAATATATTGTTATAACATTCTGTGATTTTCTGTGACTTACTATTACCAGTGAGTTCTCTATAATCAGATGATTTTTTGCTGCTTATTAATGTCTTTTTCTTTCTGATGGAAGAACTCCATTTAGGATTTTTTTTATAGAATGGGTCTAGTGTTGGTGAATTCTCTCAAATTTTGCTTCTCTGAGAAAGTCTGTATTTCCTTTTTATGTTTGAAGAATATTTTTGCTGAATACATTATTCTAGAATATAAGGTTTTTGTCTCTTTTTTTCCCCTTCAGCACTTTAAGTATGTCATGTTACTCTCTCCTGGCCTGTAAGGTTTCCAGTGAAATGTCTGCTCCCAGATGTATTGGATCTCCATTGTATGTTATGTTTTTATTTTCTCTGGGTGCTTTTAGAAGCCTTTCTTTATCCTTGACCTTTGGAAGTTTGATTATTAAATGCCTTGAGGTAGTAGTCTTTGGATTAAATCTGCTTGGTGTTCTATACTTGTACTTAGTTGTTGATCTTTTCTTAAGTTTGGGAAGTTCTTGTCTACTACCTTTCTGAATAAACTTTCTACTCCTATTTCTTATTCTACAACTTCTTTAAGGACAATTGTTGGGAACAAGCCCCCCCAAATCTGGCCATAAACTGGCCCTAAAACTGGCCATAAACAAAATCTCTCCAGCACTGTAACATGTTCATGATGGCCACAATGCCCACACTGGAAGGTTGTGGGTTTACCAGAATGAGGGCAAGGAACACCTGGCCCACCCTGGGTGGAAAACTGCTTAAAGTCATTCTTAAGCCACAAACAATAGCATGAGTGATCTGTGCCTTAAGGACATGCTCCTGCTGCAGTTAACTAGCCCAACCTATTCCTTTAATTTGGCCCATCCCTTCATTTCCCATAAGGGATACTTTTAGTTAATCGAATATCTATAGAAACAATGCTAATGACTGGCTTGCTATTAATAAGTATGTGGGTAAATCTCTGTTCGGGGCTCTCAGATCTGAGGGCTGTGAGACCCCTGATTTCCCACTTCACACCTCTGTATTTCTCTGTGTGTGTCTTTAATTCCTCTAGAGCTGCTGGGTCAGGGTCTCCCCAACTGAGCTGGTCTCAGCAAGCAGCGCCCATACATGGGGGCTCAAATCCAGGTTGAAGGGTCACTGGAGTGACGGTTGGAGAACATGGAACTAGCTGGTGGACACCCAAGTACTCTTAAAGCAATCCCTGTGATAAGAAGGGGAGCTTGGAAGCATCAGGGTAACAATGGGACAAGTGTGTGCTGTGGTTCGTTCTACCTTGGAACTTTTTCACACTGATGATGGGGAGGAAGGAGAGTATAGCAAAGTAACAGAAGAGGTTACAGAGCATGTTTATTTACCAGCTAAAGCAAAAGTGACAAAGGAAGGAGAGGTTCATCCCTACCCTTCTGTACCCCATCCTTATTATTTTGAAGAAAAAGACCCTCCAGATCTTTCTTTTCTGGAGGACACTGGGTGAAAAGTAGTTGCCCCAGTGACTGCTTGAGCAGCACCTCGAGCAACCAGTCTTAGCTCTATTCAGGCAGGAATTCAGCAAGCTAGATGAGAGGGTGATTTAGAGGCTTGGCAGTTCCCTGTTAGAACATACCCCCCAGATCAACAAAGAAATATGATAGCTACATTTGAGCCTTTTCCTTTTAAATTCGAGAAAGCATATTTAGTTGATTATATCAAGGCCTGTGATGGTATCAGAGGTAATCTGTGTAAAGCTACTTTGTTGGCACAGGCAATGGCAGGACTGAGAGTGGATAAAGGAAATACTCCATTTCCTGGAGCTTGTTTTAACTGTGGGAAGCATGGTCATATTAAAAAAGAATGTAGAAAAAAATCAGCGAGTCAGGCTGCCAGATAGGGGAAAAAAGAAAACTGCTGAGCCTGAAATATGTCTAACATGTAAAAAATGAAAACACTGGGCTAATCAGTGTCACTCTAAGTTTGATAAAGAAGGGAACCCGATTTTGGGAAACGCCATGAGGGGCCCATCCCGGGCCCCGTTCTAAACTGGGGCATTTCCAGTTCAGGCCATTCCCTCACCCCCATACAATGTCTGTCCCCCGCCACAGCTGGTAGTGCCACAGATTTATGCTGCACAAAAGCTGTGAGCCTTCTGCTTGGGAAACCCCAACAAAAGGTCCCAACAGGAGTCTGTGGACCCTTGCCAGTGGGGACAATAGGATTACTTTTATGAGGGTCTAGTTTAAGTTTAAAAGGGGTGCAAATACATATAGGAGTCATTGATTCTGATTATAATGGGGAAATTCAAATTGTTACATCTACTTCTGTTCCCTGGAAAGCAGAGCCAGGAGAGCGCATAGCACAGCTCCTGATTGTGCCGTATGTGGGAATGGGAAAAAGTGAAACTAAACGAACAGGAGGCTTTGGAAACACAAATAAACAAGGCAAAGCAGCTTACTGGGTCAATCAAATTACTGATTAACATCCTGCCTGTGTGTAACTATTCAAGGAAATAAATGTAAAGGTTTGGTAGATACAGGAGCAGACATTTCAATCATTTCCCTACAACCTTCCAGCATGGGCGTTATGGCCATCATGAACGTGTCACAGTGCTGCAGAGATTTTGTTTATGGCCAGTTTTGGGGCCAGTTTATAGCCAGATTTTGGGGTGCCTGTTCCCAACAGATAATAACTCTTAGATTTGCCCTTTTGTGGCCATTTTCTGGATCCTGTAGACATGTTTCATTTTTTTTTGTTGTTATTTATTTTTTTTGTCTCCTTTGACTGTGTCTTTTCAAATAGTCTTCAAATTTGCTAATTCTTCTGTTTGACCAATTCTGCTGTTAAAGAACTCTGATGCATTCTTCAGTATGTCAATTTCATTTTTCAACTCTAGAATTTCTGCTTAATTTTTTTAACTATTTCAATGTCTTTGTTAAATATACCTGATAGAATGCTGCATTCCTTCTCTTTGTTCCCTTAAATTTCACTGAGTTTCCTCAACACAGCTATTTTGAATTCACTGTCTATGAAAGGTCAAATATCTCTGTTGCTTCAGGATTTGTCCCTAGTGCCTTACTTAGTTCTTTGGCAAGGTCATGTTTTCCTGGGTGGTATTGATGGTACTAGATGTTTTTCAGTGTCTGGGCATTGAAGTGTTAGCCATGTATTGTAGTCTTCACTATCTTGGCTTATTCATAGTCATACTCCTTGAGAAGGCTTTCTAGATATGTCAAAGGACTTGGGTTTTGTGATCTAAGCTGTTTCTGCTTTAGAGAGAACTCCAAACACAGTAGCACTGTGTTTTTTACAGACTCATAGACGTACTGCCTTGATGGTCTTGGACAAGATCAAGGATAATTCTCTGGATTACCAGGCAGAGACCCTTGTTCCCTTCCCTTACTTTCTCCCAAGCACACAGTCTCTCTCTCTGTTCTGAACCACCTAAACCTGGGTATGGAGTGATACAAGCACCCCTGTGACCACCACCACTATGACTGCATTGGTTCATACTTGAGCAAGCACAGAGCTGAGTTTCGCCCAAGGCCTGCTGTAACCTCTCCCTGGCTACTGCCTATGTTTGCTCAAGTCTCTGGAGCTCTACAATTATTAGTTGGCAAAGCCAGCCAGGCCTGTGTAACTCTCTTCAGAGCAGCAAAATTCCCCAAGCTCCAGATGGGTACAGAAGTGTCATATGGGAGTCAAGGACTAGAGTAAAAATCCATAGAATTCTATCTGGTGTTCTATTGCATTGCAGCTGAGCTGCCACTCAAACCACAAGACACAGTTATCTCCCATTTCCAAAAGCAGAGAAGCCTCACCCTGTAGCCACCACCACCCAAGGCTGCAAGGAGTACTGCCAGACTACCACTGATATTCCCTTAAGGACCAAGGTCTCTTAAGTCAGCATGTCATGCCTGGGACTCACGCTTCAGGGCAGTGAGCTTCCTTCTAGCCCAGGGTAGCTCCAGAAATGCTGGCCAAGAGTCTAGTTCTGGAATCATAGACCCCAAGAGCCTGTTTGGTGCTCTACCCCACTGTGGTTGTGCTGGCACCTAAGGTGCAAGACAAAGTCCACTTTACTTTTCCCTCTGCTTTTCTCAAGCAGAAGGAGTTGTGCCCGGCTGGTAATGTGCTGAGTCTCACCTGAAGCCAGCATTTCTCAGAGGCTCACCCAAGACTCTCCATGTAGTTCCTGGGTATTGCTGCTGGGTATTCAGAGCCCAAAGACTCTGTGGTTAGCAAGTTATGTACGCTGGCAGAACTGGGTTCCTTCTTTCAAGGCATGGGGTTCTCTTCTGGCCTAGGGTGTGTCTAGAAATGTCATCTGGGAGCTAGGGCCTGGAATGGGGGCCTCATAAATCTGACCAGTGCCTTATCCTCCTGTGGCTGAGCTTGTATCCTAAATGCAAAACAAAGTCATCCTCCCCATTCTTCCCTCTTCACTCCTCAAGTGGATAGAACAGGTCTCTTTTGAAACTGGAGCTAGGATTAGGGAGGGGTGATGCCTGAACTGCCTTGGCTTCCCCAACTAGTGTCTCAGTATGTTGCATGCCCCCCAAACCATGGTCTCTAGGCTTAGTGTCAGCACTCAAACTCACCTAAGAGCTGCAGTCCTTATAGCCTTGATTGCCTTTCAAGTTTACCTGAAGATACAGAGTGCTGTAGCCCT
Organism: Chlorocebus sabaeus; assembly: GCF_047675955.1. NCBI lineage: Eukaryota > Metazoa > Chordata > Mammalia > Primates > Cercopithecidae > Chlorocebus > Chlorocebus sabaeus. The sequence goes on from NC_132919.1 coordinate 45,391,686, forward strand.
GGGTGACGAGGTTTGCAGACACTCAACTTCTGATCACTGGGATAGGTGATCCCCCTTTGGACAGGGCTGGTTTAAAAGATCCCTCCATGGGTGGGTGTCAGTTGAGTATTGTCCAGTTTTCCTTTCTGCTCTAATAGGATGGCACTGATCTCCCTCCCCCAGAGTCCAGAAATGCATTCCACACCAGATCTCCATTCCAGGGGATGGTGTAAGTGGGGGCTTTGGTGATTCAGAACTGTTTCTATCTCTTCACTGCCTCTTTCATCAATATGAAGTTAAAACCTGGTATTATGAGTGCTCATCTTATTTTAAGTTCTTATGAAGGTGTTTTTTTGTCTGTGTAGATAGTTGCTAACTTGGTGTCTTTGTGTGGGGCGGCGATCAGTAAAGTTTTCTATTTGGCCATCATGCTTCACCTCCTCCTCCCATAGATAACTTATCTACCTATTAGTAACATAGCTTTATATTGGCTACAGACATCTAATGGCTATCTATAAATCTATGCTTGCATGTTTGTGTAGATCCCATGCTATGTTTAATTTGTATATGCATGGCATTGTCTAAATCTCAAGCCATTTAGGTCATGAAAGGTTTTTTGTTTGAAATCCCTAACCCAAGTGTCACTTTCCACAATGACAGGAGAATTTTCCCTAGACTCTGAAGGGAGCAGATATTAGTATTCTCTCTATAAATAATGATGATTTTTTTCTTTTTTCTATTTTACCTATTTTTTTCCACTGGACTTAAGGAACCGTGCTTTTTGTTTGTTTGTTTCTGCATTTTTTAAAAAAACAAATTATGCACTAAAGTAGGAACCTATTATCTTCTTTTTCAGTAAAATACATCTACCACATATTTAATCTTCAAAAGCCTGTATTTATAATTCCAGGCAAGCTAGCTTTTCTCTGTAGTTGTTGGTTATGTGACTGAAGGGAAGTTGCAAGTGGTGCAATTTAGGATGATCTGTTTTTATTCATTACTGCATAATAGATGGCAGTTGGAGATTTCATATGGCCAACTCTGTTTTTGCATCCTAATCGTGCTAGACATTTGGTCTTCAAAGGCTAAAACAGAACCCATCACCAGAACTTTCCCTTCTGGATTACATAAGAATGTAGACATCTCTGGTAATAAATTTATGCTGACAGCTGCTAAAAAATTTACAAAGCTTGACAACATACTCTGAAAGCAAAGGAGAAAATAGAGACCTTGGTTGATTATTTACCTAAAACATGTATCTTTTGGGGAAACACACACACAGAGAGAGAGAGAGAGAGCATTTAAGTACGTGTATAAGAAGGCATTAAGATACTACTTTTTTCTCCCACTTTGTGGCCTGTCTTTTAAGGTTCGTTATAGGAGACATCTCATTTTTCATGAGGAAAAGTAAAAATGACTTAGAAAAGCATGGTCTGCCTTTGGATTGTAATGCAAAGTCAATCCCTGCTCATTTTCGTTAGGGAAAAATTTAAGTTTTTCCATAGAGACAGACAAAGCCGAAGCAACCCCTTTGGCAATGACGTTTGCAGTCAATCTGGAGAGGCAAATGCATCACTGAAAGTGAATTTCTAAGCATCTCTCTAGTGTTACAAACAGATTAGCTCTCACAGTTACCTAGGCAGATGTGAATCTGTCCCACTTGTGGTCTTAATGCTTCCCTGTTGCTAATGATGTTCCAAGGATATCAGAAAATGGAAATAAATGGCTGGCGTGGTAGCTGCCTGGAGTTGCCTTAAGTGCCAGCCCTGCTGGGTATCAATTGTTTGTTTGGTGGCTTTCAAAGTAAAGTGGAACATTGATTTGTTTAAACACTGCAATGCATTTGTATTTCTTATCCCCTCCCAAGCCATCATTTTCATCTCATTTAGAAGATGAGATCACACTGTATTTCATAGAGAACAGGTGCCATTCAGTGACTTGAAATATGACAGACTGATCTGTAACATTTTCTACCAACTTATCTCTGAGGAGCACTTTTACACTGATACTGTGGAGCCCCTGACTATAAGGGAAGGGGATACGAAGATGAGATTCAGGAAAACATGGAGTACTTAGACAGATATATTGGCTAATTTTCTGATTCTTTCAGTAATAACTTTTCCAAATTGGTAGCCCTGGGAAATTGTTATTTTTTTTCTGCTGATTTCTTCCTTTCCTTTATTCTTTCTCTTCCACCCTTTCTCCTTGTCTCCTAATCCTCTCTTTCCTCTTCTTCCTCTAATATGGTTTGGGTATTTGTCCTCTCTAATTTGTCTTGGGTATTTGAAATGTGATCTCCAGTGTTGGAGGTGGGATCTCATGGAAAGTGTTTGTGTCTTGGGGGCAGATCTTTCATGATTGGCTTGGTGCCCTCACCTCAATAATGAGTAAGTTCTAGCTCTATTAGTTTACATAGAGAACTGGTTGATTTAAAAGAATGTGTCACCTCCCCCTTGACTCTCTTGTTGCCTCTCTCACCATGTGGCATGCCTCAGTTCCCCTTGCCTTCCCCCTAAGTAAAAGCTTCCTGACGTCCTGCCAGAAATGGATGCTGGCACCATGCTTCTTGTACAGTCTGCAGAGTTGTGAGTCAAATGGACCTCTTTTCTTTATAAATTACCCAGCTTCAAGTATTCCTTTATAGTCGTGCAAAATAGACTAACACATCCTCCATTTTTCTCTTAATATTTCTCTTCAGCTAATCTAGTATCCAATTGCTCACAACATACTCATAATGAAGTACTCTAGAACAATAAACTCAGTCAGAACTTCGACTCCATACTTACGAATATACCTAACCAAGGAGTTGAAAGACCTCTGAAAGGTCCATTTACCAAAATATGATGCAAAAGAAAGATCTCTAAAGAGTTTTCTTTTTTCTTTCTGTTATGTTTTCAAATTTTCTACACAAAAAATGACCAACTCCCACAGTATCTGTTTTACTAGGCACAGCGGGCTGTCCCCAAACCCAGAGTACATATGTTCTCCTTCTGCAGGGGATTCATATGAAGCTGTTGTGGAAAAAAATCTCATAATCTTTCAAGCAAGCTACAAACTCCCAAAGACAGACTCACGTTTTGGGGCAGAAGGTAATAAATACATTTATTCAAATTAATTGCCCTGGCAGTCTAAATGTGTAGAATCTGAAATAGAGAATGTTGTTAAGGACAGGCTATCTTAGTAGTCTCTTGTACATAGAGTCCAAATTAATGGCAAACACAAGGTTACCCAGAAAGATACAGAAGAGTAATAATAAATAGATAAGGAGACTTTCTAATCCAACATTAGCTGACTCAAATTATGGGCCATTGACTAAATTGGTTTTTTTTTTTTGTTTTTTTTTTTTTTTTTTTGAGACAGAGTCTCACTCTGTTGCCCAGGCTGGAGTGTAGTGGGGCGATCTTGACTCACTGCAACCTCTGGCCTCCGAATTCAAGAAATTCTCCTGCTTCAGCCTCCCAAGTAGGTGGGACCACAGGCACGAGCCAACATGCCTCGCTGATTTTTGTATTTTTAGTAGAAACAGTGTTTCCCCATGTTGGCCAGGCTGTTCTGGAACTCCTGGTCTCAGGTGATCCGCCCACCTCAGCCTCCCAAAGGGCTGGGATTATAGGCGTCAGTCACCGCGCCTGGCCTAAAATTCTTAACTAAAGTGTGTTTCCTTAAAGCAAAAGTCCTTTCACATAGTTTAATAGATACCATTAACGTTAGACTTTGAATGAAAAAGATAATGTTTTAAATTCCCATAAGGTCACAAATGATCAAAACATTCTGGGAAAGTTTTCCTGAGCTTATTTTCCTAACTTAGTGTCTACCCTGTCACCTGGCATAGAATGTGTTTAATATTTTTTACATCCTTCTCTTTATATTACCTATTTACTACCTTAAATGCCTGGGATTGAGTGACATTTTCTGAGGAAATGCCCTTAGGAAGCTTACAAATAGATGTATGAAGTAATACTTAAATTCATAAAATAAGCAAACTTGATTTATAAGCATAATAATTGTAATTAATTAATATATAATTTTTAGTAAGTTATATTTTAAAAAATAATAATACCTAAAATAAAACTAAATGATGGTAAGCTCTGGATAAGAATCCGGGGAACTTTCAGAGGGGAGGTTAATTGAAACAAAACTTTGTGGTGAGTGTGGGCTTTGGTTCTGTGCAGTACCTATGATAGAGGAAGTTTAAAGGACTGATTGCATAAATCATATAGCAATGAGTGAGAAAATTATGAAAAAGTGAATAAACTCCATCTGGCGGAAGATACTAAGAATCATGGAGAAAAGGTTGCATAAGGCTGGCAGTGATTGTTGGAAGAGAATCTGGAGTATGAAGGTGAATAGTATAATTATGAATAGAAGTTCTAAAGGCTTTACACTAATTGGAGTGTTTGCCCAATCCAGGATCCCTTCTCTGGGGGAACTGGCCCCATCCGTCCATCAATCATTGGTATGAAACCATGGAAATTGTATTTATAAGATATGACTTTGAACACCATTTCCCAATTTCCTTCTTCCCCTTTCTTTTGGTAGAATATGGGAAATGAATACCTCATCTAAAATGGGCAGGCATAAGTTGGATGTCAGATCTCAACAATTCTAGAAAGAAAAAAAAGGAAGTTAGGAGTATTCTAAATGGTTTGTTAGGCAACTAAACTGAGACCATGGAAAGTCCATGTTTAAAGTTATAGTTTGAGTCATATGCACTTGTAAAAAGGATGAATATTATTGGGAGGGAAGGCAAACTGGAGAAAGGAGAAAACATAATCCTTTTTTTAAAAAAGAAAAGATATTATGAAGCATACACAGAGAGATAAAAGATGAAAAATCATGGTTTTCTGGAAAAAACAGGAAAATAGATTCAGTTTCTGCCATATATCTGATCCCTGATCCAAGTTTTTTCCTAAACATTTCTCCTGATTTCGTCCTTTGGTTACTTTATTATACTTTATTATAACTTTGCATTCTTATATTGCATTTTTTTTCCTTTTTGTTTATTTTACTCGAAACAAGATTTTGTTATCTGAAACCAAGAGTTTGGACTGAGGTAGAAGTAACAGGAGTATGTAGACTGTATAAAAATAAGGTTGGCCAAGGAAAAGTAAAACCAATAGGAAAACATTTGAGAGGGAAGAAATGAGGGAGTCAGGAAGATACCTGAACTAGAAAGTAAGGGATCAATTCAAAAAACACTATAAAGAAATGTTCAGCAATAATAAGTCAGTGATTATATGTGAAACTTCATAAAGACAAGTTGAAATTCACAAATGTGATTAAACAAGGACATATTCAGTCTACACTATGTACAATACCATAATATTGAATAATTAGATTAACCAATATAGGGAAGCCAGGATATTGTCTGAGTGATTTGATTTTGCAGGAATAATAAAGAATTTATTGGTGTTTTTATTAAATGTAAACTCAGTGAAGGTGGGGTTATGTTTGTTTTATTCATCACTATATAGTGGTATTATAAGACTTACTTCTTAGTTCAGCTAAAAGTTGGGTTCTTGTCACACAACCGTGAAAGATTAGGCTTGCAGACACTTTGAAGGGTGAAAAGGGCAGGGTTTATTGGGTGAAAAGGAAACAAAAGGAAACAGGGACTCTCAGTAAAGAAATAGTCCTGCTAATATGCTTCCCACCTCACAGGTTGAATCTCAGGTTACCACCCCAGATCAGGAGAGGCCAGGCTCCTCCCCACTGCAAACAGCATGAAATTCCTGAGGCTCCACTCCAGTGTACACTCCTCTAAGTGCGCAGGCTGGTCAGAGGTTCTTTGGGGACCTCTTTATGCTTGGCTGTCTCACTGGAGCTTAGAAAAATGCGTAGTGGTTTATATTTGCTCAGCAAATATTTTTAAATAATTTAAAGTGTGCGTTTTTTATATGATAGCAGAATATTCACAATGACACAATGTGCAGGAAAAAAAATAGATTATTTCATCCTCATTACTATATGAGCATTATGTTGGTGCCAGAAAAAAATAAAATCAATGAAACACGGTAAACCCTGACAGAGGACTTTGCAGTCCTGGGGGGAAAAAAAAGGCAAAACTGAATGTACAGATACAAGGCTTATTGGCTCTTAAAACTTGAGAGTGGGAGGTTTTGGCAGAGGGTAACAGTTTAACTTCATGGGAATTTTTGCTTTTAATATATACTCTGTTAGCTTGCTCTACGTCATCTAAACAGGTATCAACTGTACTTGTATTTTGTAGTTTGATATCTAATGCATAAGTCTGATATGAGCACCTTTTCCCATTTGTAGGATTCAGGCTCAGTACTCATTCCTCATCAAGGTGCATCACCACCATCTGTAGAGCTGGCAATATTAAGTATCTCTGGTAATTTCCAGGAGCTCCTCTCAAAGGTGTAGCTCACCTTGCAAAATATCTAAAACATAAACAATAAGACACTGAGAAAAAAAGGATGGTGGATCCAGTTCCAGTGAGGAGGCCATCTGTCATGGAAAGTGATAAGAGTCATAATTGAGGGGAGCCCATGTCGTCAGTGGGAGAATCATATTAAACAGCAAGAATAAAGGGAAAAGGACAAAATGAAAGAGGAGAATGAGCTGAGAGGATTCTAGTCATGATGGTATCACAGTTAGAGAAGAGTAGGTTATAAAGATGAATTCAGATAAAAAATATTCAATGGTGAAGTCATACTTGCACTCAGCATGAATGCAGTGCTGTTTGCTGTGTAGATACAGCATAATGGAGCTCTGTATGATGAAACATACGATGTTATCCATAAAAATTGACCAGGTTACTCTACAGGTATGTCTATATTCATGTATTCAATAATTATTCATCAAATGCATAATATATGCAAGACATTTTTTCTGAGAGATGTGGAGAATTATCAGTCTAACAAAACTCTGCCTTTGAAGTAGAAATTATCAAAGTTTATAAAAGAGACGCACTCACTTTAGTTTGACATTTCCAGAATAAATTTCTTTTGTACTCTGGGAAGATCTTACCTAAAACAAATTCATGTCTAAAGAATGGAGAAGCTTCTATTCTACCATTGTCAAGGAAAACTCCAGTTAGTATGAACGAAGGCTCCAATCTCATATCTGTGCACAAGAAAGAAAAAAGGAAAGAATGGAGAGGAGGTCAGAAAACAGTGGGGTGGAAATTAAAATCCTCATTTAAAAAATCTAAGAAAAACATGAGAGAAGCAATTACTCTGCATGTTTCCCAGCTGATTCACAGGAGATTCATGATTAGAGTTGGCCAGAGGAGGTGAAGGCATGGACTCTGCCGTGCCCCTTCCTGGAATTAGATGATATGGATGAGTAGTTCTCCCTTTGATGGAGTCCACATCATTTCCCCTGCTGTCCCTCTTGCTGGAAATGTCCCCCAGCTAACACAGGGCTTCCTCTGCTGTGACTACAAAGCTGAGCTGCTGGCAGGGGGCAGATTGCTTTCCACAGAGGAGACCAGATATGGTTTCTTTGCTGCTATGGTAGCTACTCGGGCAGCATCTCCTTTGGAAGAGATTCCACCCTAAACCCTTTAAGGCTGGGCAAAAGATAAATGCTGCAGCTTAAAGTCAAAGAAATTCCAAGCTCCTTGCTCCAGAGAAGATTAAGTCAGTAGGAAATCCAAATAATGAGAGCCCCGAGGAACTATTCTGAAAATCAGAGGAAACTGAAAGAAAAACTTAAAATAACATCTCTTTTAAAGGAAAAGAAAAACAACAGGAGGTTTAATAAATTTATATGGCCTCTCACTGGATTGTAAACATTTGAGAAGATAAGTAAACAGAAGAGGGAATGGTGCAAAGGAGGAAAAATATAGATGGTTCTTTCAACTCTGCAGCATCTACCAACACAAATTACAGTGCAGACCAGACTGGTGAATTTCTCTGGGGACTTCCCAGAGTGTAAAAGAAGGGAAATGAGGAAGGAATAAGACCTGAGTTTCAAGGGAAAGAAAGAAAAAAATTAAATCTTTGAAAGTTTGCTTTTCTAGTCCCTGAATTACCATCAGAAAATGCTACAACATTGCATTTAAGGGAAGTAAGTATGTATGCTAGAGATGCCATTGAAGAAGGGATGAAGCAGTGCTTGACTATCTGAAGCTAAGGAGTTCTGAAGATCTTTACCCAACCTCAAACTTGCTGGTGCTCATGTCTCTGTGGTTCTGAAGTAGAACTAGACTTCAATCTCAGTGTCATGTCTTTATTCATTTAGGCCTGGAGGGAGGACAGAGGAAGAACCTTGCCTCTGTAATTTGGACTTCTGCTATTCTGTCACAATTGCTGCCTTGTTGTTTTGTGGGTTTTTTCTTTTTTTTAATCATTTTTTTTTCTGGCAGTTGCATAAGAATGTCCAGGAACCATATGGCAGAATGAGTTTTCATTTCTGTGTTCTTTAATCCAAGTTCAAGATGCTGCTCGTGAAACCTAATCATAGATCTTAAAAACCCTCCTTGTCTCTCTCATTTCTCCCTCTTGCCTAGGGATTTGGCTCAAGGAAACCTTGGTTAACAGTCAACTGAAAGTTGACTCTCAAATGGAAAGGCTGGGAAATACCAAAGACCTGCAAATGTTAGTTTGATTCACTTCAAGGTGATCACATCAACCAACATTTTATCAGCATCTGCAATTTCTAGATGTTTTGTAAAGTGTTGTGGGAATACAAAGATGATTAAAATACAGACAGTTGCTCAACCAGGTGTAGTGGAAAGAGCAAAGACTGAAACGAGAGGAGAGTTGACCTGACTCTACTGCTATAATTGTGACTGTTTTTCCTCTAAATTCCCTTCTCTTAAAATACGGCCCCACTAGCAGTCCAGGGCTGCATGAGGGGCTCATATGAACGGGCTTTTATTCTGTGATACTGCCATATTCACTGACTCAGCAACACAGGTTCTCAGCTCAAGGATGAGGTTGGGCAACGGTGACCATATTCTATCTCTATACTGTAAATTTAGGCTTGGCTTGGCCTTTAATCCATGCACTTTGGGAGGCTGAGGCAGGAAGATTGCTTGAGCCTAGGAGTTCAAGGCTGCAGTGAGCTATGACACAATCATCCAACCTGGATGACAGAGAGAAAATCTATCTCAAAATAGTAAATAAATAAATTATAAGCTTAGAATGTTAGGCTTTAGAATGTTAGATTTAGCACCAGAATCTCCTATGCTGAAGCAAAACTAATAGAAAGCTAAGATTGAGAAGAATAAAAAATAAAACTACTGTAGAGATAGCCAGTGTACACAGAAATGAATACAGCAAATATGCAGAGAGAAGCAAAAATATGTGACAATGATTGAGAGGGAATAAAACAAAGGGTCAGAGGGGGCAGAAGGCAGGGAGAGAACAAGAGAGAAAAGTTACTAATGACTGACCAACATGAGACATTATTGTATTTCTTGTAAAGTATCTTATGACATTTCTCATATTCTTCTAATGACCCTTGTTTTTAACTTTAGCTTATGTATTTTTTGTCCTTTGAAACCAAATTAACATTAATTATAACAGATGTTGACTGGTGTGGTCTAGAACAGATCACACTATCTCTAAGTTATAATTTGGTTAACTTTTAGGATACTGATATATTGTTTCTTAATCCCAGAGTCAACGATGATACCTGAGACAATGTTGTGATGTTTGGAATTTATCTGCTCAGTACATGGTCTCTGAATGGTAATCTCCAGCCAAGGCATTAGTGATGGAGAGTATGGAGGTATCTAATCATGAAGACAGTGAAGGCTCCAGGAACTCTGCGAAAGATAAAATGGCAATGGCTATGGTGGAGAAGCAGGGTAGGGAAGAAGCTTGGTGTGGCACAGTTTAACTGGAGTGAGGGACTAAAGATGGAAAACAATAACAGACTACGGTTGGTGATTTTATGACCATGTTTAGGGATTTGAATTTCAAGTTAGTTTTGGTTTCAATATCTTTAAGGCATATCCAGTTGATAAGGTATGTGTAGGGGTGGGAAGGTAGAAGGTATGATTGAGTAACACAAAGCCCCTCAATCTTTTACATTCATGTCAACCCAGTTCAAAATCTGCAGCGTTTTACTCTCTACAATTTGCATTTTAAAAAGATTGGGATTTTTTTTCAAATATAAATTTATATTATACCTTCCAATCTATTTTTAAATATTATCTTCATCAATTAAGTTAAGTCTAGTGAATTCTCCTGCCCCATAATCCTTCTCCTTATTTAAGGACAAGCACATTTGGAATGCTAGCCTTGTAGACCATGTTTACCCTACTCACTGTCTAAAGCAAGATGATTCTGAGATTTGTTGGAGTACAGTGTATTGTATATGTGTTATGTATGGTGCCAGGCATGTAATAAGGGCTCAATAAATACTTATTGAAAAAATTAATCAATAACATTCCTTTTTAGTTTCCCATGATGATTAATAAGTTTCATTTGTTCCATCATTCCAGGCATTCTGATTCTAAACAGAAGAATGAGGAAGAGGAGTAAGGGGAAGAGAACAAAAAGCAATTTTTATGTTTTTTTTAAGAGAAAACTGGAAAACATTGCAATAATAGAAAAATACTGCCATTTGTGTATAATCAACATGCCCCTACATTTTTAATCTCCACCTTCTTATGATCTGCAGCCCTGTCCATGACCTTTTGATATAGAGGATGCTGACCCTAATGAAAGAAACATTATCATTACTTCATTGAAGCTTAGGAGAGAAAAATAGATGACAAATTAGAAGACAAGCTAAAAGCTTAAATCTAGTTATAACAATGATATATGATCAGTTTAGATAAAGCAGAAAGTCCAGATATAAAGAGATATACATTTAAATCATTAATTAATAAACAGGGAAAGCAAGGCAAGAATAAAGTATATTCTACATTGGCACTATGATGGTAACACAGTTTGTAAGAAGAAAAACAAATGAAAATATTTGCAGATAGTATGGAGGGACACTACCTAGGCCACTGATTTTGCCACCCTAGGATCCGTTATGGTTTATTGTTGTTTTTAATTAAGTAGGGGTGCTGAGAGAATGTATGTACCTTGCTCATGACTGTGGTTTAAATTAGTAAAAGTTTTGATTGGTGCTGTCATCATCAGCCTATTCCTTGGGGCTTCTCACTCACCATCCCCATCAAAAATGAAACTGATTAGAAACTCTTGTCTTTCCTGGAGTCTCCTTTAATTTTTCTTCCTCAAGATAAATGCATCAGCCAATTTCCGTTCAGTGTTTGAATCAGAAACACTGAGAAAATAAGTAAGCTGTGAAAATAAATAAGATGACCAAAATAACATTCATGGAAAAAGTTTAAGACTCACCAAGTTTATATGCTAGTGATCTGTGGGGTTTCCAGTAGATTTGACTCCTGAATACCTTCTAATATAAAGAAGATGTCTGTGTAGGCGATTGCTCTTCATTACTTTTTTTTTTCTAAAACTAGGTATAGCAGTTCCCTCCTTCGGATATTTTCTTAGTAAAGGCATTCCCTAAAGTAGGTTTCAAAGCACACTGGGTGTTTTCACACACAAAAAAGGGAAAGGAATAAATTGCTTTCTGCAATTACAACAGGCTGGTCTATTGACACACAAGTGAATGAAATGTTTATACCCTGAGAGGGAGCCCCTCCATCACTCTCAAAATTACAGGCCCTCAGATCACCATTGAATGTCTAGCCCTAGAAAATTTGCAGAGATAGACGAAGAATAAGGGAAAGAGAACATAGCAGGCAGCAGTAAATAGCTGTATTTATAGCATTGTGTCCTAATGGAAACATCAATCCTGTTTTCTGAGGAAACTACTGAAAATCCTAACCATAATATTGTCCTCTACTTGACTGTCAGACTGGCTTATAACTTATTCCTTCAAAAAGCTAGAAGCTAAATTCTCCGTGCCATACAGAGTACAACCTGAAGATGAAATTGTAAACCATTTCAAAGACTCATTTAACATAGAAACAGGTATTTTCAGACATCTAACCATCAATTTCAATGCTGGTTTCTGAGCAGTTCTCAGGTGTGATGAATAGGTGAGGTGGAGGTGTACCCCAGCATCTATCTTTGTATTGGGAACATGATAAACAATTATAATATTTATTATTCAAGCATTTAACCAGTGGGATATCACAGTTAATACAGAATATACCAATTTGTGCAACAAAAGTTTCTTGAGCAAAAACAACCTTTAGGAGAATATTTTCCTATGTAAGGTGTATGAAAAAATAATTTGGAATAAACTCTAGTGCTGTTTATGTTTAGAAATATAATCCTTTCCAACCATAAATTTTTAGTCTAATAATCAGACCAATAACTAGCTCTACCTTGTGAGGTTGACAGCTCATAAGGGGCGAAGAAGAAGAAGAAGGAGAAGGAGAAGGAGAAGGAGAAGGAGAAGAAGAAGAAGAAGAAGAAGAAGAAGAAGAAGAAGAAGAAGAAGAAGAAGAAGCAGAAGAAGAAGAAGAAGAAGAAGAGGAAGAAGAGGAGGAAGGTGGAGGAGGAGGAGGAGGAGAAGGAGGAGAGGAGGAGGAAGAGGAGGAGGAGGAGGAAGGTGGAGGAGGGGAAGGAGGAGGAGGAAGGTGGAGGAGGGGAAGGAGGAGAAGGAGGAGGAGGAAGGGGGAGGAGGAGGGGAAGAGGAGGAGGCGAGGAGGAAGAGGAGGGGAGGGGGAGGGGGAGGAAGGGGAGAAGGAGGAAGTGGGAGGAGGGGCAGGAGGGGCAGGAGGGGGAGGAGGGGAAGGAGGAGGAGGAGAGGGAGGAGGAGGGGAAGTAGGAGGGGGAGGAGAAGGGGAAGGAGGAGGGGAAGGAGGAGAAGAAGAAGAAAAGAAAGAAGAGGAAGAAGAAGAAGAAGAGGAAGAAGAAGACTGATGACTTCATCTAAGTATCCGGCTTTTAAAAATCTCTAATAGATTGCTTCTTTTTAACACAGGATCTCTGTCTCCATAATTTCAACTTCCACACAGTAGATGGCTCCAGCTCGGGCTTTTTTCCTGAATTCTAGATTGCACATACATCAGCATTATAGCTCATGATGCACATTTCAGCATTATAGCTTATCTCATCTTCCTCCTTTACGTTCACACCCAAATCTGCATTTACTTTATTCTCTATAAAAAATTCAACAAATAGGAGTTAATTTAGCACCCCACCACAAATTAGAAAGATTCAGGCACTTAAGTTAGAAGTATAAAATTCATATTTGTTTAATGTAGTCCAATTCTATTAGACCCCGTGTATTAAAAAAAAAAAAAAAATCTATCCTCTAAACACCTTTGTTTTATTATCTTCTTTCTACACCTTCTATGACTTCTTTAATTTGGTTCCAGGCTGCTTTAATATCAGTTCACCGTTTGTCATTCTTCATGGTCCATCTGTTAAAATGCCACAGTTTGTGTTCTGATATGTGCATCTGATCATGCCACTACCCAACTTAATAAAACCTCAATAGTGTATAATGTTCAGTCTAATGAATGTAAAACTTCTTACAATAGCATTCAAGTTCCTTCACAGAAAAAAAATCAGTGTAAGGCTCCTAGACTCTCTGTTCAATGAAGCTGTGTATTTTCTGTTTTGTTCACTGTTGTATTTACACTGCCTAGGAACAGTGTCCAGCACATAGCGCGGAGTCTCATGCTCAATAGCTATTTGCTACATGAATACATATATTTACCCTTATCTTTCCTCCTCTTTTCCTAGGCTCATGATGTTGAATGTTTCTGACATGTCCTACTCCTACCCACCAACCTGTGCTCCCTGAGATATCCAGCTCACGCTGAAATCCCAGATTTAAATGTTAACAATTTATGTGGAATTTCTCCACCTTTTCAATAAACATTTACAAAAACTTTTTTGCTCCCAATATATTCTGTTTAGATATCTAGTATCCCAGGTGATACATTTTACTACAAATATCTGTGTATATCTTCAGAGGCTGTTTTGCATCTCTATCCACTCCTAAATGCTAGTCAAAAGCTGAGTATACAAACATTATTCAGTAGATATTTGATAAATGAAAGAAGAAACATTCATGATTTTAGAGGTCTATGAAAAACATGTATTTTTAAAACCCCCCAATTCTTTGAACCTAAGCATAAAAAGGTAGATGTCGTTCTTTATTTAAACACAAAATATGGTTAAAAGGCATTTAAAAATAGGTACACAAATTTTCAAAGAAATATTTACATATTTTAACTACTGGGTACTCTATGATAAGTCTGGGCATAGGTAGCATGCAGTGTTGACATTTAAGATAAATGCCAGAGAAATAAGAGTAATTCTAAATAAACTTTATTACAAAAGTTACTTTGTAAATGATTTATGTAGTTTTTGAAAAGTATTTCTTAAACGAAAGAAGTAAAGAAATATGAAAGGAAGGAAGAAGTACAGAAAGAGAAATAATGCTAATATTCTCAGATCATTCTATTCAATTTAGTTCAATCTAAACTATACCAGAAATGACACATATGGTACTGATAAAAAATAAAATTTAGCAGCATGTATTCCTCTGACCAGCTGTAAATTACCTTCTAACTTGAATAATGGTTCTCTAGCACAAGTTGTACATTGTTGTAAACGACACTTAATAGATCTAGCTTTGCTCTGAAATGCAGGGTAAATGGAAGGAAAAAATACTAACAAACATAAGTGTCCAAAAAAGAATTGGGGCCCAACAGACTCTTGAATTCCCATCCACATGTGTAAACATTTACCTGCATGGGGCTCAGAATGCATCAGGCAACTCTACCATCTTTTCAGTCAATGAAAATCACTGATAGGATAAAAAGTCTTAGTGTTCCTCCTTCTTTTTAAAAAGAAAACAAATAGAGAAACATATTCCAACCCATTTCTATAATTCTCTTTCCTAATAGATTTTGCTGGATACATTAAATAGATGTCATGAGGCTTCGTTAGCTGACTTGGGATTGTTGATTAATTGTGACCAACTAACTGGGAATTGATTATGCTTGGGTACTGGTATGGTAATGAGGATCACTCATTGAAAAACTATGTATTTGTTTTATCTTTGCGTGCAGAACTGGAATATCCCATTACAAAGAGAATTTTCATGCTGTCTCCAAATAAGAATTTCTAATCAAGAGATACTTAATATCAAATTTATATTATTTCTTCATTCTGTCTTCTCTTTCCACTTCTTTCTTGTGCCTTTTCCTGTTTTATGGGCTAATGATTATTTGGACTCTTCTTGCCTCATTTAAGAGACAGCACCTGTGGTATTTATTTACTCTGTCTCTCTCTGTAAGATTCAAAATTAATTACTATACCTTTTGCAGTTGTTTTCCCCTGCTGTTTAGACCACTTTGCCAATAGAGATAAGCATGAGAAAATGGAGAGCAACAATATCTCGTAGAGCTCTGGGAAAAAAGATGATCTTAGATTGCTTAATGACTACCACACTTCTCCTTTCTTCTACCATGGAGTTTTTACCTCTTTAAATGGTTTTTTTTTTTCTTTTGTCTTTTTCCTTCTTAGGAATACCCCCTACAGATGGGTGATAAGCTGCCAGCCAATTTAAATTAATTTTGCTAAATTGAGGAGAAGTTAATGTCCCTTTTTGAGACAACAGAATTTCTCCTCCAGATCCCCCAAAATAACTTAGAAGAATGATTAGCACTGCAGTAGGTTCCCATGGTATGTGCCAGTCAGACTGTCACAGATGTTTGCTACTAATAGGATTTTGTGTTCCATGCCAAAATTTTTATGTGACTGTTATTTATTTTAATCATAAAATTATGACTAACCTATTTGGCTTGTATTTTTTAAGAAATTAATTTCCTCCCAAAGGAGAACCTTGGGGAAAATATTCTGGTAAATAAAATAATTCATTTCTTAAATGTCTCATTACATTGTTTTAAAAAATGATGCCACTATATTCAACTTGTAAATAAAATAACTCATTATCAACAAAAAGAATAATTTAAGTTAGAAAGAGGTTTAAATATTGAAAGAAAAAGTATTGGTGCCATTATTAAATGTCTTCTAATGACTTCACGAATTAGGTACTCTGACGTTATATAGTAGGTAAAAAATAGAGTGAGAAAGTCACCAGGCAAAAACCTGGATTTGAAGGTGCTAGAATGTTTTGTAAAATAATCAGCACTAGTCTATGGAATTGCTTACAATTTCAGAGCTGCATACATTTAAGGAATTAATATACACTTCAGGACAGTTGTTATTCTTCCAAATCCTTTTTAACTTAGAATAGTTAGATCATCTTCCCTTGCTCAGTAAAAATGAAATAGTCTTTTATTTTCTCCCATTTAATGCTATTGTAAAACTTTAAAGGGGAAAAAGTCATTAGGAATAATCAGTTCTAGCTTCTTTCTGTTGGAACATGTAATCAAAGACTAAACAAAAGTTTACTTTTGCCCTATAATAGTAACTTTCATTTATTAGCACTTTATAGCTTACAAAGAAATTTTATGTGGATTATCTTCTTTATTTCTTAAACAGCTTTAGAGAGTTGGTGGTCTTGATACTATTTTACAAAATGAGAAATAAAGCACTACATGAGAACATAGAGCTACAGTGTTCAGCATGATATCTAGACAATTTAAATAATGCACATGTACACACCATGAAAATTCACTCATACTGTTCAAGTCTGCTGTAATCTACTCAAGAAAGTAAGTTTTATAAAGTTGTATGCTAATTTTTATGTGAAAACCGACGCTGCTGATTTCAGGTGTTGGCCAAAACAGAGTAATTGATACTGAACTTGATTTCCTACTAAAAACAGCTATAAAATTGAACAAAATATATAAAGCAACAGTATGCAGATACTTTGAAAAAGTAACACAAGTCTGCGACCCTTGAAAGAAGAAGAGTAAGGTGAGTGTATCAATCATATTAAAATTGCCTTGGCTTTTTCTTTGAACCCTTTTTCTAAAGTCAAGCAGGAAAGTGGACTAAAAGTGGAGGAGTTTTTGTGAGCTAACGTAGCTGAGGCAAGAGTTCCCGGCTACTGAGGCAAGGCAGCTAGAATTTGTGACAGAGTATCCAAAAAGTTGGAATCTGTGTAAGAAGGCAACTCCACAAATACGTATGGGCATTCACATAGTGAGATTATAAAAGACCTAGCAGATAACACCTGCCCAAGAACTGACAGCTGAATAGTATTATCACTGACTTACTAGTAATACAATATGTTAATATTTCATCTCAGTCAAGGTGTGGAGACCTCACTGAAGACATCACAAACTCAGTTAGCAGAAAATTCACAACTGAGGAATAAAAATGATGCAGTGGAGGAAGAGCATGTCCTAGAACTCTGTTCACAAATAAAAAAGATCTCAATCGAAAATTAAACCAATTTTGATAGAAACAAAATAATGTTAATAATTTAATAACATCACAATCAACACCCTATATATCTTTTACCTGCAATGTCCAGAAAACAACTATACATAATTAGACATTTAAATAGACAGGAAATGAAAAATAGTCGGAATTCAGAGAGTTGGATTTGTACACAGATCTTTGATACAGCTATTTTAAATGTATTCAAGAACTTCAAAACACAATTAAAATGAAACCATATATGAGAATATCAGCAACAGAAATTTGATAATTGAATTAAAACACCAAAGACACTAAAAGAAAACTGCAGGCCAATAACTCTCATGAACATAAATGCAAAAATCCTCAATAAAACATTAGAAAATTAATCCAACAATGTACATAAAACAGTATATACCACTACTAAGTGAGATTTATTACAAATATGTAAGACTGACCAACATTTAAAAATCAATTAATGCATTCATCACATCAATGGGCTAAAAAGGAAAAATTACACGATCTTAACAATACATGCAGAAAAAGCATTTGACAAAATCGAACACCCATTCATGATAAAATATCTTAGTAAACTAGGAATAGAGAGGATCTTCTTCAACGTGATAAAGAATATTTACAAAAAATCCCATAGCTAACATAAAAAGTAATGGTGATAAATGTGAAGCTTTCTCACTAAGATTAGTAAAAAGGCAAGGGTGTCTCATATTATTTCTTTTCAACATCACACAACAAGCACTAGCTGATGCAATAAGACAAAAATTGGATAAAATATAAACAGATAGAAAGGAAGAAATACAGTTGTCTTTGTTCACAGTTAATTGTCTATGCAGATAATCTTAAAAATTTAAGAAAAATCTTCTGTAGCTAACAAGCAGGTATAGTAAGGTTACAGAATTGAAGATTAATAAAAGAAAGTAAATTGCTTTCCTATATATTAGCAATAAAAATGTATAACTTTATTAAAAACAAAATTCCATTTACGTTAGCACCCCGTAAAATTAAATACTTATAGTCTTAAAAAATATGAGATCTATATGAGGAAACTATAAAAATCTGATTAAAGATTTAAAAGAATAACCAAATAAATGGGGAAATACTCCAGGTTCATGGAAAAACAATCTTGATACTGTCAAGATGTCAGTTCTTCCTCATTTTATCTAGAGATTCAATGCAATGTCAATCAAAATCCCAGCAAGTTATTTTGTGGATATTTGCAAACCGAATCCAAAGTTTATGTGGAGAAATAAAAGACTCAGAATAGCCATCACAATATTGAAAGACAAGAACAAAATGGAGGAATAACACTACTGGACTACAAAACTTACTATAAAGCTACAGTAAAGAAGACAATGTTGTATTGGTGAAAGATTAGACGAACAGACCAAAAGAACAGAATAGAGTTCGGAAATAGACTCACATGAATATAATCAACTAATGCGTGATAAAGGTGCAAAGATAGTCTTGTCAATGAATACTGCTGGAACAACTGGGCATCTACATGCAAAAAGAATGAATGAAGACATAGATGTTATATCCCTTAGAAAAATTAACTGAAAATGGACCATAGATCTAAATGTAAAATGAAAAACTATAAAAGCACTGGAAGATAACATAGAAGAAAACTTAGATAACCTTAAATATGGTGATGATTTTTTAGGTACAGCTCAAAGGCATAACCCATGAAAACATTTTGTCAAACAAAATTTCATAAAAGTTAAAAACTTTGGCCGGGCGCAGTGGCTCACGCCTGTAATCCCAGCACTTTGGGAGGCCGAGGCGGGCGGATCAAGAGGTCAGGAGATCAAGACCATCCTGGCTAACACGGTGAAACCCTGTCTCTACTAAAAACACAAAAAAATTAGCCAGGTGTGGTGGTGGGCTCCTGTAGTCTCAGCTACTTTGGAGGCTGAGGCAGGAGAATGGCATGAACCTGGGCGGCGGAGCTTGCAGTGAGCCAAGATCGCGCCACTGCACTCCAGCCTGGGTGACAGAGCGAGACTCCGTCTCAAAAAAAAAAAAAAAAAAAAAAAAAAAAAAAGGTTAAAAACTTCAGCTCTGCAAAATATATTGTTAAGAGAATGAGAAGATGAACCACAGGCAGAAGAAACATATTTGCTGAAAACACACCTGAAAAAAATCTGCTACCTAAAATGGACAGATAACTCCTGAAGCTCAACAATAAGATAATACATAATCCAATTTAAAAATGGTCCAAAGATTTTAACAGGCAGCTCACTGAAAAATGCTACATAGATAACAAATAAGCATATGAAAAGATGCTCCACATGATACATCATCAGGTAACTGCAAGTTAAGACAATGAGTTACCGCTGTATACCTATTAGAATGGCCAAAACATGGTACCCTGGACTGACCACACAAGATATCAGCGAAGATGTGGAGCAGTAGGAACTCTCATTTATTGCTGATGAGAATGCAAAATGTCACGGCAACTTTGAAGGTATTTTGGTGTCTTGCAAAACTAAATATACTCTTACTATATGATCCAGCAATCACGTTCCTTTATATTTACCCAAAGGAATTGAAAATGTATGTCCACACAAGAATCTGCACAAGGATGTTCATAGTAGTTTTATTCATTCAATTACAAAATCTTACAAGCAACTGAAATGCCTTTCAATATGTGAATAGATGCAGCGTGATACATCCAGATAATGGAATATTATTTAACACTAAAAAGAAATGAGCAGAGAAGAGGTCAGGAAGATGGCAGCATAGGAAGCTCCCCACTTGACCTCCTCCCAAAGATGTGCAAGTAAAGAGCTGCACACAGGTCCATTTCCTCTTAGAAAAACTCAGGAACTAGTTCAGTGACTCCTACACACTGCAACTAAAATGGGTAGGAAAAGCTGAGACATGCTTATGCCACAAAAATCTACCCTGGTCACAGCACCCTAAAATTGGAGGGAATCCCAAACTCCAAACCTTTCACTGCAGAGAGAAGGGTTTAGACCACA
Organism: Chlorocebus sabaeus; assembly: GCF_047675955.1. Classification (NCBI taxonomy): domain Eukaryota; kingdom Metazoa; phylum Chordata; class Mammalia; order Primates; family Cercopithecidae; genus Chlorocebus; species Chlorocebus sabaeus. The sequence goes on from NC_132919.1 coordinate 45,411,922, forward strand.
CATATAGCACCCTGACTTTTACAGCTCTCACTTAAGAGAAAGACTCCTAAATCACCCTAGGAGTGAATGTGGCTCAGCATCCATGAGTTTTTTCTAGAACAAGGAGAACAAAGTGGTTGCCTTAAACAGGTATGTAAGCACTCTCTACTAAATTCCTCTGGGCTCAGTGTAGAACAAGCAGGCAACAACGCCCACATCCTAGTTTCTCCCTGGAAGGAATCTGACTGTACACTTCCTCAGCTGATGTCTCAGAATATGCCTTCTTACTAGCTGGGATCTGAGAATTGATATGACAGGTAATTAGTAAGAACTCTCCTACTCTCCACTGCCTGGAGCCTGAACATGCATGAGGCACTTCCTGGGCCTTTTCCCCACTGCTCACACTAGAGATAAAACAAAATCTCCAGCCTCTTCCTTGAAAGAGTTTGTCCACACATTGAGCACTCCAACTTTTATAGTTGCCACCAAATGGACTGGTTCTTAAATCAGCTACTTTTGAGAGCCAACTAGGTTCAGAATTTACAAGTCCCCCGTGACCAAATAAAAGAAAGAGGTGGTTTCAAACAGGCACGATTTTCCCTAACTCAGTGCAGAGTAAGCAGGTCAAAATGCCCATTTTCCAGTATCTCCCAAGAAGGAGTGTGACTGCATATCTGATGGTTAATATTAAGTATCAATTAGATTGGGTTGAAGGATGGAAAGTATTGTTTCTGGCTGTATCTGCATGTTTCTGAGTGTTGCCAGAAGAGATTAACATTTGAGTCAGTGAAATTGGAGAAGACGACCCACCCTCAGGATGATCCACCCACACTGTGGGTGGGCACCATCCAATTGGTTGCCAGCATGGCTGGAAAAAGCAGGCAGAGTAAGGTAGAAGTTGACTTGCTGAATCTTTCAGCCTTCGTCTTTATCCCATACTGGATGCTTCCTGCCTTTGAACATCAGACTCCAAGTTCTTCAGCTTTTGGACTCTTGGACACAGTCAAACTCATTTTATTTGAGACAACATGGATGAAACTGGAGGGAATTATGTTAAGTAAAATAAGCCATGCTCAGAAAGGCAAGTACTGCATAATCCCACTTACATAGGGAGAGTAAAAAATTTGAACTTATGGAAGTACAGAGGAGAATGGTGGTTATCAAAGCTGGGTTAGGGAGACAGAGAGTGGGGAGATTTTGGTAAAAAAGAGAAAAACTTCATTTAGATAAGAGGAGCAAATTCAATCTATTGTACAACATAATGCCGAGAGTTAAAAACAATGCATTGTATTCTTGAAACTTGCTAAAAGAACAGATTTTAAGTATTCTCACCACAAAAATAAGTGTGTGGGATGATGTATGTGTTAATTAGCTCAATTCAGCTATTTCTCATGAAGAACTGGAATGTTCATGAATATCAAATAGAATGGGAGTTAACTGAAGTAACTGAACCAACAGAAAACAGAAGTAATTTTTTTAACTTTGTTTAAAATGCTGCTGATCCTTTGTTTTATTTTTCAGAGTCAAGGACACTTTTCTTTTGAGCTATATACAGCTTTTAGTAATTGAGTAAAGTATACTCCTGTGAACAAAATTTGGAGCATATTTGATTCTACCTGTTTTCTCCAAAATTGGAAACTGTGAGTATTCTTAATTTATGGCAATATAGTTACTTGCATAAGTGCAATAAGAACCTCTTTTCTTTCGTAACAGGATGCTATTGGAGAAATTGATGATTTTACCAAGGCTTTAACTGGAATGGTGTGCTTTCCTTTAAGGAATCAAACTTGACTTGTAAAGCCAGTAAAAGCTCCATGAAGAATTGGCCTCATACCTTGTCTGCAACAGTCCCTGTACAGGGTTTCTGACTTGGGGTAAGTAAAGAATGTCACTTTCTGACAGGTCCAGGAGCCCCAAGTAATCTTGGGACCCCAAGAGAAGAGGAATTTACTCAACTCATAGGTATTTGAGGATACAAACCCATGGCTGAGCTTGGCTTTAAAAAGTCTTATCTAAGATTCCTTCTATGGAACAGAGTTCCATCAAAGCCAATTTAAAAAGAGCCTCTGTGAAAAATAATTATTCTTGCTGCACTTTATACAAATAATCAGGCCAAGTATAATAAAGGAAATAACTCTTACCATGATTCGTCTTTAGTAAAAATGAGAAACTGGAGACAGAAATATTATTTTTCAAGAACTATAGCAAACTTGTTGTTAAATTATAGTCTCATTAGTTGTTTTTAAGCTTTTTTCTACAATTTAGGCTACCCCTGCTTATTCCTGTGAACCCACCACTGATCTCTGACTGCTGCTTATGAGAAACAAGAGGGATATCACATTTGTCAAAACTTAAGAGTTATGAGTGGACCTCACCATACTGATGCTTTCTGACTGAGCCCCTCTCTACCCTGAATGCAAGAGACTCTCATAGTTAGGCTGGAATATCATCACCCCTATTCAGCCTGAATAAGTTACAGAAGATGGATCTTTGTCCCTCTGCAACCCTTAGAATTAAGGGTGGGGGGAAATGTCAGAGGCATGTGAACCAAAGCAACTCCATCTTAAACAGGAGCTGGGTAAAATGAGGCTGAAACTTACTGGGCTGCATTCCCAGAGGGTTAAAGCATTCTAAGTCACAGGATGAGGTAGGAGGTCACCACAAATATAGGCCACAAAGACCTTGCTGATAAAACAGGTTGCAGTAAAGGAGCTGGCCAAAACCCACCAAAACCAAAATGGTGACCAGAGTGACCTCTGGTTGTCCTCACTGCTACACTCCCATCAGCGTCATGGTGGTTTACAAATGCCATGGCAACATCAGGAAGTTACCCTATATGTTCTAAAAATGGGAGGCATGAATAATCCACCCCTTGTTTAGCATATCATCAAGAAATAGCCATAAAAATGGGCAACCAGCAGCACTCAGGGCTGCTCTGTCTATGGAGTAGCCATTCTTTTATTCCTTTACTTTCTTAATAAACTCGCTTTCAGTTTACATTGCAGACTCACCCTGAATTATTCCTTGCATGAGATCCAAGAACCCTCGCTTGGGGTCTGGATGAGGCCCCCTTTCCTGTAACATGGGTATTCACTTATCCAAAACTTATGGAGTTTATGGGTATTTACTTATTTAAATTTGAAATGGATGTTCACAATGTTGAAAACGTATTTAACTGTACATTTAAAATATATGAATTGCACTGTGTATAAATTTTATCTCAAATTGAAAAACATATTTAAAAACATTGAAATTACATACTTCACTTTTCACAGTGGTGTGTGCTAGCAATTCTGTAATTAATCTCTGAGTATTGAATACAATATTCTAGACTTCAGTTTAAAAGATTGAGGCTAATGACAGCCCATTGGGAAAAAAAAAACTTAAGTGAGGAAATTAAATTATAGCCTGTGGCACAGAAATACTTTTATATTAAATTTGTAACTGATTCTAGCTTTGTTTGCTTAGCAGACCTAGAAACATTGAAACACAAGGAACAATGATTGCTCCTAACATCCAAATTTTGTTTTCTAAATACCATTCTCCATTAAAAGAAACCAAAGCTCCATTATAATTCTATCTTGGAGTGTCTTGTTGCACCATAATGTTTTTAAGTAAGTCTTAATTTATATAAGGGATAGATAGGAAAATAAAGTTTTTCTTCAGCTATTTCAGGTATATATTCAGATTTCTTTTCATTTTTAAATTGAATTAATTGGTTTATTTGTTATTATTTGAGTTAAATATTCTGCCTATTAATTTCTTGTCACTTGAATAGTTGCAAATATTTTCTTCATTCTGTGGGGCATCTCTTCAACTTGTTGATTGCTCCCTTTGCAGTACAGAAGCTTTTCAGCTGCGTGTAATCCTATTTGTCTATATGTGCTTTGGTTGCATGTGCTTTTGAGTTCTTTCACAAGAAGTCTTTGCCCAGAGCAATATCCTGAAGCATTTCCTCAAAATTTTCTTCCAATAGTTTTATAGTTTCAGACTTAGGTGTAAGTTGTTAATCCATTTTGATTCAACTTTGGATGTGGTGACGGATAGGGATCCTGTTTCATTTATCTTTGTATGGATATCCAGTTTATCCCAGCACCATTTGTTGAAGAAACTATCCTTTTCCCAAAGTATGTTCTTGGCTTCTTTGCCAAAGATGAGTTAACTCTAAATGTGGAGATTTATATCTGGGTTCTCTATTCTGTTCAACTCATCTATGTATCTATTTTTATGCCAGTACCATGCTGTTTGGTTACTATATCCTTGTAGCATAATTTAAAGCCTCCAGCTTTGTTCTTTTTGTTTATGATGGCTATAGCTATTCAGTGTATTTTTTAGTCCCATATAAATTTTAGAATAATTTTTCCATTTCTGTGAAGAATTCCATTGGTATTTTGATAGGGATTGCTTTAAATCTGTAGAACACTTTGAGTGAAATATTGAATATACATTATTTTAAAATGTCTGAACATTTAAACAATATTGATTCTTCCAATCCATGAATATGAGATATCTTTCTGTTTTTAGTGGGTCCTCCTTTATTTCTTTAGTCAATGTTCCCTAGCTTTTGTTGCAGAAATCTTTCATCTCATTAAGTTTATTCCTAGATATTTCATTTTATTTATAGTTATTGAAAATAAGATTACTTTATTTCTTTTTCAGAGTGTCTGCTGTTGGAAGATAGAAATACCACTGACTTTTTTTTATGCTGATTTTCTATCTTGAAACTTCACTGAATTCATTTATTCAATCTAATAGTTTTTTGATAGAGTCTTCAGTTTTTCTAAATATAAGATCATATTGTCTGCAAACAATGACCATTTGACTTCATATTCAATTCATATGTTCCTTATATCTTTCTCTTCCATAATTGTTCTGGCTAGGACTTTCAGTACTATGTGAAGTAACAGTATTGAAAGGCAGCTTACTCCTGATCTTGTCTTAATCTAGATCTTAGAGAATAGCCTTTCTGTTTTGCTCTGTTCAGTATAATATTAACTGTGGGTTTGTCATATGTGGTCTTTATCAGATGGTCAACAGGTATATGAAAAACTGCTCAACATCACTAATCATCAGAAAAATGTAAATCAAAACAATGAGATATTATCTCACCCTAGTTAAGATGGCTTTTATACAAAAGAAAAAATATCAAATCCTGGCAAAGATGCAGAGAAAGGGGAACTCTCATATGCTGTTAATACATATCTAAATAAGCACAGCCACTACAGAAAGCAATACGGAAGTTTCTTAAAAAACTAAATAGAACTACTGTATGATCCAGCAGTCCTACTGTTTGGTATATATCCAAAGAAAAGAAAATCTATACTGAAGAGATATCTGCTCTCCCATGTTTACTGCAACCAAAATATGAAATCAACATAAGTGTCCATCAATGGATGAATGAAAACAGAAAATGTGTTACATATGCAGAGTGAAATAGTATTTGGCCATAAAATATGGATGGAACTGGATGAAATAAATACTATTTGGCCGTAAAATACAGATGGAACCGTAACAACACTGATGGAACTGGAGGACATTATGTAAGTGAAATAAATTAGGCACAGAAAGGCAAATATCACATCTTCTTACAATTTTGTGAGAGTTAAAAATTGATCTCATGGTGGTAGAGTTTAGAATGATGATAGTCAGAAACTGGGAAGGATAGTGCAGATGAAAGGATAAAGTGGAATTTGTTAATCTCTAAAAAATACAGCTAGATAGTAGAAATAAGATCCAGTGATTTGTAGCACAATAAGGTAGTTATAGTTAGCAATAATTTATTGTATATTTTAAAATATTTAGAGAAGTACATTCAGAAATTTTCCAACACAAAAAATTATAAATGTTTGAGGTAATAGATATCCCAATTACCCCGATTTGATCACTACATATTGTATGCTTCTATCATATCATCACATTTATTCCATAGATATGCACAACTGTTATATACACACACATTTATTCCATAAATATGCACAACACAGAAATTAATTAAAAATACTAATCCCAGCAGAATAAGAAAGAAAAGTTTAAGCTGATACTGTGATATCTCCTTGCAACAAAAAGTAAGAAAGGGCTGAAAAAAATGGAAACCATATCAAAAGAATAAAATAGGCAGCTTGAAAAAACTCCAACTGGTAAACTCTAGGATAATTTGAGCTTCAAAATAAATATAGTAACAAATTTTAAGTAATTTAATAAAAGGAGAATTCACAGAAGCCCATACTTACATAAATAAATGGATTGATAAGTAATTGGAGAAGAGAAATTTCTTCTTACAGTGAAATACCAATGATAGAGAATAGATGAAGAACTTAGAAAAGTATCAATGTGTGGTAAAACTACTTAGTAAAAGCTTAATAAGGAACAGGATAGTTACCATTTCAAATTATTGTCTCATAAATTACTCATTAATTAAAAAGGAAAATGGTAACTTGACATTGAAGAAGCCTGGTAGACACTGCTTGAATCAAGTGATCAAAACTGACATCACCAATTTTGACAAACCAACATAAATTTTTTTCCCATATGGTACACTCAGAAGGATATACAATCACTTGTATCCCTGAGAAAAACAAATTACTTAAATAAGATCATGAAGAAACATCAGATAAGATCAAATTGAGAGACAATTTACAAAATATCTGGCCAGCACTCATCAAATAAATATGTCAAAGATAAGAGAAACAAAGGCTAAAGAAATGTTTCCATTTACAGACTAAAGAAACATAATACATTAATCCAAAGCATGAATCTGTATTAGATCCTGGCCCAGGAAAAACTAGTTGTAAAAAATATTATTGGGACAACTAAAAAAAATCTGAATAAGGGCTATAAATTACATAGGATTGTATAAATATAAAACTTTCACATTTTAGTAAGAGTATTGTGGTAATATAGAAAATGTGACCTAAAGTATTTTGATATAAAGGGGCACTATATCTCCAACTTGCTGTCAAATGCTCATACATAATTTAAATACATATTTATAAAAAAAAGATAAAGGAAATAGGAAAAATATAAACTAATACTGAATCTGAATAAATATTGAATATCAGAGCTCCCTGTACTATTCTTGACGTTTCAATAAATTTGAAATAAGAAAAATTGCAAGGAAAATATATATGCGGCTAATTAAAGATAATTATCTTATGTGTTAAAGGGCAAGATTTTCTACCTATTGATCTCAATATACACTACTGAGTATGCATATACAAATAATTTTAAAATGGATTTTTATAATATAGACTTTTGACTCACATGGTTATATATCTCAATAAATATGGCTAAATTACTGTGAATTAATTTATTTGGAATCTACCTATATAGTTTCTAACCAGGATGCTTTCAAGATATATTTTTTCTAACTAAATTGTGCCTTTTGTGATTAAAATCTAAAGATTCAAGGAATTTAAGAGATTGGCATTTAATTAAGCTTTCTAAATTAAAAAGAAAAATATCTTCCAACTTTACTAAATAAATAGATAATTTAAGATTTTTTCCAGAGGTAGAAGTGTGTGAATGAAAAGTCCTCACTGTATATTGAAATGGTGTATTTTAAAATGCATACTTTACATTGTGAAATAAAGTTTAACAAGTTCTCTTGGGAGTATTGTGCTTGGAAAAGGAAATGCAGCAGTTCTGACTTAATCCCCTTCAGTAAACATAACTTTAAAACACTTTTTTTTTCCCCTTGAAATGTGACAGTTATACTGGAATTTTAATTTAGTAACAGGGTGTGCTCTATCAATGATAGAATGATGCAAAATTTATTAAAAAACATGATTTAATTTCAAATGCAAACTTTGATGAGGGTTCTATTGATTATTTGAGCTCAAGCCTGAAATTCAAGTACTACATGTATATAGAAATATAATTGACACATTCTAAATTGTTCTTATTAGATTTCTTCTGACATAGTTACTTGTTTACATAAGAATTCCTATCTCGTTTTTTGGGAGTTATTGTATATTTAGCCATGTAATCATGATCAACATTAAAAGTTTCAGAAAGGAATAGAGAACAGCGAAAGCAAAAATAGGGGTTCATACAACAGACTTCTCTTCTTGAGTTGTCTAACTTATGTTTGATGGTTAAAGCAAACACTGAAAGAATCCCTGATTTGGGTCTGAATGTGTGTAGGGGAATATCAAAGACGCTTATAAATATTGTGAGTATGGAACTGTAAAAACAAGTAAAGTGTCTATAGTATACATAATGGCATTCACAGCAACCTGGATGGAGTTGGAGGCCATTATTCTAAGTGAAGTAACTCGAGGGTGGAAAACCAAACATCATATGTTCTCACTGATAAATGGGAGTGAAGTTATGATGATGCAGAGGCTTAAGAATGACATAATGGGCACCCAAATGTGATCATTCTTATTTTTAAAATTCTAACATAAGTGGCATGTTTTAGAACAAACATGCTGTGCTGGTATGATATTTGTTCAAATGCTCATATATATAGTTTGTTGAATGGCTGTAAATGTGTTTTGGTGCATTGGGTGCTGTTTATATGCTTATATTTCTGTACTTAGGAAATAAAAATATACCACATTATTTAAAAAATGGTACTAGGATAACTGGCTAACCATATGCAGAAGATTGAAACTGGATCCTTTCCTTACCCTATATACAAAAACTAACTAAGATGGATTAAAGACTTAAATATAAAACCCAAAACTGTAAAAGCCCTAGAAGACAACATAGGCAATAGGCACAGTCAAAGGTTTCATGGCAAAGACATCAAAAGCAATTGCAAAAAAACGCAACAGTTGACAAATGAGATCTAATTAAAGAAGTTCTGCACAGCAAAAGAAACTCAACAGAGTAAACAGACAACATACAGAATGGGAGAAAATTTTTACAAACTATGCATCTGACAAAGGTCTAATATCCAGCATTGATAATGAACTTAAATTTACAAGATAAAACAAGCCTATTAAAAAGTAGGAAAAGGACATGAACAGACACTTTTCAAAAGAAGGGACACATGCAGCCAACAATCATATGAAAAAAAGTTCAACATCACTGATCATTAGACAAAGGCTAATGAAAACCACAATGAGATACCATCTCACACAGGTCAGAATGGCTATTAATGGAAAGTCAAAAATAACAGATGCTGGCAGGGTTGTGGAGAAAAAGGAACATCTATCTATACACTGTTATAAGGAGTATAAATTAGTTCAACTATTGTGGAGGACAGTGTGGCAATTCCTTGAAAACCTAAAGACAAAAATATCATTCGACCAAAAATCCCATTACCAGGTATACATCCAAAGGAATATAAATTATTCTATTATAAAGACACATGCAGCACCATTCACAATAGCGGAGACATGAAATTATCCTAAATGCCCATCAGTGAAAGACTGGATAAATAAAATGTGGTACATCTATACCATGGAATACTATGCAGCCATACAAAAAGAACAAGATTATGTGCTTTGCAGGGATGTGGATGAAGCTGGAGGCCATTATCTTTAGCAAACTAACAAAGGAACAGAAAACCAAATATTGCATGTTCTCACTTGTAAGTGGGAACTAAATAATGAGAACACATGGACACACAGGGTAACAATACACACTGGGGCCTATCGGAGAGTGGAGGCTGGGAGGAGGAAGAGATTCAGAAGAAATATCTAATGGGTCCTAGGCTTAATACCTGGATAATGAAATAATCTGTACAATAAACCCTCATGATAAAAGTTTACCTATGTAACCTACACATGTACCATTGAACTTAAAATAATTTTTCTAAAAAGAAAGATAGCTGCAGACCAATATCTCAGGAATGGATATGCAAACATCCTTAAAGAATATTAATAAATAGAATTTAGCAACATATAGAAAGAATTGTATATCCTTACAAAGTAGATTTTTTCCAGGGATACAAAGCTGGTAAACATTTTACAAAATTAATGCAATCTACATAGTAAAAGCTAACAAGAAAAAAAAAAACATATGATTACATCAATCTATACAGAAATGCCATTTGAGAAAATTCAACATCCACTCATGATGAAAACTCTTAGAAATACAATACTAAGGAGGACTTCCTGAATTTGATAAAGATCATTGACAAAAAGTGAAGAAACAAAAAGACTAAAAAATTCTATAATAATATTATTCTTAATTATCTAAGACTGAATGCTTTCCCAGTAAGATTAGAGCCAAAGCAAGTTTGTCTTCTCCAAACACTGTTACCCAGTGTAGTACTAGAAGTTATAGCTAGTGTATGTAAACAAAAGAAAATAAAAATCTTATGGATCAGTTACGAAGAAATGAACCTCTCCCTGTTTGCAGATAGCATAATTATCTAGCAGAAAACTCCAAGATATTTGCAAAATACACACATTTTTAAAACCCTAGAACTAAAATGTTAGTTTAGCAAAATGGCATGATACAGGTAAATATACAAATATACTTTATATATATATATGATATTGATGAGCACATGAGCAACAAAATCAAAAATACATTGCTACTTATATTGCTCAAAAAATTAAATACTAAGATGTAAATCAAACAAAATATACGTAGTACCTGAATGCTAAAATCTATACAACCTTGATAAAAGTAAATAAAGATCTAAATAAACAGAGATGCATACAATATGTCCTCATAAATGTTGTCTATAGGTTCTTGAAAACTGTGACTTTAAATGAACGAACATATAATAAAACCAATTTTCCCATAGGCTAACTGATACAAACAAAACAAGTTCCTGTGGCACATTTCAAGTCACAAGAAACATCACCAAACTTTTAAATAAAGATCAAAACACCTCTGATATTAAACATTGAAATAAATGTGAGTTATAGAAACATTTAAGAAAGATTAACAAAAACAAGTCAAAAAATACTTATTATTCAATTGTTCCAGGTCAGGGCTACAGGTCCCTGGAGCCTATACCAGCAGCTTGGGACACAAAGTAGGAACCAACCCTGAACTGTCTGGTCACAGGATGCACACACACACACACACACACACACTCTCTCTCTCTCTCTCTGTCTCTTTCTCTCTCTCTCTCCAACCAGGACAATTTAGACATTGCATTTTAACATGCACATCGTTGAAATGTGAGAGATAACGAGAATACCCAGACATGGGGAGAATGTACAAACTCCACGCAGACAATAGCCCTGACTGAGAATTGATTTTTTTTCTCATCAACATTATAACAAAACAATGCTCAAAGACATGTTATTCAAGGACCTTCTGTATAATGTTCTTAAATTTAATGACTCAATATTCTACAGATTAATGTAATTTCTATCAAAATCAAAACAAGATATTTTGTAGCTATAGATAATAATAACACTTATATGGAAAAGACAAAGAACTAGAATAGCAAAAATAAACTTTGAAAAATGAATAATATGAGATTAATCAGTCTAACTTATTTAAGAACTCATTATGTAGCTAGAGTAACCAAGACTTTGTTGTATTGATGAAGGGATAGACACACAAATCAATAAAACAGGAGAGAGAATCAATAAAGAAGGTCACAAAAATGTGCCTAATTTTTGAAAAAAGGTAGAGAGCTAGCCATCTACAGGGAAAAAAGGAAACAGCAATGGCTTAAGTCCTCACACTTTATACAAATGTTATTTCAATATGGATCACAGGTAAATTTATCAGCTAAACTATAAAACTTTTAGAAAAAACAGAAATTATTGTGTTCTGGGGCTGGGCAAATGTATCTTAGACTTGACACCAAATGATAATCCACAAAAGGAAATTTTAATACATTGGTCTTGATCAAATTAAAAAGCAAGACAAAACTTATGCTCTGTGAAATACCCTGATACAGTTAACGAAAAGTAAAGTTACTTCCTGGGAAATAACATATCCAACATAGCATTAGTATCTAAGATATATAAAGACCACTCAAAATGTAACAATAAAAACAAAACTAAATTCAATTAGAAAATGGGGGGCCGGGCACGGTGGCTCAAGCCTGTAATCCCAGCACTTTGGGAGGCCGAGACGGGCGGATCATGAGGTCAGGAGATCGAGACCATCCTGGCTAACACAGTGAAACCCCGTCTCTACTAAAAAATACAAAAACTAGCCGGGCGAGGTGGTGGGCGCCTGTAGTCCCAGCTACTCGGGAGGCTGAGGCAGGAGAATGGCGTGAACCCGGGAGGCGGAGCTTGCAGTGAGCTGAGATCCAGCCACTGCACTCCAGCCCGGGCAACAGAGCCAGACTCCGTCTCAAAAAAAAAAAAAAAAAAAAAAAGAAAATGGGGAAAACTATTGTGAATAGTGCTGCAATAAACATATGTGTGAATGTGTCTTTATAGTACAATTACTTGTAATCCTTTGGGTATATATACCCCGTAATGGGATTGTCACGTCAAATGGTATTTCTGGTTCTAGATCCTTAAGGAATCGCCACACTGTTTTCCACAGTGGTTGAACTAATTTACATTCCCATCAACAGTGTAAAAATGATCTTCTTTCTCCACATCCTGTCCAGCATCTGTTGTTTCCTGATTTTTTAATGATGGCCATTCTAACTGGCGTGAGATGGTATCTCATTGTGGTTTTGATTTGCATTTCTCTAATGACTAGTGATAATGAGCTTTTTTTCATATGTTTGTTGACCGCCTAAATGTCTTCTTTTGAAAAGAGTCTGTCCTTCGCCCACTTTTTGAAGGGGTTGTTTCTTTTTTTCTTATAAATTTAAGTTCCTTATAGATTCTAGATATTAGCCTTTTGTCAGATGGATAGATTGCAAAAATCTTCTCCCATTCTGTAATTTGCCTGTTCATTCTGATGATAGTTTCTTTTGATGTGCAGAAGCTCTTTAGTTTAATTAGATCCCATTTGTCAATTTTGACTTTTGTTGCCATTGCTTTTGGTGTTTCAGTCATGAAGTCTTTGCCTATGCCTATGTCCTGAATGGTATTGCCTAGGTTTTCTTCTAGGGTGTTTATGGTTTGGGGTTTTATGTTTAAGTCTTTAATCCATCTTGAGTTAATTTTGTATAAGGTGTAAGGAAGGGGTCCAGTTCCAGTTTTCTGCATCTGGCTAGCCAGCTTTCCCAACAACATTTATTAGTTGAACAATGAGAACACATGGACACAGGGAGGGGAATATCACACATCGTGGCCTGTCAGGGAGTGGGGGACTAGGGGAGGGATAGCATTAGGAGAAATACCTAATGTAGATGATGGGTTGATGGGTGCAGCAAACCACCATGGCACGTGTATACCTATGTAACAAACCTGCATGTTCTGCACATGTATCTCAGAACTTAAAGTATAATTTAAAAAAAGAAAGAAAGGAAGAAAATTAGCAAAGCACAGGAAGGGACATTTCACTGAAGAAGATACACATAGGGCAAATAAGCACATGAAAAGATGTTCAGCAACAATGTCATTAGTAATGTGCAACTACCATAAAACCAAGCAAATGCACTATTGGACATTTATCAATGATTAAAGACATATTCACACAAGAATCTGAACATAAATATTTTTAGTTACTTTGTCTATAAGAGTCAAAAGCAGAAAACAATCACAATGTTCTTCAATGAATAAATGGTTGTCTTAGTCAGTTTGGGCTGCTATAACAAAGCACCTTAGACTAGGTAATTTATAATCAACAAAATATATTTCTGACAGTTCTGGAGGCTGGGAAGTCCAAGAGCAAGGCAGTAGCAGATTTGTTGTCTGATGAAGGCCTGTCCCTCATAGATGACACCTTCTGTGCCCTCACATGGCAGCAGGCCAAGGCAGCTCACTTCAACATCTTTTAAAAGGGCACTAATCCCATTCATGTGGGTCAAGGCTTCAGAATCTAATCACTTCCCAAAGGATCCACCTCTTGATACTATGAAACTGGTGATTAGATATCAACATATGAATTTTCAGGAACACAAACATTCAGACCATAGCAATGGTTAAAAAAAAAATCTGTAGTGCATCCTGTATTAATCAGAAACAGAACTATATACAGATAAAGATATAGATATAGATATATCTCTCTGTGTATATAGAGATATATACATAGATATACATAGAGAGATATATACATAGAGAGATATATCTATATATCTATACTATATCTATATATATAGTACAGAGGAAGAGACTTTCTGGGTCGCCAGATGAGTTGTTCTCCCCTGTGTGAGACACCCATGGGGAGCCATGGGCGGCCTCTGAGGAGAAAAGTCTCCTTATTGCCTTCATGTTGTTATGCCCGAGAGCATAACCACTCTGTGGCATTCCACAGGTTGCTCAGGGAGATAACACTCCCTTGAAGCAGTGGAGTATAATCAAACATCTTGGCTCCTTCTGAAACCCACTCCCACCCATTTCAATCCTGGTAAGTTAAAGATCTTAAGTAGTTTAGACACATGCCTTTGCTCAAGGAAATTCACAGAAACCGCCATGCTATACATCTTATTGAATGACTCACGAGTTCTCCTTCACTGATTAATCCTTTTCCTCATCCCTGTCTATCCCTCTCATCTGCCCTAAGAACAAAGAGCTTGTAAAACAATAAATTGGGTGGAGCCGAAGAGCTGTGGGCCGTGAGCAAGCCTCTGATGCTCCGGTCCCCTGGACCCGCCTTTTAAACACTTATTCTGTCTCTAATTCCTTTATCTCCGCTGGACTCGGGGTACTCGCAGGGTGGTGTGGGGCTGGTTTCCCCAACATATATAGTCACACACACACATACATATGTGTATATGTACATATATATGTATACATATATGTATACATATATAAACATATATCTATATATGTGTTTCTGGGAGAGAGAGAGAGAAAAGGAGATCTATTATGAGAATTGACTGACGTAATTATGGAGGTGAAGAAGTCCCGTGGTTTTCTGTCTGCAAGCTAGAGAAACAGGAGAGACGGTGGCATAATTCGGTATGAGTCTGAAGGCCCAAGAACCTGTGAGGGGCCACTAGTGTAAGTCCCAAAGTCTGAAGACCCAAAAATCTGGAGTTGCGATGTCAGAGGGCAGAATAAGATGGTTGTCTCCGTTCCAGAAAAGAAAGCAAATTCACCCTCATTCTGCCTTTTTTAAAAAAAAATTTGGCCACCAATGGATTGGTGAGGGTGATCTTTATTCAGTCTACTGATTCAAATGCTAGTGTTTATCAGAGCACCCTTACAGGCCTACACAGAAATAATGGGTTTTTGTTTGTTTGTTTGTTTTTACCAGTGATCTAAATATGCTTTAACACAGTTGATGTAAATTGACATCTAAAATATTAACCATTACACACCTATACCAAAAAATACTACTCATCAATATAAAGGAATTAAATATTAATACACACAACACCCTGGTTGAATCTCCAGAGAATTTTGCAGAGTGAAAATAATGTCATATCAAAATATAAAATACTGTATTATTTCATCTACATAATATTCTTGTGACAAAATTATAAAACTAGAAAACAGATGATTGGTTGCCAGGGGTTAAAGAGGGAGTGAGTGAGTGGGAAATGGATGTGATTATAAAAGGGCCACATGAGAGATCCTGCTGGTGATGGAAATGGTCTGCATTTTCATTGTATCAAAGTCAGTTTCCTGGTTTTGCTATTTTACTCTAGTTTTGCAAGATTTTGAAAAATGAATAAGTGATATACATGATCTTTCTGTATTATTCCTTATAATTGTAGATGATTCTGTAATTATCTCCATATAAAAAGTTTGCTTTAAAAAAACAAGACCACCAGAAAATCAAATATCTATGTTTGAATAAAAACACATTCAGTAAACTAAAAAGCAAAATTAAGTGAAAACTGAAGTTCACTTCATGAATTTGGTAATTGAGCTTTTTTGCTTGACCTTAGCTTTTGTGTTTGTTTTCAAGTCAGATGTAAGGTCATACCTTGGGCAGACACAAATGCACACATACCACGTATGTTAACTTAAAAATAAGCAGCAGTACTTTTGTATTTTTACTAAAAGACAGGGATTCTGTGAGGTATTTCTTTGTAACTGTGTTCCAAGCACAGAGCCTGACATGAAAAAGGTGATATTCTGTAAGCATCAGTCATATTGACTGATAAATCAATAACTGTCAACACATGTTTTCCTACACAAAGAAATTCTAACCCAAATATCCCGACATTGTGGCAGGAAACATGCTGATAAAGATAGGTGGGACAATGATGTTGACATTTTTTTTTTTTTCGAGACGGGGTCTTGCTCTGTCACCCAGGCTGGAGTACAGTGGTGCGGTCTCAGCTCACTGCAACCTCCGCCTCCCGGGTTCAAGTGATTCTGCTGCCTCAGCCTCCCAAGTAGCCGGGATTACAGGTGCCTGCCACCATGCCCAGCTAATTTTTGTATTTTTAGTACAGACAGAGTTTCACCATGTTGGCCAGGCTGGTCACGAACTCCTAACCTCAGGTGATCCACTACCTCGGCCTCCCAATATGCTGGGATTACAGGTGTGAGCCACCATTCCCAGCTGATGTTGACATTCTTTTATAAATCTGAAATGATGAGGAGGAATCTCAATAAAATCCCATTTGTAGAGTCTAGACTTTAAAGCAGAAGTTAGCATGTGGCAGTACTTTCTCTCTTTAGCCACCAAATCGTTTCAAGATTTGTTTATACCTCTTGACCATAAATTATAAGCAAGATGATAAGACTTTTATGTGGTAGGATAGTTTGAATTTAGAGAAAAATGCTATATTTAAATTATAATTAGCTTTAGTGATATTATTTGAAAAAAACTCACTGGATTAATTTTATTTAGTTGATATGACAATGAAAACCTGGCTGAGTCATTAATGGGAGTCATAAATGAGAAGCCTCTGATGCCTTTTTCAGTATTAACCTGAAATAATGGGATAAAAAAATCTGATACTGTTTAATCTGCCAAAATCCACTGACTGACTTACTTTCCTTGGATACATAAAGATTTAGACTTCATGTTCCTTGGAGACAAGCAGACTTTCAAGTACTTTGCCACCCAGTGCCATCGACATTGTGGGCAATGTAATCTGCTAGCAGAAATAACCTGCTTAAGTTTGAGAACTTTTTATTTTTCCCCATTGGGTCTAGGAAACAGTACGGGACAGCATTAAAACTGGGATGTGTTTTACTCATATCTAGCTTCTCTTTGCTTTGGATGTCAGATTCCACAGAGTCAAATATAAATAAATTAAAAATAGACTTACTTTTTAGGCTTTAAAAGTGAAAAAAATGTGTGCCAATTTATGTTGACCATTTACACTACTTGAATGGACTATTAAGTGTGTTTTTATAGCTCATGACTTGATAGAACAAAGCAAAAAGCAAAAGAAGAAGAAGAAGAAGAAGAAGAAGAAGAAGAAGAAGAAGAAGAAGAAGAAGAAGAAGAAGAAGAAGAAGAAGAAGAAGAAGAAGAAGAAGAAGAGGAAGAAGAAGAAAACTAAAAGATGAGTGGCATTTTATGGGGCAGTGTTTTCAGACAGGTAAAGGAAAAGGACCCTTAGACATGGTCTACATTTTCCCTGACTTCATTTACAAGCTAGATGAAGTTGAGGCCTAAATGGAGGAGCACACCATTCATTCCAGCCCTGTCTATCCCCAAGTTCTTCAGCTCTCTAGGAGCTATTCTCTAGAGAGAATTAGTACAGTTTTGCCCATTCTCGTAGGCATTAGATGCCAGGCCACTGCTGAAGTTGAGCTCAAAGATAAACCATAAAATACCTGAAATTGCAGCCAACTTCCTCTAGCTTAAATGTAACAAGAATAACATGGTAGCTAAAATATTGATGGTCGGTGATAGGGCTAAAGACAGATAAAGTTAATCTAATTAAATTGTGACTAAGCCATGGTTCAACTTAGCAACAAGAGAAATCTGAATAATTAGCCCCTGTTACAAACACCAGATAAAAGATAGGCCCTGCACACTGTTGTAAAGAGATAAAACCAAATATTATTATATTATTATAATTCTGTCTCCACTGTAATTTTATTATCAATATTTGTAATATAATAAAAAAAGTATGAGTCAAGCAAAGAAGCAGAAAAATATGAACCATAATTAAGAAAAAGGATAGTCAATAAATGATGCCCTGTAGATGACCTAGTATTTAGAATGATCAGACAAAGCCTGTAAAGTAATAATTAAAAATATGCTAAAGAATGGATGAAATAAATGTGAAGCTGAAAATTTTGGGTGAAGGGAAAACAAACATGATTTGAAATTAACACAAGAAAGAAGACAGCAAGCTCATTCCTCCTCCTAGACACAAAGGAATAGAAGAAAAAAAAATCATCTGTGGAGAATTAGAAGCAACTTATGTGGAAACAGGAGGTGGCAGATAGACTATCTGTCCAAAAAAGAACAGGACTATCAAAGAGTTCAACTTAAGTAAAACGTATCCGGCACTTAATACAAAATATTAGGCAACATATTGTGTTTTTATATATGCTCTCAATTAATCTATACCATAATGTAATCAAGCACATATAATTCAGAATTATGCAGATAAGAACACTGAAATACTGTGAAATTAAATAATTATGCTGAATGTCTGATATAGATATATCGTTTATATATATAATATATAGTAGAATATATGCAGGTGTAAAAGTCTACCATTGTTACCATAAACAACACTGCCAGTTAAATGGCTAATATTAACAGAGGAGAAAGAGGGATGTAGAATATATGTCATAGATGATAATGTCAAATGGAAATGATATTTCAATGATGAGAAAGTGTATTTTTATATTTGTTTATTTTTATTCTTAGCTATGAGCAGCACCTTAAAAAGACAAGCCATTTTCAAAACTTCTCCCAATACAAAATTATTCAAACATCTTGATTTATAAATTTTGTAAAATGTACTCCAGCTGCGATATATTTAAATATCCCTGTAGTGCAGTGGTCCCCAAGGGCAGAAATTTGTTCTGTAGGGTACATTTGATGATCTCTGAGGATATTCTTAACTGTCACAACTGTAAGGGTGCTACTGGCATCTGGAGAGTAGAGGGTTGGGGTGCTGCTAGACATCTTACAATGCATGAACAGTTCCATGCTACAAAATATCAACAGTGTAGAGGTCACCATAGTGGGAAATACTTGACTCAGGGCAAAAACTGTCCCAAATTAAATGTACTGATAAGCAGTCATCTCTGAAAAAGATGTTGCTTTGCCTTAAAGAACCCAGGTCCCTTTATTTAACATGTATACATGTTCAGTGAAAAGTTAAAAATACTTCCATCATTTGAATGAATTAACTTGTGATATCTTTTGGGTTCTCATCCTTCACCATGTTTATTATGTTTTCTTCATAAGAAAGTCCAGCATGGAGATGTCAAAACAAAGACAAGGGCAAAGAACAGGCTACAGTTGCCTGTCATTGAGAAGCATGGGCAGGAGAAATAGGTACTCCTGGAAATTCCATCTAGGTTTTACTCAATAGTTTTATGTCATTGTAGGAAGAAGGAAATGTTCACATCACTGTTTGTGTAGGCTACATAATCAATTTATCAGGATTTATAATTTGCAAGATTAGTCTTCTGTTATTAGTTTTTTTTTTTTAAAGAAGAGATACTTAGCATTAGAATTATTCTTTGTCTCAATTTCTTTCCACAAACCTAAATATGAATAAATCTGAATCTAGTTGTTCTTAGTTTTAAATTAAATTCCACTAGCTAAATAAAGTCTGAACAAATGTATTAAGCTTTCTTGCTCACTCATCTTGCTCACTCGTAAAACAGACATGATAACAAAATAATACCTTAAGACTTGCAAACGAAACAATAATTCATAAAGCATCTAACATAGTAAGTAGTCAGAGAGTAGGTACTCAGATATTTTACTTTCCTCTTCCTAACATCTCACTAATGCAAACAGAATCTTTTGGGTCCATCTCCTGATTGTTGACTAGTTTGAGAGACACTGAGTTAACAAAACACAAGTGTATAGAATATATACACTGGACCCAGTTTGTAGTCTTTTATTCTTCACCCCTTCCCACCCTTTCCCTCTGAGTCCCCAAAGTCCACTGTGTCATTCTTATGCCTTTGCATCCTGCATCCTGCTCGGGAGATGGGTGCACCAAAGTCTCACAGATCACCACTAAAGAACTTACTCATGTAACCAAATACCACCTGTTCCCTCAAAACCTATGGAAATAAACTTTTCTTTAATTTTAAAACTAAAATAAAAAAAAATCTCACTGCCAAAAATTATATAACATGGAAACAATGTATTATTAAATATAAATGAAATCAAGGATTATCCTGTCACATCTTCCCTGGTACATCTTTGTGGTAACACAATTTAAAGAGCAAGGTTGAAAGGAAATAGAATCCATTTGAATTTTTGTATCCACTTGACCTTCATATTTGTCATTTACTTGTTCAATTATAATTAATATTTTCGCAAAACTTTACTTTGAATAACTACTTGTCTTTAGTTTTAAAATACAATCTTCAAAGAAAACACAGGTTTCTTCAGAAATACATGCAAATGATTTCTGAAACTGCATTAAGGACTTAATGTGATAGCATTATGTATGCCTTCTTGTAGGATCAAGAAGGATGTGGAACTGGAATAACTTTCTATAAATTATTATGGTGGCAGTGCCAAGAAAATAATCCCAGTAAGCCTCTAACTCTTTTCTAGGTTTTCATATATGCTTTATTTGATGCGTCATATAAGTGTTTCTAAAAATAAATACATCTGGAAGCTTTGAAACTTAGCTTAGCCTTAACCATTAAGAGCAATTACAAACTGTATATCGTATTTAGAAAACTGTTACAAGGCTGCGCGGTGCTCACATCTGTAATCCCAGCACTTTGGGAGCCCGAGGAGGCTGGATCATGAGGTCAGGAATTCAAGACCAGCCTTAACAGCATGGCAAAACCCCATCTCTACTACAAATACAAAAATTAGCCGGAGGTGGTGGTGCATGCCTGTAATCCCAGCTACTCAGGAGACTGAGGCAGGAGAATCGCTTGAACCCCAGAGGCAGAGGTTGCAGTGAGCCGAGATCGTGCCACTGCATTTCAGCCTGGACAACAGAGCAAGACTCCATGTCAGAAAGAAAGAGAGAAACAGAGAAAGAGAGGAAAGAGAGGAAAGGAACGAACGAACGAAAGAAAAAGAAAGAAAGAAAGAAAGAAAGAAAGAAAGAAAGAAAGAAAGAAAGAAAGAAAGAAAGAAAGAAAAAGAAAGAAAGAAAGGAAGAAAGAAAGAAGAAAGAAAGAAAGAAAACTGCTACAGTAATTTAAAAAATATATATATATATAAAATATATCTCTGGAGATTAAAAGGATATTAGAGACTGTCTAATCCAACCCCATTCAGTACAGAGATGAGAAAACTGAAGTCTAAGTACTTTAAGATACATGTTGGACTACACAGTTCTAGTGTAGTAAAGATTAAACTGATACACTAATGTCCTGATACTAAGTTCAGAGTTATTTGCACAGCCTTTGCTATGTTCATAAAATTTTGAGGTATGATTATGAAGATAGGCTTTCATAATTTATCATTGTTTCTATTAATTTCTTCTGCATGTTAAATACACAGTGATCCAAATATACTAATGACTATTAGTTGTTGTTTTTTAAGTGAAGCTAAATCATTAATACAAAAGTAAACACTTCTGTAGAATCCATAATTGGTGAACATCTGTTTGAAGAGAGGTGTATGTTATTTGATCTTAAAAAGTAAACTTCTTTTACCACCTATAAAAATAAATCTGATTATGCATGGGGGATAAAAGAATAAAAATTGCAGAAAATAGAGAGAGCATTTTTTTAACAAAGTAGATAAAAGCAGAAGCATTTAGTATTGTTGGAAATTTCACTAGATTAATCAATAAACAAAATCAGAAAGTATTAGACCTATTGGTCTTAACATTTTTCAGCCTCAATTCAGCTGAAGGATAAGCCACATTCCATCAGGAACAAGGACTATTTTTATCTCAATGTTAGCAGGGAATTGGAGAAAGACTTGGTAAAAGTAGGTAAATGCCTTGAAATATTTTTAAATACTCTCTCTGACAGATAATTTTATACACTATATGTGATATACAACTTACTTTGTAAGCTTCTTTTGTAGTTTGAGAGACAGATTTTGAGTAATTGGTAGATGATAAACCTAACAAGTTACTAACTTCTAAACCCTGATTGTCTTCCTGTACTTCCACAATTTATTGCTTTAAGATTATGTGAAGGTGGGAAATTTGAACTGGATTGATATTCATCCATCACCACATTCACCATCTTCATCATAGACTGACATTTAAAATTTTTAAGATAAATTAAATCACAATGGGGCTAATAATGAAATAATAGTAAACATGGATTAATTCACATAACCTAGTTTTTAAATGAGTATAGACTTATTTGTGTTCATTTTAGTATATTGGTCTTTATTTCTGCAAGAATTCTTCCTGTATTGGTCAATTGGTGGTTTAAGAATACCTGTACAGAAATTAAAATTTCACTAGCAAGATATTAATTAAAATGAATTACATTTTTGCTTAAGAATCAGAAAGAATATTAAAAATATATGATTCTGAACATCATCAGTATATCTGTCCCCCACAATTAATTTACGTCACACAATTTCAGAAGAGTTTATTTGAGAAACATTCCACAATACTGTCTTTTTTGTTGCTGCTGTTTGTTTGTTTTTATTTCAATAGCTTTAGGAATACAAGTAGTTTCGGGTTACATGGATAAATTGTATAGTGGTGAAGTCTGGACTTTTAGTGCAGCAACAACACTGTTTTTGCATAACTTTCTCTTACCTCTATCTTCCTTACCTCCATTTCTTCCCCTGATCAAGTCCTTTTCTATTATGCAAACTCTATACACAGCTAATTTCCATGCACAGGAAGGTCCCAGTAAAGTATCCTTTCTTTTTGGCTCTCACTGCTTTTCTACAGTGATCTTTTGTATTCTCTACCTCCATTCTACTCTCTCTCCTCTTCATTGCTGCTGATGAATAGGCTGTGCATTATATGCCATCATAAAGTGTTCCAAGTCCCCAAACATGGGAAAACTAAATAAAAAGTTAAATAATTATAGTAATGGATTGTAATGCATTGAGTAAAAGAAGTATCAATTAGGCCATACTAATATAAACAAGAGTAGAATAAATAAATGGAGCAGATAGCTCTTTGTTACATAATCTGCCAATTAAATATAAAAGAAATTATGAGAACAGAAAAATACCCTTTGGCAAATATCACAGTAATATTTATATATCAATAGATGCTAAAAACAATGGGCAAAAGTTCAAGAAAAAGCAGGACATTTAAATAGTCCTTGGGTATTTTCCCATAAACTTACCACCAATTACAAAGAAAAAACAGTAATTTTACAGTGGAGTCACCTGGAAGATACCATTTTAAAAGACAACATTGCCCATAATGAAATAAGTTGATATTCAGGTAAGAAAGAGAGAGTTTGTTTATTTTTTTTTCTTTTTTCTAATCAGTCTCTGCTTATCCATGTTTTGGTTTACTGTAGTTTGCTTAGCCTCTTGTTTGTTGGGTGGTTTTCATTTCAAGTGTGCTCAGTTAGGAGAAAAGAAACAAATGTACATTAGTAACAAAAACGTTTATTATATGCTAGAGTCAGTAAACTCAGCCAAAGTAAAAAGGGAATTATTTTTCTTAATTTGAGATTTTACTGTCTGGCCTAGGAGAAAATAATTAATGGTTACTTTACTGGAAGAGATAATTTATTTAATAACAGACAAGAAAGATAGAATTGGAGTTGGATCATCCACAATTAGCCTCAAAAGAGTGGACTCAGCTCTATGACTTTCTCATGCTCCTGGGAATACTCTTCCATGCATATCCAAGGAACACTTAAGAACTTGCAATGCTCCAAATTTTTAGAAAAAAAGAAGTATTTTCTTAAAAAAAAAAAAAATGCAGCTACAGATTTGACAGCCTTGAAGAGAGGAATTGAAAAAGAGAAGAGGAGCCTGAACTAAGAGAGGTTGAAGTAGAAAAGAACGAGACTTTCCTCTAAGAATCAGATTTCTGCAAAAGCCTAGTCTTGTGAGCTGCAGAGAATCATGTAAAATATTATTCTGAAATGTATACCTTCACAATCTATTTGCACCCTAAAATCTCCCTGCCTTTTAGTGAGAGACATTGTGTTCCTATATTATAGTTCTATGTTTTATGTAGAATAAGCTGATAATGCATAGAAATCTGATCAAAAAGAAAGAAAATGCAAAGATGTTCAGACTGGGTAACAGCAGTAAGCTATTTACAGGCAACACAGCAGAAATGTAAGGATACGTGAAGTTTAAAAAGGCGAGGAGGAAAATTTATATACAGTCAAATTCAACTAAAAACAAAGCTGGTGCTATTATACTAATGACAGAAGTAGTATTTAAGGCAATTTAAAGCATATTACTAGGTTGGTGCAAAAGGGTAATTGCAATTTTTCCTATTACTTTTAATGGCAAAAACCACAATGACTTTTGCACCAACCTAATAGCTAGCGAAAATCCTCACGTCACATTACTCTGACTCCTTCTTCCACTTTTAAGGACCCTTTTGATTACATTGGGACTAGTCAAGATAAGTCTATTGGAAAAATATTCTCTATTGATGGAGATAAACAGTATCATTTCATGAAAATAAATATTCATGAAGACATAACAATTTTAAGCTGGTATGCACTGAATAATATAACTTCAATACATGAAGTAAAAAATGCAGATACTAAAATAAAGTAATCAAATACCCAAGTATAATAAAATGTTTTAAAAAGACATTATTTTTCATCAATTGGTAGAACAACAAAAAGATTCAGAATATTTGAACGACATGATTAAATAGCTTTCCACAATGGACATACATAAACACCATACAAAATAAGTTCAAAATATCTAGTATTTTCTAGCAACTTGAAACACTTTCCAATGATTGCATTATCATGTTTTCTTATCACCATGAACTAATAGCAATTACAAAAAGGAAACCAGCAAAATGCTCCACATTTATAAATCAAGAAATACATGTCTATGTAATCCGTGAGTTAGAGGAAAAAAAGAAAAATTCGGTCTGAATTATAACATATTCTAAATAAAAGAGGATTGAACTCATGTAGTACTTAAAGAAAGATTATAAATTTAATGGCATTTTCAGATTCTGTGAAGCACTGAAAGCTAATGAGTTAAACCTTTATCTCAAACAGATAGTAAAAGAAGAAAAAAATAACACCAAATAAGTAGGTGGCATGCAGAATTATGGCTCCCCAAAGAAATCCATCTTAATCACCAGAACCTGTGAATGCATTAATTTACATGGCAATAGAGAATGACGATTGCAGATGGAGTTAAGATGCTAAGAAGCTGATCTTAAAATAGGGAAATTATGTGGTATTGTCTGAGCAGGTTGAATGTAATCACAAGGTTCCTTTACCAGTGGAAGCGGGAGGCAGAAACTCAAATTACAAACATGCGATATAAGGATTTGACCTGCCATTGCTGATTTCGACAATAAAGTAAGGATGCCACAGATCTTCCAGAAGCTGGAAAGGAGAAGGAAAGATTTTTCCCTAGAACTTCCAAAAGGATGAAATCCCTGCTGACACCTTGCTTTTTGCCTAATGGGACCTGTATTAGTTTTCTAACCTCCAGACTGTAAGATAATAAATTTGTGTTACTTTAAGCTACTAAATTTGTAGTAACTTATTATAGTAATACTAGAAAACTACTAATATGTATAAGAAAGAGGATGATCAAGAATAGAAAATAATCAGCAAAGTAACAGCAATAAAGTTAATTGACAAATTTAGTTCTGGGAAAAGACTAATAAAAAAGATAAACGTTTTTGGAGACTGATGAAAAAAATAAAGGTGAAATGATACATATAAATAAAGAACGAAAAAGAGAACATCATAACCAATGATGCGCACATTAAAAGTAGTGAGGAGAGGGTGCAGCAAACCACCATGGCACATATCTACCTATCTAACAAACCTGCACCTTCAGCACATGTATCCCAGAATTTAAAATATAATTAAAAAATTAAAAATTTTTTTAAAGTAGTGAGGAGAGTAAAAACAACTTTGGAAAATGTAAATTAAGTGAATAAGTTCTTAGAAAAACATAACAAAATAAATTCAATACAGAGTAAAAAATTTGAATAATCCCTTAATTACTAAACAAAACCAATCAGCAGTGAAAATATCTTCCCTTAAAGAAATCCGCCAGTATAAAGCCAACCAACTTGTGTACCACATTCCAGGGCCAACATCGATGTATTTGTGGTGAGAGGCAAATAATCTAAATTAATTCAATCAACGTGTAAATCAGCAG
Organism: Chlorocebus sabaeus; assembly: GCF_047675955.1. NCBI lineage: Eukaryota > Metazoa > Chordata > Mammalia > Primates > Cercopithecidae > Chlorocebus > Chlorocebus sabaeus. The sequence goes on from NC_132919.1 coordinate 45,438,193, forward strand.
GTCTGTTTGATGTTTGAGAAATGAGACGCTATTTTATTGAACTTGAACTCAGCTCCTGAAGCTGAAGTAGCCTTCTCTGTAACCTCAAGAAGAATTTAAGATACTGATAATTCCAGGGAAGACAGGGGAAATGAAAGAGAAAATACCATCAAATACAACGGTGACAGCCCTGAGCTACTGGTATAAAACAAACCTTAAGTATGTCCTACCTCTGAACTTTCAACGTTTTAATATAATAATATGTTTTCTTTCATAATGTAGGTGGTGTAGCTTTTCTAATTTTGAAACCTAAGAAAACTGCAGATTATGTGATTCTTGAATGAATGAGTGAATGAATGAATGGTTATACAGGTAAATTGCTCACTCTGTTAGTGAATGAAAACTAATCACAATTGGTAAAGATGGATCACAGTGTGAACACTTACAGAAACTTGGTAATAAAGTATAGTGATTAATGAATTTCAACTATGAAATTGGTTTTCCCTTATATAAGGCCAAAATAAAAACAAGATCTACATAAACAAAAACAAATGCATGCTTTACTTTCACCATTAGCAGCAACTGTCTTCGAGATGATAAAAATATTAAAATTTTAACATTTAATTATGCTGAAATATGAACAAATTCTAAAATATTTCCTGCAATGCTATTTCTTCATTAGGCATAAAAGTTTGATATTAGCAGAAACAAAAAGCTTTCATGATGACTTAAATAAATGTCTGAACTTTGAAATCAGTAAAGAGATCCCTTCTCAGAGAAAACATAGTAAAAATATGCTTCCACACAAGGTCAATAATGCTCTCTAAAAATATTATTCTTAACCCTAAACAATTTAGAGTTTTTAGGTGGGTAAGGAAATTGTGCAATGAAGTGAAATACATATCAGTTGGTTCATCATTCCCAGCCCAGCAATTTAATGATCATCAGCTACTTAAGTGTCCATTAGAAGCCTAGCATTATGGTGTAATGGGTCATATCATATTCATTAGCTATAGACTGGGCTGTAACATTTAAAAGTAAATGTTACCATATCTAACTGCAGTGAGATCACCGACTGTTGATGTTTCTTGACAGTGGTGGTGGTTTCAACAGGTAGAGCACGTAGAGCCAACGGGGTTTTCCAGTCTATTGAAGTTCTATGACAAGTGCCATTTTTCACCTATTTGCTCATTGCCTACTCACCTGGCTGAGGCTAGAGGCTTATTTGGTATTATACAACAGAGCAAACTCAGCTAGTCCCCAGGGAACAGAAATTTTCAGTGGGATTGTATTTGAACTAGCACCTGAGTCACTGAGTTCAACAAGGCACTACAGTCCCAGTTAAACCTTTCAACAACTACAGTTCCGATCAACATCTTGACTCTAATCTGATGAGATACAGCCATATCTGCTCACCTAAGCTTCTTTCAAACACTGGACTAACAAAAGCTGTGAAAAAAATAAATATTATTATCATTTTAAGCTGTAAGCTATTGTTATAAGCTAATCTGGGTATAATATTTTACCCAGTGATATATAACTATTGTGTCCATCCTAGAAGCACTCCACTAAAGGGAATTTCAATCTGTTTAATTTAGTTAAACATTAAGTGTCCTCACTTAATGTTGAGGAAACTGAGGCCTAAAGATCAGGGACATATAGTTCTCTAAAATCTCAGTGAAGTGCATATTATCTCTCTAACCGTGAAGAAAAATCAATGTGATAATGTAAAACAAGGATAAACATGAGCAAGAATGGCATTAACACACTGGCTCATGTAGACTTTTTTGTTCTCAATCTACCTAATAATGCATTTAATAGTCTTCCCTGGAAGTTCTTATCCATCAAAATGGCACTTTTAAATACAAACCATTAAGAGAAAAAAATAAAGGTATATTGTTGCTCCCTTTTCTTGGTTCAAATAAAACTTGCTAGAAAACAATGGTTCCTGTTCCTTCTGACAATTTACAGAAATATAAACTCATCTACAAAATAATAGAGTCAAGAACCTAGATTTAAAATGATAAATGGCAAGGAAAAAGAAATTCAGATATTAAAGTCAAGCTTTCAACCTGGTGTCGGAAATGCTGGGTGGGAATCAGGCATGGAGGGAGGGGTGAACATCACTTCAGTGAGGTTTCCAGAAATTGGGTCCTTCCTTGATAGAATAAAAAATGTCACATCTCTTTATTATATCAATATACTATAAAGATTATTATAGCCTTAAAAAACTGCTTTGTAATATAGGTAGCCCATAAAATTGATGTTTCTAGCATTACTCCAACAATAAAGACAGTTTTCAATGAAATTCAGAAACTGAATTTTCACAAATAGTGTTAAAATATTCTCCCATCTTTCTTGGTAATTATTTAATTTTGTCTTAAATATTGATGAAAGTATTTATACAGTTACTGTGTACTATTTTTACTTGCTATCATGGTATCTTATTACCCTATTTTTATTTCTGGATAGAAAATATTAGAGTAGAATTGTATTCACATACATCCAGAAATACAGACTCCTTTACCCTTGTCCTGTTTCGTAGATTGGTAAGACCAGCCCAACTAAACTATATCACATCCAATAAAATTTTGTTATGATGTAGCTTTGCAGCCACCAGTAGAATTAAAACATTTTTCTGTAAACTAGTTGAAATTAAAAGATTGTTCATGACTTACAGGCACTTATACTCCTAGGTATCACATGTGATATAGTTTATTTTTACACGGACACTTTTCAATAAAGATGATAAGTAGCCTTAAAGAAAGATGACAGATTTTTAATGTTTTTAATGTTCTCATTGGAGAACATTATCTTATGGAGGTTTTTGTGTGTTTTTCTGTTTTGTTTTGTTTTAAGGCATGGGAAAAGTGTGCACTTTGCCAGATTAGGATGCTGGAGTTCCTACATAACTGGAACACTGCTCTCTGTGTTGGAAAACATTAGTGTGAAAAATGAGATCAAAATGCTTTTGGTTTCAGAAAACATAAATGAGCAAACAGCTGTAAAATCTTAGGACTGCATGAGAAACCAATTTGAAATTGAACAACAGAGAGGACATCCATTATTCAAATTGTTATCACTAGACAAGTATAAAATTTATTTGATGTAAACATAATTTCTGAAAGGTAGCTAAGAATTTCTCTCTTCAAATAAAAAATGAAATTCTATCCCTAGAGCTTTTGCATACGGCAGTCTAATATTATAGCATTATCTGTGCATTCCAAGTCTTGGATATCAGTTGATATGATGGAAATGAATATAAAGATATTTTTTCCTGGCAAGACTATATTTAATAGTGATTTTATGCATAAGATTTCTACTGACAATAATGAAGGTTCTGATTCAAAGCAACAAATTCCCAACACCTGAGATATTCTGAAAGTATCTTTGTTCTTTGCTGAAAGAACCTAAATCAAATATGTAATTAATATATAATTTAACACTCTTCACCAAGTTATTGATGCAGCATTCAAAAGAATCTGAAACATTAAAAAAGGGAGGAAAAAGAGGAAAGAAATCTAGTGTCAAGCCAAATAATAAAGTTGAGATAAGGCATGGAGGTTCATGAGTATAAGGCGCAAAAGTTGATGAGGAAATTAACCCAGAAACCCATGCATTAAATGACAGACCATGTTCTCCAAAAAAAGAAATCACAATTCAACTGGTAAAACTTACTTAGAAGGAAAAAAAATCCAATAATTTAAACTCTGTGGAAATTTTTCCAAGGTCATACAATAAATGAGAAAACAATCATTCAAGAAAATCTACTAAATCTCAGTAAGAACAATGATAATTTGTGTCATTCAAGACATGAACCACTCACTTCTCCCTAAATCATGGGTAGGTGTTATGGAAACTGTAGCCTGGATGGTCTACTCTAGCAAGATACAGCCAAGAAAAGAGATTCCTTTACCCCCTCTCCTAGATTCCAGTCTAAGGCTATGGTTTCACTCTGAGAGGACATGACTGACACGAGCATTTTTCAACCCCCATCCCCATCTGCAGAAGCTCCACTCCAGGCAGGTACAGCAAAAGGATCAAGGACAACAGGCAAAGAATACTGGGATCCTGTTTGTCCCTGCCCCTGCTTGCTTGTGAAACAGGAGAGTTCCTTGATCCCCCTTCCAGGACATGGGACATGGGTGTGGCTTACCTGTTCAGTCAGTTGCCACCACTGCCCAAACCCCTGAGGGGAGGGAGAGCATGCAGAGGGACAGGTTCATGAGCCCAAGTGGGTGTGCGTTCCAGCGTGTCCTTAGCCCTGCTTTTCACAAACAGCTTAAGTGTTAACCAGCTCAGTGGACTCTTTGCCTTTCTGCAAGGGCAGAGGGCCAGTGTGACAGCTTTCTGTATCTCAAGCTCTTGTCCAGCCTCCCTGAAGAATCGAGTCACACAGGGGCTCAAAGGATTAATGCAGAGGTTTTATTGAGTAGTGGAGGTGGCTCTCGGAAGGATGGATAGGAAACCGGAATGGGAGAAGGAGTGGGAATGTTAGAGGCATGTGAACCAGAGCAACTCCATCTTAAATAGGAGCTGGGTAAAATGAGGCTGAAACCTACTGGGCTGCATTCCTGGATGGTTAAGGCATTCTAAGTCACAGGATGAGATAGGAGGAGGTCAGCACAAAACACAGGTCATAAAGTCCTTGCTGATAAAACAGTTTGCAGTAAAGGAGCAGGCCAAAATCTACCAAAACCAAGATGGCCACGAGAGTGACCTCTAGTCATCCTCACTACTACACTCCCACCAGCATCACTACAATTTACAAATACCATGGCAATGTTAGGAAATTACCTTATATGGTCTAAAGAGGGGAGGCATGAATAATCTACCCCTTATTTAGCATATCACCAAGAAATAACCATAAAAATGGGCAACCAGCAGCCCTCGGGGCTGCTCTATCTATAGAATAGCCATTCTTTTATTGATTTACTTTCTTAATAAACTTGCTTTCACCTTACACTGTGGACTTGCCCTGCATTCTTTCTTGCACAAGATCCAAGAAGGACACCTTTCCTGTAACATATTTCTGGTTACCACAGAAGGGACTGTAGTGCAAAAACCCTCACCCAACGGCTACCTTTGGATAAATGCTGGAGAAGCAGATGATCAGACAGGGAGACAACCCCCTGGGTTGGGGGTTGTCACTATCATAAGCTGCCACAACGTATGATCTAAAATGTCCAGTTTTTAACAAATATAATAAATAAATATGAGACCTGCAAAGAAACAGGAAACCATAACATATGCAGGGTCAAATTTAGGCAATAGAAACAGCCATTTAAGAGTTCTAGAGGGTAGACTTAAAGATTTCAAAGACTTAAAGATTTTTTTAAAAATAGCCATATATATAAATATCCATATATATAAATATCCATATGTATAAAGAACTAAAGAAAGCCATGATGAAAGAATTATGGGTAGGTCTAATGACAGTATCTCATTAAATATTGAGTATCAACAAAGAGATGAAAATTATACTAAAGACCAAGTGAAAATTCTGTATATTAAAAGTACAATAAGCAGAATGAGAAATTGACTGGAAAATTGTACTGGATACTTGAGCTGACAGAGGGACAAATCAGTGAACTTGAAGCTAGATCAATAGAGGTTCTGGAATCTGAAAAACAGAAAGAAAAATGAAGAATAAACATAGCCTCAGAGAAATATGAGACACCACTAAGCATTTCAACATATGTGTAATGGGTACAAGAAGGAGAGAAGAGAAAGAAAGAAACAGAAACAATATTCTAATAAGTCATGACTCGTAGCATTTTAAATTTAATGAAAAATAGTAACATACATATTCAAAAAGCACAGTGAACTCTAATTCTCATTAATAAAAAGAGGTTCACACCCAGTCGCATCAGAATCAAAACATGGAATGACATGATAAATTCAAAATATTGAAAGCAGTAAGGCAAAAATGATGTGCTACATTCAACAGAACTCCAATAAGATTGATAGCTGGCTTCAAATCAAAAACAATAGTAGCTAAAAAGTAGTGTAATTTACATATTCAAAGTGCAGTTAGCAGAAACAGACAAACAAAATATTATTAAACTATAATACTATTAAACAATAGTATTATATTGAGCAAAACATTTTTTTAAAAAGGTAAATTTTAAATCCCCAGATTTTAAACAAACAAACATGCAACAATTGAGAAGTCCTATTTCTAGCAGAAATGCCTCATAAAAAGTACAAAACATTTCTTCAGAATAAAAGTAATTCAAATTTTCATGGAAAACAAAGAGTTCCAATAAACATAAGTATCTAACTAATTACAAAACACAGTATAATTCCATATTTCCTAAAAAACAATTGCATAAAAGATGTATATAATCTTCATATATGGGTGTATACATAAGATATAGAACTACATTCTTATAAGTGTATCTCATTGTGATTATAATTTGAATTTTGCTTATAACTATTGATGATGAACACCATTCAAGTGTTTATTTTTCTACTTTGATGTCTCCTTTTGCCTTTTTACTATTTTCAAATTGGATTATTTGTCTAATTTTTACTTTTGAGGTTTAAATAGCCTTAAGTTAGTCTAGATGCTGGTCCTTTATTGAACATGTGGCTTGCAAATATCTATAAGCTTTATATGTATTGGTCTTGAGTTTCATTTTTTTTTTGGTACTGTCCTTCTCTGATTTGAATTAGGGTAAAATTAGATTCACAAAATGAATTAAGAAGTGAAAATTTTTCTATATTCTCAAAAAAATATGTAGTATTGGTCTAAATTATTTCTTAAACATTTGGTAAAATTATCCAGCAAAATATGTGGGCTTGAAGATTTTTGTGGGTAGAAAACTCTTTAATAAAATTTAATTTTCTTATAGGAAAATTCCTATTTCAGTTACATGCATTATTTGACTTCCTTGAGATGTCCTCTTTGAATCAACAATTATTTAAAAGTATGCAGTTTCATTCCTAAGTATATGGAGATTTCCCTTTTATCTTTATAAGACTGATTTCTCATGAGCAGATAAACACTGTATAATTTAATTTTTAAAACATTTGTTGAGGTTTGTTTTATGTCACAGACTATGATCTGTCTTCATAGAGGCAAGCACATACATTTCTACCCTGCTGTTGGTTGGAGTGTTTCATATATGTCAATTTGACACTGTAGGTTAATGGGTTGTTAAGATCTTCTAATCTTATGACTAGTTATTCTGTCAATGGTTAATAGAGAGGTGTTGAGGTTTCCATATTCAAGTTTGAATTTGATTATATTGAAGCAGAAGATGCAAGAAGAAAAACAAACTTTCTTTCCTTTGGTATGAGCAGCTTCCCCTTGAATATTTCCCCCTCCATATGATTGTACCTTGCTCTTCAAGTCTTTATGTGTTTATAGATCCCTATTTTCTGTAACTAGTGTCTGTAAGTCTCTGTTTTTCATCTGAGTAGCACCGCAGAGGTCATGAGACATGCTTAAGCAAGCTTAGATTGCAGCCACCTGGGCGCCATAGTGAATGACATGAGATAAGATTGTGCAGGCATATTGAGCAAGCCTAGATAACAGCCACCTGGCCCACACAGCAGGAGTCACATGTAAGCCTGAGTTATGAGCCTGTTACTGATTGATAAACTGCCTTTGTTCTGCTTCTGTAAACCTGTGCCACTGTGCCACTGTGTGTCGCACCACAGATGCCTGTATAAAAGTCAAGCCTTGTCATTGTTTGGGGCTCAGTCTTTTATATGTGAATCTGCTGAGCCGGTGCACCTAAATAAAATCCTCCTGTTCCACCTATTGGTCTCTCTGGTCTCTTGATTCCCACAACAATATAAGCTTTTGCTTTACATATTTGAATCTCTTGTTTGGTAAACATACCTTTAGAATTGTACCTCTTCTTTGTAGGTTGACCATTTTACCATTATAAAGTGTTCCTCCATTATTATTATACCAACTGTAATGTCTATCTTATCTGATATTAATATAATCATTTTTACTTTCCTTTGACTAATGTTTTCATGTTATAATTTTCTCCATAATTGTACTTCAAACTGACCAACATCATCATATTTGAAGTGAATTTCTTCTAGACAGAATATCATTGTGTCACATTTTTAAATTCACTCTGCCAGTCCTTGTCTTTTAATTGTCATGTTTATTCCCTTTACATTTAATATACTTATTGATCTCTTAGGACTTAAGTGTGCCATCTAAGTTTTTTTTTTTTTTTTTTTAATTTCCAATTTCTGTTTCTCTTCTTCATTTCTGTCTTTCTGTTGGCTACTTGAACTTTCTTTAGACATCTATTTTAATTTTTCTATAGTGTTTTTTATGCAGCTATAACCACCCAATGCATTCACCTTGCCTGGTGCCTAGACAGAGCCAATTAATAAATATATTTATTTATTTGTTTGTTTGTTTGTTTATATATTTATTTTTGAGATACAGTCTTGCTCTGTCACCCAGGCTTGAGTGCAATGGCTGGTCTCAGCTCACTGCAACCTCCACCTCTTGGATTCAAGTGATTCTCCTGCCCTAGCCTCCAGAATAGCTAGGATTAGAGGTGCCCGTCACCACGCTCACTAATTTTTGTATTTTTATTAGAGTCAGAGTTTCACCATGTTGGTCAGGCTGGTCTTGAACTCCTGAACTCAGGTAATCCACCAACCATGGCCTTCCAAAGTGCTGGGATTACAGGTTTGAGCCACCGTGCCCAGCCAACACAGCCAATTTATAAAGATAGGGGAATTGCAATGCAGAAAGAGTAATTCATGGAAAGCTGAATGTGTGGGAGACTGGAGTTTGATTATTACTCAAATTAGGCACCCTGAGCATTTGGGAATCAGAATAGTTTTTGTTGTTGTTGTTGTTGTTGTTGTTGTTTTTGAGACAGAGTCTTGCTGTGTCGCCCAGGCTGGAGTGCAGTGGTGCAATCTCAGCTCACTGCAAGTTCTGCCTCCCGGGTTCACTCCATTCTCCTGCCTCAGCCTCCCTAGTAGCTGGGACTACAGGCACCCACCACCACTCCTGGGTAATTTTTTGTATTTTTTAGTAGAGACAGGATTTCACCGTGTTAGGCAGGATGGTCTCAATCTCCTGACCTTGTGATCTGCCTGCCTCAGCCTCCCAGAGTGTTGGGATTACAGGCGTGAGCCAACGTGCCTGGCCTTGGGGATCAGGGTTTTTAAAGATAATTTGGCAGGTAGAGGCTTGGCAAGTGGGGAGTGCTGAATGGTGAGGTAGGAGATGGACTCATAGGGGGTCGAATGGAGGTTTTCTTACTGTCTTCTGTTCCTGTGGGGGATGGCAGAACTGGTTAAACCAGATTAGCAGCCTAGTGGTGTCAGCTAATCCATCAAGTGCAGGGTCTGCATAATATCTGAAGCACTGATCTTAAGTTTTACAGTATTGTTGTTATATACAGGAGCAATCTGGGGAGGTTTAGACTCTTGGAGCCAGAGGCTGCTTAACCCTTAAACCATTAATTTCTAACCTTGGTAGTCCTTCTAAGGCAGACTAGTCCCCAGGGACGAAGAGGATCTTTTTGAGAAAGGGCTATTATCAATTTTGTTTCAGAGTCAAACCATGAACTGAATTCCTTCCCAGTTAGTTCAGCCTATGTCCAGGAATGAACAAGGACAGCTTAAAGGTTAGACACAAGATGGAGTCAATTAGGCCTAATCTCTTTCACTGTCATAATTTCCTCAGTTATAATTTTTGCAAATGTGGTTTCATGTCTTTTTGCATAACTTGTTTAGTAGTTATTCTACATATTATAACATGCTTATAACTTATCACTGTTTATTAAAATATTGTCATTTCACAAGTTCTAACAAATTGTGGAAGCATTACATCCCTTTACATTCCCTTAGTCTCTCCATTTCATAATATAAATATTATAAATATATAAAATATATTAATAACTACCTTACATTATTTTTTATTCAACCACCAACAAAAATTTAGAAAGCTGAAAAGAAAAAGAAAATCTTACCTCACCTCACTTAAAAATATTTTTGTTTACCATGTTTTTTCTTCTATTTTGATATTCTGATTCCTTTTTTTCTCTTTTTAATGTTGAAAGAACTTTCAGTCATTCTTTTTGAAGAGGTCTGATGACAAAAAAAAAATTACTCATGGGGCCGGGCACGGTGGCTCACGCCTGTAATCCCAGCACTTTGGGAGGCCGAGGCGGGTGGATCACAAGGTCAGGAATTCAAGACCAGCCTGGCCAATATGGTGAAACTCCATCTCTACTAAAAATACAAAAATTAGCTGAGCATGGTGGCATGTGCCTGTAGTCCCAGCTACTTGGAGGCTGAGGCAGGAGAATCTCTTGAACCCGGGAGGCAGAGGTTGCAGTGAGCCGAGATCATGCCAGTGCACTCCAGCCTGGGTGACAGAGCAAGACTGTCTCCAAAAAACTAAATAAATAAAATAAAATACTCATGGTTTTTCTTTATCTAAGAAAGTTTTCATTTTTCCTTCATTTCTCAAAAATGGTCTTTCCAGATTTAGAATTTGGGGTTGAGTATTCTTTCTTTCAGCACTTTTTGAGCTCTGACATTTCCTTCTGGCCTGCATGGTTCCTGATGAGAACTTTGCTTTTACTCAAATTGTTTCTCCAAATTAGGTAGTGTGCTGTATCTCCCTCACTGCTTTCAGCTTTGTTTGTTTCAGTTTTCAAAAGTTTAAGTGTAATTTGTTTGTTGCACGAGCTACTTTTAGTTTACCTTGTGTGAGGTTTGTGGAGCTTCTTGAATCTGTAAATTTTTGTATTCTCCAAATTTGGAATGTTTTTAGGCAATTTTTTTGATAATTTTTTAACCCCATTTCCTTTCTCTTCCCCTTCTCAGACTCTGATGCCACGAGTGTACAATCTTTGGTTCTAGTCCCACAGGACCCTGATGCTCTGTTCTTTTTTTTCCCCCATTATTCTATTTTTTTCTATTTGCACATACCTACTGAGTAATTTCTGTTATTTTAACTTTCATTTCACTCATTCTTTGTTTCTTTCATTCTACTATTGAGTCAAACCACTCTCTCTCTGTGTGTGTGTGTGTGTGTGTGCGTGCTTTTAAATTTCAACTTTTATATTTTTATTTATAATTTTTTTTAGATTTAAAATATCTTCCATTTATTTGCTGAGGCTTTTTAATTTTGCATTTGTTTTAAGCATTTTTGGAGTTGCTTATTGAAACATTTTTTATTATGGCTGCTTTAAAATCTTTGTCAAATAACTCTAAAATCTCTGTCATTCCAGTGTTGGGATCTGTTCAGTACCTTTTTCCACTCAGTTTGAGACCTTCCTGGCTCTTCATATAACAAATGATTTTTATTGCCACCTAGACATTTTTGTAGCATAATATGAGACTAGATTTTATTTAAATCTTCTGTTTTAGCTGCTTTCTCTGACACTACTATTATAGGAGAAGGAGGGCACTGTCTTATTATGCCAGGTAGGAGTAGAAGTAGGAGTCTGTGTTCCCCCATGGGGCCACCATTGATACCCAAGAGATTTGGGCTCATCACTACTGCTAAGAAAGGGTGGGAGTTTTAGCATCTCATGTGGTCTCCACTGACGACATGGTGGGGTAGCCTTGTTACTGCTGGCTCTTACAAAACTCCTAACTACTCTGATACCACCCCAGTGAGGAAAGAGAGGAGGGAGTCCTTGTTATTTTCAGGCAAAGGTGGAAATCTTGACTTCTCATGTGGTCTTCACTGACACTCCTCATGGGTCTTATGGGTTAGGGGAGGTCTCATTACCAGCTGGCAGAGGTAATGTAGAATAATACATTTATTTAATCTTACAGGAAGTAAAATCCTAATTTTATTAAATTGTACTTTTAAAGTCATCCATCTTTTTATTTCATTATGTTTGTTTTTATGGTCAAGGTCTATATTAACATGCAGTACAGTTTTATCATAGTTGTATAATGTTTCTGTAAGAACAATGTAAATGTGCCACTCTGATCTCTTAATATGGGAAAGTATAATTAGAGGCATAATTAACTCACAAGGCTACCTGTCTCTGCTTGATCTACCACTGAGTTCAACCCAAGTCACACTTCCAGTGGGTCATTCACAACCAGTAACTAGTATGCTGAGGTATTAGTACGTGCTTATTTCTGCAAGCTGCAGAAGTCTTCCAAAACAGTGACTTGGCTCAACAACACTTGATTGACCTGGTCAAACCTCTCTTGGAACTGTGTTATACTATGACACTCTTCCTTTAACTTCTCCTTTCTTCCCCTTTCACAGGTGACAGACCTGCATCACGGTCTAAAGGCTCCCTTGGCTTTCTCTGTTTCCCTTCATTTTAACCTTGAAAAGGTTTCCACACATGTCTCTCGGACAGCTAATTCTGTTTTGGCGTCCACTTTTTAAAGGAAATAAGCTAATACAAATCCCTATTAAAATAATTGTATTCATGTAAAAATAAATCTGTTGACTATAAAACACTAAATAGTAAGAATGCAAGTAGTTAGACATTTAGAAAACCATTACGAACATTGTGAATGGTGTTTTAGCATTAAGGAATATTTCTTTAGAGGGTCCAGAAATACTGGAATAATATACCTTGCTATATTTGCTTCAGTTATATTCATATCAATGAAAAAATATTCAGATATGTGTGTGGTCTTAAGTATGTCTAAAATTATTTGAACACCTCTCATCAAAAGGTAAAGTTTAATTTTTTATTTCTCTTGAATATGGGAGGCTTCAGAGACATTTTTTAAATAAAGAGAATGAGATAGAAGTGCCAATGGGTGACTTTTGAAGTTAGGCAATGAAGAGCAATACTTTCTGGTTTCTTCCTGGTTCTTTCTCTCTTGAGAGATGGGCCTTGGAAGTCCTGAGACTACATAGAAGAAATCCAGCTATCCTGAAGCCACTATCTTGGAGAAATCATGTGGGGAGATCATGTGGGGAGATCGCATAGAGATATATAGAGAAATCCGAGATGTCATGACTCTCTTACACCCAGATGTTTGAGTTATTTCAGTCCAGGCACCAGATATTTGAGGAGTGACCTTTCAGATGATTCCAACTTCTAGCTTACAGCCACCCTAGTCAATGTGAAGTATGTGAAACAAGCAGGTTCCACCAAGACTGCCCAGATTCTTAAACAAAGTAAATGTTGTTGCCTTAAACCACTAAGATTTAGGGTCATTTGTTATGCAACAGTAGACTTCTGGATGTGTTAGATTTCTGGATCTTGTTCATTTGTAGTCTAGTGTTAAAAATCTGACTCTGTTACTGATTTGAGTATGGTTTGTCCCATCTGAAACTCATGGTGGCATTTGATTGTCGTTGTAGTGCACTTGGGAAATGAGGACTAATGGGAAATGCTGGGTCATCGGGATGGATCCCTCCTGAAATAAATTAATGTCTTCTCTTGGAAGTGATTGAGTTCTTGCTCTTGTGGGAGTGCGTTAGTTCCCAAAAGAGCATGTTGCAATAAAGGATCCCAGCTTGTACTGCATGTCTGTTTGCATACTCTCCCTTGACTTTCTGCTTCTTCTTCAAGTCTTGACACAGCGCACGGCTATCACCAGAAGCCACACAGATGCCAATGCCATGCTCTCAGACTTTCCAGCCACCAAAACTGTGAGGTAAATGAACCTCTTTTTTTTTTTTTTTTAAATAAATTAGTCAGTCTCAGTTATTCTGTTACAGCAATACCAAACAGACCAAAAAAGCTCTCCTCTCAACCAGTAGATACTTTATTTATTTTATCTTTGGAATTATTTTAGTGTAAAGTCCTGAGACTTTACACTATGGGATAACTTTATTGAAATTTTGGAAGCAAATAAATGCATATAATCAAACTCCCAGATCCTCAGAATAGAATTTTATAAATGTATTTCTTCATGTCAAATTCAAGTACTATAAATGAAAATAGTAAGAGAGATAATAAATGTAGCATGGAAAATAGACTTAACAAATTTACCAATTTGTAGAAACATATAACCCAGGACCCAGTTTCATTTCATATAATATTCAAAAGGCAGGATCCAGAACTATAGTGAGCTCTTTAAACATATGGCAATCAATAAGACTTGAATGATGGTATTATCTCAGTAGGAGACTGTAAGGCTTTAATGTAAAAAAAAAAAAAAAAAGCCACACTGTATCTTCCACACAATTATCAACCCTTTACAAACCTGTCATCAGAACACTTGTCTTTTCCAGCTTTTTGAGCAAAAAAATGATTAAAAGCAAACAAAGAAGAAAAATGTTAATAATGCCACACTCTAGGCAGTTTCAAATATATTCAATGTTCATTTCTCCCTTTGTGAAACTGGCATCTACTATGTTTAATCAGGCCAAGAACTTAACAAATGTCAGCCTAACTAATTAAGTTTTTATTCAACACATTTGAAACATTATTTTACCTCCTCAAATAAAAAATTAGTTATACATATCTTCTAATATAATTATTGATTATTGAAAATAATATAATGACACTAGAAAAGTGCAACTAAAATGTAATTTGCTGACCTGTAATATTCTCATAAAATGAGATGAATATAGGTGCAATAAACTTAAATTTTAAAAAGTGCTTCATTTTCTGAGTGCTCTTTAGGGACAGAAGCTAAATTAAATAAAAATATTAATGTTCTCAACCCAGAAAAACAGGATCATAAATTTCATTGCATAGCCTATCCAAGTATTATAAGTGATGTCTTGAAAGCCAGCCTACTTAAACAACACAGCAAGAATTAATATATGGAGTAGTATGCACATTGGAAACACGCAATAGTGAAAATGCCAAATTAATTTGGAAATTAAAACCTTAGTACATTTGAACATGCCTTAATGCACATTTAACTCAGGCTTTAAGAATCACGTAACATCATTTTCATTTTTTCTTATACATAAGTTTGAAGTGACAGACTAATAATGAGACTCAGATATTATTGTTGATAGGGATATTTTAATTTCTGGAATCTGTAAAAAGTGTCTTTTTCCTCGTACTCTTTTTTCTCTTTTCTTTTTCTTCCTTGTGTAATTGCTTAGTTTGTTTTGTGCACCTTCTTTTCTTCTCTTACGGTTGAAAAGCTATGAGATATAGCCTACTCTCAAGGAAATACCAAGGTAGAGATATAGTTGATAAGTAAATAGACATATTATAAATATAAATATAAGTATGAGAAGAAATCAGAGAAAATAAATCAAGTGAGGGTAGAATCAAAGAATATTTAATGGAGGAAGTGGACAATAGTTCAGGCTCTGTAGTCAAAATAGAATAATACAAAAGAACCAGAGGAGAAAACACATCAGTTCGATGCTGAAGCAGTGGAGAGGGAGAATTACAGAGGCATTACTTAGAAAACAATCCAGCTCCATGGAAGGAAACTTCATGGAAGACATGAGACTTGAGTGGGACCTTAAACGACAGCTATGCAATTGATTAGCAAAGAGAAACTCATATTCAAATTTTATGGAACATCCATTCAAAATAATGTTTGTTGCC
This sequence comes from Chlorocebus sabaeus, assembly GCF_047675955.1. NCBI lineage: Eukaryota > Metazoa > Chordata > Mammalia > Primates > Cercopithecidae > Chlorocebus > Chlorocebus sabaeus. Next base: position 45,453,630 of record NC_132919.1, read on the forward strand.
GTGAAATTGGATTGCATTAGGGAAAGAAGATATTGTAAGAATGAAAATATGGGCAACATTCCCAAAGACAATGGGGTGAGAGGACCAACAAACTGAGTGAGTCAGCCTGGGAAAGAACACAAAAAACTTGACAGTCACACCAAAATATGTGCAGTTGAGGTAGCTGATAATGAGGAGACATTATTGACATGCACAGGTATCAATATGATTTCTGTGTGATGGATATTTCTTAATCTCAAAGACAGAAAATGATAGGAAAAAAAATGGTGATTATTTAAATAGAGCTTCCCCCCAGAGCAACTTCACCCGTTTGGATCATCACGTTGAGACGTGTGTGAGGTATCAGGGAGCTGGAGTCAGATCCTACAAGACATGGTACAAGTATGCTCATTAGCGATGCCATTTCTCTTATCATAAAGTACAGAGAAGGTGTCAGCTAGGAATTAAATGATGTATTCCCAAAGGGAAACGTTTTTTAAGAGCTACGTTGTTCATGGGTTAAATGGTTGTGTCCTCTGAGATCTGGCTGGTAATTAAAATGAAAGCTTTGCTACAATATGTCAACCTCTTGGCTATGCAAGAGTAGGAATCTTACAAAGAAGTTACCCAAGCTATTTTATTTGACAGTATCCCAAGTATGCCATCCTTTGAAATATCAACTGTCCTCTATTACTCAAAGTAGATGTATTTCTTAGCTTTTATATAGTAGGTAGATGCTTTCTCAGCACTGTTCTAGTTTGTAGGTGAAACATGAAGCTGTGACATACTACTTTAGCTTTGTCAGAACAACTCAGGTGGCACTTAGCTGACATCTATTGGAACAGTCATGAAACTATTCATGCCTCTATGGCCTAAGGAGCAGTTTGCTAAAAATTTGGCACCAATTCTATTCCATTTGTTTATTTGTTTTCCCTAGCAGGACTTACTTTTTTTTTTTTTTTTAAATCTTTCACAGTCCTGTGTCTCTTTAAGCTTTATGATGGGCCACGGATTTGCATTGGTTGACCTATAATCAATAGGTTAACCTATGTTTAATTACACAGAGTAGCCATGTAAGTGTTAGAAAAAAAAAAAAAATGTTTATGTAAGATATCAGCTTACTCTGGCAGGTAAATTTACTCCCTTTGCACCTGCTGAGACTTTTAGTTACACATTAAAAGTTCACCCTAAGGTATGAACATTTCAGGAGGGTTTGGTCAGCATTTCTGTGGAGATAAGCAATCAAGGCTACCAAAACAATAGAATTCACTCATTCATTCATTTAATCATTTGCTTTATAACCATGTAGATCAGAGTTCAAAAACTAGTGGCCACTGAGATACATTCAGATCCCAAACATATTATTGTATACCTATGTGAATGCTAAATATCTGAGACAGGTCACAGTCAATTTAGGAAGTTCATTTTTCCAAAGTTAAGGATGTGTACCCATGATACTGTCTGCGCAGGTCCTGATGACTTGTGCCCAAGGTGGTCGATGAACAGCTTGGTTTTATACATTTTTGTTGTTGTTGTGGAGATGGAGTCTCACTCTGTCACTTTGGCTGGAGCGCAGTGGCATGATCTTGGCTCACTGCAACCTCCACCTCCCGGGTTCAAGTGATTCTCCTGTCTCAGCCTCCCAAGTAGCTGGGACTACAGGCACCTGCCACCACACCCATCTAGTTTTTGTATTTTTAGTAGAGACGGGGTTTTGCCATCTTGGCCAGGCTGGTCTCAAACTTCTGACCTCAGGTGATCCACTCACCTTGGCCTCCCAAAGTACTGGGATTATAGGCATGAGCCACTGCACACGGCCCAGTTTTATACATTTTAGGGAGACAAGAGACATCAATCAATATATGTAAGATGACGATTGGTTTGTTTCAGAAAGGTGTCTGCAGGTTCTAGGTAGATAAGAGACAAATGGTTGCATTATTTTGAGTTTCTGATTAACGTTTCCAAAGGAGGCAATCAGATATGCATTTATCTCAGTAAGCAGAGGGATGACTTTGAATAGAATAGGAGGCAGGTTTGCCCTAAGCAGCTCCCAGCTTGACTTTCATTTTAGCTTAGTGATTTGGGGGCTCTAACATTTATTTTCATTTCACACCTAATTACTTTTAGTTGAATGATTCCCTATCATTTTTAAATAGAAAAATTCAATGTAAGGATCTGAATCCAGGAGTCTCCAGAAAAATTGGAAGATCTGGTGACACAGTTTGCATTCCTGGAGGACAATAACTGACTAGAGCTCAGGACAGGCTATCTCCTACCTGCAGGTCCCTTTGAGCTCCCATGTTTACCCCATCCTCCCTCTCCTCCTAATTGCTCATATGATTTATATCAGGCATTCTTCAGCTAGGTCCTCAACTACATTATGTGTCTGACCTTTGAGTGTGTAGGCTTTAGAGCTTTGCTGGAAAAGGATACATCTTTTAATATGGGAAAATTAATCCTCTTTGTTGTAGAAGAAGTAGTGTTTTACTCTATATGCCCAGGGTGTGGGTGATAGTTAATGAGTACACTAGGTTTCTGCCAAAGGTTCCAATTTATTTTTGATGCAGAGGAGGGAAGAGTTTGCCCAGTTTCTGTTAAACACTTTTAATGGATTTCTGATTCACAGGGCTAGCTCCTCGTAGTCAGAATTATACTTTGTCACTCAGTTCTCATTGAATACCCAAGGAAACAGATACCAACTCAAGACAGGCTAACGAGATTCTCTCTCCCAGACATTTGTACATGGATTTTATAGCTCTTCAGTGTCTGCATGTTGACATGGACAGGAGACAGGGAAATGCTGTGTAGAAGAGGGCAGTTCCTCAGAAAAGCACTACCCTCAAGCCTGAAAATCTGTGGCCTGAACTGAGAAGAGGCATTTCTGTTTTTACGTCCAAAAGTTGCATTTTGACCCACACTCCCCCTTATCCTGTACCCATATAAACCCCAGACCCCAAGCTCCAGAAGCAGATAAGGAGATTAATACAAAAGCAGAAGAATGGCAGAACAGCATGGCAGAGAAGGAGAAAAGAGAAGGAGTGGCTGAACACCAAGAGGAGTTTGGCTGGGGACGATCGGAGAGGAGATCGGCTGCTTAATGGTCAAACTCCAGGTGAAGATCATCTTTCCACTCCATCCACCTTCCAGCTCCCCATCCATCCCACTGAGAGTTACCTCCACCACTCAGTAAAACCATTACTTTCATCCTTTAAATCCATTTGTAACCCAATTCTTCTTTGACACTGGACAAGGACCCCGCTACAAAGAAGGCACTGAACTGTTTAACACTTAAGCCGTCTGAGGAAAGTAAGGCTAAAAGAGCACACTGTAACACATGCCTACATGGGCTTTGGGGGTCATGGGCTCCCACTCCTGGATACTGCCACAGGGCTGGAACCCAGGGGCACTGGGGCACTTTCCCCAGCTCCTGCACATTACCCATTTCTGAGCTCCCCCTCTTGTAAGGGGTCTGAGTGCGCATGGAGGCTGAACAGGTGAACCACATCCCTGTCACATGTTCTGCAAGGGGGGTGGTCAGGAAAACCTCTCATCTCAATATGACAAGAAGTATATGAGGAAGTCATATTTTTACAAAATAAATGCGAGAGTCAGTTTTCAGAGAACAGTGACAGCAATGACAGTGACAAATGAAACAAATTCTCAGAGGAATATATAATTGAAGAATAAAATTCTGAAGACTTTTCAGTTGCTGTTTTCTTGTCTTCCCTTCTCTTTGGAGTTAACAAGATATTATATTCATGTATATTTAAAATGAATGCTCTCCTTTGGCTTACTTAGTTTAATTCCCATTACTTGAAACCAATGCGATCTAAACCAGCAGCCCGCAGACTTTTTGGCACCAGGGACCGGTTTTGTGGATGACAATTTTTCCACAGACTGGGCGCAGTGGGGGAATGGTTTTGGGATAATTCAAGTGAATTACATTTATTATACACTTTATTTCTATTATTATTGCATTATAATATATAATGAAATAATTATACAACTCACCATAATGTAGAATTGTTGGGAGCCCTGAGCTTGTTTTTCTGCAACTGCACAGTTCCATCTGGGGATGATGGGAGACAGTGACGACAGATCACTAGGCATTAGATTCTCAAAAGGAGCATGCAACCTAGATCCCTTGCAAGTGTGGTTCACAATAGGGTTTACATTTCTATGAGAATCTAATGCAGCTGATGTGACAGAAGGTGGAGCTCAGGTGGTAATGAGAGCGATGGGGAGTGGCTGTAAATACAGATGAATCTCCCTTTAATCACCTGCCATTCATCTCCTGCTGCAGCTGAGTTCTTAACAGGTCACATATCAGTACTGGTCTGTGGCTGGGGGTTGTGGACCCCTGATCTAAACTGTTACAATGGAAAAAGGGAAAAATCTGTTAAGCTGAGGCTCTAACAGATAACAGACAATAATGATATTCTTCACCACCCATCAAACTTAAAAAGTAAGGAGAATAATACAAATTCATCATCTCAGCTTAATTCTGTTGTCTAAAATCTCCTTGGTTTTCTAAAATCAAGCCACATCCTGTACTATTCATATTTCCAATTTTAAGCATGCACAATTTTAAATCATTATGTTTTTATTATCACTGCCATTCTGTTTTATTGTTTGTTTCTCCTAATCTGAATGCTATCTCTTCTAAATTTAAATGCAGCAAGTTGGATCCATAAATTAATATTTATTTTATTAGAATTCTAACAGTAAATACAAGGACATTGAATATTTCCAAGTTGTTTTATAAAACCTCCTTCTGAGCAAGTAGCTTGAGATAGTCTCTTTTCATAATAAAGAAGAAAAATAAAACACCATCTCATTAATGAATTATTTTGCATATGAAATCCATGCAGTCCTGGTATGGGAACCATAAAGATTATTGAGATAGGAATAATGCAGTAAGCCAAAGTGATATTCAGCTCCAGTGACTATTTATTTAAACCAACCTTCAAATGCTTTAGTATAATGTAACAAGTGGGACCATGCCTTAAACTTAATGGTGTCTTTTTTTTTTTCTTATCTCAGAGATATCTTACCTTCTAGCAACTCATTGTATAAATGGAAAAGGTGACAGCAAATTCACATGTGTTTCGAAAATGCAATGTATGTACATAGCAAAAGTACTTTATTTCACAATGTTTTACTGAAAGATATTTTTATAACAGGCCAGTACTCACTATGCCTAGAGATAGGGAACCTACCTACTTTGGACAGCAGGCTGCTAGGTCATATTAAAATGAGGATAACAGTTGAGTCATTGTTCTTTTTATGCAGGAACCACTAATGTTTTTAACCTGCTTTTTTTCATAGTGAGAAAAGGTATTATCTTTATCTCTGTTCAGTCACTATCTCTAAGGATGATAACAATTGCAGCTAATAATTAGTCCTTTTTACGGCACTATATACTTTACATTTGTTGTTCCCTATTCCTCACAAGATCCCTATTAACTATATTTCACGAAAAGGGAAACTGTATCTTACGGAAGTTAAGCAATTTGTTTAAAATCACACAGCTAAGAAGTGACAGAGCAAAAAATTCAGACTACCCTCCAGAATGTGGAGGTAGATGAATCTACCTCTGCTGTGTCTGTAGATGAGTCACTGCACTACAGTTTGTACATGTTTAATGGTTTAAAATTGGTAAACTCCTTTGACCATCACAAAAACAAGATGATAAAAGACAAATGCTATTATTAAAACAACTTCATAGGTGAGTATCTCAAGGAAGTTTGTCTTATAGAAGCAATCAGTATTCCAGTCATAACCCGAATCAGACATTCCAATTCTGTGCTCATTTTGGCACTATCTAAGTGAGAATTCTTGGCAACAGAAATTCATTTCAAACTAGCTTAAGCACATAAAGGAAATTTATTTAAGTTATTCATGTGTTCTCATTGAACATAAGGGCAGATGTGTGTTCAGACTAATGAGCAAATGAGACCAAGTTCTCAATACTTTAGTAACTTTGTCTTCATACTTTGTGCACGTAAGTTTCATTCTTCTTGCTCTCTCCATAGCCAAGTTGTCCCATTTCCCTCACCTATTTTTAAAACTGGATCTTTCTGCTTTCTTTTCTCAATCTAGTCCAGAGGTTGGCAAAGTGTTTCTGGAGAGAGATAGTAATTATTTATGGTTTTGCTAGCCAAGGGGTTTCTGTAGCAGCTACTCAACTCTGCCCTGCAATGTGGAAAAAATCACAGACAATACCTAAGTAAATAAATTCAACAATGTTCCAATTAAGCTTGATTTACAAAAACAGACAGTGGGTTGGATTTTGCCCATGAGGAGAGCTGTAGTGTGCAGACCCCTAGTATAGTCCATAAAAATTGATAACAAATTCTAAAATCAGTTCAGGCACAGTGGCTCAAGCCTGTAATCCCAGCACTTTGGGATGCTGAGGCTGGTGGATCATCTGAGATAATGAGTTCAAGACCAGCCTGACTAACATGGAGAAACACCATCTCTATTAAAAATACAAAAATTAGCTTGGTGTGGTGGTGGGCATGTACTTATATATGTATTGTGTGTGATGCCTGTAAAAGAGCTCTAATTAATTAGCCTAAAGGAAGATAAGTGCTTGGATCAAATTTTTTTAAAGGGAAGATAAAAAGCTATGGTACCTTTCATATGACTTTAATCTTTGAGAAATAAAAACAGCCTAAAAAATTACTGGTAAAAAGCAGATGTTGTCAATATAGATAGGTAGACTAAATTATACAGGTCAGACGCTAGGTTTGCTAAATGTTTTAAGGTTATATATTGCTTTCTGGGTTTTGAGAACTATTTTACTTGCCTGCTCTACAACTGATAAGGCCTGGGGACATATAGTACTAACCATGCCCCAATTTTGCTGAAAGGGGTAAAATCTTGGCTGCACCTAGCACATAATTAAAATAACTTACCAGGTTTTACATTAAAGTTAAAAATTGCTAGGCGTTACCATTGTAGCATGTAATTGAAACTACTGGAAACAGATTTACATGCAAGGTGTATAAGAACAATAAAATGTGTTTTTAGTAAAATATTACAAAAAAGCATAAAAATGTAAATTGTCACCTAGGGTTAAAAAAATTTTTAAGGTATATAAGATACAGCTAAAAGATCAAACAAGAGGTGGAAGGATTATAAAGATTAGTCTTGCAAAAACTGTGTGTGAACATACTGACTACATTCAAAGGGTATTATATGGTTTTTCTATAAAGTGAATATTAAAATAAAAGCACAACAAGGGACTCTTAAGGCACTAATATGCTCAGGATTATAAAGGGTTTTTTGCATTTTAAATATCTGAGCCATCATTTTGGAAAACTAAATAACTTACGGTAATCTGGAATTCTATTTTGTAACATCAAGTGTTTTAAACCCCTAAAATATTTAATAGGCTTCCCAAAATCAAACTTCAGTTTCAAAATGATTTTTCCTTATACCTGACTGTTGGATGCTTCAGAGGGCCCTTGGAGTTTCCAAAAGGGAAGTAAACAGGATTATTAGACATGTTTAATTACATGAGATTGCCAAAATGGTGTTCAATCTTCTTTAGGTTATATTTCGGTCAATAATATTTTGGTCAACTAATATACGTTCCAAAATTGTATGGGATTTCCAAAAGTCTAATGTCTTGAGTATACATTATCAATCATAATTAAGGATGTTATGTTAAGTTATTATAAACCACAGAGTTAACCAAACTTCTTTGTCAATTGTGCTTCCAACTGTAACTACCCTGGACATTTTATTATTCACAGACAATTGTTGTCTTGTTTTAATCATTTTCTTTTTTTTTTTTTTTTTTTTTTTAATTTATTTATTATTATTAAACTTCAAGTTGTAGGGTACATGTGCACAATGTGCAGGTTTGCTACATATGTATACTTGTGTCATGTTGGTGTGCTGCACCCATCAACTCGTCATTTACATCAGGTATAACTCCCAATGCAATCCCTCCCCCCTCCCCCCTCCCCATGATAGGCCCCGGTGTGTGATGTTCCCCTTCCCGAGTCCAAGTGATCTCATTGTTCAGTTCCCACCTACGAGTGAGAACATGCGGTGTTTGGTTTTCTGTTCTTGTGATAGTTTGCTAAGAATAATGGTTTCCAGCTGCATCCATGTCCCTACAAAGGACACAAACTCATCCTTTTTTATGGCTGCATAGTATTCCATGGTGTATATGTGCCACATTTTCTTAATCCAATCTGTCACTGATGGACATTTGGGTTGATTCCAAGTCTTTGCTATTGTGAATAGTGCTGCAATAAACATACGTGTGCATGTGTCCTTATAGCAGCATAATTTATAATCCTTTGGGTATATACCCAGTAATGGGATGGCTGGGTCATATGGTACATCTAGTTCTAGATCCTTGAGGAATCGCCATACTGTTTTCCATAATGGTTGAACTAGTTTACAATCCCACCAACAGTGTAAAAGTGTTCCTATTTCTCCGCATCCTCTCCAGCACCTGTTGTTTCCTGACTTTTTAATGATCGCCATTCTAACTGGTGTGAGATGGTATCTCATTGTGGTTTTGATTTGCATTTCTCTGATGGCCAGTGATGATGAGCATTTTTTCATGTGTCTGTTGGCTGTATGAATGTCTTCTTTTGAGAAATGTCTGTTCATATCCTTTGCCCACTTTTGGATGGGGTTGTTTGTTTTTTTCTTGTAAATTTGTTTGAGTTCTTTGTAGGTTCTGGATATTAGCCCTTTGTCAGATGAGTAGATTGCAAAAATTTTCTCCCATTCTGTAGGTTGCCTGCTCACTCTGATGGTAGTTTCTTTTGCTGTGCAGAAGCTCTTTAGTTTGATGAGATCCCATTTGTCAATTTTGGCTTTTGCTGCTGTTGCTTTTGGTGTTTTAGACATGAAGTCTTTGCCCATGCCTATGTCCTGAATGGTTCTACCTAGGTTTTCCTCTAGGATTTTTATGGTATTAGGTCTAACATTTAAGTCTCTAATCCATCTTGAATTAATTTTCGTATAAGGAGTAAGGAAAGGATCCAGTTTCAGCTTTCTACTTATGGCTAGCCAGTTTTCCCAGCACCATTTATTAAATAGGGAATCCTTTCCCCATTTCTTGTTTCTCTCAGGTTTGTCAAAGATCAGATGGCTGTAGATGTGTGGTATTATTTCTGAGGACTCTGTTCTGTTCCATTGGTCTATATCTCTGTTTTGGTACCAGTACCATGCTGTTTTGGTTACTGTAGCCTTGTAGTAGAGTTTGAAGTCAGGTAGCGTGATGCCTCCAGCTTTGTTCTTTTGACTTAGGATTGTCTTGGAGATGCGGGCTCTTTTTTGGTTCCATATGAACTTTAAAGCAGTTTTTTCCAATTCTGTGAAGAAGCTCATTGGTAGCTTGATGGGGATGGCATTGAATCTATAAATTACCTTGGGCAGTATGTCCATTTTCACGATATTGATTCTTCCTATCCATGAGCATGGTATGTTCTTCCATTTGTTTGTGTCCTCTTTGATTTCACTGAGCAGTGGTTTGTAGTTCTCCTTGAAGAGGTCCTTTACATCCCTTGTAAGTTGGATTCCTAGGTATTTTATTCTCTTTGAAGCAATTGTGAATGGAAGTTCATTCCTGATTTGGCTCTCTGTTTGACTGTCACTGGTGTATAAGAATGCTTGTGATTTTTGCACATTAATTTTGTATCCTGAGACTTTGCTGAAGTTGCTTATCAGCTTAAGGAGATTTTGGGCTGAGACAATGGGGTTTTCTAAATATACAATCATGTCGTCTGCAAACAGGGACAATTTGACTTCTTCTTTTCCTAACTGAATCCCCTTGATTTCTTTCTCTTGCCTGATTGCCCTAGCCAGAACTTCCAACACTATGTTGAATAGGAGTGGTGAGAGAGGGCATCCCTGTCTTGTGCCAGTTTTCAAAGGGAATTTTTCCAGTTTTTGCCCATTCATTATGATATTGGCTGTGGGTTTGTCATAAATAGCTCTTATTATTTTGAGGTACGTTCCATCAATACCGAATTTATTGAGCGTTTTTAGCATGAAGGGCTGTTGAATTTTGTCAAAAGCCTTTTCTGCATCTATTGAGATAATGATGTGGTTCTTGTCTTTGGTTCTGTTTATATGCTGGATTATGTTTATTGATTTGCGAATGTTGAACCAGCCTTGCATCCCAGGGATGAAGCCCACTTGATCATGGTGGATAAGCTTTTTGATGTGCTGCTGAATCCGGTTTGCCAGTATTTTATTGAGGATTTTTGCATCGATGTTCATCAGGGATATTGGTCTAAAATTCTCTTTTTTTGTTGTGTCTCTGCCAGGCTTTGGTATCAGGATGATGTTGGCCTCATAAAATGAGTTAGGGAGGATTCCCTCTTTTTCTATTGATTGGAATAGTTTCAGAAGGAATGGTACCAGCTCCTCCTTGTACCTCTGGTAGAATTCAGCTGTGAATCCATCTGGTCCTGGACTTTTTTTGGTTGGTAGGCTATTAATTATTGCCTCAATTTCAGAGCCTACTATTGGTCTATTCAGGGATTCAACTTCTTCCTGGTTTAGTCTTGGAAGAGTGTAAGTGTCCAGGAAATTATCCATTTCTTCTAGATTTTCCAGTTTATTTGCATAGAGGTGTTTATAGTATTCTCTGATGGTAGTTTGTATTTCTGTGGGGTCGGTGGTGATATCCCCTTTATCATTTTTAATTGCGTCGATTTGATTCTTCTCTCTTTTCTTCTTTATTAGTCTTGCTAGTGGTCTGTCAATTTTGTTGATCTTTTCAAAAAACCAACTCCTGGATTCATTGATTTTTTGGAGGGTTTTTTGTGTCTCTATCTCCTTCAGTTCTGCTCTGATCTTAGTTATTTCTTGCCTTCTGCTAGCTTTCGAATGTGTTTGCTCTTGCTTCTCTAGTTCTTTTAATTGCGATGTTAGAGTGTCAATTTTAGATCTTTCCTGCTTTCTCTTGTGGGCATTTAGTGCTATAAATTTCCCTCTACACACTGCTTTAAATGTGTCCCAGAGATTCTGGTATGTTGTATCTTTGTTTTAATCATTTTCAAAAGATGGCTTATAATAAGCTATAGAACTTTGACATAAGACATCCTTTTCTCTCCCTTGTTGGAGGAGGACTCAATTCTACAGCTTCATCTTAGCATCTGGCTTATGATAAGGAGTCTGTGCAGCCCCGCAGACATTCTTTTTCCCAAACTCAATTCCAAGTTTGGGTCAAAGCCCTAGGAAAATAAACCATGTCTGAGTGATCCAAAGGTAGATAATAATGGAAGTTAAAAGGCACAATGCAGGTGAGTAGGACTGATTCCTTCTGATTAAGCCAAGCTTACCCCTTCCGAATGCATCCTGAACCCCTAGGACTCCGTGTAAAAACGACTTCTTTTTCTTTTTCTTCCTCTGTCCTTTCTTCACTGACAGGTAATTGTGTCTCTGTAATATGGGATGCTCTACTCACATGCATCCTCCAAACTGGGAAGAGTTAATTTACCAAACCTTAAACTGGTTGGCTTAGGACTTGGCTCAGGGGAAGGGAACCCAGAAGCCTACCATGCAGGCAAAAGGGTAAACATTTTTTTTTTACCAGTCAGTCTTTTGGCCCGCCTCTCCCTGCACAAACTGGTAAAAGTTTTCAGGATTCTTGAGCTGTCCTCCTCCCACTTTGTGTTGTTTTGATACATGTTTTCTAATAACCTGGTTTGTTTCTTCTCACCTTCAAGCCATCAAACTCTAAACAGTCACGCAACTGGAGCCTCATGATGGCCCCTTCTGCTGGGAAACCTTAAATAGACCTCTGATGGAGCTCTGACTGCCGTTTTCCCAAAAGAGCACCCCCTGTCAGCAATAAGCAATTAACATCACTCTTCATCCTATGCTTACCCTTATTCTAAAAGCAGTTAGATGTACTTCTTTAGACGGGTGAATGACAAAGACAGGAGGCAGTCAAGGGTTTCCCGGCAGAACCCCACCTTCAGTCTTAAAACAGCCTAGAGGCTGAAAAAGCAGTCTGACATTCCTGGATGAAACCCACCCTTTTCCAACTGATTCTTTCTGAATAATGTCCACCTGCGCACTGGGAGGATGGGGTGAGGCCTTGGGAAGTTTGTGCCATTTGCAGGGGGTAGGAGCCTGGCCTCTCCTGTTCCTGAGTGGTGACTTGGGATTCAATCTGTGAGATGAGGGCCTGTTAACAGGAACCTCTTTTGCTTTACAGAGATTCTTTTCCCCTTTTTTTGACAATAAATTCCATTCTCCCTCACCCTTCAATATGTCTGCGTGCCTAACTTTTCCTGGTTGTGTGACAAGAATCTGCTTTTTTCTACAACAGTATCATGTTTTAAATTGACCAATTTTATGTTTTTGGTCTGTTATTCATAGCACTCTGCTCTTGGTTACAATTTCCATTCTAGTTAGGGTGTTTTGGATCACAAGAGCCAAAAAGCTTGAGTTAAAATTATGTAGACACAGGAAGACATTGTAAAAAGAGTAGTATGTTTTGTGGAATCTAAATACACAAAAGCTTTTAGGTGAAAGGCACGACTGGAAACTGCCATTCCCATGAGGTAAGGACTACCTCTTTTTCCTTTCTTGCATCTGCTTCATAGGCCTCTTTACAAAGATGCCTTCCCCAAATTTCTAGCTCACTTAGCATCAAATTTACTCTTTAATTGTTTTGGGGCTTTATATCTGGTCATCCAAAGGGACCTAGGATTTTCTTTCTCAATTCCAGCTTTAAAATGCCTGAGGAAGAAATCTGACTGGGCTAGTCTGGAATGGAGGTTCACGCTCAAGTCATTCAGGTGTGCTCAGAGGATTGGGTTGGATCAGAAAATGACTGTGTCTGCTGTAAGGTTTGATGAGGAAGCACAGGGTAACTTCTAGACAGCCAAGCTGAGCTAAAAAAGAAATGTATGGATGTCTACAATGGGTACACTCACAATTTAAAAAATAAAACATAACAAATATCTCATATTTGACATGTCATCAATGCTAAAATGTTCTTATTCAAACATTTTTAAATGCCCATTCATATTTCTAATTTCATCTATCAAAGGAAGAGTTACTGAGCTCTTAAAAAGCACTGGGTGAACCCCAGAAATGAATCCCAGAAAACTTAGGCTAGAATATTTTATAATTTAAGGAACAAGTACATATATGAGAGCAATAGACCCTTGAACAGCACAGGTTTAAATTGCACGGACCCACTTATATGCTGATTTTCTTTTGCCTCTGCCACCCTTGTGACAGTAAAACAAACACCTCCTCTTTCTCCTCCTTCTTAGCCAACTCAATGTAAAGATGACAAGGATAAAGACCTTTATGATGATGCATTTCAATTTAAATACATTTATATATATTTTAAATATGTTGTCTCATGGTTTTCTGAATAACGCCTTTTCTCTGGTTTACTTCATTCTAAAAATACAGTACATGATACATATACAAAATGTGGGTTCACAGACTGTTTTAAGTCATTGGTAAGGCTTCCAGTCAGCAGCAGGCTATTCATAGTTAAGTTTTGTGGAAGTCAAAAGTTATATGTGGATTTTTAACTGTGCTGTGGGTTTGCACCCCTCACTCTTGCGTTGTTCAAGGGTCAATTATAAAAGTTTTCCCCCATTGTAAAAAAAAAAAGACAACCCCACAGTATCTTAAAAATATAAGAGAATTTTATTTATTTATTTATTTATTTTTATAAAAAATCCCAAAGGTAAGCTGTTAGGGAGTCCAGAACAATTCCACAATATCAACTGGGATCCAGGCTCCTCCTGTTTTACCTCTCAGTCATCCTTACTTAACATGTGCTTATCATGTCCTGGTCGCAAGTGAGATGACTCACAGGAAGCACTGAATTGGTATTTCAGGAAGACAAAGAACGAATGGCTCACACCAGCTGATGCTACACATGATCTTAGCTAAAAACCTAAGAAGCAATTGAACAGCTGAAACAATTCACTTCTTAGGGTGCATTCTTAGAAGTCCCACACAGTAATGTCTGCATAAATCTTGTATGTCAGAAATTAGTTATATGGGAAACAGAAAATATATTTTATGGAAGCATACTGTAGATGTTAATTAGGAAGAAGGAGAAGAATGTAAATTAATTAAGCAATTAGCCATCTCTGCATTCTTAGATATTCACATAAATAAATATACTTTTAGATAAATTTACAGATATTCAGAAGATACAGAGAGTAATTCTGTAGTGGATGATTATGGAACATTTTATTATATCAGATTTTAAACTGTTAAAGGTATAATAGGAACATATGTTAATAGAGTAGGGGTGAAGAGAAATTGATGCTAGTTATTAGAAATAGAGAGGAGGAGGAAAACTGTAGGGCAGGCACCAAGAAAACCAACTGTGTGGTTATGGCACAGAGACTGTGAAAGGAGGCATGGGATGCAATATTAGAAAATCTTGGCCAGGTGTGGTGGCTCATGCCTGTAATCCCAGCACTTTGGGAGACTGAAGTGGGCGGATCACCTGAGATTGGGAATTCGAGACCAGCCTGACCAATATGATGAAACCCCATCTCTACTAAAAATACAAAATTAGCCAGGTGTGGTAGCACATGCCTGTAATCCCAGCTACTTGGGAGGCTGAGGCAGGAGAATTGCTTGAACCTGGGAGGTGGAGGTCGTGGTGAGCCTAGATTGCGCCATTGCTCTCTAGCCTAGGCGACAAGAGTGAAACTCTGTCTCAAAAAAAAAAAAAAAAAAAAAAAAGAATCTTGAATCCTAGTTAGATGAAAGATTTAGAAAGGCCATTTGAAAGCTAAAGAGTTAGTTCTAACTAAATAGGAGATATTTTTCCTTGAAAGGATTTGAAGGAGGGAAATGCCTTGAATAAACCTCTGTTTCAACATTTCTTCACTATGGGGCAAAATACATATGGCCCCAGAGGCAAATTATAAAATAATTGGCCACAGGCACATTTCTCTTCAAGGTGCAGTCCACTATTTTAAAAAGTATAAAAAGATTTTACAACTACATTGACTTAAAATGAAACATATCAGCAGTATATGTGGAAATGCTTTCTCTGACTTAATCATTTTGTAAGTTCTAATTTTAAAAGAAATTAAAATATTTTCATGATTCCCTAAGAGGATCACAGGTCCTAAGCATGGTGACTATTTTGCTAAATAGATTAGCTGTCCCTGACTTGCCCATAGAGAAACCACACCATTTATAATACTGTATCCCCAACATAACAGGGAAAATGTTTCCAGGGCATGTCAGAGATCTTCAGGGTAGCCTCTCCCAAAACAGGCCTGGAGGCCAAGGAGGAAAAAAGTGGTTTCCCGGGCAGGGCCCATGGCCCCTGTGCTGTGTGCAGCCTAGGAACTTGGTGACCTGCATCCCAGCCACTCCAGCCATGGCTGAAAGGGCCATATGACAGAGGGCAGTGAGGCAAAGGGAAGAGATTTAAAAGCCAACGTTCAATAGAAATTAACATTTTAAGGGTATTAGTTGGAAATAAAAGTGGAAGAGCCAGAGATAATGTTTTGGGTTTCCTCAACTAATCCTAAGGAACACTGTTGAATAGATGAGGTTCCCTGTTCATTTTGTTGCTCTTCCCTTTCTCCTGGGAACAAACTTCCAATATCTAATGTTGTTAGGCTGATCCTTCTGCTCTTCTCCCATATCATCATCTCTACTGACCTATCATTATACTTGATATAGTTCATTATTCTTTCTGCCTTGATACATCCCTTCTTTGGTGCATCCAGAACATCTACTTGCCCAGGTTTTAGCAGTATTTCTGGTAAATTCTCTGACTTTTATGCTGATTCTCCCTCATGTCCCTGACTTTTAATATTGAACCTCTTTTCTTTTCTACATGTATATTCGTTATCTGTGGTATTTCTTTGTATACAGTTCTACGCCATGGCTTTAAATTTTATACATGACACATTTATATATCCAGGTTGGATTACTGCCTTGAAATTTACAACTATATACCCAACTTCTCACTTGACATATGGATTTGGAAATTGAATAGGTGTCTCAAGCTTACCTTGTCCAGGACTTAACTCAGCATATTTGTATTAATCCATTTTCATGCTGCTGATAAGGACATACCTGATCCTGGGAAGGAAAACAGGTTTAATGGACTTACACTTCCACATGGCTGGGGTGACCTCACAATCATAACAGAAGGCAAGGAAGAGCGTCACATCTTACATGGATGCTGGCTGGCAAAGAGAGACAGCTTGTGCAGGAAAACTCCCCCTTTTACAATCATCAGATCTCATGAGACTTATTCACTATGATGAGAACAGCTTAAGAAAGACTTGTCCCCATGAATCGATTACTTCTCACTTGGTCCCTCCCACAACATGTGGGAATTTGAGATGAGATTTAGGTGGGGACACAGCCAAACCATATCAATATTATACCACAAACTCTACCTGAAGTCTTCCTCATATCACTTATGGCCAACTCCATTCTTCATTTTATCCACTGCTCAAGCAAAAATCTTGGTGTCGTCTTTGACTGCTCTCTCACACTCATTTGTAGCTATTTAATAATCCTATTAGCTCTACCTTGAAATTACAGTCAGAAGATGACCACTTCGTTAACATCTTCTATAGCATGGATTATGTTATTAACTTGTTAAACATTTTTCTTCCTTTCCCCTTGACCCCTGCAATCTATTATTAAAACAGTAGAGTGATCATCTTAATATATAAATAAGATCATGATACTCCTATGCAGAAGACACTCCAATAGCTATCTATCGAAGTCAAAGTAAAATTACTTATTATGACAGAAAATTCTGCATGATCAGACCCTCATCACCCTCTAACTTCATCTCCTACTGCTTTATTTCTCATCTCTTATCAAGTCATTCGGGGATCTTTGTTGTTTCTTGAACATATCAGCCATACCCCTGCCTCAGTGCCTTTGCACTTGCTATTTCCTTTCCCTAGAGGGCACAACCTTCTAGGTATCTGCATAGCCGAGCACCCTGATTTTATTCAAAACATTTTCTTCTCTGGGAGTATTTCCATAATCAATCTCCAACTGGCAAAAAATTATAACCCTACTTCTTCATATCCTAATTCCTGTTTACGGTTTATTTTCAGCTCCTAGAGAACAGGGGTTGGGTCTTTCTTTTTTATTAATATAACCCTAGTGGCTAAAACACAGTGGACTGACACATAATATATGTTTATGAATTAATATATAAGTGGTTTTCCCATTCACTTTGCTTCTCTTACTGAAACTTTGATTCACCAATGAACTCTCTGGCATCACTAAATGTGTTTGCTTTTTCAATCTTATTTTCTCTCAATTCTGTCAGAAAACTAAGTCTGATAAATCAGTTTAACCAAAATCATTTAATACCTGTATCTACTATGACTTTCAAAATGTTTTATTTTAATTTTAAATGGGAGGACTTTATGAATAATCAATTTGTGAGTTTCTGAGATATGGCAACTTCAGCTAAAGAAACAATATGGTAGAGAACACATCACTTCTCAAAACATAGTGCATTGACAGTTACCTATGTAACTGAGAGAAAATGCCTCTGATGCTTTCTTCGATTTATCGAGCATAACCAACTAGAAAATAGAATTACTTCCTTGGAACTCTATATGATATGAGACAACTACAAATATCTGATTTCTCAAGTGTACTAAATTCTAACAACTACCTGTTTCTAAGTAAAAATGTATTGAATATATGACTATTCTAATATTGGATCTGTTGTGTTCTTGGGAGCTGCATTTTATTTGGAAGCCAATATTTCACTCATGTTTAACATAGTAGCAAAATAAAAGGACTTTAATAGACATTAAAAAAAAATTCTATTACAGGTGAGAAGCCCCTTTTCTGGTTTGTTTATTTATTTATTTGAAGGATGTTAAAAGGAGATTTCAATCACATTTTTTTCTGTGTAAAGCAATTGTGTAACCACCCAACATACTGTCGCCGGCTGCCCAGATAGAGCTGATTTATCAAGTCAGGGGAATTGTGACAGAGAAAGAGTTTAATTCACACAGAGCTGGCGGAACAGAAGACTGGAGTTTTATTACTCAAATCAGCCTTCCAGAAAATTAGGAGACTGGGTTTTTTGTTGTTGTTGTTGTTTTTTGTTTTTGAGACGGAGTCTCGCTCTGTCGCCCAGACTGGAGTGCAGTAGCCGGATCTCCGCTCACTGCAAGCTCCGCCTCCCGGGTTTACGCCATTCTCCTGCCTCAGCCTCCCGAGTAGCTGGGACTACAGGCGCCACCTCGCCCCGCTAGTTTTTTGTATTTTTTTAGTAGAGACGGGGTTTCACCATGTTAGCCAGGATGGTCTCGATCTCCTGACCTCGTGATCCGCCCGTCTCGGCCTCCCAAAGTGCTGGGATTACAGGCTTGAGCCACCGCGCCCGGCGGAGACTGGGGGTTTTTAAGGATAATTGGCTGGTAGCAGGCAGGGACTGGGAAGTGTTGATTGGTCAGGTCAGAGATGAAATCATATAGCATTGAAGTGGGTTCTTTTTGCTGTCTTCTGTTCCTGGGTGGGTTCATAGAACTGGTTGAATCAGATTACCAGGCTGGATAGTGCCAGCTAGTGTATCAGAATGCAGGATCTGAAAAATGTCTTGAGCACCAATCTTGGTTTCAAAATAGTGATGTTATTTCCAGGAGCAATTTGGAAGGTTAGGGATCTTGTAGTCTCTGGCTGCATGGCTCCTAAACCATACTTTTTAATCTTGTGGCTAATTTGTTAGTCTAACGAAGGTAATTTGATCTCCATGCAAAGAAGTGGTTTGTTTTAGGAAATGTCTGTTGTCATCTTTGTTTCAAATTTAAATTTTAAACTAAGTTCCTCTCAAAGTTAGTGGGGCCTATGCTCAGGAATAAAGGAGGGCAGCTTGGAGGTTAGAAACAAGATGGAATCAGTAGTTCAGATCTCTGTCATTTTCATAATTTTTTATTGTTATAATTTTTGCAAAGGCAGCTTCAACTGATTGTGCAAAATGTGTATGTGTGCATGTATATATAGCAGGGGTTGACAACAAGGTTTCATTTGCCTCAATTTACATACCAGAATAATGAAGCAAAACAAGCTCTCAATAGAATTTGATTGCATTAAATTAAATTGTATTTCTCTATATGCATTTATGTCTTAACATTTATACATATATTCACATTAATATACACAAGTTTGAAAGTAAGCAATATATAAATAAAAGATAATTGTCTCTGTAAACATATTAGGAGAGTACTTGGCCTCATCAGGCTATGGGGATAGACAAGAATAACTATTCTTAAAGAAAAACACCTCAAGAAATTTAATAATCAAACTCCCAAAGATCTAGGATAAAAAGAGAATCCTAAAAGGAGCAAGAGAAAAGAAAAAAACATGAAATAGAGCTCCAATATGTATCGCAGCAGACATTTCACTGGTAACCTTACAGACAGGGAGAGAGTGGCAAGACATGTTTAAAATGCTGAAGGAAAAAAACAAAGCTTTCATCTTAGGACAGTATATTCAATATATAGCCTTCAAACATAAAGGATAAATAAAGATTTTCCAAGACAAACAAAAGTTGAGGAATTTCATCAATACCAGGGCTGTCTTACAAGAAATGCTGAAGGAAGTACTTCAATCAGAAAGAATAGAACACTAATGAGCAATAAATAATCACCTGAAGGTACAAAATTCTCTGGTAGTAGTAGGTACACACAAAAACACAGAATATTATGACACTGTAACTGCAGTGTATAAACTACTCTTATCCTAAGTAGAGAGATAACAAAGAAACTTCCGACTTATTCTTCATTACAGATTGCATGGATCTAACTAATATTTACAGAACATTTCATCCAGAACATTTTCCCCAGTACGTGGATCATTTTAAAGAATAGAACATATATTAGGTCACAAAACAAGTCTTAACACATTCACAAAAACTGAAAAAATATCAAGAATCTTCTTCAACTACAATGGAAAAAAACTAGAAATCATTCACAAGAGAAATTTTGGAAAATGTACAAACGCACGGAAATTAAACAATATGCTCATGGATGACCAATGAGTCAATGAAGAAATTAAGAAGGACATAGAACAATTTCTTGAAACAAATGATATTAATACCAAAACCTATAGAATATAGTTAAAGCAGTACTAAGAAGACGGTTTATACCTATAAATGCCTATGTGCAAAAAGAACAAAAAACTTCAAATAAATAACCTAACAATTCATCTTAAAGTGCTAGAAAAGCAAGAGCAAACTAAACTCAAAGTTAGTTGAAGAAAGGAAATGAAAAAAATCCGAGCAGAAATATTTGAAATTAAAATGAAGAAAACAATATAAAATATCAACAAAGTGAAAAGTTGCTTTTTTTGACAAGACAAACAAAACTGATAAAACTTTTAGCCAGACTAACTTAGAAAAAAATAGAAAAAAAAAAAGTAAATGAAATCAGAGATGAAAAAGGAGACATTGGCACCGATAGTACAGAAATTCAAAGTATCTTTAGTTGCTACTATGAGCAACTGTATGCCAGTCAGTAACTATAGAACTAACGGATAAATTCCTAGACATGTACAACCCGCCATAATCAAACCATGAAGAAATCAAAAGCCTGAACAGACCATTAACGAGTAATGAAATTGAAGCCATAAGAAAAATTTTCCCAGCAAAGGAAAGCCTGGGACTTGATGGCTTCACGGCTGAATTTTACCAAACATTTAAAGAGAAACTAATACCAATCCTACTTAAACAGTTCCTAAAAATACAAGTGACTCATTCTAAAAATAGAGGAGACTCATAAACTCATTTCTGTGAAGCTAGTATTATCCTAATACCAAACCAAAGACACATTAAAAAAACCAAAAACCTGTAGGCCAATATCTCTGAGGAGTATTGATGAAAAAATTCTCGGCAAAATACTAGCAAACCAAATTCAGCAGCACATTGAAAAGAATATTAACCATGACAGAGTGGGATTTATCCTAGGGATGTAAGGATGGTTCAACATATGCAAATCAATGTGATACATCATATCAACAGAATGAAGGGAAAAATCCATATGATTATTTCAATTTGTGCTGAAAAATCATTTGATAAAATTCAACATTCATTCATGATAAAAACCCTAAAAAAATGTATATAGAAGGAACATACCACAATATAATGAAAGCCATATATGACAGACCCATAGCTAGTACCATACTGAATGAGAAAAAATTGAAAGCCTTTTCTTTAAGATCTGGAACAAGAGCAGGATATCCACTTTTACCACTGTTATTCAACATACTACTTGAAGTTTTAGATAAAGAAATCAGACAAGATAAAGATATAAAGGGCTTACAAACAAAAGGAAGAAGTCAAATTATACTTGTTTGCAGAAAATATAACTTTACATTTGGAAAAACCTAAAGACTCCACCAGAAAAACTAGTAGAACTACTAAATAAATTTAGTAAAGTAGCATAATATACCATCAATATACAAAAATCAGTAGCATTTCTATATGCCAACAGTGAGAAATCAGAAAAACAAACCAAAAAACTAATTTCATTTACAACAGCTACAAATAAAATAATATGTCTAGGAGTAAACTTAACTAAAGGAGCTATAGATCTCTATAATGAAGACTACAAAATATTGATGCAAGAAATTGAAGAGGATACAAAACAACGGAAAGATATTACACGTTCATGGATGGAAATAGAAGGAAAAATATTGTTTAAATGTTCATCCTATCCAAAGCAATCTACAGATTCAGTGCCATCCCTATCAAATTATCAATGTCATTCTTCACAGAAATAGAAAAAGCAATTTTTAAAAAGTATATAGAATAACAAAAGATCTAGACTAGCCAAAGCTATCCTGAGCAAAAAGAACAAACTGGAGAAATCACATTACCCTACTTCAAATTAAACTACAGAGTTACAGTAATCAAAATAGCAGGGTACTGGAATAAAAACAGACATGTAGGGCAATGAAACAGAACAGAGAACCCCAAACAATTCTATATATCTACAGTTAACTCATTTTGGACAAAGTTGCCACAAACGTATATTGGAGAAAAGACAGTCTTTTTTCAACAAATGGTGCTCAGAAAACTGGATATCCATATGTAGAAGAATGAAACTAGATCCCCACATCTTGCCATACACAAAAATTAATTAAAAATTGATTAAAGACTACATCTAAGAATTCAAAGTATGCAACTATTAAAAGAAAACACTGGTGTAACTCTCCAAGGCATTGGTATGAGCAAAGATTTCTTGAGTAATACTCTACGAGCACAGGCAAGCAAAGCAAAAATGGACAAATACAATCACATTAAGTTAAAAAGCTTCTGCACAAAAAAGGAAGCCATCAACCAAGTGATGTGACAATCTATACAATGGGATAAAATATTTGCAAATTACCTATCTGACAAGTGATTAGTAATCAAAATATCTAAGAAGCTTAGATTAGTCTATAGGAAAAAAATCTAATAATTTGATGAAAACATAGGTAAACTATCTCAATAGTCATTTCTCAAAAGAAGACATACAAATTTCAAACAGATATATGAAAAGGTGATCAATATCTTTTATCATTAGAAAAATACTAATCAAAACTATAGTAAAAATTTTCCCTTGCCACAGTTAAAATTTCTTTTATCCAAAGACAGGCAACAACAAATGCTGGTAAGGATATGGGAAAAAGGGAATTCTATTACTCTGATGGTGGGAATGTAAATTAGTACAACCACTATGGAAAACAAATTGGAAGTTCCTCAAAAAACTAAAAATGGAGCAAACCTGCAGTCCAGCATTCCTACTGCCAGGGGTATACCCAGAATAAGGAAATCTGTATATTGAGGTGATATTTGCATTAATATATTTACTACAGCACTATTCCCAATAGCCAAGACTTGGAAGCAACTTAAGTGTCCATCAACAGATGAATGAATAAAGGAAAAGTGGAAATGTGGTACATATACTCAATGGAGTACTGTTTAGCCATTTTAAAAAAATGTGATCCTGACATTTGCAACAACATGGATGAAATTAGTGGCGGTCATTATGTTAAGTGAAATATGCCAGGCACAGAAAAACAAACCTTACCTGTTTTCTCTTATTTGTGGGCACTAAAAATTAAAACTATTTAAGCCATGGAAATAGAGAATAGAAGGATGGTTACCAGAGGCTTGGAAGGTTAGTGGACAGGTAAGTAGAAGTGAAGATGGTTAATGGATACCAAAAAATGTTAGAAAGAATAAATAAGACCTGATATTTTACACCACAACAGGATGACTATAATCACTGTTAATTTATTGTACATATTAAAATAACCAAGAGTCTAATTGAATTGTGTGTAAAGCAAAGGATAAATATTTGGGTTGATGTATACTCCATTTACTCTGATGTGATTATTATGCATTGTATGCCTGTTTCAAAATCTCTTATGTACCCCATAAATATATGCACCTTTTATGTACCCAAATTTTTAAAAATGAAAAGGAAGGTCAATATTTGCTATGACTAAAACACTCACAAAGAGAACCCTAACAATTCTTATGAATCAATCACACAAATAAGGATGAGAAAGGAATCAAATGTAAACACAACAGAATTTCATCAAACCACAAAGAAAACAGAGAAAGGAACAAAGAACATCTAGAACAACTTGAAAACAATGATGTGACAGTAACAAAACCTCACACATCAATATTAACACTCAATGTAAATAGATTAAATGTTCCACCTAAAAGACTGAAGAATGGATAAAAAGACATTATCCAACTCTATACTACCTATAATAAATTTGCCTTTGCTGTAGACACATATAGACTGTAAATCAAGAGGTGGAAAAAATATTCCATGCAAATGGAAACCAAAAACAGGCAACAGTAGATATACTTATATCAGATAAAATAGTATTTAAATCAAATAAAGTAAAAAAGACAGGAAAAGATCATTATATAATGATAAAAGGATCAAGTCAACAGGAGGATTATAGCAATCTTAAATATGTATGCACCCAACACCAGAGCACTCAAGTTCACAAGACAAATTTTACTGGACATAAAGAAGGAGATAAACAGCAACACGATAATAGTGGGGGACAATCTTAAAATTTCAGAATTGAAAAAAAAAAATCTTAAAAACCTTATGGAGACCAAAATAGCTTGAACAGTCAAGGCAATCCTAGCAAAACAAACAAAGCGGTAGGCATCACATTACTTGACTTCAAATAATACTACATGGCTATAGTCACCAAACAGCACTGTACTGGTACAAAAATAGGCATGTAGATTAATGGAATAGAATAGAGAACCTAGAAATAAATCCACATACCAAAAACCAACTGATCTTTGACAAAGTCAACAAAAATATACACCAGAGAAGACACACCATTTTCTTTTTCTTTTTTTTTTTTTTTTTTTTTTGAGATGGAGTCTGGCTCTGTCGCCCAGACTGGAGTGCAGTGGCCGGATCTCAGCTCACTGCAAGCTCCGCCTCCCGGGTTTACGCCATTCTCCTGCCTCAGCCTCCCGAGTAGCTGGGACTACAGGCGCCCGCCACTTCGCCCGGCTAGTTTTTTTGTATTTTTTTTAGTAGAGACGGGGTTTCACCGTGTTTGCCAGCATGGTCTCGATCTCCTGACCTCGTGATCCGCCCGTCTCGGCCTCCCAAAGTGCTGGGATTACAGGCTTGAGTCACCGCGCCCCGCCGACACACCATTTTCAAAACATGGTGCTGGAAATATTGGAGAGTCATACATAGAAGAATGAAACTGGACCCATACCTCTCATCATATACAAAAATTAACTCAAGAAGGATTAAAGACCTATATGTAAGATATGGACCTATAAACATTCTACAAGAAAACCTAGGAATAATTATTATGGACATCTAGGTAAAGAATTTACAACCAAATCCTTAAAAGCTAATGCAACAAAAACAAAAACAAAAAAACACAGATGGACTTAAATTAAACTAAAAAGCTTCTGCACAGCCAAAGGAATAATCAAAAGAGGGAACAGACAACCTATACCCTGGGAGAAAATATTTACAAACTATACATCTGACAAAGAGCTAATATCCAGAATCTACAAGAAACTCAACAGGAAGAAAAACAAATAAACCCATTAAAAAGTGGGCAAAGGACATAAACAGACATTTTTCAAAAGAAGATCTACAAGCAGCCAACAAACATATAAACAAAATGCTAAATGTCATCACGGAAGTGTGAATGGAAACCACAAAGAGATACCACCTTATAGCAGTCAGACTGACTTACTAAAAATTTAAGAAACAACATATTTTGGCAAGGACGCAGAGAAAAGGGAATTCTGTTCCCTTTTCAGATTGTTTTCCAGTCCTGTTGGTGGGAATATAAATTAGTACAACCACTATGCAAAAAAAAAATAGAGGTTTCTTAAAGAACTAAAAATAGAATACCATGCAATCTGGCAATCCTACTCCTTCTAACCAAAGGGAAATACATAATTTTTATCAAAAAGATACCAGCACTCATATGTTCATTGCTTCACTAGTTATAATAACAAAGACACAGAATAAACTTACATGTCCATCATGGGGGCACTGGGTAAAAAAACAGGATACATACACACACACACACACCCCTTGGAATATTAATTAGTTATAAAAAGTGATTTAAACTATGTATTTTGCAGCAACAGGGATGGAACTGGAGGCCATTATGCTAAGTGAAACAAATTAGAAATAGAAAGTAAAATATAGCACATTCCTCATTATAAGAGGGAGCTAAACAGTGGGTACATATGGACATACAGAGTGAAATAGTAGACATTGGTGACTACAAAAGGTGGGAGGGTAGTGAGGGTTAGAAAATTACCTATTGGGTACAATGTTCACTGTTCAGGTGATGAAGCCCAAACTTCATACCTGTACAATGTATGCAGGTAAGAAATATGCACTCATACCCCCTAAATATATAAAAACTACAAAAAAATTAAGGAAGTCTTTCTTTCTGTATTTTTGTATATTTTATGTGCAGTGTAGAGTAACTACAAGATTTTTGCATGACATTATCTCAATCACTTAATAAATACTTACATTATATTTATAAAATATAATTGCCTAATATGTGCAAGGTTCTGTGCTAGACTCTGGTATTAAGATTTTAAAAGTTAAAAACTGACACTTCCCTCATTGAGATAGAATCTAATGGAGAAGGCCGACATTGAATAGGTGATCACAAGCGGAAGGGTAACTAACAATATGGAGGCTTAATGCCTTTCATTATATGGCCTAAATTCTTCATATATACACATTTCTTTCTACATCTCTTCTTAATTCATATAAGCCACAATAGATGATTTACCTTTCCCTGAAAACGCCTAATTATTTCTTTGCTTACACTTTTACCACCATCAGAAATGCTATTCCTCTATTTCACCCATTTCAGATCCCACTTATCTTTCAAGACTGAATTCAAAAGTCTTCCTTTATCCACTAAGTCAGAATTGATTGCTCCATCTTCTACACTCCTACAGCATATCGAATTTCAATTTGTATAGTGACTTACTTATCAGTCACTCCCACTACATGTATCCTATGGGAGAGCAGAAGCTGTGCCTGCCATTACCGGCACAGCATCTTGTGTCAAACATAAATTTAAATCATGTTTGTTGAGAAGATGAAAATGTAATTTAAACATATTTGGTTTTGCTTTGCAGACAAAATAGCAGTTGGTAATTTTTGTTTGTCTGTTTTGTTGTTTCTTAACCCATTGTTGTCATGGTTTACAAGCAAAAGTAAATCTTCTTCCCAAATCAAATTACAGTGAAGAAGTAAAGTCTCAAAATATATTTTTTCTACATTCTACATTAATCAAAAATAATCAGAATCACAAGGCATAGCTACTTCTGATTTTTCGGGTAATTGTAGGTATGGCACTTCTTTAGTGAATTTGAATTAAATTTAAAATTATCTATTAATAGATCATGTCTGCAACTGAGCTGGGTTTTGTTATTCTGTAATACTTCAGTCACATAGGCTCAAACTTTCAGGATCATAACTAATGACTCAATGTTCTATCATTTTACAAGAAACCCAAGAGCTTTGTCAATCAAACTTCTGTACTTAAAAATCAATGGAAGGGAATTACAAATTGTGAAGAAGAATGCTAATAGAAAAAGCCTTATGGTTTTACAATATGACAACAAATTAGCTAAATCAGCGGCTTAATCTATTCTATTAAAGGAAATAGTGCAATTAGAAAATCCATTAGTGTACAGAACATGATAATTCTAGTTCCTGCCATGACCATAGTGGTTTCTAGGTAAAATGATCTTCTTCACAACTCTTCATTAAGAAGCACTGCTGGGCATTTATGTTATGTGTTTTTAACCCCACTTAATTGCAGCTGATTGGAGCAGAAAACATATCTTATTGTGAAGCAAAATCCTCTAAACAAATAGGAAGAAACAGTTATTTACTGAATCGATCAGGAGTCTGAAGTAAGTGTCAAAAGTTAACCTGAAAGTTATCTTCAAGACAAAGAAAATAGTTGAAGCATGTTAATAGTAAAACAGAAGAACAAAAATCAAAGAACTCCTGCTGCTGGAAATTTTTTTTTTCTTTTGTATCACGGTCGACTTTGACTTAACAAAGTTAAAACACATAGTACAACAATTGTGTATCAAATAGAATTCTTCACGCCACATTTTATCACATTTTCCATTCTATCATACACTGGAAATTCTTCAAGTATCGCCTCTGTGTTTTCTCTTCCCTATCTCTCTTCTGAGCTTCCAGACTTAAAGTTTCTAGTAC
Organism: Chlorocebus sabaeus; assembly: GCF_047675955.1. NCBI lineage: Eukaryota > Metazoa > Chordata > Mammalia > Primates > Cercopithecidae > Chlorocebus > Chlorocebus sabaeus. The sequence goes on from NC_132919.1 coordinate 45,481,373, forward strand.
TGGATAAATGTGTCCACAAAGATATTTCTCCAGCATCCCCAAACCCAAAGGTCCCAAAACCAACAAATCCTTTGCCCACAAATTTCTTTTTCTTCCCATATTTAGTAGCTGCCAGATTTTTAAACGTGTTTTACTTTTTAATTAAAAACTGTCAAGTCTAATGTACATTTACTTTTCATTTTCTATTTTTAAATTTTTTTTGTCTCAACATTTTTTAACTTTTACTTTAGGTTTGGGAGTACATGAGAAAGTTTGTTACATAGGTAAACACATGTCACAGGGGTTTGTTGTACATATTATTTCATCACCCAGGTATTAAGTCCAGTACCCAATAGTTATTTTTTCTGCTCCTCTCCCTCCTCCCACCTTCCCAACTCAAGTAGACCCCAGTGCCTATTGTTTCCTTCTTTGTGTTCACATGTTCTTACCATTTAGCTCCCACTAAGAAGTTAGAACATGCAGTATTTGGTTGTTTTTAAAGACAGACCTGTTGAGGTATAACTTATATGTGGTAAAATTCATTCTTCTTATGTGTACAGCTCTATGAGTTTTGACAGATGCATATTATAGCATTTCCACCATCACAATTGGGGCATAGAATATTTCCATCACCACCAGAAATTTCCTTGTTCAATTCCTAGCTCTATTAATCTTCCTGAGAATCCTTCATTCCCATAAGGTCTGGACGAAATGAGTCAAAGCCAGAACCAAAAGAGTATTGATATGGTTTGTCTCTGTGTCCCCACCCAAATCTCCCCTTAAGTTGTAATAATTTCCATGTGTCAAGGGCGGGACAGGTGGAAATAATCGAATCAAGGGGCTGTTTCCTCCATACTGTTCTCGTAATAGTAGAGTGAGTACTCAAGAGATCTGATGGCTTCATAAGGGGTTTCCCTCTTCGCTTGGCTCTCATTCTCTCTTGCCTGCTGCCAAGTAAGACATGCCTTTCCTCCTCTTTGTCTTACATCATAATTGTGACACCTCCCCAGCCATGTGGAGCTGTGAGTTCATTAAACTTGTTTTTCTTTACAAATTACCCAGTCTCGGGTATGTCTTTATTAGTGGCATGAAAATGAACCATTACAAGTACACACTGTATGATCTAATTTATCAATATTTAATCTACCATTTATTATATTTATCTTTATTCATCAATTCATCTATGATGTTAGAAAACAGGATAATTTTTACCTCTGGGGGCATGGGATACAGCTAATGACTGGAATCAAACCTGTGTGGAGCTTATGGGATGTTGATAATATTCTGTTTCTATATGGGTATGAGTCAAACAGGAATATTTAGTATAGGAACATTGATAAATTTCTATGATTATGACTTTTGAAATTTTCTGTATGTGTTATACATTAAAAAAAAATTACCCCTTTCCCAGAATAAGTTAAAATATGTTACAATGACCATGAGTAAAAGCCAAAATCCTTAAAACAATTTAAAAGATTGTACATAATTTCCCCCTTTTCTTTCTTTCTTTATCCATTTTTTCCAGCAATATTGCTGCTCCAAGCAATATTATGCTTCTCCACAATAAATATGCTTCTCCTTCAGACCTTTGCAATAATTGTGGTATTGTTTGAAACACTTTTTTTGCTGTAAGTATAATGAAGTCCCTCATATTCTTCAAATCTTTGCTCAAATGTAATATCAATAAATTCTATCCTGACCACCCTGTTTTATACATAAAGTGCTCATCACTGCACTACTGAAAGGAAAGGAGCCACAGGTTGAGCAGAATCATGGGAAGTCATACTTTGCATTTTTAACATAATTTTATTTTTTGTTAGTCATCAAGTAGAGACCTCGAGCAATCAGTTGTGTTTGCAAATCTGGAGTTCAAGGGACAGTAATCAGAATGCACAAATTTGGGAGTTGTGGGCCTAGAGAAATATTTGAAATATTGGGTTCATAAAGTCACCAAAAAGTAGTGTATACATAGGAAAATAAATATCCAAGAACTGAACACTGAAGCCAATAAACTTCAGGAGACTAAGGAGAAAGAGGAAAATCAATAAAGGAGAATGAAAAGGATAAACTAGTGAAGTCAGATAATATATGGAGAAGGGAGTTATAAGCTATGTCAAGTCCTAATCAAAGTTAGCAGACTGTATAATTTGTTACCCAAACACTTTTGAAAGTTAAAACAATCCCCATCTTAGACAACAGTTTTAAAACAGAACTGTCTTGGGAAACCAAAACTGTCTATATGAATTAAGTTAGGTGAGGACTTAAAATTGACCATGAAATTTAGCAATGTGAAAGTTATTGTGCAAATGCAAACAAGTGCAACTAGGAGAGCTGGGGAAGTCTAGAGGGTTGGAGAGTGTCCACCTCCAAATTCATGTCTACTTCATTTAGAAATGGGTCTTTGAAAATATGATCAATCAAGAATCAAGATAAAATTATACTGGATTAGAGTGAGCTTTAAGTTCTAAGAGAGTGTCATTATAGGAAGAGAACAGGACACAGACATACTCAACAAATAAAGCCACGTGAATTAGTCTGTTCTCACACTGCTAATAAAGACATACCTGGGACTAGGTAATTTATAAATGAAGGAGATTTAATTGACTCACAGTTCCACATGGCCAGGGAGGTCTCACAATCATGGTGGAAGAAGGAGGAGGAAAGTCATGTCTTACATGGTGGTAGGCAAGAGAGAGAGCATGTGCAGGGGAACTGCACTTTATAAAACCATAAGATCTCATTAGACTTATTCACTAACATGAGAACAGCATAGGAAAATCCTGCTCCCATGATTCAATTACCTCCCACCAGGTCCCTCCCACAACACATGGGTATTATTACAATTCAAGGTGAAATGTGGGTGGAGACACAGAGCCAAACCATATCAATCTGCCCCTCTCCCCTTCCAAATATCGTGTTCTCACATTTTAAAACCAATCATGCCTTCCCAACTGTCCCCCAAAGTCTTAACTCATTTCAGCATCAACTCAAAAGTCCACAGTCCTAATTCTCATTTGAGACAACGCAAGTCTCTTTCACCTACGGACCTATAAAATCTAAAGTAAGTTAGTTACTTCCTAGATACAATAGGGATAGAGGCATTGGGTAAATACAGCCATTCCAAATGGGAGAAATTGCCCAAAACAAAGGGGCTACAGGACCCATACAAGTCCAAAATCCAGCAGGGCAGTCAAATCTTAAAGCTCCAAAATGATCTCCTTTGACTCCATGTCTCACATTCAGGTCATGCTGCAAGAGGTTGGCTTCAGTGGCTTCAGGCAGCTCTTCCCCTGTGGCTTTGCTGGGTACAGCCCTCCTCTCAGCTGCTTTTACGGTCCAGGGTTAAGTTTTTGCAGATTTTCTAGGTGCATGATGCAAGCTGTCAGTGGACCTACCATTCTGAAGTCTGGAGATGGTGGCCCTCTTCTCAGCTCCACTAGGCAGTGCTCCAGTGGGGATTCTGTGTGGGGGCTCCAATCCCACATTTCCCTTCTGTACTGCCCTCCAGAGGTTATCTACAAGGGCCTTGTGCTTATAGAAAACTTCTGCCTGGACATCCAGGAGTTTCTATACATTCTCTGAAATCTAGGTGGAGGTTCCCAAACCAGAATTTTTTACTTCTGTGCATCCACAGGCTCAACACCATGTGGAAGCCGTCAAGGCTTAGGGCTTGCACTCCCTGAAGCCATGGCCCAAGTTGTACCATGGCCCATTTTAGCCACAGCTTGGGCACAGGGCACCAAGACCTGAGACTGCACAAAGCAGTAAGACCTCAGGCCCAGTCCAGGAAACCATATTTTCCTCCTAGACTTCTGGCCCTGTGATGGGAGGGACTACCACAAAGACCTCCGACATGCCCTGGAGACATTTTCCCTTGTCTTGTTGATTAACATTTAGCTCCTCATTACTTATGCAAACTTTAGCAGCTGGCTTGAAAATGGGTTTTTATTTTCTACCACATTGTCAAGTTGCAAATTTTCTGAACTTTTATGCTCTGCTTCTCTTTTAAACATAAGTTCCAATTCCAACCCATATCTTCATGAATGAATAAAACTGAATGCTTTTAACAGTACCCAAGTTACCTCTTGAATGCTTTGCTGCTTAGAAATTTCTTCCACCAGAAATTTCTAAATCATCTTTCTCAAGTTCAAAGTTCCACAGATCTCTAGAGCAGGGGCACAATGTCATCAGTCTCTTTGCTAAAATGTAGCAGGAGTCATTTTTATTCCAGTTCCCAACAAGTTTCTTATCTACATCTGAGATGAGCAGCATTTGGTCAAAGTCACTCAGGTCTCTAGGAAGTTCCAAACTTTCCCACATTTTCTTGTCTTCTTCTGAGCCCTCCAAACTGTTCCAAACTCTGCCTGTTACCCAGTTCCAAAGTTGCTTCCACATTTTTGGGTATCCTTATAGCAGTGCCCCACTACCAGTATCAATTTACTGTATTAGTCCATTCTCACACTGTTAATAAAGACATACCCAAGAGTGGGTAATTTATACAGTATAGAAGTTTTTGTTTGTTTGTTTGTTTTGTTTTTTTGATACAGAGTCTCTCTCTGTTGCCCAGGCTGGTGTGCAGTGGTGTGATCTCAGTTCATTGCAACCTCTGCCTCCCTGGTTCAAGTGATTCTTCCGCCTCAGCCTCCTAAGTAGCTGGGATTACAGGTGTATGCCACTGCATCCAGCTAATGTTTGTATTTTTAGTAGAGACAGGGTTTCACCATGTTGGTCAGGCTGGTCTCGAACTCCTCATCTCGTGATCCACCCGCCTCAGCCTCCTAAAGTGCTGGGATTACAGACGCGAGCCACCGTGCCCAGCCTAAAGTATAGAGGTTTAATTGACTCACATCACAGTTCCACATGGTTGGCAAGGCCTCACAATCATGGTAGAAGGTGAAGAAGAAGCAAAGTCATGTCTTATATAGTGGCAAGCAACAGAAAGGGCATGTGCAGGAAAACTACACTTTATGAAACCATCAGATTTCATGAGACTTAGTCACTATTGTGAGAACAGCACAGAAAAAACCCGCCCTCATGTTTCCATTACCTCACACTGGGTCTCTCCCATGACACGTGAATATTATTACTATTAAAGGTAAGAATTGGGTGGTGACACAGAGCCAAACCATATCACCACGTAATGATGAAGGCAGACATTGGAGTTATGATAACAAAAGTCAAGTAAAAGCTGGGGTCACCAAAAACCTAGAAGAAGTAAGGAAGGATTCTCTCCTGGATCCTTCAAAGGAAGCATGGCCCTAGTAATGCTTTAATTTCAGACTTCCAGGCTCAAGAACTGTGAAAAACCATTGTTTTAAGCTACTCAGCATTTTAATACTTTGTTATGGCAGCCCTAGGAAGCTGATACAAAAAGCACACTAGAAAAAGGCTTAATAGAGAGTAAGAGCAGACAAATTACAGTTGGATAGTATAAAAGAATGCAACTCAAACTACCTTCTAAAGAAAGCTTGAGGACAAGCTTTTAATTTTCTGATCTTTTGCAGAACAATATTTCTGTAAAATACAATAAAAAATGAATTACTGGGAAACAAATGAAATAACAAATACATAGAAAATACAAGCCCCATTTTTACTTGATTCAACTGAAATATAAAATTATCCAACAAATAGTTGTTGTAATTATTTTAAATGCTTACTCTCAATTGTTGTTCACTACATAGAATGGTGCTCACAGTTCAAGAACTGGAACTGGTTCACAGGCCACACACTGAGAGTATGGCTGGTCCAGACAATGCTTTTAAGGGGATCTTAGAGAAAATCAAGTTCAATTATTCAATTTAATAGATGAGAATTACTTTACTGGAATGTTTAATTTATATGTGTTCCTAGAAATTTGGGGGATAATTATATATGACATTAATATGTATGACTAGGGTGGGAAGAGTTTGCCTTTGACAAAAATAGGGTCACCCACAGCAAATGTGCAGTGGGTAATGTCGGTCCTCTGCTCAGTTGCTCTTGGATCTTTCTTGCTATTTCTTTGAGCTTTGCCTTCAGCTTCAGTGTAAATTTGCTTCTAAAGACCTATAATACAACCCTTCTTTATGATACTGACCTTTGATTACTGGAACTATTCTTTTTTCCAAAAAGGGCTTGGAAATTTACTTTATCTTAGTTCACAGGCTCAAAAGTATGAAAGCTTAGCTAAATTGCATCCAGTAGGACTAGTCTGTGGGACAATTTACACTCCAAACTGCTCCCTAGGAAGATACTGAGACTGGGAGTTTGAAAACTGACACTGATTTGGCTTTTTTTTTGCCCTTCTTGCAGTGCTATATCTATTTACTTTGTGGTTTGTCATGGAAGTGTTTCTACAATAAGCACTTGCATATGAATCCTTATGTCTGTGTCTGCTTTTAAGGAATCTGATTTAAGGCAAAATATAAGCACTTGCAACTAAAAAAATGATTCACAAAATAGTTTTCTATTACTAATGTGTGGCAGTATTTATTTATTAGAATAAGTAAGTTACTATTACTTGATTGCAGGGCTAATAGAGAAAACAGTTCATCAAACTTTGAATTTTTTCTGTAAAATGTGAAACGCATAGATGCAAGAGAACTTTTATTTATTAATATACTTTGGGAGTGTTATATAAGGTACAATTTCTCTCAGGAGTAAAAGTTAGTTTTAGAAGTATAATATGGTATATAATGAATATATTTTCATTTTTTTTTTGCTGTGCTGTGGGTATTTTAATTGGCATTTCACTGTTTTATACTCTAGCTAGCATTCTTATATACAAATATTTACATTTCATAATATGCATATATAAATCATTTGTATACCATAAATTTAATAAAGTGTATGTATTATATAAACACAATCAAATATAGCTTAAATATATATTGGGGTGAAAGGGTAATAATAAAATACTCTTTCCCTTGGAATTTTACAAAGTAGATTCTAGTAGAGTATTGAGAAAAATTGAGTATAATTTACTTGATCTGCAACCAGTTTACTTTTTATATAATAAGCTCAAATTTCAAACTGTGAATGTCTTATTCTTTTCATGTAACGTAGCCTTAATAACATGAATTACTTCTGTCTCATTCTTAAATATGCTTATTTAGAAGCAAAAAGGTTATATACTGCTGCATTGATGGCTAATCTAAGGCTCTAGACTGTTGTAAAACATTTGGATAGGAACTAAAATTATGAGAACCTGTTATGTTGACATTGTATTTCATTATAAATTAAAGCTTTGTACAAATGTACTGGACATTAAAGATGTTCTTAGATGCATCTCTTATTTAAGAAAAAGTTGCAGTTATTGAAAGAGATTTTTAAGGTTATAATACATTATTAAATCTACCTCCACTACCTCCTAGTAAATGTCCTGTCAATCTCCCCTACTCTGGCATCTGTCACATGCCTTTTGAAGAAAGCCCTATGAACTAGGTCCAAAGGTCAGATGCAGACTGTTTCTTGCATACTGTGGTAGCTTTTCAGTGAAAATATTCGCTGAATATTTTCATCTTTATATACTGCAAAAGAAAGTTTGAATGACGTAAAGGGATGCGTACTGAAAAAAAGAGAAAAATGTCTTTGATAAAAATGTTATAATGTATGTAAAACCATTTTTTCATGGCTTTGTTGAATTTTTATGGGAAATTCTCATGATCGTGCATAGTTGACGATAGAATGCTAGGGCTGGGTGGAACCCAAAAAAAGCAATTTAAACAGATCCATTTGCTTTAGGTCATGCAGATTCTAAGAGAGATCACTGTTATATTCTTTGCAGGCTATGGAAAGTCAATTGAACAGGAGGAAAAAAAAAAAGCAATTCTGAGATAAGTCCATACAAAATGCATTGGCATAATGTTAGTAAAGATTATTTTAAAAGAATAAAAAATACTTTGTTTGAACTAAATTTGACTTTGACAGGTAGGTTATAAAATGTGCAAGCATTTCATCAACAATATTATAGCCAAGACCTGGAGAAAAACAACCCTAATTTTTATGAACTTATCATCATTTGCTTCCCAAACTTAACTTGACACAAGAGAAATGAACAGTTAATGGGAATATCAATGTTAAAATCTAGAAATCTGGCATTTGGACATTCTGAAATAATCAGGTTGATTTTCATATGCATAGAATGTGTAGAGAGTTAGAAATACTGTTAAGTAGAAATTCTACAATTTGTGTAAACATCTTAACAGGAAGGTTATAAGTGGATCTGGGCTCTTAAAATGCCAATGATTATTAGACAAATGTCACAATTACATTGAAAGACATAAGTGATAGTTCTGTTGTTACTACTGGAATTATTTGCCTCTGCCTTTGTTTTATACTGAAGTGATCAAACAAAAGACTCAAACTGTTAGGAGTCATCTTAGCTCCCTGATCTCTGCAGACCCTCATCAGTGTAAGGAACAGGAGTGGCATTGTGCCAAGCCTGAGGAGCATTTCTTTGGCCATTTGCATCGAGTTGCTATAGCCTTTTGGTTTCTCTGACTGTTCTTGATAACTCTTGAAACTTGTCTGTTTGACATCAGTTGCAGGTGTGCACCCTGAGAAATCACTACTGGGCTCGGTAAGTCAAAGCCCAGACATCCCCAGGTATTTTACCAGAATTAGCCTTGAGGCTGCTCTGGGATTCTGTGTATCCCTTTATCAATGGGAGTCTGATAATAAATTTGGTCTAAGGACCAACATTACAATTTTCTTTTTTCTTCCCCAGAACTGTAAAGTTACAACTATTTATTGAGAACCTAACTCTAGGTGAGGAAGACATAGTTCTTTCTACCCGAGCCAGGAATCACAGTTTCTGTCTGACATGTCCTAAGGTAAGTGTGGTAATTTGTCCACTTCCTGAAGGAAGGTGAAACTCTTTTAAAGTTGGGAAAACTTACCAAGCAATTGTTTAAAGACCAAGTCTTACATGTACAAATAACTCAAAATAAAAATGCCAAAACTAAGTACCACACCTACCCTGATAATAAATCTCTTTTTATTTTATTATATATATATTTTTGAGATGGAGTCTTGCTCTGTCACCCAATCTGGAGTGCAGCAGCACTATCTCAGCTCACTGCAACCTCCGCCTCCCAGGTTCAAGCAAGTCTCGTGCCTCAGCCTCCCGAGTGGCTGGGATTACAGTCATGCACCACCACACCCAGCTAATTTTTGTATTTTTGGTAGAGACGGGGTTTCACCATGTTGGCCAGGCTGGTCTCGAACTCCTGACCTCAGGTGATCCACCTGCCTCAGCCTCCCAAAGTGCTGGGATTACAGGCAAGAGCCACCTCGCCAAGCCTAAATCTCTTTTTTAAAATGGTGGTAGTGATGGAGAGGAATGATTGATTAGAGAATCTCCCACACAGCAGTGGGGCAAGTCATATGATGAAAAACATTAATCTACATTACTACAAAGATAGTAATGTACCTCAGTGCCACAGAGCAGTGAGTAACTCAGGAGTCTGCTTGTTCTTTAGAAAAATGGGACTAGCCCTGGCTACTTGTGGGGAGACAGACTTTTTCAAAGTTGTTTTAGTTTTCCAAGCAAGTGCATGCCTTTCCCTTCCAGACTTAACCTACTGCCTATGGTGTTTTTATTTTTATGTTAACACAAAAGAGGTACAGTCCATTAACAGATCCAATGTATGTTTTAAAGTGTGGGATGAAAACATTAGGTAAAAAGACCCTAATTCAGTGTCTCAGCTGCACTAGTTTGGGTTTTGAATGTAGATTTCTATATCGATTACACTGTTAATCTTTGATATGTGCTGCATTTGTTTTTCATAATTTTCATATTTGTTCTAATATGCTCATTGTATTAGGGTTCTCTAGAAGGACAGAACTAATGGATTATATATACATATATATTATATATATTTATATATATAAATGGAGTGGGTATATATCATATATATATCATATAAATTTTTATGAACTTACCATCATTTGCTTCCCAACCTTAACTTGACACAAGAGAAATGAACAGCTAATGGGAATATCAATGTTAAAATCTAGAAATCTGACATTTAGATATTCTGAAATCATCAGGCTGATTTTTATATGCATAGAACGTGTAGAGAGTTAGAAATACTGATATATATGATATATATAGGAGTTTATTAAGTATTAACTCACACGATCACTAGGTCCCACAAGAGACCACCTGCAGGCTGAGGGAAAAAGAAGAACCAGTCCGAGTTCCAAAACTGAAGAACTTGGAGTCTGATGTTCCAGGGCAGGAAGCATCCAGCATGGGAGAAAGGTGTAGGCTGGGAGGCTAGGCCTGTCTCTCTTTTCACATTTTTCTGCCTGCTTCTACTCTAGCGACACTGGCAGCTGATTTGATTGTGGCCACCCAGATTAAGGGTGGGTCTGCCTGTCCGAGCCCACCAGTTCAAATGTTAATCTCCTTTGGCAACAACCTCACAGACACACCCAGGATCAATACTTTGCATCTTTCCATCCAATCAAGTTGTCACTCAGTATTAACTATCATACTCATTTTCTCTCTTTTTCTAGGCTTTGTGGTTTCAACTTGGTGAAATATAGTATTGTAACATTAAAACTATTTTTTACATATGGACCTTATAGAAGCAAGGTGTGGGCCAGTGCTGTGGTTAGTGCAAGTCTATCTTTTTTCCTAAGAATATTTTACTGGGACTTTTACTTTACTCTACGTAACGAAAGATTTTGGTCTATGCAACATTCTGTGGTATTTCCCACAAAGCTATTTTAACATTCATACGTCTTTAAGACGAACATTTAGAAGGTCACATCAAGGTAAACCAAAAGATATGCGACACTTTTAGTGGGACTGACTAGGAAGGGAATGGGAAAGATCCAGAACTGAGGCTAGAGAAAATTAGCTATATAGGCCTTGGTGCTGAAGAAAAAAATTCAATAACACAAATTAAGATGAGATCGGGTACATCCAGGGTGGTATGGCCACAGACCAATAACATGAATTAAAATATCCAGAGGGCAAACTTAAGTTCTACTTGAACCAATATTGGTATTTAATATTATTGGCTGCATGAAGTTGTAGCTTCCAGACAGATGGAACTTGAAGTAAACACAATGGCAATATCTTGTTCACTTAGCTCCTCCTCTTCGGCTCTGGTTAGTAGCCTAGCAAACAAGTTACTATTGAGATGAAGCTTGTTACAAGTGACACGGTATTTACAAGACCTAGGCAGCTTTTAATTTCCAAATTTTATTTAAGTATTAGTTTGGTGCACAAGTAATTGTGCATTATTAATTGTAATTAAAGACAAAAACACAATTAGTTTTGTACAAATCTAATAGGTTAAGAATCAAGTCAGGGATTCTTATGTCTCTATTGCACCTACAACTCTGAAAAAACAATGAGAGAGCGGCATGTAAGTTCTTTGGCAGAGACAGCTGTGTCAGACTCAGGAGGACTATTTACATAAAGCTGTTAATAGTAATTATAAGATAACGGATAAGTTTGAGTCAAAATTGATAGACAAAGCTAAGAGAAGAAATGGGAGAAGAGTATCATGGTATAAAACCACGGTACAAACTTACAGTATAAAACCACGGTACAAACTTACGGTAAAGTGACAAATCAAGCAGTAAGAGTATTTTGAGCAGATTGAAAAATCAGGTGTAGAGGGGACTAAAACAAAATAGCTCAAGATATACAGCACCACTAAATGGGAAACATTGTTTGAGATAGAGAGTTTGGCTTAAAGGCTCATTCCTGGACTGAAGATGAACCTGGATAGCGACGGAGAAAAAATTTGACTGCTATTCTGTGAGTAAAAATGAAATCTAGTGCTACAGTCTACATAGTACTACTACTGCTATTCTATGAGTGAAAATGAAATCGAGTACTACAATCTACTGTGAGAAGTTAAGGGAAAATGATTTTTGGTGAAGAGGTAGCAGCTAGAATTTATACAAGCAGCAATGGGTGGAGTCTTTCCAAGGTTATTTCCAGCCCCATCCAGCTTGGAGGTGAGTGGAGATTGAAACAGGGCTAAAGTCAGAGGTGAGAGAGGTGTACATCATCAGCTGATAAGACTGACAACTACATAAATGACGAAATATTAGCCAGCTACTTTCCCATATAGATCTTGCAGTTTAAAATATCCACTAAGCCATCTATGTAGTTACTGAAACCATCTTTCCAGCTTCACCCACATCAAATTCACAAGCTGTTCCAATTTGTCACCTGAATTATGACAGAAAGCTGCCCACTTTCTTCAGCTATACTCCGACCATACTTGAACATTCTGTCCTTGACTTTGATAGTTGTTTCCTAAACAGTTTATTGCTTTCATTCTTGTTAAGAACCTCACCCACACTAAACCATTTCCCTCACAAGAGTCAGAAAGATTTTAATGTATTTCAATCCAGCTATATCACCTTCTTGTATAAAATCTTCCTATTGGTTTCTTGTGCACTCAGCAAAAAAACTGAGGGTCTTATTCTGGCACATGATGCCTTACCCGTTCTAGCATCTGTCCCCCTCCCCAGTCCTATTCCCACCACTCTCTTTCTGGATTAACATCCTTTAGCCAAATAACACTTCCTATTTCTACAAAAGGCCAAAGGTCCATCTATATGGAGTTCTCTTCCTCCAGCTCTTAGCATGGCTCAGCCATTTACCTTTAGGTTTCAGCTCAAATGCAAATTCCCATAGACCCCTGTTAACCTTCTTCCAGTTTAGTTATTCTCTATCATATCAACCTAGTATTTCATCCATATATCACAATCAAATGCATTTATTTATCCATTTGCTCTGTTTTCTGTCACTACACTACAATATCAATATTATCTCTCATCTTATTACCCTATATTTTCCAGAGTAAAAAAAGGAATGAATAAAATGAATGAATGAAAAGACTACCAGTCTCACTTTGTTTAAATGAGGTGATTTATCTTGATATTCATTCATTCTTAAGTTTCCACTATTTTATGCAAGCAGCTAATCTAGTTTGACATATTCATCCTGGATCCAATGTAGTATAAATTAATGCCTACCAAATGGTAATAATAGATATCATATCTATAGCAAATGCTATATGTCAGGCACTGCCTGTTCACTTTATACATACTAATTATTTAATTGTCATTGTAACCTTTTAAGGTTGGTGCCACTACTATACCAATATTGTAGATAAGATAATTGAAACACACCTGGGTTAATGTAGGTGGTGTCACCATAGGTGTTCACAGCTAGGAAATTTCGCTTCATAGTATGTATAATTTTTGGATTGAATGTCTCTTTTTCACCAGAAAATTTATAGAAATTGCATTTACTAAACCATTTACATACAAATTATTTAAGAAAATCCAGATCGTATGGAAGAAGTAACAAATAGAATCTGGGGTATATATATGCGATGCAGTGATTTTTTTCTTTTTAGTATTCATGAAAGGTACACTCAGATCTCACTTTTGTGATACCTAGAGCTACTTGACAGATTTAATAAAAATACGGTTTCATGTCAGGCAATGGGATGTAGTTTATTTTGTTCTTCTGAAATTACAATACTATAGATAGCGTAAAATAAAAATTGGTGGGAAAAGGCAAGATTCTACAGAGGACCATAAATACAAATATATGTCATGGTTGTAGAAGGCACCAGACTTCTTTTCATGTCCAGTGATATTACAATTTCTCATGGGGTCACTGATATCCAGGTCGTTTGCAGGAGTTTGAGGTCATCAGTTCAGCAATAATTCACATCATTACAATGAAAAGCTGAGAAGAACAAAGAGATAGATAGGAGCACATAGACCCATTTCTGGTCTTTATTTTACTATTTTTAGACTTTTTGTCTGTAACATTATAAAAAGGAGTTTGAGATGAAGTCTTGAATTCAACCATGAACTACAGTCATTGAAGCCTGAGGAATAAAAGAGCTAAAAAATGACACAGAATCTGTCAGTGATTTTTTTAAACCCTGAAAGTGTAGTTGACTCCTATATGCTTCATTTTCCCCTTAGGAAGAGAAAATGAGGTTGATGTAGTAGGGTACCAGTTAAATCGCCAGGATGGGTAGTGGGTTCAGAGTGGTAAGAAGTCCTAATCCAAGAGCTGACGGAAGAATCCAAGTTGATTTGTGTAGAAGAAGGATGAGGTCTGTATCAGGGAGATTATGTATGCATAAGGTTCAAGTAATATAGTAGGGGTATCTACAGTCAATACTACAGGGAGGTTTACTAGCTATCCAGCTTTACAAGCAGGAGTATAAAGTCACTGGATGTTTCTAACTGGTTCTGGTCTACAGTATACTTGTATCCCTGTTTTTTTTAGGTACCTCATAATTTCTGGTTTTTTAGCCAAGAATAGAGACATTTAATAATAAAGTACAGTGCACTTTTCTTAGAAGGCGTTCAATAATAAATATAGATAGATAGATAATAGATAATAGATAGTAGGTAGAAAGATGATAGATAGCTAATAGATAACAGATATATAGTAGGTAGGTAGGTAGATAGATAGATAGATAGATAGATAGATAGATAGATAGATAATAGTTCATTTGACTGTCTTCTATTTAGTGCATAACTGTTAATCTTTGACATTGGGTAAAGGACTATGGACCCAAGTATCACTTGTGATCCTAAGCTGCAGGGAGTCTCAGAATGGTTTTCAGTGGGCACTGACAAATGTTGAGTATTAGACCTCCTCAGGTTTCCAAAATAAGAAAATATATAGAATAATTACATTTACACTCATAACAAAATAAAAAAGAGAATGTGGGCAAAATTCACATTTCCATCTTTCATTTCTGATAATGCCACTATAAAAGACTCTGGGGTATGAGTTGTTACAGTGATGTTCATTGGCAACAGAATAAAGAAGACTTTGGGGGAATGTGCAATGAAGAAATTGTAGCTCATGTAATTCATCACTGAAACATACTCCTTCATTGCATCATTATCCTGGCTCCAGCTTCATTACACTAACCTACCGCTGACCTAGCGAGCTGGTAGCATACACCATGCTAGGAAGTGGCAGAGGTGAGAATTGCAATTTTGATAACACAATCATGAGTTTTCAGATAAACACCACTGGCTTTAAAATGAAAGAAGACAACCATCCAGATGTTGTTTAAAATTTTAACGTCAAGAAATTTGCAAATATCTGGATAAAAGAGTAGATATTTTTTAATGTCAAGAAATCATTGGTTTTGAATAGGGTTAATGGGAAGCGAGCTATGTAATAAGAAAAATGATGTCTTGGCCTCTGAAAGTTCTGCTTGGTGAACTGGAATAATGGGAATGCCCAACACTCTATGAATGTGATACAATAATTTAATTGACTTAATTTACCAGAGCTGCTCAAGTTTCTTTACTGAATTTGGTAGATTCCATTTGCAATGATTTAACAAGGGGAATAGGACCTTCATGAGCAGGCCCCGACCTATTTTCAAAAACAACATTGGTTCACTCTAACAACATGGTAAAATGAAGATGATAGCAGTGCCATGAACAATGGGGATACTAACAGTGAAAACTCCATTAGGTTGTTAGGTGGGCTAACTTTGTTACTGCATATAAAACATTTAGAACAGATCTTGGTCTATAATAAGTGCTATGTATGCATTAACTATCAATATTATTTTATTGTAGTATCTCAAATATTTACACAAAAAATAGGCCTAAAATCCTTACTAGTAACTTATTATACTTCTGCCAAGACTGTGAGTGTTTGGACAAGGGGAAAGGCAAGCGATCCAAGAAACTTCATTATTTACATAATGGCAAAACATAACACAGATAAAAGTAGGGTGATTAGAAATCTTGCATAGTATACAATCTATGGGACATGCCAAGATTTATTTATTTTCAAAAATTTCTGAAAGCCAGACAATGGATAATTATGCAAAGGCAGCATGAAAAACTCAGAACATTTTAATGTATAGCATCTTTCTCAAGGAGATTTCTCAATTTGTCCCCACTGTTGCAACTAGTCTTGATATCAGCTCAGGGAAAAATAAGTTCATAGTATTTTGAATTGATTGGTCAAAGACATACAGAAGCTAGCCAGAGACTGTAGAGTTTTATCTTCCAAATGTTTTACAACTGAAGAACAATGCTTTATCCTCCAAATGTCTCCTTCTAAGCCCAGGAGCACTGAGAAAGTAGTAATAAGATACAGACCAGTGCCACTGCCAACATTTGCTATTTTTTTTTTTTTTAACCTAGAACAAGGAAACTTTAATTCAAAGGCACCCCAAGCCACTTTAACAATACCTTGCAAATAGTTTTGAAAACAACGAAATTTGCACTAAGAAGTTATGACCTCAAATTTTACCTCTAGAACTTTAATAAAATATGTAAAGATGTGTCCTATCCATACATTGAATTACAATAAAGAGAGGCACCAGGTCCTCTAGTAATTGTTAAAATGTGATCCCTGAATTGTCACTGATCCACTAACGTTATAGAGCTGGGACTAGATAATTACATAAATTAAGACAGCACATAAAAACCTGTATAGCAATCTGACACTACCATCACATCTAAGTGTATAATCATTTTTCCTTCTCATTTCTTTTTATTTCATTTTGTCATAGTATCAGATAATAATTGATTTGAAAATTTAAAAATGTTTCAGTAGTGGAAATATAATAAAAGGAGACTGGAAATTATAAGTGAAGAGCATGGAAGGGTCTCAGCTAAGTCTCTGGGTGCTAACTAGGGTCCATAATTCATCTTTAGGAGAAGACATGGGAATGACCATGAGCAAGTGCGGGTCCTAAACATCCAAATATGGTGTACTCACAGCTGTTCCTTGCTGTAAAATTTATACGGAATTATGGAAATATTGGCAGTATTATGGACCCTTTAAATTGTCCATCCATCTTAAGCATTCATAATTTTGTATTTGACAGTGTCTGGTGCCGGAGATTTTAAGAGCACCATAGCCTCCTTTGCTAATGACCTCAGAGCCCTTGTTTTCCTAGTTTCCTGGTTAGTCTGTGAACTCAAGTGGCTGTCAGAGAACTCAGCAAAGTGACATATAGCATTGACTACTTAGATTGACCACTTTGTCAATGTCTTGCTTTTTTTTTTTTTTTTTGCTTTACTTATTTTCCCCCTCCCCTTTGGAGACCTCTAGTTCTATTTTCCACATTTTTCTAGCTTTCACCTGTTACTTTCAGTAATCTGACTTTGATTTATTTTTTCTTCTTCTTAAGTTTTTCAAAACCAGAGGCCAGTGATTTTCTTTGATTTTATTGCCACATACTCATACATGGACCCTAGTGAAGTGTAACTCCACCTCCAATCTTCAATTAGGCAACATCAAGGCTTCCACATCTCAGTCCCTACAATTCTGCAGAGATGCCCAATTTTCTGATCCAGATTGTCCTTCAAAGGAGATGTCTAATGATATTAATGTGGTTTTCATGCCTGTTAACACATCCATTCTGCATCCCATGGATCAAAAATGATTGTGACTTTCAAGTCTTATTGTTTAATAAGTATGTTTTATAAAGCTATAGCAGCCATAGACAGTTATTCCTGTGGTGGATTTGGGCAAAGTAAATAGAAAACCTTCTGGAAAAAAATTGCCATTCTAGATGCCATTAAGAACATTATTGTTTCATGGAAGGATGTCAAAAAATCAACATTAACAGAGGTTTGGAAGAAGTTGATTGCAACTATCATGGATGAAAGGTTTCCATCCATGAAGATTGGAATCAATTTTGAAAGGTTTGAAACATTTCAAGACTTCAGTGAAGGAAGTAACTGCAGATGTGGTGGAAATTGCAAGAGTAGTACCACTACTCCTAGTGAAGATGCTGTGAACACTGTTGAAATAAAAACAAGCGATTCCAAATATTTCATAACTTTAGTTGATGAAGCAGAGGCAGGGTTTGTGATGATTAACTAATTTAGCAAGAAGAAATACTGTGGGTAAAATGCAATCAAACAGTAACAGATGCTACAGAGAAATTTTTTGTGAAAGGAAGAATTATTCTGTGCATCAAACTTCACTGTTATCTTATTTTAAGAAATTGCTGGGCTGGCTCGGTGGCTCATGCCTGTACATCCCAGCACTTTGGAAGGCCGAGGTGCGCAGATAACGAGGTCTGGAGTTTGAGACCATCCTGGCCAACATGGTCAAACCCCCTCTCTACTAAAAATACAAAAAATGAGCCGGGCGTGGTGGCACGTGCCTGTAATCCCAGCTACTCAGGAGGCTGAGGCAGGAGAATCGCTTGAACCGGGAGACGGAGGTTGCAGTGAGCCCAGATTGTGCCACTGCCCTCCAGCTTGGTGACAGAGTGAGACTCCATCTAAAAAAAAATTGCCCCAGCTGCTACAACCTTCATCAACCACCACCCTTATCAGCCCACAGCTATCAACGATGAGGCAAGATCCTTCACTACAAAAGATGACAACTTGCTGAAGGTTCGGGTGATTATTAACATTTATCAGCAATAACGTATTTTTAAATTAAAGTACATACATTGTTTTAAGATGTAATGTGATTGTACATTTAGCACACTGCAGTATAGTGTCAACATGACATTTATATGAAGTAGGAAACCAAAAAGTACATGAGATTCACTTTATTGTGATATTTACTATACTGCGGTTGTCTGGAAAAGAACTCATAATATCTCTAAGGTATGCCTGTACATATTTCCTAAGATTGTCTTGAGGCCCAACTGGGATAAAGTTATGTAATAATTTGTCTTATGAATATTAGTTGTTTTTTTTCAAGACAGGGTCTACCTCTGTCAACCAGGCTGGAGTGCAGTGGTGCAGTCTGAGCTCACTGCAACCTCTGGGTTCAAACAATCCTCCTGTCTCAGCCTCCTAAATAGCTGAGACTACAGGTACGTGCCACCACTCCCGTTAATTTTTGTAATTAGTTGATATTTTTATCCACAACTAATACCCAAATCATGGAATTAATCTTTACTGAAATACACATTAGCCAGTATAAACTGAAATATAACTTACTGAATAAATATATATGGCTCCTAAATGTATGATTGAATAACGCTTCGGCAATGCATAGTAATAGTTGAGACAAAGAAAGAGAAGTCTGTTCATGAAGGCTGGAGTTCAGAGATAAATGTTTATTCTCAAGGACACATAGGAATAACATATTTACAGAGACAAAATGTCCAAAGGAAAGTAAAAGTGACAACAAAAATTTTATTTCTGGTTAATTACCAAGTGCCCTCAAGAAGAACATTGTTAATAGGATAGCTTCCTCAACAATATATTCCCTTGTTACTATTAACCTTAATTTGTAAACAGCATCATAATGATTTTACTCCAGAATTCATTTAAAAAAAAAAACTCTCTAAATCACCATCATAAAATACTGCACAAATCCCATACCTTGTCGACCTGATTAGTGAGATAGGATCACTTTAAGTGAAGTGAAACTGACAAAGTAAAATACCATTTGTAGTAAAGCCTCCTATTTCCAGTGTTTGCTAGTGTGAAACAACTAGTTAAAAAGTATCACATATTTACAAAAAAGATTAGTGGATCTATCCAAACATTTGCATTGAAAACACAGTTTCGTGCCAATTGTTTCTTGGTTAAAAATGGCTAGGTGGTGTAAAATAAGCGTATGCACTTTTTCACAGTTCCACCTATAACTTTTTTCATGAAATGCATGACTACACATTATTAACTGTCCCTTTATTTTATTGTCTTGAGCCACGATAGTAGATAATCAGTTTTCCCTGTAATGAGCAAAGGTACTAATCAATAATTAGCTACCTGCATACAAAGTTAGCAATCTTCAAAATTATTTCCATGTACTTGAACATTGAGACCCAGAGGCAAATATTGCATTATGTCTACTGTTGAAAGATGCTCATAAAAACAGAAAGGTGAGATAAATTTTCATTTTATTGTTCTTTAGTTATTATATTTAATATCTGTATACCAGTTTCCAAGTTCATTGAATTATTTTAGAGTATGTACAGTATATAAATTTGGAGATAGAAAATCTATTTTAGTAAAATCTATTTTCCTGTAAATAACTGCCCTTGGTGATGACACTCTTCATTTATGTGTTATGATAACTCAGATACAAATAGTTTTCATAAAGTCGATCAAACTTTTTCTTCCTTAGACTAAACGGGAGAACTTTTTATAATTTGAGTACATCTGTAAAATTTAAAGAAAGAGACTAGATTATTAATTTAGTAAGAGTCACATACAGCTTTTTACAAACTTTGTTCTTTTCCATCTTGTCATTTTAAGCATTTTGATGTCACTAAACACATATGTAAGTACAGAAATTGAAGAATAAATTTCAGGGAAATATTAAACAGTTATGTCATATCAGGAATATTTTCTTAAGGTAATTTCCTTGCAAATTTTAGTTTATGGATGTTCAAATCTACTGAAAAGTGTAAAGAATTGTAAAATGAAGACTTGTAACATGGGCATTTCACCTATATTCACTAATAATTAATGTTTTATTACATTCGTATTCTATCTCTCCCTCCACACACACACACACACACACAGATTTAGATATAAATATATGATTTATATATAATTTACAGTTTTGCTTTTGCTGAGTCATTTAAAAGTAAGTTTTAGATAGTATGACACTTCGTCCTCAGATAATTCAGCAATACATTTTAAAGCTAAAGTCATTCTCCTGTACAACCAGAATACCATTATCACAGTAAGAAAATGAATTTAACATATTACCATGTAACATAGAGTACATATTAAATATACTGGATTGTCCCCAAATGTTTTTTAAAATTGTTGTGTGTGTGTGTGTGTGTGTGTGTGTGTGTGTATGTGTGAATTTGTTTGCTTGCTTTGTTATGTTTTATAATTGGGATTCAATCAACATTTCCTTATTAACAGGAGAGTTCCTGGTTCTGCATTGAATATAATACAATACCCTCTGTGCTTTGATAGCCTGTGTTTTCAAACACAGTATCATATTTATGACCAAAACAAATGGCTAAGTAAAGAGTAACTAAGTTAATTCATTCATCTATTTAGCAAATATTTATTGAGGGCTTATTGTGTGCCATGTACTGTTCTAGGCTTGAGGATACAGTGGTGAACAATATAGAAAATCCCTTGTCTTCATGGACCTTGGGTTTGGGTGAAGATAGTTATGTAGAGATATAGCCACCTAAATACATAAAAATATATTTGGATAATAAGGACCATAAGTGAATAAAGCTGGATACTATAATAAAACATAGTTTTGCTCTCTGCTTCCAGTTAACAGGTTGAGAGTTACCTTGAGAAAGTGTTAATCATGCGAGACTGTCAAGTCACTTGAAGTGCTGGGAGAAGAGTCTTTTCAACAGAGAGCAGTGGGCAACAAAGCCCTAAGGCATAAATGTTCTTAACAGATGTGTTAACAAAGGTACTATGTTTATACGACATAATCTTTTGGGCAGGCCTGTTAGAGATGTTTCATTATCTGAAGTTTATATCATGATGTGGCTTCCTCCAGAGTTCCAAAAATTTTTCTGAACAATTTATTACTTCAAGGCTTAATAACCAATACACTTGAGTTTTACTTTTGTCTGTATTACTTATTAATTGTGGAATATTTGCCAAGTGGCATGACTGCATAGACTTAATTCCTTATACATAATTACGAATCTGGATAATTATTAAAAGAACTGTTAAAATAATAAAAGAGACCTCCACAGATTTCTTAAGAGAATAAAATGTGACAGCTCTTATAAAGTGCTTAGCAATGTGCCTGGCTGGGGTTGTCACGTGAGCCTCATACTTACCTGTATATTGTATTTACCCTTCTTAAACAAATGTTCAGTTCAACTCAGGCATTTTTTAAAAAATTTACTTTAAGTTCTGGGAATATATGTGCAGAATGTGCAGGTTTGTTACATAGGTGTACATGTGTCATGATGTTTTGCTCCACCTATCAACCCGTCATCTAGATATTAAGCTCTGCATGCATTAGGTGTTTGTCCTAATGCTCTCATTTTAGAGAATTGCAATGTTATGGCAATATTTGAAAGTATAATCCTCATTATTTCACTTGAAACTATCTTTTGAATAGAAAAAAGGGAATGATTTATTTTGTATAAACATATGGAATTTCTAAATTTATAGAGAAAGATGTTGACATTAAAGTCATAAATTCTTGTAATATTTTATGTGGAAATTCTAGGCTAAAACAATCAAACGTGGAAAAATTAGCAGTTATTTCTAGAATACTCCTTTACACTAATATTAGAAAGAAACATCTTTTGCCAATCCCATAGAAATACAAGCTACCATCAGAGAATACTATAAACACCTCTATGCAAATAAACTAGAAAACCTAGAAGAAATGGATAATTTCCTGAACACTTACACTCTCCCAAGACTAAACCAGGAAGAAGTTGAATCCCTGAATAGACCAATAGCAGGTTCTGAAATTGAGGCAATAATTAATAGCCTATCAACCAAAAAAAGTCCAGGACCAGACCGATTCACAGCTGAATTCTACCAGAGGTACAAGGAGGAGCTGGTACCATTCCTTTTGAAACTATTCCAATCAATAGAAAAAGAGGGAATCCTCCCTAACTCATTTTATGAGGCCAACATCATCCTCATACCAAAGCCTGGCAGAGACACAACAAAAAAAGAGAATTTTAGACCAATATCCCTGATGAACATCGAAGCAAAAATCCTCAATAAAATACTGGCAAACCGAATCCAGCAGCACATCAAAAAGCTTATCCACCATGATCAAGTGGGCTTCATCCCTGGGATGCAAGGCTGGTTCAACATATGCAAATCAATAAACATAATCCAGCATATAAACAGAACCAAAGACAAAAACCACATGATTATCTCAATAGATGCAGAAAAGGCCTTTGACAAAATTCAACAGCCCTTCACCCTAAAAACTCTTAATACATTTGGTATTGATGGAACATATCTCAAAATAATAAGAGCTATTCATGACAAACCCACAGCCAATATCATACTGAATGGGCAAAAACTGGAAACATTCCCTTTGAAAACTGGCACAAGAGAGGGATGCCCTCGCTCACCACTCCTATTCAACATAGTGTTGGAAGTTCTGGCTAGGGCAATTAGGCAAGAGAAAGAAATCAAGGGTATTTAGTCAGGAAAAGAAGAAGTCAAATTGTCCCTGTTTGCAGATGACATGACTGTATATTAGAAAACTCCATTGTCTCAACCCCAAATCTCCCTAAGCTGATAAGCAAATTCAGCAAAGTCTCGGGATACAAAATCAATATGCAAAAATCACAAGCATTCTTATACACCAGTAACAGACAGAGAGCCAAATCATGAATGAACTTCTATTCACAATAGCTTCAAAGAGAATAAAATACCTAGGAATCCAACTTTCAAGGGATGTAAAGGACCTCTTCAAGGAGAACTACAAACCACTGCTCAGTGAAATAAAAGAGGACACAAACAAATGGAAGAACATACCATGCTCATAGATAGGAAGAATCAATACCATGATAATGGCCATACTGCCCAAGGTAATTCATAGATTCAATGCCATCCCCATCAAGCTACAAATGACTTTCTTCACAGAATTGGAAAAAATTGCTTTAACGTTCATATGGAACCAAAAAGATCCTGCATTGCCAAGTCAATCCTAAGTCAAAAGAACAAAGCTGGAGGCATCACACTACCTGACTTCAAACTATACTACAAGGCTACAGTAACCAAAACAGCACGGTAGTAGTACCAAACAGAGATATACACCAATGGAACGGAACAGAGCCCTCAGAAATAATACCACACATCTACAGCCATCTGATCTTTGACAAACCTGACAAAAACAAGAAATGGGGAAAGGATTCCCTATTTAATAAATGGTGCTGGGAAAATTGGCTAGCCATAAGTAGAAAGCTGAAACTGGATTCTTTCCTTACTCCTTATACGAAAATTAATTCAAGATGGATTAGAGACTTAAATGTTAGACGTGAAACCATAAAAACCCTAGAAGAAAATCTAGATAATACCATTCAGGACATAGGCATGAGCAAGGACTTCATGTCTAAAACACCAAAAGCAACAGCAACAAAAGCCAAATTTGGCAAATGGGATCTCATTAAACTAAAGAGCTTCTGCACAGCAAAAGAAACTACCATCAGAGTGAACAGGCAACCTACAGAATAGGAGAAAAATTTTGCAACCTACTCATCAGACAAAGGGCTAATATCCAGAACCTACAAAGAACTCAAACAAATTTACAAGAGAAAAACAAACAACTCCATCAAAAAGTGGGCAAAGGATATGAACAGACATTTCTCAAAAGAAGACATTCATACAGCCAACAGACACATGAAAAAATGCTCATTATCACTGGCCATCAGAGAAATGCAAATCAAAACCACAATGAGATACCATCTCACACCAGTTAGAATGGTGATCATTAAAAAGTCAGGAAACAACAGGTGCTGGAGAGGATGTGGAGAAATAGGAACAATTTTACACTGTTGGTGGGATGGTAAACTATTTCATCCATTGTGGAAAACAGTATGGAGATTCCTCAAGGATCTAGAACTAGAAATACCATATGACCCAGCCATCCCATTACTGGGTATCCCAAAGGATTATAAATCATGCTGCTACAAAGACACATGCACACGTATGTTTATTGTGGCACTATTCACAATAGCAAAGACTTGGAATCAACCCAAATGTCCATCAGTGACAGACTGGATTAAGAAAATGTGGCACATCTACACCATGGAATACTATGCAGCCATAAAAAAAGATGAGTTTGTGTCCTTTGTAGGGACATGGATGCAGCTGGAAACCATCATTCTCAGCAAACTATCGCAAGAATAGAAAACCAAACACTGCATGTTCTCACTCATAGGTGGGAACTGAACAATGAGATCACTTGGACACGGGAAGGGGAACATCATACACCGGGGCCTATTGTGCGGAGGGGGGAGCGGGGAGGGATGGTATTAAGAGTTATACCTGATGTAAATGACGAGGTGATGGGTGCTGACGAGTTGATGGGTGCAGCACACCAACATGGCACTTGTATACATATGTAACAAACCTGCACGTTGTGCACATGTACCCTAGAACTTAAAGTATAATTTAAAAAAAAAAGAAAAGAAAGAAACATCTTCCACTTAAAGAGATTTTGGAGTGATCTGGGATGGAATCACCTGAATGAAATTGCTCAAATATAAAAGTATTAATAGTAATAGTGTGTGGGAGTAAAAAGTGGCCTGGCTTTTTTTTTTTAGTCTTAATTCCACCATATTCCTCACTGGCTGACCCTGGAGTTCAGCTGATGTCCAGTGTGACACTGACAAGTCATCTACCTCTCTTAATGTGTTTTGTCATTGGTCAAACATCAAGGTTAATCTAGCGAAGATCACAGGTGAACGGTCCAAGCGCCAAATCCAGTTGGGATATATGCTTGTTATGGCTGTGTGTTTTTGAAGTTTTAAAAGCAAGCAATTTAAAATTGGCACATTTCACATGAAAATGTGAATATCTGCCTGGTTTTGAAAAATGGAATGAACTAACAAATTCAGGTCTGCATTTCTATTCACCAACAATTTGTTCGAACTAAGTAGCTGCTCCCTTTTCTAAGATAGGGACTGTGCACTCCAGTTCCCATCACTCACAAAACATATGCAATGCACTTTCTACTCCCACCCCACTGGAGCCAATTATGTTACCTGCCTGGCCTACCAGAATCTGAAATTGGACCCTAATCTAAAGGATTTCTCAGGATTTTTTTTTTTTTCAATTATGATACACAGATTTTGTGAATGTGAATGGAAAGTGTACTAACCTTTGTGTGGCTGAAAGATCAGACTATCAAGCCATGAGAAAGAGGATTCTCATTTTGGATCTATGACTTTAATAAGAGCCAACAACATATATTGAGTATATTGTCTAGAGCTAGAAACCTTGTTAAGCATTTTACATGCAACATCTCATCTGGTTTACAAATTAACATCCTTGTGTTTTTGACTTGAAGAATGAGGCTTTGAGAGGTAAATAACTTGCCAAGGTCATACCAGATTGTAAGAGTGCAGTTAGCACTAGGATTCTGGTGTCTCTCAGTTTACTACAGAAATTGGGCTCCTCATCAATATGATGTAGTGTTGCCCATATGCTGCACGTGAAACCTTGGAAAACTTTATCTCTGCAATTCTATTTTTTCACTTTTAGTTGGGTTTAACATTATTTATCACACAGGTTGTTTGTGATGATTAAATGAAAATACATGGAAATATCTAGATATAGAAATTGGTATATAATAGGGACTCAACAAATATCTGTACCTAGGCACATACATAGTTATCATGTTATATAGAGCTTCTTTGGATGGCAAAGCAGCTAATTACTACCTAAAAATTGCTTTATGTTTCCACTGCCATTATACCAAATAATTATTTACAGACATTAGAAAGATAGCATCAGGGGATCTGTCTAGAATAGAATAAATATAGACATTGCCATCAAGTGTTCACTGTGAGGAAGCAGTTGTTTTGAATAGGGACCAGGTGGACAAACAGCATGCATAAATCTGCCATTGAACCGCAGACTTTATCAACTCAAAACTAGAGTCTGGAAAGAGGTACAATACAGTATGATTCAGCTAGTGTATGATAAGGTGTAAACGCTATGGCACCAGCCAAAGCAAACAAACAAATCTGTGAATATTGTAAATGAAATGGTTGTCACGTTATACTGAGATTTATCCTGTGTTCAGCCCATGCAAATGGTTAAAGTCACAGTTTATTCCTAACTCTTCTGCAAAGAAACATGTACAGAAATGTCTGCTGCTTAAGCAGGCTCTATAAACCAAGTGTGAGATGCAAAGGCCTAAAGGGACATTTTCTAATTTAATAAAAAGGTTATATTAAACCTTTATATTATTATTAATATAAATATATAAGCCTTGTATATTAATATATATATAATTTTTGAAAGACTTCTTCACCATTACAAAAGTCTATAATAATAATTTAATATGCTTTGTTTTTGTTTTGTCTTAAGACACAAAATAATATATTTCTACTTTAAGAAAAAATAATATTAATTACTCAATAGGCACAACTAATATAACGTACACTTTAGTTCAGGGGTTGGCAAATTATGCCCTGCTGGTCAAATCCTTCCTGTTGCCTTGTTTCGTAAATATATTGGGACACAGATAGCTCTTTTTTAAAAAAATTTTCTACAGCTTCTTTCATTCTATTATGCAGTTGAGTAGTTGCCACAGAGACCATATGCATATTTCTTCTTTAGCCTGTTACATGAAATGTTTATATAGCCCTTCATTTGGTTCAGTAACACAGTCTTTTCTTTTTAATATCACTTCTTCACCTTCTTATTGGAAAAAGAGAGAATTCTAGAAGTTACTTGAAGAGAAAACCTTCATGATCAATAGAGAAAGGAGAGATATTCATGGACAAAGAGGGAGAGAAATAAATAATCTAGACACCAGCTTCTTCTCAGAATTGTATGGCCTTTAAAAATCGTTTGCAGGAAACCTACTGTTTAAAATCAACCTGGAGATGAATTTAGTCTTAGAAACCTACTGTTTCTTAGAAACTTTAGAAACCTACTGTTTACAATCAATGTGGAGATGAAATTAGTAGAAATAATGAAAAGAGGACATCTCTGAAGAGGATATCAGGATTGGGGTCAGTCTGTTTAACTTTCAGACAAACACAGTTCAATTGGTTCAACTGACCAACAAGCAGAAGTACAGGCTGAAAAATAACAGTGTTATAATGCTAGCATAGATTAGACAAAATTAAGGCAAAGGCTTATCCAGGTTTCCAAGATCAAACATCCCTGCCTCAACTCTACTGTTATGTATGATTTTAACAAGGATAGATTAGTTGTTTGTTTGCTTTTAATGCAAGCAATACTTGGAGTTATTTTAAACCTATTCACAAAAAGATAATTTTATTGAACGTTATTAGTTCCTCTCTACCAAAATCCCATGGAGGGAATTGATAAATCTGAAGACTGAAAATAATCTAGAGACTAAGCCACTATAAGCCCCTGCCTTCAGCCAAGAGACCATCATGCATGTTCCTGCATTATGCCATGACATTTTGCTTTGTCCAGAGTATTTGGCAATGCCACCACTCCTTCTTTTTTTCTTTTCTCTCCCTCTCTCTTTTTTGGTGGAGTTTTGCTCTTGTTGCTCAGGCTGGAGTGCAATGGCGTGATCTCAGCTCACTGCAAGCTCCACCTCCTAGGTTCAAGCGATTCTACTGACTCATCCTCCCGAGTAGCTGGAATTACAGATGCCCACTACCACACCTGGCTAATTTTTTGTATTTTTAGTAGAGACGGAGTTTCGCCATGTTGGCCAGGCTTGTCTTGAACTCTTGACCTCAAGTGATCTGCCCACCTTGGCCTCCTAAAGTGCTGGGATTACAGGCGTGAGCCATTGAGCCCAGCCTCCTTCTTGTTTTCAATATTGAACATCTAAACTGGACCTAAGCTATTTTCGTCTACAAAAATTTTAAAAGTTTATATCAAGAAACTGAAGTTTAATCTTAATAGAAGGGTTCTTGAAAAAAAAAAAAAAAGAAAAAAAAGGAGAAGAAAAGCTTAAGATCGAGGGTCAGTAGATGTGGGCCCACTGGCCAAATTTAAGCACTACCTTGTTCTAAAAGTCTTACAAACCATAAACGACTTTTAAATAATTCGGAAAAAATTAAGAAACACAATATTTCATGACACACTAACATTTTATATATTCCAATTTCAGACTCCATAAATAAAATTTTATTGGAACAGAGTTATACCCATTTATTTAGGTATCTGCGGCTGTTTTGGAGCAACCATAGTGGAGTTGAGTAGATGTGGCAGAACCATATGGACCACAATTCTGAAAACATTTATTATCTGGTCTTTTATAGAAAGCAGTTGCTAACCTTTGGCATACAGCTTTATCTTATTTATGGTAAATCTTTCAGGTCTAGCATCTA
This sequence comes from Chlorocebus sabaeus, assembly GCF_047675955.1. Classification (NCBI taxonomy): domain Eukaryota; kingdom Metazoa; phylum Chordata; class Mammalia; order Primates; family Cercopithecidae; genus Chlorocebus; species Chlorocebus sabaeus. Next base: position 45,510,274 of record NC_132919.1, read on the forward strand.
AAACAACTTCAACGGTTATTTTATGTTTTTATTTTTGCTCAGTAAGTGTCGTTTACTTCTTAGGGAGCATGCACTAGAGCACATTATTTTTTCAGGAACTACATTTAAAAATCTATTTTCAATTATTTAGCAAACACGCATTCATTCATTCAGAAAACTTTTGTGGAATACTTAAACTAAACTACTTATACTAGCAATAAAATCCAGTGACCCTGAGTTACTAAAACCACACAATTGTGTATGTTTGTGTATATTTTTCTTTACCTGTGTTGCCAAATATGGTGCCTGGCAAGTGTTAAGTGCTTAATAAATGTTTATGTGACTAAATAACCATGTGGCTTCTATTCCAGAAAAACACATAGTCCAGTAAAAGAGACAAACTGGTAAAAAACACACTTGCCCTATGGACTATGAAAAAGATGTAAATGACTGCTCTACGATAACAGAGGATGGAGATTTCACAAAAGTGGCAGATGAGAGGAACCTTACAGAGCAATTTATATATATGGACCCGCTAATTCTTAGCACTATGTAGGAGATGATATAATAACTGGCTTGGCATTAGTCAAAGTGCTGGGATGTCGAAACTAGAAAGACTTAACAGGAAAGAAGACTGGAAACCATATACGGGAGCAAAGAAATTAACTGTCAGAAATAGGTGATTTGTGTTGGTGAGGAGATTGTGGCAAGCAAAGACTCATCAGGCCTACTGGACTTGGGATGTTCCAAGTAACCAAGAAATCTAGCAGCAGCAAAGCAAGTGACAGGGTATCAGCAAAGGAGCCTGAATTCCTGAAACAGGTCTCCCCCATCCAGCCAATAAACCAGAACTTGGCGTCTGGCAATGATGATGAAGTGAGAGATGGCAGTGTAAGCAGGCAGGAGATATCTGGGAAAGTCAGGGGACATAATCAGCAAGTGCAGGGAGCATGATAATGAGGACTTTTGGGGTAGATAAGCCTGGAATCAGGGAGACAGGCAGCTGGAAGGTAGAAAGACTCAGAAAAGTTCATCCACAGGAAATGAGGTTCTTGTCATCCGATTGTGACTCAGGCAGTATTTTAGCCCCTGAAAGACTCAGGAGATTAAGACACCATATCCAACTAAGAGGAATGTGTCATTTATTATAAGTAGATTACCAAGGTAAGGAATTATACTAATTATATGCTCTCTCTCTCTCTGTCTCTCTCTGTCTCCTCTCTCTGTCTCTCTCTCTCTCTCTCTCTTTCTCTCTCTCTCTCTCTCACACACACACACACACACACATACAGATACACAACTTAGATGTTGGAACTAAAGCAGTTGGCAGGTGTTTGTCCAACGAATCAAGGCAAATGCATGATTAGAGGCATATTATAAGTCATTATTATATAGCTGAGGGGCAAAAGTAGTCCGAGTGCTGCAGGAGAAAATCTGATGTGACACTAATTAATGAGTTATTGCCCAGTCTTTGAATGCGCTTGATCATGAATAGTGTAGATTCCTACCATTGGGCTTAGACCACATTTAAAATGCAAGTGCTTTGATTGAGAAGACTGGTAGAAAATTGACACAAAAAACCAAGGCAGATTTCAGAACAGACAAACCAAAAGAAGAAAACAACATTCAATAAATATTGACAAACACTGAATCACAGCAAAAGCCTGTATCAGACCACAAAGTAGAATCTGTGCAGTGTGATGCGGTGATCAACCAACACCACTATGAGCTGGTTTACCAAATGAAGCTTTGCCATAATTACTTATTTCTCTTTCAAATTATTTAGTAAATTGACAAATACTAGTAAAAGAGACATGATATCTTTGAAATTGGAAAAGAAATCCTTGTAATAAATAATGAAAGGGTGGCTAATGGTTCAGTTAGGTGCTTTTGTGCCCAGTGAAAATAATTTACTGAAAGTTAAAAGGCAAAAGAAAATGGATATTCAAAACACTGTTTCAGAAGTTTTCCCTTGATCCTCTCAAATTCCAACAAGTTTACCAATAACCTGGATAAAGAACTAGAACATATGGATATTTATGATTTTAATAAACTCAAAAGCTGAATGAGAATGTTGACATGAAAAAAGAAAGAGTTAAGATAAAAATAATAACAATATATGGTATTGAATAATGGGCTCGAATCAAGCTCAAAAGAAAATGATTCTCAACATTAGTGTATGTGGAAAAGATTCGGGACTTTTAGGCAACCATAAGTTTAATACAAGTTGATAATATGATGTGGCAGCTCAAAAATTTAATACAGTTTTAGCCTGTAGAAATAAGAATGTGGGGTCCTTATTACTGAAGGCAATAAGCTCACTGTAGTGCTAGGCATCTTAGTCTAAGAAGAAACGACTCAAAACTAGAGCTGTGTATAACAGAGCAATAAGAGGAGGGAATAGTTTTAAAACATGCATATGGAATATAAGTTGTTCATATGCCTGGTGTTCCACCCTTCATGGGAGACCTCTTTCCCAATTCCACGTGTTAATGGGACTATCAATTATACAGTCTCACACCCATGCTCACAAGTTCTTCCTTATTGATTTATTCACTTTTACTCTTGGATACTAAAAGAGATAAGACCTATTTTTTCCCCTTTGGATTTCACTAAAGGTATTGTTGGGTGAGTGTTAGACAGCAGGCTTCTCCTTTTTGGTAGTAAATGTGCTCCAGAAAGTAGACAGGAATGTTTAAGCAACACACTGCTTCCCTCCTGACATTTGTTTTATGCAGTCAGATCTACTTTGGACTTCAGATCTTTGGATTTCAGATCTACTTTGTAATCTAATTATTTGGCTAACTTATGTGAGCCAGTATGTTTTAAATTGTTTTACCATCACCTGTTTTGAAAGCTTTGCCAAAATATACCATCCTTTCATGATGAATTTTGAGAAAAGAAGGTAGGAATAAGAAGGGGTATAGAAAAGAAGCTCACTTGTCTTGAAGTAGCTTGAACCGACACAAGTTCAGCACTATCTTTTTTTTCCTTAATTGAAAGGATTTACTTGATATTGATGGTGATATCAAAGAAGAGGTATTTATCTTTGCATAATTGATACAAATCTTGATCTTTTCAGTTTTTTTCAGGGTCCACTTCATGATGTTTTACTAGGATAGAAATATCTAATTGTTTCCAATTCTGAGAAATAATGTCCTCCATTTGGTAAGGGTTGGATGATCTTTATTCTTAAGCTATTTAAAATGGGTTAATATAGCTGGCACTTTAAAATGTCCTGGCTCATATACATAATAGATCATATGAGAAGCCATGCAAGAAGTGATAAGAGGTTCACAAAGAGAAAACAATTATTTTATACATATGTGTGAAGGGTTGAGGTCTTGATGAGAGAATGGATTTGTACTGTGCAGCTACTGTGCAGCTATATCATGTGGCTAGAATTCTAAAGATATGCCAAGTCAAGCAGACAAATTGATTCTCAAGGTGGCTGGTGATAGGAATCCAGCAAGTATTTTTGAACAAATGAGTGACAATAGGGAAGTTAAGTTTAAACGAAAGGTAGGTTCAGAGAGCCCCAGTAGGAAAGTATGCCAGCAGGTTCACTGAGGTAATAAGACATTTTCCCACAGTAGTGGAAATGAATGGGAACATTTTTTAAGTTAACAGAAGGTGGTGGCTAAATATATAGATAATGATAATCAATTACCATGTTACCTAGGAGAAACGGTATTATTAACAGAAATAGTAAAGTTGGAAGGGGTGGCTACTTTTCTCCTGTTAATGTTAAGCATGGATATTAACATGTAGAATATGATATAATTAAAGAACATCCAAACAGAAACGTCCAGGAGTGAGTTAGAGCTGAAATACTAGATGCAGCACAATTTTAACAGAGAAAGCCTGGAAGTCTTGCAAATAAAAATAATAGAAATCTTTGCACTCTGTGGAAGTGAAGAATAGAGGGAAAGAAACAATCCAGGCATCTCTGTTAGATTCTTGAAATCAAATATTCTCAATATAGGGGAGAAGCAGCAAGAAAAAAATGTAGTGGGGAGAGGAGCGTTTGCTGAGCCATGTTTCCTATTTATTTCCAAACTATATACTAGTCAAATAGCTCAATCAAAAACCATTACCATGAAAGCTGTAAGATCCTAAAACATCTTGAGAAACGCTAAACTGCCTGAGGAAGGCAAGCTATGATTCTCATAGGAGAAAGTATAGTTTCAGAGGCAGAAGTAGGGAAAAGTGTCAAACTTCAAGAACATAAAGAAAAATTGAGAACGAGTTTCTTCTGTTACTTTCTGATTTAAGAAAATAATTCTGTGAAAGCTAGAATGATCCAGCCCTGCTATGTTTTAAATGCACCAAATGTACAGCACTGGTGCTGGCTTTAACTGAGAACCTCCTCTGAGATGCAAAGATTTTTCCTTTCATTCAGCTTCTTAAAAAAATAAATACGTAAATAAATAAAGTAGTCCCTCCACTACCAGCTTGAATCCTGTTCACAACATTGCTATCAAAATTCACCTAAACTGGAGACATGCAAATGAGAACACAAGGCAGGTGAAAATTTTATCTGAGACTGGGCAACATTTATGTAAGATGCTTATAATCAACACTTATCTTTCATCTTTTGGATAAAAGCCAATCTAATAAGTGTAAGGTGATATCTCATTGTGATTTTAATGTGCATTTCTCTAATTATTAGAGATGTTGAGCATTTTTCTCATATATCTATTGGTCGTTTGTATGTGTTCTTCTGAGAAATGTCTATTCAAGTACTTTGTCCATTTTTTTAAAGAGAATTATTTGTTTTCTTGTTATTGAGCAGTATGTGACTCTTGTATATTTTAGATATTAGCTCCTTTTCTGGTGTATGTTTTTGCAAATATTTTCTCCAATCTATATGTTGCCTCTTCACGCTATTACTCCCTTTACGGTACAAAAGCTTTCTAGTTTGATATAATTCATTGTCTAATTTTGCTTTTGTTGCCTGTGCTTTTGGAGTCATAACACCACCAATTTCTGAAATATAGCAAGCCCTTTTCTTGTCGGCAATTATTCAAAGCTCATTTGCTTCCAAACAAATTGCTGAATCCATAAGGGGAAACAAAGCATGGCTTTTAATTCAAATAAAGTGAAACATTTTTAGAAAATATAAAAAACTCCTAAATATTCTAAGTGTTATAAACACTTGTATTTAAACAAGTCTTATAAACTAACCTACATAATATTAGGTGGAAACTAACAGAAAGGGTGATATCAACTCATGACTGGAAACAAGCAGTGTTTCTAAATTGGAGGGAGTAACTCAACTATTAGTCGATATTCTATAGTTGATAGCTTTAGTGTTAGGAGTATTGACTTAAATTCGTTTTTTAAACCTTAAACCAAAGCATCTCCTTATAGTTCTAATGAAAATTAGTGACATCATACTAAAATGTGAAATGCATGAAGTCAGAAAATCCTATTTTTATTGACTAGACTTACTAATAGTAAATACAATTTTACTATTTTTAAATTTTTGTTTACTTTGTGTAAAAATAAAATATTTATAGAATGAATGCATGAATTAAAAACTGAATAATAAGGAAAACAAAATCCTGTGGTAGCTATAATTAGCCTCAAATTCAGGAATATCATATACTGCATTTGCTAATTAATTAGTTTGCTAAAGTAGACTATAAAAATTCTGATTATTGACTTCACACTTTATTTCAAATAATTTAAAGATAACATCAACAAATAAAGTGTCTGTAAATTTATTCTGGAGAATTAGCTGAGCAAATTTCAGTATTAGTTTTGTGAAATTCACTCACCAGAAGAATAAAAACTTGAAAATAAGACCTTTGCTTTCTTTTATCTTCGTACTATTAAGAAACTTGAATATCTCTTAGATATTTTTTTCTTCTTTTAACTAGGTAATAAAATTAAACATACAGTCAAACATATTATTTGTCAAATATATATTTTTTAAAAATTAGCACTCTCTCTGTAAAATTAAATGTTTATTCTTTCTCTTATTATTTTTTCCCCATCTCTGTAGTCTTCTCTCTTTTGCTTTTCCTTTGTTCTCTTGAATTTCCCCTATTTCTTTTTTTCTCTAACTCTCCTGTATAAAATTCTAAAATAGATTTTCTTTGCAATTTCCAGTTTTCTTTATCAAAGTTACAGGGAAGGAATATAAGCTCATGTCCAGAATTTTTCATCAGCTTCCCCAAAGAAAAGAAAATGTATTATTTGTGAGTGATTTTAGTATACAGTAGCAAAATGACTTTTCTTCAAGTTTTCTCTCTTTAGAGGCCTCTAGAAGAATCAACTTATCCATAAACATTTTAGAGAACAAGGATTAGATTTGTTACCTGTAAATTATTCCCCTTAGAGCCCAGTTGAATCTCAGCTGAATAACTGTTGATTGTTGTTTAACAGCTTCCCTGGCCAGTTGGTTCAGCTGCCTTACTATTTGTGTAGTAATAATTTTTCCCTTAGATTTATCTTCCACTTCTGTTTTACCTGAAACCCAGAATAGCCTGGTCTTCTAAGAAAGAAGGCACATATTCTGAAGTTCAAAATAAGACTCCTGAACAGTAACTTTTTCAGACTTAATTTTATGAATTTAGATGCATCAGTTGTTTCAACTTCCAACAATTAGGGTCTTCCTAGCATCAATCTCTAGACACATGAGTAAAATGACTCCAGCTCCCAGCTTTTCAGTTCTTCCAACAAATGCCAGTTGGGAAGAAAACAACTTTCCCACCATCTTTGGTCTGAATTCCTTACACACAGAATCAGTAACTAAATTAATGGTAATTTCACCATTGTAAATGTTGAGACAAGTTCTACACAGCACAGTAAATGAACCACTAAATTTTTAACAAATTTACTAATCTTTCCTATGGACAAATGTATGGGTTTTAAAAAATGTGATTGTGTGCTGCTATTTTTATATTATTGATTTCTTCTATTAGTTTTTCCTGCCCTCTAGTTAGGATTTAATTTTCTCTTTTTTTTTTTCTGTTTTTTAAAATGTAAAAATATATATATTTTTCTTTTCTAACATAGGCACTTAAAGCAATAAATTTCCCTCAAGGCACTACCTTAACTGTACTCCACAGATTCTAATATGTTGTGCTTTAACATCCATTTAGTTCAAAATATTTTCTGGTTTTAGGGTAAAATGTTTAGAAAAATGCTTAATTGATTACTTAGTTTGCCAGTGATATTCAAGTCACATGGACCTTTTTCTCTACATGCTTTAGTGATTATTGAGTGATATTTTTTAATGTTTGAACAGATTTGCCTTTTTCGCTTTTTTTTTTTCAGAGAAAAAAATGCATTAAAAGCTTTTTAGGTGCATACACACTTCAGATTATTATTTATTCTTAATAGACCATTTACCATTTGGAAAAGACCTTCTTTATCATTAGTAAAATACTCATCTTGAATACTTTTCTGATGTTAATATACTCTTTCTGACTCTATTAGGACTATATTCATTCTTCAATTATAGAACACAATCTAGTAATGTTTGCTTTATTACCTATGCTGTATTTTCTTTTTTAGTGGAGGAATTTCTATTACACACATGTTGGAAAATATTATTCCCTCCTCCATGATTGTATTCATTTTTAAATACTCTGAATGTTTAATTTCTCTATGCTAAATATTGAACAATTTCCTTTTTATGTCTTTCAAACCACCGATTTTCTTAAGTAATACCTAACTGCTTGTTTATACTCTTCTAATTTTTATTTAAATGTATTTAAGTGACTATATATATATATGTATATACTGCAACCTCTGCCTCCTGGGTTCAAGCAATTCTCCTGCCTCAGTCTCCCAAGTAGCTGGGACTATAGGCATGTGCCACCTTGCCCAGCTAATTTTTGTATTTTTAGTAGAGACGGGGTTTCACCATATTGGCCAGGATGGTCTCGATCTCTTGATCTTGTGATCTGCCCACTTCAGCCTCCCAAAGTGCTGGGATTACCAGTATATATATATACACACACATATATATATACACACATATATGTGTGTGTGTGTGTATTTATATATACTGACACATTTCTTTTTCTAAATAAGCCTATTTTTGGTCATAGTCTTGGGTGCTGATGTTTTGTAGTTTATCTGTTTACTTATTTTATTAATGATTTCTTTTATATGTGTTATCTATCTCAAATGCTTGGGAACAATAATACTCTTCATTGTGTCATCTACTGAGTCTACCTCTTGAAGTATTTCCATAGTGTATCATGATTTTTCATGTGGAATACGTTTTAGTAGAGCTTTTTCCACACTTTAAAATTCCAAATTCCAGTGCTGTTTAAGAGATTTTTTTTTTTTTCAGAACTATGGTGTATTTACTTCCAATAAGACTCCAGCTATAACACCAAACAATAAGCAATATTTACAATACTTACTTTTGGAATACTCACACTATGTAGGAGGTGTATTTTCTAGATCAACTTTATTGAGGTATAATTTGTAAACAATAAACTAAAACTATTTTAATGTATTTTAAAGGTATGGTTAAATGAGTTTTACCAATGTATTTAACCATGCAACCAACACTAGAATCAAGATATAGGGTATTCTGTAATCCAACAAGTTTTCTTATTCCATTTTGTATTCAGTTTCCCCAAATTATTCAATACCAATATATGTTTTTATAATTATAATTTAAATTCACCGTACCGAGAGTTTCAAATAAATAGAGATAGAATTTGAAATAAAAAGTGCACAATACTTTTGTGGCTAACTTATTTTGCTCAGTATAATGGTTTGAGAGTCGTCAATGCTGTTGTTATCAGTAGTTTGTAGTTTATATTCCTCACGAGTATTGCATTTAATAACTATATTTCAATTTGATTATCCGTTCACCCATTGATAGGCATTGGCATTGTTTCACTTTGGGGCTATAATAAATAAAGCTTCTATGAAGGTTGTTATTCAAGTCGTTATATATATATATATGTATATACACACACACATATGCTTTCATTTATCTTGGATAAATAGCTAGGATTGAAAATTCTAGGCTATATGGTAACTATCTTTAACTGTTTTTTGTTGCCAGGATGGAGTGCAGTAGTGCGATCTCATCTCACTGCAACCTCTGCCTCCTGGGTTCAAGCAATTCTCCTGCCTCAGCCTCCCAAGTAACTGGGACTATAGGCATGCACCACCCTGCCCAGCTAATTTTTGTATTTTTAGTAGAGACGGAGTTTCACCATGTTGGCCAGGATGGTCTCGATCTCTTGACCTCGTGATCTGCCCACTTCGGCCTCCCAAAGTGCTGGGATTACTAGCCTAAGCCACAGCCCCCAGCCTTTAACTCTTTTTATAAGAAACTGCTAAACTCTTTTTCCAATATAGTTGTGTCATTTTACTTTACCAATAGAAATGTCTATGACTTCTACTTGTTCTACATCTTCAGTAACGCTCAGCGCTGGTGGTCATTTTAATTTTAGCCATCTCAACGGCTGTACAGCAGTATTGTGTTATGAAAAATTTTTAAATGAAGGTAACATTTACATACAGAAGAGTCCACTCTTAATGTTCAGTTCTGTGAGTTTTGATAAACACATGTAGTCCTTTCACCAGTACAATCAAGATACAGAGTAGTTTTATTCCCCCCAAAATTTACCTGTGATCTTTTTAAAGATCATACTGTTGCTCCCACCTCCTACCCCTGCAACAACTGATCTATTTTCTGCCTCTATAGTTTTGTCTTTTCCAAAACATGATATAAACAGGGTCATATATTAGGTTGCATTTCTAGTTTGGCTTCTTTTTCATAGCATAATACAATTGAGATTTAGTGACAGTACTGCACTTGTGTTGCACATATGAGGTTTTGGCAATTATGAATGCATTACGCGCTTATTTATTACCCATTGAATTCTCAGGCTCACCAGCTCACTCATGTTAAAGTTACACCATTGATCAGGAAGGAGACCTTGAAACGTGAAATAGAGTCGTCTGGCTGGACGCAGGCAAAGCTGAGATTCTCAACCCATTGAGCCCCTCTTGCCAATGGAAACAGTTTTCTCCATTATGTGTGAGGAGACTTAAAAATCTGTTCCTAAGTAGCACATTACCAACGTCTTTAAATTACATTATATAGATATTGTTTTTCAAATTAACAAAATGAGAGGGTATACAAAGATTCTTCATGGTTGGCTATGGTCTCTTGTTAAACCCTAATTCTAGATTGGAAAATCCAAAATAGAAAGGTGTTAAGACCACAGTATGATTGGAAATACTCTGAAATGTGTCATATTTGAGCAGTTTAAGCATTATTCTCTATCTTGGTTTTTTTAATAGATTACTGGCATAGCATTTGGGAAAGGAATCATAGCTTTTAGGTAGTAAAAGGGTCATGACGGCTAAAATTCCTCTTATTACTGTCTCATCACATACTCCAACCACATAATTTTCTTGACTAGTTGTTCTATTTTGTGCTAAATCACTAAATCTAGGGCATCGTTGTCTCAGGTGTGCAGCTGCAGTTCATTTATCTGGGTCTGCTGCAGTAGAATACATAATATTCCTTTCTGTTTTCTTCTTGCCCCTTCTTCAATGAAGACCCTAAAGAGAATCTCTAGATTTCCAAAACAAAGTTTCTTTTTATTTAATATTCTTTAGATAACTGGAGAAAATGCAAAGAGAATAGCAATCAGGCTCAAGAGATCAATATTTAAAATTTAGCTTTACCCCCACTTTGGGCAACAAACAAAGTTTCAACAAAGTTTTTAAATAAATATTATAGTAGCTGGCATACACTGCTATTTTATATAGTAAATTGTATACCATATATACCAATATCTAGCCCAAACTCTGACACTTAGTAAATGCTGATGGATGACTTATTATTAAAACTATGCTCACTGAGAAAAAATGAGACATAAATCTGGGTTTGCCTATGTATATTTTGTTCTTTGACACAATCATTCATATTTGAAATTATCATTTATTTTTATGATAAAAAATTAACCCTTATCATTTATCAGACTGTATATGGGTTTACCATTGTGGACAAAATGCTGTGACTATCCCTGAGATGTTCATTCTAAAATAAACTAGTGGAGAATCTACAGAGCATGTATGTTCACAATACTGTAGGGCAGCTTAACATTTATTATAACAATTAACATTTATTCAGTGCACTTTCTTGCCTGACATACTTGATTTGAAGAATAGTTATGTGAATAGGGGCAGAAGTATGTTAGCAGAGGTGATTCTGACATGTGATTTCAAGCATCTTATAGTCCTTCATCTTTAGTGTGGGTGTGCCTTTTCATTTCAGGTATAGGCTTTGCCAAAGAAGGTAAAGCAACTAAATCATGTGTGATACATATTAGGATTTCAAAATATATTCTACCAAAGAATTAATGACTCTAGAGAAATAAAATATATTTTCTTTGGTTTGAAGTCAGCTCAGAAAAAAACTCAACTTTTATCAAAATGTAATAGAGGGGAGAAGGTAAAGCAATCTTTGAAATTATATAGGGGGTGGTTGTTTAGGGAGATTTAGTGCATTAGTAGGAAAATTGAGCATTCTTAAGTGAAAGACAGTAAATGCCTAACACACTGAGAAATGAGGTAAAAAGACCAACCCCAGAGTATTCAAGTTAAAATGCCCAAGATGCACTGGGAGCCTAAGAACCTTATCTGCCATAGCCTATCAGTCAAAACACACCTGTGTTACCTGTGTTTATTCTGTGCTGGAAGATATATTAGTTAAGAATGAATTAAAGGTTAGTATATGCAAGTATTTCTTTACAGAAATACTAAATGAATTTCAAATTTGAGAAAGCCTACACAGCAACAGTAGATATTAATACCAAATTCATAAATTAATACATTTTAGCAAATATAGTTAAGATATCATATTCTAAAAAAGAGTTTTTAAAAAACCATATGATATTATTATGCTAGTAAAATCTTGATGTTCCTCCAAAACAACGTTTAGGCTTATTGTTCCAAGTGGTCAGTACTCTGGGTAAACTAAGAGGAAAATTTAATTTTGAGGAATTTCATGCAGATACCTTTTCCAGTATTTTATCTTCCCTCCTTACCAGTGAATCCACGTTGGAGCAAACATTTCTTTACATCTTTCTGTAGTTACATATTTTTCTATAGTTGTATTGGGAAAATAAAATTCTTTTTCTGAATCTTGGAATCTATATGTAAGGTCACCAAACATGAGGAATTTAAGACAAGCATCATGATTATCTATGGTGGACTTCCTTGAAAATTTATACTTCTTGAAATATAAGAAAATTACTTAAAATAAAATGTATTTCTTTGAAATACATTTCTAGATTTCTTGGGAAAAGAACTGATTAATAACATATTGATAAAATGGTAGGCAAGGGACTGAGGTTAGAATGGAACAGCTCAATTTATAAACTTATTAGAGGTGGAACCATGGGGAACTTGCTTCAGCTCTCTGGGTCTCAGTTTTCTCATTTGTAGAATGAAAGTGATAATAGTACTTATACCATAGAATTGTTATCAGAAATAAATGAGTTAATAACTATAAAGCACTTAAAAGAGTGCTTCACACATAGTGAACTTTGCATTTGTGTTAAATAAAAACATAAAGATTCCAATATTAGAAAATTAAAAATAGGATGGAGATCATCTTAGTATGTTTAGAGATTATGATACCACAGAGCACTGGCTCAACAATACATGATCTACAATGAAATATCACTATGGAATCTCTCAGTATTAATAGCCAGATGAGTCTTCTAATTACCCCCAGCTAATTAAACTGATGAGAGGAAATAAGAAAAAGAAGTGACTCAACAAAGTGAGATACAAGGACTAAATTGCCCAAGACTGATCCCTGTAGCTTGAACTCCTGGGAAGCAAGTTTGTATCCTGCAGAGCACAGTATTTTAGGAAACGAGACCCACTCAATGGAAAGCAGATACATCAAAGCACATAAGGCAGTCAATCCTGGTAGGATGCTGAGGTTGTGGGGCTAGAAGCTACATTATGAAGCCACATCATGTAGCCACTTTGCATGTCCTAGAGTTTTGATGGTGCCAGGGAAAGGACTGGTGCTCCGAGTGAGGGCAAGAGGATGCAGTTTTGCTACATCCCACTGCTGTAACACAAGACTTGTGGTCAAGCTACTGAGTATGCTGAATAGGGTGGGGCTTGTGTTTTCCTAATCAAGTATATTAAATGCTTCACAATTCAAGAGCCAACGTTCCTGTCCAAAACTCTGACATTTCTTCTTGCTCAATTCCTCTGTGCTGTCTGAGAACGAAAGAGGCTGTGGAGGAATCGTGTGTCAGCTATAGCTCTAGTGACTGAATTTTCACCTCCTATGGTTGCTGTCTGATGATTTGCCCTCATGTGCTTGACAGAAGTCTTAAGCAAAACTTAAGCTTGGTCCACTGTCTTCATTCACAGTTTCAAAAGTATTGATGAAACGTGTGGGATACAATCTTTCTCACAGTGGTGAGGTAGCAGCATTTTAGGCTACAACCCATGTTCATGCTACACTAACAGCTCAGAGTGCCACTGTGCTACATACAGAGAAACAACATTCCTTAGAAGGTGGACTTAGTGAGCTGGACCACAGAATCTCAAGAGTTTTATAGTCCATAGTGAATGATTAGAATTGAAGGGAAAAAAGGATGAAAAGTACAATAGAAGGAAGAGAAGAAGGAAGGAGGAAAATAAGAAGGAAGAAAAATGAAGGAAGCCAATTGGTATCCTGAGCATAGGAGAGATGTTTGATTAAAATGAGACTGTGAGGCCAGGCGCAGTGGTCCAAGCCTGTTATCCGAGCACTTTGGAAGGCCAAAGCAGGTGGATCACTTGAGCTCAGGAGTTCAAGACCAGTGTGAGAAACATGACGAAACCCCATCTCTACAAAAAATACAAAAATTAGCCTGGCATGGTGCTGCATGCCTGTAGTCCCAGCTACTCAGGAGGCAGAGGTGAGACGATCACTTGAACCTGGGGAGGTTGAAGCTGCAGTGAGCCATGATCGTGCCATTGCACTGCAGCCTGGGTGACAGAGAGAGACCCTGTCTCACAAAGATAAATAAATAAAAAAGAACTGTTAAAGGAATTATATCCCTGGTACCCTTGCAACTTTAGTCTTTACCATAACTGGTATAAATGTAAGGCACTGCAATACAAACGACTGCAGAAATTTCTTGAGAATGAAGTTCTGATCCATCTACTCTGTAAGAGTTTATCTAATCATTTATTCATTGAAGAAATAATTTTGAAACACTTAAAATGTTCTTGATGCTCTTCTAGGTACTGGTGAATGAAACAAAATAAAAAAGTCCTCCCTTATATAATCTGCATTTTAGCGAGAATATGCAAATAATGTTTATATGTGTATGTATATGTGGTGTGCTCACTTATCAACTATGCAATATCAGATGATAATTAATAAACAGAATCAAAAGAAAGTTGGGTAAGGGATAGAGAGGGTCATGATATTTTAACTTCAGATAATGTTATCTGAGGAGTCCCCTCTGAAAAATGTGAATGTTGAGCAAAGATCTGTAAGAAGAGTGGGAATTAATTATTTGCTACTAGGGGGAGAGTGACCTAGGTAGGGAAAACAGGTACAAAGACCCTGATATGAAAGTCAAAGCTGCAATGAATGCAAAGCAAAAAAAGCAAAATGGGGGCAGGAGAATGTTAGGAGGTGGGGAATTTAGCTAGAAGCTCAGTAATGGAGGACCCTATGTGCCATGCAGAGGAATTTTCAACAGAGAATTCATGTGACTGTAATCTCTTTTTTTTTTTTTTTTAAATTTCAACTTTTATTTCAGATTCAAGGGTACATGTGCAGGTTTGTTACATAGCGTATAGCCTGATGCTGAGGTTTGGGGTACCTACCCATGATCCCATCACCGAGGTAGTGAGCCTAGTACCCAACAGGTAGTTTTTTAGTCCATGCCTTCCTTTCTTCTTTCCCTCTCTATTAATCCTCAGGGTCTAGTGTTTGCATCTTTACGTCTATGTGTACTCAATGTTTACCTCCCATTTATAGGTAGAAACATGTGGTATTTGGTTTTCTGTTCCTGACTGTGATCTTAATAAACTGCATTTTTTTTCGAGACAGAGTCTTGCTCTGTTGCTCAGGCTTGAGTGCAGTGGTGCGATCTCGGCTTACTGCAACCTCTGCCTCCCGGGTTCAAGTGATTCTCCTGCCTCAGCCTCCTGAGTAGCTGGGATTACAGACTCCCACCACCGCACCCAGATAATTTTTGTATTTTTAGTAGAAACGGGGTTTCACCATCTTGGCCAGGCTGGTCTCGAACTCCTGACCTCGTGATCCACCTGCCTCGGCCCCCCAAAGTGCTGGGATTGTAGGTGTAAGCCACTGCGCCTGGCCTGAACTGCATTTTTAAAGGAGGACTTAGTCTGTAGAAAGAACAGACAGAATGAGACTTGAAATAGTCCTGATGTTGATGGCCTCAACCACAAGGAGGAGCACTGAAGACTGTGAGCAGTAGTTGATCCTGATTATGTTTCTAAGGCACAGCTAATAGGATTTGTTGCTAGATTGACAGGTCATGCAAAAATGTTTGTAAATACTGAGAGTTTAGGATACTTTCCTGTCACATTTTCATAAATGAGATTGGCATTTAATCTTCAAAGAGAAGATACAAATTAATTATGTTTAATATGATATTACATATGAGATCATCTGTGGCAAGAGTGCTTAGTCCAAGTTTTAGAAATTCCCTAGAATGTTAACATAGTACAATACAAAAATGCACATAACTTGATAGGAGGAATAAGAAAAGGAAAAACACAACGTATTCCTTCACACCTCTCAACAGGCTAAAATCTCGTTTTTAAAAGAAATGTACAAAAGGAAATATATTTGAAATTAGTAAGTCTTAGGAAAAATTGGATTTTTAATAACATTACTGTTTTGATAAATGATAAATAGGTAAACCAATTCAAGGAGGATGGATCCTTATGACTTGGAATGAGCAACCATCTTAGAAAAACCTTTTAAGTGTGGATTTTTTACAGTGAATAACTGTGCCTCGAAAACTGAAGAAATTGGCTCTCCTATCCTTTGATGACAGACAGACCACTGCAATAGGCTGGGCTGATTTGTCAATTTTCAGCAAATGTCTTTCAGGTACATAAAAGTGAATATGTGCTGAGATCCCCCTTCTTTTGTGGAAAGACTGAACTAAATGTGGTCAGCTCTGAAAATTTACAGATTGATAACTTTACAGTCAATTGAGCAGAATGTGGCCAAAAAATGATCCAATAATGAAATGCTAATGTTCACCCACAGATACTACTTTCTGAAGGATTCATCTAGAAGTAGATGGGGACCTGTTCTCTGAGTGAGGATGTGTTCTCTTACCCGGGCAAAACATATAGTTTTGAACGTGTCTATAGAATATCAATGGCCGACATACAGAGCTGACTAAGACAAAATGTCTGCACAGGAGGAGTAAATAATTCATCACAATTCAACATGAGAAGTGTATGGACTGTAGTAGTCTTTAGGGCTGTTTACATATTTCATACAAAGCTGTTCTCACCATTTAGTCATCTCGCAGGGCTTGAATTTTTTCATTTCCTTTGAAGTTAGCAGAGGTCATTTGAGTTACTTCATTAAAAAAAAAAAGTGAATGAAAATGATTTTGGTCACTTCCGGGTAGGGGCTCTAAGAAAGAGATCATGATTCACCATCCCCCTTTCTTCCTGCCACAGTGATTGTGTAGGCACAGTTCCTGTTGTAGCCTCCATCACCTGGGATCCTGAGTGGCTAATGAGAAGCAGAGCCCCCTTGCCAACCTCCACTGGCTATATCATGTCAGCAGAGTTCACAGGTATTGTTTCAGAGCTGCCACAAAAGTAGAAATGGTGTCATGAGATATTAGAACATAATGGCCAAACTAAAGATTTCAAAAAAGAGTCCTGGAGTTTGAGAGCTCGGAGCTGAGCCTTAACAAGTTAGTAGGAGTAAGGTGAATGGAAAGTTCTTATAGTATAAAACCAGCTGTACAGAAAAGAGAGAGAATGATGCGTTAGGAAAACTGTGCACCATGGTTCATCATGACTGGAGATCAATAAAGTGTCCATAAGCAATATTGGAAAAGTATGTAACAATCAATTCAGAGTGGACTTTTTTGACAGGCTTATTTATAGTTATTTACTTTTGTAGAGATGATTTAAGTTTTTATTAAGTGCTTGAAGCATACAAAAACATCTAAAACATAATATGATAAATACTATGTAACTGACAAATAGCTTAAAAATAAATTAAAAATATACTTAAAGCTCCCGGTATGTAAAATTATTAATTCACCTTCTTTTCATCACCACAGGGAATCATTATCCCAAATATTACTCTATGAGCAATGTAATCCTAAACAATATATATTATTATTTTATTTACTTGTAGATGATATATATCATACTGTATTGTATTATTTTTGAAATTATTCTACTTTTAAAATTAGTCTGTATTCTGACATAAGCATAAGATGCTCATTTAAAATGCTGTATAAAAATGTGGTATATATCCACTCTGGAATACTATTCAGCCTTACAAAACATGGAAACCCTGTCACTTGCAACTACATGGATGAACCTTGAAGATATTATGCTAAGTGACAAATACTACATGATCTTATTTATATGTGGAATCTAAAAACATCAAGTCATTGACACAGAGTGTGGAATAGTGATTACCAGAGGATGGGGAGGTGGAAGGGATTGGGGTGAAGTTGGGCTAAGCATACAAAATTTCACTTAGCCAGGCAGAAATAAGTTCAAGAGATGTATTGTACAATGTAGTGACTATAGTTAAAAACAATGTATTGTACACTTGAAAATTGCTACCAGAGTAGATTTTAAGTGTACGCACCACAAATGTATGAGATAATGCATATTAATTAGCTTGGTACAGACATTCTGCAATGTACACATATTTTAAAACAACATGTTGTACACCATAAATATATATAATTTTCATTTGTCAACTAAGAAATAAAAATGAGATTCTAGGGGGGGCGGAGCAAGATGGCCGAATAGGAACAGCTCCAGTCTCCAACTCCCAGCGCAAGCGACACAGAAGACCGGCGATTTCTGCATTTTCAACTGAGGTACTGGGTTCATCTCACTGGGGAGTGCCAGACGATCAGTGCTGGTCAGCTGCTGCAGCCCGACCAGCGAGAGCTGAAGCAGGGCGAGGCATTGCCTCACCTGGAAAGCGCAAGGGGGAAGGGAATCCCTTTTCCTAGCCAGGGGAACTGAGACACACAACACCTGGAAAATCGGGTAACTCCCACCCCAATACTGCGCTTTAAGCAGACAGGCACACCAGGAGATCATATCCCACACCTGGCCGGGAGTGTCCCACACCCACGGAGCCTCCCTCATTGCTAGCACAGCAGTCTGTGATCTACCGGCAAGGCAGCAGCGAGGCTGGGGGAGGGGCGCCCGCCATTGCTGAGGCTTAAGTAGGTAAACAAAGCTGCTGGGAAGCTCGAACTGGGTGGAGCTCACAGCAGCTCAAGGAAACCTGCCTGTCTCTGTAGACTCCACCTCTGGGGACAGGGCACAGTAAATAATAACAAACACAGCAGCTCTGCAGATGCAAACGACTCTGTCTGACAGCTTTGAAGAGAGCAGTGGATCTCCCAACACGGAGGTTGAGATCTGAGAAGGGACAGACTCCCTGCTCAAGTGGGTCCCTGACCCCTGAGTAGCCTAACTGGGAGACATCCCCCACTAGGGGCAGTCTGACACCCCACACCTCACAGGGTGGAGTACACCCCTGAGAGGAAGCTTCCAAAGCAAGAATCAGACAGGTACACTCGCTGTTCAGAAATATTCTATCTTCTGCAGCCTCTGCTGCTGATACCCAGGCAAACAGGGTCTGGAGTGGACCTCAAGCAATCTCCTACAGCTACAACCTACAGCTGAGGATCCTGACTGTTAGAAGGAAAACTATCAAACAGGAAGGACACCTACACCAAAACCCCATCAGTACATCACCATCATCAAAGACCAGAGGCAGATAAAACCACAAAGATGGGGAAAAAGCAGGGCAGAAAAGCTGGAAATTCAAAAAATAAGAGCGCTTCTCCCCCGGCAAAGGAGCGCAGCTCATCGCCAGCAACGGATCAAAGCTGGACGGAGAATGACTTCGACGAGATGAGAGAAGAAGGCTTCAGTCCATCAAATTTCTCAGAGCTAAAGGAGGAATTACGTACCCAGCGCAAAGAAACTAAAAATCTTGAAAAAAAAGTGGAAGAATTGATGGCTAGAGTAATTAATGCAGAGAAGCTCACAAACGAAATGAAAGAGACGAAAACCATGGCACGAGAAATACGTGACAAATGCACAAGCTTCAGTAACCGTCTCGATCAACTGGAAGAAAGAATGTCAGCGATGGAGGATCAAATGAATGAAATGAAGCGAGAAGAGAAACCAAAAGAAAAAAGAAGAAAAAGAAATGAACAAAGCCTGCAAGAAGTATGGGATTATGTAAAAAGACCAAATCTACGTCTGATTGGGGTGCCTGAAAGTGAGGGGGAAAATGGAACCAAGTTGGAAAACACTCTTCAGGATATCATCCAGGAGAACTTCCCCAACCTAGTAGGGCAGGCCAACATTCAAATCCAGGAAATACAGAGAACGCCACAAAGATACTCCTCGAGAAGAGCAACTCCAAGACACATAATTGCCAGATTCACCAAAGTTGAAATGAAGGAAAAAATCTTAAGGGCAGCCAGAGAGAAAGGTCGGGTTACCCACAAAGGGAAGCCCATCAGACTAACAGCAGATCTCTCGGCAGAAACTCTTCAAGCCAGAAGAGAGTGGGGGCCAATATTCAACATTCTTAAAGAAAAGAATTTTAAACCCAGAATTTTATATCCAGCCAAACTAAGTTTCATAAGTGAAGGAGAAATAAAATCCTTTACAGATAAGCAAATGCTTAGACATTTTGTCACCACTAGGCCTGCCTTACAAGAGACCCTGAAGGAAGCACTAAACATGGAAAGGAACAACCGGTACCAGCCATTGCAAAAACATGCCAAAATGTAAAGACCATCAAGGCTAGGAAGAAACTGCATCAACTAACGAGCAAAATAACCAGTTAATATCATAATGGCAGGATCAAGTTCACACATAACAATCTTAACCTTAAATGTAAATGGACTAAATGCTCCAATTAAAAGACACAGACTGGCAAACTGGATAAAGAGTCAAGACCCATCAGTCTGCTGTATTCAGGAGACCCATCTCACACGCAGAGACATACATAGGCTCAAAATAAAGGGATGGAGGAAGATTTACCAAGCAAATGGAGAACACAAAAAAGCGGGGGTTGCAATACTAGTCTCTGATAAAACAGACTTTAAACCATCAAAGATCAAAAGAGACAAAGAAGGCCATTACATAATGGTAAAGGGATCAATTCAACAGGAAGAGCTAACTATCCTAAATATATATGCACCCAATACAGGAGCACCCAGATTCATAAAGCAAGTCCTTAGAGACTTACAAAGAGACTTAGACTCCCATACAATAATAATGGGAGACTTCAACACTCCACTGTCAACATTAGACAGATCAACGAGACAGAAAGTTAACAAGGATATCCAGGAATTGAACTCATCTCTGCAGCAAGCAGACCTAATAGACATCTATAGAACTCTCCACCCCAAATCAACAGAATATACATTCTTCTCAGCACCACATCGTACTTACTCCAAAATTGACCACGTAATCGGAAGTAAAGCACTCCTCAGCAAATGTACAAGAACAGAAATTATAACAAACTGTCTCTCAGACCACAGTGCAATCAAATTAGAACTCAGGACTAAGAAACTCAATCAAAACCGCTCAACTACATGGAAACTGAACAACCTGCTCCTGAATGACTACTGGGTACATAACGAAATGAAGGCAGAAATAAAGATGTTCTTTGAAACCAATGAGAACAAAGATACAACATACCAGAATCTCTGGGACACATTTAAAGCAGTGTGTAGAGGGAAATTTATAGCACTAAATGCCCACAAGAGAAAGCAGGAAAGATCTAAAATTGACACTCTAACATCGCAATTAAAAGAACTAGAGAAGCAAGAGCAAACACATTCGAAAGCTAGCAGAAGGCAAGAAATAACTAAGATCAGAGCAGAACTGAAGGAGATAGAGACACAAAAAACCCTCCAAAAAATCAATGAATCCAGGAGTTGGTTTTTTGAAAAGATCAACAAAATTGACAGACCACTAGCAAGACTAATAAAGAAGAAAAGAGAGAAGAATCAAATCGACGCAATTAAAAATGATAAAGGGGATATCACCACCGACCCCACAGAAATACAAACTACCATCAGAGAATACTATAAACACCTCTACGCAAATAAACTGGAAAATCTAGAAGAAATGGATAATTTCCTGGACACTTACACTCTTCCAAGACTAAACCAGGAAGAAGTTGAATCCCTGAATAGACCAATAGTAGGCTCTGAAATTGAGGCAATAATTAATAGCCTACCAACCAAAAAAAGTCCAGGACCAGATGGATTCACAGCTGAATTCTACCAGAGGTACAAGGAGGAGCTGGTACCATTCCTTCTGAAACTATTCCAATCAATAGAAAAAGAGGGAATCCTCCCTAACTCATTTTATGAGGCCAACATCATCCTGATACCAAAGCCTGGCAGAGACACAACAAAAAAAGAGAATTTTAGACCAATATCCCTGATGAACATCGATGCAAAAATCCTCAATAAAATACTGGCAAACCGGATTCAGCAGCACATCAAAAAGCTTATCCACCATGATCAAGTGGGCTTCATCCCTGGGATGCAAGGCTGGTTCAACATTCGCAAATCAATAAACATAATCCAGCATATAAACAGAACCAAAGACAAGAACCACATCATTATCTCAATAGATGCAGAAAAGGCTTTTGACAAAATTCAACAGCCCTTCATGCTAAAAACGCTCAATAAATTCGGTATTGATGGAACGTACCTCAAAATCATAAGAGCTATTTATGACAAACCCACAGCCAATATCATAATGAATGGGCAAAAACTGGAAAAATTCCCTTTGAAAACTGGCACAAGACAGGGATGCCCTCTCTCACCACTCCTATTCAACATAGTGTTGGAAGTTCTGGCTAGGGCAATCAGGCAAGAGAAAGAAATCAAGGGGATTCAGTTAGGAAAAGAAGAAGTCAAATTGTCCCTGTTTGCAGACGACATGATTGTATATTTAGAAAACCCCATTGTCTCAGCCCAAAATCTCCTTAAGCTGATCAGCAACTTCAGCAAAGTCTCAGGATACAAAATTAATGTGCAAAAATCGCAAGCATTCTTATACACCAGTGACAGTCAAACAGAGAGCCAAATCAGGAATGAACTTCCATTCACAATTGCTTCAAAGAGAATAAAATACCTAGGAATCCAACTTCCAAGGGATGTAAAGGACCTCTTCAAGGAGAACTACAAACCACTGCTCAGTGAAATCAAAGAGGACACAAACAAATGGAAGAACATACCATGCTCATGGATAGGAAGAATCAATATCGTGAAAATGGACATACTGCCCAAGGTAATTTATAGATTCAATGCCATCCCCATCAAGCTACCAATGAGCTTCTTCACAGAATTGGAAAAAACTGCTTTAAAGTTCATATGGAACCAAAAAAGAGCCCGCATCTCCAAGACAATCCTAAGTCAAAAGAACAAAGCTGGAGGCATCACGCTACCTGACTTCAAACTATACTACAAGGCTACAGTAACCAAAACAGCATGGTACTGGTACCAAAACAGAGATATAGACCAATGGAACAGAACAGAGTCCTCAGAAATAATACCACACATCTACAGCCATCTGATCTTTGACAAACCTGAGAGAAACAAGAAATGGGGAAAGGATTCCCTATTTAATAAATGGTGCTGGGAAAACTGGCTAGCCATAAGTAGAAAGCTGAAACTGGATCCTTTCCTTACTCCTTATACGAAAATTAATTCAAGATGGATTAGAGACTTAAATGTTAGACCTAATACCATAAAAATCCTAGAGGAAAACCTAGGTAGTACCATTCAGGACATAGGCATGGGCAAAGACTTCATGTCTAAAACACCAAAAGCAACGGCAGCAAAAGCCAAAATTGACAAATGGGATCTCATCAAACTAAAGAGCTTCTGCACAGCAAAAGAAACTACCATCAGAGTGAGCAGGCAACCTACAGAATGGGAGAAAATTTTTGCAATCTACTCATCTGACAAAGGGCTAATATCCAGAACCTACAAAGAACTCAAACAAATTTACAAGAAAAAAACAAACAACCCCATCCAAAAGTGGGCAAAGGATATGAACAGACATTTCTCAAAAGAAGACATTCATACAGCCAACAGACACATGAAAAAATGCTCATCATCACTGGCCATCAGAGAAATGCAAATCAAAACCACAATGAGATACCATCTCACACCAGTTAGAATGGCGATCATTCAAAAGTCAGGAAACAACAGGTGCTGGAGAGGATGTGGAGAAATAGGAACACTTTTACACTGTTGGTGGGATTGTAAACTAGTTCAACCATTATGGAAAACAGTATGGCGATTCCTCAAGGATCTAGAACTAGATGTACCATATGACCCAGCCATCCCATTACTGGGTATATACCCAAAGGATTATAAATTATGCTGCTATAAGGACACATGCACACGTATGTTTATTGCAGCACTATTCACAATAGCAAAGACTTGGAATCAACCCAAATGTCCATCAGTGACAGATTGGATTAAGAAAATGTGGCACATATACACCATGGAATACTATGCAGCCATAAAAAAGGATGAGTTTGTGTCCTTTGTAGGGACATGGATGCAGCTGGAAACCATCATTCTTAGCAAACTATCACAAGAACAGAAAACCAAACACTGCATGTTCTCACTCGTAGGTGGGAACTGAACAATGAGATCACTTGGACTCGAGAAGGGGAACATCACACACCGGGGCCTATCATGGGGAGGGGGGGAGGGGGGAGGGATTGCATTGGGAGTTATACCTGATGTAAATGACGAGTTGATGGGTGCAGCACACCAACATTGCACAAGTATACATATGTAGCAAACCTGCACGTTGTGCACATGTACCCTACAACTTGAAGTTTAATAATAATAAATAAATTAAAAAAAAAAAAAAAGAAATAAAAATGAAATACTGTATAGTACTCCATTATTTGAATACAATAATTTTTCTCTTTATTGTCCCACAATATGGCATTTAGATCATACACTATTACAAACTCTGGTACACCAAACATTTTGTAAGTATCTCCTACACATATGCAAGACATTATCTAGAATGTATACCTGCACGTGAAATCACTGATTCTAAGGGTATGCAAATCTTGAATTTAACTAGATACTACTAAATGAAGAGAAGAATTTAGACTTATCCCAGAAGCCAAAGGAAACTCTTGAAGTATATTTAAGCAAGGCCATCAACATGATCAGATTTTGTTTTAGAAATTTGTAGCAGAATATGCAGACTTAATTAGGCTTGGGCAAAAATTTATGAAGATGTGAACTAAGGCAAGGTTCAAAGCAGTAGAAAAAAATAGGAAAATCACAAGACATTAGGTAGCTAAATGAGGAAGAGAGAAATAGTACATTCGGTTTTTATTAGCAGGCCTGTACTCTGTTCCTGCTCCTGTTTCTGAGTTTCTTCATGCACTTAGGTAAATTATTATTTATCTTTCTTCATATTTTTTTTTAGTGAAAGGCAGAGAGCTATTTTGTTTGGCCAACCCACTGCACGTAAGACATCTTTTTAGGGTATTTGTGAAAGCATATTATAATGTTGGAGTTACTCTTTTAAAGTCAGATTCTTCTCCTTCTCCTTCTCCTTCTCCTTCTTCTTACTACTATTAGTGAGATAGGGTCTCATTCTGTCACCCAGGCTGTAATACAGCAGCACAATCTTGGCTCACTGCAATCTCCACATCCCCAGGCTTAAGTGATCCTCCCACCTCAGCCTCCCAAGTAGCTGGAATTACAGGTACATACCACCGCACCTGGCTATTTTTTTGTTTTCGTTTTTGGGATTTTTAGTAGAGACGGGGGTTCACCATGTTGCCCAGGCTGGTCTCCAGTTTCCAAGCTCAACAGACTTGCCTGCTCTGGGATTATAGGCATGCGCCCTAAATTTAAATCTATGTGTGACCTCTCCTTCCTCTGTTTCTTTTTCTATTTAACAGAGATAATAATAATATTCACTTCACTGGATTGTCATTAATATTAATATAATATTTAGAGAACATATAGAAGTTACTGACAAGGATTAGCTATTTTTATTATTTTAATTCCTGAATCAAACTTGAAAGTAGATGATAGCATCCCCTAGTAAGAATACTGAGATCTAGAAAATTTGATTAAACTACCCAGAAGTTCAACTAGAAATCAGGAGATTTAGGATTTGAAAATGATGTTGTTTCCACTAAGGTACATTCCCCATAGCTTCTTCCCTATTTATCAGGTCCCTATTCCATTTTTTTTCCCCCCACAGGAATCAAGTAGATTGATTACACTGGACAATTTTTCTTTAAGTTTAATGGATTGCTCTTATTTTCCTCTTTGTTCTACCATTGCTCTATAGTTTATTAATTAATTATTCCTCCAAATATAATTTATACTTTTTTCACTTTTGAAGAAGGCAATTTAGATTTTATAGCTTTTATATGAAGTTCTTAGGATAAAGTCTGACTTGCGTGGATTTTCAAACTTTAACCCTTACCTCCTGCCAGATGAGGGAAAACAATGTTATTGTTTACCATTGCGTAAATGGGAGAGTTAGAGGGCATAGAAGTTGTGCACTAATACAAACTTATACTCTGTAACAATCAATTTGAATATGAAAATATAGAATGTGCTTAGTTAGCAAAAGATTTACAAAGAAAAACATACATGTTTTTGGTTATGCTAACAAGGTAGTAAAGTTAATCGTGCCAGTGACTCAGAAGAATGGGTAGAAATAAGGATTAATTGAACACTTTTACTGATGAGCAAAAAAGCCCAAAATATACACCCATATATTTATGATTTTTTTTTTCTGTCTAATGTACGTTAGGGGATCGCCAGTAATTTTATTTGCAACTGTTTACTTTAAAAATTTAAAAATTTGTGGTAAAACACATGGTAGGTTACTTCATGTGGGTGCAGCTTTCAAGTAAAAGGATGTCTTTATATTAGCTAATATTGGTGGCAATACTGGGCAATATCTGGAGACATTTTGATTGCCACAATTATAAGAGAGTGCTACTGGCATCCAGTGAATAGAGACCAAAGATGCTGCTAAACATCATAGAATAGACATGAAACTCCTCCCAGCAAAGAATTATCCATGCCAATGTTTCAATGATGTGGAGATTAAGAAAACCTGTCCTGTATTTATGGCAGGTCGAAATTTCATATCACCCTAACTTTTGATCACAAAGCTGTTTATCGTGGAATTATCTTGAATTTTTGGCCTTTCAACGTCAGCCTGATCCCAAAGCAGAACACATTAACAGGACAATTTTAGGATGCCAGGTGTTAAAATCATACAGTTTAAAAATAACAGTAATAAACAGGGGTACCGCTACTCAGTTACAATCAGAACATTGATAAATACTCATTGCTCATAATGTCCCATTGGCATTAAAGCATGATATGATAAATGATCACATAGTTAATTACTTTGCTACAGCTTCAACGTTTAAATATACAGTTTTGGAAGCAATTAATCCAAAGTGGATTCGTGTTTAGGCAGGCTTGTGATAAATAAAATGTCAACAATGGCATAGAAATCTAGCTGCTCTCAGCATAGGTAGTTTATCCTACACATGAATATACTGTGTTCTTTACATTTCTCATTTTTGTCATTGTCACCAACATTATAAAGAACAATGAGCATTGTTTAGACAAAAAATAAATCTACCTTGTTTTCCCTAACCCACCTAACTGAAATTGATTTCTCTTGTATTTCCAAAGTAATGTTTTTATGACTCCATATCAAAGAGGCTAATAGCTGGATCATGATATGTATGTCTACATCATACGTATCATGAAGTATATCTCATTTATTCCTCACCATTTCTCACTGCATTATTGCATTTGATCTGTCCTCCCTCCAACACATTGTGCACATCATCAGTTATCATAAATACAAACGCAGAGCTCTCAGCATGTTAGTCACATATGTTAAAACTACAAATTTCATCCCCTTGTCAATAGAATGTTTAGTGAGGCACGAAAAAATTATTTTCTTTTGGGTAACAACCTAACTATCCAGCTTTATCCCGAAATAGTTTCCTTCCCTCTCCTTTACCTTTTAAATTGATTTAAGAGTTTTCATTTTTGGACAAATCAGCCTATTATTTTTTCATGTACATACTATTTTCTCTCACTCGATGGCTTCTTTTGCACTCGCTCTCTAAGTAATTTACTTTTCAAGGCCCAGCTCAAATAACATCTTCTTTGGGTATCCTGCCTCTACTTCACACTGTGGCTACATCCTGTTCCCTTTTGTTTCATAAGTTCATAGCCATTTTGTTACTTATAGTTAGTCTTCTTCATTTTTCTCTGTTTCTGTAGTCTATGGTTTTCTATGTTTGGGGATCAGTTAATAAAAACTTCTAAGTCATTTATTTCATCCTTTTCTATGATTAACTTTCATCAAAGCATCTACCATTTGGGAAAAAACAATGTCACACTATTTGTTGTTGTGACATTCCTGTGGTCATCAAAAGATAAAGGATTCAAGTAACACAGGACAGATTATACTCCTACTGGTCCCTGGCTCACCAACTGGGTACTATAGGATAGAAATAATATCCAATCACAAAGTCACAATTTTAATTTGTGGAGGAGACAGTCACAATTTTTCTTCTCAGTATATGTTGTACAATAATGTTGATGAATTAACATTGCATTTGATGAATTTTCAGCTAATTGTAAGGGGTATTATAAAAACGATTTTGAATGGAAGGTGGTTATTATTACTTCAAAAGTGTTTCAGAAAGCATTAACATTAAGTGCATATTGATAGAAAGGGAACATGCATTTTAGTCACTTAATATATTTCTAATACCAACTAGAAGTGGCATAAAATAAGCTATCAATATTGAATAAATGCTCTAGCAACATAAATTATAAATTTTAAGTGACTGGCATAAAATATGCATAAAACATGGTGCTTATTAGTAGTCTTACACAGTTTCCTTTCTAAGAAACCATTAATACTGCGATGACCTTAGGTATACAGTAATAAGCTTTAGAGAGAGCCATCCATTAAGCCATTCTAAATTTAACTAACATAGAGTAAATTCCACAATTAGAGATGTTCCTGCACACACAAACTTGGCCTGAAGAAATTTTAGGTGAAAAAATATTCTGTGAAATCGAGGGGAACCTCAACGTGATGTAAGAAAACCCTTTAGTTCCTTCTGCTCTGTCTCCTGATTTATCACTATCATTTGCTCAATATCTAAAGTTAATGAAATAATCTATACAACAAACCCCCAAGTCACAGGTTTACCTACATAACAAATCTGCACACGTAGCCCTGAACTTAAAGTTAAAATAAAAAAACTAAACTTTTCTCCTTTTTCTTTTCCTTTTTTCCTATTCTGTTCTATACAAAATGATTTTTTTCACTGACGTCACAGAGGAAATTCTCTGAGAATTACAGTTAACCAGACATAAGTTTAGAATTCCAGCTCCCCCAAATCTTGCTAGGGGTGTGATCCCAGTAAATTACAAAACCTTACTAAAACCCAGTATCCCTAGCTATAAAATGGGAATACAACAGAAACTGCACCATGGGATTGCCATAAGCATGGAATGGAATGTGCCTAGAATTCCCTTATACAGTCATGGTTCAATAAACAAATGAGTGTTATTGTCTTGTTTTCTCTTCCTTCTTGTTTTTTGTAGTTTAGACTCAAGGCAAGTAGTATTTTCAAACTAAGCACAATTTTATGGTTGATGTTTTCTCTGTTATAACAAGTTGAGATGAATTTATAATTCTAGTATTTTATTTATATGTAAGATACAGATTGTTTAAGCAATATTACTTAATAACTACTCTGTAGAGTAGTTATTAACTACTCTAGCACTGTCTAATACATTAGCTACTAGGCACAGGTGGTAACTGAGCATACAAAATGCAGGTAGTCTAAATTGAGACGTGCTGTGAGTGCACAAGATGCATCAGATCTTAAAGACTTATGAAAAATATAAAATATCTCATTTCTTAATTACATGGTAAAATAATTTGTATATATTGAGTTAAATAAAATATATTATTAAAATTAATTTAGTCAGCATCACTTACCTGTTTAAGTCATGTTTTCTAGAAAACAAAAACTGCATATGTGTCTTGCATTACATTTCTTTTGGGCTGCTTTAGGAAACTGTGATATAACAATACTCTCTGAAAGACAGATTAGAAGATATAATGCCATTATACCTTTGGTTGGAAGGGATCTAAAAGCTCATCCACTCCAACGACCCATTTTTTAGTAACAGGAAGTTAAATATAAAGACTTAATTAGATTTAGATTCATTGTTTTCCTTTGGCCTGAGTACATAGTCTGTGTATCCTCATAGTAACTTATGTCAGGAGATGTGTAATGTTTACTGTTTCATTTGGCTTAATGTAAAAATGAGCAAAGGGTTCAGGTTTGGGCTGCCTGATTTTTTCAGAGAAAATGCCCTAACATCTCTACGTTTACTAATGTTTACCTTCTGGCTCAATCAGAATCCAGCCAAAAAACTGAGCCACTCTATTGTGGTAGTAAAGGATTTATTAGGATGTGACCTGTATAAACGAGGGAGGAACCGGAAAGGCAAAATCTGGAGGGATGGTGGCAGTACTAAAACAACAGCCAGTAACTAGTCACCTGGAAATGCTATGGCAAGGATACCACAGAAGTCAAGAGTGGCTAGACGATGAGGTTAAATAAAAAGAGGGCTTAGAGAAAGGTCATAGAGAATCTGAGAACCCCATGCCTTTGTGTCCGGAATTGGTTCCTTCCGGTGGGTTTTTGGTCTCACTGACTTCAAGAATGAAGCTGCTGACCCTCGCAGTGAGTGTTACAGTTCTTACAGATGATGTGCCTGGAGTTTGTTCCTTCAGACGTTCAGATGTGTCCAGTGTTTCTTCCTTCTGGTGGGTTCGTGCTCTTGCTGACTTCAGGAGTGAAGCCACAGACCTTCCCAGTGAGTGTTACAGCTCATAAAGGTAGTACAGACCCAAAGAGTGAGGAGCAGCAAGATTTACTGTGAAGAGCGAAAGAATAAAGCTTCCACAGCATGGAAAAGGACCCAAGCAGGTTGCCACTGCTGGCTCCAGTAGCCAGCTTTTATTCCCTTAATTGGCCCCACCCACATCCTGCTGACTGGTCCATTTTTACAGAGCACTGATTGGTCCGTTTTACAGAGTGCCAATTGGTCTGTTTTTACAGAGTGCTGATTGGTGCGTTTACAAAACTTTAGCTAGACACAGAGTGCGACTGGTGCATTTACAATCCTTTACCTAGACAGAAAAGTTCTCCAAGTCCCCACCTGACCCAGGAAGTCCAGCTGGCTTCACCTCTCAATCCCCCCTCCAAACAGGACACCCCAACTGCTGTTGGGAATTGGCCGATGACCACTCCAGCTACTTCCTGCTGGGTAGGGGCGAAGAAGGGGCCCTGCAGTTGTAGTGTCCTCCAGAGGGGAACTCCTTAGGCCAGTGAAAGGGCCAGTGGGTTGGTCCAGGGGTCCTCTGTAGAAGTTGTTAGTTTAGCTCATTTGAGGTTTCATTTGTAAGACCATCTGTAGCTTGACGGCCTCATTTCTAGAGGAAACAAATTTGACAAGGAGGTTAAAAATACAGGGCCTGAAGGCCAGTAATAGCAAGATGTCTGCCACAGGACCTAGAAAGGGGAGAAGCCATGTTGCCCAACTCCAGAGGATGGTATAAGAGTTTGAAAGGCATTGTCTGATTTCAGAAGACTTTTCCTTTAAATGCTAGGTGGCATCTTGTACTATCCCTGATTGGTTAGTGTAAAAACAACACTCTTCCCCTAAGAAGCTGCAGAGTCCTCCTTTCTCAGCAGTGAGGAGGTCTAGGCCTCAGCGGTTTTGGAGAGTCACTGCTGCCAAAGAGTCTATTTGGGATTGCAGTTACTATCCTTACTGGATAGATTTTGTTATTTCTTGCAAACTGTCTGAGAAATCCTTTGAGAGTGTGTGGTAGTAGGATAATGAAGTACATAAACTGGTTATTCCAGTTCCTGTAGTGGTGGCCATTTCTAACCCTATAAGCAGGGGTATTAGTTGTATGACTCTGCGCTGATGGACTTGAGCTTTGAGGGGCACTGATAGGGTCTGATTTCCATAAGATTAGAAGTTAGGATAATATAGGTTACACTGTTAACTTTTAGCAAACTTTACTGTTGTTGAAAACCTTGTCAGTTTGGGATTTCAATTATTCTTTGCTATTAGTAAGACCTTGTTTAGTCCATATTAACTTCAAATTGGTATAGATGGCTCCTTCCTGATTCTGTAGGTACTTTAAGGTTTGGCTGAGTGCAAACAGCTTGCATGTTTGAGCAGACCAATTATTAGGCAATTTTCCTAACTCTGCTTCTATAAGAGTTTCCTTATCACTTACTGAACACCCATTGTGTCTTTTTCCTTAATCACCCAGGGGAACCATCTATCATCCTGTCCTAAAGGGAGTTCCTCCTATATCTGGTCGGTCCTTCAGATTTAGATTCCCTCTTAGGAAACCTGCTGGGTTAAGGATTTTTGATAGGAAGGCTACGGGTTGTCAGTGGCCTCAGTGCTTTTGGGCTATCCCCTTGTTTACACTGACAACAAGGTGGTATTGAAGTGTTATAGGGTTACAGAGAAGACCTTCAATTATCAATTATAGGTTTTAAATTTACCCTGGCTCTTAAAGGAATAGGGTACACTATTTATTCTTTACTACTTCTATCGCTTTCTCTCTCTTTGACTCCTTTGTCTCTTCCTCTCTTTCCTTCTCTCTTTGACTTTTTGTCTCATCCACTCAGTCTCTCTCTTTGACTTTCTGCCTCTCTCTTCCTCTCTGTCTCCTTCTCTTTGACTTCCTATCTCTCTCTCTCTCTGTCTGTCTCTTTTTGACTTTCTGTCTCTCTCTTCCTCTCTTTCCTTCTGACTTTGACTTTCTCTCTTTCTCTCTGTTGGTCTTTCCCTGCCTCTGCCAGCCACTTATGCTGCGGTTCTCCCCTCTCCTTCCCCTTTGTGATGGCTTCAGCAGTATAAGGCTTCCTCCTCCTTAAGTTTTTGCACTGAGTGCAATAACTCCATGATTTCCTTGTGGTATTTAATGGGGATTTCCCCAGAGGTTAGGAACTCCCTTTCTTTCCATGGAAATGAAGGATTAGATAAGCATACTTGCTATCTGTATACACGTTTATTCTTTTTCCCTTTCCCAGTTCTAAGGCTCGGGTAAATGCCACTAGTTCTGCTAACTGGGCGCTGGTCCCTGGGGGAAGAGGCTTACTTTTAAGTACGGTTACATCACTAACTATGGCATAACCTGCCCTTCATATCCCATTCTCCACAAATGAACTTCCATCGGTATACAGGTTAAGGTCAGGATTAGCTAAGGGGACTTCTAAGAGATCCTCTCGGGCAGTGTAAGTCTGGACTATAATTTGTTGGCCGTCATGCTCCATTGGTTCCCCATCCTCTGGGAGAAAAGTGGCAGGGTTGAGGGCCATGCATGTACGTATTTGAAGCACTGGTCCCACAAGGAGTAGTGCCTGGTATCTAAATAGATGGTTATCTGATAGCCATAAACTTCCTTTGGCACCTAGTAAGCCATTTACATCATGAGTAGTCCAGACAGTGCGATCCTTTCCTTGTATTATTTTGATAACCTCTGACACTAACACAGCCGCCGCCGCAACTACTCTTGAAGAGTGAGGCCAGCCTTTTGCTACTCCATCAATTTCCTTACTTAGGTATGCCACTGGTTGTGGGGTTATCTCACGAGTCTGAGTAAGGACTCCAAGAGCTATCCCTGCTCTCTCTGTGACGTATAAAGAGAAGTTTTGTCCTGTGCGAAGGCTTAAAGCTGGAGCTTGTACTAGGGCCTTCTTTAAGGTTTTGAAGGCTGTTTCTGCCCCTGTTTCCCATTCTACTAAATGAGTATTTGCTCTCTGGGTCTCCTTCATTAGAGTACATAGGGGCCTGGCTATCTCGCTGTATCTGGGGATCCATGGCTGGCAAATGTCGGTGATTCCAAGGAACCCCCACAACTCTTTTAATGTCTTAGGGTGAGGATAAGCCAGTATAGGCTGTATAGCCAGTATAGGCTGTATTTGTTCCTTGCTGAGGGCCCTGGTCCTTCTGGCTATTTAACCTGCTATAAGCAAATTATTAGGCAATTTTCTTTGACCTAAACACCTTGTACCCTTGATTAGCTAGAAAGTTCAAGAGATCTAGAGTAGCATGCTGGCTGAGGCTTCCAAACTGGTAGCCAAGAGTAAATCACCCACATACTGAAGGATCAGAGTGCCTGGACTTGAGAAGTGGCCTAGACCTTGGGCCAGTGCCTGACCAAACAGATGAGGGCTATCCCTAAACCCTTGAGGCAAGACGGTCCACATAAGTTGAGACATGTGGTCTGTGGGATCCTCAAAAGCAAAGAAAAACTGGGAGTCAGAGTGCAGTGAAATACAGAAGAAGGCATCCTTGAGGTGCAGAACAATGAACCATTCTGCTTCCTCTGGTATTTGAGAGAGCAGGGTATAGGGGTTGGGTACAACTGGATATAGAGGAATTACTGCCTCACTGATGAGTCTAAGATCTTGCACTAGTCTCCACTGACCATTCGCTTTTTTGTACTCCTAAAATTGGGGTGTTGCAGGGACTGCTGCATTTCCTTACTAAGCCTTGAGCTTTTAAATGTTTAATAATATCCGTAATCCTTTATGAATGTCAGGCCTTAAGGGATATTGCCTTTGATAAGGAAAAGTGGTGGGATGTTTTAGTCTGATTTGGACTGGGTGGGCATTTTTGCCCTTCCAAATTGTCCTTCCAATGCCCAGACTTCAGGGCTGATTCCCTCCTCAAGTAGGAGACAAGAAATGGGTAACTTGTTCCCCATATTCACGTAGATAATAGCTCCAGTTTTGGCTAATATATCCCTCCCTAATAAGGGTGTGGGACTTTCAGGCATGACAAGAAAGGCATGTGGAAAGAGCAAAGTCTCCAATTACAACTGAGGACGTGGGAGAAATACCTGGTTACAGGCTGTCCCAGGATGCCTCGGATGTTAATGGACCTTGAGGACAGTTGTCCAGGACAAGAGATTAACACTGAGAAGGCCATGTCAGTGTGCAGGAGGAAGTCAATCTCCTGGCCCTCAACGGTTAAACATACCCGGGACTCAGTGAGGGTGATGACATGAGCTGATGCTTGTCCCAGGCACCCTCAGTCCTGTTGTTGGATCATCTGGTTGGGGGCTTCTGGCCCAGAGAACTTTTGTCCTCTGGGGCAGCGTGCCTTCCAGATTGCCTTGTAATAGTGGACATGGGTGAGGAGGCAGCTTCTCGTTGGACAATCTTTTTTAAAGTGTCCTTGTAAGCCACACTGATAACCAGCCCTACCGGGTGATTGGCCTGCTCCATTTCTGTCCTCTGAACCACCAAGGTTTGTTTGTCTGAGAGCCCCGACTAAGGTTGCAGCCTTTCTCTGGTCTCGCTTTTCCCATTGGGCCTGTTCTTCTTTGTCCCTATTATAGAACATCGAGGTTGCTAGGTTTAAAAGTGCCTCCAGATTTTGTTCAGGGCCAAAGGCTTGCTTTTGAAGCCTTCTCCTGATATCTGTGGCTGATTGGGTAATAAACTTACCTATTAGAATCAATTGACCCTCTAGTGAGTCGGGTGACAGGGGAATGTATTTTCTTAAGGCCTCCCATAACAGCTCGAGGAAGGCAGAAGGATTTTCTTCCTTTCCCTGAGTTATGGTGGACACCACTGAATAATTCATGGGCTTTTTCCTAATTCTCCTTAGTCTGTCTAGAACACAGGTCAATAGATGTTTACAACTCCAGTCCCCATGATCTGAACTGAGGTCCCAGTGGGGATCCATACTGGGGATGGCTTGCTGGCCGGTAGGGAATTTGTTCCTTTCTTTGGCTGTCATTCTATCATTTACTTGACTAAGATACCAGCTATCTCCAAACTCTTGGGCTGCAACTAAAGCTGCATTCTTTTCATTAAAGGCCAGGGTTTGATCTACCAATAGCATGACATCTCTCCAAGTGAGATTGAAGGTTTGCCCTAGACCCTGTAGGACATCTACGTACCTATTGGGATCATCTGAAAACTTCCCCAGGTCTGCCTTGATCTGCTTTTAATCAGAGAGGGAGAAGGGGACATGTACCCGGGTTGGGCCAAATTATCATCCCCCTACAGCTTGAAGGGGACATAACCAATAGCCCAGGTTTTTTTTTTTTTTTTTTTTTTTTGGTCTTTTAGAGGTTTCTTTGCTTATTTCCTTCTGGGCAGGGGAGATTAGAGGAAGTTTATCATTAATAGGAAGGGGAGCCATAGGGAAGCTAGGATATGGGGGTAAGCTGAAAGGTCCTCCTGTGGGATGTAAATTGCAAGCTTTGCATAGTTTTGTATTCTCCTTCAATGAAAAGAAAGCTTGGACATAAGGTATTTTACTCCATTTGCCTTCCCTCTTACAGAAAAGGTCAAGGGGCAGAATAGTATTGTAATTTATACTTCCCTCAGGTGACCATTTTTCCCCATCAGAGAGAGAATATTGGGGCCAGGCCATAGTACAGAAAAAATGAGCCACCTCTTTTTCAGAGTATGCATGTCAAATTCGTCCCAGTGGCTTAGGATGCATTTCAAGGGTGAGCCTGTTGATGCCTCAGTGTTTCCCATCTGAAAGACAAAACCAACAATGGTTTTGATTTGTTTTGTTTCTCCCCCTGCCCAAGAACCTGCAATGATACCTGGATCCTGCTAATCGGAATAGCTGCACTCACTGACACAGCAGTAGAAACACTCCATGCCCAAGAACCCGCAATGGTCCCTGGACCCTATTGATCAGAATAGTTGCGCTCACTGACACAGCAGCAGAAAAACCCCCTGCCCAAGAACCCACAATGGTCCTTGGACACTGTTGATCAGAACAGTTGCGCTCACTGACACAGCAGCAGAAACACTAGTTTTCCCCCAGACCACAAGGAGGACTGAAAAAGGTCAGATTTAGTGGCCCTTACCAACACATTCTCAAAAACCTGTTAGAGTCCTAAGTGTTCTCCTGTTAGTATTGGGACTTCACCCCTGTCCTATAAAGATGTTATGCCCCAAAAATGAAGTGAAGGGCCATACCCTGAGGGAGGGAAGGGATCTCCAGGGTTGGAAGAGTGACACCTTTTGTCTTCACTTATAGGATACAATTTCTGAGGCTCCCCATATCCTAGCTTCAGGAATAGTTTTTGTTATGCCTGCTTGTCTGAGGAGGAATCCTAAAATTTCAGACAGTCCCCCCTATGACAGGGCTTTGGGCAAAAATTATGTCTTTCTGACTGGTGAGCCCAGGTCCCTAAAGAAGGTAACAAAGTCCTGAAGTTGATACTAGAAATCATTCTTATAAGAGAAACAAAAAAGTACCAGAGACAGGGAGTGGTTTTTAGAAGCAGGACTAGCCTCGGAGAAGAGAGGCAAGAGAAAGTTTGTCTGACAAGCATTAGGACCCAGGAGGCAAGGGTCAGGATAGATAGGATAGATGGGCGAGTCTCATTTGGGCGACATGACTTTGAGAGTTCCGCTCATGGCCGCAGGGTCAACCAACTTGTTGTAGGGACCCCGGAGCTGAATGGCGTTCCTGTCCGACCCTCGGCTCAGCCCAGAAGTACAGGAAAAGTGGAAGCTGGTTCCAGGCAAACTAATGCTCCCAACTCTGAAGAGTCAGGAGCTGTTAGAGAGCACTCTCCCAGAAAGCCTGACACCCATGTCTTTAGTCTAGTGGTCGCGCTAGTTACTTTTAACTGGTCGACAGGTGCCGAGTATTTAGCCCCTGAATTCTAAGGAAAAATATGACAGAATAGCAAGTGAAAGGGGTCCGATGGTACTCACCGCTTGGCGATAGTCACTTGTCCCTTTGTGGTCGCCAAAATGTGTCTGGAATTGGTTCCTTCCCATGAGTTCTTGGTCTTACTGACTTCAAGAATGAAGCTGTGGGCCATCATGGTGACTGTTACAGTTCTTAAAGATGGTGTGTCCTGGAGTTTGTCCCTTCAGATGTTCAGATGTGTCCGGAGTGTCTTCTTTCTGGTGGGTTTGTGGTCTTGCTGACTTCAAGAGTGAAGCCGCAGACCTTCACAGTGAGTGTTACAGCTCATAAAAGTAGTGCAGACCCAAAGAGTGAGCAGCAGCAAGATTTCTTGTGAAGAATGAAAGAACAAAGCTTCCACAGCATGGAAGGGGACCCGAGTGGGTTGCTGCTGCTGGCTTGGGTGGCCAGTTTTATTCCCTTATTTGGCCCTGTCCACATCCTGCTGATTGGTCCATTTTACAGAGTGCTGATTGGCCCACTTTACAGAGTGTGGATTGGTTCATTTTACAGAGTGCTGATTGTTCTGTTTTTACAGAGTGCTGATTGGTGCTTTTACAAACGTTTAGCTAGACACAGAGCACTGATTGGCGCATTTACAATCCTTTAGCTAGAAAGAAAATTTCTCCAAGTCCCCACCCGACCCAGGAAGTCCAGCTGGCTTCACCTCTCACCTTTGGTGACTTTGGGGCCACTGTTGAGTGCCAGGTTAGCAATTAGAAAGATGAGCTGAATACAAAACAGAGGAGAAGTAGGACATGCATGGTTTTCCAGCCATCATGCATCTGTCAAACTGTCTAACCACAGTACCCCTCTAAAATTAGTAGTTTTTATGTCACTTTTCCTTCTTAATTTTGCACAAATATTCAACTGTAGCGTGGTCCCATACAAAGAAGGGAATTCTAGCAAGCAAAATTTTTAACCTTAGCAATGTTGACATAACACAACCTAGTACATCATCTATTGATTGTATTCAGTTAAGGATTGTAAAATTGTGAGCTTTTAATTCTGTAATTCTGTATTTCAATTCAGTATTCCCTTGTGGATTTATTACCTAAAATACTCTGCTGTTAATAGACTAACTTTCTGCATTTGCTAGACCTATTTTGTTATCCAGAGATATCTGTCTAATTCCCATTAGCTATAAATTTTCAGGGTAATAAATGGTTGTCTTAACAACATTCAGTGGTGTCTGATGAGTGATGCTTTGTTCTTCTCTCATGTTTTTATCTCTTCTGTTGCCTCCTTTTTCTCCTTGTCTGAGAATGAAAGCTACCATTTGAGCTCCTGGCTATTTTTATATTTCCTTTTTAAATAAATTACAATCTTTTTGAAAATAATGTCTAGATTGTCCCATATTTGTCCGGTAATTCATATTCACTATTTTGTACTTCATCTGCAACTTGTGCTTTCTGCTAGTTGTTCTCAAGTTTGTCCTCTTGGATTACCACTCTGCTTGTGCTTTTTTTTTTTCCCACATAGGAGTGACTGGTTGTTGGCTTATAATGCCATCCTTTTCTTACTTCCTTTACTTTGACCCTGCTATTACATAGTTGCTGGTATTGTGCAGAGCCTGTTGCTATTTTGGCTTATCTACCTTTTTCTGAGATTCTTGGTATTTTTTTATCAGATTTTCTTGAAAATATCATTCATGTTTATTTTTAAATATTTTACTTGTTCTGTTTGTTTTATAAGGATATTTTATAAAAGTCTACACTGCCATCATATTCTTTCTGTTGGAATTTCCACTACAATTTTTGAAGAACTTTAACTATAAGGAATTTCTTTATTAAATTTACCATAAATCTATGCCTTTGAAGCTTTTACTGAAGATGGTCAGCCTTGATTCTCTACTTGTGTACCCTTAATAAAATAATGTTTAATTCCTTTTGTGGAAGGCACATCTTAAAAGTTCACCCCAAAGAATAACCATGTCCCTACTGAGTCTTTTCTTCAGTTTAGACATTCTCTCATTTCCTCTACACATCCTTTACATATCCAACAAAAGAGTTATGTCCTAATCTGCATGTCTACATTTGGAGCTCTCCAAGAACAAGGCTGGCATGGAGAATTTATTTTTTATCAAAATGTGCAATTCTCACAGGAAAAAAAAAAAATACAGATGGGCAGATGTGTTTGCTCGGAAATTTCCAGTAAACAAACTTGGGAAAAAAAGAGAGGGGTGAGACACAGATGATGCACCAATATCTAGGGCTTAAGGGAGTTTCCTGAGAAGGAACTCATCTTTATGTAAGGGTAAGATAGAGATGA
Source organism: Chlorocebus sabaeus (assembly GCF_047675955.1). NCBI lineage: Eukaryota > Metazoa > Chordata > Mammalia > Primates > Cercopithecidae > Chlorocebus > Chlorocebus sabaeus. The sequence goes on from NC_132919.1 coordinate 45,549,648, forward strand.
GTGTTTTACCTTCATTCATTTGGTGAATGGGTAATGAGTCAGGCACTTGCCTAAACATTTTAGGCATTAATCTGAGCACCAACTAAGTTGATAAGAAAGGTATTTCATCTAGACTTGGTAAAGTTGTTCTTATGTTCTTGGGGGTTATTCTATGTTTTGTTTTTTTTTTTTTTTTATGAGTACGTATTCTACATTTTTCAAAGGAGGATAACAAAAATGTAAAGAAGGGAATAATATTTTGGAAGACTAAAGATACATAATCAATGGTTAGAAATGCTTCTACTTTGAAGATTCTTGATCAGCCAAGAAATTGACAAGAAACTTCTCAGGAGCTGGCCAAAACAGATAAAGAAAAATTTGCAACAAAGGATTTATTAGAAATGGTAAAAATAGGAAAATTAATCACCATCAACATAATAATATTGGAAAGGGAAATGTTGAGTGATTACCACAAGGATGGCAGAAAATTAGATCTGCGATCCAGCAAATTGACATGGCTATTAAGAAATACATAATATTAGGGGCCCCAATCACTTTACAGATTTGAAAAACACCTATGATTTTGTGAGTACAGTTCTGTCACCCATGACCATTTTTATTTCCAAGCTAGCATGTTGTTTCCTCTCCATTGTTCTCCCACTAGTCCCTATCTTTTCAAGTTAAGCATTAACTTATGTATATAACTGATTTCAGTACTGTAGTTGTGACCAGATGAGTGTAGATTTCTTTGGGATAAAAACATTGTTGCCAACAGCCTTACTGATGAACTGCTAAGTTTTGGAGGTAAGGTATTTTTTGTTATTTTTCGTTTCTTTGAGTCACTTTCCCTGTAACACGATACCATCTATTCTTCCAGTTATGAGAAATAAAGGCAATTGTTCTACATAGATATTCAGATATTTACTATGGAACTCTATAACTCTAATTTTATTTTATGTATGTATGTATGTATTGAGATGGAGTTTTGCTCTTGTATCCCAGGTTGGGGTACAAATGGCACGATCTCAGCTCATGGCAACCTCTGCCTCCTGGGTTCAAGCAATTCTCTTGTCTCAGCCTTCTGTGTATCTGTAATTATAGGCACGTACCACCACTCCCAGGTAATTTTTGCATTTTCAGTAGAGAGGGGGGTTTCACCATGTTGGCCAGGCTGGTCTTGAACTCCTGACCTCAGGTAATCCACCTGGCTCAGCCTCGCAAAGTGTTAGGATTATAGGCATGAGCCACTGTGCCTGGCCTATAACTCTAATTTTAAATAATGCATAGGAATCATCTTGCGAACTGACAAAATTAAGTATTTATGTATAAAAGTTACTACTACTCCTTAAATTTTTAGTAATAATTCTTAGTAATGTGTTTATTCTATCTAGCTTTATTGGATTGAAATCCTAGTTACATAAGGTTGGATGATGCTGTTGCTATTGGTTTAAACCTCAGTAATGAACAGTAATTGATTAAAAATAATTCAAAAAGATTTTAGTTAACCTCTGTTTTAAAAAGTAACCATAATTTAAACCTCTGAAGTTTAGAAAGATACATCAACAAAGTTGTGTGTGTTTGTGTGTGTGTGTGTGTGTAGTGTGTGCATTTGTGTCTGAGTGGGTAACTTGTGAATTTACAACATTGGTACTAAAGATATATAAAAAGCAATCGTTCGTTTATGTGCTTAACATCTCATTTATACTGAGAAGAATCACATTTTATGTAAATTTAAGACTTCAGTATTAGTGGTCATCGTTGACAATAATGGTAATCATCAATATCAGCACTTTTAATTAGAATTTATGAACTATGGTTAACAAAAAGTTTTGCTTTTTTGAGTGTCAATATCCTGGACATTGAAGGTGTCTATTTCCTACTGCCTACTTAGGCATACCTATTAGGTATGGCAAAATCCCAAACAAGACTAAAGGTTTGGAAAATGTAAGGAGTTCAACATAATGAGATACAATTTAAAAATTAACAATAAATATGGAAAAACTATGTTAAATACAAATGGTTTTATAGGAGATGAATAATTCAGAAAAATATCTTTTGTAGTGTACTGTTTACTTCTTTTGTTCCTTCTTTAAATATTAAATAGATATTGATTACTGTGGAGACAAATATCAAACTCTATTAAATGAGTAGGTAAATATTGACTAATATGAAGTGGAGACCAATACTTGCTAAAGGGGACAATAATGATTGATATTCATTAGGAATAAGTTTAGTGTGTGGCCATATAATCTCAGCAAAATATCGCACCAAAATAACTGCAACATTTCTCCTTTAGTGCCTTTAAATGTTATAACGTATAAATCTTATTTTATTCAAAATCATTTTGGAACAAAAAATAGTTTTGGGCTAGATGCCAGTTGAGTGTTTCCTTTTTTCTTCTAGCTATAACAAATAAACAAATATTTAGGTATTTTAGATACAAATTTTAATATGAAAGTTTTAATGATCTTAAACCAAGCAATTAGGGCATCTCATTTTCAGAAAAAAGTGATACAGGTTTATAATCTCTTACCCAAATTCCTTGGGAATAGGTGGTCTTGAGAATTCAGACTATTATAAATTTTTATAAAATATGAGTGCATATACCAAATATTAGGCAATGCCCCTACTGCAGTTAGAGTAGCACCCCATACTAAAATTATTTAGTATTTGTGCAGTAAGGAGCATTAATACTTACATTAAGCAAAATAAATTAAAAAAAATAAAGTCTCATTTTAATGTAGGCCATGTTTACTGAAAAATAAATTTTCATTAATGTATGCTACTAAACAAAAATTATACGAGGCTATAGTTTTAGAATGAGCTTCTAGGCCCAAACAGACCAGACCAAGCCAAAATGCAGTCACTCATGCTGAATGCCACGTAGTCAAACTAAAAATGTAAGGAAGCAGATAGATCCGCAAACAGAACAGTTTTCCTGAAAACAGGAGATTCCAATCTACCTGAGTCAGTGTAATAAGAAGTCCCCTCTGCTTTACTCTTAAAAAAAGTAACATGAAGTAACTTGATATTAACCAGTCAGCTTCTTTTTTCTATTGATTTGTTTCCTTATTCCTACCATAAGAAAACCCATTGTTCTGCTATTGTTCAGTGAGAACTTTCATTCTATTTTGCAGAATCGAGAGTGCCAGATTCATGAACTGGGAATAAAATCCAATTATTTCTATAACTAAATTTGTTGTAATTTTGTTTCTTGACAGAAGACGGAAAAAAAGAAGCACGTTGTTTTGGAGCGTTAAATTGTTTAGACCTGTTTTTAAGTTACTTCAGGCAGGGCACAGAGGCTCACACCTGTAATCCCAGCACTTTGGGAGGCCAAGGCAGGTGACTTCCTTGAGCCCAGGAGTCCCAGACAAGCCTGGGTAACATAGTGAAAACCTGTCTCTACAAAACATGGAGAAATTACCTGAGTGTGGTGGTGTGCACCTGTAGTCCCAGCTACTAGAAAACCTGAAGTGGGAGGATGGCTTGAGCCCAGGAGGTTGAGGCTGCAGTGAGCTGTGAGTGTGCCACTGTGTCCTGCCTGGGAAACAGAGCAAGATCCAGTCTTAGACAAACAAAAAAAAGGACAAAATGTTTGCATTATTAGCAGTCACATTTTTTTAACATAGTATTCTGGAGAAGGATTTGTTTTTCTTCTCTATCCCTTAAATGTATATTTTTATGACATCTTAATAAGAATTATCTCACCTACTTAATTATATCTAGTGATGAGTAATTCATTAGTCATTTCTAGGAAAACCTTCTAGTTATGTTGAAAGCAGAAAAGGAGGTTTGCATTGTACACACAGAGAAAGTATCCATGGGTGGTTCACATGACATCTTTTGAATATCCTTGGATTCATCAATTGCTTCCTGCTGCCCCTACCATCTAGATCCTTTCTACTCCAAGTGTGGCCTCAAGCTCAGCAACATTTGCAGCACCTGGGAACTTAACAGAAATGCAGAATCTCAGTTCCCATACCATCTCAAAAAAGCCAGAATCTGCATTTTTAAAAAAAATTCCAGGGATTTTAGGAACATTTCATATTGATTGAAAATGTTCCACCAGGTCATTGGGGAATCAGTCACATTTGCTTCCAAATAGTCTTTACAAATTCTTATCATCATTTTTGAAATAGCTATGTTAATTCACTCACTTTGCTTAACATTTGCATTTTAGGAAAACTTTCATTCAAATAATAAAATATTTCCTTAGGTATGATAAAGCCTTAAATTCTCAGCATTCACATAGACTTCTGGGTGGATTTTCTTCAATAAAGACTCATGGCTGGTAAGTGCACAGAGAGAGAGAGTGTGTCTAGATGGTCCATGACTTAGGTTTTAGGGTTATTACAGAGAATGAATACAAAGAAAGCCTTAATAAAGAAAGTCCATAGAAGGTGAAAAGATGAGTAGGTACTGTTCTTTGGTGGACAAAACTGGCTAGAGGAAATCCATCTGCACATACAGCTACTATCTCAGAAAGGCCTCTGGATGTAAGAGTTGTGATACTTTATAAGATGCTGAAGCCTGGGCGTAGTGGCTCACACCTGTAATCCCAGCACTTTGGGAGGCCAAGGCAGGCAGATCGCGTGAGGTCAGGAATTCGAGACCAGCCTGGTCAATATGGTGAAACCCCGTCTCTAATAAAAATACAAAAATTAGCCGGGCATGGTGGCAGGCGCCTGTAATCCCAGCTACTCAGGAGGCTGAGGCAGGACAACTGCTTGAACCCGGGAGGCAGAGGTTGCAGTGAGGCGAGATTGTGCCATTGCACTCCAGCCTGGGGGATGAGAGCAAGACTTCATCTCAAAAAAAAAAAAAAAAAAAAAAAGAAAAAAAAAAAGAAAAATTGTTTCTGTTATTCCTTAGATGTATTCCTCATCTTTCCTTTCATTTGCAAAGTGACATTTGGGTTTGTCTTCAGAGACGGTAAAGAAAATAGGATCTAGGGATACTGCATGTAGTTTCAGAGCCAGTTTTGAAGAAATAGAATCATAGGAGCCACAGATCAAGGGGTAAGCAATTGAGAGTCCTTGCTACCTGCAGCAAGAGAATAAAACAAACTTGATAAATAACCCTGAGTCTTAATGACACAACAGTATGTGATTCCCAGAGACATACATTTTGGCTCTAAATACAGTTTCAATTACTATTTTTGAAGAAAGTTTGCTGCACTGTCTGATACACTACATTGTGTTTGACTTGCTTAATGCCAACTGAATGAGAAAGTAGGTGATGATGTAGAAGGTTGCCTAGGGGAAAGCAGCTTAATAAGGCTAGTCTTGATCAATTGAAGAGAAAATAAATGAAAGAGATTCAGGGTCAGGTTATGATGAATTTTATCTCTCGCAATAAGAATTATCTACAAAACCCTTTGACAATTTTGGGAATCAATTCACCTGAATCCTAATACACTATAGACAATACATTCAAATTTATACAATTTTTGGACTTCACAGCTTATTTAAAATAAATAATAATTGCTTTTAATGACAAAATGCATTTCATTGATAGATAATACATTTTATATTAAAGAAGAGGAATAAGTCTAATATTTTTTTGCATCTTCTTGAACATACAAGAACCATATAATTTTCCACACTTGTTTTTGTGCAGAAAGCCCTGCAGAAGTGTTCTCTCAAAGCAACAGGAAAAATAAAATAATTTAAAAGTGTTTCTTCACAATTTTGAAGAGGGTACAACCCAGAATTGCTATTTAAAATTAACTTTATTGTTAGAGGTCTGCTAATATAACTTAAAAGAATTCAATTAAACTCAATAATCTGGTTTGCTAATAAATAGAATAATGCTGCCAAGCCCTCTTTTCATAGAATTTTCTTACTTATCCTACATAAAGTTCACAGAGTTTTTAGATCGTAGCATGTTCTACTTTATATAAATAAAATTTCATCTTCTGTATGTTTTTCTTAGCTTTATGTGTAATTTCAGTGTAAGATAACAAAGAGAAAATATGAAACAACTGAAAACTGGAATCTTCAGAAACCTTGGTTCATCATTCCCGTTTCTCAACAATTGAAATGTAATTCCCTTTAACTGAGGTTTATTTTTATTTTTATTTTTTATTTTACTGTGTTCTTTCTCTCTCATGCACTGAGTTTAGTGCTTTATTACATGGTGGATCTCAATGTTTCCAGTTTAGAGTGTGTGTAAGGGAGGGACAATAAAACTGAGCAGCCAAACAGATAATGCTAACTAGGCATGGATAAATATATGATCACATGAACTATTCATTACTGATAATGACTATACTACCCAGTGGACAACCAGTACTACTGTGGATAACAGCAGACACGTTGTGAAAGTTTACCAGTATAAACATCATGCTAGGCATTCTATATATATATATATATAGAGAGAGAGAGAGAGAGAGAGAGAGAGAGACATTTCTTTTATTTGCACAAAAAAATCACACTTAAACTAGCATACACAAAATATATTGAATCATAACTAGTAAACAAGATTAAATCTTGAGACAATCAAGGATAAAATTTCACCAGAATCTCTCCCATAGCTGTTATTATACTTCTTGTCTTTCTCTGTGACTAAGGATGGATTTTTCTCTAAGAGGATTAAGGATAAAACTGCCAGGTTTTCGAGGTTTGCACATCCCACAGCTTTGTCACTAAAGGAAAAAAAAAAATTTCCACACTCCGACTCCAAAGAAGTGGAAAAATTCTTAAGAAAAATCCCCATGTGTTTTGTCCTAGACCAATTGTGAAGACAATGTCAGAATGCTTACGTAACAGCCTAGAATGGATTGAGTAATTTAGAACAATTACCATAACCAGGGAAGTAGCACAGTTCCTTATACATTTTAAATACATTGTATATATTACACACACACACACACACACACACACACACACACCACAAAATATCGTAGGCACTGGGAACCAAAGCAATGATCTTAATTGTTTTCAATTGTATTTATATTCTCAGAAGAACTATTTAAGCTACACATAGAATTGTATTTTATAGAGAGGGGACTTTTCATTCACATAGTAGTAAATTGTAGGTCTGAGATCTGAATATAGATTTCTCTACTCTTGTCAACAGAACCATCTTTAGAACAGGGCACACATGGCTTGCCTCAGTCCACCCCTACAGGAATCCCTACATTTCCTTTGTACTCACACCTTGGAATCCAGTATTCATATTGTCTTCCCTCAAAATATCAAAGTCCCCCTTTGGGTCCGGGGATTAGCTGGTGGCTGATAGTGCCATCCTAGAGGGCTAAGTACCTCCAGCTCCTCTATAGATTTGATGCCATATGTTTGTCATTTCTTTGGGATGACCATGCCTTTCTTTTGAGGATTTTCTAGACTGTTGCTCCACAATACCAAGGGTATCTTCTGATGTTTTCTCCTACTTTAGATCAGTATGGTGACTATATGTTCTCATTCTTTCTTGAGCTGTGCTAGACCAAGAATAGGAATTCCTTGTGCAAGTAGGACCAACTCTTCTCATTCTACCCATAGGCTCATAGTCTGTCCTATCTGCTGGTACAGGTATGTGGAAGGCAAGACTGTTTTTATATTGAAAGACATATTCTAAGAATGCTGTAAATACAGCCTAAGGAGTTTAAGAAGACATATTTAGAAGATGTTCTATATTTACAGAGGGTTAAATTCACATGACAGAAATGAAATTATTGCTCACATGTTCCTGAATAGTCTGAGTAAGACGCACCTTTGTGGTCATCATGAACAAAATAGAATATCAACTATTTTTCTGAGACAGGGTCTCACTCTGTCACCCAGGCTGGAGTGCAGTGGCACAATTATGGCTCACTGCAAACTCAGGCTCCTGGGATTATGTAATCCTCCCACCTTAGCCTTCCTAGTAGCACTTAGTAGCTACTTAGCTCCTTCCCAATGCACAGGTGTGCACTGCCTCGCCTGGCTAATTTAAAAAAAAATTTTTTGAGACAGAGTCTCTCTGTGTCTCCCAGGCTGGTATCAGACTCCTGAGCCCAAGTGATCCTCCTGCTTTGGCCTCCCACAGTGCTGAGACTACAGGTATGAGCCACCACACCTGGCCAGTAACAACTTTTCAGAGTCTGGAAACCTTCACAGGACTCCCAAAGAATGATGCAATGTCATGAGTAATATTGTGATTGACTTGAAATAAGTGGTATTAGGGAGCTGCAGAGGCAAGAAGGTCAATATTCTTTCAATATTAACACTTACAAAGAGCCATGGAATTATAAGTAATAACAAAATTGCAACCTCTTTCTAGAGAGGTAGAAAACATGAAATTAGCCAAGAACAGCATATTTGGCAATAAAAATAAAACATGAAGAGTTGGTTCTTGAACTGAAATAGGAAGAGAGGGTACCTGGAGTCTAGGAAAAACCTCTACAACTCTTAATGGGACAATAAACAAATATATATCTACTTTTTCTCTGCCTATGATTCTAAATATGTACCAACAATCAGTACACTTCACATGGGTCTATTATTTTATAACATATTTTTAAATCAAATGGTTTATATAATCAAGCTCTCTGCAAAAAAATAACCTGCCTGGAGACAAGCATGCTTTACTGACCTGGTGGCAGCCCTGGTCTTTAACATACATCAAATGGATAAACGAAATAGCTATAATCCAATGTGTTATGTGATATAGCCCTCCGTAAGTATTGTAGAAAAAGTGCATAAATTGCTATGGAAAACTGAGAAATTTGGCTGTAGGGTCAGAGAGAGTGGGAAAAAAAGAGATGATGTTTGAGTGAATTTTCAAAATATTCATTGATATGATATAATTTATTAAATAATATTTATTAATGGATTCTTGAAGTTTGAAAGAATGACAAAGGTGTGATGAAAAGGTGAAACTGGTATTTTCTTTGCAGAATATTGTCAAGATATTTATTACATTGAAAATAAAAGAAATAACTGGGCTTAATATGGTTGGAATATTTTGATCCAAACTATACTGTGCATCAAAGGCAAAAATAAGTTGTGCTGGTCAAAACAAACTCAAAATAAGACAGTTCTGAATGTTTAAATGTATCTCCCTAAAGAAGATTAGTTGACCAAAAATAAATTAATTATCACTCTTTAAGAGGTGGCTTGGAATAAATAATCCATTGAGAGGGGAAAACAGTATCCTTTTGAGTTCATGACGTAAAAGGAAGATAAACCTTATTCATGGCTCTAAATGGCATAGCATCAGCTTTTTAAAGCAAAGTTCCAAAGTACCCCGTGGTAAAGAACAAAACTACTGCCTGGTAGCTAACAACTCTGAGTTTCAGTCCATATCATACAATCACATCTCAGTTTTCACACATATCAGATGTGAGACTATTGAAAATTACTTAATCACTCAATGCCTTATCTGTAAAATGGATATAGTAGTACCTATCTCAAATAATTGTTAAAAAATAAATTGATTCGTGTCTGTAAATTGTTTGGATCACTTTCTAACATATATACATGAATCATAAATGTCATTTATAATTTATCTTATTAACTCTGAAAACTCTGATCATCAAGCAAATTTGCTGGGTTGTAAAAGACCAGAAGTCATTAATACTATAGTTAATGTAAGCTGTTTAAGCCACATCCTTCATGTGGGGATGAATTCCAAGACTTCCATTATCTTCTGCAGCTGGGTCCCCTCTAGCTGGTGGTAGAGTGGAGGGACTAAGCATGCATGGGAAATTGTGTCATTACAATTTTGTCTTTTTATAGAGATTTCTCTTCTGTTAAAAATCCTCACACCATAAACAAAATCAATTTTAACTTCCAAAAATAAAATTCCACATGGATTTCAAGCTTAAATATAACAAGTTTCAAGAAGAAAATATGGTGAAATATCTAAATGAAAACATTGACACAATGAAGAAAGTGAAAATGGAAGTCACAGTGTGGGAGCACATATGTCCATACATGGACAAGTGATTGATTCATGTTCAGAATAAATAATTCCTACTGATCAAAAAGAAGAGGCAGAAAATCAATATGTATACACATACACACACATGCAATACGTATATATATGTGCACACACATACATACATGTATGTGTGTATATATATGTGGACAGGATCTTGCTCTGTCACCTAGGCTGTAGTGCTGTGCCTTGAACATGGCTTACTGCAGCCTTGACCTCCTGGGCTCCCACCTCAGCCTACTGAGTAGCTGGTACTACAGGCACATGCCACAACCCCTGACTAATGTTTTATAGAGATGGGGTTTCACCATGTCCGGGCTAAAAACAAATATTAATCAACAATATGACACTGAAAAATAATCCAGAAACAAAAGCACATGTTATGAGATTTTACTTATAAAAACTTCAAAAAGCAAAAGAAAAAATAAAAGTGGAAAGCAAAGACAATCTAAGGTCTTTTGATGTAGGATAATGGTTACTGTTGTGGAAAGTATTCATCTGGCATGAGCATACCTGGAAAAGTCTCAGGTGTTGGTAATGGTCTATTATTTGGTTGATTACACAGCTTTGTCAACTCTGAACATTCATTTGACTCTATATATTTGATTTTTGTAGTTTTTTGTAGTAGGTTATAAATCAATAAAACATTAATTTCTTCTTTTAATTTTTGGTGTTGAAAAGGGCTTTATTTGGTGGAACATCATGGATTGGATAGAGATAACAGGCAGAGACTGAAAATTACCAAATAGTATTTTGCAAGGCAGGGCAAGCACTGGACATTTCAACAGATGAAGCATCAAGAGCTAAATATGATGGTGGAAATGGTGAGCTCTGGGTGTAGCAGAGGTCCTGGAAAAAACGGAGACTCAAGAAAAGTTTTGAATGAATTAGTGAATGTCTAGAGGTGAGAAAAAGCATGATGTTTCCAAGAAGAACAAGTAGTTGTATGTACTGAACTACTGAAAAGCGAGTAATTGTTTAATTATTACTTAAAACTAACTTATTCTAGAAATAACAAACAGATACTTTTTGTTACTGAAAAGCTGAAATGTAGAAATTCAATGGTTATAAAGGAATAAGCTATGATTTATAGTGTGATAACTTAAATTTTGAGCCAAAACTCAATCTTACCTTTGGAAGAGCCTAATCCAGAAAATTATTTTATATAAGAAAATCATATGTAAAAATTCAAAATTAAATTTTTTTTTACAAACTTACTGTACCTAGGAAATCATCTCTGAAATATATTCTCAATTAACCCTAATAATAATCTGTGGTGACAGCTAATAGTTAATCTAACTTTAGAGGTCTCAATTTATTTTGGCAGTATGTTCAGGCTCACAGAACTGGTTGATAGCAGATACAGGAATGAAATTTAGATATAATATCCTCTTTATGCTCTTCCCAATAAGTTAATGGTATAAAATAAGAGGCCAAGTATTCATAAAATCAAGTTTTGTACATGAGTGGTTTTTCATAATCAAGGATTGAGGTGGCTTTAGTAACTATGACACAAAATTGAAAAGCCAAAAGAAAACAGAATACAATATATTGTTAATTACTATGGTCATTATGTTGTACTTGAAAAATGCTAAAACAGTGGATGTTAAGTGTTCCCACCAGAAAAACATTAACTATATGTATTAACTAACTATATATTGTATATACAAGTTAGCTAGATTTAGCCATTACACAATGTATATATATTTCAAAACATCATGTATGTGACAAATACATATACATTTATTTATTAATTACAAAATAACTAAAAAGAAAACAGCCATAGACATTTAATTGTATAAAAGCAAAAAAAGAAACTGCACAGCAGAAACATCAGAAGCAAGTTAAAACAGCAAACTGCTGAAAATACTTGTGTATATTACAAATAATATTTACAAAATTCTAATAGCTTTTAAAAATAGAAGGGAAAACTATCAACTACCTTAGAGAGAATGTGCTGGGAGTCTTAATAAAACCTTCACAGAAGAAATGCAAATAGAACTTAAACATATAAAATATGCAAAACCTCACTTATAATAAGATAGATGCAAATTAATGCTTCACTGAGATAGATTTCTCCCATCTCAGATTAGCAAAAACTCAAAAGTTTGATAACTGACTTAGTTTACAAAGCTTAAGAAAATGAATTCTCTGATATTGCTGCTAGGAATGTAAGATGTTACTAGTTTTATGGAGGGGAATTGGCCATATATTAAACAATTATATAGGCAAACTTATGCAAAGGCAATTTAATAAACCAATAGTTATAGTAACAAAATATTCAAAACATCCCAAATGCCCACCTATAGGGGACTCATTGAATAAACTATGAAATATCCATGAAATGCAATTACGAGAAAATGAATCTAGAAAAATTAAATGAGATATCTCTGTGTACACTAAAGTAAATGATATTTACCATGTAAGGCTAAGTGAAAAAGTGAGATTGAGGCAAGTGTATGTAATGTTTCATCATTAAAAAATATAATGTAGACATATATATGTTTGTGCTGTATGTTTGTGTGTGTATAAAGAGATGATAGAGATATTTATGTAAAACATTAAAAAATAGTAAAGTTAAATATAATACTAAAACAAACTTTTTATGTATAAGGTAAAAAAGGCAATAGGGCAACCAGAACAGCTGTAGAAACCAAACTTCTTTCAACATGTATGTTGTTATATAGATCTGATTTGAAACTAGGTACATTTTACATAATTTCAAAACAGAATTAGCTTTTCACAAAATCCTAAAAAAAAAGAAGCAAAATAAAAAAGGTGAATGAATTGTGGAATAAGTTGATGTCATAATCATTATAGAGGAACAATTCCAAATGCTCATAAAACTCCATAATTTGACTGTATATATCAAATGAGGTATTTTATAAGTGGTATATGCTGATAAGGACAAAAACAAGTGCAAGAAGTATTTTAAATTCTCAGGCATATTGCTGTGAGTGGTGTAATTTTTATTTTGAGACAATAGTGTGTAGCTTATGGCTAAAAGAAATGAGTAATTCTTCTGGCATTTTTAACAACTGTGATTTGGGGATGGAAGAAAGGAAATAAAGATGGAAGAGGTTAAGTAATAACCTTGGTAAAGAATTTGAATGAGAAGTATCAATATAAATTTACGAAGCCTTTAACTGGAAATAAAAATGCATGTAACCTATCTTTATCCACTGAAAAGTCATAGGAACGATGACTGACCCAGTGGCAATATTTAACCATATTTTTGTCTCCAACTTTTATTTAATGATAAAAGGAACCAGGAAAGCTTGCAAATATTTAACATTAGGTCTAAGGCAGAAAATGCAGGAGATGCACATGGAATATCTTTTGTCATATAGAAGGCAAGAAACCTTTCAAGTACTATTTTCTGTAAAGTTAAAAGTATACAGGAGTAAATTACAGCTCCACTTGGCCAAAGTTGAGTCATTTCAATCATTGAAATTGATAATAACTGCACTAAACTGAAATATATAAACTGTGTTTAAATTCTTGAGTAAACAATGATAGAAATAAAAGAAAAAATCTAAAAGGCACGTCTTTGGAGGATTCTAGGAAAGCGACTTATATAGATTGGATTAAGAAAATGTGGCACATATACACCATGGAATACTATGCAGCCATAAAAAAGGATGAGTTTGTGTCCTTCGTAGGGACATGGATGCAGCTGGAAACCATCATTCTTAGCAAACTATCACAAGAACAGAAAACCAAACACCGCATGTTCTCACTCATAGGTGGGAACTGAACAATGAGATCACTTGGACTCGGGAAGGGGAACATCACACACCGGGGCCTATCATGGGGAGGGGGGAGGGGGGAGGGATTGCATTGGGAGTTATACCTGATGTAAATGACGAGTTGATGGGTGCAGCACACCAACATGGCACAAGTATGCATATGTAACAAACCTGCACGTTGTGCACATGTACCCTACAACTTAAAGTATAATAATAATAAATAAATTTAAATAAATAAATAAATAAATAAATGAAAAAAAAAAAAAAGAAAATCAGTAAATAAAAGTAAAAAAATAAAACCAAAAAGAAACTGTTTACCTTGATTTTCTATAAAATCCATAAGTGAGGTACCCATGATGTTGAAGAGTGGGGGGTTTTCTCAGAGAACTATTTGACTTAATGGATCATGAAAGCATGATTGTATCAGACAAGCACAATTTTTCCTAGTGGAAAAGTAGAGCTAGGCAATGAACACCAATGGCTGCTTGTATCAAACAGAGAAGGGCCAGACATCATGTCCCTCCTAACGGAAATATTTTTGAAAGAGAGAGAGAGAAAAAAGAGTTAACCCAGAGTCAACCCAAAATCCGATCAAGCCTTAAGTCTCAGGATCTAAATACCAACTTACAGGAAATGTAGAGAACAAATAAAAACATTAATTGACATCACAGTAACGCAATCAGCACAATCCAGTTTATGGAAAACTGTGGAACAAACTCTGTTTCATCAATAAATCAATTACAAATAAGATAAAAAGTTATGGAGGATGAACTCATAAATTAGAAGACACTTGAGAAATCTCAACTAATCATTATAAATAGATCTTCCTGAATTGTGTTTAAAATAAAGGGGGTGTGTGTGTGTGTGTGTGTGTGTGTGTGACAATTTAAAAATTTTGAATACTGACTGAGTCCTTGATGATATTAAGTTATGCTTATGTTAATGACAATAAGTATGTTATCTACAGCAAGTTTTGTGATTATATTAATGAGAACCCTCACCTTTGAAAAATATCTACAAATATATTTATGAGTGAAATTGATGTCTGTAAGTTGATGTTTCTGGATAAACATGATGTCTTGGGTTTGTCTAAAATATCTGGGATCAGAAGTGAATGGGAGTAGATACGTAACAGAGCATGAGTTAAAGTTACATAAGGGTTCACTGTACTAGTGCCTATCTTTTCATAAATATTTAAAATTTTCTACAATAAAAAGTTAAAATACATATATAGTTTTATTCTGATAATATCTATAAATATTCAGTGGCATTTTCAGAGCACTGGTGTTTAAAGAGTCATATCCTATAGAATGTAAATCAATCACTCCTCCATGAGATCTCTTGCAAAGTGACAGTGTATGGTTTCCAAGTTTCTTTCCATTTTTCCAAAATCATTTGCAGAAACGAAATAAGAGCTGTCTCAACCATTCTTCAACTTAATTTTACTATCATTGTCTTCCCAACTTTATTTTTGTTGATCTGACAAATTCTGTTTTATAAGGTAGGAGAATAATCTAAGGATCAAGCAGGAGCCAATGTGAGTGTCCATGATCTCAAATTAGAATAATGTACCTGTTTTTCCATCATGAAAAAAATAATAGATCAATACCAACATGAAAAATTTGTCTAAGTCAGTCCTGGCCTAGCCATGCCTTTTCTCTGTTAAGAAGTTTCTTTATGGATGATTCTTTAGGATAAAGCTGTGAGTCTGTAATAAGGATTAAATGAGTCAGTCACACATAAAAATTCCCTCTATCAGATTATCTAGTAAACTCTAGCCTCAAATATGTCTTCTCTTACAAGAATTAAAGACTAGAGAGTTTGACATTTATTACTAGAATGATTGATTCTTTTGTGGAGATTTAAAAACACGATTCTTGCTCGGCTTTTTACTAATTTGAAAAGCTATAGAGCTTCAGATATTGGGCCTTAAATCCAACATTTCAATACATAAGAAGTTACATTTAAAGAGACAGAACCATTATGGAAAATTAATTTTTGCTGGGCTGGGTGTCTCACGTCTGTAATTCCAACACTTTGGGAGGCTGAAGCAAGTGGATGACCTGAGGTCAGTAGTTCAAGACCAGTCTGGTCAATATGGTGAAACCCCATCTCTACTAAAAATACAAAAATTAGCTGGTGTGGTGGTGCACATCTACAGTCCTAGCTACTCAGGAGGCTGAGGCAGGAGAATTGCTTGAACCCGGGAGGCTGAGGCTGCAGTGAGCTGAGATCGAGCCACTGCACTTCAGTCTGGGCAACAGAGCAAGACTCCGTCTCAAACACACACACACACACACACACACACACACACACACACACGAAAATAAGAAAGTAAATTTCTTACCAAAAGTAGCCCATTGATTTTTAACACATTTTGGCTTTAAGGGAAACAGAAAAGCATCTTATGGGCCTTCCTTATTCATGCTGAGATTATCTGGAGGAATTAAATATACAAGAAAATCTCCCTTCTTACAAAATTTGAGGGCTTTGGGGAAATCTCAAAAATCCCCCAAATTTTGAGAAGGACATATATGCAAAATAAAGAATGAAGTAACTTACCAAAGAACTATTACTTTGTTAACTGGAAACAATAAGATCAAGTTTTGAGCTGCAATGTTTTCTTCACCATTTTACCAAATTTATTTCCCTATTTAGTTAAGGATTATATATATGTCACTCTTGTTTATAATTTTCTTTAAAAATATCAAAGTTTTACTTTGACCATTCATTTAGAGCTAACTTGCTTTTCTTCTGTAAACATTTTCCAACATATTTGTACACGTATTAGGGTATATATAAAAATGAAAAAGAAATACAGTTATCCATCAGAATCTATAGGGAATTTGTTCCAGGATCACTCCCCATACCAAAATCTGAAGATTTTCAGGTCTCTTATATGAAATGGCATAGTATTTGCAGATAACCTACACATCTTCTTTAAGTCACGTTTAGATTAATTTGTAATACCTAATGCAATGCCTACACATTACTTCATTCACAAGGATTCAACAGCAAATTCAAGTTTTGTTTCTTGGAAATTGGACTTTCTTTTCCTCCCAAATAGTTTCTATCTCTGGTTGTTGAATCCAAGGATACGGAATCCACAGATATGGAGGGCAGACTGTGTATCTCCACTGACATAACATAAGAAGTAGATAGAGTGATCTACCTCTATGAATTGAGTAATGCAAACATGATTTTCAAAATGTAAGTAGAGCTTATAACACTGGTGGTTACAAAGTTTAAAATCAAAATGGAAATAGCCTATCATGACTGTAGTCTTCAAAGTAAGAGTATATATGTGCGTGTAGAATTGCTTCTGCCTAATGTGAGTAAATTTGTCCTAATGTAGATAGGTAATCATGTGAATTACCAATTGATAATTCTCCAGAATTTGGGCATTCTATAAATTAGTTAAAAGTAATAAGATCATTAATTTTGACTTTAGTAGATCAAGGGAAAAAAAGGCCATGAAATGTTATTTTCTCATGTTTCTCAGCCTTTCAAAATTATCAGACCTAGGTTCTCAAAAAAAGAATTTCACAGGCCGGGAGTGGTGGCTCATGCCTGTAATCCCAGCACTTTGGGAGTCCAAGGCGGGCAGATCAGGAGTTCGAGACCAGCCTGGCCAACACGGTGAAACTCCATCTCTACTAAAAATACAAAAATTGGCTGGGTGTGACGGCAGGTGCCTGTAATCCCAGCCACTCAGGAGGCTGAGGCAGGAGAATCGCTTGAACCCGGGAGGTGGAGGTTGTAGTGAGCCAAGATCACGCCATTGCACTCCAGCCTGGGGGACAAGAGTGGAAAAAAAAAAAACAAAAAGAATTTCACAAGTGAAACTCAGTTGTGTAGTAAGAGATATTTACATTTCAATTATTAGATATGTCACTTACAAAGTGAATGGGATTTTAGATCATTAATCCCATTCATTACCACTCTGCATCTCAGCCTTTTTTTTTGAGGTGGAATGTCAATCTCTTGCCCAGGCTGGAGTGCAATGGCGTGATCGAGGCTCACTGCAACCTTAGCCTCCCGGGTTCAAGCGATTCTCCTATATCAGCCTCCCAAGTAGCTGGGATTACAGGCGCATGCTACCATGCCCAGCTAATTTTTGTATTTTTAGTAGAGAGAGGTTTCACCATGTTGGCCAGGCTGGTCTTGAACTCCTGACCTCAGGTGATCCTCCTACCTCTGCCTCCCAAAGTGCTGGAATTACAGGCGTGAACCACTATGCCCGGCCCTGTCTCTGCCTTTTTTGATACACTTTGCAGTTCCTCTCACTAGAGGCAGAGATTACATCTCTGCTCACCAATGTTGAATCAGTTGTGAGTAGAAGTGACAGTGGGCTAGCTTGGGTCCAAATTCCATAATTCATTGCAGGTGTGTACTCACCCCCTTTCCACTTCTTCTGTGCATGTAAGAACATGCACTAAATAATCTACAGGCCCCAAAGAATGAGAGACACAAGAAGCTCCTGCAAAGCTATTCTTGGCTTGCAGCTAAACTCAGCCAACTCCAATCAGTTCAGATGCACTAAAGCCAAGTCTCAGTTGCATAAATAAAACAAAAACAAAATATAAGTATTATTTGAGATTTTTTTGTTATGCAGCATTACAGCGGCAAATGCTGACTAATCCAGGCATTGGTTACAGAATTAAGACACTGGTTTTTTGTGTGTTTTTTTTTGTTTTTTTGAGATGGAGTCTCGCTTTGTCGCCCAGGCTGGAGTGCAGTGGCCGGATCTCGGCTCACTGCAAGCTCCGTCTCCCAGGTTTACGCCATTCTCTTGCCTCAGCCTCCCAAGTAGCTGGGACTACAGGCGCCCGCCACCTCACCCAGCTAGTTTTTTTGTATTCTTTAGTAGAGACAGGGTTTCACCGTGTTAGCCAGGATGGTCTTGATCTCCTGACCTCGTGATCCGCCCGTCTCGGCCTCCCAAAGTGCTGGGATTACAGGCTTGAGCCACCGTGCCTGGCCTCTAAGACACTGTTATGAGATAAACCTGAAATATGTTACAGTGGCTGAGGACAGAGCAGGAGAGGAGAGAAACCACTATCTGATGCTGGGAAACACATTATCTATAAGTCTTGATTTCCCCTTTGGCAAAACTGGAAAAAATATAACTATTTCATAGATACAGTATAAATATTTAACTGGATAATGTATGTCAGCTGCTTAGCCAGTGTCTGGCACATACAAATTATACTCAACAAACTCTAGTTTTAGACATTTTTATAATTGCTCTATGCAACATTCACAGACCTCTTTAGTTTGCATTCCAGGAATGACTTTAAACATCCTAAAAGCCATTAAACAAAATGTAAAAAAGAAAGTAAGTAGCACTTTGCTCATCAACATATCATATCTTATCAAATTATTCAGCTCAGATCTTCTCCTAATCTATTCATTTCCTTGACAACAATGCAAAAGGTTCTCTTAAGCTAACAACTTAGAAATTTTAAACTCAAGCCAGTAAACATGCTGAAAGAGTATTAATATGAACCCACAGTAATCTTATCAAGCAGGCATGATATTTTATTTCTATTTTGATTATTCTTCCCAGTTGATGGGTGAGGAAACCAAGACACAGAAAGCAAGGTAACTTCTTCATAGTTAACGCTCCAGTAGGGGAAATGACTGCAATTTGAAGACAGGATCATCTGGTTACACAGCCCTTGCTCTTGTCCATTATGCTTTGCGGAAGCTTCCTGGAGCACAGAGGCTCTATCTGATAGCACAACTGGTTATTACGGTCAGCAATAATTTAGTGTACATTTTTAAATAACTCAAAGAGTGGAATCAGAATGTTCCTAACACAAAAAGATATGATAAATACTTGAGATGATGGATACCCCAATTCCTCCAATGTGATTTTTACACATCGTATGCCTGCATCACAACATCACATACACCCCATGAATATATACACGTTATGTACCTCTAATAATTAAAAATACTAAAAATAAATAATCTGAGGCAAGGCATGGTGGCTCACACCTGTAATCGCAGCACTTTGGGAGGCCGAAGTGGGCAAATCACGAGGCCAGGAGTTCGAGACTAACCTGGCCAACATTTCACATGGTGAAACCCTGTCTCTACTAAAAATACAAAAAATTAACTGGGCATGCCGGCAGGCGCCTGTAATCCCAGCTACTTGGGAGGCTGAGGCAGGAGAATCACTTGAACCCGGGAGGCAGAGGTTGCAGTGAGCCAAGATGATGCCACTGCAATCTAGCCCAGACAACAATGCGAGGCTCCATCACAAATAAATAAATAAATAAAAATAATAACCAAATAAGTAAATAAAATAATCTGGTTACATCTAGAAACTAACTGCAGAGCTTTGGAAATATGCCCATACCTGGCCTACCCTCCATAGATTCTGACTTCATTGATGTGAATCGGGACCAGAGATGTGTACTTTAAAAAAATAAAAGAAAAAATCCAGGTCACTCTGGAACATAGCTGTGATTGAAACATCCCACCTACAGGGATGAGACAGTGCCATATAGTGGGTAAGAGCTTGACTACAGCATTCACACTCCACAGATTTGAATCCCAGCTCTGCTACCTGGACATATTTTCTTCCTCATTTTCCACAACTGTAAAATGGAGATTATGACTGTATCTACCTCAGATAACTTAATATTTCTTAAGTGTTTGGAACAGAATCTGGATATAGTAACTGCTACATTGATGATTGTTAAATAAAAAGAGCAGGCAATGGAAACAGAAATAACTCGATTTAAACGGACATAACTCCAGTTGTTGCTCTATGCCATATACTTCTCACCTCTAAAATGACACTCATTGAGGGTCTTCTTTATCTCTCTCTTCCTCCTTTTTTATTTATTTTGTGTGGGTTTAATGTAATTTAATTTTAGCTACAGTTTTCTAACAAAAATGTGTAACACTAGTAGTGAGTCCTTTTCTAATATTTAAAATATACTGGAAAATTTGAATGCTGACCTTTGAAGACTGAAAGAGCTCCTAGAAGTTTTAACTTGTAGAGTCATTCGTAAGTGGCTCACTTCATTCTCACCATTCAAAGACTAGGAATGCAGTACAAATCAAACATTTTTTAGGGGGTTAGTTAACTCACACATGACTTTGTAAACACAAGAGACCAATATAGGGAGGATGTAGAACTTAAGATCCCTTGAATTTTAATCAACTCATTTCTAATCAACTCATTCAGAAAACAGCACAAAAACAGACTGTCACTGAAATACAATAATTCTGTTCTTCAGGGAAGGTTTGTATTGAGCTATATAGTTTTTGTTCTTAATAAAGGAAAATACAAGAACTAATATTATTCAGGTCTGGGAAACTTCCTAGCAAAAGTTGCTGAGACAGGATAATCTGTGATGGCTTTCATTTCTGTGGAGGTAGACAATTTCAGTTTTGAAAGTATCTGCAAATATAAAGGGGAGCACATTATTTCCTAATTCGATTTGGAAGACTAAAAACTTTCTGACTCCATGCTCAGTGCTTTTCCCAGACAACCTATTTGGAAGGGTCCAATACAAATAAAGGTAATCAGTTAAGTCTTGTGTTTTACTGTATTTTTTTTTTTCAGGCATTATTTCCACAAGCTTTCAACATATTGTTTTGTTGTGGCCCAATTTCCTATTCTGCATCAGGTTGTTTTTATAAATATTTATTCAGATTTTGTTTTCCCCAAGAAAGTACAACATTCTTTAGGTTTATGTCTGTGTCTTTTTTAGATATAAACGAATGCATATGTAAGCTTCTGTGCTGTGTGGTGAGATAGCATATTTTTTCTTCATAAAGATAAATTATTGTTAGGTAAAGCTTGAAGGTGGCTGAGAAGGGAATAGGCAAATGTCATGAGGAAATCAAGGGAAGAAGAATACAAACTCTTATCTGTTTTACCAGCAAGACTTTCTAAATGGACTCAGGTTTCTCTAACCAAGATCCATATGCAAAGTCAGGGTAAACAACACTTCTGAGATAAATAATACTGCATGCTTGGAAGAGTTAGGGCTGTCAGGGCAGTCCATGCACTGAGATAAGTTGTTGATACAGAAGTAAATTTGAGAGAGCTACATTGAGGAGGCAGCAGATGCTGAACCCTCTGCTGCTCAACCAACTGGGATCCCTAGGGAACTGAGTGCATATAAAGAAACATGATACCCCCCGATCCCCTCAAAACCAATCTGGAATAAACCATTCTTAATCAAGTATAACACCAAGGAAGGTGTCATCCTGTCTTTCCCTTGAAGAACTACAGGGGAAAGACAATTGTCTCCACTAATGGCAGTGAGAAGAAGAGTATGACCAAGTTTGGCCACAACATGTGATAGGAGGCTCTTATGTATTTGTGATCTGGTAAGTGCAGAAGATGTGAACAGTGACAATGCTTTGGTGTGCAGGGTTTAGCCATGACACCAGGCTTTTGCACTACAGATTAGAAAGGGAAGAATTCTGGAGCAGCCAGAATGTAGTAGTAAAAGTAGAGATCTTTTATAGTCCCATTTTCAAGGCACTGGTATTTTGGTTTTTTGTTATTTTTTATTTGTTTGTTTTTGTTTTTTGTTTTGTTTTGCTTTGAGATGGAGTCTTATTCTGTTGCTAGGCTGAAGTGCAGTGGTACGATCTGAGCTCACTGCAACCTCCGCCTCCTGGGTTCAAACGATTTTCCTGCGTTAGCCTCCAGAGTAGCTGGTATTACAGGTGCCCACCACCATGCCCGGCTAATTTTTGTCTTTCTAGTAGAGACACACGTTGGCCAGGCTGGTCTCGAACTCCTAACCTCAGGGGATCTGCCCAACTCGGCCTCTCAAACTCTTGGGATTACAAGCATGAGCCACTGCACCCGGCTGGCATTGTTATTTTGGACAAAATTAAGTATTTCAGTGTTACATTGCTGTAGATGCAAATAAAGAGGTGTTTTTTTGTTTTGTTTCTGTTGTCTCTTTTGCTTGTTTGTTTTTATTTCCAAGCTTCCCTGGTGTCCCTGGCAGTACCAGTCTTCTTATCTTGGCAAAAACAGTATTCATGGATTCTGTAGAGAGCCCACTATAAGATGTAAGCTGCTAAGTCCATAGATATCAAGGGATATATCTGAGCTCCAGATGTATTGGCAATGAGACAGAATTCCTGAGCATCACGAAAAGATTCAATAGATATACTGACTCCCTACATACTCATACTTCTGGAGATACAAGTTGAATATTTTATGTAGGAAAAACTTGGCAATACCTTGCTTACTTTAAAATACTTAGTTGCTTAATGATCCTTTTAGTTCTGTGAATCAGATATTCATGTAGAACATGGCAGGACCACTCAGGATCTTCTGCCTGACCCGGTTAGCACCTCCATGCTAATCTTAGTTCTCTCCATTTTTCTAGCTAGTCCAAATCCCTGAATTCATTGTCTTGGACGTCTTTATCTTTCCAAATAATCCACTGATATCTAAATTCATTCCTCTTCTCTTTTTTTTCCCTATTGTTTTTACTACTGTAAGACATCATTTTCAGATTAAATAACTAATTTTCCTAATATAAATAGGAAATTTGAGCTAATTATCTATCTTCAATCCAAAACGTTACATGTGTTAATTCTGTTTTTGAGTAAATCCTTCTCTGGCTCTTCCACAAAAATTCAGCACACTTTTTTGTTGTTTTATTAATGACTTTAGCTTTTAGAACAGGTTTAGGTTCACAAAAAAACTGAGAGAAAGGTACAGAGATAGCCTACATATACTTTTCCTCTCACATGCATAGCCTCTCCCTTTATCAAATCTCCCACCAGAGTGGTACATTTGTTACAATCGATGAAGCTACATTGACATACCATTATTGCCCCAAGTCCATAGCTTACATTAGCATTCACTTTTATACATTCTATGGGTCTGAAAAGTAGAAAATGACATACATCTATTATTGTAATATTACACGGAGTATTTTCACTGCCCTGGAAATTCTCAAGCATATATTTTTTTTCTTTAATATTCTCATTACTCCTTGTATATATTGTAATAATAGTACTTATGATATTATATTGTAATGCATATTTGTTTCCTATTAAACATTTCTTAAAAGTACAAACTGTGTTTTTAATTTCAGTACTGACTGCATTTAACAAAGACAATCTATAGTGAAATTTTAATGAGTAGTCATTGAATAGTTATATTATTTAGAGTTTGTGGATACACTGTCATTCATCAATAATAGCTTCCCTTTCATATCATACTGACAATGTTAGCATCCTAGAAGAGACGGCTAATGTTTTGAAGGTTAGTCAATAAAACTCTTCAAATTCCATAAACTGCCTTAGAGATTACCCAGATTATATGATATCTGATTCAAGGTACCTCCAGGTATTGGAGGATCACAAACATATATTTAATATAATCAAGGGGACCTTCCTTAAGAAAAAAAATTAATGCAAATTTGGTGCAGAGTCTTTGAAGGAGCCCACGCCTATTCTTCATAGTCAATTTATTCTTTCTGGTATGTGTATAATTATCTTTAGTGAAAAAGACTGAAATGTATTTCCACAGATTTTACTGAGTTTCAGTATAAAAAATAGTCATATATGGAATGAAGGAGTATTTTGTTTTGAAGGCAAGGAGGAGTAAAACTACTACAAATATTATCCACTAGTTTTATCTAAACTCCCTTATATGAAGACCTACTAGGAATTTTATTTTTCCTCAGAGCTCAGCCCAAGATACAGCCTGATTTTCATTTATAAACTCATCTGCCTCTTGCTAATCAAAACTGAGAACTTTATGACCCACTAAGTTTCTTCAGTTTTTAGCTATTAAGGAACTAGGACACACATAATAGATTTAACTGTCATAATTCTTAATAGCCTTGGTTTTCTGAATTTTATTTTTCTTCTCCTTCTTCCATTTTGATTACTTGGATTTTCATCTTTTATTCTTTTTTTACCAAAGTTTTTCCATCTTACTGCATCTATATTTATGTGTAAGATACCTCCGATCACCTGGTATAAATAAATAAGTAAAGCCTGAATTATTCACCTAGGAACCTAGCAGCTGAAGAAGAGAACAGGTAGAGATGAAAAAGACAGGACTCTCTAGTGATGATAAATAAGGACAGAGCTATTGAACTTTCACACTTCCATTCCCTATCTGTATTCACTCAGCAAAAATCAGAAATACTTTTTTCTCCCTCTTGTAATGGGGAGACCTAGGGTCAGTGTGAGAGGCAAGGGGTAAGGTTAGCCTACCTGGTGTGATTCTTGCAAGGTCAAGGCTAGCAGCAAAATGTATCTTAACAGGAGTTGCAAAGGAGCTGAAACTGCGTACACAGGAGGCTGAGAGTCCAAATGGGTTAGGAAGGGTTGGAGAGGTCACTTAGACAGAGAAGAATGTCCCAAGACAAAATAGAAGTCAGAAATGGGTATCTGAAACCAAAGATGTCAGAAGGAAAAAGTGAAAAGGAAAGAGTGAGGAACAGAGGAAGAGACGGTCTTGAACTGGCTGTAGTCAATGACACACACTCACTTTCTCATCTGTCTCCTGTGATACAGGGACAGCTTGACAATCTTTCCAGGACTAGTTTAAGGGCAGACTCAGGAGACAGTGTCCACATGGTTTTCAGAGTCTATAGTGGCATTGTGCCTAAGAGAAATTAATTTCAGTATTTACACAAACTCAGAAAAGCTTTGAGAATTAGTAATGGTTTAGGTCGTCAGAACATTATGTTGTTCAACTTCATCTGCTTCAGATGGCTTCTTTGATAAATTCAATTTATCTTCCTGGGCTGCATCAAGCTTACCTGGGATTCTTATGCATTAGGGAAATTATATTTCTAGTAATTTCATACTTACCTTGCTGCTGCAATCATTTGGTCAGTATCCTCACCACAGAAACCGTGCCTAATCTTTAGTATTGTGTCTAATTATTAGGTAAAATTCCTATATGCCCAACATTTTATTTGTTGTATTTTATATAGTGGTTTAAGAGACCACATTGACATTTTCATTAATGACATGCAAGAACTCTGAAATAGAACTATCATATAGTACCCCCACTCCATTTTTTAAGATGAATAGTCTGAGACAGAGAGAGATTAAGTGACTCATCTCTAGACATATAGCCTACAGATTCAGGACAAAGACTCTAGTTTTCTTATTATAAGTGAAAGTTCTTTGTTTTATGTCACAGACGTTTCAATAAAGTTGTTTTGACTGGAATACCTTAAAGTTCTGACCTTACCCACTGTGATGGTTAATAATGTCAACTTTCTTGGATTGAAGGATGCAAAGTATTGTTCCTGGGTGTGTCTGGGAGGGTGTTGCCAAAGGAGATTAACATTTGAGTCAGTGGACTGGGAGAGGCAGACTCACCATCAATCTGGGTGGGCACAATCGAATCAGTTGCCAGCACCCCTAGAATAAAAGCAGGCAGAAGAACATGGAAGGACTAGACTGGCTGCGTCTCCTGGCGTCATCTTTGTCCTGAGCTGAATGCTTCCTGCCCTCAAACACACGACTCCAAGTTCTTCAGCTTTCGGACTCTTGGACTCACACCACTGATTTTCCAGAGGTTCTTGGCCTTTCAGCTACAGACTGAAGGCTGCACTGTCGGCTTCCCTACTTCTGAAGTTTTGGGAGTCGGACTGGCTTCCCTGCTCCTCAGCTTTCAGACGGCCTATTGTGGGACTTAACCTTGTGATTATGTGAGTCAATTCTCCTAATATACTCCCCTTCACATATTCATTTATCCTATTAGATCTGTCATGTTAGAGAACCCTGACTAATACATCCACTGCGAGCAAACAAAGCCCACTTGGGGATCCAGTGACATTACCCAATCATCTGTTCATTCACTCTATCAGTCAAAATTAATTGAGCAATCTCTGTGTGCCAAGTAGAGTATTAGATGCTAAAGGCTGGACTTACCTGCTAATTAGATGTCATGTCTGAAACAAGAGTGTAACTTATTGCCTTTAGGATAATGGCAGAAAAAGTCAAGTGGAAAAATCCAACCTTTGCATTCAAAATTCTACATAAAATCAAAGCATATGATATGGTTGGTTCAGATATTAATGCCACTACATTAACCCAGGCACCAAGTGAACAACGCTTGAATGCACATGGCCAGGTCTGGAATCCCCCTGATGCCAGCAACATGGAAAAGAGAATTGGCTCAGAAGCCACAGGCATCTCCCCAACATCACTGTAGCTTCTGTGAGCCTTGGAGGTGGTGCCAATTCCAACTAGTCCCACAGCTGCCTCCGCCGGCTGTGCTTGTTTAAATGCTCACAGCTTTTGCTTTTGGAGAGGGTTTAGTAACAGGTGGAATTTAGGGATACCCAAAAGTTAAGTGGAGTATATCCAAATCCTTGACAGACTTAGTACATCTGATGCTAATCAGCAGACTGTTCATAAAACAATGATGAGAGTGGGTGACTTTGTCCTCTCTTCTCCTAGAGAGACTTCATGTTTTAGGGAAAATGGAATGGGGTGTGAAACAAGGGGGAGTCAGATCCATGATCTGACTTTGCCACTACTCTGTGGCTTTGGGCATGATTTCTGAAATCTGATCTTAATGTTCTTATTTGGGTAAATAATTATAAGCGCACATACACAAGTTTGTGTTAAATGTTAAATTCATATGCATGTGCATGATGTATAACTAAGTGGAATAAAAAAGTGAGTTGCTGATGAGTATGTATAAAATTTTTAAACTGGGGGGTATTGTGGGAATATGAGGAGATTGAGATAGAAGGTAATAGTGTGCTCTATATAACGGCATTAGGAAAAGTCTGGAAGCCTCCAGACCAAAGTAGGAGTGGTGTGGGATCAAAGGGACCATAGGCAGGGATTTTTGCTTTGTAATTTATAAGTATTTTGAATCATGATGGGATTGTAACTGGAGTTTTATTTTACTCTGTATGTATATGTATGTGTGTGTTTTACGCAAAGAGAAGTAACAAATCCTACGCAGATAGCCTTTGTGAAGAGCCCAGATCACACTACATATTCTCTATGGATAACTTTATTTTTTCCTTTTCTTAAAGTTTTTTTTTTTTAAATGATGAAATTGACATTTCTGCTTATTAATATCCTCTAAAAGAGATACCAAAAAACTATTGAGCAACATTTGGAGTAGACAATATGTAGGACCCAGGATTTTGAGGAACCAGAACACACTCCTAGGAAAGGTATTGGAGTTATTACCATTGTTTAAAATAATCCTTTCCTGGTTGTGCACTGAGGGAGCCTATTCACTTGTTCTCCCAGGACGTCTCAGAGGAAAATGGAAAGAAGAAACAATTTGGAATCAAAATAGCTATGTTCTGGCCCTGGCTCTTCAATTGAACATTTGCAAGTCATAGAACCTATGCATCCTAATATGCCTAATCAGAACAGTTGTTTGGTTTTTGTTTTTTTCTATGTTGTTATGTAAAATTAATAATGAAATTCATAAAATTTAAATATTGCAAATGTAATTTGCTCTCTAACTTTATGTGGAAAGCTTTGCATACAGCAATAATATTGTTTTGTAATATTCTCTCTTCCACATCTATTTTTTGTTAATTTATAAGTTTCATACGTATAAGGTAGATAGATATGTTTATGAGGTACATGAGATACTTTGATACAGGAATGCAATGTGTAATACTCACATCAGAGTAAATGGAGTATCCATCACCTCAAGCATTTATCATTTCTTTGTACTACAAAGATTCCAATTATATTCTTGTAGTTATTTTTAAATGTACAATAAATTATTTTGACTGTAATTACCCTGTTGTGCTATCAAATATTAGATCTTATTCAATCTAACTACATTTTTGAAACCATTAACCATTCCCACTTCCCCATGCCCAACTAACCTTCCCAGACTCTGGTAACCATCATTCTACTCTTCATGTCCATGAATTAAACTGTTTTGAATTTTAGCTTTTACAAATGAGTAAGAACATGCAAAGTTTTTCTTCTGTGCCTAGCTTATTTCAGTTAATATAATGTCCTCCTGTTCTATGTGTGCTGTTGCAAATGACAGGATCTAATTATTTTAATGGCTGAATGGTACTCCATTGTGTACATGTGCCACATCTTCTTTATTCATTCATCTGTTGATGAACACACAAGTTGATTCTAAATCCTGGCTATTGTGAATAGTGCTGAAACAAGCATTGGAGCACAGATATCTCTTCAATCACCGATTTCCTCTCTTTTGGGTGAATGACCAGCAGTGGGATTATTAGATCATGTTGTAGTTCCATTGTTAATTTTCTGAGGAACATTCATACTGTTCTCCATAGTGGCTGTATTAATTTACATTCCCACCAACAGTGTATGAGGACTTATGAGGGCTCTATTTTCTCCACATCCTTGCCAGCATTTGTTTTTGCCTGTCTTTTGTATAAAAGCCATTTTAACTCAAGTGAGGTGACACCTCACTGTAGTTTTGATTTGCATTTCTCTGATGATCCATTATCTTGAGTACCTTTTCAAATATCTGTTTTCTATTTGTATATCTGTTGAACAATGTCTTTTCAGATATTCTGTGCATTTTTAATTGGATTTTTAGATTTTTTTCATATTGAACATGAACCTCAATATATTCTTGTTACTAACACTTTGTGAGAGAGATAGTTTGCAAATATTGTTTGCAAATATTTTCTCCTTTTTGTGGGTTGTCACTTTACTCTGTTAATTGTTTTATTTGCTGAGTGGAAGCTTTTTAACTTGATGTAACACCATTTGTCTACTTTAGCTCTGATTGTCTGTGCTTGTGGGGTATTCCTATAAAAATATTTGCCCTGTCAAATGTCCTGGAGAGTATCCCCAATGTTTTTCTGTAGTAGTTTCATAATTTCTGGTCTTAGATTTAAGTTTTTAACTCATTTTGATTTGATTTTTGCATATGGTGAAAGATAGAGGTCTAGATTCATTCTTCTGCATGTGGATCTTCAGTTTTCTTAGCACCATTTATTGAAGAAACTATCCTTTCCCAGAAGTTTGTTCCTGTCACTTTTGTCAAAAATAACTTTATTGTCGATGTATGAATTTATTTCTTGGTTCTCTATTCTGTTCCATTGGTCTATGTGTCTGTTCTTATGCCATTACATGCTGTTTTGTTTACTGTAGCTCTGAAGTATAATTTGAAAGTAAAGGAATGTGATGCCTCCAGTTTTTTCTTTTTTTTTTTCTCAGAATGGCTTTTGTTCTTCTGGGTCTTTTGTGATTTTATATAAATTTTAGAATTACTTTTTAATTTCTTTAAGGAATGTCATTGATATTTTGATAGGGATTGCACTGAATCTATAGATTGCTCTGGGTAGTATGGCCATTTTAAACAATATTGATTATTCCAATCCATAAACATAAAATATTTTTCCATTATTTTGTATCATCTTCAATTTCTTGTATCAGTATTTCATAGTTTTTATTGTAGAGATCTCTCACTTTTTGTAGTACGTTTTTTCCTAGGTATATTATTTGTAGGTATTGTAAAAAGGATTATGTTCTTGATTTCTTTTTTGGATTATTCACTGTTGGTTACTGATTTTTGTATGTTAACATTTTATCCTATAATTTTACTGAATTTGTTTCTTATTTCTAATAGTTTTTGAGTGGAGTCCCTAGATTTTTCCAGATATAAGACCATATCATCCACAAACAAACATAATTTGACTTCTTCCTATACAATTTGGAGTCCCTTTATTTCTTTCTCTTGTCTGACTGATCCAGGTAGAACCGCCAGTACTGTGTTCAGTAACAATGGTGAAAGTGGGCATCCTTATCGTGTTCCAGATCTTAGAGGAAAGGCTTTCAGTTTTTGTTTTTGTTTTTTTTTTGAAAAGGAGTCTCACTCTGTCGCTGAGGCTGGAGTGCAGTGGCTTGATCTCGGCTCACTGCAAGCTCCTCCTCCCAGGTTCACGCCATTCTCCTGCCTCAGCCTCCCAAGTAGCTGGGACTACAGGCGCCCACCACCATGCCCGGCTAACTTTTTATTTTTTTTGGTAAAAGAGACGGGGTTTCACCGTGTTAGCCGGGATGGTCTGGATGTCCTGACCTCCTGATCTGCCCATCTCGGCCTCCCAAAGTGTTGGGATTACAGGTATGAGCCACCGCGCCTGGCTGGCTTTCAGTTTTTTTTTTTTTTTTTTTTTTTTTTTTGTTGTTGTTGTTGTTTTTTGAGGCGGAGTCTCGCTCTGTGGCCCAGGCTGGAGCACAGTGGCCAGATCTCAGCTCACTGCAAGCTCCGCCTCCCGGATTTACGCCATTCTCCTGCCTCAGCCTCCCGAGTAGCTGGGACTACAGGCGCCCGCCACCTCGCCCGGCTAGTTTTTTGTATTTTTTAGTAGAGACGGGGGGTTTCACTGTGTTAGCCGGGATGGTCTCGATCTCCTGACCTCGTGATCTGCCCGTCTCGGCCTCCCAAAGTGCTGGGATTACAGGCTTGAGCCACCGCGCCCGGCCGGTTTTCAGTTTTTTTAACACTTAATATAATACTAGCTGTGGGTCTGTTGTATACGGCTTTTATTATGTTGAGGTATGTTTCCTATATAACCACTATTTTTAAGGTTTTTTTTTTTTTTTTTTTTATCACAAAGGGATGTTGAATTTATCAAATGCTTTTTAGCATCAACTGAAACGATCACATAATTTTATACTTCATTCTACTGCTATGATGTATCACATTAATCAATTTGCATATGTTGACCTATACTTGCATTCGTGGGATAAATCTCACTTGGTCATGATAAGTGATCTTTTAAATGTGTGGTTGAGTTCAGTTTGCCGGCATTTTGCTAAGGATTTTTGTATCAATGTCCATCAGGTTTAGTGACCTGTTTGATGTGCCTTTTTCTGGTTTTGATACAGAATAACACTGGCCTCCTACAAAAAGTTCTAATGTATTTCCTCCTCCTCCATTTTTCAGAATAGTATGGGTAGGATTGATATTCGTTACTCTTTCAAAGTTTGGTAAAATTCAGCAGCAAAGTAATCTGGCCCCTTGCTTTTCTTGGCTGGGAGACTTTTTGTTACAACTTTGACCTCATTAGTCGCTCTTAGATTATTCAGGTTTTGTAGTTTTGTCATGGCTCAACCTTGGTAGTTTGTATGTGTCTAGAAACGTATCCATTTATTCTACATTTTCAAATTTATTTGCCTATAGTTGATCAGAGTAATTTTCAATGATCCTCTGAATTTCTGCTGTATCAGTCGTAATGTTTTCTTTTTCGTCTCTGATTTTATTAGTTAGAGTCTTCTCTCTATTTTACATAGTCTGGCTAAAGTTTTGTCAATTTTGTTTATCTTTTCAAAAAAAACAACTTTTCATTTTGTTGACTTCTTGTATTTTGTTAATTTAAAGTTTATGTATTTATGCTCTGACTTTCATTATTTATTTTCTTTTACTAATTTTCAGTTTGGTTTGCTTTTGCATTTCCAGTTCTTTAAGATGTGTCATTAGGTTATACTAATTTGAACTTTTTCTATGTTTTAGATGTAGGTGCTTTTTGTCATACACTTTCCTCTTAGTACTGTTTTTGCTGTATTCCATAGGTTTTGGTATGTTGTGTTTCCAATATCATTTGTTTCAAAGATTTTAAAATATTTCTTAATTTCCGTAGTGACCTACTGGTCATTCAGGAGCATATCGTTAAATTTGTGTGGGTTTGTATAGTTTTCAAATTCCTCTTGTTATTGATTTCTAGTTTTATCCCATTGTGGTCAGAGAAGATATTTGATATAATTTTAATGTTTTGAATTGCTTTAAGACTTGTTTTGTGGCCTAAAATAAGGATATCCTTGAGGATGGTCCATGTGCTGAGGAGAAGAATGTGCATTCTGCAGCCCTTGGTTGAAATGTTCTGTAAATATCTTCTAGGTTGATTTGGTATGTAGTGCAGACTAAGACAGATATGTCTTTTGATTTTCTCTCTGAATTATCTTTCCAGTGATGAATGTAGGGTGCTGAAGGCTCCAGCTATCATTTTATCAAGGTCAAACTCTCTCTTCATCTTTAATAATATTTGCTTTATATATCTGAGTAATCCAGTGTTGGTTGCATATATAATTGTGATTGTTGTATCCTCTAGCTGAATTGATCCCTTTGTCATTATATAATGACCTTTTTATCTCTTTTAATATTTTTTCTTAAAATCTATTTTGTCTGATAGAAGTATATCTACCTCTGCCCTTTTCTGGTTTCCATTTGCTTGGAATATCTTCTTCCATCCTTTATTTTTAGTCTATATGTGTCTTTGTGTGTTTCTTAAAGGCAATAGATTATTGGACCTTATTGTTTTATCTGTTGAGCCACTTTGTGTCTTTTAACTGGAGAGATTAATCCATTTACATTCAAACTTATTGCTCATAAAAAGGACTTACTCCCGCCATTTTTATGTGTTTTCTGGTAGTTTTGTGGTCTTCTCTTCCTTCCCTCTTTCCTTGCTTTCTTTTTTTTTTTTTTCAAAGTGATTTTCTCTGGTGGTATGTTTTAATATCTCACTTATAGATTTTTGTGTCTCTATTGTAGTTTTTTTTATTTGAGGTTACTATAAGACTTGCAAACAATATCATATAACCCATTATTTTAAACTGATGACAACACTAATTGCAGAAAAAAACTGACAAAGAAGCAGAGAAAACTCATATCTCTACACTCTAACTTCATCCTCCCACTTTTTAACTATTTGTTATTTCTATTTTTATCTTATTATAAAGTTTATGTCTTAAAAAGTTGGTGTAATTATAGTTTTTGATAGGTTCACAATTTAGTCTTTCTACTTAAGACATGAGTAGTTTATAAATTACAATTGCAGTTTTATAATATTCTGTTTTTCTGTGTACTTACTTTATCATTGAGCTTTGTTCCTTCACTTGATTTCTTATTGCTCGTTTATATATATATATATATTTTTTTTCTGATAAGAATTCCCTATAGCATTTCTTGTAGAACAGGTCTGGTGTTGATGAAATCCCTCAGCTTTTGTTTGTCTGGGAAAATGTTTATTTCTCCTTCATGTTTTAGGGGCATTTTCACAGGATACACTATCGTCAGATAAAATGTTTTTTTTCTCTTCACATTTAAATATTTTATGCCACTCTCTCCAGGCCTGTAACATTTCCACTGAGAAGTCTGCTGCCAAATGTATTAAGCTCCTTTGTATGTTGTTTCTTTTCTGTTGCCGTTTTTAGTATTTTTATTGTTGTTGTTCTTGATCCTTGGAAGTTGATCATTATGTTTTTAGTCTTATTTATGTTAAATGTGGTTGGAGTTCTACAACCTTCTTGTACTTAATCATTAATATTTTTCTCCAGATTTGGAAAGTTCTTCAATATTATCCCTTTGAATAAATTTTCTACCCAAATATCTCTCTCTACCTCCTCTGTAAGGTCAATAACTCTTACATTAGCCCTTTTGAGTCACTCTGTAGATCTTGTAGGTGTGCTTCTTTCTTTTCTATTCTTTTTGCTTTTGTCTTTTCTACCTGTTTCAGAGCTTGTCTTCAATCTAACTTTTCCACTTCAGTCATATCCTGAAGTCAGCAATCTTAGGAATCTATTTGATGCTTTATTCCACTGTGGCTGAGCTGGCATCCAAGCCACAAGACAAAGTCTCTCCCACACATTCCTCTTCTTTTTTCAAGCAGGAGGAATCTGCTTGTTTCCTCCTAATCATGGCCACCACCACCCAGGGCCCAGGGGACATATGGCCTGACTTCTGCTGATGTTCATTCAAAGCCCAGCAGCTCTAAAGTCAGCTTATGATGAATGCTGCCAGACTTGGAACATCCCCTTCAGGTAAGTTGGTTATCTTCTTTACTAACATAAGTCCAGAAATTCTTTGTAGGAGCCAAATCCTATAAAGGGGGCCAAATCCGAATCGGGGACCACAGGAGCTTGCTTGGTGCTCTACCTTACTGTGGCTGAGCTGGTACCCAAGCTGCAGCACAAAGTCCCCTTTACCTTTCTTTCTTCTTTCTTCTTTTCTCAAGCAGAAGGAGGCTCTCCCCATGGCCACCATAGCTGGGAATGTGCTCTGCCATATCCCCAGTAATGAAACAGTGGTTGCCACCTATTGTAGACACGCAGCCCAGAAAGATGTATGTATGGATGGAAAATTGTACATATCCAGGACATTTCTAGAAGGGAGATAGTCCTAAAAAAAACAGTAAGGTATTGGGCCTGGAGCTCCATATATCTATGTCTACTTTTCCTAAGTCTGGAGTCAGTGAAGGTAGAAGGACTTTATTATTTCGGCAACAGTTCCACAAATATTATACATCTGCTGTATTGTAGACATTGTCTGCCACTTTCCTACTATGCTATGGTACTTTGTCAAAAATGTTTAATCTTGGTGGTATTTATTTTAAGTACCATTATCAGATTCCCCCATGGAAGAATGTTGTTACTAATTTTGTTGTACTAACCATGGCAATAAAGAGAATGCATTTAAACATGAGAAGTTTCTTATACAATTTGATGGGAAGAACTTTGAATTGTAGAATTTAATTTAGTCTCCTTAAGGTTTCTTTTCTTCCTAACCCTTAGAATGCGCAGACATTTTCCACATGTAGGCTAGGATGAGGTCCAAAGTTTTAAAGAAGTGATTTGTGCCAGAATAGAGGAAGCTCTGACTTAAGTCATTATATAACTGATAATCAGTCCTGGTTGATGCTTGCAATTCCTCAGTCACTAACTAAAACATGTGAGTAGTCAGACTCCTGGAAAACTCTTTATAATTTAGGGCATCTATTGTAATGGTTCTTCTTGTAGCTACTGAAGGCACTAAAAGGCTTTCAACATCAGCCTGACAAATAAAATTTGTGTTTAAGTTGATATTATAAAGAATGATATCATGTATGGTTTACCAGGGACAGTTAGGAGTTGATGTAAAATATGACACTAATGCCTTAAGTGACTATGGAGCTCCTTTGCAAAATTTTGTCATCTTTCATCCATGGAAATCAACTTAGTAGCCTGTATACATGTATCAAAGCTCGCATTTCCTCAACCCTCACTTACAGGAAAGTTGAAACTCAGTGAAATGCAGCTTTTAGTCAAACTGGCTATCCAAGGAATCATACAATTTCTTTTAAATTATCTCAGAGGAAATAAAATAGAGCTAGTTTAAATCCTGGCTCTGGGTTGCACAAATGTGCAACATGGGGCATGTGACTTCCACTTGCTACCTCAGTTTCCACATTTGTCATGAGAGTTTTATTGTGAAAGAATGAAGTGTATGGGCTCTGCTATGAGAATTCTAGTGTTTGAATCCTAGCTTTTCTGCATTCTGTGTAGCTATCAATATGCAACTCCTGTTCGGTCACCTATTGTATTTGCTTGCCAGGGCTGTTGTAACGAAATACCAGAGAGTGGGTGTGTAGTGAATTATTTTACAGCCAGGTCCAACTTATGATGGTTTGACTTATAATTTCTTTACCTTACAATGGTGTAAAATGAAAACGCATTCAGTAGAGTCCTGGACTTATGATGGGGTTATTTCCCAATAAATCCATTGTATGTTGAAAATGTAATATAGCCCCATCCTAAATTGAGGAGCATCTATTATTTTATGTTACCTTGGAATCTATTTTAAACATGTTTAATGTTCTGATACCTGAAGCAGAGTTCAGTCGCCCTTTACACTGTTTCTAATTCTACACCTTCTCCCAGTTTCTTAATGTGCTGGGTCCAAATAAACCTACCGGTTTGTGCCCAAATGAACATTTTGCATAGATTTCTAATCACCCTCTCCAATTGCTTTTTGTAACTTTTACTACTGTAAAAGTTACCATTGTCTTATTATAATCATGTGATTACCTTTTAACTTCTCCCAGTAGGCTATGAGCTTCTGAAACCAAGGTTCTGTTTCTCATTTATTTTTAAATCTATTTGCTAGTCAACAAATGTTTGGTTAGTGAGTGGACGAACAACAATTGAAACCAAGACTGTGCATTAAGGCCTCTTAATCCTTGTTTTGAATTTGAGAGATGGCTACATATGGGGTGATTAACAACTATGCAGAGCCTCACCTCTGCCCAATATTTCTAGTGATTCTATTTAAACTATGATGGCAATAACAGGTTTATGTGGAGTTTGATGTGCAGCAAGAAAGAAAGTAGGAATGTTTTCCTTCGTATTCAATCATTCTTCAATGTGAATCTGCCTAAATTACTGCATACTAGATATATCGTACTTTCAGATCAATTATAGTTTACTGTCTAAACCTTTGGCCAGAAACTCAAGAGTTCATAGCAGGTTTGTCTTGTTTTTCTGAGTCTACTTTATAACAGCCATTGAGAAACAGAGAACTGGTATTATTTTCATGAATTCTGGGAAAGACAATACCATTTTGCAGTTTTCCACCTAAAATAATTTATTACAATACGAATTGGTAATATTCGTATTTGAAATATCTGTTAAGGTGTCAGTCTATCCCCACTAGTAGTGGAGAGTGAATTACAATGAAAACTTATAAGAAATGGAAAATTGTCTTTAGTAAATGTATTCTATGTAGTTATCCAGACAGTTCTGAGAAAACAGAACATCAATGGTTCAAAACAAATATATGGTACCTAAAATGTTGGAAAATCTGTAAAGTTTTGGTCAGATGCAGCTAACAGTGTGGTAGCTGCTCTACAAGGAATGACCAAATTGGTCTATAGCATACCGGTAAATAATATAGGAAGAATAAAGACTTTAGTGAACTTGAATCACTCATTTGAACAACAGATCCTAGACTGTACAGATAAAGATGATAAATACATCCTTGTAGTGGTTTTAACACTAACATCTCCTTAAGAAGATCTAAGGGCATTCCTCTCAGAAGATATTGTTAACTCAAAACCCTCAAGCTTTCATGTAATCAGAATTGAGTTATTATTGTGGTTGCCTCTCTATGTCATTGGGTTTTTTTGTTTTTGAAATTTCATAAATAGTGAAAGGGATTTCTCATCCTGCTATGGTTTGGATGTATGTGCTCCTGTAAAATTTATATGTTGAAACTTAAGCCCTAAGGTGATAGAGGGTAGACACTTTGGGAGGTGATTAGGTGATGAGGGCTCTGCTCTCATTAATGGGACTAATGCCCTTATAAAAGGGGACTTGGAGACTTGCCAAATCTTCCAACTCCTTCTCCCAAGTGAGAATATCAATATGGAACTATCTACGAGAAATGAACCTCACCAGACACCAAATTTGTCAGCACCTTAATCTGCGACTTCTGTTTCCAGAATTGTGAAAAATAATTTTTTATTGTTTATATATTACTCATTATATGGTATTTTATTATAGCAGTATCCCCCAAAAAGCTCCCAAATCACAGGTATTAATAGTTCCCTGTGGAATTTTAGACCATTCTCTCCCTTGATCAATAATAGAATGATGTGACAGGCAAAAATGAGAATATAGTGCTGTTCATTTTGTAGTAAGACCTATATTGCCACTCCATGCTGGTTTTATACGTTTTTTTTGCTATGTTTTTGGTAAGAAAAAAGTTATCTATTAGCTTTTGGAAGAAACAGTTTTAAAATCCTTATAAGCATCAATTTCTTCCTAGCTTGGAACTTTCCTTTAATTGTTAACAAAACTCATAGGTGTATTCTAATCAGGAGCTCAGCTATAAAGCTTTTATAGTATCTCATCTTTACAACCTATTTAAAAAGATTAAATCAAATGATTATTTTTATTATTAAAATACTTTTCATAGAAAAAAATAATTGACCAGAATATATATTGATGAGTACTGTGAAGAAGTTTGCTTAAAAATAGTTTCAGGTTTGAAAAGATTTAAATATTGGATCACTAAATATTGGTTACTAGGTTACTATAGGCAAGTCTTCATGTAAACAGTAGGTGATCAAAGGAGAACTAGAGGCTAGCCTTTGGGTTCGTTCCCCTCAATGCCTTCTCTCTCCCTTTTACCTCTATATCTAATATGGACAACAATCAAGACACTCCATGGGGGTTGAAATATCACCCCCATACATTTCTGTTAAAATATATACACAATACCTGTTACGGTAAGGATATTGTTTACCTCATTTATTGCTAGTAATAGGAGTTATTTTGTTTTATTACTTACGTTTATACTTGAAAGCAATGGTAAGCAGTGGTAGTAAATAATCCTGATAGATCGAAAGTAATGTGGAAAAAAATGAAGCCTGGAGCATTTTTGAGACAGCCAGAGGGAAGGTGGTCCTCAGAGAAATCCAGTCAGCCTGCTCACTGTGGTGGAGCCTCAGGAAGTTCCTGCCATTTGCAGCAGGGAGGAGCCTGGCCCCTCCTCTTCCTGTGTGGAACCTGGGATTCGATTGGCCTGGCGGGAAGCACTTTAGCTCTCTGGCTTTGGATGAGTCCCTGTTTCCCCCCTTTTTCCCCTTTCCCCCCCCTTTTTTTCCCTCTTTTCACCCATTAAAACCCTGCTTTACTCACCCCACATCTGCGAGTCTAAATTTTCGTGGCCGTGGGACGGACGAGAACCCGGTCTTTAGCTGAACTACGGAAAAGTCCTGAAACATTTTTGGCACGCAACTTGGGAGCTCCAGAAGTGGTGAGTGCGACGCGAACCAATTCTTTTTCCATCTTCCGTCTGAACCTTTCCATCCTCATGGCCTTTTACTTCCTTTTTCAGGAGGGACTGGCGAGCAGTCCCAGGCCGCTCCGGCTCCGCACAGGCGCTGGGACGCATGGCCCAAGGGTTCTAGCCACCGAGTGCTGCTGCTGGAGCCTTCCCCTTTTCCAGCCGAGAGTTTCGGTTCCGTAGGATAGCAATTAAACTTTCTCCCTGGTGGAGGAACCACTTGCATAAGAATAAGCGGTTCTTCCTCAGGCATTTTTAAACTGTAATTTTTTCCTTCCCCTTCACCCCGTCGGCAGTTAATCTTTAAAGATTTTTTCTTCTTTTTTTTGATACAGAGTCTCACTCTATCGCCCAGGCTGAAGTGCAGTGGCACTGTGTGGGTTCACTGCAACCTCCTCCT
This sequence comes from Chlorocebus sabaeus, assembly GCF_047675955.1. Classification (NCBI taxonomy): domain Eukaryota; kingdom Metazoa; phylum Chordata; class Mammalia; order Primates; family Cercopithecidae; genus Chlorocebus; species Chlorocebus sabaeus. The sequence goes on from NC_132919.1 coordinate 45,589,258, forward strand.
GAGTCCAAGCAATTCTCCTGCCTCAGCCTCTGGAGTAGCTGGGATTACAGGTGTGCACCACCACACCCAGCTAATTTTTTTTATATTTTTAGTAGACACGGGGTTTCACCATGTTGGCCAGGCTGATCTCGAACTCCTGACCTCAGGAGATGCACGTGCCTCGGCCTCCCAAAGTGTTGGGATTACAGGCATGAGCCACCATGCTTGGCGGTTTTTTTTTCTTCTTTCATAAGAGTTTTACTAGGTTAGCCCCCGCCTGCCCGTCCCCCCCTCCAAATATCACTGTATTCTCTGCCAAGTTTTGGTTGTGAATTCAGACTTCCATCTTGTTTTACATCCTGGGGACTTGGCCAGTAACTACTTGGCAAGGCTTTGTTTAGCAACCTCTACCTTAGGGGATGAGCCCTCTCAGGTTAGATATCTGCACGATTTCCTAACCCTGTCTCTTAAAGGGCCCCACACAGCGACTGGGTTTTCTTCTGCTTGTCTGTGTGTGTTGTGTGTAATGTCTGTAAAAAGAGCTCTAATTAATTTGGTTTAAAGAAAGGCAATTGCTTGGATCTAATATATTTCAAAGGGAAGATAAAGGCTGTGGTACCTTTCAATTCACATGACTTTAATCTTTGACAATATAAGCAGCCCTAAAGACTGTTGGTAAAATGCAGGTCAGATGCAAGGTTTGCTATGTGTTTTGAGGTTACAAAAGGCTCTTTTGGGTTTTGAGAACTATTTGAGTTGCCAGCTTCACTCTCCCTAAGGCTAGGGGACCTATGGAACTAACCATGGCCTTGACTAAGAAGGCACTCCTTGGCTGCAGTTAGGAGACAATTAAAGCAATTTACCAAGATTTACCTTAAAGTTAAAATTGCTAGGAGTTAATTGAAACTACTAGAAATAGATTTACATGCAAGGAGTGTAAGAACAGTAAAGTGTGTGTGTGTGTATTTTGTAAAAAGTTATAAGAAGGCATGGAAATGTAAACTTTGCCTAGGATTGTTTTGAGTTAAATTAGGAAAAAGATGAAATTTTAGAGAAGTGGTGGAATAATTGTGGAAATTAATTTTGCAGAAGAGGTTCTCTATGTGAACATAACTAAATTCAAAAAGGAGTGTTAGTTTTTTTTCTGTAAATTGAGCATTGAAATAAAAGCATAGCAAGGTGTTCCTAAGGTGCTAACCTGCTCTCTGGCAAAATTTGTAAACGGTTATAGAAGGTTTTTGCTTCTTTAGAATTTCTGAGTTATCATTTTGGCAAAAAAAATAACTGGTGGTAGTCTGGAATTCTATTTTGTAATACCAAGCGTTTTAAACCTTGAACATTTAAACAGCCTTCCCCAAATCAAAATTGTCTTCCCTGGCACCCGGCTTTTGGAATACTTCAGTGGGCCCCTGAAGTGTCCAGAAATAATAGGTAAACAGGATTAGTTGACATGTTTAGGTACATGGGATTGCCAAGATGATGCTCAATCTTATTTAGATTATATTTTGGTGAATAATGCTAATATATGTTCCAAAATTGTATGGGGCGTCTAAAATTCTAATGTCTGAGTATATGCTATGAATCATAATTAAGGTTTTTATGTTAAGTTATTGTAAACCACAGAGATAACCAAACTTCTTTATCAATTGCGTTTCTAACTGTAACTACCCTGGACATTTTGCTATTCACAGACAATTGTTGTCTTATTTAATCCTTTTCAAAGGATGGTTTATAATGAGCTATATAACTTTAACAGGTGCTCTCAAATACAACCTTTTAACAACTTTAGAGATTGTAACATTGGAATAAAGGAAAATGTACAGGACTCAGAGAGCTGAAATGTTCACGAATGTCAAGCAAAATGAGTTAACTAAATGGACTGAACTCAGGAAGCTGAAGCAAATCTTTTTGGCTTTTGCTTGGAATATTGCTGATCCTTGTTTTGTTGTTCAGAGTCAAGGAAACTTATTTTGAGCTATTTACGGCCTTTAATAATTGAGTAAGTTATGCCCCCTCTGATCAAAATTTGAAGCATGCTTGTTTCTCTCTGCCTCGTTCCCCTAAAATTTGGAAACTATCTGTGAGTATTCTCCTGGGAATATAGTTGTTTGCATCAGTACAATAAGAATCCGTTTTTCTTTTGCAACAGAACACAATTGGAGAAAGTGATTATTTTACCAAGGCTTTGACTAGAAGGGTATGCTTCCCTTTAAGGAGTCAATCTTGACTTGCAGAGCCTATAAATGCCCCATGGGGGAAACTGGCCTCATACACTCATCTACGCAGTCCCTGTACAGGGCTCCTGACGTGTGGTCTGTTAAAAAAAGTCACTTTTTAACAAGTCTTGGAGCTCCCAGTTTTATTTTGGGACCTTAAGAGGAGAAAATCACTCAACTCACAGGTGTCTGAGGATACAAACCCATGGTTGGGCTCAGCTTTTAAAGGTCTTATCTGGCTGGGTGAGGTGGCTCGTGTCTGTAATCGCAGCACTTTGGGAGGCCGAGGCGGGTGGTCAGGAGATACAGACGATCCTGGCCAACATGGTGAAACCTCATCTCTACTAAAAATACCAAAAAAAAATAATAATAATAATTAGCTGGGCGTGGTGGCGCCTGCCTATATAATTCCAGTGACCTGGGAGGCTGAGGCAGGGGAATAGCTTAAACCAGGGAGTCGGAGGTTGCAGTGAGCTGAGATTGTGCCACTGGACTCCAGCCTGGCAATAGAGCGAGATCCATCTCAAAAAAAAAAAGGGTCTTATCTGAGATTCCTTGTGAAACAGCCTTCCATCAAAGTCAATCCAAAAGGCCTGTGTAGAAATAGTTATTCTTGCTTCACTTTATGCAGATAATCAGGCCAAGTATAAGACTGAAGTCTATTTTGCAAACCACTCGGAACTTATCATAATTTTTTTTTAACAAAAATGGGGACTGGAGAGAGAGAAATTATGTTCCAAAACTTACCATACATTTGTCATTAAATCCTAAACTCATTAGTTGTTTTTAAATTTTTGCCTACATTTTAGACTAACCTTACTTGCTCCTTTGAACCAACCATCAATCCCTGGCTGCAACTCAGAAAGAACAAGAGGGATGGGTAATGTAGAAATCTGGATTAATATTCTAGTTCCAAGCAATCATCCTGCAAATCCTGCCAGGCGATGGAATAAATAGAGAATACATAGGGTGCCTGTTGCCCGGAGGTTTCCTTTTTGGGAAAGTAAGACCAAGGGAACCAACCAAAGCCAGCATCATGCAGCCAAATCCTAGCAACCATAACTGTTGCTACCAGTTATCTGGGTGTGTGACAATGAGAGCCAGGTGGGAGGGCCTCCCTGGAAAAACCCCAAATGGCCTGTGCACTGGGGTGGAGCCACAGAAGTTCATGCCCTTTGCAGTGGGGAAAAGTCGGGCTCCTCCTCTTCCTGTATGGAACCTAGGATTCAAGCTGTGGGTGGGACACACTCTAGCAGAGACTTTGGCCTTGGGAGAGTCCCTGGTTCCCCCTTTTCTTCCTTTTCACCCAATAAAACCCTGTTTTATCATTCACATTGTTCGTGAGCCTGAATTTTCATGGCTGTGCGACAAAGAACCCCGTCTTTAGCTGAACTAAGGAAAAGTCCTGCAACATTTTGTGTATATGTAAGATGGCAGGGGATGATATTGCTGCTTGGGAGAGGGTCGTTGTCTGAAAGTGAGAGCTCAAACTAGATGGTAGGTTGGAAATAAATGTGTTCTTTGTAAATGTATCTGCAGCTGTTTTGAAACCTCATAAGCTAGCGTATTAGGTATTTTTATAGCAGAGAACTTAAAGATAGTATAATGTGCTCCCAGCTTAATAAGATTCCAGCACTGTTGTTTGAATATATGATATCATCATGTTTAAAATGTAATATTCATTCCATTTATGCAATCTCTTTCCCCTGGTTGTTTGTGCTTTCCAAGATAATATAATAAGAAAATAAACAGCTCAAATGGTTTTTCCTTCACACTTTTATCAGTTTAGAGAAATAGGGTGACAATAAATGAAAAAAAATCTAACATTTATAAAGGGCTAAACAGGGGCTGGGTAATTCAGATATATATATATATAATCTTGTTGCAACTCACAACTCTCCTTCAAGGTCAATATAATTATCTCCATCTTATAGATAAGAAAATGGAAACTTTGAGATGTTAAGTAAGTTTCTTGAAGTCATATAGCTTATAAGGGTAATATGAGATTGCCCAATTTCATAATCATGCTCTTTACCCTACACTGCATTTGGAGAACTTTAAAAATGTAGGGTCCTAAGAAGTCATTGACCTTAAGTTATTTTCCCCAAGCAAATTTCTTAAATATCCAATGCCTGACAAATTACCCAAAGGATGTCTTTTTTACTCAGACAACAAAAGTGAAACAAAATGGTATCTCCTGCCACCACCACCTTTATTAAAAGTTTTAGCATATGCCATTCCCATAACATGACCTAGTTAATATGCTGTCTATGGTGAATTCACAAGAACGTGAAACAAACAATTGGAATCAGTTCGTTAACTGCCCCCATGAGAGTGAAAGTTTGGAAGAGGAACTGCAGTCTATGCTAGATAGAATAAAGGTCAGACCTACTTGGCAATCACCAAAACAGAATATTGGCAATAAGCCATTGCTTTTCAGAGACAGAAGCTGTCATTGTGAAAGATTTCTTTGCTTTATTGGGAAACTTGAGTCACTTCCTGTTCAAACAACTGTACTATGTTGGTCTGGCTTGGATCCTCTGCAAGGGTATTATGAAAACTTGCAACTCTTAAAATATGATCTGAGAGTGCATTGTATAAATTATCCCATTATAACAGTGCTTCTGAAAGTCTACTGCATATAGGAATCACTTGGGCATCTTGTTCAATTGATATTTTGCAGTCTTAAAAGGCTCCCAAGAGATGCCAATGATGCTAGATCCCATTTTGAGTATGATAAATCAAGACTATTCTGCATACTTACCTGTGGTGGTTGCTTTAAAGTACTTGCAGAAATCTTCAAATAAAGCCAACCGATTTAGCATCAGTTTTTAAAAACAAAAGTATTTTTCCAAAGCTATTTTAAAAGTACCCTTGCCCACTCCTGAGCCGCCTGGTTTTTGTTCCTTATGACCTAATTCAACTTACCTTAGCTTAACCCAGCGTGCTTCCAATACTTCCATTTGTAGTCAATGTGTGCCTTTATTCTTTTTTGATAAGTTGCACTCTTGAGATATCACATACATATCGCCTGGCCATTAGTCTATAATCACTACTGCCATATCTTTCTCTAGAAAGGAGCCCATTCAGAAACTTACCTCTCTTATTTTTCTGGTCCATAGAAAGGATCTTTTCCCTGATTTCTCAGAGAACACAAAAAGAGTTAACAACAAAACAACAAAAACTTTATCTTTGTCTAAACACAAATTTATCTGTGTCTAAACTTCCAAAAATTGTATAAGAAGCTATTGAAAAATATGGGCAGCTGTCATAGTAGACTTAGAATGTAAGTAGGTTGCTATGCTTTAATATAAAACATACTGGATACAAAAAGTGAATCTTGTCTACAATACCTGTCTATCTCTTCTGCTTAGACCATAAGCAGCCTGGAAGAAGAGACTGCATCATCTTCATCTTAATCTCTAACACAGAATCTGACAGATAGAAGAATGAAGGTAGTTAGTATCCTCTTTTTTTTTTTTTTTTTTTGACTGAAAGATAAATAGACAGCATCCTACTCTTAAATTTTGACTCACTGTCCTCATCTACAAAAGGAGCAATGTTAATCTGCACAAGCGCAATAGAGTTCTTACACAGTGTAGGAAAGATAATAGCTATTATAGTACTTCAAAAATTTAAAAGACTATACATATACAAGTCAGTTTTAATTAGATTTCTTACTGTCTCACTAGTTTCCTAAAAGATGAAGAGCTGAAGATAGAAAATAGATATATTGTTTTAGTTTAGGGAAGATCTCCCTTAGTGGGTAAAATCCTGTGAATTCAGCTTGTTATTTGAAATTAAAAATTTACAAATTATTGTTTTTTAAATTTAAGCCTTCACTCAATGAAACTTTCGTTTTTCTTAGAGGAAAGCTTCACATTGTGTTTTATCAGGAGAATGACCATATGCCACTTTTTCATGGATAGTGTCACTTTATGCCTTTTGTCCTGGTATCTCATTTGGTTTATGTCCCCACTTAATCTCAAAAGGGCTCTTATTTCGATGATAAATTATATAATCATGCTAATCATTAGAGATATTTGTAACTTGGTGTGCAATAACTAGTGCTATCTTTTGCCTGGGCATGCAACTTCTGAATGAAGGATTAGAAGCAAGGTAGAAAAGGATATTGCAATGGGTCCAGTGTAATGGGGTAGAAAGTGTGAGGTTTGTGTAAGCTAAAAAAAAACATGAAGGAAATATAGGAATAGAAAGAAGAAAAAATGCTTTTAGCAAGGGAAGTTTTGGATGAGTGAACAGTGTCGTGGCTTTCTTCAATTCTTAGCTAAGAGACCACTTTGTTGTTAAGTGTTTGGGGCAGAAGGTGGCTATTTACTTGAGATTGGTGAGTGGGGGTATTTATTTAGAAAGGTCGTGAAATCAATATGTCTTTGAGGTTTGCCATCAGAGTCATTCAATTACTAACATACATAATTGCAGAATTAATATGCTTCTGCAATTTGGAGAAGAGTCTAAACACAGAATGATTGATTTTAAAGAAATATAAAGTCAAAAGCATATGTCATTTATTCTTCCAGTAAATGAACCTCTAGTGTAAAAATCCAGGGCCTGTTTATCCCAGCAAAGTGTAATGAAATACCTAAATGTACCCTTATGTATTTTTTTGAAGATGCTCTGCGTTTTGGAAGGAACAGAATACAAAATACTACATCATCACAAGTCTTCTACCTTAATGGAAATCAGACTTTTGTTGGTATTGGATAGATGGTGGGATCAGATTTTATATAGAAGTTTGACAGCCTGCCTCATTTGTATTGCAGTCGGCTACAGGATATGTCACAAGAATTTATGAAAGTTTTCTGCCCTTTGAGAAAGTCTTTCTCTCTCTTTCTCTCTCTCTCTCTTTTTTTTTTTTTTTTGAGACAGAGTTTCACTATTGTCACCCAGATTGGCATGCAATGGTGCCATCTTGGCTCACTACAACCTCTGCCCCCACCGGGTTCAACTCCTGCCTTAGCCTCCCAAGTAGCTGGGAATACAGGCATGTGCCAGTAGGCCCAGCTATTTTTTGTATTTTTATTAGAGATGGGTTTTCACCATGTTGGCCAGGCTGGTCTAAAACTCCTGACCTCAGGTGATCTACCTGCCTTGGCCTCTCAAAGTGCTAGGATTACAAATGTGAGCCACCATGCTCAGCTTATTTCTCATATTTTAAATTTAATTTCAGTTTAATTTATCCAACCTAATATGCCATTGGTTGCCTAAATTCAAGTTCTGATTAAAACACTAGTCAGGTAATGAGGTTCTTCCAGTAAGTGATGACTCTTGACAATTGAGTCAACTAAGGGTCGTTCCCTTCAGGAAAAAACATCCAGAATACAACAGATTCTCTTTGGGTTCAGAATATATCACTTTTTCTCCAAGGATATGGTGTCCTAGTTCTTGAAAGCAGGTCTAGCATAGCCTAGTGAGGGTCTATTAATATGAGATTTTTGAATTAGAGAAGGAGCTTAATATTTTGTTTACAAAAACATATTTAAAATATTTTTAGGTTTAGAGGAGAGTTGTAAAGATAATTAGTAACATTCTGTTTCCCCTAATTTTTACATAATATAAAATCATGGTATATTGATACTAAAAAATTAATGTAGATAGAATACCAATATCTACATGGAATTATTTATTTGAATTTTACCAGTTTTTTCACCATGCATTTTTTTCTGTTCTATAATTTGATGTAGGATACCACACTGTATTTAGTTCCCATGGCTCCTCAGTCTCCTATAGTCTGTGACAGTTTCTTAGTCTTTCTTTTCTTGTCATGACCTTAATTCCTTTAAGAGTACTGGTCAGTTATTTTGCAAAGTGACCCTCAATTTGGATTTGTTTAATGCTTTCTTGTGTCTACACTGGGTTTATTGCTTTTGGGGAAGAATACCATGGAGGTCAAGAGCCCTTTCATCACATTATGAATCTGGTGTTAACAGGACTTTAGAGTTGCGAGTTTTCTTCTCCTACTTCATTTGTTACAAATGAGTCACCAAATCTAGCTCACACCTTCATAAGTGGTTTTTGAACAAAAGATAGAGTTATCATGTTTAGTTTGTGAGACAGTCACTGCCAAGGATGCCAAAGCTGTGGGACAGACTGGAATCTCTTTGAAAGAAAGATTAAAGATATTTTATTACTATTTTTTTTGACCCAATCCCCATCTCACAAGTGTCTTGAGTCATATAAAGGTAAGGAAAACTACAAGCAAAAATTTAACAGTGTGTTCCTTCCTATGACTGTTATAAGACACTAGAGAATAAGCAGTTCTGTCTTGGTGGTAAGATTTTTAAGTATAATACAAAATAAAACACACATACACACACACACATACACACAGACAAGAAAAAACTTTTTTTTCTATTTTACAGCAAATCTGTGCACAAACCAAAAAATCTAGCACATCAATGCAGGCAGGAGGAACTTGCTGCATGTTAAGCACACTCCATGACCAGTGAGAGAGGCAGAAGTGCACGCTGGGTACACAGCTTTCAAAGAAGGTCCACTAGGTTGACATCATGATGGGAAGGAAAGTGAAAGGAATGAAAGAAAATAAACCCGTAGGAATCATTACTTGGGAGGAAAAAGAAAGGAATGGAATAGAGGAAGTTAATTACTTAGAGGTTGGGGCTAAAACTTGCAGGCCCCTTAGGGTAACTGTTTGAAACCTTTTAGATGGTTCCAATAATACTGAGAAGAAACAAGTAAGGGAAGAGGGAGGTGGGTATGGCAGTAGCTGAAGTTCTGCATAGGGACAAGAGACTCTAAATAAATTAATTATCCAATAAATGTGAGAAAAAATCATTTTTTTATGTATTTTATTGTGTTCTTGTTAAAAACCAAGTTTATGACTTTGTCACACCTCTTTTTTTTTTTTTTTTCATTAGGAAATCGTGACCTTCAAACTAGACATGTAGTCGTAGGCTCAAGAAAGTTCAGAATTATCCTGGCAGTGAGCTTTTCTTTTTTTTTTTCTCTCTTCCTGAGGGAATTTTAAAGCTCAAAACCTATTTTAAAACAAAAGTTGAAACTCTACCAGAATAATAATGCAAAGCTATTTAATTAGAGACACATTTGGATGGGTTTTACTTTTCATTCAATAAGTCCAATAGCTCTTCAAATTTCACAATAGAAATGTAAAATGCCCTTCCTAAAAGCTTTGAATATTCATCCAAGATATTAGAATAATATCTCTGGATACCCAACACAAGAAGAGCAGAAAGAGTCTTTATATTGTATAATACATAAATAATAAGCCACTTAAAACAAGGTGTATATTTTGGTTTGCTTACCTAGAAATAGAGAGAGATAGTTTTTCATCATCTACACTTCTATACCTTATGCCCATTACTGCTTATAACTAAATTATTTCTACTTCAAACCAATGATTAGACTCAGGTGACATGGCCAACTCTGCTCACATAGTTAACTAAAAGCACACAGAAATGATGCTTGATAACATTTAAAATGCACAACTGAGGCAGATGAAAGAAAGATAAATCCCTCAGGTACTTGAAATAAATAAAATCAGAATGATAGATAGGCTGATAAATTGATGACTTATGAGATATTTAGACAAAGAAGAGATTCTAAGGATATAACTATGGATGAAATTTAGACAGGAAACTAGAACTTTTCTCCCTGCCTAAACCTGAAGCCCCACAATCTGTCTATCCTTAGGAACTAAAAATCTCATCCAATATCTCAGCAAAGGAAACAATTACAGAGCTTTTCTTTTGTGCGGACTTTGGGCAGGAAAATAAATATGAAAAGCCCAGGCATTCAATGTATGTAGGTATGGAGTCTTAATTTATACTATCTACAAGGTTTAAGAGCCCCAAACTAAAACATAAAATTTGGTAGTGCATTGAAATTCCTGAGATCGCTAATGAAAACCATTCTGTTTAAATGCTTTGGTAATTCAGGAAATATGGAACTCATGGAGAATGAAAAGCCAAGTTGAACAAGGGTACACACACACAAATGGTTATAAACAAACTTGTGAGAAGCTGTCCACATATAAACAGAAAAAGCACGGAAACTGAGGGTAACTCAAAAAACTGAAAGTGGGACTTTCTGGCAAGATGGCCAAATAGGAACAGCTCCCATCTGCAGCTCCCAGCAAGATCGACATAGAAGGCGGGTAATTTTCTGCATTTCCCACTGAGGTAACTGGTTTATCTCATTGGGACTGGTTGGACAGTGAGTTCAGCCCATGGAGGGTGAGCCAAAGCGGGATGGGGCGTTGCCTCACCCAGGAACACAAGGACTAGGGGGATTTTCCTTTCCTAGCCAAGGGTAGCTGTGAGACACTGTACCAGGAGGAACGGTACACTCCTGCCCAGATACTGTGCTTTTCCCATGGTCTTTGCAATCGGCAGTCCAGGAGATTCCCTCCGGTGCCTGGACTCGGTGGGTCCCACAACCACAGAGCCCAGCAAGCTAAGATCCATTGGCTTGAAATTCTCGCTGCTAGTGCAGCAGTCTCAGATCAACCTGGGATGCTCAAGTTTGGTTGGGGGAGGGGTGTCCGCTCTTGCTGAGGCTTGAGTAGGTGGTTCTATGCTCACAGTGTAAACAGAGCAGCTGGGAAGTTCGAACTGGGTGGAACCCACCACAGCTCAACAAGGCTGACTGCCTCTCTAGGTTCCACCTCTGTGGGCAGGGCATCTCTGAACAAAAGGCAGCAGCCCCAGTCAGGGACTTTTAGATAAAACCCCCATCTCCCTGAGACAGAGCACCTGGGGGAAGGGACAGCTGTGGAAACAGCTTCAGCAGACTTAAATGTCCCTGCCTGACAGCTCTGAAGACAGCAGTGGTTCTTCCAGCACAGTGTTTGAGCTCTGATAATGGACAGACTGCCTCCTGAAGTGGGTCCCTGACTCCCGTGTAGCCTGACTGGGAGACACCTCCCAGTAGGGGCTGACAGACACCTCATACTGGAGAGCTCTGGCTGGCATCTGGTGGGAGTCCCTCTGGGATGAAGCTTCCAGAGGAAGGATCAGGCAGCAATGTTTGCTGTTCTGCAGTGTCCGCTGGTGATACCCTGGCAAACAGGGTCTAGAGTGGACCTCCAGCAAACTCCAACAGACCTGCAGCTGAGGGTCCTGACTGTTAGAAGAAAAACTAACAAACAGAAAGGAATAGCATCAACATCTACAAAAAGGATGTCCACACCAACACCCCATCCATAGGTCTCCAACATCAAAGACCAAAGGTAGATAAACACCACAAAGATGGGGAGAAACCAGTGCAGAAAGGCTGAAAATTCCAAATACCAGAATGCCTCTTCTCAAAGGATCACAACTCTTCACCAGCAAGGAAAAAACTGGACGGAGAATGAGTTTGATGAATTGACAGAAGGAGGCTTCAGAAGGTGGGTAATAACAAACTCTTAGCTAAAGGAGCATATTCTAACCCATTGCAAGGAAGTTAAGAACCTTGAAAAAAGGTTAGACAAATTGCTAACTAGAATAACCAGTGTAGAGAAGAACATAAATGACCTGATGAATCTGAAAAACACATCATGAGAACTTCGTGAAGCATAAACAAGTTTCAGTAGCTGAATCATCAAGCGGAAGAAAGTATATCCGTGATTGGAGATCAACTTAATGAAATAAAGCAAGAAGACAAGGTTAGAGAAAAAAGAGTGAAAAGAAATGAACAAATCCTCCAAGAAACATGGGACTATGTGAAAAGACCAAATCTACATTTGATTAGTGTACCTGAACACAATGGGGAGAATGGAACCAAGTTGGAAAACACTCTTCAAGGTACTATCCAAGGGAACTTCCCCAACCTAGCAAGGCAGGCCAACATTCAAATTCCGGAAATACAGAGAACACCACAAAGATATCACTCAAGAACAGCAACCCCAAGACACATATTCATCAGATTCACACAGGTTGAAATGAATGAAAATATGTTAAGGGCAGCCAGAGAGAAAGGTTGGGTAACCCACAGGGGGAAGCACATCAGACTAATAGCGGATCTCTTGGCAGAAACCCTACAAGCCTGAAGAGAGTGGGGACCAATATTCAACATTCTTAAAGAAAAGAATTTTCAATCCATAATTTCATATCCAGCCAAACTAAGCTTCATAAGTGAAGGATAAATAAAATCCTGTACAGGCAAGCAAATGCTAGAGATTTTGTTACCACCATGCCTGCCTTACAAGAGCTCCTGAAGGAAGCACTAAACATTGAAAGGAACAACCAGTACCAATCACTGCAAAAACGCCAAACTGTAAAGACCATTGACACTATGGAGAAACCGCATCAACTAACAGGCCAAAAAAAAAACAGTTAGTATCATAATGACAGGATCAAATTCATGCATTACAATATTAATCTTAAATGTAAACGGGCTGAATGCCCCAATTAAAAGACACCAACTGGCAAATTGGATAAAGAGTCAAGACCCATCAGTGTGCTGTATTCAGGAGACCCATCTCATGTACAAAGACACACATAGCCTCAAAATAAAGGGATGGAGGAAGATTTACCAAGTAAATGGAAAGCAAAAAAAAAAAAAAAAAAAAAAACAGGATTGAAATCCTAGTCTCTGATAAAACAGACTTTAAACAAACAAAGATCAAAAGAGACAAAGGAAAGCATTACACAATAGTAAAGGGATCAATGCAACAAGAAGAGCTAACTATCCTAAATATATATGTACCCAATACAGGAGCATCCAGATTCATAAAGCAAGTTCTTAGAGACCTACAAAGAGACTCAGACTCATGCACTATAATAGTGGGAGACTTTAACACCCCACTGTCAGTATTAGACAGATCAACGAGACAGAAAATTAATAAAGCTATTCAGGACTTGAACTCAGGTCTGGACCAAGCAGACCTAATGGACATCTACAGAACTCTCCACTCCAGATCAGTAGAATATACAGTCTTCTCAGCACCACATCACACTTACTCTAAAACTGACCACATAATTGGAAGTAAAACACTCCTCGGCAAATGTAAAAGAACAGAAATCACAACAAACTGTCTCTCAGACCACAGTGCAATCAAATTAGAACTCAGGATTAAGAAACTCACTCAAAACTGCACAACTACAAAGAAAGTGAACAACCTGCTCCTGAATAACTACTGGGTAAATAACAAAGTGAAGACAGAAATGAAGATGTTCTTTGAAACCAATGAGAACAAAGACACAATGTACCAGAATCTCTGGAACACATTTAAAGCAGTGTATAGAGGATTAGAAAGCAAATCAAAAGAATGGAGGGATATCTGCACCCCCATGTTTATTGCAACATTATTCATAATTGCTAACATATGGAATCAACCTATGTCTATTGATGGATGAATGAGTAAAGAAATTGTAATGTGTATAATGGGACAGTATTAAGCCTTACAAAAGAAAATTCTGCCGTTCGAAACAATACGAATGATCCTAGGGGATATGATGTTAGGTGAAATAAGCCAAACACAGAAATACTGCATGATCACAGTTACATGTGAAAGCTTGAAAAGCTAAACTCCTCTGGGTGTGGTGGCTCATGCCTGTAATCCCAGTGCTTTGGGAAGCCTAAGCTAGAGGATCACTTGTGGCCAGGAGTCCAAGACCAGCCTGGACAACATAATGAGACCCCTGTCTCTGAAAAAAATTAACTTGGTTGGGAGTGGTGGTGCATGCCTATAGACCCTGCTTCTCAGGGGCTGATGTGGGAGGACTGCTTGAGCCCAGGGGTTCAAGGCTGCAGTGAGCAATGGTTGCGCCACTGCTCTCCAACCTGCAGCCTGGATGACAATGTGAGACCCTTACTCAAGAAAAAGAGAAGTTGAATTCAGAAGCAGAGAGTACAATGGTGGGTGCCAAGAGCTGGTAGGATGGGAGGGAGAAATGTAGAAATGTTGATGAAAGAGTACAAAATTTCAGTTAGACAGAATTTCTAACTTATATAATTTCTGGAGATCTGTGGTACTTGGTACCTAGAGTAAGTAATTATGTTTATTTGAAAACTTATGAAAGTAGATCTTGAATGTTCTCAAGACAGAAAAAATAATAATTATGTGAGGTGTGAATATGTCAATTAGTTTGAGTCATTTTACAATGTACACGTATATCAAAACATCACAGTCTACACCTTAAATATGTACAATTGTCAATTATACCATAATTAAACTGAAGAAAAAAGAATAGGATACTATGAAATAAGTGTACACAGATTTTAAACAGGAAAACACTGAATTTCTATACATAAGAACATAATCATTGAAATTTTTAAAAAATCGATAAGCAGATTAAACTGAGCTGAACACCCACTTAGTGAATAATAGATTGAAATGAGAAAATTAGGAGAATAATACAAAAGTAAATATATAATAGATACAAAAACAAAAAAAAATTAAGGAACTTGGAAGATAGTAAATAATGCAACATAATTTGAATTGAGTGTTATAAGAAAAAAATGTACATAGTTTTGGCAGGAGATGTTATTTGAAGAGAAATTGTTTATGAATTTTCATCAAATGTAGAAAGACACCAATTTCTAAGCAACATAAATTATACTAAACCCACACCTGCAAACATTATATAGCAATTGCAGTGTCCCAGACCAAAAAAAAACCCACTTAATTGATTATGAAAGCTCAAAGCAAAAATATTTTTAAACATAATATATCTTAAAATACCAGAAAAACATAAACTAGGTTCAAATATATCGTTAAAGCACATGCTTGAGATTAAGAGTATCTGCTTTAATTTTACAGCAAAATGAAATGAAATGTCCCTGTGACTCTTAGTTGATTAAAAGTTTGTCTCTGCCAGGCGCAGTGGCGCACGTCTGTAATCCCACACTTTGGGAGGCCAAGGTGGACGGATCACCTGTGGTCAGGAGTTCGAGACCAGCCTGAGCACTATGATGAAACCCCATCTCTACTGAAAATACAAAAATTAGCCAGGCATGGTGACATGTGCCTGTAATCCCAGCTACTCGGGAGACTGAGACAGGAGAACTGGTTGAACCCCGGAGACAGAGGTTGCAGGGAACTGAGATCATACCATTGCGCTGCAGCCTGGGCAACAAAAGTGAAACTCTGTCTCAAAAAAAAGAAGAAAAAACAAAAAAACAAAAAAAACGTTTATCTTCACCAAGGTAATGATTCAGAGCCTCTGTTGAAAGTATGGAAGTCCTGCCTGCCCCATAGTGTTTCCTCAAACCAACAAGGCATGGAAAGGCCTAATTAGGCAGGACTCTGACCCTCTCTCGTACCCATTTCAATTTAAGAAAGTGTTTAGTTATCAGTCTTATGTATTTTCTCTGCAGATTTTTCTTGGAAGAAAGTTTTAGGAAATTTTAAAAAAGTCTTTATAATGATGTTTTGTGCTGTTTCTCCATGTGAATGTTTTGTCCTCTCTTTCATTTAGTCAGACTGATATTTGCTTGATACGAATAGAAAATGATCAAAAATAACCATGGAAACAGCTACCAACATTTACATTTCTTTCTGTTGAATCTTTGTAATAATATAGGTAAGAATTGTGTGTGTGTAAATGGATTAGCAAAATTTGGGTCAGAGAACTTGTGAAGTTCTCATCAATAGTAAGTGGTAGAGACAGATGGTGATACACTTTTGGACATCCGGCTGCGTTAAATGGCAGTGTGTAAATCTCATAGGCCAACTGTCCAGCAATGTTTTACACTTTACAAACTGGTAAAATAGTTGAATTTCTAGACTGAGTATACACTTGGCTAGATCAAGTCTTCCTCTTCAGTAAGTGGTGCTAACTTTCTATTTACGTATCCTATTACCTACTCTAATAAGGAGCAGCTCATATATCTTTTAGCTATTTAGCTTTATTATGGATCTTTTCCTATAGATCCTCTATACACTTATGAGAAAGACCTTCTTATAAGGTAAAATGGTCTAGAGTTATGATTAATATGTCCTATTGATGAACATTATTTTCTGAAGGGCTTGGAGAACATGTTCCTTGAAATCTAATTTCAGAGAAATACATGTGCTGCTGCTGAAACATCTGGGCCTGAAGCAAACTGGGCAAAAATTTGTGGAAAAGGAGGTTTTCTGCAGGAGATGCTAGTGAAACCCTTCCAATTTACAAGAGTATCATAACTATCATATGTTGAATGCTAGCCCTAGACCAAACACTCTTCTGAGCATTTTGAATGCAGCATCACATTTAATGTTGTATCACTTTGATGTCTTATGAATTGTTAAGCCTGTTTTTCATCTCTATGTATTCTACTTACATTCTTTATCTAAGTGTTCTGGCCTTCCCTTTATCTCAAGTGCTCATTCTTCTCCTACTTCTGGATTTTAAAAGCAGCATGCATGCTTGCCTTCTGGGGCACTTGTCACATTGTAGTATATTCAGCTGGGCAGAATGTGTTGCATTTCTTCCTCCCTAGTCCGTATGTTCACTGGAGGACATCATCACATTTGGTTGATGATATTTTGGAATAATTAAAGGAGAACAAGTTGTAAGTGGCAATATGCGACATAACTTTTGTTTGTTTCATTTCTACAATATCTTTCCAGGCACTGTGTGTTCCCTCCTTTGTTTCTGAGAATATAAGTAAAAAGACCCTCATGTTACTGATTAAGATGTTGAGGCCTAGAGAAATTAAACTACTTGTCTCAGTTTACTTAAATATACTCTCTCTGAATCAAAGTCTGTCTGAATCCTAAATCTTTCTTTATTCCACATTTCATGCTACTTAAATATTTCTTAATGAATTACATTTTGATTCACAAAGTTATTAGGACTTTAATTCCAGTGTTTATTTTGTTGTATCAGGTTTCCTTGTACTTGTGTGTTGATTATTTATAGCACAAGGTGGGATATACGTATTAAGTAACCTTTGTAGACTAAAGAGGTGCACTAAAATACAAGTTATTGCTCCAGAAATCTTGTTTGGTAATTATGGCATCTATAGTAATGATCTGTTTTTTTCATATATTCCCCGATATTCTTTAGCTTCCTCTCATTACCTCTGGTCAATTGCTGTGAGTGGAAGTAAAGTATGTCCCATCTGTGTCAAACAACATTAAAGCAGTATGAGAATTCCACGTATGATCTCTCTTCCTTTGTCAATCAACAACATTCCTCTTGGTGAAGCATCCATCAGCTCAGGTCCCTAAGGGACTATGTGGAGTAAGCACTCTGCAGATTGAGTCACGTGTACAGCGTGAATCAGAAATAAAGTTCACGTATGAAGTCACTGATATTTCAGGATTAATTGGTACTGCCAAACAAACTAGATTACTTATGGCTAAGACACTAGCAATTGTCAAATGGCAATTTGAAACCTTTAAAAAGTGTAACAGTGTAAATATGTGTGAAACTATTTTATGTCTCTTTCTAAAGAGTAAGACATTTTAGGCATCTACCTTTCTGCTTGCTTTATGCAATGAGTTTGGGCCATAACAGGTAACTGTGCCTTATTTTGCTTTCTGAACAGTTTAAACTAAAAGAATTAGTCAATGCATAGTGCCTTTTGTTACTCAGATTAATGAAGAGAAGTTTTAACTATTAACGGTTTCAGGCCTCAAGCAAATTTTTCCCAGAGGAACATGGTTCAAAGATAATTTTGGCAAAGAGTTGCTGTTGATTCTGGAAGTCAGGGTCCAAGTTATGACTGCTGATGTCTATTAAGCAATAGATATATGGACCTTGGTAGTATTTGAATATTTAATGGATTTGTACTGAATTTATCCAAATATAAATTTCAATAATATTTGTAACAGCCAATGGTATTTCTTTTCCTGTGATACATTATATTTTTATTAGTTCAGTTTAACTCAATAAATAATATTAAATGAGCATCTGCTATATATTGGGAATGTCACTATGGATTACATATAGTAAATTAATAATCCTCTGTTGCCATCTAAGAGTTTATAATCCAAAAGTGCAGTGATATATATTAGAAAATAATTTCTAAACAATATGATATGCTTCACATGGAATATACATGAAAAAAACATTATTTAGACAATGTGAGGAGAGGGATAATATAAAGCTTTCTTAGAAAAATAGCACTTATGCTGTAACAGATCAATAGGAATTAGAAAATATGTCAGGAAGAAAAGGAATTTTAAATAGAACAGCACAAACAATAGCAGAGATATTCAACATAATGTCCTATTCTGAATCTAAGAAATTCAATACTGTTGCAATATGACATTGAAGGCACGGATGTCAGAAGACAGGATTATAGAGGTCCCTTGTCATCCTGTAATCATAGGAAGCCCCTAAAAGATTTTATGAAGTAGTAACATAATCAAATTTATAGATTAGGTAGATCAAACTGGTGGCATGATGGAATAAAATGTGCCTTCATTGGAGAAACTTTTTTCTTTTTCTACTTAAGAATGTTCTTAAGAATATAGTTTTGGGTGGGAAAAAAACCTTCATGAAACACTAAAAAGTTTTATTGATTTATTTATAACACCTTGAAGTTTGTTTCATGATTTACTGAAACCATGTGTTGTTCTCAGAATAGATTCACTAAGCAGATATTATAATAATAACCAACCCAACTTATCTCAATTATTTTAAATTCTAATAACCTGTAGTCTTTTTGAATACACATGCAAATATTTGATGAGCCAAAATAGATGAGGGGGTTAGACAATGTCAACATAGGAGAAGTGCAATAATAAAAGCTGTGAATCAGATCATTGTAGAAACCAAGATGAATAATTCAGTGTCTTACCATAGTGTTTCCCTAGTCTTTTCTTAAAGCTTGAATTATTAATCATCTCTGCTTTTCTAGCTGGATAACACCATATGGATATAAGTGGCTACATATAAAAATATTTTTCTGAATGAATAACTCATATAAAACAACACAGTACACAATCCAATCATTAAAATAACTTAGCTAGCGATTAGTAGGTGACTGCTCTGAAGCCAGAAACATATAACATGATATGAAAGACTTAAAAGAGATAATGCATATGTTAATTAGCTTGATTTAGCTATTACACAATCTATGCATATTTCTAAACATTATGCACAGTAAATATATACTTTTTATCAGTTAAAAATAAAAATAAAAAGAAAATAAAAAATATACAAATTTATTGAGGAACTTGCTCTCTTTCTTCTGAAGTATTTTCCTTAGTAGGAAATACTATGTCTGGAAGGGGAACATCACACACCGGGGCCTGTTGTGGGGTCAGCAGAGGGGGGAAGGATAGCATTAGGAGATATACCTAATGTAAATGACAAGTTAATGGCTGCAGCACACCAACATGACACATGTATACATATGTAACAAACCTGCACGTTGTGCACATGTACCCTAGAACATAAAGTATAATAATAAATAAATAAATAAATATACTATCATACCAAAAAAAGAAAAAAGAAAAAAGGAAATACGGTGTCTATATATAGTACCCAAATACCAGGGGATGAAAATATAGTGTATGTTAAGATTCAGAAAGAAATTATGATCTGAAAATGTATGTAGAATGGATGATTTAGCAGAGTCAAGTGTCTAGACCTCTCTCTTGTCATTGTGGCAGAGACTGTCCAGTTGTTGCCCAAAACATTCCCCTTCCCTCCTTGGTATAAACTAAATGACAATTTTCAGAATTTGTGCAGTTTTGACTAATTTAGTGTAGATGAAGTTGATATCTCTTACTTCCATTCTTGGTCTGTTAACAGATTCTCCCTTGTTCTCGTATCCGTTGTCTTCCAGACTAGTTCAGATATATATATATATATATATATATATATATATATATATAGAGAGAGAGAGAGAGAGAG
The DNA here is from genome assembly GCF_047675955.1 of Chlorocebus sabaeus. NCBI lineage: Eukaryota > Metazoa > Chordata > Mammalia > Primates > Cercopithecidae > Chlorocebus > Chlorocebus sabaeus. Next base: position 45,609,230 of record NC_132919.1, read on the forward strand.
AGAGAGAGAGAGAGAGAGATTATCCTGATGCTCTACAATTATTTATATTCAGTGGTTGACATTCTACAAAAATCGCCAGACATGCTGAGAAAGGATGAAAAGATGAAAACCCTTCCCAAGTGAAATAAGATAATAAGTAATCTGTAAATTGGAGATTAGAAAGGAGTTTAAAAATATTTCAGGAAATAGAGAAAATATGAATAATTTTATTGGAGAACAAGAAACTATATATACAACAAATAAAATATTTAAATTATGTATAATAACATTTGGAAAGTAGATTTTCAATAGCAGAAAAGTGAATCATTTAACTGGAAGATTTTCAATAGCAGAAAAGTGAATCAGAGAAGAGAATAGAAAAAAGAGACTTTAGGACAAGATTAAAAGGTTAATATATATGTACCTGGGGCCTCACATGAAGAGGAAAAAGTGAAACAGTTGTAATATTTGAAGAATATTGGCTGATGATTTTTCACATATGACCACAGACATCACTCCACAGATTTAAGAAGCTCCACAAATACTGTATCAGGCAAAATGCAAAGAAAATCACACCTAGGCACATCATGTATTTGCTCTCAAGAAATTAGAAAGTGCAAGAACAGGCTACACTAATGGTGTAGTGATAGAAATCAGAACAGCAGTTACCTTTATGGATAAAGGTACTAACTGGAGCATAAAGGGAGCTTCTGGCATTATGGCATCCTGATATTTCTTGATCTGGATAATTATTAAATGAAAACATTCACCAAGAACAAATGATTAAAAAGTACCTAATTAGATACTTTGTTCATATCAGTTATATATGAATATATCATATTTCAATGAAAAGTTTAAAATGAAGGCCATGAGCTTTTCAGTTTGAAAACAGGCAATATGATTTTTTTCTTCATATATTTAAAAAAATATTGTGGTAAGAACACTTAATATGAGCTTTACCCTTGTAACAATTTTAAATGTTACAATACAGCACTGTTTACTATAGATATCAAATATGTAGCAGATCTCGAGAGATTATCTTGCTTGACTGAAACTTTATGCCTATTGATTAGTATGTCCCCATTTCCCTTCCCTCCAGGCTCTGACAACTACCATTGCCCTCTGATTCTATGAATTTGATGATTTCAAAACCAGCCTAATTTTCCCATGGAACTTACATTTATGGTTTCTTTTGAATAAACTTAGAAACGGACTCTCCCAGTGTTAAAACTCGAGAAAGTTACATTTGTCTTATCTGAGTTCCTGTCTCAGAAAACCAACCATCAGGCCTCCCAGATAGTATAAAGGAACTGAAACTTGCCAGTTCATTGCCTCTGGACAATGAGATGCCATATTCCTCACCCGTGTTGACTGCCTAAGCTATCACCTGCTTCCCATTGACCAACTCCTCTTCCTTCCTCCTTACTAATTCCTGTCTTCATTCACGGAGTCACGTTTCTTCCCTGCTATATAAACCACTGATTTTAGGTGGTCAGGGAGATAGATTTGAGACTGATCTCCCATTCCATTGGCTGCAGCACCGAGTTAAAGCCTTCTTCCCTGGCAGTATTCACAGAGTTAATAATGGGCTTTCTGTGCAGTGAGTAGCAGAACCTAGACCGAACCCCTGGTGTTTTGGTAACAATTTTAAATAACTCATATAAGTGGAATAATGCACTATTTGTCTTTCTGTGTCTCGTGTGTTTCCCTTAATATACTGTCCTCAAGGTTCATCTTTTTTCTCATTGTGCAATTAGCTTTCTTTCTAAACACTTAATATTTTGTATTATGTGTATTCTACATTTTAAAAAATCTATTCATCTGTTGATGAACATTTAGGTTGTTTTTTCACACTGGCTATTGTGAATAGCGCTGCATTGAACATAAGAGTGCTAATATCTCTCTGAGGTCCTGATTTCAATGCTTTTAGATAAATACACAGAAATGGGATTGCTTTGGAAGTAATGGTAATTATTTTTTGAGGAACTTTGACAGTATTTTCCAGAGGGACTGCGCCATTTTGCATTACCACCAACAGTTTTCAAGAGCTTCAGTTTCTCTATATCCTTACCAACACAACTTAAAAAAAAAAAACAAAAAAATAGACATTCTAGCACATATGATGTTGTATGTCTTTATGATTTTCATTTGCATTTTTCTGATGATTAGTGATATTGAGCATTTTTACACTTACCAGTTAGTCATTCATATGCCTTCTTTGGAGAAATGTCTGTTGAAATCCTTCAACAGTTTTTTAAATTGGGTGGTTAGTTTTTTGGTTGTTTGTTGTTTTAACTGTTGAGTTGTATGAGTTAGTTGTATATTCTGAAGAGTAACCACTTGTCAAATATTGGTTGCAAATGTTTTCTCCCATACTAGAGATTACCTATTCACTTTTTTAATTGTTTCCTTTGCTACATAGAAGCTTTTTAGTTTCATATAGTCCTAGTTGTTATTCTTTTGTTGCCTATGCTTTTTATCCATGAAATCTTGCCAAGACTGATGTCATAAAGATTTTTCTCTATGTTTTCTTCTAGGAGTTTTACAGTTTGGAATCTTACACATTTTATGTGTAATGCCTTTAATGCATTTTAAGTTGCTTTTTATGCATGTCATTTTTCTGCGTTTGGATATACAGTTTGCCCAATACCATTTCTTGAAAACAATATCCTTTCCTCATTAAGTGTTCTTGGTGCTCTTGTAGAAGATCAGTTAATTTTATATATGATTTTTTATTTCTTTGGTATCAGTTGTGATATCTCTTCTTTTATTTTTGTATCTGCATGGGTGTATTTCTGGGCTATTTTATTCCATTCGTCTATAGGTCAATATGCCAGTATCATATTGCTTTGATGACTTTTTATAGCTTTGTAATATATTTTGAAATTAGGAAATGTGATGCCTCTAGCTATATTATTTTTTCTGAAGATTAATTTGGCTACTCGCAGTCTTTTGTGGTTTCATATAAATTAATTTTTTTTCATTTATTTAAAAAATGCCATAGGGATATTGATAGTGATTACATTGAACCTATAGATCATTTTATAGAGTATGGATTTTTAACAGTATTAAGTCTTCCAATCCATGAACATAGGTTGTCTATTTGTATGTTTTATTTAATTTCTGTCGTCAATGTTTTGTAGTTTTCACTATATACAGGTTTTACCTCTTTAGTTAAGTTTATTTAGTTATTTTATTTTATTTATCCAGTTATTGTTTTTCTGATTTTCTTTTTGGATAGTTCTTAGTGTATAAAATATTAACTAGTTTTTGTACATTCATCTTATGTCCTGCAACTTTACTGCATTTACTGAATAAGCTTTTTATAATGAAGCCTTTAGGGTTTCTATATATATGTATATCATGTAATCTGCAAACAGGCACGATTTTTCTTTCTCTTTAATATGTGAGCTTTTGATTTTTTTTCTTTTGCCTAATTGCTCTAAGACTTATAGTATAATGTTGAATAGAAATGGTAAGAGTGAACATCCTCACCTTGTTCTTGATCATAAAAAGGTTTAGGGTTTTCATCTTTGAGATTTAGCTGTAGGCTTTTCATATATAGCCTTTAAAATGCTCAGGTAATTTCTTTTTATTCCCAGTTTGTTTGGAGTTTTTATCATAAGAATATGTTAAATTTTCTCAAACACATTTTCTGCATCCACTAAGGTCATATAATTTTTATCTATTCTGTTAATGTGATGTATCACATGTTAATTTTTATTTATTGAACCATCCTTGAATCCCATTGATAAATCTCACTTGATCATGCTTTATGACTTTTTTCTTTTTATGGTGACATGGCGTTCAGTTTCTTAGCATTTTGTTGAGCATTTCTGCAGGTAAATTCATCAGGGAAGTTGATCTGTAGATTTTTCTTTTTTTCTTGTGTTGTCCTTGTCTGGCTTTGGTATCAGAATAATGCTGGCCTTGTAAAATAAATTTCGAAATGTTAATTCCTTTTAAATTTTACAATAGCAAAGACATGAAATCAACCTAAATATCCATCAATGATAGATGGTATAAAAAAAAAGTGGTACATATACACCGTGGAATATTACGCACCCATAAAAAGGAATGTGCTTATGTCTTTTGCAGAGACATGGATGGAGCTGGAGGCCATTATCCTTAGCAAACTATGCAGGAACAGAAAACCAAATGCTACATGTTCTCACTTACAAGTGGTAACTAAATGATGCGAATACATGGACACATAAATGGGAACAACACATACTGAGGCCTATTGAAGGGTTGAAGGTGGGAAGAGGGAGAGGATCAAGAAAGAAAACTAATGGGTACTAGGCTTAATACCTGGGTGATAAATTAATATGTACAACAAACCCCCATGACACAAGTTTACTTGGGTAACAAACCTGTACCTGTACCCCGAACTTAAATTTTCATTTAAAATCATATTTCAGCAAGAATTGGCATTAATTCTTTGTTTGATTTTTTTTAACTTTCCAGATCTTTATTAGTACATATAATAATATCAACACATATACAGTGAAAAATCATATAATCCTGAATTATATAATGACCTCCACAGATGGTGAACAGGAATTTGACAAAATTCAACAACTACTTATGATAAAAAAATTAATTAAATAGAAATACATTGATACTTATTTACAATTATGCTTGGTAGGATTAACCCATGAGGTACCTGGTTCTGGGTTTTTCTTTGTTGAGAGGTTTTAATTATTGACTCAGTTTTCATACTAGTTATTGATCTGTTCAAACTTTCTATTTTTTATGATTTAGTCTTGTTAGGTCATGTGTTTCTAGGAATTTACATATTTCTACTAGGTTATGCAGTTTGTTGATTTATGATTGTTCATAGTAGTCCTTTATGATCTTTCTTATTGCTGGGGTGTCAGTTGTAATATCTCTTCTCTCATTTCTGAATTTATTTGTTTGGGTCTTCTCTCTTTTTTTCTTACTCTAGCTAAGGGTTTGCCAATTTTCTTTATCTTTTCAAAACACCAACTCTTAATTTCATTGATATTTTCTGCATATTATTTTTCTGGTTTTGATTTCATTTGTATCTGCTCTGATCTTTGTGTTTTTCTTCTTCTGCTAGCTTTGGACATTATTTTCATTTTTCTAGCTACGTGAGGTATAAATGTAGGTTGCTTATTTGAGATTTGTTTTCTATCGTTGGTGTTTATCACTATCAATTCTCTGACTACTGCTTTTGCTGAATCCTTTAGGTTTTGATATATTGGGTTTTTTTGTTAGTTTGTTTTAATTTGTCTCCAGGTAACACTTCATTTCCGTTTTGATCTATTTTTTTGGTCCAGTTGTCGCTCAAGAATGTGTTGTTCAGTTTCGATATGCTTGTCAATTTTCCAGTTTTCCTTCTGGTATTGATTTCCAGTTTCACTAAATTGTGGTTAGAAAAGATTCTTCCATAATTTCAATCTTCTTAAATATGTCAAGGAGTGGGCAGAGCAAGATGGTAAATAGAAGCTTATACAGTTTGTACTCCCTGCAGGAACACCAAATTTCAACAACTATTTGCAAATGGAAAACCACCATCACAAAAAACAAAAATCAGGTGAGCGATCATAGTGCCTGGTTTTAGCTTCATATCATGGAAAGAGGCATCATGGAGGGCAGGAGAGACAGTCTTAAATTGCCAATGCCACACCTCCCCTAAACCCTTGCAGCATGGAGAGAGAAACTGTGCACTTTGCAAAGGGAGTGCACAACAACTGAAGGACTTTATGTTGAACTCAGTGCTGCCCTGCCACAGTGAAGAGAGATAGGAAGGCTATGTTGGGTTCAGTCACCACCCATGCCGGGAGAGAGCATTTAGATCAGACCTAGCCACAGGGGTACTGCCCATCCCAGTGATAGGAACTTGAATTGCTATATAAGCCTCACCACTAAAGTGCTCTGGGGTCCTAGGTAAACTCAAAAGGCAATCTAAGGACACAAGGGCTGCAATTTCTAGGCAACTCCTAATGCTCGGCTATGCTTACAACAGAGAGCTAGGGTGCACATGACAGGGAGACACCAGCTGGCACATAGCTGATAGATAGGTTTCACCATCCCTCTCCTAACCTCAGGCAGTGCAGCTTGTAGCAGTGTAAATTACTCTTTCCTTCTCCTAAGGGAGAGCAGAGCAAAAAGTAAAGAGGACTTTGTCTTGCATCTTGGATACAAGCTCAGACATAGTAGGATAGGGCAGCAGGTAGAATTCTGAGGTCCCCATTCTAGGACCTAGCTTCTGGAAGAGATTTCTAGGTACACACTGGGCCAAAAGGGAACCTGCTGCCTTGAATGGAAAAATGCGGTCTAGACAAGATTTATCACCTGTTGATTAAAGAGACCTTGGTCGCTGAATAATGACCAACAATAAGCAGGGAGTATGCTTTGGACCTTGGATTCTCAGATGTCCTGGCTTCAGGGGAGACCCTGAAAATTCCCAGCTGTGGTGGATATGGTGAAAGATTCCCTCTGTTTTTAAAAAAAAAAAAAAAGTAAAAAGGACTATGTCTTATATACCATAGGTAACACTTGACTACAATGAGACAGAGAAACAAACAGGCTTTTTGGGGTCCTCCAGTTCAGGCGTAGACTCTTAGACAGCATTTCTAGACCTGCCCTGGGCCAGTGGGGAGCCCACTGACTTGAAGGGTGAGTCCCAGGCTTGGCAGCATTCACCACAAGCTGACAAATAGCCCTTGGGCTTTAAGCAAACATTGGTGGTGGCCTGTAAGAAATCCCCATGGACTGGTGGTAGTGGTGGCCACAATGAGAGCCTCCTATGCTGTAGAAAGGGGAGGGAAAATAGGAAGAATATCGTATGGTGGGTTGAGTGCCAACTTACCTACAGTAGAGTAGAACATCAGGTAAATTGCTAAGGTTCTTGACTCCAATCTCTGGTCCTCAGACAGCAACTCTGGACATGTTTGGAGGCTGGGGGAATTTGCCACCCTGTAAGGAAGGAACTTTGGTAAAGCCCAGTTTTGTCCTGGTTTCAGGTCTGCCCCAGAACAGTCTCAGAGATGATAGCCATATAATTGCATTAACAAATCTCCAGTTTCAGGTGACTCTGCACGGAGAGAAACTTCGTGTTTGGGAGAGAGTAGGGGGAAAGAGCAAGAGTCTTTGCTTGGTTATCCAGAGAATTCTTCTAGATCTTACCCAAGACCACCAAGGTGGTATTTCTATGAGTCTGCAAAAGCCACAACATTATTGTGCTTGGGGCCTAAGTCCTTTTAAATACCTGGAATGTCTTCCCAAGAAAGACACAAATAAGCCCAGACTATGAAGACTACAATAATTCCCTAACTCTTCAATGCCCGACACTGAGGAACATCTACAAGCATCAACATCATCGAGGAAAACATGATATAACAAAATGAACTAAACAGGGCACCAGGGGCCAATACTGGTGAAACAGATTTAAGATCTTTCAGATGGAGAATTCAAAATAGGTGTTTTGAAGAAACTCAGTGAAATTCAAGATAACACAGAGAAGGAATTCAGAATTCTATCAGAGAAGTTTAACAAAGAGATTAAAATAATTAAAAAGAATCAAACAAATATTAGAGTTGATAAATGCAGTGGGCATGCTGAAGAATGCATCAGAGTCTCTTAATTGCAGAATTGATCAAACAGAAGAAAGAATTAGTGAGTCTGATGACAGGCTATTTGAAAATACACAGTCAAAGAAGACAGAAGAAAAAAGAATAGAAAACAATAAAGCACACCTAGAAAATGTAGAAAATATCTTCAAAATAAGAGCGAATTTAAGAGTCATTGGCCTTAAAGAGAAGGTAAAGGAAGAGATAAGGGTAGAATATTTACTCAAAGGGATAATAAGAGAAATTCCCAAACTTAGAGAAAGATACTAGTATTCAAGTACTAGAGGGTTACAGAACACAAAGCAGATTTAAACCAAAGAAGACTACTCCAAGACATTTAATAATCAAGCTCCTAAATGTCAAGGATAAAGAAAGGATCCTAGAAGCAACAAGAAAAAAGAAACAAATAACATACAATGAAACTGTTGCCATGTAGGAAGCTGGCATCCCCTTTGCCTTCTATCATGACTAGAAGCTTCCTGAGTCCTCCCCAGAAGCAGAAGCCACAGTACTTCCTGTACAACCTGCAAAATCATGAAACAATTAAAACTCATTTCTTTATAAATTACCTAGTTTCAGATCTGTCTTTATAGCAAAGCAAGAATGGACTAATAAACTACCCAAAGCAATTTACAGGTTCAGTGCTATTCCTATCAAACCACCAATGACATTCGTACAGAACTAGGAATAAAAAAAAAAAAAACAAAACAGAAAACAAAAAACAAACAACCAACAACAAAAAACTACATTACAATTCACATGGAATAACAACAACAAAAAGAGCTGGAATAGCCAAGGCAATCCTAAGCAAAAAGAACAAAGCTGGAGGCATATGGTAATCAATTTCAAACTATGCTACCGGGCTACAGTAACCGAAACAGCATGGTACTGGTACCAAAAAACAAAACAAATAAAACAACAACAACTGCAAAAACCACGTAGACCAAGGAAACAGAATAGAGAGCTCATAAATAAGTGCTGCATACCCACAACCATCTGATCTTCAATAAAGCTGACAAAAAAAAAAGCCAAGGAGAAAGGAATTCTATTCAATAAATGGTGCTGGGCTGTCTGACTAGCCATATGCAGAAGATCGAAACTGGACTCCTTCTTTATACCATTTACAAAAATCAACTCAAGATAGATTTAAAAGACTTAAATGTAAAACCCAAAACTAAAAATTCTGCAAGACACCCTAACCCAGGCAATACCATTCTGGCATAGGAATGGGCAAAGATTTCATGACAAAGGTGCCAAAAGCAATCACACCAAAAGTGAAAATTGACAAATGGGGCCTAATTAAACTTAAAAGCTTCTGCACAGCAAATAAACTATCAACAGAGTAAATAAACAGCCTAAAGATTGAGAGAAAATATTTGCAAACTATGCACCTGACAAAGGCCTAATATCCAGCATCTGTAAGGAACTTTAACAAATTTACAAGAATAAAACCAAATAACCTCATTAAAATGTGGGAAAAAGACATGAACAGATACTTTTCCAAAGAAGACATACTGTAGTCAAAAAACTCATGAGAAAAAAAAGCTTAACATCATTGATCATTAGAGAAATGTAAATCAAAACCACAGATACCCTCTCAAACCAGTCTGAAGGGCTATTACTAAAATGTCAGAAAATATCAGATGCTGATGATATTGCAGAGAAAGAGAATGCTTATACACTGTTTGTGGGAGTGTAAATTAGTTCAGCCATTGTAGAAAGGAGCATGGTGATTTCTCAAAGAGCTAAAAACAGAGCTACCTTTCAACCCAGCAGTCCCATTACTGGGTATATACTCAAAGGAATAGAATACATTCTACTGTGAAGACACATGCACACATATGTTCACTGCAACACTGTTCACAATAGCAAAGACAGAGAAACAACCTGAATGCCCAGCAGTAGCAGATTGGATTAAAACTGTGGTGCATATATACCATGGAATACTATGTAGCCGTAAAAATGAGTGGGATAATGCCCTTTACAGGAACATTGATGGAACTGGAGGCCATTATCCTTAGCAAACTATAACAGGAAAAGAAAACTAAATACCCCATGCTATCACTTATAAGTGGGAGATAAATGATGAGAACACATGGACACAAAGAGGGCAATGACAGACACTTGGGCCTCTTAAGAGTGGTTGGTGAGAGAAGGGAGAGAATCAGAGAAAAATAACTATTGGGTACTAGGCTTAGTACCTGGGTGACAAAATAATCTGTACCACAAACCCCTTTGACATGAGTTTACCTATAAAACAAACCTGCACATGTATCCCTGAACCTAAAATAAACGTTTTTAAAATTGGACAAAAGATTTAGATAGACATTTTTCAAAAGAAGACACACAAATGACCAACAGTCATATGAAAAAGTGCCCAACATCATTGGTCATCAGACAAATGGAGATCAAAACTACAGTGTGGTATCATCTAACCCCAGTTAAAATGGCTTTTCTCCAAAAGTCAGGCATTACAAATGCTGATGAGAATGTGGAAAAAAGGAAACTCTTGTACACTATTGATGGAAATACAAGTTAGTACAATCACTATAGAGAACAGTTTGGAGGTTGCTCAAAAAACTAAAAGTCAAGCTACCATAGGATCCAGTAATCCTACTTCTGGGTTAATACCGAAAAGAAAGGAAATCAGTATATCAAAGAGATATCTATACTCCCAAGTTTGTGGCAGCACAGTTCCCAATAGCCAAAATTTGGGAGCAACCTAAGTGTTCATCAGCAGATAAATGGGTAAAGAAAATATTGTAATGTTGTACATATACACAATGAAGTACTAGTCAGCCATAAAAAAGAATGAGATCATGTCCTTTGCAATAATATGGATGGGACTGGAGGTCATTATGTTAAATAAAATAATCCAGGCACAGAAAAAGAAACATTGCATGTTCTCACCTATCTGTGAGATCTGAAAATCACAGCAATTAAGACCATGGAAATTGAGAATAGAAGGATGGTTACTAGAAACTGGGATGAGTAGTGGGGGTGGTGGAAGTGGGGATGATTAATGGGTACAAAAAAAATAAAATGAATAAGACCTAGTATTTGAAAACACAATGGGACAATAGTCAATAATACTTTAATTGTACATTTAAAAATTATTTAGAAAGTATAATTGGATTTCTGTAGTGCAAATGATAAATGCTTGAGGGGATGGATACCCAATTTTCTAAGATGTGATACCTCACGTACCCCATAAATATAGACACTTATCTACCCACACAAATTAAAAATAAATTAAGACTCTTGTGAGCAACTACATGATCTATCTTTGAGAAAGATTTGTGTACTCTTATTAAAAATGTGTACTCTGCCACTTTTTGGTGAAATATTCTGCATGTGTTTAAGTCTACATGGTTGAAAGTGTTATTCAAGTCTTCTGTTTCCTCATTGATCTTCTGTCTTGATGTTCTGTCCATTATGAAAGTGGAGTATTAAAGTATCCTACTATTATTGTATTGCTGTCTATTTTTCCCTTCAGTTTGCCAACATCTGTTTTATGTACTTAGATGTTTTGATGTTGAGTGCTTACATGACTGTAATTGTTGTATCTTCCAGGTACGCTGAACCTTTTATCATATAATGTGCTTCTTTGTCTCCTGTAATAGTTTTTAGGGACAATTTTTTTCTTATTTAAATATGACCACTCCTGCTGTCCTTTGTTTACCATTTGTATGGCATATATCTTCCATTTATTGACTTTCAGCTTATTTTTCCTTAAATTTAACATGAATTCTTTGTACACAGTATATAATTGGGACCTGTTTGTTTGCTTTTTGTTCATTCAGCCATTCTATTGATTTGAGAGTTTCATCTATTTATATGAAGTAATCATTGATAGTGAAGTATTTACCACTGCCACTTTGATAATTGTTTTCTGTTACTCTTGTATTTCTTTTATTCTTTTTACTGCCTTCTTTTATGTTTCCTTGATATTTTCTATCACACTTTAATTCCTTTCTTTTTTATCTTTTTGTAACTACTATAGTTTTCTGGTATGTGGTTAACTTCGTACTTATATAAGGTATGTAGTAGCTATGATAGCCTGTTTTAAGCTGATAGTAGCTTAAGTTCAATTGCATATAATACTCTACATTTTAACTTCTCCCCTGCCACACATACTTTATGTTAGTGTTGTCACAATTTGTATCTATTTCATATTGTGCACCTTTAACATGTTTTTAGTTATAGTAATTTTTAAATATATTTGTCTTTTACACTAGAATGAAAATTACCCACCGCCATTTCAATAATACCATATTCTATACTTGTCTGTATATTTACTTTCATCAGTGAGTTTCATACTTTCTTATCCTATTTTGTTACTGGTTTGCATCCTTTGTTTCCACTCAAAGAATTCTCTTTAGCATTTCTTGTAAGGTGGTTCTAGGCATAATTAAATCCTTCAGCTTTTATATGAAAAAGTTGCTGTTATCTCTCTTTAATTTTTGAAGGAGAAGTGTTGCTGGGTGCTATATTGGTTTTACTGAATGTGCTACTCCTGGTTGGTAGTTTTACCAACACTTTGAATATACCATCCTACTCCTTACTGGCTTGCAATGTTTCTGCTGAAAAGTCCACTTATAGTCTAATGGGAGTCCCTTTATATGCGACAAGTTAACTTTTTCTTGGTGCTGTCAAAATTCTCTTTTTGTTTTGAATTTTTGATAATTTGATTATAATGTATCTCTGTGTATTCTTTAGGTTCATCTTATTTGTTGTTCTTTGGGCTTCTGGATTTGGGGTGGACATTTTCTGCACCAGATTTAGGAAGTTTTCAGCTATTATGGAATAAGCTTTCTGGTTCACTCCCGCTCCATTCTTTTTCAGAAACTTCCATAACCTTCATTTTGGTCTGCTTGATGGTGTTCTATACCTCCCTTAAGCTTTCTTCACTCTTTGTCATTCCTTTTATTTCCTTTTGGATCCTCAAATTGAATTATTTACAATGATTTATCTGAGTTTGCTGATCTTTTCTTCTCTTTGATCTAGCCTGCTACTAAATTCTTCTAGTGAATTTTTCAGGTCAGTTTTTTTTTTCTTTTGCTGAATGATTCTTTTTAGTTATTAAAAAATAATAATTCTCTTTCTTGAAATTCTCCCTTTCTACACACATTGTTCTCTTGACCTCAGTAAGCATCTTTATTTAAGAGTTATTTTTAATTCTCTGTCAGGTAAATCATATATCTTCACTTTATTAGTGTCAGTTTCTGGAGAGCTGTTGTTTCCTTTGTTTGCAATATGTCTGCCTGAATCTTCATTTTCCTTGACTTTCTGTTCTAGTGTTTGCACATTAGACAAAGTAGGTACTTCTCTCAGTCTTCATAGACTGGATTTGTATAGGAGGAAACTCCCACTAATTATTCTAACCAGAGATTCTGGGGCTTCTCCCAATTCTTTTCCTCCCCAGGGAGAAGCAGGTACTTGTGTTTTATGTTCATTTCCTCTGTACTAAGCAGGTGAGGGAGTGGGGTTTGGACTGTGGCATCTATCAGCCTAAGTTATGTTCTCTATTCAGGTAGCTCGATTATGTGAGACTCATCAGAGCTTTAAAACTGATAAACATAGTCTAGCTACTTTTGGGAAGCCCTGGAGAAGTTATGATGCTGGATGCATGGGTCAAATTCTTCCCCACCTCAGGGGGAAGCTGAGAACTACGATTATTTATCTGGTTACTCTATGTTGGCAGAGAAGAGGATGAGGGCATCTATCAAGCTGTTCTCCCCAGGATGTGTAGACCATACTGATTATATCAGAGCTCCAAGAAAAAAGTCAGTCCTCTGTGGAGGTCCGTTGGAAAAGTTGAATGCATTTTCCCATTCCCCTCCCCTCACCTCCAGTGAAACTGGCCCGTTGGGACATCTCTTCCTAATCATATGGCACTGATCCAGGAGCAAGTCGTGAATCTTCCTACTAGCTTTGTTGAGTTTACTTTCACATTCTCCTCAGGTGAAGCAGTGTTTTGATTGATTTCTCATTTCTGTAATGTAAATTTTTGCATGAATTGTTGCTGATGGGATGTGTCTGTAGGGAGAAGAAGGGCACAGAGCTTCCTTCTCTGCCATCTTATTCATGGCTCATTTTATGACAAGATGATTTAAAAATTTATAGAAACCAAAATAGTTAAAGGTAGTTAAAATACATCAGAATAAAGAACAAGGTGGAAAAATTGGCTCTACCAGGTATCAAGGCTATTATAAAATTGCAGCTATTAGTAGCAATAAGGCATTATTCAGAATTAAAGTACATAAATTTACCAATATTATGTTAAGTGAAAATAAGATAATAAATGACCCAAAATTAAGGCTCATGCACATATAGGCACTTGATATACAGCAAAAGTCATGGAGATAGTTGTGAAGGTCAGTCTTTAAAAAAAAAATGCTACTGAACAATAAAGTATATAAGAAAAAAATAAATTTGACCCATACCTCACACCACATCTAAAATTCAGACTATAGCAAATCAAATTGTGAAAGGATAAAAATTAAGCATCCAGAAGTTAATATAAAAGAATATCTAATACCTTAGATTGAGAGGATACTATTAAATAGGATTAGAAAATAACCATATCAAAAGTAAAATATTGGTCAACTTGATTGTATTAAAAATGTTAAGTTTTAATTTTGAAAAAAAGTTGCCACTAGAAGACATAGCTGATATTCCACAGAGTAATGGAAGCTATTTGTGCTAATATATCCACAAAAATTTGTTTCCAAGAATATGAAAGGATTCTTTGCTGATAATAAGGAAAAATACAACCTCATGGTTAAATAACTACATATTTGAAAAAGTCTTTCATAGAAGAGGGTAAATGGCCAGTGAATATAACATTTCAAATTCCTCAGGATTGAGAATATTAGAAACAAAAGGCACAATGAAATATCACCATATACTTATCAGAAAAACTAAAAGTAAGAAGAAAATAGCAGGTGTTGGTGAACATATGGAGCAATGACAACCCCCTTACGATCCTGGGAGGAAAGTATATCTATATATATATAGTTTTCTTTTTGAGACTGAGTTTCGCTCTATGGCCCAGGCTGGAGTGCAGTGGCACAATCTCCGCTCACTGCAACCTCCGCCTCCTGGGTTCAAGCAATTCTCCTGCCTCAGCCTCCCTAGTAGCTGGGATTATAGGTGCCCACCACCACACCCAGCTAACTTTTGTATTTTTAGTAGAGACAAGGTTTTGCCATGTTGTCCAGGCTAGTCTCTAACTTCTGACCTCAGATGATCTGTCCACTTCAGCCTCCCAAAGTGCTGGGATTACAGGTGTGAGCCACCGTGCTTGGCAAGAGTATATTTATACCGTTTATTTGGAAAATCATTGTATACTCTTTGCTAGTGTTGAATAAATACAAACCCACGGATCCAAAAGTCTCAATAAATTATTTAGTATCTACCTAATGAAAATGCATAACTAGGTGTACCACAAAACATGGATATAAGTATTTATGGGAGCATTGTGCATAATATCTCCAAACTGGGATAACCCACATATTTTTCCACAATAGACTGTATATAAATTGTTCTATATTCATGTAACTGAATGCATATAGCAGTGCAAATGAACACAATGCAAGAATTTCGCCAGAATTATGTAGGTAAAGAAGCCAGGCACAAAAGACTGTTGTAAAATGTAATGTACATAAAACATAAAAACAGGCATAATAATAATGTTTAGAGAACCATACTTATGTGGTAAAACCAAATAAATGCAAGGAAACAATTAACGTAAAAATCAGGCCCGGGGCTTCCTTTACAGGAAAGGTAAGGTTTAATGACAGGAGCATGAGAAAAGCTCCTGGGTCCTCGCAACATGCTGTATGATGGTAGACTTTGTGATAAATCACTGAAGTGCGTGTGTGTGTGTGTGTGTGTGTGTGTGTGTAATGAGGGGAAAAGTTTTAAAAAGACTGAGAAAATTACTGTAACTAAATATTAAATATTCTGTTCCCATGCTGTGTTATACTTTGTAAGAAAATGTTTCCAAAAGTTTTCATGTAATTTCTAATTATACTGACAAAGCTTAAAAATCAGTTATATGAGAAACCTGATTTATTTCTACCGCTTAAGTTAGAGTACAAGGGCTAATGCATCAGGAAGTAGTAACTGGTTTATATTCCAAGGTGTTGTCCCTGATTATTTTTATATCATTGAGCAAATTATCACCTTCCTGAGCCTCACTTTTCTCTTTGGTCAAATGAAGTTGTATGGCAGGATTACCACTTAAGTTCTTCTTGTCCCTAATAATCTATAAGTTGATGGGTATATATCAAGGGTCAGCAGACAGAGTTCCAAGAAAATCAGAATTTTGGGTTTTCCTGACCATATTGTCTCTGTGTCATCTACTCAACTCAGCCATTGTACAATGAAAGCTGCTACAGACAGTTCATCAACTAATGAACATGGCTGTGCTCCAATAATATTTATTACCAAAACAAGCTATGCTCTGGATTTGGCCCTTGGGCAGTAGTTGGCCAATTCCTGGAATGTACTGACATTATTATTGGTCTTCTGTGAAGATTTGGGTCAAAATTGGGTACAGACATAAACTTGAATAAAGTGAGCAATTAAAATGCATTCACAAATGATGCTAACTCTTGTGCTTATTAAGAACCTGGATTGGCCAGGTGCGGTGGCTCACACCTCTAATCCTAGTACCCTGGGAGACTGAGGCAGGCATATCACTTGAGGTCAGGCGTTCAAAATTAGCCTGGCCAACATGATGAAACCCTGTCTCTACTAAAAATAAAAAAATAAAAATTTTTAAAAATAGCTGGGCGTGGTGGTGGGTGCCTGTAATCCCAACTACTTGGGAGGCTGGGGAAGGAGACTTGTTTGAACCCAGGAAGTGGAGGTTGCAGTGAGCTGAGATCGGGTTGCTGCACTCAGCTTAGGTGACAGAGCAAGACTCCGTCTCAATTAAAAAAAAAAAAACAAAAAAAAAACAGAACGTGGATTGTCAGGCACAGCAGCTCAAGCCTGTATGTAATCCCAGCACTTTGGGAGGCCAAAGCGGGTGGATCACTTGAGCCCAGGAGTTTGAGACCAGCCTGGGCAACATGGTGAAACCCCATCTCTACAAAAAATATAAAAAGCTAGCCGGGCATGGAGGTGCATGCTTGTAGTCCCAGCTACTTTGGAGGCTGAGGTGTGAGGGTCACCTGAACCTACGAGTTTGAGGCTTTACTTACTTGTCATGCCACTGCACTTCAGCCTGGGCAACAGAGTGACACTGTTACCCCCTCAAAAAGAAAAGAAAAGAAAAGAACATGGATTTATTTTACTTGCCCATTTATGCCAAAATCTTTTGTCATTAGCCTTGCTGTTGAGGTTTTTGGGCTCTTATTTTGATTCATTTGATTGAGATTATGTTAACATATAGGGAAGTGATGGCATAGAGCATAGAGAAATTGGAAACACGGTCTTTATTTTATGCTATACATTCAGTTACATACATATAATGTGTACATTTAAGCATCCAAAGTCAAATAAAAGTTGAATAATCATCTGTAAAAATCAAATCAGTGTATGCAACCCACAGGGATGAATCAGATTTCTCAAATTAGTTTCCCTCAAAAACAAGTTTTATGTTTTGACAATTTGAAATTGATTATGGAAGGTACTTCAATTTAAGGACATTATGTCATTTTGGTTTTTATTTTCTTGCCTTTTCTACACCTATTTCTTTCTGGCTTTTGCATTACAGACTATCTAAGAAACTACCATAACTAAGTGGTTTTAGAGTAGTCTGTGAGAATTTTCCACATAAGGAAACTGAACAGAGGTACTAACATTTCTGCTTAGAGCTTATAATTTCTCAGGACTCAATATTAAATATAGAGGAAACATAAACACATACTATATAGGCATAACCGAACACCAGTCTATAGCATTACTTCCTATATTATTCATTATTTAATTATAATGTTAATCTTTATATTTCTTTGGGTATTCAAACAAGCCACTGTACATCAAGGTTGTAGGAAACAATTAGTAATCTTTATTCAGTAATTTGGATCTAAGCATTAAAAGAAAAATATAGTATAATCTCAATGGTAAAAGTCAGTATAGATATTTCAAGTAGTGAATGAGATATAAATTCTCATTGAGACATCTACAGTTTATCCAATTGTTTTACACTTTACAAATCCAATTCTGATTAAAAGTATGTTACAGATTATGTACATAAGGATATTTAGATTACAATTACTAAACAATTTTCACACACATCACCACTGGCATTTGAAAAATTTCTCCCAAAATCTAGGATGATTATTTTGAAAGACTTACTTTTTAGGTAATGCAGCCCTCCTTGTAAAGATTCAGGATGTTTAGTTTTATGGCATTCAGTAAGCAGGCCCATTAGTCTATGTGCTTCCCTGCAATACTCACTTATTCTGTCATACATAATTTATACTGTTGTTAAGTATTTATTGACTGATATTCCTTCTTGCTATTGAAGATTTATAGCACTAACACTCAGGAGTTGAGCATCCTCAGAGTAATAGTAAAGAATAAAGTTAATGCACTAGAAAATTTTACAAGAAATATACATCATTTCTGCACGATCAGTGTTTGGGGGATTCTTCTTTTATGAAGTCTCATCTTATAAGATTCTCTTTGAAGACAGTTTCACACAAAGACTCATTTTCAGAAGTTATGTTTTTGATAAAAGATGAGATACTATACATGTTACTCACCTCCCTTATCTTTGCTTTCCTTTGATTAGATTTTTATTTCCTTGTGACCATATTTATCCAGACTTTGTAAGTCCTCACTCCTCAGTCGTGGCCCAAAGGGCTTATAGTTAGCTTTGCTAAATATTTTGGTGGAGCCCTATCACAAAGGAAATTGGGAACAAGTGCAAAACAAAGTGTGTGTATCACAAGGAGACATTGTTTTGCTATACCATGTATGGACCTGGAAACTGTGACTTTAAGTTAAACAATGTGTGACAAAACCAAGTTTATAATAAGCTCATTGATATAAACAAGAACTAAGGTCCTATGGCATATATTTAAGATGGACAAAAGATTAATTAGAACAAGTAAGATAATTATTTACCCAGTTATTTAAGTTAAAGACCACGAGTATCCAGAACATATTCCAGCAGCTCAGGGTTTAAGGCGGGAACTTATCCTGTGGAGTTCCAAGTGGAGTGAGAGGGATAACACAAATGTATTGGAAGAAAAAATAGAAATACATAAATATATACATATATATACACACATGTGAATATATATGTCTATATATGTGTTTATATTTCATTCCATAATATGTACTATTTGTACATTTTATAATACACCTAGTTTGGTAGATTAATAATGTATCTATATCATTTATAAATATATGCATATATATGTTAGAGATGCCTGCTGAAAAAAAATGTAATAATATTAATGTGTCCAAAAGACTTTGCGATTGCTGCTATGGATGTTACTCTGTTCCACCCCCAAGTTGCCTCCATGGTCACAAATACACTGAACAATTTGGAATTTTGTCAGTCATTTTACGAAGGCTTATTTCATAAACATTTGTAAAACGTTTCCTTACAAAGAATATGTTTTACTGGTTCCACAGTATGGACGTCAGGATGTGTTCTCATGTGCACTCGCGTGTTTTTTCTCAAACTCCCTCTCCAATGTACTTCACGCGCCTTAGTGGTACCCATGATAGCATCACATCATGAGGCATCAGCTTACTCTGGCAGGTCACTTTACTTTGATTCTCTCAGGAATTCCAGCTTATCTCTTATTTTCTCCCACACTCAATCAACCTAGTGTTTTCTTCATTACTGACTTAGGAACAGAGTTGTAAGACCTTTCTTCTGCCCAAACTTATATCACACACATACCACCATCCCTGTTATGTTTCTTTGCTTCCTAACACTGAGCATCCTCTTATTCTAATTGTTATCACTACACTTAAAGTAATATTTATATGTGTCCACGGTTCAGGGGACACAGTTAATGTCCTATATTTTCCAGTGTTTCCCACAGAGCCTTATCACTTTCCAGCAGAGAAGACAACGGACCATGGATAGGATAATTGCAAAAATTACTGAGGAAAAAAAGGAAGCCAGGGAAGTGCAATAATAAAAATCATAGTACAGGCCCAAATAGAAAGCCCAGTGGAAAACACAGGCAGTAACGTAACTGATTTCTCAGCTTGTGCGTAATGGATGCTTCAGATAATAATTAAAAAAAAGATGTTAGAATCCCTCACTTCTACTTGACAATTGTCCTATTAACTGCTACAGGGAAGAAGGATATGGGTGGCGTAGATATACAGCAATATAAGAATGTCACGCAAGCTGTAGTCTGTTAATGTGCCTGTGACTGAGAGGTCTTCTCTATGACAGCAGTGTTGCCACCACCCTTCCAAACAAAGACTGTCCCCTGGGAACTCCCATCAACTCCTAGTGCTCTGATGCTGAGGCCCGCCAGAGGGCTGACTTGCCTCCAGTCAGCTTGGCCACTGTTGACTTGGTGACATCATGTACAGATTTCTGAGGAGAGGGGTTAAAATGGGGTTCTGTTCTGTATTATGTTGGGAATGGTAGCTGTTCCCAGCTGCTCTTCCTCTCAAAGAATAGGAAAGCAGAATCCACTTGATAAAGAGAATAGTTTTCTGCTTTGCCTCTAAACAGACCAGATACAACTCAGGGCTCTTCGTCATGGGTTCTTCATTTGCCACCATTATTCATGAACAAATTCTAATTTAGAAGTATACAACCACCTAAGGTTATATTTAAATTTTAGTTACATAATAGGTGAGTGGTTTCCCATGAAATTTCTATCAACATATATTGGGTTTATGGTGACGGAAAGTTTTCCCAGCAGTAGAAACAAAAGTCACACAAAGTTCATGAGCTGTATAAACACATGCAGGCACATACTCATTACACATACAATGTAGACAGCAGCTATTTCAAAGAATAAGTCGCTAGGAATAAATACATATGTAGAATTGGTATCACTCATACTTTACCAACAAATTCATTCATGAAAGATTTTGAAAGTATTTGAATGGAAAAGAAAAGAAAACACAGGTTAGAAACGGGGAACATCAAGGCTTTGGCCCTTCTCCCAGTGACAGAATTTGGATGAATCAGTTATCTTCATGTGACTCATTGTCTTACCAAAAAAAAAAAAAAAAAAAAAAAAAAAAAAAGGCTAACAGTGCCTGCCTGAAAGTACATTATAAGTCCATAAAAAATTAAGTCTTTTACTTGTGTTAATGAATGTAAAAGGTAACATGATGTGAAAGTGCTTTTCCTGTTATTTCAGAGTTTTCTCCGAAGCCCCGAAAGCTAAAAACAATGAATGACGAATAGTTCCCTCCCAATTATAAATAAGTGTGCTAGACACATTTAGGTGAGATTTACAGAAAAGAATAAAAGCAGCCCTGCAACCACTGGTCACATCATTTATCCAGAATATAAAATAATAAAAAACAGTATTTCAGGGATAGTTCATTCAAGCAGGAGAATTTCTAGGAAGTGAGAGTTTCTTATTTTCCCTCCAGTACCCATAGGAAGCAAGGTGTTTCCTACTACCACCTTTAGCCAGATGACAGGGTTCCCAAATAAAATTCATAGAGATGAGAGAATATTATATAGGAAACAAAGGTCATCATCTTATTCCACACCCATAGCGCTGTGT
Organism: Chlorocebus sabaeus; assembly: GCF_047675955.1. Taxonomy (NCBI): domain Eukaryota; kingdom Metazoa; phylum Chordata; class Mammalia; order Primates; family Cercopithecidae; genus Chlorocebus; species Chlorocebus sabaeus. Next base: position 45,630,495 of record NC_132919.1, read on the forward strand.
GCCCCTGTGACACTAAGGGAATGAAGCACAGCTTAGTGAGCAACATCCTAGAAGAGAGTAACATGTGTCTTCCAGGTGTGGAGCAATATGGGGTCATAGAGGTAGGTTAGGTGGCTGCTTCTCCCCAAGAGAAGCCTGAGGCCAGATGACTAACTGGAGTAGACACATGGCAGAGTAAGGCAAGGAGAGAGGACAACAGTGGAAGCAAGCAACCAAGACCTATTGTCAGGGCAGAGATGTACAATGTTTCCCACAGACCGAGGAGACACTGAGAAAGTAGATGTGTGAGATCCCTTAAAGAGTACATACAGAGAGTTGCTTGCCAGAGTAAAGGAACACTAGCAGAGAGAAGCAAGAGAGGGGAGGCCCAGTGTGTGAGAGCGGAGGGTGTTGAGTTGAGGGATAAAAGGGATCAAGTGGAGAGTGTGCCACTCATCAAGGAATGATGCAGTATGAGTGGGCATGGAATCTCTAAAGGATCTTCCAAGCCCTTACGAAGAGTCAACGATGAGACTAACAGAAGGTGTGTTGGCCAAGTAACATCTGCCAACTAAGAAGTGGGTTTGCTTCTCTTTTTTCAGTTACCTCTGCTTATCTCTCCAACTCTACTGGAACCTAAGCAGGAGGTGAGAACTAGTGGGCTAAGAGTTAAGAATAAATCTTAGCTCTTTTTCTTACTGCAGGCACCCAAGCTAAGGATGAGGCCTGAGTTTAGGGATGTAAAAATCACTATAATAGATGAAAAGTAGAGTGGTGATTTCATGTAGTTTAGATTGGAGTTTAAAATGTAAAATTGAGACTATTACTACATTCAAAAAGGACTGGAGTAATGAGATCCTCCCAAAATGTTGAGAGACAGGATAAATAAATTCAACAGTTCATATGTGAAGGAAATGGTAGGAAAAAAAAAAACCTGTATACTGATTTAAGAAGTTTAGTCCAATCACTCTGTATACAAATATATTTTGTATCATCTATTTAAACACCTATTTGTCTAGAGAAAAAGAATAATAAAGATATAGATACAGAGAGTGTGAACATATAGTGTCCTAAATACTTTTAATATTTTAGCATGCTCCTTCATTCACTAATGCTTTTTTCTAGTAGCATCTTAAGTTTCATGGGAAGCAATACTTACCTCCTCTTCGTTCATATCGTTTACATAGGTTGAATGTCTTCAAACTTCAAGGTTGGACAGTGTCCCAAATCTGTCCATTCAGTATATTCCCTAGAATCGTGTTCATAGTAATTATTTAGCAATTGGCATGTGATACAAGCAAAAACAATCAGATCCAATAAGATTGAGTTCCAAGAATTTAGAAAAATAAGCTTTGGTCCACTGGACTTGAAGCAAATTGAATGTTAACATGGAGATGCTGTGGACTAATTTGTGACCATATGAAGGTAGTATGTGTACAGATGCAGCAAAAACTTAGAAATGCAAAATTAGCAAAAGAATATGTTTTTGATTACTGATGGATTGTTGAGCTCCTGGATTCATTCAGTTGTGCCTAGAATCAAACTAATTCTGTAATTTTATCACATATAAGCTAAGCTAATAACATTCTGTGTGTGTGTGTGTGTGTGTGTGTGTGTGTGTGTGTGTTTAAGCCAGTTTCAGGGGTTTCTTCCCACTTAAAATAATTCTTAAGAATATCCTCCCTAAAAATTGAGGACTTTTAGGTGAACATGATTGATGGTTGTAAAGAAATAATATTAAGTAATGGAAATAAAAGTGAAGTAGAGGAAGTGCTTAATCAGTAAGAGTTCATTCCAGTTAAATGGACACCCTATCGAAGGTATTTGAAAGAATATCTTTTGTTTTTCACAATAAGCAGTTCCTTTGTGACTATATCTAAGTTTCACAATCTTCTGGTCTATTCATTAAAATATACATCTTGTTTTAGGATTTTTAGGCAAGATATACTTTTGGATTATAGTGCTTTTTATTACATATGTTGCTTTTAGAATTATTAAATATTCTACACATTGTGGTGTGAAAACACACTGAACCTAAGCAATTTGAACTTAATTTTCCTACTTTTTCAAGGTTGTTTTGATGTTTGTAAACCAGGAAAATCAATAATTGGCATAGCCCAATCTATAAAAGTGTGATTCCATTTTGCCTGGTAATATAGCAATTGCTGGTGGAGAAAGTAAGCACATCACCTGCGTAGAGAAAGGGAGCATTCAGCAATCTGTCAAGTTGAGCATAAAATTTGTAAATCCTCTTTCCATTGGAGCTAAATTTGGAAAATGAAATTCTGTAGCTATTCCCTCACACCCACTGATTTGAAAATAGAAAATAAATGCGAGAATTTTTGACAAGTGAGTCTCTGCTGGTTATTTATTTTTGTGATTCCATTATAAAAACATGACTAGTTAAAATATTTAAAAGTACAATGTACAAATGTAGATAATCCGTTATCCATTTTATAGCTAGTATTTAAAGAATGCTTAATTTGTTTTGGACAGTATTCTAAATGTTTTGTATGTGTTAATTCATTTATGAAAACAATAATCCTAAAATTGATATTACCCCCATTTTACAAAGTTGAGAAAGCTGAGGAAAAGTGACTTCATGTACCTTACTCAAGTATCAACACTATGAGTCAGAGATTAGATATATTGACTCATTTAGATTCCATTTCCCATTCCATAACTATATTTTGCTTCCTATCCTTCCATCCTCCTTCAAAGATATGTATTATTAATATGTTGACTTGGTAGATCTTTCTTATCAGCATTTTCTTATTATAAATTATAATTCACTATAGATAATCCTTTTAAACTTTATTTTGTAAGTGTTCTCAAAGTTACTACATGGCTTTTGTAAATATTTCAATTATTGTATTATACTCAAATGACTGGACGAGTCAATGAATTTAACTATTGTCATTTCTTGGAAGAAAGAGTTGTCTTTGAGCTTTTACAATTAAAAAAAATAATGTTGCTACAATAAGCATAATGTTTGGCATAAATATTTTTCTTCTTTTCCATTTATTTCATCAGGAAACATTCTCAGACTGAGAATTGCCAGATCAAAGTATGAATATTTGTTTCAATTACATGCTGCCAAAATGTTTATTTCAAAGTAGTTGTCCTAATTTATACTTTCACAATCTGTTGAAATTTTCTTTTATTACTGTTATTATTGTATATCAAGGAAAATATACACTGTTCCATACAATGTCTTTAATAATTATTGAGGGTAACGCTGATTATTATTCAAAAGACTAGAGATGGCTAGGCTTTCTGTGAATGTCTTTTGAAATTTTTCATACTCCTGAATGATCGACATGATGCTAAATAAAAAGTAGCTGTGCAGCTTGAATATCTCCATCCTAAACTCTTCAAATATTTTTATCGTCAAGTATCCCCCTATGACTTTACTTAATGAAGGGTTGCCTTAAAATAAAACACAAAACAAATAAATTATACATTCTACTTTTTAACGATTTGACTGTTTATTAATTATTTTTCCTAAAAGCAAGCCTTCACAATTTTTACAGAATTGTGTTCTTATTTTTTAAATTGCCCTCAGTGCAACTGGTTCCTTTTTGAGTATTACATCACATATATTATTGACCCACTGATACTTTTCCAATGTTTCCTCTTTCCAGATATTCATTAGTCCTTATGGAATTTGATATGTGACTAGATGTCTTTACCAAAGGAAAGTTTTGATCTCTAATATTAAATTACTTGAAACATGCATCACAGCAGAACATATATTAGAGAAGAAAAGGCTAAAAAGATATGTTTACCTCCAGAGGAACCCTCCTAAGTGTTCACTTGGGTACTGATCAGTGCATGCATCTGAGGAAACTTCTTAAGACATGGGAAATAACTACTTGAAAAGATTAGAGGAAACAGTGTCTAAAGCTCACATAGAGCTCAACTAGTGCCCATTTCCAATGAGCAGAGTGGAAACCTCATAATTCACTGGACACAAGTTAGAGTATTAAGAAAGGCCTTTCTCCTGTTCTGGGATAAAATTAATCCTCCACTAAATAGGGCTCTGGCCCCATTTAGCAAAGCTTAAGAAGAAAGGAAAGGATTAAACTACTTTCAAGAATATTTTTAGGAACATACAAATATGCAACAGCTGATTATGTAAAATATAGTGTCTGCCATATGATTAAAAAAATGAACAAACACATGCAATGAAGCAGTAAAACAGAACCTATAAGGAGAATTAGCCATTCACTACTGACAAATGACAGAATTAAAAGACATGAATATTTATAGTTTTTTTTAGCAATATGTAATATGCCCAAAAAGCTAGAAGAAGAAAGACTAAAAAAATTTTAGTAGAAATATAGAAGATATGAAAAAGACCCCAAGCAAAATGATAGAGACAAAATCAAGAATCTCTGAGATAAAAAAAATACTGTGTATGAAATCAATGACAGATCAGACATTGCAGAAGAAAAGATTAGTGAACTTGAAGACATACCAACAGACGCTATCCAAAATTAAACAGCAAGAGAAAAACATTTTGAAAACAGAGAACATCTTTGAATGGTAAGCCAAATTCAAAAAGCCAAATGTATATGAAATTTCCATCTGGCATTATATTTCTTCTCTTTGCGGAAGTTCCTGAATATACTTTGCAGAGAATTTCTGTTGATAACAGTTTACCTTTGTATATACAAAAGCATCACTATTTTGTCTTTTAAAATAAATATAGTTTTAAAAATGTTCTATTTTCTTTTATCATGCATTATTTCTTCTTTATTGAATTATGTGTCATCATACTTATTTTGTTACTCTGTAGGTAATGTGTTTTTTTCTTTCTGGCTACTTTTAAGATTTTCCCTTTTATCAGCTTTTAATCAATTTTAATATGATGTGAATTGCATCATTTTTATCATGTTTCTTTCTCTTGGTCTTTCTCTTGCTTCTTCAATTTGGAGTTTCATAGTTTTATAAAATTTAAGATATTTTTAGATAACTTTGTAAAATATATTACCAGATCTCCCTCTGATGCTTCTTTTTGGGAACTGCAATTAAGCACATACTTGGCTTGTGGATGTTGGTCCATATCAACAATCATAGTAAATACAAATGATTTCAATTTTCCAGCTAAAAGGGATCATCAGATAGGATTTTACAAAAAAGCAAGACCCAACTATATAATGCTTAATAAACAGTTTATATGTAAAAACATTGGTTTGTTTTAAAAAATGAAAAAAATGAGCCGGTGTGGTGGCTCACATCTGTAATCCCAGAACTTTGGGAGGCCGAGGTGGGCGGATCACAAGGTCAGGAGATTGAGACCATCCTGGTTAACATGGTGAAACCCCACCCCTACTAAAAATACAAGAAATTAGCCACATGTGGTGGCGGGGACCTGTAATCCCAGCTACTAGGGAGGCTGAGGCAGGAGAATGGCGGGAACCCGGGAGGCGGAGCTTGCAGTGAGCCGAGGTCGTGCCACTGCACTCCAGCTTGGGTGACAGAGTGAGACTCCGTCTCAAAAAAAAAAAAAAAAGAAAAACATGTATGCTAAGATTAATCAATAAAAACTGAAGTAGCTATATTGATATTAGACAAAGCATACTTCAGTACCAGAAATGTTATTAGAGATAAAAAGGTTAGTTAATAAAGAATAAAGTGCTCAATGCATCAAGAGGACACAATCATCGTAAACACTAATGCAGTTAATTATTGAACTTCAGACTATTTGAAGCAAAAAAATGAGAAAGTTGCAAGGGGAAATAAAATTAAAAATTATTATCAGATATTTTAACATTGCTTTCTCAATAATTGATAAATAAGCAAGAGAAAATAGTAAGGGTAAGAAAGAACTGAACCACACTATCAACACCAAGTTGACTTCAGAGACTTAATGGACCACTCTATCCCAAACATAAAAATACACATTTAATTGTACCTGTAATATTTACCAAGGACAGATGTTAGCAAGCTTTTTCTGCAAAAAGCAATTAGTGTTTTAAGCTTTTCAGGCCTTTGTAGTTTCTGTCACATGTTGTTTGTTTGTTTTTGCAATCCTTTAAAAATGTAAAAATCACTCTTAGCTTATCAGCCACACAAAAAGAAGCCCAAGGCCATATTTGCCCTTCAGGTCATAGTTTGCCAACCTGTGTTCTGTGACATCAAATGCATCTTAAAAAATATAAAAAACATTCAGCTTACAAAGTGTGATCTCTGACATTGTAGAATTTAATTTGAAATCACAAGCAAAAAGATATTTTGAAAACACCCAAATAATTGGAAACCAAAAAAAAAAAAAAAAAAAAAAAAGAAAAAAAACTTTCAAAAGACTTATGAGTCAAGAAACTACACAAAGGGGAAATTAGAACATATTCTGAACTGAAGAAAAACGGAGAAAAAAGCCCATATTTTCAAAATCTATGGGATGTAACTATAGCCATGTTTATTAGACAATTTATAAACATAAATGCCTCATAAAAAAAGGAGGTCTGAAATTAATGACTTCAGTTTTTTCTCCTTAACAACTAGAAAGTGAGAATAAATACAAGACCAAAAGAAACATAAGAATTTGGGGCAAAAGCTTGCCGTGGAAACAAATGAAACAGAAAAGAGAAAAAAGAAAAAAAAAAAAAAATCAATGACTCAAAGTTAATTATTTGATGATATCAACAAAATTGGCAAAATTCCAGAGCCAGACCTATCAGAAAAAAATAAGAAAGAAACTATAAGTTAGCTACTGTAGGAACTTGAAATGAGACATTATAAAGACATTAATAGGATAACAATATGAATAATGTGCTAATAAAATTGACAATTTAGGCAAAATGAGCATGCATTGCAGTGCATAAACTACCAAAGTAAATGATACTTTGCTCAAATAGAATTAGATAGCTTTAATAACCCTGTGTCTGTTAAATAAGTTACTTTTGTAGTGAAAAAAATAAAAAAAAAATCTAATAACAAAATAAAACACCAGACCAAGATGACTCCAATGGTGAATTCTACCAAACATTTCAGGAAAATACTATACGAATTTTAAACAAACTCTTCCAGAAAATGTGTGATTAAAGAATATTTGCAAACTAATGTTATCAGGATAGTTTTACACTATTAGAAAAATTGGACAAAGACATGTTATGAAAAGAAAACTATAAATGACTATCTTCATGAACACATACAGAAATTCTTAAGAAAATTTTAGCAAAGTGAATCCAACGATATATGAAAGAATAGAATACCAGGACCAAGTGGAATTTATTGAAGGAATGATGTATAACTTAGTTTATTATTTGAAAATTAATCCATAATATTGGCCATATTAACAAACTAAATGAAATAGACACATGATAATCTCAATAGATGCAGAAAATATATTTGACAAATTCTAACATCCATTCCTGACAAAAATTCTTAGAAAACTAGAAATAGAATGATATTTTACAACTTACAAAAAACATTCAAAGAAAGCCTGTAGGTAACATCATGTTTAATAATGAAAGCCACTTTTAAATGATAATTATTTTCCCCCTTAAATCAAGAACAAGGCAAAGATGTCCACTCTCACCAACTCTATTCAATAGTGTATTACAAGTGCTAGCCAGTGCAATCAGGCATGAAAACAAAATTAACTGCATCCATATTGAAAAGAAATAATTAAAAGAATAAATAATTTGGTCTCTATTCACAGGTACATGATGATTTATACAGAAAATTCAGTGGAATCTACAGAAAAGCTGGTAATGAAAGTTTAGCAGAATTTCAGAATACAAGGTCAATATGTAAAATCAATTATGCTTCTATATACTAATAGTGGGCAATCAGACATTGATATGTAATTGATATTCATTAAAAGAATTAAAATATATGAAATATTTGAGTTAAATCTGGCAAAACAAAACTTTTAGATGGAAAAACGATAAAACATTGCTGAGGGAAATTTTTACAAAATAGTAAAGACAGACATATAATTTTCATCAGTCAGATAATTCAGTATTATTCAGGTATCTTTGATATGACTCCAAAGCATGATCTACTAAATAAAGTATTGGTAAATCAGACTTCATCAAAATTAATAACTTTTGGTATTTCAAAGACACTCTTAAGAGAATGGAAATAAATGCAAGCCCTAGACTTGGAGAAAATATTTGTTAATCACATATTTGATAATGGATATGTATTATGAATATATAATACACTCTCAAAATTTACAATAATAAGAAAACCGACAACCAATACCCAGGAAGATATATGGATGGCAAATAAGCACATGAAAATATTCTTAACATTATTAATTATAAGTGACATGCAAATTAAAACTATGATGAGATATTATCACTGATCTATAAAAATAGCAATAATTTAAATATGTGACCATACCAACTATTAACGAGGATGTAGAGTAACTGGAACTCTTCATGCATTGGTGCTGAGAATGTGAAAAAATCAACAACTTTGGAAAATAATGTGGCAGTTTTCTAAAAAGTTAAATATAAACCTACCATAAGATCCAACTATTCTACTGCTTGGTGTTAGTACCAAGTAAAATGAAAGTATGTGCTTATAAACAGACTCATACACAAATGTGTTCAGAACTTTTACTTGTGATAGCAAAAATTGAAAACAAAACTTTTCATCAACAGATAAATTTGAAAACACATTATGATATATGCATACAATAAATTCCACTCTACAATAAAAAAGAATACATTTGGTACATTCTACTACACGAATGAGTCTCGAAAGAATTATTCTGAGAAAATATTTCAGATTTAAAAAATAGTATCACATTACATGAACAATTTCATGTATTTAAATTCTACAAGGAGACACAAAGCAGTAGCGTGATTGTTGGGAGAAGAGGGAGGTATCACAAAGGGACACGTGAAAACTTTTTGGAGTGGTGCATATATATAATGTATTGATTATGGTGATTATGATGAGTATATATGCACATTGAAACTTACCAAAGTATATATTTTCAGTGTGCAGTTTATTGTATGTCAATTATACCTCAACAAAACTGTTAAAGTTATTTTGTATTGTGACAACTATTAAACATTAATTATGGCATTCCCTTAACCTCTCGCTAAATTTTAATGGCTTTAGGTAATAATAGTACACACTTTTCAGTTGCATATATATCGTTAAAGAAGAAAACAAATGAGTATAAAACAAATTAATGTATCTTTTGACCCAGAAAGTTTAGAAACCTGATAGAAATCAAGGCAAGGTTTTTTTTTTTTTTTCTAACTTTTAATTTACGTTTTGGGGGTACCTGTGAAGGTTTGTTACATAGGTAAACATGTGTCATGGGGTTTTTTTGTACATGTTATTTCATCACTCAGGTGTTAAGCCCAGTACCTGATAATTATCTTTTCTGCTTTTTTTCCTCCTCCCACACTCCACCCTCAAGTACACCCCAGTGTCTGTTGTTTCCTTCTTTGTGTTAATAAGTTCTTATTATTTAACTCCCACTTATAAGTGAGAACATGTGGTATTTGGTTTTCTGTCCTGTGTTAGTTTGCTAAGGATAACAGCTTCTAGTTCCATCCATGTTCTCACAAAAGATGTGATCTTGTTCTTGTTTATGGCTGCCTGGTACTCCGTGGTGTATATGTACCACATTTTCTTTATCCAATCTGTCATTGACAGGCAACAAATGGATGTAGATTGAATTATTTTGGTGAGTAAACTAGGAAATACCATAACAACTAGTTTTCTGCACATGCCAACATCTTAACATCTCTATTTGAAAGGAAGAAGCAAAGATTAAACTGATTCCTTAACATCAATGTATAATCCTAATGAGAAAGACATGCATATTTTGTACATCACATAGAAGGAGTTGAGTGGGAGACTAAGAAATAGATTCAATAAAGATCATAGCCCAAACTACATTTAAGTCATCAGAAAATATGTTTACATATTTTTGCCAGTTTCATTTCTTCTGCACTTTTCACAAGTACAGACCAGTACATGTTCATAAACAGGAAGTGCAACTATCAGATTCATTTATGTATATCTTATTTAATGTTCGCGTCAAGAATAATCATGTCAGGAAGGACTCTTGATTTCATCAAACAGTAAATATTTCAATATTATATGTTAATAAGTAAGGCCTTGAGCTAAGTATGTGGGGGATAAATAAAAGGGTATCACCTCTGCCTTCCTGGAACTTACAATCTAATTGAGAGGATGAGAATAATTATAGTGCAGTAAATTATTAGTGTTCAAGAGTGAAGAAAAGTTCTAGAAATGGGTAAAATGACAAAAGTTAATATGCCCTCATTTAGAACTTGGGTAATCAGATAGTGGAAGAAAGCATTGTGAGTTTCATTTTTACTTTATATACTTGTTCATAATTAACACAGAGCACACTTGTATATTTATAAGTTATCTTGGAAAAACAGAATCCATTCCCTCTGATATTAGAATAAATATCAAAACCCTTAGAATTGCTTTCAGGCCCTTTGCAATCTGACCTCTGCCTTCCTTTCAGTCCTGATTTCCCTGAGGGTTCTTCCTTGTCTTATCACAGCACTCTGTTATTTCCTTTGTAGCAATTATTAAAACCTAGAGTGACTTTAAATCTATCTATCTATCAATGTATGAATATTCCCCATTATTCTTTGGTCATCATTTGTTTTGCAAGTACTTATCACGGTGCAGGGAATCGACAAATACTTGTTTAATGAATGAGTGGCTAGCCACAAAACTGTTAAATTCCTATAGATAAACTTCACAGAAATGTCTGTTAATTCTGAAAATATCTATAAAATTGTTTCAAGGGACATAAATAATATTTTCATAAATAGGCATTCTATAATATTGGATAGAAAGATGCAGTATTTTAAAGATGGCATATCTCTTCAAATAAATGGACAATTCGAATAAAATCACAATCAACATCCCAAGTGGACCTTTAAACCTCAGATTTAGTTTTTATGTAGTTGATTTGGATGAACTAACTGGTGAAAATTATTAAATCCTTTGATACAGAGAAATTATAAGGTAGGGGGAGCAGTTGCTTCCTTTTTAAGATACTTGGTCATATTACAAAAAAAAATCAAAAGTAAAATTTAGGTGTTAGAAAAATAGAGTGATGAATGTACCAGAAAAAGAAAAAAAAAAAAACTTCAAATTTTACCTAATAATAGTAACATTTCGTAGCTACCATATGTATTATGCATTTTCTCAGTTACAAATATGAAAATATGTGATATAACAATTTCCATCTCACACATGTTATTTCTGACTGAATTTCAAAATAATTATTAATTATAAAATATTTATAAATTGGGCACTAACATATTTCAGTGCATTTCTGCTTATCTGAGTATTGTTCATGTGTGTATGTGTATAATAGTAAAGAAGAGTTTTTAAAATTTGAAGCAAAGGAGAAAACGATATATTAGTACATAAAAAATTATGTCGTCAAAAGCCAAAAAAAAAAAGGAAAAAAAAAGATGGAAAAAATACTTGCAGTATAATGGTCATCAGGAAGCATTAATCCTATATGACAGAGTTCCTGAAACCAACATAAACAATTAAACATACCGATTAGAAAAAAATATAAAAATGAAAGGAAATTTTCAAAAAAGAAGTAAAAAATGGCCCACAAAATACATGAGTATACACAGAAATATATATATATATATATGAATCAAACTCAATGTCAAGTAAATATAAAGTGTTACAACATTAGGTAGTATTTCTCAGCTGTTGCCTTTTCAAAAGTGATATATTTTTAATGAAAATAACTAAGGCTGGTTAGGAAATTTCAGCTGGCCAGGAAGGCATTATGAATCTGATAACAAGAGTCGCAATTTTACACTGTCGGTCCTCCGTATCTGCCGGTTTGGCATCATTTGATTCAACCAACTGCAGATCAAAAATTTTCCTTAAAAAAACACATACACACACACACACACAATAAGGCTATAGGAACAAAAAATACAAACAAAAATACAGTATAACAATGACTTATATAGTATTTACATTGTATTAAGTATTATAAGTAATCTAGAGATAGTTTAAAGTATACGGAGGATGTAAATAAATTATATGCAAATAAACCATTTTATATAAGGGACTAAAGCATCCATGGAATTTTGTATCCCAGGGTCACTCCTGGAGCTAATACTCCACCTACGCCCAAGGATTGCACTTACACCGTTTTGAAGAATAATTTCTCTTCTAACATTCTTATAGAAAGTTATTTATCACAGTATTAATTTAATACAACATTGAAAACCACCAAGTGACTAACAATAAAGAATTGGTTAAGTTGCATTACTCATATAATATATTCATAGTCAGATGTTAGAAATAACTCTTTAGATGAATATGTAATAAAAGGAAAAATTCTCAATTGTTACCGATTTAACAAACTACAAAGTGGCATAGAATATACTCTCAGGTTTTTGAAAAATTATTTGAAGACATTATAAAAATTAAAACAATGCCTATTTCCAGCTAGTGTTTTGGGTGAACTTCATGCAATTTTGTGTTTTTTCTTTATTATGCAAATTTATACAATAAACTTTTATTAATTTTATGAACATTATAGAACCCATAAAAGCTATTTTCTCAATAAAAATATTTGCATAGCATTTTTCTTGCTTGCTTTTTGTTTGTTTACCGGGGGATTGTAGTAGATGGTGTGTTTTTAATTTTATGTAATAAAATTCACATGCCCTAGGGTATTTCATTTTATGATTTTCACCCATGGGGCCATTATTTCCTTGTTAAGTGTCTTCACATAGAAAAACAGTCAGCATATATACTGAGAAATGCCTTCCCTAAATAAACAGAATAACATTGAAAGTAGCTACTGGGCAGAAAGTCTCTCTTCGGGAATTCTGCTGTTAGGTCTCTAGGTTCCCATTCAAAGATGTGGTGTAACAATTTCACAGTTGGAATCCAAATAGTATTAATAGGCATTCTGTGTTTCCCCAAAGGGGCCAGCATAACTTCTTTTCACGGTAAGGTCTGTGTGGCATAGGAACAAAAGTATGAAAAAAAAAGAAGAATCCACGATTACTGTGCCTGGCTGCCGCTTGACTGCTGGCTATGCTAATGAGCAACCTGCCACCGCAGGCAAGCCGATGGAACTCTCTCAATCCGTTTTCTCCTCTGAAAATATATGAGCATACTGATTCTTAATTTGCATAATTTTGTGAGGATTAAAATTAAAATGTTGAAAGCACCAGGCTTCCTATTATGTTTTATCATAGTGGGGTCTTATGATATGGGGTCGTTCAGCAAGGCTGAAACTGTATAAAACTATGTATTGTTTCTAGCAATGGCACAGCAAAGTACTGTGGTCCAGCAACATACTAAATATGGGTATGTAAATTCACAAGACTGTTTTCCTCTTGTGCCATATGGATACAATCTCATGACATTAAAGCCATTTGCAGATGACATTAAAGATGAGACTATGATTTTACTTTACAGTTTAATATATCTCCTGAGATTCTTCTCAATTAGCCATCACATTAGTAGTTTAGACATTTGTAAATATGTTTACTAAACAAATTAGAGAGTGGCATAAAATAGCATTGCCCCAGGCAAAACCTCTGATTGATATTACCATCATGCTGATTTTCTCTTATTTAACTCAATAGCTTTTGGTTTGTATAGTGTTAGTCTTTGTGATGGGAAATGAAATTTTAAAAACATGGTGACAAACCTGTCAGGAAACAAATATCTGTATCTATCTATCTAGTTCTTTTGTTTCTTTTTAGATGGAGTTTCGCCCTTGTCACCTAGGCTGGAGTGCAGTGGCATGATCTCGGCTCACTGCAACCTCCGCCTCCCAGGTTTAAGCTATTCTCCTGTCTCAAGCCTCCCGAGTAGCTACAATTATAGGCGTGTGCCACCATGCCTGGCTAATTTTTTTTTATATCTTTAGTAGAGACAGGATTTCACCATGTTGGCCAGGCTGGTCTCAAACTCCTGACCTCATGATCCACCTGCTTCAGCCTCCCAAAGTGTAGGGATTACAGGCATGAGCCACCACGCCCAGCCCTATCTGTCTGTCTGCTTACCTACCTACCTACCTACCTACCTACCTACCAGTCATCTATTCGCAAATGAATAGATTGGCATAAAATTTCAACAAAATATACATTAGTTTCTGCATATTCCATCTACTGTCAATTCTGAGCTTAGCAGTCTGCATAGTCGACAAAAGTGTATTACCACTTATAGACCATAAGCTATCAAACACACAGCTCTTCTTGAAGTTAGTGAGTGTGAGTTTCTTTGATATGGCCTTATAGAAATGTTCATACTGTTCTGCTTGCAGTTAGAATATGCATAAGTATGGCAGCCAACTAGTCCATGAACATTGACAGGAAGGGCTACATATCAGTGCTCACCATCAGAAGTGGGAAACAAAATGTCCTTATATGTTTATGTATGCAAAGCAATCTATGACTCTATGACAGACGCCTGGATCCAATCATTCTTATGAACAGACACTTCTCAAAAGAAGACATTTATGCAACCAACAGACACATGAAAAAATGCTCATCATCCCTCGTCATCAGAGAAATCCAAATCAAAACCACAATGAGATACCATCTCACACTAGTTAGAATGGTGATCATTAAGAAGGCAGGAAACAAAAGATACTGGACAGGATGTGGAGACATAGGAACACTTTTACACTGTTGGTGGGACTGTAAACTAGTTCAACCATTGTAGAAGACGTGTGGCAATTCCTCAAGGATCTAGAACTAGAAATACCATTTGACCCAGTGATCCCCTTACTGGGTATATACCCAAAGGGTTATAAATCATGCTACTATAAAGACACATGCACACGTATGTTTACTGCAGCACTATTCACAATAGCAAAGACTTGGAACCAACCGAAATGTCCATCAATGATAGACTGGATTAAGAAACTGTGGCACATATATACCATGGAATACTATGCAGCCATAAAAAAGGATGAGTCCATGTCCTTTGCAAGGACATGGATGAAGCTGGAAACCATCATTCTGAGGAAACTATCACAAGGACAGAAAACCAAACACTACATGTTCTCACTCATAGGTGGGAATTGAACAATGAGAACACTGGGTCATAGGGTGGGGAACATCACACACTGCGGCCTGTCGGGCAGTGGGGGACTGGAGGAGGGATAGCATTAGGAGAAATACCTAATGTAAATGACAAGTTAATGGGTTCGGCGAACCAACATGACATATGTATACCTATGTAACAAACCTGCACGTTGTGCACATGTACCCTAGAACTTAAAGTATATATAAGAAAAAAGATCACTTTTAGTCATTCGCTTATTTCATTCACTTATTTATTCATTCCTTCACAATGATTATCTCCTATTAAATGCAAGACACTGGTGCTTTCTTTGTAACATAGCATAAGGAATTAACTACCCTTTCTAAAACACAACTGTGTCTTTGTTTACTTAAGCTTGTGCCTAATGACCCCAGCATTTTGTGAAATGGATTTTTGTTTACCCTAATCACAATTGTATTTGCTTGGATGAGAAGAAAAAGGCAAGAAAGAGCATGTTAAGAAAATATAAACAATTTCCTGTAATTCTTCTACCCAAGGGTCGTGTGCATACAGACATGCACACACACACACACACACACACACACACACACGCACATACATATTTCTAATATCAGTAAAGTTTTTAGTACTTTTTATCAGCTATTTGGTACTAAACCTGAATAAAGATGCCATGAGAACAGTTTTCATGATCTTGGCTATAGTTACTCTTTCTAAGGAATCCCCTCAAACTCTTCGTGCTCCCTCTGGTCTGAAGGACAGCTGATTCAGACCTATCACACAAGCTGCAACACTGTTAGGAGGTATTCAGAATGGCTAAGATTGAAAAAAATCTGGTGCGTGAATATGTGAACAAGGGTGACCTACACTGGCATATCTTGCAAACCTGGAACTGGTTTTCTTCCTTGTGAATTTTTCAATCCTTTTTCCTTTTCCTCAAGGTTATTTAGGGTAAAAACAAGAGACTATATTATGGATCTCAATACTGAGAAATGGAAGATAATGAAGGCAAGGAAAGAATCAATGATTATCAGGGCTGCCAGCTGACATCCTTGTCACCTGTAAATGAATCTGATCCCGTCCCTTGTGTCTGTTCAAAGCCTTGCATCATTTGAAGGATCACAGAGTCTCCGTTACACTTTTAGCTGCCATTGTGTTTTTGATATAGGTAAAACTGATTACTAAGTCACATGCTTTTCTTTTTCACCATCATTCACAATTTTAGCAGCTAACATGAAATGCCAAACCTCCACTAATTGAAAATTGATTTTGGAATCAATTAAACAGCCAGCTCAGTTAAGAAGAACACATAGAGAAGTTTTATCAGTGGCCCCTGTTCCCAGTGGAAGTCTCTGTTAAGTTTCTCTGGCTGAGGACTTAATATTAATTCACAACTCTCTTACAATCCAAAGAAGAACAATTCGCATGTTTAGCTATTGAGCATGGAGGGATAATTTTACTATGAGGACTCTAATTCTAGGGTTACCACAAAGTAAGATAAATGAGGCCTCTAATTCCAGGGTTACCACAAGGTAAGATAAATTATACCTTTGGAAAGATAATGTAAATTATATTTATTTAAGTTATGGCCAAAGAAAAATACTTACGTGTGGCTTATTTTTTCTACCCCCAACCCTACGAATTTTAATGATTCTTGGATGTCAGACTAAATGCTTCAAATAACAGTTTTTTTTAAACTTTTATTCTAGGTTCTGGGGTACATGAGAGGGTTTGTTATATATGTAAATTTCATGTTACAGGGATTTGGTATACAGAGTATTTTGTCAGCAAGGTAGTAAGTATTGTACCTAATAGGTAGGTTTGTTTGTTTGCTTGTTTGTTTGTTTTTTGAGACAGAATCTCACTCTATTGTCCAGGCTGGAGTACAATGTGATCTTGGCTCACAGCAACCTCCACCTCCCAGGTTCAAGCGATTCTCCTGCCTCAGCCTCCCAGGTTCTACAGGCGCTGGTACTACAGGCGCATGCCACGATGCTCGACTAATTCTCGTATTTTTAGTAGAGACAGGGTTTCACCATTTTGGCCAGGCTGGTCTTGAACTCCTGACCTCAAATGATCTGCCCGCCTCAGTTTTTCAAAGTGCTGGGATTATAGGCATGAGCCACTGTGCCAGGCCCAGATAAGTAGCTTTCGATCCTCATCTTCCTCCCTCCATCTACTCTCAAGTAAGCCCTAGTGTCTAGTGTTGCCTTCTTTGTATCCATATGTACTCAATGTTTAGCTCTTACTTATAAATAAGAATATGCATTATTTGGTTTTCTGTTCCTGTGTTAGTTTGCTTAGGATAATGGCCTCCAGCTCCATCCATGTTGCTGCAAATAACAAGGTCTCTATTTTTATGACTGCATAGTATTCCATGGTGTATATGTACCACATTTTCTTAATCTGGTATACTGTTGATAGGCATTTAGGTTGATTCCATGTTTTTACTACTGTGAATAGCGCTATGATGAACATATGTGTGCATGTGCCTTTATGGTAGAATGTTTTATATTCCTTGGAATATACATGCAATTATGGGATTGCTAGGTTGAATGGTAATTCTGCTTTGAGTTATTTGAGAAATTGCCACTGCTGTCCACAATGGCTGAACTAATTTAAATTCCCAACAGCAGTGTATAAGCATTCCCTTTTCTCTGAAACCTCACCAGCATCTATTATTTTTTGACTTTGTAGTGCTAGCCATTCTGACTGGTGTGAGATGGTGTTTCATTGTGGTTTTGGTTTGCATTTCTTTAACGATTAGTGATGAGCATTTTTTTCATGTGATTGTCAGCCACGTGTATGTTTTCTTTTAAAAAGTGTCTGTTCATGTCCTTTGCCCAGTTTTTAACAGGGTTTGGTTTTTGCTGCTTTTTTTTTTTTTTTTTCCTGAAATGGAGTCTTGCTCTGTCGCCCAGGCTGGAGTGCAGTGGCGCCATCTCGGCTCACTGCAAGCTCTGCCTCCCAGGTTCACACCATTCTCCTGCCTCAGCCTCCTGAGTAGCTGGGACTACAGGCGCCCGCCACCGCACCCTGCTACTTTTTTGTATTTTTAGTAAAGACGGGGTTTCAGCATGGTCTCCATCTCCTGACCTCGTGATGTGCCCGCCTCGGCCTCCCAAAGTGCTGGGATTACAGGCGTGAGCCACTGCACCTGGTCAGTTTTTGCTTCTTGATTTGTTTATGCTCCTTATAGATTCTGAGTATTAGACCTTTGTTGGATGCATAGTTTGCAAATACTTTCTCCCATTGTGTAGGTTGTCTGTTTATTCTGTTCATAGATTCTTTTGCTATATGGAAGCTCTTTAATTAGGTCTCATTTGTCAATTTGTTTGTTGTGGCAATTGCTTTCAGCATCTTTGTTATGAAATCCTTGCCAGGTCCTTTGTCCAGAATAGTATTTCTAGGTTATCTTCCAGGTTTTAATAGTTTTAGGTTTTACATTTAAGTCTTTAATCTAATTTCGGTTGCGTTTTGTGTATGGTGTAAGAAGTGGGTCCAGTTTCAATCTTGTGCATATCACCTAACAATCTTAAGATGTGGGCTTGATCATTCTAATGTAATAGATATGGAAAATGTAATAAAACATTTGACTAGGTCTCAAATCTGGAAGAGTTCATCTCCTTCTGGTACACTAGGCTGTAACTTCTAATTACACTACTTACTCTTTGTTGATAATTCACTGTTGCCATACTCTGAACTGTTTTATGTGCATTATCTCATTTAATGTTCTCATAAGCCCTATTGTGTAATTACAATTATTCCTCATTATTTTCTAGATGATAAACCTGAGCCTTAGAAAATAAAATTAATATACCTAAAGTCTCACAGCTAGTGAAAAAGAGAGCAAGATCTTTTAACCAGTCTTTGACTGCATCTTTTATTCTCATCCACTAGACTATGCCATTGTCACCATTGCCACTACTTTATCTGTACTTGCAAATAGAGTTTATATAGATTGTTATTAATAATAGAATGGGCATGTGGACACTGAGAAGCAATAAGGAGGTTAAGTGGATGATAGTGCATGAGTATTGAGATTCAGCCTTGAGAAAAGTGAATCAGATTCCCCAGAGTGCTGAGGCTCCTACCTGTCTGGTAGGGTGGAGAGACATGTGGTTAAAGGGATGAGCTGAACAAGGGCCTGAATTTTCCAGTGAGTTCTATTCTGTTTCCTCATGTTGTTTATTTGGGGGCTGTCAAAGATGTACAGCACTTTATGCAGCAGAGAGGAATTAAAGCAGACCTTGCCTGTGCACATACTTGCAAAACAAACAAACAAAATTTCTCCCTTTAGTCCAACCTTTTAAATACGTCACTGAAGTCTTAGCAGAGCTTTTCCAATGACAGTATCCTTGATACTTGGGGTCATGGCATTACCTTTACATTAGGGAGAGAGAAGCTGCAATCAAAACAAACTAAACAAGTCTGCTAGTGCTTGCCTCTTCAACTAGCCAGGTAGTAAGGTATTTGAGAGTTTAGATAGCCATGCATGTTGTATAGGCAGGAAGCAGACAAATGTCAGTAGTACTAAGGGTGGGCTGAAAATGTTAATAAATTCAGAAAATCTCCTGTGAAATTTTCTAATATCCTTAAATATGGATCATTTCTCTCCCAACCCCCAATGGCTGAATCACCATCTAACACAGAGTAGAAAAGTGATAAATAATGCCCCCAAAATATACATTTCTCTTGATATACCTGATAGTTTGTGATGAAATAATGTAAAGTAGTGAGGGAGAAGCCTCGTCTTTTTGGGGTTTCCTATATAAGGAAATTAGGTTATGGCCTACAATGTTTGCTTAAGGGCTTGCGAGGGCCAAGAGCCTATTTGGGAAGAAAAGACAATGGTGGCAGGGTTTTTGGAAATACCATATATTAAATACATGTAACTCTGACAATACTAACTTCTTTAAAATTTTGTTTATTTCAATACCTTTTGGAATACTGTTTTGTTGCATGGGTGAATTGTATAGTGGTGAAGTCTAAGATTTTAGTGCAACTATCACTGGCATAATAATGTACATTGTAGCCTAATATGCAGTTTCTTATCCCTTGTTCCTCATACTCACCCTCTCCTTTCTGGGTCTTCATAGTCTTTTTTTTTTTTTTTTTTTGAGATGGAGTTTCACTCTTGTTGCCCAGGCTGGAGTGCAATGGTGCAATCTCGGCTCACTGCAACCTCTGCCTCCAGGGTTCAAGTGATTCTCCTGCCTCAGCCTCCTGAGTAGCTGGGATTACAGGTGCCAGCCACCATGCTCAGCTAATTTTTTGTATTTTTAGTAGAGACAGTGTTTCACCATGTTGGCCAGACTGGTCTCGAACTCCTAGCCTCAAGTAATCTGCCTTCAAAAGTACTGGGAAATGGTTGGGAGATAGCTTACAGAACTAAAAGTAGATCTACCATTTGATTCAGCAATCCTGCTACTGAGTATCTACCCAGTAGTATCTACCCAGTAGTATCTACCCAGTAGATACTCAGTATCTACTGAGGGATCTCAGCCTCCAAAAGTACTGGGATTACAAGCATGAGCCACCACACTCAACCCTCCGTAGTCTTTTATATCACTCTGTATGCCTTTGTGTACCCATAGCTTAGCTACCACTTATAAGTGAGAACATATGATATTTGGTTTTCCATTCGTGAGTTACTTCACTTAGAATTATAGACTCCAGCTCTATCCAAGTAGCTGCAAAAGACATTATTTCATTGTAATTTACAGCTGAATAGTACTCCATGTTGTATATGTACCTCGTATTCTTTATCCACTCATTGGTCGATGAGCACTTAGGTTGATTCTGAATCTTCCAGTGAGTTCTGTTCTGCCATTGTGAATTGTGCTTTGCACCGCCTTAATACATGCAGGTATGGTTTGATGTAATGACTTCTTTTATTTTGGGTACTCAGTAGCGGGATTGCTGAATCAAATGGTAGATCTACTTTTAGTTCTGTAAGCTATCTCCAAACCATTTTCCAAAGAAGTTGCACTAATTTACATTCCCATCGGAAATTTGTAAGTGTCCTCTTTTCACCACATCCAGGCCACCATCTATTGTTTTTTGACTTGCTAATAATGGCCCTTCTTGCAGGAGTAAGATGGTATCTCAATGCAGTTTTAATTTGCATTTCTCAGTGATGTTGAGCATCGTTTCATATGTCTGTTTGCCATTTGGATATCTTCTTGTGAGAAATGTCTGTTCATGTCATTTGCCCACTTTTGAGTGGGATTTGTTTTCTTCTTGCTGATTTGTTTGAGTTCCTTGTGGATTCTGGATATCAGTCCTTGATTGGATGCATATTTTACAGATATTTTCTTCCACCCTGTGGGTTGTCAGTTTACTCTGATGATTATTACTTTTGCTCTACAGAAGCTTTTTTGGTGTAATTATGTCTCATTTATTTATTTTCATTTTTGTTACATTTGATTTGGGGGCCTTAGTCGTTAATTTTTGCCTAGGCTAACGTTCAGAAGAGTTTTTCTAGGTTATCCTCTAGAATTTTTATGGTTTCAGGTTTTAGAATAAGTCTTTGACCAATCTCCAGTTGATTTTTGTATAAGGTGAGAGATGGAGATCCAGTTTCATTCTTCTACATGTGGCTAGCTAGTTTTCCCAGCACCATTTATTAAATAGGGTGTTCTTTCCCCCGTTTATGTTTTTGTATGCTTTGTCAAAGGTAGGTTGGTCTTAAGTATTTGGTTTTATTTCTGTGTTCTCTGTTCTATTCCATTGTTCTTTGTGCCTACTTTTATACCAGTGCCATGCTGTTTTGAAACAATAGCCTTATAGTATAATTTAAAGTCTGGTAATCCAGATTTGTTCTTTTTGCTTAGGATTGCTTTGGGTATTTGGGCTCTTTTTTTTTTGGTTCCCTATGAATTTTAGGACTTTTTTTTTAATTCTGTAAAAAATGATGTTGGTATTTTGATAGTAATTGCATTGAATCTATAGATTGCTTTGGGCAACATGGTCATTTCATGATATTGATTCTTCCAGTCCATGAGCATGGGATGTGTTCCTGTTTATGTCACTTATGGTTTCTTTTAGCAGTGTTTCGTAGTTCTTCTTGTTGAGATATTTCACTTCCTTGGTTAAGTATAATCTGAGGGTTGTTGTTGTTGTTGTTGTTGTTTTTGTTATTGTAGCTGTTGTAAAAGGGACTGAGTTCCTAATTTGATTCTCAGCTTTGTGGTTGTTGGTGTATAGCCATGCTACTAATTTGTGTACATTGATTTTATAACCTGACACTTCATTGAATTGGTTTATCAAATCTAGGTGTCTTTTGGAGAAGTCCTTGGAATTTCCTAGGCATACGATCATATCATCTGCACACAGCAATACTTTGACCTCCTTTTTTCCAATTTGGATGTCCTTTATTTGTTTTTCTTGCCTGATTGTTCTGACTAGGACTTCCAGTACTATGCTGAATTGAACTGGTGGAATTGGGCATCATTGTCTTGTTCCTGTTCTCAGGGGGAATGCCTTCAACTTTTCCCCATTCAGTGTGATGCTGGCTGTGGCTTTATCACATATGGCTTTTATTATTTTGAGGTAAGTTCCCTCTATGCCTAGTTTTTTGAGTGTTTTTATCATAAAGGGATGCTGGATTTCATTGAATGATTTTTCTTCATCTATTGAAATGATTATACAGTTTTGTTTATAATTCTTGTTATGTGCTGCATCATTTATTGACTTGAGTGTGATAAAACATTCCTGAATTCCTGGGATGAAACCCTTTTGATTATAGTGTATTATAATCATTTTGATGTGCTATGGGATTGAGTTAGGTGGTATTTTGTTGAGGATTTTTGCATTTATGTTCATCAGGGATATTGGTCTGTTGTTTTCTTTTTTTAAAAACGTCCTTTCCTGATTTTGGTAACAGGGTGATAATGGTTTCATAGAATAAGTTAGGGAGGATTCCCTTTTTCTCAGTCTTTTGGAATAATGTCAGGATAATTGGCACCAATTCTTCTTTCAAAATCTGGAAGCATCAGCTGTGAATCCCTCTATCACTGGGCTTTTTTGTTGGCATTTTTATAATTACTAACTCAGTCTCATTGCTTGTTATTAGCGTGTTCAGGATATCTATTTCTTCCTGATTTAATCTAGGAGGGTTGTATGTTTCCAGAAATTTACCTATTTCCTCTAGATTTTCTAGTTTGTGTGTACTGAGGTGCTCAGAGTAGTATCAAATGATCTTTTTATTTCTGTAATGTCAGTTATAATGTCTCCAGTTTCATTTCTAATTGTCCTCTCTCTTCCTTTCTTGGCTGATACAACTAATGGTCTATCAATTTTGCATATCTTTTCCAATAACCAGCTATTTGTTTCATTCATGTTTTGTATTTTTTGTTTCAATTTCATTTAGCTCTGCTCTGATCTTCGTCATTTCTTGTATTCCTCTAGCTTTAGGTGTAGTTTGTTCTTGTTTCTCTAGTTCCTTGTAGTGTAACATTAGGTTATCAATTTATAATCCTTCATACTTTCTGATGTAAGCACTTAGTGCTATAAACTTTCCTCTTAGCACTGCTTTTGTTGTATCTCTGAGTTTGGATAACTTGTGTCAATGCTATCACTCATTGAAAAGGAATATTATAATTTCCAACTTGATTTCATTATTATCCCCAAAATCATTCAGGAGCAGATTGCTTAATTTCCATGTATTTGTATAGTTTTAGAAGTTCCTTTTATAGTTAATTTCTAATTTTATTGCATTGTGCTCTGAGAAGATACTTGATATAATTTCAATTTTTAAGAAATGTATATGGACTTGTTTTCTGGCTTATCATATGGTCTTTCTTGGAGAATGTTCCATTTGCTGATGAGAAGAATGTGTATTCTGCAGTTCTTGGGTGTAATGTTCTGTAGATACCCTTTAGGTTCATTTGTTCTAGATTGTAGTTTAAGTCCATGTTTTCTTTGTTGACTTTCTGTCTTGATGATCTCCTAGTGCTGTCAGTGGAGTATTGAAGCACCCCACTATTATTGTGTTGGTATCTATCTGATTTTTGGGGGTCTATTAGTAAATGTTTTATGAATCTGGGAGCTCCAGTGCTAGATGCATATACATTTATGATTGTAACATCATCTTCTTGCTGGATTGATCCTTACATTATTGTATAATGACTTTCTTTGTCTTTTTTTTTTTTTTTTTTCTGTTGTTTCAAAGTGACTAGCTATTCCTGCTCACTTTTGGTTTCCATTTGTGTGGAATATCTTTTTCCACTCCTTTACTTGAGTTTATTTGAATCCTTACACCTTAGGTAAGTATCTCAAGAGAGCAGATATTTGATTTTTATCCATTCTGACAATCTGTGTCTTTTAAGTGGAGTATTTAGGCCATTTGCAATCAATATTTAGACTTGAGGTACTGTTCCAGTCATCATGTTGTTACCTAGATACTTTGTTTTTTACACTGTGTTATGGTTTTATAGGCCCTGTAAGTTTTACTCTTTCAAGGGATTCTATTCTGGCGCAAGTCAACCTTTTGTTTCAGGATTTATAACCCTTTTTAGCATTTCTGGGAGGGCTGGTAATGTCTGGTAGCAAAAAATTCCATCAGCATTTTCTCTGAAAATGACTTTATTTCTCCTTCATTTATGAAACGTATTTTTGCTGAATACAGAATTCTTGGCTGATAGTTATTTTGTTTAAGGAAGCTAAAGATAGGACTCCAATCTCTTCTGGCTTATAATTCTGGAGAGAAGTGTGCTGTTAGTCTCACAGATTTTTATGCATAAGTTACCTTGTGCTTCTGTCTCATTGCTCTCAGAATTCTTTCTTTCATGTTGACTTTAGATGGCCTGATGACTGTATGACTTGGTGAAGTCCCTTTCATGCAAATCTCCCAGAAGTTCTTTTAGTTTCTTGTATTTGGATATCTAAATTTCTAGCAAGTCAAGGAAAAGTTTCCTCAATCATTCCCCCAAATAAGTTTTTCAAACTTTTTACTTTCTCTTCTCCCTCAGGAACAGCCAATTATTCTTAGGTCTGGCCATTTTACATGATCCCATATTTCTTGGAGACTTAGTTAATTTCTTTTTCCTTTTTTTTTTTCCTTTTAAGACAGAGTCTCACACTATCACCTGGACTGGAGTGCAATGCACAATCTCCGCTCACTGCAACTTCTGCCTCCTGGGTTCAAGTGATTCTTCTGCCTCGGCCTCCCAAGTAGCTGGGATTACGGGTACCTACCACCACACCCGGCTAAGTTTATTTGTAGTTTTAGTAGAGATAGGGTTTCACTATGTTGGCCAAGTTGGTCTTGAACTCCTGACCTCATGATCCGCCTGCCTCAGCCTCCCAAATTGCTGGGATTCCAGGCATGAGCCACCGTGTCTGGCCAGTTAATGTCTTTTATTCTTTTTTTTTTTTTTTTTTTTTTTTTGTATCATTGGGTTAATTTGAAATCCTTGTCTTCGAGTTCTGAAATTCTTTCTTCTACTTGTTCTAGTCTATTTTTAAAACTTTCCATTGCATTTTGTAATTTCCTAAGTGTGTCTTTCATTTTCAGAAGTTCTAACTGGTTTTTATTTATAATGTTGATCTCTTTCGAAAATTTTTCATTCATATTCTGATTTAAAAACAAAATTTCTTTATGTTAGTTTTCACCTTTCTCTTGTATCTCCTTGAGTAGCTTAATAACCTACCTTCTGGATTCTTCATCTTATATTTCAAAGATTAGCCCTTAGTTTGGGTCCATTGCTAAAAGCTAGTGTGATCTTTTGGGAGTGTCATAGAACCCTGCTTGGTCATATTACCAGAATTATTTTTCTGGTTCTCATTTGTGTGGATTCTTTCTTTTAATTATTCTTGAATTTATTTTTTATTTGTGTGGTTTTTAAAAAAATTTTCTTTTCTCCCTAAAGGTATGACTTTAATATTTATATGTTCTTGTAGCCTAATTTGGCTCTTGGTGCTTTCAGGGATGAAGACTGTATGATATTCTTGGTTATAGAGAGTCTATGATGGTTTTCTCAGATACTGGTTGTAGAAATGTACTTGGTGTGTGAGTAAGCTCACTGTCTACTTTTGGGTTGGAATGGCAGTAGTGTCTTGAAGCTTATTTATCTCATTCCCCTATGAAGTGCACTTTTTACTTATTTTTTTCCCTAGTATTTTATTTACTGGTTTGAATAGATTTTGGGCCAATAGGGGAGGTGTCCCTGGGAAGAAACTGGTTGTGGCTAACTGAAGTGGGTGCACAGAATACCCAATGGTGGGGAGACGGTCCCAGCCTTGACAAAGGTGGCTGGGGGAACTCGCAGTGAAACCCACTGAGTTCTTATGATGGGGAAAGGTGGGAGTCACCTCAGCTCTGCTGTCAGGCCAGCAGGAGATATGTCAGGCCAGACATACTCTTGACCCAGTGTTTGGCTATTCAGGTCATATAGGCACCTCTTTTTATCTGCAGGAATGTTGATGTTCCAAGTAGAGAGGAATTACGACTGTACCTCTTGTGTAAGCCGGAACCTGGAGAATACCCCATCTCTGGGAATGCAGTCATCCTGAAGTGTTCCAGAAAGGCTGCCTATAGGTACACACATGCTGAGCTCCTGCAGTAGAAACACCAGTTGTTCCTGCAGTGGTGGATGAGGGGGAAAAAGTGGGGGAAAAGAGTCTAAGACCCTTCATGAGTACCAGGTCTGCCTGTCTGTTGAGCTAGAGCAGCAACCTTTCCCTGCTGAGGCCAGCACTGCAACTGTGCCTCTGCTGAAGAAAACTTCTAACCAGTAGAAAGATGTGGGGCTTGAATCCTACTGTCTGGATTCTTTTGACCCTTGGATTGTACCTTTGATATGGTGCACTACCCCTTTCCTTAGGAACAGAAGTCCCTGAGAGCCAAACTACTATGAATACTGCTGCTCCTCTGGGTCTAGCTTCTCAGTGGGGCTGCTACACTCCAGTCTGGTGCTGGGGAATGTCTACAAGTGATCCAGTGATCTGTATGTGTCCTGTCTTCAAATCTTCTAGCAGCAGGTGCTAGTACCCACTCTGATTGGGGTGGCAGGAGAGTGACATAGATTCTGTGAGTTTCCTTGCTTATAGATAGCCTTAGTGTGGTGACTGTCTCAAATGCCAGTTGTGCTAGTAATGAACTGGTCACATGAACAGGCTCAGGACCTCCTAGTTAGCCTCAAGCAAAGGTGATAGCTGAGGTCATGTATCAGCTGTAGTAGTAGCAGTGGGATTAGTGCTTGCCTTATGTTACCCAGTGGAGGCACTAGTTTTTCAGGCAATGGATGGGGATGTAGAGCTCCCAGAAATTTCCATCCTTTCTGTTAAGCTACTAAGGTGGTTGGAGTGGCAAAGCCAGGTGGATGCTGAGTCAGGCAGGTCTGAACTCTGGCTCTACACTCGCAAGGCAACCAGAAGACCCTTTTGGGATCTGTGTGTGTGGGTAGTCTGTTTTCTGGCCACTGTGACAGTTTTCCTGGAAGGAGTATAACTGCTTCTGCTGCAGAGTTTGTGCAGGGGGTGTGGAGTAGCAGGTGGCAGTAAGCCTCACCCAGCTTTCAGGCACTTGGCAAGACAGGTCTCTCACCCACAGTGTTTTCTAGTAGCAGCTAGCTAAATTTTAGGCAGTCTACTCTCATCTACCCTCAGAACTCAAAAGTGCCCCAGGCCATAAGCCTTCCTCTTGGAGACAGGAACCTCAGTTTTTAGGCTATGCCCCTCCCCTTCTACCTGCAAAGCTGGGCACCTAGTTCCTGTGCCTGTGGCTGTAGCACACTTCCTGCTTGCATGCTGGTTCTGGTCAAGGAAGTTTTTTCTCACTTGAGATAATATCCTGAATTTCAGTGGGAGCTTCTTTCAACCTACCACCGCTGTCTGACTTAGTTGGCAGACATCACGAGATCTCCTGTGACATAAAATCAGGAATGAGTTCCCTTGGCTCACACTGGAGACTGCAAATGTGTGAGAGGCTCTTCTGTCTGCTGCTCCTACCTTTTTTTTTTTTTTTTTTTTGATGGAGTCTTGCTTTCTCACCTAGGCTGGAGTGCAGTGGCTCAACCTCGGCTCACTGCAACCTCTGCCTCCTGGGTTCAAGTGATTCTTCTGCCTCAGCTTCCTAAGTAGCTGAGACTACAGGCGCGTGCCACCATGCCTAGCTAATTTTTTTATTTTTAGTAGAGACTGTGTTTCACCATATTGGCCAGACTGGACTCGAACTCGTGACCTCGTGATCCTCCCACCTCAGCCTCCCAAAGTGCTGGGATTACAGGCATGAGCCACCACGCCCGGCCACTGCTTCTACTTTTTATATTCTCCATGACTCCCTATGTCAGTCCCAGTGCTGGATAGGGTTAAGGCCTTCCCGCATGGGCTGGATTACCAGGTTCCCCAGTGGGGATGTTTTAATGTATCGTGGAGGCAGTCTCTTCCACTCTCACACTCTGGAGACCTAAAGTTTTTCCCTTGGCTCACAGTATAGACTGCAGCCTGCCACGTCTTTCAAAGGGCCTGTGGTTTCTTTCTGTTTTCCCATTAAGTTCTTGCATTGCTTCCTGGAAAAAAGTTCAGTGTGACTCTCCACTCACTATTTTGTCTTTCCACGTGGGAGAGGCATGCTGGAAAAAATAAAATAAATAAAAATTAAATTAAATTTTAAGAAATGGTAATGCTAACTTATGACAGATTACATCCTCATACCACAACCACAGCCACATTGGTCTGGTCCAGATGCACCAGAGCACAAACGAATGATTAAGTTTTGACATACTTTACACTTATTCATTGAGCATTATCAAACATTGCTAATGAAATTATTCACCTGAAGGAGTGGTTGCATGAAACTCGCCTGCCTACTGCCACAGATGAGATCCTTTCAAGTTTTTGTTGGGCATTCCTTACTTGTCCAGGAGAGCGCAGATTGCCACGTGAGTGCAAAGAAATATACTTGGTAAGCTGTTTTGATTCTGTTGGTATCCTTATGTTGAATGTTGATCATAGCAAAATATGTGTTCGGGTACCTCTTTCCTCTTTTTTTGTTTCTTGTGAGATGGAGTCTTGCTCTGTCGTCAGGCTGTGTGTTCAGGTACATCTTGAACAAAAAGGCTTGACCCTTGATCAGAGCCTTAAAAAAAAAACAGAATACTCAGTGACCTCAAGGGGAGGAAATAATAAACACTTATTTCAAGGTACTAGAAATTAAAACAAGTATTTATTGTGTACTGTATTTCTGCCGGACACAATGCTAACGTTTTTAGTGCATTCATTTAATTAATCTCACAACAGTACAGTAAGCTAGGAAGTATCATTGCATTCAGGAAAAGGAGGCTTAGAAAGGTGATGTTAATTGTGTAGTCACACAGCCAGTAAGTAGCAGAGTCAAGATTAAACCCAAGTGTTCCAGCTCAAGAGTTCACAATCTTAAACAATACATTAATTTGAATCTGTTTTCATCTTAGGGGCAAAAGACTTAGAGAGAGAGAAACGTTGTGTTAATTCTAAGACACCATATCCCGACTCAATGAAAAGATGCTTGAAAATAATCTGTAATCAAAGGACTTTGATGAAACTAAGTCAGTTTTACAGTGACAGAAATTATTACTAATTAGTATTTCTGAGTCATATTCTAAGGGGTTTTATTTATAAAGTGCCAAAGAACTATGTTAACATGTTGATTGCCCTGTGAGAGGGAATAAAAGCCAGTGTATTTTTAAACTTTTAAATGTCCTTTTCAGAGTCAAATTAAAGTCATACATACAGAGCAACTGAACAAGACATCTATTTACTAGGTATATAATATCAGGGAAATTGCTTAACCTTCCTGAAACCTGTTTCCTCATCAACACACACACACACACACACACCCTCCTGTTCCACTGTTTAACAACATTATAAGGTTGGCATAAATGTCTATGAAGGGGAATTCTGCTGCTGGCAATGGTAGAATGAGTACTTTGAAGAGACCTGCCCACTGAAATCAATGAGAAAATTTGAATTTTAACAACCTGCTCAAAGACACCAGGGCACTAATAAGATGATGAGGAATGACTGGATGAAGATACTGGAGACAAGAAAATGCAGAAAAATGAGCTCAACATTTGGGGTCACTTTTCCCTAGGTAAATGCACATTTTGGAAGAGGCAGCCAAGCAACTCAGAAGTTGAAATTTTTTGAACAGACTCATGAGGACCAGAAGACAAAAACTGGGGCTAGGATCCCCTGTGACTTTGGGCTAAGGACCCTAAAGTTTACATGCCAGGGGTAAAGGCGAGTCAAAGCAAAATTAGCCTTTCTAGGAACTGAATTTTAGATTGGATGCAGGATGTCTGGGACTGCTAGTGCACCAAGGGCAGGGGTTATGATTGGAAGAAGATTCAGCAAAGTTTCTGGGGTGAGGAAACTCCATAATTCTTGGCCTGGGAGGTGTTTGAAAGAGTTATGGACTTCATGGATCATTCATTGATTCATGCACTGATGCTTCTCTCCACTGGTTTTGTATTTCAGTAAAAGCATCTTTAAAACATTTATTTTCTGGGCCAAAAAATATAACCCTCTGAAATATTTTCTAGTGTTTTGGAGGCTTATATATTCTTTCTGTGGTATCCTCGGGATCTTTGTCAGTAGTATATATCTCATACATCTCATATATCTCCAATACTAAATTTTTAAATAAACAAATAATAAATAAAATTATAAGGCTATCTCTTGAAAATCCAGTGCTGTATAATACTGCTCTGAGCATTATTGTTATTCCCCAGTGTTTTTATAATGTGCAACCAGACCACTTTCTGATGACAAAGTAAAAAGAGAAGACTAAAGATTGTATCCAGTTCTGCCAGATATGAAGTAAGGAAGGGAAGGAGGAAGGGAGGGAGGCAGGGAGGGAGGGAGGAAAATAAAATCACTGAAAAATAGATCCCTGGAGCACTGAAATCACTCTAGTTCCAGGAAAATGTCCACGTATCAGCATCTTCATTTCCAAAGACTTCTAAATGATCTGGGTCCCTTTTAAATGGCTACATCACGTGTTCCTACCCAATTGTTCAGGAATCTCGTTGAGTACATTCATTAAGATGAAAAACTCTTACCAAGGTTTCTGGAATACAATGTCATACATGTATTTTTCTTTTCAAAGTGTCTTTCTCATTGTTGTTTAAATAGCCACAGTAGAGACAGGAACAACCTAATTTCCTAGAAGAATTTAATGTGAGGTAGAAAAGAAATGCCAGCTGCCCCAACCATTCAAAAGAGCCGAATGACAATACTTCCTTCTCTTGTCCTCGCTTCTAAGATTTTATCAATTTTACTGAATTGAAACTTCAATGTCTTTAGCCCGTAACTCTGTGCTTTCTGAAAGTAACATTCTTGAATGCTTTGAACGTGGCGTTTGGAAACCAAGTAAAGTTAAGTACAAATGCCAGTTCGCCCAGTTATTCCACTTTGAGACATTAGGCAAGCCATATCATCAAGGCTCACTTTTCCATCCTGTTAAATAGATACAATAACATTGACTTCTTAGGTTAGTTTTAATGCATGAACAACACACAGTACAGGGCCTGGAACATAAAAAGTCTCAGCAAATCCTTTTCCTGTCTATTTCTTTCTAATTTTACTTACTTTTGCAAGAGACTATGTGCCTAACAGTGGCTGTTCTGCTACATCCCAAAGCAACCAGTTGATTTGGTCAATACAGGTTTTGAATTACACTAAAGTCGTTCCTTATGTAACCTTTTGGATCAAATAGAATACTTCGTGTTTTGGCGTGGTGGCTAGGTGGACTGCATAGTGACCATGTGGAATTAACATTTCCCTCAGCCTGACTAAACATTAGACAGGCTTGTTCCTGACTCTCAGCTCCTGGCCTTCCTTTCCTTAGAATGTTTGCTTTAGCAAACTTGCAATTATAAATCATTCCCTTGCCCCTTGAGATGCAGATCATTTTAGAAAGCTCCTTGCTGGCTTTACAATATAGGAATGTGTTTCTCAAGGATTTGGTAAATATCTCCTGAAAATGTAATCATCACAAAAGGTAATGCCCCTATCTTCCAGTTTCTTTGGAAAGGTAGGAGCCTACGTTGCTTCAACTTGTAAACTACCTCCTGCCATGAAGACAAAGAGTTTACTTTTCTTTGGGTAACACCAATTAGCACACATAGATTGCCTTTGATTCTCCTACAGAGTTAGGTATCCAGATATGACCTGTGTTTGCTCCCCTATTGCTGGCAATAGCATCAAAATGAAATCAACTTCTGTCTGTTCATTTTGTCCAGTATGATTTTTTTTGTTTAACACTGAGAGATATATGTGTGTGTGTGTGTGTATGTGTGTATATATATATATAGAGAGAGTATGTAATTGATATTTGTCATGAATGAATAGATCCCTATAATGATTTATTTATATCTGTATATCTGTAAACTTATCAGAGTTCCTGGGACAGAAAGACTATAAAACATAATATTCGAGGAAGAGCAAAAGGCATAAATAACCCAATAGGTCATTGATTCAATGGATCAGTTCGTTAATGGATTAATCAAGAAATTTTAAATAAATTCAGAGAATTTGCAGATAGTGTGTCTTTCCATCATGAATTAGAATCAATCTCTCTATCTCCTTTTATTCACTTCCCATGCACTTATTCTGGAGGTCATATGCAAAGGGTATTTTAAAATAAATAAACATAAATAGGACACTGAAAATCCAAGTGAAACACATATTTTAAATAGATATTAATAACAGGCTATTCAGTACATGGCTCACTAAGTATTCAGCACCTTAAGCAGGATCTGTTTTATTATTTTTGACAGCAATGTAAAATTTTTCCCTTCCTTTACTTTTTATGGACGTGCTGATCTTCATCCAAGAGAAGAATTTAGTTCTGCTTACTAAGCACAGGTATCATCAGCCACCTTTGATATATCTGTTTGGCCAATTGCTTTCAGCTGTAGCACTGTCATAAATATCTTCCACATACTTTTCTCCCTAGGAATCTATGTATTAATAGTGAGTGAGTTACATCTGTTCCATCTGTGACATCAGATTCATTATTTTCATAACAGGAATCTATCTACCAACAGACTGTGAAACAATTAGAGTCTTAATATATTTTTTAATATGAGTCTCAGTTAAATTCTTCACTAAGCAGGCAGGGCTGTCTTTATTATCTGTGGGATGTTGTTGCTTTTAAGAGAGAGATAGAAATCAATGCCTGTTTGTTCAATAACAGGGCAGAAGAGAAGAGAACATGTTTGCAAACAGCAGGTGAGGCTTTCAATTTGGAAAGCAATCAGAGTATCAGTTGTCTGCCTTCAAGAGCAGAGCTCATTGATATATACCAATACAGGGGAGGAGATCCAAACACAGCTCTTCTTTATATTGAGATTAAGGCATTTACAATGAAATTCTTGGCCCTCCTTCTTATATTCTAATTCTGAAAGCTTATGCTTTGACGGTCAACTTTGATTCTTAGCAGTCAGCCTAGTTTTCTTGCTTGCTTCTGGATATATCTTAGGAAAAAATTATGAATTTACTGTAAAGTAAATATGATTTCAAAATATATGCATATACTGGCTATCAACAACAAAAGCATAGTTAGCATTTACAGAATTCCTGTTGTTTGGCAGACATTGTAGAAGGCACTGAGGATACAGAGATGTTTTGTTCTTGAGGGAGGCCAGTTCTCAGAAATTAAACTTCAACAGAAATTATAACACTGAAAGAATATAACTCTGTATATTACATGTCAGGAATACCATACTTTCCTAATATATGAACATAAGCTTATTTGTTAAAGTTATGCATATGAAAACAAAAATAGGCTAAACTGTATTTAGCACAATATTGACTTTTTATTAGACACCCATGCATCATATATGTACCATGGGAGCCAGGAATTAACTTGATGAAGAGAACAGTTGAAGGTCTGCTGTGTTTCCTGAAGTCCTTCATAAATATAAGAAAATATCTGGTTGGGCTCGGAATAAAATGTGTGAATTAGACATTGATTTTCTTCCTGTAGCAGTTTGAGAACGTTATTTTCAACACTATTTGCCAAAGGCAGCCTCTGATTTCCTCTGCTAAAAAAGATGCAACCTTGTGATCTGAACCCAGAAACTCTGAGATTGATTCTGTTATTTCTGCATATTTAACAACATCCTAGCACAGCACACTCTATATATTCATGTCTGGCAAATATTTGTCAATGAGATTTATTCTGAAAACAACTCCCCTATTTCTGTGTACTTACAGTATTATATAGTGACCACTTTCAAATATAAATGGGTTATAAATATTCTGTTCAGTAA
The DNA here is from genome assembly GCF_047675955.1 of Chlorocebus sabaeus. Lineage (NCBI taxonomy): Eukaryota > Metazoa > Chordata > Mammalia > Primates > Cercopithecidae > Chlorocebus > Chlorocebus sabaeus. The sequence goes on from NC_132919.1 coordinate 45,664,772, forward strand.
GTAAACATAACACAAATACACAAACCGTTTTTCCCAGTCAGGTTATGACACAAACTAAATGCAAATTAAATGCAAACAGCATTAAGTAAATGCTGTAAAATAGAGGCATTTTCATCTTGAGATAGTTTTTTATCTTGCAGGTCAACTTTGTTGGGACAAGAAAGAAGCAGATATTCTTTAAATGAGTTACAGATGTAGTGGTAATAGTGATTCACTGCTGCCTGTATATGTTGATTCCTGGACTAAGCATTTGGGGTTAGATATTACTGTGTATTGACTGCTGATTGGAGGCTTGTATCCCATCCTGGGGGATAGCACATCAACTTCGCATAGTGTTGTCTCCAAAATGGCACCCCAGTTGATCCTTTGACAGATTGTCTACTGTTTTATCAAGCTAGTATTTTCTGGATAATGAGGTACATGGGAAGACCCATTATTTCTATGAGCATGAGTTTTTTTGCTGCACTTCCATTGCCGTTGAATGAGTGGTCATCGGAACTGTAGTCAATGAATAATGCCTCTGCAATCCACAAACGTTAGTTGTATGCTATAAGCAAAGAAGACAAGTCTGTACCTGATGGTTAAGTGTCTATTCCTGTGATGTCAAATCACTGTCCTACACATGATAAAAAGGAATAGTACCAATCTAGTGCTTAACATTGGCCTTCACTTTTCTTATTTTTTAGTAATGACTTTATTTAATCAGTTACTAAGTCCAATAATGTCCACAATATTTTCTCCAAAACATATTATCTCTTTTTCTGCTTGCTCTCTTTCTTTCTCTTTATTTATTTTTCATTTTCTTCTTTTATTTCTCTCACTTCTGTATTGCTGGAATTTATGTTAAATCAGGCATATATAATTTTTTTCTTTAAAAAGTCGCAACAATTATCTGTCTTTTAAAATGTACTTTTAAACCAACCACAACAACAAATCAATATACAAGTAATGCCTTAGCTAATTCAGTAGAAGAAGGCAAAAAATAAGACATTTTAGTGGCATAGATTATACCTTTATTCTTTTATTTATTTCCAGAAAACTCCATGTTGTCATGAGTTTTCCGCTAGCACAATCAAACAGATCATAGACTTTTTACAATTTATGTTCAAAATTTTCCTCACAGGCAGTTAAATTATTTGGAGTTTACAAAAAGGATACCCCTAACATCTTAGGGATATAGCAAACACTCTTTCCAACCAGAAGGATGCTGTTTAGTATGCTAAATTATTAAATTATTTCTAATAAGAGTTATTGGATCTTCCCATAATATCTAACTCAGTCTGCAATGGAAACTTAAAATAGTAGAATAAATTGATTCACGATGTACACAAATGATGTGTTTGATATAGCTAATTTTTCCTTGAGGCAACTTGAAGGCATCTCTTATCTCTATTTTAAGCTAGGTAAACTTTGATCGAAATCTGATATATCTATTGCTAGTTATATGTAAAAATGATAGTGATTTCAACAATTATAAATATTCCTCCTTTTTTTTCTTTTTTTTTTTTTTGTTTGAGACAAAGTCTCACTCTGTCGTCCCACTGGATTGCAGGGGCGCAATCTCGGCTCACTGCAACCTCCATCTCCCAGGTTCAAGCATATAAATGCCCATTTTCTGGATATTAATTTTTTAAATAAATCACAATTATAGTAACTGACAACTAACATAGAAATTCAAATAGTATTTTATTAGTGCACAAAAGGCATCAGAAGAGATGATGTAATGAAAACAATTTTTATCAGTACACTACTCTTATGTGTTAATTATGTCCTGCCGAAATTCCTATGTTGAAGTTCTAACCCTCAGTACCTCGGAATATGACTTTATTCAGAACTGTGATCATTACAGATAAAATTAGTTAAGCTGTGGTCGTAATACCACAGCATGGGGCCCTATAGTATTGTAATACAATTAAACATATATGTTTTGGACTTTGTTGAGAGCTCCCGATTCATAGCAACTAAAGTCTATGTGATTTCCTAAATGATTATTGCAATAGAACTGTCTTTTAAAATAATATTTGGTCCTGTGTCCTCGGTTCCTGATACCTCTCTGCAGCAGCTCAAGAGAGGAAAAAGTGAAAAAAGTATCTTGCTTTATTCATAACAAGTACCTGTCAACCACACCTGACTTTATGTGACTGAAGTGGTTTTTTTGAAAGCCTCTACATAACCACAGGATGGAGGGCTTGTTGCCAGGGGAATAAGCACATAATTACAAGGTTGGAACTTTCAGCTCCATCTCTGACATTTGGGGAGGGGTGAAGAGCTGAATGCTGAGTTGATCACCAATTGCCAATGATTTAGTCAGTCATGCCCACATAATATTAAGTCTCTGTAAAAACTCAAAAGGACAAGGTTCAGAGAGGTTGGTGAACAAGAAAACAGCCGTGTGCTTCTGTTTTCTTCTGGACCTGGCCCTGGCCCTATATATCTCTTCATCTGGCTGTTCATTGTATCCTTTACATCAATCTGTGGAATATGATGCTGTCTCAAGATAGATATTATCAGAATTGGACTAAGTTGTAGGATACTCAGGTAATGTCCACAGAGAACTAGAAAATTGCTTGTTGCGGTGAAACCCCCACACTAAGAAAAACGTGGGTTTGTTTGTTTGTTTTGTTTTGTTTTGTTTTTGAGATGTAGTTTCGCCCTTGTCACCTACGCTGGAGTGCAGTGGTGCGGTCTCAGCTCACTGCAACCTCCGCCTCCTGGGTTCAAGCGACTCTCCTGCCTCAGCCTCCTGAGCAGCTGGGATTATAGGTGCCCGCCACCACACCCGGCTAATTTTTTGTATTTTTAGTAGAGATGGGGTTTCGCCAGGTTGGGCAGGCTGATTTTGAACTCCTGAACACAGATGATCCACCTTCTTCGGCCTCCCAAAGTGCTGGGATTACAGACATGAGCCTCTGTGCCCAGCCTCTTTTTTTTTTTTTTTTTTTTTTTTTTTTTTTTGCGTAGCCCCTAATCCAGTATGATGGTGTCCTTATTTAAAAAAATGAGAAACTTGGGCAGAGGTGTACACACAGGAAGAACACTATGTGAAAAAAATGGAGCTATACTACCACAAGTCAAAGAACTTTCAAAAGCTGGAAGGTAGGCCTGGAACAGGTCTTTCCCTAGTACCTTCAGAGGGAGCATGACCCTGCTTGTAACTCAGTCTCAGACTTCTGGATTCCAGAAATGTGAGACAGTAATTTCTCTTCTCTAACCCACTCAGTGTGGGGTACTTTGTTTGTGGTCCTAAAGAAACTAATATTACTACTAAAAGAAGTTGGCAGTGATATACCATTATCTTGTGATAGACATTCGGTTGTTTTATTATCACTCATGAGCAACTCACCTAAGAGGAAAGGAGAGAATAATGTGGAGGAAAAAAAAAAAAGGTGAGCAAACTAGCCATTTCCCTAAGAAGGTTCATAGGAAGAGTATTATTTCACTTTGTCAAGGTTTCCAGTAAGACCCCAGTAACTGATTTCTCTGAGAAACAGTGTCATGAAGGAGCCATCAGGTAGAAACAATTAAGGACCAAAATGTCACCTTCATCTGTAGATAAGTAGCCATCACTGTGTCAGATCTAGGACATTCCCCTAATAAATAATTTGCACATCTCACATGAATGTAAGAGATGTGAATGTTCAAATAATTGAAGTTAAAAAGTCTACCTGTGTAAGTCTCATCATTCTTACTAAGAAACCACTGGTGTCCGGGTGCAGTGGCTCATGCCTATAATCCCAGCACTTTGGGAAGCCGAGGTGGGTGGATCATTAGGTCAGGAGATTGAGACCATCCTGACTGAGATGGTGAAACCCCCTCTCTACTAAAAATACAAAAAATTAGCCAGGTGTGGTGGCGGGCGCCTGTAGTCCCAGTTACTCGGGAGGCTGAGGCAGGAGCCTTGCTTGAACCCAGGAGGCGGAGGTTGCAGTGAGCTGAGATTGCATCACTGCATTCCAACCTGGGTGACAGAGCGAGACTCTGTCTCAAAAATAAAAAAGAAATAAAAAGAAAAAGAAAAAGAAAAGGAAAGAAATCACTGGTTTCTCTTGTTGCCCCTGGTGGGACTCCAATCCTGCAGGTTTATTATGAAAATGATAATCAGACTGCAGATAACGTAAACCTACAAAGATTTTCAGTCATGCTTTATGGATTCTCACAACAAAATCAACATGAAAATATAAACGCAATCTTGGGACAATATGAAAATATACAAATAACTCCTATTTCTTTTTTTTTTTTTTTTTTTGAGATGGAGTTTCACTCTTGTTGCTCAGGCTGGAGTGCAATGGTGCAATCTTGGCTCACTGCACCCTCTGCCTCTTGGGTTTAAGTGATTCTCTTGCCTCAGCCTCCTGAGTAGCTGGGATTACAGGCGTGCACCACCACACTGGCTAATTTTGTATTTTTAGTAGAGATTGGGTTTCACCATGTTAGTCAGGCTGGTCTCAAACTCCTCACCTCAGGTGATCTGCCTGCCTCGGCCTCCCAAAGTGCTGGGATTACAGGTGTGAGCCACGGCATCCAGCCTTATAGCTTCTATTTCTATATATGTGTGACAAATATAAAAATTAAAAATTTATAGGCATTTGAGAAAAAAACAGTGCTTTGGGAAAAGATGTGTTTATCTTGTGGTTTCTGAATCTGCTGGCGTATTGCCCTGTGCACCTGAGAGTGTTTGTGTTCTATTTTTAAAAACAAGAGTTTATTCATATTTTATAGAGAATATAAATTGTATCTGTGAATTACTGCAAAGCATAACACTGTATAATTGTTTTTGGTAAATTATCCTTGGCATTATGCTTTTTGCATATATAAAAGGACAATACAAGAAGGAATTATGTAGATTAGCTGTTATTCTAGGCAGGAAAGATATGACACATTTCAAAGGGTTAAAGGACAAGAGCCTGATTGAAGAATTATTAATTGAGGGTTAGGAATCCCCATCAAAAAATGGGTGAAGGATATGAACAGACACTTCTCAAAAGAAGACATTTATGCAGCCAACAGACACATTAAAAAATGCTCAGCATCACTGGTCATCAGAGAAATCCAAATCAAAACCACAATGAGATACCATCTCACACCAGTTAGAATGGCGATCATTAAAAAGGCAGGAAACAACAGATGTTGGAGAGAATGTAGAGGAATAGGAACACTTTTACACTGTTAGTGGGACTGTAAACTAGTTCAACCATTGCAGAAGACAATGTGGCAATTCCTCAAGGATCTAGAACTAGAAATACCATTTGACCCAGCCATCCTATTACTGGATATATACCCAAAGGATAAATTATGCTGCTGTAAAGACACATGCACATGTACATTTATTGCGGCACTATTCACAATAGCAAAGACTTGGAACCAACCCAAATGTCCATCAATGATAGACTGGATTAAGAAAATGTGGCACATATACACCATGGAATAATACTATGCAGCCATAAAAAAGGATGAGTTCATGTCCTTTGTAGGAACATGGATGAAGCTGGAAACCATCATTCTGAGCAAACTATCGCAAGAACAGAAAACCAAACACCGCGTGTTCTCACTCATAGGTGGGAATTGAACAATGAGAACACTTGGACACAGGAACGGGAACATCACACACCCTGGCCAGTCGTGGGGTTGGGGGAGTGGGGAGGGATAGCATTAGGAGATATACCTAATGTAAATGATGAGTTAATGCATGCAGCACACCAACATGGCACATGTATACATATGTAACAAACCTGCACTTTGTGCACATGTACCCTAGAACTTAAAGTATAATAAAAACAAACAAACTTAACTAACAAAAACACATGAAAGCTTATATGAAAAAAAAAAAAAAAAAGGGTTAGGAGAACCAACAAAGGATAGCATTGTATAATCTGGACTGGAAGAAGCAAAAGCAAGAATAGTCTTACCACAACTGTGTAAAAGTTGTGGCTGCGGTAGAGCCTCCATTCACCAGGAGGTCTTGTCTAAAGTAGAAGAATATAGCCACTGCTGAAGCCAGGCCTGGCAGGGTGGGAGAAATGGGAATAAACATCCTACACTGTCTCTTCTGTCTTTGGTCTTCTGTTGGTTTCTCTCAGAGTGCAAGAGTCCAAAGAAGGCTACTCTCCAAAGGCACAGAGTGGGCAGAGAAGAGTGGGGAATGGATACAGTGTCACGGGATCTCTGGGGCATTGACTTTTCAGGCTGGAAACCTCTGTGGCCATGGCGCCTTTGCCCAAGTTCTTGTCTTGTGTCCAGGAAGAATGAGGTACGCAGACAAGTGAAGGGTGAAGAAGACTTGTATTCGGTGTTAGAACAGCTCAGAGGAGTGGGTAGCTCCTCTCTGCCGGCAGGTCATCTCTGCAGCTCTCAGCAGAGAGAATACTCTTCCTCTCTGCAGTTGGTTGTCCTGTCCCGTTGTCTCTCTGCCCTCTTCATCTTCTTGCCGTCCTGTACCCTGCTCCGGCCGAGCCAAGGGCTTTACGGACCTCAGAGGGGAGGAAGTGCATGCTGATTGGTCCATGAGTGGCCACGGGCTGGCAGGAAGAGGCACTAGGAGTTTCCACTCCCGTTTGTGGGACTGGCAGCCCAGCTCCCAGCCTTCAGGCCCTCCTGGCCTAAGGGTGGGGCCTTACTGGGGACCCCACCCCCTACTACCCAGGAATCAGTCTGCTCTAGCTAACATTCATGGCCTCAGGGCTCCATCCCAACCCTGGGTCTGAGATCAGAGCAGACATCAAAGCAGAGAGAGAAGAGACACCCATGAGCCTGCAGAGATTGCAGTGGGAGGAAGGTGTCCTTCCTTGGGCCCCCACAGAGATGCCCGGGTCCTGTCCCTGGGAGGGTTGCTATGGCTACTCCTGAGCTCCCACCCTGCCAACTCGGAAGGGTCAGGGCTCCCACTTGTCACCAGATCCTGCCTGCTTCCTGGAGTGAGAGGCCCAGGTCTGCAGCAACAGGTACTGTAGCTTCACCCGAGAGGGCAGATCCTGCCTATCCCTGGCTCCTCTAGGAGCACAGGGAGTCTCAGATCTACAGCTGCAGTTTGCCCACTTTGTAGAGCAGGAGGCCAGGGTCTGCAGCTGCGATTTGGGTGACTGCAGCGGCACCTGGGGCACTTCTGTCCCAAATCAAAAGAGGCAGGGCTTCCACAGGCTTCATGAAGTGTGCAGCCGCAGCCATGCTGCAGCCAACGTGATGGCAGCAGCCACTGCCACAAAAAGTGCTGTTGCAAATACTCCTTATTGCAGTGCTACAGCATCATCTTTATGAGGAATCACTGGGAGGAACTTTCCGTAAATCTCATGACCAGGCATAACTCTGCTTATCATGTATTTCTCTTTAATCGTAATTGCGAGCTAGTTAACTATTTATATTTCCTCTTTGGTTTGGCTTATAGGCAACTTAACAGAAAGTGTATGTCCTATGTCTAGCACACTTCAAAGGCATCAAATTGCTACAAGCCTTGTCCTTACTTTTGTTTCTAATTACCTTGCTTTTAATTTTCCCATCATTTGTCAGTTGATTTGATATATTATATGTATTGTGTAAGCCATCTGAAATCCTATTTTGAAATAAGGTAATTGTATTAGGGTTCTCTAGATGGACAGAACTAATAGGATAGATAGATAGATAGATAGATAGATAGATAGATAGAAAAAAGGTGAGTTTATTAAGTATTAACTCACACGATCACAAGGTCCCACAGTAGGCCGTTTACAAGCTGAGGAGCAAGGAGAGTCAGACCAAGTCTGAAGACTAAAGGACTTGGAGTCTGATATTCAAGGTCAAGAAGCATCCAGCACTGGAGAAAGATGTAGGCTTGGAGGCTAGGCCAGTATGATCTTTTCACATTTTTCTGCCTGCTTTAGATTCTAGCCATGCTAGCAGCAGATTAGATCGTGCCCACCCATATTAAGGGTGGGTCAGCCTTTATCAGCCCACTGACTTTAATGTTACACTTTTTGGTGACAACCTCACAGACACACCCAGGATCAATACTTTGCATCCTTCAATCTAATCAAGTTGACATTCAGTATTAACCATCACAGTAGTGTACTAGTCTGTCCATGCTGCCATAACAAAATACCATAGACTAAGTGGCTTAGACAACAGACATTTATTTTCTCACAATTTTGGAAGTTGGAAGTCTGCGATCATGGTTGGGTTCTGGTGAGAGCTCTCTTCCTGGCTTTCAGGTGGCTGCTTTCTGGACGTGTCCTCATGTAATAAAGAAAGGGGCAGGAGGATAGGGGGAAAGCTCTATAGTATCTTCTTAAAAGGGCACTAATCCGGTCATGAGGACCCGATACTCATGACTTCATCCAACCCTAATTATCTCCCAGAAGCCACAGCTTCAAGTACTACCACATTGAGTGTTGAGGCTGCAACATACGAATTTTGAAGGGACATAAACATTTAATCCATAATATGTAGTATATAGAAAAATAGAACCACATAATTTTGGATGTTTAGATCCTATTTGATGACTTTGAGGGTTTGATTATGGCATAGGGTGGATTCAGCCAACTGGCTTCACTTTTGAGAGATTGTAGGGGGCTGACGCTTGGCTGTCAACTCCTGGACTACGTGCATTAACTCTGGGGGACTTGTTTTGGGCTTTGAAGTTTACCTGTGTAACCTGCTCATATACTCCTGAACTTAAAATAAAAGTTAATATGTATATATTATAATATGTACAATATGTATATAATATATATTATATTACACATATTATATATATTATAATTATACACATATTATACATATTTATATTTATACATAGTATATATATTTATGCATATATATTTATATATTTAATTCATTTCTATATATTATATATAATATATATGTTTTTATATTATATATAATACATATATAAATACATATACTATGTATAATATGTATATGTTAACTTTTTTATGTTTTTCTGTCTGCTTTATATTCTAGCCATGCTAGCAGCTGATTAGATGGTGGCTACCCAGATTAAGGTGGGAACCATCATATATATACTTATATATATGTGCGTATATATATCTACATATATGATATATATATATACATATATGTATGGTATGATATACACATATATACATATATGATATATATACACACAATTAGGAAACACAGGATGCTTTGAAGCAAGGCAGTGACAGGATGAATTATAAATTATAACAACATAATCAGAGTTTTATTTGACATATTTAAAATACAATGTTTTAACTCTTACATAAATGAGAGCTATTTTTATGGAAGCTGTCAGTAGATACCAAAGACTATTTTTAAAAGATTAAAATGTTCTAAAGGAAAAAATGTCTTTTTTCCCATAATTTTTAATTTAACAAAAATAATAGTAAAAATGTACTTGAAGCAAAAGTAATTTTGATTAGAAATAAGGAACACATTCTTTACCATGAAGGAAGTTCTTATGAGAGAAACTGAAAATAGCAAAGACCAAATTAAATATTATGAAATTCCTAGAGAAACGCAAAGAGCTATATTCTTAGAATTGTTTTCGCAGCTGGATTATTTTAATTATTTTTAATAACTTTATCTGGGAAAATAATATGTGAATATAGTATTCTTGCACACTATTAATTTGTAAATCTTGCAGGATATGCTTCTGATAGAATAGACCCAATACCTTCTCTGAATTGGGAGTAACATCTTTAGAAAGGAGAAGTCTGCTAGCTCCTGCTGAAATGTAGGTGATGGTGAATTTAGGGTTTCCTATCTCACTGACTATTATTACATGTAAATATCACAATCGTCATGAAAAAGTAAGAGTTCAAAGACCAGGAGAAGATATTTCATATACAATTGTCAACTAATTTAGGATTCTGTTAACCCCAAAGATGGGTCTTATAAAGAAAAACAAAAACAAAAGCAAAAGAAAATCTGCTTTCTTGGGATGCTAGAGAACTCATTCACTCTGAAAGGCAAGTAGCCCAGTAGAAATTCCTATGAATGATTGCATCTTCATTTATAATATAATTTTAGAACTTACTCTAGTTATATTTAAATCATAAACTTCCCTGTTGCATATGTATATGTGTGTACCATGCAAGGAGATTTTTATATTTTATATGATTAGGGGATTTCTTTTAAACCTAGAAAAACCAAAAGAGATGTGATTTGGGGGATTTCTAATACTTCAAACTCTGTAACAATAAAATATCTTTCCTACGAGCTAGGCAATTTAAGATTTAGTAAAATAAATATTATAGTACACTCTAATGACAATCAGTAATCATATCTGTGTTGCTCAGTTTTCTTCAAAATGTGTTTGCTCTGAGTGAAGAAAACAAAAACAAAAGTAAGATATATATTAGGTATGACATAATCAAAGGGAAACACCCAAAACTACTCTTGCTGCAAGAGTATTTAACAGTGTTACTCTAGAAATCTCAAGATTCTCATCTTCCTGGATATGGATTGAAAATCGACTTTAAACTCTCATTCAAAGCCAAATATATTTCTTTCCACCAGAAGAAACCTAAAAATTAATACAGAGAATTGTCAAAATCAGGGAAATCTACAGAATTAGATATTACTATATCTGATTTGTAGAAAAGACTTTTGCAAGAAGTGGTGCCTAAAATGAAACTAATCTTTGTTAGGCTATTACTATTGATGCAAATTTCAGATTATTCTCTTCTTAGCATGTTTTTATTTCTCTTTTTTTAAATGAGCTTTAAATAATATATGTTAACTTTTACATTTTAGATAAACATCGCTTATTTATTCATTTACCTGTTAATTTCATAGGTATTATTTGGTAACCTGCCACGCAAAGGTAATCAAGAGGTATTAATGTAAAAATAGACGAATCAATGGAGCATATGAATCCAGAGATGCAAACACACAGAAGCAGTCAATTGACTTTTAAAAGGCACTAAAGCAATTCAACAGAGGAAGTTTTCAACATATGGTGCTGAAATAACTGAATGAACATGTAGATTATAAAACTAAACCAAAGATGAACAAAATCAACTTTGACCTCTGTCTCACACCATACACACACATACACCAAAAATAAGATGGGTTTGAAACCTAAATGTAAACAAGTTTCTGGAGGAAAGTGGAGAACAGTCTCTTCTTGACATTAGAGTAAGCAAAATTTCTTGAAGTAGAAAAAGCAGTAACCGTAAATAAAAAAAAAATATTCCTCATCAAAATTAAAAACAAGTTCTGCTCTCCCAATGATCATTTAAAAAATGAAAAGGCAAGTCACAAACTAGGGGAAAATATTTGCTATACATGTATTTGGCAAAAAAGTATGCAGAATATTCAAAGAACTCCTACAAATCGATATTAAAGACACACCGCAAGAAAAAAATAATTCAATAGATAGTTCAAAAAAGAAGATATGGGAATGACCAAAACTGCATAAAACAATGTACACTATTAGTCATCAATGAAATGAAAAGTAAAACCACCGAAAGATACTACGTTGAACCCATATAAATAGTAAAAAAAAAAATACCTGATAATATCAAACATTGCAGAACATGTGAAGCACCTAAAACTCTAGTCCATCATTGATGAGAGTGTCAAATATTGCAACCCTTTCAAAAACTGTTTGACAGTTTTTCTTTTCATAAAATAAATATATGCCTATACTATGACTCACTTTTTCTGTTTAAATACCTTTACCCAAAAAAGGTTATAATGCATATTTCTAAAAAGATTTGTATAGAAACATCCTAAGATACTTATACACAGTGAGCAAAACCTGGAAATAACTGGAATGCTCTTAAACGGGAATGAATAAACACGTAGTGGCAAAATGTGGTGTAATAGAATACTACTCAGCAATAAAAGGAACAAACCACCAAAACATACAGCAGTGTGAAAAAATTTCAAAAATATAATATTGAGTCAAAAAAGTCTTACCCCAAATAGTACATACTATCTAATTCCATTCCTGATAAGTCTTAGAAAAGGCAAAACAAATTTATGCTGCTAGAAATCAGAGCAGTGAATGCTCTGACCAGGCTGGAGGGGAGATTGAGTAGAGGAGCAATAATGAAATTTCTAAGATTATGGCAATATTGTAAATTATAATTGAGGTAGTGGTTAGAATAGAGTCTACATTTAAAATTTAGTGAACTCCACACTGAAGATATACAAATGTGTCATATATAAGTTCAGTGAAATATACTGGAAATAAAAATTGAAGGAAATGATGTGAATACATGGTAGGAACCTTGAATACACATATATAAAGCTAAATTGCTCATCTATCTGCCCAGACCCTCAGGCTCCTATATACTTTACATAACATATGATAGTAATTTTTGTCATCCATTAGCCATTATTGGAGTTCACTGTCTTTCAGTTCATTCCAACAAACACATACTAAGTAATTACTCCTTGAAAGACACTGAAGGATACTGAGTAATTTCTACAAAGATTTAAGGTTTCATATCATCAGGTAACTTATTTAATAGGTTTGGAAGACTCCAGAGGGAACTATTTCAAAGACAATTGAAAAAAAAATTAAAATATTAGCTAGAACAGGTGACAATGTCACCATCTCCTCGTACTTAGTATAGTGTCTAAGATACAGGGTAGGAGAGATAATAAATAAGATCTTACTTTAGGACATAATTAGTAAGCAAAAAATATAGCTAAAACTGAGTTTTATTTGGTTCTTTAGTCTATCAGCCTGCCCAAAATCCAAAATCCAAGAATAATGCAATAAATCTGTGCCCTTGAGGCTTTGTGTGTGTGTGTTTTGTTTGTTTGTTTTGTTGTTGTTTTTTTTTTGTTTCTTGGTCATAAGTGGATAAGTAGATTCTGGGAAAGTGGAATTGAACTTTCTAGGTGACTTTCTAGGCAAACGTTTTAGGTAAATGGGAATTTACATGTTTTCCTTTGGTGGACCTTGATCTGTTTTATGCTTTCTAGATAGTAATACAAAACAATGCATATAGAAAACAATGCGTATAGAAAAGTTTAGTGGTTAAGAGCACTTTGAATCCTGACTCTGCCACTTGACAGCTGTGATGAAGTCATTTAATTTCATCTTTGCCTTAGCTTCTCATCTAAAATTGAGAAGATAATTATAGTAACTATATCATAAGGTGTTTCTGAGGATGAAGTATGTTCTCCATATAAAACTTTTAGAAATTTTCTGGGACATTAAATTTCAATAAATGCTGATTATTTTCATTAAGATAGTTTTAAGTCCTTTATCGATTGCCTGGCACTTGGTGACAACTTACTATGTATTACATAGAGAAATATTCACTATTTTTAATTTCATTAACCTCAGCACTGTCTATCATGTCTGGCTCAACAAATATGTGTTCAATGAATGAGTAAACACACATCAAAAGAGAGATCAAAACTGCGAAGTGGACTGACTTTTTTCAAAGCAATCCAACACCTTTCAAAACAAACTCTGGAGTTATAATTAATGCTCTACAAATGACAAATAGAGCAAAGTGAAATAAAAATAGACAGCTGGGTTATAAGAAAGAGGGAAAAATTCTCATGTAAAATGGACTGAATCGATCAGACGAGATAATGGAAGAGGGAGGCCTTTTTAAAAGCAAAATCAATACTCTGATTGGAGAAAGACTATCGCTCATTTTAAAGTGAGAAAAGGACACAAGGAATGACCTAGAACATATATGACAGTGTTAGAAAACAAACTGTGACTTTTCAAGGAAAGAAAATAACAGTGATGGACTTGTAGCATAATGGCTTCCCTAAAATTTAGAACAAAACAGCATGACGATGTAACAGAATGCTGAAAAACCTTTAAAAGGCACAAATGGAAATGGCAGGGATGCAAAAGCAAGGCATGGTGAGTGGGGTTTGTTTGATGCCAGATTACCCAGGTTTTTATTGATCTTGACACCGTCAATCAATATGTTTCCTCTGTTTGCCAACCAATTCCTGCAAACCACGTGGTGCGTGTGTGTGAACACACACACACACACACACACACCCTTGAAAAGAACATGAAACACAGCTTCTCGAAGGCAGAAACCACTGTATTGACAACAGGCCCATGAGACGAGCAGCAAGCTGCTTCCATTGTGGACATCAGCTGTTTTGATGTTGATTAGGAGACTTATCCTATTTTATTTACTGAAATTGTAAGAATTTATGAAATAGGAATATTAACACTTGCCTTGACTCCCCTGCTTCAAGATTCTAAGATGATGCACAGGATCATGGATGAGATCACGGATGTTGTAAAAATACTATGTAATGCATTCTGGGAAACTAGACAATCAGGGCAAGCAAAAAAGAAAAAAAAATACAAATGATCTTTATTAGGCACTTCTCTTTCAGCCAGGAAGTGTGCTAAGTGATGGGCATGCATTGACATTTTGGCACAATGCCTGTATATTTACTCACCTACTATAAATGTTATTTTGTAACTGATTGGTGTCTTTTCTCTTTAAAGTATGTCATAAACTTTCCAAGTATTTTCAGAAACATGAAATGTTATGCAAACATAAGAAACCTTGAGTGTTACTGAATGAAAGCACAGAATTTCCTCAGAATTATGAGATTTGAGGGCAGAAAGCTCTGCCTTGAGTGCTGATTCTGGCACTTAATGGCAACATGGCTGGCATAAAAGTGCCCAGTGTATTTAACCTCAAAGATATTGTTTCTTTTTTTTGTTAAAATAGGGCTACCAATGTCACCTAAAGTAATTACTAGAAATATAAATATTATAAAATTCTGTCTCAGGACGTCACTCATAAATTTTCCATGTATGTCTACACAGATTATAGGCAAGTATTTCTCCATACTGTTTTCCTAAAGATTCCTATCACAGATTTTTTTTTTTAGAATTTCTATGTTTCTAAAATTTTTACTGTTTTGCATCATGTCCTCAAGGGAGAAGGTACCAGAAAAGGTAGAAAGAGTAGAGGAAAGTAAAGAGGATGAGTAAGAAAACAGTGAGTCCTGGCTATCCAAGGCACACATAGCTGCCTAGTCTATAGTTAAAACATGTAAGCTTTTATATCTGGGGAGCTATGAGCACTGAAATGGTTGCTAGGTATTATACTTTCCATTAATGCAATATTTACCATTAATAACATTTCTTGTGGCTAAATGATATTTCATATATATTAGCCATTTCTCCCATTCCTTCTACTTCTCCCATTCTATTCCTTTTCAAAAGATGGTCTGTTCTAATGAGAACACATGGACACAGGAAGGGGAACATTACACACCAGGGCCTGTCAGGGGCTTGGGGGGCAAGGGAAAGGAAAGCATTAAGACAAATACCTAACGGATGCAGATCTTAAAACCTAGATGATGGGTTGATAGGTGCAGCAAACCACCATGGCACATGTATACCTATGTAACAAACCTGCACGTTCTACACATGTATCCCAGAACTTAAAGTAAAAACAAACAAACAAAAACAGTTGGCCTCTTCTGTGACTACTTGCTTGGAAAAGAAGTGACAATATGAACCCCCCCCCAAAAAAATTGCCTTTCTCAAATGTATTTTGTGCCTCTACTCTCCTGTTGCGTTTTTCGAACTATTTGCTCTCTCTTTATGGGCTTAGGACTTTTATAGTTCATCATTGATCTTTTAGTATCTCAGAGAATTAAATTAGCTATGTTTAATTGGAAGTTAATGGTATTGATTTCTAGTTTCAAAGGCCTAATTAAATTTCAACTTTTCTCTTATAATTATCTTTTTTTATGACGATGATTTTTTTTTTAATTCAGCAGGCACTGAAAGTAGAACCTGACATTAAATAGTAGTTTCTTGTTTGCGAAAGAGCAGCTTTATTACAGCTTCACCTCCCCATCACCTGCCCCTTGCAACACACAGTTTTAGAACAAGAGACTCAGAAAAGTTGGAGGGAAACAAAAAGTGAGGGAAATGAGTATGTGGTGGTTCACTCTTGGGTAATTTGATTAGCAGCAGACAGTGACACAAGAGGTCAAAAGAACCATGGCTTAAGGCAAATATGTGTGGACAGTAGAGCACTCTGATATAAACACTGTCCTGGAGCTTGATTTTGTTCTGCCACGACTTGCTATTAGCTTGTATCCGCTAAATTAAGAGTATCAGTGATGGAGATTTGATAGTCACAGATGTTGTGATGATTAATTTTGCATCAACTTGACAGGGTCAAAGGATGCCCAGACAGTAATTTCTGAGTGTGTTTGTGGAGCTGCTTTTGGGAGAGATTAGTATTTGAATAGTAGACTGAGTAAAGAACTTGTTACCTTCATCCATACCAGTGGAAACCATTAATCCACTCAGGGCCCAGTCCACTCACAAAAGGCTATTGTGGATAGAACAAAAAGGGCAAATTCACTCTTTATGTTTGGGCTGGGACATCATTTTCTTCTGTCCTCAGATATCAGCACTTCTGGCTTTCAGGCCTAGGGACTCAGGTCCGGACTTCCACCATTGGCTACCCTGATTCTCTGGCCTTAGGGCTTGTCTTGAATATATACCACTGGCTTTTCTGAGTTCTCCAACTTGCAAATGGCAGTTTGTGGGACTCCATGGCCTTCACAATCACCTCAGCCAATCAATTCCTATACTAAATTATCTACTTATATATACATATATGTGCATGTGTGTATACATATATTCTGTGTATGTATATGTATATGCACATGTCTATGTATACACACATGCAACAAGATGGCAAGTCCCAGAGAGAGAGTACATTTAAAGTATTATGTTATGGTAGTAATAAATGATGAGTTAAAAAAATAACCACGGAGACCTAATGAGATCAAAGGTCTCATTCTTCTTCTTCTTCTTTTTTTTTTTTTTTTTTCTTAATGCAGGGAGCATCCTATTTATTATGCTCAGACATCCCAGGAATGGAATCCTTAGGATGGTTTGACAAGGGAAGTATTATCTTAAAAAGTAAGGTGCAGAGGTCAAGAGAAACTTATTGTGATAGTGTATTATTCTACACTAATGGGTGGGAAGTCCCCCTCCACTTGAAAGGAAAGCGGAAGAGGCAAAGATTAATGAGTCAAAGCTAATTAAAGGAGTAATTGCTTCTGGGGATGTGCCCTAGGTAGGGAGGTAGCTGTTCTGGAAGCTAAAAATATCATAGCTTGATCAAATAAAATTGCACAAATGAAAAGTAAGTAAAACAGTAAAATGCCAAACATATTAAAATACACTCTGTTTATTAGAAAAATAAATTGTATTTTGCAGTTCAATAAAAACCTAGTTAAGGTTGATTTTGTCTGAGCTTCACTGTTGTTGCAACTATTGTTACTTACTAATTATTCTCTGGGGTCCAGAAATGCCTTTACAGCTTGGGGCATCTGAGATCCTAAATTTCTTAGAGAGTAGTAATTGGATACAGAGTTTTAAAAAGTTTTGAAAATGTCCAAAATGCTAATGGAAATTTTACATTTATTCAAGATCAGGCTGTATGGACTAATTAACACGCTGGGTTTCTTTGCTTTGGAATAGAATTATAGATATTCGCTGTGGGAAAACAGTCCACTTTAGATATTTGCATTATAGGACTTCTATTAATAAAGAGTAGAAACAAATTAAATATTCCCTAAACAATGCAGTTTGGCAGTCAAGATTTTTCTAAACGTAATCCATTCATGAGTAGGAATAACAAAGGGAATATTTGCTAATGACAATAGCTCTAAAATATTTTAAAGCTTGTTCAAATTTTATGTAACTCAAATATTTCCATCTACTTGCAGTAGCTTCTATTTATTTCATGCTACAAAGACTTTGCCTTCTACTGTTTACAAGAGTAACATTTCAATAAAAGATAATTAAATAGTGAATATATTTGATTAAGCACATTTTATCAAGGTAATTATTTTGTTAATGTATAAGTGAAGTTTTATTTGTAAATTATTTGGACTGCTTTGCTTGACTCAGATAATTTTACTGTATGTAGGTTGTGCCTTACAGTTCTGTAAATAAGTTAATGAGCTCAGAAGACAGATTAACAAACTTAAAGTTACCAAGCACAGTGATATATTGTCAATTCCTAACAAATTATACAGAAATTTCCAGTGATTTTCTTTTATTTTTATGTATGTATTTGTTTTAGAGACAGAGTCTCACTCTGTCACCCAAGCTGGAGTGCAGTGGTGCAGCCATAACTCACTGCAGCCTAGAACTCCTGGGTTCAAGCGATTCTCCCACCACAGCCTCCCAAAGCACTGGGATTACAGGCCCGAGCCACCATACCCGACCCAATTTTCTTTTGGATATAACCTGATTAAAGTTCTTTGTAGTTGTTCTTCTACTCCTTCCAGAAACTGAGCACACACAGTGATCATAAAACCCTGTCTTTAGCACAAACCTCAAATTGAGGCTTTGCTATCAATGTCTTAAAAATAAAGTTAGAATAACCAGTATAAGGTACTAAGCACTAAGGAAAACAGAAAAAGCAACAATTATACCATAGACAACTAATTTTTATAAACATCATTTTAAAGTTTTTTCAGGATGCAGCGCCTCCCTGTTTGTTTCTTTGCCGTTAGTGGAAACACTTTTATTCTGATCTTGACATTCCCCCTGCTCCAGATTTGAGGTATTTACCTGCCATATTACTTCATCTGGCCTGTGACTCTTAATTAGAAGGTTCATTAACAGATGATTAATTTGATCAACATTGATTCATCCTCTGTTACTTCATTAGGTTTACCTGCCAGGCCACTGAGATTTGTTTTCTGCTATCTTGGTATTTACCTGTAAAGCTTCTAGGCTCCAGTTTCCAAAAGAGCTTTGTGAGTCTTCCCAGCACTTCATTTTCCTGTGTTCTTTTTCTCAGCTGAGAGAGCTGATGGAGTTTTCATTGCACTTTTTTTTTTTTCTTTGCAACAAAACATCACCAACTTCACACTGAGATCTTTGTTTTTAATTTGCAGTAGCTCTACCAAAGGGGAAGTGTTTTTCCCACATCATTTCTTTTCCGGGGAGGACAAGTTTCATTTTGCTTAACCATAATCTTTTGGTGCAAGTTTCTCCAGTGCCCTTATGTCGAGGAGGATAAACAATTCAGAAAGCATGCATACCTTAGAACTTACAGCTCAGTTTTGGGCTCAAAATATGGTCTTTTAGAGCAAGTGCTAAACTGATAAAATTTCAACTTTCCAATCATGAAAACAAGACTCAATATTCCCCAATGAAAAAGAATCTGGGCCAGCAAGTGAGACATTAAGAAAAATTCTGCCTACTTTTTAAAATCTTTTTGCAAAAATCTCTGCTATTGAACTATTTTGTTGAGGAGAATTGTTGATGTAGATTCCTTTATGCTTTAGTTTTCCAGTTCTGTAATTATAATTTTTCTTTTTATTTTATGTTTTATGAAGCATGACAGATTTGCTGTGACGATCAGAGAAAATAAACGTAAATACAAGATTCTAATCTTAGGAGAATTACCAACAAGGAAATCGGGGAGGGAGTATGAAATCTCATAGTTTTGTAAACAAAAGTGTTAAAAAAGAACAGGGTAAGATCCTTTCCAGATGTTGGACAGACCTTGGATTGCCAGATCCAGAAGACGATAAAAAGCATTCTACAGATGGAACAATGATGGACACTCAAAACAGTATAAAACCATGTGTGTTATAATAGGGATACAAAGAAGATGAGTAAAAAGGGATAAAAGACAGATTATGCAAAAAAGTAGAGATACAGGAGAAGGAAAGAACTATGTTTAATCCACCAAAAAAAGGAAATCTAGACCGTTTCATGTTCATTCTCTGTGAATCAACTCTAGATCAGAGCCTAAGATATTATCTTTGAAATAAATGAGACTTACACTTCCCCATGTTTTACAAGAAAAAAATCAGTTTCAGTTTATTTTATGTATTTAAAAAACATAGATTTGGGATGCTTTGCAAGTTTTAGCAATTGCTTAATAAGTTCCCTAGCCTATACAAATTCAGTATACAGTATTTCTGGAGAGTATTAAGTATGATAATTACGCTACCCATATATTCTCCTTTAATGTTTGCAATAACCAAAGGAAAATTAATGCAAGAGAAGAAATATAGATAATACTTTTCTTCATAAGACACCCGTCTTTAAGAGATTCTGCCCAATAGCTATAAATTACTGTACCCATTTAAATTGTTGTAAAAATAAAAACTAGTTGGTAGCAAATAGAGGTTGTACAACACAGACTGTATTGCAGACATAAATAGCTTCTCACAATGGGGGAAATCTTGTTTAGAAAAAATAATTGCAAACTATTTTTTCTCTTTATTTGATACAGCAATGTTGTCATGACCTTCATCCACGCTGGGAGTTTGGTAATATTTTCATTTATATCTTCTCTCTATAGGGATAAATGATTCTAACCTTGAAATCTCAGTTTCTATGTGAAAAATAACTTTAGGAATACTTCAAACACTTAACTTTGTAGCAGCAAATGTTTCAATATGAATATAAAAGAGCATTTCCTGTCAAAAACAACAACACATAACTTGAAGCCAGAATACAAAAGCCCTGGGCACATATAGTTAACTGTCCATTCATGGAAGTAGATTAAATATACCATTGCTGAAATTAAAACACACTAAGGGCCCCCCAAAGAACCTGTGTAGAGTGGTCAGTTATATTATTCAATAATGCTCTGATTATACATATTTCTTATTACATTTTAGCTAACCTGAAACAACTTGGAATTTCTACAACTGTTAACTACCAATTGCAGGCATTTGTTGATTCAACAATAACCTTTGACACACTTATCATCAATATAAGTATATCAGTGATATATCATCAATTTTAATTTAAAATAACTTAAAAACATCCAATGTATCTACTTCTACATTTATTACACCAATATTCATTGAAAAATTCTTATTTGCCAGGCATTGTCCTAGGCCTAGAAAATGTAAAAATAAATTATACCTTGTATCTTTTGCTCTTAAAAACTCACATTCAATGCTTAGACACTGTTGGTGAGAGTGTAAATTAGTTCAGCCACTGTAGAAAGTAATTTGGAGAATTCACACAGAACTTAAAATAGAATTACCCATTCACAATAGAAAAGACATAGAATCAACATAGATACCCATCAGTGATGGATTAGATAAAGAAAATGGGGTATATACACCACATTGTAATATTATTCAGTCACAAAAAACGATAAAATCATGCCCTTTGCAATGGCAGGCATACAGCTGGAGGCCACTATCTTCAGCAAATTAGTGCAGGAACAGAAACCCAATACTACATGTTCTCACTTATAAGTTGGAGCTAAACATTGAGTATTTATGCACATAAAGTTGGCAACAATAGAAACAGAGGACACTAGACGCTGGTGGGAGAAAGGAGCAAGGGCTGCAAAACTACTGGGTACTATGTTCAGTAGCTGGATGAAGGAATCAATCAAACCCCAGACCTGAGCATCACACAATATGCCCAGGAAACAAACCTGAAAGCATATCCCCTGAATCCAAAATAAAGGTTGAAATTAGTTTTTAAAAAGCCAAAAATCCCCTCACATTCATGTAAGGAAATCAAAATTGCAAAAATAAATTATAATTCAATGCAGCAAATCTTCCATGAAAGCAATATTGTTAGGACTGTACTATAGTGTGTGTGTGTGTGTGTGTGTGTAGTGATATCACATAAACACACTTTCTTAACTTGAGTCACCTCCAAGGCAGACTCTGAGCAGGGATTTGGTTTCAAGTAACTTATCAAAGAGGTGAGCATAGGGAAATCCTATGAAGGATTGACTTTGTACAGGAACTATCTTTAGTGAATTCCAGGGTAGAAATAAAGCAATGGTTCTCAAACTTTAAGCTGCCTCAGAATTTACCTGGTGGGTTTGCTATAGCAAGATGGCCAGGCTCCACATCCAGAGTTTCAGATTCAGTAGGTCCACTATCGAGTTTGCATTTTTGTAAATTCCTACCTGATGCTGATGTTGCTAGTCTAAAAACCATATTTTGAGAATCAATGACCTAGTAACTGTGAGCAGAGCACAATAGTATAAGCCACATGCATATATATTTAAGCATTTTTGAAGCCTTTATTCTTACCCAGCATTACAATTTTCTCATGTAGTCAACCATTGTTTTATCAACAGTTGTCTTATATGAATTTTGGCTCGTTATAAATCTGGACGGCCTTGCCCTATCATTAACTATTTGTAAACCAGGTGACTAAATCTAAGTGATTGATTACAAAATCCTTGAATGGTACAATGCATTTTTGTATTTTATTTTTTTCTGGGATGCGTATAGCTAAAACTAAATGTCTATCTCTTATTTGAAAGAAATAGAGTACAAAGGTTACATTTTTTTGCACTAAAAATGTTCTCTTGGATAATTCATGTGAAATAGCTTTCAGGTGCTTATCTAGATCAGAGTGTGTGAGGAGCGAAAGTGTGTGTGCCTGGGTTTTAATGATATGTGCATGTATCACAGGAATAACTACTTTCTGTTTCTAAATATTTGATAAAATTCTTCCAAGCATGAAATCAGAATTTTCTGTGCACAGAGCAGTATATTTCTGTGGGGTTCATGGAACTGGAATAACAACATAAGCCTCGTAAAACAGTTTGATAAAAAAAAAAATAAATAAATAAAATAACTGTATCTCTACCTTACTGCTTTTGAATAAAAAACATTTTGTGGATAAATCTTTTTACTCTGGTTCTTGCCTGTGTCTACACTATAGGTAAGAAAGCCATTTCTGGAGGGACGTATTTAAAACAAAATTAATGTTTGCACTTATGTGGGAAGCATAGTAACAAAGAAATGTATTTAACTGCAGGATGCTAGTTGTTTCCATAGAATACACATGCAATTTTGTATTCTGAGTACACATTTAAATCCATATTATAAGGGCACTTTATTTTCCAAAGACATTGAGTGAAATAATGTAAACTGACTGAATAGAGATGAAACTCTATTCCTGCATATACACAGGGCCTTTGTAGTCATCAGACTCAGGAAAACTAAGTAGATCATATCAGCTGCATAGTATGTTTATTCTAATATATTAGTTTTTAGAAGGTGAGAGTCTGAAATCATATGTATCCCTTTTCACTGAATATTTCATTATCTCAGTAAAATTTATTTGGGAACAACATGTAGAAAATAAAACATTTGAACAAGAATTCCCTAACTCTAAACGGTAACATATGTTATTCCTTAAAGACCACAGGCTAAGCAACTAAAGAGTAAAATAAGTCATTTTTCTTATGATTAGAGGGATTCAATCTAAGTGCCTAGCCTAACAATATAATTAAATACTTTTTTAGGGACAACATATACAGGTGAAATAAAACCTGTATTTTTCTTTTTTATGTTACCTTAAGTTCTGGGATACATGTGCTGAACGTGCAGGTTTGTTCCATAGGTATACATTTACCATAGCGGTTTGCTACACCTATCAACCGTCATCTAGGCTTTAAGCTCTGCATGCATTAGGTATTTGTCCTAATGCTCTCCCTCTGCTTTTCCCCCAACCGCTGACAGGCCTCAGCGTGTGATGTTCCCCTTCCTGTGTGCATGTGTTCTCATTGTTCAGCTCCCACTTATGAGTGAGAACATGCAGTGTTTGAAAACCTGCATTTTTCTTTCTTTTATTTTTCCTGAAGCTCCAGTTATTTTAGTACTCTTCTTTTCAATGATTTGCCATTTTCCAATTCAACCCCATGCTTCAAACCCAGTGTTCCTTAAGAGACACCTTTGTGATTTTCCATGCCATCTCTGGTTTTAATGGGATTCAACTTAAGCCAGGTTTTTCAAAAGTCTGGTATATCGATAACTTCATTGATCCTTCATTTAATGTTGAAAACTGATAGTCAAAGATGAGGGGAAAAACGTTAAAATCTTAAAAAAGAACTTAAGATTTGACACATAGGTTCATTCAACAATTACCAACCCTCTGCTCTGCCCCAATTGCTGTAGAGCTCTTCAGCATGTGTTACCTTATTTGATCCAGATAGCACCACTCCGAAGTTGTTGTTATCACCACATAGTATATTCATTAATGTGTTCATGGCTTTTCAAACTGTCCCCTCTTTCTGGAACACTCTTTTCACACACCTCTCTCCCACTGTCAGTCCTTTAGGCCTGACCAAAGGCAACTCTAATTACAAAGCCCATTGCAAACTTCCCCTTTTAAATAAAACATGCTTAACTTTTCTGCTTCCCATTATAAAGTTTCCCTACTCTCTATGCTCAGTGAACATTGTTATAGGTTCAATTATCTATTTTTGCACTTATTGCTCTGAGTACAGTTCAAAATGTACATACAAAAATCTATAAACTACTGGGAAAATGTTAAAAATTGTATCTATTTCTTATTAGCTAACAAGGTACTGAAGTTTCCATGACTGTCCTCTCCCTTGTAATTCAGTTCTGGTCAGTTCTTGCAATATATATTGAGTACCTACTGTTGTACCAGGAATTGCGATAAACTTCAAGAATTCAAATATAGATAAATATTGAGAATTTAGGGTAGATGTAACAGAAATATTTGCAGCCTATATTAATATGACAAAAATATGGTGGAGTTTTCCTGGGCAAGAAGTGTTATATATCCTGACACACAAAAAAAGAGGATGGAGTCAAGATTGAAAGAAGAAGGGCCTTTATCAATTCTCGGTGTGGGGAGTGATATGGTTTGGCTCTGTGTCCCCACCCAAATCTCATCTAGAATTGTAATCCCCAGGTGTAGAGGGAGGGACCTGGTGAGAAGTGACTGGATCATAGCGGTAGTTTCCCCCATGCTGTTCTCATGATAGTGAGTTCTCACGAGGTCTGGTTGTTTGGTAAGTGTCTGGTGTTTTCCCCTTCTCTCTCTCTCTTTCCTGCTGCCATGTAAGATGTGCCTTGCTTCCCCTTCACCTTCTGCCATGATTGTAAGTTTCCTGAGGCCTCCCAAGCCATGCAGAACTGTGAGTCAATTAAACCTCTTTTGTTTATAAATTACCCAATCTCAGGTGGCATCTTTATAGCAGTGTGAGAAGGGACTAATACAGGGAGGCACAGAGAGATAAAAGGGGTTACTCCTAGTAGAGTGTATGACTGAGCTAGGGCAACCTCATGAATCCACAAAAGGTGTGTGTGTACCTGTGCATGTATGGAAGTGCACATGTGTGTACATATGTGTGTGCCTGTGCATATGTGTGTGTGTCTGTAAAAAGAGTTGTATACTGAAGTTTCATGGAGAGTCTATAGCTGAAGATAAACATTGCCCATTGATACACTGTTGCTTTGTCACTGAAAAAACACTAGTCCTAGGCCCCTGAAATACTCTTATGCAGTGGACAGAGCAGATAGCCAGCGTGCCAGGTTTCAGGAGCAATGGCCATCTGAGGCTAGTTCAGTCCAGTGCGCAATGGTCAGGAACAAAGGCACTGGGTAGCCAGACCACCTGTGTACCATACAGTAGGGTTAAATGTCTTTTAAGAGAGTTGTGTGGTATAATTCTTCCTTGTTCCATTTTATATTGTTATTTACTCGTGGTAAGAGTAATGAAGTCCAATCATTTGGACTGAATAAGCACCTTACAGCTTAGGTGGTAGGAAGTCTTATGATAACTAAAATCAGGATAAGAGTCATTTACTTTGAACAGGGAAGAAAGTTCAAATTCATTGGTTTTAAACTGGGAAAAACCACCTCTCAATTCTGTCCAGAGGATTTTTATTGTTGCAGTATTGTGTCTTCCCATTTTTCTACAATAAGGGGGGATCAAACATTGCAAAAATAGAGAAAATGACATGAAATTATAGTAAAATAGCAGGAGAAGAGAAGCAGTAGAGGACAACAGGTGTGTGGACCAGGGCTAGGTGGGGTAATATTACTACTATTAGTTTTTAAGATTTTGAAGAAAGAAGTACCTGGGAAGCTTCACAAATGAAGCAAATAATAATTGCAAAAAGAATAAAAATGTTAAATGAGGACCGCATATCCTCTTTACTGTGCTTGAGAAACACAAATAATTTCTTTTTCAAATGTATGTTTTAATGTTGGACTATTGTTCTTCAAAGCCAGCAGTGCTTTCAACATCAACAAAACGAGTATGGTTTCAATAAAATTGTATTTTTATTTTCTTTCCTCAGATGTTCCGTATTGAATTTATAACCTTACATACCCACCTTGCCAATGTGAACAAAAATTTCACAGTAGAATCCAGAGACTTCCCAAAGAGGCCTCTATGAAGAGAATGGGGCAACTGGCAATGGTTTTGTTTGGTAATCCAAATCAGAAAACTAAATATAATTATGGAATTAATGAGAGAATATTCAGTGGTCAGGATATTTGTGGTTGCTTTGACAAAACTGTAAGAGTGTGTTTATCATGTAAACCTAAAAGAGATAAAAGAGATGGATGGAAAGAAAGATAATAGAAAGTTTATCTTGTTCTGTCTTCTTCTAAAGCTACCTTATGAACCTATAATTTAAATAGTTGAATATGAAATAAAAAGTTAATATACATTTATGTTTCATGGTATCTGGGGTTTATTATTATTATTGTTATTACTTTTTTTGAGACAGGATCTCACTGTGTCACCCAGGCTGGGGTGCAATGACGTGATCTTGGTTCACTGCAACCTCTGCCTACTGGGTTCAAGCGATTCTCCTGCCTCAGCCTCCTGAGTAGCTGGGACTACAGGTGCCTGCCACCATGCCCAGCTATTCTTTTCTTTTTGTATTTTTAGTAGAGACAGGGTTTCACCATGTTGGCCAGGCTGGTCTCGAACTCCTGACCTCAGGTGATCTGCCTGCCTCAGCCTCCCAAAGTGTTGAGATTACAGGCATGAGCCACTGTGCCTGGATGGTTTATTAATTTTTTAAACAATTCTTTAATTCATGCTCAGTTTGATTTCTAGAAATATTTATGCATGTTTGTTTCTTTAAATTTTTTTATTGCTTAAGGTCAGGAATATTATTTTATATACCTGTCTCCCTAATGCATATCACCATGCCTGACATTGCAATCATTTGGAAATATGATTGGCTTATATGTGAATGAATAAGTGAATAAACACTAGTTCAATATATTTTTTAAGGAAGTGTATGGCAGCACCTAGGTAGATTTTTAAGTGGCCCTTGTGCAGACTGCAACCTCTTGGTCTTAGAGATTCAAAACAACTGTGGGTTACCATGAAAGAAACACTTTTCTATTTAATATTATTGAAAGATTTTGTAATTTACCTTGTCCAACAATACTAGCTCATATATTACATGACTGATGCCTGAAATTATAAGTCTGTGACGCAACAAAGAGAATTCTCCAAATTGCCTTTGGTAACTCACAAGTGGTACCTGAACAATGAGATGTCGGGGACATGAAGGCTCACTCCCATCTGACTGTAGGAGCCATAACTAAACTGAGCTTCTCGTAAGACCAATGATTTGCAGGCCCAGAGGTCTTGAATTTGGAATGAATTTACTATTAATAGACCATTCTTGCAGAAACTGGCATCTAAATACAAACTGCCAATGTCCAAGTAGAGAGACTTTTTTTTTCACTGACAAAGTTGCCTTCATGCTTGTTCCAATGAGACAGAAATATAGAAGCAGAGTTTCTTCTTCCTCTGGTCTTTTACCCACAGCATAGTGTACTCTGGCCCTAGAATTTCTCTCTAGTTATGCAGGGGTATATAGGAACTCTCTGCCTTTTCTTTTTGTCAGTGCTGGCTTTATAAAGTTCCCCCAATAAATCCAATTCCCTGTGCCACATTTTGTGACACTGTGTAATATGCACCAATATTCTATGTCCTCTTGCAAGATAGATGGTAACATCAAACAGCCCACCTTGCATGACAAAGTTATTCCTTAGGTACAAGCATTGCCATTGTACTTTCCATTGGACAGGACAGGTGGAGGGGATAGGTAGAGAATTACCTTTTAAAATACAAATCCTTCTAGGAGAGGTTGCTACCTTTCTCTGAGTGAGACTTTCAATAAATTATTTTAATCCAGGAAAAGGCATATGCAGACATTCAGAAAGTGATAGCTAATCACTGTTATCTAATAAGGTCTTTACAATAATACTTCATGGTAGCTAGCTCCAACTCAGAGAAGATAAATAAATTAATCAGTGCCATAATATTAAGATTTTAACTTGAACCCATCTGGCTTTGACTTTGATTTCACTACTTGTTAATGGATAGCACTTAAACAGTCATTATACAAATAATAATAAATGGTTCCTGAAGAATCAGGGTTATTTTCCTCATGAGAGCATTGTTTGTCTATTATCTTAATTAGATGTTTATTAGTATATGTTAAAATTTATACTTGTAAAATTATGCATAAATCCTCAGGTGGATTTAAAGTATTTTTCTAAGATTTTGGCCAGGGATCTAAAATGGGATAGCAGATAGAATATACTCTTGGAAGTCAGAAAGGTGTCTTCCAGTTATTTCTCAAGCCTTTACAAGTTTGGAGACCTTGAGCAGTGCAAGTTTTTAACCATTCTGATGCACATTTTTCTGATAATGTCACCATATTCATGAACCGTATATTAGTTATGATGGGCTGGACCACCGTGAATTAATTTAAATTTGCACACACATCCTCTGGGAATATTTTTTAAAATAGAGATTATGATTAAGGAGCTCTTAGGAGGAACTTGAGATTCTCCATTTCTAACACACTTCCAATTGATGCTGATGGTAGTGGATTTTTTTAAACTACATTTTGTAACAAAGGCTAGAGTTTGTTATCCTCAGCACTATTGACATTTTGAGCCAGATAATTCTTTATGGGTGGTTGTCCTGTGCATTGTAAGGTGAGTAGCTTCCCTGGCACAGTTTTTGACACATAATAGGCATTACATGAATATCTTTTTCTTTACTTTCACTCCATATTTTACTATGACTTGGCAGTGGCCAAATAATTTAAACTGATAGTCACCTTTCACGTTCCAGATGAAAATATTATCTGGAATGGGAGTCAGCAAACTAATACCCAGAGGCCACGTCTAGTCTATCAGCTATTTTTTACATAAAGTTTTCTTAAAGCACATTCACAGCCATTCATTTACCAATTTTCTATACCTCCCTTTGCACGACAACAGCAGAGTTGAGTAGCTCCAGCAGAGACTTTTTAGACCACAAAATCTAAAATATTTACTACCTGGCCCTTAATAGAAAAAGTTTGTCAAACCCGATTCTTGAAATAAAAATCCTGGATTTTTAACTCTTCCAAGTTATAAAAACAGTTGTACCACAGTTTTCTGTGTATAATTTACTATACTAAACAATTTCCTTTGGATTATTCCCCAAAACAGTGGCTGGATCCTTTCTGTTTTTCGAATAAAGTACTGGTCTCCACAAATCAGGCATTATGCAACCTCTTTAGAAGCAGTGGAAACATGAGCAAACCCCAGATGCCAGACAGCATTGGATAAGTTTCCTTTTTAAAAATCTTTTTTCCAAGCACAGAGAATTTACATGCCTAGTTATAACTGACGAAAGTCAATCACAGGAGAAAAAAAAATGTATCCCCCATGGCCGTTAAGTTTACTTAACCTAGTGTATTTATGTTGATGCTTGGTGATTTGCACGCACCCAAGGTCTCATAAGTCTTATAGGAGCCAGATTGTTTTTAAAAGCAAACTCAGAGCTTCTTTTTTTTTTTTTTTTTTTTTGTGGAAACCATGTAGGAAGGGAGTTTTTTGAGTGGAGATGAAGAATGTTTTGTTATGTAAGGTTTTTTTATGTGAAATTATTAAGTTGCACTTGGTTGCCACTTGCAGAGCAAATATGGAATGGTTAGCTTTAAGTGCAATTTATGTGGGACCTCTGTAGATGTAATCAATGCAGATGATCTTTATTATAACTGCTGCATACACTCCTGTTTTTGTTTCTGTTTTTTTTTTTTTTTTTTTTTTTTTCTGAGACAGAATCTCGCAGTGTCGCCCAGGCTGTAGTGCAGTAGCAAGATCTCGTCTCACTACAACCTCCGCCTCCCAGGTTCAAGCGATTCTTCTGTCTCAATCTCCCCAGTAGCTGGAATTAGAGGCGTGCACCACCACATCCGGCTAATTTTTGTACATTTAGTAAAGATGAGGTTTCACTATGTTGGCCAGGCTGTTCTCAAACTCCTGACCTCAAGTGATCTGCCCACCTTGACCTTCCAAAATGCTGGGGGATTAGAGGTGTGAGCCACTGTGTCCGGCCAAACTGCTTCATACACTCTTATGCTTCCTCTGAAGCAATATCTGTATTAGGATAGACTAAAGCAGGGCTTGTAAATCTCAGCATTGTTGACATTTTGGACCAGATAATTATTTGTTGTGGAATCTGAACTGTTCATTGTAGGATGCTTGGCAACATCCCCCAGGTTTATTCATTATATATCAGTAGGAACCCCCTTCCCAATTGTGATGATCATAGCTGTCTCTAGACATTGCCAGATATCCTCTGAGAATAAAACCATCCTTACTTGAGAACCACTGGGATATATTATGCCACAAAAAGAAGTAATTTCACAATCTCAGTGGTTTAACTCCCCAAGCAATTATTCCTGGTTCACATAAATTACATTGTGCAGCTTTCCAGGGAAATTGTCTTCTGTGTGATGTTTCAGTATTCTGAGATACTTTGATTTTATGGCACTTTGTCCCATACTTCCTATTTCTTCACAGAAAGTAAAAAGAGAGTGTAGATGAATAAAGGTCTTAAATATTTATGCCCATAAATGACATAGTCCACTTCTATTCATGTGTCATTGATTGGAGCAATTCATATGGCCATGCCTACCTGGCAGGAAGTAAGATTTCCCTCCAGGAAGACTGAGAGATACATTGTTGAGCAGGGTTATGTCTAGTACACTATTATCTGTTCCTCATTCACATCTCCAATGAACTTTTGCTGCTACTGAGACCTACATCATTGTCAAAGGTAGAGACGTAGGAAAGTATCATGGTTGAAAGCATAGGTTCTGGAATCGAAGTACGTGGAGCCGACCTCTAGAGGCACAGCTGTGATCTTAGATGAATGGGGTAATCTCATTGTGCATAATTTTCCTCATCTATAAAACATCTAATAAAATCGCCTACCTTGTAGGGATGTTGCGAGAAATACATGTGTTAGCATTTGTAAAGCCCGAAGAAAATTACTTGGTATATAATAAGCACAGTGTACATATGTTTAAAGTAAATAAAAATAAATAATTGATATGAAGAGAATAATTGTATATATTTCATATAAAAAAAGCATGAATAGGCTGGAATAAGAACTCACATGATACATATTCAGAGGAAGCTCTTGGTACTCAAATATGACACTACCATGTCTGTACATTAGAAATATATTGTAGAAATTTAAAATATCCAGAAATGCATGCTTTCCAGTATAACTTGCAGTTGCTTACCTAGTTCAGGAAAATAAATCAATAAATGTTACAAAATGTTTGAAAGTATATTTTAAAAGTTCAACCTAGGCAAAATGAGATAGCAATATACTCAGCAAAATACTTGCTGTCTGCTCATCAAAGCCCAGTTAAAACTGTTTAATGTTAACTATAAATGAAAATGTATCTTCTCCTGCTTATTATTTTCAGTGGAAAGCACATAGGTAGAAATTTGTTTATAATTAGAACTTTATTGGAATATTTCCCATACAAAAGTATTCAATACCCTATAAACTATTAAAATGTCATGAAAGTACTAAGTACCTAACTGTTCAATCTTTAGTGGCATTTGTTCAGCATTTTCTTCCATGTAAATTCTTTAATGTTCTTTGACCATTCAAAGAGAGTGCCACCCCTCACTCTCACCATTTTATCGCTTGGGACTGGACACCACTTGGGACTAGGCTGCAGGGCCACTGCTATAAAAACAGCTGCATCAGACTTTTCTCTTGTGGTGATTGTATATCCTTTAGAAGACATTTGAGAAACTGTCCACTCTGAGTGTATAAAAAATAAAGAAAATATTGTTTCTTCCATATGGCCAGTAAATGTTATTAGATTTATTAAATTTCACAAACTCAACTACTTTATAACTCTTAAACCATCAACATGCTTGGATATTGGCTTTTATTTTATTCATTATGTTGTCTTTATGTCTCCCTTTCAACATAATTCTGGTCAAGTCCTGCCAATCTTCTTGATTTCTTCTTGTCCCTTGTCTCTTTGATTGTTATAGTCACAGAAACCTTCAGGTGAACAAATTCCTTGTTGTCACTCAACTTCCAAAAGTTTTGATAACATCAGTCTTCCTGAGCTGAAAAGAGAAGACACTCAAGAAAAGTAAATATTAAGTATTTTGTTATGTATCATGTTTTTCAAACTGTGTATCAAGTAACACCTGTGTTAGAATCATGTGATAAGCTTGTTAATAATGTATATTCTCAGATGCAGCACAGACGTGGTAAAATATCTGGGATGAAGCCAGAAATCTGTATTATTAGCAAACTCTTCAGCTGATTTCTGCATACACCACATCACTATAGCCAAATTATTTTAAGAAGCTGTATTTTAATAGGATTATGATATTTGTATATTTAAAATTCATTTGTAGAATAAGAAATATGAGCAAAATGAGTGGAATTATTTGTCCTTATGCATAGAAAATCATTATTACATTTCATTTCAGAATTGCATATATATGTCTTTGATAATGACTAGTCAAAGTTTGGGTCATGATTTGACTTACTCATTTTTCTTTTTACCAGGGTTAGAAATATGATCAGTAGAAAAACATCAGATGGATATGCTTAGAGAAAGGAATAGTAGTTATGCTTCTGTGATTGTGTACATGGAGTTTTTAGTATATTTCTCACTTCCCTGTGGCTTTATGTTCACAAAAATTTCAGAAACGTTTCTAAATAATAGATTATAAGCTCTTGTAGAGCAGAGACAGTGCTTCCTTCCATCTGTAAAATATCCTGGTGTGAGGAGATGTCCTGCATTCTCATTAAAAATTAATGATGATAAGCAAACTCTTCTAAACAGTCCTACTCCAGATCATTGTTTCCAGAATTTCCTCTTAAAATTATCATCTATGTTCCGTTTATATATCAGTGTAATTGGCAAAGACAAAGACAGTGATAATCTCAATTGTATATTTGGTATTGTAATGGAGACTCATGTCTCTTTTAATAGTTGAGGTCCCTGGTTTTGGCATAAATACTTTAAATATAAATAATCAGGCTGCGTGTGGTGGCTCACCCCTGTAATCCCAGCACTTTGGGAGGCCCAGGTGGGAGGACTGCTTGAGCTCAGGAGTTCGAGATCAGCCTGGGAAACATGGTGAAAACCCGTCTCTACAAAAAATACAAAAATCAGCCGGTCATTAAAGGCTCTTGCCTGTAGTTCCAGCTACTTGGGAGACTGAGGCTAGATAATAGCTTGAGACTGGGAAGCAGAGGTTGCAGTGAGCTGAGAGTACACCACTGCACTCTAGCCTGGGCAATAGAGTGCCTTTTTGAGTGTCTCAAAAAAGAAAAAAAAAAAAAAGAATCAATAGTTTCAAGATCAGCTTAACAAAGTAGATTTGAACAAAGGTATATTAGCCAGGGTTCTCCAGAGACACTGAACCAATAGCATACTGACAGATAGATAAGAAGGGATTTATTAGGGGAATTGGCTCACATTATTATGGAGCTGAGAAGTCCCACAACAGCCCTTTTGCAAGCTGGAGATACTGGAATGCCAGTAGCATGGCTCAGTTCAAGTCTGAAGACCTGAAGTTATGGTACAGGGTGAGGTAGAAAGTTGACTGGTGTAAGTCCTGAGGTCCAAAAACCTAAGAGTCTGGAGTTCTGATATTGAAGGACAGGGAAAGGAAGTGTATCCTAGCTCCAGGGGAAAGCTAAACCAACTTGCCTTTCCTCTGTTTTTGTTCTCTCGGGGCCTACAGCCAATTGGATGGTGCCTGCTCATTGAGGGCAGATCTCCCCCACTTAGCTCAGAACCATAGGCCAGTCTCCTCTGGAAACACTCTCACAGATACACCCAAAACTAATGCTTTGTCAGTTCTCTAAGCGTTCCTTAATCTGGTCAGGTTGATTCCTAATATTAACCATCACAAAAGATAGAAGGTTAGGACTTTTCCCTGTATCACAAATGTTTCCACAATCAATTTGCCTTTATGTTAACATAACAATCACAACCCATAAAAGCAGTGATGGCATTATTACAAGTAGGAGAATGAGACTCTAAATGAAATCCATCCTCACACATTGAAGGAATTTGTCCTTAGAAATCTTTTTTGGTTTCTTTCTCCTTGCAAGTTCAGTTTGTTGTAGTATACAACCTCAATCCATTAGCTTTCTGAAAATCCTCTGAGGGGTCTAGGGGTCACTAACATCTTTACACAAAGGATTTTATTTAGATCTTCCCAGGCTTTCACCGATAATCAATATGAATATATCAAATGTATCCTAAAATCACTTAATCATAGGTATCAAATATGAAGAGGTGAAGGATCAGACTGTTTCACAGAAAATTCAAAAATGTCCCAAGACAAAATAAAATGTAGGTTAGACCTATGTTGATTCTATCAATACCTGAGAAAATGTACAGTGTCAGAGATGTTTTTCCCCCCAAGAAGCTTGATCTAAGTATTATCTTAATGAGCAGACCTAGATTACCCCCAACTCCATAAAAGTTATCATTTAATATTTGGTAGCATCTACCAAAATATACAAGTATGATTTATAACAGTGACTGGCACATAATGAGAGGCTGTCAATGTTATCTTGCTAGCATTGCTGTCATTATTGTCAAAGATCTGCCTTTCAAAAACAAAAAGAACCATAGCAGTTTTAAAGCAAAATTAACATCCATCAGTCTAAACATGAAACGTAATTTACTTAATTTCCAATTGCTTATCTTCCATTTAAACACACACACACACACACAATTTGAGTCAGCTCTCAAAAAAGTAGAATAAGCGATTGTCTATGGGATACAATTGAGATATCAGTTAAGATTTTTTGTATCTAAATATGTCACTATGGCTAGCTGTAAGTTTAAAATTTTCATCTTTACTTTCATTAAGGACTCGTAACCAAATATCCTCCATTAAAATTCAAGTATACTAGGAAGAATGTAGGATGTATTCTTAGGAAATGGCCCATTGAAAGACACTAATATCTTTGGCAATCTGCTTAACTACCATGCTTCTTCTTCTTGTATATCTTTACTGTTCCTACTGTAGTTCGGTCCTTCATCTTTTCTTCCCGGGATGTCTGTAATGGTCTTTTCTTTCTCTGTGCTGCCAGTCTTTATTTTCACTACACTCATATCTATATTTCTGCTACATGATCTCCACTGCTTAAAACTTGTTGTGTTTCCCTAAAGTCTTTAGTAAGAAGTCCCAGCTTCTTGATACAATTTTGAGAACACCTTTTATAAATCTGATCCATACCCAATTCTGTAACCACACTGCTCAATCCATCCCTACCCACCAGCCACACGGACCACGTGCACACAGACACATTTTGTATCCTAGTAAGTCATTAAAACTTTATGCTAAGTGCTCTGTGTGCTTTTTCATGTCTCCATGCCATGTCTCATGCCATTTTCTATGCCTAGAAGCCTCTATTTTTTCTCATTTATTTGTTAAATGTTACTTGTCTTTTGCCACTTAACAAGCACCACTGGAAAAATTGTGCTGGCTTGAGGGTGAATTAGGTGTCTCTTATTAATAAGTCTTTAGGGGCTTTTGATGCCTCTAGTATAATATTTATCACATCACAGTAAAAGGTTTGGCAACCGTGTGTCTCTTCCACTAGATTATAGGTTTTACAAAGGTAAGAAATAAGTGTTGTTGTGTTGGTGTCTC
This sequence comes from Chlorocebus sabaeus, assembly GCF_047675955.1. Lineage (NCBI taxonomy): Eukaryota > Metazoa > Chordata > Mammalia > Primates > Cercopithecidae > Chlorocebus > Chlorocebus sabaeus. The sequence continues at coordinate 45,700,478 of NC_132919.1, forward strand.
CAGAGGTTAGCATAATGCCTCTCAAATAATAGAAACTCAGTGAATGCTTGCCAAATGAGTGAATATAAAAGTGTTTGATTCTTAGGGGATGAGAAATTGGGAAGGAGGAGGGATGTTATGATGACACAGCTGAATTTGCAAAGGCAGTGTCCTTTATTTCTCCCCAGAGCAATTTAGTTACTGTGATAAATGTTTCCTGGTGCTTCTGGGCCTCACATTTATGCTGACTATCAGATCAAGGCACTTGAATCACACATAAATTTGCAATCTACCTCTCTTTCAAACCTTTCTTTTCTGTTTAAATAGTACGATAGGTACTAAAACGTTTAGAGTTGCCATGTGCTCCTTTTGCTTAAAGATAATTATGAATATCAGAAGAATGAATATCATATGATGAATTTTCTAACTAGCATTTCTGAAGTTGTTTTCTGTGGAACAATAGCTGCAATGTTATTATTACTACAGTTAAAAAAGGAAAATGGTGAGGTATTCTATCAAGTATATTTGAATAGTATTTACTTAAACACAAACTTGTTACTTTACTGCAGTATTATATGGTTATTGCTATACTACCCTGTGACTCAACAATAAAGTATAATGATAAGCAATGATTTAAAAGTTTATTCAATCATAGAACATGTTTTGATGGTTTGTTTTTCATCTAGAAGAAATCTGGTAATCGGAGATTCTATGGACATATGTTAGATCACTATAGACGTATTCTCTCAGGCGTGGATCAATGAGTAGAGTATAAAGAATCCATTTCAACAAAACATGATCCTTTCTAATAGAATATGGCTTGAAAAAATATGGCTTGATTAAAGCAATTCTCTAAATACAGATTAAATTATATTAAATCCTGTTTCCATAAACCTGGAAGAGAAAATGCCATTGAGCAAAAGAAAAATATTTTACCATGGAAGACTCAAACTGGTGCTTTAGCTCTAATTTTTACTTTTTAATTATTCCACTTTAACTTAAATTATTCACTTTTAACTCACATTTTGAGTTTTTCTTTCTAGTCTCTGCAAAGGAAACCTTTTTTGAATGAGCGGTTTCTCATTTCTGAACTCATCCTCTTTGCCTTGCCACCTTGGTAAAGGATGAAGTCATTTAGAGAAGACGTCAGAGGACCTAGTCAAATCTCAGTTCTACCTATTTCTAAATTTGTGATACAGACCACATATGAACTCTTTCTGAGCTTCAGTTTTGCTGCTTTTGGTGGGGACAGGGGGGATTTAAATGAATTGGGATATTAGAGGACTCACTGAGTTTTGGTGGGGATAACCTGAGGCATGATATGGTAATGTGGCAATGTGTCTAGTCAGTGTCTGGAATATTTTAGGCACTTAATATCATTTAGTCCATCAGTTAGTCAATGATTCAACAACATGTGAGGACAGCTCTTCCCTGTATCTTGTCCCCACCACTTTTCCAGATTATCTGCACTGTGATGGATCCAAAAAGAGCCTGCCATCTCCACACCTCTTTTTCTCCAGTGATGATCAACAGCCGTCTCAGTTTTTTTTGCACAAGCATTATTTTCTCTCTTTTACACCCTCTTTTCTAATGAATGCCTCTTTTTTATCAAATGTATTTTATGGGCAAATTTTATAATTTAGCATTCTGCTAAACTTGACCCTTTCGAGAGACTTTGCACATTTGTATGTTTTCAGAGTAAAAATGAAGATAAATCTACATTTTAAAGGAGTAATCATTTCTCTTAAATTTCCTGTTCACCGTTTTTTGAATAGAAGAGAGCTAAACAATGTAATTTTTGCTTACATGGCTGAGTGATGTTTTCATAAGGGAAAGAAAGTTGTAAGTGGTCAGGTAATAAATATCCCTTGATCATACTCTGGCATAGTAGAGGCATTTTACATGCAATGTTTCATTTGAATCCTTCAATCACGTTTTTCAATAGGTATCATCATCCCATTTACCAATAAGGAAGCTCAATATTTGAGGTTCTGAGAGTTCACATAATTTGCTTATATCATACAGTTTGTGAATGTCAAAGCTGGCATCTAAACTCAGGTCTATCTGATTTAAAACTGCAACCAGAATTTAGCTTTTGCTGAGTCTAACTTCAACTGATAACTTTTACTGGAAGTTACAATTGTAACATTTCTAAAACAGTCCTGGACTCAAGCTGAAAGACAGAGTCGAGAGGAGAAAGAGTCAGGAAAATTGAGAGCAAAATGAGAAATTGGAGGGGGAAAAAAGAGAGAACTCTATTGAGAAGTACAACAAAAGCACAAGTGAATTATGTCCTAGAGAACAAACTCCTTTGACTGGTTGGCTTTAATAAAAATGCATCATTTCAACCCTTTCAAGCTTTGTATGTGTAGAGCTTGATTCTTTGATCATTCTACAAGCCACACTAAATCATGTGCAGATTTCAAATTTATGCCGCTTCTGTATAGTTAATCAAGTTTTTAACACTTTGGCCTTAGTATAATTATTTTAATGGGTGTATAAAAATATAGACCTATCAAATATGATAGCTTTATAGGCTGGATAATATCTTAAATTGAATATTGTGTCACATTACATTTCGAGAATTTTTGAACTTGAAAAAAAATCACTCAACTTTTTATGTTTGAATGCATATGTTGGCAACCTGAGTTTGAAAGTACTACAGCTTATTGCAGGTTATTGTCTTGGGCGTAGTCTTAGTCACAAAAGGAAATTAAGGAAGTGGTCCTTTATAAAATAAATCACAACTGTCTTGCTAAAGGAAGAGCTTACAGTACCGGCTAGAAGAATTCTAGAATGATACAGAAACCATTCAACCTTTATTGTTATAATATATTCTGCTATTTCAGTGGAAAGAAGGTGAAAAAATAACAGAGAATTTAATAGAGTTGAGAACAAGGGTGGCAAGGAAGGAAGCGTTTATGCACGTCCTGCGTTAAGCCTGAAGCAACAGCCATATGGGACCAAAAGCCCAGTCCTACAGACAGAAAATCACTGAAACCTTAGATCTACTGCTGTCCTTCCTATCAAAAACCATCAATATTACATCTACCAAATCTTATGTCCCTGTCTACCAGAATTATTGCCAAAAGTATAAGCCTCTTGATATTTATTATATTCTAAATTTTCCCAAATTCTCATGCCTGTATTATTCCTTATATCCTCTTTATTTATGAAATGGTCCCTTCCTCCCCAAACTCTTCTGCTGGAACCTTTTTTTGTCAACCAATAATCATCATTAACTCCCCTGTGTCCTCATCCTCTTTTTCAAAAGTGTCCTCCATGTCCTTGAAGTGTGCATATCATTTTCCTTCCATGAAGTGAACTTTGATTTTTTTCTCATATTTGAATTCTAACATTCCACATTTCTAGGACTTAGGAGATAAAAATAAAATCAGAGTTCTCTAAGTTTCTTACTGCTTTTTCCAGACAGTGAAGGACTCTTACCTCAGTGAAATGCCTTGTTCTTTTGAGCTCATCTTGCTATAACTCACTCCCTTAAAAGTTGCAGTCATTTACAGACCTACTTACCAGCCCTTCCTGTTCTTTCATTGAAGACTTTATCATTTAGCTCACAGAAGTCATGTCCTCTCCAACTTCTGTAATCATTCTAAGTGTCTTTGATGGGAATCCAGCACCTGGCATTTAGCTCCCTGAAGCCCTTCCACCTCACTAACTTCCAAGGTTATTCCATAGACTTTATCATCACCAGAAACTTCTTTGAAGTCCTGAAATAAAACATCTAGTCCTTAACTGTAACCGTCTGTCCTCTGACTGAGTTTGCTCATGCATTACAATGTTATAATTATTAAATCTTATATAGTCATCAAGTTTATTACCTTGCTATTCTCTTTATTCTTTAGCTCTTTCTTGTATATTCTTCCCCTTGCCCAACTTGATATCTATGACTCAACATTATAATCACTCCACTGTTAATAGCTTCAATTACCTTTCACTCCCTTATTTCCTTGAAACTGTTTTTAAATCCTTGCTTCAAATAAAACCTAGTTATCAACTTTCCCACCTGCATTTATGAACCAAGACATGATGATAAAAAATTCCAAAATGAGACATACCAGCATAATTAATAATTTAAGATTTACTTTCTCAGACTCTAAAATTCACCTGAAAATGTTTCAAAAATTACAATAAACTTACTCTCTTATATATTCAATGATTATTTGATACCTTCTACTGCTTTAATTCACATTTTATTTTGACTAAATGAGAGCATCTCCTCTTCCAAGATTCACTAACCTGTCTTTTTATAACCTTTTGCTTTTATTGTTTTTTCCTCATGTTTCACTAGGAGTAGTTTCCCTCCAGCTGTAAGAGTCTATTTCTTCTTTATACCCTCTTAAGTCAAGGAAACTAGATTTATCCCATTGGTGGGATAAAAGGAAGGAGATACATCTAGTGTGGTTTTTAAACATCAACATTAAATAATAATTTAAAATGATAGGCTATTTGTGAAGTAGAAAGTAAATCAACAGGCCGGGCGCGGTGGCTCAAGCCTGTAATCCCAGCACTTTGGGAGGCCGAGACGGGCGGATCACGAGGTCAGGAGATCGAGACCATCCTGGCTAACCTGGTGAAACCCCGTCTCTACTAAAAAAATACAAAAAACTAGCCGGGCGAGGTGGCGGGCGCCTGTAGTCCCAGCTACTTGGGAGGCTGAGGCAGGAGAATGGCGTGAACCCGGGAGGCGGAGCTTGCAGTGAGCCGAGATCCGGCCACTGCACTCCAGCCTGGGTGACAGAGCGAGACTCCGTCTCAAAAAAAAAAAAAAAAAAAAAAAAAAAAAAAAAAAGAAAGTAAATCAACAATAGATAATTCCAAGAGACTGAAGAATAATTAGAAACATTAAAGCCAACTTTAAAAAGTCTTTTAGGAAGGAAGGAGTAGGTAAGACACAATCATTGTAGTAATTAAGAGGACTAAGAAGTGTCCATCGGGTTTTCTAATAAGTAGTTATTTCATTTAACTTTTATCAAAGAGTTTATGTGTAGAGTCATAACTTGATTTGGGTAGCATGACAAATACATGAAAATACTGCTAGTAAAAGATACTTGTATATGTAAAACAAAACAAAAACCCTAATTCAGTCAGCTTAATTGTGAAGGAGAGAAGATAATTGAAAGAAATATATGTGGAAGGACTTTTTTTTCCATTCTTTATAAATGACTTGAGGATATGTGACTGCTAATGGGAAAAATTCAGTAAAGAAGGAAAGTTTGGAAATACTTGGAAGATTAGGTTATTGAAGAAATATTATCCCTAGGGGTACAACAAGGAAGTTGATACTAGTGAGAAATTATCTTAGAATAGTGGTCCCTGGAGGAGAGCTTCAGCATTACTTGGAACTGTTAGAACTATGTCGTTAGTCCCCACCGCAGACCTGCTAATTCAGAATTTCTAGGTGTGGGGTCCATTAGTCTATGTTTTAATGCCTTTAGTCATTTTGAGGCATATAAGGCTTGAGGATCATTGGCTTAAAGAAATGAATCTATTTTTTCTATTGTAATAGAAGGGAAGAAAAAGGAAACAGTAAAAATGAAGGTAAGTTTGAGATGTCATAGGAAGTTGGAGGAGTTCTTACAGGAGGCTATATTTCCTCAGTAAAATGGGTGACAAACTCATCTTCTGAGAGTGGAGGGATCTCATTGGAGTTTTGAGGAGACTGGAAGAAGTTTGAAATAGCTGTTTGTCTTAGTTCATTTTCTGCTAATAGAATACCACAGACTGGGTAACACACAAAGAAAGGAAAATTACTTCTCACAGTTCTGGATTCTGGGAACTCTAAGAGCAAGGTACTAAAATTTGTCAAAGTTTATTCCATGCTAGAAAGTGAAAGAGTGAGAAAGCCTGTGTTCATGAGAGAGGAGTGGGGGCAAACTCACTTTTATAACAACCTACTTTTGTGATAACACCGTTAATCCATTCATAAGGGCAGAACCGTCACAATCTAATCACTTCTTAAAGGTTCCACTTCCCAACACTGTTACAATGTCAAATAAATTTCAGCATGAGTTTTGGAGGACATGTGAGTGTAAGAGAAGAAATGGCAGGTTGATACTAAGTGAAAAATTGATAATGAGTTACAGATTTTTCGAGATGCCTCTGAGGGAAAGAGAGTAGGTTTAAAATCAGAGAATACTGCCAAGAGAGTAAAGTAATGGCTTTCTAATCTTTATCTGGCTAGAGAAAAAAAAAATGAATACAAAAGGACCCTAATAGATTGAGAGAAAGTAGAAGAGTCAATGTACTGACATTGCCAGTGAATGCAGGAAAAGGTATAGTGAAAACATCAGACAAAGTGTTGGAATGATTGGAGGTGGTAGGCAAAAAAAGTACATTGCAGAGAAACTAGTGTCTTCAGGTAGGAGGCAGTTTTGAATGATGTGTGCTTTCAACAGAGAAGCTGAATATGTATGGGATTATTTTTACATGAAATAGGACCTCCAAGGGGGTGCAGTGGAAATACTTGAAAGGGAAAGAACAATAATATTCAGGTGAGAAGAAAGAAGCCGACAGCAATGTGGGAACTGTGAAACAGAGATGGAAGTTCAAAGAGATTTACAGTTTGGAAAATGAACAAGAAAAGGGACCAGGTAGAATGGTGGAAAACAATTAGTCAATATGATCAATTGACTAGAATGATGGAGTGGTCAGAAATGAGTATTTCAAGGCTTTGTTTTCTAGAAGGGATTGAAGTATTTTATGTCCTTTCTCTTAATTTCTAGTACTTTCTTAGGTTTAATTATTTTGGAGGTTTTGTCTTGACTTCATTTTATCTCAGCATAATTACTGTCCTTGTTTGATATAGTTTTATTGAATTAAAAAATTTTGTCTCCTGTATTAATTGAGTTGTCTGAAATCAAATTTGTGAAAAATAAATGTTTCCAACAATCAGTATATACCTTAAAAGCCCTTGTGGACACATTGGAAGTTTACAGAGTTTTGCTGGTTTTGAAAATGAATCCGGGCCGGGCGCGGTGACTCACTCCTGTAATCCTAGCACTTTGGGAGGCCGAGGTGGGCGGATCACGAGGTCAGGAGGCTGACACCATCCTGGCTAACACGGTGAAACCCTGTCGCTAGTAAAAATACAAAAAATTAGCCGGGCATGGTGGCGGGCGCCTGTAGTCCCAGCTGCTTGGGAGGCTGAGGCAGGAGAATGGGGTGAACCCGGGAGGCGGAGCTTGCAGAAAAAAAAAAAAAAAAAGAATCCGTAAGTTTTTAAAATTGTTTCCTTTTATATTTTAAATTTATCTTATATAGTCATGACTACCTTTTAGGTATGTTGTCAACTTATTCAATTATGTATTTATATTTCAAATGTTTTGATGAAACTTCTTCATACAGAAATAGTAAATAGAGAGAAATATGTTGTTAATGGATAGGAAGATTCAGTATCATAATTTTTTTTTTTTTTTTTTTTTTTGGAGTGCAGTGGCATGATCTTGGCTCACTGCAATCTCTGCCTCCCTGGTTCAAGTCATTCTCCTGCCTCAGCCTCTGAGTAGCTGGGACAGCAGGCGCATGCCACCACACCTGGCTTATTTTTGTATTTTTTTAGTAGAGATGGGGTTTTACCATATTGGCCAGGCTGATCTGGAACTCCTGACCTTGTGATCTGCCTGCCTCAGCATCCCAAAGTGTTGGGATTACAGGCGTGAGGGATTAGAGGTGTGAGCCATCGCGCCTCGCCATAACTTTTTTTTTTTTTTTTTTTTTTAAACTTTAAATGTGTCTGTGGACTGGACACGGTGACTCTCGCCTGTAATCCCAGAACTCTGTGAGGCCAGGGTGGGTGGATTGCTTGAGTCCAGGAGTTCAAGACCAGTGTGAGCAACATGGCAAGATCCCATCTTTACAAAACAAATACAAAAAATTACCCAGGCATGGTGTCACGGGCCTGTAGTCCGAGCTACTCGGGAGGCTGAAGTGGGAGCATCACCTGAGCTCCGGAGGTTGAGGCTGCAGTGATCCGAGATTTCGCCACTGCACTCTAGCCAGGCAACCGGAAGGAGACCCTGTCTCAAAAAAAAAAAAAAAAAAATTTACCTGTGAATATAAAGCAGTTTAGATAACCATCCTAATAGATAAGTTTTAATAATACTTACACAATTCCTAAAATGTGTTTAGAATTGGAAAAAGTCAAAAATCAGCAATAGTTTTTTGAAAAAGAATAAAGAAGAGAGACTTTGATTATTAGGCACTGATAATTTTAAAAAGCTAAATTAATTTTAAAAATATGGTCTCAGGATATAAATAAAAAGCTCAATGAGAAAAAAACACACGAACTTAGAAATAGGCTTCACAGATATGGGAATGAGTGTTTGATAGTTGATAGGGTTTCGATGGATGACAAAAAATACAAAAAACATTTCATCAAGGTTTTATAAATGAGTGCATTTAAATTTAATATTTCTGATAAACAATATGTCAAAGAATACCATAAATGCAATGAAGAAAGATAACAAAACATGCAACTAGCAAACAATTTGTAAACAAAATACAAAAAGGAAAGCAAACAGAAATGATTCAGTAGAAAGAAACTGGTAATATATATGTAAATAGGCAGTTCACCTAGAAAGCATGTGGAATTTCCAAAAAGGAAACAGAAAAATACCTAACGCATTTCATAATCATGTATGTACAACTAACATAACATTTTACCAGTTCGTAACTATAAGATTGTTAAAAATTAGTATATATTTTAACAAGTGTTAACAATAAGAATTGGAAATTGGGCCTGTTATACATTTCCACTGGGGATATAACTTGCTAGTACCACTTTGGAGAACGATCAAGCAGTCCTGACAAAAGTAATATATGCATATCCTAGGACCAAACAATTCTGTTTCTTTCTGCTTTCCCTAAAGACGTTTTTGAGCACATGTCCAAGGATATTTATTGTAGCGCTGTTTGAAAGCAAGATGCTGTTGAAGATATAACTTATTCAGTAAGGAATGGATAAATATACCATGATTGATTTATAATAGAACACTTCAGCAATAAAAAGAAAAAGTTGCCTCTTTGTAAAAGCATGGAAAAATTAAGAAATATAATTCTAGTAAAAATGCAAATTGAAAAAAATGATTGTAATAGCATGATATCATTTATATACTGTTTTAAAGTACACAAGAAAGAATGTACTGTCTATGCACAAACATTTGTAATAAAAACATAAAAATATATATGAATGATGTATGCCAATATCAAAGTAGCAGCTATCTCTAGGGGAGAAAAAACTGAAAACTTGATTAGGGAAATGAGGTTTGGCTCTGTGTTAAACGTGTTTCTTATAAAAAGAGGGATTATAAACTAATAACAAAAATGATGACTATAATTGGTGGTGAGTAAATATGTGTCTATGTCTTATATATTCTATGTGTTCTTCACCCAAACTAATGCATACTTGATATATCTAAAGTAAAATAATAAGTAGTATCCCCATCCAATTATTCACAGTAACACAATTAGCACTTAAGCACTGCTCCATACCCCAAGGTTGAAGAAGTCAGAAAATAGAGCAAAATTAAGATTCTGCACATGAAATTTTATAGATGTACTTCATTCACCTCAAGCTATAGAGTTATAGAAAGATTAAGTAAATTAATACCTGAAAGAACTTAAAACAGTGCCTGACATAGTAAAGAAACCACAAATGTTGATTATTAGTACTATTATAATATCAGAAAGAGATCATAGGAGTGAGCAGTTCTCAAAATTTCTAAGAACAAGCCGATACAACATAATGAAGTTAAGAACTGAGGTTAGTTATACCACTCAGGAATAAGCAGTCTATACTTACACATCATTTAGTTTACATATCTCAGGTAAATAATTTTGGTAAACAGATTCATGCCTTTGTTATCTTATAAATTACAAAAAGGAATTTTGAAAAAAAGCATTGACATCAGCAATGATTCAGACCTAGTGGAATGGTAGATTTCCTTCTTAAAATACTATGTATGTATTCCTCCCAGTCCTGGCAAAGTACAAGTATCAACAGCCTTGAAAATTAGAAAACATAGAACTTTGGAGCTAATCAGTGCAGGATTCAAATCAGGGTCCACTTTACTAGGCAACCAATATTGAAAAGCAATGTTAAAATAATCAGAGTCTCAGAAAATTCATCTTATAAAAAATAATGCCATTACTAACTTCCCAAGGTTGTTGTGAGGTTTGTAGCAGAGAGCATAAATGTGAAACCACAAGCCCAGAACCTGGCACTGATGTAGGTATAGTTCTCTATTTTAAAATATGATTTGTCTTAACAATATTTAGTGTTCCATTGCTTAATATTTCCCATTACTGCAACTCAACCATCCTGTAAAAATAACTTATCAATCACAGTCAACTTAAAAAATATTCTTGTAAATCACTGTAGCTGCACATTTCCATGTATTATTAAACATTTATTACTATGATCACCTTTTCTAATTTAAACCATTCAATGCACACACACACACGCGCGCACACACACACACACACACTTAGAGAGAGAGAGAGAGAGAGAGAAGAGAGAGAGAGCAATTGGATTAACTGGAAGTATTAAGAAAATATAACTTCACTGATGCAATTACAACCCATGCAAACTTCTTAATGCTTGAGAGATAACATGAAGTTCATCTAAAAGTATTTTTTCATTGTCATGAATGACAGCAAAGGAAACCAGTTCCCTTCTATGCTCCTCACATGAGTTCTTCACCAGAGTTCGGCAGCTGGTAGAGGAGAGGATCCATTCCAGTGGTTGGCATCAATTTAGAGTTGAAGTTTCATTGCTTCATTGTTATGGCAAACAGATCATTAATTGAGAATATGGGGTGTTGCCTTCTAATGTAATTCTTAGAAAAAAGTAGTAAGACTGTTTTTGAAGAATGATCATATATTAATAACTTAGCAAAGTCGTACTAGTTGTCTTCTTTGTAATCCTTTCAACTCTTCTCTGGCCCCCATGTCATAGTATGGACATCAGTTGGAGGCTAATAGTTTTACAACTGTAACCTTGAATAGGAATTTTAAAAATGCAAAGAGTTATGCTTTTGAGGTTTAAAATAAGGCAATTTAAATGTGAGTTGTATTAAAAATAAAATAGAAGAATATAAGGAACCAATGAGGAACTAAGAACCTATGTAGCAGCTTAATCACACATTTGTTTTTCCTCAACTTGAAGCTTTGAACTATTGCTTAAACTTTATTTTATTACAAAGAAATGCATACTCTAGATAAATGTGTAGGCAGTGCAGTGTTTTCGGGTGAACCTATGTTCTGACAATAATGATTAATTAGTTAATGGCTGTGGCTAATTTCATTTTAGCACAGTTTTAAAATATAATTTTGTGACGAACATACCAGCCTACTTGTAACTAGGAAAATCACAAAATATTAAATGTTGAAGAAACTCTAGAGGGCATCTAATGCAAGGTCATTGCCAATGCAAAATACATCCTTTAGTAACATGACAGTGCCTAACATGGACTTGGTGCATAGTTGGTCTTCAGTAAGTATGATTTCCCTAGTATGTTTTTAACTATGTCTGTGACATTGTGTTACAGGATCTTTAGGGTGTCACTTTTCTGACCAGAAACCTCTTTGGCCACTGCCACCTTTGCCCAAGTTTTTGTCCTGCATCCAGGAAGAATGAGATGCGCAGACAAGTGGAAGGTAAACAAGATGAAGAGAAGCTTTACTGAGTGTTACAACAGCTCAGAGAAAACCCACAGTGGGTAGCTCCTCTCTGTAGGCAGGTCCTCTTGTGGAATGTTCAGCTCTCAGTAGAGAGGATGGCTTCTCTCCATAGGCAGGTTGGTCAAACTGTCTCTGCAGGTCTCTGAAGCTCTCAGCAGAGAGGGTAGCTTCTCTCTGCAGCTCATCGTTCAGTCCTCTCTTCATTCTCTGCCCTCTGCCCTGCTCTGGCTGAGCCCAGGGTTTTTATGGACCTCAGCAGGGAAGAAGTGCATGTGGATTGGTCTGTGGGTGGACATGGGCCCCTGGAGGAGGCATCACAAGACCCCACTTGCGATGGCCATCCATGGGACTGGCATCCAGGGACTAATCCACATGGTTAACCCAAATTGTTGATAGAATGAATTGGCGAATTCCACTAATTTATTCTAAATACAATTTCTTCTCCCACACTCATCTCTTTTTTCCACCATTCAGGCCATATTGTGTTCCAATTACAATTATCTATTGAGAAACAATGAGGAATAGCATATGGGAACAATTGTCTAGCCTCTTCTACTAGGGGTGGGTGGTGTTTCAATGTGATTGGTTTTTGTTGTTGTTGTTTGCTTGTTTTAATTATTTTATTATTTTTAAACATTTTTGTGGGTACACAGTAGGTATATGTATTTATGGGGTACATGAAATGTTTTGATACAGGCATGCAATGTGAAATAAGCACATCATGGAGAATGCAATATCCAACCACTCAAGCATTTGTCCTTTGATTTACAAACCATCAAATTACATTCTTTATTTTAAAATACACAATTTTGTTATTATTGACTGTAGTCACCTTGTTGTGCTCTCAAATAGTCGATCTTATTCATTCTTTTATTTTATTTTACCCATTAACCATTCCCACCTCCCCACCAACCCCACACCACCCTTGCCAACCTCTCATAACCATCCTCTACTCTCTATGAGTTCAATTGATTTGATTTTTAGATCCCACAAATAAATGAGAATATGTGCTGTTTGCCTTTATGTACCAGGCTTATTTTATTCAACATAATGATCTCCTGTTCTATCCAAGCTGCAAATGACTGGATCTCATTCTTTTTCATGGTGGACTAGTTCTCCATTATGTATATGTACTATATTTTCTTTATCCATTCATCTGCTGATGAACACCCAGGTTGCTTCCAAATCTTAGCTATTGTAAACAATGCTGCAACAAACATAGGAGTGCATATATCCTTTCCATATAATGATTTCCTTTCTTTGAGGTGTATACTCAGCAGTAGGATTGCTGGGACATTTATTGGCTCGCTTAGCTTTATTGGCCCTTCCAGATAGCCGCCTTCCAAATGTTAAGACTCTCAGTCTTTGCTGATGAATGCCGTAGAGTATACAAGCAACATAGCAGACTTGTGATGTAAAATCAAATTAAAATTTAGCATTTCACAGAAACCACTTCTTTATATTCCTCACATGGAACCAGCTAATTATGCAGTCAGTTAAATCATTTTCCTATTGGTTCTGCTGCTAATTTTCCATTTGGGAATCTGGATTGACAAGAGAAGTTGTCTTACCACTTCTGTCTCATGTCAACCCAATAACCAATTCCACATAGATACATATCCCTGAGCATCTGTTCTCAAAATTTCAAGCAACAAAAAACTAACACTGAAACATAAGCACATACACACACACAAAAGACAGCTCACAGCATCCATGAAAGTACTAAACTGTCAAACCTCAAGGAGTGATCAACATGCAGTCTGTCAGTTGCGTTTGTACAGCTGCAGGTAGATTGCCTTCTCTATGCATGCACCTGCATCCTTTTTGGTATCTTAGGTGTCTTAGACTAGTGTTTCGGTTTATTTTATTAATTGCCTGGCTGGACTTGTGATTTTATTCTGGGGGTAAACAGTGAGAGAAGGAAGGTTCATTCCGAGAATGGGGAACTTCTGCAACTACTTCCATCTCTTTAATTAATTTCTCTACTGACTACACCATAGCTGGCTTCTCCTTTGCTCCATTTCCTTACATCGTGAATTATGCTGGGATTCCTCTGCAGACAATCCACTCTTTTTCAATAGTCTCTTCTTTAATCTGAGTAGGATTTAAAGTGTTCAGTCATGATCTTTGGTCACATTTTCATCTTGTCTTGAAGAAATTCTGTACTATTTTCAGTTTCTTGATGGGGTCCATCGTGATTTTGAGGCACAGTCACGGGTTCACCTTATTTGTAGATTTATTCTGTAATTGGAATGCAATATTGTTAAAAAGGATTAATCAATGTATTGTTTAACTGTTAGCTATTTTAAATCAGATATAAATACAAAAATAATTTCTAAATCTTGCCTGGTTGCTAAGGAATTAGATCACACTTCGTATATGTGAACTCCTGGTTGGTTGTTTTTTTTCTCCTATTTTGAAGATGTCAAAAGTAAGAATATTAATCTCAAACACGTTTCACCTAAACAAGAATAAGACTTGTTAGATTGTCAGAAATGATTTAATTATGGCAGCTAGACAATTATTATCAGCCCCAGGGATCTTTGCTGAAGAAAACATCCCATAATTACTTATCACTAAGACCAGAAACCAATTACCTGGCTACAGAGGACCATGTTTAGACTAAAGGTAGTATGAGCATGTGGATGCAAGACAGCATCAAATGTAAGTGAGATGCAATGCTGAGATAATAATTGAGACATATTTATGTTAAAAATAAAACTTCATGCAGAGAGGCAGTTATATATGGATTTTTTTTAAAGATTAAAAATTGGACTTATAATTGGGGGATTTTAAAGATTATAAAGGCGAAGGAAAAAGTTAACTGTGCGTATTTCAGAGAGTGCTCCCCTTACTGGCTGTGTCAAGGATGTTCAGAGAACAAATGACTGACTTGGTCGCTGGGCTTCAGAGTCAGGCTCTCCTTCCTTCCTTCCTTCCTTCCTTCCTTCCTTCCTTCCTTCCTTCCTTCCTTCCTTCCTTCCTTCCTTCCTCCCTCCCTCCCTCCCTCCCTCCCTCTCTCTCTTTTTCTTTCTTTCTTTCTTTCTTTCTTTCTTTCTTTCTTTCTTTCTTTCTTTCTTTCTTTCTTTCTTAATATTTAAGTTCTAGGGTACATGTGCACAACGTGCAGGTTTGTTACATATGTATACATGTGTCATGTTGGTGTGTGGCACCCATTAGCTTGTCATTTACATTAGGTATATCTCCTAATGCTATCCCTCCACCCTCCCGCTACCCCATGACAGGCCCCGGTGTGTGATATTCCCTTTCCTGTGTCGGAGTGTTCTCATTGTTCAATTCCCACCTATGAATGAGAACATGTGGTGTTTGGTTTTCTGTCCTTGCGATAGTTTGCTGAGAATGATGGTTTCCAGCTGCATCCATGTCCCTACAAAGGACATGAACTCATCCTTTTTTATGGCTGCATAGTATTCCATGGTGTATTTCTGCCACATTTTCTTAATCCAGTCTATCATTGATGGACATTTGGGTTGGTTCCAAGTCTTTGCTATTGTGAATAGTGGTGCAGTAAACATGTGTACATGTGTCTTTATAGCAGCATGATTTATAATTCTTTGGGTATATACCCAGTAATGGGATGATTGAGTCAAATGGTATTTCTAGTTCTAGATCCTTGAGAAATGGCCACACTGTTTTTCACAATAATTGAACTAGTTTACACTCCCACCAACAGTGTAAAAGTGTTCCTATTTCTCCACATCCTCTCCAGCACCTGTTGTTTTCTGCCTTTTTAATGATCGCCATTCTAACTGATGTGAGATGGTATCTCATTGTGGTTGTGATTTGCATTTCTCTGATGGCCAGTGATGATGAGCATTTTTTAATGTGTCTGTTGGCTGCATAAATGTCTTCTTTTGAGAAGTATCTGTTCATATCCTTTGCCCACTTTTTAATGGGGTTGTTTGATTTTTTTTTCTTGTAAATTTGTTTAAGTTCTTTGTAGATTGTGGATATTAGCCCTTTGTCAGATGGGTAGACTGTAAAACTTTTCTCCTGTTCTGTAGGTTGCCTGTTCACTCTGATGGTAGTTTCTTTTGCTGTGCAGAAGCTCGTTAGTTTATTAGGTCCCATATTTCGATTTTGGCTTTTGTTGCCATTGCCTTAAATGTTATACATAAAACCATAAAAACCCTAGAAGAAAACCTAGGCAATACCATTCAGGACATAGGCATGGGCAAGGTCTTCTCCCTAATTTCTAGGCCTGTGTTAAAGCAAAACTTATAATCTTTCAGACCCCTATGACTATTGGCTTGGTAATGCCACTGAAAAGAAAAAAAAAAAAAAACCCACAAAATTTTGTACCATTTGAATCCTGTAAGTGGAAATGTATCAGTTGTAATGGGGGTTCAGAGGGACTTGGTTATAAATGAAGTTCTCACTTGCACTTACCTGATGATAGGCTCAGAGGGACTCCAACCAACCCTGGTGATCACTTGTCTAGTTCTTGTGTGTATAGTGACAAGAAGGAGCCTCAGCAACTGACAGAAACCTGGCTTCATGAAATTACTTAAGGGTTAAGATAGTAATGATGGCAAGTTGAAGTTGTTGGATTTCTCTCAATAGCAGTAAACAAAAAAGAAATATTTCACCCTTGATGGCATTGCAAAGATATCTTTTAAAATTTTGAGTGATACAGAGGTGGCAATTCCGACTAAATTTCCATTTACTTTCTAAATTTTTCCAGCGCATATGATTGACAGTTCTTCAGAATAAAAGGATTATGGAGAACTTATTCAGGTGGTGACTTCAATTGAAATGAGTGTTCCGTATAGAAACACCCTAATGGAGCAAATTAATAAAGACCTTAGCACTAAATATGAAACTGTTGATCCGGCAAATGAATTCCTCTTCAAATTTTAGAGTTTATTTTCACCTAGGCAGAGCAGTAGGATACTGTTAAAATCATGACTCAAGGTTATATCAATTGTCTTCCTTTTCTGTCTCAACTGAAACAACAGGGACGTTGACTAATTTCATCACTGCCAAGAAGGACTTTATTCTACTATATTAAAACTTTCATGTGAAAATCTAGAGAGTAGTAAGTAGCAGACACCCTAAATTTCTTAGTAAGATATATGTATCAGATAACTAGAATATATATCTTTGGAAAACATGCTAACTAAGGAAATTTTCTGCAAATACAGTGTTCTTTAACATATCAGGATAGGTCCTTTAAAGTGAAGGATATATGCCTTAAAACAGATATTGTGCTTTGCACCGCCTTTCACTGAGTAAAAGATGGAGTACCTACATGGAATTCTTTGGGTTTTGGAGCAGAATAGATCAGTAATTATGGGGTTAAATATATATTTATGTATAAGTGTATCAACAATCTTATATTTATGTATAACTTTATAAATATGTCTGTAAACATGCTTATTAAAAATATTTTATATCAAAAAGATTCTGCTTGTCTAACCTGATAAATTTAAATAGTTTCATCATGAGCTTGAAAAGTTGCAAAGGATACAATTCCTAGTGAATTATAAATATTGTCATTTCAAAAAAACCTCATCTAGTTCTTTTACTGTCATTTTTTATTTCTTTATAATTGACAACAGTGTATATTTAAGGGTTAAATGTGATATTTTGATCTATGTATACATTGTAGAAAGATTCAATCAAGCTAATTAACATATACATCACCTTACCAATTTATTATTTTGTTTGTGGTGAGACTATTAAAAATGTATTCGATTAGCAATTTTGAAATATGTAATACATTATTATTAACTGTGCTTACCATGCGGTGAATACATCACTACAACTTATTCCTTTAGTGTAACTGAGACTTCATACATGTTGATCAACATCTTCCCTTTACCAATCCCTCCCGCTACCCCCAGCTTCTGATAACCACCTTCCTACTGTTTCTTTCTATGATATGGACTTGTTAAAATTCCAAAAATAAAAACAGTGTGCAGTTTCCTTAGAAATCTAAAGATAGAATTACAATGTGATCAACTAAAGATAGAATTACAAAGTGATCCAGTAGTCCCAGTTGTAGGTATACTCTAAATAAATTGAAACTGGTATGTCAAAGAGATACCTGCACTCCCATGTTCATTTCAGCATTATATACAATAGCCAAGACCTGGAAGCACTCTAAGTGTCCATCAGTGAATGAATGGATAAAGAAAATGTGGCATATATATACAAGAGAGTACCATACAATGGTTCTTTAAAAAGAAGGAAATTCTGTCCTTCACAACAACATGGCTAGAACTGAAGGACATTTATGCTAAGTGAAATAAGCCAGGCACAGAAAAATGCTGTATGATTTCACATATATGTGGACTCTAAAAAGTCTGCCTGATAGAAACAGAGTATAGAATTCGTTTTTAATGCAGCCCATAGAATCTAAATACTACAGTGACTTGATATACACCATTGGCCACTTACAAAAATAATGGGCCAGGCAAGGTGGCTCACGTCTGTAATCCCAACACTTTGGAAGGCCGAGACAGGAGAATCACTTGAGGTCCAGAGTTCAAGACCAGTCTGGACAACATGATGAAACCCTGTCTCTACTAAAAATAAAATAATAATAATAATAAATACAAAATTTAGCCAGGTGTGGTGGTGCATGCTTGTAATCCCAGCTACTTGTTGGTGCATACTTGTAATCCCAGCTGAGGTGGGAGGTAAGAGGATTGCTTGAAGCTGGGCGGCAAAGGTTGCAGTGAGTCGAGATTGCACCACTGCACTCCAGCCTGGATGACAGAGAGAGACTCTGTCTAAAAAAAAAAGTCGTGAAAAACATTTCCCTTTAGCAACCATCAATTTTACATCTCCCCTTATCCTCCTTGAACTTGTTTTTGCATTCTACTTCTCCTAAGGATTGAATGCTAATATATCTTTTATCCTTGATTGATTTTACTGATTATACTCCCACAGTTCTCTGCTACAAAAATATTTTATTAATAAAAATTATTGTGATTATATATGTATATATTAATTCCCCCTACTATATATTGAGTCATTATAACAACTCTAATTAATAAACAATTGAACACAATTACACACATATGAAGAACTTCAGAAATTATTTAACATATAATGTGTAATTTTATTTGAAGTTTATCTAGATAAATTTCTTTACCGAGATAAATTTTCTTCTCAATGTGTTTAGGTATCTGTGGAAGAAGAGTGCTTATTGCAAAAATGAGACAGGGCTCAAAACTAATTTTACATGTTTTGTTTGTACAGAGAAACATTATTCATATGGGCAAGTACCTCAGAATGAACAGAATGTTCTAACTGTATGTCAATCAATTTTTTAAAGCCCCTCTGAAGTATAAATTCCCCAAAACAGAAAGATAAAACACTGCTATGTTATCAAAAAATATTCTTAATTATCTATCAGCAAGCAACTGAATTATGTCTTTCTTCAATTTTGTTAACAGCAAAAATTTAGAAACTCTATTACTTGCAAAAAGATATTTTTAGAAAACATAGTCATAGCAATAACTCATTTTCTAAATGTTGAAGAGATGTAAAAAAAGACTTTTTAAAACTTATAAAATGACTATTGATAATAACACTGTCACTGAGAGGCACTTTATTTCATTCAACCTGATATAGTCAGAAGGAATTAAAAATTTTTGAATTGTTAAATTAAAAACACTTCTTCCAAGAAAATATTTTTATTGTTTTTATATTACTAAGTGCATTAAATGTATTAGCAGCAAAACTTTACAGAGACAGAGATAGGGGTTTGAAGAAGTAAAAATAAAGAAAAGAAACATGAAGAGAAGTAGTAGAGGAACAAAAAAAAAAAGAAACAAGAGGACAGGAGAAGGCAGGGAAGCAAGAAAGAAAAGAAGATGGGTACAGAATTGCATTTGACATGAAATGTTACCTTTAATATGTCTCAACAATGCTTTATTTATTTTGATTTCACAGGGTTCACCCCAGGAAAGGATTTATTTATTTTTATCTTGGTTTGTGGAAGGGAGACTTGCGGTTATTAAAGAGAAACTGTCATTGTTCTTAATACCACATTCTGTATGCAAATTCAGAAAATAGCAAAGTATGCAAAATTGTGCCATTTATGATGCTACACTTGGATTTCAGCAGGTACATGTACAGGAGGTTTCTCGTGCCTTGATTAAAACATATTTCCAAGGTATGGATATTTTAAATTGCTTCTGTGTTTAGTGTCCCTAGGAAGAGTGAGAGGTATATCTTTGTTTTGTAATACGGAAGAAGTGCTCTCATTAATAGCATGGCCGGGAAGGTAGGAAGGGAGAACTACTTGATTTCTAAACAGAAGATGCATTTTCAGGCACATCCATTTCTTAGAAGAGTTGCATGGACTTGATGAGATAGAAATTAATTATCTTGTCCATACCCGTATGTGCCTTGGTAATACAGTATACCTCTTCCCAAGTACACCAAATATAGTATACTCTTTGGATCACATGTACCCCAGTTCACATCTGTCAGTTTTCAGGGTTCAAAGCAAGTGACATTTCTGTAGGTGTTTGCTGCTACACTCTAAATGGCTTTCTTCCTCCACATATATATCCCATCAGACCCAATGATACTTGAAATTTCTCCAGTAGCCTAGAATACAGTAGGGAGCCCATAGCATGTATGATAGAGAAAATGGAGGAGATTCTCCCTAACATTTTACATCAAGGTCATACTCTTAAGCGAGTAATTTTTCTCCTTCAATACATCCAGCATGTTGTTCATCTTTACTCTTTTTTTTTTTTTTTTTTTTTTTTTTTGAGACGGAGTCTCGCTCTGTCGCCCAGGCTGGAGTGCAGTGGCCGGATCTCGGCTCACTGCAAGCTCCGCCTCCCGGATTCACGCCATTCTCCTGCCTCAGCCTCCCAAGTAGCTGGGACTACAGGCGCCCACCACCTCGCCCGGCTAGTTTTTTGTATTTTTTAGTAGAGACGGGGTTTCACCGGGTTAGCCAGGATGGTCTCGATCTCCTGACCTCGTGATCCGCCCGTCTCGGCCTCCCAAAGTGCTGGGATTACAGGCTTGCGCCACCGCGCCCAGCCTCATCTTTACTCTTAACTTCCTAGCTCAAGCCTCTTTCACTACTCATCTGGACTTGACAAAACCTCCTAATGTGTCCTGCGTTCACTCTCTCTTCCTAAGGGCTATTCTCAGACAGTAACATATTTTTTCAAAAACTCGATCAGGTCATACCAGTTCCTTACTTATAAGGTTCTTCATTGTACTTAAAATAAGTGTAAACCTCATATTAAGGCTTCCAGCTTCCTAAGTGACCTGGTTTCTGCCAACCACTCCAGTCTAATTTCAGTTTTTCGCTCTAGACATTCTACCTACATGAGCTGCTTTCTGTTCTTCAAATACTTCAGATCCATTTCAGCTTTAGAGCACTTGCTGTATTATATGCCTAGATGATTCAATTTAAATATTTCCTTCTAATTTCCTACCTTTCATTTTCTATTTCCCAGCGCAAATTTATTTTTCTTTATATGTTAAAGGGTGATATGATACATGTGATACATGTGTGCGTATATATGTAGGTGTATGTATATTTGAGAAATTTGAGAAACTAATGAATAAATGTGTTGACTTCTGCATAGTATGTCTTCCACTATATTTAATATAAAAGATATTTGGCATAGTTTAAATCTTTATTTCCTAGTACGCAGAACGTTGCCTGCACAATTAAAGGAATCAATAAATGGGGATAATAATCATAATAGCTAAAATGTATTTAAGGCAAGGTACGATTCTAAATGAACTGTCTGATTTAATCCACACAACCTTTAAAATAGGTGCAGTTAGTATGCCCAGTAATGAGGAAATAGAGGCATAGCATGAGTAAATGTCAAAGCAGAAATTTGAACTCAGGGCTATTTTTTTTTGTTTTGTATAGCCAAGACTTCAACCATTTCTAATGTAAGAAAGATTAAATGTTGGTTGTTGCAGCAGGTGTACATTCCTCTGTTGTCCTGTTTGGATTCTAATCATTGACTACAGACTAAGGTTTGATATTATAAAAGTATAGTGTCAGTATCATTCGTGATCTAGCTAGATTTCCGATAATATTCTCCCAAGTTCGAGGCATCTGCATCTTTTTAACTTCAGATTGGAGAATGCAGCTTTTGTGTAAGCCAAAAAGAAGAATTTCTAATATGTCTTCTCATCTATATCTTAAAAGCCACCCATGGCAAAACAGGGTCTGCAAAGCAGATTTCACACATTACCAGCCAGAAATCTGGCAAGGCACGGCCTAACTGCAACCATTGCAAATAGGGCAGAAAATACAAGGGGGCAAGACGGGTTAATATTGCCATTTTTAGTGTAGTATCCACACCTCTTTCACCAATAAGATGAGGCCCTCGATCTTTCAGTAAGGGATGAATGAAGAATTTCAGAGAAGAAATAAAATACTGAATCTCACACCCTAGGTAGGATAACATGGAAAGACTATGGAAGAAAAAGGGCCTGTTACTGAAACTCTTCTAAGAATATACATGTTGGATTGGTATGAAAAAGTGAACGTAGCCACATAAGAAAACTAGAATGAGGCTTGGAAGAAAGAAGTTTATGACACTCATGACTCCCAGAGAGGGAGTCACCACATGTCATGCAGAGTCACAGGACTCCTGTTGGTGAGGAGTAAGGGAGAAGGCTAGGTCAACCTTTTATTGGAGCTTCCAGGGGAAGACAAGGCAAGAAAGAGTGAGCATTTTAAAAATGGATAGTTTGCATAATTCTGAGGACTCTGGACTATGGGAGTGGCCTCTTGTTGACTGGTTTCTTGCCCTAGGACAATTTAGGGCAGGAAAAATATTGGCTTGGTGCCTGCAAATTAGATAAAGAAGCAGTTGAGGGAGGGTAGAGACTCTGGATTGGTTGGTTTGCAAATGAAAGCTATGCTCCTGGGCAAATTGTTATTATCTTCAGGAATGAGCTAGCCCTGGGAGAGATAGTCTTTTTCTCCAGGTCTGTAAAGCCCCAAATGCCAGAGCATCAGGATATAGCAAATACAAAAATGTGGTTAATATAATTAGCCTGGTGATAAATGAATGTCAAATAGACAAATATAGACTCTAAAAAAAAAAAAAAAAAAAAAAAGGCAGAGCAAATAAGATAATTGCTCTTCCCTCACATGCAGCAAAAGCAGCAAATCTTTAGCTTCATTCAGGTTTTTACGATACTTACCCTTATAGGTAGATTATGTAGTTTATAAACTAAAAACAAAATACAAGCCATTATATTATCAAATATTATGTCCAAATTGTTACAAATAATTTTCGGAATTTATAGAAATTGTTGACTTACAAGACATGTGACAAGCTCTTTCACCCAGGTCGAAAAGCAAAAACAAAACCCGGAACTGGGAAGGTGGAAATGGAGATCAACTATTACTAATAAAAATTTTTGGCTACAATTTGTTTTCAAGTAAAATGAGAGAAACTTTATAATTAAAATTGAAGTTATTTCTTCCCCTCCCTGTTATCATAGGCAACCATATAATTAATCAGTGTATATCCAACCAGTAATATTCCACAACACTTCTAGATAGATCTGTATACATTGATGCTATAAATTGTTTTCTGAAATTTGTATAAATGCTACACACACACACACACACACGTCAGTCCTCATTATTTGAAGTTAGATTTCTATAAGCCTCTGGTCACAATCAATATATAAACTTGTTTTATAAGTGTTTTAGTTTAAAGATACATTATGTAATATACATTGTAATTTATTAATATGAAATCCTGGCCAGTAGCACTATAACTCATGCTGAATGGAACTTATTAATATATATATTTTCTCTATACATGACACATCACAGCCTGCTTGTGCTTAGAAACACTAGACAGCATTTTAGCACTACACTTGGAATCATTTTAAACTGTGACATCACCAAGAAAAAGCCCAAAAATGTGAAAGATGTGACGCTAGATATTCTGTGAAAAGGATACTTCTTTACAGGAGGAGAGCTAAAACAATAAGGCAGATAATTATTTTGTTTGACCTCAGATGCTGAAAACGTGTGAGTGAGGTCAGGGGACTCAAATGTTGCTCTGCACATTTCTACGAATAACTTTGAGTATTGATTTAAGAGTTACAAATAAATTTTATCAAGTGAATTATTGAATATAAAATCCAGAAATAAGGAGGATAGTCTCTCTCTCTCTCGATATATATAGCATATATATATATACGCACACACATACATCTCTCTATATAAAATATATGTATAACATATATATGATATATATAAAACAAAATATTTTGGGTTTTTTTCCCTTGTATCATCCACATTCTTATATGAAGCTTATTATTTCTATAAAAGTTGAAAAAGTGCTTGAAGGCAGAAGACCATGGCCCTTCCAGTGAAATTCCTAGTAGACAGTGCTTGCTGGAAACAAAAACAGAAATTAAATATATGAAAACAACATATACACATGTCATGAAGTAATTCCATTCTCCAACAATTTCTATAAATTCTGAAAATTATTTGTAACAATTTGGACATAATATTTGTATCTATGTCTCTCTCTCTAGATATACACATGTATATATCTATACATATATATGTACATATAGAAAGAGAGACATAGATACACACACACAAGCACATATACATATATATGCATGCCATGCATATGCTGGTACTGTAATTATAAAATTTCCTTCATTTAACATTTTATTTTTTTATCTATGTGCTATTCATTTTGATAGCTGTGTGGTATCTTCATTTGCGACTCAATCAGTTTAATATTTTCCATATCAATGAAATGAGAACTTTTACAGTATCTAAAACACCCTCACATACATGTATCAGCTCTCTGTAGCCTCCATTCACTAGAACATAATAGAATAAATTTTTTCTTATTAAAACATTTTTGAGAAAGTATTAACCTTGCTGGCTAGGCCTGACTATAGATGGAAAACCCAAACCCAGACCTGTACAAATGCTTCTAAACTCCCCAACTGTAGCTAAGTTAAACTGAATATGTTAATAAATATTGCCTACAACTTTTGTTAATTAAGTCATTTAAATTAGCATGGAGTATGTGTAACTTGGATAAATACTACAGACAAAAGAAAAGTATGACGTAATGCTATCTTCATGGAATTTCTGGTCTAATATGGGTAAATGGACCTACCTTAATGTAAACCAATGAGTTCAGTTAAGCAGTACAGATTCTATGATTTGGGGGTGTAATCTGGCAAAAATGTAGAGGATAAATTAAAAATAACAAGAAAAGTAATTAAGAAATAATGGTTGAAAAGTACCTAAGTGCATTCTAGATATAATAGGGTTATTTAGATTGAAACAGCTTTATAGACTAAGGCATGGAGGTGAAAAAGAGCATGGTCCCAAAAAAGAATCTAAAATAATTCAATATGGTGGGAGCATAGTTGATGAGGCACAGCATGGTGAGTGAGGAGACTGGTTGGGTAATGGAGGGCCAGATGATTGAAAGCATTTTATACCATGATAACCCATCTGGATTTTATTCTTAGATAAAGGAGAGTTTTTGAAGTGTTTTCAAGCATGGAAATGGCTTAAAATTGGGGCCTTTGGAAGATTATGCTGGTGACAGAAAAAATAGATTGGAGGGGTGGTTAGATGAGGAGCCTGAATACCAGTGAGAAGGCTATTCCGGTAGCCTAGGCAAGAGAAAATGAGGGCCTGCCTAAAATGAGGCAATATTCTTTCCTGATGGAGATACATTTAGCCTAATAGCATTCTCGAAGACTGAAGAGTGTCAAATTTAAGCTCTCACTAGATCACTCATTTCTTGGTTTTGTAAGTAGTCTGGGCAACTGTCGCTTCAAAATTCTATTTCTCTATTAAACGAACTCTTATTTATCTCCACAGGTGGAAACTTGACATCTCTAAGGGCCATGGCAAACACATTATCTCTAAGTTATCATTTCTTTATTGCATCATTTAAAGATTTATTTAGTCTTCATGCTTGACTGCCTTTGCCCTCTTTCTTTTATGAAGAGTAGGTACTATTTTTTAATGCCTAGTCCACATCATTCAATTTAGTTTAATTCTCCTCACCATCAAAAATCAAAAATAAAACTAACATCAAAATGAAAGAAAATGCATTTTCTCTTGAAATAACCACCAACCAAACTCAGATGCTAGTGCCATTGATTCTCTTTCCTTTTCTTATTATGAGATGCCTGAAACTATTATTCAGTCTTTGTGGAAAAAAACATTCATTTCCCATTAAGAGGTTTTTAGATGCACACATAATTAGTAGGACTTTCTAGATAATACCAGATTGGGCTCAGATCTCAGAGAATTTGGAATTGTAACTTGTTTGAACTATTCCCAGGTCCTTATCAGAACACTTTTTTCCTTACATCACCGATCTGGTCAAGAATTCAGTCCCTGGATTAAAATCTGAAGCATATACCAGTGGGTCTTTATTTTTATATTTAACTATCTGTAAGATCCAATAATTGCATACTGGTATTACCCGTTTGTATCTTCTGTGTCTATCTTACAGGTTTTTAGTAAGTATTCCTTATGACTGCAGCTCTAATTATTGTCCCTTGCCAACAAGAAATTCAGTTTATTTATAAACAGATCACATGCTAATCTAAATCTTCAGCATCCAAACTATGATCAGACTTTAAACCCTATAATAGCCCAATGTAAAATGCTTTAATTGAATCACAAAGGAGGAAAGCTATAATCTTATAAATCAGCCTCAGGAATTTGACATACTGAGAATGCTTTTCTGGAACTTTTTAATTGCATGACATAGCAGGCATCATAAGTCTGTAAAAAGAGATGTATTTCCTATAAGCAATCATGTTATGTAATTTAAAATGCCATGCTAGTAATACTAGTTTTTGAGCTCAGTGCATCATTCTCATTAGTCAATACAGATCTTCAGGCTTATAAAAATGTCTGTGTGAGCAAAAGGATAAATGGTTATCACACTACACTAAAGTGTCTTGGTGATAAGGTCAAACTCCCAAATTCAACAAACAAAGAAGGTGATCTTTGGAGACAAAAACCCAAGCCTACATCTGAGCTCTGCTATTTTTCTACCATGTGGCTTTGGTCATTATCTACCTTGTCCAGGCAGGAACTACCTTGTCCAGGCAGGATGTACCTCAGAAATTCCACAAGCAGTTAATAAAGGTGACAATTTGGTAGAAAAGAGAAAATAGGCGAATTGAATTGATGCTGTCTTTGCATGACAAATTTGCTGTTGAAATTTATGCTACTAGTTTGTTTTGGATGCGTTGATGGAAAATATGATGTGTTTTATAGTCAAATCATTTAGCCATCCCTCCATCATAGGCCTTAGTTATAAAATGTTACCAACCAGAGTGACATTAGTTAATGTGTTATATGCCTAACGCAGACTGTGAGCTCACCACAGCTCTATCTTTTTCTTCTTTGCCCTTCTCTTCTCTACTCATCCTCAGTCCAGGCCCCAGGTAAGGCAGCCATATTGGTTTTGTCTCCCACCCAAAGACATACTCCTTTGTCAGACACCCATGTTGGAACTTGAGATAACCAGTTGCCAACAGTTCACTATGTGACTGGATTCCTTACTCTACTGATATAACTACTTAAGATTGCCAGTCCTGGCCAGGCGTGGTGGCTCACGCCTGTAATCCCAGCACTTTGGGAGGCTGAGGCAGGTGGATCACGAGGTTAGGAGATCGAGAGGTTAGGAGATTGAGACCATCCTGGCTAACATGGTGAAACCCCGTCTGTACTAAAAATACAAAAAATTAGCTGGGCGTGGTGGTGGGCGCCTGTAGTCTCAGCTACTTGGGAGGCTGAGGCTGGAGAATGGCGTGAACCCAGGAGTCGGAGCTTGCAGTGAGCCGAGATAGCGCCACTGCATTCCAACCTGGGCAACAGAGCGAGACTCCGTCTCATTAAAAAAAAAAAAAAAAAAAAAAAAAAAAAAAGATTGCCAGTCCTAAGTGTTGGTCTCTTAAATAAAGAATAGCACATTTTGGAAAGTCATCTGAAGTTTTTTTTCCTTGCTTCATTAGTGTCTTAATCCATTTGGGTTGCTATAACAAAATACCATTGACTGGGTAGCTTATGAACAACAGAAATTTATTTCTCACATTTCTGGAAGCTGCGAAGTCTACAATCAAGGTGCTAGTGGATTAAATGCCTAGTGAAGGCCAGTTTTCTGGTTCATAGATTATGCCTTCTTTCTGTGTTTTCACTAGGTGGAAGGGGCAAGGCATTTAGTTCCCTTGCATGTCTTTTATATGAACCCTAAACCCACATCCCAGAAGGTTCTACCTAAGAATAACATCACCTTGGGAGTTAGAATTTTAACATAGGAATGTTAGGATACAAAAACAGATGTTGACTACAGCAATTAGGAATTTGGAAAATTAGACAAAGGGTAAAAATCCCTGAGGTACTCCTATTTATTTACTTTTTAAAAAGTACCAAATCACCTAAAGCTTTATTCAATGATTTAATCATTATAAAAGTGACTTTTTAAATGCTGAACAGTTATGACCCAAAGTGGATCCTAAATAGACCCCTTTTTAATATCTTGCCCCATAACTACTCATAATGAAACAGTGACCTTAAATGCATGACTCATTTGTGAATGTTAACTCCAATACAACTTTCTGTCTAATGAGATTGGTCAAAACTGATTGGCAGTCACTTGAAGGGATGCTAATCACAGTTCTGATGCCATTTAAAGACTCCACATGAATCAAGCTTTGTTTGGGTTCAGTAACGTACATTATGTATCTCTATGGATACATACACAAACACATACATGCACATTTTATATACAAAATATACAACCATAAGTTTGAAGAAACTCACTTTGCCACCTCTGAATAGAGTTAATGTGTTCCTCATTTTCTTCTAAGACACATTTTATCCCTTCTTCTCATAGAGATCTTTTTTCTGGAGACAGCATCTCACTATGTTGAGCAGGCTGGCTGACCTTGATCTCAAGTCATCCCCCTTAGCCTCCTGAGTAGCTGGGACTATAGGCAAGCACCACTACACCCAGCTATTCTCCTAGAGATGTTATTGTCCTACCTTATGCCTAGTTCCAATGTCACCACCCCTTGAATATCTACTCTGTTAATATTACCCTTTTTTCACACCAGGCAGAATTTGTCTGTCTTTTCTATATACTCCTACTGAAATCAGTAATTACAGTATAGTACTTATCACATCATTTTATAATTGGTTACAGATCCTTCTTCCCCGGGGTTATGTTCCCTTTAAAAGGATTATTCATTCACCATGAAGCCATTTAGTACATTCTAGGAGTGAAGCCTTCTGAAAGGCACTGTTCCCTGACTTCAAGGACCTGATCCTCATGGAAGAGAAATGTTAATCAAATTATCAGACAACTCATAATAAAAGTACAACTCTAATTAGTGCCACTGCCATAAAAGATAGATTTTCTATGAATGCACAGAAAAAGATAAATTGGACCTGAAGGGATGAGAAAAGGGTTCCCTGAATAACAGACAATTGAGTTGGATGTTTGAAGAATGAGTGGGCTAAGAGGGAGGAGGCTCCCTCTTAAATAGGCTAAGAGGGAAGAGAGGCATAGACCTATTCCATCTAATTTAGCTGTTTTTCAATGATAAAATGTTTTCAATGATAAAAATTTCATGCACATATACATACACACATGTGTATGTACATACATATACAGGGCTATGTGTGATCAGACTGCTTCAATTGTTTTGACATACAGAGTGTGCAGCAGACACATAATGCCGTTGACCCTTTCTGTGCTTGCCTGACTCTGTAGTAAATAGTCCCTATTCATCCTGGCTGCTTTCCATTTCAAGCACTCCTGTTTCTTTACTTTTAATCCCAAGGGTTTTCTCTAGCTCCCTGGGAGTTTGCTATACCACAGCAAAGCAGCCTAGAAAATGTTGGGCTGAATGCCGCCCCCAGAGGCAACCATCATCAAATGAGTGACAGGACTTGGCAGATAAATAGCATATGTCTTTAGCCGTTCATGAGACAATTCTGAGATGTGTTTTAACCAGTTCCTCAGAGGGTTCCCCATGGGATTGAGGCTACCATGGCAACCTGCTTATTACAGCACCACTTACTGTATTCTCTCCCTTTCTGGCCCTACTGTCCTCCCTTCTTCACTTGTGCTTCAGCAGACCATCTTGCAGATAAATGACCTGTGCACAAGTACTTGTTAGGGTGTGATATTGGGAGACAAGAAAAACTCAAACTAAGAATGTAAAGTGACTGTCAAGGCAATGGACAAATTCTAATGTCTATCACATATACTGTGAAATGGTTCTTTTAGTGCCCTGAACTTTGACATAGTCACAAGTGATAGTAATCATTGATTACCCTTTGCATGAGGGCTTATTTTCATTGTGATGATAATCTAGAAAATTGCCAGTTTCTTCACATTTCAGCCAGTGTTCTGTCTCTGTCTTCTGGTCAACTCAGAGAAGTCAGAGATCTGGTTGCTTCCTTAATATGTGTGGCCTGTGGTCTCTTTAACATGGGCCAGACAGAGTCTGAGTAGGAAGGGTGAGACTCGGTTAAGAGTAGGTTGTAGGACATGGACAGTTCTCAGAAGGGAGCTTTATTTTCTCTGAACTCTTTGTGTGTGTGTGTGTGTGTGTGTGTGTGTGTCATTTTACTATGAGATTTACTGCAGGTGACTCTGTTCCCTTGGACTGTATTCTAGCAGTGGCAAAAGGGACTACTCTAATATTCTAAGACTACTCTCTGGAATATGAGGGACAGGAAGGACAAAAGTCCTGATATAACACAATTCCTCCCTGACATGCTAAGGGTATGCTCAACCTGCTTAAGGGGTATTGTCACCCTTTCTTGTGAATCCCTCTGTTGTCCAAACAGTGCACTTTGCACTTTGTGTATCTGCACCTTGGGAAAGTTATATCTGGTAAATCTTGCTAGTAAATCTTGACTTTTTATAGAATCAAATTCAACATTTGTGGAGTACCTGTTCTGTGCTGAACACTGTGCATAGGCAGTTTGTTTACCTTATTTAATTTTTGCATCCATCATGCGACAGACACATCACCATCTCATGTTACACATGAAGAAGTGGATGTAGAACAGTTAAAGCGTCGTAGCCAGCAATAACAATCTAAAGAGTTAAATGTAAGTCCGAGGCTCTCCCTAGCACTTCATAATTCAAAAGATTTGAAGACATATGATCTGGTGAAAAATTAATAGCGAGCGTAGTTGTTATATTTTTCCCATTATGAGCTCTTAGAAAATTGTTTCTCTTCTTAATTATTCTCTTTATCTTCTGATGAATATAATAACTCTTAAAACAGCATCTTGCACAAGGATTCTGTGGTAAAACAAATGATGTAATTTATTCTCCCATATCCTTAATGTGGAACATATCAGCATTGTATTTACTAATGTTAAAACCTACAATTTTGGCTATCATACGCATAATGAAGCCCAATCACAAAACCCAGCTGAGGGTTAGTCACAGAAAATGAGTGCTATTCAACCATAAGATCTGAATAGCAATTCCCAGCGTGCCACACTGACCTTCTCCCATAAAATTGCAAACTTGATCTTCCCCCTCCTTCCCTACCTCCAAACAGATTCAGAAGGTTGAAAAGAGAGTAATTGTGTCTAAATATTCTAATATACTTAGATTTATAATTATGTGCTAAATGATAGCCCCATAAAAAATAAACATCTTGTTTATGAAGATTAGTATAATGTGCTCTGACAATAGGACTCCTAAGACAATAATATATTATCCAGAATGGCATTGTGTTCATGTTTGCTCGGATGCTCACAGAGGATTAGCTGGAGCTCAGATTTTATACTCACTTTCTCATGTTATTTAGTGTTAAATATGCAAGATCTGTGTTAAATCCAATCTTAGAGTCTCCTTTTCCTTAGTTTCATTAATGTTGGAACCTTGTGTTCAAACTTCCTAGAAATCTATTTGTAAAGCCCTCAACTATTCTTTCATTTACGGGAACAAGCAGCAGATTGCCGAACAGAGATGAAAATTAGGGTAGCTTTTCTTGCTACGAGAAGAGCAAGCAAAGTTTACTAACTTGTCATGTTAACCCTTTCTATTACAAAGAAATGGTCTGGAAATAATTAAAAGGACTGTTTAATAAGGGTAATTTGCAAATCATAAATTTATATATGAATTAAGACAAAAATCACTAATTATCAGGCACAATTCTATTTGGGAAATTGCATCTATTTATTTTAAGGTATAACATATGGAAAGTAAAATAGCTAATCCATATTATGTATTTTTGTGGAAAAGGATTTGCTACCAAAAAGAATCGGTTCCAGATGGCTAGGCAGTTTTGATATGTCCTTGAAGGCTCATACCCATTGCTTTATTAGAAGCACATGCTGGTTATTACCATCTAAATTTTAAATTAATGGCTAAAGTAGATTCACGAGTGAGAAAGTCTAGTGACAGAAGAAGCATTGCTTTAAATGTCAGTGAAATGTCTAACACTAATAGGATATTTAGTTAATTCCAAATTCACTGGACAACCCAAAACCTTACGTACTCGCAAATTTCAATCTTAATGTCAGATATTCAAAGTATCTCAGCACAGCTGAAGTTTCCATGACCCTTTAGGAATTTTAATTTTATAAACAACATGCTAATACAGCGCTGTGGATAAAATGTTCAGTTCTCCAGGAGGAATCTGGGCCTAATCTCATCTCTTCATTTACTGGTGATGAAGCCTACACTGAGTCGCTTTCTTTTTCAGTTTTTTAATCTATGAAATAGTAGTAGGTACAGTACTTATTCCATGGGGTTGCCAAAGGAATAAAATGAGATAATGGAAAAAATCACTTTATGTAATACAGCTCTCTGTTTATAATTCTATTTTTAAGAAGTGGTTATTCCTATATTACCCTGAGGCAAAGTGGGGGCAGAGATTATGAGGACTGATTCTTTCTCTAAGGCTGTCAAAATTCCATATGTTTGTCAATAACAGCGCACTTAATATAGAGAAATACTCCAAAGTCATAATGGTAAAATACTAAAACAGAAGCAACTTTTTTTGGCTGACTCAAACACGTAATGATTCGATGATGTAAGTGAAATTCCATATATTTACCTAAAATACAAGCTTTACCAATTTTACTTACAAAATTGTATTTCAGTACATTAAACATAAAGGACATATATGTCAATTTTTACATGTTTGTTCCTTTTATTCTCACATTCATCTTCAGTATCACTGCCATTTTGTACCATTAGTGTTACACTTTGAGTCATCTTGCAGGTCTCTAGAGCATGTTTTCTTCTATTTTACATATGTAATTTGAGATATCCATGTATATGTCCATTGGAAAATTTTTCCTAAGCCATAAGAATGCATTTAGATTTTATTAGAAATTTTTGGTTTTCATTTGTCCTGTAGGTTTATGTTTACAATCACCGCAATATAACCATTTGCTACATTTCTTTTAAAACAGTCTTTTTAAAGTCTATTTTAAAGTCTTGAGTGAAGTAGTTTGGAGCAACTGGTTTAGTCAAGAGAGACAAAGACTTCCCAGAGAAGGTCAGGTATAAATTGAGCCCCAAATCATGTGAGTGTTTAGTGAAAGATGGTGGCAGTAGTTTCCATGGTACATTAATGACAAGGAGAGCAGCCAAGGGCTACCGCGCTAACCCGGTAATAAATTGTAGACAGCAGGTAACTGAGTGGAATAGTCAAATCAAGCAGTCACATCAACGATGAAGCACAAAGATTTCATTGAAGGGAAAGAATATGGGTTGATTAAATATAAGAGTTGAAGTAGAGGTTATAACTGGTACTCAAAAATTGTTTGTAAAATGAATGAGGAAATGATCAAAAATAAGTGCACAGTTTCAAGTCAGAAATGGCATAGTTGGCAAAAGAAGCTTTTTCAGTGCTCAGGAAGGTGGGACTTACAGTGAGGCATTGGAAATAAGGGATTGGGTGATAGAAATAAGTGAAGAAAGCTGCTGCTCATGAAGATTTAGATATGGAAATGGAAATCATCCATAGAAGGGAACAGGTACAAAAAAATGTGGCATGGCTGAGATTAAAAGCAGTCTATGTAATGTATGGCTTGGGTGTTGCTTTTTACTCTCTTTATGCCTGAGTGGTTGTGTTACACTTATAGAAAACAACTGTAATATAGTAGAAGCGGTACTGGGCATGAAATCAAGAACTGAGTTCACATTTTTCATGTACTATCTATTAGCTATGTGATCTTTAGCAAATTACTTAACATCCAAGATGCTTTCTTTTTAAATAAATTATTTTTAAAACACCATCTCTTTCACAGAGTGTTTGTGAGAATTAATGAAATAATCTAGGGAAAATCTATAGCAGACTGCCTACTACATAGTAAATATTCAGTGACCAGTTTTAAAATTACACTTGACAATTTTAACGACAATTGTAATGGTTCTGAAATAGCAAATAACAATTTTCAATTGTGAAAAGACAATGACTTCTCCCAAGCAAAGTATTAATGTTGTAACAGAGGAACAGGTCTTGTTTATTTCTGGGTTGAAGTACGTACACAGCATCTTGTATCTTAGTAGTAAAACAAGAATGGAGAACTACCTAGCTTTCCCCTGAAAGTACCTGCTTAACTGAATAACTTAAGTTTAGCCAGTGTAAGTGACAAAAGGGAAGTATCTAAAACAGGAGAAGCATTTGATCTAATCTTCTTTGAGTCTTATCAGAAATTGCCATTGTGACATCTGAGTTTGTAATTTCCTCATAGTGATGTCTCCACTACTGTCCCCTGCCTGGTTAAAACACGACTCCTTCTTCCCAGCGGAAGGCACTTAATCCACATTTGCCCTCTTATAGACTTTTCCCATGATGTTTTAGATGAAGCTAGATGAAAAGGCTCATTTTCTATTCTGATTGCTGAACTGGAATGATGTAAGCCCCTAAATAAACAAAATGTTTTCTTATATACAAAAGATACTTTGCATTGGGATATACAAGGTGCTTTAGCCATCTTGGAGATTTGTAGAGGGAAATGGATAAAGTTTGTCAACATCTGTAGTACAGCATGGATCTATGTGGATGAAGAGGCCATTACCAGAAGCAGCCATAAAGTGTGTTGGGTCAAATATAAAGCAGAGAGGGAATAATAAACGGCCTAGGAAGAAGTGATGAGATGATTAATGATAAAGACCTGACACACATAGTCCAGAATTATATCTGTATTCTCCATACAAGGTCACTGAACAGACTTGTTTGGCAAACTAGCCAGTACACTAGTACCAAGACTTGGGTCCTGAGAGACTGTCTTGGGGATTATTGCTATTTCAAAGTCAACCTTAAGAAGCAGAGGTATTCAGTAAGATTTGCACACACCAAAGCCAGTGCTCCTGCAGGTCTACTTAGAGGGAGAATGAAGAAAAGAAAGTGGGAAAGAGCCTGAGCAGGTGGGCTACAGATGAGAACTCCCTGGGTGCCTGCTTTCAACTGAGGGAAATTAAAGTAGTAAAGTTGGTCCCCTTGGCTGCAGAGCTTAGGATTTTCCATAACAGTAAAGTGAGTTCCTGGAGTAGAGTCAGGATCTGCTTTGGTATCTGCTAAAATATATTTTACTGAGCCCCTTCCAGGCCTATGAATCGATATTTAAAGAGGCTCTGCTGGTTAATCTTAGACACACTGAAGTTTTGGAACTCTTATTCTATAGCTGCAGGTAATGAAAATGTCCTGGGAGATAACTGGCCTGATGTGTATTGAATCTCTTCTAGTTTACTGAAGAAGGAGCAGAGTTGGCATTCTCATTAGAACCCAACTGAGAGTTTGGCTCTCCAAAGCATCGTCCTGGGTACTGTGTTCTCTGGAAAGGCATAGACTAACTAGGATATCTGATTTCCTGCCTTCTTCTATAAAATAAAAGAAAAAAATATTTGTATTGTTTCTCATTCTGATCCAACAGAAAAAGAACTTTTATTTTCCCTTCGTACCATTTCTACTACATGGAAACTGAGCATCGTAACTTTCTCAGGTTAGCCTGGCCTTCGTCATTTATTCACACCTGGGAGGCATTGGTATACACTATTCAACAGCTGGCCTTGGGATATATCCACACTTACTCCCAGCGATCAAAGCCTTGTTTGTTCAGCATCTTTATAATCTCTGTTTTCATTCAGACAGGCATGAGACTCTTCTCTACCTGCCATTTAGTAATAGTAGCCAGGCTGAGTGACAAACACTCTAGTCCCTACCCCTTCTTATTTTGACAAGCTTTTCATAAGAGTTCACCTTTGCTTCACACCTTTGCAAAAAGGTGAATACGTGTTGACATACACATTCTTTTTGGACATCTCTCTAACAGCTGTCAGGATGAACTTGTATTTTTGCTTGTCTTACACAGTCTGTCACAAAGCCCAGGAGAGTCTTTGCTTTCCGGATGTAATGCAATCCCCACACTTGGAGTTTTTCTGTTTCTTTCAGGTACTGATAACCTGGTTACTAAAAATGCTTCTGCATTGATTCTAATTGAGCATTAACTTGAAAAGGTTCTAAGATTCCTTTACTGTTTAAAGGGATGTACAGTAAAATCAGAATGAACCACTCAAATATTTCATGCTGTTTCTGGTTTTGGAATATATGCTAATCAATTATTCATTATTCCATTTTGTTATGTGATCTGTACATGCTTATAAGATAGTCTATCCAGACTCCTGTTACTGAGTTCTTTTCTAGCAAGATGTAGCAGAAGAACTTGAAATAATTTATGGGATAGGTCAATATGTATTGTTCTTAGTGTCAGAAGATTCCTGAAATGACACTCTATGGCTAACAGGGATTTATAAGCCTCTAAGTATTAACCTAGAATTAACTTTGGTGAATACACACTAAGAATAAAAACTACATTGCTTATAAGAATTTGATATTCTTGGTCGGGTGCTGTGGCTCACGCCTGTAATCCTAGCACTTTGGGAGGCCAAGGAGGGCGGATCACAAGGTCAGGAAATCGAAACCATCCTGGTTAACATAGTGAAACTCTGTCTCTGCTAAAAATACAAAAAATTAGCCAGGTGTGATGGTGGGCACCTGTAGTCCCAGCTAATCGGGAGGCTGAGGCAGGAGAATGGTATGAACCTGGGAGGCAGAGGTTGCAGTGAGCTGAGATCAGGCCACTGCACTCCAGCCTGGGTGACAGAGCGAGACTCCGTCGCAAAAAAAAAAAAAAAAAGGATTTGATATTCTTATTTGAACCAAAAATTATTTACATGGAAAAGAGAAATGGTGAGAAGAGGCAAAGAGAAGAATAAGAAAATATATAAAAAGCATAGAAAGGAAAGAACTATCAGAGATGAAAGAACATTCATTATTGAAAGACATAAGGGTTTTAATCCTCACTGAACTGTCTACCACTTGTGTAACACGGAGTGAACACATAACAGCTTTGGTGAGGATGTCACTGCAAAAGTCTAACAGAACAAAAACATAGGTGATAATTCCTATTGCACCAAAGTTGTTGGTGACAAAAGCAGAAATGACTTCAGCTAAATTAAAAGTTTATTGGTAAGATATCAGGGAACTCCTAGAAGTTTTAGGAAGGTGGGAAGTAAAATGGGCAGGAACCGAAAGAAGCCGTGTGCAACCGCAGTCTGACCTCACTAAGTTTTGTGGAGCAGTGGATGGTTATTGCAGAGTCTCTGCCACAGCAACTGCAAACGGTCCCTACACCTTTGAGTAACTCCCTCAAGATTCAGTTTTGTAGGCAGATGGACAAACCTACGTACCCTGGCTGTCCCTTACTTAGTTTCTACGGGACAAAAGACAGGTCTATCTGATGCCCCATTCCCCAGACTTTGATAGAGAGAGCTGAATCCTAGCTCCCTCTTATCTTGAGTCTCCCAAACTAAGAGACATGTTCAGATGCTGGACAGACTGCTACCACACATCTCCCTCACAGCACATCACAGATTAAAGGAAGTCGTATTAAAAGAAGTGCTTTGGTAAAAGTACCTGACACTTAGCATGTATTCAATGAACATAATCTGTATGATTCTTTTTCCTTGTATTCCATTCAGATTTTTACATATAGAATGGGGATTGTTATTTGCATGTTAATTATAAGAAAATTGAGATATATGTAGAGTTTTTGACCTAGGACCTATGCCACATGGCAAATTGATGATGGACCTAGGAAAGACCTGCTGCTGAGAAGTACTTAGACCTTCTTACATCAGGGAGAGGGAGAAAAAAAATAAATGAAAACTTTCATGTGATTCTCCCATTTGAGGACAGAAGGGAAGGAATGGCCTTCCCCGCCCCCACCATTCGATTGGAATTCAGATTGAATTATTTAGTTTCAGCTTTTACTCCTCAATGCTTATTCAGTGGAGTCCCAGACTTCTTTTAATGAGTAGTATAGCAGGATAGCAGGAAGAGAGGGTTAAAATTCAGTTGTAATGCCACTGACTGGTGAGTGAGTCCCAGGGTTGGTTCATAGGTGTACTTGCAAAATCTCCAAATTCCAACTATTTCCTAGATTATCTTAGGTGTTTGGAGTTAGATGATAAATCTCACCTCAATCTACCATTGTTGAAGAATAATTTATTCTTTACTGGCATTTAAAATGTCCAATTATCTTAATGGCAAAATGTGGAAGTAAGAAAGAGAAAGGAGGAATTACTTACATAACAGCCATTTATTTCCTACTAAGGTTTTATTGTACAGACATATATAAATATCAGTTCATTTTAGTGTAATGATGCCTTAAATTAATATATTAAATTATTATGTCCATTTCAACTATCCCAGGAACTATATATTCAAATAGTAATATATGTATTAAACCATAGTCCTTCTCTGACGGAAAGTAAAATGTATCATTCTTTTTTTTCATAGTAATAAGCACTGAGAAGTGGTCAGCATTTCTTTGTATGGCATCTCTTAACTTCCACCCTGTGCTATGAGGTAACTAGATGCCACTCCTGGTCTTTGTGTTTCCTGCTAGGCTCTAGTGTGGTTGCTGATGTCCCAAAGCTATTATTACTTTATGTGACCAGTGTTCTAAGGGACACTGTATTCCCTTGCTAACAAATGCTCTTCTTCTCTATTGTCTGTCACAGACAGTTATCCAGTTTCCTCAGTGCCTAAAGCACATTGGGAAGAAATCTCTGCTTTCTTTAGTAATATACTCCAAGGATCCATCCTAGAAGTCCATTTCTTATGCCCTATTATGTTATAAATCTTGATAAGCAGGTCTTCCATTTTTTATGAGTAACTGTCTCTCCCTTAAGGAACCTGCATTTGCAGGCCTTAACTCAATAGACTTAAATTTCATCTACAACAGTGTTCCAAATTGTTCCCTCTCCTTCCATTTCTGTCACCTCCATATATACTAAACATACTCTCAGTAATGAGGCCCTCTTACTGTCCCTTTCTTAACTGGATCCTTGATTCCTTGTGCAAATAAATATGTGGAACCCCTTGGAATTCCAGTGATGCACATGGCTTACACAGAAGCCAGAACCCTGTTACGTCCCATATCCTATAGCCTGATAAACATCTGATAAGCCTGCCTCATTATAAGGATGTTTAGGGGGTTTTCTGGGTGTTTGTTTTGGTAACTCTCTATTACAGTTCTTTATGAAAAAACAGTTGCTTTCTCATTTAGAAGAGACCCTTGAGGCAATGTTGTTCAATAGACCTTTCCACAATGAAGATGTAAATGTTCTACATCTCTGCAGTTCACAACAGTAGCCACTAGCAACCTGTGACCATTGAGTACTCAATGCATTCCCAGTATTGTTGAGGTGCTCACATTTTAATTGTTTAATTCTAAGTAGCATAAGTAATTTAAATAACTACATATGGGTAGTGTATTGTCCATCTCCATTGGACAATACAGTTGAAGAAAAGATTAAGAGCAGAAAATTCTCATCCTCAGTTCCATTAGATATGGCTTCTAAATTTTAAAATCGTATACCTACTGAAGCAACAGTGAAGGATAAGGCAAACAAACTTTAATTTAGGTAGGTCCCTAACAACATTAAATCACAAATGAAAGCAGGAAACAAAATAAATAGAAGACAATCAGATTGCCAGAAAGACTGTCAACAACCCATAATTCGAACCACACACTGTCGATAAAACTAAAGAAATGACTATTTGGGTTTCATGTCACTATGCAGAACATGAGACAATTAGGAGAAACTGTTTCAAGTACTAAAATAATTTGATCTTGAAGTGTAATGGGTAGAAGTAATTGCCTTGGCTGGCAGGCATCTATCTAATGTTCTGATTTTAATGTCTTAAATACAAGGCATGCAAGCGCTAAAGCCAGTTTTAAATAAATCCACTTTTTTTTCTTCCTTTGGGTTTCAGACACATTTTGAATGGAGAGATGAAAAAGAACATGGTAGCAAAGGTATTACAGACCACCACATGACCTGAACATAAAGCCAAAGTAAAACTAAAACATACATAAACTCATAAAGGAGCAATTGCTTATCCCTATCCACAGCATTTTCAGATGTTCCTCAATAAATATTATTTGTTAGAATCATTTTAAATTTAAAGCTGAGGTCACATTACTTTGAAATGTTGAAGTGGAGAGATACAAGCAATTTAAGTATTGAAATCTGGGGCTCTGGTGTATGCCTGGGACACTAGCTTTGTTTTTGATAACTAAAGAAGAGCTATGCTAATTTTTCTTTTTATAAATTTTGTCATTGCCACCATAATAGCTCTGGGGTGCTGTGAGAATTAGGTGCTTTTGAGCTTGAAATTCATTATGTCCTTAGTAATTTTTATGTGGCAGGAAATTATAGATATGGTACATTGTAAAGTGTTACATGGAAAAGGGGTTAGCAGTGGGAATAAAGAAAGGGAAAGATCAAGCAAGCCAGGTGGCTTTGTTTGCTCTATCGTTGTCCTTATTGACTTAGTTGCATTGTTTTTGAATCCCAAGGGAAAGTGAGAGCATGTAAAGGCTGTGAGCAGGGGAAGTATTATTCACAGCTATTTGTAGTTCTTCAGAGGTTAATTGATGAGAGAGACCTCAGTTCTTAGAATCCAAAATGCAAAGAAAGCAAAATATCATAATCCTTGAAGGATAATGATAGCCAACCCTTAATTTTGGAGCTAGAAATTCTGCTTAAAATATATATTTCTAAATATTATGCTTTGATTTTCTATTTAATGAAAACAGCAGTCACATGATGTACAAAATATTAGGCAGCATGGTATAATGAACGTATTTGCTTCAGAGTTAGACGTACACGAGTTTTGACACCACTCAATAATTATTTGTTGGAAATCCTTGAGAAATTTACTTAAATTCTTTGAGTCTCAGTTTACTGTGCTGTAAAACAGGGCCAGACACCACTTTTACAGGCTTATTCTGAGTCTTAAAAGAT
The DNA here is from genome assembly GCF_047675955.1 of Chlorocebus sabaeus. Lineage (NCBI taxonomy): Eukaryota > Metazoa > Chordata > Mammalia > Primates > Cercopithecidae > Chlorocebus > Chlorocebus sabaeus. The sequence continues at coordinate 45,741,532 of NC_132919.1, forward strand.
AAAATATCAAAAGCACATTGCTGAGCCATACTAGGCACTGAACCAAGGTTAGTTTCTTCTTTTTCTTTCCTTTTTTTTTTCCCCCGCTCCCTGTTCTCTGTCCTCTAGACCCAAGCCCAGTGGAGATCAAGTTATTTGAGAGAAATGCATAATTTGTTATTCTAGTCAGGGCTGTTGCTCTAAAGTGTTGCCTTCTTGCCTAGCTTGGTGAATCAAGCTATAGCAACTAAAAAGAAAGCTGAAGGTCTCATTAATCAATTTCTTCTTAAAGCAAGAAGCTAGGAGCAGCCCTAAGCAGCCAGCCATGCTAGCTTTCCCCTTCAGCTCGTGGAACCAAGACTGAAAGGCAAAGTAAATTGTGCTGACAGCCTCCAAAAGCACTTATACCAGGCTTCCCAAACCCTAGATATTCAAAGAGCAGCTCATCAAACATTTAAAAAATTATTTTTTATTTGACAATAATTGTATATATTTATAGGTATATAGTGATGTTTGGGTACAAATAATATATAGCTATCAGATCAATTATTATCCATCGTCTCAAACATTTATCATTTCTTTGTATTGGGAACATTCAATATCCTCCTAGCTATCTAAAACTATACATTAATATATTAATATTACTGTTAATCATAGTTATCCTACAGTAGAATTGAACACTAGAATTTATTCCTCCTATCTAGCTGTAATTTTGTATCCATTAATAAGTTTCTCCCTATCCTTTCCTTCCCTATATCCTTCTCAGGTTATAGTATCCTCTGTTCTACTTTTTAAAATTTATCATATGAGTGAGAACATGCAGTATTAAACTTTCTCTTCCTAGCTTTTTAGTTTGATATAATCCCATCCATATATTTTAACTTTGTTCCCTGTGCTTTTCAGGTTTTATTCATAAAATCTTTTCCCAAACTAATGCCTGAGATGTCTGCTCTATGTTTTTCTTCAGTGATTTTTATCATTTTGGGTCTCACATTTAGGACTTTGATCCATTTTGATGTGATTTTTGTATAGAATGAAGGGTGGAAGTCTAATTTCATTCTTCTGCGTATGGATATCATATCCACCTTTCCCTGTGCCATTTATTAAAGAGACTGTCCTATCCCCAAACAGTGTTCTTGGCTGTAGATATATGGAGATTAATTTCTGAGTTCTGTATTCTGTTCCATTGTTCTGTGTCTGTTTTCAGGTCAGTCTATACTGTGTTGTTTACTACAGTTTGGTAACGTATCTCAAGGCCTAGTAGTATGCTATCTCTAGTTTTTGTTTTTGTTTTTGTTTTCTTTTTTGCTCAGCATTGCTTTGTCTATTTGCTGTCATTTATGATTCTACAATAATTTTAGATTCTTTTATGAAGATTGTTAATGGTATTTTGATAGAAATTGCATTGAATCCATATATTGCTTTAGGTAGTATTGCCACTTTAAAAATATTAATAATTCTTTTGAATCATGAGCATGAGATGTCTGTTCATTTGTTTACATTTTCTTGAACTTCTTTCATCAGCGTTTTATAGTTGTCGTGTAGAGGTCTTTCATCTCTTTGGTTAAATTTATTCCTAGGTTGTTTTTTTTTTTTTTTTTTTGTAGCTATTGTAAGAGATTGCTTTACTGATTTCTTTCTTGATTAATTACTGTTATACAGAAATGCTTCCGATTGTTGTATATTAATTTTGTATCCTGCAACTTTACTGAGTTTATCAATTCAGATAGTTTTATAGCATCTTTAAGTATGTGTGTGTGTGTGTCTGTGTGTGTGTGTGTGTGTGTGTATGTCATCTGCAAACAGGGACAGTTTGGCTTGCTTCTTTCTAATTTGGATGCCTTTTATTTCTTTCCCTTGCCTAGTTGTTCAGGCTAGGACTTTCTATACTGTGTTGAATAAAAGTAGTGAAAGTGGGCATCCTTGTCTTGTTCTAATTATTAGAGAAAAAGCTGAAAGCTTTTCCCCACTTTGCAAAATGTTACCTGTGGGTTTGTCATGAATGCCTTTGTTATGTTTAGGTGCTTTCCTTCTATACCTAATTTATTAAGAGTTTTTATCATGAAGGTGTATTGAATTTTGTCATAATATTTTCTGTGTCTGTTGAGATGATCCTATAGTTTTTGTTCTTCATTATAGCAATGTGATATATATTATTTATTAGTTTGCATAAGTTGAACCCATCCTAACATTCCTGGAATAAGTCCCACTTGATCATGGTGCATTTCCTTCTACATAAGTTGTTGCTAATATTTTGTTAAGGATTTTTGTGTCTATATTCATCAGGGATATTGGCCTGTAGTTTGTATGTGTGTTTGTTCTTGTCTGGTTTTAGTATTAAAGTTATGGTGATCTTGTAGAGTATGTTAGAAAGCATCCTCTCTGCTTCATTTTTTTGAAGCAATTTGAGAAGAATTGTTATTAATTCTTTAAAAGTTTGGTAGAATTCAGTGGTGGAACCATCAGGTCCCTAACTCTTCTTTGTTGTAAGAGTATTCATTGCTGATTCAATATTGTTACTTATGGTTCATCTGTTCTGGTTTTCTACTTCTTGGGTTCAATCTTGGTAAGTTGCAAATGACCAGAAATGTACCCATTTCCTTTAGGTTTTCAAATGTATTGCTGTGTATTTCTTTATGGTAGTCTCCAATGAGCTTTTGTATTTCTGTGTTAGCCACTGTAATGTCTCCTTTTTTGTTTCTGATTTGTTTGGTTCTTCTCTCTTTTTGTCTGTCTCATTTCCTTTCTTTATTTTATTTTTTGAGACAGGGCCTGAGTGCCCAGGCTAAAATGCAGAAGTATGATCATGACTCATTGCAGCCTCAAATTCCTGGGCTCAAGCAATTCTCCTACCTCAGCCTCCCAAGTAGCTGGGATTACAGGCACATGTCACCACACCTGGCTAAGTGTGTGTGTGTGTGTGTGTCTGTGTTTGTAGAGATTGGATTGTTTGTAGAGACTGGATTTCACCATATTACCCAGCTGGTTTTAAACTCTTGGACTCAAGCAATCAGCACTCCTCAGCCTCCCAAAGTGTTGGGATTACAGGTGTCAGCCACTACACGTGGCCATTTATTTTTTCTTAATTGTTGTTGTTAATGGTTTGACAACTTTGTTCATTGTTTCAAAAAATCAACTTTTTGTTTTGTTGATCTTTTGTAATTTTCTAGGCACAATTTTTTTTTAAATTTCTGCTCTGATTTTTATATTTTTTCCTTCTCCCAATTTTGGGGTTTGGTTTGTTCTCACTTTTCTAGTTTCTTGAGGGTACATTGTTAGGTTGTTAATTGAAATCTTTCTAGTTTTTGTTGTAGCCATTCATTGATATGAACTTGCTTCATAATATTACTTCTTTGTGTTTTACATGTTCTGGTGTGTTGTGTTTCTATTTTCATTTGTTTCATAGAATTTTTAAATTTTTATTTTTAATTTCTTCCTTTACCCATTGATTATTGAATCATGTTGTTTAATGTATTCATATACTGCTGAATGTTCATCTTGTTACTGATGTCTAATTTTATTTCATTGTGGTCAGATAAGATACTTAATAAATTTCATTTTTTAAAAAGTTTTTTGAGACTTAATTCTGTGTTCTAGCATATAGTCAATCTTGGAGAATATTCTACGTACTGATAAAAGGAATATGCATTCTGTAACTATTGGATAAAATATTCTTTCAATGTATATTAGATCCATTTGGTCTAGGTGCAATTTTAATCTGATATTTCTTTGTTGATTTTATGTTTCAGTGATCTGTCCCAATGCTGTGTGGAGTGAAGACCCCAAGTAATTTTGTATTTTGGTTTATCACTCTCTTTAGATCTAATAATATTTGCTTTATATAGTGGGGTGCTGTGGCATTGGGTGCATATATATTTACAATTGTTATATTCTTTTGCTGCATTTATTGTTATTATTATATGATGTCAGTTTTATATCTTTGTACAGCTTTTAACTGGAAGTCTGTTTTGCCTGATGTAATTATAGCTTCTGGTGCTTGCTTGTGGTTTTGTTTCCATGGAATATCTTCTCCCATCTCCTAAGTTTCAGTCTATGTATGTCTTTAAAGGTGAGGTGAGTTTCTTGTAGGCAGCATATAGTTGTGTGGTTTTTCTTTAATCCATTCAGCAAGTCTGTAGTCTTAAATGAGGAATTCATTCAATTTACATTCAAGGATATTATTAATAGGTGAAGATTTACTCCTGTCATTTTATTGTTGTTTTCTGGTTATTTTCTATATGCTTTGTTCTTTCCTTCCTTTCTTATTGCTTGGTTTATTTTTGTGGTTGGATGGTTTTCTATAGTGATAAGCTTTGATTTCTTTCTCTTTGTCCTGTTTGAGCTCTACAATTAAGTTTTATGCTTTCACATGTTTTCATTATAGTGGTTATTATCTTTTCACTTCCAGATGTAAGTTTTTTTTTTTTCTTTTTTTTTTTTTTTTTGAGATAGAGCCTTTGCTCTGTTCCCCACACTGGAGTGGTGCAATCGTGGGTTACTGCAACCTCTGCCTCCCGGGTTCAAGTGATTCTTCTGCCTTGGCCTCCTGAGTGGCTGGGACTACAGGCGTGTGCTGGCTAATTTGTGTATTTTTAGTAGAGACGGGATTTTACCATGTTGGCCAGGCTGCTCTCAAACCCCTGACCTCAGGTGATCTCCCCGCCTCAGCCTCCCAAAGTGCTGAGATTACAGGTGTGAGCCACCACACCCAGCCTATAAGACGTTCTTGAGCATTTCTTGTAAGGCTAGCCTAGTTGATAAATTCCCTCAATTTCTGCTTGCCTGTAAAAATTTTATTTCTCATTTCTTTCTGAAGGATGGCTTTCTGGGTATAATATTCTTGTTTTACAGCTTTTTTTCTTTCTTTTTTTTTTTTTTTTTAAGTTTCAGAACTTCGAATATATAATTTCATTCTCTCCTGGCCTTTAAGGTTTCTGTTGAGAAATCTACTGTTAGACTAATGAAGGTTCCATTATATGTGACTTGATGCTTTTCTCTTTCTGATTTTGAAATAATTTCTTGGTCTTCGACTTTTGACAACTTGACTATAATATACCTCAGAGAGGACTTATTTGGGTTGAGTCTATTTTTAGTACTTTCAGCTTCCTGGACATGGATGTCTCTCTCTTTCTCAAGACTTGAGAAGTTTTCTGCTATTATTTTATTCAACACATTTTACTCACCATTTCCCTTCTCTTCTCCTTCTGGAATATCCATAATATGAATATTTGTTCACTTAATGGCATCACATAAATCCTACAGGCTTTTTTCATTCTTTTAAATTCCTCTCTCTTTCTCTCTCCCTCTCTCCCCCACCTGCCCCTCTCAATATGTCTGCCTGTGTTATTTCAAAAGAACTGCCTTGAAGTTCTGAAATTCTTCCTTCTGCTTGGTCTAGTTTGTTGTTGAAGCTCTCAGTTGTATTTTTTTAAATTTCATTCATTAAAATCAGATCTAGAATTTTTGTTTTGTCCTTTTAATGATATCTATCACTGTTGAATTGCTCATTTAAATCATAAATTATTTTCCTGATTTCTTTGAATTATTTGTATCCTCTTGTATCTCACTGTGTTTTTTAAGGTTATTATTTTGAATTCTTTTCCAGACAACTTCATATATTTCCTTATTATTGGAATCTATTACCGGAGAATTATTGTTTTTCTTTGGAGGTGGTATGTCTCCTTGCTTTTTCATGGTTTATGTGTTCCTATGTTGATTTTAATGCATCTGAAGTAAAAGACACCCCTTCCAATTATATGAAGTAGGTTTCATAGGGGAATTCTTATTTGTATGAATATGTCTTGGAGTATTTCTTTGGTGGGATGTGTTGGCCTTGATTCTAGGTAAATGCAGTAGTGTAGTCTCCATGTAGTTTCTTCACCTGTAATCCACATTAGTGGCATTTATGAGTTTCTCAGTGGCCCAGGCTGAGAGAATTTATGGTGATGATGGTGCAGCTTTGCCAAAATGGGGCTCACTGGGCTGTTCTCAGGTTGGAGTATGTGTGTGCACATGGTATCTTAGTTAACTTAGAGTCTGGCTTGACAAGACTGTGACTACAGGCCTTTTACTCTGGGAGCAATGCACACACAATTGCTCAGCTGGCCTAGGAGCATGACTACCAAGAGCGGCTTCTGGGGCTATGTCTCAGTTCCAGGAGGCAGGCATTCAGCTCCTTTGTTAGCCTGAGGTCATGCCCACCAGGAGAAAGCCTGTGAAGCTGTTTCTTAGATCTGATATGTGGGCACATAGCTGCTCAGCTGGCCTGGGAAGCATGTCTGGTGAGCGTGACTCATGGGGCTATTTCATAGGTCCATGATGTGGACACAGGCTGCTTAATTGTCCTGGGTACATGTCTACCAGAAACAGCCCATGGGACTGTTTTTCAGGCTAGGACATGAATGTACAGCTGCTTGGCCGGCCTGGGGGCATGTCTGCTAGGGGTAGCCCCTAGGGTTATTTCTCAGGTTTAGTACATGTGTACAGGGTTGCTTGACTAACCTACAGGTGCTTCTACTAGAAGGAGACACAGGGCTCTTTCTCAGGCATGGGAAGGCACAGGGCTATTTCCCTGCACAACTTCTTGTCTGGCCTGGGGTCATTTCCGCAGGCATAGCCTATGGGGCTGCTTTGTAGGCCTGGGACATGGGAGTGCTGTTGCTCAACCAGCCTGGTGGCATGTCTGCTGTGAGTGGTCTGTTTCTCAGGTCTGAAACAAAAGTGCAAGGCTGCTTGACAAACTCAGGGGTGTGTCTACCAGGGGAGCTCATAGGTCTGTTTCTAGGTTTTGGATGTGGGCTCTTGGCTGGTTCCAGGATTAGGGGTATGACCACCAGTAGCTGCCTGTGGGGCTGTTTCTCAGGCCCTTATTTCTGCACAAGGCCATTGGATAGGCTAGGGGTGTATCTGCAGGGCACAGGGATACTACAGAGCTGTTCTCAAGTCCTGAAAATGGGTGACTAGATTCCCCCCTGGCTTAGGGGATATATCAGTTACTCAGAGCCTCTGGGAGCACTCGTGTTTGGGAGAGGGGATGCAGTAGTTTGGTCAGCTCAAGGGCAGGTTCACCCTGGTCAGGACTGGCAGACTGTTCCTCAGGCCAAAATTGCAGCAACAGGATTTGTTTCCTTTCTATGCAGGACCAGAGTTGCAGTGAATCCTGTGCGCAAGCTCTGTGCAGCTGGGATTGTGGATTTTTTTTTTTTTTTAAGATGGAGTCTTACTCTGTTGCCCAGGCTGGAGTGCAGTGGCACGATCTCGGCTCACTGCAAGCTCCACCTCCCGGGTTCACACCATTCTCCTGCCTCAGCCTCCCGAGTAGCTGGGACTATAGGTGCCCATCATCACGCCCAGCTAATTTTTTGTATTTTTAGTAGAGACTGGGTTTCACCGTGTTAGCCAGGATATTCTCAATCTCCTGACGTCGTGATCCACCCTCCTCGGCCTCCCAAAGTGCTGGGATTACAGGCGTGAGCCACCGCACCCAAACTGAGATTGTGGAATTTAAGCACTTGTATAGGCTTGTCATAATGAAGATGGAATCTCTGTGCTAGAGAGGTGCAGGGGCTATTGGCTTCAAAGTAGGACACATTCCAAAGGTGACTCTGCTCTCAAGGTGGCACTATCCTGCAGCAGCTTGGCTCACAGGCAGTGAGTTGGAGGTGGGGAGTGCACACTTTGTGCTCCTAATCCAGGGCAATGCAGCTGTGTTAAGCTGTGCTCAGTTTCTCTTCAAAATAGGAGACAGTGAAAGTCTCCTGTTATAAGGACTGTAGATGCTTACAGTGATAATGGAAGCTGGTGGGAATCTTCTGCTGACCTTTTCACCACAACAGGAAGTTTCTCCTGAGTCCAGGTAGACCTGATCTAGGCTGAAAAGGTGGAGTTGCAGAGGTCGGGTACTTCCACACTGCACTACTGGACTTCTAATCACCACAGGTGTATCTCCCCTTCCCCACTGCACTCTAGCACGCTCCTTTCAACACTCCAGTCAAATCTTAGCTGTTTATTTGTTGCCTTTGTTTTTACTTGTGGAGGACGTTGAATGCCGGGTATCTGTAGTCAGCCATCTTGCTGACATCACTGTCCCCTCATCAAGCTTTTATTAAACCTCTCAGTGCTTTTTATAAAGCATTCTCATTCCATTCCTGGAGTGGAGGCTCTCTGTCTTCCCAAAGAGAGGAAAATAATACATGCTTCTCTCTGCCAAACATTCTGTGGAATAGCATTCTAGCTTCCTGGTGTCTTCCCTTTATCTGCGCAGTTTCACATAGCCCTTGGTCCCTTCATAATCGTGGTGATAGTGACAAGTATACTACAACCAGCATCTATTGTAAGTGATTTCAGGATACCTGGATAGGTGGTTTATATGCTTTACTTCTCAAATATATAGGATATTAGATGGATGTCTGTTTTACGTGGGAGTAAATCTGAGCCTTACAGTTTAATTTGCACTTTTATATAGTTAGTATACTGCAGAGCTGAATCTCACATCTCAATCTGAAATCCAAGTCCATGTTCTCATTCTACTGTCATTTCTAGTCTTTTCCGCCATAATGTTGGCTTCTGAAAATCAGATCCCCTAATTGATTGGGGTTGGAGTTAACAGTTAAGATAGGATGACATCCTCAGAAAAGATAAGGATACATTATGGGACAGTGGACAGAATTAGAAAAAGTAAATAATTAAAAGTCTTGTCTCTTCAATGCAATCTTGAAAATCTCTCTCCCTCTGCTTTTTTTCTGAGCCATCCTGCTCTCATCTATAAATGTAGCTGATAACCTCTGTCCTACCTACTACAGAAGTTTGTTGGGAGAATCTAATAAGATGTTTTATAAAAAAACTATTTAAAAAAACTATACAACCATATGCAATTGGGTGTCATTATTAAAATTAGATGTTTTTACATTTTAATCCTCCCTTTCCCTGGGATGGGACATTCTGCATCCTCCACAGATTATATTGAATAGAAGTATGCCTTTTTTCTTGTTTCATTTTCAATCATAAGAAATCTGTTTTGACCATGAAGCTAGAGGCCATTATAAAAGGACTGAAAGGACTGTGGAACTTTGTATCTTGGCAAACTTAGATTTGACAACTCCATCGGTTACTTGTACGTCACTGCTGCATGTATTTATGTAATCAGTGTCTTATTCTAGTTTCTGTAATGAGACTAACACTATTCCCTCTTTCATGGAATTTTTGTTAGAATTAATGTGATAACCTTGCAAAACACCCTGCTGTGTGCTCTTAAACAATAAGGTTATTAGCTGTTGAGCCTCACTGAGGTGACCTGGGAAAACTGTGTACTAAACAGGAGGACAGCTTCCTTGATATTATAAAGGACCTTCCATTGTCTAAATGCATGATTTAAGGAACTATGTTGAAACTAATGCAAGCCCAGTTGCATCAGATAACAGGTGGGTTTTTTTTAAAAAAAAAAACGAATGCCCAGGCCCCACATGGGGATTCTGTTACTGCAAATCAGTGGTGATCCTCCGTAATATGAATTTGAAATAGGCATCTAAGGCAATTCTTAAACTAAACTTGAGAAGAACCATGTTCTTCAATAATAAGACTGATTTTTTGACATTGATGTTTGTAGTGCTGTTTAATATGTCTCATACTGATGAAACTTTAGGGAATAATAAATATGCTAATCAATGGCTTATAAATCACTGTAAGAAGATTTTGAACCTATAACGGAACTTATCAGTTTTCAGAATCAGTGGGAGTTAACATAAAACTTATTTTTACCTCATGGTTTCTTGAGGTCTTAGAAGCCGATTTTGTGAACAATTTCCCCTTCACCTCTTTGGTCTTGTTGGAAAAATGAAATTCGTCAAGACACAACAGATCCTTGTTACTTCTGCAGTCAGCCCCTCACTTTTATATGCATGATGACTTATGAGGAACAGCGAAGGTTACTATGGAAACCATGACTCTTTTTTAGTTGATTGACAGTTTCCACTTACGTAGCTCCTTTGGTAGTGTGAGTTAAAGCAATAAAAATAGTGTAAAATAGGAATAAGGTTTTCCAAGCCTTGAAATTAAATGTGTCTCAAGTTGACATACTCAGTAAATGACAGCAAGGAAAAATTCACTTCAATTTATCCTTACTCCTGCTTTATTGCTCACCTATTCTTTACTTTTTCTTTGCAAAGTAACAGTATTTAATGAAAGACATGGATTTGCATCTTTTCACTGTAGGCTCCTGACCACCCTCATATCCTTGAGAGTCTAAAAGATAATTAGCAAGGCATGAAGTTTCTCTCACTATTTTCTTGTGTTAACTAAAATCTTTTTATAACTCCTCAGAAAAACTTCCCCTTTGCCCAGGATCCCAGTAAGTTAGTAGGATGACAAGGGTGAATGTATTCATTTCCTTGGGCTCATGTAACAAATTATCATAAACTGGTGACTTAAAAAGCCATAAATTTATTCCCTCACAGTCCTGGACACCAGAACTCTGAAAGTGACATGTTAGCCAGGTTTTTTTTTTTTTTTTTTTTTTTTTTCTTTCTGGGTACTATAAGGGAGAATTCATTCCATGCCTTTCTGCTAGTTTCTTGCAACTATTGGCAATCCCTGGTGCCACTGGGCTTGTAGACACAGTCCCTGCCTCAGTTGTCACATCAACTGACACAGTGTATGTTTTCTTTCTTGCCCTACTCCTATAAAGACACTTGTCAGTGGAGCAAAGGCTCATACAAATTAAGTATGATCTCATCTAGATATTCTTAACCTAATAATATATGCAAAGACCCTTTACCCAAATAAGGCCACATTCACAGGTTACAGGTAGACATACCATTTCGAAGGTCTACCATCTGACTCAATACAGTGAGTCATCTGGAACTTCCCAGGATGCAGGGCTTAGGAGGACACTTGATATCAATGCAGGGGGTGGGGGGAAGTAAAAGAACTAGTAGAAAAAAATAAAGTAGTACTAGGACAAAGCAGGGACTGAGAAACCAAGGAAAAAGAGGCACAATGGAAAGTCTCAACAATTTCTTGACCATTAGCCAATATTCACTTAATACTCACACACATTTTTGCCATGTACTAGAATCTAACCTAGGCATCTGTAAACACACACATTAACACTTTCCTTTTGCTAACTTTTCATTGAGGAATAAAAACACCTTTTAAAAAGGGAATTATAAGTAAATAAACAATGAAACATCTCTTTCATGTGCATTTTCTCACCCACCTGTCCCTTCAACTCTATTTTGTTAGGAATTCAATGAGCTAACATAGCAAATCATCCCAAGGTGCATATGTGAGTTCTCATAAGATCAACTTGGTTTCCAATATTAAGTCTCATGTCAGATCATATTTCATATCATAAATACAATTTAACTTTGGGCTTTGAAAATAAGGTGACTGGTAGTATGCGACAGAAGAAATAGCACAGAGTTTGTCAGGGAAAACGAACACTCTTCCTGAAAGTGCTACCACTGGGGACTTGAATGTGCTATTTTTTATCTCTACCCCCTTAAATATAAAATAAAAAATATTGAATTAGATTTATTGTTTTAATATTTAAAGATCTAACCCCCTTTTAAAAGTACAGAGAAGAATGACTAAGAATACTCACTTATGGAGCTAAATTAAAAATAATAACTATCCATTTATAGTTATTTCATGATATGTCAGAAACTGTTCATGTTTTTTATTTATATTAACTAATGTAATCCTCACCAAAAGTTCATGTAATCCAGATATAGAAACTGAAATATGGGGAGGTTGAGTGCTACAGGTTATAAATATAGCCTGGGATTTAGATCTGAAAAACTTGACTCTAGAGTCTTTGGACTTCATCAGCTTACTACGGTTCCTCACATATTTTAACATATTTGCTTCAGATATTTTTGTTTTAAAAATTAAATTAGAAATTTCTGTTTCATTCTCCAGAGAAAAGTAATATCATGAATGCGGATTGTGTTTCACTGGTGGACATTTGAGCTTTTTTATTACAAATGATTTTATCAACATTTTTTACACACTCCCTTCTGTATATGTACAAGGTATTTTCCTAGAAATGGAATTGCAGGGCAAAGTATATTTACATCTTCATATTTATTAAATATTGCCAAACAATTTTCCAAATGTTGATAAACATTTATTCTACCAGAATCAAGGTATAAATGTCACTGTTTTATATCCTTAGCAATATTGAATATTACTTAATTTTTAAAATGCGTTTTATGTTTGCGCATCCCTAATTATTGGTGACACTGGATACTTTTTCATAAGTTGATTGGCTATCTCTATTTTTATTTTTATGAGTTGTCCTTTCACAATTTTCCTCTATTTTTCTTTGTAATCGTTTTCCTTTTCTTAAATATTTGTAAGTGTAATCGATAGCTTTTTGGTTTTATGTTTTGCAAACATCTCTTAACAATCTGTTTTTTGACTTTTAATTTTGTTTATTCTCATTCTTAATAGTAGTTTTACTTTCATTGTGATCAAATTTTATAAGGCTTTTCTTTATGCTTTCTGATTTTTGTGTTTTGTTTTCACATTTCTTTTATGCCTCAAGATACTAACCATATTCCTACATATCTCTAATTTTTGTTTCTCACATTTAAATGCATACATCTTCTGAGATTTATTTTTTATATAGCGTGTTACAGGGAGATTTAAGGCCAAGTGTACCAATGGTACTACTTATTGAGTAACCTTCAGTCTCTAAATTAAATTCAAATACCTCCTGTACTCTCAAAAAGTTCTCATATATGCTGTAATCTGTTTCTGAAACTCCTATTCTGTCATCCTGATCTATTTACTTATTCCTATGCCAAGACCACATTGTATTAATTAGTAAAGCTTCATATATTTTCTTTCTCTATGGTGAGACCAGCCCTCTTCCTCATTTCCTTCTTCAGAATTACTTCAGATACTGTTTTAACGTTGTTCTTCCATAAGTATTTAAAAATTAGTCTATTATATTTAATGAATAATTTTCTTCAAATTTTGCTACAACTAGAATTAAATGTATGCATTAATTGAGAGACAATATCTATATATTTGCAATTGATGTATCAATCCATTACCTAAGGTTATCTCACCTTGCAATCAGGTTTTATTTCAGTTAAATAAAACACAGTTTTATTATTCTATACATTATATCTATGCTGTTATAGTTATTTGGGGATCATAAGCCATTAAAGTATTTGCTGCTTTTAATCTTTAGCATCCAAGATTATTCTGGGCAGTGATATCTAGCTGACAGATGGAAGAAGAGACCAAGTAATGACTGAAAGGATTTTATAGGCTAGATTCAGGAGTGGTGCACGTTTGGCAGAACCCGACCACATGGCCTCACATAACTGCAATGAATGCTGGGAAATTTGATCCACCTGGGTGCCCAGAAAGAAAAACATGGGTTTGGTAGGCACAATTTATGCTTAGCCGCTTTAGAGAAGTTCCCTTCAATCCCTATTTAACTAAGAATTATGTTAGTCAATATTTCAAATGCTTTTATCTTAGCCTATTGAGATAATGTTGTTCATTTTCTCTTTTCATCTGTAAGGAGGTAAATTTCACCAACAGATTTTTCTCATTTTGAACCATTCTTAAAACACTTATATGTGAAGTATTTCATCAATACATTGTTGAATTTCATTTCCTAATACTTTAAGATTTTTTTACTTTGGTTAGTGTCAGTTTTTCTTCCTTGAATAGTACTTGTTTGGATTTGTTGTTAATGAGGCTTACCTCATAAAATACATCGAGGAACTCTCTTATTCTATTTGTTGAAACAATGTAGATACAACAATACATACTGTGAAATCAAGGTAAACCTTAACAGTTACTCACTATTTAGGTTATCTCTTATGATGGAATATTTTATTATCACTACTGATTGAATTTATTTTATTTTTAATGATTTAGTACAAGATTTTTTTTCTCATTCATGTCGATTAAATTTTTTTATTTGTTAGTTTCTGTTTTTATATTTCCTTCCTTTAGTCTCCTTTGAATTACTATTTCATAGATGTATATTTTTTGAGTTGAAAGCTTAATTCATCTTTATAAAATTCTTGATCTCTATATTTTAAAGACTATAACTTCCCTATAAGTATTGCTTTTGGTGTATGCTATACTTTTTAATGGCAAATTTTATTGTGTGTCTTAAATTGTATACTTTTAATTATGATTTTGTTTTACCCATATGTTTTGTAAACCTAGTTTTAAAAAATGGTTGTAATGTATTTTCTCTGTAATCAGAGAAAATTGGCTGTGGAATAAATTTTGGTAGTTACTTGAGGTTTTCCTTGACATCTTCATGAATGTTTTTAAATTCTATGTATGGCTGAAAAATGTATGTTTTTATTGGTGTGTGTTTAAAATTAAATTACTATTTTATGTGATATTAATATCCCAAAAGCAGCTATTATTATTGTAATATTAGTGTGACATATTTTTCTATGTGAATTTCTTCTGGATATGGTTCTTACAAGTACACATTGATGAATTTTTTTATTCTTCTATTTGAAATAATAAGTATTTGTCTCTAGAATAAATATGTTAATATATTAACAATAGTTCTAATGAAGTTAGGTTGTTTGGGTTTCTTACATCAGTTGTTTGTTGTTTCTCAAAGGTTTTCCTAGTTCATTTTATTTTTCTTCATTCTGCAGCATTCAGAAAGTTTATATACTTGCCCTATCTCCTTTTACTCCTTAGTGTTTTAGAAAATATTCATTCTTCTTTGATTTATTAATGGTTACACTTAACATTTTAATATTATTAACCATAAATATTCTTAAGTGTGAAACTAAACAATATCTCGTAATCTTCCTCCCTAAACAAAATAAAGCAAAATTAGTATTTATATTCAATATTCCTCTCTTCTTTCTTCATATGATCAAAACTTTTAATTCTAAGCTTTTGCAACTTTGAAAAAATTCGTTATTTAAAAACTATTATTAATTAAATTTATCAACATGTTTCATCAGTTTGTTTATTATCCATTTTTTCTTCCCACTCCACTTCTTGTTCCTTTGCTCATGCTTCTCCTGCTAAAATTTGATTGTGTTTTCATGAAGTTTTAGACTGACAAAATCCTCAAAAATTTTTATTTTGCTTTCTTTTTAGACATGATATTTTATTTGAGGTAGAGTTATACCGACGAGCTTTGTACTTTTATTCTCTCTCTCTGTCTGTCTCATTAAAATTGGACAGTTTTATTCCACTGTGCCCTGATATTTATTGTTGCGGATGAGAAGTCAGCGATAGTTCTTATTGTCATGTCTCTGTAGATAATTGGGCTTGTCCTCTGATAGTTCTAAAGATTTTTCTCTTTAACATTGATGGCTCATGACTCCATCATAATATTCTTGTGTTACATATGTCAATTTAATATTTTTTTCGTGTTATGCACTTATAATGTCTCTTCCATATTCATAAATACTTGGCAAAATTTTCCAAATTGTGTCAGCGTTCCTGCTAGTCCTTCTTCTAAAACTCTATTATCCAAATTTTATGATTATTTCAACCTATATTTGATTCAACATCAGAGAAATTCAAACTATTATCTGTATTTTAACTATTCTCTTGTATTTTCTACTTCCTTATATCTCCGTGTTTACTTCTAAGAAAATAAATATCATAGTCTTCATGGTGTTTTGTGTATGTAGTCCTTAAAGGTTAAGTAAGAGACTTTTGATTGGAGAATTTAATTCATTTACATTACATTATATGAAGTTATTGATAGATAAGGACATACTACTGCCCTTTGTTAATTCTTTTCTGGTTGTTTTGTAGATGTTTTCTTTCTTTCTTCTCCTTTTGCTGAATTCCTTTATGATTCGATGATTTTCTGTAGTACTCTACTCTGATTTTATACATCTTCTCTTTTGCATCTCTACTATAATTTTTAACTTCATACATCCCATGAAGCCTACATAAAATATTTTATAGTTATAACAGACTAAAATAGTTTAAACTGATATAACAATTTTAATTGCATACAAAAACTCTATTGTCATTCCCTTCAGTGTTATATTAGTTTTGATGTCATAATTTACATTTTTATATTGATGTCAAAATTTACATATTTATATTGTGTATCCTTTAACAAATTATTATAGGTATAATTATTTTAAATAGCTTTGTTTTTTAAATCTTCCTACTAAAGATATGTGATTTACTCATTAGTATTACATTGTTATTCTGCAGTTGACTATGTGCTTTATTTTACCAATGAGTTTTAAACTTTTTCATATATTTTTATAAATTTTCATGCTACTCATTAATGTTATTGTCTTTCAGCTTGAAATGCCCCCTTTAGCATTTCTTGTAAGGCAGTTCTAGTGGTTATAAACTCCCTTAGCTTTTGTTTATCTGGAAATTTCTGTACTTTTTCTTTATTTCTGCTTTGCTGGGTATGCCTTTCTTGGTTGGCAGTGTTTTTGTTGTTGTTCTTTTTGTTTTATTTTGTTTTAGTACATTTAATATATCAACTCACTGTCTCATGCTCTGCCAGGTTTCTTTTGTGAGATTCTCTAATGTCTTCTGAGAACTTCCTTGTATGTGAAAGTTAATTTTCTCTTGCCACTTTCAAAATTCTCTTTTTGTATTTGACTTTTGACAATTTAATTACAAGTTTTTGTGTAGATATTTTTGGGTTAAACCTACGTAGGATCTTTGAAACTCATAAATCTAAATGTTCATTTCCCAAATTTGAGAAACTTTCAGCAATCATTTCCTTCAATAGACTTTCTGCCCTTTTTCCCTTTTTTCTTATCTAGTATTTACAAAGTGATTATGTATTTCTTTTCATTGCATCATTTAAGTTCAGTAGGATTTCTTCATTCTTTTTATTTTTTATATCCTTCTGCCTGGGTAATTTTACTTAATGTATCTTTAAGTTTCCTGATTCTTGTTTCTGTTTGATAAATTCTTCTCTTGAAGCTCTCAGTTGAACCCATTTTCTCAGGATGGATTTAATCAGGCTGCAGAAATTTGTGTAACAAACAGCTGAATGTCAGCAGCCAAGACAATGGGGAAAATGTCTTCAGGACATGTCAGAAGCCCTTTGAGGAAACCTTCTCCCATCACAGGCCTAGAGTCCTAGGAGGGAAAAGTGGTTTCATGGGCCAGGCCCAGGGCCTGGCTCCTCTGTGCAGCTTCAGGACTTGGTACTGTGTATCCCAGCCACTGCAGCTCCAGCTGTGGCTAAAAGGTGCCAAAGTACAGCTCAAGCCATTGCGTCAGAGGGTGCAGGCCTCAAGCTTTAATGGCTCCCATATGATATTGGGTCTACAGATGCACAGAAGACAACAGTTGAGCTTTGTGAACTTCCACCTGGGTTTCAGGGATGTATGGAAATGCCTGGATGTCCAGGCAGAAGTCTGCTGCAGGGGTGGAACACTCATGGAGAACCTCAACTAGGGCAGTGTGGAAGGGATATGTGGGACTGGAGCCCCCACACAGAGTCCCCACTGGAGCACTGCCTAGTGGAATTGTGAGAAGAAGGCCACCATCCTCCAGACCCCAGAAAGGTAGATCCACCAACAACTTGCACCCTGTGCTTGGAAAAGCCACAGGCACTCAACCCCAGCCCATGAAGGCAGCTGCAGAGCTGTACCCTGCAAAGCCACAAGGGTGGAACTGTCCACGACCATAGGATCCCACCCCTTGCATCAGCATGCCCTGAATTTGAGACACGGAATCAAAGGAAATTATTTCAGAGCTTTAAGATTCTATGACTTCCCAGCTGGGTTTTGGACTTGCCTGTGGCCTGTAGCCCCTTAGTTTTGGCTAATTTCTCCTATTTAAAATAGGAACATTCACTCAATGTCCATACCACCATTGTACCTTGGATGCAACTAACTTAATTTTTGATTTGACAGGCTCATAGGCAGAAGGAACTTGTCTGATATGAGATTTTGGACTTGGACTTTTGAGTTAAAGCTGGAGTGAGTTAAGAATTTGGTAGACTGTTGGAAAGGCATAATTGTGTTTTGAAATGTGAAGACATGAGATTTGAGAGGGGCCAGCGGTGGAATGATATGGTTTGGCTCTGTGTCCCCAACCAAATCTCATCTTGAATTGTAATCCAAATTGTAATCCCTAGGTGTTGAGGGAAGGACCTAGTGAGAGGTGATTGGATCATGGGGGCAGTTTCCCCCAAGTTGTTTTCATGATAGTGAGTGAATTTTCTTCAGATCTGACGGTTTTATAAATGTCAGTTTCCCCTTCTCTCTCTCTTCCCTGCTGCCTTGTGAATAAGGTGCCCGGTACCCCATTGCCTTCCACCATAATTTTAAGTTTCCTAAGGTCTCCCCAGTCATGAGAAACTGTGAGTCAATTAAACATCTTTCTTTTATAAATTGCCCAGTCTCAAGCATTAGCAATGTGAAAATGAACTAATACAGCAACATAACAAGACCTCAGTTTTACTAAAAATAAAAAGTATATATTACCCAGGCATGGTGCTGCACACTTTTAGTCACAGCTACTTAGGAGGCTGTGGTGGGAGAATCACTTGAGCTCAGGGGTTTAAGGCTAGAGTGAGCCATGATTGCATCATTGTAGTGCAGCCTTGGCAACAACACAAGACCCTGTCTCAAACAAACAAACAAACAAAAATTTTAATTCCATTCATATGTTGTTGTTCTAATTTTCTTCATGTACTTCAGGTACATGAAGTATTGATGTATTATAGTTCATCAAGAGGATTCTTTTGCATTATTTGCCAGTACATTCAGTAGCCTTCATTTCTTTAGGGGTCATTATTGGAGCTTTGTTAGTTTTTTTTTTTTTTTAGACGGAGTCCGCTCAGTTGCCCAGACTGGAGTGCAGTGGCGAGATCTTGGCTCACTGCAAGCTCTGCCTCCCGGGTTCACACCATTCTCCTGCCTCAGCCTGCCAAGTAACTGGGACTACAGGCGCCTGCCACCATGCCCAGCTAATTTTTTGCATTTTTAGTAGAGACGGGGTTTCACTGTGTTAGCCAGGATGGTCTCGGTCTCCTGACCTCATGATCCGCCCGCCTCGGCCTCCCAAAGTGCTGGGATTACAGGCGTGAGCCACTGCACCCAGTCGCTTTGTTAGTTTTATTTGGTAGTGTCCTACAGGCTTCCTTTGACTGTTTTATATTTCTCTGATTTTTCATGATTCTGTACCCTTGCACCAGTCTGTGCCTTTGAGGAAGCAGTCACCTCTTCTTGTCTTTCCAGATTTGCTTCAGCAGGAATAGACCATCACCAGTTAGTTCATCCCAGGTTTCAGATGAGCCAGTTGATAGTGTTGGAATTTAGAAACTGTTAGCCTAAAATGTAGTGCTTTGACCTGCTGAACTGAAGAAGTCTGATGGTCTCTATGACATTTTCTCCTCCCCTATTTTCCAATTCTTTCTCCTAAAACACAGGATGAAGTTGTTCTCTAACGCCCCCTTATCTGCCTAAAGTTCACATTCACCAAAGCAAGAAACAATTGCCTCTAGTCTTTTCCATGAGTTTTCATTAACTGAACTCATTGCACAAGAAGAAAGATTGAAGTCTGTCAACACACCTGAATAGACTTCTTATCACAAACTATTGCCTACTCTGTGGACCCACCAGACTTTGTCCCAAGTCATTTTATGTTTTGTAAGCCCATTAAATTCCCTTAAAACTCATTTACTACTCCCCTTTAAAATTATCGACATTTCTCAATTTCCCTGTCCCCCAAGAAGAAAGGTATAACCCACCTGTACTCAGTTCATTGCACATTGGGATAATCATTCTGTACATTTCCCTTGTCTACACCAATAAATTTGTATGACATTTCTCCTATTAATCTACCTTCCTTCAGTTGATTTTTCAGTGAACCTTCTAAAAGTAAATGGGAAGTTTACCTTCACTGCTACAGTAGAGACCTCAGGTCGTCATGTCAGGTTCTCTAGTTGGGCAGGACTGCCACCTGTGCTATGAGTTCACGTGCAACTCTTGGTTTGCTTCTGTAGTCAGCGAGACCACTGTCTGGGCTCTGTGGTCATCCAGAGTCTCTGACCCAGGCTCCCCAATGACTTCTTGTAGGGCTGAGTCTTAGGCTGTGTTGCCTGGGCAAGTGCTGCTGCTAATTGGACGCTACAGTTGGGCAGGGCTGCCTTTAGGGTACACAACCACCTTTAGTCTTGTGGGGTCTTAGATTACACTCTCCAGTCAGATAGTATTGGTGGCTGGACTCCATGTTGAAGTGATACTCCCCAGTCAGATGGTATTGCTGACCTGTTCTTTCACTGTGAACTGTATTTAAGTGAGGTTGCAGATTAGGACCTGTGATGGGGCAGGGCCATGGGCTGTGCCCTGTGGTTGGGTGGTTAGTTTCACTCCATTATGTTTTGGACCCAGATGCTATGCCCTGAAAATATGTAGGATCACAGGTCTGCCTCTGTGCCCAGGCTGGTCTTAGGCTAGGCTCTCAGCCTGGGAAGAGGGGCTTTTTGGTCTTCTAGTCAGCAGGACCAAAGGCTATGATCTGCAGAAATGCGAGAGCACAGCATGCCTACCTGTTTGGGCAGAGTCTCAGGCTTGTCTTCAAAGGCTGGGTGGAGTGGCTAGCTAGGAACTTTAGCCAGGTAAAACAGCCAGCCATGTTTTTGGGGCTTACTAACTAGGCTCTGTGGTTGAGCTATGCCATTAGCTAGTCTCTGATTGGGCATCGCTGCTGGCACAAAGATAGTACAACTGTGAACATCTGTACACTGGTTGCCATGAGCCTTAACCCACTTGTTTCTAGATGACCACAGATGGGCTAGCCCTGCTGATTTCCTGAGTACTCCCCATGAAACAAGGCAGAACTAGGCCTCCTGGGAAGCACCTCCAATTACTGGAGAAACTGGATGTCTACCTTGGGCTCTCTTTTTTAACCACTAGTGAAACTGTAAACCCAGGGGAATTATCTCATTGGGGTGTTGTGTAAGCTTGGGGGAGTGGCAATATAGTCAGAGTATAACTGATCCCCTTACCCTTCTAATGTGTTTTTTTTTTCCTTTCTTTCTTTCTTTTTCTTTTTCTTTTTCTTTTTTTTTCTTTTGGTGTCCAGAAAGGTGTTTCAGTGTCATCTCTGGCTTCTTGGATTTTCACAAAAGTGTTATTATCTGTAAACAATTGCTAGTTTTACTTTCTGTGAGGGGGCTTAAAGCTAGAGACATCTTGCTCACATCCCATAGAAACTTTAAAAGCATGAACGTAGTATCATTCAGATCACAATGACTGCAAATTTTTTTTCTAACTTAAATATGATTTCAAAACTCAATATTGTGCATACTTGGAAGTAAAACTGCTTTGAATTGAACTAAAGGCTGGAGAAACTGAATATGCCCTAAGCAGCCCTGTCGTTGCTCCTGAAGCACCATTGAGGAATCCTAAAGCATCCTACAAGATAATGTCAAAAGCCATACACTGAGTTATAGACATTCATTAATTACTTCATTGATTCGAATAAATAGCTCTTTAGTGTTTCTTGTTTACCAGTTCATAAAATAAATTATCTAATTAAGGATTCATTAAGCTTCATCGTTTTCATTATATAATTATTTTCAACTCATCTTTTTAAAACCTAGTCTTACCCAACTACTTAGAAGTACTCTATATTGGTCATTCACACCTTACAATAAATTTAACACAATGCATTCTCCTTTCAGTGAAACTTTAATGCTAAACATTTTCTTTCTTGGTATCTTTTTTTTACAATTGAAAAAACTAATGCATTAACTATTAATAATAAGATGCATTGTGAAATGAGGGATGGAAGCAGACTTGATGTTTCTGAAATCACCCACCCTAATATATCTACGTGTATGTCCAATCCATTCAATATAAATGATTTGTTGGTCTCATTGTTTGGAGAAAGGCACAAAAACTTTTTGGAATAATATAAAAACTACAGACAGGCTATATATCAATGGCTGTTTTGCATGGATCCCAGAAGTCTACTACCATATTTCAAGAGTTTCTGTACTTTTGATACAGGTTTCATTTGATTGGCATGTTTTTAATATTTTACCTACTGTAACTAACTACTGTGATAAAAATTAGCATGTATACTTATATGGTTAACAGTTTTTAACATGTAAGAGAGTAACAAAACCTCAATTATGATGCCAAGGCACCTTGGAAAGGAGCTTTGCATAAAAGTTCTTTAACTATCTTTGTGCATGCATTAGAATTTTTTAAGTGAAACACTGAAAAGGATGGCTGTGAATCTGTATTTTTTTTTTTTTTAATTTAAGGCTTCTATATTCAGGACCAAAAAGAAAATAATACCCACTATTTATTGTTTCTTTATTTTTAACCAGTTTATATATCATCTTATATGTATTTACCCATATTGAAAAGGCAGAAAACTAATTCTTAAATTCTTCTAAAATCCACTCTCAAATTCTTGGCTTCTGACACACTCATACTCCAGCACAGGACATAATATTGTATTAAATGATTCTCTGTCTCCATTTTATCCTTTGTTGTACTACAAGAAAAGTGAGGACTATCTCAATACAATGGAAAAAACATATTGTACACACGGAGATTTCTAACTGCTGATTATATTTCAAAAGACTCATTTTAGCAGTCACTCACTGGCACGATGTACCTCACACTGCTTGTTTGAAAAGGAAAGTGGTTTATCTCATGCGTTTTTCACTTGGCTTTAGTACTTTTTGATAGCAGACAAAGATGACTCTCTAACCAATCAGTAGTCAAAAGCCAACTAGGCACCTCAGGAAAGAGTTGTTTGGAAAAAAAATGTGTAATCAAAATTTTAATATTAGTGGTTTTAAATTCTGGCAGAACTATTTTGTTTTTTGTTGATGTTTAGGAATGGTACATTAGCAGTTGGTCACTTTGCTGGCTCACTGGCTTTTCTTAGCTCCCATAATCCCATTTCCCAGGTAACTTGCTGACTCTGACTGGCACTACCCTGGGTGAGTGAAGATAAGGAAGAGAAGAGAATGTTCAGTGTGTCCTTTCTTCTCTGCTAAGATATTCTAACGCTGAAAAACCACCTGCTGAGAAATGTTCCTCTGACTCACAATTTACATGTAAATTATGATAATTGACTTAGTCTTTTATGTAAGAGAGAAACAAAAACACATTATCTAGTATTTTTTCTTGTGTAAGATAAAAATGACCAAAATGGAAAGATGAATTTGGATTGCAGCATTTAAAAAAAATTCTTACCCTTTTAAAATGTCACTCTTACAAATATGATTTGTGGGACCAGTGAATTTACTGACAATAATAAAGGAAGAATTATTTCCATGATTTATCAAATGTATCCCGAGAATATATGCAGGAAAAAAAAATCTGATAAGGCATCCTCCAGCCTCAACATCAACATTTTCCCATATATTGTCGTTTCTATGAAGTATTGATATTCTAATGTCCAATGCAAAATTAAAAATATTATTTCAAAGCAAAACCTTCTAATAACATAAAATACTTATACTTCAAATTGCAATTTTCAAAGGGATTTATGTTGAATTACAACTCCAAGCCTCAATGGCCCATTCAGTTTTGTTGCAACAGAGAACTTGTGGGCCCAGCCGTCTGTAACACGAAGTTCTTCCTTGTCAACTCTATTTTATGCAGTATATCTGCTGATATACTTGGCTTTAAAACTAAACAAATCCTGCTGTGCATTAGAAAGATATCTTCATACCATGCTGCATTGTATAATGCTAGCTCTATTGTCTGTTATCATAGGTCTCTAGAAAATGAGTCGTGTGTGTTTCTGTCTTTAACGACTCTAGAGCTTCGTGGATGCTAGGCAATTATTGCAAGGCAGAGAAATACTACGTACAGATGGAAACTCATCCCCAGTTGTGGGATAGTCAGATGGTCTTTGGAATCTAATTCAGGGAGCTGTGAGATATGCATGAGAGCTTGTTGTCTGTGTAGTAGTTTGTTAAGGATGCAAAGCTGCACATCAACACAGTGATGCTAGGATGCTTCTGATTGACTTAGGTCTTCTTTAGTTCCTTAGGATTAGAGCCTCTCTAATGTTACCTGGAAGAACACTGGGTAGAAAAATAGTTTTATCCCTATCTCTGTAGTGACCATTCTTTCTGGAATCAAACTCTTAAACAAATAAAAAGAAAGGCCATTTTGTTACTGCAAGTGTGATCTGTGGACAAGGTGCGCTGCCATTACCTAGAATCTTATAGAACTGCAGAAGTTCAAGCCCTACTCTAGACCTACTGAATTAAAAAATCACTTTTTAACAAGGTCCCAAGGTTATCTTTATTCATATAAAATTTGAGAAGCAATGCCCTAGAAATTGTCTCATTGATGCTCCTCTTTTTCAAAAGTAAAAAACCCAAGTTATTTCACATGTCTAAAGTCACATAGGTCATCGGGTAATTGGCAGCAGAATGGAGACTAGAACTCTGGGATAAGAGTATAACCACTGACATTGTAAACAAACAGGCCTTGTTCAAGTCAGAGGTGTGCCACGTATTAACCTCATCATTGTAAGCATGACATGTACTGTGACATTGACAGCATTAGCTAGCTTCCTCTTCTCTGAAGTGAGAAAAACTTTAGGTAGCATACTGTAAGCAACAGTCCAAAAAGTCACAAAGTAAAATCAAAGAAATGAGAAAATTCGAGAAAGGCAACTATTTGGGGCCACATCTTGCAAAATCCACACTTTGCAAAGTGATCACGAAGATCACATGAGGTGATACATGTGAGAGCTCACAGCACAATCCAGATGCTGTCCTGACTGTCAGTCCAATGCACTTCCTTATATGTATGTCAACAGCCAAAACCTAGATGTAATCAGTGGCTCTTCATTCAGGGCCATTATTGGCAGTGCACACTCAAGAGTGATGAGAAATAGATGGAGGACTTCCAGTATTATTCTGACCTCCTGGAGAGAAAGAACAGATGTCAGAGGTTAGATTCTGTTTTGCAGCTCCCTTTTATTTTGGGAACAAATGTTTCCAGGTATAGATCTTTGCAACCATTCCCAATATCCAAATGAGAGAAGAGCTGCAAGATTCCACAGGAATGAGAGGGAGCTCCTCTGCAATGAGGGATGCTGCCAAGCACAGTGACGTGTAGCATTTCCTAGACTTTCATTTCATTCCACACACAGTTACACAGTACCTGCTGCATGCCAGACACTGTGCTCACGCCTACAACAGCTCATGATATGGAAGCAAAGAAAGCACAACAAAACAAAATTAAATGCCATTGTGCATAATTAAAGGCATGTACAAAGTGCTCTTGGAGCAGATGAGGATTTGGGATAGGTGATTAGGGCAAGTTTCTCAACACTATTATCTTTGATCAGAGGTTTGATGAAAACCTGTTCTTAATGGACATTGGTGTCATCGTAGAAAGCAGCACAGAAACTGTCTGCTGAAATGGCTAGTTGTTCTCCGTTTTTCCTTCTCCCCTTTAACACCTACCTCTTCCTCCTCCTCCTCTTGGTTCTAACTAGTACACTTAGAAATTTAATCCTAAAGAATTTTATGAAAGATAAGTCTATTGTATTTTTTATTAATAGCTGGTGGGGCTGAAGTCAGAAATCACGAGACAAAGTAATACGGGTAGTTTATATCTGTTTTTGGAGATAAATAAATAAAAATAAATAATCACCCTACTTCAGCCAACTTTCAGATTTTAACTGAAACCATGTTCAGCTGTTTGAACCAGAGCAGTAGGTGTGCGTCTGTCTTTGCCTTCAGCTCCTATGCAACATAGAGACATTCATCCCCCACTCATGAAGTAAACTTCAAAATCCCAAATTATGTGCCAAACCTAATATTCATTTTTAAATGATGGGCCAGATGTTTCAATTCAGAGCAAAAGAGATCATTGACAAAGCTGCAAGCGTCAATTAATTAATTTTAAAAGTCTCTCTTTTGGGGGTCAGAAGTGAGACATTCTCCCATCATTACACAAGCAAAAACCCCTGGAGGGAAACTGGAAATTCCACCAAGAGAATTGCCATACAGTTTACCTTGAAACGCTCTGGTTTATATTTGTTTTAATCTGTGTGCTGTGATGCCTTCTGCTTTGTAATCAGATAGTCTATAGAAATTAACATGTTAATCATTCTTTTTAAACGTTGGCTTATAATATTTAAATATCTGTGCGCATCATTAATGATCTTATTTGATATACATTGCCAACCAAAATTGAGCCTGTTGAGGGAGAAATAATTTGATACAGCATTATTAAAAGCTAAATGTGCGGATTGATCAGAAAAGACACACAAAGTTGGGCATGTTCCAGAATCTGCTGCAAATTGGAAGGGAAAGTTTACAATAAGGGAGAAGGACTCCTCACACTGCAGTTTCCTTTTAATTGGAGGGTTCACCACAGAAGTTATAATCATTGGCTACAGATTGCAACATAACAGGCTGACATGTTCTAGGTGCAAGACTATCAGTAAAACATTGTGATCCAGAAACAAATCAGCATCATTTTCAATGTCAGTAGATGATGTATTAATTGGTAGCTCAACAGTTTGAGGAATCCACAATAAGATTAGACTCAGGATAAGATTCTTTAATTAAGGACAGGATATAAGTCATAAATTGTAAGACTTCCCCTACATGGGTTAATTTGGAAGCCTGCCAAATGTGACCTGTTATCAACATTAACTGTTTTTTCAACAGCAACCAGAATACTATAAGAATTGAGTTTTCAATACCAATATTCTAGAATCCAATGAAAATGTATCATGTTTTTGTTTATTTTACCAATGGAATATATGTTCTGGCTTTCCCTTTCTCTTATGGGAATTCACTTTATATTAATATATATACTTTATTTTCTAGATTTTGTAAGTTTTTCTGTAAATACTGATAAAATATAGATAAGCAATGCTCATGTAAGTAAAACTATTTGGGCCATGAGCCAATATTAATTGATTATTGAGGCTCAATTCTTAGTGCTGTTTTTCATATTCTCTTGGGCTATGCATCCTTAAAAGGAATCTCATGAGTAACTTAAACATATGGTTATACCTTAGATGTCTCCTTTTTTAACATAAGATGTTATATCATTAACACAGCTCTACATTTCTTACTAATACATTTTTTGTCACTTGGTAAAGATAACCTTTACATTTCTACTTATTTTATAATTTAAGAAAAATTGTGCCCAAGAGTAGCTGACAAAAAAGATGGCATATTTTAACCATATAAATTATTAATAAATATAATGTAGAGGAAACATTCTGGTGAGTTTTCCCAGCCCTTAAAATTTTAATTAAAGGGAATGGACTGAAAGGTCATAATAATTTTATAATATCATTACTAACATTTGCTTTCAGAGAAGAGAAGTTGTGCTTATACACCAAGTTGGGGAAAATCAAAGCAAAATATATAGATTGAAGTTAGTTCATCAGAAAACTAATTAGAAATAAAGAAAAAACTGATTAAATCAGAGACTGTTATGTACTCTGAGTCCATGCTAAATCAATTAATAAGCATATAATTAATACTTGCTACTCCCTTCCTTTTGACCTGTTATACATATTCATGAATAGTCAAATAACCCCATACTATGGTTAAAACCAAACCCTATTGTTATGTACAAATGCACATGCTATAAATTTGAATTGGTATAAGATTTTAAGTCAACAAGAATAAATTGGAAACATCTGAAATAGTGATAGTGATATTCTTATTTCTAGTAAATGTAGTAAATGACTGATTTCTCACCCAGAATGATTATGAATTGAAAAGCGAAATATCTGGAGTGATAGCTGAGGCATGTGTCGAAAATCAAAAGCAAAAGAAGAGCAATACTATAGGAAATTATTGGGTGGCAGCTTGGAACTTGATATTTATACACCATCAGTTCCAATTGCCTGCCAATACCCCATGTAACACTGGCCATTCTCTGCCATATCACTTCTCACTTCACTGTGCCCTTCCTGGTTTAGCCATAAGGAGTGGACAACTAGTGGTTCTCTGAAAAAACAAACCTGTTTATATACCTCCACTTTCCTGTTGGCTTTCCTTTAGACTAAAACACTCACCTCATACTTTCCGACTTCCTTATTCCTTGACTTCCTAGAAAACTCCTTCCCATTTGGTGATGGTCAGCTCAGGCATCATTTCCTGTAAAAGGTTTTCTTTTTTATCTTTCTTTATTTTTTGGCCCTCCACTGATGAGGCCTGATACAGGCAGAGAATACTGTCTTCATTTATTTAATTGTGTTCCCCCATTTCCCTTTCTGTAAGCTGAATAGAAAAATTTTCCTGTCTCCTTAGCTCTACTCATCATTTTTATCCCCATTATCTCAAAATTACTGAGTCATAGTCAGAAATCAACAAAAATTTGAACTTGAGCTTTGAATTAATCAATTCACTAAATACCAACTTGTGTACCCATGTTTTAGTTAGGATATTTTTTTCCTACAAATAATAAGTAACCCTATTTTAAACAACTTAAACGATAAGGATAATATATAAACTTACGTAACAAGGAAGAGAAGTAGGTAAACGCATGTGGTAACGCTTCCATTTTTAATGGTCAGTCTATAGGCTTTGTAAAGGAATTGCTTTTTAAAGTAAACATTCTATGAAGTATTACACTTAGTAATTGAAATTCTAAGAAATAACAATCTTCCAACTTATATTTGATTCTCTTCTTGGGAACAAACTTGGCCATCACAATATTTTACAGTTTCTCTCAGAAAAATGTGGGATCCGTTACTCTTAACTGTGAAATCTAAGCTCAACTTGTGACATATTTTGACCACTAGAATGCAGCAAAAGTGCTGTTGTTTCAGCCTAAAGCCTGGATGTCCAAGAGCTTTGCAGTTTCTACTCTTGCTCATCTTGAAATTTAGCAATCATCAAACAAAGTCACAGTCAGCCAGCTGGAAGTTGAAAGACTACAGAAAAAGGTATCAGCCATCCTAGCTATCTGGGTAATGCCATCATAAACCAACCATCTCGGTCACCAGATGATAATAGATGTACGAGCAAACTCAACCAGATCAGCCAAGCTGAGCCAGACCAAAAGAAACACCAAACAAGCCCAGGCCTGATTGTTAACGTGTAGAACCTCGTGCTACATAAATGCCTATCATTTTAAGAAACTATGCTCTGGGATTTGTTATGCAGTAAAATTGCTGAATATAAATTCTACACAGCTCATTTTCCAACTTTTAATTTTCATTGTACTTGTATAAGATAAATGTATCTTTATGATGTATTACATTTTTATTTATTTTTGTACATAGTGTCTGAATATAGAAGTTGGACACTTGAGCAGTATATTTTTATTGATCCTCATTATAAAGGGAAAAAATAGAACTTCCTCTAAAGCTAGTCACTGGATAATTTGTAATTGTGGATCAAATACTACTTCACTGTAAGATTCCTCACAAAATTCTAGGCACATGTTTCTTTTCCTCTTTTCTCTCCTTTTCCCTCCCTCCCTCCCTTCCTTCCTCCCTCCCTTCCTTCCTTCCTGCCTCCCTCTCTCACTCTCTCTCCCTCTCTCTTTCTTTCTCCTTTTCTCTCTCTCCCTCTCTCTCTTTCTGTCTCCCTCTCTCTGTCTTTTCTTTCTTCTTGTGTTTGCACTCCATTCTTTCATGTCAATTTTTCTGAACTTTGCTTAAAGCAGATGCATCTTTACAAAGCTCTTATTCTCTCCCTCAAGGATGCTAGGGGAGCTTTATCTCTATAAAGAAAGACACTCAATGCCATCTGACTCATTTTTAGATGTTTTTTTAATCCCTCCTCTGATATCTGTTACCAAAGTTTTAACCTATAACATCTGATTAGGAGTATTTGCTCAGATTGTTTCATCATATGATTTACTGCTTCTGAACTTTCTTGAAATTGAAGACATTTTTCGAAAAGAAAAAGTGAGTTTTATTTTCAGGTAAGTGCTCTCGGGTCCCTGTTTACACATATACACTGTAAAACCCTGCCTATAAGCATGCCCTAATTAGTATTTCAGTGTCACACTTGGTCTTCAAACTTTGATTTTCCTATCACCCACCTAAGGCAGCTTTTCATTACTATGCTAAACTTTAGTTCTCAGTGACCTAACTGCTTTTACAATTACTTTATTGTTTATTTCAAATTTTCTTCATCATGTTATCAAAATATTGCCTAAAGATACAGATTTTACCTTATTGTTTCTATGACTAAAATGGCCCATATTTAATCTTTTTTATATTTTATAGTCTTAATGTCTTAGCCACTCATTCCAGAAACACATATTGAGCTTCTGATTGCTTAGGATGTATTAGGCTGTAAGTAAATAAACACACAGCAGTCACTTATATTGTCATTATTAAATGACAGTATTTAATAATCTACTGTAAAGCTTTCAGTTTTTCTTTTAATTTATTTTCTTCATTTCCATGATGACATTGAGGCCCTCCTTAATTTGTAACTACTGTGCCTAACCCCTCAATCATAAACTTCTCTTTCTTCTCCCAGATCTTACATGTTAGTTTCTGGAATGCTGTTGTTTGATCATTTTCTCTTCTAATTTTGTGTGTTTGTTCTGATAGATCCCAGCTACCCATACAACTTCTACCTCTTTAATCCAATGACTCTCAGTTGTACTACTCAAGCCCAGTGTCCTCTTCTGAATTCAAGAATCTGCTGTCAGTTGAACATCTCCACTTGGAGAACTCATTGGTCTATGAAACTCAGTATGATCATATGGAACACATCACCATCCTCCATCCCACATTGCCAGTTTTCCCCTTTGCAATGAGTAGTCACCATCATCATCTCAGTGGGGACAGATACCCTTCCTCTTCTGTTGAATCCCAAAATTGAATTGTTCATTTAACGAATTAAATATACTTTGTGTAGAGCCTATGCATCTATTCATTCCTTCATATAACTACTGCCCTGAAATAAGACCTCATTATTTTCCTTCGCTTGGACTATTTTAACAACTGCCAGAATAGTCTCCTTATCACTAGTCACACTCTACTTTGAAGCTTCCTCCACAATTCCGTCAGAATGCAATTCCTAAGCTGTAAACCTTGCAATGTTACAGTTGTCTTCAAAATTTGAGGAACTCGTAAGAACTTCAGGAGAAATTCCAAAATTCTTAGCAAATGTTGGATGGTTCATCCTTTTCCATTCATGAGCTCCTGCTATATAATCTCACATGCAAGCATCTCTTGTCCCCATTCTCATGAAAGTATTTGCAATTACTAGAACATAAGGATGTAGGAGTTAAGAAGAAATCGTTTAGGCAGATAGTAAGGGTATGGGGGTCCTCAGTAAGGCTTTTCTCTTTAATGAAAAGCAGCCCCAATTCATTTTCTAACAAGCAGTAGCCTGTAAAGTCAAGCTGCAGACATAGACAAGCAAGCTGGAGCTTGCAGGGGTGAATGCCAGCAGGAACTAAGAACTAGACACGTTCAAGATGGCGGCTCTATCTTCCCTTCTCTGCCAGCCACGTGTACCATAAGGAGCTGATAAGATGGCACTGATCAGTTGGAAAGCTCATTTGCATGAGATTAGGGTGGAGTGACTAGCTTTTCCTGTGCCCTATGTAAATGCCTTACCTGATTGAACCAATCTGTGAGCCCCATGTACATCCAGACACCGCCTCCCCAAACTAGACTATGAAATCCGGTGCATTCGCCTCCAGCCGGTCTTTTCCTCTCAGAGACCCCATTCTCTATAGAAAAATCTGTTTCTCTTTCTCTTCTGCCTATTAAACCTCTGCTCCTAAACTCCTCATGTGTGCCGGTGTCCTAAATGTTCCTTGCATGAGACGATGAACCCTGGGTTTATATCCCAGACAAAAATAGCCATTTCAGTAGCATGATACTGGTGTTTCTGTGACTTATCAGGTGTTTTCTCTCTGGAAAACCATTCCCCACACGGTCTTCCTGAATAATTCATTGTGTTTGGGAAAAAAATGAATGAAATAAATGAAATAAAAAATAAAAATTTGAGTATGTTTATCCCTTTTATTTGTAGAATATACTTCTGATTGCATAATGGCACTAATGCTGATCTTCCAAATATTGTTTGTATGTTATATATTATATAAACTGAAGGTTTCTCTGTGTTCTGTAGATTATGCTACTGAATAATTATTACATGTAGTTAGTCACAGCTAAATCTTTAGAGGTTGAATGACTTTCTAGAAGCCAATTTATGTCACTTAGTAGTTTTTTGAAACTAACAAGTTATTAACAACTTAAACTTGTTTTTTCAGTTGTTAATTGTGTAATATTATGGGTCCTGTTGGGAGTGGGGTTTCTGTTCCTCACTTCTCATATTTCTATTGGGGAAGGAAATATGACCTTCACTTTCAAGAGAGGAAAATATTGTAGAAACATTTCCAGCTACTCTCTGCCTCCTCACTGATTCTTCCTCACAGAGGAGAGTCTAATCTGATTGGCAAATTTGGAGAAGGAAATAAGCTTGCCCAGCTCAGTCCTTTCTTTTCTCTTTAGAGTCACCTTGTCTCCAGGAGGCACACATTCTGCTGTGTTGTAAACATAATGGAGAAAGCATTGCCACTTTTGGGAGAGCCCTCATATTGTCCAGTTCAACCAGCTGACCACTAAACATTAAATAGTAAACCAGTAAACAGTGATGAGTCTGTTTTCATTGAAGAAACACATTAACTATACCTTCTGACAACAAATCTAAAGCTACATTATACAATAAGCTTTATCAGTGATAAAAACAATATTTGTTTTCCATGGGCCTGAATCTTGTGTACTATATCTCAATTAATTCTGAACATGGACAGAGAAACATGGTATTGTTGATTAATCCCCCCAGTAGTGCTAACTACAATATTGATTACGTAAGAAAATGTAGTTAAGGTGCCTAACATATGATATAGTAGTATATCCTAAGTGCTTAGTTAATGTTAGTTATTATTATTGAATCTAATTGGTCATTTTCACTATACATTTATTAACAGCACAAAGCACCCCTGACATGATAATGGAGACCAATGGAAACACTATGTTTATTTTAGCAATACAAAGACTCCTTCCAGTAGGCATTGACTTCATTTGTGATGGCAGCCTGTATTTGAAACTAGCCAGACCCTAGGTGCTTGGTGTCATATAGACAAAATATCAAGACAATAAGCTCAAGGGCTTATTGTCATGTGACTAAATTGGCATTGTGGAAGTGGCATAATCTATGAGAACTTACCTTTGGAATAGATTCTATTAGGTTCATTTCCACCTAAAATCAATATTCCTCAATCAGATACAGCTTTTTAGAGTTGCCTTTGCATTTTACTGGCTCTTCATCTTGTCATCCAATTTTTATTTATTTTTTCTGTTGTCCCAAACTTGGACATATTTCTATTATCCAATACTATGAACATCAAGTGCCTCTGGCAGTTATCACTTTGAAGCAGCCTTTCCTATAATCACCATCAGGAGCAGTAAACTCATAAAAGGTGTCAAGATGATGGATGACTCTCCCCAGCGACCTTTTGATGTCTCCAACATACTGGGCTGTGTAGAGACAGGAAATGAGGAATCGCAGGTAAAGCAATGCGGAACAAGAGTGATGCAAACTCATTCTAAGCAGAAACTGAAAAACACTTTTGTTATAATAAACAAGTAAATAAAAATGTTTCTAAAAAGCAAATGTGAACAATACAGGTCAATTCTAAGTGAACACTACTTGTAGAAAAAGGCCAGGGTAACACAACACAACTAAAGGAGGACTGAAATGAACATTGTTATTGGCAGCCACTATGTGAAGGGCACCAAATACTTAGCATTTACTTATCACCTAAGATGCCTGTATTATCCCTTGTATTTCCTTTTAGTATCTGCTCATGCTGAAGTAAAGAAAATATAAATAATTTTACCAAAGTCACCATCAAATAAGTGTCAAGAATAAGATTCAAAATCAAAATATCTCCTTCCCAGGCTGATTATGAGGAATGAATTAGTTGACATTTGTAAAAACCCAAAACAATACCTGGCCCATAGTCTGCGTTCACGAAGTTGTAGTTATTATCATTACTATACTTTAACCTGTAATATTTGACTGAGAATTCCTCCAATATTCGTGTACATAACCACCAGGCTTAGCAAACAATTAAGAAGTGTCTATTGGGTGCCAGAAAATTAGAGTCTCAAACAAGGCCCCTCCTCTCATGTAGTTTACAAACTATACAAAATTTGTGTGCAAATGTATACATTCTACGCCTGTACACTATAAAAGAATCATATTTGGGATCCATCTTTGGTTTATATCTTCTTTAATATTCAAATACATTAATATTAACATTGATTCCACATTCTTCCTGTCCACACAGAACTGTAAATCCCTGCCAAATTCTCTATGAAATATCTCTGAGAAGTCTCATGGGACAGTCACTAACATGTTTGAACAATATGAATTTGCTTGTTGCGGCTATTTTCCCATCAGGTTTCTGTTATTTCTCTACCATATTCACTAGCCATTTATTTAAACCACTGATAATACCATTCTCATAGATCACCCATCGCATGGGATATAGTCTCTCCAGGGGCTTCCAAAGATGCAGACCATTTTGCGACTGAAATGACACTGTGTTACTATGGTCCTAACTGAGTCTGAGGTAAATCTCTGTTCTCCTCAGATATAGTGAACATTGTCTTTTCTTCACAAAGACCTGCTATGGTACCTGCAATTGATCTGGGGACCCAAGTCATATCCTTCCTTTCTTTTCCTTCTTTGTCCATCACTTAAGAGCTCTTGGCACTGGGATGTCCAGTTCTCACATATTGCCTAAGCCTAACCTAGAATAGGCTTTGTGGTAAATACTCAGTGAATGAAAGTTCTGTGTTTAGGGAAAAAAGTAGAAGGTAAGAAATAGAGACATTTAGAATACTTAGAGCTGTGGATATAACTTCTGTCTTCAAATTCTTATAAAAGTCCAATTGCTGAGTGACACTGAGGAAAAAGTCGATGACCTATAGCTCTCTTGGAGACTTCCACAGTAAAAAGATTGGATTGAACCATAAAAATGGAAATGTGGAGCTTCTTTATGGTTTTATAACCCCTAAAGCCATAGGGATATTTGAGAGGTTGTGACCTGCAATTGTAATTACGGTTGCCATCATCTTGTGAGAAGGAGGCTAGCCAGTGTAAATACTTCATGGGCTGTAATGCTTTGGAAATGACTTTTAGAAGACCTATTCAAAGGAAAGGAAGTAGAATACTAATTTTTAAAAGTGAATATTTTTTAAAATAATAAAGAGTTTTTCCCATATTCTGATGTCTGTGTAATCTCAAACATTACACTGTAATCATCTGTTGGTTTCTAATGCTTTAAACTCAAACAGCACACCATTCCAAGGAACTCACCTTAGGTTTGAAACATGAGGGACTAAAAGAAATACTAAATTCTAAACTATAAGTCAAGTTCTTTTCCTGGGCTTCAAATATTGTAGTGTGAAGGATAAAACTGTAAAACTCTCATATTACTTTATCAGCACTCCTCTTCTGGCAGTTAACACTTTCTATTTTGTATACATTGTATGTACTTCGTCTCTTCTATTTAGCCACAGGCAACAGAGTATAGTAGAGAACACAAAATAAGGGAGGCTTTTAGGAGTTAGCTTGGTTCCATGCCTACCAAATGTGCAAACTTGTATAAGTTAGTAATTCAGTTCACTCATTTATCAAATTTTTTAAAATATAATACCTCATCGTAGTGTTGTACAAATCAAATGAGTATATATGTGAAAACACAATACATCTGCCTGGTTTGCAGTTCATACTTATAAGTATTTGTCCCCTTTCTCTCACATTTCCCTCCTGTAAGCAAATACCTGTATATAATTCATCTTGATAGCTATTGTTAATACCCAGTCCTGTGATTTGGAAGTGTCTGGTACCCAATAATATTTATAGATTGAAAATAAATGAACAATGCACTTTCGAAAATCAAAGGAAAAAAAAGGTTAAAGAGCAAGTTAAGGTCAGTATTATCTTCAGAATTCTCTGAGGTTGAAAGTGCAGCTTAGAGTTCATGAAATTTGGTAATTTTACTGCATGTAAAAGCTTTACGTGAAAGCAATAATTGCAAATGTCATAGAACTTAGTGCATAGCTCTGTTAAACAATTTAAATTAAATATTTTCCCTAGATTTCCTGAGTATTTTGTAGTGATTTATTTCCATTAGTTTAATGAAAAGAAAAAAATCAGCAAAAAGTGATAGCACGTTTTTCCTAAAACTCTGAACAAATTATAATAATATATCTCATATCAAAATGAATGTAATATATGGATAACCTAATTGGCCCAAGCTATACACCTAAACAGTTCAGAACAGCATAGTTTCTGGAAATACAATCTCTATATATACAGAGGATGCTGGTGAATTATATAGGTAAAACGATCGTTCAAGTCTACTTACAGTATACACAATTCAAATGTTACACTATCCAAAGTCTTACTATGAGTATGAATTATTCAATAGAGGTTATATGCATATTTTAACATTTCTTGTAAACATTTTAAGCAAATTGAAGACATTAACAATTTTACTACCATAAGACATCTCCTAAAATGTTAACTATTAAAATATAAATGTGTCCTTCATGTTTGTTTATATACTGAAAAGATTGTTGCATGCTAACACTATTATTTCTACTACAAATAACCATGAAGAAAAAATGAGAATCCATATCCTTTTCGAGACGATTCCATTTTTTTTCCTGCTTGTGAAACATAGACTGTGGATAATTAGGGCGTCTCAGATTTCAAATTAATCCTTGAAAGTTACCTTTTAATCAGATGATCAGGAAGGCCAACATTATGTATATGCATTTGATAATATAACCCCAGCAAGGCGATTCTGGTATTTTAATAGCATTGTATTTAAAGATACAAAAACGCAGAGGCAAATTTTGAATTCTATGCTAAATGCCGAGAACATGAAATAAGATATGAACTCTGCTCTCTGACGTCTCACAAAACTGGTAATATACAGAATACACATTACAACTAGCAAACTTGACTATTAATTTTATAGAAATGAATGAAACTACTGAAGAATTGTAGTATGATTTAGAACAATATGTTGTTTAAATCATAAAACTTCTGAAAAGAGTAATTTTTCCTTTACAAAGGTGCGCTTTGATAAAGTCAAAATAATTTATCAGGTGTCTATGTTAGTAGAGGAGAAAAGATGGGGAATTTGAAGTTGTCTCTTTCATGAGTGTATACTGTTTGAGGAAAATGGTGAATCTAGTTTTCTGTTTTGTCTGCTATGAATAGTTACAATTACCTTGCCCAGCTTGTACTGGTAGTAGTCTCCAAGCACAAATGTTGACTGTTTAACAAAAAAGATAAAAACATTGATAATGCCTTTTAAACCTTTACTAATCTGTGCTCCTTCCCTTCTGAAAGATCTTAAAATGCTTGGTACCCATAACCATATGCCTTACAGAAGCCCTTTTGGTCTATGAAAGTCAAGTACAGAAAAACTGCCAGACACCTAATTATCTCTTTTTGTTCCCTTCCTCAAGTTTATTTCATTTTAATACTTAGCTGACCTAACAAATTTGTCTCTGGGATCACCCATGTAAGAGAGACAAAAGGTACCCTGCTCCCTCCCTAAGAGCCATAAGAATCAGAGATTGGCCACTGTGAATGAGAATCATTTGAATGGTGCAAATTGGCTCACAGCACACAGGTCATTGAAAATTCCAGGAAAATGCCCCTTCCTCTTTACGCTGGCTAAAAAAGGACATGATAAAACAGAAAAAAGCATTGAAAGTCAGATTCTCATTTTGCTAGACTTTCGTTTTTGTGGTGTTTCACGGAGAATATGAAACCCTCCAGAGCAGAGAATATAGCCAAAAAGAAAGCAAAGGAAACTCCCAGTCAGTACCTATCTCCTACAATGAACCCATGTTTAAAGATTTCAAAATCCTAACGGAAAGTAGCTGCTTGCAGGTTGCAGGTGAAGCTGGTGTGAACAGGTAAAAATTTCTTTATAAACATAGCTTTCTATGAGCTTTTGTAGAAATCATCTTCAGCAAAGACTGAATCAATAAAGAGTAGCTTGTTAAATTTAAATACTTGTTTGGCGTTGTTACGGTTATATTAGTGAAAAATAATTACAGCGAGTCTATTGTATATGACAATGAAGCAGTTTTCTCAGCAATTTGTTTTAAGCATGGAAAACAGGCAGCTTTTAGCCATAATTACTATATTCTAGAATTGGTTTGCATAAATGAACAAGTATATATTCCTGAAATGTTCAACAGATATGCATACATTTATATGACTGTGTATGCTAATCACTGACATTTGTTGGATACTATGTACCAACCGCTGTTCTGAGTTTTGATGGATTAAGTCATTTCGATCTGAGATAGGGATAAATTATTATCTTCATCTAGTAAATAGTGAAACCAATAGTTTTATCCATATAGGCTTGCTCTAGAATATACACAGACTTACAGATACAGAGTCAATCACCACCCACCCCCCACCACACACACACACACACACACACACACACACACACACACAGATTAAGTTCTCCAGAAGCAAATAATGATGAAGTTTGGTGTCTTGGGATTCTGCGTGTTCATTGAGAATCAATATCTGTGAAGGGAAAGAATGAGTGGCAGGATTAAGCAAAGGAAAATTGTGACTCAGGCCCAAGAAATCCTCATCCAGTTTGGCAAAAAGCAATGGAACATGATAATGTCTTGCATCTGGCCAGAATGACTAGAATTTTATATCCATATTTCATTCAGTTCTTGGATCTGAGCTGCTTCAGGAAGGTCATAACCTTGGGTGGTTGGAGGTCTGCAGTTGAGGTAGACCCTGAAGCAGCTGACCCCGGGAGGTTATCTGCTGACTGTACTTTCCATGAGTGGGCAACAAATTCTTCCTTAAAGAGGAATCTGAGAGACACATCTATATGTCTATGCCTTGCTCACCTGACCCACATACACATACAGGGTGAGTATTCATCTAGATATGTTGTACCATATTCAATTTATAAATGCACAAAACATTTGCTAGTATTACATATATTTGGGGGTGGTCTGCCTAGCATTTTGTCCTTTGAAAAACCACTTTTCCCTAAATCCGTGTAGTTGGCTTGAAATTATAAGTTGGAAGTAGATAGTTCCTATCAAATTTGTCAGTTATCAGTAAAACAATAATTTCAGTTGACATATGTCTAGATATTGAATTAAAAGTTCCTAGTGTACATTGTGTCAAGACCTAACAAAGCTTGTATGTAAAAGCACTAACCTACTTCTCTCTCTCTCTTTCTGATTTAATGTTGTAGCTCTTTAGTATTTTGAGAACTCTCTATCCTCCATGATAACATCTACCTACCCTCTAGGATAAC
Source organism: Chlorocebus sabaeus (assembly GCF_047675955.1). NCBI lineage: Eukaryota > Metazoa > Chordata > Mammalia > Primates > Cercopithecidae > Chlorocebus > Chlorocebus sabaeus. Next base: position 45,780,822 of record NC_132919.1, read on the forward strand.
ATACCTGCTGCCTCTCATGCTACCAGGTCTTGGTTAGTAACCTTCTGTCTAGTAGTTCCCCATAAATTCCAAATATCACGGAGAACATGTTGGTAGTATTAACATCTTCTCTCCCTGGAATCCTCATAAAATTGGACCAACCCCTTCTCATTGAGCTCCTCTGGTCCACAATCATTTATTCTATGGACTTGGCACATAGTAGACACTTACAAAAGAAAAGGGAACCAAATAACTGGTAGTTTTCCTTCATGTTAAGGCACACCACTAAACTATTTACTGGTTACTGGTGATTACTGCTTTCCCCTTCCCCACATTGTCATCTAGAAATTGGTTGATTAAATTGTAGAATGTTGTCCCTTCCTTAGTATGAGGAATGTGTTTTCTCTGCAACATTTAGTAATGTGACAGAAATCTATCAGGCAAAGCATCCATTTGAACATAGTTAAAAGTGACCATTTATTGCAGAATATCCATATCATTTCATACTGATTTATCACTAATTATTTCAATAAATAATTGTGTAACTTATGAATTGAGGAAAAGCTGGATGATTTGCTGGCATCCATTATCACCACCTTCAAATATCTCAGTATTTTGTAATTGCTTAAGGTGACAGGTGAAGGACCCCTTCCCTTAATTTTGTTACAGTAACCGGTATGGTTTCTCCATTATGGTTTTATTTATTTCCTAAATACTACACCAATACAATACCTGTAATTATTTCCAGTATATGTTTATGGAGTTGGTAAGATTTAATATATCATCAGTTTAGGATTATGTAGCACAAGGTCATGTTTTACATGGTACATGTTAGTCTTGATTGACTCTTCAAAGTATAATCCTCACTACTCCCATCATTGTGCCTGCAAGAAGAACCAGGGAGAAAACAATCTGTGATTGCCCCTTGCATAATATTCTTGTGTCTAAGGAATGGAACTAATAAAAGAGAACATGGACTCCTCAGGTCACTTCCCTTATGCTGCCAGGATTGGCTTACAGCTAGAGTGGTATCTCTATTAGGATACTTTAATCTCTACATAATTGAAATCTAAGCCAGCTCTGCTTAAAGATACAGGATTATCTCACATAGCTGCAGGTGCAGAGATGAGCGAACTTCAGGCATGTTTTGACCAAGACTACATTTCTCTGAAATTCTTACTGTTCTGCCCTTTATTTCTTTCATGATCACATAATTAATGCCAAGAGCAACTTAGTAATGCCTTCCATATTATGTTTCATAAAGCATGTGACAAAGCGCTTATCTTTCCATTTCATTGGACCAAATTATATGATATATCTATCCCTGCTCTAATAACTTTCAACAGGAGATGGTTTTGTGCTAATTGACTTAAACCTGGATTTTTTTTTTAAGACAAACAGTGTCAAGGGTAAGAGAATTAAAGGAATTAAATTAATTGGGTTAGACTAATCAATGCCCTTTCCTGGGCATAGGGTTAAGTCTTAAGACCACATTGCTGTTTACAACCAGCCTTAACAAGGCAGGGATGGAATGGATATTGGGAGACATCTTGTTAATATCTATCTCAGTATCTGAAATTCTGCCTGGGTGTTCATTCCCATGAAGCTAATCACACTTCCAAGTGGAAGTTGACTAACCTTGTATTTAGACTACTCAGGTGTCTTTATTTCTTCAATTTCTTATAAGACTGTGCTAATTCCAACCCAAGATAAGCTGATTATTAAAGGATGTATTAACAAAATATTTCTGAAAAAGATGTTGCAGTCTTGTATTCATTGATTCATAATAACTTGTGAAATTACTATTAAAAGAGACAATAAGGAGATTACCCGATAATATACAGTCTATTAAATCTCCTGGAAATTCTAGAGATTGACCAAATTATAACTAGAGGAATAACAATCCTGCCTCATCTTAATGTCTACAAAGTGTTTAAGGATGACAGATGCTCCAGAATTCCAGAGCAGGAACAAAAGGAGTGTTGGTTAAGGCTTAAGGCAGAGTCTCTGCATTCATTTTCTTGGTAACATTATGTTTTCATTAACTGCAGTTTGTGTTTCATACTTCTACATTGTACAAGACAAGCACAGTAGCATGTCTAAATGCCCCTGGATTATATTTCTTATCTATTCTCCTAATGTTTATCATCTGCACTTTTGTATTTTTTCTGAAATTATATTGCTGTGGTTTGAATATGTCCCCCAAAGTTCATGTCATGGAAACAGCTCCCAATGCAATGGTATTAAAATGTGGAGCCTAATAAGAGGTGATCAGGTCATGAGGGCTCTGCCTTATGAACAGATTAATATCATTATCTTAGGAGTGGGTTAGCTATCATGAGAATTGAGTTCCTTATAAAAGAGAATTTAGCCTCATCTTCTGCTCCCTCTCAAGTGTGCCATCTGGTCCTTCTGCTTTCCACCATGGGATGATGCAGCAAGAAGGTTTTCCAGATGTGACCCCTTGATCTTAGACTTCCCAGGCTCCAGAGCTGTAAAAACTACATCTCTGTTCTTTATAAATGACCTACTCTCAGGTAACTCTCTCTGCTATAGCAATACAAAACAGAATATGACATATATTATCTGCATTTTGTTTCTAAGTTAATTCTACAAGTTGAATATCAATTAAAACATTTTATTTTATTATGACTTCCCAATTATATTTTGCTACAGAGTTAAAGAGTATCTTGTAATGAAATTTTATTTTTTACACAGCATTTAATTTTTATATGGAAGTTTATAACCATTGTTTTAAATCTAACACTGTCTGCCTTTATCAAATTATTTAGTTATTTTAATGCCTTGGTAACATTATCTAAACTATGTGATATGTTCTCTTTCTCTTTCCTTTCTGTCTCTTCAGATACCCTATTCCCTGAATTCTCTGTTCTATTTCCAACATTTACTAATTGTTATTTTTGCTAAATTATAGCTATTAAATTAAAACTTCATTTAATTTTTCTTTTCTGGATCACTGGCTCCCATATTCAATCTTCCTTGGTTTCTGCACGCATTTTGCTAGAATACATTCTCAGGGAAACTTTTTAGTTCAAATATGTCTCAAAATAACTTTCTTTGACACTTCCACTATATCGATAATATGAGTAGGTTTAGAATTTTAAGCTGAAAATAATTTTCCTCAGAGCTTTAAAGGCATTGATCTAATGCTTTCTAGCATCAATATGGTTAAGATATATGGTGTTGACCTGATTCTTTTATCATATAAGGTATCTGTCCTAACCTAATCATCTCTCTCCCCTTTTCAATCTTCCTTTCTCATTTCCTCCACCTCCCTCATATATATAATATATATATGATTATATATAACATATATAATCTGCATTTTGTCTCTAAGTTAATTCTCCACGTTGAATATCTATCATCTATATTTTTTAATAATCTCTATATCAATATTCTGTAATTCTTATGGCAAAACATCCCACAATCAAGTACTTATATCTTATATGTATTTATATAATTTATATTTCAGAAACCGTCTTTTTTTCACAATAGCACTTTATATTCTCTCCTTATCCATTTTAATTGTATTACCTTCCTATTTTATGGATTTGCAAATCTGTCTCTGTCAATATTACATAGGTTTTTGTTCAGTTATCTTCCTTAAAATTTCTCTTTTCACCTGAGATGAGAAGTCTAGTTTGCAGTTTGCTTTTCTTGGACTTTATCTTTATAATTCAGAGTCCTGATGATCCTTGTTTGCCTTTTTCTGTTTCATGAACAATAGAATTGTGCAAATTAAAAGTTTAAGGGCAGAGCTTTTAACTTAACCAATCTTACTTTGAAAGGAGTCAAGAAGAAACTGACACTGAACTGTCAGACTCCCAAATGATAAAATGCAAAAGTCATTACTCTGAGATGTCAGTACCCCAGAATATTTGTGCTAGTTTCCCTCAAACTTATTTTTACAGAAGAATCTCATGCTGTTTATTCTGTCAGGACATGAGTACTTGGTTGTGGGATGTTTACCTTAAGAAATAGAGAGTATTGACATAGAGATTACTCAGTGTCTGTTTATCCCATCCTCTACGTTTCACTCTCTAATATTCTTGAAGTTCCTGAGTTGAGAAATGTATTGAGAAATTCTATCCTCTGCCTCCTTTCTTGTAATTCCTTCTTCATATATTCTAGGCTTTGTCTTCATGGCTCTTTCTCTTTAGTCACCTCTCATTGATCTATCTTTGTCATCATAAATGTCAAAATTCATCATCTAATGTTGTCCCTGTTCTCATTCTAATCATCATTATGAATTTATGCATTTTTAGCCCATTACTGTTACTTAGTTTGAGTCACAGAAGCAGCATGTAAACGTGTGTGCTAATCCTCCCTCTTGAATGAGAAGTAGTCTTCAAATAGTAAACAACTCAGTAAGTTGTTTTATTGTATGTTGTCTCTGTTAACAATTTTAAATCATATTTGGTACAAGATGTGTTATTCAGGAACACATAAAACTTTTGCACATATACATAAACATACATATACCCATAAATGCTGAAAAGTTGTTTTCTGATGCCAGGGTTAAAATTCAAATCTATGTCTTTAGAATATGTTTCAAAGAGGAAGAACATTGGGTTTGGGTTTTCAGGGTCAGTTACTATAACAAGAAAGGGTAGCCCTGGATAATATTCTTTGGGTTGAAGGAGGGACTGTGGAAATTCAAAGGATTCAAAATTTAGAGAAGAACCTAAGCACAATCAGTGTTGAGAAAGAGGCTTACAGGTAAGAGAGGAGAGTAATTCTAGACATTGCCAGTACTGAAAACCCAAAGATTTGAATTTTGATCCCTATAATCAAATTATGTAGGTGTGTGACCTGGAGCAGAACATGTAACTCTCTGACCCTCAATTCTTTCTTTGTTAAACGATGATACTTCAGAGTTAAGTATTAAATAAGTTAAATAAAAACACAACACAATCCTGGAGGCAAAAATAGATGCTTACTTACAAGTTAAATTTATTTCTTCTATTATTTTATTATAATTTGTTAATGTCTGGTGTGGGACATGATATGTCCCGTATTATCTTAGCCAACTTTAATTCTCTTTAATCGCCCCTAAATGTTTCTCGTCACCTGGTTGTTAACAGCTTGATGGTGTGATCATTACTAAAAGTATAGTATTTACTCCAGGTTCTACACAAAAATCAAGGACCCTCTTCTTTGCTGAGTTTAAATGATCATACAAGGTGTTTCTACAAATAAATTTAAATTATAATATTGATGTCACTTGCTAAGTAACTATCAGTAGATTATTATAGAAGCATGTTGAAGCATACACTAAATAGCACTGCAACACTATGCTTGGAGCCATTTTAAACAACAAAATCACTAATAAAGTGTACAAAAATACGAAAAAATGTGGCAGTAAATAGGCTGGAAAAAGAATAGTTTCCTTGAATTTTATATTCATTTTTATTTTTTACTTTTTGTGGGTATATAGTAAGTGTATAGATTGATGGGGTATGTTTTTTTTTTCCTTTTTTATTATACTTTAAGTTCTAGGGTACATGTGCATAATGTGCAGGTTTGTTACATATGTATACTTGTGCCATGTTGGTGTGCTGCACCCATCAACTCGTCAGCACCCATCAACTCGTCATTTACATCAGGTATAACTCTTAATACCATCTCTCCCCGCTCCCCCCTCCGCACAATAGGCCCCGGTGTATGATGTTCCCCTTCCCGTGTCCAAGTGATCTCATTGTTCAGTTCCCACCTATGAGTGAGAACATGCAGTGTTTGGTTTTCTATTCTTGCGATAGTTTGCTGAGAATGATGGTTTCCAGCTGCATCCATGTCCCTAAAAAGGACACAAACTCATCTTTTTTTATGGCTGCATAGTATTCTATGGTGTAGATGTGCCACATTTTCTTAATCCAATCTGTCACTGATGGACATTTGGGTTGATTCCAAGTCTTTGCTATTGTGAATAGTGCTGCAATAAACATACGTGTGCATGTGTCTTTATAGCAGCATGATTTATAATCCTTTGGGTATATACCCAGTAATGGGATGGCTGGGTCATATGGTACATCTAGTTCTAGATCCTTGAGGAATCGCCATACTGTTTTCCATAATGGTTGAACTAGTTTACAATCCCACCAACAGTGTAAAAGTGTTCCTATTTCTCCACATCCTCTCCAGCACCTGTTGTTTCCTGACTTTTTAATGATCACCATTCTAACTGGTGTGAGATGGTATCTTATTGTGGTTTTGATTTGCATTTCTCTGATGGCCAGCGATGATGAGCATTTTTTCATGTGTCTATTGGCTGTATGAATGTCTTCTTTTGAGAAATGTCTGTTCATATCCTTTGCCGACTTTTTCATGGGGTTGTTTGTTTTTTTCTTGTAAATTTGTTTGAGTTCTTTGTAGGTTCTGGGTATTAGCCCTTTGTCTGATGAGTAGATTGCAAAAACTTTCTCCCATTCTGTAGGTTGCCTGTTCACTCTGATGGTAGTTTCTTTTGCTGTGCAGAAGCTCTTTAGTTTAATTAGATCCCATTTGTCAATTTTGGCTTTTGCTGCCGTTGCTTTTGGTGTTTTAGACATGAAGTCTTTGCCCATGCCTATGTCCTGAATGGTACTACCTAGGTTTTCTTCTAGGGTTTTTATGGTACTAGGTCTAACATTTAAGTCTCTAATCCATCTTGAATTGATTTTCGTATAAGGAGTAAGGAAAGGATCCAGTTTCAGCTTTCTACTTATGGCTAGCCAATTTTCCCAGCACCATTTATTAAATAGGGAATCCTTTCCCCATTTCTTGTTTCTCTCGGGTTTTTCAAAGATCAGATGGTTGTAGATGTGTGGTATTATTTCTGAGGACTCTGTTCTGTTCCATTGGTCTATATCTCTGTTTTGGTACCAGTACCATGCTGTTTTGGTTACTGTAGCCTTGTAGTGTAGTTTGAAGTCAGGTAGCGTGATGCCTCCAGCTTTGTTCTTTTGACTTAGGATTGTCTTAGCAATGTGGGCTCTTTTTTGGTTCCATATGAACTTTAAAGCAGTTTTTTCCAATTCTGTGAAGAAACTCTTTGGTAGCTTGATGGGGATGGCATTGAATCTATAAATTACCTTGGGCAGTATGGCCATTTTCACGATATTGATTCTTCCTATCCATGAGCATGGTATGTTCTTCCATTTGTTTGTGTCCTCTTTGATTTCACTGAGCAGTGGTTTGTAGTTCTCCTTGAAGAGGTCCTTTACATCCCTTGTAAGTTGGATTCATAGGTATTTTATTCTCTTTGAAGCAATTATGAATGGAAGTTCATTCATGATTTGGCTCTCTGTCTGTTACTGGTGTATAAGAATGCTTGTGATTTTTGCACATTGATTTTGTATCCTGAGACTTTGCTGAAGTTGCTTATCAGCTTAAGGAGATTTTGGGCTGAGACAATGGGGTTTTCTAAATATACAATCATGTCATCTGCAAACAGGGACAATTTGACTTCTTCTTTTCCTAACTGAATACCCTTGATTTCTTTCTCTTGCCTGATTGCCCTAGCCAGAACTTCCAACACAATGTTGAATAGGAGTGGTGAGAGAGGGCATCCCTGTCTTGTGCCAGTTTTCAAAGGGAATTTTTCCCGTTTTTGCCCATTCAGTATGATATTGGCTGTGGGTTTGTCATAAATAGCTCTTATTATTTTGAGGTACGTTCCATCAATACTGAATTTATTGAGCGTTTTTAGCATGAAGGGCTGTTGAATTTTGTCAAAGGCCTTTTCTGCATCTATTGAGATAATCATGTGGTTCTTGTCTTTGGTTCTATTTATATGCTGGATTATGTTTATTGATTTGCGAATGTTGAACCAGCCTTGCGTCCCAGGGATGAAGCCCAGTTGATCATGGTGGATAAGCTTTTTGATGTGCTCCTGAATCCGGTTTGCCAGTATTTTATTGAGGATTTTTGCATCGATGTTCAGTAGGGATATTGATCTAAAATTCTCTTTTTTTGTTGTGTCTCTGCCAGGCTTTGGTATCAGGATGATGTTGGCCTCATAAAATGAGTTAGGGAGGATTCCCTCTTTTTCTGTTGATTGGAATACTTTTAGAAGGAATGGTACCAGCTCCTCCTTGTACCTCTGGTAGAATTCAGCTGTGAATCCATCTGGTCCTGGACTTTTTTTGGTTGGTAGGCTATTAATTATTGCCTCAATTTCAGAGCCTGCTATTGGTCTATTCAGGGAATCAACTTCTTCCTGGTTTAGTCTTGGAAGAGTGTAAGTGTCCAGGAAATTATCCATTTCTTCTAGATTTTCTAGTTTATTTGCATAGAGGTGTTTATAGTATTCTCTGGTGGTAGTTTGTATTTCTGTGGACTCAGTGGTGATATCCCCTTTATTATTTTTTATTGCATCTATTTGATTCTTCTCTCTTTTCTTCTTTATTAGTCTTGCTAGTGGTCTGTCAATTTTGTTGATCTTTTCAAAAAACCAACTCCTGGATTCATTGATTTTTTGGAGGATTTTTTGTGTCTCTATCTCCTTCAGTTCTGCTCTGATCTTAGTTATTTCTTGCCTTCTGCTAGCTTTTGAATGTGTTTGCTCTTGCTTCTCTAGTTCTTTTAATTGTGATGTTAGAGTGTCAATTTTAGATCTTTCCAGCTTTCTCTTGTGGGCATTTAGTGCTATAAATTTCCCTCTACACACTGCTTTAAATGTGCCCCAGAGATTCTGGTATGTTGTATCTTTGTTCTCATTGGTTTCAAAGAACATCTTTATTTCTGCCTTCATTTCGTTATGTACCCAGTAGTCATTCAGGAGCAGGTTGTTCAGTTTCCATGTGGTTGAGCGGTTTTGATTGAGTTTCTTAGTCCTGAGTTCTAGTTTGATTGCACTGTGGTCTGAGAGACAGTTTGTTATAATTTCTGTTCTTGTACATTTGCTGAGGAGTGCTTTACTTCCAATTATGTGATCAATTTTGGAATAAGTGTGATGTGGTGCTGAGAAGAATGTATATTCTGTTGATTTGGGGTGGAGAGTTCTATAGATGTCTATTAGGTCTGCTTGCTGCAGAGATGAGTTCAATTCCTGGATATCCTTGTTAACTTTCTGTCTCGTTGATCTGTCTAATATTGACAGTGGAGTGTTGAAGTCTCCCATTATTATTGTATGGGAGTCTAAATCTCTTTGTAAGTCTCTAAGGACTTGCTTTATGAATCTGGGTGCTCCTGTATTGGGTGCATATATATTTAGGATAGTTAGCTCTTCCTGTTGAATTGAGCCCTTTACCATTATGTAATGGCCTTCTTTGTCTCTTTTGATCTTTGATGGTTTAAAGTCTGTTTTATCAGAGACTAGTATTGTAACCCCTGCTTTTTTTTGTTCTCCATTTGCTTGGTAGACCTTCCTCCATCCCTTTATTTTGAGCCTATGTATGTCTCTGCATGTGAGATGGGTCTCCTGAATACAGCAGACTGATGGGTCTTGACTCTTTATCCAGTTTGCCAGTCTGTGTCTTTTAATTGGAGCATTTAGTCCATTCACATTTAAGGTTAATATTGTTATGTGTAAACTTAATCCTGCCATTATGATATTAACTGGTTATTTTGCTCGTTAGTTGATGCAATTTCTTCCTAGCCTCGATGGTCTTTACATTTTGGCATGTTTTTGCAATGGCTGGTACCGGTTGTTCCTTTCCATGTTTAGTGCTTCCTTCAGGGTCTCTTGTAAGGCAGGCCTGGTGGTGACAAAATCTCTAAGCATTTGCTTATCTGTAAAGGATTTTATTTCTCCTTCACTTATGAAACTTAGTTTAGCTGGATATGAAATTCTGGGTTTAAAATTCTTTTCTTTAAGAATGTTGAATATCGGCCCCCACTCTCTTCTGGCTTGTAGAGTTTCTGCCGAGAGATCTGCTGTTAGTCTGATGGGCTTTCCTTTGTGGGTAACCCAACCTTTCTCTCTGGCTGCCCTTAAGATTTTTTCCTTCATTTCAACTTTGGTGAATCTGGCAATTATATGTCTTGGAGTTGCTCTTCTCGAGGAGTATCTTTGTGGCGTTCTCTGTATTTCCTGGATTTGAATGTTGGCCTGCCCTACTAGGTTGGGGAAGTTCTCCTGGATGATATCCTGAAGAGAGTTTTCCAACTTGGTTCCATTTTCCCCCTCACTTTCAGGCACCCCAATCAGACGTAGATTTGGTCTTTTTACATAATCCCATACTTCTTGCAGGCTTTGTTCATTTCTTTTTCTTCTTTTTTCTTTTGGTTTCTCTTCTCGCTTCATTTCATTCATTTGATCCTCAATTGCTGACACTCTTTCTTCCAGTTGATCGAGTCAGTTACTGAAGCTTGTGCATTTGTCACGTATTTCTCGTGCCATGGTTTTCATCTCTGTCATTTTGTTTATGACCTTCTCCGCATTAATTACTCTAGCTATCAATTCTTCCACTCTTTTTTCAAGATTTTTAGTTTCTTTGCACTGAGTATGTAATTCCTCCTTTAGCTCTGAGAAATTTGATGGACTGAAGCCTTCTTCTCTCATCTCGTCAAAGTCATTCTCCGTCCAGCTTTGATCCGTTGCTGGTGATGAGCTGCGTCCTTTGCAGGGGGAGAGGCCCTCTTATTTTTTGAATTTCCAGCTTTTCTGCCCTGCTTTTTCCCCATCTTTGTGGTTTTATCTGCCTCTGGTCTTTGAAAATGGTGATATACTGATGGGGTTTTGGTGTAGGTGTCCTTCCTGTTTGATAGTTTTCCTTCTAACAGTCAGGACCCTCAGCTGTAGGTCTGTTGGAGATTGCTTGAGGTCCACTCTAGACGCTGTTTGCCTGGGTATCAGCAGCATAGGCTGCAGAAGATAGAATATTGCTGAACAGCGAGTGTACCTGTCTGATTCTTACTTTGGAGGCTTCCTCTCAGGGGTGTACTCCACCCTGTGAGGTGTGGGGTGTCAGACTGCCCCTAGTGGGGGATGTCTCCCAGTTAGGCTACTCAGGGGTCAGGGACCCACTTGAGCAGGCAGTCTGTCCCTTCTCAGATCTCAACCTCCGTGTTGGGAGATCCACTGCTCTCTTCAAAGCTGTCAGACAGAGTCGTTTGCCTCTGCAGAGGTTTCTGCTGCTTTTTTGTTGTTGTTGTTGCTGCTGTTTAGCTGTGCCCTGTCCCCAGAGGTGGAGTCTACAGAGACAGGCAGGTTTCCTTGAGCTGCTGTGAGCTCCACCCAGTTCGAGCTTCCCAGCAGCTTTGTTTACCTACTTAAGCCTCAGCAATGGCGGGCGCCCTTCCCCCAGCCTTGCTGCTGCCTTGAGGTTAGATTGCAGACTGCTGTGCTAGCAATGAGGGAGGCTCTGTGGGCGTGGGACCCTCCCGGCCAGGTGTGGGATATAATATCCTGGTGAGCCGGTTTGCTTAAAGCGCAGTATTGGGGTGGGAGTTACCGGATTTTCCAGGTGTTGTGTGTCTCAGTTCCCCTGGCTAGGAAAAGGGATTCCCTTCCCCCTTGCGCTTCCCAGGTGAGGCGATGCCTCGCCCGGCTTCAGCTCTCGCTGATTGGGCTGCAGCAGCTGACCAGCACCAATTGTCTGTCACTCCCTAGTGAGATGAACCCAGTACCTCAGTTGAAAATACAGAAATCACCGGTCTTCTGTGTCGTTCGCGCTGGGAGTTGGAGACTGGAGCTGTTCCTATTTGGCCATCTTGCTCCGCCCCATGGGGTATGGTTTGATACAGGCATACAATGTAGAATAATCACATTGGGGTAAAAGGGGTATCTGTCACTTAAATATTTTAATCTTTGCGTTAAGAACAATCAAATTATACTCTTTTAGGTATTTGAAAATGTATAATTAAATTATTATTGACTATTGTCACTCTCTTGTACTATCAAGCACTAGACCTTCTTCATTCTTTTTAAAAAATATTTACCTTTTATTTTAGGTTCAGGGGTACATGTGGAAGTTTATTATACAGATAAACTCATGACTCAGGGGTTTGGTGTACAGATTATTTCATCCCCCATGTACTAAGCATAGGACTTGATAGGTTTTTTCTGTTGTTGCTCTTGTTGTTTTTCTGAACCTCTCTCTCCTCCCACCCTCCACCCTCAAGTAGGCCCCAGGGTCTGTTGTATCGGTTTCTCCCCCACTTTCTTTCAGTATGTGCTCATTATTTAGCTTCCACTTATAAGTGAGAACTTGAAGTATTTGGTTTTCTGTTCCAGTGTTAGTTTGTTAAGGATAATGGCCTCCAGTTCCATACACATTCCTGTAAAAGACATGGTTTAGCTCTTTTATGGCTGCATAATATTCCATGGTGTATACATACCACACTTTTTTTTTTTTTTTTATCTAATTTGCCATTGATGGGCAATCAGGTTGGTTTCATGTCTTTGCTACTGTGAATAGTTCTGCAGTAATCATATGTGTGCATGTCTCTTTATGGCAGAATGATTTCTATTCCTTTGGGTATATACCCAGTAGTGGATTGCTGGGTAGAATGGTAGTTCTTTTTTTATAACATGAAAGCTGAAACAAGATCAAGTATTTTCTTCAACCTATGCTGAGATCATGCATGTTGGGCCACTCAAATTTTTTGACACTCTGCTTATGTCAGCAAATGGCTGAGAAAGTACTGCAAGTATTGATTTTGGGAATACAAATAAATTTTAGCAAGTAAGCCAGTTCACAAGTAGAGAATCTGAGAATAACGAGGATTGACTATATCCTTGTAATAAAAACAATAGTGCACATTTATCCATCAACACTGTTCTCTCTTCTAAGATAATAGATTTATCATGCATCAAATTGACTTAATAGCTATATAGTATTAAGATGGACTAAATTGTTGGTGGGGCAGCAAAAATGGAAGGTGGAAAAATATAGTGAGAGTCTATTCTTAAGGCATGGCATCCCAGTCTTGGTTCTTCTTTAACATAAGTTATCACTGGAAACACTATTACTTCTCTCTCCACAGAACAATGTCTTCCTGTACTTACCCAGAAACATCTCAGTAGATAGAGGTAATTAATTTGGATTGTAGGCTAATTCAGAAACGTACTAGACTCAAGTTTACATCTGTACCTTAGAAAACAATTGTAAAACAATCTGTATTTTTTTTGTCACAACACTAGTTAACAAATTAAGGAAAAAACAGGTTTCTAGCACTTTGAAACTTATGTACTAGCAGAAATAATTCTAGTGAACTAAAACTTAGATATCAATGCTCTATTCCAATTACAAAAAATAAGCAGTCTAAGGTTTCCATGGGGCAAACTCTTTGTTACCATAGTCTGGAGTGTTACATCTTCCTAATAGCTAGAATCTTTAAGCAACAAAATTGCATATTTTCTACCATTGCTCTTAGAACTTCTTTATGCAAACATCTGGGATCAATGTGTCCTAGATTTGCTTGCACTGCACTCCAAAATATTACACGGATCTTAGGCATTGTATCTTATAACTAATAGGTTTCCTATTTGATTAAAGAACTAGGAAGCACATTGATTGTAAGAGTATTTCACAGTTGTAAAATATATTCTGTTAAATAAATGTTTTCTAATTTTTCTCATAGTTATTTTTAAATTTCTGCCTTGAATGCTTTCTTTTTACAATTTGGATTTTGTTCATTCTGTTTTAAGTTGTATTTTTTTCTTATAATTTCAGCTTTTATTTTAGGCATAGAAGTACATGTGCAGATTTGGTACATGGGTGTATTGATCAATGCTGAGATTTGGGATATGGATCTTTTCACCCAGGTAGTAGCACAGTATTCAATAAGTAGTTTGTCAACCTATGGCCCCTCCCTCCCTCTCCTCTCTAGTAATCCACAGTGTCTATTGTTCTCATCTTTATGTCCATGTGTACTCAAGGTTGAGCTCCCACTTTTAAGTGAGAACATGTGCTGTTTGGTTTTCAGTTCCTGCATAAATTTGCTTAAGATAAGGGCCTCCAGTTGCACCCATTTCCTGCAGAGGACATGATTTCATTCTTTTATTATGACTGCATAGTATTCCCTAGTGCATATTTTCTTTATTCAGTCTACCAGTGATGAGCACCTAGGTTGAGTTAATGTCTTTGCTATTGGGAATACTGCTAAAATGAACATATGAGTGCATGTGTATTTCTGGTAAAAATGATTTCTTTTCCTTTGGGTGTAAACCCAATAATGGGATTGCTGGTAGCTCTGTTTTAAGTTATTTAAGAAATCTCCAAATATATTTCCAGTGTGGCTGAACCAGTTTGCATTCCCACCAACAGTATATAATTGTTCCCCTTTCTCCACAGCCTCAACACTTTCTATGGTTTCTTGAATTTTTAATAATCACCATTCTGATTGCTGTGAAATGTTATCTCATTCTGGATTTGATTTGCATTTCTCTGATCATTAGTGATGTTGAGCATTTTTTCATATTTTTGTTGCTTGCTTGTGTGTCTTCTTTTTTGCTCACATTTTAATGAGGTTATTCATTTTGGCTTGTTGAATTCTTTTAAGTTTCTTATAGATTTCATATATTAGACCTTTATTGGATGCATAGTTTGTGAACATTTTCTCCTATTTAGTAGGTTTTCTATTTAATTTGTTAATAGTTTCTTTTGCTGTGCAGAAACTCTTTAGTTTAATTAGGTCCCACTTGTCGATTTTCATTTTAGTTGCAATTGCTTTTGGGTTCTTAGTCATGAATTACCTCCCAAATACTGTGCACTGTGGTGTGTCCTAAGTCTTCTTATATTATATCTACAGTTTAAACTATTATATTTAAATCTTTAATCCGTTTAAAGTTTTGTATATGGTAATAGGTAGGAGTCCAGTTTTATTCTGCATATGGCAAGCTAGTTATTCCAGCAGCATTTATTGAATAGGGCGTCCTTTCTCCATTACTTGTTTCTATCTGTTTTGTCAAAGATCAGATGATTGTAGGTGTGTGACTTTATTCCTGGGTTCTCTGCTCCATTACACTGGTCTATAGGTCTGTTTTTGTACCATTTAAATGCTGTTTTGGTTACTGTAGCCTTATAGTAGAGTTTGAGGTTGGGCAGTGTGATGCCTCTAGCTTTGTTCTTTTTGCTTAGGGTTGCTTTAGCTATTCAGGATCTTTTTGGGTTCAACATGACTTTTAAAATAGTTTTTTCTAATTCTGTGAAATATGATGTTGTTAGTTTGATAGGCATACTATTGAATCTGTACATTACTTAAGAAATATGGCCATTTTAATGACATTGATTCTTCAAATTCATGAGCATGGAATGTTTTCTCATTTATGTGTGTTTTCTCTGATTTAATTCAGCAGAGTTTTGTAGTTCTCCTTGTAGAGCTCTTTTACCTCCTTGTTTAGCTGTGTTCCTAGGTTTCTGGGGTTTTTTTTGTGGCTACTGTAAATGGGATTGTGTTCTTTATTTGACTCTCAACTTGACCATTGTATTATGTTAGTGCAAAAGTAATTGTGGTTTTCTCCATTACTTGTAATTACTTTTGCACCAACTTAATATTGGTCCATTCTCATACTACTATAAAGGAATACCTGAAACTGGGTAATTTATTTTTTAAAAAAAGGTTTAATTGACTCAAATTTCTGCAAGCTGTACAGGAGGCATAGCTGGGGAGGCCTCAGGAAACTTATAATAATGGTAGAAGGAAAAGCGGAAAGAAGCAGCCATGGTTGTCACATGAACGGCAAAAGACAGAGTGAAGGGGAAAGTGCTACACACTTTTAAACAATGAGCTCTCATGAGAACTCACTCACTATAATGAGGACAGCAGTGGGGAAATCCACCCCCATAAACCAATCAACTCTCATTAGGGCCCTCCCCCGGCACTGGGGATTACAGTTCAACATGAGATTTGGGTGGGGACACAGATCCAAACCCTATCATTCTACCCCTGGCCCCTAAAAATTCTCATGCCCTTCCTACATTCCAAAATCAATCATGCCTTCCCAGCAGTCCCCCAGAGTCTTAACTAATTCCAGCATTAACTCAAAAGTCCAAGTCCAAAGTCTAATCTAAGATGAGGCAAGTCCCTTTCGCCTATCAGTCTGTAAAATCAAAAACAAGTTAGTTACTCAGTGGGGGTACTGGTGTTGGGTAAATTGCCTTTTGCAAAAGGAAGAATTTGGCCAAAACAAAGGGACTATAGGCCCCATGCAAGTCTGAAATTCAGCAGAAAGTGATGAAATCTTAAAGCTCCCAAATAATCTTTGACTCCATGTCTCACATCCAGGGCACAGTGATGCAAGGTATGGCCCCCACGGCCTTGGACAGCTCTGTCCCTGTGGCTTTGCAGTATACAGTCCCTGTGGCTGCTCTCACAGGTTGGTGTTGAGTAACTGCAGTTTTTCCAGATGCACAGTGCAAGCTGTTGGTATATCTACCATTCTAGGCTCTGGAGGATGGTGGCCGTCTTCTCACAGCTCCACTAGGCAGTGCCACAGTGGGGACTCTGTGGGGGCTCCAGCCTCACAATTTCCCCTCCGTAATACCCTAGTAGAGGTTCTCCATGAGGGTTCTCTCCACTACAGCAGTTTTCTGCCTGGAAATCCAGACATTTCCATACATCCTCTGAAATCTAGGTAGAAGCTCCCAAGCGTCAATTCTTGCCTTCTGTGCACCCACAGGCCCAACACCACATGGGAGCTACCAAGACTTGAGGGTTGCACCTTCTGAAGCAATGGCCTGAACTGTACCTTCACCCCTTTTAGCCACAGCTGGAGTGGCTGGGACACAGGACACCAAGTCCCAGGCTGCACACAGCAGAATGTCCCTGGACCTGGCCCCTGAAATCATTTTTCCCTCCTAGGCCTCGAGGTCTGATGGGAGGGGCTACCATGAAGGTCCCTGACAAGCCCTGAAGACATTTTCCCCATTGTCTTGGTGATTAACATTTGGGTCCTCATTACTTATGCAAATTTCTGCAACTGGCTTGGATTTCTCCCCAGGAAATTGTTTTTTCTTTTCTACCACATGGTCAGCCTACAAATTTTCCAAACTTTTATGCTCTGCTTTCCTTTTAATTTTAATTTCAGACTCACTCTCTCTCAAGTTCAAAGTTCCACAGATCTCTAGGGTCGGGGCAAAATGCTGCCAGTCTCTTTGCTAAAGAATAGCAAGGGTCACCTTTATTCCAGTTCCCAAGAAGTTCCTCATATCCATCTGCGACCACCTCAGCCTGGACTTGATTGTCCATATCACTATCAGCATTTTAGTCAAAGCCATTCAGCAAGTCTCTAGGAAGTTCCAAACCTTCTGACATCTTCCTGTCTTCTGAGCCCTCCAAGTCTCTAGGAAGTTCAAAACATTCCCACATTTTCCTGTCTTCTTCTGAGTCCTCCAAACTATTCGAACCTCTGCCTGTTACCCAGTTCCAAAGTTACTTCCACATTTTTTGGTATCTTTATAACAGCACCCCACACCTGGTACCAATTTACTGTATTAGTCTGTTCTCTCGCTGCTATGAAGAAATACCAGAGGCTGGGTAATTTATAAAGAAAAGAGGTTCAATTGATTCACAGTTCTGCATATATGAGGAGGACCCAGGAAACTTACAATCATGTCAGTAGGCACCTCTTCACGCAGTGGCAGGAGAGAGAATGCATGCTGAGCAAACTGGGAAACTCCTTATAAAACCATGAGACCTCTTGAGAGCTCACTCACTATCATGAGATCAGCAAGGGGGAAACTGCCCCGTGATTCAATGATCTCTGCCAGGTTCCTTCCATGACATGTGGGGATTATGGAATTACAATTCCAGATAAGATGTGGGTAAGGACACAAACCAAACCATATCAGGTGCATATATATTCTGATATATTTAAATATTTGATATATTTAAATCTTTTCATTGAATTTTTCTCTTTATCATTATATCATGCCTTTCTTTGTCCTTCTTCTTTACTGTTGATTTAAAGTTCCTTTTATCTACTATAAGAATAGTGACTCATACTCTTTTTTGTTTTCTGTTTGCATGCTAGATCTTTCTCCATTCCTTTATTTTAACCTGTGGGTGTCACTAAATATGAGATGGATCTCTTGAAGGCAGCAGACAGTTGGACATTGTTTTTATTCTAGCTTGCTACTCTGTGTCTTTTAAATGGGGCATTTAGACCATTTATATTCAAAGTTAGTATTAATATGTGAGATTTGGATCCTGTCATCATGTTGTTAGCTGGTTATTTTGTAGACTTGATTGTGTAGTTGCTTTATAGTGTCTGTGCACTGTGCTTTAGTTTTTGTGGAAGCAGGTGTCATTATTTCATTTCCATATATAGCACTCCTTTGTAAGGCTGGTCTTAGTTGTAACAGATTCCCTTAGTGTATGATTATTTAAAAAGGATTTAATTTCTCCATTGCATATGATGCTTAGTTTTGCAGGATATGAAATTTTTGGTTTGAATGTCTTTCCTTTAAGGATATTGAAAATAGGTTCCCAGTCTCTTCCGGCTTTTAAGGTTTCTTCTGAAAGGTCCACTGCCAGCCAGATGGGGTTCCTTTTGTATGCAACCTGACCCTTCTCGCTAACTTCCTTTAAGATTTTTTCTTCCACATTGACCTTGGTGAATCTAATATCTATGTGCCTCAGAGATGAACATCTTGTATAGTATGTAGCAGGATTTTCCTACATTCTTTTTTCTTTACTTTTATCTGACATGAGTTGATTTGAAGAACTGGTTATCAAGCTCTGAGATTCTTTCTTCAGCTTAGTTTATTCTGCTGTTAATACTTCTGATTGTATTATGATATTCTTGTAAATTTTTCAGTTTCAGAAATTCAGTTTAGTTCTTTCTTAAAATGGCTATTTCATTTTTCAGATCTTGAATCCTTTTACTGGATTCCTTGGATTTCTTTGATTGGACTTCAGCTTTCTCTTGCATCTTGATGTGCTTCCTTTCCATCCAGATTCTGAATTCTATATCTGTCACTTCAGTTATTTTAGTCTGCTTAAGAATCATTGCTGGGGAACCAGTGGGCTCATTTGGAGGTAAGGGGAGACTAGTGTTTTTAATTGCCAGAGTTCTTATGCTGACTCTTTTTCATCTAAGAGGGCTTGTGTTCCTTTTATTGTAATGTAAGTTGAGTATAGTCTATTGACTTCATTTTGAGTGCTTTCGAAGGGTCAAGTTTCCGAACAGGATGTTAATTTGTGTCTGGATTCATGTCTTTGGTTTCACAGGGTTGTATACTGGAAGAATATTTTTGATGGTGTTGTTTGGGCTGTGATCCAGTAGATGGCACCTAAAAATAATGGCTGGCAGATAGGCTGTTAATCAGCCACATGGCTCTTTGGTATTTCCTCATGTTTGCAGCCATGCTGTGTGGTGGGGAGGAGAGAGATGACCCTTGCACAAGGTCCAGTCCTAGCCTTGAAGAAGCCCCCTCCAATCAATAGCATTATTCCCATGTTTGCTTTGTTAGCTGTTGTAGGCTATAGGGTTCCCTCAGGCAGAGGCCATGGCAGGGAGATAGGCCACATTCTTCATAGACCAGCACTGTGGAGGAAGCCACACACTGCTTGCATGCCAATCCACAAACCCATGCATCTCATCCCTCTCAGTGTTCTGAAAATACAGGCACCCTCTCTTTCTCAAATGTTGGCCACAGAGCTTGACTTGGCACTCTCAGTTTGCACAACATAGCACTGGGGCATTGGGACCAGCCTGTGGCTTTTACTGCTGGAGCTTTAGGGTTGGGCTCCATCTGTGCTGAGGGATCTGAAGTGCTCCCAGCATGCTAGGAAGGTACTTAGGTAGAGCAAAGTGTGGAGACGGTGCAGTGTACATGTTCCTGCAGGGTGGCCAGGCTGGGGTTCTGGGAGGTGCTGATGGACAGAAGTACCTGCAGAACATAGGTGCCCCAGTCTAGTGAGGAAGCTGGCCTCAGTTTGTCCTGGACCATTGGGCAGCTGAGGCTAGAACTACTAAGAGGGAGATGGGGAACCCTTGGGGATGGGCACCTATGGCCATTCTCTGCTGCAGATGCCCTGCATACAAAAGCCCCTGGGCTCCACATCAGCTGAAGCCCTGTGTCTGTCTACTTTTCCAGTAGATTCTCCTGCCAGTTCAAATATTCCTGGGATATATGAGATCCTCTGTAGCTAGGACCCCAGAGGTCTGCAGAAAGAATGGGTTGTCCCTCAGTCCCTTCCCTCACCCCTACTCCAGGAGCTGTTCAGGGCTGGAAACTAGCTCTAGCATTCGAGTGCCCCTCACACGGCTCCCAGCTTTCTCTCTCTTCAGCATTTCTCTATAGACCCTTGGTGTTTCATCTGCAAAGATATGCTCAAAGTGTGTTGGTTTTCTTAGTATTTTCGTCTTTCTCTGTGTGAGCAGCATTTCCCGGCTGCATCTAGTCGGCCATCTTGCCCCCTCCACCTTGAAAGGATTCTAGTTTGTATTCTCTTCTGTGATAAGCATGATAAACAGTCACAGCCATTTTTCTGAAATGAAGATGGACATCTTTAATCACTTTGATAATATTAATACCAATAAAGTGGTATTTATATTAAAATGGTTAATAAATAGCATATTTTAGTAATGTGTATTTATTATTAAAATAGCTGTATTTTATTCCATATATAATTTTAGGTCACAGAACATATAAAGACCAAGCTCTAAATTAGTATGTACGAAGTTGAGTATTACCATAATTTGGCATCAAGAATTCCTAAAAATGTTGTCCAACAAAGAAAGCCTTTGTTTACCATTAGAAAACCATATTCCACGAGAAATATAGTTTTAAATCTTGGGCTCATGTTACCTAAGAAAATTGCTTCCTTCAGCAAATTTGTGTGGAAACTGAGACTTTCGGAAAAAAATATCTGATTCACTGATCCCACCTAAAGAAGATTTGTGGACATAGGTTCATTGAGTGCAATAGGAGATAGAATTAAATTTTAATTTCTCCTCTCTCTTTGAATCAGTGTAAATTATACGCGCACACGCGCACATACACACACACATACATGTTGAGTTTCTCTTATCCAAAATACTTGGGATCAGAGTATTTCAGAATTTGGATTTTTTTTTTTTCAGATTTAGGAATATTTGTATATGTATATTAAGATATCTTGGGGATAGGATCCAAGTCTAAATGCAAAATTCATTTGTATTTCATATATTCCTTACACATATAACCTGGAAGTAATTTTAAACTATATTTTAAATAATTTTGTGCATGAATAAAAGTTGTGTTAAGTACTTATATGTGGAATTTTTCACTTATGGCCTCATGGTAGGGCTCAAAATGTTTCAAATTTTGAAGCTTATCATGTTTCAAATTCTTGAATTAGAGATGTTCAACCTGATACACATGTTTAACTGAAATATACATTGCTTGAAGGGAAGGATTGTGTTGTGATTTTAATCACTGATGTCCTCCAGTAGCTAGAACAGTGCCTGTCACATAGTTTAGATTCACATTTTATTAAATGCATGGGTGCAACTCTATAGTATGTATAAAATGATGCCCACACAAAAGTGAATAAATTAATTTCCAGTCTCTTCTGCATGAAGAAAATTGACTAGCCTATTTAAAATGGGTTTTTAATGGTTTAAACATACTCAAAACCAAAGACACAAACCAGAATACGTTAACCTGACAATATTAAAAGGTGCTACTTTTCATTCAGTTGTGTCTGTTAAATATATAGTCAGATAAATCACCTAAATGAACTTATCCTCATAGAGTTAGCCTTATACTTTCAGACAAACTTATTTTAAGAAAACCTTCGTGATCTTGGGTCAAAGAGTTCTTAGACATGACACCAAAAGAATGACTCAGAAAAGTGAAAAAAAAAATGATGATAAATTGGACTGGGAAAAATTTCTGCAAATCACATGTCTGCCAAATGACTTGTATCAAGCGTGCATAAAGAACTCAGAACTCAACAGAAATAAAACCAAATTTTTAAAAGTAGGTAAAATATTTTAGCAAATATTTTAATTAAAGAAGGTACATGAATGGCAAATAAGCACTTAAAAAAATGTTCAACATTGTTAACCGTCAGGGAGAAGTACATTAAAACCACAATGAGGTACAATGACAGACTTATATGAATGGCCAAAAAAAAAAGAAGATAAAACAAAACAACACAAAGAGTTGGCAAAGATATAGAGCTACTGAAAAAGCATGTAGTGTTAGTGAGAATGTAAAATGATTCAGACATTTTGGAGAATGATTTTGTCATGTTTCTCTTAAAGTTAAAATATGCACCTACATATGACCTGGCAATCCCATTCCTAGGTATTTATTCTAGGAAAAAAAAAACAAAAACCTTATGCTCACACAGAAACGTGTACATGAATATTTTTAGCAGCTCTATTAAAAATTGTCAGAAACTGGAGACTACCCAAATGACCTCCAACGGGTGACTGTATAAACACAGTGTGGTATGTCCATGCAAAGGAATTTTACTCGGCAATAAAAATGCAGTAACTGGGATGAATGTCACTTTGTTCTATAGAAGAAACCCCCAATCTCAATGTCACATACTGTATGATTCATTTTAAATGACTTTGTTAAGAAGACAAAATATAGTAATAGAGAGCATTAGTATTTGTCAGGGGATGGGGTAAAAAAGTGATGTGACTAAGAAATGGTAGCATGAGCACATGTTTGGGAGTGACATAAATATTATGTATCTTTATTGTGGTGGTGGATACACAAATCTATACATGTGCTAAAATTTACAGAGCTATGCACACCAAAAACTCAAGTTGACTAATTTTGGGGATTTCGAAAAAACATTACACAAAGACTTAAAAAAAAAAAAAAAAAAAAGAAAGGGCATCTTTGGAGAAGTAGGACTTGTCCTGGAATTAAAACTTACAAGAAAGTTTCTCCCATGAAGGTTCTTTAAGAAAACACTGTGCTGAAGTTAACAACAGGCAAATAAATTCCTGTTCAATTTATGTGGCTGAGCATTCACCAACCCAGGCATATAGTACCATCCATTTATATTAATGAATCTTGGTAGCTCTAGGTCTCCTGCTTCTATTGGAATTTTGGGTCCTGAAAAAATGTCTTTTATCCTCAAATATTTATAATCATTCATCTTTTCATTTGGAAAGCTGTTCTAGTGGTTGCTCAGATTTGATACTAGCAAAGTCAGGCCTCGATCATGTGCTATGCCAAGATGAGCTACATGCATGAGCCTAATGGCAACTGTCTCAGTGGTATTTCAGTCAATGTCCTGCTACCAAAGTAGCTAAGATTATAGGATAGTCCGTCAACAGGTGTCACCTAAATGCCCTGGAGCACTGAGGTTCTGACTGACTCCTTTTATCTTTGTGACTCTTCAGGGGTACTGCCATCCCTCTGCAGCCTGGTTTCTGTTGCCTACCTAAACCCACACCATGATTTCACCAGATTTGGTTTCTTATTATTGAACGCCAATTATGATCAAATTTATCTCCTTTTCCTCAAGAGGCTTCTCAGGCACTGTGCAAATCATAGTGATAGTGACTATGAATCATTGTGTGAAATGAAGAATGTCAGCTAATTCGAAGGGTAAGTTTTGTACAGCTCCTTTAATAACATTCCTCAATGCAAACTGAGAATGTACATCACATTATAATACAATGCAGAGCAATCAGTTGAAAGAGGTCACTCTCTAAGATCACAAGAGCTAATTCAGTATACCAGTTTGTAGAACACTGAGAAGACTGAACGGATTTCACATCCTTTAGGTAATTCTCCTGAACTATTTGTAACTGGGCTTTAGGTGAGGGTTGGGCAGCAACAGTGGAAAATTTGAAATTATATGTTCTGCCAAGGACCAAGAGTGTACAATGACTATAGGGTCAATTACAGAAGTAGCTGTGCTTTGAGAAATAAACCAAAACAAAACTCTAACAACTCCATCTCAATAGATGTGAGTGAAGAAAGACATAACAGGCAGCTTCATGATATTTTTTAGAAATGTACTGCTGAGTCCCTCAAAAGCTATATCAGAAGTAGCAAAAAGTGTTGTGGAATATTAGGGATCGGTACAGTGTAGTGATTGAGAAATCACCCTGAGGATTCAGCCAGACTTTAGTTGGAATCAGTCCCAGATGCTCGTTGTCTAAATCAACATGTTAATAGATTACCTTGGCAACTAGTTAATTACTTTATGTTTCACATTTCCTATGTGAAAAGTGACAATAATAATACTAACATCAGTCTACATTGGTTGAGACTTATTTGAAATATGCAAATAAAGCCCTTCATATAATGGTCTGGATAAAATAAATGCTAAATAAATATTAGCAAATACTAGTAACATTTTACAAACCCATACCTCCAGAATCTTGTGATTCAATTAACTTTGGAAATATTGGGGTAGATTAATTTTAGAAGACTTTAAAAATATGTTTCAGGAACCTTTAAAATGTGAATGTGCATTATGAATCTGTGAGAAGGTGGGAGTGTGTAGAATTTCTCAAAATGAGTTGAATGCAATACTTATTTCTCAGAGCGTACCAAAAGAACTAGGGTGCCATGGAAGCTACTTTAATAAATACTATTGCTTTCTCTAGGAGTTTGCTATAAAGTTTTATCAAAGTGGCCATTTTGACTTAGCAATTTTGATATAATCATTTTAATAAAAAAAGATATGTTAATATAAGGCTTGAAATAATTGCATAAAAATGACTTTTGTTTTAACTGCAAGGTAATGTGCGCAGCCAATATTCCCCCCCATTACAATAGCCACCTTCTACTTTATTAATTTCCATGTAATTTTGAAATGTTTTAATCTGTATTAGTTTTATACCCCCAGAAAAATATGTTGTCTAGTTTTATTTAGGTTATGTTATCTCAGTTCTTTATCTTAAAACCATCATTTAAAGGTTCATTTATGGCATTGTATTTTTCTGAAACAGCTAAGAAAAACATTTAATTGAAGATTAACTATACAGTTGACAACTAAGTATAAGAAATATTTTTATGGGCTGGGCGCGGTGGCTCACAACTATAATCTCAACACTTTGGGAGGCAGAGATGGGCAGATCACTTGAGGTCAGGAGTTCAAGACTATCCTGGCCAACATGACGAAACCCCATCTCTACTAAAAATACAAAAATTAGCTGGGCATGGTGGTGTGTGGCTATAATCCCAGCTACTTGGGAGACTGAGGCAGGAGAATTGCTTGAACCCAGAAGGCGGAGGTTGCAACGAGCTGAGATCGCCCCACTGCACTTCAGCCTGGGCCACAGAGTGAAACTCCATCTGAAAAAAAAAAGAAAAAAGAAAAAGAAAAAAAGTAGTATATTTTATGGACACGAATTTTTCCTTCCCCTTTCTAGTCCAATGCCTAATATAGATTCAATCAAACAAAATTACCACAATTAGGAAGTTTATATAAGCAGATTAATTTGTCCTGTAGATTTTTAAATGGAAAGCAAAATAAATTCCATTAGTATTCTAAAATTATTATTGGAAAGTAAATAAGTATGACCATCATAATGTTTATAGAGTAATTAGTGAGTATGAGAGGGAAAATCACTCAGAATAGCAAATAATTGTTAGGAAATGAGCAAACACTGTGCTTGATATGATTGAAATTCTTTTCTGAACTAAGCTGGTGTGGTGAACATGTCTTTGGTTTATACATTATTTGACATGGATGGTGCCAAACTACTACATCCTCCTTCATCCCATCTCTGAGCACTTGTCCTCCCTGACCCATACCAATATGTCTGACACTGAATTCTAATCCTTATCTCTAACCGACACTACTCCTTCTCTCTAGCCATCTGTAGCCCAACCTTACCTTCAGGACAACTTCAGGGTCAGGAGTGAGGTTCAGCAATGGAATGAAGTTCAGGAATTGTTAAAAATATAAACTTAATATGTTTTTTTTTTTGGTTTCTGTGACATCACATTCTCCTGTTGTTTTCTTATATTTCTCTGATAGCTGCTTTTCAGATTTCCTGGCCACATTATCCTTTCTGATATAATTTCCAATTATTAAGGTTTTTTAAAAAAGTTAGTCCTATGTTCTAGCCTCAAGGACACAAGTATTCACAATGCACAAGAAAAATAGAGAGAAATTCAAACTGCCGTTGCAGCTTCCCACATCCTTTCTGCCTACATTAGGACATATGGGACATACATAAACCCATATATAATACACATAGACCTTAACCTATGTACTTGTGCATACTTACCAAAAAGGGAATCACAAACTTCTGATTTTATACTACGATAGTAATAGAGTTTATGTGATGTTCTCCATAGAGATGTGCTTATAGAGCAACAGATTCTAGGTTTATTGTAAGCCATTCTAGGAATATTAGGTATGTCTCCTAAAATAATTACACAGGTAAGGATTCTTTCATTACAAAATACTACTCATGTGCTTTCCAGCCATGCCTATTATTACCATATTTACAAGGAGATTTGATCATGTTACCTTTCTTTTTTATTCCCCTGGAATGTTCCCCAGTAAAGAGAAAGAATAAATTGCAGGCCTGCTGTTAACCTTTTTTTTTTTCTTCTTCTTCTTCCTTCTTCCTTCTTCCTTCTTCCTTCTTCCTTCTTTCTTCTTTCTTCTTCTTTTTTTTGAGACTCCATCTCGCTCTGTCGCCCAGGCTGGAGTACAGTGGCACGATCTCGGCTCACTGCAAGCTCGGCCTCCCGGGTTCATGCCATTCTCTTGCCTTAGCCTCCCATTACAGGCGCCTGCAACCACACCTGGCTAATTTTTTTGTATTTTTAGTAGAGATGGGGGTTTTCATCATGTTAGCCAGGACAGTCTCGATCTCCTGAGCTCGTGATCCGCCCGCCTCAGCCTCCCGAAGTGCTGGGATTACAGGCGTGAGCCACCGCACCGGGCCCCTTTTTCTTCTTATTCACCTACTGATGATGTGATGATATGCAAGTTACTCAAGCTCTCCATACCTCAGTCTCCTCTTCAGCAAACTAGGAGTAATAATAATAGGTTTTTATGAGGATTAATTAGTATAAGTTAAGCTTTAGAAAAATGCCCAGCACTTGGTGAGTGCTCTCTAAATAGTAGATATTAAGGCAACTCCAGTCTAAATCTTTTCTTAGTTTCAGTTTCACACACCCAAATGACTGTTTGACAACTTCAGTTAGATATTTTAAGGTAATTCCAAACTCATGCACAAAACTGAGTTCATAATCTCTTCTACCAGTCTCTCAACCCCACCACAGATTCTGCTTCTGCAACAGTATTAGTGAGTAACACAGTCCAGTCACTCATCCAGCAGCTCATGAGGGAAGCCTTGCAATCATTCAAGAATCCTTCTTTTCTTATATACACTAATACTCCATTTCTGTAGATGGTTGCCGCTCAAATATGCCTACTTTTCCCAGAATCCTTTGTCAACACTCAATCCAGACTCTCTTAGGCACTTACCATGATTACTTAGAATTTCTCCCAATTAGTTTTCCAAATTCATATGCTCTACCTTTCTCCCAAATCACAGCTTCAATCATTTTACTTCTCTACTTAAAGTGGTCACCGGTTTCCCATTGCTTTTAGAATATAGACCAAAATCCTCAGTAGAGAACTATATCCCTACATCATCTGGGTTCTGCTTCTCTAGGGAGACTCATTTGTGTTTCCTATTTTTTCCTTGCCTCAATTTTTTTTTCAATATCCTGAATGATCCTTTATTCCTAGTGCCTCAGATTCCTCACACATTATGTTCTGCATTTGGAATGATCTCACCAATCCTTGACATAGTTTACTACATTTCATTGTTTTGAGCACAGCATGGGCATCACTTTTTCAATAAGCCTTTCCTTGACTCCCAAGAGAAATCAGGTATTTCTGTTAGAAACCTGTGTTTTCCCTTCATAGCCTGCATGACAGTGAAAATTAAATCATTATGTAATTTTTAGTACAGGTGTTTTTTCCTAATAAAAGATAAGTTTCATAGAGGAAAAGTATTTGTTCACAACTATATTTCTGAGGAACGTTAGTTTTTGGCTTTCGGTAAGATAGCATTGGTTTTTTTTCTATTTGACAATAGCAAAAATGACATGATTTGCTTTTAGTATTAATAAAACTATTTGTATATAAAAATCATATCAAAGAGGCTGCATGAAAATGTCCTGGCTAGAGAAATTACATACAGGAATCATGCAATTGTTTTGCAATGTAAATACCTGGCAAAGTATCCAGGAAATGTTGGTTATATGTAACTGAATTAGTTAATATGTTATGTAGAATTTTTGGTGCTAAGTTATATAAATAGTGAAATACAACTTCCCGAGGGATGATTTCTGTTATCAAAGACTTGGTTTGAACCATAGATTCTAAGTCATATTTAGATATTCATATTAGATAAATTACCACCAGTATTTTTAAGTTAAGACGGTATAACTATCATCAGTTTGGATTATAAGTCATATCTTTCTGTCAGCATAGCAGTTGGTCCTGAATCTTGATCTGACAAATATGATTTTCTGTCACTAACATAACCAATGTTCTTAAGAAGGGGACAAGATAAGCGCAATAAACATTTTATAAACCACTGTCTCAAACCATGTAAATATTCAGTTTGCTCATCAATAGTGACTGGCTTTTATAGTTTTAGTGAAGTTTATACTCTGTGAAAGTATCTTTACCCAGGAGCACATTTTGAGGTTGTATCATTTGTTCCATCAGTGGTTGCTGTACAGAGTCAAAGACTGAGTAAAACTCAGCCGCAAGATTAATACAGTCTAGAAAAAAACCCATTATGTTTCTAACACGTTTCTCCATATGGTACTAATAATAGTACTGATCTATTTGCTTAAATTTCGCCTGTTTCTCAGTAATGTGCTGTCCTAAGAAACATAGATTAACAATTTTTTGTGAAGGAAACCAAAATACAATGTAAAGAGTATATCCAGAAAACTGCTGAATTTATACTTTAGGAAAAATAGGTGTATCTTTTAGAAAGATTAGCCTCTTACTTGAGACTATACTTAAGTTCTTTATCAATTAAGATGTAAACTGGCAATACTTAAACCCGTTAACTTGAGTAGACACTGAAACAAAAAGTCTTTGTCATTTGGTATTAATGAAAAAATTTGGGTTGACAAAGTCTCAACTGGACAATTTTTTAAAGTCGAGTTTTATAATCTAGTGTGGTATGATTGCTAGTACCACATCAAAAAGAAATGGGAACCAATACAATGCTGGCCCCTTTCTTGAGTGTAAATCTGTAATACATATACCTTTCACTGTCTACAATTTGTTGAAACTAACACATATTTTAATATTACAGTCTGTCCACTCATTATGGCAAAGAACAACCACAGATTTCAGGGACTGGGGTTATTCCAGACAGTGGTTTTCTGGTTTCCTTAGAGAATTCTGAATTTTTTCAAATGAGTCTCTGATAAGAAAACAAACAAAAAACAAAACAAAACAAAAACAAAACACAAAAGAAAACAATTGCACATACTTATTTCACATGTCCAAAGCAGATCACCTCCTCCTGGACAAACTGTAAAATGAGGACACTCAAGTTTTTGTTTCTTTTGTTGCTGTTGTTTGTTTTTTGAGACCGAGTCTCGTTCTGTTGCCCAGGCTGGAGTGCACTGGCACAATCTCAGCTCACCGCAACTTCCGCCTCCCAGGTTCAAGCAATTCTCCTGCCTCAGCCTCCCAAGTAGCTGGGATTACAGGTGCATGCCACCATGGCTAATTTTTTGTATTTTTACTAGAGATGGGATTTCACTGTGTTAGCGAGGATGGTCTCGATCTCCTGACCTTGTGATCCACCTGCCTCGGCCTCCCAAACTGCTGGGATTACAGGTGTGAGCCACCACACCCAGCCAAGTTTTTGTTTCTTAAGTGGAGCAGGCTATTTTGTAGAAGGTGGAGACAAAGTCTTCGCAGTCAATAATCTTCATGAACAAATCCAAGTGATCTCATTTTCAGAGTCCTTGAATAGCATTTTAAATGTTCTTCAACCAAGAAGTTACCCATGTTTCAAACCCTCCTATGTGATCCCAAGATTTATTTTTCTTTGCTTCTCCAAGATGTTTTCAGTTACTTCTCCTTCCAAAATGATTTCCCTAGCTGGCTACATTACAAGGGAGAAATTTACCTGCCACTCTGAATTAAATTCAAGGAAGACAGTTAAATACACAACCAATCATTTATCAGACTGATGAAGCAACAGAATCAGCTAGCTCCATTCTCAGAAGACTCCACATTTTTCATTAATACCAATGCTTGAGGGATAAAACAACAAAGTGATTGATTAAATTCTTCATTCACTTTGCGTATGTAGACATTCTTAGTTTCTTACCTTCTCAGGATCAGATTTTGTTTGGTGGTTTAAAAAAAAAAAAAAAAATCTGTAACTAAATTATGCACTCCTTTAAGAGTAATCTGTTTTTGAAAAAAAAAAAGTAAATATTTTTGGAGGTTAGGATTTCCATTTTAGGGTGTTCAATATTGCTGCTTTCTGGCAGTAAATATCCACAGAAGAAGACAAACAGGTTCACATCATGAATCTTCTTGTAGTGTCATAAGACTAGAAAAGATGCTGGCAGATAATCTGTATATAAATTTACTAGTTTTATTACTGATAATTATAGCCAAATATCTTCAGAAATCAGTAATGCTTATCACAGATGATGAGTACTATAAACTGACAGTATATTTGTGTGCCTTTATCTAAAAACAAAACAAAACAAAACAAAACTAAACAAACAGACCCCAAATTCCACAATATATTCCTCTCACATCTTTTTTTTCTATAGAATGAAGAAATACATCTCTCAAATTACTTAGGAAGAAATTTTACATGTAGACCAGGTCCTATGAATGACAGACTTCTCTGTGGATTTTCTGGGTATGATAGAATCTGTTTTAACACTTTACAGCTGAATCAGAATAAGACAATTTGCTAAACCTATGTCTTCAGGAATATATAGAAGAAACTCACTCCTAAACCATGAGGATATCAACACTATGTGGAATCACAAATGAGTCAGAACTTGTTGACCTCTTAGGTTACAAAAAGATGAATGTTCTTAATGGAATAAGGAATTTTGTTACAAAATCCACCCACATATGTTGTGATGTATGTATTGATTTTGTTGATAAAATTCACCAGAGTCCAAATTATCTCCCAGGAAGTCCAAGTAGTATGGACTTCTCAGTCTAAAGCCTTTGCTTGATTCTCTTATCTCCTATCCTAGGGCCCAACTTGAAACCAAAATCATGTAAGTGTAGACCTGAAGGAACTCAAGGGCATTATGAAATCAGAATCTTCCACCCTTATTTTCTCCATTAATGAAATTTTAGTGACTTTTTGACATAAAATTGATACTAGACCTATGTCAAGACCATGTGTTCCTTGATTGTATGGTCATTGTCTTATTTGTCTCTGAATTGCTATAATTCAGCACCACACCATACACATTGTAGACACTATGTTATTTTTGAATCAATACAGTTAATTAATAAATGACTCCTGCTTGCCAAGTGTGATGGTTAATATTGAGTGTCAACTTGATTGGATTGAAGATGCAAAGTACTATTCTTGGGTGTGTCTGTGAGGGTGTTGCCAAAAGAGATTAACATTTGAGTCAGTGGACTGGGAAAGGCAGAGCCACCCTTAATCTGGATAGGCACAATTGAATCAGCTGACAGAAAGACTAGAAAAAAAGCAGGCAGAAGAACGTGGAAGGACTAGACTGACTGAGTCTTCCAGCCTACATCTTTCTCCCGTGCTAGATGCTTCCTGCCCTTGAACATCACACACCAAGTTCTTCAGCTTTTGGACTCTTGGACCTTTGGCCACAGACTGAAGGCTGCACTATTGGCTTCCCTATTTTTGAGGTTTAGGGACTCAGACTAGCTTCCTTTCTCCTCAGCTTGCAGATGACCTATTATGGGACTGTGTCTGGAGTTGGTTCCTCCTGGTGGGTTCATGGTATCGCGCTGACTTCAAGAATGAAGCTGCGGACCTTTGCTGTGAGTGTTACAGCTCTTAAAGATGGCATGAACCCAAAGAGTGAGCAGTAGCAAGGTTTATTGTAAAGAGCAAAAGGACAAAGCTCCCACGGTGTGGAAGGGGACCTGAGCGGGTTGCCGCTGCTGGCTATGGTGGCCAGTTTTTATTCCCTTATTGTCCCCACCCATGTTCCGTTTCTGTCCTATCAGAGTGCCCTTTTTTCAATCCTCCCCACGATTGGCTACTTTTAGAATCCTGCTGATTGGTGCATTTTACAGAGCATTGATTGGTGCGTTTTACAGAATGCTGATTGGTGCGTTTTATAATCCTCCTGTGAGACAGGACAGTTCCTGATTGGTGCATTTTACAATCCTCTTGTAAGACAGGAAAGTTCCCCAAGTCCCCACTCCACCCAGAAAGTCCAGCTGGCCTCACCTCTCAGGACTTCACCTTGTGATTGCGTGAGTCAATACTCCTTAATAAGCTCCCCTTTATATATACATCTATCCTATTAGTTCTATCCCTCTAGAGAACCCTGACTAATACACCAAGACAGATATTTTTTAACCAGTCACTTTAAAGTGTGATACCTGTACCATTCACATCAGCAACACTTTGGACTTTTTGGAAATGTCAAATATTTGTCCCCAATACAGATGTAATGGACCAGAAATTCTGGGTTTTAAATAGTCCTCCAGTGATTCTGATGCACACTGACATTTGAGAATAAATGCTAAAGGAGTAGTGTTCAACCCTAGTTACTCATTAGAACTACCTACAGAAATTTAAAAACATACCAATACCTGAACCTCATCCCAGAACAATAAATTCAAAATATCTGTGGTTGAGTCTTTGTATTCATGTTTTATAAAGCTCTAAGATAACATAATTAGGTGTAGCCGAAGTGGCAAATCACCATTCTCATCCCAAATTGTGTGTGTGTGTGTGTGTGTGTGTGTGTGTGTGTGTGTGTGTATGTGAGAGAGAGAGAGAGAGAGAGATAGCTAGGCATTGAAGTCTATGAAAAAATTAAATTAACTGGTTTAAATGTAGCTATAGTGACCGTAGTATCATCAAAATTGCCCTCCCAATTTCACTTCTTTCTATTTCAATCGCTTTCTTCAAACCTTATTCTTCCTGAATTTTTTTTCTTCTTCTTTTGCAATGTTCCTCCAATAACTCTTAAATTGTAACCCAATTACTCCAACCAGATTCATAAAAAAATTACAAAGACACATTCCTAAAAGACTGAGGAAAATTTTATTTTTTTCTGTTTACTGTAATACCTAACCTCATCATAGACTTTTTTGTTGTTGTTTCAGATATAAAACTGGCTATCTCATTAAATCTTGTTTTTAGGTTTCTGCCCCAAGTAACATATACTGACAGGTTTGATATATTTTTGCAAATTATTTCATTATGAAATATTTTGTTTCATTAGCTGTAAAGGTCTATATTAAAGTAAGGTATTATTATTATTAATTGCGAAGTAAATTCCTGGAAGATAGATAACATGTTTATTTACCTTGAAAAAGCCCTGGGCACTCCAGAGTTCAACTAGGCTAGTTTTAATAGTATTTCATTGATTAAATTTTTCTGTGGACATAAAATCAACACAAGTAAGAATTTTGAAACCCATTACTTTAATAACTGAGTTATAATAAGATAGGGATAGAATCATATGTAAGGTATAATGGATATAAAAGAAAAGTAATAGAACATTTTCATAAATTGATGGCAGGATAGCAATAATGATAATTGGAAGAATAAAGGATATGTTAGAAAAAACATGAAAAATAATACTTCAAAAATATAACACTTTCATTATATGCTCTCAAGGAAATATAGATTATAATAATGATGATGAAAATAATGTTGAGGAAAAGGAGGAGGAAGGTGAGGAGGACAAGGGGTTTGATCGAGGCATTCTG
Source organism: Chlorocebus sabaeus (assembly GCF_047675955.1). NCBI lineage: Eukaryota > Metazoa > Chordata > Mammalia > Primates > Cercopithecidae > Chlorocebus > Chlorocebus sabaeus. Next base: position 45,814,590 of record NC_132919.1, read on the forward strand.
TCTACAATCTATGCTAAACCCAGTTCCAAAGAGTTCCTTTACCTACTGCCAATCCCCTCACCCCGAAAAAACAAAAACAAAAACAAAAAAACAATATGAGTAACTCAACAATTGAGACATTGAGTTCAGGAATATTTGAAATAAATGCTGTTTCTGTTCTTGATTTTCCATCTGACTTTAGGTAGGTTAAATGACTTTTCTGAGACTGTTTCTCTTATGTGGGTTGCTGTGGAATTTAAATAAAATCATGTACATAAGCTGCCTTGTAGAATGCCTAGCATGTAATAATCAAATAATTTCATTATCTTCCCTCTTCTTTCTTGAAAATATCCATGCATACATTGAAGTAAAATTTTAAGTGTGGTTGTATTTAGTTTTATTTATATTAATTTGTGAGAGCAAAACTTAAAACGTAGGATCAATATTTTCCTTTTTTTTTTTTTTTTTTTTTTTTTTTATGTGTGTGACAGAGGCTTGCTGTCTCCCAGGCTGGAGGGCAGTGGCGCCATCTCGGCTCACAGAAAAGCTCCATCTCCCGGGTTCACGCCATTCTCCTGCCTCAGCCTCCCAAGTAGCTGAGTCTACAGGCGCCCACCACCACGCCTGGCTATTTTTTTTGTATTTTTCGTAGAGGTGGGGTTTCACCGTGTTAGCCAGGATGGTCTCTATCTCCTGACCTCGTGATCCACCCAACTCGGCCTCCCAAAGTGCTGGGATTACAGGTGTGAGCACCGCGCCTGGCCAGGATCAACATTTTTAATAGCATTTCTAATCATATTCCCTTGTAAGCTTTTGGCCTAAGATCTGATTCTGTTTTCTGTATTCTTTGACTGATTATTATTTCATACTTGTCTGAGAAGAAAAAAAGATATTTAAGAATTAAAAAAAAATGCTGAATTCTACCCTGCTCATTTAGTATTTCAGTAGTCAGAGCATCAACATTATCATATGTTATTTATTGGTAAAGAACTGTGAAAAGGTTTGATCCCCCTTATCCTTTCCCAGGATATTTTATTTGAATAACCACAATAATTTAGAGTAAAGCATTCTCCCTTATATTTTACCAACAACCCCTTTGACCTTCTCAAGAACGTTAGTGCTATGAAAGAAATAATTTTTCCCTACTTTGATGTGTAGTACAAGTTGTCTTAAATAATTTGTCATGAAGGCCTTTTTGCAGAAACAAAACCAACAATAGGAAAGGCTATTTCCCATTACCAAGGTGGAATGACTCAGACCGCAGATGAAAAAGTGATTTATATAAATGAAAGAACATACCTAGATCACACAGAAAAATTCTTCTGGAGTGATCATTATGAGGCTGATTATGTCTGCTTGCTATTTCAGTAGGAATCAAAAACAAAGCTATTCTCCCCTGACTCTCAGTAGTATTTGAGGAAGAACTATTAATACAAATAGCTATGTAGTATTATTTGAAACAAAATTATTTTCAACACATTTGAAATATTTCATTTGATCAGTATTATTAGTTGTGTTTAGGAATATGTTACAGTAGAAAGAAAGTCAAGACTGAGAATATGGAGACTTAGTTTTGTCACTGGCTCCACTCTCTCACTAGTTAGCTGTGTATTTCTGGGTCCCAACTGACTCATCTCTAAAAGAAGAATATGTGATCTCAAACAGCACTTTCAAACTTTAACATTTTGGAATGTATTAAGACTCTTTTCAAAGTTTACTCATTTCCTTGATTCTTGGTTGCTTTGGAAATCCTTAAATCATTGATAATTGTTTTCATATTTGAAGGCATATCAAGCGTACCCTCTAGGGTGTTTAATGCCTGCCTATGTGGTTTGAGAGTTATGAAAACACTTCAGTGATAACAAGGTATTTAATTTAAAATAAGTGTGTGGTTGGATATTACCCACAACACTGAAAAGGAAATGAAAGTAATGGTCCAATGGCTTGAATTCATTAGGTTCTGCCTGAGGCAGGATTTACATATGCATCTCTTGTAAAAGGATAAGAAGGGGAATCAACTCCCCACTTCCCCATCCCTTCTAAATGTCTACCAAATGCCATTGTTTAATGTTTAATGAATTCCTACAGGTAGATGGCAAAAGCCATAATATAATTAGCAAGGTCAACAAAGAAGAAAACTCAAGAGGCCCAGTGGAGTATGGCATATTACTTAGGAGAAATGAAAAGGCTGAAATCTATTAAACATTAAAGATGTTTGTAGCGTATTTCCCTTGAGATACTAGAGACTTTAGGGTTCCTCCTCAGCAGGTTTCTTTTTTACTTCCAGATTCTGAAAACAAGGACAAAAAAGTGCATTTGTCTGGCACAGAAATTAAAAGGAGGGAATGATGGCTGTATAGTATAAACAGTCCATAAATATTGCACAGGAATTTTTACCTTAAAAATGAAAACAGCTCATCATACCGTAGTCTTGCAGCCACATGATTTTGGGGAGAAGAGAATTGGGGGAGGACAGCAGATTGCTCACAGAATTCCAACATCCTTAACAAATCCACAGCCATGCTCCCTACTGGGTGTTGAGCATAGAGATGCCAAGAGGAATATGCTAGGGCTGAAAAATGGCTTATACTATAGACCCTATTCAGAGGACAAGAGAAAGAATGTGTGGAAGAGAGGGAGACAAAAAGAGAGAAATATATAAGAAATGGGAGTGGGAAAAGTGACAATGTACAGTAATGCAGAAACTAATTATATATGTTTGGCCTAATGGGGCTAAATAAATATAACTTGGAAATGATGTAGAATATTACCAAAAATTTAGCTAAACTACTTGAAATGTAATTAGCAGTCATTTTACTCTCTGTGACCAGGTTTCTTTCATTATCTTAAACTTACGTTTCTTAGAATAAGGTTAATATTTGTGGAAGCATTAGTACATTAAAACATAGCACTTGGGACTTCTGTGCATTATTAGTGCCTCTCATCCTTCTCCCAACTTCTAACTTGCCTTCATACCTAGCTAATGTAAAGAAAGAGCCATAAAGTTCAAAACTAATCATTTTTGTGCTTGCAACAAAGAAACCAATGTGGGTGTTAACAATAATTGAATGCTTAATGATTTATAATTAGTAATTGTTCTCTCACCATCTTCTGAATGTATCTGGAATTGTTTCTTTCCTTAAAAGAAGCCTACATGTGTTAGAAATAATCCATATCTTTATTGTGATGGTAAGGGCACATCTCTGTCAAAAATTATTGAAACATACATTTAAAAGTAGATTTTATAATGTATGCACACTACACCTCAAGAAATAACTTATTTAAAAGTCCACAACTTTTAAAAATATATAGTAAAACAAAAGAGTTAATGTGTCAGTGAAAGAGAGCATAACTTTGGGGCTGGTACTTATCTGTACACCATGACACCCTCCTGAAGGATTGTTTACAGCTGACCTCCACTCTCAGTGGTGGGTTGGTACAGTGGAGCTGTATTAATTGTTAATTATTTTGACTATGACCTCTGAATTAATCATAAGAATCCAAAATTAACCTAACTATATAAAAGAGGTAAACAAGATAATAATACATTCATTTAATAATTCATCACAAATGAAACCAAAATGAGATAGACATCAAGGGCAAAATCAGTTTGGGATATACATTACAAAGTCTTTTCAGTGCTGTTTATTGAAATTACATCTGTGTTTCATTATTTTTAAGCTCATTATGAGCACAATGAAGGAATATAGAGCTTACTTTTAGATAGAACAGAATGCATATTCTGATTTTGACATTTTTTCATCTGATTCTTCAAAAGTGATGTTATTATTATTATTTGCATCATAAACTTTTTATAAAGGTTAAATGAAATAAACCAATGTCTGACTCATAGACACTAAAGCAAATGTTCATGCTATTATCCTCCTTTTATAACACTTAAGTCACTTAAGTACATTTGGGAGAATGAAGGTCTTTAGAGGCTCATGCCCATCAACACTGACAACAGAATGCTTTTTAATTTTTTTGTATATGTGGACCATCGTCCAAAGAAACACAGCACAAATGGCAGTCAAATAAATCACCCCCTCCACCGCAACACAAGGCTATGCACTAGTTTATATGATTTTTCCTTTGGTAAATTGAACCCAGAGTCAAAAATTAAGTCAAACATGTCAGAAATAATCCCTTGTTTATTTTTACTTTTTATGTGTCATTTGAAGAATGGGAACAGGCATTTTAAACATGATCAAAGTGGTACCACATACTTGCTCACATTACTGATTTGAGAAACAAGAATTCCTGAAAGAAAATCAATTTCAAACATGGAGCAATACTATGTTTTGCTATAAAACTATAAATCTTTGGCTGAACATTTTTACAGATCATCTTCTATATCATTAATTTATGTCATACTGTGTACAGCAATTTGACACCTTCGCTTAGCACCAATTCCCCATAGCAAGAGTTCATTTAAATGGTAGTCCAAAAGCAATAGCAATTAGCTTTCAAACATATTTGAATTTAATACTTAACAATGCTTATTTCCTGGAAACATGATAGGGTCTAAGCCATACTTACTGTATTATAGATTTTGAGATTAAGTTACCTCCTACCATACTATGTCTACTACCACCTCTCAAAAGATTCTGTTATCACTTCATTCTACAACTGCCATCTTCATCCCCAGCAAGCTCAGATGCACTGCCACTCTTAACGCTATCTGCATTACCACCGCACCTTCGCTGCCTGGCTTCATCACTTTTTTTTATCTTCTTCCTTGGAGATTTCTTTACTTCTAACATGTTTTAAAAGATATAAATAACAACAATAGTATCCCTATATTATTTCTTCATGAATATCTCCCATAATTTTCGAAGCCCAAAATGGAGTTTATTCTCCATCTTGTCAGGATACTTAGCATATCTGTCCTGAAGAAGGAATTTCACAATGGAGTTATTTGTAAGGTACATGACTTACGATTTAAAAGAGATCTAGGTTTTTGTCCATTTTTACTTTCAGTTTTTTGCATGACTTAGAATTAGATTGGCAGTGGAAGCAAAAATACTTTTTGAACAATCAGGTTTTTCATGGTTAAAAATCCAGGTGTTTTAAAAATTTTGTTTATTATTTTCTAGCCAGCCAATGCCATAGGGAGAAAGTTCAGCCTACTACCAATGATCACAGAGTTATTACCCACGGCTGAAGTTTCCATCAAGTGTATGAAAGCTTTTCCCCCTGTGTATGGTGAACAAGTGAAACTATAATAGACTTTCAGAGTTCTTCCTACTCTAGTATTATATGATCCTCTTTTATAATCAAAAGGAACTATATGTTTTCAGTGATTTTGAATCTAAATATAGTTTTCACTAACTGAAAGACTTTCCTATTTTAAAACCTAGAAGATTTGCCCAACCAAGAATCTTAATTTCAGGAATTCTGTATCAGGATTTTAGCATGAAGTAGTGACTATTGACAAAAATATAGTAATTTTATTGGAGTTTGGAGTGCTTTCATGTATTCTTGGTTATAGCTTATAGGTTCTAGCTAATGAAGACAATATTCACAAAGTTAAAAAACAGAATTTAAGTAAGCTTTCTAAACTCTGTAGTAAAGCTGAGTATTAATCCATTTTTAGACTGCTAAACAGAAATGCCTGAGATTGGATAATTTATAAAAGAAACGGGTTTAATCGACTCACAGTTCTGCATGGCTTGAGAAGCCTCAGGAAACTTACAATCATGGCAGAAGGGGAAGCAGGCACCTTCTTCACAAGGCATCAGGACAGACTGTGAGCGTGTCAAGGAGGAACATTCAAACACTTATTATTATCCGAGACGGAGTGGTGCTCTGTCACCCAGGCTGAAGTGGAATGGTCCTATCTCGGTTCACTGCAACCTCCACCTCCCAGGTTGAAGCAATTCTCCTGCTTCAGCCTCCCGAGTAGCTGGGATTACAGGATTACAGGTGTGTGCCACCACACGCGGCTAATTTTGTACTGTTAGTAGAGATGGGGTTTCACCATGTTGGCCAGGCTGGTCTTGAACTCCTGACCTCAGGTAATCCACTGCCTCAGCCTCCCAAAGTGCTGGCCTTATAGGCATGAGCCACCGTGCCCGGCCTCAAACACTTATAAACCATCAAGTGTCCTGAAAACATACTCACTATCAGGAGAACACCTTGGGGGAAATGCCCCCATGATCCAATCACCTCCCATTGGGTCCTTTCCTCAACATGTGGGGATTATGGGGATTAAAATTAAAGATGAGATTGGGGTGGGGACACAGCCAAACCATTTCAAGCTGGATTGGAGAATGTAGCTTGGATCAGAAGCCTGATAGCTGGCGTCTGCCTTGCTGTGTTGAAGACAAAGTGATTCAGAACAAATGCCTATTCTAACTCACTTATTTAGTCAATCCCAAGTGGAAAAGAGTAGGGACAACCCTAGCCTCATTCCAATTTTACTATTTCCAAGAGACTTTGTTTAGGTGGACCCGATGCATGGACCTTGAAAACCAGTGCTTTTCTTACTTATCCTTGAGGAAAAATGACACTATTCAATATTACAAATATGACCCAATTAGATCAGTTCCCCTAGCAGAGAAGATAAGTAAGTAAGCTATGAGTTTGCATGGCTATTACACCATGAGTTGTTAAGAAATATATAGACTTTAAGAAAAGAAGAACAGTACCCAATACAAATCCCCGTAGGGAGGGAAGCAGATGTCTCTTTTTGTGTAGTCTCTCCTCCAAGAGTATGAAGGAATGAAAAAAGTACAACCCATAGGAATCAAGGACATACAACTTTTGTTACCTCTTCAGATTCTCCTGTGAGAAGACATTAAAAACTGAGAAAATGTTTAATATCTGAAAGTGAGACATGCTCCAAGGAAACATGATTTTAATCATTATTTTTCATCTTATCAGAATTGGATTCCCTAGTACTTAATATGATCTTGGAGATAAAATACCCCTTTCTCTTCACTCCAGTGCACCAAATGTAACAGATGTAAATATTCTAAATGAAGCTGAAAGACAATATCGCGTGTCTCATAGATAGAGTCTTGTATACTGGAGCTTACTCATGCTGTGTGGTCATGAAGCAGTCAGAAATGAGATAAATGAATGAATACATGATAATGTCTAAGAGATTATGCTGAAGGAATCAACAAACTAAAAAACAAAGGATTTCATCAAGTCTAAGGTCTGAGCACCCTGCCAAAACAGGGAAGTAAAATTAAAAGTTCATAAGCTGAATAGATTTAGTAATACAAGATGAATAAATAGTGAATAAAATATACATGCTCACTGCCCCTCCCTCTCAACAGTCCTCTAAATGACTATAAAATAGTAAAGTATAAAATCCACAAGGATGACAGAAATAGATTGGAGACCACAGGCAATGAGAAATGTATATTGTTAAAGTAATATGAGCTGTTACACTAGGTAGGTAAGTCCCAATTTCTCAGTGGCACATCACAATAGAAGCTATTTTTTTCTTATACAAAGCCCTAATGGATATTCCTGCCTGTCAGGCAGTTCTCCAAGAAATGATTCAGAGATACAAACTCTTCTATCTGTGGCCCCTTGCACTGGTCATCTCAGACTGCCATAACACAATACCACAGACTACATGTTTTCAACAACAGAAATTTATTTTCTCACAGTTATGGAGGCAGGGGTTTGAGATCAGGACGTCAGCATGGTTCTGTTAAAGGATCTTGACTTGCAAGCAACTACCTTCTCACTGTGTCCTCACATAGTGGAGAGAGAGAGCACTTTAATTTTTTTTAATAAGAAGAATAATATTATCAGATTAGGGAACCAACCTATGACCTCATTTAACCTTAATTTAATTATAAAATTCCTATATCCAAAACAGTCACACTGGGTTTTAGAGCATGATATGGTTTGGCTCTGTTTCCCCACCCACATTTCACCTTGAATTGTGATAAACCCACGTGTCAAGGGAGGGACCGCGTGGAGATCATTGAATCATCGTGGCAGTTTCCCCCATGCTGTTCTTGTGAGTGAGTTATCATGAGACCTGATAGTTTTATAAGGGGCTTCCTCCTTTGCTCAGCACTCATTTCTCTCTCCTGCACCCTGAGCAGAGGTGCCTTCTGCCATGATTGTAAGTTTCTGAGGCCAAGCAACCCAGCCATGCAGAACTCTGAGTCAATTAAACCTCTTTATTTATAAATTACCCCATCTCTGGCATTTCTTCACAGCAGCGTGAGAATGGACTAATACAGGGCATCAGCATATTTCAGTGGGGAGGAGGGACAATTCACAATTGCACAATTCACCCATAGTATACCTCTATCTTATATATGGCTTCCAAAATTATTTCAGAAGGAAGAGTGAAAGAGAATGCAGTTACATGTCAAAGGCTACACTGCGCAAGACCTGTGCATGGCATGCATTACCTCCCTTGTGTTTCATTACCATGACTCATTTGCATGGCTATAAGGCAGACTCAGAAATATAAACCAACTCTGTGTCTGGGAATGAAGAAAACATAGTTGCTTAGAGATAACTTGTCATTGTTACAAGATGTCAAGAGCAGATGGATAAGTAGTAACTGACTCAGAAGCCAGAAGAAAGCAGATATCCAAACCTGGCAGGAGGATAGGGAGAGATGAACAAAGTGGACTACTAAACTGAATTAAACTCAGAAAGCCTGAGAGATTGGGGCCGTTAAGAATCTCTGAAAGGTAAAGGTAAGGCAAGGCTGAAAAGAGGATCTTAGAAAACTTGGATACATAAATATTAGACTTCCAGATACTTCACTGCATTCCATCTAACCAAGTGACTACTTATTCTCATTTCCAAAATATAATGGAGTTTACTTAGCAAAGATGTTTGGATGCTGAGAATAGAAAAGAGATACCATGCTGATAACAAGGAAATGTTTGAAAGTCAATGTGCATAGTGCTGAGAACTACTATAGCCTCTCTCTCTTTATTAAGCTGGAAAAAAAAAAAACCCACTAGCATCCAGGATTACACTATGTCTACCTCCAGAGGTAAAGATTACTCTCAGGCTCAGGCCCAAAATTAAGTGCTTATAGATACTCAATTATGGAAAGGCCTTCCAATACAAAAAAATACCAGTTACTATCTAATCACTCTCTAGCTGACTTAGGTACACAATGAGTGCCCTCATTAGTGTGTCCTCCTTCCAAATTTCATTTCAGCTTTTATATGTTTTACTCTGAACCATGCACCATTAGCCAGGGATCAATATACATTGGAGGAAATCCTGTGTTTTGGATTATATATCCAAATTATATATCCAAATAATATAATGATAAACAAGAAGAAAAGGTAGGTGCAAAAGAAGTTGATTAGTGATTAATGCTGTATCACTTCCTCACCCTGTTTTTAACATCAAGCTTACACATCCAGCTCAGGAGCTTCTGTAGAGGGTTGTGACACACTGGAACACTTAGAAAGTCAGACTGTGTAACAGAGTGAAATCATTTATATAAAGGCTTTCATTGTTCTGTTTTTCCCCCTGCCCATTCATGTTAAGTATGTTTCTATCTCCTTCCCTATATTTTATCTTTAGCGTGGCCCTAAGTTAAAACCTGTGTAGTCCAAAGACAACAAATTTTTCAGTTACAAGGAAGAAATGTGTGTATGTATGTGTGTGTGTGTGTTTCCCTACCACTTACTAAATGGGCAATGTTGGCCGATAAATTCATTGAGCTTCAAATTGTTCATCTGAAAAGCAGGATTAATAATGCCTATTTCATATATTATTAAGAAAATTGCATGAGCTAAAGTAAGGCACCCTGTCTAGTACAGTGCTGATATGGTTTGGCTTTGTGTCCCCACCCAAATCTCATCTCTAATTGTAATCCCCACATGTTGAGGGAGGCACCTGATGGGAGATTATTGGATTATGGGGGCAGTTTCCTCCGGCTGTTCTTGTGACAGTGAGTTCTTATCAGATCTGATGGTTTTATAAGTTGTGCTTTCCCCTGCACTCCTCTCTCTCTCTCCTGCCATCTTGTGAAGAAGGTGCCTGCTTCCCCTTCCGCCATGATTGTAAGTTTCCTAAGGCCTCCCCAGCCATGTGGAACTGTTAGTCAATTAAACCTCCTTTGTTTGTAAATTACCCAGTCTCTGATGGTATCTTTATCGCAGTGTGAAAATGGACTAATACAAGTGCCTAACATAAAGAAAGATATTGAACAGTGTGAAGAAGATTGTCTTTTCTTTCTTCCTAAGAGTGTGTGAAATTTTGTGTCATATTCCATTGAAAGGGAGACCCAGTGTTAACTGTATTACAATATATGGTGTTGTTTTGACCTGTTGAAGGAAAACATTTCTGTCATTCAGCCAGTTCCTTGTCATTAAAAAAGAATAAACAACTGATTTGACAGCTTTATTAAAAACAAAACAAACAAAAACAACAAAAACCAGGAGTTGGCATTGTCCATCTGTAATCTAAATTAATTAGTTACTAAATGAAAACAGTCCCTTTCCCTTTATAAATTTTTATGGTCAAATAGTTGATAATGACACAAATAAACACTATGATGATTTAGAGAAGGTAAGTTATTATTTGATTTTCAAGGCCAAGTTCATAGTTATCTTAATGTAAGTGTGAGCTTCCTGTGCAGGGAATCTTCCCTTCATGTACAGTGAGGACAGAATGAATTATACTCCTATTTATGAATTATATTGAATTAGTAAGCATTATCTTTATGAATTCTACATTTAACAAATAAAGCTTTTCTTAGCAATCTAAGTAACAGAGATACAGTCAGAGAACAAAACTCTAATCCTGCTTTCATCTTGAATGAATAGAGTCCCATTATTCATAGCATTTCGCCCTATACATTCAGTGCCATAGAACAAATTGTTAGAATTTTGAAGAAAGCCAAATGCACTTCTCTTTTCACTTTTTAATGCTTGTTTGAGAAACTGATTAAAAAAGACTGAAAGATCATGAGTCCAAGCACATGTGTCACGTGGGAAAAATGGGTCTGATTACTCCAGAGATCACCATTTCTTCCACACTCAATAATCAGCTAACATTCAAATCATAAAGGGAATTCTTTCTCTGCAGCAGTTAAATATATAATCAGATATAATATGTGTGAAGCAGAGGCTGCAATTTTAGCCCAAACAGCCATCCCAGAAAGAATGCTGAGAGAAGTGTTGTCTACATTCTCCTCCCAATTGCCAAGTGCTGCTCTGTCAGTGACCTGGGAGTGGGAGGGGATATTGGAACTTGGTTTAAATAAAATCATAACCCCTAATTGTACAGAAGGCTGACCAGCTGAAATAACGAATTTTAATTAGATTCTTTGCAGCTATATGTCTTTGATGTGATCTATGTTCAATAAATCACAATAGCCCTGTGTTTTTGTTGTTGTTTTTCCATCTTCTGGTGTGTGGGTTAAGCTTATATAACATATTTGATTGATAGGAGCACAGATTGGGAATGGGAGAGGGAAACCAACCAAATTCTTTACTATTTCTACCAGTGATTTTAGAAAATTGATATATCCCTTCTGAGGCTGAGTTTCCTCTCTCTATTAAGCTGTTGTAAAACTAGACTTCACTGTACCTACTTTCCAGTAAAAATCTCTGAACCCTATTTTCTTATCTCATAGATCAGGGTCCCCAGGTCCCAGGCCACGGACTGGTACCAGGCTGCATAGCAGGAGGTGAATGGCAGGCCAGGGAGTAAAGCTTCATCTATATTTATAGCCACTCCCCACTGCTGGCATTACAGCCTGAGATCCTCTGGCAGGAGGAGTCCTGTCACATCAACAGTGGCATTAGATCCTCATAGAAGTGTGAACCCTATTGTGAACTGTGCATGCGAGGGATCTAGGTTGCATGCTCCTTATGAGAATCTAATGCCTGATGATGTGTCACTGTCTCCCATCACCCCCAGATGAAACTGTCTAGTTGCAAGAGAATAAGCTCAGGGCTCTCACAGATTCTACATTATGGTGAGTTGTACAACTTTTCATTATGTATTACAATGTAATAATAATAGAAGTAAAGTGCACAATAAATGTAATGCGTGTAATGTGCTTGAATCATTCTGAAACCATTTGCTGCCCAACTCCATCTCATGGAAAAAATTGTCTTTCACAAAATTGGTCCTTGGTGCCCAAAGGGACAACTGTTGTAGGGTCTTCATTGAGAAGGGTAACATTTAAATTATTTAGATTCCTGAAACTAGAATAGAATATCAATAACAAGATATATGTACTTATACATTTCAGGATGATCATGTTCTTTTTAAACAATATATTGTTTATTCATTAGTTTAGTTGATATATATGTGTTGCTCACCTAGTATATATGAGACAGTGGGCTAGGGCCTAGTATTAAGAATCAAGTTGATTTTATCTTGCCTTTATGGATCTTATGGTTCAGTTGGAGGGAGAGAATTAAACAATCAATTCAAGTTTCATGCGCGCTGTGATGTGAAAGTTTAAGATGTCATAGAAGCACCTGTTTGGGGGAGAAGGGTCAACGATACACTGAGGTCAACAGATTCAAGAAATTATTTTTAATTACATATATTTAGCCACAAATATTTATTGATCACTTTCATCAAGAACTTCAATGGAATATGGTGATTAGAACAATTTGAAAACTGCTTTGAAAGTGAGGAAATGGAAAAAAAAAGGACAGGTATTCTAAGAGGGTTAGGTCTAAATAAAGGAAAGAGAAATGGGGTGCCAGCAAAAGTGGGATGTGGAGAATAGTTTGAGTTTATGATCTTTTATAAAATATTTTGAGAAAGAAGAACAGGAATATGATTAAAAATTCTAAAGTATTATGTAAGTTAATATTACACAAGTAATTAATGTTCATGATAAAAGATACAAATCTGAAAAAAAAATTATTTGTAAAATTCACATACAATCCTACTACCTTGATATAAACACTAGTACCGTTGTGGTGACTAATCTCGTGTGTGTGTATATATGCATACATATACACATATACACATATAAATATGTGTTTCATTTTTAATATATCTTCATTTCATACATACTGTTTTATAACATTTTTAATAAAAATGTATATTGAAAATATTTTCAGTTCAATAAAAATGTACCTAATTATTCTTAATGGCATCACTTTGTATTACATAGTTGTCATTTTATCATTCTTCTATTACTGAACAATTGGGAAATTTTCTTAGTTTTTTTTCTTTTTGTTTTTTTTGAGATGAGTTCTTGCTGTTTCCCAGACTGGTCTTGAATTCCTGGGCTCTAGCAATCTTCCTGCCTCCACCTTCCAAATTGCTGGGATTACAGGCGTGAGCCACTACATCCAGTCAGGATAATTTTAAATGTTCATAAATATAAACAATGCAATTATGGGTCATACACTTGTGATTACTTAGTTTGGATAATTGCACACTTATCCCATTATTGCTTCAGGCTAAATTGCTAAAAGAATCTTAGATTTGCACTAAAATTTGCATCTGAGTATATATATTTGCCACCTTAGAGTACATATTCTCTAATACATAAGATATGCACTTGGAAAGCCAATACAAAGTAGCTAACCCAGGTCTTGCCTGATTTAGCTCCAACTGGGCTTGGGAAGGATAATGCAGTCTCAGTGAACAGTGGCTGAAAACCATTATTTCAGCACTTGGGAGGCTACAGAAATCCTCTCCAATAGAGTGTTCAGGACAGAGGAGAAATGGGCAAATAGCTAATTAAAGAAGGTTCATCAGAGAGAGAGCCATATGAAGGAAGAGATTAGAGGGCCAAGCTGGTATTGACATTTGTGAAATGAGGAACCCCACACAGAGTCTCCTGCTTGAGAAGGGGATGATTTGACCAGATTGTTGTTATTAAGTTGGTTCTGGACTGGAAGACAGACAGACTGGCAACTGTTTACCAGGTTATATTTTGGGACTGTTGGCTTGGAAAAAGCTCAGCATTTGGCCACACTGGTTAAGCCAACACCAAAGGGGAAAAATAACAACATAACAAAAGCAAAACACGTTTCTGAACTATCAGTATCACTTTCTAGTATTTCATGTTAGATAATAATTATGAATTTGCTTTCTCTTCCACAGAAAGTTATGACTGCCAAAGAATGTTGTCTAGAAGTTACCATAAAATACTTAAAGTACACTTAAAGTAAGAAGATCATTTAATCAGAACAACAGCAACAACAATAATGATGCAGGATAAAATTATTTATTTTTTATGGTATCTGTTACTTTTAATTGTTATAACCAATTAAAATATGTTAGAGATAAAGATGCAGTTATGTCTTCCAAACGAATTTCTGAAGTACATTAATTCAGAATGAATGCAGAGGTAGCAAAGTGCCAGCATATTATACAGCCAGTTTTTTAGAAGTCAGCATTTTAAAATCATATTAACATATAAAATGTTTACATGGGCTGTAAAATATTACAGAGCATAATTACTTACACATAAAATATCCCACGATATAACACCTTGTCTTTGTTTATAATTATTATGAAATTTTGCATCTATGAAAACTGCATTCATGTTGATATTTTTAAAATTGGTAGGGCAAATGTGTGGTCAATAAGTTTTGATGTTACACTCCTTCGGACTGCTTTACTCCTAAAGAAAACAAGCAGCCTCATATTTCGTGTTTGACAAAATTTTAATTGATATTCTTTAAATGAGTTAAGTTGGGGAAATACGATAAACTGTAGACCCTTCTTTGAAATTCTCAATGACACTTGCCTATTAAAAGATCTGGAAAGTTCTGCAATAACTCCCATTTACCAAATGCTTATTAGACAGTACCAGGCACTGCATTAGCTGCCTTACATGTCTGATAATCACAGCCTACAAAGTTTACATTAGCTTTGCCTTGCAGGAGAGGAAACGGATTGGTGAATTAATTTCCTAATTTTACCTGTGTGTTAATACCTACATATTAACAAGTTAGGGAGATCTAGAATTATAAGTGTCTAACATCAATGTCCATGTTCTTTCTACAATGTGTTTCCATGCATGAAAACTAAATAATTCATAATTTGGGATATATTTATGTTCAGTGAGTAATTAAGAATTTCAAAATCAAATTGTGTAATAAAACCAGCCTTTAAGTTCTTTCTAAGAATTGAGACGCATCCCCAAGCTAGGATACATGCCTGGTCTATGTGTACTGCAGGGCACCTGGTGCCTTTGAGTTTATTAACCCTTATCATTCTACTTTGTAATTAATTTGTCTGTACACACATGGAATGTGTTTCCACAACCAGGCACATGTCAAGGACCCCTTGAAGTCTTGGATGATATCTGGCTCATCAATATATTATCACAGCCAATCAATGAATGACTGGCATGGGGTATGCCTTCAATGGCATTGACTGAAGACATGAATGAATTTTAACACTGAGGGCTGATTTAGCAAACCACCTCTGTTTCTATACACATTAACACTGAAATAAAACATTTTTCACAGATAACATTAAAAATTCAATTATTCCCAAAGGGTATCTAGTGGTCTTAAGTTTACTGATGATTCCACTGGGAGGTGGCAGAGAATACTCTCATTGAAAACAAACTCAATCCCAAATCCCATTCCCTGTTTTGTTGTCTCCAAGTTGCCTCTCTCATAATGTTTCCAAAATTGTTCCCCTTTCTCTGACATTTTTACTGTCCCATTAGCTCTAGCAGCCCATTTTTCTCAGATCTGCAAAATATATCATTAACTATAAAACACACAGATACACACACAAATATGTGTATGTATATGTATACGTATGTGTAGATGTGTGTTTATGCATACATAGACATAACTAAATATAGAAGCATAGTACAACAACAGAAGTGATTTTTTACTTGTGTAGATCTCTTTCAACTCTCTAGTTTCTAATTAAGAAGAGAAAACTTCATTTTAAATTTCCACTCAAGCTATTTTTAACCTTTGAACACACCCTTCTTGTAACATATAAATTTTAACATAGAGACAGTAATCATATTCTGTTCATATTTCATTAATATGTTTTTCTTTAAACCCAAAACCGAAAAGTATTTTCTTAAAATTATTTATTTCAGTTGAAGAGAAATGAATTTGTTGTTACCTGTAACAGTAAAACAAAAAAATTGAGTTCAATTTACCTTGGTTTTTATTCTACAGAAATAAACAGCATACATTTCACATCGAGTAGTTGAGATGTACACCATTTGGACAATTTAACCCACAGCATTTATATAGCTATAAAGGGATTGCAGTGCATTTTTATATCCCATAGTAGTACTCAAAGGGATTAAAAAATGTAAACAGTAAGAAGATATGCTTATTTCAAAAGTATTCTGTGATCTGGTACCACTGATAATGGTGTGTAAAATGTGCTACAATTTTGAAGTCAGAGGACATAGAATATAGTATTCAAAATTACATTAAAGTCTGCCTATCATTTTTTTTAAAACCTTTATACTTCAGCCACCATGATAGATTCTTAGACTTTAAAAAAATTATAAGGTAAACTATGCAGCATATCAGAGTATCTTTTGTTAACTTGAATCATTGGAGAAAAAGGCTCTGTGGCTTTTGAATTCATGCACCCTAGTCATTTTAGGCTCAATGATTTTATTATCATTACCACCATTTTTCCAGTGGTTTATCTTCAACTACCAAGCACAAATGGAATCCAAAGTGTGGAACATTTCTCCATTATATTGTCTTCCAGTGTTTAAGCAATCTTCTCCTTTAAAGCTATGAGAAATGTGTCAAGATAGCTACTTTTGAGTATATATTTACAGATTTATCTATTTTGTCTAATGACGACAAATGTGCCTTTATTTTATGTGCTTTATGATTGAAATTTTACAGCAATAACTACAGCCCATTCCCTATTACAATGTGTGTTTAACTACAGCCCATTCCCTATAACAATGTGTATTTTATAGCAAGAAGTCAATTTAATTCAATAACATTTTAGTGATTCTTTTTGCCAAGTAACTTTTTAAACTCAGGGCACAGAGAGGCACATGGGACATGGGACATGGTTTCTGCCTTTAAGAATCTTACAGTTGAAAGAAAGATGGGTATATGCAATGTGATGGAAGAGCTATGTCCATAGCCCTAAGAGACCTCAAAGAATAACAATCTCTGGATAAGGAAGAGGGAAAAATTGAGTTTGGAGTTTGATATTTATGCTAAGCCTTAAAAAGTGAACAGAGCTTGGCCAGGTGAATCCATCCATGGTGAGTGTTCTAGCAAAGAACAGTAAATTGAAATAGAGAAATTATTATTGTTTATAGCATGTATCTGGTACATATGGAGAAATAATTTTCTTCAGAAAGATAAGATTACAGCACAGATTAGGAAAACAGTAAAAGATGAATGCAGAGAGATAGCAGGTTCATTTATGAATACACACAGATGTATTATATTTACATTATATATAATATAAATTTATATTTCAGAATCTACCCATGAATACCTCAGTACTCAGTTTTTACACATGTATCCAATAGAAAGGAAATCAGTATGTCAAAGGAATATATGCAACCCATGTTTTTGTTGTTGTTGTTTGTTGTTGTTGTTGTTTGCGGCAGTATTCACAATAGCAATGAGAGTGAATCAAACTAAGCATCCACAAATGGATATATGGATAATGAATATGTGGTACAATCACACAATACAATGCTATTTAATAAAAAATTGAAATCATTTGGAGCAACATGAATGGAACTAGAGGCAGTTATTTTAAGCTAACTAAGCTAAATGCAGAAAGACAGATATCATATATTCTCACTCATATGTAGCAACTAAAAAAGTTGATCTCGTGGAGTTAAAAGAGGTAAAAAGTAGAACAATGGTTACCAGAGGCTGGAAAGAATGCATGGTATTTTGTTTTGTTGTTTTTGTTTTTGAGACAGAGTCTCACTCTGTCACCAGGCTGGAGTGCAGTGGCCTGATATTGGCTCACTGCAACCTCCACCTCCCAGGTTCAAGTGATTCTCCTGCCTCAGCCTCCCGAGTCGCTGGGATTACAGGAGCATGCCACCATGCCCAGATAATTTTTGTATTTTTAGTAGAAAAGGGGTTTCACCATGTTGGCCAGGATGGTCTCGATCTCCTGACCTTGTGATTCGTCCGCCTCGGCCTCCCAAAGTGCTGGAATACAGGCGTGAGCCACCACACCCAGCTGCATGTGGTGTTTTCAGGGTTAGGGATGAAGAGGTTGGTTAATGGGTGCAAACATAGAATTAGGTAGAAGGATTAATTATAATGCTTGAAAGTAGAGTAAGGTGTCTATAGTAACCCACCTTGTAATGCACATTTCAGGATAGCTAGAAGCGAGAACTTTAAATATTCTCAACACATATAAATTATAAATGTTCATGGTGATAAATATCCTAAACACCTTGACTTGATCATTACACAGTCTATGTATGTAACAAAATATCACATATACCCCATAAAGGCATACAAACATTGTGTATCAATAAAAACAAAGAAATAATTCTTGTCTCTGATTGCTTTCCAAATTTAATACATTTCTTAATTCCATCCAGAACCAAGACCACACTAGCTATAGAGTTAACAACACTCATTATTTTAGATGAATTCTCAATGCAGAATAGGGTAAATGACCCCTACAGAGGCGTACCAGAATCTAACTGAATAAATGGAAGGGTCAGGGGAGGGAAATGTGTGTAGTTTGAAAAGGCATAGTCAATATTGCAATTTTACATTCAAAAATGAAAACAATAATCTCTTTCTTGTAATGCAAACTACTAAAAATAAAGATCAACATAACCTTGACTGAAAAAAAAATGTATAAACACCACATTGCTATAGTAACCAAAACAGCACACTACTAGCATTAAAACACACAGAGCAATAGGACAGAAGAGGGAACCCAGGAATTAATTTATGTATTTACAACCAATTGATTTTTGACAAAGGCACCAAGGACATTTATTGGAGAGAGAACAGTATCTTCAGTAAATGGTGCCAGGAACATTGAATATCCATATGCAGAAGGATGACATTAGATCTCTCTCTCTCACCACAAACAAAATTCAACTCAACCTTGATTAAAGACATACATGTAAAACCTGAAACTACTAGAGTAAAACATAGAGAATAAGCTTCAGGACATTGGTCTGGGCAAATAGCTTATGGATAAGACTTGAAAAGCAAAGGCAACAAAAGGAAAAAAAAAAAAAATAGATAAATGGGATTATACCAAACTAAAAAGCTTCTGCCCCAGCAAAGAAAAAAATCCAGAGTGAAGAGACAATTTTCTGAATAGCAAAATATTTTCAAACTAGTAATCTGACAAGGGATTGATACTCAGAATATACAAGGTACTTAAGCAATTCAACATAAAAATATCCAAATAATCTTATTTAGAAACAGACAATGGATCTGAATAGACCTACACCTCATACGAGTATAGACACATTCTCAACAATATCCTAGCATACTAAATCAAAGAAATTTTTTAAAAGATTATATGCCATGAACAGGTGAGATTTAATCTGTAATTTCAAACAGTTTAACATCTGAAAATCAATATAATACAACATATTAATAGAATGGAGATCCCAAATCAAATGATCATCTCATTCGATCATAATATTTTACAAAATTCAACACTCTTCAATGATAGAAAACATTCACAAAATACTTTTTCAGCTTACAGGCATCTACAGAAACTCATGATTCCGGATAGAGAAATTGGGCAAAAATAATAAATAGAAAGTATCCATATTGAAAACAAAGAAAGTATCCATATTGAAAACAAAGAAAATCATAGAGTGCACTAAAAAAATACACTTTAGTAGGATTGCAGATGCAAAACCAATAAACAAAAATCAATTGCATTTCTTTATATTCATGATGACAACCTAAAATGAAATTCAGAATACAATTATATTTTCAGTACATCAATAAAATAAATAACTTAGTATTAAATTTAGCAAGTGCAGTGCAAGATTTGTTTTGAAAAACCTATAAAACATCATTAAAAAACTAAAGAAGAGCTTAATAAATGGAGTAACATTCCATGTCAGCAATTATATTCTCAGTAGCACCAATAAAATAAAGAACTTGGTAATAAATGTAACAAATGCAGTGCGAGGTTTGTAAAAGAAAAACTATAAAACTTTAAAATAAACTAAAGAAGAGCTAAATAAATGGAATAACATCCCTTGTCATTGATTGGAAGACTTAATATTGTTAAGACTATCAGTTCTCTCCAAATGTATCCAAAAATTTAACACAATCCTTATCAAAATCTAAGCTCCTTTTTAAAATAAATTGGCAAACTGATTCTTATCCAAAAATCAGAAGCCAAAATAGCCAAACAATCTTGAAAAATAGGATTAAAGTTGGAGGACTTACATGTTTTTATTTCAAAACTTACTATAAAACTGCAATAATCAAAACTGCTTTATGTTACTAGCAAAAAGATAGACATACAATTCAATAATATAAAAATGAAAGTCCAGAAATAAGCCCTTACATCTCTGGTCAATTGATTTTTGACAAAAGTGCCCAAAAATCAATAAAGAAGAGTTAAAACTGTAAAACTCTTAGAGGAAAATGTAGGGGTACATCTTCATTATCTTATATTTGACAACAGTTACTTGGCTGTCATCAAAAGCATAAGCAACAAAAGAATAAATATATACATTGGATTTTATCAGAACCAGACTTTTTCCACAAACAGTATCTCAAAGAATGTGAAAAGATCACCCACAATAACATAAAATATTTGCAAATTATATCCAAGAAGAGAATATGGAAAACATTTTTATAACTCAGTGATAAAGAAGTGAAGATGAATGATATGGTTTGGTTCTATGTACCCATCCAAATCTCTTGTCCAGTTGTAATCCCCATGTGTTGGGGTAGAGGTCTGGTGGGAGGTGATTGAATCATGGGTGTGGATTTCCACCTTGCTATTCTCATGATAGAGTTCTCACACGATCTGTGTGTTTGGAACTGTGTAGCAGTTCTGCCTGCTCTGTCACTTTCTCTCTTTCCTGCCACCATGTGAAGAAGATACTTGTTTCTCCTTCACCTTCCACCATAATTGTATGTTTACCAGGCTTCCCTGGAAACAGAAACCTGTACAGCTCACAGTACCATAAGCCAATTAAACCTCTTTTCTTTAAAAATGTTTCAGTCTCAGGCAGTTCTTTACAGCAGTGTGAAAATGAACTAATACAAAAAATTGGTACTGGGAATGTGGCACTGCTATAAAGATATCTGAAAATGTGAAAGTGACCTTAGAAATGGGTAATGGGCAGAGACTGGAACAGTTTCAAGGGCTCAGAACACAACAGAAAAATTTGGGAACATTTGGAAGTTCCTAGAGACTTGTTCAATAGTTTTGACCAAAATGCTGATAGTGATATGGACAAGGAAGTTCAGGCTGGGTGATATCAGAAGGAGATAAGGAACTTATTGAAAACTGGAGTAAAAGTCATTCATGCTATGCTTTAGCAAGGAGACTGGTGGCATATTGCCCTTCTTCTAGAGATCTGTGAAACTTTGAACTTGAGAGAAATGATTTAGGGTATTTGGTGGAAGAAATTTCTAATTGGCAGAGCATTGAAGATTTGACCTAGCTGTTTCTAAAAGTGTACACTCATTTGTATTAACAAAGAGACTATCTGAAACTGGAACTTGCATTAAAAAGAGAAGCAGAGCATAAAAGTTTGAAAAATTTGAAACCCAGCCATGTAGTAGAAAAGAAAAACCCATTTTCTAGGGAGAAATTTAAGACTGCTGCAGACATTTCATAAGAAGGAGGAGCCAAATGTTAATAGCCAAGACAATGGGGAAAATATCTCCAGGGTATTTCAGATACCTTCAAGGCAGCCCCTTCCATCACAGGCCTAGAGGCATAGGAGGTAAAAATGGTTTCATGGGGCAGACCCAGGGCCCAACTGCTCTGTGCAGTCTCAGGACATGGTTCCCTGCATCCCAGCTGCTCTAGCTTCAGCTCCACCCATGACTAAAAGGAGCCAAGGTCCAGTTTGGGCTGTGGCTTCAGAAGGTGCAAGCCCCAAGCCTTGGTGGCTTCCACGTAGTGCTGGGCCTGCAGGTGCATAGAAAGCAAGAGTTGGAGGCTTGGGAGCCTCTACCTGGATTTCAGAGGATGTATGGAAATGCCTGGATGTCCGGGAAGAAGTCTGCTTTGGAGGCAGAACCCTCATGGAGAGCGTCTACTAGGGCAGACAGAAAATGTGGGGTTGAAGCTCCCAGAGTCTCCACTGGGGCACTCTCTAGTGGAGTTGTGAGAAGAGGGCCACTGTCCTCCAGAGCCTAGAATGGTAGATTCATCAACAGCTTGCCCTGTGCACCTTGAAAAGCTGTAGGCACTCAATGCCAGCCCATGAAATCAACTGGTGGGGTGGTACCCTGTAGAGCCACAGGGGTGTAGCTACCCAAGTCCTTGGCAGCCCACCCCTTGCATCAGTGTGACCTAGATGTGAGACATAGGGTCAAAGGGGATTATTTTGGAGTTTTAAGACTTAATGACTTCCCTGCTGGGTTTCAGACTTGCATGGGGCTTGTCCCCCTTTGTTTTGCCCAATTTCTCCCTTTTTAAATGTAAGCATTTATCCAATGCCTCTACCCTCATTATATCTTGAAAGTAACTAACTTGTTTTTAATTTGACAGACTCATAAGCAGAAGGGATTTGCCTTGTCTTAGATGAGACTTTGGACTTGAACTTTTGAGTTAATGCTGTAATGAGTTAACACTTTGGGGAATAATTGGGAAGGTATGATTGGTTTTGAAATGTGAGAAAGACGTGAGATTTGAGAGAGGCCAGAGCCATAATGATATGGTTTGGCTCTGTGTCTCCACCCAAATCTCATGTCCAATTGTAACCCCCACATGTTGGGGGAGGGGCCTGGTGGGAAGTAATTGAATTGTAGGGGTAGACTTCTACCTTGCTATTTTCTTGATAGAGTTCTCATGAGATCTATTTATTTGAAAGTGTGTAGCACTTCCCTCTGTGCTTTCTCTCTCTCCTACCTCCAGGTGAAGAAGACACTTGCTTCTCCTTTGCATTCCATCATGATTGTAAGTTTTCTGAGGCCTCCCCAGGAGTGGACACCTGTGCAGCCAACAGAACTGTGAGTCAATTAAACCTCTTGTTTATAAATTTTGCAGTCTCAAATAGTTATTTATAGTAGTGTGAGAACATACTAATACAACAACCCAAAATATAAGAGAAAATATTTGCAAATTGTATCAGAGAAGGGAACATGTAAAACATTTTTACAACTCAATAATAAAAAAGAGGAATAATCCAATTTTTAAATGGGCAAAAAGTATGAACAGATATCTCTATAAAGATTTACAAATGACCAATGAGCCCATAAAAATGTTCATTAATCATTAGGGAAATATAAATCGAAGTCACAATAAGATATAAATCCACAAATTCTATTATAGCTACAGTAAAAAAGACAAGACAATAACAATTGTTCATGAACATATGGAGCAATTGGAACCCACGTATTTTGCTGGTGAGGAAGTAAAATGATGCAACAACTTTGGCAGAGTTTGGCCATTCCTCAAAATGTTTTTAACTTTTTTTTTAATAAAGCATTACTATATTACCCATCAATTTCACTCTTAGTTCCATGACCAAGAGAAATGAGAACATCTGTCGATGCAAAATGTGCACATGAATATTTCAAGCAGCATTATTTCTAATAGCCACAAAATGGAAACAATCAAAATGTGTATCAACTGTGAATGAATAAAGAAAATGTGGTATATCCATACAATGGGGTATTGTTAGATAATAAAAAGGAGTAAGTACCGATACATAATATAACATGGATGAATCTTGAATGCATTATACCAAGTTAAAGAAAGCAAACCCAATAGACCAAATATAATATGACTTAATTTATATTTAATGTCCAGAATAGGAAAATAAATGTAGAAAACTAGATTAGTGATTCCCTAGGATTGCAGGTGGGAGTAAAATGTGGAGTGACTGCTAATGTTTATGGGGTTTCTTTTGGGAGTGATGAAAATGTTCTTAAATAAGATTGTGGTAATTCTAACAGAATTCTGAATATACTAAAAACCACTGAATTGTACATTTTAAATAGGTGAATTTTATGATATTCAAATATTATTCAATTAAGCTATTTTTAAAAATCAGGAGTCATTAAGTTATAGAGATATGTTCAGATATGTCTAAAATTTGAATAAAAACATGTAAGTAATATGTAATTAACTGAATAAGATTAACCACGGATTGATAATTGTTGAAGCGAGTTAAGAGTATCTGGGAGTTAATCATACTATGTTTTTTAGTTATATCTGTACTATGAATTTTCAATGAAACTAATTTAAAAAGAATTTTTCTAGCCATGGCTTGAATATCATGCCCATGTGCTTAGAAAAATAAACTACACTAAGAAAATTACGCTTATATCCTGTGAAATATCCCATTAATTATTTCAAATTAACAATTGGCAGAGATTAATAACATTTGATATATTACATAAAAGTCTCAGAGAAGTAAAATAAGAAAACGTATTCTCTTGATAGCAGAATGATTGTTAGGTGGTCTCTTTGGTAATCAGTCGCTTCAGTATTAAAATGGAGCATTGAAATACTAAATTCTTTGTCTATATTATCTCATATATATGGAATGAATGAATCATTTTGACAAGTTGTGACATTTAAAAAAGTATATTTCCTCTAGGGAAAGAAACTTGGTCCTTAGGAACTCAAGCCCTACCTCTTTATTATAATAGAGACCAAAGCAGAGAATAATTTTCCTCTCTTGTCTTATGACTTGCCAGCAATGTTTACCTTTAGGGAGTCAAGGCCAGACCAGGGCAAGGGGTATTATTAGGATAGGGACAGCAAAGCTTGGCATCCATGCGCTGTCCTTTACTTCTGTATCAGGAAAGACATTGTTCATTATCTCCAAAATCTTTCCCACTGAGTTTTAGGATCTTCCTCATCAAAGTGACCCTGAAAACACCTGACCTGTCAAAGTTCACATATGAGTTAAAACTTACTTGTTTTTCAGGTTTTTGTGTTGATGCTGGTATTAAGGGTACAGTTAGGGGTAAGGCTAGGATTCAACTTTAGCATGAAAATAAATGTTAATCTCCTAGAGTAAGAGGCTTTAAATAGATTGAGCATTAGCATGAGTACTTTGGCTAAGATTAGTGCTAGAATTAGGGTTAGCTTTTTGATGGTATAATTACAATTTCAGGCTAGAGTTTTCTTAAAATATTTTGCTTAGTATTAGAGAGGGTAAAAGTAGAATTGGTATATTTTACTGTGGTAGAGTCAGATGATATCTTGTGTATATCATACAGTAAAACCTTCCCCAGTTCACATATTTCTTCTCTGATTATTCATCCTGATCAGGTATTTTGAAAAAAAGTAATGATCTAAAGAACTCTTAGTTTATACTAATACCTAAGCTTATAAATTAGTAGAGTTTTATTTTGAAGATTATTCTATGTAAGTCACAAATTTTATGAGTTAACTTTAATATTTGACTAATTACATTTGTTAGGCTACTTAAGAAAGATACTGCAACATGTTTCAAGTATCTTTTAATCGCCATTAAAAAAATCAAAGGGATCAAAAGCCACTAATAAGATTACAAACATAAATAACTGATCAGTGTATACAGTGAAATAATAATCAGTCAAACTGAATACATCTGCATCTGCATTAAAATAGATAAATTATTTTCAACTACAATGCAAAATTTACATTATATAAACAGATTTGAAGACATGACAGCAAAATGTCACACATACATAGCTGTTCAGTTCTATCGACCTTGTCCAATTTATCATTCTTGTTTCAAAACAGAAAGCAGGAAATACTTTATAGGTATTAGGAACCATGCCAAACAGGATAAAATGTTTAAATCCCTTTAAGAAATTTCTCACTTTAAACTGAAAAAAACAAAACAGGCTGATTGACACAACGTCGTCGAGTAAATGTAGCATCCTTGCTTGCTTATTAACTAGCTCTCTGCCTGTCGTCCTTCATTTTCCAAAAGGATTTGAAAAAGTTTAAATAAATGTAATTAAGAACACAAAACTGAATGTATTTTTAAAACAGAGAATGGAAAAATAAGGATAACATATCAAAGTCAAAATCAGCAAGAAATAGTAATACAGAATGCACACCATTAGATTTTCTACAGTTATTCAAGTTGTACTGCAAATTGACCCCAGACCCCCTCAATTACAAATGTAAATAGAAAAACAAGGTGATGAATATCCCAGTTATCCAGAATTGATCATTATATATTGTATGCATATATTAAAAATCACATATAATTCATAAGTTAAAAAATAAAGTCCATTTAAAAAAAATAGAGAAATACGATATAGTGAGATTTGAATTGTTAATAATATATATTGGGCAAATATTAGACATAATATATTGTCAATATATTACCAGTTACTAAGTGAATCAATGAAAAAATTCATGTAAAATCTTTCTCCTCTTGAATTACTCTTTGCTGATATATGCTTGCCTATGATAAAAGATAAAAAGACAAAATGATATTCTTCCATCTGTATTTCTCTTTAAAAAACTCCATTCTCAAGACCAAAGTTATAGTGTATTCATGCAGATTTATTCAAGAAAGATAGAAGCTATGGAATAATAAATCTGCTTTCATTCTTACAAGCTTTCAAGAGAACATAAGAAAGTATCATTTCATCAAGGGCAAGGTTTCATGTCAAATAATGTGTAAAATCTAATAATACTCAGCAGGTAATAAAAGCAATGCGGAGGAAAAAAACATAAAGTCTACATAAAAACATTACCAGGGACATTATAGGTGTGACTGAAAGTTCTTGAAGTTCTTTTGGTTAGATTATGTAACCCTGTATAGCAAGAAAGAAGGGGAGTGAAAATCCTGAGTGCTGTTTGTGGCAAGTGAAATTTTCTCCACCTTTTTTCCTTCTCACGTTCCACTGATACTTTCATACTTAATTTTGTAGGCACTTAATGGCCCCAGTGAAGATAGTAGCTTAGAAAGAACATTGTTTAGCAAGCATGTGATGTGAGATCCAGTTTTGGCTGTCTCTAAGCCTTTTTCCTTCATATTTCATCTCATTCTCTCCATCTTTAAAATAAAAAGTCAGTGACTTCTAAGTTCACCCTGTAAACCTACCTTCCAATAATTATGTGACTTAAGGTAAATTACTCAACCTTTCCTACGCCTTAAAAGGATTCAACCTGAAATATCTTACAGAACTTTTGGTAGGATTGAATGAGCTAACATATCTGGAAAGCTTATAGGAATAGATTGTGTGCCCAACTTATTTGTTCTCTAAGTTTTGTGTTGATGCTGGTATTAAGTTAAGGTTAAGGTTAGGATTTAGCTTAGTTATTAGTATCATCTAAGAGTTCTTTTAAACACACAGATTATGTACCCAGAACATAACATTATAACATATGTGCCCAATGCATGCTATTTCCTTTCTGTTTTCTTTTGTATTCCTTTTCTCTATAAAGTCTCAAACTCTAAAATGCCTGTTTATATTAATAAACAATAGAGGAAACAAATACCTCACCAGCATAAATACAAAATGTGATACCACTCTTTTTAGTGTAAAGTTAAAATTATACCTTGGCCTCATCAGAGACTATGAATGGCCTTGTCCTTTTCTCCTCCTTTGTAAGTCCTCAGTCCCAAGAAAAGTCCATGAATCCCATGGAGATAACTTGGTCCTAGTTTCTCAAAGAAGGAAAGAAAGATACAGAAAGAAAGGAAAAGAAAACTTTATGCACCCAATTCACCAAATTCTGTGTTATTTGTTGTATAACTGCCACATGGCAACCCATACAGTGCTTGTTAGATGGGAATGCCCAAAGTATACACTACCTCCTCTGATCCAGTAAAAGAATCACTGATATATGCGTTAGCATGTATGTGTATGATAGTGAAGGAGGGTAGGAAGCAAAAAAGGAAATCTCTGTAGTACTATGATCAATATTAGCTACTACATATTGTGATATTCTATGCCTAGATTTGACTGTTACTCTCTCATGTATATATATGTATACACACACACACACACATATACACAATATATTTGTATGTGTGTATATATATATGTATATGTGTATACACATATATATATATATTTTAATGAGTCTACTTTTGTAGACTCTTTAGTGAGTCTACTTTTTATGTGTGCAATACTCATAGTCATTTTGCAAAGATATGGCAGAGAGTGCCAGAGTGGATGAGTTTGAGAGAATTCTAACAGTATAAGCACACCGTTCAAGGATCTTACCTTCCTTTTTAACAAAGAGTCACACTGCTGGGTTCTTTTTCTTTATTGTTTGCTTGATGAGTCTGAGTCCTATATTAATTGCCTCTGAGGTTGGAGCCCTACACCCAGTACTGCTACTAGCAGCAATATACGGTGGTCTAGGGATGAAGGATGAATTGAAAACTTTTTATTGCTCTTCTGCCTAATCTATAAACTACAAGAAGTTGTCTCAAACTCATCTGATCCTTGAAGCAGGCTCTGTTAGAACTGATCATAGTCTACCTTAGCATGGCCAGCAGTACAAAAATCCTCTTATCTTTACCCTTATAACTCCAAAAAGATAATCACAAAAGAAGTTTTGTCTGACTGGTGTCTATTCAGAGATGGCCTATTAATATTTTCATTTTGTTATACACATAGGAATAAATCTTTATATATTCAAGTGGCTATTTCTGTTATGATGGTCATAAAAACCTGGATCAAATGGGGGCTTCTTTCATTCCCAGTGACAGAATCTAAACCAGATCCTCCCTGCCTTTGTTTTTATTCTTATCCCTCTGAATGGCTCTAGCTTTTCTGCCTCTGTCAGATTCTACTTCAGTGTTCCCATTTCAAAAATCCCTTTGGAGAAGTGGAACTCTTTTGGCTCTAATGAGTGTACTGAAATTGTTTTTCCAAGAATGATTAAGACATTCAGACTGTATGTGGTAGAGGTAACTGCTCCCCATACTGCCTTAGCAAGGAACAGAGCGGTTGGGAACAGCAAATACTGCAGTGTTATATAAGGACTTATTACTCTCCTTTGCTCCTCTGCCTGCTGGCTCCCAAAGCACTAATGGGCTACAATATGCACCTATGAGAGAACCCTGATGCCATTTAAGGGTATTCCATAAGACAAGCTGCAGAAAATAAACTAAATTTAGCCTAGAAGTGGAGAGAAGAAAATAAAGATAAAGCGAGTGATACCATAAGATACAGGTGTGGTTCTATCCACAGCAGTTGTCTCAGTGCCAAAAATTACTCCCTCAAGACTTAGTTGAATTATAAACTGATTTATATTCCTGAATCATTTAATTTTGCTACAATATGTCTTCCACTACTCCATCACCCCGAGCTCCTGTTCAGCAGTTCTTTCTCCTTTTCAAAATAGCACAGGAGTTAAGAGAGAAAGACTTCTTTCTGAGACTTTGAAATTATGAAGTCCAGGCATCTATTCCAGGAACATGTACTCACATAATACAAAGTAAAAGCTGTATGGTACAGTTTTATAGACTCAATAACAATAGTGAGAAGTGGCTTTAAAATGTTAGAGTATTAGGAAGGCAAAACATAAGACATGCAAAACAAACAAAGAACATACTTTTTGAGGAAATAATGAGCTTAAATGGAGTTTCATTGAAATATCAAACTGTGTCAGGTTGCTGCTGCTGGCTGGGGTGGCCAGCTTTTATTCCCTTATTGTCCCCTCCCATGTTCCATTTCTGTCCTATCAGAGTGCCCTTTTTTCAATCCTCTCTGTGATGGGCTACTTTTAGAATCCTGATTGGTGCATTTTACAGAGCGCTGATTGGTGCATTTTACAGAGCACTGATTGGTGCATTTTACAATTTTCTTGTAAGACAGGAAAGTTCCCCAAGTCTCCATTCAACCCAGGAAGTCCAACTGGCCTCACCTCTCAACCTTCCCTCTTAACAGGACACCTCAACTGCTGTTGGGAACTGGGCGATGACCACTCTAGCTACTTCCTGCTGGATAGGCATGAAGAAGGGGCCCTGCAGTTGTAGTGTCCTCCAGAGAGGGACTCTCTAGGCCAGTGAAAGGGCCAATGTGTTGGTCCAGGGGTCCTCAGTAGAAGTTGTGAGTTGAGCTCATTTGGGGTTCCATTTGTAAGACCACCTATAGCTTAATGGCCTCAATCCTGGAGGAAACAAATTTGACAAAGAGGTTAAAAATACAGGGCCCAAAGGCAAGTCATAGCAAGATGGTTGTCATGGGACCCAGAAAGGGGAGAAGCCATGTTGCCCAACTCCAGAGGTTGGTATAAGAGTTTGAAAGGCATTGTCTGATTTCAGAAGCCTTTTCCTGTAAATGCTGGACAGCATCTCATACTGTCCCTGACTGGTTAGTGTAAAAACAACACTCTTCCCCTAAGAAGGTTCAAAGTCCTCCTTTCTCAGCAGTGAGGAGGTCCAGGCCTCAGTGGTTTTGGAGAGTCACTGCTGCCAAAGAGTCCATTTGGGATTGTAGAGTAAGGATTGATTTTGTTATTTCCTGCAAACCATCTGAGAAATCCTTTGAGCATGTATGGTAGTAGGATAATGAAGTAGATAAACTGGCTATTCCAGTTCCTGTAGCAGTGGTTATTCCTAACCCTATAAGTAGGGGTATTAGTCGTATGGCCCTGCACTGACAGACTTGAGCTTTGAGGGGCACTGATAGGGTCTGATTTCCTGGGGCAGTGTCAATGTTGGGACTTAGAAAGACTAGGTGCAGGTGCCTGTTCAGTTGGTGAGAAGGCAGATATATGTTGAAGTTTCACATAAGAAGAATATGCCTTGGCTGGGTAGACAGAACTGGTTGTATATATTAAAAAGGTGTGTGAGTTTGTTGTTTTCATTTTACCATACTCCTAGAGTACTTGCCAAGGTAGCTCCAGTGAGCAGCTGGAAAGGGGTGTTGGCAGCAAACTGAGAGGCTCCCCGTGTTCTATTTTCTCATTGGAGAAAAAAACCGTTTTGTATCTACTAGGAACCATTCTAGAGAGTAAGTGAAATTGGGGATGAGAAGGCATTCACTAGTGGTGAGGGTGCTGCTGCAGGGGGTTCAGGAGTGAATGGTCATGCAGGGAGTATGTTTGCCATTACAAAACCCAGACTGTTTGTTAAGCAGGGAGGAGGTGATGATTTTGGGGGGCCCTGAGAATTGGACAAGCCATCTGAATGGAGCTGTTTGGATGACTCAGAGGAGGTCATTTGCGAGAAAAGGTCGTCCATACAGCATTTCATATGGATTGAGCCCCATTTTATGAGAATTTCAGATTCTCAACAAGGCCATGGGCAAGAGAGTAGGCCATGGGAGATGAATTTCTTGTGTTAGTTTCCTTAAGTGCCTCTTGAGTGTTTCATTAGCCTTCTTGACCTTCCCTAAGGATTGTGGCTTCCAAGTGCAATGAAGGTGATATTGTATCCCTAGTGCCCTGGAAATTCCCTGAGTTACATGGCTCTAGAAACAGGACCATTGTCGCTTTGTAAGCTTTAGGGAAGACCAAATCTAGGAATTATTTCATGAATTAGGACTTTAACCACTTCCTAAGCCTTCTCTGTCTTGCAGGGGAAGGCTTCTATCCAATTTGTAAAGGTATCAACACAGAGCAAAAAGTACTGAAATCCCTTGACATAGGCATATGGATGAAGTCTAACTGCCAGTCCTCTCCAGGATAGTGCCCTATTCTTTGTTCCCCCAGAGGGGCCTTATGATGGACCAAGAGATTATCCCTTTGGCACACCTCACAGGCTTTGACTACTTGTCGGATGGTCCGGAGGAGATTTGGTCCTGTAAATACGGATTTGGCCTTTTGAAGAGGGTTCTCAATACCTGTATGAAAAGTTTGGTAGAGGGTCTTAAGTATTTTCCACTGGCTGGCTTTGGGTATGAATACCTTTCCCTCTTTTGTCCTTAACCACCCCAAGGGGAGAAAACTATGCCCCCGTGAAAGTCCCCATTCTGTTTCGGTCAGGGAATACTGGGGCTTAATCTTTTAGAAAGCGTTGTTCCATACCAAGGGTCCTTCCATAGGTATTTCTAATGGGAGGTTCTGCCTGGCAGCAATTTTGGAATTTTGGCCTCAGCATCTACCCAATGGTTTCCTTCTGCCTTTTCTCCTTCAACTTTTTGATGGTTTTTGCAGTGTAAGACTGCCACCTCCTTGGGATTTTGCAGTGTGTGCAATAACTCCATGATTTCCTTGTGGTATTTAATGGGGGTTCCCCCAGAGGTTAGGAACTCCCTTTCTTTCCATATTGCAGCATGGGCATGTAGGATTAGATAAGCATACTTGCTACCTGTGTACACATTTATTCTTTTTTCCTTTCCCAGTTCTAAGGCTTGGGTAAGTGCCACTGGTTCTGCTAACTGTGTGCTGGTCCCTGCGAGAAGCGGCTTACTTTCAAGTAGTTATATCACTAACTATGGCATAACCTGCCCTTCATATCCCATTCTCCGCAAATGAACTTCCAGTGGTATATAGGTTAAGGTCAGGATTAGGTAAGGGGACTTCTAAGAGATCCTCTCAGGCTGCATAAGTCTGGGCTACAATTTGTTAGCAGTCATGCTTGATTGGTTCCACATCCTCTGGGAGAAAAGTAGCAGGGTTGAGGGCCACACATGTGCGTATTTGAAGCACCAGTCCCTCATGGAGTAGCACCTGGTATCTAAGCAGGCGGTGGTCTGATAGCCATACATTTCCTTTGGTACTTAGTATGCCATTTACATCATGAGTAGTCCAGATGGTGAGATCATTTCCTTGTATTATTTTGATAGCCTCTGACAGTAAGATGACCACCGCCACAACTACTTGTAAACAGTGAAACCAGCCTTTTGCTACTACATCAATTTCCTTACTTAGGTATGCCACTGGTTGTGGGGTTGTCCCACGAGTCTGAATAAGGACTCCAAGAACTGTTTCCACTCTCTTTGTGACATATAAAGAGAAGTTTTGTCCTATGGGAAGGCTTAAGGCTGGAGTTTGTACCAGGGCCTGCTTTAAGGTTTTGAAGGCTGTTTCTGCCTCTGGTTCCCATTCTACTAGATGAGTATTTGCTCTCTGGGTCTCCTTGATTAGAGTACAGAGTGGCCTAGCTATCTCACTGTATCTGGGGATCCATAGTCAGCAAAAGCTGGTGATCCCAAGGAACGCTTGCAACTGTTTTAATGTCTTAGGGTGAGGACAAGTCAGTATAGGCTGTATTCATTCTTTGCTGAGGGCCCTGGTTCCTCTGGCTAAGATCAGGCCTAAATATTTGACTTGTTATAGGCAGAGCTGGGCCTTCAATTTAGATGACTTATACCCTTGATTAGCTAGAAAGTTCAAGAGATCTAGAGTAGCCTGCTGTTTAGCCAAAAGTAAATCATCCACATACTGAAGGACCAGTGTGCCTGGACTTGAGAAGTGGCCTAGATCTTGGGCCAGTGACTGATCAAACAGATGAGGGCTATCCCTAAACACTTCAGGCAAGATCGTCCATGTAATTTGGGATGTGTTGTCTGTGGGATCCTCAAAGACAAAGAGAAACTGGGAGTCAGAGTGCAGGGGAATGCAGAAGAAGGCATCCTTGAGGTCCAGAACAGTGAAGCATTCTGCTTCCTCTGGTATTTGAGAGAGGAGGGTATAGGGGTTGGGTACAGCTGGATATAGAGGAATTACTACATCATTGATGAGTCAGATCTTGCACTTGTCTCCACTGACCATTCATTTTTTGTACTCCTAGAATTGGGGTGTTGCAGGGACTGCTGCATTTTCTCACTAAGACTTGAACTTTCAGGGACTGCTGCATTTTCTCACTAAGACTTGAACTTTTAAATGTCTAACAATATCCTGTGATCCTTTATGAGCTTCAGGCCTTAAGGGATATTGCCTTTGATAAGGAAAAGTGGTGGGGTCTTTTAGCCTGATTTGAACTGGGTGGGCATTTTTTGCCCTTCCAAATTGTCCTTCCAATGCCCAGACTTCAAGATTATTCTCTCCTCAAGTAGCGGACAAGAAATGGATAACATGTTCCTCATATTCATGTAGATAATAGCTCCAGCTTTGGCTAATATGTCCCTCTCTAATAAGGGTATGGGACTTTCAGGCATAACAAGAAAGGCATGTGAAAAGAGCAAAGTTTCCAATTACAACTGAGGAGGTGCTGTCCCAGGATTCTTTGAATGGTAACGGACCTTGAGGACAGCCGTCCAGGGCAGTAGATTAACACTGAGAAAGCTGCGCCATTGTCCAGGAGGAAGTCAGTTTCCTGACTCTCAATGGTTACACTTACCCAGGATTCGGTGAGGGTGATAACATGAGCTAGCACTTGCCCCGGGCACCGTCAGTCCTGTGGTCGGATCATCTGGTTGGGGGCTTCTGACCCAGAGAACCTTTGTCCTCTGAGGGAACAGCTTGTTTCTTGTTGGACAATCTTTTATAAAGTGTCCTTGCAAACCACACTGATAACAAGTCCTACTGGGTGACTGGCCTACTCCATTTTCTGTCCTTTCTGAACCACCAAGGTTTGTTTTTCTGAGGGCCATGACTAAGACTGTGGCCTTTCTCTTATATCACTGTTCCTTTTTGGCCTGTTTCTCTTGGTCCCTATTATAGAATACTGAGGTTGCCAGGTTTAATAATGCCTCCAAATTTTGTTCAGGGCCCAGGGCTACCTTTTGGAGCTTTCTCCTGATAAATGTGGCTGATTTCGTAATAAAGTTATCTTTTAGGATCAATTGACCCTCAAGGGAGTCAGGTGACAAGGGAGTATATTTTCTTAAAGCCTCCCATAGCTGCTCGAGGAAGGCAGTAGGATTTTCTTCCTTTCCCCAAGTTATGGTGGACATCATTGAATAATTAATGGCCATTTTCCTAATTCTCCTTAGTCCTTCTAGAACACAGGTCAACAGATGTTTGCAACTCCAGTCCACGTGATCTGAGTCGAGGTCCCAGTGGGGATCCATACTGGGGATGGCTTGCTGACTGGTATGGAATTTGTCCCTTTCTTCAGCTGTCATTCTATCATTTACTTGACTAAGATACCAGCTATCTCCAAACTCTCAGGCTGCAGCTAAAGCCACATTCTTTTCATTAAAGGCCAGGGCTTGATCTAACAATAGCATGACATCTCTCCAAGTGAGGTTGAAGGTTTGCCCTAGACCCTGTAGGACATCTATGTACCTATCAGGAGCATCTGAAAACTTCCCCCAGTCTGCCTTGATCTGCTTTAAATCAGAGGGAGAAGGGGACGTGTACCCAGGTTGGGCCAAATTTGCCTCCCCCTACAGCTTGAAGGGCACATAACTGATAGCCTGGTGGGGGGGTTGTGGTCCCTTGGAGATTTATTTGCTTGTTTCCTTCTGGGTGGGGGAGATTAGAGGAAGCTCATCATTAATAGGAAGGGGAACTGTAGGGAGGCTAGGATACAGGGGTAAGCTGAGAGGTCCTCCTGTGGAATGTAGATTGCAAACTTTGCATAGTTGTGGATTCTCCCTCAATGAAAAGAAAGCTTGGACATAAGGTATTTCACCCTATTTGCCTTCCTTCTTACAGCAAAGGTCAAGCTGCAGGATAGTATTATAATTTATACTTCCCTCAGGTGGTCATTTTTCCCCATCAGAGAAAGAACATTGGGGCCAGGCCTTAGTGCAGAAAAACAATAAGCTGCTTCCTTTTCAAGGTTTGCGGGTCTAATTGGCCCGAATGGCTTAGGATGCATTTCAGGGGTGAGCTTGTTGATACCTGAATGTTTCCCATCTAAAACAGAAAGAAAAAAATGCCCACAGTTTTGGTCTGGTTTTTTTTTTCCACCCAAGACCCTGCAACAGTCCCTGGACCCTGCTGTTAGGGATAGTTGCACTCACTGAAGCAAAAACAGAAACACTTGTTTTCCTCCTAGACCACAAAGAGGACTGAGGAAGGTCAGATTTAGTGGCCCTTACTGATGCATTCTCGAAAACTTGCACCATTGCCTTTCCTCTTAAACCACAAAGAGTATAGAGAAAGGTCAGATTTAGTGGCCCTTAACCACACATTCTCGAAAACCTGTTAGTTAGAGTCATAAGCATTTTCTCCTGTTGGTATTGGGAACTTACCCTTGTCCTGTAAAGATGGTATGCCTCAAAATGGAGTGTAGGCCCACACCCTGAGGGAGGGAAGGGATCTCCAGGGTTGGAAGAGTGATGCCTTTTGTCCTCACTTTACATATGAATAGGAAGGATATCCCCCCAATTTTGGAGTTTATAATTTCCGAGGCTCCCCATAGTCTAGCTTTGGGAATAGCCTCCGTTAGGCCTGCTAGTCTGAGGAGGATTCTTAAAATTCCATATAGTGACCCCCAATGGAGCTTTGGGAAAAAAATTATGTCTTTCTGATTGGTGAGCCTGGGTGCCTAAAGAAGGGAACAGAGTCCCAAAATTTATATTAGAAATCATCCTTATAGGAGAAACTAGAAGAGCACCAGGGACAGGGAGTGATTTTTAGAAGCAGGACTAGCCTCGGAGAAGAGAGGCAGGAAGAAGTTTGTCTGATAGGTGTTAGGACCCAGGAGACAAGGTCAGGATAGATAGGATAGATGGGCGAGTCTTGCTTGAGCAAGTAACTTTGAGAGCTCCACTGATGGCTGCAGGGTCAACCAACTTTTTGTGGGGACCCTGGAGCTGAATGGCTTTCCTCTCTGTTGACCCTCAGCTCAGCCCAGAAGTGCAGGAAAAGCAGAAGCTGGACCCAGGCAAACCAGCACTCCTGACTCCAGACAGTTGGGGGTTTTTAGAGAGCCCTTTCCCAGAAAGCCTGACACCCATGTCTTTAGTCTGGCAGCCGCACTGCTCGTTGTTAACTGGCCGACAGGTGCCCGGTGTTTAGCCCCTGAATTCTAAGGAAAAATAGGACAGAATAGCAAATGAAAGGGGTCCAGTGGTACTCACTGTGTGGTGATATCCCAGACGAGCCCCCAAGATGTGTCCAGAGTTGGCTCCTGCCACTGGATCCGCAGCTCCATTCTTGAAGTCAGCAAGACCACGAACCCCCTGGCAGGAACCAACTTCAGACATAAAACCACAATGGAGGATTCAAAGTGCTTAGAAACTGGTCAAAAGGATACTTTATTCTCATTTTTATTATTTACCACACCAGTAAAATTTTGGAATCAAATTAAGTATAAGTAGAAAAAAACATATATTTGCTGAGCTCCAAGTATGTGAATGAACTATGCAATTGGTCCACCTATCATTTGAAATATTTATCACTCTCCCAATTAGAAATATGAGGAATTTGAGTCCTCAAGATTTTAGTAATTTTCTGAAGATCACTCAAGTGAGAGCAAAGGTAGAATTGAAATTCTGTGCTGACTCCATAGCTCAAGTGCCCTCTATCACACCATGCTGCTGCTACCTTATCTGGTCCAGATAGTGAGAAAAGCAGAGCTTGCTTCTACGGGTAGCATTTGATGTAAAGCACCTGTCATCTGTGTTGCTTACATGACACCTCAAAATCATAGTTGTTATCATGACTTGTTCTTGCAAAAGTCTGTCTTGTTTCTCATGCATGGCTAGCTCAAAAGTGGTTGTGTACAACAATCAGTTATAACTTTAACCTTTATAATCCTAACCTTTTGGTTTACACTCAGTTTACTCATCTTTAAAAATGATCATAGGACTGCCTACTTCAAATTGGTTTTCATGAGTTAATATCACAAAGACTTATTATGAGTACTTGGCACAGACTTAATTCTTAACAAATTTAGCTAACTTACAGCTACATCTTCTATCCCCAATAATAATGAGCAGCACCAAGTAGTATGTAGTTGCTTAAAGCTGAATATAATAATATTAATAATTATATTTAAGGCAAGAAGACATCCCCTTGGACATTAAACCTTGGAAATTCACACAACTTTTCTGGTTCCGTTTTCAAATCTAAATGAATGGTGATAAGTATAGTTCCCATCTTATATAGTTAATTATGAAGATTGTGTGTGTTAATAATGTGAAGAAACCAATGCTCAGTAGTAAGCTTGTACATGATAGCAGCTCAGAATTATTCTGTTTTTTCTCTCCTTTGACCTTTTAAGAACATTTTACACTTTATAAGGTATTCTGTTTACTCTTCTGTGCTCTCATAGCACCTTGCAATACATCTATTTTAACGTCTATAACATCTTTCATTGCAATTGTTTGATTTTTGTCTTTCTGCCTCATGAAACTCTTACTTTCTAAGGATAGGTGCTATGGCTTATTTATCTTTGACTTACTGGCATTTAGAACAGTAATGGAATGTAGTGGATATGAGAAATAAATATGTAAAAAGTGTTTGAATGTTTTCAAATTTAGAGGAAGAATGAATAAGAGAAAGTGAGACAGAGACATTGAAAAAGAAGATATGGAGGAAAATAAGTGAAAAAGGAACAAAAGAAGGATGGAAGGAAGGAAAGAAAAATGCAGAGTGGAAAAGATAGAAAACTAAGATGAACAATTTCAATAAGAAAACCTATAGTTCTAGAGTTCCTTAAGTTGAAAAACTGTATGTCATGTCATAAAATAGTTACATGCAGAATAATGAATGCTAATTGAAATTTCAAAAACGTTTTGAGAATATAGTGGCAAAACCTGACATTTTTGTGTAACTATCAGTAATCCCTATTCAGAATTTCTCCGATTTATTATTTAAAAACATTTCCACTACATTTACAGAAATTGCATCCTCCAATCTTCATTTACTTTCTTCTTATAAATGAGGAGTCTTGTTAAGAGCAAGAGCTCATGGTTGTCTTTGTCTTTCCTGGATCTCAACACAATTTTTATGTCAAGCTACTTACCTTTGAAGTGAATGAAGACTATATCAATAGATTAAAAGGAAAAGAAAGACTTTGGATTTTTTTCACTGAGCTCAAATTGTGGCACACAAAGAGTAAGGAATTTAAGTAGCAGGAGACATCAATCTGTTGAATGATGTTTGTTTTGTTTTGTTTTTTTGAGACAGAATCTCACTGTGTCACCCAAGCTGGAGTGCAGTGGCACGATCTTGGCTCACTGTAACCTCTGCCTCTCAGGTTAAAGTGATTCTCCTGCCTCAGCCTCCCAAGTAGCTGGGATTACAGGCATGCTCCACCACACCTAGCTGATTTTTGTAATTTTAGTAGAGACGGGGTTCACGATGTTGGCCAGGATGGTCTCAAACTCCTGACCTCAAGTGATCCACTTGCCTCGGCCTCCCAAAGTGCTGGGATTACCAACATGAGCCACCAAGCCCAGCC
Source organism: Chlorocebus sabaeus (assembly GCF_047675955.1). Taxonomy (NCBI): domain Eukaryota; kingdom Metazoa; phylum Chordata; class Mammalia; order Primates; family Cercopithecidae; genus Chlorocebus; species Chlorocebus sabaeus. Next base: position 45,853,792 of record NC_132919.1, read on the forward strand.
CTGAATATTGTTTTTAAGTTATTTTTCCTTACAAGAAAAGTTATGAAGGAGGAAATACAGCTAATTTCCTAAATATTTATTGAGTATCTACTATGTATATCCATATCCACACATGGATACAGACAAAAGGCTATTTCTCTCCTTACACTCAAGGGATCCACAACCTAAGATAGTTGTAGAATAAATAAATTACAACATGAAGGGACATTTATAACTCTATAACTGCATGAAGTTTAAAGTTATTAAAGGAGGGTGTGCTACATGAAGCACCATGGGAATTTTTCCAGAATGGAAGTTTCTGAAATGTGATTGGACAGTATTAGCATCAGCAATAAGAATGTAGAAAGACAAAGGGCATTTTAGATGGACAAGGGTACAGAAATACAACTAACATGAGTATAGCTGGGAATCTACCATCACTTTGATATTACTGGAATGTATATCAAAAGGAGGAACCTACCATGCAGTGAGGCTGGAGGGGAACAAGAACTTGAGCTTGAACTTCATCTTCTAAGGATTAGATAAGCCAGGGCTGTGAAGATATGTAAGTAAATGTATGATTTTGTTTTAGAAGAACACTCTTCTAACTACCATATAAGTTATTTTCAAATTTGTCTAATAATTTACCTTATACCAATATTTCTCAAACAGAATCACATATTAAAATCACCTGGATAGCTTATTAAGAATACCAGTGTGAAATATAATACCAAATCAGAATCCCTGGGCATGGAGCCCAGCCATGAATATTTTGTATTTCTCATATGTAGCCAGGTTTGAGCATCACTATCCTAACCCAATAACAGCAGAACACCATTTCAGGGAAGAAATGCAATGCACTGAGGTCCAGGTGATGGTTTGTTAGTATCAGAACTGGTCCAGTGAGGTCTTAACAAGAAATAAAAACAACCGGCGAAATAGAAACTGTCTTGGCAATGCTTTCTTGTACAGGTAAACCCAGCCAGCTGCAACTGTATTTTAAAACTTCAAAAGAACTCAATTTAACATGTGAATAATGGTTACATTAGAAAAAAATGATGAAACTAGGAACCGAATCCCCAAAAGAAGGATGCTTCAGGAAAGATAGAAAGTTTGGTGAAAATACAGATAATTTGAATATAATAGACAATGAGTTGCCTGACCTGGCAATGGAAATGTAACATCTGTGTTGAGCTTGATACTTTCTCTCTCTCTCTCTCTCTCTTCCTTTTTCTCTCACCTACCTGTGACCTTTCTTCATACAACTTTGTAACCTGCTGTCCTACAGCTGCTGCTGAAACATTGCTGCTAATAGGACTATTTTCCCACAAATGCAATGTACTCCACAAATCCTATCTGTCTTCTTCCGCAAAACTGTTAACCCAAACTTAATTCAATAAATGTCTACACAAACTTTCCCACCATGGAATGCACAATCCAAAAAAAATTAAAATTCATATTAAAAAACTTCATTTAAGCTATTCCAGACTTATTGTTTTCTGAAATCATCTGGATGACTACAACAAGAACACTACTTTTAAAAAGTAGATGTTATATTCTTTTTTTTTTCTTCTGTTGAAACGGAGTCTTGCTTTGTCGCCTAGCCTGGAATGCATTGGCACAATCTTGGCTCACTGCAACCTCTGCCTCCCAGGTTCAAGAGATTCTCCTGCCTCAGCCTCCCGAGTAGCTGGGACTACAGGCACCCGCCACCATGCCCGGCTAATTTTTGTATTTTGAGTACAGATGGGCTTTCACTATGTTTGCCAAACTGGTCTCGAACTCCTGACCTTGTAATTTGCCCACCTTGGCCTCCCAAAGTGCTGGGATTACAGATGTGAGCCACCATGCCCAGCCAATGTTATATTCTAAAAACACAGTAAAACATGCAAAATTATTAGAATTTGCAGAAATTTGAACATATCTATTCCACTGATTTATTCAACATTGTGAGATGCAGAAATATTTTGTTTGTCTAACAGTGCTTAAAAGAATGTTAATTGTTAAAACAATGGTCTACAATGATGGCAACATAAAAAAAATTAAAAGAAGCATCAGTATAATGGAACAGTAGCTAAGTGAGAAGTCAAGGAAAGGACAAGGACCCACAAGTATAAAAATATTGCATCAGAAGTCCTAAGATGGGAACCTAAAATATTGTCTAAAGAAGTTAAAACAGCTTAAAGGGAAAGATTATGTTTGTGCAATGTATTACTTTCACTTTAATGTTCAATAGAAACAAGGGTTAATAATAATTGATTTAAAAATATTTTGTAGATTAAAGAATGCAAAAATGTCTAACACAACACCCAACACATTGTAGAGCTTAATATATTTCTGTCTCTTCTCTATTCAGAAACATATGAAACAAAACTCTTTCCAAGTAATGTGTCCTTTTATCTGTGCAACACATTTTGCTATTCTTCACTAGATTTCTATTTTGCTTTTAAATGATTCTTTGGAAACATTAAATAGATTTTACAACTCACTAATTACTTGCCACCCCTATCTGAAACATGATTGTATACATGCTATGGAACACAAAGTTATTAAGGATCGATATTCTTGATACCATACATGGGAGATGTTTATTGGTTTTACACAGGTGACATTATGAAATCATAGAAAAAGGCAATGTTCCCATAACACAAATGGTTGGGAAAAAATCCTTTGACTATCTTATTGCTCCTTTTTATTCTTGAAACTATTCTCCAAAGCAGAGGAAGTGTTGGCAGGACAGATTATGCAGAAAGAATGGGTCAAGGACATGGCTAGCCTCAGGTTCTCAGGAAAGCAGGACCCAGCATTGTCCATGGCATACTGGAAAATGAATACAGGTCCCCTAATCAGGAGACTATATAATTTATTCTCCAAACTGGAGCAATACTAAAATGGAAAACCATAATTAATTACACCAGGGTAACATTCATTAACCTAGAACCATACCAGGCAAAGCTGGAAGTATAGTTACCCTTCCCAAAACTATTATAGTTGAGGAGAAGTTTTGAGAAACAGAAGATGAAGACATGAAGTATTATCTGCAAATAGTAATCAGTTCCTTTTTCAAATAAGAAAATATCTCACAATGTTCATGCGTGACAATTAAATGAAGTAATGAATGTAAAACACATGGAAACTGTCCTTTATGTAGGCAGTGCTATGTAAGTTTATGTAAACTGTACTCAGATATTTCCTTCTTAGAAAAAAAGACCCACTTACTATTTGCAGATAACAGTGCCTAGAACCAAACATAATATACTCTTGTTTAAGTCCTAGTGGAGAACAATTATTGTCAATTTCTCATAAAGATTATTTAAAAATCACCATCAGATCCCACTGTCTATATTATAGGGTCAACAGTTTTGAGTTCTCATTACAAACTAAATTACTAATTCCCAGCAAATTATTTGTTTGCCTCCTCAGAAAAATCTACATACATACATACATACATTCCTTTGGCCAAGTGGAACTCAGTGGACAGTTACACTGCAAGACTGAGAGTTTCTAGGTTGAGTCAATTCTATTAAATAATATGCCACACTAGCTTGCTTTAACATGACTGACTTACGTGTTTTCTACATGGTGAACATTCTCAGCTTTTGCTGATCCTTAATATTTCAAGAAGTCCAAATGAAAAGTGGGACTGTTTTGACAAATCATCATAATTACAGAAATAAAGTTAATGTCTGCTCAGATATATGGAAAAAGAGAGGAACTCCCTAGAGGTAGATAAATTCAGAAGTGAATATAACATTATTTATTGAGAATCATCTTTGTGACAGGTACTATATTAGGATATTCACTTATTTTAAGTCACTTACTTTTAGATCTAATCATTGCAAATACAGTGCAAGTCAGTGGGGTTTTAAAGAGGTGAAACAATTTATTTACCTTCGGTAATATTACTTTTGCAACTACCTATAAATGATAATAGTGTGATTGAAACTCTGGTCTCCTGGCTGTGACACCTGGGTTCTATTCACTACTCTAGAGCCTCAATCAAATACTTCCAACTTTGTGTATCTCCATAAAACACAGTCCCTAGGCTATTAGACAGTTCGATAAAATTTGAGTCTAACATCTTAATCCACCTGTCATGCTGGAGCAGTTGTAGAATGATGGCAAATGGTACTTGGTAGCAAGGTAGAGGGTTGAGGGCTTTCTCCTCCCTGTGATGTCAGGCTGCAAGTATTCTGTAATAAAAAAAAAAAAATCTGTGGAAGAAATTATTTCAGTCAACAGTCACCAAACCTAAAGACAGCAATACATTGAAATAAAAACTGTTGTTTTGTGGTATTTCTATATATAAGAATGCCCAAAAGGCATATGCTTCTCTCTTTACCCTCTTTCTGTACGCATCTGTAATAGAAAGGAAGGGAGCAAATACAATATCTGAAGACAGAAAAGACTGAAGTTAGTACTCGTTGCTTTCACCAGTCACCTCTGTTAGTTTTATAATGGATGCAAGTGCCAACTGGAAATGTTTCCCTTTGTTTTCTCCCCGACCCTCACATGGTACATTCTAAATACTACACTTGTAGATGCTTTTCGGTTAAGATTTTGCTCAGTTCTCTGACTCTCTTTCTCTCCACTAATATTTATCATCTGTTGGGATATTGCTTCGAGTAAACATAATAACCTCTGTAAATGCAAGTTGCTTTACTACAAAGTGGAAGGTGTTAATATCATGGGTACAACAATTCTGCAGAAGAGAAAAAAACATGTAGCTTATAATTTGAAGTCATTTGGCACCTCTGGGTCTATTCAGGAAAAGATTGTTTAAATGAGACAATAAGAGGAAACCAATTTACAACTTGAAATAAGCAGAGCTCATGTTTCCATATTGCTAAAAGGCAAGGTTAGATGAACACTTGTACAGTTATCATAAAATTTTTATCAAGAAGCTGCAGTACCTTTAATAATTTATTATTTTACCTTCTTGCAAGAACTCTTCTATATGCTTTTAAAATGTTGTTTTCATTATCCTGGAAGAATTGGTTTTAGAAAGGAATCCTTCTCTAACTACATGGTGTCAAATGTATTATCAAGGAGTCATGATTAGTATAAACTAATTTTACCCCTACTCTTTATACATCATCCAATTGATTGTATTAACAAAAGCATCCGCTTTTCTGCCTACATCAACTTAATAGCATATTGAGGGAAACACAAAATTGCATATTCAAATCACCCTGAGAGGCTTAAAGAAATTATAATGCATGAGCTGAGATTCCTTATGAAGATCTAGCATTAACAGACATGTATCTTGTTTCACTAAAAAGAGAATTCCTTCCAACACCTTAATAAATGAAATTTTGTAGATTGCTAAATATATAATCTGCCAAGAACCTAATAATCTACTTTTGATAGCATTTAGTATAAAGGATGGTAAAAGTCACATGACATTACATGATCAAGTTGAGTTAGTAGCTTAAACTTCAGCCCACAGATGAACAATCAAATGTGGACATGGTTGTCCAATCATTCTTAGATGTTGAGAAGCTACTGGTCTTTTGTTAGATATAATTTAATTGCACAACACATTCACCCGGCTGTTTTCCTAACTCCAGTTGTCTTTTCAGATGATTTTTTAAGGCCTTATCTAGTGACTGAGTTAGATGGTGTCATAAAATGAAAATATGGCTCACAGTGTGGAGGAATAAAATCCCCCAAATTTATTAAATTTTAAAAAAACAAAGTCAGAAGCTTGAATCTTTAATAAAATCTCCAGACCTGAGCCTTACATTCTTGAATTAAACAAATTTGCGATCTTAAAATGTGTTAAAGAATTTCAGCATGTTTGCCATAGTTTGATCATTTCCAAATTATGAATTTTAAAACTTAACCCGGGGAATAACAACAACAGCAAAAAAGCAAGACAAGACAAACAGGTTCTGCGGCATCCTAGTTTGGTGATTTCTTAATTAACAAGTACATGTTTATAACAAATAAATACTTTTCACTCAAACACCATATTTATCATATAAAATCTGAGTATCACATTTATAATAGAAAATTTTTTTTACATTTTTATTGAAAAACCATGGGCACTGAGTGTTTTCAACTTTCATATAAAATTTGAATCAATCTATAGAGAGATGGTTGGTAAAATACAGGCCCAATTCTTGATATCTCAACCTTACCTGCACAGCAGGCTGCACATAATTTGATCCTTTAATGAGCTAAGTCCACACAAAATGTCTGACACATCAAAGAATATTTACTCCAAAGGCCTAAAGGAGAGGTGAGAAGTCGCTTGACGCTTGACAAATGTCCAAAGAGAGCTTCTATGTTTATTTTAATAAATAGAACTTTGGCCTCAAGAGAAAAGCAAAAGCCCAGTTTTGTTCTCTCTCTTAACGTCCTCCTGTCAGCCACCCCATTCCCGCTGCTGATCTTGGAGGGGACAAAGAAGAATATGAGTAGTACGTGAAGTTCCCTTCAAACAAACTTCTTTTGGACCCTTGTTTTTACCCTAAGCCCACAGCCATAGAATCAAGAGTATCATGAATAAACCATTACACTGGAAAAACAGTGTGTGTGTGTGTGTGAAGAGGGGGAGAAGAACATTTGGTTTATCAGTCAAAATTTGGCCATCTATACATCACCTGGATTCAGATCTAGCTTTGTCACTGGGCCTCAATTTACCCATCTGTAATTATGAGGTTAATATTAGAACCTAACTTATTAGGTTGTTGTGAATATAAAATGAGATTAAAATGTTTAATCTCATAATATTTATAGTGTGTACTAAGTGCCCAATAAATGTTATATTTTATGAGCTTTCTGATCTGCTAACAGCAGCAGGTTTTATGTAGCAGTCCATGCTTTCATTCATTCACCCCTTCATTCATTATCTGGCATTTGCTATAGGCCAGGCAGTGCACTTTACATACACTGAAGACAGCTGTGGAAAAGGCAAATAAGGGGTGTGTGTGTGTGTGTGTGTGTGTGTGTGTGTTTCAAGACAGATCTTACTCTGTCACCTGGGCTGGATTACTATGGCACAATCATGGCTCACTTCAGCCTCAACCTTTCAGACTCAAATGATCTTCCCACCTCAGCCTTCCCAGTAGCTGAGACTACAGGAGTGCACTACCATGCCAGGTTAAATTATTGTTTTTATTTTTATAGAGACCGGGTCTGACTATGTTGCCTAGGCTAACAAATAAGGTCTTAATGTTCTTGAGTCTTATAGTGTATTAACAATTTTCAGCTATAGACACACAGTACTCAATACATAATTAAGCACTCAAAAGAAAGGGGCTGCCAGAGCTTACGCAAGAAGGGTTTGATCTGATCTGCGAGCATAGGGGAGAATTCTCTTGAGAAGTAAATGTTAAGCAAAGACCTGAAGGATAAGTCAGCCATTTACATCATCAGAAGATGGTTCAAGGCAGAAGGAATTTGTGTGAAATTTCTGTAATGGGAAGATGCATGGCATAGTGATGGAGCGTATTGAAGTAAAGCTCGATTCCTGTCAGGTAAGGCCTCACCACCCATGTCAGAGATTTAGGGTTTGATCCTAAGGGTCATGGGAAGCTATGAAAGTTTTAATCATGAAAATGACCAGTTTTTCTTATTCAGTAGACTTCACTGGTTGCAGCATGGAGAATGGATTGGAGAGGTGAGAGGTTAATCCCAGAGACCCATTGGGAATATAATGCAGTCATTCCAGTGAGAAAAGATGGTGGCTTACACAATATGCAAAGGTAGAAATGGAGCACAGTAGATTGACTCAAGAGAGATGGTTGGAAACCATTCAACTAATAATGTCATATTAAATACAGATAGACAAAGTGCTAGGTGATATTAAATCTGTTTAAAACAAGGTCCACGTCAGCTACTGAGGGACAGTTGGAATTCTGCAAAATCCTCTTGCCTTAGAGAATAGTGAGAAACAAGTAGAGCTTTTAAAAAAATTGTCAAGTGGCTGAGATTCAGGACACAGGACAAGACTCCAAGACTGTGAAGGTCTAAAAATCACAGTAGAACACAGATGCAAAACTTAGCTCCGCCTAGAGGTTTTCAAAGAAAATCTGAGATCTGCTGGGTAGCAAGGTGATCAAAGTCAGTCCCAGGAATGACCAGATGCACATACCTATGACTAACTGGAAGGGAAGTGCAAAGTAGTGGTTGAGAGACTTGGATGCATGGCCAGACTACCTGGGTTTAGATCCTGACTCTGGGTCAGTTACTTAACCTCTCTGTGCCTCAGTCCCCTTCTCTGTAAAATCAGGATGATGATGATAATAATATGTGCTCACAGGGTTGCTGGCAGGATCAAATGAATGAATGATTTAGAGAATTGCCTCACACATGCAAAGAGATAAGTAAATGCAAGCTCTTTTTAAGATTTTGACCCCATTGGCTGATGGGTCTGAAATTGCATTGCCTGAATCAGAACAAACTCATGAGAGCTCAGTGAGGCTGAGACTTGATTGGATGGCATCAAGACCCGTGGCTGATTAGTGAGGATTAAGCAAGACAGATGGGAGAGAGAACTAGGAACAAATAACCCAGATTTAAAACAAAAACCAACTGTGAGGTCAGAGCATTTTGCTTTCTGTGCCCAAGCACTGTCTCTTTTGCTGGGATGAACAGCAGGAGACAAGGTTATCAATCTGTGAGATAATTCAGTGGTATGGAAACTCTAGGAATGGGAAGACAGACTGATGAATGGAAGTGGTGAAGTTGTTACCTACATTCTTTGGCGTGAAAAAAACTTAATCTCTTATACAAATTGATTGTATTTCTTTGTGTTCCAAGTTCCAAAGCACTTCTACTTACCTTTAATTTTTGTAGACCATAAAGCCCAAGATCTTAAGATCAATTTTTAAAAGACAATTTTTAGCCACTTTAAGAATTATTGCAAAGGTATTGCATGTCAGAGAGCAAATTAGCAAAAGAAGAATGACGTCAGAATAAGTTACAAAGTTTTTATTTTTAAAAATGAAGAAAAAATCCCACTTTGATTTGATATTCCCAGTCTAGAAACTACAAACCAAATTTCCTTTCCATTTACTGGAAGAGTGTTTTCTTGCTTTAAAACACTCAGAAATTTAGCATTTGGTGTGTGGCTGGCTTTGCAGCACTGAATAATGATTATTATTGTTTGGAAATGTTAATTAAAATGACAGTATTTTCTACAAATCTCAGCAAGAGACTTTTATGTCTGCCTTGTAGCTGCAGTTTGTCTTTTGCTTAGGATTCAGAGATAATATCTGGGCAGCATTAAGCTGGATCCATCAAAACTCTTGTCACAATAGATGGCTTTGGGTGCTGGTAATGGGCCTCTGAGCCATCCACCTCTGGGTCACTAGTTCACATGTGGCCCAAGCTAAGAGTGAATGAGACTCATTAGTCTCCTAATGCTGTGAAGAACATTCTCTAGAATAAGCTCGCAATGCCTGGCCAGTATCTAGGGCAAAGGAGATCTAATTACAGAGTCGTATTGTATTAATTAGCTCAATTTTAAAACAGTAATAACGGCTCTTTGGAATTCAGGTAAAGGAAATGCTATATATCTATTTTTAAGTAATGGAGCCAAATCTGTTGATGTTTACTTTCCAAGTTAGCATAAGGCAAGCAATTTGAGAAAAAAGAGATATTGGCCTTATTCTCACTAAAGTGCTTGGTCTCCTCCACTACTATTGGCTATGCACTAGTAGGCCAAAAAGGACATAAACTGAAATATGAGCAAGTAGTATTGGTTGAAAATCACGATTCTCCCCCACTCCCACCGACCTGGCAAACTGATAGATTGGGATCATAGTGGGAAGGAATTAAGTTGTGTCCTATCTGATTACTGCAGGTCTTCAATATATGCCTTACTCTGTTTATCTACAGAATGAGAGTAATAACAATGGCACCAGCTTCTAGGCTTGTTATGAGTATTGAATAAGATAATGCCTGTAAAAACCTTAGCATATTGCCCTGATTCAATAGATGGTTGATGATGATTATGATGACAATGATGTCAACAACTGAGTGTATTTGGCCTATTAGTTCAGTTTGTGCATGTGTAATAGAAAAAGAGGTTAGACTAGCTACATGGTTAAAAGAGACATAGAACATTAAGGAACTAAACAATTAATTACAGGTAATTTAAAGGAAATCGTGTGAAAGCCTAACACAGCTAGACCTGTATAGTTATCCTGCAACTAGTCAACAATCTCTCTTCTCAGAAAACAAAGAAAACACATTTGATGTTTATTATATATGCACACACAAGGTTCTAGGTATAGCAAATCTCTTGGAGTCCTGAAGTCAGTGCATTATAATTCACAGAGCACTATGTTCTCAGCTAAGAGCCAGCCATGAACTGCAACTCTGCTTCTTGTTTTAAATACAGTTTTGTTGGAAATACAATTAAGTGAGTTATCTTGAAGGAAGTAAGATAAGAAAATCAGGAATAATGAAAGCATATTTTGGCATTTAACACTCAGGAATAGAAATACAAAAACTGAAATTTCTTTCAGGTGACTTCTCTTGAGTCAGGCAGCACTTTCCCAAAAACTGATCTTGAATCAAGGATTTTGGTGCAAAAGATCTGTAAAGAAAACATACACACCAGAAAACAATATGGGAGTAAAGGAGGCAGGCCACATAAAGGGAAAGTTGCTAAACAAGGTTTCAATTACAGAGGAAGTCTCAAACCTTAGTCTGTTCCTTCAGGGAGCTCCAGGGAAGTTTTGTCCAATATAACTTTGAGTGATGATGACAGTGTTCTACATCTGTACTGTTCAATATGTAACCACAAGCCATATGTGGCTAATGAGCACTTGAAATGTGGCTAATACAATTGACCATTGCAACACTTAATGTTATTTAATTTTAAATGATTTAAATTTTAGTAGCCACAAGTACTGGACTGATCAGCTCTAGAGCATATATTTCACCTTACAGTTTATTATCTTACCTCAAGCAAAGAAACTGGACTTTTGTGTTCCCATACTAGCCAGTCATTGGCTACTGCCCCACCCAGCATAAAGCACCATGTCACTTCCAGCTGTATCACTGGCAAGTGGTTTAAGTGTCCAAAGGAAGTCTTCAGATTCAAGCAATTAGCCACAAAAAAATGCAGAAACTGGAGGGTGGGCACACCACATTGGGAAATTGGATGCAATGTGGTCTGAAGGAAGAACCAGCAGAGTCTGCTATACCTCATAATCACTAAAACTCTTCCTCTCGGCCAATCTTTGACCACAGGTTGTTGATTGCTGAAGCCAAATAAGGCTCCACCAGTTCTCAACCAGTTCCACCTGGTTCTTCTCATACCCCCTGAAGCTCTCACTAAGGCAGAGAAGAGTGGTTATTCATCCCCACCACGATAGCAAATTATAAGGCATCTTAGATTTCATGCTGTTTCATTTTTGTAATAAACCCTGCTGCTCAATTACTTGCATTTGATTTTCTTTATAGTCTCTCTATATAGTCTCTTTCCTTATAGTCTCTCTCTCAGCACGCACGCGCGCGCGCACACACACACACACACACACACACACATTTGTCTCCACTTAGGAAGACTAAAAAATGCCTTTGAAATTGAATCCATTGATGTATGAGGGAGAACATTAAATGTTTAGCCCAGTTATACTCTATTCCATTGACAAGTGACCAGTATCTCAGGAAAGCACCAAAAAACACCATTGCTCTGCTGATTAAAGTCAGTCTCCTGCCTAACTAGGACTTATTTTGAAAAGTCATGGTGCCTTCTACAACACTGATCAGATAATTTTAATTCCAGAGATTTGGGACATAATTATCAGGTCCAAAGTTTAAACTGTATGCTGGAGGTGGGTATGTTGTTTGTAAACCCCACTGGGGACCACTCTAAATGATATTGTTTATTGGAACCAAAACCTAACTAGGCTGATCATTAGACTCAAAAAAATGGATCAAAATGGGTTTTTTTTCCCAATAATTTTAGAAAGAAAAAAGAGACATTTTTGTATTTTTGGCGAAATTTATAACCATACTATTTTTGGTTGACTCAAGCAGCAAGAATTTTGCTGTTTTTTCTTAAAGGCTAAAAACATTTAGAAGTTAAATTATTAAGCTAATCAAAATGTGGCTCATTGGTTTTCCAAAGTAATCATCATTTTGTTATTAATGAATGTAGCTATCTATAACGTATGACCGATGTGCCTCCCACCAGGCCCACAGATGATAGGTAAACATGTTGATCTTTTTAGAAACAGTAAATATTCTAGGTGCTTGTGCCTAAATTATCCCACTGACTGATAGTCTCCACATCTTGTCTCAAATAGTAGCATTAATGAAGAGGAAATGAAAGGAAAAAATTAAGTCCAAGTTGGAAGAAATACAAAATCTCTAAAGGCTTTGTGTTGTCGTCATTCCCAGTCTCACCAAACTCCCTAACAAAGACTGTAAAATAATGATCTTTTAAATCATCTGGTATTTAGTTTTCTCCTCTGGAAAAGTGAGAATGGCAGTGTGATTGTTCCTTCTGGTAACTTTGCATGCTGCTTTGTAATGTAGCAGAAATGACACTGGGCTGGGAGTTAGAAGATCTAAATTATAGTCCTGACTCCATCCCATACAAGGTGTGTTCCTTAAGTAAGAACTCAGGTATTTTATTATCATTCTGCTGTTCTTTCCATTTCTTCACTGTACATATGATAAAAAGGGGCAAGGGTAGAGAGGTTCTGGCAAATGAGTGTATACAGCTCTCTCATCGTCTCTGAATTTGTGATTAGGCACACCTGGCTTCCCTATTCAGCTCTTTTTTGTATTAACCATATATATTAGTTCTGCTTTGTCCAAGACAAAAATCCAAATGCAAGTAAGGGCATTTATTGGTTCATGTGATTATACAGCTTAGAAATAGTTCTGATTTTGGACATAGCTGGATTTGGGGGCTCAAATATTCTCATCAAGACTTGGTATCTTGCCCCTCCTGGAATATACCTTTCATTGTTTTGAGATTTATTCTTAGGCTCTCTATGGAAGGGCCTGGTTCTGAAAGCCTTGTAAATACATGTCTAGTAGAAAATACCAATTCTCATTCTGGTAGCTTCTATGCTGATCCTAAGAATGTTCCACTATAGGTCATATGACTGAACCTGAACTAATCACTATTCTGAGCAGAATGTGGTCCTTTGGTTGGGCATAATTATAGGCTCCATTGCTAAAAGATGTAGGACTAATCAATATAGGTCAGTAGGAAAAGACTAATACTGCAGAATACTTATGACATTAGGCAAGTTCCCTCATCTGAAAAAAGGAGTATAATCATATCCCTCTCTAGGACATTATGGGAATGAACAAAATCATAAATGTGAAGAACCAGATATTCTGCTTAGAACATTGGGAAAAATCACAATAATTATTAGTTGTCCATATATACAAATCAATCCTAGGTCTTTAGGATAGTTTCTCAAAATACTCATGACTTTCTTAGATTTGTAGGGTTCACCTAACCAAAACAAAAGTAATAGTAATTCTAAGTGTGTATAGAAAATGCAATAATACAATAAGTATTATCTACATACCTAGACAGCCAAAGCAGTTTCCCTTGACTCATATTAGTTTTCAATGGTTGCCTTATAAATTATTGTAAATGTAATGGTTTAAAATAACATACGTTTATCTCACAATTTGTGTGATTCAGGAGTCTAGGCATGGCTTAAATGTTTCCTCTGCTTAGGGACTCATAAGGAGAATCAGAGTCATTCAATCCCTGTTTTCATCTGGGTGCTTGTATTAATCCATTCTCATGCTGCTAGGTAATTCATAAAGGAAAGAGGTTTAGTTGACTCACAGTTCTGCATGACTACGGAAGCCTCAGGAAACTTATAATCATGGTGCTAGGAGAAGCAAACACATCCTTCTTCACATGATGGCAGGAAAGAGAAGAATGAAACTTGAGTGAAGGGAGAAGCTCCTTATAAAATAATCAGATCTTGTGAGAACTCACTCACTATCACGAAAACAGCATGGAGGTAACCAACCCCAAGATTCAATTACTTCCCACCTGGTCCCTCCCATGACACGTGGGGATTATGGGAACTACAATTCAAGATGAGATTTAGGTGGGGACACAGCAAACCATATCATTCCACACCTGGACCCTCCTTATGTCCTGACATTTCAAAACACAATCATGTCTTCCCAATAGTCACCCAAATTCTTAATATATTCCAACATTAACCAAAATTCCAAGTCCAAAGTCTCATCTGAGACAAGGTAAGTGCCCTCCACCTGTTAGCCTGTAAAATCAAAAGCAAGTTAGTTAATTCCTAGATACAATGGGGTTACAGGCATTAGGTGAATACAGCCATTCCACATGAGAGAAATTGGCCAAAACAAAGGGAGTACAGGCTTCTTGCAAGTTCAAAATCCAATAGGGCAGTTATTAAAACTTAAAGTTCCAAAATGATCTCATTTGACTTCATGTCTCACATCCAGGGCACGCTGATACAAGGTGGGCTCCCACAGCCTTGGGCAACTCGGCCTTTGTGGCTTTGCAGGGTACAGCCTCTCTCCTGGCTGCTATCACAGGCTGATGTTGAGTGTCTGCAGCTTTTCCAAGTGCATGGTATAAGCTGTTGGTGGATCTACCATTCTAGGGTCTTCAGGATGCTAACCCTCTTCTCGTAGCTCCACTAGGCAGTGCCCCAGTGGGGACTTTGTGTGGGGGCTCCCACCCCACATTTCTATTCTTCACTGCCCTAGCAGAGGTTCTCCATGAGGTCTTTGCCCCTGCAGCAAACTTTTGCCTGGACATCCAGGCATTTCATACTTCCTCTGAAATCTAGGTAGAAGCTTCCAAACCTTAATTCTTAACTCCTGCACACCTACAGGCCCAACACCATGTGGTAGCTGCCAAGGCTTGGGGCTTGCATCCTCTGAAGCAATGGTCCAAGCTCTACCTTGGCCCTTTTTAATGACATCTGGAGCTGAAGCAGCCAGGGTGAAGGTGAAAATAGATTTAGAAACTTAGAAACCTTTAGAAACTTAGAGACCTATAGACTTTAAAAACTTAGAAACCTTTAGACTTTTAGACTTAGAAACTTAGAAGCTTAGAAAAGCCACACCAGGTGGCTATCTAAAAGCACCCACCCAATGACCAGGTGGCCATCTAAAGCACTCGCCCGATGTCCGTGTGGCTATCTAAAACACCCACCCAAATTCCTGGAATTCAAACAGAAGAACAAGTCCGGGAAATACCCCGCGCGGGTTCAAACCAGGTTCAAACCAACCAATTAAAGTAAGACATCTCGCTCAGGCCATAACCTGCTCCAATCATCTTGCGCCTCAAGCTTTGTAAAATTTTGTGGTTTTTTGCCTTTATAAACTGTCTGTAACAAGCATTCGGGGTCCTGTGGCCAACTTCGGACATAGGACCCTAGCGCGCTAGCAATAAATCTCTCCACTGTGACTTCCGTGTCGAGTGGTCTCTCGCGACGACCCCTGCCCAGGAAGGAATCTAAAAACTAGGTTCCTACATTTGGTGCGTTGGCCGGGAATGGGGGTCGCCCGAGGACCCTCGACCCCTCCGGTGGAGACACAATTGGCCCGGGCCACCGACTGCTGACGAACGGACTCTGTCAGGTACTTTCGTTTCACTCTGTGCTCTGTTTGTCTTGCCGGCTAGCTCTGAGGAGTACTCCGTCTGAATAATCAGGTGGGGAAGGGGGACAGACGTGTCCGGCACCTTTCCCCTTGCGCCCCAGGGGACGCCCTGGCAGTTGTCGGGAGGAAAGCTGACGACTCTGTTGGCCTCCTCAAATCGGTAGGCAGGTTGCCCCCTGCCGTCTGAATCTTTTGTAAACTTGTGGCGCCACTCTCGGGCCGCGAGGCTCCTCTGTGTTTGTTTGGTCACTGTGTTTATTGTTGTCATTTTGTCCTTGTGTGTGCGTGACTTTCTGGACGAAACTATAGGACAGACACTAACAACTCCTTTAGCCTTGACTTTGACCCACTTCCCTGACGTCCGGGCGCGAGCCCGCGATCTCTCCGTGGAAGTCCGTAAAGGACGATGGCAAACTTTCTGTTCGTCTGAATGGCCAACCCTCCAGGTTGGGTGGCCCCAGGACGGAACATTTGACCTCTCCATTATCTTACAGGTTAAAGCAAAAGTGATGAATCGTGGGCCACAAGGACACCAGGACCAAGTGGCCTACATAATCACCTGGGAAGATTTGGTCCGAAACCCCCCTTCCTGGGTGAAACCCTTCTTTCATTCCCCCTCCCCGTCCCAATCTACCCTCCTTGCCGTGGAAGCCCCAAAGAATCAGACTTCGGATCCCCCTAAGCCAGTCCTCCCTGATGGAACTCAGCAAGACCTCCTCCTTTTCGATCCTCCGCCTCCTCCTCCTCCTCACAACCCCTTCCTGAGGCCTCCACCTTACGCTTCACCCTCGTCCCTTACCCTATCCCCAATCCCTCCCACTACTCCCTCAGCCCCTACTCTTTCTCCAGCCCCTTCATCGGTCCCTTCCTCGACCTCGCCTCCCTCTCCAACGCCGCCCAAATTAACCCCTAGAATGCCGCCACCGTCCCGTCCTCCCCGCTCGCTCCGTGCATCAGGGGGCCGGAAGCCCGCCCCGCGGCCAGCCCAGCCGCGCTCGCAGCCGCGTTCCCGGGGTTTGTGTGCCTCCGGCGGTAACCCGCGGGACGCCGTGGCGGCGTCCGCTGTCGCGCGGAAAGGCGAGGTCGAAAAGGTTGCGCGGGGGGGGGAGGGGAGAGAGGTCGCGCGCCCCTCCTCCCCGCCGCCGTTCCGCGCCGCCACCAACACCTCGTCTCCGCTTGCGGCGGACTGAAGACCCAGATGGCACTCCCACCTGGCAGTCTTCCCTTCTCCCCTTCGCACGGTCAACCGCGCAATCCAGTACTGGCCCTTTTCTGCCTCCGACCTCTACAATTGGAAAACTCACAACCCCCCCTTTACCCAAGACCCTCAGGCCTTAACCTCATTGATAGAATCCATTCTCCTCACCCACCAGCCTACCTGGGATGATTGTCAACAGCTTTTGCAGGTCCTTCTGACCACCGAAAAAAGGCAACAAGTCCTCCTGGAGGCCCGGAAAAATGTGCCGGGGCCAAAAGGCCTTCCAACCCAGCTCCCCAACGAAATAGACGAGGGATTTCCCCTCACCCGCCCGGACTAGGATTATGAGACAGCACCAGGTAGGGAGAGTCTCTGAATCTATCGCCAGGCTCTGTTGGCGGGTCTCAAGGGGGCAAGGAAACGCCCCACCAATTTGGCCAAGGTAAGGACCATAATTCAAGGAAAGGATGAAAACCCGGCAGCCTTTATGGAAAGACTTCTGGAAGGGTTCCGAATGTATACCCCATTTGATCCAGAGGCTCTAGAACATAAGGCTACCGTGGCCATGTCGTTCATAGACAAAGCAGCACCAGATATTAAAGGGAAACTCCAAAGATTAGATGGGATCCAGACCTATGGATTACAGAAATTAGTCAGAGAGGCAGAAAAAGTATATAATAAAAGAGAAACTCCCGAGGAAAGGGAAGCCAGACTAGCGAAAGAACAGGAGGAACGAGAGGATGGAAAAAATAAAAGAGAGATAAGTATTTAACAAAAATCCTGGCAGCAGTAGTAACGGAGAAAGGGCCAAAAAGAAAGGGAAAAAAAACGGAGGCGGCCTAAGGTAAAAAAGACCAGTGTGCCTACCAGGCATCTACTTCAGGAGCTGAGTGCCTTACAACTTGCTCAGCCCCTTAATTAAAAGATGCATTCTTTTGTTTACCCCTGGCCCCTTAAAGCCAGGAACTCTTTGCCTTTGAGTAGAAAGACCCTGAGAAAGGAATCTCAGGCCAATTGACCTGGACCCGACTTCCCCAAGGGTTCAAGAACTCTCCCACTCTCTTCGATGAGGCTCTCCACTAGGACCTAACCGACTTCCGGACCCAGCATCCAGAAGTGACCTTGCTCCAGTATGTAGATGACCTCCTCCTGGCGGCCCCCACAAAGGAAGCCTGCATGCAAGGTACTAGGCATCTACTCCAGGAACTGGGAGAAAAAAAATACCGGGCATCCGCCAAGAAGGCACAAATTTGTCAGACCAAGGTAACCTACCTGGGGTACATACTGAGTGAGGGGAAAAGGTGGCTCACCCCTGGGCACATAGAGACTGTGGCTCGCATTCCACTGCCCCGGAATCCCAGAAAGGTGCCTGAATTCCTGGGAACTGCTGGGTTCTGTCGCTTGTGGATACCCGGTTTCGCTGAACTGGCCGCCCCCCTTTATACCCTCACCAAGGGAAGCACCCCTTTTACCTGGCAGGAGGAACATCAATTGGCTTTTGAGACTCTAAAGAAAGCACTCCTCTCTGCCCCAGCCCTTAGGTTACCGGATACCTCAAAACCTTTCACCCTCTTCTTAGATGAGAGGCAAGGAATTGCAAAAGGAGTCTTAACCCAGAAATTAAGGCCCTGGAAGAGACCGGTAGCGTATCTGTCTAAAAAGCTAGATCCTGTAGCAGCCGGTTGGCCCCCGTGTCTCCGCATCATGGCAGCCACTGCCATGTTAGTCAAAGACACTGCTAAGTTAACCCTTAGGCAGCCATTGACTGTTATTACTCCACATGCTCTAGAGGCCATAGTGCGACAGCCCCCGGACCGGTGGATTACCAATGCACGCTTGACCCACTACCAGGCCCTCCTATTGGACACAAACCGCGTCCGGTTTGGCCCTCCGGTCACCCTGAACCCTGCAACGCTGCTGCCACCACCAGAAGACCAACTGAGCCCTCACGACTGTCGGCAGGTGTTGGCAGAAACCCACGGAACGCGGGAGGACCTCAAGGAGACAGAACTCCCAGACGCGGACCACACATGGTATACAGACGGCAGCAGCTATCTTGACTTAGGTACCCGGAGGGCAGGAGCGGCAGTGGTAGATAACCACACCACCATTTGGGCACAGTCACTGCCCCCTGGCACATCTGCACAAAAGGCTGAGCTAATAGCACTAACAAAGGCCCTAGAGCTGTCCAAGGGGAAAAAGGCTAATATTTATACAGATAGCCGATATGCTTTTGCAACGGCTCATACCCATGAAAGTATTTATAAAAAAAGAGGTCTCCTAACATCAGAGAGGAAAGAAATCAAGAACAAAGCTGAAATAATTGCCTTATTAAAAGCCCTCTTCCTCCCACGAGAAGTAGCCATAATCCACTGTCCCGGACATCAGAAAGGACAGGATCCAGTTGCAGTGGGAAACAGACAGGCAGACTACGTGGCCAAGCAGGCAGCCATGGCAAAAGTACTAACCTTAGCCTCAGAACCCAACAAAACCGACCAGGATAGACACACCTACACCCCAGAAGACCAGGAAGAGGCAAGAGCCATAGGAGCTATAGAAAACAAGGACACCAAGAACTGGGAAAAAGAAGGGAAGACAGTCCTCCCACAAAGAGAAGCCGTGGCTATGATCCAGCAGATGCACGCCTGGACACACTTAGGTAGCCGGAAGTTAAAAATGTTGATTGAAAAAAACTGACTTTCTAATTCCTAAGGCAAGTACTCTGATAGAACAGGTGACTTCTGCCTGCAAGGTCTGTCAGCAGGTGAACGCTGGGGCTACTCGAGTGCCAGCAGGAATACGAACCCGTGGCAGCCGCCCGGGGGCTTATTGGGAGGTAAACTTCACTGAAGTAAAACCTCACTATGCTGGGTATAAGTACTTACTACTGTTTGTAGATACCTTTTCAGGATGGGTAGAAGCCTACCCCACCCGGCAAGAAACAGCACACATAGTAGCCAAAAAGATTCTGGAAAAAATCTTTCCTAGATTTGGACTTCCCAAGGTAATTAGGTCAGACTACGGGCCGGCCTTCATTTCCCAGGTAAGTCAGGGGCTAGCCAGAATACTGGGGATTAATTGGAAATTGCATTGTGCTTATAGACCCCAGAGCTTAGGACAGGTAAAAAGAATAAATAAAACAATAAAAGAGACCCTTACTAAATTGACCTTAGAGACTGGCTTAAAAGATTGGAGACGCCTCCTATCTCTAGCTCTTTTAAGAGCCCGGAATACGCCTAACCGCTTTGGGCTCACTCCATATGAAATCCTCTACGGAGGACCTCCCCCTTTGTCGACCCTACTTGACTCCTTTTCTCCCTCCAACTCTAAGACTGACCTGCAGGCCCGGCTAAAAGGACTACAAGCAGTACAGGCCCAAATCTGGGCCACCTTGGCAGAACTGTACCGGCCAGGACATTCGCAGACCAGCCACCCCTTCCAGGTGGGGGACTCCGTCTACGTTAGACGACACCGTTCTCAAGGACTGGAGCCTCGGTGGAAAGGACCCTACATTGTTCTCCTGACCACACCCACAACCATAAAGGTTGACGGAATCGCCACTTGGATCCACGCATCCCACGCCAAGGCTGCTCCAGAGACGCCCGGACCACCTGAGACATGGAGACTCCGTCGCTCCGAGGACCCCCTCAAGATAAGACTCTCTCGTACCTAACCCTTTGCTTACTACTAGCCCTCCTTCCTCGCGTCGCTGACACCAAAAACCCCCACCAACCTTTTAACCTAACCTGGAGAGTAACTAATTTTAATACCCATGAAGTCCTATATGAGACTTCACAAATTGCCCCTGTGGGAACTTGGTTTCCTGACCTTTATCTCAACCTAGATAAAGTAGCAGGGGTAAATAACATGGAAGGGGGAGTATAGAGAAAACAGGCTAGAAAGGTGTCCATAAGCCGGAACGGGTTCTATGCCTGCCCCGGATTCCGGACAGGAAAAATGAAACAAACTTGCGGGGATATAACTTCCCTGTATTGTGCTAGCTGGACTTGTGTAACTACTAATGATGGAGAATGGAAATGGGCCACAACACCATGGTACATATCCATGTCCTTTGTTAAGCCCTGCACCAGAACCCGGTATTCGGCTGGTTGTAATCTGGTCTGCATCAAATTCAAAAAAGCAGCGAAATCTGATGGCCGCTGGATGTCAGGGTTAATATGGGGCCTATATTTACACCAAAAGCCACTGTTTGGGATCCCCATCCAAATTAGACTAGCAGTTAGCCCTGCCTCAGCTCCTGTCTCAATAGGGCAAAACCCAGTTTTACCAGAAGCAAGGCCTCCTCAGCCGGAGGCCCCTCAGGGCCCCCGGCCGGAGGACCCTCAGGGCTCCCAGGCAGAGGACCCTCAGGGCCCTCGGCCGAAGGCCCCTCAGGGCCCTCAGCCAAAGGCCCCTCAAGGCACTACCCTGCCCTTGAGTTCTCCGGGCTTAGGTGACAGGCTCCTTAATCTCATAAAGGGCTCTTACTTTGCCTTGAACCAGACCAGGCCAGAATCCACCTCCTCTTGTTGGCTGTGCCTAGCGACAGCCCCCCCTTATTATGAGGGCATTGCCTCCACTAATAATTTCACCAACTCCACTAATCCTACTGGATGTGCATGGGATCAGCATAAAAAGCTGACCCTGGCTGAAGTTTCTGGGTCAGGAATCTGTATAGGAAAGGTGCCCACTAGCCATCAGCATCTCTGTGACAAGACTCTGACAGTGCCTAGCTCCAATCACTATTTGGTCCCTTCTGGGACAGACTGGTGGGCTTGCAACACTGGACTCACTCCCTGTGTATCCACAGCAGCGTTTAACCGCAGCACAGACTACTGCGTGTTAGTACAGGTTGTTCCCCGAGTATACTATCACTCTGGAGACTCCTTTGACCTCCAGTATGAACAGAAAGCTTATAGTAGACCCAAAAGGGAACCTGTCTCACTCACCCTCGCTGTAATGCTAGGAGTGGGGGTAGCAGCTGGGGTTGGGACCGGAACAGCAGCTTTAGTACGTGGTAGCTACCATCTGCAACAACTTAGGGCAGCCATAGATGAGGACCTTAGAGCCATAGAACACTCTATTTCAAAACTTGAAGAATCTCTAACCTCTCTGTCTGAAGTTGTATTGCAAAACCGACGAGGACTAAAAATTGTCTTCTTAAAGGAAGGCGGGCTCTGTGCAGCCCTCAAAGAACAATGTTGCTTTTACGCAGACCATTCAGGAGTGGTTAAAGATTCTATGACAAAACTAAGAGAAAGATTAGACAAACGAAAAAAAAAAAAAAAAAAAAAAAAGTCTCAACAAAATTGGTTTAAAAGCTGGTACAGCCAGTCCCCTTAGTTCAGCACCTTAGTCTACACTATCTTAGGCCCCCTTATCCTACTCATGCTCATCCTGACTTTCGGGGCCGTGTATACTTAACCGCTTACTCGCCTTTATTAAAGATAAGTTAAACATTGTGCAGGCTATGGTCCTAACCCAACAGTACCAAGCCCTCAGGACAGAAGAGGAGGCTCAAGATTGAGCCTCTTGGTCACAAAAAGAGGAGGGAATGAAAATAGATTTAGAAACTTAGAAACCTTTAGAAACTTAGAGACCTATAGACTTTAAAAACTTAGAAACCTTTAGACTTTTAGACTTAGAAACTTAGAAGCTTAGAAAAGCCACACCAGGTGGCTATCTAAAAGCACCCACCCAATGACCAGGTGGCCATCTAAAGCACTCGCCCGATGTCCGTGTGGCTATCTAAAACACCCACCCAAATTCCTGGAATTCAAACAGAAGAACAAGTCCGGGAAATACCCCGCGCGGGTTCAAACCAGGTTCAAACCAACCAATTAAAGTAAGACATCTCGCTCAGGCCATAACCTGCTCCAATCATCTTGCGCCTCAAGCTTTGTAAAATTTTGTGGTTTTTTGCCTTTATAAACTGTCTGTAACAAGCATTCGGGGTCCTGTGGCCAACTTCGGACATAGGACCCTAGCGCGCTAGCAATAAATCTCTCCACTGTGACTTCCGTGTCGAGTGGTCTCTCGCGACGACCCCTGCCCAGGAAGGAATCTAAAAACTAGGTTCCTACAAAGGGCACTATGTCTCCAGACTGCACAAAGAAGGGGAACCCAGGGTCTGCCCCATTTTGTTCCCTCCTAGGCTTCAGAGCCTGTGATGGGTGGGGCTGCTGTGAGGATCTCTGACATGCCCTGGAGATATTGTTCCCATTGTCTTGTACTAACTCCTCATTATGTATGGAAACTTCTGCAGCAAGCTTGAATTTCTTCTCAGAAAATGGGTTTTTCTTTTCTATCACATTGTCAGGCTGAAAATTTTCTGAACTTTTATGCTCTGCTTCCCTTTTAAGCATAAGTTCCATTTCCAAACTGTATCTTTATGAATAAATAAAAGTGAATGATTTTAACAGCACCCTAGTTACCTCTTGAAAGTTTTGCTGTGTAGAAAATTTTTTCACCAGATACCCTAAATTATCTCTCTCAAATTCAAGATTCCACAGATGTCTAAGGCAGAGGCAAATTGCTGCCAGTCTCTTTGCTAAAACATAGCAAGAATCACCTTTTCTCCAGTTCCCAAAAAGATCCTCCTCTCCATCTGAGACCACCTCAGCCTGGACTTCATTGTCCATACCACTATCAGAATTTTGGTCAAAGCCATTCAACAAGTCTATAGGAAGTTCCAACTTTTCCCACATCTGCCCATCTTCTGAGCCCTCCAAATCTCTAGGAAGTTCCCACATTTTCTGGTCTTCTTCTGAGCCCTCTAAACTGTTCCAGCATCTGTCTGTGATCCATTTCCAAAGTTGCTTCCACATTTTCAGGTATCCTTATAGAAGCACCCCACTCTTTGTGGTACCAATTTACTGTATTAGTTTGTTCTCAGACTGTTAATAAAAATATACCTAAGAATGAGTAATTTATAAAGGAAATAGGTTTAATTGACTCACAGTTCCGCATGGCTGGGGAGGCCTCAACAAACTTACAATTATGGTGCAAGGGGAAGCAAACATGTTCTTCTTCACATGATGGCAGGAAGGAGAAGAACAAGAGCTGAGTGAAGGGAGAGGCCCCTTATAAAACCATCAGATCTTGTGATAACTCACTATTAGGAGAATAGCATGGAGGTAACCACAGCCATGATTCAATTACCACCTACTAGGTACCTCCCACAACACGTGGGATTATGAGAACTAAAATTCAAGATGATATTTGGGTGGGGACACAGCCAAATGATATCAGTGCTCAACTAGGAAAGAATCTGCTTCTAAGCTCATTGAGTTGGTGAGCAGGGTCTATTTTCATGTGACTATATTCCCTAGGGCCCTAGCCTCTTGTTGGTTGTTGGTTGGGGGTGACCCTCAGATCCTAGAAGTTCCTCTCCATTGGCAGTTGACAGCATGGCTTTTTGGCTTTTTGTTTCTTCCAGAACAATAGGAAAATCTCTTTCTCTCTTTTTCTTTCTCTGTCTCTCTCTGCCAGAACTTATGTAACCAAACCTAATATGGGGATCACTTTGTCATATTTGATTGTTTAGAAGCAAGTCATGGGTTCTGGCCACACTCAGCATAAGGGGTATTATCCAAAGCATGACTCAGTTAGGACCCTTTTAGGATGTATCCACAGTACCTCCACATTATAACACTAGATAACATTATATGTGTGTATATATAGTTTTTCATTGAATTTTCACAAAATATTGTGAGTTAGCTAAATTGTGATCAGTTATTCATATTCAGAAAAAGAAAATAAAGAAAATTGAGGTTAATTATACTGGTTAAATCACTTGCCCAAATGTACAGGCAATTATTAGCAAATCTGAGAATTCATATTTTTTTATTTTCAGCTTTTCTTTCTGCCTTACAATGTTATACTTCAGTGGTTTCCAAATGTCAGTCACTTGAGCACCTCTTTCACAAATTTTGCCTAGATGTAGGCTAACCTAACATTACATAGGTAATTATTTTTTTAAATAATAAACCATTCTTTATGTAAATACATTTGTTTTCATAACCATATTTATATTTGTACTACAAATGGAAGACCAGTATCAGTTGCATTAGAGGAAAGTAAAATCTAAATATATATCTATTTGGTTTAATATTGTTTATTTGTATCCTTCCTAAATTCTTGTTGCATGTTACTAGTGTATGTCACAGTCACACCGGGAAAGCAATCAATACAGATATGTTGAAAAAACCTCAAAGGTGTCCCATTCCTAATTATATCTGATAACAAAAAGAACTTGGGGTATATGGCGTGTAATCTTGCATTCCAAGGAATATATGGTTTATTCTGAGGTGGCGAAGAGCCCAGCACTAACTCTGGGTGCTCCTCCTGACTGCTCTGAAAGCAAAATTAGCAAATACAATTAGCTCCAGCACATTTAAGTATGTCCCCTTTCCTTACTTTCTCCAAAACTATACAAAGCTTTGTGACTTTGTGTATATTTTGCCTATAAAAAATGTTTATACCTTGTTGCTTTCTCCTCCCTTCCTGCTACCTTAAACACTCTTTTTATGATTCCTTCAAGGTACTAGCATTCAAATATTTTGGAAAAAGTCAGGGAAAACCCTTATTCTTGTTCTGTCACTTTCCACCCCCTTCCCACACATGATTTGTCCCAAACTTCCATCTCTCCAGGGTTGGCTCTATTTCTGTTCAAATTCTTTTTGAAAAGATTCCATAACACTCTTTCATGTCTTATTTTTAGTGCTGTTTTTAATGCACATTCCCACAACTGTATTTATTACTGAAATTTTATTCCATGAGGCTCACCATGGACTCCCAGGAATATGCTTCCCTAAATCACCATACAGATCTTAAGTTCATATTTTGTCACAACAAATGGGACACATGTGCTAATTCTATTCTCTTTTCTTCACTGATGGGAAGTAGGATCATAAAAAATAAATATGTATGCACAAATAGAAACAGAACAAATATGCTGCTTATGTATAATAATCACGTTTGAATAATTAATCAACCCCAGCTAGTTTCTGCATAATTCTCTTAACCACTGAAGGAGCAAGGAAAAAAAAATTGCCTTGATTTCAAGGGAAAGTAGAAATCCCACAGTATTAGTACTTTGTATAAGATCAAGATGGGTCGTTTCAATCAAGAGTTACAGGAACAACTGGCATTTGCATTGGAAAACTCCTCTACATCCATGCCATACTTGCATTTGATCCTTGGGTAACCCTGATATGTATTTGCTCAACCCATGACCCCTGAAATCAATAAAATCGTCCATGGAAACCAGCTGAGATAACATCCTCTGGATGATTATTTGCCACTACTTATACATCTCTCTGTTTGATCTCTGATAGATCTCTATCAGATCTATTGCTCTTTGCTTGCATTGTCCTCTATTGCAGATTTTCTAGTCTCCGACACTAAAGTCCAATTCTGGAGCACTGATTTATTTTGATGACCCACGTGGATTTCCTTTTCTGGCTTTGTGCCTCACCCTAATTCCATCTCTGCACATCTCTTTAAATTTGATGTGTTCTGATTCTGGCAAGAATCACATTGTGCATTAGCCTTCATTGGATAGAACTTGCAGACTAGACTAACTACCATAATTACCCTCCAGAAGGATCAGAGGTTGTACCTAGACATAAGCATGCTTGTCATCATGATTTTGGAGAAGGTGCAGTTACGCTGCATGACTAGATCAGCAGAGGTTGTTGGTTATAGTGGGGTGGCAGAAAAGATCACTAAAGTGAGGAAGTCTAGCTCCCAAAGGGTTGGCAAACCATTTGTTTGGATCTTGAAGTTATTAAGATTGGAATATAATTAGTGACAGAGAAAACAATGTATCATGTGCTAACTCATAAATGAATAAAGGTTAGTAGACAGAAGCAAGAAGGGAGGCTACCAAATGTTAAGTTGTAATGACATGGAGCTCTAAGAATCTGTAAGTTTCGATGGGGGTAGGAAAATAAACAGCCTTGAAACAGCAGTGAAAAGAACCTAGAGACCATGAGGTACGTACGATATGAAACAAAAATTAGCTTCCACTAAAGGGAAATGGGGAAGACATCTACATACCTGTTAGGATCATTCTGAGAGGTAGCTGGGAACACAGAAAAGGTTGTTGAATTTAGGCCAAAATTCTTAGGAATGTGTTAAGACGACTGAAATCTTGAGTAAGATTACAGTGACTTAGGATTAAGATGTGGTAACCAGGGGTTCTTGAGCTTCTGGGGATTATTAAAGCTCAACTGTATAAGGCATGATGAAAGTAGCCTGGGTAATCATTTAGAGCCTTGCCAGAGTGTGGTCCATGGACTACCAGCATTCATATTACCGGGGAGTGAATGGAACTGTAGAACTCCACATCAAAAGTACTGAATTAATGAGCTAACGACTCTGAGAATATAGTTTTGGTGAAAAGGAGGAGAGTGGAAAATGAACAAAAAAATGTGAAAATAAATCTATGCTCTCTGATGCCAGGCAGCATTTCTAGAGATTAAAGAGCTCTAGATATGGATTCTAGAAATGCATGTGCACGACTCCTAGTTCCCCTATCTTAGATGAATGACCTTTGACAGTTTTATCAAAATTCCTCATAAGTAAAATGAGACTGCAGTTGATACTTATCTAGAAGGTTTATTTAAGAATCAAATAGCATGATTTGAGTAAAATATTTAATAAATATTATCAGTTAATATATTTGACTTCTGCTTTTCCTTCATCATTCTGCCAAAGACAACCATGTCACAAAAGCCCGAAGGGGTCAGCCCCATTCACCTTGATATCCAAATAGGGGCTGGATTCATATTCTAAGAATAGTGTTCCTGAACTTTGTTACTCTACTCCTTTTCTGAAGGGGCACAAATGGAGAATCATGGGATCTGGAAGGTAAGGTTGAACTTCAGAAAGGTGAAGACACAAATGATATCTATTTCAAGATTGAAGACTAAGCATATTCATTTACTTCCTCCTTATCCCACAATATCACAGAAAATCTAAAAGACATAAGTAATGTGTAGTACTTGATAGTGTGGGAAATAATCAGACAAAAACTCAGAGAAAAATCAGAAAGCAAGGAGATTTGATTAATTACAAAAATCAGAGTAAAGAGAAAAAGCACAAGACAAAATAAATGCAGGAGAAAACCACACAAAAAATTAACACTCCAAGCTCAGGGGCAAGTACAGGTTCTAGAGAAGATAATTGCTTCCCCAATCAACATATAGCTTTGAAGTAATCCCAATTAGTAATCCTAATAGATTGTTTTATGGAAACTAATGTTTTATAGAACATCTAGAATTCTGTCTGCACAATTAACTGCCTTTGAAAAGCTTGTAATGTTGAAAACACGTTCTACCCTCAGGAGTGTGTCTGTGACAAACAGGATAGATCTTCCAGGGAAGCTCTAAACCAAGTGAGATTGATAAAGGCAAGGTGGGAAGGAAGCATAGGCTTTCAATTTTAAAGAGGAAAGAAAGGCACCATGACTTCAAAACTTCATAAATAAAAATAATGATTAGAAAGGGAGGATTCCAACAAGGTACCTCTGTCCAGATTTAAATGTGTGAAAGTGCTCAACCCCTGCCCTCACTGCAAATTAAAGATTTTCGAGTTTGGCATCTTTATTAGTCCCTTCTCACATTGCTGTAGACAAATACCCGAGATCTGGTAATTTATAAAGAAAATAGACTTTAATTGACTCACAGTTCCACATGGCTGGCAAGGCCTCAGGAAACTTACAATCATGGCAGAAGATGTCAATTTACAGTGCAGCAGGAGAGAGAATGGGTGCCAGCAGGGGAAATGCCAGATGCTTACTAAACCATCAGATCTCTTGGGAACTCACTGGCTATCATGAGAACAGCTTGGGGGAAACCGCTCCCATGATTCAATTACCTCCCACTGGGTCCCTCCCACAACACATGGGGATTATTCGGATTACAATTCTAGATGAGATTTGGGTGGGGATACAGCCAAACCGTATCAGCATCTAAGACATTTTCCAGACTCCTTCTTGACTTTATACCCTAAAAGGAGTTATTTTCTGCATGCCTTGATTAACTACCCAGAACTCAAAGTCAACCTCCAAATTGAGGAACAAAGCCTAATGAGACACCTTTGGCAAAAACCTCTCAGCTAATCCATCTTGGCCTTTGTTCATAAATACAAGGGATCAAGCATTCCCCGGCAGTCAAATAAAATTCAAGGCATTAAAAAATAATAATCCCTGACCACAGAGCAAACATATAGAGAAAAAAAGAATAAAATTATATGATCACATGCTATGCACAGAAGTATAAAGCGTTTATTTTATTCAGCACACAAAAATGAACTGCAATAAAAAATAGCGAGAAAGAAGAGAAGAGAGTTATCGCGAATTGAACATTTGCTGCTTCCTGTAATATATGCCTATGGAAAAACTTAAATTACCAAGAAAATAATTATTCTAATAAACATAAGACCAGCATATGGCAATTTTAAAAATCATATTTAAACATAAGTCAAAATAATGTTTGTCAAGACAGACAAATAATAAAGAAGTTTTATCTATCAGATAAAATAAAATGATGAGATCTCAGGAAAAGTTATTCTATATGTAAAGAATTAGTATATCATAATAGTGAAATTTCAAATCAGTAAAGAAAATTTGAAATACCTAAAGATATAAAATAAGTCATTGAACATTTGGCAAAATAAAGGCTCTATATCCATAAATAACATCACACACCAAAGTAAATTCATATATGTAATAAAGATCTAAACAAGATAAATTTAAATTAATAATTACATATAAAGGAGAAAGTATTAGAGAGCATGTTTATTATTTTGAAGGGGAAACAATTCTATGCCAGTCAAGAAACCAAGAATCTATAAATTTTACATTGTCAGGCTTGACAAAATAAAAACTTAATGTTTAGATTTTTATTTTGAAACTAAACCATTTTAAAAGTTAAAGGACAAGTAACAGATTGGGAGAATGTTTTAAGAAAAACACATAGTAGGAAAATTATATATATCTAGATAAACAGAAAAGACTCCTGATATAAACCATGACAACTTAGATAACAGATATAAAAATGTAATTCACAAAAAGAATACAAATGATGATACAAGTATAGATATGTTCTCAATCTCCTGTGTAAACAGAGAAGTGAATATTTACATCCCAGTGACTTAGCTTTGTTCACTTATCACTATTGTCAAAAAATGGCTGCTCCAAGCAGTTGATGAGGTGTCCTGTGGTTATTCAACTCTGTATGGGGCCACAATGACCCTCAGATGAGTGAGCACAAGAGCTATATAAAAGCAGTGTGCAGCCCACTGGTTCTCAACCTTGAGTGTGCAACACAGTCACCTGCAGGCTTAATAAGAATTCACAGTTCTGGACTTCACCCCCAGAGTTCTGATTCAGTAGATGTGGTACAAGGCCTATACATTTGCAGATTTAACCACTTCCCAGGTGATACTGGTGTTGCTCATCGTGGGATCACCCTTTGGGAACCACTAGTGCCATCAGATGAGTAAATATTATGATGGCAACTACTGTTCTACTCTCTAACAAGAAGGAGACAGACTTCCTTTTCTTCAGTGTGTTTGAAAAAGCCTGTAATGTAGAATATTTAGAAGGCTATACAGAAACCCTTCACTAAGGTTATCTCGGGAGCAGGAATGGAGGGTAGGGAAATGGAAAATAGAACACAAATCTTGTAACCTCTTTGAAGTACTTCATTTAATCCTGTAACCCCAAAGGCATCAGTACATGATGTAAGACCAGCTCTTTGAAATCCTTTTAAAGCAGGTCTTTCTTTCAAAGTTCTCTTCCTTAGCTGTACTAAGTCGGGGTCCCAGATGGACATAGAATTTATCCCAGATGTTTCAAATAAAGAGGCTTTCATGAAGGGACTATTTACAGAGGGTGGGTAGAGTTCAGAGAATGAAAAGAAATGATGAAACGCTCAGACCTAATAGATAGTGGGAAGGCTGGCAGCTGAAAGCACCAGGGTAAGAGACTGCGGCTGGGGAGCTCCACCTGAAAGTTAGACCTGGGAACTGTAATTGTTCCAGCTCCTGCTGGAGATAGAGCAGAAAAACCTAACCTCTCTCCTCTCCTGACTTTTGACTTCCTAGAGGTAATTTCTAATGGTCAAACCCAGAGTGTTCAGGTGATACAGTCTGCTGCAGTCAGCCTCCCTCCTTGCAAAGAGTAAGACAAGGAAGGGTGGTATACAGATGTGAGTTGGAAAACAGAATCACCAGGAGAGTCACCCTTTTGCTCCAACAGTACTCAGTTCAGCAGCTGCTTTCTCTCTCTCTCTTTCTCTCTTTCTCTCTCTCTCACTCTCATTCTCTCTGTCTCTGTCTCTTTCCTTCTCTCTCTCTCTTTCTCTCTTTCTCCCTCTCTCCTATTATGTAGATAAGCCAGGGATCAGGCTACCAGAAAAGTCTTGTGATATGAACAAATTGCCTGCATACTGCTATTCTGGCATTTAGCTCACTGAGTTTCAGATAAAGTTGTGTATCTCTATATCTGTTCCCAGATTCTGAAAACCTTGAAAGCATTCTTTTGTACATTCTGCAGTACCTGTCATCAATAGCAGAAACTGAGTGTGTATTACTTGCAAGAATAAACAAAAACACATAAATGAAAGCCATGCAAATATCTGTAATTTACCTGTTAGTTTCTTAATTGTTTCATTGATTGTGATTTTCATAAAATAAAGATGAATATGAGTACGTTGACCCATGATTTTTGCTTGGGTTACTTCCTGCAATTCATTTATCTAACAATAGGACTCATTGTCAAGCTTGAAAAATTATCCTTTGCAAATAGAGGAGATTAATTAATAAACAAGAACCTAAAGACGACTTTTGTTTAACACAATAGCTGTTTGTACTATATACCCTGTGGCAAAGAGGAAGCTGTAACTCTTTCTAAGCTATTAATGTAGATCACTTCTATCCAGTAGAACTTTCAGCAGTGATAAAAATGTTTCCTACCTGCAGTATCCAGTATGGTAGCCATTGTGCACATGTGATTATTCAGTGTATGAAATGTGGCTGGTGCATCTAAGAAACTGATTTTTTAACTTTATTTAATTATAATTAATTTTAATTTTAATGCTACTAGATAACAATATGGTTTCAGTGACTACCATGTTAGACTGGTTAATTATAGACAAAGTATCACCTAGAAAACAGTGAATGTCAGATTCTTATTTGCTCAGCAATTGAGAAAATGATGCTACTAATATATGACTTGGGTTTGTCTGTACTTTTCTGCTGTCATTTAAAAGCAGAGCAGCACAACTTCTTAAAACTAAGGTGTGTATTAGCTTCACTCCCATGCTAACAATATGGGATTGCCCTTAATCTGAATCAGGAGGAATTTGTTGAAGTGGAGACAGCGATAGCATAGGGCTTGCTGCACTCTTTTTTCTCATTCTGTTTGAGGGTACTGGCTTACTATTTAATAAAAACCTCTGATTATTTAGATTTCTTCCTTCAGAGTAAGATGGAAATAGATTTAAATCTCAGCTTCATTATGTAATGTCATGCTCATTTGTCAGGTTACTCCACATTTGTAAGCCTCAGTTTTCTGCCATGTAAGATCATGATGATAACTCTTACTTGCTAGCGATGTTAAACACATTGAACAGGCCGGGCGTGGTGGCTCAAGCCTGTAATCCCAGCACTTTGGGAGGCCGAGACGGGCGGATCACGAGGTCAGGAGATCGAGACCATCCTGGCTAAC
This sequence comes from Chlorocebus sabaeus, assembly GCF_047675955.1. Taxonomy (NCBI): domain Eukaryota; kingdom Metazoa; phylum Chordata; class Mammalia; order Primates; family Cercopithecidae; genus Chlorocebus; species Chlorocebus sabaeus. The sequence continues at coordinate 45,886,308 of NC_132919.1, forward strand.
ACGGTGAAACCCCCGTCTCTACTAAAAATATGAAAAAAAAAAAAACTAGCCGGGTGAGGTGGCGGGCGCCTGTAGTCCCAGCTACTCGGGAGGCTGAGGCAGGAGAATGGCGTAAACCCGGGAGGCGGAGCTTGCAGTGAGCTGAAATCCGGCCACTGCACTCCAGCCTGGGCGACAGAGCGAGACTCCGTCTCGGAAAAAAAAAAAAAAAAAAAAAACACACATTGAACAATATTGTGTATACGATATTTCTGTCGTCTTAGACCTCCAATAAATGTGATGTCTTTTTGTTGGAACCCATTCTTGGGAAGATCTGAGGAACTTTCAGTAAGACAATTGCCTCTCTCAGAGACATTTTCCTGTGACCCCAGGTAAGACAATTAACCTTTGGAAAGCAGGTTCTTTAAGGTTAATATTGCTACTTTTCTGGGATGATTTCTGGATTAGGAGTAGCATATGCAATGTGCCTTGGATTTAGTAAATACTCAAAAGTAACAAAAAAAGGTGTTGATGTCTTACAATAATGACATTCTTAAGAACAAATTCAGTTAATAAGGGCTAGCATTGACTCCAAACCACCAAGGCTTTCCTGCTCCTCCAGAAAAATAGAACAATTGCACTTCTGGAAAGTGGCTAAAATGAGGGAGGCAAGAATTTATTGCTGCCTGTCCTCTTAGCTCCTCCTTCTTTTCCAACTCCTTTTCTTTTGCCCTCACTAAATAAACAAGGAAACCCCTTCTTTGGCCTTGTTTTCTCCTATTCTCCTTTACTCTGAAGTTTAGATCAATAGTCTTTTATATGTAGCACTTTCTTATTGAGCTCAAAAGTATTTTTGACCCACTCTTTGACCCACGTGTGGACAAAGACTGTGTGAAAGGAAGGAGGATGGAGGGAAAAGAGACTATAAAGAGGCCTGGGAGCAGAGGGCTTGCTAATGGGAAGTTGGAGCAAAAACCAGTCAACACTATTATGAAGCCCAAAGAACACAATGTATTCTTCCCTATAAAGGGAAGTCTCAGTTTAGCACTGAGAAATGATGCCTTTCAGAGGTGATGGGAACACTCAGAAATGTTCATCACAGCTACAGAGTAAACTGCTCCTAAAATGTGAGAGAGCAGGCTCCACACATTTAAAATCAGTGCTGTCTACATTTCATTCCACAAACATCTGGGGCTCTCTAATGTGTGCTAATTTGAATACTAGGTAAAGGAGTTACACAGTTTATTTGAACAAAATATTTACCCTCCAAGGGCTCACAGTTAAGTAGGGAAGATAAATACATAGATAATGCCTGACAAAAGTGTGATCTGGACTCAATTATTCAAGAAGAAGAAGAAGAAAGCCTCATGGCTCTGAGGAAACAGTGCCTGGACCCATTGTTTAAGCTTAATGTAAAAATACTAGTAGCTACAAAGAAATGTATAAAAAAGGAAATAAAAACCATTCATAAGTCCACCTCCCAGAGGTACTATATCAGTTTGTTAGGACTGCCATATAAAAAAATTATAAAATATCACAGAGTAGCTTCACAACAGAAGTTTATTTTCTGACAATTCTGGAGGCTAGAAGCCTGAGATCAAGGTGTCAGCAGAATTAGTTTCTTCTGAGGCCTCTCCCCTTGACTTGTAGATGGCTATCTCCTCCTGTCTTCACATGGTCTTTTCCTGAGGTGTTTGTGTCTTGATCTCCTCTTCTCCAGTTTAATTAGATTAGGGCCCACCCAGATGACTTCATTTAAAATCAGTCACCTCTTTAAAGACCTTATCTCAAAATAGTCCCATTCTGAGGTACTAGGGGTTGAAACTTGAACATATGTATCTGAGGGGGACACAATACTACCTGTAACAGGTACATACCTTAACATTTCGATATATACCTTTCTTTAATATTTGCATAAATGTATATTTAAAATGTATAGGGACATAAGCAAAACTTGGATTAAAATATCTATAATACAAAACTATTTTCCTGTAATTTTATGTGGCAATATTTCCACATATTTTCAAATATTATGTAAAAACATGAATTTTGATGGCTGTATACTTTCCTGTCACGTATACACACCTTTCCTCTATTGAATATTTAAATTGTACTTGCTTTTTCAAATTATAAATAATACTATAGTAAAAATAGTGGTATAAAAAACTCTTGATAACAACTGTTAGGAAAGATTCCTAAAAACTAAGATTATTGGGTCAAAGGTACACATACTTTAAAGGGTTTTTTATAGCTATTATCAAATTATTTTCTAGAAGGGACATACAATTTCCTATACTTACTGGTTGTACATATCAGTATTGGTTTCAATGTTTGATTTAGAAATACATGAAAACACAGCTATAATGGAAATACCTGTGTAGTTTTAAGAGAAGAACTATAGTAAGTAGGTATATCACCAGGGAAGGGTACAGTAGGTTGACTACTACAGGGAGCCTCTGTCCTAACGAATTCTTCAAGGTACAACAATGATTCCCGATGTGGCTAAAACATTTGTTACATATAACATAGATTATAAATAGTCGAGCTAAGATTAGAATGTGGATCTCCATATTATAAGGTGATATTTTGTTGTACTCAGCTCTTGGTCTCAGAGAGCTAACCTGGATCCCTTACTCTGGCTTCTTTGGATTGAGTATCCAAACTTACTTTCTTCAGTTGCCTTGGATAGGAATTTGTGCTGCAGATACATCTCTCTAGAACCTGAGCTCTACTCTTAGCGCAGCTCTGGTCCTGCCCAAAGTGGGTGAGGGTATCTCAGGGGAAGGAATGATTGTACAGCATTCTTGCATATATGTTGAATTTATCATATGCTCAAAGGAAAAACTCTCAATGTATATGGGCAAGGCCAATTTTTTGAAATTTAATTTAAAGGTAAAAAATGAGAGTTCATTGTAGGTTTGCCTAACCTCCTTGTTATAATATATACAACCCAAAAGTTATTAAATCATTTGACTGTCTGTAAGATCAGAAAGATATCCAGACATCCTATACCTGCATACAGGCAAGAAACATACTATGAGAAGTAAAATTGGATCTATCCCAGCCTAAAGAAATAAAATATTATTTACTTTTATTTAAATTTTGAAAGCATTACATACATGAAGCTCAGCCTAATCTCAGAACTCATCAATAAATAGTTAAAATAAGTTTTGTATGTATATATTTTCCCCCAACAAAATTAAGGATGTAAATATATAGGGTTATTCTGAGACTAATTTTGTTTCATTCATTAATTCATTCAGCAAGTCTTAACAACATATAAATATTAATCTAGCTATATTTTAACGCAATTATTATCAGGATGATTAAGATGTTGTCACTGCCTTCAGGTAAAAGACAGCTGTTGCTATCATGGAAATCAAAGAAATCAGGGCAGAACAAGGTGAGAAGAGCAGTAATAGAAATGATAGAATCATAGAGTGATTCGTTCTTTTTGGAATTTTTGTTTTCAGCTCCATGAAGGCCAAGATAAATGTCATATCTTTTTTCAGATATATACCCAGCACCTGGCACAGTGTTCACTCGCTAGATTAAAATAAAATGATTCAATAATTAAACAAGGGAAGTACTTGATCAACAAATGAAATCCATCTTTAATTAATAAATAACATTTAGTTATAATTGGCTCATCATAGTAGCTGTCTCAGAAGAATACATTTACCCAATAACTATAGAAAGTTTTCTCAATGCCTTAGAAAGGTCAGTATTCAATTTTCAGTTTTCATGCTATCATAGTTGACCTTTGAACAACACAGGTTTGAACTAACAGGTGCACTTATACACAGATTTTTTTTCAACAAAAGTTGAAATCAAGTGTACCCACCTCTCCTAACTCCATTTCCACTCCCTCCAATTCTTCTACTTCTGCCATCCCTAAGATAACAAAACCAACTTCTCTCTTTCTTCCTTCTCCTCAGCCAACTCAACATAAAGACAGTGAGGATGAAGACCTTTATGATTATTCACTTTCACTTAATAAATGTAAATATATTTTATTGTCCTGATGATTTGTATAATAACATTTTCTCTTCTCCATCTTACTTTATTGTAAGAATGCTATATATTATAAATGTTTCATACAAAATATGTGTTAATCAACTCTTTATGTTATCAGTAGGGCTTGTGGCTAACAGTAGGCTATTAATAAAGTTTTGGGGAAGTCAAAGGTATACATAGATTTTCAACTGAATGGAAGGTCTGTGACCCCAACCCCATGTTGTTCAATGGTCAACTATAATTTGATTAACTCTTCTTATAGGAATGAAGATTGGAAGTGTACCTGTGTGTTTAGTTTGCAATATTTGATCAGAGAACTCTACCTTAGATGGCTTACAAACCTTCGTAAAGACTACCAGATTCGTATTCTGTACCTACCATTTTTATCCTTACAATCCTCCCCATCTTAAGTTACCCTTCAAATTATCCCTATCCAACATTAATAATGATGATGTTGATGATGGTGGTCATATTACTAATGAAGATTAACATTTATGGAGTACCTACCAGGCAGTACAATACCTGCTTTACAGGTATTGTTATTCCTCACATCCAACATATGAAGAAGAGCAATCATTCTCATTTCACACTCAGAAAACTAAGAACTAGAGATGTATAGAGACTTGCTTAAAATTACTGGGTGAACTGGGACTTGAATGCAGGCAGTTTTACACAAGAGACTCAGCCTTGATCTCACTTCATGGTCCATACACTGACAAATTCATGGTTTAATCTTAATCTTCTAGCCACTGATTCATTCTATTTGACCTACTTGGAGTTTTTAATTGCTTATTTTATTTTTGCTTTTTAAAAACTTTGCTGCAAAGTTAGGTACTTTTAATTTCACCAGCGTCTGGCGCCACATTTGATAGTTTGGGGCAGCTTGAAGAATTCTGTTACCTATCTAAAACATTACATACACAAAGCTCAACCCAACCTCGAAACTCAGCAATAAAAGGTTATTTTAACCATTTACTGATGAGTTCTGAGGTTGGATTGAGCTTTGTATGTACAATTAGTTGCATTTCTCTCAAATGCAGTTGAGTTTCTGCGGCAATCCCATACCTCACTTGATGACTTTTATTTTCATTTTTACCATATCCATCCAATAATGGTAGGACTGGGAAAAAAGGAGCACTAGCTGGTCTTATATTGCCATTGCATAGTTAAAGACCCCTTATATAACATTTTCTCATTAATATTTATAATAATCTATAAGGTAGGTTTTATCTCCACTTTATCTGTGAAGAAATTAAGGCTAAAAAGTTTAAATAAGACGTTCAACCCCACTGAATTAATAATGTAAAAGGGAGTAGATTCAAATAAGGTCTACCATATTATAAATTTTGGACTCTTTCCCACATCACTTTCACTAGAGATGAACTTCCTCTCTAATCACAGAAACTCACTGGTTTCACTCTCACATTTTTCCATTAATTTGAAATTATATTCCATATATTTTCTTGTATTAGGTTAAATTAGATTATGTGGCAGTAAGACATTAACTCAGAATTTTCAATTGTTTAATTCAATCAAACCTTATTTCTTTTTCATGAGGAATAGGTTATACATGGGAGCTGGGGTAGAAAACTGCTTCACATGACTCTTCAAGAGCATCAGCTGATGGGAATTTCCACCACTGAAAATGTCACTGGTCACCATAGCATAGGAAGAGAGACTTGAGAGACTTGGACCTGACATGTTCTTTATTACATAATTAGTCGCATTACCCCTTCTTATTTCATAGAGGCTCAGAATATAGAGCAGCATTTGGAATATTTTGATCATCATAATCTCAGCTACACTTCATTCTTGTGGACATAAAAGAAAATCTCTCTACTCTTTTCTTCTCACATCTATAACACACTCACAGTCTCCCACTGGGAGGACGCGAAAGTCTTACCCAGTCACTGTGTCACCTCAAAACCTAGGGTCACTGGTAATGTACAATAGCCTCTACACCAAAGGTGGTTGCAATTTTTGGTATGAAAGTCTATTCATAAAATGTAGCATAAAATTTCACTCTTCCAGTTTTGCACCCAATACAGGGTGCACAATAATCAGTGTATGATTAAAACTGGAGCCATGCATCAGTCATAGGTCCAAATCTGCAATGCCACTGGGCACCCACCATATAAAACAGCAAGCCTAAGCATAGAGGTGAATTTTATATTTGGTCTAGATTCTGCTTTCTGGGAGGAGTCCTCTTATCCATTGTTCTCCCTGGCACCAGGTTCACTGGTCTGGAAGGTTCTTGATTCCTTGCCACATACCATACAAAAGTGATCACTGGGGGTAATCTACACCTTATCCATAGAAGACTGTGACCCAGGACGTTCTTGTCCAAGTTTGTTATTTCTTTGTCACTGTCTCAAAAGTTTAGTAGACTTTAGAGTACTGCCAACCTCCCCCCATAACATACAGTTCTTTTGAAAAATTGGTCCAAGTTTGCTATTTGCCTTCTTGACACCAAAACTTGTCTGCAATCAATGGTGGGCACATAGAATTGAGATATAGAAAGAAATTTTTAATGTTACTTTTACCCTGACATATTTAAGTAATTGATATGCTTTTCTGTGCATTATATTCTTAATTTGCTGTCTGTCATGTGGTACATTAATCCACTGAAGGATTTTTATCAACTGCTTTGAAGGTCATGCCATTAATCTAATTTTTCTCTAAAGGCTGATATATTGTCATTCAAATTTATTTTTCAACATTACAAGTTCATGCATTTTTGGAATTTTTCTATTCTCTTCCATTTTTACTTGCAAATGGTCAATTCTTTCATGAGTTTATCTCCTTCTTTGTATAATCTCAAACTAAATGCAAAAAAAATAAGACCACAAATCAACACTAGTATCATCTTGTTTTCCATTCCTTTCCCCCAGAGCTATGGTTTATCAGGTGTGTTATTTCCCATCTAACTTACTGTGGAGGACATTTTGCCAAATGTTTTGCCATTGCATGACGAGAATTGTTATTGCTTGTCTTTTTTATTAGTGTCATTGACCTCCATCATTATAAATTTTTCTGTGGCCACATCATAGCATTGGTACTAATCTTATTATTAATTAGGACACGCTAGATATACTGCATTATAAAATTAACCTCTAAATGCCAGTGCCTTAATGCAACAAGTGTTCATTTTCCTATCAACATGGGCTGGCCCAAGGAATATGCTGCAGGCCCAACACAGTTTGGCATTGGACATACTCCACATAGGGTCTCAGGAAGCAGAGCTGCACCATCTGCAATTCAACGTGTTACTCACAGAGGGAAAAAGAAGCCCGGGAACTCATACTTCTGTGCTTTAGCCTAAATGTAATGCACGTCACAAGCTCGGAATAAATTCTGAGAATCTGCCTACCTGCATGAGTACTAGAAAACAGAGAGAACATGTGAAATATTTGGTGAATATTTCTATTCCTGCCATATACATCTTCTAAAAATCCAGAGTCAGGCCTATTATTTGAAACCCCTACTTCTGAAATGTTAGTGTCCACAAGGAAAACTGTATCTGCAGAGACTATTTTACACTACCACCCCTCAAACAGAACATCGTATCATGCAACCTGAAGAAAGTTTGTTTGAAATCCTATGTGTAGAATGGACTTGATTCTTCTTGCACTGAAAAATGCCTCAATAAAAATGAATGGTTTTGCCTGTACTGTAACTGTAGTTTAGGTCCATTTGACTAAAGCTTGAGTACATCTTCGGACATTTTGAAGAATTTCTTCCTTTTAAAGCTGCTATATTTACTGACATTTTCACCCCCTGGGAATCTGGTTCTCTTGTTTATTAGAGCTGCTAAAATGAAAGCTTGCCACCTGATTAATTTTAATAGTTTAGCCGGAAACCTGTGGATAATGTATATTGGCTGCCAAGCTTGAGATAAATTCTGTTGGCTCTGTTGCAAAGATGTTGGCAGAAATAAAGTCTGCCCTTTGTAAAAGAAGCACAGAGGGACTGGAGGGATGCGATTTCAAAAGCAAGTATGAAGCAAAAGACTGTTTTGTCTTTGTTTGTGACTCCTCACTGCTGTGGAGATCTGATAAATCCATTCAGCAATTCTTTTTTAGACCTCGTATGTTTTATTTTAGCGTTATAGTTAAGGAAGAAAGGTAAGCCTTTTGTGTATAGCTGGACCCAATTCAAAGTCCGAAAGACATCAGAGGCAGCTTGGTGAGGCCAGCTGCAGGTTGTTGTGATTTTTAAAGAGATCTGGGCAACTAAACAACATCTTAAGGCATCAGGAGTTTACCACATTGGGCTACCCATGGAGTGAGCCAGACCTTCACATGTGCCTAGGCCTTTACCAAATGGCACAGGCCATTGTGCACAAGCTCTACTTAACAACTGCCTGGACTATATACCATGCATTAGCCAGGGCAGCATCTGAAGAGTCCAGACAGATGACTCCTCTTCCCACGAGCCCACTTCCCCAGCCTGCTGTGCATTGGGCAATTACCAAGGATACTGCAACCTGAGCCTTGGATGCCCTTGGTCTCCACCTCTTCACTGCTGAGTTGTCAGCCCAGGGCAGGGATAGTCACCGCTATGCTCTACTCTTGCCTCTGGCTACCACGGGGCACCTGTGCCTAGCCCTAATCCCCCATCTACTATCAGGGTCCCACCTGTGGCAGAAAGTGGCAAGACCAGATTGGGAAAAGGGAAGCCAGGCAGGCTAGAGCACAAGATAAGAGGAGTAGGCAGCTGAGAATTCATCCTGGAGAGACAGATGGAGGCAATACCATGTGGGCCAAGGCAAGCTCCAGGCTCAAGTGCCATTGTCCCGTCCGATTTGGCTTACAAAACAAAATTGAAAGATAAATCTATTAAGTTTATTAAGGCAGTAACTGTAGTGCATTAAACTCCAATCACAGGAGCTTCTGAATGTGAAACCCACTAGCCATGTAACCATGAAGCTGTCCCTGTCCCTCCTTCTTCGGAAGTGGTCTTCTTGCCATCGTTTAGTAGTGCTAGAGTGGTGACCAGCCACTGAGCTTGTGTTATTGTGCATGTCAGGATTTAAAGACAAAAGTATTTGTTTAATAAATTGTCTTTTAAAAAAATCTACTATAGAAAGCAACACGTTTTACACATCTTAAGATAGTGGAAAGAATATAATTTTCCTGCTCCTTTAAAATAGTAATCTTTAAAGATTGCTTTTAAAAGATACTTTACTTCATGCTGCAATAAAAGTTATGTCTGAAATCTTAGTGGCTTAACATCAAAAGGTTGATTTCTTACTCATGATGTATACTTACTAGGTGTGAGCAGGAGACTCTGATCCCACTGCATTCAGGGATCCATGCTGTAGCGGCCATGTTTTTTGTGGCTGTGCCTTCTGGGATGGGGCCTTTGAGGTCACTGTGGCAGGGAAAGAGAGGAATGAGGGTTGCGCACCAGCATAGAGGGATTCGACCCACAGAACTTCTGTTTATAGCAAATTAGCTAGAACTATTATCTATCAGTAAAGTAGCTCCATCTAACTAAAAGAGTCCTAGAAAATACAGGGAAGCTCATAAATAGTTGGTAAACAGAAATTGTCTGTGCTACGTGTGGTTTGCAGAGCATTGAATGTCCTATGATTTCATTTTGGGAGTGATGGACTAATTGTTTATGCTGGGAGTTTGTTCTAGTTCTGTCTCTCTTTTTCCCTTTTAATCTCTCTCAATTTCTTTCCTTCACAATGTGTGACTAGTGAAAGGTCTTCTAACTATTTGAGCCAAAATTTCTTCACTGTGAAATAGAAGTAAAAATGTCTGACTCACACAGGATTATTATTAAATAATAGAATGCCCATGAAAGCACTTTGTAAATCATCAAATGACATTCAAAACTAAAACATTATTGTGTATCAGACTGAAAGGAAATCAAAGAGATCTATTTCTCTTTTTCTAAGCTTCAAAACTCTCCAAATGACATTCAATATACTATTTCTTCAATCTCGGAGGCAAATCCCATAATTTTATGTGAACACGTACTCTGAACTGGGTCTGAAAGAAGTTACTTCCTGCACAACCATTCTCATCTCTACCGTTAGATGGCCATGGAACCTAGGAAAGGTATTCAATACACCAGACCTTCATTCTTTCATTCATAATTTAAAGGTATTAAATCAGGCTAGGGAAAATCTAGTCTAATGTTTTTGAGACTAGTCACTTACCTCCAAGATGTAACATGAGATGAGCCAAAGAAGTCTCTTCCCATAAGCTCTTCCTCCCACTGGTCCAGTGACCACTAATATGAGTCTCTCCTCTGCACATGAACACAGAGGCGATTATTATAGAGTAACTTATCTGAGAGTGAAAGAAACTGTACCATTTTTAACAATTGACATCATTAATTTATTTATTCTAGCACATTTATTCAGGACTCTACATTTAGCTTTCTAATGAGAAAGTATTTTAGAAAGGGAAATCATTTTGTTATATCCATGTAACAAACAAAAAATAAGAAATGAAGTAGGTTAAGAATATTGAAACCTTAAGCAAAATCTGATGAAGAGTTAATATTTCCAGAATCTCTACAGATAACGTACTTTCATAAAGTGTTTCATGTAACCAAAGATGGTGTGTAAGAATTTTTAGAAAGGCTGTGTTAAAATTATGCCATCTACCTATAGACCTGCTGAATTACCAGAGGGGTATTAACAGGAAAATGCTGATGCATTTTTGTCATGTTCAATTTCACATTTGAAAAAATGGGCAAACATATATGGCTTTAATAACAAGGAAAACAGCTTGTTCTTGCTATATCAGTCTAACATATTGATCACCCAGAGAGTTTTTAAGGATATAAATTATTTAAGTGAATATCAAATGATATGGTCATAGACAGAGTTATAGAAAGTAACAGAAGTGTATCACACAAAAGCAATAGACTTTCTGGGTGGGGAGAGTGGAGTAAAACAAAAATAACCTTTCCAAATATATATATATAGAAAGAAAGCTCAGCACACCAAGGAAATTCTGAAAAATTCTTTTCCCTAGAAAAACCAACCTCAAATAAGAAAACTTATTATTTGTACTTAAAGTCAAGTGATGGAATTTTACTCTAATCAATATGACTATATTTTACAAAACTTGGAAGGATTATGAACCTGAAACTCTACACTACAAAGATTTGCAGGAACTAGAGTACTTTAAAAGATATTCTGCTAGTGACACCCCAAAATAGTTACACAATGGTTGCAAATGAAATAGTACAACACAACAGAGCATGGGGTATAATCAGTTTTTATGGTGGTAACAAAATGGTCAAATCATTCCTTTCAAGAAGTACCAGGTATAAAGCAAGAAATTTAATATTCCTCAATTTATGTAATTTTTAGATGTCTATATACATTAACAATGATAGAAATAAAAGGCAACAAACGTCAACATTGTGCCATTATGCCAATATTGTATAAGGTACTTTATACACACTCCTCATTTCATTCTAACAATAATCTATAATGTAATTATATCTTTAGCATATTTGTCAAGACAAGGCATTAGTGCTTGCTCAAAATCACACAGCTAATTAATTCTTGATGCAATATTCAAAGACAAGTCTTTCAAAATTTTGTCATGGTTTCCCTATTACCTCTCTAGGATTCTTCTCTACTAAAAATTAATCATTTTAACATTTCTGATATGATCTTTGTACTTTGAGCAGACATAATTTAATGCAGCGGTGTCATTTTCTATTCTGCTCCTTTCACTTCAAGACTATATAAATTATTTAATTTATTTCTATTTAGCCTTCAAAGTCAATTTTGGGTCATGTTCCCTTGAGTAGCTGCATCATATAACATACTTAATGATTCTTATACAGATGAATAACCAATAGTTTCCCATTTTCTACAATTATAGATGACTATAGTATGAGCAAATTTGTGCATATAATTTTAATTTTCTCTTGGATTAGTCTTCTGTGATTCCTTCCCAGAAGTAGAAATAATGGCCCAGATAATTTTATAATAATCAAATGGCATACATACATACTAGATTATAGGAAAGTAACAAAACAATAAAGTAGTGTTTGTGATATTTACTGTTTATTGTTGTTGCTTTGTTTTGACTTCTCCCAGTCAAGTAGCCTGATTAGATAGCCTCTGGGTATAAGAGACACTGAGGGAGAAGTGAATTAGACTGTATTAGTTATCAATTATTACATAACCAATTACCCCAAAACTTAGTAACTTAAAACAGCAGCTGTATTATCTCACAATTCTATTGGTCAGGAATCCATTTATAGCTTAGCTGTATTCCTGACTTAGGGTTCCCCACAGGCTGAATGATGGTGCCAGTTAGGACTGAAGTCTTCCCAAGGCTCAACTGGGGATGGATCTGTTTCCACACTCACTCATGTAGTTGTTGGCAGAACCCAGCTCTTCCCTGGCTGTTGGTCTGGAGGCCTCAGTTTTTACAACAGCTCGTATCACAGCAGCTTGCTTCATCAGAGTGAGTAAATGAGACAAGACAGAGCGATCAAAGCAAAAGTCAGTCTTTTATAACCTAACCTTAGTGTGACATCCCATCCCATTTGCCATCTTTAGAGCAATTCTATTCTATTTTATTCTTTTGAAACTAGTCACTAGGTTCAGCCCAAACTCGACAGGAGGGGAATATACAGGATTGTGAATACTATATGGCTGAAATCCTGGAGAGCGTTTTAGAAGCTACTTAATCACACAAACTCTAGTCTACCTTTTTCTTCTTCATAAAAGAGCTTGAAGATATGCTTCGCCCCCCACCCCCACCATTCTGTCATCATCTTTGTGTAGTCCTTGAGTCAAGCCCAGCCATTATAATTCTCTTTTAACTGGTATCTGTTGCTGTTTTCTGTCATCTCCTAACACCTTTTCCATATTTACCATGATCAAAGGAATCTTCCCCAAACCATGGATTGATTACTGTATTCTATTCAAAATTATAATATGTAAAGAGATATTCTAAGTATATTTCAAAACAGTTATTACATACTGAAGAATTTTCCAAATCAATTTTCTTAGCAATCATTTTTTTTTCTGTGTTAATGTGTAATTCAGCTAAGATCTTTATGAAATTATCTTAATTTCATTTTGAGTATAATAAGAATTAATAAGCTTTTACTAAATCTACAAAAGAGGCTCGTGCTTCTACTAAGATGTCTAGTCTGATTCTCTATTCTTTCTTTTATTTCTATCTTTTTTAAAAGAAAGAGGAAGAAAAAAATATGTATTTGGCACAAATTCTTTTCATCTTGTCTACAGTTTAGAAAATGCTGAGCTCATTCCTTTTTGCTAAATGATGTGATTGAAAGTATAAACCTTGAAACCAGTTAGAAGCTTATGTCTCACTTTAAGCAAAATCTCCTTCTCATTTCTACCACCCTGACCCTTATTCTCGGTATTCATTATCAGTCCTCTGTGGATATCTTTATTACGTTTGTCCAAATATGTATGTTTCTCTGCATTCATCTGGGAATTAATTTCAGGCAGGGATTTTCAGCAAGAATCCTCAGCATGATATTGGAATTAAAAAATATTTGTTGAGCGAATATTCAGTGAATGAGCAAATGAACAAATTTGATGTTCATTCTAAATACCTTCTACTTTGGAAACCAGGACTGTGATGCTTACAAAAAAATTATTTGGCATCTCACAAAGCCCCATTGGTTTAATATCAAAAGAAATAATGACTGCAAACACCCATTGCAAAAGAACCAGGTATTAGCATTGAGAGCCAGAAACCAGCTCACTAGAAGCCAACTCACAAGTCAAATAGATAAACTTTCATCGAAAGAAAGTGCATCCTGCAGAAATAGATCAAGTAATGCATTTTTCAAGAACTGGTTCTGAGCAGTACTTTAATTTTCCAGAGGAATAGATGCTACAAATTTTATTTATTCGGGTACCTACTGCAATCTATACCTCTGGCCCTAGAGTAAAAAGAGAGTGTCCATCTGCCTCAAAGACACAGAGCTTGCTATCTGGAGGGCTAGGAAGGGACTAGAACATTCCAACCCAGGCCTCGAGGATACAGGAAATAACTTCACAATTTCTAAAGAGGACAGACATAAGTGAAACTTTAAAAGTAGCACATTTCTGATGCTTTTAGAAGTTCCCTAAATCTTCTGACGTTAGAATTTTCTAAGAGTGCTGCGACAGTCAGATTTCCATTTCGGAAAATACCCTTTATTTTAAGTGAATTGGTGTATGGAACACATAGCTTGGATAAAAACTCATGAAGCCAAATATATTCACATTCTGAACAACATCCAAAAAGAAAATCAAGATTTTCACTGGATCTTAGTCATTCAGAAAAAGGCAGGCAGGGGGGTAAGATAATTTATTTCCCTTATGTAATCTCGTCACTCATAACATCATGTGTAGAGCACACTTTGGAGAAATTGAAAACAAAATACTGGGCTCAAAAATTGTTGGCATAATGTCACTGTGTCAAAACCAAAACAAACAAACAAAAAGACACAATTCAATTCACATTATGTTACATTCGATAAAAGGAGGGGTTTTCCAGTGTTAATCAATTTTAGTATATTGGAAAGTCAACAGTAGCATATATGTAACAATTGTGTATTTTTTCATTCAAATAAGTCTTTGATCATGCTTCTATAGTATTATGTTAATTTTAACTCCCTTAGCATCTCTGAAAGACCATGTTGGTGCTGCAATATGCATCCTCTCAATTCAGATCCACTGAGAACAAGAGTTCTAGTTTCTTCTCATTGCAACCCCTTCACTCAACATACATTTCATAGAACAGCAGATGCATAAATGTTGATTAACTTATATTAAATGTGAGTTAATTAAGATTTAAAAGATAAATTTAAGCAGAATCCTCTTTAGTAACATATTCCAAATTCTCAAAAGGTGGAATTTTTGTTGTTTGTTACATCCACAGAGAAAATGTTTTAAAAGGGTATTACCTAACAATTTTCCTTATAATTATTCTCAGTCTACTGTTACACCAACATTATTACAACTAACTTACATTATTTGCATAATTATCACTCTATAGAGTGTATTAATAGTTTAGGTATAACTTTGACATATACATCTCATTTCATCATGTTAATACTATTCATATAAAGATTAACAGAAAATAGGCTGGGAGCAGTGACTTACTCCTGGAATCCCAGCACTTTGGGAGGCCGAGGCAGATCACTTGAGATCAGAAGTTCGAGACCAGTCTGGCCAACTTGGCAAAACTCTGTCTTTACTAAAAATACAAAAATTAGCCAAGCGAGGTGGCTGACACCTGTAATCCCAGCTCCTTGAGAAGCGGAGGCAGGAGAATTGCTTGAACCCGGGAGGCAAATGTTGCAGGGAGCTGAGTGTGTGCCACTGCAGTCCAGCCTGGGCAACAGAATAAGACTCTGTCTCAGAAAAAAAAAAAAAAAAAAAAAAAAGATTAGCAGAAAATATACTTAAATACCTCCCAAAATGCTCTTTATTTGAGATATATAAATACAAACATATTTAAAACTACCACCAACCTTTCTAACCTCCTCTTAGAGATACTATTTGTGTTACATCTGAAACAGTCAAAGGAATATGAGAAATAAACCTTTCTAAAGAGATGTAGTATTTTTGTTTCTCCTAGAAATAAATTTAAAATTAAAGTAGAAAACAAACCATAATTCTAGAATTCTGAAAAATAGAAGAGTAGAGCACCTTCTCATGATAACATAAAAATTATAAACTAACAACAAATGAACAGCTAGCAGCCTGATGGGAAAGTTAATAAATATCTATTTAAAAATGTAAAAATTATCATTGGAATGTATGATGATAGTAGCATAAAGAAATCAAAGAGTGAGGAATGAAAACATACTGTTTTAACTCTTGCACTATGAATGGGGTGGTATAATGTTAATTGTAAACTGTAGAACAACAATAAAACAAAACACTCAAATAGTTATTAGTAGTAAGCCAATAGTGGATAAAAAGTGAAATCAAAAGCAGGGAAAAAGCAAAAAAGAAAAAAAGTGTTGAAAGAAAAAATACAAAGTAAACTGTATGGTGCTAGATTCAAATTCAGCCATAACAATAATTACTTTAAATGTAAACAGTCTAAGCACTCGAATTTAAAGTCAAGAGTTGTCACATTGGATTTTAAAAAATAAAGACCTCAATGGATAGAAACTCACATTAGAAAAAATATATGAAATATACATATTATATATTATATATATTTATGCATATACACTTTATACACACAATCTGTATATTTGTGTGTATAAAGTAAAAGGATCGAAAAACAGCTACTATTTTAAACACTAATTAAAAGAAAGCTTGAGGGCATACATTAACTGTAGACAAATCAGACATTAGAACAAAGAACTATAATCTAGGATAAAGAACACTTCCTAATAATAAAAGGATCGATTCATCAAGGTGATATAAAAACTCTAAATGTGTCTGGGTGCGGTGGCTCACACCTGTAATCCCAGCACCTTGGGATGCTGAGGTGGGCAGATCACTTGAGGTCAGGAGTTCAAGGCTAGCCTGGCCATATGGTGAAACTCCATCTCTACTAAAAATACAAAAAATAGCTGGTAATGATGGCACACACCTGTAGTTTCAGCTACTCGGGAGACTGGGGCAGGAGAATCGCTTGAACCTGGCAGGCAGAGGTTGCAGTGAGCCAAGATCACGCCACTGCACTGCAGCCTGGGCATTGCGGTTAGACTCTGTCTCAAAAATAAATAAATAAAGATTTAAAAACTCAGAATGTGTATGCACTCAATGGCAGAGGTACAAACTATACAAAATACATTTGTTAAGAAAATAGCAGATATAGAAAAAGTTGCAATTTTAGTTGGATATTTCAACACTCTTCTCTGAAAAATTAAAGGAGTTTTGTAGAAAAAATAATAACATTTTTAAAGAAAGTTCAGAGAAAATCAGTAAAGATACAGAATAACTGAACAATTCTGTCAACCAATTTAACCTTTTTGATATTTTAGAACGCTACATTCAACTATAGCAGAATGTGCCTTCTTTTAAAGCATACACAGAACACTTACAAAGATAACCGTTTTTGTCATGAAAAGTTTAAATAAATATAAAAGGATTCAAATCATATAAATATGTTCTTTGACTATATCAAAGTAAACTGAAACTCAATAACAGAATAATATCAGAATAATCTTCCAAATATTTGCAAATTAAACAAAATATTTTTAAACAACTTAAGGATAACATAAGAAAATTCAGTGGAAACTAAAAGGTATTTTGAACCCAATGAAAATGAAAATGAAAATGAAACATATCAAAATCTGTGGAAATTACCTGAAGCAGTGTTTAAAGAAAAATATATAGCATCAAATGTATATTAGGAAAAGTAAGTAAGATTTCAAACAAAAGACCTCAAATTCTGTCTTAAGAATCCAAGGAAAGATGATCAAATTATCCCCAAGACATGAAGAAAGAAAGGAATAATAAAGATTTAAAAATTAATGAGGCCAGGCGCGGTGGCTCACGCCAGTAATCCCAGGACTTTGGGAGGCTGAGGTGGTCGGATCACGAGGTAAAGAGATTGAGACCATCCTGGCCAATACGGTGAAACCCCATCTCTACTAAAAATACAAAAAATTAGCCAGGCGTGGTGGCGGGCGCCTGCAGTCCCAGCGACTAGGGAGGCTGAGGCAGGAGAATGGCGTGAACCCAGGAGGCGGAGCTGCAGTGAATAGAGATTGCGCCACTACACTCCAGCCTGCGTGAGAGAGCGAGACTCCGTCTCAAATAATAATAACTAAATAAAATAAAATAAAAAATAATGAAATGGGGAATCCAACAGCGATGAAAAAATCAATGAAGCTAAAAGCCACTTCTCTGGATAAAAGTCAATAAATTCATTATCTTCTAGCAAGAATGACAAAGAAAAAATGGGATACAACATTATCAGGAATAAAAAAGATATTACTACAATGGATATTAAAATGTGATAAGGAAACATCAAATAAACATCTTAATGCGAAGAAATTTGAATACAGAAAAAAGAATATATTCCTTCAAAGACACAAACTAGGAAAAAAATAATGCACTAGTTAAATAACTCTACATCTATTAAAGACTTTAAATCTAGAGTTAAAACTCGTTCACTGGTTAATTCTACTAAATGTTTAAGAAAGAAATAATGCTGATTCTTCACAATCTTTTCCAGAAAAGTGAAAAATTAACGCTTCCCAGCTTATTTTATGAAGCAAGGATTATCCTGCTTTCAAAATGAGCAAAGCTGTTACAGAAACTCATGTATCACTGTAAACCACATCCTGCATCCCACTTCACTGTGACTTAACACTGTGTTGGTTCATTATCACGCTGCTAATAAAGACATACCCTAGACTGGGTAATTTATGAAGGAGAGAGGTTTGACTCACAGTTCAGCATAACTGGGGAGGCCTCAGGAAACTTACAATCATGGCAGAAGGGGAAGAAAACATGTCCTTCTTCACATGTTGGCAACAAGGAGAAGTGAAGAACAAAGTGGGTGTAAACCCATTTTTAAAACCTTTAGATCTCCTGACAACTCACTATCACGAGAACAGCATGGAAGTAACTGGCCCCATGATTCAATTACCTCCCACTGGGCCCTCCCATGACACATGGGGATCATGGAAACTACAGTTCATGATATGTGGGTGGGAACACAGCCAAAC
Organism: Chlorocebus sabaeus; assembly: GCF_047675955.1. NCBI lineage: Eukaryota > Metazoa > Chordata > Mammalia > Primates > Cercopithecidae > Chlorocebus > Chlorocebus sabaeus. The sequence goes on from NC_132919.1 coordinate 45,904,962, forward strand.
CATATCACACAGTATCCCAGTATAACTCTACCACTGCATCTGTCAAGTGTAATTGTATGTTTATTTGCATATCTCACCCACTAAACTAAAATCAACTTTAAAATAAGCACTATTTATTTATCAGATTCCTCAGCATCTAACATATAATGCATGTTTGAATTAAGAAATAAGTGTTGGCAGGGCGCGGTGGCTCACACCTGTAATTCCAGCACTTTGGGAGGCCGAGGTGGGTGGATTATGAGATCAGGAGTTCGAGACCAGCCTGGCCAATATGGTCTCTACTAAAAATACAAAAACTACTCAGGTGTGGTGGCACACACTTGTAGTCTCAACTACTTGGGAGGCTGAGGCAGGAGAATTGCTTGAACCTGGGAGGTGGAGGTTGCAGTGAGCAGAGAGCATGCCATTGCACTCTAGCCTGGGCAACAGAGCAAGACTCTGTCTCAGGAAAAAAATAAAGTAAAAGTGGATCAAGGGTATGTTCGTTTTCTGAGGAAGGAAATTTACTTTCACTTACTCTTTATACCATGATATGTTCACCATTGACCTGCTACCTTTTTCAAAAATTCACTGAATTTCTCTCTAGTTTCCTAGTCAAGTGTTCAGATGAATTAATATTTACATTTTTCAATCAGAGCTCATTGCCTGTCGATAAATGCTTTTTTTCTATTGTTTTCCAAATCCAGCAAAATATCTCCCTCCCCTGAGAAGGAAAGATATTTGTACTTACAGTACCATGTGCAACAACTTTGTTATTTTGTTGCACAGCTTCCTTTACCTACATAAAGATCCTTTTAGAGCAAATAAAGGTCAAATTCATTTTCTCCTTGCTCTCACTATGTCCCTTTAGGTATAGATTCAAGTCTATTAAAATAGATCTTCTGTTTTGTTGCTCTTGTGCTGTGATTCAAAATGTGCCAGCGATTAATTTCAAAAGCATTGGGAAAACACAGGAGACTTCTTAACTCTCCTTTTGGTCCCGGCAGGATTCTTATAAGTGAGCTTCCTTTGCATAGTGCAGGCCAACCATCTTACTTGGAGTTGAACACTTCATTACAAAAATATTCGTGTTCCCCAAAATGACACTGGGGTGGAAAATAATTTAAATGGAAAATCCCCATAGCTATTTTAATGTAAGGGAGTGCCAAGTGTATGTCAAAAAAAAAGTGGGCTGCTGGCTAACAGATAACAAGTACAATATGTAAATATGCAGAGAATAAAGGAATAGTTACTAAGACTTGAAATATCAGATTTAAGTAGTTTTTATTGATTCTCTCTCAAAGACAAAATATCTACTCCCTATTATTGCCCTAGAAAATTAAGTAGTGTTTTGTATCTGTCCTTATTTTTCATATGTGACCTATTTTTTAATGCTTCAACATTAATTCTATAATCATGCAGCCCCTATTCTATGCTAGACACCCCGCCACACGTAGGCACACATATACAAAAATCACATTTTCTGCCAAGACCTTGATATAAGTCTTGGTTTTGATCTATAACAAGAGCATCGCTACCTCATTATGAATAAGAAAAATATCATGGTAATGCCACAACCATTTCTAAAATGGTAGAAAGAAATAGAAAAAGCACAAAAATAGGAAATAAGAAATAGGGGCTTAATAGTAATTTGCAATAAAAATAACCATGGGATTATAGGAATGCCTTATTTTCGAGTAGTAATTGTAATAGTAAAAATAATAGTATCATGAAGGTAAAAGTAATGGCAACAGCAGAGATAGCAAATTCATACACATCTTAAACAATTACAAGGTAACAGGTCTTGTGACAAGGGTTTTATGTAAATCAGCACATTTAATTTTTATAATAACACCATCAGACGTATGCTACTATTATCTCCATTTTACAGATGAGGACGCTAAGTGGAAGAGAGGTTTGAGAAGTTTCCCAGGGTTTCACAGCAAGCACCCAGTCAAACTGAGACTGAGAATCTGAGTGTGAGGTTTCCAAAGCCTATCTAAATGGTGTGTAGAGACAGGCAGAACTGGATACACTTGGTCTTTATTACTTACTACTGAATAAATGGAAGCAACTTCAGGGTTTAGAAATGTTTCTTCTAGAAAGAGCCAGATAATACATATTGTAGGCTTTATGGACCATATGGGCTTTGTCACAAGCTTTCATTTCTGCCATTGTAGAGTGAAACCAGCCATAGATAACAGAAGATTTTTATTTCCCAAAACAGCCTGACCCTTGACTTACAAGGGTTATTTATTCTGAGCTTCAGATATTTTTGTCATTAAAGTAACAATGATACTACATTTCTGGATTATTGTAATTATTTTAAACATACATGTAAAGAATGTAGTATGGCAAATATTATGTGCTCAATACATGATAACTTAAGGTTTCATTGCTATTTTATTAATTTCTCTTCTTTCTAAGCTGCAAAAAATAATCTCTGTATTTTTGCCTTTCAATAAAAAGTTTATCAAAAAACAATGAGAATACCCTCTTCATGTATAAAGCTGAATGTGTGTGTATGTGAGTATGCATGTGTGTAAAATATGCAGCTATGGGGGGATAAATTAATTCAAGTTTTTAGAAAACTTCTCATGCATATAATCTGCAGTTGCTAAAAATGCCAAAATCAGAAAGACGCAGACTCAAATCTTACCAAGCTAGACCCTGGTAGGGAAAATGACTTGTGTATAAATACCTATCCAAAATTGAAGAATTTATTTTCTTTTAATACCACTGTAACAGTTATAAATTGTATTATAAGGAGTGATTTTTTTTTGTCTGATTCTCTTATTATTAGCTTGTGATCTCCTTGATGACTGCGATGGCCTGCCTCAGAGTTCAGTATAGAAACTTACTCATAGTATTAAGTGTTTGTGTGGAAATGAATAAACAATGTTAGAGAAAGTAGTAAGTCATGTAAGTTGATAAGATAAAAAGCCTCTGATTAGAATGATGCAAGAAAATTTAAATCATCCACCAAATTTTGTTAAGCATATATTCCATGTAGGAGGTGGTTTATAACACAGGTTAAGAACAAGGGAATTTGAGTTAATTTGGCTTGCAGAGCAGCATTCTAAATATAACCTGGGCTAAACCGTTTAAACGCTTTCTTATTTTCTTCTATCATAGAGAGAACTATATGCATTTCACAGAATTGCTGGAAGGGTTGATAAAAAATTATATTTTTTTAACTTTTTAATTTTTAAAAATATTTATTTATTTATTTATTTTATTTTGAGATAGAATCTTGCTTTGTCACCCAGGCTGGAGTAAAGTGGCGCTGTCTCACCTCACTGCAACCTCTGCCTCTCGGGTTCAAGCAATTCTCCTCCCTCAGCCTCCCGAGTAGCTGGACCTACAGGTGCCCACCGCCACGCCCAGCTAATTTTTGTACTTTTAATCTTTTTGTCTTTTTAGTAGAGATTGTGTTTCACCATGTTCACCAGGCTGGTATCAAATCTCCTGACCTCATGCAATCCACTTTGCCTCGGCCTCCCAAAGTGCTGGGATTACAGGCATGAGTCACCATGCCTGGACAGAAAATTATATAATTTTTAAATTATTTTTTATTTGAATAGTTATAGTGGTCCAAGAGGTTTTTGGTTACATGAATTACATAGTGAAGTCTGGGCTTTCACCCAAATAGTGTATATTATACCCATCAAGTGATTTTTTTCACCCCTCAACTCCTCCCTTCCTCCCCTCTTTTAGTTTTCCATCTCTCAGTTATTTCATTTAGGATAATCTCCTCTAGTTCCATCCAAGTTGCTGCAAAAGACATGATTTCATTCTTTTTTATGGCTTAGTATTCCATGATGTATGTGTGTGTGTCTGTGTGTGCTTATGTACATATGCATATGTATACATATATACACACCACATTTTCTCTATACACTCATCAGTAGATGGGCATTTAGGCTGATTTCATGTCTTTGCAATTTTGAATTGTGCTGTGATAAACATAGATGTGCAGGCATCTTTTTGATACAATGACTTCTTTATAGATATTCTTTGGGTAGATATCCACTAGTGGTATTGCTGGATCGAATTGTAGATATACTTTTAGTTGGGAAATCTCCATGCTATTTTCCACAGTGGTAGTACTAGTTTATATTCCCACCAGCAGTTTATAAGCATTCCCAGTGTCTCCGGGGAAACAGGATAGCCACGTGTAGAAGAATGAAACTGAATCCCTATCTCTAACCATATACAAAAATTACCTCAAGATGGATTAATACCTTAAATCTAAGACCTTCAACCATAAAAATTCTAGAAGAAAACCTAGGAAAAACTCTTCTGGGTATTGACCTGGGCAAAAATAACTATATCTGAAGAATGCATATAAGGCTCAGCACACTGTATAATAATGACTAGCATGATAATAATGCTGAAGATTTTGATAATAATGATGATTGTTAACAGTCGTAATAATATTGGCTGAAAGAAACAATAACTGTGGGTTAAACAACTATTGGTTTATTTTTCTCACATAAAAATTTCAGAATACAGCTATTGCTGGCACTAATTCAACTGTTCTGCAATGTTGTCAGCAATGAATACATGTTTATGTTCCCCCAAAACGTGTATGTTGAAATCCTAATTCCTAATACCAATGATGGTATTTGGAAATGGGGCCTTTGGGAGGTAACTAGGTTTAGATGACATCATGCGGGTGGAGCCCCTATGATGGGACTGATGTCCTCAAAAAAAGAAGAGGCCAGGTGCAGTGGCTCACACCTGCCATCCCAGCACCTCAGGAGGTCAAGGTGAGCAGATCTCTTGAGCCCGGGAGTTCAAGACCAACCTGGGCAACAAGGCGAAAACCCATTTCCACAAATACAAAAGTTAGCCAGGCGTGGTAGCGCACACCTCTGGTCCTAGCTACTCGGGAGCTTGAGGCTGGAGAATCACTTGAGCCCAGGAAGTCAGGACTTTAGTGAGCTATGATTATGCCACTGCACTCCAACCTGTGCAACGGGAGCAAGAGACCCTTTCTCAAAAAGGGAGGAGGAGGGGGAGGGGGAAGAAGAGGGGGGGGGGAGGAGGAGGAGGAGGAGGATCACTTCAGCCCAGGAATTTGAGGTGTTTGAGGAAGAAACACATGAGATCTGTATGTGTGTGTGTACACACACCAAGGAAAGGCCCTGTGAGGAAATAATTAGGAAGAGGGCCCTCACTGAGAAACTAATTATTCTGGCACCTGGATCTCGGAATTCTGTTTTCAGAATCATGAGAAATAAATGTTTCTGGTTTAAGCAACCCAATCTACGGTAATTTGTTATAGCAACCCAATCTTACGGGGACAGAGTCATAGGCTCTTTCTATTATTCTCTTCTGCCATATTTTAGCCTAGCACTACCTAATATGTGGTCCATGGGCAAGCAGCATCAGAATCACCAGAAGTGTGTCAGAAGTGTAAATTTATGGGTAAATTCACCTTAACCGACTGAATCAGAGCCCAGATTCCTAGTTGTTTTTCTTATGCATGTTAGAAGTTGAGAGCCATAGCTTTAGCCAAGTTTTCATCTTCATATTGCTTCCGCATAGCAGCAAAATGGTGTATGAAGTTTCAAATACCCTTCTTATGTAGACAGCAAGTAGAACAAAGGAAGAATAACTATATTCAGTAGGTTTTGTTTTGCTTTGTTTTTCTGGTAATGTATGTAGGAAGGTGTCTCTGAAAAAAACAGAAAATAATTTGATGAGAAATCACCATTCAACCCAGCAATCTCATTACTGGGTATATCCTTACAGTTAAATAATTATCTACCACAAAGACACTTGTACTGATATGCTTAATGCAGCACTATTTATTAATACAATAGCAAAGACATGGAATCAACCTAGATGCCCATCAGTGGTAGAATGGATGAAGAAAATATAGCACATACATTCCATTGAATATTACACAGCTATATAAAAGAATGAAGTCATGTCCTTTGTATCAACATGGGTGCAACTGGAGGCCATTATCCTAAGCATATTAATGCAGAAACAGAAAACAAAACACTGCATGTTCTCACTTATAAGGGTGAGCTAAACATTGAGTACACAGGGACATAAAGATGGGAACAATAGACAGTGGAGACTACAAAAGTGGGGAAAGTGGAGGAGGGCAAGGGCTGAAAAGCTTTGTAGTAGGTACGAAGTTCACTATCTGGGTGACAGGGTCAATAGAAGCTTATATCTCATTACCATACAATATATTATTGAAACAGTTTCACATGTATCACCATGAATCTAAAAGAAAAAGAAAAGTAATGAGATGAAAATGGAAACTACTTTAAAGATAGTTGTTGGAGTGTAGATAGGGAAAAAGGATGGGAGACTGTGATGAAATTCAAATGTCAGTAAAAACAAACAAACAAAAATTACTCAGAGTAATAATGCCAGTGGCACAAATTATACCCTACTGCTAATAGTGGCCATGTGTTCATTGTTATATGGATATTAATAGTGCCAGCCTTGTAATACATTAATGTAATAATAGTTTGGATGCTGATCATTAGAGGGTAGGGACAGCATCAGAATTGTATTTCTGGAAAATAAGCTTAACAGCATTTAAGAAACACTACTGTAAAACTGTTTTCTCTCAGCTTGACCATAGAATGAGACTCTCCATGTGGGGTGAAACAGCTGATAGTTGCAGCTTTTTCCTGTGTCCCTAGTTTCATTTTCGCTTAGAAATATATTATTAATGACCACTGTCACCAAGAATAGGCAAACAATTTTTTAATGTCACTTAGTATAGTTGAGACAAGATTTTTACTTTATTTTATGTATTTTGAGACAGATTCTCACTCTGTAGCCCAGCTTGGAGTGCAGTGGCATAATCACAGATCACTGAAGTCTTGACCTCCCGGACTCAAGCAATCCTCCAGCCTCAGCTTCCCCAGTAGTTGGGACTATATGCATGAGCCACCATGCCTAGCTAATTAAAAAAAAAAAAAAAAAAAAAAAAAGAATTGGAGAGACAGGGCCTACGTTGCCCAGGCTGGTCTGGAACTTCTGAGCTTGAGCAATCCTCCTTCCTTAGCCTTCCAAAGTGGTGAGATTACAGGCATAAGCCACTGTGCCCAGCCAAGAGACAAGACTTTTAAATTGGTTCTTCAAATGGAGCCCCCAATACAGTCCTTGACTAAGATCGACTACAGACCCCTGGACCAGCATGCTAGCCCTTGCTCCGATGTTAATGACATCAAAGGCACCCCTCCCGAGGAAATCTCAACTGCACAACCCCTACTACACCCCAATTCAGCAGGAAGCAGTTAGAGCAGTCAGTCGTCAGCCAACCTCCCCACCAGCACTTGGGCTTTCCTGTTGAGAAGGGGGACTGAGAGACAGGACTAGCTGGATTTCCTAGGCCGACTAAGAATTCCTAAGCCTAGCTGGGAAGGTGACCACATCCACCTTTAAACGTGGGGCTTGCAACTTAGCTCACACCCAACCAATCAGGTAGTAAAGAGAGCTCACTAAAATGCTAATTAGGCTAAAACAGGGGGTAAAGAAATAGCCAATCGTCCATCACCTGAGAGCACAGAGGGAGGGACAATGATCAGGATATGAACCCAGGCATTGAGCTGCCAATGGCTACCCTCTTTGGGTCCCCTCTCTTTGTATGGGAGCTCTGTTTTCACTCTATTAAATCTTGCAACTGCAAAAAACAAAAACAAACAAACAAAAAAAACCAGCCTGACCAATATGATGAAACCCTATCTCTACTAAAATACAAAAAAAAAAAAAAAAAAATTAGCTGAGCATAGTGGTGGGCACTTCTAACTCCAGCCACTCGGGAGGCTGAGGCAGGAGAATCCAGGAGGTGGAGATGGCAGAGAGCCAAGATGGTGCCACTGCACTCCATCCTGGGTGACAGAGCGAGACTGTCTCAAAAAAAAAAAAAAAAAAAAAAAATTTAGAAGGACAAAAATAAGTAAAGAATATAAATGTAACCATATAATATGGATCAAAATATGTCACTTTCTGGCTTATTTATTGCTAGCTTAGGAAAAGGTATGCTTTAGAGTTTCCCACCCTGAATTTCCCTGAAGAAACTTAAGGACTCCTTGAAGGCCTGTTCTGTGTGGGAGAACAGAATAGAGTTTACCCTTAAAGGTATCATGCGTGTGTCTTTTCTTCTCCCCTCGTGCGTCTCCCGCACAGAACGAGGCCAAGAGATCCTTTTCCGACATGTTTTACCTTCAATTTTCACTGTCACTCCAGCTGAAGTGCAGTGGCTCCATCATAGCTCACTGCAACCTCAAACTCCTGGGCTCAAGGGATCCTCCTGCTTCAGCCTCCCGAATAACTGGGACTACAGGTATGTGCAATTGTGTCTGGCTAAAGCTCAACTTCAGAATTCAAGTTCCCTCTCCTTGGGGCCACTTCATTACTGTATGCTGGGTAATGAGAAAGTGAAAAGTAACATTAAAAATTTTACTCGGAGTAATAATGCCAGTGGCATAAATTATACCCCACTGCTAATAGCGGCCATGTTTTCTTTGTTATATGGATATTAATAGTGCCACCCTTGTCATTTGTCATAAATTAAATTCCCATACATGTGTGCATGTGTGATAAGGGATAAATTATCATGTTGTTTATAATCATGCTTTATTATAAACTATTTCAAATATATGGAAAAGTTTCATGCTTTAATGAGTTTTAACTTTTTTTTTTTAACATTTTGCCATTATTACTCCAGGTATTATTAACAATTAAAACCATACCATAGCCCCTTTTGTATACTTTATCCATCTTTCAATATCACCCTTCCTTTCAAACTAACTTCTTACATAACTCTCATTCCCATTAGATGATATCTAAATTCCCTCCCCTAGACTGGGCCCCAGGATATCATCCATGGAAGTGGTGTCTCTCTCTAAGACCTGTTCAAAAGAAGTGAAGGTATCTCTTTCTGGCCCATGTTTATATGAGTATTCAAATGTGTGTTAGTTCGTTCAAAATGGATACTACTGTTTTGCTCATATGTAAACTTTAAATAAATGGCATTATCTGCTTGTGTCATTCAGTGTATTCATTAGGGTAAAGTAGGCTGGTAAAAAAATAGACTCAGTATTTCAGTAGTTTAACAATTTGTTGATTTCAGACTTGCATAGTAGTCAAGAAAGGGTATTCATCTCAGCTAGGATGGCTCTCCTCTGTAAGTATTCACACCCAGAGTGACAGTGGTCCTGCCATCTTCTGTATTTGTTTTTTATTGCTGCAGAACAAACTAGCACACACTTAGTGGCTTAAAATAACACCCTTTTTTTTTTTTTTTTTTTTAGATTTGGGATATGTATTCAGATTCATGCTAAAGGTACATTCAGATTTTCAGTCCTACATTCTAAATTAACAAAGATGTCCTTGAACTAAATAATCTCTCAGGAATATTCTTTCTAGTATCATTCAGAGACGCCCTTTCTTTTTTTTTTTCTTTTTTTAATTATTATTATACTTTAAGTTCTAGGGTACATGTGCATAACGTGCAGGTTTGTTACATATGTATACTTGTGCCATGTTGGTGTGCTGCACCCATCAACTCGTCATTTACATCAGGTATAACTCCCAATGCAATCCCTCCCCCCTCCCCACTCCCCATGATAGGCCCCGGTGTGTGATGTTCCCTTTCCAGAGTCCAAGTGATCTCATTGTTCAGTTCCCACCTATGAGTGAGAACATGCATAACACCCATTTTTTTTACTCAGAGATCTGGAGGTTCGAAGTGGAGATACAATATGACTAAATTCTCTGCTTTTTGTTTTCCAATGAGAGAATCAAGGTGTTGGCCTGACTGTGTGTCTTTCTGGAGGCTCTAGGGATTTTACTTCCAAGCTCAATCAGGACAATGGCAGAATTCCCTTCCATGCTGAGGAACTGAGATTCCAGTATTTTGCTGGATGTCAGCCAGCTCTTTGTCAGCTCACAGAGGCCACCTTCATTTCTTGCCCCCCTCCCTCTTCAAAGCCAGCAACTGATAATATCTCTCAGGTCCAATTCCTCTCAAACTTCAAATCTCCATTAAGAACCCAGTTCTTTTTAAGGTCTCATCTGATTAGGTCAGACTGACCAAAGACAATATTTCTGTCAACTAAAAGAATTTCTGTCATTCATTCTCTCTCTTTCTTTCTTTCTCTCCCTCTCTCTCTCTCTCTCTCTCTCTGCTTAAGGTCAACTGATGTAGGGCCCTAATTACATTGGTAAAAGTTCTTCACAGCAGCACCTATACTGACATTTGATTGAATCACTGGATTAACACAAGGGGGCAGAAAATCATGTGGGGGATCATTGAATTATGCCTGTCATATTTTCAGTATATGGCTTTCAGAGTTGTCCTGGGTATTAGCCATCCTAGTCAGGAAAAAAAGTATAGAGGTATAGAGGATAATTCATAAGATGTATTTAGTAGGCCAAAATGGGAAGTAGCATATTGCATCTGTGTTTACATTCTACACACACAAAAAAATATAGTCATGTGTTTTAGCTAATGTCCAAAGCAGCTTAGATGTGCTTTCTGACACTGTATGCAAGAAGAAAATGATTTTGGTGGCTTGAGAGCAATCTCCATATTCTTCATGAATTTGAGGCTCTCTCATTCATTCATTCTCTCTCTGTCTCTCTCTCTCTCTCTCTCTCTCAGCTTACTTTCTGGGTCTAGTGATTTTGTGGTAATATCCGCAAACTCACAAGACCCTCTGTCACTACTATTTACATGTAAATTTTATATGTGACTCTGGGGGAAAAATAGTAGAAAGCAGCTTGTTTCAGAATCTGTTCAGAGGCTCTTTGTCCTCTGCCTTTATTGGCAGAGATCTTTATAAAAGCTGCAGCCACAGGCAGTGGTTGACAGGGACCCCCACTCTATCCACTGCTTTAAGCAGTTGGCCTTACTCAGAACCCCCACTTTGTGCCAGTTATTTTTGTTGTTCTTTTCTGGTAATTACTCTAGGAGTCATACTCACAGCCTAGCCCCCTTTTGCTGTTTTTGGACTTTGATGTGACCAATACTATAGTTTATCTTCTGATCGCCACTTTCTTTCCATGTACTTTTTGGTCCATGAAGATATTTATCTTAATTTTAAATGTTCTCTTTTCATGTTTTAACTATCATTGGTTTATGCTGAAGAAGAGCTGAAGACTCAACAATAAATTCACAAATGCCATCTTTACCAGACATATATGGATAATGATTTAACTTGAGTCCTGTGGGTCTGATTCCATTGTGTATTATTTCTCCGTTATTTGTTTTATGTTCCGTTTCCTTGGCATTCGTTGAACTACAGATGCACGATTTCAATCTCTACCTCTGTTGTCATGTGACATTCCCCCTGTATAAGTCTGTGTCTTTTCTCTTTTTATGAGGACACCATTCGTATTGGATTACAGTCTACACAAACTCATTCATATTGGATTACAGTCTACACAAACTAACAATGATCTAATCTTAACTTCATTACATCTGCAAAGGCTTTGTTTCCAAATAAGATCACATTCACAGGTACCAGGAGCAAGGACTTCAACACATGTCTTTTGAGAAACTGAATTCTATTCACAGAACTCTTCATGTGTCTTGTGTTCTTTTGATTGTGAATACCAGAAAATTTATTTGAAAGACTATTAAAATAATTTGAGACCTAGAATGATAGTAATTTCCTCCAGATTTAATTTGCTTAGGGAAAATGACTAAGGATATAATCAATCAAGGATCCAAATAATCCAATTTCAGTGTTTAAGACAAGTCAAAACTTGCCTTCAGTTACTGAGAGAGCTTACTTCACACTTACTTGTGGTTCACTCTTGCTCTAAAATTTAACCATTTATGGTACAAATCCAAAATGTAGGAGGTTCACTAGTCCTCCAACCCAAGCTTGGTGGATCCAGGGCTCCAATTTTTGTTTGTACATCCTGAGAAATGATAAAATGCAGGAATTACATCTTTAAGTTTCTTTCTTAGATTTTAACTTGTCACCACTTTTCCAATGTTCTCATGTCTTCAAGCTATATTTTTAACCATACATTTTGTCTAATTTATTGTTAATTTTTTAGATGAAAGAATGATTTATTTAAATTAGTCCATCAATATTCTGTGTATATTTTAATATTTTAATATTCACTATCAAATATAGATAAATATTCATGATGTTACCTTGACATACTGTTCGTGTACATTTTACATGTTGGAAGTCCATCAGTTAGGTCAAGGAAAAATATATGTTATTATACTAGCAAAATATTGTCATAATTAATTAGGATGATATACGGGTTTAATTTTATGAATAAAAATAATTAAAAACTTTCATATAACTCAAAAATGGAGATGTAATTTGCCAGTTAATACAAATACATAATTTATTAGATAATATTTAAAAACTTTATTATTTTGAAGTAGAAAATGTTCATAAGGTATAATTAATAAGAAAAAGTAATGAAAATTTGAGTATATCTTAATCCTAGTAAATAATTTCTGTGTATTAGCCTTCCTAAAATTAAATTATACATGTATATATATTTACATGACTTAATTAAGTTAAAGAGATGAGTCTGCAGTGAGCCTAGATCGCGCCACTGCACTCCAGCCTGGGTTACAGAGCAAGATTCTGTCTCAAAAAGAAAAAAAGAAAGAAAAGCCTAATTAGGGAATTTGTAACATCTGGTGAGTATAAAATAAAAGCAGAATATCACTATTTACGTCTTTTGCCCACTTTTTAATACGGTTGTTTATTTTTGTCTTGTAAATTTGTTTAAGTTTCTTATAGATGCTGGATATTAGACGTTTGTCAGGTGCATAGTTTGCAAATATTTTCTCCCATTGTGTGGGTTGTCTGTTTACTCTGTGGATAATTTCTTTTGCTGTGGAAGCTCTTTAGTTTAATTAGATCCCATTTGTCAGTTTTTGCTTTTGTTGCAATTGCTTTTGGCATCTTTATGAAATCTTTGCCTATGTCTATGTTCTGAATAGTATTGCCTAAGTTTTGTTCTACGGTTTTTATAGTTTGGGATTTGGTAGAAGAGTTGCCACCACTCCTACAAAAACTATTCCAAAAAACTAAGGAGGAGGGACTCCTCCTCACCTCATTCTATGAGGCCAGCATTATCCTGATACCAAAACCTGGCAGAGATACAAGAACAAGAAAAAAGAAAGCTTCAGACCAATGTCCTCGATGAACATTGATGCAAAAATCCTTAACAAAATACTGGCAAACCATATCCAGCAGCACATCAAAAAACTTATTCACCATGATCAACTAGGCTTCATCCCCAGGATGCAAGGCTGGTTCAACATATGCAAATCAATAAGTTTGATTCATCACCTAAGTAGAACTAAAGACAAAAATCACATGATTATCTCAATAGATGCAGAAAAGGCCTCTGATAAAATTCAACATACCTTCATGTTAAAAACTCTCAATAAACTGGGTATTGAAGGAACATACCTCAAAATAATAAGAGCCATCTATGACAAACCCACAGGCAATATCATACTGGAAGCATTCCTCTTGAATACCACTGCAAGACAAGGATGCCCTCTCTCAACACTCCTGTTCAAAATAGTATTGGCAGTTCTATCCAGGGCAATCAGGCAAGATAAATAAATAAAGGGTATTCAAATAGGAAAAGAGGAAGTCAACTATACCTTATATAAATACCTGATCTTGTACTTTTGATTCAGATATATTAAAGAATAAAAATAGTATGAAATAAATAAAACTATTGAAGTAAGTGATGTATCCTTAAAAAGAAAGCATGTTCCTTCACTTCACCATCTACATTGAAAGCCAACACCTACTTAGAATCACAAATAGGCAGTACAATGATTTTAGAAGTAATCTAGTAGCTGACAGCAGAGAAGTTATTGTTTTTGCACCATAATAATCAGACTTACCAAATTTGACCACTACAATTTCAATATGAAAAGTTTAATAATATTTATACTTGCAGTAATATTTAAGATTTGTTTCTGTATTCTAAAAGTTAATTGTAAGATGGAAATATCAAGGTTCAACTGACTATTAATTTTAACATTAAGTCATCTGGCATTTAGCTAAAATGCATATTCAGTTGCATGTCAAAATATGTAGTTGTATTTTTAAAACCGGTTTCCCTTTTCTTTCTTTTCCCTTTCACCTTCTGTTGTGCAATGTACGCATTGGTAGTCTTTTTTTTTTTTTTTTTTTTTCTGACGTGGAGTCTCTCTCTGTTGCCCAGGCTGGAGTGCAGTGGTGTGATCTCGGCTCACTGCAACCTCCAGTAGCCTTAACTTTAGATTTTAGTCTATAGCTTTTGCAATGTTGATTCAAGATTACAAAGGCCCAGAAGAGTGGAAGTCCAAAACTCTTGGACTTGATTTGGTTACACTAATTAATGGGAATCAGAATCATCTATTTTTGAATATAAGAAAATGCATGTGCATACATACACATATGTGCCTGAGTATATTTTGTACACAATAAACACTTAGGGCCATATATTTCACCTCACTGCCCATTGATAGAAGCATAGTCCACAGGCCAGGTAATCAGATTCACAAACATAGGATTATCAACCCTAAAAAAGTAAAATAAATATTCAGGCACATTTGAGAAATTATTAATGGCAGCAGCATTCACATTAAGATTGAAATCACTAAAGAGATTTTAGAAATGGTAGGTGGTGGCAGCATAGCTTTGGATGCCTTTAACTGTCAATATAAAAACAAAGAGGGCAACTAAATAGAAATACTAAAAACCTACTAAATACTAAAAACAGACAACTTATACAAAAAAAAAAAAAAAAAATTAAGTGACAAGTCAACCTCCTGAGCTCCAAAGCACTAGTGGTAAAGACAAACAACCAACAGTCATTTTATGTGCATAGTAACCGTCTCTGTCTTTAGGAGAGCAAGGGGCTGCAGTAGGACATCTAACGTACTAGAGAAGAGTGGCATCTCAAAACAGGCAATACATACTCATTATATAAAATAAGTAATAGAAAAATATCAAAGTCCAATAGTATAAAAATTGTCATAAAAGAAATAGAATAATGAACAAAATAACATTTTATACAAAACAAAAGCACACCAGAAATACCTGCTCAAAGGACAGATCAAAACAATAACCTTTTGTATTGACGAAAGCTAACAAACATTAAGAAATAGATAGGTATAAACAACATAATTCAGAATTAGAAGAAAATTCATAAAGCAGATGACAGAACTCACAAAATATGTACATATATATTACTTTAAAAAGTATTCCAGATATTAGTTTGTGATAGGCACCCTCCAAGATGGACTTCAATGACTTTTGTCTTCTAATATTTGTATTTTTCTATAGTACTCCTTTACATTGACACAGAACTGATTAATAGAGTACTGTGGAAGAGATGACATGTGACTTATGAGACTAGACCATAAAAGGTATTGCATTTTCCTTTTACCCTCTTTGATCTCCTGTTTTGGGAGAAGCTATCTTCTGCCTGTTGAGCTCATTCTGTTAGTACTGTGGAAAGGCCAAAACAGAGAGGAGCTGAGACCTCCTGCTGATCGCCTTCATCAGCTTGCCAGCCATATGCATTAGCTACCTTGAAAGCAAATCTTTCAGCCTTCAATTCTTCAAATAACTGCAACTGCCTAAGAATCTCCAAGTCAAACTGCTGAGCCACGCCATGCCAGAATTCTTGACTCAGAAAAAAATGGTGAGAAATAATGTTTATTATTAGTTTAAGTCATTAAATTTTGTGACAACTTGTTATACAGCAGCAGAGAACTAATACAAAGGCTAAATTACAAGAAACCTAAGAGGGATAAACAAAATGATATTGCCATAGAAAACATAGAAGGTGCAAAGGAAGAAAAATTGAAAATCAACAAAAAATTAAGAGAGAAAAAGCTTCCAAAAATACAAATATAAGGTATAGGCAGAAAAGATTAAGCTTACAGATGACAAGAATCTCTGAAAATCAAAGTAAGAGAACAGAACAACTATTATATTTCAAAAATAATTACCTTTAAAAAAGACTTGAGATTACATATCAAACGACACTATGTAACCGAGAATGACCAACATCAAAATATAATATTGCAAAATAATGTACCTTTTTTTTTTTTTTTTTTTGAGACGGGGTCTCGCTCTGTCGCCCAGGCTGGAGTGCAGTGGCTCTATCTCGGATCACTACAAGCTCCGCCTCTCGGGTTCACGACATTCACCTGCCTCAGCCTCCCGAGTAGATGGGACTACAGGGGCCCACCACCGCGCCTGGCTAATTTTCTGTATTTTTAGTAGAGATGGGGTTTCACTGTGTTAGCCAGGATGGTCTTGATCTCCTGACCTCGTGATCTGCTCACCTTGGCCTCCCAAAGTGCTGGGATTACAGGCGTGAGCCACCGCGCCCAGCCAATAATGTAACTTTGAAGAAAAAGAATAATATATAGTTCTTATCTTTGGTTCAAAATCATAAGAGCTATTTATGACAAACCCACAGCCAATATCATACTGAATGGGCAAAAACTGGAAAAATTCCCTTTGAAAACTGGCACAAGACAGGGATGCCCTCTCTCACCACTCCTATTCAACATAGTGTTGGAAGTTCTGGCTAGGGCAATCAGGCAAGAGAAAGAAATCAAGGGGATTCAGTTAGGAAAAGAAGAAGTCAAATTGTCCCTGTTTGCAGATGACATGATTGTATATTTAGAAAACCCCATTGTCTCAGCCCAAAATCTCCTTAAGCTGATAAGCAACTTCAGCAAAGTCTCAGGATACAAAATCAATGTGCAAAAATCACAAGCATTCTTATACACCAGTAACAGACAAACAGAGAGCCAAATCAGGAATGAACTTCCATTCACAATTGCTTCAAAGGGAATAAAATACCTAGGAATCCAACTTACAAGGGATGTAAAGGACCTCTTCAAGGAGAACTACAAACCACTGCTCAGTGAAATAAAAGAGGACACAAACAAATGGAAGAACATACCATGCTCATGGATAGGAAGAATCAATATCGTGAAAATGGCCATACTGCCCAAGGTAATTTATAGATTCAATGCCATCCCCATCAAGCTACCAATGAGCTTCTTCACAGAATTGGAAAAAACTGCTTTAAAGTTCATATGGAACCAAAAAAGAGCCCGCATCTCCAAGACAATCCTAAGTCAAAAGAACAAAGCTGGAGGCATCACGCTACCTGACTTCAAACTATACTACAAGGCTACAGTAACCAAAACAGCATGGTACTGGTACCAAAAGAGAGATATAGACCAATGGAACAGAACAGAGTCCTCAGAAATCATACCACACATCTACAGCCATCTGATCTTTGACAAACCTGAGAGAAACAAGAAATGGGGAAAGGATTCCCTATTTAGTAAATGGTGCTGGGAAAATTGGCTAGCCATAAGTAGAAAGCTGAAACTGGATCCTTTCCTTACTCCTTATACGAAAATTAATTCAAGATGGATTAGAGACTTAAATGTTAGACCTAATACCATAAAAATCCTAGAGGAAAACCTAGGTAGTACCATTCAGGACATAGGCATGGGCAAAGACTTCATGTCTAAAACACCAAAAGCAACGGCAACAAAAGCCAAAGTAGACAAATGGGATCTCATTAAACTAAAGAGCTTCTGCACAGCAAAAGAAACTACCATCAGAGTGAACAGGCAACCTACAGAATGGGAGAAAATTTTTGCAATCTACTCATCTGACAAAGGGCTAATATCCAGAACCTACAAAGAACTCAAACAAATTTACAAGAAAAAAACAAACAACCCCATCCAAAAGTGGGCAAAGGATATGAACAGACATTTCTCAAAAGAAGACATTCATACAGCCAACAGACACATGAAAAAATGCTCATCATCACTGGCCATCAGAGAAATGCAAATCAAAACCACAATGAGATACCATCTCACACCAGTTAGAATGGCGATCATTCAAAAGTCAGGAAACAACAGGTGCTGGAGAGGATGTGGAGAAATAGGAACACTTTTACACTGTTGGTGGGATTGTAAACTAGTTCAACCATTATGGAAAACAGTATGGCGATTCCTCAAGGATCTAGAACTAGATGTACCATATGACCCAGCCATCCCATTACTGGGTATATACCCAAAGGATTATAAATTATGCTGCTATAAAGACACATGCACACGTATGTTTATTGCAGCACTATTCACAATAGCAAAGACTTGGAATCAACCCAAATGTCCATCAGTGACAGATTGGATTAAGAAAATGTGGCTCATATACACCATGGAATACTATGCAGCCATAAAAAAGGATGAGTTTGTGTCCTTTGTAGGGACATGGATGCAGCTGGAAACCATCATTCTTAGCAAACTATCACAAGAACAGAAAACCAAACACCGCATGTTCTCACTCATAGGTGGGAACTGAACAATGAGATCACTTGGACTCGGGAAGGGGAACATCACACACCGGGGCCTATCATGGGGAGGGGGGAGGGGGGAGGGATTGCATTGGGAGTTATACCTGATGTAAATGATGAGTTGATGGGTGCAGCACACCAACATGGCACAAGTATACATATGTAACAAACCTGCACGTTATGCACATGTACCCTACAACTTAAAGTATAATAATAATAAATAAATTAAAAAAAAAAAAAAGAATAATATATAAAACCTCCAAAGTAGCTAAGCTAAAAAGTTACTCTTAAGGGAAATAAAATTATTTCAAAACATTGTATGCCGGAATAAAATGGAATAGCATATTTCAGATGTTACAAGTATTAAGAGATAGTAAGGAGAAAATATGAACCACAGATTTTATATCCAGCTCAACTGAGTTTCATGTGGGAAGGAATGAACTGCTACCAGTAACATGCAAGAACTCAGGGAAATTTATTCCCATGATCTTTTCTTGAGGAACTTATTAGAAAACCCACTTTACTCTGTGGTTCTCAATCCACTCCCATCTCTCAAGTAGTAATCACTACCTCAAATTTTTATTCCTTGTATTTTACAATTTTTTCATCCAGATATGCGTCTTCAAACCCTACAGTTTTTCCTCCGTTATCAAAATATGTATGTCTACTAAATGTCTTTTAATTTACAGGTTTCCTCTTCCTCCTTTTCTTGTCCTTAAAATTTATTATTTGAGGAGGTGGATCCATTTGAACTCTGTGTGTGTGTGTGTGTGTGTGTGTGTGTGTGTGTGTGTGTGAGAGAGAGAGAGAGAGAGAGAGAGACAGGCATTCATTTATGTTAAATTTTGGTTGACTCAGCAGGAAAACTGTGATCAAATTGCTTAATCATTATCAGTCTTGCTTTCCTCATCTATTTAATCAGCTAATAATGCCTACCTCAGAAGGATTTTGACAAAATAAAATTAGGTAATCAAGTTCATTATATGGTATGATTCACAAAATTCAGTTCTCAATAAGTAATTGTCAAATTTTTTTTAATTGCTGACTTGTGAAAGAAGGAACATAAAAAATGACATGCAGTTCTTCAAGTTTATATGATTGGGAAATTGATGAGGCTGTTGATTGCAAAGAGAAATCAGTTTGTAGAAGGAAAAAGATAATTCAATTTTACTCATATGAATCCACATTTTGAAAAATATTTAATTGTCAAGTATCCTAAGAAAATTCTCAGGTAGAGTGCAGACTGTAGTTCTTCTCAGATGTCATTTTGTACTAGTGCTAGGATTTTGCACATCTCCAATGCAAGTGCTCAGGTTCAGTCCTGTCTCTCTGGTTCTTGCCACAAGGGGAATTAATTAAAGTGCTTTCTGTGGGTTCATTAACCCACTCATTAACCATGAAACTTTTTTGAGCATTCGCTATCCCATAACCCATCACACAAAACAGGAGAGGAGTGGACCAGATAACAGAAATACAGCTAATGGGTACTTTTTGCCAGTGTCCATGACTATAGAAAGCCAATCAGGGCTTTCTCCCCCATCACACATTGCTACTTCACCATGGACAACTTAATCACCACATGGATATTCTGTCTGTCCATTTTTTAGGTGTGGCCATCTCTCTGTATTCTTTTTAATACCGTTAGTATTGTCATGGTTATCTCCAACTGTTGCCTTCTGGAAGGCAGGAATTGTAGATGGATTATCCATTACTAATTAACAGAAACTACTACTTACCACTTTGTATTTTGAAAACTTTGTATTACCAAGTGCTACTCAGCTTCTTCCATGGCATGCATTATCAATATAACAAATTACTGCTGAAAATCATGTAATACTTTGCATTCTAACATAGATCATGAGTAAAATAGGACTTGATAACTAGTAATTTGCCTACCTGTTCTTTGTCATTAATCACATACCTAGGCCCATTTCCATGTTTGGATCACTCTGAAATTCACCACATTTTACTTTTGTTCACCATCTTGGAGTTTAAAATATATAATCATCCTTTCTATTATCTTAATATCTCCTAAGCATTAGCTGTATATCTTATTTATCTCCACATCGCCTGATCCTTCCCTATCCCTTTCGCTCATCAAGTCAGCATATATAATGTTCAAAAGATGTTTACCCAATTGTGTTTTTCTCTCTGTGCTAATACATTTTCCCATTTTAAGCTATTATTTCCTCCCCATTTGACATAATGAAAAACAGAAGTCCATGATCAACGACTTTATTATTGGTCATAGTTAGAGTAAGGGACAAAGCCTGATCTAGAATATAAGGCTCCAACTCAGATTTCAGTGCTATTCCCATGACACCAGTCTGTATGAATTGCCCAAAGTACACAGCTAGTTTTAATGCATCTTTCATTGTTGAAAAAAGATCTGGAAAAATACAGTTTTGTGATTCTGCTCTCCCCTTGGGATACCGGGTCTTTCTCTTCTCCTTGAGATAAAATGGGGACTAGGATCAAGCAGAGAAAAGAGTTGTTGAACCTAAGAGAGGACCATATTTATGTTTACTTTACTACTCTTTAATTTTTGGAGGCTTTAAAATTGAAAGAAGAATCAATTATAAATTAATATAATTTATAGTTTCCACCTAATTTCAACCTGATTTCCTATAGGGCATATGATTAAAAAGAAAAATCACAAATAAACTAAGAAAGGGTGGTATATTTAACAACTAGGGAAATTAGTGGGTTTCAAAAAATTAAATTAGAGCATTATTTTCCACTTTTCAGAGAAACAAATCCTAGAAAACTTTAATGTGAAACTATTCATAAATTACAATACTTCTTGTAAAGACAAATGTCATGGAGATTGTTCTAAGTATAAATATATAAATATATACTTAGAAAAATAAATTGATACATTTGACTTCATAAGAATTAGAAATCACATGTGTCAAGAAAGCATTTTATGTTTGTATCACATACCTTCGAGGTTTTATCTTTGCAGATTTTGAATAGAAATCTTGATTCCCAAGTTAAAATATAGGATGTTGAAGAGCACAGCTAACAAGGTTTCTACCACTTTGTATGTTGTACATTAGTATTTTATCAAATTGAGTCTTCACACCAATTGTCCAGAGTCATTCATGGACTTGTGTTAACTATGGATATCTGAGACCCATGCCAGACCTACCAGCTCTTATTTTGATATAAGTCTGAAATTTGTATTTTTCTCCAATAGCCTAAGTGATTTTTATGAATATCAAACTATCTAGGATAATAATGAGGACAGATTGGCTATTTAATAAATTATAATTGGGTTAATTGAACTAAAACTGTGAATCAAGTAAAGCACTCTCTTCAACATTTTTAATGGCTTCTCTTGGAATACAGAAAAACTTATACATTTCTTGGCTTTACATACAAGATACTGCATCAGGCCAGACACGGTGGTTCACACCTGTAATACTATCACTTTGTGAGGTCAAGGCAGGTGGATCACTTGAAGTCAGGAGTTCAAGACCAGCTGGCCAACATGTTGAAACCCCATCTCTACCAAAAATACAAAAATTAGCCAAGTGTGGAGGTGCATATCTGTAATCCCAGCTACTTGGGAGGCTGAGGCAGGAGAATCGCTTCAACCCGGGAGGCAGAGAGCCGAGATCACACCACCGCACTGCACTCCAGCCTAGGTGATAGAGCAAGACTCCGTCTCAAAAAAATTAAAAAAATAAAATAAAATAAATAAATAAATATAAAAATAAAAAAAAAAGATACTGCATCAACAGTCATCAGCTCTTTCAAATCTTTTGACACTTGTCTCTGCCTGTGTGCTACACACAACTTCCCTATCCTTCACTTCCACTCTCAATATCCTTACCTCTCAATATCCTGACTCTTTACACAGTATGTTTGGAACATTTTTCCCTTCTGTTTCCACCTATGTTTTCCTTCTCAATGCAATGTCTGTCTTCAGCATTGACATACCCATCCTTCACCACAAGGTCTTTCCAAATCTCATCCAAAGATAAAAACTCTAAATATCAATTCATGCTCAGATCCTACTCTATAATCTCTTACACTTCTTTGTACCTTTACTAAAGCATGATCACAATTTGACTTGTAAGAATCACTCATATGTCACTCTACCGAACTTTCTTTTTCACTACAAAAATTTAGAGAATTTCTTAAGGGACACAATTTATTTTAGTTTTTATAATGAGTAAATGACTAATTTGTGTCATGAATAGCAGTTACTGTGACATAACCATTACTTCTACCATAAAATGCCAAGACCTTGGCTTTTACCCAGAATTAAATGGGGTGTCATTGAAAAGAATGACATGATTTGACATGTGTTTTAGGAGGATAAACTGGCTGTTCTGTTGAGGACAGGCTGAGGGGCAGCAAGGGCTGATGGGAGGAGACCAGTTAGGAGACTGGTTAGGTAGCCAATAGAGTAGTCCAGGCTTAAGATGATGGTGACTTGGACCACAGGTGGTGTAGTGAATCATGTACAGCTTTTGAATATATTCTGAAGCTAGAACCAACAGGATTTCCTAAGGGATTGGATATCGCATATGTGATAAACAGAGGAGTCAACGTAACATTTTTTGAACTGGGAAACTGAAAGATGCCCTTGCCACCAACTGAGAAGGGAAAGACTGCAGGTGGTGCAGGTTTGCATATGAGAGATGTTTTCCAGAGTTTAGTTTTGACATGTTAAATGCTATATATATATATACACACACACACATATATATAAAATATACACACATACATATACACATATATATACACACACTCGTATACACACACACACACACATATGTGTGTGTATATATATATATTTTTTTTTGAGACGGAGTCTCGCTCTGTCACCCAGGCTGGAGTGCAGTGGCCGGATCTCAGCTCACTGCAAGCTCGGCCTCCTGGGTTCATGCCATTCTCCTGCCTCAGCCTCCCAAGTAGCTGGGACTACAGGCGCTCGCTACCACGCCCGGCAAATTTTTTTGTATTTTTAGTAGAGACGGGATTTCATCGTGTTAGGCAGGATAGTCTCAATCTCCTGACCTCATGATCCTCCCGCCTCGGTCTCCCAAAGTGCTGGGATTACAGGCGTGAGCCACCGCGCCTGGCCTAAATGCTATATTTAACAAGGCAGTTGACTATATGGGCCTAGAGTTTTAACAGAGAGGTCTCCCCTGGATATAAATTTGGAAGTCATGGGATAAAGAGTGCAAACTAGCAAGTGAGACTAAGAAAACCAATTGTGATTGATGTAGGATGAGATCTAGGAGAGTATGGCACCTGGAAGCTGATGTAAAAGAAGTGGTCCACCATGATAATTTCTGCTTTTAGTATACACAAGATGAGTACTAGAGCTAATCAGTGGTTAGAAAATAATGTCTTAGGAAAGTCGCTGCAAACTAGTACTATAAATAAAAGCCCACTGGGAGTACCTTTAAAATAAAATAGGAGCTGAAGAATTAGAGATAGTGAGTAGGAACAACACTTTAAACATTTTTTTCTATACAGAGGAGCAAAGAAATAAGTGGTAGGTAGCTGGCAGGGAAATGAAATCAAGAGAAAGTTTGTTTGAGTTTTATTTGGAGATTTGTTTTAAGGTGGGAGAGTTAGCAGCATGTTTATAAGAGAAATGTCTTTTTCTAGCAGAAAGAGATAATGTGAGATAAATGAAGAGTTCCTAAAATCAAGGTTTTGGGATGTGGTGGGCTAGGTGCTGGTGCACAGGTGGTGAGACTGAAGTTATGTAAGGAAAGTATTACTCATCTTGGATAACAGTCAGGAAGATAGAGTTATGTGACCCCTGGAGAAAAGGTGAAATAGAATGGCAGAGAGTGACAGAGTCATGTGGAGACCTGGAAATAGTAAGGAATTTGGCTGAAGAGCCTGAGGCAGTTTTAAGAAAAATTTCCTAACTGTTACATGAACTGATATTAGGAGTTTAAATGTCAGAGTTTTCTGGAGTCTTCAATCTAAAAAACTCTAAAGCCCTTTACTCTTAACAGCTTCCAGAATGTTTCTGCTACCTTAAAATCTGAATGATCAGGCTCCATGCTCTACCTCCACTTGGGGTTTTAAAAACATCTACTCTGTACCTTCCAAGAATCCTGACACAGAATCTGGAAACTCTGGAGGATGAGATACTAGGCTCTCAGGTCTTTCCCTCAACATTAATTTGCAAGGTGGAAATGCGGATAGAACCTTCATCCCTGAAGAACCAGTTGTGATACACGTAACAAGATGCACCATGAATGTGTGAAGACACAGCCCAGCTATAAACCAAGGGAGGGCAGCAGAACTCAGTTGCACTATTTAAGATAATGAATAATCTCAGAGTTCATAGCTCTCTCTGATAAAGTATTGGACAAAGATTCAATAAAAATCAGATTTCATAACAAATGGATAAATGATAGCATGGATTCAGAAAGAGCAAGGAGTAAGCAATTTCTGCGGAGGCATGAGTTGGAATTCTGCCAGAAGGCAGGTTTTGACAAATAAGAAAGATGTTTCAGAGCTTCTAGGGGTATCATTTGAAGTTCTTTAAGTTTACCAAGCTCAGCAGCATTAATTAAACTTAATTAAAATTAGCACATTAAAATTTAAATGCTTGCAGTTTGAAGGGCAATTTGGTTTTTTATAAAATTAAATCTCCCTGTACATAATGATCTTCTACTATAACTTACTCTGAAGAACTCATTTTCTGCAGTTACTGCCATAGGAAATGCTACCGTGAAATAATGCCCATTCAGAATACCTGAATTTATATACATGGCATATTAAGAAATGCTTGACCAGTTCAATTTTTAAACAAAAAGAAATGGGAAATAAATAATACATTTAGATCTAAAGACCAGAGTTGGAGTCATAGCTCTGAGATTTATTCAGGGTAAATTTGGGATGAGTAATTAAATTTTTCTGTCCTTTAGCTTCTTTATCTGCTGTAAAGATAAAAAGGGATAATAATTCCTGCCTTTACATTGTTATTTTCCAGGATTTAATGATATAAAGTATATGAATCATCCAACCTTGTCTGGGAGGTTACAGATATTTAATAGATATTAGTTGAACCTGAATCTGAGAATGGCAGCATAGAAATACTTCAATGAAAAAGCTTAAAGTGTACTATTGTATAAGACATTGCCAAAAAAGAAGGAAAAAATTTCTCTAATTTTATGCATTTAAGTGTTTGAGCTTCTGGATAGTTGTATCCATTCCAGAACCTGACTTTTTCTCAAGATTGGGTTAAACCCAAACTTCTGAATCCTCTGTCAAAACTTCCCTTATCCAAAACCTCCAGTTATTAAAAAGTCACCATTAAGAGTTGTGTGTGCTTAAGCAGACATGGATTTGGAGTGTGGTTTGTTTAGGAATGCAAGTGAAGAAGGCGTGTAGAGGGAAGGAACAGCGGGTGTTTTATGGTTCCATGCTTGAAGTTATCAGCAGGAAAACACTTTTCCTGGGTAGCTGAAATGGTTACTAAAAAATGGGATTGGCTATTGCAGTAGAAACAGCTCAGTTTATCTTTCATGCCACAATATACAAAATTGTACCATATCTGATCAACTAACAACTCTGACTATATTATCTAAAATAAAACTTAAAGACAGAGGGAAACATATTGAGAATATTGTTATTCCCAAACGATTACAGATCCACCCAACTGTTAAACCCAAGCCAGTAGTCCATTCTCTTGCTACTCTCATTCCTAGAAATATTGGCATGGGTTTTATAGACACAGCATTTTGCAGTGGACTTTGATGGATAAGTCAGAAAGCATTTGGAAAAGTGACCCCCAGGGCTTTGTCTGGCTTTTCCCAACTATGTGTTCAAACTCTTAATGGTCAGATTTATTGTAGGGATTGAGAACTTCAAGCTGACATGGTAAAGTGTGAATACATTTCAGTTCATGCATAATGACCTTGCATATAGTTTACGAGAAGGGTGAAGGATCTACTCCCTCTCGGCCAGAGCAAAGAATAGAAAGATTTGAGGGAGATAGATTTTACTTGAACTTTGTATTCGTTCCCTAAGGCTTCTATACAAATTACCACAAACTGGGTGACTTAAAACAACACAAATGTGTTTTCTCACAGTTGTGGAGGTTAGAAGTCTGAAGTCAAGATGCTGGTGGGACTCCTCTGTGTGCACCAGGGGAGAACTCTCACTTGCCCCTTCCAGCTTCTGGTCACTGTAGCTGTTCCATGGCCTGAGGCAGTACAATTCATTTCTGCCTCTGTCTTTACAAGCTTCTTCCTTTGCCTTTCTTCTCCTCTGTGTTTTCTGCTTCTGTCTTTTATAAGGACACATTTCATTGGATTCAGGGCCCATCCACTAATTCTAGGATGATCTCATCTCTAGATCTTTAACATAATTACATCTGCAAACCATGTACTAGTCTGTTCTTACACTGCTATAACGAACTGCCTGACACTGGGTAATTTAGAAAGGAAAGAAGTTTAATTGATTCACAGTTCTGCATAGCTGAGGAGGCATCAGGAAACTTACAATCGTGGTGGAAGGCAAAGGTGAAGCAAGGCACCTTCTTCACAAGGCAGCAGGGCGGGGGATAAATTAATGCAGGAGGAAGTACCAAACACTTATAAAACCATCAGATCTCATGAGAACTCACTATCACAAGAACAACATGGGGGAAACCGCCCTCATGATTCAGTTACCTCTACCTGGTCTCTCCCTTGACACGTGGGGATCATGAAGATTATGGGGATTACAAATCAAGATGAAATTTGGGGTGGGAACACAGCCAAACCATATCACCCCATTTCCAAATAAAGTCACATTCACAGTACTGAGGATAAGGATTTGGACAGAACTCTATTGAGCCACTACTCAATCCACTATAGATATTAAAATTTTCTTTGGCTGAAATACAACAGAAGTGAATTCAGTCACTGGTAAGAAGAATGAGACAGATTTATGTGTAGGTGCCTTAGAACTAGGATGCTTCAAAACTAACCACTTCTGACTCCACCCACATGGACAGTTGTTCAGCCAAAAAGCTCTACCTTCACTCCTTTCAAATACAGCAAAAATCTCGTAGCAGCTTAGAAGCAGTTTTTGCCACCTATTTGTCCCTTTTCTTTTTTCTCTGACATCCAATACAAAATAACACATCTTTCAAATCGATACACCTTCTTGATTTCCTTGTCTTCAAATTTGCATCGGTTGTATATTCTCATCATTATATGAGTGACAGTGATATGCTTGTGGCCTAATTCAGGTGAAATAATGTTTCCCCAGATCACCACATAAATACCCATCTATTTTGAAGCAAAATGTTTTGTATAATACATCATATAATGCCTGGCTGATAAAAGTTATCACCTAAGTTGAAATCAGAAGCAACTTATAAAAAGCATGGCTTTCTGAATGAAATAAAGAGAAGCAAAGTGTTTTGAAAAGACCATAGAACTGGTGTCAGGCATTTCTGGCTCCAAATCCATTTTTTTTTTCCTACTTATTAGCTGAATAATTCTAGACAGAGTTCACCTTACTGGCCTACCTGATTTTTCATTTATAAAATGGATCCGTTAATACCTACCTCATAGTGTTCTGTGAGGGTTATAAAAATACAATGTCTGGCATATGGCAGGTATGTATAGCTGTAATTTTCCTAAATAATTCTTTTGGCAAACTCTATATAACAACTGCTATGGAAATTAGCTTTCTTACCTGAAAATCTGAATTTAAGTTGCTCTCAAAAGTCAACAGAATTACTTTGTAAAACCTCCTTCCCTTCTTGCCATTCTTACAGTTGTGACAATTTTGAGACACATGTACCAGAGAGAATGGCCACCCGTCATTTGTCCTTGCTGGCTTTGCATTCTCAGGCCACCATCAAGGATGCTCTAGATGTGAGGAGGTCTCATTACCATATGCTGAAGGTTTATTCCAACTCTCAGATTCTAAATTATTCTGATTGCCCAAGGCAAGCGATCTGACCTCCTCAATGTCTCATACATATTGCCAGTGAAACCATCTTTCCCTAATAATATCTTCCTTTGGTTTTAGTATTGATCAGCATAAACCTCATAATTGTAATTTGTTTTATCCAGATAGATGTCACTTGATCTAATTAGTTTGGAAGGCTTTGATTAGTATCATTACTGATGCCTTTAAACAAATGAAAAAATATTTTGAATGATCAAGCACTTAGTGTCAATGAAGGAATTGGGCCAAAATTTAATAATATGGTTTACTTTGGATATCATAAATTGTCAATTAGCTTATCTCTGTAGTTATAGGTTTTCCATAATATCCTAAGCAGTCCTAGGAGCTAGACCACAGTTTGCCCTGGGAAGAGCCAGGACTGGAGATAGATTCAGTAGCAAGGCAGGCAGACCCTTGACTGAACATGAAGAGTCAAAACCAATGAATCAGGATAAAAGAGAATTGCTTGCCTAGGCAATCCACAAGTGGCTTAGCTCATGATATGACTTGTCATGGAAGGCCTTCTACACTAGAAAGAACATTAGATTATTAATTTGACATGTCCATAGAATAGAACAGGTATCAAAAATTAAAAAGAGAAAAGTTTACTATTGGTAAGGGGAAGACATCTCATCTAAGAAAAATAATTTTCTATTTGGAGACCCTAGAGATGGGCAACAAGAGGCAGCTTAGCCCATGGATGCCTCTGGATACGTTATTCGGGGATACTGAGGTCATGGCAGGCAGGAACATAGATACGGGTATTTTGCACCAACATAATACACCAAGAAAAATGGAGGATGGAGATGTGTGGCAGCATTTAATACAAGTAAGAATATAGTTTTCAGGAAGTAATTCAGTAAGTTAGGAATTCAATGTAACTGTTCAAAATAATTCTGCCATTTATTGAGTTCTTACTATACATCTTAGATGGATGATGCAGAAGCCAGGTTAATCCCTTCAGGCCAGAGAGAGAGAGAGGCTGAAAGCTGCTTCCATGTGCTCAAATATAAGCAAAATGTGGAGTAAGCCTATATCTATCTTCGTTACTTTTTTAGAGGGAGAGGGGAAGGGGGATATCAGGCATCTATAAAAGCACCTCATATATTACATGCCTTTAAGAATACTTGTTGAAAAATAGCATCCTCTGAAATGTACTCGGAGATTTTCCTTAGTGATTTTTAATGTTAAACAAAAATGGATCTCAGGATGAAGGTGAGAAAAATAGTATCTAATCTCATAGAGTTAGAAACTGAACTTCAATCATTACAGACCAACAGCCTGTCTTCTAGATTTTGGTCATTTCCTACCTGTAATAACAAATAACCAATGTCAGGTAGCCATAGACAGGTTTTCTTTACTCTCCTATAGCCACTTAAAACATCTTTTTCCCGCCTTTTTTATTATAGCTAGTTCTATATTGCCTTGCCCCACTTCTTAGAACTAAAAGACTAATGTCAGGTGAAAACTGGTTCAAGGATTAGTAGAAAAATTTACCAGTAGAAATATGTACAATGATGCTTTTTTTGTGTGTGGACCAAAGTACAGGACCAAAAATAACTTCTAAGGTCTTCCAGGAAACATGTAAAGGAAAGTTACCATTCAGATTTGTTTGCCTTTCAGACTTTCTTAAAATAACTTTAGTTCAAAGATGGGAGAAAGTGAAATTTTCAATGGGATAGGCAACACCCAAGACACTATCCAAACAGAGAGGCTGGCAATGTCATCGACACCTATAGGCATGCGGTGACTTGTCTCTGAATAAGCCTGGGAACCAGAAGATTCTTGCTCCTGCAATAGCTATTTTTGCTACAGGGGCAAATTTTCCAAACTCTCTTGGCCTACGTTTCCTAATCTATAAAAGAAGAAGTCTGAACTAGGTAATCTTTATATTGTTTGCCACAATGACACTATGACACTCAATGAGTGGTTCTTATGTGTGTGGTCCTCTCTCTGTTGCACTCTTCATTTTTATTTATTCAACTCTAATCTGAACGTGTTCTATTCCCTTACTATGGGAAGTTTGTCTTTAGAAGGATAATTGTCTTATGTGAATCAATCTGAAGCTGATTTCTGCAGTGAGCATCTGTTGCCACAGGTAAGAGGCTGTGATGAATATCTACCTCTCAGACATGTGTAAGTCTGTGTGTGCCAGGCAGGGGAGAGAAGAGGAGAATCACCTGGAAAGACTGAAATGCCCTTAGGAACAGTGGCTAAGGCATGCTGGGCTTAAAACCTAGGTGATGGGTTGGTAGGTGCAGCAAACCACCATGGCACACATTTACCTATGTAACAAACCTGCACATCCTGCACATGTACCCCAGAACTTAAAATAAAAATTAAAAATTAAAAAACAAGAGAAAAAAAGACTGAAATGTTTGAAAAATTATTAAATATCTGCCAGAATCACTCATAAATAGAAAAGTGAAGACAGAGACTCAAATACTTGTCAACTGACCCAAAGGTGAAAA
Source organism: Chlorocebus sabaeus (assembly GCF_047675955.1). Classification (NCBI taxonomy): domain Eukaryota; kingdom Metazoa; phylum Chordata; class Mammalia; order Primates; family Cercopithecidae; genus Chlorocebus; species Chlorocebus sabaeus. Next base: position 45,935,714 of record NC_132919.1, read on the forward strand.
AGGAGAAAAAAGTCCTTATGTCCATGTTCTTTGTCTCCCTCAGAACCAGCTTGTCAGCTGGAGAAGAGAATCGAGGGGAAGTTTGCACAGGGTTCAGGCTGAGAGGGTGAAGAGACAGTGCTAGATTCTGTAGTGGGGAAGACAAAGTGATTTTCAAGGGTCAATATTAACATTTAGATGACTAATACAGCTTTGTGTAACTTAGAATAAAAAAGTACTTGAGAAAATCAAGAGTTAAGTTTGAAGTAAGCATTGTATGGGGCCTCAGAAAAACTATCAAGGCTAGAATAACATTTGACTTCTACAAAATGGAAAAAGAATCAAATAGCAGAAAACCTTCATAAGTGCACAAAGCCTTCATAAGTACAGAAAGCCTTAAATAATCTTAACAATAGTCAGTATGAATGACACTTTTTCAACCACTAAAAATATCTTTTTCGTGACTCCTTGTACCGGCCATTGCTTGGTGTTGGTAATATACAGTTTGATGAGGAAGACAGATATTGATGAAAATTTAATTTTACATTAAACTTGGATCAGTGCTAAAAATGGAAAAGACAGAGTACTGTGAGATCATATTATAGAGAAATGTAAACTAGTAAGCAATATTAGGGATTAATTTCTTAAGAACATAATGATGAATCAAGACCTGAAGAGCAAATAGTAACTTGCGAGGAGAAGAGGAGCAATCAGTGCTCCCTTCAGAAAAACAGCATAGGTTAAAGCTCTGTTAAGGAGGAATAAGGGGAATTGTTGAAATTGAAGACGAATATACCTGAAATATAATGCAGCTGAAGTGGAGGCATACGGTAGAGGATGAGGAGGAGAGAAATATTACACAATTAGATTACAGAAGTAGGTGAGGGCAAAACATGAGAGACTCCTGGGCCATGGTAAGGAACTTGGTCCTTGTCCTAAGACTCATAAAAAGTGTTTTTAATGGAAAGTGGAAGGAATAGGGAAGTTTTGTTTGTTTTTGGTTTCTGTTTTGGTGACATGATCAGGTTTACTTTTAAGATAAAATATTTTATTCATAACATGAAATAAAATATATATTTTTAAAAATCTTCAGTGTGGAGAACAAAAAGAATATGTGAGAATTATTGTAGACGTAGCAATTAGGAAGTGGAAGTGGTAGAAATAAAAAGAAATGCTGCAAAAATGATAAAGACAACTTCTGGGAGTGGGAATTGCATAACTAGATGGAATAAGGTACCACTCACTGTGATTTTTTTTTTTTTTTTTTTTTTAATAAAAGAGGAGGATACATGGGGAAAACAATTGGTTCAGCATGGGGCATGCTAATCTTGATGAACTCCTGAAACATTAAAAAGTTTGTCCAAATAGGCTATTGGGAGCTCAGAAGAAATGTCTACCCCAAATATTGTGGTAAAAAATCTGAGGATGGTAATATGGTTTGGATGTTTGTTCTCTCCAAATCTCATGTTGAAATATAATCCCCACTTTTGGAAGTGGGACCTGGTGGGAGGTGTTTGGATCATGGGAACAGATCCTTCATGAATGGTTTGGTGCTATTTTCGTGGTAATTAGTGAGTTTTCCTTCCATGAGTTCACAGGAAAGCTGGTTTTTAAACAGCCTAGCACCTCCTCCCTCTCTCTGTGACTCATGCTCTTTCCATGTGAGTCACCTGATCCCGCTTCCCCTTCTGCCATGATTGGAAGCTTCCTGAGGCCTCAGCAGAAGCAGATGTCAGCACCTTTCTTCCTGTACAGCCCGCAGAACTGTGGGTTAGCTAAATCTCTTTTCTTTATACATTACTCAGCCTCAGGTGTTTCTTTATAGCATTGCAAGACTAGACTAATGCAGGTGGAGAATATCATCTACAGAGAGATCATTGAGTAAGGGGAAAGAGGGCATAGGAGTAAAGCTTGGGGAGTTCCATTAATTACTACATAGATGAGGATGAGTCTGCGAAGAAGAATGATAATCATCCAGAGAAGCAGAATAAAAATCATAATCATGAAGCATCATGGAAATCAAAGGAATGAGTGTTTTAATAACACTGTCAGCGCCTCTGAAAGATCAAATAATGTAAGTCCTGAAAATTAATGGGGTTAAAGGAGATTAATAGTATGGAAGTCACAAGTGGCAGAATGAGAATGGTTTTTAATGGAATGATGAGGGTAGGTGTCAGGCTACACTGAATTAAGGATAAAATCATAGGTGAAGAATGGGTATAAAGTATAATTATAATAATATACTGTAATAAGAATAAGGGAAATAATATACTGTAATAAGAATAAAGGGAAAATGAGAGAGATGGGGTGGCAATTGAAGACAAATATGAATTTCAGAGAGGGATTTTTATTTTTTATTTGCTTGATTTTATAATTGTAGAGCTTCAAGGTTATTTATAAGCTGATGTAAAAATTCAGATTATAGAGAGTTGTTAAATATACAGGAACATAATTGAAGGGATTTTGTGACATTAAAAAAATTAAGATGAAAGTTGATTATAAGCATAACATGAGATACAACCAGTAAATATCGAAAACAAACGAAACAAAACAGGAGCACATCTTTTAATATAAGGGTGATAGTGGTAGGGACAGGAGGCAGGAAAATTCTGGGCAGAAGAGGGCGGGTCCCTGGCAAGGGCTCCATCCTTGAGCTGACAACCCTGAGACCATGGCCCAAAGTGAGAACTTACATCCTTGTTTTCCCACTTGAATGTTGCTTTTTCCAAAACCACCCATGGCCCCACCCCACCCCATCCTGTGCCTATAAAAACCCCAGACACATCTGGCAGAGAGGAGAAGCAGCTGCACATTGAAGACTGTGGTTGGATACCGGAGAGTAGCAGCTTTACATCAGAGGGACAGCTTGATGGCATAACTTTGGAGAATAATCCAGCCAGAGATGGTTGGACTTTAGGGGAAGATTACCTTCCCGCCCCATCCCCTCTTCAGCTCCCCTCCCCACTGAGAGCCACCTCCATCAACAATAAAATCCCACACATTTACATCCTTCAATTTGTTCATGTGACCTCATTCCTCCTGGACGCCAGACAAGAACTCAAGAACCACGAGTGTGGATGTAAATGACCCTTTCTTTGCCCTTGCTGTCAAAAGGCAGTCACCTCACATGAAAAGGAAGAGGGTCCACTGAGCTGTTAATGCTTAAAACCATCTGCAGATGGCAGAACAACAAAAGCACTGTAACACTGCTTCTGGGGCTTCAGGGTGTTGGAGGCACCTCCCACAAGATGCTGTCACAGGCCCAGCACAGAATTGGCTCTTCTGGTGCCCAAAAGCACTTGCCCCAGCTCCTGTACCTGCTCACCTGCACCCCCTCTCATGAGGGGTGGAACATAATGAGTCCAAGTGAGAAGAGTTCACTCCTGCCAGTGCTGGAACGGCCAGCTCACTGCAGCACTTGTATGCTCCAGTACTCACCTCATTTGCTCACATGCTACCTTCTGCAAGGAGTTGAGAGCTGTGGGCTAAGTAAACAGGGCAACCCCTTTACGAGTCCCATGAAGGGATCAGGGAAATACCTGCTTCAATAGCCTCACTTGCTTTAGAACTGGACAGGTCATCAGTGGCCTGTGGGGTATGGAGAAAGTGTAGTGTAATATAGTGTAGTGTAGTGTAGTGTAGTGTAGTATAGTGTAGTGTAGTGTAGTGTAGTGGTTAGGATACAATCTCTCGACACAAACTGCCTAGTTTAAATCCCAGTTCTGCCACTTACTCAGTATGTGATTCAAGCCAAACATAACCTCTTCATGCCAGAATTACCTTTCCAGAAAAAGGGAAGTTATAATAGCATGTACTGTATATGGTCATTTTGAAGCTTATATATAATATATATACACATATATATGCACATATATACATATATATACTTTTTTAAAGTATCCAGTAATATGATAGTAAGCTTAATAAATAAACATTAGAAATTACAATATGAGTAACATTATCCTGAAATTTTCAGTAGGACAATTCTGTGTGACATAAACTAATGTTTATTTTGGTCTTTTTTTGTTTTTCAACTAGGTTTCTCTTGTCCATATTTGGGAAATGGAGGTAGCTACATATATCATCCACATTCCATACATTAATGCCTCACATAAGAATTTTAAGATCTTCTGAAATCCCACCAAGCACACTACAACAATCCATTTCATTTACTCTGTGCATCTGTACAGATTGCTAGTTTATGCCAGGCATTATACTAATAAAATAAAAATGGATATGACACAGCCCCTTCCTTGAGTTGCAAAATGAGGGAGACACAGACATATTCGGAAAAAAAAAATAGCAAAATTTAAAAAAGAAAAAAGATTCTGTGGGAACATGATGAGTTGAGGACCCCAAGTGGAGAGAGAGTGGCCATCTGCAGTAGTTTCTTTGCTGGACAAGTCAGGTCTGCAGCATAGTACTGCTGATTCTGGCTTAGTTGGATGGGTAACAACTTGTCTGCATGCTGTGAAGCACAGATCCAACAGAGACCTGAAAGTGGTATGAAATTGTGAAGCCAGATAAACTAAAACCAGATCTCTCAGTCCTGACTGTGCATTAGAATTATCTGGAGAGCTTTTTAAAGTATTCATGTTTCAGTCTTCCACCAGAATAATTAAACCAGAATTCCAGGGATGTGAGGTCAGACATCAGTATTTTTCTTTTTTTCTTTCTTTTTTTTTTTTTTTCCAGACAGATTCTCACTCTGTCACCCAGGCTGAAGTGCAGTGGTGCAATTTCAGCTCACTGCAACCTCCACCTCCCAGGTTCAAGTGATTCTCCTGCCTCAGTCTCCTGAGTAGCTGAGACTACAGGCACATGCCACCACGCTTGGCTAATTTTTTGTATTTTTAGTAGAGACAAGGTTTCACCATGTTAGCTAGGATGGCCTCTATCTCCTGACTTCGTGATCCACCCACTTCGGCCTCCCAAAGTGCTGGAATTACGCCCACCTCGGCCTCCCAAAGTGCTGGAATTACAGGCATGAACCACCGTGCTCAGCCCAGTATTTTTTCAATACAGTTGGAATTAATGGGCAGCGTGAGTAAAAAACCACTGCTCTAAAGTGTCAAGTCAAAGGAGAAAGGCACAGAGGCAGAAAAAAAGCATGGGCATACCATAGATCCTAGCTACCCAAAGTGTGTTCCATGAACCAACAGTGTCAACGTCATCTTGGAGCTCATAGAAATGCATAATCTTAAGGCTCACCCTACTATGTTCTACAGTTTCACAAGTTTCTCTACAGTTCCTTTGCACATCAAAATTTGAGAAGCTCTGCCATAGATTTTTGATAATTTCAATCACCTCCTATCTGTTCGTCCTGCTTCTACCCTTACTGTCTGGAGTTTATATTGGTGAGCTTATATTGCTGAGGACTAAGTATCTGTAATATCTGAGCTTACTTGAATTGCGATAAAAAGAATTGTCTAGACTCCCATTAAAGGAACAAAACTACATACTGCTGAGAACAGATATCAGGAAGCAGACAATGTTGAACCAGAAATCATGGGTGGAGAAACTGCCCTGTAAATGCTGAACCTAAAAAGATTGCCACATTTCAACAGCCTAAGACCAGGACTTCTTTTTTAAATCACAGCAGCCATCTTGGCAATAAGCACAGTTGCAACTAAAGTTCTATTCTCCTCTTCTGTCTCCAGGCCTTCTTATCAAGATGACAAATTGTAACCCATACTAGGACAATCAAAAATACATCTAATATTCTTTTGACTTATTATTGGATTGGTACTAAAGTACAGTAATGTACTTGGGTATGAAGGAAGATCTACTGCAGAAGCATCGCTTTATTTATTAGAGGACCTGATGCTGAAATGAAAGACCTCTTCAAGAACTGGGTTCCTGTCAACGAAATGGGAAAAGAGCTTGAAAATAATTGTCTTTGGAATTGGTGTTTTACACTGATAAAATTTTTCTAACTTTAAGACCATAGCAAATCCATACTTTATTGAGTAATAAACCTGAAACCAAAAATAGCAGAAATTTCTATTGTTCTAAACCACAGAATTCAAATACTCATCTATTTCTATCAAAAATTAGAGAGTTCAGAAGATTCTAGAATGTATCAACTAAAAGCAATATTTTAAAACACAATGTTTTCTTGCTATTTAGCTCTTAATCATCTACAAAACTTTAAAACATATTTTCCCACTTAATCCCTACAATGACCCTGTAGAAAATGAATTACTTTATCAAGTTTTTTCTGGAAAAAATAATTTGAGATTCAGAACACACCTGGGGTTAAACAAAATCACAAAACAGTTTTCGTTAGATCCATATCCGTGCTAAATCTATATCAGAACCAAACCATTTGACACCAAATTTTCAAACCCACTCCATATCATTAAATGATCTCTCTAATGCTTTGATTAATCACATTCTTGAGAATTGGGAACCTTTCTGTCATTTCTATTGCTCAAGCAGTTTGAAAAAAAGCACCAGAGTTTCTGATCAACTGGCTCCTATATTTTGCCACTGGCAAAGAGTTCCCAACTTCATTCTCCCAATTCCCTTAAGAAGGGAAAAAGCAGTGTCCTCAAAGCATAATCCCAATTCCATTCAAAGGAAATAGTATTTTGTTTGTTGCTTATTGACAGAGCCCCAGTGCCTTCTCAAATCAAATTGATTTCCAAACAAATCAGAGTAGCTTTTGTTTACAGCAATGAACGCTGTGCAAAGAGAGAGTCCCTCTTGGTCCTGCGTTAGATTTCAAGCAATTAGTCAGTCACAGTCAGGATTTATGGTACTGTTTTAGTCACCAGCTATAAATATAGAAGAGGTCTATTTTTCTTGTTGTTGTGATTGTTTGTTTGTTTGTTCTTATTTGAATCGAGCACTGATTAGCATAGAAAAATCAGCTCATAAAATGAATGCCAACATTTAAACAACAATTATGGAGATGCAATTAAAACTTAATGTTGGGAGATTTTTCTACCCTACAGGAGAACATCTGCCCAACAGCCAGGTGGGCACACGTGAATGGTGTAAAAGCAAGACAGCCTGCTAACCTAATCTTCAGGGGAGAAATCTATATTATGTGAAGGTCACACTAGAGGGTTGTTTTGTCCTGAAAGGAGAGAGTGAGGCAAAGGCCAAATAATATGGACATATTTAAATTTTGAATCCATGAAAAGAATTAAAAGCCATCTCTGAGTATAAAAAGGGACAAATTAACATAATTATTCCATTTCCATCCAGTTAGAGAGCATCTGCACTGTATTTATGTGTGGATTCTTTCCCCACTTCTGGCTAAATCTTGTCAACTCATGGGAGGTATTCAGTCCCTACTCTTGACCTGAGGTTATCTTATTTTTCTTTTCTTTAATTTCTGTCCTTAATGATGTTAACTCATATTCTGTATCTTTACAAACTTCCTCACATTCTTTTTGGGATGGATAGAAAATCAGACAATCATCTTTCTTTTCGAAAAAAAAAATGTTTTCTGACAGACTGTCATCTCGTTTCTCTCTGTTACCTAAATCTAAGACTTTGCTATATATTTGTGCTGGTAATAAATCATGTGGGGACCTAAAAGATCCCAACTCAATTCTGTTGAGAGAATTACCCTAGAGAAGACACTATCCACCCAGAATACGCCTCTTGCTTGAAACATCTGGGGGCAGAAACCTCATCTTCTGTATTTACATATGCCCACCAACTAGCTCAGTGTTTAGTTCAATATAGCTCATTAGAATTTTTTTATTAAATTGAGGAATTGCAGGCAAAATGGTAAAATGTCTACTGCATGGTGTGTGCTCAAATAACCTGTCCTCAGGAAAATTTATGTGAAATAGTAACTTTCAGGTTGAGTTTCTGGGCGTCTTGAAACTCTGAAATTAGTGTGAACCGAAACTGTGAGATATGAAACTATTACTAAGGCATTGGTCTTTTTAATAAAAATTTTGGGCAGCAGCAAGGAGTAGGAAATATAATTTCTGATTGCATAGAAGTATTCCACACTGAGCTGGACAGAAATTCTGGCTTCTACACAGGAGAGTAATTAAATGCACAAGCTGACACACTCAGGTTTGAAATTAAGTTATACCATTTATTATTGTTGTTACTTTGGGCAAGTCATTGGAACCCTCCAAGATACACTTCCCTCACCTATGAATTGGAAGAAATAATAACACCTATACTATAGAGTTGTGGCTTAAGTGTTATATAGAGAAGAGCTTAGTAGGATGGTTACGCATGATAGGTATGCAGTAAATATTAGTGGTGCTGGTTTTCTCCTTGCTGAGTTTGCTCACAGGCTTAAGTCGCTTCATGGGTTTATCTTGCAGGACATTCCTTGCCCACACCCTTTGGCACATCATTTTATCTCTCTACTGCATCGTCCTCATTATCACACAAGTAGTCTGTAAAGGCCGGGCGCGGTGGCTCACGCCGGTAATCCCAACACTTTGGGAGGCTGAGGCGGGCGGATCATGAGGTCAGGAGATTGAGACCATCCTGGCTAACACAGTGAAACCCCGTCTCTACCAAAAAATAATAATAATAATAATAACTCTCATTTCTATATCTCTCCTCTAGCACCCTATGACCCCCTCTAGCTACTGTTCTACTTCACAGATGCCCTGTATAGTAAACTCCTGGACAGGATATGTGCTATCATACTGTTCACTTCCATACTTCCCTTTTTCTATTAGCCCACTTCCATTTGGCCTTCATCCCTATCACTCTGCAAAAGCCACGTTTCAAGGTAACTAATGCAACCCTCATCTTCTCAAATCCATTGGTCGATGTTCAGTCCTCATCTTATTTGACCTCTTGGAAACATTTGACACAGCTGGTTATTTCTTCTTTCTTAAACCCTTTAGTCACTTGGTTTCTGGGAAATTCCTTTCTTCTGGTGCTTCTCCTTCCTCATTAGCTGCTTCTCAGTTTTACTTGCTAGGAACTCCTCCTCTTCCCTAAATGTAAACTTCATCAGACCCCAGCCCTTTCCCTCTTGTCTCTACATATACTCATTCACAAAATAATTTTACCTGATTTCATAGCTTTAAATACATTTTGTTTGCTGATTTCTTCTGCATTTGTATGGCTATCATTGCCCTCTTCCCTGAGTTGCCACTAATACATTTAAGTGGCTCAGTATTTCTACTTAGGTTTCCAATAGGTATCTCAGCCTTATCATGTCTTGATTTTGCCCTGAAGCTTCACCCAAGTTTTTTCAGTAGAGAGCATCACTTTTCACCCATTTGCTTAGGGAAAGGGAAAAAATAACTTAAAGCACAAACTCTTTATTGTGTTCTCCTTCTTTCTCAGGCATCATCTTATTGATTCAGCACCACCCACATTGACCATCTTGCTGATCCTTAACTTATATAAAATAGTTTATCTCAGGGTCATGATCTTTGATAATCCTTCATCTTTGATGGTCCTTTTGCCTTCCTGAGATGACTTTTTTCTATATCTTCACAAGTTGTGCTCCTTCAATCATTCTAAATGTCACTTCTTCAGATAGGTCTTTCCTGAACACCTTATCAAATAAGGAATCCACCATCCTTTATTTCCCCTAACCATCTTACAATTTGTTGCATAGCTTTATTTTATCTTTTTAAAAATTTTTGGTAATTATATGATTAGTGTGGTATTCATTTGCTTCTTGAGCATCTCACTCACTGAACTGGAAATGACAAAGCAAAAGTTGCTGCCTAGACACTCAAAGGAGGACAGTACTCCCAAAAGACTCAAGCCAGTGAACAAAGACATAAGAAGTTGGAGGCGTCTCTTCAGCCTAGGACACTGAGCTCCCTCTTTTTTTTTTTTTTTTTTTTTTTTTTTTTTTTGGCTGCTTCCTTTGAACAAACGACTCAGGTATTGACTGTGAACTTAAAGCAACCCACACACTAACACACTATTCCCTTATATATATATGTATACTGCTAGTTGCCTTGTTTCCTTTCTCTCTGCCCTCCCCCACCTGCCGGCCTCCCTTCTCTCTCTCTGTCTGTCTCTCTCTGTCTGTATTTCTCTCTGCCTCTTTATTTCTGCTTCACATGACTCAGGGATGGAGGACTGCTCTTTCTACTTGACTCACTGCACCCTCCCTGCCCAAGAGCTGCAAGTAATAAACCCTTGAATGTCTTTTATATAGTGTTGGTATTAATTTTGCACCTTCCATCAGAAGAACTAGGGGCTACCTTAAACCAGGTGTCCCCTTAAATGCTGGAGTGAACACAAGGTCAGCCTCCCAGTGCCAGACTGATAGGCAAATACAAACCGGACATGGGTCAGACAAGAGCCACAAGGATGTTTGCCCAGTATAAACAAGTTTCTATGTGAGGGGCCCCTGATCACAGGTGAGACAAGTAGGCATTAATGCAAGGTAGAAGGAGTATTCCATGAAAGGCACACTGTAAACAGCCACCTTCATCTTCCTATCATTTCCCATTACAGCAGGTGTTCCAGCTGCTCTGGAACTGGAACCCCGATTTAGTTGGGGGCTCTAAAAACACTCACCTACCAGAATTTAAACTCAATTAGACTAAGACTTTTGTCCATTTCTTCACTGTGTCCCCAGCTCCCTGATTAAAATAATTCTCCAAAAGTATTTGTTAAATGAGTGAACAGATGGGACTTAAGGAAGAATCTCATTCATACTCAGGCTTTTGAAAGTCATATACAGAAAATGTATATTCTATATATTTAAAACCTTGGTATTTTCATTTGTATCCTCAAAGTTCTCAGACACTGAAACACCCCTGAAAGCAGAAGTGCAAAATTAGTAGCTCTGGCCCTGCATTTACTATTTGAGTCCTGAAGAAAAAGTCACTTAAACTAGCAACTAAATTACTCAAGTTGTAAAATGGCAATGATGACACCTGCCATCACTAACCTAGAGAATTGTCAAATGAGGAAAAATGTCATCATTGATCGTGCACCTACTATATATCAGGCATTTTATGTCTCTCGCACTTGTCTTTTCTGAATTATTACAATGACTTTGTAACTTATTTCATTGACTTCACCCAAGTAATCCATTAAAAATGGCTTTGGAATAATTATAAAAATATAAACCTTATATTATTACTCCTAATGACCAGGCCACTTTCCTGTAGCTCTCCATTGAGTAGGTAATGTAGCCAAAATTCCTTTCAGTTCCAAAGACAACCTTTATGTTCTGGCTCCTGCCTGATTCTCCTTAATTTCCTCCAGCTCAACTTCTGTCACCTGAAGTTCTCAAAATATCACCCACTTGCTGGTCCCTAAATAAAACAAGCTGTTTCTGTCTATTTAATTCTGTATTTTCTGTGTCTTCTCCTTGGATTTCCTCTCCATCCTTTGTCTACCTGTCAAACTCCCAGAAGTAGGTAATCACTTGCGTGAAGTCTACACCAGAACATCCCCAAACCTCCATAACAGTTAATCACCTTATATTATTTCTAGATCTTTTTATGCAATCATCATCCTTAATACATTGTACTGTTTTTTGATTGCCATCTATTCTACACGTTCCTTAAAGGCTATAAGCAATTCTAGTCATCTTTATATCTTCAGATAGTAAGCACACAGTAAATGCTCTATAAACGTTTGTTGGAAGAATTAATTTCCTCATATAATCTTATAACTTTATTCTATTAGGTTGGTGTTACTACTCCGATGTTCATCAAAGAACGTTATACAGATGTGCCATTAATATTGTCTAATTTTATAAATATGTAAGATTAATTTAAACTTTATGCATATCTAAGTGTGAGCCTTTGTACTTTTTTATATACAGTAGTATTCAGTGATTTCCCCTTGGGTCAAAATAGTACTCAGTAGGTTTTTCAAACCATGCATATCAGCTTTATGCAATTATAAAAGTGCTAGAAGTGCTTCCCATATACTAACGATACTAAAATATTAAAATATTCTAGTATAATATTAAAATATTCTAGTATAATATTAAAATATTCTTATTTTGCCTCCCCATTTCTTCCATAGTCTTTTCTAAAGAATGTCTGGAGTCTTTTGAAATCATTAAGTCCCACATTCATTTATTGACACTAATTAAGACAAAGAATGAAGATAATTGATTGGGAGGAGCCAGGGCTGCATTTATTTACACAAGAAAGGCAGTGTAGAAAGAGTGGTCAGAGTTTGATGAGTGATAGGAGACATGAGGAGCAATGAGAGAGATGGAGAACAGGATTTGGAATAAGTGACTCTTGAGAAGACAAGTGGGAACGGAAATGCTTGAAGAGTATTTGGGGGAAATTTCCCTGTGTTTTATGTCACAAAGTCTTTTATGCTGCTTCTCCAAAGGAAACAAAATTGCATTTTATTTCAAGGCTTTAGGAATCAACACGGTAACTTTTAAAACACTAGACCACAGAGAAACAGACCTGAAAAAGTAGGAACAGAAGGCCCAGAATTACTTACTTTATATTGGAAACACTGAGCCACATGATTTCTCCACTATCAGGCTGTGTGTGTGTGTGTGTGTGTGTGTGTGCACGCACGCGTGTGTGTCTGTACACATTTATATATAATGTTAAATGTACTTATACTTAATTATAAATAAATACAATATGCATATTATATTTATTTATTTTATTTTAACAAGAAAAGTCCAGTATAGATACATTGAACTCACAAGACTATATATACTAAAATTGACTACAAAATGCTCTGGTCCAAATATAGCACAGCCTATCATTTCTTGCTAATAACTCTATTTATTCATTTGACCTATATTTATTAAAAATTTAAATCTGCAAGAACCCATATAGGATAGTGAAAAATCGCCTCCTTCACCCCTCACCCCAAAGCTCACACCAGTATGCACACACACACACACACACACACGCATTCTCACACATTCCCACTCACACACACATCCAAACACAGGCTTAAGAAGAAAGAGGGTGATGAACAAGTTTTACAATGAAAATTAAATTCTGGAGAACTGAGTGTTGAGAATTCATATGAAAGAATATAAGATAGAACCTAATATAGAGGAGATAAAATTTTGGGGGCAAACCCAAATATCCAGAATGGGAATCAAGGTCTGATATGTGATCTGATAGAAGGCTTGACACAGGAATAACATGGGGAAGAAGAAGGAAGAAAGAAGATGAAAGAGGAAGAGGAAGAAGAAGAGGAGGAGGAGGAGATGGGGAGGAGCAGGAGGAGATAGGGAAGGAGGAAAAAGAAAGAGGAAGAAGAAGAGCCGAGATGAGCGAATCATGAGGTCAGGAGATCGAGACCATCCTGGCCAACATAGTGAAATCCCGTCTCTACTAAAATACAAAAAATTAGCCAGGTGTGGTTGTACATACCTGTAGTCCCAACTACTCAGGAGGTTGAGGCAGGGGAATCACTTGAACCCGGGAGGTGGAGGCTGCAGTGAACTGAGATCACACCCACTGCACTCCAACCTGGGTGACTGAGCAAGACTCTGTCTCACAAAAAAAAAAAAAAAAAAAAAAAAAAGAAGAAGAAGAAGAAGAAGGAGGAGGAGGAGAAAGGGAAAACATACTGGGAACAAGTAGTTGGTGGAAGAAAAGGGGGATACTGAACGACTGCCTCAATGCTCAATGACGCAACAGGAATACAACTATTAGGTGAGTTTGGCTGGTTATGAGCAGAGAGTCAACCCAAGTACATGGCTGTTTAATACTAACAAAGAGTCCTCAGTATATTATATTCCAAAGTGGAAGATAAAGCAGATTATAATAATAATAATCATTATGCTTTGTAGCTATTACATGCTTATTTATTATTGCTTCTCAGGAATTTTATCAGATACTTCAGTATGAATTGTCCCACTCAAACTTTATAACAACACTGTGAGTAGTTAATATTATTTTGCCCATTTTCACATGGGGGAACTTCAGAGATGATAAATAAGTTATTCAAGTCATTCATGTAGTAGATGAGACTCTAGAAAGAAAAAAAAACTGTAATACACAAGCCCCCATTCAAAAACAGCATGAGGTAACCACTACCAAGTACTGTAAAGAAAAAACAAAATGTGGGCAGAGATACTATTATAATCAGAGGTGTCCTGAGATCATTTAGCAGGCTGACACTGATTTGGGCTATGAAGAATGAACAGTAACAGTCATTCTCATTTCAGTTAATATAAACATTATTATTCTCATTACTAGCTCTGGACAATTAATTAGAAATTATTTTTGATAACACACTATCTTCCATACCCCACATCTATTCTGTCAACCCATATTACCCCCTTTATTTTTGAAACATACCCAGCTATATCAATTTGCTGCTATAATGGAGGATTGTGTAGCAGACTAAGGCTCTCATCAAAATAAACTAGAAAGTCAAGCTAAAAATTACAAGCAAATCAACACACACATACACACACACACACACACACACACACACAGTTGAATGTGATAAGGACATGCCAAGGTAATAAAGACTTGAGAAGTTAAGATCTTTGAAAGAGGAAAGTCACACAGAGGTGGGCTAACAGTCTGCATACTCATTTTCTTCTTGGGATATTTGCCTATTTGTGGCCATATCAATGTCCTTCATAAATAGAGAAGTCAGCAGAGTTTTTAGCTATATGATAGAGATTTGAAGATGGGAATTGGGGTCTGGATTTTCAAAGACAGCCAGAACCTGATGGGCTAGTACCCTAGACAGAAAAAAAAAAAAAAGGAATAAGGAAAAAAGGCTAACACTCAGTTCTTTTCCACTTAAGCTATTTGCCTATTTCTTAAGCTATTTAGAGATAAAAGCTAAGAAGTTAAGCAGAAAGCAGCTTAAAATAAAGCAAAATTTTAAGCAACCTCAAAGAGCTTAGCAGAGACAAATGAGGTACTAGACCTTCCAAGAAATAAGAGCCCTTAAAAATACCAGAGATCATCATTTAGGGTCCTAGAGAGACACAACCTAGGCAGGAGCAAACTATAGATAGATAGGGTTGGTTTTTTTTTTTTTTTTCAGTCAAAAATGAATAGCATACCAAAGAAGAGGAAAAAAAGAAAAAAAAACACACATTAGAAACAGACCTATGGATGGAATTATCAGAGATTTTAAAATTATGATTAATATCAACAATAAAATAGATGACAATAAGTAGTATTTCACAGAGAACTGGAATCTATAAACATAATCAAATTTAAACTCTCAAAATAAAAAAGTAAAATAACTAGAATTAATTAAGAATTGAATTGATGGATTTTTACCACAGATTGAATATAATGAAAGAGACATTTATTGAAGTAAGAGATCAGAAGGAAATATTCATGCTGAAGAAAAGGGACCAAACAGAATAGAAAATACCAAAAAGAGAGTATAATAAATTTATGAAACAGAGCGGTTCCAGAATGGGATAAGGTAGCAAATGCAGGAGATATAATATTTAAATATAATGACCAAAAATCTTCAAAAACTGATAAGAAGACATTAATATATTGAACACAAGGGCAACTATATAAGTAACAAGCAAGATAAATACAAGTAAGTAATTCCTAGTTATAACAGAGTACAAATACTAAGATATAAAGACCAAATTTAATAAAAGCAAACTACATAAAATAAAAGATATAATACTTTAAGGGATCAATAGTAAGATTTACCACTGATTTCTCACAGAAACATGTAAGCCAGGACACAACAAAATGACGGACTTTAAATATTTAAAATATGACTCTCAATTTATCTTATAATCAGTGAAAATGTCCTTCAAAAGTAATAGTGAAATAGACATTTCCAGAAAAACAAAAACTGAGATAATTTGTAGCCATTATACGCACTCTAAGAGAAGTACTAAGGGGAGCATATTCAAGTATAAGAAGAAATACTAAAGCAGTAAGAAAATTAAGTCCAGATGGAAATATGAACATGAAGGGAGGATTACATAATGATAGAAAGGGTTAGTATCTAAGTAAATCCAAATAGATATTACCGTCTTAAAGAATAATACTACAAATATTTGTAGAATTAAAATGCATGATGATAGTAACAGAAAAGCAAAAGGAAGGTACAAAGAGTTAAAGTGCTCTAAGGTCCTAGAAAATGTATTCACTTGCATTAAATTATAATAAGTCAAAAATGACTGCTGTAACGTCTCAGATAAGCACAAATTAATAGTAAATTATTTAGTATAAATAGCAATGAGATGTATAAATAACAAGGAGAAATAAAGCGATAAAATATTTAATCCAAGAAAAGGCAGGAGGTGAAATAAAATGAAACATTATACATGTAAGAACATTTTTAAAAAATAGTAAGATAGTAAATATAAAGCCAAATATATTAGCACTTATTTTGAAAGTAAATGTCTCACCAAATGGCAATGACCAAGAAAACGTGGAAAATAATAGTGGGGGTTGAGAATGTGAAAGAACTGGAATAGTCATACATGGCTGGTGAGAATGTAAAACAGTGCAGCTGTTGTAGAAAAAAATGTTTGGCAGTTCCTCAAAAAGTTAAACAGAATTACCATCATCCAGCAAGTTCACTCCTAGGTGTACACACCAAATAATTGAAAACAGGTATTCAAACAAATACTTGTATGTCAACATTCCTAGCAGCACTACTCAAAATGGCCAAAAGGCAACCCAATTCATAACAGCCAAAACAATACAAATGTCTATCAGCTAATGAGTGGATGAATGTGGTATATCTATGCAGTGGAATATTATTAAGACATAAAAAAGGAATGGAGTACTGACACCTGCCACATTATAGATGAATCTTGATAATGTGATGTGAAGCAAAAATGTCTGACACAAAAGGTCATATATTATTTCATTTATATAAAATATCCAGAATTGATAAATTCATAAGTATAGAAAGAAGATGTAGTGGTTGCCAGTGTTTCTGGGGACAGAAAAATGGGGAACAAGTGCTTAATGTTTAGGGGGTTTTCTTTGAGGGTGGTAAAAATGGAGACTAAATTGTGGTGACAGCTTTACAACTTTGTGAATGTATTAAATGCATTTAACTGTATACTTTAAAATGGTAAATTTTATGTTGTGAATCTCACTCAATAAAATATTTAAGTAAACAGACTATTTCAATTAAAAGAAAAAATTTCAGACTAGATAGTAAACCCCAACTATATGCAGCCTATAATAAACATAATTTAAAAGTCACAATATAGAATGGCTTTAAGTAAAACAATGGAAAAGTGATTCCATCAAGTCACTAACAGAAATAAATCCTCAACAGCTTTACTAATATATCAGACAATACATATTTAAGGAAAAAAAAGCATAGTGAAGGCATTTCTTAATGATAAAATAATTATTTGGAAAATAGAACAATTCTAGATTTGCTTGTACTAATAACATGCATTCAAAAAATATAAATGTTGAGTTCACTAAAAGGAGATAACAGGCAAATCCATAACCAGAAAGGGCCCCTGGATTTATTGGGCTTTATTGATGATCCACCCAGACTCTCTTTACCAGGTTGTTAAATGCATTCTCTAGCTACTATACATGCTGGCTGTTCTCTGTGCCCCTTCTATAGAGGGTCTTTAGCCCAAAGGATGGTTAGTTACCTGGGAAACTAGACTCCCAACCCCTGCAGCAGCCCACAATCAGTGGGCTGGTGTTTTGCCTCAAGGTAGTGCTTACTTTATGTTGCAATTCATGCTATTGATCTCCTCATGGGATCAGGGAGAAGGCAGTTCCTGCTGATATTACACCCTTGCTTGGCTTCTTGCACTTACCATACACTACTTCCCTCATTCTCAACAAATCACCTTCCCAAGAATCCCCATTGTAGACTTGGGATCTATGGAATCTAACTGAAGACAGAGTTTACAGGCTTTTGTCAGTAACTGATAGGAGACCTGGATAAAAGAATAACGATATTTGAAAGACATAGAAAATACAAATAACAAAATGGACTTAATTGATGTTTGTGGAAGAGTGTACCCCACAATAAGAGGATACATTATCTTCAAGCATACATGGAGTATTTATCAAAATTGACATATAATACGTCAAAAAGTAAACTTCAAAGAAATTTAAAGTATGGAAATTTAAAAAACTATATGTTCTGATCACATCAAAATTAAGCTAAAATGAAAAATAACTAGAAAGTATTCAAGTGTTGGTAACTTGAGCAGTGCATGTCTGAATAACTCCAAGCTCAAAGAAAATATCACAGTGCAATTTTGAAAGTGCTTTAAACTGAATGATAATGAAAATACACCATACAACTTTTGCAGAATGAAATGTAGAGTGCATATAGAAGAAAATGTCAAAACTTAAATGCATATCTTAGAAAAAGTGAAAATTGGTGACTTAACTATCCAGAAGTTAGGAAAAACTCTTACTGCAGAAAATAGAAAAAAAAGAGAGAAAAACAAAAGAGAAAATATAACCCAAGCAAAGTAGAGGAAAGTAAGAATAACAGAAATAACATAAGAAAAAAAAATGTTGAATAAAGAAAATTCACAAAGCTAAAAGCTGTTGCTATGAATGGACGAATAAATGTGAAAATCTTCTGTCAAAACTAATGAAAAAAAAATAAGAGGAAACAGAAATTATTAAATCAAGAATGAAAAAGATGATATCATATGGATTTTATGGACACCACTTTACACCATGAAGTTAACAATTTAGATAAACTAGAAAAACAAAATTTTGTATTACTGAAAAGTCAAGAAATAGAAAATATAAATAATCTTATATTTTTTAAAGCAATTGAGACTGTAATTAAAAACCCTCTCATCCTATAATCATTGCACCTAGAGAAACTGGTGAATTGTCTGGTGGTCTCTAATAGGCTGACCAAATAATTTATTACACAAACCAGGATACACTGGGGCATGAAAAAGAGACTATTATTATTTTTATTATTATCTTATAAGGCAGGGTCTTATTCTGTCAACCAAGCTGGAATGCAGAGGTCTGATCATTGCTCACTGTAGTAATGACCTCCTGGGCTCAAGGGATCCTTTGACCTCAGCCTCCAGAGTAGCTGGGGCTACAGGCATGTACCACTACATCAGGATAAAAATGTGCTATTAATAATTTGTTTGGAAAATAGACACAAACCAGGACTGTTGCAAATAACTGGGGCTTTGGCTACTACATCTGAAAGGCCCTACGTAACCTTGTTCTGCTCTTCCTTATGCACTGCACTTCAGCCTGTTTGGCCTCCCTAGTGACCCTGGAGCACACCAAGCATGCTTCTGCCTGGGAGCATTTGCACTGGTATTGCCTCTGCCCTTAACAGCATTTCTGTTAGATATCTTGGTGGCTTGCTCTTTGCTTCTTTCAGGTTTCCTGTTAAATGATACCTTATCAGAGTTGCCTTCCCTGACTACACACTCCAACCCATCTCATTTTCTATCACCTAAACTTTCTTCAGTATTCTTATTGCATCTAGTAGATGAAGTAACTTTGAGATCATAATCCACAGTTCGATTTACAAAGCGTGAACAGTTACCCAGGAAGAGGATGTTGGTACTGGCATAATGAGAACTTTGAAAGCTTCAAACTGGTTTGCATACAGTTTAGTCAAAACTGTGGTGCCTCTGACAGTTTTTGACGAGCAACTGAAATGATGGAAGAGTGCTTTAGGAAGATTAACAAGGTAAACGTGTGTCAGTGGAGCCCTGGGCTCTGAGTACCTAGACCAGTTCCTCAAAAATAGAGTTCTGGAATTGTACTCTAATGTGGAATTGTCACACATTTGATTTCAAATATAGTTTATGCCCTTTCAGTTCTCCTGCCTTCTGGTTAGAGAATCTGGATATTAACATTGGTCTCAATATGCCTGAGTCCACCACATCCAATAGCAGTAACTAATAAAGGGCCATAGGATCCATAGGACCCCTTCCAATGAAGCCAGCCCTCTACAGCTGGGCAGATCCTCCAATACAGTTTCTGCTGTTACACCTTCCTCCCCTCTTCCATATTCAACAATATGGTGGTCCCAGAGTGCCTTGCCACTGAACCAGCTTGAATTAAACCAGACGTAACAGAGCTTGGCAACATTTTGAAATGAAAGAACAGGGAAAGGGAGAATCATGAAGAATATCAAATTTTCAATCCTGAGTAATGGGAAGGGTAATCATTCATTTGTATGAGTGGGAGAACAAGAGAAAAACTGATTATTTCAGTTTAAAGCATGCTGATTTTGAGGACATGGCAGAACCTTCAGGAAAAATATCTAGAAGATGCCTAGGAATGTGGGGTTCAAAAATAGGAAGTAAGTCTGTGTGTGGGACTCAGATTTGGAGATCATTTGTATCAATGTGATATTTGAAGCTGAGAAAGCAATGGAGATAATTGGAAAGGAAAAGTAGGAAGGAGTAAGCCATTTTTTGTGATATGAGACTGATTTAATCAGGATGATGAGGAAACCAAGTAACGATGAAGTGTTCTAACTAAAAAAGATCTATATATTTTTAAAGGAGAAGAAGACTTCATTTCTTATAAGGCATTACTGCCTGTAAGGTGACTATCCTGCAGACTTGGAAGTGTGTCTGTGGCCAAGACCAGAGACAGGTACTTTGAACGAGGAGGGGATGGAGTAGGAACTTTATGTTAAATGGGTTGGCTAAACATACATATTCAACAGGTTATAGGAGGAGCTATAAATGTTCATTAAGGTGGTCCCAACACATGCATATAAAACAAACATGCATGTAACATATGGCCCATGTTCACTTTGGGTGGAGGCTTAACATTTAAATTTATTACAGTTAGGCCTTATATGTCCAAAGGGTTTTTCAGGACATGGAAGCACACAAGTGCGTGACCTCTGTAAACCCGCTACAACCAGACCTTGGTCTCTGGCCTTTTTTTATTTTTTTTGAGATGGAGTTTTGCTCTTGTTGCCCAGGCTAGAGTGCAACAAGAGCAATGTGATCTCAGCTCACTGCAACCTCCGCCTCCCGGGTTCAAGCAATTCTCCTTCCTCAGCCTCCCGAGTAGCTGGGATTACAGGCATGCGCCACCATGCACAGCTAATTTTACATTTTTAGGAGAGATGGGGTTTCCCCATGTTGGTCAGGCTGGTCTTGAACTCCTGACCTCAGGTGATCTGCTTGCCTTGGCCTCTCAAAGTGCTGGGATTACAGGCGTGAGCCACTGTGCCCAGCCTCTAGTCTTCTTATCTGGAAGGAAGTCACTGAAATCAGTCTCTTGTCCCATAACAGCTACAGTTATAGCTGATAAAAAGGGTTTGGTTAGCACCTGTGAGCTGGAGTTGTTGTAATTGTTTTAAGATTGCTTATTTCAAGGTCAGTGCTTGTTTAGCTGCCAGAGAAAAAGAAAAACCTTATGGAAATTAGAACACATTATTTAACTACAGGGGTACATGACTTAACCCTTGCCTGGCATGGCCTTAGAACCTGTTCATAATTTTTTTTTTTTTTTTGAGATGGAGTGTTGCTCAGTCACCCAGGCTGGAGTGCAATGGTGCGATCTCCATTCACTGCAATCTCCCCTCCCGTGTTCAAGCAATTCTCCCGCCTCAGCTTGCCAAGTAGCTGGGATTACAGGTGCCTTCCACCACACCCAGCTAACTTTTGTATTTTTAGTAGAGACGGGGTTTCTCCATGTTGACCAGGCTGGTCTCGAACTCCTGACCTCAGGTGATCCACCCACCTCGGCCTCCCAAAGTGCTGGGATTACGGGTGTGAGCCACCATGCCCAGCCCGTGTTCATAATTTTGTATTTTATTGCTGCAAAGATTCTGTTGTTTCAGTCTTATGATCTCTATTTTAACATTAGTGCTGGTCAGTTGTTGTGTCTAAACCACAAAAGGAAGGGGGTATAATGAGGCATCTCTGATCTCCCTTCCCATCATGGTCAGGAACTCAGTTTCAAGATTTTTCTGTGGTCCCTTTGGCCAAGTCAGTGAAGGACTTAGGATTTTATTTTAGTGTACAAGAGAAAAGGGCAGGTCATTTTAATAGCATGTGAGTGGTGGATACGTGTAGACATTGGAGTAGAATATCTGGAAGAGCTGCTGTAAGGAAAATGAGTAGAATCATAAGAGAATAGCATGATCATCAGCTAAGAGGACCCAGGTGAGATCAATCCATAAGGGAAAGAGATGACATGGTTTTATGATTATACTTTGTGTAACTACCTCAGATAGGAGTAGACAAAGCAAGCAGTGGGAGCTTCTTCAAATTGTCATTTACCCCACAGGCTTAGAATTGATCTGGTATCTGCGGACTGACATAGACTACATGTGCTGTCCAGATGTAAGGCATTCTAGGGGATGAAGTAGCATTGAGCTGATAGCTCCATTGAGAAGTCCTGCCTTTTGTTCAAGTCCTGAAATAATCACCAAGGTCAATAAAAAAATCTAACTATAAACTGAGAGTGAGGAAGTAACAGAATCACAGAGTTTCAAAGCTGGTAGAACGATAACTCTAATCCTTCTGTAGATTTCTTAAGCTGTTGATTGGGTGACTGAATGACTCAATAGACCTTGAGCACAGACAATGTAGCAGGCACTGTCCTCAGCCCTGGCAATGCAGATGAGAAATGTAAGGTTCAGAGAGGTGAAGTAACTTAAAGGAAGTCTCACAGGAAATTTGTGACAAAATCATGAATCTTGCACCTGTTCTTCCACTCTTTGTCCATTTTCTCACATTTCTCTCTAAGTGCTAGTTTATTTTGCTCCCAAATACAGACTAATTTCTTTGGAAATAATTGGATATTGTGGCATTTTCTAATTTGTGCTGATTTTATAGCTTGCTTCATTTACTGAAAACCCCTTTTCTCCAAAATAATAGCATAAATGCAAATTTCTCTTGCTTATACATGATAAGCATGACAGAAATAAAGTCACCTGAGGTTTTGTTTTTTTTTTAAAAAAAAAAAACAACACTATGAAGACAAAGGCAGATAGTCCACATTAGAAATAAAATCATCTTCTTTTGCTATCAGATGTTCATTTAAATAGCATAAAATAGAAAACTGATTTTTTGAAGTTCTATTTTAGAAAGACATTCATTTCTCTCTAGCTGTGTCCTAAAAGTGAGAGTGGAGAACATTATTCTTTATACCTGAAACAAATAGAGAATGGCTGGTTTCATTTCACTAAGAGTCAATTCATGTGGGTTGACTCTATGAACAGTACAGGAAGGAAACCTCCTCATACAAAAACAATAGCAATATTTTATTACATACAATAGATTCTTTGGGAAGTAAGTGTTCCTGCTCAGTACAATTTAATAAATTTTCTCCACCCTGACAATTCTGCATCGTTCTATTGACAACTTGGTTACACTGTGAACTGCATTTCCCAGAACCCTTCCCTGTAAGGTTCTGGGTTAGGGACAGACAGAGTTGAATGATTCCTGGGAGGAAGAAGTAAAGCGACAGTCATTATTATGCTCTGAAGTGTATCGTTGTTAAAGGTAATGAGAGAAAGACACAGCGTGCTGGCAGATTTCAGTTCGGCTAGGTTCTCCTCTACTACACATCCAGCTCTTGTCTCAACTGCAATTCCTACAGTGGTAGGCATAATTCTAAGACAGATTCACAGTTTTTGCTCCATGGCATACTCTTCTTGAAAAATGTACTCCTCTTGAGTGTGGGTGGAAGCTGTGAATATGATAGAATATCACTCCCACATTTAGGCTCCTAATCAGTTGACTTTGAATTAATCAAAAGGAAGCTTATCTGAAGTGAGTCTGACATAATCATGGGAGCCTTTAAAATGCTGTGTCAAGAGGTTCACTTCTTACTCACCCCGAAGACACAGTCTCCGTTAGTTCTACAGGGACAATGAAATCAATTCTGCCAAGAATCACCTGAACTTAGAAAAGACCACAAGCCTCAGAAGGCACCCCTGGGCCTGGCTGACACCTTGATCATAGCCTTTTATTACCCTAAGGAGAGGAGTGGGCTAACATGTGCCCAGACCCCTGACCCATGGAAACTGTGAGATAATACGTGCTGTTTTAAACTGCTAAATTTAAGGTAAATTGTAATGTTAAAACAGAAAATGAATATATCTGCTCACTAAAAGAAATCTCAGGCCCACTATCAGATGCCTTGTTGCAAATTCACAGAGGCAGTAGCCAGGAAGAACAAATAACATTTGCAAACTTCTTTACCAGTCTCTCTTAAAGATCTTACTCTAACAATCAGATATGCCAGCTTCAATATTCCCTTGAAAGTTCCAGCTTTCCATCTCCTTCCACAATGGTTTAATGTCTAATTACTTGAATAACCTTCTCATTTTATAATAGTCATCACGCTCCTGCTTCCATGAATGAACCTTGACTGATACAGTTATTGGTACCAGAAGTGACACTAGGACAACAGAATCTTTTATTTTTATTTTTTTAAACTTTTATTTTAACTTCAAGCGTACATGTTCAGGTTTTTTACATAGGTAAACTTGTTTCATGGGGTTTGTTGTACAGATTATTTCATCACCCAGGTATTGAGCCTAGTTCTCATGAGTTATTTTTCCTGCTCTTCTCCTCCCTCCTCCCACTCTCCACCAGCAATCCCACTACTGGGTATATAATCAAAGAAATAGAAATCATTCTATTATAAAGATCCATGCATTCATATGTTCACTGCAACACTACTCACAACAGCAAAGACATGGAGTCAACTTAAATAATCATTAATAAGAGATTGGATAAAGAAAACATGGTACATATTCATCATGAAGTAGTATCTATTCATAAAAAAAAAGCATGAAGCCATGTCCTTTTCAGGGACATGGATGGAGCTGGAGGCCATCATCCGTAGAAACTAACACTGGAACAAAAAACCATATACAACATGTTCCCACTTATAAGTGGGAGCTAAATGATGATAATATACGGACACGGAGAGGGAACAGAATCTTTAGAATGGGTATCTAGAATTGGTTTTATGTCCTTATTAGACTTAAGAATATTAGTGACCTGGTCACTACTGTTAAAGAGCATACTGCTGGTCCAAGGCATTCAGTGACAAAACTATTTATATGTCTATGCACATCTGTCTTCAAGCATCCATATAAGGCAATTTTGGGGGTGACCAAGTGGTTGCTGCCATAAAAACTTCTAGTTTAAAAAAGGCATTTTGAAGTTAGTTGGTCAATTATAAGTTTATAAGAGAACTCAGAAAAAGAAACTGATGATCTTTTGGCTTTAAATTCTCACTAGAAGGTCCAGTACAAAAAAAATCATAAAGCTTGTATGCCTATCCTAAAAAGAAATCTTATCTCCTGTAACGACAGGGACAAGATTTTTGAAAATCAAACCAAAAGTCTAATCCTGTGCATGGCTAAAGTACAATTTAGATTGAATCTATAACCTCATAGGGCTTCTTATGATAGGGGATTGAGGCATTGACTGGGAAAAAACAAGATCTTGAAACTTTGGATGAAGACCTTTAATGGGTAGATTCTAATGAAGCTGAAAACATCACACCATGAAAATTTTGCGGAGCCTTCTTTTCCAGTAGAAGCAGACTTTGCCCCCTTGTCTGAGTAGACTAGTCTCTTGATAGCTAAAGGACATGCATTGGATTCCCCTGAGATAGTCACCTACAAGGGACTGCCAATCCCCTGTAGGACCCACTCCCACCATTCATTGCTTCCAAATTTATAACTGGATTAAAATCCTGGTAGGAAGCATGGGGTAAAATGCAAAACATGACCCATGAGAATGTCTCAGACACACCTAAATAAATGCAAGATTCTCCCAGTTTATATTGAATTAAAAACTATCAAATATTATGGAAATGAATCCTAAGGATGTTGGATCAGGATAGAATAATAGTTTGAATCAAGCTAAATGCGTTGGTATAAGTGCATGTAGCAAAAACTCCAGAGTTAGTGTGCTTGCTTGAATGGCCTAGAGTAGCAGTAATAGTATGCCTGAATGGTGAACTAAAACTTAGATCCAGACACAGCCTACAATGAATATAGTTGAAGTGCTGGGACTGACTTTTTATATGTAAAGAAAGGTATCCAAGTCTTAGAAATATCAGAGTTATGCACATAAATTTATTATGGAAGTCTCACTGAACTATGCCCTAACTTTCCTAACTCTGCTGTCCAGGAGAGTCTCGGAACTCTCCCTTCACCAGGGCTTTGAGAAACACACTAGAAAGGGAGCTCACACACACACTTGAACAGCTCTTTGGTGGCTATTCTCTGCAGGGCAGAAATGATACTAGGGGCTGCTGACATTGATCTGGACTCTCCAAATTCAGAAGGAATGATGTGATTTCACAATGGCAGAAGTAAAGTAGAAGCACTTATATACTACAAATAATGTGGACATACCAGTTAAAGTTCAATCACAAAAATAGAACCACTAGGTATGACATAGTATCTGAGATTTCTTATAGGAACTTGACCTTATGTGCTTAGAGAAGCTACTCAATTAGTTTAGGTTTAGTTGTTGCTTCTGTATCTCTTGTAGGGCCTAGACCAAGAGTAGAGAAGCTAAAGGAAAAGATCAAGTAGAAGCAGAAGAAACATCACTCTGGCTGCTGCCCCAGAAGATGTACATGCAAAGCCACAAATCAGAGATGAAAAGGAGGAGCTCAAGCCTGAGCTAGAGGAACTGTCATGAACATGAATTGAAAGGTCAGGCAAGAGTGTGCATGAGCTGCTACAGCACATGGTGCCCCAGGACTGGCCTTCTAAACATACACTACTATGGTTGCTTCCTCTGGTGTGCCTTCCAAATCTCATGCAAAATATTTCTAGAGAACACAAATACAAAACTATTTAAGAAACGGAATTCTGCAGAATAGTTCCTTTTATAATGATCAGAGACAAAGCA
Organism: Chlorocebus sabaeus; assembly: GCF_047675955.1. Lineage (NCBI taxonomy): Eukaryota > Metazoa > Chordata > Mammalia > Primates > Cercopithecidae > Chlorocebus > Chlorocebus sabaeus. Next base: position 45,962,409 of record NC_132919.1, read on the forward strand.
GTGTTTTTCACAATAATTGAAACCATTGAGATCTTTGGTCTCGGCTAATTGATTATGTTATCCTTGGGACTAAAGTAGAATGGCAGCAAATCAGAATCTAGCTTTTATCAGTGAGAAAAGCTCCAGGTCAAAGATAAATCTATCTTTCCTTGTCCAAATAGATTTGCAGCCCCGACTGGTTCCCAAACTTGAGCCAGTTTGCTGATCCAGACTTAGTTGAATGAAGATGAAGCCAGTGCCCCTTAGGAAAGAATCCTACTACACTGCCAAAATTTATACTTCAAATCTTTCTCCTTGTCTTCCTCAGTATGATGATTAACCATTTGTCAGGGTGATTTGAATAGAAGAGGGAATATCCAGACCTTTCAGGAATTATTAGACATTAGCTCTGAAATGGCACTTATTTCTTTTTTTTTTTTTTTTTTTTTTTTTTTTGAGGCGGAGTTTCGCTCTGTCGCCCAGGCTGGAGTGCAGTGGCCGGATCTCAGCTCACTGCAAGCTCCGCCTCCGGGGTTCACGCCATTCTCCTGCCTCAGCCTCCCGAGTAGCTGGGACTACAGGCGCCGCCACCACGCCCGGCTAGATTTTTGTATTTTTTGGTAGAGACGGGGTTTCACCGGGTTAGCCAGGATGGTCTCGATCTCCTGACCTCGTGATCCGCCCGTCTCGGCCTCCCAAAGTGCTGGGATTACAGGCTTGAGCCACCGCGCCCGGCAATGGCACTTATTTCTGAAGACCAAAAATATCACTGTGTGTGCTCTACCAGTCAGAGTAGGGGCTTATGGAGGTCATGTGAATATGAAGTTTTGACCTATGTCTATCTCACAATCAGTACTATGGATCTCCACCCCCAACCTATGTTTATCTTCTCTATTCCATAATGCAAAGTTGGTAGCCCAGAAACTGGCAGTCTCCACACTTGTTCCCAGACACATAAGGTGAAGTCTATTGTTATAGGAAAAGTCACACAGAAGCCATTAGAATGGACTCTGTTTACCAAAATAGTAAACCAATGCAATCATATTCTTGGAGAAATTAGAAATATCATTGCCACCATAAAGGTGTTATGAAATGAAAGAGTGGTAATCCAGACTACATGTCAATTCCACTTGCCTATCTGACCTGTGTGGAAGACAGATGGATTTTTAAAAATTAGCAGAGAATTACTGTAAAACTTAACTTGATGATAGACACAATTACAGCTGTTAGAGTAGATAAACGTATTCGCAGTACCTGGTACCCAGCTATTGTTCTGGTGAATGATACTTATACTTAATAGCATGGACCACTAAAATTAATTTCCTTTCAGTTGGCAAGGTCAGCCTTGTTCACTGCACTAGCTCAGGGTTATTTCAACTCTTAATCCCTACAGCATAATCTTGTCCACAGCATCGAACATTGCCTCTCCTTTCCTTACACTGGTCCATTTTATGGATGATATCACATAACATTGCTTGTGACCAAGAAACTCATTTTTAGGAAACAAAGTGCCTTGTACTTACAAAATTTACTAGTGTTACTATGTTCCCTAGCCCTGAAACAGTTAAATTTTAGAATGGGTTTTTGAAGATTTAGTGTGCTAGTTAAGTTGCAACACCTTGCAGGGCTGAGTTGATCACCTTCAAGATGTTGTAAATACTCTTTATCTGTGACCATGATGCTATTTTCCTTTGCAACCATATGGTCCTATTTCTCCTTAGCTGGTATTTACAGATGAGGGATTCAGTAGGTGGAAATGAGAGTAGCTAAACATTAGTGCTCCTAATGATCACCTAGCAAAAATTTTCCCCAAATTCCTAACTTCATGGGTTCTGCAGGTTTTCAAGTCTTCATTCCTAATGGAAGTAGGAGACTTCCACCAGGTGGCATAGCAATTATGTCATTAAACTCGTTGAAATGGCCGCCTGGTCATTTTGGTCTCCCTGAGTCAGCAAAACATTGAGCAAAGATAGGGCTGCTGTAGTGTTGAGGTGATTTATCCCGACTATCAGAAAGAAATTACATTGCTTCTACACAGTGGAAGTGGGGGAAAATCATGTCTAGAATGCAGGAGCTCCTCTGGTGCATCTCTTAATTGTCCCATGTCCTGTGGTCAAATTTAATGGAATACTACAAGAACTCCATGTAAAAATCAAGGTTTTGGTCATCCTCATGGACAAGAAAACATGACTAGCTGAAGTGCTTGCTGAAGGTAAAGGGAATATGGTACAGGTGTTGGAAGAAAGAAGTGATAACTGCCACCTATGATCATGTGAACAGCTGTCGAAAAATGAACTGTGCTATGAAGAGTACTTCTCTCATTGTGATGTGAGTATATTTATATACAGATATTAACTGATTCTTTTTGTTTTTCATCATTTCTCATTTTTCCTTTTTACGTTCCATAAGTCAACTTTATAATTCACTATTTAAATAACAGGATACCAAGGGAGAATTTAACTCAGCTAAAAGAGAAATAAATATCACTCAAAATATGGTTAAATTGAGACTCTATGTATCTTCTTTGGGGGAGAATATAAGTGTGCTTGAAAGCTTACAAAAAAAATAGCTATATCATGTTAGACTGAAGGCTCATTTTGTTATTGTCTTTACATGAAAGTTAAATATAGGTTTAAAAAAAAGTGCATATGTATGCCTATTTGATGAAGTATGTATGTTTGCCTATCCACTGTACTGGACTGTTCTATTATCAGCGTGGTTATGCTGAGAACTAAATTTCCCCCAAATTTTCTTTTCTATATAATTCTGGATAGGAGTTTGCTAAAAATTAAGTTTTATGAGACAGAAGCAGCAGCCACCATTCTGTTAAGTCAGACATGGTGAGAGATACAAAGGTCCCAGAAGATTGTAGTTAGCCCAGGCTCTTTCTCACTCTGTATCCAGTTTTTTTCCCAACTCTGTCCTGTTGACTAATAGCACCCCAGGCCCATTACCAGATGCCTTGCTTCAAACTCACAGAATTAATAGCCTTGAAGAACCACCAGTCTTCCATTGGCATTCCCTTTCCAGACATGCCTAACATCCAGATTTCCCTGCAAGCTCCAACTCATTCATCCACCCCTGGGCTGGTTACTGATGTGTCTTTCTGATCTTAACTTTTTTTTCAGACTTTTAATTCTCCAGTTCCTCTCTCAAGTATATAAGGTCTATCTCCAATAATAAGTATCTTATACCATAATTCTCATAATGATTCTGCTTCCACTCAAACTCTGACTGATATACTGGCCTATAAATAAAGAGCAACATTCCTTTATTTTGGAAATAAGCATTATTCTCATAATTAATGGAACACAGAATATCCCTAATATCAGAGTCAGTGCTAAAAGCAGAGCAAACTATAATATCCATACCTCACTTCTATAAATGTGCTTACCTGATTGCACAGAGAATTCTCTAAAATCCTCTGCAAAAGTTCCCATTTCTTCCTGGGAGTTTTCAGCAGCAGACTGATGAGATCCTTTTCTTGGGGTAGCAGCTGTCTGGCCAACTCAGCCACTCTGATCAATAGTATTGATTCTATCCAGGAGGCCAGAATGAAGAGTATTAAAATCTATCCCAGCTTATCTGAGTGAGCCTCATTATATGTGCACCTCCTCACTTATTAGACTGGGCCAAAGAGGTCCAGAAGACAGAGGCAAAAAACGAGGAATCCAAGCATTGATATCTAGGGAAAAGCTCAAGTGGAATCTGCATGTCTATAACATATAATAGAACTAATTTAACGCATAAACTATTAAGATAGTTTACCCTGGCATAGAACCTTGAAGTAGCTGCCACTGCACTGCAAGTATTCACCAGGCTCTGAGTGAAATGTAATCAGCACACTGAACAATCATGATTCATGGAACAAAATCCGAAAGTCATTTTATTTTATCTGTCACTATCCCTACCCATTTGTTTAGTGAGGCTCATCCTTTTTCTGTTCCTATAGAAAATTCAGGCACACTCTTTTACATGCATGATAATTCTTAATTTACTTTCAATTTAAGAATTGATATGTCCCATTTTACATATGTTCAATACTCCAAACAGCCTCAAAATTAAGGCATCTGCTGCCTCTCCACTCCCCCACACCTCCCTGCCAGCTCTGAACTATTGTTAGAAGAAGGCTGTAATGAAGGAAGAAGGTACAGGTGGCTTCTTTTCTCCTTACTCACCAATGTTCTACCTTTTAGCTGCATTTTGTTAATTAGCTTCTGGCCACTCCGGGTTGAAACACGAGAAATAAAGAGGTAAAAAGGGTTAAGGAAAGTCTTTACATCAATAATGGCTTTTCTCTGGACCTGGCGAATGTTTAGAGTGATGCTTCCTTTGATGCTCCCACGGAATCTGGAGCCATGCTCAGGAGTGTTCACCTGCAGTTCCTCTGATCTCTGTTCTAGTGACTTTGGTCACTCACTGCATTCTCAGGTGCTGAAAATCGGGTTCTTTGGTTTATCTCTGCAGATATCTCTTTGTCTCTTCAGGCAACCCTCTGGCTCATACAGAGCTCTATCTTATACCTGGTCCATCACTGGTCCATGAGAAATGATCATGCTTCCTTCCCCATTAGTGAATGTTGGGTGCACAGTCCTCCTAGTGTAGCCATGTCTAGGCCTCTTTTGTCTGCAGCTACTCAGACTATGTCTTACTCTATTCTCAGGCAGAAATCAGACACTAGTATGTACATCAACTCTGAGTGGCCCCAGTGAAGTCCTTCTCATAGGCTCAAGGTAAAAAGCAGCCATAAATTCCTTTTTCCCTTGCGATGAGTAGGGGAACTCAATGTACTTCAGCGGCCTTCCCCAAAATCCCCTTTACAACTTCTGCTTTCAGTCTCATCCTTAGCCCATTTATATCTGCTTAATGTGGGTAAGAAGTGTAATTGCCTTAAACTGCCTAACGAGTGTTCAGCTACCTTTTTTTTGAATCCTCCACTAAAAATCATCATGTTCCCTTTGGTTTTTGATACATATTTACTTACATACTAGGAGAAAATTCCACTGTAAAACACCATCTCATAAACCAATTATTTTCTTGAATCACTAATCCTTGTATAATCTATGCCTCCGCTTTTAATCTGTTCCCTCAGATTGCCCAACTACTAATTTTACTTTTTAAGGCATAATTATATTATTTTCTCAACCACTTCAAATAAATGTGTATTTTCCTTCAGATAGTTAATGACATCCTGAATATGATTTCCAAGTCTTAGCTTCATTCATTCATTTGAATATTTTCTATTAGATCATACAATGTGCAAGGCACTATGCTAAATATCACAAAATCAAGAATTATTCATTATTAGACTATAACTCCTGCCTACAAAGAGATCACACAATTGTCAGATACAAATTATTAAATGCTTATGTGGAAGATATTCTGCTCACACAGAGAAGAGTCCCTAGAGAAGATGGTGAATGAGTAGAGTCTTCAAAAAGAATAGAAGTCAAAGGGGTAAAAGGCCATTTCAGAGACAACAGGTGAAACACGTGTCAGTGTAGGGAGGCATGAGAAGGGATAGAATATTGATTAGCCATATGTGTTAGTCTGTTTTCACACTGCTGATAAAGACATACCCAAGACTGGGAAGAAAAAGAGATACAATTGGACTTGCAGTTCCACATGGCTGGGGAAGGCCTCAGAATCACGGCAGGAGGGGAAAGGCACTTCTTACGTGGTGGTGGCAAGAGAAAATGAGGAAGAAGCAAAAGCAGAAACCCCTGATAAACCCATCAGATCTCATGAGACTTATTCACCATGATGAGAATAGCATGGGAAACATTGGCCCCCATGATTCAATTACCCCCACTCCGGGTCCATCCCACAACTCATGGGAATTCTGGGAGAAACAAGTCAAGTTGAGATTTTGGTGGAGACACAGCCAAACCATATCATTCCAACACTGGCCCCTCCACATCTCATGTCCTCACATTTCAAAACAAATCATGCTTTGCCAACAGTCCTCCAAAGTCTTAACTCATTTCAGCATTAACTCAAAAGTCCACAGTCCAAAGGCTCATATGAGACAAGGCAAGTCCCTTCCACCTATGAGCCTGTAAAATCAAAAGCAAGCTAGTTGCTTCCTAGATATAATAGGGGTATAGGTATTGGGTAAATATAGCAGTTCCAAATGGGAGAAATTGGCCAAAGCAAAGGGGTCACAGGGACCATGCAAGTCTGAAATCCAGTGGGACAATTAATTTTAAAGCTCCAAAATGATCTCCTTTGACTCCAGGTCTCACATCCAGGTCACACTGATGCAAGAAGTGGGTTGCCATGTTCTTGGACATCTCCACCCCTGTAGCTTTGCAGGGTACAGTCTCCCTCCTAGCTGCTTTTGTGGGCTGGCATTGAGTGTCCACAGCTTTTCAGGGTGCACAGTGCGTGCTGTCAGTGGATCTACTATTTGGGGTTCTGGAGGACGGTGGCCCTGTTCTCACAGCTCCAGTAGGCAGTGCCCCAGCAGGGACTCTGTGTGGGGGGCTCTGACCCCACATTTCCTTTCCTCACTGCCCTAGGAGAGGTTCTCCATGAGGGCACCGCCCCTGCAGCAAACTTTTGCCTTGGCATCCATCCAGGCATTTCCATACATCTTCTGAAATCTCGGCAGAGGTTCCCAAATCTCAATTCTTGACATCTGTGCACCCACAGGCTCAACACCATGTGGAAGCTGCCAAGGCTTAGGGCTTCCACGTTCTGCAGCCACAGCCCAAACTGTACATCAGCCTTTTCCAGCCACGGCTGGAGGAGTTGGGACACAGGGCACCTACTCGTTAGGCTGCACACAGCATGGGGACCCTGGGCCTGGCTCACAAAACCACTTTTTCCTCCTAGGCAACCAGGCCTGTGATGGGAGGGGCTGCCATGAAGGTATCTGACATGGTCTAGAGACATTTTCTATATGGTCTTGGTGATTAACATGAGGCTCCTTGCTACTTATGCAAATTCCTGCAGCTGGCTAGAGTTTCTCCACAGAAAATGTGTTTTTGCTTTTGTTTTTGTTTTCTATCACATTGTCGCCTGTAAATTTTCAAAACTTTTATCCTCTGTTTCCCTTTTAAAACTGAATGCTTTTAACAGCACCCAAGTTACCTCTTGAATGCTTTGCTGCTTAGAAGTTTTTTCTGCCAAATACCCTAAATCATCTCTCTGAAGTTCAAAGTTGCACATATCTCCAGAGCAGGGGCAGAATGCCACCAGTCTCTTTTCTAAAACATAACAAGAGTCACCTTTGTTCAAGTTCCCAACAAGTTCCTCATCTCCATCTGAGACCATCTCAGCCTGGACTTTGTTCATATCTCTATCAGTATTCTCATGAAAGCCATTCAACAAGTCTCTAGGAAGTTACAAACTTTTCCACATGTTCCTGTCTTCTGAGCCCTCTAAACTGTTCCAATCTCTATCTGTTACCCAGTTCCAAAGTCACTTCCACATTTTTGGGTATCTTTTCAGCAACATCCAACTCCCAGCACCAATTTACTGTATTAGTCCATTTTCATGCTGCTGATAAAGACATAGCTGAGACTGGGAAGAAAAAGAGGTTTAATTGGACTTGCAGTTCCACATGGCTGGGGAAGGCCTCAGAATCATGGCAGGAGGTGAAAGGCACTTCTTACATGGTGGCGGCAAGAGAAAATGAGGAAGAAGCAAAAACAGAAACCCCCAATAAACCCATCAGATCTCAGGAGACTTATTCACCGTCACGAGAACAACATGGGAAAGACTGGCATCCATGATTCAATTATGTCCCCCCGGGTTCCTCCCAGAACACGTGGGAATTCTGGGAGACAAAATTCAAGTTGAGATTTCAGTGGGGACACAGCCAAACCATATGACCATAGATAGTTCAGTATGCGTGGAACACATAGGTATAAGGCAGGCAATGTTAATTGATGAGCTGAACAAGTATACAGAAGATATATCCTAAAGGAGTTTGCATGCCTGTTAAAGAGTTTAAATTTTATCTTCAGGAAAATTGGAAACATCAAATTGTAAGCAGAGGTGTGTTGTATTAGATTTAAGTTTTAGAAAGATCATTCTGACTAAAGAACTACTAATAATTGGTGGGGAAAATGGTAGTGAAATATGCTATGACAAAGCATTGACATTCTCTAAAAAGATCTCATACACATAAGTAAAAAGATAAACATTGCAAGAGGAGGAAAAAAAAGAAGGAGCCAACGAAAAAGTACTCATTGTTACATAAAAATCAGGAAAAAGCAAATTAAAAATGAGATACTATTTTTCACACATAAGATAAAAAGCCTTTAATGTCAAATATGATGAGGTTTAGGGGAAGTAATTTCTTGCGGAGTTATGAGAGTGCAAATTGGTGGAGTCACTTTGGAAGGCAATTTGGCAGTATCTATTAAAACAGAAAATGTGCACACCTTATGATTCAGCAGATCCTCTTCTAGATATCTTCATCACAAGTACTTATATGTGTGTACAAGAAGGTTGGCAGAGCATATTCAGAACAGCATCGTGTGGAACAATAATAACTTAGAAACAATTGTAAAAAGATGATATAAGGTACAAAATGGGAGTTTTTCCTTTTTTCTAGAACTAACGATAATATACAGCTAGGAACAAAGGCATTAAGGGCCTCACATTCTTTAAGTACAGAAAATTGTCCCATATAAGGGGACAACCCTTTCCCCTGGAGCCTGCCCACAGGCGACATTTCAGTAGAACTAACACATGACCACCACCCTCCTCCATTCCTACCCCAGGGAGTAGAACTGGGAGGAAGATAAAAGTTTCTGGGAGAGGTTCTTCCAATTCCCACAGCCAGGAAAGGAAGGGCCAGGAGAACCCCTGTGATATGGTTTGCCTGTGTCCCCACCCAAATCTCAACTTGAACTGTAGTTCCTATAATCCCCATGTGTCATGGAAGGGACAGCTCAAAACTGGAAACAACCTGCATACATAACAATAATAGAATGTTTAAACACATGTAAAAACAACCACATGATAGAATAGAAAAATAAAAATGTCCTTTATAAAATGGTGTTTTCAAAACACATTGAATTTCCCAGGGGAAATTCTTCTGATAGAGTGTTGTGAGAAAGAGGAATGAAAGACAATTAGAGATGAATTAACAGATTGTCAATTCATCTGTCAGTACCAGTGGGAGGTAACTGAATCATAGGCGCTGTTACCTCCATGCTCTTCTTGCGATAGTGAGTGAGTGCTCATGAGATCTGATGGTTTCATAAGGGAAGTTTCACTCTCTTTCACTCTGCACTTCTCTCTTGCCTGCCATCATGTAAGACGTCACTTTGCTCCTCATTCACCTTCCACCATGATTGTGAGGACTCCCCAGCCATGTGGAACTGTGTGAGTCAATTAAACCACTTCCCTTCATAAATTACTCAGTCTTGGGTATGTCTTTATTAGCAGCATGAGAACAGACTAATACACCCTAGGAATAGTTCAGAGATATCTAATCAAGAAAAAAAGACTGACATTTTATCTCTGCCTAGATTTTTGCTGAGTCACCAGAGATACCATGCTACAGGTCCAAGGGAACAAACATAAAGGAGAGGTGGCTTAGAGGGGCAGCCACAGAGGTTTGGGACACTGACAGTGCCCTCCAGTTCCAAGTTCCCATAGGTATAAAAAATAGATCCTGCCTTGGCTCCCTGACCCAGAGTCAGGAGCCACAGAACGTGTGGATACTGGGCTCTCCTGCTGGGTACTGCCACAGTGGGAGACCAGAAGGCTGCTGTTCTGGAGGAACACCGTGAGGTGTCAGTCTATGGGACGCTGGCCACCACTCTTAGGCAGTGAAATCAGTGAGCTCGGAGAGTGCTCATCACCAACCCAGGAGAAGATCTCCAGGTTGGGCTCTTAAAGAGATGATATGTTTTTAGCCCTTTCTCTCTTCTTGGCCAACCCCAGGAGGTAGAAGAAGGGAAAGGAAAAATGGAAACAAAGTTGGGGATGAGGAGTCAGGAGCAGTCTATTCTGCTTCCCCATCTAATTCCTTACAAACCGAAGTGTATTTGGGTGCAGGGATTGGGAGAGAAAGGGAATATTGCTTTGAATCAAATATGAGATAACAGTGATAAAATAAATGTCCATTACTGAATCTTAAAGAACTAAAGTGGTACTGGTTTAATAACAGAAAGTGACTTTCCTGACTCAAATAAGCTCTCATTAAGGGATCCCACTACTCAGCAGGAGGCCATGGGAGAGAGTTTGACAGAGCACTGTTGTTTGTTATTGGGAAAAATAAAATTTTCTCATATACCCTTAGAGAACTGAAACTCCTTTTAAAATAATTATACAAACTCAATGTACTCGGTGTCCAACAATAAGAGAAAGGATAAACAAATCTGTGTGTACAGACACTATGAATCCAGTTAGGAATGAAGGGGCTCAATACTATCAATATGGAATTTCAAAACATGTTGGCTGAAGAAGTAAAGATTTGAAGAACAATGCAGACACAAGACTACATCATATACTTTTTGTAGATAAATTTGTATCCATATGTGGGTATGTATGCATAATTTTTAGAAGTTTCCTTCTCAAACTCATATTAGTTTTTAATATTTGCAGAAGAGGTATAAATAAAAATGGAAGGATCAAATTTGGGACACTCTAGCTTGATGTACAATGTTCCTTTTTATTAAAAAGGGACAATGTCTTCCTATATTACTTGTATAAAGAACCAACTTACAAACATTTAAAAGACTGAGAGCAATTTTGCCAAAATAAACACAGCGGGTAATTCTATGTGATAAGTATTTGAGTGACTGTCCTTTTCTTCTTTGTATTTTTTAATATTTTTAGACAACTGTACCCTCCAAGAAAGGAATAAAGGAAGATAAAGAAATAGTAAATTAATTCACCAAAAAACAAAAAAGTCAATGTGAAAAATGTTAATCAACCTTATTAGACTTACATAAATTCTAATTAAATAACAATGAGATATTATTTCCGAATATGTTGATTTTTTTAAATTATAATAATCAAGGTGATCATATACGGCAAGTAGGACTATATATTAGCATGTTCCTCTGGGCAGCAATTTGGCAAGAAGTATAATGAGCCATTCAAAGAACTTTATGACAATGTATGCATAAAACATTTCTAAAAGATTATATAGCAAAACATTAACTGCATTAATCTTTAAGTCTAAGAATTATGGATATTTGCTTGTCCATATTAATATGCTTTTCTATAATAAGCATTGTTATTCATGTCATATATATATGTACAGTCACATATTTAAATATTATACTCTTTTACTTAGTAATTCTACACGTAGGAATCTATTGTAAGGAAATAATAGGAGATTTGTTAAAGATTTAGTACCAAAATATCCATGGAAACACTATTCATAACGGCTCAAAACTGGAAACAACCTGCATACATAACAATAATAGAATGTTTAAATACATGTAAAAGCAACCACATGATAGAATAGAAAAATAAAAATGTCCTTTATAAAATGGTGTTTTCAAAACACATTGAATTTCATAGGGGAAATTCTTCTGATAGAGTGCTGTGAGAAAGAGGAATGAAAGACAATTAAAGATGAATTAACAGATTGTCAAGGGGTCTAACCAAGTTTAAAATCCATGCATTTGTAAAGGCACCAATCAGGCTGGCACAAGGACATTTCTCTGATAGTGTTTAATACCCCAGACACAGAAGAACAGAAAATGGGACATCCACTGGAAAGCTAAACCGGTGCCAAATGTAATGAACCCTGTCTTTTCCAGGGCTTTGAGTTGTTTTTAACTACTCTGCCAAAAGCAGCCTAATTCTCAAAAGACCAGTCACCAGTAGGTTCTGAAATCCCACTGCCTTGAAAGCACCTCCACCCACCAAACTTGCCATCCTGCTGTCACATGTAGAAATGACAAGGCTTTTGTGTCTGCAGCAGGCCAATACCTTTGTTTGTGGGTATCTGGAAGAACTTTGAGATCTCTCTGACTGAACTCCCCAGTGTCTGCGAGGCAGAGTATTTGCAGGATTATTATTATTATTGTATTTTCTCAAGCAAGATCCAAAACTAAAACTTTCACCTTCTCTGCCATGCCATTGTTCAAGCAGAAACGTTGAAGCCCCTCCCATTTTATTGTCTTTGTTGTTCTAGTTGTTGTTTTGATAGCCCTGTGTCTGGACTTACCTCCATACTAAATAGCTATGTGAGACAAATATTTTAGATTAAACTGAGGACTTTCTGGCAACATGACTGAATTCCATTCATCCAAAGGGGTATGCAAACTATAAACTTTGGACTCAAACTTCCTTCTTTCCTTTGAAGATACTGTGGGGTAGTCACAATCGCCAAACAGAATTCAAGCCAGACACAAATGAAGATCTTCAGGTGAATCTTATTTTTTTTTAATTGTACTTTAAGTTCTGGGGTACATGTGCACAATGTGCAGGTTTGTTACATATGTATACATGTGCCATATTGGTTTGCTACACCCAGTAACTTGTCATTTACATTAGGCATTTCTCCTAATGCTATCCCTTCCCCATCCCCCCAACCCCACGCCAGGCCCCAGTGTGTGACGTTCCCCACCCTGTGTCCAAGTGTTCTCGTTGTTCAATTCCCACCTAAGAGTGGGAACATGCGGTGTTTAGTTTTCTGTCCTTGTGATAGTTTGTTCAGAATGATGGTTTCCAGCTGCATCCATGTCCCTGCAAAGGACATGAGCTCATCGTTTTTTTATGGCTTCATAGTATTCCATGGTGTATGTGTCACATTTTCTTAATCCAGTCTATCACTGATGGACATTTAGGTTGGTTCCAAGTCTTTGCTGTTGTAAATAGTGCCACAGAAAACATACGTGTGCATGTGTCTTTATAGTAGCATGATATATAACCCTTTGGGTATATACCCAGTAATAGGATCACTGGATCAAATGGTGTTTCTAGTTCTAGATCCTTGAGGAATTGCCACACTGTCTTCCATAATGGTTGAACTATTTACACCAACAGTGTAAAAGCATTCCTGTTTCCCCACATCCTCTCCAGCATCTGTTGTTTCCTTACTTTTTAATGATCACCATTCTAACTGGTGTGAGATGTATCTCATTGTGGTTTTGATTTGCATTTCTCTGACCAGTGATGATGAGCATATTTTCATGTGTCTGTTGGATGCATAAATGTCTTCTTTTGAGAAGTGTCTGTTCATATCCTTTGCCCACTTTTTGATGGGGTTGTTTGATTTTTTCTTGTAAATTTGTTTAAGTTCTTTGTACATTCTGGATATTAGCCCTTTGTCAGATGGGTAGATTGCAAAAATTTTCTCCCATTCTGTAGGTTGCCTGTTCACTCTGATGGTAGTTTCTTTTGCTGTGCAGAAGCTCTTTAGTTTTATTAGATCCCATTTGTCTATTTTGGCTTTTGTTGCCATTGCTTTTGGTGTTTTAGTCATGAAGTCCTTGCCCATGCCTACGTCCTGAATGGTATTGCCTAGGTTTTCTTCTAGGGTTTTTATGGTTTTAGGTCTAAAATTTAAGTCTTTAATCCATCTTGAATTAATTTTTGTATAAAGTATAAGGAAGGGATCCAGTTTCAGCTTTCTACATATGGCTAGCTGGTTTTCCCAGCACAATTTATTAAATAGGGATTCCTTTCCCCATTTCTTGTTTTTGTCAGATTTGTCAAAGATCAGATGGCTGTAGATGTGTGGTATTCTTTCTGAGGGCTCTGTTCTGTTCCACTGGTCTATATCTCTGTTTTGGTACCAATACCATGCTGTTTTGGTTACTGTAGACTTACAGTATAGTTTGAAGTTAGGTAGCATGATGCTTCCAGCTTTGTTCTTTTTGCTTGGGATTGTCTTGGCAATGCAGGCTCTTTTTTGGCTCCATATGAACTTTAAAGTAATTTTTTCCAATTCTGTGAAGAAAGTAATCAGTAGCTTGATGGGGTTGCCATTGAATCTGTAAATTACCTTGGGCAGTATGGCCAGTTTCACGATATTGATTCTTCCTATCCATGAGCATGGAATGTTCTTCCATTTGTTTGTGTCCTCTTTTATTTCTTTGAGCAGTGGTTTGTAGTTCTCCTTGAAGAGGTCATTCACATCCCTTTTAATTGGATTCCTAGGTATTTTATTCTCTTTGAAGCAATTGTGAATGGGAGTTCACTCATGCTTTGGCTCTCTGTTGGTCTGTTACTGGTATATAAGAATGCTTGTGAGTCCATCAACAGTGTGTAAGTGTTCCCATTTTCCTACAACCTCACCAGCATTGGTTATTTCTTGATTTTTCAGTAGCTACCCTGATTGATGTAAGATGGTATCTCATAGTGGTTTTGATTTCCATTTCTCTAATAATCAGTGATATTAATTAAGCTTTTTTTCATGTTTCTTGGCCACATGAATGCCTTCTCTGGAAAAGTGTCTGTTCACGTCTTATGCCCAACTTCTAATGGAGTTGTTTGGGTTTTTTTTTTTTTTTTTCTGTAAGTTTAAGTTCTTTATAGATGTTGGATATTAGGCTTTCGTCAGGTGCATAGTTTGCAAATATTTTCTCCTATTCTATAGGTTGTCTGTTTACTCTGTTGATAGTTTCTTTTGCAGTACAGAAGTTCTTTAGTTTAATTAGATCTCACTTGTTAGTTTTTGTTTTTGTTGTGATTGCTTTCAGCTTCTTCATCATGAAGTTTTTTCCTGTTCGTATATCCAGAATGGTATTGCCTGGGTCATCTTCCAGGGTTTTTATAGTTTGGGGTTTTACATTGAAGTCTTAATCCATATTGACTTGATTTTTGTATTGGTGTAAGGAAGGGGTTCAGTTTCAATTTTTTTCATATGGCTAACCAGTTATCCCTGCACCATTTATTGAATAGGGAGTCCTTTTCCCATTGCTTGTTTTTGTCATCTTTGTCAAAGATCAGATAGTTGTAGGTATATGACCTTATTTTTGGGCTGTCTCTTCTATTCCATTGGTCTATGTATCTGTTTTTGTACCAGTACCATGCTGTTTTGGTTACTGTAGCCCCATAGTATAGTTTGAAGTCAGGTAATGTGATGGCTTCAGCTTTGTTCTTTTAGGATTGCCTTGCTTATTTGGGTTCTTTTTTGGTTCTATGTTAATTTTAAAATAGTTCTAGTTCTGTGAAGAATGTCATTGGTAGTTTGATAGGCATAGTATTGAATCTGCAAGTTGCTTTGGGCAATATGGCCATTTTAATGATATTGAATCTACCTATCCATAAGCATGGAATGTTTTTCATGTTTCTGTAATCTATTTCTGTAATTTGTTTCTGTAATCTCTTATTTCCTTGAACAGTGTTTTGCAATTCTCATTATAGTGATTTTTCACCTCCTTGATTAGCTGTATTTCTAGGTATTTTATTCTTTTTATGGCAGTTGTGAATGGGATTGTGTTCCTGATTTGGCTCTCAGGTTGGCTGTTGTTGGCGTGTAAAAGTGATGATAGTTTTAGTACATCAATTTTTTGTCCTGAAACTTTACTGAAGTTGTTTATCAGCTGAAAGAGCTTTTGGTCCAAGACTATGAGGTTTTGTAAATATTGAAGCATGTTGTCTACAAACAGGGATAGTTTGACTTCCTCTCTTCTTATTGGGATGCCTTTTCTTTCTTTCTCTTGCTTGATTGCTCTGGCCAGGACTTCCAATATTATGTTGAATAGAAGTAGTGAGAGAGGGCATACTTGTCTTGTGCCAGTTTTTAAGGGGAATGCTTCCAGCTTTTGTCCATTCAGTATGGTGTTGGCTGTAAGTTTGTCATTGATGGCTCTTACTGTTTTGAGGTGTGTTCTTTCAATACCTAGTTTATTGAGAGTTTTTAACATGAAGCAATGTTGAATTTTATCAAAAGCCTTTTCTGAATCTATTGAGGTAATCACTGTTTTCTTGTCTTTAGTTCTGTTTATGTGATGAATCACATTTCAAAGCACGTATTCTCGTATTTTTTAATAGTTTCCAGTTTTATATTTAAGTCTTTAATCCATCATGAGTTAGTACTTATATATGGTGAGTGATAGGGATCCAGTTTTATTCTTCTGCATGTGACTATCCAATTTCCCTAGCACTATTTATAGGGTGTCCGTTCCCCCAGTATATATTTTTGTCTTTGTCAACTTCATTGAAGGTCAGTTGACTTTAGGTATGTGGCTTTATTTCCAGGTTCTCTATTCTGTTCCATTCATTTGTGTGTGTATTTTTACACCAGTACTATGCTGTTTAGGTTACTATAGCCTTGTAAAATTTGAAGTCAAGTAATATAATTTAAAAAAAATTAAAACAATAAAAGCACATATTATGTTCAAGTCTTACCCTTTAGTATACTGATTCAAAATTCTGTGAGGCAAATATTTGTTTTAGTACAGTCGTGTTAATAAAGGCTAATCGAGTTACCTTGCCATATTTCTCCTTCAGAAGAAGATTTATAGCTATATTCTAGGAGATATTCTACTTTCAGAGCCGGCCCTAACACTTCGATGTTGGACTGGGGCTCCCAGCTGGGTCCTAGTTTTAGGTGAGCCAATTTAAGGTCTTCTGAGCTTTGGTTTACCTCTCCTACTTCAGAGTTTACACCACGAATTCGCAGAATCCTTCAAGTGCTGCCACCTCCTTGATGATCACTTCATATTCCATAAGCTCCTCAACATCTTCCCACTGCAGAATAACTGTGGTTTCTGCTCCTACCACGCCCCCACATAACTAAACCTAATCATCAAGAGCACCTATAGCTCTCGGGAGTTCGGGCCCATCCTGACTCTGTACTTTTGGATACCAAAATTCCAAAACCACTATGAACAGCATGCACTTGACTCTGCTTACAAAGAAGATTCGAACGCACGCCATTAATTTACACATTCAGTTTTCTGAATATCCATGACTTATTCCCCACTTCTTTATGTTGATTTCCCAAATTGCCACGCAGCCTGAACCGTCATGTCCATATGAGTCACTTTAGCCGAATACATGTTCCAGTATTACTGAACTCACATCTTTATCCTTGTTGTTGCTATTTTAAGATAATGAGTAATTTGAACACATTTATGGGATAAAGGGAAGAAGTTAGTGGAGGACAAGAGAATGAAGAATCAGAAAATACGGGAAATACTAATGAAACTGAGTTCCTCTTTGTGTGATGGAATTAAACCTGGAGCAAAAGTAGAATTGATATCATGCAGTGTTGGGAATAAAATGTGCTTAGGGAAAGACTGTTGAGCATTGAATTCTGAATCTCCCAATTATGTTCTTGGCTGTTCACTCGACACCAACTCTCTTCATTACACCTCAAGGAAAATTAATGGACAAGAAAAATAAAGGGACCTGGCTTCATTATCATTCCCTCTATTTTCTGATTTTGTATCCTCTCTTCCTCTACTAGTTCCTTCACGATAGTCTAAAATCATGTTCAAGTTATTTATTATCTAACTTGACAACTAGAATCACAGCAAGGGCAAAGATGTGACTTGGGCAAAACACAGGTAAATGCTGTCATTTGATTACTATGAGGCTTTGAGTCAAAAGCTCAGCACAGTAGCCTGTTTGGCTGGACTTGTCCTTGTGTAATATTTTTTGCTTGGCTAAAGATGAGCCTGAAACCTTGAAGCCAAACAGATTGAAACCCCTTTGTTTCTGTCTCTATAAACTCATGCCTGAATTCTGAGCCGCTCTGTCATAAAATTCTGATGAAAGAAAAAAGTGGTCCAAGCAGAACCTGTAGCCAGGGAGAAGAGACAAGCAAAAGAATATAAGAGAGTTTACAAATGCCTAGAGCAGCGATGACATAGGCTTTATGCCACACAACTTTGTAATAGAAGGGGCGGCTTGCAAAGCTTCAGGGCTCCAGGCTTTGTGGGGAAAATCCGGAGGGAACAAAGAAGAGCACAAGAGAAAGAAAGAAGGATGTCAGAATCTTTATCCAAGGATTTCTGCCAGAGAAGGAAAGACACTAGAGAAACAAAAACCTAAAGCTGAGTTTTCTTTAGAAAGCTCTTGGACAAAAAAAGATACAGACTTATTTACATTCTTCCCAAGACTCTATCCTTTGAAAAAGTATAGTCCAATGAGGTTCTTGGAAATGACAGTTTAAGGCATTTTTTTTTTTTCTCCTCCAGAGGAGTTGTTGTAAACTGCTACTTTTCTGAGAAGTAGATGTTAACCTTTTCCTCAGACATAATAGGAAAAGAAATAAGTTTAGGTGAGACTGTTGGTAAAAGTTGAAGCCAATAGTATAGTTCTTAGAATGAGTTTGGAAACATGTCTTACTCTAAAGGCCATATTACAAGAAAAGTACAAGTGTCTCCAAATTACTTTTTTTGAAAGTTAAGGGATTTATTTTTTAAAATTCCAAATAATTGCACTTGATGAAAACCAAAGCCATCAACTACAGAGACTATGCTTTAACTCTGAATTAGGTTCCTGCTATACAGAGAAGAACCTATCAGGAAATGGGATGTCAGGTGCAAGTGAAAAAGCAGCCATCATTAAAGTCCAAGGTCTAGGGCAGGATGGGAATTGGGGTTGGAGCAGACTTAGCCAGAGCTACCTCTGCAGCCACACTGAAGACCCTTGATGACCATTCCCACATGCAGCTTCAAGCCCATCAAATGAAGTGAGTTCCAGAGTTGGCATCCTGTAACTTTACTATTTGCTTATATATCATAGGCAGCACAGGTCTGCATAACCTTCTCTGTTCCATTTGGCAATCAGAATTTCATCTGCATAGCCTTCTTTTAATGTGGAATTTATATAGCTATTGACCTGTGACTTTCTGTTTTCAAAAGAGGTTGTATATGTTGCAAGTTTTCTGAAGATCAGTTTCTGAAGATGGGCCAGAGGTTTTCACGTTACTCTTTCCTTTATAAGGTTCAGTTTTAGCTTCTTTCATCTTTTAACACCTCCAGTGTCAGCTCAAGAAACTCTTAGCCATCTAGAACTTCCCAGCTTCCTTTTACTTTGAGCATTTTTTTCTCACAAGATGATTTGCTAAGACGCTGTGTCATTCAGAAGGTCATATTGTCTCTCTGGTCATTATTCTCCTCATTAGATGTCTATCACCTTCATCTACCATTTCATAATCAAAACATATAGTTTTTTAAATTAATTAAAGCACATTCAAGGTTAGCCTTATAATAATCTCCATGTCACCAATTAATAGCTTTCTGGAGTGGAAAAGCAAATAGTAAAGTTACTGTTCTGTTCATAAAAGAGGTTTCCTTCTTATAAAATTAGGAAAGCTGGGACTTTCCCGAGTCTCAAGCCCAGCCCAAGGGAGTGGTTTCTGTATAACATGATCATTATTCGTGTAGCTTGTTATAAAAAAGAATTGGGCCGGGCGCGGTGGCTCAAGCCTGTAATCCCAGCACTTTGGGAGGCCGAGATGGGTGGATCGCGAGGTCAGGAGATCGAGACCATCCTGGCTAACACGGTGAAACCCCATCTCTACTAAAAATACAAAAAAATTAGCCGGGCGTGGTGGCAGGCGCCTGTAGTCCCAGCTACTCGGGAGGCTGAGGCAGGAGAATGGCGTGAACCCAGGAGGCGGAGCTTGCAGTGAGCCGAGATAGTGCCTCTGCACTCCAGCCTGGGCGACAGAGCAAGACTCCGCCTCAAAAAAAAAAAAAAAAAAAAAAAAAAGAATTGATCTGACACAACTGTCAGAAATTTATAAATGAGAACTAGAGAAATAAAATGATTTGTCACATGTCAAGGAGTAAATTAAAGGTAGAAAGGGGATTAGATTCTCAGGAACTCCAGTTTAAGCCATTTCCATTATAAAGCTGTACTATGTAAAAAGTTAACCAAAACATGGGAATGATATAAAGTAGCAAAGTGAAGGGCAACAGTTGGCTTGTCAAAGCTTGGTTAGAATGGAGAGTTAGAACTTCAGATTTCTCCAGGTCTCCTACCCAAACCCCATAATGACAACTTGTCCCTGTAAACTAAATTGTCTAATACATTTTGGATTCTCAGAATTAGAGAACACTTAATATGTATTCTGAGTAATGAGAAAGAGCCTGTAATTTTTGCTTTGACCTGTCATTCATTTTAATTTGACTAAGCCACTCTTAACACATAATTCAGATAATGCTGAAATGTCAGTACATTTCCCTTTTCAGATAGCTCCTTAATGTGCTGTTCATTCATTCTCTACATTACCATAAGAAAAGCCATTCAATTTACCAAAGGAACAACAACGAGTGGAAGCGCCAGTCTTCCTATAAGTGAGAAAATCATTAGCTTTTCCCACCAAGTAATTATTGCCAATATCTCTAGTGAGTAGCAAATTCCCCTTCACAAAGCTATTATTAGTGTACTTCTGAGGTCAGAGGCATGAAGATTGAGGAGTAGGAATGACATATTTCAATGTAACCTTTAAAAGTCCCCTTTGAAAGATTTTGTGTAAAAGAAAAATCTCCAAAGACCTGAACTATTGCAACTCAGTAAACAGTCACCAGTCATTCCCTTTGAAGTCTCCCCTTAGGGGCAATTTAATGAGTGAGAAGAAGAGCATTTGTTAGGATTTCCTACTTGATCTTTTGATCTCCTCATAAGCAGGTTCATAGCAGATTTGTCTCCAAAACACAGGGTGAAGGGAAAGCCCTGTTACTGGTTATTGCTGTCATAAAATTAAGCAACATTAACAACTGCAGCTTATCCTATATGTTTATGAAAAAAATCAGACAAAGTGTCTCATTTGTTATTGACAACAACCCTGAGAACAAAGCTGGTGCTGTTACTACCATTTATAAATGAAGACTCAGGCAGATAGACTGGGACTGAAAGTAGGTGACATACTGATGGTGCATCAAATTCTGTTTGCAGCAATTTCTGGTACTGATGGGCATTCTCCAAACGTAGCATGATATTTCACTATGATAATTATAGCCTACAGCTGGAGGTCACTAATTTTCGCTCATTTATCTTACAAAATAATTTTGGAAACTATGTAACCTATCATACAGTTTTATATTATGACCAAAAATTTCTATCATAATATCAAATAACTATAAATTACATAATTCCTAGCATATTGTAAACATACATTTTTAAATAAGAGTTTCTTTGTGTTTTTAATATAGCCAAAGAAATTTAAATAACTGATTCTCTGGCACATGTCTTTATCCGTTTATATATTAAGTGAAATAGGTCTTCTGTAACATTTAGAAAATTGCATCATTTCATTTCCTTTTGAATACATATACTTCTTTCACTTTCTAAATGAATTTTGCCCTTTTGTAGTATATTTTTCTATACAAAATATTGTTATATTGTCTTTTGATCATACATTTTGTAATGAAAACATAGAGCTGCACACTATACTTTTTGAATTTTCTATAATCATAGAAATCATGTTAAATCCATGCCTTTGGATTAAAACATCAACATGTATTAGTAAAAAATTGATTTCCTGAACAAAAATATTATTAACATTAATAAAGAATTTTTAATATAAATAGTAAAATTTTATTTAAAATTCATTCCAGTGAGGTGGAAGGGGGTTATGGTAGACAGTATAAGAACCCATTCACAAATGTTCATGTTCTAATCCCCATAATCTGTAATTATGTTACTTTACATGGTAAAGGGACTTTTCAGATGCAATTAAATTAAAGATCTTGAGATGGAGTGATGATCCTGGATTATCTGGGAGGATCCAACATAATCACAAGAGCACTTATAAAAGGAGACAAAAGGGTCAGAGGCAGAAAGAAAAGCTGTGATGACACAGCAGGTATTGGAATGATGCACTTTGAAGAACTGAGATGAGCCAGGGAATGCAGTGACCTCTGGGAGCTGGAAAAGGCAAGGAAAGGGATTCACATCTGGGGCATTCAGAAGGAACACAGCCTTGCAGATAACTGGATTTTAGCCTTGTAAGACCCATTTAGATACCTAACCTGCAGAACTGTAAGATGTTGAGTTTCTGCTGTTTTAAGCAAAGAAGCTTGCAGTAATTTGTTACAGCAGCTATAAGAAACTAATACAGACAATTACACAGAAGTATGTCTATCTTTGGATGATTATGATTTATTACTAGAATAAGACAGGATTGAGCATTCATTCTATGCCTACTTTTCAATTTATATACATAAATTATACATATATATACTCAATTTATATGAAGTATACATACACACACATATATGGAAAGTTGGCATAAAATGGATATACATATATGCCAGAATAAGTCCATTCCTAAAGGTAGATATTTCATTAGAGCAATGATAGCCATTCCTTTGAACCTCTTCTGAGTTATACAACAAAAATTACAAACTGATATAAGATCAAAAGGTGTCTTTAATGATCTATCAGTTAACATTTTAATTGTGTCATACTGTGGTCAGGGCTAGGGGGAGACAAGCAAGGAGGCAGTCTTTGTTGGGGTCGTGCAAGAGCAGGGTGTGCACTTGCATGGCTCTGAAACCGAATGCCTTCTTAAGATTTTCTCTCAAAGCATCTCGTTTACCTGCCCCTGGTCATGAAGTTGGGTCCTACTTGAATTTTATAAGAAAGAGAGAATCACAACACAATACAACAACAATACACATCTGAGATGTGTATCAAAAAAATGTACCAAGACTAATACTATTTTTTTTTTTTCTGGCAACTTTTAATTTAAAGACATTTGGCTTAATTTCATAGACTTAGATTATTGGGAAAAAATAAAATAATGTAGTCTCCAACTCCCAGCGCGAGCGACACAGAAGACCGGTGATTTCTGCATTTTCAACTGAGGTACTGGGTTCATCTCACTGGGGAGTGCCAGACGATCGGTGCTGGTCAGCTGCTGCAGCCCGACCAGCGAGAGCTGAAGCAGGGCGAGGCATTGCCTCACCTGGAAAGCGCAAGGGGGAAGGGAATCCCTTTTCCTAGCCAGGGGAACTGAGACACACAACACCTGGAAAATTGGGTAACTCCCACCCCAATACTGCGCTTTAAGCAACCCGGCACACCAGGAGATCATATCCCACACCTGGCCGGGAGGGTCCCACACCCACGGAGCCTCCCTCATTGCTAGCACAGCAGTCTGTGATCTACCGGCAAGGCAGCAGCGAGGCTGGGGGAGGGGCGCCCGCCATTGCTGAGGCTTAAGTAGGTAAACAAAGCTGCTGGGAAGCTCGAACTGGGTGGAGCTCACAGCAGCTCAAGGAAACCTGCCTGTCTCTGTAGACTCCACCTCTGGGGACAGGGCACAGTAAATAATAACAAACGCAGCAGCTCTGCAGACGCAAACGACTCTGTCTGACAGCTTTGAAGAGAGCAGTGGATCTCCCAACACGGAGGTTGAGATCTGAGAAGGGACAGACTCCCTGCTCAAGTGGGTCCCTGACCCCTGAGTAGCCTAACTGGGAGACATCCCCCACTAGGGGCAGTCTGACACCCCACACCTCACAGGGTGGAGTACACCCCTGAGAGGAAGCTTCCAAAGCAAGAATCAGACAGGTACACTCGCTGTTCAGAAATATACTATCTTCTGCAGCCTCTGCTGCTGATACCCAGGCAAACAGGGTCTGGAGTGGACCTCAAGCAATCTCCTACAGCTACAACCTACAGCTGAGGATCCTGACTGTTAGAAGGAAAGCTATCAAACAGGAAGGACACCTACACCAAAACCCCATCAGTACATCACCATCATCAAAGACCAGAGGCAGATAAAACCACAAAGATGGGGAAAAAGCAGGGCAGAAAAGCTGGAAATTCAAAAAATAAGAGCGCATCTCCCCCGGCAAAGGAGCGCAGCTCATCGCCAGCAACGGATCAAAGCTGGACGGAGAATGACTTCGACGAGATGAGAGAAGAAGGCTTCAGTCCATCAAATTTCTCAGAGCTAAAGGAGGAATTACGTACCCAGCGCAAAGAAACTAAAAATCTTGAAAAAAAAGTGGAAGAATTGATGGCTAGAGTAATTAATGCAGAGAAGCTCACAAACGAAATGAAAGAGACGAAAACCATGGCACGAGAAATACGTGACAAATGCACAAGCTTCAGTAACCGTCTCGATCAACTGGAAGAAAGAATGTCAGCGATGGAGGATCAAATGAATGAAATGAAGCGAGAAGAGAAACCAAAAGAAAAAAGAAGAAAAAGAAATGAACAAAACCTGCAAGAAGTATGGGATTATGTAAAAAGACCAAATCTACGTCTGATTGGGGTGCCTGAAAGTGAGGGGGAAAATGGAACCAAGTTGGAAAACACTCTTCAGGATATCATCCAGGAGAACTTCCCCAACCTAGTAGGGCAGGCCAACATTCAAATCCAGGAAATACAGAGAACGCCACAAAGATACTCCTCGAGAAGAGCAACTCCAAGACACATAATTGCCAGATTCACCAAAGTTGAAATGAAGGAAAAAATCTTAAGGGCAGCCAGAGAGAAAGGTCGGGTTACCCACAAAGGGAAGCCCATCAGACTCACAGCAGATCTCTCGGCAGAAACTCTTCAAGCCAGAAGAGAGTGGGGGCCAATATTCAACATTCTTAAAGAAAAGAATTTTAAACCCAGAATTTTATATCCAGCCAAACTAAGTTTCATAAGTGAAGGAGAAATAAAATCCTTTACAGATAAGCAGATGCTTAGAGATTTTGTCACCACTAGGCCTGCCTTACAAGAGACCCTGAAGGAAGCACTAAACATGGAAAGGAACAACCGGTACCAGCCATTGCAAAAACATGCCAAAATGTAAAGACCATCAAGGCTAGGAAGAAACTGCATCAACTAACCAGCAAAATAACCAGTTAATATCATCATGGCAGGATCAAGTTCACACATAACAATCTTAACCTTAAATGTAAATGGACTAAATGCTCCAATTAAAAGACACAGACTGGCAAACTGGATAAAGAGTCAAGACCCATCAGTCTGCTGTATTCAGGAGACCCATCTCACATGCAGAGACATACATAGGCTCAAAATAAAGGGATGGAGGAAGATTTACCAAGCAAATGGAGAACAAAAAAAAGCGGGGGTTGCAATACTAGTCTCTGATAAAACAGACTTTAAACCATCAAAGATCAAAAGAGACAAAGAAGGCCATTACATAATGGTAAAGGGATCAATTCAACAGGAAGAGCTAACTATCCTAAATATATATGCACCCAATACAGGAGCACCCAGATTCATAAAGCAAGTCCTTAGAGACTTACAAAGAGACTTAGACTCCCATACAATAATAATGGGAGACTTCAACACTCCACTGTCAACATTAGACAGATCAACGAGACAGAAAGTTAACAAGGATATCCAGGAATTGAACTCATCTCTGCAGCAAGCAGACCTAATAGACATCTATAGAACTCTCCACCCCAAATCAACAGAATATACATTCTTCTCAGCACCACATCGTACTTACTCCAAAATTGACCACGTAATCGGAAGTAAAGCACTCCTCAGCAAATGTACAAGAACAGAAATTATAACAAACTGTCTCTCAGACCACAGTGCAATCAAATTAGAACTCAGGACTAAGAAACTCAATCAAAACCGCTCAACTACATGGAAACTGAACAACCTGCTCCTGAATGACTACTGGGTACATAACGAAATGAAGGCAGAAATAAAGATGTTCTTTGAAACCAATGAGAACAAAGATACAACATACCAGAATCTCTGGGACACATTTAAAGCAGTGTGTAGAGGGAAATTTATAGCACTAAATGCCCACAAGAGAAAGCAGGAAAGATCTAAAATTGACACTCTAACATCGCAATTAAAAGAACTAGAGAAGCAAGAGCAAACACATTCGAAAGCTAGCAGAAGGCAAGAAATAACTAAGATCAGAGCAGAACTGAAGGAGATAGAGACACAAAAAACCCTCCAAAAAATCAATGAATCCAGGAGTTGGTTTTTTGAAAAGATCAACAAAATTGACAGACCACTAGCAAGACTAATAAAGAAGAAAAGAGAGAAGAATCAAATCGACGCAATTAAAAATGATAAAGGGGATATCACCACCGACCCCACAGAAATACAAACTACCATCAGAGAATACTATAAACACCTCTACGCAAATAAACTGGAAAATCTAGAAGAAATGGATAATTTCCTGGACACTTACACTCTTCCAAGACTAAACCAGGAAGAAGTTGAATCCCTGAATAGACCAATAGTAGGCTCTGAAATTGAGGCAATAATTAATAGCCTACCAACCAAAAAAAGTCCAGGACCAGATGGATTCACAGCTGAATTCTACCAGAGGTACAAGGAGGAGCTGGTACCATTCCTTCTGAAACTATTCCAATCAATAGAAAAAGAGGGAATCCTCCCTAACTCATTTTATGAGGCCAACATCATCCTGATACCAAAGCCTGGCAGAGACACAACAAAAAAAGAGAATTTTAGACCAATATCCCTGATGAACATCGATGCAAAAATCCTCAATAAAATACTGGCAAACCGGATTCAGCAGCACATCAAAAAGCTTATCCACCATGATCAAGTGGGCTTCATCCCTGGGATGCAAGGCTGGTTCAACATTCGCAAATCAATAAACATAATCCAGCATATAAACAGAACCAAAGACAAGAACCACATCATTATCTCAATAGATGCAGAAAAGGCTTTTGACAAAATTCAACAGCCCTTCATGCTAAAAACGCTCAATAAATTCGGTATTGATGGAACGTACCTCAAAATCATAAGAGCTATTTATGACAAACCCACAGCCAATATCATACTGAATGGGCAAAAACGGGAAAAATTCCCTTTGAAAACTGGCACAAGACAGGGATGCCCTCTCTCACCACTCCTATTCAACATAGTGTTGGAAGTTCTGGCTAGGGCAATCAGGCAAGAGAAAGAAATCAAGGGGATTCAGTTAGGAAAAGAAGAAGTCAAATTGTCCCTGTTTGCAGACGACATGATTGTATATTTAGAAAACCCCATTGTCTCAGCCCAAAATCTCCTTAAGCTGATCAGCAACTTCAGCAAAGTCTCAGGATACAAAATTAATGTGCAAAAATCACAAGCATTCTTATACACCAGTGACAGTCAAACAGAGAGCCAAATCAGGAATGAACTTCCATTCACAATTGCTTCAAAGAGAATAAAATACCTAGGAATCCAACTTACAAGGGATGTAAAGGACCTCTTCAAGGAGAACTACAAACCACTGCTCAGTGAAATCAAAGAGGACACAAACAAATGGAAGAACATACCATGCTCATGGATAGGAAGAATCAGTATCGTGAAAATGGCCATACTGCCCAAGGTAATTTATAGATTCAATGCCATCCCCATCAAGCTACCAATGAGCTTCTTCACAGAATTGGAAAAAACTGCTTTAAAGTTCATATGGAACCAAAAAAGAGCCCGCATCTCCAAGACAATCCTAAGTCAAAAGAACAAAGCTGGAGGCATCACGCTACCTGACTTCAAACTATACTACAAGGCTACAGTAACCAAAACAGCATGATACTGGTACCAAAACAGAGATATAGACCAATGGAACAGAACAGAGTCCTCAGAAATAATACCACACATCTACAGCCATCTGATCTTTGACAAACCTGAGAGAAACAAGAAATGGGGAAAGGATTCCCTATTTAATAAATGGTGCTGGGAAAAGTGGCTAGCCATAAGTAGAAAGCTGAAACTGGATCCTTTCCTTACTCCTTATACGAAAATTAATTCAAGATGGATTAGAGACTTAAATGTTAGACCTAATACCATAAAAATCCTAGAGGAAAACCTAGGTAGTACCATTCAGGACATAGGCATGGGCAAAGACTTCATGTCTAAAACACCAAAAGCAACGGCAGCAAAAGCCAAAATTGACAAATGGGATCTCATTAAACTAAAGAGCTTCTGCACAGCAAAAGAAACTACCATCAGAGTGAACAGGCAACCTACAGAATGGGAGAAAATTTTTGCAATCTACCCATCTGACAAAGGGCTAATATCCAGAACCTACAAAGAACTCAAACAAATTTACAAGAAAAAAACAAACAACCCCATCCAAAAGTGGGCAAAGGATATGAACAGACATTTCTCAAAAGAAGACATTCATACAGCCAACAGACACATGAAAAAATGCTCATCATCACTGGCCATCAGAGAAATGCAAATCAAAACCACAATGAGATACCATCTCACACCAGTTAGAATGGCGATCATTCAAAAGTCAGGAAACAACAGGTGCTGGAGAGGATGTGGAGAAATAGGAACACTTTTACACTGTTGGTGGGATTGTAAACTAGTTCAACCATTATGGAAAACAGTATGGCGATTCCTCAAGGATCTAGAACTAGATGTACCATATGACCCAGCCATCCCATTACTGGGTATATACCCAAAGGATTATAAATTATGCTGCTATAAAGACACATGCACACGTATGTTTATTGCAGCACTATTCACAATAGCAAAGACTTGGAATCAACCCAAATGTCCATCAGTGACAGATTGGATTAAGAAAATGTGGCACATATACACCATGGAATACTATGCAGCCATAAAAAAGGATGAGTTTGTGTCCTTTGTAGGGACATGGATGCAGCTGGAAACCATCATTCTCAGCAAACTATCACAAGAACAGAAAACCAAACACCGCATGTTCTCACTCATAGGCGGCAACTGAACAATGAGATCACTTGGACTCGGGAAGGGGAACATCACACACCGGGGCCTATCATGGGGAGGGGGGAGGGGGGAGGGATTGCATTGGGAGTTATACCTGATGTAAATGACGAGTTGATGGGTGCAGCACACCAACATGGCACAAGTATACATATGTAGCAAACCTGCACGTTGTGCACATGTACCCTACAACTTGAAGTCTAATAATAATAAATAAATTAAAAAAAAATAATAAAATAAAATAAAATAAAATAATGTTAATTTTAATGCTTTTTTAAAAATGACATTTTGGATTAAGAGCTTTTATCTTTTCCTGTGCTTGAAATATGTTTTTGAAAATGTTGGAGCTGAATATTTGGTTCATGGGAAATGCCTGCATATAAATTAATTAGCAAAAACAATTAGGCAAATAAGACATATTTTATGTCAGAAAGAATGTCATGTATCTACTTTTAACTTTTTAATTACTCAATTTTTAATATAGATAAACAAATCAATATATATTCCTATGATCACTATTTTACTTCTTGATCCTAAATTAGTCTGGGACAGCAGGCATTGGGGGATCAAGTAGCTAAGATATTTAGTCAGTATAAAGGCAATGACAATTATAAGAATTTAGGAGGAAGATACTGTATTTTTACAGCACTGGAGAACAGGAGAACAGAGCTGGAGAACTTAGATTCTAGCAGTCAATTGCAATTTAAGGCATGATTTCAAAGCTGAAGTTTCTATGTCAGATTTAAAGAAGACTCATATCCTGAAACTGCAGAAAAAAAAAATACGTAATTTATGGTGCTTATAGAACCGAGATCTAGAGGCAGCTAAGGAGGGTACTAATCACTATGTATAGGGAGAGGGAGAGGGAGAGGGTGAGGGTGAGGGAGAGGGAGAGGGAGAGGGAGAGGTAGGGAGAGTGAGAGGGAGAGGGAGAGGGAGAGTGAGAGAGAGAGAGGGAGAGGGAGAGAGAGGGAGAGGGAGAGAGGGGGAGAGAGAGAGAGAAAAATAGGGAGAGAGAGAGGGAAACGGAGAGGGAGAGGGAAATGAAGCAAAAGACTTAGATCAGCTGTGACAATCAAAAAAATGTACGGTTTCTTGTTTTTAGGTTGAAGTCAGTTCACGAAGCCAGAACCCACTGATCAAGGTGGAGGATGGTTGCTTTTGAAAAAGACCACAAGTATATGCAATAAATATTCCTTTTCTCATATTCTTCAGTTTCCCAGGTGATTGTGCATTAGAGATGTTTTAAACCATGAGATACTGTGAGATATAATCTCTTAGGTTTACAGTGGGACTTACAGGTCAGGTGATTAGGACTGAGACCAGGGTAAGGTGAATGAGATGCCTAGGAAACAAATGTTAAGAAAGCACTCACTCTCGTGTTATGCATGTGCGGGCTTTGTACTTGCACAGCCCTGAGAATAATTTTCTTCTCAGATTTTGTTTCCTAAGTGATTTGCTTGCCTCACCTAATTCTTGGCCCTGCATGTAGCATGGAATTTTGAACCCAGTCTCTCATATTATGTCTAATTCCTGTGAACCCACCTTGTGATTATCTTCACATTTCTTACATGTAAAATTAGGACTGATATACATAACACCTGGCAGGAACTTATATTGCTTTCCTGACTTGTGGAGTAAGGGCCATCGTGAAAGAGTCAAGTGGAAAGCCCTCAACATGCCCTATTTCTCCTGTGCCAAGAAAATAAAGGAAACAGAGAAATTCAGAAAAAACTGAAGATGAGGATCACTAAAATTTAACAAATACAAGATACTTACTATACCCATATTCAATTCATCTCTCTAGTCTCTGCAAAAAAGCAGATGAATCGCAGCAAATGATAGTGAAATTCTATAAACATAACCAAGTGTTGGTTCTAATTTCAGACGCTGTTCAAAATGTGGTCTAGTCTTTACTGTAACAGATTAACACAATTTCTGTTGCATAATTTATAATGACTTTGTGAATGATGGTTTTTCTTGTTCTCCATCATCAGGAAGACTCAAAAATTGTTCACCATTATGCAATAAGGACAGTACACTTCTACTACCTTTTACTATCTTGGCCCAAAGCAATGTAATTTTCTTCTCTTTGTCATAAAGTAGTTCTATGGAACCTTAATCATCCTGAAGTTCTTCACAGAATGAGAATTTGACCCAATGAGTAGAGAACGAATGTGGTAAACTTTTTAAGGCTCATACATGGTCCAGAAGATACGGAGAGATTCCCTCTGAGGTCAACACAACTGTTAACACTTCACATCTCTAGCAGCACGTTATGAGCTTTTTGAAGGACAGGGGATTTTGGAAACAGCATTCATCATACATAGAAAACTGCTCCAATCCATGTATTGAATGACCTGGAATCCTTCAAGTTTCAAGGATGGTCAAGAACAAAGGAAATATTTGCAGCATGTCTAGGATACAGTACAATCTGTCCAACCTCAAGTCATAGAATGCATTAGATTCAATAGTGCTAGACCAGTTTCTCAACCTCAGTACTATTCACATTTTGAGCTTGATTATTTTTGTTGTTGTGGAGAAAGAAGTATCCAGTGTGTGGTAGGACGTTTGGCAGCATCTCTGGTTTCTACCCACTGGATGCCAGTAGCAATCCCCATTCAAGTTTTGACAACCAGAAACATCTATAAATAGCGACAATTTCCTCCTGGGAGGTAAAATAGCCCCCAGTTGAGAAATACTGTGCTAGACTGACAGATAAGGATCCTTATCTTGTCAAGCCCCAATAGAAGAGATAAAGTACAGATCTCTTGGTTTCTGGAGTAAAATTATGCCCTCCACATCACAAGATTACTTTTGGTTTGAAAAAATAACCTTTGCATGCTACTTGAATCTTACTGAGACTGAGTATTTGAATATAGAATGCCAAATGAATGCATGGCCTCAGAAGCCTATTCTGATGTTAGTGTTATCAGATCCATTTTATCAGATAATATTTGTGGGCACAGCCAAAATTCATTAAGTAAGAGAAGTCATACATTTGGGATCAGGCTTGAGTATATATTGATTATATAATTAAATTACAGAAATAGGCAGTCTATGGCATCTACCTCGGATGCACTGGTACTTCTTGCTTAAAGCAAACCGATTGTACCATAGAATGGGGATTCCCTATGGCCAACTGATGGATACTGACTTGGGCATCATTCAAAAATGTACTGAAGTAATGCTTATCAATTGCTAGGAATTGACACTTTCTACATTACAGCCCCATTTAGTGAGGATTGTAACATTGGGAAATCCTTCTTGTAGTCAGGGGTATGAGCAACACAGTTGACCACCCACTTCATTTGGAGGGAGCTTGGTCTGAGGTTAGAATGTGCAATGACTTTTGGGAAAAGGCAGCTAGTCTACTGGTGTTCCAGGAGTAATAATACTGAAAAATGAAGGATGAGAAAGCCTTTAGAAGTATGTGAGTGAGAATTTTGGAGTAGGCACACAGCATGCAAAATTTTGTGTTTCATATTAATCACCTAAACGAACTTAGGACTTTCTCAACAGCCAGGCTGACATGATGACATGCCCCGTGGGTATCAGCCAATCTTTCATCTTAACCACCTTAGGGCTGACATAATGGCCTTATGAGCAGACTTAACATGAGGATGAATGGTATGAACAGGACCAAGAGCATCACCTCTTTTTCAACAATGTCACAGCTGCTGTTCAAGCCCCAACTGCTTACAGTACAGAATGACATTGTGCCCTCGATATGGCATCATCCCTTGAAAACAATAGCCGGTTGCTTTTTTAAGTCTGTTCTCACATGGCAATAAAGAATTACCTGAGACTGGGTAATTTATGAAGAAAAGAGGTTTAATTGACTCGCGGTTCTGCAGGCTGTAGCACAGCTGCTTCTGTTTCTGGGGAGAACCTCGGGAAGCTTCCAATCATGGCAGAAGGCAAAGCAGGGAGCAAGCATCTCCCATGGCAGGAGCAGGAGCAAGAGAGTGTCAGATTTACCTAGGGTACACAAGATTGGCCTAACCAGGTATACCATTTGCATAGCATCCAAAGAAGTTGGCCACCCCGCCCTAACATTTGATTATGAAGATGGGTTCTCTACCTGGCCAGTGCCATGTTGCCTGGTTCTTTACTGTACATGTGGTGACAAATAAAAGGGAAGATGGAGCCTCCATGTTGAACATATGTGGCTTCCAGGTAGCCCTTCTCAGATTACAGATTAACTTCATTGTATACTCCCTGAGCAAATGCCATGCCCCTTTAAAAAATATGCCTCTGATGCTCTTTAAAATACCTCTACTTTTATTAATATATTGTAATATTTTAATTGTTGAATGTGCCTTATGATTCAATGTATCTTAAAAAATACACTCATATTTTCACACACCAACTTTTCTTATGAAGTCAGCCTAATCCTGATAACAAAAGATAAGGAAGTTAAATGAAAAGTATAGACTTCTTCTCTAATGAAATTATGTGCCAAACTTTTGAAAGAAGGAAGAGAAAAGGAAAGAAGACACAAAGGAGGAAGAAGAGAAAAATCAAATACAGTGATATCATAACATGGGAGAGGTAATATACTATGACTAAGTTAACTTTATTGCTTTTAAAGATTCAAAATCAAGTAAGTCACCATATGAACAACCAAAGAAGAAAAACATATAATCTTAATAGACATGAAAAAATCATTTAATAAAACCAACAATCATTCATGATGTAATCTCTAAAACTGAGAATAGAAGCATGTTATTAACAAAATATAAAAATCTAGCAAACTTCATTCTGAATGGTGAAATAAAGATCACTTTCCTTCTGAAATTGTGAGGAGATAAAATGCTTGTTTACAGTCACTTCTAGTAAATATTATTTAAAAGGACTTGATGAAATAAAACTGCCCTATTCATAGATGATATTATTATATACACAGAAAATTCAAAAGAATGTACAGAGTAAAACTGTTACAAAAAAAATACATTTAATGAGGTGCTTGGACAAAAGGGCAGTATTTTAAAAAATCAACTCTATTTTTAAATACTAGCAACAAAAAATAGAACGTGAGTATTTTAAAGATACATGTTATTATATGTATAATAGTATCAAAAATCTAGGAATAAATCTGTGAATTATGTGCAAGACTTATGTAGAACACTAAAACCGTGCATGATTAAGAGAAATTAAAGAAGACCTAAGTTAATTGTGATTTGCCAGGCTCTTCAATTATAACTCTTATAAAGACTTTAATTTTTACTTCATAGATTTATATACTAAATGCAATCCCAGACTCAGTTTTTATGTTGGAAATAAATAAGTGGACAATAAGATATATGTAAACATACAAAGGGCTAAAACTGGAGGACTTACTCTATTGGATATTGAATTTTTATAATGCTACAGTATTTCAGATAGTACAAAGGCAAACAGACAAATGTAGTGTATTAGTCCATTTTTCACACTTCTGATAAAAACATACCCGAGACTGGGCAATTTACCAAAAAAAGAGATTTAATTAGACTTACAGTTCCATGTGACTTGGAAACCTCATAATCATGGCAGAAGGCAAGGAGGAGCAAGTCATGTCTTACATGGGTGGCATCAGGCAAATAAAAGAGAGCTTGTGCAGGGAGAGTTCCATTTTTTAAACCATCAGATCTCATGAGACTTATTCACTATCATAAGAACAGCATGGGAAAGACCTGACCTCATGATTCAGTTGCTTCCCACCAGGTTCCTCTCACGACACACGGGAATTGCGGGAGTTTCAATACAAGATGAGATTTGGGTGGGGATACAGTCAAAACACATCATGTAGCAAAAGAGAGAGTCCAGAAATAGGCCTATAAGTGTACCAATATATGACAAAAATAACAATGCAGCACTGTGGCAATATGATAGTCTCTTCAACACAGAGATGGGTCAATTGGACATCCATCAAATAAATATTTACCCTCACTCCTCCAGATTGACTGGAGAGAAAAATGAGACAGTTAAAATAATACGGCTTCTAGATAAAATATGCTAGAGCATCTTCATTTCTTACACAGAATACAAAAATAAAGCTTATTTGTAGTGTTTTAAAATTAAGAATGAAGTAGTCTAACAATAGTACATGTCAGCAAGGATGTGGTTTAACTGAAACTGGAGTAGGTATGTCAATATTTAGAATGACTCTAAAAAATTGGGTATGTCAGAATGCACTAAAAGCTCAACAAAATTCTAGGTATATATTCAACAGAAATGTATGAATAAACCAAAAGACATGCATAAATATGTTTATCTCAGCACCATTAGTAAAAGCCAAATAATGGAAAGAAAGACAAATATATGTCATCAACAAAGCAAAGTAATTAATTGTATTATATTTATATAATAGAATTTATACTATACAAAAATGAGAGTGAACTTTTGCAACAAAAAACAACATAGTTGAAACTCATAAACATAACGTTGAGTTAAATAACCTATATTCTGTTTATATAAATGTCAAAAACAGGCAAAATTAATATGTGGTGTTTGAAGTCACCACTGAGCTTGGCCGTCTTCCAGGTTGCCCTAAAGATTTTCAGGGATTTTAAAGTGAACTTTCAATCAATTCTCCTACTACATCACTCTCCAAACCCAAATTTTCTATGATTGATAAATTTACTCATCTTTCCTTTATAACATGAAAACTAAAATTTCACTAGAATACATACGGTCTGGTAAAACATTTTGTAGTATTCTGGTCAGAGGTTCTAGGTTTAATACTGACCTCACCGCTTACTAGCTGAATAATTCTTGTCAATATCTTTGAAATTAAAAAGCCCCAGATCACTCACTTATATGATAGAAATATTAATCTCTGCCTTCTTGTCATTCCACAAATGTGTCAGAATCAGTTTTAGGGCCAGAATGGTCTTTAGAATCCTCTGGCTCAATAGCTTCATTCTACAAACTGGGAAGAAGGGGTACAAAGATCTGAGTTCACTTACCCAAATTCACATTACCACAATAGCATAACAAAAATTAGAAGGTAATGGGTGTAACTGGGCTCACCTCCAAGCCACAGTTTGAGTATGGTTCTGCATTACTTGTCTTGCATGCCTTTGAGTCAGCTATCTATACAGGGTCTCTTTGCCTTGTGGTGATGCTGAACTGTGAAAGTCAAGCCCAACCATTTTCATAGCCCAAAGATATCTAAGTATAGGCCTGAGATAGTGACCCAACAATAGTGCCTAAGTCTGAACAGGACAATGATACCTGTGAATATCAGTGGAATGAAAATACATATAATTAGATTACATTTCCTACTCGAGCCTATTTCTATAAGCTTCAAATTTGACATAGGAGTATAAGATGTCCTCATGAAATGCAATCAACACTCATTTCCTTTTCCTTGTTGAGAGCTCAGCCAAGTTTTGAAATGGGGAACCAGGTACTTGTGTTTCATTTATATAAATGTAGTGCTAAAGCCAGGGAATACTGGAAGTTCTGTAGCAGAGGAAATTGACCAGCCAAAACAGCTGAACACAAATTTATGTCATCAACTCAAGGGTTCAGGTCAGGGATCATGAATAGATTTTGATTCATACACCTACTCTAACTTACTTGAAATGGCTTCTTGGATTTCTGGGTTGAGAAGAATTCTGAGGCTATGTTCAGACTAAGTAAAAATGGAGCCATCATCAATTACAGATAGCAGTTGTGTAGAAGACTGATGTGGCCTAGACAGAGGGCAGGGACTAAAATGGAAACACTACATTTTAGAAAACCAGAATAAGAGACTTCGGTGAATTGGATCAGAATAGGTGAAACAGAAAATATCATCCAACATTGAAAGATGTGGAGCACTGACACATATTATAGCTCTACATGAAGATCTAGTAGTACTGAGGAGTCTTGGTTTAAAAGAGTGTGATTGTGTACCAGAACCATGCTGTTCGGGTTACTGTACTCTTGTAGTATAGTTTAAAGTCAGGTAACATATGTCTCCAGTTTTGTTCTTTTTACTTGAAATTGCCTTGGCCATCTGGACTTCTTTTTAGTTCCATATGAATTTTATGTTTTTTTCTAATTCTATGAAGAATATCATTGTTTGATAGTCATAGAATTGAACTTGTAGGTTGCTTTGGGCAGTATGGCCATTTAACGATATTGATTCTTCCTATCTATGAACATAGAATGCCTTTCAATTTGTGTCATCTCTGGTTTCTTTGAGCAGTGTTTTTTAATTCTAGTTGTAGAGATCTTTCACATCCCTGATTAGCTATATTCTTAGGCATTTTTTTTTCCTTTTGTGACCATTGTAAACGCAATTACATTCTTGATTTGGTCCTCGGCTTGGATGTCATTGGTGTATAGAAATGCTACTGAATTTTGTACATTGATTTTGTATCCTGAAACTTTGCTGAAGATGTTTATCAGATCTAAGAACTTTGGGGCAGAGACTACAGGGTTTTCTAGGTATAGAAATGTTTTCTATAAACAAAAATAGTTTGACTTCCTCTCTTCCTATTTAGACACCTTTTATTTCTTTCTCTTACCTGATTACTCTGGCTAGGACTTCCAGTACTATGTTGAATAGGAGTGGTGACAAAGGGCATCCTTGTCCTGTTCTAGTTTTCAAAGATAATACTTCCAGCTTTTGCGTATTCAGTATGATGTTGCCTATGGGTTTGTCATAGATGTCTCTTATTTTCAAGAATGTTCTTCAGTGCCTCGTTTGTTGAGGGTTTTTAGAATGAAGGGATTTTGAATTTTATCGAAAGCCTTTTCTGTATCTATCAAGATGATCATGTGGGTTTTCTTTTTAGTTCTGTTTATGTGATAAATCACATTTATTGATTTGCATATGTTGACCCAAACTTGCATCCCAGGGATAACGCCTACTTGATTTTGGTGAATTATTTTTTTTATGTGCTGCTGGATTTGGTTTGCTAGTATTTTGTTGAAGATTTTTGCAGTGATGCTCATCAACAATTGGCCTGAAGATTTTTGTTGTTGCTGTTTTGTTTCTATCAGGTTTTGCTATCAGGATGATGCTGGCTTCATTGAATGAGTTAGGAATGAATCCCTCCTCCTTAGCATTTTGGAATATTTTCAGAAGGAATAATATCAGTTCTTCTTTATATATCTGCTAGAATTCAGTTGTGATTCTATCTGGTCCTGCAATTTTTCTGTTTGGTAGGTATTGCATTGTATTGTATTGTATTGTATTGTATTGTATTGTATTGTATTTTAGTTCTAGAATACATGTGTAGGATGTGCAGGTAAGCTTTTTATTACTGATTCAATTTTGCAACTCGTAATGGTCTGCCCAGGGATTCAGTTTATTCCTGGTTCAATAATGCCACACACCTACAACCAAATGATCTTCAACAGAGTTGGAGAAAACAAGCAATGGTGTGAATGGAATTGTTATTCAATAAATTGTGCTGGAATGACTGACTAAGCATATGCAGAAGACGGAAACTGGACCCCTTCCTTATACTATATACAAAAATCAACTTCAGATGGATTAAAGACTTAAATGTAAAGCCTAAAAATATAAGAACTCTGGAAGATAACCTAGGAAATACCACTCTGAACATAGGACCTGGAAAAGATTTTATGACAAAGACATCAAAAGCAATTGCAACAAAAACAAAAATTTACAAATAAGACCTAGTTAAACTGAAGAACTTCTGCACAGCAAAATGAACTGACAACAGAGTAAACACACAACCTACAGAATGGGAGAAAATATTTGCAAACTATGCATCTGAAAAAGGTCCAATATGCAGAATGTATAAGGAGTGTAATCAAATTGACACCAAAAAAAAAAAAACCATTAAAAAGTGAACAAAGGACATAAACAGACACTTTTTAAAAGAAGACATACATGTGGCCAAGAAGCACATGAAAGAATGTTCAACATCAGTAATCATTAGAGAAATGAAATTCAAAACCACATTGAAATACCATTTCACCAATCAGAATGAGCATTATTAAAAAGTCTAAAAATAACAGATGCTGCCATGATTGCAGACAAAAGAGAATGCTTATACACTTCTGGTGGGAATGTAAATTGGTTCAGCCATTGTGGAAAGCAGTGGGGCACTGTTTTCAAAGAATCCAAAACAGAATTACCATTCAACCAAGCAATCCCATTATTGGGTATGAACCCAAAATAATGTAAATCCTTCTACCATAAGGATCCATGCATGTGTGTGTCCATGGCCACACTAATCCCAGTAGCAAAGACGTGGAATCAACCCACATGCCCATCAACAGTAGACTGGATAAAGAAAATGTGGTAAGTATATACCATGGAATACTACACAGTCATAAAAAGAATGAGAGCATGTCCTTTGTAGCAACATGCATGGAGCTAGAGGCCATTATTCTAAGCAAACTAATGCAGGAACAGAAAACCAAACACTGCATGTTCTCACTTATAAGAGGGAGCTAATCATCAAGTACAAATGAACACAAAGAAGGAACAACAGACACCAGGACCACTTGAGCATGGAATATAGGAGGAGGGAGAAGATAGAAAAACTATTGTATACTATGCTTATTACCTGGGTACACCAAACACCTGTGACACACAGTTTACTTATATACCAGTCTGCACATGTACTCCTGAACCTATAATAAAAGTTAGAAAAAATAGAAAAGAGAAGAAATTTGAGGACTGAGCCTAGAACACTCTAACATTTAAGGGTCAGTAAGATAAAGAAGTTTCAGCCCACAAAGATGAGTGGTAGTTACCAGTGAGATAGGTGGAAAACAAGGAGGGTGTTTTCCCTGAAGCCAAGTAAAGAAAGAGTTTCAAGGAGTTTGGAGTAATCAAATCTGCCAACTGCTTCCAAGAAACTGCATAAGATGAGGACAAAGAAGGAAACATTTGGTGTGGCAACATGGAATCACTGAGGACACTGGCAAAAGCAGTATCAGTGGATTTGTGGGAACAACAACTTGACATAAGGGGTTCAAGAAAGAATGGAAGGTGAGGAAGTGAAGAAAGTTGATATAGATAACTTTGAATTTTTGCTGAAAGAGATACGGGTCAGTGGGTTAACAAAATGTATTTTGTTTAGATGCAAAGCAAAGCAGCATGTTTTCAAATGAATGATATAACAGAAGGGTAAGTAGATGATGCAAGAGAGGGGACAATTACAGAGTCAAGTCATTGAATAGATAACCTCATAGAGGGTGATCTTTAGGCAGGAACCAGGACAACACACCTGCTATGACCCAAGAGAAGGCACAACGTATGGGCACCAATGAAGGTATGATGGCACATTTGGTGATAGAAGGGGAAATGATTCTCCTTTGATGACTTTGACCAACATCCAGCTGATCCAGTCATATGCAAGCAAGCCCAGCTAAAATGAGAACTGCACAGCCTAAATCATCAACCTACAGATGATTAAGATAAATACATATTTATATAATGTGTAACATGCCATTCTGGTGGACATAGATAACAGAGGCAAGGAATGTTTCATGTCTATGGGTACATGTAAAGCTGCCTCATTTTTTAATAAATGACTACAAATAGCGTTGAAAAAAAAGAGAAGAATGTGAAACTCTAGCATCCTTTGGCATGTCCAAATAGCCCTGTTTCTGAGACAAAGAAAGAAGGACTAATAAATGAGTCTGACTCCATGCTAGCTTCTGGGAATACAAAATTGAATAACATACTCCATCCCCTTGTGAAGAGTTGAAGGATTAATGGGATAGTCAGAGATGTGAATAATCTCTGACCTCACAGGCACCAGAATCAAATAGGAAAGTTTTTATAAATATAGATGTCAGATACAACTGGCCTAGGATAGAATCTAGGGACAGCGTTTCTTAAAACCACCTCCAGGGTACTATAATAATTGAGGATGAAGAAGAAGAATGGAAGCCTTGGAAACTTTGGATAAAGCAGAGGAGAGGCAGCCAAGGCAAAGGGAACAGCATGTGTGAGATTATTGAAGTATAAGATAGCTTAATACTTTCAAGAACATACTATAAGTTTTGTTTTGTGTAGCTAGGATAGAGTATGTCTGGAGGGGCAAGGGGTTTGATACCAGGGAAGTGGGGAAGAACCAGATAATGAATAGTGTCCTGTGACAGCAAAGATGTTTGAACTTTTGCCATTCACCTAAGAGAAAAACTCTGACATCTACAAAGCACTCTACAAAAAGGAAATGCTCAGTTTTTACTATTAACAGCTAGCAGTAGTCTTCTGAGAGGTGCATGTTTGTATCTGTCTCTCTCTTTTTTTTTCTCTCTCTCTCTCTGAAATCTCAAACAACACAAAAAAAGAGATCTGCCTTAAGGAATTGAAGGATAAACCACTTGAAACATACAAAGGAAACTAAACCACAGAGGGACATCTCAGATGCTATCATTTTAAATTTAATTTTACCCATTCTTCACCTCCACAAGGCACTGTTTGCTATGTTTGACTATGTGAAAGGTGACATGGTATAAGAAAGAACAGTCATCACCAGATGTCAAATGCCTTTGGCTTTAGTTTGGCCCAATCACAAAGAAGCTGTGTCAGACAGGGATGCCCTCTCTCACCACTCCTATTCAACATAGTGTTGGAAGTTCTGACTAGGGCAATCAGGCAAGAGAAAGAAATAAAGGGTTTCAGTTAGGAAAAGAAGTCAAATTGTCCCTCTTTGCAGATGACATGATTGTATATTTAGAAAACCCCATCATCTCAGCCCAAAATCTCCTTAAGCTGATAAGCAACTTCAGCAAAGTCTCAGGATACAAAATCAATGTGCAAAAATCACAAGCATTCTTATACACCAGTAACAGACAAACAGCCAAATGATGAATGAACTTCCATTCACAATTGCTTCACAGAGAATAAAATACCTAGGAATCCAACTTACAAGGGATGTAAAGGACCTCTTTAAGGAGAACTACAAACCACTGGATATGAACAGACACTTCTCAAAAGAAGACATGTATGCAGCCAACAGACACATTAAAAAATGCTCAGCATCACTGGCCATCAGAGAATTCCACAATGAGATACCATCTCACACCAGTTAGAATGGCAATCATTAAAAAGTCAGGAAACAACAAGTGCTGGAGAGGATGTGGAGAAATAGGAACACTTTTACACTGTTGGTGGGATTGTAAACTAGTTCAACCATTATGGAAAACGATTTCTCAAAGATCTAGAACTAGAAGTACCATATGACCCAGCCATCCCATTACTGGGTATATACCCAAAGGATTATAAATCATGCTGCTATAAAGACACATGCACATGTATGTTCATTGCATCACTATTCACAATAGCAAAGACTTGGAATCAACCCAAATGTCCATCAGTGACAGACTGGATTAAGAAAATGTGGCACATCTACACCATGGAATACTATGCAGCCATAAAAACAGGATGAGTTTGTGTCCTGTGTAGGGACATGGATGCAACTGGAAACCATCATTCTCAGCAAACTATCGCAAGAACAGAAAACCAAACACCGCATGTTCTCACTCATAGGTGGGAACTGAACAATGAGATCACTTGGACTCGGGAAGGGGAACATCACACACCGGGGCCTATCATGGGGAGGGGTAAGGGGGGAGGGATTGCATTGGGAGTTATACCTGATGTAAAGGACGAGTTGATGGGTGCAGCACAGCAACATGGCACAAGTATACATATGTAACAAACTTGCACGTTATGCACATGTACCCTAGAACTTAAAGTATAATAATAATAATAATAAAGAAGCTGTATGTCTCACCTTCCTCATTCATAGAATGAATTAGTGATATCTACCTAGCTTTTCTAACGTGGCTTTGAGTGATTTAAATTATGCTAACATTTACTGAGCTCATTAGACCTTCTCATGTGAGATAATAAGATAATCTATGGTAAAGTGCATTATAAACTTTAAAGTGCTATACAAATGTTAAGAGATAGTTCATCACTAAGAAATACAGAGATTTACACAAACTGCTCACAATTTAGGTCAAATTACAACACAGACAGACAACGACGAATCGTACCGTTAGATATGTGTCAATTTGTTGTTGCAAGTTTTATTTGATTACAAAACTAAACTGCTTATGTCTGTAAAGCACTTTTTTGTGTGTTTTGCCCAGATAGCATTGTTGTCTTCTCACAGCTTTAAAAATTAGGAATGTTATTTCTCTCAATCCATCTCCGTGAGTGAACAACTTGGTTTTAGCAAATTATGCAGTGAGTCAGTAGTGAAGATGGGCTGTGAGAGGGAATCTCTGAATTTTGAGACTATTACTTAGCACCATAGGTTCATGTGCCTCTGGGGATCATTGAAACTCTCTAAACTGGGGAGGTAAAGAGACCAACTGTACATTTGATGTCTTACTATTACTAAACTTGGGTAATGGGTAATTTTGAGACATGTCTCTCAACTTCTCTTTCTCCTTAAGCTGTCAGTCACATTTTTTTTTTTTTTTTTTTGATTGGGAGATTGTTTCTGGAAAACGTAGGATACTGAATTGTTCATTTTTTCAGGGAATAATGCCTAATTTTGCCTCTGAGAAGTATGTGTTTTTGGAATTCTGTGAGGAAGAGGGAGAATAAACTACTTTTGTTATTGTTTTATTTATCATTTAGGGGAAAATAGGCATGTCCTTTAGATAGTAGAGGTCAAATGACATATTGATACATGATAAATATGAAAATACCAAAAAGATCTAAATAAAACACTGTTTCTCCTATATAAGGGCAAGTGGTTTCTACCAAGCACATAGTCTATAGTTTCCTAGTTATAATCTTTGACGCTGTACTCAGTCAAACTAGATTTGAACCTTGGATTTGCCACTTCTTGGGTGTGACATCTAATTCTCCTCTAAACCTTTTTGTTTTTCACCTAGAAAATGAAAATGTTAACAGTATCCACTACCCAGAGTTGTTTAGAGAATTAAATAATATCATACATTGGAAGTGCATAGCACATAATAAGTTCTCAAGATAGTGTGCTTTTATTATTATCATTGCAGAAGTTATTTTACACTCTAAGTCCCCAAAAGCATTTTAGAGACATAAAGTAGAGTTAGGATTTTTGTTCTGACAATGGCAACCCCTCTTCGAAATAAAAGTGGAATAGAGCAGAAGTAGTATGAAAGTTGGAAGTCTAGAGACTTTGGTCTTAGTCTCACTTCTATCATTAGCTGGTTATATGATTTTAAGCATACTGACTCAATTCCTAATCTTCCCACCTTTCCCCCTACATTTTCTTAGAAGTGGTGAATGCACTAAAGAAAGCAACAAAGTCACAATGAGTGAATAACTATAAAAGGCATCTAGGCCCTCCTTCCAGTTAAAGTGATTAATGAAATACACATGTGGGTGAAACCTATCAGGTCCATAGTCAATCCTAATCCCAGGAGTGCTGTTTCAGTAATCCCTGTCTCACCAGCATGGAGGTAGTTGTGTCTCATGAAATTCTCATGATCTTCTACTGACACTTGTTATTTTCTATTGGAAGAGTCGCAACTCTGACATAGGTCATGATATTCTCTATACAAGTTTCCACATAGACCTCAGGACCAACTAGAATATAGTTAGAAGTGGATTTATTAATGACCTTAAATCACAGTGATAATATGTTATTTATACTTATGACTGCTTTGGGTGGGGATTCTTACTCTGCCCTATTGGCTGGTATGATGGCCTAAATGTTTGTGTCCATATAAAATACATATGTTGTAGCCCTATCCTCCAGTGTGGCTGTATTTGGAGATGAAACTGCTAAGGAAGTAATGAAGGTTAATTGAGGTCATAAGGGTGGGACCCCAGTTCCATAGGATTAATATTCTTTTAAGAAAGGAAACCAGAGAGACCTAGCTCTCTCCCTCCCTTGCTTTCACTCTTTCTCTCTCCTTTCCTCTCATCTCCTCTTCTCTCTCTTTCTCTCTCTCTCTG
The DNA here is from genome assembly GCF_047675955.1 of Chlorocebus sabaeus. Classification (NCBI taxonomy): domain Eukaryota; kingdom Metazoa; phylum Chordata; class Mammalia; order Primates; family Cercopithecidae; genus Chlorocebus; species Chlorocebus sabaeus. The sequence continues at coordinate 46,006,801 of NC_132919.1, forward strand.
TCTCTCTCTGTCTCTGTCTCCCTTCCTCCCTCTGTCTCTTTTCCTGCTGGCAACTTGATCTTGGGCTTTCAGTCCCTAGAGCTAAGAGGAAATAAATGTATGTTGTTTAAACCACTTAGTCCATGGTATTTTGTTATGGCAGCCTATCTTAATCTGTTGGGGCTTCTATAACAAAATATCTTAGGTTGGGCAACTTATAAACAACAGAAATTTCTTGTGTATAGCTCTGGAGCCTGGAAGTCCAAGATCAAGGTGACAGCAGCTTCAGTATCTTGTGAATGCCTGCTCTCCGCTTCAAAGATGGCACTTTGTTGTTACATCTTCATGTGGTAGAAGGGGAAGAAGGCTCCCTCAAGCCTCTTCTACGAGGGTACGAATCACATCCATGGGAGTTCCACCCTCATGGACTAAACACTTCCTAAAGACTCCACCTCGTAACACTACCACAATGGGGATTAGGTTTCAACATGAATTTGGAGGAACACAAATATTCGAACTCTGGTACAGCCTGTGGAGACTAAGACAGCTGTCTCGACTCTGTTGGCACTGGGAATTATCTGAACTATGTCTGAGACTATGGTTCTGTTAGGATGGGGTAAATGTCTGAATTCCACATCCTCCTAAGGGCCAAGCTAAGGATAATCAAAATTAGTCCTCGTAGTCCCAATTTTACCCCCTTGCAAGTTTCTTCTCCATCCCAGCTGCCCAGGTGATAACATGCATTGTTCTTGACATTACCTGGAGCTGGTCAAGATCATGAAGACAATGACTTGCAAATGTGCTAGCTACAAAGATGTAGTCTCTAATTTATTATTAAGAGAATATGTAGAAAAATCAGCTAAATTATGGAATTTGAGTAACAAAGTCCTGAATTTCTTCCCCCTAAGATGTAACATTTATCTGCAAATAAGCATTTTGAAGAAGAAAGAAAACAAAGAAATGGCCAAAATTTTGTCGGTTTGCCTACTGGGCATATAAAATTTAATTATTTGTTAAATTGTGGTAAACAAATTTGGGAAGTATCTGAACTATGTCTGAGACTATGGTTCTATTAGGATGGGGTAAATGTCTGAATTTCACATTCCCCTAAGGGCCAAGTTAAGGGTAATCAAAATTAGTACTCTTAGTCCCAGTTTTACCCCCTTGCAAGTTCCTTCCTGATCCCAGCTATGTAGGTGTTAAGGTGCATTGTGGTAAACAAATTTTATTTCCAAAAGGATTCCATGAAGAGTGGTAGACTGAAGGAGATCATAAAAAATAAATAAATGAATAAAATAAAAACAGTTTTGGGGAGGGTGGAAGCTGAAGGGTATAGTCTTACACACAGGATTTGTTCTCAAGATACATAACATCAAATAACTTCTGTCCTGGTTGGGTCTTTAATTATGTCTGGAAACTCTTTTACAAAACCTCGGTTACCTCCTTTGGCCTTTCACTACATTTCTTCTAAACATTTTTATTTTATTCAGTCATCAATTCTCCTCTCACCCCTTCCCCCATCCCTTCATCAGAAGACATTGCCTACAATTTCTTTGGGAGAATAACTATAGAACATAGTTTCTGAATCATATTCCCTCTGGTCTGAAATGTGTGCATTCTCTTAACTTTTGTTTTCTTTTTCTTTTTTGCCTCTCCAAAAGAATATATTGACATTTTCTTTCTAAAATCTCAATGATACCCCCACCTATGTTTGCAGCTTTTTCACCTCTAAAGCATTGCTCCATCAATTATTCTGTCTGTTGGATATTTCAACCCTCCTCCATTGGCTTCTTCCCTTGATCCTACAAATATGCTGAAATATCTACTACCTTAAAAAATTCAAAACAAAACATTTCCTCAACCCTGTTCTCTCCAAAGTCACTGTCTCTCACTCTCCCTTCCTTCTTTTCCGGGTTTCTTGAAAAACTCAATACTTAATTCCTCCAAAGCTGAGATGTTTGGTTGAACTACAGGGGGATATGCTAATTGCTGTTGGAAGAGATAAAACTTGTTAAAATCGTAAAGCAATGACGGAGGGGATGAAAATGAAAGCAATATTTTCTTTTTAAAATGGCAAGAAAGGTTGGGTCATGTTATCAACTCTTAAGAAGAATTCTCTCAGGGAAAGAGCAATGCCTAAGGCTTGAATAAGGCTAAATGTGATCATTAGAGAAAATATATATTTTGTTATAGCCTGTATTAGGGAGGTGGCATAGAGCAACCATCTGTAAAAGACTGCTAAATCTAAAGGCTGGCTCTGCTAGAACTCCCAGTAGAGCATAAGCTCCATGGTAATATCTTGGACTTCACTGGTATTACTCACTGCTATATCCTTGGAGTCTAGAACAGTGCCTACCACATAGCACGTACTCAATGAATACACTTGGGAGTGAACAATATAACTTAGCTATTTAACTTAAATTTAAAGGTGAGTAGGTGACACACTAAGTGAATGAGTTTCTCTGCAGTTCACAATCTGATCTTGGACAACCATCTGATAATTTCTAAACTATCTCATACAAGCGACCTCAGCACTAATTTAAGTACCCATTGCGCACTAGGTACTTGAGAGCAGTAATGCAGTGAACAGGACAAAAGTCTGGTTTTCCAGAACCTCACAGTATACACAGGGGAAATAGAGAAGTCAACAAGGCTAGTGAGGTATTAGAAGAATCTATATAGCTAAATGGAAACCGACAAAATGGCCTAGACTTTCTTGCTTGTGGTGCAAGTAAACTTTTAAAAAGACTTACAGAGGAATTGAGAACTCAGATGATAAAAATTACTCTTTTACTTCTGGGTAGCATTTAGTGGTCATGGGATTGACAGAAAGAGAAACACATACAACATATAATGACATGAGGTCATGCTGCAACTTTAAGAAAATTTACTTCCATTAACCCAATTTACTTTAGCTGTAAAATAGAAAAATATATATTACCTACCTCAAAGAGTTTGAGGAAGAATTAAGTAAAAACAAATTGTGTGTATACACACACACACACACACATGCACATAGCATGGCTTATCAATATGGAACAAATATTATTTCCTCCCATACTTGCTAAGCACCTATTATATGCAAGAAATACTGCTTAAAACAGGAACACAATATTGAGGAAAACAGATATGTTCTCTTCCCTGCTTGAGCTTATGTAATAGTGTGAAAATGATCATGTTCACCTATATCAAACATGATATAGACTATGCCAGAAGAATATAGTGAACAGAGGGGAAGCAAGCTAGAGACTGACTTCTTCTGGAGGATCAGAGAGGTCTTTCCTGAGAAAGTAGAAGTGAAGCCCAGATCTGATGGAGAAGAGGCATCACCTGGATGAAGAGCGATACATGAAAGAACGTCCCAGGCAGTGCATAAAGGTCCAGAGGGAGAGGGAAACTTGAGATTTGGGAGGAATAATTGAAGGCCAGAGGGGCTGTAACACAGAGAACAAAGAGGAAGTAATGAAATGAGGCTGAAGAGGCAGACCTGGCTGGTAAGTTTCTCTGCCATTCCTGACCTGACCTTGGCCAATCTGTTTAATAATTTCTGAACTGTCTTGTACAAGGGATCTCATGTTAACTCCATTGAAACACTCTTACTCTTTGGAATGCTTTATTCCGTTTTGGACCTAGATGCTATTCTTCACTTGCAATGGCTTTCACTACCCTTCTCATACTGAAACTGCTTTTCTTTCAAAACTCAGTTAAGTGCCTCCCCTGATGTTTCAGCCTCATTTAAATGCTTGTCTTTGCCCCGCAAGACCCATTCCTATTTTACCTAAAGACTACATCACATTGCATTGAGATTAATAACTGCATTCCCTGTTAGACTCTAAGTTCCTTGAGGAAATAGAGTGCTTCCTGTAACTTGTGTTCTCACAAGACCTGGAACAAGGTAGACAGTCAGTAAAAGGAGGTTGGATAAATTTAAGAATAGATGAATGTTTTGCCATCTACTTAACTTTATCTTGTGTTAAATACAGAACAGTGTAAATAGGTTCATAAGTACTTTACAATGAGGAAGGCAGCTTCCAATATCCAGTAGGACATCAGAATGGTGCTTGTGCTGATTTTGTTCCCTGATTCCAATGCAGAGGAAACAAAAATCATTTGGGAAAATTTCCAACATTTGAATATGGTATAAATAACTACAGAAAATCAAAGAAGTTATTAAAAGGTTGCCTTTTCATTTTCATATTGAAGCCAAGGAACCATAACATAAGGAGATTTTAAAAGTCCTGTTCAACTCCAGGCCACTGACTTGGAATCCTTTATCTGAAGAATTCAAGGGTGGGGCCAGACAACAACTTGTTTACCTTAGAACCCTTTTGTTCATTGGTCATTTAGAACCAGGTGCTTCACGGTTATGATAATGGCATATTGACAGCTCCAGGCCAGTTCTGTTGCATTACCTCCCACCTTCACACCTGCACAGAAAACTTCACACAAATATTATCTTACTTACAATTATAGTATGCTGATTTTTTTTCTCCACTCTCTTAAGAAGAGAGCCTTTGGAAATCATAATTCCTACTTCATTTAAGCTGGAAATAACATGCTGGGTTTTATAACCTGGGACTATAAAAAATTAAAAAAAAATAAGAATGTGTACCTATCCTTTGTTAGTTATGACGTGAAGAAATTCCTGTGAAAAATCAAGGCCTGTTTGGAAACAGTATCAAATACAATGGGATTAATTGGGAACAATTTAAATAATAGAGGAAGATACATAAATAAGATACACAGATTGATGAACCTATTCATTGACAGCAATAGCTATAAGGAATTCCTATATCATATTAAATAAAAAGGATACACACAAAAACATGCACACACACATAAACATTGGTTCATTCATTCAATAAATCTATATTATATCCTGAGTGCCTTCTCTGTGTTTACAATAGCTGATAGGAATCAGTAGTAAGACCCACAGACATGACCCCTGCAGCATGGTGCTCATGGACCAGAAGCATCAGCCTCACCTGAGACCTTGTCAGATGTGCAAAATTTTGGACCCCATCCAAGATCTGTTAGGACAGAAATTTTGGAGGTGGGGCTGAATAATCTATGTTTTAGCCAGCCTTCCCATGATTTGAAAGCAAGCTCAATTTTGAGAATCACACTGCTCTGCTAGAGAAGACAAATATTAAACAAAGTTGTTTATGATAATTACATCAAGTGGCATAACAGAAGGTTGAGAAATAGTAAGAGAGAGTATGAGGATAGGATGTGAAGTCTTTGCCTCTTTGGGGATTCAGAGAAAGTACCCCTGAAGAACTGTTGGAATAAAAGTGGGCCATTAAATAGAAGAATGGATAATAATATAGATGTAATAAAGCAAGCATAATAAAGTGTTAATGGTAGGATCTAGGTGGTAGGTACACGTGTAAGAAGATTTTACTGATACAATCTTTCATCTTTTGGAAATTGTCATAATAATATGTCAAGGAAAATAGAGTGGGCTTTGAGGAAGATTAGAAGTGGCTGAAGGGTGAGTGAATGAGAAAGAGTGAAGGCATTCTTTGTGTGTGTGGTTTTTTGTTTGTTTTTGTTTGTTTGTGTGTTTTGAGACAAGGTTTCACTTTGTTGTGAAGGCTAGAGTACAGTGGCACAATCACAGCTCACTGTAGCCTTGACCTGCCGGGCTCAAGCGATCCTCCCACTTCAGCCTCCTAAGTAACTGGGATTACAGGTGTGTGCCACCACACCTGGCTGAATATTTATTTATTTATTTATTTTTATGGAGACAGGGTCAGGTCTTGCTTTGTTACCCAGGTTGGTCTTGAACTCCTGGGCTTGAGCATACTCCCACCTCAGCCTCCCAAAGTTCTGGGATTACAGACTTGAGCCACTGCACACAGCCAGCATTCTTGATATAGGGAAGGACATATTCCATGCTACTCAAATTCTCATTCATCTTTCAATCAAGTTTTTTCTTTTCATTTAAATACAGACTTAGGGGATACTAGTGTACTTTTGTTCCACAAATATATTGAGCAGTGGTGAAGTCCGGGCATTTAGCGTAGCCATCACCTGAATAGTGTACATTGTGCCCACTGAGTAATTTCTCATCACTCAACCCCCTCCCACCCTCCCACCCTTCTGAGGCTCCAATGTCTATTAGTCCCCTCTATGACCACCATGTGTACACCTTATTTAGCTCCCACGTATAAGTAAAAACATGCAGTATTTGACTTTATTTTTCTAAATTATTTCACTTAAAATAATGGTCTCCAGTTCCATCCATGTTGCTGGAAAACACATTATTTCATTTTTTATGGCTGAGTAGTATTTTATTGTGTGTTTATTTTATTGTGTGTGTATGTGTGTGTATATATACATCACATATTCTTTATCCATTAATTGGTTGGTGAACACTTATATTGGTTCCATGAGTTTGCTATTGTGAATAGCGCTGCAATACACATAGGAGTGCAGGTGTTTTTCTTGTTTTTTTGGTGTTTTTTTTCTTTTTTTTTTTTTTTGAGATGGAGTCTCTGTCGCCCAGGCTGGAATGCAATGGTGCAATATCAGCTCACTGCAACCTCTGCCTTCTGGGTTCAAGCGATTCTTCTGCCTCTGCCTCTCGAGTAGCTGGGATTACAGGCATGCACCACTACGCCCAGCTAATTTTGTATTTTTAGTAGAGACAGGGTTTCACCTTGTTGGCCAGGCTGGCCTCAAACTCAAACCTCAGGTGATCCGCTCGCCTTGGCCTGCCAAAGTGCTGGGATTACAGTTGTGAGCCACCACGCCCAGCTGCAGGTGTCTTTTTTAAATAGTGATTTATTTTCCTTCAGATAGGTATCCAGTAGCAGGATTGTTGGATTAAATGGTAATTCTTTGAGAAATCTGGTTCTTTGAGAAATCTCAATACTATATTCCATAGATATTGTACTAATTTACATTCCTACTAATAGTATACAAACTTCCCCTTCTCTCTGCATCCTCAACAATACCTATTATTCTTTGGCATTTTAATAATAACCATTTTGACTGGTGTAAGATGATATTTCCTTGTGATTTTAATTCACATTTCTCTGAATATCATGAGCCTTATGAGTAACCAAAAAGATGTTGATGCTGGGGCTTAGTGACTAAAGAGGAGACAGGCATAAGAATGCTAAACCCAGAGGTAAAGTTAAGCAATGTAGAATTAGGTTTTAAAAGGCCATATAAAAACATTTGTTTGTATAATGTATTAGTAGTTACTTTATTTTTATTGCTAAGTAATATGGAAATACATATATATACCAGCTTGCTTTTTTGTTTATCCTGAGTGGGGGCCACTCTATGCCTGTAATAGCTGATGGGAATCAGCAGTAGGTAAGACAGATGTGATCCCTGCAGCCTGGTACTTACAATCTATATCAGTGGTTCTCTACTGTGGTCCATATACCAACAGCATCAGTATCACCTGGAAACTTATCAGAAATGCCCAACTTTGGAAACTCATTTTTAAATTCTGAGTGAAGGCATTGTTGATGCAGGAAATGACATATTCCTGTTGATGTTTCTTACTGTTGGACATTTGCATTGCTTGCAGTCTTTGACGACTGTGAATAAAGATGCTGTGAATATGTGTGCACAAGTCTTTAGCGGACATATGATTTTGTCTTCCTTGGAATGGAATTGCTGAGTCATAGAATAAATGTTTTAAAAACAGCTAAGCAGTATAGCAGTTTTCTGAGGTAGTTGTGCCATTTTACAGCTACACCAACAATGTGGATATATAGTGAGTATATCGTGGGATATTGTTGGTTTCAGTTTACATTTTCCTGATGACTACTGGTGTTGAACACTTTTTCAGGTGCCCATTAAACACTGGAACATCTTTCTTTGGGAAGTGTTCTTGAAATCTTGCTATTTTTTTAATCAAGTTGTTTTTTATGAATGAGTTATAGTAGTTCTTTATATATAGTGGCTTGAAGTCCTTAGTCAAATATATAAGTTGTGAATATTTTCATCCAGTTGTTTCCTTGCCTATTTGTTTTCTTGATGTATGGAGGTTTTTAAATTTGAAGTTCAGTTCATCAATATTTTCGTGTTCTGTCTTTTAAAAAAAAATGAGCCTTTCAAAGTTGTAAAGATATTCTTTGATATGTTATTTGAAAAGTTTGATAGATTACGCTTTCATGAGTATGTATGCATTACACCTAAAATAAATTTTATTATATGGCATAAAGTAGGTTTTGAGTTTCATTTTATCTTTGGAGACATCCATTTGTTCCTTTGTATCTGATTACTCTGTGTTCATCTCAACCATTTGTTAACACTTTGCATTACTCATTGAATTGCTGTGGCACCTTTCTATTTTTACATATATGTGTGAGTTCATTTTTAGACCTTCTACTCTATTCTTTTGGTTTAAATATGTATGGTTTTGACAATCCAAATGGCCTTTATTACATTACTGTCATAGAGAATCTTGAAATCAGATAGTATAAAAAATACATTTTTTTATTTTCAAGTTTTTTTGTCGGCAGTGGTGGAAAAGAGGTCATTTCAGGGTCTTGCATTACCATATAAACTTTGAAAACAAATCTTTAACATTTTCTTTTTTTATTATACTTTAAGTTATGGGTTATATGTGCAGAACTTGCAGGTTTGTTACATAGGTATACACATGCCATGGTGGTTTGCGGCACCCATCAACCTGTCATCTACATCAGGTATTTCTCCTGATGCTATCCCACCCCTTGCCCCCCAACCCCCTAACAGGCTCCAGTGTATGATATTCCCCTCCCTGTGCCCATATGTTCTCATTGTTCAACTCCCACTTGTGAGTGAGAACATGCGGTGTTTAGTTTTCTGTTCCTGTGTTAGTCTTCTGAGGATGATGGCTTCCAGCTTCATCCATTTCCCTGCAAAGGACATGAACTCATTCTTTTTTATGGCTGCATAGTATTGAATGGTGTATATGTGCCACATTTTCTTTATTCGGTCTAACATTGATGGGCATTTGGGTTGGTTCCAAGTCTTTGCTATTTTGAATAGTGCTGCAACAAACATACGTGTGCAGGTGTCTTTATTATAGAATGATTTATAATCCTTTGGATATATATCCAGTAATGGGATTGCTGGGTCAAATGACATTTCTGGTTCTAGATCCTTGAGGAATTGCCACACTCTCTTCCACAATGGTTGAACTAATTTACACTCTCACCAACAGTCTTAGAGCAGTCCTGTTTCTCCATATCCTCTCCAGCATCTGTTGTTCCCTGACTTTAATGATCGCCATTCTAACTGGCATGAGATAGTATCTCATTGTAGTTTTGATTTGCATTTCTCTAATGACCAGTGATGAGCTTTTTTTCATATGTTTGTTGACCACATAAATGTCTTCTTTTGAAAAGTGTCTGTTCATATTATTTGCCCACTTTTTGATGGGGTTGTTTTTTCTTGTATATTTGTTTAAGTTTCGTGTAGATTCTGGATGTTAGCCCTTTGTCAGATGGATAGATTGCAAAAATTTTCTCCTATTCTGTAGGTTGCCTGTTCATGGTGATGATAGTCTCTTTTACTGTGCAGAAGCTCTTTAGTTTAATTAGATCCCAATTGTCAATTTTGGCTTTTGTTGCCATTGCATAGTCTTTGCCCATGCCTATGTCCTGAATGGTATTGCCAAGGTTTTCTTCTAGAGTTTTATAATTTTAGGTCTTACATTTAAATATTTAAGTTAAATTAAATTAGATCTTGAGTTAATTTTTGTATAAGGTATAAGGAAGGGGTCCAGTTTCAGTTTTCTGCATATAGCTACACAGTTTTCCCAACACCATTTATTAAATAGGGAATCCATTCCTCATTGCTTGTTTTTGTCAGGTTTGTCAAAGATGAGATGGTTGTAGATGTGTGTTGTTATTTCTGAGGCCTCTGTTCTGTTCCATTGGTCTATATATCTGTTTTGGTACCAGTACCATGCTGTTTTGGTTACTGGAGCCTTGTAGTATAGTTTGAAGTCAGGTAGCATAAGATCAGAGCAGAACTGAAGGAGATAGAGACAAGAAAAACCCTTTAAAAATCAATGAATCCAGGAGTTGTTTTTGTAAAAATTAAAAATAAAAATAAAAAATTAACAAACTAGATAGACTACTAGCCAAACTAATAAAGAAGAAAAGAGAGAAGAATCAAATAGACACAATAAAAAATAAGTGATAAAAATGATTAAAAAATAAATAAGTGAGAAATAAAAAATATAAAAAATGATCCCATAGAAATACACACTACCATCAGAAAATTCTATAAACACTTCTGTGCAAATAAACTACAAAATCTAAAAGAAACAGATAAATTCCTGGACACATACACCCTCCCAAAACTAGACCAGGAAGAAGTCAAATCCCTGAATAGACCAATAGCAAGTTCTGAAATTGAGGCAGTAGTTAATAGCCTACCAACCAGAAAAAACTCAGGACCCAATGGATTCACAGCCGAATTCTATCAGAAGTACAAAGAGGAGCTTTTACCATTCCTTCTGAAATGATTCCAAACAATAGAAAAAGAGAGACTCCTCCCTAACCCATTTTATGAGGCTAGCGTCATCCTAATACCAAACCTGGCAGAGACACAACAAAAAAAGAAAATTTCAAGCCAATATCCCTGATGAACATTGATGCAAAAATCCTCAATAAAATATTGGCAAACCAAATCCAGCAGCACATCAAAAAGCTTATCCACCATGATCGAATCAGCTTCATCCCTGGGATGCAAGGCTGGTTCAACATATGCAAATTGATAAACATAATCCATAACATAAACAGAACCAATGACAAAAACCCCATGGTTATCTCAATAGATGCAGAAAAGGCCTTTAATAAAATTCAACACCCTTCATGCTAAAAACAGTAAACTAGGTATTGATGGAACATATCTCAAAATAATTTATGACAAACCCATAGTCAATATCATACTGAATAAGCAAAAGCTGGAAGCATTCCTTTGAAAACCGGCACAATACAAGGATGCCCTCTCTCATCACTCCTATTCAACATAGTGTTGGAAGTTCTGGCCAGAGCAATCAGGCAAGAGAAAGAAATAAAGCGTATTCAAATAGGAAGAGAGGAAGTCAAATTATCTCTGTTTGCAGATGACATGATTGTATATTTAGAAAACCCCATCGTCTCAACCCCAAAACTCCTTAAACTGATAAGCAACTTCAGCAAAGTCTCAGGATACAAAATCAGTGTGCAAAAATCACAACCATTCCTACACACCATTAATAGACAGCCAGCCAAATCATGAGCAAACCTCCATTCACAATTGCTACAAAGATAATAAAATACCTAGGAATCCAACTTACAAGGGGTGTGAAGGACCTCTTCAAGGAGAGCTACAAACCACTGCTCAAGGAAATAAGAGAGGATACAAACAAATGGAAAAACATTCCATGCTTATGGATAGGAAGTATCAATATCGTGAAAATGGCCATACTGCTCAAAGTAATTTGTAAATTCCACGCTATTCCCATCAAGCTATCACAGAGTTTCTTCACAGAATTAGAAAAAGCTACTTTAAATTTTATATGGAACCAAAAAACAGCCTGTATAGCCAAGACAATCCTAAGCAAACAGAACAAATCTTTGACATTTTCTTTGTGAAAAGGTTAAAATTTTAATTGTTTCTTAAATAGATATGTTATTCAGATTTTTAAATTTTTCTTCTAATATCAGTTTTAATAAAGTTGTACTACCCAGGAATTTTTATTCATTTCATCTAAGTTGCTAAACTTATTGACACAAAATTTTTCATATAATAACCCTTCCCCTTATTATTTTTGTAATGTTTGTGGAATCTGTGATGATGTCCTGTCTTTCATTCCTGATATTGGTAGTTTTTTTTTTTTTTTTTTTCTTAATCAATCTTATTAGGTTTTATCAATCTATTAACATTTCAAAGAAAAATTTTGATTTTTTCAATTTTCCATATTTTTGTCCATTTTCTATTTTTTATTTCCACACATATTTTATTAAATACTTTTTTTCTACTTCTTTTGGGTGTAATTTAGCCTTTCTTCTACCTTTTTAAGGTGAAATCACACATCACTGATTTTTTTTCTTTACTCCAGTGCAGTCATTTAACTTTCATATTTTTCTCAGCTGCTTCCTACAGATTTTCCCATATTGTTTTCATTTTTATTTACTCAAAATATTTCATAATTTTTCTTGTTTCCTACTTAATCCATGGGTTATCCCCTGGTGAGTTGTCTAATTTTGAATTATTTGAGGATTGCTCAGATGTTGTCCAGTTATTGATTCAAATTTTAATGCCACTTTGGTAAAAGAAAAATCTCTATTTGATTTTGCTATTTTAAAACATATTAAGATTTGTTTTATAGCGCGGCACATAATATGATCTTACCAAACATTTGATGTGCACTTGAGCAACAAAGTTAAGTTCTCACTCATTTTTTTCACTGGTCAGTTAAGGCTCTGTCACGTATCGCAATCATTCTGAGACCGACTTTGGTAAGGCAGCCCCTTTCTGATGCATTGTTTGTGTCACCTCAGAGGAAAAGCGAAGTAGAGCAAAACATCCACTGGCTATTACACATTCTACCTAGACATGACATATAATACATTCATCTACTTTTTATCAGCAAAAAAAATAACATGGCTATTTCTGATGTCAATCAGAAAGGGATGTATAATCCTCCAGTAAAAATGAGGAACAAATAATTTGAACACATATATAGTCTATAACAAAGACATATTAAACTTATATGACATGTTGATATTACCTCCAAGTGTCTCTCTAATCAATCATTTGTCTACATTCCCATTGCCCACACTGTTGACCAAATCACTCCTAGTCCATCTGGATTGCTCCAAAAAAGCTCTTAATAGATCTGTCTGCATCTACTTTGGCTCCCTGAGAGCAGCTGTTCAACAAAAATCTGACCACACCACATACATTCTCTTCCCACCGTCTTCATTATTATCCACCAGCCCTTGCATTTAAAACCCCTAATGGCTTTTCCCTGCACTTAGGTAAAATGCAACTTGTTTATGTGGTCTATAAGGTCTTACATAACTTGGCCTGTCAGACCACTTCAGGCTCACCTCTAACCATTCTGGTCTTCACTCACCAGCCTCATGGTTCTCTTGGTTTCTTGAATGCATCAATCTATTTGCAACATCATGAACTTTGCAAAGGCTATTCATGCTGTCTGGAATGTCCTTTCCTATACTCTTCCTCTGACTCACTTTAACATCTATGTTAGAGCTTCCCTTACCCCTGCCTATTCCTAATCATAGCATCTTTTTTATTTGATTCATACCAGCTATTATGGTTTCTAATTATAGATTTATTTGCATAATTATTTTTCCCCTTTGTGAACCACAGAATGGAGTTAATCATATGAGTTAGTTCAGGAGTACAATTATCTAAGGTCCATGTCACACAATTTTTATGTGTTACTTTTATTTTCCATTAATTTTAGCACTCATTTCTCCCTCTTCACATTAGTTTCTAATTCTAATCCATTTATAGGGTATCTCTCCATTTTACAATACATATGTCAACTTTACACACACATACAGTGTTTTGTGTGTATTCTGATTCTTGCTTCCCTTATGTAGTATAAAATGTCTAACATCTATCTATGTTGCTGTTGAATATCAAGTTCATTATTTCTGGGTAATCTGCTGGGGTTATTATTACCACTTACATATGAAAAGAACAAAGCTCCATGAGGCTGAGTAGTGTCTTGAGTTTTGTATTAGTTCATTTTCATACTGCTGTAAAGAAATGCCTGAGACGAGGTAATTTACAAAGGAAAGAGGTTTGACTCACAGTGGCTGGGGAGACCACAGGAAACTTAAAATCATGGCAGAAGGAGAAGCAGGCACCTTCTTCACAAGGCAGCAGAGACAGCGAATGTGACTGAGTGTGGAGGAACTGTCAAACATTTACAGATCTCCTGAGAACTCACTCTCTATCACAAGAACAGCATGGGGAAACTACCCCCATGATCCATTCCCCTCCCTCCCTGGACATATGGGGATTACAATTCGAGATGAGGTTTGAGTGGGAATGCAAAGCTAAACCATATCTTATGGTTATATATCCATAAGCAGAATCCAGGTTACTGGATTCTCATGGCAGTATTCATCACCACCCTTTCTATCAAGTCATCTTTGCTGTCACTATATTTTTCTTAGAAATATAGAAATTTGATACCAGAAAGGATAGACGATTTCCCCAAATGGTAGCCTTAGACTTAAAATCCATTTTTTTCTCACTATTGTACAGCACTGCCTCATTTCTTGCATGGGTCAGTTATCTCTAAACACAGTAATTAAATTCAAGGCCTAATCTGCTGCCCTAATTTTATAATCCAGAGTTCTTTTTCTCTTCCTAAAACCAACTGCAGAAACTTACTGAAAACCCCAAGCCCCATGCCAGCTTTTAGCTTTGTGCAAAGCTTTCCTGTTTGCCCAGCCTCAAACCAGCTATTTGGAATCGGCAAAGCTGTTTACTTTCAAGCCTCCATTGTCAATAGATCAAGTGGAAACATTGATAACTCAATGAATCTCTGGGCATCCTGCCCATCAGAAGCATCAACACGATACATTTCTATGTACAGGAAGATTTATCTCTGGAAACTAAGCAAACAGGAATTCCTGATTCTGATCCAGAATGAATATTAGCGTTGCCCACTTCTACTCTTGCCAGAAAAGTGAGGAAGCTGTGCAAAATCTATCTTGGCTAAAATAGCCTTTTGGACCTTGTAGAATGCCAGTAGGCTTGGGGTTTAATAGGCATGAACAAACAGCTTACAGGGACTAGAGCTAAGATTCTCAAACGATAGGTGAAAGAGGCTACAACTTTCTCTCTCACGACAATTATTTAGTGAGTGTCTGCTATGTGGCCCAGGATGGAGTAGAGTCCCTGTACTCAATGTCATCACAGCCCAGTGAGAAATAAGCAAAGCAAGTAAAGGAAGTAGAGCAATCCTATCAATGCTGTGCAATCCCCTGCAATGATTGAGAGATCTAAGTCCTGTCTGACAAGGTAAACCTCACAGTGGTGTAGAGAAGACAACTTCCGTTCCTGATGGCTATTTATGTTTTGAGCACCTTGACAAGCCTGGTGGAGACATATCACAAAGCTGCAGCAGGCATAAGACTGAGATTTATTGGTGATGCTGTCTGTGTTAGGCATTCTGGAAATTAACTCCCAAGAGGTATCAGAAAACACATTAAAACTTTCATTTCCTAAATTTTCTTATTTAAGAAGAGGAACTTGGGTTACTCTATTTGTAACTTGCAAGCCACATGAGATGACTCACCAAGGAGAATTATATAAAACAGATTATATTTATATATTTCATTGTTATTTTGACATCTGGTTTTCCATTAGATGTTCACTGAGTAGTCTTTTTTTTTTTTTTTTGCTTCTATACTCTTCCTGAACACTCAGTGTCACTCTCCACTGCTCCGCTCTTCCTGCCCTCCTTCTTTATTACTTTTTTAATCACTTACTAAATATAGGAGGTAAAAATTTGAAACTATAAATATTATACAAGCTTTTTTTTACTGAGTGACTGCCACATGTTCACCCAATTTATTTATTTTATAATAGAACATTGTGTTTTAGAAGCATAATATACCTTTCAGATGTTGGGATTTATGCTTCTTTGATTATTGCACTTTAATCACTATTCTCAGGCATTTAAAAATACATAGCTATCTCTTCTAGGAGAAAACAAAACTGTATGTCTAAGCCAAGGTCACTACCTATGGTTACACAGATTACTTCAAGAGGTGAATTTCACATTATGGTCTAGTGAAAGGCACATTACAGTTGTACTGTGTACAACTCAGGCAGCTATACACGCCAGTCATGTCTAGACCTACATATTTAGTGAAACTCTGGTATAAAATTAAGGAATTGAACGTGATGATATCTAATGAAGGGATTCAACATGATGATAACTAACTTTTCCTCCTATTCTAATGTCTCTGATTCTAGGAATCCTACACATTTGAAAGAAATTGTGAGAAATCTCATGCTTTTGTCTTGTATACAGCATTACATCTGGAAGACAAAATTTGGACTAGGATCCCTAAAAAAGAACTGATTGCAAAACAAGGGCCAGATGTAAGACTGAGCTGTCCCCAGCGTGCCTAACAGTCTTTAATTATTTAACTAAATTCTGATGTCACCATGCAGACAAGAGGCAAATGCCAGTAAGATAATTGGTTTGGTTTTGGCATTCAGAACCATTAGAGAAGGGGTAAATGGTAAGTAGGATATTGCACTCAGCAGAAGTATTCATAAACTATTGCTATATTTGGATTACTTTTCTGTCTCTCTCATTAGATTGGCCATATTGAGAACAAAACTTTATACCCCATGCTTTGCTGTCTTTCCTATTGCCTAGATCTTCCCTTCAGAAACCTAATCATAAACATTGGCATAGTAAGCATCTCAGAAGACCTACAAATAAATAAACTAGCTTAATTCTGTTTGAGTCACTATTTCCAAACTAATATGACTACAAAATCACTTTTTTTTTACACCTCAGGTGTTAATCTCACAAAAGTCCCAAGGAATAATCTAGACACCACTACTCCAAGTACTATCTTCCTCTTGGTCTCCCAAATTACATGATATAGCTGAGTTGTCAATCCCTACAATCAGGTTACATTAATGGCCCAAGGCATTGTTAGGTATAGAAGTATAGGTGCTAGAAATTATGTTTTTTCTTAGTGCCATATACTAATACACCAGGTAGCTGTAAAAACTCCAGCCATAGTTAAAGGACTTAGGTCAAAGTTGCAGAAAGTTGTTGGGAACCTCCATGGTTGCTCACTCTTTCTTGCTACTGAATTTTGCATCAGGCTTCATGCAAAAGTCACACCACCCAGGGCTGCACTTATCCCAAATGATAGAATTTGGAGCTGTCCTTCAAGGGGTAAAAGGTAGAATTAGGGGCACTAGATAGTTACACATTTCAATGCATTTTCCTCATTTGGTAACTATTGTTGGACATTTAGCCATATTTCCATTTTCTCTACTTCCCTTTGCCTGTTCTTCTATGCCTGGTTAAACTTGAAATATAATACTAGCCTTTCTTACTCTCATTCCTAAGAGTCCTACTTCAGTCCTATTACCAAGCTACTGTTTTCTTCCTCCAGGACTAAGAGTTTTTGCAACCAGTGATATATATCATTATCTAGTCCCAGGATTTGACTGGTACTTTTTCATACTCTGGACTCTTTTTGCTACTGGACTCTTCTTGAAATCACCAATGTTTTTCATGGAGTTGTGAGAATTTTTTATCCCGAATCAAGACAGTCTGAAAAAAAAATGTTTAAGGTGGCATTTTGTGGACCTGGGCATGCCAACATGCCCAGTAGCATCTTAAAGAAATAAAATCTACTCTTGTCATTCTTTCCTTTAAAATTCTTCAAATGCTCTCTAGGGCATAAAGTATTAATAACAATAGTAATTAGCCTTTATCAGGGATTCACACTGAATGAATCTCTGTTCTAAACTCTTTAATCCTCACAGCAACCTACAAAATGTATGTAATTATTTCCCCCACTTTCTGGATGAATAAACTGAGATTTAGGCTTTTCTACAGATACAAAAATGGTAAGTGATGGAACCAGCATTCAACCTGGGCAGTCCAAATAGTGCTCAGGCTTAACCACTAAGAAATAATGTCTTATCAAGGACTTCATGTCTAAAATACCAAAAGCAATGGCAGCAAAAGCCAAAATTGACAAATGGGATCTAATTAAACTAAAGAGCTTCTGCACAGCAAAAGAAACTACCATCAGATTGACCAGGCAACCTACAGAATGGGACAAAATTTTTGCAATCTACTCATCTGACAAAGGGTTAATTTCCAGAATCTACAAAGAACTCAAACAAATTTACAAGAAAAAAACAAACAACCCCATCAAAAAGTGGGCAAAGGATATGAACAGACACTTCTCAAAAGAAGACATTCATACAGCCAACAGACACATGAAAAAATGCTCATCATCACTTGCCATCAGAGAAATGCAAATCAAAACCACAATGAGATACCATCTCACACCAGTTAGAATGGCGATCATTAAAAAGTCAGGAAACAACAGGTGCTGGAGAGGATGTGGAGAAATAGGAACACTTTTACACCATTGGTGGGACTGTAAACTAGTTCAACCATTGTGGAAAACAGTGTGGTGATTCCTCAAGGATCTAGAACTAGAAATACCATTTGACCCAGCCATCCCATTACTGGGTATATATCCAAAGGATTATAAATCATGCTGCTATAAAGACACATGCACACGTGTATTTATTGCGACACTGTTCACAATAGCAAAGACTTGGAACCAACCCAAATGTCCATCAATGACAGACTGGATTAAGAAAATGTGGCACATATACACCATGGAATACTATGCAGCCATAAAAAAGGATGAGTTTGTGTCCTTTGTAGGGACATGGATGCAGCTAGAAACCATCATTCTCAGCAAACTATCGCAAGAACAGAAAACCAAACACCGCATATTCTCACTCGTAATTGGGAACTGAACAATGAGATCACTTGGACACAGGAAGGGGAACATCACACACTGGGGCCTATTGTGGGGTGGGGGGAGGGTGGAGGGATAGCATTAGGAGATATACCTAATGTAAATGACGAGTTAATGGGTGCAGCACACCAACATGGCACATGTATACATATGTAACAAACCTGCACGTTGTGCACGTGTACCCTAGAACATAAAGTATAATAAAAAAAATTAATTAATTAAAGAAAAGATGATGGAATTAGCTCCAAAACTACTAACCTTCACATTAATCTGCCTCTTGCATGTCAATAGTTTATTTCAAATATTCAGTCACTGTCAGTCTAAGAAAGTCCTAAATCCAAAGCCCTGTGGGAATGACGTGAGTTTCCTGGTGTCCCGCACACGTTCGAAATCCTGCTGTGTTAAGAGGGTTCAGAGAGGCCAAAAGGCACCATCCATGGACTTTAGGAGAAAATATTTTATATTTTGTGCATTTAGAAAAAGCCCACAATTTGAACGTTTCAGTATTTAAAGCCAATAAACAAGGAGCTAATATTTAATTTAAAAAATCTTCTTTCAAACAAAAAAAAGAAAATTCTTACAGATTAGACAAATGTGTAAATAATAGAAGAAACCCTGAGTGTAATCTAAATATTCAAAAATAAGATTACATTATCTAAAGAATATCTATTCAACAGAATATTAGGCAGCTACTGAAAATAGGATCAGCGTTTATAATATAATATCACATAAAAAATTATTATATAGAATTACATATATGGTTTGGTTAAATTATACATAAAATAAATTTCAAATAAAAGAAAAAAGAAATAATGCCTTATTTAAGTCTGGATGAAGTACTAAGGTCTTACCTTGACAAATTAAGATCCTTCCAATGTAGGTCCCAAATGACTTTCCACCTATTTGTCCTATCAGTCTTATTCATGCAGCATATACTCATTCATTGACTGAACATTTACTGAACACCTACTGTATTCTAGGAACTGAGCTAAATATCACACAGTGGTCACACTAATCTATCTTAGTCTGTTCAGGCTGCTATAAAAAATTCCATAAACTGAGTATCTTATAAACAATAGAAATGGATTTCTCACAGTTCTGGAGTCTGGGATGTTCAAGATCAAGGATGAATCAGTATCTGGTGAGAGCCTATCATCTACTATGAAAAAAGGACAAGGTAGCTTCCTGGGACCTCTTTTTAAGAGATACTAATCCCATTCATGATGGCTTGCCCCTCATGATCTAATCACCTCTTAAAGGTCCTAATTCCTTAATACTATCACTCTAAGGGTTAGGAGTTCAATATATGGATTTGGAGGGACACAAACATTCCAACCATAGCACTGGGTATACACCATGATCATCCTGCATATACCTGTGGTTTTACATGTACCATCTCTTCTTCCTGTAATGAGAGTTCCCTCCTTCCTTTTCCTCTCTCCTTTTGGAAAAGTTTCGTATACCCTTCAAGACTCCATTCAAAAGTCACTTTCTCTATGAAGCTCATGCAGCTCATCTAGGCACAGTACCTCTTGGGCTATCACTGAAGTTTCTATGCACCTCCTTTATACCATGAATGTCTATCTGTCTATCTGCCTAGCTATTCCATCCATCTACTTCTCTCCTGGTCTTTTGCTCTTGAATGTAATAGCCTCAAGGACTCTTGAGCCATGTCTTCATAATTTTTCTACTTCCTCGCAGAACATCTGACATTTATAAATACTGTGAAACTAAATTTTCCTGCTATTCTAAAGCCATAAAGAAATACCAATTAGATGATCTAAATGGTTGTGTTTGTAAATAACGTTTAGGCTACATTTTTGTCCGGAGCTGCGTGGCCCGGCCATAGCGATTATAACTGACGACTGACGCCTGAGCTCTATACATTTCCACTTTATGCCTCCTCCGTAGATTTACTTTCTTCCTTGTTCTGCTGTCTCATACGCCAGTACAAAATGGCGCTCTTCCGGGTTCTTCATCACCCATTTTCCCGCGCCCGGGAAAATGATCAACTTACAGCGCAGGCGCCATCCCGCGCCCGGGAAAATTACCAAGCGACGGCGCAGGCGCAACATGACGTCCGACCGAAGAAACCAATACCTACCTGGCCATGCCCACTGCAGGGCCACCATCATCACCCTGGCCCAACCTCCACCCTTGCTGGTCTATATAAGGCATTACATTGCCACCAATAAACGAGACTTGATCAGGATACTGTCTTGTCTCCATTTCTCGTGTCTCTTGTCCCCCCGAGTTCCCACTCCCTCTTCTAGGGCCTACATTGACGATCCCGCGGGTCGGGACACATTTTTAAGTGATTTACTCAGTAATTACCCATCATCAAGAGTCTCCCAGTCTAGTAAGAAACAATCATAAAAATAAATGAAGAAAACAAACTTTTGTTATGAACTGAATGTTAGTGCCTCCCCTCCCTGCCAAACTGATATGTTGAAATTTTAACCTCCAATGCAATGATATCAGTAGCTGGGAATTTTCAGAGGCAATTAAGTCAACAGGGTGGAGCTATCATGAATGGGGTTGCTGCCCTTATAAAAGAGGCCCCAGAGAGCTCTCTAGCTCTTTCTCTGCCTCATGAGGACACACAGAGAAAATGACTCTCCATGAACCAGGATGTGAGACTCCAACAGACACTGAATTTCCCAGCGTCTTAAAATTGGACTTTCCAGATTCCAGAACTATTTTTAAAATGTTTGTTGTTAAAGCCACCCAGTCTATGGTATTTGGTTATAGCAGCCAGAACTAAGTAAAATAGTTATACTTGTGACAATAATGAGGCAGGAACAGTGGTAACACAGAATGGAGGAGAAAGTTATGCAGGCTACCTGAAGGAGTCTGGAAATGCTTCTTTTAGGAAACAATAATTGTGCTAGGACATAGTGAGTAGGTCTTAACTAGGTCGACAGCAGGGTAAGTATCTTTTAGGTACACAAATGTGCAGTCCATGTGAATGTGGTCTATTCAGGGGTCCAGTAAGTGCAAAAGGGTAAGTGTGTAGGTGTTTAGAGGAAAGTGAAAGGAAATAGAAATAAAGTACTATAAAAAGCCAAATTACAAAGGGTCTGACATGCCATGAAATAGAGTTTTGATTTTTTTTTTCTACCAAAGGGAGGTTATGAAAGCAGTTTACATCTAATGTGGAATGATCAGATGTTCAGTTATAAAGATAACTCTGGCGATAATGTAAAGGGTAGAATTTTTGGAGAAGATTGCATTTATCATCCAGGAGACTGTTATCACCTCTTCCAGCTTTTCACATGCAATTGATTTTAAAAGCCATAGAGCAGCCCCCTGGCTCACGAAGCTCTAAGAACCCAGTCCCCTGGCTGATACTGTTCCTGGAGCCTCTTGGCCCGAGATACTCTCCTCTTTGCTTTGTGGTCTCCTGACTTGTTTTGCTTCCCAAGGAAATTTCATTTTTTTCCTGTACATACCCTCTATTTAAGGAAAACATAATCATCTATAGCTGGGTCCCCAAAGATTTCTAAACTTTCTATTTTCAGAATGCAAAAATATAAATCCCCTATTCTAAGACATTCTTTATTCGTTAGGATGAAGATTATTTTGCTTGCAAGTTACAGAAACCCAACTTAAATTAGCTCATGTAAAAAAGTGAATTCATTTGCTTACGTAATCAGAAAGTCTCAGAGGGCTGATTCTGGTCAGGTAAAACTAGACACAGGTTTCAAATTGTCAACAGGACTCTCTTCACTTCCTGGCTGTACTATCCTCTCTGCTTGTTTTTACATACACTCTCTTCCTAGGGTGGCAGAAGTGGTGATCAGCTGCTGTTCATTTACATTGTCTGTACAGCCTTAATTCCAGAAGAAAGCGAATGGCCCTTTGCCCACAAACGTCCATGCAGATTCTTCAGAAAATTGTTAATCAGTCTTGTCTGGACTTATGTACCTGAATCTGAACCAATCACTATGTCCAGAAGGATAAAAGGTATCATGATTGGTGTGTTGGTGGTGGCTTAATGAAGCAGGCTTATATAAACTTGACACAGCCAATTTCATGCCCCTCTCCCATGTCTACATTTAGTGATGTCATGTTATTAGCTTGAAGTCAGTCATGGTGGGAGAGTGGGGGTGTATATACCACAGAGACACTAGAGATGCTAGTGCTACAAATCAGGACCTCCTTGTTTGGAGAGGCAAGTTATTAGCACGTCCTTACCTCTCAGCGTCATGTGTTCCTCATCCTCATCTTACAAACTAACGCATTTCATGAATGACATCTCCACTAGGATCACCTTCAGTAAGGAAAGTTCCAAAATGGAAAGCATAAACAACGGATCAAAAAGCAGCTAGCATCTATCACATTTAAAATGTATTTAGCTTTTGGTCACAACAAGCAAAACCTGCCTCTTTAGGAGGATGAAAATATAGTTTCCCATGTCATTTCAAATGCCCATGTCCCAGGGACCTGCCTATAGTTACTATCTTTAGAAAACAGGGGAAGGATGGAGAGAAGAACAAGACTTACTCTTCTTGCCTTTAGGGCTCTCTCCACTGAGAAGTGATGTACTGGAGAATGTGAAGATCTGTAACAATAGTCTTACCCAACAGAAGCACCACCCAACACATTGTGGAAGTTCAATAAATATTTCTTAAAAGTACCATGACCAATGGCCATCTCAGTTTTATCATATGCCTTATATTAGTATTTTTATACTTTATTAGCTGAACTGGAGCTAAATTAGCCACTATATAGACTACAGTGACACCTCCTAAGACACCTTAGAATATCTTAACTTTCAAGAAGTGAGGGAGATAGTGAAGTAGGTACCCAGAAATATCCATTGCTTTGACTGTAACCTAGGAACCAGATGAACAAAAAAGGCAAAACTTATCTGTAATTATAACTACCTCTGCTAAACTGTGTTTCCTTTCCCCTGCACAACTGGAGACACAGATGACTCAGAAAACAAACACTCGCCATTATAAACTGAAAAGACTATCAGTGTAGGGCAGATTCCCTTCCCTAACCTATATGTTACTATATAAACATGTTTACTCTCTCACCAGCCCTATTGTCCTAAGTGACTGTTTTCGCTCAGAAGAAAACAACTTTTGCATAAAAACGTAATTGCTTCTAAGACCCCACGCAGCTTTTCTGTTGACCCCTCAATTAAAAATTAGACAGAAATGGCAGAATTTGGTGATACAGAGGAGACCTGCAGTAACACAGGCTTCCTAGGGATTGCTTCGGGAATCAGAAGTCCAGGGCAAGAGCAGTAATGAGGAAAGTGGCCTGAGACAGCAGACCAACACTGGGCATATAAGCAGAGGAATCACAGAACACCAGGTACCCTATGCCCTACCAAACACCAGAAGACTCAATAGAAGAAAGCAGACTTAACTAGTCACCAAGCAGGCTAAGAATATCTAAAAAGCCTTTGGGGTTCTCTACAATATTAATACAGGAAACTTCCTAGAAAGCAAGGACCTTCCTGATAGTCAGTGCGTAAGGACTCAGAACACCTAAATGCTGTCCCTTACTGTAAAATGTGACTACAGTTTTAATTACCAGCTAGTGGAGCCTGTGATATTTAAGTTAAAATCAACTATTAACAAGGTATAAAGATGGTGAAAGTAATAGAGTGATTTCCCATATGATTCTGTTTTCCAGTCATGAAATCTGATGATACAAATTCTCCTGGCTATGCAATTACTTATTAAAAACCCTTCATTAGTTACTTGTTTCCTGTTAGAAGCTCCGTCTAGCCTGTCTTGGCATGACTCTGTCTTGGTATGACACCCTTGTGGTATGACTCCCGCAACTTTCTCTAGTCTTATCTCCTTCTTCTCTCTCCTATATATCCTGAAACATGGTCATGTCAGCCTGAATCTATGTCAAGGAACACATGGTATACATGTTCTGATGCTTTTAAATATGCTGTTCCTTCTTCCTGGGATGCTTCACATGGCTGTATCCTCTCCATTTGGCAACATCTTTCTCATTCTTTAAGAAATAACTGTTTTCAGCTTGTTCCTGACTCCACACTTTCTCCTTATTCACTCCCTTCTACCTCAACCCACCCTCAAGTGATATTAGGTCCAACCCCTCTGCTCTCCTCCTAAGTAAACTTGTGAAAGTATTTACCATGGTATTTAGAGTTTATGCACATCTTATTGACTATGTCATGAGTTCCATCAAAGCAGGGATTTCTCTATGGATCCTTTTCTGCATTTCTTAAGTCTGTCACTCCGCTGGGTACCTAGTAGGCACTTACTACACACTAGGTAAATTTAAATAGTCAAAAATGTAATGTTTGAACTTGAAAAATATTAAAACCTCAACCAAAAAATACTTTTAAACTTGTATTTTTAAAAATAATGACCCAGCCATCCCATTACTGGGTATATACCCAAAGGATTATAAATCATGCTGCTATAAAGACACATGCACACGTATGTTTATTGCGGCACTATTCACAATAGCAAAGACTTGGAATCAACCCAAATGTCCATCAGTGACAGACTGGATTAAGAAAATGTGGCACATATACACCATGGAATACTATGCAGCCATAAAAAAGGATGAATTTGTGTCCTTTGTAGGGACATGGATGCAGCTGGAAACCATCATTCTTAGCAAACTATCACAAGAACAGAAAACCAAGCACCGCATGTTCTCACTCATAGGTGGGAACTGAACAATGAGATCACTTGGACTCGGGAAGGGGAACATCACACACCAGGGCCTATCATGGGGAGGGGTAAGGGGGGAGGGATTGCATTGGGAGTTATACCTGATGTAAATGACGAATTGATGGGTGCTGACGAGTTGATGGGTGCAGCACACCAACATGGCACAAGTATACATATGTAACAAACCTGCACGCTATGCACATGTACCCTAGAACTTAAAGTATAATAATAATTTAAAAATAAATAAATAAAATAAAATAATGATGTATATTCAGATTTTTAACGTTCATATTAAAATTGCTTACAACTCCGTATGTAAGTAGAAATTATAGAAAAACATACAAGTTGTTTTATAATGTTTACACCACTATTCATCAAGCAGAAAGAATGCCCCGTAGTGGAGTAAAGCACATTACTAAATACAATAATTAATTGATTCTAGATGAAGAAGACATATTGAATTGCTAATTATTATGTTCGTGTCAACAGAGCAAGGGCCATTCAGTAGATAAATGAATGGGAAAATATTTATTTAGTTACATGAGAAAAATGTGAACAGAGAAATTCCAGCTATACCAGCAATAAATCACAATAATTTGCAAATCATTTTAAATACCAAAGGTGCAGTGATTTTTTTTTTCCAAGATTAACAACATTTTTATGTGGAAACTTCCTGTAATAAAGGTAAACATTAAAGCAGAATTAGCTTATTTTTAAAAATGTGTGTATATATATATATTCATATATAAACACATATATGTATATATGTGTTTACTCAAGAATTAAATTTATTTTTTGAAAGGTAATTATGAGTCTTGAGTCTGTATTGATTTGACTGACATTTAAAAGCCAGAGTGCTAATTTTCAAAAGTAAGCCAAACTGAAATTAGAGGCTTTAAATATTTGTTTGCTATTCTTATTATCCAATAAATTTTGTGGCTAAATATTGAATGTGGGAGGAGCATGAAATACAGTGGATAAATGGTTCACTGAGATGTTGCTTCTGGACATTTCATTAGCACTAATTCATCAGAATCAAAAACAGATGGAGGTTCAGTAGTCACATCTCATCCCCAAGTGCTAACCCTCTTCGATTTGAATATAGACTTACTTGCTAAATTGAAATTAAATGTTTACCAAGTGCCTAATATGAACAAGAAATTGTGAGGAACTTAACCATAAGATATAGTCCCTTCCCTCAAGTGGCAAGTACTCCCCCCAAAATAAAGAGATGAATACATTTACAAATATATCCTAACGATCATGCATTAAGCGCCTACTGTTTCTAAGGCATTGGTCTAGTATTCACATCAAAGAGGTAAAAATGATCCAGTTACTGACTATATTGCTCTGATCAGAAGAATACCTAAGTTCTAAAATGTACTATATGTTCCCTGGGGTAACATTGACTCCTTAATCTATAATGGTCTTATTTAAGATGCCTAGGAGAAGAATTTTACTTAGAATTGGAAGGTAGAGTCACAGAAGCCAGAACTCATTAAACACATGGAGGGACTCAGGTAAACAAAAAGAAGTAAATGTTGTAATCAATGCTCTGCATGAGACTTAGTAAGGTCTACTATAATTATCAATGACTACAAGCCTACGTTACTGGAAACGCCTCGCAGATTGGATATGTCTCATATTAATCTGTCCAAAGTTAAACAGTCAGCAAAGATAGGAAAAGACTCATTTGCATAACAAACTTACTAGAACTGCAAAGCCTAATATGGCAAACCAAGAGGTTAATATGTTACATTAACTATGTTAGTGGGTATAGACTAAGCTGAGCTGTGATAACATTGGCCCTGTAATCTCTGTGGTGTAACACAATAAAGATGTATTGCATGTTCATGCAAATTCTGATGTGAGTTGGAAGAAGAGATCTCTAGAGAAGCTGTGGTGCTCTGAGTGACTATAATTCAGGCTGTTTTGAACTTGTTAGGCGGTTCTTTATGGGGAAAGGAGATATGATGGGTTGAACACCAACTTTTAAATATTTTATTCTGAAAATGATACATTTTCCCCTTTATATTCCACTGGCCAAAGCAGTTTTATGTCATGCTTCACTGCAAAGTTGCTGAGAAATATTCAGGAGTGCATGACTGATAAGCAATAAATGTTTATGCCACATCGACAATTAATGCAAGTCAAGTAAAGAGGACAGTAGCCAGGATGAAATGACAGAGATCTGTTGAATGCATGCACTGTGTGGAACAAGTAAATACAAGAAGAAATTTGCCCTCAGATGGAGGGAATTTTGCTTCTGCAGGAAAAGAAGATAAAGTTACCAGGAATTAGTCCATGAGATCAGCACATAGAGTAATAGTTAGAATTTCAGATGAACCTCTAAGTCAAGTTAGGAAACACATTTAAAAAAAAAAAAAAAAATGGCCAGACACAGTGGCTCATACCTGTAATCCCAATAATTTGGAAGGCTGCGGCACAAGGACTGTTTGAGTCCAGGAGTTCGAGACCAATGTGGGCAACATAGGGAGACCCCATTTCTAAAATTTTTTTTAAACTTAGCCAGGCCTGGAGGAGTTGGAGGCTGCAGCAAGCCATGATTGTGCCACTGCACTCTAGCCTTGGAGATAGAGTGGGACCTCCAACTCAGAAAAAAGAAAATTGGGCACAGGGATGAGATTAGTACTACTAATAAAACAACATTTCAGAAAATTATTCTCAAACTTTCTTAAAATTTGCTTATTTTAAACCAAGAAGTCTGCAATGAAACAAACCCAGGATAAGTATTTTGTAAGCAACCCAGATGATTCCCGTTTGGTGGGTCCATGGATTCTATTTAGAGATACACTGGTTCAAGGGATAAGTGAAGCCAGGATTCATATACAAAAGAAAGCAAAATGATTAGATCAAATAATACCAGTTTTATAAAGTGTTGTTTAATTGGTAAAGTAAGTACTCTTTTGGATGAGTGCTCAAGTTAAATAGAAACTAAAGTTACCAAGGATCTAAAGTGGTGATATCACATCAGTTTGTAGAATGAATGTATTATACTTTTATAATTTATCTTTTAAAAATATTTTTATTTTAGATTCAGGGAGTATGTGTATTTGTTTGTTACATGGGTATATTGCATTGTAGTGGGACTTGGGCCTCTAGTGTACCTATTGTCCAAATATTGTACCCAATAAGTAATTTTTCAACCCTTACCTCCTTCTCATCCTCCCCGCTTTTTGGAGTCTCCAGTGTCTATTATCTCCATCTTTAGGTCCATGTGTTCCTATTGTTTAGCTCCCACTCATGAGTGACAACATGTAATATGTTTCTGCTTCTGAGTTAATTCACTGAGGACAATGTCTTTCAGCTCTATTCATATTGCTGCAAAACACATGATTTCATTCTTTTTATGGCTGCATAGTATTCTGTGGTGTGTCTGTGTGTGTGTGTGTGTGTGCGTGTGTGTGTGTGTGTGTGTGTGTATATATATATAAAATCTCACATTTTCTTTATCCAGTCAACCATTGGTGGACACCTAAGTTGGTTCCTATGGCTCTGCTTTTGTCAGTAGTGCTGCAATAAGCATATGAGTGCAGGTGTATTTTTTTTGTAATGATATCATTTCCTTTGGATAGATACCTAGTAGTGGGAATACTGAGTTGAATGGTAATTCTACTTTTAGTTATTTAAGATAGATCCATACTGTTTTCCACAGAGGTCAAACTAATTTGTATTTCTACCAATTGCCTATAAGTGTTCCCTTTTCTGCATCCATGCCATTTGTTGTTTTTGACTTTCTAATAATAGCCATTATGATTGGTTTAACATACTATCTCAGTGTAGTTTTAATTCACATTTCTCTGATAAGTGATGTTGAGCATTTTTTCATGTGTTTTTTGGCCACTTGTATTTCTTCTTTTGAGAAATGCCTGTTCATGTCCTTTGCCCAGTTTTTAATGAGATTGGTTGCTTTTTTTCTTTTTGAGTTGTTCAAGTTCCTTGTAGATTCTGGATATTAATCCTTTGTTGGAGGCATAATTTGCACATATTTTCTCCCATGCTGTAGGTTAACTTTTTATTCTATTGATTATTTCTTTTGATGTGCAGAAACTTTTTCATTTAATTAATTTAAACTATTTTTGGCTGGTTAAATTTGCTTTTGGAGTCTTTGTCATAAATTATTGAATTAGGCTCATGTCCAGAAGAGTTTTTTCTAGATTTTCTTCTAGGATTTTTATACAATAAGTGCTAGTTTCTTTTCCTTTTTCTTTTTTCCCCCAAAATGCTTGATTTTTCTAATTATTTCTAACTATATTAATATTAGATCTCTGTCTTCTTTTGAGTAGTTATGTTCCATCTTATTTAAGGACTTCATGATTTCATCTTTGAGAAATTGAAGACCTGAGAAAGTCAAAAGGAGGTATCTCAGTTGAGTGGTACATAGTAACTGTAAGGAAGTAGGGAAAGGTGGGAGCTTTCAGGATGTCAATCAAATAAGTCACCTACAAATACAAATCCAAATAAGAAGGAATCAGTAAAAAGTAAAACCTGGGTAGAAATACAATATTAAGGCTCAAAAAAAATAATAGGGTTAAGATTATGCTATAAGGTTAGAGGTACAGTGTTCTACAGCTTATCTAAATTCAGGCGGCTAGAGGAAACTAGAGGAAGAGTTCACTCCGTGGCTCTCCAAATAGATATAGCAGTTGTTATCACAAGTCCACCTAATATTAGAACTGTTTGTCAAAAATGTCAAATATGCATGCACAATATGAGATTGATATTAATTATTAGA
This sequence comes from Chlorocebus sabaeus, assembly GCF_047675955.1. Taxonomy (NCBI): domain Eukaryota; kingdom Metazoa; phylum Chordata; class Mammalia; order Primates; family Cercopithecidae; genus Chlorocebus; species Chlorocebus sabaeus. The sequence continues at coordinate 46,036,749 of NC_132919.1, forward strand.
TTGATATTAGATATTAGATTATTCTGTTGCTAACTAAAAGTATGTATATATGCCTTGATATTGGGAAAACTGAATATACATATGCAAAGAAAAAAAAGAAGTTAGACCCTTACCTTATATCATATACAAAAATTAACTCAAAATTGATTAAAGAACTAAATCTATGACCTTAAACTTTAAAACTTCTAAAGAAAACATAGGGAAAAAGCTTTATGATATTAGATATGGTAACGATTTCTTAGCTATAACATGAAGAACCCAGAAAAGAAGCAAACAAACAAATGGGACAACAAAAAACTTGCAAACTTCTGTGCACAAAAGGGCACAATCAACAGAGTAAAAAAGCAACCTATGGAATGGGAAAAATATTTGCAAATCATGTATCTACAAGAAATTAACATCTGGGATAAATAAAGAACTACAACCACTCAACAACAAAAAAAGCAAACTGAGAAATTTAACCCAATTAAAAAATGGTCAAGTGGGATTTATCCCTGAGATGCAAGGATGGTTCAACATTCTAAAATCAACCAATGTAGTGCACCACATTAACAAAAAATAAATTTAAAACACATGGTTTTCTGAATAGATGCAGAAAACGCATTTGACAAAATTCAATACCCTTTGATGACAAAAACTCTCAACAAACTACTTTTCAAAATATTTACTTCAACAAAATAAAGGTCATACATGAAAAGCTCACAACTACCATCATAGTCAGTGTTCAAAGACTGAAAGCTTTTCCGCTGTGATAAGGAACAAAGCAAGGATGCCTATTCTCACCACTTCTATTCAACATAGTACTGTAATTCCTAGCAAGAGAAAGCAGGCAATAATAAGAAATAAAAGGTATTCGAATCAAAATGGAGGAAGTAAAATTAACTCTGTTAGCAGATTACATGATCTTATATGTAGAAAATAGTAAAAACTACACACACACACCCCCACACACACACAAACTTAGAACTAATAAATTAAAGTTTCAGAATACAAAATTAATATGCAAAAATCAGGTGTGTTTTATACACTAAAAACTAAACTTTAAAAATTAAATTAAGAAACCAATCCCATCATAACACCAAAAATAATAAAATACTTAGGAATAAACAGCCCAGGAGACCAAAGAGACTTGTACACTGAAAACCATACAACATTGTTGAAACAAATTTTTAAAAAATATACAAAACTAGATGAAAAGACATCCTAGGTTTATAAATTGGAAGACAATAATGTTAAGATGTTCGTACTATCCAAAGTGATCTCTAGATCCAATGCAGATTCAAAAAAAATCTAAAAGTAGAACTATCATATGCCCCAGAAATTCCACTTCTGGGTATTTATCCAAAATAATTAAAATTAGGATCTCAAAGAGATACTGGCACTCCCAGGATCATTGGACTATTATTCAAAGTACCCAAGATGTGAAAGCAACCTAAATGTTCATCAGTGGATAAATGGACAAAGAAAATGTACCATACATACATACAGTGGGTTATTAGTAAGCATTGTAAACAGAAGGAGATCTTGTCATATACAGCAACATGAGGGGAACCTTGAGGACATTTACTCTAAGTTAAATAAGCCAGTAACCAAAAGCCAAATACTGTATGATTTCACTTGTATGAGGTATCTAATATAGTCAAAATTTATAGAAACACAAAATAAAATGGTCGTTACTCATGGATGGAGAGAGGGAAGGAAGGAGGAGTTGTTTAATAGATACAGATCTTCACTTCTGCAAGAAAAAAAGCTCTGGAGATCGGTTTCACAACAATGTAAATATACTCAACATAACTGTACACTTACAAATAATTAAGATGGTAAGTGTTATAATATGTGTTTCTTACCAAAGTTTTTTTAAAAGGCCCATAATCCAAGCTTTGTGATCTTATTCTTGTATCAAATAATAAAAGTAATAGTAATTAGAAATAAATTCTGTGCCTCAGTTCCACATCTCCATAGAGAAAAGTTCTTACCTTGACTAACTCACTGATTGAGGTCAATCAGGTTATATTGTGAGTCTCAAATAAACTGATTTGTTTCAGTGTAATTTGAAAATAAATAACACATAATATTCATTATTTTTTTACAAAGCACAGAAACTAGTAATTAGTAATTACAGAGATTTTGTAATTGTTTTAAGGACTCTACGAAATAGTTGTTGGAAGTTTTGAATAGGTACAATTTAAACTATGTAGGAGGTGGGTCTCAATAGGAAATGGTGGTACCGTAAAAAACAAAATCACACCCAAAATAATTTGTAATAAAGAAACCAGGCAATGAGTTATACACAGAGTCAAGAGAATTCACCAAGGGATTATGAGATATCTAGAAATAAGTAACAAGGAAAATTGTCACACACTCACACACACACACAACACCTCCTACCCTGTCTTCACCCCAGCCTGGGGGTAAGAGGAGGGAACACAGTTACTGGAACTCAGTGAAAGCTTAGACCATAGACATGGACAGGGTGCTTGCTGTTCAACACGAACTGTAGCTGTAAAGGAATGCAACCACTGTTAGAACTGCAGCAAGACAGGAAGAAAATGAAGAAGTTAAAGACTGATCTCTCTCTCCTCCTAGCCTCTAATATCCATCATTGGCCGAACGCAAACATAAGCCAGAGTACAAGAGAATACAGGTAATGCAGTTTATAGCTGTCCTACCCCTAGAAATAAAAGCAGAAAAGACAAGACCAGGGAATGCTGGTGAGAGTGGAGGAGGCAACTAGATTATAAGCAACAACAAAAAAAAACACAGGCCGGGCTCGGTGGCTCAAGCCTGTAATCCCAGCACTTTGGGAGGCTGAGGCGGGTGGATCACAAGGTCAGGAGATCGAGACCATCCTGGCTAACACCGTGAAACCCCGTCTCTACTAAAAAAAAATACAAAAAACTAGCCAGGCGTGGTGGCAGGCGCCTGTAGTCCCGGCGACTTGGGAGGCTGAGGCAGGAGAATGGCGTGAACCCGGGGGGCGGAGCTTGCAGTGAGCTGAGATCGCACCACTGCACTCCAGCCTGGGGCACACAGCAAGACTCCGTCTCAAAAAAAAAAAAAAAAAAACACACACACACATAGAAAAGCGCAACAGAAAAGCAACTCAAGTGTCAATGTTACTTTAAAAATGCGACAAATGTGTCTGCCTTTCACAGGTCAGGTAGGTCATAGGTTATAGGCAACATATATTTATGACAGCAATGCTGTGAAACAAATGACCACAAAAGCTCAGTAGTGTTTAACAGTAACACGATAATAAGAATCTCTTTGGCTCACATGCCTGTGCACTGCCCAGGAGTCAGTGCCTAAGGCTGGGCTTAATCAGAACAGTTCTATTTCTTGTGTCTTACATCCTTCTCCAGGATGTCAGACAAGCCCACTGATGCCCTTCTCACAACAATAACTGGCAAAAAGAAAAGACCAAGACCAACTGTATAAGTGTTTTTCAATGCATTCGTCACATCACTCACATTAACATCCAACTGGCCACAGCAAGTCACAAAGCTATAGCCAAAGTCAAGAGGGCATCTACAGTCCATACTCTATCTCTTTGATGGGCAGAACTGAAAAGTCACATGGCAAAAGAAGCAGTTATGTGGAGAAGTGAAGAATTGGGGCTATGAATGTGTTCTTCTACATGTATGTATTAAAGCCTTTTGTTAAATACTACTATTATCATATCCAGGTGCAGACAGAAAGAATGGATACCTTTTATACATTCTGCATTATCCCCTGAAAAAGATGATTTAGACTTTTAAAGCTGGTTATCACAAAAAACCATGTTCAGAAAGAATTGGAAGCCATCATAAATCATGACCTGGGCCTATATGGCCTGAGCATTTTTAAGTGTCAATGGGTAACAAAATTACATCTATTAAAGCAATGCTAATTCCTCAGGCCAGCACATTGTGGGATGTTAAAAATAATAAAGCAAAAGAAAACAGCAAGCAAGAATGTATGTAGCAAGACTTCATGGTACTAAAGTCTACAATCCAAAGGTCTTGGTTGGTTGTTAAGTTATTGTGTCCCAGAATTCCTTCAGCACCAGAGACCGTTTTTATTACCATATGCCCCTTCGGTATCTTTTTTGAGCTTCCCTTCTGATCCTTTGATTTTCCTCTTTAATAGCCAATGTTCTCTGCCTGGTTTACCATTTTTGCTTCACACTATTGGCATCAAAGGGCTTCTTGCATTTGTCATCTTAATCATCTGATAACTTTGTCATTGCATTTCTGAAGAGTTTGCCCTCAAGAGAAATATAGAGACAGGTATTATGATGCAGTATTCATGAACTTGACTGTCAGAGCAGTGTGTCTAATAAAAAACGGCGTGAAGCAGGAGAAAAATCTGACCCCATGGGACGAGATTATCCTAAGGGAGTTCACCACAATAGCATCTGGCCATTCCACTGACAGATTCTGAAACTTAAATATTATTTTAGAGTTAGTCTTATTTTCATGATTGCACTATACATACTCACAAAAGAGGGAAATACATACACCAGAATTCTAAAATGGAAATTATAATTACATTGTTGTTGTTGGATGGAGACAGGGGTTTCTAAGAAAAACTATGATTTATGCTGATTGTCTTCCTTGAATGTTCAACCGATAATCAGGAAATCTGGAGTTTTGTTTTCTTTTGCCACATGGGAGATGAACAGGAGGAAGGATTCCATAGAGGTGCCAGGGTTTGGGCTCTGGAGTGGTGGTTTGGTTTTGGAGGATGGGAGATGGCCTAGGACTGAATGTATTTTTTTTTTCTTGGCTCTGTGGGACCACAGTTGAATTGTCTCTTCTCATAATCTATCTCAATGGGACATGTTCAGGGCATTTCCTTCCCACTCTCTAGAGACCTACCTAGTTGAAGGGCAAATAGAAAAAACAGGGAAACCGGTATTTTTAGGTAGTCTCTCCTATGTCACAACCTCAGTTATCTCTTCACTGTATCTAGTCTCTCTCTCTACACACACACACACACACGTGTATATACATATACTATATAGCTCATATATAGAAATGTGTATATATGATATATATGTATATATACATGCATATGCGTGTAACTATATATCACAAAATACAATGCCTTTCCTAAGATCATACAGCTGATAGGCAGTCAAATTGAAATTTGAACGGAGGTCAGCTGGAGGTTCCTGGCTCATCGTCTTTCCAGTGTGACAGACTGATTAAAAACATTTATGCTTTTTTCCCCAATGTCTTTGGCTAGATTAAGGAACTATAGCTTTTAAAACCACTAAGTCCTTTGAGAAACTCTGAAAGATAGCTTGTGAAGCCCTAAGTTTCATGGAGGACAGCCAGTAATCACTGGTCAAGAGGCTCTGCATATTGACTTTATAAAACATCTGAGTGCTTCTGAGAAAGAGCTCAGAATATCTAGAGAAGTAGATTCACAACATGTCATTTTAAAGAATTTTTCCTGAAATAAGACTTATTTTACCCCATGTACACACATGAGATATAAAACAGATGATTTATGGAAGAAAAAAATGAAGTCAATACCTTAGAGTGTTTTCTCTGTGCCAAGCACTGTACAGGTTCCTTTGCACCCATTTTTTCATTAAAGTTTGGGCCATGCTTCCTGGTGAGAACTCGAAGCTCTGGTCTCTAGTGCAATTTACACCACTTTTAAGAATTTTATTAAATTTGGCTTTCTATTGTAAATGGTGAGCAGGCTGAGGTGGAAGGCTACCCAAGCATCAGATAAAGAGAGACAGAAAGAATGCTTGGAGATATGAACAGCTGCCTTGGATCAGACTGCAGGCCGCACCTGCCCCTGCACATGCTGGTGTGCGGAATTAATGAATTAACTTCCAACAAACATATCTAGAAATATCTTTCAAGGTAAAAATAAAAAACTGAAGAGCATCAGAGAAAAAACTCATGGATTACAGTTGAGGAAGAAAATATTTTTTCCAAATAAACATGTGTAATATGTGTTAGGAAATAAACCTCCCCTTTCAAGTATTACGTGAGTACATAAATTTACTTCAACAGAGCCAGCTCAAGTTTTAAATATAAAATTTGATTCTGCTTTTATAAAATCACTTTTAGAATTCCTCATAACACATTCTCTGGCAACTTTTGGTCATTTAAAGATGGACTGAAACATGGAAAACAATCACTTTAGCCTAATGGAAATTTTATTGACTTTGGAATTAAACAATTCTGAGTGTGAATTTACACTGAGAAGCTCACTGGAATGACAACTAAAATCTAGGGATTATCGCCAGGATGACTGTTCCTGCCTTGAATGTAGCTGGAAAATGCAGAGCTCAGGGACTTAACATACTTAACAAAAGCTATTACTGTTTTCATGAAAAAATTTAAAAATAACTCACATCGTTGATAAAGTTGGACAATATAATTTGGCAACCAAACGTTAGATGCTTTTTTAATTTGTAACTTGTAACTGCCTCTGAAACCATGTGAAGAGAAAAATTCCCAATATTTTGCATAGTGGGAATTAATACAGTAAGTGCATTTACAAGGGAATAGCCTCCAGTAGCATCTGTTTTAAAGGACACCGTTATTTTGGATGCCAAGGTGCAGGAATACTTGTTTAAAGAGCCATCTCTGTGCTTCATAGTCACTCCAAGCTCCCAGATGCAGGCTCAATGACAGATAAAGTCCATGCAGACCTGCCTCTGAGGATCTTTGTAGGTAGTTACAATTTGGCTGGCAGAATGTTGCCTGAGCACAAGACTCTCTATTTGCAAGCTTGGTTCTTCCTACAGGCTAAAAGGATCTCTTTGTTTTTATTCTCCTTCCCAGGGACTCAAACATATTTCTGTCTTTTTGAGGAGATTGCAGAAACCTGCCAAAGAGAGCTGAGGCCACACTTCTGCAACCCCAGCAGAACCTCCCCTGACCCTGGTTTTCTAGTTGACTAAGACCCCTCCCATGTGACGCGAGGCTGTTTCATAGGCAGTGAGGCCATGTTTTCATGCCATTCAGATGCTGAAGGTAGAAGGATTTAAAAGGGTTGGGGTGTTAGGAAGGGGAGTGACCCACAGCTGCTCTGGGGGTTGTGTGATGTGACAATAAACTTGACAAAAAGCCTCCAAGCAGATCACCATAGCAAACAAATGGAAAGTTATAGTCAACTTGCCCCTTTGGGATTGCCCTAGCAGTGCTCAGAGATTGGCTTCAGAGGTTAAAAAAGCAGGAGCTGCAGGTACAAAGGAAGGGACTGTCCAGATTTGCAACAAATAACAAAAAATAGTTCACATGTATAACATTACAATTCAGTGTATAAAGTTTTCTCTCTGGTCCATCATCTCCCTGGGGCTTTTATTGTACTTTTTAACACTTCTGACAAAGAAACCAAAATCTAGAGAGGTTTGGAGATTTGTCTGAGTTAAATTAAACTGGAAACTATTAGGGCAAAGACAGAAACCCAAAGCTCTGGAGGCCAAGGTCTTGGTTTATTCTCCTCTGTCACCTACTTCTGCTTCCCAGGTTGTAGCCACACAACCACATTGTTTGCCAGTGGGCACTACAGGAAGCTCCCTGGTAATAATAATAATAATTTCTATTAATAATGATCATCTTCATTATTTACTATGTGCTTCCTGTGTGCCAGGCCAAGTGCTCAGCACTTTTCATAAATTATCCCATTTAATCCTTAAAAACAGTGAATGAAGTAGATATGATTATTATCTTCATTTTAGAAATGAAAATTGAATTAGGAGGTTAAGAACTAGACCAAGTCACAGAGTTAAGAATCCACCCTCGTCTATTTAATTCTAGGGCCTCAAAATGTAAATCATACATTCCCATAGCTGAGAGACACCACACCCTTCCTGCTGACCCACAAGCCCAGGGATTTTTCAACACACCAGAAAGGATCCCGTCTTCAGAGATTCCCCTTTGAGCTTCTGATTGCCCACAATCCAAATATGTGGGAACTGAAAGGAAAATTGAGGAGCAGGCATTGATCTAGAGACCCAAGGATTTCAGAGTCTCCCCACAAAAGATAATCTTTTTCTTTACTTGCTCCATTCTGTAGCAAATATTTCTTCTCCTTTTATTTCACCCTATTGCTGTATACCTGTCTGAGGGATCCATGGGCTTAATAAAATAGACCCCAAACAATATAAAAAACAAAGCCAAGCCAAAATGAAGTTGTAGGAGAGAAAGTACTGCTGGCTTAGAGGGATTCCTTGAGCTATTTTTCTTACTACCTTTAGTACTAATTCCTCTCCGTGAATCTTTAGTCCCCTATGGCCAGCCCAACCAATTATTATTTTTTTCAATGTATCACCAGTGGAGCCAGATATTTTTAGGGCTCTGATGACTTAATGAATCTAATTTGATGGCTTCTCCAGATACTTTTCTCCTATCCCCTCCCCTTTACTAAAAGGCAGCACTCACGGTAAGTCTCAGTATGAACACTAGTTTTCCCGTGTGGTCTAAACATGTGGAGTCCGGACTTTTACTCAGGCAGCATGGGTTTAAGAAGGGCCAGCTGAGAGTCAGGCAGCGGAGTCACGTGGTCTAGAAGTCAGAGGTTCTGGGTTTTAATCTTTTCCCTGTAAGTATCTCATTTGTTTCATTCAAAAAGCATCTATGGGTTTGTTTGCCCCTTGCCAGTTACTGTGCTGCTGGCTATGTAAACTGTTGACTTTCACTTTCCTTCTTTTTATCGTGTTCCTTCCAGCTCTAACATTCCTGGCTTGGAAGCTCTTGAAAATGGTAAAAGTTGATGTGAAGTTGCAGGTTTAGATGGGGGTCTTCATTTGGTGGTATAAGAAGCAAGGGAGGAAAGGTTTGAAAGAATTCCGTAGAGATAAAGAGGCAGACAAATTCAGTTTTGCACTCACACCCTATCCCTCCCTTCTCCTACTTTATTTTCTCAGGGTCCTCCATCACTGATGCATTTGTTCTGTCCTAGGGATAGGAGTCATGATAGATGTCACATGACATCTGACAATGTAGGCAAGGAGGCGTAAGGGTCCCCTTCCTTAATGGGGGACTCCACAGCAGTATGCATAGTGGGAGAGCTTAGGCCATTGAATTATCCTGTGCAATGAATCCCTCCTTTTCTCTTCATCTTTCTATACTACTAACTTAGCACAAGGTCTTGTCAATGCATTCCTTAATTACTATGACAGAGAAGAAAGTTAACTAGTCTTCCAGTCTAAGTTCCTTCTATGGTTCCACTCCTTCTAACCCACAATGTGTTTCTGCTTTTGTCTTCTAATTCTAAATAAAGCACTTCACTGGCTCCCAGTTTCCTCTCATACCTGGCCCAGCTGTTCTCCTTTAGCTCCTCACTAGACACTCCCTTCACTGTACACCTTCTGTTTAAAGCTCAAGGGTCATTCCCACCTCCTCCCCTCTGTCAACTATCATCTTATCCAGTCCTCAGAGTCTAGCCTGTGTCTCTGCTTCAACATCGGGGATTACTCAGACTATTTTATTTATCTTACTTTTTCCTACGAATTATTAAAATAAGCAAATATTAATTTACTCATCATGTGTATTAAAGAAACCCACAATATGTGTGTGAAAAGGCAAGGTTCTTAGCCCTCCTTCAGTGTGATACAGTAAACTTTAAATTCTTTTACCTTAATCTCAATAAGCTATAATCACAGCAGAAAGTGAAGTGGGAGCAAGGGGGAGAAAGATGCCGTGGTCTTTTAAAGGACCAGATCTCACACAAACTCAGAGCGAGAACTCACTCATCACTGACGGAATCATGCTAACCCATTAATAGGGATCCACCCTCATGTTCCAATCACGTCCCACCAGGCCCCACTTCCAACACTGGGAATCACATTTCAACATGAGATTTTCAGGGGACAAACATCGAAACCATATCATTCCACCCCTGCCCCCCCCAAATCTCATGTCCTTCTCATATTGCAAAATGCAATCAACCCTACTCAATAATTCTCCAAAGTCTTAATTCATTCCAGCATCAACTCAACCAAAAGTCCTAAGTCCCAAGTGCAAAGACTCATCTGCAGATGAGTTCTCTCCACCTATGAGCCTGTGAATTCAAATACATGTTATTTGCACCCAAGATACAATGATTATACATATATTGGGTAAACGTTACTATTCCAAAAGGCAAAATTGGCCAAAACCGGGCTACAGGCACCATGCAAGTCTGAAACCCAGCAAGGTAGTCATTAAATCTGAATGCTTAAACATAGGCTTGTGTGCCTCCATGTCTCATGCTGATGCTAAGGGTACACTCCCAAAGCCTTGAGCAGCTCCTCCCCTATGGCTTCCCTGGGTGCAGCTTACACAGCTGCTCTCACTGGTTGGGGTTGAGTGCCTGCAGTTTTTCCAGGTGCAGGGTGCAAGCCGCTGGTGGAGCTATCATTCTGGGGTCTGGAGGGCTGTTGCTCCTTCCCAGAGCTCCATGAGGCAGTGTCCTGGTGGAGACTCTGTGTGGGAGCTCCAGCCTCACATTTCTTGTCAGCACTGACCTAGTAGAGTATCTCTGTGGGGGCTCTGTCCCTGTGGCAGACTTCTGCCTGGGCACCCAGGCTTTTCCATACATCCTCTGAAATTTAGGTAGAAGCTGCCAAGCCTCCTTCACATTTGCATTGTGAGCATCTGCTGACTTAACACCACATGGAAGTTACCAACGCTTATGACTTCTGCCCTCCAAAGCTGTGGCCTGAGCTGTACCTTGTCCGCTTTGAGTCAAGACTGGAGCCAGAGCAGCCAGGATGCATGGAACAGTGTCCTGAGGGTGCATAGAGAAGTAGGGTCCCGGACCTGGCCCCCTAAACCATTCTTTCCCCCCAGGTTTCTGGGTCTACTTCTGATCATAGGTTGTTAGAAGCAGCCACAGCATTTCCTGAATGCTTAGCTGCTTAGACATTTCTTCTGCTACTCAGTATGTGCTCTGTGAATCAGAAGCACTAACTAATTTGGGAACTTGTTAGAAATGCGGAATCTCAGGTTCCACTCCAGACTTACCAAATCAGAGTTTGCAATGTAACGAGTTATTTTCATGTGCTCATTAAAGTGTGAAAAGCACTGGTGAAAAGAACCACATGCAAAACAAGATAAGTATTAAACGGACATATGTTTGGAGAAATGAAAGAACAAGAGGCAAAGCCAAAAGGCTAACTTTGACTGAGCCAGGCAGTATACTGGAATCTTTCACCTAACTCACACATCTATCTCTTAACCCCACGAGTGAGTATGTTATTAAAGAGATATCATTATATTCATTTTTGAGAGAAGACTGAGGCTGAAAAAGATTCAGAGTTTTGGCCCAGGTTACACAATTAATAAAAAGGAGAGCCACAGACTAGGGAAACATATTTGTAAAACACATGTCCAGTAAAGAATGTGTATCTAAAATATACAAAGAAACTTAAAACTCAACAACAAGAAAACAAACCACTTAATCAAAAAATGGAACCAGGTGCGGTGGCTCACACCTGTAATCACAACACTTTAGGAGACCAAGGTGGGTGAATCACCTGAGGTCAGAAGTTTGAGATCAGTCTGACCAACCATGGCCAACATGGTGAAACCCTGTCTTTATTAAAAATACAAAAATTAGCAGGACATGGTAGTACATGCCTGTAATCCCAGCTACTTGGGAAGCTGAGGCAGGAGAATCGCTCAGAGCTGGGAGGTGGACGTTGCAGTGAGCCTTGAGATATGGCACCACTGCACTAGAGCCTGGGTGACAGAGCGAGCGTCTTTCTAAAAAAAATAAAAAAGAAAAAGAAAAATGGACCAAAGATCAACACACAAGATAAACCCAGCACACATAACACATAAAAGGATGCTCAGCATTATATCTCATTGAGGAATCGCAAATTAAAACAAAAGTGAGCCAGCATTACACACCTAATCGAAAGGCTAAAACCCAGAATACAACAACACCAAGTACTGAAAAGGATGTGTAGCGACAGAAACTCTCATTTATTGCTGATGAGAATGAATAATGAATAACAGTATGCCATGTTAGAAAACACAGTCTCTACAAAAGTAAACATAGTCCTATGTTTAATAGGATAATCTAGCAATCATGCTCCTAGGTATTTACCCCAGTGAGTTGAATACTTATGTGCACACACACAAAAACTGACGTTCATACAGATGTTTATAAAAGCTTTATTTATAATTCCCAAAACCTATAAGCAACCAAAATATTCTATAGTAGGTAAAGGAATGAACTTTGGTTCACCCAGGCAAGGGAATATTATTCAGCAACAAAAATAAACGAGCTATCAAGCCACGGAAAGACATGAAAGAAACTTAAATATCTATTACCATATGAAAGAAGCCAGTCTGAAAGAGCCACATACCGATTCCAACTCCACGACATTATGTGAAAGGCAAAACTATAGAGACAGCAAAAAGATCAATGGTTGGCAGAGTTCGGGGGGAGAAAGGGCTGGATGAATAGATAGATCCCAGATAAGCTTAGGGCAGTAAAACTCCTAATGATACTGTAATGGTCCAGTACATGTCATTATACATTTGTTGAAACTCATTGAACTGTACAGCATGAAGAGGGAACCCTAATACCAACTATGGACAAATGGACCATATTAATGCAAAATGTTAATAATAGTAGAAACTGTAGGGGTGACAAAGGAATGTATGGGAATTCTCTGTACTTTCTGCACAATTTGCACAATTTTATCTGTACATCTAATTTTTTTTAAGTAAAGTCTATTACGGAAAAATCAGAGGCAAAGTTAGAATTTGAACCCACATCTATCTGATATGAAAGAATACTCCAGGAAGGTGCCAAAAGGGCACTCAAACTTCCGCAAGATGGAAGTAAGCTTCCTTTAGGTGGGAGATGGAGAAAAAAGTGAGTGGTTCCATCTTAATCTTAAAGTTGCTCCCTTTCATAAAACAAATTTCCTTTGCAGTAACAATGATGTAAACAGTGAGTTTGCATCCATGAATTAAATCCCAAAGAGCAATAAAGAAACTAATTTCATGCAGATCCTTCCAGAAAATAGAAAATACTTCTCAACTTGTGTTACAAGGACAGCGTTGCTCTGATTCCCAAATCAAAACCATTATGAGACCAAAAAGAAAAAAGAAAAAATCTTATAATTCAAGTGCGTGTGGCCTTTCCTACTTTTCTCTACAAATTCTCAGATACAGCTCAGAAAGACTATCTGACATAGAGTCATGTGTGAATTTCCAACAAAGTGAATTCAATTATCAACAAAGAAGCGGGGAGAAACAGCAGTGATGACAAAACTGATAATACCTGCTAACCCACAATTTATGAGAGCAATAGAATATGTGGATAACATAAACCTTTTGCACCCTCTCACCAAAAGTCAATGTCTTTAAAACGCATACCTCCCTGCTAGCTTGCTGTAAGGACATTATGAAGACATCTCTGTGGTTAAGCTCTGTGAGTCTGATCAATGACGCCAACACCTGTTTAATTTTGGAGCTGGTGCTGTTGTTTCTACACATTTTGTTCTAATTCCAATTGTTTATGAAAAAAATGAAGGTAGAAGTTAATGGCAAGTATTTACTTTTCCATAAATTTGGAATCTTCAAAACACTCTCTAACCCATAAGATATAAATCTTTATGACACCATAAGATATTAGTTATTCAATCATAGTAAGAATTTCTTTTAATTTCTCTCCTGGGTTATCTGAAAGGAATCTTTTTTGTTTTTTCACTCTACTACATTCAAAGGGAATTTTACTCCCAGTTTAAAGCTTGATGGGAGCCTATACAGACTCCAGGCTGAAAGCTGTCCCAAGCCTTTGGCATAAACCCATATCCTTAGCAAACTCCTCCCCCTGAGTTTTCTGATTTAATTAAGGTGATTTCTGCTGCTGCTCCCCCAATGAGTCTTCCAGTCTTTCTGAAAGTCTGTTGCTGATCCCTGTGATAGTATCTGCATTTTTCTTCACTGAGCACATTAATTGTCAACCAAACACCAGGCAATGTTCTCAGCCCTGCCCATCTGCCATCATGATGTAATGTCTTTCCCATCTACCTTCACTCAGATCAAGGACACCAGTTCTCTTTTGTCCCAAGCTCTACAGCCGTAGAACTTGAACCTCTCCACTATGCAAAGTAGATTAGAGCCCCCTTTGCTCAGTGTCTGACACTGAGGACCACTCTCACAATTGCCCGCATCCCTGAGGCCCACCAAGACTCATTCTAGGCCAGTAGCTAGTAGTCAATGAATACTAACCTGAAGCCCGGAGATTCCTTGAGCTCCTACTTATTTCAGTTCAGCGCTCATTGGGATATCGCAGCCCTGAGTGAATAGGCTGCTCTGTCGTAATCTAGAATGTATTTAGCCCTATGAGTGGAGATAAATGTCTGAGGCTTTTAGTGATCATTGTGCATTCTGCACAATCTAAAGGACCAGTAGCCAGCACAGGGAGGCCCAAGTCCGGGGTAAGTCATTTACATGGAAGACCATGGGAGTGTTCTCCAAGTTTCTGCACACAGCAGCAGCGGTGAGTGGTGCCAAAGACTTGGTCTAGTGTTGCTGTCAAAGGCAATGGCATAATAGTGCCCTCTAGTGGCAACTGAACTGTGTCCCATAAGCTGTGACGTGAGCTCAGCATGGTGAATCCTTTTCTCCTCTGAAAGTGAGATGGTGTAAATAATCTGATGCCTGAGTCATAGGCACCTTGTCAAGAACATGTGCTCCCCTTAATGAGACTCATGCTGGAGTCTTTCAGAGTGCATGAGTTCTCTTCTTTCTCTGCAAAGGCCCCTACTGCCCTTTATTTTTAAACAGCTCTCTTGAGACCCAATTTATATACCACAAAAATTCACCCAATTTACATGAACAACTCAGTATATTTTTTCAGTATATTTACAGGGCTCTGCAACCATTATCACAATCTCATTTTAGAACAGTTCCATCACCCCAAAAAAGAAACCCTGTGCCCACGTGCAGTCCCTCTCCGTTCCTATCCCCAGCCCTCAGCAACTGCGAATCTACTTTCCGTCTCTGAATATTTGCCTGTTCTAGACATTTCATATAAATGGAATCACACAAGCTGTGGTCTTTCGTGTCTGGCTGCTTTCACTTAGCAGAATGTTTTTGAAGTTCACACATATTGCGGCCTGCATCAGTACTTCGTTCCTTTTTGTGGTTGAACAGTGTTCCATTGTATGGATATACTACATTTTATTTTTGAGATTGAGTCTCACTCTGTCACCCAGGCTGGAGTGAAGTGGTGCAATCCTGGCTTACCGCAGCCTCCACCTCCTGGGTTCAAGCAATTCTCCTGCCTCAGCCTCCCAAGTAGCTGGGATTACAGGTGTGCACCACCATGCTTGGCTAATTTTTGTATTTTTAATAGATATGGGGTTTCACCATGTTGGCCAGGCTGGTCCCGAACTCCTGGCCTCAGGTGATCCACCCGCCTTGTCCTCCCAAAGTGTTGAGATTACAGGCATTGGCCACTGCACCCTGCTGGATATACTACATTTCATGTATTCATTTGTCCTCTCATGCTCTTTGGGAATAAAAGTGTTTATGAGCTGAGGCTTTAATGCAGTCATCACCTTGACTTTCAGGTTGATTCTGAAAAGTTCCAAAACTAGACTTTCAGAAAATTGAAAATCTTCATTTTGTCCTTTTGTAGTAACATAATAAGGGTATACGAGCTTTCCAGACTCACTGTTGTGAAAGGTGGTGATGCCATTTAGCCTCTGCAATATCCCTGTTCCACTACAGTACTTGATAGACAGTACATCCCATGTCCTGTCTCAGGTTATGTGTTACCTTGAGAAATCCTGATGCAGTAATTCTAGAATTTCCCACATATTTTAATACATACCAGAATTTATATTATTCGTTTTCATATTTTAACCCCCCTAACAGTCCTAAAACCTAATTGACCATAAGTAATGGAGAATTTCGTATAATCCCTAAAAGCTTTCATAGAACTAAGATGGTTAAGAACTTAGTTCTGTTTTCACCCCTATACCAGCACATTCTCATAAAGCCCTACCTTACATCAAGACAGGCCTCTTACCCAGCATTACAATTTTTTTTTGTATCCAAGCAAGATCCCAGTTTCCTTGAGAGAGAATACCTACGTTAATTCTTAATACTGTAGTCCCCTAACAATATTGACTACCTGGCCAGTGATGCTAAAATTTTCTGGTTATGGTGGGAATAGAAAATGCGGTGTATTCAAAAGACACAATAGAACCAACTCTCAGTCATAATTCCACCAGAACGTTTATTCTAAAACCCTCGAAGCTTACATGAAACAAATGACCATGTTTTGCAAGAAAATATTTATTGAAAGTTCAAAGACTGGATAATAGGTTTTTTGTTTGTTTTTTGTTTTTTGAGATGGAGTCAGGCTCTGTCGCCCCAGGCTGGAGAGCAGTGGCACGATCTCGGCTCACTGCAAGCTCCGCCTCCCGGGTTCCCGCCATTCTCCTGCCTCAGCCTCCCGGGCAGCTGGGACTACAGGCGCCCGCCACCACGCCCGGCTAATTTTGTTTTTGTATTTTTAGTAGAGACGGGGTTTCACCGTGTTAGCCAGGATGGTCTCGATTTCCTGACCACGTGATCCGCCTGCCTTCGCCTCCCAAAGTGCTGGGATTACAGGCATGAGCCACTGCGCCCAGCCAAATAGTTCTTTTCTACTATTGCTATAGCTGCAGCTTGGATCTGAAGCCAAAATATCAAACAGCTATACTTGACTTTTTTCAGAATTCTGAGATTCTCTAGTGTCAAACGAGTAAAGTAGGCTCTAAGAAATAATATTTGAATTGTTGATATTTCAGGGTTTTTTTTTTTTCCCCCTTCATTTTCTACGGACTATGTTAAAACAGGGAACTGCCCTTCCAAAACAAGGTTAAGAGTGGCACCGCCATTCATCATGGAGCTAGCTAATGCTCTGTTGTAGCTGTGTAATGCAGTGTAGGTGACACGCTTAAAAGTAAGTTTGGTTGCCTTAACTGGAAAGCGAGGAAGAAAATGTCTGTTTCTGTCATTTTTCCTAGAACTGATGAGAAGAAAGATTGATGAGTACAGTTTTAGGATGGCAAGAGACAGAGATTTCAGACACTGGGTTTTACTCTCAAGTCAAATAAGGCTGGGATGGATGACATTGTTTAAACCCTCACGGTATCTCAGTGAACAGCTTGGGCACTATAATGGAAAACTGCAGGGCAGCCCAGGTGGTACGGATGTTTCTTATGAGGGCAATAGCTATGACTAAAAATCTAATAGCAATCAAAAGTGAGTCCCGAGGGGCAAATTCCCTTCCTTCAATGTTGCTGAACAATAGCAGCAGCACTTTTGATGCTTGAGAGCTGATGAATGACCAAGGTTGCTGCAGTATTGTATAACTTTTCAAAGCCATTTCTGACATCAGAAAAATCGAGACATGTGGTAAGCAAGCCTAAAAACGGCAAAGGCTCTAAAATAGACTCTAAAAAAATAATGAGAAACTTGAGCAGCTGAATCATAATCTAATACTTAAAGAATAGTGAGTCTGCTGTCATCATCCAGCTTTGCCAGGCTCTGCAAAAATCTTAACCCTACCTCTTAAAGGCATACCTCTTTCTCATCTTCCCATCACCTCTACCTCCAAAACCAAAAAATAGGGTTATAAGGGTCCACCTGCATTCATAGACGGCCAGCTTGTTGCATACTGAGTTCCCTAATGTGATCTAATTAAAAATCTGATTTAATTAAATCATGAATAAACAAAATCTACAATAAAAATTATGTTAACAGGTTTTGAAGGTAACATCTCATTTAATTCTTACTTTTAAAAACTATAAATGTATGTACTATTAGTAGTGATGCAGAATATTTTCTTGATCCCATCACAGAACTCACAGCAGTGGTGCTGTTTACTTAACCCACCATGCTCAAACCCTCTTGGGAGGGAGCACATGAGCAAACAAGTGTGAGAATAGGCTGGCTGCTTTGGCACTGGCAGGAGCAAACTCCATTTACCTGGGCACACTGCACTCAACCTCTTGCAAGAGGGAGCACACAGGCAAGTGAGTGTGGGAACTGGCTGGCCGTTTTGGCACCAATAGGAGCAAACTCTGTGCAGGCCATGCATGTTGCAATGCTCTCTTAGCTCCACCATCCGCGAACAGTAGTGTTAATCAGCTCAGTGCATCATCACATGCACTTTGCCTCATCGCATGGGGCAGCTGCCCTCTGCCAGTGAGGGCAAAGGGCCAGTGTGACAGCCTTTTTGGGTACCCCCCAAAAAGGTGGGTCCTGAATTCTTGTCTGGTGCCCAAGAAGAATGAGGTCATGCAGACGAATTAAATGATGGTGCATGTGGAGAACTGTATTGAGTGATGAAAGCAACTCTCAGTGGAGAAGGGAGCTGGAAAGGGGACAGGAAAGGCAGGTCACTCTTCCCTAAAGTCAAGTCACCTCTCTGCCTCTCTCCGCCAAAGTCAAGTTGCCTCTCTCCACCAAAGTCAAGTTGCCTCTCTCCGCCAAAGTCAAGTTGCCTCTCTCTGACATCCAGCCATTGTCTCTGAAGTTGTTGCCTCTCCCTGATGTCCCCTGCAACATCCAGTTACTTCTCCAAAGTCAAGTTGCCTCTCCCTGACATCCAGCCACTTCTCCTCTCTGCCAGCTCAGTCTGAGGTCTTTATAGGCACAGGATGGGAGGCGGGCCAGGCCATAGGTAGTTTTGGAAAAGGCAACATTCTATTGGTCAAAAGCCATTATTCAAAAAGAACCAATCTGGAGAGTGCGGACAAACAGGAATAGAAGTTCTCACTTTGGGCTGTGGGTTTCAGGCTACTTTTGGCTTAAAGGTAAGTTTTCCACCAGAGTCCCACCTCTGTCGGCCTAAAGTTTCTCTGCCTCCTGCCTCTCTCGTTAGTACTGTTTCACAAAAGAAGAAATTTGGGGTTCAGAATGATTACATAACTTGCCCAGAGTTCTTCAGTTAGTAAAGGACAGAATTATAATTTCAGCCCAAATTTTTGAATCCATATTTGCTATGGTTGCTGGCAACTCATAGTTTTAAGTGAATTTTGTTAACAAAGCGTATCTGATACACCAACCTCATAGCAGGTGTTCAATAAATGTGTTTCCCATTTTGCCCCTCTTTGGGGAACTAAATCTTCCCCTCTCCGGTATATTCCTTTTTGAGTTCATAGTGCCTTGAAAGTCCCTCTGAAGGAGTTAAACCCAATGTTTGCAAAACAAACTATGGGCCACAGTCATTGGGAACAATTGTTTGCAAAACAAACTGTGGTTCACACCCACAGGGAGCAATTGCTCGCTAATTGTGCCAAAGGGTTTGCATTGTTTTATCTTAGAGAAACTCTGAGACTGAAGAATGGCACCCTTTCTCTTAAAGCCCATGACACACAGTGTTAGGTAGGAGGCTGAACATTTTTTTGAGGAATGTCTTTGTACATAAAATATCTGAACCCTAGAATCCAGCTCAGGAAGGTGGGGAAAAGCCTTTGGAATTTAAAAGATTTCAATGTCCACTGGTCACCATACAGTCTATTGTTTCTCCAACCTTTAATGATGTTTATTCTTAAAATTGATATAAATTAAATGCTTTTAAAAATCAAATTATATTTCTTTGTTGCCTTATATTTGAATTTCGGAGATGAGACTCAGAAGCAAAAGTGACCATAAGCCACAGTCCAAACTGTATCTGAGGATTTAGCAAATGCCATATTTAAAGGCAAATGGTATGCATGTCCTGATGAAATATTGATATGCTCGGTGTGCACCTTCAGCAGGACAGACCTGGGCTTAAAGGAGTAGAGCTGCAATGGAAGACTGACAGCTATCACAGGGCAGGTCTCCTGTGGGCATGAGCCCATATACTGATCTCCCAGGTACACAGCCTGAACAGCTTACTTGTAGTAATTTAGCCCCAGGAAACCGGGCTCACACCAATCAAACTCACACAGGATTGATTGGTATTAGAAAGCTACTTTAATAAGTTACAAGAAGAAATCTTGACTGCCAGGATTCCAGCTATCCACAGAAGCCAATCAGTGTACTTTCTTCCCAGCGGGGAAACCTGCTTGAGAGACCATCTGCACCATAGGGATTTGATAGAGAATTTAATCATAAATTGATGGGAAGCCAGTGTCTGCTAAAGGATTATTTAAGACAGCTGATATTGGAAGAGAATGAATCCAATGGACTATGTAAATAATCTATTCTTCTAGATTTTCCAAGTTGCCAAATTATCAGAAAGCAAAGTGCTTGAACTATATTAGCTTAACATTCCCCATCATGGAAGATGTGGTCTGCTGTCTCTTAGATTCCAGTATTCACATTCAGTGAATGAATGTTGTGATCAAATAGTCCTCACGTATAGGGTGTGCCAAGGAGAAGATAACCTTTTGACTCTGCATTTGAAAACTGCTAATGACTTCTTATGTTTCCTTTAGTTAAATTGTACAATAGATATCATTAATCTCCTACTAGGTGTTAGGTGCTCTGCAAGATTCTGAAATTATAAAGTTGAATAAGACACAGTCCCTGTCCTGGGGGAGTTAATAGTCTGTAAGGAAATTACATACTTAAGACAGCTAACATAATTAGGATTGGGCAGGGGCATGAACAAAGGGTGGAGTCACTAATTTAGCCAGAAAGCAATATGGGAAATAGTTCAGGAAGTTTCTACCGAGGAATTCAAAAATAAAATGTCACTTCCTAGATGCACAGAAACATATGGGCATTCCAGGCAAAAGAAAACATGATATGTTTACTGGACAGAATGTGTTGGAACCTAGTTTTTAGATTCCTTCCTGGGCAGGGGTCGCCGTGAGAGACCACTCGACACGGAAGTCACAGCGGAGAGATTTATTGCTAGCGCACTAGGGTCCTATGTCCTAAGTTGGCCACAGGACCCCGAATGCTTGTTACAGACAGTTTATAAAGGCAAAAACCACAAAAATTCACAAAGCTTGAGGCGCAAGATGATTGGAGCAGGTTATGGCCTGAGCAAGGTGTCTTACTCTGATTGGTTGGTTTGAACCTGGTTTGAACCCGCACGGGGTATTTCCCAGACTTGTTCTTCTGTTTGAGTTCCAGGAATTTGGGTGGGTGTTTTAGATAGCCACATGGACATCAGGCGGGTGTTTTAGATGGCCACCTGGTCATTGGGTGGGTGCTTTAGATGGCCACCTGGTCATTGGGCGGGGGCTTTTAGATGGCCACCTGGTGTGGCTTTTCTAAGCTTCTAAGTTTCTAAGTCTCTAAGTCTAAAAGTCTAAAGGTTTCTAAGTTTCTAAGTCTATAGGTCTCTAAGTCTCTAAAGGTTTCTAAGTTTCTAAATCTATAGGTCTCTAAGTCTCTAAAGGTCTCTAAGTTTCTAAATCTATAGGTCTCTAAGTCTCTAAAGGTTTCTAAGTTTCTAAATCTATTTTCAAATGCTTCTGAATGAAAGTAGAGTAGATATCCAGTACAAACCAGCTTGGAAAAAATGCATATTTTCTAATAAAACTAGAATATCTATGAGAGTATACAATGTTCACGATTCACTTCAGGCATAACTGAAACCAGGCACTCACACTTCAGGCACCAGTGGTTTCTTTCTTGTTTCCTGTACTTCTATTTATATTGTCTGCGTTTTCACGGAGGCTGTCTCCATGTGATGGGAAAGACAATTAACAATTTCGGGCTTGCATGTCCCTTTGCTGCCTGTGATTCTAGAGGATATTAAGGAACATCTTTCTCAACCAAAACCTGCAAAAGTACAGGAAAAACTCTAGGTCTGGCTTGTACAGCATACCTATACCTGAAATAATTGTGATATTCCTTGTGTTGAAATGCTCTTAACTGCTCAGTAAGGTGATGGAGACTGAAGAGGATTATTATGACAGAGTGGGGTATTTCCTACAGAAAGGAAAGCTGGAAAAATATATCCTATGTGTCCACAATGCTACCAAAGCCTAAAAACACATTGTATTTTGGAACTTATAGGTGTGACAAGTAAATACAGTTCAGAAAATAATATAACGTCAGTCAATAAAGTCAGGTTGTTCTAATGAAGATTTCAGAATATTAATTTACCTGACAACACGATCTGTAAATAGTTCACCTAAAGAGATTGGTGTTTATTCTAAATGTCACCAGGAATCAGTTGCAATTTGTAATTTAAAATGTGCCTGGTACCTTGTAAAAACTTTCTAGTATAATCATTACAGTGAATTCTTAAAAATTCCTATGAATTAAGTATCATTCTCTTTATTTAAAAGATGGAAAAAAATAAGCTCAGAGATTAAGTAATATGCCCACATCATAGGACCAGTAAGTAGCAGAATCAGTATTCAAGCTCTGACACAAGTTTAAGGCCCATACTTTTAGTCCCTATGCACACACATCTGTTGCAGATGTTTTCGCTCCTTAGTTCAGCTAAATCCAGGTTCTTGTGCCACGACCAGAAAAAGTTAAATGTGCAGACACATTGAAGGGTAAGAGGAAAGGAATTCATTGGACAAAAAGGGGGGCAGGGAGGGGCAAAACTCTCAGCAAAGAGAGAGCGGGTCCTGCCAGCCAGTTTCCGCCTCACAGATTGAACACCAAGTCACCACACAAGAACTGAAGAGGCCAGGCTCCTCCCCTCTGCAAATGTTGGGAACACCCCGTGGCTCCATCCCATC
The DNA here is from genome assembly GCF_047675955.1 of Chlorocebus sabaeus. NCBI lineage: Eukaryota > Metazoa > Chordata > Mammalia > Primates > Cercopithecidae > Chlorocebus > Chlorocebus sabaeus. The sequence continues at coordinate 46,059,352 of NC_132919.1, forward strand.
CATCCAGCCTGCAGGCCAGTCGGAGATTCTCCTGGGACTCTCCCCCTTATCATTTATCACATATATGTAGTAATTTAGGTGAGCCTGCCATGATGAAGAAGGGTGGCTTTAAAATGTCAGTTTTTAAAAAGAGGAACAGTCTTTACTGAGAAAAAGAAGAGTTGAAAACTCTTTAGCAATGATCCAGGGGTCTGTTCTATGGCTATCCGGATGGATTGACTGGATTATATTTAGTGAGGAAGTATGATTTAACAATTACCACAACTCAATTAAAAAAAAAAAAAAAGACATTCCGTAAGAGCAGCCTCTTGCTTCTGATCTACATTTAATGGGTCAGTAGTTCCCAGTACAGGTTGTGCATGTGGCATTTGGGTTTTAACAAGCTCCACAGGTGACATTGATGCTCGGACACATGTGGGGCCCATAGTACCAACAGTACTCCCATTTCAATGTGCTCCTTTCCCCCAGCCGAGGTACAGTGATTTGTATCCCCAGGACAAAATGTTGAAATGCCTAATAAAAATGTCTGGCATTTTATACAACCTTATGCTTAGGACAGAGGGTAGCTGCCCTCTCATTCACTAGGATTGATAGTCTCTTGGTTCCAGATGAGCAAAGCTAATTCCCCTCCTCAGGTATTTGCTGTTTCAAAGTTTATTTGAGAAGGTTTATTTACTCTAGTCATTCTGAATTTGGGAATTGGAGTGGATTCATCTGTTGCCACTTTAAATTTCCTTTGACTTTTGAAAAGCTGTGATTACCTCAATATTTCCTCAAGTTTTTATTTTTTCTACTATCCACTCATCTTCAAAGATGTCTCTTCGCTGTTTATCTTTCTTTTAATAAATCAGAACTATTTCATTTAAAATGCTTTATGGTTATATTTGGAACAGACATTTATTTCCTTGTTCTTAGCATTTTCTCAGATAATCATTCTTAGTTTAGTCTGTTGTGTGTTTTGAGCTTCACGGATCCAGCAAAAATGTCAGTGAAAAACAAACCATCAGGAATGAATTGTTTAGAAATTGATACTTGAGTCACAGGAGTCTATCAGAAGCTTCCCTAAAACTGGATTTAAAATAACACGAAAGGCCGGGCACGGTGACTCACGCCTGTAATCCCAGCACTTTGGGAGGCCGAGGCGAGGGGATCACGAGGAAACTCCATCTCTACTAAAAATTTAAAAAAAAAAAAAAAAAAAATAGCCAGGCATGGTGGTACACGCCTGTAGTCCCAGCTAGCTACTCAGGAGGCTGAGGCAGGAGAATGGCTTGAACCCGGGAGGCGGAGCTTGCTGTGACCTGAGATCACACCAAAAAAAAAAAAAAAAGCGGGAAGCACTATAAATACTACGCGCATCTTACCAGAATGAACACAAAAGGAAGAGGGAACGTGCACAGAAAGGGAAGATTTGAGAAAAGAAAGATAAACATTGTCTGTTTCATAGTTTCTTTTAATGTTTCCCTAATTGAGTTCCTTAATTATTCTCAGAAATCTGAACATTTTCTGGAGAGAACATGGAGCTAATGTATTAATTTTTTTTTATGTGGAACTCTTTTCCAACAGAGGGCAAGTTCAAGAATATCTATTCAGTATTTCCGAAGACCTCCATATAAAAACAAAAGTAAATTAATAGTTTAGAGATCAAAGCACTTAGAAAATGTTGTGTATCATCCCTCTATGAGTAAGTGGAGAATCATCACATACAAGAATATTTAGTAATATGCATTTCATTAAAATCAAATATTAGTGGGAGTTATGTGAGTGTGGAGAAAAAAATAAATGACTTCAATCTGTAGGAAAAGCAAGCAAATTTTTGGGATGGGAAGGAAAATTAAAGTTTAATAATCAGATATTTTCTTAAAGTTAATTTTCCTTGCCTTTGTCTCATGCAGAAGCTCTATCAGAGACATGATTTATGGGCATCTTATTTTAATTAGCAGTCTGGAGGTAAATGTTCTGTGAAAAGTTGAGTGTGTGTCCTCACTTTGCAAGGCTGCAAGGGGAACACATTGTGAAATATGTCACACAAGCTTACTAATGCCATATGTTATATATTCAGTTTCATTTTGCTTTGTTTTTAATTGCATAAATGTGACCAGGCATGTGTGAACCATAAAGCTAATAAAATGCAAGTTTCATGGCCCCTACCTTGCACAGATTCTTCCCAAGGTCCCAAGAGGGGCCTTGGCAATGGCATCTGGTCATATGTTTCTGTAAAATTGATTAAGTAAGATATATTTGCTGCAATCTTTAAGATCAGGTTTCCTCAACCCAAACTGGTATTCCCTAGTGCCATTTGATAGTAATATAGTCATGGCCATTTATGAAATCCACTTAAGGGGAAGAGGAGTTGGGAGATACATTTATTTTACATTTAGTGAAATATAGTTATGAGCTTCAGAGTCACTTCTGTGTATAGTTAGATTATTGCCAAACACCTCAGTGTTGAAATGACTTCCAGAAATATCTTCCTGCCAACTGTGAAGATTTACTATGTGATATGGTTTGGCTCTGTGTCCCCGCCCAATTCTCATGTCAAATTGTAATCCCCTATGTTGGAGGTGGGACCTGTGGGAGGTGATTGGATCATGGGGATGGATTTCCCTGTTGGTGCTGTACTCGTGATAGTGAGTTTTTGTGAGAGGTGGTTGTTTAAGTGTATAGCATCTCCCTAACCCTCTCCCACTCCTGCTCCAGCTATGCGATGTGTGTGCTCCCTCTTCACCTTCCTCCATGACTGCACATTTCCTGAGGCTTCCCCAGAAGCCGAGCAGATGCCAGCATCATGTTTCCTGTATAACCTGTGGAACAGTGAGCCAATCAAACCTTTTTCATTTATAATCCACCCAGTCTCAGGTATTTCTTTATAGCAGTGTGAGAACAGACTAATACACTATGCCACGTTGAAAAACTATGAGGCTCAAAGTGGTATTGTAGTCTGCAGGTATGCCTCAAATCTCTATAAGGGCGATATATGAAAAATTGAAGAGAAATAAGCTTTGAACTTTATGGAGCCATAAGCTAGTCTCTGGAAATTTCTTCCCAATATCACATGTGTAAAATTATAAGTAGAGGATTTGTTTCTTAATGATGCCTCTTCAAAACAGAAGTTTTCTTGTCATGAATATATGAGATAATGCAGATTATATACTTATAAATGTACCAAGCACCTTTAAGGATATCATGCAAAATAAAATTTGTCAGAATTCTGGTGTTTAGAGAGAGTAAAGCTGTAGCAGACATATGAAACAGGGATAATACATGTTTCAGAATTATCAACTGTTATGAATACCCAATATACGTAATTGTTAAAAAAACTACGTTTATTTATACTAAAGAAAAGACTGAATTTGTCCAGACTCTATATAGAAAATCTTTTTAAATTGTTGTCCCATAAAGAGGTGATTTATTAAAGAGTATGTGGTCAAAAGTTATAAAAACTAAAAGTATTATGGTGACATATGATCAAGTTGTTCATGAATAAAAAACTTATTTTTCTCAATTCTGTGGTATTTATTATATTTGTCAGCGATATAAAATTTTGTAATTTATTATGCTTTCTTTTCTATTTTAAATATATATTCAATTTTACATAGTTTGTATTCATAATTCTATGAGTTTATTTTTAGAGACAGACTCCAAACTGAATAAGCTTTAGGTTCCTATAAACCTGAATTTTCCTGTATAGGCGACTTCTTCCAGGAATGGCGTCTGAAGAAATGGAGCAGATAGCTCCTTACTTGCAGAAGGGGGTCATTCTCCTTCCTAAGGAGTATGAACAAGTAGTGTTTATTCCAGCAATGTCAGAAAGTTTAACTTTAGAAAACTCTGTTAATGTAATTTACCCCATTTATTGATTAAAGGAGAAAAATTCTGAGATCATTTCAATAAATTCAAAAATATATTAAATAAAATACCCAGGAGAGATAAAATTCATAGTAAACTAAATATGGAAGGAATCATCCTTAACCTGATAATGATTGCCTACCAAAAGGCTATAGCAATTATTGGACGTAAGGTGAAATAATAGAATCAATCACTTTAAGATCAGGAACAGAATGAAAAATCTCTACTATTACTGCCAACTAAAGCAACAAGACAATAAAAAGCAATTAGAAGTGAAAGTATTGCGAAGGAAAAATAATTTATAATCTACCAATTATATATTTGTGTTCCTCGACTATTAAATACAATCTATAGGAAAAATGCTAGAAATAATAAGCAAGGCACTTACATTGAAGATACAAAAATTAGTTATATCCCTATGCACTAGAAACAGCCATTAAGAAAATATAATTGTTTTCAAAAACATCATTCACATTAGCAATAGAACCTATCATGTAGCCAGAAATAAATCTATCAAAAAAGGTCTAAGACCTATATGGAAAAATGAATAATATCTTTATTGAAGGCATAAAAGTCCCCTAAGTAAATGAAGAGAGATACTTTTGGTCATGGATGGGAAGAATCAATTTCATAAAGGTGTCAATTCCCTCTAAATTAATCTATAAATTTAATGAATTTCTATCATAATCCCATCACAGTTTTTTATAGACTGTGACAAACTAGTCTGAAAATGCATATGGAAAAGTGCATAGCCAAGAATGGTTAATTTCAAAGAATGAGGAGGAGGAATTATCCCTATCAGACTTATACAGTTATAGTAATTGGGAGAATATTTATTCAGAGATAGATAAATTGACCTTTGAAATGTAATAGAACAACTCTGACACAAGGATGAGGACTTTATGTTTGACAAAAGTAGCAATTTACAATTCAGCAGGATGTTGGACTGCATAATAGGTAGTGCTGAGACAGGATGCAAATGGAAAAAATACAGAATTATTGATGTCATTTATACCAGTGTTTCTCAATTGGGATGATTTTGGCCCACTGCGGCAATGTTTGGGGTCATTTTTGGGAGAACAACTGGAAGGGAAGAATATTATTGGTGTCAAGTGGATACAAGTCAAGGATGCTGCTGAATGTTCTACAAAGCATAGTGCAGTTCCCCACCATACCCCTCCCAAAAGAGCATTATTCAGCCCCAAATGTCATAGTGTCATCACTGAGAAACCCAGCACTAGCAAGAACAGATTTCTTTCAGATAACCAGAAGACTGAGTTGTGGTTATCTGGGAGAAATCTGTCATCCCTTTTCAGATCTGTTCAAATGTCACCTTCTAAATACAACCTATCTGAACCCCGTTTATTTACTTATTCTTTCATTCACTTAAATTTCGTCTTTATGGCATTTTAAAAATTTTTAAATTTCAGTTTTTATTTTAGATACAGGGAGTACATGTGCAGATTTTTTTACATGGGATTATTGCATGATGCTGAGTTTGGAGCACAGATCCCGTTACCCAGGTAGTGAGCATTGTACCTGATAGGTAATTTTATTAACTCACTCATCCCCCTGCCATTCTCTCGTAGCCTACAGGGTCTATTGTTCCCCTCTATCTAAAATTAGAACCTCCATTCCTCCTTCTGTAACATTTCTGATCCCTCTCGATTCTACTCTACTTTTTCATTATTCTATAGCACTTACATTCTAACATTCAACAAAATGTACTTGTTTATTATGTCTATTGTTCATTGTCAGTCTGCTAGAATGTCTTGTTTTGTTTATTGAAATATCACAAACACCCAGAATAGTGCTTAGCCTGCAGCATTTAATCAATAAATATTTAATAAATAAATAATCCCAAGTGCTAATTACTACATACAGTGGCAGGATCGTTCATAACCTTCTGGTGGATAGTGTCATTTTGAAGAGGACTGTGGCACTGTCAATTATATTTGAAGATGCACACACCAAGAAAGTCAATGTGAAGATGGAGGTCAAAGTTCATCACAGAACTTTTCCCCCCAGCACCAACCAGATGAGCCAATAAAGTCGACTCCAAGGAAAAGAGTCACCAAGTTATTCTGAGTAATAAGTCAAATGCATAAAATTAATGACATGTAACTAATAAAAGAAGCAGAAGATTAAGAACAGAAGACAATTGTAGCATATCAGGGCTCCTAACCCTGACTACCTCCCAATCTGTATGCCATGATCTTTTAAAAACATTTTTATTTTTAGGCAATAAATAGGAACTCATATTTGCCTTTTTTCCTCATAATTTAAAACAAATTGGCATTTGAAAGTGATTATCCAACAGCACAAATGTAGAATCACATGAGACACACACACATACATGCACATGTGTGTGTGTCTGTGCATTTGTGTATGTGCATATAAATATGTATGGATATTTATATCCTGATGCTCAAACTCAGACCTTTTGAAGTGGAATCTCCTGGTATGGACCCAAAAAATGTGTGTGTGTGTGTTCTTGTTTGTTGTTGCTATTGCTCTTCGGTTGATACTGATGATCAGCCAATTTCTACAACTTTCCATCCAGCAGGTTTTCAGATGTGTTCCAAGAAGCCCTAAGTATGTGAGTATCTGTGGAGATATCTGTGGAATCATATATTTGGTACTCTGGTAAATAAGATGGTTTTATCTCTTTTATATTGTATGTATATTTACGGATTTTATGTAAGATATTTTTGGAAAAAAAAGTATTGTTTTAAAGTTAATATTCCATTGATTCAGAGAAACCTGGTAAACTGAATGATGTTTAAAGTATGTGGTAGGTGCTGTGATGGACCACACAGATCTGCAGGAATGAGGAAATTTTTCTTCCAGCTGTTGAGAGTGCCACCAGAAGATGAACCTCAGCTGCCATCCATCTTTGAAGATTGCTTCAGCTGAAGAAAACGGTCTGGTCCTAGGTCAGCTTCCTTCTAGGAAAGGCACATATCCCATATCCAAAGGTTAACTTTAGAAAAATCTGTTAATGTAATTTACCCCTTATATGGGTGTAAGAGAGTCCTGACTCTCTTGCTTCAACTCAGGACAACTTTGAACAGCGATCCCAGTCTCCAGAACACCCTCTGATGGGGAGCTGAGCCCTTTACTAGGACAGCATCACAGCTGCCTCTGCCCAATCCTGCTCCCTTTCCATCCTCACTGTTAAATTCCCAGAGCTCTCCCTAATAAGCATCCTGCTCATTAACGTGCATCTCAGAGTCTGCTCCTGAGACACCAACTTACAACACCGAGTGAACCTAGATCATGCGAATATATGATGTGCCGCACTGCATCGTTGCGCAAACGAGTGAGCTGACTAAAATACTGACAGATAAAAGAAGGAAAAATGTACCACATGCCAAAATCACACCGTTCTGCATTCATAACACATGGAAACTAACGGTCTGCCAGTTGTGAGTTAGCAAAACAGGAAGTTTGTAAGGCACACTGGCATGAAATTACATGGATACACATATATAGCATTAACTTCTGCCTTTGCCCGCTTAATTAGAGACACTATTTGGAATATCTACTTGTGACAAAAGTTGGAGAAAGATAAGAGCAGGTAATTATTAAAGTCTGAGAAATGAAACTATTGAAGAGAAGTCAAAGAATTTGTTTTAAACATAGCAGTCCTACCTCTGAGACCAGTGGAAAGAATTAAACGAACTACACCCACCTTCCAATTCGTAAAAAATAATAAATAATAATAATGTACATGCAATAATTGTTTTTTAAAAGATGACATCTTAAATAAGTTAAAATACATATACACTGATGTCAGATAAAAATGTACACCAAAGTCATGGACCAGTTGCAGGGTTCCACTGGCGGTGAAGGAGACCCAGACAACACCATTCTGGGTAAGGACATGAGACCACTGTGGGAAACACTGTCTCCCAGTTCTTCTGTATCACTTACATCTTCTGAGGCTATGTGCTCTCTGAGTTCTTGTTTTATTTTGCAGATTTATGGTTGCTGCTGTTTTACTCAAATAAATTCCCATCTAGGGAAACTTCAGTTAATGTCATAAGAAAGCATTCAGATGAAGAACCATTGAAAGAGGTGAAAAGATCACTGTTAACAGTGAAAAAGGCAGTCAAGGAGATATTTGACAGTGCTGTCAAGACGAAAGGATGTACTAAGGCTGGAACCACTGCATATGAAGAGGACTCCCTATGCAAGAATATCTGTGACAGATGATATAGGATAAAAGAACTAATACTGTGGTAAATTTATTCTGTGGCTTGCATCATTGTTTCTAACTTTTGTTCTCATAATACAGATTTGTATGCATTCATTGTTTCCAAACCAGTGTATTTATTGTTCCGATAAGTAAATGTGACAAAAACAAAATACAACTTCAATATGACGTTTTTCAACCTTTTATACTATTGATTCAGCTTATTTGTTCACTTCTCATTAGAATATGTAGTTTGATTTAAATTTTTTTAACTTATTTCCACTTTCTATAAATCCAACTAATATATCAATAAAAAGACAAACATGATATTCTAAAAAACCTAGTCAGTATTCTGGAATTCAACATGTTATCTACCCAAACTTTCTCCAATGCCTAAAATGTGTCTCAATACTCCTAGATGAACAATATTGCTTTGAATTCTTAAATATAATCAAAAAGCTTAGAGTTACTTCAAACTTGAATAACTGCTACAGATAAAATAAAAATGCTCATCTCTCTTCAATAATTCTGTATTATAATAGGCTATTTAATAAAATAGAGCATGAATTATTTAATTGCCCACCATAAGAAATGAAAAAGACCTGTGAATTGGTGATGAGATTGAGAAATACAATTAAACTGTAAAATAAAATCTCCACTTTATCTAGATGGGTAATTGAGAAATAATACACATTGTCTAAGAATTTAATTAGACCAGACTAATTTTAAGGCTTAGATTCACAAAAGGAGTCCCACACTAAGCCTATGGGAAAGGAATAGAAAAAGCTAACACTGTGTATAAAACTACCGAAATATTTGTTTTTATGTGTGCAAAGAAAGGGGCCTAGGAGGAAAGATGAGGAGAAACAGAGAGAAAAAGAGAGAGAGATAGGCTAAGCAGATGGCAAGAACTAGGATCAAGGTCTGTAGAAATGGCTACAACATTGCAAGTCTGTTTGTGTGGTGGTATAACTTTCCTTACTTTCAGTCAAATATCCTACATCCACACATGCCTTTTATAAGTGGTGTGTGAGTTGTATGTATGTGCATTCATATGTATAATAAACAAAAGGACAGAATTCTACATGTAGACCTCCATGAGAAAAGGGCATATGTGTAAGATGGTGAACAGCGGCAGAAACTCGGATCAAGGTGAACTTAAGAAAAGAATCCCACTGGGAATTTACAGACTTCATAGGGAGAGCCTTAGACTTTGCACAAATCATAGAATGGGTTTAGCTAGTCTGACTCAGGATATTATAAATTCACCCAAGCTGACATTTGTGGTTCAGATCTGAGCACATCCTGGTACATTCGATAATTTAAAATTCAACAATGCCAGTTCCTGCTAAATATAACTGGTATTCCCTAAGGGCTTGGCTTAACTTCATCATGACTTTCTTCTTAAGGTCAGAAATCTTCTGAGTTATGCTGATGCAAACATCTATTGAAAGCAGTAAAGACAATTTCTCTCTCCACCCCAACCCTCTCCACTGCATCAAGAGGCTGATGTTAACTCTCCAGTTAGATCTTAATTAATGTAGGCTTTCTACACCACTTTGGAGCCTCAAGACCTGCCGTTCCCATCATTCCATTAAGCAATTTTTGTTCCGATTTTCTACAAATCTCTCTTTCATGACAAACTCACATATTTAAAGAAAGGCACGTGTTATCACCAATACAGGGAGATTCTCTCAAGAGGCCCTCTAACCAAGAATCCCTGTTGAAGACTACTGTCTCTTGTACCCCTCCAGTCTCTTCCTTCTGCTTGGAACATTCATTACTTAATGAAATATTTAACTCCTCTTTGCAAATCTTCTTCAACTTTCAGAGATTTTTAGCATTTTACTTTCTATTAATGTGAACTGATTCTTTTCCGCCTCCCATTGAAAATATTTCCTGTTTAGAAACCTTTTTTAGAAATAAGTTTACAGTTGTTTCATCACAGGGTCAGATTGGTAAAACTGAGAAAAAGATGGTAATTCATCTTCCTCCTCCCTGAAATTCTTCTCAACAAGGAAATGACTATAAAATAGTGGAGAGAAAATACCAAAATTTGGATCATTTTCATTAGCATTGTAATTAACTGTATATCTTCTATGTCTGTCTGCTGTAAAGCACATACTGTCTGGAACATACTTTTTGGTTCTTCCACGTTGAAATAGCTGTATGATTGTTTCTTCTTTGCCCGAGTTATATACGCGCATTAAGATATAATTGAATATTGATGTAAATAATTAAGAAAGTTAAAACGATCGCACATGACTATCATGTCTGTACAATTTGTTGTCCAAACTGGGACCTTTTCAGAATAAAAGCGGTGGTAATAATTACTTTGGGAAAAATAGACTGTTCCAGAAGAATCCCAATGCGGTCACTCTAACATCAATTGATGTGTAACCTTCCAGAATTTAGTCTATGAATATACACACTATAGATTGCTTACCTATTTAGAAAAAATGAAATATGATGCATAGTTGTGTAAGCTTTTTTTATATAAAATTGACTTATTTATTTCTATATCAATAAGTACAGAGCTACACAATTATTTCAATGGCTAGAGTGACTTGCACTTGTTAAGTGCTACATAAATGTTATTCTTATTAGTTTTAGAATTCCTATGTTGTTATAGTATGCTTTTGCTTAGTAAATGAAATTAGTTTTACATCCTATTATTTAAGATCCTATTACATTTTTGCTATTTTAATCAATACTGTGATAAATATTTTTGCCCTTCCTTAAGGTAAATTTTTGCCCCACCTTAAGATAAATGTTTAGAAGATGAATTTTGGAATTTAAAGTATGTAACTTTACATTTGGTGACATGCTCATATATTGTTTTCTTAAAACCAATTTGTTTTGTATATTTTTAAGAACAAGATAAATTTAAATGTATCAACATATATACCCATTGGAAATGTATGATTGCCAATTTCTCTATAACCCTGAGAACAATAAATGCTGTCAACAATTTTGACCTTTTTCAATTTAACAAATAGAAATGGTTTCGTATTTTAATTGTACTCTTTGGATCCAGCTAATTAATATTCACCCTGGAACTGGGGATACAGTAGATAACTCAATAGAATAGAGCTTACTGTAGAAAATAGGAACAGGGACAGATAATAGAAGCCACAATGTACCTTACAAAAGCAACCAAATTTTAGAAAATTTTAAGTGGCTAAATAGAAAAAAATTGTTTTTGTCAGAAATTTATTTTTGTGAGGTTTAACACAGAAATCTAATGTTATTCAAATAATTTGAATTTTGATGATAAAAATTTGAGTATTTATGTTTATACTTTTTGTTTCCTACTTAAGATATCTTTGTCTAAACCTGATGTTTTAAAATTTTAGCTTGCATAATTTATTGAACTGTCATCCTTTCCACATTCAATTGCCTTAGTGTTTTTTCTGAAAATCAACTTGCCGTATTTGTTTGGGTCCATTAACGGATTTTCTATCCATGTCCATTCATCTATGTATTTTTGTGCCAATACTGCACATTCTTACCTCGGGTATTTTTTTTAATTGCCTTATTGCACTGTATAGGGCCTAGATGCCCTTTATTAGGTTGAATAACTTTTTCCTACTTCTAGTTTACTGAGAATTTTTGTCATGAATGTATATCAACTTTTATCAAATGTTTTTCTGTAACTATTGAGATGATCATGTATTGTTTCTTCTTTAGTCTGTTAATATTGTGAATTATATTGATTGATTTTAAGACACTAAATTAGTCTTGCATTCCCAAGATAAACTTCACATGGTCATGGTGATTCTTTTTTAATGTAATATATATTGCTAAGTTTGAACTGCTAACATTCTGTGGAGGATGTTTGCACTTACCATCAAGAGGGCTCTGTAGAGGTGATTTTTGTTGTAAATTATTTGCCTGGTCTGGACTCACAAAATGAGTTAGTTACAGTTTGTTCCTCTGTTATACTCTGGAAGATTTCATGCAAAACTGGGACTCCTTCTTCCTAAAATACTTGCTAATATTCACCAGTAAAGCCACCTGTGTCTGGGATTATCTTGGTAGAAAAGTTTTTAACTACAAAATCAATTTCTCAAATAGATGTGCCCCTTCCAGTTATCTAAATCTTCTTTAATGCATTTTGATATTTTTTGTCTTTTACAGAATTCCTACAGTTGCTCAAAGTTGCTGATTTATTGGCATAAAGTTGTTTATAATAAATCTTTATTATTTTAATGTCTGTAGAGTCTGCAGTTATGGCCATTATTTTATCTTTTATATAGTTAAATTGTACCTGTCTTCTGTTCCTCATCAATCTGCCTGAAGTTCTATCAGTTATGTTGATATTTTTCAAAGAAGCAACATTTGATTCTATTGATTTTCTTTTTCTGGTTTCTATCTTGTTGAATTATGTTATTTATTATTATTACCATTTGTTTCATTTTGCTTAATTTGACTTTCTTTTTTCTAGTTTCTTAAATTGGAAGCCTAGTTCAATCACTAATTCAAGACCATTTTTCTTGTCTAATATAAGCATTTGATGCTATATAACAGTTCTCTAAACACTATTTTAGCTGGATCCCACAAGTTTTTATATATTGTTATCATTTTTAATCAGTTCAAAATATTATCTAAATTTTCGTGTGTGTCTGTGTCTGTGTGTGTGTGTGTGTGTGTGTGTGTGTTGTCCTATGGCCTATTTAAAAGGAAGTTGTTTAAATTTTCAAATATCTGGGACTTTTTGCAGATAATTTTCTATTATTCATTTTTATTTTAATTATATTATGATCAAAGAACATAGTATACATTATTTCTGTTTTTTGTAATTATTGAGATGGGCTTTATGGCCTTGAATGTGGCCTGTCTTGGTCAGGATTTGGCTAGTAATTGAAAATAATGTATTTTATTATTTTCTCTGTTAAATAGAGCATTCTATAGATATCAAAGAGATCGAATTGGCCGATTAGTTATAACTTCTATTTTTAAAATACTTTATTTTATCAATTACTGAGAAAGATCTTGAAATCCTCAACAACAGTTGTAAATTTTTGAAATCTATGTATTTATTTGCAGAAAATTCTCAAATTCTTGCTCAGTGTCTAGAGTTTAAATAAGATGAGCATTATGATATAGTACTTAGTGACAAAGGTTCCTATAAATTAGTACTCCAAGGGGAGAATACTTATACAAAATAGTATCAAAGACAGTATTTAAGGCAAACAAGACGTTGAGCTCCTCTGATTTCTCACTTCAAATTCAAGTATTATTAGTGTAGATAGTACTATAAGAAAAGCTTTTCTCTCAGCTGACTTCTAATTGTACTTCATTCTTCTAAGTACATGCTTACATGAAAGTCTGTCTAAGCATTTATTAAATGAATAATGGGAAGATAGAAACATGATTTTAAAAGATGCTGGTGGAAATTCAGAGTCAGCTGTTTTAAATTTTATGAACGCAGTAGTAATTTAACTTGTGATGGAAAGAATTTTATTCCCATTTCCAAGAATGCTAATGTTCACATTTCAGTTATTAAAATTAATCTGAGTCAATTTTGTTCTGTACACGTGGGTTCAGCCATACTGATTGAGAATAGCAACAAACATTAAGTATGGTTTTGTGATCTGTGACACTCTATGGCTGTTAACACCAAATAGGAATGGGTTGATAGTGTCCTTTTGACCCAAAATGCAGAATTCATTAGGAATTAATGGTAAATGATATTCCAAAGATAATGTCATTCATTTATTTGACAAATATTTATTGAGTCTTTCCATAAAACCATGCCTAGGGAAGGGAAATTAACATTTACTGGAGACTCCAATATATGCCAATAACTGTTAGGCTTTTTCTAGACGTGACTTAATCCTCATGGCAACAGAATGAAAATAGGTGTTATTATTATGGTTTACAGGTGAAAAAAATATAAACGTATCAAGGTTACCTTGCTCAAATTCAAACAAAAGATAAGCAGTGGCACTGTAATTCACATCCATATATTCTGTAATCCCAAATCTCAATTATTTTTATTATGCCATGGATTTCAAGAAGCATAAGACATGAGTTGTTTCTATTGTCAAAAACTTACAGCCTAATTGGAAAGACATGATATGCAAATGTCCATTCACTCAACAAACACATTTAAGCCACAGCAATAAATAATGTTTTATACAGGTGGAGAAAAATTAGTTCCATAGTAGATGCAATTTATATCCCATGCATTGAGAAATTCCTGAATTATTTTTTCCTTTATGAGCAAATAAAATTGTTTATGTTTTTAAAAATCCACTTTGTATATCCCATGGGGTGAAGTAAAAATAAATGAATGAAAAATTTAAAAATCGACTTTAATAAAAATGCTTTCTTCTTAACTATAAGGTGAAACATGAAGTTTTCCAAGGAGTAACCACTTTCTGATGCTTGCAAAGTTAATCAGAGCATCATATTTAACTTAAAGCACAAAATTGCTCATAGACATTTCAGTGGAAACTTTAATTCATGAATTGTCTGGCACTGGCTTGGACATGTTTGTACACATATGAGACAATGAAATTTTATTGTCCTTTACTTTTGTTTAACTCACTCAAGTTCTTTTTCATATGTCACTTGGGAATCAATAGTGTATTCACTGTATCCAAAATTAAAGTCCCAGTTCATATCCCCAAATTTGTTCCAATCCCAAGTTTTCCATCTCACTGAATTACAGAACAAAAATATAAAAGTTAATCTCTAACTCTTTCCTTTTTCTATCATTCCATCACCCCATTATTCATTAATACATTTTTTCATTCTACATGTCCACGATGTATACCAAAAATATATATTTCTCTCCAGTTTTAGTCGTTCTACCATAATCTACCCCATTACCACTTGATGGTCTACGGCAATAACCACCTAACTCATCACTCTGCTTCCATTCTTGCCACACCCTATATCTTCTCTACACTATAGCCAAATTGAGCCTTTTTTATTCTTTTAAATATAACTCAAATATTATTTATTCCATATTTCAACACTTAATAAACTTAAATTCATTGATTGATTAATTTCCAAGGCTCTGAAATTCCTTTGACTTTAGAATAAAATCTACATTTCTTATTCTATAGGAACCCACAAAGCTAATGCCTCTTTGCCCTTCATCTGCAAAACATAGGTTAATACATGATAGCCATTTTCTCCAATGTTGGAGTTGGTAAACCAAATGCTTAAACCAAGATAATCGCTACTTCGATCAGCATCTTGTTATAGAACCAAAAAATTTATATGCCTGCTGCACAGTGAAATACCAATACACTGAGACAGTAGGGTTTGCAGCAGAGAAAAAAATTAATGATCTCAGGGTAGCAAGCAAAGAGACAGGAAGAGGCCTTCAAATCCTTAGCCCTGAGGAGTTCAGAGCTGACATTTTTAAGAGGATTGTGGATGAGGAGCTGGAAAATCGGGATCATTGATTGGTCAGGGCAAAAGGGATTAAATCATCAGGATGTGGAAACTTCATTCTTTAGTGAGTCAGCTCCTTATTGGATACTTCAGACCAGCTGACATCAGTAGTTTTGCTAGTATACAGGACCTGAAATAATATCTCAGATGGAAGGCATAACATTTCATAATGTTGTTGTCTACAGAGGAGTTAAGGGGAGCTATAATCTTGTGACAAGGTCTGCAAAATTGGCAGCAAATAACTATGAGAAAGTGAATCAGAGCAAGCTGACCTAATGATTATTGCTGAATGTGCTGAATCAGCAATTTATTTTCATTTCTTACCTCTCTTCTTCCCTGGTTAAGTTTATAAAGTTAATAGAAATGTTTTCAATCTCACGTGTACATCATGTTCACCAGGTTGTTTTATAGTATTTTATTTTTGTAATTGCTACTCTGGGCAAGCCAATTATATAAGATTTATATATAATCTTTTTAGGGCTAAACTAGTCCTACTCATATGCTTATTATAGATGGAAGACGTTTGGCTTCAGAATGACACTTCCAATAGAATCTGGGTTCTACCACTCCCTTTCTGAACATACTTAGTTATTTCACTTCTCTTTGTCAGTCTCTTAAATTATAAAGTGGGAATAATCAAGATATATTTTACAAAAGTGTTGTGTTTGAGTTAAAAGGAAATAAATTACAAAAGAGAAACTTGGAGTAGAAATTTAGCTAAAGTCAGTTCCTTTTATTCCCCTTACCTTATAACACACAAGCCAAAACTAAACTTTTCTATAGCTTAGTCATGGCCATTTAATTGTATAGCCTAAATTATGTTCAATTGGTTAATTTACTAACCAGCATTGCTTTCTTAAAGTAACCAATTGCTTTAACAATAATCTCAGCTTAAATTTTTTCTTTTACATTTTCAGTTCTGAGGTTTTCTCCTTTTAATACGCTAGAGACAGCTGCATGATATTCCTAGCTGTGGTACAAACACCCTATGACATTGGGCATAGTTGCTCACATCTCCCGTTACAGCTCCACTGGGAGCTGGTACAGCAGCAAGAACAGGAGAATTCTCTTTTGATTGTTTTGCAATAACTCGTAGCTGCAACTATATGTACAGCAGCTTTTGGTTTTCTTGGCTTGAATACAATCATTTTCATAGCCTTTGTCCAGAGACTAAAATATTCATCAATCCTGGGAGATGGGGTGCGGGGAGAGAGAAGATACACCATACTTTAAGGCAAAATATACTCCTTAAGAATAATTTGTAAAACCTTTTATAATAAAATGATTTATTTTTTAAATTTTTGAGACAGGGTTTTACTGTGTCACCTGGGGTGGAATACAGTGGCATGATCGTGGCTCACTGCAGCCTTGACCTCTCAGGCTTAAGTGATCCTCCCACCTCAGCCTTCCACATAGCTGGCCTACAGGCATATACCACCACTCCTGGATAACTTTTGTGTTTTTTTGTAGAGATGAGGTCTCGCCACGTTGCCCAGGCTGGTCTTGAACTCCTGGGCTCAAGTGATCTGCCATCCTTGGCCTCCCAAATTGCTGGGATTACAGGTGTGATCAACTGCATCTGGCCACAGTTATTTCTTTTGAAATTGAATTACTTCATACCAGAGATGATCAGTTGATCACTGTCAGGTCCAATTTGGAGCTCCCAGGTACTCTTTCCTTGGCAGTACTGCTCAGGGGTCTAGTGCTATGCAACCAAAGTCACATCATGATAATGCTTAGGGGGCAGAGCAGTGCATTAGGATGTTGAAGAATAAATGTATTTGAGAAGGATGAATGTTCCAAAATAATGGGATCAGAATGTGGTGTGGGTACTCTAATATTATTAAGAAGCATTAATCAGCAAGTAAGCCCCATGATTTTCTCTTCACACCTTTAGAAAGACAGAGACTGACTTGACAACATCAGTTTTACACCCATAATCCACTGGTTTTTCAAACTTCTCATTAGTGAAAAGCAAATGATGTATCAATTTTAATGGACCCTGAGTAAAGAGTTTCATGTTGCGGTGCCATTCCAAGATGGCCGAATAGGAACAGCTCCGGTCTGCAGCTCCCAGCATGACTGATGCAGAAGATGGTGATTTCTGCATTTCCAACTGAGGTACATGGTTCATCTCATTGGGACTGGCTGGACAATGGGTACAGCCCACAGAGGGAGAACCAAAGCAGGACAAGGTGTCACCTCACCCAGGAAGTGCAAGGGGTCTGGGGATTTCCCTTTCCTAGCCAAGGGAAGCCGTGACAGACTGTACCTGGAAAATCGAGACACTGCCTAAATACTGTGCTTTTCCAACTGTCTTAGCAAATGGCACACCAGGAGATTATATCCTACGCTTGGCTCAGTGGGTCCCACACCCATGGAGCCTTGCTCACTGCTAGTGCAGCAGTCTGAGATCAACCTATGAGGCAGCAGCATGGCAGGGGGATGGGCATCCACCATTGCTGAGGCTTCAGTAGGTAAACAAAGTGACCAGGGAAGCTTGAACTGGGTGGAGACCACTGAAGCTCTGCAAGGCCTGCTGCCTCTGTAGACCCCACCTCTGGGGGCAGGGCATAGCTGAACAAAAGGCAGCAGAAACTTTTGTAGACTGAAACATCCCTGTCCAACAGCTCTGAAGAGAGCAGTGGTTCTCCCAGTATGGTGTTTAGGCTCTGAGAACAGACAGACTGCCTCCTCAAGTGGCTCCCTGACCCCTGTGTAGCCTAACTAGGAGACGCCTCCCAGTAGGGGCTGACTGACACCTCATACAGGCAGGTGCCCCTCTGGGATGAAGCTTCCAGAGGAAGGATCAGGCAGCAATATTTACTATTCTGCAATATTTGCTGTTCTGCAGCCTCTGCTGGTGATACCCAGGCAAACAGGGTCTGGACTGGAACTCCAGCAAACTCCAACACACCTGCAGCTGAGGGACCTGACTCTTAAAAGGAAAACTAACAAACAGAAAGGAATAGCATCAACATCAACAAAAAGGACATCCACAACAAAACCCCATGCGTAGGTCACCAGCATCAAAGACCAAAGGTAGATAAAACCACAAAGATGGGGAGAAACCAAAGCAGAAAAGCTGAAAATTCTAAAAACCAGAGCGCTTCTTCTCCTCCAAAGGATGGCAGCTCCTCGCCAGCAATGGAACAAAGCTGAACGGAGAATGACTTTGACGTCAGCTTCAAAAGGTCGGTAATAACAAACTTCTCTGAGCTAAAGGAGGATGTTCAAACCCATTGCAAGGAAGATAAAAACCTTGAAAAAAGATTAGACAAATGGCTAACCAGAATAAACAGCATAGACAAGATCTTAAATGACACGATAGAGCTGAAAACCATGGCACGAGAACTACATGATGCATGTACAAGCTTCAATAGCTGATTCAGTCAAGTGGAAGAAAGGGTATCAGTGATTGAAGATCAAATTAATGAAATAAAGAGAAGAGAAGTTTAGAGAAAAAAGAGTAAAAGGAAATGAACAAAGCCTCCAAGAAATATGAGACTATGTGAAAAGACTAAATCTACATTTGATTGGTGTACCTGAAAGTGACAGGGAGAATGGAACCAAGCTGGAAAACACTTCAGGATATTATCCAGGAGAATTTCCCCAACCTAGCAAGGCAGGCCAACATTCAAATTCAGGAAATACAGAGAACACCACAAAGATACTCCTTGAGAAGAAAAACCCCAAGACACATAATTGTCAGATTCACCAAGGTTGAAATGAAGGAAAAAAATGTTTCCCTGTCTGATAAAAGAAAGCTTATAAAACCTTTAGAAGAAAGTTTTGCTGGCACTAAAGACTAAAATTAAATTACCTCATGGAAACATTTTTCCTTTAGCAAGGAATTATCAAGATGTGACAGTGAAGAGCATGAACTTCAGAATACACTTCTTGAGTTCAAAGGCTCCAAACTTGCTCTGAGACTTAGTTTTCACATCTGTTATATGGTGGTAACAACATCTATCACATAGAGCCTCTATAAAGATTGAATGGAAATTAGGCCGGGCGTAGTGGCTCACACCTGTAATCTCAGCACTTTGGGAGGCCAAGGTGGGTGAATCATCAGGTTAGGAACTTGAGACCAGCCTGACCAACATGGTGAAACCCCATCTGTACTAAAAATACAAAAAAAAGTTAGCTGGGTGTGGTGGCGTGCGCCTACAGTCCCAGCTACTCAGGAGGCTGAGACAGGAGAATCATTTGAACCCGGGAGGCAGAGGTTGCAGTGATCCGAGATTGCACCACTGTATTCCAGCCTGGGTGACAGAGCGAGACTCCATCTCAAAAAAAAAAAAAAAGATTAAATAGAAATTAAATGAATGTAATGCAAAATTTAAGAAAAAATGTAATACAAATATGAAGAGCTTAGAATAGTGCTTGGCACATAATAAGCACTATGAGTGTTATGATGATGATGAAAATGACGATTACTACTATTATTAAAAGAAGACTTGTAGTAAAAATCAAGTTTCCTGCCACAAACCTCTCCTGTCCTGTCTAGCTCCCAGGAAATTCCTATATGTTTTAATTACTTTTCATATTGATTGCTTCTGGTTGTTCATTTCAAAGTGCTAAATAACATTCTAATACGTATTTATCAACTTACATACTTCACCCCCACCTTCTTTTCCTCCACTTCTGTGTCACTGCTCTCACTCCTCCACTGGGCAACTCTACAACTCTAAAAGTTCTCTCTCCAAGCATCGGTTACTTATTCATTCAAGCCAGACAGCATCTCTTGACTCTTAGGTTAAGGGTAATAAGTCATGTCAAAGAAACTGTCTTTAATTGTTATACAAAAGCTGAAAAACACAGGTTACCCATAAATTTTTTTCTATTGACCTCATATAAATAATAATGGCATATCAAATCACTTTTTTTGTATAATTTCTATGATACCTAAGCTAGCAATATTAAAAATGCTTTGCTTTCTGATGATGTGACCTGACAGGAGAATTTTGTGAGAAACCAGAGAAATCAGAGAAATAGGTGAGTTCCCTCAAATGTTAGTTTAACCATGCTTTTGACAGGAAACAAACCATGTGCACTTTAAGATTATAGTGTAGATATTACATGCTTGAATACTGAAAAGAAATGTATGTGCTTACATTGCCAAGCTTTCAGATTGAAGTCTTAACATTTTGTATTAAGAAAGGAAAGTCTTTTGTTGCCTACCATGTGATTTATTGCATAGAACTCTAAAAGCACAGGCAACAGAAGCAAAAATAAACATATGGGATTGTATCAAACCAAAAATGTCTGCATAGTAAATGAAACAAATAGGGTGAAGAGACAGACCACCGGTTGGAAGAAAATATTTTCAAACCATGTATCTGATAGGGGATTAACATCACAAATATATAAGAAACTCACACAACTCAAAAGAAAGAAAACAAATAACCAAGTTTAATACTGGGAAAATGGTCTGAAAAGACATTTCTCAACAGAAGAGATATGAATGACCAAGAGATATTCAACATCTCCAATCATCAGAAAAATGCATATTAAGACCGTAATATGGTTTGGCTGTGTCCCCACCCAGCTCTCATCTTGAATTGTAGTTCCCACAATTCCCACCTTATGGGCGGGACCCAATGTGAGGTAACTGAATCATGGGGGCAGGTCGTTCCCATGCTGTTCTTGTGATAGTGAATAAGTCTCATGAGATTTGATGGCTTTATAAAGCGCAGTACCCCTGCACAAGCTCTTTCTGGCCTGTCGCCATGTAAGACATCCCTTGTTCTTCTACCATGATCGTTAGGCCTCCTCAGCCATGTGGAACTGTGAGTCAATTAAATTCTTCTCTTTATAAATTACCCAGTGTAAGGTAGGTCTTTATTAGCAGCATGAGAACAGACTAATACAGACCACAACAGAATATTATTTTACATCTGTTAGAACAGTTATCATCAAAAAGACAAATGATAAGAGGTGCTGGTCAGGACATGGAGAAGTTGTTGAGGTGATGGATATATTAATTAGCTTGACTGAATATTTCTACAATGTATACATAGATTGAAACATCACATTATGCTGCATAAATATACATAATTATTATTTGTTAATTAAAAATACATTATTTTTAAAAGAAGGTAAAGGACCTAAAGTGTACTGATATTTGTAACTTGTTTTGAGATGCTTGAAAAGTACGATGGATCAATACATGGGCAGATGGGAAGATAGAAGGATGAATATGAGACAAAGAAAATGTAACAAAATTTTAACATTTGTAACATTTACATGGTAAGTGTATGGGTGTCCACTATATAGTTATTTCAACTTTTCAATATGTTCTACAATTTTTAAGATGATATGTTGAGGAAAAATAATAGAAATTCCTGATTTTCTTCTATCAGCACTGAAAATGCATTGAAGTGGTTTGCATGAATGAAGAGCTACATTGTTTTCAGAAAAAAAAAATTGAAGATTTACCTGTTTAAAATTTAAATGCACAATCTGAGGCTCCTAAAGTCTATATTATAAAGCAAAAATGAAAAAGCTCTGTCTTACATTTACTTAAAATAGATACTAAGCATGAGCAAATTTGATGGCTAAGAAATCCCAGTGCAACTCTCCTAGGCCATATAGTTTTCAATGACATTGTCTTCTAGTAATCTCCTGGCATAATGAGTGAGCATCAAAATTTACCCCCCAAAACTACATGTGTAGACCTATGAGATTTTTTCAAGTTTACCTCTTAAAATGTTAGCTAGTGTCAGTAAATAACAAAATTTAGCTTAGTACTGAAGAATAAATATTTCTTAATCCAGATTGAAAGAAGAGCATTCCAGGAAGAAAGCTCAAAGCAAAGCACAGAAATGTAGAAATATGAGTGTTGGTTAGCAAATGGCAAACAGACAAGTATGGCCAGAGCAGGAGATGAAGGGAGAAATTGATAAATGGGTCTGGAAACGCAGAGCAAGATGGTGGAATAGAAGCCTCCACAGATAGTTCCCCCTCCTCCTGCCCAAGGACACCAATTTAAAAACTATCTACACAAGACAAGGACCTTCATAAGAAATAAAAATCAGGTTAACACTCACAGTCCTGGTATTAACTTCATATCACTGAAACAGGCACTGTAAAGGGAGAAAAATACAATCTTGAATCACCTATGCCACCCCTCATGACCCCCCAGAGTGGCAGCATGGTACAGGGAGAATTTCTGTGGCTGGCAGAGGGAGCACACAGCAATAGTGAAGCATTAAACTCAGTGCTGTCCTGTGATAGCAGAAAGGAAAACCAGACCAAACTCAGCTGACACCTCCCATCCACCTTGCACACAGATGGAGCATTTAAACCAGCCCTAGCCAGAGAGGAAACTGAGATCCCAGTGATTGGAGCTTGAGTCCATGCAAACCTCACCACTGTAGGCTAAAGTGCCCTAGGGTCCTAATAAATTTGAAAGGCAGTGTAGGACTGCAACCTTTATTTGAGTCCTGGTGCTGAACTGGAGCCAGAAACAGTAGACAGTGGGGAGAGAACATGCAACCTACCCAGACACCAGCCAGGGCAGCTAAGGGGTTATTGGCATCACCCTTTTCCTAACCCCAGACCATAGCTCACAGCTCCAAAAGAGACCCCTTCCTTCAGCGTGAGGAAGGACAAAGGACGAGCAGGGAAGACTTTGTCTTCAATCTTGGATACCAGCTTAACCACAGCAGAATAGAGCACCGGGCAGAGTTGCAAGGCCCTCTTTCCAGGTCCTAGCTGCTGATGACATTTCTAGACATGCCCTGGGGTCAAAGGGAACCTGCTGCCTTGAAGGGAAAGACCCAGTCCTGGCAGGATTTTTCACCTGCTAACTGAAGAGCCCTTGGGCCTTGACTAACCAGCAGCAATAGACAGGTACTATGTCAAGGGTCTTAGGTAAGGCTGAGATTTTCTGGCTTCAGGTACCAGCTTAGCCACAGTGGAGTAGAGCCCCTAGCGGCCTTTAGAGTCCCTGATTCCAGAAGTTGACTCTTGGACAGCGTTTCTGGATGTGTCCTCCTCAGAGGGGAGCCCACTGCCCTGAATCATGAATCCCACGTCAGGCAACATTCACCAAAAATTGATTCAGAACTCTTGGGCCTTAAGGTAAGGTTGGCAGTAGTCTGGCAGTACTCCTTGTGGACCTGTGGTGGCAGTGGCCATGGGGTGGGGCTCCTCTGCCTTTGGAAATGAGAAGCAAAAGTGGGAACCATTGCAGACTGTGGTTTGAGTGCCAGCTCAGCGGTAGTACAGTGGAACACCAGGTAAACTTTTAAAGTTCTTTACTCTAGTCTCTAGCTCTTGGAAGGCACCTCTGGACCCAGCAGGGGACAGGGGTAACTTGTTGCCCTGAAGGGAAGAATACAGACCTGGTAGGCTTCTCTGCTGGCTGAATGTAGAGCCTCAGGGCCTTGAGCAAACATAAGCAACAGCCAGGGAGTGGTTACATCAGGCCTTGGGTGAGACCCAGTACTGTGCTGGCTTCAGGTATGACCAGGTACAGTCACAGTGGTGGTGGCCACTGAGGTTACTGTGTCACTCAGCTTCAGTTTCCAGTGGCTTAGAACAGAGAGACTCCATTTGTTTGGAAGAAAGTAACGGAAGAGAACAAGAGTTTCTGTCTGATAATCCAGAAAATTCTCCTTGATCTTGTTCAGGATCATCAAAATGGTACTTTCACAAGTCTTTTTTTTTTTTTTTTTTTTTTTTTTTTTGTGACAGAGTCTTGCTCTGTTGCCAAGCTGGAGTGCAGTGTCACAATCTCAGCTCACTACAACTTCTGCCTCCCGGGTTCAAGTGATTCTCCTTTCTCAGCCTCCTAAGTAGCTGAGACTACAGAAGCATGCCACCACATCAGCTAATTTTTGTATTTTTAGTAGAGGTGGGGTTTCACCATGTTGGCCAGGATGGTCTCGATCTCTTCACCTTGTTATCCACCTGCCTTGGCCTCCCAAAGTGCTGGGATTACAGGCATGAGCCACCGCACCCAGCCCTACACAAGTCTTTAAGAACCACAGTATTATTGGGCTTGGGGTGATCCCTAAAGCAGATACAACTTAGATCTGTAAGGAACATCTCCATCCAAGTCTTTTGGAATATCTGGGAAGCCTTCCCAAGAAGGACAGGTACAAACAAGCCAACAGTGATGACTATTCAATGCCCAGACAGAAGCAAACATCTACAAGCGTCAAGATTTCCCAGAGGGAAATTCCTCAGCTTTTATCTGGGAATGTCTTTATTTCTCTTTCATGTTTGAAGGATATACAGTTCTAGGGTAAAAGATTTTTCCTTCTGCACCTTAAATATGTCATGCCTCTCTCTCGGCCTATAAGGTTTCCACTGAAAAGTCTGCTGCCAGAAGTATTGGAGTTCCATTGTATGTTATTTGTTTCTTTTCTCTTGCTGCTTTTAGGATCCTTTCTTTATTCTTGACCTGTGGTAGTTTGATTATTAAATGAGTTGAGGTAGTCTTCTTTGGATTAAATCTGCTGGCCATTCTATAACCTTCTTGTATTTGGAGATCAATATCTTTCTTTAGGTTTGAAAAATTCTTTGTTATTATCTCTTTCAATACCCCCATCTCTTTTTGTATCTCCTCTTTAAGGCCAGTAACTCTTAGATTTGCCCTTCTGAGGCTGTTTTCTAGATGTAGGCATGCTTTTCTTTTTCTTTTTTTTTTTTTTTTTTTAAACTCTTTTTTCATTTGTCTCCTCTGTGTATTTTCAAGTTGTCTTCAGGCTTACTAATTCTTTCTCGTTAGATCAATTCTGCTGTTAAAATATTTTGATACTGTATTCAGTATGTCAGTTGCACTTTTCAGCTCCAGAATTTCTGCTAATTTTTTAAACTTATTTCAATCTCTTTGGTAAATTTATGTGATAGAATTATGAATTATTTCTCTGTGTTATCTTGAATTCTTTTGAGTTTCCTGAATATTACTATTTTGGATTATCTATTTTGGATTATCTGTCTGAAAGGTCACATATTTCTGTTTCTCCAGGATTGGTTCTTGGTGCCTTATTTAGTTCATTTTACTTGACTTGTGCTACAACAAATGCTAAAGGAAAGACACTAAAGAGCAATAAGTAATCACCTGAAGGTAAAACACTCACTGGTAATAGGGAGTGGTTATATTAGGCCTTGGATGAGACCCAGCACTGTGCTGGATACACAGAAAATCCCAGAATACTATGGCCCTGTAACTGTGATATGTAAACTACTCTACTCTTCTTATAAATAGAAAAACTAAATGATGAATGGATCAAACATGATTATCTACAACAACTTTTTAAGACACAGACAGTACCATAAGATATAAATAGAAACAACAAAAAGTTAAAAAGCAGGGGAACAAAGTTAAGATAGAGCTTTTATTGGTTTTGTTTTTTTGTGTTTGTTTATACAAAAAGTGTTCATTTATTATCAACTTAAAATAATAGATTATAAGATAATACTTGCAAGGTTCATAGTAACCTCAAATCAAAAACCATACAAACCAAACAATAAAAAGCAAACTAAATTGTTTCACAAGAGAAAATTGCATTCACTAAAGGAAGACAGAAGAGAAAGAAAGAAGAGGGGACTGCAAAACAACCAGAAAACAAATAACAAAATGGCAAGAGTAAGTCCTTACTTATCAACAATAACATTGAATATAAATGGACTAATCTCTCCAATCAAAAGAAACAGACAGTGAATGGATTAAAAAAACAAGGGCCATTGATCTCTTGTCTACAAGAAACACTTCACATACAAGTACACACATAGACTGAAAACAAAGAAATGGAAAAAATATATTCCACGGCAACAGAAACCAAATAAGGAGCAGGAGTAGCTATATTTATATCAGACAAAATAGAATATAAGACAAAAACTATAGGAAGAGACAAAGAAAGTCACTGTATAATGAAAAATGAGTCAATTAATGAAGATGATATAATAATTTTAAATATATATGCACCCAAAACAGTTGTGCCCAAATAAATAAAGCAACTATTATTAGAGCTAAAGGGAGAGATAGGCCCCAATACAATAATAGTTGGAGACTTCAACATCCCACTTTCAGTAATGGACAGATCTTCCCAACAAAAAATCAACAACAAAAAAATCGGATTTAATCTGCACTGTATACCAAATGAATCTACTAGATATTTACAGAGCATTTCATCTAACAGCTGCAGAATACACATTCTTCTCCTCAGCACATGAATTATTCTTAAGGATAGGCCATGTGTTAGGTCACAAAACAAGTCTTCAAACAATGAAAAAAACTGAAGTAATATCAAGCACCTTCTCTAACCACAGTGGAATAAAACTCAAAATCAGTAATAAGAGGAATTTTGGAAACTATGTAAATACATGGAAATTAAACAATATGTTCCTGAATGACCAGTGAGTTAATGAAGAAATTAAGAAATTGACCAATTTCTTAAAACAAATGATAAAGGAAACACAACATACTAAAACCTGTGAGATAGAGCAAAAGCAGTAAAGAGCTTCTGTACAGCAAAAGAAACTATCATCAGAGTGAACAGGCAACCTACAGAATGGGAAAAAATTTTTGCAATCTATCCATCAGACAAACAGCTAATATCCAGAACTTACAAAGAACTTAAACAAATGTACAAGAGAAAAACAAACAAACCCATCAAAAAGTAGGCGAAGGATATGAACACACACCTCTCAAAAGAAGACATTTATGTGGCCAAGAAACAGGAGAAAACAAGCTCATCATCACTGGTCATTAAAGAAATGCAAATCAAAACCACAATGAGATACCATCTCACGCCAGTTAGAATGGCGATCATTAAAAAGTCAGGAAATGGCCAGGCATGGTGGCTCATGCCTGTAATCCCAGCACTTTGGGAGGCCAAGGCAGGCAGATCACAAGGTCAGGAGATCGAGGCCATCCTGGTTAACATAGTGAAACCCCATCTCTACTAAAAATACAAAAAAATAATTAGCCGGACGTGGTGGCAGGCGCCTGTAGTCCCAGCTACTTGGGTGGCTGTGGCAGGAGAATGGCATGAACCCCGGGAGGCAGAGTTTGCAGTGAGCCGAGATCGTGCCACTGCACTCCAGCCTGGGCAACAAAGCAAGACACCGTTTCAAAAACAAAAAACAAACAAACAAACGTCAGGAAACAACAGATGCTGGAGAAGATGTGGAGAAATAGGAATGCTTTTACACTATAGGTGGGAGTGTAAATTAGTTCAACCATTGCAGAAGTGTGGCAATTCCTTAAGGATCTAGAACCACAAATGCCATTTGACCCAGCAATTCCATTACTAGGTGTATACCCAAATGATTATAAATCACACTACTATAAAGACATATGCACGTGTATGTTTATTGCAGCACTATTCACAATAGCAAAGACTTAGAACCAGCCCAAATGCCCATCAGTGATAGACTGGATAAAGAAAATGTGGCACATATACACCGTGGAATACTATGCAGCCATAAAAAAGCATAAGTTCATCCTTCTGCATGTCCTTTGCAGGGACATGGATGAAGCTGGAAACCATCATCCTCAGCAAACAAACACAAGAACAGACAATCAAACACTGCATGTTCTTACTCATAAATGGGAGTTGAACAATGAGAACACATGGACACAGGGAGGGAAACATCACATACCTGGGTGTGTCACGGGGTGGGTGGCTAGGGCAGGGATAGCATTAGGAGAACTACCTAATGTAGATAACAGGTTAATGGGTGCAGCAAACCACCATGGCACAAGTATACATATGTAACAAACCTGCACGTTCTACACATGTATCCCAGAACTTAAAGTATAGTAAAATAAAATAAAATAATTAAGAAGAAAAGAAAGGAATACCTATAAGTGCCCACATCAAAAAAGAAAAAAATCTCAAGTAAACCATCTAATGATGCATCTTGAACTGACCATTAACAAGTAATGAGATTTAAGCCATAATAAAAAGTTCTCCTGTAAAGAAAAGCCTGGGATCCAATGGCTTCATTCCTGAATTCTACCAAACATTTAAATAAGAACGAATGCAAATCCTACTCAAACTATTCCAAAAAATAGAGGAGGAAGGAATACTTCCAAACTAATTCTATGAGGCCATTATTACCCTGATACCAAAATCAAAGACACATCAAAATAAAAAATAAAAAAAGAAAACTACAGGCCAATATCTCTGAAGAATACTGATACAAAAATCCTCAATACTGAATCCAACAATATATTTGCTCATTTATTGTGACAAAGTGGGATTTATCCCTGAGATGCAGATACTTCAACATATGCAGATCAATCAATGTGATACATTACATCAACAGAATGAAGGACAGAAACCATGTGATCATTTCAATCAATGAAGAAAAATCATTTGGTAAAATTCAATATTCCTTCCTAATAAAAATACTAAAAAAAACTGGTTACGGGGGAACATACCTCAATATAATAAAAGTCATACATGACAGACCTACAGCTAGTATCATACTGTATAGGGAGGAAATGAAAGCCTTTCCTATAATATCTGGAACATGCCCACTGTCACCACTCTTATTCAAAATAGTACTTAAAGTCTTAGCTAGAGCAATCAAACAAGAGAAAGAAATAAAGGGCATCCAAATTGGAATAAAAGAAGTTAAATTATCCTTGTGTGCAGATGATATGATCTTATATTTGAAAAATCCTAAAGATTATACAGACAAACTATTAGAACTCAAATTCAGTAAAGTTGCAGGATACAAAATCAACATACAAAAATCAGTAGCATTTCTGTATTAAAAACATAAACAATCTGGAAAAGTAATAAAAAAGTAATCCAATTTGTAATAGCCATGAATTAAATTAAATACCAAATAATTTTATCAAAAAAGTGAAAGATCTCTGTAATGAGAACTATAAAACACTCATGAAAGAAATTGAAAAGGGCACCAAAAAATGTGAAAATATTCCATATTCATGGATTAGAAGAATCAATGTTGTTAAAATGTTCATATTACACAAAACAATCTATAGATTCTATGCAGTTTCTATCAAAATACCAATGAAATTCTTCACAGAAATAGAAAAAGCAATCCTAAAATTTATATGGAACTACAAAAGACCCAGAATAGCCAAAGTTGTACTAAGAAAAAAGAACGAACCTGGAGGAATCATATTACTTGACTTCAAATTGTAACAAAAACAGTATGGTACTGGCATAAAAACAGACACATACACCAGTGGAACAGAATAGAGAGCCCAGAAACAAATCCACACACCTACAGTGAACTCAGTTTGGACAAAGGTAGCACGAACATACACTGGGGATAGGATGGTCTGTTCAATAAATGGTGCTGGGAAAACTGAATATCCATATGCAGATAGACTCCTTTATCTCACCACATACAAAAATCAAACAAAAATGGATTAAATAACTAAGTCTAAGACCACAGACTCTGAAACTCCTACAAGAAAACATTGGACAAAATATCCAGGACATTTTTCTGGGCAAAAATGTCCTGAGTAATACCCCACAAGCACAGGTGACCAACGTAAAAATGGACAAATTGGATCACATCCAAAACCTTCTGCACGGCAAAGGAAAAAATCAACAAAGTGAAGCGACAATCCAAAGAATGAGAGAACATATTTGAAACTACCCATCTGACAAACGATTAATAGCCAGAATATATAAGGAGCTCAAATAACTCTATAGGAAAAAATATAAAAATCTGATCGCTTATTTCTGTCTGGAAGAGAAGAAACGAGGAGTGTGGGCTGCCAGAGGGAACTTTTTCAAGGAACAGCTCCAGTCTCCAACTCCCAGTGCGAGCGACACAGAAGACCGGCGATTTCTGCATTTTCAACTGAGCCTCTGCTGCTGATACCCAGGCAAACAGGGTCTGGAGTGGACCTCAAGCAATCTCCTACAGCTACAACCTACAGCTGAGGATCCTGACTGTTAGAAGGAAAGCTATCAAACAGGAAGGACACCTACACCAAAACCCCATCAGTACATCACCATCATCAAAGACCAGAGGCAGATAAAACCACAAAGATGGGGAAAAAGCAGGGCAGAAAAGCTGGAAATTCAAAAAATAAGAGCGCATCTCCCCCGGCAAAGGAGCGCAGCTCATCGCCAGCAACAGATCAAAGCTGGACGGAGAATGACTTCGACGAGATGAGAGAAGAAGGCTTCAGTCCATCAAATTTCTCAGAGCTAAAGGAAGAATTACGTACCCAGCGCAAAGAAACTAAAAATCTTGAAAAAAAAGTGGAAGAATTGATGGCTAGAGTAATTAATGCAGAGAAGCTCACAAACGAAATGAAAGAGACGAAAACCATGGCACGAGAAATACGTGACAAATGCACAAGCTTCAGTAACTGTCTCGATCAACTGGAAGAAAGAATGTCAGCGATGGAGGATCAAATGAATGAAATGAAGCGAGAAGAGAAACCAAAAGAAAAAAGAAGAAAAAGAAATGAACAAAGCCTGCAAGAAGTATGGGATTATGTAAAAAGACCAAATCTACGTCTGATTGGGGTGCCTGAAAGTGACGGGGAAAATGGAACCAAGTTGGAAAACACTCTTCAGGATATCATCCAGGAGAACTTCCCCAACCTAGTAGGGCAGGCCAACATTCAAATCCAGGAAATACAGAGAACGCCACAAAGATACTCCTCGAGAAGAGCAACTCCAAGACACATGATTGCCAGATTCACCAAAGTTGAAATGAAGGAAAAAATCTTAAGGGCAGCCAGAGAGAAAGGTCGGGTTACCCACAAAGGGAAGCCCATCAGACTAACAGCAGATCTCTCGGCAGAAACTCTTCAAGCCAGAAGAGAGTGGGGGCCAATATTCAACATTCTTAAAGAAAAGAATTTTAAACCCAGAATTTTATATCCAGCCAAACTAAGTTTCATAAGTGAAGGAGAAATAAAATCCTTTACAGATAAGCAAATGCTTAGAGATTTTGTCACCACTAGGCCTGCCTTACAAGAGACCCTGAAGGAAGCACTAAACATGGAAAGCAACAACCGGTACCAGCCATTGCAAAAACATGCCAAAATGTAAAGACCATCAAGGCTAGGAAGAAACTGCATCAACTAACGAGCAAAATAACCAGTTAATATCATAATGGCAGGATCAAGTTCACACATAACAATCTTAACCTTAAATGTAAATGGACTAAATGCTCCAATTAAAAGACACAGACTGGCAAACTGGATAAAGAGTCAAGACCCATCAGTCTGCTGTATTCAGGAGACCCATCTCACACGCAGAGACATACATAGGCTCAAAATAAAGGGATGGAGGAAGATTTACCAAGCAAATGGAGAACACAAAAAAGCGGGGGTTGCAATACTAGTCTCTGATAAAACAGACTTTAAACCATCAAAGATCAAAAGAGACAAAGAAGGCCATTACATAATGGTAAAGGGATCAATTCAACAGGAAGAGCTAACTATCCTAAATATATATGCACCCAATACAGGAGCACCCAGATTCATAAAGCAAGTCCTTAGAGACTTACAAAGAGACTTAGACTCCCATACAATAATAATGGGAGACTTCAACACTCCACTGTCAACATTAGACAGATCAACGAGACAGAAAGTTAACAAGGATATCCAGGAATTGAACTCATCTCTGCAGCAAGCAGACCTAATAGACATCTATAGAACTCTCCACCCCAAATCAACAGAATATACATTCTTCTCAGCACCACATCGTACTTACTCCAAAATTGACCACGTAATTGGAAGTAAAGCACTCCTCAGCAAATGTACAAGAACAGAAATTATAACAAACTGTCTCTCAGACCACAGTGCAATCAAATTAGAACTCAGGACTAAGAAACTCAATCAAAACCGCTCAACTACATGGAAACTGAACAACCTGCTCCTGAATGACTACTGGGTACATAACGAAATGAAGGCAGAAATAAAGATGTTCTTTGAAACCAATGAGAACAAAGATACAACATACCAGAATCTCTGGGACACATTTAAAGCAGTGTGTAGAGGGAAATTTATAGCACTAAATGCCCACAAGAGAAAGCAGGAAAGATCTAAAATTGACACTCTAACATCGCAATTAAAAGAACTAGAGAAGCAAGAGCAAACACATTCGAAAGCTAGCAGAAGGCAAGAAATAACTAAGATCAGAGCAGAACTGAAGGAGATAGAGACACAAAAAACCCTCCAAAAAATCAATGAATCCAGGAGTTGGTTTTTTGAAAAGATCAACAAAATTGACAGACCACTAGCAAGACTAATAAAGAAGAAAAGAGAGAAGAATCAAATCGACGCAATTAAAAATGATAAAGGGGATATCACCACCGACCCCACAGAAATACAAACTACCATCAGAGAATACTATAAACACCTCTACGCAAATAAACTGGAAAATCTAGAAGAAATGGATAATTTCCTGGACACTTACACTCTTCCAAGACTAAACCAGGAAGAAGTTGAATCCCTGAATAGACCAATAGTAGGCTCTGAAATTGAGGCAATAATTAATAGCCTACCAACCAAAAAAAGTCCAGGACCAGATGGATTCACAGCTGAATTCTACCAGAGGTACAAGGAGGAGCTGGTACCATTCCTTCTGAAACTATTCCAATCAATAGAAAAAGAGGGAATCCTCCCTAACTCATTTTATGAGGCCAACATCATCCTGATACCAAAGCCTGGCAGAGACACAACAAAAAAAGAGAATTTTAGACCAACATCCCTGATGAACATCGATGCAAAAATCCTCAATAAAATACTGGCAAACCGGATTCAGCAGCACATCAAAAAGCTTATCCACCATGATCAAGTGGGCTTCATCCCTGGGATGCAAGGCTGGTTCAACATTCGCAAATCAATAAACATAATCCAGCATATAAACAGAACCAAAGACAAGAACCACATGATTATCTCAATAGATGCAGAAAAGGCTTTTGACAAAATTCAACAGCCCTTCATGCTAAAAACGCTCAATAAATTCGGTATTGATGGAACGTACCTCAAAATCATAAGAGCTATTTATGACAAACCCACAGCCAATATCATACTGAATGGGCAAAAACTGGAAAAATTCCCTTTGAAAACTGGCACAAGACAGGGATGCCCTCTCTCACCACTCCTATTCAACATAGTGTTGGAAGTCCTGGCTAGGGCAATCAGGCAAGAGAAAGAAATCAAGGGGATTCAGTTAGGAAAAGAAGAAGTCAAATTGTCCCTGTTTGCAGACGACATGATTGTATATTTAGAAAACCCCATTGTCAGTCAGGAAACAACAGGTGCTGGAGAGGATGTGGAGAAATAGGAACACTTTTACACTGTTGGTGGGAGTGTAAACTAGTTCAACCATTATGGAAAACAGTATGGCGATTCCTCAAGGATCTAGAACTAGATGTACCATATGACCCAGCCATCCCATTACTGGGTATATACCCAAAGGATTATAAATTATGCTGCTATAAGGACACATGCACACGTATGTTTATTGCAGCACTATTCACAATAGCAAAGACTTGGAATCAACCCAAATGTCCATCAGTGACAGATTGGATTAAGAAAATGTGGCACATATACACCATGGAATACTATGCAGCCATAAAAAAGGATGAGTTTGTGTCCTTTGTAGGGACATGGATGCAGCTGGAAACCATCATTCTTAGCAAATTATCACAAGAACAGAAAACCAAACACCGCATGTTCTCACTCGTAGGTAGGAACTGAACAATGAGATCACTTGGACTCGGGAAGGGGAACATCACACACCGGGGCCTATCATGGGGAGGGGGGAGGGGGGAGGGATTGCATTGGGAGTTATACCTGATGTAAATGACGAGTTGATGGGTGCAGCACACCAACATGGCACAAGTATACATATGTAGCAAACCTGCACGTTGTGCACATGTACCCTACAACTTGAAGTTTAATAATAATAAATAAATTAAAAAAAAAAAAAAAAAAAAAAAAAAAAAGAAAACCCCATTGTCTCAGCCCAAAATCTCCTTAAGCTGATCAGCAACTTCAGCAAAGTCTCAGGATACAAAATTAATGTGCAAAAATCACAAGCATTCTTATACACCAGTGACAGTCAAACAGAGAGCCAAATCAGGAATGAACTTCCATTCACAATTGCTTCAAAGAGAATAAAATACCTAGGAATCCAACTTACAAGGGATGTAAAGGACCTCTTCAAGGAGAACTACAAACCACTGCTCAGTGAAATCAAAGAGGACACAAACAAATGGAAGAACATACCATGCTCATGGATAGGAAGAATCAATATCGTGAAAATGGCCATACTGCCCAAGGTAATTTATAGATTCAATGCCATCCCCATCAAGCTACCAATGAGCTTCTTCACAGAATTGGAAAAAACTGCTTTAAAGTTCATATGGAACCAAAAAAGAGCCCGCACCTCCAAGACAATCCTAAGTCAAAAGAACAAAGCTGGAGGCATCACGCTACCTGACTTCAAACTATACTACAAGGCTACAGTAACCAAAACAGCATGGTACTGGTACCAAAACAGAGATATAGACCAATGGAACAGAACAGAGTCCTCAGAAATCATACCACACATCTACAGCCATCTGATCTTTGACAAACCTGAGAGAAACAAGAAATGGGGAAAGGATTCCCTATTTAATAAATGGTGCTGGGAAAACTGGCTAGCCATAAGTAGAAAGCTGAAACTGGATCCTTTCCTTACTCCTTATACGAAAATTAATTCAAGATGGATTAGAGACTTAAATGTTAGACCTAATACCATAAAAATCCTAGAGGAAAACCTAGGTAGTACCATTCAGGACATAGGCATGGGCAAAGACTTCATGTCTAAAACACCAAAAGCAACGGCAGCAAAAGCCAAAATTGACAAATGGGATCTCATCAAACTAAAGAGCTTCTGCACAGCAAAAGAAACTACCATCAGAGTGAGCAGGCAACCTACAGAATGGGAGAAAATTTTTGCAATCTACTCATCTGACAAAGGGCTAATATCCAGAACCTACAAAGAACTCAAACAAATTTACAAGAAAAAAACAAACAACCCCATCCAAAAGTGGGCAAAGGATATGAACAGACATTTCTCAAAAGAAGACATTCATACAGCCAACAGACACATGAAAAAATGCTCATCATCACTGGCCATCAGAGAAATGCAAATCAAAACCACAATGAGATACCATCTCACACCAGTTAGAATGGCGATCATTCAAAAGTCAGGAAACAACAGGTGCTGGAGAGGATGTGGAGAAATAGGAACACTTTTACACTGTTGGTGGGAGTGTAAACTAGTTCAACCATTATGGAAAACAGTATGGCGATTCCTCAAGGATCTAGAACTAGATGTACCATATGACCCAGTCATCCCATTACTGGGTATATACCCAAAGGATTATAAATTATGCTGCTATAAGGACACATGCACACGTATGTTTATTGCAGCACTATTCACAATAGCAAAGACTTGGAATCAACCCAAATGTCCATCAGTGACAGATTGGATTAAGAAAATGTGGCACATATACACCATGGAATACTATGCAGCCATAAAAAAGGATGAGTTTGTGTCCTTTGTAGGGACATGGATGCAGCTGGAAACCATCATTCTTAGCAAACTATCACAAGAACAGAAAACCAAACACCGCATGTTCTCACTCGTAGGTGGGAACTGAACAATGAGATCACTTGGACTCGGGAAGGGGAACATCACACACCGGGGCCTATCATGGGGAGGGGGGAGGGGGGAGGGATTGCATTGGGAGTTATACCTGATGTAAATGACGAGTTGATGGGTGCAGCACACCAACATGGCACAAGTATACATATGTAGCAAACCTGCACGTTGTGCACATGTACCCTACAACTTGAAGTTTAATAATAATAAATAAATTTAAAAAAAAAAAAATCTGATCAAAAATGGGCAAAAGATCTGAATAGACACTTCTCAAAAGAAGACATACAAATGGTAAACAGACATATTAAGAGGTGCTCAACATCATTGATCATCAGAGTGAATCAAAACTACAGTGAGATATCATCTCACCTCAGTTAAAATGGCTTACATGCAAAAGATAGGCAATAAGAAAAGTTAGCAAGGATGTGGAGTAAAGGGAAGCCTTGTACATTGTTGGTGGGAATGTAAGCTGCTAGTACAACCACTATGGAGAACAGTTTAAAGGTTCCTCAAAAAAATAAAAATAGAGCTACCATATAATCCAGCAATCCCACTTCTGGGTATATACCCCCAAGAAAGGAAATTAGTATATCAGAGACATATGTGCTCTCCTATATTTGTCCTGCCTTTGAAGTGCTGTTTACAATAGCTAAGATTTAGAGGCAACCTAAATGTCCATCACCAGATTAATGGATAAAGCAAATGTGGTACATGTACACAATGAAGTACTATTCAGCCATAAAAAAGAATGAGATCCTGTTATTTGCAACAACATGGATGAAACTGGAGATCATTATGTTAAGTTAAATACACTATGACAAATATCACATGCTCTCATTTATTTGCGGAATCTAAAAATCAAAACAATTGAACACAGAGAGCAGAAGGATGGTCACCAGAGGCTGAAAAGGGTAGTCGGGGGCTGGGGAGATGGTGGGGATGGGAATGGTTAATGGGTACTGAAAAAATAGAAAGAATAAGACCTACTATTTTATAGTACAATAGGGTGACTGTAGTCAATGATAACTTAATTGTACATTTAACTAAAAGACTATAATTGGATTATTTGTAAGACAAAGGATAAGTGCTTGAGTAGATGACTACCCCATTTTCCATTATATGATTATTGTTCATTGCATGCCTGTATCAAACATTTCATGGACCCCATAAATACATATATACCTACTATGTACCCACAAAAATTAAAAATAAAAAAATTTAAAAATGGGTCTGAGAAGGTGGGAAGTGTCCCAGTAAATAAACATGATCAGTTATTTAGACTTCCTTCCACATGTAATAAGAAACTATCGAAGATTCTGTGCAAAAGTGTGTGACTAGATTTGTAGTTAAAAAAAATATATTTATCCTGGCATAAAGGAAAATGGAATAGAGTATAAAATTAAAGTCAGAAGATCAGGTTAGTTAGATGTTATTCTTTTCTCCATTAGTCTTTCACTATCCCACTTCACCTTCCCTTCACCCCTTTCTATGTTTTCGGAAAATAAAACAGTGGCATCTATTTATTTGTGCAACTATATATGTATTAGGTTGGTGCAAAAGTAATTGTGTTTTTTGCCATTGAAAGTAATGGCAAAACAGCAATTACTTTTGCACTAATTCAATGTATATATGGATGAGTGTGTGTGTTCAATACACTGTCTCAAACATTCATGTGCAACAGAATCCTCTAAGGAGCTTTTTAAGAATGCAGATTTCACGGTTCCACTCAAGATCTAGAAACAAGTGAAACAGCTCATTAGTGAGACATTCTGAGCATTACTAAAAAGCATATTACACAAACTAATATACCTATAAATGAACTTTTAGCAAGTGTTCCACTGATCATTTCATAAGGGCAACATCTGTCCTGCCTTTGGCTCAGTGTTTCATTGAATTTTTATGAAAAGTGCAATTTGTTGTCTGTTTTGAGCTATTTCAGAAATTAGTGCTTTGAACAGATTTGCCGGAGGGATTACCACGTAAGAATTAACAATGACTTCATTATCACAGTGAGTTGGCATTTAAAGTCTTATTATAGGAAAGAAAACAAAGTCAGCTGCCATTTCTTGGGAGTCTGCATTGAGAACCTCACACAAGATTTTACATGTTTTACATCAGTAAACTATGAAAATATAAGCAGCTTGAGGACGGGGTGAGGTCCATGTTGACATAGACAAGAGACTTAGTACCTAATACTGTAAATGAATGCCATTCTTGTTAGAAGAGACAGATGTGCATCCCTTCAGCCCTGCTTACTCTCATTGATTCATTTACCCATTCATTCAGTCAGTACTCATAATACTTACATCTAGCAAGAGGATTTGATTAAAACAAAAATTATCACAATATAAAAACTCAGATGATTAAGACTGGCTGGGCTGAGGCATGTGAGCCTAATTTAGAAGAATCATTTTACTTATCACAACACATGAAAACATTTCCTGCTGACAGCCCCAACACGAAGAAGTGAGAGGATATTTTGCAGTTTTAAGAAATGACACCTGGCTATGTGATTATCAGATACTTCCTAATAAGAGGTCAAATCTCATTCACCATGAGACAAAGGATGAGGTGTGAAAATGAAGGCATTATTCTTCAAAGATAAATGTGCTTCAAAGATACCTCATTTATGATGAGTAGACATCTAAGCAAAATGGAATGTAATTTCCTAAAGGTGAGAGAATTTCAGAAACATGGTATGGCAAATTAAAGTCTGATGCAAATTTTTGGACACTCCTCCCACCTACTGATATGATCTATGTCTTCTTCTCTTCAATCTGGACAACTTATGGGACTGCTTTGACCAATAGAAAGTGATATTGCCTCAAATTTTAGGTTCACACCTTAGGAACATGTTCTACCACCTGTTCTTGGAACATATTTGGAACCCAGAGCCCTGATTACGTGGCAGCTGCTTCTGCTGTGTGAAAGCCCAATATAGCTATGTAAGAAGTCAGATAGAGATAGGGAAAAAGAGAAAGACAGAGAGAGAGTCCCAGCCGGGGCCTCCATTGTTCCAACTCCAGCCATTTGAGTCATCTCAGCAGAAGCAAGTTTTGGGGTAGTTTGTTCAACAGTAATAGATAACCTACATGGAAGTCCGTGATAGTGGCCACTGAGGAAAGGCCTCGAGAGATCAGGCAAACAGTTCCCATGACTGAACTCACGCAGGAGGGAATGGTGCACCAAGGGAGCTTCCTGCCCTCAAGATCACCAGGCCTGGGTAACTGGCAATGGCATTGGTGACCACTATGGCAAAATGTCGTGATCCTATCTCAGGAGTCCTCGTTTTATCCAAAGAAAGGGAAAGCAACCTTGAAAGATGACTGTTGCTGTACTGCCTGATAACCTTGGGGGAAGGAGAACTGAACTAGGTTTAATCTAAACTAAATAAAAAATTTCACACCTCGCATCTAAGTGTGAGCAAGTCTCACTGGTTAAAAATACATTGAGTTCTTTCTATCCCTTCTTTGAAGAATGAACTTGGGAAAGCCATTGAGACCCTCTGTTCTCCTTCTATAAAATAGAAATAACTCCTACATTACCTAATTTGAAGAGTTATTGTAAAATCAATGAAATACTAGCCATGAAATCATGTTGAGAACTATAAAAAACACACAGTACAATAAATAAGTAAAACTGTAACCACCTAACCACCATCATTCTATTATGTGTTCAAATATGTTTTGAAACAAAGGAAAAGGTAATCCCTCTGCTTCCTGTATATATGTTTATGTACATACACACACACACACATACACATGTACTCCTCCTCCTTAGATATCTCTATGCCTGAGCATAAACTTTCATAGATGAATGATGGGCCTAGTTGATAAAATAATCTCAGAACTGAAGAGGACAAGGACAGTGGAGAGGAACAGGAGTCAGTTATTTATTAGCTACCTGCCATGTGCTTTTTATGCATTTATCTTATTAAACCCTCATTAAGTCTAATAATCTAGATGTTATTATTATCATCTTTGTAAAATGCAAAAACCGAGGCACAGGTAGGTTAGTTACTTTGCCAGAGTCACAGACTAGTGAGTAGCAGAAATGGATTTAAACTCTAGTCTGTGTGACTACCTAATGTGTTTTCTTATGCCTCATTGAATAAAGTAATAATAATAGTAATACAGAATGATAAAACGTTTAGCTTTAAGCTTTGAAAGTAGTTTTTCCCTATAGTATGGTCAAGTGCAGGTATCTCAATGGCCCACAATATCACCATGACAACCAATCCAACCCAAGGCTAGCTTTCCTTTTTGTGTTCCAAATTACCTCTGTGCCTGGGGCACTCCAGGGCTTGCTGGCCTTGTGAATTAAACAGAGAGTCAGTCAAAGCAATGAGTAAACTAATTTCCACTAAACGTCTGGACTCATCAATGTATGATGTGCAGATGTGGATTTCCGGGTTCAGCCAAATGCAAGGAAAACCTGACAAGAATTCAATTGAGGAGTGTGCAAGAAATGAGAGTTGAAAATAGAACAGAAGGCTCAGCATCCTGTTAGACAAGACACGGATTTGCCATGTTCCCATCTTTTCCCCCCTCATTCTTCCTACCAACAAAGAACCCAAGCTTGGACTTTTGGCTAAGCTGCTCCATATTTGAATTTTGCAAGGTTTAACTCTTTACCTGCTGACTACCCCTTCTGTGTACATGGGCATCATGGATAATTAAGCCACGTGATTCAAAGCAAGTTCCCTGTATCAATCCTGTGGGGTCTGTAGAAGTATGAAAGAAAGAATTAAATCTGTACCCAAAAATGAACTTTCAATTACCTTAGGATGGGGGATCAATGAAACAGCCTATGTTGTTTACTGAGCAACTAGAGTTGACATTGGTTGGGTGAGTTTAATTGGGTATGTTTCAAGGTGAGTGCTGAAGAGAGATGAAAAGCTATGCTTAATAAGAATAAAATATTGTTGATAATCTTGTCAGGAGAGAGGAAATTAAAGAATTCCAACAGTGTGACTCCTTTCCCATAACCTCCATAATCTTCAGCAAATCTGCTAAACACAAAATGCTACATGTAAATGTATTTCTGATAGAAACTGATGGAATAATTGATTTTTCGTGTCTGGGATGATGTGGAGCAAAACAGAATGTACTTGTACCAACAACAGCGTGGGAAGCATCAGGGACCATGTCTCTAAAGAGATAGAGCCAATAGGATATGGATAGATATAGATGCAGCTATAGATACAGATACAAATATAGAGATATATATGACATAGATGTAGATACATGAGCAGGGATTCATTAGTAGGCTCACATAATTACGGAGGCTGTGAAGTCCTGTGATAGTCTGCAAGCTGGAGAACCAGGAAAGCCAATAGCAAGGCTCAGTCTCAGTCTACAGGCCTCAGAACCAGGGAAGGCAACTGTGTAGCTTTCAGTCTACACAGGCCTGAGGACCTGGAGTTCTGATGCCCAAGAGCAGGAGAACATCAGTGGCCTAAATCCAGGAAAGAGAGGGGAGAGGGAAGAGGGGAGAGGGGAGAGAGGGGAGAGGAGACAGAAGGGAGAGAGGGGAGAGAGGGGAGAGGCAGAGAGGGAGGAAGAGAGAGAGAGGAATAGAAAGAAAGGAAAATAAAAGAAAAGAAAAAAGAAAAAGAAAGAAAAAGAGAGAAAGAAAGAAAAAAGAGAAAGCAAGCAAGAAAGCAAGAAAAAGAAAACAAACAAACAAACAAACAAACAAACACGAACTGGCCTTTCATTCTGTTGTTTTGTTCTATCTGGACACCCTCAGCCGATTTTATTGTACCTGTCCACATTGGGAGAGGACAGATCTTCTTTACTCAGTCCACTGACTCTAGTGCCAATCTTTTCTGGAAACACGCTCACAGCCATATCCAGAAATAATGCTTTACCAGCTAAAAGAGTTCCTTAATCTAGTCGAGTTGACATGTAAAATTAATCATTACAGACTGTAAGAGCAGAGGCCCTCAAGAATTATTGTTACTACAGGCAAGGTCTTTAGACTTCTACAGAGCAGGAAATCTGTAGTTAGATCCAATTTTAACTAGGGAATTTTACAAAAGGGCAAGAAGTCCTCCACATCACATAGGGATTACAGACGAATATACTTGAGATGTCTTATCCATTCATCTTCTCTTTCATTTAACATTCATTCAAATCAGTATTGCAAGCACTGTGCTAGACAAACTGAGTAGAGAAATAAACAATATAGTTCAGTGTTGTTCAAACTTGTTTGCACTAAAATTATCTAGTGATTGTTAAAATGCAGATTCTGAGATTTTCTTCAGCCTCTCCACATAATTTCATTTATAAGTTTGGGGTGGAGCCAAAGAAATTTGATTCATGTTGTCTGTGGACTCTACTATAAAAGGATATAGATTTAATCTTTCACTCAAGAAAGGTACAGCATAGTAGGGAAGACAAATATATAAACAAAGATGATATGGTTAACAATTGTAGGGGTTGTGATTGCTCTATGTTTTGGGACCATAAGAAAACCAAAAGAGGGACTACTCATTTTCTTCTTTGGGAAGGACTTACTGGGGAAGATCACACTAACATTGAGAGTAAGAAATGACTAGAAGTTGATGAACATGGGTGGGAAATAATTTCTAAAGAGAAATAGCACAAAACAGTTGTGAAATCATGAGTTGACAGAACTGCAAGAAGCCGAGAGTGGTTGAGTTCAGGGTCAATAAAGAATCCTACCAAATATGTAAGAGATGAGCAAGAGAAGGATGTGAAAGGCTTTGACAGCCATACAAGGAGTTGGACAACAGGGGAGCCACTGGAAGAATTTGCAAAGACTGGACAGGAGGGTAAAATAGCCCAAATTTCATTTTTTGAGGCTTAATATAATTGCAAAACAAAAGGCTGGCACTGAATTATGGTTGACCTCTGGGAAACAGCCTTGGAAAGCTTCTTCTGTTAAAATCTCAAAGGTGTCAGATTCTCAGGAAGACTACAAGAACTTCTAAGTAGGCAGAAAAGAGCAATAAGAAGGCATCCTCTCCCTCTATGTCTCCAAGAATAGAAACGTATTTCTGCTGTGCTGTTGATATCATCTGGAGTAAAGAATAGTGAGTTTCATGAATGTCTTATGTGGACCACCAAGTAAAGTTATACTTATTAGTTATCCATCTCATCAATAGAAGACTCAGCCCTTCCAGGCTTCTCCAGCATTCCCTGTTCATCATCCAAAGCCTGAATTTCTACATCTGAAGGCTGAAATCCCCAAAGGAGATAGATGGTCTTTTGTTTCATTTTGTTTTGACTTCTTCTATCCTTTGTACCTTCACCATTCTGTAAATTTGTAATCAGAACTTTATCACATCCTGGCTTTCAATCTGTAGATGTACAAATCTAGTTCAGTATCTATACAATGTCTAGAAAGTCACAGGTCCTGTAGTCCAAATCCAGTGTCAAATGATGGCTAGACTTGTCTGTATGAGAGACATATAGCACTGGATAAAGTTGGGTATTGTAGTCATTTAGGTGAAAAGGGAGAATCTAAGATAAAGATGACCATTTTTCATTCATTCTTTAATTTGTACTAAATACCAATTGTTGAGTCTTTGTTCAGAATTGAATGGCAGTCCTAATAGCCTGAACAAGTCAACTAGATTTCCAAAATGCCCCACTTGTGCTTTCATACCTGGAAATACCTACCCAGGTATGTGCATACATTTATATCTAAGGGTGGATAATCTGACATCCTGTAGGTATAGATGTTGTAAAACTTTTGAGATTTCTGTCATTCTGAACAAAGTTATAAAATTATCAGTCCTTGTAAACAAATATTAATTCAGGAAATGATTGAACAAAATAATATTAAAGGCACTAAAATAAATATTAGCACCATTCTAAATAATGTAAACAAGGAGCACACCGTCATTCATTAGAAAGCAAAGCTTTGGTTAAAACACACACATATGCACACACACACACGCCTGGAAGCCATCTACTTAACTACAGTGACATCAAACAGTAAAGATTTAGGATTTAAACCAAAGTCAGAAAACCTCTCATTCTGCCTTTGTTGAATACAAATTATTTAATAATTATTATTATAGTAATAAGTGCTAACATTTATTTCTTACCAAGGGAGCTTAAGATCCTTGCCCAAGGTCCTACAACAACCCAAGGACAAAGCCAGGCTTCAAGACCCAACCTGTAATATTCTCATGTGCATACACATAGTCATTTGTCTGGTCCTTCTTTAACTTTCCATCTACAATTGATGCCCTTTTGATGTTCCTGCATGTTAATTTAATAGAATATAAATACTGAGACTAAACAATGAGGTACGTAAGATTTTATCTTATAATTTGTCTTCAGACTCTCTATGACTGCACCCTCTTCTTTTCTGTACTTGTTGGTCAGACTCTTATTGCCTTAGGATTATTATAAGGAGGTGTTGCTTGTTGCTATTTAGAACAGGCAAAAGCCTTTAAGAGCAATATTGGATAAGACAATGCTCTCATGCCCTCATGCCAAAATAAGTCTTCCCAGCACTTCAAAAAGAGGAGTGAGCAGGGAAAGATACTAGCAACTTGCTGATATACCAGCATATTTCTCAGAAAGACTCCTCTGACCTGTACAA
This sequence comes from Chlorocebus sabaeus, assembly GCF_047675955.1. Classification (NCBI taxonomy): domain Eukaryota; kingdom Metazoa; phylum Chordata; class Mammalia; order Primates; family Cercopithecidae; genus Chlorocebus; species Chlorocebus sabaeus. The sequence goes on from NC_132919.1 coordinate 46,104,028, forward strand.
AATTGTGTTTGAACCAGAAAAACTGGACTCTTGCCCTGTCTTAGTCACCAGTCATCTCTGGCACTTGGTAAAACAAGTTATTTCCTTTGCCTAGAACCTCATTTGCTAATCTCTAAAATGGATTCATTGAGCTAAATGATCTCATGCTTTTTTCTAACTCTTAACTTTCTAGGATCCTAAATAGAAGAAATCTTTAGTGTAACCATTTGCATGAGAATTACTTCGTCCAAGAACCAAAGAATTTTCCCAAGGCACTACAGATTTTCTTTCTTCATTTATTTCTGTACAATCACTAGTAGGGTGCTGATTCAAGACAGTGCCATGTTAGATTCTTTTATCAAGAAATGAAGTGAAAAAAAAAGTTTTGTTTTTTAAAATGTGTAACTGATTCAAGTGATTGGGGCAGCAAGAAGGAGAGTCGCAATTTCTTAGAAACACTATGAAACTTTTTCAAATTGCACTGGCCACCTATTCTTTGACTTCAAGGGTAAGGTGGAGGAGAGCTAACTCTATGTTGGGGAAATTGAAAAAGGATGATTTTAATCAACCAGCTGGGGAAACCAATGGCGTAGAGTGGTAACCCCTAGGGAAGAATTGAGCTTCTTTAAGTGAAAAAAAAAAGTCACCTGGAGAAGTTGAGGAGGCAAAAAGGAGCAAGGGGAGAAGGCAACTTTTACCGACTGTCCTGTTAAAGGTACCCCAGATTTGTATAAGCAGCTGACTTAGGGTGTCTCCTTCTGTTTTCAGTAATTCCAGATTTAAATCAGTGGCTCTAATTCATCCTCAGAACTGTTTTTTTCGTGATTCTGCTCGTGTGTGTGTGTATATTATATGTACATATTTTACTGTTTATGCTGGGGAATAGGAAGTGTCAGAGTGATGCAGGTAGTCATGAACATAATCTAGAGCTCAGCAAGAACAAATGTCTCTACTCCAGGTAGCTTTGCATAGCTCTAGATTCATAGCTTGTGGCTAAATACACTTAGGATAGGCAAATAGTTCTGACAAAAATGGGAAAGTGAGGAAGAAGGAGGGAGAGTATAAGGAGAATGACACAGAGTCAGAGAGATGGAGAGAAACAGGAAGAACAAGGACGAAAAGGAGAAGGAAGATGAGGGGAAGAGGGGAAAAATACAAATTATTTACACACAGGATTCAGAAGAATTCTGGCCAAAAATTACTGAAAACTTGGAGGTAGGGAACATTCCTAGAACAATATTTTTATCCTGTTTCAGAATTATTAAAAGAGAACTTGTTACTGGCAAAAATATACTCAAAACTGGAAGGTAGAGAACATTCCTAGAACAATATTTTTATCCTGTTTCAGAATTATTATAAGAGAATTTGTGATCTAAAGCCTAGGTTCTCTTGCATAAAATTATCTAACAATAACAGTAATAACTAGATAACAAAATATAGAAAAAATAACAGGTTAAAACCACAGGCTGAAGGATCAGACTTTCAGAGTTCAAACCCTCAATTCACTAATTATATCATCAGGTATCAGTTATACAGTCTAGGGTAAAATATTAAATATCTATGAGTCTTAGTTGCTTTATCTTTAAAAGAAGGATATAAGTTTGTAAATGAGGATAAGTTTATTTGCCTTGCTAAGTTGTTCTAATGATTAGGTAAAATGACACTTGTAAGCTGCACATTGCTTAACACGAATTGGCCATTAAATGCTAGCTCTGATTACTCATCTTGAATAGAATATCTATCATGTGCTTTGAGCTACATTACAGCTAATCCTTACAAAATTCATTCTCCCATTAGATTGAACACAGTCCTTTTCTCAGAATCATGCAGTAAAAATAGAGATCTCTGACTCCAAAACCGTCACATCTTCTATATCACTGTCCTCAGAATATGACACTACTATATGATGAAACTGATCAAATAGAATAAAAAGACACTGCTAATAAAACAATTAGTTAAAAAAAAAAAAAAAGCACAGTGAGGTAACAAAAGCTATATGCCTTAGACAAAATAAATTAGCACTAATTTAGAGTATTCAGATTTTCATGGGATGATTATTTTTCTACTACAATTAAACTTCAAAGGTAATGAAAGAGTAGTTGCTCTCCACTCAGTTTATTAAACATAGGTTATGAATGTAATATTTCTTTTTAAAAAGTTTTTATGAATCAGGAAAGAAGAGAAACAGAGACAATGTACAAAAATCAAATGTAGAGATTTTATGTTGGCTGTGAATTTGTCATAGATGGCTTTTATTATATTGAGGTATATTCCTTGTATGCTGATTTTGCTGAGAGTTTTAATCAAAAAGGAATGCTGGATTTCATTGAATGCTTTTTCTGCATCTGTTGAGATGATCAGGTGATTTATGTATTTAATTCTGTTTATGTGGTGCATCACATTTACTGACTTTCCTATGTTAAACCATTGCTGCATCCCTGGTATGAAACTCACTTGATCATTGTGGATTATCTTTTTGATACGTTGCTGGATTTGGTTAGCTAGTATTTTGTTAAAGATGGTAGCATCTATGTTCATCAGGCATAGTGGTCTGTAGTTTTTTTTTTGGTTATGTCCTTTCCTGGTTTTGGTATTAGGGTGATATTGGCTTCACACAATGATTTACAGGGCGGGTTCCCTCTTTGTCTTTCTTGTGGAATAGTGTCATTAGGAATGGTACCAATTCTTCTTTGAATGTATGGCAGAATTCTGCCATGAATCCGTCTGGTACTTGACTTTGTTAGTAATTTTTAAATTACCAATTCAATCTTGCTGCTTATTATTGGTCTGTTCAGGGCATCTAATTCTTCCTGATTTAAGCTAGGAGGGTTGTATCTTTCTAGGAATTTATCCATCTCTTCCAGGTTTTCTAGTTTACGCACATAAAGGTGTTCATACTAGCCTTGAATGATCTTTTGTATTTCTGTGATGTCAGTTCTAATATCTCCTGTTTTGTTTTGTATTAAACTTATTTGGATTTTCTCTCTTCTTTTCTTGGTTACTCTTGTTAATGGTCTATCAATTTTCTTTATCTTTTCAAAGAACCAGCTTTTTGTTTCATTTATCTTTTGTTTTTTTGTTTTTGTGTGTGTGTGTGTGTGTGTTTTTTTTTTTTTTGCTCCAATTTCATTTAGTTCTGCTCTTCATGTGGTTTGGCTGTGTCTCCACCCAAATCTCATCTTGAATTCCCATGCGTTGTGGGAGGGACCTGGTGGGAGGCACTTGAATCATGGGGGCAGGTCTTTCCTGTGCTGTTCTCATGTTAGTGAATAAGTCCCACAAGATCTGATGGTTTTAAAAACTGGAGGTTCCCTGCAAAAACTTTCTTCTTTTGTCTGCTGCCATATGATATATGTCTTTCACTTTCCACTATGATTGTGAGGCCTCCCCAGCCACGTGAAACAATGACTTTATTAAATCTTTTTCTTTTGTAAATTGCCCAGTCTTGGAGATGTCTTTATCAGCAGTGTGAAAATGGACTAATATAGTAAATTGGTAGCAGTAGAGTGGGGCGCTGCTGAAAAGATACCAGAAAATGTGGAAGTGACTTTGGAACTGGGTAACAGGCAGAGGTTGGAACAATTTGTAGGGCTCAGAAGAAGACAGGAAAATGTGGGAAAGTTTGGAACTTGCTAGAGACTTGTTGAATGGCTTTGGCCAAAATTCTGATAATGACATGAACAATGAAATCTAGGTTGATGTGGTCTCAGATGGAGATGAGGAACTTGTTGGGAACTGGAACAAAGGTGACTCTTATTATGTTTTAGCAAAGAGATGGCATTTTAGCAAATGGCAGCATTTTGCCCCTGCCCTAGAGATTTGTGGAACTTTGAACTTGAGAGAGATGATTTAGGGTATCTGGTGAAAGAGATTTCTAAGCAGCAAAGAAGACAAGAGGTAACATGGGTGCTGTTAAAGGCATTCTGTTTTAAAAAGGAAAAAGAGCATAAAAGTTTGGAAAATTTGCAGCCTGACAATGTGATAGAAAAGAAATCCCCTTTTCGGAGGAGAAATTCAATTGGCTGAGGAAATTTACATAAGTAAGGAGAAGCCAAATGGTAATCACCAAGACAATGGGGAAAATGTCTCCAGAGCATGTCAGAGACCTTTGCAGCAGCCCTTCCCATCACAGGCCTGGAGGTTCAGCAAGAAGAAATGGTTTGGTGGGCTGGGCCCAAGGTCTCTGGGCTTTGTGCAGCCTAGAGATTTGATGCCCTGTGTCCCAGCCACTCTAGCCAGGTCTGAAAGGGGCCAACATACAGCTTGGGCCATTGCTTCAGAGGATGCAAGCCCCAAGCCTTGGCAGCTTCCATGTGGTGTTGAGCCTGCAGGTGCACAGAAGTCAAGAACTGAAGTTTAGGTACTTCCACCTAGATTTCAGAGGATGGAAACACGTGGATGCCCAGGCAGATGTTTGCTACAGGGGTGGGGCCCTCATGGAGAATCTCTGATAGGGCAGTGCAGAAGGGAAATGTGTGGTTGGAGTCCTACTGGGGCACTGCCTAGTAGAGCTATGAGAAGTGGGCCATCATCCTCCAGAGCCCAGAATGGTAGATCCACTGACAGCTTGTACTGTGTGCCTGGATAAGCTGCAGATACTCAATGCCAGCCCATAAAAGCAGTCAGTATGGGGGCTATACCTTGCAAAGCCACAGGGGTGGAACTGCCCAAGGCTGTGAAAGCCCACCTCTTGCATCAGTGTGACCTGGGTGTGAGACCTGGAGTCAAAGGAGATCATTTTGGAGCTTTAAGATTTGACTGCTCTGCTGGATTTCGGACTTGCATGGCCAATTGTTTTGGCCAATTTTTCCCATTTGGAATGGCTGTATTTACCCAATGCCTATATTCCCATTGTATATAGGAAGCAACTAACCAGCTTTTAATTTTACAGGCCGATAGGTGGAAGAGACTTGCCTTATCTCTGATGAGACTTTGGACTGTGGACTTTTGAGTTAATGATTAAATGAGTTAAGACTTTTGGGGACTGTTGGGAAGGTATGATTGGTTTTGAAATGTGAGGACATGAGATTTGGGAAGGGTCAGGGCAGAATGATACTGTTTGGCTGTATCCCCACCCAAATCTCATCTTGAATTCCCACATGCCATGAAAGGGACCCAGTGAGAAGTAATTGAATCATGGGGGCAAGTCTTTCCCATGCTGTTCTCATCATAATGAATAAGTCCACAAGATCTGATGGTTTTAAAAACAGGAGTCTCTCTGCACAATCTCTCTTCTATTGTCTGCCACTATGTGAGATGTGCCTTTCACCTTCAGCCATGATTGTGAGCCCTCCCCAGCCACATGGAACTGTGAGTCCACTAAATCTCTTTCTGTTATAAATTGGCCAGTCTCAGGTATGTCTTTATCAGCAGCATGAAAACAGACTAATACAGCTCTGATCTTGGTTATTTCCTTTCTTCTGCTGGGTTTGGGTTTGGTTTGTTCTTGTTTCTCTAGTTCCTTGAGGTGTGACCTTAGATTGTCTGTGCTCTTTCAGACTTTTTGACGTAGGTGTTTAGGGCTCTGAACTTTCCTCTTAGCACTGCCTTTGCTGTGTCACAGAGGTTTTGGTAAGTTATGTCACTATTGTCATTCAGTTCAAATAATTTTTTAATTTCCATCTTGATTTTATCCTTGACCCAATGATCATTCAGGAACAGGTAATTTAATTTCCATGTATTTGCATGGTTTTGAAGGTTCCTTTTGGAGTTGATTTCCAGTTTTATTCCATTTTGGTCTGAGAGAATGCTTGATATAATTTGGAGTTTCATAAATTTATTAAGGCTCATTTTGTGGCCTCTCATATGGTCTATCTTGGAAAAAGTTCCATGAGCTGTTGAATAGAATGTATGTTCTGCAGCTGTTGGATGGAATGTTCTGTATATATCTAAGTCCATTTGTTCTAGGATATAGTTTAAATCCATTGCTTCTTTGTTGACTTTCCGTCTTGATGACCTGTCTAGTGCTATCAGTGGAGTAATGAAGTCCCCCACTATTATCGTGTTGCTGTCTATGTCATTTCTTTGGTGTATTAGTAATTGTTTTATAAATTTGAAAGTTCCAGTGTTAGGTGCATATTTGTTTAGAATTGTGATATTTTCCTTTTGGACAAGGCCTTTTATCATTATATAATGTCTCTCTTTGTCTTTTTTAATTGCTGTTGCTTTAAAGTTTGTTTGCTCTGATGTAAGAATAGCTACTCCTGCTCTCATTTGGTGTCCATTTGCATGAGGATGAAAAGGCATCCTAATGATACAATGGACTTTGCAAACTCAGGGGGAAAGGGTAGCAAGGGGGTGAGGGCGAAAATACCCAGGTGATGGGTGCACCAAAATCTCACAAATAACCACTAAAGAACTTATTGATGTAACCAAACACCACCTGTTCCCCAATAACATGTGGAAATAAAAACAAAAACAAAAATCAAATGCAGATATTTAAGAGAAGAAAATCTAGCTATGGAAAATAGACAATTTCTTAAGGTCAAACAAAATTTCAAACTCTTGAAATCTAACATCATGAAACATTTCAAACACAGGATTTCAGGAATTTTTAAATCTATAGAAAAGTCAGGTATTTATTTTGATTAATAAGTGCTGAAAACTAGATAATACAGCCACACTTCACAGTAACTATACAACAATGAATTTCAAATGGCAACGCATTTGCCATAGAGCTCTGGTATGCATTTAATGTTTACTGAAAGAGCTCGTTGTAATTAATGTCACTGCACTGAATGTCAAAGGAATTAATAATGATTAGCCTCTGATTATAAAAAGCTGCCTATCATGGTTATTATGTTAACATTCAAAAACAACTTGCTTTATTAAAGCATTTGTTTTTGAATTGTCAACAGCAATCTGTAAATTAATGAGTTGCATTTTTCAGGATCAAGGATCTCATATAGGTCGTTGGTTTTCTCACTGGAGCTGTGTTCCGTAACTATGCTTTTAGGCAGATGATCAATCTGAAAGGGGAAGAAAACTGAAACTCCCTAAATTAGATCTTGATATTGCCCATTACCCTGTATGGGGTTGTGTCTATAGTTATCTAAATAAGTTGGAAACTATTTTTACTATTTGAAATGTATAGTGTCGTAAGTTACAGTCTAATCTGGAACTAAGAACATAAAAATTTTTTTAAAACACTGGCAAATTGGCCTGCATTAAATGCTATAAGATTTGTCCAAATCTACAAAACAGATATTTGTGAAAATTAAAGTTGCTGAAGTGCTGAGTGTCATCTTTCTCTTCATCAACGTATAACTTTTAAGACGGTTGAAATTCATAAGCAAAATGCCTTACAAAATAATTGAATTTTTGAAGGATTAAAATTATTATTTATATATAAATCTGGACACCTGAATGACAATATGAAAGCTGGTTTCCAGAGGGCAATGGCATATTTAAGTCAAAAGTACCATCGATAAGAGTGAATGATGATCAAACCCCAGAGAACAAAAATGTGGTGGGTTTCAGAAAGAAAATTGCACTTAAACAATGTGTGAAAAGGAGAAAAACACTGTTTTCCAATATTTATGCAGTCAGCTGCCCACCAAAGATAGTTTACTTCTTTCTTTCAATGCAAGATGATGTATTTAAAATGCACATCAGATTGTGCCTATACAACAGACTGAACCCTTCAGTCTTCAAGAAGTTCTTAAGAGAGAAATAATGGAGAGGAGCTTTGAGGCTTCAGTGCCATATGATTTGAGATCAGGAAAGCAGGCAAAAGTTCTCAAGGCTCATTTGAACTGGCCATGAGAACTTTTAATATAATAAATAATAATACTATGTACTTATCATGAAAACCAATACTCCTTATTATTTCTTCCTTTCTCCTCTTGCCTAAAAATAAATTCTTCTTTCTACCCCAGGAGACTCTTGCTGCTTTGACTTCTACTCACATATCACCCAGGAAACTGCTGTTTTAACATCAGTAGGAATATTTTAAAAATGATAGGAAAGCTAGCCATCAAGATCTATATTTGGTAGGAAAATAAATCATAACAAATTTCCAGCCATTATTAAGCATGCCTTGCTCTTCCAGGCTGCCATTCCTTTGCTATGATAATTTCTGATTCCTAGAATGTGTGAAATTCCGGAATAAAAACCTAATTTCTGGTTTCCCCATTCTTCTCTTCCTTAAGACTCAATTTCAAATGTTTGCTGCCCTGATAAATATTTCTAACCTCTACCTCAGGGATTCCTCGGCATACAAATGTATTCAAGACTTACTATATTATATTAGAAGTGTTCATTTATGCTTCTGTATGCCTTCACTTGACACAGGGTTGGAGGCTCTGATCAATTTTCATCTCAATATCCCAGACACATATGGCTTTAGTCCCTTTTCACTGCATGAAATAATTTCTCAAATTTAGAATAGTTCAGTAATAATTCAGCTAATCTAAGGAAGAGCCTGCCCTCAAATGCCTGATTATAGATTTTTAAATTTGCTTTAATTATCATTGTTGAATATATAATAAACAAAGTAGTGGCTCTTAAACTTATTTGTGTCAAAAGCACTTTACATTCTTAAAACTATTTGAAGTCCCCAGAAGTTTTTGTTTATGTGGTTTGTGTCTATTGCCATGTAACATATTAGAAATTAAAACTGAGAAGTTGTTAAAACTCAATAAAAACAATACACGTTTCATCGTACATCAGAATGATGTTGCCATCACACACCATGTAGCCTCTGGAAAACTCTACTGTATACTCCTGAGACAATTAGAGTGAAGAGAACAAATATTATCTTTAAATTATTATGGAAATAATTTGGCTTCATCTACCTTTATAAAGAATTTGGGGGTCTCACAGGGTCCCCAGACCATGCCTTTGAAAGCCACTAGAGTAGGCTAATAAAGCTGATAAATAATAAATTTTCTATCACTTTATAGTTTCCAAGTGCTTTTACACATATTATCTTGTGTGATGCTTTTAACGACTCAGAAAAGAAGGATAGCAAACTGGGAAATCAAGGCTTGGGTTAAGCCACTTGCTAAAGACATACAATAAGTACCAGAACCAAATTTTAAATAAAGGTTTCTAACTTAAAATCTTGTATCTTTTATATAACATTAAAAGTTGCCTTTCACTGGAGTCTTGGAGAGTTGCTTAGGGGATTAATAACTAGCTTTTGTTATTTTTTAAATTTATTTTCAGTTTCACTTATTTTTTTATTTGGGTTGTAACTCTATATTGCCATTATTCTGTTACTCAAACTGTTTCAGCTTTGGACATTAGGAGATCATTCAGAATAGTTTTATGGTTTTTTATATGCATCTATATATCTATTTTACATATATATACACACACACATATATATATATAAAACCTAGTAAATTATATTTCACATCTGTGTGGATATATTTAGTATATCATTTTTAACTTTTGAGCAGTACATGATGCTCCAGGCTCATTCTGTATTTTCCATGCTTTAGCACTAGTATCAGCCATTTCTTTAAGAAGCTCTAGCTTCTTTGATGGAAAAATTGTGTTTGGAAACTAAGATCCCGGTACTAGGTATGCATGTTTCTATGTAAGTGTCACTACTTCTAGGCCCTCGCAGCAGACAGATCTACAAAATATATGTATATATGCTAACCTATGTTTACACATATATCTATCTATAATTATTTATCTACAAACACAAGTTCATATGAACATATCTGACTATAATCCAGTAACGAAGGGATTATTCTAGCCTTCTCCTCTTTCTTATTTGTAAATCCTTTGACAGTAAAAGCCAAGGTGTTTTTAATCATTATATCCTTCCAATTTATAAATGTCTTCTAAACATTAACTTTAGAATTTGGGATGCATTTTCTCATAGAAAGAAACAATTGTATGCATACTGCCCTATTTATACATGGGAGTTAGGTTCCCAGTCTAGCCTACAGAAACCTGCTAAGCCCTGGTACAGGATTTAGAATTCAATTCCAAATTCAACAGTCGAATTTACAGTACTCTCAAATCTCAGTGGGTTCTATTGCCATTAATGCTAAAATTACTACCACAGCTCACATTTTAATAAAACTGCTAAATTTACAAAGTGCTTGCACATAAATTATCTCACTCCATCCTCATAAAAACCACAAGAGATGGTGGTGATTATTTATAATTTCCGTCACTTTAGAAATTAGAAACTTGAGAATCATCTTCAAAAATTAATCATTGATTACAGAAAACATTTTATTTATGTTTAATGCATATCTAATTAAGTTAGCCAAAATTTGCTGGGTATCATTTGTGTGCAAAATTAAGACAAATAATGCAGTAATACTTTGGAGTAGTACTACTCAAAATATACTCAGCAGCAGCATCACCTGAACGCTTATGCAAAAATTATATGGCACTCCTGGCATATTGAATCAGAATGGTTGAGATTGGCAGCCAAAAGTTTGTGTTTTAACAAATCTTTCAGGAGATTTTTAAGTTCAATGAAGCTTGAGACATAGATAAACCCACTTAGAAATCAGGCTTCATAATGATGGGACTTGAGCGGGACTTTATCAGGGTCAGGAAAAGGATTTTCCTATATTCTAGTAGATACTCAGGTCATTCTTGCCATGTTTTTCATTTTATTTTCAAGACAAGTCACAAGTAAGCTAATTGTTCTCTTTCTAGGCAGGGTCTGGTAGGAAGATTGTTAGAAACATTCTTGGTGGGCTGGTAAATGTGTGACTTGTATTTGCAAGACTGGTCAATAGTGTGCTTAACATTTCTCAGAAAAAAAAGTATTTGGTTCTTATTGTTATGCATATTCACCCTGAGGAATGAACAGTAGGTGTGAAAAAGAATATTTTTGGGGCCGGGCGCGGTGGCTCACGCCTGTAATCCCAGCACTTTGGGAGGCCGAGGCGGGCGGATCACAAGGTCAGGAGATCGAGACCATGGTGAAACCCCGTCTCTACTAAAAATAGAAAAAATTAGCCGGGCGCAGTGGCGGGCGCCTGTAGTCCCAGCTACTCGGGAGGCTGAGGCAGGAGAATGGCGTGAACCCGGGAGGCGGAGCTTGCAGTGAGCCGAGATTGCGCCACTGCACTCCAGCGTGGGCGATAGAGCGAGACTCCGTCTCAAAAAAAAAAAAAAAAAAAAAAAAAAAAAAAGAATATTTTTGGATGTGGAGTTCAGGACAAGGAAGGTTTTGGTGGCCATTGAAGCTCATCCTATGAAACATCTAAATCCCCTCATTAGTATTCACTGTACCTGGTAAGCAGTACTTCTGAGCACAGACTTTAAATCAAAAGCTTTGCTCAAAATTCTCATCTCTTTGCAAATCACAATGAATATCAATGATGAAAAAAAATTACAGCATAGAAGATTGCAAATGGGCCTCAGAAATCATCTGGTCCAGCTCTGTCACTTTGCAAATGAGAAACCTGTGGTGTAGAGAGATTCATTGGCTTGCCCATGGTCACACAAGGAGTCAGTGGCAGAGTTGGGACTGGATTCTTCGTTTCCTGCCTCTTTAGATACTTGTGGATATTTAAATCAGACCCCAAAAACAGGGTTTTCCTCAAGTGCCTTTTCCACTTAATCACTCACAGGATAGCAATATTCTTACAGGAAAGGGGCTCTCTTACATGTCCCCACATCATTCTGGGGTTTCATGGATACATGCAGGATAATGCCTACAACAGAAAAGCGAGAGACCCCACTGAATTAACAGGTGTGGAACAAACTGAAAGAGCAAAGAAAGGTGGTGTTTGTAAATATCTTGAATAATTTTGCTGTGAGTCAACTCATTTTAGGTGAGCATACATATAGGCAGGGGTGATTTAAGTTTTTATAGTCAAGCATCTATTTGAGAGTGAAATGACAATTACAGATTTTTTTCAAGGAATGTACCAAAGAGGAAGCTGGCACCAAAGGGAAGAGGACCTCATGGAGAAAGTGATGGACACAGAAAGTAATTCCCCAGAGAGGATTTAAAGGAAGAGAGAAATATGGTAACTCTCTGCAAAGTAGGCTTGATCCTTGACACTCCTTTTAGGAAATCAAGAACTCATTGATGGGGGCTACAAGTTGAAGAAAAGACATGTAAGCAGCCTTTTCTCATGATATGAGTCACCAAATCCTGAAAGCCCATAATCAAACATGATCAAAGCACAAACACCCAAAAGAACAGCTGAGTATGTCCAGAGGAGACCTAAATCTTCAGGAAAACATTAATGCACAAACTTCAAATTCTGCATGTAGGTTTTGAGAAGGAAGTTGCCCAGATACCTTTTTTCTTTTGTTCTTTGTCTATTTATGTGTGTACATATACATACACATACACATATATACTGTTTCTCTCTATATATACATATATACACACACACACATATACACACATATATATTCCATATACTTCATATTCAATGAATGTTGTAGGTAGTATTTTGTATTAATTAAAGACATCAGTATAGGTTTATGTCAAGAGTACTTATACTATATTGAAGCTTTTTTGGAGTTCTATAAAAACTTTATATGCTACTCACAATAGACCAAGAAAATAACAACCTGGTAGAATTTATGAAAATATCTATGGAAAGAATGTGCTACAAAAATAAACAATTATTCTTGGTGTATTATCACTGCATTTTTCTTAACCTTGCAGCATTTTCATTTTCTTTAGAATTGACTGTATGCCTGTTACTCTCTTAGGTGTTGTATTAAGAGAAAAATAGGCCACAAAGGAGCACACAGAGTTGAGTTCTGCAGTCATGAGAAAGCTTTGAGTCCTTAATTGTTACATGCTAGCTTAGGAGAAAAATCTAACATGAAATAAGGGGCGGGGGGGAAACAATAAAGTGCTGAACTAAGAACAGTGAACAAAGGGATCAGCATTATTAGAAATAGACAAAGCTTCACAGAAGAAGTGGAATTGAAGTTGTGTCTTAAAGAATAAATAGAATTTGGATCGATGAATAAAAGAGTTTGTGTATTTTAGGCTAGGAAAAGATCCCTGATCACTAAGGCAAGAAATAGCTTGACCTATATGTATGGAAGGTAGTGGGGGATGGTGAGGAGATTATGAGAGGAATGCCCTGGAGAACACTGGAAAACAATGGGAAATGCATTAGAGAGCAATAGAGGATCAAACCTTCTGGGTGGTTTTGGTACCAGAATATGCCAGGCCATGAGATTTTTGAGTGTTTGCACTTGATGCTGAGAAAAATAGGAAGTCACTTAAGCAGGGAAGAGCCATAAAGGAAACACTGTTTTAAAAAAATAATTTCAGAATAATGATAAAGGAAAACTGAGAAGGAAGGTAATATGATGAGAGCTGTTTGAAGTAATGCAGGCTGTAGTTTATCAATGTCTAGTCTAAGGCATTAATATAGTCATGCATCACTTATCAATGGAGTACATTCTGAGAACAATATTGTTAGGTGATTTTGGCATCGTGCGAACATAGTAGAGCGTACTTACACAAATCTAGATGGTAGAGCCCTACTACACACCTAAGCTACGTGACATAGCCCATTGCTCCTTAGCTACAAACCTGTACAACATAGTTTTTTTTTTTTTGTATTTAACCTAATAGGCAATTGTAACACAATGGTAAGAAGTTGTGTATCTAAAGATATTTAAACACAGAAAAGGCACGGTTGAAACACTTTATTATAATCTTATGGGACCACCGTCGTATATGTGGTCTGTCATTGACTGAAATGTTACATGGCATATGGCTGTACTGAAAATGTGTAAGTGATATTTTAAAAGAAGAATAGGTTGTAACTGTCAAATTTATATAATGATGTGTAAATGTTTGTCTAAAATATTTCTTTTAAGCTTGAGATATTCAAGAAAAAATAATGAATGACTATTGGATATTGTTAAAGTTAGCTAACTACAGTTTGGGGAGGAAGACAATGATGTAGATTTAAGACTTAATAAGCAGCTTGAGTGGGAATATGTAGAGAAAATAGGGTTTATCAAATTCTATTTTATTTGTTCCCTCTAGTGTTCATGTGAAGGCTATGAAGGCTACATTTATGAGTCTCCCTCAAAGTTAAGTTGGGATCATGCAGCTAAGTTCTGGCCATCGGAATGTGGTTGGAAAGCATATATGCCATTTCCACGTTTAGGTCACATCTGGATCCCTGAGCCAGTTTGGAAGAGAACAAGTTGCCACACATTGAGTATAGCATGAGTAGAAATACAACTTTTTTTATCACTAATTTTTCAGGCTTATTTTTTGTGAAGTAGAACTTGTCCTGTCCTGACTCATATAGATGCACCATCTTGGCAGACATAGACAGTGTTGGAATGTAGATAACCAGATTTATACTTTGAAATTGAGAATTGGAATTTGTTTACCTGGTTGGAAGAGTTTAAAAAGCAGCAGTGTGTAAGCTTTCAGAGGGAGTGAATGAACAGAAATAAAAGCATAAAACTTGGGGCATGGATGGAAATTCACAGTTACTATGAAAAAGAAGCAGTCAAAGAAGATGACAAAACAAAAAATTTCAGAGAGGAAGTGCTTTAAAGAAGCAATGGCTAATCAACAGCATCTAGTGCTTTAAAACTATTGAGGATAGTGAAGATTACGAAAGGACACCGGGTTTTTCAAAGAATGTGTTCTCAGTGATATTAAAGACTATAGTTTCAGTTGAGCGGGGGGTCTCAAGTCACACTCATGGGAATTGGTAAGGGAAAGAAAAAAGAAGTTTGTTTAAACAAGGTAGGGAAACCTGAAAGTTTTGTGTATAGAAAAGAGAAGGGGAAGGACATTTTTGTGATGGGCACAGCATGCACTGTGTTTATATCTGCATCTCACCCTCTAAGCAAGACTGACCTACTCATGCAGGATGCTCCTTTTGCCTCATATGTATGAGATGGTTTCTGAGGTAATCCCCCTATCATTGCTTCATTTTCTTTTGCTTGATTCCATCTCCCCTGGCATTTCAGATCTGGCTTATTAACCTTGATTTTTATTTCATCTGATTTTCAAAGATTTATTCAACCCAGTATTTGAACTTCCGCTTAAATCAAATGATGTGAAACACTCAGGAAACAGCCCGAATCATAGTACACACAGATCAAATATTAGCAGTAATAATAATTACTGTTATTATTCTTTTAAACTCAGTCTTAACTTGTCCTTTTAGTTCTCGTAAACCATCATTACCTTGGGAGGAATTTCTTTTCTGCCCTAGGAATAAGCATGATTATGCAACAGAAGTCTGAGAGACTGAGAAGCTATTATTCCAACATAAAGTAGAGGGTGTATCCTGAGAGCTAAGTGTGAACATGCATTGGGTCTCTGTTGTATCCACAATAACTAGCTTGTGAAATGTTATTAAAAATGACTTGAAAAAAATGAATGCAGGCATAAGTGAAAAAAATGAATAAATTAAGTCAAGTTGGCATTATGGTGTCATCGCTGAGAAGTTTGGTTCAAGAGTCAGGCACACCTAAGGTTAATCTCAGTTCTCATTTATTTTAAGTAAATGTTAATATTACCTTAATGCATATCTCCTACAAAAAGTTTATATTATGAGGTTGATTACATTAGTGTACATAAAATGTTTTATTTGATATGCAGTACAACATAAGCACTCAATAAATGTTAGCTATCATCATTACCATTAAATAGTAGGATGACATCCAATTCTGGAAGTTTATTAAATTCTAGCTCAGTGTTCACTGAACTACAAAAAATTAATATGTCCACCCTAATCCCTCAAAAAATATCTAACTGCCCAGTTGGAATGATATGTATTTGTTACAATGGCTATATAGAAAGCAGCTTACATTTTAAAGAATTCTGTGAGACAAACATAAGCCAAGATGCTCTTTTAAAAATTTATTATATGCATTTAAGGTATAAGGTATGATATTGATATACATATACGTAGTGAAATGATTACTTCAGGCAAGCAGATTAACACATTCATCAACTCACAAAGTTAACTATTATGAGTGTGTATGTGTGTGTTGCGGGGGTGGGGGGGGGTAAGGGCACCTAAAATCTACCCTCTTGGCAAATTTTCAATTTACAATAAAATATTATTAACTATAGTCTTCATGTTATACCTTAGATCACTAGACATATTCATTCTACATAACTGCTAGTTTGTACCACTTGACCTGGCTATATCCATTTCCTCATCTTCTTTTGTAACTACCTTTCTACTCTCTGTTCTATATATTTTACTTTTTCAGACTCCATGCAGTATTTTTCTATGTCTGGCTCATTTCACTTGGCACAATGTCCTCTAGGTTCATCCATGTTGTCACAAATGACACAATTCACCTCCTTTTTAAGGCTGAATAATATTCTATCACGAACACACCCACACACGCCCCACAATTTCCTTATCTTTTCATCTATTGATGATCATTTAAGTTGTTTTTATATCTTAGTTATTGTGAATATGCAGCAATGAACATGGGAGAACAGATACCTCTACAAGATTTTAATTTTATTTCCCTTGAGTATATACTCAGCAGACAGATCTCTGGGTCATATGGTACTTCCATTTTTAGTTTGTTTAGTTTTTTTTTTTTTTTTTTTGAGAAACCTCCACACTGTTTTCCATAGTGGTTCTACTGATTTATATTCTCACCAACAGAGTACAGAAGTTCCCTTTATTCCACCCCTTACCAATACTTGTGATCTCTTGTTTCTTGATAATAGCCACCCTAACGGGTGTGAGGTGATATCTGATTGCAATTTTAATTTGCATTTTCCTGATGATTAGTGATGTTGAACACTTCTTCATATAACTGTTGGCAATTTACCTGCCTTCTTTGGGGAAATGTGTATTCAGGTCCTTTGCCTATATTTAGTCAGATTATTATTTTTCTTACTGAGTTGTGTGAGTTCCTTATGCATTACGGGTATTAACCCCCTATCAGATATATGGTTTGCAAATATTTTCTACAAATCTGTTGGCTGCCTTTTCATGTTGTTGCTGCTGCTTTACTCACCTTGATTCTTCCCAATTTAGATTGACTGACATGGTACCTTCTAACTTCCGCTGTCTTCCTGTTATATTTATTTAGCACACACTACATGAAAATGACTTTGTTGCCTTTTAGTCATTATGTTCTCTCATCTACCCAGGAACAGGTTGGCAGCTTTGTTTTTCATCTTCCAATTTTATCAGTGTGGGAAGATATCTTATGCTTGATGCAGCTAAACAAATCCATTCATTTTAATCCCAGATTTTGCCGCATCTAAGATGTCTTTGAGGGACTTGCTATAATCGTGTCTTTGTTCTTATCATTCTTGTGAAAATCACATTTCCAGGACTCTGGCCAGCTCTTCAACCTTGTCATAGTCCCTACACTGAATTCTGTCTCTCCTCTCTGCTTTGTTTTAGATAAGATTCCTATTCCACATATCTGAGGAGAGACTGAAAGCCTAGCATGTAGGTGGGGGTTTCCAATAGAACAGAAACCTGGATACTCATTTGGTATTTTACTGAATTTTATTGTTCAAGTTCAAGTGAATGTTAATGACTCCCTTGCACATGTATTAAGGATTGCCTCTTATAAATCATTGACATTAAATTTGTTTGCATAATTTTAATGCCTTATAAAATTATATTCGTCTTGGACTTAATACAATTCTCACTCTTACTCTATACATTTATTTCTAAATAGTCCTGATATGATTTAATAAACACTGATATATATATATATACACATTAAAATAGTATTTCCATATTTTAGGTAATTTAATTTTTATATTACTCTTTAAATGTTAATTTTATTTAAATTTTACTTAAGAATAAATCCCCCCGGAAAATTTTTATACAATGCTTTTGTTTAGTTTGTTTTGAGAGAATTTTGCCCTTGTCACCCATGCTGGAGTGCAGTGGCACCATCTTGGCTCACTGCAACCTCCACCTCCCACCTCAGCCTACAAAGTAGCTGGGATTACAGGTGTTCAAGCGATTCTCCCACTTCAGCCTGCAAAGTAGCTGGGATTACAGGCATCAGTCACCACACGTGGCTAATTTTTGTATTTTTAGTAGAGATGGGGTTTTCACTATGTCGGCCAGGCTGGTCTCAAACTCTTGACCTCAGATGATCCACCCACCTCGGCCTCCCAAAGTGTTGGGATTATAGGCATGAGCCACCGTGCCCCAACTGCAATGCTTTTAATAGAACAATAGAAGCAAAGTAGTTAAATGGTCAAATCTCAAACTGTTGCAGTCAAAACAAGATATTTACTGATGTTATGGGTAAATAATATGACTATCATGCTTATACTCAATGGAAAATGTTCAATTTCAGTTTAGATTCAAATTGGAAAGCAATTTTTCCCACCAAAATTACTCTGTACCACAGCAGTACAAATAGCACCAGTTTGGGACACCATATGCATTCCATTTGGAAAACAGAGATAGCAAACTGTCCATACAGAGAGAGAAGCCTTTCCAGGTTAACACACAACTGGCAGTAGCATTCAGTTCCTTACAAATAACTTCATAAGGGCTGTGCTTAAAATTAACTTTATGTAAATTCAGAAGTAAAAACTGAGGACAAAAATCTCAATTATTTTATGAATAAACATTGATTGAACATTTATTAAGCACCAGGAACTGTGTTCAGAGCTTTGTATTTATTATTCCATTTAATATTCACAACAGCCCTAAGGGGTAGTAATCTGAAGATGCAGGTAAAATATGAAGAAATTGATGCATAATTGTTTTAAAATTGGAAAAAGTCACACAACCAGTCATGTCAGAGCTGGGATTTCAGCCCAGGTCTGCCCGATTTAGAGCCACTGACTGACTCTTCACCAATATGGACTTCCTGTGTTACACAGAACAGTCTTAGATAGCATAAAAATAGAATGGGATACAGAAAAGAAAATGTAGTAGAACAGGAGAGAAGACTTCACATAACAGCAAAAAAGAACCTACGTATGATGGATTAAGGTCAGCCCCAAATTCTTTGCTTATCCTCCCTTAAGAGGTAGTCATTTTTTCCTTCTCTCCAGTCGGGGATGACATATAACTTGCTTTGACTGCAAGAATGTGGCAAAAGTAACAATCTGGAATTTCTGGGCCCCAGTCTTGAGCAGATTAGGAGCTTCCTCTTTCACTCTCTGGAAAGCCACATGCTATGCTTTAAAAGTTAAGGGTTATACCAGTGGTTCCCAGTTGGTGGTAAATTTCCCCCAGGGAACATTTGGAAATATCTGAAGATATTTTTGATTGTCACAACTTGGGGATGAGACAACCACATATCTAGTAGGTATAGCCAAGGATGCTGCTAAACATCCTACAATGCACAAGATAGCCCTCTGTTGTCCTATCCTGTAAAGAATTAATCTAGTCTAAAATGTCAATAGTTCAGAAATTGAGAAACCCTAAATGATGAGAGAAATAAAATATGGAGAGATAAAGGTCATATAAAGGACCATTAAGAAACCAGACATGTACATTGAAGACTTATTAGACCTTCTGGCCTACATCAGTTGTCAGCTTAATGAAACTGAATGAGTGAACGACCTCAACTGGCACAACTTGGAGCAGGAAAATCACCCAACATAACCCTATCCAAATTCCTATGCTACAACATTGTGAAAAGTAACAAATTTAAGCAATTAAGTTAGGAGCTAGTTTGTTGCACTGCAATATATACTTGAAACACTATACTTTTAGCCATATTTGGAAGTACTAATTCATTCATCAAAAAGGATTTACACTGAAATTCAATTGTACAGTATCTCCAAATTGTAGCTTATTAATATGCCTAAATTACTAGCATCATTAGAGTACATAGTACTCCCCTGGATTTGGGCTCATTTCTTCCCATCAAAATGTTTGTTTTCTTATAAGGTCCCAAACAAACCATGATATGCTTTGGCTGTGTCCCCACCCAAATCTCAACTGGAATTGTATCTCCCAGAATTCTCACAGGTTATGGGATGGACCTGGGGGAGGCAATTGAATCATGGGGACCAGTCTTTCCTGTGCTATTCTCATGATAGTGAACAAGTCTCATGAGATCTGATAGGTTTATCAAGGGTTTCTGCTGTTGCTTCTTCATTTTCTCTTGCTGAAAAATGAACATGCCACCATGTAAGACATGCCTTTTGCCTCCCGCCATGATTCTGAGGCCTCTCCAGTCATGTGGAACTGTAAATCAAATTAAACCTCTTTTTCTTGCCAGTCTCAGGTATGTCTTTATCAGCAGCATGAAAAAATGGACTAATACAGTAAATTGGTACGAGTAGAGTGGTACATTGATGAAAAGATACCCAAAAATGTGGAGTGACTTTGGAACCAGGTAACAGGTCAGAGGTTGGAACAGTTTGGAGGGCTCAGAAGAAGATAGGAAAATGTGGGAAAGTTTGGAACTTTCTAGAAATTTGTTGAATGG
This sequence comes from Chlorocebus sabaeus, assembly GCF_047675955.1. Taxonomy (NCBI): domain Eukaryota; kingdom Metazoa; phylum Chordata; class Mammalia; order Primates; family Cercopithecidae; genus Chlorocebus; species Chlorocebus sabaeus. The sequence goes on from NC_132919.1 coordinate 46,124,350, forward strand.
CTTTTACAAAAATGCTGAGAGTAATATGATCAATAAGATCTCAGCTGAGGTGGTCTCAGATGGAGATGAGGAACTTGAGAACTGGAACAAAGGTGACTGTTGTTATGTTTAAGCAAAAAGAATGACGACATTTTGCCCCTGCCCTAGAGATTTGTGGAACTTTGAACGTGAGAGAGAAGATTTAGGGTATCTGGCAGAAGAAATTTCTAAGAAACAGAGCATTCAAAATGTGACTTGGGTGCTGTTAAAGGCATACGATTTTAAAAGGAAAACAGAGCATAAAAACTCAGAAAGTATGCAGCCTAATGATGTAGGAGAAAAGAAAAACCCATTTTTTTTTAGAAGAAACTCAAGCCGGCTGCAGAAATTTGCATAAACAGCAAGGAGCCTAATGTTAATACCCAAGACTATGAGGAAAATGTCTCCAGACCATGGCAGAGACCTTCATGGCAGCCCCCTCCCATCGCAGGCCTGGAGGCCCAGGAGGAAAAAGTGGTTTTGTGGGCCTGGCCCAGGGTCCTCGTGCTGTGTGCAACCTAGGGACTTGGTGCCCTGTATCCCAGCCACTCCAGCTGTGGATGAAAGGGGCCAATGTAGAGCTTGGACTGTGACTTCAGAGGGTGGGAGCCCCAAGCATTGGCAGCTTCCACATGGCATTGAGACTGCGGGTGCACAGAAGTCAAGAACTGAGGTTTGGGAACCTCCACCTGGATTTCAGAAGATGTATGGAAAAGCCTGGATGCCCAGAAAATGTTTGCTGTAGGGGTGGGGCCCTCATGGAGAACCTCTGCTAGGGCAGTGCATGTCTGGTTTCTCAATGGTCCTTTATAACCTTTTTCTCTCCACATTTAATTATCTCATTCAAGCCAGGGTTTCTCAACTTCTGAACTATTGACATTTTAAGCTAGATTAATTATTTACAGGACAGGACAACAGAGGGCTATCTTGTGCATTGTAGGATATTTAGCAGCATCCTTGGCCTGTATCCACTAGATATGTGGTTGTCTCATCCCCAAGTTGTGACAATCAAAAATATCTTCAGATATTGCCAGATGTTCCTTGAGGGGAATTTACCACCAACTGGGGACCACTCTTGAAGAGATCAGAGTTATAGACAACAGCCAATATCATGGTCTTAGAAATGCTTGTTCCTGTGTTGATATTTTGGGATATGCCACATGGCCAGCACAAATGTAGTGGAAAATTAAGATGAACTGTGAATTTTTCAGGCACAGGTACAGCAATTTGTAGAGTGGGGAAGCTTTCGAAAGTTGTCCTCTTGTAAATTGATCTAAAATAAACAAATTAGCACAAAAACCTTAATGTGAGCATATTAGGATGATGTTGCATTGGTAAAACAGCAGGTTTCTGGCATGCTTTAACTAATTATGATTATTTTGGTAATAATGAAACAATTCTATTTAAGGCTGAATCACATATTCTCAATCAACTTATGTAAATTCAATTGTGCTAGCTTGGTCTATAATAAAAAAGGAGGAATCAACAAAGACAACACGTGATCTGACCTGATAATCCATTCACTAGTTTGCAGCCAAAAGCAACCTTGACGTGGGAGAGGCAGAGCCATTCTCTTAAGCCCAGGTTCCTTATGTTTCTGATGCATAGCCTTCTCTTCTCCCAGCGTGTGCTTATGATAGTATATTTTTAGAACAACTTCACCCATAAATGCAAGAAACTATTTTTTATACTTTTATACTACTTTTTAACTGAAAAAAGAAATTATCCCAAGGCAGGTGGGAAGTGCTATATTAAACCTCTTTGAAACTAACTTCCCACAACATGAGGTTTTGCAACAGGATATTCAAGGGCAATTTTAGCTACCTTTCATTATTTTCACTTTAAAATCACTTTATATTTTGACTCTTAAGGTTGCAACCCCACCATGTAGTATATTTGCTACTACTATTGGGGTTATCTTTTTTAACTTTTAAGTTCAGGGGTGCATGCGCAGGTTTGTTATGTAGGTAAGCTTGTATCAAGGGGGTTTGTTGTGTCCAGATTATTTCATAACCCAGGTATTAAACCTAGTACCCATTAGTTATTTTTCCTGATACTCTCCTTCCTCCCATCCTCTACCCTCTGGAAGGCTCCAGTGTGTGTTGGTCCCCTCTATATGTCCAGTGTTCTCATCATTTGGCTCCCACTTATAAGTGAGAACATGTGGTATTTGGGTTTTTTTCCTACTTTAGTTTGCTAATGATAATGGCCTTGATAGTAATTTATTGATTTAAGCAGTGAACCAGCATTTTTTAATATCTCCTATGTGATCATTCAGGGGAATACAGACTTGCAGAAATCATTATTTTATGTGAAATACCACATTGAATGTCAGTGTAATTGATTTGGAGCTTAAGAAGGAGGATTCAAACCCATGCCCTGGGAAGACTAATAAGTAGAGGCTGAAAAGCATTGTTGCTACACATTTTTATGCTATATTAGGCTAAAACTTCCCAAGACATGGACCACACTGCTATTCTTGTTTGACCATCAGTCATCTCCATTTCTTTCTTCTCTTTTTCTTTCCTTAAATATCCATAAAGTTCTCAATTATAAATAGGAAATATTTCAAATACATATGTAAGAATGGGAGTAATGTAAAAGACACACATATATTCACCACATAATCTAACATTTTATCATCGTATTACACTTACTTCAATAATATATTTAAAAGGAAACACTTAATGGAAATAATTGGAAGCTCTCTCCTTTAATCTCACCCCCAACCCTTTTCCTGCAGAGTTAAATATCATCTCAAAATTGGTGAGGACTATTGACGCACATAATTTTAAATTAGCACTACATATGTATAAATCCCTAAACTGTATTTTGTGAGCTGTTTTTTACTGAAAAAAAAAAAAATGCAAACATGGTATGACGCTGTTCAATACTCTATTTCATTTTTTGACCATTCAATGTTGTTTTGATGTTTATCCCTCATATATGTTTATTTTATCAATTCATTTTAAGGTTTACATGGAATTTCACTGAATACAAACAGTGTAATTCATATAGTATCCTTCTATTACAATTTCTGGGTTTTGTTAAATATTACATATTACAGTCAACTCTGGTGAACATCTTTGTACATGCTTTGAGTATATGGGAAAAGATTTATCCGGAGTTCACACTTGTGTCATAGGTATCCACAGCCTTCACTTGATGTAATGTGTATCTTCCCATATGGTTGCAACCAATTTACCATTCCTCCAACAGTAAGTGACAGTTTATCTTTTATCACATCCTCCCCTTCAGTTGATCTTAATATATTTTTAATGTGGGCCTATCTGATGAGTGTGAAGCATTGCCTCATTGTTGTTTAATTTGCATTCTCCTGATTGCTAGTGCTATTGAGCATCTTTTCACAAACTAGTTAGCAATTCAGTTCAGGTTCTCTCCTCTGAATTGCCTGTTCATTTTTTAAGTTCTTTTATCGTATTGATTTGGTGAGGATTCTTTATATAGCCTGAGTAAAAATTGTATTAGTCATTGTTCTTGCAAGCAGTGGAATATACTGCAGCCAGTTTAAGCAGACATGTTGTATATTAAAAGCATACTGGACAGATAATAGAATAGAATCTCCAGAAGGGGTAAAGAGTCAGAATCAAGGCCCTGTGGTTCTCCCAAATCACACTGCAGGATTGTCCCGGCAAAACCTCACTGCTGCACAGCTGGAGCCAAACACTTCATGTACCGCTAACAAACCTGGAGCCTGAAGTGGACACACCTCTTGCAGTCCCCCAAAACCAAGGGCTTTGTTCCAGTTCAAAGTCTTTTCTGCATGCATCATTCACTGAAACCTAGGCCTCTGCTCATGCCCTACCTGGTTTCTGCCTTGAAGAAGCAGAAATCACATAATGGGGAATTCCCTAAATATCAGGAAAAGTGTGCAAAACATGACGGGCATGGTTAATGTCTACCTCACTGTATTAGACAGAGTGCTCTAGAGGGACAGGACTAATAGAATATATGTATATATACAAAAAGAAGTTTACTAAGGAGAATCGACTCACACAATCACAAGGTGAAGTCCTACAATAGGCCGTCTTCGAGCCGAGGAATGAGGAAGCCAGTCTGAGTCCCAAAACCTCAAAAGTACTACCTAGGTTTTCTTCTAGGATTTTTATGGTATTAGGTCTAACATTTAAGTCTCTAATCCATCTTGAATTAATTTTCGTATAAGGAGGAAGGAAAGGATCCAGTTTCAGCTTTCTACTTATGGCTAGCCAATTTTCCCAGCACCATTTATTAAATAGGGAATCCTTTCCCCATTTCTTGTTTCTCTCAGGTTTGTCAAAGATCAGATGGCTGTAGATGTGTGGTATTATTTCTGAGGACTCTGTTCTGTTCCATTGGTCTATAGGCATGGGCAAAGACTTCATGTCTAAAACACCAAAAGCAATGGCAGCAAAAGCCAAAATTGACAAATGGGATCTCATTAAACTAAAGAGCTCTGCACAGCAAAAGAAACTACCATCAGAGTGAACAGGTAACCTACAGAATGGGAGAAAATTTTTGCAATCTACTCATCTGACAAAGGGCTAATATCCAGAACCTACAAAGAACTCAAACAAATTTACAAGAAAAAAACAAACAACCCCATCAAAAAGTGGGCAAAGGATATGAACAGACATTTCTCAAAAGAAGACATTCATACAGCCAACAGACACATGAAAAAATGCTCATCATCACTGGCCATCAGAGAAAAATGCAAATCAAAACCACAATGAGATACCATCTCACACCAGTTAGAATGGCAATCATTAAAAAGTCAGGAAACAACAGGTGCTGGAGAGGATGTGGAGAAATAGGAACACTTTTACACTGTTGGTGGGATTGTAAACTAGTTCAACCATTATGGAAAACAGTATGGCGATTCCTCAAAGATCTAGAACTAGATGTACCATATGACCCAGCTATCCCATTACTGGGTATATACCCAAAAGATTATAAATCATGCTGCTATAAAGACACATGCACACATATGTTTATTGCGGCACTATTCACAATAGCAAAGACTTGGAATCGACCCAAATGTCCATCAGTGACAGATTGGATTAAGAAAATGTGGCACATATACACCATGGAATACTATGCAGCCATAAAAAAGGATGAGTTTGTGTCCTTTGTAGGGACATGGATGCAGCTGGAAACCATCATTCTTAGCAAACTATCACAAGAACAGAAAACCAAACACCGCATGTTCTCACTCATAGGTGGGAACTGAACAATGAGATCACTTGGACTCGGGAAGGGGAACATCACACACCGGGGCCTATCATGGGGAGTGGGGAGGGGGGAGGGATTGCACTGGGAGTTATACCTGATGTAAATGACGAGTTGATGGGTGTAGCACACCAACATGGCACAAGTATACATATGTAACAAACCTGCACGTTATGCACATGTACCCTAGAACTTAAAGTATAATAATAATAATAAATTAATTAAAAAAAAAAAAAAAAAAAAAAAAACCTCAAAAGTAGGGAAGCCGACAGTGCAGCGTTCAGTCTGTGACTGAAGGCCCAGGAGGCCCTGGAAAAACCACTGGCGTAAGTCTAAGAGTCCAAAAGCTGAAGAACTTGGAGTCTGATGTTCAAGGGCAGGAAGCATCCAGTACAGGAGAAAGAAGAAGGCCGGAAGACTCAGCAAGTCTGCTCCTTCCAACTTCTTCTGCCTGCTTTATCCTATCCATGCTGGTGGCTAATTAGATGGTGCCCACTCAGATTGAGTGTAGGTCTGCCTCTCCCAGTCCACTGACTCAAATGTTCATTTCCTTTGGCAACACCCTCCCAGACACACCTGGAAATAATACTTCGCATCCTTCAATCTGATCAAGTTGATATTCAGTATTAACCATCACATTCACTAATCATGTGTTGCCTATAAGTGATGTAAATATGTATTTCTTGGCAGTGATTCATCTTTTAATTCTGTTTCATGATGTCTTTTGGTATATAAAATTTCTGCATTCTGATTCTGTTGGATTTTTAAATCTTTTCCTTTGTGTCTTATTTTTTGTGTGAGTTATGAAATCTTTCTCCATGCTCAAGACATAATAAAATTATCCTATAATTTTTTTAAAAAGTTAGAAGTTTTGCTGTTTATATTTGTGTTTTTACTCTATCTGAAGTTGACTTTCATGTCTTATGAGAGAAAGACATTGAGCCGATTTTCCCACATATTTACCCAATTATCCAGCACCATTTATCAGGCAGTCCCTGATACTCTCATTCATTTATGCAGCTATATATCTCATATACCAACATCTCCTATCTATGTAGGCCTCTGCTTACACTTTCTATTCTGTCCCATTAGTCTGCTTGTCTATTTTTGTACAAGTACCATGTGGTTTTAATTACTGGAGCTTTATAATATCTCATAGAGTACCACTGTCTCGTTATTTTTCTTGTTTTGGCTCTTCTCATTTCATCCACATGAATGTTTTTAGTTTGACAACCCATAATGTAATTTTGATTGCAATTATATTGAATGCATTAATTTATAACATTTTATTTCATAAATACTTTACTGTTATTAAATTTTCTAATTGATTTTTCCTTGTGCATCAGAACATCTTTGATTTTGGCATGTTAATTTTGTGTCAGGTAAATTTGCTGTATCCTTTTTATTAATTCTATTTGTCATTAGATCCTTTTGGATATTTCTATATATACAATTATATCTCTTCAAATAAAGTCCGTTTTATGTTTTATTTTTACTCTTATACTATTTGTTTATATTGTCTTACTGGGTTGGATATTATTATCTTACTGGGTTGACCATGACCTTAAGGGTGGCACAGAATAGAAGCTGCAAAAGTGGGTATCCTTTTCTTGTCCTTTCAAGCCAATACTTCTAACATTTCATAATGAAGCACAATGCTTAGTGGAGGTTATTCATAGTAACTCTTTATCAGATTATGTAAACTCCTTTCCGTTGTCAAGAATGAGTATTTAAATTTATCCAAAGCTGTTTTTTCCTCCATTTTTAGTATGATCATATATTTCTATATCTTTTTTTCTGTTATTGTGGCAAATTATATTAATAGATTCTTGCATTCCTTGTGTAAATACTAATTGGTCATGGTATGTTTATATTTGTGTACATACTTCTGTGCATATGTAAATGTAACGAGATAACCCACATTCTATAGAATCGAAAAGGTAAAATTTGGGATCCTTCTTTAAGAAAAGATTCCAAAATCCCAAATCCAAATATGGTAATATGACTTAGAAGGAATCCTGAGACTCTGTCCTTCTAACTGAAGGACCCTGAGGCTTAAATGTCACTATTTTCATGGTAAATTCGCCTCTGCAGGTGTATGAACAACAAAATTCTGATTGTTAAATATTTAAGACATTATTTATTTTATAACATGAAATTGCAAATTTATTTTACTCACATTTTCCTCTGGTTTTAGTATCAAGGTTATACTACCATCGTAAAATAAGTCGGACAGTTTTTAATTATTTTTGTTTGTTTCTAGAGCTACTTGAGTAAAATAGAAGTTACCTATGCCGTGAAATTGTCAGTTTGGAGCTGGTGCTTTCATTAATTCAATTTTCACAATAGGCCTAGACTTCAACAAGGTGCAGAGGAGGAACAGGAGAAGGAGGTGAGAGTATTTGGAAGTCCATCTTGTTCTCCACTCTGCTTTAAGAAGTAATAAAACCAAAGTATTTTCTTTTTCTTTGGTAATCTTTTGTCTATTTTAAATTGATTCAGGCCTCAGAGAGAACAGGCATAGCATTTATCATCATCTTCACTCCTTAAAACCCTCATACTTAAGTTTCTATTAGCATGATCCACACTTCGCATTCTGAACTATGGGAGCCACTCAAACAACCCACACTGAATGCAGGAGTTTCCAAACTTCCATGAGTGGCCAGCCACCCAAAAATTTACTCAGCACCTACAGAGTGTACAGAAACACTCACGGCAGCTATTGATTCATAGACACTGCCCTGGCCTTGGGAAACAAAGTCAAACCTGAGACTTGCCTCTGCCCCTGGTTTTAGAATATCATCATGATACTTATGACTCAACACCACCCTACAGTCATTGAGTAATAAATTACTCCCCATAGAAGAACAACCAGATAAACATATAATTCCAAAATCAACACCAAAATTATTCCATAAAATACTTTGATAGGATTATGTCTAGATTGTTTTCTTTACTGCTCTGTTTTCTTATTCAAAGCACTATCTGGAGCATGAATCTTTGTTTCTGGACTCTGTTTGCACATTGCAGTTCTTTGCACATTGCAATTCTTTACAAAGACTTTCTTTACCTAGGTCCTAATCAGCCAACCTTCTGAATAGACAGCAACGGATGACAGTATCTGCCTCTTAAGAGTTTGAAGTCAACCAGGAAAACGGTGATTGAGTGGACAATGCAAGGCACTGGAGTTGCAAGGTCACACAGACTTAGGGACAGAGTCAGGCTCATGACAAGCCATTGCCTATGCAAGTCACAATTATGAGAGGAAGTAATTAAAATTTCATTGAAGGGCAGAGGTTGCAGTGAGCCGACATGGTGCCACTGCACTCCACCCTGGGCAACAGACAAAACAAAAAAACAAAACAAAACAAAAAAAGGCTCACTGAGGAAACAGTTCTGAAACAAAGTCATGACATGCTCAGGAAGAGGCAAATACATATTTTTAATTCCAAAAAAGAACAAGAAAGTAAGATTGCCAGAAGACTTTTCAGTCCTATGAAATAAAAGTCTTTATTCTGCATTTGGTTCTATGGAATTTTCCTGTATTCTTAAAATATAATGTTTATATTTGGCATTGAGTGAATTTCTTATTTTTACTACCAAATCATCCCTAAATAAGGATTAGTAATATTCATCTGAAATATAAGTAGTGAGCATTATGCTGATGTAAATTAATTTGATCAGTTTATTATAAAATTAAAATTTTCATCTGTTGCCTTTCTTATAATAACTTTGGTACCCACCAGGCCCAAAGATGTACAGTAGTTTTACCAGGTTGATTCCAGAATTGAGCAAACAAGGAATAGAATGAAAAATATTCACTCATACCGTGACATTTATTGAGTGCTCATTATGTTCTGGGCATGGGAAATATAGCTAAAATATGCATGACCCCTGACATCATGGTTTGTATCATATTGAAAGAGGTAAGATGTATTTTAAACAACTACATGGAAATTATAGAGCAAGTGCTATGAAGGTAAGTTATATGGTGATATGAGAGAGGAGAAGAGGGATAGTGGATCCATATTTGGGGAGGATAAGGATTCTTTCAGAAAGTAGCACATTAGCTGAGACTGAGGTTAGAGGTTGAGCAGATAAGATATCACAGGTGAGCGACACACTCCAGGGACAGGAAATATACTATGCAAAAACCTTCATTTGGAAGACAGGAAGCCAGTCTGTGTGAGAGGAGAGAGACTATAGGCACAATGGAGAAAGAAGAAAAAGTCAGATAATTTAGAATCTTTCAGATGTCATTAAAGGAATCAAAGCGTACTCTGTTAAAGGAAACGGTAAGTCACAAATCCAGTGGCCCACATCTTTAGGCTGGATTTTTTTATGAGGTTTGATCTCTCGCAGGTTTTTAATGAACAATTTTAAATATCCATAAAGCAGGAAAATGTTGATCCTTTGTCTATGTTCTTCTCACTCCCCACAAACACTCAGGAAGTAAAATAAATGTCATCTGTAAATAAAAATTATCTAAGATACATTATCAGCCTCTAAAGCATATCTACTCCATGCAAGCCTGCCCCTGTGTGTAAAACATCTAATTCTTCCAAGCATTTATTTCTCCACTATATGCCAGATTACCTTACCACCATCGCAGCTAGAGCATGTGATACAAACAACATTGTTAAAAGTGTATGGCACTGAACAAAATGTCAAATTAAAAATCATTAGATAATACATTAACATAACAAACATTAATCTTATAATCATCCAAATAAATATATAATGGAAACAGTAATGGTATTGAGCATTTCTAACTGGTGTGGGTGACTTTGTGCGGACTGCTTTGCTTGTAATGTTCCAAAGTGTTCAAGAATAAACTGTGCTGAGTTGCAGGCTACAGAGGCTGGTGGCAGGAATAAGAACATTTAATTCAGCCTGGGAAAGAAAGTTTGATGGATTTCAAAACAAAAGCTAAGGCTGCAGAAGGAAGAAATGAAACTGACATTCAGTGACCAAGTACAGACCAAAGCAAATTTGGTGAAATATCTTTCTTCTCTGATTGACACACTTCAGTGCTGCCATTGCCACATGGGACAGGACCAGGGACAAAAGACAGTGTCCTCTAATGAACCACCGTCCGAGCAAGTACTTGAATAGAACTGACTTGAGAAAGTGTACGGCTAAATAAACCTAAGAGACATCCTCTATAACAAAACTTCTTCTCAGCTTTTGGTATATGAGAAATGTAAGGTATATATAATTTTCAACTATAAAAAGTAGAAGAACTGGAAGAGATGACCAAAATATTTGCTCAAGTATCTCATTTTATAGGTAGGGAAGTTTGCTCTCTAGTTTATTATCTCTCCACCTTCATCCCAAATCCCAGTGCCTATTCCCACCTTTCTAATATCATTCATGACACATATCACTTTCCTTTATAAATGTATTTACAGAATAGAAATATTTATATATCTCTTACACAAATTTATTTGTAAACAGAGCTAGTTTGGGGTAAAATTATGAGGTCATTTTGGGTGGAGGGGAGGGGGCCTTTAGGAAAACACTCACAATAAGTAGGAGATGATATTCTCATATGAGAGTTTCTACTAATTGATCTTGCATGACATCATAGATATTGGAACAATATGTCCCAACTCTATGTTACGTATTGAATGTGCCTTTACCTATCTCCCAGGCAGAATGATTTCTGGCAAGTCCTTCCTCTTAACTGGCTCAGGTTTACTCAAATATGAAATAAGGGGTTGAGAATAGATCACTGGTTTGCAGGTATTTGTCATGTTGATATTGGATGTGTTAGTACAGTCATCCATTTCTTTTAAACAAAGAAGAGGTTAGAGAACTCTGCCCTAGTTTACCCCCTTAATTCCTCATGCAGTATGGGGAACAATTCAGAAATCCTAGGGGTCCATGTAATATAACCTTAAATCCTGGAGGAGATGATTCCCATGGGCCTGTTCAGCTATCATACTTTATGGTTTGTGATTAATGGTCAGTCTGTAAGGGAAAACCAATACTGAGATCCAAGTTGGAAAGAAAGTTAACATTGTGGGGCACCCACTGTGTGTTCAGATACTATGTGAGTGCTTACATGGATTATCACATTTAATACTCAGAACCACCCTGTGGAGGAGGTACTGTACTCCCATTTTACCTACAAAATTACTGCAACTCAGAGGGGTCGGTCATGAGGAATTACATGACTCCTAGTGCCATGGGATTTAGAAGCAGCTGAACTAGGATTTGAACTTAGTTCTTGTTAGCACCAAAAGCTTCTGCTCTTTCTACTACTATGAGTTTCAGTCATGAGTTAAGAGTTTAGGCTTGGCATGAGACATGTCTTATTTGTTTTAGCTACCCAGAGGTGTTAGCTGCTGTTCCAGTGGGGCAGTAAGATTGAGTAGGCCCTCTGATTTCTCTCAATTTGAAATAAGTCTGAAGTGCTGTACTAAGCTCCTGAGTGATCTTAGCTCCTTATGCATATTTGATTCCACTAAATCCCCATTTCCGAATCAGCGGTTTTTCCTGTGCTCACAAAGGACACAGAGATATAACACACCCGCTGCCACAATGTTCTTTTTTTGAAGAAGAAATTAAGGCATATTTCTTGAGCACCAACTTCATGTCAGATCTTGGGCTTACATATATGTTCCTGCATTTTACCTTTAACAATGCTTCAATGTAGAAATTAATATGTAGTTTATGGACAAAATAAACAGGAATTTAGCTAAGACGACACAGCTAAGAACAGGTGACGCTAGGATTTTAAATCCAGGCCTCTTGGCTCTAAGCCTAATCCTTTTTTCATTTTTCCATACTGCCTCCCTAATGGTTCCCTGTCTGAACTAAATCACAATTCAGCTGCTCTTTCATCCTGCCCTTTTAAAGGTTTGTATGCTTAACCGGATTTCAAAATAGTTGCAATAGTTGTCTGGGTTTTCAGAGAAATGTGTATTTCATTCTGACATCTTTACTCTCTCATTACTTTTAAATGCTGTTAAATTAACTGCCAGTTTACTTTGAAATTCTCATATCATGAGATAATGATCACTGGCACAGGGTTCAAACCCAATGACAAAGCAGAAAGATTAATGTATGAATGTTAATTATCCAGCATGGAGGGTTCCGAGTCCTCTGTCATGTCACTGGAAAAGATGGCTTTATTTTAATAGACAAACCTCTTTCAGGTGAGCTCCATATTACTCACTGGCAAATCATTACTTGGTGAGATACAGATGACACAAACCTTGGCAACTGGGATGATTGCCCAGGCCGACTCCCCAAATTCCTGATAATTGGGACAGACTGTGGCTAAAATTGAGTCTATGGCTGAGAAAGTCTTTCTAAATAAGAACCAAGAGCATGAAGCTTTCCGATCTCACCTGTGTTCCTCATTCACTCACCACTCATTTATAGTTTCCATCTTTAACCAAATATTTGTGTGCTATCTCCTAAGCATTGTGCTAAACACTGGAGATGCAAAGATGCACAAGCTCTCTGCTCTCAGGAAGCACACCCTCTAGATGAGAGAACAAACATATATCTGACCATAATTCCGTATAACATAAATATCCTTAGTAAATTCAAAGGCATTAAAGGTCTCCTGATGATGCAATAGTTCAGGCAACTTGAGAAATAGAAGGGGTGGATAAGACTCCAGTGGTGAAACTGAACTGAAGTGTGAAAGAAGAGAATTATTTAGCCTTGCAGAAAAGAAGGGAAAGGATTGTAAAGCAGAGGAAATAGCCTATGCAGGAAGGAGCTCAGAAAAACATAACATGATCTGGAAATCATAATGATAATAACGTCAGATAACTAGCACATTGGTTTTGAGACAAAAATAATAATAGAAAACAAATCCGAGGTAAGTCCATACTAGATCATGAGGGTGCTTGAGTGCCCTGCTAAGGCCGTACATTTATTATACGGATGTTAGGAAGCTAGCTTTCTTACTGATCAGCTGTCCTTGTTATCACCAGTGGGAGGTAGGCAAAGGTCATAAGGACTCTGGACAGCTGTTTTCAGCTCACACCAATCACACTGTGCATGAGCCAGCATCATACATTAGAAAAAAAGACAAGATGTTCTCTCCATTTCAATTTTCATTTGCACTAAAATGGATGGCCTTTTTGCACACTATCAATAATGCCTGTGCTGGAAGAGCTTTTAATAGGACAAGCATTCATCATTTTAAGGTTACTCTTTCCCCAAAAGCATGAGAGCAATCTGTTGGTAAAATAGAAAAACCTTGTACACGAGGCTGCCCTGCTGCCTTATTTTTCCAGGTGGTGTCCACTGATAGGAAAACTGGCAGCAACTGGGAACAAAAGTAATAAGAATTTGCTGAGGATCCCTCCCTTTGATCCACAAAACAAAAAGAGCTGGGACAAGAGCAGATGACCCGGGCTCTAACTCTAGCTTTCTTACTAAATAATTGTGTCACTTCAGGCAAATGATTTTCACTCCCCAACCTTAAATCTCCTGATCTTTAAAGGAGGATTAGACTATAGATTATCAATTTTCTCCCATAATAGCAAAATCCTATGCTATCTTGATATTAGATTAGATAATATAAGAAAATAGGTTTTTAAAAAAGCATGAGTTGTTCAAAACTTCTAGTATGTTATCCATAACATCACACAGTTCTCATAATTGATTCCAACATACTAGCTGTATTAGTCTGTTTTCATACTGCTATAAAGAACTGCCTGAGACTGGGTAATGTATAAAGATAAGAGATTTAATTGACTCACAGTTCAGTATGGCTGGGGAGCCCTCAGGAAACTTACACTCACGGCGGAAAGGGAAGCAAGGCATCTTCTTTCAAGGTGGCAGGAAGGAGAAGAGCCCCTTATAAAACCATCAGATCTTGTGAGAACTCACTCACTATCACGAGAACAGCCTGGGGGAAACAACCCTCATGATTCAATTACCTCTACCTGGTCTCTCCCTTGACATATGGCCATTACAATTCACGATGAAATCTGGGTGAGGACACAACGCCTAACTATATCACCAGCTGTGTTCTGATAGTCTTATCACTCATATAGAAAACACCCTTTCGACTCTAACATACCCACCACTGGTACCATAATCAATTAGAAATCACTCATTTTAATTTAATAGAAGAACTGCAGATGAGCTGTCAGTCCAAACCAAAAGACCATATATATCTGATGCTCACATATTCTTTATTAATAAAGTTTTAAACTCCTATTGCCAGTTAGTACACTGGGTGGTGACTGTGGCGTAGAAAGGTTGCTCTCAGCAGGATCACATAATAGTACCCTCATGCAATAATGGCATTTGGATTTAAATGCAATCAATTTTCACTGCATCTGCATTTAGAGACGTCCTGTTCTATGCTAGACCCTGTGGGAAGTCTTGACAGCCACTGGAAATTAACAGAAGACAAGATCTCTCACTCTAGAGGGGCTAGAGTCTAGTTCTAGAGGACAAACACACAAGAGAAAGAGAAAAAAATCCAAAACATTCTATAAGGGTGCCCAATAGTTCAAGATAATAAAAATCATCAAGTGAAAAAGTTGTCCAGGAGCACTTCAACTGAAAGTTATCTCCTTTTTTGAAACATTCCATAGCAACAATTGCTCCTTTTCAATAGCATATCTCATTTCTACCACTGCATCACAGTGACTGGTATCTTCTCCTTATTTTAAGCACTCTGAAAACAGGAATTGGACATCCACAACCAAGGTGAACTGACTTGAGTACTGAAGGATACTGAAGTAAGAATCACAGAATACTGGTAGTGAATGGTGAGGGGCACAGAAACAAGGAACCCATTTGGGGGCATGTTGAGAGACAAGTGTATGTAGGAAAGGAAAGGCTTTCAGGTAATCGGCCAAGCTTGAGGAGTTTCCTTTCGATCCAGCAGAGCTAGTAAAAGTTATTGAGGAGAGGAGAGATATGTGATAAAAATCTGTGCTTTAGGAAGATTTATCTGACAATCTTGTACATGATGACTGAACAAAGAGAGTAGAGGCAGGAAAATCAACCAGGAGGCTATTACCACAGCCCAGAGTTAGAAATATTGGCTTTGATATGTACCTTTTAATCTTTAATTTATTAAGACTGAGTATGGGCAGAGCCTTATTTTATCTTGTCCTGGCTACTTCTCTAGCCTCATCTTCTATTATTCTTTTTGCTTTCTCCACTCCAGCCTTGCTATATCTTTAACAGATCAAGCACAACTCTCAAAACAAGACCTTTGCTCATCACTTCTGCCTAGAAGTGGAAAGCTATAGAGGAAAGCTATTCTCCTCTAAGGAATTCTCTTCTCCCAAATCACTAACTGGCTACCCCCAATTCACACAGGCATCCTATCAAATACCACTTTTTGAGAGAGTCTCCCTGACCACTTTACCTCTCCACCCTGGCATTCTCTATCTCTCTAAATTGTTTTGTTGTGGTGGGTTTTTTATATATATAGTCTTTGTTGTCTACCCAGGTAGAATGAAAGCTGTATGATAAAAGACATCAGAGACCTTTTTCTTCTTAGCTGCACTCCTGGGAATAGTGTCTGGCATATAGCTGGTGCTAAAAAATACTTGCTGAATGGATGAACAAATGAATGGGCAACTCTTAAGAAGTGACATGAGCTAAAAAGCACAGTTTCTCTTTTTCCAGGTTAAAATAGACACTTCCACCTACTTACTTCTATTGAAATGAAACCACCTTTTTAAAATTTTATTCTTATGATCACATTAATGCTAAACTGTCATCTTGCCATGCAGTGTAGAAGTCAAACACTGGACTTCAAGTCACATGTCTTGGTTGTAGATGTGGCTCTCTGCATGTTACATGTTGTGGCTCTCAGCTATTACTTTCCCCATCATCTCCTTCCTTAACTACTGAGCTATCATCATAATTATTGTCTCTGCATTCCCCTTGCCTCCACCAAACCAGTCTCCAAAACAGCCGCCAAACTAGTGTTTTAAAAGTCAGTCCCTGGGTCGGGTGTGATAGCTCATGCATATAATACCAGCACTTTGGGAGGCTGAGGTGGATCTCTTGAGGCCAGGAGTTTGAGACCAGCCTGAGCAACATAGTGAGACCCTGTCTCTAAAAAATAATTAAATTAAAAATTAGCCAGGTGTGGTGGCACAGACCTGAGGTTCCAGCTACTTGGGAGACTGAGGCTGACAAATATCTTGAGCTCAGAGATCAAAGTTCATAGTAAGCTATAATGGCACCCCTGTACTTCAGAATGAGTGACAGAATGAGACCCTATCTCTAAAATACTAGATAAATAATAAGATTAAAAATAAATAAAAGTCAGTTTCCCCTCTATCTAAAACCTGTTGACCTAAGGGTTGAGTTCACAATGCTTCATATATCCACAAGTCTCTGTATGCTTTGGTTACTGATTATTTCTTCAACTTAATTGCATGTCACTCATGTCTTAGCTGCTAAGCCACAAAGGTTTTCTTCAGTATCTTGATGCTATAGGGCTTTTTTCCTATGAAGTTTCTTATATTTGTTGGTCCTACTGCCTGGAATGCTTCCCCCATTTCTATCGCCCTTCCTTGTTTTCTCAATTTGGATTTATAAATTTCTGCTCGCTGGCTTAGTCTCATCTTGAATATTTCCTTAGGAAAACTGCCCCAGGTCCTTTAGCTCAACTACACACCACATGCTTTTCTTAAGAACATCATACTTTTTTTCTTAACATCAATTATTTTAAATTAATTTTATCCTATAAAAATAATAAGAGCAGATGGTTATTTCTAAATAATAGTCTTGTTTCTCTATTATCTATTAGCTTTCTAGTATGAGAAATGAAGAATTCACTCTTTTCCATTGCCATTTCCTCTGCAACTCTTTCATCATCTTGATACAGTTATATTATACTTTTCTGTTACAGAATATGCAGTGTTTATATTCCTATGGCTAGAGTAAGACGTTTCAAGCTGAGCATTGTTGGGTACCATCACTAGATTTTCCTTCTTTTTTATTTTTAAAATAATGGTGCCTTGTGGTTTTTACACTTTAAGATTCTTTGTACTTCTTGTAAATTTTTCCATCACTTTCAATAACCTTTCACTGTAATTTTGATGAACTCAATCCAGACAGAGGCACTATCAGCTGAGTTTTATTTTTCTTGGAGACATCCCTCAGGTAGACGTTCATTCTTCCATCTGGGCTGGTTGCTCTCCAGGACTGCTGCAGAGCTGTTATCCTAGGTTTTCCTTCTGTTGCTATTCTTGAGTTTCTTTTGTCTACCTCCTGGGTTTCATTCCCTGTCTCCTGGATTGATTTTTTTGTTGTTGATCTTTTATGATTTATTTTATTCATGGAGCACTTTTTCCAGTACATTCCTCAAGTTTAAAAAACAATGACAGAGAAGACAGTGATGAGAGCCCTCAGCTCTTGAGTCAAGTTCTCTAGACTGGAGTGATCACCCTCTCTGCCTGGTTCACAGTTTTCATCTTGAATTCTCTCTGCGCTGTCATCCTGAGATGTCTGTTGCAACTCTCCTATATCCAATATCTTTTTCGTTATTGTTTATATCCTGTGTGGAAGTCACACTCCAGTAGTTTCCAGGGAAAAGAGTATTGGAAGATTATTTACTAAAATGTTGGAATATGTCATTATTCTACCAATAAATTTAACTGCTATTTTTATTATTTTGGCTAAGTAAAATTTTAAGTGTGAAATCATCATTTTGTTTTGTTATGTAACAATTCTTGTACCTCCACATTCTGAAAGCTTGTAGAACTTTCTCTCTGTGCTCACTATTCTAAAATTTTACAGTGCTTTCCCTTCATGTCGGTACATTTTCCTACATTGTTCTGGGCACTCACTGATCCCTTTCATTCTGGAAATTCCATACTGGAGACTTATTAGAGTTACTATAGTGATCAACTCTATTCCATTTTCTCAGTTATTTCTTCTGAAATGCCTATTATTCAGATAACCTGGAATTTATTTTATATATATCTTTTTGTCCTTCATATTTCCTCCCATTTTATTTTTATTTTGCTCTACTTTCTGAGAGACATCTCCAACTTTATCTTCCAACTCTTTCAATTAGATTTTTAATATTTTAAAGCTTCTTTATTGCTCTTGAATCTTTCTATCCATCTATCTATACATGTATATATGTCATTTTATTCTTTTCTTACAGTTTATTTCTCTGAAGATATTATATATTATTTAAGTTTAATATATATTTTAAGTTTCTTATTCTCTGAATAGTTTCTAGTTCCTCTAATTTATGCCCACCCCAACCCCCCACCCTCCACCATCTCTCTTTTCTTAATTTGGTCTCTTCTGTGTTAGAGGCTTTCCTCAGTTGTTTCAGATATCAGTAGATTGTGATTTGTCTAAATATAATTCGGAGTGGGCAAATAAAAACTTGATTGGCATCTCTGAGGATGTGGCTGGGGCTTTTCCAGTTTGAGTTTCCTTAAGGATAATGTGATAGGCTTTTGGCGGTGAGCCCTCGATGTCGGCGAGCAGGGTGGAGTGTTGCATTGGTGACCTCCAATGCCTTATGCCTCTCAGCATTCATGAGTGTTTACACTGACTGTGGGCTGGGCTTCTGCTTCATTTAATCAATGAAATATGGTGGCAGTAATACTGTGCCAGTCCTGGTCCTCCCTTTTGAACTCCTGCCTCTTGAAACATCACTTGGAAGTTAGTCTCCATGATGTAAGGCAGCCCAGGCAGTCATGTAGAGAGAGCCAAAGGGAGAAGAACTGAGGCCTTTAACTAACAGCCCCAGCTGCAGCTTCACATGATTCCATCCATCCAGTACCCGAGTCCATGCCAAGAGGGGCTAAAGAACTCTTCTGTCCATATACAGAATTATGATAAATAATAAGTTGTTACGTTAAGCCCCTGAGTTTTTCAGTGGTTTATTAGACAGCACTAGATCCTTGAGTCAATATCATTAAGGCTTTTTTTTTTTTTTTTTTTTGTCTTTAGACTTGTCAGGTTTCTCAGAGAGAAGCATTTCAAACCCCTACCTGGAACTCAAAGTATGGCAGTCTGCATTCTGAGAACTAACTGGAAAAAAGTTTTGGAGGACCTCAGCTTTCAGTATGTGTATAGTCATGTAACTTCCCTGCTTTTCAGATGAGATCCATGGTCTCAAATGTGCCAGTCAATCCTGGTGAGAATAAATCTTGCCAGAAAATAAATATCCATTTTTCTGCCAGAGAGGAAGATGTATAGTCACTCAGCATCATGAAATGGGGGAGAAGATCTAGATTTCTAACTAGTGCTCAAAAATATTTCACCCAAAAAAACATAGTTTGGCTTTCTTCCTTACCTTTTCCCCCTACTTCTAGAAATTCCTGGTATTTCCAGAACCCAAGTCTTTTAGGGGCTTTGCAATATTAATTGGGTTGTTTCCTAGCTGTACTGCTGGCTCAGAATTTGGCTTTCTTTGGTATATTTGGCCCATTTTAACTGGTTTGCCTGCTTTCCAGGTTCAAAAATGCCATCAGTGTGTTGTGTCTTCTCTCTTGTTTTTGCTGTACTTTTTAAAAGTCTCAAGGGCGGATAAAAATCTTTCCAGTAGTGACTGCGTGCGGTGGCTCACACTTGTAATCCCAGCACTTTGGGAGGCCGAGGCAGGTGGATCACCTGAGGTCAAGCGTTCAAGACCAGCCTGGCCAATGTGGTGAAACCCCATCTCTATTAAAAATGCAAAAACTAGTGGGGTGTGGTGGCAGGCACCTGTAATCCCAGCTACTCGGGAGGCTGAGGTAGGAGAATTTTTTGAACCAGGAGACAGAGGTTGCACTGAGCCAAGATTGTGCCACTGCACTCCTGCCTGGGTGACAAGAACAAGATTCTGTCTCAAAAATTAAAAAAAAAAATCTTTCCAGTAGTTTTAATGGTGGCTTTTGGAAGATTAGAAATGAGAAATTAGATGTATTTGTTCAATTTGCTATTCTAACAAGAAATTCTTATCTTTAATGGTAACACCTTGCATAGCTAGTACAATATCCTGTGCTAAAGAATATTAGGAGTTTGACATGGTACAATCCACAGAATTTATATAGCCCCAGAATTGCATATTATCATTTGTATGTATGTATGTGTACATGCATGTGTATGTGTAGTTCTGTGTAATTTTATTATGTATGTAGATTCATGTAACTCTTACCACAATCAACACAAAAAATTGTTCCATCATCACAAGAATTCCTCCCTGTGCTACTCCTTTATAGCTATGCCTACCAACCCTTTACCTGTAATCCTTGGCAATAACTAATCTGTTCCCCAATTATGTATTTCCTTACTTTAAAAATGATATATACTCTGGAGGTCAAGGTGGGAGGATTTCTTGAGCCCAGGAGTTCAAGATTAACTTGGGCAACATAATGAGACCCTGTCTCTACAAAAAATAAATTTAAATTAGCCAGGAATGGTGGTGCATGCCTGTAGTCCCAGCTACTTGGGGGTCTGAGGTGGGCGGATCACTTGAACCTAGGAGATAGACTGAGACCGCAGTGAGCTATGGTTGTGCTACTGCACTCCAGCCTGGGCAACAGAGCGAGACCCTGTCTGCAAAAAGAGAAAGAGAGAGAGAGATACAGAGAGAGACATTGGCTTTTCCTTTTATTTCTTATACTTACTCTTTAACTTTTTGTTTAATCTTTTATTATACTTTAAGTTCTGGAATACATGCGCAGAACGTGCAGATTTGTTACATAGGTATACACGTGCCATGGTGGTTTGCTTCACCCATCAACCTGTCATCTACATTAGGTATTTCTCCTAATGCTATCCCTCCCCTAGCCCCGCCCCCAACAGGCCCTGGTGTGTGATATTCCCCTCCCTGTGTTCATGTGTTCTCATTGTTCAACTCCCACTTATAAGTGAGAACATGTGGTGTTTGGTTTTCTGTTCTTGTGTTAGTTGCTGAGAATGACGGTTTCCAGCTTCATCCATGTCCCTGCAAAGGATATGAACTCATCCTTTTTTATGTCTGCATAGTATTCCATGGTGTATGTGGGCCACATTTTCTTTATCCAGTCTATCATTGATGGGCACTTGGGTTGGTTCCAAGTCTTTGCTATTGTGAATAGTGCTGCAATAAACATATATGTGCATGTGTCTTTATAGTAGAACGATTTATAATCCTTTGGGTATATACCCAGTAATGAGATTGCTGGGTCAAATGGTATTTCTGGTTCTAGATCCTTAAGGAATCACCACACTGTCTTCCACAATGGTTGAACTAATTTACACTCCCAACAACATTGTAAAAGTATTCCTATTTCTCCACATCTTCTCCAGCATCTGTTGTTTCCTGACTTTTTAATGATCACCATTCCAACTGGCATGAGGTGGTATCTCATCGTGGTTTTGATTTACATTTCTCTAATGACCACTTATATATATTCATGGGACACAAGTGCAATTTTGTCATACTGATATATTGCATTGTGGTGAAGTCAGGTCCTTCATAGAATCTATCAACTGATTATTTTTTTTTAAGTCTTGAATCCTCACTAAGCCATAGGCTTTGTGAGGGAGAGACCATATCCATCTTGTGTTCCTGGCGCTATTATATTCCTAGCACCAAACATACCAGCTGATGCACAGAAGGAAATCAAAATGGTTGGCTAAGTGACTGAATAAAGCTCTGGTCCATGATTCTCTTCATTGATTAGGATTATTTTGGCTCCAAGTATCAGGAAAAAAAAATAAAACTTAAAAACATTTAAACAACACAGGAATGTTTTATCTTTCATATCAGGGAGTCTGGAGGACAGCGGTTCTAGCAGCATGTCAACATTATTATCAAGTACAGAGACTCTGGACTACTCCTCTTCATGGTCTCAGGACAGGCGCCAGAATTCTAGGCACTATGTGCAGAGGCTGCAATATCCAACAATAGATACTTCTTCCTATTTATTTCTAAGGAGTATGTCAACCTTTTCCATAAGCTCTTCAGCACACTTCATCTTGCAAGTTGTTGACCAGAATTAAGTTTCCTGCTCATATCTAAACCAGTCACTAGCTGGGGGAACAGGACCATTGTTATCAGCTTACACAAATATAGTTCAGTTGTTTCTGAGACACTGGCTAACCTGCTCTGGAAAACAAGAAAGATTGTTACCTAAACAAATTGGGTTCCTACTAGTAAAGAAAAAGAAATAAATTACTATCAGGAGAGTATCAACTATAAAATGGAGGCAATCTTGCAATAGGATAGGAAAAAAATCATTTCCACTTCTGACTTTTGTGATTATTAACTAAAAGTTTTTGTAGAAGCTGGGCGCTGTGGCTCACACCTGTAATCCTAGCACTTTGGGGGGCCAAGGTAGGTGGATCTCGAGGTCAAAAGATGGAGACCAGCCTGGCCAGCATGGTGAAACCCCATCTCTACTAAAAATACAAAAATTAGCTGGGCGTGGTGGCTGTATCCCCAGCTACTCAGGAAGCTGAGGCAGGAGAATCTCTTGAACCCAGGAGGCGGAGGTTGCAGTCAGCCGAGACAGTGCCACTGCACTATAGCCTGGGCGACAGAGCGAGACTCTGTCTCCAAAAAAAAGAGAAAGTTTTGGTAGAGTTAACTCCTACAAACCTGGGATCTGCATTTGTTCTGAAAATTAAATCAGTCTTTATAAAAACTGCTTACATTTATAATACAGAAAAATAAAGTGAGTACTTTCTTTCCTTTTTTTTTTTTTTTCTTTTTGAGATAGACTCTCCCTCTGTTGCCCAGGTTGGAGTGCAGTGGATCTTGGCTCACTGCAACCTCCACGTTCTGGGTTCAAGCAGTTCTCCTGCCTCAGTCTCCCTGAGTAGCTGGGACTACAGGCGCCAGCCACCAGGCCAGGCTAATTTTTTTTTTTTTTTTTTTTTTGTATTTTTACAAAATACAAAAGAGACGAGGTTTCACCACATTGGCCAGGCTAGTCTCGAACTCTTGACCTCATGTCATCCCACCTGCCTCGGCCTCCCAAAGTGCTGGGACTATAGGCCTGAGTCACCACACCTGGCCAAAAGTGAATACTTTCAATTTCATTAAGGATATATTTTCCTTCCACTTTTCCTTAACCTTTCAATACAAGTTCTCATTGCCCTTTCATTGATCATCATTTACTCTTCTCCTAAAATGGTGTTACTATAGCCAAAAGAACTAACGAGATATTCATGAAATGAGGGGATAGTGAATGGATGAAATACTGCTAATAGAAGCTCAACAGAGACATCCGAACCAGTGCCAGCAATCCCAGAGGCTTCTGAGACTGCAGATAGTTTTGCATTTCTACTTCTTAGAACTAATTTTCCCAATTTTGAAAAGAACAATCATTAGAGGAGTCTGTTCTTCCCATAATGTTCTTTCAGGACCCTTCATTTCAGTTCAGTTGCATTAATGTGGTGCTTAAATTTATTGCTCTGGAGTCTAATGTGCATTACTCCTGTCAGCATTAAATTTAATTTACTACGATGGGGCAAAGGGGTTGCTGAAACCAGATTTTAATTCCCAAGCCATTAAAATGTGTTGTCCTTGACAAGCAAGATCTTTATTTTATACCGGTACAATGTGTGTGCCTATATAGAGCAATAGCTCTGCAGAATGTGCCTCTTTGGATGGGCTTTTTCTTTTTCTTTTTTAAAATGAGGCTTAGTCTCTTTATTCTGCATATATGAATGTTCCAGAAAGGCTGGGCTACTGAAGCATTTTGTTCTATGATTTTTTTTCAGATGATGAAATAGGAAATCTAACCCCAGCAAGACTACAGAAATCTGCTGTATTCCTGCTGAGGTCTTCTCACCAGTGGATTATAGCCAAAGACACAATGTTGACATTTTTTGTAAGGGCAGATACTGAAGACAGCAGGGATTTCTTTGTTGCCAAAATGAAAATAGATTTTTTTTAATCTTTAAAAAATTTTAAGATCATTTTGTTGTTAAAGTAATACATGCTTGTAAAGAATTCAATCGGTATGAAATGTTACATATTTTCAGCATTTTGTCATCTCTCCTTTGAAATCTTTCCTATCTTTCTTCTTGTCTCTTACCTCCCCTCTGTATGTTTATGTGTGTGTGTACATGTCAGTTACATGTTTGCATGTGTACATTGTACATATATACTAACATTTGCTGCATATTTACTAACCTAACACATTTCCATGCATAGCACATAGTGACTATTCAGTAAATGTCTGGAGAATGATTGAATTGCCTAATGTATATATGTTATTCTTTCTCGTTTACTAATTCTACCAATCAGATGGACAATGCTATATGTAAAAACGAACAAATGAAAACAACCACTAATTGAAAAGAAGCTGTGTTAGCTCACCTGAGAGGCAGTTTGTAGGTAGGATGGACTTCAGGGTTGATTTATTGGGAACTCCGTGATGTTTTCAAGGCCCTAGGTTTGTCACGTATCTCCTCCATTCTGTGATGTCTAGCAGAGGCTTTTTGTTTGTTTTTGTTTTGAGATGGAGTCTCGGAGTCTGACTCTGTCCCCGAGGCTGGAGTGCAGTGGCGCCATCTAGTTCACTGCAAGCTCCGCCTCCCGGGTTCAGGCCATTCTCCTGCCTCAGCCTCCTGAGTTAGCTGGGGTTACAGGCGCCCGCCACCTCGCCCAGCTAAGTTTGTATTTTTTCAGTAGAGACGGGGTTTCACCGTGTTAGCCAGGACAGTCTCCATCTCCTGACCCCGTGATCCGCCCGTCTCGGCCTCCCGAAGTGCTGGGATTACAGGCGTGAGCCACCGCGCCCGGCCTAGCAGAGGCGCTATTCTAAGGGGATTCCCCTACGTCAGTAGCAATTAGAGCTCCATGTTTCCTCATTTACAACGAGTATTCTTTGGCTCGCTCAAGACGGCAGAAGAACTTGCTTAGAAATCTGTATTATGCCTCCTCCTGCCATCTTGTTAGCCCAAATTAGTTTACATAACTATTTCTCAATCAGTCACTGGCAAGAAGGTGAGAGTTTCATTGGATCCATCAGGTCAATCTTTAGCTTATTCTGAGAAACAGAACTGTGGGTCTGAGGGGTAAATACTTGAGAAAAAGTTAGTTTCTAATAAGAAGGGAGAATCCTGGGTCTGTCACTGACAAAATCCATTACGGTAGTATACGTATTTAAGGTCCTGATTTCACTCATTGACCTCAAGATGTATTGAGCAAAATACTTTTCCATTTAATTTTCAGTTAGTTACTGTTTCTCTTTTTATGTCTTTGATTTTAAATGTTTGCTTTATGATCTGTGTTTCTTTTTTGCTGTATTCTGCTTTTCCCCCCTTTTGGTAATTCCAACATTGTGAATTAAAATTAAAGGCTTTCCAATGGCCACCTTTTAATACCTTATAACTTCAAAATAACAAACCTAAATTTGATTTATGAATTTAATGACTTCAACATCTACTGATATTTTGCCCTAAAAATAAAAACATTATTATACTTCCAATGTCGTCTTCTTATAGTCTCTGTCTTTGATATTGATTAGTTGTAGTAATATGACATTGTCAAATTTTGTATCATTTGCATTATATTCTGTAAACCATTTAATATAGATTTGAATTCTAATTTATGTATTTACATGCATTCAGCGATCTCTACTACTTCTTTTATAGTTTAGTTTTGAAATTTCTGAGTTTTCATTTTGTTTCTTCTTTGACTCTCCTGCTCCTCCTCTTCTATCTCTTCCACATCTTTCTCTTTCTCCCACTTCTAATTGGCTAGATATCAATAAAATATTTATCCAATCCATTTAAGTGCACTTTTTCTCTAAGTTCTGAAGTTACAGACATTACTTTTCTATACATCTTTTAAGAAGAGTAACTTAGCTGGGTAGGAAACTTATGTATTTGCTTTCTTCTCATAATTCTGAAAATATGGTTCTAATGTACTCTGCTGTTGCAGTATTGTTGAGGAAAATTGGGAAATCAATGTTTTTTTTCTCTTTTCATGTATTTCTGTTCTGCCTAGATAACAATATTGTTAATTTTTATATGATGAAATTATAGTAATTTCATCAGGGTGATGTTACATGATACTTCTTTTTTTAAAAAAAAATTAGACTTTAAGTTCTGGGATGCATGTGAAGAACATGCAGGTTTGTTACATAGGTATACACGTGCCATGGTGGTTTCCTGCACCCATCAACTCGTCATCTACATTAGGTATTTCTAATGCTATCCTTCCCTTAGCCCCACCACTCCCTGGCAGGCCCTGGTGTGTGATGTTCCCCTCCCTGTGTCCATGTGTTCTCATTGTTCAGCTCCCACTTATGAGTGAGAACATGTGGTGGTTGGTTTTCTGTTCCTGTGTTAGTTTGCTGAGAATGATGGTTTCTAGCTTCATCCATGTCCCTGCCAAGGACATGATACTTCTTTAGCAGTGGTAGATACATTCTTTAGCTGTTTTTCCCTTGTACTCATGCAGTGTTCTTTCAATCTATGTATTTATGGCTTTTTTCATTTTAGGAAAATTTCCCTGTATTATATTTCTATTTTTTCTGTTCCACATGAAATGTATGTGTTGTGTTGTTTCCTCTGTTTAATAAGAGGATGCCAATTATGCATATATGTATTCTTCGTAGCCTCCAAATACTTCTGCTTCTCTCTAATTGCTGTTATCCTTACCTTCTTATTTGAATAATTTTAACAATCCAGTTAACCATGCCCCTGTGTTCTATTAATATCTATTCAAGTTCCTTCTGCATTATTGTGTGGTTGTCATATATATACATTTCTGTCTTTTCTGACATTTGTCATCTCACTTTTATTCTCTTTCCATAGCTATATTAACTTTTCTGTGATTGCTTATAATTTTTGAAATGTTTATATTCCTTTAATTGTTTGAGAGCATAAGAGACTGGTTATCTAAAATATTCTTTTGTAGCCAGGCATAGTGGCTCACCCCTACAATCCTAGCACTTTGGGAGGCCAAGGCAGGAGACTGGTTGAAGCCAAGAGTTCAAGCCCAGCCTGGTCAACATCTTCTCTACAAAATAAATAAATAAATAAGTACAATTAGCTGGGTGTGGTAGCATGCACCTCTAGTCTTAGCTACCTGGGAGACAGGCAGGAGGATTGCTTGAGCCTATAAATTTGAAGTTGCAGTGAGCTATGATAATGCCACCACACTTAAGCCTGGGCTGAGTGAGGCCCCATCTCTTAAAAAAAAATAAAACAAAATATCATTTTATTAATTAAATAATTGTTAAAAAAATAATTATTTTTAAATGTACTTTTTTCATTTCTCCTTTACGTTTTAGTTTTCATCTTTATGACATTATTTAGCTTTTGTTTATGTGTTTGTTTTCTCCCATCCAAGAACAATCCCAAGCTGGGATTTTTTGTTTTCTGAATGAGAGCAGTTTATTCATGACCTGCCAGTGTTTCTCGAGAGTAGGGGACACTAAGGTGTATCAGGACAGATAGCCCCTCATTTCTGATTTCTTGTCTTAAAATACTACCCTACCCAAACAAATGCTATCTGTGGTGTGAGCACACTCCCTCTCAGTGTTCAGAGTTCCTTTTTTGGGGTTATCGTGTCAATCAGGAAAAGGATATTTTAATCATTGTATCAGTCAGGGAGGAGATGAATCAGTGAATTTCTGTAGCTCATGAGAATTGTTTTTTTTTTTCCTTGAGATGGAGTCTCACTTTGTCTCCCTGGTTGGTGTTCTGTGGCGCCATCTCGGCTCACTGCAAGCTCCACCTCCCGGGTTCACGCCATTCTCCTGCCTCAGCCTCCCCAGTAGCTGGGACTACAGGTGCCCGCCACCACACCTGGGTTTTTTTTTTTTTGTTTTTTTTGTTTTTTTCTGTATTTTTAGTAGAGATGGGGTTTCACCGTGTTAGCCAGAATGGTCTCAATCTCCTGACCTCGTGATCCACCTGCCTCAGCCTCCCAAAGTGCTTGGATTACAGGCGTGAGCCACCGCGCCTGGCCGCTCATGGGAATTTTTAATGGTACAATGCCTATTTACTTCTGCTCAGTTACCACCATTCAGGAGCTACCAATAGTATGGCCATCTCTCATCTTTTGTACAACAAATCCACCTCTGATAAAACAAAGGTGCCATCCTACAAAACCCTTCCTAAAACCCTGCCTCTCCAGCAGTGTGAAATGTAGTTTTAGCCTCCCAAAAGGTATTCCCCACTTATGATGATGATCTGAGGTTCATATTACGACTATGAGGAACCAGGCTGCCTCAGTAGATTGTGGTTTCACATATGTCCCGTGGACAAGTTGTCTCACTCTGCTGTGCCTCACAGACGTTATTTCACCTGTGAAATGTGTTCACTAGTAGTATAAGCCTTACTGGGCTGGACAAGGATTAAATACACTAATATGCATAAAACACTTAGAACAGTGTCTGGCACACTCTTGAAAATCCATGGGCTGCTTGCACCCTACATTATTTCAAGAAGATACTTACCCATTTGACCTCCCAGGAAAGTTTTACTTTCAGAGCTGTATGCATCTTGTTTGAAATCTGGAGAGGTCTGAATACACTTTTGCCATCCTCCTTATTGAAGAGAAAAGTCACTGTATTGCAGGCAGTTTTCATAGCTTAGGACCTCTGGTTTTAGCTGCTTCCTGTTATCACTGCTAATAAACTTTTATTCCTTAATATATTTTCTATCATGTATTTAGTATGCTTTCATGAAGACCAGTAGATAAATGTCTTTTCTATCCTTGAAGAAAATTATATTTTATTCTTATTCTAGAAGTATGTGTATTTCCTTTTAAAAAGAAAGTCAAAATGTACTGCAGTAAATCAAAACAGATTGCTAGAAATACCACCAATCAGAATTAGCTCCCAATAATAGTTTAGTGAACATTTGTTCAAGCATTTATGTGTACATACATGTGCGTGCACACACACACACGCACACACACCTACTGATCTGAAGACTCTTCTGTGTCCCCTTTCTTCCTTCCATAATATGTTACAAAGTTCTTTCTATGTAAAGAAATGCACAATTTTAAGTTGATTCATATTATTCCATTAGATAAAAATAATATCTTGATAGACATTCATTTGCTTCCAGATTTTATGAGACTTTTTTTCTATAACGAATAATGTTTTAATGAGCATACTTGTCCAGTGATCTTTTTCATGGTACAGTTCAAATTGTGGAATGAGACAGCAGGTCTGTGCCTCTCTCCATTTAGCCTGTTCTTTGAAATCACACCTTTTGTCCAAGACACTGATAATTCTCGCTGTCTCTCTCCCTAAGAGAACAGTCATATGCTTTAAAAAAAAAATGCTATCCAGTCAAGGCAAAGATGGACTGTGACTTAAACCTGGAAGGAAATATGTTTTATCCTTTTACCCCCTTTTTTTTCAGAGGACTTCTGAAATTTTAAAGGGATGGATGTAGGGTGCTAAGAGAACAGTTATACTCTCTGTTCCCTAAACTGGTATCACCACCAGAGGAAGTTCTAAATATGAAATCGACTTGTTTGGCTAAAGCCTTACTTTGTTCTGTAAAATCCAAGCTTGAGAACTGTCAAGAATAGTGAGTCTGATCACTTGTCAAAAGCCCAGAGAAAAGACAGGACTATTGAAATCAGCTAGAAGAGAGAGAAAGGAAACTCTCAGAGGTCTGTCTGGTACAGAAATCAAAACTAAAAAAAAAAAAAGTTTAAATGTCTACGCTTTCTTTTGTATTTATATAATATTCTATTTCTAGACAGTTTGGAAAATTAATGTGCTAGCCTGCAGTGTCTGTATTAATGACTCTTAACTACATAGCAGTGAATCATCTTACATGCTCTATCACATAAATTCTTCACAAAACTCCATCTATACATTGCATATTATTTTAGGTACAAATTCAGTAATATTTTTCCTCCTTTCTTTCATTTTTCTCATGCAGAAATATTCACTTTTCCTGGTAAATATTTATCAAACAGACTGTACCATGTTGCAGAGAAAGATTACTCTGCTACCATTTCTCTGCATGTTCAACTGATAGCCCTGAAAGAGTAACTGTGAGTATAAAATGCTTAGAGACATCCTGTATCTACCAAAAAAAAAAATTAATTACCCATATGTGATGGTCTGCACCCATAGTCCCAGCCACTCAGGTTAGGAAGGCTGAAGTGACAGGATTGCATGAGCCTAGGAGTTCAAGGCTGCAGAGAGCTGTGATGGCACCACTGCACTTCAACGTGAGCAACAGATCGAGACCCTGTGTCTAAAATATAATAATGATAATAATAATGTTCAGGAAAAGTGCTAAGACAAATATGGTAGTGGACATATCAACTAATATCATGATTCTTCCCTGTTGATGGACATTATTGTACTCTTTGAAGTATTTTGGCTGATTCCAGTGACACTCCAAGATTCTCTTTTTTTCCAAATCTTTATCAAGAAAAATAGATGTTAAATTATCAAAATCAAGTAAGGCAGATTCATTCAGATTCAACTTGTAATCAGATTTGCTATAACACTTGTTGTGAAAACATGAATTTGTTCCAATGCAATTGATGTATTAGGAAATAATTTAAGCAAACTGAAAATGTTATATTTGCTTATGCATGATTTTATATGGGACAAATATTAAGTGAAGGCAGAAAACTCCACCTGGTTGAACCTAGCCAAGGAAAAATACACAAAACACATACACACAGATCTCAAATATCTACACCTGCTTCAGTTCATCTTGTGTTATGAGCCATATCCATCCACATCTGGTCTTACAACTTTCCATCTTATTTCAGATAACACTTCTTCCACCACTTCACAATAACTCATGAGCTGCAGCTCTTCTAATGTCCATTTCTATGGGCAAACTTCAGATCTTCTTTAAGGAAAGTACCCTAATTATTGTAGCATTTATGCGTTTCTTAACAATTTAACATATGAACAATGATGCTACGATTTTTATTAGTTTCTTAGCTTTAGTTTTCTTGTGTCACCTATGAAGTTTTTGGGTGTTGTGCCTCGATTCCATTTTTTCCGCAAGGCCTATGGTTTTTACTATGTGATTTTGTGTATCATGGTCATTTAAGAAATGCCTATGTCTTATGACAGCAGAACTAACTATATGTAGTCTCACTATGACTATCATTGGTGATATTGCTTGTGGTGGTGTCTGCAAGATTTCTTCACTGTAAAATTATTAATTTTCCCTTTCCATACTCTAGTCATAAGAAGAGAGCTGCCATCCTGGCTAACATGGTGAAACCCCATCTCTACCAAAAATACAAAAAATTAGCCAGGCGTGTTGGCGGGTGCCTGTAGTCCCAGCTACTTGGGAGGCTGAGGCAGGAGAATGGCGTGAATCTGGGAGACGGAGCTTGCAGTGAGCCAAGATCACACCACTGCACTCCAGCCTGGGCGACAGAGTGAGACTCCATCTCAAAAAAAAAAAAAAAAAAGAAGAAGAGAGTCGCCAGTCTAGCCCACCTTTAAAGGTAGGAAAATTACCATTCCCTATATATAAAAAAAAAAAAGACTATAAATTATCTGTCAGAATATATTAAAACCATCACAGGAATTAATATTTTGGGGTGTGTATTGGGCTGTTCCTTGCATTGCTATAAACACCTTAGACTGGGTAATTTACACGAGGTTTAATTGGCTCATAGTTCCACAGTTTATACAGGAGGCATAGCACCAGCATCTGCTTCTGGGGAGGCCTTAGGAAGTTTTTGCTTAAGAAGGCAAAGCAGGAGCTTGCATGTCACATGGCAAACGCAGGAGCAAGACAGAGAGTGGGAGGGAGTGCCACACTTTACAACAACCAGATCTTGTGAGAACTCACTAAGTGAAAATTCACTATCTAAACTCAATAAGGACAGTACCAATCCATAAGGGATCCTCCCACATGACCCAAACTCCTCCCTCCAACATTAGGGATTACAGTGCAATGTCAGATTTTGTGGGGACATAAACTCAAACTATATCAGGGAGATATTTTGAGGCTATGCAAATATCTCTCTTTTCCTTAAAGCTTTGTACACTCATTTTAGCATGCATCAATAGATCTAACATGCAGCAATTCTTACTGTAGTTCTAATGGTGATTTCTATTTCTCTCATTCCTTATACATTTATTAATTGGAATTATTCTGTACAGAAGATTTGTCACTTATTTCCCAGTAGTTTATTCATTTAATCATTTATTTATAAAAGTAAGGACTCATGGATATATATTTACAATGTAACAGGAAAGGCACATCGCCTCCGTGATTTTCTTCCCCCAAATCCAAAATCATGAGATAACATGAAAGAAACTCAAACTGAGGGACATTCAGTAAAATATCTGACCATTACTCCACAAGTGCCAAGATCATGAAAGGCAAGGAGAGGCCAAGAGACAACACAAATGTAAGACTAAACAGACATGAAAACAAAATGCAATGTGGTATCCTCAGTTGAATCCTGAGACAGAAAATAACATAAGCATAACAACTAGGAAGATCCAAATCAAGTTTGTACTTTAATTAACAGCATTGTATCAATGTTAATTTCTTAGTTGTCACAAATGCATCATTGTTATCTAAGATAGTAACATGAGGGAAACTGGGTAAATGGTATGTGAGAATTCTATGTACTATCTTTTCCACTTTTCTGTAAATGTAAAATTATTTTGAAGTAAAAGGATTTGAAGAAACATAGGAATGGGCCGGGTACGATGGCTCACGCCTGTAATCTCAACACTTTGAGAGACCATCGTGGGCAGATCACAAGGTCAGGAGATGGAGACCATCCTGGCAAACACGGTGAAACCCCGTTTCTACTAAAAATACAAAAATTAGCTGGGCGTGGTGGATCATGCCTGTAATACCAGCTACTCAGGAGGCTGAGGCAGGAGAATCGCTTGAACCAGGGAGTCGGAGGTTGCAGTGAGCTGAGATAGCGCCACTGTACTCCAGCCTGGCAACAGAGTGAGACTCTGCCTCAAAAAAAAAAAAAAAAAAAAAAAAAAGGAAAAAGAAAAAGAAATATAGGAATTTAAAATGGGAATGACAATTTTCCCTTCACAGAGTTTTTTGAAAGGCAAATAAAGCTCTTAGAAAATTGCCTTTGCCATGGTAAGCACTATGTAATAATTTATTATTATTATTTTGTTGCATACCTAATACAGGTAAAGAGCTTTATATACATCATTTTCTTTATTCTTTGAAGTAATCCTTGAGGTTTTTCTTTTCTCCTATTCTAGAACTAGAAGCTTAGAGAACTGAAGACATTGAAGGTTCCGAAGGTTGATGGCTAGTAAGAGGAGAAGCTAGGTTTTAAATGTGATCTTCTCTGAATCTAAAGAAAGCCTTCTTTCTCCACACACATGCTGTCTTCCTGGAGAATGTGTGAGGCTGTTATGTATTATGGATCAGTTTGTAAAACTTTTCACACTGCTCTAAATAGTTTTGGGAGTCTGATGGAGAAGGAATTTTTAAGCAGTGAGTAAAATTCATATAGTATTGCTTTATGTGTAGGGGATAACGGCAGATTGAGTGATTGCATATATTTGTACTTCCATAACATTCTCAGATGTGATCTCCTTAGTTGTCTTTGTATTTAATGGTAAAATAAATGCAAGAGCATTTTATATAAGACACTCAACCAAACAGAACTTGGGAACCAGTTTTGTGTTTGTTTTTGTTTTTGTTTGAGACAGGGTATTGCTCTGTCACCCAGGACAGAGTGCAGTGGCGTGATCTTGGCTCACTGCAACCTCTGACTCCTGGGTTCAAGCAATTCTTGTGCCTCAGCCTCCCAAGTAGCTGGAATTACAGGCGTGCACCAACACACCTGGCTAATTTTTGTATTTTTAGTAGAGAAGGGGTTTTTCCATGTTGGTCAGGCTGGTCTCGAACTCCTGACCTCAAGTGTTCCATCTGCCTCAGCCTCCTAAAGTGC
This sequence comes from Chlorocebus sabaeus, assembly GCF_047675955.1. Classification (NCBI taxonomy): domain Eukaryota; kingdom Metazoa; phylum Chordata; class Mammalia; order Primates; family Cercopithecidae; genus Chlorocebus; species Chlorocebus sabaeus. Next base: position 46,158,407 of record NC_132919.1, read on the forward strand.
TGGGGTTACAGGTATGAGCCACTACACCTGACTAGGAACCAGTTCTTAACAAAAGCATAGCTAAATGACCTCTAGTAATGTCTCACATCTACAGTGAATTCATTTGATCATCATTATCCTTATCCCCAATGACCTTGTGAAGTATTAAGGAAAAACCAGGAGATTTTTATTACAGCAATCACTGCATTCTAGAATTCACACTTTAATGTTCTGAAATCATGATGCTTGTTACAGTCAATATGCATATTTCAGAGTTTCCTTTTTCCCTAAAATTATCTGTTATTTTTCAAAATAATGGCAAGAATGAATATCAATGACACCACCAAGTTTGAGGAAAAGATAGTTTGTATTATCATAATTCTTCTTTCTATCATCATCCTTCGTTTCTATCAAAGCTGAATATAAACGATAGCTTCACCATCCTATCCTTCTCACATTTTGAAACTCCTAAAGTCCCCATAGCAATCTTCTTTTTCTCCTTCATCCACCAAGTGGTCAGGGTAGAAGCTTCGTCTGTAACTAAAATAGGTGATAGACTTTGATGTCACAATTTCAGTGTCAGGAGAATGGCTCTCCATCCCAAGACCTAACTCTCCCACCTACAGGCTGCTACCTGGAGTTGCATATTTAGAGATTTGAAGTAGCCTGCTGTGGTTCAAGAGCGCAAGCCCGAGTAGGGGGAACTGAGCTTTAAATGCCCGTTGCTCCTCTTACCAGCCATATGGCATCAAGCAAGTTACTTAACTACTTGGAATCTCAATATCCTCATCCACGAAATGAAGATATTTATAAACATCTCTTATAGTTGTTACTAGGACTAAATAAGATAACAAATATGGAATGATTGGTGCAGTGCCTGATATATTGTGAGCACTATGCAATTGTTAATGCCATTTAATTTAGTTGGATGCCATTGAAATGAGCATGTGTATACATACAAAAACATATTTTAAATATGTTGGAAGTTAGCTTTGGGAACAAATTTTGTAACAAAGCTCAAAATTATTTGAACTCTACAACTAAAGTGGAACAAACCAAAAAAGTTCAAATTATGAATATTGATCCTTGGTGACTTTTAGTATACCTGAATCAATGTGTGTCTTTATTATTCAATTGCATGAATTATTCAGAATATATTGACAGAACAAACTTGAAATACAGATGTCCAATGAACAATTTCTTGAGGATTTCAAAAAAACTGCTTTAATTGGAGGAAAATCCTTTCTCTTAGAATTAAAATCCCAACACAGAGAGGACTACGGACAAGGAAGGAACTTTATTATTTGAAATAAACAATAATGGTATTTACTGTTGCTGTTGGATTTAATAGTAAAAATAATATAGTTACATTTATTCAGAGCCAGGCAGTGTTCTAAGTTATTTGGAATAGTAATTCATTTCATTAATCATATTAACTCTAAGTGACAGATATTACCCCCATTTTAAAGTTGAAAAATATGAGGAATAGACAGGTTAATAACTTGCCTAAGTTAGAAAGTAGGGTAGAAACAGTCAAAACCTGGCAGTCCAATTCCAGGGTCCACATCTCAACTATTAGGCTATAAGGAGAAATTGTTAGGTCCTAAATATGTGTAAGAAATGTCCCTTGATAGTTCTGTCCATGATATAGTATATTATATTGTAATATTAAAACAGCAGAACTAAAAGATCATGTCTCAGCAACATGTGTTTTTGAGTGCAAAATTGGAAAAGATTAAGAGACTGAAAATGTCCCCTTGAGACCACAAGAAAGAAGAGAGATCAAGAAGGATTGAATGTCACTAACAGAGAATTACATTTTATGATGGGGTGGGTAATGTGTAAAAGAGATCTGTTGACTCAGTGGTCACTATAGTCATAAATGAATGTCTGAATCCCCATTGAGTCACTTTTCCTAGTGGCTGATGGAAATGCACAAACACATACACACACATCCTGGTTAGAGATGGCTAGTCTCTTCTCTTGGTCAATTTTGCAAATTCCTGAATTGCCATTAATTGTGGCATAATCAGTTGCTTCCTTGTCTACTAATAGCTGACAAGTGGTGAAACCAAATTTTGAACCCATTTGTGTCTGTCTTCAAAGATATTTTTAGGAGCCATTATGTTTTGTGAGTTAATTGATTCCCAATCCTAGATCCTCTGAGTAACCGACCCTTTCTAGAAGCTTTAAGTAGACAAAGAAGCAGCTTATGCATTTTATTAAATAAGATAATAAATGCAATAGATATGTTTAATAAGATTAATAATAAGGATGTTTTTAATAAGATAAATAAAATGCAATAGAAGTCATGTATTTTATCTCTTTCCTCTGACTTTTAGTTCCTTTTCTGTAAATTGGAATAATAATATCTATTTCTCAAGTTTATTATCAGGATTAAATATGAAAATCTTTATAAAGCACTTAGTATCTGACACGTTGTAGACAGTGTATTAAAATATGTAGTATTAGTACTGTTTTATTCCCACTACCATTAGACAGTATTGACATGTATTTGTTTGAAACATGACTTCTTTTCAACTAGCTGGTCACTGCTTTATTTCATAAATAATAGTAACCTGGAACTACCAAATTAAACATTTCTTAAACTTAATCCCCAGGAATAACTCTTGACTTCTCAAAAGAAGCCTTATATTGACTATTGTATTTACACTGATTTTTGTTTTTTTTTAAAAAAAGCTCTAAACATCCACTGAGACTGTGGCAGAATGCACACTGTCTTGAACATCATTGGAGTTTGTTTGATAGTATTTGGAAGTCATGATGTAGTTGTGGTACAAATATGAAAGGTGGGCAAACTATAATGCCTCCTACAGGAGTGAATTAAAAATGGTGACATTACGCCAGGCGCAGTGGTGGCTCATGCCTGTAATTTCAGCACTTTGGGAGGCCAAAGTGGGCAGATCACCTGAGGTCAGGAGTTCAAGACCAGCCTGGCCAACATGGTGAAACCCTGTCTCTACTAAAAATAATTTTAAAAAAATATTAGCCAGGTATGGTGGCACACACCTATAAGCTACTCAAAAATCTGAGGCATGAGAATTGCTTGAACCCAGGAGGCAGAGGTTGCAGTGAGACAACATTGCACTATTGCACTATATCCTGGGCAACAGAGTGAGACTCTGTCTTAAAAAATAAAAAAGAAAGAAAGAAAAGAAAAGAAAAGAAAAGAAAAGGCAGTGTTGGTGTTTGCCCATGATTTTAAATATACAGAGATAGAGAAATACATGTGTGTAAGTTGCTTATTTATGTATTCTTTACATCTATCCACTGACAGGGCCTGGGAAAAATGATAATTCAGTAGCAATGAGTACTCTTAATTCAAGATTGTGGTGTCTTCTCTAAATGCAACAAGAACACCTTGAACAACAGATGATTCCAGCACTGGCACAGAGTAAGTACATGATAAACACAGAATATTGTGTTATACCAGAAACTCAGGGAAGTGTTTAAGAAGTAATGGGAACATGTCAAAAGGACATGAAGGCCAGATAGAAGGTCCTCCAGCTGGCCTAAGAGAGGATGATGTGAGAATGAATAATGATAGTAATGGATTATATCCAGTTTAATAAAATATGAAATTATAAGTCCATAAATAGTTAATAAGTTGAAAGTCTGATGAAGAACAAGATATTTACATAATTTCAAAGTGTTTCCCTTAAACTGCTTAGTAATTATAAATTGGAAAAGAGTAAGTTTACATTGGAGCAGCCCAGAAGGTACTACCTTAACTAACTGATCTAATTTAACATTAACAGTAATAGGACAAACAAAAATTGAACACTACTTTAAAGGGTGCAATGAAAGGAACAAGCCTGCCAAAAATGTATGAAGTAAATCTAACTATTTGAAACACTGGAAGAACCCAAATTAAGGGATATTCTACAAAATAATCTACCTGTAATCTTCAAAAGTGTCAGGGTTACAATAATTAAGGAAAGAGTAAGAAAACCTGTTCCAGACTGGAGACTAAAGAGACATGACAATTGAATGCAGTGCCTCATTCTGAACAGGATTCCTCTACCATATAGAACATAGTGGAGATACTTGCCAAATGTGAATGAGGTCTGAGGGTTGGATATAATATAATAATACAATAATGTAATTTTCTGATTCTGACGGTTGGGTTGAGACCCTGTAGGAGAATGACCTTGTTTGCACAAAATGCCTCCCAAAGTATTTAAGAAAAATGGGACATCAAGTTGGCAGCCTATTCTATATTCATTCAGAGAGAATAAAATTCTTTGTACTGTACTTGGTTTTCTGTATATTTATAATTATTACAATACTTAAAAAACCAAAAAGAGATTTTTTAAGTCAATAACATGCTTTTTAAAATAAATAAATTAAAGGAATGGCTGTCTGTGATTGTTAATTTCAGGTATCAACCTGATTAGGTCATGATACTCATATATTCAGTCAAACATTATCCTAGATATGTCTGTGAAGGCATGTTTTAGATAAGATTAGCATTAAGTCAGTAAAGTTTAAGTTAGGCAGATTACCCTATACTGTGGTTGGGCTTTGTCCAATCTGTTAAGGGCTTTAATAGAGAAAAGACTGACCTACCCAGATGAGGCGGGGAGAATTCTGCCAGTAGACTGCCATCACACTCAAAGTGCAACTCTCTCTCTCCCCCTCCTCCATTCTCTCTTTCTCTCTCTCTCTCTATACTCTCTGTACATATATATATAATATATATACACATATGTAATATATAGAGAATATATATGAAAATATATTATATATATAAATTACATATGTTATATATAAATTATGTGTATATGTGTGTGTATATCTGTATACACACTACCTTAATAAAGTGATCTAATTTATCACTAATAGTAATAGAACAAACAAATCAATATATTTTGTTGATTCTGTTTCCCTAATGAACCTCACTAATACATCTGACTTATATACTGCAGTTCTTTTCTGAAATCGTATTATTACACGAGAATTCATACTTCATATTGAATGAACTTTAAAATATGCAAGACAAGATAGAAAGCTGAAATTTTAATATGAATTAGCTCACTGATTAAATATTGACTCCAGTTTTTGTAAAATGTTCTAAGATCCAAACCACACACATTGATGTTTTTAAGATCCAGTTTTTAGGATGCCAGTTTGTCTCCTCTGCTCTGTGGCTATCATACTGAAAGCTTTCCAAGCCTTGGGTGCACCATAGCTGGAGAGTTGGAGAAAAAAGCCTTTGGCCAGGGTTCAGGCATGACACAACTGCTTCACTCTGAGCAGTTCTGTTTTGTATGTTTTCTGTATTCATTTTCTACATAAGATTTCCTTTGACAGAAGAGGTTCAATGCTGAATTTTTAAGAGGTTAGAAAATTACAGCTCTAAAGAACCAGAATTAAACTATTTTAAAATGGCAAAACATCATCACAGAGATGCTCTAAATCATTCTCTCGCTCAGCATCCACCCTCGCAAGTACCACTTTTCATTCTGTCACCATGAAATGTGAGAGTCCCACAGCAGGGCCATCTCCTATCACATAAAGAGAACTTTGTCTTTTTTTTTTTTTTTTTTTTTTTTTTTTTTTTTTTTTTTTTTTGAGACGGAGTCTCGCTCTGTCACCCAGGCTGGAGTACAGTGGCCGGATCTCAGCTCACTGCAAGCTCCGCCTCCCGGGTTTACGCCATTCTCCTGCCTCAGCCTCCCGAGTAGCTGGGACTACAGGCGCCCGCCACCACGCCCGGCTAATTTTTTGTATTTTTTTTCAGTAGAGACGGGGTTTCACCGTGTTAGCCCGGATGGTCTCGATCTCCTGACCTCGAGAACTTTGTCAAAGCTTTCAGAACCTCTTCTCCTAGGAAGGCTAGAGTCTTGTTGTTTGTATGTGCTGAGATCAAATGAAAATCAAAAATCGTGAATAGTGACTGGGAATCTCAATTGTGCAATGGTGTCTAGGTGATCTCTCTTTTTCTCTTGATTCCTTCTCCATAATCCCAGTCATGTACCTCACCAGTTACTTCTTAGATCCTTTCCATATTCTTAACTTGTTGGAGGGGCAATAAACACGATTTTAAACTATCAGGGTCTAAGAAGTCTTCTTAGTTATAGAGGAGGCTTTGGGACATGGATCTAGGGAACGTGAGTACGGCAGTATGGCGGTCTCAGGGTCCTAAAGGAGGTCAGTATGGAGACATTACATCAAGAGGACAGTCCAAAGATCAAGGCAGCCTCACAAATTTGGGAGTCAAGTATCCTGATTAGTGTGTCTTATGAGTGATTTGCCACTTGTGTCAGGATACTGGAAAACATGCTAAGAACATGGAATGCAGAATCTAGCAGTCAGATGGGAGTTAAGGTGGGCATTAGAATGCCAATCAAGTATTTGGAGGTTTTGTTGGGAACCCCGACTCTGGAAAACTGGAAATCAACTCTAGAATATATGACAGTCTATGGACATGGAGAGGTAAAGATCCAGTCTACAGGACTAACCTGACCCAGGAGGTGGGGAACGTGACTGGGTGGGAGCCATGTGTGTATTCATGACTTATTCAACTATGCGGTCTGGTCAGGTTGTCAGTAATAGATTTTGGTAAATCATGAGGGAATGGAAAAGCATATGGAATTCAACAGGTAATGATTTTGCCATCAAATCTCTAGAAAGATCAAGGAGTTGAAAATGTGACTCTATTCAAGTCCTTACCAAACAGCTCAGTCTGAGCCATCAAGGCTGACAATCCTAATTGACTTTCCAACTCAGTGGAGAAAAAGGGTAGAAAACAAAACAGGAGCTAAGTGAGTAGCCTCTGACAACTACTTTTTCCTATAGCATTAGATGTGCAACTAGCTATTAATACTTTTTAGAGCAAGTCTCATTTCTCCAGAGGGATGGGAAACTCTTCAGCAGGGATAGACCATTGCCTTTTTCATTATTAGTGCCTATCACTGAAATCCATAACTAGGAGCCTTCCACTTAATCTTTACTCCCTCCCAAGCAGCAGCATGATCCTGTTATTGTTCTAGTTAAAGATATTTAATGGCTCTCAATCAGTGCACATCTCAGCTTCTCATCCTGGCCTCAGCTGTCCCCTCCCCTTGCATCCTACACTTGAGTCATGCAAACTACTTATAGTTTCCCACGTTCAACAGGCCAGCAATAATTATTTTACTTCACAAGCTCAGATACACAAGAAATATCCTTCTTCTTTGTGCTCTTTACATTAAAATAAATCTAACTTTGCACCCATGTTGCCAGCTTGAAGGCAAATTCAGTCAGTCATTGTGGGCTCTCGTTCCACCCAACTCCTCCTCCTACAGTTCTTTAAAATGTTATGTTAAGCAGAGCATTCAGAGAGACTCCTCTGATGTCCTCCATACTAGTCACCGCTAGTCTCTGTTGATGTGCCCATTGTCCAAGCCAAGGAGGTTTGCAGACCTCCAACTTCCCTGTAGGTTGATTGATTGCTTGATTTATTAGAATTAGAAAAAATTGTTGTGGGGGGTGTGGTACAAAAAATAAATAAGACATACATGAATTCTTCAATAAGTTATGCTTCTTTACTCTCAGTATTCTATTAGGGCAATACTCTCCTTTCTTTCTGGTAATTTTTTTCTCTCCTTCAGAGACCAGCTCAAATATCTCCTTTTCAGTGAAACCGTCCTAGTTTTTTCTCCCTACCTGAATGCATAGCTCCCTCTTCTGGTCCCTCAGCACTTGATACCAACCTTTACCGTAGCATTTACCCAGCTGTCCTGTGTTTTTAATGATCACGTCTCTATTTTGCCCTACACATTGTTCATTTCCCAAAGGTAGAAATTATGTATTTTTTTTATATCCTAGGTCTCTACTAGAATCCATGGAAAGTGATGAATGTCCAGTAATGAATAAATGGAGTTAAAATAAATTTCTCTATACTTATTGATTTTATTTATTTATTTATTTATTTATTTTTTTATTTTTTTTTTTTTGAGATGGAGTCTCATTCTGTTGCCCAGGCTGGAGTGCAGTGGCACGATCTCTGCTCACTGCAACCTCTGCCTCCTAGGTTCAAGCGATTCTCCTGCCTCAGCCTCCTGAGTAGCTGAGACTACAGGCATGCACCACCACACCCAGCTAATTTTTGTATTTTTAGTAGAGATGAGATTTCACCATGTTAGTCAGGATGGTCTCGATCTCCTGACCTCGTCATCCACCTGCCTCGGCCTCCCACAGTGCTGGGATTACAGGTGTGAGCCACCATACCCGGCCTGATTTTATTTCATTTGATCATAAGTGTGTGTGTGTGTGTGTGTGTGTGTGTGTGTGTGTCTGTGTCTGTGTCTGTGTCTGTGTGTTTGGGGCAACCACATACAACATACAATCTAAAGAAACAGTTTTGATTTGTTTTATTTCCAATCTAGGTTAGAGTAGAACCACTATCTAAGAGATAGTCATGAAATACCCTGAAGGACCAGCTCCAACCCAGAGGCAAGCAGCATCTTCCAAATGGGCAGAGCAACTTTCATATAGAAGACACAATTCCTTTCTCATGAAGAACATTTTAATTAATGCTTCCTACCAGGCAACCATCTTCAGCTGGATTGCTCAAAAGGAGACCCTGAGATAAGGATTTGTATGCAAGCAATTTATTTAATAAGTTTGAGGGAAAACTAGTAAGTGAGTAAGGAAAGCAAAAAAGCAAAAGGAAGCAAGAGTGCAATTTCAGGCAAAGCTTCCAAAGCTAAAACTCCACCTGATCTAACAGAGAGACCCCGGAAGTACAGAAGTATAAATTATACCTCAGCACTATCGCAACCTAAGCAAAGAGCTGGGCTTTTAAACCTCCTCACCCATAGGTATTTATTTGGCTAAGGATCATCCCTACAAATGAGTGGGGTGAGGTATAAATTCCCAGGCACTGCCCACTTTTTATACTTGAGGGGCAAAGTGGTTCCAGTAGCCCGAGGGTGGCCTCTGAGGTGGAGCCACTACTATAGGTCATTGACGGCAGAAGCCACCGAAGCCAAGAGAGGCGCCTGAAACAGTAGGAAAGATCTGTTTGGGGATAAACATTGAGTGTTCAATCAAGGAGTCCCACTGCCTTTGAGCCACAGTGCTGGACCTTTTTACACAGGCTCTGAGAGAGAGTTTACGCAGACGTTTATCCCATATCAGCAATCATCCTCTGCCCACAACAGATTTGTGTCAGTGTCATACAAACATAATCATCAAATATCCTAAAGTGGTTATTATTCTTAGACATCAGGTTTTGTACAAAGCCAGAATACATAGCACATTACTTAAGACATATTTGATAGTGGAGAGACAGAGATAAAAATCCAAGAGAAAAAAAAAATCTTCAACAATGTGTTTCTATTTTGCTCATACTTTAAATGAGGAATAATAACATCATTCTGAACTATCATAAGGATTAAAGATATGTAATAATGACCTATGAAAAATACTTGGTAAAACATATGTACTTATTACATGATGGCCCACTGATGGTCTGGTTTTGTTTGGTTTGGTTTGGTTTGGTTTCTGCTTCATTCGCTACAGAAGCGGCATTTAGTGCAGTGATTGTCAGTCTTTTATTAAACAAATGAGTAAATGAACAAATTAATTAAATGATTAACACTACAGACATTCGCCTAGCTTCCAAATACTTAATAAGCACAGATCAATGTACTAGAGAGGATTCAGAATTACATTAAACAGCCCACACTTTGAGGGGCTTATGGTCTAATAAGATGAAATGTTTGGTATTTAGTACAATCGCATGATGAAGGAAGAAGTGTCAGATGTGTTAAGAAATTATTATAGAACCAATGAAAGACATGAGAAGACCAGGATAGAGGCTGGAGATGAGAGATGGCTCAATGGAAAATAAAGGACATTTTAACTGGACATGAGGAAGAAGTTGCATAGCCTTCAATATTCAACAATATTTGAGCTGTTGTTCTGTGACAGCAGTACAAAAATAGACATAACTCCTGTTCTTATGGAGCTTTCATCTCAAACAGAGGGCTAGTGACAAAGATGGGATGAACAGATAAGCTAATAACAAATACATACTAATCAAGTGGCGATAACTGCTATGGAGAAAAATAAAACAGAGAAAGGAATGGAAGAGAAGGCAGCATTTCTGATACATGAACAGGCCAAGGAGAGAGCAAGTCTTGAGGATATCTAGGAGAAAAGCATTTAAACAAGAGGGAGCAATAACACTGAAGACCTGGGAAGAGGAGCAAGTTGTTAGATTTGAGGATTAACAAAGAGGCTAGGGTGGCTGGAATTGAATGGTAGAAGATGTGGTCAGAAGGATGTTGGGGAGATCATAAGGTTGAAGAAATGGAGAAAATGCATTTTAGGTAAAAAAACAAAAAACAAAAACAAAAAAAAAACAAAAAAAAAGGTCACAAAGCACCAAAGCACTGCCGCCTGCATTAAATGTAGGACATGAGCAGGAATATCAAGCCAATCTGTCATGTTATACTGCCACCAGCAAGGGCAGTAGGCCCACTTCACGCCATTTAAAATCTCTTGTAGGAGTAAGGGGTTGTATAGGAGAGTCTGACTTCTCTTCACTAACTTCACTCACTGACAGGCTGTTCTTTCCTAAATCTTTCCTGTCATCTGCATCTTCAGGAAGACTAGCATCCCTGGGCTTGTGACCCAAGTAGGTGGGCATGTTAGATAAGATGGTGACATTTCATTGGCAGTACTGCCTTTATCTTCACCACTTAATGCTGTGTAAGATCTGCATTTTCAGAGAAAAAGAGTTGGTAGGGAACATATTGGCCCATGTTATTTTTGGTGGTTCCATTATTCATCATCCCTAGCTTGCCTCTGCTGACGTGTGTGGCAGCTAAATGGTAGTTTTGAGGGGGTCTTTGTGATGCTTAGGAATGACTTAAAAGCAATGAGGGGACTATGAACTCGGCTATTGGCTAGACTTATTGCCAGCATATGGTATCCAAAGGTACCCAAGTCCCTTTATGATAGCTGGAAGAATTTTGTGTCAGGACACACTGGATTTCATTGGCACAAATGAATTATGCTAACTGTGCCAGGGGTTTCTGAGTTATGGAGATGGACCGGCTGGCCCCACAATTACTTCCTATATATCTCACTTTGGGAGATGTGAATACTTGTACCCAATAATCACTTTCAAGGGAATATGTTCTCTTGTTCATGAAAAGGACCATCTGATAGGATGATAAAGACCTTATAATCTCCCCTGTCATTTCCAACTTGATTTCTCAGGTCTAACTTTGTTTTCAAATCAGAGAGCAAGACATCAAACAAGAAAGTCAGAGTAAGAAAAAGGCTCTAGATACCTAGCCCTAGAAATCAGTAAAAGGAAAACAGCCATTAGCACTAACATGTTACATTAGTATAGGGCTTTGTCATTTACAATGTGTGTGTGTGTGTGTGTGTGTGTGTGTGTGTGTCTGTGTGTTTAACATTAGCTTTATTCCTCTGATTATCACAGTCACTCATCGGGATATGTGTCAGCCAGAAAGCACTACCATTTTAAAGATAAAAAGCAAACAAATATATAAACCATTAAACGAAAAGAAAATCTGAGGTCTAGTGGTACCATGAGTATTTCACCAAAGGTGAAAACTGGCAAAACCAAGTTCTGTCACTTTAATACTGACCACGAAATGTGCTAGAGAGATTGTCTAGTAATGGCCTGCTCTGCTTGTCTGTAAACATATTGAGACACAGAGATGCACCATCTAGTTCCCTTCAGGGAAAAATTTGTTTGCCTGCTGTGGGGAGTCCAGTCAACAGACAGCTTCCTCCTGTGAGCACCTCAAGGCTCTGCCTTACCTGCAGAAAGCCATCCTGCCAAGATGATATTCTTGCTAGGTCAACCCAGCATATCATGACTGAGTGAAGCAAAAGTGTAAATGTCAACTCTAGAACTCCCCATTGGGTTTGTTTTTGTCAAGCCTGCATTACAATTTGACTTTTCCCTCTACCAAACCCCACCTTTTCTTTCACAGGTGTTAATCCATAATAATAAGCATTTGCACCCAAAATTCTAGTGGCTGTTTCCTTTGAACCCAACTTATAGTGGTCATTACGATGAGTAAACCCCTAAAATGGTGGTAAGATGGGATTTTGGAGGCAAATTGCTCACACCTGGCAGATAATGAGCCCCCCCACCCTCCCCATTGCTGGTAGCAGATAAAGCACAGACAACCTCCAGCGCAAAGTGATGGTCCAATTTTTAAGATTTTCACCAGCGCTAAATTGAAATGGTGCATTGGTGGAAGAATATAATTAGCTGTCATTTAAAAGACATGAAGAAATTAGGAGCTCTAAAAATAACAGTATTGAATACTATTGCGAAACTATTGTGAAGCATGATTGATGTGCTCCAGAAATATAACGAACTAATTATGGCCAATAACAAGCAATTGAAAGTCAGGGGCAAATGCCAGTGGGTCTCTTTGTTTTCATGCAATTAAGCTCTAATCTTCAGTGGGAGTATGGATAAATCTAAGTTAAGACTTGATAAGGCCAGTGTCTGAATTTCAAAGAAAGTTAAACACAATTAAATCAGATCTGTTAAGCCAAGGTCAGGACCTAGATCAGAAAAACCTAAATGAAAATATCTGGGTGGAAGCCACCAAAAATTGTAATTGCCCAGACTTTTCTGAGCCTTCTGTGTTTGCAGAAGTGCTTCAGCTTTCCCCAATAAGAGTGGGCACTACATCCCTCCAAGTGGGAAGAAAATGCCAGGCATCTCTCTCACAAGAGAACAGATGCATTCCTCTGGACTTTTCCTCTACCTGTAGGCCTGTACCTAAAGGTTAAATCATAGCATAACCAAACTGGAAACATGCTGGGTCTGATATGGCAGGAAAGAGACTATATGCCTAATGAGCTGCACAACCTGGCTTGCAAGTGCTTATGGAACAGGATCCTCAGGATACTTAAACAAAGGTACTAAGAACATGCAATTTGATAAGAGAGACTTCATTGATTTTGAAGCATTCTCCTGATATAAAGAATCTGACAGCTGGCAAGGATCCCAAGAAATAGTGCAACATGCATAAACATTTTAAAAATTCTTGGACACAGGATATGTGTTGACATTGAGACTCTGAGACCTAAAACATTATCATGGCCATAAAATTAAAGTGAAGATAGATAGGACTCAGGTAATAAATGGAGTCCTAGACAATATCAAGTTTATAGTGTTCATTTCACCAGTTCATGTATGTAAAATTGAAATTAGCATCATTGAAAATTAGCATACTCCCCACAGTGGAATCATGGTCTGTGGGAAAACACTATCATGTGGAGGTCTAGTGGAAACCTTGAAACATGCCCATCCCAAGGCAAAATAGTGAACTCAAAGCAATATAGCATCCTGGCAAGCAGAGAATGGCAAAGATTGGTGCCACCATTAAAGATCTGAAGGAGGCAGAGGCAGAGGTAGTTGTCCCCATCATGTCTCCATTTGATTCTCTAGTGTGGACGCTGCAGAAACCAGATGCAATCTCAATGATGATTACAGACTACTGCAAGCGCAATCAAATAGTATCTCCAATCACCGTGACAATGCCAGCGGTGGTATCTTTATTACAGAAAACAGAGTTTTCTTGTTTGTTGGTTGCTGGACACAGGAGCTCAAAGTGTCCAGGTAGTAGCTATAGGTTATAATTAAATGGGACTCTTTTTAACAAGCATGTTCACATACCCTATGAAAGAGGCAGAGAAGATTTTATTATTTCACCCACTTGTAAACTAAGACAAGATGCTAAAATGTAAGTCTTCTAATTACACATTCATACTTTTCCCCTCAGTTCCTGAAGCACACAAATTAAACACAATAGGTACTATACCTGCCTACAAAGACACACAAACACAAAAAAGACCAATAAATATTTTAATATCATGCTAAATACCCACATTTTCATGCAAATCATAGCAGTATTTTAGATGAAATTTTATTTTTTGACAATATTTAATAATTTTGCTTAAAATAATATTGTTAGACTAATATTTGGTAATGAGATGCATTTTGAAGTTTTTCATTTTGAAGATTTTAAGTTTTTCATTTAATTAATCCTTCAGGCTGTAGTAATAAGTTATTTGCAAACTTGCAAGTAAATCATTTCTGCCAACAATTAATGGAGAATAAATAAATACAATCCATTTTTCTGTATTTACACTTTATATTTTTTCATTAAACATGAAAGTATTAGTTGCTTAGATTTTCTAGTGCTAAAAAATGTTAACATTAGATTCTACAGTTTATACTAATTTGAATTTAAAATTTCTCTTATTAAAGAGGTAGAGAGAATATAGTCTAAAAATAGACCCAAGACAAAAGGGGCATTTAGTATACCCCATCTTTTATTAACAATGACATTTCAAATTACTGGAGGAAAAGATAGATTATTTGGCATATGGTGTCAAGGCAAATAGCCACTTAGGAAAACATAAAGCTGAATAATGCTCCTTAGAGAATAACAAGATAAACCAAAAATTTAAATGTGAAACGTGTCTATTTTTATAATCGAAAGTTTTACTTTATATGTTTAGAAAATATTAACTTCATTCTATGACAAACATTGTCCTAAGTGCTGATACTGACATAATGAACAAAAGAAATTTGAGTTTACCAATTTAACATCCAGTAGGAAAGGGAGCAATTAAAAATAACTACACAGGTATTTGTGCAATGATAGATAAACCAATGAGTGAGAATACCAACTGCAGAAAAAAGACACAAGAAAATAAATAGCAAACATTGTATCAGAACTAAATGAAATAGAAACCAAAATAAAAATAAAAATAATCAACAAAACAAGAAGTTGGTTGTTTGAAAAGATAAACAAAATTGAAAACCACTAGCTAAAATAACAAGACCCAAGTTAACAAAATCAAAAATAAAAATGGAGACATTGTAACTTACACCACAGAAATACAAAATATCATCAGAGACTCTCATGAATAACTATACACTAACAAACGAGAAACCTAAAGGAAACAGATAAGTTCCTGGAGACATGCAGCCTCTCATGATTGAAGCAGGAAGAAATGGAAAACCTGAACAGAACAATAATGAGTAGCAAGACTGAATCAGTAATAAAAAATCTCACAACACACACAGACACACACATACAAAAGCCCAGGACCAGGTGGATTCACAGCTAAATTCTACAAAACATACAGAAAAGAATTGGCACCAATCCTCCTTAAACACTTTCAAAAAATGGAGGAGAGAATCCTTCCTAACTTTTCTTTAAAGCCAGTATCAGCCTAACACCAAATTATCACCCTAATAGCAGGCAAGGACAAAACAAGAAAAGAAAACTACAGACAAATATCCCTGATGAACATATATACAAAAATTCTCAAAAAAATTAGCAAACCAAATCCAACAGTACATAAAAAGATAATATAACAAAATTGAGAATACTATGCAGCCATAAAAAACGATGAGTTTGAGTCCTTTGTAGGGACATGGATGCAGCTGGAAACCATCATTCTCAGTAAACTATCCCAAGAACAGAAAACCAAACACCGCATGTTCTTACTCATAGGTGGGAACTGAACAATGAGATCACTTGGACTCAGGAAGGGGAACATCACACACCAGGGCCTATCTGGGGGGATGGGGGTTAGGGATTGCATTGGGAGTTATACCTGATGTAAATGACGAGTTGATGGGTGCTGACGAGTTGATGGGTGCAGCACACCAACATGGCACAAGTATACATGTGTAACAAACCTGCACGTTATGCACATGTACCCTAGAACTTAAAGTATAATAATAATAATTTTAAAAAAAAATTGAGTGGGTTTTATCCCAAGGGTGCAAGGATGGTTCAACCTATATAAATCAATAAATGTAATTCACCATTTAAACAGAATTAAAAATAAAAACCACATGATCATCTCAACAGAGGCAGAAACCACATGATGATCTCAATAGATACAGAAAAAGCATTTGATAAAATTCAGCATCCTTTCATGAAACCCTCAACAAAGTATGTATAGAAGCAACATACCTCAAAACAATACAAGTCATATACAATAAACCCCCAGCCAACATCATACTGAACAGGGGAAAGCTGAAAGCATTCCCTCCAAGATCTGGAACAACAGAAAGATGTCTACTCTCCCCACTCATTCAACATAGTCCTGGAAGTCCTAGTAAGAGCAATCAGGCAAGAGAGAGAAAAAAAAAAAATGGTATCCAAACTGGAAGAGAAGTCAAATCGTCCCTCATTGCTGATTATATGATCTAATACCTAGTAGAACACCCTAAAGAATTATCCAAAAATCTCCTGGATTTGATAAATAAATTCAGTAAAGTTTCAGGATACAATATTAATGTACAAAAGTTAGTAGCATTGTTATACACCAATAACCATCAAGCTGAGAACTAAATCAAGAAGTCAATCCCATTTACGATAGCTACAAAAAATACCTAGGAATAAATTTAACCAAAGAGGTGAACAATCTCTACAAGAAAAAACAAACAAGCAAACTAACAAACAAAACCACTGGTGAAAGAAATTATAGGAAACACAAACAAATGGAAAAACAACCTATGCTCGTGGATTGGAATAATTAATGTTATTTAAATGACCATACCTCCCAAAGGAATCTACAGATTCAATGCAATTTCCATCAAAATGCCAATGACCTTTTTTCACAGAATTAGAAATTACAATGCAAATATTCATATGGAACCAAAAAAAGAGCCTAAATAGCTAAAACAATCCTATGAAAAAGAGTAAATCTGAAGGCATTGCATTACCTGAATTCTAATTATACTTCAAAGCTATAGTAACCAAAATATCGTGGTATTGGTATAAAAATAGACACATAGATGCATGGAACAGAATAGAGAACCCAGAAATAAAGGCACATATTTATTGACTACATGGATCTGATCTTTGATAAAATCGACAAAAACATACACTGAGGAAAGACCTATTCAATAAACGGTGCTGGGAAAATTGGATTGTCATATGCAGAAAAGTGAAACTGAATTCCTATCTCTCACCTTATACAAAAGTAACTCAAGATAGATTAAAGATTTAAATGTAAAACTTGAAATTATAAAAATATTAGAAGAAAACCTATACAAACTGATATGATTAGGCTTTGTAACCACACCCAAATCTCATCATGGATTGAAATCCCCATAATCCCATAATCCCTACATGTGTCAAGGGAGAGACCAGGTAGAGGTAATTGAATCATGGGGGTGGTTTCCCCTATGATGTTCTCATGATAGTGAGTGAGTTCTCAGGATATGTGATGGTTTTATAAGGGATTTTTCCTCCTTTGCTCAGCACTTCTTCCTATCACCCTGTGAAGAAGGTGCCTTGCTTCCCTTTCACCTTCTGCCATAATTGTAAATTTCCTGAGGCCTCCTCACCCATGCTGAGCTGTGAATCAATTAAACCTCTTCCCTTTATAAATTACCCAATGTCAGGCAGTTCTTTGTAGCAGTATGAAAACAGAGTAATACACAAATTTTTTTTTTTTTTTTTTTTTTTTTTTTTGAGAGGGAGTCTTGCTCTATCGCCCAGGCTGGAGTGCAGTGGCGTGATCTCAGCTCACTGCAAGCTCCACCTCCTGGGTTCACGCCATTCTCCTGCCTCAGCCTCCTGAGTAGCTGGGACTACAGGGGCCCGCCACCGCGCCCAGCTACTTTTTTGTATTTTTTAATAGAGACAGGGTTTCACCGTGGTCTCGATCTCCTGACCTTGTGATCCACCCGCCTCGGCCTCCCAAAGTGCAGGCGTGAGCCACCGCGCCCGGCTCACAAAGTATTATAGATATTGACCTAGGCAAATGATTCATGACTAAGACTTCAAAAGCAAATGCAATAAAAAATAGACAAATGGGACTTAATTAAACTAAAAAGATTATGCACAGCAAAAGAAATAATCAACAGAGTGAATAGACAAAGTACAGAATGAGAGAAAATATTTGGAAACTATGCATCCTTCAAAGGACTAATATCCAGAACCTGCAAGAAAGTCAAGCAACTCAACAACAACAACAATAAACAAACAACCCTATTTAAAAGTAGGCAAAGGGCAGAAACAGATATTTCTTAAAATAATACATACAAATGGCCAACAGGCATATAAAAAATGCTCAACGTCACTAATTCAGAGAAATGAAAATTAAAATGGCAATGTACTATCACCATTTTAATTACACCAGTTAGAGTGTCTATTTTAAAAAGTCAAAAAATAAGAGTTGTTGGTGAAGATATGGAGAAAAGGGAATGCTCTTAGGCTGTGGATGGGAATTTAAATTGGTACAACATCTATGACAAACAGAATGGAGATTTCTCAAAGAACTAAACATGGAATTAACATTCAACCCAGCAATCTCACTACTGGGTATCTACACAAAGGAAAAGAAATAATTAAGAAATCATTATATCAAAAAGATAGTTGCATTTGTGTTTATCACAGCACTATTCACAATAGCAAAACTATGGAATCTTACTCCATTAATGGATGACTGGATACATGTCACAAAATGTGAATGAATAGATATACCAGGGTATGTATACCTAACACATACTTAAAAAACACTTCTAGATATTGACTTAGGCAAAGAATTAGAAGAAAACCTAAAAAAGCTCTTTTAGATACTTTTTTTTTTTACAATGGTGTGTATATACCTACAAAATGTCATTATCTAGAAGAGTTCTTTTAGGTATGTATGTATACACATACATCATATATTATTTATATTTATATATTATGAAAATGTATATTATGACATATATGCATATATTATATATCATATGCATCATATATAATATGTATTATAAATATATTATTGTATATACACATCTAGATCTTATATGGGTATATAATATATAACATACACATAAATATATACATATTTATATATTACATATACATATTATATATACATTGTTTAGTATATATTGTATATACATTATAATTATATATACACATATAAAACCTACACATGTAATATTTATGTGCATATATAATGTATATTTAATATATACACATAAATATATATCTTTATGTCTATATATTTTATCTATATTTTATATACTTGCTTACTATATAAAATACATATTATAGGTGTATGTGTATTTTATGTTATGTAATATTCCATGGTATATATATATTTTAGACATATATATCATATGATATGATATGGAGCACGTCTTCTTACTACCCTGTGAAGAGGCTGCCCTGCTTCCCTTTCACCTTCTGCCATAATTGTAAGTTTCCTGAGGCCTCCCCACCCATGCTGAACTGTGAATCAATTGAACCTCATATATCATATGATATTACATATCATATGATATGATATATATGTCTAAAATATATATACACCATGGAATACTATTCATCCATAGAAAAAAATAAAATCATGTATTTTGCAGCAACATAGATGGAACTGGAGGCCATTATCTTAAGTGAAACTATTCAGAAACAGTCAAATACCACTGGTTTTCACTTATAACTGGGAGTTAAATAATGTGTACACATGGAGATAGACAGTGGAATAATAGACACTGGAGACTTGGAAGGGTAAGATAGTGTGGTGTGGTGAGGAATGAGAAATTACTTAATGAGTACAATGTACACTATTCAGGTGTTGGTTACATTAAAAGCTCAGACTTCACCACTACACAATATAGCCATGCAACAAAACTGCACTTATAGCCACTAAATTTTTACAAATAAAATAAATAAATAAAACAATAATTAAAATTAGCAACTTTGGCTGGGCAAAAGACACAGTTCAGAGAATGAGAAGACAAGCCACAGAATAAAAGAAAATATTTGTAAATCCTATTTCTTACAAATAACTTGTATTCTAAATAAAGGACTCTCAAAACTGAAAAATAAAAAATAAAAAAGCCCAAGTTTAAAAACAGGCAAATTTTCTCAATAGAAACTTTACTCAAATATATATACAGGTAGCAAACAATATATGAAAAGATTCTCAAATAATATAGGACAAAATGCTCAATAGTGTTAGTCATTAGAGAAAATTAAGTTAAAACATCAATGACATACCACTGACACCACTTACAATGACTAAAAAAGAAAATGGCAATACCTAGGCAAGGGTACTGGAACTCTCATGCATTACTGGTAGAAATGTAAATTGGTACAGCCTTCTGTAAAAAACATTTGGCAGTTTCTTACAAAGTTAAATACACTCACTAGGTGATCCAGCTAATAAACATGTGAGTATTTGTCCAAAAGAAATGAAAACTTACATTCACACAAAACGTGCACACAAAGGTTTATATTATAGCAGCTCTATTACCAATAGCAAAGCTTGGAAACAATATCCATGTCCTTCCACTGGTAAATGCATGACCAAATTATGATACAAAGGAGTAGTACTTATTCACTGAAAAATCAAATTTTGTTGATTTTATAAAACAACATAAGTGAATCTCAAATGCATTTTGATAAGTAAAAGAAGCTAAACCAAAAATGCTACATATTGTATGATTCCATTTATATGTCAAATCAGTAAGAAAAAGATAAACATAACATTTATTTTATTTATTTTTTTCCTTAGAAAGAAACATTTACTGGGGACTTAGGAATAGAAGCTATGTCTGTGTCCTGGGCAGCAGCAAGACAAGATGGTGGATCTTCACACCATCACCCCCTCAGACCAGAGATATAGACTGTGTGGGAGGGACACAGGTGCTTCAGAGGGAATGGGTATGAATTTGCTCTAAGGGCACGATTTATGTTAAGTATGTGCTCTTACACAAGGAATAATAGATAATCTGGAAATCTTAGAGGTATTCCCAGAGCTGGGGTTCATCCAAAGCCAATCTGTTGGATTAGCATCCAAGATGGAGTCCCTTTGGCTTCCACACTCCACCTCCACCCACACTCCAATTTGGTTCTTTCAATCTCACATGCCCTCCTCTTCTGTGATGGTCCCTGAGCCTTTAAGAGGGGTGCCTGATATGGTAGAGGTTAAGCAGCAGTGCACTGGCAATGGAAAACCTATCAGGCCAGTGAAATTCCAAATGCAGTAGATTTAAAGGCTGTTGAATCATCTCTAGTCTTCAAAATATCATGACTTTGGTTTTCACAGAAGTAAGACAATGAGAGTCACATAACATGAACAATTTGAATAGCAGAAAAATAATATACACAACGATTACAATCAAAAGAAAATTTGCATGCCAGAACAACAACAAAGAACCTATTCCATTAAGGAACCAACTGAAATTATAATGAAGAAAATTAAAACCTGGTTCTTTTTAAAAGACTACCTGTAGCCAAGAAATAACTCAGGGTTAGCCCAAATTGTGGGCAAATAATCAAAACTCAAAACAATGGGCAGAGCTAGATTCTAAATTTTTCTCCCTTCAGGTTCCCCATTTCTACCAAGAATAGATCACAGTAGGACCAATTTATTTGCAAATTAAATTTTAGTCTCATTATAATTTGCCTGATTTTTGCATCAAGTATAGCAAGAATAGCAGTCAGCCATATAGGCTCCTTTTAAGGGGGCTTTATTAGAACTTTTAGAAGGAATTCAAGATTTGACTTTTTAAATGTCTTGAGGCCAGAAGCCAAGCCAAGTATCCACCATTAGACTATGCTTATAACACCCGTACAAATCCCTCTCTTCTCAACGTCCCCAAATATCTTGAAGCTCCAGGGCCTGTAGAAAGTGATAATCTTTACTTACCACACATGTCAGGAATCTTGAAGGGAACCATTGAGACGATGTACAAGGCCAGTCTTTCCAAGGGGCTTTTTATCAGCTCTGTAAAGTCAACCTCAAGTTCTCCACACAATCTGGCCATATCTGAAAATGTGTCATTTCAGTCAAAGCCTTGGTAAAATAACCAATGTCTCCAATTGCACCCTGTAACAAAGGAAAACATATTCTGACTGAGCTTGTGCGAATAACTATATTGATATAAAATAAGAAGACTCACAAATAGTTTCCAAATTTTGGAACTTAGGTAAAGAGAAAGGTAAATTTTGCTCACAAAAATATACTTAACTTAATTTTTGTAAGATATAAATAGCTCAAAATAAAAAGTTTTTTCTTGACTCATCTTCAATCAGAATAGCAGTCTTCCAGACAGAATGTAGTTTGTTCACCTTGGAACTGCCATTTACAAGCCACTCAACTCTTTGTCAGTCAGGTGAGAGCTATTTATTGGACACTACATAATCCGACAGCTCTTCACAGTTCCAGAATCAGTCCTAGGGAAAAAAGAGGCTTCCTGCCCATAAGTATCACCTCCTTGCATTCCCCAGGTAGCCAAATCCATTATAAACTATTTCCATTTTATCGTGGGACTCTTTTGGGCACCCCATTCCATTAGGGTAGCTTCAGTTAACATCACATAGCAAGGCAGTAAATACCTCTGAAGTAGAAATTCTCTTGTCCAAAGTCTCAGTATTTGTCACTGTGAGGTGCTCACAGGCTTTTGCCATAAACCCCTGTAAATGCTCCATAAAGGTCTACCAAGTGGAGAATTCCTCCTTACCAGCACTCCATCGCCCACTCTACACTATGTGGGCCAGGCAATCTTACTAGTTCCCATTTAGCATGTCCACTTAACATTGTAATATTGCTCAAAGAGTAGATTTACATGTCTTCTGTTTTATAGTACTGTTATAGGAGTTATTAATAAATTATTTTAGGCAGATAGGAAAAGGGGTTTTTGTAATTTTTTTTTTCCTTTAAAGCAGTTCTAGAAACATTTCTCATCTAGCAGAAAAGCCCTGACTCTTAGAGCCCCGCCAGCACGCTTTAATATGCAAACGCTGGCCATTAGAATCTGGGTCCACCCAAACATGGCGATTCCCCTCATCTTCTTCTTGTCCCCACATGTGCCTGGCAACATGGCCGCCACCATGTATCCCTACATGTGTAGAACATCATGGCGTCCTGCACTTGCATATTCAAAGGTTAGGGTTGTAGCAGGACAAGCCACAGACAAAACCCCTCAGACACTGAGTTAAAGAAGGAAGGGCTTTATTCGGCTGGGAGCTTCGGCAAGACTCACATCTCCAACAACCGAGCTCCCCGAGTGAGCAATTCCTGTCCCTTTTAAGGTGTTACAACTCTAAGAGGGTCCACATGAGGGTCATGATCGATTGAGCAAGGAGAGGTAAACCACTGGGAGCTGCATGCACAGGTAATCAGAACAGAACAGAACAGGACAGGGATTTTCACAATGCTTTTCCACACAGTGTCTGGAATCTATAGATAACATAACAGGTTAGGTCAGGGGTTGATCTTTAACCAGGGCCAGGGCACAGCACTGGGCTGTCTGCCTGTGGATTTCATTTCTGCCTTTTAGTTTTCTTTCTTTGGAGGCAGAAATTGGGCATAAGACAATATGAGGGATGGTCTCCTCCCTTAGGGTGGGAGGGCCAGTTTTTCTGCGGGCTACTTGAATGACATACCTAGTCAAACCAATCCCCTGGGCCCTATGCAAATCAGACACCACCTCCTCCAGTCTTCTCATATAACTGGCTGTTTTCCACCACACTGGGGGTTCCCTCTTTCGGCTTGGAGCCCCCCTCCCTCCTTCTCTGTACAGGGGGAGTCTCTTCCTTCTTTCTTGCCTGTTAAATTTGCCACTCCTTAAAACCACTCCACATGTGTCTTGTGTCATTTTATTCACACCAACACAAGACCAAGGACTCTGGTGTTCCTCCAGTCATCAGAGCCAAATCAGTAGTAGGTAGGAGAAATACCCCCAGGTCAGATACAATATTCATTTTCATAAAACATTTAGGTAAAGATGTACAAACTATCTTACATAAAGCATCATAACAATTGTTAAAAAAGAAAACTAGGTAAAGGGCATACATGTATGAGGGAATGTCAGTGCCCATAAATATATGAAAAATTGGTCAACCATATTAACTATCAGAAAATACAAACCAAAACAGAAAAAGGTTGTAATTTGTGTTTATCAGATTGGAAAGGTATTTTAAAAGACTTAAAATATCCAATGTTGATTACAAAACAGTGTGGAGAAATGGACAGTCTGTGCTGCTAAGGAGAGTGTACCACTTTTCTGGTGGGCAGCGTAGCAATATGCAGCAACATCTTAAACTGCAAACCTATAGACCTAAAAATGACACTGCCCCAGGGGAAAAAAAAAAAGTATATTAAGGAGATGATCACATAGGTTTGCAAAAACATAAACACATAGGTAATCAATGCAGTATTATCCATAATGGTGAAAATTCAACAGAAAACATAAATATGCACCAATTGGACACTGTTTAAAGATTTTATTGTATTAAATACATAGCAACAATGGACTATCAGTCATTTCCAGCACTAATATTTCCTAGTTCTGAATTCCAGTAACCTGATTTACATTTGACATTCAATTTTGAAAGCATTTCAGGACCGAGGAGGTACCCATCACTGCACCAAGTGCTCAGGTTACCAAGATGAATAAGGCACAAACCAAAACTTTCAAGATCTCATGATTTAATAGAGCCAGACTTGTAAATTAACAACTTAAAAAGCCATAAGTGCATATGATAAAGCAATTTATAAGTTTCTAAGGGAATACAAAGGAGGAACACTTAATTCAGACTCTAATTAAAAGTCATACTTGCCAGAGAGTTGATACATTTCCTATTTTCCACTAATAATTTGTTCAACATAACACAGAAGCAAGTTTATGTGCCAGCATTTGAGCATGTGTCTGCCTGAGGGTAGATCCTTCAGAGTTTTCTGTTACTTCTCCTATGGTTGAGATCAGGGCTATCCACAGAGAAGCTTAAATTCTTGGGGCTATAATAAAGAGTGAGGTCTTTGACCAGCACAATGTACTGGCACAGAGCCTTTGAAGCGTACATTGAATATAGATTCTCAATGGATGCTTGTTGGTTTGGTGAATTTCTAAAATCTTTCAAAAGAGGTTTGCGTAAGATATGCCAAAGCAAAGTGTCAAGCCTTTCTCCAGTATTGGCAAAAATAAACTTCCCTTGATGGGTATATATCAGATATAGCTATAGAACAATAAAAATTGAAGGTGAAAAGTTTTAAGCCTAATTACCTCTTTGTTATTATAAATATTGGGCCACACAGGTAACTAGTTTGCTCTCTGGAAAATCTGAACCCCCAAAGACTATCCGGAGAAAGTTTTGGTATGAATCATACTAATTTATCACTGGCTGCCATACCTAATAAGAACTTTAAATTTGTATCTCACTCTCTCTAGAAAAAAATAAAAAATAAATGAAAGTAAAAAATTAATAATGAAACTACTTATAGCAGTAAGTTTAAGGATAAATCACTAATTAGACTTTTAGGAAGGAGAGAAGGGAAGAAGCAATTAATGTATTTTTTCTTCTGTAGAACAATGCATAGGTAATAGCCTATTGTGTGCATGAATTGCAGCCTAGCTGCAAAAATGCTGTATAATTTTAACATTCAACTGGCTTTTCTTAATCAATCTCATTGATGGTCTTTCCAAGGATAAAGAATGGAAGCTTGACTTCTTTAACTTAAAGAAAATATAAGGTCTCATTCTGAGTTTCTCCGTTTCTTTGTTATGATGCTTTAATGCCACCAGTATAATTGATTCTCTCTTTCTCCTCAAGTCGAAGGCTCATTTTGATTCTAGCATGATAGCATCTGCTTCTCTGAAGCTGTGATGAATGAGGTATATGTACTTCTCTAACTCTTCACTTTTATGTCCAAAAGATGTGCTGCAAGAAGAGAATTGCTGGTTGTCAGAATTAGAGGCACATCTTTCTACACTGGTGAAATATTTCCTGACCATTTCTGGCACAAATAGAGAACAAGCAAAACAGTCATCATAAAACCCTGAGGGAGTAGGCAAAAATCCCTTGCAGGCTTGCCTAGAAAAATCTATATCAGAATCTAAGAAATGCATCAATTGCAATGGTATAGAGATAAGCATTTTTAAGCAATTTTGTTCAAGTGCCTGTTAGCCACCCCAACTTTCAAAGAATATTTGAAACTTTGAATTCTCACTATAGCTAAAAAATGTATTAGGCACATTGCATATATTATTATTAATTGCTACAATATCCTAGAAAATCACTTCATTAATTTCCTTTCCAAATGAGAACAATGGACTCCCACAGTTTAATTAGCAGTTAGTTCCAAGACCACCAAGCTTGTAGGTATTTAAACTGAGATTTGAACCGAGGTCCATCTGTCTTCAAAGTCCAAGCTCAACCAAACTATCTAATGGACAAAAATGTGGGTGAACCCAAAATATATTCTGTAACACTTGGCTGGGTCTTGAAAACAAAACTATTGTGAACCTCTCTATTCCACTGCCTCTCACACCAGTGAAAAAATGCTGTTTTCCTCCTCTCATCAAGAAAAAAGGCTGGGCACCCAGTTGCTCATGCCTGTAATCCCACCTCTTTGGGAGGCAAAGGCAGGTGGACTGCTTGAGCTTAGGAGTTCAAGACAAGCCTGGGCAACATGGTGAAACACTATCTCTACAAAAAATAAAAAATTAGTGGCACTTGCCTATAGCCCCAGCTACCTGGGGGGCTGAAGTGGGAGGATGGCTTGAGCTCAGGAGGCAGAGATTGCAGTGAGTCGAGATTGCGCCATTGCACTCCAGCCTGGGTGACTGAAGCGAAACCCTGCCTCAAAAAAAAAAGAAAAGAAAAAAGAAAGACCATAAATAATTATTTTTAGTATTTTTGCTGAACTCTAATGGGATATAAATCATGTAAATACTGTGACACTTAATTTGACCTGGTTTTAAAAGATTTTTTAATAGACTTGGCACGTTGTTAAGGTTATTTTTACCTATTTGCTAATATAATTTAGATTCATTGCTAGCAAGAAAATGGTAAGATGACCAGTGGTAAAAATGCATGGTTCCTTATTATTCAAGATAGTGGCTTTCACATCTAACTCTCCGCTAAGACAATACTTTATACTTCTGATACTTTGCGTAGATGTTGCATGTTATCAAAATTTAGTTTTCTTTATCTTTCTGTCTCTCCTTGAGTTTGTCAATTTTTTTAACTTTATCTCATTATGGGCCTACCAAGTACCAAGAAACTTTCATATTTTCTCATTTCATCTCCAATAAGAAAGAACTGTTATGTCTATTTCTACTGCATGTTTAAGATCACATAGACAATATGAGAAGAGCCTAAGATTTAACTCCAAATGTTTCTGACTTAAAAGCCAATGAATTTTCAATAGGACAATGATGAATCTCTATTATCCTTTCTTGGTCTCATTCCCTTTATTTCTCTGTATAACCCCGTTTAATTGAATATTATTATATTGTTCCTCTGGTCAAAGAAATAACTGTACCTGTATTTCTTCCATTTCTATTTCTTTTCACCTCTGTATTCTATATTCTACCTGCACTAAACAACCCTCAGGACCAACTCTCCATGTCTAGAGGTATAGTATTCATTCATTCATTTATTCATCAATTCAATCGATCAATCATTATTCCCTTCATTAACAATTCAACAAATATTTGTGAACCATCTATTATGCACCAGGCCCCTTGATGAAAATCACAAATATAAAGAATAAGGTAACATATCCCTTCTACAAAATACCTCATAGTCAACCAAGCTAAACATGCTGTGATGAAAAATGTAACCAGCTCTAAATATACAAAGCTAAGGAAACATAAAGGCAGGGAATTCCGTCTTATAGATAAAGGGAAGTTTATCTATATTTTTTTCCAAAAGTGAAAACCATAATTGTATATATTATTTGAATTCTGAAGTTTTAAAAATCTAACTTATGCATATTTTCTTATGAGAGTACATATTACTTAAAATATTATTTTAATATCTATGTAATAATTAATGTGTAAGCTTATGGTTTATTTTTTAAATTATATTATTATTGATTGTATTGTTTCCTTTTTTATTAAACTAATAATGTTGCAATAATTTATCCACACTTTTTATTATACTTGTAAGATAGATACCTAGAAGTGGTATTGAAAAAATTCAGGTACCTTCAATACATTTTGCTAAAGTGCTTTTCAGAAGCATTTCAAGCACACATGCCCAATAGAAGTCTACAGAGTGGCCACCTCACAGCACTCACCCTAGTATTAATACAAAAATTTTTAAAATTCTATTTAATACATTAAAAAGAATACTTTATTGCTACATGTACTTGCATTAATTTAATTACTAGCAAAGTTAAAAATATTCCCATATAGCTATTGGTTATTTAAATTTCTTTAGCTTACTTTTTGTTCAATGAATCATTAATGTTTCTCACACTGATTTATCAAAAATATCTTAATGAAATGTTAATTTTTATTAGGATTATTGTATTATTTGGCATTGTATATTACATATTATAGAGTATTTTTCATTAAATCAAATATTCGCACAATACTGGTTAAAAGACTACTGGCTCCAGGTGATAGACTGAGCACACAATGTTTTTCTCCCTCTCTTGTGAGTTCCCATTAAAATGATGATACAGAAGTAAAAGGGAAAATAAAATCAGAACAAAAAGAACACAAGGGGAGCATTAGCAGAGTAGAGACTTCAGCAGATTTTTGGATATTAAAAAGAGAGGGAGGCATATTGATAATTGAAACAAAATGGGGGAAACCAAAGCCGAGAAAAGCAAGAGAGAAGTTAAGCAGAAGACGAATCTCATCTTTCTAGGAGACCTTCAGGAAGGATCCTGAGGAAGAGGTGAATGATGGAAGTGAAGGGGAAGGCTAAGTCTGTTCATGGAAGACCCTTGATAGCCACCCCTAGTCCCTGCTCCATGCCTGTCTACAGTAAAAGACAGTCTGATGCTGATGTACAGGCAAACAAACAAAAACAGAAATAAACCTACTTAAAGAAATTCAGTGTGTTAATTGAGGGACCTAGAGATGCCTAGCTCTGGGTGGAGGAGTGAGCCTCGAGAAGGGGTCTTATAAGCCAGAGTAAAGTGCACATCACTGGTTGGGGATGTAGGGTCAACACCAAAACAGCCAGACCCCTAAAGTCAGCCCCAATAGACTGAGCAAGCACACGGTGGGGTTGTTTTTTTGTTTTTTTGGTTTTTTTTGACATTCAAAAGTTTTTATTTTTATGTAGTGCAACCTATTAATAATCTTTGTGTTGGAGTTGCTTCCATTGGCTTTTATTGTTAAAAAATTCATCCTCTCCATGTAATCAATTTAAATATTGCTTATCTTTTCAAAGATATTTTCAGTTTTAAACATTTTAAACCATTTAATTCCTTGAAAACATATTTTCCAAAATGTCCTACAATCTAACCTAATATTTCAAACAACCACCTTCTGAACATTATTTTTGGTGTTTTAAATGCTTATATAAGTTTTTATATAAACTATTGATTTTTTCAGTTATTTATTATTTTCCACTGAGTTGTCTCTTGGTTAATGTGTCAATTTCACTCTGGTTGAACTTTAAAATAACTCAATATTTGAAAAGGTAGATTCCCCAATATTTGACTTTTTTCAAAATTATCCTATATATTCCATAGATTAATATCATTTCACTAAAGTCTCCAAACTTCTAACATTTTAATTGATACAGTCTTAAAACTATCAGTAAATTTAAAAATAGATATTTAGTCTTTCTACTCAGGAAGATGATATATTTCTTCATTAATTTGTATATTTTTATTCTTCTCATAAAATGTTGCCATTTTCTTCACATGACAACAACATATTCTTCATGGTTATCTCTAGGTATTTTTGTTGCTGTTGTTACTATGAAGTGGTATTTCTCTTCAATAATTATTTGTCTCTGTTATTAAATTTGTATTTTTATCAAAATTTAATACACATACAGACAATAAATCATCAAATAGCTCTATAAGGCTTCTACAACAACCAAGAGAAGTCCGTTACCATCACCACCCCATCTACATTCCCTGATTTCCAGGAGCAAAACCACCTTCAACACTTTGAGCTGATCCTTTCGGTCTTTACTCCCACATTTCTAAATAATCTGCTTATATTACTATTCACTGACTTCCATTTTTAAGGATTATCTATTGATTTTTCTCCCGTAGAAAGTACAAACTAAGCTTTACTTTGCAGTCTCCCCACTCATCCTTCCAATATCTTATTTTTTATTTAATCAATATTTACATTATTTTTATGTAAATATTATTGACAGCAGAGGAGTAGTTTAACTCTCCTGATCAACTTTTTATTTTCCCTGACATTGTAATTATCTTGTTTTTATGCATTTGTTTGGGTGGAATTTTGGGAGGGGAAGGAGGCAGGGCATAGCTTTCTATGTACTACTCTCTAATTCATCTTCATATTCTTTCCCAGTGGTGCAAAATCCTCTCAAGACATTAAAAAATACTAAGTGTTCTATCACATTCATCTTGTAGGAGGAGTTTTCCATGGAGATGTGTACACTTTAGGCCTACTTTAAGTGGGGTCTTCCTCAATTCAGTTATTCCCTTGAGCTTTCTCTAATGTTGGCAATCTTTCTCTTGTGTTGGATCCATGGTTTACAAGATTCCATTTCTTCCTCTTTCACGCTTCGCTACTGTATTTTGGCAGAGCATGTCTTTCAGTAGCTCCCTTAAAAATAGTGCATCTCTCGGAGTATGTACATTTAAGCAGAGGGAGGCAATTTTTTGTGTATGTATACCTTGCATGTCTACAAATGTCTTTATTCTGCCCTCACATTTCGTTGATAATGTAACTGAGTATAGAATTTTAAGATGAAAATTATTTTCACTCAAAAGTGTAAAGGCACCTCCACAATAGCTTCCAGTTTCCAGTGTCTTTGTTGAGAAACACTTTGCCATTCAGACTCTTGGTCCTTTACATGTACCTGCTTTATTCCCTCTGGAAGGTTTTAGGATGTCCTTTTTCTCTAATGTGTTCTGAAATTTCTCAGCATGGGTGATATGGGTTGACTTTCATCCATTTTGCTGGGCACTCAGTGGGCCTTCCAAATCAGGAAACCTGAGTCCCTCATGAACCTTTTCATTCTGGAATTACTTCATATTCTGTCCCTTTATACATTTTCTCTTTCGTCTTTTTCTGAAACTCTTCTCTGCCATTGTACTTCTTAGACAATTCCTTCAACATTCTCTTTTTTCTCTTCTATTTTTCATCTCTCTGACATTTGTCAATACTTCTGTTAAATTCTGCTTTACTGAAATTGTAGTTTTCATTTCCTAAACCTCTATTTTGTCCTTTAAATATCTTATTTTTTCTCCTGTTTTGACTTTTTAAAAAGTATCTCTTGGAATTGTCTGTTTTCTCAAGGTTTCATTAATGTCTATTGTGTTGGCCTTGATCTTTCATGTTTTCTCATAATTCAGAAAGAACTAAAAAATTGATTAGAAACACTGTGTAAAGTAGCGGAACCTGTTGTACAGTAGAATGCCTCCCACCCCATCCCCTCCCCGCGCCCCATGACCCCCCTTCACCACACGCAGACAAATACAGTGTTATAGTACTTAGTCATTTTTCCTGGACTGGTCACATTCACCACAAAAGGTGTTTAAGATCTCCTGGCTAAAGGGCACAAATGGATTCTAAGCCTTCCAAGAGCCACCAAAAAAAGAAGGCTGAGGATCTCAGTAGTCAGTGAATAAACATATATTTATTTCCTTCTTTTAGTACTAGCACTCTTAACTGAACCTGGAGGTTCCTACTGTTATCTTCCCCCTAGTATCCTCCAATTTTCTGCTACCACCATAGGAAAAGGTAGTCATTCATGTGGGTGAAGTTGGGGACAGAATCTAGGAGTCTACATAGGCCTTTTTTTTTTTTTTTTTTTTTTTTTTTTTTGAGATGGAGTCTCACTCTGTCACTCAGGCTGGAGTGCAGTGGCACAATCTCGGCTTACTGCAACCTCCACCTCCTAGGTTCAAGTGATTCTCCTGCCTCAGCCTCCCGAGTAGCTAGGATTACAGGCATGTGCCACCACGTCCAGCTAATTTTTGTATTTTTTAGTAGAGATGGGGCTTCACCATGTTGGCCAGGCTGGTCTTGAACTCCTGACCTCAAGTGAGGGTGGCCGCCTCGGCCTCCCAAAGTGCTGGGATTACAGGTGTGAGCCACCGTGCCCTGCCAGGCTATCAATCACTCGCTCTCTTTTAAGCTCCGTAATCACCCACTACTTGACCATCCTCATGTACCTACTGCCACTCGTTCCTGAGCCTTTGATAAGCCCATAGTATATATTAGCTCACTTATGTTTTCCCCACTGGCAGCTTAGGATCACATTTCTCAGGTTTGGTAATAAGTGAGGTACCAGTCTCTCATCTGCTTATCTATTTCCAAAATATTTCCCATGGTCTTTTACCTTGTGAGCATGTATTAGGCCATTCTTTCACTCCTATAAAGAAATACCTGAGAGTGTGTAATTGATAAAGAAAAAGGGTTTAATTGGCTCACAGTTCCTCAGGCTGTACAGGAAACATGATGCTGGCATCAGCTCAGCTTCTGGGGAGGCCTTGGGAAACTGACAATCATGGCGAAGACAAAGGGGGAGCAGATAACTCACATGGTTGGAGAGAGAGAGAGTGCTGGGGGTGGTAACAGGCACTTTTAAAAAACAGATCTGATGAGAACCCCCTCACTATCATGAGACCAGCACTAAGAGGATTGTACTAAACCATTCATGAGCAACACTTCCATGACCCAATCACCTCCCACCAGGTCCTACTGTTGACATTGGGGATTACAAGTCAACATGAGATTTGGGTGGGGACACAGATCCAAACCATATCAGGGCATATGCCATTAGCTGGTATTCTCATTACATTTTTTAAACTCCAGTTTCATGAGGGGCCATTACTAAAATGTATAGTTATTTGTCCTCTGTAATAAAAAATGTTTATTGATTCCACACATTAATTTGTTAATGTATAGAATCTACAGACTTATTCTCATTTTCTATATATGTAGTACCTGAACTCTTTCACTAATGATGAGTTTATCAACTAGTTTTTTTCATATTTCTAGACTTAGAATTGTCAAAAAAATTTGACATGTATTTACTTCATATGTTTATATTTATATATACAATGTATATGTGTAAATATACAAGAAATATATAAATATCATTTATAAAATACATATGTATTATATATAGAATACTTCATGTATTATTGCATTTACAAGAAATTCCAGCAAAAGGTTGTATAACAATGATTTTAGTTGTTATCATTTTTTCATTGCAGTTTCTAATGTTTTACCATTAAGCATTTGCTTTTCCATTAGTTGTGGTAATACTGTATTTTTTTATTACCTTAATATAATTCATTGCATCTTAGGAAAGTATCAATGCTATATATTTATAGAAGAGCTAAGCAACTTTCATATGCATTTTTAAATGATTTACAACTAATATATATATATTTGTTCAGGACATTATTTTCAGAGCTAACCTGCTAAAATAAAAAATCTTCCATCTAAGATTTATAAGAAATATTTATTGAATTTTATTTTACTAAATGCACAACAATTCATTAACCATTCATTTCCCAACACTATTGCAATCCTACTATATGGCAGGCAGTTTGTTAAGCACTGGGCAAGATAAAGTTCTTGTACCCATGACATCAATATCCTAATCACCTTGAAATAAAGGTGTCCAGATATCCAAATTTGGTAGTCAGGAAAGATCTCTCAGAGTATGTACATTTAAGCAGAGGTTTAGGGCTTAAGTAATATGGTGAATGGTGGTGTCATTTAATACAATGGGGAATACTGGAAAGGTAAAGTTTTGGGGGCTGTGAGGGAAGAATTCCAGTGTTTTATTTGGGTATACTAAGTATGAGATATCTATTAGGCAATCTGGTGGAAATGGCAAGTAGTCAGTCTGATATAGGAACCAGGAGCTCAGAGGAGATGCCAGAACTATGGATACAATTTTATAATTTTTCAGGATCAATTATATTTAAAAGTATGAGCCTGGATGGTATCATCAAGAGAGTCAGTGTCATGAGACTAGAGGAGAGGAATTAGGACAGCACCCTAAGAAGCTTCAAGAAGCTAAAGGGTAGGAAAGCAACCTGCCAAAGGGTTGGAAAAGAAGCATCCCATGAAACACGAGGAAAAACAGAGTGAAAAATAATGAACGCAACACAAGCAGCATTTTCAGAGGAAGGAGTGATCAGCTGTGTCAGAGGCTTCTGAGATAACTGGTAAGAAGGGCCAGAAAATTGAGCATCAATTTGGCAAGGATATTATTGACCTTGAAAAGTATGATTTCAAAAGGGTGGCGGGCACACAATCAACCCCTGGTATGTATGTGTATGTGTTTGTCTAGCAAACATTAAGTTGCTACTTAGGTTCTCACACAGACTAAGTGGAAAGTTGGATTTCACCAGGTTTGGAATTTTCCCAGGCAAGTGCAACAAAAGAGAAAAAGATATAGAGAGAAAGAGAGGCGACTGTAGGAGTATGTAATGATGCACCATAAAATATATCATGAGTAAGGAAAGAAGAAAATGGTTGATATTGAGAAAATAACAGGGTCCATGGAAGAAACAGCTCCATGATATTTAAGAATGATCCTATTAGTAGCAATGAAATATATAGCTGAAAGTATACAATGTGTGATGAGAGAATTAGATGCCTGAGGTCAAGAGCTCAGAGGCAGTTCAGAAATAGTGATGAAAATTCAAGTAAGTAGTCATTGATGAAGACAGATGAGATGGGGTGAAGGAAAATATTGAGAGACAGACTGTAAAAGACCTGAGTGGACAAGGTTGATGCATCATCCTGATGGTTGATGAAATACTAATATTTTACTGTTAATCATTTGTTTCCCCACTAGTTGTTGGTAACATACTTTTAAAAATTATCTTGTTCTATACTGTGACGAAGGATGGTCACAGAGGCAGCAATTTTAAAAAGCAAAAAGTAAAAACAGTGAGTCAGATGCCCATTAACAACACATGAAGGCAAGTAATTGGCAACCCCTTTACAGCAACCAGAAAAGATAGCAGACTGTAGAAACTGACATTCATACACACTTGGGTGAGTTACAAAGTCGACAAAATATACATTTTAGAAGCAGCAATGGACATCAAAGAAGACAACTACTCCCAAGTTACAGGGTGCTCCTTGAGTGTGTGAAGTAAAGGTTAGAAGGAAGAGAGAAAGAAAATCAGTTTGATATTGCTCACATGCAGAGTTTGTGGTGAAAAGTGATGAGAGGAAATGGGAAAGGTATCCCAGATAATCGACAACATTTTATACCAGGGTAATTAACTTAAAATATGTCCTATGAGTAATGAAGAGTCACGGAAGATATCCAAGTTTGTATAATTATTTTCCTTACAGCTATAAAGCCGTTTTAATGGAAGGGTCAAACACAAAAAGACCACTGCAAAGCAGCATCCTGAGTTGTCAAATGAGACATTTCAGACACTGACTTATGAGATGATTGCTTAACATTCATTCATTCTTCACAAACCTCTTGAATGCTTGCTTCATGAAAAAAATAGTGTTGGGTACTGACACATATGAACAAATCACAAATGGGCTTGTCACAGGATTTTAACATCAAGTACAATAAAATTGAGGTGAAACATGTTTTAATTGGTTGGCATCTAACAAGAATAATTGAAAATGTGAATATATTTTATTGTATGTGAACTCAACATGATATATATGCTAGATATAAATGACCCCTATATATTCAGTATGATTTAACAGTCATCTATTCCACCTATCTCAATTTAAGGACAAGGGACTGAGACCAAGAGAAGTTAACATGAATTCTCAGAAATCACCCAGGTGTTCTTACGCCCATAACTGTTAGGCCCATCACGCTTCCATTCAGGTTTGCACAGCTGTAAAGGAAATCACTTCACAGAAACTTTCCTCAAACTTGGGTGAGTACCCTGGGCAACAGAAGCCTAGGGAATCAGGCAGATGGAGAACATATTAAGAATGTATTGACTTGTTAGAGCACAGAAGTTCACAGGTGAATTGTCAAGTAGTAATTGTCTGGAATCTGGAGCACTGTACGTAGGTCCATGGTCCCTTGGAGAGAACTCACCAGCCTTTCCACTCATTAGACAATGACTCTACATTCTGTGGGGGTTTTCTCTTAGCTATTTGCGATGTAGAAAAATTATTCAACACAGAGATGCCTTCAAAGACAGACTGTTGGGAAGCACTTGCGATGTGGAAAAACTGAAAACCATTCTTAATTTCTTGTTCACTGAAGGTGTTCTGCAAGCCATGTTAATCAGCAAAAGCACTTATTTGCCTCCTTCTATCTAAATCACTATTTCTTCTACGTTTATTAGAATTTTGAAGGCATGCTTAAAGACAGAAAAAATACAAAATCTCAAAATTTAAAAAGAATTTATTGTCAACAGTCCCTTTTTTTTATATTACAAAACTAAAGAGGGTACATGGTATAACAGAAAGAAGGGACTTTGGCATCAGCCATACCAATATTCAAATTTAGGTCTCTTACCAAAAGTTCGGAACAAGTAGCTGAACTTTTAAAGTAAATAGAAAGTTTTACTTTCCTCTTACGTAAAACAGGGAAGAATACCTCTGTCTTGGGCTTATTCTATCAACTAAAAATAATATTAATATATATTCAATGAGATGGTAGAAGCAATAATAATTAGAGAACATTGAACCTCCGTACTATACCTGAGTGAAAAAGAAACCACAGTGTATAAGTAGAAATATCACAGGAAGTGTGCAGTGACTTTTACATGGAAAATAATCAACATTAACAGTAACAGTCATATTGACATCTTCCACCTCCTAAAAGGGCACGCTGAGGAGAACACAATACCACTTTTGTGATATTCTTACCAAAAATCTACAAACTGAATATAATCATAACGAAATACTACACAAACTTCAAACAAGGACAGTCTACCAAATAACTGGCCAAATCCTCTTTACAAGTGTCAAGGATAAGAAAGATAAAGAAAGGCTACAGACAAAATATAAAGAAAGGCTAGCAACCCATCTCAGACTAACGGAGACATAAGGAGACATGACAACTAAATGCAGCATATGATCCTGTATTGATCCCGGCCAGAGAAAGGACCTTAGTGGCACAATTGCTAAAAGAGTAATAAGATATGTAGATGAGAATAGTAGTACTGCATCAATGTTAATTTCCTGATTCTCATAATTGTACTGTGGTTATGTAAAATGTTAGCCTTTGGGAAGTCTTGGTGTGGTTATGTAAAATGTTAGCCTTTGGGATGTCTTGGTGAGGAGTACAAGGGAATGTCTTGCTTGGACTATTTTTGGGATGTATAATGGAAATCAAAAATTGTTTCAAAATAAAAAGTTAAAATGTAAAAGCACTTTAAAACTTGAGTGCTAAAAAAAGTAAAACACTGTGAAAAAATAAAATCATATTTCTTAAGAGTATTCTAAAATTCAGACAAGCCTTTCAAATCAGTGCTGTTTTGCCCCTGGGCTCCAATTAAAAATCATTGTGCAGAATTTTAACAAGTTTTAAATTAAATAATTAGATGGTTAGAAAATAAGTAGTCCAGGGCTTTCCAACTCAAAATAATATTTACTGAGTATCTACTGCATGCAAATAATAGAGCTACATAATATGGGTGATACAAAATGAAGAAGATACAGTTTCTTTTCTCAGTCAGCTTTCAGTCCAGTGAACCAGGAGGACTTAAAATGACATGATAAAATATGCAACTATAAATTAAATTGTGAGCAAATAACCACAGACAAACAAGAAAAAAGAAATGTCATTATTCAGTGACACTGACAAATGCATCATTCTGATTTACTGGATTGGTTCAAAAGAAGGGGAAATTCCCTGTGGCAGATTGTAGCTCCATCTACCTGGCAACTCCAGCCCACAGCCTTGGGTCACGGGAGTGTTGTGAAAAGCAGCACAGTATAGCACCACAAGAGTTGGAAGAGCAGAAACAATTGAAGTGTAGATTCAGATGCCTAAGTTCAGATCATGACTCTGTCGTTTATCAGCTGTGTGCCTTTGGACATGTTACTTGACCTCTCCTTGCCCCAATTCTTCATTTCAAAAATGAAGATCGTTAACATATAGAATGGTTAAATCAACCCAATGAATTCCTATATGCAAAAGACTGGCATATAATAAATGCTGTGTAAATATTATTATTCTGCATTCCTTTCTTTCTCTTACCCAGCCCCCCTGAACCCACACACATAATCTTTCCAGAAGTTCTTTTGCTATTCCTCAATAAACATTCCCTTAATCAGTCTCCTTTCCTCTATTTCCACTGCTAACTTTTTCAAGTCGGTGCCATCTCTTGCTTGCAGGGCTATAATTGTGTCCCTAACCGGTCTCTCTGCCTCCACTTTTGCCACCTTCCAATCCATCCTCCACACAACAACGAGAGCATCTTCCTAACATAAAACAGATGCCACACCTCCACTTAAACAACCAGCATCTTCCTATCACACTTAGAATAAATTCTAATTTTCTTACCATGGCCTGAAGGTCCTCTGTGGTCTGGAGAGTGCCTCCTCTCTGAACTGATAATGCCTTCTTCCTCGTTCACTATACTCCAGCACAGGGGCCCCTCCCTGTTATCTGCACTCATTCCACATCACATCCACCCTCAGCCTGTGCTCTGCTTCCACGTCTTCAGATACCTGTCTCCTTATTACCATTTGTTACACATACTATTGGTTATTTCAGCATCAATATACTCCATTTCCTTCTTCTGTTAGAATTCAATTATGTTCAGGTTGGTATCCCTCCTTCACATGATCCATAGGATGACTCTAGTACAATCTTAATTTATGCCTATTACTTAAGTATAAATAACAGCATTCCCTTTCACTTTCAAAAGTGTCCTGATTGGTACCAAAAAAATATGGTCCCTCTCTCCATGGGCAAGTCCTAATTAGCAAGCGGAAGATCAGCAAACCATGGCCTGAGAGTCAAACTGAATGTGTGTTTTTATAAATACAATTTTATTGGACACAGACACACTCATTCATGAGCATATCGTCTATGGCTACTTTTGCATTACAACAACAAAATTAAGCGATTACAACAGAAGCCTTATGGGCCACAACCCTGAAAACATTTACTGTCTTGCTCTTTACAGAAAAAGTGTGCTGCTCCCTGTTCTAAGCCAATCAAGGTTATTCATTCCCCTGTCCTGCCAGTGATTGGTGCAGGAAGGGGTAGAAAACCCAGTCCTGGCCAAGAAAATCTGAAAGGACATCCCCCGGGGAAGAACGTGTGAAAAAGTTCTTAGCCAGTGAAAGAGACACAGGGGGAGAGCTGGTATTTTTTTTCATCCAGATGATCTGGATATATGGATTTACTGTCTGGAATGCTACAGTCATCTTCAGCCAACCTGAGGATGAAACCAACAAGCAGATATCAGAGCCAAGAGATTTTCAGGAAAGTGGAACTGGATCCCTGAAGTATTAAGCCTGGAAGCTATCAAGTCTAAGTTTATCTTCTCATAGGAGAAGAAAATCTGATTATTGTTTAAGCTACTTGAATGTTAGCGGTTAAAGCTAAAATCATTTCACCTGATGAAAGGTCATCAACCCATGCTGGGATTTTAGAAGTGGGCTAGTCAACAAGGGAAGCAAAGTAGGAATGGGCTTAATTGGGGTAGGAAATTGATCAAGCTGTAGGATAGAGTCTTGAAGGCATTGACCAAAAATCTAATGAGAGTGCGGAGAGAGTTTTATGTATTTGGACAATATCAATATCAAGACAGTCTTATGTAGTGTTTAAAGAAGGGTTAACGGGGACTTAGACAGCTATCTACTGACCCAGGTAGTTACAGTTTCTCATTATTTAATGCAGTCTGTCTTTCTAGAGTGGGACAGACTATGACAGCAGTTGGGAGTCCAGAGGATAGAAACCTCTCCTGGCCCAGGAGGAGAGGATCTAAAAGAGCTCAGCAAGTAGCCAGTGCTCCAGTTAAACAGGCTGAGGTTTTGCACAGGGGTCTAGAACAAATATATGGACTAAATATGAATTATAATGGCTGCTCAGGGCTGATAAGCTCATGTATTCTTCATTGCCAAGAATGAAGGCAAGGGCCTTGCTAGATCTCAGCTGTAAATCTGCATATTTTTTTTCTGAGGACCCCAAGTTTTAAATGTTGGCAATTCATTTGGATGTTCAAACAGTATTACGCTAATTAACCATGTGAGAGGCAAGAAAAATCTTTTTGGGTCTGAACAAAATAAACATGGTAGTGGTTAGGCTACAGCTGAATGAAATGTGGAAGCCCAACTAACTCTGCAGTTAGTCAAACTCTGAACTTGGGGAAGAAAGACAACAACTGGACTCTACTCACCTGTAAACAGAGATGAGGCTCCAGACACTCTCTTTATCCTGGTCAGGACTCATTCAGGAATGGGTCAGCCCTGAACCTGTAGCTCAAGTCTCAGTAAATCCACCTGCTGCAGGCAAAGGAAACTGAGTCTGGTTCAAAGAGAGGGTTTGTGTATTGGGAGAATAAGAGAGAAAGCTAAAGACTAAAGACAATGTAGATCCAATTGGTTGCAGAGGACCATTATTCAAGGAATGAGGCTCATAAGGAGAAAGAGATCTCTTTGCCATATTTGGAAGTTCGATGAATGTGCCAGGACCTGGTTTACCTCATAGAAATGTTTGCACACAAATGAGTAAATACACCTGTCTTATTAGCAGGCAGCCTGAGACCAAAATGAGCTGGAAAAAAAATTTACATTGCAAATGTTATAACAGTTCAAATTTTCATTTTTAACATAGCTGCGTTGAGCTAGCCCTAGAGCTATGAGGATCAACATTAGGAATGTTTAGAAACTGCGTCTGCAAAAATGAGAGTTGCAAGTTGATACTCATCTTCCTAAATACCTACATTTATTCTCAAAGCTGTCAAGGAATTATTCAGGAACCACTGTCTCTCCCTACTTGCCCTCCATCTGCCTCACATCAACTTGTTTCTCTAAGAAGAAACAGTGATAATATTTGAACAGAAAACTGTCTTTGAAACTTGGCCACGTATCTACTAAAGCACAAGAAGAGGAAATGTGTATTCAACCTGTTGTATGTACAGACAAGAGCCCGAAAATGCACAGCATCGGCACAATCGCCCAGCAGAGCCAGTCTCCACTCGGCCTTGGGAGGTAACATAATCTGCTAATGAGAGACCATGGAAAACACTCTGACTAACACTCTGACTACAAATCACTTAGGCCTTTGCTGATTGATTTCAAACCCACAGAAAAAGACCTAGAGCACTGATTCATTTGTAAGAATAATTATGCTATGAAAGCCGAACCTGCCGTACAAGAAATTAAAGGTCTAGCACCAGGTACATTCATATCTCAGGATTTTAAACTACAGCTGGATGCTTTAACTTAGTTGTACAAGTTCTCTCAGTCTAATTTGTTTCCAGAAAATAGTAATTTTTCTTTATCAACATCATCATCACCTACCAAATCATAATAGCAGTTAATAAATATGCAGCATTCACAACATGCTAGACATTTTGCTAAATATTTTATATAATGTATCTCAATGAATACAACAACCTTATTGGGGAGATACTATTTTTATTCCCCACTTAACAGATGGGAAGAAAAATAAGGCTCAGAATTACTAAGCACTTGAACAAGTTCCCATGGCTAATCATTGATAACACCGGGATTTAAACCTTTTTTTTCTCTGAGGCCAGAAACTGCACTCTTAGTCAATATACTGTAAATAACGTGCCTCTTCCACTTGAAGACTACGATGCAATTTCCTAAGAGGCATATTTAGATAATAGGGTTACTTAGGCCCGCAATGATGGCTCACGCCTGTAATCCCAGCACTTTGGGAGGCTGAAACAGGTGGATCACTTGAGCCCAGGAGTTCACAACCAGCCTGGGCAACATAATGAGACCCCCATCTCTACAAAAAAATACCAAAAAATTAGCCAGGTGTAATGGAGAGCGCCTATAGTCCCAGCTACTTGGGAGGCTGAGCTGCAAGGATTGCTTGAGCCCAGGAAGTCAAGGCTGCAGTGAGCCGAGATCACAGCACTGCCCTCCACTCTTGGTGACCCTGTCTAAAAAAAAAAAAAAAGATAGTAGATAATAGGGTTATTCCAATGTTTAATTTATTATTTGTAACATTCTATCTATCCTGTTATTTAAATTAATTGAGGTGTGCAAAAATATAGGCAGTTTATGAGAATTGCATGTCAAGATTCTGCCTTTGTCACCAGTTTATATATTGAGACAACCTCTACCTCATCTAGCCCATCAATTACTCTGTTCTTTTTCCTGTCTCTGCATCCCAATTTCTGTTGTTTTTTTTTTTTTAATCACCATTGGCTTTTGACACAGTTTTAGACTTCCCTCTCCAACTCAATGCTAAAGTTTACATTTTGACATGCCTAAAGGTTTTGTCCCTTTTTGTCAAATGACACTTGTACCCTCCTCCCAATTGTAGCCCCCAAATGACTCAAACTACCTGGACCTACCCTACCCAGCCTTCCCCCTAGGAAACAGGAAACTGACTATGACCGGTTATGGAATTTCAACTGATTTTACTATAATTTCATACCTTTTTTTCCTGCTTCAGTGACTGGCAATAATATATGGAGATCCCACACAGCAAATGTCAAAACCTAGAAGACTCTGCCAGCATTTCAGGTCATTTTCAGTCTACAGTTAGGGCAGGCAAAACAGGGAGCCAATTACAATAAGCCAATTATAGGACCCTGACCAAGGGCTGAGTCTAACTCAGGTTTATGACAGTGTGAAGTAAGAGGTTTAATGAGAAGTAAGAAAAACAGTTTGCTTTCTATTTCCTGGCTTTCCCTGACTGGAGACCTATTGCCTGATTCCACGTGCTCAGCCATTGTAAGGCAGGGCCTGTAATGGGCTGGTTGCCATTCCCCAGGGAAGCACAATTGAGCTGGGTCTGGCATCTGTTTGCAGCTAATAAGGTCAGATTGTGAATGCCCAATCCCAAACAGAATAACAATATATGGTCACTCAGAGTGACAGAATTAAATTCCCGTAAGTCACACCAATAAATACTACTAATAAAGCGTCAGCACCCTCTGGTCTAATAATATATCTGATTCCTTAAAGACAGCGAAAAGTAATACACAGCAATGAATGTTTTGGTTCATATTCCTAGTTATTTACCATACCCAGGGCCCTTGGAGGCTCTGTCCAAAGCTGTATACAGAAATTGGAGCCCCTGCCTGATAAAGTTAATATGTCTATTTGCTTCATTAAAGTAATCTAATTTTGCTTTTTAAAAAAATCCTGATTAACAACATTTCTAATTGATCTTCCCTGCTGTGTTAGTCCCTACTGGCATTTTTTCTTTATATAAATATATGCACAAAGCAGTCTGTGTTCACAATACTGTAGCTCTTGGTTCAATTAAGCATTCTCTTGTATGTTTCTGTTCTTGACATATGCTGATACCTCTTCCTGAGACGACTCCTTCTTTTCTGGCCCTATCAGACTCTTACTCCTACTTCAGTAACCAGTGTGAATGTCACTCATTTGGGAATTCTTCCCCAGATCCTCATGTAAACCTCATCATTTCATGTAGTGAAGACTTCTAGGCATAACCACAGTGATACTGAAAATGACTATTCCATTTTTTACTTTACGGACAAATCTATCCAAAGTCACATGAGACTATAGTTTTCTTTGACTTTCATAAGTCTTTGATTTCATACATAGAAACCAAAGAACTTAATATGTGCTGTTTATTACCGACTAGTAATGTTTATTACTGTTTCTTCAAAATCTGTACTCTAATAACTGCCAAAACTAGAAGTGATCCATCAATAGAAGATGGCATTTTTAATACTCTACAAAGACATAGTTTAAACTCTCTTCCCTATTTCAAAGTTTATATTTGTGTTAAAGTGAATTGAGCCCCATATCTTCTCACCATACTGAACTAAAAGATTAAATATTCTTCTATGTATTGAGCTAATATCCACAGGACAAATATTTCTGGTGTAATACCCATTGCTATTGATATACGGGCACACCATTACTTTAAAAAGTAAAGCATTGCCTTTGCAGAATCTCTCTAACATTTAATGAGTCTGTATTGATTAATAGAATCCTATGCTTGGTATCACCAAGGAGAATGCTGATACTAGACAGGGAGGTCCTCTTAGGCAAGTTTCAATGTGAAGGGAAACTTCACATTCGCATCACAGCCTGTCTGAGATGATCAGACAACTTCACATTAGGTTGAAAGATAGAAATTCAAAGTCCAAATGTATGTTGACAATAAGATCTTAACTTCTTGGTACATGAAATGCTCACATTGCCAGTCTGGCCAGAAGTCAGAATTTGGGGGGTGCCTCACTTAAGCTCTGGGAAAGCCCAAGTAACTGGACTGTTTTGATATTCCAGATTTCATTTTTGGACAAGGTTATATTCATATCAATAATATTAATATCTCTTAACTAAATTTTTTTAAGATTATGACCTCTGTCTCACTATCTATTGCTGCATAACAAACTCTACTAAGACTTCAAGACACAGCGTTCCCTATGTAAATCAGCCAAAACCCAACTCAGTGTAAATAGAAAAACAAAACTTAAGCTTAACCAATCAGAAACTGCCAACCAGTCTCTAACTAGGGACTTTGCCCTGGAATGATCCAAATAAAGCTACTGCTCCACTTTAACCATGCAAATATTTTCTTTGCCTTGTTTCTGAGTTCACCCTATAAAAGCTTCCCCTTATGCTCTTTGGCAGAGCCCCCAAACTCTCTTTAGTCTGCCTAATTCATAATATGCTACCTACCTAAATATACTCCTTAAAAGTCTAATGTATCTCAGTTTATCTTTTAACAGCACCGTGACTTCTATTGCATTTTATCAGCCAAAGGAAATGAAAAGTTTAGTTTATATTCAAGGACTCCTACATTGAAGAGGAGTTGTAAAGTTATACTGCAAAAGTCATGGATGCATGGATGCTTCAACAATAGTATTTTTGCAGTTGATCACAACCTCTACCTCATTTTTGACACTTATTTTTCTT
The DNA here is from genome assembly GCF_047675955.1 of Chlorocebus sabaeus. Taxonomy (NCBI): domain Eukaryota; kingdom Metazoa; phylum Chordata; class Mammalia; order Primates; family Cercopithecidae; genus Chlorocebus; species Chlorocebus sabaeus. The sequence continues at coordinate 46,203,363 of NC_132919.1, forward strand.
TTGATGTAATATCATTGTTTAAGCTATGGTCGAGTTTCTGCCAGCCTGTTGTATTAAGAGGCATTCTGGCCCTTATTATTATTACATACTTTGAGGATACCTTGTATGTACAGTCATTCATTGCTCAGGCATATATTTTTATGGCTGACTCATTGTCATGAATTCTTTGCACCACTCAGGATTTTTGTGGTCACAGTTAATGAATGGTACAGAGTGCAGCAGAGCAAGGGAACTTTTTCCAAAAAGTTGGAAAGAGAATTGAATAAAAGTGAATTAATAGCTCATATTCAATACCTTAGCATTGTATATATGTAACTACTGAAATGACAGGTCATAGGGGTGACTGTCGTTTCCTGCTAAATTCCTTGCTAAAACTATTCTAGCCTTGGTCTATTATTTGTTTCTTTGGAATATTTTGTAGGGGATTTTGAATGACAACATGCAGTGACTTCAACCACAGTTTCAAGACAGATGCAAAACAGAATCCATGAAACTATAGTTCAGCCAAGTGCTGAAGCATATCTGAAAATTGTTTCTCATGAAAATCCTGGTTTGAGGGTAGGTCCCTCTGTGCACTGACTCATGGCTTCTCATTCAGTGAAGTACGTATTTTACTTTTCGTGCCTTTTTCTATTTTTCTGTTTTTCAAGTTAGTGAGTCTTTCATTAGTCAGCAGTTTAGGATATGTTTCACCTGGAATCTCAATAAACCATTATAAATTTGAAAAATCTGTAATCTAGTGCTTGTCAACAATCTGGGACATTTAAAATTCAGGTTACAAGAATCCACACTACAATACCACTGGTGTGTAGTTTGGGAATAAACACTTCTTGTTGCATTAGCCTACACTGAATTTCAGTACAAAGTACTGAAGAGAGAAAACTCCATGGAAAACACTTCAGAATCAAAGTACAACAATGTAGGATTTTTGGTAACTGGGCAATAGTAGGAATCAAGGCACATGTCCAAAGCTTTTTTGTGAATAGGTAATTGGGAGTCAGTATATATAAGCACAAAATCTTTGGTTCAAATAGATCAAGGTTAAGCTGACCTTGTTGGGAGGATTATAAGAATAATACACAAGTGGAAGAAAGGAGGTACAGCTCATCAAATGTTTTATCTGATTAGCTGGTTCCAATAATAGTGCAACAGAGAGCACCAGGCTGGAGGAAGTGAAGAGAGGGAATCTAAAGGCATTTCTTTTGAAAACTACAGTTTTTCTTCAGGAAAGAAAAGCACTATATATTATATCCCTATGGTGGATATATATAAATATATTGAGTACTAGGCTGTAGATTCAAGGGAGCTGCTGATGAATTTACCCTAGCCAGATGGTTCGAGCGAAAAGAGATGCTGTGCTAGCCTCAAAGATACTGGAAAACTCCAAGACCCAAGTCATGGACAGACTGTAGGGTCACTGAAGAAGTAGAGTCAGGCGTTTTGGCCATAAATGATTCAACTCAGAAGAAATGAAGGCAGTGCCCTCCATCTACATTCACACTCTGCATCACCATATTTGCATAGCACTTTAAATGACATTTTCTGCAGCGTTTTCACAACTTGCAGTTTATTTTATCCACACACCTTCCCTTGGAGACAGTTCAGAGAAAGTTTCATAAAATTCACAGTATTTTTAAAGAGAAGACATGAAAACAATAAGAGGTAAAATGATTTGCCCAATGTCACCTAAATAATCAGGGACAAATTCAGAAACAGGACAACCATAGGTCTCTGCTTCTCAAAGTCACTATTCCTTTAGGATGCCAGTACATATGACAAGCAGATTTAGTAACAGCCCCCAAGATGAATTCCAAAGTCTTCTTACATGCAGCTGCTCCTAAATTATCACTGTCCATCCTCTCCTTCTCTGCATTTGATCTGTGGTGAGCCTCCAACCACTTCCCTTCTCCCCATCCCTCCCTGAGAACAGTAAGTTAACTGACTTGGGGAGATGGGAGACGAACTTTCCTTTAGCATCTGCTTATTCTGTTTTATTAACTCAGTCTAATTCTAAAATTAGATTAGATGGATAATTGAAAAGCAAAGAGGAACAATCATTATTAGATGTGGTCATTTGCTATAATTCCTGGTTATGCAGAGCCTGCATTCATCAGTGGGTGTTGGTCACAGGCAAAGACAGCCCGGTGGGGTAAACACAAGCCTTGGAATCAGCTGGACCCCATTTCAATCTGGAAAACACTCACTTGTTTATTCCCTGATCATAGACAATTTAACCTCTCTGATCCTCAATTTCTTCAAGTACAAAATAGATATAATAAGTCTCATTTCACAAGACTTGAGGGAATATTAAATAATATATAATACCTCCAAAAAATCTATTAATCTTTTCTTTCTTCATAAAAAGGTCACTTGCCAAACAATATACAGGATTATACACACAGCTGATTCAAACAGAATAAGGGTAAAAATATTGTCTGAAATACTTAACATAGTGTCTTAGTCATTTCAGGCTGTTAAAACAAAGTACCATAAACTTTGTGGCTTATAAGCAACATAAATTTATTTCTCACAGTTAGGGAGTCTGGAAGTCTGAGATCAGGGTGCCATCATGGTCAGGTGCTGGTGAGGGGCCTTTCCAAGGTTGTATACTACCATTTTCTTATTGTACCCTCACATGGCAGAAAAGATAGAGCGAGCTCTCTGGGATACCTTATATAAGAGCATTAATTCCATTTATGACAGTTCCACCTCATGACCTAAATACCTCTCAAAAGGCCCAGCTTTTAAATACAATCACATTAGAGGTTAGAAATTCAAAATACGGATTTTGAAAAGACACAAATATTTGGTCCATAAGACAGAGCTGTATCATTTTTATTTATTTAAATATATTCATAAACATAATGGCTAAATGTTTCCCTACTAGAATCTAGAATATGGATAATTTGTTTTGTTAAACAAAATACTGTGTAATTTGAACACTGCATGTCAATATTAATGAAGTTATGATAGGATTAAGTGGAACAGACATTTCTTTTTCAGTTTATATACTAATTAAATTTCTATGATGGTTTGATGTGTCAGCTTAGCTAGACTATAGTCCTTGGTTATTTAATCAAATGCTAATCTCATGAAGGTATTTTGTAGATATGATAAAAGTCCACAATCAGTTCACTTTAAGTAAAGGAAAGGATTATCCTAGTTAACCTAGGTGTACTTGATTCAATCAGTTGTAAGACCTTAAAAGCAGATCTGAGACTAACCAAAGAAAGAAGAAATTCTGCCTCTGGACTGCAGAGTTAAGCTTGTGCCTGAGAATTCCAGCCTGTGCTTCTTGATGGCCTGTCATATGGAGTTTGGATTTTCTTAGGCAGATATACATATGTTTATATGTATATCTGGGTGGATATATGTGTATGTATAGTAGAATATGTATCTTACTAGTCACACGTCTTTGGTTGAGCCTGATATACCTCCTTTTTTCCATAACAAAGTATATGCTTTTATTAATTTTGTGTAAAAACTGTGTGTGTGTGTGTGTGTATATATATATGCATACATGCATATGTCTGTGTGTATATATATGTGACTCTGTGTGTGTCGTTCAACTACATGACTCTGCTCTTCTGTAGGTCTAAAAAGATCCTCATGAAAAATATACCAGATTTTCCTGTACTTCTATGTGCTAGAGGGTCTCAGCCTGCTTTATCTAACAAATACTGTGAAATGGAAACACTTAATGAGTCTAGTGATTAACCAGGTCCTGGACCGCAATCCCCTCACAGCATAACAAACTGGGAATCTGTAAAAATTGTATGTCTTTCTAACAGTACTAGAAACTCCCACCAGCTTTGTGGAAATGTGCAGCTTGTCTTTGTTCAATTCTCCCCACCTTGCATATTGTCAGATCTGTTTCATCCCCATTCATACCAAGCCTTCAACAGGGCTTAGAGGCAGCATTTAGGAGAAATTAAGAATTGAAGAGTCCAAATAACCATTCCTTTGTCAACGCAAAGATTCAGAAAAACAAACTCCCAACTAATACGTTGTGATTCAATTCATTCTCAGACAGACATAATCAATACCACCAGATTTGAGGATATCATCTTTCTTGCATCCCCCCAGTCTTACAGACTCCCCGCCCCACCCCCTGCCCCGGAATTATCTCCAGCCTAATACTGCAATGAAGCTGCAAGTCTGCTTTGAATTGAACCAAAATATTCCTCCTGCTCAGACAAAGCCAGGAAACTTTGCTTTGTACACTTTTCAGCTGATGTGCAGCTTCCTATTGTGTGAGTAAGCCGGCCACCATCCATCTTCCTTTGGAAGGTTGTGACGCTGCTCCACAGCTCCTAATGAACTGGCAAGGTCAATTAAGCACTGCATAGAATATCCGTAGCCAACTAACCCACTGAAGTACAGATAGAACACATTAATACTGTGTCTTTTATAAATGGAGATTACCAGGAAAAGGGGCTTTTGTGTTAATTTCTAGCCCGGAGGGAAGTGGTTACCCAAATTCACCAGACCAACATCTTTTTTTCCCTTAGGGACTTCTTGGCCAACTACATCCAGCTAACATTTACAGAATGTCTAATATACGCCGGGTGCTAAACTAGGCAGTTTCATATGTGTAATGTCATTCAGTTATCACAGTAATGACTGGACATAAGGATCACTGTGATGAAAATATTGGCACTCATAAACTTGACAAATCATGCAGCTAAAACAATGGCAAGGCTGGAAGTCACATACAGATTTCTTAACACCAAGTCTGATGTTCTTTTCACAGTTATAGTTTTCATAGAGAGAGCACTTGCATTTATGAGATGGCTAACTTCATGGGATAGATAGTTTTTAAGGTAGCTTCCCTAAAATGTCTTCTGTGGAAGCCATTCCTCTTCTTTCTTCTGAGAGCTTACTTTCTCCCACCTCCACTTGAAATCTTTCCATGAATTCTAGAAACAGAGGAGGGGGAAAATAAGCCTCACCATAGTTGGCTGAAATTGAGACAAAGTAACTTTGGAGGCTGTTAATGGCTAGGTCCTACCACAATTGTTCAATCTCCCAGAAGAAAGATGAGACAAAAGCGGGAAAAAGCATAGTAGCAGCAAGAGAAATGATCATGTTTGATTATTCTAGGAGCTCTGACCCCTCTCTTCAGTCTGTTGCTGGTGTCAGCCAACTTTTGAATACTTCCCCCAAATACCACTGAATCATCGTCTTTTATTTAAAGTAGACAGGCAGTTTTTGTTCCTTGGAATCAAAAGAGCTCTGATACAATAGAGAAGTCACACAACACAAGTTGTCACTGGAAGCTAACAGGGAACTGTGCTTGGGTTTATATCAACATCCTTCTTGAAGCACTACTTTGGGGTGATAAGGTGAACTGTACTTATAAGGCAAAGGGAGTATGGGTGGAATTGAGATCAATTTAGGTATTAGCTAAAGCCACTGGTGAAACTGTCAAGGGCTAGGTAGAGAAGAATTGAAGAATTTATACCTTCAGGGAATGCCACATTTATAATATAAGAGGAACAAGATGTGCAAACAAAAAGAAAGAAGAGTCAGGGTTAAAGAATTAGAAAAAGAAACAGGATAGTGCTGAGTCACAGAAATTAATGAGAACATTTCCAGAGGGAAACGAATGTTCAATAGCACCTAACGCAGACAACATGGTGAAGTGCCTCAGTTGATAGGAGGGGACTTAGTTATGACCCATGAGCAAACTTTTTCATAAAAGACCTACGAAGACAAGTCAGATTGCAGTGAGTTACAAAATAAGTACATGTGTGATAGGGAAGTTTGTGTACTAAGAGTATATTACTGCTTTTTAGAACTTTGGTCATAAATGAAATGAAAAGTGGGCAGTACACACTTGAGGGTGTAGCAAATTGAAAGTATTTATTTAGCACATGGGAAATGTGAATGTCCTATTAGTCAAGGAGAAAGCACACTTATTTCCCTACAATATCAGTCTACAAACCCATGGCAGAAACTGATAACTGTCCCACAATACCCATTCTCTCCTTCTTCCTTTAAATAATAAGTTCCTTCCACAGCTGGATATTACATATCCCAGCCACCATTACACAGCATCCCGTATACTAATTCTCATCAATGGAGTAGAAATCACGTGGGCTGCTTTCACACTCCTCTTACGTAAAAATCCCCTGCCCTTTCCCCATAACCTAGAAATCATATTTACTGGTGAACCAACTCAACCAGAATTCTAAGGAGTGGTAGAGAAACGAGAGAGAAGGAATTTGGGCTTCTCACGGAGTGAAGCTACCCACTCATTCCCCTTCTAACATCCCTTAGATCTCTGGGTTGTTATAAAAGAGACAGAGAAAAAAATAGTAATAAAACCCCATTGTGCTTGAGTAAACTATATGCCGGGGTCTATATTTCAGAAGTTTAGCCCATGACTCAACATATACTGTAGCAATGATAAAAGGTAATTATCCTAGACAATTTTAATGAGATGCAATTATCCTAGGTTATTTTAATAAGAGTCTGTCTTAGTGACCACTGAAAATGACTGTCTACATGGAAACAGTTAGGAAGACGTGTTTAGCAGGTTTAGATCAAGCACTAAAAAAAAAAAAAAAAGTGGCTACTTCTAGATATGAAATAAATCAGATTTGGGACATCCTCCTTCAGATAAAGACGGCTATTAACTTCAGACAAAGAAATGGAAGATTAATAAAAAAACGATAGAAGTGCTTTATAAATGCGCAATTGGAAGAATCTTTGCTAAGAATGGCAACAGATTCCGTTTTGATGCTGTTTATTGACAGTTTGGTCTTGCAAATGACAGAACTAAACTCCAGGAAGTTCAGGTAAAAGGAGATTTTTTGGTTCATACACACATAGAAAAGTCAAGGATAAGAAGGCAGCCAAGAAAAAGGGAAGGAGAATCGCTTGAACCCAGGAGGCAGAGGTTACAGTGAGCCAAGATCTTGCCACTGCACTCCAGCCTGGGCAACAGAGGGAGAGTCTGTCTCAAAAAAAAAAAAAAAAAAAAAAGGAGGGGAGCTGAATCACCTCCCTCTCTCTCTCTCTCTCTCTCTCTCTCTCTCTGTCACTCACTCGCTTTCATTGCAGGCCAGTTTCTGTATTTTACAGCAGACTTCTCCACAAGTTGGAGAACTTGAACATGGACAAATTCTTAACCTCTCATAGCTCAACTTCACCTCCCAAGAGTGGCAGGGACTTGCTCTATGCTCCCAAATTCAAAAGAAGCCCACAGACTGGCCTAGCTTGGCTGAGGTCCCCAACTTTGGGTCCACTAATTTATGACAGAGAACAGGATATCTAAGAAAGTGGTAACTCACATTTAATTATTTATTCAACAAGTTATATTTGAAACAGAGAACATCCCTTGTTCCAGAAGACTGACTAGAGCATTTTGGAAAGTTTGATGTTTATTCTGCTTCTTGGAACTCATATTATTAAGAAACATTCTTTTTATCTTCTCATAGATAAAGTTTAGGCTCCTTAAAGGAAGCGTGCTTGGCTGGGGATAACTAATAGGACAATTCTATGCCCTCCTCATCTTTTCTTTGTTTTCTTGAACAAGGACATAAAATAAATTTGTGAAAATCAGGCCTTATTTAATTCGAGTGTTTGATCATAGGTTATGAGTGTGAACTTTCTATTAGGAAATAATCAAATCCCAGCCTAATGAATACAGGACATAAATGAGTTGAAATCTCTGGAAACAATGACCAAAGGAATCACGAGGTGGCAAAGAGAAAGGCAATTGCAGGTGATTCTGAGAGGTAAAAACCTCACCCAACACTAGACTTTGTAGGGTCCTGAAAACAGAAGGATCTTATCAACCACAAAGCTCACTACTAGAGCTTTGTGCAAGATTGTGCACCAGAGCCTGAATCAGGTTATTTTATGCCATGATAAGGAGAGGATTCCCCTTCATAACCCCAGGATGAGATCAGGGTCTGGGGCCATCTGTCTCCTTCTTATTTGGTACAGTAGAAGAATTCAAATGGATCTCCCATTGCCATAACACAACCTAGGTCTGAAGCTAAATCAAGACTCCAGATCCCAGTTTCCCCCATCTCCTCTACCCCAAAGGGAGTGGATATTCTGCCAAACACTCGCCTGCAGAGTTAAATAAGATAAGAAGCTGGAATCTTTTTGAATGCAGACCGTAAAACATAATTGGAGAATCTCCACAGACAGTATAAAATATTGTATCCTGTCTCACACAGATGGGATTATTTAGCCTTCACACAACCTTCAAATAATGCGTTGTGCTCCTTTTAATCAATCCATAATTCAAAGAGGACATCTTGTAGCCTCCAGAGGTTTTTCACTATGACATTAGATGTGGGCAGGCTATGGCGAGATATGTTTTATTATGAAAGTCGAAGTCGGCTTGGGCTATAATTTTATAAATCTCATTAGTGATTATAGTTTCTTATTTCCAGGTATGATAAAATACCAGTTTTACTTTGTAAATGTATCTTAGCCAGGAGGAGGGATCCCAGGGCCTCTCTACCAGGCACCAGGAACAAAGGGTGTGGGAGACTGTGCCAGTGCTGATAATGCTGTCCTTTGCTTACAAGCAGCGCACAATGGAAGGTCAGAGAGCAGAGGAGTCTCTCTCTGAGACCCCAGGAAGAGAAAGGCAACGAGTTTTGTGAATGCCAAAATAAATGACCTTCCTCTGCTTCTTATGCTATGAGGCCTGTGTAAGGCCCAGTGACATATAAATTAGGAATACAAATTTCTTGCAATCACCAACTGCACATGTGCTTGCAGAGGCTGAACTGCAGACTCTTAGAGAGCTTAAGCTGCAGCTGGAGAAACCCCTAGTGGAAGATGGTAAATCTTCCACCATCAATCAGTCAACTAAGCATTTGTGCCCATGTGGCCATGGATCTTAGCTGTGATAAGAGGTAAGAGGCAATTAATACTCATTTGGAAACAATTTTCAAGCATCTATTTCAGGCAAGGCTACAAGCTAGATGTTGAGGAGACAGCGGTGAAAAGATATCTTTTGCGTGCTCAGATGAGAGGAAAAGTCAGCTGTGATGGGGTGGATAAGAAAAGTCTGCATAGAAGGTAAGACCTTTGATTTTGTTCTCAAGTATGAGATAAGATTCCCCAGATGGACAAGGACAGAAAAATCAGTGGGAATAGCCAATATGCCAGTGTAATAAAAGAACAGGAAATATGAAGTTGAATTGGTAGAAAGGGAGATTGAAGACTTACATAGGGATCAAATCCTAGAAAGCTATGCTAAGGACTTTAGAGTTTTCTGTTTTGTTTTGTTTTGTTTTTCCTATAGGCAACGAAGAGACATGGAGGCATTTTAAGCAAGAAAATGATAAGAACATGTCAGAGGCATTTAAACTAGAGCAACTCCATCTTGAATAGGAGCTCGGTAAAATAAGGCTGAGACCTGCTGGGCTGCATTTCCAGGAGGTTTGGCATTCTTAGTCACAGGATGAGAGAGGCAATCAATACAAGATACAAGTCACAAAGACCTTGCTGATAAAAGAGGATGTAATAAATAAACCGACCAAACCCCACCAAAAGCAAGATGGTGCTGAAAGTGACCTCTGGTCGTCCTCGCTGCTCATTATACACTAATTATAATGCATGAGCATGCTAAAAGACACTCCCACCACTGCCATGACAGTTTACAAATACCATGGTAACATCAGGAAGTTACCCTATATGGTCTAAAAAGGGGAGGAAACCTCAGTTCTGGGAATTGCCCATCCTTTTCCAGGAAAACGCATGAACAATCCACCCCTTGTTTAGCATATAATCAAGAAATAATGATACATATACTCAGTGGAGCAGCGAATGCCACTAGTCTTCCTATGGAGTAGCCATTCTCTTATTCCTTCACTTTCTTAAAAAACTTGCTTTCACTTTATGGGTTTGCTTCAAGTTCTTTCTTGTATGAGATCCAAGAACCCTCTCTTGGGGTCTAGATTGGGACCCCTTTCTGGTAACAAAACATATTTGTGCTTTTGCAGTATCATCCAGTGATAGCACAGTGGAGGATAATAAGTCTGAACAAATGGGAGAGTAATTCTGGCACACAGTAGGCTCAGTAAATATTTGCTAAATAAGTGAATGACACAGACCAGACACGATCAAACATGTACATTTTTTTAAAAGATGCCTCTTCTTTATCTTGCCTTTTCCATGTAAAAGGCATGTAACTGATTACTAACATCAGACCATGCGTAAATGAGCCAGAATTCACAAAGTTTTAGCAAAGAACTTTTGCTACATCAGTCCGTGGCAAGCAAGAAAACAGTATTGAGAGTGTGAGTGAAACCGTCGATCATGGTGGTAATAAGTTTCATCAATGACTGGAGATGGAATTTTATTAAGTTGCATGTCAATAGCAGGAACAATTTAACTTAGAATGTCAATGGTTTCACTACCTTTTTAAAATGATGTGCTGAAATAATTTAGGTACATTTCAGCAGTAATACTACAGGTTAAGAGTCAGGAGAAAGCAAAAGTATTGCATATTTATCCTCCTCCATATTTTATTGTGAAAACTATGGCATGAGAGATCTTGAAAGAAGATTTCATCTTCATCCCTTGTTGTTCTAATTTTTGTGTTTGTTTAGAATTTTGGTTGCATTGTTTAATTGCTATAACCATAAGAGACATAGTCTTATCCCTTAAGCATCACCATTCTGGCCTATTTGTCTGTATAAGATAAAACACCAGCTGCTTATATACTTTTCATGGATGTGAGTAAGAAAGCAAGATTACATTATTTTTGAACTTGGAAAACAACTGTCCCAATCAGTTTTGAGCAGGCCGATTAACCCACACAGTTATTTTGCTGTTTATGGCTACATCTTTTATTCTGATAATCAGGCAAAATTTCATAATCCAGCATTTTCCTCTAACCTGCTGCTTTAGAGGGCTGCACGGGCTATCATGCCACTAAATTAAGAAGAGGCACTAGGAAAAATATATCAGCTCTTCAACTCCAGAATCCCAACCCTATGATAATACTGAGTCTGGATTCAGTAAACACTCTCCTTACCAGGACAAATATTAAACCCTGAAATTAAACATGTCTCTCTGGGCCTCTGTTGCCTTGTTTACAGAGACACTCAGATAATCTCCAAGGGTCTTTTTACTTGTAATGTTTTCAGGTTTATAAGAGAAGATACAACTCAAATGCAACAGAGATAATTAAGGGTCAAAACCTTAAATAGTTAATGGAAATAAAAAAGACTCAAAACCCAGTGCTATTAGCTTTTAAATACCAAGTATCTCACATTCTCTTAAATCACTGGTAAGATCACAAGACTTCAGCATAAAACTCTTTAAAATATCCTAGATCATAACCGATCCACCCCACACAAACACTTGAAATACACCGCCTTTTAAAATGTGAGTTGTTAAATCTTCTTCGGCATTTTGTTTATTTTTAGTACGGTAAATTTACCATGGCTACATGTTATCTATAAGACCTGCTAGGGCTTTCTCCTCTCAAGCACATTGTACAATATATCTTTTGTTCCAGACACTACCCAGTGTGCATGTCATAATATCTTTTCAATAAAATATGTGAACTTGTGCAGAGGGAGTCTTGGGGGGCAAGAAATTGGAAACTCAAGTCACACACTGTGTAAGCCACAGGGAATCAGGCCTTATGTGTTTTAAATGAAATCCTTTCATCTTTGGAGACGCCTCTGCAGCTCTCTACTTAACTGAACAGGTCTGTTTCCAGGACGTTTTACTCATCATCAGACCTCCTCATACTCCTGCAGGGTGACAATGTCGTAAGCACAGAGCCAGAGACTTCTCATTGTTTCTAATATAATTGGTTGCTTTCACTCATTTCCTCATTCTTCTCTATTTTTTTTTCTTAATTTCACAGACACCCAGCAGAACTAATGTAAGTGCCCTCACTGCAATCTCTTTTCCAAAAAGAGAAAGGGGGTAGGGGGTGGGGGTCATACATTTATTCTGCTTGAGTGTTCCTGTTTTTCTCAGCAGAACAATTAGACTTTTTTTTTTTTTCCTGGTGTCTCTCACCAGACCATTTTAGCTTTCCTAAAATAAAAGTGAGGATTTTAAACCCCACTCATCTCTCAGCTCCTGTCTCACTCTCACTCATATGCTAAGGTTTGTAAGGGTCACACGTCTGGATTCCTCAGCACTTTCTTTCCTTTCTTTCTTCTCTAGCTCCTTGTTTCTCATTTGATTCACCAACAGGACATTACCTCTAGTCTCAACTGTTTCTCTAGACCCCAACTAATGGAAACCTAATCGCATTGTCTTTCTTCTCTCCATACTTCCTCAGATTCCTGGTTCTGAGGGCTGGAGGATCTGGAAGTGGGTTTCCGTGTACCTGTTCTGTTCTGGCGACATGGACAAAATATATCTTCTGCTTCGTACTCACCTTCCATGTAGTTTGTTCAGAAGAAAGTAGAGACAGCTGGGAAGTGATCCACATGCCAGAAGATATCTAAAAAAAAACTAGTAGGATTTTGAGAAACAATTCCAAAAGAAAAGCTTTTAGCTCAGATCCTCAATACATGAAAACCTGAATACCTAGATATCTGAATACCTGAATACTTGATACCCAGTTATCTGAATATCCGGATTCTGAAGAGTGGCAAAATATGCCACTCCCAAATATGCCACTTTGGCATGAAGATTATTTTGAGCTGAAGGTAACTGAGAAGTGGACACAAGAAGAGCTCTCTGCCCTCCCCTTATTGGCCCAAAAGCAGGACCTAAATTTACAAAGGAACCTCCCTCCTCTTTACTTGTGAAGGACCAACTTTTAGGACCTTTTCAGCACCAGCATAGCAAGCTGTACTGACTAGCCTTTATAACCATTTATTTGCTTTCCCACAATTTGCTGTCCCTAGGAACTCCAAGACCTTTTTCTTTGTCTTGTCAGCTCTCTAAAAATTTGCTCTTGTTTGTGGAAGAAGCTATATTAGCTGAAGTTATAAGCTACCTCTTTGAGATTTACTTATTCCCTAGGTATCTCCCTTGTATATAGGAGATATAAATGTTAACGAACTCCTGAACTCCTGTTTGTTTTCTCTCTTCTCAATTTGTCTTTTTTTTTTTTTTTTTTTTTTGAAACAGAGTCTCACTTAGTGGCCCAGGCAAGAGTGGTGCAGTGGTGCAATTTCAGAACCCTCCACCTCCTGGGTTCAAGCGATTCTCCTGCCTCAGCCTCCTGAGTAGTTGGAATTACAGGCACATGCCACCATGTCCGGCTAATTTTTATATTTTTAGTAGAGACAGGGTTTCCTCATGTTGGCCAGGCTGGTCTCGAACTCCTGACCTCAGACGATTTGCCTGCCTCGGCCTCCCAAAGTGCTGGGCTTACAGCCGTGAGCCACCACGCCCGGCCTTCAATCCATCTTTTATTACAGGGGGTCCCAGGTAAAAACTCAGAAGGGTAGAGGGAAATTTTTTCTCCCCTACAACTCTTCCAAGAATATCTGATAAAGTTCCCTGCCACTAGGTTTATGCCTTTCCAAACCTTCATCACGATCTGCCAGAGTCATCTCTCTGAATGTGAAATCTGATGCATCACAGGGCTATTCATATCTTCCATAAGCCCCTAAGCCTCTAGGATAAGGTCTTGGTCTTTAGCAGGGCACACAAAGCCCTCCAAGACCTCGCCCTTCTGACTCCTACAGCCCTATCACTTTCCTCTCAGCTCCTTCTCCCACCTCAACATGAATCCTATGCTCTATTCACATTCAGTAAACTGCAGATCACTGGACTGCATCCTGCTCAAACATCTCCCTCTGCTCAAACTGTCATTCTTGTCTTCATCCACACACAGAATATCTCTTGAGTTTTTAAAACTAAGCTCATACTATAAATCCTGTTCCTCACAATTACCTTCAGGGAAAATTGAAAACCGTATATATAGAGTCACAAATTTATTTTACACACACATTTCTCGGTACATGAACAACACTTCTGAGATTTTTTTTTTTAAGTTGTCTTTTCCCAGCAAGACTGTAAGTCCTTTAAGGGCAAGGGCATGCCTGTCTTATTCATTACTGACTCCCCAAGGTCTAGCACAGTGCCTGGTACATAATAGATGCTCAGTAGCTCAGTAAATGTTAAATGGATGAATGGTTGTAGTACATTGTTGCTCAGGCTGGAGTGGTGCAGTGGTGCAATCTCGGCTCACTGCAACCTTCACCTCCTGGGTTCAAGCGACTCTCATGCCTCCGTCTCCCAGGTAGCTGGGATTATAGGCATGTGCCACCACATTCAGCTAAACACACACACACACACACACAAACACACATATATGTACTTGTAGTAGTGATGGGGTTTCACCATGTTGGCCAGGCTGGTCTCGAACTCCTGGCCTCAAGTGACCAGCCCACCTCAGCCTCTCAAAGTGCTGGGATTACAGGCATGAGCCAATTCACATGACCATTTTCTTAAAATTAGTATGGTTTACAATGGTTATTCATTCTCTTTAAAAATCTACCTCTGAGCACCTGAACTAAAACTTAAACTGGAATCAGTTTATACTTTTTCCTCCACTGATTCTGACCTGTACTTTTCACCCAAATCAGGAAAGGAATCTTCTGCTAATTTTGATCATTTTATCCTAAGGACCACAGGACCCCAGGGGGAACACTAGGTCAACTGTGACATTTAGTATGGTATTGTTTAAATTATGCAAATATCCATCTGTTCAGATACCATTTGGGGGCTCGTTTAATGTGTATAATTTAGGATAAAGGGGATAAAACTAGAAAAAGTGCATCTCGCTTTGACTCCATAGAAATCTGAGTGCTACCTGATTCATTTGAAGCTATGAAGGGGCTCCGTTTTAATAGCACATCTTTTCTCTTTGGTCAGAATTCTAAATCTTTTTAATTGCAGTTTGAACACCTGTAGCCAAATTTTAAATGTCTTTCTCATTTAAATTCCAAACATTAAAATTCCAAACATCTTGATTATGTAAATGGTAAAAGGAAAGGACAGAGTTTTTCTTTAAGATTTTTTTCCCGCACTCCCTCCCACTGCTCCCAATTGTGGTTCTTCTTTAAGCCCCCAGCAAGGTGGCTAGGTTTCCTGGATTACCCTGAAGTTCATTTTTGGAATAGAACAGGAAGGCTAAATCCCAGCAATGTGTTTTTAAGAGACAAAAAAACAGTAAAAAATAGCCACCATTTGTTCAGCACCTATTATTTGCCAGCCACCACAAGGGCCCTTGAAGCAAATCTGTTATATATATTCAATCTTCATAACAGCCTACAATTTAGTATTATCAAACCCATTTCTCAAGTTAGGAAACTGAGGCTAAGGTACAGAAGCAACCTGTCCCAGGTTAGATATCTAGTGACAAGGCTAGGGTTTAGAATAGAAGAGCCTGAGTCTGCGTGATCTCTTTACCACACCACTTCCTTCCAAATGCCTGTTTCTGCCAGGACACATGGGTAGAAAATTTTTAAATAATTAAAACTGACAAAGGAGATTGATAAAATGGACAGAGACACAGAGGAGTATGCTTTAAAAAGAAGACAATATACAGAATGAATTGTAATCCATACTAATTTTAAGAAAATGGTCATGTGAATTGGCTCATGCCTATAATCCCGGCACTTTGAGAGGCTGAGGTGGGCTGGTCACTTGAGGCCAGGAGTTCAAGACCAGCCTGGCCAACATGGTGAAACCCCATCACTACACAAGTACGTGTGTGTGTGTGTGTGTGTGTGTGTGTGTAGCTGGATGTGATGGCACATGCCTATAATCCCAACTACTTGGAAGGCTGAGGCATGAGAGTCACTTGAACCCAGGACGTGAAGGTTGCAGTGAGCTGAGATTGCACCATCGCACCACTCCAGCTTGAGCAACAAGAATGAGACAAAAAAAACAAAAGGCCTGGCATACATGACAGGTTGAGGTGAGGAGGGGACACTATCACAAAGATTCATCTACTGAAGGTCTTAAGGAGCTTGCCTTTCAGTTTGAGACCCACTTCTGTGTTTCCACCTTACTCTGGCTTCCTGTGAGACCTACTTCAGCCCTGCTCCACCTGATTCCTACATGGAATGGTCTTCATCGTAGTTTCATAACATGACTCTGCTCTTGGATATTTCTGATCTTTTTTCTAGTACCTCATTTATGTCCCCTAGATTCAAATGTTTGAATCTATTCCTCCATTCCTTGCCAATCTGCCTCTAAGAACTGGCAATGTCTATACCTGAGTATTCTTTATCCTGATCTGTATCCTTTATTTTTTTAACCTTGTTATTACATTTGTGCATCAATGGTCCAAATACTTTGCCTTGCCAGCTTGAAGCATCATGGTGTGCAGGAAAGAATCTGCAACAGACCAATTTTAGGAGTCATGTCAGGATATGTAAGCTCTTTGGGTGTCATTTTTTTCATCTATGAATTGTGAAGAGTAAAAAGCTACAGTCCAGATGTACATAAGATTAATGGAAATAATACATGTGAGAATGCCGTGACACAAAGCAAGCACTCTGTGAATCTTATTCGCTCAGCACATATTGATGCTCTGTCTCTCTGAATGCTTGGAATATACTGATGAACATAACAAATTTGAGTCAGATAGCAAACAGACAAATTAACAAAGTTTACACTATGTGATAAGTGATTTGTGGCATGTTTAAAAAAAGCAGAAAAAAGTATAAACAGGAGAATCAAGAGTGCAAGAGGGGGTGATGGGAGAGGTGTAGGTCAGAGTATTAAAGAGAAGGATGAGTGAGAGGGTTAGAAAGTTAGCCAACTTATATCTGGAAAAAGAGAGTTATGGGCAGAAGAAATAGCCATTGCCAGCGGGAAATTCAGGGAACAATAAAGAGGATTGTGCTCTTGGAGTGAGTGATGGAGGAAGAGACTGGTTGGAGATGAGATCAGGGAGGTTAGAGGGATGGGATATGTAGGCCTGAGGACATTGTAAGGGCTCAGATCTTTACTTTGAGTGAGATGTTAGTTGACTTATCTTTCCTTTGGAGCCTGGTATGACAGTTGATTTTTCAGAACTTTTCTTTGTTTTCATGCACACTCTGCGTCTTGATTTTAGCACTAATTACTCAAGGGAAGAAGCATGTCATATTCATCTTAATAGTGCTAATGCCTAACATGGTGCCTAGAACATAGGCCATACTCAATGAACATCTCTTGAATTGATAATATTGTTTTAGATGCTTATCCTGGGAATTTTTTAAAGATAACATAATGCTTTTACCTGGTTAAAATGTACATGACACTTGAAGGCCACTAGAAAATAAAATCTTATAATAGGCCTTTTCTAGTTTCTCTCAAGTCCCAGCCAGAGATGGATGTGTGCCCTAGCAGCATATTACTTACCCTATATCAGACCATTTAATAAAAAGATACAAGCTTGGAACTCAGATGACCTAGGTTTGACAACCAGAAATACCACTTACTAGTTATATGATCTTAAATAAATTATGTAATTCTTCAAAACCTTTTATATCAGACTAAATGCCATCCAAATCATGGGATCCAATGAGAATCTAAAAATATAATGTGGAGGAAAACATTTTGGTAAACTGCATTGCAATATATGAATGCTAAATGTTCTTATTATAATTTAAGCATTAGCTAATATTTGACATGAAAATATAAAATTGTCCCTAAAAATTACAAACATACTATTTGGAAGAACCAGAAATTATGTTGTGTTGCTCTGGATGCTCAGTGAGGAAGGACCTGTTTCACCAAAGGAATAAATACTTCTGTTGCTCTAATAATATGCCATACTGTTGAATTTTTTCTCACTCTCCTATGACAACTTTGCTTATGTTAGGATATTCTTAAAATAGAATTTTCCCAATTAAGAGTCCATTAAAGTCCATTAAAGATATAAAAGGTATTGTGCCTGATCATAACTTCAAACCATTCAAAAACTTGGCTATGAGGTGCTAGATAAACTCAGCTCTCCATCTGTATGCTCTTCATTGATTGCACACCTCTCTGGGCACCTACCAGATCCAGGGGTGGAGGCTCCATGATTCCAAAAGGGTTTGCTGAGTTCATCCCAACTAGCCTGTTGGGAACAAGTTGGGAGCTTCCCAGTGCCATTAGCAAGGCAGTCACCCAACTGATCCAGAGGAGTTTCACCTCCCAACTTCAGCCAAATTCTTTTCAAAACTGACTCTGTTTGCAGATATACATGCTTTAAGCACTTCCCACAGAAGATTATATAAAACTACAAAGAAAATAGAGAACTGCATTCATTTCCCACGACTGGGTGGGATAACATATTCAGTTTTAATTGACTCTGGAGAATCCAAGTCAATTAGACGAAGGGTATAATAGGAACAAGAAGCTGTATTATTTCACTAGCTTGATTATTTTATAAAAATAGAAAGAAATAAATGTAAAATTTGAATAGTCCCACAGCATTGAGATGTGCCATCTATACCAGGCTGTTTTGAGCCACTTGGGGTACATCTCTTTATTTTAAAACTAGCTGAAAAGTGGATTTGAATATTCAATAGTCTGAGTCGTGCACTCTTCTCTAAAACATTAGTTCCGCTCTGGCCAAATGAGCAAGCCACTTCTGGTGGGTGGGTTAAGTACATACGTAAGAGTAGAGCCAGATATCAACATATTTTTTGAAATGGTGAATTTAAAACTAGGAATTCTGAGAGAAACAAATAATTAGGGATTATTTGACATTAATTACCTACTATGTTCTACACACTGAGCTATGTTGTTTGCATGGAGGGATACATGTATTTCCTGAAGCGATTCTCAATCAAACAGTAGAAATATATAGAAAATCAGGGCAAAACAATTTACTTGCTATGGATTTTTTTTTTCTGAGGGGGAACTGAAGAGGAAGTGGTTGATTTTGCACACAAAGAAAGGTGAATTTATGGAAGTTTTCACTAAGTCAGTGAGGTAGGTCTTGCAAGATTAATAGGATCTCAACAAAGAGAGGTGAAAGAGACAGCTATTCTAGGCAAGAACACCACCGTGTAGCTCTGAAAGTACATGGAACATATGGGCTTGAGAATAGCTCTGTGCCTAGATCATAAAGAACATATTGGGAGAGAAAGGTAAGAGAAAGTAAAGACTCGGGAAATGGAAAGAAATAAGGCTGGACATGTTGAGTAAGTTTAGATTATAAAGAGAATTGTTCTGCTATCGATTTTGAACTTTGTATTATAGGACTTGAAGAGCTACTAAAGATTTAAAAGAAAAGATATGACATATCTGGGTTGGGAAACACACACAAAAAATATGTATTAGGTTAAATATTATTAAAGAAAGAAACAGATCTTTGGAAGTACTAAGTTGTTGAAATTCTGTGTCAAACTGGTAATATTTTACCCAGACCTTGCATTAATCACTGATTTTTTTTTATAATCATCCTGTTAGTCAACAAATATTAAGTAAAATTCCTGTACCATGCTAGATTTCTGGGACATAACGTTGACTATGACAAATGTAGTTCTCGTCCTCATGGAGTTTACAATCTACTGGGGAGATAAACATTAAATATATAAAAGAGATAAATGCAGGTAATTACTGATCTTTCTACAATAACATGCTGAATAGCCTCAGGAACTCACTGGTACTCAGTTACAAAGATTTCAGATTTGGTTCATCATTATCCTTCTCACCAAATATGTGTGGGAGTTATTTTTTGTTAAGTAACAGAATTACATTTTTTTTAACTATGGTATTTGCCGGTGAATTTGAGGTTTAGTGGCCTCAACACAACCCACTGTAGTATCTGCATGATTTTTTGCTATTGCAAACATTTATAAATTACCGGGAATCATTATATTTTGCAAGAGAAAGAAATAGTCAAGCTTTTCTCAGCTGGAATCTTTGAAATGTATGGGTTCACTGGTAAAAAGGACAGATGGCTGAGCTAATGTTAGTAATTGCCAAGAAAAAAGTCCACTGTTGACCTAAAAATGCAATGAAATCTATTCCTTTATAACTTTCCACTGACTGTTTAGCTTAAGTCCTAATTATTACAAAATTGAGAAAGGATTTCTTAACATCAGAAGATTTCCCTAAGAACATAAGAATATTAGGCCACATCTCTATATGTGTCTGTTAACCGATTTACTTCACAGCTTATTTAACCAATTTTCTTTGGTCTGTGATACATCCAAGAATTTAATTAATCACATGTCATAGTGCAGGAATGAAGGTGAAAGTAACTAGTGAAAGTTAGTGAAAAAGTAACCCAACAATTTAATATAAAAATATTTTTATGAGAGTATCTTTTTATCTAAAAACTTAAATTCTCATTAAGTTGTTTTAAAATGTATAACCAATACCCTTTTGCATTTTGATCATAACAGTGCACTAGTTTCCTAAGGCTGATATAACAAAGTATCACAAAGTGGGTGTTTCAAAAAACAATTTGTAGCCTTACAGTTCTAGTTGCTAGAAATCCGAGATCAAGGTGTCTAGAAGCTTGGTTCCTTCTAAGGACTGTGAAAAAGACTCTGTTCCATGCCTCTCATTTACTATATAGTGGTTTGCTGACAATCTTGAGTGTTCCTGGCTTATAAATGCATCACTAGATCTCTGCCTTCATCTTCCCATAGCATTCCTCTGTATGCGATGTCTGTTGTCTACCTCCAAATTTCCCCTTCTAATAAGGACACCAGTCATATTGTGTCAGGGCCAATCCAAATTACTTATTTTAAATTGGTTACCTCTGTACAGAACCTGTCTCCAAATAAGGTAATAAGGTCACATCCTGAGGTACAGGAGGTTAAGACTTCAGCATATAAATTTTGGAGAGACCCAATCGAACCCGCAACCAGTATTTTCTGAGCTGAAAAATAAACTTTCTTTTCAGAAAAAAAAAAAAGAAAACCTTCAGCATCTTTGCTATAAGCATCAAATTGCTTTATTTCCTTTTTCATACTCAAGGGGTGTGTGTGTGGGGGGGGTGGCTCATTTTTATTTTTCATGCAGCCTATACTTGGGAATTTTTTAATTGTGAGAATTAATGTTGGAATACGAGGTGTATAGCAGACAATTTTGGTGGTGGCTGCCTAGCTCAAAACAAATACTCCTTCTCTGAGATGGACTTAGAGCTGACAGGATTATGCTCTGGAAGCTTTGCCCTTTCTGTGTGACGCTACCCCACTGACCAGGACAGTTTAATCCAAGGATAGATGCCAGACCGGGAAAGACCCCATGGGATTTTGAAATCTGGAGTAACAACATTTGGAAACTGGGAACAATTAAAGCTGATGTGTTGTTACTCGCCCCCCAAAAGGTCCAAAACTTCTCCTGAGGAGGTGTCTATGCTGTCCTTATTCTTTTCCCTAGTGAGGCTCAGTTACTCATTTCTTCCCTCATTTCTGTAAGATACCACATTGTGACTACAATAAAATATTTTTTAGTGTGCCTATGCTTCTCAGGGTTATTTTTGTTGCATGTGACCAAGAGAATCTTAACAAATACAAGTGGCTCTGCAGTAATCTATGTCCCATTTGTGCACTTCTGGTTCTTTAACCCATATAATTTTTTCTGGTTCATGATTGCAGATGATACTCCTGGCTCCTGTCAATCCATGTCATTAGTCATAATGGGAACTCAGGGCAATAGTAAGAGTTTTTGGGCAGAAATCCATCCCTACTCCTAGAAAAGCAATAAAAAGCATGCATTTTATCCATGTTGGGTCTATAATATAATCTTTGTATATACCTAATTGTAAAAACATGTTGAACTACCAAGTTCATTTTTTGATTTCAAAATAATAGAGAATAATCTGAAATAAGTCAAAGTCAGGAGCCCTTATTGAGGAAAAATTGCAATTATAGATCCGTGGAAGTTAATATTTACAGTCCATGATTGTCATTCAGTGACTTCCATCAGAGTTTCTGCTTTTACCTTCCACAGAGGCAAGAGCAATTGCTGTTGCCTCTAAAAGAGAATGTATTAAATATGGGCACTGGCACACAGCAACCTAAGCCCTTCTGTCCCACTCATTCTCACACAAGAGCCCCTTGATGACCAAACATTGCACCCAAGACCTCTTTAGGGTTTTGTTATCATTTGCATAAATAAAGGCCAAAATTATAACTGATTTTTTTTTTTTTTTTGAGACAGGGTCTTGCTCTGTTGCCCAGGCTGGAGTGTAGTGACACAATCTCTGTTCACTGCAACCTCCATCTCCGGGGTTCAAGTGATCCTCCCACCTCAGCCTCCCTAGTAGCTGGGACTACAGGTGTACGCCACCACGCCCAGCTAATTTTTGTGTTTTTAGTAGAGATGGGGTTTCACCATGTTGGCCAGGATGGTCTCAAACTCCTGTCCTCAGGTGATCCACCTGCCTCGGCCTCCCAAAGTGCTGGGATTGCAGGCGTGAGCCACCACTCCCAGCCTTTTTTTTTTTTTTTTTTATGTTACGTTTCCTTAAAGGAGCTTCTAAGTAGTTTATCTACTGCCACTTAAGACATTTGCAAGCCTATCTGTAAAACTCTTTGTATAGTGGAATGAGTAACAGCGGAGAAAGTTAAGGGTTCCTCAACTTTGTACAAGAAATATGCATCAACATCAGACAGAAGGGCAGATTTCCATCAGTGACTTTGCATTACTTGATGACTCCCTGCTCCATCAAATCTCCTAGGAAGGAAAGAGTTGTAGCACTGAAACTCCACAATAAGTCTCTCTGAGAACTTAGCTGTGGCTTTACACAGAGAGTTGCAAAGTGTTGTAGCTCAAAAGAAATGCAGGTTATATGGCAATACTAATGCTTTGCACAGATTAGCTTCAACTATGATATCTACATTAA
This sequence comes from Chlorocebus sabaeus, assembly GCF_047675955.1. Taxonomy (NCBI): domain Eukaryota; kingdom Metazoa; phylum Chordata; class Mammalia; order Primates; family Cercopithecidae; genus Chlorocebus; species Chlorocebus sabaeus. The sequence goes on from NC_132919.1 coordinate 46,226,119, forward strand.
TCTTTTCTTTTACCTGCAAATCTCTAGAGAATTCTTAGCTCAAGACAATTTGGTATAAGCAACTATGGAAGCTCATCAGTGAGTGAAAGAAAACAGGTTGGGTTGGAATAAAATCTAGGTGGATGAATTAACTAAATAGAAGACAAGCACTTGATGGCACTAACCCACAGTACAATCACGATATTCAGAAGGATGCAGTGAGGTTGAGTTTATTGTAATCCTGTGCTCTCCTGCTACAGAAAATAGCAAATCTAGGCAGTGGAAGCCTTCTGGTTACAAATGAAACATCCACATGGAACAGGAGCGCAGTCAGCATCAAAGGCTGTAAGTAACAGTGTCTATCTCTAAAACAGATGGGTGTTAAGGACTTAGTGAGATGTCAGTGTCTCAGCAAAGTGTCCTGGGCTTCACTAGAGGAACCAGCATCTGAATCAAGACTCCAGTGTAGTAGTTCAGAACCAAAGCTGCACAAACCGATGATTTTTTTCTTTGTTTGTGTTGTTTTAGTTTTTGTTTCTTGAAGTGGTGACATGGTTTTGTTGTGTCGCCACCCAAATCTCACCTTGAATTATAATAATCCCCATATGTCATGGGAGGGGCCCGGTGGGAGGTAATTGAATAATGAGGACCAGGTCTTTCCCATGCTGTTCTCTTGGTAGTAAGTAAGTCTCATGGGATCTGATGGTTTTATAAAGAGGCATTCCCCTGCACACACTCTTTTGCCCGTCACCATGTAAGACATCCCTTTACTCTTCCTTTGTCTTCTGCCATGATTATGAGGCTTCCCCATCCATGTGGAACTGTGATTCCATTAAACATCTTTCCTTTATAATTTACCCGGTCTCGCGCATGACTGTATTAGCAGCATGAGAACAAACTAATACAAGTGGCAAAACCATACAGGTGGAGTTCCCAAGCAAGTTGACTAGTATACTGCACTACACAAAGAAGAGTTCCAGGCCCCATCAGCTGGAGTGACTGGTTCTGATACTCTGCCCCCTACCTTGATCAGGTCTGACTAAGAACCTAGACAAGGTATATATACCTTTAGTGGAAATGCCTTCAACATCTGAGCTGACTCATGTCAAGGGAGGCAGGAACTAACATTGTGATCATCTATTATTTACCTACCTAGACTCATTTTTATCAGCCTATTTTCTTTACACTGACACCAGTATAGTACACATTTTTCCAAGTATTTCTGAGTTTATGTAATCCTCACCATCACTTATATAAAAGTTGGGTTTTATGTTACCTGATAAAAGCTACTATTGTTTGAGTACCTACTGTATTCCAGGTACTGCACTAGGTATTTCAAATACAGTACTAATTTTCAAAACAGTGCAAAATAGGTATCCTTATCCTCAGAAGAGGTAGATTACTTTCTCAAGGTTGTAACACAGGGCTGAGATATAAACCCAGATACATCTGACTCCCAAGCGTATGTATCTTGCATATATCTTGCACTACATTTCCCTGAGAAATGTTTAAATTCATTTTGATGTAAGTTTTCTGTGTGAAGTTTTTAATATAACCAGTTAAACATAAGCTCTTTCCTTCAACTTGAGTTTGATTTCAATGTACGTTCCATCCTTTAAAAATACTTTTTATATTGAAAAGCAGTTTTACCAGAATAAACACTGATCAGAAATGAGATGTGAGATCTCATGCCAGTGAGTCATGTGACCTTGGGAAGTCTTTCACTTATCTAGGAAAATGTTCTAACTTAAAAAAAAAAAAATGTAGGGGAGTAAAGACTAGTAGTGGGGGAAGGATTAAACTTGAAAAATTAAACTCTGAGAGTCTCTTCTAGCTCTCCCAACTTAAGGGTCTCTCCAATCCTTTAAAATCCATTCACTTTATATATTTTAAACACTACCTTTTGCAAGGGAGTCATAAGCAAAAAGATAATTTTAAATTTACTTTAAAGAAAAAATTATCCAACTGTCTGCATATCTCAACAAGTTAGTCAACTTTCTTCACTTTTGTGCAACTTATGAGCATGGCAATTATGATATTTGAAGTTGACAACTCAAAGCGATTTGAAGCCTTGTTGACCAATGAAAATGTATGAATACAGATAGCAAATAAATCAAGTTATTGTCTTCAACTAAAAATGCATTTTCAACATAATTCAATTTAAGGAACCGGTATCTTAGTTTTAACCATGAAAATATCATTAGATGGTGTATGTGGAAAGAAAAAAAAAGGAGACTAGATATAATCACGTCCTTCACAAAACAGTTGGCAATTGCAATGTTAGTACTGCAAATAAAAGTGTTTTCAGACCTTAAAATAAAAGTCTGTGGAATGCTTCAGGTACACAGCTGTAACAAAATCACCTATCTGACTGCCTTTGTGGCCTAAGCTGAGGACTATATGAAAGGAAGGAAGGAAGGAAGGAAGGAAGGAAGGAAGGAAGGAAGGAAGGAAGGAAGGAAGGAAGGAAGGAAGGAAGGAAGAAAGGAAGGGAAGGAAAGGGAAGGAATGGGAAGACCTAGAAGGAAGCACATAATAGACTGCTTTGACTAGGTAATTTTTCACCTAATATTAAGTGCAGATGGTTAGAATAGTTCGTCGTGATTTTGCAGTCTGGTCTCAGGTTTATTGCTACAATTAATTTCTACATTTCTGTGAAGGACATTATACATTCCATTCCTATCATTTTAAATAATAAATTAACTTTAGTGCATTTTTGCTCTCGCTTGAATGGAAAAGATGAAGACCAATTGATAGGCTCTGAGTTTTTAGAACGCCTTTCAACAAGATTAAAAGCATAAGGCATCCCAAGTCGGCTCTTCTAAAAACAGAAAGTAGCCATCTGCTGGGGCTGCAGAGCTATTCTACCCTAGAGTGCTGAGTAGTCCAGCAGAACAGACAAAGCACAAGGTATACTCCTTGACCAGACTGATCCTTAGACAGATTTGTGGCTTTGTGTGCTTTCGATCAACATATTGTTTGAGGTGCCCTCTATTTCTGTGTGACATAACTAATGAAAAGAAAAAAGCTACTTGTAATCATACCAGAACTAGAAAATGAAAATAACCCCAGTGAACTTGCTAGCAATCCTAAAGAATTCCTGAGTTTCCCTACAGTTATTCGAGCTAGCAGGGGGGACTAGGGAGGGAAATTGTGTTGCTCTTTATAAATGAAATGCTATGTTGGGACTTGGGTGGAAAGGGGAATGGAATTATTTTAATTTTGTTTGTTCATTTCATTTTTTGCTTTCTTCCAGGACTTCTTTCCTGTTTGTAAATCTTCACTCATCTTTAATCCTTTCTTGCTTGCCTTTCTACAATGTATGATACTGAAAATTGTGCTGGAAAGCCGATTCTCAAGGAAGTCTCTTCTCTTAATTTACTCTCCAATTTCTAATGGGTGCATTTTTCTGAGGTCAAAGCATAAAGCTTGGGTGAATTTTTTTTCCGTTAAAGACAGAACTCCATCATCTTTATTTAAAAATGTGTTGATATCTGATGGAAAGACCAGACACCTGAAGAGACATGCTGACTCTTAATTAGTTTTAATGATTAACCCATGTCCACTGAAAGCAGCTTTGAGAACACAATACTACACTTTATTGTTCATCAATGGATTGAAAACTGAGATATTTCAAGAAGATAAGTGTGGCAAACACTGTTAGCTGGCAAAGCCAACAGCCATCCTCCAGCCAGCCCCTTGTTCCTTGCCTACCTTCATCTATAGGCAGAGAAGGCTAAACACTTGTCCAGTCTCCCATACAGCTCACAATGGCCATGTGAGTTTCAGGCAATGAGAGGGGAGCAGAAGTCTGATGGGGGCTTCTGGAAACGCATGTGCTTTCCTAATAAAAAGAACAAGTAAACTGGCATTTCTTCCTTTATCTCCTTTCTTTCTACTTTGGATGCAGATGTAATGTCTGTAACTGTTGCAGCCACCTTTGAGGCAACAAGTACAAAGACAAAAGCCAAGAAGCAAAAGATAATGGAGTAAAACTAGAAGCAGATCCTGAGACCCTGATAACACAATGAGCCAGCTGAACCAACAACTTACCTCCATATTTCTAGTCAATGAAAAAACAAACAAACAAACAAAGCCTCTATTTGTTTAAGCCACTGTTTTTCTGGTTTTGTTTCTTGCCATTGAAATCCTTCCAAATGATAGGGCACCTGTGTTTTCAACATCTAATAAGCTACTTTTATGTGGTGATCATAAAATCTGGCATTTGTTTAGCATTTCCCAACTTATAAAGTTGGGTTTTGCCATATATTATCTCATTTAATCTGTACAATAGGATGGTAAACCAGGAATTACAAATATAGCTTTAAAGATGAGCCCATTTAAGCACAGAGGGTTTAAAGTAACTTGCTCAAACTCACAGAAAGAGAATATGGCACAATTTAGGACTTGAACCCTTAGCCTCTGACTCCAGTTCCCAGCTGATCATAATTTTCTCATATTGGAAACCAAACCAAACTCTTGTCTTTGCATATTTATTATGTTCTTCATAATCCCTGAAGTACTTCTGTGAATCAGTCTTTAAAAGATAACAAACAGGAATTGGATAGAAATTACTGAACTCATAGCCTGGAATGAACAAAAGCACTTTGATAAAACCTGAAGTTTTAAAGAAGAATAGTAGGAAATATTCAATTCTAAGGATTTCACAGGCTACTAAAAAAGACAAACATATAAACAAGTTATTCTAAATATGATATAGAGTGGGGGTAATGGATGGATGTTTATTGCAGTACAGGAATCCTAATTCTTCCTTTAGGGGAGTGGAGATGAGGAATGCATGAAGGTGGAAGCCATGGAAACAAAAACAGGTCATGCCATTAAGCAGTTCTGTATGGCTGTGATATATTTGGAGTGGGGTGATTTATAGGGCTTCAAAGCCGAACATGTCTAGATCATCAAAATTCTTATAGGTACTAGGGTTTTTCTATTTATGTGGGTGATTAAGATCAATAAAAATATTTCAAACATGGTCATATTATATATAGAATTATATTTTTGAATACATCTTTGGCATCAGGCAATAAACTGGAAGTAGACAAGACTGGAGACAGGGGGCGAGTAGGATGCTGGGGCAAGCTTCCCAGCAAGATATAATGAGACCACAAACTCCAGTAATGTCTGTGGGTTGCATAGAAGGAAACAGATTGGAGACATATTCAGATATTATAATCTATGGGCTATAGTAGACAACTGGACACAGTTGGAGGGGTGGTTGGTATGTGAGAGGGAAAATATAGGATTTTACGCAGGTTTCTGGCTTGGGCTACTAAGGAGGTGGTGGTGCCATTTATAATAGAAAATACTGGAGAAGTATAGAGAGGTAGAGAGGCATAAAAAGGAAAATAAATTCCACATTGCATATGTTGAGTCCGGTAGCCTTTTAGAACCTCCAGATAGGGATGTTCACCAAATAATCGGAAATGAAAGATGTAATTCAATAAATATTTCTGGACTGGAGAAATCAATTTCTGAAGTTATGGAAGTAAATAAAATCTCACTGGGAGCATGTGTAGTCAGAGAAGAAGAAAATAGAGCTTTGTAGGAACACAGACATTTAGTGAGGAAAAGCATGGGATCCAATAAAGGGAATGAAGTAAGAGAAACCAGAAGGGGAGGAGAAAAGCAAGCAAACAGAGAGAAGTTCTTTCCAGAAAGCTTCCAAATAGGTCTTAAGAAGTTAGTGAGTGGACAATAATAATCTTAGTAATAATAGATGACATTATTGAGCACTTACATGCAATATTGCTTTTAATCTCCTTACTGTCAATTATCGTGAAGAGGTTAAGTAATATAGGGGCTGAAAATTTACAATTGGATTGTGCCACAAGTGAATCTGAAGAGGTTACGTAATTATGACGATGTTAAGTAATATAAGGGCTGAAAATTTACAACTGGATTTTGCCACAAACCAATCTGACCCTCAAAAAAAAGAAAATGGCATTTCCATCAAATGGGGAGTGTAGAAGTCACATTGCAATAGGCAGAGAAGTGAGTGGGAGGTGAGGAAGTAGAAGGCAGTAAGAGGAGTCTATCCTTTTTAAAAAGCTTTACTGAAAATAGAAAAAGAACAATAAAAATTTCAGCTATGGGTAAAGGGTAAAAAGAGGTAACTACAAGAACAAAAGAGAGGGTAGAAGTGATGGAGCAGGGCCCCTGAGAAGGTGAAACAGGATGAAATCATAGCCTGGGTGGAGGAAGAATTAGCCATAATGGAAAGAAGCACACTTCTTCCTCTGAGAACAGTGGGAAAGTAATATGTGTGACTGCAGTATTTGATGACAAATACAAACATATAAATATCAAACTGGAACTAGCATACATCCAGCAGTTAACTTACAACTGCTCCAGTCATTTTTGACCAATGGCCTGTCTTGATTAGACGCTCATCTTCTGTGCCCAGTCTGTGGGAAGTCAGCTTGTGCGGATTAGTTGCTTTCATATTTCAAGCTGATTTGATAACTGAAGAGAACTCTAACATTCTCTATTGGCCCGTGAGCAAAGCTCAGACTTTAAGAAGAAACATCTTAAATTAGTTGCCCCTGGAAGCAAGACCAGAGATTCAAATTTTAGTGCAAGTAGTTTATTTGGGAGAGGAGCAAGTATGGCAGGGAAGTAAGGAACTGAGACAGAGAACAGAAGAAAGTTAATGCAGGGACCACCATAAGCAGATTCCTGTTGTGGGCAATTGAGGTCCCATTTCCTTGAAGAACTCCAAGAGATCATGCCAAACGGACCTCAGAATTGACCCTCTTCCAGTGGAGGGATAGGAATCTGGAATATCTTATCTGCCAATAACTGTTAGTCATTAATGAGAGCTGCCCTGGGCTTGTAAACGCTCTGACACTTCCAGCCTGCCCTGCGTGTGCACTAAAGCATGTTCCCATAGCCAAAGAAAGCTCTAGGCGGAGAGGCAACGATGCTAACAGTGAGAAAGCTTAGGAAACAGGGACCAGACACTAACAGTGTCTACTCAAGCTCCTCCTCATGAATGGCACTTCTTAGGATAGCAGTGGAGTTTGAGGGAAGGACAGATACAGTCCCCTCCAGTGTTTAGCCATAAGGGAATACATTCTGAGGAGAGTACTACCAGAAAAAGTTCCTATTCTTTAGTTATGGAATTTTGATTAGAAATTAAAAATAAGTAGCTTTGAAATCATAATAGACACATAAAAACGTACCAGACTTGTAGTTACAAAAATGTAGGTTCAAGTTCCTGGTGCTGCCACTTACTGTGTAAACTTGGGCCAGTTGCTTGGTCTCTGGAACCTTCATTCCTCATCTGTAAACAAGGATTATACTTCCTTTGCTATCTAGAAAATCAAGTTATTGTGAAAATCCAATGACATCATGCACATAGGACTTCTCTAGCCATGAGATTAAGGGGAAGAAGCATTCCAATTAGACTTATGGAAACTACGAAACAGCATGACTGTGTATAGAAGTGGAGGACAACCATGAATTCCAGTAGAAGTAGTTTGGACTTGTTTCTATAGGCAACCTGGAGCCATAGAAGTTTCAAGTGGGAGAGCAGGTCTGTGGGCATATATTTTTGAAAGATCACTTTGATAACTATGTGGAGAAGAGTATATATTGCTTTTCAGCAAGAGAGACAGAAACTGGAGAGAGGAAGACCAGTTAAGATGTTATATTAAAAATCCCATCTCTGAAATTTATCTAGCAGTCTCCTTTTGGGTGAGAAGGTGAGGGCTGAGGAACAGGCAGAAAAACTGAGGAAGGAAGTGATATCCAAGAAATAGCCCAAAGGTTGATTAAGTTATTATTTGAGTACTTCCCCAACTCAGTGACCAGAACTCAATCTACACACAGTAATGAGGACTGAAAATTCAGTTTACAGCTTGAGAAGACATATGTGCAGGGGGACAAAATTACAAGCAGCCTTTGGGGTAAAATGAAGCCTGCACATATGCTTATAAATACACAAGACATCCAAATGGTCTTCCTGATTCAGCTCAAATTAAATACAGTTACTTTTGAAAGGTTAGTGAGCTTGGCTTTTGCTGAAGTGTTCCTTCTCCACACTTTGTTTTAATATTGCACTGACAAATTGCCTTCACTTTGAGGATTTATTTGCCTTCAGATACAGCTCACCAAATAGAAGCTGTACAGTCATAACACTTCAAGGGGGTGATTAGTGGTAACGAGTAAAGGGCGGGGGATGGGAGGGTGGGAAGAAGACTATGTGCAGTGCTATTTCGGGAAGAGGAAGCTCCCCCAGAGCCAGCTGAAAACATCTGCCACCCAGGTTTTCAAGGTGTCATTAGCCCTAGGGCTAATCAGCACTCTGGTATGCCACAGAGTGAAATTCTGCACTTGTGACAAAGACCAGGTAATCACACAGCCCAGCGGTCCTCTCTCAGAGCTTGCCCAAGAGCAATCCTCAGAGAGCAACAATTCAGTCAGAGCCTAGAAAGGGGAAGCTGACTTCTAATTCAGATCTGGGCTTCCAAGGATCTTGTCTTGACAGCCGCCAGGCTCTTGTCACTGAGAAATGAACAAAGCCGTTTCAGTGCAGAGCAGGCAGCCCTCTGGGTAGCCAGACTCCTAGGAAAAAATAGTCTGCCCTATTTTGGTCCCTGCTCATGAACTCCCCTGGCAGCAATGCCTCCAAGGTATTTCTGTACGCGCAGCTGGCACTGGTTTTTCCAATTCATTGAGGAGGAAGCCTGTAAGAAATCAGATGTAAAAGCACAGAGAAAGGGCTGGTTTAGCAAGCCTTAGCAAGGTGGTGGCATGTCCAAGCCTTTAATAAATCTAAGGTTTTCTTATTTTTCTTTTCCAAAGTTGTTTTTCTAATCTCACCAACTTGATGAAATGCTGACATTACAATTTGGCTTACTATTCTACCAAACATCTAACCATGTTTAACGGCCTCACTGGGTTTTAACGGATATACAAATAACTTAATCTATTTATTGTATAAAGTTTTATGACTTTGGAAATATGCAAACACCTATGGTACCATCGCCACAATCAAAGCAAAAGACATACTCAACGCCTTCCAAAGTGTCCCATTGTTTTTATTTTGTTATCCTTGTTTTGTTTTTTGTTTTTTTTTTTTTTTTTTACTTTTTGGGCTAAGTACATTTAACATGAGATCTACCCTCTTAACAAATCTTAATATATGTAATACCGTATTAACTGTAAGCACTAAATTGTATAATTAGATCTCTAGAACTTATTCATTTAGCATAATTGAAGCTGTATATCCATTAAACAACAACTTTCCATTTCCCCCACCCCCATCCCCTGGAAACACTCTTATATTCTCTGCTTCTATGAGTTGTGACTGTTACATTCAATCCACAAGTTCCATACCCGTGGATTCAACCGACAATAAATCAAAAGTATTTGGAAAAAAATACACATAGATGTTTGGGGAAAAAAACAGAAAAACAATACAATATTAATAATATAAATTTAAAAGTACACTATAACAACTACATTGTATTAGGTATTATAAATAATCTGGAGATGATTTAAAGTATACAGAGGATATATGCAAGTTATATGCAAATACTATGGTATTTCATATAAAGAAATTGAGCATCCACAGATTTTGATATACTGTGGGGTCCTGGAACCAATCTCCTAAGCAACAACTGTATAGATAACTCAAATAAGTGGAATCATGCAGTGTCTCTCCTTCTGTAACTGGCCTATTTACTTAATATAATGTGCTCCAGGTTCACCTATGTTGTAGCAAATGGCAGGATTTCCTTCTTATTTAAGGTTGAACAATATTCCATCGTATGCATATACCACATTTTCTTTATCCATTCATCTGCCCGTGTTCATTTGCATTATTTCCATACATTAGCTATCGTGAATAATTGATGCTGCAATGAGCATAGCAGTGCAGTTATCTCTTTGAGATCCTAGTTTTAATTCTTTTGGATATATACCCAGAAATGGGATTGCTGGATCATATGGTAGTTTCTTGTTTAATTACTTTAGAAACTTCTATACTGTTTACCATAGTGGCTACACCATTTTGCATTTCCACTAATATTGTACAAGGGTTCCAATTTTTCTATATCTTTACCACCACTTGTTACCTTTTGTTTTTGTTTCCCTTGTCAACAACAGCTGTCCTAACACGTGTGGGTGATATCTCCTTGTAGTTGAGATTTGCATTTCACTGATGATTAGTGATATTGAGTGCCTTTTCATACCTGTTGGCTATTTGCATGACCTCTTTGGAGAAATGTTTGTTCAAGTCCTCTGCCGATTTTTTTAACTGGGTTATTATTGTTATTATTTGCTATCAAGTTGTAGGAGTTCCTTATATATTTTGGACATTAACCCCTTATCAGATATATGGTTTTTAAATATTGTCTCCCATTTTGTAAGCTGCCTTTTCATTCTGTTGATTTGCAGAAGTTTTTTTTTTTTGGTCATATGTAGTACCACTTGTCCATTTTTGCTTTTGTTGCTTGTGCTTTGGATGTCATCATATCATCAAAACATCATTTCTGAGACCAATATCAAAAAGTGTTTTCTCTATGTATTCTTCTAGCACATTTATAGTTTCAGGTCTTACATTTAAGTTTGTAAACTATTTTGAGTTGATTTTTTGTAAAGCATGTAGATATTTAGTTTTCCCAGTACCATTTATTATATATTTTGGACATTATTAAAGACACTATTTTTATTAAAGACACTCTCCTTTCTCCATAGTGTATTTTTGACACCTTGTCGAAGATCAGTTGAACATATATGTGTAGATTTATTTCTAGGTTCTCTGTTCTGCTTCATTGGTTTATATGTCTGTCTTTGTTTTAACGGTAGTATTGTAATATATTTTGAAATCAGGAAGCATGATGCCTCTAACTTTGTTATTCTTTCTCAAAATCATCTGACTATTTGGGGACTTTGTGATACCATATGAATTTTAGGATTTTATTTTTTCCTATTTCTATAGAAAAATGCCATGGGATTTTGAAAAGGATGGCACTGAATCGGTATATAGCTTTGGGTAGTGTGGACATTTTAACAATGTTAAGTCTTGTATCTCCTTTAATTTTTTAATTTTTTTATTTGTTTGTTTTCAGTGTACAAGTCTTTTACCTCCTTGGCTAAATATATTTCAAAGTATTTTATTCTTTTTTATGCTATTGTAAATGGGATTGTTTTCTTAATTTCCTTTTTGGATGGTTCATTGTTGGTATATGGAAATGTACTATGTGTTGATGTTATATCCTAACAGTTTACTGAGTTTATTTATTAGTTCTAGTTATTTTTCTGTAAAATATTTCAGGTTTTTTTTTTTCCTATAGGATCACATCATCTGCAAACTGAGATCATTTTACTTCTTCCTTTCCATTCTGGATGCAAAAATTCTCAACAAAACATTAGCAAACTCATTTCAACAGGACACTGAAAGGATCATACGCCATGATCAAGTGGAATTTATCCGTGGGGTACAAGAATAGTTTACCATATGCAAATCAATAAATGTGATACTTTAGGAATAATCTCTAATGCTGATATAGAAGTTAAGAAGAAATTATTTAGGCAAATAATGAGGGTAAGGAAGTCCTTGGTAAGGTTTTCCTTTTAATGAAAAGCAGCCCCCAAATCATTTTGTTTTCTATCAAAGTGCAGTCTGTAAAATCGAGCTGCAGACCTAGACAAGCAAGCAGGAAGCTTGCACAGGTGAATGCCAACAGCTGTGACAATGGGAAAGGGGTTCCCTGGGGACTAGGCATGTTCAAAATGGCGGCACCATCTTCCCCTTTCCTTGTCAACCATGTGCACAGTAAGGAGCAAGCAACATGGCTGTCAGCCAAGTAGAGACCCCACCTGCATAATAAGATTAGGGTGGGGCGGCCAGCTTCCTCACCAGCTATGTAAATATCACACCTGCTCCAAACAATCTTTGGGTCTTACGTAAATCAGACACTGCTTCCTCAAGCCCGTCTATAAAACCCTGTGCTCTCGGCATGGGCTAGAAGTCCTACTCAGGCACCCCTCTCTCTCTCTCTCTCTCTCTCTCTCTCTCTCAAGAGAGATATTCTCCGTTCTCTTTCTTTTGCCTATTAAACCTCTGTTCTTAAAGTCACTCCTTGTGTGTGCCTGTGTCCTTGATTTCCTTGGCATGAGGCAACGAACCTCGGGTACTACCCCAGACAACCATTCTGCCTCAATATACTATAGTAATATAATTAAGGATGAAAATCACATAATCAGTTCAATGGATGTCAATAAAGCTAGACAAAATTCAACACTTTCAAGATAAATATGCTTAATAAACTAGCTATAGAAGAAATGTACCTCAATATAATAAATAAGCCCACAGCTAATACCATACTTAGTTGAAAATTTAAAATGTTTTCCTCTGAGATCAGGAACAAGAAGACAAGGATGTCCATTCTTGTCATTTCTATTTTAACACAGTACTAAAAGTTCTAGACAGAATAATCAGCCAAGGAAAATGTTAGTTTTTGTGAGGGTGGTGGTGACTCCTTCTTAGTCAGTAGAAGGTAGGGTAAATTCAATCCATTACCATAAATACAAAAACTACTAATAGGCAATCATGAGCTCCCAGAGGCCAGAGGTGGAACAAAGATTTCTTCACCTTTCTCATCAAATAATCTATCAGTTCACAGAACAAGATTTCTTGTCTCTTTCTTCCTCCTTTCTATCCCTTCCTCTTTTTCTACTCCTCTACTCTCTTGCAATGGTTAGAGCTCCATCTTGGAGAAAGAGAAACAGATCTTCTTTCAAACTTAACGCTCTGGATGGTGACGGTCAGTCCTTCTTTTAAAGAGGCAATCTTATTCAATACAAACAAACTCTTCTCTACACTCTGTTGACCTATTCTTATAGCATCACTTCAATGTATTGCTATACAAACAATGTCTCTACTTCACCATTTTTTTTTCTTACTGAACACCTCTAGTCATAAAAGGAATAAGAGTAGGCAGAAGAGTATAAATGGAAAAAACAATGTACTACTACAATCTTGTTTCTGCTGCTGATAGTTGTTATTACTGATGTTAATACTTTATCATTATTATATATTAGGAGCTCTCTGCACAGACCCAAAACTCCAGTAATTGAAAATTTTCAGTGTTCTTATATAATAAATGTTCAAGTATCCAAAGATTTTCTAGTGAGTAACTCAAAAACTCTTTTGTTATTGCAAAAGAAAGGGCAAGGTATAAAAAGTATACCTTAGTTCAAAAGCCACCATCAGAAAAAGAGTGGCAACAACAACAAGATAAGAATTGGTTTACAACGCATTAAATCCAGGTATTAGAGGAGATGAAAAAGCAAATTAGGAGCCAAATTATTGGGAAGCTGATTCCAAAGTTGGGTTAGAATTGGAAGCAATACACACTCAAAGCTGAGCCAAAAGGTAAATGATATGGAGCTCCTTCTAGCGCCCCTGCGTGGAGCCAGGATTGGTTCTGGAGCCCAGACATCCTGGGCTGCAGGCTGGGATTAAAGAAAGATAGCTGGCCCAGTCAGAGGCTGCAGGAAGTGAGAGCTGATGTTCCTATCATCTGTTAGTTAGAATTTGTTATTCACATTTGATTTCAAGAAGATGGGAGCATCTTTGTCTTTCAAAAACAAGAATAAACTCTTTTAAACTCTGAATATTGCAATGGTAGTGGTGGTTTTTTAACATGTTTGGATGTACATTATTGTTACTTTACTCTGAATTAAACTTTTAAACCTGCTTGTCAAGCCCCAGCTGGATCCCAGAGAGACAGAAATACGTATTATCAAACTAGAAAAGAAGTACTTGTGCAAATATATATTCTCTGTTTTCAAATAATAACATATCTGTATACAATTAGATCTAACATAATAGCAGAGAGTTTTCAATTATATTGTCTGGACCTGCTATATTATCTTTGTTTATCAAAGAACAGTTAATCATTATTGAATTATTTATCTCTGCTCAGTTTACAGTAAAGTTTCAGCCATAAGGCTAGTGAACGTTTCTTCTCTCTCCTTCCTGCCTCACGTACAGGTTTAGAGAAAACAGAGCTGGTGGGTGTATTAGTTCATTCTCATACTGCTATGAAGAAATAGCCAATACCCAAGACTGGGTAATTTATAAAGGAAAGAGGTTTAATTGCCTCACAGTTCCACATTGCTGAGGAGGCCTCAGGAAACTTACAATCATAGCAGAAGGCAAAGGAGAAGCAGGCACCTTCTTCACAAGGCAGCAGAATGGAGTGAGTGTAAGCAGGGGAATGCCAGACACTTACAAAACTATCAGATCTCATGAGAGCTCACTCACTATCACGAGAACAGCAGTGGGGAAACCACCCCCATGATCCACTTGCCTCCACCTGGTCCCACCCTTGACACATGGGGAATATGGGGATTATAATTCGAGGTGAGATTTGGGTAGAGACACAGAACTAAACCATATAAGTGGGCATGTTTGCACTATTGCTTCTCTCCGTTGTTCCCTTATATACTCTTCTCCACATAGCCAGGGTTATCCTTAAAAACAATTGTTCTCAACTGTGGGTGATTTTGCCTTTAAAAAGACATTTGGCAATGCCAGGGAACATTTTGGATTGTCATAATCGGGGATTGTGGTGGTGCTGGCATCTGAGATGTAGAAGCCATGGATGCTGCTAAACATCCTACAATGCACAGAAATCCCTTCACAACAAAGAATTATATGATCCAAAATGTCAATAGTACTGAAGTTGAGAAACCCTGCTTTAAAACTTTAGTTAGATCGCACCACTCTTCTGCTAAAATCACTTCAATGGCTTTCCATAAGACTCAGGATGAAATTCAATTCCTTTTTGAAAGTACATGATTATAAATACGTAAGTAAAAACATACACAAACAAATTACAAGATATGTTTGCCATCTTCCATTATCTTGTTAAAAAAATTAGGCTCAACCAAAAGGGTCTCTGGGATAAGTGCCATATGATTTAGACAGAGCATAAAGGTCACTGGGTGTAATAGACATATTTGAGATGGAGGAAGGACATTTCATGTAGCAACTAATATAATCAAAGGAGCAAAAGTGAAAAAATTGGAGATTCATGAAAAAGTGCACAGGCTAGCCAAAATAGAGGTATCAGGTATAGGAAGGAGTCATAAGGGTAAGGAGCCAAAATTCAAATGCTGCATTTATTGTAGAGAGTCTTGAATGTCAGAATTTGTGTTTTAGTGATATGAAGCCATTAAAGATTTTCAGGTTGGGTAACAACAAATTGAAATCTGTGTTTTAGGTAGACTTTTAGGGTATTATAGTACAATACGAATTACAGAAGAATGAATGAAAACAGGAGATAAGAAACTATAAGACCCATTTGAGTGTGATGTAATTTGTACCTAAACAAAGGTTGTGCAGGTAGTGAGAGCAAACAGGACAACAGCAAAATATTTATAATGTGTCAGGGTTTTAAAATGTATCCAGCAACCATTGGTAAATGCCATGGCCAGAAAAATATTTTGGCACTGAAAATATAAAGAATAATATTAAATTTTCCACCCCAAAAGCTACTCATAGAGGACACATCATTCATGTATTTATTATTAAATACTCAGTGACTATCTATATGTATCAGACAATGCTCTAGGGGCTTGTAATTTATCAAACAACAAAAAAGACAAATGTTTCCCTCATAAAATTTATGTTCTTGTGGAAAAGATAGACAGTAAACACATATGTAATGAAACAATAAGAGAACACAAATGTTTAATTTTATCATTTTCGCAAGTACTTAGTGAGACCCTAGCCTAACTCAGTATTTTTGGAGGTGAAAACAAAAGCATATTTAAAACTTAAGCTCAAAGTCTCACAGTCTTGCTGGCAAGACAAGACTAATGCACACGTTACAGAAAACTACATTAGACAGCATAAGATAGCACCATACAGTTTACAAAGCTTATGTCCCTTAACATATTTGACCATCACAACAATTATTTCAGGCAAAAATTATGATGTCTCTGTTATAAAAGAGGAAACAGAACCTTAGTGATTTATTTACTAATCAAAGGTTCCAGAACTAAAAACTGTTACAAGCAGTACTTCCACTCAACTTTTACCATCTAGCCATTGCCTTTTTCATATAACAAGAGGAGACTTATAGTTGTTGCCAGTTGTGAATTCCCAAGGCCAGGTGCATGCACTGATGAGTATTTCTTTGCTAATACAGTTATTATTTTAACTAGTAATTCAAGTGTGGTCTAATGATGCAGGTACATACTACATGCAGTATATAATTATGGAGTCCAGTTCTCACAGTGTCAGATTATAAACAGATGATCAATTACTGAGGCTTCTTGGGTAACTTGAGTTGAGTGGGAGGCAGGAGAGTAACCAGCACATGGAGGAGTTGAGACTTACTCATTGCCTCATTTATCATCCCACCATCAGCATCCGTTGGAGGAGCTACCAATTAGGACAAGCTTCCAGAAAGTTATTTTAAAATCACAACTTCCGTTTCAGAAGTGTCATGAATTGGCAGCAAAGTTAAAGTTGTGTGGAATTGCATATGTTGTATAATAAACAGCCTAGAATTTGGAATCAGAGGATCTTTATTCAAGCCAGATTAAATACTTTAGAGAGTGTAACTTCAGGAATCAAGTAACATTTGGTTATCAGCCTCAGAATCTTTGTAAAGTGAGGATTATGACCATTAAATACCATTAATACCATGTAAACAGCACTCAATAAAGGTGTAAAAATGTACTGTTAACTTGGGTTACTTTTGAGAGGTTTTTTTTTTCTTACACTCTCTTTTTTATATGGGAAAAATATATATAGATTTTAAAGTGACTTTTCCAGGTTCTTTTGAGCATAAAATAAGATAAATTTTATAAATTTTAAAGATGTGTATGTGTGAATTGTCATCATCATTGTTATTCTTTGAGAACCATATCCAAAACATTTTGCCCCATGAAACAATGACAAGACCTGTGAGAATCTGTCTTTCCAAATTTAATGCACTTGTCCAGCACCCAAGAAAGATATCACATGGGGCCTAAGAGTGCAGACTTCAAAGAGAACAGAAATTTTAATTCTGGTTCTGCCCCTTTCCAAGGATTTAAACTAGGGTCAGTTTCTTGAAATGTTATTAAAGTTATTTTGAGGTGTTTTTATAATTACCTTTATCAAACTCTCATCCTTCATCTCTCTATCGTCTAATTTACTCATCAATCTTCCCCTTTCAATACACTAATTCTCTCTTCAGCTGTGTTTAGTCTATTCTTTGGTTTGTTTCCTGAGGTGTTTGTTTGTGTATATGTTTGTTTATAAATTGTATTATTCATTATTTTTATTTAGTTCTTTTTAAAAACATGTCTGTTTTCATAGTTTTCTATTATTTCTCAAAAATTCTATACCTTATTTTATCTGTCTGAACATTTACATGTAGTTAATTTAACACCCATATCAGAGTGCTCTATTTTCTGAAACTCATTGTGCATGATTTCTGTAATTTGCTCAGTTGCCTATTTCTCATGTCATTGTATTTCCTTGTGTGCTTTGTAATTTTTGCCTGTAGAATGATTTTTATTGGTCCCAAGAAAATAATTCTGAGGAAGTTGCAACTGTTTCTATGTTATGGAGGGTCTCCTAGGGGTAGTTTTATGATCAGCCTTGTAAGGGCCTAATAGGACTCAGTTTCAGACCAATTTTTATACTAGTGTCTGGCTAAGGGCTTTTGCATATAAAGATAGTGTATGAATTTAAGCTTCATAGGCATATGAGGCTCAATATTTTTTATTCCATTTCCCACACTGACTCTCTGAATTCATGCCTTTGGGGAGATGACTTACTTCTCTGAAGCACACTGGAGGTGATAAACTTATCTAAAAAGACCTCCCTTCCTATCTCCCAGAGTTAACAAGGGACCATAGTTCCTATTTCAACTATGAGAGGTCTAAGGCTTTGAAGCCAGGCTCTGTGAAGGTGTTTATTCCCTAACCCTAAGGCATATATCCCATGTAATTGCCCCATCAACCATGCCATTTCACAAACCTCAGGGATTACTTTTTCCTTTCTAGTGCAATAGTTGTAAAATACTTTTTAAAACATTTACTTTGGTGCTATATTTATATTATGGTAATGATTATTGTAATCTCACCACTTTCACCAAGCATTTATATGTGTTTGAAATATGAAGCAGGAGACCTATATAATTCATTTGTACATCTTGACTGGAAGATCCCCCTTTACTGTTTTGGAAGTAGTATTTTTATTTTCTTAATTATTATTCTAGATTCAATATAATTCTCTTTCTTAAGACATCATAAAAATTTGTAAACATAGTATTATCTAAAATGCTACAATTTGAAAGGATAAAGTTCTAGTGCTATAATGAAAAGACAAAAATCAAACCGTTGAAGCTGTGAGGGGCGGCAATCTCAACGGACTTCTCCTTGTGATGCTACAAACCAGAATTGCCACCCTTGTTGAAAAGGGAGAGAAAGAATGTAAATGAGAACAGATGCTCTCCTGGGAGACACTGGATTCCTAAATACTGGTAGTGTTCAAAGAGAACAAGAACTTCAGCCTTCATAGTAACAGAAAACACAGCTCTATTAACTTTTATTCGCTTTTCTTAAAGGACCAAACAAATCATTCAGCAATTATTTTCAAACAGTTTATCATATAGTTTTAAGATATATATTGAGAAAAGAACAAAAATCAGGGTTTATGTAAGACATTGTCATTTTATAGCCTATATTCTATGGTAGGTTTTTCAGCTTGAGTTATTTGCCCTTAAGGATGGAAAACCAATAAACTTTCTTTTCATGTGAGAACAACTGGAATACATTTGGAGACAGCTAGCCAGATCCCACACTATTCTTGCAGCCAAAATTCAGCCCTCAACACACATGTTTCTGACTTCTACTTCTGCCAAAATAATAGACTGCATAATCAGGAAATGTCCCCACTAAAACACTTAGGAAGTCTACAATAATATGTTGAACAGACTTGAAACTCATAGCTAAAATTCTGAGAAAGGAAATTCTTGGGGACAAGACATAAAAAGAACACTGAAAACTACAAATGTAAATAGGTGAGCAGAAGTTGCAACTTCCCTAGGAGATACTGTCAGCCTCTATGATCTGTATTCGTATTGTTATATTCATTATCACAGGAGTTGAAACCTCAGGCCAGTGGGAAATAGGGATATGGAACTGAAACCTGCATCAAGCTGAGCAACTTTGACAGTGGGATTAGTCAAGTATTTCAAAGATACTTTGTCTGCTTTTGCTTGGTCTTTGCATAGGAAGACAAGCCTGCCTTAAAAATTCATAATTATCAATTATGTTACATATGGATTTGGTGTCAAATGTATATCATCTGCATAGAGAATGAACTTCTAAACAAAGAAGAGAATACTAAAATTGATCCCAATTTGTAATACCTGAAAGTTCTAGGCAGGAGAAAATTCCAAACTACCTTAGAGAAACATGCTTTTAAGCCAACCAGGATTTTCACAGGGAAAGCCAGTCTAAGGAAACTATCACATCCAAAATTATAAAAGAAGTGAAAAATAGCCAACCATGAGTAAGAGATCACATGCAGGGATGCGCGTGTGCGCGCACACACACACACACACACACACTGAATTAGGCTACCAAGAAAATCAGATTGTAGAATAATCTGAAATTATGAAAAATTGTATTTAAAATGAGTATGAATAA
Organism: Chlorocebus sabaeus; assembly: GCF_047675955.1. Lineage (NCBI taxonomy): Eukaryota > Metazoa > Chordata > Mammalia > Primates > Cercopithecidae > Chlorocebus > Chlorocebus sabaeus. The sequence continues at coordinate 46,245,787 of NC_132919.1, forward strand.
GAAGAAAGAATTAGAGTAAGAAAGCAATCTGTGAAAAAAGAACAGATGTATTTGAGAAAGAAACACATAACACTTCTGTAATTTTAATTTTTTTTTAACGTTTAAATTGAAGGATAACTAATGGGTTAAAGGGCAGATTGCACACAATGTAAGAGAGCTGAAAAATACATAGAAGAAAATTATCCATTATGAAACAAAGGAATTAAAGTAAAAAAAATATATATGAAAGGGAGGTTAACAGGGGAAAGGGAAGATTCACAATATACCTCAATATATCTGGTATAATTTCTAGAAAAAGAAAACAGAGTATAGAGAAAATATAATGTTTGAAAAAATAATAGCTGAGAATTTAGTACAACTGATAAAAGACAACAATCCTCAGATTTTCTAAACTCGGAGTCTTACGAATAATTTGAAAAGTTAATGACTAGACATGCAGTAAAATTGCAGCACACCAAAGATGATTAGAAGGTCTAGAAGGCCACTAGTGGAAGGAAGATTGCAATAAGAGTAGCCAGAAGACAGTGTTATTTCTACATGTTAGCAATGAAAAATCCAAAAAAGAAATTAATGAAGCAATTCCATTTACAATAGCATTAAAAAGAATAAAATACTGAAGAATAACTTTCTTTAAGTGTAAAACTTGCACATTGAAAACTATAAAACATCCTTGAAATAAAGAGCAAAATAAATGAAAACACATCTATGTTTATGGATTGTTAAGATTGCAACACTCTCCAAATTGATCTATAGATTCAGTGCAATCTCTGCCAAAATCTCAGCTCACTCTTCTGCTGAAATTGACAAGCCGATCCTAAAATTCACATATAATTGCGGCATTATTCATTGGGGAAATGCACATCAATACCACAGTGAGATATTACTTCTTACCTTCTAGGATAGTTATAATTTAAAAATGGAAAATAACCAGTATTGGTGAGGATTTGAAGAAATTATAACCCTCACATATTACTGGAGGGAATGTAAAACGGAGTAGCCACTTTGGAAAACTGTTTAGAAGTTGTTCAAAGCTTTAGGCATAGATTTACCATATCATATAGCAATTCCTCCTCTAGATACATACCCCAAAGAATTAAAGACATATGTCCACACAAATATGTGTACACAAATGTTTATTCATTATTCATTCCAGCCAAAAAGTAGAAGTAATTAAAATATTCATCAACTATGAATGGATAAACAAAATGTGATATATCCATACAATGAAACACTATTTATCCTTATGAACGAATGAAGTACTGGTTCATGCTGCAACATGGACAAAACCTGAAATCATCCTGCTAAGTAAAAGAAGCCAGAAAAAAAGGTCACACATATTCTATGATATCATTTATATGAAATGTCCACAATAGAGAAATCCATAAAGATGGAACATGAGTTAGTGTTTTCCAGGTGCTGGTGGAAGGGAGGATTGAGGAGTGACTGCTAGTGAACATGGGGTCTATTTTAGAGATGATGAAAATGTTCTCAAATTAGATAGTAATGAATTTAATGTGTAATGATTACACAAGTTGGTGAATACACTAAAAACCACTGAGTTGCACACTTTGAAAGGGTAAATTTTATGGCAGATAAATTATATCTCAACATCTCAATTTAAAAAAAAAAAAGAAAAAGAAAAGAAAGGTAGGAGCCCATGAAGGCAAGCCACACTGTGCAAACACATCAAGTCTCTGCTCACACAACCTTTATGAATATCCCATTGTCCAAAGCAAGTCCACGTGGTCTAGACCAGAGTGAAGTGACAAGAAAGAACATTTCACCAACGAAAATGTTGAGAAGTGAACATGTACTGAGCAATCATCCAATGGAACATAACTCATAATAATTTATAACTTTGACCATATAAAATCATGAAGGAATTAAAATACTGGACAAAATCGACATATAAAGTAAATGACTTAAAGCATTTTAATATTATTGTATTGATTAAATGGAGAATACAAATATTACAACCCAAATGTCCATCAGTGACAGACTAGATTAAGAAAATGTGGCACATATACACCATGGAATACTATGCAGCCATAAAAAAGGATGAGTTCGTTTACTTTGTAGGGACATGGATGCAGCTAGAAACCATCATTCTCAGCAAACTATTGCAAGAACAGAAAACCAAACACCACATGTTCTCACTCATAGGTGGGAACTGAACAATGAGATCACTTGGACACAGGAATGGGAACATCACACACCCGGGTCTATTGTGGGAAGCGGGGAAGGGGGAGGGATAGCATTAAGAGATATATCCAATGTAAATGATGAGTTAATGGGTACAGCACACCAACATGGCACATGTATACATATGTAACAAACCTGCACGTTGTGAACATGTACCCTAGAACTTAAATTATAATAAAAAAAAAAAACTTTTAGACTTAAGAAGTATATTTTATATTTGAGTAACACAAAAATCAAACATTTTATACACATATGTATATACATATGTATTATATATACACATCTGTATTTTCTAAAACAATTGAAAAATAAAAAGAGAATAAAAACTACTTAATTAATTCAACAAGGTAGAAAAAGAAAAGAGAAAAAGAGGTAAAGAGAAGCCTGGTGAATAGAAAGCACAAATTAAGATGGTAGCAATAATCCCAAATACATAATTAGTCATAATGAATGTAAAGTGCTCCAAAACCGTCAGGTAGAAGACAAATTTTGAGATTAGAATTTTAAAACAATAAATGCATTTATATGTTATACACAAATAAGAAGACAGGTTTTTTTTTTCATTTTTTTGCAAATACAAATACTCCCTTTCCCCTCTTAAAGTCTTAAAGGCTCTAATGAAAACATATTTAATTAGTATTTCAAAATCATATGAGCACTTCACTTCAAATTAAGGACATTTAAACTCTGTACAGGATTTTTCTACATTCACCGTCATATCTGCCCCCTATTGTTGGTGGCAAAGAGTAAAGGTCAACTTTTCCAAGTGGAAAAACAGGAAGATCGACAGAAATTTGCAAGTGATCTCCTGAATGCACACTGGGGGAGGCTGGAACATGAAGCATATTGAATCTCCATGTGATGAAGGAACTGAGATATAGTCTGTGACAAGGAGCATATTAGGGGACTCTTTCTCCCCAACCCACTATTTTTAATTGTATAGAAGCTTAGTCAAATATGGAAGCTATTAAGGTGAGGGCTAGAAAAGCGGCAAGAAAACTGTTTGAGGTCAGTTGCTGCAAACCACAATTCCTGTATTAGGTTCTGGACACAAAGACTACAGTTCAGCAACCTATTTGATTTGAAAGAAGCAAATAGACAAATAACCTACTAACCTTTAAGATAATTGTATTAAGAAATAAGGAAACAAAACATAAGCTTATCTAACTGCTATATGATTGATTAACCCAGGGGTCCCCAAACCCCAGGCCACTGACCGGCACCATGGTACCATGGCCTGTTAGGAGCTGTGCCACACAGCAGGAGGTGAGTAGCCTAAGCGAGCATTATCACCTGGGCTCTGCCTTCTGTCAGATCACTACTGAAGTATTAGATTCCCATAGGAGTACAACCCTATTGTGAACACGCATGCGAGGGATCGAGATTGCACGCTCCTTATGAGAACCTAACTAATGCCTGATGATCTGAGGTGGAACAGTTTCATCCTGAAATCATCCCTGTCCCCATCTATGGAAAAATTGTTTCATGAAACTGGTCTCTGGTGCCAACAAGGTTGGGGGCCACTAGATTCACCCTTAAGAAAATTCCCATGTCCCTGAGCTCACACTGTGTTACATAGACTGCTAAAGAGGTACAACCGCCTATACGCAGAAAATGGCCTTCTTAAATCTAGCCACAGAGAGCAATGTAAAAAGAACAATCCGTTAGAGAACACCTGGGCCACCAGATTGACTAATCAAGACTTTCTGCCTTTATCAGAGATGAAAATTCCTACTTTCTGACCTGCAGGATATGACAACTGCCATGGATATATAACCACTGTATAATATTCACCAATATCTACCTCTTCAAAGAGGAGTCTTATACCATCTGTACACCACAGTGTATTGGTTAAGTTAGATGTAGATACATTTATAATTTAGGCATATATTAAAAAATGAGGAGGAGTAACATCCCAAAACGACCAAGAAAGCTATATATCAGTTAAGGAGGAATTCCGGACTTGAACTTTTTCCCTTTGAGTGAGTTTTATCTATGAAAATGTAGGTATGTAGGTATATTTTGAATAGCAAAGAATATACTTTCTTGAACATCTGTTGTTTTCAGCTCAACATCCATTTACCCTCCTTCTGGGGACAAGACCATGAATTTCCTTTGAGAAACTAACTCACTTTCTTTCTCAGCCTGGTGGATTTGGTTGGATTAACCCCATACCTGCTCAATGGGCCCTAACTAGCTAAAACCAATAAATGAATCCTAACTCCCTCGGAACAATGAGATGAACTCCATCATGAGACAGGGGGAGAATAATGAACTCTTTTTTTTGTTTGGTTTTTAATTCTTTGTCGGCAACAGAGTATGTACCTATCTCTATGAAATTACTTGGTAGTGATCATTTTGTTTATTTGGTAGCTCTATGATTTAAACAGATTATTTTAATCAATTTCCTTCTTTTTTTTTTTTTTTTTTTTTTTGACACAGAGTTTCACTCTTGTTGCCCAAGCTGGAGTGCAATGGTGCGATCTTGGCTGCAACCTCTGCCTCCCGGGTTCAAGCAATTCTCCTGCCTCAGCCTCCCCAGTAGCTGGGAGGGGATTACAGGCACGTAACACCACACCCAGCTAAATTTTGTATTTTTTAGTAAAAACGGGGTTTCACCATGTTAACCAGGCTGGTCTCGAACTCTTGCTCTCAGGTGATCTGCCTGTCTCGGCCTCCCAAAATGCTGGGATTACAGTCATGAGCCACCACACCCGGCCTGATCAATTTCTATACAAACACTGACATTAAGCTCAATTTATGGCACTATCTGCAACACTGAAATCACCAGTGGATAATCAAAGGAAGACTATTTGTAAAATATATGTTGGGTAGAGGAACAAAATCAGGACATTGGCTAAAAAGAAAACAAAATAAAACCTTGGTTAAGAGGGCAGACTGGTCTGAATAAGTTCTCTTCTGGTTCTGAAAACTACTGAGGGTGTTGAATTAATGTCTTTCAAATAAGGATTTGTATTAGCTTTCTATTCTGGCATAACAAATAACCATAAATGTAATGGCTTAAGACAACACAAATTTATCTTTCAGTTGTGTAGGTCAACCTGACTTTTGGTCTCAGCAGGTTAAAAGCAAGGTGTTGGAAGTGTTGTGTTTCTTCTGGAAGCTCTAGGAAAGATTCCAAGTCCTTATTCATTCAAGTGGTTGGCAAAGTTCATTTCCTTGTGATTATAAAACTGAGGTCCCCATTTCTTTACTGACTCTCAACTGAGAGTCATTCCCAGCTTTTAGAGACTGCCTGCATTCCTTGGTCATGGCCCCCTTCCTCCATTATTAAAGTCAACAATGACAAGTAGAGTCCCTCTCATACTTGGAGTGTCTCCTCTTTCTTCTTCATCTTATCTCTCTGACTAACCCTTCTGCTTTTCTCTCCCTACTTAGTAGCTGTATGATGTTTTTTTTTTTTTTGGAAATGGAAGATTGGGCCCACTTTGATCATTAGGATAATCTCATCTCAAAATCTTTCCCCTTAATCACAACTGTAAAGTCCCTTTTACCATGTAAGGTAACTTATTCACAGATTCCAGAGACAAGGGTGTGGACATCTTTGGCAGGCCATTATTCTACCTCCCACCACATTGTTACTATAATTTTAGCAGGATTTCAAGGAAATGTGTTTCAGAAATGGAAAACACAGTGGTGAATGTTTATAAGAAGCAATTCAGTCCAGCTATCTTAAAATCAACTAAGCATGTTGTTTGTAACATTTGCACAAAGTGAAAATGGCCCTCACTACCCAGATTGACTGACAAGTAAAACACATTACTTATCTCTCAATGACAGCTATGGTCCACAGTGTGACATACACAGAAGAGACATCCTAGGTCCTTCCTCCCTATAAAGCAAGGGGAAGAGTTTGGGAATAATGAATTACTTTCACATTGGACCACTGAAGTACATGATCATAGATTATTCTCCTCTGCCTAACATATCATCATTTCTCCATCTCCACATTCTGTTTAGCTGGACATGGCAGGTCCAATGTAGCCTGTTAAGATAAATGTAGAAACTATCATCCTCACATTAAGGTTTGTCTTAATTTTATTGTGTCTGTATCAAAGCAAGATGCATTATTCCTTGATTTATTAAAATTCAAATCCATCTACAGAGAGAATAAGAAAAGAGAAAAGCAATAGGGACCAGAGGTGGAGGACTCTAGTCCTACTCAGTTACAGTAGTGTCCCTCTATAGATTTTCTCAGTTGCAAAACATAGAAATATATTCTTAGGCCATTTGAGTTCTGGAAGTCTACATGATTAACCATGTCAGAAACTGAATCCAAAAAGTTCTTTGAAATCTCATTTTCAATGAGAATCCCAATTTATTTAGGACCCTATGGGATAATGCTATTTTAATATTTAAAAACATATATTAATTTATGCTATTAGCTATTGGCAATTGCATTTTACTTTTTTCAACTCATCTTTGGAAAGGTTATTTTTCTGATGTCTTGAAGAACAGAAAAAGCATTTTAGCAGTAAAGTGTGGTTGTCAAATATACAGGATCTATCTACCCCAGACTATCTGGGCTCAATACCCTGACTCCTACTTAGTAGCTGTATGATTGTCAAAAGATAACTTAATCTCCTTGTATATCTGTTTCCTCATCTGTAACATAAGAATAATAATAGTTATTATGAAAGTATATGAGATGGAGTTAATGAGTTAATACTAAGTTCTTATTGCTCAGCCTGACAGACGGCAAACATCTAATAAATGTGAGCTATTATTACAAAACTCAAAGGTTCTTTTTTAAAAAAAAATAATAATAACAGAAGGGCCTCCCTTAAAATAGTCACAAGGCCCATTCTCAAATTTGAATCAATTCTCAAATGCCTGGAATCCTCCAGCCTATGGCAATATTCAGCTGAAATTAAAGCAGAAAGAATCCAGGAATGCACATACAATGAGACTCTCCTTGTAACAGTGGTGATAAAACTTAATTGAGCCAAAGTTGTTTTTTTTGTTTGCTTTTAAAGCATGTATATAATTTTAAGCAATGCTTGGATCCATCAGAACAAAATATCTCATCCAAAATTAAGGCCTGTGATTTTATACTAAAAATTAAAAAAAAAAAAAAAGAGGGGCTGGGGGAGACGGGTGTGAGAGTCACAGTTAAGCAGGCTCTGAAATGTGCCAAGAATCCTTTGACATTAGTGCTAGTGATATTCAGGCTAGAGCCAATGCTTGCAATGTAAACTCTGGAGCATAACTGCAGCTTCTGCGAAGGTATCGTTTTTCCTTCTCTCCAAACATTAGAACTTAATCCTTATTTGTAAGTCTACAACACCAGCAAACTGACAGTGTGCCTCCTGTCACCCTTTTCTTCAAAGGTGAGTCTCAGGGGCTAGGTCTTCTCTGCAGACACAGGATAGGAACACATGTGACAATCAGTTCTATTTGTCGTTTCTTCTGGGTCTTCCCAAAGTAAAGAAAGGTCTCTAAGAAGAAAAACTTGGTAGTGATAGATGAACATAAAGATGATGATGATATTGGTAAGAAGAAGAAACACCTTTGAGTTAAGTGTCAGCACTTTGTCTAACTAGCACCTCAACAAATAACAAATTCATGAGATGGGAGTATTTGGGTCACATTCTGTGGAACAGAACCAAGGCACATCCAGGATTAGTAACTGGCGCAAGGTCACTACATTATTTAAACCTCTGTTTGAATTCAGAGACCCTCACGTTGACCACTGTACTTTATTGCCCCCATAAAAACTGCAGGGAGGGTCCCCCTCCACTCCTTCTCACCTCACCCTGGCACAGTGTCTTTCCCTTGTCTCATTTTTCCTTGGCATCCAGGCTCACATTCAGTATATTTGTTTACTTACGAAGGGCTTTGCTCCAGTGATTAAGGACCTAACGCGGATAATTACCCTGTGATTTGCAAGCAGTGCAGTGGCTGGTATTTCAGGAAGTAGCATTGCCGTATAAATATTACCTGTGTGCTGTGTCAGCTTATTGCCCACCTTGAGAGCAATCTCCCTGTTAGTTTTATGGCACATTAAGTCCCCTTTTGGAATGAATTGGGTTTGTGTGAGCCGGATTGGTTACATCAGAATAAAAGAGTAAACAGCAGGGATGACTGGAAAGCTATAAAAGAGACGCATTAGAGGAAGGGAAAGATGGTGGGAGGGGGGAGGCATTTAAAGGAGACGTTTAAAATGATAAACTAATAGAAATGGAGTGAGAGTCCAAGATGGTTATACTTACTGCAGAGAGTCTGACTGTTACAGCAAAGGAGCGAGTCAGAGGATGAAAAACAGGCCGGGCGCAGTGGCTCACGCCTGTAATCCCAGCACTCTGGGAGGCCGAGGCAGGTGGATCACGAGGTCAGGAGATCGAGACCATCCTGGCTAACACGGTGAAACCCCCGTCTCTACTAAAAATACAAAAAAATTAGCCGGTAGCGGGAGCCTATAGTCCCAGCTACTCGGGAGGCTGAGGCGGGAGAATGGAGTGAACCTGGGAGGCGGAGCTTGCAGTGAGCCGAGATCGCGCGAGATTCAGTCTTAAAAAAAACAGCTCTACAGGAAGGAAATTACCTGGGAGTGGGGAGAAGACAAATACTAATAGGTATTATATGTCTACCTCTGTCTCTTCTTGGACATTTAAGTCAGCTGCGGACATGCACTTACTTACTTTTAGGGACCAAGGTGACACCACGCGCAGACTTCCATCTTGCCTCCGCCTCCACGCCCTTTGCCGTTGCCGGGAGAAAGGGACAAAGAGGGACTTCAGCACCATGTGCCAAGCACTTGTTACATGAACCGAGGTGCTGATGGGTGTTTCCTCTGCTAACATTATAACCATTGAAGCCAGAGAGCATTTTGCATATTGTGGTATGCCTGATACTGGCAGGAAGCGCTCAATAAACATTTGTTTGTTCAAAATAAATAAACGAATAAATAAGACGATGTACTGAGCAGCAAAGTCCATCTCTAGAAGTGCCAATGAAACTGGATTTCTTGGTATGAATTTCAGTACAAACCTGGAGCCTCTCAAATGCTGTTTTATTTACTAATTACAGAAGATTAGGGGCCTGGAATTTGGTCAAAGTCCCTAACTTTAAAAAATTTATTAATTTTGACATTGCTTTGTGTAGGAATTTATAACAGTACAAAAAATACAATAGTTCCTCTATGTACTCCTATGGCGGGGGAGCAGTCTCTATGATGTATAATTAAACAAAACCAAATCAAGGTGAAGAAAAATATTTGGAAAAAGGAATGCAAGGAAGTATGTGTTTGCTTTGCTTATTTCAAAGAGTCATGGAAAAATTTTAAAAATTAAAATGGTAACCTGTGGGAGGAAGAAAGAAAGAGGATACAGAGGACTGAGATTACAAGTTAGAAATGTCTAAATGTATCTTGTTTTATACCTTTGATCTTGGGATAAAATATATATTTAACATAATTAGAAAATAAAAATATAAAAGCAGTTTCTAAAACTTGAAATCAAGGAACCTGTGTATTGAGTTGGTGGCATCGCTATATATAGGAGAATTATTTCACGTGCTTTCAAAACATGTTTATTATACTGAATATCTCTAGTAAAATACATGCTAAGGACAGCAGACTATTACATATTTGGAAAACAGATATATCTTTACATTTGTGACAGTCTTGATAGTTATTGTGAGACTGTCATGAATTTTAGAATTTCAAAAATTAATGCTTATGTTGCTGACATTGGGAACAAAGATTTTTGATGAAAGAATGAAGTATAGCTCTAAGCTTAAATAAACTAATTTAAAAGTTAGTAGCCCAAGCAAGCTTATTTTGAAGTACCATAAACTTAAGTGTTTTATCTTCAAACATAAACATGCACTTATGTGTGTTTACAGACACATATGTACATACATACACACACATGCATACATGTGTGCATATATTTCCCCTTCTGGTTCTGTGTACTGTAAAGACCTAGAAATTATGGCCAACCTAGTAGCATTGAACACCCCATCATACAGAATATGGTCTCAAATATCAGGACTGTTTGAGAGTTATTGACAGGAATTGTACCAGGTGACCTTGTAGCATTTCATCAGACCAGAAAGCAAGGAAGTTATCAAAACCATGTTGCTTTTTTACTTACCTATTCTGGAGCAAGTAAAAATGATTTTTATTAGTCATTGTTTTTTATTTATACTAGTTCTTCCATTTGGTATAGTGCACACATACACACATTTCATGAATTTATGGTGGATAAATATAAACATGACTACATTTGAAGGAAGGGAAAAGGAAAACCACCAAAAGCCCATTTAGACAATTAGAACCTACTCTTTACATCTGTCATACAAGCTGCTGAGAACTACTCTCTTTAAATCATTGTTATAGGCTATTAATTAACTTGAAGTCTTGACTATTCTTTGGCTTTTCCTTTTAGCTTTTGTTTCAAATAAATATTTCAATTTGCTATTGTTTTGCTCACATTCTATGCTTTGCTTTTCAATACAAGTTAAGCACAAGTATTTTTATGTTTTTACTAAAATCAATAAAAGGTTTATGTTGCCTTTAATAGAATAAATACAGAAGAAAATGGATGAAATTGGCTGCTAGAGTATTTCAATTATGCAATTTATAAGGTGTATTAAAATCTCCCACAATTTTAATTTTTTCTATTTTCAAAAGTTATATTTTAAAAATATATGTGACATTTTATTAATTGGTGCATAAATGTTTACAATTGTTATCTTTTATTGCAGACTATGCTGTTAGTAGCATAAAATAAGCAGCTTTTGGCCGGGCGTGATGGCTCACACCTATAATCCTAGCACTCTGGGAGGCCGAGGCGGGTGGATCACGAGGTAAGGAGATCCAGACATCCTGGCTAACACAGTGAAACGCTGTCTACTGAAAATACAAAAAAAAAAAAAAATTACCAGGCATGGAGGTGGGCGCCTGTAGTCCCAGGGAGGCTGAGTTAGGAGAATGGCGTGAACCTGGGAGGAAGAGCTTGCAGTGAGCCGAGATCGTGCCACTGCACTCCAGCCTGGGCAACAGAGCGAGACTCCGTCTCAAGAAAGAAAAAAAAAAAAAAAAAAAGCAGCTTTTTTTCCACTTAGTGTTTCTTGCCTTGAATTATAATTTCACCTACGCCTTCATTGTCCTGGTACATTTGTCAGATTGTACATTGCATTCAGTCCAGTCAGCAAATTTGATGATGTAATTTCAGAGATAGTTTTCCTCTGTCTATAGAATCTCCGTGGGGATAAATGTCTCTAAACTGTAAAAAGTATCCTTTTCAGCTTAGGTACAATAACAGGGAAGACCCAGACTACATACTCTATTGCCTCTTAAAAAACAGATAATTGAATGTGGTCTGTAGACTACCTGCATCAGAATCACCTGGGATGCTTGTTAAAAAGATAAGCTGCAAGACCTCACCTAAGACACATGGAGTCCGAGTCTTTGGGGAATAAAGTCCTGGTGTCTGAAGTTTCAGCAAGCTCCTCAGGTGGTTCCTATGATCATTACAGCTTGAGAACAACTGAAACTGAAAAAAAAAAATGACAAAGCATCACTAAAATAAATTCACTTTTTATGTATTTGGATGATTTTACATGGAAAGCTTCCAAATTAACTTTTTCTCTGTGCAGGAAGAGTTAAGTAGTTATTAAGATAAATTGACAATATTTATGGAAAGATTATTTCCTATTCCCTCTCTCTTACTAACTCATAATAGCAGAAGAAAAAGAGGTAGCATAGTATTCAATTTGCCCTCTTTCCTGCCCTAGATTTTTCTCTCATTTTGCCCAAATGTTTTCCATTTTCTACCTTTACCCTATCTTTAGCTATTACTGCCTTCCTATTTATATTTCATGATCCTCACCTATAGGATCTTTTGTATAAACAAACCAAGGCTTTTTTAAATTTTTTTATTTTTTACAAAAGGAAACAAAATAACCCCACACATTTGAAATGATAACAATGTGTTAACATGCTCTGATTACATAATCAAGGTTTCCTGTTTTCGTTTTATTCCTATGCAACAGAATTTCAATTTACCAGACCAAATATCTCAGTACTTTTGCTGTCAATCAATGAAGCTGTAATATGTAATTCAATCATCATGCATTTCTTTCCCCACTGAACAAACATTTACTGACTTTTTAGATTAATCTTTTGGCTGAAGTAACTGGAAACATTGTCAAACACATAGCAGTGTATAATAACTAGATTGAGTCCCTTCCCTTTGCCCAGGCATTAGTGAGACAAATTTTTGTTTATTCACTTTGTTTTATTAGGTCAGGTCATCAAAATGGACTCTTTGTAAGCTTTAAATAACATTTCAATTTGTTGAGTACATTCCTAATTGAATTCTATACACTTTCCCCTTGGGAAATATTTGCCTTACAGGCCCCTATGAAACAAAGTCCGCTGCAATGTCACTAATGAGTTCAAAATATCTATTAGCAAACAAAGGTTTTGTTTGATCCTTAGAGACACAGTACAAATGAAATAAATGGACCTTTAGAGAAAATCTAATTTAACTCTTTCATTTTTACATATAAGGAAACTGGAGTACCTAGAGATGGAAAATTTCTTACTTAAGGCAAAATTGTAAGTGACAAAGCTCAGTGAACTATCTGAGTTCTAGTCCAGTGCCACAGTGGCTATGCCTGGCTATCAGTGGGATATGCCAGGATATTATTTTTCACATTACAATAAAACTTTTCCTTGAAACTGCTGATTCTCTGCCAGTTTGCAAAACCATTATGTCTTTGTTCCACAATAAAATCTTTAGCTCCTCTTTTTCCTCCATCCCCATGTGTTGATAGTTCAACACATCCTGTAGACACTACCCTGGAAATAAATTCCAAATCCAATCACTTTCTCTCATCTATGACCCCAACATCTCTTCCCTAGTCTGCAGCTGTAGCTTTTCTCAGATGATCTCTCTGCTTCCAGTTTCCATGTCCTCCTCTTTGTTGTTACCTGTGTCAATTCTCTGCACTGGAGATAAAGCCAGCAATTTTCTCAGAACAATAAAGCCTTTGAACCAAACACTTAAATGACTTCTACAGCCCTGTAGGAATAGAATTCAACACGTTACCATAGCCTACAAGGTTTGACAGCGTTTGATTCCAGCCTACCTCTCTGACCTCGCCCCCAACTACCCTTCCTCTTGTTCACAAATCTCTTATGGTTTTTCATACCAAGTTCATTGTCTTCTGGGTCTTTGTGCTTGCTATTAGCTCTGTCAGAAATGCTCTTTGGACTCTGCTACTTTGTCCCTTGCTTTGATCAGGTCCCAACTTAAATGTTACCTCCTTAGCAAAATCTGTTCTTATCACTTGATCTCAAAGAGCTACCTACTCTCCACCACCCCACCACTCTCTATTACCTTATTCTACTTTAATCTTCTCATTTGCTATCTGATATATAATTATATAATGATACATTTACTATTCCTCAACTACAATATAAATTTTACAAGAACAAAAAAAGTGTCTATTGTGTTCATCTCCAATGTTTTACTATCTGTAGCAGTGTCTGTCACGTAGTAAAGACCTTAATTAATATTTATTGAATAAATAAACATCACTTTCTAGAAAAAGCAAAAGCATATATATACACACTCACCCATACACCCATACACAAACACACCCCATCTGTTCTGGTTAGACCACATGAGAAATACTGCATTTAATTCTACATCCTCTTTAATAGGTTGAATAAATGAGGCTCTTTATCTTTCAAAAATGAATAAAAAATTATTTGAAAACCAAAAAAATCACCACCCGAAAAAGGAGTAAATGGAGCATGGGTAGAGCCTGAATAGATGAACATTTTAGAGTAAAAGTTGCAGGCCGAGCACGGTGGCTCACGCATGCAATGCCAGCACTTTGGGAGACCGAGGTGGGCAGATCACCTGACGTCAGGAGTTCAAGACCAGCCAGGCCAACATGGTGAAACCCTGTGTCTACTAAAAATACAAAAATTAGCCAGGCATGGTGGCAGGCACCTGTAATCCCAGCTACTCAAGAGGCTGAGGCAGGAGAATTGCCTGAACCTGGGAGGCGGAGGTTGCAGTGAGCCGAGATCATGCCATTGAACTCCAGCCTGGGGGACAAGCGCGAGACTTCGTCTCAAAAAAAAAAAAAAAAAAAAAAGAAAGAAAAGAAAAGAAACGGCTTTAATAGCCATAAATAACTAAAAATAGAATGGACATCAATATGAAATCAAGAGTCTGCAATTATTGAAGATGTCCAAGGTATAACCCGTACAACCATTAATGAGCACAGCTGTAGAAAGTAGTTTAACACAAAAATAGACAGCTGCAGGAGGTGGTCTTATTTGTCTGTTCCAATCCCAAGGTGCTCCGATACAAAGATTTTACTCGCATTAACATTATTCAGAGCATTTATGAAATAGTTTCTTAGAAACTGCTTTCAAAGTCTGTGGCTCATTCTTTAGAATATACTTATTACTGACAAATTCAAGATTGCTGAAGAAAGTGAGTGATAAGACTTGTTGAAAATACGTTTTTATACTTAAAAAAAATCGCTGTGACTGTTATATGGCTACTTCATTTTGACATGACTTTTAAAATTCATTTTTCAAATAGGAATTCCCATATTATTTTGAGAAATGATAAAATTAGAAACATCCTTTTCTGAGGTTCCTCCTTTGAAGAACAAAATTGTTTCAACTTGCAAATTTTGATTTGCGTGAATAAAAAAGAAACATGCTGAAATCATCAAATTAAATTACAGTCTCATCTCTTGCATAACATTCATGTTTCCTAATATATGCAAAGCAATTAAACGAAATATCTCATTTTAACGCTTTCATAACAGTAAACATCATTAGTGTCTCTATTTTGCTGATATGTAATTGAAGATAAGACACATTGAATTACTTGGCTCATAGTTAATTGAGTGCAGATCAGGTTTCAAACCTTGATTCTAGGTTAGTGGTCATATTATTCACCTCACCCTGATCACTTTGGTCTAGAATGAAGACCTTAACCAATGCTGCAAAATTCCAGACCCCACCAAAGGTACATGGAAAAAATAATTCTGGGAGGTCTACTTTTTATTTTTTCTCAAACTATGCTGTATAGGAAGTTTTCTATTCAACCTCCTCGTTGGAATGTTCCGGCTGTAAAGCACAATAAAAATGTCAAAAATTATTCTTTCCTGTAATGTGGGCCTTTTCTTGCCAGCGTGTAGAAAGCAATGATGGGTTTTCAATACACTTGATAAATTGTCACACCCTTGTTATTTTGTTTTCCAAAATCTATTTACATTCCATGGCTTTATGTTAAGCTTGGGTTACTAACTCGCACATTTATTCTAAACTTAATTGAATTTTTATTACTCATGATAAAATTGGTGTTTTGCATTTTGCACAATATTTCTTTGCTGTGGACTTTCATAAGGTACAATTATGCAGGAATCAGAGCCTGGAGCAATTAATTATTAATGAATGGAATAAAGATATTAATGTTTATTTGTAACAAATGAGAGGCTACATTTGCTTCCCTCAATTGTCACAGCAGACCCTGGATTTTGATAGCCCTTTCCTTGCCTTAATTAGTCAATTCCAGTCCCAGGATTATAATAGCCAGATTGTCTAATATTAAGATACTATCTGAAATAGGTCTTTTATATGTATATATGTGTATATTGATAGACATGCATATGAACATATATATACATATAAATATGAATTCACACACATATGTACAAACATACACATATACACTCATATACACATAGGCACACACATATAAAGTGTTTCCCACTGATATTTTTCATCAGATCAACCACTGAGTAGAGACTCAGTATTACTCTCTTTGTTCCAAAGATGAGGAAACCAAGACTTGGAGATTTTAAGTGACTTACCCAGTATCACACAGCCAATAAGTGGTGAAGCTAAGACTCAAGTCCTTATCTCACTGATTCCAAAGTCCACAAACACTAAATGCTCAGGAGCTGACAATAATGACCCCCATTAGGGTTTGGGGAGTTTATTCTGTACTAGGCACTTTGCATGTAATATCTCATTCATTCTGCTAAACAGCTATGGGTTAGATACTAATTCACCTGTTACAAAGTCAAAAAACAAAACAACCACAACAAAGACTGAGGCTGGAAAAAGTTAAGTAACTTTCCCAGATAACTTCTAAATTGCAGAGCCGTGACATCAACCCATGTCTTTTGATCCCTTTTACAGTTCTTGGAAACTCATCTTTCTGGTGTTTTTCCTCTCTGATAAGAACAAGAAGAAAGACTTGTTAAGTGAATGCCGAATAAATATTTGCTTAACACAGAAATGTCTGCTTGAATAATAATCTATTAGATTATGTCTAATCTAATAATCTATTAGATATACTAATGTAATAATATAATTATGCCATACTGGTGAGTGGGGAAGGGATATAGAATAAGATGCATGAGAGCCATAACTTGGTATACATTAAACATCTGGTAAATAATGTCTTTTTAAATTCCTGGTCGGTATGTTTCATAAACCACATATTACATTTTCCAATTACAATTTCATATAGAATTAGATGAATTAATGATTATCTATGATGTGTTACATGCTTTTTATTTATATTCCATTTCATTGTTTCAATCTATATAAAACATGTTTTTTTTCTGCTTTTGCAAAAGAAATTGTGACTTAAGCACTTCAGTGTGTTTTAAAACCTCATAGGTAGAGAATGGCAGACTTCAGATTCAAACGTCAGCCTTCTGATTCAGGGTGCAGTGCCTCTTTATCCACTGTATTCTCCACAGTGCCTGAGGCTGGCACATCTTTAAGTTCAAGGCAACCCATTTCTTTCATCAAAATTTGCCCAAATGTATGGTTGATATTGGGCATTCCTCTTCTGGGTTCCTATAATGGTTTCTGAAACTACAGGTTGGCAGCATTGCTTCTCTCATTCAGATGACCTCAGGGTCAAGTTTCTGAACCAGAAAACATCTTTTTTTTATTATTATTATTTTATCATTAACATTGTCTTCTGGTAGGTTCTAGGGACATGGAAATGAGGCAACAACCTTGGTGCGATCAGCTATTTGGAGGCTAGTCCCCACTGTGATTGTAAGGAGGGCTCAGCCATTGACTGTGATGGCAGCAAGCCAAAGCTGTGGGATGACAAATTTGAAGGTAGAAAAGAGACTGTGGGGTAGGCTGCTTAGTTTCATAGGGTAGCAAGAGCTTAGCTCAAAAGCAGATTTTTTTCGAAAGCCAAATACATACGAAATTGTGGGTTAGATATCAGAACTGCTATTGAATGAGGGAGAAGTGCACTGGTTCAACATCAAGCACAGTGAAAAGCTTCTGAGGAGCAGCACTTCGTCCTGAAAACCCTGCAGTATAACAACCCATGTAGCTGTACAACATTAGAGGCTAATTTTTCTTTCACTCAAGTCCTGTCATTGTTGGAATTAATGGGTGTGACCATTATTAGCTTATAATCTTTTTTGTTTTTGAGATGGAGTTTCGTTCTTGTTGCCCAGGCTGGAGTGCAGTGGCACGATCTCAGGTCACTGCAACCCCCGCCTCCCAGGTTCAAGTGATTCTCCTGCCTCAGGCCCCAGAAGTAGCTGGGATTACAGTTGCACACCACCACACCCAGCTATCTTTTTTTTTTTTTTTTTTTTTTTTTTGGTATTTTTAGTAGAGATGGAGTTTCACCATGTTGGCCAGGGTGATCTCAAACCCCTGAACCCAGGTGATCTGCCAGCCTCGGCCTCCCAAAGTGCTGGGATTACCGGTGTGAGCCACCACACCCAGCCTAACCTATAATCTTTTCACTCCCAATCCCTCCATATTCTGTGATGCTATTGCTGAGTCTCAACCAAGCACATTTCTCTTTTGTCAGCTTGCTCTCTATTAGGTTTTTGCCAACAGGGAGTGCTAGAGGGAGCCTAGAAAACAAGAGGTGCAAAGAAAGGACTTGATTCATTCAGTTTTGCATACCAGTTTTGCAATTGTCTCCCCAGCAATAGCTCTTCACTTCAGCAAGCAGCAGTTGCTTCCACTTTCCAGTTTCTTCCAGCAGTCTCTGAACCAGCCTCCACTGGGTTTCAGTGTCAGCTGAGATGGAGGCTGTACTCAGAAGTCTGAGTTACAGCTCCTCCTCTGAGCTCTAACGTGCCAGTCCAATGGAATGCACCCTCTCTTGCTAGGTACAGTTCCTGGATCATCAGGGACCCCTCCTCTAGGCTTCTAGGTTCTGATCATCCTAACCTCTTTATGTTGTCTGCCTGGTCATAATGGTGATAGCTGTTTCCTAGAGTTATTCTCTATGTGTTAACTTGGTGTTTTGTGGTGGCTTTTTAGTCCTCCAATGCCTGTTCAACCAATTCTCTAAATTCTCTCTGAAAAATAACTTGCTGTTTCTGTTCCTGGAAGGACTCTGCTTGGTTTTTTGGATCTGCATTATCTAGTTTGGGTTTCCACCAGAGTAGACCAAAATGTCTTCCCCTCAGTGTGAATGGTTAGACTGAGGTTCTTAAGTTCCCTTACCCCTAGGTACCTTTATTTTAAATTTGGCCATTGCTTCTTTACATGGATAAAGCATCTCCAGCCTGACTCAAGGTTGCACCCTGCTGGTTGAAAATAGATAGCTGGTAGACAGGAAGTGAAAAGAGGCTATCCTGATAGAGCTCAGCTGCCAAATAGTTTGAATAAAATCAGTCCCTGAACCAATAGAGACTCTACTCTTTATACCAATGACCCTTATTCAAACTTTTTATCATTTGTTTTTGTGACACTTTCATGCCTTATACCTCATTTGTAAATTTATTTTTTATTTGTATTTTATTTTTTTAGAGACAGAGTCTTGCTCTGTCACCCAGGCTGGAGTGCAGTGACACAATTAGCTTGCTGCAATCTCGAACTCCTGGGCTCAAGCAGTCCCCCCACCTCAGCTTCCTGAGTAGCTGGGAATACAGGTACATGACCCTTGGCTAATTTTTTTATTTTTGTAGAAATGGGGTCTCACTATGTTGCCCAGGCTGGTCTTGAACTCCTGGTCTCAAGTGATCCTCCTCCCTCAGCCTCTTGAAACTCTGGGATTACAGGCATCAGCCACTATGCCCAGCCCCTTTACACTTCCTTAAGAGCCATTGTAATTAGAGTATATTAAAATCAATTTTTCTTTGAAAATTTTATGAAACTTCTAATGGTAAATGAGAAGAATTTTAGAGCAGCACCCACTTTCTACTTGATAGGAAGCCCTATTATTTATCTTTGGTTATTGAGAACTATCCAACAAGCTAACTCAAGTAGTTATTGATTGAGCTGAATCCAATGACTCAAACATTATTACGGCAACATCTCCAAAATTACTACCATCTTCATCTGAAATGTACTTATAGAAGAGGAGAAAAATAGAGCTTATTCTGCTCATTTTATTTCCAACAAAAATTGACTGAAGCGAAAAGGGCAAGTTGCCAGTCTGTTTCCCATTTCATAGGAAGGAAAATGAGAAACAGCCACCAGAAATTGCTATTTTATCATAAGAAAAGTTGGGTGAACACAGATGAAAAGAATATAAGTTTTTACTTTAATAGTTGATCATTTAAAATATATTTAAGATTTCATTCACATTCATTTAAAAATCTATTTTCTTAAAGAAATAATAATTTATGAAACATGAAAATGGAATATCATCTTATATGTAATATTTATGTTCCTCCACATCCCAAGAGGAAATTCTCAGTATAAGGTATTATTAACTCATACAAGTCTTAAAAGATTCATTAAGAGAAAGCATTTGAACGAATGAGATAAGAACCATTACTTAGTCATATGTTTATGTGACATTTACAGCAACCTTGATATTTTTCAATACCTGACAATGGCATGTTTATATTTTTGTAGGAAAAACTCTACTCTTACAAGCTTCTTTGATCTCAATTGTTGTTAACTCCGTCATAAAATTATGGCTACTCACAATATTTCCTGTCCTGCTGGGCAGGAGGCTCTTTTTGCTTTCATTAGTTTTCTTCTCTATCTAGTAGCAATCAGAGAACACATTCAGAAATTTGAGGGTTTTCTGCTACGGTAACTCAACTCTGACTTTATTACATTCACACAATAGAATCAATGAGAAAAAAAAATCTGTTGTTTTGAAGCAGGATACAATTCAGGAAATCTCATTTGCAGGAGAAGAAAATTAACTAGATCTCTATAGCAGGGTCTCATCTTCTGTACTGATTTGGAAATGGAATTCCTTTCAGAGCCCTCCAGTTGCAGTATTCCTCCCTTGCTGAACTTCCTCAATGCTCTGAATAAGTGGCATGTTATTTCACACAAGGATTTGATATTTGATACTGTTAAGGTGTGTGTTCATGGTGGTTGAGTGGGACCAGGAGGATCTCTTTCCCCAAAAGTAGACTGCAGTGCTGGCGAGTGCATACCCAGGACTGAACCTGTGGTCAAAGAATGGCCCTTTAAGGAGATGTGTGTAAAAGTATGGTCTTAAGGCACTTGATCTTGAGACATCTCATACAAACATGAAAGGTCCTACATGTGTCCCCTGACCATGAAGACAGTGGCCAAGAGTGGAAAGAGAAGGGGAAAGGGCCATGGGCTTCAGGGAAGGAAGACTCTTGTCCGAGACCTCTGACTTTTCATAGTGGATCTGTCTGCCACACCCATTATTTGTTAATTTTCCTAATAAATAAATGAGACCCATAATTCTATAATCTAGCATGTAGACATTGCTGAGTAGAGAACTACAAATAGTCTTTCAAGTGCAAAATGAAGGTTAATACTTGTAATTTTAATGCTAATCATTGGAAAGGCAATGTAAAAAATAATCTCAGCAAATAGTTTTGAAACCTAACGTGTTAGTTGCTAACTCCAAAATTATGCAAGCTGCGGTGAAAGCAGACAGTTGTGTGAATTAAAGCCTTTCTTTACACCTAAGAACCATTATGAAACTAAAATATTCTATACTGATCCATAACTGCTACCTGATAGTAGGGCAGTTGACTCACAGAGAAGAGTGAAGGGTTCCCATTGGTATAAAACTTCACTGGAAAGTGCTTAATGTAAAATAAACACACACCACCCAATCACACCCACACACATACACACACACAAATGGTCAGGTAGAGTTGAAAGTGCATTGACAGAAAGAGCCAATCCAAGGAAAACATCTCCCACTCAAATGTATGGTTTTGACTAATACATTTGCCATCTATGTTTCGGCTGTTGCACTGTGTTACTTGTTCACAAAAGAAACAATGATGGGAATGGAAGGTTTATAAAAACTAATAATTAACTAGGAAGGCTGAAATTCTGACTCTGCCCCTGCTTTTGCCTCTATTTGAACTCGGACACATCACTTGACCTAATCTTAAGCCTCCATCTTTCCACATAAAAAAATAAGGGAGTTGGACTACATTAGGACTGAAAGTATATTAATGTGCACCTACAATGTATTAGGAAACATTTATCATCAAATTCATTACAAAAAAATGGAAGAAAAAGTAGATTTACTTGAATAAACAAATAAACAAACCTATTCAATTCTTCAGCAATCTTTTACAGAATGCCTGCTATGTACTCACTGCAAATTAGTCTTCCATTTTTAAGATCTTGAGTTAAGAAGGCTGGATATTTGAGAGAAATTAACTTAAATAAAAGAAGAAAAGTGTAGCATGGGTTTCACTAACTTTCAAAATGATGCCCAAAGCCTTAGCCCAAGTGCCACAATCTTAATGTGAACTATTTCATCAAATTCATTATCCATTTGCCAAAATGCAAATAGCAAATAAGGTATAGCATTTTAATTCTTTGATGTTGGACACAAATTATAGTATGGGTGAGAAGAAAGTCTATTTTTAAAATATAATGAGCACTGGTGGTAATTAAACTATTATCTATTCTGATGTCAAAGAGAGGTAAATAATCTATTTTCCTAATGGTGTATGTCATTTCAGCATCCTCACATTCTTTGTACAGAGAAATGAACTGCATCCACTCAAATACCTTAACATCTCCTCTTGATAGACTCATTTATAGAGAACAAGGTCTCATACCAATTCCTCAAATAACTCACATGAACTCACTAATGAAAAATGTAAGGTACATTACCGTATAGATTGAAAAGCGGCAGCTTTTTTTTTCAGTTACTTTATGAGAAGCTCCACTGATCTACACTTGGCATTCTTCATGTGACCCATATCAATCTGCTTGCGATAGGTAGAATAATGACCTCCTCAAGATGTTAACATCCTAATCCCTGGAGCATGGGAATGTGTTACTTTACACGGCAAAAATCATTTGACAGATGTTATTAAATTAAGGATCTTGAGATGGGGAAACTATCTTGAAATATACAGTTGGGTCCAATGTAGTCATAGAATCCTTATAAGGAAAAGAGAGACTCTGGGGAGAAGATGTGAGGACGAAAGCAGAAAGTATAGTAAAATCATTTCTGGAAGATAGCCGTGAGCCAAGGAATATAAACAGTATCTAGAAGACAGCAAAGGCAGGGAAAATGTTCTCCCCTAAAGCCACCACAAAGAATCTGCTCTGCAGATTTGTTTCAGATTTCTGACCTTCAGAAGTCAAAGATACATTTTTGTTGTATCTTCTGGTTGGCGAATGCATCCATGTGCTGAGAGGGTGGCACATCCTAACTCCATGGGAGAAACTCCTGGGCTCGGGGCCCTTCCGGACCTTGTCCTATCTACCTCTTCATTGTTATCTTTTATGATAAACCAGTAAATTTCAGTATAAATAAACAGTATAATAAATAAATATATTTTTGTTACTTTAAGTTACTAAGTATGTACTACTTTATTACAGCAGAAATAAGAAGTTAATACACAGCTTGACAGCCCCAGTCTTCACACTGGATAGCAGATTACTAGTCCCCCTTTTGAAGTTCTTTCCTCCCTATTAACTTTTTTTAAAAATATAATGGTCATACGCTTTCTTCAGTGTTTTTATTTCCACCTGACCTTAGTCTACACTGAATATCTTTTAATTTTTTTTATTTTTAGTGTTTAATGGATATGTAATGGGTCTATATATTGAAAGAGTATATGAGGTATTTTGACAAAGGCATGCAATGTGTAAAACTCACATCAGAGTAAATGGGGCATAGGGTATCCATTACCTCAAGCATTTATCATTTACAAACATTCCAATTATACTTTTTAAGTTATTTTTAAAAGTACGATAAATTATTGTTGACTGTAATCGCTCTGCTATGCTATCAAATATTAGATCTTATTTATTCTAATTATATTTTTGTGCCCACTAACCATCCCCACTTCCCTCACACCCCCACTACCCTTCGCAGCCTCTAGTAACTATCATTGTACTCTCTATCTTCATAAGTTCAATTGTCTTCAATTTTAGCTCCTACAAATTAGTGAGAATATGTAATATTTGTCTTTCTGTGCCTGGCTTATTTCATTTAAAAAAAAACCTATGGTTTTATCTATGTTATGTCAAATGACAAGATATCATATGTTTCATGGCTGAATAGTACTTACTGTATATATGTACTACACCTTCTTTATTCATTCTTATGTTAACGACCCCTTAGGTTGCTTCCAAATCTTCAGTATGGTAAATAGTGTTGCTATAAATATGGGAGTGCAGATACCTCTTCTATATACTGATTTCTTTTTTTTTAGGTATTTGGGTATTACCTTAAGAGTGGGATTGCTGGATCATAGTTAGTTCACTGCAAAAGTAATTGCAGTTTTGCCATTACTTTCAATGGCAATTATTTGCATAACTAAAAAAAATTGTTAATTTTTTGAGGAACCTCCAAACTGTTCTCCATAGTTATTACACCAATTTACATTCCAAACAACAGGATATGAAGTTCTCTTTTCTTCATATCCCCACCAGTACTCATTATTGCCTGTCTTTTGGATAAAAGCCATTTAACTGGGATGAGATGACATCTCACTGTATTTTTGATTTGCATTTCTCTGATGAACAATAATATTGAACATCTTTTCATATAGCCATTTGTCATTGGTATGTCTTCTTTAAAGAAATACCTATTCAGATCTTATGCCCATTTTAAAATCAGATTATTAAATTTTTTTCCGTTGAGTTGTTTGAACTCCTTATATATTTTGGTTATTAATTCCTTGTCAGATAGATAGTTTGGAACCCCTACTAACTCTTGGGGAGTCCCTTCGTGGTTGACTCATCTGGTCATAATCCCTGTTATTACCAGTGTCTTTACCATCCCCCACCTCCGTTCTGCCACAGGTCCGCCCTTTGTGTCTCTGTCCCTTCTACTCCGTGATTTGAGGTACCACCAAGGTTGGTTTCTGCTTCTCCTACCATCTCCACATTGGTTTCAGAACTGTGGCAATTTCCCTCATCATTTTAGTCCATGTGTTTGCGGGAAATTCTTCCAAAATAAATTACAATGTTTGTAAATAGTTATCTGAAGAGCTGGTAGAAAGGAATAACATTGAGGCTAACTTGTCACTGGTCACCAGATGTGATTACTCTCAGATCAGAGTTACATTGCCAATTTTATTAGGTCACTTCAGTGTACCTTTCTGTCTTATAAAGCCTTCCTCCCTGCCTAGCTCACAGCCCACAACCCATTGACAGTAGTCAGCTTTCCCAGCACCATTTCACATGTCCGCGAGTGTACATAGACACTTCAACCTATCATCCTTGCTTAATGAACAAAGCATTTGTTGCTCAGCCACAGTCTAAGGCTCATCTTTTGAGTCTTTATTTCTATCCCAAGAGCTGCTTCTCTCCAAGTGTGGCAAACCTGGGTATTTTCCACTGCCTCCAAAGGAAGTCTGCCCAGTTAATAACAGGGAATTTTACCCTGTGGTACCAACAGGATTATATATTACTTTATAATATAATAATCCAATACCTGTAAAGCAGATAAAGATATAGCTACAACATCAGAGCTATTGGTTTTACGCCAGAGCTTACAAATCACAGAGAAATACAACTCTTTTAATATTTCTCAAAGTTTAAATAATTAATAGTAAATAACATTTTGTACGGAAAAACAACAGTTCAGTAATGTTGAGTTTCTCTAAGCCTAGTCCAGCCACACTTTTTAAAATATCTATTTATCATTACAGTTTCTGCCTTACATTTTCAAAAAACTAATTCATTCATTTGGCTGGATTATTATCAGGTATAACTGACCTAAAACAAACTGCATGTGTTTAAAATGTATATTTTGATAATTTCTGACATATGTGTACACCCATAAGCCATCAACATAATTAAGATAATTAATATAGCCATTAACAAAAAAAGTTTCTTATGCTGTTTGCAGTCTCTCCCTCCCATTCCTCCCCATTTTCTGGCCTGCCTCCCCAGGCAACCACTATTCTGCTTTCTGTCAGTAAAGATTAGCCTACATTTTCTAAAATCTCATATAAATGGAATCATACTGTATGCACTCTATTTTATCTAAATTGTTTCACTCAGTGTAGTAATTGTGAGATTAACCCATATTGTTCCATGTTACAATAGTTCATTACTTTTGTATTGCTGCATAATTATTTCACAATTCAATTGTCTATTGATTTGTTGATGGGCATATGGGTTGTTTTTAGTTATATCTATTACAAATGAAGAACTACGAACATTTGACTAAAAGTATTGTATAAACATTAGCTTTTCTTTCTCTAGGATAAATATCTATGAGCAAAATGGCGAGGTCATATGCTTTATATATATTAATATTTAATTTTTAAGAAACTGCCAGGCCAGGTGTGGTGGCTCATGCCTGTAATCCCAGCACTTTGGGAGTCCAAGGCAGGAGGCTCACGAGGTCAGGAGATTGAGACCATCCTGGCTAACATAGTGAAACCCCGTCTCTACTGAAAATACAAAAAAAAATTAGCCAGGCACAGTGGCAGGCACCTGTCATCCCAGCTACTTGGGAGGCTGAGGCAGGAGAATGGCGTGAACCCAGGAGGCAGAGTTCACAGTGAGCCAAGATGCGCCACTGCACTCCAGCCTGGGTGACAGAGTGAGACTCTCTCTCAAAAAAAAGAGAAACTTCCAAACATTTCTCTAAAGTCGTTGCATAATTTTACCTTTTCACCAGCAATGTACGAGAGTTCCAGTTGCTCCGTGTTCTCACCAACACTTGGTATTGTTTTTTATTTTGTTTTGTTTTGTTTTTAGTTTTAGCCAAACTGATAAATGTATACTGCTATCTCATTGGAATTTTAATTTTTATTTTCCTAATGACTAATAATGTTGAGCATTTGTCTATATTTTTAATTTCCATTACTATATCTTTATAGTAAAGTATCTATTCAAATCATTTGCCCATTTTGAAATTTTTGTTTTAATAAATTGAGTTTTCAGAATTATTTACCTATTTTGCTTACAAGTCATTTGTGCCATATATAATTTTCCAATATTTTCTCTCAGACTGTGACTTTTAAAAATTATTTAAAATTGTCTTTTGAAGAAGATTAGTTCTTAATTCCAACAAAGTTTAATTAGTCATGATGTTGGTGTCATATATAGAAAATCTTTGTCTAACCCAAACTTACAAAGATTTTCTTTCTTTCTTTCTTTCTTTTTTTTTTTTTTTTTAGCAGTTTTAAAGGCTTAGTTTTATATTTAGATTTATAATCCATTTTGAGTTAATCTTTTTTTTATATAGTGTAAGGTATGGACTGTAGTTCATCTTTATTTTTTCTCAAAAATAGACACCCAAATATTGAAAATGCAATTTGTTAAAAAGACTATTCTTCCTCCAAGGAAATGAGTGTGCACCTTTGTTGAAAATCAACTTAATCAATATATGTCAGTCTATTTTTAGACTCTCTGTTGTATTGATTTGTTTATATTGATGCCAGTACTACATTGTCTTGATTACTATAGCTTTACAAGTCTTGAAGTCACATAATTTAAATATTCCAGCTTTGTTTTTCTTTTTCCAAAGTGTTTTGGCTATTTTAGTTCCTTAGTATTTTTATATGGATTTTAAAAACAGCTTGACAATTTCTATTTAAAAATTTGCTGGGATTTTTATTGGGATTATATTGACTCTATAGACCAGTTTGGGGAAAATTGGTATTTTAACAATATTGAGCTTTCTCATGCGTGAACATGGTATATCTTTCCATTTATTTTGGTAATTTTATCTTTTTGGTAGAAGTTAGGGGTAGCTTCATCACTAACTTCTCTTTCCCTGTGGCATCTAAGCAATTAAAAATAGAAACATTTTCTAAATGGGAATGGAACTGTCCTTAAATAGAGCTTGATGTGTTTCAGAATGGCATTTTCCAACTATTCACCCCAAATTCAAAACTAGAAAATCACTTGTAAGGATGGTTGGGTCTACAAAGAAGGCTCTAAATATGCTTTCCTAGCTGCATACATGATTGTGACTGGCCCCGGAAAGCTAAGTACTGCAAGAAAGCAGAGATCTTACTAGCTCTGCTCTTTAAAAGTGGCATAGAAAATAAATATGCATAGGTACACACACTAAAATTGTGAGCTCAGTGTGCCTGAGGGCAGCTTTACCAAGAGAACAGGGAAGTGGGAAAAGTGATAGTTTTCCTTTGTCTTCTAGTACAGTGTGCTTGGCCTCTGATAAATGCACCCTAATGAAAGTGAAACACTTACAAAGTTTACCGTCAGATGAGTCATCCCTTCTTCTATGGTGTTGGTACAGGAAGAACCCAAAGGAATTTAATATTATCCTCTCTTGGAAAATGGAAATATAATTTCTTGCTTTCTACAGGACAATTGGTATCTCTCACACTTGGGTGGGCTTGGCCAAGACTCTCTTAAATGTGTAAGATACTTGCACTTAATTTGTAGTGCAGAAATGTAGAGGAGTAAGAAAGGAACAAAAGATAAAGGCGGATATGATGTGGAGAGATTCTTTGTAGTTATTTAGATAAGCATATAAGCACATTAAAATACGAAAAGGGCTAAGAATATTTTCTAGCTTCATGGACATTTTTTTCCACATTTCTTTGGTTTGTTTTGTGGACTAAAAAAACAACAAAAAGGGGAGGCAAAATTTACTTAAATTTAAAGGCTTCTACTTAATGCATTTTTTTACTGAGTTGTTTTCTGTATTAAGATGGTGAATTTCTCAGAAAAACATATAGCAACCTACTCTAGAAATGTGGTAGCCTAGAAGTGACTCAAGAATGTATGGCTCTTTCTTCTAGCAATTGCTAGTGTGGAACCAATATGTTTAGGACTATTGTGTTCATTGCTGTATTCCAAGTGCCAAAACCAGAACTGACATCTAGCGGGGCCAAAATTCTGTCATTAGAAACGCTTTGGATTACTTCTGATTCCCAGTGATCTTTTCCTTCTCCCAACTAATGTAGTCGGGTTCTAAATTGCACTGTCTACCATTAAATTTTCATACCACCTTTGGTTACCTTCTAGCTGTCATGTGTGTACTTCTGCTCTCTTTAAGTGCAAAATGACCTCCCCAAGATGATATTTTTCATTTTACAGAGCATATAAAGAAGTGGTGTGACATGATTTCTGAGTTTAGACTTTCCAGCTATGATCTCTACACTACTGATTAGCAGTTGTGGAACCTTGGGCAAATAACTATCCCGGTATTGTTTTATTGTCAGTAAAATGGAAGTAATAATGACATTTATCTCATGGTCACATTATGATGATTAAATGAGATAATTTATGTAAGGGATTCATAATGCTTCACACATAATCTTCACACATAACAATCAATACATATAATGCTTCACACATAACAATCAATACATTCAAACTTGTTTTTTAACTAACAAATATTATCATATGAGTTGTCTTTTTAAAAACTGAAAGCACTTAGTGGCTTCAAAATGGAATTTTCTTTGGGAATGCTGGAGGTGAGTACGCAGACTGAAAAGGTGGAAGTAAAGTATTGTTTTACTAGCATTGGCTCTTAAAGCAGAATATAGAGGGATATATGGTCTGCAGATTTTTTGAAAGCAAGGATAATGCATTTTCAATTACAAAGCCCAAGCATCTTGCCACAGTGTTTGACACATATAAGACACTTAATAGTTGCAGAATTCATTAGTAAATGAGTGGGTAGTGACGTAAAAATTCAGGCACCATGCTTCTGCTTCCAGAGAGAGCTCTTCTGCGAGCATTGTTTCCCCACCCAAGCACAGAAGGTAGGTCGCTGTCCGCGGTTCTGAACTCTCTCCAGGATGGAATCTGCTCACCTTTGTCAGACCACTTTTTTTTTTTCTCCCGCTCTCCAAAAAAAAAAAAAAAAAAAAAAAAAAAAGGAAGGAAAGAAAAAATAATAATTAATAATAGTTCTTCATTCTTCATGCAGTCTACTTTCAAGGCACGGAGAAAAACGCCCCCATATGTTTCCCAAATGGGCTAATTCTCACTGTCCGGAATTCTTTTAATGTTCTGAAGTTTCATTCTTTTCCCTGCTGAGCCTGGAAGCTCTCTACATACAAATGCTGGATTTATTTCATCTGGGCCTAGATTTTTAATGTGTTGACCACCTAGAGTCCTTGGCCTTTGTTTCACAGAACAGATCTCACGGCCACATCTCCTTCTTTAAGAGTAGGCAGGTCTGCCGGCGGTTCCTTTTCTGAATCCCTAGAGTCGGTGGGACTGCGTAGCTCTGGCTCCCGCAGCCGCCCAGCCCAGACAGCTCAGAAAGCTGCTGATCTGCTGTGCGCTCTCTCTTGTTCCTCCGTCTTCTCCCCGCCACTCAGCAAAAAGACCCACCAGACTCCTGGGCAGTTGGAGTCCCTTCAAGAATCCTGGGAGCACTGTAATGTAACTCCTTTAGCTCCCACTCCGCACCCTCGGATGCCGCACAGCCTGGGGGCTGGGATCAACACGGGAAGATTCACTAGATTGACTCTGTGCGGATGAATGGCACCCTTTCCTTCCCCTCCTCCATCTCCACTTATCTACCCTTTGTGCAGTTCTTCGACCGAGGTTTATACTGAAATAGCTTCTAAACATCAAAAATTAGAAGTGGATAAAAAATCCCCGCGGGGTATGTGTGTGTTTATGTTTGTTATGTGTGTGTTCATCAGCGTTTGTGCAAAATCTCCTAACGTCACTAGTTCCCAATCGGGACAAGCGCGCCGAGAAATCCTGGATCTTCCCAGGGATTCCCTCCACCCTCCCTCCTCTTCGTCAGTAACCCCAAAGAGGTAGGTTTGAGCTTTCGCAAACCACCACTGCAGCGATGGAAGCAAACCAATCTGTTGAGATTTTGTCTTTCCCCTTTCGTTCCCAGCCTTCTTAGGCAAACAGTCCTGAGCACAGGGTTTTCTTCAATTCTCCCGCATCCACACTGCAACCGGGTGCAAGTCTTTCCTAGGCTATAGACAGCCCGCCTCCCCACGAGACCTTCTGCGGACCGGCTGCCCCTGGCCTCGGCCTGGGTGGGCGGGTGGTGCTCGCGCCGCCCCTACCTTCCCCTGGGGCCCTGGAGCGCCGCGCGCTGGGTGTGTGTGTGTGCGCGCGCGCGGGTTTGGTGGGGAAATCTCCTTCAGTGGAAGCTGCTGAGTGTCGTTGGCGGAAAGTATCCTGGAGCCCAGCAAAAGCCTCCAAAGCACTAGAGCTTCCCTAAAGAAAAGCAGAATAAAAGAAAGACAAGAAAGGAACCCCGTTCCTCTAAAGCTCGGGTTTCCAATAGTCCCGAATCCTCCTGGAGTTGGGCGAAGGCGCAGTTGGCAGCAGCTGCTGCTGACACCCGGACTTGGAAAGGCGGTGTTCCCCCCTTTCGGGAGGAGGGAGGCAGGGACTTGCAGGCAAGAGTTGCACCTGGTCTAGGAACCTGCAGAGAAAAGAACTCTGGGGTAAGTAGTGTTCTGGCACTGGAACGGAAAGGGGGAAGGGGTGGGGGGCATGAGAGGGACGAAATGGAGAGGGCAGGCAATGAATTATGCACAAAAAAAAAAAAAAAAAAAAAAACTCCAATATTTCGCAGCGGAGGGAGAGCACAGCACAGCACTCCCAGGATGAGTCCTGCCTGGGTCTCCCGCGCCGAACCCGCAGCGCGAAGTTCTTTTTAAGAAGAGAAACTCGAAAATCCTGGAGGGTAACAGAGGCAGCCAGGGCGGTGCGGAGTGCGGAGGCGGCTGCCAGGGACTGGGGCCGAGGCGGAGGCCAAGGTGGCCTGAAGCTGTAACACCCAGCCTCCTCCTCCTCCTCATGGCCGAGCTCAGCCGCACCTCCCCGCCCGGGCCTCCTGCCTCCGCCCCCGGATGCCGGGCTGCGGAGCTGACGCTGGGACTCCCGGCGGCGGCGGGGACGCTCACCTGGCCGAGCCTCCTTCTCCTCCTCCTCCTCCCGCCCCCACCTGCCCTCCTCCTCTCTGACTCGGGAAGCGTCGGGATCCGTAGGCGAGGAAATAACGACCCCTGCAGTTGCATTGCGGAAAATCTCGGCAGCGGCGCTAGTTGCGGGCGATGGAAGCCAGGCAACTGGGGGTTCTGGGGAGTCCAGGAAAATAGCAAAGAAGCAGGAAGCGCGCGCGCGACCTGGAGAGTCCGTGGACCCCCACCGCGCCCCAGTCCCCGGGGCCCAGCCCTTCCCCTTGGCGCCCTGGACGCACGGCCAGAACCCGGCTGAGAGGCGGCAGGCTGCGCGCGGACTTGGGGAGCAGGGAGGGTCGGCGGAGGCTGCCGGCGGCTGGCGGTTTCGGGCAATAATCCCTGCCTCTCTTTTTCTGTGTGTCTGCTGTGTCTGCTCCTTCCCCGTCTCCCGGAAGCAGGAGAAGAACGGCCCCGGAGCGCAGCAGCCACCCTCCGACCATGCCCTGGTGAGGGGGGCGGACTTCGAGGGCAACTTGCCGCGGACTGCCTGGGCTTAGCCAGCGAGCTACGCGCTCCCGGGAGCCCGGAATTGCACGGCGCGGCCCGGCGGGGGGCTATCGTCTATGTCTTCTTGGGGCGCCAGGCGAATCGGGGTCTCGTTTTTGCTGGAAGAGCCCAGTGTTGGTGGCTTCAGGTGGCTGCCGCCGCCGCCGCCGCCGCCGCTGCTGCTGGTGCGGTTTCCGCTGCTGGTGCGAAGAGAAGAGACACGCGAGCGGGGAGACCTCCGAGGCAGCGAGGCATCGGACATGTGTCAGCACATCTGGGGCGCACATCCGTCGAGCCCGAGGGGAGATTTGCCGGAACAATTCAAACTGCGATATTGATCTTGGGGGTGACTGTCCCTGGCCGGCTGTCGGGTGGGAGTGCGAGTGTGCACTCGCTCGGAAGTGTGTGCGCGTGTGTATGTGTGTGTGCCGTGTCGGGCTCCCCCCGGCCCCCCCTGTTTTCCCGTCGAGTGATGCACTTGGAATGAGAATCAGAGGATGGAAATAGTCTGGGAGGTGCTTTTTCTTCTTCAAGCCAATTTCATCGTCTGCATATCAGGTACGGGACGCGCCGAAGTCACTGGCTGATTTGGGTTATGTTGTGATGTTTGGGGTGTATGGGGTTTTATTGTATGTAGCCGCGGGGCGGAGAGGGGGGTGGCGAGACCCTTTCAGTTCTGCGGGTTTGCCGCCTTCAGAATCAAAATCCTTCTCAGCCAAAGGGTGTCTGAATGTGTGTAGGGGGGGTTGGGGGGGGACGGGGAGGGTGGTTAGGATCTGTGTGCAGTCCTGGAAGGGTGAAGGAAAAAGTGGTGGGGGATGAGAAAGAAGAGGCAGATGGGTGTTGATTTTCAACTGCTTTCCTGGCTGAGAACTCTGGCGCCGAAATCCGAGCCTTGGCAACCACCACCCCCATCCCCTGGCTTTCAAAGTTCCCAAACTCGGTGCTTCCTGGCTGGCAAAATGGACGCGGGGCCCTGCCCGGGTATCTAAACACTTTCAAGAGACTGCGGGAGGATGCAGGGCTGGAGAGTACCAGCAGGGATCAGATATGTCCTCCATGCCTTCCCCAAACATATCAGGACCGATTGCGATGCTTTGAAACCTGCTGGCACACCCTCCTCTACCCCTCAATTTTCTTTTTAAAGCACTACAGTGTCACAAATACCACTTTACATCATGGTGTTTCTTAATTCCCAGTAGCAAGGATGTGCTGGCTCAGACCTCTCAGTCTACTTGGGCCTGTCTGTGCTTTTAAGAGCAAACGGGATTTCAGGGTATTGAGGTGAAGGAGGTAGGTCTTGTGGACACCTGTGCCTGAGTGTGTTAGGACGGGTTCTGGTTTTTGAGCAGTGTCTTTGTTGGTGCGGGGAATTGGGGATGGGAGGAAGCCGGGAGGGAAAGGGGAAAGCCCCTGGACCAGCAGTATTCCCCAGTTCCGTGGCTCCTCCCATTGAAGGCACCCACCCCATTTCCCTTCACACCTGCCACTTGAGCACCCAAGGAAAAGCCCATTTGTAGTGCTCCCTTCTGCCTGCATTCCTTTTGCAGAACTGGGGACTCGGCCAACTTCCCATGAAGTCATCAGAAGAGCAGAGCAGGATATTGCCCCTTTGAGCAGCCACATTTAAGCAGCATTGGGGTGGAGAGACATGTTTCCTGCCTCTTCCTTCAACCCTGTCAATCCCCTCCCCTTAAGCCAGACCTGATTCTTGATAGGAGAAAACAACCCTAGTTCTGCCCTCACCCTGGACTCTGTTCCAAATCCCAGTCTCGCTTCCAATTTTCTCCTCATAGGGAAGGAATGGGACTCTGTTATCCGAAACCATTCTATGTGGGACTTGGTTATCCTATTAAGAAATTTGTCTCTGTGATACATCAGTGAGATGTGTTGTGTACCTGGCAGACGAGAAAATGTGCCCTGGGGTCACCCCAACTCCTCTAGTGGGACTTCTATTATTCCATTCTGCATCTAGGAGTAAAAATTCTCAAGTGACTTGTAAAGGTTTGTATCAGTCATATGTCCAGATATGAACTGGGTGGCATCTCACAAGGCCATATTTTACATCTTTCTCTTCTACATGTCTATTTCAAACTCTCTCTCTTGTTCCGAAATATTTGACTAGTTATAAAATAGCCTTTCCTTACTTCTCCCCAGTTATCATTAATAATTTTCAAATCAGACAAGCCATCTGAGTACCTTTAAGATTTATAAAGGGTTAACATTGATTAAGGCTCTGGATTTCCTCCAGCATCCTCTTTGTCCCCAGCTCTTACCCTGAGTTTGGCCAGGCAATCACCGAGGGGAACAGGCTGAGAAAGGGTCTGATCTTAGCCTCCAAAAAAAGCATTAGTGGGATACCTGTCACAGCTATATTTGATTTGGTGTATCAGCAACTAAATTATTCAAATGGAAGCATTAGGAGGGGGGTTATTTCCAACCCAGGAGGAGTGCTATGAAGTACATGGCCTTTCACATGTATTTACTAAATAATCATTATTGCTATGTAATGAGAGGATAAAAGTGTAAGCAAAATTGCTAGCTATTAGCTAAACACAGAAAACTAGGTTAGCGTTCCAAATGCCTAGTTAGGATCTGCATTAATTTGCACTCTATGAAGACATTTAGGCAGGGATGCAACATCATATACTCTTTATTTTACACATCCATAAACAACTTTAAAGGGCCATTTCTTCTCCATGGTCAGGGTGCCCTCATCCTCCTGTAAGCAGAGCCACTCATTTAATAATGCCCATGTATGTGAGAATTATTATTAGTAATATGATTATGACTCACAATTGCTATAGTTTGGGAGACTCAGACTCCATTCTTTTTCCTTCTGGCAGCCTTAGGATGTATAGGAAATGCAATGCACTAAGGTTGAATAATTTTGGCTTTGAGAGAGTTTAGTGGATCTTTCTTTTCTGTCTCCATGATTTGCAGTTTTAATTTACTCATGACTGAGCTCTACTGAAAGGAACATAACCCTGTGATCATAGAATCTGCTAAATCTTAAATTTAAAAAATTAAAAACAAAGCACCTCTTTAGCATCTTGGAATGAATTTTCCTGACCACTAAATGGGTGCTAATCCTTACAGAGTGACCAGACATTGATACTTGAAACATTGATAGAGTTGGCTCCATTACTGAGAAACACCAGGCTGGAAAAGGCTAGTAGAAGTCCGTAGTCTAAACACTTTACAGAAGGAAAATGTTGGTAGTAGCTTTGTCGTATGGAATATATATTGACTGAATTTCATTTGGTGGCATTTACTTTCAGGAACACACTACTGCTTTGTAGCTTAGTGTTTTGTTAACCAAAGGTTCCAACACTTCCTCTAACCCACCCCCAAATTTCTCCATGGGCCTATTTGGATATATTGCTTAAAGTACAGACACCTGGGCTTGGCATGTTTGATGGTTCTGTGCTAATAATTTGGTTTTGATGAAACTATTGGAAAATGGGACTGTTTGGCCAGGCTTAGCTAGATGCTGGGTCAGTAGCACATATGTCTTTTATTTGCGAGATCACATCAGCTTTGGCTACTTAATGCAACACAGCTAGGCTAAAGGGCATGATTTGGGAGTTCTTCTGGCTTTCCATTAAACTCAGATCTCACTTTGCTGAAAATGTAAGGCATCCAGGGTCTATGAAGAGATCAGAGAGTTAAAGAGAGAGAACTAGAATGATTTTTCTGTGTACTGCAAGAGCACTATTCCCCTCCTACCAAAGCAGCTCAGATCAGCAAGAATGTATGCTTAGCAGCATGAGGAGAGAATTTCCTGGTCAGACAAGAGCTGCCTAATTTAGTTTATACAACGCATCCTACTTCCTCCTTATGTAACTTTACTTCTTTGTCAGTTTATTCATAATAATAACATCAACAACCGTTTGAATTATGTGGCATTTTCACACATTTTACATATATTGCACATATTTAATTCATCTATTCTTAGAATTTGTGGGACAATCTTATAGATATAGCAACCAAAGCCCACAGAACTTCAGCCTAGAGGTTTCACATCCAGGTCTACCTGAGTCAAAATTCAGTATATCATTTACGTTTTGGTTCAAGATTCCTTTCAAATATTTTTATTTAATTTTTTTTATATTGATGTCTCTGAAAGAATAAATTGGGTTAAATGAATGTAAGTCTTAGAGAATTTGGTAGTAAAAGTTTAAGATGATTACAGTTTAGAGCTAGAATTAAGGTAGCATTTGAGTTGTACATTACCCTGTCAATCAAACAGATGAGACTATTACCCAAATGCCTCTAGCATCTTAGGATCAGCAATCTCTACAAGCAAGGAATATTTCCTACATTGTTTTCCTAATCTTAACATTAAAATGGCATAACTTCAGTTTTCTTATGTGTAGAAAAGAGATAATAGTACACATACCACATGTTTGTTCTGTCAACTAAATGAGATATTGTGTCCAATGATTTTCACACATCACAGTTTCTATCACATAGTAAGCATGCAATAATGTCATTATTTCCTACAAATCTGACATTGTATAGGCTTAGTTCATGGTGGAGTAGAGCTTTTACCTTTTTCCATATCAACTTGTTTAAAAGCAAAAAGAAAACTATCATCAGCAAGCACATCTATAACATTGAGCACAAATCTTATTTTCCAGGAAGCTTTGGCTAAACA
Organism: Chlorocebus sabaeus; assembly: GCF_047675955.1. Classification (NCBI taxonomy): domain Eukaryota; kingdom Metazoa; phylum Chordata; class Mammalia; order Primates; family Cercopithecidae; genus Chlorocebus; species Chlorocebus sabaeus. Next base: position 46,282,460 of record NC_132919.1, read on the forward strand.
ATTTTGAAAAGTCTCTTAATTTTCCTTCCCATACAAATGAGACTGGTAGCATTAAGCTTTGGTGCATAGTCATGAGCGTAACCCACTTTATCCCTGTAAGTCCAATATGGAGTTGAGGCTTGGAAAGTTGACTAAACTACCTGGAAACCATGTAGTACTTATTACCCAGGGGATTCACAGAATTTTTCTTTCCATTGCATATTATAATGCAGTATAGACCCAACTTTAAAGTGCCTCAAAAATGGTAAACTACATATGCTTTCAATATGGCTCGAAATAGAATGTCCCCCAATAAAAAGTCCCACCCTTACAATGACTACTTATCTGATGATCTCCTTAGCAATGTGGCTTCTTTAAATCCAGTTTCCCATGTGATGTCATATAGCCCAGTTACTGACAGATAACCACCATCATAGATAAAACTCTCCAGATAGTGAGTAAAGAAAGTCTTTTGGAGTTGTATAAAATCTCAAGGGCGAAAATAAATGTCACTGTGGACTGCCAGTCCCTTGGCTGGGGAGAGGGGTTTGATTACCAGTCCAAGTCAGTAACTAACATCTCAATTTATCACCGTAATTAAGCATTATATACTTGGGCCTAAGGGTTAGGTCAAAAAGAGACCCAAGTATCATAAATGTGTATGATAGCAAGTCATTATAGAAAGAGTATGGAAATCAGAAGACTTTTCCTTCAATACAACTCCACCTTCATTACCTTTATAACTTTGGGCAGTTTTCGTGACCTCTCAGAATCTCAGTCCTCATCCATAAAATAAAAATTATATTTGCTTTGCCTATTTCAAAGCATTGCTGAGGGAAACTTCAGAGAGTTATTCTTGAATAAACATGTTTTGCATTATGCAAGTGTAAAGCATCTGTTTTACACTATATATGCTTTACACTATATATGATCCATACTTAAGATACAGTTATAGAAGTTGAGATACATACACACAGTTTAGAATGATATAATGTAATATGAGTAATGTTTATTTGTTAAGATATTATTATAAATGCAAAGTTGTAATGCTAAAATGCATTGTGATATAAACGAATAAGAATAATGTCTAATTGTTTAATAATTGGCATAAATTATATAGAAGGGAGAAGTCTAGACATGAAAGAAAAGGAGATTGATTTTGGAGATTTTGATGAAAGAGACAGAGGGGACCTCATCATCAAAAAGGAGGAATAGAAACGAGGATGTACACTAAAGAATGTCCCAGCTGAAATGAAAGATTCACTTTGGGAGATACTGGAAAGTTGGGATGAGCCCACTTAGGGAGCTATTGAATTGAGAGAATATGAAGTATCCTAATATGGTTATTCACTTTGTGACTTTTTTTTTTATTACGGATCTTTGCATCAATTCAATGGATTCTTGGTTAAAATTCATTTGAAATTCTGACATTTCTTTGGATTTTAAATTTCTGTTGCATGTCTACAACTAGCACTGTACTTTACAGAGTTTGTAGCCTGTTTGAGATTGTGGACAGTTGAGTTGGAGTTCTTCTGTAGGGGGTGAACTGGAGGGGACTGGAGGTAGGGTCTCAGCTTGCTCATCTGTAAAACAGATACTTACCTCTCAAGGTGGTTGTTCCTACAAGGTAATTATAAGGATAATAAAACACCATTTGTGAAATGGCTAATGTGGTATCTGGAATACAGCAGCCATTAGCCAATACACATCATATGAGAGCAAGCCTGGGTTTTAGAGCCCAGATAGGCAGACATGTGAATTCTAACTTTGGGATTCACTCTCTGTGTGGTCTTGGATAAGTAATTTAAGTTCTGTGTGCCTTAAGTCCTCATCTGTAAAATGTGAGATATAGAAAATGTACAAAAGAATCTGCCATACTGCCTGACGTGTTATTAATCATTCAGTAAATTGAAGTTGCTCCCATAAAATTATCATCATCATCATCATTGACATCAATAATAATACTTGTTGACACTTTGGATCAGTTTTTCTAAATGCCAATTAATTATTTAATCATTTATTCTATGTTCAACAAAAATGTATTGACAGCAAACTGTATGCCAGGCACTGGAATCACAGAAATGAACAATACTTGGTCCTTAGTATTTAACAAGAGAGTACATGCTGTAAAATAGAAGTGTGTATAAAGTATAATAGAAATATAAAGGAAGAGCAATTAACTCTGTTGTGGGTAGATACAAGTGGGGAAGGGAAAAGATTTATAGAAAACATATGAGCTAGACCTAGAAGAATACATGAGATTTCAACAGAACATGGAGAAAGAAGACATATCGTGTGGCAAGAATAGTATGTTCATAGACAAGAAGGCATTTAAAAAACAAAATATCAAAGTATGGTGGATTGGGCATATGGCGTGGATGGGTTGGAATAAATGACTGGATATAGGGGTTACAAAAATAACCTTAGGCCAGTGCGAAGGAGATTGTAAGCCATGATAAGAAGCTTAGACCTTACCTTTTACTTATGAGGAGCTAGCTAATGGGGAGCTAAGGAAAATGACATAATCGGGTTTGTGTGCAACTTAATATTTTTACTTTGATTGTAATAAGATATTACTTAGAAACTCAACTCCTTGTCTTCTTTTCCTGTCAACATTTATTCTTGATCACAAAACCCATTAAAAAAATCCTGGCCTGATAGATCAATTAGGCCATTATGGGACATTCTAAGTGATAGACTTGTTTAAAAATTCATTTTTTATAAATCTCTTGTGGCTCTCATTTATCCTGATCTTTGAGATTTGGTATTTTCAGGTTAAGCAAATACAAATGTCTTCAATTTTGTACTTGAAGAATAATAACAATGTCTTTAGCATTAGATGAAGGCTAAGAGAAATGAATCATCTGTACATGCATTGGTGTCATGAAGATTAATTGTGGGCTAAGCAATAGATACACTATTTGACATAAAACAGATGCTTGAAGCACTACAAAGCATTGTGTAGCAGTTTTATCTTATTACATTCTGTTCAACTCTTATTTCCAATAGAGTACGTATTCACTTAACAGAATATACCCCTGGTTAACTAAATGATATATCCATTTTACCCACTCCATGGTTCAGTTAGTATAGAATGAGTGTAGAGACCTAAATTGAAATGGTTTTCTTTGTCCACTTAATCATTCAACATTTATTGAGGGCACACTATACATCAGGTACTCAGAATCCAAACAGAATAAGTAAGACAGTGACCTTTTCCTCCAAAAATTCTTCAACTAGTAAGAGACTGATTTTTTAAATATTGGTAGTCACAGCAGAATGTGATAGGCATTGTAATAAAAAGAGGTATAGAAAGTGTTTGAGGAGAAGAGAGCAGGGACATCTGATTCATCCTGAAAGTGGGAGGGGTAGAGAAGGAGAGTAAGTAGTGTTAGTAGAGGATGCTTAGGGTGAGTCTCCAAGGATGTTAAAGAGTTGTCGTGGAAGATTTTGGCTAATTAACCAAGAGGGATGTGATGAGAGATTGATGAACATGTGAAACAGCACTTGCAAAGGAAGGGAGATTAGATAGGACATAAGACATAATTAATTCAGGGGACGGTCAAAAAGTCAACATGGCCACAACTAGAGTGTAGTGTGATGGATGAGGTTGAGACGGAAGAGTATATAAGGTATATAATTTCAGTAACAGTAATCCCTTGCATATAGTATTGTCAGTAAGAATCACCTAGTGCCCCTCTGTGCAAGGAAGGCATCTTTTAAAGGCCCAGTTTGCATCCTTCATTAGGAAGAGACCAGTCAGTATTAAAGCTTTGGCTCTTGTCCAGCTATGCTCCACTTGGCCCAGAACACTGATCATTTTCCAGTGTTGTCCCTGGTTCCAGATGGCTTCCCAGAAGCTTTGGAGTAACCCAGATATAGATTACAGAGTTTATATCATCTCTTTACTTAGTTTATTGCCATATATTTACACCCTAGGAAAAAAAAGCCAGGACCCTACTGACTGATCGTGAATTTTACAGTATGTCTATTATCATCTTACCCATTGATTAGTGAAGATTTTCTGTAACTTTTTTGCAGTTTTTATTTCATGTAACCTTAAACAGAACTTTAAAGGATTTCCAGCAGTGAGGGGTTGGGGTGGGAAGGTTTGGGTGATGAGAAATGATCTAGGATCACTTTTATAACAAAGCCACAATTGCTGTTTATTAGCAAGATTGGGCTGGTAACGTGATAGCCAGTGTGGGGTTTGATTACATTTGCATTAGGGGGCCATCAGCATGGCAGTGGAGAGATTATCAATGGTTATGAAGGAGACAGCATACAAATGCCTTTGCCTCCTGATCTGGGAGAGGTGGTACTTTCGTCACAGTAAATGAAGAATTAATCTTTAACTTTGTCCAATACTTCATGCCTGGTGGCTGAAGGGGCTGTCAGTAGGAAATGAGGCCTGTGACTTTCAGGTGAGTTTTCCAGAGCCAAGTCTTGCTGGCTTTGCAACACATTTGGCAGCAATGCCAGAGTTGGAATAAACACATTTACTGAAGGATGTGAGTCAACATATTCTCTTTCCGCTCCCCTCTCTCTCACTATACACACAGCTACCTTTTACCCTCAAGGAAAACAATTGTGATAGCTGCAATTATTGAGGGAGCATAGGCCTGTCCTCCAACACAAGGTTAGAATAATAATAAATACCTCAGAGGATTCTTGAAATAAACAGTAAAGTAATATATATGGAAGTTTTTTTCCCCGGGTTTAATATATTTGTTAATTTATTCCACAAATGATAACGAATGCCTCCTATGAAGTGGGCACTGGGCCAGGCATAAGATACAATGTAGCAAACAAAACAGCAATGGTCTTTGCCCTATAGAATGTGTATGTAGTGACACACGAATGTGTGTGTTTTTTTTCCATTACCCAACCCAGTGCCTGGCATTTAGAAAATGCTCAATAATGAATGACTGAATTAATACATAAATGAATAACAAGGAGCGATTGAGAGTGGCTTTTCCACATTCAGGGGAGACTGGGGGACAAGATCTGAGGCCATGAGGGAGGGGAGATGAAGATGACACCTCTTTCAGCTGTTGTCTTGCTTCTACTGCATGTAGGTTTTTGAGTGTGCAGAATCACAGAGAATGGGAACCTTCCCAATGAGCAGTGTGTTTGATCGTTTTCTAGTCCCTGCTCTGACTCATATTTCCATTTGACAAATCATCCTTATTTGGGGCACTTTATAGTTGTTTAAAATGTAGTTTGGCTCTTTCTGTATTTATGACACCATACCAAAGGTTTGAACTAGGACAATTAAAGATCGGTGACTACACTGTCATTCTTTTCTCCATGTCATCTCTGTTCCTTCTTGAGGAGATCGCTTAGAACATGTATGGTATTTCTTACCAAGTTCCTACTTGGGAGGAAACAACACTTTAGAAAGCTCACTGTTCCCTAGTTAGTGTTGAACTAGAGTGCTTGAGGGAGAATAGCCTACCCCACTTTTCAGTCTTGATGCAGAGCAATACAGGAAATTACTGTGGTCTCTATGGTGTTTTCAGTCTTGTGCCAAAAAACATTACTTCCCCTCTGGCCTTTTGTAACAGAATTGTGGTGTAGTTGACTAGTTCTTACCAGAGAAGAGCTGGCAGCCAAGGAATTGAAAGAACGGAGTGGATTTGCTGTCCTTGGCCGTGAATTCACCCTGTAATCACCTGGTTAATCTTTACAACTGTGAGGAAATGGTCAATTGGATAATGTTGTTGTTTGCTTGTAATCTTAATTACAGAAAAAAATAAAAAGGGGTTATAGAAAAAAAAGGGGCCCTATTGTTAATTTCTCAGTGGATGTTTGGGGATTTTAAAGTGAGACATTGGTGAGTATCAGGTTTCTATTGTATGACCTGGGTGTGAATAGAAATATGTCATTTGATGTCTAAGTCTTATAATGCACCATAATGATACTGGCTCTAAGTTGCAGTGACTCAAAACCCTGTAGAGTGGAATACAAAGTAGTGAAGTCATTATGTTTTATTTCTGTAACAAGTTTCATTCCTGTTTTTCCACTGTGGTGTAGTTCTTTGTGGCCTTTTAGTTTTAGTTTTGTTTTAGCACTGAGTTTTATTGGCTGAATGAAAGCCACGTGCTATTTTAACTGTATAAGTCAGTGCAAGCTTTTTTTTTTTTTTTTTTAAATCTGCTTTCAGAACTGCTGAAATGAGAGCTTGACTAAGCCAGGTAAAGGCATATAATGTGCCACATCCAAAGTAAGACAAGTTGAACAACTTAATGAATGACAGTTGTGTTTATGCCTTAGTTGTTTAGGCCAATCATGTATTTTTTTTTTTTTTTTGAGATGGAGTCTGGCTCTGTTGCCCAGGCTGGAGTGCAGTGGTGCGATCTCGGCTCACTGCAAACTCCGCCTCCCGGGTTCACGCCATTCTCCTGCCTCAGCCTCCCGAGTAGCTGGGACTACAGGTGCCTGCCACGTCGCCTGGCTAGTGTTTTGTATTTTTTTAGTAGAGACGGGGTTTCAACGTGTTAGCCAGGATGGTCTCGATCTCCTGACCTCGTGATCCGCCCATCTTGGCCTCCCAAAGTGCTGGGATTACAGGCTTGAGCCACCGCGCCCAATCATGTATTCAATTGAGATGTTCTTTCTTGACCAGTGCTCCTCGCAAGACAGGGACTGTATATGCAAAGTGTTTTAGTGTCACAGACGTGAGTGAAGCCAGGAATCAATGAGTGTATTTTATGCCAAATATGATACAATATTAGAAAAAAAATTTAGGAAAAAAATTATTCCCCATAGACCAAATTTTTGTTTACTAAATTTTGAAACAGTAACTTTTCCAATTTGTACTTTAAAAAGAAACTTTGTATCTTAAATATTTTCCCATGTTGCTTCCTAGTTGTGTCAGTTCAGGATATCCTGAACCCTGACACATACACTCTGCAATCTTAGTGACATAACACAATGGAGGCTTACTTCTTATTTGCATTAATTGTCCAATAGATGTCAATGTATGTGTGGAGGCATGTAGGTGCTTGGTGAGAGGAAAGAGATACAAGAAAAAAAATTACGTCATTAGTAGTGACTTGGAGTCTCAAGGTTGATGGGGGCTCTGCTACCTCCTGTGGTTTCCAAAGTTTTCCTGGGCATCGATATCACCAGATGGGGAAAAAAATGTGTAGAGGAAGACCACAGGAGGGGTTTTTGTGGGCCAAGAAGGAAAGCTGTGGGCATCCTTTCTGGTTAATCACATTGCCACATCTTATTTTTATTTTTGTTTTTTTACCATGGGGTTTCACCATGTTGGTCAGACTGGTCTCAAACTCCCAACCTCAAGTGATCCTCCTGCCTCCGCCTCCCAAAGTACTGGGATTACAGGCGTGAGCCAAAGTGCCCAACCAGCCACATCTTATTTATTTATTTTATTATACTTTAAGTTCTAAGGTACATGTGCACAACATGCAGGTTTGTTACATTTGTATACATATACCATGTTGATGTGCTGCACCCATTAACATCTTATTTTAAGGCACTTGGAGAGTCGTAGGCTAGCCTTGTAGCCAGGAGCAAAGGGAAAATGGTTTATGAACAATTAGCTAGTATCTGCTACTTTAATATGTATTTTTTTCTTATATTTCCAGAGTAGTTTATTCATCTAAAATAGCATTATTTACATTTAACTTTTCCCTAGTTTTTAAACATATATGTTGTTTCTAGTTTATGACATTTTTTGGCATTTGTTTTTATCCAAGTAGATATTTATTGAATTATTTTTAAAAAATAATCTCAATATTGTGATTATTGGGTCAAACAGTATGAAGTTCCTTATCGTTTTACTGTATTATATCCCAGAGTAAAGTATAACCTGTTTATGAGGCTCTAGTAATGTGCTTGAATTCCTTGAGAGAGTAAGCAAGTATATAGAATAGTGACTAATCTTTCAAAGATCCTTTCAGCAATGGTTTACCTCAAAATCTATTAAACAAACCTAAATAGCTATGGGATTCAAGATGTTATTTTGCATAACAAGTTAGATCAGAGACAGGAAACCGTGGTTAAGAATAAACAAATACCTTTTCTAGGTCTAGAATTTTAAACCTTCTTAAGTATTGTTCCTGGAGGACATTTTTATACATTATAGGAAAGCTAGAATTAGGTGATTTGCTAAAGAGATTACTAGGATGGAAGTTAAGACATGTTGTGTTTAGCGTTAGTTTTGCCACTACTACTTCTGTAGCATGGAGGAATTAATTTTACTATTCTGGGGCCAGTTTTCTCCTTTTAAACAGGTTAAGCATATTGGAGTAAGTAGTTTCTAGGTCCCTTTCCAACTTGGGAACTTTAGTATGTTAACAGACTTTTACAGAAAGTTGTTCAAATTTGTTGTTCATGCTAAACTTACCCAGTTTTTGAAATGTTGAGGCAACAAGATGAAAATATGGGAAGATCTTTCACGACTTGAGTGAACAGAAAAGTGGCAAATGACTTTCTAGATGGGCAATCATAAGATAAGACATTATGAGAAAAATAACCTAAATAATATTTGTGGAATGATTACCTTGTCACCCTCTAGTGCAACACTGCGAAAGGGTCTAGGGGTCATCATTGACTGCTACAGATTTATTGAAGAGCATTCATTGAAAACATTATACATTGTCTTACTATTTAACCTCAACTCTGCTGTTTCTTATTGTGTGACTTTAGGAAGTTATTTAACATCTCTAACTAAGTGTCAGTATCCTCGTTTGTAAATTGGACGTAATAACACCTATCTTTGGAGTTAAGGGGCTTGAAATAAAAAAAAGTGGAGCCTGGTGTTTGGCACGTAGAGTGCACTTGATAAATGGTGGCTTTTGCTTTCATTATGGCTGAAGCTAAAATAATAAAAGACACATGGAGCAAAATTAGGAAGGAATTTGGCAATATCATGTAAAACATGGCGATTAAATGAGCCAATGCATGTGAAAATGTTTAGCACAATGTCTGCACATAGCACATAATCAGTTAAGGTTGGTTGCATCTGATTCACTAGGGGAAACTAGAATGTTTGGGGAATATTTTAAAGGTAATAAAAAGGGAGATAATGATGTCTTTTCATAGCATCATCTTCAGAGACAGTTTACTGGGTCTGGCCCATATGTTCCTTTAATAATTTTTTTAAAATTAAGAAATTAATGACACCTATTTTTAGTTTACAACTGCACTTTAAATTTATCAAAACCTCTCATGTAGACGTGTGGTCTCATATAATCCAATAAATATTCGGCCTTGACACTAGTGGCATAAATAGAATCCTGGCTCAGGAATTTGCTGCTTATTTTTTCCCACTTAATACATTAGTAAATTCTAGGTCATTTGCCAGAGCAGTAAAGAAGTGAGGTATTATTATGGTCTAATCCATTTATGATAAAAGAGATACTATTTACTCTGCAATTTTTGAAACTGTCACTCATTTTTACTGAAATTTGGCTACTCTATTTCCTTTTCATTGCTCAGTTTTACCTGCTTCCCCAAGCACTAATTTGTGTTTATGATAACCTTACCCATGTTTTTTTCAACCTATTTGCAACATGAAAACATAGCTTTGATTTGTGTTTCATATTCACTTGACAGAAGGATTTTTTTAAATGATAATTAAATGCTGAGCTATTCCTGGGATTGCGGTATGGTTCCTTTTCAAATATATCTGATCTGAGCATTTCAGCAAAAGGCATGAAAGGAAAACCAACAAGAAATAGGACAGATGATAACTACTGTATTGATGTTAAGTAAAGACAAGCAAACTGTGACCTGAGTATGTCTGTCTCTAGGGAGCCTGCTTTAGAGCTTTTCCCGGTGTTTGTTTTTTTTGTGGGATTTTTTTCCTCCAATCTCATTGGTAGAGGCTGGATTACAACTGAGAATGCAGAGATTAATGGCCTGCTGTGACTAATCCACTAAACCTCTACTCCTGTTTCTCTTAAATTGATTGTACTTAGAGAAGCTGAGTATAGACCCACCCCAGCTAGCCTGATTTTAGGTCCCAGGGATTTAATGAGATCCAGTTGCTTTAGGTACATGGAACCTTCATGGAACATCATCACTTTTTGCATTTTGGCATTATTTCATTAGTTGCTGATTAGTTCCCAATGTATTATTTTTATAACCTCTCTTTTTTTAAAAAGAACATTTTTCACATGATTATATTTTAAAATTTGAACACTAACATCATCCAATTTAAAATAATTTGGAAAAAAGAGAAAAAACAGATCACTTATAATCACATAACCATAATACAACTATTATTAATATTCTGGTTTGTTTCTTTCTAAGCTTTCGTTTATATAAGCATTTTTTACTTATTTAAAATTATTATTATTTTTAAATTATTATACTTTAAGTTCTAGGGTACATGTGCACAACGTGCAGGTTTGTTACATATGTATACATGTGCCATGTTGGTGTGCTGCACCCATTAACTCGTCATTTACATTTGGTATATCTCCTAATGCTATCCCTCCCCGCTTCCCCCACCCCACAATAGGCCCTGGTGTGTGATATTCCCCTTCCTGTGTCCAAGTGATCTCATTGTTCAATTCCCACCTATGAGTGAGAACATGTGGTGTTTGGTTTTCTGTTCTTGCGATAGTTTGCTGAGAATGATGGTTTCCAGCTGCATCCATGTCCCTACAAAGGACATGAACTCATCCAAACTTATTTAAAATTTTATCACACTATTGTGTTTGGGCAAAAATTCATGTTAGATAAATATATGGTTTGTGTTCATCAAAGCAATATCCTCCTAAAATGTAACCCAAATAATGTGAAAATAATTATACACATAGATGGATAGATTTGCCATTGATGGAAATTAAGATTTAATGCTAAATCAGTGCACTGGGTTTGTATGAAACTTGAACAAAATTTAAATTTACAAATATTTTATTATTAATCTGGTGATCTTAAAAAGTAATTTATAGGAAGATAAAAAGATGACAAATGTAATTATAGTATTGGGGATTTTTGAGGAGAGAGAACACTGGAGAAACAATTTAGAAATGATGTTAAAAGTGTTTTATTTAACTATTAAAATGCAGAAATATGTTTAAATCCACTGAGATGCCATATAGCTTGAGTTGAGAATGATTAAGAGCTGCATTTAAACTCACACTCTGCCTCTTACAAGCTGGTTGGCTTTGGGTAAGTTAACTTCTTATGTATCTCAGTTTTCTAATCTGTAAAATGGAGATAAAAATAACCCCATCAGTGATTTCTTATAAGCATTATTAAATGACGTATGAAAGTAAAGCATTTAGTACAGTATTATCAGGCAGATAATAATGGCTTAATAAATGTGATCTGGTATTAGCATCAAATTCATAACATGTGAGATGCAGCCAACCATAGTCTCTTTGTAAAGGAGGAAGACTATTTGAGTTGGCTGCTTTGTAGGGAATATGGTACTACGAGCTCAGAAACCTTCAGTACCTGTCACTGACTCTTAAAAATAAAAAGTTCACACTGTTGAAAGTGATGTTTTAAAGTCTTCCATGATGTGCCATAGACTGACCTTTCCAACTTTGCTCCAACTTGCCAACTCAGGATTCTATGCAGCACCTTGCAGATACTTCCCTGTGCTTTTGGTCATGCTGTGGTTTTTACCTTGTTTTGACCCACCTGAATCCTACGTGGCTTACTCATAGGTTCTCACATGTTCAACCAGAGGCTCCTTTGTGAATACTGTTATGAGCAGTCCAGCCAGCAGCAGTATCTCCCCACAATGCCCCATTGGCTCTTCCCGTCCCCGGTGCTGCCCATCCACTGGCTGCCTTTCTACTTTCATCAGGAAAATTCACCATGGCCAGGATTCATCTAGGGTATCCCCACCCTACTCCTAATGCAACATCCTCATTGGTTGGGTTTTACTCTCCAATCCGTAATGATAGGTTTTTCCACATTCTCACCAGTAGTCTCTGCTGGTTTAGGTTTTTTTTTTTTTCTCTTCTCTAACCGACCTAGTCCCTTCTAGATATAACACAACTCAGACCAGAGCTCAGCAAACAACAGCCTGTGGACTAAATCCAGCCCACAACCTGTTTGTTTACAACTTAGAAAACTAAGTTGTATTGGGACACAGTCATGCTCATTCACTGATGTATTGTCTGGGACTTGTTTTACATCACAGCAGCAGTGTTGAGTAATTGCAACAGAGACCATACTGCCTGCAAAGCCTAAAACATTTATTATCTGGCTTTTTACAAAAAAAAAATTTGTGAGAAACAATTGAATCAAATTCTTCCAACAGTTAGGAGGATAAACTGGGTGCCTGGATAATAATTTTTTCTTCAATAAGGGATTGATTGAATTTTTAAAAGCTTTGAAGCTTTAGGAACCTCAGAACTATCTTGACTTTTGTGGATACCTTGGCCATTTTACTACCCCAAAAATGCTTCAAGCACCTTCTACTCTCAGAAACCAAAAACAAGAAACCTCAGTTTGTGCTGGTTTGCGTTTATAAAGCTCCCATTGCTCTCAGAGGAGCTTAGAGTAGTTCTGGACCCATCCAGGCAAACATTATGGGGGAAAGCCACTCTCCCCTAAGGCATGGTTTGTGCTGGGATGCCAGTTTGGCAGGGAAGGAGCAAGCTTTCTGAGTACTTTGCTTCTGCCAGCTCTTTGAAAAAATAACCCTTCTCTTTGGGGAACGAAGGTCAGACCATATTCAGAAATAAGAACATCACCTGGAGAACAAGCAATTTTAGGAATGACAACCTGAGAAATCAAACCTTTCCCCCTGATGATTGAGACAGGCCAAACTCATAACCCAGGCCATGATCAGCTTTTGCACTTGGATAGAGCATTTTCTCTCAAATAACAAGCTCAATGAGCTTTACCAGGCTCTGAAAGATGACTGTTGTCCTCTCTGCACAGATGGCAAAATTGAAGTCAAGAAGCAGCGGCTTAGGCTGGCCACAGAGGGAGTGGGTTCTGGCAAAGACCCTGCAGGACTCACAGGAGCTGGACTCCCAGCCCTCTTAGACATGGTATTTGTACTAAGTCCCTAAAACAGATTTCATAACGCTGCCTAACAAAGCCTCTTTGGAACTCTAGAGCAGGGGCTGACAAACAGTGGCTCACCGATCAAATCCAGACTACTGCCTGGCTTTGTAAGGCCCAGGGTCTAAGAATGGTTGCTAGATTTTCAGATAGTTGGGGGAAAAAATCAAAAGAGGAAATAATATATTTCATGACACATGAAAATTATATGAAAACAAATTTTGGTTCATGGATTGTGTTTGACTGAAACACAACCACACCCATTCATTTATGAACTGTCTAGTATCTATTTTCGACGGCTACCTTTACACCACAGTGGCAGAGTTGAGTAGCTGCAACAGAGCCTAAGGTCAGCAAAACTCAAATTACTTTCTATCTGGCCCTTCCCAGAAAAATGTTCACTAACCCTTGCTCTAGAATACACATAATACATTAATTAAAATAAACTTTTATTGAAGTGCAATAAACATAAAATGCACTCACTTTAAGTATATGGTTTGATGAGTTTAGGGTTAAAAATATAGTCCTATAACCACCACTGCAACTAAGATGTGGAACATTTCCATCACTCCCCAAATTTCTGTATGTTTCTTTGTAGTCAGTCCCTCTCTAATTTTTGTGCGGGCAAACACAGATCTGATCTCTGTTAGTGGTAACAACCTTTAAACAATTATTTAGAAAGGATTTCAGATCACTAGAGACCGTGTTGAGGGAAGGTGGTAGTGGTGGGGGATATTTGAAAACATGAAGTTGATTTTATTATTTCATTTGATAATTCCTTAATTCACTCCAAACACCCACTCCAAACAGCCACTTAACTGTTCATAATATTAGAACCTAACAGGCACTGTGCAAAGTGCTCTCCATTTATTATCTCATTTTATCTCTAACCCTATGAGGGAGTTCTTATCCATCTCTGATTCTACTGAGAGGAGACAGGCACCCAGGTAACACTGGGGAGCACACTGCTGTTAAGATGTAAGCTAAGATTTGAATGTGGACCTGTCTGAATCCAGAGTCTGAGCTCACCCACCATACCACATACTTATTCAATCTTCACTATGAGTCTGTTTGGGAGCATAATATCAACATTTTTAGAAGAAGGAAGCTCAGAGAGGTTAAGTAACTAGTTCAAGTCACCCAGCTACTAATTGCTACAGTTAGGATTTGAACCGAGCTCTCCAAACTGCAAGCAGAAGACACTGAACAGAGAGGGATGGAAATACATTATTTTGGAGGAAAAAAAAATCACCTTCTCTTACAGATGGATAAAGTAAGAGCCATATGTGAGCAAGTTCTAGATAATGCAGAGGCGAGTGAGGCAGTAGGCAAAAAGCAGTCTTAAGCCAGATATAATTTTGCTTTCTAAACTAATGGCTATCCAAGACTATTTAATTTAATATAAACAATTAATGACTGTAAAGTGCTTTGAAAATCACTGAGGGGTGCATCCATGCTGACCAGAATCAGTAATCAAAATCTCTCTTGCTATTCCTTCACAAACAGAATTCTATCTAAATTGGTCTGTTATATTGAGAAGAGATGAAAATCAAAGTCTCAGAACAGACCTCCACAGGATATTCTCTTTCTCCCCTCCCCCACACCAGGTGTTACAAAGAACAGCGCAGTTTACCAACTCCTAGTTTGAATGATTGCATTCCATTTCTTCAGGGTCTTTTTATGAAGTACTTGGCACCTAAATGATGCCCCAAATGATTGTCTGCTGTTTCAATTTTCTAGGAGCACTCCGTCAGCCACCCTGAAGGCCCTTCTTACAATCTAGCACAGGAGGCGATGTCCATTGGGTTCCTTAGTTATAAATAATAAAACCTTCAGGATCACTATAAGCAGAAAAAAAAATTATTAAAGCACTTAAGGTGCTCACAGGGTCTGAGGGTAGGCCAAAAAATAGGAAGTGGAAACTGTACTTACAAGGATATATTATGGCATTGCTCTGAAAAGGGTTCCTGCCCTTTTCAGAAATAGCCAGATCTCATCGCTGGTGTGGACTGAGCTCTATACACCATTGGTATCCAGAAGCTGGACACTGCTGCTACTAACCTCACCAGAAGATGGATTTGTTATCAAATCTCTTCCTCATGCTGTTCACTTTAGAACCATAATCTCAGGCATCTGAATGACTAAGTTCAGTCACATGCCTCCTGTCCAAAGTAAAGTATAGGATTCTACCTGGGTGGGACTGGATACAAAAGGCAGGAAATAACTGCAAACATAGTGAGTTGGCTGAAGAATAGCCTCCCAGAGATGTTCGTGTCCTAATTCTAATGCCAGGAACCTGTGAATATGGTTATTTTCCATGGTAAAAGGGATTTAGCATTCATGATTAAGGATCTTGAGATTGGGAGATTATCCTAGATCATCTGGGTGGGCCAAATGTGATCACAAAGGTCATTATAAAAGAGGGGCAGAATGATCAGAGTCAGAAAAAGAAGATGTGAGAACAGAAGCTGAGGTCGGATTAATGCACTTGGAAGATGAAGGAAGGGAGTTACCAGAAATGCAAAAGGTCCCCAGTAGCTGGAAAAGACAAGGAAATTAATTCTTCCCTGGAGCCTCAAGAAAGAACACATGCCTGCTGACACCTTGATTTTAGCCCCTTAAGATTCATTTCAGATTTCTGATCTCCAGAACTGTAAGATAATACATTTGTGTTGTTCTAAGCTACTAAGTATGTAGCAATTGGTTACAGCAGCAATAGGAAACTGATGCACATAGGATAGGCATTGAGAGTGTGATGACAGTCCAGGGAGCATGACAAAATGTCCACCACAGCTGCTGTGAAGGAAAAGCTAGAACAATTATTAATATTTCCCACATCCAGTGCTCTCCACCTTTTGAGAGCATTCTAATAGAGTCCTAAAGCTAAGTTGGGTGAACAAGCTAAGTAAAATTGCTTGTGACTGTTCAGATTGTTCGCCCACTTTATTCACCCCATGATTTATTCAATAAATGTTCCATTTATTCAATAAATATTTACTGGAGTTGAGTGCCAAGCACTGTGAAAGATATTATGGCTTCAAAGGAGAATAAGAGAGTAAGACTCAAAGCTAACGGTCAAGAAATTCACAGATACCAGACTTATATTGAGCTGATTTTCAGTTGTCTCTTCGTATCAAATCCTACCCCAAATTTATATTGTTTGTTTCGAACAATAGGAGTTAGGATGTCGAGATGATTCACAATTTATGCATAAAAGCATTATACTGAAATGAATATTTTCACTTGAATATCTAACAGTAGTCAATATTTATCTAACAGTAGTCAATATTTATTGAGTGCTTCCTGTGTGTTACAGATAACAGTAATATTTTATATTATTTATTTCATTTAATTGTCACATCAACCCTGGGAGAAATGGATAGTTGTTCTCCCCATTTGGCAGATGAGGAAGCTGAGGCTTAGGAAATATGACCAAATTCATATTGCTAGGTAAGAGAGCTGGGATTTGAACTTCCAGTTGTTTGACTTTTGGGTCCATACACTTTGCCACCCTTCCTCCCTGTGTGCCAAGCTCTGGCCCAGGGACTCACATGTGTGTGTGAAAAAAAAAAAATCCCCACATAAGTAAACCTCAAAATTTAATAGGTATTATAAAATGAGCTATACAAATACAGAAGAATTTATATAGATTTCCAAGTTGACTAATTTTTATAGGGAAAAATTCCTCATTTGAATATTAATTACCAGGTCATTTGGTAAAAGTTCACATTATTTTACAACTGAGGTATTTTCCAAGACAACTCTATGTTGCCTTCACTAATCTAGGTGCAAAATTTATTCTGTTAGATTATTTCCATTTCAAAATCACATCTCACAAGGAATATACATGAAATCTACTCTCCCCTGTCACCTCCTTCCCTCCACCCATAACAGCGTGAATACTTCGGCCAATGATTTTGTTTATGTTAATACCTTTTGTAGCCTCTTGCAGGAAATTATTAGGCTCAGAAAGGGACAGACGGAACTCTCCAGGACCCTATTTCTAGCTGGATGTCTCCCTTCTGCAAAGCTCATCAAGCATCCACACAAAAAAGCTGAAGCTGGCTGGACTGTGAGCAAGACACACAGATAGCACCCTTCACTCCCAGTATGAGTAGTTAGGTGCATAGGATTCCTTGACCGTGAAGCTAGGGGCCATGTGTTACACAAATAGCACCCAAGTGTTTTGCTCCTTAAATTCTGGGAACTGCTGTTGGCTGAATTACCTCTCAGCAGTCCTGTTGACAGATGGTGTAACTTGCTCATTAAATCAGGATCCTCCCCATTCCAAGGGCCCCAGGCATGTTAGGAGACAGACCTGGTGGTGTTTTCTAATGTTAATGGTCTGCAGCTCCAGAGCGAAGATAAATATTCTACTTTATTGTGCAACCACTAACTTAAGCCTTACTGGGTCTGCTCCCTTCATTTTGACAGGACACATTTAGAAAAGTGAAATGAAGTGCTTTTAGGCATCCAGTTCCTCCATCCGTCACTTTCTCTTATATTCTGCCAGTCTTGTCTTTTTCTCTGAGACTTGCCTCCACACAGTGCTTTACATCAGTGACATACAATATCCTGAACTAAAAAGAGACCTTACTAGTCCAGAGTTCAGGACTTAACTTTGGTTTTAAGGCAGTATTGTGCAAGGCTTATTTATTTGGAGAGCTTGTTGGAAGAAACAACAGCCTATGGAAAGAGGGGGCCTGATATAAAGTCAGTATGGCTCCAGCACAGATAATAAGCATGATTATTAAACAGCCATGTTTAACAAGTTGCATGTGTATGCTAAGAGCAATGGGAAGCCAGGAGAGGGCCTTAGGGTGGGGGTTTCACATGATCGTAGTCATGCTTTAAGAAGACCTCTCCAGCTACAGAGTGAATTGAGCAGGAATGAGAAGCAGAGAGGGGAGACAAGTATCAACTGAAGAATGACAAGATTCATAAATTTGGGAAAACAGCTTTATTTCTCATAAAGCATTACAGCCTGCAGGGTGCCCATTTCCACAGGCTAGGAAGCATAGCCTCTTGCCAGAAGCTAGAAACAGACACTTCAAGGGAGAGGCAAAGGGAATAGGAGCATGTGCTGAACAGGGTGGCCGAATATACATATTTAATAAGCTATAGGAGCAGTCATGAATATTCATGAAAGGAGAAACGTGGTCCTGTGCAATTGAGCTTCATGCTCATTCATGAGTCCCATGTACAAAAAAATGGTAGCATTAGCATGATCCAAGGGTGGAGTTTTAGCTCTCTGATGTCAAAAGGTGAAGCAGAGGACACAAAAGCCTTTACTGCACATTCTCTGTAGGCTGGCCAGAACCACTGCCTGGTCAGTGGTCTTATCTCAGGCAAAAAAAAGGAGAAGCAGCATCAGGTGGTTGGTTGGTATCAAAAGTGGAGTCTTTCCAAAGAGCTAGTTATGCTCATCCCTTACGGAGGAAAGCCTAACACGATTAGCAAGGGAGGGGTATACTGAGGCACGTCTGACTTCTCATCCTGTCATTGCTGAGAACTCAATTTTCAAGGTTAGTCTGGGGTCCCCTTGGCAAAATAGAGGGTCCGTTCAGTTGGGGGGGCTTAGGATTCCATTTTTATTTCTCACAGGCGACCTCACGAGGGCAGTCAGGAGGCTCTGGTGGCAGTCTGGGTTGGAGATGCAGGTAACCCATTGAAGGTGATGGCACACGTGGAGAGCAATGACCAGCATCAGGAGCTGTTCAGGATGCGGATTAACAGAGTCTGATGAACTGTGTATGGTGGAGGTGAGGAAGAATGGTGAGTCAGAAAGAAACCAGGGTTCTGGCTCATGCATGGTGTGGATGGCAGTGACATCCACGGTGCGAGGGCACAGTGGAAGAGGCAGCTGTCATGCGTAACCTGCACCCTGCTTTGAGTCACACAGAGAATTGCAAAATACTGTGAAGGGAAAAGGCAGATACGCAGTTGTAGGAGGGGAGAGAAAAAGAAATAATAACCCAAGAAAGAGAAGACAATTCTTTCTCCCATAGAGTATACCAGGGCACAAGAACAAACAAACTTACTACTGTTATTATTGTTAACTAATATTGGCAGTGCCGCTATCACTAGCTGCTGGTATTGATGGTTTAGTTCATGTTTAAACTTTACAATAGCCTTCAATTCTTACAAAAATCATGTGGATAGGCATTATTTATCATGCCTATAGAGGTGAACAGATATTAAATAATTTAGTATCTGTGATATTAAATAATTTAGTTAAAGACAGAAAGCTTGTGGGTAGATGAGCTAAGATTTGAACCCAAGTTTGACACTGGAAAGTACACTCATAACTCTTAAAGAAAACCATCACTTCCCAAGGGACAAATAAATAGGTACAAGGTTACAATAGGTTAAGAATAAAGTACTGAGGAACAAAGATGGGAGGTTATTTTAGGATTATTTCTTGGAGAAGTTGAGGTTTAGGATTATTTTCTGGAGAACTTGAAACATTTTGTTTTGAATGAGTCTATATATGTCAAACCTTTGGATGCGAGCACATTAGTTCGAAGTAGGGAAGAAATGAGATTAATAACATATAGAGTGAAGATGGCACTGGGGGAACAGCTCTTTGAAACATTCTGCTTTACAACCTTTTATTATGCTACTTTGCCAGTGGTTGAAAGCTGAAATGCTTAGCTTGGCGCACATCACCAGCATGATATGCTAAGACACCTTTATAAATCTCACTTCCTGCCTCCCCTTGCATGCACCCTGTACAGTCATAAAGCATCTTCCCTCCTTCGTTCTTTCTTCATTCTTTAATCTTCTATTCATTTAGTGATCATTAATTGAGCATTAGCTAATATGTGCCAGGAAATTTACTAAGGCCTGGGGATATAAGGATAAATATCCTCAAGAAAATGATGAGTGGCTATAATATCCAGAGTCATAATTCATTGCATAATATTTTAAACTATGCTATTACAAACATTGTATCTATTAAAACAGGCCAGAAGAGGGTATGGCTTTGTCTAAGGGAGGTGAACTTTGAGCTAGAGTTAAGAACAAGTAAAAATTTGTCAAATGCATAGAGCAGTCGGAAAAATGGAAAATAGTGTTCTCTGTAAATGTCGATTTGAGACTTGAGCAGTTTCTGATGTGCAACTGTTTTTTTTTTTCTTGTTACCACTTTTTGCTTCACTTTCCCCAAATCCTGAAGCCTCTTCTTCCAGTCTCCCATTTTCTGTTTCCTTCCACCTCTTCCCTGACTTTCCAGATTAAACTCAGAATTGCAGATCTCTGACAGTTTCTCTCCTGCTTTGCTAAATGTCTATGTAAAAAATAGACATTTAAAAGCCTTCTGTGTGTCTCCTGCTATGTTGTGGCTCTCCTGCTGTGTGAATTGAAGCTCCCTGCCCAGAGGATGGATGCCCCACTGCTGGGTGCACTGGAAGCTCCAAGGGTTACCTTAGAGGTTTGCACCATGGGCTGTGATGAATGACAGCTTGGCTTTTGCTCCCCAGGGTCAGTCACCTGTTCCATGCCTGCTTTCACCAAAGGGCATGGTACCAGATTGCTCGCTCACCAGAAAGGTGAGGCCCGGACAGGGCAGTGAAGCAGCTTCATGCAACATGGATTAGGTCCAGCCCGACTCCCAGCTTTTCCTTACCTTCGGAGTCATAAAATCCTTATCTGCATTCTCAGCCTGCCCGTGGTCCTCTGGGCTGCTCCTGAGAAGAGGAAGTACTGATTTAAGCCCTATAATTCCACCCCATATATTAGGCTCTGCTCCAAGGTACTCTTGCTGCTGTCTCACTGTGGTCCTGTGTGTCAGTTGAGCCACGAGGTGTCACCTGTGTCTGGACCAAATCCCCAGTTTGTACCCCAGTCCTGATGAGGGCCCTCTCTTCCGTACCTGGTACATGCATTTCTGTTGTGTTAACCTATACAAGGACCTTGGAATCTCTAGGCTTAGGGCCCCAAATCCTCCCTAAATTTGATTCTAGAACTGCCTAGAGGCTAACTTCACTAAAACCAAGTGTGCCCAGATGACCAGAGCCTGAGGAAAGATGCTGAATTCTGCAAGTTCACTGTGCCTTCATTCCCTGTTGCTGTGCCCCACATATAAGTCAGAAACCCAGAAGTCAGATATTGGTCTTCATTCTAATTATTCAGAATAATATAGCAGTTAACAGGTACAACACACCTGCTTTCTCCTTTACTGTGCTTAGCACTTTAGAATAATTGACTCACATATCTCACAACAGTTCCAGGAGTGGCACTCTGTGGCACTGGGATTCCAGTTTAGGCAGTCCTCTTTCAAAGTCCATTTTCTTAGCCCCCCGTGTGCTTTACTGTCTGCCTCATCTGGACCATATCCTGCTGTTGTGCTCAGTGCCTCTCCAGTCAAACCATCTCTCTTGCAGCATCTTCCTCTGAGTCCGCCTCTCCATCGCTTCCACAGCTCTTGGGGGCAAGTTGTTTTAATTTTTTTTAATTTAAAAATAAAAATAGTATATATTTATCATATGTAATATTATGTTTTGATTTATGTATACATTGTGGGATAGGTCAATCAAGCTAATTATGTATATGTATTACCTCACATTCTTATTTTTAAAAACACTTAGAATCTACTCTTTCAGCAATTTTCAAGTATACAATACATTGTTATTCACTATAGTCACCATGGTGTACAATAGATCTCTTGAACTTATTCCTGCTGTCTAATTGAAATTTATATCCTTTGGTGGCATGCGTCTGTTGTCACACCTACTCAGGAGGCTGAGGTGGAAGGATCACTTGAGCTCAAGAGTCTGAGGCTTTAGTGAAGTATAGTAGTACCACTGAACTCCAGACTGGGCAACAGAGCAAGACTCCATCTCAAAAAAAAAAAAAAAAAAAAAAAAAAAAAAAGAAAGAAAGAAAGAAAGAAGGAAAAAAGAAATGTATATCCTTTGACCACCATCTCCTTAATCCCCACCATCCAGTCTCTAGTAACCACCATTCTACTCTCTGCTTCTATGAGGTCAATTTGATTGTGTTCCACATATAAGTGAGATAATGTGATATTTGTCTTTTTCTGACTTATTTCAATTAATGTAATGTCCTCTAGGTTTATACATGGTGTTGCAAATGACAGAGTTTCCTTCTATTTTAAGGCTGGATAGTATTCTATTTGCATGTATACTACATTTCTTTATTCATTCATCCATTGATGGACATTTAGATGGATTCCATATTTTAGCTACTGTGAACAATGCTGCAGTAAACATGAGAGTGCAGATATCTCTGCAACCTCTGATTCCATATACTCTGGATATATACCCAGAAGTGGGATTTCTGGGTCATATGGTAGTACTATTTTTAATTTTTTGAGGAACCACCATACTTTTTTCTTAATGGCTTTTCTAATTTGCATTCTCACCAACAGTGCACAAGGGATCCCTTTTCTCCATACCCTCACCAACACTTGTTATCTTTCATCTTTTTGATAAGAGCCATTCTAACAGGGATAAGGTGATATCTCATTGTGGTTTAAATTTTTATTTCATTTCACTGATGATTAGTGATGTTGAGCATTTTTTCATATACCTGTTGGCTCTTTATATGCTTTCTTTTGAAAAATATCTATTCAGGTCCTTTGGCTATTTTTAAAGCGAGTTGTTTTATTGCTATTGAGTTTCTTGTATATTTTGGATATTAACCCCTTATCAAATGTATGGTTTGCATATATTTTCTCCCATTCCATTGGTGTTCTCTTTATTCTGTTGATTGTTTCCTTTTCTGTGCAGAATTGTCAACAAATCTTGTTCCAGTCTGGCCCATTCCTTGTGTCCAGGCTGATGTTAAGTAATTGAAACATATGCAGTTGAGTCTTGAGATGATGATAGAGAGGACTCAAGGACACCGAAAAGACCATGGACAGCAAACTGTAAATTAGGCATCTAATGAGTACTTACTTTGTACTCATTTATTACTATTTAGTACTATTTATGTTCTCAGCTGTCTTTGGTACTATAAAAGGATCACGTGAAAGAAAGTCTCAATGGTTAAACTCTCAGACTCCAGAACCAGGCTGCCAAGATTCAAATACCTGATTCACCACATAGTATATCCTGTGATCTTAAGCAAGTTGTTTATCCTCTCTGTGCTCAGTTTTCTCATCTGCATTATGAGGATAGCAATGGCATCTACCTCATAGTGTTCTTGTGAAGATTAAATGAATTAATTCATGTAAAGCATTCTTCACTCAATAAGTTAAAAAAAATTGCAATGGTGAAGAAGACAATAATGAGAAAGGAGAGTATGGCAATATGTTCGCTGCTATAAGAAACTTGTTGCCTAATAAGGGAGATGATGGATCACATAAAACAATATAAGACCATATATAATTAAATGCTAGTTTGGTTGATGAATATCAGAAGTTAATAAGGTTCCTAATAACTGTTGGGGACAGTAGAGGAAGGCAACATGGACTATGGCTTTCAGGATGAGTAGGCTACAAAGAGGTAGAGGAGAAACTGGTGGCTTAGTCTTCCTGACATGAGGGCCACTTCTTTCAATAGAACACTGTTAGTCCTTGTTACAGTATTTGTTATACATTATTTCAGTTACCATTCAAATAAACAAGAACTCAAGAGACTGGGTCTAACTGAAATAGTGAGGATTTGCTGTAGTCATGGGTAGGGTATGATTCATCCTTGGGAAGTAGAGCATGAATTGGAAGGTGATTCAAGAGATAATATCCAGATGTTTAGCTATCATGGAAGCCAGGCAGTCAAATCAGGATTTCCCTCAGCAACTGAGTTGGAAGGCAGAATGAAGGCATGCCCAAAAGACTAAAATCTGTAGCTAAATGCTAGAAGAAGAAGTCTGTGAAGGAAAGTTAGAAAACAGGGTTTAGAAGTGAAGGGCTGCAAGATATGACGGTCTCCATTTGATCAATTAAGGCGAATTAATTCTACTTAACATATCAGATAAATTAACTCACATGAAGGCATCAGATCCTGCATCAGTGGTGTCATATGAGAACGGGCCATAAAGCAAATGGTTCTCAGTGGTAGAGATAGGATTAGAAACCATTCCTATCTGGAGGCTCTGATGTGAGAATTACCTCCTGAAAAGATGCCACAGTGGGCAACCCATGAAGGCCATTGTCAGATTCAGCAGGGGTACAACCAGTGATCTTGGATTGTAAGGGAGAACTTTTGTGAAGCTGAGTGGTAAGTATATCTTTCTTTCAAGATATATTTATCAAGTTCCTACTGTATTTGAGGTACTGTTTTTTTTGAAATGGTCTTGGAGACAGAGGTGACTCATCCATGCATTTTTCAGTTGAGAAGCTAACAAGCTAAAAGATAAGATACATCCTATTGACGAATAACTAATAAAAGGTAGAAAGCAATGCCTGATGCAAGGGAGGCAGAGATAAACAGCCTTAGGAGAGCAGAGAAGGGAATGATTGCCTGCAGCAGAGCCCAGTGGCTCATAGCCCCAGAACTGGTGTTGAAACCACCCAGCCCAGATCCGGATTTCTGCTCTATGTCTTAATAGCCATTATGTCCCTGGGTAGACTTACATACCTCTTTGACTGTGTACTCATTTGAAAAATGTAGATCAAAGCAATACTTATCTTACAAAGTTATTTTGAGGATGTATTTTGAGGATGTATTGAGATAGTATGTTCAAAGTATATGTCAGTTCATCAATGGTAGTTGTTATTAATTCCAAAGAACAATTTTAATGGTCAGCTGAAACACAGGTTCACAGGATATCTGTTGTCAAAGATCTAGCCTTTTAAGTACTGTCTGAATTATTGTGAGCATGTGTTCACATCTTATTTCAGCTGAAAACTGAAATAAGAAAGGACAAAGAAGCATTAAAAAGGAGTTCACTCCAGTGAAATGAAAAGGGGGGAACAATTGCCAGCTGAGAACTCCTTTCACCTCGTGGGATTTACCTACTGAATGTATGTTCATAACCCTCAGAGAGCTAGAGGACACCAGCCTCTTCTGCCCAACTGATACCTCCCTAAAATAACAGAGATGCTTAACTGGAGTGGATTCTGCTGG
The DNA here is from genome assembly GCF_047675955.1 of Chlorocebus sabaeus. Classification (NCBI taxonomy): domain Eukaryota; kingdom Metazoa; phylum Chordata; class Mammalia; order Primates; family Cercopithecidae; genus Chlorocebus; species Chlorocebus sabaeus. The sequence goes on from NC_132919.1 coordinate 46,307,479, forward strand.
TGAAAGTGTACATTGTTACTTTATTGGAGGGCAAGTCTGCAGTGTCTATTTAAATTTAAATGGAGGAAAGGAAGTGAATACTTCTGAAGCCACAATCATACCTCTTAGTGTACACCCTGGAAAAATATGCATGCATGTGTGTTAGGAAGCATATACAGCATAATACATCAGAAACAGCCCAGAAGCCCACCCGTCAGAAAGGGGGTAGGTAAAGTGTAGTAGTGGATCCATGTAACACGATACTATGCCACAGTGAAAAAGAATATGCTAGAACTCAATGTCCCCACATGGTAAGGTCTCCAAGACATATGTCAAAAACAAATTTGCTGGACAATTTGTAGAGCATGCTATTTATGTAAAATCCATATATATGTTTGTAATTACATACTAAAAACTCTAGAAGGATACGTACCAAATCGATAACAGTAATCACTTCATGACTGGGGTAAGGTTATGATAAGGGAGGAGAATAGGTAAGAGGAACCTGAGTCTTTTAAGTACTGTCTGAATTATTGTGAGCATGTGTTCACATCTTATTATATAATTGCAAATAAATATACAAATATATAAGTAAAGTAAAGTAAAGAGGCCAGTGCCCTCCTCCATTTGCTACATTCTCTCCTCGCTCCTAGTCAGATTTCAAAAAGGTTGACATCAAAACATTCTTTAGCAAAATGTAATATAGAAAAGGTATTGCTTAGTTTATTTTTATGTATTAATCCTTTATAAAGCTACCTAAAGTATGCTGCCATTTTTTGAAATTTTGCGAAGTTGCAAAATTAAATTTGATTCCTAAGTTTCATGGGTAATGATTTAATGTTCTCCCACACATTGCTGGAATTCACATATGCCCCAAATAAAAATGAGCCACATAGAAATATAAATAACCTTTATGTGAGATGGACAGTCCTGCTTAGCTTGTTTTTCAAAGTGGGCATGAAAATACCCATTTAAAATTTATGTTTAGACAGGAAAATTACCATTATCTCAATAGTATAAGAAAAAAATAATAATCCTGGAGATTGATGCTTTCAAGGGCACAACAGTAAATGCATGACTTTTCCAACCATGCAGATAGGTTAACCAAACATTCAGATGAAGACCGAAGCTGTCAGCCAGACATTTGCTTATTTTTAAACATCTAAATGACTGATGGATTTTTTTTTTAAATTCATGTGTTGGCTCTTGGAAAGGGCAAATAGACACTGCATTACATCAAAATTAAAATAATAGCAATAAAGGCATATACTTGATCTGTTTTCAAAAATGCATTCCTGTTCTTTCATATGTAAGCCTCACAGCCACCCTTGCTAGTTATTTAAAGCAGAAATTATTAGCACCATTTTATAATGTTATTTTATAACATTGAGTTTCAGAGAGCCTTTAGCAGGTTTGTCCAGGACAGGATGAGCAATATCATAGCCATGTTTTCCACATAACACTTACCACTAGTATATATTACATTGTATATGTGATTATCTTTTTTAAATCTGGTCTAACTCCCTTACTGGAAAACCTTATGAGGGCAGAGGCTTTGCTTATTCCCTTTATCACCTAGAATAGTACCTAGCACTTAGGTAGAAAGTGTTCCATAAATAGCTGTTGAAAGAATGAATGAATGAGTGAATGGATAGGACTTGAGCCTGAGCTAGCACCCAATCCAGCATTCTTTCCACCACATCAGTCACTCTCAAACAATAACATCAGTCACCTTCAATCAGTCACCCCCAAACATCAGTCACCCCCAAACAATGGAAGCACTCTATGAAGAATGGAAACTGAAAAGATGGAAGCGAATCTACAATAAGGAAAATCAAGGAGAAACTGATCACAGACTCTTCTGGGAAAGGCAGGAAATACATTAAAGAAGAAAAAAAAAATTTCAGGATAACTGTTATGGGAAAAACACCTTCATCCTCAAACTGGGAAGGTGTCAAGAGACCGAAGAACGATTTGGACAAGTGTAGCTTGGCAAGCAGATGAGTTAAATTTACTTATAGGGCACTTCTGGATGGTAGGCAGCAAGGCACTTCCAGAGATCCGCCCCACTTCCCATCTCTAAGCTGATTTTAAGCTAATTCTCTGGCTCTTAGGCCTATTGCGCAGTTGTGATGGGACTGTTTTTCTTGATAGGTTCTTAGATACTCTGGGATGTTTGGGTTCTCAGGGACACCTGCTCTTTGGCTGGTCACCATGAGCTCAGCTCACCCACCAGCTGGCTGTCAAGATGCAGGCAGTGGGTATACACCCTTAAGTAACCTGATGGGGGATCCTTCACACTACAGTAACATTGGAAGAGTCAGTCACTAAGTGCTTATCAATGAGACACTGGCAAGGAGGTACCACGATGGCAGAAGCACTCAGGCAGCAGGGGAGACTGACACCAACACTGACTCAGGGGCCTTTCAGAAGAATGTGACATCTCAGCTAAGACCTCACAAACACCGAGTTGAAATTTTCCTAGCAAAAGCGATGAGGGAGGCAGAGGGAGCTGTGTGTGCAAAACTGTGAGGAGAGACAGACAGTGATGTGTATGTGGAAACCATAAGTAATTCATTATGGACAGAGAATAGCATCAGAGGGCATGGTAGGTACAGGAGAAGATAAGACCAAAGATGTAAGCAGATCCAGATCATGAAGGGCCTTGACTGCCACGTAGAAAGATATAGACCTTATCCTGAGAGCTGTGGAAACTGCTGAAGTAACAGTGTTGTGGGCACAGAGGAGAGCAAGCCTCACTCAGTGAGAAAGGTTCCTAAGTCATACTTAACAGGTTCTAGAAGGATGAGTTGGAATTTGCTAGGTGAATAGGGTGGGAGAGGCATTGCAGATGAAACAGCATAGGCAAAGGCTTAGAGGCATGAAGGTGGAGGACAAGGGCCTGCCAGGCTGGCATGGTTTGAGTACTATGGGAATAATGAGGAGTCATGAAAAAAAAAGCAGGAAAGTCAAGCAAAATTATGAATATCTTATATATCATGCTACAGAATTATATTTTTATTCCACAGGCACAGGAAGATATGGCTGTCTAGTATCATCCAAACCTTCTTACATGACTTATGTCACTTCTTATGTCAGGCTTTAAGCAACTGCATGCTGTATACCATGTTGAGGTCCTTGGTAATATAACAGAATCCTGGGCAAAGGAGACCTGGTTCTGAATCCTAGATCTATCACTTACTGAAATCTGAGGTCATCACTCTTAAATTCTCTGACCTTCAGTTTCTCTGTCCATAGAATGGAACCAATAATAACTTTTGCATTGCCTGCTTCATAGAATTGTGAGGAACCACTCAAAGAGTGTGCAAGAAATTATCCATGCTGGACCCAATTGTGTAGGTGGGAAATGGGATGAAGGACAGAGGATAAATGCAGGACTAGAGAGGGTAAACTAGTGTGTTGGAGCGGCAGGAAGTACAGGATGGAGCACCATAGTGAAAATGAAGAATAAATGAGTGTGGTTAAGGTTGTGTACTATCTTGAACAAGTTACTGGAGAGTTCAAGTGGGACAAATCCAAAAGGAAGCATCTGTGGAACATATCATTGATTTGTTAGCCAATAGGCGTGAATGAATGAGGTGCTTTATAATGTCTCTTAATGATTGTTCTTGACCAGATGCTTTTTAAAAACAGGGTCCCAAGGCTCTGCTCTATTGGATGCCCATATCTATCTTAATATGGGTTTCTAATCCTGATGCCTTTTAAAGTTTATTCAGATGTTAAAACGACGGTGATAAAAGAAGGAACTCCTCATTCGTTTATTTATTCAATAAATATGCATTGAGTCTCTCTGGGGAAAACGCTGCAGGATATTAGGCCACACAGGTGTTTCCTGCAACTCAGAGAGCTTACATTCTAGTAGATAATCTTGAAAAACTTCTGGAAATGTTATTTTCTTAATGAGTTATATCAAGCTTCGGTCAATGGCTTTGGGTCCCTTGGACTGCTTTCCTTCCATATATTTATAAGCCTTGTATTCATTCATACTTGCTTAGAAACTCATTCCTCTACCAGATCTCTTTCAGTCATTTGCCATAGCTGATTTGTTTCAACAAAACAATGGTTCCTACCTAGGAGGTCCTTAGGTCCCCAAAGAACTAGAAAGCTGGTAATGGAGATCTGGATTATTTTTCAACTTTTAAATGAAAACAACACACACATACACACATACACACATACACACACACACACACACCATACATATATATACACATATATATATACATGCACATATATATATACACACACATATATATGTAATCCTGTTATTACTATACCAAAATTTTTTACTTATTGCAGTTTTATAAAGCTAGATGAAACATGGTATAACTACCATTTCTTTCATGTCACTCTTTTAAGTTAATATTTCATTATAATTATTTTTGAGAACTCAGTATTTCAAAATACCTAATGAAATTGCAGCATTCTTGATGAATCTGGGCAGGCTGAATTGTGGGTCAAGTATCTCTGCCTTTGATCACAACTGTGTTGGTTCCCTCTGGCAATCACAGGTGATCTCCCACTGATCAGAAGATATGACTGGCAAATTTAGATATCTTGGCGTATTAAATGGTGGACAGAATTTATGCATAAATTCATTCATAAGTGATGTATTTCAAAACACAAGCCCTGGTTGCAGGTGGGGAGAAAAAGATTCTTTGATGGTATAAAGCCTGGGAATTATCGATCTGAAAGGACCCTGTTTGCGAAACAAAACCCAACATACAGCAGAAATGAAAAAAGTCGATGTTAAATTTGGGACTTTCCAATTACAGTTTATCTTGAATAAAAGCCATAGCATTTGAACCCAAGAGGCATATTTAAGCTGTTTAAGAATGCTTACGTAGGATCTGCCCTCCATTCCACTTGTACTAATTCCGGGGCCTCTGATTTTTTAAAATAAGATGGGTAGCAATATTATGGAAGGCTATATCAGAAGACAATACCCTTGTTCTTTCTAGTGATACAAGAATTATCAGTAATTTGGAGCAGGGCAGGGATAAGCATGAGATAAGCAAAGAGCTTGCCTTGGGTGCAAATTTAAGAGGGTGCCACCAAGAAACTCCTAAATCAACATACGTAATATTTTAATAAAATATTTTTTAAAAATCAAACTTCATGCAAAAAAAAAATCCATGATGAATGAAATATCCACATTTTTAATGAAAACATAATCAGCATTACTGATTTTATCTTTTGTCTTAGGCTTTAAAATGGCTCATGATGGTACTGCTGAATTTTATTATTTAAAACTTTGATATTTCGTTCACAATGAATTTATCTGCATTAACTTCTATTTCACAAAATGTATTGCATTAGAATATAATTTATCTATCTCAATCACCACTGAGCTTTTTAATGCACCTTAAATTTTGCCTTACCTTCCTAACTTCCATCAACTAGCCCCCAGCATCTGCGGGTTCTTAATACAAATTTGATTTTGCAGTTCATTTGTCTGGCTTTAGAACTTTTTCTTACTCTTCTCCCTCTCCAAGCTGTGTTAATGACTGTTTGGGTAATTCCGATTGAGGTGTGCATAAAAGGATATTTGCTACACAATGAAAGGCAGTAAGAAGTGTATTCGTGGATGAGATGTTAGTTTGCTGCTGTTGGTGCTAGGATAATAAATACTACATTCTGAGAGATGCGCCAGAGGTTAGGGACGAGTGAGTAGGTCAAGGTTCCTAATGATCAGCTTCTTGCCTACAGGTTTCTGGAGGCCATTGGATGAGAAGGCAGCACAGGTGTGCAGCAGGGGCAGGATTGTTGTCTGGGAGACGAGCTTGCTTTTGTAACACAATTTTCACTGTGTTCTGAGCTGTGATTGACCTAGTGCCTTCTAGCAGTGATTAGAAGTTAATATTTTGCCCTGGTGTGTATGTGTGTGTGTGTGTGTTTAGAGATATCTAGAGATTCCCTCATTTTTTTCCAGTTTATGTGATTTCCAGAGGATGTCTACTGAGGGGCTGCAATTCTTATTTTTGAAATGAAGATCTCTTTCTAATGAAAATTATGGAATGGCTTCACAGCTTCACATACCTAAGCGTTGTAGAATGATTTATGGAAGAACTATTCACCAGCTCTGTGCTGCAGTACATACTAAGTATTAGGCTTTAGTTTGCATGCCAAGCAGAAGTCTTTTTTTTTTTTCTTTTTGAAGTAATATCCCTTCCAACCTAGGTCTTCACCCTATTTTAATGCTAATGAGACAGTTTTGCCAATAATAGGAAAATCAAGAAGTTCGGAATGTCACCCTCGTCTTCTCATTTTGTCAAATCAACTAACCAGAGATGAGGCAGAGAAGGTGAATCCTTTAAGAATGCTTGGAAGGAACTCTTAGTGTGTTTGCCATAACATTGGCAAGATAGGAGGTGATTCAACCTTTTGAGGCTATCTGCTATATGGAAAACTCTGAAAGCATTTGAGTAGATTAGACACCAAACCACAAATGGCAAAGACATGGAAACCAGTCAGATTATTGGAGGGAGAGGAAGTGATGGGTGAAGATTTCAACAGAACAGTGGAAGGTATCCAGGTTAATATGTAGTCATCTTTTGAGCAGTCCTACCATAGACAAGTTATCAGAAGGTAATGATACAGGATTTTTCCTCCTTAGTTCAGCTAAAATCCAGGTTCTTGTCTCACAACAAGGAAAACTTAGACATGCAGACACATTGCAGGGTGAGAAAGGTGGATTTATCAGGTGAAAAGAAAGCTCTCAGCAAAGAAAGAGTGGGTCCTGCCAACAGGATCCCACCTCACAGATTGAATACCAGGCTACCACACACGAGTTCAGGAGGCCAGCCTCCTCCCCTTGCATGAGGCATGAGTTCCTGGTGGCTCCGCCCCATTGTCCCAGTGCACATGGGCCACCAGTCTCTTGCAGGCATGCCCAAGCAAGACCCTGTGCAGGTTCCCCTATCTGCACAAAGACATTTGGCATAAACACTTGTGGGGCAGGTCAGAGATTCTCCAGGGACCCTTCCTTATCTGCCTCCTGCATCTATCATTCCCCCCACTAAAGAAGGACATCTAACTGCTCTAAGGATAAGGATAAGGATAAGGATAAGGATAAGGATAAGGATAAGGATAAAGACCAATATTAACTGCTTCCTGCTGACAGGGGGCGCTGTTTTGGGGAATCGGCAATCAGATCTCCCTCACAGGCCTATCTAAGGGTCCCTGGTAAAAGGGTTGATCATTGAAGGCTCCGGTGGCAGGACTATTTGGAGTATTTGGAGTTTGATGGCCTGAAGGTCAGAAGAGACAAACTGGGTTATTGGAAAACATGTATCAAAATGAAACAAAAAGAAATGGGTAAGGGCTGCTAAAAAATCCCAAGGCTGCTGGCACACACAGGTAACTGGTGACTATAGTTATGCTTGCTAAGATTTGGGTGCATGGGGCTTGACTTTGGTTAGCTCCCTTGGTCTTATTTTCTCAAAAACGATACCTCTGGGTGATGGGCACCCTATTCACTCCTATCACCTGCCAGGATTTGCAAGGTAACTGCCCAGAACTAGAATATTGATCCAGATTTTTACATTACCCATCTCTTTTGTTTCTTCTGAGCTGCAGCTGGAGATCACTGGTTGGTTCACAGGAATAAGCAGAGTCAGTTTATAATGTGGGGAAAAAATCTTAAAACAACTAATGAGTCTAGAATTTAATGACAAATGTCTAAGTTTTGGAACATAATTTCTGTCTCTCCAGTCCTCATTCTTGTTAAAAACAAATCATGATGGGACTGAGTTGTTTGAAAAATAGACTTTAGTCTTATACTTGGCCTGATTATTTGCATAAAGTACAGCACAAATAATTATTTTTATATAGGCCTTTCAGATAGGCTTTGATGGAACTCTGTTCCACAAGGAATCTGAGATAGGACTTTTTTTTTCTTTTTCTTTTTTTTTTTTTTGAAGATCAGCCTGGCCATGGGTTTGTACCCTCAAATACCTGAGTTGTATGAACTCCTCTCTTCTTGAGGTCCCAAGAACATGGGGTTCCTGGACCTGTTAGAAAGTGACATTTTTTATTTACCACAAGTCAGGAATCTTGTACAGGCTCCTGACCATACAAGGTATGAGGCCAGTCTTCCCAAGGGACTTTTACTGGCTGTGCAAGTTGAGCTTGATTCCTTAACGGGACGCATATCCTTCCAGGCAAAGCTTTGATAAAACAACCAGTTTCTCCACTTGCATTCTGTTGCAAAAGAAAATGGATTCTTATTGCATTGACACAAATAACTATATTGCCATAAGTCACAGATACTCATGACTAGTTCCCAAATTCTGGAGAAGCCAGGCAAAGAGAAACAAATATGCTCCAAATTTTGTTCACAGAATTATACTTTACTCAATTATTAAAGGCCATAAATAGCTCAAAATAAGTTTCCTTGACTCTGAAAAACAAAACAAGGATCAGCAATGTTCTAAGCAAAAATTTAAGAAGGCTACTTCAGTTTTCTATTAGTTCAGTTCATTCTGTTAACTCTTGCTCTGTTTGATATTCATGAACATTTCAGCTCTTCATGAACCCTGTGCATTTTTGTTTATTCCAATGTCACAATCTCCAAAATTACCAGAAACCTGCATTTGAGAGCACCTGTCAAGTTCTATAGCTGATTATAAACCATCTTTTGAACAGGATCAAAACAAGACAACAATTGTCTGTGAATAAAAAAAAATTCCAGGTAGTTACAGTCAAAAACACCATTAACAAAGAAATTTGGTTATCTCTGTGGTTTACAATAACTTAACACAATATCAACCTTAATCAAGATTGATAGCATATACCTAGACATTAGAATTTTAGAAATCTCATACAATTTTGGGACATATATTAATATTATTCCCAAAATTATAACCTGAAGAAGATTAAACATCATTTTAGCAATCCCATGTACCTTAACATGTCAAATAATCCTGTTTAACTCTCTTTTGGATGCTCCAGGGGCCATCTGTAGCATCCAAAATCTGGGGTCAGGAAAGACAACCTGAAGCTGAAATTTGATTCAGGGAAGCCTGTTAAATATGTTAAAAGTTTAAAACACTTGATGTTATGAAATAGAATTTCAGATTACCATAAGTTATTTATTTTGCCAAAATGATGACTTAGGAATTTTAAAACAAGGCAAAAAATCTTTACTCATTAAAAGGGAAGACTTAGTTTTCCAAAAAATTTTCCTCTTGTTTTTTCTTTCTTTTCCTTGGCAGTCTATCCCCAAGGTAAATGAAAATCTCTCATTATCCTTTACTAGTACATGAAAATCTTGTACAAGGGAGAGAAAGCCAAATTTCACCCTTATGTTAATAGTAATTTTACTCTTACTATTAATGTCAATCCCAATTTTCTAATGAAATCTTACAGACAATTCTATCTAATCTTAACCAGTTTGACCACCAGGTGAGATCCTTATAATCCTTCTATAACCCTCTACAAATTTTGCTAAAGAGCAGATTAGTGCCTTAAGAAAACCTTGTTGTGCTTTTACTTCAAAGTTCCATTTACAGAAAAACCATATAATATCCTTTTGAATAAAAACCATATAATATCCTTTTGAATTTAGTCAATGTTCAAACACAGAATTTCTTTTGCAAGATTCTTAGAAACCTTCCACAATATGTTTAAACCTTTAGCTTTATCTTATCTAATTCAAAACAATTATTTAGCCCTAGGCAAAAATTTACATTTCCATGCCTTCTTATAATCTTTTACTAAAAACACATTTTACTGTTCTTACACACCTTGCATGTAAATCCATTTTCAGTGGTCTCAATTACATATTATAGTGGTAACTCTTAGCAATTTTTAACTGTAATGTAAAATCTGGTAAGTTGTTTTAATTATGTACTAGGTACCGATACACACTTTGACTCCTTCCAGCATAGTTAAGGGAGTGGCTAATTCCATATGTCCCCAGGCCTGACCATTTGTGAAGCAGAGAAGTTGAACAGTTCTCAACAGCTAAAGAAGCAGTTTATAACCTTAAAATATTTAGCAAACCTAGTATTTGACCCATATAATTTAGACCACCTATTTACATTTTAACAACATTTGCATTTTACCAATAATCTTTACAACTCTTTTTATTTCTCAAAGACTAAAGTCATATTAACTAAAAGGCATTATGGCTTTTATCTTTCCTTCAAAAATATTTGATCTCAGTGCTTATTTTTCTTTAAGCCAATTAATTAGAGCTCTTTTTTATAGACGTCACACACAACACATATATAACTACACAGACAGAAGAAGATCCAGTAGCTATAAAAGTTTTCATTTGCCAATCTCAATTCTCAGGGTGGAGAAAAAAGAAAAAAAAAAATCCCAATCTCAACAATCCCAATTGGATTATTCACCTCAGAATGGAGCCTTTTAAGAGCATGCTGTTTCCAGGGCCCAATAAACAGGTATATCTGGAAGACAAAAACAGATTTTGAGAGGGATTCATCTGCTTCTAATTCCTGGGCTTCCATGAGGAAAACAGAGGCTTCTCCCAAAATGGAATCCGTGGTGCCTTTTCTGTCTTTCCCAGGGAGTCCCAGGCCATCAGAAATTATCTTGTGGCCTCCCATGCATGCGTTAAGAGTGGCAAGGCAAAATGGAGAAAAATAATTCAGTCAACTGAGGAAAAACCTTTTTTCAGCAAAACAAGATTCAAGAAGAGAAAAACATAAGGGCCTTTTAAATACACCTATAACTTGGTTATACACTTCTAATTAAGCTGAGCTCTCTTTAAGAAAATCCTTTAAATCCCTTATTAGCTCACTTTAGCCATGCCAAGCAGCCGATATATCTAGCTTTTGAACTTTATCAAAAGTAACCTCACCAGTGAAACCAACAAACCTCGATTAAGACACACAAAGCATACCAGATTGGCTATAGCTTAAGACCAACCTCATAAATCCTTTTTTCATTAATCAGAACTTTACAGATAATAGAAACAGTTATTCTTATCATTCCTTTTACTGGTTTGCACAGGGAGAGGGAAGCCAAAAGTCTGACTGGTAATAAAAAACTTTTACCCTTTTGCCAGCATGTCAGGCTTCTGGGTTCCTTTCCCCTGAGCTCAACCCCAAGCCAGCTAGACTGAAGGTGAATGGCTACTCATCTAGAAAGGGTAACAGGCACCCCTAGTTCCTTTCTCTTTTTAGTGAATACCCAGGGCATATGAATGAGAGAAGGAAAAAGCATCCTTTTTCATTCTTCCATCTTTTTATTCCCGAATCCCAGTGGCCATGACAGGGTGCTGCCCATGGGTGTCAATGTGGCTTTCACCCATGTTAATAGGGGGACCTGGGGGAGGGATTATCTCCTTTCCCCATGAACACCATGTCCTGCCTGCTGTCAGTAGCCTTCAAGTTCCAAAGCTTGGAATGGAGTTTGGGACAAAAATGTGTCTCATGGGGTTGCATGGACTCCTTACAAGCTGAATGTTAAGGCAAAGCTATGGAACTGAGTCCCCCTCCGAAAAGGGAGAGAAAAGAGTGTCTTGTGAATTGGGGTCCTGGCCTAGTAAAAACACCTTCTAAAAGGAAAAATCTCTCACAAAAGTTAATTCCTGATAGGGTGAAAAAAGAAGAAAATAATAATAGCTTAAGTGCAGGGCTGGAAAGATGCCTGGGGGAATAACCTCTTATTCTTATGTAAATGGGTTTCTCCAACAGGGAGAGAAAGTGTTTTGTTTGTTTGTTTGGTTTTGAGACAGAGTCTCGTTCTATTGCCAGGCTGGGGTGCAGTGGCGCAATCTCAGCTCACTGCAACATCCCCCTCCCGGGTTCAAGTGATTCTTCTGCCTCAGCCTCCCAAGCAGCGGGGACTACAGGTGTGCACCACGACACCCAGCTCATTTTTGTATTTTTAGTAGAGTCGGGGTTTCACCATTTTGGCCAGGATGGTCTTGATCTCTTGACCTTGTGATCCACCTGCCTCAGCCTCCCAAAGTGCTGGGATTACAGGCATGAGCCACTGTGCCTGGCTGAGAGAAACTTTTAATTGATATTGGACTGAGCTGGATCCCTTGACCAGGAGAGGGGAAGACTCCTGGTGCATGGCAGGGAATGCTGGCCAACTGGCCATGCAGGGCCCTTGGGCCATGTGCCCAGCCCCAACTGAGAGGGGCGGGGGGCGGGGAGCTGCTACTCACCCATGTGTCCTGTGCATTCACCTGTGACCATTGGGGTGGGGGTGGAACACCCCCAATATTGTAAAAGAAAAGATAGCTGCCATTACAGTCCTGGCAAAAAGAAGGAAATTGACATAGAAAAAACTGGGCTGGACTGAGGCCAACATTCCTGACCCCCAAGAGTGAGAAGGTGAGTCTCAGCTTTCTCTACCTTTAGAAGAAGTCAGAGGACAAGAAGGCTACAAAACGAAAGGGAAAGAGATGTTCAGGTCCTCATTTTACTCACTCTTCCTCAGGTCCCCGTATGGGTCACCAATATGATGCAGGATTTTTTGCTCCTTAGCTTGGTTAAGATCTAGGTTCTTGTCTCAAGACCAGGAAAAATTAGGCACACAGACACATTGAAGGATGAAGAAAGTGGATGTATTAGGTGAAAAGAAATCTCTCAGCAAAGAATGAAGGGGTCCTGCCAACAGGCTATCACCTCACAGACTGAATACCAGGCCACCACACAGGAGCTGAAGAGTTCAGGCTCCTGCCCTGCATAAGGTGTGAATTCCTGGTGGCTCCATCCTATTCCTTCAGTGCCTGTGGGCATGCCCAGGAAAGACCCTGTGCAGGTTCCCTTATCTGCACAAAAACATCTGGTGTAAACACTTGTGGGGTGGGTCAGAAATTCTCTAGGGACCCTTCCTTATCTGCCTCCTGCATATATCAGTGGCAGAGCATAGTATTAGGGGACCCCAGTGGATGAAGAATGGCTGGGATGCAATGACTTAGTTTTTAGAATCACTGACATCAGTCAACACTAGTAGCTCTTTCCAGAGAAACACAGGTAGTCTGAAGCCAGGACCTGATAGGTAGAAGGAGAATTTTAGAATTAATTATAATATTATAATTAGGTCCTATTAGTTGAAGGAGTGGGGTAAGATACCCACAAGGCCAGAGAGAAGACTACTAGATTGATAAACTCCAACTTGTTATATCTCCATTTGTAGGACCAGTGTTGGTCCCAGAGAAGGAGGCAGGTTGCCTCTATAGCTGACATGTTAAGTAATTAAAAGAATTACTGATTCTACCCTCTTACTTAGCAGTGACAGGGTATGCCAGCTTATATTTATAAGGTATTTACTATGGATAGTTCAAAAAACTTCACATGTATTAGCACATTTGGCCCTAATGACAACTCTATGAATTTAATACTAGTATCCTTCCCATTTACAACTGGGCAAACTGAGGCTCAGTGGATGGATAAGCAATTAGCTCCAGATCACAGCAGTGGGATTGGGATTGGAACCCGGGTAGTTTAGTCTGGGAGTCACATTCTTTACCACTATGCTTATGGAGTTTATACAAGCAGATCATCAAGCTCCAAAATAAGAACTCTAGTGGTCCAAAAGGAACAGAAATCTGAGGGTGTAGTTAAATTTGAATTTGGTGCCATATCTGGAAATAAGCCTCTTTCCCAAACATCTAGGAAACAAGGGTGGCTGCAGTGAATTGGTGAATATGATAAAGCAGCTTCATTCAGGAGACTCACTTGTAAGTGTTTTAGCTTAATCTTTCTAGAACGTTTTAGAATTCAGCCATGCCTGTTCATTCTTACTGACTCTGGGGAAACTACTCTGAATTCAATTGAATTCAAGTTGAATGTTCTGTCAACCTGTGGGCCTTTTGATGCTGTTCAGGACCCCATCCCATCCTCCTGTTTTTGCTACAGGAGCATGCCTTCTTCTCAAGACTTCGCCATTCCCGGTGTCCTGATCTCCATCTGAGTCTTTGGGTCTAACCTACACATTATAACTGAAGTTGTTAGAAAACAAGGTTCAGTGACTGATTAACGAACATTGTTAGCCTGGTATGCTAGTTAATTAATGTTTATTTTAAATGAAAACACCTTAAATGACTCACTTGAAATGTAAGTACATATTTAACTTTAGCATTTTTTATCTTCCTTCAGTAGGAGGAAGTAGGAAGGCCATTTTCTTGTGTTTTGGTTAACAAATTTATGTCATGTGGATTTTATTTTCCCCTGAAATTTCTATAATATTAACTATCTGAATTTAGCAACTAATTACTTACTGCATGGCAGTATCTTTTCTATTGTTGTCTTGTACTGTCATTGAACTCATTAATCGGTATTTAACTTTTCATGGGCTTGTCTTGTTTTCCCAAGCAGATTATTAACTCCCTAGGATGGGAATTTTACCACATTGATTTTCTCCATGGTGCCCAGGGCAATGCCTTATGTATATGGGCATCAGTATACATGTTTTTAGAACTCAGAACACTGACCTTTTTATTATGAACCTGGCCATAAGGAAAAAGTGGAAAGGAAGTGAAAGAGAGAGAGAAAGAAGTATAATCTGTTTATTGATCTGTATTTCTCAAAAAGGTGGGTTTTCCAAACTTCTACTAATTTACCCCCACTTTACATTCCTACCTTACAGAGGCTGTGGCCCTCTGTTCGTCTTGAGCATCTAATCTGGACAAACTTGTAAACTCTCTTAGGAATTCAAGGTTTATATTCTAAGCCAATCTCTGATCCTACAATCTCTTTACAACCTCTAATTGATTCTAAAGATGAGAAAACACTGCGAGTTCTGAAAACAAACCAGTTGTTTTACCAGAGTTGTTAGTCTGGCCATTAAATATTTTAGGCAGAGGAAGGAGGTTTGAAATCTGTGCTTGAGCTTTTTACTGAAGCCATCTTCCAAGAATAAAATGAAGAAAAGAAATGGCTTCCCTTCTGCACAGCTGTTACAGAATAGCTAGAACACCTAGAAAGTATCCGTCTGCATTCAGAATGTTGGAGAGACATTCCAAACTTATCCATGAGAAAAGGCAGAAGGGCCTCTGGGTGGTTCTGTTGGCATGAGAGCCAACCATATATATGGGGAGAAGTTTATTTGTTCTTACTGTTTATAATAATAATGGCTCATAGTTATTAGATCCTGAATACATGCTAGATGCTGCTCTAGGCACTTTGGATATTTAAACTTACTCAATCTTCACATCAATCCTAAGTGGTAGATAGTGTTCATTTCCTCTTGATGATGATATTGAGAAACTTTCTGAAAGTACCACAGCTAAGAAGTGATAGAGCCAGTATTTAATATCATGGAGTTTGGCTATAGAGCAAGAGTCAGCAAACATTTTCTATAAAGAGCCAAACAGTAACTATTTTTTGGCATTGTGGCCAGCATGGTCTTTTTCTTACCTATTCAGCTCTACTGTTGTTATCCTAAAAGAGGCGTAGGCAATATGTAAATGAATGGGCATGGCTGTGTTGTAATAAACTTTACTAACAGAAACAGGCAGAAGAGAGATTTGGTCCTTAGTTTATGGGCTTCTAATCTAGGGCTCAGCTACATTCCTTTCCAAAATTAAAGTCTGTTTTTGCCATTACAGTGGATGTATTAATACATGTGAGAGCTAACATTTTGTATTGCCCATACCAAATTGTGAGTTTTGTGTTTTTTTTACTTTTTCTTCTTTTCTCAAATACCTCATGATCCTAATAGAACTAAAATGAAAACTGGTGAATCAGGGTAGTAAATCCACTTGTTTCACACACATGAATCTTCTGAAATTCAACAACTAGTCTTTAGATATTCATTTCCTTGACCTCACGAGGGTGATGATGATGCAGAAAATTCCCATTTCCTTTTTATATGTTATCTGTTGGCCGCTCACAATTAAGACTCTTGAACCACTTGCCAGGTTTGTTTTCTGAATTCAATTTAGTCTCTACCAGTAGAGAGAGTATTAGATAAAAGTACAAGAAAAGAGCTGGTTCCTCAACCTGTTTAGGCTCCTTTTTATTTGTCCCCAGTCACCTGAACAGATGTGAAATCTCTGGAAGGGGCTGATTAATGCAGAAGGAGATGGAGGTAGAGCCAGGAGCACTGAACATAAAGTTGATGGTAGAATAATTACTACTAATAATTGACCTTTATAAATCACCTTGTGATTTACAAAAAGCTTTCCTCCATTCCTACTGATGACCAACCCAGCTCTTTCTTTCTATCCCTGAGTGTCTGGGATTTGTCTTAATGGTGTTTCAGAATGTAAGGCTGCTGATACAATCTAATCTGAGCAGGTACTGGGACCTGCGTACATTACTTATTCATGCATTTGCTGATGGAGATGGAAACCCAAGCATGACATCAGTAGATTCACAAGGCAGTCCTTCACATCTTCTATCTCTTTAAATCTGGGTTCTTGCTTATCAAGGAGAAGAAAAAATACATTATTTAAAAGTGCACCTGTCACTTACATGCTTGGAAACATGTCACAGTGAATGGTGAAACATTATTAATTCCTTTTGCCTTCGAAGAATAATTCATGCACTTAAAAGTGTAATCTGCATCACAATGAAATATTTGGACGTAAGCGTAGGTGTGATTAGCACCAGAAAATCTCTGAAACAAGAGAAGCAAGAAAATTTACAGTTAAGTGAGCTTCATACATAATCAGTGTGCCAAGGAATTTAGGGGTGTGCTACAACCTTGTGTATGTAGTCTTAGCAATTCTGAGGGCCGGTGAAGGGGAGGAATGTGACAACTGTCTCTAAAGATTCTGGACATGTGGATGAGAAAAAAGCTATTCATGCTGGCTGTGCGTAGTCTATGCAATTTAGATTCTTTAATTTAGTTCAACTATTTGTTGAGTCCCTGTCATGTCAAAAGCTTGTATTTGGACATAGAATGATACAAATATAATAATAGTGTAGTGGGTGCTTCTGGTGCCTTGCCCAGATCTCCCTTACATGGTTGCTGTGAGTATAGGTTGCTGTCAGCTCACAACTGCCCTATTCTTCATGGAATTGTCCTTGGCCATGGGAGCTGCTTGGACATGGAGGATATGTCCTTCTCTGCCCACACAGGAAGGCAGCCTCTATCCAGTAACCAACGGACATGAAGGGTTTGAATCGGGGGAGGATAGAAATGGCTGGACCCATCCCAAGAGGGAACCAACCTTGTGGTGCAATTTATGCTTCAGACCTCCCTGTGGGATCAGGCTGAAGCTAGAGTTCAGCTTAACTCCTCCCCCAACTCTATCTTACTTCCCTAACTCCTTTCTTTCTGAAACCTCTCCTTCAGGTAAATCGCAGACACCCAAATCCCATCTCAAATATTACCTCTAGAGAGCCCAACCTAAGATACAGTGCTATTATTCATCACATCAATTGCTAGGGGCAAGCATTTCTAAGAAATTTACATAAATGTCATTGGATACTTACAGTAACTGTTTTCCTATTGGAATTGAGGCTCAGAGAGGTTAAGTGCCCAAAACCCTACGGTTAGTAAAGTTGGCCTTCCAGGATAGGTCTGTCAGACTCCAGAGGACTCATTTTATCCTGCTGTCTGAGTTAAGTGAGGCACATGATCATACCTGCTCCCTACCCACAGGAGCTTACAGTTTAACAGGCAGAGAAAGCAAATGAAAAGCTATTATCAGAGAATGCAAGAAAGGTTATGGGGATCCAGGGGAGGGAGAGCTAGCACTCAGTTGAAAAACATGACTGTAGAGATTTTATCACATGCTTACACAGAGACCATGCTGATCTCTCAATTTTTTCAGTTGGACTCATGCCGGTGTCTAGTCTGGGGTATTTTATGCTTTGTGTTTGCAGAATAGTCATGTGGATGAGATTAGGAGGGTATGAGCGTGCACAGTTATATTATATAAGCTCCTCATACACCTGTTGCAGATAAAACTTCTGTGATCATGATACCAGAGGAGGCATGGGATGTGATGCCTCTAGGTTCCAGAGACAATAGGAAGAGGGTCTCACATTCTTTAATTTAAGTCAGAAAGGAAAATGATTCTTCTCTGATATTGCCTTCTCTGAGATTGACTGCCTGAAAGTCATGAAACACACTGTCAATGCTCCTGTTTCTATCTTTTGGACCACTGATCTAGGATAGTAATAGTGAAGATGGAGAGAATAATGGAATGTGAGACATATTTTTGAAGTAGACCTGATAGAGTTTAAAGACTTGCTCAAGGGATTGAATGTGACTTGCATTAAACTCCCTCTCTATTAATTTCCAGTCCCTAGAAACTAATAGCCACTATTTTGTCAACAGTCCTCAGAGAGAACACAATGTAATCTGCATTAATCTGCAATAGTTTATTCCCCAACCAGGAAATGAGCTGGGAAAAGATTACAACTTTCTACGATGTTTCACACACAGTGTCTTGTTCTGGAAGATACTCACACTGAATAGAACTCTTGCTTTGGAAAAGTTAGTGCAGAATCACATTCAAACATTTCTTCTCTCTGCTCTGTTGCTTTGGTTTTCCCCTGGAAATACATGGTTTATTTTGTTTTTTCTCTCTTTAGAAAAGAAAAGAAGATACACATATATGAATCCATATAGCCCTAGCATCCTTAGAAGAACTTGAATGTTTTCTCAGAAAATCTCTTAGAGCAAAATTTTAGATATCAGAAAATAGTACTTATTATCTGTGGGATTTGGTCTTTGTAGGGAAGGTACATAATCTTCTTAATTATCATTTACAACATGAGCATAATGCCCCTATGATTCCCTTCCTAGTATTGGTTTTGTTGGTGGTGTTGTAATAAACTTACAGATTAATTTGGGGAGAATTGACAGCTTTATTATGTTGAGTCCTCTAATCTGTGAACATAGTAGGAATGTCTCCATTTATTGAGGTCTCCTTTGATTTCTTTCATCAGCAATTTGTAATTGAATATATAGATCCTGTGTTTTTCACATTTTTTAAAAAAGTTTGTACTTAAGTATTTTATTTTTCCATAACTTGTTGGGGTACAGGTGGTATTTGGTTACATGAGTAAGTTCTTTAGTGGTGATTTGTGAGATGATTTTGGTGAACCCATCACTGAACAGTATACACTGCACCATATTTGTTATCTTTTCTCCCTTCCTCCCCTCCCACTCTTCCCCCCAAGTCCCCAAAGCTCATCACATCATTTTTTTTATTTTATGAGACGGAGTCTCCCTCTGTCACCCAGGCAGGAGTGCAGTGGCTCAATCTCTGCTTACTGCAACCTCTGCCTCCCAGGTTCAAGCGATTCTCCTGCCTCAGCATCCTGAGTAACTGGGATTACAGGCACGTGCCAACATGCCCGGCTAATTTTTTTGTATTTTTAGTAGAGACAGGGTTTCAGCATGTTGGTCAGGCTGGTCTCGAACTCCTGACCTCGTGATTCACCTGCCCCTGCCTTCCAAAGTGCTGGGATTACGGGCGTGAGCCACAACGCCTGGCCCATTGCATCATTCTTATTTCTTTGCATCCTCACAGCTTATCTCCCACATATCAGTGAGGACATACAATGTTTGGTTTTCGATCCCTGAGTTCCTTTGCTTAGAGTAATAGTCTCCAATCTCATCCAGGTCATTGCAAATACTATTAATTCATTCCTTTTATGGTTGAGTAGTATTCCATCACACACACACACACACACATATATATATAGTATATATATACACACACATACACATATGTGTGTGTTCTTTACATATATACACATATATGTGTGTGTATATATATACCTAATATTGATTTTTAAGAAGCAAATACAATTATTCATTTGAAAGTGCCTGATAGAATAAGTGCCTGGCTTATTCTTTTAATAGAATAAGTGTCTGGCTAATTAAATGCAAGGACGTTTTATTTTTAAAAACAAATTCTGTTCTTGAAACTTGGTAAATTTTCACTAGGCCAGATTATTGCTAAGTCAATCAATTTTACGTTGTTGTATGTGGCATTTTCTGTTTTTTCTCATGGTAGAAAAGAAGTTCTTCCAGCATTGCCTTGCTCTTTCTTAAATGCTCTTAATGTTTGTTGCAAGGATGGAGGATTATACTGTGCTCACCTTGCCTGAGCAAATGTCTTCTTTGAACTGTGACTAGGGACTGGGTAATCCACCAACACAATGGAAGCAAAAGTTTGCTGATCACATTGCAGATCTGCTTTGAGAAGGGAAGTAGTACGGCTTTTAAAAAATGTTTCTGCTTAGGGACTCAGAGCCAACTGTTCTCCCTTGGACTTGAAGGGCCTCATCATTTCATTTTTCCCCCCAAATTATAAGCATCTGCAATAAGTCTCTAGAATCTGGTGTTGGACTTTTTTCTCTCCTATGTTCTAGATAATAAAAATGTTACAGGTTTTTCAAACTGTTCATGTTGAGACAATAGTTGCAGCTACAAGTATGAGGAGCTTTGTAAGGAATAGATTCTATGTTTTCTAGAAAATTGTCATGGGAAAAAAGAAAAAAATAACCTTTTAAAAGAGCTTTAAGAGGACTTATCTTTTTGAAAATTCCTCCCTGTCATTTATATGTGCTCAAGGTTAGTATGACTTGAGTCCTAACATATTGGAATTCAAAGGAACCCTGGAGATTGCATACCCTCCTCATTCACTTTATGGCAAGAGTAAAAGGGAATCAGAACTAAATCTCAAATTAGGACTCGATCGCAGGGCACCTGGCTTCTAACATGGGGTGCGGTCCCTACCACACCAGCTTGAGAGATTAAAAAGGAGCCTTGTGCCTGTCTAGCCTCAACCTTTTCCTTTCACAGATGAGAGGGTAGGCCCATGTGAACTCAGATCTTCTGGCTCCTGGTCATGGCTCTTCTTAAATTACCAAATATATGGAATCGAAAGATCTTTCAGGAAGCAGAATATTCAAAAACAGAACAGATAATATGGGGTTTTATACACAGGAGTCTCTCCACTGTACTCATAATTGACCTTGAAAAAGTGTATTCCAGTTGAAAAAGCCAACAGTTTCTAAAAATAGGTGTACTTTTTGTAGGACATGGTCAAAACCAGGCATGTACACCAGCACGTGGCCAGTAGAGGGCGATCAAGTTAATACAATCTGAGCTGTGGGCTTTCAATTAATGCATGGAAGTGAATAAATAAAACAAAGAACCAAGTTAGTCTAAATGTTTTAAAACAAACCCGTTAATCAATATCTGCTAAATGCAGGAAACCAATTTTTCTTTATCTACTGTAGTCATTCACCAAGGAGTATTACAAAGTTATAGCATAGCCTGTTACAGTTCCTTAATTAAGCCCTAGAAATCCAGGCAGCTTGCTCTTCCATCATTGTCAGGGCTCTTGATGGCCGTCAGGTGGAAGACAGGCATAGAACTTGGCATATGTTTTTGTAGCACTTATAGCAGTATTTTCATATTAACAACAACGAAAAGCTATACTCTTCCAGAGTGAAAGGACCTCTTATCAAATGTGATGGGGAGTAGCTCTTAACTCATTCCTCACACCTCCCTTTTCCTCCCTATTCAATTTTCAAGGACTCAGCAATAAACACATCAATGGTGGAGGATTCCACCTCCCTGGCTCACTCCACCTGCAGCATAAATCAGTTCTGCTCTTGATTAGAGCCATGGGCGGGTTGCAGCATTTGGATGGTCAGGAAGACTCTCACAATCTTGAGACACAGGCAAAATAAGTGTGGCACGTGAAGGCAAGGGGAAATTCCCTAGTAATCCATTCATTTGTGCATTTAGAAAACATTCCTTAAACCCCTGATGTGGGCCAGCCCCTATAGCAAAAGCTAAGAAATAAACACAAGGAAGATCTTTGGCTTTACTTAGGAGTTAATCTGGGTATTTTCTTGGACAGGAAATGTATTAAGAATACTCCAGAATTATCAACTTTTATTGAAAATCGACCATTACGTGCAGTTATAACAGCTGGCATTTACTGAATATTTACTATGTACTAGGCCTCTGCTAAACACTTTTCATGCAATATTTCATTGAATCCTCATGACATACTTCTTTTACGCTGTTTGTAATCTCCTGATACACAAAGGTGTTAGGTAGCCCAAGGTCACAGGCCTGGAGATTAGTCACTATGTCTCATATACACACACACACATAAAATTCTCATCCACAGTAAGGGAGGACTCAATAAATGCTTTAACATGCTAATAATAATAAGGTATCATTTAGTGAGACTTGCTGTATGTCACACATTATGCTAAGTGATTTCCATCTTACTTAATCGCCATGAACACTTCCGTGGCAGGTACTGTTGTTATTGTCATTTTGTAGGTGAAGTAGGTAAGAACTTTGCTCAAAGTAATATGGTAGTGAGTGCAAGAATAAGGATTTGAGGCCAGGTGCGGTGGCTCACGCCTGTAATCCCAGCACTTTGGGAGGCCAAGGCAGGCGTATCATGAGGTCAGGAGATTGAGACCATCCTGGCTAACACGGTGAAACCCCATCTCTACTAAAAATACAAAAAACTAGCCAGGCGTGGTGGCGGGTGCCTGTAGTCCCAGCTACTCGGGAGGCTGAGGCAGGAGAATGGTGTGAACCCGGGAGGCGGAGTTTGCAGTGAGCCGAGATTGTGCCACTGCACTCCAGCCTGGGCGACAGAGCCAAGATTCCATTTCAGCAACAACAAAAAAAGAATAAGGATTTGAACCTGGGTCTGATTTCAGAGCTGGAGAGTTTAATAGGAAGCCAGTGGGTTTTTAAGCTTTAATGCATGTAGAAATCATCTGGGAGCTTGAATACAGGTTCCTTGAGCCCGGGCCAGTGATTTGAGCCTAATCATCTTACAAATCACCTGAGAAGCTTTTTAAAATACCCATGTGGCCCCATCCCAGCCTAATTGAACCAGAATCCCTGGAAGTTGGGGGTCTAGACTTCAGGTGAGTCTAACGTGCAGCTAGTTTGGTGATCTTTCAACAGTCTGCGTGGCTCTCAGGAACCCCTTATTTTTTTAATAAGTACTCCAGCAAGAAAAGTTGCCTAAGCTCTACTGTTAATTAATCTAAGCTTTATCTAACCTACTGGGGGAAGAGAAAAATGTTGTCATCCGTGCAGCAAATGATGAATCGATGGAAAGCCGTAGCAGGGCCCACAATGCAAGGAGTCAACGCTTAGGACTTGGGAGAGAGTGAGCGCCTCCTCAAGTCGGTACCCTCAGTGCTTCACTTGCTGTGCCACAGAGTCCAGCACCTGGGAAACATGCCGGTAAGGCACAAAGAGAGAAGAAGGAGGTAAGATTGGAGATTTCAAAGAGGGTTGGATCTAGGGGTGGGAGAATGGATATTTTGACAAAGTTCTCCCAGTAGTTACTGTTGTTTGTGCCCTTGTTTGAGAAAGAAAGATAAGAACAAGGCAGGGAGGGCCAGACACAGTGGCTCAAACCTATAATGCCAGCATTTTGGGAAGCTGAGGCAGGCGGGTTTCTTGAGCTCAGGAATTCAAGACCAGCCTGGGCAACATGACGAAACCCAGTCTCTAAAAAAAAAAAATTGCAAGAATTAGCTGGGCCTGGTGACGCACGCCTGTAGTCCCAGCTAGCTACTCGGGAGGCTGAGGTAGGAAGGTTGGCTTGAACCCGGGAAGCCAAGGTTGCGGTGAGCAGAGATTGTGCCACTGCACCCCAGCCTAGGTGACGGAGCCAGAACCAGACACTGTCTTAGAGAAGAAAAAAGAAAAGGCAGGAGGTGTGATGAGGGACCCCACCCTCCTTTGTAAAGGGAGCCAAAGGAGGAATGAGCAGGTGCTGATTGCCTAACGGATGTTCTAGTATCATCTTAAGTCCATTAGACTTGTGAGGCAGGTGTTATTTTATTATTATCCTCATTTTATGGATCGCAAATGGAATCTTAGTTAAGCATGGTCATTGACCTAAGGTCACAGAACTTTAGGTTCTGCAGAGCTAGGGTTTGAACCTAGATCAGTCTGGCTCCAAAGCCCAAGCTTGCTTCACTACATCAGGCTGCCCATGTGGAAACATCTAAGGTATGAGGCAGCACCCACGCAAGTGTGAAATCATGTCATCCAACTAACCACCCCAAGTGCTGGGGGGACTGCCTCGTGCAGCAAGGAGAAACTTGGGCTATGAACTTGAAACAAACGAGAGCCTTGGAAGAAGAAATGCGATGAACTGCATCCTTCATTTTGTGTATATGAATCACCAACAGTAGTTCCCAGCTTTGTGACTAAAGACAAACGTCAATGCTGAAATCACCCTAGTTCATCCTAGCTGCAGCACCAAACAGTCATGGCCACCTAATCCAGTAGGGAAGCCAGCACAGGTTGAGTTTCCCTAATTTAAGGGTAAGCAATCTCGGGCACAGGCAGAGACTACTGAGTTGCTCTGATTAGGCGGGAGCTTACCCAGACTCACTCTTGAGCAAGATTGACCAGCTCCCTGTGGGGGAGCAAAAATGAGATTCAGGTGGCAACCAATGGTATAAAAACTGAATGTGTGAACAAGCACAAACCTGCCTCTCTGGCCTTAGAAGTCACTGTGGATTGTGCTGTGGATGACTGGGAGTGTGATTGGAAGGGAGTTGGTGCTGGGGCAAATGATAGAGCTCGTGGTCATTGAAAAGCCTTAATTATCTAACCATTGGAGGTGGTGTGCTGGTGCCCAAAGAAGAAAAACAATAACGCTATCCTCCTGTGCTAAATAGTGGGGAAGTCTTACAGCTGTATACAAAAATTACCAGGGAAGATGGTTTTACAAAACACAGGTGCTGGGTATAACCCTCAGACTCTGATTCAAAAGATCTAGTGACGTTCTCAGCAGTTTCAAAATCTCTAGGTTATTCTGATGATTACCTTAGGCTGAGACAGTTCTAAAAGTGTAAACCCAAAAACAACAAAAAGGAGAAGTGCATGCACGTAGCAGGTTAAAAAAAAATCTAATAAATGAAAGCCCTTGAGGATGTCTATTCATGTCAAGAGTAAGTGACTTCCATAGAGGATGAAGGATAAATAAGAATATACCTGGGATGACATGAATTTTGGACCTTGTGTAAGGTTTACTCATTAAGAATGATGTCTCTTTCTTAGATCTGTAATGAGGTTGAGGACAATTTTATTTACAAACATTCTTGAGAATAATACTGTTAAAAGATAAACGGAGGCACAATAAAATTGTATAGAGTTTATCTGAGCAAACAGTGACTCATGAATCAGTTAGCAAGTGGTTCAGGTTTCCACTGAAGAAGCCCGAGGGGAAGGCTTTTATAGTGAACACAGAAGCAAGGCAAGGAAGATATCTGATTGGTTTTGGTTATATAGTTGCCTCATTTTGTCTATACTACTGGAAAGTCTCTAGTTGCATAACTCAGTTGGCAGCTTTTGATTGGTTCAGTTTAAGTTTCATTTTTCTTAATGTTGGCATTTTTAAGAAATAGCTCAAGCTAAGTTCCACTTATGATTGCAAATCAAACAAGTTTAAGGTCACTTTCAAGACCTAACTATCTCTGTCTGCTCTAGAATTTTTCATACCTGGTCTCCATTTTATTTTGTTTTAACAACACTGCATTTGCTTGAGATAATCGCTCAGCAAAATTGTTTACTAAGGATATGAGAAAAGATAGAGACCTCAAGGACATGTTTAAGTAAACAAAGATGTTCCACAGACAGCCTTCTAAGGAGGCCAGCCGGAATTCTCTGGAGGAGTCTGTTTTCCTGAGAATCTTGGTGTTTAGGTTGGCAAGTTACGAGCTGAGAGAGTGTTATATTGGGAGTTAGAATACATGGGAAAGTAATTTG
Organism: Chlorocebus sabaeus; assembly: GCF_047675955.1. Taxonomy (NCBI): domain Eukaryota; kingdom Metazoa; phylum Chordata; class Mammalia; order Primates; family Cercopithecidae; genus Chlorocebus; species Chlorocebus sabaeus. The sequence goes on from NC_132919.1 coordinate 46,333,156, forward strand.
AAATTCCACAAGAGGAGGGGACAGGATTCAGGAAAGGAGACCTGCAGGTGTCAGGGTGGCTAAGGAGGGATTTTGGAGAGCAAAATTGTCTGGATTTTAAATTTTCATGGAGACAATATGCCCTCCAAAATATCCTTTACAATGACTCAATCGCTCTTCAGTATGGATGACCAAGGAAAAAGTTAACAGAAGAGAAAGAGAAATGGAAGAAAGGAAAGAAAAAAAGGGAGGGAGAAAGAAATTTATTAACTTAGGTGTTCATTATTTACCTTTGAATGTTTGTATTTAAACCCTATGCTATATATGTTTAAGTAGATTTCATCCATACCCTAGGAACAGCTAACTTTGAAGTGCCCTTGAGAAGAATACACACCACAGAGGGTAGCACTGAAGAGACACTAGTAGTCAACTGTTCAAAGGCAGCCCAACAAGTGATCAACTCAAAATACCTAAATCTCTACCTAGAGAATTTGTTGGTTAAAATAAGAATATTATAATTTTTTATTGGTGAAATGGATGGTCTTCAAGACATGTGGATTGGTCAAAAGCATCATACAGGAACCACTGCCCTTGAATAAGCCCAATACAGCAAGCCCAAAAGCTGTATGCTCCTTTCTAGTGGTAGCCCTCACTTAGGGATCCGTTTAATAAGTCTTATGTCCTGCCACTTAATAGATAATTTGCTTGGCTGATTTTAACTAGAATACTGGCTGAATTCTGCTGCTGACATGATGTCACATTTGCCTCAAGTAATCTTTTTATACGAGGGTCCTTTTGAAGGTGTCTTAAAGAACAGAGATTGTGCTTCACCATCTCACATGAGGAAAAAAATTGTGTACATGCTCATGAATAAAAGGATGTATGTGTTGCAGAAATCAGTCAGATACATGTTTTCATTGCAATATCTCACCTAGTGGCTGGGTTGGGAGGAGGGGACTTAGCTCTCACTTGTGTCTCATTACTGGACGCCATCAACATGTACCCAAAAAATCCTGCCAGCTGGGAATGGTGGCATCAGCTTACATTATTCTCAGGGTCATCGAGACTAGAATTCTTGGGGGAATATGTTAAAGTCTGAATTTTGCAACTACATTGACTTAGAACCAGAAGAGAGTAAGCCTCATTTGGGCAAAGGATTAGCTAATATCTGGACTGTAAGTCAGAGTAGCAAAAAATATTTAGAAGGCATCATAGACAATGAAGATATCATTATTTCCTCCAAAGCACCTACCAAAGCTATAATACAGTACAAGAAAAACCTTGCTAAACATGTAATAAAACTGAGAGAGATCAAAGTAGGGCAAGATCAATGGTGGGTGATATTGATGGATATCAGGAAAGGCTTGATGAGGGTGATATATTTGAGATGTTCCTTGGAGGAGGAGTGAGAGTCTCAGCATACCAGCATAACAGACAGGGTATGGGGAGAAGGCTGCCAATGGCACCATTTTAAGTGTCAGAAATGGTGTGGGAGAATTGAGACGGGATAAGATGTAGTTCCATAATTTTAAGGCATTTTTATGCTGTTGGAGATATATTTCCTCTCCCCATTTCTGTTCAGAACTTGCTTACCTCTTGCCCACTTTCATGTAGAGTTTTGCTTTTGTTTTTGTTTTCACTTGTAGTTTGTGGGGTCCCACTAAGTGTCGGCTTGTCTGTTTTTCTTGAGAGTCCTGTTGCCCTGGAGAATGGGTTATGTTGTTTTCTCAAACATAGAAGAAAATTGAGGCAGACAGAAACCCCTATACCTTTTCACTGCCCAACTAAATGATCTGTATCTCTCTCCTGTCTCTTCTTGTCCTGTTTCTATGAAGATATCTCTGTGCCTATCAGAAATCAATCCTAATGCTTTGGTCTGGATCCCAGTCATTTTCACTTTCTCAAGGTCTTTGCTTCTGCCATTATATCTTCCTTTATTCCTGAATCATCATGTTATCCCTCTCAACTAGTCTATTTCCATTATTATACAAATACGCTCTTGGATCTCCTATTAAAAAATTGATCTCTTGTTTCCTTCCAACTACCACTATCTTCACTCCCTTCACACAAAATCTTGAGCTTATTATCTACAATCATTATTTTTATGTCCTTTCTGACATTCTCAACCCATCTGATCAGACTTTCCTCCCCACCACTCCACTAGGGCGACTATTATCTAGGTCACCAGTAATCTATGTATTGCCAAATCTGGTGGGTTTTTCCTTGTTCTTATCTACCATGATCTTACAGTAGCATCACATATAGTCAGGTCCTGCCTCCTTGAAACACTTCTTTGAGCTCATAAGACTCCATATCTTCAGTCTTCCTCTTTTCATTCTTCCTTTGCCTGAACTGACCACTTCTCAAATTCTTTTGCTGGTCTTTCCTCCTCTGATCAATCTGTTAGTATGACATTCCCTATGGATATGCCTTAAGAGCCATCTGCTGAATGTGCCAGGTCTTTTGCTCTTGCCCAACAGCTCATTGATTCTTCAGGACTCTTATTTCCAACAGTCAGCTTGGCACCAACACATGGATGACTGGCAGCCATCTGAAACTTACCATGATCAAATGAAACTCTCGTGTTCTCTCCTCAAACATCACCCATACGACAACTTTCCCCAACCAAGTAAGTGACCCCAACAGCCAACAGATTGCTGAAGCCAAAAACAAACAGAAAAAGTAGCTACCCAGTAATTCTATCTGAAGCCTTATAGAGTCTATCTCTAAAATCCCAAAACCTCAATGACCACTAAGGCTGCATATCACACTTAGAATAAAATCTATACTCCTGACCCTGACTCATGTAGGTCAGCAGGATCTAACCCCTTTCTACCTTTTCCATGTCAATGTGTTCTATCCCAACCCCCATTTGTTATGCTCCAGGCAGTTTACTGGCCTTCCCAGTCTGTGAGCATATTAAGCAATTCCCTGCTTCAAATTCTAGTACCGTCTATTTTCCTGCCTGTGATGCTTTTTTTCTTATTATCTATACACTGCTTCTTCCTGCTCGTAATTCAGGTCTGAGCTTAAATGACATCATCCTGACCACCCAATCCATAGGAGCCACCCTGCCACCCTCACCTCTTGCTGTTATTTTCAGCATAGCACCACCATATGAAATGCTTCTTCTTTATTCATGTATTTTTGGAGCATATCTGACCCCAGCAGAATACAAATTCTGTGAGAGGAAGCACTTTGTCTCAGTACCTAAAGCAATGACCACCAGGTGTGAATGCTCACGCACTATTTGTTGAAGGAATGAATGAAACCTTGTAAAGATGTGTCTTAGAGCCTTAGCTCCCTGGAGGATTTCTTTAATATAGCAGTGGGCCTTTGTACAGCTAAAGAAGCTCGGGTGCATTGTTGGATGCATGCTAGGTATACCTTCTCTATGGGCTGGCCCGGTACAGAAACAGGTAGGTATTACAAGCCCTTCCCAACATTACTAGCCTCCAAACTAGTGTAGCTGCAAAGATATGTGTATACAAAAACATATCTCCATGAATGGACGATGAAGTAGTATTGACTTTAACTTTTGCCCTTCCTAAAAAGACTTAGAGGACTTAGGTCAGTACGTGTCTATAGTGTGACACTGTTGTCAAAGAACTGATTTGACATTGGGCTGGGTCGCTAGTGTTGGGTCAGAATTATGGTGGTGTTGGTTCGTCTACATTTTAAGCTGCAAAGACCCTTGCTACTCAAAATATGGTCCTCAGACTAGCAGCATTGGCATCACCAGGCAAGTTGTCAGAAATACAGAATCTCGGGCCCCAGCCCAGGCCTTCTGCATCATATCTGCAATTTTTTAAAAATGTAGATGTTTCATGCACACACTGAGGTTTGATAAACACTGCGCTTAGACTATTTCCCCCTAAACCTACATATTGTTCTGAGCACTATAATGTATGCAGGATAAAGACAGATCTGAAAGAGAGTGATTGGGATGGTGAGAATACCTGTAACCAGGACACAAGTGAAAGTAGCTCCTTCCAAATACAACAGTCAAATATGTAACAGCAGTTCTGGGCACCAGCCCATCAGAACAGGCCAGCTTCAGCACAGGTGTAAGGTCCTGGTATGCCTCCTACACCCTGCCGCCCCCTTAGTTGATATAGAAATATTGGAGGGCCTTCCCTGGAAGAGTGGCCAGGTGATGGGGGAAAGATACACAAGAGACCTATGGCAGTGGATACTTATTGCAGGCAAGTTTCATAGAAATGTCTATTTTAATAAATGATGTGGTGAGAGGGTGAATATCTGTTAAACTCATCCTCATTCTGTCCTACCTTTGTTTCTTGTGCATACCACTATTACTGGGCTTACCATGTTGTATCATTAGTTAATTTTGATGTCTGTCTCCTCTAAACTGTATCTCCTTGACGACTTGATCCAGGTTTTATTCCTGACTTTGATGAGTGCTTACTTTGTGTTTGCTGAAATGAATAAATGAGTAAATATGTGAATGAATGAATAAATGAAAAAATGGATATGTAAGGCAGTGATATGAAAGAAAGGTCCGACTTATTCTGTGTCATCCCAGAGTGCAAAACCAGTGTATTGGATAGAAATATCAACAATGCAGATTTGGGTTCAATTTTAAAAAAGAAACTTCTGAAAATTAGAAGTGTGAGAGAAATTGGTTGAGCTTTGCTGGGAGAAGTAAAATTGAACCAGAATTATTCAAACAGTCTAATAAACCATTTGATGTACAAAATATATAAACAAGACTGTTTATAGATAAATTCCAACAGCCATAAATGTATGAAAAATTTGTTCAGCCTCACTGGGATTCAGGGGAAATTAAAATTGCAGTAGCATGCCATTACAAACCCATCTATTGACACACATTTTAAAATGTGATTATATAAACTGTGGCCAAAAGATGTGGTGTTTTAAATTGTTATAACCACTTTAGAAAGATCTAATTTATTCCAAGATAGGCATACTCTACAATTGAGCAATTCTGGTTCTCAGCATCCATTCTAGATTTTTTTTTTTAATGGGATATCCTAGTTCATAAACAATGAGACCTACACAAGGATATTCCTTGCAGCATAATTTAAAATAGCTAAAAATGGCAGAAGTGGGGTGGATCCAGCTATTTATTTGTAAGAGAATAGACAAATCCATGACCATTTATACACTGCAGTTAAAATGAGTGAATTGTATCATTGCAGTTAAAATGAATGGATTGTATCTACATTATGATAAATGAAAAAAACAAGTTACAAAGGATAGACAGGGCTAGATGCATTTTCTATAACTTTAATGATACCCCATACTATAGTATATGAAGACTGTGGATAGAAAACAAAAAGCATATATGCAAATGGCTTTCACTAACCTCAGAAATGAGGTGCCTCAAGGGAGAGGAGAGAAAGAGAAAGCATACAGAGTAGAACTTCAACCCTATCTGTATTTTTTTTTTCAAGAAAGAAATCTTAGTACATGTAGCAAAATATCAATGGCTCTTCCAGAGGGATATTGGAGACATTGGTGTCTATTATGTTATTGCCTGAGCTTCTTGGAATCTGATATGTAGTAATTCTTAAAAACTGAGGGATACCAATTATCATGGTTGTTGATAGGGGCGGGGGGGATAAAAGATTGTTCACTCTGTCCTCAGAGCCAGTTCTCATCTCTCTCTTCTGTAATCAGATGTACCAGAGTGTCCAGGAACTTTTTCTCTAAAGATGGGGAAAAGAAGGTAGACCAGTGGTTCAAGTTCCTTGGTCATTATCCAGCCAAGCCTTTTAAGACACTCTTACAGGCTTCTTGTTGAGATTCCTTCTTCCTGACAGTAGACGGTGTGTGTTCATTAGTGAGAACACCCACTAAGTTCCAGAAAGGAAATGTGGGTCAGAGAAAAAGTGACAGATGGAGAGCGATGAGATGCTCAAGCTGTAGTGGACACTCAAGTCTGCTGCTTTTCTGATGTCAGCCCATTTACCCCTACATTGGCAGCCGGGTGAACCCTGCTACCCATGCTTTCTAGCTCACAGTGCTTTCCCCACATGCATTATCCCAAGAGATATTCACAATACCTGGGAGGTAAATAGAGTTAGCCTGGTTTTTAGAGGTGAGGGGGCAAAGGTTCAACAAATTGAAACCAAGATTTCACAGGTAATAAAAGGACATCTAGACTCAAGCTAAAGTTTTCTGACACTGAATATTGCTCTCCGTTTATACTACCTTTCAATTTCTGTGCTAAGCACCTTGTTCATTTAGTACGTCATGTTATATCCTTACCTGCATCCAACACGGTTTTGAGGTACTGAACGGCATACATAAAACATTTTCATGAGAATGGAAGTGGGGCTGGAGTTTGGGGAGTGAGGAGCAGAGAGAATGAAAGTAAATATACCAAAACCTAGGCTAAAATGATTAATTTAGTATTGAATTCGTGTGTGCTTCCTGACACAGGTGAGACATGACAGGATATATGGTTTTATTATCTGATAAAGGGAATATTGCCAGAGTGCCAGGAGAGACATGTTTCCTTGGACCTTAATTATGAATATAAAATGGATAGATCATATAAATTGTTATTCAGGAAACTGGTATAATTACAAGTATATTTCCATTTTCCATGCTCTTCTCACTGACAGAGTGCTGTTTGGTTGATTATTTGCTTTTTAAATTGAGATTAACATATAAATGCACAAATTTTAATTGTACAGATTAATTTTACACATGTATATGCCACATAACTATCACACCAATCAAAATATGGAACATTTTTATCACTCCAGAGGTTCACCCCCACCCCTTCCCAGTCAATTACCAACACCCTTTACCCCCACCCAACAGAGGAAACAAATATTCTGACCTTTATAACTATGAACATGTTTTACATGTTTTTAAACTTCATATAAATAACATCATGCAGAATGTACTCTTTGGGTCTGGCTTCTTTCACTCTACAATCTGAGACTCACCTATGTTGTTCAAGGTAGGAATTGTTCATTCTTTCAATGTGGAGTATGTATGCCATTGTATGAATGTACAAAAATGTATTTCTCCATTCTTGTGTCAATAGACATGTGGGTTGTTCAGTCTTTGGCTACGATAAATAAAGCTGATGTAAATATTCTCGTACATGTGTTTTAAGTAGACGTGAACTAATATTTTTGCATATATACGTATGAGTGAAATTGTCATAGAGTAGACGAAATTTGTAGTTTTTATTAACTTTAGAAGGTAAGGACAAACACATTTCCAAAGTGGCTGTGCTAATTTATATTACCACCAGCAGTATATGAGAATGCCAGTTTCACCACATTCCTGCCAATACTTGCTATTATCCATTGTGTTAATTTTAGCCATTCTGGTGGTGGCAGTGGTATTTCATTGGGGTTTAAATTTGAGTAATGTTGAGCAAGTTTTTATATGCTTACTGGCCATTTGGATATTCTCCTTTATCAAGGGTCTATCAAGTCTCTTGTCCATAAATGAACAAAAGACTTCGTCTTTTCCCTATTAATTTTTAAAGTATTTCTGGATACTGTATGAGTATATTTTGGATACAATATATTCTAAATTCAATAATTTTGCCTGGATGTATGTATCTTCTCCCAACTCATGAATTACATTTTCACTCTTTTAATGATACCTTTAGGTGAACAGAAGTTCTTAATTTTAAAGAAGTCCAATTAATTGTTTCCCCTAGTGTCCTGCTAGTGAAGCCTTTGCTTACTCCAGTTTCCTGACGATACATTCCTATGTACTCTTCTAGAAACTTTATTGTTCACTGTGACATAATTTTAAGGACATAATATTTTTTTTTTTGCTTTATACATTTAAGTTTTTAAAATTATACTTTAAGTTCTGGGTTACATGTGCAGAACATGCAGTTTTGTTACATAGGTATACATGTGCCATGGTGGTTTGCTGCACCCATCAACTCGTCCCCTACATTAGGTATTTCTCCTAATGTTATCCCTCCCCTAGTTCCCCACCCTCTACGGGCTCCAGTGTATGATGTTCCCCCCTCCCGTGTCCATGTGTTGTTATTGTTCAACTCCCACTTATGAGTAAAAGCATGCAGTGTTTGGTTTTCTGATCTTGTGATAGTTTGCTGAGAATGATGGTTTCCAGCTTCATCCATGTCCCTGCAAAGGACATGAACTTATCTTAAGGACATAATCTTTAGAGTTGAATCTTACTTTCAGGCCCCAACTTTCCAACTTACCAGATGAATGATGCTGATCAAGTAACTTTGAACTTCAGTGTCCTCATGTGTAAATAAGGTAAAACCTACCTAATAAATTTCTAGTAAGAATGAAACAAGATATACGTGTAAAACATCTAGCACAGAGGAGACTCTCAGAAAATTTAATTATTACCCTCTTTTCCATTCTACCGCATGAAAGCTAGCAATACTTAGGAGCACTGGTCTCTTGCACTCAAAATATTAATAAATTAAACATTTATTTATACTAGCATCTTCTCTTAGGGGCACAATGAAAACACAAAAGTAAGGTTCTCTTAGTTGAAGAGACAATGACAAGAGAGGAGTGAAATGACAACACAAAAGTTAGGTAATGATTAAAAACCCCACAGGGAAGTAAAGGATAAATTGCTAAATAGGTGAACATTGTCATAAACATTTAGAGAGGAAGAGTTGTTTCAATTCACAGCAACACAGGAGATTTTCCATGGGTTGGTGATGGTTTTGGTCAGGATGTAAATAGCATTTGTACAGAGAGGGAACAACCTCAGATGAGGTCTGTGGATGTGAGCATTGCATTTATAGGGGACACTTTTCTAGTTGGCTGGAGCGAAAGATTTGCTTAGATGAAGATGGGGAGATAATTCTATTAGTTAGTTAATTCATTAAGTCAACAAATTAGTATATTAAGCAGCTAGTATGTGCCCATCTGTATGTTGCTTGGTTTTCCCAACTATGTGCCCTCATTTACTTCCTTGATACATGTATATGTATGTATGTATCTACATGTACATACATGAACAGTAAGTCCTCACTTAACATTACCGGTAGATTCTTGGAAACTGACTTTAAGTGAAAAAACATATAAACAAAACCATTTTTTTCCTCATCAACATTATAAAAATGACATTGAATGAAATGACATTATTGAAGGGCCTACTATACATTGTTTTGCTTAAAGCTCCAGTTTCCAAGAACCTATTAACAACATTAAGTGAGGACTTACATAGACAAATTATTTTACCTTTTATTTTTTACAGAGAATAAATAGAAATCAAAGGCCATATTATCTTACCGAAGCTAAGGAAAAAGCAGCTTCAGAAGATGAGCTCCATGGTGCTCAATCCTCAGAGAGCAAGCACAGTAAGGACTGGGTGAAGGACATTGGGTCTACAACATTAGAAAACCCTATCAAGGATACATTTATTTTGTCTTAGGAATGAAGATCAGGTTGCAGGAAGTTAAAGAGCTGGTAGGAAAGGAATGGAGGTGGGAAGGTTGGAGGACTGGTTGCTCTGCTGCCTTTATATACCTGTGGGTTAGGTCAGTTTACATCTTAGGCCATGGATTTCCCAGCCTATAGATTAGGAAGAATAGCCTTTATCACAGAGAAGGTACACTCTGCAAGCATGTCCACGTACCAAGAAGGGTGTTACTCCAGGGTCCAAGGGGACTCGTTACCAAACAGCCATCTTCCGTTTTCTGTGATTAGATGGCCTTTGGACAAAATTCTTCCGTGAGCCTCAGTTTCCTGATTTATAAGAAAAGTTTTTGGTTTTATCTTAAAAAGTTTTTTCCTCCTCTTAGGATTGCTGAATGGCTTGAATTAAATAGTGTATATAAAGTAACAAATACTAGTGCCAGAAAAAGTAAATGCTATATTAGTCCCCTTCCCTTCTAAGAAAAAATTCCGTGGACAAGAAAGAAGGACTGTGGTACAGGGAATAAGAGAGAGATAGACCCTGAGAAAAAGACAAACAGAGACACTCATAGAAATGCACACAAAGAGCAAGAAACAAAGGAGAGAGTCAGAAGGAGACAGGGACAGATACAGAGACAGACAGGCAGAGAAAGAGAGACAGAGAAAGAGAGGGTTTTTTTTAACTTGTCCCTCCCACAGAAAGATGTATCAGTATGTAAAAGTTTGCATAGTGATTTAGAAGCCCAGGTATGTGAAGAGCATAGGCAGCATATACCTTTCAAAGGTAATACTTATCCCATTTTACACATGACTTACAAAACCTCACTGGCTATGCAGAAAGCAGGTCTTTCCAGGGCACATTTATTTCATTGTGCAGTCCTCTTATGAAGTCCTCTTAGGAAAGCCTGCATCATGGAGCTGGTTCCCTAAAGTGTTTGCAATTTCTTGCTAAATTGAATTCTGGCATATACAGCGAGGTTCCCCCCACAGCAGTGTTCATTGTCTTGTACAACTGCAAATCGAAGTCGAGTCCAAAGTGTCACCAAGTTCCCTGAGCTTAGAGCTTGAAGTAACACTCCAGGCTGTCCTCATCATTAATCACCCTTAGGGTGGTTTCTCTGATTTAACATGTATCTTTTATGCATGAGCAAAATGAGTAACTGAGAATGAGGGGACATTATTTAGCCAGCAGCACAGTAGCCAGTGTGCGGGAGTGAGAAATTATGCTCAGAAACGGTCAATGTCCTTTGGGTTTTCTTGCTCCCATCTATAGCACTGAAAATGAAATATTAATGTTGGGAAAACTAATTATTGTTACCGCTGAAAAGATTTTGTTAGGGTCCTCAGTGAAATCGGGGTCACTGGTTCTGGGAAGCTCGGCACACACTGGGAGCTTTTGCCTTTTAAAAAATTTTTGTACCATTTTTATCCTAATCATAAAAAATACACATTACAACAAGAAGTTGGAAAATATTGGTTAGAAAATTCACTTCACTTCATCATCATAAGATTTGAAAATAACCTCACTTAACATTTGGTTGTATTTTCTTCCAGATTTATTTTTCCTTCTCAAAATTAAGATCGTATTTTATAGACATTTTTATACCCTGATTTTTTTTCAGATAGTATTTTTTGGTGAGGACTTTTCTGTCTTTACATAATTTTCAAAAAACATTATTTAATATTTCTTAGTGTGAGTGTTCCATGGTATATTTAGCTAATGCTGTATTGTTCAAAATCCCGTTATTTGTAAGTTGATTAATAAGAGTGTGTAGTCAGCAGCTATTCACATAAATCTTTATCTTCCTTGGCTCATGGCAACTCCCCTGGGGGATCCACTTATCTTTCCTTTAAAGAAGCCCAGATCATCAGATAATCTACATAGATCTGTAACCCAGTTTTACACCATGTTCCAGTTCATCTCACACAGGGGTGTGGGCAGAATTTAATTTCTCTGAATGTTCTGTGAGAGTTAGGCTGCTGGTCTTCCTAGAATGCATAAAAAACCCTTAGGTTTAGGACAAAGAGGAACCTGCATTAACTTAAAGATGCTTTATTTACAGAAAAAAAATAGTTATATTTTATTCACCTATTTTTAAATGTTCATTTTACATTTAACTTTTAAATCTATCCAGGATGTATATTGTGACAAATATAACAATTTTTGTTACAGTTAGCCAGTTTTCTTAGTAATTGTTAAACAGCCCACTTCTTTGCTGTAGATTTTGATATTTACACTGTTATATAAAAATATGCTAGGGAATATTTCAGCATCATCAATGATATTTCATTGACCTGTCAATTACTTGTCAATACCTCATCATATTAGTTATTACAACTTTATAAAGTTTTGAAATCTCCACAAGTAAGTCCCTAGAATTTTCTTTTTTAAAAATCTTGTTTGTTCTTCCATGTAATTTTGGAAACGGTTTAAGTTACTGAAGAATCCCTTAATGTTACTGAATTAGGGTTTCATTAAAACTACACCTATCTAAGAATTGATGCCTATTTGGCCTATCACTTTTGAACTATAAAGATTCTCACTGATCTCTATCTTACTGATTTATCTATCTTACTCTTCCCTTCTGAGGTTGTTTTTTTCTAGCTAATTTTTAAAAACACATGTTTAAGGTTATCTAATAATTTGTTTGTTTACAACTATACCTGTTTTTCCTTGCCTATTTTAAATCATGGCTTCTTTTAAGCATACTGAAAAAACTACTGAGACTATGTGGAATACTAATAACCCATCATTCTAAAATAATAAATATTAACATTTTGCCATATTTGCTTCTGATATTTTAAAATAAATAAAATTTGTAGTAATCTGTGTAACCTTTCCCAATTCTATTCCCCATTCTCTCCCTTCCTCTCAAGATAGAGAACCAATTTTTCAAAGTTAGTATGTATCCATGGTTTTAACTTTACCACATATGCATGCATGCATGAAATTTATAGTTTTATTTTGAGAGTTTTAAAATATGCATATTATAAATGTCATATAAAATATATATACATTTCATATTATCAGTGTTCAAGTAAACCTTATTTAATTGTTCTATTGCTTACTATCTACTGCTGTTAATCTCTTACAGTGCCTAATTTGTAAATCAAACTTTATCATAAGTATGTATGTATAGAGGGGGAAAAACCAGTGTAAATAGTCACAAACTATCTGAGACTTCAGGCATCCACTGAAGTTCTTGGAACACAATCCCCCACAGAGAAGGCAAGAATACTGTAACACTAAAGAGAGTTGTTGTGAATTTAATGAGTCAATACATATATAAAATGTTTAGAACAGTGCCTTCCCATAAAAGCTATTTAAATGTTAGCTATTATCATTTCTTCTCTTGGCTAACTTTTGGCTGCTAAGAACACCTTGGAATCCAACTCAAGTCCAAGACCTAATGCCAGCCCACCCTTGGTCTCTGTGGTGACACTTTCACACATTGTACACTCACCAAGACCAGCATCTTTTCATTGAACACCATAGTACATGTACACAGTGACACAAAAACTCAGTTAAGGTCAATACTGGTGTATTTCTTGCACAGTTCTGTAATCTTCCTATCTTTTTGACCTTGAAAATTAGAGCACAACATTTGCATCGGCAGCATGTGGAGCCTTTTCCGTGTCTGGTTTTGCCTAGCTTTTGAAATTCATGATTACATGATCCTGCGTGTTCCAAAAGAAGTGAAATTGTAGCACTGTAGAGCATTAGCCTAATGATGGAATTGCTTACTTTCTAAACAAAACATAATCCGAGAAATCTGGCTATCATGATAAAAGTATTTTATTGACAGATTTATATATGATCTATAGTGTATTTTTCACTTTTGTGCTTGGTGATTTTTTTCTTTTGAAAGTTAAGGATGCTGTGGCTCTTACTAATGGCATCTGCCTCACCCGTGATTTTAAAAAGCGTAAGGGTTTTCTTCTTTTCTTTTCTTGCTTTTGTAATCATATGCTGGCATGCAACATTTATAACAAAAAATACGGTGTTCTTGGCATTCCCAGAAATTTGAGAAAACTATTGTTTGAGAGGAAAAAATGTCTATTTTGAAGTACATTTGCCTTTGTTCCTTGAAAGATTAACTTTTAGAGTGGGATCTCAGGGAAAGCAGGTTCCTATTGGTTCTCTCTTTTCATTCGTAATAATCTCTTTGATGTATAAAGTGAGTAGACCTTGAGGGTACGTGGTAGACTGCTGGAGGTGGATAATGGAAGAACAAAAGGTGCTTACTGTAACTTGTGACCCAGGAACATGCCAAACTGTTCTTCCACTCAATTTTCCTAGACAAGGTGCCCATCCTCCTCTAGGGTCACTTTTCTATATGCCAACAAGACAGAATCTCATTGTTACACGTTTCTTTGGTAGAATGACTGCATGTGATATTAAAAAACTTTGGAGTTTACTTAACTAATTATCCTAAATAACTGAATTCAGATGTTCTGTTTAGCTGACAACTAATTCTTCCTTTTATAACTTTTTTAATTCAAGGGTACATGGGCAGGTTTGTTACATAGGTAAACTTGTGTCATGGGGGCTTGTAGTACAGATTATTTCATCACCCAGGTGTTAAGCCTAGAGCCCGTTTGTTGTTTTTCCTGATCCTTTCCCTTTTCCCCACCCTCCATCCTCCAATAGGCCCCAGTGTGTGTTGTTCCCCTCTATGTGTTCATGTGCTCTCATCATTTAGCTCCCCCTTGTGAAAACATGGTATTTGGTGTTCTGGTCCTGTGTTAGTTTACTAAGGATAATGACCTTCAGCTCCTTTTAAAATCCTTTTGTATGTAGTTGATAGAGCAGCAATTTGGTCACCAGAAGCCCTCATAGTGTTGGCTCCTACCATTAACTCTTCTGAGTTTTTATTCCTCTAGGACTCTGTTTCCCCATCTGATAAATAAGGGGGGCATAAAACACTGTCTTAAATCTCCCTTTCACATGTATAATTCTATGTTGTATTTTCATTTTTCTACTCATACTGGCTCATAATTAGGAGAAAATAAATAATTTCTGTATAAGATAATTATAACTTATTATATTCAATATTTTGTAATACAACTCATTCTGGCAGCTATTCTCACTGTATAGAACAGAATTGAAGACAGCATAGGGAGTCATGTTGAATATTTGCTGTTGAAGAAAAGTTATTCAGGGAAGAGGGAACCGTTCTCCATACCTTCTACCACTCAGCCTTTAATTCCTCTAATAAGCTTATTTTCTTGACATTTGCCTCTTTTTATCTAGCATTTAAATACAAGGAAAGGGGCCAGGTGTGGTGGCTCACATCTGTTATCCCAGCACTTTGGGAGGCCAAGGCGGGAGGATCACCTGAGGTGAGGAGTTTGAGACCAGTCTGGCCAACATGGCAAAACTCTGTCTCTACTAAAAATATGAAAAATTAGCCGGGTGTGGTGGCATATGCCTGTAATCCCAGCTACTCAGAAGTCTGAGGCATGAGAATCACTTGAATCCAGGAGGCAGAGGTTGCAGTGAGATGAGATCACGCCACTGCCCTCAAGCCTGGGCAACAAAGCAAGACTTTGTCTCAAAAATAAATAATTAATTAATTAAATACAAGGAAAGGTATCTGGGTCATCAGGTTTCTAGTAATTGTGTCTTCTGTAGCCAGTTGAGTTGTTTGTATTGACTTATTGGCTGGCAAATGGTGAGTAAGAAAGCAAGTGAAAGAGGTAGGTTGCAGGAGGATTGAGAGAAGGTGCACATTCTTGATTTCATTTAGACAGCAAACATACAAGACAAAATATGTGTCAATATGTGGATGATCTGGTAGAAACCTAAGTTCCCTACAGGCAGAGTCTTCAAAATGGCTAAAGCTGCATGTGGCAAAGACTGCTAAGTGTAGAGATGTTACATAATTTATCATCTAAACTGGAACATCTTTGAGACCCCACTTTATAATAATATTGGGACAACAAATGCAAATAGAATATTCTAGGCAAATTAGAAGTTATAACCACTCTGGCTGCATGTTCTCCAAAACATATTTACTCCTCTTCTTGGTCCATCTCAAGAGGGTGGAAAACTTTCAAATTCTCTTCAGTATCATTGTGGTGTGTGAGGGATTCTATAAGACTTCCCTCAGTTCTATCCAATCCAACACCACTGTGCAGTCCACAGCTGTACTACATTTCTCTAGCCTCCTTTTACATTTAGTTGTATTGAAGAGGCTAAGTTCTAGTCAATGAAATGTGGGCATAAGTAGTGAATATTATTTCTAGGTTTAAGCCAGGAAAACAACTTTTGAGAAATCCTCCCTGCTTTTTTCCATTCTGGCTTGACCTACACAGCATAGTGGCCTTTGAAGTCTCGTAGTGCAGATAGCAGAGCCACAGGATAGAAGAAACCTGGGTCCTGACTTGGAGAGCTATATGCAAATCAGGAAAACCAGTTTGAAAATTTATATGTATGAGAAATAAACTTGTACTACGTCATTGAAATTCTAGAGTTTGCCAATTATTTCAGGTAAACTAGCATTGTCAACACTATCATTATCTTCATTTGTATATTACATACAGTTTAACCTAGAATATATTAAAGATATCCCTTTATTTCTCATTGCACTGTAAACCACTCCAAAATAAAGACCTAGAATGAATATTCAAACATAATGAGTATGTTCTAAATACTAATATTTTCTGGATTTGATTGAATTGAATCATATCGAATTGGACTGAAATGAAATGAATTGTATACAATATGGTAAGAAACTTCAGAGATAATAAAGCTTTCTTTTATCTGGAAAAGCCATGGAAGGTTTCTAGAAGGTAGTGTTTGAGCAGACACTTGAAATGTTGGTTTGCTTTGGATATACAGTAAAGAATATGATACTCCAGTAAAAGTAAATAGTGTGAGCACATGGCAAACATCACCAAGAGCAGATAGTTCAGTCTGACTAGGATGTAGGGTCAGTCAGTGAGAAACAAATGTCTAAATTTACTTCAGCCCAAATACATTTACAGGGCACCTATTCTGATAGGAGGACAATCTCATGAAGAGGTGATTTAAGAAAAATATATATGTGATAAATAAATGTATAAAATAAATGCCATGAAAGCACAGAGAAAAGATGCCCAAAGGAGATAGGATGAGTTTTGGAAAACAGGTAAGTTAACCACACCATACAGTTTGTTGAAAGTTTCATTGGAACACTTGCACATTATTGTGTAACCAATAGGGATTCATTGAAGGGCTTTGTGGAGTGCCTTGAAAGATGATCAATCAGTTTGGACACGGCTTTGTAAATAGTTGGTAAATGAGCTTCGTAGGAAGACTCTGTGCATGTCTTTCACTGCCCCTCAAAAGTGAAAGATGACATGGACATGGTGTTGCTGTAAACAGGAAACGTAATCATGCAGGAGGTGTGAAGACCACAACGGGGAGTATGGATGGACACAGGAGTCCAGTTACTAGGCCACTATAATTGACCATTTAAGTAATTACTGAGGGCCTTTGTCTAGGATCTGTGTCTAGGTGGTAGAAATGTGAAGGAAAGAATGGATTAGAGTTATAGCAGAAGTAGAGTCAATGTTTTCACTCCATGGGTGTTGAAGGCAAGTGTGTATCAGCTAGGATTAGTTTCAGCTATAAGTGATGGATAAGTCTAAATAAGATGGGGAGATTTATTTACATCTTATAAATGTAGATCATGCAGGGATCCCAGCTCTTTCTATCTTGATGTTGAAAATAAGGCATTTGCATGATGGTTCATGATGGTTATTTGAAGTCTAGTTATCATGTCCCCATCCTAGCTTGCTGAAAGAGGTGAGGAGAGGCATAGCATTTTCTTTTAGCCCTTTCTGGAACTCTTATACATTTCCTAACATCTCATTGACCAGAACTTAGTCACATGTCCACACCTAGCTACAAAGGAGATAGGGCTACATAGTCTTTATTCTGTGATGTCTTACCAGACATCATGCAGGAAACATGTGGTCTTTGCTGGGACAAAGTCCAGGGAAAGCCCGATGCCCGGCAGGAAAGTAGGCAAAATGACCTATTAAGTCAATTTGCCATGGTGGGACATAAAGCCACATGCAAACCATAGAAAAAGGCCTGAGCAGATATATGTATATCATAGCTCTATGTATTTTTGTCCTCCATTCCGATTCTGATCCGCACAGCATTTGCTGAGCATGCACAATATGACAGGTGCTGTCACATACTTATAAGTGGTAGAGTCAGTGAATTATGACCTTATCTGGGCTTTCCACACAAGAAAACTTTAGCTTTCTAAACCAGAGTTTTCCTTGTTAAGGAAGAAGGAGAAATAAATATTGGGGGATTTAGTAGGACTATCTTTGCCACAGGCGCAGAAGACAGTTGTGATCATGAGGTCCTGGAAAATAGCAATATTCTAATTCGTAGGCTGCTGAAAAGCTTGCATGGAACTGGAATAAAAAATCCAGGTGGGGAATATAAATTTGAGAATCATTCTCATTGAAGTAGTAGCTGAGATAGGGATGGTCCTCAAATATCCTCAGATACAACTCTCCAGACAATTCAAGTTCCAAATTTTAGTTTGGTCTTGGTTATTTATATAATGAAAATTTAGTTTGGCTTGTGTGGAAAGCCCAGATATGGTCATGATTCACTGGCTCTACCACTTATAAGTTTGTGACAGCCCCTGCCGTATAGTGCATGCTCAGCAAATGCTGTGTGGATCAGAATCGAAATGAAGGACAAAAATATGTTGAGCTATGATATATCTAAAAAAATCTGCCCTGGCCTTTTTCTATGGTTTGCTTGTGGCTTTATGTCCCACCATGGCAAACTGACTTAATAGGTCATTTCACTTACTTTTCTACTGGACATTGGGCTGTCTCTGGGCTTTGTCCCAGCAAAGACCAATGTTTCCTGCATGAGTTCCCTGAATCAGTTGTTTTCCTGCTGCAGGTCTTATGTTCTGTTCCCCAAGTTTCTTCAGTGACTGTACTTTGACTCACAAATGGCGTGAATGTCCTCAGAGGCTCCTGAAGTCTTTTTTCTGTCAGGCAGGGCTATCTTTTTTCTTCCACAAGTTGGCTCATACTTTAGAGGAGTTTTCTTGGTAACTAAAAATAGACTGCCATTCAATCTAGCAATCACAGTATTGGGTATCTACTCTAAAAAAGAAATCATTACATCAAAAAGATAACTGCATTCATATGTTTATAGCAGTACTATTCACAATAGCAAAGACATGGAATCAACCTAAGTCTCTATCAATGGGTAAGTGGATAAAGAAAATGGGGTATATCCATACCATGGAATACTATTCAGCCATAAAAAAGAATGAAATCATGTCTTTTGCGGCAACATGGATGGAACTGAAAACCATTAGCTTAAGTGAAATAAATCTGAAACAGAAAGTCAAATATCACATATACTTATAAGTGAGAGCTATAAGCTATAATATATGTACACATGGAGATAGTGGAATAATGGACCTTGGAGACTTAGAAGGGTGGGAGAGTGAGGAGGATGAGGGATGGGAAATTCCTTAAGGAGTACAGTGTACCCTTTATGGTGAGGGTTACACTAAAAGCCTGGACTTCACCACTAAGCAATATATCTGTATTTAAAAAAAAAAACAAAACAAAACTGCATTTGTACTTTTTAAATTTATACAAATATTTTTTAAAAAGAGAAATAATTTGCCCAAAGTGACACAATTAGTAGTAAATTTGTGATTTAACTACAGGGTGCCATGTATTTTCCATCATTTCACACTGCCTCCCAAAACAACCATTCTGCTTGATTCCTTTCTTTTCGTTGCATTTAGCCTTGCTGAATTCAAGCTTAAGAGAGATACAAGGAGATTTTAGTCTCATTCAGAGATTTTAGCTGTGATAGAAAATTTTATGTGACATGAGATTAATCCCACAATTGGCCCATTGATTTTAGGAATTACCAATAGTTTCTTTCCAATTGTAGTTTAAAAATGGATTTATTACATCAGTATGCTCCTAGCATTCTGAATACAGCATATACACATTTTCCTTATGGCTGTGATTTATGGGAGGCTGCATGAACCTGGGCATGGACTTGAACTCTTTTGATCTGAAGTTTCATCCATCTGTTTAAAAACATAAATACACTCTACTACCAAAAGGAGCTACAATATTTACAGAGAATAAGTCTGTACCTGATTCCAAACAGATAAATAATAGTAAAAATATGGAATAGATTTCTATGAAATGTCCATCTCATGAGCTCATGACAGAACAGATTCATCCATTAGATAGAGTAGTGATGCTTCTTAAGTTGCCTGTTTGTCAGAAGTCAAAATTATATTTAAATGGTTAATGTTATTTTATTATGTATTTGTCCTGAAAGTACCCCCAGAATTTTCCTTTCAGAAATAATAATCTATACTTTTGTGGCAATGCAGATTGTTATAACATTTTTTACAAAGTAACTTGACATATATACTTCTGTCCCTTGACTCTGATTTTGGCTCACTGTGCTAAAGAAAGGTCTAAAAGAGGATAAGCAAGGGAAGCTTTGAATCTGAAAAGGTTAAGTGCAGTATTCAAACAAGTAGATAACCAATAGGGAAGGCATAATTGGTAAATTATGGCATATCTACTAAAAGAACTATTATCTGCACATTAAAAATAAGAATGAAAAAAACAAGACGTAATGTTTGTGAAAGAAGCAAAAAAAATTATAGCTATCCTCTTAAAATTACAGAGATTAGAGGTAATCTTTTTGTCCCTTTTCTTTTGTGTTCCACTATTATTGTTTGAATTATACTCTTCTTTGAATTCTAAGGACCTTTTATCATTAAACTTATTCCAAGGAAATAATAGAGGGTAGTCATCAGAGTGAATATTTCTGTAAAACTTGTCAATAACATTTATAAATGGAGGTTCACATGTCATTCTCCTTTTCCTAGATTTATTAAGCAAATATTTGTTAAACACTGTGCCAGCATACCCCTATGATATGTGTTGCATTATGGAAGACAAAGCACAACATTTTTACCCTTGAGACAGTTTTAATTTAGTCAGGGAGAGAGGAGTAATAGCAAAATATACAATAAAAATATACAAAGAAAGTGTTGGCAGCCATGAGGAGACTAAAGAGACATAGCAAGTAAATGTAACATGGGATACTGCACGAGGTCCTAGGGCAAAAAAAGGACATCATGTGAAAAATGTAAGAAATCTGAATAAAGTGTGGACTTTAGTTAATAATAATGTATCAGTATTAGTTCACTAATTGTGACAAACATACCATATTCAGCATAGAATGTTAACAATCAGGGAACCTGGGTATGAAGTATATAATGAGAACTCTGTATTATCTTTGTAGTTGTTCTATAGATACAAATTTCTATAAAATAAAGAGTGTGTGTGTGTATATATATATAGAGAGAGAGAGGAGAGAGAAAGACAAAAAGATAGAGTGGGAGAGACAGAAACGACACTGGGCTATTTTCTCTTCTTCTTAACTTTAGTGGCCTCTTCCTTTTAGTCTCATTTTGCACTTGTATCCTCTATTCAACCTTAAAATATTGAATATCCTGGAGTCTATTCAGTGTCCCTTCTGGTTCCTTTCTTCACAGTTCTCACAATCTTGGTGACCTCTCTTAGACTCACGGATTTAAATATTATGTATATGTCGAAGAGCTGTAAACATACATCTCATCTTGACTTCTTCTCAGAACTCATATCCAATGGCCTATTTGATGTCTGTCTCCCCATAAATGCTTACTAGCTATCTCTAACAGAACTGTTTACTTTATGCTCCCAAACTACTCCTCCCTTAGTCTCCCTGGTCATCTCAGTAACTGTCAACATCAAGTTACTCAGACTAAAAAAGGGAGTTTTCCTTGGTGTATGGTCTTCAACTTCCCTCATCCAGTTCATTACCAAGTCCTATCCATGCTTCACCTAAATCTTATGATGTTCTATTTTCACCAGCACTGCCCTAGTTGAAGCCACCACCATCTTTCTCCTGGGCTGCTATCTACATTGTCCGGTTTCATTTTTAGCCTCTCTCTCCCCGGTATGTACTATTGTCACACCTATTGGCCACTTTTAGTTTTCTTAAAGAAGCCAAACTTATTTCTGCCAACTTTCAGTCTCTGAATCTACCTGAAATACTACCACTGTTGATCTTCATGAAGCCAGATTGTTTTCGTTATTTAAATCTCTGATTAAGTGTCATAATTTCAGAGACCATCACTGTCACACAATCTAATATGTTCTTCCAGTCACTTTACTACCTCACCCTCTATATTACAGAGTACTTTTCTCTGATTTTTCTTATATATTTGAATTCAGTTCTTTTTTCTGTCTCCCTCCCGGAGAATGTATTAGATTTATGCAAAAGTAATTGTGGTTTTGCCATTACTTAACAGCAAAAACCACAATTACTTTTGCACCCACCTAATAACTTCATGGAAAACAGGAACTTGTACCCTCGATGCTTAGAACACTTACTGACAATCATAGGTACTCACTAAATGTTTCTTGAATTAATAAGATTGATAAGTGAGGAATAGACACTAAAGTCCTGAAATTCAGGGAAGTGAGGGATTACAGTAGAGTTGGAATGATCAGTACACCTTTCTTGAAAGGAGTGGGAATTGGAGAGGCTTTGAAAATTAAGTAAGACCAGGTCAAGAAAAAGTAGACAAAGAGGGAATTTCAGGGGGGAAAAGTGCAGAGTGAAGGTGTGAAGAGAGTAATAAATGTGGTATACTTGGGGACAGCAGGAAGAATGACTCTTGTAAATATTATGAGAAATGATACTAAATGTGTGGTAAACCCATATTGCAGAAATTCTAGAATACTAGGCTGAGACTTAGCCATAATAGGGACTTTCCTCTTGTTGATTTTAAACTGTAGTTACCTTTGAGCTTCTCTCTCTCTCTCTCTTTTTTTTTTTTGGGGGGGGGTGCAGAAATGGAGTCTCGCTCTATTGCCCAGGCTGGAGCGCAGTGGTGTGATCTCGGCTCACTGCAAGCTCTGCCTCCCGGGTTCAAGCCATCCTCCTG
This sequence comes from Chlorocebus sabaeus, assembly GCF_047675955.1. Lineage (NCBI taxonomy): Eukaryota > Metazoa > Chordata > Mammalia > Primates > Cercopithecidae > Chlorocebus > Chlorocebus sabaeus. The sequence goes on from NC_132919.1 coordinate 46,355,525, forward strand.
CCTCAGCCTCCCAAGTAGCTGGGACTACAGGCGCCCACCACCACACACCTGGCTAATGTTTTTGTATTTTTAGTAGAGACGGAGTTTCACCGTGTTAACCAGGATGGTCTCAATCACCTGACCTCATGATCCGCCCGCCTAGGCCTCCCAAAGTGCTGGGATTAGAGGTGTGAGCCACCGCACCCAGCCTTGAGTTTCTTAACAATAGTATCATACTAAGCTTTTTAGGTGAAAGTAATACAGACTACCGACCATTAATATTTTTTTCTTATCTCCCAACACAAGTGTAATTTTGTCAGCTTGCTTAGGTCTGGTCCAACCTGCAAGGTGATTCTAGGTCATACCCATCTTCTCTGCTTGGAAATAGTCACTTTGTCACCCATTAGCCAGTTCAATTCTCGATGATCTGAGTGTCCTAAAGTTTTTATGGTAAGTGGGGGTGTCACATAGGGTGGAGAGATAGAAATGAGTTTCACCCTGTCTGGAAAATTCAGGAAAAGCAAAGAATGACAGAGATGTAAATAGTTCCAGGTATGACACATTTTCCCCTTTGCTTTTAAATGAAACACATTGTGCTAAATAAAAGTGGGTTTGCTGAGAGGCTTTGATTTCCCTAGGCAAAGTGTCAGCTCCTGGTGCTCTTCCATCTGTCAAGCACGTGTGGGCCTGTCAACCAAGTTGAAACCACTTTTGTCCACATTCTCACTGACCACAAATACAGGCGTCACACCCACAAGTCTTTGGATATAGACTGAAACCTCCCAAGGATTGTGTGAGCTGGACTGCAGGTTGGTATAATATACAACTTCACTACCACATTTATCAGGCATTCACCCAATATTTTTCTGGCACTTATTATGTACTAAGCTTTTGCATAAGTAATGGATTTTTTTTTTTTTTTTTTTTTTTTTTTTGAGACGGAGTCTCGCTCTGTCACCCAGGCTGGAGTGCAGTGGCACGAACTCTGCTCACTGCAACCTCCCTCTCGTGGGTTGAAGCAATTCTCCTGCCTCAGCCTCCCATGTAACTGGGATTACAGGCATGGGCTACCACACCCTGCTAATTTTTGTTTTTGTTTTTGTTTTTGAGATGGAGTCTCACTCTGTCGCCCAAGCTGGAGTGCAGTAGCATAATCTCAGCTCACTGCAAGCCCCGCCTCCTGCGTTCACACCATTCTCCTGCCTCAGCCTTCTGCGTAGCTGGGACTACAGGTGCCTGCCACCACGCCTGGCTAATTTTTTATATCTTTAGTAGAGACGGGGTTTCACTGTGTTAGTCAGGATGGTCTCGATCCCCTGACCTCGTGATCCGCCTGCCTCAGCTTCCCAAAGTGCTGGGATTACAGGCATGAGCCACCGCGCCTTGCCAAATAATGGAATTTTAAAATAAAATATATTCTCTGACCTCAGGAAGGTTACGGGTAGGTGGAAAAGAATGATATGGAAACCGATAGTGTGGGGCACTATCTAAATGTTAGAATGTAGGACCACACATAATACAGAGAGTGCACAGAAGAAAAATACCTTCTGGGTGTTGTAAAAGTCAAGCACTTGAGGAAGGGCATTATCCCCGTTGGTCCAGTGAGTGCCATGCAGCTCAATGGGGCTGTCATTTTTGGTTCTTCTGATGATCCACACACTTCTCAATGTTCCTGCTTCCCACTTAAAACACCGAGTTGGCCATTCAAGGAAAGACAGTGATGTCATGGATATGCATCCAATGTTAGAAGTACTTTTTTACCTTCCAACTTATGGTGTTTCCTGGTTAATAGACTTGGTACCTTCCTCCTTGAATTACCTTCTCCAGTGGAGAAATGCAGTTTCTGAGGGAAACAACTATTCAGGGCTTCTACAATTACATTCAAATGAGGTAACCACAGCAGCGTATATACTCTGCCTCTCCTCTATATCTGGCTCCATCTTTGCTAGTTGTAGACCACTTGGCACAGGTATAGCTTGGAAGCTCATTTTTTGCAATGTGTGTGCTTATGGTTTGGTACGTTTTGACTGATGGTGAAGTTTTATTAAGCAATGTCCCTTCCCTGACTGCATCCCTTTGTGAGGGCTCCTCTGTTCCCTGTTGCACCATTTCCTTCCCCACCTCAACTGTGCTGTCTCAGATGTTGCTTTTAAGTCTTGTTTCCCACCAGGTCAAGGACCACTGTAATTTCCAAATGGAGGTATTTCGCAGTTACGTTATCTCTGAACCTAAGTTAGTTAAATTAGTTGACTTGGAGCAGTAAGCTCTGTTAATGATAGGGATTTACTTACAGTCCAGATTGCGTCATCTTTGGGAAGTTTTAGTCTGGATCCAAAGACTTGTTGGTGTGATGCCTGTATTTGTGGTCAGTGGGAATAGGAACATAATTTTTTCAGTTGGTTGGCAGGCCCATACTTGCTTGAGAGAGTTTATGGACTTGTGGGAATAATAAAAGGGGATTAAGATATTGTTCAGGTCTTTATTGACTGGTTTCAAAAACCCAACATGGGATCGGGCACGGTGGCTCATGCCTGTAATCCCAGCACTTTGGGAGGCCGAGGTAGGTGGATCACAAGGTCAGGAGATCGAGACCATCCTGGCTAACACCGTGAAACTCCGTCTCTACTAAAAATACAAAAAATTAGCCGGGCAAGGTGGCAGGCATCTGTGGTCCCAGCTACTTGGGAGGCTGAGACAGGAGAATGGCATGAACCAGGAGGCCGAGCTTGCAGTGAACCGAGATCGCACCACTGCACTCCAGCCTGGGCGACAGAGCAAGACTCTGTCTCAAAAAAAAAAAAAAAAAAAAAAAACCAAAATGGGTTGTGGGTCTTGTTTATATAAGGCTCCACTAACTTTGGTGGTTTAGCCCAATGGAAATCAGGTGGAGAGAGGGAAATAATTTTATGTAGATGCTGGTGACCAGTTTCAGATCTGGAAAAGATTTAGTATGACACATAGCTTCTACAGTACATATTGATTAGATACCAGGTACATGTAATCAGAAACCCATATATTTCAACATTCTGACTTTTTTGTAAAGTAGCTCACTTCTAAACATTTAAGTAAGAGAACTGGATAACAAAAATCTTTTAGATCCAAGACAGGACTGAGCAAACTATGGCCTACAGATCAAATCCAGCTCTCTGTTTTTGTAAATAAAATTGTACTGGCACACAGCTACACCCCTGCATATTGTATACGGCTGCTTTTGTGCTACAATGGCAAATTGAGTAGTTGGCACAGAAATAGTATTGGCTTCAAAGCATAAAATATGTATTATGTTGCCCTTTATAGAAAAAATTTGCTGACCTCTGTTTTAAGATCCCAGCCTCTTATAAGTGAGATCCCTTCTCTGTGCAAGAAGGGATCACCAGAAGCCTCTGTTCCTTCCAGAAACTTGAAAAACACTTTGCTGTTTCTTCATCCCCAATGATGGCTTCTTCAGCTATCCCATTCATTCTGAAGTAGAATTATGTAAGATAATTCTGCTCATTTGTATAAGAAGCCATTGGAGCAATGAACGTTGTCTCTCAAAATCCTGAGATTCAGAGTTTCCTTTTGAAACTCATCAGTTCTCAAACTGCCACAGTGAAAAATAAACCGAGGATAAAATTGAAATAGATTTTTCCTTGCTATGTATATCTTTCCTCTAGCAGTGATGACAATTTTTATTTTCAACACAATTTTTTTAATTAGACACCTGGATTTTTCCCAGGGGCTGGTTGCACATTAAAAATTCTGATCCATACCTAGGCAAAGAGGAGGAGAGAATGCTGTAAAAGCTCAGGCGGCTCTCTGTTCACCTGTTTGCTCTGAGGAATTCTCAATCAGCTCTTCACTCACTTCAAATCACATGTAAACAACAACAAGATGACTACCAAGGATCTGGTGGGAGGCGTTAAAATAGGAATCCTGTATTTCTCTAGGAGCTCTGTCTATAATAAACTCCTTGTAGTACTGTGGCAGAACTTTAAATGAGGTACCTTTTTAAATGTGCCATCCTGTCTTTCTAAATTGCCCAACAGTATGAGGCTAGACTGAGCATCCAAGGCCATTTGAAAACATTACATAAAACACCTTTATTTTCTTCAACTCTAGTCTGCAGCCATTATATTTTGTAATTGACAGACATCAAATGGGCTCTTCTGGCTGATTGATTTTTGGAGGGTGAATTTGGTTCTTCACGAGGCACATCAAAGACAGCTAACAGGAGCTCTGCAGTTCTACTGTTACAATAGGCTTTATTCAGATGGTCTGATTGTCTTATTACCTGCTAAAATCTTACATAGTTCTACTTCTGAACGGATGGGTTAGCTGAAGAAGCAATGATTGGAGATGAAGAAAGAGCAAAGTGTTTTGCAACTTTCTGGATGGAACAGAAGCTTTGGGTGATAATCTTGTCAGTTCTAATACTTTTACTTACACAGGGGCTTCTTTCTTCTTCCTTCCAAATAGATGTTTCTTAAATTGATATTTCAGTTCGACTGATAGGTTGTCCTTATAGGGGAGTGTAGAAGATGTGCACATGTAAGAAAGAGAGATAAAAAGAGGGACTAGGAATGCATCTAAATATCTGAGAACCTAGTCATCTTACTCAGGTTTTATTAGAGTTAGCTTTCCCTTTTTTGCCATCTTGACAACACGCATCTATGCTTTCTCTTTTTTTCCTTACTGCTTTATCCCTTGTAGAAATGAAAGTTTCTTAATGATATGGCCAAATGGCAGGAAAGAGTAGAAAAAATATTTGAACATATAATGCGGTGGCAAATGTATTTGGTAAGACACTGCAATTCAGATATATGGGGAAAGATGTATCTTTTGTCTACTTAGACAAAGCACTATCCTCTGATTAGTGTTCAACATGTTTCATTTTATCCTCTTTTAGCACACGTAAGTACTATAAATAGCACCTTTACGTCAGTGACTGTCAATAGGAATGTCACTGTTTCTGGGGGAATATTTTGGAAATAGGTGAGGGCACTTGAGATTGTTACAATGAAAGAGTGGCAATCAGCACCAACTAAAGGGGGACAGAGATGCAATGCTCTGCAACATATTAGATAGATAGAAACAATAATAAATTATCCCATGTCCCAACAGACATTCAAGTGAGTGGAAAAACTTTATTTGACCCTCCAGTGAAACTCCATTTTGCATATGCACACAAAGCATGTCTTACAAAGTTTTATTATACCTGGTTCTTTAGCAATGCAAAGATGTAAATCAAGAGAAGGTAGTACTTAATTGTGTTCTCATCTTTGCCAAGAGTTCACTATTTTGGAAAATCATGTACCATTGAGAGCAATGCCACTTGTGGATTCTGGAATCTCTAATAGAATACAAAGTTATTTGTGTCTGTGTCAATCAAGCATCCAACTTCTTCATTTTCTCTTCTAGTGCACCATGCCTGAGTATTTACATATTGAAATATGTAATATTTTGTTTTACATTATGTTCCTTGTATTCCCCCTTGTATTATAGTCAAAGCACTCTATTGATTATATTGATTATTTTTCTTTTTGAAATTGTGTATGTAAATTAGCACTCAACAAATTTTTTTAGTAAAGAGCCATGGAGGAAACATTTTAGGCTTTGTGGGCCAAATGGTCTCTGTCATAACTATTCCACTCTGCCATTGTAGTGAGAAAGCAACTCTAGAGAATATGTAAATAAATATGTGTGGCTATTTGGCAATAAAACATTATGGACACTGAAATTTGAATGTAATATAATTTTAACTTTTCAAAATATTTTTTTCAACTCATTTTTTTTTCTTTTTTTTTTTATTATACTTTAAGTTCTAGGGTATATGTGCATAACGTGCAGGCTTGTTACATATGTATACTTGTGCCATGTTGGTGTGCTGCACCCATCAACTCGTCAGCACCCATCAACTTGTTATTTACATCAGGTATAACTCCCAATGCAATCCTTCCCCCCTCCCTGCTCCCCGTGATAGGCCCCGGTGTGTGATGTTCCCCTTCCTGAGTCCAAGTGATCTCATTGTTCAGTTCCCACCTATGAGTGACAACATGTGGTGTTTGGTTTTCTGTTCTTGCGATAGTTTGCTGAGAATGATGGTTTCCAGCTGCATCCATGTCCCTACAAAGGACACAAACTCATCCTTTTTTATGGCTGCATAGTATTCCATGGTGTATATGTGCCACATTTCCTTAATCCAGTCTGTCACTAATGGACATTTGGGTTGATTCCAAGTCTTTGCTATTGTGAATAGTGCCACAATAAACATACGTGTGCATGTGTCTTTATAGCAGCATGATTTATAATCCTTTGGGTATATACCCAGTAATGGGATAGCTGGGTCATATGGTACTTCTAGTTCTAGATCCTTGAGGAATCGCCATACTGTTTTCCATAATGGTTGAACTAGTTTACAGTCCCACCAACAGTGTAAAATTGTTCCTATTTCTCCACATCCTCTCCAGCACCTGTTGTTTCCTGACTTTTTAATGATTTCCATTCTAACTGGTGTGAGATGGTATCTCATTGTGGTTTTGATTTGCATTTCTCTGATGGCCAGTGATGATGAGCATTTTTTTATGTGACTGTTGGCTGTATGAATGTCCTCTTTTGAGAAATGTCTGTTCATATCCTTTGCCCACTTTTTGATGGGGTTGTTTTTTTCTTGTAAATTTGTTTGAGTTCTTTGTAGGTTCTGGATATTAGCCCTTTGTCTGATGAGTAGATTGCAAAAATTTTCTCCCATTCTGTAGGTTACCTGTTCACTCCGATGGTAGTTTCTTTTGCTGTGCAGAAGCTCTTTAGTTTAATTAGATCCCATTTGTCAATTTTGGCTTTTGTTGCCGTTGCTTTTGGTGTTTTAGACATGAATTTCTTGCCCGTGCCTATGTCCTGAATGGTACTACCTAGGTTTTCTTCTAGGGTTTTTATGGTATTAGGTCTAACATTTAAGTCTCTAATCCATCTTGAATTAATTTTCGTATAAGGAGTGAGGAAAGGATCCAGTTTCAGCTTTCTACTTATGGCTAGCCAATTTTCCCAGCACCATTTATTAAATAAGGAATCTTTTCCCCATTTCTTGTTTTTCTCAGGTTTGTCAAAGATCAGATGGCTGTAGATGTGTGGTATTATTTCTGAGGATTCGGTTCTGTTCCATTGGTCTATATCTCTGTTTTGGTACCAGTACCATGCTGTTTTGGTTACTGTAGCCTTGTAGTATAGTTTGAAGTCAGGTAGCGTGATGCCTCCAGCTTTGTTCTTTTGACTTAGGATTGTCTTGGAGATGCGGGCTCTTTTTTGGTTCCATATGAACTTTAAAGCAGTTTTTTCCAATTCTGTGAAGAGACTCATTGGTAGCTTGATGGGGATGGCATTGAATCTATAAATTACCTTGGGCAGTATGGCCATTTTCACGATATTGATTCTTCCTATCCATGAGCATGGTATGTTCTTCCATTTGTTTATGTCCTCTTTTATTTCACTGAGCAGTGATTTTTAATTCTCCTTGAAGAGGTCCTTTACATCCCTTGTAAGTTGGATTCCTAGGTATTTTATTCTCTTTGAAGCAATTGTGAATGGAAGTTCATTCCTGATTTGGCTCTCTGTTTGTCTGTTACTGATGTATAAGAATGCTTGTGATTTTTGCACATTAATTTTGTATCCTGAGATTTTGCTGAAGTTGCTGATCAGCTTAAGGAGATTTTGGGCTGAGATGATAGGGTTTTCTAAATATACAATCATGTCATCTGCAAAGATGGACAATGTGACTTCTTCTTTTCCTAACTGAATACGCTTTATTTCTTTCTCTTGCTCAACTCATTTTTTTCAACCATTTAAAAATGTAAATTCATTTTTAGCTTTTGGGCAGTACAGAAATCAGGCAGTGGGCCATATTTGGCTAGTAGGCACTAGTTTTCCAATCTCTGTTCTACTATACCACACTCAAGCATTTTCACGTTGAAATATATATTATTATAAATTTCTTGTATTTTAATTTATATTATAGTTAAAACACTACATTAAATTTTTAAAGTGATGTGTAAATACTGTAAAAAAAATTTTTGTAAAACAATTAGATAAAAAGCTTAATGTAAAACAAAAATTGAGTGCTAAGTGGATATTTATTTGGGGTAATGAAACACATGCAAGAGAATGCAGCTTCCCCAATGACTGTCTCGTAGAATAAAGAGAGAAGCCTGGATTTATGGTTTAAATTGTTTGATGACAGTCAGCAATCCTGATTGGATAAAACTTGGTGTGAGTTTTTATAGAACTCTGAAGTTTTTGCCTGTGATAAGGAAAACCAGTCCTGGCTTATCTCTGATGCAAAGCTGTTACGTGATGTTTATAGTTCAAACTTTCAAGATCTTAGAAATGTGCATTTTTCCCAGGCTTGAGACATTTTACATGTCTAGCAGAGCTAGGCTGAAGTTTAGTGAATTATCAGGGTTGGGGTTTGGTTTTGTTGTTGTTGTTTTTTAGTAGGTTGTACTTTCTGTGAATTTTATTTAATTATACTCAAGGTAAGAATTACAAAGTGGTTGTTTCATAAGAGGACCATTAGATATCTGATCTCACAGGTTTCTAAGCCTTTCAGATTCTCCCCTGGCTCCTATGATGACTGTCTAATGAACTGGGGGAGGAGAAGGAGCGTGAGTCAGGCAATACCAAGACCCAGAGGAAGAATCAGAGCCCTTTCTGAACTCTAGAGAAATGTTCTTTGTCTACCCACTTGGGGAATTTTGCAGCCATAACCAAACCTTGATTTGGCTTCTTGACTTGGTCAGGTCTAAAGACCTCCTGGCTGACTTCAAATCTCCTTGTCTTTCCCTGGTGCTACAAATTCCCAGAGTCTCAATTGAATCTTCTGCCTGACTCCCTGGTTGGACAGAACATTTCCGGCTTCTGCTTTGAGGTCACTTCCTCCTTTGCTTGCTGTCCCAGAGCAGATGCACTGGCTTCCAACTCAGTTGACCTCGGGGTCTTCCTCAAGGGTTATGGAAATGTCTGAACTCTATCCACACCACAGGGGCAATAAGAATACCAGGAAATCCAGTGTACTTTGGTGTGTCCATGCCCAAGATTTGTGCTGGGCAAATTTAAAGGCATTATTTTTTCCAGAATCTTAAATAAGCTCTTTGTCTCTCTTCTATTTGTTTTTAAAGTCCCCTAAGCCCACTGTCAGTTCCAGAAGGAGTGGGCTTCAGTTTCACTTATCCTATGTCAGAAAATCTTCAACCACAAAGATACAAGCCTCAGGGCTCTTAATATCCTGGGAAGAAAAAAGTATCTTCCCTGTACTATGAGAAGAGACTTGAAGCTAAACAGTACAAACTTATCTGGAAGCTAGAGAAATCTAGTAAATCTTCTCTCTATACAAAGCTTTGCATTCAAACCCATTGTCTTAGACCCATTCTTTCTAACTCAGAATGGTGAGTCTTTCCCCTAGAACTTTGAAGAGGAAGGCGGGGGAGGGGGCGGGAGGGGGGAACCCACCAGAATTAAAGAAGGAAAGAAAAAAGCAAAGGTTTAACATTAACTCTATGGTAGCCAAATTACAAATATGATTGATTCACTTATTTTCTTCCAATGTGGCTAGGAATTGAAATATGAATGTAGTTTAATAAAGGGATAAGCAAATTTATGTAGCATGTATACTTTGGGGTTTGCATGCATGTGTAATGGCATTGTCCCAATTCACTTGTCAACTGTCATGAATTCAAGGGTTTCCCTGAGGTCATGTCAGCATGACCTTACAGATCTCAACAATATTTTCTAATATCTTGAGCCCTCTGCACTTGAGCCCTGTGATGTCAAAAACCTTCACCACAGTTATTTATATTCTTGTTTTCATTTTCCTGGGACCTAAGGAAAGCTGGCTGGGTATACCTTTCAGCCTTCTACACTGGCTCCTTCAGCAAACTTCAATCTCTCCCAAAACAAGGGTTCCAAGGACATACATGGATGGGATATGCCTCCTCTCCTCAATTTCAGCAGGGTGTGTGTGTGTGTGTATGGGGAAGATGATGAGGACAGGTAGCAGGGGACTTAAATACATAATTACTATCTCCTTAACATCATTTAAAATATTTGAGTACTTCAAATAAAATTTTGTTTTATTTACCCATCAATGATCTATTTGAAAAAAAAAAAAGGAAGGGAGAAGGAAGGTTCTGTTGTAGTATGACTTTGGGGTAGAAGAGGATTATTTTATGGTATCCACCCTTGTTGCTTGGACAGCTGGGACACAGTGCTTCTCTACTATCATCTTAGTCTCTCTTCTTTGCTTTTCCTTTAGCTCAACAGAATTCACCAAAAATCCATGAAGGCTGGTGGGCGTACAAGGAGGTGGTCCAGGGAAGCTTTGTTCCAGGTAAGTACACATTAATTCTTATTTTTTTAATTGAAAACAATTAGAATGAAAGCATTATTTCCAGGATTTTACATTGCAAAAGGTGAGGCAGTCTAATGTATGTGTGCAATGAATACTCCATCAAGACAAAGTTTGTTAAGTAACAGGCAATTAGAGTACTTTTTTTTTTTCCCATCTGAGCCTGCAGTCTCAATGTCCTTCAATCGATAGGATACCCTCAGGGGCAGGGGGATAGATGATTAAGGGCCGAAGCTCTGTCTGCTGACATTTGGTTAAGTGAGGAAGAGCCACTTCTTAACATTAATGAAACAGGAACTATGAAAAGACTGACCATGGCAATGGAGCTTGCTGGAACACATGCTGTCACTTTAGCAGCATCCATGGCCAGGACTTAGCACATCAGGCCAAGTATCAGCTAAAAATACCAGGTAAAGTGGATCCTATCAGCATGGGGGCAGAGGACAGAAAACTGAAGACAGATTAAAGCAAGGATTATATTATGACTTTAGTTCAGAAGCAAGGTGGAGAGTCCCTGTGTCTCCTCCCACTATTCTTACCCTCATTATGGTCCTCTTGCTTTTGCTGCTTTAGTAAAGAGAAAAAGCAAGCAAAAGGCAAAGATAGAAGGGAAGGCAGGTGACATATTTCAAAGTATTTTTAACTGCTCAGATGTGATAATAAGAAATAAAGCACTCAACAGGAGCCAATGTGCAATCCCTACTCAGGCACTGAAAACAGAGGGCTGGAGATGTCAGTTGAGGTCTCTGTAGTTGGTGGCAAATAGAAAGACCAGTGTCCCAGGTCACCTCATTCATTCTTGGCTCCTATGTCTTCTTTTCCTGTCCTTCTGTAGAGTCTATTACACCAGCTGTGCAGAGCTAAGCAAGTCACAAAACCCCTCTGGGCATCATTTTTCTCATTTGTATGATGGGGCAATTATTCGTACTTGTGAGGCTTTGCAGTAGGAGGAAAGCAGGCATGGTAAGGGAGAGTGGGTGACCCAGGAAAAAGCCAAATGGCTGCCAAATAGCTTCAGAAATGAACATTATTAACTTGATAAATTTACTATGGCACATCTATTCTATGGCCCAGTGAACATAGAAACTGAACTTGATTAATTCATCTAGAAGTGACCAGGTTTCTTATGATAATGTTAGAACAATTTCATTGGCACAAGCTATGTTCATGTGAAATAATATCGACAAATGGCATTCAATTCTTACAACTGAGGACAATCCTTTTAAAGAAATAGAATGTTTATGTACTTTTTGCCTAGGAAATCTGTCATATTCAAGATATCTCAGAAGTTACATTTATAATTATATTCTTGTACCTTGTGAGTATGGAATTAGAGAAATAAAGGGTATTCTCTCCAGGTAATAAGAAGTCTTGCTAAATTAGTACTACTGCTGAAGAGAACATCCTCTGTTGTGATTGACATGTCCATGGGTAGAACTGGGTGGCCACCGCAAAATGTTGTGTGTCTGCCTCATATTTTTTTGATGTTTTCTTCTCTGTTGTCACATTCTTTCTTTAATGTGTTCAGGGCCACAGGCCCTATTTTCCTGTGGCCCTAATTACAACCACAGGAAATAATTTTTATTGTCCCCTTATGTGTTGATATAAAGGAACTTTTCCTTCCTCTCAAATTTAATTGAGATACTATGTGTAAACCTTGCTACATGGGAAGCAGTGAGGTGTGCAAGTGTGATTATGGCCTCTGAAGTCAGAGTAGACGGGACTTGAGTCTGCGTTCTGTGGTTTCTTGTTGGTAGAACTGTCAGCAAGTTACCTACCCATTCTCAGCCCCCTGGGTTCTCCATCTGTAAAATGGAGATAAGAAATAAATCAGTTTTGTGAAGTTTGCTGAGGATTAAATTACAAAACGGAGGTAAAGTGCATATGGTAATGTCTGGTGCATGTTGAGTCGGTGTATGTCCATTGTTGTTGGTATCTGCTTGAGAAGAGGGAGACAGTTACAAACTGGAAAGTGTAATATGTGTAAGGGTTTCTCAAGATGCCTGAAACATGGGGGATGCTTGAATTTATAAGGTCAAGGGTTTCTACACAGTGGACAACTAAAAGATGACTTCCTCGTCCTCTGAACGTAACAGTTCTAAAGCCTTTTGTCTTTCTGGTAGAGAAGGTTGGTATCTGATGATTCCATGTTCTAAACTTTTGGGAACTCCAACTCTGTTGAAAAGGATAAGAGCCATGAGAATTTGTGAATTAAGTAACTGAATCTGGGCTCTAACATCTGACTCCAGATGACCTACTTTATCTGAGTGGGTAGTTGTGGCAAACAATGGACCCCTTACCTCTTATTACTTGACTATGAAGTTAAGAGTGTTCTTCAATTTGTTACTGAGATTTTTTTCAGGTTATAGATATGTGAAATAGGAGAGAACTTGATATGACTGAGCTAGTTTTATCGTCCCATAAGTTCCTCACTAAAGTGTCTAGAAAGAATAGTCAGTTGGTATAACAGTTGTGAATCTGTGACTTCAACAAAGCTGTGGTAGATAAAAATATATGAGCTCTATAACAATGGTGAGTACAAGGTTAATTCAGCACACAAATGCCCTACTTTAGTCAGTTCAATAGCATTTACGGAGTACCTATCTTGTGCTGAGCACCAAGTTTGGGCGGTTAATAAACAGGTAACTGACACATGATTCTTACTCAAAGGTGAGCCTACAGTCTAAAGGGGAAGATAAGCCATAAATCCATGACTCAGGATAACAAGGGCTCCAATAGGGTTTGTAAATGTAAAGGAGGCAACACAATATTGGGATTCTCCCTGCCTAAGTGTTTAACAGATGTTGTTTACCTGCTCAAACCTATGCCTTCCTCTGACCTCACCCACAACTAGAATCTGTCTTGCAGGCAGAGCCCTGACTATGCTTGCACATTCACCCTCCATACCATCATGCTCTCAGGGAAGGAGCCCCTTATCAGCTGCAGAGGGTTACTCTTGGCTGAGATTTATACCAACAATGGTAATTCTGGTCTTTTCTTATTGGTTTAGACATTGTGATGGCTAATTTGATGTGTCCATTTGGCTAGGTATGGTACCCAGATATTTGACCAAACATGCCTGGATGTTGTTGGGAAGATGCTTTTTAAGACCAGATTAACATTTGCATCAGTAGACTCTGAGTAAAGCAAATTATCTGTATAATATGTGTGGGCCTCATCCAATGAGTTGAAGGCCTTAAGAGAAAAAGACCAAGGTCCCTGAAGAAAAAGGGAAATCTACCTCCAGAAGCCTTAGGCCAGGAGCAGCAATATCAACATTTCCCTAGGCCTCCTGCCTATTGGCTTGCCCTGTACGCATCATCCTTGCCAGCCATCATGTGAGTCAATTCCTTAAAGTAAATAAATCTCTCACTGTCACCCCATTCTGTTGATTCTCTTTCTCAGGAGAACCCAGAGTAATACACTAATATAGACATGCACATGTGATACACAGTTCTATTCATACCATGTAAGGAGAAGCCTTCTGAATAAACTTGGGTACAAAAGACACACTAAGATGGCAAAATGGAGAGCTGAGAAAATTCTATATCTTCTATGGCTCACTTAAGGGTTGAATTCACCATGGAACTGCCTCACCACTTATTGTGTTAAGTGATGTAACAAACTTCTTACTGGTCAAGCCACTTTGAGTCAGACTTTCTGTTACTTAGAGCCTAAAGCAGTCTTCTAGGGCCAGGCATCTCACTACAAGGCTAAAGGAAGAAAAGAAGTTAGAACTGGGTCTTGACAAGGTTCAGGAATACTCAAATTGGAGAAGGGTGGGAATGTGAGGAATATTTGACAGTACAGGCAAAGAGGGATTGTATTAGTTCATTTTCATACTGCTTTAAAGAACTGCCTGAGATGGGGTAACTTATAAAGGAAAGAGGTTTAATTGACTCACAGTTAAGCATGACTGGGAGGCCTCAGGAAACTTACAATTATGGCAGAAGGCAAAGGGGAAGCAGGATACCTTCTTTACAAGGCTGCAGGATGGAAAAGTGTTGAGCAAAGGCGGAAGAGCACCTTACAAAACCATCAGACCTTGTGAGAACTCACTATCATGAGAACAGCATGGGGGAAACCACCCCAAGATCCAATTACCTTCACCTGGTCTCTCCTTTGAAATGTGGGAATTATGGGGATTATAATTCAAAATGAGATTTGGGTGGGGACACAAAGCCTAACTATACCATACCACTTTGGGTCCCTCCCAATCCTCATGTCTCTGACATTTCAAAACCAATCTTGCCTTCCCAACTGTCCTGCAAAGTCTTAACTCATTTCAGTATTAACTCAAAAGTCCATAGTCCAAAGTCTCATCTGAGACAAAGCCAGCCCCTTCTGCCTTTGAGCCTGTAAAATCAGAAGCAAGTTAGTTACTTCCTGGGTACAATTGGCATTGTATGGTACAGGCATTGGGTAAATATAGCGATTCCAAATGGGAGAAATTGGCCAAAATAAATGGGCTATACCGACCTCATGCAAGTCCAAAATCCAGTGGGGCAGTCAAATCTTAAAGGTCCATAATGATCTCCTTTGACTCTGTGTATCACATCCAAGTCATGCTGATGCAAGAGGTGGGTAGCTCTGCCCCTGTGGCTTTGCAAGGTACAGTCTGCCTGTCAGCTGCTTTCACAGGCTGGCATTGAGGGTCCACAGCTTTTCCGGGTGCATGGTGCAAGCTGTTGGTGGATCTACCATTCTGGGGTCAGGAGGATCTTGGTCCTCTTCTCACAGCTCCACTAGGCAGTGCCTCAGTGGGGACTCTGTGTTGGAGTTTGCACCCTGCATTTCTCTTCCACACTGCCCTAGCAGAGGTTCTCCATGAGGGCTCCCCACTGCAGCAAACTTCTGCCCAGACATTCAAGTATTTCCCTACATCGTCCAAAATCTGGGCAGAGGTTCCCAAATTTCAATTCTTGGCTTCTGTGCACCCACAGGCCCAACACAACATGTAAGCCACCAAGGCCTGGGGCTTGCACCCTTTGAAGCAACAGCGTGAGCTATATGTTGGCCCCTTTTGGTCACAGCTGGAATGCAGGGCGCCAAGTCCAGAGACTGCACAAAGCAGCAAGGCCTTGGGCCCAGCCGAGGAAACTTTTTTTTTCTCCTAGACCTCTGGGCATGTGATGGGAGGGCTGCTGTAAAGACCTTTGACATGCCCTGGAGACATTTTCCCCATTGTCTTGGCTATTAAAATTTGGCTCCTTATGCAAATTTCTGCAGCCAGCTTGAATTTATCCCCAGAAAATAGGTTTTTCTTTTCTATCACATCATCAGGCTGCAAACTTTCCAAACTTTTATACTCTGCTTCCCTTTTAAACATAAGTTCCAATTCAAAACCATCTCTTTGTGAATGCATAAAATTGATTGCTTTTAAGAGTAGCCAAGTCACATCTTGAATGGTTTGCTGCTTAGAAATTTCTTCTGCCAGATACCCTTAATCATTTCTCTTAAGTTCAAACTTCCAAAGATCTCTGGGGTGGAGCAAAATGCCACCAGTCTCTTTGTGAAAGCATAGCAAGAGTCACCTTTATACCGGTTTCCAACAAGTTTTTTTTTATCTTCTGTGTTCATCTGTTCTCATGCTGCTAATAAGGACATACCCAAGACTGGGTAATTTATACAGGAAAGAGGTTTAATTGACTTACAGTTCCACGTGGCTGGGGAGGTCTCACAATCATGCTGGAAGGTGAAGGAGAAGCAAAGTCTTGTCTTACATGGCAGCAGGCAAAAGAGCTTGTACAGGGGAACTCCCATTTATAAAACCACCAGATCTCATGAGATTCATTCACTACCACAAGAACAGCATGGGGGAACCACACTCATGATTCAATTATCTCCACTGGCCCTGCCCTTGGCATGTGGAGATTATTACATTTCAAGGTGAGATTTGGGTGGGGACCCAGTCAAACTGTATCACCATCTGAGATCTGAGCCAAATCATATCACCATCACTGAGATCTGAGCCTAACTGTATCACCACCTTAGCCTGCTGTATTTCATTGTCCATATCACTATCAGCATTTTGATCAAAGCCATTCAACAAGCCTCTAGGAAGTTCCAACATCTTCCTGTCTTCTTCAAAGCCCTCCAAACCATTCCAACCTCTGCCTGTTACCCAGTTCCAAAGTCAATTCCACATTTTTGGGTATCTTTATAGCAGCACCCCACTCTCTGTGATACCAATTTACTGTATTAGTCTGTTTTCATACTGCTATAAAGAACTGCCTGAGACTGGTTAATTTATAAAGATTAGAGGTTTAATTGACTCACAGTTCAGCATGGCTGGGGAGGCCTCATGAAACTTACAATCATGTTGGAAGAGGAAGCAAGGCACCTTCTTCACAGGGCGGCAGGAAGGAGAAGAGCTGAGCAAAGGAACCACCACATATGGTGAAAACTCATTCAGTGTCAAGAGAACAGCATGGGAGTAACTGCCCACACAATTCAACTATGTCCCACCAGGTCCCTCCTACAACATATGGGAATTATGGGAACTACAATTCAAGATGAGATTTGGGTGGGGGCACAGCCAAACCATATCAATGGGCAAAGGCCTGAAAGCTTGGAAGAGAATGTTCACTAGTGCAGGAAGAGCTCTGGTAATTAAGAGCAGCTGGGGCCTAATTATGGAGGGCCATACCAAATGGGAGTTTGGATTTTACCCAAAAGGAACTAGAAGTTTGGATTTTACCCTAAAGAATCAAAGGAGAGGTTGAAGTCTTACAGAATTCAAAGTCAGATAAGAGGGCCATATGAGCTAAGATAGGAGCAGGGAGGGGTCTGGGGAAGGTGCAGCTTCTAGGGTTAGGGACCTTGTCTCTTTCCACACCCTATCCCTCCAGGATATACCTCAGGGCTTCCATGCACCAGGGGCTCAATGTTTGCCAAACAAACTTGGGTCAGAACAGACAGCAATCTTTGTTCCTTAAAGAAAAAGACAAAGGCTTGACTCTGGAGACAGTCAAGGGCTGTTCCTCAACCCTTAAATTGAGTTATAAAATAATAATAACAAATACATCAGTACAATCTGCAGTACATGCTATAAAGTGAAAGTACTCAAGGTTTTGAAAAGCCTAGTAGAAATAGTCTGGAAATCAAGGAGAGCCTCCTTGTGTAATCTAGGAGAAGCTTAGCTAAGGAAGGACATTGCTAGTGCAGAGTGGTCTTAGACCAGCTGTTTAAGGCAGAAGCATGAGCCTCAAGCATGGGCATGACATGTATGAGAAATGGAACAAATGTCACTGTGGCCAGAGTGCAAAGTGGTTGGAGATTGGGGTGGTCAGGAGCCAGCTCATAGAGGGCCTTGTGGGCCACATAAAGTATTTGAATGGAGATCCTGGAAATAAAGGACAATATATAGTTATAAGCAATTTATTCTTCCTCTGAGATCTGGGAAGCAGGGATTTCTGAAGAATTAGATCACAACTTATTCGGCAGCTTAAAATCGTAATACAGAATTCCTCTGAATGATTAATAGAGGAACTCATTGCTGCCATTTCTGATCAGCATTGGACCCAGCAGGCTACTTTGGCTCAGGACAGCATCATCTGTTGCATTCTATAAATTGGGTACGAATGATTTACCCAGGTCAATAACCCTCCCAACATGCTATTTCCCATCCCTTTCTTTTTGGGTAGTTTTAAAATCTAAAGATTATTGGACAATGAAGGTAATTATACCCAACCATCTACAGGTTACCACTGATGTCTGTTTATCAAAATGTCCATTTTCTTTTTGTTTGTTTCTTTTGTTTAAAAAAGTCTCATGCTTAACAGAGGTAAGGAGTGTAAGCTCTTCTTTCTCCACAATACTCCCAGGAAAGAAATCTGGCTGGATGGTGAGGGTTACTTGCTGATCCAGGATGGCCAGCCTGGGGCTGTGTATGCTCTTCATTCCTTACTTCATGGAGTAAGTGGTACCTGCACTGATTTTTTGGTTGCTACATAAGAATTAGCACTTATTCAGTAGCTTAAAATCACACACATTTATTGTCTCAGTTTCCTTGCGCCAGAAATCTGGACATGGCTTAAATGGATCCTCTACTGAGTCCCATAATGCTGAAAAAGCTGTCATTCTGGCTGCATTCTCATCTGAAGTCAAGCTCATGGAGGTCCTTGGCAGAATTCAGTTCCATGCAGTTGTAGGGCTGAGACCCTTGTCTCCTACAGCCTGCCACTGCTGCATAAGCAGTTCACAACACAGTTGTTTGCATCTTCAAGGTTGGCAGGAAAGTGACTCATTTACTTTGAATCTCCGCATCCTGAGAAGGCCTGGACTCTCTTTTAAAGGTCAAGCCTACTCAGTACAACATGCCTTTTTATTAACTCAAAGTCAACTGATTAAGAACGTTATTCACATCTGCAAAATCCCTTCATCTTTGCCAAAAACGACAATCTAATCAAGGAAGTGAAATCCCATTATACTCACAAATCCCACTCATACTAGAGGGTGTGTACACTAGGAGGTAGGAATCTTGGAGGCTGTCTTATTCCATTTGTGTTGCCATAAACAAATACCTGAGGCTGGCTAATTCATAAATAATTTTGAGATAAAGAGATTAATTTGGTTCACAATTCTACAGGTTGTCGTACAAGAAGCATGGCACCAGCATCTGCATCTGGTGAGGGTCTCAGGCTGTTTCTACTCGTAGTGCAAGTGGAAGGGGGGCAGCATCTGCAAAGAGCACATGGTGAGAGAGGAAGCAAGAGATACAGAGAAACTGCCAGGTTCTTTTTAACAACAAGCTCTTACAGGAACCAATACAGCAAGAACTTACTGATTACTATAAAGATGGTACCAAGCCATTCATGAGGGATCTGCCTCTATGACCCAAACACCTCTCATTAGACCCCACCTGCAACATTGGGAATCAAATTTCAACATGAGGTTTGAAGGGTCAAATATTCAAACCGTAGCATTCCACCCTTGGTTCTCCATGCCTCACATCATTCTCACATTGCAAAATACAATCATTCTACCCCAATAGTCCCCAAAGTCTTAACTTGTTCTAGCATCTACTCAGAAGTCCCAAATCCGAAATCTCATCTGAGACTCAAGGCAAGTTCCTTCCACCTATGAGCCTGTAAAATCAAAAGCTATGCATCTACTTCCAATATGCAATGGTCGTACAGGCATTAGGTAAGCATTCCCATTCACAAAGACAAAAATTGGCCAAAAGAAAGGGGTAGCAGTCTTCATGGAAGTCTAAAACCCAGCAGGGCAGACATTAAATCTTAAAGCTCCAAAATAATCTTCTTTGACTCCATGTCCTGCATCCTGGGCACACTGATATGAGAAGGTTTATGGCTTGCACCCTCTGGAGCAGCAGCTGGAATAGTATGTGGGGCTATTTGTGTCTCACCTGGAGCTGAAGCAACTTGAATGTTGAGAAAGCATACCAAAGTGGCTTCGGGGTAACTTGGGCCTGTTCCCTGAAACCATTTTGTCTCCTAGGCCTGCAGGCCTATGATGGGAGGGGGCTACAAAGATTTCTGAAAAACCTTTATTCAATTTTCTTGATTCTTCACGCCTGACTCCCTTTTAGCCATGCTAATCTCTTTAACAAGTGGTTACCCCTCAGCACCATTGGATTTTTCTCCTGAAAACACTCTTTCCTTTCCTGTTACATTGCTAGACTGTAAATTTTTCATGTTTTTATATTATGCTTTCCTTTTAATTATAAATTCCACCTTTAGGTAATTCCTTTGCTGCCATATCTTACTGTAAGCTGTTAAAAGTAGCCACATATTAGCCAGGGATGGTGGCAGGTGCCTGTAATCCTAGCTACTTGGGAGGCTGGGGCATAAGAATCACTTGAACCTGGGAGGTGAATATTGCTGTGAGCCAAGATTGTGCCACTGCACTCTAGCCTGAGAAACAAAAAAGACTCCATCTCAAAAAAAAAAAAGAAAAAAAAAAGCTATACCATTTCTTGAAAGCTTTGCTTTGCAGCATATAGTGAATTTCTCCCTTAGAGGGAGAAAGCCTCAGAAATTCACTATGTGACCACCCCTTCCAAGAGACCCACATTCAGTCTCCCTTTGATAAGCCAGTAAGCTTATCCTTCAATACATCCACATTAAGTGACAGTTAAAGTCATTGCATTAGTTTCCTATAGCTCCTTGTACTGGTCCTTTTTCACACTGCTATAACGATACTACTGCTATAATGATACAAGACTGGGCAATTTATAAACAAAGGTGGTTTAATGGACTCACAGTTCCACATGCCTGGGGGAGCCTCAAGAAACTCACAATCATGGCAGAAGGTGAAAGGGAAGCAAAGACCCAAGGCAGGAGAGAGAAGAAGCCAGCAAGGGAGGAACCATCGAACACTTATAAAACCATCAGATCTTATGAGAACTCACTATCATGAGAACAACATGTGGGGAAACTGCCCCCATGATCCAATCACCTCCCTCTATGTCTCTCAACACCTGGGAATTACAATTTAAGATGAGATTTGGGTGGAGACACAAAGGCTAACCATATCACTCTTGTAACAATTTACCCTAAAGTTAGTAGCTAGAAACAACAGATTTATTATCTTACCATTTTAAAGTTGGACACACTAAAATCAAGGTGTCAGTAGGGCAGCCTGCCTTATGGAGGCTCTGAGGAGAAATCAATCCCTTGCCTTTTCCACCTTCTAGAAGCCACCTGCATTACTTAGTTCAGGGTCCCTTCCTTGCATGGCTCCAGCCCATGCTTCTGTTATCACACATCTTTCTCTAACTCTGACCCTTCTGCCTCCCACTTTTCAGAATGCGATTGCATTTGGCCCACCTGGATAATCTAGGATGCTCTCCCCATCACACGATTCTTGACATAATCATATCTGCAAAGTATATTTTGACATATAAAGTAACACATTCACAGGTTTGGAGGATTAGAATATGGACATTTAGGGAAGACTGTTATTCTTTTTTTCATACATTGTCTCCAAAGCTAATGGAAGCACAATAACCTATCACATGAACATTCGATTTTGTAGTTGTCAATGCTTCCTCACTCATGTTACTTCATTCAGCCCTTACAAAATTTGCACTAATACTCCCCTTTTTCCAGATGAGAAAACAAAGCAAGTTAAGTAAAGTTATTGTCTAAATTTCCAATGCAGACCAACATGGAAGCAGGTTTGTAAATAAGCGCATTTCTAATCCAGTGCTCTTTCCACTACAAATATGTATAAATCTGAGTAACAAATGATACCTCTTCTTGGATAGACAATAGTACTGTTCTGCTTATCTTCTAGAAAAAAATGAACTAGAGGCAAAAATAAAATAAAAGGCTATATATCAGATTAATCCACTGAAAACTCAACACAAATCTATCTTCTCTCTAGACATGATTTAGCATTTGGATATCATTTATTACATTTTAGAAAGCCTTTCCAGGTGTCATCTTTCAAAATAGATTTTTTATTTTGGAATGACTTTAGATTTACAGAAAAGTTATACAGGGAGCTTCCATATACTCTTTATCCAAGGTCCCTAATTTAATGTCTTACATTAGCATATACATTTGTCAAAACTAAGAAACCAACCTGGATATATTACTGTTAAACTAAACTACAGATTTTTTTAAATATCCAAGTTTTTCCACTAAGGTCCTGTTGCTGTTGCATAATCCAATTTAGGATACCACATTACATTTAGCCTTCATGTCTCTTTAGTCTCCTCTGGGCTGTGAACGTTTCTTAATCTTTTGATTTTTTATGACTGGCAGTTTTGAGAAATACTGGTGAGCTACTTTGTATAAAATTCCTGAATTTCCGTGTGTTTGATGCTTTGATTAATCTGGGATTGTGAGTTTTGGGGAAAAGTTTCCTGGAGATAGAGCTCCATTTGCATTACATCCTATCAGAGGGTACGTGATATCAACATGTGTTTGTCTCATTTGTGACAACTTATTAAAAAAAAAAAAAAGACATGTATTTCTATCACCAATCAGTAAATGTGGAAGATTCAACAAGGCTAGAGATTGATCTTTAGTTGTAGAACAAAGGAATGATGGAGTTGGACCTAGAACCAGTTCACCTATATTAACAGGTAGTACTTCTCAAATTGGACTGTACTCCAAAGCCCCTCCTACTGTTTTACTTTAGGACATCAATTGTTTTGCTACAAAAGTGTATATAAACCTTTGTGTTTGAGAGTAGAATTTTGTTTCAAGTTATCTTAAGAATAAAACTTGCATTTTAACAAGCCCTGTGGCATACTGAATAACTCTTTCCATTGAGGGTAGTCATATTTCAGCCATTGAATTTTCTTGGGCAGGAAGTGTGTGGGTGAGCACACCAGTATTTTGTCCCCCAGACTTCGTTTTTGTTATCAACTGTCTTCCTCCTTTGGATAATAGATGCAGCAACGGGTTTTGGAAAATGCTCAGTGGATTGTGTCTTCCACTGACCGAACATGAGATCTTAGGCGAGTCACTTAGTATATCAGGACCTTGTTTTCCTCATATAGAATCGGGGTATTGAGCTGTGTGGTTTTCAAATAACCATTCCAGCTCTGATATTTTTTGTGAGCTTGCTGAGATTGATTTCGAAGTTATAGTTAGCAGCCTTAAGGAATAGAATATTGATTTCATTCACAGGATAATTTTATTATGTTCTCAATATCAGTGTTTGTAAGTGGAGGCAGTGATGCACGTCTCTCTCTAGATTTCTGATTTTTCATCTTCAGGAGGAAGCAAGCAGAATTTAATGGATATATTCTCTCAGTATGAGAGGGTGATGTTACACTGACTCACCCTCAATTAGAAATACTTTGTTTTTTCCCCAGAAATTGGGATGCATAGTGTGTAAAATTTACTCAGAGCCTGATGTGCCAGACACTCTACCAGACACTAGGGATACAAATAAGAATAAATGACAACTCCTGATCTTAGGAGCTCACAGTTGAGTTTAGAGACAGACATGCAAATTAAGAGTTATGGTTTAGCCTAATAAGGCATGTGAGACATGAGTGGTGGGATCCACACATGTGGATTAGCTGCAGAAAACAGAAAACAACTAACCCCACCTGTGGGGTCAGAAAAGGCTTTGCAGATGAGGGCTTCTCTTGACATAGGGCTTAAAAGATGAATAGTCATCTGCCAGGTATGCGAGATGGAAAAGATCATTGCTGGTGGCTTAAACATAGTGAAATCTGAACTACTACTAAATAACAGATTGAAAACTTTATTTAACCAGTAAGCAGTCCTATTTATCGTTTCATCTGTGAGAGTCCCTATTATTACCACACATCCGAGCTGCATGATGGAAAGCCCACTGGCCCCAGAAGGTCATGCTTTGGATCCCACTCCATTGTGTTCCAACCATTTGATGAACAGTAATGTTTGAAAATTACCGAATGTCTCAGAGCCTCAGTTTACCCATTTGTAAAATACAATAAGACCTGTGTCTCAAACATTTTTGTAAAAATAACATTTTGTATTAAAGCTAGTCCTGCATCATAGACTATGAAAGTATTCAAAGACATTACTATTTTTATTATTATAATTTTGCTTTAGGCTATTTAAAGTTGCATAAAAGCAACCTGATCAGTTGTGCCACTACTGAGTTCCTAACACATCCTTCTGATCCAGGGAGGCACGTGTAAGGCTTTTCAGTATGTGCCAATGACAATGTATTGTACTTACAGACACCACCTCGTGTAAGTATATATAAACCTGCATATGTATTTCAGCACTGAGAGGGTTTGGGTCATGTTGCAGCCATCCAATATGAAGTACTCCTGTTGGGTAGGCTTTTGTACCAATCCTTCTCAGAGGTTCATGGCTTTCCTGGTCACACTAGGAAATTTCTGGCCAATCAACACAAGTGGTTCTAGCTAATCAACCTCTTGAGAAGTACTTTGGAAATTCAGGACCTACACAGTCAGAAGTGCACAAAGGAAGGAACATAGGGAGTCTTCCATGCTGGGTGCAGGCAGTAACAGCGTGCATTGTCTGGAGAGATATTTAATAATAATAATGAAACCCACCGAAAGTTTGACCTGCTTTTTATTATCCCCAGGTGCTGGAAATTGTAAAAATGGCAGTGATAAAATACTGTACTTCGAAAAACCTTTTGTTGGTCTAAGTTTTAAACAATTGCTGCAGTTATTGATTTTTTTTTTTTTTTTTTTTTTTTTTCCTGAGACGGTGTCTCGCTCTGTCACCCAGGCTGGAGCACAGTGGCACGATCTCGGCTCACCGCAAGCTCTGCCTCCCGGGTTCACGCCATTCTCCTGCCTCAGCCTCCCAAGTAGCTGGGACTACAGGCGCCCACCACTATGCCCGGCTAATTTTTTGTATTTTTAGTAGAGACGGGGTTTCACCGTTTTAACCAGGATGGTCTCGATCTCCTGACCTCGTGATCTGCCCGCCTCGGCCTCCCAAAGTGCTGGGATTACAGGCATGAGCCACCGTGCACGGCCAGTTACTGTTGAATTTTAACAATACAATTTACCCTTGAGCAATGTGGGGATTAGGGACGCTGACCGCCATGCTGTCAAAAATCCATGTATAACTTTGATTCCCCCAAAACTCAACTACTGAGAGCCTATGGTTGACCAGAAGCCTTACTGATAACAAATAGTTCATCAACACATATTTTATGTGTTATATGTATTATATACTGTATTCTTACAATAAAGAAAGCTAGAGAAAATAAAATGTTATTAAGAAAGTCATAAGGAAAAGAAAATACATTTACTATTCATTATGTGGAAGTGGATAATCATAAAGATCTTCATCTTTGTCTTCATGTTGAGTAGGCTGAGGGGGAGGGAAAAGAGGAAGGGTTGGTTATGCTGTTTCAGTGGTGGCAGAGGCGAAAGAGGTAGGTAGGGAAGTAGGAGAGGCAGGCACCCTCGGTGTAACTTACTGAAAATAATCTGTGTATAAGTCGACCTATGTATTTCACACCCCGTGTTGTTCAAGGGTCAATTGAACGTTTTTGTTACTGATTCTTTACTAAGCGCTGTATTTTACATAGATTTTGATTGGGGGAAACTCTCATTATTCAGTTAGCCTCCAACACAGAGGCATTCAGCTACATGACTTTTGTTCCAAGAGAACATTCCAAAGGGTTCCAGATTGGTGGAGTCACTGTAGGACAAGTCGTGTCTCCAATCCCTGTTGTACTACATACTCCTGAATTTCAGCAGTTCATATAAAATAAACAATAGCCCTGTGATTGTAAACACAAAGAACTGGAATTACATCAACTATGTCATTTTGTGTAACTATTTGGAGCTTTTATTTCTACTTAAAATCAGGTACAGCTTTACTGAAGAGCAGCTTGGTTATCTGTTGATACTTTGTAAGTGTAAGCAGTGCTCATTGTGTTGTTGTATGATAATGGGATTGTTTACAGAATACACAGCAGGATACTTTCACCTCAGGTTATTCCTTTTTGTCAGGTAGAAGAAAATCAAAGACAGCAGGACTATAACCCCCAACCAGGAATTCTACTTCTTATAACTGCAAAAGCATGACAGTGATATGCCTGTGAACACTTACAAAATGTAGTTTCTATAACAGTCTTAAAAAAGACAAACTATATAGCAAAAGCTTTTATGCAGCAAGTATCCAACATAGGATGCTCTTACTTTGAAAATTTCACAACACAAGCAAGCCAGCTCCTCTTTCCCAGCCCAGTCTCAGTTGAAGGACCCGTTTTGATGATCATGGCTGAGGTTAGGGGGCTTCTTTCTCCCCACCAACCCACTTCATGAATTCTTATGAATAGACTCCATGGTGACTGATGATTTTTGCATTCCAACTCCAAATTGCCCTGCAAGCTGCCTTCTTCCCTCACTGAACAGAACTGGGTCATCAGTTCCTGCCAAGTGCCCTTGCCTCCTTTCCAATCACCAACTACCAATGACTCTCATTTTGGACACCTCCTATTCCTTTTGGAAGAGTGCACATTTCTAGGTTTGAGGGCTCCTTTGCAGCCGGCTGTGCCTGCTCTTCCTCATGTCACCTCCTAAAAAGTAGATTTCCAGAGCCTCTTCGTCTGCCATCTCCTCTTCTCACAGCTTCCGTCAGTGGTCACCTGCTTTATGTGAACTACTACAAAATCTCCCACCCTAGTTCCAGTCACTTCCCAGTTACCTCCTCATATTCCAAGAATTTGGTCAGCTTTACCTCCCCATGTGAGCACCTGAACTTCACAGGGTGTAGCTAATATCAATTATAAACGCTATTATGCTTTATTTGAGGCTATCTGCCTTATTCTTGGAGATATGATGGCTTCCTCCTGAAGGATCTTTCTAACACTATATCAGTTGCCCAGAATTATGTCTCATTTTAAAGAGTTCTATATTCAGACCATGCCATTCTTGCATTATTTTTACTAGGAAAATATTACCTTTTTATGGGTAATCAGGAGAAAACAACCCTTCATCTCATCAGTCTGAAACTGTATCGGTAATATATTATTATAAGACTTTTTATAATATATCACACAATAATATATCAGTTTCACAATACATTTACACTCTTGATTTTTAATCATGCATTTGGTGTTATGACAACTACTTTTTCTTGAAGACATTATGGAGCCTCCAACATGTTGTTCTAATGATGGGTTTCTAACCTTGTTTCTCAGCTATCACACTAAATTTGTTTTACTGCCTAGATTATTTCTATTCTTTTTCATATATTGTGATATACATTTAAAATCACTTTATAGTTTTGGAAACTCCATATTTCAGTTTTGCTTTGCTTTGTTTTATCACAGGAAGGGTATATGAGTGATGAATTTTCTGGGTCCTCAGGTGTCCAATAAAAGGTTTTTCTTCACCCTCACACTTTACTGACAGTTTGTCTGGTAATAAAATTCTAGTGTCAAAATTACCTTCCTTCCTTAAGATATTCCTAGGTGTTACTCTATAGCCAGCTTGAAGAGTCCCAGATAAGCCTGATGCTTTTGTAGATAAATGTTCCTTACCAGACCAGGCCTTACTGGCTTTTAGGATATCATCTTTATTCTTGAAGTTCAAAAATGTCACTGTGATATATCTAAGTGTATATGTTTGATAATTATTTGTGCAAGGCAGAGATTTTTTTTCCTGTTTCGTTTCCTGATCTATAAATGCTAAGAACAATGCCTGGCAAAAAGTAAGAGCTCACTAAATCTTGCCAACTAAATGAATATTCAAGTCACTTCTTAGAAAAATTTTCTTCTATTATTTCTTTGATTATCTTCTCCCATCTGTTACCCCTACTCTCTCATTCTGGATAGGTTTTGTGACACATGGGTTTTTATGCCTTTTTTTTCTTTCCATTTATAATTTCCATATCATTTCTTTGCACTCAATTTCTATCTGCCTTTTAATATTAATTTTTAGATTTCCTTTCTTTATCTTCCGTATTTCTTCTTTGGCTTTCAGCAATTGTCCATTCTTTTGTACAGGACTTCTATTAACTTCTTAAATTTTGACAATTATATCTTAATTTCCAAAAACTTTTTATTTTTCTATTTGTTTATGAGTATTTTCTTATTTTATAGAATTATAGAATTGCTAAATTCTTGCAAGTATATTGATTGAACTTTTTAAAAGTTTTCCTTAATTTTTTATGTTACCTCTCTTTGTTAATCTTGGTTCTTCTCTCTCATGCTGTTGATTTCCGTCAGATGTCTGGTTATGTTTACCTATTTGTTCCTGCTTTAAACAAAGAGCTCAGTTGGTATTGGAAGCTGGTATGATTTCCTCTGCAGTTATACCTGTGCCTATGATAGGCCCCTACTTTTAATGAGAAAAAAGGAGACAATGCTGGTTGCACTATCTTCCTTCAAGATACAGGAGCAGAGGATAAAGAGACAAGTTGGTGAAATCTATTTCTAAAGTAAGGAAAACATTAGGAAGTGATATGTATGGTTACATTTTAGTCCTCTAAAGAATTGTCCTTATTTTTTCATTTCTGTGTCAGCTGTATGATTCTGAAGTTACCTTGGTTTGGTCTGCTTCTCTCTGGCCCCAGGCACACAGTAGGAAGCCACCACACATACATATCACTCATACTCACTCACTCTCTCTTTGTCTCTCACACACACATATACTCACACAGTATTGCTTTACTGGAAGGCCCTTTACATGGTTTCAATATGGGAGCAAATGCCATATCCAGCCTTAGCGTTAATATGCAAATGAGGAGAAAGAAAAGCAGCCAAGGCTTTCATAGGTTGTACTCTAGTTATTGCCCTATGTAAGCTGCTTCTGCTCCCAGTACTTTGTCAGCAGGTTTAACCTTTATCTAAGGAGCCAGTGAGAAGTTAGGAAGAAAAACTATTATACTGCAAGGAGTTTATTCTCAGTCCTAGTTATTTATTTATTATTTTATTAAATCTGATCCTATCCACTTAATATCTTCGAAAACTCCTCAAAATTCCTGGTCCTACAAGTACCACTTGTTCATGTTTATTGAAGTTGTTATGTATTCATTTCTTTTCTAATATCTTTTCTGTAATTACATGTGGGGAGCATGCATGGAGGAGAGAGTAAATATGTGTGCCTTGAAGGATAATGAGCCAAAACTTAGTGAGTCCTCTTTTTGTACCAAACTAGTTTATCCTTCTTAACTCCATTGTTTCAATGCCTTGCCAGATCTGAGAAGCAAGTCAATGGCTACTAGTCAGGGTTGGTGAATGCCTGTCTTTAAAAAAAAAAAGAAAAAGAAAAAGCCTTTAAGTTCAGGGGTACAAATGCAGGTTTGTTTGTTACATAGGTAAACTTGTGTCTTGGGGGGTTGTTGTTCAGATTATTTCATCATCCACGTATTAAGCCTAGTACCCATTAGTTATTTTTTCTGATACTCTCCCTTCTCCCACCCTCCACCCTCTGAAAGGCCCTAGTATGTATCGTTACCCTCTATGTGTCCCTGTGTTTTCATCATTTAGCTCCCACTTATAAGTGAGAATATGAAGTATGTGATTTTCTGATCCTGTGTTAGTTTGCTAAGGATAATGGCCAGTAGCTCCCTTTATGTCCTTGCAAAGTACATGATCTTGTTCTTTTTTCAGTAGCTCCCTTTATGTCCTTGCAAAGTACATGATCTTGTTCTTTTTTATGGCTGCATAATATTCTATGGTGTATATGTACCACATTTTCTTCATCTAGTCTATCACTGATGGGCATTTAGGTTGATTCCATGTCTTTGCTATCATGTATAGTTCTACAGTGAACATATGTATGCATGTGTCTTTATAATAGAATGATTTATATCCTTTTGGATATATACTCAGTAATGGGGCTACTGAGTTGAGTGGTATTTCTCTCTTTAGATCTTTGTGGAATTGCCACACTGTCTTCCATAATGGTAGAACTGATTTACACTCCCACCAACAGTGTATAGGTGCTCCACAACCTCATCAGCATCTGTTATATTTTGACTTTTTCATAATAGCCATTTTGACTGGTGTGAGATGGTATCACTGTGGTTTTGATTTGCATTTCTTTAATGATCAATGATGTTGAGCTATTTTTTATAGGCTTGTTGGCCATAGGTATGTCTTCTGTCGAAAATGTGTGTTCATGTCCTTTGCCCACTTCTTGATGGAGTTGTTTTTTTCTTGTGAATTTGTTTAAGTTATCTATAGATGCTGGATATTAGACCTTTGTCAGATGTATAGTTTGCAAAATTTTTCTCCCATTCTGTAGATTGTCTGGTTACTCTGTTGATAGTTTATTTTGCTGTGCAGAAGTTCTTTAATTAGAACCCATTTGTCAATTTTTGCTTTTGATACAATTGCTTTTGGTGTCTTCATCATGAAATCTTTGCCCATGTCTGTCCTGAATGGTATTGCCTAGGTTGTCTTCCAGGGTTTGTGTGCCTTTGTTTCTTTCCTTCTTTTCTTCTCGCTCTTCATCCGTCCCTCATTTCTTCCTTTCCTTTCCCTCTCTGCCTCCCTCCCTCCCTCCCTTCCTCTCTTCCTCCCTTCCTTCCCTTTTTTTTCTTTTCTTTCTTATCAAAACATACATTTCAACCCAGGCACTAAACAGGGTTTGGGTGTATAGCAGTGAACAAAACAAATATGGTCTTGTCCTCTTAGCTTATAATTTAGGAGATGAGGCAAATATCAACCAAACAAACCTATAATAAATACATATTTTAAAAGTATGCACATTTTATGAAGGAAATAAGAGTTGGGGGGCCTTGCTGGGAAGATGCCATTTGAAGGGAGCCCTGAAGGTTAAGTAGAATTTGTTCGGTGAACCAGCAAGATTAGAAAGTTGCAACAAGGTGGAGCACAAACCTCAGAAGTCCTTGAAGTGATAAAGAGCTTGGCATGTTGGTAGATGATAGAGAAAGCCAAGGAAGGAAATGAAGGACATGAAAAGATAATGAGAAGCTAGGAAGAAGAGGCCTTGTAGGCCATGTGAGAATATTGAAGCTTAAGTCTTTATTCAGTAGTGAGCGATTAAAGAGTGTCAACCAGTGTAGTGGCATGCGTGATACACATTATTGACCAATCTGTTTAGCCGTTGTGGGGAGAATCCACTAGAAGAGGGCAAGCGTGGAGCTGGAGAAACTGATTAGATGTCAATTACAGAAGTGCTCTGGAAATGTTTTGGAGATAATGTCTACAGAACATACTGATGTATTGAATGGGGGGGAAAAAAGCAATGAAGGATGAATCTTAAGTTTGGATTTTCAACACCTCCATGAATGATGGTGCCATTGTCTGAATTCAGGTTTGGGGTGGGGAGAGTCAAATAGTCATGTGTCACTTACCACTGGGGATATGTTCTGAGGAATATGCTAGACTATTTCATTGTCATGTGAACACACCATAGAGTGTACTTACACAAACCTATGCAACATTGCCTACTGTACACCTAGGCTATGTGGTATAGCCTATTGTTCCTAAGCTACAAACCTACACATTATATCGCTGTCCTGAATACTGTACGCAATTGTGGCATAATGGTGAGTATTCGTGTATCTAAACATGTAAACATAGAAAAGGTCCAGTAAAAAATATGGTATTCCAGTATAATCTTATAGGATTATGGTTGTATATGCAGTCCACCATCGACTGAAACGTCCATATGTAGTACATAACTGTATTCTGTTTTAGTCATGTTAATTTTGATGCACTTGTGAAACTTTCAAAAGAAGGCATCTTGTTGCCAAGAGAAGTCTGAGGGGACATACACATTTGTCTCCTGCCAGCATACAAAAGATATTTATATCCACTGAGTGAATGAAATTGACTAAAGAGAAAATATAGCTTTCAAACAAAAGATTAAGAATGAAGAAAAGACAACACTTTAGGAGATGGGCAGAGATGCCTAAAGTTTCACCCACTATGGCAACTCACATTAATATAGGACTGTGTGAACATAGCAAGGTTTTGTTTGTTTTAACAAACACTTGTAAAACACTTACTTTGTGCCAGGCATGATTTCAAGCACTTTGCAAATTTTAACTTATTTCTCATAACTTTCACATAAAGTAATTATTATGATTGTTGGCCGTATTTTACGAGAGGAGGCATGTGCAGGTTTAGTAACTTACTCAAGGTCACATAGCTAGTAAGTAGCAGAATCAGGGCTCAAACCCAGGCAGTCCAGCTGCAGAATTCACGTGGAGTACTCTGCCACGATACTATTCTGAGCATCCCGTGGTCACACCTGGATTCAGTGAGATTCTCGCAATCATAGGTGAATATGTGAGATGGGAATGAAAGTACATCTGCTGCTGTTAGCCTTCTGGATCTTGATTCTTCCTAACTCCCACCACTTAAAGTCAATATTGCTCAAACTTGTAGCTTTTAACTACAAAATAATTCGTCTATATGTCATTTTATTGTATGCCTTCTGCTACCATTGTGGTTTCAGGCTTTCAGAATATTGTGATAAACCCCTACCTTGTTTTTATTTTCTCCAATCATGTTTTAGTCATTACAACAAAATTAATCAAAGCACAACAGCATCCTATTATATCCTTGATCAGAAACCTTCAGTGACCTCCCATTTCTTGTAGGGTAATGTCTACACTTCTCTCCTGGTAGCCAAAGCCATCTGTAATTTGGCCTCAACTTCTAAGCTCGTCAGTCACAATTTCCCCAGCATGTAGCTACTGCTGTCAACCTGGACTAATTAACTCTTCCCTGGGTATGTCCTCAGCATTCTCAGCTCAGCAGCTTTGTCATGCCTCTCAGCATATTCAGATTATTTTCCTACTCTACCCCTCCCTGAGGGCTCCTATACCTGCCTGTTGGAATCTGACTCGTTCCACACAAGCCAGCTTTAGAGTCCCCCCTTTCATGACTCCTTGGTTTTTCAGCTGGAAGTGATCAAATTCTATTCTGAATTCTTAAACTTTCTTTGTACTCTTTACAATAGACATCACATTATAGGAATTTGTGTACAGATTGTCAAGTCCTAGAGGGCGAGTAATTTGTATCTTTCCACCCGCTATACTGCCTGCACGGTGCCTGGCTAACAGTAGGTGCTTAAAGTATTTATGTACTTGATAAACAGATGCAAGAAATCGCTCTCAGCTGCTTCTTTCTATCTGATTAGTATCTGCAGAGCACTGCCCCCTTTGTCTTGCTTTCCAGTGGAATGATTCTGCTTCCCAGAGGCATTTGTATCTTGGAGTGATTTATTACGTCTTTTCCTGAAATATGTACTAAAACCAAGAATGTTAAGTGACTGACTCCAAAGTTAAGCCTTTTGCAGACAGGGTGAACTCTAAACAAGACATTTTTTCCCCTAGTTGGGCTCTCAGCAAACTGCCTTTCTGATGCTTCAGCAAAATAAATAAAACCAAAAACAAAGGTTTGGTGTTTTTTTTTTTTTTTTGGTGTGTGGGTGTGGGAGATTGGAGGGAGCCATTGGTGTATAGATTAGAAGCAAGTCTTGAAAATTTATTTGTTTTCATCTAAATAAGACCAAATGAAACTTTTTCAGGCTTTTATTTTACTAATATTTTTTCACCATAAAACATATTTTCTAACTGGAATTTTTTAAGTTGGAAAGAGTTATTTTGCAATACTTATGGCTAGATATTCTGAGTTTTCATATCAGGAAAATAAACATATATTAAGTTTTAATTTTGTAGTTTTAGTAATAAAAGCAAGATATTAAATCACATATATAGTATGATTAAATTTTTTATATTCTCTCATAACTGTATAAGAAAAACTCTGGAAGGAAAGCTGCAAAAAATAAGTATTTATCTCTGGATGATAGTTACTGTCTTTTTTGTACATTTCTACATTTTCTATCTTTAAAAATAATTTGCATGAATTTTATGTGAAAATTTTGTTAAAATTGAACTTTCATTTAAAAAGACTTATGAAAAAGGGAGATGTTGAGAGTTTATAGTCTAAAATTTAAGACTTGCGAAAACCTTATAGTCTTTTAAAAATCTATTTTATTGAGATATGATTTACTTACAGTAAAATTCTTTAATTTCAAATTTACAATTTTATGAGTTTTCATAAGTGTATACAGTACTGTAAAAGCAGGATATGTAATATTTTTATAATCCCAAAATGTTCCCTTGTGCCCCACTGTAGTAGATGAACTCCTCTGACCCCTTCATCCCTGGAAACCAATATAATTTTACATTTCCTAGAGGTTCATATTAACAGAAACATATGCATATAATCTTTTGCAGCATTTCTTTCCCTTAGCATGGTGCTTTTAAGGTTCATCCATGTTATATTGTTGACTGTATTCGCGGTTCATTCCTTTGTATTGCTGAATAGTGATTTATTCTATACATACATCACAATCACATATTGATGAACAATTTGAGTTGTTTCTAGATTTTGTCTATCTGGAATAAAACTGGTATCAGCATTCATCTGAAAAGTCCATGTATGAACATATGTTTTCATTTCTCTTGATTAAATACCTGGGAGAGGAATTGCTGCATCTATGGAAATGGTTGTGTGGTCTTTTATTTTTAGTTTGTTAAAGTGGTGAATTAATGATTTGTTTGTGAATGTTGAACCAACCTTGTATTTCTGGGATAAACTGCACTTGACTATGATATATTATTCTTTCGTATATTGTTGTATTCCATTTGCTAATACTTTGTTAAGGATTTTTGCACTTATGTTCAAGAGGTAAATTGGTCTAAAAGTTTTTTTTCTATATAATGTGTTTGTCTGGTTTTAGTATCAAGGTGATTCTGTGTCTGGTCTCATGAAATGAACTGTGAAGTGTTCCATCATCTTCTATTTTCCAGAAGATTAAATATTTGGTAGAAGGCATCAGTGAAACCACCTAGGCCTAGACAATTTCTATAAAGATTTATAACTACTACTTCAATTTCTTGAATTGTTATATGACTATCCAGATTATTTCTTCTACAATAAGCTGTAGTAGAAAGTATTTTCAAGGAATTTGTCCTTTTCATATAAGTCGTTAAATTTATTAGCATAACATTACTCATTATATCCCTTTAGTATACTTTTAGTGTCTATAGAATCTTAGTGATAAATTCCTTCCTTCCCTTCGTACTATTGATAATTTGTACCTTTTATATACTATTTTCTTATTAAAAATTTTTTTTAACTAGAAGCTTACCAATTTTATTAATTTCTCAAAAGAACAGTTCTTGGTTGGTGTCACTGATTTTCTTTTTTCTTTGTTTTCCATTTCATTGATTTCTCCTCCAAGCTTTATTATATCTTTTTCTTTATTTTGGGTTCAGTTTTCTCTGTTCTAGTTTTTAAGCTGAAAGCTAAAAACT
Organism: Chlorocebus sabaeus; assembly: GCF_047675955.1. Lineage (NCBI taxonomy): Eukaryota > Metazoa > Chordata > Mammalia > Primates > Cercopithecidae > Chlorocebus > Chlorocebus sabaeus. Next base: position 46,390,601 of record NC_132919.1, read on the forward strand.
TTGCATGCATTATTTTTTCATATAAGAATTTAGTGCTACAAATTTCCCTGTAGGTACTACATTAGCAACATCCCACAAATCTTAGTATGTGTGATTTAATTTTTATTCAGTTCAAACTATTTTCTTCTTTCTCTGTAATTTTTGACCATGAGTTATTTAAAATACACTAGTTAAGTTCCAAATATCTTAAAATTATCCTAGGTATATTCCTATTACTGATACCTAGTTCATTTCTGTTGTGATTGTCACACATCTTAACTTTTTAAGACTTGTTTTATGTCTCAGAGTATGATCGAATTGGAAAACATGCCACGTGCACTTGAAATGAATACATATAGTGCTGTTATTTGGTGGAGTTTTAAAATAAATGTCATTTAGGTTCCATTGGTTGAAAGTGTTTTTCAAGTCTTCCATATATTAACTGATTTTTTCATTGTTAGGTAAATTATTTAATAAGGTGTGCTGAAATCTCCAACTATCCTTGTGGATTTCCGTATTTCTTCTTTCAGTTCTAGCAATTTCTCTTTATGTATTTTGAAGCTCTCTTATTAGTATATGGAAACCTTACAACAGTACACTTCCATTGCCCTCCTCTTGGCTTTGTGGTGTGAATGTCATATATTTTATTCCTACTCATGTTATAAACTGTATTACAATTGTTATTTTCACTTTAAATCAGAAGTTATCTTTTGAAGAAATTAAAAATGAGAAAAAATCTTATTTATCCAAATATTTAACTTTTATTATGTTTATTCCCTTGTGTAGATCCAAATTTCCATCTATAAAACTATCATTTTCTATATGATTTTAAATAGTTGTTTGAAATATTGCAGAGCTCTTGCCAATGAATTTTTTAATATTTTTTTTTCCTGAAATGGGCTTTATTTAACCTTTATTTATAACGTGTGTTTTTACTAGATAACAAAATCCAAGTAGGTTGGTTGGTTGGTTGGTTTTCTGTATTTGATATTGTATCAATTAGTTTTGTTTTGCATAGTTTTAAGTAAGTTTGCTAGCATTCTTTGTATCTCTGTATATAATATACTTTTTAGTTTGTCCACTTCTAAGATTTTTTCTTTGTTCTGGTTTTCATTTATTTAGTTATGATGCATCTTATTATGGTTTTATTTATGTTCAATTGTTTATGGTTCATTGAGCTTCTTGAATTTGTAGGTCTTCATAAAATTTGGAAAGATTTGGCCATGATTTCTTCACAGTTGTTACTGTCACCCACTTTCCAACCTCGATTCCTTCTGGGATTCTAGTTATACATATCCTAGATTGCTTGATAATGTTTCACAGGTTGAGATTCTGTTCAATTTTCTTCTTTATTTATCTTTGCACTTAAAGTTTAATAGTTTCTATTGCTGTTTCTTCTAGTTCAAAATCTTTTCTTCTGCAGCATGTAATCTGCTACTAATCTCATGAAGTGTATTTTTTTCATTTCATATATTTAAATTTTTTATGTCTAGAAGCTCCCTTTGTATATTTTGTAAAGCTTCCATTTCTCTAAAGAAATTCCCAGGCTGGAGGCAGTGACTCACATCTGTAATTGCAGCACTTTGGGAGACTGAGGGAGGTGGAAGGCTTGAGCTCAGGAGTTCGAGACCAGTTTGGGAAATATAACAAAACCCCATCTCTACAAAAAATGCAAAAATTAGTCAGGTATGGTGACATGCACCCATAGTCCCAGCTATTTGAGAAGCTGAGGTGGGAAGATTGCTTGAAGCCTAGGAGGTTGAAGCTACTGCAGTGAGCAATGAGCATGCCACTGTACCCCAGCATGGGCAACAGAGGGAGGCTCTGTCTTAAATAAAAATAAAAAATAAATTCCCAGAAACATACAACCTATCAAGACTAACCATGAAGAAACAGAAAATCTGAACAGACCAATAGTGAGAAAAGAGATGAAACCAGTAATCAAAAACCTCTTATCAAAGACAAACCCAGGAGCAGATGGATCATGGGGGAATTCTACCAAACATTTAAAGATGAATTAATACCGGTCCTTGTCAAACACTTTGATAAAGTTGAAGAGGACAGAATTCTTCCAAACCAATTTTACAAGGAGAGCATGACTTTCATGTCAAAGCCAGATAAGAGCACTAGGAGAACAGAACATTACAGGCCAATATCCCTGCTGAACGTAGATGCAAAAATCCTCAACAAAATACTAGCAAATTGAATTCAACAGCACATTAATAGAATCATACACCCTGATCAAGTAGGATTTATCACTGGAAAGCAAGGATGGTTGAACATACAGAAGTCAGTAAACATGATGTACCACATAACAAAATGGATTATGAAAAACATGATTATCTCAATAGATGGGGGAAAAGCATTCGACAAAATCAACATCTTTTCACAGTAGAAATTCTCTACAAATTAGGTATAAAAGAAATGTACCTCAACATAATAAAGGCCACATATGACAAGCCCACTGCTAACATTATACACAACAGTGAAAAGCTGAAAGCTCTTTCTCTAAGATCAGAAACAAGATAGGAGTGCCCACTGTCACAACTTTTATTCAACATAGTACTGGAAGTTCTAGCCAGAGCAATTAGGAAAAAGAAATAAAAGAGTCAGAAAGGAAGAAGTTAAATGGTCTCTCTCTGCAGATGACATGATCTTATTTATAGAAATGTTAAAACTCCACCAAAAAAACCTGTTAGAACCAATAAATTTAGTAAAGTTGCAGTATATAAAATCAACATGCAAAAAATTTTGTTTCTGTACATTAGCAACAAAATATGCAAAAAAGAGATTAAGAAAACAAACAAATTTACAATAGCACCAAAAAGCATAAAATACTTAGGAATAAATTTAAGGAGATAAATGATCTATACAGTGCAAACTATGAGATACTGATAAAAGAAGACACAAATAAATAGAATGATATTCTTTGTTAATGAATTGGAAGGATTAACATTGTTAAAATGCTTATGCTATGAAAAGTTATCTACAGATTCAACACAATTCCAGTGGATTTTTTTCACAGAAATAGAAAAAACATGCTAGATTTCACATGCAACCACAAACAGCTCTGAATATCCAATGCAATCTTGAGTTACAATAACAAAACTGGAAGCATCACACTTTCTGATTTCAAACTATATTACAAAGCTCTGGTAATCAAAACAGTATAGTACTAGAATAAAAACAGACAAACAGACCAATAGAACAGACTAAGAGGTCAGAAATAAACCTGTTTACATCACTCAAATCATCTTTGATAAGGATGTCAAGAATACACAACAGGGAAAGGATAGTTTCTTTAATAAATGGTGTTGGGAAAAATAGATATTCACATGCAAAATAATGAAATTAGACCCTTGTTTTACATCATACACATACAAAAACCTTGAAATGGATTAAGACTTAAATGTAACATTTGAAACTAATACTCCTAGAAGTAAACGTAGGGGGAAAGCTCCTTGATATTGGTCTTGCCAATGACTTTTTTGATATGACACCAAAAGCACAGGCAACACAAACAAAAATAAAGAAGTTGGACTACATAAAACTAAAAAGTGGCTAGGCGCAGTGGCTCACGCCTATAATCCCAGCACTTTGGGAGGCCGAGGTGGGCAGATCATGAGGTCAGGAGATCAAGACCGTCCTGGCTAACGTGGTGAAAACCCGTCTCTACTAAAAATATGAAAAATTATCCGGGCATGGTGGCAGGTGCCTGTAGTCCCAGCTACTTGGGAGGCTGAGGCAGGAGAACAGTGTGAACCCAGGAGGTGGAGCTTGCAATGAGCCAAGATTGTGCCACTGCACTCCAGCCTGGGCGACAGAGCGAGACTCCATCTCAAAAAAAGAAAAAAGAAAAAAAAAGCTTCTGAACAACAAAGAAAAACATCAAGATGAAAAGGCAAACTATAGAATGAGAGAAAATATTTGCAAATTATACATCTGATAAACAGTTAATATCTAATATATATAAGAAACTTATACAATTCAATAGCAACCAAACCAAACAAACAAACAAAAACTCTAATTTAAAATTGTGCAAATTATCTAGATAATTTTTTTTTAAAGACATACAGTTGACAGGTACATGAAAAGGCATTTAACATCATTAATCATAAAAGAAATGCAAATTAAAACCACAACAAGACATCACTTCATACCTTTTAGGATGGCTATTATGAAAAAGACAAGAGATAACAAATGTTGGTGAAGATGAAAGAAAAGTGAACCCTTATACACTGTTGATGGAAATGTAAATTGGTACAGCCAGTATGGAAACAGTATGGAGATTCCTCAAAAAACTTTAACATTGAACTACTACATGATCCTGCTGTCTCATTTCTGGGTATATACCCAAAGGAAATGACATCAGTATCTCTAAGATGCCTGCAGTGTCATGTTCATTGGAGCACTATTCACTATCACCAAGAGATGGAAACAAGCTAAGTGTCCATTGATAGTTGAATGGATAAAGAAAATGTGATTTTCTCATACACACACACACACAGGAATATTATTCAGATGTAAAAAAGAAAATCCTGTCATTTGCCATGACATGAATGAACCTGGAGGACATTACATAAGATGAAATGAGCCAGGCATAGAAAGACAAGTACTATATGATCTCACTTATATGTGAAATTTAAAAAAAAATTGGAACTCATAGAAGCAGAGGGTAATATGGTGATTGTCAGAGCCTGGAGAAGGGGAAAGAGCAGAGCACAGTGAAAATGGGGAGATGTTCTTCAAAGAGTACAGACTTTCATTATAAGATGAATAAGTACTGAGTATCTAATCTACAGCATGGTGACTATATTTAATATCATATTGTATACTTTAATTCACAAAAGGAGTAGATCTTAAGTGTTCTCACCACACATTCACACAAAGGGTAATTACGTGAGATAATGCATGTGTTTATCAATTTGATTGTGGTAATCATTTCACAATGTACACATGTATCAAATCATCATGCTGTGTGCCTTAAATGTATACAATTTTCATTTGTCAATTATACCTTAATAAAGCTGGGGAGTAAAAAGCTTCCATTTATCTTCTCATCATGCTCATACTTTTGTCTACTTCCTGAATATGTGGAAAATCATGATAATAGCCATCTCAATGTTTCTGTTTGCTAATTGTATCATTTGTGTTATTTCTGCTTTTGTTTCCATTGATTGATTTTTCTCCTGGGCATAGGTTATCTTTTCTTCTTTGTATGACTTGCCATTTTGAATTGATGGTAGATATTGTGAATTTTACCTTTTGGGTTGCTGGATTTTGTCATATTCTTTTTCTGGTATTTGATTTTCTTCCAGTATGCAGTTAAGTTACTTGGAATCTCTTGTAGCCTTGGAAGCTTTGCTTCATTAGGGTAGTTCCAGAAATCATTCTAAGGCTAATTTAGCCCCTCTACTAAGACCATGCCCTTTCATGGGTTCTACCTGATGCTATGTGTATTATTTACCTGTGTATTTCCTCTTTACCTGTTGGGAATACAAACTCTTCCCAGCCCTTTGTGACCTTCAGAAATTGTTGTGATTACATCTTTTCAGTTTTCTCCCCAGGCTTTGGGTAGTCTTCTCTCAAGCATGCTAACATTCATCCTCAGCCAAAGACTCAAAAAGACCCATCTGCACATTTCTGGCAGTCCATCTTGGTATAGTTCCTTCCTCTTCAGTAACTTGCACCATGATTTCTAGCTTCCTTGTTCTCTCCAAACTCTGAACTCTGTCCCCTCCACTCGGTGAGGCTACTGGATTTGGTGTGGGTTCTTCCTCTCTGTGCTTTGACCTGGAAACATTTTTTTCAGATGATGCTCTGGGCCATTTATAAGGATCATCTTGTTTGTTTGACTTCTTCCAGGGATAATTGTCCTTCAGAACCTGCTGTTCAATGTCTGAAAACCACTTTTTATGTATCTATACTAATTATCTAATTGTTTAAGGCATGAGGGTAATCTCATCCCTGTCATTCCATGGTGGTCTGAAATGAAAGTTTCTTTAATCATTCTCTATTTGAAGACCTACATTCAACATCTCTAGAATGCAGAGAAGCCTTTCAAGGAAAAACAGGAAGCAAATTACTATCATAGAAAAGGATATGAGGGCCCCCAGTACCTGTAATAAAAATGATACCACTAGTGGAAAACAAACATGAACACTCATAAGTAGAACAGATACCTGATATCAGAGTTCCATGTTTACCGATGAAGATGAAAGCCCATGCCTTTCTTCCAGGGGAGATGGTGGTTTTTCTGTTATTGATTTTGAAGGTGACTTGAGAATGACTCCAAAAAAAAAAAAAAAAAAAAAAAAAGAGGAAGAAAAAAGGGGATCTTAATTCTATAAAGTGAGACGGGCGGATCACAAGGTCAGGAGATCGAGACCATCCTGGCTAACCCGGTGAAACCTCGTCTCTACTAAAAAATACAAAAAACTAGCCGGGCGAGGTGGCGGGCGCCTGTAGTCCCAGCTACTCGGAAGGCTGAGGCAGGAGAATTGCGTGAACCCGGGAGGCGGAGCTTGCAGTGAGCTGAGATCTGGCCACTGCACTCCAGCCTGGGCGGCAGAGCCAGACTCCGTCTCAAAAAAAAAAAAAAAAAAAAAAAAAAAAAAAAAAAAAAAAAAAAAAAAAGAATCTTTGTTACTTCCCAGCTATATCATCTCCAACTAATAGCCATTTGACCTCTCCTTACACACGTTGTGTGTCTAGTCAGTGTCACCTTCTGAGAGGACCTGTTCTAACGCAGGATTGCTTGATCCTTTGGAATCTTCTCTGTACCATTTAATCAAATATCTCTTCCTCCTGTTTATCTGCCGTGTCCTCCTGAATAACATAGAATGTATTGTGTTCAACATGAATAATTGACGACCATTATGAGGTCTCTCTTAAATCGTCTTTTATCTGAATTACAATCCTCTGTCGTCTTATAGAGAACATGACTTTCAGACCCTCTTACTGTACTACTTGTTATTCTTTGGACAAACTCTGATGTGTTACTTTTACACTTAGCAGATGATTACAAGAAATGAATACTCTAACTTAAATATAGAGTGAATGAGTCAATTACTTCCCATGACAAGGAAATTAGATTTCTATTAATGCAGCTTAAGGTGGTATTAACTTTTTTCAAATGTGTAGAGATTTAATTTCTAGGTCTATCTGGAACTGAATGTAATTTAAAACACATTTATTTTCTACCCAATTGATATATGGGTAGCAGAGATGATCACAGGGAGCCCATTGGTTCATCCATCTGTCTGGGCTTTGGATAGAGATTCGTGCTGGTTTCAGATCACTTTAAAAAAGTCAATGTAACTTTCATTCCCTGAATTAAAGCCAAGGCCTGCTGTTTAAGATGATCACTTCTCCCCTGAAATTTTCTGTCAGCTTCCAGCTGACAAAAGGTGCTGTGTGGAATGGAAGTATGTTTTTAATCCCTGTCAACAGTGAGAACAGGAACTTAATCTAATATTTAGAGGAAAAAGTTACTCATCCTGGATTTCAGTGCTATAATAATAATACTTATAGACAGATAAATTTGTCTAGTATGTATTTACTTTCTTGGAATCATATCAAGAATAAGAAAATAAAGACACTCTCAGATTCCTAAGAACCAAATTGTCAAGATGGGGGCGAATTAATCCACATTTCCCTTATCACAGGAATTTCAGAAGAGTAAATAATTATAAAATGCATGAGTTGGGAAAATTTTAGAAATGATTTAATTCCATTCTCTCACTTTACAGGTAAAGAAAGAGAGGCCAAGAGAAATAAAATTATTTCCACGTGGTCACATAGTTGGTTTGTGACGGAACAGGCCTTCTGACCCCCAGTCAAAATTTCTATGACACTATTTGAAATATTTCTTGAAATATACCGTGTTATTAAATTAATTCAAAACAGGACTCAGAAACACCAAGTCTTACTTGCAATCGTATTTTGATGCTAAGGCAAAAAGGAAAGGATAAGCAAAAAATTGGCAAGAGAAATGTTTGAAGAGTGTAGAGCAGGGAGGAAGTCAGGACTCCTACAATTTATTGTCTCTTAGATACATAGAGTTGTTCCAGTTTTGTACACTGCCTGCAAAATATATTGTCTTACTTGCTTCTCATCACAATTGTATGAGGCAAGTAGATGGGACAGATCTGATTTCTCTCCTTTATAAATCCGTGTTTTATACACGTATCTCTTCTTGCCTCAGCAGTACAGATGCCATTTACTAGATCAGTTAATGGATGTCAAGTCTCTATTTGCATCTTGTTTTAATGTTTAATTCAGTTCAATCTTGTGTATTCTAATTCCTAAAAGCAACATGGTATCAGAATACTGAAGTATTGTAAGAATGATATTCAATTGTGTACTGACACAAGCTGCTCAATTTGAGCAACAAATTGGTACCCTCTCCAAGCTTCTGTGCACTCATTCTTGAAATGGGAATAATAACACCATTTTAAAGTTTATGTGATGATAAAATTACTTGTGACAAGTGTGCCTAGTAGGTATCTGGTTACTTTCCTCCTCTTTGTAAGCCGTCCCCACTCCCACATCCTCTCTCTAAACTTCAGTTCTCTGTATCCCACTCAGTTGTTCAGTTGATGTGAATAACTTCTTAATTACTTTTCTTTTGCTTGTCCTGAATTATTTAGAAATGCATTTTAAGCATGACACCTATTTCCTCCATCCTTTCAATACTGCTTATTGAGTGCCTTCTGTATATCAGGCACTTGGATACAATAGAACAATTGGATAGAATACAGACCAACAGAAAGGGAGTCGTTTTTCACCTTGAGGAACTGAGGAGGTAAATAAAAAGAAGCATGGGTTGTGAAAAAAAAAATGCTATAAAGAGTGTTGGGCCAGAGGATAGTAGTAGGTGGGCAAGATAACGAGGGTCTGGTATGGAACAAGAATAAAGCTTTAAGGTATGAGAGAATTATTTCCTCATTTTAGGAAAAGTTAAGGGAATTCTTCACTGAAGGAGCAGGATGACCAAAGGCACGGAGGCTGGAAAAGTCATGGTGTGTATTGGGAAAATACAGACTCTGCATGGTTAAGACAATCTTCGTAAAAATGTCTGAGGAGGTGAGGCTGGGCTAGTGTTGTCTGGGGATCGCAGAGAGCTTGGAATGTCCTTGGGGAGAGGGTGAGAGTAAAGCTTTCAAATCTTTATTCTTCTTGAGGTTTTTAGGAGGAGGGTATTTTGTTCATTATGGGGAGAAAAATTGCTCTTTGACTTAATTTCTGCTTATCCCCTTTTACCTTCTTACATGCAAATGTTTATTTCTTTATGAAATGTACACAATGCATTCCACCTAGTATAAAGCAGAGGTCTAAACTGCCTCTGCTGGTTCTAAATCTAGGTGTTACTCACTGATCTTTATCTTGCTTGATCACTGGAGTATTCTATATTGTTGGCTGCAACTCCTTCTTAAAATTACTCTCTCTTAGCTACTTGGATGATGTCTCATGATTCTTCTTTTCTACTTCTCAATGCTGACTTTTTAAGTATTGGTGTGAACTCTCTTCTCCCTACATAGTATTGCAGGGTGATATTTCACTTCCATCTATTCAACTGCCAACCCAGGGATTTTGTATTTGGGTAGCCAAGATCTTTCTTTTGAGTTCCAGACATTTCCATTTCGATATCCCACTGATTTCCAAAATTGACATCATCATCTTTTCTTCAAAATCTTTTCCCAATTCTTGGGTTACCACATCACTTGTCTTAATCATTCTCTGCTCCTTCAATTATAAGGTAGACTTTAGCATGCCAATCTTCTGCCACTCTCTGCTCATTGCCCTTCCTGAGTCAGGCAGGGTCTAGAGTCCTTCATTTTCTGGCCTTGCCCGCCTCAGTAGCTCCACCTACACCTCATACTCTAGTTCATTAGTGACTGTGAATGTATCATGCTCTGATACATCACTGGCTATGATAACAACACTAATAACAATTGCCCATATTTATTAAGGACTAATTGTGTTTCAGGCACTAGGCCAAAACACTATGCATTCATTATCTTATGTAATTCACACATCAACCCTAGGTGGTCAGTTCTTTTATTATCCCTACATTTGGAAGAAGGACACTGAGGTTTTCAGGTTAAATAACTGACCCAGGCTTGCAGCTAGTAAGTGGCAGAGCCAGAATTCCTACTGTGAAACATAATGCCATGTTGCTTCTCTTATGCCTTACACAATCTGTTCCCCCTACCTGGAATTTCCTCCCCTTACCTGCCTATTTTTCCTGTTCGATGACTATTTATTCTTCAAGATACTCCAGGTGGCCCCTCCTTCAAGAAACCAGGTAATTATCTGGGGTCCCAATGTTTCCTATGCTCCCAGGAGTCTTACATACTGTGTCATCTATTATCTCATTTCTTCCACTAGACAGCAAGCCTCTAGAAGGCAAGGGCCATGTCACATTTATCTTTATATACCCAGAGCCTAGCACAGCACCCAGGATACCGTTGTCACTTTATATGTTATTTTAAAATAAACAAGATTTTGAGTGAAGCCCAAATTCTTTTACTTGCTGTCTGACCTCACTTACAAAATTGGATCAATTCTATTCATTGATCCAATTTGGCCTCATTCTATTCATGTATAAAATGAGAAAGTTACATTATAACAGTGGACACCCCCACATGTGGTCCCTGGCCCAGCAGCATCGACATCCTCTGGGAACTTGTTGGAAATGCAAATTCTCAGGCTCTACCCCTACAGAATCAGAAAATCTGGGAGTGGGGCCTGCCAACCTGTGTTTAGCTCTCCAGGTGATTCTGATGCATGGAATATTTGAGAACCACTAGACAAGGGGTTGGTCAACTATAGCCTGAGAGTCCATGAGCCAAATCCTACCCAAGGCCTGTTTTTCTATGGAAAAGTTTTGCCAACTTCTGCATTAAATGCTAGTGAAGCAGGATATTTCCCTGACCCCTTCATGGGACTCACAACACGGGTGCCTCATTTACTTAGCCCGCTGCCCTCAACTCCTCGCAGGAGAGAGTTCATGAGCGAACCTGGAACTGACAGGCTGCATCTGCACCAGCAGGGGTGAACTCCATGTGGGCCCCGCGGCAGCATCCAGGTGGGGGTGCCTGCGACCCCTGAAGCCCCGGAGGATGTGTTACAGTGCTCTTTTAGCACTGCCCTCTGTGGATGGCTTAAATGTTAACAGCTCAGTGAATCTTTTGTCTTTTTGTGTGAGGCAGCTGCCCTCCGCCAGTGAGGGCAAAGGGCCAGTGCGACAGCTTTTTGTATCCACACTCATGGTTCTCAAGCTCTTGTACAGCATCCAAGAAAGTGAAGTCACACAAACAAATTGAAGAATGGTAAATGCAGGAGATTTGATGGCCGATGAAAGTGGCTCTCATTGGGAAGGGGAGCTGAAAAGGGGACGGATGAGAGGGTAGGTAATCTTCCCTTGAAGTCTAGCCATCTCTGGCCAGATTATTCTCTGAAGTTACTCCATCAAGCCATCCTCTGAAGTCAAGCCGCTTCTCTCTGACATGCAGCTGCTCCTCCTCTCTGCTGGCTGAATCTGGGGTCTTTATAGGCACAGGATGAAGCGTGGTGGGGCCATAGGTGCTTTACGAAAAGGAAACATTCAAGTGGAAAAACAGGGATAGAATTTCTCACTTTGGGCTGCTGTTTCAGGCTTTTCAGCTTGAAGGTGGTGCTTCACCAGAGACCCACCCTTTTCTGGCTAGAATTTCTCTGCCTCCTGTCCCTGTGGGTAGTATCACCAAGGAGCCTTCCAGGTATATAGTTCTTTTGTTATGAGCCCAGTGTGATATCTCTGTTTCTACCTTGTAATAAAAGTTAATTCTACTCCCCTAACCTTAGTCTTCTTGTCATGAAAAATGAGATTGAAATAAGGTTATCATCACCCATCCCAGCTCTCCTGTCCTCTACCTAATTGAGCTGTGCACTGCATTGTTTATTTTTATTTCACCATCACTTATATTTATTCCTGTAGTCTCTCAGAGCTTTCAAACACTAACTCATTTAGTCATTGTAGCACTGTTATTAGCCATATTTTATAGGTAAGGAGTTGAGACTTGGAGAGGTAAAATCATTCTCCCAAGGGGTCATGCACTGGTGAAATGGTTGAGCTGGACTGGATTGGACTCAGACAGCTCGGCTGCAGATCCCCACTAATCTCCCTATAAAATAGAGGGGACTGGTATGTAACCATCCCCCAGCTCTATCAGATCTAAAAAGCCTGCCAATTTGTGTTACATTTTCCTCTTCTAAGAAATAAAGATGCAACCGGGCGCGATAGCTCACGCTTGTAATCCTAGCACTTTGGAAGGCTGAGGCGGGCGGATCACGAGGTCAGGAGATCGAGACCATCCTGGCAAACACGGTGAAACCCCGTCTCTATTAAAAATACAAAAAAAAAAAATTAGCCTGGCATGGTGGTGGGCGCCTGTAGTCCCAGCTACTAGGGAAGCTGAGGCAGGAGAATGGCGTGAACCCGGGAGGCGGAGGTTGCAGTGAGCCGAGATCACGCCACTGCACTCCAGCCTGAGCAACAGGGTGAGACTCCGTCTCAAAAAAAAAAAAAAAAAAAAAAAAAAAAAGATGCAGTCACAGTTAAAGGCAACTATGTACATCCTAACTGATTCTCTGCTTTTCTACCTAGATCAAACCACTGTCCAAGACTCTATATTTGCATTCTCATGCAAGCTTTAAAAAACTTATATTGAGATATGCTTGACATAGGCTGTACATATTTAATATATGCAACTTCATGAGTTTAGAGATAAACACACACTCATGAAACCATCACCACAATCTATGCCAGAAACCTATCACCTCCATAAGTTTCTTTCTGCTCTCTTTATTGTTATTTCTAGTATTTTGTGTGTGATAAGAACATTTTACATAAGAGCTACACTCTTGACAAATATTTAAGTATACAATACAATACTGTTAACTATAGGCACTATCCTGTACAGTAGATCTCTAGGACTTGTGTATTCCAAGTGTGGATAAAGTGAAATTTGTGCCCTTTGACTAATACCTCCTCACTTACCCCTTCCTGAATTGTTATCAACCACCATTTCACTCTGCTTCTATGAGTTTGACTAGTTTAGATTTCACATATACCTGATATCACACAGTATTTGCATTTTTGTATCTGGCTTATTTCACTTAGCGTAATGTCCTCTAGGATCATTCATGTTGTGGCAAATGGCAGGATTTTCTTCTTTTTAAAAGCTGAATAATCTCATAGGAGTGCAAACCCTATTGTATATAATTGATCAAGGAGAGATAGTTTCACTCTCATGTTCATTGCAGCATTATTTACAATAGCCATGCAAGCCTTTTAATGTATATATTAAACAGTTTGTAGTACCATTTCCATGCTGTTAATCTTTATTGGTATGGTATCTTACAGTACATATCTTTCTGTAGCTTCTTGTTTTCTTTTTCCACTTAATATGTTTGTTGAGACTTATTTATTTTGATAGATCCATTGAGTTTTAGTTCATTTAACTGCTGCATAGTACCCTATTAAATGGATTTACTACAATTTATTTTTCCATTCTGCCCTTCATGAAAACTTAAGTGATTTCTAATTTTTCACTATGATAAACAATATTCAATGAACATTCTTTTGTATTCTTGGATACACATGTGGGTTTATATCAGGAATTTGATTTCTGGATTATAGGTATGTGCATCTTCAATTTTATTAGACACTTCTGCAGTGTTCTCCAAATTAGTTCTATCTATACATGGAGTATTAACCTATATCTTTATCGGTACTTGGCACTGTCAGTCTTTTGTATTTTTTCGGTGTGAAGGGGAAAAATGAAATCTTCTAATTGTTTTCTCTGGGTTCAAATTGGTATGAGCCACAGCATCCAATTGTGCTACTCCATATCTTTGTCCTTGCTGTTTCATTTTGTATGAAACATTCTTCCGATTCTCCACTTAACAACATCTATTTTTCCTTCATGATCCAATGCAAAAATTTTTCTGAAACCTGTAGTGGCCCACCTTCCTCCAAATCCATGGTTGGAGTTGGAGTCATTGCCAACCACTTAATAAGCCAAATATCTTAGTTCTCTTCACTAATGTCTTGATGTATACCTCAATTAGGGTTCTCCTATGTGTTTCAAGACATTTAGATCCTAATTAGGATAATGTTTATGTCAGTTGTCCTTGCAGAATTATTGATACTGCCCCCTTTCATTCTCAAATGTCACCCTGTTTGGATAATGAATCAATGTTCACCCTTATGCTAACTCTATTGTGGGCTTTATTGGAGTACATTGACATCCCATGTTGGCCCATTTTTCTCTCTGGCAAATCTGAGATCGCTTAGACTACTGATATTTTCAAAGTGCCTGACTTCCAATATTTGCTCAATAAATGTTTGCTTCTAGCCAGCCACTCCTTTGTCATCCAGAAGGAAGGGTTCCAGTCATACTTTATTATCTTTTCATGGGGCCTGACTTGGCCCAAACCCAACTTTTCCTTGCCAGACAGAAGTGTAAAGAACCCTTTCTCTGCAGAGGCATAGCCCATTTTCTTATGAGCAACTGGCCAAAAGGAAGGTACCATGAAGACAGTAAGTAAAGGAAAAGAAAAAGGCTGCTTTGTAATTTTACTTCAAGCTTTATTTAAGAGTTGAGTTTCATGAGATAATTAGATTAAGTCAGCGTGTTTCTGGCATGCAAAAAGAGGTACAAAGCCTTATGGATTACAATTATTCAGAAAGCTATCAAGCAGACCAATGCATAAAAAGAATTGCTCTTCAAGGAAGGTTCTTTGCAGAATGAAAATAATAATAAAGTGATATTGATATCCTTTGATTGCCTTGGAAATACTAGTTTATCGGCTCCTATAAGGTATTGTGGTTCATCCCACTATATTAGGTTTAATAGAAAATCACATAACCAGCTATATTTTTAACCATGTCTAGGATTTAAACCATTCACTGGGCTGTAGCAGTAGTGGGTAAGCACAGAATTATACATTTTAGTTTGTGCATTGATATGACCTCTCTGTTGGGTTGAGAGGGCAGAAAAGCCAGTGCTTTTAACTTACTTGATGTTTATTTGTGTGTATTAGAGATGTTTACTGTGTTCGTGGCAGCTCTTGTATTTTTTCAGAGTGCTTTCAATTTCAAATTTCTGTCCCTCTGTTAAAATTCTGTATTGCCCTAAATATGTGGTCATGGTAACTATATCTCAAACATTTCAGGGAAGCCAGACATTCTCAATTTCCAATTTTTATCAACTGTATGTTTTCTCCATCATTTGATTTATAGATTGAGCAAGTTATTGCAAAAGGGAAATTCGGGGGAATGGGAGAAGATATTAGCATTAATTAAACACATGGCATCAGCAAAGAACTGTGTAAAAACTCTTTACTTATTATTGTCTTTAATCCTTGAGATGTTAGAAACCCTTGATATTTAAAAAAAATATTTTGAGAAACTCTACTAGAAAATGATAGAGCTTTATATGAATCCTTTACATGAACAGTCACAGAATCCCATGTTATTCCTATTACACAGTGGTGAATTGGTGAACACTACCTATATTCTAAAAGTGTCAAAATTTACAAGATTGGGTACAGTTAAGTAAATGTGTTTGTGCTTCACCTGTTGGAGAGTTGGAGTCACAGCCAGGCACGGTGGCTCACACCTGTAATCCCAGCACTTTGGGAGGCCGAGGTGGGTGGATCCCTTGAGGTCAGGAGTTTAAGACCAGCCTGGCTAACAAGGCAAAATCCCATCTCTACTAAAAATACAAAAATTCACCAGGCATGATGGTGCGTGCCTGTAGTCCCAGCAACTTGGGAGGCTGAGGCATGAGAATCACTTGAACCCCGGAGGCGGAGGTTGCAGTAAGCTGAGATCATGCCACTGCACTCCAGCCTGGGCGAGAGTGAGACTCCATCTCAAAAAAAAAAAAAAAAAAAAAAAAGAGTTGAAGTCATTGCCAACCACTTAATAAGCCAAATATCTTATTTCTCTTGACTTATGCCTTGATATATACCTCTATTAGGGTTCTCCAGAGAGACAGAATCAATAAAATATGTATGGATAAATGAGAAGAGATTTATTAAAAGCATTGGCTCATGTAATTATCAAAGTTTAGAAGTCCCATGACATCCTCAAGCTGGAGACCCTGGGATGCCAGCAGTGTGGCTCAGTCCAAGTCCAAAGGCCTCAGAACTAAGGAAGCTTGTGACAATCCCCATTCCATGACCAAAGACCTGAGAGCCTCAGGTGGGGAAAGGGGTTGCTGGTATAAATTCTGGAGCTCAAAGGCTGGGAGCCTGAAGGTTTTGTCCAAGAACAAGAGAGGAAGAGTGTATCCCGGTTTGAGCAAATAGATTGACACATTCACCTTTTCTGGACTTGGAAGAATGAATGGTGCCTTCTCATATCGAAGGCAGACCTTCCCCACCTATTCTACTCAGACCCGCATGCTAATCTCCTCGGAAAACCCCCTCACAGACACCTAAAAATAATGCTTTACCAAGTTTCTAGGTATTTCTTATTCCAGTCAAGTTGAAACCTAAAATTAACCATCACAGTACCCAAAGCCTGCATATTTAGAGCAGAGATGGAAATGGAATCCCTTTTGTACCTCCTGTGCTTCCATTTATGTGGGATTCTTCAATTCCCACAGGACTAAAGCAAGTTTCCTTTGCCAGCCTGAACATCCCTGTCCCACCTCCTCCTCTCCATGGGTGCTGCTTCTGGGTACACACTCTTTCTTCCTTTCGTCCATTGATGTTATCCCACTGTTTTGCAACTCATCGTTAAGCAAGAAAGGTCAACAGGCCCTACGGCATGATCTTTAAAAGGCTGATAATGTCAAGATAAATGCATCCTCTTAAATCTGTTTTTAAAGGCCAGAACCATTCATGCATTTCTAGGAAAGGATAATGACATCAAAATTATTACCAGGAGCCAGTCCCTGTGATCATCAGGGGCAGCCAGGATTTACTGCTCAGCTGGACAGAAACCTTTGCTACTACAAGCCTGTGTTTCATTCCTGGTGGACTCAATTTTAGGGTATGAAGAGCAAAGTCATTCTCTCTGCACTCTGCAGCAAAGCAGTATGTGCTCTACACAAATGAACAGATGCCCTCACTTGACGTAAAAAGTCTTATAAAAGTCTTTCTCTCTTAAAGTATAAATACATAGTGTGTGAGATGTATACATATGTATTATAATACAATAAATTATAGAGTAGATCCACTTTTTAGTTCAGTTACATAGCTTTTTTCATACTTGGATTTGAAATGAAACATATGGCTAAGGAGTTATAAGTTTCTTAGAATATTTGTGATCAAGGTTCAGTGGCTCGTATACTTCTTAATTTCTTTACTTTTCTTGAGAGAGTCAAGCTCAAGGTGACTGTGAAAGTCACTGAATGACTGAATCAGGTACCACTATTGGCCAAACATCCTGGCAGGCACTTTATGTCTTGCTGATCTCCCACAACAGTGATGGGGATGGCAATCTTTGGTATTTTACAGATGAGAAACAGCAGAAGCCTTGAGAGGTTGAGCAACCTTCCTAAGCCTGTTGTAGGGTGGTGGGGGGCCGGGGGCGGGTGTGGTTTAACTCCAAGACCTGTGCTGTATTAATACACCCCTGTTTCAATCTCAACAGGATTATTCAAGGTTCAGAAACATGGTACTCTATCTAAATCAGTGTGTTTGCTCTAGAATCAGGAAGAGCACTCAGAAGTTGTGGGAATAAGATTGGGTTTGTTGACCGAAGCATGTTTTGATACCATCTCTTAAAAACTTAAACGTGAGATGATAACTGTTCATCTCCTATGATGGTCTACCTAAATTAGGCAAGAGGGGATCCAGGAGATCTAGGTGGGTTCCTTCTTGGGTTATAGAGAAGTTATGAGAAGGCAAGATCTAAGAGGAACTTCAGCAATGAATAAACATAAATGGGCTCAAGTAAGTTATAGAATTAACTTATAATTTAAAACTGAAGATGTTCAATGTTTACTAGTGAAAAACCTTAGACATGGACATATTTGGGCTATGATAGCACCCTCAAAGGAATTATCCAGTCATTTTAAATAATATTACTGAACAGGGTTGAGGGACAGGAATAATGTTGGAAAGGAAATGTAATGCCAGAAAAACACGTTCTCCAGGCCACAAACTGGGAAGAGTTTTAGTGTAAGCTATGTGGGAAAAGGGAAAAATTGAAATGTAAGAGTTAGTGTTAGCTTCTTCATGGCTCTGAAAGTCCTATCATCACAGCAGAAGCTTTGTGGGCACTCTAAGAGTCAATAATTTTGTGGGTTTGCATTAGAGAAGTGGACAGTACGTCTAAATCAAGATGATGGCCCCACCGCTCTTGACCAACACCGGCCCTTTGCAATACCCTGGCTCATAGCTAAGTGTGGCTCCCTACTTATTTTGTCCACCCAGGTATTATTTTTAGTTGCTTTTCCAGAGCAACGGCCTCCAATATTTGCATGTGCTGCAACTGGCTGGTAGAATCTTCTCTTGGGAGGGCTCCACTGCCAAAATCTCAAATGGTTGTCTAGGAACTTCAGTCATACCTCACTTCATGCCAGATCTGTACCTTTAAAAGGTTTTCAGGAAATCATTATTTTACAATTCCAATTTCACTGAAATGCCACAAAGCATGAAATATTTTGAAGTTTTTTAATAAGGAAAACTAGAATAGTTTTGTGAAAGACAGCTATACGTATAGATCCTTGATGCTTTTTCTGTTGATTGTATTTGCATAGAATAGGTTTGTTTAAAAATGAGAACCGACTTGTAGTCAGTTTCACTATTGGGAAATACTGATTTCATATTTATATCTCCTTGCTAAAAAATTGAGAAGTGTAAGAATTTGGCCAAATGTAACTCTGCAGCCTCTGCATTTTGTTAATAACATCATAGTACCTCATGGGGTTTTTAACACCGTCATTAAGAGGAGCTTATTTGGTTCTCACCTTTATTATCTCATTTATCTTACTATCCCTGGGAGGCATGGACTCAGATATTGCTGCTTGTATTTACAGAGAGGAAACTCTGAGAGGTCAGCCAATATAAAGTGATGGTCAGCAAGATGGCTTTAGAGAGAACTCACCTCAGCCAAAAGCAGTCCAGCCTCCCAGTGTTGAAAGTAGGATCCCAGAAGCTCTTGACACAAGGGTTCAAGGGAAGGGAGATTCTGTCAAATGACTGTCTCTGTCTCCTACTTGTTTCTCTCTACCACTTATTAGATACACTGTGTCACTGTGGATAAATTACTCAACTCTGACTCACAGTTTTCTTATCTGAAAAATGCAAAGCGTTGTATCTGCCTCACTTCTGGAAAGAGATTCTTTCCTAAGAAAAATTAGCTCTGATTCTGAGTAGGGGTGAGGGGAAAAAAGTGAATGCGGGTCTGCAAAAGGGAATGAAGTCTCCTGAACATAGCTTCTGTAAGAAGAGTGGCATAGTCACTGCTTCAGCCTCAGGGCTCCCTTCCTTCCTACACTACATAGATTTTTAAAATATAACTTCTCCTATGTGCATGTCGTCTTTCCCCAATTTTAGATCCTAGACTCTCAGAGTACCCAGCTGGGGCAGACTTCAGATAATTATAGTTCAAACCCCTCTTATTATAGATGAGAAAACCGAGAACCAATGAGGGGATTCCAAGATAAAAGCCAGTCTGTTGCATTTCCTTTCCTCTAGAAAAGGGATCTCCAACACCCCCACCCTCTACCCCCATGCCAGTCCGAGGCCTGTTAGGAACTGGGCCACACAGCAAGAGGGTGAGCAGCAACAGGTGTGGGAAACTTCATCTGCATTTACAGCCACTCCCCATGACTCACATTTACACCTCAGCTCTGGCTGCAGTTGATCAGCAGCTGCATTCAATTCTCATAGGAGGGCAAACCCACATGTGAGGGATCTAGGTTGTGTGCTTCTTATGAGAATCTAATGCCTGATGATCTGTCACTGTCTCCCATTGCCCCTGGATGGGACCACCTAGTTCCAGGAACACAAACTCAGGACTCCCATTGATTCTACATTATGGTGAGGTTGTATAATTATTTAAATATTTCAATGTAATAACAGAAATCAAACACACAATAAATGTGATGTGCTTGAATCATCCTGAAACCTTTGCCCCAACCTCCAACCCAGGTCCATGGAAAGAATGTCTTCCACAAAACTGGTTCCTCATTCCAGAAAGGTTTATGATATGGTTTGGCTGTGTCCCCACCCACATCTCATATTGAATTGTAGTTCCCATAATCCCTATATGTTGTGGGAAGGAGTCCATAAGAGGTAATTGAATCATGGGGGTGGTTTCTCCCATGCTGCTGTTCTCGTAATAGTGAGCTCTCTCAAGATCTGAGGGTTTTATAAAAGGCTTTTCCTCATCTTGTTTAACACTTCTCCTTGTTGCCACCATGTAAAGAAAGATCTGTTTGCTTCCCCTTCCACCAGGATTGTTAGTTTTCTGAGGCCTCCCCAGCCATGCTGAACTATGACTCAATGAAACCTCTTTCCTTTATAAATTACCTAGTCCTGGGTATATCTTTATTAGCAGCAGGTGAACAGACCAATACAGTTACAGACTGCTGCTCTAGGAGGTTTTCTCTCATCACTTGCCTCTGTTTTTGAAAACTCTAGGTCTCTGGGAGGATTAAGCTAAAAAAAAAAAAAGGGGACATAGTAGGTGCTGTTGAGTAGAGAACAATGGGACTAGCATGAGAGAGGAAAGTGAGATTCCTCAAATCTAGAAAGACAGTGGTGGTTCAGAGGAGACTTTGAGGCTTGTGTAATTTTACTCTAGTGCACATTTATTCCACAACTCACTTTGATGAAGAATCTTCAGCTGCATGGGGCCCCTAACCCACGTCACTCTGTTCCACCTCAGTGGAAGACCCTTTGGCTTTCTTAGACAATTTCCTCTGTCTTCACTGGGACAAGTTAACTTATGAATGGGAGCCCATATTTGCTAGAATCTTAACCTCAGCCAGATTAGAGGAAAACTGTTATTCTTCCCTCAATTTAAAAGGTATTTTCCTTCTGTGTGTACATGCATGTGTACACACACACACACGTATGTAATATACACATTATATATACATATATACTATGTGTATATATATTTCTGTGTGTGTATATTTCTTTGTACATAAAAAAGCGTAAAAGTACATCCTGGCCAAGTTTATTTCCTCAGCCTTTCCCGTATGGGTTCCATCTCTTCCCTGTCACCATCAATTCTGTCTTTATCTACAGCTCGAAAAGCAAACATCAAGTCCATTTGTATCAACAAAGTTGCCTATCACATGCTGAAAAGGCTGGTATTTTATGCATGTTTTACTTCTCTACAATCAAAAATATCTTAAGTTAAATGAAGACAGGAAAGGCATTCATGAATAGAAATGGCAGTGTCTTGATTTTATCATTTTCTATCTAGGTGCCTTACCCATTTGGTTTAAGTGGCAGTTAGAATTTTTTTTAATTATCCTCTTCTAAAAATGCAGTGAATTTGAAGCAAAAAAATCCATCTAGTCCTATGTGAATGAGCCTTGGGAAAACTGCTTTCTATTATCGATATTTTCCAGCAAGAGCCACAGTGAGGAATGTGTCTCTTCTGAAGCATGTGCTGTTTCTCCTTGGAACCTTGCTTAGTAATCATCCCAAAACTCTGAGCTATATAAACTAGTATGAAGTCCTTCTTCAAACTCTACGACAATGAGGAAGCTTTATTCTCTCCTTGACATTACTGGTATGAGGGAAAGTGGAGTAGAACTCAGGTGGAGGCATGTCCTATGTCACAGAGACCCTGTTTAGGGCACTGGCGCCCTGATTAGAACTCAGCAAGTTCAATCAGATAGAGGCTCAAAAGCATGACCACTTTACAGTAGAAAACATGTTTTAAAAGCAGTAAATATTGATTCCCCTTTTTACCTTGACCTTGATATACAGTATGTGTGTATATTTAAGACTTTTTTTTCCATGAACCAGGGGTTGGGAGGGAAGGTTTTGGGATGATTCAAGCATACATACTTACTGTATATTAAGGTGAAGGTAAAAGGGGAAGTCTAGCATTCTGTCATAGCTGACTTTTTGGGAGACTGTATATATACATATACTGTATATAGGATATCCTCTTTCTTCCTGGTAATGATGATCATTCTTACTTTATGACCGTCATCACAATCATCAATATCTTAAACACAATAATCATTCTCACTATCACCATTATCATAGCTCTGACTTATTAAGCAATTACCATGAATGAGACACTATTCTAAGTACTTTACATCTTTTTATTTATAGTCACTACCAGCTTGTAATATAATTATTTATGATTATCATTTTAAGAAATCTGAAGCTTAGAGACAAAAAGTTATCTGCTTATAGAGGGAGGCCTAGGCATCATCTGTGAATGAGGAAGTAGCCTGTGAGGGCCCCAAAGTGCTTCTGGATATCTTTCAAGACACAGTATACCACACTGTTACTTCCTTTACCTGGCTCCCTTCCTCTGCTTCCCTTTGGCTTGGGATTTCTGGCAGTAGCTTTACCCCCTCCCACCCCCCACTGACTCCAGCTTGTGATTTGGCAGCCCCTCAAGCATGCATGGGTTTATAGTGAGGTCACATTGCCCTAGTACTCTCACTTAGGGCAACTGGTGACTAGGACTGCAGATCTTAATGTTACTTAATAGGCTCAACATTATTATCTTCTTACATAACTTAAATTTGGCTCACATTTCACATATGTGACTACGTCTAAGTAAAAATAAGTATATTATGTGTTCAGTCTATGGCTAGGATTATGACAGTATAAGAAGTATCACCTCAAAAGGGGATGTTCTCCTTCTGGCTATGGAGGATTAGCTTAGATCAGATTGATCCTTTCACAGAGAACTAGATAATGTGCATAAAATGATTTAAAAATATCCCAGAAGGGATTTTAGAGTAACTGAGGTTATCAAGCCCTAAGCAGCCAAGAGCCCAGATAGAAGGGAAGTGCAGAATAAGGTAGGAGCCATGTTTGCTGAGATAATGGTTGAGAATTTTCTAAAACTGATAAACACACTAACCCACAGAGACAATAAACTTGACAAACCCCAACAAGAATAAAATAAAATAAAACTACACATAGGTAAAACATAGTAAAACTGTTTTTAAAAAAAAGTAAAAATTTTAAATAGAGACAGAAGAAAAAAGAGACATAACTTTTAAAGAAAAAGAAATAAAAAGCAGACTTCATTCAACACAAATTATATCTGTTGCCGACTTTTTAATGGGGTCATTTTTTGCTTGTTGAATTGTTTAAGTTCCGTTTACGTTCTGGTTAGTATAGTAAGCCTTTGTTGCATGCATAATTTGCAATTTTTTTTTTTTTTTTGCCATTCTGTAAGCTGTCTGTTTACTTTGTTGATAGTTTATTTTGCTGTGCAGAAACTCATTAGTTGAATCACATCCCATTTGTAAATGTTGGAGGTTTTTATGTTGCAATTGTTCTTGAGGACTTAGTCAATTCTTTGCTAAGGCCATGTCCATTAGGGTATTTCCTAGGTTTTTTTCTAGGATTTTTATAGTTTTAGGTTTCACATTTAAGTCTTTAATCCATCCTGAATTAATTTTTGTTTACAGTAAAGATACAGGTTTAGTTTCATTCTGCATATGCACAGCCAGTTATCCCGGCACCATTTATTGAATAGAAAGTCCTTTCCCCATTGCTTATTTTTGTTGACTTTGTCAAAGATCAGTTGGTTGGTTGTAGGGAAATGGCTTTATTTCTGGGCTCTCTATTTTGTTCCATTGGTGTGTGAGCCTGTTTTTGTACTAGTGCCATTGCTGTTTTGGTTACTGTAGCCTTGTTATATAGTTTGAAGTTGGGTAATGTGATGAAGTCTAACTTTTATTTTTTGCTTAGGATTGTTTAGCCATTTTAGCCATTTGGGCTCTTTTCAAGTTCCATATGAATTTTAGGATTGATATTTCCAATTCTGTGAAAAAAGACATTGGCAGTTTGCTAGGAATAATATCAAATCTGTAGATTGCTTTGGGCAGTATACTCATTTTAATGATATTGATTCTTCCAGTTTGTGAGCATGGAATGTTTCTCCATTTGTTTGTGTCATCTGTGATTTCTTTCAGCAGTGTTTGGTAGTTCTCCTTGCAGAAAATTTTCACCCCCTTGGCTAGATGTATTTCAAGGTATTTTATTTTTGTTGCTATTAATAGGATTGTGTTCTTGATTTGGCTCTCAGCTTGAATATTATTGCTGTTTAGAAATGGTACTGATTTTTGTACATTTATTTTGTATCTTGAAACTTTATTGAAGTTGTTTATCAGTTTTAGGAGCCTTTTAGTGGAGTCTTTAGGGTTGTCTAGATATAAAATCATGTCATAAGCAAAGAAAGATAATTTGACATTTTTTCCTATTTGGATGCATTTTATTTCTTTCTCTTGCCTGATTTGTCTGGCTAGGAGTTCCAGTACTCAGTTGAATAGGAGTGGTTAGAATGGCATCCTTGTCTTGTTCTAGTTATTAAGGGGAATCGTTCTAGCTTGCACCCATTCGATATGATGTTGGCTATGGGTTTGTCACAGATGGTGCCAATAATTTTGAGATATGTTCCTTCAGTGCCTACTTTGTTGAGGGTTTTTATCATGAAGGGATTTTACTGAAATCTTTCTGTGTCTATCAGGATGATCATATGATTTATGTTTTTGATTCTGTTCATGTCGTGAATCACATTTACTGATTTGCAGATGTTGAACCAACCTTGCGTCCCAGGAGTAACACCTGCTTGACTGTGGTGAATTAACACTTTGATGTGATGCTGGATTCAGCTTGCTAGTATTTTGTTGAGGATTTTCATATTTATGTTTGTCAGCGAGAGTAATTTGTAGTTTTCTTTTTTTCATCATCTTTGCTGGGCTTTAATGTTGAGCTGATGCTGACTTCATCTAATGAATTAGGGAGGAGTCTCTCCTCCTTGATTTTCACTTGATCTTAGCCAAAAGGCCGAGAAGCAGTCCTCCTCCTTGATTTTCTAGAATAGTTTCAGTAAGGATTGGTACCAGCTCTTCTTCATATGTCTGGTAGAATGGCTGTGATTCCATTTGGTCCTGGGCCTTTTTTGGTTGGTAGTCTTTTAATGACTGATTCAATTGTGGCACATGTTATTGTTCTGTTCAGGGTTTCAATTTCTTCCTGATTCAATCTTTGAAGGTTGTGCATTCCTGGGAATTTATCCATTTTCTCTAGATTTTCTGTTTGTGTGCATAGAGGTGTTCATATTAATCTCTGAGTAACTTTTGTGTTTCTATGGGATTGGTTGTAATGTCACCTTTGTTGTTTCTGATAGTGCTCTTTCTTCTCCCTTTTTTCCTTTGTTAATCTAGCTAGTGGTCTATTGATCTTTTTTATCCTAACAAAAAATAAACTTTGTTTTTCTCAATCCTTTGTATAGATTTTTATTTTATTCAGTTCTGAAAAGAAGACATACAACATTACTAATTATCAGAGAAATGCAAATCAAAGTTACAATGAGATATCATCTCGAGTCAGTCAGAATGGCTATTAAAAATAGAAAAATAACAGATATTGGTAAAGCTGCAGAGATAAGGGAATGCTTATACACTATTGGTGGGAATATAAATTAGTTCAGCTACTGTGGAAAGCAGTTTAAAGATTTCTCAAAGGACTAAAGATACAACTACTATTCAACCCAGCAATTCCATTGCTGGGTGTATCTCCAAATCATTTTCCAAAATAAATCATTCTCCCAAAAAGAAACATGTACTCATATGTTCATTGGAGTGGTATTCACAATGACAAAGACATGGAATCAACCTCAATCCCTATGACTGGTGTAGAATTTCAAAATTTCTGTGATTTGCTTTAATTCTTAAAAAAATGTCATTCCATTTATTCTGCCTTCCATAACTTTTATTCAACTTTTATTTTAGATTCAGGGGGTACATGAGTAGGTTTGTTACATGGAATCAACCTTGATACCCATCAATGGTAGATTGGATAAATAAAATGTGGTACATACAAACCATGTAAAACTACACGGCAATAAAAAAAAGAACAAAATCATGTCTTCTGCAGCAACAGTGAGTGATGCTGGAGGCCATTATACTACGCAAACTAACACAAAAGCAGAAACCCAAATACTACGTGTATGCATACATGGTGGCTAAACATTAGGTACACATGGACATAAAGATGGCAACAATAGAACTAGGGACTACTAGAGGGGGTAAAGAAGGATGAGGCAAGGGTTGAGAAACTATTTATTGGGTACTATGTTTACTACCTGGGTGATGGAATCAATCATGCCCCAAACTTCAGCATCATGCGATGTACCCATGTAAAAAACCTACTCATATACCCCTGAATCTAAAATAGAAGTTGAATAAAAGTTATGGAAGAAAAAAAAAAATGGAATGACATTTTTAAGAATTAAAGTAAATCACAGAAATTTTGAAATTCTATACCAAGTAAAATTATCCTTTCAGTGTAAAGACAAAATAAAGACATTTTTAGACAAAAACTGACAAATTTGTAGAAAACAAAATACAAATGAATTCTTTAGGCAGAAGAAAAATGATCTTAGATTGAAGCAAGGAAATTCAGAAGGTAATGAGGAAAAAGTAGACATATAAATTAATATTGACCCTATACGGTGATATTAAAATATAATGCTACTAATATTGTTTTGAGTTTAAAATTTATGCAGAATTAAAATACCGCCCCCCCAAAACAATGACATAAAATATAGAAAGGGCATCATTGGATTTGAAGCTTCTAAGAAACTTGCATTGTTCAGGAAGTGCCAAAAATATCTGAAAATATGTCATCCAAATTGTTTAATGTGAGGTAATGTAGATTTAAGGCAAAAAATATTACTAGCGGTAAACAGGACATTTTATAATGATAAAAGGGTCAATCCACTAAAAAGATGTAGCAGTTCAAAATTTGTACTCACCTTAAATCATAGACTTAATTTCAATAAAGCAAAAATTGACAAAACTAAGTGAAGAATAGAGAAATCTATAATTATAGTAGGAGACTGTAACAATTCTCAACAACTGATATAACAAACTTTAAAAAAAAAAATCCAGAAAACACAAAGCAGATTGTGTGTGTGTGTGTGTGTGTGTATATATATATATATATGTATGTATATTCTCTTCACAGTGATATTACACTGTAAGTAAATAACAGGAATATAACTAGAAAATTCCCAAATGTTATTCCCAAATGTTGGAAAATTAGACAACATATTTCTAAATAACCCATGGATCAAAGAAGCAATTACATTGGAAATTACAAAATATTTCTTGCATATGCCTACTTTGATTTGGGGCTTCTGGGATGCTGGTAATGCTCTATTTTTTAGTGTAGGACCTAGATTTTCGGTGGCAAACACATAGATGTATTCACTTTGTAGAAATGAATCGGATTATACGCTCATCTGTGCACTTTTCTGCATGTGTTGTATACATCAATTTAAACATAGTAAAAAAATTATAAAGTGTATGCTTGGATTGTTTCGTGTAAGAAAATATCCAAATACCTTCTATCTGCTGAAAACTGCTTGTGGGATTGACAAATTAAAACCAAACCAAAATAACCCTTCTCTCCCAGTATTCAGAGAGGGTGAATCAGTCAAAAATAACATTTTTGTTATAAGAGACAATGCAGAGAAACATTAACATATTTACAATGTACAAATTAACGTAAGTGGTTATACTAAGTTTCATTAAAATATATAATTTCACAACTAACATTTTGTTCATTAAAGAGAATAATGGCAATAAGAATCTTGACCCTAATTTTAAACCACTGAAATGTCTGAATCTTGGTGTTTGTGAAAAGAACCTAGAATTATGTGTGTCTGTTTTGTGCTGCTATAAAGGAACACCTGGAATTTTGTAATTTATAAAGAAAAGAGGTTTATTTGTCTCGTAGTTCTGCTGGGTGTACAGGAAACACGGCATCAGAATCTTCTTGTGGTGACAGCCTCCGGAAGCTTCCAATCATGGTGGAAGGAAAGTGGGAGCAAACATGTCACATGGTAAGAGAGGGAGCAAGAGATAGAGGAAGGAGTGTCAGTCTCTTTTAAACAACCAGATATGTGAACTCACAGAGTGAGAACTCACTCATTATCATGGGGACAGTACCAAGCCATTCATGAGGGTTCTACCTCCATGACCGAAACACCTTGCACTAGGTCCACCTCCAACACTGGAGGTCCCATTTGAACATGAGATTTGGAGATGGCAAAACATCCATATTATTTCTTCCCTGGTCCAAATTTCATGTTCATCTCACATTCCAAAATACAGTCATCCCTTCCCAATAGTCCTCCAAAATCTTAACTCATTCCAGCATCACTCAAAAGTCTAAAGTATCATCTGAGACTAAGGGCAAGTTTCTTCTAACTATGAGATTGTCAAATCAAAAATAAGTTATTTATTTCCTGTACAACAATGGTGGCACAGGCATTGAGTAAACATTTCTATTTTCAAAGGGAGAAATTGGCCAAAAGAGAGGAGTAACAAACCCCACACAAGTCTGAAACACAGCAGAGCAGACATTAAATCTTAAATCTCCACAATAATTTCCTTTGACTCTGTTTCTTGCATCCTGGGAACATGGGTATGAGGGATGGCCTCCTAAGGCATTGGACTGGCCTGTCCCTATGGCTTTGCAGGGTACAGCCCACATGGCTGCTCTCACAGGATATAAGCTGTCAGTGACTCTACCATTATTTGATCTGGAGGGCAGCATGACCCTTCCTATAGCTCCACTAGTCAGTGTGCTGGTGGGGACTTTGTATGGGGGCTGCAATCCCACACTTCCCCTCTGTACTGCCCTAGCAGAGGCACTCTCTGAGGGCTCATCCTCTGAAGCAGGCTTCTGTCTGCTTTCCCATACATCCTCTGAAATCTGGGTGGAAGCTGCCAAGCCTCCTTCACTCTTGGGCTCTGAGGGCCTGAAGACTTTGCACTATATGGAAGCTGAAAAGGCTTACAGCTTGTGCTATCCGAAGCAGGGGACTGGAGTTGAGTTGTACCTGGGATTCTTTGAGCTGCAGCCAGGAAGTGGGGAGCAATGTCCTGAGGCTGTACAGGGAAGCGACGCCCCAGGTCTGACTCATGAAACCATTCTTCCTTTCCAGGCCTCTGGGCCTGTGGTGGGAGGCCTGCCTCAGAAACTTGTGAAATGCCTTTGAGGGCTTTATCCCGTTGTCTTGGCTATGAGTGCTTGGCTACCATTTAGTCATGTGAATCTCTCTAGCAAGTGGTTTCTCCACAGCCTGCTTGGACTATTCTCCTGAAAATGGTCTTTCCTTCTCTACTATGTGGCCAGGCTGTAAATTTTCCAGAGTTTTGCACCCTGCATTCCTTTTCATTATAAATTCAAACTTTAAGTCATTCCTTTGTATGCACATCTAATTAACTGTAGGCTGTTAGAAGCAGCCATGCCACATCTTGAATACTACTGTTAGACATTTTCTTCCACCACATACCCTAAGTCATCCCTCTTAAGTTCAAAATTCCATGGATCCCTAGGACATGGACACAGTACAGCTAAGTTCTTTGCTAGCTTGTAATATGGGTAAAGTTTACTCCGGATCCCAATAACTTCCTCATTTTCATTATGAGATTTCATTAGCCTGGACTTTGCTGCCAATGTTTCTATCAGCATTTTGGTCACAACTACTTAACAAGTCTCTAAGAATTTCCAAACTTTCCTTCATCTTCCTGCCTTCCTCTGAGACCTCCAAACTCTTCCAACATTTGTCAGTTTCCAAGTCCCAAATCTGCTTTCACATTTTCAAGTATCTTTATAGCAGTGCTCCATGCCACAGTACCAATTTTCTGTGGTAGTCTGCTTTGCATGGCTATAAAGGAATATTTGAAATTGGGTAATTTATAAAGAAAAGAGGTTTATTTTGCTCACAGTTCTGCAGAATGTACAGAAAGCATCTCACCAGCATCTGCTTCTAGTAAGCGCCTCAAGAATCTCCCAAGCATGTTGGAAGACAAAGGGGAAGCAGGTCAAATGGTGAGAAAGGGAGCAAGAGAGCAAGAAAGAAAGTGCCAGGCTATTTTATTTTAATTAATTAATTAATTAATTAATTTTGAGATGGAGCCTCATTCTGTCACCTAGGCTGGAGGACACTGACACAGTGTCGGCTCACTGCAACCTCAACCTGCTGGTTTCAAGCAATTCTCCCACTCAGCCTCTTGAGTAGCTGGGATTGCAGGCATGTGCCACCATGCCTGGATAATTTTTGTATTTTTAGTGGAGACAGGGTTTCACTATGTTGGTCAGGCTAGTCTTGAACCTCTAAGCTAAAGTGATCTATCCACCTCAGTCTCCCAAAGTTCTGAGATTACAAGTTTGAGCCACCACATCTGACCCCAGGCTCTTTTAAACAGTCAGGTGTCTCACATGAACTCAGAGTGAGAATTCACTTATTGCCTTGAGGACAGCACCAAGACATTTATGAGGATCCACCACCATGACCCAAACACCTTCCTCTAGACCCCAACATTGGAGGCCACATTTCAACATGAGATTTGGAGTAGGTGAAACATCCAAAGCAAAGCAAATTAGCTTTTTGCAATCAATGCAATGAATACATTTACTGAGTGGTCATTGAAATTCCCAGCAATCTGGAATGCACTGGAAATAGAGTTAATGAAATGGTGGGAGTGGTCCTTCCTTAAAAAGATAATCTCTCTCCTGTAGTTGTAAGGCTTTTCTTTGTTTCTTCTAATTTCTTAGGACAAATTGTGCAATTAAGAACAGAAAGATTGCCTGTGTTATGGGAAAGGCTGGCTACAAAGCACTCTGGATGCTTTGCATGGAGATGCTCTGAGCTGCTTTGAATCCTGATGTCTAAAAGCCCCAGCCTGTTAAAGCTCTCAGTTCAAGCTATGAACTGAGATACTCCAATGCCTCTCCCAAAGGATTCTCTTTCTCCATCCATCCCAACCCTTCTCCAGTGTCTACTCCAAGGTGAGCAGAAGTAGACAAGGTGAACGGAATGTCTACCTCCACTCACCTGGAACTCTGATGTCTACTTCCACTCAACTGGAAACTACCTTCTCTGAGGAGCTTCCATTCTAAAAATGATCCTCCCACATCCAACGTGGTTGACCTGAAAGAATATCTGATTTGTTTAAATAAAAAGCAGCATTCACAATTAGATCCTATGCCAACAACATGTAGCCTAGGACTGGTCCACAGAAATTCTTAACAGTGGATGTTCTTAGGTAAGGTTTCAGATGTTAGGCTTCAGAAATTATATGCAGATTTTGCATATATGTGCTCATTTCTTGAAGAAACGGTGAAATGGAGACTTTGAGCTTCCTTCAGACTCTCAAGGAAGTCTCTGACACAAAGAATTTTATGTACCACAGGCTTAGAAGAAATAACTGGAGACCTGTGGCTTATAAATCCTTATTTCTCATCAGTCACTTGCACCTCTGGCAATTACCTTCCTCCTTAAGCCTTAGTTTTCAATTTGGATAACTTTCTCTCCAGTCCGTTCAAGATCTAGCTATTAAGTTTATTAGGATTTGTTCATTTCTTCAGTGTTCTCATCATGCTCCTTGTTGACAACTCACATTTTATGAACTGTATCAGTCATTGAAAATATACTATTTGGGACAAATTCCCTGTTTGCTTTTAAGGAGCTAAAAGGCAAATGAAGAGGAAACTAACAACATCCGTGCAACTTACATCAAGTCATCAGCTTCATGACCCAACCCCAGCAGGATGTCAGTTCCAAAGATAAATGGCAGCAACCAAAAATAATCAAGTATTGTCTCAGAGGTTTTGTTCTTAGAAAAAGTGTCATTATACATTTATATACTTCTTCATTCCAGTTTGTTGTTTGTTTTTTGTGTTCTGTGTTTTCTTGGTCACTAGAAGGGATCACTACACTGAAGTTAGTACATCACCTTTTATTCTTGGTACATATATGTGTTGTGTTCATAATTATTGCACATACTATATGTGTCCTTTGCAACCTACCTTTTAAATTATATTTTGAAATATATTCATGTTCATATATGTAGGTATAGTTTATTTGATCTTGAGGATTACATTATATAAATGTACCACAATTATTCATCCATTTTCTTCTCTGACATGTTTGCCCAATTAATTGCAAGATTTTGCTGATGTGAATAAATATCTTTGTTTTTCAAATATGCATTTCTCTGAATTACAAGTGAAAATGAGCATCTAGTTACTTGCTTGGGTATCTTCTGTGAGTTTTTAGTTTATATTATTTGCCTATTTTTTATCAATGTGTCAGAGTTCTGGATACTAATATTATATCACTTATGTGCCCAGCAAATATTTTCTGTCAGTCCCAGGCATTTAACTTTGTTTATACAATTTAAATGACAATTTAAAATGTTAATATGACACATTTATCTACTTAACTAACTATTCCTTGATAGTTGATAGGTTTTGTACCTTATTTCATTAATCCTTCCCTATGCTAAGATTATAGAAATATTATATTTCTCTCTAAATTTTATAATTTTTCTTTTCACATTTTGGTATTTTATCTGTACGAAATTCTTGAATTGTATTAATATGAAGTATAGATCCAATTATTTCCCACAGCCAGCTGAATCACTAAAATTTGTTAAATAGTCTATCCTTAAGTCTGTATTGATTTTAATGCCACATTCTTCATATTCCAACTTCCCACAAAATGCATGTGATTCTGGGCTTTCCCTTCTGCCATCGGTCTAGTTGTCTACAACTTTTACTTGTATAGGTCCTAATATCATCTGGCATAATTAGTCATCATTCCTTATATTTCTAGACTTGTGTTGGTGCTTTCCTTTTTCATATGAATTTATAATTTTTCATTCATAAATTAATATGAAT
Organism: Chlorocebus sabaeus; assembly: GCF_047675955.1. Lineage (NCBI taxonomy): Eukaryota > Metazoa > Chordata > Mammalia > Primates > Cercopithecidae > Chlorocebus > Chlorocebus sabaeus. Next base: position 46,423,511 of record NC_132919.1, read on the forward strand.
TTATAATGTTTCATTATAAGGTTGAGTTATTTTTAAATGGTACCTGATATTATCTTTTAATATGGAAGTCTAATTCCAATTTTCATCCTGATTACTGGTATATTTGGTCAAACTTCTGCCACTTTCTATCATATTTTTGTCATGATTTATCTTTGCTTCCTCTAGTTTCCTAGAGTTCTATTTATATTCACTTAATAAATAGTTAAACTTGTACTATCCTTACATAAATGAACGGAATTGAAATTTGATCAGTGTAGCACAGTAAGCGCCACATGAATGTGGAAACTGTGGCTATGAAGGGTCAACTATATTATGTTATTTTATATAAAAGACTTGAGCAACTACAGATTTTGGTATCAGAGTGGGGTTCTGAAACCAGTCCCCTGTGGATACTGTGGGATGACTGTAATCTACTTCTGAATATGTAAGTAACTCAGACATCACAAAAACAAAACAAGAAGTCAGTTAAATACTATCATCAAAGACATAAGGGAAGACTAACAAGGCACAAGTATATACTTAAACAAGTTGTTTCTTGGAAGTTAATCTATTTCTTTCCATGTTCCATATCTCTTCATCTGTCTTTTAAATCTTTCTATACATTTCTCTCTATATGCTGAATTCTATGTGGCTTCTTCACTTCTGTTTTTCAATTCTCTAATGCCCTCTTTAGCTAATCATAGCTGTTGTTTAATACACCCACTGCATTTTAATTTTATTCTTATAATTTTCATTTTTATCAGTCTATTCTGGTTTCTTTTTAAATCTGATTTTTCTTTTTCCCATGGGGGTCTTGTTCTTTCATTATGATTGTGATTTCTATCTCTTCTGTTACATTTTTATTATAGATATGTTGTCTTTTTCAAGAGTATATATTATTTTTGATTCTTGCAGCATACATTATCAGTTTAATTTTAGCTTCTGACTATTCCTGTGTTGATTTATTTACTCCTGTTGTTTCTAATTTTGGTTAGGAATCTTTTATTCAATGGATATCCCTTTTTCTGTGGAAGTTCCTAGTGAGGATGGTTGTAAAAGCGTTTCTATAGAACAATTTTGTTTTTGCTTTTCCAGGTTCCCAGAGGATGATTGTTTTGTCAATTTAGGAGTTTCTTATACTCATTGTAGGATTTAAGTTAAAATATCTTAAATGACATTGATGTCTATATATACACCTTGGCCAGCAAGTAAGCTACATTAGTATTTTCATTTTTAGATAAATAGGAATAGTTTTCCTAACTCCCTATCTACAGCAGAGGAAGCCCTCTCAGGGTCAAGCCTAAGCCAAAAAAAAAAAAAAAAAAAAAAAAAAAAAAATGCTAATAGCCACCTAACTTTAAAATAGGACATTTTTTAATAATTAATACATTTCCATTTCGTTTTTTACGTTCAAACTTACCATTCTCCAGTTTTCTACTTTTACAAAGAGAATTATTTGATATTGAAAAATTATAGACAATTAATTAGAAAATGTTAAATTTGGTATCACAAAATTACACATGTAGATGGAACACAATCATTTTCTGTATGTATGATTCCATTCTTTACATTAAGAATTGTTGGCTAGCCCGGGAAGCCCACACTGGCGGCCACGGAGCAGAGCCCCTCACCCCCGCCAGCTGTAGCTGAACGTCTGGATACCGGAGAAGAGCAGATGATCTGTACTGGACACACGTGGAGATATGGCCATGCCACACATGTGCAAACAGAGGTGTACACACAGGAGTGCAGTGATACAGGACACAGATAAACAGAATGCACACAGCCTTCAGGAAGGATCTCAAGGGTTCCGAGTCTGAGGAAGTCATAACCTTGTGCCTGCCTGCCCACCTCTCTCTCTGGTCCTGTTCATCTCTCAGGCTCTGAGACACTGACCTTCACTGCTCAGTTAAGGGTTCCAGGGATTCTACTTTCTCTGGACCCATCCAGCTGAGTGAACCCAGGGTATTGTTATATCTGGGGAGAGTGAGGAGTGGGTTGTCCAAACACCAGAGCAAGAGCCCTTTGGGGCCTCAGACAGAGGAGTGAAGCTGGAACCATCAGGGAACATGAGTGAATTTTGGCACAAACTGGGCTGCTGTGTGGTAGAGAAACCCCAGCCGAAGAAGAAGAGAAGACGGATTGACCGGACCATGATTGGGGAACCAATGAATTTTGTCCACCTGACTCACATTGGCTCTGGGGAGATGGGGGCCGGAGATGGACTTGCCATGACAGGTGCAGTTCAGGAGCAGATGAGATCCAAGGGAAACCGAGATAGGCCATGGAGCAATTCTAGGGGCTTATAGCTCCAATAATGGAACGGTTCTGCCATCTTGAAACCCCCATTCTGTTTCCAGCCCAGAAGAAATGCTGCCCCTACCAGATCCCTCCTTGAACCAGTGATCTAAGGACCCCTCTTTTCCCTATCTGCCTAACAGTGCCTCACAAGGCTTGGGGGCTGGACTCCCTCTACTCCCTCTGGCTATAGCCCCTCCTGGAGATGGGGTCAAGGCAGCAGGACTGACCAAGTGACTACTGGTTAGCCAGAGGAGCTCAGCTGAAGCCCTGGACACCTTCAGATCTGAGATAGGAGTTCTCTAGGAACCTGGAATGAGTTCCTGTCTCCTGAATGATGGTCTGGGTGCCACCTGTTTTTAAACTCTTAACCTGGAACTCCTTAAATGGGGTAGGTGGGTGAGATTATCAAAGCTGAAGCTGGCTTTACTGAGAAGCTCCCTACCTCCCTGCCGTTATTCCTCCTGGAGTGAACTAAAGCAGATGTCAAACGGGCTGGTGGGGGTGCCTACTCCCTTTTCCACTCTTCAGATTTCAAACTTTAGGCTCACAGCCCCTCAATATCTCTCTGCTAATACCAGTGTCTCTCTCTAGTTAGGCCTCTAATCAATCCTCTGTTTCTGTTTACCAGCTTCCCAGCAACTTTCCTCTTTTAAAATATTAAAAATTTAATTCAGGTTCTCTTAATTATCCCCATCCTGCTGTTGCCTCCACCCTTAACTCTATCCCTATTAGGAACCTTGTTTCCCACCGAATAAGAGTTAAGGTAAGAGATAGCTTTTCACCTGATGACATTCCATTTAAGTCTTGGGGCATTTTTCCTGCCCTCTGCCAACCTCCCTGGTGGCCCAGGTGAGAGGAGGAAGAGGGGTCTGGAGAGAAACCCAGAATGCAGCACAACTAGGAGTAAGTCCATCTCAAGGTGAACTTCTGATCATTGAGGATGGTGAGATAAATAGGTTGAAAACAATCATCTGTGAGTTTAGGAGTCTTAAGATCCTCACAGCACGGGAGCAGGGAGAGGCTCTAGAACAAGGTTTCACAACCGAGATGCCTTTGACATTTTGGGCTGAAGTGTTCTTGGTAAAGGATACCTGTTTCCTGTTTTGTGCATTACAGGATATTTGGCAGCATCCCTGGCCCACCCTAGTTATGACAACCAAAAATGTCTCTATACATTGCCAAATTTCTCCTAGGGGGCAAAATCGCCTCCATTTGAGAACCACAGCTCTAAAGTCAAGATATTTTTCTCCGAAGTGATTTCTGCTTGGCACGCTACCCTCATCATGTTACTCATCTTAAGCCCGAGCCATGGATGAACTAGGAGCTCGTATAAATGAGGCTCAGCAGGGCTGCACATAATCTCCAAACAATTCTTTATTCAGTGTTTTGCTTGTGCTCGCGTGTTGCTGTGATGGACAGGTCCCATGCTCCTCCATTCTCGCCCTCTGGAGAAGTGGTTCCTACAGTGTAGATATGAACAGGGTATGGTAGGATTGAGGATGGGGGAGAGAGAAGCAGTAGATACACTCCTTATCCTCCCCAAATTTTAAGCTCTATTTCTGTGCCCTAGTCCTAGAACCAGACACACATTAGACTCAGGGAGTTTTGTCTGAAGACCAGGTGCCACTGCCCCCCACCCCCGGCTGAAGAGTCTGCTTTAGATGGGAAAACAACGTAGGAGCAGGGGTCTTTAGGCACTTTCAGTATTCTCAGGTGTTCTTTGTTCTGGCCCTTCCAGGTAATTAGGAAGGCAGAACAAGACAGATGAGCTCCTGCCTGCTGTGAGACAAGAAGGTGGGGTCTCATTCGATTTGCAACAGGAAACATCCTGTTTTATGGTAGTGGGGTCAGGAAGGTAGGAACTGGTATCCATTCTGCCAATTCCACCACCCATTCAGTTTGCTTATACCTACAGAGCAGTGACTGAGGTTCTATTTTTTTTTTTTTTTTAATTTCCATGTATTTTCTGCCATTTTTCAGGGTCTAAGATTGGTCATACATTCCCAATTTACTCTCAGTTCCAGTCAAGCTGGTTGCTCTGAAAGTAACCCAACTTGTTGCCCTAAAATACCTCAGTAGCCTGAGTGTTATACTAGAGATCTAAAGGGTTAACAGGATAGGATAGAAAGATTAGAGACTCCTGGAAATCTCTGGTTACCATGATCTTCAGCCCCATTTAATACCTGTTCTTTGGACACAGTCTTTTTCCTTTGGTGCTCTCTTGCCTTTAGCTACCTTCTCTAATATGTATGCTACCATCACTAATAAAGTGATGGGAATGAGTTTGAGAGTCATAATTTATATTAAAAAGTTGTTGGACTTTTAAATACATTTTTCAAATAAAAAAATTTAAGCAAAAAAAAAAAAAAAAAAGAATTGTTGATCATACTGAACATAGTTTAACTTTGAATCATTTACATTTCCTGGAGTATTTCCTCATGTATAAAGTAAGCATATTGGAATAAAAGATATCTAAAGGCCCTTTCACCTCTAAAATTCTATAAACTTTGATCTTTGCATATAATAGATATTTCATATATTTGCATATTATTTGCATATAATAGATAACCAGGTGACCTAGGCTCGGCTTCTGTCATTTTGGATAGTAGGAGATGGTGTGTTATCCCAAGTCCTGATATATGCATGTATGTGATTCTCTGTTTTCTCACAGATCCATACTCAAATTTTGATTTTTCTACCTATCATCTGTGTGGCCATTAAGTGACTCAGTGTCTCCAAATTTAATTTCTTACCTGAAAATAAGGTTAATAATGCTGAATTAAGGTTGTTGTAAGAATTAGGGATTTCAAAAGAATCGGCAAAGGTTAACATCTTTTTTCCCTCAGTTTATTCGTCTGTAATATCAAGATAATAACCATCACAAAATCCATTATAAAGATTATGAGATATTGTAATAAATTGCTTAGTATTAATATTAAATCTAATAAATGGCAAGCTACCATAACCAACTCAGTTCATGGCATATTGGGGCTCCCAGGTGGAAGGTCTCCTTGGCCAATCCCTCCCTCATTCATCCCGGATCTGTGAACCCTGTTTGGCTTCACAGACTATTCTGCCACTTTTTCTGTGGATTGCATTAAAACACAACTGTGTTCACCACCATACCCTTGAGACTAGTTACCTGGGAAAAACAATTCTCATTTCTGAGTTTTTACTTATTTCTTCTATGATGCTGAAGTCATTTCTCCATTAGCATGTATTCTGGTCTCTGTCTTCTTTATGACTCTCTCTTCCCCGCCAGTTGATAGACCCTTGTTTGTATCATGATCTCCTGTAGTTCTTCCTGGGTCACTTAACATACATGCGGTCCTTGTGTTGCATGTGTATTTCACATACATTTTTATTATAAAGTGGGAAATAGCTCTCCCGTGTTACAGAGCACTGATATATAGTAAAGAAAAAAATCCAAATGTTCTTTTGGCAAAGTAGATTTTTTTTCTCATTTGCTTTAATAAAGCATCTCATGTTTTATATATTGGGCAATAGAACAAAATTATTTGACTATAACTTCTTCTTATGATGGACTATTCCACTTTATTATGATTATTTATAGAAGATTAATGCCCAAACCATTGAGAGTGTAATTTTTAAAATTGCCCTAATTATTTGCACCAGAGCATACTGTCATGATCATGACCCTGAGGACAAACTTCATTTACCTGATCGAAGCAGAAACTCAAGTTCTCGTTTCCAAGTCTGTTCATAGGGCTGTGAAGCCCAGGATTGCTGACTTTGTGGAAAATGTTCATCATCATCTTCATAATCATAAATGATTATGATAAAGGATCATTAATTGTAGCATAAATGATAGGCTCCATATATGGTATTAGGAGCATATGTACCTACATTTTAGTATTCTTAACAAATATTCTCCAGAGCCACAATTACAACTCCCAGTTTTTAGGCATAGAAAGTGAGGCTCAGAAGGGCTAAGTAACTTCCCCATGTTGGTCGTTAGCTGACTCAGGACAGGATCCCATCTCTGTGCCCCCTCTCCCCCCGCCAACTGCTTGTGTGTTTGTAGCATTCCACTTTGCACGCTTCTTCTCACCATTTTCTACAGTAAATTTGCTGAAACTTGACTTCATTCCCTGATCATTGAATTTAAACCTTAATGATATATCTACTGATAGAATGGGTTTAAGTTTTTGATTTGATTACATCAGCTTTTCTGAGTCTAATTGAAATAGCACTGACATGCATTTTTCTAAAATAATATATTAATAAGTCCACATTGAATAAAACATAAAAATATCCCAGGTATTCTTTAAGTTATTTAGTGGTGATTTCTGGGATTTTTGTGCACCCATCACACAAGTAGTGTAAACTGTACCCGATGTGCCGTCTTTTATCCCTCGCCATCCCCCACCTTTTCCCCCAGCACCCAAAGTCCAATGTATCTTCTATGCCTTTGTGTCCTTATAGCTAAGCAATCACATATGAGTGAGAACATACGACGTTTGGTTTTCCTTTCCTAGGTTACTTCACTTATATTGATAATCTCCACTTCCATCCAGGTTGCTGTGAATGCCATTATTTAATTCTTGTTTTATGGTTGAATAGTATTCCATGGTATATGTGTATATACATACACATACACACAGCACATTTTCTTTATTCACTCATTGATTGACGGGCATTTGGGTTAGTTCCATATTTTTGCAATTGCAAATTGTGCCGCTATAAACTTGCGTGCGCAAATATCTTTTTTGTGTGATAACTTCTTTTCCTCTAGGTAGATACCGAGAAGTGGGATTGCTGGATTCAATGGTAGATCTACTTTTAGTTCTTTAAGGAATCGCCACACTGTTTTCCATAGTGGTTGTACAAGTTTACATTCCCACTAATGGTGTAAAAATATTCCCTTTTCATGACATCCATGCCAACATCTATTATTTTTTAATTTTTTTATTATGGCCATTCTTGCAGGAGTGGGGAGGTATTGCATTGTGGTTTTGATTTGTATTTCCCTCATAATTAGTGATGTGGAGCATTTTTCTATATGCTTGTTGCCCGTTTGTGTATCTTATTTTGAGAATAGTCTATTCATGTCCTTAGCCCACTTTTTGATAGGATTGCTTTTTTTTTTTTTTTTTTTTTTTTCCTTGCTGATTTGAGTTCTTTGCAGATTTTGGATACTAGTCCTTTGTTGGATATATAGATTGTGAAGATTTTCTCCCACTCTGTGGGTTGTCTGTTAACTCGGCTGATTTATTTCTTTTGCTGTGCTTCTGCTTTTTAGTTTAATTAAGTCCCATCTATTTATCTTTATTTTTGTTGAATTTGCTCATTCTGATTTAAAATGTGAGTTTTGAATCATAATTTTTTATCACTCTAAAATTAAACATCTCAGAATTATAAATTTAAAAGAGAAATTATCCAACAATTTATAATTGACCTGTGCTTTAGAGGTACTCTGAAAGCCTGGTAATTTTATGTAGCCTTGCTACAGAGCCAATGTTGAGGGGTTGATTCTTGTTAAAAGGAAGGAAGGCAACATTTCATGCCCTTAGGACATCTGCTCTCCAGGTGACGTATCAGTACCATAGTTCAGCAATCTTCATACTGGCCTGGTGAACAAAATGATTAATTAAAAGGCAAACAGGTGAAAAATCCAAACATGATCATTTCCTTTATGTTATAAACTATTCATCAAATATTTATAAATTGTTTTGCTTTGTATAGAACAAAAATTAGACGAATCCTGGTCTTAGAGAGTTTACAGTCCTATAGAAAAGAAAGTTGATGTCCATAAATCACTGTCTTATGGTATAGAAAACAACAAGTGGCATAAAAGAGACATGTTAAAAAATTCAAAATTAAAAGAAATGATTTCCAGTTGTCACTATAAAGAAAAGCTTTACAATAGAGGGAGACTGATTCTTGAAGGAGTGAGATTTAGACTTGTAGTGTCTTTAAGGGCTATGTTCATATTTGTAGAGATGAGATAGACTAAGATAAATGGCAAAAAGACTCACTTGTAACTATTAGAGAAATATCTGTTGAGTACTCTGTGCCAGGCACTGTAGTAGGCACCAAAGTCAAAACAATAAGAAGCACTTCCCATTCTCTAAGAGCTCATGGTCTAGTGTTTAGGTGAGGAACTGAGGGAAAGGTGAGATGTTAAACAAAGGAAGGCAGAAAAATGCCAAGCCTTCAAGAGCAGCATCTGTTCTTCTGTTTGCTAAGAGGGAAAGGTATTCAAAAGCAGGATCAAAAAAGAAGCTCAGATAGGAAGCCCAATACATTCTTGTTTCAATTCCATTTTTTGGTTTTTTACTTGAGCAACGTAAAGAACTTTATGTATTTAAGATCTACATGACACTTGAGACTGAGGTTATCTTTCAAAATTTCCTTAAGTAAAAGAAAGATACTGGAGGATCTGTAATTTACAATATGTAAGTTGTCAAGATGACGTTGCCCTTCTTCTGATTCAGACACATAGCAGTAATAGAAAAAAATAAAAAATTGAAATGAGAAAGCCTCTAGAGTACTCCATTAAATTATTAACATACTTAACCAATGTGTAAATTATTTAGTTTCTCTATGCTGGTCCCTCCAAAAGACAATCATACATTAAATACCTTATGCACCCTAGCAATTGTTCTCTAACACCTTATCTTCTCAATAAAAATAGTTCTTATGTTTTTATCTAGTCATGTATTCTGAACCATCTCATATAAAATTTACTTTGTTCCCTCTATGATTTTTATTCCATTTGGAATATAGTCAAATCTTAATCATTGATTTTATCAACTTTCTTTGTAATAGTTTTCCTCAAATGGTTTAGAAATTTGTTTGCAAAAGAATCCCCTGGAAAGAAGCAATAATGAATAGAAAACAAACAAGAGATGATCAATACAAGTAAAACTGGCCCTTTGAAAAATAAAACTGATTGTATTAAAGAATAAATAAGCAAGACTGATTAAGAAAAAAGAGAGACTGGATGAGTAATGAAAAAAATAATGTAACTGTAGATGCAGTGGAATGATAAACCTATGGTACAATTTTGATCAGTTATTTTATTACAGCAAATATTTAAAATGTTGAGATGGACAATTTTCTTAACAAATTATTAAACTTGCTTGAAAAATTAGTTTGAAACCAAAATGAACCAGTAGCTATTATAAAATGTCTTCCTTAGAAAACTATAGATATAAATGGATTTATGAGTAAATGATAGTATATATATAGTCCAAACTGTTTCAAAGAATAGAAAAATAAATAATGCTACCCAATTCATTTTATAAGGCCAATATAGTCTTAACATCAAGAGGAGATAAAAACAGAAGAGGAAAAAAAAAGTATAAGCTCGTGTGTGATCATATATACAAAATTGTAAATAAAACACCAGCAAATTAAATCCAACAGAGCATTAAAAATACATTGAACTATTTTAAAAAAGCCTTTTTCTTCCAGGAATATGACAGTCAGCCACTATCATAAAAATTCACAAAAATCTCTCAATGTAATTCTATACATTGATTAAAGAAAATAATCACACAATGACTTCAATAGAAGTAGGAAAAAATATTTCTGAATTTTAGCATTATTTATAATAAAAATTCTTATCGACCTAAGGTTCAAATACACTTAATCTATTGAAGAGTATCCACCAACATTCTCTAGCAAACACCTTACTTATGGATGAAATGTAATAAATCTTTCCATTAAAGACAGGTATTTAGTAAGATATAAGATATTCAGGGCTACTGCTAGCACTTAGATTTGTTACTGGAAAGAAAAGAGAAGAAAATAAACTATAGGTTGATTGGAAAAAAAGAAAAAAATTGTCACTATTTGAATATTTTATGATTATATAGATATTTGAAAATGAATTTCCAGCCAAACTGTTAGAAGAGTGTTTAAAAGGTTTATTGCACATCGGATTAATATAAAAACTTGAGAGTGTTTTTATACATCAGCCATAACAAAATAGAGAATATAATAGGAAAAAAATTGCCATTGATAATAATGACTACAAGGAACCTGTAACTATGTACATAATATGTGTGAAAAGCCTTTAACAGCAATCAAAAAACTGTAACGTGCAATTGAAGGATCTAAAAGATTGGATGAAAGAAATAATCACATGTGCATGACTGGCAAAAGTTAATATAATGAAGACATAATCTCAGATTAATCAATTTAGTAATATTCTAATTAAAATTCCAAGAGGGTCCAAGAATCACAATGATACTTTTTAGAAGATGTATTTATAAAGAAATATATTCTTGAACTTGAATGAGCTAGATTTTTCCATTTCAGCACTGAAAAATCTCAACCAATCTTGTGTGAAAAAGCAAATTGCAGCATAAATACTATATGATTACATTTATGTAAAACTTTTAAAAACTCAAATGCTATGTGTTATGCAGAGATGCAGATAGGTGATAAAAATATACGAATAACAATCAGAAAGGATATAAAACAGCTTTGGGACCTTGATTACCTCTAGGGAAAGAGGGAAAAAAATGCTTAAAAGTGACGAAAATTTATCTTCCACTACATTTGCATTTTTCTCACAAAGAGAGATTGTTGAAAGAATGGTAAGTGTTAACATTTGCTAAATCTGAGTAGAAGCACATGGCATTAGCATTTTAATATTATATTCCAAATTTTATGAAATTTTTATTGTGATATTTTATAATTTTAGCCCCAAATTTAGCCCCAATTTTATTGTGATATTTTATAATTTTCTGCCCCATTTTCTTTTTCAGTATAGCTAGTTGGGAACAAAGGGACAGAATAGAGTAATTTGCCCATCATGAGTTCATCCTTTCTTCTGTAGGAACTGCTAGTGTAATGCTGGAGCAGTCAATAGAAATAATATCAGGTGCTACTTCCTTGTACAGACACAGAGACCAAAATCTCTGATCTCTGTTGATCAGCGATTTTATAGTATGTGCCTTCAGCAGCATCTTCTCTTTGGCCATCTCATTGCCTTACCGATTACATGGGATAAAAGTTGCAACATGGCATCACCCCTAAAACCAAAGGAAGCTCTGTGTGGGATGGAAATTTTTATACATAAAGGCAGTCTTTTTTCATCTTCTTTTTGCTTTGAACCTTTAAATCAGCTCACCCTCACCTTTCTTACCTCTTCAAGTGTCACTCTTCTCCTTCCATGTCCAGATGTTGAAAGTAAATCTGATTTATGGCCCACCATTCTCCAGACCCTGGTTGTTTATCATATGACCAATTAGTATGAGTCAATAGAGCCAAGAGATCAATACATTTTAGAGAAAGTTCTCTGAAACAGAAACATAAAAGGATCCTTTTGAAAAGTTTATCATTATGTCAACATAGCAGACAAAACCCCAATGGCTCCCCACTACTGCTACCCTGGACCATGGAAGTCTGGTAAAGAATTGTCAGTCCATGAAATGGTTTTGATAGCTATTCTCCAAACCAGTTAAAGGGAGCTCTTCCAGGCAGCATGCAACACTCATGGTGTTTCCTATTGACAAAGTACCCTAAAGAGTCATAATGTGTGATGAGTATAATACCACTGAGGCATAGACTGGAAACACACAGTGTGATCTGGCCAATCTCTTTGGCCAGGGAGTAGTCCAGGTGGACTGCCCACCTTCTTCATCTCAATAAGCTTTGGAAGTTATCTATTATTCATTGTTTAGAGATCAATAATTAATGGAGATTAAATGTTTCTTTTAAGATTCCAGTAACTTCACAATAATGTCACAACAGTAATGTGGAAGCATAATGAGGTGTTGTGTTTATTTTGGAAGCAGAATTTATCTTTATGGATTATTAAAAGATTTTATTAATGTATTTGTAGAATCATTAAGGTCCTGAAGGGTTCACTGAATTATTATTTTGTACTTTACTACGTTTTATGGGATAAATGATGTGCTATAGAAGTATTCACAACTTGAGATTTATGGAGATCCAGGATCTTGGTTATATACTTCAGAATAACTTGCTAATATACCATTGAAGTTCAAAAGCACTTTAGTACTTGAGGGTCTTAAGTCTTTGTTTTACTTTATTTTAGACAAGTTTATGACTTGAGGGGAAAAAAGAGTCTCATTCTTGACCTAGCTTTGGATGTCTGAGAACAATTAGCGAATTTCTTCAGAGGCTAAAAATAATTGGGGATTTTAATAATTTTATACTAAAAATAGAGAGTTTTGCATTAGAGAATGTGATTGGCCTGCCATCTTATAAAACAAGACCTAGTCTTGTTTTATCATTTAGCATTTATCACTATCTCATTCGTATTTTTGAGGCATTCTCTGAACTTCTCCATGCCTTACTTTCTCTAAAAGATTGGAAAAGTACATATTAATTATTAAAACACTTAGAGAATTTTGTAGAAATGATGTGAAAATAAGATAGTGTCATGTGTACTAATAATGCAAAAGACGTCAATTCCAGATCTCCAATGTTACATCATTTTATTAATTCTCTTGTTAATGTCTAAGGCATAGAATGGCTGTACTAAGAATCTCTACTGTGAACTTCTAAGAAAACACTTACATGTGCCTTTTCCACAGTGTTGGTTATAAATTACAGTTTTGGTGAAATGAGCAAGATGTTATACTTATTTTAGAAACATGCAGCTGACTTTCTTATTGACTGGGTAATTTTGTTGTTCTGATTCCTAAATAGGTTGGGTACTTCTCTCTGTGTCTTTTGGTTTGGGTTCCAGTTAAGAAATTATGAAGTGAGAAATTTGTTTCATTAACTCTTCATATGCATGTGTGTATATAAAATGCATTGATTGCAACTGACTGCTAAAGGGTAACATAGGGAAATCGTTACTTATCATGGGGATTTATTCTGGTGCTGAAAAACAAGATATTAAATTAGACTATAAGAAGCATAATTCAATGAATTTTTATGATCTGTAAAGCTGGGCAAATTGCATTGCAAATGATAGATAGATTTTCAGCATCAACATCTACAAATAAATCATCATAAGTAGATATTTTGATGTATTAATGTAACTAGGAAGCAGCCCTTTGGGATGTGCATGTTATTTTTGGTGGTCGTCCTCATAGAGACAGATACTTATTAGGTGTTGTGTTAAGTTTTTGTTGTTGTTGTTGTTTTTAGATTTTTACTGTAAGTATCTATTCCGGATATTTTTAGGAAATGTTTTAATCCCTTAGAAATAAGCTTTTTTGCACATGGAAGTGGGAATAGATACTAATTTGATTAGCTCAGTATCAAAACATAGTAAAAGCTGATGAAAGTCAACAGGACAGTTGGGAAGTCTCTTTCTCTGTCTTCTCCTTAAAGAAAGCCATTGCAACTAAATGTATCCATTTCCCTTTTGTATGAACTTTTGTTTTCTACCTGAGTTGCAAGTTCCTTTCAAATCTCTCTATCTGAAGCTTCTTCTACTCCAATATCATTGGATAAATCACAAAATAATGAACATTCCTGTTTGTCTTTCCTTGATCTATTCAAAATTGTAGCCTAAAATTTATTAAAAAGGAAAACAAAGGTTTCGTCTACCTCATTCTTTTAACGAATACTAACTGACCACCGGTAATCAGGGACCATGCTGGAGCCTGGGGAAACAGTGAGCACAGCGCCTGCCTTCAAAGAATTTATAGTAAAATAAAAGAAATACATATGCAATCTGACTCTCACAATGTACTGTGGTATTTGCTTGATAGGGAGATGGTAAGGTATTATGGGAACCCACGGGACAGGCATCTTTATAAACTGGAGGGCATCCTTGGGAAGCCATGATGGTGTCACAGCGAAAAAGGGGTGAGGGAAGACTTCCAGGAGGAGCTGATGCTCAAGTTTGACTTGAAAAATGTAAATAACAGGTCAGGTTATCTGTGGCAAGGGGAGCAGCATGTACAGTGGTCCACAGGTTAATGGGACTATATTCAGGGATCAATAAGGAGATCGCTCTGTTGACAGGTCCGTCGTATAACCTAAGGAACAAAGTGGAAGCAGCTTGATATCTAGAAAGAACAAGAGACTTGGAGAGAGCAAACCTCATTCCTGTACAAACCTTTCTCTCCTTATTTCTGAAGGTAGGATAATCCTACGTAGAGAAGGAAGGGTTGTATAATGGAAAGAGGTCAAGGTTATAGCCAGTCATAGAGCTCAGATTCCAACTTTAGAACTTGCTACTTGTGTGGGATCTTGACTAAACTTCTCAGTCACAAATTTTTCATATGTTAAAAGACAACAATAGCATCTAAATACACGGTAATAAGCACACTGACTTCTTGCGATGCTTGCATGAGGTAATGTGGAAATGTCTATGGAGTGCCTGAATGTTCATCAGAGGGGTTTAATGGATATGTTTCCTTTACCTTTTTGAAACTTTTCTAATTTCTGAAATGGAGAACTTGATTCTTTCTCCCTACATGAATTTTCAGAATAAAATAAAATTATGCATTGAAAATAATCCATAAATAAGTGTAGATATAGTGTATGCTCATTATTTATTTTTGTGTGGGCATACATTTAAAGAACCCCCTGAAGTCTCACCATTTGTTTAGATACTGGGCTCTCTTTGTTTGACTCCATAACTGTCCATCTTCCCTCCTCTACATTCTCTGTTCAAATGACCCCAATGTAGTCCCAGAGGCACCTGGACTTTTTATGGTCCTGTATGAATTTGTAGGCTTGGCTTACATGCCTCTGGCCTCCCCTCTCTCATTGATAGAGATCACTGCTTATCTTTCTCACACACCTTACCTCTGCGGTGGGCCAACCAAGAAGCATTTCCAGGAGATTAATGTGTTTTTTTTTTTCATTTATAACTTTTCTTTTATTATTATACTTTAAGTTCTAGGGTACATGTGCACAATGTGCAGGTTTGTTACATATGTATACATGTGCCATTAATTGAAGTTTCATGGGAGTCTTGGAAGCACTTGTTTGCTTTAATATCTGTGGATTCTTTACTCTCTTCCTAACATATTTTTGGTAAAACCAGGATAAATCTCAGAGTGGCTATCAGGTTATCTGTCTTACGTGCTTCTTGCCCCTCTTTATTTTTGACCTAGAAAGGAGGCTAGTAGCCTTGAACCTCAGGGTAACTGTTGCCTTCAGGGTCAGCCAAATGAAGGCTGCCCCGAGCTCTCCAGCACAGTGACTTGGCTGTAACACTATTGTGTGTATTTTTCATGAAGATAAATGCTGTCTCCCAAACACACATTTTTATCATAGAAAGATGTGAATGGTAGAAACTTAAAATCTGCTTCAGGCAGGATAGTTTTGAGAAGATACATATATAACCCTAATAAAGTTGGGCTGCCTTATGGTCCATTTCTATACAGGGCAGCACCCTAAAGAAAACACAAATCCACTTTCAAAAAGTTATAATAATCTTTACTAGAATGTCTTCTAAAAATGGTAAGAGATTACATGGCATGACAGGGAGCAATATCCCCTATAAAAAACAAACAAACACTTCCCTATAGTTACTTATCCTTTAATTGCTTACAGAAAGGTGTGACAGCAAAGGCAGAGAATATCTACTATCTCATTTATTCTTATTCACTTCACTGAAAAACACCAAACACAGTTTTCTTCTACTTCTTTCATTCACTCCTCTATCTTCCAAGATCTGTTCGCTGTCTAGGTTGAGCTCTGCCTTTTTAGACTAAATCAATATAGGCTTTCTGGCTCTTTTAGTTCTACATCACAAGGTTGAAAAAACAGCATGGATAGTCTATGGTTTGGCAAACTTTTTCTATAAAAGGCCAGATAGTGAAGATTTTTGGGTTTGCAAGCCACACAGGCCTCTGTTGCATATTCTTCTTGGCTTTATACAATCCTTTGAAAATGTAAAAACATTCTTACCTCATAGGCCACACAGAAACAGGCCTCAGGCTGGATTTGACCCATGGACCGCAGTGAACTAATCCCTGGTATATGCAATAAAGGCACCAGGTCTTCTTAGACTAAGCCCTCAAGAGTGAGACAATTAACAACAAAAAGAGCGTTCAGCACATGTCAGGCATGGTATCAGCAGCTTACTTATCTTAGCTTGGTTAGTCCTCAGAAAAACAGTTTGAGACAAGTACTGTACTGTTTCATTATTAATAAGCTGAGGCTTAGAACATCATACCCACCCCCACCCCCCAGCCAGTTGATCATCTGTAGTTGAGATTTTAATCCTCATTATCATTTAACCTGATACAACATAAAGAGATAACTTAACCTCTCTTAATATTTGAACCTCAGTTCCCTAACCTATAAAAAAGGAATACTATTATTATCTTCATAGGCTTATTTTTGAGGATTAAATAAACTGATATGCATAGGCAATGTCTGACACATGCTTATACGTTCCATATTTATCAGCTCTATCATCATTATTTCAGTGAATTAGATTATTGGTCCCTGTTCTACCACTTGCCAGCCATATGACCTTCAAGAAAGCCATTTTTATACTCTGCTTATTTCCTCTTAAGAAAAGTGGGTGTTAACAGCATTTCAAGATTACTCTGAAGATCCATTGAAGGGAGCTAGCAAAGTCACAGAAACATACAAAAGTAAAACATAATAATTACCATTCATTCACGACTGTGTGCCTAGCTTCATCCTGAGGTCTCCATATCCATTATCAATGTGCTTCTCACAGCAACTTTATAAGGCAAACGTTTTGACAGGTGTGGCCACTAACTGTGAAAGCACTTGAAATAAACAAGGTGTTAAACTCATGTGTGGATTTATTGCTTTCACTACACCTGCATGAAACCAGGACATTCAGCAACCATTGGTCTTGCTCTCAACCTTTGTCTTCATCACAGGCTTCTTCACATCACTGGCCCAGGGCTTGAGGACTTCCTTGAAATGTTGCTCACTTCATGAAGTCCAAGACATAATTCCCAATGGTGATTCTTACCTTCACAACAGCATCACCTGTTAATTTAGCTTATGATTATTTAAAATGCAAATTGCCTATTTTGTGAACTATATGTGAACAGAAAGAAAAAACCCTTAGCACAATTCTATGTCATGCTTCATTTTCACCATAGAGCCAGAGGAACTAAATATTGATTAAGAAACAGTTACATGAGGAGAGGAATGATTTCCTAGGATTGCTCATTGTCAGAGTTTGATCAGAGAAGCAGACCTGATAGGAGCCATAAATAGTAAAGAATTATAACAAGGATTGGATGTTATGCAATTGTGGGTGCTGGATAAACAGTCTACATGAAGCTACTGCTTCTGTGTCTTGGTGCTAGAGCCTGAAGCCCACATGTAAAGCAGTAGAAAAGAAAAACGGGATGTGAAGTCGAGGAAACCGGGACAAAATGGACAGACTGGGACCTATGAGGACAGATGAAACATACATCAGTCTCTCCCCATACCCAGCTTTCAACTTCGATGATGGAATGATCTGCAAGAAGAGCTGGCACCCTTCTTCAGAGATATGAACACACAGAGGATATCCAGCAGGAACTGAAGGTGCTGCAGGCCCAGTCACTGCCTCACACTAACAACTCAGGCTGGCAGAAAAGTGACAAGGCTTGTGCACTGCAACAGTGCCTCATACTTGGCACCAACCTTGCCCACATAAAAAGAACATGGCTGACACCTTACTTCTGCCTTCCAGTCCCACACAAAATATCTCTTGTGGCCCACACTAACTCAGAACTGCAGCAAAAGAACTTTTCAAAAACAAAAATTCCAACTTAGTTACATTGCCACAACACATATCCTCCATTTTCAATACATGTGTGATGCTCTAGAACTGTTTTCCCTAACTCTTAGCCCAGAGATTTTCCCACAATCCTCTGCTTCTCTGAACTTTCAACCCCATAAACTAGAAGAATGCCTTCCTCATGGAGTGATTGCACAAGACAATGTTTACAAAGTACCCCAAACAGTGCTGGCTTGGCATTCTAAAAAGTACTATCTTCTTTTTCTTGATGTCTACTTAGAGATCAAGAAAACATTATTAATAAGAAATGTAAATCTTTTAGAGGGAAAAAGCATGTATTGTGTTACTCAAGACAAGTATCATTAATTCATTAACCCATGATTTTAGATTATTCACTCCATTAATTCCCATTACAAGTCAGTAATAGAGAGTCAGTTCCAATTTCACCAGACCAATTTGGAACTTGCTTTAGCTCTAGTTTATGTGAAGTGGAAGAAATGCGCTATTCTATATGGAAGAGAGAGAGAAGAGGTGGAGAGACTCATCTGATTACTCTCAGCTGATGGCCTACCTGACACCCCTGGATTATTACTGAGAGTTATTCTGTGATCAAAATAAGGTGATTAAAACCAGAGTCCTAGCATTAAAGTGAAATTAAACTACACAGTGTGATTTTGATATTAGACTTTTTCCCTGTGGTGTGTTGCATAATAGAAACCAATTGAAAATAATAGGTATTAGGACAAATAAATATAAATAAGCTGATATACTGCCAAAAGTGGGCCAGGGGAGCCCACAGTGAAAGGGGGTACTGCCAGAGTTTAGAGCATTATCTTTTAATTAATAAAAGGAAAATGAGAAGAGAAATCCACTCAAGGAAGAAAGGATGGTGCTCTAATTTTGTAAGGTTGGTGTTTTATGGGATAAGAAATTCCCAGGGACAGGCATTAAAAGAAAGTAAAGTTAAATTTATTCTTGGCTGACTACACTCAATGAAGAACTGCAGGAGAGCAAATACTTCTATCCCATTTTTTTCTGGATGGCCATTCTCTTGTCTCTAGTTATCTATAGCACCTGCAGTCTGAATGTGTAATTGAGCACAAAATTATTATACTATTTTCATTGTTCCTTCATTTTCTCCCATGAGGAGTCATTTTTATCCTTGTTGCCAAGTATGTAGCAGTCTAGGGTGGATGAACAAAGGATGTGGCTCTATAAAGAACATAGGCTTTGACCGGGGTCCCCACCTAGTGGAACAACTTAGCATCCCAATACTTCCTCCGTCTGTCTGCACTGGGCTGGGTCCAGGGAGACCTATCTTTTACCTTGGCAGATACTACAGTTAATATGCTGCTCTCCAGTTTGCCACTTGATAGCCATAATACCCACCTGTTTCTCTCTCTGTGGTTCCCACTAGGAAAGTGACCTTAGGATTGTCACGGGAGGCTGACATTTTTGCAACAGCTTATGTTGAGTTTCTTCCATTACTCTGAGTGCTTCTTTCACTGGGACTCTGGTGGGATGTGTACTCAGTGGTGGCAATTTTCTTTGATGATCCCTGAAAGTATTGCCCTGTTCTTTTAATTTTTTAGACCAAGCTATTTTAAATATGATTTCTCCCAGTTTGAGTCAAATAATATTTGTCTCAACATTGTGTTGCATCTAAAATTCTCTTCCCCTCACACACACACAAAAATCAACATGTTTCATGAAAGAATCATGGACAGTTTAACTCTCTTCTACCACCAGATGAGTTTTCCATCCCCTGGAGAATGTGAGAAGAACTTTGCTGAGCATGATTGCAAATTTCAAAGTACTTTTTTCCCTCTTTGTCTCAAGGTATCCATAGGTTCCTCATATAGTCAAAACTCTTGCAAACCATTTAGCCACCCTGATAGAAGTAGATTTTCATCAATAATTGATTTATCCATTATTAAACTACTAAAACTATGCCATCTACTAAACTAAAAACATGCCATCTACTATTTTTTTATACTTTTATGTCACCTGGCATGATGCAAAATGGAATTATATTTATTCCACACATACTTATTGAGACTTACTCTGTGCCAGGCTAGGGCTAGGTATGCATGGATAAAACAGTGCTAGGTGTGGATGGATGAACAAATCATTACAAAGCTTATGAACGAGTGCAGAAAAATACAGCAAACAACTAATAAATCTACAATGGTAAATTAGGGTAAGTACTATTAAGGAAAAGAACCAGATTCTATGAGAAAGATGATAGCAGGGATCAATCTGGGTTGAACATCTAGAAAGATCTCTTGAGGAGGTTGAACATAAGGCAAAACTTAAGGGGTCAGCAGGGACCAACCAGACAGAGGGATTGAAAGTCACGAAGCTTAAGGTACAATCTAGTCTCTGTCACCTGGAATCTCTGAACCCCTAGCCTACACCTGTTGGCTGTGAGAAAGTTAGATATTTTCAGAAATTCATTAACATCTTTAGATCAAGGGGAAATAGTTGTGCATATTACAGAAGTTCTCTTGGTGACATTTTTACCACTTGTGATTGTTTTGTGTTTGGCTGGCCTGGGGTCCTCAGCTGTTATTTACAAGGTAAGTTTTTGTTCTCATTTGGAGTAACCTGCTGTGGTTGGGTGTAGCCATCTGTTAGCCCATGACAAGGTGGGTGTCAAAAAGGGCAAGTGGGCGTGATTTTTGATCTACCGAATAAGCATTTTTATGAAGAAGATGAAGTCAGGAAGAAATTCTTACCAAGTAGAGAAAAGTACATGCTGTAAGCTACAGACAATTTGAAGAAAAGGGTATTTTTAGGGAATTAAGAAAAGTTGTGTGTATCCTGGAGTATGAGATAGGAAATTAGGCTGGAGACATATAAGAGGACCACACTGGGAAGAGTTAAACCATGGGCCATGTCAAGGAGATTGAACTGTTTTTGTGAATAAGTCAGACCTGATATTAATTTTTGAACCAGTGCTGCTTAAAAATAATAATAATTTAAGGAAGGAAGATACTAGTGGCAAAGAGGTTATTGTAATTGTCCAGGCAAGAGATGTGGAGGACCTAGTTCATTGACGGTGAGAAGAGATACGAGCTATTTCTGAAGGAGAAAACACCATTTAATATGAAAAGGTAAAAGAGGAGAGGGATATGATTGTGAAGTGTGGAGGACAGGGTGGATGATGACACCATGAATAGGGAATGTGGGAGGGTCAGTATTTGAATGAGCTGCTTCCTCATTGGTGCTCTTCCTCTGACGTGAGTAACTACTTACATATTTGCTTCTCTTGGTTTACTGGGAGCCCCTCAAGGACAAAAATGTTTTATTTATTACTGAACCCACAGTACAGGTGACAAGGCACATCTGAGGAGTTCAGTAAGTAGTAACTACTATTATCATTAAGCTTTCAATAGTTGTGTTTGAGTGAATGCATGGATAGCATGTTTTGACAGTACAATAGTGAGTTCTGAAGACTCCAGAGAGAATGATGGGAAGTTGATTGAGAGAAATTCTCTTTAGATGAATTTATTTCAAGGAGGAGAAAAGTGACAGCTCCTCAGGGAAGAAGAAATGTAATATGTGAGAGGGGACACAAAAGCTGACCCAGTTTGGTTTCACTGCTAAAAGTCAGCCACTGGAAAGGTTTGAAAGCAAGAATAACACAGGAAATTAGTTCTGAAAATCCAACCATCTCAGTTGAGTCATCCTTAGGCCCGGATAGTCAGAGAACCTTTGCACAAAGAACACATAACTTTCTCAGATATTACACAAATTTTGGAATTAACCTTGGCTATACTTTTCTAAGTTTGCATCCTCTTTTTGTTAGACCCAATTCCCTTTATTTAGGGAATGTCACCAAATGTAAGGATTTAATATAACTTTCATGAAAATGTTAAAGTGGCCTGACGAGGTTTTTAAAATTTTCTCAATGGTTGAATGATATCTCCCTTAATGACCAAATTTCAATTATTTAGTTAAATCATTATTTGCATATCTTTTTTTAAAAAAAAAACAATGCTAATGCACATAAACAAAATTCTTAGTTGAAAATTCAGCATTTGTGTTTCAAGCATCTTATTCCTTATTTTTTAAACTTATTTGTAGTAAGTGAAGCACAACATAAAAGCAATTAACAATTTTAATTAAAGAATGACATTTTTCTAATAATCCAAATGCTGGGTGTTGGGTTTTATTTCTCTTGGTTGTTTTATTTGTACCAAATATTTTATAACTTGAGATGTGAGCAATAAATCATTACATGGTTTTACTCCTCTATGATAACTTTGTTTATCAACCATAATCTTGATATTTTATCAGTTTTATTCTCTTTCTTCTTATATGGCTATGCCTATTTGTTGATTTCTGGGTGCCATCACATTCAATTCCATTCAAGCATCTTTTGTAGTAAACTATAGGAAAGAAAAAAGGACCTATAGAAAAGGAAAATTTGTAAGTGGTAAAAGTCTAGAAGAAAAGAAAGTCTGAGAGGTGATTCTTTAACCCTGTTTTTAGAAAAGTGTTTTATTAAAACCATTCCCCTTGACATACAAAACTCTACCATGGATATGGATATAATGAGGTAGGTGCTTTTAGGATCTAATATCATAAAATATTTAAGTCATTTAGTCCTTTTTGCTGGAAGTCGATACTTAAGTAGCTTTTGATTATAATGTATATTTCCCTATAATTTTAAATAAATTTTAGGGCAAGCTGACAAGAATATTTACTATAAATCAATAAATTGATCTATATTTATATAGCTTATTATAAATTTAGTCTGTATAGATCAGATACTCAAGTCCAGATCTCTGTAGCATTGATGAGAAGTTTCTAGACTTCCAAAATTAGAAACCAGATACTGAACTACAGTAAATTCACCAAGGTAGCCTTCCAACTTACCTCTCCTAAAGACAAACCAATCTCATTTCCTACTGTCTCTCAGGACTTCTGCCAACCTTCAGTCAGATGTGTCCTGCCCAAAGCTCCTTATATTAGAGTTGAAAAAATTAAAGCCTGGACAAGAAATGTGACTTGATTAAGGTCACATGCAAATTTGGTCTCTTGCCAGATCTATGTTCTTTCCATTGTACCATATAGGGTCTTAGTACATCATTATCCTCGGAAGTCTAAGGAAACAATATTATCGAAGTCATAGGGGGAAACAAAACTCTTGGATTATGTATCAACCTAATCCTTACTCTTGTACCTCATTGAGCTATGGGGCTACATACAACTGAATACACCGTGTGCTTTTTTTCTTTCTGATGGAGTCAGAACCTAGACAATGTCTATTCACTCTTTAAGATTCACCATTTGTTGCCTCCAGTTTCAAAGTTTTTCCCATTTCACCAAGTAGGGTTAGTCATTCTCTCTTCGTCCATGTGCATCTCTGTTACGTGCCATATATTATATGCCACATGATATTAAATATGTACCTATTTTATTGCCTATTAAGATGTGAACTACTCTAAAAGAGTAACTACTGGTTCCTTATCTCTGCATGCCAGCCCCGGTCACAGCATCTAACACTTAGTAATTTCTCGATAAAAGAAGACAGGGAACAAAGGAAGGAGGGAGGTATAAGAGAGAGAAGAAACTTGAGTGCATCTTCCCCTGGGAGAGACGAGAAGAGGAGGTGTATAAATTTAGGCAAAACCACGTATACGGCTCAAAATAATACTTATTTTTAAGGCTGATTTGGAAGACCTTGAGTTATTTTCTCTTCCTATCACCTTAAGGAGAATACAATGATAAATTATTAGAATTTTTCTTCACATTCCATGGTGAATTTAAATAATAATGCCCTTAGAACACCTGAGGCACTAGGGAGAATTTCTGTTCATGGTTACACAGATGCTAATAAATAACTGTATCAGTTCTCCAAAGTGACCTCATGTCAGACCTGAAGGATAGTTGGTTCCAGTGGCAACTGAGATGCTGCATCAGTTGAACAGATGGGAAAGCATCAAAGTGTATGCTTGAGAAGAGATCCTTATAACATTCAGTGTCAGAGACAACAGTAGATGTTAATCCAGCAGAGCTAATTCTGTAGTGGGGAGTGAAATATTATTTAATCAGCAGTGCTTCATACATAATTCAATTAACTGCCTTCACTCATCAGTATTAACGAGAACAGGAGCTTGGATTAATGTGCAAGAGCCTCATAAAAAAGCTCCCAGCCTACCTAAGTGCTGCCAAAACTTAATAAAGTCCTGCCAATCAAATCCTGGTATCTGGACCCAATGCATCAGTGCACCGATGTTACAAATTATCCCAAGCACTTCTTATTGTTTCCCAATTCTTTAATTATGCTGATATCTGCACTAAAATGTTTAATTAGTGTATGGGGGAAAACGAGTAAGATTGCCTGCCACTTCCTTGACTATCAGTATTTAGCATCAAGTAAACAAAATCGAATTTTATTGTGAATAATGTTTAAAGGCAAGTTCAGCTTTTTTTATTCTGTAAATCTTGATAATTGAAAAGGAAACAGCAAGTTGGGTTACAACAATCTAAAAGGCTGAGAAGATATTGAGGATGCCAGAAGATTGAGTGCTCATCTATCCCTTATCTTTCAGGGCAGGCTCTGGACTTTGGGAACCTTAGTTTTGTCCTGAATGTTTTTGTTTTTCTGGTGTCAGGTATTGGAGATGCGTATGTGATACTAACAATCAGGCGATCAGGGCCCCTTGAAAGAATAAAGAGATCTTCATTACTCTGGATTTTTGAGGATGAATGGATATTAGCCTGCATATTCTGGTCAAGTTACTATTTTGGAGAACTGGTAAATAACAATGCCTAATGTGCTTTAAGACTATGCCTGAAATCAGAGAATGGAAGGCAATCAGTCCAGTCTTTACAGCCTTTATTTACTTTGCAAGTTTTGTGTACTTCCTGTGTATCAGTAACTGGGCTAAGCTGTAGGCATATAGAGAAAATATATAGTTCCAGATCTCAAAAAAGCAAAGACTTACTGGAGGAGACATATGAATGTGCAGAGAAACATAATAAGATCAAGAGTGATGATATCCCAGCACTTTGGGAGGCCGAGACGGGCGGATCACGAGGTCAGGAGATCGAGACCATCCTGGCTAACACGGTGAAACTCCATCTCTACTAAAAATACAAAAAACTAGCCGGGTGTAGTGGCAGGCGCCTGTAGTCCCAGCTACTCAGGAGGCTGAGGCAGGAGAATGGCGTAAACCTGGGAGGCGGAGCTTGCAGTGAGCTGAGATCTGGCCACTGCACTCCACCCTGGGCGACAAAGCAAGACTCCGTCTCAAAAAAAAAAAAAAAAAAAAAAGAGTGATGATAACAATGATGGTGATGATGAGGATGACAGAGACAACTATTGTTTTAACTCTTTGTCAGTCACAGTATAAATTTTATTTTACTTAAGCCTCATAACCCTTTAAGAGGGGTATTGTAACTCCTTTTTTTATAGTAAAGCAAAAATGAAACTTACAGACACAACAGGACAGTGGTTGCCTCCAAGGAAGGAGGAAGAAAATAGGATTGGAAGGCTCACAGCTATATCAGAAACATTTAAAGATCTTTAAAAATCAGAACCAAACTAATAACAAATGTCAACATTCATGAAAAACTGGTAGAGTAAATTGTGGATGTTTTACTTCTCTGTATGTTTGAAATGTTTTATAATAAAAAACAAAGGAACAGTGCCCAATTTGCAGTTAAGTGAATAAGTCTGTGATGGAGGGCCCCAGAGTAAGATGACAGGGCAGAGCTGGAGTGGGCAGAGGAGAGGGTGGTTATGGAAAGTTTTCCAAAGACTTTAGGCGTGCCTAGCATCAACAAAAGGCATTTATTTATTTATTTTGAGATGGAGTTTCGCTCTTGTTGCCCAGACTGGAATGCAATGGCATGATCTTGGCTCACTGCAACCTCAGCCTGCCAGGTTCAAGCGATTCTCCTGCCTCAGCCTCCCAAGTAGCTGGGATTACTGGCATGTGCCACCACGCCTGGCTAATTTTGTATTTTTAGTAGAGATGGGGATTTTCCATGTTGGTCAGGCTGGTCTCAAACTCCCGACCTCAGGTGATCCGCCCACCCCAGCCTCCCAAAATGCTGGGATTGCAGGTGTGAGCCACTACACCCGGCTTAACAAAAGGCATTTATTAAGCACCCGTTTATTCCTGGCATTGTAGTAAATGCCCAAGAAGGGAAATGAAGCTAACCTAGACCCTGTGCTAGGATGTTGATGATGCAGTTGTAAGTAAATACAGGGGTCATTGCATACAAAGATTATTCAGCAACAAATACATCTGAAATACATTTAAAGGACAAATACGTTTTGGAGGGAGTTGACATGGACATGTTTGCAGTTGTCCATTAGAAAAGTTTTAAAATAGGGATAATATCAAGTTGAGGCCTCAAACTTCCTGTGGTTCAGTAGGAAATGTATTGAAGGAAAATGCTAATGGATTATCATTTGTCAGGTGCTGGACTCTGCACTATATTTTCCATCATTTTTCTCATTACTGTCGGAAACCCTAGGTGATAAGTTAAAATGCCAAATTATAGATGGAACCTGCGATTCATAGTGGTTATCTAGTTCATGCTGACACAGTTAAAAACATAAGGTTCAGAGAGCCTGAGTAACTTGCCAGAGGGCATACAGCTCTTAAGTGGTGAAGGTATATGCACACCATGGTCGTCTTTATACCTCTCCAAAAAGGGCAGATTCTTCTCCCTGTTTCTGGTATCTGCTTTATTTGAGGCAAAGACTGGGGCCATCTATGATACAAGTGTTTTTTCTGACCTGGCAGCACCTCCTAGGAAAAGCAACTAGATGTTGACAGCCAAAGTGTGCATCCACCTAAGGGCACAAAGAGCTTCCCTACCCATACCTCTCAAGAACATCCCAGCCACTTTATTGCAGTGAAGTGAGAAATAGAGTGCGGAAAGTTCCAAAGGAAGAAGAATTGGACCCTTTCCAAAAAGCAGGCACGTTAACTGAGAAAATGTAAATGAAATTAGATTGATTAGAATAAAAAGAGAATCTGAAAAGAGGATCACTAATTGATGTGCAATAAAACTTATCACCTAGATATCAAGAAAGTGGTTGTTTGGATTTAGAATTATCTCAGCTTTGTACTTTCTCCCCTCCTACCTCCTTTATGGGCATTTCACTGGTTAGCACAACTTCTACTTCTAAAACTCAGATCTGTTAGGTTATCAGTTAGATTAAATATTTTTAAATTAGGAAAACATTTTAGCAAAAATTCTGTTTGGATATTATACAATTTCATAAATATTTTCTTAATATTAATGTGAAATGATAGACACAGAGATAGCACCTGGCAGGTATTTTGACCATGACTGTCACACAATAATATGTCTACTAGCACCTATAAAACAGGGATCTTGAGTACTGGAAATTCTGGGGCAATTGGACCTGGAAGGGCAGTCATAGCAGGAAAACACAAATGAAGCCATCCCTCCCTCCCTTCTTTACAAACACATTTACTGTATTAAATAGTTGTTATAGAGAAAAGATGTATAAGATATATATCTTTGAAGAGCTAGATGTATCTTAAGTAGAAGAGACAGATATATGAATGAACAATGGTTGGTTAAGACACTGGATTCTGGAAGCAGACTACTTGGTTTCAAATCTCAACTCCACTAATTACTAACTGGGTGATACTGAGCAAGTTACATAATCAATTAGTACCTGTTTTCTCTTCTGTAAAGTGTGGATGATAGACCTTGTAAAGCATTAGCATGCAGTAACCAGCACATAATAATTGCTTTTTGGGGGAATGATGGATATGAAGAGAGAATTGCAGCAGAAAACAGGTTAAGGAACTGCTGAAGAGCTTCTAGAAAGTGATTGAGCTGGATATAGGTAGTCTTGCTACTCAAAGTGTGGTCTGTGAACCCAGCAGCAACAGTATCATTTGAGTGCTTGTTAGAAACAGATTCTGTTCCTGTGTTAGTTTGCTAAGGATAATGGCCTCCAGCTCCATCCATGTCCCTGCAAAGGACATGATCTCATTCTTTTTTACAGCTGCATAGTATTCCATCATGTATATGTACCACATTTTCTTTATCCAGTCTTTCATTGATGGCCATTTAGGTTGATTTCATGTCTTTGCTATTGTGAATAGTGCTACAGTGAACATACTCATGCATGTGTCTTTATAATAGAATGATCTCTATTCCTTTGAGGCCATTATCTTTGGCAAACTAGCACAAGAACAGAAAACCGAATACCGCATGTTCTCTCTTATAAGTGGAAGCTAAATGGTGAGAACACATGGACACTTAGAGAGGAACAACACATACCGGGGCCTTTCAGAGGGTGGACCATGGGAGAAGGGAGAGGATCAGGAAAAATAACTAATGGGTACTAGGCTTAATACCTGGGTGATGAAATAATCTGTACAACAAACCCCCAAGATGCAAATTTACCTATGTAACAAACCTGTACTTGTACCCCTGAACTTAAAAGTTGAAAAAAAAACAAAAAACAGAGATTCTGATATAGTAGCTCCAGGATAAGGACTAAGATTCTACATTTATTACAATTTTCTGGGTGAAGCCAATGCAGCTGATCTGTGAACCATATTTTGAAGAGCGAGGATCTAGAACACACTGTCCAATATGATAGGTACTAGCCACATGTAATTGTCAAGCACTTGAAACAACTATGAATTGAGATGTGCTATAAGTGTGAAGTACACACAGGATTTCAAAGAAAGATATCCAAAAAAAAAGGTGAAATAGCTCATTAGTATTTTTATGTTGGTTATATTGTTGAAACTATAATACATTGGATATAGTAAGTTAATAAAATATTAAATTAATTTCACATTTTTTCATTGTATGTACTAGAAAATTTAAAGTTATATATGCATCTCCTATTGTATCTCTATTGAACAGTGCTTCCCTAGGACATTTTGACCAACAGATTTCCCTATAATATTGCATCTCTAAGTATTGTACTTAGAAGCTGACACTAGTAGAAAGGTAAAAATAAAGAATGTTTATTCTTGGGTAGAAGTAAAGAACCCGATACTTTAAAAATGATTTTTATTTTATTTCTTATTACAACAATGTTGCATATTTACTGCATGGCAGTTTTAAAAGGTAGAAACAGAATGGAAAAAAATTAAATTACCCACAAAACCCACCACACTGAAACAACTACTGTTTAAATTCTGTTTTATAGGTACTCAACATCTAATAATATACTTTTAAATGTACTTTTTAACCTCCTTTTATGAGAATCTTTCTTCATGGGCATTCTGGAAACCATCCTCTCTTGGTTTTTCTCCTGTCTTACTGACTGCTATGTTTCATTTTCTTACCTTATTTCTCTTCATCTTCCCCACCAACTATACTTGCATATTTAATAAGTTTCTTAAAGTTTGTGTCTAAAACCCAACTCGATTTCTGTCTCTTAACCAGACTTTTTTTCTTTTTTAACTTAGTGGTTGCCCTGGGGTTTGCAAAATACATTTACAACAAATCCAAGTTCACTTTCAAACACAACTATACAACTTCACAGGTAGTGCAAGTTTCTTAAAGTATTCCCAATTCTTCCCTCATTTCCCTTATGACATTACTATTATTCATTTCACCCATCCATAAATTATAGTCACAAGATACATTATTATTTTGAACAAACTTATCTATTAGAGTATTGAAGAATAAGAAACAGAAAAGATTTTATTTTACCTTCATTTATTCTTTCTATAACATTCTTCTTTTCTTATATAGAACTGAGTTTCTGACCTATATTATTTACCTTCTTCTGATGAATTATTTTAACATTTCTTACATGGCAGGTCTGCTGATGACAAATTCCCTCAAATTTTGTTTTTCTTTTGAATTTCAATTTTCATGTATTTGTACTGTACCCCTCTCTTAATTGCCTTTGGTGAATAGTTGATCTATTTTGAGTTGTTATTTATTGTTGTTACTTTTTTCCATAGAACAAAATATCAGATTTAGTAGTCAGATCTGCAGTTTTTCTGTCTTTCGTTTATTTTCTGCTTTTATCTGGCCCATAGAATATTCTGAATAAATATTTGTTGAATGGATTATTAAGTAAATATTTACTTATCCTTTTCTTTTCTACATTTTTTTTTATTTCCATAAGTTATTGGGGAACAGCTGGTGTTTGCTTTTATCAGTAAGTTCCTTAGTGGTGATTTGTGATATTTTGGTGCACCCATCACCCGAGCAGTATACACTGCACCTAATTTGTAGTCTTTTATCCCTTGCCCCCCTCCCACCCTTTCCCCAAGTCCTCAAAGTCCACTGTGTCATTCTTATGCCTTTGCATCCTCATAGCTTAGCTCCCACTGATGAGTGGGAATATATGATGTTTGGTTTTCCATTCCTGAGTTACTTCACTTAGAATAATAGTCTCCAATCTCATCCAGGTTGCTATGAATACCATTAATTCATTCCTTTGTATGGCTAAGTAGTATTCCATCATATACATATGTGTATCACAGTTTCTTTGTCCACTTGTTGATTGATGGGCATTTGGGTTGGTTCCACATTTCTCCAATTGCTAATTGTGCTGCTATAAACATGCATGTGCAAGTATCTTTTTTGTATAATGACTTCTTTTCCTCTGGGTAGATATCCTGTAGTGAAATTGCTGGAGCAAATGGTAGTTGTATTTTTAGTTCTTTAAGGAATCTCCACAGTTTTCCATAGTGGTTGTAGTAGTTGACATTCCCACCAGCAGTGTAGAAGCATTCCCTATTTAGCACATCCATGCCGACATCTTCTGTTTTTTGATTTTTTTATTACAGCCATTCTTGCGGGAGTAAGGTGGTATTGCATTGTGGTTCTGATTTGCATTTCCCTGATCATTAGTCATGTTAAGCATTTTTTCGTACGTTCATTGGTCATTTGTCTATCTTCTTTTGAGAATTGTCTATTCATGTCCTTAGCCCACTTTGTGATGGGATTGTTTGTTTATTTCTTGCTAATTTGTTGAAGTTCGTTGTAGATTCTGGATATTGTTCCTTTGTCAAATGTATAGATTGTGAAAAATTTCTCCCTCTCTGTAGGTTGTCTATTTGCTCTGCTAACTGTTCCCTTTGCCATTCAAAAGCTCTTTAGTTTACTTAAGTCTCAGCTATTTATCATTGTCTTTTTCTTTTCTTGCATTTGCTTTTGGGTTCTTGGTCATGAAAGACCTAAGCCAACATCTACAAGGGATTTTCTGATGTTATCTTCTAGAATTTTTACAGTTTCAGGTCTCAGATTTAAGTCCTTCATCCATCTTGAGTTGCCTTTGTATAAGGTAAGAGATGAGAATCCAGTTTCATTCTCTTAGATGGGGCTTGCCAAATGTCTCAGCACCATTTGTTGAATAGGGTGTCCTTTCTCCACTTTGTTTTTGTTTGCTTTGCCAAAGATCAGTTGGCTTTAAGTATTTGGGTTTATTTCTGCATTCTCTATTCTGTTCCATTAGTCTATGTGCTTATTTTTATATCAGTATCACGTTGTTTTGGTGACTATGGACTTATAGTATAGTTTGAAATCAGGTAATGTGATGCCTGCCTCCATATTTGTTCTTTTTGCCTAGTCTTGCTTTGGCTATGTGGGCTCTTTTTTGCTTCCGTATGAGTTTGGGAATTGTTTTTTCTAGTTCTGTAAAGAATGATGGTGGTACTTTGATGGTAATTGCATTGAATTTGTGGATTGCTTTTGGCAGTATGGTCATTTTCACAATATTCTACCCATCCATGAGCATGGGATATGTTTTCATTTGTTTGAATCGTCTGTGATTTCTTTCAGCAGTGTTTTGTAGTTTTCCTTATAGAGGTCATTCACCTCCTTGGTTAGGTATATTCCTAAGTATTTTTGTTTTTTTATAGCTATTGTAAAAGGGGTTGAGTTCTTGATTTGATTCTCAGCTTGATTGCTATTGGTGTATAGGACAGCTACTGATTTGTGTACATTAATTTTGTATCTGGAAATGTGCTGAATTCGTCAGGTCTAGGAACGTTTTGGAGGAGTCTTTAGGGTTTTCTAGGTATACAATCATATCATCAGTAAACAGTGACAGTTTGACTTCCTCTTTACCAATTTGGATACCCTTTATTTTTTTCTCTTGTCTGATTGCTGTGGCTAGAACTTTCAGTGCTATGTTGAAGACGAGTGGTGAGAGTGGGCATCCTTGTCCTATTCCAGTTCTCCGAGGGAATCCTTTCAACTTTTCGGCATTCAGTATTATGTTGGCTGTGGGTTTGTCATAGATGACTTTTATTACATTAAGGTATGTCCTCTGTATGCTGATTTTGCTGAGAGTTTTAATCATAATGCAATGCTGGATTTCATCAAATGCTTTCTCTGCATCTATTAAGATAATCATGTGATCTTTGTTTTTAATTATATACATGTGGTGTATCACATTTATTGACTTTCATTTGTTAAACCATCCCTGCATCCCTGATATGAAACCCACTTCATCATGGTGGATTATCTTTTTGATATGTTGTTGGATTCAGTTAGCTAGTATTTTGTTAAGGATTTTAGTATATATGTTCATCAAGGATATCAGTCCATAGTTTTCTTTTTGGGTTATGTCCTTTCCTGGTGTGGGTATTAGGATGATGCTGGCTTAATAGAAAGAATTAGGGGGAGTTCCTTCTTCTCTATCTTGTACAATAGTGCCAAAAGGATTGGTACCAATTCTCCTTTGAATGTCTTAGAATTCTTAGAATTCTGCTGTGTATCTGTGTGTTCCTGGCCTTTTTGTTGGTAATTTTTAAATTACCACTTCAATCTCACTGCTTGTTATTGGTCTGTTCAGGGTATCTAATTCTTCCTGATTTAAGCAGTAAGGGTTATATTTTTCAAGGAACTTATTCATCTCATCTAGGTTTTCTAGTTTATGTGCATAAAGGTGTTTGTAGTAGCCTTGAATGATCTTTTGTATTTCAGTGATGTCAGTTGTAATATCTACTGTTTTGTTTCTTAGTGAGGTTATTTGGATTTTCTCTCTCCTTTTCTTGGCTGATCTTGCTAATGGTCTGTCAGTTTTATTTATTTTTCCAAAGAACCAGCTTTTTGTTTCATTTATCTTTTGTGTTTTTTGTCTGTCTATTTCTATGTTATTTAGTTCTGCTGTGATCTTGGTTATTTCCTTTTTTCTGCTGGGTTTGGGTTTAATTTGTTCTTGTTTCTCTAGTTTTTTGAGATGTGACCTTAGAATGTCAGTTTGAGCTCTCTCAGTCTTTTCAATGTAGGCATTTAGGGCTATGAACTTTACTCTTAGCACCGCCTTTGCTGTATCACAGAAGTTTCAGTAGGTTGTGTCATTATTGTTGTTCAGTTCAAAGAATGTTTTAATTTCCATCTTGCTTTAGTTTTTGACCCAAAAGGGGTGGGTTACTTAATTTCCATGTATTTGCATGGTTTCTTCTTATTTGCATTTGTTTTGTATCTCTTTTTCTATCATACTATTCTGTGAGATTGTATAGAGAATTATAGATGGGTAGATGTACATTTCTTGGTGAAAGGGTAGAGTGCTTTCATTACATTAGTAGTCTAATAGAATCAGAATTCATTAAAAGTTGAAAAATACCAGATTAAGAATAATTTGGGGAAACTAATCAAAATACAATAGCCATGATAGATATACTATTCAAAGTCAACTCTTGCATAGAGACTTCATGTTGGAAATATTTGCCAAAAAGAACAGAAATCAAGGTGCTCTTACCAAAATAGTTGAAAAGGTCTTCCATCTTTTAATATGGCAAACTTTGCCTGCCACCCAAGCAGTGACACTACTGTCCTTGATTTGTTGGCGTAGGATTTTAAAAATTTTATCTCCAATCATGAAAGTGTGAGGGACTAACAAAGTCATTGACTTTCATTATTGTTGTCCAGGAACTAGACCACCTTGTTGCTGGTTGTTTGCTGAAGCTTTATTTAATTATAGTGTTCTTTTTATGCTTGATACACAGCCAGAGACAGTGTCTTATTTTGTTTTGCTTTTGTATCTGACTTTAAATCAATAAAAAGTATACAAATAAAAGGTGAAATGCATATGCAGTCATTTGGGGGGGGAAAAATACCTTTTTTTTTTTTTTTTTTTTTTTTTTTGGTAAACTGGGATTCACAAAAATAAGGCCTGCCATCCATTCTCAGAGTTATTTAAGTAGAGTATATTATTGCATTCAAGAGACAGAGAAGAGGTACTCTAGCTACAGATAATTTATTGAGATTTCCATGGTACTTTTGATATTGCGTATCATACTGGAATAAATCAGCCAGATAAATCAGAAAGCGTTATGTGAGAGAGATTGTGTACAATAATCCCCAATTTGTTTTTAGGAAAGAAAGAAAAGTTATTCATGATGACAGAAAGCACTCTCTGTTATGAATGCCCTAGACAGGAATATAGCTTGAAAAATGTTCAGGTTTGCTGATGCGCACAAAGCTGACAGGGAACATTAAATGGTGAGTAATCTGGACAGAGTTAGTTTCATGATGGATAAATGGCACACTCTATTAAGGGTGACCAAATATAAAACACAAAAGAGTTCGAAATGAAGGAAATAGAAAAAAATACATCATTTCCTATAACAAAATTGAAAGCAGACTCAAAGATGTGAAAGCAGATTAGGCTTGAGATAAAAAGCAATATTACTGTAGAGGAAAACTCAAGAAAAATAATCTAAAACGTAACTGAATATCTTAAGCTGAAATTATCTTTATAAAGTTGGCACCTAATCTAATTTTAGGAGTGATGGTATTTCAAAATTTCTCTTCCTATAGGTCATTGGTCCCTCATCAAACAGTTATTTGACACTTACTATGAACCAGACCCCAGGGACAAAGATTAATATTACAAAGTACCTGCCCTCAATGAGCTTCTAGTCTTGTAGAAAAGAGACATGAGCAAATATATTTAAAATATCTAAAGTTGATGGTGTAATTTATTGGGAAAAGGTTGCGGTATTTGTCAGTCTTGAGTGAAGAGTAGGGCAGAGTAGGACTTTAACCATCAGGGAAAAGGAGGGAGAACATTTCAAATAGAAAAAGAGACATAAAGGAGTCTGGACCACTAGACGTAGTTTGGAATGGCCTTTGCTGTTGCAAATTAGTTCAACCAAAGTTTGAACATGTGAAACTGGGATGTTCTTGACTTAATGCTATGTTTTTGAAGGCTGGAATGAGTCAGGGCATTGCATTTCCGTCCCTGGATACCTTTAACTTGTGAACACGAAAGGCTCCATCGTGTATGACAGAATATAGCTGGATGTCTGGATAGACCCTGATTGCACAATTTAAGTCAACCAAAAAGCTGAACACAATGTGGTTGTTGACAGTAGTGATGAGAATCTTCCTAACTTCACTGCCTTTATTGCCACCACAGCTAAATCCCCAGGGTGAAGTTTGCACACAGTAGACACGCTGGCAAATGTTAAATACCAGGAAAAACACTCTGAAAGCACAGTGCCTGTATTATTTATGCATAATTTCTCCTTGATGTTTATCTAGTCCCTATAGTTCTACATGTTTGAAGAGGGAGTAAAGGTTCCAAATAATTTGTATAGTCTGACAGTATATTGTAAGTTAAAATTTCATGATTAAGAATATAGTTCCACATCTGGTATTTGTTTAATCTATAAGCCTGAATGGCAATTTTCCAAGTGTGCCTTAAGTTCTTGATACCCTCATATATTATGTTGGGCTTACCTGTAGAAAATGTTAGGGGGAAAAAGATAATAAATAAATTCAGCTGGTTTTCTGAATTCAGCCCATTTCTTCTTATCATTTAAGTGAGTTCTTTTGTCTTATGCAGTATCTTCCTAGTGTTCAGACCAAATTCAGTACTGTCAAAATCTGCTATTTTGATTATCATTTGTTGTACATCCCAGTAACGGGGGAGAAAAGAAATTAAATGGCTGTCCTAGAGCAGGCAGAAGCAAGTATCAAGTTTTATTACTAATCACATGGGTAGTCTTGTAGAAATGAAAATATAATGTATTTACAGTGAAATGCATATGCTGTAACTGTAAAATTCAGTGAATTTTGACAAGCGTAAACATTTGTTTAATACACCTCCACCAAGATATAACACTTTCATGACCCCAAGGAATTTCCTTGGGTCCTTTCTCAATCAACCACCCTCTCAAGTGAGAATCAATGCTCTGATTCCTTTCACCATAGGTCAGTTTTGCCTATCCGAGAACTTAGTGTAATATAGTCCTTTAATATGTATTATTTTTCTATTTGACATTTCTGCTCAACATAATGTTTTTGAGATTCACCCATGTTGCATGTGTCAATCGATCTTTGCTTTTTACTTCCAGACAGCATTTCACTGTATAACTCTATTACAGTTTATCTATTTTCGTTTTGATTTTTGAGGACCATTTGGGGTGTTTCAGTTTCGGGTTATGATCAATAGAGATGCTACGAATATTTGTGTGCAAGTCTTTATGCCAACATAGATTTTAATATTTATTGGGCAAATATTTAATAGTGAAAAGGCTGAATCCTATGGTAGGTATATTTGTAACCTTTTAAAAAACTATTAGAACTTCCAAAATGGCTGTACCATTTTATTCTTGCAACAGCAGTGCATGAGTATTGGAGTTGTTTCACCTTCTCACGAGCATTTGGTGTCACCAGTGTTTTCATTTTATCTATTCCATTGGGTATGTAGTGATAATCAATTGTGTTTTTAATGTGCATTTTCCCTGATGGCTAATGATGTTGAATAATTTTTCATGTGCATGTTGTCCAGTTGTAAATAACTGTTTGTGAAGTAACTGGTCAATGGAAAAAGAAAGTCCAGAAATGAGGCTGCACACCTACAACCATCTGATCTTCAACAAAGCTGACAAAAACAAGCAATAGGGAAAGGACTCCCTATTCAATAAACGGTGCTGGGAAAACTGGCTAGCCATGTGCAGAAGATTGAAGTTGGGCCCCTTCCTTATACCATATACAAAAATCAACTCAAGGTGGATTACAGACTTAAATTTAAAATCTAAAACTATGAAAACCCTGGAAGACAACCTAGGCAATACCATC
Source organism: Chlorocebus sabaeus (assembly GCF_047675955.1). Lineage (NCBI taxonomy): Eukaryota > Metazoa > Chordata > Mammalia > Primates > Cercopithecidae > Chlorocebus > Chlorocebus sabaeus. The sequence continues at coordinate 46,460,454 of NC_132919.1, forward strand.
CTAGACATAGGAAAAGGCAAAGATTTTGTGACAAAGACACCGAAATCAATTGCAACAAAAGCAAAATTGACAAATGGGATCTAATTAAACTTAAGAACTTCTACATAGCAAAAGAAACTCTCAGTAAATAGACAACCTACAGAATGGAGGAAAATATTTGCAAACTATGCATCTGGCAAAGGTTCAATACCCAATATATATAAGGAACTTAAATGTATAAAAGAAAAGCAACCCCATTAAAAAGTAGGCAAAAGACATGAAGGAACACTTTTCAAAAGAAGACACACATACAGTCAAAAATTATATGAATAAAAGATCAACATTACTGATCACTAGAGAAATGCAAATGAAAACCACAGTGAAATACCATCTCACACTAGTCAGAATGGCTATTACTAAAAAGTCAAAAAATAACAGATGCTGGTGAGGGTAGAGAAAAGGAAACACTTATACACTGTTGGTGGGGATGTAAATTAGTTCAACCATTGTGGAAAGCAGTATGACGATTCCTCAAAGAGCTAAAAGCAGAATTAGAATTCACCCCAGCAATCCCATTACTGGGTATATACCCAGAAGAATATAGATCATTCTAACATAAAGACATGTGCATGTGAACTTCCACTGCAGCACTATTCACAATAGCAAAGAAGCAAAGACTTGGAATCAATTTAAATGCCCATCAATGACAGATTGGATAAAGAAAATGTGGCACAAAGATACCATGGGATACTATGCAGCCATAAAAAACAGGACCATGTCTTTTGCAGGATCACAGATGGAGCTGGGTACTCATCTCTGGGTACTAATCCCTAACAAACAATAGCAGTAACAGAAAATGTAGCTCCTGCATTTCATGGAATCCGTGAAAACAAATAAGGCCTGCCATCCATTCTCAGTTATTTAAGTAGAATATATTATTGCATTCAGGAGACAGAGAAGGGGTATTTTACATATACATGATTTATTGAGATATCCATGAGATTTCTGTTTTCATTCCTACGAAATGCAGGAATAGAAAACCAAATACCACATGTTCTAACTTATAAATGGGAGCTAAATGATGAGAAGTCATGAACACAAACAAGAAAACAAAAGGCACCGGGGTCTACTTGATGCGGGGAGAGAAGGGAGAGGAGCAGAAAAGATAACTATTGGATACTGGGTTTAATACCTGGGTGATGAAATAATCTGTACAACAAACGCCAATGACACAAATTTACCTATGTAATAAACATTCACATGTACCCCCAAATCTAAAACAAAAGTTTTAAAAAAAATTAAGATGTTTATTTTGTATTACTAAGATATTTGTTCTGGGTACAGGTTATTTGTCAGATATATGTTTTGCAAATATTTTTTTCAATCTGTTACAGGCCTATTTCTCAAGAAGGCTGTGTCATAAGTTGGGGAGCAAATACCCCTTGTGGGGTCTTTAAGGTTCATTCCAGTATGGTCATGGAAATTATACCTGGACAGGCATAAGAAATTAAAAGATTTATTATACCCATAGGTCCTAGAGAAGGAGACACCACATGCTCAGAGAGCCATGTAAAGTCACCCAAAAGCCAAATGCTTATGGCAGGCAGGGAGGAAACAGAATAAGGACCTCTGGGCAAGTGGCTTTACTGAGGGTCATGGGTGAAGTAGCTGTGGCATGCAGGAAGCCTTCTTGTGGGTAATCTGAATGTAACTGAGTTACTATGAAGGGGAAAGAAGGAGTAAAATGATGAAGTCATCATGAGATTTACTGCTTGAAAATACACATGTTAGGGATGAGTACCCAGAGATGGGCCATGACTAGGTAAAATTTCAAAACAAGTGGGGTGGGTGCTGGCATTCAGGCAGCCATGGAGATAATAAATAGCTTTACATTGCAAAGGCCTTTTAATGAGAAGAAGATTTTTCATTTTGATGAAATATAATTTATTCATTTTTCAATTAATGGTTAATGCCTATTGTGTTCTGCCTCAGATATTATTGCCTACCTTAAGACCAGAAGGCTCTTTTTGTGCATTTTTGTATAATTTTTATAGTTTTAGTTATCCTGGTTCATTGAAAACGATATGATATGAAGTAGAGGTTAAAGTTTGCTTATTTTTTCCTATATGAATATCTAGTTGCAGCAGCACCATTTGTTGAAAAGAGTTTATTTTCTCGATTGTATTGCTTTGGTACTTTTGTGTGCACGCACACACACACAGACAGAGACACAAATCAATTGAGTATGTAAGCATGGATCTATTTCTGGGCTCTTAATTATGTTCCATTGATCTATTTACTTATATTAGTGTCAATACCTCACTATTTTGATTATTGAAGCTTTACAGTAAGTTTTTAAGTTATCCAACTTTGTTCTTTACATTGTTCTGGCTATTTTAGATTATTTGAATTATTATATAAACTTTAGAATCTATTTGTTTCTGTTAAAAATACAAGGCTGCTGAGACTTTGATAAGAATTGCATTGAATTTTTAGACCTATTTAAAGATAAAAGACTTTTTATTAATATTGAGCCTTCCAAACCCTAAGCATCGTATATCATTCCATTTATTTAGACTTTCTCCAATTTCTGTCAGCAATATTTTAATTATATCAGCATTCTTACACAGCACCCATTAAATTTAACCCTAAATGTTTTATGATTTGAATGATATTTTGAATGATTTTTTGTTTTTATTTTTCAAATGTTTATTGCTGCTATATAGAATACCAGTGTTTTTCTAGATTGGATTGTATTCTGCAATATTAGTGAATTCACTTTAGTTTCACAGGAATTTTTCTTCTGTGGATTTCTTAGAACTGTATATGTTCACAATCACGGTGTCTACAAACAATGATGGCTTTACCTCTTTACAATCTCTATGCCATTTATTTTTATTACTTTATTGATCTGTCTGGGACCTCTAGTAAAATATTAAATGAAATGCTGTCAATATACATCTGTGTCTTTTTCTAGATCTTAGAAGTGTTGAATATTTTATAATAATGTATGACATTAGCTATAAGTTTTTAGCAGATACATTTTATTAGTTTGAAGACTTCCCCCCATTTCTAGTTTGCTAAGAATTTTTCCATGATTGGCTGTTTAATTTTTTAAAAATAGATTTTTTGAGCCAATCTAAATGATTATATGCTTTTTCTCTTTAATATTTTAATGGAGTAAATTCTATTAATTTTGTATATTTAGCCAACCTTGAATTCCTGTACTACATTCATTTAGTCATTATGTAGAATCTTTTTAAAAAAATGTGTTACTGGGTTTTGTTTACTAATATTTTGTTAATAATTTTTGTGTCTGGGTTCATGAGAGGTATTGGTCAGGATTTTGAGGGTTTTTTTCCCTTTTGTCTGGATTTGGTATAAAAGATACGCTATTTTCATAAAATAAAATGTAAAGTTTTCCATCTCCTCTATTCTCTGAAAAAGTATATGTGAAATGGATATTGTACAGTTCTTAAATATTTGATAGTATCACCAGTGAAGCCATTTGTGCCTAAGAAATATTTAATAAAAATTAAGTTTCTAAAATGTATACAGGGTTGGTCACACTTTCCATTTCTTGTTCTATTAGTTTTGCTAAGTTTTGTTTCATGGAATCTGCCCATTTAATCTATATTGTAAAACTAATTAGCATAAATTATATATAATCTTTATTGTCTTTAGAATGTCTATAGAAAAATCCCTTCTTTTGCTTCTGCTACTGCTGATTCTTGTTTTTCCTTTTTATCTTGATCAGTTTTATTAATTTTACTAAACCTTTTCTTCAAATTTTGATCTTGTTGATTTCCTTTATTCTTTTTTTCCACTCTCATTTTTAACATTCCCTTTCATTTACTTTCAGTTTAATTTGTTCTTTATTTTATCTTCTTAAGATGAAATCTTAAACCATTGCTTTTATAGCTTTTATTTTCCTTTCTAATGTAGACATGTAACACTATAAATTTCCCCCAGAAGAACTGCTTTAACTGCATTCTACAAATTTTAATATATAGTGTTTGTATTTTCCTTATGTTCAATAATTTTTTAAAATTTCCATTGGGTTTCCTTGTCTGACACATAAGTATTTTAGGACTGTGTTGTTTAATTTCTAAATATGTGTTTATTTTCTTAAAATAATGATTAACTTTTAATGTGTGACAGTGTGGCCAGGGAACACAATCTATATGATTATTGATAGTCTGAAATAAACTGGTAGACTATCTTGAAAAGAATATGTATCCTGCAGTTCTTATGTGTAATGTTTTAATTAGGTCAAGATGATTTATAGTGTTATTCAAAACTTCTATATCTTACAGACTTTTGTTCATTTCTTCCAACAATTACTGAAAGACTGGTGTTATTGTTTTTAACTACGATTGTGAATGAATCTAATTCTCCCGTTAGTTCCAAAACTTTGAGAGTTTGAGAGATTTTCTATGAAATGAATGCATTTAAGATTTATGTCTTCTTGATGAGTTGTCACTTTCAACATTATAAAATATGTGTCATTATCCATGATAATACATTACTTGGTGAAGTCTAATTTGTAAGATATTTATATAACTATATTGGCTTCTACATGATTAACATCTCCATAATGTTTTCTCCATCCCTTTTCTTTTGACCTGTGTCTTTGTGTTTAAAGAATATTCCTTATAAAGTGCATATAGTTGACTCTAGCTTTTTTTTTTTTTTTTTTTTTTTTTTTTTTTTGAGACAGAGTCTTGCTCTGTCACCCAGGCTGGAGTTTAGTGGCACAATCTCAGCTCACTGCAAGTTCCGCCTCCTGGGTTCTAACGATCTAGCGATTTTACTGCCTCAGCCTCCTCAGTAGCTGGCACTATGGGCATGCCCCACCAAACCCAGCTAATTTTTGTATTTTTATATTTATTTATTCATTTGTTTTTGAGACAGTCTCGCAATGTCGCCCAGGCTGGAGTGCAGTGAGGTGATCTCGCCTCATTGCAACCTCTGCCTCCCGGTTCAGACAATTCTCCTGCCTCAGTCTCTCGAGTAGCTGGAATTACAGGCATGTGCCACCATGCCTGGCTAAGATTTTGAGAGATGGGGTTTTGCCATGTTGGCCAGGCTGGTCTTGAACTCCTGGCCTCAGGTGATCCACCTGCCTTGGTCTCCCAGAGTGCTGAGATTACAGGCGTGAGTCATTTTGCCCAGCCAGACTCTTGTTTTTAAGTATAATCTGCCAGTCTTTGGCTTTTAAGTGGGCCATTTAGTCTGTTGACACTTAATATAATTATTTACAGTTAAATTAAGCACACTCTGATTATATTTTCTACTTTTCTATATTTTCTCTTTGTTATTTCATTTTTGCTTTCTATTTGTGCTGTTTGCTCTGTTACTTCAGCTTCTCCTTTTCTACCTCCTTTTAGGTGAACTGAATAATCTTTAGTGTTCTATTTCCTCTCCTATATTGACATTTTTGCCATGCCTTTTTGGGTTACTATTTATTACTCTAGAGATTATAATGTGCATGTTTAACTTATTGCAGTCTATCTTCAAAATATTAACTCTCCAAGAAACACAAGTTCTATTTACCTATACATTTTACCATTTCTTGTGCAATTTATTCTTTCAACTAGATATGTGTTCCATTATCCTTTAACATAAAAATCTTATGATATGACATTTCTTGCCTTTCAAATTCTCCTCATTTTAGTTTTTTACTGAAATGTCTTTATTTTACCTTTATATTTGAAAGCTATTTTGTTGGGTATAGAAGTCTGGACTGTGAACAGGAGTTTTTTTCAGCCCTATAATGTGTCCCCTTTTCTTCTTACTTGCCTTGTTTCTGATAAGAGGTCAGCAACAATTCTTATCATTTTTCTCTTGTATGTAATGTGCCTTTTCTGACAGCTTTTAAAATTTTATTTTCAGTAAAATAGTAAAATAAGTTTTCAGCAGCTGGACCATTAATTCTTCAAATAATATTTTTGCCAAATTTCTCTCTCTCTTCTCCTTCTAGCACTTCAATTACACATTAGACTATTTGGAGTATTTGACATTGTCTCACAGGTCATTGAAGCTCTTTTCTTTCTTTTTTTCTTCCTTCCTTTCTTTTTTTTTTTTTTTTTTTTTTTTTTTACAGTTTTTTGTTTTGTTTTAGTTTACATGACTCCTTTTATCCTTGTCTGCGAGTTTACTAGTACTAATTTGGCATTGTCCATCTACTGATAAAGCTATACAATTTTCTTTTCTTTTCTTTTTTTTTTTTAAATGAGATGAAGTCTCACTCTGTTACCAGGCTGGAGTGCAGTGATATGATCTCCGCTCACTGCAACCTCCACCTCACGGGTTCAAGTGATTCTCCTGCCTCAGTCTCCCAAGTAGCTGGGATTACAGGCTCCCACTACCATGCCCAGTTAATTTTTGTATTTTTAGTAGAGACGGGGTTTCACTGTATTGGCTAGGATGGTCTCAATCTCCTGACCTCATGATCCACTTGCCTCCACCTCCCAAAGTGCTGGGATTACAGGTGTGAACCACCGCACCCAGCCTACAATTTCTTTAAAAATTTCTGTTGTAGTTTTCAGTTGTAGAATTTCTATTCTTTTTTGGAGCTTTTCTTTAATGAGATTCTCTATATAATCTCATTAAGGTAATAAGTATATGCTTACTTTCTCTTTTTGAAGAAAAAAATTGAACATATTTATGATAGCTAATTTTGCAATCTTTATCTGCTAATTACAACATGAGTCTTACCCACATCTATTGACATTATACTTCCCAATTATGTGTCATATTTTCCTGCTTCACGTTCTAGTAATAATTTTATTTTCTGATGTACATTATGGTCACTTCATATTTAGAGCCTAAATATTACTATCTCTCTTTAAAAAGCAATGTCTCTTTTTAACAGAGGATAGTTAATTTTCTGGAGAATCAGATTTATGCTGTGGAGACTTGGATTTGGCTTTGTTAGAATGGGTCTAAAGATGACTTTAAGGCTCGTGTATCCTTATTCTTTATTTGCAATTTTCATGAAATTTCAGCTGAATGCTTGAGGCATTAGGAAAGTCTCTCCACTCTAAATGTCAGAAGTATGGTATTTCCCCATATTATGCAGGCTTCAGAAACTCTGTTCAGCTCACAGTTCCCCAGAAGTTATTCTCTGCTAGACCTCACGAAGTCTAGCCTTGCTTATGTACACTGTAATAGTCACTACAGTCTAGGAGACTCGTAAGCAGATTTCTGGAGCTCCTTATCTGCAGAGCGTCCTCCTGTCCTCTTCCCTGCTGGAAGGTTCCTGCCCCTCACAATCCCTGTAGTCCAATGTGTTTCCTTCATCCAGTTGAGAACGCTCCTCTTTGCATGGGCTCCACTCCATATGTCAAAATTTGAAACGTGCCTTCTGGCAACAATTCAGGATCAATATGGATCTCACTTGGTGTGTTTTTCTTTCACAGATCACAGCCTTGTCTTCTCTCTTATCCATGTCTGAAAATAGTAACTTCTAGTCATATAGTTGTTTACGGCAGGACGTTTGGTCTGGTATTCATTACTCTGTTATATCAGGAACTGAAAATGGTGATGCTAATTAGCATTTAATACTAAATTAGATTGAGACCCTATAGAATGCTGCCTCATCAATTGGCTAGTACTCTGCAGACCCATTTTCCAACGTTTTGTGATCAATTTGACCACATCAGCCTGAAGTGATATGAGTAAAATTCTGTCCTTGTGATTCTCAATAGCCATGCTTGCATTTTTCCTCATTTTTATTTAGGTAGCATTTGGATGGTCTCTTGATAAGCTGGCCTTCATGTTTTGACATGTTCTTTTAGTACTGTTTACTAAGGTTTTGGTTTTTTTCTTTATCATTTCTTGCCTTTACTTACTAATTTAATCTTTTCCATTGTCTTCAGAGGTGGAAAGATTAGCACACGATGCTAGATATTTCACTTTTTGTTTTAAGACATGGTTTTCAGAAATGTGTGATATTTTCAAACAGCCTCTTTTCGATCACCCAGTACATTGTGCTATTACAGTATATTAGATTTATATGTTCCTGAATCCACTTCCTTTAATGGATGAACCTCCTCTAAGACCAGGAGTCTTACAAATCTCTATATCAATGGTTTTATCCACCTCTATATCAATTCTTATTAATCTCTGTATCTATAACAGTAATGAAGGTCACAACTGTTGCTTTCAGATAACTTAGATGTTCAGAAAAGTGCATTATACAAAACTTAGTTTAGAATACCATCAATAATCTTGAGTATTAACTTCAGATATGGAATTGAAAAGACTGAGGACTTTATTAGTCCTCAATATTAGTGAAGATACAAATATTAGAATTATTTCTAATATTAGAAATATTAGAATTAGAATATTAGTGAAGATATGAAGTAAAATGGCAAATTATGACCCTCACATGGTTTTTCAGTTGGTCTCCAAAAAATTTTCAGTGTTCAGTCTGAACCTTTCCATGACCAGAAAAAAGAAAGGAGAACTGAGTAATCTCACATTTCTTCTGTAATCTTGTTCTTTTTTTGATTCCCCAAATGGCATGCTTCCCTTATATAACTCACATATCACATTTTCTATAATTTCTGGTTCTATTTTGTTATGTAATTACATATGCCCATATCTTTTTCTTCCTCCAAGGCTGCAAGATATTTGAAATTAAAAAATTGTGCTTATTTTTTAATCCCCCTCTAGTGTGATCAAATGACTACTCTGACAAATCAATAGAAACTAAATAAATGTTGGTTGGTAGAATACAGGTATAATTATTATAAATTGAAAGGAAATCTTAATGAAATTTTCAATTTTAATTTTTATAATTTCTAAGAAAAATATTTAAAATTATTTTAACTATGTTATACTAGCTTAGGCTAATAAAATAGATGTCTAGTATCTTTAGTCTATGTGTAAACAAGTAAGAATAGCTTTTTATTAACACCGGACACTATGAAACAAGAGTTCTTTTTAAAATGGTAGAAATGTAAAGCTCAAAAATGCATTAGTATTTTTAAACATTTCCAATATCCTGTTAAAATTCTGGTTGGCCTACTAATAAAAATCAGTAAATAAGATTAACTTTCACTCCTACATTAATGTTATCTGAAATAGCACAAGTCCTGATTAAGCAAGTAATAATTTTCTATAGTGCTTGCTCTCTAGCTAGATCATCCCCCAAAAATGTTAACTAAGCTTTATGCTTCAACAAGAAAAGCCTAGACTTTCTGAAGATTTCCTTTATAATACAGGATCCATATCTCATACACAGATGTATTTTTGATTTATCATGCCCGAGGACAGGCTTAAACAAAATCTCACTAAGTATTTTCTGCTTCTTAGGAGAGAAATTGTTGGGTAGAAATTTCATATGATTTTTCCGCTCTTAATCCTATGAAAATAGTAAGCATAATGTTGCCTTTTACAGATAAGAAACTGTAAGTTTGGAGTTGCCTGTAAAAATGAATGTGTTGTATTCTAGGTTCATTTCTAGGCAGTCCTCATGGAAATGTCCACCAAAAATGTTGGTCTGAGATTAATGAACATTTTAGGTCTTTAGTTTATGGAAATATTCCAATCAAGTCAAAAGTCTGATCTGGAATTTATTTTATAGTATATTTTGAAATCCGTATTTAGATCATACCCACTAATGAATGAACACCAGTTACATATAGTACCTACCCAAATATGGAATGATCAGGGCAATATTTCCCATGCAAGTCCATTGTGTAATCAAGTAAATTTTCATCACTGTTTGCCCACTTTCTCTACTGCTTCTCTTTCCAGTCTCAAAACCACTTATTATTGCTGATTCTTCTTGGTTTCATCTGTGTAGGTATTTTACCTTACAATATAAATGTTACTTTATTTTTAAAAGGAAATAGTAAGAAAGCAAATGAAACTTCTCTGTGATTTGTGATAAACAGAATAAACAAAACGCTGAATATTTTCAGGATAAAAGAATAAAGAATCTTTGAAGAATATGCTTTAGTAACTTGGAAAGACTGATGGATTAGATCACAAAAGGATTAATGTATATCATGCTTATCTCATGCGAGCTAATGGTTCAAATAATTCTGAATGAGCCAGATAGTCATTTCAGCATTGGATTAGCAACACATCTATGCTCTGCTATAAAAAAGTATGCAGGGTGATAACAGAATCGCTTTTCCTCTCTGAAAGCTGTATAGGATAAAATTTAAAATAAGCTGCAGTAGTAGCTTTTAATTCCGATTTTTAGACTTTCTGTTCTCTTTTTATTTCTCATGTGTAAGAAGAACAAAAAATAATAAAACTAAAATATTCCTTTTACTTCGTGGAGGACATTTTTTTTTCTTTCCTGAAGGAAATGCTTTTTTGGATAATTCCTTCTGTTTTTCATATATATATTTAATCCACAGTCTCATAAAATTCAATTGAATAAGACTTTCTAGATGTCATAAAAGGATATTTGAGAAGATTGTGCTTTAATAGGATTTAAATGAAGTAAAGACTTAGCTTGGGTAGCTCAGAATTGGACAAGCTTTTGCCCAGCCTTGCATTGTATCTTTTTAATTAAAGAGCCTATGAAAATTCTATTTGGAGTAAAAATTTACATTGGCCTGAGGTGTGTGTTCCATCTCTCCCCTTTCCACTCCTTGAGCTAGCTGTTCTGTGAACTTATATTACTCTACAAACAGCTCACTCAGTAGCTCCATATGCCTTGGTGGTTTCACTGCAGTTAGAGCATCCAATTCCCACTGTTAGACAGCTGTGAAAAGAAGCAAAGAGCATTTAAGGGGCAGAAAGGGTGATTTCTCAGAGCAGAATTTTTATTTTTATTTTTCCATTTCTTTGTTAATACTGTTTCCCTCTGCCTGGAGTGGACTTTTCTGCTTATTTCCTACTCATAAGATCCCCACAAAAATTTCTTATGGTTTATTTCTTTTATAAAATTTTTGATCTAAACTCCATTGCTTAACACAGTCCCTTGCACACAGGGGGGACTCAATAAATATCCATCTGCGTGGAAATATGAATATGTAGCTGAGTTGAAATAAGAACTGGGCTGTTTCTTATGGTTCTAATCTATTCTTTTATTCAACATAGCAGATTAGGGAAGACGTTCTAGAGGGGACCCTGTTCTCCTCTAAGACTGTCAGTCGGTTTGCTAGAAATAAAGTGAAAAAAGGCATCACATTTGAAGAACTATTAAGGGAAAATAACAAAGCTATGAGTGTGGTGTAGTAGTAATAGAAAGGATATAGTCAATCTGGACTCAGACGCACTGTGAAATTACAGCTGTGTCCACTTACCAAGTATGTGAACCTGGGCAAGTGTTTAACCTAGATGAGTGTGTTTTCTCATCTGTAAAACAGGAACCATTATTTTACCTGGACTGTGGTGGCATATGTAAAGCATCTAGCAAAGTGTCTGTCACAGAGAAGATGGTAAATAATTTGTAATAACCATATCATTGTTGTTAATTAGTTCATTGTGGTGCGAGTGTTGAGTGGAGAACTAGGCAGGAGGTGAAGCTCAAAAAGCGTGCTTATTTAGGTTTTGAAGACATTTTACATGATATTTGGAACAGATTGCTGCCCTTTATCCAAATATATGTGGGCTTTTGTTCTCTTTCTTATCAAAGCTGGGCGGAGAGAAAAAAAATCCATGCTTCGATGATTCTTTAAGACCTGAGCAATGCCTATTAGATGAAGGCAGCTCAGAAAAAAGATATTCAATGTAGTTCGAGTTAAAAACCAAAGAAAACTAATATTTAATAGGGTTAAAAATGAGATTGTATTCACCTTATAGGTTTGTTTTCAAGGTAAATATTTAAACTGAGTAAATCATTTTTTCCTAAAACTACTTGGTGAGTATTATCATGCCCTGCATTACCACACAAATACAAATTTGAATTTAAAATCTTAGATTACAATGTAGAAGCTAATCAAAGCAGTTCACCATTTTTATTTTTTATTTATGTACAATAAAATTCACTCTTTTGTGGTGTATAGTTCTGAGTCACGTAACCATTACCAGAATCAGGATACAGAACAGTTCACTCACCCTTCCCTCAAGATCCCCTAGTATTACCCCTCTGTGGTCAATATTAATACCCATTTCCTAACCTTTGGCCACTACCTGTCTGTCTCTATAGTGTCTGTTTCTTTACAAAGTCATATAAATGGAAATGTACAATAGGCAACCTTTGAATCGGTTTTTTGTTTTGAATCTGTTTTGTTTTTGCTCAGTGCAATGTATTTGAGATTCATTCATGGTGTTACATGTATCAGCGGTTCATTCCTTTTTATTACTGAGTAGTATTTCATCTATAACACGGAATACTTCTCAGCAACCAAACCACAGTTTATTTATCCACTCACCAGTTGAAGGATATTTAGGGTATTTCTAGTTTGGGGTGATAATGAAGAATGCTGCTATAAATATCTGCTGCTATAAATATCTGCATACAGGTTTTGATTGAATATAGCGTTCATTTCTCTAGGGTACTGCTGTGCTGTGGCCTAGGTGGGTTATAAAAGATGTATGTTTAACTTTATAACAAATTATCAAACTGTTTACTAGAGTTGCTGTACTATCTTATGTTTCCTCCAGCAATGTTAGAGTTTCTCTTGCTCCATATCCTCACCACACTTGGTTGTCTCTGACTTTCCTCTCTGTTCTCAGCTGGAGACAACGCTATGCTTTTAAATGGATCATGTGATTAGATTACTTATACCTCAATAATCTCCCTTTTCAATATAGGGTAACACACAGTAATGATAGCTCATCATACCCACAGTTCCAGGCATTAAGCTGGAAAATACTGAGAGGTCATTTTTCGTATTCTACCTCCCTGTTTTTTTTTTTTTGTTTTTTTTTTTTTATAATTTCAACTTTTATTTTAGATTCAGGGGTACATGTACAGGTTGGTTACGTGGGTATACTTTGTGATGCTGAGGTTCAGAATGTAAATGATTCTGTCATCAAGGTAGGACCTGACAGTTTTTCAACTCTTTGTCCCCTTCTCTCACTTTCCCCTGTAGTAGTCCCCCATGTCTATTGTTCCCATCTTTATGTCCATAAATACCCAAGGTTTAGGCCCCACCTATAAGTGAGAATATGCAATATTTCTATTGCTGTTTCTGAATTAATTTGCTTAGGATAATAGCCTCCAGCTGCATCTATGTTACTGCAGAGGACATGATTTCACTCATTTTTATAGCTACATAGTATTCCATAGTATAGATGTACCACATTTTCTTTATCCAGTCCACCATTGAGGAACACTTAGGTTGATTTCATGTCTTTGCTATTGTGAATAGTGCTACGATGAACATACAAGTACATGTGTCTTTTTGGTAGAATTATTTATATTCATATATGTGTGTGTGTGTGTGTGTGTGTGTGTGTGTGTGTATCCATATCCAGTAATGGAATTGTTGACTGAATTGTAGTTCTAAGATTCTTCAAGAAATTTCCAAACTGCTTTCCACAGTGGCTAAACTAATTTACATTTCTACCAACAGTATATAAGTATTCTCTTTTCTCTGCAGCCTCACCAGTATCTGTTGTTTTTTGACTTTTTCATAATAGCCATTCTGACATATCAGATGGTATCTCTGTGGTTTTGGTTTGAGTTTCTCTAATGATTAGTGATGCTGAGAATTTTTTCATGTCTGTTGTCTTCTTTGAGAAGTGGCTGTTCATGTATTTTGCCTGCTTTATAATAGGGTTGGTTTTTGGCTTGTTGAGTTGTTTAAGTTTCTTATAGGTTTAGATATTAGACTTTGTCAGATGTGTAGTTACTGAATATTTTCTCCCATTCTGTAGGTTTAGTCTGTTGATAGTTTATTTTGCTGTGTGGAAGCTCTTTAATTTAATTAGGTCCTGCTTGCCAATTTTTGTTTTTGTTGCAGTTGCTTTTGAGGACTTATTCATAAATTCTGTCCCAAGGCCAATGTCCAGAATGGTATTTCCTAGGTTTTCTTCTGGGATTCTTACAGTTGGAGGTCTTACCTTTAAATCTTTAATTCATTCTGAATTAATATTTGTATGTGGTGAAACGTAGGGGTCCGGCTTCATTCTTCTGCATACAGCTAACCAGCTATCCCAGCACTATTTATTGAATAGTGAGTCCTTTCCCATTGCTTATTTTTCTTGACTCTGTTGAAGATGAGATGATCATAAGTGTGTGACTTATATCTGGGTTCTCTATTTTGTTCTATTGATCAATGTGTCGGTTTTTATACCAGTACCATGCATTTTGGTTACTGTAGACTTGTAGTATAGTTTGAAGTCAGGTAATGTGATACCTCCGGCTGCTTCTTTTTGCATAGAATTGCTTTGGCTAGTCAGGTTCTTTTCGAGTTTCATGTAAATTTTAGAATTGTTTTTTCCAGTTCTATGAAAAATGACATTGGTAGTATAATAGGAATAAAATTGAATCCATAGATTGCACTGGGCCATATGGCCATTTTAACAATATTGATCCTTCCAATTCATGAGTATGGAATGTTCTTTCATCTGTGTCATCTATGATTTCATTGAGCAGTGTTTTGAAGTTCTCCTTGTAAAGATCTCTCACCTTCTTGGTTAGATAAATTTTGGGGTATTTTTTCTATGGCTATTGCAAATTAGATTACATTCTTGATTTGGCTCTCAGCTTGAATGTTATTGGTCTATAGAAATCGTACTGATTTTTTTTTTTTTTTTTTTTTTTTTTGAGACGGAGTCGCTCTGTCGCCCAGGCTGGAGTGCAGTGGCCAGATCTCAGCTCACTGCAAGCTCCGCCTCCCGGGTTCATGCCATTCTCCTGCCTCAGCCTCCCGAGTAGCTGGGACTACAGGCGCCCGCCACCTCGCCCGGCTAGTTTTTTTTTTTTGTAGTTTTAGTAGAGACAGGGTTTCACCGTGTTAGCCAGGATGGTCTTGATCTTCTGACCTCGTGATCCGCCCGTCTCGGCCTCCCAAAGTGCTGGGATTACAGGCTTGAGCCACCGCGCCCGGCCGGTACTGATTTTTGTATGTTGACTTTATATCATGAAACTTTACTGAAGTTTTTTGTCAGTTCCAGGAGGCTTTTGACAGAGTCTTCAGGGTTTTGTAGGTATAGAATCATATCAGCAGTGAAGACAAAGAGTTTTACTTCCTGTCTTCCTATTTGGATGCTTTTTATTTTTTTCTCTTGCCTGAGTGTTCTGGCTAGGACTTCTAGTACTATGTTGAATAAGAGTGGTGAGAGTGGGCATCCTTGTTTTATCCAAGTTCTAAGGAACAGTTGCAAATGCTTTCAGCTTTTGCCTGTTTGCTATTATGTTGGCTGTGGGTTTGTGATAGATGGCTCTAATTATTTTGGAGTATGTTCCTTTGATGCTTAGTCTCTTGAGGGTTTTTATTATGAAGAGATGTTGGATTTTATAAAAGGCTTTTTCTGCATCTGTTGAGATAATTGTATGATTTTTTGTTTTAATTATGTTTATGTGGTGAATTACATGTATTGATTTGTGTATGTTGAACCAACCTTGCATCCCAGAAATGAAGCCTACTTGATCATGGTGAATTAACTTTTTGGTGTGCTGCTGGATTCGATTTGCTAGTATTTTGTGAAGGATTTTTGTGACTATGGCCTGCAGTTTTTTAAAAATTGTCTTTTCTGGGTTTTAGTATCAGGCTGATGCTGGTTTCATAGAATGAGTCAGGGAAGAGTCCTTCCTCCTTGATTTGTTGAAATAGTTTCAGTAAAATTGATAGTAGCTTTTCTTTTTCTGGTAGAATTTAGCTGTGAATCTATCTGGTTTATGGCTTTTTTATGTGACTGATTCAATTTCAGAACTCATTGTTGGTTTGTTCAGAGTTTCAATTTCTTCCTGATTCAATCTTGGGAGGTCATACATTTCCAGGAATTTATCCATTTCCTCTAGGTTTTCTAGTTTGCATGCAAAGAGGTGTTCATTATACTGTCTGAGGATCTTTTTTATTTCTATGGGATTGGTTATAATGTCACTGTTATTGTTTCTGATTGTGCTTATTTGGACCTCTGTTTATTTTTTAATCTAAACAGTGGTCTATTGATATTGTTTATCCTTTCAAACAATGAACCTTTTGTTGATCCTTTGTATGGATTTGGGGGTCTTGATATCTTTCAGTTCTGGTCTGATTTTAGTTTTTTCTTTTCTATTGCTAGCTTTGGGGTCAGTTTGTTCTTGTTTTTCAGGTTCCTCTAGGTACAATGATGGATCACTAATTTGAGATCTAAATTTTAGAGGCAGGGATTTAGTCCTTTAAACTTTCCTCTTTTTTTTTTCTTTCTTTTGTTTTTTTGTTTTTGCTGCATCCCAGAGACTGATATATGGAATCTCTATTTTCATTTATTTCAAAGATTTTTTTTTTTATTTCTGCTTTAAATTTGTTTTTTACCCAAAAGACATTCAGGAGCAAGTTGTTACATTTCCATGTGATTGTGCTGTTGGGGGCAGGGGATTTTCTTGGTGTGGATTTCTATTTTTATTCCATTGTGATCTGAGAATACGGTTGGTGTAATTTCAAATTTTTTTTGAAATTATTGAGATTTGGTTTATGGCCAAGCATGTGGTCAATCTTGGTGTATGTTCCATGTGCAGTTGAGAAGAATGTATATTCTATCATTTCAGTGTGGAGTGTTATATACATGTCCATTAGGTCTAACTGGTCAAAATGTCTAAGGTCAGAATTTCTTTTAGTTTTCTGCCTTGATGATCCATCTAATGCTATCATTGAGGTACTGAAGTCCCCCACAATTACTGTGTGGCTGTGTCAGTTTTTTCTATAGTTCTAGAAGTTGTTTTATTTATCTATGTGCTCCAATGTTACATGCATATATATTTAGGATAGTAAAGGCTTCTTGTTGAATCAAACCCTTTTTCATTATTTGATGCCCCTCTTTGTCCTTTTTTTAATGTTGGTGGTTTAAAGTCTATTTTAGCCGATTTAAGAATACTGACCACTGCTCTTTTTTGTTTTCTATTTGTGTTAAAGAACCTTCTCCAGCCCTTTACTTTGAACCTATGAGTGTGATTATGTTTGAGATGGGTCTCTTGAAGACAGCAGATGGATGGGTCTTGTTTTTCATCCAACTAGCAACTCTATGCCTTTTAAGTGAGGCATTTAGACCATTTACATTGAAGGTTAGTATTGATATGCAAGATTTTTATCCTATTGTGAAGTTGTTAGCTGGTTGCTTTATCGTGTCTATTTTTTGGTTGCTTTGTAGGGCCTATGGGATATGCACTTAGGTGTATTTTTATGGTAGCAGGTATCATTAATTTGTCTCCATGTTTATAATTCCCTTAAGGGTCTCTTGTAAGGGCTGTTCTAATAGTAACAAATTCCTTCAGCACTTGATTATCTTTAAAATATTTTATCTTCTTCACTTAGAAAGCTTAATTTCACAGGCTGTGAATTCTTGGTTGGAATTTCTTTTCTTTAAAAATGCTAAAAATAGGCCCCAGCCACTCCTGACTTGTCAGGTTTGTGCTGAGAAGTCCTCTGTTAGCCTTAGGTGGTTCTCTTTGTACATGATCTGATCTTTTTCTCTAGCTTCCTCTAAGATTTTTTCTTAGTGCTGATCTTGGACAGTCTGGTGGGTAATTAATTGCTTTGGTGATGTTCACTTTGCGTAGGATACTGCAGGTGTTCTCCGAATTTCTTATATCTAGATGTCTACTTCTCTAGCAAGATTAGGGAAGTTTTCTTGAATTAGCCCCTCAAATATGTGTCCCACATTGCTTATGTTTTCTCCTCTCTCAGGAATGCCAATAATTTGTTGGTTTGTTCACTTTACGTAATCTCATATTTGTCAAAGACTTTTTTCATTTTTCTAATTTTTTTTCTTAATTTTTGTCTGATTGGGCTAGTTCAAAAGACTAGTCTTCAAGCTTTGAAATTATTTCTTCTTTCTAGTCCAGTCTATTGTTGAAGCTTTCAATTATATTTTGAAATTCCTTAAGTGAGTTTTTCAATTCTAGAAGCTTTGATTGATTTATTTTTAAGATGTTTGTCTCTTTCTTCATTCCATTGATTTATATAGAAGTTTATTTGTGTTGACTTTTAACCTTGTCTTAGATCTTATTGAGCTTCCTCTCAATACATGCTTTGGATTCTTTATCATTTCTGAATTTCCGTTCTGGTTGGAGACCATTGCTGGAGAACTGCTGTGATCCTTTGGTGGCATCACTACATTCAGATTTTTCATGATGCCAGAATTTTTGCACCATTTTTTTCTCATCCAGAGATGATAGGACTTCTAATTTTTATAATTATTTAACTATGTGTAGGATTTTTCCCTTTTTTCTTTATTTCCCTATAATATCATTAGTGGGTTTTTTCTTTCCCTTTCTCTTTCCCCTCCCTCCCTATGGGGTGTAACCATAGAGAATGTTGAGTATGGCTTTTGTTTTGTTTCTATAGCCATATGCACTTCCTTTTGGTAAATTTTATATTGAGTTGTGTGGTTTGACTTAAAAGCCAGTAGATGGTACTTATGGGTAAGAGCTGACTGTGGCCAACATGCCTGGGTATATATTTTATTCCTGTTTACCAATAGAAGCTCTCTGTTACCTCTAGCAATGGGCTCATCTATGGAGCCCACAGTGGTCTGAGCTGTCTGCTCAGTCCTGAGGAGTTTGGGAGCCAGATGGGTGAGGTCAGACTGGGCAGGCCCATGTACAGGTCCCCCAGTGTCAGCCACATGCATCAGCACCAAGGGAGAAACCAGTGAAGGGCCACCAAGCCCCCAAAGGTGTGACTAGGCAAGGGCCTGGGAAACTTTTTTGCTCCAAGTTCTCTGCACAAGCGGCGAGGTCAGCCTAAACTCCTGATCCAGGAAAGTGTGTGCTCCAGATGCCTGGTCATCTGCCTGGTCATACAGTGTAGAGGGCTCCACTGCACCACAATTTCTGCACAGAAAGTGGGAGGGCAGTTTAGGCTTATAATCCAGGCAAATGTGTGTTCTGACTGCCTGGAGATTTGCCTTGGCATGGGGCAGAGAGGCCCTGCTTCACCACAGTCTCTGCACAGGAGGAGTTGGGTGGTTCAGTCTGCTGATCCAGGTGACTTGGTGCTTTGACTGCCTGGAGATCTGCTTGGGCATGAAGTGGAGAGGGCCTGGATGCACCACGATTTCTGTGCAGGAAGGGTGAGGCAGCTTAGGCTGTCAATCTGGATGAGCTGGTGCTTTGAATGCCTGGAGATCTGCTTGGGCGCGAAGCACAGAGGGCATCCCTGCACCAGAATCTATGCACAGGAAGGGATGATTGCCTCAGACTGCTGATCCAGGTAACCACTACCTCCCCCATTTCTTGTGAGTTTTGGTAGTTTTTAATCTTTCAATAAATTGATTCATTTAATCTGAGTTGTCAAATGTTGGGGAATAGAGTTGTCTATAATTTTTTCTTAATATCATTTTAATGTCTGTGTGGTCTGTAGTGTTATATCTTCTTTCATTTCTAATAGTAATTTTCTACTTCTCTCTTTGGTCAGTCTTCTTAGAGGTTTATCAAATTTTATTGACCTTTTCAACAAACCACCTTTTGATTTCATTGGCTCTATCTCTTATTTTCTATTTTAAATTTCCTTTATTTTTTTTTTCTTTTGTCTTTAACATTTCTCTTTCTCTGCTTGGTTTTGGCTTAATTTGTTTTTTATTTCCTAATATTTTAATATGGAAGCCTAGGTTATTGATTTGAATGTTTCACTTATAATTCAGTATTTAGGGCTGTAACTTTTCAGTAATGTATGACTTTTTTCTCTAAAGCTTTAAATGCATTACAGAAATTTTAATGAGAAGTATATCAGTCAGTTTCCACAAAAGAAGCTCTGTGTGTGTGTGTGTGTGAGAGAGAGAGAGTGTGTATGTGTGTGTAGGTAGGTAGAGAGAGAGTAGGGGCAAGAAATTGGCTTATGCAATTATGGGTTCTGGCTAGGCAAGTTCAAAATTCATAGGGCAAGCCATTAGAAGCTGGAACTCCTGGTAAGTTGGAACTGAAGTTGCAATCTATAGTTAGAATGTCTACTTTTGCTCCAGGGAAGCCTCAGTTCTGCTTTTAAGGCCTTTAGCTAATAATCTTGCTTAAAGCAAAATAATTATACAGTAATCATGTCTACAAAATACCTCATAGCAATACCTAGACTCATGTTTGATTAAATAAGGACTACCACTTAGCCAAGTTGAAAATACAGAACTGACCATCACTTGTGATATTTTCATTTTCACTTAGTTCAGAATATATTCTAATGTTTCTTTTGACTTCCTCTTTCATATTTGGATTATTTGAAAGTTATGTTCCAATATTTAGAGGTTTTTAAATATCTGTTTTTGATTTCTAGTTTAATTTCACTATGATCAGAAGGTCTTTATTTCACTTTTTCTGAAGGATATTTTTGGCTAATATAGAATTTAGAATTAATGGTTTACTGTCAACACTTTAAATAGATTATAATACTGCCTTCTGGCTTTTGTGATTTTCACTAAAATACGTTGTCATTTAAGTTACTTTTTTCTATACGTAAAGTGTTCATTTTACTTGTTGCTTTCAATATTTTTTCTTTATC
Source organism: Chlorocebus sabaeus (assembly GCF_047675955.1). Taxonomy (NCBI): domain Eukaryota; kingdom Metazoa; phylum Chordata; class Mammalia; order Primates; family Cercopithecidae; genus Chlorocebus; species Chlorocebus sabaeus. The sequence goes on from NC_132919.1 coordinate 46,480,985, forward strand.
TTTGGATTTTAGTGATTTAGGTATGAGAGTGCATGACATTTTTTTGAGGGGGAGTGGTTTCTCAGCCTCCTAAATCTGTAAATTTATGGCTTTCCACAGATTTAAGAAGTTTCTAGCTATATTTTTTTCTGCATCAGTCTCTTACCTGTCTCCCTCTGGGATTCTAGTAACACAAATGTAAGACATGTCCCACAGGTCCCTGAGGCTCTGCTCATGTTTTTTTATTTGTTTTCTCTCTTATTTATAAAAGATTATTTCTGTTGATCTACTTTTCAAATTCAATGACTCTTTTTTTTTTTTCTGGCATCTCCATTCTGCTATTGCATTCATCCAGTACATTTTTTAGTTATTTTTTATTTTTAAAATATTTACTTCTTGTTTATATTTTCTATTTTTTTACAACATTTCTTTCCATCCATTTTAAAAGAATATTTTTCTTTTCATGGAGGATGGTTACAATAACTACTTTAAAATCTTTGTCCAATAATTTCAACATATGGGTCACCTTGGGGATTGATGTCAGTTGACTGACTTTTGAGATACTCTTTTCTATTTTTAGCAATTTGGGATTGTCTTATGGTCTTTTGAGTATTATATATTAGACTCTGGTCCTGTTAAAATCCTCTAGAGAAGATTTTTCTTTTCTTTTCTTTTCTTTTCTTTTCTTTTTTTTTTTTTTTTTTTTTTTTGTCTTAGCAGGTAATCAATCTCCCATGGTTCTTGTCATAACTCTAACCTCAACCTGCTTTATGTAGACTTTGGTTTCTATGTTAGTTTAGTTTTCAGATCCTTTGTAGAGCTAGTTTGTCTGCTCTCCACACACATACCAGCCACCCAGGGGTCAACCTGAGCTTCGTTCTATATCATAGTTTAATTATTAAAGTGGTTGTTATGCTGCCTTGGTTAATTTCAACACATGTGCCAATTAGTGGTGAGCCTGAGACTTCACACACAAAATTAGGTGTACATTTTCTCTACCACTTTCTCCTCCACGGTTTCTCTTCACTCCCTAGTCCCCAGGGGCTTATTTCTCTGGTCTTCTGTCATAAAAGGCAGGGTTTTAGGTTCCCTGTGCTATTTCACACTTCCCATGATGACTTGCTTTCCTTGAGGGCAAAACAACCAGAGACTGGAAAGAGAAAATTAATGAGGATTCATACACACACACGCACACACACACAAACACACACACACACAGAGAGAGAGAGAGAGAGAGAGAGAGAGAGAGAGAGAGAGAAACAGACGAGAGAGAATTACAAGACCCCAGTTTTCCAGTTTCTCTACTCATAAAAAAAAAAGTCAGAGTTTGAGGTGTATGCATAGCTGCTGCTTTCACTAGGCTAAGGCTTTGTGACTGGGGCCTTTCTAGGATAGAGATAGGTGCATATGTTTCCCTTGAAGCATTTCCTGTCTGTGCTTGATGTGCAGTTCTGGGACTTGGGCTGTCCTGGGGTCCAAGCTGGAAGATTAAGAAGAAAACTGAAAATACCATTAAACTTACTACCATATTGATACTACTTTCCATTTTCATTTTGTTCCGCAATTCACCTGTTATTATTTACTTTTCTGAATTTTCAGATAGACTCCTTACATTTATTTATTTGTAATCAATGGGAAATGGAGGGTGATATATGCTTATTCACAGCCAGAACTGGAACCAAACCAAATTATTATTTTTTCTTCTATTAGTATTCTCATGTTTTCTTCTTGTTTTGTTTTTGCTTATCTGTTTGTTTTGTTTGCATTGTGTTTACATCATGAATATATTAGCCTATATTCATGAGTTTGAGTTTTAAAATAATTTTTCTTAGCCTGCCTTGCTAAGGTATATTTCTCTTTTCCTGTAAATTATCTAGAGAAAAGAGCCCAGATATTGCTTAGGGAAAAGCCATTCACAACTGTTTCAAAAATATAATGAACTATAATATTGAGGGAAAAATAATACACTTTTATATTCCCTGTCTAGTGTTTTTCTTCTTGTCTTTAAGTTTTCCTCCCTGGGCACAATTTTGAGCTATTTATTTACTTTAATAAAAGCAAACATTTCACCATGTGCTATCTAGGAAAGGTAATGAATCCAGCAGCAAATGGCCTGCTTTGAACATAATTTCTAAATGAGATTCATGTGGAATACCCTCACTTACCCACTCAAACAAACACAATTTGGTTGCTTGCCCAGGGAATTGAACCTAAGATCTCTTGGTAGAGCCAAAGAAATGAATGCCAATTATCAAAAAACAAACAAACAAACAAAAAAGCAAAAAAAAAAAAAAACTCAGGTATTTTCAGTAGAATCATACTTACATGCAATTTGAGGCAATTATACTACCATTATCTGTTGACTACTCTAATTCCTAATACTACACATTTTTTTCTTCTCAGCTACATACGTCATTTAATGAACTTCACATTGAACACTTACTATATGTTAGTACTGTGCCACAGATTGAAGGCAGGACAAAGATGAATTAGATGAGTCCCTGCCTTCTGAGAGTAAAGGACACAGAAGCATGCACAATTTACGAGACTATTTGTCAGACTGTGCTGAGTGCTGTATTTTACGGAGGCAGAAACAGCCTTCTCTGGGAATGCACACAAGGGAGGGATGATTCACCCCTCTCGGGGGGAGTGAGGAAGGTTTCCTAGAAAGACAATGCTTAAAATTAGCTTTAAGGTTGCATTACACAGTGGATAAGTGCAGAATACAGGGAATGTCATTCAAAGCAGGAGTATCAGCAAAGGCTTGGAGGCTTGCAAATGCATGGCACTCTAGGAGAGCAGAAAATAGTTCAATATAGCTGATGTGTGGCACACTCCATTTTGTTTTTATTCTCTTGAACTAAGTTGTATTATTTTTCTTACATCATGGTTTGGGCAGTGATGGAATTGGGCAAACTATGAAAACCAGGACTTGGACTCTAAGTACTTGTGCTATTGCAAGTGCTCCTTGGAGGCAGTAATAGGTTGTTATAACTTGGCCTTCACTTGCATCCACCCTCTATGTGGAATGTGCTTCCTATGTGACTCTCCAGAACTCCTCAATCTCCTGCCTTCATCAGTGAACCATATCATCACTCTCTCTTTATAAAAAAAACTTTTCATATATTCAGGGAGTAGCAAGTAACTTATTAAGAGCAGACATCATCTTATTCACCCCAATGTTCTACCACCATGCCTATGAAATTAGATGCTCTAATAATAAACAGAAGGAAAAAAGTGATAAATGTAAATGTTTCAGAACCAGTGGGAAGTGAGATGGTACAAGGTCTGCCTTGAACACCTTGGAATAACATTTCTTGCTTTTCTTTCAATTTGTATAAAATCGTTAAGAAAAAAATCCAAGTTCTACTTTAATTAACTCGAAAAATACTTGAGCTCATCTATTACCCTCTATTCTGTAGAATATAGGCATATTTTAAAACTGAGAAAAAACAATAAAATTTGTTGTAAAAGAGCATACTATTTCAAGAGAATATAAAAGCAATCTGGGCCAGTGCTGAATACAGAAAACTGAGATTTAAAGAGGTAAGACTACAGGTGCCATTTGGACTTAATTCTACCATTCTGTATAATAGCATGAAAAACATCTCCTACCTCTGTTCTTGAGACTTGGAAGAGCTTGGCAGAGGCTAAAGGGCCCCCGTAGCATGTGTAGTTCCCTTAAAAATGCTGACTGATTTCCATCTGCTTTGGGTGTGGGTCAAAAAAAAGCCTCTGCTTTTTTGTAGGTCTAAAGAATAAAAAGTTTTTTTGCTGAACCAAAAGGAACAGGAAACCTCTCACCACTGCCAAATGTATCATTTTGATTTTCTCATAATTTCTTTTCTACCCTAAAGGCTTAAGTGGTGTTTAAGGATGGGTAAGATTCATAGTTAATGGATCATTCCAGATCCACTTCCTGTTTTTGCTAATACAAGCAGTGCTGCAACGTGCACTGTTGTATGTTTCTCTTACTCTACATTAAAAATCAAATGAGAAGCTAAAATTTCTATCCATTGAAGAGAATTATTTTTGTGTATTCACATAATAAAATACTACACAGAATATTCAGTAAGTGAACTACATCTACAAAAATCACAAATGTATTGCTGAGTGAAAATCAACATATGTACAGCTGATCTATACATAGAATGATGTCAAATGTGTCCAACAACATAAGAGACAATCAAATATGACTGCTGGGATACATACATGTGCAGTGAATATTTAAAATCATGCCAATTAACCATAAATGCTGGATCAGGAGAGTGATTAATTCTGAGTAGGAAGAATCAGAATCAAGTCTCCTTAGACTCAAGGAGATTTTTATGGAGAACCAAGTATTGTTTTATATCTTTAAAAATAATCTGAATCAAATGGCAAAATATTGAGATTTGATAAAGATGGAAAATGAGTATACAGGTGTTTTTAATATCATTATTATACTTTTCTATAAAATGTTTCTTCTAAAAATTATTAGGTGGGAACTGTCTATACTATATCTGCAACATTTTTGGAAATCTAAAATTAGTCGAAATAAATTTGTTATTTTAAGTTCTGGGATACATGTGCAGAATTTGCAGGTTTGTTACATAGGTATACATGTGCCATGGTGGTTTGCTGCACCTGTCAACCCGTCATCTAGGTTTTAAGCCCTGCATGCATTAGGTATTTGTCCTAATGCTCTCCCTCCCCTTTGCCCCCACCCCCTGATAGGCCCCAGTGTGTGATGTTCCCCTCCCTGTGTCCATGTGTTCTCATTGTTCAACTCCCACTTATAAGTGAGAACAAAAGTTGTCAGAGCTGTCATCGGTTTACAAATGACTTTGTCTTTAGGTCTAATCAAAAGAACCAGAACTTACAACAGAAGACTCTGAGACCAGAGAAAAAGCTTAGGTGGAGGAGTGATTCATTTTGGCTGGAAGGTTTCTCACAAACAGGAGCCTCTGATCTGAGCCTTGATTCTTAGGGAGAATATTGATTGATGAAGGAAAGAGGGGAAAAAAAAGCATGCCCAAGAGAGTGGACAGCCAGTGGCATGTTTGAGGAGTGGCAAGTTGTCACTGTGGCCAAAACATGAGTTACCTGGAGAAGTGGAGCAGAAAATGAGGTTGGAGTGGAAGCTGAATTTCCAAAAAGCACGTGGCTTGCTATGCTGAGGAATGCGGACTTTGCAATGTGGAAATAACAAAGGTTCTATGAGTGGTGACAAAATGCAACCTGTTTAGTGGTGTGAAGGATGGTAGAGATGAGTTGAGGCCATCAGGAAAGCCACTCAGAGGTAATGAGGCTCTGAGATCAAAGAGGTGACCACTTTGAGATCCAGAAGGATGAAGGAGCAGTAGGAAACCAGTTTCTCTCTTCTTTTTTGCCTCTTGCTTTCCTCTTTCTCTTTTTCACTCTTTATTCCTTTCAGTACTTCTCCCAAAGTTTTCAGTGCCTTTATGAAGGCCATCAAATACTCCACCCAAGAGCTGGGCTATTTTTAAAAATGAGGTGCAGTGTATTCTATGGGAAGGTCACCAGTAATAGAGCCTCAAACTTCCTATCTCTTTTGTGAATCTTGACAGCCTGCAAAGAAGCATATATTATCTGTTACACAGACTCCCTGGAAGGAACTGATGTTCTTTCCTCTGGAGCTGTAATGGGGTCTCTACAGAAAGAAGCCTCATCCCTCGACATGCAACCTCTTTTCATTTCCTTACAGAGGAGCTGCTTTGTGCCTGCAAAGGGCACCAGGGCTTCCAATTTAATAATTCTGAATATCACTGTTGCACAGTATTGTATTCATTTGCAGTCTCTCCTGTGCATCTTTGATGACCTTTCTTGGCTTCAGAGAAAGCAGAATAAAAGCAGTCTGATCAGGAATTTATTCCAGCTGGTCACTCTCTGATTAAATCAGTGCCAGATTTTACAAGCATCAGAACACTGGGTTGGGAGTGAGGATATCTGGGTTTTTTACTTGCTCTAGGACCTAGTGCCTTAGCTTTTTTATTTATAAACCAGAGAGCATTATTTAGAAATCCTCTAAGCCCATTCAAATCCTAAGCTTACGTGACTCTGTGACTCCCTAGAGTCTACAGATGAACTGTCATCATTTGTTCATATTTTATGACCATCTGCTGAGTGCAAAGAAGTGGATGCCTCAAGTGCTTGGAAATGCTTAGAGAGAGCTGGTTGGCTTGTGCTAAATTTACATTTCAAGGGAGGCATAAAAATGGAAGTAAAAACTTTTTTAATGTTTAGTTTAATTTTGCTCAAAACAATAAAAATTTAGGAAAGGGAGCATTGGAATTTGAAACTGAAATTATAATAGCATACAAGCTTTGTCAAACTGGCTTGTAACACTTTAGTTTAAAAAGTCACTTATCTTTGAACCTCAGTTTTCCTTTCTGTCAAATGAGAATAATGTTTGTCTCTCAGACTTTGCAGAAAACAAATGATAATGGATTTGAAAATATTTTATGGTGGAAGCTCTAATCACAACCGAGTAATACTTATCACTATTAAAATTGGTTTTATTTATTGGTTTAACTTTGTTGGAGCACCGAGCAATTGCCAGGTACAGTGTCTGGCACTGAAGTTTTATTATTCAGTATTGAAACTTTGCTTTTCCTTTTTATTTTTGATATTTGTACTTTTATATGTCTAAGAGCAACAAGTTAAAAAGTTGTAATGTAAGAAAAGATGCCATCACAATAACCAAAATGATAAAATATTTAGGAATAAAATTAATATGCAAGATATATATGAATTAAAATGCTACTGGTATATTATATCAAATATATTGTGCACTATAAATATATACAGTGTTCTTGTTGTGAATTAAAAAATGTTCAGCCAGGCGCGCTGGCTCAAGCCTGTAATCCCAGCACTTTGGGAGGCTGAGACGGGCGGATCACGAGGTCAGGAGATCGAGACCATCCTGGCTAACATGGTGAAACCCCATCTCTACTAAAATAATACAAAAAATTAGCCGAGCGTAGTGGCAGGCGCCTGTGGTCCCAGCTACTCTGGAGGCTGAGGCAGGAGAATGGCATAAACCCGGGAGGCGGAGCTTGTAGTGAACTGAGATCCGGTCACTGCACTCCAGCCTGGGCGACACAGCGAGACTCCGTCTCAAAAAAAAAATTTCAATACTATTGAGAAACACCAAAAGAGACTTGAATAAAAAGTGGCTAGTTCTTGAGAAGACTCAGATGTCAATTATCCCTGATCTATAAACGTAATGCAATTCCCAATAACACTTCCAACAGGAAAACTAGACATTCTGATAACAAAGTTCAAATAAAAAACAACAACAACAAAAATATCTGGGGACTATTCCTATCAGATATTAAACAGGTATTCAAACAATGTGGTAGTGGAGATGGAAAAGACAGAGTGTAATGGAATACAATTTAAAGTCCGGAAATAAACCCAAATGCATGTGGGAATTGAATATATAATAAAGATGGTATTTAAAATGAGTTAGGAAAAAAGTTTTTCAATAAATGTTTGGATCAACCAGATAGCCATCTGTGAAAAATAAAGTTAGATCCATACTCACAGCTTATACCAAGATAAATTCCTGATGGAGCAAATATTTAAATGTGAAAACAAACTGGTACTAGAACAGACTGTATCAGTCTGAGTCCAATCAGGAGGCAAACCACACAGTGATTTAAACAAGGAAAGTTTGTATAAGACTGAATCTAGGCTGCATGCAGTGACTCACACCTATAATTCTAATGCTTTAGGAGACTGAGACAGGAGTATCTCTTGAGGCCAGGAGTTCAAGACCAGTCTAGTCCTTTTTTAATTCTCCTATTTTGAATGACCTCCACAAAGCAAGTTACTGTAGATATGTCGCATAAATCTTTGAATGAGTTTTTCACATAGGACGAGTCACTGCTGCTACTTCCCCTCCACAAATGCGTGTGAGTCTCAGCCTTGGGAAGAAGGAAATAAAGGCAGTGTGTGCTTTGGAAAGCACCAGAGCAGAGCCATGTGCCTTGTGCTCGGAGTCTCTCATATGTCGCTATTGCTGACAGGTAACCCTGGATAAGTCACTTTCCCTTTCTATTTATCACTAAAAAACAAAAGAGCTGGACCAGGTGTCTCTTAGTATCTTCTTAAGATCTAACTTTTTAAAAAAAATTTTACCATTTGTTGTAGTTAAATTGTGTTCCCCCAAATTTATTGATCTTCTTTTAGTTTTTTTTTTTTTTTTTTTTGGGACAGGGTCCCTCTCTGTCACCTAGGCTGGAATGCAGTGGCATGATCCTGGATTATTGCACCCTTGAACTCTTGAACTCCTGGGCTCAAGTGATTTTCCCATCTTAGCCTCTCAAATAGCTGAGCGTGAACTAGTGTGCAGTTACATCCCCTTCCCCAAATGTACAAGTTGAAGTCCTAACCCCCGGTACCTCAGAATGTAACCTTACTTGGAAAAAGGGTTGTTGCAAATATAATTATTCAAGTTAAATGAGAACTCTCTCCAGAACTGTGAGACAGTAAAGTTCTGTTGTTTCACCACCCAGTATGTGATACTGGTTATAGCAGCTTTGGCAAACTAATACAACATTGGAGAGTCACATCACTGCTGGCAGAGGGAAATACAAATGCCGTTCAAGTGAAAGAAAATTACATCTTATTTTGCACTTACCTGTTCATGCAAGCTGTTCTGTTCTGGTTCTAATAGAAAGTAGAGTTCCATTTTAATAATTTTGGCAGTTAATTTTCTCTTCTTCCCAAAGACTGTTTGAACATCACAGTGTTTTGATTTATAGCTCAAGAAACTCAAAACCACATGAGAAAACTCTTACTCATGCCACTATATATAGCCAGAGATGAGCACAGCATTTAAAAATGTAGCCACATGCACATAGAAGTTATTGTGTGTACAGAATGTTTCCTCCTGGATGCAGGATTCAGCAGTTTCTCCCCACTTAGGTTCTCCCTCCCAAGGCAACCTCAGCAGGTTCTACGAGGTTGTCTTGAAGATCAGATTTTGTTCAGTATGGTAGCAACTCTTGGAGTACAGCTGCAGTTATTGATTAGTGCAAAGGAAGGAAACTCAGGCATGTGAAAAATAATCTGGTTTATGCAATAGTAAAGTAATGGGCATGTTTAATAGTCATAGAGCAATTCATAAAGAACCCATCGCCGAAATTTTCACATGGAAGACAAAAAGGTATTTCTATGTGTTTCTCATTTAAAAAAAAAAAATCATTTTCTTTTGAGTTAGCTCTTTGCTGTAAGGGATGTTGTTACCAAAGACAATTGTTAAGTCTGATTTGGGCAACTAAGCCCTAGGAGTTATAAGTTAATTAAGTAATGGAGCATCATATGCAAATTAAGTAACTAAGCTGGGGAGCAGGATTTTGATTGATTTTTCCTGTTGCAAGTAGGGACAAAGTGAGTGAGCCAAGGCTTTGCTTCCTTGGGCAGTTTTTATGGTCCTTATTGAAAGAAAAGAAGAAATGTCCTTAAAACAGAAATTAGGAGGGAGAAAGAAAATCTGTTAAAGACAACTTGTAAAGGTGAACTAATAAGGTCCTTCTCATGATTGGCTCAATATCTGTTGGAGTTTTCATTATAAGAATCTTAGAGGAGGAAAGTGAGAACTTTCAGGAGAGTTTGCTGCTACATTACATTTCGTGTGCTAAATAATCAGGGATATGTATCATGTAGGAATTAAGCTAAGTTAGTCTGACACTTAGAAAAGCCAGCAAAGAATAATACATATTTGCCCCTTAAGATGGTGATCTCCAAAATGGAATGTGCAAGACAATCCATTGGGACCTAGGAGGAAAGTATTATTCATCTATGTATTTGGCAGGTACCTCGGTGCCTACTAAGTGCTGTGCACTATCCTAGGAGCTAAGCACATAGCAGAAAACAACAGGTGAAAACTCTCTGCACTCAGCTATTTTACATTCAAATGCGAGGAATCAGACTAGCAATATAAATATATGCTATGTTTATTGGTGATAAGTGCTGTATCATTCAGGGTCTTGGGAAGAAAAAGGTGGCATGCTCAAAGTAAATGTCTGAGGAGAGTGCATGAAAAGCTATTTATAGAAAGCTAGGCAGAGTTTAAGAGAAACTAACAAGGAATGGTGAAGTCATCTAGGGGCTTCTAATAATAGAGAACTATCTCCTCCAGGAGAAGGAGCGGTGGCCCAAATGAAGAGGAAGCAGTGATTGGTGGTAGGAGAAGGACACCCAATAGGAGGTGTGACCTTGGAAGAGGAAAACAGCCATTTCCCATCCATAGCCCTACAAGGGTGGTTGCTGATGGAATAAATGTCCAGGCATCTCTCCTCTCACCCTCCAGTTCCCTGCGAGTGCCTCCTATTGGCCAAACCCAAAGAGAAGCCATAATTCAGGGGAGCCCAGTTGAATGTAATCCATACAAATCAGCCTCCTAGGGCACAGAAAAAGGACAAAGAAGGGGAAAGCAGTGTCTGCAAGGTAAACAGAGAAACCCAGCACAAGTGTTCTGGAGTAAGAGGAGAAGGAGGGTCAGAGGTAACACGGGAAGTCAGAGAAGGCCTTCTGAGATTGACTTTTGAGCAGTCCTGAAGTAGTTGAGAATATGAACCAAGTGACTAGTGGACAGAGAGGCATCCAGTGCAGGGATGGTGAGACAGGGCATGTTTGGCAAGGCTAATGATCAGTAAGAAAGTCAGTGTGACTACAACTTAATGAGAGGGTGCTGGCTGATATTCAGTGTCTTGGAGGGTACCCAATACTAATTGTTCCAAATTGTACTAATAGTATAACAGCATCCGTATGTAATTTATGAATAAATATTCATATGGTGGCATTGCACACTACATTTTTTTCCCTGATAGGGATATATTATCCAACATTTTTTGCAACTACTGCCTTAGACTGAGTTGCTTTAAAACATTGCAGTTAAGTGATCTTGTATAATGGCAGGCTGCACAGGGGCCACAAACCTCTACAGTCCAATGTCCATCTTCACAGATGAAGGTTAGCCCAGGGTTCCTCTATGGAACATCACCCTCAAGTCTAACCTTCTATAGTTCCTGCTCAATGTTTGCTTCCATACATCATACTCCCCTCCTGCTTTATAAGACACTGAGGGCCAACTGTCTTAATAAGGAGTTCTTCATTGGCTTACATGCTAAATGAACATTCTTTGGCTGTGGAATCTTGGCCACAGTAAGAGATTAACCTCCGTGCCTGTGCCTTAGAACCTCACCCACACAGCTCTAAGTGGAAATTTTGACAAAGGAATCAAAGTGTAGAAATTTCCAGCATATGTGCAGATATTCAAACACTGTCATTTTCTGACAGGTACTTATGGCTTGATTGAAGGCAGAGGCACAGAGTTAAAATTAATTCATGAATGAGTTTGAAAATAGAAGTGTAAATGAGACCATAATTAAAGTTTTTACTAATTCTTCTTCCCAGCTGTAGACTTTTCTGTGAGTTGGTTTTAGTTATATTTAGCTAAAAAGTTAAATTTTAGATGCAGTAGCATGTGTGCCTTTGAATTACACATATTATATAAATGTTTTGGGTTTCAAATTGTGACAAAGACATAAATTGCATCTTAATTGTTTGATAGTTATTGCAATCCCAACTAAATATTGGGCAGAAGAAAAATCCTGCTTCCCCAATTACATATGTTAAAGATATTCTAAGAGTTATTTAAATAGGGATAACAAAATATTCTCATAGAGATCATAGTATCCTGTTTTTTTTTTTACTTCTTAACAATTTCATTTATTTTTCTTTATGAAACAAATGCTTACTATTAAAAAATCACTGCTGTTATCACTCAGTATATTATGGACATCTTTCAGGACAGTAATATTGATCTATCATGTTCTTTTTAATAGACACAGATTAATCATACATTGTTAGCTTGTAAATATACCTTCCAAAATATATGATATCAGCAATTTAGCAAAAATCTATGTAACTCTGTTACAAGTAATAAGTTATGTCAATTAGGGCCCAGTGAAGAAAATAGAAACCATGCAATTATCTCAACTGTGATAATTTAATATAAAATAATTGTTTAATTGGATATTAGAGGGCTGGAAAGGCACACACAGAAAAGACCCTGTGTGTGCACCACAAAAGTCATAATAAAAGGAACAAACTACCACTTCAAGGAGAGCAGAACAAGGAGAAGGGACTGGGATAAGAATTTAGAAGCGGAGTATTGGAGACCACAGAACTGGAGACTTAGAGCAGGGCTTTCCCCACCTCCTGTTGAGGACTCTGGAGCTTGGAGGAGGCCCTTGCAGAACTGGAACCCAGTCCTCTGGGAGCCTTGCAGCTGATCGGTGTTGGTGTTTCCAAGGAGTTATGATGAGTCTGGCTCTAGGAATATGGGAGGGTAAATCTGAAGAGTGGAACCAAGTACCAGGGCAATGACCCATCACTGGAATGATGCAAACAGGAAGAGCTCCAGCCTTCCGGTGTCCCTCTAGATTTCCTGTGGGCAGAGCCTGCAGGAATGAGCTGACAAAGCAGAAATATGGCTTATTGAGCCCCAGCCCCAGCAACACAGGTGGAGTGTAGAAAAGTGGATTGAAAATGGAGAGAACCTGACAGGGCTGGTAGTCTTGTTGCTAAACCCTGCAGTAAAATAAATTCCACTGTGTCTAAACTTGAGCTCAGTTTCCGTGGCCTCCCTTAATTGAAGTCCTAAAGGATAATTAACCTTGACAACAACTAGCAGGTTGAAGATGGATCTCTTTGTTGTATGCCAAAGTCCCCAAGAATGAATCTAGATATGTGGGTTTGGTCTAACCCCAACTACTTTTTTCTTTTTCCTTGAATTTCTTGAGCCTTGCTAATATCTCTAGGATAGACATGTTTCATATTCTCCTAAGAGGGGAACCTCACAACTGGATATAAGTTGCTGCATGTTACTCTGTGGGGATTTGCAGGCAGAAGTGTTTGAAAATGCTCAGAGAGGCTGATAAATAACCTCACAGCCACCTCCTGCATCATCTCAGGATTGTCAAGGTGTGCTAAGTGCGCCGTGGCCCCTGCGCATAATGCTACAAGAGGGGCTTGAAAGAAGGAGCAGAAAGTTTTAGTCAGAAAGAGGTAATGACTTAATCGATGCTACAAAGTGCTGCGTTGTTAAAACTTTGCATGTGTAGTTTTACCCTAGCTCCAACAGGACCCCTGTCTCACATTAAGAATTCAGATAATAGTGTTATATTAAAGTGAAGTTAAACATCTGTCTGTTTGCTGGGAGAATAATTTTGCTGAGTATAATGTGCCTTTACAATTGAGTAGAAATATTTGCACAGCACTAATATAGTCTGCAAAGAGACCGGCAAGGTCGCGTCTACACTGACAAGAACATACGCTCTGTTTACAAACCCCAGGTATGTGAGCCTTTGTCAGATTTTATGAGGCTCTCCCATTCCCTGTAGCCATTTGGGCTGCTCCTACCAGTCTTTTGTAGCACACCAATAAAGGTGACTCAGAAAGTCTAAACAAGGTCTTTGGCCTTTTTTTTTTTTTTTTTTTTTTTTTTTTTGCACATGCAGATGCATTCTAAAATCAAGATGTCGCATTGTAAAACGTGCCCGAGGGCCTCTAAAGAACAAGGTGGATTCTACATATAGAAATACTTGAATAATTACATTATAAAGACCAAGTAAAAAAAGTCTGTCATTTCTGAGACAATAGAAGCATTCATCATATTTTTGTTTTTACTGTTTCTGCTTATCAATATTTTATTTTTCAATTTAGATACTCCAATTGTGCTCACTGACAGAAATGTGCAAATATATGAGAGCCAGAGCAAGTAAACAAGCATAAGAGAAAGGTCCATCTGTGTGGTGTAGTAGCATTCACTCAGAATTTGTGTTCAGGGTACCTCAAAATTTCACTTCTCATTCATTCGTCAAACAATGTTTACTTCATTGTCGTACTATAAGCTACAAGGAATATTAAGATGCAAAAACATGGTTTCTGCTATTGTTATAAGACATATTACAAACGATGTAAGAGAGACGTTGGATACAACAGAATTTTAGAGGAAGAAGAAAGTACCACTTAATGTTAGGAGCATTGAGGAAAATCCTCAAAGGAAGCAATACTTGAGTCCAGCCTTGGAAAATGAGTAGGATTTGAATGAGTAGGCATGCCAGGTGAGGGACATGGTGTGATGGAGAAAGGAAAGCACTAAGACACACTGGAAATGTCAGACTCTCATCCAGTCAGAGGCCAAGATGAGGAGCCACAGAAGACAAGCCCCATGGGGTGGATTGCTGCCAGACAGCACAGGGCACCGAAAGCCAGACTAAAGGAGGCTCAATGCACCAGGGGCAATGAGGAGCCATTGACTGTTCTTAATCCCCAGAGATACTACAAGCATCTGATCAGTAGATTGAGGTAAACTAAATCAAGTTCATTAACATATGTCTTACCTCACACATTTAGTTTTTTGTGGTGAAAACACTTAAAATCTGTTCTTAGCAATTTCCAAGAAGACAATACATTGTTTTTAACTATAATTACCGTGTTAATACAATAGATTTCTGGAACTTATTCCACCTAACTGAAATTTTATATCCTTTGACCAACATCTCCCCAGTTGCTCCTCTTGTCCCAGCACCTGGTAACTACCATTCTGTTCTCTGATTCTGTGAGTTCAACTATTTTAGAATCCACATGTGAGTGAGATAATGCAGTATTTGTTTTCTGTGCCTGGCTTACTTTAGCTAATACGCCACCCCCTAGGTTTATCCATATTGTGACAAATGACAAGGTTTCCTGTGATCTTTTTAGGATGGTTTGGTCATAGCCCTCATCTGGCCTGAATTTCTTATCTAGCACAAATTTCAATCATCATCCCCACCTTTCCTAAGTGTGTTTTTTCTTATATCTGAATGTAAGTACCAATCAGCAGTTCAGGCTGTGTGACTGTGAGAGGTGTAATCTTGTATGGGGAGAAGGAGAGATAGACTGAAAGGGAGTGAGAAATGGAAATAGACTACCTGATAAAGGAATCAAGGGGAAGGAGGCTTAAAAGGCAGGTGAAAATGTATGGAAGACCAATTTAGCCCACCTCAACATTTTGCAGAAGGCTAGCTCTACTAAGTGGTTTTATTCTGATACTTTGATGACAGTCCCAAGAAATGAGGTTGCTAATCCCCCTGTTAAGTGGTAGAACTGACTGATGTGGGAAAAGAAAGAGCAAACTCAGCTGACATGGGCTTACCTGGCACCTTCAGAAGGCCCACATAATGCAAGAGCCTCAGCCCCACAGAGTCTTCTGTCCCTACCCCAGAATGAGTCTGTATTGATTTAATCTGAATCTAGTATTAGATGACAAAATTGAATGTGTGCCATCGTTTTCAGTTTTTCTTCAACGAGACAGGAAAGCCTGTGGTGTCCCAGCAGGGGTATTTACCCCACCTTTGATGGAGCCCCCAGTCTCCAGGAAAGCTAATACTCTGAGCTCCAGCACCTCAGACCTCCTGACACATAAAATGCAGTCTCTAAAACATCAATCGGCAGCTGAGCCCTCCTGTTATTTGTTTCCTCCTCTGCAATTTTTCTTGAGATTGGAGTGGATTCATCAGCCAATTAGGAAGAAAACCAGCCAATTAACTAAATCCCTGTTAGCTTCTCCTGTCCAAGGGCAGGGATGAAAAGGAGGAATTCTTGCTCGGTATAGAGAGGTCTCCCAGGTCTACTTTTTGACAATTGCTAAGTGTGACTGCCCTTTCTCTCCTTTCCTACAAGGGGAGGGCATACCACCTGCATTTTATTCCCGGGTCTACCCGGATCATCCCAGTTGACCCAGAAATTCAGAGAGAGGGTACGGGGAAGTGGAGTCTCTATCATTTCCTTGCTAATGAAAAGAGATGTGGTAAGAAAGTTAATTGGTTTAACAGAATATAGTTCTCCGTAGTGTTAAAATTTGACCCAAATAAGCAGTCTTATTTTTCAAATGTTTTAATTGTGAAAGTACTACCTGCTCATTGTAAATAGCTTGGAATATACATATATGTTAATATTCTCCTGTAATTTCACTATCCAGAGATAACGTCTATCTGCATTTTGGTTATCTTTTTGTCCCTCCAGTGCACATTGTTTTATATATTTGAGACTATATATAAAAATTTGCTGTATTGTTAAAATTTGTGTTAATGATGGCACCAATATTCTTTATGTAAGTATACCTAATTTACTAAACCATTCCCCTATTATTGTTGCACATTTAGATTGTTTTCAGTGTTTCATTGCACTAAATTATGTTCTGGTTAATGTGTTTGTGCATAAATCATTTTTGGTTTTTAAATGCAGCATATTGTTTCTAACGTGATGATGAGCTGCAGACTCCCTTCCCGTAAGGTGGGGGTAGCCTGCAGAGGTAGGCCATTGAGAGGCAGGGTCAGGTTGCTGGCAGTGCCTGTTGGGGGCCACATACTGGTTAAAACTTCATGGCCCCGTATCTGATAAACAGATTCTCAATTCCAGAAACAGGATAGTCCTGGTATATTCACTGATTAGGA
Organism: Chlorocebus sabaeus; assembly: GCF_047675955.1. NCBI lineage: Eukaryota > Metazoa > Chordata > Mammalia > Primates > Cercopithecidae > Chlorocebus > Chlorocebus sabaeus. The sequence continues at coordinate 46,497,478 of NC_132919.1, forward strand.
CCTTAGGGCTGACTGGTGATCATTAAAATAGCACAGGATGATGAATAAACCATTATGACAGTTCATTTTATAATGAGGGAATTGGGAAATCCCCTTTCTATTACAGAACTATTCATGTCTGCCATCTAAGACATTCTTTTTCTTTCTTGGGATTAGAACACTCCGTAACCTTTATCCAAAGGTTGTTTGGTGGACGAAGAATTAGAACAAAAAGTGGACAAAACTGAGAGCAATGGTGGGTCCCAGTGAAATTTTACTAACCCCACCAAGAGATACTGTTCTGTACCTCTCTCAAGGGGCAGGGCAGGAGGCAAAATTTGAATGTTTGTTTCTCTGTTCCATATTTCGTTATCGACCCTTTAGTCGATATATTTTTCCTTTTAGGCCTGTCATTGTTAAGGTCATGTTGCTGACCTTGTAAAGCCAAGAAAAACCTGCTTTCTTCCAATAAATGTTAATTTCATCTGCTGGTTTCTCCTATTATCATGACCTATGGACAACTGCATGGGAAGCACCTGGGCTGCTTGTTAAATAATGCAAATCTCCGGATCCCACCGTAGACTTATTTAATCAGTCTCTGGTTTGAGTCCCAGATTGCGCTTGCAACAAGCACTCCATTCAATTGTTGTGTATCCTAAAAATCACAAATTAAAATAATATAGGATCACATAGTAGTTAAGGTGTATAGGCTCTGGAGCCGGACTGCCTTGCTTTAAATACTTTCTAGCTGTAATACTTTGGAAATTTGCTTCAAATTTCCTTGTGTCTCCGTTTTCTCAACTCTAAAATGAGGATGGTAACTATACCTACATTCCAGGAGTGTTGTTAGGATTAAAAGAGTTAATACATATGTCAAACACTTAGAATGGGGCCTAGAATGGGTTTAGTATTTAATAAACATTAACCATTTAACCACAGCACTAGACCAACTCTCTGTTTATGGCATCCTGCAAAGACCTTTGACCCTTTAACCATTATTCCTTGTTTCCCTTTCTTTGTAAACATTATTCCCTTATTTCCTCGCTGAACTAGTATTAGCCAATGCCTCTTATGCTCATAGTCTTGCTAAGCCCTGAAATTAGTGCTTTATCACTACACTAAGGCTTCATTAGTATATATTTACAGTTATCAGTAATGCATCACTTCTGATTGCTTCTAGATTTGGATTTTGCTTCCTGCTCTTTAGAACAAAGAGAAATTTTAAAAGTTGTCTTCTTCTGAGAAAAGAAGGTGTACAATCTCATTTGGTGACTTGGACTTTATATGAGGGGCTTTTGTTGAACTGCCAAATGAAATCATGCACTACTGTATAAGGTAGTAGTGAAACCTTTATGTTTTGAGAACGTGCTTTATAAACCATAAAGTAATACAAAAATTAGAGCTCTGCTGATTCAGCCAGATTTCTCAGTGCAAAAATAAATAATAAATGAATAAACAAATAGAAAAGGGCAGTAAGGGTAGTCTTATGATGAATCTGGAGCTAACGCTTAGGCTGCTTACAGAGGAAACTTCTTAGAATGTGTTCACTGCTGATCTAATTTCTGAGCAGTCCTTGTGACCGTCTTAGGCATCATGGCCTTTAAAACTCAAATGTTCTTTTCATGTCTTGTCACCATGAACTGGTGTTTCCTCAGGGCAGTTTGAGTTCTCAGTGAAAACCAGAGCAGCACTTCCAGCTGTACTGAGAAAACTTCGTACTCTCACTGTTTCACACATAACACACAAAAATGTTGAACTTTAATGTCTGGAGCCATTGATTTGAGAGAGTTTTCTATGCTTGATTAGTTTCTTTAAAAAAGCTTAGCTTAGATCAGCATGAATTTCTTTTGCTGGATTATTGGGGATCTCCTAGGGAGGCTTCAGGTTGGAGTAGGGTTTGTTAAGCACCTTGGGAAGCAACAGTAAAGGAAAAAACCAATATTTATGCCATGTATTTAAGTAAGTATGACAACATAAATACGTTCCTTGTGTTTTAGTACATTAACTTGAGCTGTGGTCCTGTCTAGGCAGCAAAATTGTACTGAAATACAGAGCCCCAACTGACCAAGAGAGTGCTGCTCATTTGTATGCATATTGCAATGTAAATATGAGTAATTAGAAACCAAAAATGTATAACAACTGACAAAGCACGTCTACATTCATTCATCATTGAATCTTTGTACAGTAGTCTATGGAAATGAGAAGCATCTTTAAAAATGAAACCTAAGGACAGGTGTACATTCTTTTATGTTCTAAAGTCATATTGACCAGTGTCAAGGTCTCTTGAGGTGGTACCATTTTACTACTTCTTCTTCCAACTTGATTATTGGACACAGTCTTAAACCTGTTTTTCATGATTGGTACAAGGATGGATCAAATGTTTGCCATAGGGCTATACTTCTGAAAGCTCAGAGCATACCATGCTCATGAACATAGAAATGAGTAAAATGCTTCTCTGTTTATAGTCTAACTCATAAACTTCTTCTATTCCCTTTCCCACTGACCACTACAAATCTTCTTACTAATCTACTTTCTTCCTTTAGTTTTGCATCTTGAATCACTCTTTTCCTGTTCAATTTGGTATCCCAGCTTTGGACTTCTGCCTTACCAAGAATGTGGTCAAATCCCCACTGTATCTGGTATTCATACTTTACAACATGGATAAACAACACCGTGTTTCTGGAATCAAGCCTTATCTACCACTTCATCTGGGGAGGGTTACAGGATAATAAATAGTCATCCTGAGTAAATGCCTAGCACTGGGCCTATCACAAGTACATGCCCAGTAAAATGACTGCCCTCCCCATTCCCATCATTTGCCTCATCTTCCAGTAGTATATATCAGGTTTTTACTAACTTTTATCTCTCTCTTTGTTTTTATTTAAACACCATTGCCTGTGGATCTACCAATACTGGACACTTGTCTTTGGAATGATGAGAGATGGAAGTTTCTGTTTTCAAGAAATGTTTATCCTAGTTGAGGAGGCAGGCATGTACAAACTTACAACATAGTGAGTATTAGAGAAATGCCCAAAGATCACAAGGGCATATGACTCCACTGGAAAGAGTCTGGAACAGAGGGAATGGAAGATGGGAAAACCTGCTTAGAGGAGTCATTGACCTGCACCTTGAAGAACGAGAATATACTCTATGCTAGGAAAGTAAGGAAGAATGCTCCAGGCAATGCAGCCACTGCAGGCAAAGGCTTGTTAGTGGAACTGCCAGGAGCCCTGAAAGGCTGGGCATACATTTGGGTACAGGGTGGTGAGGAGTGCCAGAAAGTCACTAAATCTATTTTTCTGCTAGTGTTATTTTGAATACAAGAGATTTTCTTTAAAAACCCTTTAGAGATATTTACTTTTGGTCAGTCACCTTTTATAGGCCCAGGCTCTATAATTAGGTCTTGTGCCATATCAGAGTTCCTGATCTTGAAGAACTTGCATCTACTTAGGAAATGCATTTTTAAAACAGTGAACAACATAACCATGCATAATTAAGTAGGCATCCTCTAGCACCTAACCAGCTTCTCTAGAAATCCAGAGTGATGATTTCAATAGTAAAGGATGATGTAATGCAGGGATTGGGATTTAAATTAGGGATGCTAAGAGGCACAGAATTTGACTAGGGGCTGTAGAAAGTGGAAAGAATAATTAAAGCAAATGCACAAAAGTAAGCATGAGCATATTGTGTTGTTGGGGGTATTAAAGTAGAATAATTCTCCACTCATTCTACAAATTGTATTGTAAGATCATAGCATAACAAGTACAGGAGGGAAAATGGTATGCAAAGCAGACACTTGGTCTTGCCCTCTCTCATGCATCCATCCATTCATCCATCCACCCATTCAATAAGTAGTTGTTGCGTATCTACATTGTGTCAAGTATTGGAATGGAAACTGGCAACATCACGGTGGCATCAAATCAGAACTCCAGGGCTGTAAGGGAACACAGGTCTAGAGTAATCTCATCCTTATATTGCTGTGCACTAAATTCTGTTGTGGACCATGGACCTAGCCCAGTTGTTAGTCCTGGTTCTTCCTTGTCTGCCAAGCTCTCACGTCATTTGCAAAAGGGAACTTTAGTAAGATACTGTAGCAAAAACTAAGGTACCTGGCAGTGGGAACCTGCATTAGGCTACTAGTAGCTGGGTTCAACATTCAAAGCATTCAAACCTATCACCCAGATTTGATCACTGATAAGATTTGGGAGATGACAGATATATATATATATATATATACATATATATATATATATATATATATATATATATATATATGCCTGCAAGATTTTCTTCTGGCTAATAGGAAGTGTGATTATACAAAAGTCTAACAGGAAAGTTAAGAGGACAAGTGAAATGTGTTGGTCAAGACACTATATCATAGAAGCAAAATCTAGCACCTCAATAAAAAATACATCGCACATTTATTGGACAATGAATCCCAGTGCAAAATCATTAAAACACAAACAGATCATATATGTGGTTTCGTGCCATCTTTGGTGACCAATTGTGTTGTGTTTGGGCTCCAAGACTCGGTGGCAGCATGAAGGTTATTTCTTCTGATGTCTCATGAAGATAACTAAGCCCCGTTATTTGTGTAAATAATAAAGAAAATACCCTACATCCACATAAACCTCAAGACAGACGAACAGTTGGAGGTTTCTGTAGAATTACACAAATGCGAAGACAATGAGAAATAGCAAAAACTGAGGTATCCACTGTTGCAATGGGCTCTAAGGCTAAGTTCAACTAACCTCCATATACAGTTATTAATAGGTGATAGTGTTTGCAATTCTACTGTACCCTTCATTATTCACCTACTTTTGACATATGTGTAAGGGTATAATTTTGCATGTACATACAGAGTGAGTGAGTGTTAAAGGGATAGAGGGACAGTGAGATGTTTATATACTAAAATAGATAAAGGACAGTGTATTCCAAGATATCCAGATGTTTTGCAGGATTTTAGAAGTGCTTCACCAGATGTTTGAATTTGTAGGAAAACATCACCTGATACTGTTTTGGTGAACTTTCAGAATGTACAAAGGCTGAAGAAGATCACCTATTTTCAGTGGTCATATTATTTTATCTGGCATTTAATTCTCATGTCCCTGCTGGTTTCGACATTACTGGTATTTGCTTCTGAAAGTCAAGAAGATTCAGCTTTTGTAGAAACATCAAGTAGGTCATGTGATTATCCAGAGGCATCAGCCTGGTCGTTTTCTTCAGAGTTGAGTAGGTGGAAATAATTAACGGACTGGTTTGTTGTCATACATTGAGACATTCCTCTCTTTGTGGTTTTAATTCCCAGCTTCAATCAACTAATTTCAGGTTTTATCTGAAGCACCCATAATTACCAGGGGCAAGAAAAATTGCCAGCCAAATGTAACCTGATAATGCTTACTACAACTGTTAGACTAAATCTTAAACCTGATACAGGCACACAAGAGCTTAATGCCTACATAAACCAGACTGTCTTTTATGCCTTCCCCTGGGTTCTCGCAAGAACAAGTCACCTGATCCAGGAGCCTTAATTCTCAGAAAGCAAAATATTGAGGAGGAAACAATGATGGCAGCTTAATTCATCTTAATTTTGTGCTGGGTCTGAGGAATGAATGAGAGCAGAATGAGAATAGGAATTTTAGATCTGGATTCAAATCACCAGCTCAGCTGTGCACTGGCTGAATATCCTTGGATAAATTACTCAACTTGTTGAGCCTCAGTTTCCTATCTATGCAATGGGAAAACTAGTACCCATCTTTGGGGACTGCAATTATGTACAACTTGATGTAAATCTACCTTTCTGGTTTCTCACCAATGGCATACTCCATGACTTGGTGAGTAAATCGAATTGGCTATGATGGCCATTGCTAATTTTGTTGTTTTGAGTTTTCACTATCACTTTGGTGGACAAAGATATTCAGCAAAGTGTGTCCCCTTATGACCCTGATTTTACAAAGGAGGAGACTGAGGCTCAAGAGAAAACATGTTTGGCTTAAGTCAGGGCACCAGGTTAGGAAGGAAGTATAGTACAGGAGTTATAAGAACAAGGAATCAGAGCCAGAATAACCTGAGTTTTGAATTTTGACCTCACCACTTACCAGGGTGTTTTTTGTTTATCTTGAACAAGTTAGTTTGACATCTCTATGTCTCAGATTCCTGTAAGACTGGTGAGAATCAGGGCAATAGTAAGGTCTGCCTCCAAGGTGATTAAAGGAGTAAATTTCCCCTTGAGGGCTTTTTGAGGAAAGGGGCAGGCACTGTCCTCTATCAAGTATGACTGAAGTACATAACTACCTGAAGACATGAGGAGGAGCCAGATAACCTCTGACAGTCTTGTGCCCCCAAGAATGCTCCAACAGCATAAGGGTTCCTAGGATCGCTAGTCCTAACTCCAGATTTCCCTGGAGCTTGCGTGTTTATGGTCCCATAGTGGTAGCAGGGGAAGAGCAGCGTCTTTTTGATCAGGAAGCTTTGTCATATAAATTACCATAAATGTTACTACACTCAAAACAGCATGCACTTACACAAGAATACACAAATAGATGAAACAATCTAGAAAGACCAGAAGCAAATCCAGTACATACGGAAACTTAATCTGTGATCAAAGGGGCATTCAGTTTGATGGTGAAAGATGGTTTGTTTAATAAATAATGGTGGCACTATTTACTTTTTACCTGGGAAAAATGTTAGACCTCTGTCTCATAGCATATACAGATATTAATCACTGGTATATATTTTAATCAAATTGCAAAAAGTATAACAAAAATATTTTATAAAAATTTAAGGAAAACATATCTATAACCTATAGTTGTAAAGGCCATCTTAAATGAGAGAGAAAACTCAGAAACCTTATAAAGAAAATTATGAACAAATCCAAGCATACAAAATGATAAAATCCTTATATAGGAAAATACCAAAAAAACAAGGTTTAAAAGCTAGATAAAAGGCTAGGAGAAAATATTTATACCATATCACAAAAGGTTACTATTTCCATAATTCACATGACAGCTAAAGTTGAAATGAAAAACATAACCCGGAGAAAAATATGTGAAGAATATGATCAGAAGATAAATGCAAATAATCAATGAGCATGTAAGAATATGCTAGAAATATTTCTAGTAACTAGAAAATGCAAATTCAATCAGTGAGATACCATTTTTTCCTGTAGATTGCTAAAAATAAATAATAAATAGCATCCAATACTATGGAGATTGAGGGGAAATGGACACATCACACATTGCCGATAGGAGAGTAAATATTCATCACCGTCACTACCAGTATCTTTGAAACTAATTTGACAGCAGCTATTAAAATAAAGCATGTGCATACCTTGACTGAACAATACTACCTTTAGGAATCTTTCCTACTGAAATGAAAGCACCAGTATGAAAAAGAATATCTCTGAGGCCATTTATTGTGGCATTGATTTTCATGGTAAGGTAAGATGGAAATAACTTTAATGTCTTTCATCTAGGGAAAGATTGAGAAAAGTGGGGTGCATTCAAACTGTAGAAGTTCTGTAGCTTTACACAAGAAAGAGTAGCTCTATTAGTATGGACATGGAGGGACATCCATGGCATAATGTTAGTTTTTATAAAAATACTTCTTTTTTAGAAAAGAACCTCTCAAAAAAAAATACATATATATATATATTTGTATGTGTGTTTGTAGGAGCATACTAAAAGATATTGAATGATGCCTAATATACTTTCATACTGGTTTCCTCAGGGCCTCACTGGAAGGAAGAAGAGATGATTACCTCTTGCTTTATATACCTGTGAATCGTTTGACATGTTACCATATGTGCATTACTTTGTTTGTTTGTTTTTTTGTTTTTTTGTTTGTTTTAAAGAAATAAACTGATCTCAAATTCTAGTTCCCTAACCTACTTGGCCAGGTGACCTTAGAAAGTCATCTGACATCTTTGAGTATTATTTTCCTCACCTATAAAATAACAATATTGAGGAGGATTGAGCAAGATAAGATGTGTCAAGTTCCTAGCACAGAGCTTGTTAAACAGGGTGATAAGCAAAAGAGAATTCCCTCCTCTTCCTTTCTCTTTACCTTCAGTGATGTGTTTTCTGGGATCAAGCCAGTGACCACTTGGAACCAAGCACAAACAGGAAGAAGGATGAAGCTGCTGCTGCACAAATAAATAATCTGACAACTTCCAAAAGCTACATTAAAATCATTTTTATTTGGAGTTAAAAACCCTCTTGGATGACCCATATTGCTGCTTACTGCCTCCATTTATCCAGACACTGAGAGCTATGGATCCAAGAAATAAATGCACATGGCTGATTGAAAGTATGAAATTAAGCAACTAATCCTCTGACCTAGACTCCCATCAGAGCGCCCTGTTCTGAAACCAGGCTGGGTTGGGTGGGCATCTGAAAGTTGCCTCCCTGTACCCTTCTGCCTGGATCCTTCACCCTCATCTGTCTCTGCCCTGAGAATGCCACCGTGTTGGAATCACAGTGTGGTTCATGCTGTTCCCCCTCCTCACTCAACCCCTTCTCCAATATTTTAAATCATTATTATAGAGCCAACATTATGCTAGATCATTTATAAATACATTCTCACAATCTTCCCAACAACTCTGTTGTCATCCCCATTTTTACAGATAGAGAATGAAGCCACCTAGTAATTTAGCCACCTTCTTTTGGTTCTGTGGTAAGGACATGGTACTACTGATCTTTCCCCCATAGAATAACAGCTGTATGGGAGAAATATTGGAGAAGTCAGAAGATGCAGTGGCTTAAATTTTCCCTGTATAATAGTTTGTATTCTGGTGATAATCCGTCTTAGTTGTTAGGACTAGTATATCTCTGTTTGAGGAAATGCTTCAATGTTTTAACTAGCTACAAGATTAAAAACACACCCAAAGCAATAGCATTAAAACAATGCACTCTCTAGTAAGGCTTGCCTTAGCGCTTGAGAAAATGGCCAGGTCAGCTTGCTTCTTGCTCTGAATTAATTTAAGCCTTAATATACACATACCTTTATTATAACACTTATCATATTTTGTTATAACTATTTGTTAGCTTGCCTATCTTCCCACCATACTGAGTGTCCTGAAGAGTGGGAACATTTTGATTTATCTTTCTATCCCTGGTTCATTAGATACAGTCCATTAATTTTTTAGATGAATGCACAAATTAATGATTATGGGTTAAATAGAATATATGCAATTCCTTAGAGGTTCCCAAGTGACAGCCCTAGTTCTTAATGGGAGAAATTACCTTTAACAATGGGCAGCCCTAGTTAAGGACCCTCCATGTGCTATGAGTCGGAGGCCCTGCAATGGAGGAAGAATTCATCAGCAAAGGGGTTAACTTTAAGGCCAATTCCATCTATGAAATAAATCTGAAATCAGAAAGGGACCAAAAGCCTGCAGCAGTGGATATTTTAAACTTGCTCATTAATAATGGCTCAAAGTGGAGATTTATTACTGTTGAGAAGAGAGGAAGAGACAGTAAATCAGGATTGGTGAGGAAAAGAGCAAGGAAAAGATATGAGTTCTTATTTAAAATGTATTCATATGCTTTATAACCCCAAAGTGGAGATTGCTATATCGAAGTGGAAGGCTTTATTTGTAGGACTGAATTCACTGTAGATATGTTTTATGCCAGTGTTCATTTTCCCAACTTTCATTTGCTTTTCCTTGACCGAAAAGTAGGGGACTTACTTTATAGCTTGAAAATGAGAAAAGATTGCTTTAGCTGAGTGTCTTCATGAAAATATTCCTTGCTTCAAAGAGTGGTTTGTAAAGCACTAGTTGGATCCTAGGAAAACACGATTTTATTGGCACATATTTTGAAGAGAATAATTTTTAGAACATTCAATTAGTTCTGCCTTTGAGATACAATTTAAACACACCCAAAGCAATAGGACTAAATTCATGTAAAAACCTATGTCCCCAGCTGTTGCTTGGGAACAAATTCTTTTCCCATTCACATTACTCTAAGGATAGTCAAGCTTGCTGTTGGCTGTGTTCCACCTGAGGCAGATACCTGCCTTTAATTCAAAAATCAGACCATGGTACTTCCCTGCTAAACTCTCAGTGGCTTTCTATTAATTTGGAGTAAAATGCAAACTCCTTAGTGTGGCCTGCAGAGCCCTGAACCATCTGTTCCTGGTCTACCCAGCCAGCACCATCTCATTTCGCTCTTCTCCTCATCTGGTTCATCAGGCTTAAGTCAACTGACTCCCTTTCAGTTTCTGAACACATCCAGCTCTTCTCTGCCAAGACTGCTCTCTTTTGCTCTGCCTTGGACATCCTTTCTCCTGCCTTTGTATAAAAGCAACTTTTCCAGTCCTTCCAGAGTCTACCAGCTGACCTTTCTAGAGAGACCTCCCTTGACCATGCTACCTAGGTTTTCTCTCCCATACATGCTTTAAGCTATGATCCATTACCATCTTGTCTCCCACAACATGCTTACCAAAAACTTTACACAGATAGACATATAGAAACTTGTGTGTCTCCCATATTTCCCACTAGCCTGCAAGATTCATGAGAATAGGAACCATATCTCTCATTCATAATTGAATTCCCAGAACTGATGGCAGTGCCTGACACATAGTAGGTCCTCAGTAAAGATTTGTTGCATCAACTTTCAGTGCCAATCCTAATGCCTGGCACATCAGAGGCTGTCAGTAAATGCTTTTGAATTGAATTTATCTTGTTGCCATAGGACTTAGCAAATTCACATAAGCTGTATAAATTAATTCCAAGTGCCTAACATCCTGCCCACAACAGCAAATTCTGCTGGCTCAGGACAAATGAATAAGGAAGATGCTTAAAAGCTCAATCTAACTTTGTAACACCTTCTCTAGGACAAAGATGTCATCAAGGCCAGTTTTAACTCCCTTATTGGACTTGATTCCTCTGGTTCCTTGCTCTTCTGACCTATTTGTTTTTGGTGAAAACTTTGTTGTTTTTGTCTGGACATTGCCAAGGTGTGTTATTAAACAGCTGGAGCTTTTTTATTTCATGGATCTGAACAAGCAGCTGAGAAGTTTTGCTTTGGGTTTGCCAAGGCTCATGATTTAAGCAGTTGAAATCACAGAGTCACTGAGCATCTTTCATAACTCACTGGACCCAGAGCCAAGAGAACGTTTGGGATTTGTAATTTATGATAAGAATGGCAGTAGTGCCATTGGGAAATATTTTGGCAAGATAACACATCGCTGTGATGCAGCAGTTAAGTTCCATGGTTTAGGCTGTGTGAAAATTAATTTGCAAAAATATTCAGGTCTGTTTTGTGTTCTAGTTTATATGTAAATTAGAAGATTGTACAACAAGGATGCCAGGGATGATGGAATTCAAACATCATCAGACTGGTTGCCCATTAATTAGAGTGATTCTTTATTTTGCTTTATTTACATTTTCTGTCAACAATAAGTTGTATTGATAAGTAAACAAAAGACACAGCATTAGCTAATAAGCCATGATAATGGACACTTTAAAAATAAAAGTTTAAAAATCTGATTTGGGAGGATAGCCATGGAAACTAAGAGAAAGAATTCAACAATATTTCTCTTAGCTTGGAAATAGAAGCAGTGCCTGCCACAGCATTATATAAGCCACTTTTACTCCTAAAGGTCACTTTTATTCCTAAAGGTGACAGCATTATATAAGCCACTTTTACTCCTGAAGGATAACACTATGAAGGGTAGTTAAGTATCAGAACCTTGGATATAAGTGAGAGTTCTGTGCAAACCCACAGGGCGAGTTTCTCACTCTAAATACTGAAGCCTTCATTCATACACCCATTCTTGCTCTGCATGTAAAGTGAGCCATCTGACTCCTATGCCCCAATAGGCATGGGCACTTCATGCCCTCCTGTTTTCACAGCCCTCATTCTAAACCATTTCCCGAAAATCTAGATTACACCACATTTGCAGAGCTAGTCTGGTCCATTTGGCGCTTGAGTTCCCTGGACTAGCTTCAATACCTTAATTACTGTCCCAACACTTAACACTGCTTCTAACAGCAAAGACTTCTCATTTTTATCTGCACTAAAACCTTACCCGGTGCAGCTGACCCCAGAAACTATCCCTGGAGCAGCTCTTTGTGTGCAATCATCCCCATCAGGTCTCCTCAGAGGCCTGCAGATGGGACCCAAACACATTGCCTGAATTGAAGTATTTTCACACCCAGGCCATTCTGTGTATATTACCCCATGGTTGTATGGCTACTTTAAAATCCTAAGTGTATTCAGAATAGTTGACTTTCAAAGCAGTTTGATTCCAACCTTTGCACTTGAAATTTATTTTAACTGGAAAATTGGCACTAATGTTACTCTTGATTTACCAAAAGAGAAATGATGGCAAAAGTCTTACAGGGGTCTTGGCAACAATTAACTGAAATTTCCTGCAATGATCTGCTCATGTATAGAGCCTGCTGGAGAAGAAGGGGTTTAGAGCAGCAGAGGCTCAGTAGCACTGGAAATCTCGAGTTCTGTTCTTTACTCTGTCCTTCCTCGCCTCTACCTGTCTGTGTGACCTAGAGTGGAGGACTTTACTCCTTACCTGTATGGCCTTAAATCCATGTAATGAATTTAAGTCAGACAAACTCTAAGGTGGCTTCTATTTCTGAAAAGCTGTAAATTCATAGCTGATTTAAAATCAGCAATCCAGGGGTAAATAAACTTAGATACCCGTTCAGGACTGGAGCCAATGAGAGACACAGCTGGGCCCAGAGTGTTTCTCCGTTGTTCCTCGATTGGCTGAGGAGGTGATTAGCACCAGAGACACAGGCTTTGATTGTGAAGTGGGGATATAAAACCCTGAAACTGTTTGTCATAAAGAATTCCATGCCCCATAAAAGAGAAGGCAGATGTTCACATAAAGTTTTTGCTGTTTGTGTTTTTGTGGGGGTACTTTTTGGGCATGACGTTTATTAGTGAAGTACAGCAGCAGCTGCCCACCCGTGTTGCCACATAATAGCAGTCTTACAATCCATTGATGGGCTTGGAATTATTTTTGTTAATGCTTTTCATGGGAGTAGATGAAATGCAATGTGCACCAGCTGTAACTACTTTAATCATGCAGCTGCCTTCTAGGGAGAGCCCCGCAAGCATCATAGATGTCTTCATTGTCAAAGAGGTTATTGTCTCACAGAGTTTTAAAGGTAAAGAGGTGCTGTATTACTTTTCTATTAGTGCTATAACAAATTATCACGACTGCACAGCATAAAACAGCAGACATTTATCTTCTGTTTCTGGAGGTCAAAAGTATATGTATATGTATGTATATATAGGCATATATATATTCTCAAGGGGTTAAACATCATGGTATCAGCAGGCCTGTATTCCTTATAGCAGGAGGCTCTAGGTGGAGAATCCATTGTCTTGCCTTTTCCAGCTTCTAGAGGCCACCTGCATTCCTTGGTTCATGTCCCCTTTCTGTGTCTTCAAAGTCAGCAGAGTATTATCTTCTCTCCTGGCAGGTCTCTGTTTCCATCCATATATCTTTACTCTATATCTCTGACCCTCCTACCTTTCTCTTATAAGGACTTTTGTGATTACATTGGGCCCACCCAGATAATCCTAGATAATCTCTCCATCCCAAGACCCTTAATTACATCTGCAAAATACCCTTTACCATCTAAGCTAGTATATTCACAGGTTCTGAGTATTAAGATGTAAACATCATTGGTGGGGAGCTGTTATTCGGCCTACCACAGGAACCATGAAGAACGAGTCAGGTCCAAGGGACACATGACTTACCAAGGGCCACTCAGTTCATTTGTGGACGTGCCATGACTGTATCCCTGGCATGCTCACATTTGCCACTTGTGTGTGGGTTACTGAGAAAGACTGCTAGGAAGATGCCCTAATGAAGGTTTTATTTTCATAATTTGAGATGATTGAGGGATAAATAAATACAAGATCAAGTCAGTGTTTTTTTTTTAAAGAGTAGTTTAGAAAAGACAAGTTTATATTTATAATATAAGTGCATTCATAATGCAAGAACTTTCTTAAATATTGTAGTCTTTCTAGGACATGGTACATTCTAAAGGTGGAATAACTTATAATGATAACATATTTTAAGCAATGATAAGAAATGACAGTGCCGAGGAAGCACATGCACATGTGTCAATATTTCTCCTCTTCCTCCTCCTTCTCTTTCTCCCTCTGTAACTCAGGCCATTGCTACCATTTTGAAAGTCATTAATGACTGAAAAGCCAATTCAAACTCCTTAAACTAAAGGAAATGGTCTACCAGAGGCTTGTGGGCATGGATGAAACCAAATTAGATATTTGTCATATTTTAAAATGAGACCCATCTTATTTTGATGTTGAAGTGTTTGTCTAGGCCAAAGAACTTATTTTTAGTTCTCCTCCCATGTCTGTTACAGTTACCTATAACAAATAAGAGAGTCATAGAATTTGAGTATCTTTGGCAAGTGTCTGCCAAACTCCTCTTTTGCCTTAGTTTTTTCCATCTATGCTATAGGCAAGAATGATGGCTACTGTAAGTTAAAGGCTTTATTCAATTTGAGTTTAATTAAACTTGAGTTTCTGAGAGGACAGATTCATTTAAGAAAGCTAATGTGATTGTTAGGCTCATCTTCTTCAGGAGTCACTCCCTGCCTCCCCTCTACCATGGCAGGGTTGGCTTCCCCTCATCCAGAGTCTCGTAACATACTCAACCTCACACTAGTGAACCTCCCCAGTGTGTTCGTTATTCTTGTGCTTACCTGCCTTCCTCGAGATCCAGCCTAATCCAGGGTGTGATGCAAAATAGGAATTCACTGTGTGTACTATGGGTGAATGAATGAATGGTCATATAATCTCAGGGGAATTTGAAGGACACATGGATCCAGAGACTCAATGGAAGTACTGAGAGGGGCAGGGAAAGGCTGAAAGTATAGTTTTGATCTTCACTGATATAAAATTAGTAGGCTGGCTTCCCAACCTTGCCCTGAAAACTTTCTTAAATAGAAATAGAACTGGAAACTGCTACAGAAATTTATTCTAATAGATGTTTTAATGTGACACTGAAAATGAGTGGATGGTTTCCTTTGGGTATTTGTGCTTAGCTCTCGATGTCATTTTTCTAGCTATCAAATGAACACCAATTCTTTATCTACAGGTACATTAGGTTGATGACCTAGTGTTGAACTAAACAAAGATGAAGTCAAGTTGCTAAGCTCTTGTCTGACACTGATTAGAGAGCTCATAAAATAAGTCATTCCCTCAGTTTAGTCTTGACAATCCAAAGAAAAACTGTGTATACTGAATGACGCTTTCCTTGAAAAACTTCTAAATAGGATAAGGTTGATTTTCACATCATTCTTGCCAGATAGGAAAAGCAGAGCATCAACTCAAGGGAATTGCTGAATATTTGTACTACCTCAGGCATATCGCAAAGATGATGTGACCTGAACAACGATGTTAGCATTAAAGTGGTAATGATGACTGCACTCAACACAGAAACTACTGGATGAGTAGGCCTCAAACAAGAAAATCTGATGACAAGAGATCATGAAGGTAGGACTTAGAGAAGTGGACCAAGATTCAGTCCAGGAAAATACCGTAGCAACCCCCAAGTATCTCCATGGGTGGGAAGATTTGGTGGTTCTCTTCCATTTTACCACTTTTGTACATAGCTCTGTTTGTTTATGTTGTTTCCCCAACCTGCTACTCAGCCTAATTCTACAATTTCTTTTTGTTTCTAGTTCCTTCTTTCTGGGGATTGGTGAACTCAGCTTGGAATCTTTGCTCTGTGGGGAAACGGCAGTCGCCAGTCAACATAGAGACCAGTCACATGATCTTCGACCCCTTTCTGACACCCCTTCGCATCAACACGGGGGGCAGGAAGGTAAGCCACCATATTGCTTCCATGGTTAACCTGAAGATGGGGCCATCTTGATTCTGAAGGCTGAGCCTCAAGGCTTCAGTCTCTGTGATGAGTTTGTCCTCCCACCTAGGAATACCACAGACTTCAGACCTGCCGCCATTAGAAAAATGTCTACATTGTGCTTTTTCACCCTAGTCACACTTTTGTGCTTCTAATTACCCTGTACCTCCTGGAGGTTGCCTGAAGTCTTATCAGACAACCTTGGTACCCCCATAAAGGACAGAAAGATAGTGGCCACCCCTGCCTATCATGCTGGGAAAATCTTTCCTCTAAGAAACTGCTTTACTAGGCCTTCTTTTAACCTCAGTGAAGTGGGAAAACCAATTAACAAAAATAAAATCAGATGTTTATCATCTTGGGAGGAAAAAAACAAAAATCACCTTAGATGATTTATATAAAAATCAATAATTAATCTTCCTAGGGGCATCTTGCTTGCTAAGAATCCTAGCTCCTGCACAGAAATGCTGAGCTGGGCTTTGTGATTCTCACACCTGAATCCCTCCCTCGCTCTCCTCCCCCCATAACGAGCTCCTCCTTAATTTGTGGAAGAGCACAGTTAGTTGCCCATTGGGTCTTCTCATCACTGGAATCTTAGCATTTTTCTTGCTGGTTCATGTCTACTTGGCTATCTTTTACTGTTGAGTACGTGTTAAGGGTAGAAAAGAAATGCACATGCAGAAAGTTGTGTTCAAAGGTAATTTATCTGTTAAGAGAAATGGAAAATAATTTGTGTGCAAAAAATTGAGGTTAAAATTATTGACAACTTTTGTTAATACCAGCAGCTGATACTTTAGGGTTTGGACTCATTGGGCTCTGTTCTGTCTTCCTTTGCACAGTCTGTTCAGTATAAATACCATGAAGTTTGTACGTTAATTTTTCCCCTTCTGATATATTGAAATATATTTTCTTGTACCATGTAACTGTCACAGACACACACACCCCTAATGACTCATCCAAAAGCTGTAAGTGACTTTGACTCAGGTCACAAGTCAGGTTTTAAAAGACATTGCATGTGGCCCACACCATTTAGTTATGCAGTATTTGTGTACTGTTTTAAATATGAATTGAGAAGCACTTTTGTGGAAAGGTCATATATAGGTCATTTGGTTTATTGCTCCTATTCCATATAAAACTATGTTATCCTAATTATTGTTCCATTTACAGTTTTATTTTTATAAATCCTGCAAGGAACTTGTCATGGCTTCTAAGTACATTTCTCTTTTAAAAGGTGAATTATTTATTTAAAGTCATGAACACGTGTGAGTTCACTGGTCAGTATTTAAGAAGGGAACATTGCAGTTATGAATAAATATTCAGTCATCCTTCCTTTCTTGGAGAGGGTGATGTAGGAGATAATTGCATTCTAGGCAAAAGGAAAAGCAGGGAGGAAAAAGCCCGAGACTCAGAATGGGGTTTGGTGCCTGAGTTCCAGAATTCACCTGAAAGGTAGCCAGCAAGGCTGAACACAGATAGCGAAGAGGGGCTTGCAAGATGGTAGGCTGGAGAGGACAGTAGAAGGCAGGTCCTGAGGCAGTGTTCAGGAGCTGAATCCTTTGCCTGAGAGTTATGGCAAGCATTTGAAGGGTTTTTAGATAAAGTATAGATTGGAATTGAGATGGAAAATGTGTCAAACTAACACAAACAATGGATATATAATTTTTACTTTCCATCAGAATGTCTTAAAGGAAAAATGTTGATGTGAAAGAAACAAAAAAAAAAAAGTCAACACAGCTTCTCCCTAAAATGTATTGGGAAAGAAGAGATTGGGAGATAGTCTAGTGGTAAAAATCACTCACATGTTATGATTTGGGGTTTTTTTTAAACAGATGATTTTGTATCTTTCCAATTCAGTAACGTATACCTGATCCAAACCAATTTTCAAATGCATTGGAGTTTGGAATCTTGGCAACATTTACTTTTCACGATGTAAATATTTATATCTGGCACAATTTTTGTTGTCAGTGGTTTGAAGAGCTGAGAACTGTCTGATGGTTCCTTTTGCATTTGTGAAAGGTAGAAAATAAAATATAGCTGGTCGTGATAAACTAATTGGTAATGAAATGCCTTAATTTGATAGACAATAAGTAAATCATGTTTGCATCACGTTTTTGAAGGTGATGTTTAATGAGTTGGAAACTTGTTTTGAAAGTGAGAATTCAAATCACTGTTCTAAATTTTGTTTTCCCTTGAAGAAATACCCAACTTAATTGATTTGAAAATCACCTTGTAAGACTGGGAGTTTTGTAGTATTTGGGCAAGATGTCACATTTTGAAGTCTGAGCCCAGCTGGGTGTCAGTAGGTGAAATGCAGCCCAGTAACTATGTGTTTTGTGTTGCATTTTTATCCACAAGCATTATTCTTTCTGGTGTTCAAGTGTATCTTATGCACAAAACTGTGATGCAGCTCTCTGGAAGCCCCTGACTTGTGTTACTATGTTTATTTTAATGTATTTGACCTGACATTGGGCTCAAATGAAGGAAAAAGGGCTTTTCTTACCATAGTTTAAGACTAATATTCAACCTCAGTACAAGAATAATAAGGAATAATAGTTATTCCTTATTCTGCAGTAACCTTCTCATTCTATGCACTGTGCCTTGAATGTAATAGGAAATATTCATTTTTACTTAAAAATGAGACTTATGTCACCTTTTAGCCTCATGTGACAGGTTGCAGTCAAAATGTATTTCAAACTGTGTTTCATGCAAAAAGTTATTTAAAATATTGTATATAATTACCTTCAGGCTATGTACATGAGACATGTATACGAAGCATACATGAATTTTTTTGTTTCGACTTGGGTTCCATCCCTAATAAATCTCATTATATATATATGAAAAGATCCAAAATTAATAAAATTTGAAACACTTATGATCCCAAACGCTTTGCATAATGGATATTAAATTTGTAATTGTATTTTTACAAATGGCACGCCTTTAAGGCTGGGTTGTATGTAAATATAAGACTCCTACCTTGGAACCAATCCCCAGCCTTTGACCCCATTAAATTTAATGTCCAATTGCTACATTGTTTGGAGCTAATTAATCCATTCTAGTTAAAGCTACTAAATTAACTCAAGAATCAAAAAGGAGGAGGATGGGGAGATAATTCTTTGTAGTTTCAGGTTGTTTAAAGTCTCCATATACGAAGAAGTTTGATTATGATATAAATGATGTTTTACACTGAGTTAAGCCTCACTGACTGTTTTAAAGATCGAGACGCTTGTTAGCCATTGAACTTGTAAAATTTCACAAAAGTTTCACCTTTCTTGTCTTTTTGCTCTGACCAAAGTGAGTGTAAGCAGTGTGTTTGTGTTTTAATTTTAGTGTACTAGTCATATAAGTGAGAATCTTGATAATTTGAAAATGAAATACAGGATGGGAAGGTTACCACAGAGTAAAATACGGATAACTTCAATCAATTATTTTGGAATATAGATATTTGCTTTGAGCATTTGATATAGGTGGGAATTGAAAGGTTGTGAGTTTAGCTTTCAGGAAGGAAATATGGCACATAGAAACCTATCTGCTGATCTAAAATACCTAAAAGGAGAAAAAACATATTAAAACTGAGACTAAAATCCACTTACCGATTCTACCATTTTAACCAAAAATTAGTCCTGCCAACTTTTCTCATCTTTTAACTCATTTAATAGAATAGACACCTCAGTAGTTAATGACATGACAGTTCCTTATTGTATATTAAATATAAAAGGTAGGATCTATCATATGTTAAGTATAAAAGGTAAGATCTAAACATACTTATCATATGTTAAGTATAAAAGGTAGGATCATATGTTAAGTATAAAAGGTAGGATCTGAGTATAAAAGGTAGTTAATGACATGACAATTCCTTGTATGTTAAGTATAGAAGGTAGGATCTGAAAAGGAGACTGGGATGAAGGATAGTACTGTTTTATTTTTTCTTTTCTAAAGTTTCTAGATTTGCTTAAACAGACTTGCATTAATTTGGTAATCTGAAAAATACTTATGTTCTAACCTCTCTTTCCATTTCATTTCAAAATATATTTGGAGTTGTTAAATGTGGTAGATAGAATAATGTCTCCTCCCAAAAATGTCTACATCTTAATCCACAGGACTTCTAAGTGTGTTACTTTACATAGCAGAAGGTATCCTGAAGATATGATTAAATAGAGGATTTTAAAACTGGAAGGTTACCCTGGACTATCCAGGTAAACCCCTTGTAATCACAGAGTCCTTAAAAGGAAAAGACAGAGGCAAGAGAGTACGAATCAGAGAACAGAGACGTGAGGATGGAAGCAAAGGTCAGAGTGACGCAGGGCCACAAGTCAAGGAGGCCTCTAGAAACTGCAAAGCACAAAGAAACATTCTTCCTTAGAACTTCCAGAAGGATTACAGCCCTACTGACACCTTAATTTTAGCCTAGCAAAACTGATTTCATATTTCTAACTCCCCAAATATAAGATAATAAATTTGAGTTAACTTGAGCCACTAATTATGGGGTAATTTGTTGCAGTGCCAAAAAAAAAAAAAAAAAAAAAAACTAAAATAATAGATGTGAACATAAAAATTGTACTGGTTTACTAACCACAAATCAACAAATTATTTTTAAAACTTTTTGGCATTTTTGTAAAATTACAGTCAGAAACAGCCTTTTTCCTATACAACGGGGAAACGATTGAACTGAATCTAATCACAGATTCACAGCAGCTTAGATTTGTGACAGCACCTTTGGAAGCCAACTCCTGACACTTCCAGTCCAGTGCTGGAGTCTAAGTTCCTCTCCACCCTCAGTATCATCTCGTTGTTTCTAGGAGTTCTAAACTACCGGTAGTTCTTCATTTGGGTCCTGTGTTTGGTCTCTGCTGCAGAATATTTGACAGTCATTTTTTTCTTTTACTGTTTTAAAGTGGGTGGTTCAGTGACATTGAGTACATTCAGGCTATTGTGCAGTCATCACAACTATGCATTTTTGTCACTTTTTTGTCATCCCAACTTGAAACTCTGTACCCAGTAAACAAGAACTCCCCATTTTCCATTCCCCTAGCCCCTGGTAACCTCTGTCCTATGTTCTGTTTCTATGAATTTGCCGGCTCTAAGTACCTCATAGACGTAGAATTACATAATATTTATCTTTTTAATGTCTGGCTTATTTCACTGGGCATAATGTTTTCAAGGTCCATCCATGTTGGTGCATGTATCAGAATTTAATTCAATTTTAAGGCTCAATAATACTCCATTGTATGTATATACCACACTGTGTTTGTCCTTCTGTCGATAGACATTTTGGTTGCATCCAGCTTTTGATTTTTGTGAATAATGCTGCAATGAAAATTGGTATACAATGAACTGTTTGAGTCCCCTGCTTCCAGTTTTTCTGGATGTATAGCAAGGAGTGGACTTACTGGGGCATATCTATGTTTAACTTTTTGAGGATTGTAACACTTTTTTCCACAGTGGCTATACGATTTTACATTCCCATCAGCAATACACAAGTATTCCAATCTTTCCATATCCTCACAGAAACTTGGTGGAGTTTTTTTTGTTGTTGTTGTTATTTATTTTGAAATAGCCATCCTAATGGTTGTGAAGCGATCTCTCATTGTGATTTTGATTTACATTTCCCTAATGAATTGACAGACTTTCATGGACATCCAGTACAAGTTTTTGGAATACAACCTGTTCCTGATACAGAGTGTAGAAGATCTTGAAACCTCTAGGGAGGAGACAGGTGGTAGAAATAATTGACCTTAGCCTAATGGCACAGTCAGAAATACAAGAAGTCAAAAGAAGCAGGGTGCAGTGGCTTGTACCTGCAATCCCAGCTACTCAAGAGGCTAAAGCGAGTGGATTACTTGAAGCCAGGAGTTCAAGACCAGGCTAAGCAACACAATAAGACCCCATCTTTAAAAAGAGAGACAGAGAAAGAGAGAGAAGCAAAAAAGAGAAGAAACTGACCATCAGCAGACTGTGGACCTACATAGGTTATCTCAAAGAAGCAACCTTTCCCCCATATGTTCAGGTTTCTTGTTTGAAATTTTGCCCAGGAAAGGCTAAAACTACTGTTGTCACCAACTTCCTTTTGATTTCTGGATACCTGGGGCTTATATCAGGGAGAGTCTCAGCAGGAGACATGGAGCATGGTGAGTCATGAGGATCCCTCATAGAGGGATCATTTGTAACCACCCCAGGTCTGGAAGGGGTGAGGAGATGGAATGAGGACCGGAACCTGGAGACCAAATGAACCAACCATGGAGAGGAACACCTGACCTTCAGTGAGGGAAGCAACCAGCTCAGGGCAACCCCGAAGGATGGAGCTGGGGAACAAGGCCCTAACTGTACTCCTTTCCTCCCCTCTTATGGAAAGAAGGCAGAAGCCAAAGGAGCTTATTGAATCAGTCCATGCAAGCCAGCCTCCAAGCCCCTAAGCAAGGTAAAGATGGATCCAAATGGACAATCGGAAGACATCCAACTCAAAGCTATAGGTGTATCTACATGGAAGTTTCCATATTTCCCATGAAATAAATATAAGCTAATAAAACTCATAACTGCTTATAAATCAGGTATAAATGCTTCAGGCTGGCACTCACAGCCCTTGTAATACAGCATCAATTCTCCTTTCCAGAGACATTTACATTACACTTTGTACACACCTTTTGTTCCCAGTGAGAGTGTAAACTTTAAAAAACAAACAAAAAAAAACCTGAATGCATCTCACCTTTTCCTGGGATCTGTGCTTTGGCCAAAATATACCCTTCACCCTACTTGCCTAAGAAGTCCCAACCCCTGCTTTTAACCTCTGTGACTCCAATACTATCTCTTTCATTAAATTCCTCTTGATCTCTTTAGCTAACTGTGAAATCTCTCTTTATTTGGCTTCTTAAGCACCTTACTTATATTTATTTTAGGATCTGAACCTTGCCTGTAATATTAATATTGCTTTCCTTGTAAGGAATAGTAAGACAAATATACTATAGATATTAGCCCTTAGATTAAGAGCTCCTTATGATAAATATGCTTTTGTGTTTTCATTTTATATCCTTGGGGTCATCCATGACAGTGCTGGCTGATTTGAATTGAACCAAGAGTACTCTTGCTTACCAAGAAATGTGTTTTGGTGGAATTCACCAAAAGTTGCTATGATACAAGTTGGGGGGAATGTAAGAAGGCCCATGATGAAAAATAACCTTGCTATCCAAAGAATCTATTACTAAAACTAATTTTCAGTTATATTTTTATGACCATTAAAATAAGTTGAAATAATAAGAAATGTGAATTGGCTCGGTATTTAAAATCTTATCACTTCTCTATTTTAAAATTTTCCTGTGAACCTGATTGCAAAATTTAGTTGACTTTATTTAATCATTGCTATTCACAGCATGTCCACATTGCTATGTTCTGAAACCTTTTATGTTTGAGGCTTTAATGTTCCTTCAAAAAATTTATGATATATTTGGGAGAAAATATAGATACCCAGAAGTTAAATGGCAGTAACTGATTTAAATAACTATTTGAGATAATAATGGAATCAATGTTAAGAAATGATTAATTAGCAAATCAATCATCTTGGCATTAATGTTTTAATGAGAGTAAGAAGTTGGGTTGGTCAAACGACTTTATGGAAGTGGTAGGATATGAGCTAGCATGAAAAGGGAGGTAGAAGGAAATGTAACTTACAGGAGGATCTTAAATGTCAGATGATCTTACTCCATATGCAGAAGGTGGAAAGAAAAGGAAAAGGTAGATTGATTTTGTCATCTAAATGTGTTGCCATGGTGCTGATTTTTATTGGATAACTGATGTTAAATTTTCCTGGATAAGTACCTTACCCATTTAGAACTCACTAGCTGTCTTTAAGCACCAAAGGTCTTTTTACACTGAAACTCTGATATGAAAATGGTATATATAATTGTATGTATATTTGTGGGATAGAGCAGATCTTTAAGAGCTGCTGAAGAAGTGGATGCAATTCTTACTCATCTGTATTTTGTGGTTAGACAAATTCCTTTATTGGCATATCAATTATATCCTTTCCAGGAGAAAGTGATAGGGGTCTGTTTGTTTAAATTTAATTCTAACCAACAAGGAAAGGCTTAGTGATGTGGAAAGGACAGTAACTCTAGGAAAAAAGTAGGTATATTATCTTAGAAACAATGGTAGCAGGGTTAAAAAAAAAAAAATCTAGGCTAGGCATTGTCCGACATGGATATGAAAACTTCAAAAGGCAGATTTTTAAAATATCATGATTAAAATTGATGTGATCTCATTGCCTCATGGAAGATGGCTCTAGTGGATTGGGAAGCTCTTAAAAATAAGATCATGGTAATATGATTACAAATGATAGTACCAAAAAAGGAACTGGTAGGAGCTAAAGATATCGATGTGGCTGCGTGGGGAATTTTATGAGAAATAATATTGTTAAATGGCATGTAAGAGATGTAGGAGAAAGGGCTTACAGCCAAGGAGGACCAGAAGATAAATCATTTGTAAATGGTTTCACAGAGAATAAAGCCCAGGACAAGTTGAAGTTTCCAGAAAATGAGGAGAACTTCAAAAAGTTGTGGTTAGGGGAAAGTAGGATAAGTAAGACAATGTATACCTCCATCTGGGAGAGAATACATGGCCATGGATGACCAGATGTGAGAACTGAGTTTGAATTTTAGATTGCCACTGTCTAGTCAGCACTATCATAGATAAATGTGAGAAGGTACTGGCTGGTGCAAAATGAACCAAGCTTATCTCTGATTACTAAACAAAGGGTTTATTTGGCTTACTTCTCTAAGCTTCAGTTTCCTCATTTGTAAAAGGAGCATTCATCATTCTACCTTCCTCTCAGGGTGGTGGTGGAGAGAATTATATGAAAAAATGCACTTATTAGGCAGGTTATAATGCAAGTTATCAAGCCAGTGACTGGCAGAGAAGAACATGTTGTTAGCTACCATCACAGGTATTTTTGTTGTCAGCAAGAAAACATAACTCCCAGTTGAAATTGTCAAAGAAACTAATGTTTGCATTAGAATTCATAGCATATGTAGCAAGAGGTGAAGTGATTTCAACTCTTTGGAAGACAGAAGAAGAATTCAGAGCCACCTCGCTAGTACCCCAAACCCAAAAGGCATAAAGATAAAACTTTCCTCTCAAACATATATTTACATAAAATGTCACAGATTCAGGCTGGGCAACATATTCTGTAAGAACACTACATGTGAAAAAGTAAAGGAAGTTAATGGATAATCTGCTCAGTTGAGTAAATAGCACAGGGACAATACCAAGAGATGAATTCAGCCTAATTACACAGTACATGAGGTTCTACATCCATGAAAACTGAGACCATTTTCGTGCAATACCCTTCACCGAGAAGACAGTATCTGGAATGTTAGCATCAGTTCCCCTAGTGCCGACAGTAAGATTAACTAATAGAAAAGACATTGACACAGTAAAGTACAGAAGAAGAGGAAGAAAGTAATGAAAAATGAGAACGTTTTATATTCAGTTTTCTCTTTCTATACAACTATTGGAAAGGAAAATATTTTAAGAAGTCATTACAGCTGACTTTTAAGTGTACCTTTTCTGTGCAGGCTCAGACATAGAACTAGCTCTGCTGTTTGGAAGTAGCTTTGGCCAGACTTCAATTCAAAATAGGAATTCAAGCTATGTGAAAACTGAATGACCTTCTCTTTCATTGAGACCCGTGGCACAAAAAGAGTTCTAATGGGCACTGAGGGGTACTTGAAATTGTAGAACACAATGAAGCATCAGATAAGAGCTTTGACTTGACCTGTGAGTCCCCTTCCAACTTTGATGTACTTTGATTCTGTATGAGCAGTGGTTAGATGGGATGTGTGGAATATATTTGCTTGCAGCCACCCTGGAATGAGGATTTAACTAGGATGTAAATCCTCCTAAAGGAAAGCACCCTATAAAGCACTAGCATTGGAAGAAACTTGCATTGCTTCTCAACCACTATCAAAATTATTCCTGAAAGTTTTGGATATAGGCTCTCTCCTTTGGTATATTGTACTCTGAGTAGCTGGAATGAAGGATTCAGAGCAAAATGAATGTTATAAAAGAGGACTTTGATTACAGATTTTAAAAATGAGACCAAGGTAATTGTGTTTGTACTCAGAGCAGAGCTTTTTGCAGAGAGTGAAAGATTTCAGTGCGTAGCAGTGAAAAGTGATGAAAGATAAGCAAAATGTGAAAGACTGAGATGCTGTATTTTAAGTTGGGAAATGGATTCAGCACAGAGTCATTCTGTTGTGGGTATCAGGTTCTCATGCACCATTGCTGAGCTTAGATCTTGGCTGAGGATTGCCGCTCACTGTCTTGGCGGTTCCTTGTAATGTTTACCTCTTGACATCATCCAGAAAATCAAAGCAGAGTCATTAAGCAAATCTCCCAAGGAAACACCTGCTTGTTGGCTTTAGTATTTCATAAGCCTCTCTAATTCTCTCTCATTCTTTACTCCTCCGGTGAGTATTAGAAAGGACTTTGCTCTTCTTTCCTGCATCATGTTCCTTTATTTCTCTATACTTCTCAATTTTTTTCTCCATTTTTCATCTCTTTTACTCTCTTAGCCTTTTCTTTTCTCTCCAGTCTTTATCTCCAACCTCCTCTCTCCCTTTCATCACTTCCCTGTCTCTTTCCCTGTCCTTTCATTTCCTCCCTCTTTTCTCCTGGTTCTGTGTACATATGACCAAGGAACCTGTGCCTTCTCTTTTCTGTATGAGTGAAATTGGTTCTCCATTTTCATAGAACACTTTAAACACAGAGAGATTGACAGTTGTACAGTTTTAGTGAAAGTACTTAAATGAGAGAAAATTCAAGTTATCCCAGAACTGAGTATAATTTTTATTAAAAATTATGGAAGGACTAACTTGAGATGTTTAATTAATTTATAGGCAGATGAATTCCTAGAAGAGAGAATGTTCTCCAGGAATCTCATGAGTTCAATATCCATCACTTCATACCACTTTAGTTTTCTGGTTACATAATCCAACAGATAAAACTAACAGGCATCTGGCCAGGAGCGGTGGCTCACGCCTGTAATCCCAGCACTTTAGGAGGCCAAGGCAGGCAGATCATGAGGTCAGGAGTTCACGACCAGCCTGGCCAATATGGTGAAACCCTGTCTCTACTAAAAAAACAAAACAAAAATTAGCCAGACATGGTGGTGCACACCTGTAGTCCCAGCTGCTCAGGAGGCTGAGGCAGGAGAATCACTTGAACCAGGGAGGCGGAGGTTGCAGTGAGCAGAGATCGTACCACTGCACTCCAGCCTGGGCAGCAAAGTGAGACTCCATCTCTAAAACAAACAAACAAACGAACAAAACAACTAACAGGCATTTTACAAAACAACCAGCCTCTTAAACATAGGCAACAAAATGTGTTATTCACATAATACTGCTTGCAGCCCAGCTCTCTTACCATCCATCTAAACATAGAAGAGAAAAGAAAAAAAACATGACCTAATTTTTACAGACTTCTTTCCAGCTAACTTCACCTGTGAAGCAGCCTAAGACAAATGGTTTTACCTTAGTTAAAAAGATAAGACTTGTAGATCTCCTGGACGGTGGCAGAAACAGCCACACACACTCAAGATAAGCTTTGGATGTTGATCTTAAAAAGCTGGTATCAGTTGTACATTCTCTCCAAGAAGGCTCTAAAATTGGTTGATCTACTCCTTGTAAGCCTGACCATTTGAATAAACTCACAAAGTTGTTCTATGTAAACCTCAGACACTTTGAATCCTATTAAAGGAATATTATTGCCTATAAACCAGGTATCTTTGGTTGGAAAATAAAAATAAAAATAAATAATAATGTATCCACTACCTCAGAAAAGAAATATAGTAGATTCTGTCTGGGACTTAAGAAAATGCTCATTTTCTTCTAAGCTTGGTTTCTGAAACAACTAAATTAAAACTGAAAAACTGGAATAAATAATGCAATTTGAGTGGTCTATGCAGCGTAAACAGTTGAACATCTGAGCAGCTCTCAGACTTAATTTTTCTGATGAAGATTTAATATCATATAGATACAACTTTATTAATGTTGCATGAAAGATTAAGAATAGCTAAAATAATCTCTTTCCAGTATCTCATATTTTTAATGTTTTAAAAAGTTAGATGTTTTAGTTCCTTACTCTGTAGTATGCTAGGGCAAAGATCTAAACTGCAAATAATGTTAAAATAAGCCATTCAGCCTAATATCTGTTTTTCTCATAGAGCAAACCCAGTGTCTATTCATTAAGGCAAGAGTTTTATTTTGTTAGTTATCTTTGCCCACCTAATGTTCTGAACAGATTAGTGTTCTGTTTCTAGACAGATCTTCATCAGATGTGACACTTGATATGATGTTAGTCCATCCTGGCCCTTAGCTCTGAAACATGCATGCTCTAACCCACATGAAACATTTACATACAATATAAGATAAAGGTACATGATTTCATTTTTACCAATGGGTGAAAATGTATATACCCACACAGTTTGGTATGTTATATCTAACAGAAACCTTTCAAACTAGCAGCATCTCACCTGCCTAAAAATATTTTCTGCCACCTTCATATCAAGAATATTTTTCACGTCTCATCTAAGGAGCAGAGATTTTTCTCAATTTGCATTTTCCTCTGAAATATTCAGAAACTATTTTTTTTTAAGTTAAGGCAAAGCCACTCTTGCTTCCCTTTAAGCCAAGTAGCTATTTTCACTATTCTCAATATAAGCAAAATGCATTACTTGCACTATGATGAAGAAAATGAATACGCATTATGCTTAGTATATTGCTATTTAATGCATCGTTGCTAGGTAGGTTTGAATACAGAAATCAATTCAGAGTTTGTTGACTCTCACGTCATTTATTCTGAGCTTGTCAAATTCAAATAGAATAAGATTTTCACAAAATTATCTGTTCAAAATAAGGGTTGTGTCACCCTTCCAGAGTCTGATGCTCTCTAAGCATAGGTTTAGAGCTTGAGATGAGGATTCTTAAGCAAATAATTTTCTGAAGAAGATTCTCAGGTGAAAGCTGCAAGGGAATGGGGGAAGTAGGCCTGGGGAGAAGTTCAGCAAAGATAATAGTTTAACTGGAATCCAACCATAGCCTGATCCCATGGTAATATAGTTTGGACATTGTACCCTCCAAATCTCATGATGAATTGTTATCCCCAATATTGAAAGTAGGGCCTGGCAGGAGGTAATTGGACCGTGGGGGTGGATTTCTCATGAATAGTTGAGCGCTATCCTCTTGGTGCTGTCCTTGTGAGTGAGTTCATATTAGATCCGGTTGTTTAAAAATGTGTGGCATCTTCCTTGCTGGCTCTTGTTTCTGCTTTTGCCATGTAACTTACCTGCTGACACTTTTTCTGCCATGAGTAAAAACTCCCTGAGGCTTCCCAGAAACTAAGCAGATGCCAGTGCCATGCTTGTACAGCCTACAGAACTCTAAGCCACTTAAACCTCTTTTCATTATAAATTACCCAGCCTTGGCTATTTCTGTGTAACAATACAAGAACAGCTTAACATACATGGGGACCTCCTAAGCGTGAATAACACCAAAGTGCTCTGATCCTGCCATGCACTCCTAGGGCCTAGGGAGGCAGCCTTCGGTACCTTCTAAAAGGCACATCTCTTCCCTGGTACTCCCAGGCAAGGTGTCTCCTGTACAGTGGTGTGCTTAAGGAGCTGGCTTATCCTGCCTTTCAGAGCCCATCGTGTGTATCTATTCCCACCTCCACATTGGGTGCTATCAAGGTGGTGACTTGAAATCTACCATGGTAGGGGTGTTAACACCACAGAAATCTGCAAATGCTACATAGAAGCCCCCCCCTTTTTTTTTCTGGAGAGCTGGATGATAGAGATTTATCAGCACATCACTGTTCTTCTAGGTCAGGGGCAATTCCCAGAAGAAAGGTGAGTTGATTGCAGCCAAAATTAATAGAAGCTGGGGGACATGTCCAGTGGCCTCAAAAAGTGAACCCAGGTAGATCACCAACTATTGCAGCTGGTGTTGGAACCTCAGGTTCGTTACAAATACTCATATTCGAAAGGACTCCAGTGGCCATGGTTTGGCCTCCTGAAGAATGATTCCAAGAGAACTGCCTGTGCCCTATATTTCAGGTTCCCTAGGCCCCGTTGCCACTATCTCCTTCACAAAGGTGAGGGGCAGGGGAAGAGCACAGGCCTGATTATATGGAGCTATGACTTTTCTTAGTTTCATCTTAATTCCTCTTTTAATACATCTTTGTGTTAGTCTGTTTTCACACTGCTGATAAAGACATACCCAAGGCTGGGTAATTTATAAGGGAAAAGAGGTTTAATGGACTCACAGTTCCACATGGCTGGGGAGGCCTCACAATCATGGTGGAAGGTCAAAGGCATGTCTCACATGGCAGCAGACAAGAGAATTTGTGCAGGAAAACTCCCCTTTATATCAGATCTTATGAAACTTACTTTCACAAGAATACCAAGGGAAGACCCACCCCTGTGATTCAATTACCTTCCACCAGGTCCATCCCACAACACATGGGAATTGTGGGAGCTACAGTTGCAGGTGAGATTTGGGTGGGGACACAGCCAAACCATATCAATATTCTTTCTTTGCTTGCGTCCTCCAAGACCATAGTTCTTCTAGTGGCAGCTTTGCAATGATAAGGTTGGCATATAGGTATGGCTTTTGCCCAGTGCCTTGGCAGTCACAATGTTCTCATCTTCTTTACCAGTTTAAGCTTCTACCCATCCAGAGCCTGGGAAGTCCTGGGCTATTTCACAACCCAGGTGTCAATCAGCTTCTGGCCAATGACACTGTGTTTCCAGGACCATAGCATGCAACACTGTAAGTGCATGCTGAAAATATGTTCAAAATCTAAACAGAGGAAATAGAGGGGAACTTTTAGGCTTCTTCAAGCATGTGATCTTTATTCTACACCTTGCCTTTTAATGATTCACAGTTTCTGAATATAAAAGTTAAGGTTGTTTTTTGGGTTTTTTTTTTTTAACCAAAATCTTAATAGCAGTGAGGAAATAGGCCTATGCCAAGCAGTTTTGAGTTCATGCTGTTCAATCAATTCAACGTATTACTAGCATTTTCCTCAAGAGTGTAATATATGACAACTGCCAAGCTTTCCTTTTGCGATTACAAAAAGGACAGATACTGGAGTGAGCCATATTTCTGCACTGCAGGGATATAAAAAATGAACTGCTAAAAACGGCCCAGGAGGAATGAATAGCAATAAGACATCAATGTCATCTGTATACTGATTTGTGATGAATTTCCAAAAGGCTTAATGGTATGCTATGATATATAGGGGCCTCCTGAAAGTTAATAACTGTAAGTTATCCACTTGGAGGAATGTAATGGGGGAAAGCGAGTGGTCACAGATAATATATAAATAAGTAACTTTATTAATATAGTCAAACTATTCTGTGTTATTGGCCTCTGTGATTAGAAATATAAAATTAAAAGAATTGTGAAGACATGGGAAAGCTGAATGTTACACAGACTCCCAGGATTACACACTTGGTGAGAACTTTAATTTGACTTTTAATAGATTGGAATCAATCTGTTAAAGGGAAGAATGTAAGAGTTTGTCAATCGCCTTTCAGAGGTGAAGTAGTAACAGAGACTTTGAAGGGAGGCATTCAAGTGGGAGCAACCAAATCTGTTTTGATGAACAAATTGTCCTTGCCAATTACCATGAGATCTGGTATTTCCTACATGGATGGTGTAACATGGTGTAATATCCATATAGGATGGTTGAAACATCAACAGATACGAGGCATAAGATCTGCATAAAGATGACCCCTTTCAATCTACAGTCCGGGTTCCTTTTGGCTCACTAATTTTTATGGCTGTGTCAGATAGCATCTGGTTAGCAGCAAGGTATGTAATATACGGAAAGCAGTCAATAAATGTTTATTGAATGAAATAATAAATAGATGAATTCTAAAATTCCCCAGATCCTGGAATTACCAAATAGATGAAGAAGGGGAAAGGAACTAAGTATATTGAATACTTACTGCTGCCATTTATACATACATATTTTATCTCATTTAATTCCCCAAATGACCTGAGATGGCCAGTTTTACAAACCAGAAAACTGAAATGTGCAGTTGTTAAATAATTTACCCAGAGTTACAGAGATGACAAGAAACAGAGCTGAATTTAATCTTAGATTGTCCGACTCCAAAACTGGTTTCCTTTCCAGAACGTTGCACTGAAACTGAAGACAGGGGAGAAATAGATTCCATCTGTATCAGGGGCTTAGGAAGAAGGCAGCATGGGTCGGAAGAGTCCTGACCTTCAGCCAATTTCCTTCTCTTTGCCATGTTTTGAGAGCATAAGGGAAGGTGGGTGCTCTGATATCACCATATTTCAGCCTATTAATTGCATCTCTGCAGCCTGTTTGTTTTGGCTCTAGCACTATATATATTTTATCCTTAGGAGTGGTGTTACATGTCTGCTTTGTTTTCTGACCATTGCTCTCTTCCCTGGCAAGGTGGCGAATCACATACTGAATGTCGTTTCTGAATGGGTAATTTTTTCACACCCTTCATCAAAAAAATGGCACATAAAATACCCAAGATAGTTATCATCACTGCAGCAGTTCTGGCAGCTATAGAGTCAGGGGAAAACACATAGTTTTAATTTCTAGGTCACGATATGTATGTTTTCTCTCTGTAAAAAAATGGCAGTGGTGTTCTCTCTGTCTCCTCTGCAGTCTGTCTTCTTGGCTCTGTCTCTTACTTTGAAATGAGGACAGACCTTAGTATTTTTGCAGCTGGGATGTTCACCCCAAAAGCATGATTGTACTTTGGAAACCATAATAGGCACATTTCCAAGTTCTTCAGGGCTCAGAGTGGATCAGGAATAACTTGTAAAGTCATGAGCCTCAAAGGACTAGCCAGTGTAAATGGCCTGTCTCTGTTTCTCCTAGGCAGTCATCCTTTAAGTCATTTCATATGATGTGCATAATTTAACAGGGGCAAAGCTGACACATCCCTGCCATTCATTTCTCAGGCTGCCCTCAGTTCTCTGTGGATAATAATAATGATAATAGATGGAAATTTAAGATTTGTGCGTCTCCTAGTTCAGGGTTAAGATTGAAAGGAATTCAAGGGTGAGTTAAAAGGAACTCAGTTCCCAAGTCACACCAGGAAGAGGATAATCAAAGGCTTTGATTGCCATGGTATTTGGCTCAGCATCCCCACCAAACACTATTGCTGCCAGCTTATCCCAGCCTCCCAGGGTCATCCCTTCTGCACAGTCGTGGGAGACATATGTTTCTTTGGAGGCTGGTGCTTGGGGAGGTGCGGTCATTCGGACTTCTCTAACCCAACAGCATTCTACTCCCCTCTTGCAAGCACTGTTGAAACATGACACAGCTACTCCCATCATGACAGTGGTATTTCTCCAAAGAAATAAAGAAATTGTTCCCAAGCCTGAAAGGTCTGACCTTGAAGGGACTTCAGTCTTTCGAGTTTCCCAGAAGATGGCATGGCTTTCCCAAATTTCACAAAAATCTCAAACAGTTTAAAACAGGATCCCTGAAGACTTGCTAGGATGCCATTTGAGTGAACTGCACCAGGTGAGACTCAGAGACTGAGTCACCAACACAAGGATGTCTCTGCTAGGCATATATGTCTTTAGACTCACCCTGCCTTCAATCCTTCAACTGCCAAAAATTGGTGCATTTCCTCCCCCCTGCTTTTCTGGGGATTCTCACCACCAGTTCCAAAGTTTCCTTTGCTATTTCCTGAGAGTGTCCTGAAAGCTTTATGTAAACGTGTCTTAGAGGCTAGAATCAATACCCTTGTGATTCTAGAGAGATATGCAAATTCAGCTCCTACTTAACTCCCCGTGCACAGGAAAGAAATTCCTCCCACTATCCTGCCATTCAGGAGGAAGCCTTAGTTAATGGATGCCCTCCACTCTGCCCCTTAGCTTCCACCTCTTCCCCAGCTATAAAGAGTGGGTAAAGCCATTGGGTTGAGCTTTTCCTCCTGTAACTGAAGGATAGATTCTTAGCACAGACAAGTGAACTGCCTGAAGAAGGCTATGAGGTTTTTTGAATGCTATTAATGTGAATGCAGCATTATTAGAATGTACTTTGAGTTTTAGATGGATTATTTTATCCTTTTGTTACCAAGGCTTTTCAAAAGATAAAATATACATTATACTGCATGGAGTATATGAAAGTTCAGTAAAATATGATAATGTTGCTTCACACGCTGTTCTCTTGGGTATGATATCAGGAAAATGTTTTCCTCTGACAGCCTCTTATAATGGATGAAAATATTCCCTTTCATTGCACACACAGTGCAAGGTTTGAGGCATATTATTGGAGTCAGGTAATCTGCCTCTGAAATACTGGTATTTGAAAAGCAAATTTAAGGCTTAGGACGTTTCAGCTTTATGATCATTGACACTGATGTTAGTAAACTCTTTCACTGGCTATGAAGAAGAGAAATGGCAGGCAAGTTTTTTCTTTTTTTTCTTTTTCATTGCCATTTGCTTTGTAGTGACTGCACCATATGGAGCACAGTAAATAAACTATGAAGGTGGCAGGATGCATGAAAACAAGGAGTACACCTGGACTCCAGGGGTCCCTAGCAAGTTACTTTACTTGTAGTAAAGTACAAGTACTTTACTGACTTGTAGACTGGAGCTAATATTTAAACACGGTGGTGAGGACTACAGTTTACTGGAACGCCCCCATTATTGTACCTAGCACACAATGTTTCCACAATTTAATTTTAATTTTACAGTGAAATAGCTGACCCTGGAAATCATGTCAATAGAGGCTACTCACGTAATATCCTTGTGATTTGAAGTCGGTGTTATTTATTCCGTCAAGTTTACTATACTACTTAGTCCACAAAAGAGGTAATGGTGCTACATATAACATGGTGAAATAGATGCTAGATTTGTGGGCTTTATAGAATGTGGTATCTGTACTTGTTAGTCTTCATGAAGTGCAGTAATTTACATAAATTACTCATGTAATCGTTCATGTAATTATAATTTGTCATATATTTAACCATGTCTAATGGTCTGTTTGCTTATCTCTGAGGCTACAAATTATTTGGCACATAGTAGGTGCCCAATTAATATGCACCGAAATTGTTGGTCGGTGCTTGATAAATGCTTATTATGTTTATTTGGACTAAGATGACCAAACTAGGTTAAGAATATCCAGAAATTTGAATGATTTCATTATCACTTCTATGATGTTCCTCAGAAAATGACAAGTAGATATTTCAGAAATCTACAGATTCCGAAGAGGTGTCTCCATCATGTCAGATGATTAGTGCCTAACTATAGACCAACCAGACTTCCATTTTGGTTTTCAAACTCCTTTTGTAGCTCATTACTATTCTGTCTCATTCTTTTACACTTCTCAATTGTCCTTTTTGTATCATTCCAACCAGAAGTCTCAACTCAGCCTTTCCTTCCTGCTTGGCAGATCAAATATACACAGGGCCTATTGCAATACAGAACCATCCATATAACATGTCAACTAATGGATCTGGTAATGCTATGTAGAATCAACCATTTTCTCTAACTCTTCATTTGCTCGTTCAATTTGGATATGCAAATAATATCCAAGATCATTCTCTCACTTAGTCTGCACAACCTCATGAAGTCGTCAAGGCAGGGTGTTAGTTATTGCTGCAATAATGCTCTCTAACCACCATAAAAATCTCAGTGGTATAAAACGTCAGCATGTATTTCTTGCTTATGAGTCTTCAGGTCTACTGGGGAAGGTCTGATTCAAGCTTCAAGTCAAGATCAGATGTATACTATGGCCCAGGGTGAAGAGGCAGCTACCTAGAGCTTGCCCCCTTGACTGAGATTAAAAGCTCCTGAAGGGGCAAGTGGAACCACACAATGCCACATAATGCCTTAGGTTCAGACTTGGTCCACAGCCATCTCCACTTTTATTCGACTGGCCAAGGTGCATGATCACCTGTGTATCCCATCCACATTCTTTTCACTGCAGAGACTGGCTTTTACTTGAAAATGTAACATAGAACAGTTCAGAGTTGACAAAAGTGATAAATTGAAAGGTGATAACTTACAGACCAAATGTGTCCCCTCCCTGCAGTGACAACCACCTTTAAGATTCATTTTGCTTTACAAAACTTAATTTTATGAGCAGTTTGGGGAAATTGCTATTGGTATTTTGTAAAGGACATTGTGTCATTGGGTCTTCCAGAAGGAAGCCCCAGATGAGAAATTTCTTTAACCCTAAGTGCTAGGAAAAACCTCGCTTCCTTTGAACAATCGATGTGTGTGTGTGTTTTGTTTCGTTTTCCTCTCTATAAGAATGGTGTAACGATGCTGTCCATTTCCCTTTGAGTGTCGAGGCCTTCAGAGCCAAATTTTCACTTGCAATAAAGTTAGAGGAACTTTATAAACTGGTGAATTACTCTGGATCCTGCCATTCTATCTGAATTTGTCTTTAATCTGCTTTGATTTTTGTTGTTGTTTTTGTTGTTACATGTAATGTTAGACACAGTATGTTTTTCTTATCCTGTAAGCCATCACAAGTCTTTTGTGGAATGAGGCAGGGTAGAAGGAAGAACAAAACAATTAAATGAAGCTGTGCACCGTCAGGAACAGCTGATTCAGAAGAGGGAGATCAGCCGGTGTGTTTCCCTGCTCTTTGGTTGTTATCAATTACCATTGGTAGAAGGATATTTTGTTTATAATCAAAATTAAACTAAATCTTTGGAGATTAAGTTTTCTGAAAGAGCTTAAGGGCAGGATCAAGGGGGATTGAGCACATTGTCTGTAATGCTGCCCTCTCACCATGCCCCTCTCTAAGCCTGTCCTCCCCCCACCTTCCAGGATGAACCCACAAAAGGACATGAGCCTCCCCTTCTGTTATTAATTCCTATCACCCTGCTTCTCATGGTGCATCTGGTTTAAACAGCTTCAATCACCAGGATATGAAAAGAAAAGATGATGATAAGAAGAGGAGCAGATAGATTAAGCAAGCAGTGCAGGGCAACATTTTATTACATGTCCATAATTTTTTAAATTGAAGAGAAAAATATTTCCAATTACAGAGTGGAAGAACTTGCAGTAGTTTAAAAGAGCCAGTGCAGCAAAAATGGTGAAGGGGCTATGGGATGGCGGGCAGGCTGTTGAATAAAGGGGTCTTTCTCGACATTCTTGTTACTTTCTGCAGTTAACATCGATGAGATGAGAACATTGAACAAGAGTGAATACTGCAAATCTCAGAGGTACTAAATGATCTAAGAGAATAGGATGCTTTTTCTGGGAAAGTAAATTATAAAAAGCTGAGCCTCCAGTTGACTATTAAATAAAAAGCTATCAAAAGAACATCTGCAGAAGATTCCCTGAAATGGGGTCTTTGTCCTCTGAGTAGATGATTGGAAATTGACAGGTTCCGTTTCATCTCAACACTGTAATTTTGCTCTTATAAAGGGTTGCTTTTTATTTCTAATACTTGCCGTGTTTCTTTAGTGTCTTCCCGTGTCTCAAAATAGCTCAATAAAAAGAGCAGAGGACGCTGAGCTTCCCCCTTTCAAATTTACAGCGTTTGCCTCTGAATTTCACCTGACTTGCGTGGCTTTCAATTCCTTGAAATCATGGTAGCAAGCTGGATTCTTGGTCTTCAGATAAATAGTGACTAATTCTGCAAGCCTGACCTCCAGTTCCAAAGAACTCTGAGCTCCCCCTCAGTGTAATTCTACAGAACCAGGGATGACATCCAGTCTTCTTTGGTATTGCTTTAGCTGGAGAAAAAAAAATTGAGTTTTTATCTTTAACAGAGGCCAGGAAAGAGATATCTCAGTACACCTTTCACCTTCTGTCTCACCTGTGACGAGGAAGTGCCTGCGCATTTATAGTGACTATGGGAAAGACAGCACGGCTGCTTTGAAATATCATGTGCGCTGGAGCATGCGTTCACTGGAGGTACAGTCTTCCCTGAAATGTAAGCAGCTGTATCTCTGGCTTTTGCAGAAAACCAGATGAAGTCAAAAAATCAGTTATGAAAGCCAAGGACATTTTATTCAGTGAGAGTGGCCTATTTTACTAATGTCTTTGTGTCGATATCAGATTAGCATAATCAGAGTTTGATTCTCTCTGCGTTTGGACAGATGTTACAGTCCATGGCTTTCCTAGTGATTTGGTAAAGTAGGGTACTAAATACATCACTGGAATATAAGTGGTGATGCTGTGGGTTTTAATCCAGTGAATGCGACAGGAGTCATTTGGAAGATATAGCATCATTCCTTATCTGAACTGGCTTTTTATTTAGTAACTGGATTTGTGTTTCCCCAGTAGTCAGGAATGAATGTGGTCAGTATACTTAGCTATTCCTATTGGCTTCCTCCCATTTTTTTTTTGGTGTAGAGCTAGCTAATAGCAAAAGTGTCTCAAGTGGAAGTCCAGAACAAGAAGATATGGAGTTGAATGCTGTCAGAGGAAAACTCGGCTTCTTAATAAAATCAAATCCAGCAGGCAGCAACTGCCAACATGATAAATATTCTAGTCTTTAATATCAGTGTACACACTGGGCAGAAGAAAAGGAGAAATTATTCACACACTCAAAATTTGTTAAAATTATGTCCTTTGACTTCACGGGAGAGAGGCCTAAGGAAATACAAAGTTCAGATGGAAAACTCGGGCTGAGCCTGACTCTGGGCTCTCCAGGGACCTTCTGATGTGTCAATGTGACCAAAGTAATGACACCGCCATGCATGAGCTCTCCCAGGTTCACCATTTGTGGGAATGAGTTCTTTCAATTAATCTGTGTGCCTTAGCAACTGCAAGTTTCGTCTGGTACCAGGTGCATGCAGAAGCAAGGGCAGAATTTCAAATGGAACTGAATTTCTAATTGTAAGTTGGAATTGCCTGGATGGTAGTGTTTGTGGGGCAGAGAACACAGTGCCTTTGAGATCATACAGTACTGAATCTGATCCCAGCCCTTCTACTTTATTCATTAATTTACTCACTATTTATTGAACACCTGCTATGTGCCAGGCACTGTTTTAGGCTCTGGGAAGATAACTGAAAATCAGACAGATGAGGTTTAAGCACTGGTAAAACTTACATTTTCATGAAGGTTTTACACGTCAGGTTCCCCAGGAAACAGCCTCTGACATGGACATTCTGCACAGGAAGTTCATTGAAAAGGGCTCTCAGGTTTAAGTCCTGCAGGAAAAAGGAAGTAAGAAGGACTGGACCATGAGACAGGCTCAATAAAGGCTGCAGCTGACCCCGTGGAAAGCTCTAAAGCTGGGATGACCCTTCAAAATGGTCCCCCATTGTGCCGAGGGAAACCTCATCTTTAGACAGGTGTATAGGTCAGTCATTGACTGTGGACTTACTGGGAATGAGGTGCAATCTTGGACAGGGGCTCTTATCAGCTAAAGACAATCCTGGGAAAGAGATGGCCACTGAGGACTCCCAGCAGTTGGGGGAATAAGTCCTTCAGCCTTGAAGAGGGATCTGGTCAGGAACAGATATTAAACCAATAAAGTACATAAATATATATACACACACATATACGTATATATGTAAAATATTTTTAATGTGGTAAGTTAATAAAATAAATAAAACAGAATGAAAAAAGGCCAGGATTGCTATTTTAGATGGGGCAGCCGGGAAGGCCCCACTGAAGGAAGAGGTGACATTTGAGCCAACCTAAGTGGAGTAAGCAAGTGAACACCAGGAAGTTGATTATTGAGCCAGAGAGAACAGCTGCTCAAAGACCATCAGGTGGTACGGATTTGGCACATTCAATAAACAGGAAGAAGGTTACTATGAACAGAGGACAGTGAGCAGAAGGTGAATTCAGGTTACAGAAAAACGGCCAAAAATCTGATTGTCAAGAGCCACATAGGCTATGGAAAGGAGTTTGGTTCTAATGCTGATGTTATAGGAAACCACTGGAAAGCTTTCAATAGAGATTGGAAATACTTGGTGTAGGTTGCTAAAGATTGCTCCAAGTGCTGTGTGTGAAGTTGACTGTACAAGGTAAGGATGGAAACAAAACACTAGGAAGCCACTGTGTCATCTGGAAGAGACGTAAGACATAGTAGATGCAAGGTGCAGATAAGTGATGTAGTGCAATATCTGTCTCAAAGGTAGGGCAAGCAGGACATGCAGATGGATTGGACATTGGTTGTGAGAGAAAGAGAGCAGTCATTGAGTGAATGGCCCTTTGATACACTGAGATAGAGAAGACGGAGGGAGGAGTGGGTTTTGGCAGGGATGGGAGATCAGGAATTCTAATCTAGAGTTACTGAGTTTGAGGTGCCTTTTAAACATGCAAATAGAAATGTCAAATAGGCAAAACACATGTCTGGAAACTATGAGAGAGAGTGGAGCTGAAGATATAAATTTGTTGGTCCATGGCATATAACAAATATTTAAAGCCAGGGGCCTGGGTTAGACTCTCTAGGGAGTGAGTGTAGTTAGAAAACAGGGCTAAGAATTGAGTCCTATGGTATCCCGACGTTTAGAAATTGGCAGGCAAGGGAGGCACCAGCAATGGAGACTGAGACGGCACATCCAGTGAGAAAGGCAAATCCAGAGAGTGTGGTGCCACAAAAGTCAAATGAACAAAGTTTTCCTGTAGAGAGCAATTAGCTGATCATTTGATTTAGCAAGACAGAAGTCATTGATGGGAACAGTTTCAGTGGAATAGTGGGGGGGAAAAGCTGCTTGGAAAGTTGATAAATGAATATAGAATGAGATAGTGAAGACAGTATAAAAACCATTAAAAATTTTTTGACATAAAAGGGAGCACAAAATGGGGGTAGGCTAGCTAGAGAGAAATAGGGATCAAAATAAGGATAGATTTTCATCCAGGAAATATTAGGATATACTTGTGCTGATGGGAATAATCCAATTCACTGGTGATGCTAAGGAAAGACAGATTCTCTGTAGGTGTCAAGTCCTCCTCCACGCAAGAGAATGTGGGATCCTATCCAAGAAAAGAGGTGCAGGCCATCAGTATGTGAAGGGACAGCTCACCCCCACAACTGGAGGGACAGAGGAGGGTTTCTGTGTGAGTGCAGCTGGGGAAGTAGGTTTGGTTGTGGGAAGATAAAGTAGCTCTGCTTTATGTTCTCAAGTGAGAATCAAGGTCATCAACTGAGAGTGAGGAGCGGTAATTGGAAATTTGGGTAATGGGGAAGGCAGATAATAAAATAGCTAGCCCTGAATGTGGGAGCGTGAGTTGATTAGGGCAATGTGGGAGAATGGTGAAACACACTTGAGATTTATGGTTACAGATGAAATGATAACTGTATGTCTTTATCCAGATTCATTAAATAGCTTGGGGATAAGAACAGAGAAGACAGAGAGCTAGGTCCAACCAGCTATAAGGAATGACATGTGAGTTTGATGAAAGAGAGCAGCAAAGGGTTGAGTTGTTAAAAAAAAAAAAAAAAAAAAAAAAAAAAAAAAAAAAAAAAAAAAGGACTGATAGGGATGATGGGCCGTGAACTCTAAGCAGGTAAGGAGGAGAGCCAGAAAATGATAGAAATACCACTTACTAGCATGTGGCACTTCTATGCCTTGTGCCAAGAGGAGAAAAGAAGTGTGCCCAACTTAACCAACAGTCAAGAGCTTTATCTGTGTCATACACTTTTAGATCACTTCTCAACTCATCTTTACAACAGGCCCAGAAGGTCAGGGGGAATTAACTCCACCTGAGACTCAGCACAAACCATTTACCCAAAGCCTCCTGTCTCCAAGCCTAAGCCCCATTTTCCACCTCAACGGCCGTCTTAGTACCACAGGGAAGCGTCAACTGCAATTTATGGAGCACTGATGGATAAACTTTTTGATTTCCAATCTTAGGGCAAATATTCAACCGCTTATTTTGTCATTATGAAGAGAATATAGAGAATTTACTTACATCTTTGATGGTTGAAATTCTTGTATGCCTTACAATTATCTACCATGCTGAACGTGAGAGCAAACCAAGCAGCCACCTTAGGAGTTTGGGAACATGTAAATAGTATTTTTTAATGTTTCTAGATCTCTGTGAAAATGTAACAAGTGAACTGAAATTTAGAGGATTAAATAATTCATCTAAGTATACTGAACTAAAAAGTGGCAGAGCAAGGACCTTAAACCAGCTCTGAACAAGCTGGAGAGGTCCAAATTCCATAGGGTTTGTATTACATGCACTGCCTCCGATGGGCATGAGAAGCAGAAGCAGCCTAGGATAGAGGCTCCCTCACCGAGCCTGCAAATAATACAGGCAAAGGGGGCTTAGGGATATATTAGAGGAAGCATTGACCCTCTTGGGTATGAACTTAATGCATAAGCAAACTGAGCTAGAACTTGCTCCTTGGGCATATAAAATTTCCAAATGCATATTTTTATTGTGAGTTTTTTTTTTTGTCCTTTTTATGACTGAAAAGTTTGTCATGTGACTTTTTTTCTGTACTCTGGTGAAAAATGCCTACAAAATATAAAAGGAGCTCTGGGCCTCCTTCATGGATAAAGGGTGGATGAAGTTGGGGGACTTTCTCTCGCTGCAGTGGCTAATTGAGTATTCAGCCCCAAAGCTGTGAGCATGGCCATTAAAAGGCAAGGAGCTGGGCCAGAGGAAAAGAAAAATAGTGGGAGAAGGCTAAGGGGTTCGGATGGATGAGCCAGTTTAGGAATTACAAAGATCTCTGATATTCCTATAAGCAGGTAGCCTCATTCCTCCACATTGGTCAAAGGAGAGAACAAAGGCGACAGCACTGTACTGGTCAACATGACCTTCTAAGTATATAAAAAGAGGGTTTTTTGTTTTGTTTTGTTTTTAAAGAGCCATATACTATATACATCAAGGGTTATCTCAGATTGTCTGGGGCTTTCTCAGTTTTAACACTGAGATTCTTGCATCCCAGAAAGCCCCTCCATCCTAAGCAAACAGGGTTGGTTGGTCGCCCTGTGACGCATACCAGATAAACAGAGACTACTTATTTCAAATATGCTTGCTTCTAGTCCCACACACATAACACCAGACCACACATTTTCCACATACATGTCAAGTCATAGATTTTTCCATTTTTGTATAGAAGATATGGCAACCCTGGTACATCCAGGAAACCCAGAAAATTTTCTCCCAT
Source organism: Chlorocebus sabaeus (assembly GCF_047675955.1). Classification (NCBI taxonomy): domain Eukaryota; kingdom Metazoa; phylum Chordata; class Mammalia; order Primates; family Cercopithecidae; genus Chlorocebus; species Chlorocebus sabaeus. The sequence goes on from NC_132919.1 coordinate 46,540,418, forward strand.
TTCTAATTATCCAAGAAAGAATTAAGACCTTGATAACAGAAAATAGCTTACTACCTTATTCTCTTTCCTTTGTGTTCTAAGAATTCTCTGCCTGCCAGAATATTTTGGAGCTCTCTTCTCTTGTTCTTGAAAGTGTAGTTTTTGACATAATGTAGATGGGGTACAAGTGTTGGCTAATTAAGTTTTGACACATCGCCATATTCTGTGAGGTGGCTACAGCATCCTTCATGTAGGAGGGGAAAAAATTAGAAAGAGTATAATCAGGTTTGCATTACTTCTAACATAGGCACCCTGATGCCATCTGTTACCCTCAGCAGAGGATGCTTCAGGTTGGGAGTTAATGCTTTACTATGAACACCGTGGATATGATTGCAGTTTTCTCTCCATTAGTGTTTGCCTGGCTCATTGGGCAAAGAGGAACAGTCCAACATTACACTCCATATATAAACTGAGAATAGGAAGATTAGCATCTACTATATGCAGGGCTGTAAAGGAGGAAGCAGCAGTGTGGTAAGAAATAGCCTATCAGATTATTACAATAAAGAATATAAGCAATATTAAGTAAGCCACTTCCAATCAGCACCTGCAAACTCTCCTTTGAATAGCCAAGCCTTGGAGGAAATACAAAACTTCTCATGTTCTAGTAGAGGGCTGCAAAGAAACTCACCCTTGAATCAAAAGGATAGATCACATGCTTCTTACACCACTAACTATCCTTTGCCATATTTATCACTTCTGATTTAATGTAGGTCTATATAATCATTTGGTCAATCTTAAATTTCCCACTAGATGATAATCCTTGAGGATAAATATGTTGTGTCTATATTAACTGTGCATCCCCAGAATTCAACGCAAAGCATGGCAACAAGAAGGCAATTTTTATTTGTTGAATGAATGAGTTAATGAATGATGAGCAACGTGTCCCTTCTCTGAGAGCCCACGACACTTCATTATGTTTCCTTCACATTACTGATTCTATTGTGTTATACTTCTAGATTTAATTAACTGCTTCCCCACTATAAGCTACCTGAAGACAAGCATCACTGAATGCCCAGCACTTTCATAGTTCTCTAGATGCGATCAATGAGTGTTGCATGAATGGCAGAGTAAAAGGTGGGATACAACTGATATTCCTTTGATTTTGCTGAGAGTTGTAGTCAACTGAATTTACAGCAGACATTACACAGAACCTTCATCCATAAATATCTTAGATAGCTGATATATTGATAGGCTTGTCTTTCCTGCCAAGAGGAATCAGGGCTCACAGATAAGCTGTTGTCATGGAAGAAAGCACTGAGTTAAGAGTTAAGATTGTGTTCTGTGTTCAGGTTTTTACTAGCTTATTGTGTGGCCTTGGCAGGTAACTATGCTCACTGTCCCTCATTTTCTGTAACATGGGCATTGGCAATGCCTGGTGTCCTAGTCTCCCAGGGCTCTTGTAAGGCACAAATGGGGAAAAAAAAAAAAAGATAAAAATAAATTTACTGAGAAAAGCATACGTCATCATGACACCTGAGGTGACATTTCTTTACGTTTCATCAGAGACACCTTTCCCTTTCTGAGCAATCTGTAACCATGTTTCTCTTTTAGTGAATTCTGTAGTGGTGCCTCCAAGAGAGAATGGTAGGAAATACATTTTTACCTGATGAATAGCAAAATCTAACCTAGGTTTCCTCGAGGCCCCAAAAGATCCTTTGAGAAAAAACATTGCCTAGTCATCTCCAGAAAAGAAATTGCACATCGTCTGTTTATTTTAAATACATTTTCTTGTATTTTCCCATTGTAACAAGGGTTTATAAGAGAAAAATAAGGTGGAAAAGAAGAAAGGAAAAACTACACATAGTTTTACCTTTGAGAACCAACAACTATTAATATTATACTGTATTTCTGTCCAGGTTTTTCAGTAAGTTTTTCCCTTATAAAAGATAATATTTTATGTCTTGCTTTTTCCATTTCTCCACTTTATTTTAAACTCTTGGTAACATTATCTTGTACTAACTTTATAACTTAGCTTTGTAAGATTGTTCTGAGGACAAAATGAGAGGGTGAATCTGTTCCTAATGATACCTAATGAGGAATCAATAAATGTTAGCTGCTGCTATCATCAACAACAACATTGTCATCATTATTAAAATTACCATGGTGTACCTAATGTTTTCTTTTGAGACGGACTCTTACTCTGTCACCCAGACTAGAGTGCAGTGGCACAATCTCAGCTCACTGCAACCTCCGCCTCCTGGGTTCAAGCAACTCTCATGCCTCAGCCTCCTGAGTAGGTAGGACTACAGACATGCACCACCATACCCAGCTAATTTTTGTATTTTTAGTAGAAACAGGGTTTCACCATGTTGGCCAGGCTGGTCTCGAACTCCTGATTTCAGATGATCTGTCCACCTCAGCCTCCCAAAGTGCTGGGACCTGATGTTTTCTTGTGTTAGACATGTAGTGTTTCTGAAGTTCAGATATTAGAAATAAAACCTGCTACTCTTCTAACTCCTTTTTAAATGAAATGTTTAAGGAATTATTTCACTGTTGCCTTGTCATAATCAAACCCTCTCAAAATGCAAGGAACATAAAAAATTGTAAAATTACATAACATTAATAATGTTTCCGCCTTTAGCCTTCCTACACTGGACTCACAAGTAATGTACATGAGTGATATAGCTAGGATATTAGGAACGCCCGTGAGAACTTATCAAGTTCCTGGTGCTCATATTCATAGCTCTATTTGCCAGCATGTGTAGCTTAGAGCATTTAACTTGTCAGTAGACTGTTGCCTTCTTGTCATCATCACTAAATAGAAGCAATACTCCATAGAAGCTGACTCTAACCTGGACCCTTTTGCACATACAGAACTATATCTAGATGATTTCTGCCTCCTGGGTCCTGTCCTGCAGGACTAGAATGGGCCCATAGGAGAGGATTTGAAGGCCTGGACTAAAGAAGAAAGGGTATTCATAGAGGCAGCACACCAATGATTAAGCACTGGGGCTCTGGATTCAAATCCCATTCTGTTATTTTTTTAGCTGTGTGATCTTGAGTAAGTCACTTACCCTTTCAGAGATTCATTTGTTAACATATGTAATGGGGATAATAATAATAGTACTTCCCTCACTGGGAAGGATTGTGGGGACTTGTAGCCATATGTGAAGTGCTTAGCGCAGTGCCTGCTGAAGAGATGCACCCAAGAAGTTTTAGTGCCTATTGTTGTCATTGTCAGTATCGTTTATTTTCCTCCTCCTTCCCTGCCTCTTCCACATCCTCCTTCTCAAAGTGACCTGAAGTAGGGTTTCTGAGACAGAACATCAATTATAATCAAGAGGAAGAGCTAAAATTATAGCCTGGAAAGTGATACCAAGTAAAATTTTAAGGGTAAAATAAGATGAATAAATAAGAACAGGAGTAAAAAAAAATATCTGCCATAGAAGACAAAGAGGAGGTTAGATTAGGGAAAGAATTTTAGACCAAGTTTATGAAAAGTGTGGGAAGTTTACATCAAAGATGGTTTCATCTGGCTCTTCTTTGGCCTCTGCCCAAATGATCCACTATTCACTGGGGACTGTTCATTTTTGACTTAAAAATAGATGAGAGAGAGAGATCAGTCTTAGAATTGGCAAAATGCAAAGTATTACACCTAACATAAGTAGACAGTGATATCATTGCATGATTCATATAAGTGAGGGCTAATTTTATCTTAGATTTATATTCTTTTTACTTTCATGCATGATCCAGCCAGGTGTATCATATGCAGAATATCACAGTATAATATAGAATATATATGAGCTATCAAGTGGAGACATGTGACATGATGGGCCGAGACAGCAATATGAAGCACTAAAGAAAAACTCACCAATAGTATCTCCTTTTTTTTTAATTTTTAGATAAGGAACATAAAATTTTTAGATAAGGAACATAAACTGTAGTCTGGGTTTCTCTCTGTATGTTAGACCCATACAGCCTATATCTTTTTCAACCATATAGCAAGCCAATTTGATTTTAACTAGAGTTACTTAGAAAAAAATACATTTAAAAATCCCTTGCATTCCATTAAGTACAGACTTTAAAAATATTTATTAAGGCAGGGCACAATGGCTCACACCTGTATTCCCAGCACTTTGGGAGGCCGAGGTGGGCTGATCACTTGAGGTCAGGGATTCAAGACCAGTCCAGTAAACATGGCAAAACCCTGTCTGTATTAAGCAAAAATTAGCTGGGCGTGGTGGCCTGCACTTGTGGTCCCAGTTGCTCAGGAGGCTGAGGCAGGAGAATCACTTGAACCTGGGAGACAGAGGTTGCAGTAAGCCAAGATTTCACGCCACCGCACTCCAACTTGAGTGATAGAGTGAGACCCTGTTCAAACAAACAAAGAAGCAGAAGAACCCTTATTAAGCAGGTTCAAAATCAATTAAGATTCAAATAGATGGATAAAGTCCCCATCATAGTCAGAAGAAGGAAATCACATTTTGCTAAGAACACAGTCTAGGCTTGATTTCATGAGAATGATTTGCCATATGAGAATGTCAATACTTCCTCCTGTATACCTCCAGGAATCCATCCACTTCTCTGTGTACTCCCAACTCCATCCTAATCCAGATCATCCTCCCTTTCCAGGGCAACTTAATAATCTTCTCATTGATATGGTCCCCCTTTATGTTCCAATTCATATTCCATTCTCTTTATCCAGAGGTTTTGAAATTAGAATCTCATCACCTCCACATTGGCACTGTTTAAAGCCTTTCAGAAGTTTTTCAAGTGTTCATCTGATCTCAGAAGCTAAGCAGGGTCAGTCGTGGTTAGTACTTGGATGGGAGAACTTTTCCAAGTGTTTACGATAAAGACAAAATTCCTCACCATAACCTCAGAATAAACTCTCATTGAACCTTTTCCTATTCCTTTGTAGTAGTTATGACCATTATAATTTTACTTTCACTTGTGTAATGATTTAAATTCTACCTGCCTTCTCCACTGTACCACAAGCTCCACTGGGGCAGAAACCACATAATTTTACCCAGCACACTACTTAGCAAATAGCAACTGTGAAAATGAAAATATATTCAATGAATGCCATTTTGCCCTCACTTGCCATTGAATCTGGGCAAGGGACACCAGAAGTAAATACTTATAATTAGGAAGCTGGGTTCCGAATTTTTGAACTCCGAATTTTTCCTCTATTGCCAAACTACATGGCCACACATTTGATGCTTTCTGTGACTTTTTCTGCTAGTGTGGAAGAATGGAGAAGACATGGCCTTGATTTAAATCTCAACTTTGTACTTAATAACTCTGAGACTTAAAGAAATTTCTGAACCTCTCACTCTTAGTCCATTTGGGGTCCTGGACCCAGGGACTTGTGAACAACAGCCACTGATTTCTCACAGTGCTGGAGGCTGGAAGTCTGAGATGAGGGTGCCAGCATGGTCAGGTTCAGGTGAGGGCCCCCTTTTGGGTTGCAGACTCCCAATTCCTTGTATCCTTATTTGGCAGAAAGAGAGCAAGAGAGCTCTCTGGGGTCTCTTTTATAGGGGCATTAATCCCATTTATAAAGGGATTTATCCTCATGGCCTAATTGCTCCCAAAGGCTCCACCACCTAATACTGCCACATTGAGGGTTAGAATTTCAACATGTGAATTCCGGGGGAACACAAACATTCGGTCCATTGTACACACTAAGCCACAATTTTGTCACCTATATGAAGCAAGGAGGCTATGAAGATTAAATAAAATAATACTAGCGAAGCACTTAACAAAATGCCTAGCAAATAATAAGCACCCACGAAAGGTGAAAGGGTAGCAATTATTTCTGTTATAGTATTACAATAATTACTATCACTAATACTTCTGTTATTTTTAATATTACTCTGTCCAGAACTTTGTGATCTGATTACAAAAGGTCTTATGACTACTAAAAGTATAAGCTCTTAGAGGATGACTTAAAGTGTTTTTCACCATGATAAAGGTGGCAGTGCTATAAATGGTTCCAATAGTTTCAAGGATGTGGTAAATGTCTGGGGAGTGGGGCGCGGGTTGGGATTCCAAATTTTTGAAATGTTTCTACTTACTTAGATTTGGAAATACTCATGACATCAGTTTTATCCCCTCTTATGGTATAAACAAACAAGGCTATTCTTAGTAACTAAAGGTGATAGGGGCAGGAGCAGGGGGTGATAGTATTTCCTTATTTGGGTGATAATTGCTCACAGTTTATTCAACATTATTATTAAATTAGTATTGAAAAGCTAATTTCGTGCTTCATGAAGTGGCAAATTCAATTCATATGCTAGGAAGGCAAAAGAACAAATATGACATTGACCTGGATAATTATGTCCCACCCTAAAACAAGGCAAGGTAAACCTTTCACATGACTTTGGAATGAATGACCTTTTCCTTACCATCTTCTTACTAAGTAAGGACAGGACATCATAATGGAAGTCCCTTTGTTAGAATTTATTGGCCTGATCTTTTTCTAAGTAACAAATTGTTGCATTTTGTTTGTCCTGCTCAGGAACAGATTTGTCACTTGCTAACATGAAATGAATTATTTCCCCATATTATGTATGAATGAGGTCGAAACAGTCTCTGCATCCCCAAAGTGTCATCATACTCTTTATCCAGTCAGGGCTTTGGTTTACAAAGAGCTTCAATCTTTGAGGGAGGAGTCTGTGAAAGAAAGCCTTGCTTCATCTCAATCTCCCTCACCAAGCAATCATTTCTTCAATTTTCACTTTGTACAAGTGGGTAGCAATGTTTTTTTTTAATGAGGCTGCTATGTTTCTGTCTGAAGAACTAAACTCAGACTCTCTGATGTTTTCTCAAAAAAAGAAGGAGTTTTTCTTCCTTGGGACTAATCTGATAAGGGAGTGGTTAGTTTAAGAAGTACCCTTACAAATTTATCATGGTGTTTATTGTGGATAGAGTTGTTGAGGTTACTTGCATCGGTGCTTTATATGAAGCCCAAGGAGAAATTTTGGTTAGACCAGAGTACCTAGAAAAATGGTATCACTGGAGACAATGGCCACTGTTTTGCGAGGTTATTATGGTTTCTGGGATCATTATACTGGATATGTTTTCCTTCTTGCTTTGACCACTGGAATGCTCAGTACTAGATTTATGACTCAACCCTATTAAATCCCTGAATTTCTGTGAACTCATGTACCCCCAGTGTCCTCTTATTATCCTAACCTTATCTTGCTTTTACCGTCATCAATTTGTCTATTTTTGTTAATTGTAAAAGTAATGTTACAAGTTCAAGACTAAATACCATAGTATCAAGTTAAGTCCCAAGGATCACTATCTAGGGAAGTTCATTGTTGACAATTCAGCATTGTATATCCTTTTAGACATTTCCCTAAACATAGTCAAATACCTAACATATGTACATATATACATACCTACATGTGTATGCATAAACAGGTGCATGTGTGTGCACATGCTTTTCTTTACTTAGCAATATATGGACATTCTTCCACGGCAGTACATAAAGTTCTACTACATTTTTTTAAAATTGTTTAGTATTCCATGGTATGGCAGATCTTTATTTTGTCTAGCCATTCTGTTGTCAAAATTGAAATCAACTTTTCTCTCTTCAAATAATCATGCACTGAGTATCTTGCAGTATACATTCCTAGAAGTAGTCTATATAGAAGAATCTATATTTTAAAATTTCTAAGGGGTGCTCCTAAATTACCTTACATGAGACTGAACCAATGTAAACACTAACCAATAAGGTATAAAAATGCTTGTCACTTGAGGTCAGGAGTTTGAGAACAGCCTGGGCAACATGGCAAAACTCCATCCCCACTAAAAATACAAAAATTTGCTGGGTGTGGTGGTACTCACCTGTAGTCCCAGTTACTTGGGAGACTGAGGCACAAGAATTGCCTGAACCCAGGAGGCAGAGGTTGCAGTGAGCTGAGATCATGCCACTGCACACCAGCCTGGGTGACAGAGCGAGAATTTGTCTCAAAAAAAGAAAAAAAAGAATGTTTCTTTCTATACACTCTACTAAAATTTTAAAAATGTTTTCCAATCTTTTTGACAAAAAATGCATCTTGTTTTAATTTCCATTTCTCTCATCACCAACATGAACATTTGTTGCTATGTTTGTTAAACGTTTCTATTTCTTCCTGGATCAGTTTCTAGTTTATATCATTTACCCATTTCTCTACTGACCTGTTAGATTTTTCTCCTTAATTTGTAGATTCTCTTTGTATGTTATTGGTGCTAAGCATTTATTAAATAGACTGTAACAGTTTTTTCTCTTTTATATTTTATTCAGTTTATGACTATTGCCACATAAAATGTTTAATTTTTTTGCTTTCCAAACTGCTGTTCTTTATGACATTTATGTCTCAACTTTATATCCTATTCTTAATTTTTCTCATCTCTAAGGAGTCTGGATTGTCACTTTTGACATTCTCTTTACCTAAAATGTTATGTATGTGAGTGCTTAAAAATGTCCAAGAATTTTGATTTTCCTATTTTTTTTTTTACTTTTCTATTATAACTTTGCTTTTACGTCCAATTTTATTGCAGAGAATGTGACTTGTAGGATATGAATCTTTGCATATTTACTGAGATTATCTTTGTGGTCAACTGTAGGATCAATTTTTGTAAGTATTTTATAGGCATATAAAAGGAATGTACAATCTCAGTATGTCTGGAACAAAATTCAATGTTTCCCTTTCTTTAATTCCTTTCTTTCTTCCTTCCTTCTTCCTTCCCTTCATTTCCCCTTTTTCTCTCTCATTCTTTCTGGATTGTTAATTATGTTATTGAAATTCTCCATATCCGGGGGCGGAGCAAGATGGCCGAATAGGAACAGCTCCAGTCTCCAACTCCCAGCGCGAGCGACACAGAAGACCGGCGATTTCTGCATTTTCAACTGAGGTACTGGGTTCATCTCACTGGGGAGTGCCAGACGATCGGTGCTGGTCAGCTGCTGCAGCCCGACCAGCGAGAGCTGAAGCAGGGCGAGGCATTGCCTCACCTGGAAAGCGCAAGGGGGAAGGGAATCCCTTTTCCTAGCCAGGGGAACTGAGACACACAACACCTGGAAAATCGGGTAACTCCCACCCCAATACTGCGCTTTAAGCAGACAGGCACACCAGGAGATCATATCCCACACCTGGCCGGGAGTGTCCCACACCCACGGAGCCTCCCTCATTGCTAGCACAGCAGTCTGTGATCTACCGGCAAGGCAGCAGCGAGGCTGGGGGAGGGGCGCCCGCCATTGCTGAGGCTTAAGTAGGTAAACAAAGCTGCTGGGAAGCTCGAACTGGGTGGAGCTCACAGCAGCTCAAGGAAACCTGCCTGTCTCTGTAGACTCCACCTCTGGGGACAGGGCACAGTAAATAATAACAAACGCAGCAGCTCTGCAGACGCAAACGACTCTGTCTGACAGCTTTGAAGAGAGCAGTGGATCTCCCAACACGGAGGTTGAGATCTGAGAAGGGACAGACTCCCTGCTCAAGTGGGTCCCTGACCCCTGAGTAGCCTAACTGGGAGACATCCCCCACTAGGGGCAGTCTGACACACCACACCTCACAGGGTGGAGTACACCCCTGAGAGGAAGATTCCAAAGCAAGAATCAGACAGGTACACTCGCTGTTCAGAAATATTCTATCTTCTGCAGCCTCTGCTGCTGATACCCAGGCAAAAAGGGTCTGGAGTGGACCTCAAGCAATCTCCTACAGCTACAACCTACAGCTGAGGATCCTGACTGTTAGAAGGAAAGCTATCAAACAGGAAGGACACCTACACCAAAACCCCATCAGTACATCACCATCATCAAAGACCAGAGGCAGATAAAACCACAAAGATGGGGAAAAAGCAGGGCAGAAAAGCTGGAAATTCAAAAAATAAGAGCGCATCTCCCCCGGCAAAGGAGCGCAGCTCATCGCCAGCAACGGATCAAAGCTGGACGGAGAATGACTTCGACGAGATGAGAGAAGAAGGCTTCAGTCCATCAAATTTCTCAGAGCTAAAGGAGGAATTACGTACCCAGCGCAAAGAAACTAAAAATCTTGAAAAAAAAGTGGAAGAATTGATGGCTAGAGTAATTAATGCAGAGAAGCTCACAAACGAAATGAAAGAGACGAAAACCATGGCACGAGAAATACGTGACAAATGCACAAGCTTCAGTAACCGTCTCGATCAACTGGAAGAAAGAATGTCAGCGATGGAGGATCAAATGAATGAAATGAAGCGAGAAGAGAAACCAAAAGAAAAAAGAAGAAAAAGAAATGAACAAAGCCTGCAAGAAGTATGGGATTATGTAAAAAGACCAAATCTATGTCTGATTGGGGTGCCTGAAAGTGAGGGGGAAAATGGAACCAAGTTGGAAAACACTCTTCAGGATATCATCCAGGAGAACTTCCCCAACCTAGTAGGGCAGGCCAACATTCAAATCCAGGAAATACAGAGAACACCACAAAGATACTCCTCGAGAAGAGCAACTCCAAGACACATAATTGCCAGATTCACCAAAGTTGAAATGAAGGAAAAAATCTTAAGGGCAGCCAGAGAGAAAGGTCGGGTTACTCACAAAGGGAAGCCCATCAGACTAACAGCAGATCTCTCGGCAGAAACTCTTCAAGCCAGAAGAGAGTGGGGGCCAATATTCAACATTCTTAAAGAAAAGAATTTTAAACCCAGAATTTTATATCCAGCCAAACTAAGTTTCATAAGTGAAGGAGAAATAAAATCCTTTACAGATAAGCAAATGCTTAGAGATTTTGTCACCACTAGGCCTGCCTTACAAGAGACCCTGAAGGAAGCACTAAACATGGAAAGGAACAACCGGTACCAGCCATTGCAAAAACATGCCAAAATGTAAAGACCATCAAGGCTAGGAAGAAACTGCATCAACTAACGAGCAAAATAACCAGTTAATATCATAATGGCAGGATCAAGTTCACACATAACAATCTTAACCTTAAATGTAAATGGACTAAATGCTCCAATTAAAAGACACAGACTGGCAAACTGGATAAAGAGTCAAGATCCATCAGTCTGCTGTATTCAGGAGACCCATCTCACACGCAGAGACATACATAGGCTCAAAATAAAGGGATGGAGGAAGATTTACCAAGCAAATGGAGAACAAAAAAAAGCGGGGGTTGCAATACTAGTCTCTGATAAAACAGACTTTAAACCATCAAAGATCAAAAGAGACAAAGAAGGCCATTACATAATGGTAAAGGGATCAATTCAGCAGGAAGAGCTAACTATCCTAAATATATATGCACCCAATACAGGAGCACCCAGATTCATAAAGCAAGTCCTTAGAGACTTACAAAGAGACTTAGACTCCCATACAATAATAATGGGAGACTTCAACACTCCACTGTCAACATTAGACAGATCAACGAGACAGAAAGTTAACAAGGATATCCAGGAATTGAACTCATCTCTGCAGCAAGCAGACCTAATAGACATCTATAGAACTCTCCACCCCAAATCAACAGAATATACATTCTTCTCAGCACCACATCGTACTTACTCCAAAATTGACCACGTAATTGGAAGTAAAGCACTCCTCAGCAAATGTACAAGAACAGAAATTATAACAAACTGTCTCTCAGACCACAGTGCAATCAAATTAGAACTCAGGACTAAGAAACTCAATCAAAACCGCTCAACTACATGGAAACTGAACAACCTGCTCCTGAATGACTACTGGGTACATAACGAAATGAAGGCAGAAATAAAGATGTTCTTTGAAACCAATGAGAACAAAGATACAACATACCAGAATCTCTGGGACACATTTAAAGCAGTGTGTAGAGGGAAATTTATAGCACTAAATGCCCACAAGAGAAAGCAGGAAAGATCTAAAATTGACACTCTAACATCGCAATTAAAAGAACTAGAGAAGCAAGAGCAAACACATTCGAAAGCTAGCAGAAGGCAAGAAATAACTAAGATCAGAGCAGAACTGAAGGAGATAGAGACACAAAAAACCCTCCAAAAAATCAATGAATCCAGGAGTTGGTTTTTTGAAAAGATCAACAAAATTGACAGACCACTAGCAAGACTAATAAAGAAGAAAAGAGAGAAGAATCAAATCGACGCAATTAAAAATGATAAAGGGGATATCACCACCGACCCCACAGAAATACAAACTACCATCAGAGAATACTATAAACACCTCTACGCAAATAAACTGGAAAATCTAGAAGAAATGGATAATTTCCTGGACACTTACACTCTTCCAAGACTAAACCAGGAAGAAGTTGAATCCCTGAATAGACCAATAGTAGGCTCTGAAATTGAGGCAATAATTAATAGCCTACCAACCAAAAAAAGTCCAGGACCAGATGGATTCACAGCTGAATTCTACCAGAGGTACAAGGAGGAGCTGGTACCATTCCTTCTGAAACTATTCCAATCAATAGAAAAAGAGGGAATCCTCCCTAACTCATTTTATGAGGCCAACATCATCCTGATACCAAAGCCTGGCAGAGACACAACAAAAAAAGAGAATTTTAGACCAATATCCCTGATGAACATCGATGCAAAAATCCTCAATAAAATACTGGCAAACCGGATTCAGCAGCACATCAAAAAGCTTATCCACCATGATCAAGTGGGCTTCATCCCTGGGATGCAAGGCTGGTTCAACATTCGCAAATCAATAAACATAATCCAGCATATAAACAGAACCAAAGACAAGAACCACATCATTATCTCAATAGATGCAGAAAAGGCTTTTGACAAAATTCAACAGCCCTTCATGCTAAAAACGCTCAATAAATTCGGTATTGATGGAACGTACCTCAAAATCATAAGAGCTATTTATGACAAACCCACAGCCAATATCATACTGAATGGGCAAAAACTGGAAAAATTCCCTTTGAAAACTGGCACAAGACAGGGATGCCCTCTCTCACCACTCCTATTCAACATAGTGTTGGAAGTTCTGGCTAGGGCAATCAGGCAAGAGAAAGAAATCAAGGGGATTCAGTTAGGAAAAGAAGAAGTCAAATTGTCCCTGTTTGCAGACGACATGATTGTATATTTAGAAAACCCCATTGTCTCAGCCCAAAATCTCCTTAAGCTGATCAGCAACTTCAGCAAAGTCTCAGGATACAAAATTAATGTGCAAAAATCACAAGCATTCTTATACACCAGTGACAGTCAAACAGAGAGCCAAATCAGGAATGAACTTCCATTCACAATTGCTTCAAAGAGAATAAAATACCTAGGAATCCAACTTACAAGGGATGTAAAGGACCTCTTCAAGGAGAACTACAAACCACTGCTCAGTGAAATCAAAGAGGACACAAACAAATGGAAGAACATACCATGCTCATGGATAGGAAGAATCAATATCGTGAAAATGGCCATACTGCCCAAGGTAATTTATAGATTCAATGCCATCCCCATCAAGCTACCAATGGGCTTCTTCACAGAATTGGAAAAAACTGCTTTAAAGTTCATATGGAACCAAAAAAGAGCCCGCATCTCCAAGACAATCCTAAGTCAAAAGAACAAAGCTGGAGGCATCACGCTACCTGACTTCAAACTATACTACAAGGCTACAGTAACCAAAACAGCATGGTACTGGTACCAAAACAGAGATATAGACCAATGGAACAGAACAGAGTCCTCAGAAATAATACCACACATCTACAGCCATCTGATCTTTGACAAACCTGAGAGAAACGAGAAATGGGGAAAGGATTCCCTATTTAATAAATGGTGCTGGGAAAACTGGCTAGCCATAAGTAGAAAGCTGAAACTGGATCCTTTCCTTACTCCTTATACGAAAATTAATTCAAGATGGATTAGAGACTTAAATGTTAGACCTAATACCATAAAAATCCTAGAGGAAAACCTAGGTAGTACCATTCAGGACATAGGCATGGGCAAAGACTTCATGTCTAAAACACCAAAAGCAACGGCAGCAAAAGCCAAAATTGACAAATGGGATCTCATCAAACTAAAGAGCTTCTGCACAGCAAAAGAAACTACCATCAGAGTGAGCAGGCAACCTACAGAATGGGAGAAAATTTTTGCAATCTACTCATCTGACAAAGGGCTAATATCCAGAACCTACAAAGAACTCCAACAAATTTACAAGAAAAAAACAAACAACCCCATCCAAAAGTGGGCAAAGGATATGAACAGACATTTCTCAAAAGAAGACATTCATACAGCCAACAGACACATGAAAAAATGCTCATCATCACTGGCCATCAGAGAAATGCAAATCAAAACCACAATGAGATACCATCTCACACCAGTTAGAATGGCGATCATTCAAAAGTCAGGAAACAACAGGTGCTGGAGAGGATGTGGAGAAATAGGAACACTTTTACACTGTTGGTGGGATTGTAAACTAGTTCAACCATTATGGAAAACAGTATGGCGATTCCTCAAGGATCTAGAACTAGATGTACCATATGACCCAGCCATCCCATTACTGGGTATATACCCAAAGGATTATAAATTATGCTGCTATAAGGACACATGCACACGTATGTTTATTGCAGCACTATTCACAATAGCAAAGACTTGGAATCAACCCAAATGTCCATCAGTGACAGATTGGATTAAGAAAATGTGGCACATATACACCATGGAATACTATGCAGCCATAAAAAAGGATGAGTTTGTGTCCTTTGTAGGGACATGGATGCAGCTGGAAACCATCATTCTTAGCAAACTATCACAGGAACAGAAAACCAAACACCGCATGTTCTCACTCGTAGGTGGGAACTGAACAATGAGATCACTTGGACTCGGGAAGGGGAACATCACACACCGGGGCCTATCATGGGGAGGGGGGAGAGGGGAGGGATTGCATTGGGAGTTATACCTGATGTAAATGACGAGTTAATGGGTGCAGCACACCAACATGGCACAAGTATACATATGTAGCAAACCTGCACGTTGTGCACATGTACCCTACAACTTGAAGTTTAATAATAATAAATAAATTAAAAAAAAAAAAAAAAGAAACATTGGGCAATAATTTGACAAAATGTAGAAGGCGGCAAACATAGGCTTGTAACCCAGCAACTCCAGTTTTGGGAATTTGGTCTGTAGAAAAAAAACCACTAACATATAAGAATGAAAACACTAAGATATTTATTTTTGTACATGAAAAATAGCATTGTTTTAGCATTGTTTGTACAGGCAAAGCAACCAAAAAATAAAACAAAACAAAGCCAGCCTGTGAAAACTACCTTAATTTCAATGTTTTGCCACATGTGCATTATGTATTGTCTACCTCTATATTTTTTGCTGAGTCATTTGAAAATATTTCAGGCATCATGACATTTCACCCATAAAGACTGAAGCATATATTTCCTAAAAAGGTTTCTTTCTGATAACATTAGCATATTTATTTATTTGCTTTATATTAATATATACAGAAATAGTTTCAATATTATGACCTGTCAATAAAATAAGCAAATGAAGCTTGAGACTTTTTTAAAGTTCTTTTTATTCATCGGCTATATCCCACTAAGGGTGCACAATTATATTACTCTGCTATAATTCACTGAAAGTAATTCTATTCTTTGTATGGTTATGTTACCTTGAATATAGACATAGGATCACTTGTTTCAGTTTGTTTCCTCAGTAGACTTTTTTGATTATTTTACTCTTTTTCTTCTCTGGGAGCATCTGGTGTGTGTGTGTGTTTGGTGTGTATGTGTGTGTACATACACACATATATAAATAAAATTGACAATTTAAAATTTAAAAAAAAAAAAAAAAAAAAAGAAATTCTCCATATCCTTAATTTAGTATCTACAAAACTTTTCACTCTCCCCATATATATTTTATTAAAATTATTCTTTTATTCTTTTTTCTTTTATGTATTCTCAGTATTATTCATGACTATTATAACATTATAAGAACATATACTTTTATCAATGTGAATTATGCTCTGTTTTGTGTATAATGTTTTCTGTCTTGAGTTCTACTCTGATTATAACTCTTAGGTCGTTGTTGTACTCTCACTGGCTTAATAAATCTTTGTCCTTTTTTTTAAATTTTCAACTTCCTTGTGTGGTTTTGTCATAGGTATTCCTCCTTAAGCAAATATAGTGGTGGTGTTTTGTGTGTTCGTTTGTTTGTTGTTTTTCTCACCCTAGACTGAGAGTTCTTTAAATTAAAAAATTCAGACTAGTGCCCCAACCCTGCCACACCACTGCCACTGCCAGTGCAAGGACATGCAGGAACACTGACACCGCACTCCCACTGGTACCTCTCTTTAGCCAACACGTGTGCCCCATTGATGCTGCTGCAGTTGCTAGCATGTGTGAGTGAGCACAGGTCCCATGGCCACTGCCCCAACAAAACACTTTGACTGGCAGCTCCCCCATTGGAGTATTGTGGCTAGGGAACACCTCAAACCCTCTTGTACAGCAGATTTCTAACCTCAAGGGACTAGAGAACAGAGCTGGGGGGCTGCGTACCAGGCCCCCAGAGTTAGAGCATACAGCCCAGGAGTACTGAGTTGAGCCTTGACCCCCTAAATATTCCAGAAATGAAGCCAGTTGAGTGAGTCCACTTTATACCACAATCAAACACCCACAGGCCTCAAAGGGGGAAAAAAAAGCGATAAAACCCATCCAAAGGGCAGTAACATCAAATATAAAAAGGAACATCATCCCATATAGATAAGAAAAAAACCAGCATAAGAACTCTGGAAACTCAAAAAGCCAAGATGTCTTCTTATCTCCAAACAACTGCACTGGTTCTCCAGCAACGGTTTTTAACCAGGCTGAAATGGCTGAAATGACAGACATAAAATTCAGAATATAGATAGGAATAAAGATCGTTGAGATACAGGAGAAAGTTGAGACCCAATCCAAGGAATCTAAGGAATATAATAAAATGATACAGGAGCTGAAAGACAAAATGAACATTTTAGGAAATAATCAAATTGATGTGATAGAGCTGAAAAATGACTTCAAGAATTTTATAATGCAATTGCAAGTATTAACAGCAGAATTGACCAAGCTGAGGAAAGAATTGCAGAGCTTGAACACTGCTTTTCCAAAATAACTTAGACAAAAATAAAGAAAAAAATAAACAAAACCACCAAGAAATATAGGATTATGTAAAGAAATAAAATCTACTACTCTACTACTCACTGGCATCCCTGAAAGAGAGAGAAAGCAAGGAATTTGGAAAATATACTTGAAGATATGGTTCATGAAAATTTCTGCTACCTCGTTAGGCCAACATTCAAATTTGAGAAATACAGAGAACCTCTGTGAGATACTATATAAGATGACCATCCCCAAGACAAATAGTCATCTGATTCTCCAAAGTTGAAATGAAAGAAACAAATGTTAAAGTCAGCTAGAGAAAAGGGGCAGGTCACCTACAAAGAGAATCCCATCAGGCTAACAGTGGACCTGTCAGCAAAAACCCTAGCCCTGAAGAGATTGGGGGCCTGTATTCAGCATTCTTAAAGATAAGAAATTCTAACCAAGAATTTAATATCCTGCCAAACTAAGCTTCATAAACAAAGGACACATAAGAATCTTTTTAGACAAGTAAATGCTAAGGGAATTTATTACTTCCAGACGTGCCTTATAAGAGGTCCTTAAGGGAGTGCTAAATATGGAAAGGAAAGACTATTATGGGCCACCACAGAAACACACAAATGTATAGACCATTGACACTATAAAACAACTATACAGTCAAGTCTGCATAACAACTAGCTGCATAACAACTAGTAACACAAAGCCATGATCAAATCTACACATATCAAAATTGAATGTAAATAGGCTAAATGTCCCAATTAAAAGGCACCAAGTGGCAAGTTGGATAAAGAAGTAAAACCAACTATATACTATCTTCAAGAGACCCATCTCACATGCAGTGACACCCATAGGCTCAAAGTAAAGGGATGTAGAAAAATCTACCAAGCAAATGGAAAACAAAGCAGCGGTTGCTATTAATTTCAGACAAAATAGACTTAAACCAACAACAATCAAAAAAAGACAAACAAGGGCATTATATCATGGCTAAGGTTATTCAATTCAACAAAAAGGCTTTACCTGAATATATATGCACCCAACACAGAAGCACCCAGATTCGTAAAACAAGTTCTTAAAGACCCACAAAGAGACTTAGATAACCATACAATAATAGTAGGAGACTTCAACACTCCACTGATAGTATTAGACAGATCACTGAGGCAGAAAACTAACAAATATGTTTGGGAACTGAGAGACCTACAGAACACTCCACCCAGACACAACAGCATAGACATTCTTCTTATCTACACATGGCACTCTAAAATCAACCACACAATTGACCATAAAAAATTCACATCAAATTAAAAATATATATATTACCAACCACACTCTCATACCCCAGTGCAGTCAAATAAGAATTCTAAGAAGATTACATAAAACCATACAATTACATGGAAATTAAACAACCTGCTCCTGAATGAATGACTTTTGTTAAACAACAAAAATCAAGGTAAGAAAAATTCTTTGGAAATTTTCTTTGAACTAATGAGAGCAAAGATACACCATACCAAAATCTCTGGAACACAGCTAAAGCAGTTCCAACTTAAGAAAAAAGTTCATAGTGCTAAATGCCCACATCAAAACATTAGAAAGGTCTCAAATTAACAACCTAACATCTTAACTAGAGGAACAAGAAAAACAAGAGCCAGCCAACCCCAAAGCTAGCAGAAGACAAGAAATAACCAAAATCAGAGCTAAACTAAATAAAATTAAGATGGGAAAACCATACAAAAGATAAATCCAGGAGGTTTTTTTAAAAGAACAAATAAGATTGACTGATAGCTAGACTAATAAAGAAAAAAAAGAAAGAAGATCTAAATAAACACAACCAGAAATGGCAAAAGGGATGTTACTACCACTGACCCCACAGAAATATTTAAAAAGCCTCAGAGACTACTATGAATACATCTATGCGCACATACTAGAAAACCTAGAAGAAATTGATATGTTTCTGGAAATGTACAACCTCCTAAGATTGAACCAGAAAGAAACTGAATACCTAAACAGACCAAGAATGACTTCTGAAATTGAATCAATAATAAAAAGCCTACCAACCAGACAAAGCCCAGGACCAGATAAATTCACAGCCAAATTCTACCAGATGTGTTAAAGAGCTGGCACCATTCCTATTGAAACTTTTCCAAAAAGTTGAGGAGAAGGGACTCGTCTCTAACTCATTCTATGAGGCAAGCATCATTCTGACCAAAAAAACAGGCAGAGACACAACAAAAAAGGAAAACCTCAGGTCACTCTCCTTGAAGAAAATAGATACAAAAATCCTTAATACTGGCAAACCAAACCCAGCAACACATCAAAAAACTAATTCATCATGATAAAGTAGGATTTACCCCTGGGATGCAAGTTTGGTTCAACATAGACAAATCAATAAATGTTATTTATCACATAAGCAGAACTAAAAAACTACATGATCATCTCAATAGATTCAGAAAAGGCTTTCAACAAAATTCAACATGATTTAAAAAAAAAAAAAACCAACAAACTAGGCATTGAGAAAACATATCTTAAAATAATAAGAGCCATCTATGACAAACCCATAGCCAACATCATACTGAAAATGCAAAAGCTGGAAGAATTACCCTTGAGAAGCAGAACAAGACAAGGATGTCCAGTCTCACCACTCCTATTCACCATAGTACTAGAAGTCCCAGCTAGAGCAATCGGGCATGAGAAAGAAATAAAAGACACCCAAATAAGGAAGAGTGTAAGTCAAACTATCTCTGTTTGCAGACAATATGATTCTATATCTAGAAAACCCCATAGACTTTGCCCAAAAGTTCCTAGATCTGATAAACAACTTCAGCAAAGTTTCATGATACAAAATCAATGTACAAAAATCAATAGCATTTCTATACATCAAAAACATCCAAGCTGAGAGTCAAATCTAGTACATGATCTTATTCACAATAGCCACAAAAAAGAACAAAATACCTAGGAATACAGCTAACCAGTGAGGTAAAAGATCTATACAACGAGAATTACAAAACACTTCTCAAGGAAATCAGAGATGACAAAAACAAATGGAAACACATTATATGCTCATGTATAGATGAATCCATCTTGTTAAAATGGCCATACTGCCCAGAGCAATTTATAGATTCAATGCTACTCCTATCAAAGTACCCATGACATTCTTCCCAGAATTAGAAAAACTATTTTAAAATTAATATGTAACCAATAAAGAGCCTGAATATCCAAAGAAATCATAACCAAAAAGAACAAAGCTAGAGGCATTACATTACCTGACTTCAAATTATACTACAAGGCTACAGTAACCAAAACAGCATGGTGCTAGTTCAAAAACAGGCACACAGAACAATGGAACAGAATAGACAGCTCAAAATAAAGCTGCATACCTACAACCATCTGATCTCCTACAAAGTTGAGAAAAACAATGGAGAAAAGGACTCCCTATTCAATAAATGGTATTGGGATAACTGGCTAGCCATATGCAGAAGATTGAAACTGGGCCCCTCGCTTATACCATATACAAAAATCAAATAAACTCAAGATGGATTAAAGAATTAAATGTAAAACCTAAAACCACAAAATTCCTAGAAGATAACCTAGGAAATACCATTCTGACATAGGCTCTGGCAAAGATTTCATGATGAAAACACTAAAAGTAATGGCAACAGCAACAAAATTGACAAGTCAGACATAATTAAACTAAAGGGCTTCTAAAGAGCGAAAGAAACTATCAACAGGGTAAACAGAGAACCTACAGAATAGGAGAAAATATTTGCAAACTATGCATCTGACAAAGGTCTAATTCCCAGCATCTACAAGCAACTTAAACAAATTTACAAAAAAAAAGAATTAAAAACTGGGCAAAGGACATGGACAGACACTTTTCAAATGAAGACATACACATGGCCACCAAGCATATGAAAAAATGCTCAACATCACTAATCATTAGAGAAATGCAAATGAAAACCACAATGAGATACCATATCATATCAGTCAGAATGGCTATTATTAAAAAGTCAAAAAGTAACGTGCTGGGGAGGTTACAGAGAAAAGGGAATGCTTATACATTGCTGGTGGGAGTGTAAATTAGTTCAGCCACTATGGAAACAGTTTGACAGTTTCTCAAAGAACTTAAAACTGAACTACCATTTGACCCAGCAATCCCATTATTGGGTATATACTCAAAGATATATAAACCGTGCTACCATAAAGACACATGCATGCATATTTTCATCACAGCACTGTTCACAATAGCAAAGACATGGAATCAACCTAAATGTCCATCAACATTAGACTGGAGAAAGAAATGTGGTACTTATACACCTTAGTTCGCAGCCATAAAAGGAATGAGATCATGTCCTTTGCAGTAACATGGATAGAGCTGGAACTTATTATCCTCAGTAAACTAATGCAGGCATAGAAAACGAAATACCACATGTTTTCACTGATGAGTGACAGCTAAACATTGAGTACATGTGGACACAAAGAAGGGAACAACACTGAGGCCTCCTTAAGGATAGAGGGTAGAGGGAGGCAGGAAGGTGAGGACTGGAAAACTACCTACCGGGTACTGTGTTTATTACCTAGGTGATTACACAATTTGTACAGCAAACCCCCATGACATTTACCTATATACCAAACCTGCACATGTACCCCTGAACCCAATATAAAAGTTTAGAATAAGTTAATAAAAATATGTTCATATTATTGTGTGCAAATAATACCTTGATGAAGCTGATTTTTTAAAAAAAGAACATGGAACATTGCCTACTTATAGAATAGTTTAGAAAAATTCAACTGATAGTCATTCACTATATTGTCTCATATATTCTTCTTTTGTTTTTTATTCTTTATTTTCTTGTTTTTTATTTACAGTTTACCTCGTAGTAGCTTAAAATTTTCACCTAACATTTTTGTTCTGCTAGTGAACATCCTTAAACTTGTCACAATGAGAAATTGTTTTCATGTCCAAATAAAAATACAGCAGTGTCTACAACAACTTCACTTAAATGAAATACAGGTTGTATCATTGATATTTTAGAACTTCCCTTTATTTCTTCCTTACTACCTCTTTGATATTATTAAAAATTATCTTGAATTTTGGTTCCAGATTGTTAATTTTTTACTTTGTGCCTCTTCTGTTTTATGACTGACTACTTAACAATTCCATTAAATTTCACTGCCATATTTTCAACCATTACTTAGTATTAGCTATAAGTTTTACTGATATCCTTGCACATTTTATTGGTATCTTATGTATTTCTGTTTTTCAACTTTATCTTGCTGAAGCACAACCTGAACTTTTTTGTTGTTGCTTTGTTTTCAGAAAAGGTTATGTGGGTGGTAAGCTTTCTATGTTCTTACATGTCTAAAAATGCCATTCCCTTCTACCCCATACTTTAATGATAGGACTTGAGCTTGAAAATATACTTCTTTAGCTTTTTACAGGCACTGGTCCATTGTTTTCCTGTTTTCTGTATTGTAAATGAGAAGTTTGATGCTAGCAATTAATGTAGTGGTCTTCAGAAACCCATGTTTCTGAACTTGACTTTTAATTCCATTTCTACCACTTACTAACTGTAGAACTGCATAACCTCAGGGATCCTCTTTTTCCATATCCACATACAAATAGATAAGAGTGTGGTATAGGGTGCTAGTGTGGTGAAGATTAAAGTAAAATACTTAGCTCAAACAAATAATGGGCTCAGAGATGAGAATAATAATTCATTTATACCAACCTTACATTTTTTTATGGGAGCTTGTAAGATTTGTCTTTATCCTTAGGGATTCCATTTTTTTACAATTTTGCCATAAGGGACTCAGCTGGCCTTTTCTTCTCTGAAAACCCAAGTCCCCTTCCAGCTTCAAGTCAGTCTTTCTATTATTTATTTGATTGCATCATACCCTCCATCTATATCTCTTTCTTTCCTTGTGATTTCTCACTACAGAGTTATTGGGTCTATTGAGTCTGTTCTCCATGTGTATTAGTTTCCTATTGCTGCTGGAACAAAGTACCACAAACTTGGTGACTAAAAACAACACAAATTCATTATTTTAATTTTTTAAAGGTCAGAATCTGAAATGGATTTCATTGGGCTAAAATCAAGATATCAACAGGGTGGCATTCCTTTGGAGGAATAAAATTCCTTATTTACATTTATGAATCAGGATCTAAGAAAATAGAATTGGTTCCTGAAATGTAATCCTCCTTTCACGAAAAAATTATTGTGTCTCCAACAATGGGTGTAAATTCTTAAGACAGAAGCCCTGGTTCCTTTCAAGGGTTGGGGCACTGGGAAGTCTTTTCTTTAGTAGATATGAGAATTTATCCTTTAGTAGCCCATTATGGTAATCAAAGTTCCTTGGGAGTTCAGTGCTGCAATTTTTTTTTATGCTAGTGCCCACTCTGGGACCCTCTCACAGATGATACACCAGTTTATTCAGGGAGCTATTCTTTCAGCTTTGCTTGGGGGACAAATGCGGTGTCAGCCTTTTGAATGGACCAGCTCTTTCAGGTCTCTTTATTCAGTCATCCCTCACCTTTCTCTGTCCCCTGATCTTGGAGTCCCCCAGAATTTTGCTGGGAAAGTCCCTTCTTTCTTCCATTTTGTGTTATGAAGTATTTAGCTTTCTGATATTCTCAGACAATATCTGCCTTACACCTTTCAGAAATTCCACAATATTCTCATCTGCCAAATGCAACCTCCCTATACTTTTCTAATGATGTTAAAATTTTGTACTCTTTGTGAATATCTTGTATCATCTAATGGGACATGTGGTTGGAAACATGCATAGTCAAATATCTTGAATTCTAAATTCTTTTTTCTATTGCTTTTTCTGTTGCCATATATGTGTTTCTGTAAATTATAATAAATATTTCTCAAAAAATGTATACTTGAATATAAATTATATAGGCAATAGATAAGTAGATAAAAATTGTGATCTATTGACCTCACAAACACAGAATCTCTGATTTTGTCTGAATAACCATGTTATTTACTGGGTCAATTGCTTGTTTGGCAAGCATATCTATGCCTGGGCTATGTTACTCACTGGAGTTACTTTTTAAAAATAAGCCTTTTAATTCCTCATGGTGTCTATTGTTTGTATGATTCAATTTTGTACTTTAGTTTCATTCTGAACATTTAGCATACATTATAGATTATCAATTTATCTCATTCAGTAGTTGTTAGAGAAGTCTGAAGATCAGAGAATTCCATTTCCATGGACCTTAGCTTTTCCTATTTCTAAATTCTTTACCAGAAACCGGACTCTCTTTGGTAGTTTGACTACTTTCTATCCCTACAAACACTGAACACTGTATTTAAGTCAAAGACACAAAATCCCTCTTCTACAGTCCAAATGCTGATTTTACAGTCATCACTCAAAATATCCCAGTAGAAATGCTTCCCTCCCCACATCCCCTGCCATGGTTGCTGTGTTTCTGCATCTGGACAGAGAGCCCTTTACTATAACCCTGGCTTCGGGCTTAGAGCGTGGATTTTCCCAACATCTGTACAGACAATTTCCACCCATGTAGAACCAACGTGGTTTTATGTTACTCTCAATCATTTGTGGTGAGTTTATTTTCATTTTTTCATGAAGATATCACATATTTGTTTATGTATTTTGATTATAGTCTTTTTATCTGTAAGTTAGTCTATAACTTGATGTTATGCAACTTACAAAAATAATAACAATACTGATGATGACAAGAATAATAATAAACATCACTTACTGAGTATAAAGTAGGTACCAAGTGCTTTTATAAACTATCAATTTTAAGTGTTTTTAACTGGAAGTAATGAAAAATAAAGCCATAGTGTCTAATACAAGTAGTTTATTTTTGTCACATAATGAGAAGTTTGAGGATTTGCAGCTGCTAGTGTTGGTCCAGTTGTTCAATGTTATTCATAATGAAGCCTCTAGTACTCACATGGTCTTTTCCCCACTGTGCTAAAATGACTGTACCAACTCCAGCCATCATGCTCACAAGCAGGAAGAAAGGAGTATAAAAGGGAGGAACCTGTATCAGAAAAGTAAAAGTATCATTGAGACTGTAGCTGATCCCATCTATGTCTGATTGGCCAGAATAGTAACAAACCAACTGCCTTAGCCGGAACTGGCTAGGGAAAATAAATGTGGAATGGAGGTTGGGCCAACTAACCCATATTGGCAATATATTTGCCATAACAAGATTATCTCGTTTTATACATTTCTGCCATTGTTATTCCTCTAAGGATATCGAAAGCCAGAGAATTTATGTGACTCATGCAAAATCACACCATTGGCAAGAGAAATGGCTGGATTTGAACCTCTCTCTCCCTTTCTCTGAATTCTCATTATTTCCTTTTATTACACTGTCTCCCAGGATTGTTTACAACACAACAGTATATATAATTAAAGCAGAATTGAAGGAATAAATGAATTAATGGCTTCCTAGCATTGTTGTTTATGCAGATGGCTCTATATAAGAGATCATTCTGTTAAAGGCCTTACTGAGTCAGCTTTGAGAGACAGGTGGAAAAAGGCTGGGAACAACTAGCCTGGATTCAAATCCCAGTTCCACCACTGACTCATATAGGACCATGAATCCAGCACTCATGTCTCTGCATCTTGAGTTCTCATTTTTCTCTTTGTAACTGTTCTCTTCAAGTCCAGTTATGTATTACAACCAAATTAATCATCAAGCAGTGTTTTATTCACCTGCTCAAAAACCATAATAGTTCTATGGTGAATGCCATGAACTAGCTACTCAAAAGGGACTCATAGTTACCTTTTCCCTGAGCTTTCTTTGCCAAAGACTCAGAAAATAGAAAATACTCAATTTCTCAGCCTCCCACGTGGGTATGGATGGCATGATACATTCCTAGCCAGTGAGATGTAGGTGACAGTCTTGGGAGGGGATTGGCCAGTGTGTCCCTTTACTCTTAAACCTTCTTCCTGCTTATAGTGCAGACATGGGGCTGGAAGGGGAGCAGTCATATTCTCATCATGAGAGTGAAAGCCACCTGTACAGAATGACAGGGCGGGGCAAAAGGAAAGAGCCTGAGTCTTCCATGGCCTCCTGAGCCACCATACCAACCCTCACCTGCTTGCCTCCTAACTTCTTGTTCCATAGAATAAACCAACTGCTTTTCATGTAAACCACTGTCTGTTATATTTTTCCATCAATTGCAACTGACTGCATTCTTACCTGACAACACTTTCCAAGTAAAATGTAAGCCCTTTACACCAATCTTAAAGATGCTCTAGAGTCTGGCCTCAACCTTCTTCCCAGAATTTTCTTCCACTTCTTCCATTCACAAACCCTATTATTCATCTAAACCAAATTGCTAACTGTTACCACCTCTGTTTCAAGGCTGGGCTGAAGTCTGACCTCCACATTCAACAGGTCTTCCTCATGTTGCCTGACTGGTGCTATTTCTCATTCCTTAGAACTTTAGTCTTCTTTAATACTTAGTACTTTCTCTCTTGAATTACATTTATTTGGATATCTATCTCATCTCTGCCTTTGTGCGTTACTAAAAGTCTTATTTTCACTACCAACAACCCCTCCCCAATCACACACACCACTTCAATCCCCACATGGCACCTTGCCCCAGTGAATCCATAGTGTCTCCATGGTAATGAATGGGTAGTAGTAGATGTGATTGTTTTGGGCTATTTCCTTTTGTTTTAAATACCACTGATAATCATTGGAATCTCTTATTTGTCTCTACTGCCTTTTGCATCTTTTTCGATCAAAATTATTTTCTTAGATCTGGAATTCCATCTTTCCTGAGCTATTGTTGACCTACTTATAAAAACCTGTAAAGGAGGAGAAATGGCCTTGTTTGCAGTGTTTGGTTCATAAGACTCTTTCCGGGCTGTCTGCTGTGCACTGAGCAGAAACAAGTTTTTAATTCTCTCCTTGACAGGCAGGCAGATTGGTCTGTTCTCCTGGCATAACTGTCAACTAGCTCCAAATTCAGTAACCTCTGGATAAGTAGAATAAAAGAAGCTTTGCATACAGGGACCAAATTTGAATTCAGTCCTCTACAGAGCCTAGTACAGTACACTATATGTACTAGTGACCCAATAAATGTTTTTATGGGTTTGAAACTATGGTTTGAGTCCAAATTTTCAAACAGGCTTACTTTGCTTTAATATTCTGTTCACTCATTTTTTATTTATGTGTATTATTCATACCCTGACTACTTTTCAAAGAAATGTGTGGTAACTAAAAGCTGCAGGTACACCATAACTATTAAATCATTCAAGCGAGGCTAAAAAGGCAAAAAACAACCAAATAGCCCAGTGGTAGGGAGACCTAGGGTAGGGTCTTAAAGTTCAGCTCCTTTGTTCCTTCCAACAAAATTATGGATTTGGTATTTTTTACAAATGAGGAAGCCAAAGATCAGAAATACTGAGCAAATGGCAACAGGTCTTATACTCGTGAATTTAAGAACCCACAACTCAGCTCCAATATCTGCAGGTGCCATGGTCTGAAGTCTTCACTCAGTTTCATGTTGTGATCGAATAAGATTCTAAATACCCAGCCTACTCTATCCCCATGAATGAACCAAAACACAGACAAGAGAGAGATTATTAAGTAAAAATGCATGACAACCACCAGATGTTAACTGGAGTGTTCTATTCTGTGAAGTTCCCTGCAAAACACTAAGCCACTGGCACATTAATGGAATATCAGGAGAGAAGTACCCCTAAAATTCATCCAGTGTTGCTACCCCCTTTTCTTCAGATGAAGAAAACTAAGTGAATTGAGCTGCCTAAGATAATCAATGTAAAGGGTTCATAGGTGCCAACCTGCTTCCCCAGGACTGCTTGGAAACTGGGAGATACCAACTCTCTTTCTGTCTAGAGATTGAGGTCAGAAAGTCTCAAAGCATGATGGTTCCAGTGGGTGTTCAGCTAATGAAAAAGCTTTCACAAAGCTTTCTTTGGCAAAAACATATGTGGTCATATGTTTTGTTACCTTTGATAGAAACCTTGTTTTCATACATGCAGTTGAAACTTCCATTTGAAATTTGTAGTTAAATGGTAAGTGATCTCACTATTGATCTGGCAAAGATAGAAATGCTCCTATGGGTGGGGAAGTTCAATGATAATGTAGGCAAGCCCAGCAGCTAGTGTCTAAAGATGGCTTCCAATTACCCACACTTCCCAGTAGTCATGTCCTTGTGTACTCAAGTATTTGTGCACTGGATTCTTTTTTATTTTATTTTATTTTATTTTATTTTATTTTATTTTATTTTATTTTGAGACAGGGCCTCACTGTCATCTAGGCTGGAGCACAGTGGTGCAATCATGGTTCACTTCAGCTTCAACCTCCCAGGTTTAGGTGATCCTCCCACCTCAGCCTCCTGGGTAGCTGAGACTACGGGTGTGCACCATAACACCTAGCTAATTTTTTTGTATTTTTTGTAGGGACAGGATTTCACCACATTGCCTAGGCTAGTGTTGGGCTCCTAGCCTCAAGCAATCTGCCTTCTCCAGCCACCATACCTGCCCACCTGCTTGATTCTTGACTACCCGTGTATAATCAATAGAATGTGGTAGAGGTGACACTGCATGACTTGCACATCCAGGTCATAAAAAGCCTTGCAATCTCCTCCTGGGTCTCTTGAAATGCCCACTTGTGGGACTCTCCCTCACAGAATTCAGCCACCATGCCCAAGAAGCCAAAGTCTATAGAGGCCATGTGTTGTTATTCTGATTGGCAGTCCCAGCTGAGCTCCTGGCCAACTTCTAAGAGCAACTGTCAGCCTTCCAAGTGAGCCATCTTAGACAGCCATGCCAGAGAACCTTCAAATAATGTATCTCCAGACTACAATCATATTAAAGACCCCCAAGTGAGAGTCGCCCAGCTGATTCCAGTCAATCCCTGGAACCATGAGTTATAATAATAAATAACTATTTAAGGCACTGAATTTTGAAGATGATTTGTTATGTAGCAATAGGTAATGGGAACAGCAGGACACACTAAAAAGATTATTTTTCTCTCCAGTTTCCATAAAACTCAGTGGCAAAACATTATCAATATCTACCAAGATCTAGAAGATGGTCAAACTGGAATTTATTGAAACTCCTCTCCCATCCTACCAGAGATTATGTCATTTCCAACTAAGTTATTTGTTTCATTCCTAAGCAAGAGACACAAGGGATAGAAGGATCTTGAAAGAGGAATACAATTTAAAAATATCTATTGAGACAGATATTATGACATTTGAAGGAAGAAAAGACAATTTAGGATGCTTCAAGAGCTTTCCAATGTTTACCTTCAAATTATTTCATACTCAACTATAGAAAGTAATCCTTATTCTACTGTTTAGTTACTATTTAGTTTGGAGCAGTCTACAATGGCATGGTGTACCGTTTAAAGATTTTAATGTAAATGTTCAGTAAAAGATGGTATTTGCAGGTAGCTTATTTTATCTGCCAAACTCTGAACCAAGCTAATTTTCTTCTATTTATGTATCTTTTCTTTTTTCTATTTGCTTTTCCTTCCTTCTTTTGTTACTTCTTCTCTCCCTTCCTTTCCTTTCTTCTCCCTTTTTTTTTTTTTTTTTTCAAATCAATACCACCTTCTGATTATCTCTTACTAGAGACAAAGAAGAGAAATCTAGAAGATGTCATATTTCAGGGACTTCCCAAGTTTCAACTATCATGTGAAGTGATCACACACAGTTTTGTTTCTGTTTTTGTTTTTTCTTGAGACAGAGTCTCGCTCTGTCTCCCAGACTGGAGTGCAGTGACGCAATCTCGGCTCACTGCAGCCTCTACCTCCTGGGTTCAAGCAATTCTTTGCCTCAGCCTTCTGAGTAGCTGGGATTACAGGTGCCTGCCACCATGCCCAGCTACTTTTTTTTCTTTTTTCTTTTTTCTTTTTTTGCATTTTTAGTAGAGAAGGGGTTTCACCATCTCGGCCAGGCTGGTCTTGAACTGCTGACCTCGTGATCCACCTGCCTTAGCCTCCCAAAGTGCTGGGATTACAAGCATGAGCCACCACGCCCAGCCAACACACACTTTTATTTTATTTGATCTTCACAATAGGCCAGCCAAGGGGTGATGTTGTTCCCATTGTGCAGATGCGGAAACTGAGGCTGAGATGAATAACTTACCGAGATTCACTGAACCAAGAGTAATTGACAGAGCAAGGATCCCAAATATGTTATTTGTTAGTCCAAAGACTTTGCTGTTCCCATCATATAACTCTGTACCTAAAGTCTACATTTAGTTTTGGGTTGCTGAAAAGTATACAGAATGGCTTCCCAGAGTTTCTAGTCATCTCAGAGTCCCCGCCTGCCTTCAGGTTTGATTGCTAACAAGCTCTCAAGAACTGCTGCTCTCCTCCATTCTGTGTTTCAGCCTTGTAGGCTTGCCTGCCTCAGCCTACAGGCTGCTTTCTGGGTGTCTATTCTCTAAGGGCAGTTCTATTGGAGGAGGTGAGTATTTAAGAAGACCCTAACTTGAAGACAAATCTATACAAAGACTTGTGTGTGGTTTTTTTTTAATGTTTTTTTTCTTTCCAGTTTTTCAAGAATAGGATTGTATTAGTCAGAGTTCTCTACTGAAATAGACATGGGATATACATATGAGGAGGTTTATTATAGGAATTGGTTTACATGATTAGGGATGACAGGAATTTTCATGATATGCTATCTACAAGCTGGAGAACCTGGAAAGCCAGTGGTGTGATTTGATCCCAAGTCCAAAGGCATGAGAATGGAGCAGGGTGCACACAGGGAGCTAATGGCATAAGTCCAGGTTCTAGTTTGAAGGCCCAAGAACAAAAAGTACCAAATCCCAGGGCAGGAAAAGATGAATATCCCAGCTCATGCAGACAGCAAATTCATTCTTCCTTTGCCTTTTTGTTCTATTTGAGCTTTCAACAGATTGGATAATTCTGGCCCATTCCGTGAGGACTATTTTCTTTATAGTTCTACTGATTCAAATGCTAATCTCTTCCAGAAACACCTAAACAGACACACCCAAAAATAATGTTTTACCCGTTATCTGGGAATCTGTTAGTGCAGTCATGTTGACACATAAAATTAACCATCACAATGGTGACCACAATAAACCATATACATGGATTTAGGGATGGGTTTCCTTAATGTAGGTATTCTCATTTAGTATTCTCATATTTTCCTGGGAGCTTATTGCCAGTGCACATTCTAGTACACTACTGCAAAGATCTGATTCCAGGGCATCTTAGATGAAACCCAGGAGTTAGGTTTTTTAAAAGCAGTCAAGTTATTCTAACAGAATGACTCTAAGATTTTGTAGAACACTGTTTAAAGATAAGATCAATTGCACTTTTCAGTTACATTGTGAGAGGGAATTGTTACTCCAGGAAGTTTTTATAGTTGGAAGGTACAGTTTTTATAGCCACTCTGTCTCATCTGTATCTAAGACCACACTGCCACATTCACCCACAATGATCAAAATACCTCTAAAAACAGCTCTAAGGGATGGTCTTTAGAAAACAATGCAAGTGGCTATGGGCGGATTCTCCCCTTCACTTACTGGATGGGCATTAGCTGTTAGACAGCTTAAGTCCATTTTGTGTCCTCCTGAATAGTCTGTTTTGTGTGCTCCTATGCTAATCTCTCTGCACTCTCTGACCATGACTAAGGCCTTTCCTCGAAGGCACTTGTTTATAGTAATTTCAAAATGCCTTAGTTAGAAACCTCATCTTTCTCACCTACTTATTGGCTAACTCTGTAGTACATACATCCTGGGGCCCGGTGGCCTAAATTATATTTGCTGTTACTTCAAATCGTAAGAAGGCAAATCTACCCTACTTCTTTCATTTGGTCAAAGGTGTTTAGCATGCAGCTGTTACACTACAAGCGCTAGATAGATGCTGGGGGTTGGACTGAAGGAAAAATGAAGAGATAAGGAAGGCATTGGCCCCTCTCTGAAAGATCTCCCAGTTGAATGGAGAAGATCTGGGTTGTCATGATTCTCCACCAATACATTCATGTGCTAAGATGATAAAATTTCTAGTGAGAAAAGCAATAACTGAAAGGGACCCAGAAAAAGAGGTTGTTAACTGTTCATATGGAAGGTTTCAGAGTGAGAACTGAGCTGGTCTTAGGAGAATGGGTAAGATTTTAATAGAGAAATATGTGTCATAAAGGAAAAGAGGAGTAGATGGGGGTGAAGGGGAGAGAAAGAGCAAATAAGGGGAGTTGTGAATGTGTTTGTTTGAGGAAGATCCAGGAGTTCCTCTTAGTGGAAAGGGGAGATACTGAGGGAAGTGATGAAAGCTAAGAGTGAAAACTTCAGTGAGGACCAGTTTGTCTAAGAGCATGAATGCTGTATCCAGTGTTTGAACCTTTGTCCTCTTAGTCATGAGGAGCTAGCAGGGGGATTTAGTCATTCAACAAGTCTTTGTGGGTTGCATCCCACCCAGGTATAGCAGTGAAAAAAAAATCGACAAAACTCTGTGTTTTCTTAGAGCTTGCATTCTTGTATAAAGAGAAAGACAAAAAACTTAAGTAAAAATATTTGTATGTCCTGTGGTGCTAGGGGTTGAATTGTCTCCCCCAATAATATATGTTGAACCCCTAATCCCTGATACTTGTGAATGTGATTTCATTTGGAAATAGTCTGCAGATGTAGTGAAACTAAGAGGAGGTCATACTGGATTAGGGTGGGCATTAGATTCAGTGATTGGTATCCTCATAGAGAAAGGTCATGTGAAGATACAGGAACACAGACAAATAAGGAAGAAAGCCGTGTGATAATGGAGAAAGTGACTGGAATGATGTGTCTACAAACAAAGGAACTCCTAGGATTGCTGGTGACTACCATCAGGTAGGACAGGGGCACAGCACAGATTCTCCCTCAGAACCTCCAGAAAGAAACAGCTGTGCCAGCACCTTGATTTCAGAGTTTGTGGAGCAATACTTTTCTGTTGTGCTAAGCCTCCCAGTTTGTGCTAATTTGTTACAGCAACACTAGGGCACTAATCATTTTGTACTAAGTGCTATGAAGAAGAAAATGCTGAAAAGGTTAGGAAATACAGAGAAGGTAGGAGAAGCTGTGTGCTATTTTAAATACCATAGTCATTGGAAAGCCTCAATAAGAATAGAACATAAAGACCTGGATGAGTTAAATTTGCAAGCCATTGGATGTTTGCAGGGGAGAGTGGCCCAAGAAGGGAGAACGACAGATGCAAAGATCCCAAGACACCTGTTCTAGAGAAAGCTTGGAGGCTGGAGAGGGAGAGTGGAGGAGTAGAGGGCAATGAGGTGAGAGGGAGCGCAAGGATTTTGCTTTCAATTTGAGCACACTGAGGAACTTACGTAGGGCTGCAAGCAAAGTGGCCATATGTTTTAGAGTTTTACAGCATCACTCTGTGTTGAAAATTACTGAAGTTTCTCAAAGACTGAGTCCAGGTGTCCAGTGAAAAGACCATTGCAACAATCCAGGGAAAGGGTGGCTGTGTCTTGACCCAAGGAGGCAACAGAAGAGCTAGTGAGAAGTATTCGGAATGTGGATATAATTTGAAAGTAGAGTCAACAAATTTTGCTGATAGGTTAAATGTGGAATGTGAAGAAAAAAGAAGGGTCAAGGATGACTACAAGGTTTTCTCTTGAGCAATTGAAGGGATTGAAGTTATCCTTTATCATTTTGTAGAAGAATATAAGAAAAGCAGATTTGGGAGAGAATATCATGAGATGAGCCAGTTTTCAGTATGCCTAGTTTGACATATTTGTCAAACATCCAAGTGGAGACCTTAAATAGGAGGTAGAGTGTGTAAACCTAGATTCCTGGACAGGGTTAGGCTAAAAGAAAAATTTTGAGGTGTATTTGACATAGATGATATTTAAAGCCATGGCTAATGAAATCATGCTAGACAAAAGGCTTAAGGACTGAGCCCTGGAGCACCTAACATTAAGATGGGGAGGAGTTGAGGTGGAATCAGGAAGGGAAACGAAGATGGAGCTGCCAGGGAGGGAGCCAGAAAACTAGAAGAGTGTAGTATCCTGGAAGACAAAAGAAGAAAGGGTTCTAAGGCAGAAGGAGCTGTTCATGGGTCAAATATGGTAAAGACTGAAAATGACCACAGAGTCAACAATATGGAGGCCATTCATGAGTGGCCTTAACAAGAGCAGTAGAAGTGAGTGGGAAGGGGGATCATTAGCATATATTCATGAGAAAATGGGAGGAAAGGATTTACAAATGAATATGGATAACTCTTGAGGACTTTTAATGTAAAAAGCTCAGAGAAATGGAGTAATAATAGCACAAGTGGGAAGAGTGATCAGGAGGGGATGTTTTTTTAAGTTGGGAAGAATAGCAGAGCATTGAGTATACACTGAGAAGAATGATCCAACAGAAAAGGAAAAATTAGAGGAGAGAAAGAATTATTATTGTATTATTTTTAAGTTGATGTGCATGTGTTTGTGTATGTGTGTGTATGTCCAAGTTTGTTAACCCTCTCAAAATGAAATCAAAGTTTACTCCAAAGTGCTAAGGAGTAAATGTGACTGACAGTAGTTATTTAGTTTCACTCCCATTACTGCCCCCTTCCCAAAAGGAGATGCCTCACCACTAATAGTTTAGTGTGAATTCTTCTAGACCTGCACTGTGCACATAAAATCGATCCTACGAACAAAATTTTCCACCAGTACCTTACCCAAGATGTACCCAGCCAGGATTATATCTGTTGGGAGCACAACTTTTTTCAAGAGAGAAGTGTCAAACTATTACTCTATTCTGAGAAAGGAGAACAAACAGCAACTTCTGAGATTTTAAAAAGAAAACCTTCCTTGACTTCTTTGTAGGCTCCCTAGAGAGGGAAGGAGGATGGCAAGGTTAGGTCTCTAAGCTGACAAATTCCAGTCTTGACTCAGGCTCTGGCTGGCAGGGACCCTTGAAATTGTTTGTATAGGAACCAGAGAGCTGACCACAGAGAGCCACACTCGCAGCTGAACTCAGCCCAAAAACCATAGGGAGCATCACTGTACGAGTACCAAGTACTTGACATCCCAAATCAGGAGGCATCATCACAGTCCAGTGTTACCATCATAGACTTGACTATGCCAGGTCGATGTAGTCAGGTGACACCTGGAGGAAGCCAGCCCCATTTAGTTCCATCTTTTGAGTCTGGAAGATGGATTGCCAATCTCCCCCAACACCCATACACACACACATAATTTACAATTGGCATTCATGAGGTGCTGAGGTTTTGGGGCAATTCTGGGGATAGGCAATCTCAAGTGGGAGATCCTGGATTTTCTTGTACTAAGGCTTATGGGAATTCAAATGATCAACTGGGAAAAATGAAAAAGATGATGATATAGCACGATAATATGAAACAGTTTTTCATCAGTTACTTATATTTTGTATATATAAATAGATAGCTATCATATAAAATATTTTTATAAACACATATATACCTAGTGAATACTGTACATGTTATATCATTTTGCAAGTTTTCTTTCTTTTTAGCCAACAATGTAACATATGCATCTATTTTAAAGTC
This sequence comes from Chlorocebus sabaeus, assembly GCF_047675955.1. NCBI lineage: Eukaryota > Metazoa > Chordata > Mammalia > Primates > Cercopithecidae > Chlorocebus > Chlorocebus sabaeus. The sequence goes on from NC_132919.1 coordinate 46,575,917, forward strand.
AGGCTGTGTAACTCTGTTCTTTTTTTTTTCTTGGTTTTTTTTTTTTTTTTTTTTTTTTTTTTTTGCCACTGCAAAGTTTTCCACAGTATTCAATCATGTCTATTGATGAACCATTAGCATTCTTTCACTTTTTTACTATTACAAATAGTATTGCATCTAACATTTTGCACATGTGTCTTTATGCATGTGAGCCAGCATGCCAATAGGATATGTATCTAGAAGTGAAATTGCCAAACCAAAAACTCACAAACTTGTAGTTTGGATGAGTTCTGCCCACTTGTCTTCTCCAAAGCTGTCTTCCTCACATTAACAGTGAAAGATGCTCCGTTCCTATCCACCTCCCACACAACTTTGCCAAACCTGGATATTACCAGTCTTTGTAATTTTTGACAATTTAATATGGGAAAAATGCCATCTCATTATTGATTGAATTTGCATCTCCTTGTTAGTGAGGTTCATCACCTTTTCATATGTTTGCCCTTTGTATGTAAAAATTGCCTATTCATATCCCTGTTCTTTTTTTCTATCAGATAGGCTGTGTTTTTCATATTGATCTTTGTTTTTTATACATTATGAATATTAACCATTCTTATGTTTTAGGTGTTGCAAATTTTTTTCTTTTTTATCATTTGTCTTTTTGAATGTGTTTATAGTGACTTTTGCTGGTGTACAAAAGCTTCCATTTTTTTTTTTTTTTGTGAATTCTGGGTTTCATCCTTTTCTTGGTAAAGCCTCCTTTAGTGTAAGATTATAAAAATATTATGCTATTAATAATTATGGTTTTTTATATTTGTGTGTATAATCCATCTCAAAATTTTTAGTTCATTGTATGATAAAAAGATAAAGCTTTTTCTAATTACCCAACATGTTAAATAAATTGTCTAATCACCACTAATTTGAAATACAACTAAATTTCTACATGTATATATAGAAATATGTTCTGTGCTCCCTCTTTCAGTTTCTTTCTTCATCTATCCATGCACTATGAACATTATCTGTTTTTCATGCTTCCACATAGGTCTTTCATTACTTATTTTTTATTACTGAAACTTACTGGATATGCCAATAAACAAGGTTTCCTATAGGAGATTGGCAGGGAGTCAACAGTTAAGTTGGGAACACCAGATGCACCACAGTAAGGAAGGCTTGCATTCTAAAATATGGTGTATGTATTAAAAATGTGAGGTACGGTGAGCCCAACAGATCAGGAAATAATTGCCACTGAAAAGACATTTGGTGGCAGGCCACAATGTCTCACACCTATACTCCCAGCACTTTGGAAGGCTGAGGCAGGAGGATCGCTTGAGCCCAGGAGTTCAAGACAAGCCTGGGCAACGTGGCGAGATGCCATCTCTACAAAAATTACAAAAATTAGCTGGGTGCATTGGCACATGCCGCCCCAGATGCTTGTTGGGCTGAGGAGAAAGGGTTGCTTGAGACCTGGAAATGGAGGTTGCAGTGAGGCAAGATCATGCCACTGCACTCCACCTGGGTCACAGAGCAAGACCCTGCCTCAAAAAAAAAAAAAAAAAAAAAAATTGTTGCTGACAGTTCCCAAGAGGAAGGGTCATGCCAGTCTGCTCAGTACCATGCAGGGACATACCAGGGTTGGTCAGGAGGAATAAAGGGAGGAGGGAACTATGGGGAAGAGCCTTTCTTATGGTTTCTGCTGGAAGAGGCAAGGCAAGGAAAGCAGGGTTAGGATTGGCTAATTTGGTAATTTCAGCAGGTTCTGGGGTGATTAGAGCAGGTGGTTAGTGGCCTGGAGTATGAGAGCCCTATAAAGGAGATAGTTGAGGTGTGGATTCTGGATTGGCCAGTTTGCATATGAAAGGCATGCTTAGAGGCAAATTGTTCATTATGTCTAGGAATTGGCTAACACCGGGGGTGCACTTCCTCCTGAGTCACCAAGGCCCCAGATATCAAAGCATACAGAAAATAGAAGACATGATTAATACACTTTCACTCAAGGAGTGCCATTGGTCAGTGAAATTTACTCATGGACACATGTCACTTCCTTTTCTTTTTAAAAGAATTCTCCTCTCTAATATGGATAAGAATAATTTAATAGGGGACTTGTTTGCATTTCATTCCTGCTCCTCATGCTCACAGTTTCTCCAGGATTCTGTTGGGAGCAATGACTTCTCTGCAGTGAGTTTTTCATTGGTCAACTTTGGGATGGTCTGTTCTCTGGTCTTCACTTCCAGCCAAGCCTATCTTACTTGTTCTTTATCATTCAGAAGTTTCTCAAAGTTTCTATTTATTCCTGTTTTCTAGAGTTTTCATTGATTTAGTTCTTTATTTTAGATCTTTTTGTTCATCTTAATACTATTGAGAAGTTTGGAGTTGTTAGATAAGTGTGCTCAGCTCCACCATCTTGAATGGGGATCCCATGGTAGACTTAATGAAGTAGAATAGAGAGAGGGTAGAATCACTGGGTTAGATAGATAATCTTGGGAGTAGTAAGGAAGATGAGTAGAAGAAGAAAATAATTAAAATAGGACATTTTAAAGGCTTATGCAGCTATTTGTAGTATTTGTCTCCTCAGTAATTCCAATTCTGGTAGTTTATCTTAAAGAAATAGAACTACACATAAAAAAAAATTCACTGTAACACCATGTTCAGTGGAAAATAATTAGAAGCTACTTGAAATATCTGACAGTAGATAAATGGCTACATAAGTGTGATAACCAACTGATAAGATACTAGTCAGTGGTTTAAGTTCCATTTTGAATAAACTGAATCATGGGGAAATTCTCATGTTATAATGGAAAATAAAAAGGAAAGTTACAAAGCTATATAGTATATGTTTTTATTTAAAAATGAAAACAATAATCTAAAATACCAAAAGTGGTTATTTTGAGATTTGGGAATTATAGAATTTTATTGTTATATTCTTTATCTCTCTCTCTCTCTCTCTCTCTTTATATATATATATACACACACACACACACACACACACACACATATATACACACACACATATATATACACACACACATATATATAAAAATGTGAAAAAGTTGAACTGATGAGTTCCTTGGAAGAGTTCCCTGTTTGTCAGTGAATGGTTATAAGTTTGAAAAACATTTCTTTGGCTCATATTATGTATTAAAATCCTGGAAAATGTAGAAAATTCCTCAACACATGCAATCATCTAATTGAGTAATTAAAATGAATACCTGGATCACAGAAGATAATGGATCAAAGATTCTTATAGGTGGAAGTCCAACTCACACATTTTGCAGGTATGAACCCTGGTGCCTGCAGAGTTGAGTTCTGATCTGCCAGTTAGATCAGAGCCAGGGATACATTTCAATCTTGAACAATAATGTGAAAAATATCCTATGACAGATTGTGATTCTGCCAGGTAGGTAGTATAAACTGTTCACATCCCTAAATAGCTGGGGTAATTGCAGGAGTTTTCCTGAGTCTTGTCAAGTTTTTTAGGGTCATACTTCTTACCCTTCTACAACTAATGCAGGGGCTTCTGAACTTGTCTACTCATCAGAATTATATGGAGAACTTTTTTTTTTTTTTTTTTTTTTTTTTTTTGAGACGGAGTCTTGCTCTGTCACCCGGGCTGGAGTGCAGTGGCCGAATGTCAGCTCACTGCAAGCTCCGCCTCCCGGGTTTACGCCATTCTCTTGCCTCAGCCTCCCGAGTAGCTGGGACTACAGGCGCCCGCCACCTCGCCCGGCTAATTTTTTGTATTTTTAGTAGAGACGGGGTTTCACCGTGTTAGCCAGGATGGTCTCGATCTCCTGACCTTGTGATCCGCCCATCTCGGCCTCCCAAAGTGCTATGGAGAACTTTTAAAAATATGTTAAGTCTTAGGCCTCAGTGTGGTTAAATCTTAGAAACAGAATTCCCAACTTTCAGTAAGTAATTCAGATGCACTGTCAGCTTTGAGAATCATTGTGTTTTTCTTTTTCTTTTTTTTTTTTTTTTTTTTTTTTTTTTTTTTTTTTTTTTTTTTGAGACGGAGTCATGCTCTGTCACCCAGGTTGGAGTGCAGTGGTGTAATCTTAGCTCACTGCAACCTCTCCTTTCCGGTTCAAGCAATTCTCCTGCCTCAGTCTCCCAAGTAGCTGGGACTACAGGCGCATGCCACCAAGCACAACTAATTTTTTGTATTTTTAGTAGAATTGGGGTTTCACCGTGTTAGCCAGGATAGTCTCAATGCCCTGACCTTGTGATCCGCCCGCCTCAGCCTCCCAGAGTGCTGGGATTACAGGTGTGAGTCACCACGCCTGTCCGAGAATCATTGTGTTTTTATACCTCTTTACCTCTCTTTACATTCTTAGGAAATGGACAAGCAGACAAAAAATGTGGAAAAGTTGCTGGTTAATGAAAGACCTTCTATACACTGACCTATAGAAGACAGGTTTTAAAATGTCTTAGTAATACTGATTGTCATTTAGAAGAAGATGTTTGCACCAACACAGTGATGCTACCTCCTTGAACCTTAGATGATGTACCAGCAAACCTGATGGTCAGGTGGTCAATTAAATGGGTACTTACTTTACTTCGTATCTTTGAATTTGATTTATTGCCAAGGTGCATTGAAGAAGCTAAAGTAGTTCTGCTAATCCTTTACAGAGAGTAAAAGTTGTGAGTTTATCAAAGGGAGAATCATCATGATGCAGGATGATCAGAGAAGGGTAAATAGTTATAATAGTAACAATCATTCACTCCGAACTTCTTTTGAACCAAGAACTGTGTTAAATGCACCACCCACATTTGTCACATAAATGTTCACAATAAGTCTATCACACAGGAATTTGATTTAGTCAAAATAAGCTAGCAAGCAATCTGAAAATACCAGTGGATTTAAACAAAGGTTTATTTCTCACGCATACCTCATGTCCATTTGAGGTTTGGCAGGGGACTCTCTTCCATGTCATTTCTACTCAGCAACATTGGCTGATGACATCTCCACCATCTGGACTGTAGGTGGTTGCTAAAGCTTGGGGGAGGGAAAATGGAGCAGTGTGCAACAGCTCCTACACATGTCCACCGTGAAGTGACCCACCCCACTTTCACTCTGGCCAAGCCAATTCACATAGTCACATGCAACCTAAAAGGAGCAAGAAATGAAACTTTCTCAAGTGAGGAGAATTGCAGAACTAGAACTATTAGTGAGCTGCATGCACTAATATCTGCCATAGTGTCATTGTCCCTGATTTTAAAATCAAGAAACTACCTAATTATAGAATGGCAAAAAAATTTAAGACACCTCCTGATATCAAGTACTGACAAAGATACAGAACAACTGGAGCTCTCAGGTGTAGCTGGGGGGGATAAAAAATGGTACAGATGCCCTGAAAAATAGCTTGGCAGCTTCATTTAAAGTGAAACATATACTTACCATATGGACCAGGATCTTGTTTATGAGTTTTTACCTTAGAGCACTGAGTCCTCACTGAAGTCAATTTTGCCCCCCAACATTTGGTAATGTGAGGAGACATTTTGGTTTTCACAACTGGCTCAGAGGTTCTTATGGGTACCTAGTGGGTAGATCCAAGGATGCTTCCAAACATCCTGCAATGCACAGGACATTCCCCACAACAACGGGTTATTCCACTTTAAATTCAAGGTGGAGACATTTTGCACTGAAGAAATAAAAACTGTCAAGTACCCTGACTCATGCCTGTAATCCCAGCACTCTGAGAGGCCAAGGCAGGAGGATCACTTGAGCTTAAGAGTTTGAGACCAGCGTGGGCAACACAGAGAGACCTCATCTCTACATAAAAAAAAAAAAGAAAAAAAAAAGATGAAAAAAGTAGCTGGGTATGGTGGCATGCACCTGTAGTCCCAGCTACTCAAGAGGCTGAGGTGGTAGGATTGCTTGAGCCTGAGAGGTCCAGGCTGCAGTGAGCTGAGATCATGCCACTGTACTCCAGCCTGGGCGACAGGGTGAGACCTTGTTCCAAAAAAAAAAAAAAAAAAAAAAAAAAACAGAGAGAAGAAATAAAATTTTATCTTCACATAAAACCTATACATGAATGTTTATAGCTGCATTATCCATATCACTGAAAGCTGGAAACAACTCTCATGTCTTTCCAAAGTTAAATAGATAAACCATGGTCCCCCATACAATAGAATACTACTCAGCAATAAAAAGAAATGAACTATTGGTAAATGCAATATGAATCTCAGAGACATTGTGCTAAGTCAAGGAAACTGACTCCAAAAAGTTTCATGTTATTCCATTTATAGAACATTCTGGAAAAAAGAAATAGGAATAGGTAACAATCAGTGGTTTCTGGGAGTAAGAAGTGTCAGAGAGTGGTGAAGGGGAGTTGAGTTAAAAGGAATTGCTTGAGGGAAATGTTGGGGATGTTGGAATTGTTCTGTATTCTGATTTTGGCAGTGGCTACACGAATCCACATGTACTAAAACTCGTTGAACTATATACCCCACCCCCCCCCAAAAAATAAACTTTAGTAATATAAATAAATTTTTAAGTTGAAAAAATTAAAAATAAGTAAAAACCCAAAAGAACAGGGCTGAGAGACTTGTCTGTGTCCCAGAGATTGGGGTGCAGAATAAAGAATAGAACCCAGATTAGAATGACTGAAGAGACAGCCTTCTTCCCCATTGCATAAAGCTGCCTCCACACGAAGAAGGACTGTGAGCTGTAAACAGAGCTTAAATGACTTTTAAGTTCAAAAGTATTTGTTGTTCCATTGTGTTGACTCTTGAAAGTGTTAAGTGTATTACGGTGACTTGGTAACCTTGTAATAATACCATGGTTCTCCATCAGTCTAAGAACACAGATCTAGATCCAGGTCAAAACTACATTTCTAGGCTGGGCACAGTGGCTCATACCCTTAATCCTAGCACTTTGGAAGGCCAGGATGGGAGGATTGCTGGAGCCCAGGAGTTCAAGACTAACTTGGGCAATATAAGGAGTAGAAGCAGCTCTCCTGGTTCCTGGCAAGTAAAGGGAGACCCTATCTCTAAAAAACATTTAGAAGTTAGCTGGAAGTGGTGGCTTACAACTGTAGTCCCAGCTACTTGGGAGGCTGAGGTGGGAGTATGGCTTGAGCCCAGGAGGTCAGGCCTGCAGTGAACCATGATCACACCACTCCAACCTGGGCAACAAAGAAAGACCCTAAGAAAAAAAGAAAAGAAAAGAAAAACAGAAGAAAACAACTACCTTCCTTACTCACTACCCCTCACCCTACCCTATACAGGATGCCCAAGGGTAAGCATGGAGACATATCAACTGGAGGAAAGACCCAGTTTAAGTTGCAATAGCCTTGGGTAGAACCGACATTCTATAGGAGCAATAGAAGCAGTTGCTGAATTTGGTGTTAGAGTTATTTCAACTCAAATCTACACTTCATTTTTCCAGACCTCCATTTTGTAATAATCTTGCAGTGGTTAATTCCAATAGTGAGCCATTGCTTGAGGTATCAGAAACAAAACCAGGAAGAGCTGAGTATCAATGTTTTCAGTACGTTTTACATGTGGAACAAGGTTAATGTAATAGACCACGTTAATAATGAGGTCACCTGGTGCTCTCTCATATGGCTTTCCTGATGCATGTGGTCAGAGGCTTTTCTAATCAGCTCTGCCCACCTCCTGACATTTTAATCACTCAAACAATTACTATTGCCTGGGAAACAAATTTGAAAATGAATAAAAGAGCAGATAAAGGGAAGCTGAGTTTTCAATTTTTGTTTTTGTTTTTTAAATAATTACTCCAAGAGTAGATGCTCAGATGAGAAATTTTTTAATGGAATTAATAAGATGATGTTAGGGGTTAGACACAACCTCCACTAAGAATGGACATAAATGAACCCAAACCTGATTCTTAAATCTCAAGGAAAATACACTACATAGTCCTGGCCATGAAAGCCACAGTCTTGTAATATTGTTTGGTATCCTTCAAGTATTTCTATGTACAAAAATGGACTTAGAGCATTGGTCTAGATTCTTCAGGAAAAAAATGTATACATTTCCCCTACACTCTACACAGAAAGTTCATAAAACAAACCACGCTGATTACAAGCCATAGTTAACTGGGTCTTTTTCTTTCATCGAGAAAGGAGGGTTGGCAAGTCTGGGAAGAAAAGGAACTCAAATTTATTAAGAACACACAACAGTAGCCAGGCACAATAATAAGTGTTGCAGGTGCAGTGCACTATCCTATGTGCCTGTGTAATCCTCCCAAACAGTGCTTATCAATCAGGGTTTTGTTGCAGAACACAAACACGTTTTTGGTCGTTTTAGGCAGTGAACTGTGTATTTACATCATTGAGAGGGCTGAAGAAAAACACTAGGCTGGACACTCAGCAGTGACTCCCAGAACAGCACTGTGGAAACCAGGAGAGTTGCTTCTACTGTCACAGTCAAAAGGAGTGGAACCAAAGGCCCACCCCATCCAGCACAATTGACTCTCGACACCCCCACGGCCATCATGGACACTAGAATCGTGCTGCAGTGAAGCCCAACATCTCCACAGCCATGCTTGCCAATAAAGCCAAAAAGCAAAAAAATGACCTCTCTCTTGCATCTGCATTTCAAACAAGTACATCACATTGGTGGAACCTAATTCTCTTATGAATGCTAACTCCAAGGGAGTGTGGGAAATGTAGTTTTTAGCCTCCCAGGTTCTGTAATACTGAGCTCAGGATAATAGAACGATTGCTGAGTGCCAACTACCTAATACACTGCACCCTGTGAAGGAGTTTATGTTTTTCCAATTCTTATAGGAAAAACACCGAGGCTCAGAGAAGTGAAATAAGTTTAACAAGATGGTACAAACTGAAAAGTAGCAGTGCCAGCATTTGAACCTAGTTGTCTATCCTCATTGTCATCATCTATTGGGTACTTACTCTGTTCTGTACATTGCTCTAAGTACCTTCAAATATTATTTAATCTTTACTGTAACTCTGTTACATAAGTATTATGGTCCCCACTTTGCAGGTGAGGGGAAAAAAAAAAAAAAACAATGCAGAGACTTAAATAACTTTCTTCAAATCCCAGTTAGTAAAGATTAGAGCCAGCATGCTTAGAAACTAAACTCCAGCACTTCTCTTCTTTTCCTACAGCACATTGAACTCTTGACAGTGGGTGTTTGATCAGCACCATTGTTGATATATATCTCTCAACACTCTTTGAGACACCAACATTCCATGCACATGGAGTAAGATGGTAATCCTCTGAAAATCACTTAGGTGCTTTTGGCTAACTGGTGTGAAAAGTTTGAGGGCTCTTTAGAGCTAAATACTTGGTGCAGTGCTGGCAAGAATCTAACAATAAGCTCCCTGAAAATAAGAGTCCTAATTTGTAGCCTTTACCAGTCTCTACAATATAAATACTCCAACCATGGCCAATTTCAAGCTACCAGTATGGTATCAACCAGTTTGCAAAATTCCTGAAAATTTAACAATTGGCTCTTGCAAGCTAGTATGAGCCAGCTCCAGATGGCTCTGTAAATGGTTTCTATTTGCTCAGGGTCTAGGATACCCTTACAAGGAAACTTGAATCCTTTCTACATTTGGAGTTCTGATGTGTATTAAGATGTCTAAACACTGGAAATCTCTTGACAGAAGGCAGATAGCAGAGAGAGACAAAGAGGTCTCTGAAGGGGGAAGAAAACCGTAGGTTTGTCATAAATCTGGTGGGATGGGCTTGATAATTGCTGAAGAAACAATGGTTTGGGGTACTACTCTTGAACTTGCTTGGTCTCTGACCCCTGTGTTAACTATGAGCCCTAGAAAGGAGAGACAAACTTTTAGTGATTCAAGACACTTTGCTGGGGGAGGAATTTATCACAGGTAGGTGAGTAATAAAGCTGAAAAAACACCATAACTAAGGTTCCAAGTCATTCTGTGGAATAACTCCTATTCTTTGTGCTATCAAAAGAAGGGAAAGGTATTTCCATTCTAACCGGAGACTTACAGGAGCACCAGCACTGCAGAAATTCTCCATAGAAAAGACCAAGTGTAGCTACTGCCTTTCTGCTGTCTTTAACGTGCTGTTTCTTACCTGGGTATGCTTTTCCCATTTCTTTACCAATAAAAAATCCTATTCCTCAGTCAAAATTTAAATGCCATCTTGTATAGGACACTGGGACCCTTTCCCAAAATCTCTACAGTTGGGGTTAGTAATTCTTTCCTTTGTTTATATTATCTTTTAAGGTACATATTTCATTCTTGTTGGTATTAGCATTAATTGCCTACACATGAGTCTCTGAGGGTACATGATGAACTCTCAAGGTAATGGTGGTAGCTCATTTGTGTCTGTGGTTCTCTGGTACATAGAAAAGGGCTGTCGCATACGCATGCACAGTAAGTAATGCTGACGTTGCTTATATAGCAGGCAGAGAAGCAACTGGTATTAGAGTGCCCTCAAAAAAAAAAAAAAAAGAGGTTAAAGAAGAAGGAAGGGCTGGCATGGTGGCTCATGCCTGTAATCCCAGCACTTTGGGAGACTGAGGCAGGTGGATCACCTGAGGTCAGGAGTTCAAGGCCAGCCTGACAAACATAACAAAACCCTATCTCAACTAAAAATAGAAAAATTATCCAGGTATGTCTGGGCACGATGGCTCATGCCTGTAACCCCAACATTTTGGGAGGCTGAGGCAGGTGGATCACCTGAGGTCAGGAGATCATGACCAGTCTGGCCAACATGGTGAAACCCCATCTCTACTAAAACAAAACAAAACAAAAATTAGCCGGGTGTGGTGGCGGGCACCTGTAATCCCAGCTATTCGGGAGGCTGAGGCAGGAGAATCGCTTGAACCCGGGAGGCGCAGGTTGCAGTGAGCTGAGATCATGCCATTGCACTCCAGCCTGGGCAACAAGAGCGAAACTCCAACTGAAATAAATAAGCCGGGCATGGTTGGGCACACCTGTAGTCCCATCTGCTCAGGAGGCTGAGACAGGAGAATTGCTTGAAGCCAGGAGGCGGAGGTTGCAGTGAGCCAAGATCGTGCCACTCCACTCCACCCTGGGTGACAAAGCAAGACTCTGTCTCAAAAAAAAAAAGGAAGTAAGGAAGAAAGTAAAGAAGGAAGGAGGGGTGGAAAAAGAAAAGAAATCTCTACCATTCAATGTTTTGTCTAAAGGGTGAGGGTACATTTTTCCCCATTATCTGATATTAAAAACATGTTTTTAGAGAAAAGCAAAGAATCTCTTTAGAATATCTTGGAGCTAGCTGCCTGAGTCATGGCATAAGAATAATCCCCCACCCCCTCTATTTCTTATTTGTGATTCATCCTTTCTAGGGATACACATGTTCCCCACAAGAAGTGTTTACCAGTGAAGTTATCCTTGGCAAAGCCATTGATCAGAGGGCAATTCGATCCATGTGCCAATGCTTCCTTGATGGCGGTTGCTTCCACGAAGCAAACACCTTATTCACTTTGTTTTCTCTAGCATGTCAATAAGTGCTCATATATAATAAATGTGTGCTCACAGCATATATAATATATATGGATGTATGTGGTGTTTTGTATTCCATGCCTGAAAGAACAGCTGATTTATTTCATAGCTTTTATGGACTGTTTTATTATTCTCAACAACATCACATCCATTCTCTTTGCATGCATATTTTATAGCACCTTGATGGACTTATTTGATTTGACCCAGTGTTTTGATGACAGCACAGCCATAGGAGGTTCACATTAGCTTACACAAATCATTTGCTCAAGTCACTTTAGAGTGTGATCCTGCCCTCAGGTGATTTGTGAACTGCCAGCTCTTTCATGATGGGCAAAATAGCATAGCATGCCCTATAAAGCTATGGCTAAAGAAAAGCTCTTGGTGATTCTTGGATCAGCAGGGCAATCTCCTAGGAGGGTCTGTTAACTGTATAAGTACAGTCAGTCATTGACAGAATTCTATCACTGGCTTTGATTCAATGTGATTCTTCTGGCTGCCAAAGTCCTTATAGGGAGAGGCTAAGACAGAGCATCATAACTGTATGTCAGATTCTTGAATCCTAAAAGTTCATGCAGGGATAGATTGGTCTTGGTAAATACTAATTAAAGAGTGGTTTAGGCAGGAAGGTCTGAGGATTGGCTGCGATGACTTGGACAAGCACTAAAACTTGAGAAGCCCTGCTTTAAGAAGCTCATGATCTTGCCAGGGATGTTAACATAGGCTCTAATAGACATCTTTATACAGTGCTTTAGGAGCACAAAGAATGTAGTAAGAAACTCCATTTTGGGTAGTTGAGGCCAGTCTTCCCAAAAATTGACATTCATCCTTTGATTTTTTTCCTACTCTGGCAGACAAACTGCTTTTTTATATCATTATTTTTTGTAGAGACAGGGGGTTTGCTCTATTGCCCAGGCTAGTCTCAAGCTCCTGACCTCAAGTGATCCTCTCCCCTCAGCCTCCCAAAGTTCTGGGATCACAAGCATGAGCCACTACACCCAGCCTAAACGACTTTCACTCCGAGTCTCATAATGAGTCAAAATGGCTCTGTCCAGGGTTCTGAAACTTGCCTCATAAATGTCCTTCATGTAAAATCAGTTCAAGGATCTGACAGGGAGTCTCCTGTTAAGTTTACTGCTGTGTTTTATATTGTTTCTTGGTGATCCCATATTAAACATACCTGGGAGGCCACAGGAGTAAACTTTCACGTCAGAAAACTGAGTCTAGAAGAGGCCTAGCAACTCAGCCCCCAGCACAAAGCGAGTTGATGTCAGGACCAAGAAGACCAGCTCTTAGGCTTTCTGACCTTAAAGCAGCTACTATTTCCATGACATTGGGGTCTTTTCCTGGTCCATTTGAAATGGTTTGTGATTGGATCTGTGGCCATAAGTTAGTGTTCAAGGCTGAAATTTTCATAACATCAACAGAGATGAACTTCTTAATCTTATTAATATTTTCTTCTTGTCTGTGTAGCCTTAATTTGTGGCAGTAGTCCTTTTTCTATTGGAGTTTGACTTTAACTTTTCCCCTTGATAATTTGTATATAAAAATTATTATGAGCATCAAAATCTTTATATACCAGTATATTTTGAATGGCATTAGAGGTGTATAAATCTTTTTTAAAGTAATATGTTTCCATCAAAAGTAATTAGCATAACTTAAATTAGACATTATCTTGACTTTCCATTTTTTAATACTTATGTGTGCATGTAACCTTTTATAATATCCTTTGTAAAAAACAAAAAAAAAACTTTTGGCTTCAGGGCTAACTTGGAATTTCTTTCTTAAAAGATTTGAGAATGATCATGAGTGTTCTATATCAACACTCTTGGACAAGAATCGAGGAGAACTGGTGACCGTAAACACTGAGTGGTGTCCAACTGAGCTGCCCAAAAGTGTTATTTGTAAAGGAAGGTCATAAGGCCAAGCAGGAGATGTCAGAATATCAGGTGGTTAGTCTGAGCAGTGCTGGACTAGGAAGAGAAAAAACAGGAATCAAATCTTTCAGCTAGAGATGCAGCTAAATCAAGGCCACAACTCTGTGGAATTTATTAAAAGGGAGGCCAGAAGATCAGGAGACATATCAACAAAAGTCAGGCAGAGATTGGGCAGGGTTCATAGTGTAAAAAAGGTCAGTTCAGGGATAAATCTTGTAATTTTAACCACTGAGTGCCTTTTACTGGGAACTTGACACCCTCATACTGGGTAAGGCAGGAGACAGCATGCTTAAAGCAGTAAGCACCTTCTGAGCAATAGGTCAGTTTCTCTCAGAAGCCGTACCACAAACATGCATTTGTGACCCATGGCAGTAAAAATAATTTGAGCATTATGAGAAGGAGTGGAATAGATTCTGGTGCTTTGTGTAAAAACCTTTAAATTCCCATTTCATTAAAAATTCTTCTCTGCAGCTGGTAGCAGAGATTACCATGGTTCACCATCTGTGCGGATTAATGTTTGCTTAAAAAGAGAGAGGGAGAGTGAGCAGCAGATAAGATGAATGATTTCCAGATACAAGAGAAAGCCAAAGTAGAATATCTTTGTGTGTGTCTGTGTATGTGTGTGTGTCTTACACCTGCTTTATTTGAATTCTGTGATAGAATTGTTTAAAGAAAACCCAGGTTTATTTATTTTTAAAGACTGAATAATGTAGAAACAGTCGATCATCATCAAACTGTTTAGATTTACATTTTATACAGAATTCGTTTTGAGAGGATTTTAGAATCTGTTAGAAATAATTTGGCATGTTTGGAAATTTCTTTTTACATTTCCCATTCTGAGAAGATTTTTCCTGATACTTACAGATTGAGTTCATGAGGCAGAACCCCAGATTCTATCCTGAGGGGACCAGATTACCAATTCCCTCTAGGTCTGAATCTAATCAATTACAGACATGCATCTCATCCGTAGACTGAATTAGCTTCAGTAGATCACTGAAGTTGCCTTCCAGGAACTGGAATTGCTGGTGAACTATGAAAACAATATGCACATGTACCCTAGAACTTAAAGTATAATAATAATAATAATAAAACAATAGAGGTAGTTTTTTGCTTGGGGTCGGTTGGTTTGTTTGTCTGTTTGTTTTAGCACTGGCTGTGTGACAAGTGCAGTCTGTGCTTTACCTGCAACATCTCTTTAATTCTCATAACCACCTAGAGAATAAACACGGTGAGCATCTCTTCTTATTATAGAGGAGACTGAGACTTAGAGAATTTAAAGAACTTGCTGCACTTCAAAGCTAATACATGTTAAAACAGATTTTGAATTCAGATCTGTCTTCCTCGAAAGACCATGCTCTTAACCATTACACTCTACAGTCTCATTCAATAGTTAGGTTATTTCCAATTCTATTTAGGCAGTTTTAGACCCCATCTTAATATTGAGAATCTCATTTCCTTGAAAATAATGCTTTTTCCTTTCAATATGCCACGAGTCACCATTACCAGAGCAGAAAGCATCTTACTTACTACAATTACACTTGCTAATCAATTCTGCATCACTGCCCAGTGTTATAAATGTGTAGTTACCTATATTCTATTGACATGTGGCCTCATTTCTTACTGAAAAGGGCAGTAGTCTTAATTTAGAGACACTTTTTTAAAATAGCACAGGGGAGCCAAGGAAATATGTCAATCTCATTGCCAATCAAACAGAAAAAAACCATTGTGGTCATTCCTCATACCTGGGATCCATCAGCTCAGTGTGATCCAGGTACTTCTGAGTCTTAACTTCTGAATTAAGGGGACTATTCTGAGAAACTGTTCTTCTTACCATTGTTTTCAAATTTCCCTTTAAATTTTATATTGATAATTATCTAACTTGCATTAAAATATTCAATATTATTTTATAGGGTTTAAAAACCACTATATGGAGCTACATTTCTGCTAAGCTTTACAAAATAAAACATCATAAACCACGTGACTATGTTAGAAGAAATCAGGATTGATTCAGTGGTTGACTAGCCAACCACCCTAAAAGCGGTATAATGGAAGGTGAGGAAGCCCTGTCACTTCCAAAGAAGAAGCCAGGAATTATAAAGTCGAGCAGATATCTTGAGTGTTAGTTCAATGAAGGTCAGCAATGATGTCCAGGGTGCAGAAGGAGCAAGGGCAATTAAGAGGCAGAGGTCTTAGCATCAGCTAGTTGCTTATGCTCTAGATACAGAGAAAGCTGTCATGGCTGAGGAGTCACTGGAAGCATGGTCCGCTTTTGGGGAAACACTGATAAGAGTGAGATGAGAAGAACACAGGAAAGAAAGGAGTACAACCTAGCTGCCAAGAAAAATATTTTCTAAGTGGCAATGAGGTTTAGGGGGAGTGCAGAGGGCATGGTTACTTAAAGAAGCTGTTATGTGAACTGCAGTCCACCTTTAAGCAAGACATGGAGACAATATACTATTTTCAGAGTCTTCTTCCTACTCAAGGGATGGAATATTTCCTAATCTAGTGCCTCCCTGGGGCATTGTTGGCTCAGACATGGGGAACGGTAGTCCTTAACCAGAATAAGTCAGATTAAGATTAATGACAGTTGAAATGGTCTTAGTGACGCAGTCAGGAACTAGCAGGACACGACAGAGACTTTTAACATTGCCTTTGTTTATTTGGCAATAGCCATTTATTTCCTCATTTGATGTCTCTTCAGAGTAAGTCACCAGGGCACAGTTAACAGGGAGATAAGGGAAGCCAATAGCTCATTCACTGCATCATTTTTATATCTGCCCCATTCAGCCTTCTTTGAATGGTGCAAAGGGGTGCATGGTCTCATCTTATAGAATCAACGTGGTTTCCTCTGTGAATATTTGTCTAGCTTAGTGCTTCTAGTGGAGCAAATGCATCTTGCTTATTTTTCACATTCACCAGGATATGATATAGATGCAGACTAACATCATAGATGAGGAAAGCATGAACCATGGCATCTCTCAGGCATGGATTTAAAGCTTAGCTCTAGCACTGACGAGCTGTGGGGCTATAGGCAAGCTATTTCACCACCCATGTCCTCATTTCTGAAATTAGAATAACTTGTATCTCACAGGGGTACAGCAAGGGTTGAATGAGACAACACATATTATATTATCTGGTTTTGACGGCATATTGGTTCCCTCCCCTCCTCCCTGAGGCCTTCTGTGGCCTGGCAGCCTAAGGAACATGTCCAGCCCACTCTGGAGGATCATTGCACTATAAACGTCTTTTCAAATTTTTCACTAGCCAAGAGAAGTCTTAGACATTTGGTCAGCAGGAGGAACCCCCTATTTAGTAGATTCATTCATTAATTCAACACATTTTTATTGAATACCTACCATGATGCAAACACAGATTTAAAAACTAGACATACAGCTGTGAATGACTAGATAAAAAACACTTGCCTTCATGGAGCTTACATTCTAGCTGGGGAAGAGACAAGCAAATAAACCAATAGGCGAATTATATAGTGTGTCAGAGGTTGGTGAGTACCATAGACAAAAATAAAGCAGGAAAGAGAGATGAGGAGTGTCAGGGTCAGCAGAATCAATGCAATGTGATATGTACCAGCCACACTTTGGGAGGTAATGAAGAGACCCTGAAGAATTATTTTGAATTAAAGGACCTCAGAGGGAAGGTCCATTCTGCCTGTTCCCATCCCCACTGTCCCTAAGACACTAGGTTCCTCAGGAAGATGCTGCCCCTTCTTAGTCCTGGTATTCTTGGCACCCAAGCACAACATCTGACACATACAAGGCACTCAATAATTGTTTGTTGAACCAAACTGCACTCCTCAAACTTTGTTCAGGAGCCAATGTGCCCTTTGACACCTGAAATATCAGTTTGCATTAATAGCTCCACCTGCATGCCTCAGTTTGACAGGCAGTGAGCTGTGGGCCTGCATGTTGTTTATTGATTTGACTAATAATAAGTAATGGAGTGACCACTCAAGTGACATTAATGTGGAAGGAAATGAACACCATAATTGAAATGCTGTCCTGCATCGAGGCACCTCTGTTACTGAGAGAAGAATTTGATTTTCTTACACAGTGTTTTCTGTTTCACTTCCTCAGCTCTCAGAACTGTAAAATCCCATTGAAAAGGTGTGAAAGGCAAAAGCAGGGTTTTAAGTAGAAATTCAAAGTCTGTTTCACAGTAGTAAGAAATGGTGATAGTGGGATGAACTCAATGAAAATAGGACAAAGCAGAGAAGGAAATAGAACAAGAGATGTGAGGGCTTCAAATGCCAGAAGTAAATCTATCCAGAAAAATAAAGATAAGTGGCCAACTCTCCTTCCATAAAGTTAAAACAATGGCCTTGTCTTGACTTTTATTATTCACTCTGTTATTCATTTAGCAAATATTTATGGACCACTTACCATGTTTTGGGTTACTCTACTAAGCAACTTGCGGTGCATAATCGTTATCCCTATGTAATAAAAGAATTGGCTTTCCTTTTTCCCTGGTTCCTGGGAGGTAACCACTAAACTTTTAGAATTTCCCAAGTGATAGAAATGTCTCTGTTATCCATGGTGGACCCCTTGGAACATACACCTGATAGTTTTTGCTAATGAGGTGACTCATGGTGGGCTCCCACATAGATTATGCTAATGTGAGTCAAGGTGGAAGCTGGCTGCATTAGAAAGACCAACTGTGTGATTAGAAGGCTGGGGTTTTGAGCTGCCTAATATTAACCCAAACCTGGAGAAAGGAAAGAGACTGGTTATTGATGGCCAATGAATCATGGCCAATGATTCAGTCAACCAGTGGACATAATGAAGCCTCAATAAAAGCTCTGGACACCAAAGCTTGAGTGAGCTTTCCTGGTTGGCAGTCCTGTAAGTATTGTCATATATTGATGTGCCAAGAGGGTAAGACATCCTTGAGGATGGTGGGAGCTTCACATTTAGAATCCTCCCAGACTTCTTTCTATACCTCTCTTCTTTTGGTTAGTCCCTGTTTGTATTCTCATCACAAGTATAGCATGTTCCTGAGTTCCGGGAGGTGTTCTCTTGAATTACCAAACCTGAGGGTGTCCATGGGGACCAGTGAATTTGTATCCAGTTCATCAAAAGTGACGGTGGCCCAAGAGACCTCCAAACTTGTGACTGGCATCTTAAGTGAGAGGAGTGTGTAGAAAACTATGCCCTTAACTGTGAAGCTTGGACTAACTCCAGCTAGTTCTTCAAGTATCTCAGAGTCTAGCTAGCAAAATCAAAGAAAAAAAATCACATTCACCGAGCAACGGGAAGGCTATTTGCACACAAATACATCCTAGTATGTCATGAAAGGGCAAGGTCCGTGCCATCTAACTCACAGGGATAATCAAAGGTGGCCTTCTAGACAAAGTAAAACTTGAGCTGGATTTAAGCATAACTAGTAATTAGCAAAGCAAGGCAGGGATTAGGTAATGGAGACAGAAAGAGCAGCATATGGAATAACTTCCAGATTCATCCTTGTGCCATCTGAATCGATGATGATAACAACAACCGTAGTAGTGGCTACATTTCCTTGGAATGTTTTTATGTGAAATGTGCTTACTGTTTGTTGACTTATACAATACCCCAAAACCTCATCAAGAAGTTATTGTTGTTCGTATTTTCCAGTGAAGTATATGAGATTTAGAGGGTGTATACAATTTACCCAGTCATCCAACTAGTGAGTTGCCACACCTTTGCTTCACACTTCAGTTTATGTTATGGAGCGAATATTTGTGCCTCCCCTCCACATTTATGTATTGGAACCTTAATGTCTAGAGTATTGATATTTGGATATGGGGCTTTTGGTGGGTAATTAGGGTTAGATGAAGTTGTGAGAGTAGGACCCTCATGATGGAATTAGTGCCCTTTTAAGAAGACACATCAGATAGCTTGCTCTCTCCTCTCCCTAAGTCCGCCCTCCCCCCAACCCCCCCACCCCCCACCCCCCACCTCCCCACCCCCACACAAACACACAGAGAAAAAGGCCATGTGAACAGATGAAAAGGGCCCTCACCAGAACCCAACCACAGTGGCACCCTAATCTTGGACTTCCAGACTCCATAACTGTACAGAAATAAATTTCTGTTGTTTAAACCACTCAGTCTGTGGTATTTTGTTACGGCAATCCAAGCAAAGATAGTTGCTGAACCCAGAACTCTTATATATGATTGTTGCACTGTATTTCATTTGGGAAAAGCAACTTAGCCTCTGGAAAATATGATTACTGTAAGGCACCCTATCTCCTCTAGAGTATAATGCACACCTTGAGGTGGGAGAAGGTGCTAAGGTTGAAGCCCCAAAAAAGACTCCAGTTCAAGGCTGGTTCTGTCTCAAATCCTCTCTTATCTAAATGAATAGAGCTGTAAATTTCTGTGGTAACATATTCTTGTTACTGGCTGCTAAAGAATCCTAAGAATCTCAGTGCGGAAGGGACCCCCCATCTGATTCTAAGTTCAAGCAGTCCTCCAACTTAAGCTTCACTAATACTAGTTGGAGCAAATTAACTACCTTCCTAGGTAGCTGATGCCTTCATCATACAGATGAGATCATTAGAAAATTTCTTCAAGGAGTCGAAATTTACCACTGTGTGTTTTCCACTAATTGGTCCTGACATTATCTGTGAGAGAATTAAGGCAAAAATTAATGGCATTAGCAAGAGGGTGGGTGTTGTATCTGGTTCTATCTGTAAGAGAATTAAGGCAGAAATTAATGGCAGTAGCAAGCGGGTGGCTGTTGTATATGGTGGACCATACGAGAAGTCTTACAGTTCTGTTTTGAACCCTTTCTAGCCTTACAGAATCCATTATAGTTCATTTTAAGAAAATCATGGGTCTGGAGTGCTTTTCAGATATAGCCTTTGGTGATTCATCTTTCACTATAAGCCTTTGAAGTGTCTAGTCATATACATAAGTAATCTTTTATTCAACTCTTATTTTCTGTGTATGCATTCATTGTTCACATTAGACTTATTTTATGTAAATCAAGTCCCTCCATATGAGGGAAACAAAGCAAAGCCAGATTAATTGGCTAATTTTCAAAGACTCATTGCAGCTTTTTTTCCCATGAAATTTTTATTTTGCTCTCTCTTTGCTATGCTGAGTCTCCTTTGAAACAACAAAATGTAAAGTTGGTATACAGAAAGTCGACCCAAATCATCTCATTTAAACACACACACACACACACACACACACACACACACACACACACACACACCTGCAATTGTGACCTAGTTCGCATTTTATCAAACTCAGCAGGTTTAAAATATAATAGGGGGGAAAGAGTTTTTCACAGGTAAAGCTTTTCCTAATGCCTTTCTAATCCTATACTTTGTGTATGTACATCTTTTTTTTTTTTTTATCTCTCTCTCATCTTTGTTTTTCCACTTTTGCCGTTTTAACTCATGCATTTAGAAAATTTCCGCAACGAGGCTGGTTCTGCAATGTTGGAGAAACTGCAAACTGAATTAGATTTCTGTTAGAGGGAGGAACTGCTGCTGCCAGAATAAAAAAGCGAGGCCAGCAACACTTTGCTAGGAGCAAACACTAAGCAGACACTACTAAGGGTATCAGATCTCTCCCGTGTCCTCTGGCTTCGTAGTCTCCTTTAGCACCCCCTACTGGCAGAACCTAACAAGGATCAGCTGGCAAAGCAGAAATGCAGTTTCCTAGTCCTTAGTCCCAGCACCTCAAAGCAAAGTACAGAAAGTTAGATGTGAAGCTGAGGGACAGTGGCTTCATAAATGGCATGGAAGGTATTTTATGTTAAGATTTCAGAGAGTACACTTTCTGTCCTTGGCTTAATAGGAGGTCATCACAATACAGCCCACAAGTTGTGGGGAGTAGGATTAAGTCAAATACTTAGTGTAATATCTTTGTCCCATTCTCACTCTATTTTTGTTTGCTTCCCCAAATCTCAGTCTATCAGGATGGCTGCTGGAGGGGCGTCTATTCTGAATACCCCTAAAGGTATTTTAGTGGGAGAGAGAAATCAATAACTGCTATGTTGTGTTTATATATACATATAGCAGAGCAACTATTGATACATGGCCATATCATCTCTATATATATAAAAATATGATATATATTACTGGCATATATAAATATATCATTAAAAGTCTATAGCCTGTTTCTGTTATATAGGTAAAAGCCTAGGAGGAGGAGAAAACCTAACTTAGGGAAAAAGCATCCATCCTCCAAGACTCTCTAGGAAAAGTGGATGTGGACAGGGTCCAACCATGCCCCACCAGTTGGTTCTTTCCTTCAGTTATTCTTGCATATCTGCAGCATGGAATGTCAGGCCTGCCTCCTCCATATTCAGAAACATCACATATTTGGCCACTATCCTAACCATTGTTTGCAGTCAGACTTCCAGCCATTCAGTTTCCTGGGTTTTTTGGAGAAAGAAAACAAGAGAATGCTGAAAATAAAGCCTTAAGACTGCTGAGGCAAAGAGAATTGCAAATCTGGTTGTGCTTGAGCCTCTACATAATTGGGTGGTTCTAAATAGGAAGGGCTGATTTCATGGGGTCAGCACTGGATCCTGTAAAAGCATATGCCATTTAAAAATTAATGCTTGATGAGTGCTAAGTCCAAAGTGTCTCAAGAGACTAGGGGAGAAAGGGTTTCCGGGAATGAAATTTGGAAAGAACATAAGGATGAAATGGGATATGTCTGTAAGGAAGGAAGAAACATGTGAAGAAATTCAGTTCTAATAAATTAGGAGTAAGTAAATCTTGCTCTGTCTTTGCACACTTCCTTTTCTGCATCCCTGTAGCCTGACACAGTCCTGTACAAACAGCCCCTCACCTCTCACCATTGTACCCTATCCTTATCCAATCTCACCACTCTGACCTTTAAATAAGAAATATGACGTTTATTCTTATGTGTATCATGGCAATCTTCAGCCACACAAACCCTCAGAATTCTTAATATAAGCACCTGATCCAACAATGATGATCCTGTTTACCAAAAGTTATGTTAACATCTATGTGGCTCTTTATCCTTTACAGTGCCCTTTTGCATCACATCTTTTAGTCTTCACAAAAAACCTATGAAACAAATAATATTATCCCCATTCTTCATTTTTCATATGAGAAAACAGAGGCTCAGGGTTCATGTAATGTGCCCAAAATCACATCATCAATAGCAGGTAGATCCAGGACCTGGACTCAGCTCTCCTGATGTCAATATTGACAGCCCTTCAGTGGCCTGTGTGAAACGGCACAAAGAACCATGTACCACATAGCCTTACTGTGTGACTGGGTATCCCAAGGTGATTTCAAAACCCAGTCACAAGTACATTCTTGGCAGCTCTCCTGAACCAAGTAATTCCAGTATGAGGGAAGAGGGTAACAAACGTGGCCACTGCAGAGACATTAACATACTAGTTTGGGACGCTGACAATTGTTTACCTGCTGTCACTCACTCACAGACATGGCCAGGCAGCAGTGTCAATCTTGCTGTGGGCTGGAACCCCTTGGTGAAGGAGGCTCACTGCAAGCTCCGCCTCCTGGGTTCACGCCATTCTTCTGCCTCAGCCTCCCGAGTAACTGGGACTACAGGCTTTCAGTACTCTTAAGAAAGTGATTACAACACTTTCTTGTATGAATTTGGTCATGAAATTTCACTCTGCCACAGATTGAAGAACTCTGCCCTGATATAGAAAAAGATATCAATCCAATAATTAACTAGCATTTAACGTTAATTATTAACATTTATGTTAATTAATAATTTATTGATAATTAACTAACATTGGGCACTTACTAGATGCTTCGTATATCTCATTTAATTCCCACCACATCCTATATATGGAGGTACCCTTGTTGTTCCCATTTTGCAGATGGGAACACCGAGACTTTGATAGGCTAAGTGACCTGCTCCCATAGGGATTAAGAGGCAGCTCTAGGATTCAAGTTTAGTCCCTCTGACTCTAGCACCTTTCCTCTTAATCACTGCGTCATATGACCTAGACGTTAAGGTTGTCCTTAACTACCCTTCACTAGCCACTGAAATTATTTCCGTATGATGTTTCTCTCAGTAGGTTTGCACAAATGTGCTAGCCATAGCAATTTACAATGTTCCAGCAGAGGCAAGGACCAAGACACATAGGAGCCAAGTGTTTTAATAACTTCCTGTGCTAGCAGTTATAAAAATGTAATTGTTTCTGCAGGTTCAAAGAATTAAAATATGGCAAGGTAGAAGGAGCTATTAAAGCCAGCTTTCAGAACTACGGCTTTGCCCTTGTAAACAACTTTTATATACCCCTTTTGGAGTGTGTATAATGAAATGACTAACATTTTCAGCTGTAACTGGAGCTATTACCCAGCAGCTGACTGTTTTGTTGCTTGAAATCTGTTCAGGAAAACACTGAAAATTGGTGGAAAGGGTACACTATGGGGACTCCTTGTCTCTGCACGGGAACATTTTCCTCGTCGTCCCAGTGAAAATGGCCTGCAGGTGAATTGCACCCATGCCTTCTCAGTATAAAATGAGGCTCTCATCGGCCTGTTTTGCTTCTGCTTTTAATGCCGATGTCCCTTCACTCTTGCTCACTAAAGTGGAACATATGGTTTTCTTTATTTTTACTCTTCTCCAAAGAAAACTACAAGTGGAAGATTCCAGGTGCCCACCTAGAATTCTGAAACTTACATGATTTACATTTTTGGTGGAAGTTCCAAGACAGAGATATAATGAGTCACTTCTCTCCTCTTCTGTTTCTCAATTTACATAATAATATAGTTATAGTTGCATGCCACAGTTATAAATATTAAGAAAAAGTTAATAGGAAGTTAACTGAGCCTGTTTTCCCCTGAATTTCAGAGTGGGCCTCTGAAGACCGAACAACTGAGGCTAAGGAGAAACCCCTGAACTTCTCATCCAATTTCAACCCTGATTGTGCTAAAAATGAGTGTTTTCTAAGGACAGATGCTATCACAGAATCAGAGAGGTTGTTGTTTTACTTGCTCCTGCAGACTAGACAGGAATCATAAAATTATGAAAGCAGAATATTGTGCTTGTGTCATCCACTGTCTCTTATGTCATTCAGATCATAAAGATAGACTCTGTTCTATTTTCAACACTTTCCTATGAGAATGGCTGTGGGAATAGAACATTAGGACTGTTGCTCTTCCCCCAAATCCAATAATAGTTTTTTGCTAACAGTTTGTTGCAATAGTAATTTGATGCATGAAACCATGCGTGTTTCGGTCATATCGTGACAGATAAATTGGGCCAGCTTCATTATCTGAACCAGATTATTGTATAGTGCTGCGTGGTGTGGTGATTAGGATTCCTAAGAGTGACCTTGAGGAGCTATGCTAATGACAGTTCTTTTCATCTCTGGCTTTTCCTGGTAAAATACAGAGTCATGCTCTTTGCTGCCAAAATCAGTAGCATGTGGTGGAAGGCGTACACTGCAGGTGGGAGTAAAGCAGCCTTTGGAATCTGAGAGCCTTTTCTTTAGTCTTCGCTCTGCCATGATATGCAGATTATGTCATTTCTCAGAACCTCGGTGTCCTCATCTGTAAAATGGGTTAATAATACATATTTAGGAGGGTTTTGGCAAAGACATCACAATTGTAAAATGCCTGGAGAAGTTAGACACTTCGTAAATGACATGTAATATTATGGAGTACATGGTTTGGTAAAGAAAAAACAATGGTTTCCATTTGTTTGGAGGATAATAATGTTTTGAATCCTTGATTTATGTAATTGTGGTATCACTTTCCTCCTCAAAACAAATTAATTGCTCTGCACTGCATGTAAGATCAACCTCCCTGTCTCTGTCTCCTGTAACATATGTACACACAAACACCTGTAAAATCCATAATTCAGCCACCATTCACTCTGGACTATTATCCTGAGCCATGGACTTTATGTTCTGTCAGTCATTTAGAATGCCAATTACTTCTTTCTCTGCATGTAGAACCATTTCGTCAGCCTGTTGAGCCCCATCTGACCTCCCCCTCTTTGGAGCCTTTCGTAAGTCCCCTGATTCAACTTGCGGTTCCTCAGACCTCCAGGTAACCTTTCATCATACCTCCATCCTAGGACTCTGCACAAGCAGCTTGTAGTAAAGGGATCTTGAAGCTGTCTTTCTGCTTCAAGCCGAATGTGAGAATCAGCTGGGAATGGGAATTGTGGCATATTCAGCTTTGTATTCCTCCTAGTTGTGGACCAAATAAATCAGTAAAGGCTGGTTTGTGCAGACGTTTGGTGTTTATGCTACTCCTATCACTGCTGTGAATTTTCTACTTGTTTATCTGTGATTTGCGTGCCTTGTCATTATTTTTATGCTCCTTGGCGGCCACTTGCTTTACAACTATCTGCCCTTTTATATTAAGTGTTTCTAGACTCCTTGTGGTCTCATGTAAAGCATTTGGGGAACAGGAGAGCTGTTGTTGTTGATGTTGTTTTACTGAAATGTCTCCCTCACCAGTTTTCATGTGGTTGACCCCTTAAATAACCAGAATTAACCTCGGGAAACAAACTATGAGTTTGCAATGCAGAGTTTCTGCCAGAGCTATTGCACGGAAGGAAAGAAAGATCTAATACATTAGGTTTGGATATGCTTTAGACATTTTAATCAAGCATGTCAGTCCTTCTGCAAATAGAAAGCTCTGGCAGCAAAGAGCCAGGATCGTCCAGGGGACAGGTCGGAAATGCTAGAAACAAACATTAGAAAGTTCACTATCCTACTACCCTCTTCAGCTTAACCCTTGCACATTTGCCCTGGGCACAGGTGCAGGCCTGCTCAGAGCTGAAAGAACCTTACTGTTTGCTCCTTCAGCCCCTCGTTGATAGATAAGGTAATTGAGTCCAAAGGTGAATCAGCCAGTCCAAGTCCTGTTGGCAATTAGGGAGGAAAGCAAAGACCATGACAAAAGTCTTCAGGCTCCAAGTCCCCCGCTCTTTCCTCCTCTATACCTTGCGGCCACTTTCTGTACACTGATTACTCGTGTAGTTCAAATTTTGACATTTTAAGGATTCATTTAAGGAATTAATTGCTACTTTCATCATTACCGCTTTTTACTTTGAGGCAGCACCAGATTTCAACATTATTAAACTCTGCAGCTCCATGAATGTTGAAGAAACCAGCCAGTACCTAATTGCCTTCATGCATTACCTACCAGCAGAAAGCTGGCCTGGATGAACATCTGTGTGTAGCTTTTCATTTTCTTTATGGTCCAGGCACTGTGCTCCTCAAGAAACTGGTTCTGTCTTTGTTTCTTTGCATTTCTTTCCTTTCTTGCTGGAGTTGGGGTGGAAGGGGATCTCAAATGCTTTTTAAGTTGTTTGCACCTAGGTCAACTATACTATATTTTGCATTTAGCATCATTGAAGTTGAGATGGGTCTTATAGTCAATGGTGTGTGATAGTTTAATTTTCAACTTTATTTCTTAAAAGGATGGTGCATATTACAATCTTGCTATTGTGAATTTTAAAGGTCTATTATAGTTCACATTTTACAAAGTGCTTTTCTGTATAGTCATAAGAACTAACATATATCAAATGCTTATCGTGGACCAGGCACTGTGGGCTTGGTGGGAGACAGTAACTATTTTACCTCTTCCTCATAATTCTTCAAGCTGGCGTTATCCTCCATTTTATAGGTAAGAAAACCAAAGTAAAGTAATTTTGCCAGTGTAACAAAGCAATAAGACACAGAGTTATAGCCACACCCAGGGTGATTTTAATCCAAAACTGGTGCTCTTTCCACCTCTCTTCCTATCAGGTTTTGCACTCAGCCTCCCCCAGAACCGAATGGGTGGTAAGAGGGACATCAGAACACTGACTCTGGAGTTACCTGGAGCCAGCTACTCAATCTCCCTGTGCCTCCATTTTCTCCTCTGTGAAATGGGGGTAAAAAGAGCATAAGGTACTTGTGAGGTTTAAGTGAGTTGAGCTGGATAAAGCACTGGCACCCTAACTCAACACACACCAAATGCTAAGGAAAGATGAGTGATCACATTATTCCCTGGTTTGCTTCATACCCTGTGGGCACCACAGTAAGCTTTGAATATGCTCCAGTTCCTTCTGTTAGGTCATAAGCCATGTGGCCAGAAGCCTTTAGAGTGCCTTGTACCATACACCCTCTTCTAGGAGAGAGAAAGGGGAACCACAGACTTGATGCCTCTGCCTTCCAGGGACCCTCCACAGTCCTGGGATGATGACTTGAGCAGAACTCACCTTCCTTAGATGCTGCTGTCATTAGGAAGTGACTCCTCAGCCATCTCATCTCTTCATGCATGTTTCCCAGGCTAAAGAGGAGCTGCCCACAAAACTAGTCCCTGAAAACTACTCATGCCACTAGTAATAAAGCCAAGAGGTTGAGTGCATCCTGTTCATTTACAAATTGCATGGACATGCATTTCACTCTCCTCTGGAGAAGCATTTCCCGGCCACAACTCTACCTTTGCTTCCCAATGCCTGGTCCTAATCCTAGGTCTCCTGCATGACCAGAGACTGTCTGACCTCACTGAGCATTAACAATGTCCAGCAGGGCTGAAGCTGTTGCCACCCCTGACCTGTGAACCCATTTACTTGGCCCCAGTTTCTCACCAGGGACCACTCGTTGGTCAGAGTAACCTCCTGAGGAGGGTGGAGAAAGAAAACTGCTGAGCAAGCCAACTGACTGAACATTCACTGAGAATCTTGGCAAGGAGAAGGTGCC
This sequence comes from Chlorocebus sabaeus, assembly GCF_047675955.1. Classification (NCBI taxonomy): domain Eukaryota; kingdom Metazoa; phylum Chordata; class Mammalia; order Primates; family Cercopithecidae; genus Chlorocebus; species Chlorocebus sabaeus. The sequence continues at coordinate 46,603,922 of NC_132919.1, forward strand.
TCTCATCCATGGCCAAGTGTAGGACCAGAAGGTAAACATCTGAAGTGTATCTGAGAGCAGGTGCAGAGACTGAGTCATAAAGCATGCCTGTATAACAGGTCACCGAGGCCAGATGTATTCATTTGTTTTCACACTGCTATAAAGAACTTCCCTGAGACTGGATAATTTATAAAGGAAAGAGGTTTAATTGACTCACAGTTCCACATGGCTGGGGAGGCCTCAGGAAACTTACAATCATGGCAGAAGGGGAAGCAGACGCCTTCTTCACAAGGCAGCAGGAGAGCAAGCATGTGAAGGAGGAACTGTCAAACACTTATAAAACCATCAGATCTCATGAGAACTCACTCACTATCACAAAAACAGCATGGGGGAAACCGCCCCATGATCCATTCACCTGCCTCCCTCGACACGTGGAGATTATAATTTGAGATGAGATTTGGGTGGGGACACAGAGCCAAACCATATCACCAGGGCATCCTACAGTGGACAAAAATAGCTAACGAGTCTGGAGAACTGAGGAACCAAGAGTAGAAAGAAGCACAGATTGGAGTAAATGCACCAAGAGGTGACTTGGGCTAAATCCAACATCATGGGCAAGTGCCTCTGTTGGGGTTTGGGGCACTTCCTATATGGGCAGGCCATATATACTTAAAGGAATCACTGGGACAGACATTCTAAGTACCCAGAACTCCCTGCACATGGAGCAAGGCCCCTGACCAGTGCAGGGACAGCAAACAAGCTCCAGGCCGTGCCCCAAAGACTAGCCCTTGTCCAGCCTTATGCAGAACAGCCTGAGGAGCAGGGATACCAGGTGGCAACGCCAAGGCTTTCAGCATTAGATCGCTGCAGTATTTCGTCACCCCACTCCCAATTAGCAGTTTCCGTGGGGTTTATTATGCAGTTAAATATCATCATTGGGACTTTAAAAATATTCTCTCTTTTATTAAACAACAAATATATTAGCATTGAGTTTAATGTCTCTCAGTAGACTCAAGCTCTGTTTAGCTATCCACTTGTCCCCTTTCCATTTTTCCAAGGACATGGGATAAAGCCCCCCTATTTCTAAATAGAGTGCATCTTCATTTAAATAAAACAGCTTAGACAAATTAGGGTTTCTAAATTAAACATTTGTAAAGCCATTGTTCTCTTAAGAATTAAGAGAATGGGACAGATCTGAATTATGTAAGTAGCATGATGGAGGAGTAGTAAATTTAAAAAGTAGTAGTAAATAATCTGAACTTGATTAATTGTTTACTTTGTGGCAAGCATTGTGCTGAGACACTCAGGTGCCAAATCTCACTTAACCTTGACAACAACACTATCAGATGAGTGGAGTTCTTTTTCTCATTTTACCATGTGGTAGAATGATATTGGTAAAGTTTAGTAGGTTCCCCCAAACAATACAGCTCTTAAGAGGCAGATTTAGAGTTTACATCTAGATCCTTCTGATTCCACAGCCCAAGTGTTTAACTCAGCACAGGGCATTTAGATTCAGACCTGGATTTAAATTTCAGCTGTGTGACTTTGGGAAAATTACTTTACCTCTCTGAGTCTATAATCTGACGGTTCATCATCCCTACCTTAACTGCCATGATGACTGAACTTAACATATAAGCAAGTGCCTAGTAGTACTATAATAGCACTATATGTGACACATATTTACTACTTAAGAATTATTACCCAAATTCCTAAGTATTTCAGAAAATTAATGGAGGCTTTTTTTTTTTTTTGCCTGCGGTTTCTCTGGCAACTTATCATGGCAGGTTTTTTGCCTGCAGTTTCTCACCTCCGCTTACCATTACAGTGTGGAGAACACAGACAAACCTGATCTCCTCTCCTCTGACTTGGTGCAGCTGAAATCTGTTTGAATGGAGCTGGGCTGTGATCATGGTTGAGTGCCCATCCACCCTGATACTGTCTTGCAAACATGGACAAATGAATGTTGCAAGTGACAAACCCAGTGCTACTGCCCTGATTCTAACACTGGCCCTGAAAGGTTTAAAGGCTGCATGATGCTGACTGGGTCCTGGGTAGAAAGTGTTGCCTTTATATTTCTTCTACTTAATTGTATGACCCAAAGGAGAAGAGCAGCAGATTTTGTAAAGCCATTTCAAATAGAAGTCTTTATTATGTGTGGACTTCTGGCTAACAGCCAGATAAAGAGCTTTTCCTTAATTTCTTTCAAAATACGAGGATTTAAGATGGAACTGAAAGTGGGGAAAGAAAGTTTAGCAAAATCTGAAGTTCAGTGAAATCTAAACCTTTTAATTAAAAGAAGTTAAGGATTTGGCTCAAATTTACCAATGTTTGAAGCAGGAAAATTTTGTTTCCATGAGGAAACATGGCTAAAGAGACTAGGGATTTTATTTGACAAAAGCTGGTTCAGATTAGTTCAACAAATATTTACCAAGAACCCAGTATTTGCCCATCACTAGACAAAGGGTGATATGTGGATAAGTGGATACACCTCTTGACTTCCAGAAGCTTCCAGTCTGTTCAGGAAAAGACCCTAAAATAAGTTGCTTCAATATAGAATTTTTAAAAATAGTAAAATTATATCATAAATTTAAAATAACCATAAAATATTTGTCATTCACTTGCTACATGCCTTCCAAATGCTTTACATGTATTAATTAATTTCATCCTCAAAAAACCCATGAGGCACATATTTCTTTTATTCCCACTTACAGGTGAGGAAACTGAGGCAAGATGGCACAGCTTGAGAATGGCAGAGCTGAGGTTTGAATGCAGGCTTGGCTGGCTCTGTTTGTACCTTCTTTCTGCTGTATACCCGTGTCCTCATCCAGGAGCAGGACCACAGTGTTGAACAACTTCAGGGGCCACTGTTTGCATCATAGGTTACAGGCTGTGGAGTTGGGCACTGTCTAGCCTATGAAGCTTGTCCAGCCTAGAAGATAGTAAGATGGGCATTAATGTACTCATTTCATAGGGTTAGGTGATACCTCCAAAGTCACACAGCTAATAAGTGACAGTGCTGAGACTTGGAACTGGATCTGCTGCCCCTGTGCATCTTGGTCTTTCTAGACTCCATGCTGCCTCCCCTTTGCTCCTCAGAAGCTACTATGTGAGCACAGGGAGAATTTAGTATGGCAGCGTGGTCTGCAGGAATGGTCAGGGCAGGCACTGGGAAGAAGGGGTAGCTTGCCCTTTAAACTGTGACTTCCCAAAGGGTCTCCATAACCTGCCCTCTCAGAGGCTGCAGCTCTCTCTGCATTCACATGAATCCGCACAAATAAGCTGCTTCATTCCTGTCATCACTGCAAAGATTCTATGGGAAGAAACCAGACAAAAAGTCAGCTGAATTCAAGTTTGCCAACTTCACTCACTTGCTCAACACATGCACCGAGAACTTACTAAGTGCTGGGCGTTGTTCTAAGAGCTGAGGATACAGTCGTGTGCAAGGCCCTTGCTTTCATGAGGCTTCTATTTCAGTGCAATATCTGCTGCCTATGTGTCCTTCCAAACGTAACTCAACCTCTTGCCTGTCGGTTCTCCCATCCATGAAATGGAGACAGTAGTACCTGCCTCATAAAGTTATGGGGAGGTGGAAGTGAGAGAATGAATGTAATGTGCTTAGCAGAGACCTCACCTATTACAGAGACCTCACCCATTGCAAGTGGTCAAGAAATCTCAGTCTGTTCTCCACCCACTTGCCACCCTACAAAATGCATGCAGACAGACCTGCCTTTGCTGCTGGCATTCCTCTAGGCGGTGAGTGTACTTGTCTGATGCTGCATAAGTTCTGTGGATTATTCCAAGACCATTTGACTAGCATGGGTTAAAGCAATAAACTGGATTTCTGTGTTCCTCTACTTTATATACATTATGATTCTGTATATGAAACCATAAAACTCAGGACAGATTTATACATATGCCATGCTGCATATTTTCATAGAAATGCTTTTCCAGGCACCTGTAATACACTGATATATGTGAGCAGTTTCCTAAAGTTTATTTCTCATAGATCTCTCTTAAACTGCATGTAAAGTGACGTTTTATGGTTTAACTTTTGTTTTCATGACACAGCCCCAATTTGCATGTCTGCCATAGCATTCAGGACTTCCCTGCTTACAGCATGTGTATTTCCCTGTCCTTGAAGCATTTCTTCAGGAAGCTGTTTCTAAAGACCCCAGTTTGGCATCTTTCCTGAAGAAGCCAATCCTTCTGTGACTGTCTTGTGGAAATGGACTTGAATTATTCACATCCCATAACCAACTTGCTTATGGGGTATTAATGCAAAGAAACAGAGTGGTCTCATTCTTGGTGTGGTCAGAGCCCTTGGCATGACAGCAGCTGTGAAATCTCATTGCCTGTTTCCCAAGTGGTTTTCTTTGCCTGGGGTTGACTCAGCCTTTCTGACCTGTACTTTCTTCCATCAAGTTCTGAAACAAAATAGAAAAGAAAGAAATGCACATCCACCAAGTTCCTTCTAAGAGGCAGACTCTTTATGGAGCACTTTGCAGATCTATAATCTCACTAAAGACCTGCACATTTAGTAGTATTGACCTTATTAAAAGAAATAGTTGCAGAAAGATTAAATACATTGACCAAGGTCATATGGCTAATGAATGGTGAAGCCAGGTTTCAAGTTCAGATCTACAGACCACAGATCTTTCTGTTGCATCAAGCCCTCCAGTATCCAGGGCACTCAAAGGGGTTCTAGGTGGGCAGAGTGTAACCTCGTCATCTCCATCTTACTTATAGGAAGCCATTTATTTGAACAGTCATTCAACAAACATTTTATTAAGTGTATCTTATGTGCTAGACACTGTGGTAGGTGATATATGTGAGCTAGCCACAACTGCATATATTTAAAAGTATATTTAAAGGCACTCCAAAAAACTTAGTTTTATGTGTGTGGATGGATGGATGGATAGATAGATAGATAGATAGATAGATAGATAGATAGATAGATAGATATTGAGAGAGACAGTCAGTCAGTCAGTCTCATTCTGTCACCCAGGTTGGAATGCAGTGGTACAAACACAGCTCACTGCAGCCTCGGCCTCCTGGGCTCAAGAAATCCCCCTGCCTCAGTCTCCTGAGTAGCTGAGACCACAGGCATGCACCACCATGTCTAGCTATTTTTATTATTATTTTAGAAACAGGGTCTCACCGTTTTGCCTCAGCTGGTCAAGAACTCCTGGACTCAAGTGATTCTCCTGCCTTGACCTCCCAAAGTACTAGGATTGCAGGCATGAGCCACCATGCCCTGCCCACAGCAACTTTTTTAGCTCCAAAAGGATTTCTCACGACTGCGTCCTGCCACTATAAATGTTTTGTAAGGAAATACTGACTCACATAGTGACTATTTTCTTCCTGTGACTCCAGTTGTCCCAGGCTCATATTGGGCACACTCAGAGGAGGTGCTTCCTGAACATTTTGGAATGAATCAATGAATAGATGCATTCATGACAGCCCTAAAGAATATATGGCACATGTTTGTTTGCTTATGTACATTCTCCGCAGGTCAGTGCTGTGTCCATTGCCTGCCACAGCACCTGGAACAGATTGGAGGTTTGCTGAATCAGTATGAGTCAACAGATAGTTAATATCAGGCCAATTTAGGCACAATTAGAAACAATCATCAGATGCATCAGAAATGTCACCAGAGTCAAGATGAGTGTGAGGGGAGTGAGGCACAAGCCTCAGGTGCAAAATTTAAGGGGACACCAAAAAACTTAGTCATCAAGATAAATAGTATTTTAATGCAATATTTTAAATATTCAGGACAGGATCGGAAAGGACTGAGACCAGGATAAGTCAACAGAGGCATCAACAGATGCATCAGGAGATGCATCAACAGAATGAAGAGCTGGATCCTGCCTCTGTTTAAAATTTTAATTTTTTCTTCCTTTCTTGCATTAACTTTGGTTTTTAAAAATATTACATGAAAATATTATTTATCTCAATCACTGAGATTTTGGCACCTCTTAAATTTTGTGCCCAAGGTGAATGCCTCAATTGCCTTAACCTAGCCCTGGCTCTGTAAAGCCAATAGAAGTAACTGAAATTCCATGATGTCAGATTCTATGAAAGGTACTTTGTGTACATAAAGTTGCAGAAGGTCCCCAAAAGGTCTTGTCTGGAAAGTGCTGTTCTGATCTCTGTTTTACAGATAGGGTGGCTCAGACTCAAGGAGACAAGTCTCAGGACACACACCTGAGGTGTCACAGATGAATCATAGATGCACTTGAGAGATTGAGCTTCTCAGTCCCCAAGGAGTGCTGGCTAGTAGCTTTGGTTACAGAGACCCCTGGATGGCTGCCTCCAAACAGATGAAGCCTAATGCATTTACCCCCGCGTGCTGCATATATAATATATCCCACTGATTCCAGCCATTGTAAGAAGTAGGATGATTTTATGTACCATGTTCCTGCTGCCAAGATGACAGCAATTGTAAGGTGCTCACATTTGTAAGATATATCCCAACTTAAGAGATTTTATCATGCAAAAAACTGCATTTTGGAATTAGGTGAAATGCATTATCATCATATCCCAAGTGACCATGATATTGAAAAAAGTTGGGGAGACTGTACTCAAGGGTACACTGCAATAACAGACATAAAAGGACTTTGGCATTCTCTAAATATCCAGAAGTCCATTCACCACCCCCAGGCTGTCAAAAGCTGATGTGATTCCTGCAATGAGACAAACTTTAACAGAAAAGCAGAGGATGCTTAAAAAGGAGACTATTTCATTTGCCTTCTGGAGCGATTTCCCTGAGAGAGGAAAGATTGCAGTATTAGTTGTCTGATTATATTATTCTTGGGTGGGTTCAGAATTTTAGCTACTTACAAAATTATTTGGAGCCACAGATTAAGGAGAGAGGGCTGATGCAGTGCAGCTGATGTGAGACTCAGACTCTCTTTTAGTTACCAGCCTCTATTTAAAGTAAATCTATGTTGAGCTCCAGAGATTCCCTAGCTGTCATCCAGGGTGTCATAGGATGGTTTTGGGTTTATTATATAACACTAAACTAACCATATTATTCCACATTGTACTGATCTGCCTACCCCACCAGGCAATTATATCAGCACACCTAATTAGTTTCATTCCAAAATATTACATTAAAATTTATTTAGACTTATTCACAGTGCTACTTTGATCCATATCAGCCACTGGCTTCCTGACCATTTTAGGGCATGATCACAAAATAGCTGAGTCTGCCTCCCATCGTGTACTTTTCTAAAACATATCTACCCAGCACAGACCCAAATCAGCCCACAGTGGTAGAGCAAGCTCGACAGCATTAGACTTGCATGATTTGCTTAAAAGGCTTGAAATTCTGCCTCATGTCATTTTTTTCAAAATTCCAAATCAGATGTAGTAAAGAGTAAAACATCCTTTTTGCTGGTGTTCAAAAGACTATGGAGAGATTAATATGGAGGGGCATGGCCTGAGGCCAGACTGCCCAGCTTTAAACTCACCTGTGCCTCTTACTATGCCTCAGTGTCTTTATTTGTGAAATGAGGATAATAACAGTACCTACCTGTTAAGGCTGTTATGAGGATTTCCAGGGCTAATATCTGTAAAGCTCTTAGATCATTGTGCAACAATGGGCACATAAGATTGGCTGGCATTTCTGACCATAGGCGGCCCCAGCTCAGGGTTTCCACACTCAGTCATCAGAGCTTGTCTATTCATCCAAGGGGTGTGAGCCTACAGTTCTGAGGCTGCTGTATAAGTGGATTTGCTTCTCCTCTCCTGCTCTGACCTTTCCTTCTTCGACATTGGATGGATGCAGTTATCACCTGAAAAGTGGTTCCTGATTCATAATGATGGGTCTTTAACGTATTGTGCCCAGTGCATGGCAGGCACTTGATAAATTGGGGTGAAATCGGGCAAAAGACCAATGCCGCCTCTGTAGACCTGTGGTATGTCCGTAAGTGGTTCCATTTTCTCTGCTCCATGCTGAGGTATCCTCTCCCTTCCTCACTGGAAACACTGTCGAAGCAGCAAACTGCCCTCACTGGGCTCTTGAGGGATCAGGGAGACCAGAGACCAGCTGTTCACGTAGATACATGAATTCCCTTGAATGTCCTCTAAAGCTTACTGGATAGAATGCCAGTGTTGGCATTCATGCCCATGAGCATTTTTCAAGGGATATGAGAAACTTCAGATCATTTTTGAAACATCTAAGGTAATAAAACGAATAAATCACATTCACAGAAGGCAGTCGCCCTTTATTTAGAATCTTCACATATCAGAGATGATGGGCCTATATGACAGAGCATTCTGTGCAAGAAAGAAGCCCACTTTTTATCCTGTCAGGAAAAGAGGTGGACAAGAAGTAGAAATAAAGTTATGAAAAGTTATCAGAGCCTTGGGAGATGAAGGATCTGTTCAATGCTGAGTGCATTTTGAGTATACTTTTGAGTTGGGGAAATTGGATCTGAGGGAACAAAGGGGACTGTATTAGTTGTTTATTACTGCATAAAAATTATGCCAATGCTCCGTGGTTTAAAACAATATTTAGTATAACACAGTTTCTGTTCATCAGGAATTTGGAAGTCGCTTCACTGGGGTGCTAGCTCAGGGTTCCTCAAAAGTAAGGTCTACTTTCAAGACGGCTCACTCACATGGCCATGGCAGGAGGCTCAGTTCCTCACCACGGGGTCTCTCTGCAGGCTGCTTGAGTAACTTCAAGATTTGACAGCCAACTTCCACTGGAGTGAGAGATCCAAGAGAGAGTGAGCACAGAGGAAGCCTCAGTGCCTTTGTATCACAGTCTTTGAAGTTATCTCCTGTGCTGATGTTCTAGGGCAGCCATAGCAAAGTACCACAAACTGGTGGCTTAAAACAATAAAAAAAAATTATTCCCTCTCACATCTGGAGGTGAAACATTCAAAATCAAGATGTCAGCAGAGCTGTGCTCCCCCTGAAGGTTCTAGGGGAGGAATCCTTCCTTGCATCCTCCTCCTTCCTGGTGGCCGCTATCAACCCTTGGCATTCCTTGGCTTGTACATGCGTCATTCCAATATCTGCCTCTGTCTTCACATGGCTGTCTTCTGTCAGTGTATCTATTTGCCTAAGAGCACCAGTCATTGAATTAGGGCCAGCCATAATGACCTCATCTTAACTAATTATATCTGCAAAGACCCTATTTCCTAATAAGGTCATATTCCGAGGTTCTGGATGGACATCAAATTTGTGGGGTGGGTGGGGGTGTTTCTATGCAGTCCACTCTACCCACCATCATTTCTGTTTTGTTTTATGAATTATCACTGAGTCACAAGTCCAGGCCACACTCAAGAAGAGGGGAATTAAGCTCTGCCTCTCGAAGAGAGAAGTATCAAAAATTTTGTGGACATATTTTGGAACTACCTCAAGCACAGCGTCACACTTCCATTCCAGATACCTGTTATGCTGG